>NC_135621.1:50733952-60733952 GCF_053574225.1 Canis aureus
CAGAATGTGTGCTGATATTCTTATCAGAGACTGCCCCCTATAGACACTTAGATCTCCCAGCCAAAAGAATAAACAGAAGGCCAAAGAAACTAAAATGAGCATAGGAATTAGGAGAGCACCAATCTCCCCATCCTATCCTATCAGAGCACTCCTGTAAAAAGCCACTCTTGCTCAAAGAGCTCTCCCTCTATGGCTTATCTTGTCAATAAAACCAATATATCTTGACATGTATCAGTTGTCACTTTACATGGGTTTCTCTTAGAAAATCTTCTCTCCCCAATAATTCATTTTTGCCTTTGGAGACATGTCTAGTAAGAAGTTGCTGTGGCCAAGGTTGCAAAGGTTGCTGTCTCTGTTCTCCTCTAGGACTTTGATGGATTCCTGTCTCACAGTTAGGTCTTTCATCCATTTTGAGTTTGTCTTTGTATATGGTATGAGGAAATGATCCAGTTTCATTCTTCTGCATGTGGCTGTCCAATTTTCCCAACACCATTTGTTGAAGAGACTGTCTCTTTTCCACTGGATATTCTTTCCTGCTTTGTCAAAGATTAGTTGACCATAGAGGTGAGGGTCCTTTTCTGGATACTCTATTCTGTTCCATTGATCTCTATGTCTGTTTTTCTGCCAGTACCCTACTGTCTTGATAATTACAGCTTTGTAATAGAACTTGAAGTCAGGAATTGTGATGCCATCCATTTTGGTTTTCTTTTTCAACATTCCTTTGGCTATTCAGGGTCTTTTCTGGTTTCATACAAATTTTAAGGTTATTTGTTCCAATTCTGTGAAATAGGTTGATGGTATTTTGATAGGGATTGCATTGAATGTATCGATTGCTCTAGGTAACATAGACATTTTAACAGTATTTGTTCTTCCAATCTATGAGCATGGAACATTTTTCCACCTCTTTGTGTCTTCTTCAATTTATTTCGTGAGTGTTCAATAGTTTTTTGAGTATAGATCCTTAGTCTCCTTGGTGAGATTTATTCCTAGGTATCTTATGGTTTTGGGTGTAACTGACTATTGGGACTTCATCAAGATAAAAAGCTTTTGCACAGCAAAAAAACAGTCAACAAAACCAAAAGACAACCAACAGAATGAGAGAAGATATTTGAAAATAACATATCAAAGGTCTAGTATCCAAAATCTATAAAGAACTTAACAAACTCAACACCCAAAGAACAAATAATCCAATCAAGAAATGGGCAGGAGAAATGAACAGACATTCCTCCAAAGACATACAAATGGCTAAGACACATGAAAAAATGCTCCACATCACTTGACATCAGGGAAATAGGAATCAAAACCATAATGAGGTACTACCTCATACCAAACAGAATGACTATAATTAATAGGTCAGGAAACAACAGATGTTGAGGATGAGGAGAAATGGGAACCCTTGAACACGGTTGGTGGGAATGCAAGCTGGCGTATATGGAAAATGTATGTGAGTTCCCCAAAAAGTCGAAAATAGATCTACCCCATGACCCAGCAATTGCACTAGGTATTCACCCCAAAGATACAAAAGTAGTGATCCAAAGGGGCACCAGCACTCCAATGTTCATAGGAGTTATGTCCACAATAGCCCAACTATGGAAAGAGCCCAGATGTCCATCAATAGATAAATAGATAAAGATATATTCTATATATAATGGACTACTACTCAGCCATCAAAAAATGAAATCTTGCCATTTGCAATGACATGGATGAATTAGAGGATATTATGCTAAGTGAAATAAATCAGAGAAAGACAATTATCATATGATCTCACTCATATGTGGAATTTAAGAAGCAAAGCAGAGACACCTGGGTAGCTCAGTTAGTTAGTCATTTGCTTTCGGCTTGGGTCATGATCCCAATATCCTGAGATCCAGCCCTGCACTGGGCTCCCTGCTCAGTGAGGAGTCTGCTTCTCGTCTTCCTCTCCCTCTGCCCCTTTACCTCCACTC
Organism: Canis aureus; assembly: GCF_053574225.1. Classification (NCBI taxonomy): domain Eukaryota; kingdom Metazoa; phylum Chordata; class Mammalia; order Carnivora; family Canidae; genus Canis; species Canis aureus. The sequence continues at coordinate 50,735,899 of NC_135621.1, forward strand.
ATCTCTCTCTCTCTCTCTGTTGCAAATAAACAAAAAAATAAAATAAAGAAACAAGAGAATCATAGGGGAAGAGAGAAAAAATAAAACAAGATGAAATCAGAGAGGGAGCAAACCATAAAAGACTCTTAATCATAGGAAATAAACTGAGGGTCACTGGAGGGGAGGGGGTGCAGAGATGGGATAACTGAATGATGGATATTAAGGAGGGCATGTGATGTAATGAGCACCAGGTGTTATAGAAGACTGATGAATCACTGACCTCTACCTCTGAAACCAATAATACATTATTTGTTAATTAATTGAATTTAAATTTAAAAAAAGAAAGAAAGAAATTCTCTCTCCCCTGCCCTCTTCCCTGCTCACTCTCCTTCTTATACACATATATATATGAAAGCATAGGAAGATACACTTCAGAAAAAGACCCTTTATTCCTGGAGAGTAGAAGTGTAGAAGCAGGACTTCACTTTATAAATAATGTATGTCAGAACCGTTAAAATTCTTTAAAAAAAATAGGTATTATTTGTATAATTAAATTTTTAGAAATAGAGTAAAAATTTTAAAAGACAACATAAGACACTTTTTGTAACTTTGGGACATGAAGAAATTTCATTAAAAAGAAAAAAAAAGCAAGCACCTTAGGAAAAAAATTAGGAAAATTAAAAGAATTAATAAATTAACTATAATGAAACTAAGACCTTCTATTTTATTTTCTTTTTATTTATTAGACAGCATAAAGAAAGTGAAAAGAAGTAACAAACTGGGAGAAAAAAATTGTAATACATATAACTAAGAAAGAATATCTTTAAAAAGACTTATAAATTAATAAAAATAGAAGAAACAACACAATAAAAATGGGCAAAAGACTAGAACAGGTACTTCATCAAAAGAGGAAGCTGAATGGCTAAGCAGGAGATATATGGGGATTTGTTTTATTAGAATGACTTATTCTTTTTATGCTATAATATTCTTTTACATAGTCATTACTTAGTAAAACAATTTTTTAAACAGAGTTTTCAAAAAGGAAGAAGAAACAGAGATGATCTCTTGAAGTAAAGCCAGTACCTTTTACATTGGGTCTAATATAAGACAGCAGACTGAGCTCCCCTGGATTCTCAAGCAGTGTTTTGGCTGCTCCTTCTAATCCCAACTGCTTTGCTCTCTGGGCTTTGGTGCCTTTGCTCCCAGTTTTATATGGAGCTGACTAGAAAAAAAAGTCAGAAAATATACCATATCATTCAGTTTTAAAAAGCAAAAGTCAAATTGAAACATAAAATCAGAAGACATGGTAGGAATGCTAAAGATATCCTTTGCTCAATCCTTTCCTTTCCCTTCAGAGATGAATTAATACAAACCTGAGATTACTAGCTATACGAAGATGGTTGTTCCTTATCTGATTCTTTATACTTTTCTATTTATTTCATATTAGTCATTTGTATTTACTCATTTTAAAAATTCAGTGCCTGGACTGCAAGGACTATGAGGTACTCTCCTCAACCCAAGCGAGCTCCTCTAATAGCTGCTGATACATAATGCTTCTGCGGCTTTAAACACATTCACTCTTCAATCCGAGCCATTAGGCTTCTCTTCCCACACCTTGCTGAGAGTGGTATCCTAAAGAAGCACAATGATCCTCTAATTACCAAATATACATTTTTCAGTCCTTATCTTGCCAAAGCTCCTTGCTACATTTATTCACTTAACTATTGACCATTACCTTCTTCTAAGATTTTCTTCCCTATTGTCTTCCATGGTATCATCATCTCCTGATTCTCCTCCTACTTCCCTGACCATTCTTTCCCTGTCTTCTGCTCTCCCTTCCACCACCCATGCTTCAAAAGTTAGTGTTCCTTAATGGTCTCTCCGGACTTGCTTACCCACAAGCTCTCCCTGAGTGAGTTCCATTCTCATGGCTTTCAATACCAACTACATGCTGAAGACCCTTACAGCCAGGTTTCCACCTCAGCACTCCCCTTTAGGGTTCTCAATTCCATAACATACTCTCCTTTGTCCCCTGACTCAACTGGGAATGCCTTGGAGACATGGATTATGTATTATTTATCTTAGCAAACTACACAAAAAAGCATCTGATATTGTTGCACTGTATTGAATTAAATAATGGTGGCTGATGATTTTAGCTTTTTATTTCCAGATCTTTTTTAACTATAAAAAGAGACAAATCCTAACATACCTAGGTAGGTATTATATTAAAAGATTCAAAGAGTTACTTACCACATGTTCTAGTTCTTCAAAAGTTTTACAATTCAGCAAAGCTTTTAACAAGCACTCGGACATCTTCCCTTCCTTCTTAATTTTTTGGATTGTACTATGAACCTTCTTTGCAACAGCCCTGAAAATAAAGACCTTCTGTAAAATACTAGACTTATGTGTCAAAACTTCCTTTTTGAAGTTATCTCAAACTTACAGAAAAGTGGTAGGTAACATAAAACATTCTTTTCCCCTCTGAACCATTTAAGAATAAGTTACCATTACCCAAATAATTTAGTATATATTTTTCTGTAAACAAGAATCTCCTCCTATATAACAATATAGCCATTAAAATCAGGTAATGGATATAGATATATTACTATATTCTAACCCTCAGGTCTCACTTAAGTTTCACCAATTGTTTCAATAATATCCTTGATGGAGAATTCTGTTAAGAGTGGGTTGTATATAATTGCCATGTGTCTATGGTGCCCTTCAAGCTGAAACATTATTTCAGTCTCTCCTTGATTCTCAAAGCCTTGATACTTTAGAATGTTACAGGCCAGTTATTTTGTAGAATGTCCTACAGTTTGAGTTCCTCTGATGTTTCTCTGTTATAGAAGTAATGCTGTATTCTTATCATTGCATCTTTTAGGTGAAAAGTGATATGAAATGATTTTCACTTGTACTATCACTCATTACCTTAGATTATTTGATAGTGTGTTTGGATTTCTCCATGATGCAGGCACTCTATTCCTGTGTAATTATTTTGTGGAAAGGTACTCTAAAACTATCCCATTCCTTATTAAACTTTCAATTTACTTGCTGTTTTATTTATATCACCACAGACTCATGATTTTTTTAATTTTATTTAATGATTATAATCCATTAGTAACACTTATTTTCAGGCTCAAATTATTACAAGTTTGACCAGAAGTAACCACTCCAAGATAGTTTCTGTGTTCTTTTGACATATTTCCATCATTCTTTGAACATTTCTTTATTTTCTGGCACAAGATATTCAAGGCTTTTACTTTCCTTGCCCCAGCCCTGGAATCAGGCAAATAGTAACCAAAAACCAAGTTATGGGTGCTAGATGTGCTCATTGCTACTGGGTATCACTACTCTGGACCAACACACCTAGCACCTATAACTCATTTCTAAATACATTCTCCAATGGAGAGAGCCAGGATTTCACTGAGAAAAGCTGATTCCAGGAAACAATGCATAGGTAGGGGCAAGGGCACAGTCACCCCACCACTTTCAGATGATTCTGTGTTGTGAACAAAACCCCGTTATATCTAAGGCCTCTCATCCTACTTTACTACATAGCATCTGCCTAATTAGATTTGCTAAAGTGATGGCGGAAAGTTAGACAAAAATATAGATTATTAGAAATGATTGATAAGGAAAAAAAAAATATACTTATAAAAAAAGAAAAAAAAAGATAGAAGATTATAAATTAAAGAGGAAGCTTATGCAGTAACAGATTACAACCTGTGTATCTTTTACATTCCTGGTAGTCCAAGACTGTTTTCAGGGGCTGAATCACACTAGGGTCATTTTGACAAGAGGCCAATGTCCTATTGGCCTGTATATACAGAAGAGGAAAGGCATCTTTAGAGAAAATATGGAAGCTTTTCCTACTATCCATGATCAACCTCTTTTATTCACATTTTTAGTGACCCTCAGTAAAAAGTGTTTTTTACTTTGCAACCTAGTATGCATATACACACATATAATTTTATATATAAAAATTATATGTACATATAAATATGTATAATAAACAGTTACATAAACATAAACAGTTTCATGAGACAATATTTACCTTTACTACATAAACTACACTCTTACATTTTCTATTGTCTATTTAATTTTTGTTAAAGTGGTAATGACCCATTACATTAACTTCACTACTCCTTTATAGCTAGCAATTAACAGATTAAAAACCAATGCTTTAGTTATAGAAAATGCTGAGCTTAAGGAAAAATAGAGACTATACCTCATTACCAAATCTCTGTATGGTATACTAAAGGTCTTCAAGCCCTAGTCAATATTCCCACTTAGTTGGAGAAATTTCCTCCACTAATATTCAATGTATTTCACAATTAATAGACACCCAAGGAATGAACTCATTTGCAAAAGTGTTTTTTTATAGAAAAAGAAAATAATAGTAACCTGCACATAAAGCTTCTATTTGTCTTCCATACAACCAAATATTATATTAATTTTTTTGTATATTTTTTTATTGGAGTTCAATTTGCCAACATACAGCATAACACCCAGTGCTCATCCCATCAAGTGTCCCCCTCAGTCCCCGTTACCCAGTCACCTCGTCCCTCTACTCACCTCCCCTCCACTACCCCTTGTTTGTTTCCCAGAGTTAGGGGTCTCTCATGTTCCGTTACCCTTTCTGATATTTCCCACTCATTTCCTCTCCTTTCCCCTATAATCCCTTTCACTATTTTTTATATTCCCCGAATGAATGACACCATATAATGTTTGTCTTCTCCAATTGACTTACTTCATTCAGCATAATACCCTCCAGTTCTATCCACGTTGAAGCAAATGGTGGGTATTTGTTGTTTCTAATGGCTAATATTCCATTGTATATATAGACCACAACTTCTTTATCCATTCATCTTTCAATGGACACGGAGGCTCCTTCCAGATTATCATTAATTTTTAAATAAACTATTCTTGTTCGTTTGTGACACTTTCCTCATTTTCAGATCCCTAAATCTTCACATTTTCTTCATTAGCTTGCCTTCAACCAGATAGAAAGCTTACTTCAGAATTCATAAACTACTGGCCTTCAACATGTGGCCTGTAGGTGATTTCATCTAGCCCAGAAAATTTTTATATAATAACTCAGATTGCCGGGTTCTTTTAAAAAATAGGATAAGCTGGCAAGCTGGGTAGACAAGCCTGATGTCAGTAATCAGCTGGAGTAGATGCCACTCCTCTTAGGGGTTAGGATCTACAGTTTGTATCCCTTGATGCTCATTACTAACCTGGCCCTGGAAGGCTTGATTCTGAATCTACTTGATAACCTAGTCATTTATGCTTCTGGGTTGGTTAATTGATTTTGCCTCTCAGTGAACTTTAACTCTCCACTTATTAGCATTTTAATACTCCTGGACTAAAAGAACTTTAACAAAAGGTGTAGAAATGCTAGTAAGATGCAGGTTCCCGCCAAAATCATAGGAAGATTATTAGGCTGCTTGTAAAAATAACTTTTAGCACTTTGAGAATGGCTTGAAGGTAAGATTATATTCAATTTTAATCAGATCCTTGTCATAAAGTTGAAAAACAAACATGTTAACAACACAGTGCTTGGCTTGTAGGAGATGTGCAATAAATGCATGAATGGTGAAGAGTGTTTTAATAAACTCTACTGAAAAATATAATATAGTCTTTGCATGCTTATTTCTAAATTATTACAGTAAGTCCAGAAGAATAATTTTTGGAAGGGTGCTTTTCATTCTATGGCCACACAAAACTTAAGACCCACTAATATCAAAATATCATGCCCTTTAAAAGGTTAGAAAAAGGAAATATACATATTTCCCTCCAAATTGTATACACCAAAAAACTCTTCATTTTAGGACTTCATAATATTAAGAGGATAGTTTTACAATAAGCTGTTGAAGATTCAGACTAAAATGCATTTTTCTCAGTTTCTTTCCTTTGCCATATGCACAACCAATTCTATGAAAGAATATAATGGTCAAACTCTTAGGCACATACTTTTAATGCAAACCTCCTTTCTGCCCATGTATGCCCCAAGCTATGCATAAACACTCCAGCAGAGGGACTCTGTATACACCTAAAGAAATAAAATGGAGCTGACTTCCTCTGTCAGAAGGCAACTATATTCAGATTATAATAATTCAAGAAAACAAAACAATGGAACTGTTGAAATATGCTGTCATTCATTTCTTCACTGTTTCTCCTCCCTAGCTCACATGGCCTCTTTCCCCTCACAGTAGGTTCTTCCCAGGTTTCTTACCGGAGCTCCTCTAGGGTTTGTCGAACTTCTCTCAAGGAATCAGCATCAAGGTTATTAATAAGCTCTTTTCGATACCGTATAATGAAGGGAATTGTGTTATCATCATTAAAGAGACGAATAATGTTGGCACATACCCAAAGTTCAATATTAGTTCTCTCAGATAAAACCTGCAAATTAAGGATAGTGATTTAAAATCCTGAAAATTAAACATCTATACTGTAATGTATGGTTCAAATATAGAATCAAATAATGTTCTCCAGTCACTTAGAAACTACTTTCTGTGGTTTAAAAAAATACATATATGTACTGACAATCATAAAATAGTAATTCAGTAAAATCCAATAAAGCCACTGTATAATCATTCAAGTTCTACAAGGCTCAATAAGACACATTTTTCCCCTCTCAAGAGTTAGCAGTAAAGATCAAGGAGTTAGTAACTCATTGACATGTCAACACATGACACTGTTGTCTCACTGCTAGTGAGAAAATGCAATGGTCCATCCACTAGAGGAAGAACAGTTTGGCAATATCTATCAAAATTTATAATACATAAACTCTTTGACCCAGCAATTCCACTCCTGATGTATTCATACCCTTGGGAAATGATATTATTTATAGCGATATTTTTTGAAGAACTTTTTGCAGTATAATAAAAGTGAGCAAAAACCTAAGTCTATAATGGGAAACTGGTAAATAAATCATGATAAGATAAGAGTAGAATACCATGTAAACTGAAATGGAATGACTCACAAAACCTAGGAACATTGCTTACTAAGAACACTGGCTGAGTGAGGATAGGAAGATTCCTGTGATCTTTTGATTTTAATATCATACACATATACTACATATTTGAAATAATTAAGTCTTTTTAATAAAATAAATCTATGGGTTTCAGGAGAAGGTACATGTAAGCAGAAAGGTAGAGAAGTCAGCCTCAAGAAGAGAAAGAAGGAAATGCAATCTCAGTAACTGTTCTCAAAACCTAAGCAGATTTTTCAAAGTATAGCACAAAAGGCACAAATTTTATTACTATCTCAATTTTGATGCCCAAGATCAGTCAAAACTGGAAGGGTAATAAAAACCCAGAAAAATTATTAAAGAATTATCATAATCAACTAATTAACAAAATCAAGTTAATATATAGAATAGAATGAATTTCAAAACTACAGATGAAATAAAAGGCTGAAATTCAGAGACTATCCAAGGAGGATATGCTCATTCTTCTGGGCATCTTAAATCCCGAGGCCTATATTTTATTACCATTTTGATGCATTGATACCCTCTCTCCAGTGAGTGAGAATGCCAACTTCACATCTCCAGGCCTGGCTGCCTTCCACATGAGCTCCAGACTCATTTAGATAACTACCTGACATATTCTCTTGAAAACATAATGGGCATCTCAAACGGCTTTGCAAAGTGATCTTCCTCTCAGACTTATTCCTCCTCCAGTGTTCCCCGTTATTATGTCCAAACAGCAGTTCAAGCCAGAAAACTAAGAGTCTAACCCTTTCATTTCCTTCAACTCTTAAAGCCACTCTATCAAAAGAATTAATTCACCCAACCGCAAAATATTTCTGTAGTCCTATCACTCCTGTTCATTTCTTCCTCCCTACACCTATCTAGATCAACCAGGATTACTCAATAGCCTGTAACTATTCTTGCATCCAATTCTTTTTTTTTCAGAGCTTTTATATTTGAGTTTATTCTTCATTTAGCTTTTAAAACACTACTATAGTTGAATATTAAAACAAAAACAATAGCAAGTAGTGAGCTATGATTATAGTCCTTCACTCATCCACTACTGCATATAAAATGCCAGCAGCAGTGTTATTCACCAGCCCCATTAAGAAGTCTGACACTGAACACCACCCCTAGGATGATGTTCATCATCCTCATATGCTTCCCCATTGTAATGGCGCCGTCTCTCCTGATTGGGATCAAAGTCCACAAGTTCTGCCTGGTCCATTTCATCAGTCTCTTCTACTTCCTTCCTCTCAGGTAGGAGTTTTTGTTTATCAGGAGAGAGAAAGTCGTTCTCGGGGAAGTTTACCTTAAATTCCATGATTAGGTGACCCTTCTCATATGGTCTATGATAAATTGGCATGCCTTCATTTAGCACACACTTGATATCCCCATGCTTGACAATCTGACCTGGATGAGAGGTGATGACGATGGTTCGGTTGTCAAGAGTAGATATTGGCTTTTGAAAGCCACACAGGGCTTCAACCAGCTGTATATCCATACACATGAAAAGATCTTCTCCTCGTCGAGTAAAAACAGCATGGTCCTTCTGATCTAAAACAATGATAATATCTCCTGGTTCCAGTCCTGGTTCTTGGTCTCCCTCACCATGGAATGTTATCTTCTGGCCATCTTTCATGCCTTTGTCAATATGCACTTCTAGAATCTTCTTCTCTCGAACTATCTTCCTTCCGTTGCAGCTTTTACATCTATCTTTAGGACTGATCCGTTCCCCATGGCCCTGATCCATGCACACAGATTGAATTTGCTGAACCATTCCAGGTCCTATCTGATGAATTCTTATTTGTATTCCAGTACCTCGGCAATTGGGACAACATTCGACTGCTCCTTTCTTACCACCTCGGCCTTCACATTTATCGCAAATCACATTCTTTTGCAGAGCTAGTCTTCTTGTTGCACCATTATATACATCTTCTAAGGTTACTGAGAGCTGATGTACAACATTTTTACCTCTCCGTTCTCTCTGCATCCTGCCTCCTCCTCCAAAAAACATATCAAAGATGTCCATGGGGAAGCCAAAACCACCACCAGCTCCACCTTCTTTAATTGCCTGTTCTCCTCCTTTGTCATATAATTCCCTTTTCTTTGTATCAGAGAGCACTTCATAAGCTTGAGAAATCTGTTTAAACTTCTCTCCTTCATTTGGATTCTTATCAGGGTGGTACTTCAAGGCCAGTTTTCTGTAAGCCTTTTTCAATTCCTCCTGGGTGGCATTGGGTTTCACCCCCAAAACATCATAGTAAGTGGTTTCTTTCACCATTTTCTAGAGCCAGTGAGAGGGCCGAAGCTGGTGTGGGGGAGCGGGTAGGAGCGCGTTGCTGGGCGCAGCTCGGGCAGCCGCCGCTCCTCTGCGTCTCACTGAGTGTTCTGGAAAGTTCCCTCTTGCATCCAATTCAATCCCATCTATTCTAGTCTCCATGAACCAACAAGGATTTTTTTTTAAGATTTTATTTATTTATTCATGACAGACAGAGGGGGAGAGACAGAGACACAGGCAGAGGGAGAAGCAGGCTCCATACAGGGAGCCTGACGCAGGACTTGATCCCAGGACTCCAGGATCACACCCTGGGCTGAAGGTGGTGCTAAACCACTGAGCCACCCAGGGATCCCGGATTTTTTTTTTTTATTGTTACTCAGAGGTGCCTAGGTGGCTTAGTTAAGCGTCTGACTCTTGATTTCAGCTCAGGTCATGACCTCAGGATCATGAGATTGAGCCCCAAGTTGGGCACTTCACTGGGGAGTCAGCTTGAGATTCTCTGTCTCCCACTCTCTCTGACTCCTCCCCCCCTGACTTGTGCACACGCTGTCTTGCTCGCTCTCTCTCTCTCCAAAATAAAGAAATATAAAAAAAGAAGAAGAAGAAAAAATGTATACTGGATCATGTCACTTGACTGATCAAAACCTTTCAATGATTTCCCATTGCATTTAGAATCTAAACTCCTTACATTACCCAAAAAATCAGCCTCTTATCAATCTCATCTTATCCAGTCTTCCCCTCATTGGAAACCAGCCCCAATGACTTTCTCTTAGTTTCCTAGAACATGTCCAGTTGCTTCTCTCTTTAGAGGCATTCCTGAGGCTCCCTCATTCAGAAATTCTGATCTTAGTTGTTATCTTCCCTGACCCTGACAAAATCAGACTCATCAGTATTTTCTCAAACCTATACCTCGTCCTATTTCTTACTCCAGCCAACATCATTTTCTACCACAGAAACCATCAGGGATATTACAGCTATCTCCTTCAACTCCAACTTTCCATTAGATAGCAGCTATGTCCCTTGAGGGTACTTGACCTCAACTCCACCTCCACAGCATTTTGTTCAGTATTCAGTTGTTTTATAATTAAGTGCCAGAGTATGGTCAGAAAGATTGGTCCAGTCAGCATGAAGCTCAAGACTTGGGTTGAAACTCTGGACCCAGGTACAATTTCTTCTAGAGAAACACGGTTTGTACATGTAGACTCCTGAAGCTGAGGATGGCAGTGCTAAGAGAATCATGGAAAGCCTGTATCAGTGCACTGATCAAACTTCTGTTAGAGGTTAAGAAATATCCTTCAATGCTTAAACATTCTAGTAAGTTCTCAGTATCACTGTGTGTTCCCTATCACGACCATCTAATCTGCCCCCAAGGAAGCAAACTGAACTTCTAACATGTCTGTTCTTTCCCCTCAAGTTCCCTTTCTGTTAATATCATCTTTTATCTGAACCACAGAGCAGTTTTGTTTTCTATACTTTCCACCCAGCCTCTCTACATTACTCCTGATTATGTTTCTAAAACACAGATATAATAAATTGAGTATTTTTTTTTCTTTTTTTCTTCTTCTGAACACAAGCCCCCAATGACTCTTACCAACCTGCTGGTAAAAGTCCAACCACTGCGACCTAGTTTTAAAATCCCTTCCTAAGTGTGATTCTAAGCTGTACTGTCTTAAAGGAGTAAACAATCTAGAAGAGAAGGCAAATGTCAATGCAAATAAGTACAAATAAAACAGGATGTGCCAATGATAGACTGTTTTCAGAGAAAAGTCTCCCGGGGGTTATCAAGGAAGGCTTCCTACAGGGGTAGCATTTCAGCTGGCCCTTGAAAGATAGGCCAGATTCTAAAAGACAGATGTAAGAAATGAAAAATAACTAAAATGCTCATCATTTTGTGTGATTGTTACAGGAACCTACGGGTTCCCACTATCCTAAACTACCTCAGCTACTATTAACTGACAAGGCCCCCCCATAGCCCAAGATCCAAATTTGGGTCGAACTAGGTCTTAACAAATCCAGAAGCATCATATGTGTTAAGGAAGTGTACACTGCTGCTTATATAGATTTATATAGATTTATATTTAGATTTATATAGATGCTGCTCCATGAAATTAAACATAACAAAACTCCGTATAAGTAGTCTCCAGTTTTGGGCCTCCAAATCATCTAATTCCTTCTGTCTTAATTTGGTCAACTGTTTATTTTAGCTCTTATTATGTGCCATTAACCATACCAAGCCAGTGAAAATCAAATGTAAAATGACAAGTCCCTCTTCCCAAGGAGCTTATAAGCTAGAAAGAAGACAGACAGACGAGTAGTTAAAATATATTGTGATCTAGGACAGCCCTGGGTGGATCAGCGGTTTAGCGCCTGCCTTTGGCCCAGGGTGTGATCCTGGAGACCCGGGATCAAGTCCCACGTTGGGCTCCCTGCATGGAGCCTGCTTCTCCCCCTGCCTGTGTCTTTGCCTCTTTCTCTCTCTGTGTCTCTCATGAATAAATAAATAAAATCTTAAAAAAAAAAAAAAAAATATATATATATATAGTGATCTGTACTCTGACAGAAGCACATGTAGATTATTTTAAGAGCACATGGGAGATACAAACATCTAATTCTGCAGCAATGGAAAAGCAACAAAGAGAATGAAGGTGTATCTTCAGGCAGCCAGATAGGGGCAGGAATTCCATGAAGAAAGAACGGCATGTCAAAAGGCACTAATGAGAAACTACTGCACGTTTTTTAAATTCCTGTAAATTCAGCAATGCTAAAATGTACAAAGGGTGTTAAGATGAGGTGAGAAATGGAAAGGTGGATGAAGCTAGATGGTTGGATTCCAGGTAGAGTTTGAACTTATACTCAATATTGAGCCACTCAGTGATGATCTGCTTATTACTTAATTTCAGCTGTTGAGCCAACCTCCCTGTACAAACCCCTGTGACATTTTATGAGTCAGTGAAATCTGTGGACTAGAGAAAGTGGCTCACAATGTGTGGTCCCCAAACCAGTAGCATAAGCAGCACCTGGGAACTTGCCAGAAATGCAAATTATTGAGCCCCACCCAGATCCACTGAAGAACCACCTCTGGGTTAGGGCCCAGAAATCTGTGTTTTAGAAAAATGAGGCAATCAACAAATATGTAACTGAAAGAGTTGAAAGTAGAGATCAAACCTCAGGGATGGGTAAGGGTAAGGCAGAGAACTATCATAGTTTTTATTTTGAAACTACTCACATTTATTACTTTAATAATATTTATACTTAACTGGTTAGGAATGAGAGTAAAGTAAAAAAGAAGGCGGTCTCAGGATTTTTTTCAATTCTAACACTTAAATATGAGAGGCACTTTTTGTGACTTGTTTCAAGCTAACATTTGTATAGAGCTTATTATGTTCTCAACACTTTCACATATTCAGAATTAACTCAAACTACATGAGACAGTTATTACTCCCATTTTATAGAAAGAAAAACTGAGGCCCAAAAAAGCTAAATGAATCGCCCAAAGTCTACAAGCTACATTACCTTTTCAAAAATCTGATTTGTGTGCAAAGCAAGATGATATTTTGGGGGACAAAAATACAAATTAATCAAATAGCCTCACTTCTCTTCCTGAATCAACTGCAGATAAAACCGTTCCTTTATACTGCCCTCTGGTGTCTAAAACTTCTAACAAAATGGCCTTCTCCCAAAGTATCCTGAGATTTATTTTTCCAATCTATATTCCCATTTCCTGAATTAAAAAAGAAAATATCTGGCTATCAACAAACTATAGCCTTAATCGTCCTGGCAGCATCTATGTTTTAAAAGAACACCTAAATTAAGTTCTACTCATTAGAATTCTAATGAGTAGACTTGAGAGAAAATTTTCTACTCAAAATCATTTCCCAATCAGCAGTTGAACACCTCCTTTATGAAAAGCTTTTGATTCCTGCTGTTCTCTTTACTCCTGCCTATTTATTATATCACTTAATTTATCACACAGAAGCTTCCTTAAAGACTGCAAAGGAAAAACTATGCTGTTAGAAGTCAGAAGGGTGGTTACAGGAAAGGGGACAGGAGATTGGAAAACCATATAAAAGGGGCTTGTTGGGTGCTGGTAAGGTTCTGTTTCTTGATCTGGAAGCTTGTTATTTTCAAACATTCATGAGCTATACACTTAAGTATATATATTTCAAAAATAGGTATTTTAAAGAGCCCATAACAAATACCAGCTAAATCAAAGAAACAAAAACGGCTAATCCAATTGTTTTAACTTAATCCCTCCTGGAACAAACAGGTAACCTGTTAATGGGTGGTGTGTGCTTATATGCGGAAATACAGTGAGAAAGCCAACTCAGAGATACTCAAACCCCCTTTCCATCTCACTTCTTTCCCCAATTTTGTTATCCCATGGTCCTCTTCACCCATATCATTTCCCATTATCTCTTGCAAGAAAAATAGCTAATAAAGAAGGCTTTGCTTGCTTTTCCTCCCTAATTTAGCAAACTTTACTAACATATTATATGTGGCTACTCTACTCCCATACTCCCAGGCCCCTCAAAATAAAAAGACTATAACAGCAATCACCATTTTGAAGCATTTAATTTTCTAAAAACTGATTGTAGCTAGTTACCTCTTCAAATTCTAAAGAAGGTCATGGTATTTGCATAATTATATAATGTTCTTTAATGAAAATTAGTTTCTGATAATGACCACACATTTGCAGTGTGGGGGAAAGGGCTGAAGAATAGGTTGCCTCCGTTCAAGGGATCTGGAAATTCCCAAAGCCTGATTAAGAAATGGCCACAAAGTACGTTTATGCATAAAGTCTAGCCCTTTCATGAAGATGGCACTGAAGGTGAAGAACAAAGCCCCTGCCCCTCCCAAAGCCAAAGCCAAAGCCAAAGCAAAGGCTTTGAAGGCCAAGAAAGTGGTGCTGAAAGGCATTCACAATCACAAAAAAAGATCTGCATGTCCCCTACATTCCAACAACCAACACTGCATCTCTGAAAGCAGCCCACACAGTCTCAAAAGAGTGCCCCCAGGAGAAATAAGTTTGATCACTATGCCATCATCAAACTCCCTCTGACTACCGAGTCAGCCATCAAGAAAATAGAAGACAACAACACACTTCCCTGTGGATGTCAAGGCCAATAAGCAGTGGATAAAACAGGCTGTAAAGAAGTTCTATGACACTGATGTGAAGGTCAACACCCTGATCAGGCCTGATGGAGAGAAGAAGGCTCCTCCTGTTCAACCGGCTCCTGACTATGATGCTTTGGATGTTGCCAAAAAAATTGGGATCATCTAAACTGAGTCCAGCTGGCTAAATCTAAATATAAATTTTTTCATCTCAAAAAAATAAATAAATAAAAATAAATAAAATCTATAAAAAACTTAAGTACTAAAGTATTTTAGGGAACTGTATTCCCTTCCCAAACAAGATGGTGATATTCCTGAAAAAGCAATAGACTTTTCAGAGTTCAATAACACACTGTGAAAGCAGCAAGGGGCCATGCGGAACATGAAGGAAATATAAGTGACATTTCCCACTTGATCAATTAGTAATGATTAATAATCTCTTTACAATTAATTTCCATCAACAGTTTCTTCCTAACTAGGTATCTTTCAGGATTTCCCCAAAGAACTTGGCCACATATTTTGTGGCAGATAATATGCCAATCACAGGTGTTTGAATGACTGGTCCTCATCCAAAGGCTAGAGGCCTTCCTGACTGTCGGACTCTGCACTGGTGACTCTCACTCTTCTCTCCTACACCTGCCACTGTTGTCAACCATGTTTGGAAATAGGAATGCAGTGCCAAAATAAAATTACTCTCTGCTGTCTATGGGGGAGTAAGAAAGGAAAGGAAAAGAAATCCACATATACCACAAGAATAGTCTAAAAAAGTAATTCAAGGTTTAACAAGGATGACTACCTCTGGTTATAAAAACAACAACAACAACAACAACAACATCAACAACAAAACATATAAAAATCATACCCAAAGTTCCCCGGACAACCCCTAAACCCATCTAGAAAATGCTGAGCTTACTAGTTGTCAGGTTGCTCAACCAAAATAACAGCTGTAGTTTAACCATTTCTCCTAACTCACAAGTAAGGTGTGCCATATTCCAAGAACAGGCTTGTTTGAGCTGTCAAAAATCACTCCCAATAAGAAGGAGGAGGAGAAAACAATGCTTGGAACTGAAAAGAAAAAAAAAAAACTGAAAAAGTGCCTTCAAGTCCTCATGGTTTTCCAATTTCTGGCTCAAGGCCTTTGGGAGACTTGACCACACTTTGTCCCTTCCATTCTCTGAAAGACCTCTGTGTCCTTGGTAATAAACTCTTTTCTGTTTCAGTTCATTACAAGTAGGTTTCCACTACTTGAAACCAAGAGATAATGGGCTAAGGAAGGACCATTTCATCTCCTTCTCCGTTACACAGATTAGGAGATGGGTGTGAAGCAAAGTGTCATAGGGTAAGTAGCCCTAAACCTTGAAGAATTTATCTCTGCATCTCAAGAGACTTCATGGTCTCTGAAACCCTCTTCCCTCCCTCCTGTTCACCGTCCACTAGAGGCAGATCTATGTTCACAGCAGAGAAATAAGCTTCTAAGTGTTAGTGAAAGGAAAGGAAACACATCCACCTGCCCCTAGGAGTCTGGACTGAAACTAAACAAGGTGTCTGCATTTTAGGAAAGCTTTCAGGTGAATCTGATGCAGATGGTCTATGATCCATCCTTTTAAAACATGTCCTTGTGTGGGAGTGGAGTAGGGAGAAAAAGTTTCAAAAAAACATGTCTTTGTAGACCTAAGTGAATAAAGAAAAAGATGGTATATAAAGGAGCCTAATTATACACGGTTTAGTTCAAGAACAAGAATGAAAAGAAAGCTCTGAGGCAACATTTTATTCCTTAGTGGGCCAGAGAAAAGAAAAATCATAATTAAAAATTACTGCTGATGTTCCACTAATAGGTTATAGAAGAGACAACACGGGGGGAAAAAAAACTCCTCTGAAGAAAAAGGTAACGTGCAGACAGTCCCAGACTGGGAAGTAGTATTAGGAGCCAGCAGAGGCTCCCAGGCTCTAGAGCAGTAATTCACAGAAAGGGAAGGAGTACCCATCAGAATCACCATGAGACAGCCAAGAAGGGAAGTCACACTTCTCTACCCTGAAAGGCACTGCCATAATTAAGTTTGAAATGTCCCCAGAATGTGTTGGCATTGACAAAAGGTTGAGAATCACCATTTAAAAGTCACTCTTCAGGTCTTCTCTGTCATCCCCAAAACCAACCAAGAAATGGCAAGAAATCCAAGGCAGCTCAAGTTGGAACTCAGATAGTTTTCCTAGGAAATTTCTAGACCTTGTTTACTGTATATTACAACATTACATTAAGAATTAGAACAGTACTAATGGCCAATGACCTAATTACTCACATTGCTTTTATAGTCCAAATTCAAAATAAACCTTAACAATGAATTTATGAGGGCCCAGTTTGTTGGTGCAAGCTCTGTAGAGTACATGTTCACCAAAACACCATGGCAGAGATCCCCCTCACCTGAGGTCACAGCTCTTAGCTCAAGATCTGATGATAATGAGCTATAATATAAAACAGTACACCTAGGATAGGAACCAATAGATGAGGTCTCCAGAAATCACTAGCAAAACTGAAGAGACCTGAAAACTCCCAACCCTTTCCTTACCCAGTGCCACTATCTTAGTCAAAAAGAAAGGAACCTAGTGAACTAAAATGACAAGAGGATGACTGCACATACCTGTACTATGTCCCAGTTCATTTCCACCTCCTCTTTAATGTTGTTTGCATTTGCTGGAAACCTCACAGGCTGCCCCTGAGGACATGTTTCAGTCTTCATTTTCTTTAAAGGGGACTGACCAAATGTGAAGTCATCTTCGCTCTCTTCCTTCTTGCACACACCTTCCCACAAGGTGCTTGTGGATGGTGTCTCTGCAGTGCTGGCCCTGTTGGATTCTTCATCAACTTTCAGCTTTTTGATCCTCTGACCTGAAGGTGACTGACCTGAATTCTTCCGTTTTGCCTTTGCTGTCTTCAAAGTCTTCACGGTATCCACTTTAATTTTTTTGTCTTCCAAATCAACATCAGCAATAGCCACAGAGTTATTCTATCAAACCACAAATAGAATACATGAGAATTAAAAGATAAAAACCAAGTGCTCTGGAATATTATTCAGCAATAAAAAAGGAAAAATTACTGACACACACAATAACCTGGACGAATCTCAAGGAAATTATGTAGAGTGGAAGTGGAAAAAGGCAATTGCAAAAAGTTACATACTTTATAATTTACATAACATTAATGGTTTATAATTCATATAATATTCCTGAAAAAAATTAGTGGTTACTAAAGGTCAGAGACAGGAGCGAGGGTTTGGAGGGAGGTGGGTATTACTACAAAATGGCAAATACTAGGCAGTACTAGGGATCTTGTGGTAACCGAACTATTCTGACTGATGGATACAACACATATGCATACAGGTGACAAAATTATACAGAAGTACACAAATAAGTGGACAAAAAAAAATTTTCTTAGGAGAAATCTCCTAAGATCCTTGGATTTTATCAGTGTAAATATCATGGTTGTGATATTTTGTTATAGTTCTGTAAAATGTTACCATTGGAAGAGATTAAAGGGTACACTGCCTCTGTATTATTTTTTACAACTGCATGTGAATCTATAATTACCTAGAAATAAAAAGTTTCACTTTTAAAAATGAGTAAAGGATAAGTCTATGCATGCTGGGAAAACCAAGATTTTAAAGCTTGCAATCAAAAGTCAACCCTTTGGGGGAAAAAATAACACTTACATACTCATAAAACTCAATAGGCTATACCTGACACCAATTTATGCAGAAGCCCAGGGAACAGAAAACAGAGCAGAGTAGTGTCAGGCATTTTTCTTTAGGAGGAATCTACATAATAGTCCACACTAGTGTCTAGGGGCCACTCTCTCCACCACCCCTACCCCTCATGACAGCTCAGGTGTGAAGGAATGACACCTGGCATTCATTTTGGCACTGGAATGGTAAATAACATACAGACCCTACCTGTATGGAGTTTACAGTTTCACCAGCTAGCCTGTTTTTGGTTAACTAAGTAGATGTAGCTAGCACAAACTCAAATAAAAGAATTCTCAAACTATTTGTCAGTCAAAATTCAATTTTCTCTCCTATCAAGTATTTTCCCAGAATTATTGACTACTAAAAATCCTGAGAACTACCTAAAGAGCATCCCCATCCTAATACCCACCTACCACCACCTAACCTGGAAATGATGTACATTAGATAGCCCTCTGAGTATTACATTTTTAGCTGAAACATTATGGATAAGAACAGAGATATAAAAATAGAATGATTCTGAGGTCCATAAGAGTTAATAATAGCCTGATCAAATGACTTGACATAGCCGAAGAAAAAAGGTGTCAACTGTACAGAGGGCTGTTAACCATGTAGGAGAAGAAAAAGAGGAACTATAAAAAGCAAATACCATCTATGATCAGCCATTCTTCTAAGCAACGTACAAAGAAGAGGAAAGCTTAGCAAATGGACTATGAGTATTTTGGTCCCAAAGGTAAGACAGCCCTCCTGTGAGATGCATACACCAGACTACCTTAGATTCATGCATTTAAAACATGTGATGTCATTGTGACAAACATTAATGCCTAGAACACAGCAGGCGTTCAATAAATCCAAAAGAATGGATTTTTTTAATTCCCCCAATCTGGATCCATGCTCAATGAGTAAATTTCTGATTCTTACTTAAATGCCTACTTACTTTAGCCTCTGAGGACAGTATCAGTCGGAAAAATTTCATATCCTTGTGATTATTATATCAAATCATTAATTATTAAAGCAGCACTCTGTTTTTATACATCCTTCTTATGAGCATGGCTGAGATAAAACCACCCATGAGAGACATATGTGTTCCTGAAATGCTCTCAAAATCATGTTGCTAACTTAGAATTCCAGTTCCATCATGTACTATCTGCTACCCATAAGGAAATCACTTCAGATTTCTTTCCCTGGCTTTCTTATCTATAAAATCAGGATAGTTATAGCAACTGCCTCGAGTAGTTGTTGTGAGTTAAGATTTAAGTAAGCTCATGCAACCCAACTGTTGAGCATGTTGCCTGGCTGATGGTAAGAACTAAAATATCTGTAGACACCACCATTATTACCACCACTATCATATCTAGACAATCTCCTAGGAGAGGGAAAAGGAAGTAGACAAAGAAATGAAGAAAATGTAAAATGATCAAAAGGAAAAAAAGTCAACAATCACAAAAACACTTAAAGTTACCCTCTTTGGACCCTTCAGGCAAGATTTACCGAGTGTTTCTCAGTGTTGTCCACAGAACCTTTTAGGGGATTTGTCAGATCAAACTCTTCACAATAATGCTTAAACACAATTTGCCTTTTTTTTTTTGTTGACATTTCGATGATAGTACAAGAGCAATGGTAGCAAAACCCAAGGCAATGGCATCAAGTAGTACTAGCAATCAATGTTCCCTTCACTGACACACACTTTCAGTAAAACAATGTGAGTTTAACAATGCAGTTAAAAATTATTAAGTTTTAGGGGCAGCCCTGGTGGCTCAGTGTTTTAGCGTTTAGTGTTTAGTTTAGTGTTTAGTTTAGTGTTTCAGGCTCCATGCTTCTCCCTCTGCCTGTGTCTCTGCCTCTCTCTCTCTCTCCCTCTCTGTGTCTCTCATGAATAAATAAAATATTAAAACTTAATAATTTTTAAATTAATTAATTAATTTTAAAAATAATTTTTAAAAAAGATTTTATTTATTTATTCATGAGAGGGAGAAGCAGGCTCCATGCAGGGAGCCAGACGTGGGACTCGATCCCAGGTCTCCAGGATCACGCCCCGGGCTGCAGGCAGCGCTAAACCGCTGCGCCACCAGAGCTGCCCAAATTATTAAGTTTTAGTGCACCTTGCTGGCTCTGTTGGTAGAGCCTGCTACTCTCGATCTCAGGGTTGTGTATTCAAGCCCCACATTGAACATGGAGCCCATATTAAAAAAATAATTATGGGATCCCTGGGTGGCACAGAGGTTTGGCGCCTGCCTTTGGCCCAGGGCGCGATCCTAGAGACCCCGGATCGAGTCCCACGTCCAGCTCCCGGTGCATGGAGCCTGCTTCTCCCTCTGCCTATGTCTCTGCCTCTCTCTCTCTCTCTCTCTCTGTGACTATCATAAATAAATAAAGAAAACAATATTTTAAAAAAATAAGTAAATAATTTTTAAAAATTATTAAATTTTAAAGTTTCAGTCCTTGAAAACATATCTTTTTTTTAAGATTTTATTTATTTATTTGGGATAGAGCAAGGGAGAGAGAGTGAGAGTACAAGCAAGGGAAAGGACAGCAGGAGAAGGAGAAGCAGGCTCCTTGCCAACAGGGAGCCCCATGCAAGGCTCAATCCCAGGCCCCTGGAATCATGACCTGCGCCAAAGGCAGACACTTAACCAACTGAGCCACCCCGGTTGGCTGAAAACACACCTTTTTAATACTGTATGCTGAAATGGTCAGTATACATAAAATACTTCTGCTGTGTGGCAGTGTATACAGACGTGCAATGGTTGTCTTGAGCAAAAGCTCTTATGCACTTGTTTCAATTGTGAACTGAACCAGCTTGTTTTTCCATAAATCACCATTTTTACTTGAAATAATGACTGATGAACGATCGTTATTCAAACTTGGATATCTGGTGGGCATTTTTTTCAGAAATGAACTGAGACTGTCATTTTAAGGAAACATTTGACCAAGAGTAAATTTCAGGCTTTAAAAGTGAAAATTTAAAACAAACAAGTAAATAAATCAATGTGAAAATTAGAATTTTGGAAAATTTGTTTTTTTTTTTTTTTTTCTTTTTCCATGCAAATCTTTTTTTTTTTTTTTTTTTTATTGGTGTTCAATTTACTAACATACAGAATAACACCCAGTGCCCGTCACCCATTCACTCCCACCCCCCGCCCTCCTCCCCTTCTACCACCCCTAGTTCGTTTCCCAGAGTTAGCAGTCTTTACGTTCTGTCTCCCTTTCTGATATTTCCCACACATTTCTTCTCCCTTCCCTTATTTTCCCTTTCACTATTATTTATATTCCCCAAATGAATGAGAACATATAATGTTTGTCCTTCTCCGACTGACTTACTTCACTCAGCGGAAAATTTGTATCCACTGTGAACTTGCTTCCCAACACTGTGATGAGACTGGAGGTTATATTAACAAATGTGACTTTTTGACATCAGATAATAAAAGATCCTCACATTTGGAAGATCTGCATAAATCAATGCACCAATATTTTCCAAATGACCAATAAATGTCACAAAATCATGAATGAGTAATAACAACAAATAACAACACAAACCAATGGATTATAATGTAATAGAGCATAGTTAAGTTCATTAATATGGTTTCAGATTCCACAATGAAACAAACTTTTAAGAAACTACCACTTACTGAGTTTTGGTAGTACATCAAATAAGAATATTCATCTGAAAAACCTTTCAAAACACATCTCCCTTTTCCAAATATGTATCTGTGTGGAGGTGGGTTATCTTCATACACTTCAGTTACAGTCTAGTAAGTTAACATTAAAGATAACTGTAAAAATGTAAAACAATGTAATTCTTCTCACTAATTTTTTGCTGTTGGTTGGGAAAATATGTACTTATTTTTCATTAAAATAAAAATTAGTTGCATTAACATGTAATAGTCTTTAAAAATTAATCAATATTTTAATTTCTCACTTTTCATTTTTATATGGTAAATATCAGTAACAATAACTCACATAACCAGAAGTTCCCTGGGGTCCTCAATAAGTTTTAAGAATACAAAAGGGTTCAAAGACCAAAAGTTTTGAAAAATGTAGATCTAAATCATTGAAAACAGGGAAATAGCTCTCCATTTTATGAAGCTCCTAAGCTTCTATAGCCTGTCTCAGCGACATACTTAAGTTTAGTAAGCCTCCATGAGAACATTTTTCTTCCTTATGCTCAACCTGAATCTTTGGCAGACTGAATAATCAAAGTTCATTTTCTTCTGCCTTCACTGTTTTTATCTGCCTTAACATTCCACATGGTTATTATGTAGCCTATGACTAAACTCAAGACTCCAAGAAGAATTTGACTATTCTTTTTGCTGTCTCTGAAAGTAGTCAACTGCCTAAAGCAAAAAAGTGGCTCCTCGTGTCTTTTCCAGTCAAATCAGTTAGCAAACCTTGGCCTTGGCTTGTGTTGTACTGGGTGAGCTTGATATATAACTGGAAAAGGATAAAGAGTCGAAGGGAGGCTTCTTAAAAATTATATTTAAAAGAACATTTTTATACTCTGTAGCAGCTGAACCACTGGAAGAAAAGTTGAAAAGAGAAAAGAAAGGGGGTGACTACAGACACAGAGACAACAGCCCCAGCAGTGGGATTAACTAACCTAGTGGGTGGCATGACCTTCACTGTTACAGGACAGGGGAGGAGGCAAATATACCTCACCTGGGTGTGAGGTCATGAGGAGCTTTATGTATTCTCAAATACATAGGAGGCAATGTCATCAGCTGAGAGGAGAAAAAGGAATTTAGGAAGTTTAAGAGAAAAAAATCAGGAAAACAAATGTGCCACAGAAAAAGAATGAGCCTCCCAGGTATTTTCAGCGCAATGTTGAGGTCTGAGATTGTGAATCTAAAGGAAGACAAATTAGGTCAAAACTGTTCTCAGCAACAGTCAGCTGCTCAATGCTGGCTGAACAGAGGCAATGGCTCACCCCACGTCGGGACTGATCAGCCACGCGACTCAAGGAAAAAAGGGCAAAACTGGTGAGATGAACACAAAGTGGTTTCAGTAAGAGGTTATGTGGTCTAGACGAGGTAAGGTAGGGGAAGAGAGGGGCTGACTCTTAGTGGTCTGTGAAGCAGATGTGGTGAAGCACGAGAGTCCAAGGATCAGCTGTGGCTTTCCCAAAAGTCACCTGAGGAGCTTTAGGAAAGTAATATTCCTGAGGCCCAGGCCCACCCCCACCCCTAGAATTCCTTCCAGATTTAATGAGTCTAGAATGGGGCTTTGGCACTGGCATTTTTTCAAGCTCCCTGGGGTTGAGAACTAACAAGATGTGACAAGGCTGTAAAAGTGTGGCCGTGAGGACCTCTGAACAGTGAGCTAAAGAACAGGAAAAGGTGAGATGATGCTCTGAAAGCAGGATGGTTGAAAAGGAATATCAGTCGTCGAAGTTTCCAATAATGGCAAGATTCAGGGTGAGTTCATGAGAGGGGTGATGAAGGCAGAGAAGATGACATAGTCTCTGGAGATGAGGAGGTCGAAGAACCAAGAACACAAGGCATAGGGAGTTCATCGTAGTGGAGGGTAAGTCACTAAGAACGAGAGCAAAATATGGGAGAGACATGTAAAGTGGGGCTGAGTTAAAGTCTTCAATGAATGAAGAGGGGTGGCCAGTGGGTTGGGAAATGCCAGCAACATATGCAGGAAGAGACTAAAGAATGATTAATTCTGTCTATGATGTTTGCTAAAAATAAAGTTATAAGGAGGCTACCAATTCTAGTTCTATCCAAAATAAGGTTTTCAATTATTTTGTTTGATGGTGGCTACAGCAGAGCAAACCTTCTTCTAACATGCTCAAAGTCCCTTCATTGAAGTATAAAATGTGTGAATTTTGGCAGTTCTGAAAGAAATTCTAAATCTCCCCAGAATGTTTAAGTGAAAGACTTCCTATCTGAATTCTTTTTTTCCCCTATAGTTTATACATATAACTGAGCATCATTGGAAGGATCAGAAAATCACCATGACAAGGTTCTTAAGCTATACCTTCCTGAGCTATACTTTAATGTTTAGAGGCCAGGCATGTGTACATTTACTGAAGAGAGGGATCATAATTTTTATCAGATTCTCAGAGTTTATATCCTAATACCAAGAACCACTGATCGAAGTTAGTGGTTAACCACTTTCCTAAGTTAGGCAATCAAGCTACTTTTAGGTGAAGCCATGCCGCACTTAATGAAAAATCTCCAAATTCTGCCAACAAGATGAAAGAAGTCAATACCTTCTCAGCTATAGATGAAGCCTGCTCACCCATTCAAAGGGTATTCAGTGAAAAGTTTATATGTAAATATGAAGAAACAGAGGTACTGGATAACTGGAGAAAGGCTGATTTAAATAAAAGCCCAATCCAAGGGCACAGCAAAGTACACTGTAATGTTCCCTATTATACACAATAAATGTGTCCCTGGAAAGTCAGTATTCTACTGCATATTAAAAGAGTATTATTTCAAATGTACCATGGAAGCAGTTTCTTAAAGGAATATGACAGGGAATGATTTTGGAAATGCGTAACTCTCTTTAATGCAATAAGGCCTATAATTTATTGTTGTTGTTGCTGCTGCTTTAATCCAGATTAGTATAGGTACAGTGTTTGCTTATAGCAAAATAGACCAATATATCAGTTGATAAATATTTTTTTCCCTCCAACACAATGGGTCTAATGGTAAATACTATTATGGCCCATGGTATAGAATGCCACTGTGGTATTCTTTTTGTCATCCACCTATTCTGTCCCACTCTAAGGACAAAGTAGCATCAACAATTAAGAAAGCACTACAGTGTTCCCTCCACTCAACTGAAGCACCTACCAGCTCCTCCTTAACAGCCACGCCTTCTGAGCCATCATTGATCTGTAGGGTGGTCTTCTTCACCCGTGGCACCCTCTTTGGTTTGGATTCCTTGGCAACAGGCTGCTTACGACTTCTGGGGACTTTCTTTTGGGGCTCCCAGGCACTATCTTCCTTGTCATCTTCTTCAGAGGCAGATGATCTAGAAGTAAATTGACAGAAAAAACTCTAGGAAAAATGAGGCCAAATGTTAAAGGCAAAAGACATGTTTCTTAAAAGAAGAATAAGATAGTAGGTGTTTAATATAAAATGGAGTGATGAGCACAGACTATGAACAGATCCTAAAACAAGAGTTGATCAAGGACCAATGTAAAAACAGACCCTGAGGGCAGCCCCGGTGGCTCAGCAGTTTAGTGCCTGCCTTCAGCCCAGGGTGTGATCCTGGAGTCCCGGGATCGAGTTCCACATCAGGCTCCCTGCATGAAGCCTGCTTCTCACTCTGCCTGTGTCTCTGCCTCTCTCTGTGTGTCTCTCATGAATAAATAAATAAAATCTTAAAAAAAAACAAAAAAACAGCCCCTGATATGCTATGAATCACAGGTCTCTCCATTCCCCCCCTCACCTACCCAGCACATGCACATGCGTGCACACACACACACACACACACACACACAAACAGAAGAAATCATTTATTATCTTATGTAATTTACCAGGTGGTGTCACACCAGTCATTGTAAGGTTTGCCATTATAACAATGAAAAATGCTTAAACAATTTCCTAAGCAGTAATCAAATTTACTTAAGGTTATTCAAACCAATGCAAGAAATGGGAAATGGCTCTAGGAAACACCCTAAATTACATAAAAAGCCAGCACCAAGATCCTTCCAAATGCTTCAATTAACCGTTTTCTGTTCATTTGGTTTTTTTTCCACCTTTCACAGAATGGATTTGTTTCCTGGTTTATACTGGATCAGGTGCAGCTACAGTACTTTCTAACAACCCACGAATCAAACTCACAGCAACAACAGAGGAAAAATAGCCATGTGAACCCTGGTAAAGAAACATCATGCTCCTGCCAACCCACTTAATTCTATGCCTACCCCTAAAGTAAAAGGTCAGTATTGGTGAAAAGGACAATCACTTCCTTCACTTAGGCTAGTGAATAGGGATATTTGGCTTTTTGAATGGTTTAAGCTCTGCCTGGAGGCAAAAACCTGATTAAATGACTTCTTCTAAATTATGCTCTCCTAGGTCTCCTATAGTCCCCCAGTGAATTCTCTTCAGAAGCAGAGGCAAGCTAAAGCCTAAGAGTAGGCAAAAACAAAATCATTTAAACTCACACAACACATAGTAGTGTCATTGAAAGGAGGGAGAATTTAAAAACCAAGGAAACAGAAAAGCAGGGTTCTGCTCATATTATCTCCAAACTGAGCAGAATGACTTCTTTCCACGTCAGCCTCATCCAGCAGGAGTGCAGACCCCAGTTCACAGGGGGGCAGTTTCAAAGGTCACATGACAGACACAAAAGGGCTTTCAGGTATTAGAAAGAAAAACATTAATAACACGTATTATTTTATTATACGTGGGCAGTTTTAAGACAGCTGGTCATCTCTTATTACTAATTGTGCATCTGGCGCTCACAAGCACATCTTTCATACCTTCCAGGTCTTTCCAAGGTCTTCACTCCCCTGCTCTCAGGGAGCTTACGTTCTAGTATAAATATCATGTTATTTTTGGTTAGTTACTTTCTCTCTCCTTCAATAGTTTAACAACACTGAGATAGAGCCTGAGATACAGCATGAGTTCAATAAACATTTGTTTCACTAATGAATGAAAAAGACAGCCTTGGGACACGAGTGGCTCAGCGGTTGGGCGTCTGCCTTTGACTCAGGGCTTGATCCTGGGGTCTGGGATCGGGTCCTACATTGGGCTTCTGCATGAAGCCTGTTTCTCCCTCTGCCTGTGTCTCTCTGTCTCTCTCTCTCTGTCTATCATGAATAAATAAATAAAACCTTAAAAAAAAGAAATTAAGAAAGGGAGAAAGACAGACAGACACAGCCTTCTTCAACCTAAATGATTTACATTAGTAAGTGACAATGCATTCCTCCTTAAAATATACGTAATTCTTGTAACCCCATATGAAACCAGTATGCTTACAACTCAGACAAGGAAGAGAATTCATCTTTGGATACCACAGCCTGGACCTTTACTTTTGCTCTTCTTGGCAATGATGACATCTGAAAGAAACAGAACATAAAATCAGCATGCCCTGAATCACCTGAATGACTGATCACTTATGTTGTCCATAAAGTGATGTGCCTGATGTTAAAAAAAATGCCATTGGTAAAAAAATGAGAAGCATTCAAAAGCCTGAAGAACTGGTTTCCCCTCCCACACGGCTGCCAACTATAAGAGCAGCTAACAGCTTCAAATGGTTTAAAAGCATGATGAGTATAGGCCACCTTTGGAAAAATGTAAGCTCCAACAAGATGACAATTTTTAATTTTTTTAGAGTTATATGACTGAGTATACCCCAAGTGGTACTAAATAGCTTATCAGACAGTAAATGACAAAATCCTCTATTAAACTAGGTATCGGGATCCCTGGGTGGCGCAGCGGTTTGGCGCCTGCCTTTGGCCCAGGGCGCGATCCTGGAGACCCAGGATCGAGTCCCACATCGGGCTCCCGGTGCATGGAGCCTGCTTCTCCCTCTGCCTATGTCTCTGCCTCTCTCTCTCTCTGTGACTATCATAAATAAATAAAAATTAAAAAAAAAAAAATTTAAACTAGGTATCTCGAAGATTAGAAGTATTTTCCCATTTCTGTATCTTCTTACAATATAAAAGAAAAGCCTATCTACAAAGCTGACAATCAAATAAATGATGTTGCGAGACTAAACAAGCAGCCAGGTTATTCCTAAAAAAGATATCCATTCCCTTAAAATAAAATTTACAGTATTTAACACTTATTTGAAAATAAAAAAATAAATTAATCACTAATGTCATTATAAAATATTTACTAAATTCAAAGGCCTAACTCTTTAAAAACTTGAGACAAATAACCAGAGACATCCTATAATATAGAAAGTAAGCAAATTTACTTTAGCTACTAAATTTTATTATCTAAAGAGTGTATGTCAAGCCGTAAGAACTACATTAGACTCTGACATGCGTGGAACCCTTTAAAAGTTTCTAAACCAGTCATATTTTATAATGCCTCTGGTTCTAACTTCCACTTACAGGAAAAGGAATGCCTCACAGAAATAAGAAGAGGTTGTCACAAACAGAACATGTGCCCTCAGCTCTATATAGATCAACTCACTATTAACCAAGAGAACACTGAGAGGAAAGCAGAACAAAAGAAACAAGAGTCTCCAGGAAGTAGGCAGGACAATCTTTCATCTTCTTCACCTCTCTTTTTGTCATTTTATGTTTATGCAGGTCATCTTTCTTCAAATAAGTGCTTCTAGATATTGATCATAAAGAAATGGGTTGGGACACCTGGGTGGCTCAGCAGTTCAGCCTTTGGCTCAGAGCGTGATCCCAGGATCTGGGATGGAGTCCCACATTGGGATCCTTGCAGGAGGCCTGCTTCTCCCTCTGCCTGTGTCTCTGCTTCTCTCTCTCTGTGTGTGTGTCTCTCTCATGAATAAACAAAATCTTTTTTTTTAAAAAAAAGGGTAACTTCTAATTTCTGTGTTACCTGCATTTTACACAACAAAACAAAAATGCAAACAGAAAAAGTCAGTGTATGATGGGGTAGCATTTCAAACCAGGGCAGAAATTAATTATTCAATAGGTGGTATTAAGAAAACAAGCTATCCCTGTGGAGAAAAACAAACATTTAAGTCCTACTGCCACACGCTGAACAAAATTTTATTCTATGCTAATGATTTAAAATGTACAAAATAAAACTATAAAAGTACTACAGAAAATAAAGATGATCATTTTCATAGTTTGGAGTAGAGGTGGGGGTATACAAATTTTTCCAGGCATAACTCAAAATTTCAAAAGACAAAAAGACAAACAGATTTCACTACATAAAAATTAAAATTCCAAGTCAGCAGTGGGACCTTTCCAGAAGCAAACCAATTTGCTTTGCACTATCCTCAAAAAAAATCCTAAGAAGCAGTGCCTGATACCTTGGAACTATGGATGAAGAGACTAAGGGCTGGTATAAGCTGTATGAGGCAAAGGAATATCTCTAGAGGCCCTACTCTACTTTATGCTATTAAGCAACTGACCCAGGAAGACATCTGGAGATCTGGAAATTTATTCTCTGGAGAGGATAAAACAGTTTCTAGGCTAGAGGACATCAAGTATAGTTGTGGGCATGGGAATGCTAAATGTAGAGAACCCCTCCCCCTAGTCCTCTTCTCCCACTAGGCTCCTAGTCAGATCCTTACTCTCTAGGGAGAAGAATGGAAAGGTTCTTCGCTGGACAATCTGACTAGCCCAAAAATAAAAACCTGAACATACTAAGTTTCCCAACAAACAACCTAACCAAATCATCTACTCCCACCACCCCATTTTACAATATACCTGAATTCAGAACATTCCCTTATGGACCACCATTCACCAATTCTCACTCCATACTTCATCCTTAATAGAAATGGGTTTAAAATAGGGGTAGACAAATGCTGGTAGTCTCATAAAATGTTTTAACCATTAAAGAAGACTTCCTTGAAATAAATATTTCTAAATGTCCCTTAATTAGGCACCCTGGAAGCACCACTGAAAGATAAGATATAAAATTGTCTTTTGACAATTAGAAAAATAAGAATTTGAAAGAGGAGGAGGGGGTGCCTGTGTGGCTTAGTCAGTTACATGTCTGACTCTTGATTTCAGCTCAGGTCATGCTCTAAGGGTTGTGAGATCCAGCCTTGCAGCAGCAGGCTCTGTGCTAGACATGGAGCCTGTTTAAAATTCTCTTTCTCTGTCTCTCTCTCTCTCCTCTGGCACATGTGCTTCTGTGTGCTCTTAAGAAAAAAAAAAAAAAGAAAAGGTGGGAAAGGAGAATATGCATGAGCACACGGTTAATTTCAGAGTGATCAGTTTTAGAAAAAGTATATACAGAAACTAAGGACCTAGAAATTATTTCTTAAAAGCTGCCTACACCAGGCATACTCCCAAGGATATGCATATTCCAGTTTAAAGACCAGTGTTCTTGGGAGTTGTTTCTCAACCTTCACTCCTCCCATGTTCCCTTTCCTCATATCACAGGATTTGTTAGACTAACAAACCATTTCCACGGTTTTAAATATCTATATCACCTACTTATTAACGATCCCAATACTTCCATCCCAAATCTTGCCTAAGATACGGATTTACATAGTAAATTATTCATAATGCCTATGAAATTATGTAAATGCCTCAAAGTTACCTAAAATTTAACATATCTACGATGAAGTCTTGGTAACCATTTCCTGTTATAAAACCCATTCCTACCCCAGTCTTTCCCATCTCAGTAAATGGCACCATCATCCACCTAAGTGAATGGCTAAACCAGAAACTTGGAAAATTTTTAATAGCTTCATTGAGCAATAATTGACATAATAAATTGTACATGCTTAAAGTGTACAAACTTGATAAGTTTTGGCATATGTACACCATATCCACACTCAAGATCCTGAATACATCTATCATCCTCTAAAGTTTTATTTGCTAGCCAAAGCCTTGCAAATCTTTCTTACTTTTACCTCCCACAACCAGTCTACTAGTAACATAACTTCTTCCTCCAAAATATAGGCTAAATTTCTGTGATCTCCAGTGTCTTTAGTCTTCAATATCTCTTACCCAGACTACTGTAATAGCCTCTTAACTAGCTTCCTTGCTTCCCCTCTTGCCTTTACTACTCATTCTCCACATACCAATGCAAAAAAAAAAGATGATTTAGAAAATGCTTAACCATTTAATGACTTCCCACTCCATTCTCCACATAGAATCAAATCATATTTTTTTTTTTTTTTTACCACAGCCTTCTAGAATACCCTACAGAACTGACCCCCACCTACCTTTCTAACCACCTTTATCATGTGCCATAGGTCTTCAGCCACAGTCACTACATTGTTTCAGTCACTATAACAAGTATGATCCTTTGCCATTTCAGGTTCACTCTGCCTGGAACACTATCCTCCCTGCTCATCAATAGGATGGCTCCTCATCTCTTAGGCCTCAGCATTTTAGGCCTAAAATGGGTTTCTCAGATATCACATTATTATAGGACCCCATTTACTTCCTTCATACAGTACTACACAAAGCACAATCTATAATTATCCTTGTTTATTGTCTGCATCCCCCATGTTTACTCTATGGCAGTAAACTCCATGAAGGAAGAAACCACATTTGCCTTATTCACTTCTCGGTAACAGAGATTAGCACTTAACGGCTGCTCTATAACTATTGATTAAATGAACATAAGAATATATACAAAACGTTCCCAAATGAATGAGAACATATAATGTTTGTCCTTCTCCGACTGACTTACTTCACTCAGCTAACTGGGAAACGAACTAGGGGTGGTAGAAGGGGAGGAGGGCGGGATGTGGGAGTGAATGGGTGACGGGCACTGGGTGTTATTCTGTATGTTAGTAAATTGAACACCAATAAAAAAAAATAAAAAAAAAATAGAAAAAAAAAAAAAAAAAAAAAAAAAAAAAAAAAAGAATATATACAAAACGGTCTTTATAGAGGAGTATACACTTTTCCCCATCACTATTAGGCAATAGCACACATGGCACTCATTGTTCTTTCCAAAGAGTGATGGTATAGATGAACCTTCCTATTCTTAGTGACTTGAGATTTCTAACTTTCAAGGCTGTCTCAGCTCTGTGGACACATGAGCACATTCAAAACCAGTTGCTGTGACCTTACTCAGGGAGGAGGCACTAAACAAGGGCAACTGAAAAATCAAGGGGAGGGGGATGAGGAAACTGGCACACATGTAAATGTTACATTAAAATTGGGAAATCCGGGATCCCTGGGTAGCTCAGCGGTTTGGCGCCTGCCTTTGGCCCAGGGCGCGATCCTGGAGTCCCGGAATCGAGTCCCGCATCGGGCTGCCAGCATGGAGCCTGCTTCTCCCTCCTCCTGTGTCTCTGCCTCTCTCTACGTCCATCATAAATAAATAAATAAATAAATAAATAAATAAATAAATAAATAAATAAATAAATCTTTTATAAATAAAAAAATAAAATAAAATAAAATAAAATTGGGAAATCCACGAGAAATTTTAGGAAGAGCAGAGGTGAACAACTTTTTAAGAGGCACCTAAAGAAATTTCCCTGAGTACAAAAAGTGCTCGGAACGTGAGCAAAGATCCTTCCGTAATAAAAATAAAGTAATAGACGTGGAAAGAGCCTCAGAAATCATACAGACCTTTAAAACAAAAACAAAGGCAACCACAACGACAAAAAAATCAGACGCCTGAGATCCAGCGAGGTGAAATGGTTTACTCAAAGGGAGAACCTATATTCTGGTTATGTAGCTAGAACCCAGAGCTCCACACATCAAGCCTAGGCTTGCTTCCCATTCCACAAACATTCTATGAATGGCATTCTGGCGCGTGGGAGGTTACAGGAAAGTTGCCTAGAGAGTTCCCATTCATTCATTCCTTTCCTCAAGAGTTATTCGGAGCCTCCTGGAAGCCAGGCGCCCTGCTAAGGATGGAGTTGACGCAGACCAGGCCATGACGTGATGGTGAAAAGGGCGCTTCCTCCCCCATCTCCGATAACTTGAGGTACAGAGACAATCTGGGTTTGCCCGGCTTCTCCCACGTCTGCCCCCACGCGCTGAGAGGACGCGCCAGGTGACACGCGGCAGGCAGAGGGGTTTCCGGGTGTAGGCTGGAAGACACAGACCGCAGACCGTAAAATGTCATGAGACTTAGCACTTTAAAGAGGGATGTGATTTCCCAAATGAGCGCTCCGAACTTTTTAAATGGCCCCTAGAACACCGGAGCCCGGGCTCCGCGCTCACGCGAGGCCGCAGGAACACCGCCCAGGCGGACGCTCAGCTCACCTTCCCGCCCGGCGAGTCAGAAGGCCCGGGATGCTGGGTGTGTGACCGCATCTTCCGGTTCCCGCCGGAAGTTTTTCAAACGCCGGAAGTCCCGCCTCGCTGCGCTCAGACTCGCCGCAGAGTCGCCGGGCTGTACCGGAGCGGGATGGAGCGGAGCCGGACGGAGGCGGGGCTAGAGCGAGGATCCCGCGGGAGCGCTGAGGTGGGGCCCTGCTCCCGGGGCGGGGTCGCGGCGGGGCGGGGGGGGGCGGTTCGGGGGGCCGGGGGCTCGGGGGCGAGCGCTTGTCCCGGGTCCTGGGGGAGGTGGGGGCGGCGGTGTTACCCGCGCGGCGCGCCTCCCGGTGCTTTCTCGTGTCTTCACCCGCTTTCCTCTCTTCGCATCCAGCTTCTTTCAAATTCAATCAAGAATGTTTCTTTTCATTACATCACTCGGAATTTGCAGTAGAAAAATGAGAAACGGTCAAGTTTTATTCTTTCCAAAGTCGATTTTAATCGTCGTCCGTGAACTTCCCTGGCAGCGTTTTAGG
This sequence comes from Canis aureus, assembly GCF_053574225.1. NCBI lineage: Eukaryota > Metazoa > Chordata > Mammalia > Carnivora > Canidae > Canis > Canis aureus. The sequence goes on from NC_135621.1 coordinate 50,769,305, forward strand.
CGTATGTTTAGCGTGTTTCATTACCTCCTAAGCCCCAAGACAAGGGGTTTTGCTTTCGTCTCTGGAAATACCCACGTTTTGCCTCTTCTGAGAAGCCCTCACACCGCCCCTGAGGCGCCTGCTACCTTAAAGGAAGAGCCTGACCCTGGAGTCCTCGCTGTCCTGCTGCGGTCTCGGTCTCGGCGGCTTGCGCTGCCAAGTGGATCGGTTTGCAACTTCCTATTGCACGTGGGCAAAGCCCTTTATGTCTTTGAACTTGTTTCCACCCCTTCCCTCGTCTTACCCCATCCCTCATAAGGTGCCCCGTTACATATGCCGAGCAAATGCGCTCACAGAGTTCATGGGCTCAAGCGCCTCTCCCACATAACCTCACCTTGGTCAAAAAGGAGAACAACACCCTGACCCATTTCATTTTCAGAGCTTTGAAAAAGTGCTGTGATTTTTGTCCTAAAGACCCAGTGTCTCCCAGGTGAGCCCTGCTCCTAATCCCAGCGTTTCCATTTCCCTTCCCACCAAAACAAAAGTAGCTCTTGCTTTTTATTTTGATGACTCCAAAGAATCTCACCCCCACTTGCATCCCCTAAGTTCCATTTTTTCCCCCATTGCAAGTTAAAAACCATGAAGGGCCTTCCCAGCAATTCTTTCCCTTACCTTGAATATATTTCCTCAAAACCAGTATTCAGTAGAAATGAAAAAATGACTTGTGTTTTGACGTGTGTTTTTTTGTTGTTGTTGTTGTTTCGGGTTTTTTTTTTTTTTTTTTTTTTTTGCCAAACACACCACACTGTAAACTCAAAATAACAGACCCAAAAAAATTAGACTGAAAAATTAGGGAAATAAGTCTGTTGTTGAGATTCAATTTAGCAGATCAAAATCCTATGGATATGGGATGCCTGGCTGGCATAGTCAGTAGAGCATATTACCCTTGATCTTGGGGTTGCAAATTTGAGCCCCATATTGGGCGTAGAGTTTACTTAAAAAAAAATTTTTTTTTAATTATTTCAAGAAAAAAAACTTTTAGAAGATTCTATAGAGCAGCTTTCCTTGCTAATGACTCATTTTCATGTGTTTTGAGTACTGAAAGGCCAAACAAGGTATTGAAATGTCTTATCAGTGAGCCTTGCTACAGATTTACCCAAAGTGACCATAAATTTTGCTGGATAATGTTTGAGACAGGAAGAAACAGGATTCTTTGAATTTAGTAAGTCTGTTCAGCTATACCTAACCTTCCTGGACAGTAAGGATCAATTTCTGAGATTGCAGAGTTCTTTTTTTTCTTCTTAATTTGTAGTCTCATGTTGCCTTTTGAAATGGTTCCAGAAGGTTTGGAACCGTCTGCTATAATCACAGTCTGCTCCATAATTTCTAGTTCTGAAAATACTAGAGAACACATTACAGTTCTGGATGACAAGGGGAAACTGGGTCATGATAATCAACAATAATAATTTACTGTTTACTATTCAACTACGTTTGAGGTCAAATTGTGCTACCCACGTTTAAGGTCGGGGATATTATCTAGAATCAGGGTTGGATTGTATATCAAAATAGCCACAGTATAAAGTGAGGGTGAGAGTAGAGATTGACCGGCATTATGCTAGATCTTGACTCCTCCATCAGGGATATTTGACTTTCCACTGGTGAAGAAAAAAAGAGGGCAGCCAGGGTGGCTCAGCGGTTTAGCGCCACCTTCAGCCCAGGTTGTGATCCCAGAGTCCTGGGATCTAGTCCCACATGGAACTCCCCTGCATGGAGCCTGCTTCTCCCTCTGCCTGTGTCTCTGCCTCTCTCTCTCTCTGTCTCACATGAATGAATAAGTAAAATCTTAAAAAAAAAAAAAAAAAAAAAGATTACTAAGTTGAAGTAAATAACCTATAAATTTTTAGACATCAGACATCTGGGAAAAATAAAAGCTGGGGCAGAGTCCTCTAAAATTAATGCAGGTGGCGACGTACTCCAGAGACAAGTAACACTGTCCAGAAAACATTTCTCTGTTGGAATTTTGCAAGACAATCACTCCTACTAAAAGCTGTCAAAGGAAATTTATAATCACTAAGTATAAACCAGGCCCCAGCATAAAAACTGCCTTTTCTCTCTAGGACCTTGCCCAGTCTATTGTTTACTTTTGGATCTTAATTGCTGAATTTCAAAAAATTCATGGCTTTAGCCTGGAATAATTTGGACTCTCACCTGAGACTTATGCAATAGAGTTTGGGAGTAATGAAACATGTTTTGGATTTGCATGCAGGTTATTTATTTTATTGCTGCAAAACATAGAGCTGTTAATATGGTATTTATTGGTATGTTATCACTTGCATGTTATTGTCTGTGTTTTCAAGTCTTTTCCCTATGGGATCTGTCTCCCCAGGGACACTGTAATAATGTTAATGACTTCTATTTATGGATCATCTACTTTGTGTCACACACTAAGTTAATGCTTTTACATGTATGTGTATTTAACCTACATCTCAATGAGATGTTGCTATAATCCTCTTTATAAATGAGAAGACTGAAGTTATATCAGCTATTAAATTGCAGATCTGGATTTAAACCTAGTACTCTCTTTTTTTAAGACATTTATTTATTTGTTTGTTTTAATTTAAGGAGGGGAAGGGCAAAGGAGAGGGAAAGAGAGAGTCCTCAAGCAGGTATCTCGCTGAGCACAGAGCCTTATGGCTAACTCCCAGGATCCCGAGATCATGACCTGAGCCGAAACCGAAAGTCGATAGCTCAACCAACTAAGTTACCCAGGCCTCTAAACCCAGTACCTTTAAAGACATCCATATACTACCAACTCAAAGCAAAGATCTCTCCTTTCTCCACCTTGTTGGCCAGTGCAAGACTGAATCTTTGGATGCTCAGGAACTGTTAAATCTCTAAATATACTAAATCAAGAACTGTCTACCCACCCAGGACATTACAAGGCCCTTCTTCCTCTTCATTTCAAACTAATCAAAGTTCCATGGGAACAAAAATTCTAAATATAGATGTACTATATTTTGTACCCACTAAATTGTATGGTACTTGGATCTAAATCTTGGAACTAAGTCTTAGTCATTTGGTCTCCCCTTCTCCAACTTCTCCCTCCACCCACACAGTTCCTAATAATCTTGACAAATAATAGGTATTTAATAAAATAGTAGAACTAACTTGTGGCCCAAAGAATGTGCCTGAAGTAAAAATAAATCCTTCCTCATACCATGAAAATAATCTAAAGCTCCTGCCATGGATGGGTTACCATTTAAAAACTCAAGTGTACTTTTGGAAGCTCAAATTTTTTGTCCCTGAGAGTCAATCACCTAGCAAAGGTAGAGGAGTCTGTTTAAGATAAGAGAATACACAAACTGAAACTAAGCCCTAGTACATGAATTGCATATTAGCTGTGCCCATCCACTTTCCCACTATTAGAAGCTCTCATTCCTAACACTGAAACTCATTGGCTTCAAAGAGCTTCTCTCAGTGATTCAGCCGGGAACTTAGAGATTTCCTGCAAAATACAAGAGATTGGTTACCAGAGAGCAGACTGCCTCTGTCTTCCAAATGAAAAAGGGTGTTAAGTGAGCTAGACCAGGCTGGTAGTTGGGTTCCCATACTTGGCCTTTCCTGTTACTTTTTTAGTCTGACTGGGAGCAGCAGCATAATTCCAACTTGCTAGTCTAGTGCTGAGGACATTTTTCTTTTTTCTTTTTTTTTTTTTTTTTTAGGACATTTTTCTTTTTTCTTTTTTTTTTTTTTTTTTTAGGACATTTTTCTAGCCCGGAGTAAGTATGTCAGTTTCTTGTGTAAAAGGAAAAAGATTCAAGGGATTAAAATCCTGAATTTTGATAAAATGTTGAATGGATCTTGAGGAGCCATAACTTAAGCCTGAGGAAATTAATTGTAGATTTTTCTAGGAAATGGATATTCAGGCATCATTCAGAGGGATTAGATACATTTAATTTATCTTATATGAAGTAAAACTGTGGAACCTACATGTTGAACTAGAATATAAATTCTGCTTTAGCTGAAAACTGAAATTTTCAGTGTTTTCCTACTTGCTTTTTTTTTTTTTTAACAAATCATCAAGATATTTTGTAATGAATGCAATTAAAAGCAAGATTAAGACAAAAAAATACCTGAATAGTAGATGAAATACTTTATTGCATGGTCTACTGTTCCACTTATCACCTGCCTGGCAAATTCACTGGCTAAAAGGCTCAATCAGTTGATTCATGAGCAAATATATTGCATTGTTCTCATGATGAGTTTCTCATTCTCAAGTAGTGTCCAGGGACCCCTTCAAAGGCCCCAAATATCCATTAAACAACCTGAGATCTAAGCATAGAAACCCCACAGGGCTCATTAGGATCTTAATGATGGCATAGCTGATTGGGTTGCAGGCAAGGGATGAAAGGCAACATAGTGGAGCCAAATTAATTTTGTTCTTCACCATGGGGATCCATATCTGAAGACTATACATCAGAACTAGGTTTTGTTTCTAACACCTCTGGTCTGTCTTACAGTTAATAAGCTGCAAAGTGCTTGCCAGAAACACTCATCCAGAATACCTACAAAGTTTTAATACTGGAAGCTTCACTCACTAACTGGAATTCAAATTCAGAAAAGCATTGTGTGTCAGATAAGTCCCAAGTTTGCCCTTTTTTAAAATCAGGTTTTTGAATATAATTTACATAGAGTAAAACTCAACTATTTTATTGTGACAAACATATACAGTCATATAGCCACAATCAAAGGTTTAAAACATTCCCATCACCTAAAAAAACTAATGCCCCATTGTACTCAGTCTCCCCCCAACCCAAAGCCCAGACCCTGCAAACACTCATCTGTTTTCTGTCTCAATGATTTTTACCTTTTCCAGATTGTCATATAAATGGAGTCATACAGTAAGTAGCCTAGCCATTTAAGTCTGGTTTCTTTCACTTAGGATAATGCATTTGAAACTAATCCATGTTATTGCATGTGTCAGTAGTTTTTTTTTTCTTTTTATTACCAGTTAGCAATCCATTGTGAATGTACTACAGTTTGTTTATCCATTCAATAGTTGATAGACATATAGTTTTTTCCACTTTTTGGCTATCATTAATCTGCTATGAACATTCATTCATATACAAGTTTTTTGTATGAGTGTATATTCTCATTTCTCTTGGGTAGATAAATGACCTAGGAACAGGATTGCTGGGTCATATGATAAGTATTTAGTTTTATGAAACTACTAAATTGTTTTCCAAAGTAGCTATACCATTTTGCATTCCTACTAATAGTACATGAGAGTTAGTTGCTCCACACCCTTGCCAGGACTTGATATTGTCCGGTTTGTTTGTTTGTTTGTTTGTTTCTTTCTTTCTTTCTTTCTTTCTTTCTTTCTTTCTTCCCTTTAATAGGTATGTAGGAGTATCTTATTAGAGCTTTAATTTGCATTTTCTTAATGACTAATGATGTTTACTACTAATTTATTTGCCACCATATATCTTCTTTGGTGAAGTGTCTGTTAAAATAGTTTGACAATTTTTTATTGGATTTTTATGGTTTATGAATCATGAGAGTTCTTTATGTACCATGCATACTAGTCCTTTATCAAATATGACACTTGGCTTTAAGAGTTTTAAGTTACCACAGGCAGTTACCAGCATAATAACACGCAAAAAGTGATTTTTTTTCCCTGACCACAAAGAAAACTGCCCCAGCCTCGTGTTCTTCAAGAGGCTAGCTAAGAGATGGTATCAAAACCACCAACATTTTTACATACAGGAATTTTTCTAAAACCAACATCAGCGCAGACAGAAAACATTCTTTGTATAAAAATGAACTAATTTCACAGTGAAAGATGATCACACTAAAAGAATGCTTAAAATTAAAAAGGTGGTACCCACAAGCTTTAGCAAATAATGTGGAAAGTTAGCTAAGCTATAGTGCTCATACAGCATAACAGGATATTTTCTTTAGACTGGACTATGATCTGAATATAAGAAAATCCAAATAGTTTGCTGAGAAACTCCTGTTGGATTATGCAAGTTAGAGAGTTTAGCAGAAGTAGCTATTGCATATATAAGGGCCTTTGATAATTTTCTGTCATGAACTGTTGTCAGGAGAACCAGGTCTATAATTCCCATAACTTTCAGGCCTGTTTCTAGAAATTATTGGCTAGTGTTTCTCAAATTTTAATGCATATAGGAATCACCAGCAGAGCTCCTCTTAAAGACTGATTTCTGGTCCCTGGCCTCCAAGATCCCAGGGTAATGAGTTTAAGGTTGTATCTATGTATATATGACAATACCAGGTGATTCTGATGGGGTGTTCAATGCTTACAGAAAGATCACCCTGATTTTACCTGGGCACTTGATTTAAGAAAAAGGGGGATCCCTGGGTGGCGCAGCGGTTTAGCGCCTGCCTTTGGCCCAGGGCGCGATTCTGGAGACCCGGGATTGAATCCCACGTCGGGCTCCCTGCATGGAGCCTGCTTCTCCCTCTGCCTGTGTCTCTGCCCCTCTCTCTCTCTCTCTCTCTCTCTCTCTCTCTGCCTCTGTGTGGGTGTGTGTGTGTGTGTGCGCGCGCGTGTGTGTCTCATGAATAAATAAATAAATTCTTAAAAAAAAAGAAGAAATGTTTTATGTTGAACATTAAACAATCTTAGTAAAAAGTAAATTTATATAAAATTAGGTCTATCCTAATTCTAGAAAATATCACATCTGTACCCTAAAACACAAACCACTGAAAATCGTTCATTTCACTGCTGGGTCTTTAAGCTTGCTTCACCCTGCACCAGCCTGCCTGTAACAAGGAACCACAAATGCCAACAGGATTTGATGGTAATCACCCAGGATCCTGCTCTTATCCACACCTAGCCAACACTGGCTTTGATCCCATATCCATCAAGCTGTGACCCTAAAAATTGTACTTCTGTGTTAAACTTTTTGAGTTATTCTCGAAATAGGCCTGATATTTGACATCTGCACTGGTTATCAGTGATTCTTTGTCACCCAGGATTGCTAGGATTGATTTTGCCACTTGAAATTTAATACTGCGTTTTGTGTGTATAAAGCATGCAGAGTGGTTTGGGAAATGGATCTCTGCATTTCTAAATATCATCAACAACAGGAATGAATTGGCAATACTGTTTTAATGGCATCCGTAACTGCCAACATCTCAGAGTCATTCATTGCAGTTGCTTCCTGGTTTGTTTAGCAAATACCACGTATGAGCAGCCCAGTTATTGCCAAGTACACTGGTGCCAATTAAACTATTTTCTTCTCTTTTCAAGATGCTTCTCTCCTTATTCATCTAGATACTGCTAGATGGTTCTGCTGGAAATCAAAGTCTAACAAAAACAATATCTGATATATTTATACCTTGGTTTATGGAATAGATTCATCAGTAGAAATATCAAGGAAATGATGAGGGGAACAGCTATATCGAACTTAGTTTTTAACTAGCAAATATCTGGGTGATGACTTACAAGTGACAAGAATCCTGAAAGAAAGGGATGATGTCAGCTGATTTTCGTGGCTGGTCAGGTACCATGCTGGACTCTGGATGAAGGATGAAGAGTGGTGCATGCAATGGCCCATCCCTTCCTTCACAGTGCTCGTTGGCCATTATGAGGAACAAACACAAAGCTATGTACAGTCTGAACAAAGTAGTGGTGTCAAGAGCACTCATGTCCAGTTGCATTTTTCTAAATTGGAATTTATTATTAAAGCATTTTATTTGTTAACATAGTTATGCGGGACAAAGTGCAAAATATACAAAAAGGAATATGATAGAAATTGTCACCTCTGTTCCCCAGCCACTAGTACCTATCCCTATGAGCAACCTATGTTACCAGTTTCTTGCAAATCCTCCCAGAAAAAATTCTTTGCATATGCAATCAAATGAAAGAATACATCTTATCAAACCTAGAATGCCATTGATTGCATGCAAGATGTAATTATTCTGTTTATATGTACTATATATGCCATTTAGATCTTCAAATTGGAAAGATCTTCAAATTGGAAAGATCTTCAAATTGGAAAGTATAGAACAAAAATCATGAAGAAGGACTCAAGTTTGCCATGAAAGAAGAAAAATGCTAAGAAGATATCTAGTCAATTTATAGGAGTTAAAGTCTTTGAGTGTACACAAATACCAATCACCACACTAAGACACACAGATGTGACAAAATCATTCTTGGGAATTCCTGGGAAATATGAAGGAAAAAAGAATGTTTATTAACACTGAAAAAGTAAAAATGTCATACTCTTTTTAAAATTTAAAGAAAAAGAGGTAATTAAAAGGCCCCAGAATAGGTTTGTTAGACATTTTATGCCACAGCCAGGTTGTGGCTATGGTGTGGGGGAAAAAACTAAAGAGAGGCTTACTTTGCCAGCAAACTAAATAACTTAACTGCACCCCATCAAGTCAAGGGACCCATAAAGAACAAGTATGCATTGTGTGTCAACTACACTCAAATGAAAAAGATTTCTGTCGTTAAAAAAAAAAAAAAAGCAACAATCATAATTGGGTGAAAATTGGAACTGAATTTTTTTTTTTTTTTTTTTTTTTTTTTTTATGGAACTGAGTTTAAATCTTGTCTCTGACACTACCTAGTGGCCTTGGGCGTATCACTTCATCTAATTTTTTTCCTCTAAAATAAGGTGATTAAATTTATTGACTCCTATGTTTCTTCCTGTGAATTACACTTTAACTATAACCTAGTTGTAACTATATTACATATAACTATAAATATTTTTTAACTATATAATCTGGAGAATTTGGAAGATCTAAAGTTTATTGATGTAAGCAAAATGCCATCTGTCATAAAATCTTAGTGGAAGTGATGAAGAAATGGATTAGATTTCCACCTAGTTGGAGCACCTGGCTGGCTCAGCATCTGTTTTCGGCTCAGGTTATGATCCCCTGGTCCTGGGATTGAGTGCTGCATCAGGCTCCCTATAGGGAGCCTGCTTCTTCCTCTGCCTATGTCTGCCTCTCTTTGTGTCTCTCACGAATAAATAAATAAAATCTTCAAAAAAGATTAAAGATTTCCACCTAGTTCCAATCAGACTGGCTGACTGATAAAATCATAGGACTGGGAAAAAGGGTCAAAAATCATCTCATACTACTGGGTAAAAAAAAAAGATCTCTGAAATCAGTAAAAGGAAATATAATAAAGTTGTCCTTGAACTCCTCTAAGAGGAGTTTAGAGGTTCCTCAAAAAATTAAACAGTTGTCATAGGATCCAGCAATTCCACCCTAGATAAATACCCGTGAGAAATGAAAGATGTGTTCATATAAAAACTTACACGTGATGTTCATAGCAGCACTATTTGTAATAGCCAGGAAATGGAAATGACCTGACTGACCATCAGTTGATGAAAGGTTAGAGAAAATGTAGCAAATTCACACAATGGGATATTATTCAGCTTTTAAAAGGAATGAAGTATTGATGGATACTACAATATGGCTGAACCTTGAAAACATAACCTAGATGAAAGAAGACATAAAAAGCCACATATTGTATGGTTCCACTTATATGAAATGCCCACACTCCGCAAATTAATACAGAAAGTAGGTTGTTGGTTGGCAGGGTATTGGAATAGGGGTATTGGGAAATGACTGCTAATGGGTATAGGATTTCTTTCGGCAAGATGAAAATGTTCTGGAATAAGCTAGTGATGACAGTTTCACAATCTTGTGAATACCACTGAATTAAAAACTTTAAAATGACTTACAGCATATAAATTTTACTTATTCTAAAAAATTAATTTAAGGGTCACTTGGGTAGTTCAGTTGTTTAAGCATCTGACTTTGGCTTGGGTCCTGATCTCGGGGTCCTGGGATCAAGCCCTGAATTGGGGTCCTCACTCAGCAGGAAATCTGCTTCTCCCTCTCCCTCTGCCCCTTCCCCTACAGGTTCTCTCTCTCTCTCTCTCTCTCTCTCAAATAAATAAAATCTTTTTTAAAATTAATTTAAAAGGCATTTATAGAAAATCAGTGTCAGAGACCAGACTTCATAGTTTAATATGGTAAAAATAAAACAGATTTTGAATTGGCTATAAACTCATAAGAAATCAACAGACTGAAATGGTTACTTAAGAAAGTATGCTATCTTGGGTTTCATCAACATTTATTGAGGACATTGAAAATTGAGTCAAGCATTCCCAGGATCATCACAAAAACTTTGTAAGTGGATATTACCTCCATTTTATAGAAAAGGAACCTGAAGTTAAGTAATTTGCTCAAGGTACTCTGCTAGGAAAGGGAGAGCCAAATTTTGAACCCAGTTTATGTACCTGACCACTGCACCATACTTGCATTAAGAAAAGATGAAAAGTCCACAGAAACCTGGCTGGCTCAGTTGGAGTTGCATAAGAGTCTTGCTTTCAGGGATGTAAGTTTGAGCCCTGCGTTGGGTGTGGAGATTACTTAATAAAATCTTTAATGGAAAAAAAAAGATGAAAAGTCCAGATTAAGGGATATGATAGCCTGACAGCAAACTGTACTAATTGTACTTCATCTTGGCCGTTGTGACCAGCTCTGAAAAACACACTAATGGTTTTAAATTATGTCCACAGACTCTCTGATGCTGGTGCCTTCAAAGGTGAAACCAGATTTCTCTCCTTGAGCGGAAGTTTGTGCTTAGTAACTAATTTCTATAGTATGTCAGTATGATATTAAGACATAAAACATGGCTTCTCTCTTGTGTTCTTTCTTGGATCACTATATCTGAGGGAACCAAGCTGCTATGTTTTGACTCAAGGAACCCTATGGAGAGGTCCAAATAGTGAGGAAATATGGCCCTCAAGAACTGAGGCCTCCAGCCAGAAACCAGAAAACTTGCAAGGTATGTGAATGAGGCTTCTTAGAAGCAGACCCTCCTATTCCAGTCAAGTCTTCAAATGATTGATTCTTACTGGGACTTCATGAGAGATCCAGAGCCAGAACCAAACACCTAAACTATTCCTGGATTTCGATCTCCTCCTGATGATGAAAATATTCTGGAATTACATGATAAGAGTGATAGTTGCACAATTTTGTGAATGTTATAAATCATTGAATTGTATACTCAAATGATGTAAGATGATATACACTTGTAGCTCTAAGCAACTAAGTTTTAGGGTAATTTGCTTCATAGCAATAAATGACTAAGACACACAATTAAGTGACACGGAACAAACCTAAGTGTGTCCCAAGAAGGACAATTAGGAGGTCACGAGGGTGTGAAGCCCTGTCATTTGTGGATTGCACTTAAGGTGCTTTTTGTCTAAAGTAGGAGAGTCCATGAGGACCTGGCTTCCAAGTGCAAATATCTTCCAGTTGGATGGCATCAGCATCATGGGTAAATAAAACATCCCTCATCATGTCCCATCCTTCAACAACAACAATTTGGCATCCATCCTTGGACAAAGGTACCTTTTGGGGAGCTATGCAATCCAGCACCATATACTAAGGAGTCTGGGAGGAGTATTGCCCGCATGTGTATCAGGTAATGGGCATATAAGCTTCAGTCCCAGCTGTGTACTCTACAGTGGCCTATGAACCAACTCCAACCCTTCTGGACCACAGTCTGGGAGCCCTGGAAAACATTGTCTCAGACAATCATTCATGGGTGAGAGATAGCCTTTGATAGCTTTCCAGCAGAGAGGTTCCAGCATACCTTTGAAGCAAAAAAAAAAAAAAAAAAGAGAGAGAGAGAGAGAGAGAGATTGGATACATTGGTAAATAAATACTAGAAGAGGTGATTGCTACTCCAAATGCAAAGACAGCAATACAAAACTTCAAGAAACATGAGCAATCAAGAAAATGTAACACCACAATAATTTAGTAACTGAGTTACTGACCTCAACAACATGAAGATCTATAATTTACCTGATGAGTGAAGAATTCAAAATAGCTGTTTTAAGGAAATTCAACAAAACTAAGAGCTGTTTTTTTTTTAAAGATAAAATTGACAAATCTTTAGACTAAGTAAAAGAAGATTCAAATAAATTCAGAAATGAAAGAAAAGACAGTATAATTGATACCATAGAAATAGAAAGGATCAATGGGACTACTATAATTATAAGCTAACAAACTGGACAACCTAAAAGAAAAGAATAAATTCATGGAAACATACAATCTACCAAGATTGAATCACAAAGAAATAGAAAATCAAAATAGACCAATAATGAGTAAGGAGACTGAATGAGTAATCAGAAACCCCCCCAAAAGAAAAGCCCAGAACCAGATGGTTCCCCTGGTGAATTCTACCAAACATTTAAGGAATTAATTACCAATCCTTCACAAAGTCTTCCAAACAATGGAAGAGGAGGGAACACTTCCAAACTCATTTTACATAGCCACAACTACCCTGATTCCAAAGCCACCTAAGAACACGACAAGAAAGGAAAACTACAGGCCAATATCCCTAATGAATATAGTTACAAGAATTCACAACACAATATTAGTAAACCAAGTTCAGTAGCTCATTAAAAGGATTATAAACCATGATCAAATGTGATTTATCCCTGGGGTACAAGAATGGTTTGACATATGCAAATCAATAAATTTGATACACCACAGTAATAGAATGAAAGATAAAAATCATATAATCTCAATAGATGCAGAATAAGCATTTGACAAAATGCAACCTCTTCTGATGATAAAAACTCTCAATAAATTGGGTATGGAAGGATGCACCCTAATATAATCAAGGCCATATTATGACAACCCCAAAGCTAACATACTCAATGGTGAAAGGTTGAAAGCCTTTCCTCTAAGGTGAGGAACAGGACAAGGGTGTCTGCTCCCACCACTCCTGTTCAGCATAGTGATAGAAGTTCTAGCCAGAGCAGCTAGGCAAGAAAAAGAAATAAAAGACATCCAAGTTGGAAAGGAAAAAGTAAAATTGTCTCTGTTTTCAGATATCAGGATCTTATATGTAGAAACTCCTAAGGACTTTACCAAAAAACAAAAAAACAAAACAAAAAACTGTTAGAACTAATCAACGAATTCAGTAAGGTTGCAGGATATAAAACCAACATACATAAATGAGTTGCATTTCTATATGCTAAGCACAAAATACCTGAAAAAGATTAAAACAAATTACCTTCCAGCCTGTGAAGGAACCTTCTCTATGTAAATCCAACAGGAAAAAAAAGAAAAAGATAGGTTTGGATTCTCATTTATGAAGCATTTGGCAAGTCATAACTGAGCCAGATGAGAAGGGGGCCTTTAAAGGAAGTTACCAGAAGGGTCCCACCTGAAGCTCCACAGCACTGTCAGAAATGAGTATGTTCCTGCATGGGAACAAAGGATATCTTCTTAGGGGCATCCAAATTTATTCCTCTCTTACCACTCACCCCCATGGTATAGGATCCTATTTTAGGATACTCAGTTGCAACTTAGGGCCACAGCTGAGCTGTTAGTATAAATGGATATAAAGTGTTCTCTAACTACAAGCTATTGAAGTTCAGGATCTCTGACCAGTGCTGAATGCTGAGCAGTGGTGACAGCGAACATCCTGGTGGGGCTAAGATTTTCACAATGGTATTATAGACATCTGCTCTACCAACTTCTAGTGTTTTCATTGTTCTTTCATATATCTTCTCTCTCTTGTTTTATATCAACACTGTGAGTAGGTGGCAGCGATGACTCGCCTCTTTTATGTGGATGAGGACATAGGTTCAGAGCCATTTAGTAATTCACTCCAAATCGCACAGCTGGCAACTGGTCAGACAGGGACTTAGAACCTAGATCTAGTCCATATTCTAAGAGAAATGTCACAAGCAAAGCTGAACTACAGGTAAACAGATCCTGCTGGGTGGTGACCAGAGGAGCTTTGGTAAACTTCAAAGCTAATTAAAGCAAACAAGCCAGTGAAAGAAAGACTAGTCTTAATGCATACACCCAGAACAGTTTTCCAGAGATAGTCTTCCACCTGCCTCTTCTGAATTAAGCTTATTAATGGAAGGAACAAGTGTGTGGTTGCTTGATTTGAAAATAGGACAGTTTCCTTTCCTAGAAAAGTATAATTATATTCTAAGGAAGGTTGGAAGAAATGAGAAGGAAGCATGATTTTCCCAAATAGTGGGGTGCAAGAGAGAAATCAGTAATAATAACCAGGGGTTTAAAAACTGTATTCCTATGGTAAGCTTAATCTTTCTTAAAAGCTTAGCTGGTGCTCTCTGGGCAATTCTTAAGGATTGGAGGGAAAGGTGGCCTCTGGCTCTGTTCCTAGTTGCACCACCCTGAAAGCTAATGACAGTTCAAACAGAGTGAGTATACCTTTTCCAGGGGAGAGCTCTGCAGACTGAGGGAGAGTGGATTGGGAGCATGGGGGAAATCAAATGGGAAAAATCAACAGCAGTGCCTCCTTTTTCAAATAGACTTTTGGCTCACACTAGTACTAGTCACCAGACCTGGGTTGAAACAAGCTCCAAAGCCTGAGGTAGGCAACTAATCTTATCTTTTCAATTCTGAGTGATCCATGGTTCCAGAGTAACCAAGAAGCTCAGGTCTCCAGTGAACCATGTAAAAGCTCTGTGTCATTTCGTATGCAGAGTGGCATTTTGTCCTTAATTAGCCTGGACACATCTCATCAAAGAGTTGATTGCTCCTTTCCAGGGACACTGAGGATGTTCTGCTGCCTGTGGTGATAGAGTGACAGAGAAGCATGAACCCAATGCTTCTCTCATTCATCTTTCTCTCAATCTTGAGTCTTTTCTCACTTCCACAGGGAAACAGCAGTTTCTTGTGCAGAAAACCTGGGTTTGGGAGCCAAATAGACCACATTGAGTCTTGTTTCTGTCACTTACAAGCTATGTGATCATGGGCATATTATGTCCCCTCTGAGACTCAGTTTACCCATATATGAAAGAGAAATACTGCTACTTATCACATACAATTCTTGTGAGTATCTAACACAGGACCAGGCTCACAGTACTTGTACAACAAACATTGGTTCCTTTCCCCCAACTTTTATTCCTAGCTCTTTTCCAGAATCTTCAACTGTGTCAGTTACTGGGACACCTGGGTGGCTCAGTGGTTGAGCGTCTGCCTTCAGCTCAGTTCGTGATCCCAGGGTCCTGGAATCGAGTCCAGCCTTGGGCTCCCTGCAGGGAGCCTGCTTCTCACTCTGCCTGTGTCTCTGCCTCTCTCTGTGTGTCTCTCATGAATAAATAAACAAAATATTTTAAAAACAAAAACTATGTCAGTTACCTGGTCAGAGTTACCTGGAGGAGTGAATCTACCAAAGGTGTCCTTCTTACGGAAATTTGAAGGCTCTTTGAGTTGTACCCCGAGGAATGAGAAAAATTCTTATTGAACAGTCTACCATACTGTTTCATCTGACTTCCTGGGTCAAAGGGCATGCATCTGAAACACATGGTCAAAGTGAGGAGCCAGGGTTGAGATGAAATGTGTGACTAGAGGTTATATCTTTGAGTATGGAGCAAGGCACAGGCTAACTGGCCTACTTATGGTGAAAGCTGGGACGCAGAAGAAAAGCTGACCTTTGTAGAGTCAATGAATTCTTCTTTATGACCTGAAGACTTCTGTTTCTTCATCTTTATTTCATTTAATCACTCAGCAAGGGCAGCCCGGGTGGCTCAGCGGTTTAGCGCCATCTTCAGCCCAGGGCCTGATCCTGGAGACTAGGGACTCCTTGCATGGAGCCTGCTTCTCCCTCTGCCTGTTTCTGCCTCTCTTTCTCAATCTAAGTCTCTCATGAATAAATAAATAAAATCTTTTTAAAAAAATCACTCAGCAAGTCCATGCCACTGGTCTTAGTTTCATGTGGCTGTACCATAAACTAGGAGGTTTAAAGCACCAGAAATTTTATTCTTTCATAGTTCTGGAGGCTAGAAGTCTGAAATCAGGGTATCAGTAGGGCCTTACTACCTCTGGAGGCTCAAGGGGAGAATCCTTCCTTTCCTCTTCCAGCTTTTGGTTGTTGTCCTCCTTCTTTGGCTTCCTTGGTTTATGGCCTCATCATTCCAATCTCTGCCTCTGTTTTCTGTTTTCACATCACCTTCTCTGTGTCAGTCTCCCTCTGCTTTACTCTTAAAAGGATATTTGTCATTAAATTTAGAGCCCACTTGGATAATCCAGGATGAAGGCCTCATCTCATGATCTTTAATTTAATTACATCTGCAATGACCCTTTTTCTAAGTAAGGTAATAGTCACAGCTCCAAGGATTAGATTCCAGAAATTAGGAAGTGATCCTGTCTTTTGGAGAGGCCACCACGAAACTTCCTTAAACCAGCCAAATCTTTGTAGATTTCTAACTAACTGATTCATGACAACATGAGCCCAGGTATAACTCCTTCCAGACATGCTTGCATTATAAATATATTAACCTAAAAGAAAAGGGCAATTTTTAATTTAAAAGGAAAAATAATCACTAATATTGGTATTTTAGGCATTACTAAGGAACTGTTTCTTTTCATCATTTTCTTTCCAGAAAGCCCCCTTCCACTTCTCACTGTGTAGGTTTGTATTATATGTTCAGTCCTAAACTAATCACAGGTAAGGGGGTGCTTTGTACTTCCTGCAATTGGCTTAGAGCCTTAGAATGATCAGGAATTCACTCCCGGGACTTGGGAAGTTGGGGAGGATCCAGCTTCTGAGATATACATAACCTCCCATCAAAAGCAAAACAAAACAATCTCAACAAGGAAGTAGGGGGTGGTGGATGGTTGTTGGAAGGCAGCCACCACTCCACATGATCTACCCCCTTTCCCATCAGCTATAGAGCTGACCCCTGCCATTCACAGCGCTCCACCACATGGAACATACCTAGTTGGGGGCATCCATCTAGTTGGCTGGAAGGAAGATGTAAAAAAGCATTTGGCATTTCTGCATATACTATCGTGATATTTCTGAAGTGGCAGAGGCTATAGGAGAAAGTATTTATTTATTTATTTATTCATTTATTTATTTATAGAGATTTTATTTATTTATTTGTGAGAGACACACACACACAGAGAGAGAGAGAGAGAGTCAGAGACACAGGCAGAGGGAGAAGCAAGCTCCTCGCAGGGAGCCTGACGTGGGACTGGATCCCAGGTCTCCAGGATCATGCCCGGGGCTGAAGGCGGCGCTAAACCAATGAGCCACCCGGGCTGCCCAGGAGAAGGCCTTTGAATTAATATCAACTGGATATTATTAAAAATATTCTTTCAAAAGACAGCTGCCTTGTCATAATGTGAATAACCAAGCATGTCCACTCGGTATATTTAAATTACTGAGGTTTCTTTTTTTTTTTTTTTTAAGACTCTATTTATTTATTCATGAGAGACACAGAGACACAGGCAGAGGGAGAAGTAGGGAGCCCAGTGTGGGACTTGATCCCCATCTCCAGGAGAGGGCCCCGGACTGAAGGCAGTACTAAACCGCTGAGCCACCAGGGCTGCCCCTAAACTACTGAGGTTTCAAAGCACCAAAAGGCTCTTTTCACAACTCAGGATGTCTCTTTGGAAAAAGACTCTTGGCTATTCAGATATGGCTGAAAACAGATTGGCAAGAAGTTAGAGGAAGAAAGACCAAGATATCTGCACTTAAATCAGCTCAGAAAAATAAAATAATAAATCAGCCTGGAGACTACAGAGAGATTAGCCATATCTTCCTTGGCCTGATTTTGAACCTGTGACCTGAAGGTAAAGGGTGAACCTTTCCCTCCAGAGGAAATGTCAGAATGGCAATTTTCATGGAGCAGTCCCTGCCATTGAGTTAGCCAGGAACCTCCCTTTCACTAGCTCTTTACTCATGGAGCTTATATTTGCTTTTAATACAAGTTACACCTTGTGAGGCACTGTCTTGATTGTTCTCATCTTGTTATTACTCTTACCTTTCAAGTCTTCCTCAAGTTCCATCAAAATACAAAGTAGCCTCTGACATCTTACCCACTGAGCAACACTGATAAGAGTTTAAGTTCAGGCAGTAGAGCATTGGAGAAAAACTCTTGCCTTATTATGCAATTATATTGCCTGGAATGTGTCCTACCACACTCATGCTATTATGCCAGAGACCTCAAACTGGCAGCCTCTGGAAATGTCTGGCTTGTAAAATGTTTTACTTTTTAAATGAATTGCCTACTTTAAAAATTATAAAAATGAAAAAAATGGATTCAAATATTTATTGTCTCTCCCGCTCTTTCCTCTTCAAGGACTGCAATTACTTCATATTCTATATGAAATATATATGTTTAAAATTGTTCCACAGCTCAGTGATGACCTTTTCATTAAAAAAATCTTTTTATTAAAAAGAATCTTTTCCACTGTGTTTCATTTAGATAATTTTTATTGCTATTCTTCAAATTCACTCAGTTTTTTTCTTTTGTGATGTCTAATTTGCCATTAATTTCAATGTGGATTTTCCTCTCATATATTGTAGTTTATATCACTAGATGTTCGGGTTTGTGCCTTTTTAATATTGTCTATCTCTATTTAACCTTTTGGAAATATAGAATTGAGTTATACTAACTTTTAATGTTTTTGTCTGCTAATTCTAACATCTGTGCAAGTTCTTCATCAGTTTCAATTATTTCAATTTATTTTTCTCCCCATTATGGGACACATTTTCTTGCTCCTTTGCATTCCTGGTAATTTTTCTTAAGTAGGCTCCACACCTAATATGGTGCTTGAACCCATGACCCCAAGATCAGGAATTGCAGTCTGAACTGAGTAAGCCAGCAAAGCACCCTGCATACCTGATGATTTTTTTTTAAAGATTTTATTTATTTATTTATTTATTTATTTATTTATTTATTTATTTATTTATTTATTCGTTCGTTCGTTCGTTCGTTCATTCAAGGCACACACACACACACACACACACACACAGGCAGAGGGAGAAGCAGGCTTCATGCAGGGAGCCCAAGTTGGGACTCAATCCTGGGACGCCAGGATCATGCCCTGGGCCAAAGGCAGGCGCTGAGCCACTGAGCCACCCAGGGATCCCCCTGATGATATTTTATTGGATGCTAGATATTGTGATTTTTAACTTGTTGCACAATGGACATTTTTATTTATGCTTGAATATTCCTAAGCCTTGTTCTGGGGTGCAGTTAAGTTAGTTGTAAATACTTTGATTCTTTTGGATATTACTTTTAAAATTATTATGCAGAACTGGAGCAATGCTCAATTTAAAACTAATTTTCCCCACTAATAAGGGAAGATCTTTCTAAATACTCAATACCCTGTGAATAAAGAGGTTTCCCATTCTTGCTGATGGGAAGAGGCATCCTTCCTAGCACTAGGCACTATTCTTTCTAATGCTCTCAGGTGATTCTTTCTCAGGCAGTACACTAATTGGTACATGGATTAAAACCTGAGGAGGGGGCAGCCCTGGTGGCGCAGCGGTTTAGCGCCGCCTGCAGCCCGAGGTGTGATCCTGGAGACCTGGGATCGAGTCCCGCATCGGGCTCCCTGCATGGAGCCTGCTTCTCCCTCTGCCTGTGTCTCTGCCTCTCTCTTGCTCTCTCTGACTGAATAAATAAATAAATCTTTAAAAAAAAAAAAAAAAACCTGAGGAGGTCCTCTTTACATATCCAGAGTATCCCCCTCTGTACAATACTGTGTGTTATACCTCTTCAGTACTATGTCATACAGTTTTTAGCTACTGTCTCCCAGGCTGTCAACTATACCTCCCCAGCTCAGCAGTCCACCAGGGTCTATCTGGATTCCTCCTCACTGCACTATGGCCTGGAAACTCTAAAGTCATTAAGCTGGGTCAATCATAGGGCTTGCTTTGTTTGTTTCCCATTTCAAAGGGATCACTATTTTTAAAAAATATTTTATTTATTTATTCATGAGAGACACAGAGAGAGAGAGAGAGAGAGAGGCAGAGACACAGGCAGAGGGAGAAGCAGGCTCCATGCAGGGAGCCCTATGCGGAACTCGATCCCAGGTCTCCAGGATCACGCCCTGGGCTGAATGCAGGTGCTAAACCGCTGAGCCACCCAGGGATCACATCCCAAGGGATCACTATTCATTATTGCCTGACATCAAGCATCTTGAAAAAAAAAATCATTGCTTCATATATTTTGTCTTTTTTATGATTGTTTTGATGGATAGATAAATCCTATCCTTGTTATTCTTAGTTGGAAGTGAAAGATTTTATCTGCTTGAATTTTCTTTATTTACATTTCATATAATAAAATAATACATGTTTAAAATTCATTAAAAAGTAAATCTACAGGGGCCCTGGGTAGTTCAGTCAGTTAAGCATCCAACTCTTGATTTCAGCTCAAGTCATGATCTTGGGGTCATGGGATTGAACCCTGCGTCAAGCTCCACACTGGGCATGAAGCCAGCATGGGATTCTCTCTCTGTCCCTCACCCTCTACCCTTTACCCCACCATCCCCTCACACTGCCTCTCTTTCTCTCTCACTCAAAAAGAAAGAAAGAAAAGAAAAAAAGAAATCTACAAACATCAGTATTTCAGGAAAGATCAAGTAAGTAATTAAAAAACTGGACAGAATGCTTGGAGAAGTGATCGGAAGACTCTGAAAAGTAAATGGTAGCAGACATAATGACCTGAGCCAAAGGCAGATGCTTAACCAACTGAGCCACCCAATGCCCCTGATTTTAGAGAGTTAATGCAATAACAGTCAAAATCCGTGAAGGACTTTTTATAGATATAGGGAGGCTGATTCTTTTCATGTACATGAAAAGGCAAAAGATCTAGAGTAACCAAAATAATTTTGGAAAAGAAAAACAGAATTTGAGGACTCATGCAATTCAACTTTATTTTATTTTTTTTTTAATTTTAAGATTTTATTTATTAGAGAGAGAGAGCATGAGCTGGACGGAGAGGGAGAGAGAATCTGAAGCAAACTCTGAGCTGAGCACAGAGTTAGACACAGGGCTCAGTCCCACAACGGCAAGATCATGACCTGAGCCGAAACCAAGAGTCAGCCACTTAACCGACTGAGCCACCTAGGTGCACCTCACACTATTCAATTTTAAAACTTAATCTAAAGCTAAGTAATCAAGATAATGCAGTACTGATGAATTTTTAGACCTAAATAAAATAGACCTATGGAGTAAGAGTCTAGAAATAAATCATTACAAATATGATCAATTGATTTTTTTTCAATTGATTTTTTTAAAAAAGATTTATTTATTCATTCAGAGAGAGCGAAGAGAGAGGCAGAGAGAGGAGCAGGCTCCATGCAGGAAGCCCAATGCGGGACTCCATCCCAGGTCTCCAGGATCACACGCCGGGCTGCAGGCGGCGCTAAACCGCTGTGCCACGGGGGCTGCCCTGATCAATTGATTTTTAAGATAGATTATTTTACTGAGATAAAATTCATGTCGATAAAATTTACTGTTTTAATCATTTAAAAATGTACAGTTCATGATCAATTGATTTTTTACAAAGGTAGGAAAACAATTCAGTAGATAAAGGATAGTCCTTTCAACAGATGAAACAACTAGACATCTATATGCAAAAAAAATTGGACTTCAACCTATACATCAATGTATTTTATAGAAAAATTAGCCTCAAATGGATCATAGATCTACATGTAAAATCAAGAGTATAGATTTTATTTTAAAAATCATAGGAGAAAAAAATTGTGACCCTGAGTTGGGCAAAGGGTTCTCAGAAATTAAAAAACTGACCCATAAAATTAAAATTGAAACTGTTTTCTTGCAAAAGACATTGTTAGAAGAATTACAAACTTGGAGCAAATATTAATAAATTACATATCCAACAAAGGACTTGTATCCAGAATACAGAAATAAACTTCAAAACAATAAGAGAACAACCCAGTTTAAAAAATAGGCAAAAGATCTGAATACACTTCACCCAAAAAGATGTAGATATCGTTGATTAGCACATGAAAAGATGCTCAGCATCATTAGTCCTTATGAAAGTGCAAGTTAAAACCACAACAAAATACCTATTAGAATGACTAAAACAGCAGCCGAAATGTTGGTGGGGATGCAGACCAACTGGAACCATCATATGCTGCCATATGTGTGGGAACGCACAATGGTACACTCCGGAAACAGTTTGACAATGTTGTTTTTTTTTTTTTCTTGTCTTTTTAAATTTTTGTTGTCATTGTAGGTGGCAGATGGGAGCTATGGCAGTTTCTTATGAAGTTAAGTATATATTTACTGTATAATCCAACAGATCCCATTCCTAGATAATTACTGTTAAGAATTGAAAACTTATGTTCACACAAAAACCTATACACAAATCTTTATAGCACCTTTATTCATAATCACAAAAAAAACTGGGAATATCCTAAATGCCCTTTAATAAGTGAATGGCTAAGAAAAACATAGTATACCCTTTCAGGGGATCACTACTCAGTGATACAAAGGAGCACATTATCAATACACTCAACAACATGGATGAAGCTCAAAGACATTCTGCCAAGTGAAAGCAACCAGTCTCACAAGGTTACATATGTAAGGTTCCATTTACATAATATTCTGGAAAAGGCAACACAATAGAGATGAAGACCTAATCAGTAGTTGCTAGAGGTTAGGGATGGGGGCAATTTTACTACCAGAGCTAAACAAGGGAATTCAGAGCCGGTAATAGAACTGATCTATTCTTATTGGGGTGGTGGTTGTACACATCTATACATGTGTTAAAATTCATAGAACTATACACATACATATACATACATTTTACTCTTTGTAAATAAAAAGGATACGTCTATTGAAGATGCATGTTCAAATGTTTAAAATGTTAAAGATGCACCATCAAAGAGTTTGGAAGTGGTTTGGAGTGGAAGCAGGCCTCTCATTTTACAGTTGGAGAAACTGAGGCCAGAATGTGAAAGTAACTTAAGGCCAAAAAAAGTATGAAGCAACCATAAGAGTGTATTTTCTTTTGGGAACTCTTTGCTGCCTGCCTTTCTCACCGCAAGCCTACCCAGCCAGGTTTAATTTGGCCTCTTTTTCTCAAGGCAGTTTCTAAATTCAGAGTTTTCTGTAAGACAGAATAGAATCATAGTTATATGTGCAAGTTAAAATCTGTATGTATTAAAAACATACATATGCTATTTTATAAAGTGTGCCGTCGGCATGATCCCAGCTCCTGGTGGACATAGGGCTGTTAGGGAAGATGTATACAGGATGCCAGAGACTGCAAAACAAACAAGCAAATAAATGGGTGGGCCCTGGATCTAGAACACTTGTGTCTGAATCCAGGCTGTGCTACATACGAGTGGTGGGACCCTGGATACACTGCTTAGTTTTCCTCCATCTCACCATCTGTAAAATGCACCCCAATTTTATGTACTAGTAAGAGATTTTTAAAAACCTTGCCAGCAATTATAGTGTGACACAGAACTTATCTTGGATTATAAGATGTTAAAATGTGATTTTATTTCATTTTTTTAGAGAAGCGTATCTTAGAACTGGAGATATATGGTAATATTGTTCCACTGAGTTGTTTTGATGATAAAATAAAAGTTGTTAAAATTAATGCCTGGCACATAGTTCTCAGTTAATGGTCGTTAGCTATTATTAGGATTATTATTGTTGTTATTATTACCACTACTACTATTACTATTTTAAGAAAGGAATAGCGGAACTTGTATTGTAATAAATTGTTAAATGCCCCTCCCCCTCCATCCTGCCTTCTGCAAGCTCCACCCACTTTGCTGTTGATTTTTCAGGCTTGGGCACAGGCAAACGCAGAATGTGTGGACGTCACCAGAGGAAAAACGTGAGAAACATTTACCACTTCTCAATTCTCGTTAGAGAAAAACCACAACGACACTCTGCATGTTGTGTTGGCAAGGTTGTTTCTTGCATTGGCACATACACTTGTTCCCACGAGATGAGGGAGTCAGAGCGGGAACTTGAACTGAGTAGTGTGTGTGTCAATCCTACACTGAGGGACAGGGGACAGGAAGCTGCGTGTAAGGTGGTGAGACCATGGACCCAGCCTGCATTTCTGGCTTTGCTGCTTGCCTGCCATGTGGCTCGATGCCATTTCAGTTTTAGTTTCTTCTCTGTGAGACAGAGAGAAATAATTACTACTTTATAGCCACTGAGAAGTATACATAAATTCGGGTTCCAGTTGGGTTAAAGGACTGGAAAACTCAACCTGGCTGCAAAGGGAAGCTAGTTAGCCATGTGATTTGTTTCCTTATTATTTATATTTTTATTCAAGTTCCTGACTTGTAGGAAGGAGTAGTATATAGGGGGATACCCCAGACCTGTTTCCAGGGCCATTCTTTTCTCTTTTCTTTTTTCCCTTCCCTTCCCTTCCCTTCCCTTCCCTTCCCTTCCCTTCCCTTCCCTTTCCTTTCCTTTTTTTCTTTCTTTCTTTCTTTCTTTCTTTCTTTCTTTCTTTCTTTCTTTCTTTCTTTCTTTCTTTTTCTTCTCTCTTTTTCTCTTTCTCTCTCTCTTTCTTTCTTTCTCTTTTAGAATGAGGGGATGGGTAGAGGGGCAGAGGGAGAGAAAGAATCTTAAGCAGGTTTCATGCCCAGCACTGAGCCCAACCTGAAGCTCAATTTCACAACCCTGAGATCATGACTTGAGCCAAAATCAAGAGTCATATGCTTAACTGACAGCCACCCCAGGTGCCCCTCAGGGTCATTCTTATTGGGATGCTGGGCCCAGCTCAAATTCTTTTGTGAGCTTGGATCCTTCACCCAAACCTTGTTGTTCAGGAACTACCTGGTTAAAAGGCTATAAGTAGCTTTGGGAGAACTGTCAGTGATAGAAAAAGGATTAAAAATGAAATATTCTTTAGGGAGTCAATATAGAAAGAAATTTCCTGAGAGGGACTCAGTGCCAGGTACTGTACCTATCTGTAATACAATATTTATTGTTATTCTGGAGAGGAGTTGTTACAAACTCCTTGTTACAGTTGAATAAACCATTTGAGAGGCAGGTGATATGCCCAAGATTCTATAAATGAAGTCCCTGACCTTCCAGGCTGGATGCCACCCCCACCCTCCCACCCTTATCCCTGTTGTGCTGTGCTGAATTGACAGCCACTTGCCAGCCCATTCCAACTGCCCAGGTGACAGTGCTGAAGCTTCTTAATGAGAACTACTGGTCTTCTAAGCACCGGCTAAAGAGCCTTTCTTCCTTTTGTTCTTTCATTTAACACCTATCCATTGAGAGCCTCAGCTATGCTCTAGAGTACCCCAGGGAATTGGACACACAGCCCTGAATCAGGGAGTTCACAGAGTAATGGGAAAGACCACAAGTAGACCCAGGTTTCACGTGGCCCAAAACTTAAACAACTTCTATAAGCCCTCTTTAGGAAAAAGAATATAAAATTAGCTAAAGGCTTTTGCAAGGAGCAAGGGAGGACCCTAAAGTTTAAGCAAGGGGAAGCCAACGACCTACATTGACAGTGACATGTATTCAGGGCTAATGGGGGCTCAGAGGAGTCTCTTGGAAGAAATGCCAGCTAAGCTGCGACACCCCACCCCTGGATGGGCCACGGAGTCCTGGCAGAGGGAATAACAGGGCACAGCATCCACTGATGGAAAAAAATCTGCCACAGTTCTCAGGGAGCGAGAAGAAAAGCATCTTTTCTCCTCTTTTCCCTAACCCCCAAGACACCAGGGTCCCTCCCAAAGTGCAAGGCCCTGAGTTGGCACATCCTAGAGGTTAACAGGACTAGCCGTAGGCAGGGCTTCTCTACCTTTCCTCCCAGCTGTTTGAGAAATCTTGGGTCCCAGGAGAAAGTGCTCAGGCTTGGTGTCTACGCTTCAAAGAACAGGAACCTGCATTGGCATTTGTAGGAATAAAGCAATCCAGAAGAAGCTTTCCATGCCAGAGGTTAACCAGTGGTGCAACAGGTTCCAAGAAAGAGATGACAGGAGAAGGGAGGAAGGAGAAGTAAAGAGAGACTGACTTTCAAAATAAAATCCTACAGGGATGCCTGGGTGGCTCAGTGGTTGAGCATCTGCCTTCGGCTCAGGTCCTGATCCTGGGGTCCTGGGATCGAGTCCTTCATTGGGCTCCCTGTGGGGAGCTTGCTTCTGTCTCTGCCTATGTCTCTGCCTCTCTCTGTTTCTCTCATGAATAAATAAAGCATTTTTAGAAAAACAAAATCCTTCAGTGAAATAAGAACTTGAGAGACATCTATCCTAACCCAGAGGAGGGTGATGTTAGTACCTTCTCCAAAAGCAGGGTGCCCTAGTAGGTGTAAGTTTCAAAGGTGGGGTTCTGAATACCCTATTTCCTCTCTGTGCAGCCAGTACCTTGCCTGTTCCACCATGATGTGAATGCACCCTCACAGTCCTGGGCAGAGAGTGGATAGAATGACTTGCACGTTGGAGCCCATGTCTCCATGCAGCCCATGAGCTGGAGCAGCAGCCTGTGTCTTGCAAGACCATGAGGCATCCTTGGAGGGTCATTTTCCCCAGAAAATTCCAGAACAGAACATTCAACCCACTAAGCCTTGACCTTTACACAGAAAAGGTTGGTAACGTTAGTCATCATAGGAAAGCTCCTTCTAGGAAACCAGGGCCTGCTTTGGGCTCTGCTCCTGTGTGCACTTGAGTCCTCCACCTTCTCTGAGTTGCTTTTTCTTCTCAGTTACCCCATAGGTAAAATGGGAATAATGATACTTGCCCTGAACTTGTGGTTGAGAAGGGAGCAATAAAGGGAGAATGGATATAAAATCTCCCTAAAAAGTTCAGAGTACAGAATATTTTTACATTTGAAGTCTCTGCCTTGTGACTCACTCCACCTTCCAAGGTCATCTGGGGGAAGGACCTTGACCAAGTTCATTTGTGGGTTGAGAATGGACCCTTCTCCCAGGGAACAATAGGTGTTGTCTCTTGCCATATCACACCTGCACCAAACCTGAGAGCAACCTGGCATTGTAATGGGCAGGGGGGAGGTGCTGGAAGAGCATCCTCTCCGGACACCTGTAGCTCAAAACTGCTCTCTTTCTCCTGCTCATCACCCTTCTCTTGGCCCACACCTGCACCTGCATCTTTTCTCACAGCTGCAGGGTCCTCATAGCTCTTTTTCATACATCAAGTGGGAAAAGAATAAGGAAAACAGAGAAGGGATCAAATTTCTACTCTTGGTTAACCCAAGGGGAGCATCCTGATCTCCAGCAAAGGAGGAAAGGACCTAGTGGGAGCTGCTGCTCTCTGCTCACCTCTTCTTCTTGGTTCTCTAATAGACTATGTTTCCCAACCTCCCTTGCAGGTATGTATGGCCATATGACTAAGTCATAGCCAGTGGAATGTAGGTGACTTCACCCATTAACAACCTTCCAGGCTCCGTGCTCCAGGCTGTTCCATGATCTTTTCTCTTTGTGGATGGTTCCATTGGCTTCAGCCCCCAGAGTGACTGTGGAAGCCTGGAGAGACAGGGCCACCCTTTTGACCTGTTCACTCATTCAGTACTGTTAGGTGAGTAAGAAATCAACATCTATTGTGTTTGAGCTTTTATACACTGGGAGCATACCTGTTGGAACGGTTAGCCTACCCTAATTTATACAGAGCAGAATAGCCCACAAGCCCTGCCCCCTCCAGGAAGCCCTTGCGCATCTCTTCCCCTTTTTCTACCCTTTCCAGCTCTATCAATTGCTATTTAATGGAATGTTAACTAAAATTTAGTCTAGGGACTCATGTCTTTATTTTATGACATACCTAGCAAAAAAGATGCTTAATAGTCACCTGATAGATTTTCCCTGCTGTGCATTTCATGGGCAATCCTGCCTCTGATATTCTATCACCATTCTATTTCCAATTTCCATCTCGCTCCCTTCTTGAGGGCTTCTCTTACTACTCCATGCCACAGTGATCTGTCCTCCTTTCAAAGTTCACTGCACCTAAGGTCACCGAGACAACTTTTGCATAAATGTCTTAACATTCTGCAGTGTAACTGTAAAATAATGATGCATTTAAGAGATGGGAAAGACCAAGTAGAGGAGAAAAAACTGGAAGAGAAAAGTCAAGGAGGCAGGCAGAAAACTTTGGAGAGCTCAGACGTCATGGAAACCAAGGGAAGAGAGCATTTCAAGGAGGGAACAGTATCAGGTGGTACCAAAAGAGTGGTTAAGTACGCTGTGGACTCCACAGATGAGCTTGGCGGGGTGGAGACAATTGGTTCCCTCAACAAGAGGTGTCTCGGAGAGCCCCAGCATCTGTGCTCAGGCTTAGGTGGGATGGAGAGTAAGAAGAGGAGACAGGAAGCATATATAACTCTTAAGGAGTTTAGGGAGGAGAAGAGGTTTGAGAGGTGGCCAAGAGCAATGTGAGGTGAGGCAGAGTGTGAGATGGTTTTTAGGATGGGTGAGTCTAATGGGATGGGGAAGAATGGCGGGGTTGAGGGGGGGCTGAGGGAGAGAATGAGAGGTGGCCAGCAGCAGAGTCCCCGAGAAGTCAGGCTGGGTCACAGGTCCAGGACACAGGCAGGGCCTTGGACTGGAGGGACCCTCTGCCGTGACAACTGGTGGGATAGAGGAAGGATGCTTGTCCTTTCTTCCTTCCTAAGTGTTTGTTGGGTTAGGTGGCAGAAAGTCACGGGAGCCCTGGGCTGATGGTTCAGTGTTTTGTCAGAAAATGAAACTGGGTTATCTGCTGGAATGAGAGGAGCAGCGGGGGGGGGGGGGGGGGGGGCAATTCTCTCCCACTCCCAATATTGCCCATTCTGGGGGGGGACAGTAGGGTTCCTTGGCTCTCTCTCACAGCCCTCACCTCAGCTTCAGGAGCTCACCTGCAGTTTGACGTCAGGAAAAAGGTGGGGTGTGTCCCTGGGGCCCGTCGGGAGGTAACAACATTCCTTTACCTTCAAGTTCTAACTTCTCTGAAACCTGGACTGCTTCTCCTTCATTGTTCTTCCTGAACTCAGCATGGATTTAACCGGCAAATGGATGGCCTATTGTCCTGATGCAGTGATAGGAACAGAATTCATTTTGAGAAGCTTAGTTGTAAAAAAAAAAATTCTTTTTAAGATTCAGCATGGTGTTTTCATAGGGCAGGTGCTCGCTGGCTGCGTTTGTCTCCTGTTCATGATGGGCATGCGGTTAAGGCCACTGGTCCCATGCCCTGTGGTCTGCCCCCAGACTATCCCTTTAGCTGGTCAAGCAATCCCAGTGCTTCCAGCTTTGGGAGCCCGGCTGGGCGGCCTCGCATCCGCCAGAGGGCGCCGTCGGCTCGCGGAGGCTCTAGGCCGGGAGGTGCGGCCGCTGGGCTGCCCACGGGCCCAGGGACTAAATCACCTTATCACTCCGTCCTCGGTTGCGGCGCAGTGGAGCGAGCCAATCGTTGCCAAGGCGCTCATCTGTACAAGCAAGAGAGAGGCGAACAAGATTTGTGACACTCTTCTTATTTCAGAGTGTCATCCTTGTGACAAGTATTTATAGAGAGGGCTGTACCCAGTATGTCCGAGATCCTGGACAGTAAGTACCCAGATGAGTCATACTGCACCTCCAAACTTAAAGACCTTTTGGGGAAGTGGTACAATTAAGACAGGTCCCAAATAAATACAAAACAAAACAAAACACTAGTTCAGGCAGAGGTCAAGACTATGAGGAGAAGCAAGGGGAAGTGGTTGGGAGGGTTCAGGGAGGAGGATCTATAGCTTCAGATAGAGGAATAAGGATTGGGACAGGGAGGGGTTAGGCCTTAAAAGAGAGAAGATTTGGGCATCTGGGTGGCTCAGTGGTTGAGTGTCTGCCTTTGGCTTAGGTTGTGATCCCAGGGTCCTGGGATTGAGTCTCACATCAGGTTCCCCCCAGGGAGCCTGCTTCTCCCTCTGCCTGTGTCTCTGCATCTCTCTCTCTCTCTGTGTGTATCTCTCATGAACAAATAAATAAGATCTTAAAAAAAAAAAAAAAGAAGAAGAAGAAGAGAGAAGGATGCATCATATCTCGGTTGCAACAAAACCTGTGGGTTTAACTAGTTCAGATTGTACGTCTGTTACACCTAAATGATTGTCATCGGTGACAAGAAGGCAATATTCCCTGCCCTGGAGACTTCGCTCCTTACTCTTTAAAGGGAAATTAGAAGTAGAAATGGATTGACCAAATGTTCAGAATGGATTAGAGATATATAACCTAATTTGAACAGTCAGATAAAAAAGTGGTGGTGGTGGTGGCGGGGAGGCGCCTGGCTGGTTCAATAGCTAAGCAAGTGACTCTTGCTCACCAGGTCGTGGGTTTGAGCCCCACAATGTGCGTGGAGCCTACTTAAAATTAAAAATAAAAAAAATGGTTTCACTGAACAGTAAGATCAATTCTTCTGCTAAATGATGAATTAGCCACCAGAGTGCACAGAAACAGCTGTTTGCACTTGGTGCAGGTATCATAAAACTATATACCGAAGATGTATCTAATTGGTGTTAGGAGACAAGACTCAAGGATAGAGAAGTTGAGGAAGAATCGAGTCCTTTAGTTTTAAGGACTGTGTTTACACGTATCCCCAAAACCTAAGAAAGAACTCTGTGAATATCATAGTCCACCAAGAGTTATAATAAATCTCTTAAATCCTATTGTGTTAAGGCCAGTTAAGTTTGGAACCAATTATTAAAACATCATGGACCTTTGATTTACAGAAATTTTGTTTCCAAGGCCTTAAAGTGTAATTGGAATTCTTATCATTAAATGACATTTCATTGGTTCTAATGTGACAGTGTAGGATAACCAGTAAACTCCAACTAGGAAGCCTAAGAGTTGATTTGAGACCTCTAATTAATTCCTTCTTTGGTTATTGTGAAAAATTCCCTTGTGTGGCAAGTCCATTAACTTCTCTAGGTCTCAGTTTCCTCATTTCATAGAGGAATTTAATAAGAAAAAAGAATATCAAGAATCACACAGGTGATCTCCAAAATCTTGCAGCATGTAACAAATAAGTATTAGTTCTATTGTGTCCAAATGCCCCCTTGCTGTGGATTTGGTTCTGAAGTCGCCCGTAGAACCTCTAGGTCCTGTGAGATGAAATGTTCTGTTCTGAGAGAAGGGGAGAGGGCCTGAGGTGGCTGCTGGTTCTGATACAGGCTGGATTCTCTGTGACATCTCCAGTCTTTTGCATGCCAGTGGCCCAGGGCCAAGGGGGATCAAACAGTTTCCCTCTTTTTTTTTTTAATTTTTATTTATTTATAATAGTCACAGAGAGAGAGAGAGAGAGAGGCAGAGACATAGGCAGAGGGAGAAGCAGGCTCCATGCACCAGGATCCCGACGTGGGATTCAATCCCAGGTCTCCAGGATCGCGCCCTGGGCCAAAGGCAGGCACCAAACCGCTGCACCATCCAGGGATCCCCAGTTTCCCTCTGATTGTGATTGTTGTTACCTCTAAATTTCTTTTTCTTCTTCTTCTTTTTTTTTTTTAAGATTTTGTTTATTTATTCATGGGAGACACAGAGAGAGGCAGAGACATAGGCAGAGGGAGAAGCAGGCTCCCTGCGGGGAGCCTGATGTGGGACTCGATCCCAGGACCCTGGGATCTGCCCTGAGCCGAAGGCAGATGCTCAACCACCGAGCCACCCAGGCGTCCCCAACCTCTAAATTTCTGTAGCACTTTCTGACTGTGCTTTTACCTATCATTTACTGTGTGCTGCCTTGAGTCATCTTTCTGCCCCTGATATTTGAGGACAGGGTCTATGGTGTTGTTCACTGTTCTTCACCAGATAGCCCAGTCTCCTCACCCCTGCACACAGGAGAACTTCCCAGTCCCGAAGTGGTTGGGGGTGAGAGGCCACATGACTGGTTCTAGCTAACAACCAGTGAGCAAAAGTGAGTGTCACTGAGCACATCCAGTGGACTAGTTAGGTGCCTGGATAAGACCCTTGAGAGGTTCTTTTGCTTGCCGCCTATGACCACCTAAGTTCCAGATAGTGACTTATCATGCAGGAGGGAGAATGATACCAACGCAGAGCAGAGCTCCCAGCCAACCTGCCATGGACTTAGAGCAGCGTGAGGAGAAACCTGTTATTTTAAGACCATGGGATTTGGGACTATTTATTACAGCAGTATGACGTGGCCCGTTCCGACTAATAAAGGGTCACTGTGTGTCATCATCTTTGCTTCTCCAGTGTTCCAAATGATGTGGGACTCAATACCAACTGCTAAATAAATGTCTGAATTGGTCTTCCTAGTTCACCTGCTGGAATAGGAATCATCAGTTTATCTATTTGTCCTCCCTAGAGCACCTGCCCCAGGATTGAGAACATAACAGGTACGTAGCAAGGCCCATGGATTAATTTATATACTTAAAAGTCCCAAGATGCAGGGCACCTGGGTGACTCAGTGGGTTGACTTTGGCTCAGGTGGTGATCTCAGGGTCCTCAGACCAAGTCCTGTATCAGTCTCCCCACACAGCAAGGAGTTTGCTTGTCCCTCTCCCTCTGCCCTTCCCCCTGCTCGTGCACTCTCTAAATAAATAAGTAAATAAAATCTTTAAGAAAAAAAAAATGTCCCAAAATGCAGCCCAACATCACCCCCAAAGATGTGGTACATGATGTTACTTTCCAGACAATGCCTGATGGAGTGGGATCCAGGGTCAAAGGAACTGAGGAAGGAGGAGCAGCAGGCCACCTCCTGCCTGCATCTGCCTTTAAGCTCTATGGGCTTACCTCTGATCCCTCCATCTCTTTGCAGATTCTGAGTGAAGCTTGGTCTCTGGGTCACTGCAACAGAGTTCAAAGCAGAGACAGGGCCAAAATAAGAAGACATGGCAGGCCAGACATAGACCCACAACAAGAGGAAGGACCTACCGTGGGGTTGGGAATGGGGCTGGAACTCGGGTGGGGCTAGGCCAGGCAGGGCCAACAGAACTCTGGAAGGTTTCCTGTGTCATTGCATGGCTGCATATGCCATCAGATGGCCCAGGTGGTTGAATTCTGTTCCTCGTAGCATGTGTGGAATGGATGACGGTCCCTGACCAGGCCGACCTTAAGCAGAAGCCATTAACATTCTATAAATGGCAACCAACTAGCACAGCAACAAAGACGTGAATATTGATATGCTAGTCTGAGGTTCTAGCATCCCCTCTCTGCTTCCTTTAACCCATCCAAACAATACCCACAGGCTGTCTTTTTTTATTAGAGTAGATCATCTTAAGACGTGGATCTTCTATCTCTCTAACATCCCAAGGTGTCTTCTGGGGGGAAATTGCAAAAGATAAATATATCCATCCCTGCACGATTACTTTTTTAAGGTATTAACTCTGGTTATGCTATTCCCCACCTGAGAATGATCAGTGTCTCTGAAGGAAAAATTTCAAACTCATTTATAGGCTCCACAGAGTCTTTATGCCATGCAACCTACTGCAGCTCCTCTTACTGCCTGCCAACTTGCCAGGCCCACCTGATGGCTACTCGTCCCAGTCAGCTGTGCTCTGACCTACTTGGGCTCTGCATACTCTGTTCTCATTGCCTCCAGCACCCTTCCCTCTCCTCTTTGCCTACTGAAAAGTCTAGGCCTGCTGGGGCCATGCCTTCCTCGGGCAAGGGGTGAGCCTGCCTTTGTGCTCTCTCTAGTGTAGCACTTACCCTGTGGCCCCGAGGTCTCTAGTGCAATCGATCTTTTTCCCCACCAGCTTGATTTTCAAAGCACTTTCTTGGTCACCTTTGTTAAATTCTGAAATCATCGTTCTTCCTTTCCCTCTCCCAAAGATCACAAAATAACTAGGCCATAGTTGGAATCCAAAGGGCATCTTACTCAATACCAATGCCAATCTCTGTCCTATCTTCCAGGACTGCATACAGGGGCCTAGAGAAGAATAGAGTAGGCAATAATTATTGATTGGAATTTTGCTTTCTAAACTTTCCCACCTATAAGGGCTTGTTTTTCTTTTCACGTGAATCTGGAGCAAAGGGTTATTTTAGACACCTCCCCTCCCCAATCCTCCCCTTCAGGTAAATTTAAGGGTTTTCCTTAAAGAAGCTCACATCCTGCGTCTCCATGGTGATCCTGGAGCATACAGATTTATATTCTGCCAACTTTGAGAGTAAGAAGGTCAGAGATTTATTCAGAAATAAGGATGTAATAAGAGCAAGAGGTTAGGAATGTTTGTACCAGCATTTTCCCTTTATATTTAAATATTCAGTACAACACAGGCAGTTTGTTTGGCCAGGTCATTCAACCTCCCCCCCCCCCCAACCTCCTTTTCAGACTTGTAATTAAAAGGCATGCACTTGTTGTGATGAGCATCCAGTGTTGTACAGAAGTGTGGAATCACTATATTGTACACCCGAAACTAAAATTACACTGTATGTTAACTAACTGGAATTGAAATAAAAACTTAAAAAGTGGTTAAAACACACACAAAAAAGGAGGCCACCCTGGTGTTGGTCACATCTGAGAATCGCAGCTTGATTATTCACATGGTGTGACAGCCTGCCAACCATACCCAGGTCACAGGGAAGTGCTATTAGAAGTTTGTAGGTTATTGGTTTTAAGAATGCCTAATCACTGAGATGGCAAATAGACCGTATTTATTTATGTATATCTGGGAAGTCTTGTCTGGGGAGGAGTGGAATATGATTATCACGCCAAAAGTTCAAGTTCAGCATGCCCTTAATTCTAAACTTATCTCCTGTGTAATACATTGAAGAGGAAGGATTTGGCCAATGTTTTTCAATACTGCGTACTTCTCTGTTTGCATGATAATCTCAGAGACAAAGAGTACAGAGAAGGTATGAAACACTCATGGATCCCTAAATTCATGAAATCCTTGCCTCTCTAGACTCCTCAACAGGACTGGGGCGAGGGGGGAAGCAAATGGAGCACTCATCATCTCAGGTATTGCATTTCAGGGGCACCCATCAACTCAGTAACAAATGATATTTTAATGCAACATTTAGAATTATTTACATTTTGGATATGCTCATCCACTTTTATATTAATTTAGGTCCTTAAAAATATTGCATCAAGGTATTACTCATTTTGATTACTGTGCTTATTAGCAACCTTTAAATTTTGCCTCTCTGCCAAGTACTTCAGCTCTATGACTGGCTCTACTTCCCAAATGAATTTTCAGAAGATCTAGCCCTACTTGCCACTGCCTTCCATCACATGCCCCTTGAAGGAGGAAACAAGTTGAGAAAGAATCATGGAAAAAATTCTGATGATCAAAAATATAAAAATTAAACAGCAGCGCAATGTACACCCTTGCACTTTGTCCAGCCAACAGATTTTAAAATACATCTGCTGGTGGGAGTGACCACGTAAGGCATAACTTTCATATCCTGACTTTTTTTTTAAAAAAGATTTTATTTATTTATTCATGAGAGACACACAGAGGAAGAGAGAGAGAGGCAGAGACACAGGCAGAGGGAGGAGCAAGCTCCACGCAGGGAGTCCCATGTGGGACTGGATCCCCCGAACCTGGGATCACGACCTGAGCCAAAGGCGGATGCCCAACAACTGAGCCCACCTAGGCGTCCCACATCCCGACTTTTTAAGCGCAGAAGAGCTCTGCTGTCCTCAAGACTGCATTTTAGCACTGCCTCCCCAGCTGCCCCATCCTACGGGGCAGGCGGCAGGCGGCGGGAGACGACAGCATCGGGGAGGGCACTGGGAGAGGATCACCTTGGGGCTCCCTGATCATTTCTGCGACCGGGTGCCGCGCTGGGTACCCAGCTGCTTCGGGGGCCGGCCTCCTTCCTCGCCTTTAATCCTCTTTTTAAACCTTTAAGCCACAGGCAACGATAACCTTTTCCGCTGAGAAAAATGCAATGGAGGGATGGGTTTTACATTCTGGCCCACGCTCAGGGCCGCGCCAGATAAGTAAGCGCTCCGTGGGCCGGGCGCACGGGGGGCCGAGGCTCGCACCCTCGCAGCGCCCGGCCCCGCGCGCTCCACCTCCCCGCGCCCGGCCCCGCGGCGGCCGCAGCCAGGGCCGCGCCCAGGGCCTCCGGGCGCTCGTCCGCGGCCCCCGCGCGGGGCCGTCCCCCGCCCGGCCGCCTACCCCGGCCCCGGCTCCCCGCGGAGGAAATTCTTCCCCGGCAGCCCCGGGCTCGCCTCACGTGACCGGCCGCCGCGGCTGCCAGCGAGAGTTTAAAGGTTACGGAGGAAACTAGCGCGGCCGCGGCCGCTCGCCCCCCGCAGGGCGCCCCCCCCCCAGCTCGGGCGGCCGCCGGCAGCGCGCCCCTCGGAGCCGCGTCCCCCGAAAGGGGCCCGGACGGGCTCCAGGGTGAATCTGCAGTCACTTCGTGGAACATAAACAAACGCGGACGCAGCCGAGGTCCTCTCCCAAGCTTTCACTTGTCAACAAGTTCCCGCGGCCCGGCAAGTCCAGGACGCGTCCAGGACGGGTCCCCCCAAGCAGGGGGACGACCCTCCCCGCCTCCCCTCCCCCGCCGCGGGGGAGCCGAGCGCCCCGGGCCCGCGGGACGCACCGACGGGCCAGCACGCCCCAGCCCGGGGCCGGGGGGCTCCCGGGTCTCCTCCGCAGGCCGCCCCCCGCCCCCCGCCCCCGGGGTCTGCAGCCCGGCAGCCGGGCTCGGTCGCGGAGCCCCGGGGAGATGCGCGGGCCGCCGGCCTCGGGGCGGGGAGCGCAGACCCGGCGTCCGCAGCCCGCAGCCGCCCCCCCCCCCCCGCGGCGCCCGCCCCCCGGCCCCCCCCCGCCCGGCCCCCGCCCGCCGCCGCCACCCGGCCGGCTCGCCCTCTCCGCGGCGGCCTCTCCTCGGCTCACTTTTCCCGTATTGCTCCCCCAACAGGCAAAACTTTCTATTTCCCCAAACACAGGAGCGCGCGCGCGTGCACACACACACACACACACACACACACACACACACACTGACGTCTTTTGCGCATTTCCTGCATTAGAGGGAGGGAGACTGGCTCGCACACCGACGGAGGGAGAGGAGACCGCGGGGGAGCGCGGGCGGGCGGCGAGCGAGCGGCAGCCGAGAGCGGGGACGCGGGGAGCGCGGCGGGCGGGCGCCGGCGCCCGGGAGGTGGGGCCGCGCCGAGTCGCAGTCCCGGCCCCGCCGCCGCCGCCGCCGCCGCCGCCGCCGCCGCCGCGCTGCGCACCGCCCGGTGCCGGCCTGCGCCCCAGCCCGCGCGGCGGCCGTCCCGACCCCGACCCCGACCCCGAGCCCGAGCCCGACCCCGACCCGAGCCCGAGCCCGAGCCCGCGCGGGGCTGAGGTTCCGGGCTCCCGGCGCCTCCCGATCGCCGCTTCGCCTCGCCTCGCCTCGCCTCGCCTCGCCTCGCCCCGGAGGAGGCGGCCGCGCCGGCCGTGCGGCTTGTGGATTCTTAAAAAAAAAAAACTGGCTCCGAGGAGGACCATTTCCTCTCGACATGCATCCCTCCGGATAGACTGAACATCCCTCGACCCACCCCCCGCCCCGCGCGGCCAGAGGCAGGCGCTGGGTGTGCGAAGAGGATCCGGGTTGAAATCTGCGCCCCCGGCTCTCGTCCCCGCCCCGTCCCACGCCCCCCTCCCCCTCCCGGAGTCGAAATTTCCCGGGGATTATGTTTCGGAAAGGTAGGTGAGCGCCGGGCGCGGCGCCCGCGTCCCCGCAGCCCGAGCCGGGAGCCAGCGAGGCGGCGCCACAGCCCCCGCGGCGCGCAGCGCGGCCGGCAGCTCGGTCCCCTCCGGGAGGCGCTGCGGGGGGCGGGGGGGAGAGGCTCGCTCCGCACGCGGACGTCCCCCGGCTCTCCCCCCCTCCCTGCTTTCCGTTAGGAACCCGGCGAGGAAATACATGCTCCCGCCGAGGACCGCCCGCGCCCGGGCGCAGCGCTCCCAGGTGTAGGGGGAGAGCGGGGTGGGGCGCAGGGGACCCTGCGAGCGCCGGGGCGTCGGCTCTTCACTCCTGCCCTCGGGGCGGACGGAGGGACCCCGGCCCCCGCTGCCCGCCCCGACCATGGTAGTGTTCAATGGCCTCCTTAAGATCAAAATCTGCGAGGCCGTGAGCTTGAAGCCCACAGCCTGGTCGCTGCGCCATGCGGTGGGACCCCGGCCGCAGACTTTCCTCCTCGACCCCTACATCGCCCTCAACGTGGACGACTCGCGCATCGGCCAGACGGCCACCAAGCAGAAGACCAACAGCCCGGCCTGGCACGACGAGTTCGTCACCGATGTGTGCAACGGGCGCAAGATCGAGCTGGCCGTCTTCCACGATGCCCCCATCGGCTACGACGACTTCGTGGCCAACTGCACCATCCAGTTCGAGGAGCTGCTGCAGAACGGGAGCCGGCACTTCGAGGACTGGGTGAGTCCGGGCGCCTCCCGGGCCAGGAGCCCAGCTCGGGGGGCCGCGG
Organism: Canis aureus; assembly: GCF_053574225.1. Taxonomy (NCBI): domain Eukaryota; kingdom Metazoa; phylum Chordata; class Mammalia; order Carnivora; family Canidae; genus Canis; species Canis aureus. Next base: position 50,807,426 of record NC_135621.1, read on the forward strand.
GGATGCGCCCACGGCCTTGGCACTGGTCACGGGGCGCCGAGACTTCTTGCCATCTGGGCTGTGTGTGTGCGTGCGTGTGTGTGTGTGTGTGTGTGTGTGTGTGTGATGTGTCTCAGCTGCCTTGGGGAAGCATACTCCATTTCGTCGTAGTTGAGAAGTAGGCACTGGAGCCACGGAGACCAGACTTGCAGAGAGAGTAAGGCCCTCTAGCCCCCTTCAGACAATGGGCGCTCCCGGGAGCTTGCAAGCTGCGAGAGCCCCCGGCCCTGGTGCCCAAGGTTGGCGGAGGAGCCGGCGCCTTCCGCAGGCGCGTGGTGGGCTGGCTGCGTGTGTGATTGTGTGTGGGTGGGTTCCTCCGTCCTTGGAGAGGCACGTGGAGCCCTGGACTGAAGGCTCCTTGCACGTCCTGGCTTTGTCCTGCGCAGCAGCGGAGCGAGGGAGCTGCTTTATTTTTCCCTCCGGGAGGAAGCTAGCTTGCTTCGTCGATTCTGTTGCACGGTGGTTAGCTCATCTTCTGACATACGGGGAGTAAAACGTGTTCCTCTCTAGGATCCCTCCTGCAGGGTCCCAGCAACATAAGCCAAGCTGGTTTTGCCCCCATGCATCGCCCATGCATCCAGAATGAGTGTTGTGTTTTAAAAATGGTGCTGCTTGCAAGAAACTGGAAGTCGGTCGGTGCCTTGAATCCTTCTTCAAGTTATTCGATTTCCCTGTTTTGATTTTCAGGATACTGTGCAATGAGATACTACCGCTAAGTCTGACATTGACTTAATTGATGACACTGTCAAAATATTAGGGACTTGGGAATGGGCCTTCCTTGTCCAAGTACTGTAAACCAAAGGCGCTAAACCTTGGCACCCAAAGAAGCAGGGAGAACCACCCTTCTTTTAGCTCTTTTTGAAAGGAAGGTGTTAAATTAGGAAATGGATTTCGGTGTTTTCTGATTTGCTACGTGTTTCCAACAAGAGCAGGTGTGGCCCTGGGTACATATGTTTTCAGGTTTCTTCGCTCTACATGAAAAGAGGTATCTGGTCCTCATGGAGAAACATAGAGGAATCCCCTTATAATTATTGAAAACAGACCACTTCATGATTGTCCTAGGGTCAGAGGTCGTGTATGAACCACGTTGGCATGTCACCTTACATATTTTGTAAAAGGAAATGGAGTTTTAGACAAAAATAGGAAAAAGTCTCCTCTCGTTATGCTCACACTGTGATGTAGTCTGCCCCAAAACCATGGTTACGGGGCTTACAGGGAAGCCTCAACTAACCATACCGAGTACAGCCCTGGGAGATTTGTGGCTTACACTTTGGGGAGCAGAATTATGGAATTCCAAAGAACACAGTGCCATTGCACCCCATTCCATTCATCGATGCCCCTTCCTTCTACTGGCCCCCCACCACTGGAGTTCCCACTCACTCCTCATTTCCTTTCCATATATAGGCTCTTTGACTCAGGAAAAGTAGTGCCTCTCTGAGGGGGAGCTTAAGGGATGACCAGTTTCAGGGCCAGACCTTAACACTAAAAATTGTGGTTTTTAAGTTGTTTTAGAACAGGAAGAGGACAGAAAAAAAACACGGGTATAGTAGAGAGACCACGGGGCCTTTACCACGTATGCAGATGAGGAAGATAGAGTGGGGCAGAGAGAGCAGATGGGATGAACAGTAAGGTGGCTCTAGCCACAGAACGTATCTTGGTTGGAGGGAGAGGTGTCTATGTGTCTCTGGTGATGCTTTGCTGGGGCCTGCCCAGACCCTGCATGCATTAGGGCGCCATCCCCACTTTTGAGCACTTGGAGTGAAGCATGCTGTGGGCACCGGCCTTGCCTTGTCATTATTCTCTAAGGTGCTTAGATTCATGTTGGACTTGGCCCTAGCCTGGATCACCTAGTGCAGAGGCATGTTTTAGAGACAAGGACATTGAGTGTCAGAGAAGCCAAGTGGGTACCCAAGGTCACATGCAAGCATGAGGGGACTGGAAGTAGAGCCCACACCTCCTATTGCCCATGGCTTGCCAGGGGGATGAGAACTGGGCCCCCCTGGCCCTCCCAGTCTGTTCCCTGCAGATTCATGTGCTGTGTCCCTGAGGTTTTCATTGTACACAGTAATTTAAAGTGCTTTCAAAATCATTTCTCTTTTGTCTCATAGCAAGTGTGAATTAGGTACAGCAGGTATTAGATTTAAACAAAACAAAACAAAACAAAAAAGAACAACTTGGAACTACAAAGAGGCCAAAGTCACAAGATGAATTGAGTAGTGGAGCTGGTTCTATTTGCTCACCTAGTGTTGGTTTCACTAAAAGATGCTGGGGGATGGAGGTGGGGGTGGAGGTAGGGGGCAGGGGAATTGGGGATGGGGGTGGCGATGCATCCGCAGAGGTGACTGGCCCTTGGAAATGGACAGGTTCACTTGGGCTGACAGAAATCACCTTTCCCATTCCTGTCACTGAGGGGACACCCACAGAATCTTACCTTTGGGCAGCATTTCCCAGGCTCAGGGGCTCTGTGCTTTTTACCTGGCAGGGGTGAAGAGATACCCTTTCTCGGGTGTGGCTAAGAAATCTGGCCTGAAGTAAGGAGATGCAGAGGGCCTGGAGCAGCTGCTTCTCTCATTGATGCGGACCGTTTCATTCAACTGCCCCATGAATTCACGGGTACTCACCCAGTTCCTGTTTCGTGCTCAGACCCAAGCAGGGAAGTTTAGCACTCTAGGCAGCCCAGAGGTAAAAGAGATTGGGTGACTCTCAGGGGCCTTCCATTTCATTAGGGAAGTGCCACTAAATAGATACATGTAGACACTCAAGTAGCAGTTAGGCTCTAAATGAGTGGGACCATAAGGATGTTACATGAATTCAAAAAGGGCTGGAAGAAACTGGAGCGTTCCTGGAAAGAGGCATAAATTGGGCATGAGATGGTGGGTAACATTTAAAGAGATATTTGCAGGGATGCCTGGGTGGCTCAATGGTTGAGTGTCTGCCTTTGGCTCAGGTTGTGATCCCGGGGTCCTGGGATCGAGTCCCACATCGGGCTCCCCACGGGGAGACTGCTTCTCCCTCTGCCTATGTTTCTGCCTCCCTCTCTGTGTCTCTCATCAGTAAATAAATACAATCTTAAAAAAAAAAAAAGAGGTACTTCTAAGAGGAGACAGCTTTCTGTGGACACAAACAGACACCCCTGGAATAAAGGCAGGGGATGCCTGTGGTGAGGCTTGGGGAGATAAAGAAGCATGGTTGAAACTGGGGTTCCCCATCAGCAAGGACCAGGCTAGGATGAAATTTCCCAAATTTAAGACTTTTATCTGAGTACCATCTGTGCTATTATGTACTTACAATTTTTAAACATTGATTCTCTTATTTGCCACTTAAGCCCCAGTATTCATGAAAGCATCAGTTGGGATGCTGTAGTTACAACATTTCTTCCTTCACATTAAAATAAACAAATAGCCTTTTAACATAAAAAGGAAGGACTTTCATCTCAGGTGCCTCTTAAACTCATCAGCCTTTATGGGGGCCACACCTGGGAAACACAGGAGAACGAGAAAGTTTAGAAAACTCAGGTGGATTCTAGAATGTTTAATAGCCAGGCTGAGATAATTATTCTCCAGATAATGAGAGACGTATCAGTTGTGATGACAAAGGGGGTTGTTTTAGAGAAAGCTCATTACAGAGAGACGGAAAGATCTGGCTTGTACTAAAAGCCGAATGCCATTAAACACTCTTGCTGCCGCTCATTTTCCAGCAATGAGATATATAATGCTGCTCTGACTTGAGTGTGCATCAGAATCACTAGGGGAGGGTGCTAAAAATATAGATCTGCCTGCCACCTTCAGAGCTTTTCATTCTGGAGTTTAGGACAGGCGCTAGGAATCCTTATTTGTAACACGCGGTCCCGGAGAGAATTGGACCATGCTTGGAGAAACAGGAGTAGAATAGAACTTGTGGGCCGGGGAGGGCTCTGGGTCATTAATGTATCAAGACTTCGTACGCAGAGATGGCCTGAAATTTTACAGTAGACCTTTGTAATTCCTTAAACCAGATTTATAAGCATAGTGGGGTAAATGAGACGTATTGGGACTTATTAGAGGCAGAGGCCCCGTGTACACTGGATGGAGCTGCTTTGCGCTTAGGACAGATGGTGGGAACGTGGAGGATGGCAGAGAGGGTACGTGGAGCAAGCACGCGACAGCTGGCTGCTCCCGCTCAGTCTGGAGTTGGCTGTGTGGTCACCTCACTAGTGTATATACTGAGCTCTGCTCTCCCCTGTAACACTACCCCAAAGCCATCTTTTGGTTTGTGTCACTCCCATGCTTGATCTTGTAGAGGAGCCACTCATAATGCAGTGGTAATGACTGTCATTCTCTGAGACATGGGTCAGCCCAGTGCTTAAGGGCAGAGCTCTGAAGCCAAACTCCTTGGGTTTTTTTTTTTTTTTAATTTTTAAAAAAATATTTAATTTATCTATTCATGAGAGACACAGAGACAGAGACAGAGGCAGAGGGAGAAGCAGGATCCCTGTGAGGAGTCTGATGTGGGACTTGATCCCAGGACCCCGGGATCACACCCTGAGCTGAAGGCAGACGCTCAACCACTGAGCCACCCAGGTGCTCCAACCCCTTGGGTTTGATTCCTGCATCTGCCACCAACCATTGTGATCTTTAGAGAGCTATTTGACCCGTGTTTCTGTTTCTTCCTCTGTAAGGAATGAGTGATGGTAAACGTATCTACCTCTAACAAAAAGGGTTTTGGGGGAGATGAAAGGTTACTACTACATGGAAAACGCACAGACCAATGCCTGCCCTCAGCAAGAACTCAGTGAATGTTTAGTCTCTCCAGTTATTTTTGTGTCCTCTAAACCTACCATGGGACTGGCCCTGAAGAGAGTCTTTCTAGATTTGGTTATTATACAGGACCCAAAGAAGCCAGTTTTAAATCATCTCCAAAATGTTTCTTTTCCGTTGGGTAGTGTCACTTGGCCAGGAATGGCATGCTAGTGTTTCTGTTTCCGATTTCCCAGAGAGCCTCACTGAAAAGGTTTCTCGAAATTATCCCATCCTGCTGACCCTGTGAGATCGGCCTGCACTGTTAACAGGTAAGGTTCAGGGACTGGTATTCATTGTTGGCCCCAGAATCCCTTGGGGGAGATTGTTACACGGCCAAAGCCAAGCTCTGTTAGTCCAGATACTGATGCTCTGGGCGGAGCCCATGGGCATTGCTGAGGCCCCTACTGAGTCTCACCCTGAGCGGGGCTAGGGTACACGTTGATATATGCTGCCTGAAGGCCTATCTCTATATCAGGACTTCTGTATAGGGAAATCTTAGAAGATCCCTGAAAACTTTTATTATCATTTAAATGGAGCAAGGTAGGGTCTAGAAAGGGATATGGAAGGACTGGGAATGGTCAGAGGTCCCTTTGCATGCACCTACCCTTTGAATTTGTCCACCAGCAGCTGAGGTTCCAGGATCTCTCTACACTTAACCCCCTACAGAGTCCTGTAATACTTATCGTCTAATTAAATATAACTCCCCTTGGTATGTGATTGGTTATTTAACAACTACCTTGGGGGTTAGTTCTTGCCCCAGTGCTATCATGGAAAGCCACTTGGCACTGGGGCTCTGTAGTCAAAGGGCCTTCGGTCTCCTGGGCAGTCAGACCTTGTTGCTCTGTCCTGTTTCTCCTTCTCTGTGTCTTTGACCAGCAGCAGATTGAGTGATTAATTGAGACCCTCAGGTCCCTACCTCTTCACTGCCCACCCCCTCAGATCTGTGGGTTCTAACTGTAGGATGCATCTACCACTCTTGAGGCATGTGACTTAGGCTCTTTATGCCTGTTTCTTCATCTGTAAAATGGGAATGTAATAGTTCTTATAATCATATGACAACCTCTTCCAGTTGTTGTGAGAAATAAGGGAATCTATGTAAAGTTCTTAGCAAAGGGCCAGGCTACTGTATATTTTAACAATTTTATTAATATTTGAAGAGTTATAGGTGTGGATTCATAGTTTGAGAATCTTAAATCAGAACATATGGTCCAGCGATATTTTTCTCTTTGATTTATGAATGTATTTATATGAAAAGTCTCACGTAGTCTAAAAATAAAGTTAATTTAGTTACATTTAACAATTGCCTTTTTGAAAATATTAGAATCCACTTGAAATGAGATTGTTTTGAAAAGTCTAGGAATTGTGTGGCCACTGTAGTCAAAGGTTAATTATTTATTGAAGCATATGACCAATTGAAAATAGGGACATTTGGGAGCTGCTGTTTTGGTTTTACTGTACCAGTTTCATCTAGTTTCATGGATTTAAATACATTCTCAAATGCTGTTGCCTCCAAATTCCTAGTTCCAACCCATATGGGTATAGCTTCAGAACTCATATATGTGACTGACTTCTAGTCATTGTCATTTGTGCAAGGGCATCTCAAACTCTGTTATATCAAAAACTGTAATCTGATGTCCCTCCCTTCCAGTTGAAGCCTCTCATTGTCTTCCCCGTCTCAAGACATGGCAAATGCATCCTTCTGGTTGCCCAGGCCAGAAACTGTGAGAAGCCATTCTTGATGCCTGTCGTTCTCACACCCCCATATCCAGTCCCACAGCAGCATCTGTTATCTTCAAAATATATTCCAGATCTGATCATCTTTGCATATCTCTGCTGATATCACTCTGGTCCAAGATCTTATCATCTCATACCTGGATTATTTCAACAGCCTCCTCTCTGGTTTCCTGCTGCCCCAGCTTCACCAGTGTATGTCACTCAGTTCACACATCTTCTTGGTAGAAACCCATGTCCTTACAATCTACATAACCACCATGGTCAGGCTCCTGTTATGACCTCGCTGACCCTACATCTCCAGCTACTCTTCCCCTGCACTCCTTCCCCAGCCTTATTGACCCCCTTGCCACCCTTCAATGTATTTACTGTATTCCTCCCTCAGTCTTTGCACTGGCTGTTCCATCTTTCCGGAATGTTCCTTTCCTAGGCACCCTCATGGTTCAAGTTCTCAAATATTACATTCTCAGTAAGGCTCTTTCTGGTCATCCTATTTAAAATTTCACCCTTCTCCTTGATCCTTTATATACTCCTTTCCTGCTTTAGTTTTACTCTTTAGCTCTTATCTATATCTTCTATATTTTTCTTATTTATCTTTATTATCTCTAGCACCAAAACAGAGTTTCTATAAACACACAGGTGTTTGTTCACTTGGTACCCCAGACAGTTCCTGGTTCCTTGTTGAATGAGTGAATGAATTTAAGTAAACAAGTGTGTGTTCCCTTAGCACCTACTGTGGTTAAGACTAAAGTTGTGTGCAGTATCATTCCTGCCTCCAAGGAGTATGAATTCTAGCTGGGAAGATAAGTATGGTAAGCAGTTGAAGGAATCCCCTAGAAAGTCTTTCTGTACAGTTGAAAGAAGTGAGGAAAAGGCAGAAGAATAGGATATTTTATTTTACAAAGATCTGTAGGATTCCTTGAAAATGTGCATATGGGGTAACGCCTATTATTTCCACGAGGCAATTTGCATTAAGCTGAAGAAGCAAGCCTAAGGTTTCTTTTTTTTTTTTTTAATTTAAGTTCAGTTTGCCAACATATAGTATAATACCCAGTGCTCATCTCATCATGTGCCCTCCTTAATGACCGTCAGCTGGGTGACGGGCATGAAGTCTGAGGTTTCTAAGGGTAGGAACTGTAAATGCTCTGGATGCCCAGGGTCTGTGCAAGGTCCTTTGGGAAAGGGAGAAGAAAAAGGCCCACTTGTCCTTCCTTTGTAGAGTTTAAAATCAAGTTTAAATTCTCATAAGGTCTTTAGATACAAAACCCTCTGTAATTGACAGCAACAAGAAATGAAATTTTAAATTCCAGTGCCCGAACTCCAGAGCTGGAGCTCATTGAAGCATATTTAGACAAAGCTTCCAGGGCTTTCACTTAGACTAAAAGAACTCCAGAGCAGGCCCGCAGTATTTTACATAAATAAAAGCTACACTTGGCAAAACATTATATTTCTCTCCAAGTTCCTCCGGGTATATATGTGCTGGTTAAGTAATTACAATCTATTATAATGCTAATCAGCAGGATCGCACCTGTTTGGAATCTAGTTTTCTGGCAGAAACCATGTGAAGTGGCCAAAAGTCTGTACTGTGCCGGGATTTCAGAGGGGACCAAGCACACTGTTGTCACTTCAGCTTGCCTGCCATGAAACAGAATGGAAACTCCAGAGGAAGATGATTGAGCCCCATAATATCATGCCTGGAAGAAAGAGGAGAGGCAGTCTCTTACAGAATCCAAGCACAGAAATGAGAACCTCCCCTGCCCCACCCCCTCCCTGTCGTCCCCTCTACTTCACCTTGAAATCTCAGAGAGGTAGATTTTTAAGCTAGTGAAAAAGTCATCTGTATTTGTCAGCAAAGAGTAAACTCATTGAGCCAATGACCCCAAGAGGTAGATCAGATTAAGAATATTATCAGGTTCAAGAAGGATTTAGGAAAATCATGGCAGGTGAATCTGTTTTTATTATTGAGGAAACACATAGACTTTGATTTTGCTTATGTCCTTCTTGAGTAGATTTTTCTGTTTTCAGATTATAGTATCTCTTAATGCCAGTTATCTTGCCCCAGCCAGATGTGAGCATCTTGTGAGAAGTGTCTTCCTCCCAGGGGCTCACTAAGTAGAGTATGAGCTACTCGGGAAGTACATGTAGCCAATCACTCCTCTGTTGGTTGAATAAAAGGCTGCCTTTGGGGTCTGTCTTGTAAAAGGTCACATAGGCAGCACTCTTTAATCAGACTTAGATTCTACTCTTTGTAGAAGTTCACCATCCAGTACAGTACTGAAAAGAAAGATGGCAGAACTCAAAAATTCTAACCAGTGGACAAAGTGGTTTGTTAATTCATTGCCCCAGCCATCCTTTCATCCATTTAGCAAATATTCATTGAATACCTTATATGCCAGGTGCCATGCCAGGAGCTGTACTCATGGTATAGTCTGGTAGGAGACACAATACTAATCAATAAGTTACATAAATATTCTGGTGTATAAATTAATTAAGAAGGAGAGCTCATCACAAGGCTTTCTGAGCCTGAGAACACCTAGACTTCACCTCTTTAGAGTTGGATTGCCTAATACTTCCTCCCCACCCCCGAGGAAATTTATTGACTAGGGGGTCAATTACCTCTCCTGTTAATCAGTGGTGTTGGACCTTAGATTTGACATGTGTGAAAGCAGGAGGTAGCATAGATCTAGACACCCTTATGTAAGGCCTCTGTTAACAATGACTCTGACTGACTTGGCTGTCTGCATTTTGGGCCTTGACGTTGCTCGACCTAGCACTTGATGATATTTTATCTTTATTGTTTTTCATGAAGCTGAGTCTTGTATCTCTGAAAAACTGTCAGCTTCTACTTTTTTCCCTCCTTATCTTTCTTTATTACTGTGATCAAAATCACAAAACCATTTCTGATAGCTTGCTTCCTTACCTAGTGTTCAAGGCCCACAAAAAGACATTTATTATTTACTTGTTTGTTTAGAGGGGTGAGGGGCAGAGGGAAAGGGTGAGAGAGAATCTTACACAGGCTCCTGTACAGTGGGTGTGGACATGAGGTGAATTCTCCAGGGAATTCCCAGTGTTGATCTCCATGGGGCTTGATCTTACGACCCTGAGATCATGACCTGAGCCGAAATCAAGAGTCCAACACTTAACCAACTGAGCCACCCTGGCACCCCTTCGTTTATTTATTTATTTTTAAGATTTTATTTATTCATGAGAGAGAGAGAGAGAGGGAGAGGCAGAGACAGGCAGAGAGAGAAGCAGGCTCCATGCAGGGAGCCCGACGTGGGACTCGATCCTGGATCCCCAGGATCAGGTCTTAGGCTGAAGGCCGATGCTCAACCACTGAGCCACCCAGGCGTCCCACATTTATTTTTTTAACGGAGCCCTCTGTCCAAATCTTTGAGCCACTCAAAGGATATTGTAAAAACAAGCAAGCAGAATTTCTGGAACTCAGGGCCTATGAATCCATCTCCCTACCTTTTAGATGGATGATTATCTAAACCATTTTGGGCCACTGAGAGAATCCTCAATCAGCCACTGAGGATGGAACATGTAATTGACCAGTATTTGCCAGACTATCTTTCAAAGAGTGGGAGTCTTCTAATATTCTCAGGTTGCTGTGATCAAAAAGGTTGGGAAATGTTGCAGAGTCAAATGCACATTAGTCTATTAAAGACTCCAAGATGGCCTATAGCAAAGGGATTTGTACACCTCTGTGTGTGTAATCACACGTTCCCCAAACTGAGTCATCATAGAATGCTGTTATTTGTGAAAAATTATTAGCACCATAGAACTAGTGTTTTGTGGATATATTTTGAAAAACATTATAATTAGAAAAAAGAAGGAAAGGACCTTTCTCAAGTGGGCCATTTGGGGATTTGAGATTAACACCCTTTTATGAAACAGTGAAGTTGAAGAACTGTGGGAATTCACTGGAGAGGAAGATTAATGTGGATTCTACTAGTTGGCAAAAGCTTCCTCATAAAATTTTGAGCCAGGCCTTGTAGAATATGGAATCTGAATAGACAGGGAAAGGAGCCCCTCTAAATTGGAAGAAGAGCATAAAAAATGTTGGGCAAGCAGTTTTTGGCATTTTGGGTGATGAGGGCAGTCAGAAAACCAGTGAGATTAAAGCAGGAATGCAGTCTAAAAATAATTGCTTCTTTAAAACACACACACACACACACACACACACACAACAAAACAATAAGTTATCCAAAGAAAGGGAACAGTGGATAGAATGGATATTCATTCATTAATCTATCCATCCATCTAGCCAGCCAGCCATTCAACAAACATATAATAAACACTTTTTATGTTCTAGGAATTTTGCTTGGGGCAAGGTGTTGAGCAGAATCACTAAGATCTATTGAACTCTTGGTTATCAAGGGAATCTATCCTAAGGGCTAGCCTCAATTTCCCATGCTGTATTTCAGCTAATTTTCTTCATTTATTTCTTGATAGGCCTGGTAGGATGAAGACTAGCTTTGTAGCATCCTTCATGTCACTGAGTGGTGGCTCATCTAAATTCATGGAGCTTAAAAAGTAATGTGGGCTTTAAAGTCAGTCCTGGGTTGAATTCTAATTTTTTCAGTTGTGGCTGCATGATGTTAGGGAAATTCTTTAACCAATCTATGCCACTCCCCTCATCTGTAAAATGGGAATTATAGCTTTCTTGTAGAGTTATTATGATGACGGATGAAACATGAAAAAGAGCCCAGCTTTTAGCAACTTCTCAGTAAATGGTAATTTATTATTGGTAACTGTCTACATTTAGTATTTTTTTAATTTGATATAGGTGGAATTGTGCTTTTGTCAGAAGATTTCATTCACTAATGGCCATCCAAGGAGTTTAAAGTGAAACTTTTTCCGGTGCCTACCTCCCTTCTCTCTGAAATGAGCTAGCAATAGGAATTCAGGGCTTGTCAGGTCCGAGGTGTGCAGAGCTAGAACCTTCACACTTGGCCCTTCTTGGGTGGCCCCTGGAGTGGGAAGCGTGGGGAACATGGATTACCTGCTCTGGGGCTGGCTTTGGTCTGGATGTATGGACCTACCTGATACATTGCTCCCTCTGGAATTTTTAAAAAGCAGATTCAGTGTCGCATTTCAACCTGAACCTCACCTGCATTAGCTTGTGGCCCTACCGTGGTAACCTGAGGATCGAGGATTTTTCACAGTCCCCTTTGCTGTGGCCCAGGTGTACGTCCCATTTCTCTGGGCCAAAGCGTCTGATTTCATCTCCCCACCATGTGTCTGTTCTGTGAGCCCAGCGTCTAACGGGGAGTGCTCACTGCCCTGTCGTCCTGGCCTGAATGTTGATAGCGCACAGAGGTACACCACTGAGAGGGCTGGACTTGGCTTTTGACCAGGACAGCAGAATTGCTTGGGAGTAACACGAGTTGAAGGGTAGCCAGCCGTTTGAAAAGATTACTGTATGCTTGTAAGGAATCATAAATTCCTTTGTTAATTTTCTGTTAGGACCCTTGCTTTTTAAGCTCAGATTTCATTCTAGATACTCGACACTGAAGTCGCAGAACTACATGTAGCAGAGAGCTCATTCGTCCTTCCTGAAGGATCTGTTCTCAGAAACTGCCTGTTCTCTTCAATCATCTGAGTCCTTTTCTTCCTTCAAAACTTTCTTCAGAATTCACCCAAGAGCAGAGGGTCTGGTTCTTCTATTTGGTAACTTTGTGACTTTGTGAAAGTTCACTTAACCTCCTCAAACTTTTGTTTTCCTTGTTTCTGAAAAGGGTTAATAATAGTCATCCTTCTTGGGTTGTGGGGTTGCCGGCAGGATTGAATGAGGTCCATGTGACAGGTGAAGGTTCTTGAGCTTGTAAATATTAATTCTGTGCCCTTTTGATGAGCAATGAATGGTGTGCTTCTCTAGACCTTCATTTATTGAAGTGGGTAAAGGGAGGCCTGGGTGGTTCAGTGGTTGAGCCTCTGCCTTTGGCTCGGGGTGTGATCCCTGGTCCTGGGATCGAGTCCCATATCAAGCTCCCTGTGGGAAGCCTGCTTCTCCCTCTGCCTCTCTCTGTGTCTCTCATAAATAAATAAAACCTTTTAAAAAAAGAAGTAGGTAAAAAAATTTGTTTTTGGCACCCAAGCTTCTCTGTATCCTTTGCTCCCTAGGACTCTGCCCTATTTGTGTTAGGTGCCCAGAGCCCAGGGTTGCCAGATGAAGTATAGGATGTCCAGTTAAAGTTAAACTTCAGATAAACAACAGATACCTTTTCTGCTATAGGTATGTACTAAATATTACATGGGACATACTTACACTTATAGACTTACACTAACAATGTATTCATTGTCTGGAATTCAGAATTAACTGGGCATCCTGTCTTTTTGTTTGCTAAAGCTGGGTTTCTGTGTCCTCTAACCCCAATAACAAAACGTGTCCAGGAGAGGATGTGTTTGCCATCTCTTTGTCCCACTGAAGGCAGGGGAGGGAAATTTGAAGTCACTTTAAAATGGAAGCATTAGGCCCTTGTTAAAATAATTCCAGAATGAGCCAGAAGTAGGGAACATGTTTTTCTGATGAACGACCCCTTACAAGAACCCCTAGAATCGGTGGGGGCGGGGGGGGGGCGGCTCCTGCTTGAACACTTAAAGTCCAGTCCACCCCACTGGCCTGTTATGTTTGTCAGAATCCCACAGCTTCTCTTTTTTCCCACATTGGATCTGAGAGCTCAGTTCACAGGAAGTGCAAGTCCCCGGCTACGACCACCTAGCTGTTTTAAAATTATATATATTTTTCATTTTGGGAAAAATAGCTCTCTTAAGTTTCAGGGGCCTGAGTATTAATTCATGATGATAGCTTTAGGGTTCATTTTCATATCTTTATTAGCCTGGTTCTCTGGAATCCAGGAGATTTATGTAAGAGTTGTGCAATGGCACTAAATACCCTTTCAGGGTGCTCAGAACCAGTTGTCTCCCCCACCCCCAGTTACTCAGAGGATAGAGTCTAGCCTTATCACCCCAGCAGACATTCAGTACCCTGTGTGGCTTGCATCCCCCCTCCTCCCCATTTTTCGGCCAAGTGGATCCTGGGTCCTTCATGCTGGGAACCTCCTCCCCGGGGGCTTATTTCTCTCGTCTGTCTCCAGTTTTTCTAGGTGCTCCAATCCTCACATGTCCATATTCCTGGAATACTAGAACCACTTATCCTAGTCTCCCTCCTTCTTGGGCCTCTTTCCTAGAACTCTCCAGACTGCAGCTCTTTTGGCCCTTGGGATCCTGGTGACATTTACCATTTATGCCCTCCATTTAAAATGATTGATGTCTCATGTTGATGGTCAGATACTCTCTGTCTGTTCTCTTACAGAGGCAGAAAAGTTCCCAGGGAGGAAGAACTCATGCCAGTTTGTACTAACACTTGGCATATTGCCTTGCACATAATAGATGCTTGATTGGTTAAATAAATGTTCACATTAAATTATAATAGTAACTAAATAGTAGGTGTTCAGTAGATATTTGCTCTGGAGTGTTCTTCCTTCCTTCCATGACAGAGAAGAATGTATTATTTAAAGAAAATCACACATGGGGCACCTGAGGGCTTGGTCAGTTAAGCCTCTGACTCTTGATTTCAGCTCAAGTGGTCCTGAGATCGAACCCTGTGTTGGGCCCCATGCTGGGTGTTTGGGATTCTCTCTCTGTCTCCCTCTGCTCATGCGAGTTCTGTCTCTCTGTCTCTCTGTCTGTCTCTGTCTCTCTCTCAAAAAAAAAAAAACAAAAAACAAAAAACACCTAAACATCTCTATGTTATTTTTAAATAGGAAAAGGCAAGGGAGGGTACTGACATGTGGGGTGGACTTTTATCTTCTACCTTCCTTTCAGCATTGTTTATAAAATTCAATAAACTTTGCTTTTTTAGATTAGTTTTGGATTTATAAAAAATTGAGCAGAAAGCACAGAGAGTTCCCATATACCCCCTAATTCGCACACACAATTTCCCCATCACTACAGTTGACCCGTGGACAATGTGAGGGGTTGGGGGCACTGACCCCTGTCCAGTTGAAAATCCAGGTATAACTTTTCACTACCAAAAACTGAACTCCTAATTGCCTGTTGTTGACTAGAAGCTTTGCTGATAACATCAACAATAGATTAACACATATCTTTATGTTATATGTATATATTATATACCATATTCTTACAATAAAGCTAGGGAAAGGAAAATGTTATGAAGAAAATCATAGGGAAGAGGAAATACATTTATAATACTGTATTTATCCAAAAAAATCTGCTCATAAGTGGACCTGCACCACTGAAACTTATGTTGTTGAAAGGTCAAGAGTATGTATATATATTTGACTTGTAAGAAAAGGTGAAAAAGACGCAGCATCAGTTCCTGCATATTGAAGCAGGTGGCATCATGGTTAAATGTGAAGGCTTTGCACTAGAGGGCCAGGTTCTAATTGTGGCGGCACCACTGAACCTGCTGTGCATCCTTTTGACAAGTTGTGTAGCCTCTCTGAGCCTTCATTTCATCCTCTATAAAACAAAATCAGCAGTATCTCCTAATTGTGTCATTTGGAATGCTTAGGAAAGTGTTTATCACATGATAAATGCACACAATATGTTAGCTGTTATTATTATTATTATTATTATTATTAGAATTCTGTGGTAAAAAATAAATTATAGATTATCTGGTTTGGTCTTATCATGTTGTGAGAGTGTATTTGATTTGGTTCTGTACTGGGGGTCGCTTGGGGTTGAGGGTTGCTCTCCATCTGAGGGGCATGACTTGGAAAGCTGGTAGTTCTGATTGGAAGGAGTTACATAGGGAATCACTACGGTTTGCTCAGTTTGCATTTGCTGCCTGCTTTCAAGCCTTAATAGGCCAGTATACATTCACAAAGGCTGCATTCACAGTGTGCTTATTTATTCTTTATTAATTCAGCTCCACGCTAATGAGCTGTGTGACCTCGGGGAAGAAATTTAACCTCTCTGAACTTGAGTTCCCGCAACCGTAAAATGCCAATAGTCATACTGGCTCTGCCTACCTCACTGGGTTGCAAGACTCATTTAATATACCTCTGCATAATCAAACATATGACACACATGTAAGTAGTAATGATGAATCACTTTCAGATTTGGGGAGGGGCATGGCATTTTCATCCAAAGTTTGCAGATGAGAAAACTGGGGATCGCCGTGTCTCCTGGTAGGGACTAGAATAGAACTCAAGTCTTATCTCCCCAAGTACCTGATAACGCTGAAGAGCATTTGGGTTTCTCAGCTGGTGTGCCTCGCTCTTTCACATTGTCAGGGCTCAAGATTTAAAACTGATCTGTGGGCTTTGTTTCTAGGAAATTGGAGTCCTAGGAGCCCCCTCTCCTCCAGCCTGCGCAAGAGAACACATCTCTTTCACTTTGCTGCCTTACTCCTTCTTGGCTCTTTATAAGTTCTTTCTTTATCACTGCTTATCATATGACTGTGCACAGACAACCGTGAAGCCAACTATTTTAAGGGGAAAAGGGAGGAAGATAGATAAGACAGTGATTCAGAAGCAAGCAGAAAAATGGTCATGTGGTTGTCCTCTTGTGGGTGGGATGTACAGCAGTTTTGTAGACTGTGAGTGCATCCTGAGTCCCTGGAGAGTAAATGAGACCCATCAGGCATGTGTTTGAATGCCCTTGCCTGTGTCCAGAGAGGCTTCAGAGCCCGGATGGGGCACCCTTCACTGGGGTCACATGTGTGTGTCCTCATTAGATGTGTGCTCCCGACTGCTGTCCTGACTACCTCCCCGCTCTGTGCCTGGGGCTGTGCTAGGACGCAGAGGGGCTCTGAAGAAGAGGTCTTCTGTCTACACTCAGGAATATAAAAAGGAGAAATGCCCACTTGAAAACAGTGATCACATCAGTTTTAGAGAGGGAAGTGGATCCTGTCCTAACCTATTGGTGGAAGTGTAGTGACGCCTACACACAGTGAAGGCTGCCATGTGCCTCCTCTAATGGGAATTGGATTTTAGGCACGTGAGCATCATTTGACACTTTCCAAATTTAAATTGGTTAAGAACTTTTAAAACTGTTATCTCTTTCTTGTGGAGGATCCCTTTTTTTTTCCTTTTTGGGGAAGAAAAGGGAATAAGGGCACATCTTGAGTCGTTTTTCGAATTATGGGTCAGGACCCATCAATTGAGGTCATGAAATCCATTAAGTGGATCTCAAACAGCAGTTTTCAGTATGTAAGTAAAGTAGAACAGTATCGAAATTGTCAGAAGGCATTGCATGCAGGGAGGCTAAATATGGCTTTATAAAACTTCCGTTTCAGTTTTATTTATATGATCTTAATACTTACTGTGGGTCTCAGTAAAAATTAAAAAAAAAAAACAAAACTTTGAGAAGCATTGGCCTCGAACAGCTGTTTTAATTTAACTGCTCTTTAGTACCAGTAAGATGGGGAGATGAAAGTAAAGAAGACAGGGTTCCCTGCTACCAGTAAGCTTCCAATTTGTTCACCCAAACAATCCCATAAAGGTAGATGTGTTATGATTGTCCAGAGGAAGATAGATATGGGCTTTGTGCAGGAGGTGGCTTTTGAAGAATGGGTAGGATAGACTGGCTCTGAAAAACCTGCCTGACTATTCCTCAGTGAACAAATCCATAACAACATACGGTGCAGACCTGACCTGGTGAGTTGAAATACTTTATGTTCTCCAGGAGCCCCTCATCTCCTGAAGCCCCTGGCATTCAGGATCAGATAGTGGCGCCTCAGGGGTGTTGGGTTGAACCGTCAGAAACTCCAGGTTGGAAAGCTCTGCTGATGCCCGGTGCTTTGTGGTGGGTTTCTGCTATGCTGGTTGACACTTCGGCACAGGGCAGTTTTGCACTTTTTGATCAGGAATGTGGCATGTTTGGAAGATAGTGTTTTAACTTCACCCCTTATGTTAATATATTTATTCAAAAATCTGTATTTGTTCTTTTGACTCTCCTGTCATACCTGTGTGGTAGTAAATACAGGTTTTCCCTCTTAATTTGACATCTTAGGGCAGCAAGACCCAGGGAAGTTAAAGGATGAATTGGCAGCTGGGGCAGATGAAGGAGCACTTGGGTTTCTTGGTTTCTAAGATGGGGCTATTTTACCGCAAGTGCACAGATGTATAGTTTCCCAAACACAGTGAGTCCAGGAGCCCCAGGGCATGACCAGAATGTATTGATATCAATACCATTACCTTCAATAATGTATTTATACATTTAAGCTCTATTCAAAAGGCATTCAACTGAATCAAAATTCTTTCCTACCATCATCTTTCCTTCCTTTTCCTTTTCTCTCTCTCTCTTCTCCTCTTAGGGATGATCAAGTGGCAGAAAGTTCTGTGGAATATATTCCCTCCAATTGAAAGAATGTAAAAACCAATACCTAGTAGCAGAGATTCATTAAATTCTCATAGATGGAAAAATATGAGAGCTCAGAATGTAAGGGATTTGGTCAAAGTAAAAAAATGCAGTAGAGACACACAAAATATGAGCAAACAGGCTTCCTGATTCCTAGTAAGGTGCTTGTGGAGCTAACTCTACCACACTGGGCCCAGCCATCATCTATCTGCCATACTATATCACCTACCACCATCCATCTCATCCAGTTTATTGGTTACAGGTTAAGGCCAATACCGTGTGTCTTGAACTTTCAGTAAGTAAGACTGATTTATTTACGTTTTCAATTTGCTCTTCAAGTGTTGACTGAAGTTGGAACACTTTATTAGCCCACCCTTTGAGCTGACAAAAGTTGAAACTTGGCTCTTTGGTTGAAACAGCCATTCACCTGTCTCTTAGGAGTTGGTCTTTACCTGTTAAAAGGATAGTAAAAACTGTGACTCTTGATTTCAGCTCAGATCATGATCTCAGGATTGTGAGATTGAGCCCCTCATGGGAGCTTCATTCTCAGTGGGGAGTCTGCTTGAGAATTTCTTTCCCTCTTCCTCTGCTTCTCCCCCTCTCAAATAAATAAATAAAAATCTTAAAAGATAAACAATGCCATAATCAAATAGATTTGGGAAACAATAGATTAAATAAAGCTAAACATTTATTGCAGGACTTCTCAGAGCCTTAAATATGCTAATTTCCATTAAAATCCAAGATGACAGTTGATTGAGTAGTGTTCCTGAGCTCCTTTGATCATGCAATACTGTTTTGGGGTGAAAAGCTGAGGTTGGACAAGTGTTTTTATATGAAAATAGGGGTACAAAAGAGTCCTCATTACCAAGATTTTCTAAAGGATATTCTAGTAGCTTATCCTTGTTCTGTCTTTAGCTAATGATATTTATAAAGCAGTAGCAAAGCTAATGTTATGGTTTCGAGATACTTCATATAGAATTACAGGGACTGAGGCCAGAAGCCCATGATTACTCTTCTTTCCTGAATCAAGCCAGGCTGAATATTATCCAAGTGCAAGTTAACTCTAGCTCCTTGTCCTCAGACATTATGATACTTGGTTGTTGCTACCAATCAACTCTATTGTGAAGGCATATTTTACTCTTTCATTCCCTTGTGTTTATTAGAAAAGATGGTGAAAAAGCTACTTTCAAAGGTCTGAGTATGATCACCGGGGCTGACTTGTAGCAAAAAAAAAAAAAAAAAAAAAAAAAAAATTGTGAAGGAAGGAAGGAGACAAAGGTCGATTTTACCTTTTCATGCTCTTGAGAGCCCGTCCTAGCCTGGGGCAGAGTCAAGGTTCCTGGGTTCCTTTTGCTGATAGACTCATTTACACTGGGATATAGACACATAATAATGAGTTATCCAGGTTGACATTTTAGAAGAGCGCTGTAGAGAATGACATCTGGGTGACATCTGTGCTTTTGGAATATTCAGATGTCAGTGACAGGTGAAGATAAGTTTTTTGTCAGGAGGAATCTTTCAAAACCAGGCACTCACTTGGACTGAGGCTGTTACTGAGACCATGCTCTATGTCAAGGGCCTGGGTCATCATGTAAGCCTTCAACAGTGGGGCAGGACCCAACTCACCTATGCCGAATGGACATATTTTCTAGACTACCTCCCATTGGAAACACTTGTCTTTCCCCTCTGTGAGGGATTAGTGCTTTTCCACTTGAAAGGAAAAACAGGCCATAAATTACTGAGGAATTTTATGGGACTGTCCAAAGCACAGATTGGAAGCCAAGGAAAAATAAAACTCCAGCTTCTTTATGGAAAGTTGAATGGAAAAGAGAGATTGCTTCCTGAAAAGAGGGAGCCACTGCCTGAGGGAGTAGAGGGGGGTGGGGAGACATCAGCAAGTCTATAGAAACTCCTCTTCTGGTGCCCTTGATTGAGTTTGAGTGTTCTGGGCCTCAACCTGATGAACCTGAGGACTCACCTGGCATCACTCGAGCAGGTGGTTGAACGGTTTGGGAAGTGGATGGGAAAAGGGGTTACTTTTTGTACCAAGATTTTTGTGTTTGGATTATGTTTCTTGTAGATCCAATATCTTAATTGATATTTGACCCAACAGGGCAAAGAATTCCCCCAGGGTTTGCATGGCCCTGATTCCAGTTGGATGCTGGTTAAATGTTGGAGAAGGAGAAGAAGGGATGAAGTGGGAGTTTCTGAGGCTGGCTAACCAAAGGAGCAAGCAGACAGATTCTGAAGACTGAACTTCATCATAAATTACAAACAAAGGAAATAGTCCAGAAGGTGGTATGTTGGAAAACAAAATAGGACCAGCATGAAAAAGCACTCTGTAGACACATGAAGCTGTCTTGTTTCCAGAAAATGTTTCCTCCGACCAGGGAGACCCAGGGAGCCCCTCACCATCTTAGTCCAAGCTTTCAACTCTTTTTAGCTCTTTTCCTACAGCGGATGAGCACGGAGCTGGTTTATTTAAGTCTTTGCTTTCAGGCCTTTATCCCATCTTTTACTCAGGCGCGGTGGGGGTGGCACTGTGACTGGATTGGGGAAAATAAATCCAGTCTTTGCACTGTCATCTCTCATTTCGGAATTGGAGTGAATCTAAATGAATCATAACAGTTGCATTTAATAAATTCTTCTGGGTATTGGCTAATTTTAAACCGGTCTGACGAGTTTTAAGGTTCATGTGGTTTGGGGAAATGCAGTGGTGCATTTCCTGCTTCGGTCACCCCTTTATTTCCCTCCTCTCTGGCTCCTTTCAGCATGCTGGTCTAGTGGGCTCCTTATCTTGCTTCATCTTAGGTGGAGGTGGGGGGAGAGGGAGGGGCTGGGCCAAAGGTCAGGCAAGAAGCGCCGGGCCTCTGCTTGGTAGTGCACAGCACTCAGAATTCCTAGGGGTCTTCAGGGAGCTGGCTTGCAGCCCACAGAGGGGCCCGAGTGGGAGGCCACCACCTTCCAGCAGGCTTCATCCAGCTGGCAGGAATGGGGTGGGGGCTGGGAAGGGGGCAGATTCTGCTCCTGGATGGGAACGTATTTCAGCATTGTGCTGCTTTGCCTGCGGGGCTCTGCGTCCACACCGGGCTCTCACACGAGAAGCTTCGGCCTGTCCACACTGGTGTCCTGCCTTGGCTCTGGAATCATTGTGGTTGATGGATGCCAATTGCTATTTTTCTTTGAGACGTTATTTACTACCAACGCGGGGAGCTCTCTGGGGCCTCGGGAGCTTCAAGGAGCCCCAAGCTGGCTTCACTCGAGAAGGTCATTACCAGAATCATCTCCCGTCTCTGGATGCCCCTCCCGCCCCTGATCCTCTGTTGGATGCACAACCCTGTTGACAGCGTCATAGCTCACCTGTGCAGGTTGGGCCAGCAGCTTGTGTTTGATCATTGTTTGCCTCACAAGGCAGGCCTTATAGTGATGGAAGTTTTGCTGGGAAGGAGATTTTTAAAAACCAAAACAAGTACAACAAAACCACTGAAGACATTTTAATGATTCCTTAAACGATACAGGGCCTTTTTCTCGCTTAACACATGCAGTTCAGAATGACGTCAACGAGGACCGTACTTTCACATCAAGGGGATACCAAGTTCAAGACTGGAGTGTGGGCAGAGAGAAGGAGGGTTCTGTCTGGAATCAGTTCTGACCCACACACCAAAGGAAAGCCAGGAAATGGTGCCGGTGGGTGCAAATACCACGGCCTGT
The DNA here is from genome assembly GCF_053574225.1 of Canis aureus. Lineage (NCBI taxonomy): Eukaryota > Metazoa > Chordata > Mammalia > Carnivora > Canidae > Canis > Canis aureus. Next base: position 50,829,019 of record NC_135621.1, read on the forward strand.
TGCACTTTTTGTAGGACACACACATTGTTCTGCTTGATGAAAGGTGGTGGCACAGAAAAGGGTTGTGAAGAGCTCACTTCAGGTTCTGAGGAGGGGTGAGTCAAGGCAGCACGTGCCCTTCCTTCTGTTGTCAGTCACCACTGCCTATCCAAGGAGGGAGGTGTCAAGCATCTCCATCCATTCCTTTTTTTCCCTATTTTCTAGATTATTGATGCAGTCATTCAACAAATCATTAGGGAGCCTCTGGCATGTCCAGGCATCAAGCTAGACCCTCGGGATATAACTAGGAACATGACAGATATGGACCCTGACCTCAGAGGGCTTCCACTCAAAAGGGGGGCAGATAAGCAAAGAGGCAAGTAGCATGTAGTATAAAAATCGCTGAGATGTGTGCCATGGGGGCATTTGAGAGGGGTGATAAACTAGATGTGTGGGGTTGGGGGAGTCTTTTGAGTGGTGACATTGAAGCAGAGATCTGAAATGGGAAACTGAAAACAGTATACTGTGGTGTCATTATGAAGTGGTGGTAAGTGGAGGTGACTTGGAAGCATGGGGAAGGGTGAGATTTATTTTGTCAGTTGACTTCCTTCCTTCTTTCCTCCCTCCCTCCATCCCTCCCTCCCTCCCTCCCTCCCTTCCTTCCTTCCTTCCTTCCCTCCCTCCCTCCCTCCCTCTCCCTTCCTTAAGATTTAATCCTAGAATCACAAGAGACTACTCTAAGTGCAGTTTGTGAGTTTGGGCTCTATTCCGAGGGTAACAGGGGAGCCAGTAAACAATGGTCAAGCTGAGATATAGCCTGATCAGATTTGAATTTTATCTTCCTGGAGAATAGACCAGAGAGAGATTAAAAAATTAGGGACCTCACAGTAGCCAAACTGTGGAAGGAGCCTCGGTGTCCATTGAAAGATGAATGGATAAAGAAGATGTGGTCTATGTATACAATGGAATATTACTCAGCCATTAGGAATGACAAATACCCACCATTTGCATCGACATGGATGGACCTGGAGGGTATTATGCTGAGTGAAATAAGTCAGTCGGAGAAGGACAAATATTATATGGTCTCATTCATTTGGGGAATATAAAAATTAGTGAAAGGGAATAAAGGGAAAGGAGAGAAAATGAGTGAAAATATCAGTGAGGGTGACAAAACATGAGAGACACCTAACGCTGGGAAATGAACAAGGGGTAGTGGAAGGGGAGGTGGGTGGGGGGTTGGGGTGACTGGGTGATGGGCACTGAGGGGGGCATTTGGCGGGATGAGCACTGGGTGTTATGCTAAATGTTGGCAAATTGAACTCCAATAAAAAATTTTTTTTAAAAATTAAATAAAATAAAAAATAAAAGGAGAAAAAACTAAGGACCTGTTGTGATGAGCCAATTAGAGATGCTGGTGGCCTGAAGAGGGAAATCTGCAGGGCTGATCACAGAAGGTAGGGCTGCTGGTGAATTGAAGTGGGGAGTGAGGATGACCAGGATGTAGGGTGAAACCTAGGCTTCTGGTTTTGAGCAGTGAGGTGGCTTTGGGAGCTATTCACTGAGATGGGCGATTCAGAGGAGGGAGTGTCTTTATAGGTGCTGGGGTCTTTGACCACTTAGACAGCTTTGGGAAATTTCCTTTCAGAATAAATAGGCCTGTATAAGGTAGGGAGTGATGAGGATAATTGAAAGGTGAATTAAAGTGATAGAAACTCTGAAGAGGTAGTGGGAACTGAGATGAGCATATTAATGACTTTTTCTGCCCTTTTTACTGACCCTACAATGTAAATCTCAAACTTATTTTTTTATGAGTCTGAGAAATCTTTTAGGACCTAATCAACCAAACAGTTCATCCACTGATCTGGGGGAAAATTTTGTGTCTTTGTTCTATCAAGGGAATTTCTACCCACCTGGCTCCTTCACCTATTTCTTTTTGGTTTTCTTGGGTTGTATGTATATGTGAATACTTCATATTGAAATTTGGTCTCTTTTAAAAAAAGTTTTAATATTCCACCTCTGTTCAGATGGGCCCAGAATATACAATACACTTCTTTTGAATTATGTGGTACAAAATGTTCTTAAAATATCTTTTTTCTAAATTAAAAGAAACCGAAGTAAAGATTTTAGAATTTATTTTGGTGTTTGTTATTGGCGTGTTGTCCAATTTTGGTAACATTAGTGAGGGGTCAGATTTTAAAATGTCTACCATGCTGTTGTATCCCGTAGATTGCAAATGTTTTGCAACAGTTATTGCCAAATCAAAAATGCATGTGTTAGTTTAAGGTGACTAGTCATTTCTAAATTTCTTTCTGATTTTAAGGGCACAGAATGAACTTGAGTCAACCCGAGTATTAAGACAAGTATTAGGTGAGTAAATTTTATCAGTGAGAAGTTAGAAGGCAAACAGATCTGTATGAAGGAGACTTTGGAGGGAACTCTTCTTTCAAAATAACTAAATTATTTACTGTCCAGAAATTTATCCTGGATTAGTTGAAAACTTTTTTCATTTCTTAGAGCTGAAGCTCAGCCTCAGCGGTTGCTGAGATGTCACAAATACAACATGTATTTTAAATTTCAGAAGTCATGGGAAGCGGACTGCATGTATAGGCATTTGTGAAATTTAATGCAAGTAAAATGAAGAGGTGCATATTTCAATTGTTTCTGTTCTACTCTTAATGTACTATCTCACTGTCAACAAGGTTCATCCTTGATGAAGCCTGGACAAGTGGAAAGTTTCTCATTTTGAAGTTTAGTTGTTTTTTAATTGGTCACGCAAAAGAAAGACTTACATTGATTTTGAAAGACAAAACATGTCATTGTTTTTTTCACTAATGCCCAACTTCTACATGGCTGACTGGATATTGTTCAAATTTTCCAAAAGGAAAAAAAAAAAAAAAAAAGAAAGAGAGAGAGAGAGAAACACCCTTATTTTGGATCAGAAACCAGTCATGGAAAATTTCATCCCGAAAGGATAATTTTTCATAAATATGCAAGCAGCAAATGGCAGTGTAGCTACAATACAATCTGCGCCTGGACTTCCACAGACAATCTCTTGCTGTAACCCTAAACTACATGCCCACATATTAGGTGCAAAAGAAAAACCCAGTATTGGAAGCCTAATCATGCATTTCTCCTGGGATTGAGACTTTTTCCTATAAGACCCCTATTGGGGGAGGCAGAGACTCCTACTTCATCTTTATTCCACATTAATTCACATGTTTTTTTTACAGCGTGTCTACTATGCAAAAGGTGGTTTTGCTAGGGAAAATTCTGCCCTCAGAGTTTGCAATTCAATTGGGAAAATAAAGTGCACACATATTAAAATCTAAGTCTGTTTGTAATAAGTGCCAAGTATGTGATGCAGGCAGGAAGCACTGCAGATCTAAGAAGGTCAAGCTCATGGGTGTACGGGCTATGATATTCGGGAAGTCCTGCTGGGAGAAGTGGACCATGAATGATGGGTTAAAAGATGGGGAGGGTTGGAGCTCATGTGAGATCTTTAACACGAAGAAGGGGTAGGAGGGGCTGGGGACTGCCAAGAGCTGGTGAATGTGGGGCCCTGCTGTGGGTTTGTCGATTGACTTCTGTGGGCACTGTGACCTTCCCTCGCCTGGGTTCCTTCCAGCTAGGACAGAGGGCGGGCTCAGCTCAGCTCTTCCAGGTCTGACCGGAGGACTATGCAACCCAAAGGTGAAGTTCCCCTAGAGTGAAGGGTGGGAGAAGTCTATTTTCCAAATGTAGGCTCTGACTATTTCCTACACTTTTATGCCAAGCTGTTAGTTTTGGGGAGAGATTTAACCACTCTCTGTGTAGTAGAGGATTTTGAGAGAGATTGTAATAACTATTGAGAGGCAGAAAGAATCAAAGATTAACAGGAGCGTGTTGGGATGAGGGGTGAGGGTACTGGCTTGAAACTAGCATTGACAGACTCAATGATGGCTGTTCTAGAAACAAGTCATTAGACAAATCATAAGGGGGTGGTTCAGTATTAGGACTATAAAATTCTAGAGGTTGCCAACTTTGAAGAGTTTGAATAGTGAGTGCTAATAAACTTAGGAGGCCTAGTAACATGTTCCTTCCAAGTTAGGAGATTCTGGTATGTTCAGGCTGATAGAATGGGCTCTGTATGCCTCTCTCTCTCCCCCACTAGAAGGGAGAATGAAGAAGATCATGCTCCTGATATCCCAAATATGTGCTAATAGATGGTAAGGGTGCTCGTTCAGGCCTTTAAAGGCACAAACCTGTTTCTTTGACTGGTAGTTTTATGGTGCTCAGTATTAAACATTAAAATTGGGCTGTTGACATGCTCAGGACATGGAGAGCCAAATTGAGAAAGTAAAAGATAAAAACAAGCTGATAAACACAGCCCACTTTTGCCATTAGATGAGAACTCGGCCACTCTGAGATATGCACATACATACCCAAAGCATCCTGCTGTTGAGTGATTTTGAGTGATTTTCAGGAGAGAGGAAATGAATTTTAATGAATGTAGATATTATAGAGACTTTCTGACACCTGATACATTTGGACTTGTGAAAATAATAAGATACGGTTGCCTTAACGTGCTTATAATGGAAACCAGGCTAATCCACGTAAAACAATCAGAGCATTGTGTTAGACCCTCTAAAGTTCCTATACAACATATTTGTTCTTCATTCAACAGACATTTATTGACTAGCTACTGTGTTCCAGGCACTGTGTGAAGAGGTTAGAAATCCTAACACCCAAGGAACTTAGGTATTATAGTCTATAGTGTTTTCTTTCTATACTTATAACAGACTCTCCTCATTTATCTCATGATAAGAACTAATTCAGATTGAGTGTCTGGGGCACTGTAGTTCTCTTAAATTTTAGCCAAGTGGGTTTTATTATTTTTATTTTTTATTTAATTAATTTATTTGAGAGAGAGAGAGAAGTAGCAAGAGAGAACATGAGCAGGGGGAGAGGGAGAAGCAGGCTCCCCACTGAGCAGGGAGCCTGATGTGGGGCTCCATCCCAGGGCCCTGGGATCTTGACCTGAGCTGAATTGAAGGCAGACACTTAACCGCCTGAGCCACCCAGTCTCCCCTAGCCAGGTGGATTTTAAATTACTCTTTGGAAATTGGTCCTATTACATTTATCTATAAACCACATCATAAAGTTTTCAGAGTGCCCAAGCAGAAATTTATGCGCCAAAATAGAGGCCAATCTGGTTTTGGTTTTAGTGTGTTGTTTTTAGTGTTTATACCTGTGATTAATGCCACATTTGACTCCTTGAGCCATTTCATCTGTTACTGTGTTCCAGAATGTATCTAGTTCTTTTGGTTCTCCCTCCCTTGGCTTGTGGGTGAGGCCAGGGAGACCAGAAGTGAGGGTTATTTCTTGGTGGCACAACTGCTGTCCCCATGCATGGGCATGCATGGGTGATGCCTTTAGGGCTAGGAGAGGGGCACAGAGCCTGTATTTGTGATAGTGGAGTGACTTGGTCTCCCGGAGCAAATTCGGCCAGCAGTCACTGCTCCTGGAGCACGTATTGTCTGAGTCACTCAGTTGGCACCTGTTACATCCTGTGTTGGGTTATTAGTAACCTTTGCGTGCACTTGTTTCTAGTCTGCAGCCTTACTGCCCCACTGTGTGAACACACAAGGTTTCCTTCCCATTCAGATTCTTTCCGAGTGGTCTTTATGGGAGCAAATTTGATTTGTGTTTTAAATGGGGGGCTTGATTTATGAAAATGTAAGTATTGTTTATTCAAACAATAATGAATGGACTACCTGAACTTACTTTTAAAAAGCTAGATTTAGGGATCCCTGGGTGGCGCAGTGGTTTGGCGCCTGCCTTTGGCCCAGGGCGCGATCCTGGAGACCCGGGATTGAATCCCACATCGGGCTCCCGGTGCGTGGAGCCTGCTTCTCCCTCTGCCTGTGTCTCTGCCTCTCTCTCTCACTGTGTGCCTATCATAAATAAAAATAAATAAATAAATAAATAAAAATAAATAAATAAAAATAAAAAACTAGATTTAGTGACAGGCACTGAGGTGGGCACTTGACGGGATGAGCACTGGGTGTTATTCTATATGTTGGCAAATTGAACACCAATAAAAAATAAATTTATAAAAAATAATAAAAAACTAGATTTATGGAGGCATCATTAACATATAGTAAACTACATGTATTGAAAATGTACAGTTTGATAAATTTGGACTTGATAGCTTGGATTTTTATTAAAAAAAACCCCAAAACATTCAATAAGCAACGATTTCATGTAAGTTTGCCTTAGCATGTACGGTAGGAACTTTCACAGTGACACGCTTGGAGTGGTAAGGGAGTAATTTGGCACCCAGATGACTTTCACGTTGTAGCTGTCTGCCATGGGGAGTTGAGATGCTCCTGGCATGCAGTAGGCATGTGATAAGTCCTAGTCCCTGGAGGTCGTGTGTGTGTGTGTGTGTGTGTGTGTGTGTGTGGTTGTCAAGTCGTCATTTGTGTGCCCTTTAAAAAAGGAATATTTTACATATTTCATTTATTTTTTGATGGAGGATTTTTTTACTTTTATTTTTTCTAGCTTTACTGAGGAATAATTGACAAAAATGTATATATTTAAAATGCACAACATGATGATACACACACACACACACACACACACATAGTGAAATGACCCCCACAATTAAATTCATCGACAGATGCATCACTTTATTGTTAACTATTATGCCCTCAGCAACATCAGGCATTTTATCCTCTTGACAAATCTAGCAACGATTTTACTCCCTAAGCGGAGGGATGCTGGCTGGCTAAGTCTCAGCTGGGGTCTCTGCAGAATCTTTCTCTCTGGATCCCTCTTTGATTTTCCTAAGGGCTGAGCAAGTCCTGGGAGGTAATTCAGTGCCAGGGCAGGCCAGCTGGGTTTTAACTGAATCTAATTAGCACCCCCATAGGCTGTAACAATTTCTTCCCCCCAAGCAGTCAGCCAAGTAGCATCAGGAAAGGTGAGACATCTTTCTTTGGCATCATCAGAGAGGCAAAACTATTTTCAGGCTCAGCCTCTGCAAGTCCTCCTTTTCTCGGAAGTAGGGAGGAAGAGAAATACCTGAGAGGCAAGGTGCCAGGAAGTATTCCTTCTAAACCCGACCGTGGGCTTCGAGCAGCAGGACAAAGATGCTGACAATCTTTGCTCTTGAGTACTTGCAGCTCTGGTTGGACAGTGAGATGGGGCCGAATCAAGCCTTCCCACTTCACTGGAGATGGGGAAATGTTTCTTGGGAGCAATATTTATGGCCATGTCAGAAGGCATCTTCTTACCTTGAACAAATCGTTAGAGCTGGAACAGTATACTGATGCTAAAAGAATAAAGTCTAAAAAACAAACAGCCTGCAGTGTTGAGCTCTCCCTCCCCTTGGGTCAAACTCAGTGGGGGTCCCAAGTCTCTGTTGGGGAGTTAGTGGATGCTCCTGTTTTTTGCCTGCCTTGCCTAGTTATATGTTTTCCATTGATGGACAGCTAAATTTGTAGCCAGTTCTCAATCATTTGCGGTACTAGAGGGACAGAAATCATGTGGGAAGCTCCATACACAGGTCAACCCAAGCAGAGAGGATGAAGTGACGTGTGTCCAGGGGCACAAGCAGATGACGCTCAGAGCGGGCAGAGACCATGAGGTCCTGGAGTCCAGGGCTGTCATTGGGTGGTCACAGGGTTAGCATTGTGGTGGCCAGTGGTGACCTTAGCCAGAGCTGCGTTGGGACCATGGGCAGGGGCTTGGGGTGCAGGAGCCCGTGAGTCTGCAAAGAGAGCAAAGAGCCAGCCACTTGCACACTGATGGAGGAGGTCCTCCAAGGACCCAAGGCCTTATGAGTCCAATATTTCAGTTGTCCCTGCTCTCCAACAGCATAAATGATTTCAGAGTACGACTGGCATGGTATGGGGGAGCAGGGTTAGGGGATGGGAGGAAGGGAGGAGTTATGGACAAAAGTTGTAAAGTTATGTAGAGATATCTGCATTCTCTTCCTCTCCATTCAGTAAGGTGATGGTCTTTTCCTACCTCGTTGAAACTTGCTCTCAGGAACATGGGCAATCAACCATTTACACCCTAGTGCGACTAAAGTCGGGGGGTTCCTCTTTTCAGGAAGTTTGCCTTTTGGATCTGAGTCCTCACAAGGAGATGAATCAGCAGGCATGATTCTGGAACTGCACTCAAAAGAGCACTGTGAGCCAGCTTCAGGCTGGGTTTTCAACATCTGGAGTTGAAACTGGTTCAACTAGACCCACAGTAGGAAAAGCATTCCGCCTTGTGACACAGGTGCACACATGAGGAGAAATGGGATTAGACTCACCTTACTACCTGAGAGGCACCTGATCCATTTTACTGCCCTATTATTTAATTTAAAAACTGTTGGCTGGCCCTCCTAATTGATATTACCACTCCCAGGTGGCACATTGAGCTAGAGGGACCAGGCCCAGCTGCTGTTCTGGGTTTCCCGTGGCAGGGCGCCTAGTCAGTGGGGCCGAATCCCAGATCTCGTTTCCCTTGCCAAGCGGGCTTCAGGACTCAGGCTGGACCTGCCAGAGGAAGGGGCGTCTTTTGTTACATGCATATGGGGCAGGTCATGTGTCTAAGGCATGTATGTGTAGGATTTGTGTGCCCTTACCCGACACCATTTGTAATTTACAAATCGGATTCTTGTGGCTGGTAGTGCCCTGTCAGTAGGCACGATGTGGGACAGAGAAGGAAAAAAGTCACAACTGTGGAGAGGCTTGATCCAGAGAAAGGATGGTGTTATGGCTTTGGTACTAGTTAGTGTATCAGTATCTGGCTTTTCTCTCATGTCTTCCCCTCCTTTTATTTAAAGATTTTATTTATTTATTTGAGAGAGAGAGAGAGAGAGAGCGCGAGCATGCACAAGCGGAGGGAGGGACCGAGGGAGGGAGAAGTAGACCCCCCACTGAGCAGAGATCCTGATGCTGGACTTGATCTCAGGACCCTGAGATCATGACCTCAACCAAAGGCAGATACTTGACTGACTGAGCTACCCAGGTACCCTTTTCATGTCCCCTTTTGTGATCAGAAGATCAGAAGGTGCTAAACCAAGGGGGAAAGAGCCTGTCTTACGTAAACACTGGCCACTGCCTCTTAGAGAACCAAGGTTTGTCCGAAGAGAAGAGTTAAATCTTTCTGTGTAGGAAAATTAGGAAAGAGAAATGAGGAAAAGAAAGAAATGTGGTAAAAAAAAAATGAAAATAAATCATAAACTCAAACGTTTTGTTGAGAATATTCTCTGTGCCCGAGATCGAATCAGATGCTATGTGGTGTAAATGGCTTCTTATAGTCACCATGGATTATAATAAATTCTCTAAAAAAAAGGTATTTGCCCATATGCATGAGTGCTCTCATTTGAATTCTATGAATTTCTTCACTTTTAGCTAGTCACTGAGCATAAATTTCCTGACCATAGAGGGGACTCAACTGTTATTCAAATAATGACCATTGTGCCAGGAGGGAGTGTCAGAGAATTAATTAAAGTTAACAAAACATTTGCCAGTTTTCCTGGGGTGAGAGAAAGTTTTCTTTTCCCCCTCCTGTTCTTGATAACACCATGGAAAGCATAGAAGTCTAACTGACATTACTTTCATGTCAGAGTTCCTCATTCACCAAATATTTACTGAATGTCTCTTGTGTCCCCTGACACGAGTAGGCACCTGACCTGAAGCAGAACTGAGAAGGACAGGGCCCTCAGGGAGCAGGGTGGAGGGGAAGGTAAGGCTGACTCCCGATGAAGCATGAGAGAGTGCCCTGAGACCCCCTATAGTGGTGAACAGTGAAGGTTCCACTCAGCATGTACCAGTTAGGATTAAGTGTGTCTGTGACCAGAAGCCTACGTCAGCAGTGGCTTAAAGACACAAGGTTTTATTTTCTCATGGACAAGAACTCTTGATCAGAGCTGATATGTGTTCCATGAAGCTGTCAGAGACCCAAGCTCCAACCAGCTTGCCACTTCATCATTGCTGGAGTGTGGTCCTCACTTGCCTAGTCTAAGATGTGATGGTTGCCAGACCTCCAGCCATCACATATTCATTCCAGAAGAAAGGGGAGAAGTGTATACTTTCTCCCTTTCAAGAAAGTTTGGGAAATATAGCCTTTTTTTTCTAGGCAGTCGTGTGCACAGCAAAAATTCAGGAGGTTTATTATTAAGAAAGAAAGGGAGAATGGATAGTGAGGTAGGCAACTAGAAGTCTCTCCATGAGTACAGTGGTATAGGAAAGCTTTGTAAAGGGCCTAGGAAGTGATTCAGGTTTTCATGGACTGGGTAGGATTTGGATGAGACAGGCTGATGCCCTGTGCACTGCAGACCAGACTCCTCTGCTGTGGCAGAAACACGAGCTCGTGATGGTCCTTCTCTAGAAGTTTAGTTGCTTGCTATCCATTCGTAGATCCCTGACCACCCAGTAACCTGAAGAGGCAAGTTATAACTTAGTGGGTTTTGGTTAGTATTGTTATTGAAAACTTTAAGTACGGGAGATTTTGTAGGTATCATGTAGGAAATCACTCACAGAAGTTCTTAGGATGGGTATTAGTTCCTTGTTTCGTATTTGTCTTCGACAAAACACCCACCTGGCCCTGTGAAGTGTGGCACATAGAGGGGAGGGGGAGGCAAGCAGAAACCCAGGGGGCTCTACTAGGGGGGGAGGGAGGGAGAGCAGTGGGAGGGTCCTAGAGCAAAGTGTTTCTTTCTTCATCATTTCTCTTCTTCTGCTTCACTCAGATCACGGAGTAGAAACCAGCAATTTGATTTTCTCCTTTTTTCTTTTCTTCTAAGGGTTTGCAGACTACAGAGCAAGCAGGATTACGTGGGTTGTTAGGGGTCATGCTGCCATCCAAATGAAGATGTCCACCACGTTTATTAAACGCTGTTGTGTAGGTACTAGCTGATGCTCTTGGACAAGAGAAACAGAGAAAGTATACACAGGTAGGAAGCAAGAGGTGGAGTTACTGTGCGCCTATGATATACCTATGTGATAGTCGGATGATACGCTATTTACTGCAAACAACAAGAGACTGTAGTAAAGTGGCTTGGCATGAAATTAATATAGAAAACTAGCTGTAGAGAAAAACAATCATATAGGAAATGGAATGGAAGCACAGGCTCTATTCATAGTAAGGATAAGTGAGGATAACGAAGATAAACTAGCTCCTAGATATATGTTTATGTATATCTAAACCAGATATATGTTTAAGCAATATTATATATATATATATATATATGTAGTACAGTACTGACGCCTGAATCGACAGATCAATAGTACAGAATAGAATCTGGAATTGGATACCGATATATAAAAAAAGCTTTGTCTTCAGATCAAGGTGGCGTTTTGTATCAGTAAGGAAATACTGTTTGGGACAGCTGGGTTGCCATCCGGGAAAACAAAATTTGGATCCGTACCTCATTTCTAATGGCAAGATAAATGCCGGATGGATCAAAAATTTAAATATTAAAAGTAGTAGAAGAAAACAGAGAAGTTTTAAAAATCTTGTGGTTGCACGGTCTTGCTAGGTATAACACAAACCCGGATTCATATGTTAATAGGTTAACCTATTAAACAGATTAATATGTTAAATTTCAAAAAACAAGCCCAGGCCTTGTCTGTGACAGCTTCATGGACCATTTTAAGTAGAGTAAAAAAACAGTGAACTTGGAATCACATATAAAATCCAAAAGACAATATCCTTAATTGATTAAAAGCTCTAATAAATTAATAAAAGGTCAACAACACGATGGGGAAAGATAGGGACAGATTATTGACAGAAAAAAAGAAATAAAGTTAATCTTAAATACATAAAAAGATACTCAACCTACAATAAGCTATTTTTTTAAAGTACCAGAATTGTAAATATATATAAAAAATTATTGAGGGTAGAGGGAAGCAGGCATTCATGCATAATGGGAGCTTAAATTGAAATGATTTCCATAGTGGGTGTTTTGATCATCTGTATTAAAATGGGTATTATTAACTCAATAATTTCATCTCCAGAAGTGTTATCCTTCAGAAATATTTATGTGTAAAGATATGTATGAGAATATTCCTAGCAGTGTCTGAAGATCTTCGTTACCCTGGGTTTCATTTTGCTCATCTGTGAGGGAGAAATAATGATTCTAGTTTGCTGACACTTGAAATGGCTGGTATAAGGGTATTTCAGAAATAAGCGAGGCTGCCTGAAAGAAGAAGACAGGTATTCTCTAAATTTAGGATATTATTCTGGTGTTTCAGAAAAAGGAAGAGTCCTAATTATAAGGTAATTGCCCTTAGGTAATTGAAATGCCAGGGCAAAGTCATCCTAGTCGTGCTAGGTTTCTGCTTCCTTCTCTACTCTGGCATCAAACGCTCAGGAAAAAAGAAAAGCTCAAGGAAGCAACTGATGGTTGGGAAGCACTTGGAAGAATTTTGGAGGCCAATGTGGTAGGTAGGGGTGGCTGGTTGCCTTTTTGGCACTGGGCCCCAAGAGATGGAGCCACCTGATCGATGTGCTCCTTACCACATAGGAGCACCAGGCCTGGTCTTCTGGTTTGGGGGAAGCCAGAAAGGGGGAAGCTCCCCTGGGGCCAGCTTTTTGGCTTCCAGAACATGGGGAGCCCTCAGATTTGACATTACATTTACACCAACATTAATTTAACTCAGATAATGATGCAACCTGTTACACAGGCCATCCACATAATCATAGGTAAGGAAATTGCTAAGGGAGGTCCCTGAGCAGCTGGAGGCCAGAAGGAAATATTTTCAAGTAATTAATGGATGGGCAGGTAAAGATTTTTTAATATTAAAAAAAAAAAAACCAGGAAAGCCCTAGAATAAGATATCATAGCTATTATTTGTCCAGAAAGCAGCATATAATAGAAAAAGGTGAGCTGAGATTTGTGGAAGTTAAAACTTTGGTTTTAAGCTCATTTCTTTTTTAAAATGCTGTTATAAAAAAATACCATGTTAGACTTCCTTGTTTTTTTTACCCCCTCAACCCGAAAATAAAGCCTAATAAAATAACCATCTTGGGAGTTTATAAACAGCAGTGGCTACAATTTAGCAAAATGAAGAGAATTTAACTTGGATGAATACATTATGCATAAGAAACAGCATCAGTCTGGGCTTTGTTAATGGCAAAAGCTGAAACCACCAAATGATTGTGTTGATTTTGTGGGTTTCTTGAAAGAGCCCAAGCATTTAGAATCTCCCTGACTTATGTAACATTCCAGCTTGCATTGGTTAAGTCAAGAAAAAAGGCTTGGCGAACAAGATTTCAAATAAAGCTTCCTATCTGGGTTGGAAGAATGTACTCTAATTATTTGTTAGGATAATTTTATATATTGCACCTATAGCAAATGAATCTTGGGCTCTGTATCAAGTGCATTAGCTGAAGAAGCTGTCATATCAGAAGGCTTCTGAAGTGACTGTATGAGGCGTAATTCATTAGTCGCACATCAACGGTAGAAGAGAATCAGTGTCGACCTTTTTGGGGAGCTCACGTTTCAAAGCAGCTAGCACTGGTGTGGCCAGAACATAGGAGCAGGAGGGAAAATGAACAGAATGTTGCAGGCAGGAATGGGCAGAGGTGTGCTCTGTTTAAAGCAAATCCCATAAAAGGAAAGCAGGGTTAAAGAAACCTAAAAAGCCGGGGGATCATTTCCTTGGTTTTCATGAAGGGAGTGATTTAAGCACAGCTCTTGTGGCAAATTGAGAATAGAATTTGATTTAAAAAGAAAATCTGGATCACAGATTCTTTGTTTTAAGCATGGAATGTAAATGAAATGAATGACGGTGACACTTCGTTTAACTGAGAAGTCAATTTCAGGTAACCTTAGGGAACCAGAACATGACTATGAATAAGGAGACACTGTGGAGGAGTAGAAAGAACAGAATGGAAGGACCAGCGGTCCAGCCCCCCCCCCCCCCCCCCCCAGCCTCAAGTCATTCTTTCAACTGTGGTTTCCTCACTGGGGAAATGAGGGCATTAGATGATCTCAGGTCTCTTTGCTGAAAATTGAAAATGTGTAATCTATGCCTTATTTGTATTTATATGTTTATTTATCATATTTTTAAAGGATTAAATATATACACATCGTAAGGAGTTCACATCATAAGGAAAAAGGCAGATGGTGAAAGGTTAGCCTTCCTCTTACCCCAGGCCTCCAGGGCCCTCTCCAGAGGCAACCACTATACCAGTTCCTTGTATATCCTTCCGGAAATATTCTGTAGGCATATTATATAGATATCTTTTGAAAACGAACGAGATAATTGGCGTTAACACCATCCTGCTTCTTGCTTCTTTTACTTAACAATTTTGGAAATTGTTATGATGGGCTCATATTGATCTACTTTCTTCTTCTGAAAGACTCTACAGTGTAGTAATCCACAGTTCAATAATTAGTTTAACCAGTGTCTTGATGAATGGTCACTTTATTTTCATAGACTTTCAGTTCCCTGCAGCTCTGAATTTCTATGACTTTAACATCTTGGTTAATACGATGTCTGAGCAAGAAAAAAAAATAGTTGTTACAAATCACATGTTCTGTTCCTCGTGGCAGATAAAAGTGCACCCATTGTCAGGCGTTGACCGCAGTCACGTGTGGGGCTGACGAAGGTGAGCGATGAACCCCCCATTCCTTAAGTCTTTGGAGGCAGGAGATGGAAGTAGCATAAGGTTGGGCCTCTTGCCTTGTCATTTGTACCCTTGAAAATTGCTGTTCCTGTTGATGGCTGGGTCACTGGTAAAAGGCTAAATCAGATTTGAGACAAAAACTGAACTGCCTTTGAAAATGATAGATACAAGGGTGCCTGGGTGGCTCAGTCTCAGGTCATGATCCCAGGGTCCTGGGATCGAGCCCCACATTGTCAGGCTCCCTGCTCAGTGGGGAATCTGCCTCTCCCTCTCCCTCTTTCTCTGCCCCTCCTCCCCACTTGTGCTCTCTCCCTTTCTTAAATAAATAAATAAATAAATAAATATATATATAAATTCTTTTAAAAATGATAGATACAAAAAATAATAAAATGATAGATACATATTAGAGATTTTTCATTTAAAAAAAAGTCAGAAAAAAGTAGAGCTACAGAAGAATCCCTTGAACAGAGGGCTAAGCACATATATGCGAGCTGGAAGTGCAGGAGTTAAAAGAGAATCAGGGGGGCGAGGGCACGAGTGATTTCCCTTGTGTGTCTAGTGATCAAGTGACGAGACAAACACACTCTCGAGGGTGTGGAGCGGGGGCGAAGGACAGGCAATCGTAGACTGCCCAGGGCTCTTGCCATTGAGGAACAAGTGACCAGCAGCATGGGCCATGCTTGGCAACCCAGGGCTGACGAAGCACCAGCAAAGCAGGGACACTGCACATTTATTTGGCAAAGAATTTTATGTTTCTTATTTACCAAAAAGCCTCAAAGTAGTCCTCATGAACTTTATGGGACTTCTTTCCCTTCCGGCTTAATATGAATTTTATTTAAAATCACACACATAGACAGCACCGAGTTTTCAGGATTGAGCATCTAAAGGCTGGACCCAGGCCGGGAGCAGGGGCCTCTGGAAACCAATGAGCCATGTCTGGCAGTGCCCAGACTACACAGTTCTCCTGTCCAACCTGTTTAGGGAAGAATGGACCATTTGCATTTTTGTGGCAGGGATAGTAGTTTTGCTACCCCCAAGACTTGGTTTCCTCACAGGAACAGAGCTAGGCGCACCTGCTGCTGCTCTGCTGTCTCCAGAGAGATTGTGGATTTTCATTGTGACTCACACGTAGTATTTATGGCCACCGTGCTGGTAGCAACAGACAGACTGAGCGACACAGGCTCGGAGAGTGTTTCCCCTCTTTCCATTCAGAGGTTTTTCTGGAATGCCCCTGATGTGCTGGTTTTCAGTGTTTGTTCAAGAAAGGAAAGAGAGGACAACTCACTGTCTTGTTCCCTTTGCCACCTTCTCCCGGCCCTGTTCGTTCCTAAAAGGCATTTGGTTTGAGTGTCCACTTGGTTGAATTGAAAGCATTTCGGTGTCAGCACTGACATTGTGATAATTATGCTCTGCTTCACTTTTGCATGTGAAGAGAGATACTGTCTTTATCAGCCTCTTCTCCCCACTCCCTTTTAGCGAATCTAATTTCTGCTGGCTGCTATTTGAAGTCATTAGCTTAGTGGAACAGGGCCCGTGCTAATGAGTACAAGGTCACGGCTTTGCACAGAGGAAGGCCTCACTTTTTTGCAGAGGACACCTGCAGGCCTGGCCAGCTGGTTTGCCAACGTTTCCATGAGGTCTGGGGAGGCCGGGTGAAGAGGGTACAGGTGGCTTACACTCAGCCCATCTCTTTCTCTTTCTGGACACAAAACGCACATCTGAGGTTCTGGTGATTACAGATCAGTAATCCTGTCTTGGGAAATGACGGTTTAAATATGAATATACATTTCAATATAAGATATCTTTTTTTAAAATCTGCACTCATGGTAAAAGCCCCTTGGTGTGCATGGTTCATTTTTGTTCACGATTTCACCAAGAAGTTAACGAGTTTCCAGAATTCCGTGGATCCCGAGGGTCTACAGAGAGGAATCAAGACATCATTCCCATCGGTCTTCATCTCCTAGGGCTGTTGCGCAGAATCACGGCAAAATTTATCCCCTCAAGGTTCTGGAAACTACAAATCTCAGATTAAGGTGTTGGCAAGGCCACACTCCCTCTGAAACCTGTAGGGGAATCCTTCCCGGTCTCTTCCAGCTTCTGGTAGCCCCAGGCGTTCCTTGGCTTGTGTCAGCAGAGCTCTAGGCTCCGGCTCTGTCTTTACGTGGCTGTCTTCCCTCACACTGTCTTCTCTCTTACAAGGACAACCAGTCACTGGACTAGGGCCCACCCTGATGACCTCATCTTAACTTGATTGTATCCACTAGGGCCCTATTTCCAAATAAGGTCACATTCACAGAGATGTAGGACTTTGACACAGCTTTGCAGAAGCACATTTTACTCCATAATCCCAACTGTCCTCAGGAAGTTTCCAATTCAGTGGAGAAAGCTGATAGGAAAGGATGATGAAATCAGTGCTAAAAGAGGCTTGAGTGCTGGGCTGGAAGAGTCCGGGGGAGGACACACACACACACATGCGTGCACACGTGCATACACACACACATATACACAGGCGCACACACACACATACATATACCCCAGCCAACACCAAACGCACATTGATAAGTTATAAAGGCTCCGTGGATTATTCCCTCGTGTGTCCTTGAAGGAGAGGTGGATTCTAGTTATAGAGAAGTGGGCAGTGAAGGGCATCTCAAGCAGAGTGTGAGCGAAGTTATGAAAGCCCACTTGCTCAGACCTGGGAAGAAGGATGCTTCTTGCAGAAATAGGAGGGAAGGGTTAGAGATCTGGAGACTAGACACTAGTTGAGAGATCTGCTCAGGAGGGCCTACAGTCGGAAATGGTGGAATGAGAAGTCAGGGAGAGATCGTGAGGAGAGGGGTAGCAGCGGGGAGCTGATGGAAGGTGGCAATACATGGGTAGAGGGAGATGGCCAGAGGACTTCTGGTGGGGTTGGCTGGGAGGATGGTGATGCCTTTAGACAGGGGGGGAGCTCGGGAGGAAGTCACATTTAAAAGGGAAGTAATAGTTTGCTTGTTGGTGTGTCAAGTTTGAGATGACCTGGAAAGGTCCAGGTGTAGATATTCAGCACTGAACTAGAAACTTGGGATTGGCATTCTGGAGGAGGGGTCCAGGTTGGGGGCAGTGATGCCAGCGTGATAGTTGGAACCATGGGAGCAGGTGAAGTGGATCTGAGGGTGGACCTGAAAGGCCACGGGAAGCGAAGCAGGGCCCAAACCTTGGGAAGATCGCAGAGGAGGGATAGGGGACCGTGTAGGCTGGAAAGGTAGTGAGGAGGGAGAGTGGAGACAGTAATACCCAGCAGGGCCATGTCCAGCTTTGAGTGAACTGAGGAGAATGAAAAATAAGGAGACTGTCAGGGCTGACATTTGATGTTCTGAGAGGCTGATTGCGAGTAAACCCTCTCCGGGAAGTGATTGGGGGCAGAAGCCCAATTGCAGGAGGTTAAGGGGATGAGCAGGAGATGTGGAAATAAGGCAGCAAAGCATAGTCTGTCACTCTTGAAAAGGGGAGAAGTGTAGACTGTTGTCACTTCTTGGCAGGGAGAAGGGAGATGGTGGTGGTGATGGGGTTATCTGGGGAAGCAGAGTCAAAAGAAGGAATAGTTAGGAAGATAGAAAAGAGAGGATAATTGCTTAATGAGCGAAGTTCTAGAATAGGTGGCAGGCTGTGGATCGATCGCAGGGAGAGAAGTTTAACAGACTCTCAAGGGAATTTTGAGAAAAATATAAGTGAATTATATAGTGAGCCTGAAGTCTGAGTCTTAATGGAGATTTTTAATCCACGAGACTCACTCATGTGGTGGGGTCCACAGTCCTCCCTGAAGACTGGAGAATGAACTAGTTGACCGGTGGACACAGAACTTTGAGATTATTGACCTCTGCTGTACCCTACTGTGGTGGACACGGAAGGCTCCCACCCCAGCTCTAGTTGCTTTCCCATAGATTGTCAAGCTTTTTCATTTTATGGCTGTTTCCAAAACTAAAGGATCACTTTTACATCCCAGATAGGCTTTCTCTGACCCAAGAACTAATACCAAGTAAAATGTCTCATCTGGGAAACAAAAGTGCTGTAGGAGCGTGACCTGGAAATAATAACTGTTTTCCCTCTGTCACCATCCAGAGAAACAACTCTGTTCTTCCCCTCATTCTCTGGATCTGAATTCTAGAGAACTGGATCTGGATCTAGAGAATAAGGTAGGAGAGTGAGGTTGGGTGCAGGAAGCCTGGCCTATGTGACCACAGCCCTTCACCATACTTATTAGGTACTAAAGGCGTCAGCCAGTCCAGCTCCATGCTAAGTGCTAATACATACAAGCGGGATGGGCTTCCTGCCTTCATGGGACTTACATGGGACTTAGAGCCTATGCCACACTAGTGGAGGAGAACACAGTTCCCTGAAATATGCATGCATGCAAGTTTGTGGTTCAGAGAGGCAAGGCAAGGGCCGTATTGGCTAGAGTGGTTGAGAAGGGCTTCATGGAAGGTAGGAGTAGGACTTAGAATGATGGGTGGTTTACACAGATAGGTAAGAAATGTAGAAGCATCTCAGGTTGATGGCTAACACGTTGGCATCAATGAAGCACATCAGTGGGACAAGAAGACTGGTTAAGTCTAGAGGGGATTGTATCTGGGAGTGGGTTGTGATCAAGTAGGATGAATCCGGAC
This sequence comes from Canis aureus, assembly GCF_053574225.1. Classification (NCBI taxonomy): domain Eukaryota; kingdom Metazoa; phylum Chordata; class Mammalia; order Carnivora; family Canidae; genus Canis; species Canis aureus. The sequence continues at coordinate 50,848,260 of NC_135621.1, forward strand.
CGTGGAAGGCTTTGAGTATAGGGCTGAAGACTGTAGACTTTTTTTTTTTCTTTTCTTTCTGAGAGAGACTGGGAGCTACTGGAAACTATAGAAAAGGCGTCACATGAGGAAGCCTGGGTTTTGGGAAGAGGATCGCCTCTCCTTTCTGCTTCAGCTTGGCTGCGAAGAGCTAACCGCCTCATGCAAGATGCGTTGGCTGTCTTCCCTGCCCTTGTGGAACTCACGTACAGGGAGGACAGTTCTTCCTCTTTCTGTCAGGAAACTTCCCCCAGGAGCTTGGATTTATTCCTCCAAACTGTGCAGAATGTGGGTTATTGAACATCTTGGGAGGAAAAACCTGGGTTTTTGTTTTTTTTTTTCTTTTACCCTCGACATTGGTCTCTTCTCCTTAGCCTTTAAGGACCTCGATAACAATCCTCTTCAGATTTTCCCTAGATCCACAATGAGTTTTCGGAAACCATCACCACTCATGGAAGACAACACAGTCCCAGCTGGCGGTTGAGAGGCTGACTCCCTTCCAGTCCTTCTCTCCTTTCCTGCAGGGAGATGGTGTGCGTGTTAGATAAATGCACCGCCACTTAACGAAATAACTGCCCATCACAGAGCTCCTTGAAGAAATCCTAAAATAACAATAAAGGAACATGTGCCATACTTGTGGGAAGCAAGGGCTTTGTGGGGAAGCGGGTGGAGAGCAGAGAAAAAGAACAGATTTTAATGTCAGGCTGACAAGAGTTTATTATACACATCAGTGGTTAAAATAATTACTTTTTTTAAATTATGAAAAAGGCATTCTGGGGCCCTGTTAAATATCAGCTACAGCTGCTCACAGTAGATTTGCTGGGGCCACCAGAGACACACCTTGTTCCAGATCCCAGTAGGAATTTTGGCAAGAGGCAGCAGAGCGCACCCATGGCCTCCTTGCCCTTACATTTTGAGTTTCCCATGAGGTGCTTTGTGTGTCCTTGCTCACCTGTTGGCTTCCTGATTTCCCCGTTTCACATCTTGGGTATGCTATCGTCTTCCCACTGCATTCCATCTTCTCGCGGCTCCTAGGGAGAGAATCCGTGCTGCCACATGGCAGGCAAAGGTGCCACCTTGCATCATCTTTTCATCTTCTTTGAAAAAATTGAGGCCTTCCTGGAATAAGCCAAAGGCCTGACAGGGAGCTGCCAAGATGGTGGGGGTGAGCAGAGATCTGAGAACCTGTACCTGAGTCTTCCACCCAGCTAGAATCTTCTCACAGAAAGAGATTATTCCGCACAGTGAAATCTGGACACCATGTGACCTTTTGTTCCAGCATCAGGCTTTTTGTTAGATTTCTAGGCCCATCACGGAGCTTGAAAAGGCAAAAGCTCTAGTACTTTTGACGATGCAGGTGAAGACCAGGAGATGATTGCTCAGGACACTGCTTGGGCACATGACGGATCATGTGACCATACCACCCTAGTCGCAGATCCCTTCTTCTCTTCCTGGGACCCCAAACCCCACCTTCCTTTTTATTCTGGACCTCCTGTCTACCTTGGTTTCTGTACTTGCCAAAAAAGGCTATGTTTGGTGGAGAGCTGAAGGCAAACCCTTTTATGGCCACTCTTCCATTCATGCACATGGTGACACAGGGGATTATCCCCAAGATCACAGGTGGATTTTTCTCTAATACTCAAAGATGCCTCCATATGAAATGATGCTCTGATGTAGCTGACAAGCGATTTCTCATGTCAAAGCCAGTGCTCTGCCTGGGAGAGCCTGGGAGGTGAGGAGGGAGTGCTCCCTTCTGGCCTTATCCTATCCTCCTGGCTGCCTACATTCTGCTTGGCTCTGATCCTGAAGGATTTTATTTTGGAGCTCTAGAGAACTGGTCTGGCTGACATTATTGTCTTTGTGCCCCCTAAAGGTGCTCTGATTCTTTATTAGTCTTGGCCAAAATATGGGTGAAAATCCATTTTCTTCTTCATTTAGCCAGGACAGATATGGACTTTTACTGTCAAATATAAACTAAAACAAAATCAGAGTAGAAACAGCAAGCAGAACCTTCCAACAAAGCACAGAAGTGAAGGGCCGACATAGACTAGGCTTCTGTTCTTAACTTGGTGTGCACTGATTGGCACCATATCCAGCCCCTCTTTTTCACTCTAGACCTGGTTACCTCACACCTCAGATGGCCTCCTACAGGGGCCAGCATCACCTGGAGGCCAGAGGCCCTAACCTACCTCCATTCCCAGGAGCTGACTGAAGTAGACTCCTGATTCAGAGCCCCACCCTCACTTTGGGGGTCTGTACTGAATGGTCAGAACAGCTCAGCTGACCACCCAGTTCCTGACAAGCTTTTTCAGATGAGCCAGCACCCAGATATTCCTGCAGGTGGGTAGCCTTTGTTCCCAGGGTCTTTAATTGTGTTTGTATTTGTTTTCTGCATGGAAAGGAATCAAGAACATGTCAACTCTTGGAGCACTTTATTCTCAGCCAGAGTGAGTGGAGTACAGCCTTTTGACAGAAGAAAGAGACCAGGTTCCAAAGAGCTGCGGAGCCTGTGTCACCTCATAGGCTTATTTTCCATTTCCAGGCAGCTACGATTAGAGCAGATATCAGTCTGTGCTGGCTTTATCTTCCACATATGCTCTGTTGGGTGCCACATGCAAATGCAACATTTGGCTGCATGTCTGGCAGCCTGCACGCATTTTGTGGGCAAGCTTCTGGACCAGTGGTTAAAAGAGAATTTTGCGTATGATTACCTACTATATAGATATTACGTTAAACTGTCCAGATCACTGGTAGGTGAATTTGATGGAATCTTTTCCTACCAGAATCCCAAATTGTATTTAGATTCTTATTGTAGTAAAGTTAATGCAATCTGGCTTGGTAGAAAACATAAATCTCCAGCTGGGGGAGTAAAAGGGAGGGCAGTTTGGAGGGAGTGTCCCCAGTTACAGGAGGGCCTGGGGCCTGGCTCCCTGAGAGGGCGGGGGGGGGGGGGGGAGGTGACAGGCTTGCTTTTGCTCAGCATCTCTGCTAATGATGTGGAGCTCAGTAAACAACAAGTTAATGGACTTCCCAGATATGTGAAGTTCTGCAGCTGTTGCAAACAGCAGTGAGCACAGAAAAAAAAAAAAAAAAATATAAAGGAAGAGAGAAAGGAAGAGGAGAGGAAGAAGAGGGGAGAGAGGTCAGCAACGTAAGCCGGAAATGAGGATGAGATTCAGTTTTTCAAATCCAAATTCTTGTAATCTGGGCTTGATGGAGAATGCATGGATCCTAGGAACTCATCTGGAAAAGCAGCCAATCTGAGAGAGCCCCAATGGTGCCCAAGGGCAGGCGCGTGGATGCGAGTGGTTTCTTAGGGTCCGGCATGTGTGTCGAGGTGAACAGAACAGGCACTACATAGGGATGCATATGTGCTTGCACCGCTTTTAAGAGAATTAAAAATCCAGGATCTTAAAATTCACCATTAGTATGAGGCAAAACTTACATACCACCAAGGGAGCGGTAACAAATGATGCCTTATTGGCTCATTACAAATCTGGCCCCTGGTTTTATCTCTTTAGCTTCATCATCAATTTCTATTTTTACTGGACACACTACACCATGGGCAAATGGTGTGGTTTGCTGTTCCCATAGCATATTTTTCTTTTCCTCTTCTTGGAAGCTCTGCCTCAGACCTCCACCTACAGCCTTCGCAGGCAGAGGAGAGGCTTCAGCCACTCCCCAGAGATGTCACCCCTGCACCCCCCACCCCAGCAGCCCGTTTGTACTTACCTCTGCTGGGGCGTTTACCCCTCTGCCTTCTCATTTGATTTCTTGTCTGTGTCTCTCCAGAGTTAAGAGGCTGGACTGTAGGAATGAGATAGGCCTCTTTCTTCCTGCTTTATCGATTCCAATGTCTAAGATGGTTCCATTGCCACTATGAGAACTCAGTAAGGGTCAACTAGATGAGGAGGTGAGTGACTTATCATGAGTTTCAGGGTGAAGGAGTGTCCAGATGGCCTTCCTTGGTGGCACCACCCAGAGCCCGTTGGTTGGAGGGGCTGCTGGTTGGGAGTAAGGGGCCAGTCCCCATGCTGGATCACTGTGACACACCAAACTTGCTTTAGCAGCAGTGACTGTTTAAAGCTGATCCCAAGGAAGCTTGCCCTGTTTTTTGTGGTCCTGAAGATTTCAGAAGCAGAGTTGGTGTGGTCCCCAGGGTTCGGTAACGTGTTAATAGTATGAAATTGACTCCTCAGAACATAGTGGCTGCAAGGTGGCTGTGTTGGTGCTGCCAGCTGTTGGGGGGGGGGGGCGGGTGAAATGAAAACACCTCTTAGGACCCTAGAAAGCTATAGTGCGAATGTTGCCTCTTGTGTCTGGTGGGAGGTAAGACACTTGTTTCGCACACTGATGAGGGCTGGATGCAGGGGGAATTTAGTGGGGAGCACTGGGTGATGGCTCTCTGGTTCTGAGTTGCCAGCCACAGGCTGGGCTGTAGAGGGGAGGCAGTGGCTGGGCCCAACCTAGGAAGGTGGAAGGTATGGGTTCCAAGGTTAATGCCTGTACTTAGCTAACCAGAATGCTTGGGACTGAGCATAAAATGGTTACTTGTGTTTTCTTTCCAGGAAGCAGAGGACAAAGCTCTGAGCCCCTCCTTGAGAGCCAGGGGCTGTGCTAAGAGTTGGGGGGAACATAGCTGTGGGCAAAGCAGAGAGGGGCTTCACCATCTGGGGGCTCTCAGGCTGGTGGCAGAGAGAGACATCTATCAAACAATCCTGAAACAAATGGAAAATTTCAACATTGATGGAGGGCAGTGAGGGAGACAGAGATGGTGTGCAGAGAGCCCAAAATGGGTTGACATGGTCTGGGACCTCAGGGAAGGGTCCTTGGGGGCGGGATGCATGAGCCACAATGTAAAGGAGGAAGAGGTGTAGTTGGGTAAAGAAGGGAGAGAAGAGGCCTGAAGCAGAGGGAATGGAAGGAGCGTTGCACTGTCAACTTCAATGGGAGACATTTCTTCCACATATTCGAGCCCGTGCTTCTGCTAGACTGAGAACAATTGAGGAAATGAAAGTGAACTTTGCTTTGGCCGGGACCTTGTAGGACCTTGAGGTCATCTCATAGGTGGCTTTTACAAGTTGAATTATGTCCCCGCCTCCCCCACTGTAAAGGTGTGTGGAAGCCCTAATTCCCAGAGTCTCAGACCGTGACCTTACTATTTAGAAGTAAGGTCTTTGCAGATGTCATCGATTTATACTGAGGTCATTAGGGTGGGCACCAATCCGGTGTGATTGGTGTCCTTATAAAAAGGGGAAATTTGGACTCAAAGACAGACACACAGGGAGAAGAAAGTTACATGAGGATGGAGGTGGGAATTGCAGTCATGCAGCCAAAAGCCAGGGAGCACCTGGGGCTGCCCGAAACTGGAAGAGGCGAGGAAGGATCCTCTTTTAGAGGCTTTGGAGGGAGCACAGTACTGCCCACACCTTGATTTCAGACTCCTAGCCTCTGGAGCCGCAAAAGAACACATTTCAGTTGTTTTAAGCCACCCCATTTGTGGTTGTTTGTTATGACAGCCCTAGGGATCCCAATATAGTGAGGAAGGAAGGAAAACAAAGGGTCGTGTTTGATTAAAGACAATACATTTACACCTAGAACAAAGCTTGAAACATAATGGGTGCTCAGTGAATAGTGACTATTGTTAGCTTATTGGGTAGAAAACAGGGGCAGATGCCATTTTGGTTTTTGAGGTGTGTGTGTGTGTGTGTGTGTGTGTGTGTGTGTACTCTTTTTGTTTTTGGAAAAACTGGAAGTATTCAAAGGTTAAATTGGGCTGCCTAATGTGTATATAACATGAGTAGCCACTCTAGAGAATTGCTGATGCCATAGTGCTAAAAAAAAAAAAAATGCTGCCATCAGTCCCCCTGTGATGAGACCATCAGCCCTTTATCAGAGGACAGTTTTAAAGTGCAGGTGCAGGGGGGCCTGGGTGGCTCAGTGGGTTAAGCATCCAACTCTTGGTTTTGGCTCTCATCATGATCCTAAGGACATGAGAACGAGCCTTGTGTCAGGCTCCACACCCCACATTAGGCTCCATGCTCAGCATGGAGTCTGTTTAAGTTTCTGTCTCTCTCCCCCTGCCTCTTCCCACCACATTCTCTCTTTATCTTTCTCAACTAAATAACTAAATCTTTTAAAAAAACAAAATGCAGGTGCACTGGGAGGTGGGTCATAGTCACCTACAGATTCACTAACAGGTAAATGACTGATCCCAGATCATTTTTAGGGAGCAGTTTTTATCTAAAGAGGGGAGCACGCAGAGCCTACCAGGGCAGTAAAGGTGTGAGGTACAGAAGAGGGCATTCCAGAAGGACGAAGGCAGTGAAGAGAGCAAGTTTTACTCACTCACAGGGTTAACCTAGGTATGGCCCCAGGTGAAAGCAGAATTTTTCCTATTGGCCCAAGCTACTTTCCATTCCCACTTAAATTCCAGGCTCATAAACAATGTAAAACACCCCTTACATTGGTGTTTTAGAAAACATCTGGATTCTCAGAGACACTGATGAGTCTAGATTATTTCCTTCCTTTCTCTCTTCGTAACTGAAATTTAGGAATCACCTAGCAGATACAAACCAGAAACCATATACAAAGAGTAAACCAGAGGCTCCTGAGTTACACAGTTGGTTAAGCGTCTGACTCTTGATTTCAGCTTTGGTCGTGATCTCAGGGTCATGAGATTGAGTCCTGCATTGGCGGAGCTCAGTGCAGAGTCTGCTTAAAATTCTCCCTCTCCCTGTACCCCTCCCCCTGTTCACCTGTGTGCTTTCTCTCTGTCTCTCAAATAAATAAATAAATAAATAAATAAACAAACAAACAAATCTTAAAACAGAAACAATCAAAGAATAAATCTGAAATGGGGAGTTACACACTAAAGCAAGAAAGCGGAGATCAAGCTGGTTTAGTAGCTGCTGAGGATGCTTTGGTGATGAGGAAGCTTTGCTGTCAGATGGCCTGGGGCTCCAGTCCCAGCTGTTGGACAAATTCTTTGCCTTTTCTCAGTGTCAGTTTCCTCATCTGTTAGAACGAGCTATACCGCCTGCCACTCTAGGCAATTCTTTAGTGGTGATCACATGAGATAGCATCTGTGAGTGGTCCAGGCAGTTTGTTGGAAGTGTTTACTTTGAGCTGTGGGATTCATGTCTCCTGAAGGCTGATATCTGGGATCTAGTTCATCTTTTTCCTCTCTGCTTTTTTTTTTTTTTCCAGCTCTGTCGAGGTACAGTTGATGAGAAATACAGATATTGAACTGCACAATGTGATTTTTTTTTAAGGTGTGTGATGTAGTGATTTAATATGTGTAGACTTTGTGATCATGGTGAATTGACTGTGAAGTGATTCCCACAATCAAGGTCATAAACACACCCATCACTTCACATGCTCATGTTCACTGTTTTTTCTTTTTCTTTTTTCACAATGAGAACACTCAAGATCCATTCTCTTGGCAAATATCAAGTACAATATTAACTGTAATCACCATGCTGTATGTTAGATTCCCAGAACTCATTCATATTATTATTGGAAGTTTGTACCCTTTGACCAACATATTCCCATTTCCCCCATGACCCTGGTAGCCATGGCTCTACTCTCGTCACTTACGAGTTGGACTTTCTTAGATTCCACATATGAGTGAGATGGTACAGGATTTGTCTTTTTCTGGCTTATTGCACTTAGCATAACTTTGCCAGGTTCATCTATGTCATCACAAATCGCAGGATTTCCTTCTTTTTTATGTCTGAGTAGTATTACCTGTCTATATACATTTAAAAATCCATGTCCTTTGACAGGTACATAGGTTGTTTCTGCATCTTGATTGTTTAAAGCATCTGGACTTGAATGAGCTTTAGCCAATGTTCTACGACAGTGGTATCCAAATTTTTAATATTTTTTAGTAGTAGGAAATCCCTTCCTCTTTTCTTTTTCTAAAGAAGTTCTAGGGGAACCCTAGCACATAAAGTAAATCTAAGGAGCTCCTCTTGTTGAAGGCAGGGCAAAGTATGCCTCTTCTGTCTCATTCCCTGTCCTCATCACCCCTTGGACAATACCCTCAGAGGAACTGTTCAAAAATGTTACACTGAGAAAGAGACTTTTATTTTTTGCTTAAAATTTTTTTTAAAGGAAATTTGTCCTTATTTTTAACTACAGATCTTACAGTTTAGCTGCCCCTAATAAAGGTGGGATGTGTTGGGCCTCAGCTTCTATGTGATTATTTTTGTATTCATGGTGACTGTCAGGTACCCACTCCACTGAGTAGAGACCACGGTGCTGTGTCCTTTCAGCCTAAGTTTTATTCTCTAACCCAGAAATACACAACTCGATGATAAGCTCCTGGAAGGTAGAGGGATTTTATTTGGAATCTCCAGAGTAGCTTCTACTTGAAGGACAGACAAAAGCCATCCATTCATAGAACAGATTCCTCTTTGGATTTTCATTTATTGTCCTAAGTAGAAAGCTCCACTTGTTCTTGTAAAAATTCTTTCCTGGAACATTTATTTTGCTTTGTTTTTAAAAAGACAATAATTGGGCTTCTGTCACATTTTTGGGGAAAACTGTCTTCAACTATGCAGTCTGTTCACTCGCAACAAAACATTTGTATTCTTTCATACATATGCTCACAGAAGATAAAGCTCAAATAGCTTGTTTTATATTACAAGTATTAAAATGACAAATATGTCTCCAAATAGGAAATGATTAGGATAGTGCAGATTTGAATTCCATCTAGATTGGGAGGCATTATTACTGAAAACATATTATTTTGTCTGTCCATCCATCTATCTATCCATCCAACTATCCACCATTCATTGAGCATTTACTTGGTATAGGCCCAGAGACCCATGGGTGATACATACCTGCTTAGAACACGTCCAGGAAGTCATGGCAGGGAGCAGTGTGGAGTGTTTGAGGTATTTAGCATTTTACCTCCACTAAATTCCTTTCATTGTTTTTAGGATTAAATATAAGGGGAAGAAATCTATACGTGCCCCTTCAGTGCAGTATCTCTGGAGGTCATTCTTGGCTTATTATGTAGGGGTTGGTTTTCTGGTTTGTAGATTCTTTGTTCCATCCTCTGAATATTCCATACCTTTGGACAATGTCCTTCCCTTTTCAGAGATGGGGCTGTTGGAGAGGGACGAGAAAGGAGAGGTAAGCCTTTAGTTTTGCCTTTTGTTTGCAAATCGTAAAGTGACCTCCCTGTATAAAATGTGACCTGAGGTCTTTGGGTTTCCCTGAGCATGGCAGTCTGCCAGCAGACCCACTTGATCCCCAGTCCTCACCCTGCCAATCACTTTCTGGGTCTCTCACCTCCCTTCTCTGAAGAAAGGGTATCACCAGAGCAGTTTTGTGGCAGTTTTGTGAGAGTGCAATGCCCGCTATGTCATCTGGCATGTGTGGATGCTCGGTAAATGCCAGTGTCTTCCTCATCCCTGGAATTTGTAGCTATAGCAGGGATGCCTGGATGGCTCAGTGGTTAAGCTCTGCTTTCGGCTCAGAGCCTGATCCTAGAGTTCAGGGATCAAGTCCCACATTGGGCTCCCTGAGGGGTGTCTGCTTCTCCCTCTGCCTATATCTCTGCTTCTCTCTCTCTGTGTCTCTCATGAATAAATAACTAAATAATCTTTGCAATAGCAAATAAGATAACATTTTAAGAAGCTTGGATAACATAGATCAGTGCCATGTTTTAAGATTCTGTTGTAACTCCTATGCTTTTTATTAAAGACTATAAAATTTGACCTAAGAAGACCAGTGGTCAAGACTAGTTGGCAAGGTCAAGACCACCCTGGTCTTGACCTTGCCAACAATCACATAATGTGAACTTAAGGCCTCCTTGACCTTTCCTTTGCTCTCATTTACCATATATCAGATGAGAGCATGGAAGGTCCATCCCCTCCTATTGCCATGGTGGCTACATGGCACAGGTGAGAGGTTGGGGCCAAGTATTTTGAGAAGTCTGAAGCTGGCGATTGCCTATAAATCCCTATCATTACTATTAGTATATATCAAAATTAAATTTGAGTTCTTCACTCAATATTATTTTTGGAAGCATTACTTTTCTTACCATGTATCATGCAGATAGCCCCTGGATCTGTGGGGACGGGCCCCATGGAACCCAAGGGTCCTGAACTATTTATTGTTGTGCTCTTAGGACATAATTTCATGTGAGAGGAAGCAGCAACCTTGATTTCACCTGCTTAAAGCTCTAGTTGCAGAAAAATTTGGCCCAGACTTTCCAAAATAAACTCACCTTTGGGTCAAGTCCAAGAGTGGAAAATTTTAGCTGGAAGCAATGGCTTTTCAGAAAACATGGAGTTGACTCCAAACCACGGCATATGTACCCATCAGAGGAGGCCGGGTGGAGCCCCAGCCATACCATCCCCTGCCCTCCCCTGGTATAAGTTATAGGCTCCACAGAAGAAGGGAGGCAGGACAAAGCTTAGGAATTGGCTGTTTTTTTCCACTGTCACATCAACCTCAAGGCTTTGGCTTCTGTAGTGATGGGTGGGCTTGCTTTTGTTTTGTGGGTTTGATAGCATTTGACTATGTAATTATTCCTCTCAGCTGAATATCCCTGAATATCCTTTGACATGATGGTGGTATAGGTGGCTTTACCCGGCGTAATTCCTATAATCCGTGGAGTGTCAAAAGAAGGTACTTATTTTCAGATCAAATGCTGCTGACCTGATTAAGCTTCTGTCTTTCCTTGGAGCTGAGGATAATGAGTTTGTCCAGTGCAATGGCTGGTGGGACTGGGGAGCTTTTTGAAAATGGTTCTCAGACTCGGTGCTGAGCAGGGCTTTTATAACACTCAGCTGTGTCAAGTTAGATGTATGCTTTGGCCCTCGGTCCCTGGCTTTCTCTCATCTGTTCTGTCCCCAGGTCATTCTAGCAGATCAAGGGGGTCTCTGGTCCTCCTCGAATTTTTCCATCGTTTTTGGTCTAGAAACTATTTCTACCAAAGATTTCACCTAAATAGAAACCTGTCCAGGTCACAGCTTAGGGGTGGGGTGGGAGGAGAAGGAGCCAAAGCTGGCGGATTCTGAGTTGATGCTGGGGTAGAGGTGCCTCAGTGCTGACGGGAAGGATAGTGCTTCACAGCTGCTAAGGTCGTTGGCAAGAAAAGGAGGCAGCGGGGTGAAGGATTACATGGAATTGCCCTAGACTCTCAATGGAAAACTTTTTCCCGCTTTCAGCAGAGGAACAAATGCACAGTAATGGTAATAGAAAAGGGGGCTCAGAAAGTGCCCTGTTTCTCATCATTCCTGTCTTTCCCTTCTCTTCCCTGAATCCCGCCTGCCCTGTTTCAGGCCTCGTCCTGCGTTTCTGTCAGGTCAGTGGGACTTGAAGCAGGAGCTGCCAAACAGTCTGCAAAGGTATTTGGAAACCTTGCAGGAGTCAGACTGGAATCCAGAATGATCTTTGCTCTTGCTTCTGCTTTGAATTAATGGTTTGCAGGTGTCACAATCTCTGCTGCCTGGTTCCGGCACCATCTTCTCTCCTGTTTATCCCAAGGTAGAATTTTGTGTTGGCTGCAGAGCACATTGGCCCCACCACAGTGAATTAAATTCTAGCAGAAGGAAAATGCAAACCCGTCTTCTGTGTGTGAGAGAACCTGAGAACACTGCAGGTGATTCATGGGTAAGAAACTTGATCGTTGAGAGCAAGAAGACTGTATCTTTTAGTTACCAAAGTCCATTCCCCTTCAGTAGTTCTCTGAGGAGGAGGATGCTGGGGTACAGGGTGGATAAGTGATATATTGAGGGTCCTGAACCGAGTAGGTGATGATGGACATGAACCTGTTTTGCTTTTCACAGATCAGTGGGAAACTGAGTTGGTTTTCTACTTTTACTTGGGAACTAGATCATTTCCCCCAAGGACCGGGTCCTGGCCAACTGTAGAATTCTGTGATTTTTTTTTTTTTTAACTGTATTCCTCAAACTTGTAACAGATACCACATCTGAGTCTGCAGGAGCCAGCTTCCAGTGAATGCGGTGGAAGGCCCTTGTGGGTCACAGTTCCTTGTTTCACGTGCAGATATTCCTTGGTTAGAGCACATGTCCCAGAACATACCCGGCCTGTGTCTGGCCCAGGTCTGTGCCTCAGTACCCATCTCCTACATGTGGAGGCCACCACCCTGCTTCCTTCCACTCCGGTCAAGACAGAGCCCTAGCCAAGATCGTAATGGTTATCAATCATCCGAATTTGCTGGAGAGGCGGGAGGGATGAGTGGCTAATAACACCTTCCGGTCCGATGTGAAGTGTTGTACTTTCCAGAGCCATTTAAACATTGATTATCTCCTTCTAACTTCCGAACAGCCTTTATTATCTCTATTGAAGACGGGGAGAAACTAGAGATGCAGAATCTGTCACTCGCTCAAGGTCACAAAGCAATCCAATAGGAGTCTTTGCTTCTTGTTCTCCCCCACAGGCCCCTTCCCGGGAGCCTTCCTCTGTCCCCTGAAGTCACTGGGTTCCCATGGCCATTTTTGGGGGGCTCCTGGTGTTGAGACTTTGGCGCGGGAGGGAGGGCGTTTATCCTGCGACTTCTCCTGTCTGTGGGACAGGATTCGTGATGAAGATGACATCAAATGGAACCGGCTCCTGCTTCCTGCCCACACAGACAGGCTGACAGTCGGCCTCTGGCGTGGGAGCTGGAGGACGGCTCTGGCTGTTCCCTCCTCCTTGTGTCCCCCGCCCCCCGGGAACGGGCCCTGGGGATCCCAGGCGACAGGCTCCAGTGAGTCACACCGTGGCGTCCCCGTGTCACGGCTGCTGCCGGGCTCCCCTGCGCCACAGCCCCTCTCCCGGGTCGGTGACCCGCAGGCCTCTGAGCCGCCGGCTGCGTGCAGTGGGTGCTGGGGGTGCTGGGGTGCTGGGGGCGCCCAGGGAGCCCTGCACACTCCTTGCCCTCAGGGAGCTCCCGGTCTAGTCCAGTCTGTCTCTGGCACTCCTCCCCGAGTGTCACAGCCTAGACACGGAGGGCCATCAGATTGCCTTTAAAGTCACCTGGCCAGAGCAGGTCGCTGCCTTTAGCTGGAGCTCCAGCGTGGGACCACTAAGCGCCACACAGCAGAACCGTAGGTGGATTGGAGCAGGTGGCCCGGGTGTCCACCGAAGTCGTTCCTGCTTCCGGGCGAACAGCGGGACTGCACCTCTCAGCTTCCCAGAGGGCCAGGTGTGGCCAGGTGGCTAAATCTGGCTAGCGGGAAGTGGAGGAAAGGGAGAAGCCCATAGAAAGCTCTGGGGAGGCTCAGTGGTTGAGTGTCTGCCTTCGGCTTAGGTGGTGATCCTGGGGTCTGGGATCGAGTCCCGCATCAGGCTCCCTCTCGGGAGCCTGCTTCTCCCTCTGCCTATGTCTCTGCCTCCCTCTTGGTGTCTCTCATGAATAAGTAAATAAAACCTTTTTTTAAAAAAAAAAAAAAAAGCACTGGGGATCATGCCCCATATGCCTTCCCCTCTGTTAGCTTAAAGTAGCCAATTGTAGTATCTTGGGGGCCATGGATTGAAGGTGGCAGAGTCACAAGGAGGAAGGAGCCTGGGTCTCCAAATCCCTGCTTGGAGGAGAGCCCTCCTGTGTGGATGGGAGCACATAGGTTGGACTAGGATTGCACTGAGCCACTGAGTTTGGGAGATTTGTCTGTTTTCCTAATATACCAGTTTCAGGGACTGTTGTTGGCTTGAGTTAGGAACATGGACTCAGTCTTCGTGAAACAAGTGATGCTGGGACTTCTTGAGCAGCTTCTTCTGGACTAGTGCCCTGGCCAGGGGCCACTTCTGGGTGGGAAAGTGTAGGAGATGAGGACCCCCGATCCTTGCTTCTGAAAGAATAAATAAGGCCAGAGGCTTCTGGGGACTGCCAGAGCTTGGTGGCAGGTGCTACTTGGGAGCACCCTGGGTTGGAGCCAGCATGGCAGCTGCTTCAACCTGGCAGAGACCTAGATGGGTGCCCCGGGGGCTTCCAGCCTACCTGGGGTGGGACCAGAAGATGCCTCAGCTCTAACAGCTCTTGGCTGTTGCTCTGTTCCTCACACCAGCCAGCTATGTGACCTTGGATGAGGCCCTTCTCTGGCCCTCAGCATGATCCTTTTCCTGCTCAGTGGGTCGGGTGGGGACTACATGTTTTCAGATATTTCTGAATGTGAAGTTTGGAAGCTTTAGTACAGACCGCAGAGTAGGAGTTTCCAGTGCTCCTGGACCACCCTGCCCCACCCTGGATCCCAAGTCCCTGGCTCTGCCATCTGTAGCTGCTACAGCATGTGGCTGACTAGTGCTTCCACTTTCCCTGTGACCCAAATCAATAACTTCCAACTTTAAAAAAAATCTAAACTCTTTTAGGGGTGCCTTGGTGGCTCAATTGGTTGAGCATCCAACTCTTGATTTCGGTTCAGGTCATGCTCTCGGGGTCTGGAGGCAAGCCCCATGTCAGGCTCCCTGCTTAGTGGGGAGTCTGCTTGAGATTCTCTCTCCCTCAGCCCCTCCCCTGAAATAAATAAATAAGTAAATAAATTAATTAATTAAAAAATAAATATAAACTCTTTTAAGACTAATAGAAAGATCTCATCCCTAGCACCTGCCTCCGTGATCCTGGATATTACGGTATCTCACACCCTGAGATATGAGACATCTCTCATTTCCCTCTGCCCATTTATCTTATTTGATAAACACATATATAGCACTGCCTCGGTGTTAGGCAGCACTCTCAGAGCTCTCTCTCTATTAATTCTTTGAATTCCTGTAACAACCTGATGGGGTAGGTGCCATCCTTATCCTCATATGACAGGTGAGGAGCTAGAGGCCTGGAAGGATTAAAGAACCTGCCCTAAGGCTCTCAGGTAGTAAATGGTCAAGCTGGGATTTGAACCGGGGAGTCCAGCCTCAAAGCCCATGCCCTTGACCACTGTGATATGCAGCCTGTCCTTAGTGCTCCTTCCAGGCCCACACCCGTCCTAGAATCTCTAATATGCCCTCCTGCAGGTTTTGCCCTCCTGCTCCAGAATCATTGCCTTAGATGGTCTGGTCTCAGCTGAACCCTGATGGAATTATTTTTTAGCTCTGTTTTCTTCTGTAAAATTTCCTGCATGTTTTCCTCCTTGTGAAGCCTGTCTATAGACGAATGATTCCACAGCCAGGCCCCAGGCCAGGACTCCCAGTCCCGAGAGGCAGCAGAAGGCTCTAGACATTGCAGCTCCATCATGGCTGAGAGTGTGCCCAGGGCCTGGGGAGCTGCCGTCACAAGGATTCACAGCTGTTGATAACTGACATCTTGTTTTTGCCAGGACCCATCAGCGAAGCCTGGGCCTGACTGAGACACCATTGTTCGCTACCCCTTGTTCCCAGCACCGAGGCCTGCAGACCCTCATCCCCAAGGGATTTGGGTGTTTTGTTGCCTGGCTGACAGGGCCTGCCTTGTCTGCCAGGCTGAGCAGGGGTGCGGGGATGGGGTGCTATTTGACATCGGGTAGGACACTCCAGCCAGGCAAAAACCTGTTCCCTGTGCCCACCCACTGCTCTTAGTGGTCTGCCTTCCTTCTGGGTTGCTGCCCCTCCCGGCCTCCCTCTTTATTTTTCATCCTTTGAAAAGGGAGGGAGATGGGGAGAGCAGTTAAGAGCACAGACTTTGCAGCCACACAGACCAGGGTTCGGTTGGCAACTCCACTGCTTACTCGATGTGTAACTGTGGCCAAAATACTTGTCCTCACTGTGTCTCAGTTTCCTTATCTATAAAAACTTCATAAAACATGCCCACCTGATAGGATTATTGTGAGGACAGAAGTCACCAGCAGTGGCTGGGAAGCTCTTGCCACAGTGCTATATTGGACCAGGCAAGAGGCCATGGGCATGAGTAGGAGCGGGCACTCAGGGCCACACTGACTGGACGCAAATCACAGCTCCATTACTTCCTGCCTGTGGGACCTGGTATAAATTACTTCACCTCTCTGTGCCCTGATTTCTTCATCTATGGTGGGGTTAGTAAAAGTTCACAGGATTGTTACAAGGATGAAACGGCCTAGTGTTGGTTAAGTGCTTAGAGAAATGACTGATGTGTAGCAAATGCTAAGTAAATGATGGAGTCCACAAGTGCTCAGTGCTTGCTGGCTAATATTTTTATTATCTTTCTGTTATTGTTGATAACTTTAACATAGCCCTTAAAGGAGGTGGGGTCGATACTGGTCATTTGCTCTGCAGGTGAAAGGTAAGTGATGGGGACAGATCCTCTGCTTAGCCCCCACTGTCACTTGCCTTACCAGTTGCATCTTCTCACTGGTCTCTGTGCTTCCAGGTATTCTTGTTAACCTCTCACCAACTTACTGCTCGTCCTATCCTGTGGACGCCCAAATCTGATCGTGCTGTTCCTTTCTTTGATGCTCCACAATGGCTCTGTTGGTGGCCTCCAGGAAAGTCTCTCCTCCTTGGCAAGGCCTATGAGGCCCTTGGACAGCTGGCCCTGACCTTTGCAGTCCCTTCATGATCTGTCACACCTCTGGGGTCTGGGCATGCTGTTCCCTCTGCCTGGAGTGACCTACTGCTTTTTCTCCATCCGTTGAAGCCCTTCCTCAAGTTCTTGCTCAAATGTCCCCTTGTCTTTGGTTCTGCAAATGGAGTCAGGCTATCCACCTTTGGGCTCCCAGCTCCTTGACTCTGGGGTTCCATTCTGTGGTACTGATCTATTTAAGAGACAGCTCCTGCAGTACATGTCCTTTTCCTTGATGGGCAGTGACTGCGTGTCACTTATTTTTGTATTCACCCCCACATCTACCTCCTTGAGCCTGGAAGCACATGTGGTGCATGGTAAATGCTCCAAGATTTTGAATGGATGAGTAATGATGAGAGTGACAACACGTTGCCTTACATCTCCCATGTACATCATGATTTCAAAGCTCTTCTGCTTCTGCATTTATCCTCATCCTTATCTGGAGCTGACTTGTAGCATTGTCTTCAGTAAGCAAGTTCATCTCCTTGGGCCTCAGTTTGTCCACCTGTCAGAGATCTACATTCATCCCAAGGATCTTGAAAAAGGTGAAGTGGACGCTCATTGAAGAATGTGTTGGGAATGGAGCTTTAGACATACAGAGGGCATCATTGTTTTGCACATCTTGCCCTTGGACTCCAAGCCAATCACTTTGGCAGATGGGAACAGCCATGGGAGAGCACAAGCCTGGGGGTGGCTGATAATGTGTGTTTTTCTGTGTCCTACATAGTTGTACACTGCCTGGTAGAAATGGATAGCTGTACAGACTCATTATGTCCTGGGTGGCATGAGTATGCGTCCTCCTCCTGCATTACTAATCTGGAGGTCAGGCCTACAGGGAGCCACCCAGTGCACAGGTGAATCCTGCTGTAAGAAAACTCAGTATATGAACATCCAAACCAACGAAAACAATGGGGGATTATTAATGCAAACTAAAATCATTCTTCGTTTGAAGAAAGGGTTCATTGGCATTTAATTAGAAACCCACGAATGTTTATGGGTTGGAATATTTAAGCCACCTGGGTGGCTCAGTTGGTTAAGTGTCTTACTCTTGATTTTGGCTCAGGTCATGATCCTAAGGTCCTGAGACCAAGCCCCACGTCAGGCTCCACACTTGGCGTGGCATCTGCTTGAGATTCTTTCTCTCCCTCTCTTCCTCTGCTCCTTCCCTCTCTCCCTCAAGCAAATAAATAAAATCATTAAAAAAAAAATTTAAACCTACATGATACAGAACTTGGTAAAGAAGGAGGAAGGCAGCAGAGTCTGAAGCTGTGATATTAGTATCTACTCTTGGTGAAAGACAAATGAAGGTAAAACATCTCCAAAAAAGTGAGTCTCTCTGGAACTAGATCTGGGTTTGTAGACAGTCCATTTATAGGTACCTGTTTAAGGCACCTCTAAAAAACTGTTTTTTTTTAACAGAGGGACCCCTATAATATTCACAAAGGGACTTTTATTCTGTAAAGCATTGGTTTTCAAACTTTTGTATTTCTTGAAACTGTAAAATATTTTCTCTTTCTGCCATCCCCCAAGAAGGGGAAGCACCAAGCTAGAGTTAAGTTTAATGTTTCCATTTAAGAATTTGAAGAATACTTTACTCTGGTAATGATTTCATTAATAGAGTATTTTAATTCAATGATAGAATAAGCATTTATCGAGAGCTAGTGTGCCTCAAAAGCTGTGCTCATGAGTGGCTGTTTAATGGCACAGGCCCTGCTCTCAGGGGAGGAGTGGGGGAGGGGATTGGCGGGAAATAAGCCAACAGATTGGTGCACATCATCAACCGGGTCCTGAAGAAACACGGGGCTAAGATCCAGGTGAGGAGAGGGAGCTTGCCCCCTCCAGTGGGAAGTTCAGGAGAAGCCTGTCTACAGAAAGGACAGTTAAACTGAGAGATAGAGGGAGAGAAAGAGCTGGATGTGGAAAGGGAGAGAAGTATTTGAGGTAAAGGAGACCGTGTGTGCAAAGGCCCTGAGGTGGGCAAGCACCTGGTGCACTCAGGATAGAAAACAGAAAAAGTAGGCTAGACATAACTCAGAATAAAGGATGGCTCTTTAAATTAAACACTTCAAGCTGTGTGCAAAACTCATGAAGTCTGTCTTTCTGCCTTCCTCCCTGCCTCCCTACCTCATTTTGCCATGGCCTAGTATACAGTTTTCTTGGCCTAGCACCACTTAGCCTGTGAAAGAGGTGATGTCCTTTCTGTGAACAGAGGACAGATTGTGTGGGGAGGAGCATGGGTGGGGGGATCATGATTCCACTTAGTGGATGCCTTTCCTGAGTCAGGGGATGGGCCTTGAGCCTGTTGAGCCCGTCCGGAACCTCTCGGTGCTCTTGCAGTCTGATTTCTCTGTTCCTCAGAACCAAGGCAGACCTGAGGCGCCGGCCACTGGCCTGAGAGCATTAATAACTGTCACATAGGGGATCTCTGGGTGGCTCAGTGGTTTAGCACCTGCCTTTGGCCCAGGGCGCGATCCTGGAGTCCTGGGATCGAGTCCCACGTCGGGCTCCTGGCATGGAGCCTGCTTCTCCCTCCTCCTGTGTCTCTGCACCTCTCTCTGTCTCTCTCTGTTTACAATAAATAAATAAATAAATAAATAAATAAATAAATAAATAAATACATCTTTTTAAAAAAAATAACTGTCTTTTTAAAAAAAAAATAACTGGCTTCTTCCACAGGCCGATATATGTGAGTAAGTGGGTTGCAGCCTCGCGGTCTGGGTGTTTGGGCTGAGCAGACAACTGTGAGGCGGCTCACCCCTTGGCCTCAGGCTTTCCAGCATTTGCAGGTCCCTCCACAGGCTTTATTGTTTTCCCTGGAACAGGCTGGAATAGTTCCCTGGCAGAAAATGAGACTGGGCTTCTCAGAGCTCTTCCAAGGGCAAGTGACTCAAAGATGTGAATTTAATGTATAACTCATTCACTCACTCAACAAATTTCTTGAGCACTGACTATATGCAGGTGTGTGTGCGTGTGTGTGTGTGTGTGTGTGTGTGTGTGTGTGTGTCTGTGTGACCATCAGATGCCCCCGGTCTGCCCTTCATCCTCTTTTGCCATGGACTGTCCCCAGTGTATTGGTCTTACGAGCTCAGCCAGGCTTAGGCTCTTAGTTGGGGAAGCTTCTCTCTTCCGTATGTTCCGACCGTCTCAACACCCAGTGCCCCTTGACACCCTCATTAGGTGCTAGTGAATCTTACATTCTGTGGCCCACTTTGGGAACCTTGGGGAAGTCAGAGTCCTTACAGATATTGATTGGTCCTTTCTCTGACCAGTTTCAGCTCTCTCCCAGAGGAAACCCCTCTCCTCCTGCATTCATCCATCCATTGTCCCTCATTGTCATGAAGCTTCTGAGGAGCAAGGGAATCCTGCCATTGTTCCCAAAGACCTGGCTTCTTCTGAAATTTCCTACAATCCTCAGTCTCCTGTTTCCATAGAAACAGACTAGTATATTCTAAGGAATCCAATCCCTTTCAGAAATAAAGTTTGCAGGGGCACCTGGGTGGCTCCGTAGGTTAAGTGTCTGCCTTCAGCTCAGGTCTTGATCCCAGGGTCCTGGGATTGAGCCCATGTCTTGTCCTCTGCTCAGTGGGGAGCCTGCTTCTCCCTCTCCCTCTGCCCCTCCTCCTGCTTGTGCTCTCTCTCTCTCCCTGTCTCTCTGTCAAATAAATAAAATTTTAAAAAAGAGAGAAATAAAGTTTGCATGTGGCAAGGGGATAAATAAGTGGGGGAGGGAAGGCCTGTGCACAGGTGGATTCTGAGAGCCTCCTGTCTTGCTTGCACCACCCTGGGCCTCACGACCCAGGGAGAAAGACATTGTTGTCACCATCTTGTGGAGCAGGAAGCTGCCTCTTGGGAAGTGAACCACCTTGCCCAAGGTCAGTCAGCTTCTCAGTGATGGAACTAGGACTTGCGTCCAGGTCTGTTGGCCCTGGAGCCTGTGTGGATACCGCCACCCCCACGGTGCCATGTTTTCCGTGCTGACCTAAGTGCTTGTGCTGGTTTCTAGTGAATAATGGTGTTGGGGGTGGCGGTGGGAGGGGGGCGGCGTGCATTTTTCCTCCATGTGGCCCAGGCTGTCTTATTTCTCCCACTTGGATCTCTTGAGTGCTAATTCATTTTTTTTTCCCTCCTTGCCCTCTCTCTTCACCACATAAACTGCCTTTCTCTGGTGACTCAGTTATTTCCTCTTGCTCCTATTTTTGGGTCAGGATGGGGTCTAATGGTTTGGGACAGGTTGAGTAGTGTTAGCCGAAGGCAAATTGAAGTCCACAGAGCCGTGCTTGTCCGCTCTTTAATGCGCCTTGTCACTGGAGCCTGTCACCTCAGAGAGCCCCTAAGTCCCTCCCTCCTAGGCAGAGACCCAAAGATCTCTCTTCCCAGGGCTGTGCCCTACCTCACAATCTTAGTTGAGTGCCACCTGTCAAAATCCAGTTTTGAGTCTGTAATCTGGAAAGTGCCTTTTGAAGCCTGCAAACACTTGCTTGCCCGGCTTTCTCTCTCTGTAATTCACTCTTACTCATCTTCAGTGGTTACGTAGGGGCCCAGGCAAAACCTGAATCCTTGGGAAGGGTCATTTCTCCAGCTTCCAAAGGTCAGGGCTAATTCCATGGAGATAGTCCAGCAGCCCCAACCTGTTCAAGGTCCTGGAGTGAACCGTGGGGCTCCCCCTGTGTCTGCGTCCGGCCAAGGCTAGGCCCCAGTAAGGGTGTGAGGGTGACACTAGTGGCCATGAGGAAGACGGAGCTTAAGCCTCTCATTTGCTCCCAGAGGGCAGCTTCTCTGGCTTGCAGATGGTTTGTGTGTCCAGCTTACTGGAGCTGTCCTAGGAAGGAGAGCTGGACTTAAGAGTTGAGGAGCTGCACTTAGATACAAGCCACTTTGTCAGTCATCTGTGTGCCTAGCCATCATCCGTCTTGTTTCCTGTCTTTATCTACACATGGGCACATGTGCTTAAACACAGATACATACATATTTGGAAGAGTTTTGCTCGCATAAGTTTGGGCTCCCCACCAAAGTATAACTCATGCTTTGTGCGTGTCTGCAGGTCCCAAGGAGTGTCAAGTATTCCTTCTAAGTTCTTTAATCTGTCTTGACTTCAGGGGAGAATGCTGAGGCCTCTTTCTTTGTGGTTTGTGTGATTGATGGTGATGGTAATATTCAGACCACTGAAGTAGTATCTGGCTGACAGTCAAACTCTTTGGTTTCCACCCCTGTGATAGGGGCTCCTAAGTGGAAGGGGCAGCCGAGTAACCCAGTACCCACTGGCCTGGCTTCTTCCACAGGCCGATCACCAGCTTTTAAGCAAATGAGAGTGAAACTGTAGCCAGGCCCCAGCCACAGGTTTTATCTCAGGGACATTGAAAGAAAGGCTCTTTTTGTACCTGTGAGCAAAAATGGGTCCCCAGCAGAGGCCAGAGGCTATCCAACAGTCCTTCTCCAGTGGCATTCATTGTCTTGGTGAATTTACCAAGATTCTCAACCTTACAGACCAAGACCGTGAGTTTATAGGTTTTCCAGCCTCAGCCCCCTCAGCCCTATTGGCATTTTGGGCTGGATAACTCTGTGGCCAGGGGCTGCCCTGTGCATTATATGATGTCTAGCAGCTTCTTTGGCCTCTAATAGCCTCTCCTTCCCAGTTGTGACAACTAAACATGTTTCCAGCCATTACTGAACATCCCCTCCGAGGGCGAAATGCCCCTAGTTGAGAACCACTAGGTTAGAATGTGAGACGGGGGCAGCCCCGGTGGCTCAGCGGTTTAGTGCCACCGTCAGCCCAGGGCCTGATCCTGGAGTTCTGGGATCAAGTCCCACGTCGGGCTCCCTGCATGGAGCCTACTTCTCCCTCTGCCTGTGTCTCTGCTGCTCTCTGTCTCTCATTGATAAATAAATAAAATCTTAAAAAACAACAACAACAACAACTTAGGAAACTTAAAAAAAAAGTGAGATGGGCTCCAGCTCTTTGGAGAGAGCTAATGGTAAACAGGTGCTTGCAATTGATGTATAAAGTCAGAGTTCCAGTTTTTATCAAATTGCAAGGAGAATCGGGTGTTATGCCATCTCGCGTGGGGTCAGTTCGCCATTCTGTTCTGTCTCTGCAGCAGGCTCTGCAGAAGACCTGACTCTAGTGCTGGAATCAGAGATAGGAAAATGAGTTTTCAGTGATTGCCTAGTTTAATCTGGGGTTCTAAAGAACACTAGTTCTGAGAGGTATTAACGGTTATTCCTTGAAGAAAGGGTTCTCTGGTCAAGTGAGTTTGGGAAACATTGAGTTAAAAAGTGAAACAGGTTTCTTTATTCCGGAGCTTATCAGAAATTTTCATATGCTCATATGGGTTATAATTCTCCTAGAGAGTTAATATTCCATGTTGTCCAAATTTATTAAAATTTGTGGACATTTGTAGACTATGGTTTCAGTCTAAAGTTTGGGGAAAATGGTTTATTAGCAATAGGTAGATTTGTCCCCACCGTAGGATCCCCTCACCTGTGGGCAATGCTGAGCTGGGCAGTGTCATTGTATGTTTTGGGACTTCCCCCTTGGCTCTCTTTGCTGGTTTCCCTCACCCCACTCCGCTCCAATCCCATTTCAGCCTCTGATTTTTTTTGAGTTTATGTTAATGTGTTTAATCTGAGATCTCATTTAAATAATTGACTTTGCTTGTTTTTTCAAGGATTCATTATTGTGTTCTTACAGTTTTATTCTCAGAGGGCAAACTATGTTTCTTATTTTGAAGTTTTTTTCTTAAGTGGGATATTAGTGGAAGCCTGTTAGCCCATATCCCCAGGGTGTCCTGTGGACCATGGGAAGGACTGTTTGGGCATCCTCCTATCTTCATTTTATCCAGCTCATTCTCACTCTTGGAAAAGCAGCGGTGGGCACTGGACACTTGGGAAATTTGTACTGAGTGAGTGGGTAGATGAGCTGATGGTAGATCACCTTTGAAAGACAGGGCCGGGGTTTGATCTAACAAATCTTCCAAGGTGTGGTCCATCTGAGGCATACATACACAGCGTTTAATATGTAGCTGTTAAGTGCACGTAGCATGTGGATATGGCTTGGGAGAAAATTTTCTCTCCCTCCTTTGCAATCTAGATCAAACAAAATTGTGACTTCCCAGAAAACAATGAAAATATTCAGATTGCCTGTCCTGAGTTCACACACAGGGCTTGTTTGCTGGAATCCCTTCCCAGGGATCACAGTCCAAGGCAGTGGAATCCACATTCACACAGAAAAAGCATTCCTTGGCTGCTTCCTGTCTCTCTCTGATGGAGCTGTGGGCTGTCTGCCAGAGAGAGGGAGGGAGAGAGAGAGAGAGAGAGAAAGAGAGAGAGAGAGAGAGAGAGGCAGGAAGGATAGAAGAACTGTGAGAAGGTGCTCTAGGTAAAAGAGATAAGCTCTTAAAGCTGGAAGCAGCCACTTTCCCACTCCTCTGGGGAGCTGAGATAAAGTGATGCGGATGCTCTATCATTTCAACCTATTAGTTGGTAAGAGAACCACCACCTGAGAGGCTGGAGATGCTGACATCCCTCGTAGGGATTGGAGGATACCCTGGAGCCCCCAGGGATGGCTGGGGAGAGATGCTGGGGGCCTACTTCTATGAGCCAGGAGCTTATGAAGCTGTGTACTTGATGAGGCACCAGGAAAGGGAGGTGGCCAAGTTCATGTCTGAGATAGAAATCTGTGGCACTTGGTTGGGTGAAGACTTAGGTGTATCCCTACCTCCTGAAGGTCCATAATTCCTGCTCATTAAAAACCAGGAGCCCTCTGCCCATGCTCATTCCCCAGTGTCCTCTCAGGAGAGTGTACTGTCCCCTGGTGAGACCCAAACTTATATACGGACTCGCGCACCATTCCCTCTCCTAGTAGGTACAGGTGACTGTTAAGGTCACTTCTGGCTGTCATGCCACGCAGTTGGGAAGACTGATCCGCCTCCGGCGTGCCTGAACTGTGCTTGGTGCTCAAGATTGTTGCAGGAGTTTGTTCTCAGAAAAATCCCCGGTTAGGCGATGTTGCAAAAGCAAGTGATTGCCTGTGGTTCACAGGAGCCTGTCCACTCTGCGTTTTAGAAATAAGGAAACTGAGGCTTTATAACTTGCCCAAGGTCAGCCCACTAGTTAAGAGGCAGAGCTGAGATTTGGACCCATTTTCACAGTTTGACATTGCCTTGGGGAAGCAGGACACACCCACGGGAAAAGTGAAATCACAACAGGAGTCACATAACCCAGGAAAATAGTGCAGTGGGTGTCACAGGATGGCCTTTGATGAAATGCCAGGTGGCATAGAAAACCTAGTCGTCAGGGGAAGGGAAAGGGTAGAATTTTCAGAGGGCTGGGTGATGCGGAAGGTTTAGAGGACCCCGAAGGATGAGGAGGGTCTGATGGGCAGAAAGGAGCCGAGCTGTCCGGAGTTAGTTCCTTAAGAAATTAGTTCCTTAAGAAACACGGGGGGATGCGAGCATCTTTCTGTTTTATGACCTAGTGGTTCTCAGACTTTTGGGTTTCAGGACCAAAACTTAAATTATTGAAACTTAAATATTTTAAAATTATTGAAGACTCCAGAGAGGTTTCTTTTTGTTTGTGTGGGCTATACGTATCAATACTTCACATCTCAAAATTAAAACCAAGACATTTAAGAATGAACTGAACATAAATTCTGTTACACATTAACATAAGAGCGTATTTTATGAAATATCGCTACATTTTCCAAGACAGAAACTTTAGAAGTGCGGCATTGTTTTATAGTTTCACAAGTCTCTTTCATGGCTGGCACAGTAGAAGTCAGCTGGATTCTTCTATCTCCTTCTGCATTCAATTTGTTGTCAGATCACACGTAGTCATGTAGCCCCTGGAAACTCTACTGTACACTCCTGACACTATGAAAGTGAAAGAGACAAAGTGAATTAGTATTATTATGAAAATAATTATTTGCAGACCCACTAAAAAGGTCTCCGGGACCTCTAGGAGTCCCCAGACTGCACTTTGGGAACCACTGTGGTGAGCCAGCAGGATGTAAACATGGGCAGAAGAGGGTGCCGAACTTGGGATGTTGGTCTTGGTGGGTCTCCCTTGGGAAGTAGGAAGAGGAAGGAAGGCCTATTGGACACTCTCCTTTCACTCCGGGAATGATTGTGTGGTCCCTCTCTGAGGTAATAGCATTGACTCCCCATTGCCTGACTGGGCAATGGACAGGAGAGCAGCCCTGCCCTCTTGGAGCACTCAGTCCACATGGCTTACACATGTGGTAGTTCACCCCTGGAGCCTCTGGGGAGCAAATGCTGTGAATCTTCCCTGTTAAAATATGCAACTGGGAAAGAGAGGAGCCGTGAGCCCAGGACCCAGTTCACATGTGTTTCCAAGGTAGTGCTCAGAGGGTGCCCGCAGGAGAGGCCAGGACTCTTCCCCAGGCCTGAGGTTTAAGCATTAGTTATCAGCACAGTTATGCTTCTGGGGTCCTGGGCTCCGGGTTAAGTGTCTGCAACTTGTTCCTGCTCACTGGCAAGGCGCTATCGTCTTTCCTAACCAGCTTGCCCTGTTGATGGTCATGATTCACCATTCCCTTCTGCCCACTGTGGGTTTTCTGCTACTCAAGACAGCTCGCTGGTTTTGAGTTTAACATTCCAACACAAGTTCTTTTGAATTTCTTCACGCTGTGATGACATGGCCCGTTCTTGCATTCTTTTTAGGAGATCCTGCTTTTAGTTCTTGTTTTCGAGAGGCTTAAACGGTCTAGAATCATTAGCGACCACTGCCTGACTTTAGGTTCTAAACATCATGCTAGGGTCCCCACTGTTTAGTTTTGATTCTCAGGATATATTTTTCTGAGACAAAATATTTGCTATTTTAAGGAACTAGATATGTGGTGGGAGCCTTTGGCTTCTGAAGATATTGTCTTATGCTTCATAGAGGGCCTTGTAGGGTGGCTAAGGGGTAAGGGAAGCTCTATTCAGTCTAAGATTTGGCCTGAGAGTTCTTATTAGGAGACCTACCGTTCACTGAGCAGATTTTTCTAGGTGAAGATGGTTGTCTGATGTGTGCCAGCCCAGTCCCTTCTCCGCCCAAAGTGAAACTGATACTGTATGACTGGGAGTTCGTCTTTGTGGGCCAATGGGGCCATCTGCTCCTGAGAAGAAAATTATGTGTACACTGACAATGGTTTACTTACCTGTTTAGGCCATAGCTGTTTATTCAGTGTGAGCCGAATGCAAGGTGATAAGGGAGTTACACTCTGGATGTCCTTTCAGGAGAAGAAGATGTTTATTGAGGAGAGAAAATAAGCAAAAGAATGTTCTGTATGCCCAATGTGCACAGCAGTAAGTGTGAGTGGGTATCTCTGGCGGGAACCATCAGTGAGGGTGCAGTATTATCAATGGAGGCTTCCAGAAGAAGAGGGATTTGAACTCTGCCTTAAAGGATTAGAGGATTTGGACCAGGAGGGAAGGCATTCCTGGTAGCTTAGAGGATTTGACTAAGCTTTTGTGCAACATCTGTCATCCTGCCCAGATGTGCTGGCTATCATTTGGGCCACTGAGGACTCTATTTTCTTGCCATCGTGGTGGTCTCTGCCTCTTGGCCCCACACTTGGGGCATGTATTTTCACGCTGTACCAGAACTCTGGAAAGCGAGGAAGGACACCGATGAAGCTAGCGCCCTGTTGGTCTAAAGTAGGCTGAGGGAGGCTGTGTATTGTGTAAACACTGTGCCTCTCTGTGTAAGTGTATTTTTTAAAGTGTGACTTCACATCCTTTCCAAAAGCCTTTTGTAGCCCATCAAGACTACGGTGATGACTGAGAAGCGATTCGTTCTAAATTAAAGGTACGATCAGTTTTGACTTCAAAGGGCAGGGAATCAAGAGAAATCTCTCCCTCCTGATTTTAGGGGAAACTTCAAATAAGACACTAATTGCCTGCCTGGCACCTAGGTGGCCAGAAACTTCTCTGGAAGCCTGTCTAGCAAACAAAAGAATAACAATATAAGCATTGACAGTTGTGGTTAACCACCCCTTTCCCCCCAGCACCCCTCCCCCAACACTACCACACCCAAACCCACTCAGTCACTCTTCATAGGAGCCTGTTGTGCATGTAGCTTCCTTTGATGGTGGCAAATGCGCAATTGGGTGCCATTTTATATTACAGTTGTAGTACCCACATGACATTTTAGTCTTTAGCTCTCAGGCACAGACTTCTAGAATATCTGAGCTGGAAGGAATCATAATTATAAGCCTCTCTGTTTTCAAAATGGGGAACTGAGAACCCAGATTGCCCGAGACTCATCCAAGTTTCTCTTCACCAGTTCATGCTTTTCTTCAGTATCAGAAATTAATGACACTGCCACTTACTGACGCCCCCTGCTAAGCGCTTGTCAAGCATCAGGGACTTGATTTCTTGCAACAGCCATATGGAGAAGGTATTGTTAGCCTGCCTTCTTTAAGGTCAGAGAGGTTGAGTAATGTGGTTCCATTCAGATGTTAACAGGTAGTGGTGCAGAGATTTGAATTGAGATGCAAGTTGACTGTAGAGCACTGGCTCTTCACTACTACTGTAGTGAAGTTAGATTTATTTGAGAGAGAGTTAGAGTTAGATTCCCAAGTTAGATTTTATCTCTCTGCTCTCACTTCTTTCCCCACTTCCACCCCTCTCTCTTTTCCCCTGTCCCACCAGGGACCTCCCTCTCTGGTATGAAGATAGGATTCTGACCATGGCCACCATGATGACTCCAAGTCTGGGCTCCTTCCTTTGGGGCCTTTTTCATGGTTCAGAATCCTCATTCTGGGGACTTAGAGTGGCTGAGATCACACTGATACCAGGGGTCCTTGGCTGGTTAGTTTAGGCAGTTAGGGCAGCAGAGGCTGTCCCTTCTTATGTTGGCTTATGAGAGACTGAGCAGGAGAGAGAGAAAGCAGATGGAAGGTTTTGTGAAACCCATCCCCAACTCAAGCAGGGGTCATTTGCATCATCTTTATCATCAAAGAGTATGTTCCCCAAACGAATGGCCTAGGATATACCAGTGCAGATGTGCTAGCAAGCTGAAGGGCTGCTGCCTGCAGCCTCTACTGTATTTGTCTCTGTCTCTGCCTTTCATTCTCTTTTCTTCCCTACAGCAGGAGCCTGGAGGGTATCGCTCAGGCTCCATGATGCTCTGATTACTGACCTCTGGCTTATGTGAATTTTTACATGGTATTGAAGGAATCTGTCAAGAATACAGCTGTTTTTGCATCTGTTCCAGAGGTTCTGGGCTGTGCCAGAGGCTTCATCCTCCATAGAGGCTTATTTTTCAAGTTTGAGCAGAAAATAATCCAAGGGACACTAGCAATCCAAATGATTAGCCTGCATGCTGACTGATGCAGGCCAGAGTGGGGGCCGAGGGATGCTCTGGTCCTTCTTTACAAGGGAGAGACTGGTACCTTCACCTCATCCCAAGGGGAGCAGACTGAGGAACAGCTTAGGAGCCCACCAAATGGGAGGCAGGGTTCTAGACCCATCTGGGGTCTTATGAGAGAAACAGATCACTATGGAGGAGCTCTTTGGGCCTTGAGCATGTTTGGCATTGTTCAACAGCACTGACAAGAATGGATGCTTTTGAGTTCCCTCATTAACCTTGCATTTAAAAAGAGGAAGAAAAATGAAAAAAACCACACATCAGAAGAGCAGCACCGAGACAACAGTCATGTTGCCGAGAACACTGAGCCTGCATTCTTACTTGGGTAACATTTTTAACTGTCAAAGGCTTTCATCACTACCAGCTTCCCTTTGCTTCCGTTCCCTTCCCTTCTGTTCCCCTTCTTTTCTTTTCTTTTCTTTTCTTTTCTTTTCTTTTCTTTTCTTTTCTTTTCTTTTCTTTTCTTTTCTTTTTCTTTTTCTTTTTTTTTTTCTTTTCTGTCCTTAGGATGTTTCCAAGAAATAGTTCTCATTAAAAAAGGAAATCAAATGGGGCGATTGGGTGGCTCAGGTGGTTAACTCTCAGCCTTTGGCTCAGGTCATGATTTCAGGGTTCTGGGATTGAGCCCCCATATCAGGCTCTCTGCTCAGGGGGGAGCCTGCTTCTTCCTCTCCCCCCTATCCCTGCCTGCTCATATTCTCTCTCTCTTACTATCTCTTTCTCTCTCTCAAATAAATAAAATCTTAAAAAAAAAAAAGAAAAAAGATATCAACTTTGTGTGTCTGTCCAGCATATCACGGGAGACACTGAGCTATTATTTGTAAACTGTTTTAAAAAATAAATTTTAACATTTGTGGATTATGAAAAGGGTATTTCCCAGATTTATCTAAAAGGAAACCAAATCCCACTAGTGTGAAATAACACATGGAGGCTGTTAATGAAAATTTGGAGGCGTAGGAGATGCAAGTGTGGAAGACAGTAGAAGCTTGGGTGCCTGTGAACCAGGAAGTAGTCTTAGGCAAAAGGTAGTTGCTGGGGAAAGTCTGGGGCCAGGTACGAAGGTAGGTTTTAGGGCCAGTTGATTACCATAAAAGCACTCTGCTTTTAGGGATGAGGGTGGTTATTACCGTGACTGTCAGGGGAGCAGGCTATGACGTAACCGTGGGACACACGATCTTTGCCTGTGATTGATTGACACATGGTGCTCTCCTGTGGTTTAAGGATGGAGACCACTTGCTGAAAAGATGGCTTGCCTTTTACAGCTCACCGTTTTAGGCCTATACCCTCATTCACTTAGAGCAGACCCAGTCTCTGTGGTTTTCAGCTAATATTTTAGGACCATCAGTTCTATGGCTTATATGGGTCTATGACTTGTATGGGTTTGATATTGAAATGTGTGGCCTGGAAGAGACGCCCAAAGGGGTGTCTAAAAATGGGCTATTTCTAGAGTAATAAGCATCTCTCTGGAAATTTTTCATTCACTGAGTCCCCTTCCCCCAAGTTTTTTTTTTTTTTTAATTATGGCAAGAACACGTGACATGAGATCTACTCTCTTAACAAGTTTTTAAGTACACAATACAGTGTTGTTAACTATAGTATAGGCACATTGTTGCATAGCAGATCTCCTGAACTCTTGCATAATCGAAGCCCTATACCCATGGAACAGCATCTCCCATCCCTCCCTTCGCCCACCTAGCCCCTGGCATCCACCTGGCATCCACCATTCTGCTCTGTCTCTATGAGTTGGACTATTTTAGAGACCTCATACCAGTGGAATCATGCAGTATTTGTCCTTCTGTGTCTGGAGTATTTCACTCAGCATAATGATTTCACGTACCAGATTCATCCATGCTGTCCACATTTGGCAAAATTTGCTTCTTTTTAAAGGACAAATAATAATCCCTGTGTGTGTACTACCTTCAGTTTATCCACTCGTCTGTCCATGGACATGTAAGTTGATCCCACATCTTGGCTGTTGGGAATAACTCAGGTTATTTTGTTCACCTTCATTTTGTAGATGAGAGGAGGAGACATGGGGACATTCAGGATCTTGGTCTTGATTATGGAGTAGACCACAGATCAGGGAGTCAGTGGGAGACTAAAGCCTAAGAACAGAGGTCTTCTGAACTCTTGCACTTTTCTCCTGCCACAGGCTGCCATCTAGTCTACAATGCAAATCGAGCATTAGGGATGACCTCCCATTCCGCAGAAAGCCTGTCCTGCCTTCCACCACAGTCCTTGAAATTCTACCTTTAGAAAGTCTTTCCTGTAACACCTTTTAATGACTAAAGTAGGACCATACCATCTTCTCAGTTATTTGAACATCAGTGTAAATGAAATTTATAAGAACTTTACCTGGGACAGACTGTCCATTTCTCTGGTAGCTGGCCTGTCTTGGTGCATAGTACGTGCTCAAAAAATGTTTGCTCTTTTCAGGGCAACTGGGTGACTCAGTCGGTTAAGTGTCTGCCTTTGGCTCAGGTTGTAATCTCGGAGTCCTGGGATGGAGCCCCATGTTGGGGAGTGGGGCTCAGTGGGGAGTCTGCTTCTCTCTATCCTTCTGCCCTGTTCCCCCTGCCTCCCCAGCTTATGCGCTCTCTCTCTGCTCTTTCTCTCTCAAATAAATAAAATCTTAAAAAAAAAAGTTTCAAAAAAAAAATTGTTTGCCCTTTTCCTTCCTTCCTTCCTTCCGTCCTTCCTTCCTTCCTTCCTTCCTTCCTTCCTTCCTTCCTTCCTTCCTTCCACCAGTGTTTTATTAAGTGCCTGCTCTAATCCAGGCATTCTAGGAACTTGGGATGCATCCATACAGAAAACAAAGACCCCTGTGCTCATGGGGCTCACATGTTGGCAAGGGGGAAGACAGATAATGAACAATAACCATAGTAAATACTAATGACTCAGTATGTGATAAGATCATACAGGCTATGGAAAAAGAAATAATACCAAGCAGGGTAAAGGGCACTGGAAGGCTCTCGGGTGGTCTGGAGGTGGGCAGGTTGCTATATGATTTAGTCAGTGTTTTAGATGGTGAGTGTTGGCCTCATTGAGAGGGTGGGACTTGACCTGAGTTGAAGCAAGCCATGAGGTTGTCCAAGTAGCTTCCCGAAATGGCCATTTGTCCTCCTCTCACATCTCCACATGTCATTCTTCTCTCTCCCTCAGGGTACTGTGGTAGGTGGAGCCTAGGGTTTGGGGATACCTGGATCCCAGCATGGCTGACAGTACCCTGTAGTCTCTTCCCAATCTGCTGAGTAAGGAGCCACCCTGGGCCTACCAGTCCCTGCCTTCTCAGAACTCTGATTTCACTTCGAGCCTGTGCCTCTTGAGATCCAGCATGTAACAGAGTGACGGGGTGGTCTTAGCTTCTCAGCAAAGTCTCCCTCAAGGCAGGGGCCATCTCATACTTTTCATTTGTACCATATGGCATGTGACACAATATGGAATGTGCCTTCGAGGTTTGAGTAATTGTGAATTGGCTCAAAGGTACACAGTTTAGGTTGTTTGGGTCAGAAGTCCTGCTTATGAAAATCGTTATACTCTGATATTCATTTCCATGTCTATAGTTGAACTAGTTTTGCGTAATGATTGCAAATAAATAAATAAATAAATAAATAAATAAATAAATAAATAAATAAAACAAAACATTGCCTGTATTGAGCAGCCTGAGTGTTGGATGTCAGCAAATGTCTGTGGGAGAAGAGCTGGCTTTATGGTGCAGCTTAGGAGTCAGGCAAGCCAGAGGGGAGATGAGGGACCCAGTCTGGGGCAACAGGACTTCTGGTAGTGCATCAAGATAATGCCTGAGCCTGGGTATAGTGGTGGATGGTCTGGTGCACAGACCGCCCCCTCTAGGCTTGAGGCATTCCTTCCCCCAACTAATGGATGAGACCCCAGATAGCTCCCAGTCTCAGCTGTCCCCTATTGCCTAGCCTGCTGTTCTCAGCTGAAGAGAGCCTTCTTGCCCAAGGTCCCGTTCCTCCCTGGGGGCAGCCACACGAGTGGCTTACAGGGAGTAAAAAGGATCTGCCCCTTCCCCCAATTTGGGACAACTCTATAAGGCCATCTTCGCTGCAGAGGCCCCTTGGGATCGCCTGAGACCTTTAGGACCACATGACAGTCCACTTTCTCCCCTGCCCTACTCTGCTTCCCTCACTCCTCCCACAGGGGTGAGGCTGAGAGCAATCCCTGGGAGCCCAGCCTGTGACACTAGGCCAGGCCAGCCTTTGATGGAAACAATAGTTTGTGATGTACAAAGATCCCTTGGAGCCACAGGGACAGACATGAGCGCATCTCTGTGTGTGGCCCATCACCCCTGTGGGATAGTTTGAGTCTCTGGCAAGGCTGTCCCTGGCATCTCTCATCACTAGAGATCTATATCTTTGAGTTAAATGTTGTCCTCTTTCCTGCAGGCTCTCCTTTGGCTCTCTGCATTCCCCAGGGACTGTCACCTCAAAATGAACAAATATGTCAAAGCGATTTAGTACTGCAGAAGAGCAGTCCGAAGCAGCTGTGAGATGGGAGGTAGTACACTTTGGGGCTGAGGGCATAGACTTTGGATCCGGATTACTGGGGTTTGCATGTCAGCTCCCTTACATGTTAGTTTTGGTGGCCATGGGTGAGTCACTTAACCTCCCTCCATCATCTGCAAAACGATGTCCCTCTCACAGGGCTGCTTTGCAGATTAAGTGTAGTTGTGCAATTCAGGGGTGTCTGGCGCACACCTGTGTAAGCGCTGGCTCTTAGAAGATTAATAGGAAGAGAGGAGCTCAAGGGAGATGGGAAGTAGCAGAAAAGTAAAGTATTAGGGGGCCCCAAAGAGACAACAGCTCTTAGAACATAAACATTTTGTGCATTTTGTCCAAAGATACACATAAGAATGAATGGGGAAGGCAGGACCGACCCTTATGCTGAGGAGCATGGAAGCAAGGACGAGAGATGCTACTCATGAAGGCGAGGGCTTGGATTCTAGAGTTGGGTGGTGGGGGGTGGAGAGGGGACTCACACTCACGGGGCACCTGCTGTGTGCCAGGTGCTGTGCCGAGTCCTACCGTATATTGTCCCATTCATCCTTACCATGTCTGCCTGATATACGCATTTCCATTCCTGTTTCCCACATGGGAAACTGAGGTAGTGAGAGATTAAGTTGCTTGTGCAAGGCCAGAGAGCTGTTATGTGCTAGGCAGGCCTGTGTGACAAGAGGGCCCATGTTCTTGTGGCTAGATCACACTGCCTCAAGCATTTTTGCTCCAGTGTTGTCATTGCCAGGGCCAGAGGGGCATGGGAGAAAAGCAGTTGCTTGCAGACAAATCAGTCAGTTAGGCAAATTCTCCTCCAGGAAGCCTTCCCTCAGTTCCCCGGCCCTGGAGTCTGCCCCTTGCTCTGACTTCTCTGACAAGGCTCCTCTCACTTTCTACCAGCTGCCATGGCTAACGGTGAACAGTCCTCACGCCTGTAACAGTCAGGTTTCTAGGGAATGGAAAAGGCTGGACGTCTTCCCTTCCATAGCCCTGCACACTGCCTTTCCCCCGAGTATCATCCAGCAGGTGTGCACGAAGTTTTGTGGAAAGAATGAATGAATGGGGACACTAGGCAGTGGTAGTAAGTCACTAAATCCTGCTGCCTCAGGTGCTTTAAAACCCTGGTGGAGATAAGGTTCATTTGGTGAGGGGTGGTCAGGGGAGGCCTCACTGAGGAGGTAAGGTCCAAACCCAGACCTTGGAGAATGGGAGGAAATGGGGTGCAGGTAGGGCAGAGCGGGAGGGGCACCATCTGTAGGGGGGCTGCCGCCTTCGAGGGATGCACCGTCGTCAGCCGCGTGTACCTCTCCTCCTGTGTGCTGTCAGGCCCAGGCCCGGTGGCCACTGTCTGTCCCGCAGCACAGGGGGCGCCGGATGGCTCCCCCAGGGGAGTGTGGATGGACCAGCCTTGCCAACTTGAGACCAAGTGTTCTTCCTACACAGCTGTCTTCAAAATGAAATCCTTATGGGAGGCGGGTGAGCAGGCGAGCATGAATTACCCCTGGCCCACGTCTTGGCTCCCTTACAGGCTGCCTGCTTGCTTGAGCTTTCTCTCATTTTTTTTTTTTTTTTTTTTTTTTTTTAGATAAATCAGGAACTCCCCAGCACTCCCCATGGAACCATCCCCTCCCTGCCCTGCCTTGAGCCCTGTGGAGTCAAGGCCCGCCGGGCCTGGAAGCCTCCGTGCCCTTCTCGGAAGGCTCCTGCGCGTTACCTGCCCCCCCGCCCCCCCACGCAGGTTGCCGAGAGCCGGGGCGCGCAGCCGTGCCCGTCCACATGGCTGGAGGCCGAGGCCCAAAGCGGAGGCTGGTTTGCCGAGGCCCGTGGCTCCGCCTCTGCCCAGCGGAGACATGCGGATTCTCCTCCGACCTCCCGGCTCCTTTCCTGCTCTTTCCAGGGTCTCTCCTTTCATCCCTGACCTGTAGACGTTCCCTTGCCTTGGCCGTCACTGGCCCCCTTCTCCTCTGGAGCCAGAAGGCGTAGAGTCAGGGTTGGAAGAGTCCGTGCGTCTGCTGATGCTGCCCACCCTCGTCTCCTCCAGGCTGTCCTCCAGGCTGTCCACGCTCTGCTCCCAGACCCTCTCCGCCGTACGGGGCTCCCTCTCCTCTCTGGGGCCTGACACTCACCCCATCCATTAAGCTGTTTGTACTTCCAGGGCTTCTCAGGCATCTCATCTTGGACATTCCCCAGCAGCTGGGCTCAGCGGACCCCGGCGTGGGCTTCCTACCCCTCCCCTCCCCTCAGCTTCCCTTCCTGAAGCCGACCACATGGCCGTTCTTCCGGCCCCGCTGGCTCGCACCTGTGCGTCGTTCCTTCCCCTCGTCCTCAGCACCTCCTTGCAGGGCCTGCCTGCTGCTTCCTGACGGCCTCCTGAACCAAGGTCCTGCCTTCCCTCCCGGAGCAGGTGCCTCTCTGACTGGCTTCCTCCCGACCCGCGGGCCTGCCGGTCTCTCTCACCTCCCGGCCCAGCCCACATACTCTTACCAGATGTGTGGTTTTAATTACGTTAATGAAGCTCATTCATTAACATAGTTTTAATTATGTTCCTGCTCAAATCTTTCAGGGCTTCTCTTTGCTCTGAAATTAAAGAATGACTTCTTGCATAACAAGTAGAGTCTTCTGTAGCATGTGCTCGGCCTCTCTGACTTAATTCATTGATGCTTGTAGATAAGCTCTACCCCAGCCGAAGGGCTGGTTTGCTGTTTTCCGAGTAAGCTGAGTTTTTCCTTCCTCTGCACCTACTTCTCCTTCTGGTTTCCTCTCCCCCAAATGCTTGTCCTTCTCCGTTGTTTGAAATCCCACTCATTCTCAAATAACATGTCTTCGAAGATCTTCTCATTTTTCCAGCCAGATGTGTTTTCTCTTTCCTTTAAATTGCCTTACGGGTAGGCTGTATCTTACTAAACCTTATATACCCACAGACCCTGGCCTTGTACCTCTCAGGAAGGATTAGCTGAATGGCAACTAGGTGTGAGCCTCTTGGGAAGAGCCATCATGAGTCTCTAAGAAGACCTAATGCTGCTGAGAGATCTTGGTGTGTTTGGCTGTCACCTATGGCGTAACAAAGGCCTTGCCTTTGGCCTTAGAGTTAATTGCAAATTTAAATGTGCTGGCCCTTAAAAACACAGGACTGGGAACCGTGTCTCCAGAGCCTGAAATAGATGCATTTGAACATGATACGTCTGTGTGGTTTACATGGCCCTGTCATGAGAGTTGTGTTATGAGCCCTCCAACACCTCTGAGCAATGAGGTTACTCATGTATTATTTGTATTAAGCAATAAAGGGACTGTAGTGGTTCATGTAGCAGTCCAGGGATAGACGGAAATAACGCTGCACCAGTGTACTTGTGGGATATTATCATCACGTTGTTATCTTTGTCCGTCCAGACTGATGTCTTCTGGCTCGGCATAGACACAGACACGTTCTTCCCAGGTAGGGGTAGAATTGGCCATTGGCATCTCCATGCTTAAATTCAACTGCTGATATTTTAGGAACCCACAGAATGATAAGAGAAGGCATCTTTCCTGATAGCTTCAGCAGAAGCCCCTGGAATGGTCTTCCCACAAGTTCTTCGCTGTGGCCAGGGAGGTATGGTCCTCAGATTGGTGGTGTCTGGGCTTCATTGGACAGAGAAGGAAATTATGAGCCTCAGAAAGGCTAAGTGACTCACCCAAGGTCACACAGCAGAGTGAACTATACTACATGTCTCCTGACCAGAGTTCATGTTCTTTGAATTACCCTAAGTTGTTCTGGACAACCGGAGTCTTATTATGTCAAGGTGTGAGCCCTTTTCAGCTCAGAGCAGCCCTCTGCCCACTTGCAAGGTAGCAGATTGTATCTTTGGGGCTTCTACTTCCTTTTCTCTGGACTCTTCTGGGCCAGAGGACTCAGATAATGTCCAGTTCCTTCTAATTTTTTCCCCCATCCTTTTTAAAAACCTGATATTGAACTCAAAAGTATTATGCTAGGTGGATGAAACCAGACTCAAAAGCCTACATACAGTATGATACCATGTATGTGACATCCCGGAAAAGGCAAGACTGTAGGGTTGGAAAACAGGTGCCAGGAATGAGGTGTAGGGATGGACAATGGACCAAAGGGGCATGGGGGAATTTCTTTGAGATAATAGATTGTTTTCTATCTTGATTGTAGTGGTGTTGACAAGACGGCATATATTTGTCAAAACCCACAGAACAAGTACAATAAAAAGGGTGAATTTTATGGCATGCAAATTATACCTTTGTAAAAAAACTACAGCAAAAAGCCCCAGTCTTAGAACCTGTTCAGGCCCAAGTGACAACGGGATTTGTGTCTTCGCGAGCATCATGACCTCAGGTTGTGATTGAACTAAGTGGCTTTGAGATATCACCATAATCTGATCTCGAGAATGAGAAATCACCAAGTATTGTAGTCATTCAAGAATAATTACTCTCTTTTCCTGGGAAGTGAACAAGCCCTCCCTGAGCCAAGTGAGTCACGCCCTCCTGCTGCTGTCACCATCTGACTGGGGCAGTGAAGCGCTGCCCCAGCTGCCCTCCCATGGGCTGAGTCAGGGTGGAGGCTTGTAGGGGGTGGGGGTCTGGGACTGGTGCAGAGGGCTGAGGGCACGGCATGGGTGGCAGCGGCTGATGGGTTGGGAAGACAGTGGGAGAGTAGGACTGCTCCCAGTGTTCACCATTCACCGCTCACGCCCCCTGTAGTCGTCCAGCCCGGCCTCCACGTGCATTCTTTGGGACCCACTTGGGTGCCCACATCCCCTTCCCTGCTGCACATCCTCCTCACAAAGCGCTCTCTGTCCTTGGCTGCTGGCGTCTCCCAGGGGACTGGCTTTTCTGTCTTGTCATGCCAGCCTCTGTATTCCCTGTTCCTCCCCAGTCACATCTGGTTCATCCAACTACAATCTGGGCCTTTTGCTTTTTCATTCTTGCCTGATTATTCACGTCTGCACCCACAAATGCTTTGCTTTCTCCCTGACCTACCTGGTCTCATCTCAGACCATGGTTGTTCAAAGGTGTGGGATGACAGTGAGATGCTGGAGGATAATATACAAATGACATAGCGGTTTCTGAAGTTTTTGCAGCCTTCTGCTCATAGTCTCGGCTGATGGCAAAGTAATAAATACTTTTGGTTGTAGATCCCGCATTTTCTGATTGAAAACATCTGATTAAAAACTACATTCGCTGCAAGAATTTTTTTCTGAAATAAGTCTTTTACAAAAAAAAAAAAAAAAAAGGTTGCTCACCAATTACTAAAATGGAAATAGGGAAAGCTCTGGAGGTAGGCTTGAGGCATTAGAAGCTGGCCTCGGCAATCCCAATGCGGTCGCATTTATCTGTGCCTATAAAGGAGTCACCGAATGAGGAAGCAGGCCTGTGCTAAGCTACAGGTGAGATGTGGGGTCAAGGTAGACCTTTGTGTGTTCAGCGATGAGAGGAGCTTTTCGAGGAGTTAGAAAACTAGACTGAACAACATGCTCTGGAAACAAGGTGGAGAAGAGAGTCCAGTTGTAATAAAGCTCCCGGGAAACATTTCCTGGTGGTTGTTTATACTTGGCCTTCAGCATACATGGGGCTGACACTTTCTGGCTTTAGGTTGAACAGAAACAATCAGTTGTGCGATCGGGGAGTGAGACAGGGCCTGGAGGCCACTGGGGAGGAAGATCAGGGTCTTGCTGGGGCAGAGAGGGCCTGGCTTTGGCAGAGAAAGAGTAAGGGCTCCTCTGGAGGAAGCCAGCACTGCCTGGTGGAAAGAGGCTGGACACAGCCCCCAGCCAGGGTCTACCAATCCGGTCGGAGATCTTGCCAGCCCAGCCCAGCAGATGGGCATGTGCAGGTTTTGGGCCCGTGCCCGGGCTGGACGGCATTGCTGACAGCCTGCGGGCTGTGGTCTCCGAGGGCAGGTTCAGGAGGGAGCTCGGTGCTTACATGGCCTGTGCTGGATTACCCGGGAAGGCTGCCAGCCCGACCGCCAGTGCGGCCAGAGTGCAACAGGGCTCTGCTGCTCCAGGGGAGTCCTCTCGGTTGGGCTCAGGGAGGCCAGGACTCCAGGGTCCCGCAGTCCCTCCCCTGTAAGCTCAGACCCTGACACCCCTGGAGTGTGCGCCGTGTCCCCTAGAGATGTTGGAATGACGGGCTGTGCTCAGGCAAGGGAGGCCTTGTGTGGCCTGCTTCCAGGTGCAGGTGCTTTCCCCCTATTCTCGGGGGCTGGAGCGGGCCTTGTCCTTGGCCAGGTGCACCCTAAATGACCTGTCTGGAGCTATGCTGCCGATGGATGTGGGCGCGCCTCTGGACCTGCCTCCCTGAAGGGAGAATAGACTCAGGGGCTGGAGGGGTCTGAGGGATCAAGGGGACTGCCAGCGGCACCTGGGGACGCAGCCACAGCTCTCCTGCTCTCAAAGAGGCAGCCTTAAGTTATCCATGCAAAGGAGCACAGCACAATAGCTTGAACATACTTTTTTTTTTTTTTTATTCTTCTTCTTAACACTGGCCAGGTTAAAACTTCAAGAGTTGGGATAAAGAGTCAGCCAAGGGCGACTTGGTGGAGACCTTTCTCCTCTCCTGCTGTTTCCTGTCCTCCCAGACAGGTCCAGGAGCCTTCCAGGCCAGACTGGTGCTTTTCTGCCTTTGAAGCTAGTGCGGAGAAAGGAACCAGGAGAAGCTGATGTCGGAAGTTAGCTCATCTCTTCCCACTGAGCCAACTCTGGTTTATCTTTCAGATCCCGCCCTGCCTGGCTACATCTGTGTACATTTACTTATTCCTCACATCCGTATGGTGGGCGTGGGTATTCCCCCCCCGCCCCCACTGCTTCTTTTTAAAAGCCTGCCCCAAGCATGAGGTTTCTTAGATTCTGTTTCGTCCAAATAGTTTGAGCCAACACACCCACATTAGCAGACGATGCAGAGAGCTCGATTCCGGCCCTGGTCCCTACAGATGTTCTCTCAGCCTCTGGGCCATCAAAATAGGAAGCTGGCCTGGCCAGGGAGGGCCCGGGTGCCAGAATGACCTCATCACTGGCCCTGGTGAGGAGTACGGAGACCTGAATGTACAGGAAGGAGCCGGACTCCTAGGAGCCAAGTTGGCTGTGGAGTTGGCTGTTGTTTTTTTTTTTTTTTTTTTGGATAGTGCATCTAATAAATGACGTGTGGGAAAGAGGCAGATGGCTCTGGGTTCAAATCCTGAGCCATCACAAACTGGGTGACCTTAGGTAACTTGCTCAGTGTTTCTGGGTTTTGTCCCTTCATCTGTAAAGTGGGGATGATAACACCAGCCGTGTTTTTTGATATGAAAAATAATAGAGACAGTATGCGTAGGTGCACAGCTCAGGATCCGTAACGGAAGGCGCTCTCAGTCAGTGGTAGTGGTTGTTACTATTCTGTCGGGGCGGGGGGGGCGGGGGGGCTGCACTTTTGCTTTCCAAAAAATTTCCTGGCGAAGGCAGTTTTTTCCCCTCATTTTGGGCACACGTTAGAATCATAGAAAGTGGTTTAAAAAAATGCACTTGCCTGGGACAACACCTGGATGGCTCCGTGGTTGAGCATCTGCCTTCGGCTCAGGACGTGATCCCTGTGTCTCTCATGAATAAATAAGTAAATAAAATCTTTTAAAAAATGCATTTGCCTGATTTTTCAATTCTGGCAACCCTGATTTGTGAGTCTCCTGTGGTGCCCTAGACTCTGTATTTTTTAGTTTTCCAGGTGATGCCGATGTGCCTTCTGCTTGAACCCAAAGGAATTCATTGCCCCGAGTAGAATTTTAAACATTGCTGTGGGGGTTGGAGAGGGAAGGGTTGCAGAGCCAGGAGGGCTGCTCTCTGGGGCCTCTGAGACCTGTCATATCTTACAATTGTCCTTGTCTGTTATTGGGGGTCCCGGAAACCACTGCATTCTTCCCTCAGTGGTGGACATGGGGAACCCTGGTACACAAGTGCCCCAGCCTCGTGGTGCTCGGACAGGCCCTCCACGCCCCCTCCTCCAGGGGCCCCAGAACTTGTACCTAGAACCACAGCCTTTGAGGCTTCCGTTCCCATCTGCTCTGGTGTGTCTCCCTCCCTCATCCTTGTGCCAAACTCCCCTTCTTGCCTGCTGCCCTGTCTGGATTGCACACTCTCCCCCAGCGGTGGGGATCTGACCTCTGGATTTCAGGGGAAGTCTTCTCAATTAAACCACAAGATGTGAAGGTTTTGCTTCTCTGTGTTTATGATGTGTACAGATAACTGCCCCCAAATGGAAGTGGGTATGGCATTAAAGAAGCTCCAGCCTCACTTATGATCGCAGGCAATTTTGTTTCTGGTGGCTAATGGGGCACCTGGGGAGGAGAGGGGGCTCTGAGCAGCTTTCCTTTCTCTGCTTGTCTTGCCTGGAGAGCACGGATGGGGACCATCCCCTTACAGCGTCCCCGGTGTCTGGACAGCACTGAGCTGCAGAAACCAGAACAGGGTTCTTTCTGAGAATCAGAGTTCCAGTTCCTGTATTTTGGTTTGTCCGGCATCTAAATGCCTTTCCATCTTGTCTTAACTTAGGCCTGAGTCACTGTGTGAACTTCAGTGGGTGGCCGAAGAGGTCACTGTAGGTGAGGTCACAAGCTTATGGACTTTAACCATAGAGATGTTTTTCTCTTTCCTAAATGCATATGTCGATTGTCAAGGGCTCACATGTGATCGTGAAAAGAAATCAGGCGGTGAAATGGAAGGAAATTAGGCAGCAATTCTAAGTGTGCCTGTCTCTACTCTGAGAATTCCTCTTTCCTTCCCTTCTCCTCCCTTCTTTATTTCAGCTTTTATTTGTATTTGTAGGGAAAGCTATTAATGCATCCAGGTCCATGGCTCCAGATGCCTCCTATATCGCTGGTTCTGAAATTATTTTTTCTGCCTGAATCTCTGAGACTTGTGAATCCACCTGCCTGGGTGTCCAGTAGGCTTCTCACACTTCACATGCCCGAGCCTGAGCTCCTGGTTTTCCCGCCCAGATCTGCCCCTTCCACAGCCTTTCCCATCCTCAGCGTCGAGAAGAGTGAGGACCAGCACATAGTCGGTGCTTGGCAAATATGTGTAGAACAAAGAATAAGAAAATGAAGAGTTCACACCTTTAAGGTTTGAGTCAGGAGCCGGTGCATTCCCAGCTCTGCAGCTAATGAGCTGTGTGTCATCACCCTACCTCGGTTTCTCCTCCACTAAAATGTGAACGATGTTCCTGAATCTGTGGCGACAGTGCCAGGACAAACGAGAGAATGGGGCACTTCGTGTCATTGCAAGGTTTCGTGTTGCACACCTTCCGTGGAACACTCAGTGTCCCCCTTTGCCGGCGGCATCACATGGACATTTGATGCAGCTTTTATTCCAGACTGCTGTGCACATCTCTGTCCTGTCCACCCAAGGCTTTCTCAACACGCCCCTTCTCTCTAAGGAGACACACTTCCTCATTGTCTCAGGGGCACATTCCAGCTCCTAGGTCTTCTCTCCTGGTTCCAGGCCTGGAATGCTATCCTCTATTTCCACAGCCCTTCTAGACTCTTCCTATGTCTCAAAGCCTCAGTCCCCTCCACCCCCAGAGTCCTGCCTGCCTCCCACCACTCTTCGGTTGCTCTGGCAGCTTGCTTTTCTCATTTCTCCAATACTCACTTGTATACTGCCTCCCTCTGCACGGGTTTGCCTCATTGCCTCCGAGATAGTAACCACTCGAGGCCAGGACATTTGTTTCTCATTCTCTTCCAGCTCTGTAGTACATGGCATGAAACAACTCTGGTTTATTTTTTTTTTTTTTTTATCTATGACAGTCACACACACACAGAGAGAGAGAGAGAGAGAGAGGCAGAGACACAGGCAGAGGGAGAAGCAGGCTCCATGCACCGGGAGCCCGACGTGGGATTCGATCCCGGGTCTCCAGGATCGCGCCCTGGGCCAAAGGCAGGCGCCAAACCGCTGCGCCACCCAGGGATCCCCCAACTCTGGTTTTCAAATTAAAAAATATTGTGGTGAAATGCACATAACATAAAAGTGATCATCTTAGCCATTTCTAAGTGTGAAGTTCAGAGGTATTAAATACATTAAATACATTAAATACACTGTTGTTCAATCATCACCACCATCCATCCACCTCTACAGTTCTTTTCTTTCTTTCTTTCTTTTTTTTTTTTAAAGATTCTATTTATTCATTCGTGAGAGACACAGAGAGGCAGAGACACAGGCAGAGGAAGAAGCAGGCTCCTTGCGGGGAGTCCGATGCAGGACTCGATCACAGGACCCCAGGATCATGACCTGAGCCAATGGCTGATGCTCAACCACTGAGCTGCCCAGGTGCCCCTATACAATTCTTCTCATCTTATAAACTTGAAACACTGTACCCATCAAACAATAACTCTCCATCCTCCCCTACCTCCAGCCCCAGGCAACCACCATTCTACTTTCTGTTTCTGAGTCTGACTTCTCTCTGTACCTCAGATAAAAGGAATTGTACAGGGTTTATCTTTCTGTGACTGCTTTCCTTAACTTAAAAATGTCCTTAAGGTCTACGCATGTTGTCACCTGTCAGGCTTCCTTTTCAAGGCTGTATAATAACCCCATTCTAGGTGTATGTGTGTATACGTAATATTTAGTTCATCCATTCCTCCATCAAAGG
Organism: Canis aureus; assembly: GCF_053574225.1. NCBI lineage: Eukaryota > Metazoa > Chordata > Mammalia > Carnivora > Canidae > Canis > Canis aureus. Next base: position 50,892,246 of record NC_135621.1, read on the forward strand.
ACACTTGGGCCGCTTCCACCTTTTGGCTATTGTGAACAATGCTGCTATGAACACGGATGTACATATATTTCTTAGAGACTCTGCTTTCAGTTCTTTTGTGTATATTCCTAGAAGCAGAATTGCTGGATCATATGGTCATTCTATGTTTAACTTTTTGAGGAACCGCCCTACTGCTACATCATTTTCCCACCAGCAGTGCACAAGAGTTCCACTTTCTCCACATCTTTGCTACTATGTGCTTTTGTTTTTGTTTTTTTGTTTTTTAGTAGCTTCCATTTGCATTTCCCTAATGGTTAACGATACTGAACATGCTTACTGGCCATTTGCATATCCTCTTTGGAGAAATGTCTGTTCAAGTCCTTTGCCCATTTTTTAATCAGATGATTTTTTAAAAAGATTTTATTTATTTATTCATGAGAGACACAGGGAGAGAGAGAGGCAGAGACACAGGCAGAGGGAGAAGCAGGCGCCATGCAGGGAGCCAGACGTGGGACTCGATCCTGGGTCTCCAGGATCAGGCCCTGGGCTGAAGATGGTGCTAAATGGCTGAGCCACCCGGGCTGCCCAGGTGATTTCATTTTGTTGTTGTTCAGTTGTAAGAGTTCTTTATACGTTTTGGATTTAACCCCTTATCAGACATATGGTTTGCAATAACTGGGTTCTTTTGATAGGGAACTCATTGCTAACCACTGACTGGGTATTAAAGGAATCTGCACTTACAGGTCCAAAAATGCCAGCTGGCAGGTAATTTGAAAGTTTTTTTTTTTTTTTTCTGATCTATGGATATATGCCTGGTATTTTCCATACTTGATCTCCTGCAAAACCTCCAAGTCCTGGAAGGTATGAGGTATCACTTCCGTTTTACAGATGAAGAAACCGAGGCTCAGAGAAGTCCAAAAATTTACTCAAGCTCCTCCAGCCTCAGAAGTGGCAGAAGCAGGTTGTAAAGCGAAGCCCGCCTGACTCCACTTGCCTCCAGAGCCTTTGGGCTGCGTGTGAGAGCGTGTGAGCAAGCCTCACACATGTGTTGCTCATCACTCTCGTTCTCTGGATTTCATTAAAGGAACCCCTGTGACAGGCAAGCAAGCCACTGCCAGCACCCCTGACTCTGCAAAATGTGATCCCTTTCCACCTTTGGATCTCGGCGTGACTCAAATACCTGGTGTTTTTTTACCCAGCCTGTACTGGGAGGGCAGGTAGTCTGGCTTTTCAAATCTAGCATCTCTGCTGTCCTGCTTCTAGCTTAGGACTTCTCAGAGCTGCTCACATGCATTAGTCAGTTCGATTCAACAGGAAGTTTGTGCTGGGCGGGCAAGGTTTTGTGCTGGGATGGTCCAGGCCCAAAGTAGTAGGCGCTACAGGGTATAGACCAGGCACAAACACAACTCTAGAACAAAGAGACACGTTGTGCCTTTGCAAGCTGTAGCATAAGGCTGTTAGGGCTCCAAGAACAGAGAGGGAACAGATTTTACATGTTTCCTGACCCACGAGGGATATGTGCTCGGAAAAGCCCACCTGTTCAATGTCAGGCTGAAGCAAACATACTCAGGAAGGAAATATGCTACAAAACAAACTGTACAGCGTGGTCAAAGCTAAGAGATGCCATCTTTGGATTTTGTGTTTTTCTAGCAGCCTAGGCCTGGATTTAGTTGGGATTGAATAGCTACCCCCTGAGCGTCACTGGCCCGTGGCTTGCAGCGCATGGGATGTAGTTCTGCCACAGGACACCAACCAACTACTTGGATGGATGCGTGTCATAAATGAAGGGAAGTCTTTACAAGAGGGCTCCACCAGCCTCAGAGGGGGAGGGCACAGTTCCAGGGATAGAACGGCATTCGTACGATGTGAATTGCATATTTTAGCACTTATAAAATTATAACCCACATAATGAGCACTTACATACTTTAGGAATGCACTCTCATTTTTTTTTTTTTTTTTGTAAAAATTCTGTGAAACATAGGTACTATTATTGGTAAGGCAAAGTGAATTCTCCACGGTCTCACAATGGGTGGATGATGGATTCTGCTTCGTTTCTGAGAGCTCTGAAATTCAGATGCTGCACTAGACTGCTTTTCCCTCACACATGCTATGGGAAGACGGGACAGCAGTTGAAAAATGAAGCTCGATATACATGCCTCCGGCCTAGGCCCACAGTGAGCATTTTTCCAGAGATATTTGTAAGGCCCGAGGACCAGCTAAAGGGATGAGGACATTTTGGGGGAGAACATCTTTTCAGTATTAAAGGAAACCTCACTTTTCTTGCAGGCCTGAGTTCTTTTAGCATGGCTGACTTTTCTCGGCTCTTAAATCCAAGTAGTGAATAACATGTCACCCTCAACTGTTCCTTTGTCCCCACACCCTAAGGGTTGTTTGTTCCTGTTAGGGTTTTTTTTTTTTTTTCTTCATTGTGGTAAAATACGTGCAACATAAAATACATCATTAGTGACATTTGGTACATTCATAGTTCTGTGCTGCCTTCATCACCGTCTAGTCCTAGAACATTTCTATCACCCCGGAAGGAAGCCCGATGGCCATTCGCCAGCTCCTCCCTGTTCCTCCCTCTTCCATCTCTACAGATTTGCTGATTTCGGATAGTTCACGTAAACAAAAATGGACAATGTGTGGCCTTGTGTGCATCCTGTGAATTTTGCCACTCATGGCTCCCCCTTTCTGTACCAACGTTCACAGCCTCACTGCCCCAGTGGAGAGCTGTGTCCTAAGTGGGTATGGCTTTGGGATCAGAGAGATGCTGGGCAAGCGAGGTAGCCTCTCCGAGCCGGTCAAAGTTGTTGGAGGATTAAGTGAAGATGAGGTGAAGCTCCTTGTTCTGTTCTTGACCTTGGGCAAGTTATTCAATATTTCTTTGCCTTGGTCATCTTTCTCTGTAAAATGGAGATTTCATAGTATCTGAATCATGGGGCTGGTCTAAGGATTAAATGAGGTAATACATAGAACATGGGGATTGCTTTTGATGTGTTGGCAGCACACTCTTGGTTTGGTGGCATAAGTCCCTACATCATCCACGGGGTAACCCTCAGTGGCCCCTCAGTGGCCCCTCAGTGGCCCGTCTGCCCTCAGAGCCAGCCTAGATGTCATCACCAGGGCTCTGCTGACCACTCCTCATGTCAGGAGACTGTCCTGACTCTCTGCTGCCTAGTGCAGAGAGCTCTGAGTCTTTAGCTTTGCATTTAAGGCCCTCTGCATCTTTCTTCTTTCCTTTCCGGTTTCTCTTCCCATTCTGTTCCCCGTGAGTGTATTCCTTGCCACCACTCTGGGCCACCCTTGGTTCTCAAAGTCACCTTGGCTCGCCAGCCTTCACACCTTTGCTGCTACTCTTCCCTCTGTTGGGAATGACCTTGCACTTGTCATCTGGCGAAGCTCTGCTCATTTTCTTTCCCTCTGTTTTTTTCATCCATCATAATAGTATATACATCACAGGGTTGTTTTGAGGATTATTTGACACAATATACGGCTGAGATGATACATGGCACATAATCATGCTAACGGAGATAAAAAGCACACATGTGCGGGAGACATCTGGTAATTGTTTGGGATGTATTAATGATCTTCATATCATTCTATCCGTCGACAAAGACCATCTGTACACACCTGCTGTCCCAAGTAGATTGCAAATACCTTGAGAATGGGATTATATCGGGTTATGTCTGTATCCCCACTTGTGCCTGGATGGGGCCCTGCATGTAGAGAGTTTCTATAGTTATTTATTACATTGAATGAAAATGAGGAATCTTTTTTTTTTTAACATTTTATTTGCTTATCCATGAGAGACACATAGAGAGAGGCAGAGACATAGGCGGAGGGAGAAGCAGGCTCCCTACTGGGAACCCGGTGTGGGACTCAATCTGAGAACCCCCGGGATCATGCCTTGAGCCGAAGGCAGATGCTCAACCACTGAGCCACCCAAGTGCCCCAAGAAATCTTCATTATTCCAGTCCCTGCTCCCATTAGGGAGAGACATCACTTGAACTCAGAACCAGTTGGTGAAATCACCAACTTTGTTACTCGACCTTTTAGAGTCCCAAACCACTGCCTTGGAACCAGGGATCCCCATGTCGCCCTGCCTGGGCCCCCTTTCATGCAATAGGCCTTTCCCCTCCTCCTCCCACACTGCACAACTTGTCCATTCTGTGCCCCGTCATTCGCCAAGGTCTGTGGTAGGTAAAGGGCTAATTAGGTTGCCCAGCTGATGCCAACATGCTGAAGTGGGGCCAGCCGTGCTGCAATCCTACCGCGTGAGCTTTAGCCAACGCCTTCATCCTCCTGACCCCAAACTGCTTTCAGACGCTGCTCCTGGAGCTGGCCTGCCGCTTTCCCAGGCCTTCTGGCTGTCTTCTGTGTCTCCCTGTGCCTGTCTGGGCCTCAGTTCACTCTCTTCCGTGTGTGGAACACCTCTCCCGTGGGGACTTGTGGTCTGTTATCACCCTGCCTTTGACTGTGTCCTCTTAATGACTGTGTACACACACACACATACACACACACACACACACACACACACGTGTATAGATATATACACTCTTCCCTTAACGTCATGTGCTGATGAGGTTCCTGAACAGTTTCTCTGGTTTCTCTAATCAGATGAAAGATGTCAGGTCCCTGAAGGAGGGCCTTTGGCCCCTTCTGTTCTCTGAGCCTCCTCAGCGTTTAGCATCGTGGAGATAGAATGGGATTAATACATACCTGATGAATTTAATTAACTTAAAAAAATTACCAAAGCAGCACTCGGAATTTTTGAAAATGAACAAATGAAAATGAAAATGTCCTGTGATCCTGCCTCTGATGTTAGTTAACATCACTCATATTAGAACCCATTAAAATCAGGATCCCTGGGTGGCTCAGCAGTTGAGTGGCTGCCTTCAGCCCAGGGCATGATCCCGGGGTAACAGGATCGAGTCCCACATCGGGCTCCTGCATGGAGCCTGCTTCTCCCTCTGTGTGTCTCTCTCTCATGAATAAGTAAAAATTAAAAAAAAAAAACTGTTAATGCCATATATTACCCCTGATATTTATTGAGTGCTCATTAGGCGCTAAGCTGTTTGCTAAGTATCTGATTTAACTCATCGATTCCCTCTGTGATGCAGGTGTCCCCATTTTAGAGTAGGAAACCGAGGCACAGAGAAGGTGCCTGCTGCTGCAAGACCACAAGGCTTGGAAATAGAGGAGCCGGGGTTTAAACACAAGCAATCTGGCTTTAGGGTTTACACTCTTCACCGTGCTGAACTGCCTCCCCTCCTCCCCACACCCACTGTCGTGCGCCTCCTCCTTCCTGCCTCATGTTTAATGGAACGAATCAGCGCTGGGGCTCAGGGAAGCTGAATTTTCTTTCCCCTCTGCGCTCACTGGTTGTGAGATATTAGGACAATCACTTCACCTCTTAGAGCCTGTTTCCTTATCTATAAATCTGGAGAATTGGTTTCCACAGTCTCTGTGATTCAGCTAGAACATTCTGTGATTTTTTATGAATTAAACACTGGAGCAGGGAGTTGCTTTCCTGCTCTGTCCCCCGTAGGCATATTACCTTCCAGCGTGCAGGCCGCAGTCAGGTCACCCTGACCCAGGTACCGCCCTCCACCTCGCTGTGCTTGGAAGACGCTGCCAGCCAGGCCGCCGCTGTCAGTGGGCTTTGCTGAGCATTTGGGATTTAGTGGGTTATGTAATCCATTTACGATCCGTTTTAATAGAGTGTGCATCCTTTGAACTGCAGATGGGCTCCTGCTGTTTATGGGGCTTCCTGGAGCATGGACTTAGGGGGAGGGTCCTCAAGGTTTATGGGGCTTCTTACAGCTCATGCACTGAAGAGGGGGGTGTGTCATTTTGATTCTTCCCCCTCCCAGCTTTCTGATTCTTTCCCTCCAGCAGTGGGTGGAGGGCAGGGTCTGAGCACCATGTGTATGTGTTTACACCTCTGCTGTGTATACAACAGGCTCAGAGAAACGTCTGGTTTATCCAGCACCACAGATTAAGGAGCATCAGAATCCCCTGAAGGCTTGTTGGAGCACAGCTTGCTGGGCCCCACCCAGAGTGTCTGACTCAGGAGGTCTGGGGTGGTGCCTGACAATTTGCATTTCTGACAAGTTCCCAGGTGATGCTGAAGCTGCTCCACGGGGGACCACACGTTGACAACCACTGTACCAGAGAATCGAAACGTTCCATCCCTTTAACAATGAAACCGAAATCGAACCACTTTTGGCCGTGATTGTAGGTAAAAATGATTGACTTGTATTCAGATATACAAAAAAAAGAGTTGAATTTTTTTTGATATAGATAGTCATCATTACCACTATTCATTATCGTGGTTGGTTGTAATTGGGGGGTCTCCAGGACCCCCTTGAGGTTGGCCCAGGCTGTTGGAGTTGTTGGTTTGTGTTTTTACTTTTTGCTACTCTTCCCTCCAGGTCAGGCAGTCAGCCTCATGCTGGCCCGTGTGGCTGTAGCTTTCATCCCTGTCTGGAGCTTATTTAAAAAGCTTTCTCCTTAAAATGTCTGCAAAGTAGAGAGAGTAGGACAATGAATTCCCATATACCCATCATCTGGATTTTTAACATTTTTGCTTCATTTTTTTGGTAGAAGTATTCTAAAGCCAATCCCAGATATCATAACATTCCACTCCCAAATATTTCCGACTGCATCCCTAAAAAATAAAGACATTTCTTGCATAACCGCAAGAGCATTATCACGGCTAACAAATTCGACAGTAATTCCTCAATACCGTCTAATATGGAAATTGTATTCAGATTTTCCCCCCATTGTTCCAAAAAGTCTTTCCAGTTGAATCTGGATGCAAAAAAGATTTTATGTCTGCATTATCTTCGATTGTTATCAAGTTTATCTTACCTTCAGATTTGCTACTTTGGGGCCAGGGAATCTGCCATCATTTGGGGAGAGATGGTCACTGCTAGTTACCCAAAGCTGACAGCTTGTCTGTTTAAAGTGGGGGAAATGGGTTTTGAGTGAGGGTCTCTAAGAAGGATGCAGGTCTGATGCAGGGGCTTGGAGACATCGCTGTTGTGTGCACAGATGTTCTTGTACTTTCTTCTGTTTTCTTTGATCTGCAGAGGCAAGGACACCAGACGTGTGACTTCTAGATCAGTGAGCTGCTTTTATGTGGGAGTACATATCTGTTAGGATATGTTTGTAAAGCAGCCCCGGGGTGGAAAAGGAGATCTTGGTCCCTAGGACTCTTGGCTGTGGGTGTTCTAGAGTGTCTGGGATGTGTGTTTTATTCTCCATGGGCTTTCTCTGCTTCCCTCTATTAGCAATCCGAATTCCATCCAGGCTTTCCGGAGGGAAAATATTCCTTAGAGCTCCCGGCTCTGAGAGTTCAGGCGCACACACCTAGTCCCCTTGGGTGGCCTGGTTTCCTGTCAGAAGTATGATAAATAAATATTGATGTGCTGTGCTGGGCCCCCTCACAGCCCTGCCTCCATGCTCATTCTTCACGTAGGTGTCTCAAACATGTTATAGGCTTCTAATTTAGTTTCCCCATCGAAATCAAAGGTCCCTTGCTGCAGTTTAAATGCCACAGTGTACCCGTGGCTGGGGCTGACGTGGATTGGAGAGAGAAGCTGTCCTGCGTCACACAGCATCATCTGTACCACCATATGGCCCCACAACACGGTGCAAAGAGGGGCTGCCAACTTCAAGCTGGGCTGAGGATAGGATCATGTAGCTGCCAAGAGGGGAAGACTTTCCTGAACTGGGACCTGATGGTCAGGGGGCTTCTGGGGGCTTTCCACCAGTGGCTCGGGGTTGGGGAGCAGCACCCCTGAGTGACTCAGCAAGGAGGGCCTGGAAGAGAGGGGAGAGTGCTTGGCTCAGGGCCACATGTCAGCCCAGTATAGTCCTCTGGGCTGCTTCCCCAGTCCCACTATCGGTCCTCTTCATGTGGTCCCATCAGGGCAGCAAGCACACTGGGCTATATGGGGCTATTGCCTTGTCCTTAGTCTCCTCTGTCTTGGAAGATCATCAGGGATAGTGATGTTGACCATCTTTCTCTTTGGTACACAGCGGCACTCAGTAAATGCAGCAAATATGTTACTGCAGCCCAGGGAGTAGAGGGAAGGGACCTGTCTTGGTGATGAATTAGATTGAGCAAGGTATAGAACCAAATCAGGGACGGTCCACAATGCCATAGTCCACCTAACCCACCCAAGGTATGGGCCTTCACTGGAATGTGCCTGCTGATGGCTCCTGTCATGCTGAGAAACCCTTGTCAGTGTCCCACTCCTCACCTTTTCCTGCCTGGAAAGCCCCCACTGCATTGAATTCAAACTACTACTACTACTACTACTACTACTACTACTACTACTACTTCTTCTTCTTCTTCTTCTTCTTCTTCTTCTTCTTCTTCTTCTTCTTCTTCTTCTTCTTCTTCTTCTTCTCCTCCTCCTCCTCCTCCTCCTCCTCCTCCTTCTCCTTCTCCTTCTCCTTCAATTTTATTTATTCATGAGAGATACACAGAGAGAGAGAGATGTAGGTAGAGAAAAAAGCAGGCTCCCTGCAGGGAGCTCGATGCAGGACTCCATCCGAGGATCCCAGGATCCCAACCTGAGCAGACTCTCAACTACTGAGCCACCCAGGTGCCTTGAACTCAAACTTCTTACAGCAATAACCATGCTGTCTGGAAATATTTCAGTTGTAGCCATGCCTTATCCCTGACCTAGACTATATGGTGTAAGAGGGCAGCGTTTATACTTGGTTTCTCTTCCCATCCTCCTCAGCCCTGCCCTGGCACTGTGGGTCTATGCATAATAATAACAGACTCAAATCTAGTTACCCGATAAATCTCAAGACTGCTGTGTCTCATGAATGCTAAAGAAATGGCTCAGACAGTGGCTCTTTTTGAGTTTAAAGAAGTAAGAACTCCCTGAGCACTGGAGTCATCAGGAGAACCCTCCTACAGGAGGCTAGAACCGATCGGCATCATGGAGAGAATTGGGGAAGGCAGGGAAGAGGAGGAGGAAGAGGAAGGAGAACAGGTTTGGTGTTGGGAGGATCGGAAGAGACTTGGAATCTGCACTGCTGGCTTAATAAAGAGGTGTGGCTAATTAGTTTGGAACCACCAGCTTCTGGGTGTTTCCTAGACACGCTATGAACTGCCAAGAACTACACAGACTGACCACAGGGAAGGGTGGCTACAAAATTCTTAAAACATACGCTCACTCCAGTTCCTGGTGAGACTGATGGGGATGAGTCAGGTTAAGACAGAGATAAACATTTGCTTATCAGACAGAGATCCACCCTATTTCCTAGGTTCTTGGACTTTGAAAAAACCTGTCCCCAAACACCAGATAATGGGACAGGAAGGAAGAAGAAGGTTAAGGGGCTCCTGCCTCCAAGCTCTGGCGAGTTAGCTGGAAAAGAAATACTGCACTTGGTTGGAGAAGATGGAAATGTGCAAAGTTTCAGACCAAAAGAAGTGGTGATGTACAATGGCCTTGGAAAATAGTTCAGCAGTTTCTTTGAAAGTTAAACACACACCCACCATGCGATCTAGCCATTCCACTCATAGGTATTTACCCAAAATAAATGAAAGCATATGTCCATACAGAGTCTTGTACGGGAATGGTCATAGCAGTTTTTATCTAATAGCCGCAAACTGGAAACAACTCAAGTGTCCATCAAGAGAGATGGGCAGATGAACAAATTGTGGTGTATTCCATGCAATGGAATATTATTTAGCAGCCAAGAGGAATGAAAGGATGAATCTCAAAATAATTATGCTGTATGAAAAAAAGCCAGATTAAAAAAATACATGCTATAGGATTCCATTCATATAAAAATCCTTGAAAAGGCAAACTTTTGGAGTTGAAGGATGTCTCTTTTTTTTTTTTTTTTTTTTTTTTTGAAGGATGTCTCTTAACCTCGACGATAGTGATGGTTTCACAGGTATATATGTCAGAACTTATCAAGTTTACTCTTTGTGTTCAAACTATTGTCTGTTATTTATACCTCAATAGGTGTTAAAAATTTCAGAGGTTCAGGGATGCCTGAGTGACTCAGTGGTTGAGTGTCTGCCTTCGGCTCACATCATGATACCAGGGCCTGGGATGGAGTCCCGCATTATGCTCCCTGCAGGGAGCTTCTCCCTCTGCCTATGTCCCTGCTTCTCTCTCTGTGTCTCTCCTGGATAAATAAATAAAATCTTTAAAAAAATTTTCAGAGGTTCAGTACAGTTCAACAGAACAAGGTATTATGGCAAATGTATTATATTCCCATCCCTGAACTAGAACAAATTCATTTCAGTGGAAATAAGAGAAGGAAACAAAAAAAAAAAAAAAAAAAGGACAGCCTCAAAGAACTTAGGAGAGCAAGGAAGGACCACTATTTAAGTCAAAGACAGTTAGGGCAAGGCTCGATGGCGAGCACTGGCGAGAATGAAAGGTCCTGCCTTTGAGGACTGGCCAGGAAAAGCTCCAGGTGGGGGTAGTATCAGAGATGGACTTCATCGAGTGCAGATGATGTTAAAAGAAAGGAAGGTGCCAACTGAGCAGGGCCTAAAAAAGATGGAACCCACAAGCCGTGTTGAAGGACAAGAGGGAGGCAGGTGCAGGGAAGGCCGAGGGTGACATTTGGGAAGGGCGGAAATCAAGAACTAAGCCTGGATGCAGGATGGATCCGGACTGCCTGGCTGTGAGTCTTGGCTGCACCACTTAGAAAACTGGGCAGCCTTTGGACAAGTTACCTAGCATCTCTGTGCCTCCGTTTTCTCATCTGTGGAATGGGATAGAAAGAGCCCATACCTCATAGGGTTACAGTGGACATTAAGGGGGTTAATGTACACAAAGTATTTAGAGCCATGTCTGGTATATACTAAGCGCTCAACAAATGTTATTGCTGCCATCACTATCACCATCACCATCATCATTATTGTCTACTATTGGGCAGGACATTGAATGCCAGGACCATCAGGAAACAAGCAGTAAGAGGAAGATCTGCTTCTAGCTTGGCCCTACCACAGGGCCTTTGTTCTTGCTGGGACAACTCCGCTTGGAACAGTCTTCCTTGAGATGTCCACCTGGTCACTCTTTTACATTTTTCACGTGGATCAGGTCTCTGCCCCCACATCAGAGAGGCCTTTGCTGATCACCACTTTGAAAAATCGCAGTCCCCTCACTCCCTTAGATACGTGTCTGTTTGCTTGTGTCCTCGCTGCCCTCGACCAGAATGTCAGCTCCTTGGGCCCTGTGCTTTGTCTTCCATCATATCCTCTGATCCTGAACACTTCCTGCAATGTGGCAGATTTTCAGTCAATGCTTGTTGGCTGGAGGACTTGTCCCACTGTGTCCTGGGGTACATCATGCAGAAGCTTCTGGCCTCAGTGTCCTCACCTGCGAACGTCTCCAGTCCTTCCAGCCTGAAGGTGCTTTGCTTCGGGTGTTGGGAGGCTGGGTGTGGAGTCTCGGCGAGGGGTGATGTGATGAAGGGGCCTTGGGTGAGTGTTGAGGCTCACAAGAGAAAGGGAGTAAGGAGAGAGGGCTTCTAGGAAGGAGGGCAGGGAGGACGTGGCCCTGGCCCATACAGGCCACACTAACTTGTAGAAATATAAATTGCTTCCTTCTGCTTGTCAGTCCCCTGTTGGGCAAGGATTTGTACTGAGGCCTATACTTAGTATTAGAGATTCTAAAAGGAGAGGCTCCTTCCTGCCCACAAGGTACCAGTGGTCCAGGCCAGGGTTGCTTAACCCCTACGCCCGCCTTGTTAGAATAACTTCATTAAGCCATACAACCCACTCATTTAAAATGTCTAGTGCTGTGGTTTTTAGCATATTCACAGAGTCGTGCCACCATCATCTCAATTTTTAGATCATTTTATCACCCTCGCCAGAGAAAGCCTGTACCTACTGGGGAGCAGTCTCTCCCCCCAGCCCCATGGCAACCACGCAGCAACTTTCTGCTTCTTTGGATTTACTGATTTGGGATATTTCCTGTAAATGGCATCATCAAATAGGTGGCCTTTTGCATCAGGCTTCCTTCCCATCACCTCTTGTTTCCTTCCCATCGCCTCCATGTCTATCAAGAGAGCTTCAGTCCTTTCTACAGTCGAATAATATTCCACTCTGTCTCTCAGTTCACCGGTTGATGGACGTTTGAGTTGTTTCCACTTCTGGGCTATTATGAATAATAGTTATGAACATTTGTATGTTTTTGCCCCCCCCCTTTTTTTAAACTCCTCCTTTATGAGGCTTCAGCACGTTCTGCTCCTGACGCCTTGTTGGAAGTTACAAAGCGAATGCAGTCACTGAAAGGTAATCTTGGATATGATGTTCCAGACCCTCTCCTCTCTCCACCGGGCTCTGTGCTGTCGCCTGCCCGCGCCCCGCTTTGGGCATCCTGCACGTGGGAAACGAATATGCCAGAGCAAGGCAGCGCCGGCAAATGCCAAAATGAGTGGTATGCGGGGGTCATCATTTTAATATGTCATGAGCTGTTCCATTTTGAAAAGGAGCCGACTTCAGGTTCTGTGCATAAGGAGTGCATTAGGCTGAGGGGGCGTGGAGGCTGGGAGGGGAGCTGACACGTGTGTCAGAAGAGGAGCCAGCCAGATGGCTCTGATTTACCCGTGTCGGCGCAGGGCCGGGAAGGAGCCCAGGCCAGCTGCGCGCTGCCGCCGGGCTGCCAGGCCGCTCGGCCCTCGGGAGGCTGGGCCTCTGGCCTCACACCTGAGCCCCTCGGGGAGGCAGGGGCGGCAGGGTCTGGGAGTCGCCTGCTGTTCCTCAAGTTCAGCGATTAGCGTCATCTCTTTAAGGGCCGACCTCTTAGCTCTAATCTGAAATGTCACTTATTACACTCTTTCAATTTAAGTATAGAAGCACCTCGGTGATGCTCTCAGGAGTAAGACAGAAATAGCTAGTCCGTGTGGGTGAGTAATCTTCTGAAAGCATTCCCAGGGATCATCCTTGCGATGGCATTATGTACTGTTGCAGGTTTGAGTGAGGGCTCTGGCACCCTGCATTGACAGTTGGGGGGAAGGGAGGCAAAGGTCTTAGGGGAAACCCTGGGGAAAAATCATCACGGTTTCTGTCCCGGTGACCCACCAAGCACCTGGTATCCTTTGGCTCCTACCGTGTGACCGTCGTTAGATTTTATGGGAGGTACTCAAAAGCTCAGGACACAGCCCTTGGGTCTTAGCTCGGGTGCCAGTTACAAGCAAGTCCTTCATGCAGGTTAAGGGGATGCATTTGAAAATGCCCCCAGGAAAGGAAAGGGGCTGTTAGGGCTGCTAGCATCTGGTGGTGGCGGTGGGGTGGGATCACAGTGGCCTGGGGTGGTCAGGGAGGGAGGGAGGCAGCATGTGAACAGGTGGCGGGATTAGAGATGGAATGTTTGGCTTTTACTTGATTCTCAACCTGCCTTCGTCTACTAAGGATGGAAGCACCTTTTACAAGAAAGTTAACAAACATAAATAAAAAAATCAAAGCCACGAAAAGAGAGAGTTGGCTAATTTTGTTCTGATTGAGCATCGCATTTGTTTTTGAGCTTCTTGGCAGCCAGGACGTAATGAAAACCAGGTTAATTACACAGCTCTCTTGATCAGAAAAGGAAGGCAAACTTCTTCCTGGCACATTTTTGTAAAATTATTTTCTCATGTAGGAGTTTATACAAAGGACACAGGGGCATAATGGCCATTGATCCATCAGGAACAAAAGCTTTTATGAACGTGGAGGATTGAGCACCAAGGTGTGACGTGATGAAAGGAATTGGGCCAGTGGCTAAGCTGGCAGGATCCTGTTACGTGGCTCTGGGGGCTCTGACCTGATGCAAAATGAACTTAGAATTGTTCGCTAGAAGAGTGGATAGAGGAGAAATCCCTGATGGAGCCTGTCTCGGGGAAACCCAGGGGTATCTCCTTGGGCCTGGTGGGATTATACCTGGGGAGAGGATGTGGATGCTCCCTGCCCTGGTCCCCACTCTCTGTCATACAATTAGCCAGTCCGAGGATCAGATTTGGTGCTGATCAAAATCAGCTGAGTGTCCTGGCAGCCAGGGGCACAAAAAAAAAAAACACTCATCTGACTCCAGAGTCCAGAGCTGCTCCTGTCCCTATCACCAGTGCCCCTTATTACCCTGTCCCTAGGTTTATGTTAATGGAGGCTTTGAAGCACATGCTGTCTTGTCCCTGACAAGTTTCCAGCAGTTTGAAGTCTAGAAAGGGTAACTTTACTTGAAAAAGGTTGAGAAAAATACTTGAAAAAATAAATCCAAGATAGGCCCAAGTACAGAAGTGATGAATGCTAGTAGGTTGGCTTTGCAACTATCAACAGCTGCTACTTATTGAGCATTACTCTGTCCTCAGCACTTTACCTGTATTATGTTGATGTCATCCTTACAACTTCCAGAAGTATGTGCTGTTATCATCTCCATTTTATCGGAGAGACTGGGGCTTAAGGAGATTTAGATACACCCTGAAGCCTCCAGCCTGAGGAAGATTCCAGCTGGCCTCACCTTTGGGTCTGGTGGAGCGAGTCTTGGCTCCTTGTCTCTCCCTGGCCATGGATCTCTCCCTCTCTCCTCTCGCAGCCCTTCTCTCTGGCTGTCGTCTTCTGTTGCAAGCTTCTGCTAGGCCTCTCGCAAAGACCCTGGCCTTTTGTATGAGACAGGCACTTGCCCATCTGATCTCAAAGATTCTTCTTCTGGCCACATGCTGCCGTGTTCTGTCCCCAGGATCATACCCTTCCTCACCCTTTCTGCTTGAGCCAGTAATGTCTGCATCTCATCAGTCCCTTCCAGGGATCATAAAAGCAGAGGCCAGGTCTCCTTGGTTTTAAAGCTCTTGTTTCCTTCAAGACCACCCAGCAAGTTCCAATGGAGGGTACTGCAGGTCAGGGATTAACAAGGGTCCATTCTGTCCTCCCACCTGGGTTCCCCAGGCTGGTGCTGCACTCAGCCACTCACTCTCCAGGGGAGAGGGTGCCATGTGCCCTTGCCATTTGATCACATCAAAAATATTTTGAAACTTTGTCAAGTTGATCACTCTCATCAGTGAAGGAGGAGGAAGGCATTTTGTCCAGCTGACTTCTGAAGGATTTGTGATGGTTGCTACCTTTGGATGCCAGGATCAGTGTGCATTTATTCCTATGGGGAGAGATTGCGTATCTGGGGATTGTTGCCAAATTGGTCCCACTGTGTTGGGAAAGCTGGTGACCAGCTGAGTAACTCTTGGGTTTAGGCCGAAATTCCTGCCTTTGTCCCTGCTCTGTCTTCTTTTGCTCCCATCTGACCTTTGTCTCTGGGAACAGGATGGGATGAGCTGGGTGGCCTCAGATACACAGTTTCAGAGGCTCAGAGGGAAGCCCCTTCAAATGCAAGGGCTCTTTTTTTAGTCTTTGAAGCTTTTGAAGGACAGTATTTTCAACAGGATCAACGTGGCTTCTTATGTTTGCCTCTCTTTGGAAGGGCTGGCCTGGGAAGGCAAAGACGGTGGATGTCTAAAAGATACCTTGTGAGCTGCTCTCCCTGGGGTGCGCACATGAAGGCGTACTTAGAGAGCTTCATTTCTTCCACAAACAAATTACTCCCATTTACTGAGTACTCATTAGGCACAGTATACGTATTACTTATTTAAGCTACACAACAACCTAGTAGTTATCTATTAGCCCACTGTATGGGTGAGAAAGTGGCAGGACCAGAATGGGAACCACTATGATGGGGGAGATTCTCAGGCTGTAAGGTCCTGAGTGGCCAAAGAGCCCTGTGATGTAGTTCCCTCTCTGGGTTCTGGAGATCCTGGGTGTGCTTGGGCTTGGGCCTGTGGATGGGACAGGTGTTTCCTCCTCAAGTATGTAAGGAGCCCTTGCAGCACAAAACAGCAGGGACCTGTCTGGTGGAAGATTGAACCCAAGCCTATGGCAAAGGGCAGGGCTGAAATGGATTCATATCAGTCTTCATCCCCATCATCTGAACCCAGACCTAGTGCTACATGGTCAAGTGCAGAAAGTGTCATGGCTTCAGCCATGTCCCATCTAATCTCCCCTGATGGCCTCTTGAGGCGACCTCAGCTCTCACTGGTTTCTTCTCTCTCTCAGAGTCTCAGCACCTGGATTCCATAATATCCAAATATGGCTTGATTCTCCAGTCTTCCGTTTCTTTCTCATGTTGCCTCAGGTATAGGGGTCTGGCTCTCACTCTCCTTTGGTGCCGTCCTACTCAGACTTGGTGAGCCCTAGAGTCAGGAAGGGCCTAAGAGAGACCATGTAGTAGGAGATCATGTAGTTTAATGTACTCACTTATCAGTGAGGGAGAAAGGCCAGTTTTACAGTCTCTTTCATAGGTGGAGGGAAAAGTTATACACCGTTGCGGAAAGAATCTCAAACCAAGCGGAACAGTTTGGGAACTTTGTGTATTATTTGATTTGGTGGAGGCTTTTATGCACGCCTGGGATTTCTCCGCTTAGATCTGAAGTCCTTTTACTTAATTAACCCCATCTTTCCCCGTCCCCTCCCCCATCTTGCTTATGTTTTAGGCTGTTGCCGATTTTTAGTATCAAATCACAGAATCTCTACATAAGATCATACCAGCATAACAACAGTTTTACTTCTTCCTTTCCAATTTGGATGCCTTTTATTTCTTTGTCTTGCCTAGGGCTTCCAGAACTATATTGAATAGGAGTAGAGAGAGTGGGCATCCTTGTCTTCCCGATCTTAAAAGAGATGCTTACAATTTTTCTCCATTGAGTATAACATAAGCTGTGGGCCTGCCCTATATGGTCTTTATTAAGTTGAGGTACATTTCTTCTGTATCCAATCTGTTAAGGATTTTTATCATGAAAAGATGTTGTATTTTGTCAAATGCTTTTTCTGCATTTATTGGGATGATCATGTGATTTTTATCTTTCATTTTATTGATGTGATTTGTTACATTTATTGATTTGCACATGTTGAACCATCCTTGCATCCCAAGGATAAATCCCACTTGCTCGTGGCATATGACCCTTTTAACATGTTCTCGAATTCAGTTTGCTAATATTTTATTGAGAATTTTTGCATCTCTGTTCATCAGGGATATTGGTCAATAATTTTCTTTTCTTGTGGTATCTTTATCTAGTTTTGGTATCAAAGTAATGCTAGGTCCACAGAGTGAGCTTGGAAGGTTTCCCTTCTTTCTGATATTTTGGAAAGAACTAAAAGGAATTTTTGAGGTCGAGAAATGATATTCCTTTAGAGCAAATGCCTCAGGTTGTCATGTAAATCATTCTCATTATTCTCTAGAAAAGCTGATAGGCACCCACTGTTGGATTGAGGTCTGTGCTCCAATTGCAGTCCCCTAGGAGTTCTTGTTATTGGTGAATCTTTGGAGGAAGCAGAGGTCCTTCCACACCAAGAAAAATTGTCTTTTTAAAATGCCAGTTCTCCAAGTTTGCACTTTTAAGGCAAAGCCCTCTTGTAAGAATGTTGATAGGTTAAACTCTTGGCCCACTTAAGTAATAATTGCACAATACAAGATGGGTGAAATTCTAATTAAGTTGGGGAATTCTAACACATGTTTTACCAAGAGCCTGTAAATGAAAGCCAAAGATTTTAGTTCAAAGAAAGAAGTGATTATGGTCAACAATAAAATCCAAAAGAGGTCCTTATTTAAGGAATAATTAAATAATTAATCTGCTAACTGGTTTCTCTTGCCACCAGGGTTTAGCCTCTAGGCATAATCCTTATGCATACACATGTGTGAAAGTTAATTTTGCAGCATAAACATGGGTAGTGGGCCAGTCATGGCCCTGAAACCCAGGAAGGAAATCTGAGGTTGAACGATCTGAGATCTGAAGCTGAATGAAAGAGGTGGTCGATGGGTTTCAACTCTCGAGATTTCTCTGTATCCACTTCCTGTACACTGTGAAAGTTGAGAAAAATTCAGCTGTTCCTTTGGTAGGGCCAACTAGAAGTAAATTCAAATGATCATTTCCATGCTAGAAGGTAAAGGTGAGGGTTTGCGAATCTTTTTGGAGTGGAGAGAAGTTGCCATTTGTTGTGTTGGAGATGAATTAGGCTACGTTAAAAATACATTAAAATCATCTCTCAAAAATATTTATCATCCCTGCCCTTGTTCTTTGAGATTGTGCTCTTCTATCTTGCAAAATAGTTTGACCTGGATGCCTTAGAGACAAAAGGAACTCTGGTATCTCTTGGAGCTCTTTGCCGTCAGCAATAGGCATGCTGAAGAATGGGGGTACTACTTGAACTATAAGCCTTCCTCTCTATGGCTTTGGCCTAGGGCAGTTCTCCATGTCAGACCCTCAGAACCCACCCATTGACACAGACCTTGTTCTCAGCAAAAGTTCAAGCCAGTGTAGAGGTGATGCTTTCCCCTTAACATGTTCTTAAGCTATGTGTAACTTTAAGAGAAATTGAGCCATGTGCTTCTAATTAATTTTTACTTAATTCCCCAGTGTTCTTTTCCTTCATATTTTTTAAAAAAGAGGTCACATGGTGAGGGAGCCTGGAGATTAAGCTTTCTGAAGAGATTTTATTGACAACAAAAACAATATGTTTATTGAAAAATGCAACTAATGGCCAGAGCCTACTGATGGGCCAGATTGGGTTCCCTGGTGTGACCTGTGGATGGAAGTCTGAGGAGGTGCTTCACTTGAACTCCCTGATGCGTCAAAGCTACAGCATATTGAGCTCCAAACTGACCTCATTTTCAAACACTACTTCTTCCCTACAGGGCTGCCTGCTGTGTAGCAATACCTTTTGTGGTTTGCTTCCACTGTACGAAGTATTTCTTTCCATAGTGTGGTCATTTCTTTCTACTTCTTTCTTTCCCTCCACCCTGCTCTTCATTTTCATTTGGGGGCTAGGGCTTATGAAAGGAAGTTAAGTATTTTGGCTGAAGTTTTGATGGTGCTGGAAATAGAACTCTGGACCATTGACCCCCACACCCCAGGCCCAAAGATGAGACCACCCAGCAGGATCCTGGGCTGCCCCTAGAACTGCTTCCCAGAACTGAGCTCTTGGCTGAGTTTGTCTTCTAGAACACAGAGCATCACTGCACGGAAGGGGATTTCCCCTTTCTCCTGCCACCCTCCCTGCTCCCACTTCTAGCCAGAAGAGCCAGTTTTGACCAAGTTTAGGAAAAGAGAATTACATTGTGTAAATGTGGGTAGCAGGGAGAACTAAGAACTTCATTGCAATGAACTTGCAAGTTCAGAAGTTGGTTCCAACCTGACCTCTCCCCCCTTGTCCCTATCTCTGGACGGCAGCAAAGAAACTTAGAAGGGATACTGGAGATGGGAGAGATTCTTTCAGGATTCTGGCAAGCACAGCAAGCAGGTCCCTTGTATTGCTGGCAGGTACCCAAGTTTATCTGTGTTTATGGGAATTTTCAGCGTTGAGCTGCGGTGGGTGTGAGTGTGTAGGTCTGTGGACTCCATGGTCAGTTAAGTTCCCTGCTCATCCAAAAATATTAGGCCAAAATAATCAACTAGGGGAAGGAAAAGAGGAGGTTGTTTATTAATCTGAAGGACTTACACCAGTGATCTATTCCCTTTTTGGGTCAGGGTGCTGGATAGATCTCTGTCCATTCTGAAGGAAGAGCTGAGTGAGAAATCTAGCGCTTTCTCACTTAAGTGTGAGAGAGCCCTATGGCCACTTGTAGGTTGGCTCAAACTCTTCTTTTTCTCTAGTTCTCAGGCCTTCTTTTTTACTTTGAATGAGATCAGAGAAAGTCCTGGAGGATTAATTGAAATACAGAGAGAGGTGGAGAAGAGGTAGTGAGAGAAGTTTGATAAACAAATCACAGTAAGACAAAGAAAGAGCCTGTGGCGTATCTATTAACCGTCAATAGTAAATCTTACTGGTAGACCCTGGCATGGGCTAATGGATCCCGGGGGTGAGGGGGCAGTATTTTTTGATTCAACTGACTAGCATTGCCTGAGCCTCTCTTATGTCACATTTTCTAGGTGCTTCTTCCACTTACATTCAAGTTCCTAATGGTAGGACGAAAGAACAAGTCTGACTTCCTTGAGTAAATCTGGGAGATTGGCATCGCCCTGTTCTATTTTGGTCTTTATGTTTGCCTCCTGAGAAGGTGTTTTTTTTTTTTTTTTCTTGTTTTTAATTTGAAGGGATCTGCGCAAATAATTATCATAAAAATAAGCTGGAGGCAACAGTTTTCTCAAATAATCTTCTGGAAGGAGGGCAGAGAGGAATTAGCCCACATTCTTGACCCAATACATGGATGTTCTTTGTGATTGTTAGAAAAAAAAAAAAAAGAACAAGAAAATAAAAGGGCTGCATAACAATGTCCCCTTTTAATCAACCTCCTATCAGGTGATTCAAACATTTTCAGAATTCAGCAGTGCTGAATATATATCAGAAATTGGTATTATCTAGGCATCTTTGTGAAGCTTATCTGAAAATTTTGTTTTCCTACCTCTGTCATTCTAAGGGCATTTGTTTCGAAGGAGAGTGTGTCCTCAGCCAAGTTCCTATGGCAGAAAGCGTTCATATAGGAAGACTCTGGCATCACCTCTGTAATACTGAAGGCTGAACCTACAGAATATTTTTATAATCCAGCACACTCGAACTACTTTTCCTCTAATTACTGCCATCAGTTTCTATTATGCATCAAAGAAACAGCCTTAGAAAAAAATGTGCCATTATTCTCAACGGAACTTCTGTTGACTTGCCCTCCACCCTGGCATGGGTGCTGTCTACTCCTGTGTCCACTGGGCGGGATCCATAAGTTGGATTCCTTCCTGGACGGTTTTGCTGGAGGGCTTTATTTTCCAAGTTAGGGATGTCTCTTATCCTCCCTACCCTTCCTGGTGTCACAGGTGTTGGTCTCTCACATAGAGCTTGGTGAACTAGAAACACTGAGGGATAGAAGACATTTGGGGGAATATCGGACCCGTGCAAAAATTACCCCGAAGCAAAAGTTAGCCTGCTACCAAGCAGAGGAATTAAAGCTCTGAGAGCTGAGTCTCCAGAAGCTTTCCGGAGAGGGGCTGTTCCTTGGCAGCAGTGCCTGTGCCTTGGTGAGAAGCAAAGCACTGGCCAGGCCTTGTGGATGGTTACCCAAACCCAGGTGACTGAGGTCATGGAGGAGGGACTCAGAGATGGCCAAGTTTTTCATACCTTTTTCACCCAGAGGTTTTGTGGTGAGTAGACATGACCTCTGAGGAAATTTGACAATTTTGTTGGTAGGAAAAAAAATCAAAACAATGAAAGAACCTCAAAAAGCAATTACATTGCTGCACGTACATTTCGGGAGTGCTTTTTCCCCGGTCCTATCCCAGCCTGACTCTAATTATCTATAGAGACATCTGATTAACTCCAAATGACATGCTCCATGCACGAGTCCCACGAGGGTGGGTTTGGGAAGGAACAGTTGAGAACCATACCACATTTCATTAGTTGGGTCCTGTCCCTCATGGCACCATCTGATTTGATTGAGAAATGAAAACATTGTAGGTTTTCCTTCCTCTTTTCCTTCCCCAGTAGCTTGAGTAAGCCACAGTTGGCTAGAGGGATAGGAGGATAAGCGAGAATTAGAAGGGATGGTCAGGGCCGAGAGAGAATACTGGATAATTCTTTTTCTTCCCTCCTGGAGCCCCACATGAGTAAGGGGCCAAACAGGTGGGCAAGAGAATGGATGTTGGCCATTACGCCATCTTCCCTGTTTGTCCCCATCGTCTGTCTGTGTCCTTGGCATGCCAGATGAAGGAAAACCCACCTCCACCTCTGGTTGTCTGCCCTTTCTCTGAATTGCTCTAGCAATCGCAGTCTCTTCCACACAGTTGAACACAAATCCTACACCTATTTTTTTGACCACTCTTTCTTGCATTCACATGCATGTCTGCTTAGCAGTAGATTCCAGGTGGCCTAGAGCTGATTGGGCATCTTTACGTGTCTGCATTTCCAGGGCAGGGCTGAGCCGCAGAGATTCATGGATCATCTGATTGTTGCTCCACTGCCACGTTCATCTCATCAAACCCTGGTTCCAGTGGTTGGCAGATTCTGGGCAATTTTGGCAGCAGAGCTGTGGGGCAAGATTTATGTTATTTGTTGCCATTTGTTGGTGAACTCGGCAATCCATCCAAATTTAAAATTCTCTAATCAGATTAGCTCATTTTTAATCATCTGGAGTCTGGCTGGGTTTGTTCTGTGTGGGAGCCAGCGAGGCCCAACTGTTGCCCTGACTTCCTTTGTACACTTGTGATGAAGGTCTTTTTCCCGTCGCCCACCTCGCGCCTTGAAAACTGTGAGTCAAGCTGCGCTTCCAGGAGTTTCTCTCCTTCCTCCTCATGCATACTTTGTAGTTGCCACTTTATCTGCCACCCCTTTTGTTAGGTTTTATAGCTTCACAGTCATGCCGCCTCCCCTCTGGCAAGACTGGAAGGAATGTGTGTGTACATATGTGCGTGTCTGCTTTCGTGGATATGTTTGCGTGCACACCCATGCACACGTATATGTGGGTATGTGCACATATATGTACACACACCTGTGCATACACACACGTGTGAGTTTCTGTATGTGTGTGTCTGAGTATTGTGCATGCACATAGTCATGCTCGTTTGCTGGTGAGTAGCCCCCCTCAGTGAGTGATATGGCATTGGAGTAGGATCTAGAGCCCTGACAAAGTGAAAAAATAACTTTTTCTGCATCCAGAGACCATAGTTTAAATTTATTTCACCTGTGGTACAGAACTGTGGAGGGATTCTGTTTCCTGAGTTTGTAAGTTATTTTCTCTTCAATGGGCCTTAACCAGTTTGCTTTTAGCATGATGTTTGTATTCTGTGCTCATATAGTTTGGTGTGCTTTGCTACTTGGGGTTGTGCCTCGGGTTTAGGATCGATTAACCTGTGGATGTTCAGCCTTCACAAGTGCGTACCTGTCTCCAAACCCTGAAATTCCAGCATCTTGGGTAAAGCTGTAGGAGGAGAGGGGAGGAACAGATAGATAGAAGCACATACGCAGCCCCAATCTCCATGCTTCTTTGCCCTTCCGGGGGTGTAGCAGGCACGCGCATACCCCATACCCAGTCACTCGGTCCCTCATATCCACAGTCCTGGATGCCCAGCTGAACGTTGATGCATGACCACCACAAAGGATTTGCAGTTCTGCAAAAGGTAGGGCTATGAAACATTCCCCTTCCCCTGTGCTCACAGGTCTCCTACCCCCTCTCCCGGGTGGCTCTTGTATAGAGGATGCCAGGCCCCGGCCTGGGGGTGAGCGCCAGCCCCCTTCAGGGTCCCAGTGGGCCATGTTCTGCTGCCCTCCCCATCCACAGAATTACATCTCTTCCCTGGGGTCAAGCCCCGAGCAGCCAGGCTCGAGCTAGAATTACTACACAGACTCATCGAAGGTGGAAATCCTGCTTCCTCTATCTGGAAAACACAACATTGGCTGTGGCTTTTTATTTTAGGAGTGTGATACTGCTCTTCTGTTCCAAAGTATGAGGATCACTCAGGCTTTTCACATGCACATAGATTGTAGTGTTTGAGTTGTATTCATATTCGGGGAGGTTGTAGCATTTGAGATGCACTCAGACGTATGGTGTCCCTGCCACAGTGCTGCTGGGCCTGCTGGAGGGACGACTGAGTGTCTTCACTGAGAGCAGTGAAGATGGCTTTAGCTTCATACCTTCGCAGGAGGACCAGGCTGGCACGGCCATGGTCCCGCCCCCAAACCCACAAAAACACCCTGTGATTTAGGCAGGCGGTAGTTATGGTTATCCTTACTTCATAGGTGGATGATGAAATTGAGACAGCGCGAAGCCCAGGGGCCAGGGTGCCAGCTCCCTAACCGCACCCTCCCCCCTGACCTGTAGGGCATCAGGGCCCCCCACGGCAGATTATTTCTTCCTTCCTAAAAATCCAGGCTGTTTCTTGCCACGCGGAAGACAATGAAATCCTCAACCAAGGGTGAAAAAAAGACCAACCAAATCAAAACAAACAAGGGCTTTTTTTTTTTTCTTCTTCTTCTTCTTAACACTTTTCTTAGGAAGTCATTAAGGAATTATTGAGCTGATTATGTGGGTGGAAATTATTTAAGTTCGGTCATTGTTTAGGCTGCCCAGTTTGGCTGCATTAGGAATGGGCTCCCAGCAACCACCCTACTGTTCTCTCCATGCTTGGGGAGGGCTGGGGGCCCCGCCCAGGTGCTCCCCTGTCCCAGATCCAGTGGCAGCGGTGACAATGAGGGGCACCCGTGTCCTGGGGTGGGGACCCGCTGGCCACGAGGGCGAGTGGGGCGCGGAGGTGGGAGAGGCCGTGGCTGGCGCTTGCCCAGGCTGCCGGACTTCCCTGTGTCGGGGAGCTAGAGGTGACCTGGGGGCCTGGGGCCGGGGCCGAGCAAAGGGAAGGGCTCCGGAAGGAGGCAGAAGCTGTTCTGCGGCTTCCCTGCAGCAGATCCTTTCCTGGCAGAGGCCGCGGGCCTCGCAGGCGCCTAATGAGGGGGTCCCTCCGGCAGTGGCAGCGCAGCGAGCGCGGTCGGGACCCCCGCGGCCCCGGGTTGACCTCTCGGGCACAGCCGCGTCCTGCAGAGGCGGGGGCCCAGGTCACCCCCCCCCTCCAGCCGCCCCGTGTGACGTGGGCCCAATCCTGGCCATCTTCCCCTTCCTCCTCCTTTGTCTTTTCTCAGAACTTTTGTTCCGGTTTTGCACTGGCCTAAGACACAGGGGCAGTGGGGTGGCTCTGTCGGGGTGATTGGGGCCTGTGCGCTGCGGCCGCCCTGACCCTGCGCTGCGCCCCTTCCTCGCCCGCGCCGGCCTCGGCTGGAAACCTTCCCGGGCTCCCAGATCCCGCGGGTGCGGGCGGCGGAGAGGGGGAGCGGGCGGGTGACCCCAGCTCCCGGGGCCGGAGGCGGCCCCCTCCCCGCCCGGGGTCCACGGAAGGGAAGGCGGCCCCTCGTTTCATTCTCTGGGCAGCTCTCAGAAGGGGACTCTTTCCATCAGACAGAAGGGGAAACTGAGGCCCAGAGGGATTTGAGTGGCTCATTTCACCAAGTTAAGCAGGTACCTTGATGCATAGGGTGGGAATCAGCCCCCAGACCGGCTGGTGCCTGGGGAAGGGCTTCTTCAGAGGGAGAGCGAGGGCGAAGCCAGGGAAGTCAAAGGAAGTGAAGGAGGAGGGGAAAGAGAGGGGGGAGGTGGGAGAGCCCTGGTGAGGGACGTTCTCACATCTGCCTCTGGGGCTCTCGCTGAGGCTCCTTCTCCAGTGAGTGCGGATCTGGTCACCTTGCCCCCGCATTTCTCCATCACTTGCAGTAGCCGGTGGCTTCTTACAGCTGGTGGCTCATCTTTCGGTCATCACGCCTGGTCTTGGGCCTTTTGGGGACACTGGAGACCATGAGAGAGACGGGCTCTTCCCTCAGTGAATTTGCAGTCTACACTGGGTCAACACGCTTGGGAGCACTAAGGCAGCAAAGTGTGGTTGACCGCGGGAGAAAAAAGCCAACATGTGTTGAGCGCCTGCCGCGTGCCTGGCACCATTTAGGACGGAGCCATGGGCTCTGAGGGACAGACCCCAAGAGGGGAAGGCAGTGAGGGAGGGTATCTCAGCGAAAGAAGAGAATGCTGCAGAATGTGGGACCCCACCCTGCTGTGGAAAGGGCAGAGATACGGAAGTGAGGGATGCTCTCCTGGCCACCTGAGTGCCTTTTTGCTGGGTGTTTGGAATCCAGCTCTCCTGAACGGCTGGTGGGGGGTGGGGTGACGCATCTGGGCTGGATACAACCTGAAAGTGGGGAGCACCATTCCCAGGAAGGCCAGGACCCCACCCAGTAATCTTCTTCTGGCTCCTCTGTCTCTTCCCCTTTGGGTTTCCTTGGGCATTGGCTGCATAGCCCCTGTGAGGGGTCCTGTGAGCAGAACTCCTTCCAGATGGGTCTTCCAAGGCCATGAGTCCAAGAAGATCTGCCTTGGCTCCTGCGACCTGCAGCCTGCCATCTCTGCCCTGTGATGGGTGAGCCAGCAGAGAGGCCATGTCACTGCCACCAGACGTGTGCCCCCAGGAGAAGGGTGCCCGGGCTGCAGGGGGCGGGGCAGAGAGGGGCTGGTGGGCTGGAGGAGACCAGGATCACGCTTGCTCCTGGCCAGCCATGTGACTTGGGTGAAGATGGCTGGGATCACCACTCACTCTGGCACCAGTGGGTCCGATCTTCCCAGCAGCTTATGAAGGAGGTGCTGTCAGTATACCCCTCATGCATGTGAGGGCCGAGGAGCTCAGGAAATTTATGGGTGCTAGGAGGCCGAGCTGGGATTCGAGTCTTCCTGGCACCCAAGACTTTGTGCTAATGATTAGGGCACACCACACCGTCTCCCCAGTTATTACCCCTGGGCGTCTCCTGGAGCCACCAGGCCCCACACAAGGCACATTGGGTGGAATGCCTGACAGCTCCCTGCCGCCCCGGCAGGCTGGGCCCTTACCACCGTCCCCACCCAGCACAGCTCACTAATCTGAACTGTCGGCTGCCGATAGCCACATTGGGTTAGGAATAGAAATGCCCTGCTGGGCCCCAGAGCCCTCCCGTCTGCCACCACTCGTCTGGGGGACGCACCTGTGCACCTTGTTGGTGGGGCCTCTCTCAGAGGGGTAGAGGACTGGCCAGGGGCTTGGCAGGCAGCCTGGGAGTTCCAGGGCAGCCCTGCTGGGGCGCGTGGGGAGACCACCCCTGTGGCCAGGGCCTGTGGCTGGCTCTCAGGCTTCAAGACCTCCCCTCTGTCAGCTGCTGCCTCACAAGCCCCTGTGAGGGGATTTGACACGGGCCTGGCAGGGAGGCTCCTTGTGCCATCTGTAGCTTCCAGCCTTCTGCTGCGGAGGGGCTCCCTAAATACGTGTTGAACTGAGCCATGAACACAGCACGGGGCAGAGTGGAGGCAAGGGCCTGTACAGTCGGCCTTGGCACGCGTCAGGGATTGAGTGCTGCTGTTTTCCTTCTTTCCACCAAATTCTCTTCCCTCCCATCTCTCCTGTCTTCTTTCCATTGTGCTTTAAAAGCACCCTGGGGCCCCACCCCCCACCTCCATGGTTGTCTGCCTAGGGGAGAGCTGGGTGCTAGGACTCAGGCATGGATTGCTGTGACCCTACAGAACAGGGCAAGGTGAGGAGTGGCATTCCACCAGTGGGGGTGGGGGTTGGGGGTTGGGGGGGCATTGCCCAGGAAGACCGACAGGCCTTGGCCTCTGGCACCATCTGACCTCCAAGCCTGCTGCCCCAGAGATGAATCAAGCTGGGAGACCTGGTCACCCTGACCCTGGCTCCCCTCCAGAGAGGGCCGTCCACAGTGCACCCGCCTGCAGCCAGTGCACCCTTTCCCGCGTGATCCTGAGCGCTGGCCCTGCTCCTCCTGTTCCTGAGGCCGTCTCCAAGTCCAGGGTATCACGCGGACCCGAGGAAGCACAGTGACATGGTCCCAGCAGGGTGTGGTGAAGGAAGTTGTTTTTCTTAATGGTAAACAGGATAGTAAAACAACAATAGCAGTGCAGACACTTCTCAGTTATTTACAAGTGGCTTCATCTGCGTTCTGAATACTCCAGGGCTTTCTCCTCCCAAGATGGGATGGGTTCCCAAAGGGGTTAGCAGTAAGGGAGGATCTAAGATTTATTGAGACTAGATTATACGCCAGACACATTCGTTCATATCAGTGTCCCCCAAACCTCATATGTCCGTGTTTTTATCCCATTTGCTCATGAGGAACTAAGCCTCATGGTCACATGGTTAGAAAGTGCCCTAGCCAAGCCCCTGACAGGTCTGTCTCCCTCCAGGGATGGCTGTTTCTCACCCCTCCACTGTGTGTGTGGGTGTGGACGTGTGTGTATGAGTATGTGTGCATGTATGTGCACAGGGATGTGAGGGCAGACACATGGGCAGACGGACTCCATGCAGACCATTCATCCTCATGCTCATGCAGTGCTCATGGCATTGGAGGCTCCCGAAATTCCCCCACCAGCAAAAGTTTATTCATACTACTATGAGTCTCCAGGGACATTTTTTTTGGGGGGGGGGCATTTTTTTTTTTTTAAAGAGGGGAGGGGTGGAGGGGCAGAGGGAGAAAACGTCAAGCAGGCTCCACACTAAGCACAGAGCCCAACTTGTGCCGGTCTCACAACCCATGAGATCAAGAGTTAAAATCAAGAGCCAGACGCTCCACCAACTGAGTCACTCAGGTGCCCCTCTAGGGCCATTTTAAATCGCAGTAGCCCCAAACGTTTCCATATAGTTGTTGTTTCCCACTTATTTTCATACTTGGCTGGAATATGGAAAATTCTTTTGGGTGCAGAAACTCTTGCAGATTGGGAAATTGAGGGTCCAAGATGAAAATGTGTCCCAAATCTGACGCCTCCTCTGCATTTCCACCCTCACCGTCTGAGCCTCCAGGGCTCCTGCCAGAATGATCACGGGGCCTCCTGATTGGTCTCCCCGCCTCTGTCCTTGCTCCCTCCCTGCTGCCCCAGCTAGCATGATCTCCAGGTTATGTTATTTCTCTGCTTGCCACCCCACCATGGGCCCTCATCATGGATGAAAACCAAACTCCTTACGGCTTCCAGCAAGGCCTTGCATGGTCCACAACCTCCACCCTACCTCTCTGATTTCAGTTCGTATTTTCTTCTCCCATCTCATTCCACAGGCTTTCTTGCTGTTTGTAGAACAGACCAGGTGCTTTGCTTCGCACCGACATTCTCTCTGCCTGGATCCCTTCTGATAATGGAACCTTTCACTTCATGTCTTTGCTGCAGTGACCCTGCAAGCAGGGCTGCCCTGAATATCCTACCTAAAGCCACCATCGTCTTCCCCGACCCTGGCCTCCCTTACCCTGCTCTCTCTAGTCTTTTGTCCAGAGTACTCGTCACATTCTAAAATATCATGTCAGCTTATTTACAGCTAGCCTGCAAGGGCAGGCTCTGCAAGGACAGTGGTTTTTTTCCCCATCTTTGGCTCACTGACACATCGCACGTACCTGGCACAGTGCCTGGCACATAGTAGGCGCCTCAGTAAATATTTGATGGATGAATCAAATCACATATCAGGTCAGCGAGGGACTCGTGACCAGAACCTGGTGTTTTACTCTCAAGCTAAGGATTCCCTCCCACTGAGTGTTGTACGTTAGAGGAAAACAGTTTTGTTTTTGGAGAGAGATCAAAACTTACCACGGGCATGGAGAGCCGAGCGCACCCACATGTACAGTGCATGAAATATGTGCCAGGTGCTGCGTATGTGTGCGTCTTCCTCATGCTGGCTGCACGTCTTCCCCGGGAGGACGGTGGGGCACAGAGGAGATAAATGATGTGCCCATGGCCCCGGCTGCTCAGAGACTGAGCTGGGTTTTACCTCAGGAGCGCATGGCCTCTCTGCACTGATAACCTAGCTGCTTGCCCCTGACTTTCCTGCTGGCTGCATGGAGAACTAGAGCTGCTGCTGATCTCTCCTGGTCTGGGCCCTGCTCCCTGCTCCCAGGAGCATGAGGGCTGCCCCCTGCTGCAAAGGAGGCCCTGAATGGACGTGCCAGCATCTCTGATGGGCACGTGGTTGTCAGGTCCTGATGCTGGCCCCGGGTTCTAGCCAAAGCAAGCCAGCAGGTTGCAAAAAAAGCTACCGTAAGGTTTGGCTGCTCATCGAAGGGCATGTCGGCTCCTGCTTTCCAGGGCCTGTGCACCACGGGGGCCCTCTCCTCTCCCGCAGGCTTAGTCTTTGGTCCTGTGAAGGGAGCCTGCAGGGGACCATGATCAAGACTGACTTGCTGTCCTCGACAACCCGCGGGCTCCTCCTCCCCAGTGTGTCCTTCATGCTGGTGTCTCAAGCCCTTGCAAACCAACAGGAAACCAGTTTGAAAGCCTCCCTGGATGAGCATGTGCTCCTGCATTTTAGAAGGACTTGCCGTCCAGATCATCTTGGGGACCAAAGAGATAGTGGGAGGTAAATTCATTCTTTTCACTCGAGGAGTTTCTGTTCTACTCCGATTAGATATACTATATAAAATTACTAATATTACAGACACACAAAGCAGGAACACAAATATAATCCATGAGCCATGTGCTGTGGATGTTTCCTTCATTGGGTTTTGGAAAGTGAAGGCATTACATATATAAGGTGTTCGTAAAAATTCAGAGAGAGTATGGCAAATAGGATCAGTCTTTTTGTAGGGCAAGGGGTACCACCTAACTGTAGGCTTCTGTGATAGGAGTACCATCGTCTTGGAACACAGAGGATCAGGATACACCAAACTAGGCCCTGGGTTATCATAGGTCACACTCCCTGGAAGGAGATATCCATTTTGTCCATACTTGCCAGGACAAGGCCTCCTGTTGGCTAATAAGGGAAGAATTAGGATCATTGAGCACACCTTTCAGAACATTGGGTTCCAATGAAGTGAAGGTTTGGGGAGTTTCCATGGAGACAGGAAGGCTTCACTTAGGCCTTGTGTAGTAATTTGAGGGCATTTGTGATCCCTGCCTGTTCTCAGGTCCAGAGGGACTCCAGCTGCTTCACTTCCCTCGGCCTTGGGTCCTCATGGGCTGTGGGGAAAGTTAAAAGGATTATAATGGAGCCCAGTTAAGATTGAACTGGTTCTCTGGTTCCTCTCTCAGCACTTGGATTGCATTTACCACTGGAGTGTTACCGGGTTATGATTTCGCCTTCCAATATATTTATTAGGCCGTGAATTCAGCACCTCCCACGAGACAGAATACTGAAGCTTCTGAGAAGAGATGGTCTGATGGGGACTTCACCCCCACTGAAGCCTACTTCCAACTCCCCACTCAACACCTTCTCCCGGAAGACATTCTTTCTTGACCACCAGGCACACCATGCTAACTTGTTATTTTCTGAGCCATTGCTCTGGCATTTTCCTTGAGGTCAGGGATCAGACATCACCATTCGAATCCCCTGCAAGCTTTGGCACTTGTACTCACCCATGCTCAGTAAATGCCAGTTGGCTCGAGAGGAACAGAAATTGCTGCTGCCCACTGAAGAAAATTAAGAACCAGGAACTTGCAGATTAAAGGACCAAGGGTGGCTTTTCTCAGGATGCCCTAATAAACTGACCAGGCCTAGTATCTCAACCTCATAATCTTGCCAGCTTTTCCTCAGGGGACTTGAATCTTAACTCCTGCACCAAGCTCGGGATTTTTCTGTAGGTGGTCTGTTTGCAGACTTATTTGCTTTTACTCAAGACCTGGCTATGAGAACTGTTAATTCAGATGATCTAATCAAAACCACACATGAGGCTTTAATGATGCTCCTCTGCCTGCTACTCCCCACCCATTATTGTACTCTGATTCTGTTTGAAGAAGCCCAAGTATGGTTCCAGGGCCTTGGAGAAAGCTGCTGGATGAGGCCAGCCTCAGGCGGGTGGACGTCCCCACTGGTCTTTTCTCACAGATGACTCTGGTTCTTTTCTGGACCAGAAAACTCTCCAAGCAAACTCTTCCCAAGAGCCCAGAATGCCAGCACTTTCTGATGATTGAGTATCTTGTCTAGGAGAAAGACCTCAGTCTTAATATGAACATTTGCATTTCATTAGACAAAACTAAGGAGTCCTTAGGAGTGGCCTGGCCCAGCAAGAAGAATATTGGATCTCATGACTGCAAGGGGCACCAGCAGCTTCTGGCCATGGCACGCTTACTCTTTCTCTTGATCTGGGTACTGGTCACAGAGTTGCCATCACTTTGTACACTTTTCTGTAAATCTGTGCCACTTCAAAGTTAAGGCAGTGAGAAAATTAAGCAAGCAAATAATAAACACAAATTTGGGGCAGTGCCTCCTTAGGGGTGAGGGAAGGCAGGAAGATGGCAAATACCCTGGCAACTCCTAGTTTCCATTATAGTCTTTAGGTTAGAGATTAGATTCATTAGAATTCTTATGATGCTTCATAATTCACTTAACTCACATATATATTATAAATATTTAATTATATGTTTCAAATAATAAATAATAAGCATATATATATAATCCTGCAGGTTCTGTGGTCAGATAGACCAGGTTTGGAGTCTTGCCCCATCACTTACTGGCTCTATAGATCCTGGATGGATAACATAAGCTCTCAGAATGTCAGTTTGTTCATCTGCAAAATGGGGGTTGCAATTCACAATTAATAACTGAGTTGACGTTTGGAGCATGTATTTCAAAGCCAAGTATTTGGTCTTGTGAGAGCATAAAGCAGTGAGACTGAAGCTAGTTGAAGAGGGATGGGGTGTGAGCAGGAGATGTCATGGAAAACTTCCTTGAGAAACTGATGTTTGAGCTGTGTGTTGACCGAAGGCTAGTTTTAAGTAGGCAAAGTCAGTACCTGGATTCATCTCCCCTTATACTCAGATACTAGGTCTTGTGGGGGAAAATAAGAGTTGTAGTCCACGGAAGCATGGATTTTTTCAAAGCTGCAGTGGACTTCAGAGAACATTACATAACACACCCTCTCCTACCCTCACTCCCCCTAGATTTTGCCAGTGAAGAAGTGAAGCCCAAGAGATAATGTGACTTGCTCAGGCTTTTTAGCTGATGAGCAAAAGAACTAGGGTTGGAACACAAAGTCACATTTGCCCCTGTATGTGACAGACCCAATTCTAGTGCTTTACATGCTTGATATTTAACCTTCACTAGCAACTCTATATAGTAGGACCGTTATCATTCCTTGTTTACAGGTGGGAAAACTGATGCCCAGAGAGGTTAAGTAACCCCCTCATGTTCACACAGCTCAGAGCAGAGTCAGGATTTGAACCTAGTCTGACTGCAGAGCCACCACATTGCTAATTACTACCCCGTACTTCCTCCTACCATAACCTTGGTTTGCAGTATTTCTGCCGAACCATGATGTTTTCTCTGCCCTCATGGAACTGTACTCTTCCTGGAGGGAAAAGATAGTAATACAACAGAACACAACATCAATGAGAAAGCCCAGCCGAGCAGAGGTTCAGCTTTGGGAGTCAGTCAGTTCATCTCTTGGGCTTCATATTCTTCATCAGCAACGTTGAAGAAAGGTGAGGGTGGGGTTACAGAATGTTCTCTGAAGTCCACTGACTAGTAGGTGGGATCCAGACCACTGGCTGATGATTCTGTCACAGGGTAGAGTTCAGACTTTGTCCTGAGGTAGCAGGGAGCCAGTGTGAGATTGTGGGTGTTAGGACATGAAGAAGAAAGTATTGCTTTAGGGAAGTGGAACCTGAGAGACTTTTATCTGCCAACTATGTTTTTCTAGAGACCGACTTCCCAAGAGGACATGCCTGGCCACTTAGATCCACGGACTTTATGCTCTAGGAGACCCCACGGGGGAACTTATTGTGACTGGTCTCATTCATGTTCCTTTTCAGATAAGGACGGCTGAATCATGGTTTGGACTTCCAGTAAGTTCTCACTCCTGACTCCACTTTGCGATGGAACCTCCACTTCCATCACCACCACCACCACCCCCACTTTTATTCCCTGCATCCCTGCCCATCCCTCCCAGAGAGACCAGGGATCCTTGATGGGATCTCATCATTGGTATCACCGGATGCTCTTCTGAGTTGGTGCACCATCCCAAGCCAACTTCTATTTCAGTATCATGGGGAAATTCATATAGACATGTTCCCCTTTGTAGTGGCCTTGGAAAAATGTTTTCCTCTTCAGACAGCCCTCCCCTCTATTTGCATAACGGCAAGAAAGCAACACTGCCACCTAGTGGGAGTTCAGAGTGTGACCCCCAGAGCTCCTCCTCCTGACCCCCGTCCATCACTTCTATTTTAAACACATAAACCAAGGCGCAGTTCTGAGTGCAGTGTGTGGATCCAAGAGGATTGTAAGGTCTGATTCCATTCTCGGAACACTTGCAGTTGCCAGTGTCACCGAGGCTCAGACAACCTTTGAAACAGGTGTGGGGAACTCTACCTGCTTTCCCTTGACTAATTCTGGTAACAATTCAATGAGGCAGGTAGGTGTAGCCCCATTTACAAACGAAGACATCAAGGCTCAGAAAATCAAGTAACTGAGCACTTTATTGAGCACCTGGCATGCACTCAAGCCATGGAAGAGGCCTCCTAGGTAGTATGTGGACTATAGCCTGTTTTCCTCCAAAAGTTGCTATCCAGACACAGCGGCAAAGCACTGGCAGGTCCTTGGCATCTTGCAGAGTGGGGTGACCCTGTGCCCTGAGGTAGCCCAGCAGGGCTACCTGGAGAGAAGAGGTGGGTCTGGGATTTGGAAGGTTCAAGGGAAGAGAACATTTGGTGGATGAAGGCGCAGAGGTGGCACAGAAATGGAGATGTCTGTGGACAAAGAAAGGCTGCCAGACCAGGGCCAACCCTGGTGCCATGGGTGGAGGTCCAGTATACAGAGCCTTTGAGAGCTAGGTTGGGGACTCTGGGAAGTCACCATGTCTTCTCCATGCTACGTTTGTAAATTAAGATGGAAGACATGCTTGATAGAAGGAATTGAAATGATGTAGAAGTATATAAAGTAAAAAAATGATTTTCTTCCTTCAGTCCCATCCTCCATCAGAGAGTAGAATTAATAGTTAAGAGGTTGGTGTCTGTGCTTCCAGAATATTCCCTATCCCTGTAAAATTACATAGACAAATATACCCATTCATATATACAAAAATATATGCACATATAGTATGAGTTATTTTAAATAGGATTATTTTTAACTACAATTTTATAATTTCCTTATTATAACAAAACTCAGAAATATATTACAGCCAGCTTTTAAAAAATCTTTTATTGTTAAAATTTTAAACATATAAAAGATGGTCTAATAAATCTCCCCCCCCCAGCTGCAACATTTATCGATACATGGCCAATCTTGTTTCACTTCTCTCCCTCTCCATAGCTTCCTCCCAGTAGGAAGGAATTGTTCAAAAGAACAATTTAAAAAAATACAACTACAGTGCTATTAGTACATTAAAAAGCATGACTTCCTTCATATCGTCAAGTATGTAGTTAGTGTCCAAAGTTTTCCACCGGCTTGTGACAGCTGATGTGTTTGAATCATGATTTTAATAAGGCCAATATATTGCATTTGCTTGATGCTTTTTCAGTCTCTTTTCCTTCATAGATTTCTACACTCTCTTTTTCCTTTTAGTTTTTCCCATTCATTTGTTGAAGAAACTAGTCATTTGTCCTGTAAAGTTTCTCACGTTCTGGATTTTGCTGATTGTAATCCCTGTGGTGTCTTTTAACTTGTTCCTCTGTTCCTGTATTTCCGGTAAGCAGGTGATTAGGAGCTTGAGCAGAATCAGATTTGATTCCTTGGCCAAAACGTTGCAGCTGCTTAGGCAGGGGAATGAAATGACCAGGAGCAAGAGTGGTAGCATCGGGAAAGAAAGAGATACTTTCTCTTTCTCGGCCTCCCCAAGCAATCCTTTGGGTTTGCTCTCCATAGATGCAGGCGGGGGGCCAAGGAGGAGATTGCCCCCAAACCTCCATAGGGTTGGCTTTGGGGATGCTCTGTTGCTGGGGGGGAGGGGTCACGCATCACCAGAAGTTTCCATAGGGGACCCCTGGGGCCATCTGCCCCTCCCATCTGGTCAGCTGGAGCTGACCAGCAAGTGGCTCTCTCAAATGGGAGCCAATAGCTTTTTCCTCTGCTGGTTTCCACTGGCTTTCTTCCCTTCTTCCCACCAGCCCTACATCTCCACTTAAACACACACACACATACATTCACACACATTATAAAAATGCTTTTCTCTCCTCTTCTCAGTCAGTTTATCCAGATGACACTGCTGAATCACCAAGGAAAGCTTAACTGTCTCAGCTCAGAGCTAGGAAAAATCTGGACAGTGTTTGCCGAAATTACTAGTGCTCTTGAAATGCCTTACGTGTGGTATCACACACTCCTGCAGGAGGATCACTTAATTTCGAAATTAAATGACTAGCTCTGAATTTTACTTCCTACTCCATCCCTAGAAACTCATCTTCAGCCACATTTGTCTTAAATGAGCATTCCCAGTTTTTCAGTACCTTTGGCTGGCTTCCCCTCCCCCACCATGGGACTAAGTTGCATTTCTTAAAGATCATTCAATTGCTATTTTCTATTAATCGAAGACTCAGGCCCAAAGCTGCTCACCACCAGCAGCAAATACAAGGTCTGTAAACGAACATGCCATTAAAGCAGCTAAACCTGATGATTAAATTTGCTATGGGGTCTTATCTCGGAGAAATGTATACTTTTCTTTTGGCCTTCTGAAATATTTTAAGAATGATTCCTTCTCATCACTTTCCTGAGCTCCTAGGAGTCTGTGCTGCCACAGAGTTTCTTTTCTTTTTTTTTTTTTAAAGATTTTATTTATTTATTCATAAGACACACAGACAGAGAGAGAGAGACAGGCAGAGGGAGAAGCAGGCTCCACGCAGGGAGCCCGACGTGGGACTCGATCCCAGGTCTCCAGGATCACACCCTGGGCTGAAGGCAGGCACTAAACCGCTGAGCCACCCGGGCTGCCCAACACAGGGTTACTTTTCTTAGTTACTCGATTCATCAGCCTTCTTGCTGGAGAGAACCACAGGAGATAACCTGGTTCGGGGTTCTGCTTCCTCCCTCCCTGTCCCTTCACTTAAAAAAAAAAAATACAATTATCTGAATCCTAGATGAGCTATATCATTTATCAGAATCAATCGGTAAGGAAGGGAAGTGAGCTTTGAGCCTAGTCCTTATCTTGTCTGAGCTGTGTCAGAATCCTTGTAGTTTTGATGATTTATCCACAGAGGTAAAGTCTGAAATAAGGGGCCTCCTTCATATGTGCAGTGTGTGAGTTGGGGATTATTCCTCCTTCAGTCTGCCACGTAAATTCTTTTTACCTGAGTTAAGGGGGTGGAGGGTGAGTATCTTCCTGCCTGAGCTACCAGTGCTTCAAGTCTCTTCTTACTGCCCTTTTGTGCACATCCTTCTTCTGACTCTGGCCCCACAGGCACTCACGGGCTCAGCTGCCCACTTCCTGGGAATCTACGTTGGCTTTGGAGACTCTAGCTATGTCCTTTCATGGAGGCGGTGTGGTGCAGTGAAACAAAGCCTAGGCACACGCTTAGGTTCAAGCCCTGAGTCCCTTCTTGGGAGTAGGGTGGTGCTTGGGCAAGTCACTCAGGTAACGACCGTCAGTTTCTTTATCTTTAAAATGGGCCGACAATCCCTATTTCAGGATTGAGGTGGCCATTCCAGACTGCACATCCCCAGCCTTTGGCATGTGCCACATGCGTAATAAATGGTCACCATTGTAACTGTGGAAAGGGAGAGGAGAATCCGGCCTCTAGGGAAGGGGGCGTGAGAGAGATCTAAGATAGAAGGCCAGTGTTTTCAGGATAATGTATGCTTTTGTTTGACCCTTAGATTTGGGAAGGATGGTTGTTTTTTATGAACTACCCACTTTTCTTCCTCCCAAGCTATAAACTGAGTGGAGATAATCAGCTCTCTGTCATATAACCTCTTGAGTGTTTTTTTTTGGTTGATTGATTATATATACATATATATGCACATGCACACACACAGCACGGGGCTGGGGGTGGGGGGAGCTCAGCAAACCTCTACCCACGGTCCGCATAAGATTTCTGGCGAGGCATCTGCCATGGTTTCTTCATATCTGAATCCCCAAAGCAAACTAAGTCGGAAGCAGTGCATGAGAAACATCCCCTCTGGTGACCTACTCAGGTACTTACTTCCTCTTTATTATTTCATTACTTTTTGTCCCGGCGAATTTGCTCTTACAGTTTCAAGATAATCAATTTATTTTCATGCGCCTTCCCCATCCAAATTGGATTACAAATATAAATAGCTCTGCGCCGGCCCCAGCGGCCAGCGTGCGCTCCCAGGCTGGTGCTTGGCAGCCGGGCTCCTTGGGCAGGCTGGGGCTGTTTGTTTATTTTCAATTGGAGCTCTAAGTGCTGGAATGACTTTCACCTCCTCCACACACAGCCATCTCAGAACCCCCTTTGTTCCCTGGGCGCAGAGGACAGCTATTCAGGGTTTTCACTGGTTGCGGTAAGAATGCCAGTTCCCTCGCCATCACCCTGCTGGTGGCTCTCCTGTGGTTAGCCTCTT
This sequence comes from Canis aureus, assembly GCF_053574225.1. Lineage (NCBI taxonomy): Eukaryota > Metazoa > Chordata > Mammalia > Carnivora > Canidae > Canis > Canis aureus. The sequence continues at coordinate 50,930,199 of NC_135621.1, forward strand.
TCATTTACAATTTTTTTCTACATCACGAAGTGCATTTGTGCACACACACACCCCCACTCGCCTCAGGCTGCACCCCAAAGATCTACCTTACGCTTGCTATTTGCCTTCCAGGAACTGGAGAATACCACCAGGTGACATTGTAAGGAAAATAGGACCAGGTCCCAGGTCAGGAACCGTGGTCTCCTTGGTTGGAGTTCAGCTTTTTCCCTCGCTGGAAATCTCCTTCTCACTTTGTTTTCTCTTTACTTCATGTGCATTTTGGGTTGTGTGGAGGTGGTTTCCTTACCATATTGTCTCACCTCCGCTGACAGATGTAGAATTAACTGGAATACGAGTTAGGCCCCACATGCCGATTGGGAACGCTGTTTTTCTTGGTCTTCTAGATGTGGGGATTTGTTACCCCACCCTGATCTCTGTTCACGGGGGGGGGGGGGGGGGTGTTGCTCTTGGTGTGGTCCTTGAACCACCAGCATTCGACCTTCTAGAAAGTGAGGACTTAGGTCTGACTGTATCGTGGCGGGACCCAGGGATCTGCGATAGGAAAGTTGCAGCGTGCTGGTCTGAGTACGAAATGTCATCTCTGAAGATACGACTACTGCCCCCATTCATTTCTTCCTTTCTCTTCCAGGCTAGTGCTGAGCCTTGTCAGGACCCACCCCGCAGGCCGTTGTCACTCCAGTTTGGTCATAAATACGTTCATGCACATGTACCTCTCTGTCTCCAGTATCTTTTCTCCGATGCTGAGATAAAATTCTGTGCTGGTCTTCCAAGGAGCTCAGCGTCTAGTTGAAGAGATAAGGCGTGCTCATGTGAAAAGAGGAGTAACCATAGCTGGCAAGGAAGGCTAAGTGCGCATGTGTGATTAAACTCGGTTTTAATGGGACGGAGGGTGTTGGCCCTGAGTGGGGTCCTGAGGAAGGATGGTGCCAGGTGGGAGGTAGCGGGAGAGCAGCCCCTCAGAGGCAACAGCATGAGTAGCAGCTTGCAGTGGGGATGAGGGACTCCTGTGGGTGAGGAGGGGAGCCAAACTGACCCAAGGAGGAGGAAGAATTGGGTTGGTTGTAAAGGAATGTGAGTCTAAGCTGCCTTTTGGGGAGCTTAAAAGATAATCAGATTAGTTGGGATTTCGGGAAGAAAATTTGGCAAATCAGTGCTATAATCAGGATCATGTTAGGCTTTGCAAAGTCAGAATCCCATTTGCTAATTTGGCGCCTTCCCCTTTCGTTAGTTCGGGGTGCCCAAAATTGTAGGTTTGGAGAAAAAATACTACAGTACTTTTCCACTGGTGAGTCTGGAGAAAACTGTAGGTAAAGAGTGGACAAGGTGTTCCAAGACAGAAAAACAAAACTTTATATTATGATAATTTCCAAAAATTTATAAAGGTGTAACACTATCATAATTCTTAGTTCATCATGAAAAAACCGTCCCCGTGAGGCAACAATGAGAAGTTCAAGAACCAAAGAATCTAACTTATGGGGATAGAAATCAAAATGGTGGTTGCCTCTGGTGGGGGTGAGGGGGCAAGTAGGAGGGCAAGAGAGAAGTTTCTGGGGTCGTGATAAAGTTCTTTATCCTTATGGGGGTATTGATGCCATAAGTGTATGTTTGTCAGACTCCGCAAGCTGCACTTACGTTCTGAGCAGTGCACTGCATACAATTCAGGAAAATAAAGCTATTCTGGGACACCTGGGAGGCTCAGTTGGTTAAGCATCTGCTTTCGGCTCAGGTCATGATCCCGGGGTCCTGGGATCGAGCCCCGAGTCAGGCTCCCCGTTCAGCAGGGATCTGCTTCTTCCTCTCCCTCTGCAGGCTGCTCCCCCTACTTGTTCTCTCTCTCTCTCTCTGTCAAACAAATAAATAAAATCTTTAAAAAAACAAAGCTATTCCTCCTTTTTCTGCCCTAATTTTCATTTAGTCCTTTTGATCGTGCCAAGGAAAAACTGATTGGGGTCAGTGTGTAATAACATCTAATACTTATCTCCCTCCCTTTCTAAACAAAAGCAGAAGGCCTCAGAAGAATATTTTGTTTTCACTGCATTAGAAAAACAATCCTTTATGCCCATTGATACTAGCGCTCCTAAAAAGTACTGGAATATTTTTTCTTCAAAAATAAAATGATTTAAGGAAAAGAGATAAAAGCGCTAAGCATGTAGAGTGGAGGCTGTAAGGTGGTTTGTGGCTGGCAGACACTGGAGAAGCACTAGTGGGTGGGAGTTATTACTTCAGGGTGCCCCTGTGGGACAGAAGAGTCTTGCCAAAAAATGATCTGTCCTTATTCACTCAGACATCACTCGTCGAGTTTGGTTCTGTGTTCTGGATTCATGGAGCCAGAGACATCGAGGGTGGCCGTTGGCGTCCAGGCATCTGTGGTGGGCTGGAGACTGGTCGGGCCGGGCCGTGGAAACAGCAGTTGTGAGTGGTTCACCTGGAAGCAAATCTCTGGCCTCTGCGTCACAGCAGCTCCGGGTACCTGAGAGGCCCAGCCACGCTGTCTGCCGGAGTAAGACAGGGCCAGGGCCGTGAACTGGCCTTGAACCCTCTCCCTGACTCACCTGTTGCCGTGACCCAGTACCTTCTAGGTTCCTGTGGGGGGCGCAGGTTGGAGCCAGGCCCCGTGGGCCGTCGTGGGCTCTCCAAGGACCCGGGGCCTTCCACACAAAACATGCTGGGGATCTTTGAAATAACTAGTGTGTCGGGAACATCAGTTCACCCTCCAGTGACCTGTGTGTGCCCGTGCTGCCCCCGGGCCTGTGGTGTCCAGGGAGCCTGTGCTCTCGGGGTCGCCGTCCCCGTCTCCGTGCATCCCTGGTGAGGCGACGTGATGGAGCGCAGCCCCCCATCTCCAGGAGGCGCTCCCCGAAGAGACAGCTCGGGTCACAGTTGCCGTTCAACCGCCCCGTCCACGGCTCTGCTAGAAAGCCGTGGCAGCCGTGTAGCTGGCCTTCCCGTCCACCTCGCGCTTCCTACGCCACCGCTCCCCAAGCCCGGCTCTCTCGGGCTGCGCCTCGGATCTGCCTTCATCTCTAGGTTCCACCTGCACAGGACCTGGCTTACTGCAGTAAGACGAGGCCGACCCAGGGTCGGGGGGAGGCCTTTGGGGCGCAGAGAGGGTCATCTCGGGCCCTGGGGGTTCAGCGGGGGAGGTGGAGTATTTTGCGTGAGGAGTCAGAGTTGGGGCGAGGTGGCAGGTGTCTAAGTGCATTATCAGATAGCAGCAGACCTTCCTGGGGGTTCAGCACCTGCCGAGTGGCTGTCGGGGACACCGAATCCTCTAGCGACCCAGCAAGGCAGCCACTGTCCCTATCCCTGCTTTACAGGAGTGGAAACTGGGGGCTCAGACAGCTTGAGTCACTGGCGTAAAATCACACTGGAGTAGGAGAGCCGGGGTTCAAACCCCAGCAGTCTGGCTACAGAGCCTCACAGTTAGCTGTGAAGCCAGTGGTTCTCCACCTCACCCAAGTCTAGGAATCACTTGAGGCTTTGGGTCCCGTGTGGTGGATTCCCCAGGAAGCTCCATCACAGACCAGGATCCTGGGCACCTGGGGGGCTCAGTCTGTTGAGCATTGGACTCTTGGTTTTGGCCCAGGCTGTGATCTCAGGGTGGTGAGATGGAGTCTGGCCTCGGGCTTACCCTCAACGTAGAGCCTGCTTAAGCTTCTTTCTCCCCCTCTCCCTCTCCCTCTGCCTCTGCCCCCCAGATGTGTGGCCTCAAGGGATGACGTTCTCAGCAAGGAAGCAAGGAATTGGGCTTGGAGCCCTTGTGCACTGGAGATACATTTAACAGGAGGCTCGACCGGAGCAATCGGATCCTACCAGCCTGGAGGGATTCCCCTGGGACTTAGCTGGGCCCGATCTTAGGTCTTCGGTGAAAGCTCAGAGCAGTCCCCTGTCTGTGCCCTGGTGCCCCGAGACCCTGAGGGTCGGGATCATCCACTACCATTTGCCTCCCTGCGGCCTCGCTGTCTTCTGGCCTTGCCAGGGAGGGGGAATCCTTCTTGGTTAAGGTAAAGCTTTTCCCGCTAAAGTGTCTCCTGCAGAAGTCTGTGACTACCTGGGATCTTCAGGAAATGAGTCATTCTGCGATTTCCAAATAGCTAAAGATTCGTCCTTTTAATAGCTCTTGCTTTTTATTATCATTATTTTTGGTGGAAGTCGTCACATATATTTCAGCTTCCATAACCAGGTTGTAATGAACAGAATTTGTTCTAAGTGATTCTGGGCTATTCTCAGGATCATTGGTGATGTCCTTGGGGTCCACAGAGTCCTTTCATTCTGTGCAGTGTCCCTTCCCTGTCAGCAGGCACTCACTGCTCACCGAACCAGGGGACCTGTTTCTCAGAGTCCCCCTTCCTTTCCACCTGCCCCCTCTATCATTTGTAATTTGCCTGATTCTAATCTGCTGTTGGTTTAGAAACCAGATTAATGATCTTGTTTCAACAGTGTATGAAATGAAACAAGTGCTGCATGAGGACCCTGGGGACATTTAGCCTGAAAGGGGTGTCCATGGGCATCATGACATCAAATGGAATTGTTCATTCAGATGCCTTTGTTACTTCCTTCCTTTTTAAGGCAGGCAAAATGGAGCTGTCCTTTGGATTTTTAGAGCTGAAGAAATAGACAAAGATAAATTCCCTGAGTTCTCTCCATCTCCACGTATTTAAGGATAAGTCAATCACAGAAGTGCATTGACCTAGACCCCAGTGGTCCCCATGGCTGAATTTTCAAATCATACTCAAATATCAGGATTCCACTTCTTCCCAGATCACTTAGGTCAGAATCCTTAGGGGTGAAACCCGGACATTAATATTTTAAAAATATTCTAGGGATCCTAATATGCAACCTAGATTGAGAACCACTGATTTAGATCCCTCCCAAATCACCACGCTGAAAAACTGTGTGTCTTTGAGACAGCGGTTCTCAACCGTGGCTGCCTGTGAGAACCACCTGGAAGAGCTAGGAACAGCTTGAAAATGCCTTGCCAGGTTTTCCTAATGAGCAATCAGGGCTGAGAACCACCGGTTTAAGATATTTTGGCTGTAATATTGTTTTTTATAGATCTGCACTTTCTGAGAGACTTGGGAATCTTTTTTTTTTTTTTTTTTAATGTATCAGTGTTTTCCTGGAGATAATGGCAACCTTTGTCTTTAGATTAGCTTTATAAATCTAACACCCACGTGGTAGGATTTGTTCACGTTGATATGATAGGAGGGAAAGGAGACCCTGATCAGACAACGTGAGACAGCACAGATTTGTCTCTGATCAGGAGAGTGGAAATCCTGAGAGCAAGTATAAATTATGGATCCAGCAGGAAAATGGTTTGTGGCAGGATCGGCTTGTGCACTGGACGGACAGCTCTGGTGTAACTAGGTCTTCGGTATCTTCTCTGGTGCACCTTTAGAGTTGCAAAAATGCACAAGCACATAGATGGGAGTATCATCCTTCAGCCTTCAGATTAAATGTGCAGCTGAATTGGGGATGCTGAAGAGGTACATCAGTGCAACAAAATTCTCCAGCGTCGCACGCAAGCAGGGGTTTGAGTTTGGGGTGGGGGACACGGGGGAGGGATCTTGGGAATCTGTACCAGAATATGAGAAAACTTGCAGGACGTGCAGAGGAAAAACACACGTGTGTCCCGATCTCCTTGTTTTAGATTCTGAAATGCACTGTTGGGGCCTGCGATCTATTTCAGCCTTTTCAGCCTTGTCATCAGAGCATAGAGCAAGTTTTCAAGGCTTGTAGGATGTATCTATTAAAATAACCTATGTGACTGAGTAGCTGCTCACTGTAACATTTTTGTTCCACTGAAGTACAATGAGAGGAAATGGGGCTCCAGGAAGTGGCCATTATATCAGGGGATCCAAAGAGGCACAGGGCCACTCCAGTATTTACACACATTCTGGACATTGTGCTTGCGACCTTGGGTAACCCTCCACTTTCTTCTGCTCCTGTTTAATCTCCTGCAGACTTGGAGGCTACCACGCTGGAGGAGGGATGTCCTAAACTCTGGGGCCCTGGGGAAATTGAGTCGTGGACACACTCCATATCTCTTTCTGTGCCTTCCTTGAAGGCTTTCAAGGTTGTTGATTCTCCAGCCAAGCAGCTGACGGTATAACTTTGTCCTCTGGATGGCTGTGGTGGTGGCCCACTGGGGGTGAGCAGCCACTGCTCTGGGAGACCCGAGGCCTGTACTTGATTCAAGGCCGCTTTAAAAGGCATCTCGGCCTCTTGAAGAGGCCAGGCCAACATCTCCAGGCCTTTTGCATATATTCCCCACCGCCCCCCAGCTTTGTGGTCTGCAGTCCCCTCACTCTGGGGACAGAGGGGAGGGTCCTCAACTGGCCTGCAGAGATGCCTGTCTTGTCATGGGGTTGGGTGAGCCGGTCAAGGTGCCCTACACTCTGCTGACGCCCCTCTCCCATTCCCATCTATCAGCTCCCTGTGTGAATTTTAGATATTAGGTTTTCTGATAACAAAAATCCTGCTACTATCCTGTTTAGAATAGCAGCACGCTAAGGCTGGAAGAGCCCCCAGGAGCTGTGAGTCTGGTTCTCAGGTTTTTGATGGAGAAGGGTGACAGTCGGTCAGGTGGTGGTCTCCGTCCTGAACCCTTTGCCTGGCCCCGTGCCCATGGGCTCTCCAGTCCTTCTTTCAGGCACCCCTCCAGGCCAATAGGATCCACATTGTACTGCATTTCTGGAACTCCCTATTTCCTTCTTATGTCCTTTCTTTTATTTCTTTCTGGAAGAATGGATTGACTGATCTTGAGTAGCAAATGGAAGCCCATCCAAATACCTGCTGGATTAAATCCTAATAGCTTATGCAAAGCAGTCTTCTTCTACTCTTCTTAAAGACAGCCTTTTCTTAATTTGGGGTACCGTGCTCCTGGATGCCCTTGCTAACATTAATGCAGCACTGAAGCTCAGATTCTCGACCACCAGTAGTAGAGCACTCTGGTTAAAAGCAGAGCCTCTGACCCCAGCCGTCTGGGTGGGAATCCTGGCTCTAGTACATACACACCACAGGACCAGTCTGGATTTCGATTTTCTCATCTGTAAAATGAGGATAATGGTGCCTTTCCCATAGGGCATTGTAAATGGCCACGGGCTTGCTGCTCAGTATATATTAAGTGTTGTTGTCACTAACCACTTCCCATCGGTGCCCTAAACACAAAGCTGGAGAAAGCACCCCCTCACCTCTATTCAGCTTCTGCCGGCTTTAAGACACGGGAAGGAGAGCACGGAGGCTGAGGGTGGCTACTGTGCGAAACTGCCCGAGTTCATGTCCCACTTCTCATCACTCACCAACCAAGTGAAATCGGGCAATTCACTGAGCCTCTCCATGCCACTTGTAAAACGGGGCTAATAATAGTTTCTCCAAGGATTGTTTTTAGGATTAAATGAGATAATGCTTATAAACACACCCATTCTGTACACACTGATAAGTGATCGGTAGTATCGTTTATTTACCCTTCCTGGTTCCAGAATAGATTTAAACAGGGCGCAGAAGAGGTATTCGATACACAGAATGTACCGGAAAGCCTTTTGATGACCGTGAGAGAGCAGTGAGAGATTTCTTCCTATTTGTTGAATCCGGGCGAATGGGGAAAATGCACAGCTCGGGATCCTCTTGGTCGTGTCCTGGGCCTCGGCTCTTCCCTCTGGCCTCTTTCTCCTGCTGGCCGTGTGCTGTGTGTTTGCTTAGACAGTCCGGGGGGAGGGGAGCAAGCTGAGAGAGGAAGGAGGAAGAAGACAAATCACACGTAGCCTTTCCCAAGCCCTGCTCTTCGGAGACCCTGAGCGCTGCCGGTGTCCTGTCTGCCTCCTGTTTCTGTGCGGTGAGAATCACCGATGAAGCTGAGTTTCAGCTTGTTTTTGTCCAGCGGTGGTGAGGTTTGTGTCAAGAAGCAGCTGTCACTGGAGGCCCCGGGCTTCCTGACTCTCTCCGCGATGCTCTCCCGTTCACGTCTGCATAAACATTTGCTGGGCACGGAGCCGGTGCCAGGTGCGGGGTTGTTTCCGCAGCCCTGACCAGCACCGACCAGCACCGACCAGCGCCGACCACTCTGCTTGACCCAGGCCACTGGGAACCATCATACAGCAAGGATTGGTTCAGTGTCCCCTCAGGTGTGTTTGGACCCAGGACTCGGGCTCACCGAGACCTGTGCAGATGCCCGTGAAGGACGAGCCCAGGCGCTCACACTCGCTGGTGAATAGCCCAGGCAAAGGGGACACTGAGTCGCGACTGTGCAACTCATTGGCTTTTTGCTTATTTCAGATCGGTTCCGGTTATTGGCGCGATAGCAGAAGGTGGTAGGTTTAGAGAAAATCTGCAGCCGTCCCACATCCCTATGCCCGAATCCCAAAGAACACCAGACTGCGATCGTCCCCGAAACACGGCCTCATTATCACGAGGCTGCGGCCCCGGGACCCCGGCAGGCGACCTAGGGGGACGCAGGTGGTGCAGCTTGCTGCAAATAGGATTGTTGACCAGTCAATGCAGAACGCTTCCTCGGGAGTGTGGCGTCATTGATTTATGAATTATGGCCCTTTTAAACTCTCCGCTTGCCTCCTCAGATATCGATGTTTTAAAAAGTGATTTCTCATGTGGATGCTTTTCAGAAACACATGCACATGGCCCAAGATGAGCTCTTACGCCAGAATAAATGCAGTGGAGCACTCTGGGCTGCTGTTTCCTTTGCGTAATGAATTATTCAGGGGGAGATTTTTGTTTTTGAAAATGGCAAATGCATGGCCAGGACAGACAGGAAGGAATTGCACTCTGGGTTGGGTTTCTTCTTCTCTTTCAGGGAGGGATTAACCGCACCCGATTGAAGCCAGAAGCTTCTTCTCCCTCACTTGTGCCTTACTCTAGCACTGACCATGACGTAAAACTTTAGTGTGGTTCGAGGTGCCCGGGGAAGAAGCTGAGCATCACTGTTGCTGGAAATCTCAAGAAAAGTGTGACTATCGCCCACCAGTGCTGTCCCCGGAGGGACATGTGTGACTGGTCTCTGACCACTCGCTGCTCTGTCCTTTTCCTTCTGAGAGTCTCTGCTTCTGTCTTCCTCACACATCCAACTCTGGATATGGCAGAAGGACCGTCTTTCTCTATTTCTAAGTTATTTGAAATACTGACCATAACTGTAGCCACCACGTGTTGCTCACCTGCCATGTGCTTGGTCACTGCTGGGTGGTGTGATGTCTCATTCAGTTCTCCCAGAATTCTATACGGCAGTGATGATTACGGCTCCCATGTCTTTTTTATTTTATTAAAAAAAAGTTGTTTTTTTTTAAGATTTTATTTATTCATGAGAGACACAGAAAAGAGAGAGAGAGGGAGGCACAGACACAGGCAGAGCGAGAAGCAGACTCCGTGCAGGGAGCCCCATGTGGGACTCGAGATTCATGCCCTGGGCTGAAGGCAGGCACTCAACTGCTGAGCCACCCAGGGATCCCTCCTCCCATGTGTTTTTTAACAGAGAAAGAAACTGAACTTTATTTCTTTTTTTAAGATTTTATTTATATGTTCATGAGACACAGAGATAGAGGTGGAGACACAGGCAGGGGGAGAAGCAGGCTCCCTGCAGGGAACCTAACGCAGGACTCAATCCCTAGACCCCAGGATCACACCCTGGGCCAAAGGCAGACGCTCAACCACTGAGCCACCCAGGTGTCCCATGAGCCACCCAAGTGTCCTGAAATTGAACTTTAAAGAAAGTAAAAGTTTTAGGATCACAGAGGTAATGAGAGCAGAGTGATTCAGACCGAGTTTTTGTTGTCGGTTTGTCGTTGTTTTCCAGATACTTTGCTTGAATCTCTCTGCCACCCAGCCTTCCCTTTGGAGATTACTGCTGCCAGGTCAGGGAGCCAATTTCCATCTTCCTCTTCTTCTCCTCCAGGTCCCGCCCCATTGGGGTTTCCAGAGACTACAGCATCCATGGCGATGAGCCAGCCTCATAGTTTCTGGTCCCCTTGGCACATGTGTGTGGTGCATGTGCGTGCGTATGCTGGAGGGACCAAAGCTTGCACCTGGAGTTTCTAGTCTTGAGACACGTTGGCCCATCCCCCTCCAACCTCGAGCTTCTTACCTCTTGCCGTGATCTCTTCCCCTCCTGAACATTCATGCTCTGCTCAAACCTTAAACACTCAAACATTTCCTGTTTCCCCAGCCTATTCTCTGTTCCTTGGCCACACTGGGTTCCCTGCCTGGCCCAAAGGTCGCAGTCAGCTGCTTCAAAAAGCACACAGACAGACTCCCAGGCTCTGATTTCCTCACCAGGGCTTGTTGGGGATCAGCCACTATCCCTCTTGCCCTCTGTCACTTCACTGTCTGTCAGCCCCACCCAGGAGGCCAGGAGCAGAGCAGACCTGGGCAATGCCACAGGGCCCTGTGCATTTTATCCACGGAAGATTTCTGCTGTTTTTTTTTTTTTTCTTTTTGCATGACCCCCACTGAGACACAACAGTGCTGTACAATTTTTTCTTATTACAGAAAATTTGAAGCATTTAGAAATGTCGAAAAGAATAGAGAAGTAAACACAGCTCATTTTCTCCCATCCTCCATCCACCTTCCTTCCAGTCCTGTGTTTCTTTGAATGGCAGTTTCTTTTCTTTTCTTTTTAAGATTTTATTTATTTATTCATGAGACACAGAGAGAGAGTGGGGGGGAGCAGAGACACAGGCAGAGGGAGAAGCAGGCTCCATGCGGGGAGCCCGACATGGGACTCCATCCCGGGTCTCCAGGATCACGCTCTGGGCTGAAGGCAGGTGCCAAACCACTGAGCCACCCAGGTGGCCCAAATGGCAGTTATTTTCTATACATACTCGGTGCCTTTGCTACATTGTTCCCTTTAGGACAGAATTGCCTTCTCTTCTCTACTTGCCTAACTCCAGCTAATTCTTTAATCCTCTCCAGCATCTCCATCCCAGTGTCTGCCTCAGGTTCGCTGTCCCTTTTCGCTGCACAAGATGTGCAGACGTAGTGTAATGCGGTGGCCGATCACACAGACCCCGGAGCCAGGCTGCCTGGATCCAAATCCTCGCCTTTACTTACCAGCTGAGATCTCGGGCAGTTACTTGACCCCCTATGCCTCAGTGCCTGCAAATGTTAACAGGTAACAATAATAATCTCTACTTCTTAGAGCATTCAGTGAATTAATGTATGTTGTGCTCTGAGAACAGTGCCTGATACTTAGTAAGCGCCCCATATGTAAGGGCTGGCTCTTGTGGATCTCTTACGACAGCATTCAGTATTTGCCAAATGGAAATCATCACTAGATTTGAACTTCTCAAGAAGAGAAGAAGGCACTGTCTTACCTTGACCTGGACAGTCTAATTCCAGCAAGCCAGCTTCACCTTCCTGGCCTCAGCTTCTCCATCTGCTAAACGGGGTTACCGCAATATGTACTTCACTGAGAGAGCTGACATGAGCCAATGGAGGTGAGGTGCTCAGGCCAGTGCCTGGTATGTCATGGTCAGTAAGAGAGAGCCAAGGTTGTTAGGTAGTATTGCATATTTTCCCCAGGGCTCAGGTCCAGAATTAGAGTTAGAAAGGACTTTTGAGGTCATGAGGCTTTTGACCTTTACAGGTACAGATATCAAGGCGGTTAAAACATCATTCACGGTCACTTAGCTCTATTTGCTGTTTGAGATATAAGGCTACAGGAGAGTGTGTGCCTAGGAGGGTGCAGCATGCCTCAGAGGACGCAGGCTTGAGAGGAGGGAGAGTATACTGCTTTCTGTGTAACGTGTGATGTTTTCAGGCTGCCTGCTGCATGCTCTGTGTAACCGGTCGGGTGAGTTCTATTAGCCTCCTTCCAACCTAATTTAGCTGACATCACACAGCTGGCCACTCAGTTTCAGGATCCAGGTCACCTTACTCCTTCTGCTGCATTGCTGGGTTTTCCTTGAGCCAAACCCATAGCAAAGACAGCCGGGTGGGTGGGGGAGAGGGAGCCATGAACCCCCAAGTCCTTACTAGAGTTACTGAAGCAGCTATGGCCAGGGCAGTCCCAGTTTGCACCTGTGCACCCGGGGAACTGATGCACAGCACACCTGTTCACTCTCCCAACTGTCCTTTCCAGAGCTTGGGGCCACATCTTAGGTTTTCTTTTGTACCCTTCCAGCAGACTTCTACTGGGCAAGAGGCTGAGGTCATTTATTTATTCACTGTGCAAACCAGTTGAGCCTGCTGCGGCTCTGGGAGGGGGTGGAGGCCCTCAGAGAGACAGGGGATGTTTAAATAGGCTCTTGCCCTGGTCTCTTCCGAGGGTCTCATGGTATTTCAGGAAGGGGTGCCTGCAACCTCCACTTGCTCGGGAAGGACTGCATTGCACTTTATTGTTTAATTTTGTTCTGAACCCCTTGTCTTTTTGAATTGGGACCACCTTGGCACCTTTGGTGTTTTTTGCTTTTAGTGTAAATGCTTCAAGGCTCTGCCTCGATAAAGGCTGAGGACCTGGAGGCGTCCTTATGGGGCTCTGGTATTTAGCTAGATTTCATCTGGAAGCAGAACACAAATTGCCAATACGGCAAAACCGTGCGCTTGCCTTGTGGAGCCCCTGGATTTGTAAAACCAGCATTGTAGGCTTGTTCCCATTTTCTCATTTTATATTCCCGTGAAGAATTCTTGGGGATGCATAATGTCGTAAACCCAGGAGCTGGCTCCTTGGTGTCCTGGGTAAGGCCAGGTTTCCCACAATCACCTCTCCAGTGGACTTTCTCCCAGCTTGATCTTAAGGAGCGCGGCGAAGTCATTTGTTCAAATGAAGCACCCACTGAAACCACAGTTCCCTTGGATTAGGCTAAATGAGATCGTAAAAGGCAGAAGGGAAACCTAAAAAAATAAAGAGTTCTAGAATAAAGGAGAGGAATATACATTCACAGAACATATAATGTGGGCTAGATTTTTACCTTGTCCATTTTGTAGATGTGGAAACTGAGGCTCCCAAAAATTAAGTCATCCAGCCAGTAAATAGCAAACCTGTGATTTGAACTTGAAAGTCCAAGCTCTTACTGCTGAAACACACTGCTTTCTGTTTAGGCCCATATACATGCCTGCCCCAGTGTTGATGGGACCAGGTGGAGGTGCTAATGAAGATCTGCATACCATGTGTCTAAATATTAAAAAGTTATAAGTGACAAATCAAGTGTTAAATAAAAGACGGTCTAGCATCCTAGCTTGACAAATATACCTTCAGAATGACAAAATGAAAAAAAAATGTGTAAAAGCAGAGTTTTATATGATTGAAAGTCAGCAAAATAGCAAGTCCAGGTTGCACATGTGATGGAAATATTTTTCTTGGTAATTTTCATTGTTTTGATCAGAAATCAAATCTTGAATTAATCAAGAATCTTGATTTAAATCTTGAATTAAATCAAGAATTCTCTTGCATTCTCTTTCAGATGATACATAGGCCACACATAACAGAAGTCCCTTTTCTTTCATTGTTTTTGGTTTTTAAAAATGTAAGCATTTTCAAGGATGCCTGGGTGGCTCAGTCAGGTAAGCATCTGACTCTTGATTTTGGCTCAGGTCATGATCTCAGGGTTGTGAGATTGAGCCCTGAGTCAGGCTCCATGTTCAGCAGGCCAGTCTGCTAGAGATTCTCTCTCTCCTTCTCCCTCTGCTCCTCCCCTCCTCTCTTTCTCTAAAAATAAATTAATTAATTTTTCAAAATGTAAGCCTTTCCCTTTGTTACTGATTTTCTTCTTATTATTTTAATTCTTCTGTTTTCTTTTCTGGGTTCCACTTTCTTTTCTCTTGTGATCTCAACTTATATCCATTCTCAATGATCTAAAGCATTACCCAATAAAATGTAATTATATTTAAAGTATAGCAAAATTGAAAATAATTGTTATCAAATAAGCAAATTGGAGTAAATATTGAAAATTAGGAAGGCAATTTGATATTTTCCAAAAACTTTGTTTTTCTTTCAAAATATTTAAAATTATCTCCTGAAATGAAAAGGCAAATGGTTGATATAATTAATGAATTATTTAAAGAGTTTATTTTTTTAAGATTTTCTTTATTCATTTGAGAGAGAGAGAGAGAGAGCATGAGCAGGGGGGAGGGACAGAAGGAGAGAAGCCGACTCCTTGCTGAGCAGGGAGCCCAATATGGGGCTCAGTCCCAGGACCCTGAGATCATGACCTGAACTGAAGGCAGACGCTTAACTGACTGAGCCACCCAGGTACCCCTAATTAATGAATATTAAATTTTAAATAAAAATTCTTTAAGTCAAAACCTTAACTTTTGAAAAATTAATGAAATCTTACTAAATGTTTCCATTGAAATAATTTTATTTTTATTCAAAAATATTTTTAAATTTAGATTTCTGTTAGCATACAGTATAATATTGGTTTCTGGAGTAGACGTCAGTGATTCGTCACTATGTATAACACCCAGTGCCCATCACAAGTGGCCTCCTTAATACCCATCACTCATCTAGCCCATCCCTCCCGCCTCCCTCCATCAACCCTCAGTTTGTTCTCTATCATTAAGAGTCTCTTATGGCTTGTTTCCCTCTCTCCTTTCTTTTCCTCCATTCTCATATGTTCAATTGTTTTTTTAAATTCTACGTATGAATGAGATTATATGGTATTTGTCTTTCTCTGTCTTATTTCACTTAATATAATACACTCTAGCTCCATCCACATTGTTGCAAATGGCAAGGTTTCATTCTTTTTTGATGGTTGAATAATATTCCATTGTGTATATACCCCACATCTTCTTTATCCATTCATCAGTTGATGGACACTAAATATTTTTGTAAGAGTAAAATGATTCTCAATTTTAGGATTCTAATCTGTTTAGTTGTCAATATCCAGAATCACTATTACCGCTCTCTATACACATTTAAGAGTAATATGAATCGATGTTGCAAAATGTTCCTCAGCTGCCATGTGCATCCAGTTATGCCACACGAATTCATGAGTATCCTTGAACCATGAACTGAAATGCAAAGACAAGAAACAAAGTGGTTTCTTGACCCTGCTGAGACATATCCTTCATTATGCAAGACTGAATTTCCTTTATGCATGTGCTCTTTAAATAATTGTTCAAGTCAGTTAATTTACTTCTCCTCTTACCTTGCTTCTTAAGTATTTAGATCACTCAGATGTCCCCACACTCCAAAGCAGGGTCTGTCTCCACTGTCTGAAGCAGCACAACCTACACATCCTCCTGGCATTTGGATGTAGTCATCTTTGGTTTTGAGGGACTAAGATAAGAGGGATGGAGAAACGTGTCCCTGGGAGCTGAATTATGTTGGTGAGAGAGCAGATGCTTAGGGTAATGGGTCAGACTGGGCTGTACTGTTCATTGGCTCCTTAGCAATAGAAGTACTATGTGTGTGTGTGTGTTTTAAGAAATTATTTTGTATGTTTTGATACACACGGCTCTCTTAGCATGAGCCCAAAGCAGGGCCCCCTGCCCTGATCTACCGGTACTGCTCAAGCCTTAGGATCAGTTTCTTCTTGCTGAGGTGGTGGAGGGATTATTTATCAGAAATGAGAGCACAGTGCAAGGGCAGGGCTGTCCAGCGCAGATAGGATCAGGAGTTGGAGTCACATCACCAGGCAGCAGCTTTGTCAGTTAAGCCCTTAGCATCTGGATATCTGGATTCTCATCCACAAGGCCAGGAGCCTAAGCTGGGTACTGTTCCCATGGTGTGCCCTGGGGCGGGGGAGGACGGGTATGTGAGTGGTTCCCTGTAGGCTGGCCAAGTGGGGAGGGATTCCCCCTCTAGTTGTCTAGGTTGTATAAGGCTGAGTAGATGAAAATACACTTACAGGGGGAGGAGGTGGTGGTGCAGGAGAGGCACACTGCCCAAGACTGAGTGGTGTGTTATGGTAAGCAGTGCTGTAAACTCCACGCGGCCCGGCCACCGGCTGCTAGGTAAGGCAGGGGTCAGGTGTTTTCAAGAGATAGGAAGGAACAGAACAGACAAGAGTGAGTAGTTCCTTTGAGAACAGGGGGAGTCCCTGGTCTGAATCACATTGCCCTGGCAAGAGAGCTTCCCTAAAGCCCCTCATTAGGTCACCTACTCCACCAGCAGTCTGGCCATTTGTGTCATTGGCTGTGGTCCCGGGCCAGGCCTGGGGTGGCCCAAGTCCCAGCAGACCCGGAGCATCTGGCAGGTACCAAAGGAGGTTTGAATAGGCAATTGGCTAGTGAGAACTCTCGCAGCAGGCAGTGAGGACCCTGCCTTGGACTCAGGTTCAAGGGCAGCATCCATTCCCCAGAAGGCCTACAGACTGGAGAGAAGGACAAGAGAGAGCCACAGTCTTGGCAGAATGAAGCTGCTGGGCAGGAGCCCAAGTCCATGCCTTAAGCCTCATGGGGAGTTTTAAACTATGGAGTTTGAGGCAGAAGAACAAAATAGCACTGCCATTATTAGAATTGGGGAAGGAAGTTGGAGCTGAGCTAGTAAAGCTAGTTTCCCCTTCCTTCTACAAATATTCATGGATTGTCTCCCACGTACCATGCTCTGTGCAAGGCTTTCACACATGAGTATGAATGAGCCATGGTCCCAGCCCCTCCCCACCAGGTGATGAAAATCCACCACACAAGGTGGACAGAACAGAAGATCTTTACAAGACACAGACCAGTGTAGCCATAGAGTCGAAGACCCATGTCAGGGAAGACTCCTTGGCCAGTCTCAGAAGACAGCTAGAAATGAACCAGTTGGGCATTCTAGGGAGGGGGAACAGTGCAAGCGAAGGCAGGGAGGTGAGCAGTGGCACTGGGGTGTTGTGGGGATCTTTGACAGGAGAGATCAGGAGGTGTGATGGGATGGGTTGAGGAGCGGCAACCACACTGGGGGGCCTGTTTGCTGGTCTCAGGTGGTCCCACTTGGCCGCGGAGACCAGGACTAGAGGATTTGATACTGAAGAGTGGCCATTTTTAGTGCCTGGTTAGAGACTTTTTTTTTTTTTTTAAGATTTTATTTATTTATTCATGAGAGACACAGAGAGAGGCAGAGACCCAGGCAGAGGGAGAAGCAGGCTCTCTGCAGGGAGGCCGATGTGGGACTCTATCCCAGGACCTCGGGATCATGACCTGAGCCAAAGGCAGACGCTCAACCACTGAACCACCCAGGCATCCCAGAGACTGAGTTTTAAAATGAAATTTTCAGAGATGTGTTTGGATAGAAGAAAGCCAGAGGAGGGGAATCAGTGAGAGGTAGAAGAGGGACAGACCAGGAAGCAGGGCTGTGTTAATTGGAATGGAGTGAGAGGGCTTGAAAAATATTTAGGAGGCAGAGTCCATAGGATTTAGGGGTGCGTGTTGAGGATGAGGGGAAGGTGAGGAGTGCAGTTTGGCAACTGGTGGAGAGAGGTCTGTGGAAGGCTGGTAGGGGGCCCAGTGAGAGCGGAGGTCCCGGGGAGGATGCCCTTCCCTGGTGCCTCCTGGCAGTCACCAAGAGAGGTTGCCCCACCTGAGGGAGGGAGGCCACTCTGGGTGTGAGGATGGTGACCTGAACAGGTCAGGATGCTGAATCAGGGTTCCAGCTTTGCTGCTTGTACTCGCCTTGTGACTCGGGCCAATCTGACCTCTCCTCCTTTCTTTTTCTGCAAAATACAGCTGATAACACTTCCCATCTAGGTTGAGATTTAAAAACAAGGTGGTATTTCATTGTGTCAAAGATGCTGAATTTTGTGCCTTATAACATCGATGAGTTCCAGATCCTTCTTACAATGAATGGTAGCCTGTTATATCCTTTAATTGGCAACATTCACTTTCTTAGCGATAGATAAAATAATGGTCTGTCTTAGAAGTGATGGTGTCATAGATTAACTGAACTGTAATTAATGTATGTTTTGAAAATCTCAGCAGAGGAAGACTATTAGAAGTCCTTCGACAGCCTACCTCCCACTGAAGATGAGTCTGTCTTCGGGCTTAATCTTCAAGACAACAAACAAATTAAAACGTATTAAGACACAATTCTCAATAAATGAAGTCAACCCTCCAGGGAAGCTGCAGCATTTTAGAACTCCCCACACAGCCCCCTTTTGTAGCAGTGGATTTGACGGGTCTCTAAAAGCAGAAAGGTTTGTGAACGCTGTACACGGGCTTACCTTTTGTTCATT
This sequence comes from Canis aureus, assembly GCF_053574225.1. Lineage (NCBI taxonomy): Eukaryota > Metazoa > Chordata > Mammalia > Carnivora > Canidae > Canis > Canis aureus. Next base: position 50,948,291 of record NC_135621.1, read on the forward strand.
CCACAGGGATTCACTTGTTCTCAGACTTCATTGGGAATTACAATCATGAGACACAAAAGCGCAAACACGTGTAACATAGACGTTCTATAGTATGGGTAGTTTAAAATTCTCCAGGTTATTTTGGACTATTATTTCAGCTTTTTTAGTTACTGACTTGAGAACCCAACTACCATCTGTATACGAATCTGTTGTCATCTCCTGGTTCCTGAGAAAGGGCTCAAGTGTTATGTGAACTATAATCAAACTAGAGTGGAACCGGTAGACTAATTTTATGAACGGTATTACAAAATGTCACTATGTGGACAGAGGTGTATATTTTTTAAAGCAAAACATGGCTTGAAAGGTGGAACTTGATTTCTAAACAATGTGCCAAAGCAATTTTAAAGGAAAAAAATCAAAATTCAAAATGTCTCAGACAGTGGTGGACCTCAGAAAAAAATCCTGTTAATAACCACTAAAGCCTTGGAGAAAAGGGTCAATGTTTAGATACAAGAGAACAGGATTTGGTGTATGCGCAGGTGTTTGAATTGAACGAGAGGATGGGATCAAATGATCAAATGTGATCAAATGGCCAGCTGTGACCATTTTGCACTGCAAAATAAGGTATTTGAAATGAAGTCCCAGGATGAGAATGTCAGACGGTGTTTTGGGGTGGATGTGGAATCAGAGGAGCTGGTACTAATTGTGAATTGTCAAGTTTCCAGTGTGTGCCCTCTGGGGCTTTGCTTTCAGCTGCCCTTGGGCATCAGTTGCCATTCGAAGGTAGCTTGTGACTGTATGCTCACCCCATTGGCATCGCCAGAGGTAGAGGGGAAGGTTTCCTAGAATCCCTTTGGCCCTGCTTGTCACAGTTGAATTAAGAGAGTAGTCATTGAGAGGCTTTTAACTTGAGTCCTTCTGTGCCCCCAGCCGTAAGCTGGCCTTTAATATTTGTCTATGGCCTGGGTTGGGATAGTCATGGCTTGTTACCATCCTCAGTGGTAATGCACGCTGGCTCAGCCACTGTGGGCTATGCTCTATTTAGGCCAATGGAATAAATGTTTAGTAAATTGTTTCTGAAATGTTTTAGTAACAGAGTGCTTCCCCCCAAAATATTGTATACACTATAAATTTAGTTAATTTTAAACAATGTATTATGCTTTGAGGGAGGGGTGGTTAGTTCCATAAAACAGTCTTATCTAAGCTTGCAAGGATTCTGCAGAGAAGATGTTGTTTAAATGGGCAAAGCTAGAAGTCAGGATTCCTGGGTCCTTATCTTCACCCCATTCTGGGAGAGGGACCTAGGGTCACAAGTTTGAGCCAAGTCTCACATTCACTATCTTGCAGGAACGCATTTCTCCCTTACTGGATTGGGGTCCTCTGGTCCCCCAGCTGTCTGTAGCTGATTCATCTTTGTTACCACAGCCACAGCATTCAGTTTGGTGTCTTGCCTACCATGAGTGTTCAAAGCATGACCCTACTGAGAACTTTGAGAAGATGCTATAATGAGTAGGAGCAAACTTAATGCAGCACAGCCAAAGCTGAGAGCTGTTAGGGAAAATAGCGGAACAGGTCTCAGCCCTGACTAAGCATCAACATTATCTGGAGCAGATTTACAAAGTACAAATACTCAGGTCCCACCCCAGACCTAGTGACCAGAAATCAAGGTGAGGATCTGCCGCATAGTGGTAGCTGCAGGCTATTTTAATGGTCTTCCAGGGCTGAGAGCTCCTGGCCCAGACTGGGCAAGGCAGATCTGGAAAAGCTTTGTCCTAAATAGGAATAACTTCTACCCTGAGTTGCTGAAGGCTGTGGCTAAGGGGAAGGACCAAGCCCTGGGCACACCTCCGCAGAATGTTCCAGAAAGGACTATGGGCTTTGGAGTTGGTCAGCTCCTTGTGGAGGACAATGTTATGGGGAAGGAACATGGTTCCACTCCGGAAGCAATTCAGGTCTCTCATTGAGAGAGGACAGATGGCTCTTCTTCCTACCCTATAGCCCGGTGAATATGGAGACCCAGGGACCCAAGTCTCTGGCAGGAGGCTGAACTGCGTTGATGTCTGGATATCGGAAATCAGAGATTAGGGCCCGTTATAGCACAGGAAGGCTGACTAGGAATCACATTTGATTGTCTCAAAAGGCTTCTGTATTTGTTTGCTTCTTTGGGACAGTATACTGTTTTAAGCCTCATAAATACTCTGTTCGGCTAAATTCATTGACGACTTACTCTGTGTTCCCCGCTCTGCTGCCAAAATCCTAGAATGAGGTGAGATGTGTGGAAGCGAAGGAGAAGCGAATACAAAAGACAAGTCAAAGACCCAATCATTTGAAGCCATAAATACCTCTTTCTCCTTTTCAGATATGGTCCTGCACATTACTTTATCCAGTCTTTATAGGAACCCTGTGAGTCAGCCACTTTTTATGATCGCTGGTTTACAGATGAGAAAACGGAGGCACAGAGAGGGTCACTTGCCCAAGATCACACAACAGGATTCAAACCCAGTCTGGCTGCATGGTTGTATGTTCTTAACCACTACACAGAGGGCCTTCAAAGGGGTCCAGAGCCTGGTGCAGGATAGTTATGCAATTAGAGATGAATCCTGCCTTCTTGGCGGGCTTCCGTGTCCTCTCTCCGCACTCCCGCGCACCCCTGCGGCATACCCTGGTGGTGGTTACTTGTGCCTGCACCTTCCGTGTTCGCCTCCCTGCGCCACGACTTCTGGAGGACAGGAAGGGGTCTTATAAGAACAGACCCTGGCAATGAAAGATCCTCAAAGAACTTCCACTAAGCATTTGCATGCATTAATCCTATCACAGCTCTCCTGTTTTACCCAGAAAGGAATAACCTTTCAAGAGCCCAGGGGACTTGCCCAAGGTCACACAACCGTCTAGTGCAACTTTGTTCATGCCCTTAAGGTCTCATGTTTAACTCAGTAAATGTTTGTTCAGTTGAGCTCAGGGGCTAGAAGTTGTAATGCGGGCTTTTAGCAGCAGGAGGTGAGACTGGGGCCCTTACTCAGGCTTCTAGGGGAAAGGGTTTTTGTTTTGTTTTATTTTTCTTTTTTGGGGGGGGTGCGGGGACGGGGAGTGGCAGGGGGAGAGGGAGAGAATCCTAGGCAGGCTCCATGCCCAGTGCAGAGCCTGACACGGGGCTCGATCTCATGACTCCAAAATCATGACCTGAGCCGAAATCAAGAGTCAGACTCTTAACCGGTGGAGCCACCCAGGTGCCCCACAAGGGTTTTGTTCTGGGGTTTCCTGGCAGGTATGTCAGCCAAATGAGCCAGCGTGTGTGAGACCCCTTAAGAACTGAAGACCACAGAGAGCATTAGTATTTCATGATTTGCTCATGAGCAGCAGACACCAGAAGCGTCTCAACCCCCTCCCCCCAACACAACCATTGCCATCCCTCCCTCCCGTCACATTCTCTGATTCCACCTCTTTGAGCAGCAGATGCCCAAGACATAGGCTGGCTGGGACAGGACTTGAGAGCCAGTTCTCTTCCCTCACTTGATTCACTCATTTATTCATTTGTTAAATTATAGTGAAGTGTGCATCACATGTAACTTACCATCTTAATGGCGTGAGCCATTCTAAAGTGTACAGCTCAGTGGCACGGGGGTGCATCCACAACGTTGTGCAGCCATCACCACCATCCATCTCCAGAACCCTTCGTCTTCCCCCGCTGAAGCACTGTGCGAGACACAACTCCCCATTCCCCTCTGTCTGCAGCCCTCGGCAACCACCGTCCTACTTTGTGTCTCTATTTGACTGCCCGAGGGACCACATATAACAGGAACCACACAGTATTTTCCTTTTGTGACTGGCTTATTTTACTTAGATCACTTGAATCTTGTCCCTCGGTGGTTCTCAGGTTGTGTGCAGATGAGGGGGGATCTGAGGGTAGGTGAGGAAGTGAGCATGCCAGGAGAGACCACGCAGGGTCTCAGGGCCTAAGGAGAGGAGGCTGGGGGCTGTGAATGGGGGGGGGGGGGCTTGTTTAGAGCTGGGCCTCCTCAGTCATGTGGCCAAGTGAGCCACTGCCGGTCCTCACTGAGGACAAGACCGTGCTGAAGCAGCACCTGTGAGCTTCCTACAGGACTGAGCAGATAGAACAGGGCAGGCTGCAGACTGCAGGCCTGGCGTGGGCTGGGGAGCAGGTGACCTTGGTTTTGAATATCGGCTCTGCCTTTTATTAGATGTGGTCTTGAGCAAGCCATTGAGCTAATCTCACACTCAGTTTTTCATCTGTAAAATGGGAATGATAATCCCTACCTTGCAATGTTGTTCTAAAAATGAAATGTACACAAAATGTGAAACACTCATAAGTTTTATAAAATCATGACCTGAGCCGAAATCAAGAGTCAGACTCTTAACCGATGGAGCTACCCAGGTGCCCCGCTTATAAGCATTCTCAAATTGTACCAATGAAATGATCCAAGATGGGTTTCCCACACTTATTTGGCATTTAAAAAAAAAAAAGAATTTATTTATTTATTTGAGAGAGAGAGAGCGAGAGCATGAGTGAGGGAAGAGGGGCAGAGGGAGAGGGAGAAGCAGATTCCTGGCTGAGCAGGGAGCCTGATGTAGGGCTAATCCCCCAGGACCCTGGGGTCATGACCTGAGCCGGAGGCAGATGCTTAACCGACTGCACTCGGCATTTTTAAAGAAGATGAAATCTCCAACTGGATGATGTTTCCTGGTCTTTGTTGTTGGCCCTGACATGTGACTGCTTATTTCTCTTAAAAGCATCGTGTTTCACGCAGAAATGAGGAGTGGAGTATGGATAGAGGTGGTTAGTAGTGGTCGATGTCCACTGACCCCATCTACACAGAAACAGAAAACAGTGACAGGCAGAAAAGCTCTCTGTAGAAATGGCAAAGACCAACGTGCAAAAGAAACAAAGCAAGAGCCCCATGCTCTCTGTTCCCTGGGGAAAGCTCCCAACTGCACGGTCTTCGTGACCCTCTGCAGTCTAACCCAGCAGTTGCCACCGTGTGGTCCCTTGAGCAGCAGCAGCATCACCTGGGAGCTTGTTAGAAATGCAGATTCTGGGGCACGTGGGTGGCTCAGTTGGTTAAGCATCTGCCTTCGGCTCGGGTCATGATCTAAGGCTCCTGGGATCAAGCCCCAGATTGGGCTCCCTGCTCAGCCGGAGTCTGCTTCTCCCTCTCCCCACTGTACGCGTGCTCACTCTCTTTCGTTGTCTCTCTCTCTCAAAGAAATAAGTAAAATCTTAAAAAAAAAAAAAGGAAATGCAGATTCTTGGGCCCCAGCCCAGACCTCCTGAACCAGAAACTGGCACCTGTGCTTTAACGCGCCGTCTGCTGTACACTTAGGTTTGAGCATCACTGCTCCAGCCCCCACGGCCATTTCTGCTTTCTCTCCCACTTCTGTTTCACACAAACTCTGCTCCAGCAGGGGACATTTCTGCCCTCACTCCCTGCACTTGGAATCTTCTTTCCTTTACCTAATTAGGATCTTACCCAACCTCCAAGGCTGCCCTCGGAGCTCAGCTCCCCCAGGCTGTTCCTGGTCATGCCAGCCCATAGTGGTTGCTTCTTCTCTGACCACCTGTCACCCTTAGGATCCAGCCCACTCACTGCCGCTTGTATCATCAGCTAGCTTCTCTGGAGATTGGCTTGTACCCCAAGCAAGAGCTGCAGGTGCCTGGCTGGCAAGAAATGAGCCTTCCAGTTCTTTCTTTCCCATTCAAGTGTGTGTTTTCCCATCAAAAGCACCAACGGTAGACACTCAAAATATACCTGAGAAAAAGGAAACTGTCGAAAATTGTTGGGGGAATACTGTCCCTGTCATCTTTGATGGTCATGATCAACATTAACCACCACGAGAACGTGTTATTCCCTGCATGCCTGGCTTTTCACATCATTAGAGGAAACTCAACAGGTGTTGCTGGAGAGCTGATGAAACAATTATCACCCCTCTCTGGCTTCCTGTTTGTGTGCAGTCTGGAGAACACCGAAGTCACCAATGCTGCCAGCCCTTCCTCTGCCACTGAGCTGCCAGATTAGAGCCCCCACCCCCACCCCGAGAGCCAGGGAGTCAGGGTGGGTGGGAAAATTGCGCCTGCACTTGGCCCTCCTGAGCTGAAGAGGTGTCAAGGCTGCCTAGACCGTGTTTTGTTCTAGGTAAAAAGAAGTATATGATTTAGGGCCTGGGAATCATCTGGTCTGGTCTTAGATGGGGAATCCGAAAGTGAAAGAAAGTGCCTGACTCCATCCTCCCGTTAATTAGGAGCAGAGCTGGAAGGGATGCTGGCTCCCCTGATTCCAGCCCAGTGCCCGTTCTCCAGCTTTACCTGGGATAGACATGTGGACAACCGTCGTTTGGGGGGTCTCTTCACATATCTTGCCCTTTCCTCACTTCCAGGCCAGTCTTTCTACATCACTGCTGTAGTCGGACCTAGCACCTGGTGGTACTACTCATTTATCCAGGTGACTCGTTCTCTCCATGAGTTACGTGGGTGTGAGACCGTGAGCAGAGCTCTTTCAAGGGAAGGGCCTCGGGGTGGGTGTCTCCTGGACTGGGGAGAAGAGCTGACACTGCCTCATCCTGAAACTCAACAGGCCTTCACAGAGGTCCCTGTCATATGCTGATTGAAATCTTCTCAGGAATTAGGTGGGGTATCAATCAGCAAGTTTTGGGTTAGAGCCTGGGTGATGGAGAAACTTGTGCTGATTTGTTATCCTATAGCAGGAGGGCAATTAAATGTCGTTCGTGACTCTTTCTGATACTGATGACCACTTAGAATGTGACCTGGAGAAGCGTTTTTGAGTAAGAGCTGTGGGGGAACAGAGCACTGCGATTGGTTCATGTCATCGGCCAAGAGCATCTGAGGCAGAATTTGCAGCTGCAAAGATGAAATCACTACAGACTCTATTAGTAAAAATTTCTCTTGGAAGTTAGTGCTCTGTTAGGTTTGACTGGAACAGAAAACACTGAATAACAGTGACTTACACAAGAAAGACGTGTTTTTCTTGCACATAAAAGTCTGGGGGAAGTCTCAGAGGGGTGTGGTGCCCTAGAGTCTCAGGGTCTCAGGGATCCAGACTCCTTCCATCTAGGGTGATCTTGATCTTATAGTCCAAGGTGGCACCCTCCCTGTCCCAGGTGGCAAGAATGGAAAGAAGGATTATTAAAGGATAATTTTTTGGAAAGGCAAAATCATGCCTGTCACACAAATGTAAAATAAAGAGCTTGTAAAGAATGAGGGAACTTCATTGATGTAAGTTGATGGAACTTCAATGAAGTTGAGGGAACTTCATTGATGTAAGATGTTATGGCTTGTTCGAAGGAGAGCTCAACACGCACGTGTATAGGCCGCCAAGGATGCTGAAATGAGCCTACAGTTAGAAAATTGATCAGTACTCACTGCAATCTCAACCTCATCTCCACTGGACCAAGTTTGCATCTTTTCAAAGACTTTATTTATGAGAGAGAGAGAGAGAGAGAGAGAGAACATGAGTGGAGGGAGGAGCAGAGGGAGAGGGAGAGAGAAACTCAAGCAGACTCTGCACTGAGCATGCAGCCCAATTCGATCTTGATCCTAGGACCCTGAGATCATGACCTGAGCCAAAACCAAGAGTCCATTGCTTAATCAACTGAGCCACCCAGATGCCCCCAAGTTTGCGTTTGTAATGAACAGAGCTCATTTCCATCATGAACAGAATTCTACTAGTCTCAGGGTTGTAAAATAGCTCCAAGACAGCCAAAGTCTGATAGAACACAGAAGGGTGCTCTAGACAGGACACCAGTAATTATTTTGGTCCATTTCACAATTTTTCCTAACAAGTTAAAGATGAAGCAAGTAAAGGGAGTCCATCTGCTTTCTCTTAAGGAAAGTTCCTAGAAATTGCCACATATGCATTTGCTTATATCCTATGACCAGAATTCGGTCACATGGCCCCACCCAGCTGTAAGGGAGGTTGGGAAGTGCAGTCTGCGTAAATTCTCTCGTGTGGGAGAAGGGGAACACAGACATGGAAGGACACCCGTCATCTGTGGCGTCCACGGCATGGTCCTTGATGGCAAACAGGCAAGTAAAGGTCCACTGGATAATCTGTGGTACATCCACGCAATGGAATAGTATGTAGCCATTAAAAGAAGGAGGCAGCTGTAGGAGCACTGATGAAGCCCTCTCCAGGCCTCTTCGTTCAGTGAAAAAACGCAGGCAGAGGAGTGAGTGCCACAGACCATCATCTGAGTTGGGAAAAATGTGCAAAGAGGCTCGTGAAAACACAGATTGTCACTGAAAGGAACAACGGAGAGGAGTAAGCGTTTCTGAGTGACAGGGAGCAGAGCAGGAGGCTGACTTTTCATTACTATGATTGCTTTTTGGTACTTTGTGAGTCTGTACTATGTTCGTGTATTATCTTTTGTCAATAAAATCAAATAAAAGTCGCCGTGGTGTATGGCTCAAAGGAATATTGGAGTAGGTCTGAGGCTGGGGAGGGGCAAGGTCTCCACACTTTTGCCACAGATTTCCCAAGTATGGGAAGAAGTGGCAGCCTTGAAGACGAAAATGATGGAAACCTAGAGTAAAAACACAGGATATTTGCTTCATGTCCTTTTGTGATTCTTGACTTTTGAACTGCTTGGATTTTATATTATTTAAAGCCTTATGCTATTTAAGAATATTACTTTTTGTTTACCTTTTGACCCCTATCAGTACTTATTTTAATCAAAATATTAAATGAAAATTAAAATTATGATAGCTATGATGATTCACACCTCTGCACACGCTCTCCTATATATCTGTATCTCTCTCTCTATGCATATCCATGTCTGTGTCTACATCTGTATATTCCCGTCTAGGGCACTACAGAGCACATCTCCTGGTCCTATTTATAGTAATCTCTTCTTAAGTTGGGAAGGAAAGTGAACCAAGAGTTAAGAAGCCTGGGTTTTAGCCTCAGCCCTGATAAGCTACATGAATTTGGGTGTCACTCCACCTCTCTGGGGAAAGACTCCACCTCTGTAAAAGAGGCTTATAAGCACTGTTCTACTTACCTTACAGGAAAATTGTCAGGATTTGTGATGGGTGGGGAGGTGATCTGTCAGCCTGTGAAACTGTAAAGCATTATTTAAATGCAAAGGCTTGTTATTACCCGAGAGAGAAGGCCCAGATCTCCCATCTCCTGTAGGAAATTCTATCCTAGGCAGCAGTAAGGCTGTTTGAGACCTGAAAGCTGCAGGCTGAACTGTGGCACTGGCTGCCAGCAAAACCAGTGTTTATGTCATGCCTGGGATGGCTGGGATGGCCGGGTTGAGGGAGGGGTGGCTGTGGGGTTTGGGGGTGGGCCTCGGAGTGTGATGGTAGATAGCATAGACTCCCTGACTGCTGGCTGACCTCAGCAGGGGCCGACCTAGCCTCTCTGTGCCTCGGTGATCTCTTCTGTCCCGTGAGAGTGATAACATTAGTGGCCCCCTCCTGGGCCTGTTTTGATGATTAAACGAGTTCATAGATGTAGGAGAGTTCTAACGTCGGGGCCTGGTGCGTGGTATGTGTGGCACCCTGATACCTCCGTGGGTGGTGATGATGAAAAGCAGTGTGGATTTGAGAGGCACCCGGGGATAGGGCCGGGGCCCAGGGAGGTGGCCCCACAGTGGGCGTGGGGCGGCGGGGGAGGAAGGCTGAGGGGCGCCCGCAGGCAGCGCACGCTAGCGACAGCCAGGGAGCTGCTTGCAGGTACGAAGGCTCGGCAGGTTGGCAAGAACCTTAGGAAGAGCCTTTAGCTTGGTTGCAAAACCCAGGGAAGGCAATTAGAAGAACGCAGCGATTGGAAATTCCATTTCTGGGGTTTCCTGGCCCCGCTGACGGCCCCGGAGCGAGCCTTGTTTGGGATGGAGTTAATAAGCTTTTGGCGTCTCTTCCAGGCTGCAAAACTTCGGGGAATTTGGCATTATCTCATCCAGTGTGCTAATCACCAGCCGGGAAGCCATCGCGCCTTCCTGAGGCACTTATCTAAGGCCATTCGGGAGCCGGCTGTCTCCGAGGTCCCCGAGGTCCCCGGAGGGGCTCGCAGGCTCCTCCCCGCCTGCCCCTTGCTGGCCAGCCTCGGGGCATTTTTGTCTAAAGGTCCTTAAAGTGACCCTTCGGCTGCATCAGCAGGAAGGGGCTCCCGGGGTTAATTGCTGGGTGCAGATGGTGTGAAGCAGACGCAGGTGCTCATGACAAGTGGGGGGGGGGGGTTCGATTCCTGCGTAGAGAGGAGACGGAGGGGCAGCCTTGTCCTCTCCTTTCCTTCCAACTGTGTGGCCAGCCCCCTGCTGAACTCATGTGAGGACACCAAGGGACCTCAGGAGCCATCCCTACACTTACTTAAGTGAGAACATTGGGGCTCAGGGAGGTGCCAGGAGGCCACCTGGAGGCGTGAGCCCAGCCAGACCCAGTGCTCAGGCCTCAGGCCTCAGGGTCCCAGTCCAGGGGCCACCCAGTACATTACGCAGGGAAAAAGCAGGAAGAACAGGGTACAAAGCATGCCCTATTATCAGTTTTCCTCTGTAAAAATGGAAACAACCCTATAGGGTGTATGTCAGGAATTATTGAGATAGCATAAAGTGCCTAATACGAAAAATAAATAAATAAAAATAAAGTGCCTAATATGGCCCATGGATCACGTGTTCCGGACTGCCTGCTTTGGTCCTCCACTGTTAGGTCATAAATACAGCTGAGCCTTGCTGGATGTTTGTGGAATCGAAACCTTCAGGAACACATACAGCCAACTAAAAAACGAGAATAGTCCACGTGAATCTAACATGAATCGTATAAATTGACCCTTATCAAGGAACTGAGTCCACAAGGTGGATAGGAGAATCAGAAAAGTCTCTTCGCCCTCCCTTGCTCCAGGAGATGGATTTTGAGGAAAAAAAGAAAAGAAATTAGAATAGGTTGGAGTGGTACAGAGGGTAACCACCCTGCAGCCATGGTGATGAGGCTTGTGGTGGCTGGGGGGGGGGGGGGGGAGTCATGCCTGTGCATGACTCCGGGACCAGGTTGAGAAGAATCTGGAAGCCAGAGTGGGAGATTGGAATTGGCAGACTTGATGGCTTTGAACAAGTCCAGCCTGCCAGGAATGATGTGGAGCCATTTTCACACAAGTAACTGTCTCCTGGCCCTGCAGCCGAGGGCCGTGGGGCGACTCCACAGAAGTCGACTCCACAGCTCCCTGAGTGCAAGGCGGAGGTTTCTAGGCTGGAGCTGGAGGTCAGAGCCCTGCCTCTGTGCAGATCTCTGCTTTCATTCTGTGCACCACTGCGGGGAGGCCAAGCTCACTCCTCCCCCAGTGGGGTTTTAGGAATCTTTCATTCCAAAGACCCAGAAGGCAAGTAAAATTCATGGACAAAACATGGAGGTGTACGTGGAAAAGGAGGGATGGAGAATCCCAAATCACTGCCAGCTTGAAAGGGAACGAGCAGCCCCAGTTCTCCTGGGGTCCGAGCTACTCGAGAGTGTGAGCCAAGCATCTTGATTCTTTCCGACTTTGGACGCAGTCAGAAGGTGGCTTAGGCGCCAAGAATATTTAGCACAGCAGAGTTGCCGGAATGTCTTAGACCCGGACAGTGTCTTACAGGGCACTTCATCGTCTCCGGAGGGGGCAGGGAGCCGGGCTTCGGTTGTGCATGTCCCGATGGGCCCTTGGGAAGAGGAGAGATCCAGGAAGGGGTTTTGGGGACGCCACCCCACGTCCCAGGCTTGGACGCTGTGGTAGTGTGACTGCTCCAAAAACGAACCACCGTGGTGTTGGATTGGGTGCTAAGTTCCTTTTGTCTCTAAAGCTCCTGGTTTGAAGTAGCTCCTGCTCTACTTGTTTAGAGCAAGAGATTAGAGGTCCGAGCTCCTACCCTGTTTCATATAATCAAGCATCCCCCAGCCCCATAGGAGCATTACCCGGTGGCATAATTTAGTTCCCAAGCCAGAACCTCATTACCATTAAGAAGGCACTAATCTCATAAGAGGATTATGCAGGAAATTCGATACAGCCATTTCCTCCTTCTTTCTTTGCTCTCTCTTTGATGGTTCGGGGTCAAGGATATGATTTTATTATTTATTTATTTATTTATTTTACAATCTGTAGCAAGAAGCACTTTTGGTAAAGTGCTGGTTCCAGAGCCAGAAGAGAGCTGTGTGTCCTTTGTGCCGTGACCATACGTCACAGGCAGGCGGTGGTCCCGGGGGTTAGGAATCCTCCCTTCTCCAGAGCCCAGGTGGTGCCTTCCTGGACTGCTGCAGCAGATCCCACCCCTCTCTTGACCCTGTCTTACAGGCTCCCGTTCTGATTTGACATTTCATACTCTCCCTTCAGCTTTCCAACCCTAGATGCTGTGTCTTTTCCCTCCTGGGTCCCCTCCAATGGACCTCAGTAAGGCCCTAGCCTTGGTTAGTGATTTCTTTCTCACTCCCTTCAGGGAAGGAGACAGCCTCAGTGAAGATCCCTCTGGCAATTCTAAATAACCACATGTTTCCACAGGAGTCCAGACCCTTCCTGCCAGAGAGAGATAGAATATACCAGCAACTTTCTCTATCTTATTTATAAGACAGAGGGATGGGATGTTGGTAAGGAATGCCATAGAGCTGGAGTAGAAAATCACCGCTGCTGGGAGAGTGGCTGGTATTGGAGCTCATGGGTTCTAGTTCTGCCTCTACCACTTTTTAGTTAGATGCCCTTGGGTAAGTCATCCTGAAGTCTCAGTTTCTCATCTTAAAAATGGGAGTGATGGGATCCACCCCACCAGGCCAGTGCCAGCGTTGGGTGATGGGTGTGAATGCCAGGGAGTGGAACAAGAGTGCTAGCGGAGCATTTATGGATCTGGCCATTAGAGCAAGATACATCCCAGGTGTAGATGGGACTTTCATGGAACCATTTTCTCTGGTCTGCGAGGAGTACGGGAAAGACAATTCCTTCTTTGTATTTGTGTTTATTCATCTGTCCACTCATTATCACAACCACTAAAATCCCTACTACTGTCGTTGCCTGGCACTGCATGTGCAGAGGTTTGGTGTGTGGCCTTTGCCAGTGAGTACACAATCTCAGGGTTCCGTCTTAAAAGCCCCATTTAGGGGACCTGAGTGGCTCAGTTGGTTAAGCATCTGCCTTTGGCTCAGGTTATGATCCTGGCGTTCTGGGATCAAGCCCCACGTCAGGCTCTCTGCTCAGTGGGGAGCCTGCTTCTCCCTCTCTCTCTGCCCCTCTCCCTGCTCATGTTCTCTCTCTCTCAAATAAGGAAATAAAATTAAAAAATAAAAGCCCTGTTTAGCTCTTCTCTGAGTCTCAGACCGACTAAAAAAATGCAAGAACAGTTTGTCCTAAAATGACGAGGCTGAGTAGTATGTATTCACCATCCCTGGACTGTACTGAGGTTTAAGCTTTTGGGAGTATTCTGACCCTCTGGAACTAACAAATCAATTAGGGATTTTTCTTGAGGATGAGACCAGCTGCCTTTCTCCAGGATGGAGTACACGGCTGGATAACTTGGCACCTCCTCATCCCTCACACCTACAGGTGTCCTTCCCTTTCTGTTTCAACCAGACAGAAACAATCCAGAGCTAGCCAGACTCCAAACTTCTTGTGAAACTCCTGGCTTGTGTTTGTTTTGTTTTGCTTTGTTTTGTTTTGTCTTCAATGAATCTTTCTTTCCTTATGCTTAAGTTCCTGCCATTTTATTATAATTATTTTTCAAGTGCCAGGCCTCTGTTTGTGGAACGCTCTTGTTTTCCTTTCTGCTCTGCCTTCCACAATCCTGCTCCTGTGCCCTGGTCCCTCCCCATGCCACACTGCACCCTGTTTTCCCATACATCAGATGGCCCCTCCCTGCTAGCTGATTGCCACTCTGACCTCCTTGGTCTTCTTTTTTTTTTTTTTTTCTTCTTGGTCTTCCTATTAACCCTCCACTTCCTTGTCCCTGATTGTTAGAAGGGTGACCTGGCCCAAGATATGAATGGGGGGTAGGTATAATTCCTTTTAGAAATGTTGCACTTTTAAACAGTGTTTTTAAGAAGCAAGGCAGGGATCCCTGGGTGGCGCAGCGGTTTAGCGCCTGCCTTTGGCCCAGGACGCGATCCTGGAGACCCGGGATCGAATCCCACATCGGGCTCTCGGTGCATGGAGCCTGCTTCTCCCTCTGCCTATGTCTCTGACTCTCTCTCTCTGTGACTATCGTAAATAAATAAAAATTAAAAAAAAAAATAAAAAGAAAGATTTTAAGAAGCAAGGCAGTAATACTACCTGGTGTTGACAAAGATGTAAGAATTTATCTGTATGGTGCAAGTGGGGGTGGACTTGATGAGATCTTTCTGGAGAGTGGTATGGCAAAAAAATATCAAGAACTTTAAAAATATGCATTTTTAAGTGCATATTTCTTGACCTGGCACTTCCATTTCTAGGTGGGAATGATCACAGATGTATATAAAGGACATTCTTTTTAGTATTGTTTAAAATATTGAAAAGCTGCTACATATCCCAAATGAGGGGGTTTGTAGGTACTCAAAAATAATCATATTAAACAACTGATTAAAACTTAACTCATCAAGGGGCACCTGGGTAGTTCAGTTGGTTAAGTGGCCAACTCCTGGTTTCAGCTCAGGGCATGATCTCAGGGTCATGAGATCGAGCCCCATGTTGGGCTCCAAGCTGGGTGTGGAGCCTGCTTGAGATTCTTTCTCTCCCCCTCTCCCTCTGCCTCCCCCTACCCAAGAAAATCAATAAAAATATTTTTAAAAAATAAAATATTTAAAAAATCTTAGCTCATCAATACTATGAAAGACTATACTGTTACAATAATAGGAAAACAAAGTGAATACAATGCAAAGATTCTCAAAATATATTGGCAAAGTTTGGAGGTCATATTATGATGTTTACTTATATGTTAAAATGGTCTCATGGACTCTGCTGGGGTTTGAACCCAGGCTTTGCCATTTATAAGCTGTGTGACCTCAGACACATTTCTTAACTTCTCGGTGTTTCTGTTTCCTTACCTGTAAAATGAAGCATGAACAGTATCTACTTAGGGGTTATTGATATGATTAAATGATTAAAAACATGTAAAGTGTTTACACTAGTATTTTGCACCTAAAAAGTTTTTAATATAGTTAGCTACTATTTTTTAAAAGCTTTAATTTATTTATTTATGTAAAAGATTTTTATTTATTTATTTATTTATTTATTTATTTATTTATTTATTTGAGAGAGAGAGAGAGTGAGCGAGCACAAGCAGGGGGAACGGCAGGCAGAAGGAGAGGGAGAAGCAGGTTTCCTGCTGAGCAGGGAGCGTGATGTGGGGCTCGGTCCCAGGACCCTGGGATCATGACCCAAGCCAAAGGCAGACACTTAATGGACTGAGCCACCCAGGTGCCTCTATCTATCTATCTATCTATCTATCTATCTATCTATCTATCTATTTGAGAGAGAGCCTTAGGAACGGGAGGAGCAGAGGGAGAGGAACAAGCAGACTCCCCACTGAGAGGGGAGCCCTATGCAGGGCTCAGTCTCTCAACCCTGAGACCATGACCTGAGCTGAAATCAAGAGTTGGAGTCCAACCGACTGAGCCACCCAGGGACCCCCTACAGTTAGCTACTAATGTTAAAAATTATCTATCTATCTATCTATACATACACAAACAGATATGAAAAACTGGAAAGATATATTACAACTTATCTTTGGATAGTGATATTATGGGTTTTTTTTTTCTATTTTGTTTCTCTTCTACAATTACTACTATGAACTTTTGTAATAATAGTATTACTAAAAATCCATGGGAGCATAGGAAGTGGTGCTGGTGGGGAAAGATTATTCTAGGAGGAAATTACTAATGACAGAATGTCTGCAGAGTGAGTCTGTGCATGCGTGTGCGGTTGGGTAGGTGCCTGCCCCAGAGGGAGGCCCATGCCTCCGTCTGGGGCCCCCTGCACCACCAGCTGCAACCCCATCCTTTCCAATATGGCAGTAGCTTCTTTCTTATTGGCCATTGCAGTTTGCATGTGATTGGACTTTACAGTTTTCCAAGTACCATCTTTCAAATATCTTATCTTGTAAAATCCTCAGATAACCCTCAGATTCTACCAACAATGAGGCTCAAGTAGGTCTGGTGGCCTCACAGCACCCTGGAGGCTCGTGTGCTAAAGCCAGCCCAGTACTCTCTCTGCCTGCCTGCCTGCAGAGAGCTGGGAGGGGGGGCGGGTCATCTCACCTCCTGGTCTCAGGGTTCTGGGCAAGCAAGAGGCAGGGTTTTATCCAGCTGTGCTAGGAACCAGACAATGCTCAGCCTCCCTGGAATTTCTCCTTTTTAAGCCTGGAGTCATGCAGAGTTTAAATCAGTTTGGTCTTGGGAGTATGGCAGGAGAAAAGAAGGTGACACATTTATGATTCGGTGACCCTTTTGGTGCAGCAAGAATTTCACAATCATTTTGCGTAATCAATCAGCCCGTAAGGTACAATTTAGTATCTGTCACATAGAAATTTAAGTTCTGTTTTTATTTTTTGGCATTCACAGGACATGTTTTTGTTACATCAAAGTGTACATTCCAAATATTTGGGATTAGAGACGTAAACAAAAATCAATCCTGCGACTTGTAGATTTCTATCTCTTTGGCTTCAGAAGATGGATAGACTGGCTGCCCCACACCCCCTTCTGGATTTAAAAGTTGACTTTCATCTGAGCCATAAGGATAACATTTATGAGATCAATACTGGAAGTTTTAGCAAGGAAACAATAAACTACCCTGGGTCTCAGTCATCATAACAGATGTTTGCTTAGGGAGGACAGGACCCTGGTGGGCAAGTCTCAGAAACTGTGTTGTTAAATGAGAACATCTAAAGGGTTCATCTTACGCTCTGGGATCCAACCCTCTGCTCCACTTTCATCCTCAGTTTTTCCCATCTGCCTTATCTCCTTCCCAGGCCAGGCTCTTTGAGCTGACAGTTTGAATTCAGAAGAACAAAAAATCCAAGGGGCCTCTGGCTTTGGTGGAGAGTGACCACTGCAGTTTTACTGCAAGGAGGGGAAGACCTGTTTTTGATCTTTGGCGTGTCTTGCCCTCCCTTTTGCCCTGCTTCAGCACTTACCATGCATGTTTTCAAAACATGCGGAAGGATGAAAACCCATAAAAACATTCTTGAATTTGCCACCAAGTGGCTACAGTAGCTTGCAAGCATCTGGGGAGGAGAGAGAGCAAGTGAAAACAGTTCACCGTGATGCCTGAACTCTTGAATGGATATTTAATATTTGAAATGTTGGAGGCAAAGAGTGTAGTCCTCAGTGACAGGAAGATCTATGTCGAGGGTGAGGCATTTGCTCCACTGCCTAAGCAATGCAAAGAGAAGAGGTAATAAGAACCATAATGATGATGATGGTTATAATACATACTTACTCCATCAGGCATAATGTCTATACATTTTATATACATGAACAACAACTCTAGGAGGTAGGTATTGTTGTATCTGCAATTTGCAGATTAGGACTGGGGCATTAAGGGAGTAGTTGGCTTGCCCAGGGTCCTATGGCTATTAAGTGGAGCTAGAGCCCTGGAAGCCTGGTTCCTAAGTCCACCTTGTGTACTATGTGGTAGGCTTTTCCTCTTGATTTAAGAACTCACCTGACTCAGAGCACTGCCTTTTCTCTGGGGCCATCATGGAGAATGCCACTGTTATGAATCAAGGTCTATAGTGCGGATCCAAGAGAACGCATTGTCCTCAATTATTAAGAGCCATGGAACCTAGTGAGTGGCTGTTCTCTTGTCCAGGCCTGTGGTTTCAGGGACGATTCTTTTCTTCCAGCCTGCCCTCTGCCAGGCTGGCTGGTTGTTAGCATGTGGTTTTTCATGTTCTTGGGCCAGGGGTGAGTGTCCAGGTGATGGAAAGGCAGCGTACATGTAGTCCAGATGGGATGTGGGATGTGGGAGGTTGGAGAATGGGGGCCAGATCTGGATGACACCATCTGGCAAGCTGGTTCATGAAATCGTTCACCTCGGAGCCTCGAGAGCCACCAACTTAATGCTTTGAAACCCATGGTGCTGCACTGGGAAGTGTGGAATGTAATGCAAGTCATAAGTCATTTTTTCCAATAAAGCTTCAGACATCGCTCTCTGGGTAAATGAAGAACAATGGTGAGACTGCTGGGAAGCAACAACAGAAGGAAGTAATTGCATCAAGATGGGCCTGAGCCGTGCCACCGCACAGCCCCGTGCCGTTGTAACGTATGGATTGGGGCTGTCTGTTTCTTTGAAAAGTAACAGGGAGTTTCACAAGGGTTGGAAGTGATCACTGGTCTGGAGAATGCAGATGGAACTTGGATGCAGCCCTTTTACAGGACCAAAATGAGCAAAACGAAGGAGGGCATTTAAAGGGGGTTGGACTGAAGGAGTGAATCTTCAGTGGGATTTTCCAGCTGAATGTAATGGAAACACCATGGAGCTCCAGGTTTTCTTGGTATTACATCACTTTTTAAAATATTTTATTTATTTATTCATGAGAGACACACACACACACACACACACAGAGGCAGAGACACAGGCAGAGAGAGAAGCAGGCTCTGTGCAGGGACTCAATGTGTAGGACTCAATCCTGGGACTCCAGGATCAGGCCTGGGCCAAAGGCAGGCACTAAACCGCTGAGCCACCCAGGGATCCCCGGTATTACATCATTTAATAAACAGCAGTCATTGAACACTTCAAGTGCCTCACACTGTTCTACATGCGCTCGATGGAGAAAGGGGCACTGAGGGGTGAGGGGCATACGAGGATGTACATGCAGACCGGCCTTTGAGGGGTCCTGGTATTGAGAGAAGAGCTGGTTACAGGTGGAGGTAGATCTGAAAGTTTACTTAGACGTTATTTGGAGTTTCAGGGTGTGGGGTTGGAAGGAACACTCTGTGCTGAGGAAGGGAGGGTGGAGCAAGAAAGGCCTGTGATGGGGGGCGGGGGACAAGGGGGCGGGTAGAGGGGAGGATGGCTGAAGCAGAAGGGGTGGGAGAAAGAGTTGGAAATTGTTGGGGCTGAGTTTTAAGGAATGTTAAATGCTGGCAAAAGAAGTGACCTGTGGCAATAGCAATGACAAAACTGAAGATTTTGACTTTGTCATTTGGAGAATGGAGGGCCCAGGGGACCTTTTGTCTTTAAGTCTTGATTCAGGACCCAAATGCCATTGAAGTTCTCAAGCTGAAAACTTCTGTCTCTTCATTTGTTGAGTTTTTGACTCTTCTAAACAGGCTGCTTTATGCATGATGGTTGTGGATCTCCACCCTGTCCCTGTGGGAGTTTATGGTGGGGGCGGCTGAGGCTCTGAGTGATTGCCTTGGGTCATGTGGGTCCCAGTGTCAGGGTTAGGGTGACAGATCCGGCCTTCGAGCTCTTCTCCCACAGGACAGCAAACTGAAGTCCTATGAGGCCTAGGCTCCCTCAGTTCCAGAGAGCTTGTTTAGGCGTGGTGACTGATATCTTACACAAGACTGCACAGAGCCAGCATCTCTGAACCGCTAGAGTTGAGGGAGGGAAGCCAATCTTGAGATGGGGGGGTGGGTGGGTGTTGGGAGAAGGCCTCTGTGTTCAGGACTTTCAAGGCTCTTCTGGGAACATCCAACCTCCCAAGCCCCAGTCCACTCTGGTGAGTTCACATACTATAGGCACGTTACCTTTTTTGTAGTTTTAGAAAGTGCTTGATTGATGGAAAGGAGGTGTAGCATTTAAAAAATATTGTTTAGGGGCCCCCGGGTGGCTCAGTAGTTGAGCATCTGCCTTCGGCTCAGGGAGTGATCCCGGGGTCTTGGGATCGAGTCCCGTATCGGGGTCCCCACAGGGAACGTGCTTCTCCCTCCGCCTGTGTCTCTGGCTCTCTCTGTGTGTCTCTCACGAATAAATAAATAAAATCTTAAAAAAATATATTGTTTACATCCAGAATCACTTTGCTCAACATTGAACATTTATAAACTGAAGTAGTTCTGTCTTGTAAGTCATAGATGCTAAAGGAAGAGATGGAGCATCACAGCCCAGAATGGAAACAAGGAACAAATACATTTTTTATTTTTAAAGTAGGCTCCACACCCAATGCGAGGTGCAAACTTGCGACCTTGAACTCAAGAGTTGCACGCTGCACCCACAGCCAGCCAGGCGCCCTGTAACATATTTTTTGAACAGCTCCTGTGCTTGGGGCCCTTTACTGGGCCTTAGGCCCTGAAGGACGGAGGAAAGGGGGACTGGGGAGTGGGTCGTGCCCCTGAAAGCTACCTGTGGAGCCTGCCCGAGCTCGGGGAATACGGGCAAGAGGTGTCCTGACGACCTACACGGTGCTCAGTGCTGGAGGACAGGCCCCGTGGAGGGCCCCGTGAGGGCTCAGGCTGGGCCCCGAGCGCCGTGTGACACTGGCGTGGAGGCCCGGACGTGCAGGAGAGCTTGGGCCGCATGGCGGCTCCCTGAGCCTGCCTGGAGCACTGGGCCTTCGCAGTGGAGAGGAACGCGGGGAACGGATGTCACCATGGGGACAGAGAGAGGACTGGGGAAGGAGGCATCAGGACGACAGGGCTGGGTGTGCACACAGAGCGTGGGTGAATGTGGGGCAGAGTAGGGGAGTCCTGGGGCCGTGAGGCCTGGTTCTGTGAGGGCTGGTGGGGGGTTGGCAGTGCAAAGAGTGGGCCCAGCAGCCGATGAAGAAGGCCCCGAGAGCCCAAGAGGCTCAGTGACCCACCAGATGTGAGGGGGGAGCCGGAGCTGGCCTGCATGTAGCGCTCTGTCTTTCTGAATTCATCGTATATACGTCTTTGGACGTTCTTGTAATGTCAGTGTGGATGGGTTATGGGGTGCATCAGCTGTGGGGGTGTGCAAACCCCACACAGAGACAGGAAAGCCACGTCCCCGTTGTTTCTGGTGGGGAGAATAATACTTTTGGGGGGAGAGCCAGTGGCATCTGAAGAGCGCTACTTTCCAGAGAAGGAAGCCTGAGCCAACCCCGGGGAGTGGTGCTCTGGCTCTTGAGAAAATTAGAAAGCAGCCAGAACTGTGCACCCCCTCGCTGCCCCAGGAGATACGGTCAGGGAGAGTGTGCAGTGAAGGGCGACTGCCCGCGACCCCTACTCTGCAGCTGTTTGCTCCTTTTGCCCGGCTTTGGATGCTCCCGAGGGACTCTGGGCGCTAGAGTAGAAAGGGCCGCGAGCTCTCAGCCTGGTTGACTCAGGTGGCTTGGCAGTGGGGGTGGCGGTAGGGGCTGTTGGGGATGCTGTGGACCACGACGACGTGTGAAGCCACGTCACTCACTGAAAGTGCCTCATGATCAGGGGTTAACTCTCCCAAGACTGACTTCTGTTTTCTCTCTTCGGAGGGTTTGCTTTTTAACCTTCTCTCTCTGCAAGGAGAGTTGCTTCTTTGCTTTTTATTTTGGCAATGATTCCCCGATGCCAAACAAAGTCACATTCATGATTACCCTTACTCCCACAGGAGGCCCCGTGATTGATATGGAACAGCCCAAACAAAATGTTACACCAGATACGTGAAGTTCTTCCGTTGTTTCCTGTTTCCTGACTGGGATAGTCACTTCCCTGTTACCCCACCCCAATCGCCCCTGCCATGCTAGGGTGCCATGCTAGGGTGCCATGCTAAGCCTGGGGACACAAAGGTGAACAGGAACCTGTTCTGGCCCACTGAGGCTGTTCCCTGTTGTCACGCCCGGTGCCCCCGGGAGACTTTGGCAACTAGGGCTCTGAGTGCTGGAGTGACTTCCCAGGGCTGGGATTCCTAAGGTTGAGAAGATGGCCCTGACAACCCTCCTTCCCACTGCCTCAGACGGCACACGGGGGGCTGCTGGGTTTTTCTTTTTCTTTAAAGATTTTATTTATTTATTTATTTATTTATTTATTTATTTATTTATTTATTTATTTATGAGAGATAGAGAGAGAGAGAGAAGCAGAGACACAGGCAGAGGAAGAAGCAGGCTCCATGCAGGGAGCCGATGTGGGACTTGATCCCGGATCTCCTGGATCAGGCCCTGGGCCGAAGGCGGACGCCCAACCGCTGAGCCACCCAGGGATCCTCCTGCCGGGTTTTTCAGCAGCAGTTTTGGTCCTCCACTCTTTCTGGATAAAGAGAAGTTGGAGTTTGTTAGAAAATATTTCACAGGGTCCTTGAGTGGTTGAATGCACTTTCTCGGACAGACTTGCAAGATTTGGATCCCATTGAATCGGGAAGCCTATTATTCACTTGTAGGTTGATGAATGAAAGAATCAGTCACTTGACTTGTGAGAAGTGTCGGTGGGTTTGTGCATGTTTGGCTACTTAGGTGCCAGGGTCTGTGTCTTACTCTAGGAGAATTGGGCACAGCAGTAAGTTTGTGAGCACAGGGCACAGAGAGGAAGCCGTGAGTGGGCTAGGGCCACAGTCCCCCTTCCGCCTTCCTGGCTTGGTTTGAGTGCCCCCTGCAAGCTTCCAAGGGGGCACCTCCGTCTGTCTGGGACAGAGCGCTTCCAGTTTTCCACACCTATTCCCGGGGCTGCATTTTATTTCCCTGCTGTTCGCTGGGCCCACTCCCACCTCTGGTGGCACGCCCAGCTCTGCCTCTGGCAGCCACAGTGGGCTCTGGGCCGCCACTTCTGTCCCTCGCTGGTGCTGGTGGCGCGCACAGCAGTTGGCAGCCAGAGGTCACAGCTCCCGGCATGCATGCGGGCAGGGCGTCTGGCTGGGCGGACAGGGATGGAGCTTTGCACTCCCGGGAGTGCTCAGCTGCCTGCTGGCTTCCCCTCCGCTGCTGGGAGGTCGGCAGGCATGGTTCACACTGGCCGCCGAGCCTCCATCACGCCCGCGCTGACTCTGCACATCTGGCTTTCCTTGGCGGCACAGCCCAGCGCCGGCCTAAGGAAGTTTCCTGGGTCCTGGTGGCAGTGAGGTAATCTCGAAGCAATCAAAGGGAATCAGGGATAATTTGCAGGCTTCAGCAGGACAGTCACATTGTTAACTCAATTAGTTCCATTAATTCTCCCTAATTATCTAAGGTAAACAGACAGCCTTTGAAGTCCGGGAAAACATCTTTAGGAAGAAAGGAAAGCATGAAGTGATCAACTCCTTTTTTCTCCAGAGCACTTAGCACTGTGAATCCCGAAGGAAACAGTCAGAGCAGCAGCCACATACTGTATCTGCATGAGCGGGTCAGGGGAAGGGCGTGGGGGAGGCTCTTCAGAGGGGCCGTGATGAGGGCCAGGGTGGACAGCAGTGGCTTGGGATTATCCATCTCTTTGTCCCCAGCAGGGCATTGGATTGAATTGGTCGGGACAGGAGGTGAGGAGTGTTTGAGTTAGATTGAGCACCTTGCACCCCAGCTGAGGTCTTTAAGAAGACCTAGGGTTAGCCATGGAACACGGGTCCCCCTGTGCTCGTGAAGTTGAGTACTTACTCCCTCCCTCCATCCCTCTTTTCCTCCCTTCTCCTTCTCTTCCTCCTCTCCGTTTTGTCTCGTGCAGTGTTTCAAACGTGGACAGAGTAGAATGATGGACTCCCCTATATCTACCACCCAGTTTCAACACTTACCTTGACCGATGACCGATTTCCCAGTTGTTTCGTGTTGCTCATCTGTTTTTCAATAAAGGAGCTCCTGGAATTTCTTTTTTTTTTTTTTTTTTTTTTTACGATTTATCTTAGAGAGAGAGTCAGAGAGAGGCAAGTGGGGGTAGAGGCAGAGGGAGAGAATCTTAAACAGACTCCCTCTGAGCACAGAGCCCGACGTGGGGCTCCATCTCAAGACCCTGAGATCATGACCTGAGCTGAAACCAAGAGTCGGATGCTTAACTGACTGAGCCACCCTGAATCTCTAATAGAGATTTCTCTTCTTTCTTAGGAGTTAAATGGGCCAATGATTCAGGCTGATGTGGAGATCTTCTGAAATCTGCATCCCGGTCAGGAGAAGTAGGGGTGGAGGGGGTTTGGGAAGCAGGGCCTGGGAAGGCCGCAGAGCCTAGGTCCATTGGGAGGCCAGATGGATCCATGAGTAGGAGTACCTTTTCATTTTTCTTTGTAATGGTCTACAGTGCTGCTTATCTTCAGCAAACCTGCCTGCACCAAGGCCCGTTCGTCCCCAGGATTGGACATAGGAATAACGGCGTGTGTAACGGCCACATCAGCGGCAGCTTCCCTGGCCTCGGTTCTAAATCCTCTCACCCCTTCTCTGTGTTGCCTGAGAACACCAGGCTGGACCTGTGGGGACCCTGTGGCTCTCAGCCCAGGGGACGTCTAGGGTAGGGGCTGAGCGACCCACCTCTCGCTGTGGTGTTTTCCTGCGACAGGCCCTGGACTCAGGGTATCTCCCTGCAACCCCCTGCCACTCATTTTGACAGAATTTGAAGTTTGGGTGTTCAGTGGTGGAGGGAGGGACACTCAATCTGTTAGAGCAACAGCAGCAGGCAGACAGGCTTCCCAGAAACAGGAAATGCCTATATGCTAACTACAAGCTTTATTTCTGGTTTTCTACATTTTTTTTCTCTCATCACACTAACCCCACCTTGCAACAAGTGCAGCAAGTAGTTCAGCAGTGCATGAAGTCAGTGTTTTAACAGGTTTAATAAAAATGACGTGTGTGTGTGTGTGTGTGTGTGTGTGTGAGAAAGAGAGAGAGAGAGAAAGAGAGAGAGAGATTTTTGCTATCTCTTCGGAAGACGCAGAGAAAGCTAAGAAAACAGACTTTTATAAGCTACATATCTGTGATGAGTGCTTGGTGTATGCTTGGTGGTAGTGGTTTGGAGGGAAGAAGGAGGTAAGTCAAAGTTGACTCCGCCCAGGGTACTGGAGGTCAGGCATGAGGATCTTTTCAGACATCTGGGCAGGTCTCCTCCTCTTCCCAACCTCTCTGTTAGAGGGCCCCTGGGATTAATTCTCATTTCTCCAGTGTCATGGCTCAAACCACATATCTGCATCCCTTATCCAAAACCCTTAGGGCCAGATTTGTTTAGAGATCACCTTTTTTTTTTTTTCAATTCTAGAAGGTTCATATAGTATATATTCTATGTATTACCAAACACCCCCAGCAGACTATAGGGCTGCCCTTCATGATCAAACAAATAAATATTTCTAGCATAAATGTATAAACATTCACACTAAATGAAATAAATATAAACAATAAATAGCCTTGTGTTGGCCTGGGTCAGGGTTTGTTAAATGATTTTGGCTCAAACTTCAGAAAAAGTTGAATATTTAGAGCCTTCTGGATGTCAGGGTTGTGGGTCAGGGCTGGCCCGTCTGTACCATCTACTGCTAGTGACTACCCAACCCAGACCATAGGCCTGGGCCTTTCCCTGTGTGTCTCCAGTTGCCCTTGGCTGTCTCAGACGTGTGTCCAGCCAAGCCTGTCCAAACTCTCCTTCTGGCACCCAGCTCCCCCCTGTCCTGCTCTACTCAGTCTCCTGCTCAGCTGATGGCAGCTCCATGTTTGGCTTAGGCCAAACATCTCCACACTATCCTTGAGTCCTCTTTTTATCTCACACCCGGCACCCAATCCATCAGCAATCTGTTTGGCTCCAGCATCAGAATATCCCAGAATCTGGCCACTCTTCACTACTATTACCTTCGCTTCTGGCCACCATCGTCTTCCACTAGGATGAGGATGACTGCCCCCTAGCCACCCTTCTGCTTCCTTGCCTGTGCCTAAGGTTTATTCTCCACACAGCAGCCAGAGCGACCCTCCCAAGATGTAAGTCACCGTGTGTTACTGCTCTGCTCAGACTCTCCCCTGGCTCCCCATCTCTCTGGGAGCCATAGCCCAAGTACTCACGGCGCTCCACCTCTCTGAGCCCACCTCCAGCTGCCCCACTCTCCTCCCTCTTTTCCGGTCACATCTGCGTCCCCTCCTCTTGGCTGGGCCAAGTTCTGTCCCACCTCTGAACCTTTGCACTGGGTCATCCTTCTGCCTCCTATGCTCCCCCACCTCAGAAATCCACAGGCCTGGTTTCTTCTAGTATCAGGAAGGCCTTTCTCAATGAATTAACGGATACTTCAATACAGTCACCAAACCTAAACTTTGAAAACTGCCTTTCTGCAACCAAGGCATGAAATATTCTAAATGAAAACCAACAAAAATCTTCAACACATTAGAAAAGATCCATTAACCAAAACTAGATTCCAGCTATACCTACTTCGAGCAATAAGCAAAGCATTGACTACTTTGAGGATAGAATTGAATGTTTTAAGCTTTATTTTTCTTTGCTATCTTCAAAAGGCTGAGAGCTTTCTTTATGCTTGTGTAGTGGTTTATATATTCTGTTTATTTCAAGCCCTGCCCCATGAATTAATTAATGATTGTAGATGGCCCTAGACTGTCCTCACAAAGGAAATTTGAGCTCGTAAAATCTGTCTCCTCGTCTATAACATAATATAAATGTGATATGATTCCTTTCTGTGTCCAAAATAAATGGAGATCTAATATCCAGGATGGGAAACTGTAATTAAAGAACGATTCTGACATTTAGAGCTTGAACAGACAATTTTCAGATCCCCTTTGCTATGTGCTTTAGGAAATATCTTTCCTTCTAGTTCAGATGTTGGTGTGGGCTTCAGCACGCATGTGTCTAATCTGTGTGTCCAGCTACGTTAACCTGTTCATTTTATAAGGCCTGGGGCTTCATTAAGGTGTAGAAAATTAGAACAGAATGTACATGGAGAGTTGTTCATTTTCAGAGACTTGATAGTCTGTGCTTTCATATGTAATTTGTATGTGTAAACCTATATATTCATTTATTTATAGAAAAAATCCAATTTAACATTCATACATGCTCATTAGAGAATATGTTAAGGCAGGGTCCATCCCAGAAAACTGGAAATCATGCCAAACTTCATATTTACATCTTCTTTACCTTTATAATACAAAGTATAGAACTTTTAAAAATTTGATATTTTCCTTCAAAATTCAGTAGAGTCAACTGATGAGTATCCAATGGAGGGAAAATTTTGACTGATTCTGACATGGCCAATAAATTCTATTTTTCTTTTTGCTTGATTTTGTAGCAGCAGCATTTTTTATTTTCATTTTTTTCCTGGTTTCTAGAATGTTGAAGACAAATGGGAGAATATATTCTAAAGAATTCCTGTAGAAGCAAGATGGCCACACAGCATAGCTAGGTGATAGGCACTGAATGGGCATGTCATAGCAAAAATGTTTGCTAACCAAACATTGATGGACAAAGTCTAGGTTGTTATGAAAGTCTGTTACATGAAGGGTAGTTTGAAGGCAACAGTGTGTCAAGTGTAAAAATGTAGACTGCATCACCTTCCAGAAACAGAGGAATACCCTTATGTAGAGAAGGAGGTTTAATCAAAGAAAAGGATTTTTAGTCTAGTGTGTTCTATTTGATTGAGCTATGGAACGTTTTCCTTAATATGTTCATATTGTATCTAATTAAGAATATGCTTGGTTGAGGGGCACCTGGGTGGTCGGTTGGGCATCTGACTCTTGATTTTGGCTCAGGACATGATCTCAGGGTCATGAGATTGAGCCCTGGGTCAGGCTTCACATTGGGTATGGAGTCTGCTTAAGATTCTCTCTCTTCCTCTTCCTCTCCCTCCTCCAGCTTGTTAATTTTTTTTTCTCTCTCTCTCAAACTCTCAAAAAAAAAAAAAGAATATGCCTAGTTGATTAGTATTGAGTAGTACTATTACTACTTGACCATAAAACTATACTTTAAAAATATGTAAATTTAATGTGTCTCATTTTTAACTTGCACCTTAGCTATAGACTGAAAATCAGGGTAAATGACTTTCTTTCTTTTCTTTTCCTTGCCTTGCCTTGCCTTTCCCTTCCTTCCTTTCTTTCTTTTTTGGCTGTGGGTGGATAATTTACTCAAGTGCCTGAATGGATTGTTTAACCTCACTATGCTTCAGTTTCCTTACCTGTAAATGAGGGGATTGAGCTCCGTAATATTCTTCAAGCAACAACAAATTTACTATTTGATTTTTTTCATCACAGAAGTTATAATGGGACTAGAAGAAAAATAAGATGTTTAGAAAAGTATAGATATGCACAAAGAAAAAACTCACACATTATTCCACTCTCCCCCAGATAATCTTTTTTTTCCCTTTGTGTATATACCCAGCCATACACATTTTGTTTTTGTTTTATAAAATTGTACCATAGAATACATATTCCTTTATCATCTTATTTTTTCTTTCGCTTAATACCATATTTTGCATATCTTTTCATGTCATTGAATATAATTCAGCAAGATCTTTTTTCATGGTGGCATGGTATCTAATGATTTGAATATGCCACAATTTATTTAAATAGTTTGCTATTGTTAAACAATTAGTTTCTAATTTTATACTCTTAAAAAGTGCTGTAATGATCATCCTTGTTATTAAATTGTTTTGCACATGTGTGATTTGGGATAAATTCCCAGAAGTGGAATTGCTAGGTCAAAGGATTTTTGTTATATAATGCCAAACCCTTCTCTACAAATTCTGTGCCAGTTTACACTTCATCAGCAGTGTATAAGAATGTTTGCTTCTCTTCTACTCTCATCAGCACTGGATTATATCATTCAAGATGATATTTTTTTTAGATTTTCCATTCAAGGTAGTCTTGAAGCAAATATGTTTGTTTCTTTGCCTCTCTAAGACCCCATCTAAATAATAGAAAAAGAAAAAAGTGGAGGGATAAAATTCTGTAGCAACTAAGCAGAAAGAAGTTTCATCAGATTATTTCAGTGAATCTCTGGGGATGAAAGTAGAGAGCAGGGTGGCAATTGGTGGAACAGAATAGCGGTATTGAAGGGTCATAGCCTGGAACATATGCAGAGGATGCTGGAGCCTCACCTGTTGTCAGCTGTTCTGCAGAATCTGAAAGGGGCTCCCAGTTTGGAGACTATAGTTACCCCATGGAAAAGACGTGAGATGTGCAGCTGAAAATGTGACCATCTATAGGTCAGTATGTGGAACTGTGTACTCCCTACTCTCACTACAGAAGGACCTGATCTGACTCCCATAGTAAAAACAAAACAAAAAACAAAAACAAAAACAAAACAAAACAAAAAAAAATCCTTTTAAAAGTAAATGTTGTAATGCTTTGGGGGAGAACTGGCAACGCTGATGTGGGGAATCCCCAGCTATAATGGCCAGCTCCCATTCTCTAATCCTATGACAGTTGGACTGATATCCACAGAAATATGTTGCATCCATAAAGCTAAATAAGCAAATAAGTCAAATTTTTTAAAAGGAAGCTGTGAGAAAAGAGAAATAGGAAGGCATTTCTGGAAACACAACATATTGTCAGAAATAAAAGTTCAGATAAGAATTGTAAAATAAAGGCAAGAAAGTCTAGAATATGGACTAAAGATAAAAGAAAAGGAAATATGTATAATACATAGTATATGACTTAGGGATCAATCTGAATTCAGGTCCAACATCTGAATACTAGGTGTTTCATAAAAAAAATGAATTGGGCAGCCTGGGTGGCTCAGTGCTTTAGTGCCGCCTTCAGCCCAGGGCCTGATCCTGGAGGCCCGGGATCAAGTCCCACATTGGGCTCCCTGTGAGGACCCTGCTTCTCTCTCTGCCTGTGTCTCTGCCTCTCTCTCTGCCTGTGTCTCTGCCTCTCTCTCTGTGTCTCTCATGAATAAATAAATAAAATCTTAAAAAAAAAAGAAAGAAAATGAAGAGGACAACAGCGAAGAACAAAACAGAAGAAGAGCCTCTTCCATAAGTTGAGTTTCAGTGCAATGAATCAGAAAAGGATAGCCTGAGACATATCACTGTGAGAGAGTTCACAGCACTAAGGTAAAATAGATCCTAGAACTTTCAGAGAGTGAAAACAAAACAAAGTCACCTACTAAACAACAGCTATGAAACTGACATGAGATCCATTGGCAATATTTATGTTAGAAAAAGAAAGTTCTGATAATGATTTTTTTCCACCTAGAATTCTATATCCAGCCAAACTATCAATCATGTGTGAGGACAGGCACATCTTAGCTGGCTTTCTATGCACTCTTAATCAATATTTCAATCAGAACTTGATTTCAATGAGTAGTTTGCTGGTAAAAGCAAGAGAATAACCCAGAACAAAGAAGATGACGGATTCCAGCAACAGCAGCTGCATCCAGCAGAGCAGTGAAAAGAAGTCATAGCACTATAGCTGTGCAGCAGACCAGAGAGCAGTCAGTCCAGTAGGAAGGAGGATAGTGGGAGTTTCTAGAAGAGCAAACCCCAAGAGAAAGGGACCCAGGGAAAACTTGATCAGAGAAAAGCAATTGACTGAGTGGGAAACAAAATCCATTTAAATTTGAGTGGCATGTGGGTTGTCACATTGGACCCATGGAAGAAAAATTATATGTAATGCCATTTAAAAGTTAGAATAAATAAACACTATCATTCTGTTTTCAGATTTTTGGAATAACATATATGGAAAACATGGGCCTCAATTACAATTAGAGAACAGAACATCAGTGTTGTCAACACTGATGGTCTAACAGGAAAGACACAGAGATGGGGATGGCAGTGGATGGAAGAAGTAGTCAGAGGGTAGGGAGGCTGGAAGTACTGTCCTCTAGTTATAATGTGGGGGGGGGGGTGTCAAGGAATATGTCTATAGTCAATGAAACAAGAAATTGACATTTTAGATTGCTTTTTTGCAGTTGCAGACAATAGAGAAGGAACTGAGACTTGTGATGTATATTTTGTGGAGAGAGATGGTGAGTGCACTAAATCCTCATCGATCACAGCAGCAAGGCAAAAGAGAATGTCTAAAATAAGAAATCAGGAAATTGAGGTACAAGCATCTTATTTAGGGACATGGCATTGAACACCAGCAAAACCCGAATAGAAATTGTTAAAATTGGCTCCCCTTGGGGAATAATGGGGCAGGGGACTGTCACTTCTAAGTTCACATGTAACTTTTTTATTTTTAAAAACTGAACATATCATGATACTTAATTTTATTTATATTTTAATAAACAAATAACACAAAAATACATAGCCCCAAAGCAACGTTGGTTCATTTGATAGGGAAAAGAAAATTTTTAAAAATCTTACCCCTTAATTTGTATTTCTTTTGGTTATTTTAACCAAGTGATTTCCAAGTGGCTTATGACTCTTAAATTTCATGCTTCTGGGATTTTTATAAAATGCAACAGGAGCATTGGGGCCAGAATTGGAGAGCTCCGTTTTCATCCAGACTTCTTATCCTCAAGCTGTGAGAATGTGGGCAGGTTACTTAAAATCCCTAAGCCTCAGGTTTTCCTCCTTGAAACAATTAAGAAGAAGGATATTGCCTCCTTCACACAGATAATCTGTGAAAAGTGCTCAATAAAGGATGATTGTTAGGGTTGTTATGATTATTGTGAACAAAACAGCCTCTCTTGAGCTCGAAAGTGACGAGTAACAATTACACAACTTAGATTTTGAAGGGAGTCAAGAACTGACCATCTTTGTGAGCAGCCATCGGTAAAAGGTTCTGCTGGGTTGTCACGTTACGGAGATGGAGAAGTTCCTGATTTGAAGATAATTTTTCTGGTGGCACTATCCTGAGCTCCTTACCCAGCTTGCCTTTGTCCTACATGGATCCATTCAGTCTCTAGTGATTACCTGCCTGTGCCCAGCCCTGGAGCAAGAACAGCAGAACCCCCCAAAAGGAGCACGTGGCTCACAGTCTGGGCAGGAAGTAACAATACTGGCCCAACACCTCACATTTATAGGCTGCTAGCTGTGTGCCAGGCACAGCTCCAAGTGCTACACCATGTCATTTGATCCTCCCCACACCATGAGGCAGGTGCCACTGATGTTCTCAATTTATAGACGAGGAAATTGAAGCAAGGGCCACGCAGCTTATAACAGGCAGAACTGGGATTTGAACCTGGGTGGGCTAGCTTTCAAGCCTTTACTCTCAATCACTACCATGTATTGGCTTCGTGTAACAAATAGGAAATGTTGAATATAACACATACATACAAATGCACCCAAAGACCGAGACCATTGCAAAGCAAAATGCAAAAAAAGCACAGATTGGTGGTAGGGTATTTTTCACTTAAGAACACTGGGGGTAGGTGCCTACATTTCCTGCTGTTTGCACGCACCATCTCCCCTTGGGATGCACAATCACGCACTGCCATTTCCCTAAAGGAAGATAGAAAATCTATACTGTTCCCAGATGAAGCTGTGTAAGCCATTCCACACTCTTGATGTTAGATTTGGCACCTCTGGATATTTTCTCATGCAAGAGAGTGTTTGTGTACACATAGATTTATTTGTTTTAAGCCACCTCTGTCTTCAGAGGGAGCCAGCTCTCTGGGTCTATTTCTGAGCCTGTTGAAAAGAGGAAGCAAGGGGCATCTGGGTGGCTTAATCAGTTAAGAGTCTGCCTTCAGCTCAGGTCATGGTCTCAGGGTCCTGGAATCAAGCCCTGAGTCAGGCTCCTTGACCAGTGAGGAGTCTGCTACTCCCTCTCTCTCCCTCTGCCCCACCCCCTGCCACCCTACTCGTGTTCTCTATATCTCTCAAATAAATTAGATTAAATTAAAAAGAGGAAGAAGGTACTAACTTGAGTTTACTCGATTTGTGGCCTTGGAGGGCTAGAATCTATAACATAGGCCTCCAGTCCAGTCAACCAGTCAACAGGACTTCCACATGGAAATGATGGCTGCTGCTTGGTTGGTCCCCATGACCTGGTCACAGAGGATGGGAAAGCAATGTTAGCCAGTTTCAAGGGGCGTTTTATTTAAGATGAAGCTGGCAACTGAAGCAAGCTGCTCTCTGGGGGATTGGAGGTTAGAAATAGCTAGAGAAAAAGATACTGACTTAAGTTTTGTAACGAGTTAACCCAAGAACATGATTTTAAAAAAACCAAAGGGTTTAAAGAGCTTACGTGAAGAATAAGCCTCTTCCTGATTTCTGGTCCCCCAGTCCTGTAGTTTCCATCTGTTGGGGCAACCCCTGTTTTCTGTTGATTAAGACTTCTTCTGGAGATAATCTGTGTGGAACAAATGTGAGAGTGTGGGTAGGAGTGTGGGTGTGGGGGGGTTTATTCACACAGTAACCTTGAATCATAAACACATCGCACCTTGCTTCCCCCCGCCCTTTAATATATCCCAGAGATCACTTCATATCAGTCAGTACATTTCAATCTTTCCATTCTTTTTTTAGGGCTTGCCTAGTGATCTACCACACGATGTACCATATTTTATTAAGCAGTTCCTTCTCCATGGATATTTAGGTCCTCAAGGTCCTCAAGGTCATTAAAAGTTCTTCTAGAGCATTTGGTCTAATTGTCTTGACATACACGCACACACAGACAGACTTAAATTAAGTTAGCAGGCTCTTAAATCTACATTTTGGATGTGTTTTTCTTGCTATTATTGTATTTTGATCACAGAAGACAGAAGAAGGTGGCTGTGCCTGTGAGTGTGTTTTGCACACGTGGGTGGATGTGTGAATGTGTGTGCCTACACAGGTAGGTGTACATTATGTTGTGTGACAGATGTACTCGAAAAACTCTGAATGAACCCTTTTATTTTTAAAACTGGAATATGAAATTTTAAATGCCCTGAGGGTGGGAAGATGATTTGTTATTAAAGGAAACTTGTAGAGGAATCCTTCTGTGAAATGAAATGATGGCTTCTTTTTTCCCTTTTAAAAAAACTACTTCATTGAGGTATAATTTACAGACAATAAAGTGCATTCATTTTAAATGTTTGGCTTGATGCAGTTTGACAAATGTGCGTGTTCATGTAACCACCGCCCCAGTCAAGATACAGGAAACCTCCCCCATGCCCAAAAGGGTCCTCTGCGCTCCTTTGCATTCACTTCCCACCTTCATCTCCAGGAGATCACGAATATGCCTTTTGTCACTCTAGATTGGTTTTGCCTGTTCTAGAACATCACAGAAGTGGAATCACACATTACACGCGCTTTTATGTTTGGCTTCTTTCTCATAGCATCCATTTTGTTGCATAGATCAGTAGCTCATCCTTTATGGCCAAGCGAAATTCCATCAGAGGCATGCAGCATGGTTTGCTTTTTCCTTTACCTATTGTCGGGCATGTGGGTTGTTCCCAACCCTTAGTGGTTATGAATGAAGCTGGTAGGAGCATTTGTGTGCAGGTTGCTGGCTTCCCAGGCGAATCATCTCCATAATTCAGTTGTGCAGACTCACTTTCAAGTCAGGCCATTCATCCATTGAGCCACCGTGTACAGGACGTATTGGTCAGGCCGGACGCTGCCCTGCAGGGATGTACGCTAGGGCCTGCGGGGTGTCTGCACGGCCAGGGAGAGTGTTTGAGAAGGAAGCAATCTTCGTCTCCCCTTATTTTATGCAAGTAAGTGCTCCCTTCTGGATGCCTTGAAATGCTTCACCACATGGGCGCCCTGGGTTTCAAGCCCTGCGCTCTACCAATAGGGTCAGTAGCAAACTCCTCCTCAGATGAGGTCTTTCGTGGCTGCCAGCTTCGGAGTCCGCCCCCAGCAGCTGCCCGAGACCTGGCCAGCACAGTGCCTCGTTGTCGCGGGTTTCCCAAGGCAGGAGCGAGGAGGACGCCTGGTGTGGGAAGGTCCCCTGCTCGGTGTGACATGCCTCTCCCATGCCGGGCGCCTCAGGGGACTGCGGTGTGACTGTGGTTCCTCCAGGGGACAATGGCCAGCAAAAAGGGGGTGTGCGGGACACCTGCTTTGGGAAGGAACTGTGGTGTTTCTCTCTCTCTTTTTTAAGATTTTATTTATTTATTCATGAGAGACACAGAGAGAGAGGCAGAGACACAGGCAGAGGGAGAAGCAGGCTCCATGCAGGGAGCCCGATGTGGGACTCGATCCCGGGTCTCCAGGGTCACACCCTGAGCTGAAGGTAGCCAGCCGCTCAACCACTGAGCCCCCCAGGTGCCCTGTGTTAATCTCTTGAAGGTTCCCCCACCCTCTACCCCTTCTCTCCTCCTCTCCCCCCTCCCTCTTCCTGTCCCCCCTCCTCCAGGTAGAAAAGAAACAGCCTATTATCTAGGGCTTAATTGGAGCAACCTGGGCAGTATCAGCCTCTCTTCCCCCTTCTCATCCTTTCTGGATTCATCTTCTGATCCACTCCCTACCTCTTAGCTCCTTTCAAGCCCCCGGGTGCCTGACAACAGAGGGAAAAGGAAGGGAAACCCCAATTGGGCATGTGTGACCTTTGCAGGCTGTTCCAAGGAAAGGTTCACCTAGAGGTCCCTGGTGGAAGTCGAGCCTGTGGTTAGGAGGAAGCTCGACTGTGAGTTTCTTACCGCCTCTGCCTTGGACTAGATCACCCCCACAACATGGGCGTGAGGACACGGGTGGGTCCCAGGGATGTGCACAGTGGCACTGGCTCCGTGGGCTGCCCAGTGCCGGGGCGTCGGGAGGACTTCCCAGACGACGGGTGAGGTGTGTGTGTGTGTGGGGGGGGGGGTCTGGTGGACCGAGAGGCAGGAGATGAGGACTTCAGGCTGTCCAGCTCTAGGGCACCCATTTTGCAGGGCTCCCCGGTGAGCGGCACCCCCGTGCCCCCCTGGCCGTGCTATACTGGCCACTTACCTTCCGTAAGCCCAGCTTTCTGACACATACAGTGGTGCTCATCATACTTGTGATCAAAGTTGTTGAGTTGAGGAGTTGTGAAGTTGAGTACGTGAAATGCTGCGTGCAAAGTGTTTGTGAAGTCAGGCACCACCCAGAGAAGTACCTGTGATACTTTTGTGCCTTTCAGAGATGGCTTTTTCATGGGGGTTTCTATGGATTGGGCTCCTTCCCCCATTGAACTCTGGGAGCTGGGGAGCAGGGAAGGTGCTGAGGCATTGCTCTGCCTGAGCATGCTCATGCTCTGAGACGGAGCATGAGCATACAGAGAGCGCGAGGCCTACAGGAAGGAGAGGCCTGGCTCTGGATTGTCACAGAAGGCTTCTGGAGCTGGTCAAGGCTTGACAACCAGAGCTTCCGCACACTCACCTGTCCTGTATGCTCCAGGGAACCTTCAGTGGGAATTCGGCTTAAAACTCTCAGAGCTCCAGTTTTTCCAACCAAAAAGTAGGGAGTATTGCTGGCCTAATGGTAGATTAAATAAGATAATGCAGACAAAGCACCAGGCACAGCATCTGAGGCACAGCAGGCACTTGAACACTGTGGGGCCACCCTCCCCATCTCCTTCCCTCATGACCCTCTGATGACCAGGGCTATAGTCTGCTTTGCCCCTGGGCTTCCAAGGGCTGGGCATGAAACCCTCACCACAGTGCTTTATCCAATATTCCTAACTCTGCAAAGTCATCAGACGTCTTGGAATAATGTGGAATAATATCAACTTTGGGCCAGAAAATGCCTTTTTTGTTGGGGAAAAGCTTGACAGAGTGGAAGGGACATTGGACTGAGTTGCACATTTGAAGACTTGGCTTTTTAAAAACAATAGCACCAGCAGTTACTGAGGCTTTTGTGCCAGGCACCACGCTGAGCGCTTGACATAGATGATGTCAGTTAACATCAGGAGAGCCCAAATGTCACAGGGCCTGTTATTAGCTCCATTTCACGGAGAAGCATTCTGAGGCTCAGAGACGGTGGTCGCTTGCTTCAGGCCACAGAGCCAGTAGGTTCACACATCAATCACCACCACGTACCGAGGACCTCCTGAGTGCCAAGTGCTTTGCGAGGGGGTCTCATGGAATGTTTACAACAACCCATTTCACAGATGATGAGGCTTGAGGCCGCGACTCAGGGAAGGTAAAAAAAAATAATTGCCTGAGCTGAGATTCAGTGCTGATCTGACTCCAATGGCTGTGTTTGTCTTCCTCACTGTTTTACTGCCTTGCTCCTGGCCTCAGCTGGAGGGGGAGCCAAAGGCACTAGAGGTGTAAAGAAAACATAGTCAGAGATAATAGAGATAGTGGCTGTGAAGACTCATCAAGTAAAGGTATGAGTTTTAAGGAGATTTGATAAATAGGTTCGCATCAGGGATAATTCGGAGGAACCCTGAGTGCATGAGAAAGAGCTTAGAACCCACCCTGGGAATGGCTGGGAGGAGGGAGGAGGCCTGCTTTTATGTAGTGCCAGCTGCCTGGTGGTGATGGCAACTGAGAGCTCTCGCAGGGGTTGTGCAGGGCTGGGCACCTACGCCGCTTCATTATCTGGGCCAGGTAATTGTGAGCCGAATTTGTGATTAAATTAATTGGACCACAAAGTTGCACCACACTGCACCACGTTTTGTACCTGATAACCCTCCAGTCATCTGCCTTGAAGTCCTGCCGCCCTACACGGGTGCTCAGCGCCTCCTCACTGGGCCGGCTGGGGCTCCGCCAGCACTCTGTGGCCATCTGCCCAGGCTGCAAAGCTCTTTGTTGCTTTTGGCATGTTTAAAAGCTTAATTTCTATTTTTCTGTTTGGAAATCCAGTTCATCGGCATTGAGGCAGCAGTGAGTGCTAAAATGGATTCTGATTGCTATCTTGAACGTTAATATCCTAATACATTTTATCGTCAATGACCTGTCCCCCCCCCCGCCCCAGCCCCGGCCACAATACTCACTCCCCTTTTGCAAAGAGAGGCAGGCTGCTTGCCTTCAAACAGGCCTCCCAGCCCATCTCATTCTCTGCTCTCTCCCTCCCTGCTTTGCACAGATAGCATTGTGCTTTGCCAATGAAGCCCGCAGTCGTGGGAAATCTCTGAGTTGGAGGTTATGAGAAATTGTTTCATTTAGCCGGCAGGGTTTAATAGAGATGATCTAATCTCTAAAAGGCATACATTATTTAAATTCCATGCTCTCGGACAAGAGGACCCCTGATATTTGTGGCAGGGACAGGATTTGGGTTTGGCTCTGTTCAGTAGAGCTGACTGTTGGTTTTCCTGTTTGTAATTTAGTGCAGGGGCTGGGTTATGCCTGTGGCCGTGGGAGGGGGTGGGGATTCCTAGCGGTGAGGGTGCCGGAGAACATTCTCTTTAGACAGAAACGTAAAATCACAGATCCTTGGGGGCAGAAGGATGGGGAGAGTCATCTCATGACATCACCAGTTTGTTATTGGGTTCCCATCTGGGTCCCAAGCTCCAAGGTTCCCAAGTCAGGTCAGTGGCCCTGTGGGGGGGAACCTGAGAGCACTCTGCAGAGGCGCCTGGGTGGCTCAGGGGGGCAAGGGTCCGACTCTTGATTTCCGCTCAGGTCATGACCTCAGGGTGAGGTCGAGCGGTATTGGGCTCCGTGCTGGGTGTGGGGCCTGCTTGAGATTCTCCCTCTCTCTCTCTCCCCTCTGCCCCTCTTCTCCCCCAACCAAAAAGAGAACTCTGCATTCCCTCACTCCCTGCCCCGGCAGAGTACCTGCAGTGTCATCAGGGAACTAAAATTTTGAGAGAAATCTTAAACACTCTCAACCACTAAAAAGATTGGGCGTGGAAATACAGTGGGTCTCGTGACTGTCCTGGGGAACCTGGACGGTGAGTGTCATGAGATGCTGGGGGAGGCACCTGGAGAAAATCAGTCCCAAGTGAGTTTTTTTTTTTTTTTCTTAGAGCTAGAATGTGGCAATCCCCCTCCCACCTCATTTGCATGTCATGTTAGTACAGATCACAGGCCTGCCTGCCTTGCTGGAGATGGGGCCTTGGAGGAGCAAATGACCCCAGAATAGGCTTTCAGAGCTCTTTTTTTTTTTTTTTAAGATTGTATTTATTTATTTATTTATTCATGAGAGATACATAAAGGCAGAGATGTAGGCAGAGGGAGAGGCAGGCTCCCTGTGGGGAGCCTGATGTGGGACTCGATCCCAGCACCCTGGGATCACACCCTGAGCCCAAGGCAGATGCTCAACCACTGAGCCTCCCAGGTGTCCCAGCTCTCATAGTTCTGAACATAAAGTCTTTTCCCCTCCACGAAGGTTTATTGGGTGTCTCCTGACTAATGGACAGTGAGGTGAGCTCTGGGTTTACAAATATAATTCTCATCATCTCTGCCTAGCAGAGGAGATACACATGGACAATGTATTATAGTTTATGAGGAGCCATGGTTCAGATATACATGAGGACCGTAAGGAGCACAAATGAAGGGATAATTAATTCTGACTGGGAATACTTGGGAAGGCTTCAGAGAGGAGGTGATAATTGACCTCAAGCTTGAGTGAGAAGGACGTGTTCACCAGACTGACCCTTCCTAAGTGGTGCTGGCTGAATGTGTGTGCCTGTGCTCCGCTGGGACAATGAGAAGGATAAGGAGGGGTATGGTTCCTGACCTCAAGAAACTCACAGCTTGCTGGGGAGACCAGCCTGGCACGTAGAAGCTAATTAAAGCTCTGCATAGACAGATGGAATTGTGGAGGCGAGGATAGGCCACCGAGGGTACTTGGTGATCCAGGGTTTCCAGAGTTACTACTCTCTCGTGGACAACACAGTTGCTGTAGGGATAGTTCAGACCCTGCAGAGACGTCAACTTTATGAGGCCCAGCCGTTCTGGCTTTTCTGATCAGCCTGGTTCTGTATAGAAGCAGCTAGTTGGACTTGGAGGTGAGCTGGGAGCAAGTGAGGGTGGGTGGAGAAGGTTGATGATAAGAATTTGGTGGTGTTGGCTCACTCTTTACAGCCCCCGTATGATCTGGGGTTTGCAAAACATGTGCCGACACACCACCTGAGCACAGGCACCCCTCAGTGTCCCATGAGCACTGCACACATTCCCAGCCTTTGCTTATGCTGGGTCTTCCACCTTAAATGACTCCCCTCTCTTGTCTTCGTGAAGTCTTCCCAGATTTGCCCTTCTAGGGATTTCAGACTCACCAGGTACTTTATCAGCGATCCTCTGCCACTCATCATGAAGTTGGGTCCAGCATTGTTCTCTGTTTTTCAACTCCCCAGCGAGACTGTAAACACCTTCAGAGTGTGAATAGCATCTTATGCTTTTCTTTCCTCCCCTGTGAGCAATTTGTGTAGTCTAAGGAACATGGGTTTCTTTAGACAGTCTTATCATTGAATCTCAGCATTGCCACTTACCCCCCAATTTTGAACTCAGCTTCCTTTTCTGTAAAATGGCAAAACCCAGGGCTTCTCAGCGTTGACACTGTTGGCATCCCAGGGCTGGATAATTCTTCATTGTGGGGACCATCCTGTCTCCACTGTAGGATGCTTAACAGAATCCCTAGCTTCCACCCATGAGATGCCAGTGGCAGCCCTCCGTTTCCAGTCATGACGATCAAGAACTCCTCTAGATATTTTTTGTGTCCCAGAAAGGTTCCCCATGTGCAGGTGCTCCCCTGTGCCAGGTTTTCCTTGCAGTTGAGAACTACTGGGATGACAGTACCTATTGGGTCGGTCTCAGACCTCGTAGTGCTACATCCAGAACATACTAGACATTCCATAAATGCCCTTTCCCTTGCATTCCTGATTCCCCTGGCACCTGACATACTACACAGGTTGATGGATTGGACGGAGCTGTGACTCTAGGTTATAGCAGTTTGGGGTGGAAAACTCATGGGACTCTTGGGTTGCCCCCACCATGCACTAACAGAGCCACTGTCATTTTCTTAATTGCAGATTGATCTGGAGCCAGAAGGAAGAGTGTATGTGATCATTGATCTATCGGGGTCGTCGGGTGAAGGTAGGACAATGTGACCTCTCCTCATTGCTCTCTTCCATTGACCCTTTGTCTTTTGGTGTCTCTCTTCCCTCTTGGGCTGGAACATCTTGCCGTGACATTTAATTAATTGGCACACTTGAAAGGAAAAGGTTATTTTGAAGATGCTTACGCCTGTGTACCAAAAAGGACCAGCCATCTGTTAACTTTGGTGGAGCAGAGGGAGGATTTTTGCCTTACCGGGCGAGGCCAATAGAGCAGGCGTTCTTGCACGCCGGTGCACACGGTGGGCTTCAGCGGAGCGGCAGCCTCTCCCGGGAGGCTCGCGTGGGGTGCGTGTGAGTGCGGCGGGAAGGAAGTCAAACCAGTTGGTCTAACGGTATTCAGAAATGAAACAAATAAGGTGTCAAATTTCAGAATCTTATTTTTTTTTAGAGCTTTTATAGAAGTGTTACTTCTTTTTACAGTTCCCCACTCAGGCAAAAGCACTGCTTCTGGGGAGAGATAATGGGGTGAGGGAATGTCTGCTCCCCACTGGCTGATGAGACAGGGTATAACTGTTCTCTGATGGTCGGATTTTCCTTCTTTCTTCTTACATCCTCTTCTCTCAATCCTGTCTTGGCCCACTTACTACCTTTAAAGGCTTGCCAGGTGGTGAGGACTGAGCAGTCAGAGGGGAAGGGAATTCTGGGAAGGAAGCCTGGTCTGCACAGAACAGGGAGATAGTGGCAGATGCGGGCTCTCAGGAGGCGAGGAGTCAGGACTGAGATTTAGTGGGGACCATCTTTCCTCCCCTCTCTCTGTGCGCAGGAGGACAGAACAGTTGGCTTTAATGTCATGGCAGAAAGATGGGAAGACCAAGGCTGGTTCCTCTTGGCAATGAGAAAAAATGGGACGTAGGGGCTGTGGCAGTCTTTAGGGAAGGACAGCTCCCTTTGTTCCTGGTTGGGAAGACTGGGGCCTTTTACAGCACCTCTTGAGAATGCTGGAGATCACAAACACAGAGTCACAACACCACATGGTGTCCACTGCGTCAGGGGTGAAACTCTAGCTTATGTAAGTTTCAGTAATGGGAGGAGAGATTATGTCCACAAATTGAAAGGAGTGGGTCAGGCAGTGTGCTGACTGGGTGCCTGATGATTTTCATTTGGCTAATTTATCACCCATTTTCAACAGGTGTTCAGAATAATTCAATAATTGTGCATCTATGGGGCTTATAATAGAATTCAGTCTTCTTTGAATAGATCTCAATTATTTGGCCTAGGTTTAAAACTTTAAACATCCTTCCAGAATTAGTCTCGTACATTTTCTTCTCTTTGTTGCGATTACATTTTGGTGTTTCCAGCTTTCCTTCTCTACCCTCAGCTCTGAGCAGCCCAGAATAGAATCTGTTGTAGAAGATTCAGGGATTTAGCAATATTTAGTATGAAGTATTTAAGATGTGTCAAAGGGCCTTAAAGAGTAATAAAATGAGCACCAGTGTACCGACTACCCAGATTAAGAAATAAAGCAACCATTAAGGTGAAACTTTGCACTGCTTTTAACATAGCATGGGATCCCAAATTCACCAGGTTTAAAAGTATTACAGTGGCCTCCTGATTGTAGATATTGGTGAAACATTCAATGAGCAAAATCAATCCCCCTTTATCCTTACATAAATTACATACATTATATGCAAAAGGATAGTTAATTAAATGTGCATTTCCTGTGCCAAGATGCTGGACAACC
Organism: Canis aureus; assembly: GCF_053574225.1. Taxonomy (NCBI): domain Eukaryota; kingdom Metazoa; phylum Chordata; class Mammalia; order Carnivora; family Canidae; genus Canis; species Canis aureus. Next base: position 50,990,478 of record NC_135621.1, read on the forward strand.
AATAGGAGGCTTGGACTGTTTTTTTTTTTTTTCTTTGAAAAGATTAGCAACTTTTGAAATTACAGAGGACATCCTTTTTTACATTAGAGAGAAAGGATATGCTGGAATGAATGAATAAATAAATCAGAAGCAATTGATTTTTTTTCTCCTTGTTTCTACGGCTTATTGCATGTGAATGGCCAAGGCAATTTTCATTGGGCTGAATTCTTAGTGTATTTTTTTTATCTCTTTCATCTAAAGAAAATAGAGTTTACTTCAGAAATGCTGACACACGCCAGACTCTGTAAAGTGCTAGCATGTGTTGCTCTGACGAAAAGGAAAACTTTTTCTGCCCTTTTTCTCTCACTGTTCCTGGATTTGGGATTCTTTCTCTGGATGGTGTAAAAGACTTCGAGCAATCTCTTTTTGTAGGAGCTGATCTTGTTGCATTCTGTTTGTGTTCTCTACATCCATTTGGCTGGTCCTGCTGTTCAGACTTGGAGGGCTCCTCATCCAGAGGTTTTTGGAAGGGTTGGGAGGGTGAGGAGAGGAGCAGAGGATGAATAGCCACATTTGTTACCTAGACTGTGCACGAAGGATCCAGTGCAAAACCCGGCTGTCCCAGTTAGACTGTGGACGTTCATAGATTCTTATCTAAGTCCCTTTCTTTGGTGGAAATTACCCAACTCTGGATTCTGCAAAAGGGTACAAAGAGAGTTGGAATGAGGCAGGGCTGATTTATTCTATTTATTTATTCTATTACTCTGCCGTCAAGCATCCTGCAGCTCACCTGACTAAATGCCGCAGCCCCATCAATTGAAAAAAAAATATGGTAATAGAAATTGCACACGCTTTACAACATATGCAAGCAACAAAAAGCCCAGAGAGAGGTGTGGGGTGAGGATCCCATTCCAGGACGTGCCAAAGGCTTCTTTTTCTTGCTAACACACTGTAGAACGCCTGGACGTTTCTGTCTGCTAGAGCTAGAGCTAATGTGATTTCTAGCTGTCTAATAAAATTCCACTGCTTGCATGTCCTGTGCAGCTCACCATAATGGGATTTGACTGGTGTGTGCCTTAGCTAAACCAGGCAACCTAACCCCAGATGTAAGGGGTCAGGCTCAATGACAGCTAAGGCCATTTCTGGTCATGCAATTTTGATCTCTGGTCTCATTTGAATAGCTATCAGCTCATGGCTGAAGGCTGGCTAATGTCTGCAGCAGGTAGAAGGGGTTGAAAGAAAAGGGCTCTTTTTGACAGGTACCACACCAGGCACCTTACCTACATTATCCCAAATAGCAAACCTTCCCAGAGTACTCATGTGTGATCTTCCAGTGTTGGGTGCCTCTTAGCATTTGCTTTTATCATAAGTAATAACCACATGGCTTCCTGGTAAACATGGCACTAGAGGCTCACCAGATACTTAAGTCAGAGCGTAATTAGCCCAGGTGACAGACGCATTAACAGCAATGTAATTCTCAAGTGTGTAAACTATTGTTTCCTGCTGTGCACATTAGTTAGCATTTCTTCCTTTGTTGTGACGCAAGATGTACATTATTTCTATTCTTTATAATGATATGACAACGCACCATTACTTGCAGGCTCCCAGAGGAGCTGCCGCCAGGGTCTGACCTGAGGATTTTCTTTTTTAAGATTTTTTTATTCATTCATTGGAGTGGATGCTGAGAGCCGACTGAGACCTCCGGGCGAAAAAAAGAAAAGAAAAAAAAAAGATTTTTTTATTCATTCATAAGAGACACACACACAGAGAGGCAGAGACATAGGCAGAGGGAGAAGCAGGCTCCCTGTGGGGGAGCCTGATGAGGGACTCGATCCCGGGACCCCGGGGATCACACCCTGAGCCGAAGGCAGCTGCTCAACCGCTGAGCCATCCAAGTGTTCCTGACCCGGGGATTTCTAAGCTCTTCTTTTCCTTCCTTCCATCCAGATCTAGTGTTCACCCAAGAGAGTTTTTCAGTCGAAACAACAACAGAAAGAACTAGTAGTGGATCTCACGGCTGTGTTTGGGTTGCCAAACTGTTTCTCCTATAAAATGCAGAAGATACACAATAATTTAAAAGATTTTTTGCAACGTATATCACAAATAATTGGTTAAATCAGGGGATCCCTGGGTGTCTCAGTGGTTTAGCGCCTGCCTTTGGCCCAGGGCGCGATCCTGGAGTTCCGCGTCAGGCTCCCGGCATGGAGCCTGCTTCTCCCTCTGCCTGTGTCTCTGCCTCTCTCTCTCTGTGTCTATCATGAATAAATAATAAATAAAATCTTTTAAAAAATAATTGATTAAATCAGATTTCGGAGTAATTGCAGAAGCACAAGATAAAGAGCAGGGAGCAGGATCCTCCCCTCTCCCTTTCTGCAGCCACCACACCATTCATTCTCCTCCCTGGCATCCCCCAGCAGATAGGGTGGGAAGAGGACAGTTCCAGGAGTCCCTCAGTCCTGGCCTTAAATCCTCATTCTAGTACTTGCTAGTTTGAAGCTTCAGATTTCTCACTGGCAAAGGGGCTTAACTGCATCATGGTAGAGACTGTGGTCAGATTGCTATGAGAACAGTGCCCTCGAACATAGGAGATGCTCAGTAAATATCCTAAGGCCTTGGAGACCCGAGGGCAGGGAGGTGGGCAAAGCTCTGACCCACTGCCCACGAAGGAACAACAGGCAAGGTATTCAGGGAAGCAGTTTGAGGGCAGGTTTCTGACTCTGGGGCATATTTTAAAGCTATAAGATCAGAAGTGACAAAGAGGCAATTTATAGAATAATATCTATATCTAGCTGGGGCTATGAGATTGCTTTCTGCAGAGTTGAGATCTCATCATAGTTTTGCCCCATTTTCTCTCTTTCTCTTTATTCCCCACTCTTCCCCCAGTGAACTGTTTCCTAGAAGGATATTCTCTATCTTGTTCGTATCCTGTGGCCCTTAATGTCAGAAACTTCTGTTTGTGGGAGCCTGGGTGTGCCCTCTCTGCTCAGTGCAGACTGAGACCATGTGAGCCCCACGCTCTCACTGGCCCTCGGCTAAAAGCCCTTCATATATTTGAAAACAGTTACTAAATCTCTCCTCTTCAGGGTAAACCATTCAAATCCCTAATCCTTTCTGAAGGAGTAGTTTAGAAATTTAACTCATCTTTGTAGCTCCTTTCTGGACTCTTTTTCAAGTTGCACAGGCAGGCAGACAGACACCATCAAACCTACTTGTCTTTGTTCTGAAATGGTAACGTGTAGACCAAGTGCCTGCCAGTATTACCCCCACATTGAGAGGGCAATTGATGTGCCCAAAGCCAAAAAGGTTGATTACAGGACCCTGTTGGGTCTAGACCTCCAGGCTACAGTCCAGTGCCCTGCTCTAAATCATAGTCTCAATAGTGACTTTGGCAACATGGCCAAAACCTCCTTACCTCTTTGTTTATTTTAGTTCTTTTCTTCAGACAGCTTTTCTTTTCTTTCTTTCTTTTTTTTTCTTTTCTTTTTTTTTTAACAGTGATGTGGAGCTAGAGTTCTTAGCTTTGAATCCAAAAGTGACCCAGAGAGTCCCTTTCATAAACAAGCAGATTTCTTTTCTTCTCTCTTAGAAATGAGAATTCCCTTGGTCCTAGGTCAGGAGCTATCAGCTCCTTCTCAGGCTCTCTGTATGGTGGGTCCCTAACTAAGTCTTGCTCTGCAACTAGAGCTGGATTCAAATCCCAGCAGGTTAGTAACTTTTCTTGCCTGTGTCCATGGCAAGCATTTGGATGCTGCCCTCTGTATTGAAATAAAAGGGGAGAGCTTCTGGAAACTGCCTCAGCCAGTGGTTGTTTTCTCTCTCTCAGATCCCAGTGTCCCACTGAAGCTCCAATTTCCAAGAATTCCACCTTATTCAATCCAATGCCTTTGGTTACTAGATAGTTAAAAAGAACCATTTATTTAAGGGAACAGTAGTCACCAATGAACTTTAACAAATGTGCCCTGCTTGGTGCCGTGCTGGGTTTGGGGAATGGGAGGTGGGGAGGCAACCAGAAAATGAGAGGTGGCCTTGCCTTTAGGTGTACAGTTCGATTAGGAGTCCGAGACTCACTTGTAGGACAAAAGCACTAGAGAAAAGTGCAAGGCAGTATCACATTGAGTGCTTATTAGGGTGTTACCAGGAGTTCTACAAATGGGAACAGATGGGGGCTGGAATAACCCAGGACGACCTTAGGGAAGAGGCAGGGCTTAGGTTGAGAAGGAAAAGATAGGTAGCCTGGCTTGACAGGGAGGAAGTGGGGAGGCCATTCTGAGCAGTGGGGGATCATGTCATCACTTCAGACAGTTCTGAAGCTCTTATTTTTGGCTAAGGCTAGAAAGGCACCATTAATTATATAGATGCAAACTGTGGCTTCTAAGAGCTTCCAAACAAAGACAGTTACCAATAGTGTAGACAGAAACTTTCATGCTCTGCAAACAAGAAAATGAAATACCTTCAATGATTTAACTGTGTTTGAAGGTTGGAGGCGGTTCTTTCTGGATGTGCCTTCACAGTCAAGGCCTCTCAGCCACCTTGAGCCCCCAAGGAGAAGGACTGTTTCTAGGTCAGGTTTGGTCAAGTCTGGGATGTTGAGTAGAGCGCATTTTACAAGCATGGCGCTTAGTTGATCGGAAGGTCAAGGTTCAGGCATCCCTTTGTGTCTTTCCTGTCCTGTCCCATGGAGTCCCATGGTAAGCACACCCCCACCTCCAGCAGCCTCCTCCTCGCCCGCCTATCTGGCTGTGTCCCCATAGCAAGCTGTGACACTCTGCTCTTTCTTTGCAAATTTTACCCAGTCTCTAATAAGAAACCTTGCTTGAGAAGCTAAAGAACACTCACTTTTCCAAACATCAGATTTCAAAGACCAGACACCAGCTCCAAGATGCTGAAGGGTCTCCCTCCTATGAGGTGCTGTAGGCAATGAGATCTGGTCTGGCTCACCCCACAGACTCCCCAGACATGCATGGACGTGGTGATTCTCTAGTAGTGTGTGGAGTACAGAGGCAGCCTCAGTGCTCGATAAGAGTGAAAATAAAATACAGATGTTCAAAAACATTGATCTTACAATGTATACCCCACTCCCCAGCATAACTACTTGCCACTGAAACTCAGGCCCAGGGAGCGGGCCCCTCAGTCTCCAGGTTTTTGGCTCTATCTTCTGTCCTGATAGACTAAGTGCCTGTTCCTAGAAGTGACCATATGTACCAGATGAGACAGGGGGAGTCAGCGGTGGACCAAGGGGCGAAGGCAGTGAATTCCAAATCCCCGTCAAGGGGCTTATAATGTCCCAAAGAGACAGTACTAAAATGCTTGATGAGAAATAAGCCAAGAAATCCTTACTTCCTTCCAAAAGGCTCTAGATGCACAGCAGTTCCTCTGAAATGAGTCATCCACGGTTAACAACACCAAATGCCAACCATTAGCAGATGAAAAACAGAATTGAATCCTGAGTGTTTAAAGAGCAGAGCTCTTTAGTATCACTACCAAAGCCTCCTTCCCCTGTGCCATTATGGAGCATAGATGTGGATTTCCTATTGACTTTTGTGCCTATTTTACTAATGAAGTCATTGAAGAAGGAACAGTCATGTTGAAGAAAGCAGCTTATAGAAGGGGTGGGTTTATAATAGATCCTTAGTCAAGAAGTGAGCCCCGTGTTTCCTGGCATGGCCTCTAATTCCGTCTCTGTTGTCTTGCTATGTATCATTTCTGTGTCCTATAAAGAAGATTGTCTTGGGAAATTCATGTTTGCAGCTCAAATCATACTGGGTCAAAGTGGCCTATAATTTAATCATTTACTGTTGTTGATGTCCTCGTGATTTGGCTTAAAACAAAAGGGTATTTCCATTCATCTAACCTAATTTAGAGAGTTGTCTTTCAGGATCAACTACTTTATTCTTTTATCCAGTTGAAATTGGCCACTGCTGACAGTTTTATTGATTTTCCTTATTACCTAGCTTTGTTGAAACATTCACATTTTCACAGCCAAGTGCTGAATTCACCATCTTATTGGAGCTGTTAACACGGGGGCTTTTATCTTCCTTCTTTGTTTTAGAAACCTTTGGTGTGAGCTGTGGAGGCCTGTGAAGGTCTGTTCATTTGTCCACATACTCACAGATGAGAATTGATGCCTCGGAACCACCGATTCTGTCTCCCTTCCATCCTCTGTTTCCTTCATTGCTTGGAAACATCATGCATTTGTTTATCTACGATGTAGTAAGTCCTAGGAGTAGAGCTAATGAAGTTGGCCCTTGCTCTCAAGTATCTGTAACTCCTGCAGAAGGAGGCAGGCAAGAGACCAGTAGACACAAAATGTGTCCTCGCTGTTGAGTAGCTATTGGTAAAACAGGGTGCAGTGAGACCACTGAGGAGACTCCCTTCAGCTGGAGGGCCCTCCCTGGAGTAAGCAGTCAATAAATGACAACCACCAACATGTCCACAGAGTCTCATCAGCTCATCATGGCAAACCTGAAAGGCACGTTTTCCTTGGTGGAAGAAACAGCCACTGTCCACCAAAGATGCATATAATTAGAAGATAAAATAAAGGTGGACAGAGACTTGATTTACCTAAATTTGAACTTTGTGGAAATACATTGGCATCATTATTATACATTATTATACATTCATTCATTCAACATATAGCTATTGGGCGTCTATGCCAGTTCCTCTTTTCAGTGCCGGGGCACAGAGGTGAACACTATAAACAATACAAAGCCTTATGGGCCTTACATTCTGGTGGGTGTGCTTGTGTGTGTGTAGGCTGTCTCTGTAAGGTCTCTGGGGAAGGGAAAGGTGAATTTAGAAAGGAGGGAAGCTTTCCTGTCAATGCCTATAATCTTATTTTTCTTTCTCATTTATGTGTGTTAGCTATTAAAACAATTACTTAGAAGTTGGGAAAAAACAATTGGGTAGAAATTGACCATAACCATACACACAGAGACAGTGACTTGCCCATTTCCAGAGGCTATGACAGGCTCCAGAAGACCCTGCAGAGAGGACTGACCCATCATATCCACAGAATAACACGTTTAGGACAGAGACACTAAGAATAATGCCCTACATTGCTCCACAGACATGCTCTGATTAGTAATGGGAAATGCTGAAATGTATGGAGTCCCCCAAATTGTGCCTATCATTAAGGACTGAGTGCCCCAACATGGTGAAACAGGTGGGCCAGGTACCTGGACTCCCTCAGAGTAGGTAACAAGTGAGTGATGTGTGCAGACATTCACTCCATGGAGCCCCTTGCCACTGGGTGCTCAGCCCTGCTGCTGCTGAGAGATTCACCCTCCTCTGGATGCACGATCCCACAGTGGCACCTCTAGTAGCACCACACAGCACTCATCAGCATTTAGGGTCAGCTGCTACTGCTACTTCTTGTCCCAAGCTTGATCATGTCTACAGCCCAAATGGCTTCACCAGCTGGGGTACCTCCTGCCCAGCCAGGTAGGGCCAGCTGGCTGCCAATGGGTTATTCCCACTCTCCAAGCCCTCAAGTCTGCTTGTTTCCTGACATTGAAAATAATGATCGTGTTCAGTTCAAGCAGAGATGTTCTCTGCAACAGGAACCCATGGCCTCTATGATTAGCCAGGTGGGAACTCTTCTGAAATTGTCAGGAAGGGTGAACTCAGGGGAAGTTAAGTTCCCTTCCAGGTGCGTCTAGGTGTTACCGCAACTAGGCTTTCATAGCCACCTGCATGCGAGTTCCTGCTGCATATTTAGTTAATTACTTGTTTTACCAATTGATCAAACAAACATATACCAAGAGCCTGTTGTGGGCTGTGTGCCATGCTGCGAGTTACAAAATCAAAGATGAGGAAGACCAAGGCCCTAAAAGTCAAAGATGAGGAAGACCAAGGCCCTGCCCTCTAGGCACTCCCAGGCTAGGGCATGTCAGCAAGAAGTCACGGGCTCTCCTTGGGCCTCAGGGGCCTCTGTACAAGGAGAGTATGAGTGATAAAGGCCCCTCCTCCTCTGTATTTGAGTCAAAACCAAGAATTTACACACAGCCAGCTACCCAAAGGGGGGCAAGTGGGAGAGTACAAAATTTTAAGCCAAGTCTCCATATAGATATCATTTTATTTAAACCTAAATGGATCTGTCAGGCAGGTTTTATAAGCCCTACTTTACATATGAGAAAAGTCAGGCTTAAGGAGTTTAAGACTGTGAATCAGTCTGGGATCCTGAGACAATGCGGATCCTGACTCAGTGGGCCTCGGGTGGGGTCTGCGATGCTGAAATTCTCAGAAGCCCCTGGGGAGATGCCCATGCTGTGGGTCCTCAGACGACGCTCTGAGAAGACACTACAGGAGCTCTGAGGCTGCCTCTGAACCTTGCAGAGAAGGCACCAGAAGTCTCCTGACTTCTCCCATTCCCTCAAAATCTCAAAGTCAATCCTTTGAATTGTTTTCCATCCTCCTTCTCCTGTCTTCTGGGAAAGAGGCCGAGAAGGCACTCGGTATTCTGAGGGAAGGTGGGCAGCCCCAACTTTCATTGTCTGCCAACGGTCAGGATGGATAGGTCGGTGTTCTTCAGCTAGGAAAGCAAGCAGCAATTTATACCAGGAAGACAAAAAGTAACCAGTCAGGATATTGAAATTTTTGTTTCTATGTTTGCTTTTCTATAAATACCCTCAAGTATTGAGTGGTGCTTGAATTTGATCCCACTGTGCTAATTTTCTCCCAGTTTCTGGGGCCTTAATTAAAGTAGCTCACCCAGGGCCCTTGCTAGAACTTACCTTTATGTGTTCCTCCTCTGAGGTAGGCAGTTTGCACCTACATTTAATGGATGGGGAAACACAGAGGGAGTTCTGAGTTAGAAGTTGGGTACACAGTAAGGGCATAATTTTTATTTGTTTAATATATGAATGCATGCCTAAATGAAATAACAGGAAAGAGTGTCACTTTAAAAGGAAACTATTGAGATAAACAAGGTGTTGGGACTGACTTTGCCCTGGGTAATCGGTTGTTTCATATTCCAGTGTACAATCACTGGTGAGCTCACGGGTGAGCGTGGGCCTGCATGTTTAAGCTTTCTGTGCCTGGTACTTATTAGAGGCTCTCCGGAGCCACCTCAGCGCCTCCATACACACCAAGTCCCACTTATAATACCCCTCCCCTCCCTGTTTATTCAACTACTTCTCCATTCTTTCAAAATTCGATTTCAGGTTTGCCTCCCCCTGGGGGCCTTCCCACGTCCACTCACCCACCCCCACCTGCTGGCTCACCACACCGCATTCATCCCCACACTTCTCTGTGTCTTTCTGTACAACCATGCACTCATACATTTACACTGTACCTATAACTAGAGTCCTGGCTGTGCCCTCCCACCCCAGTGAGCCACGAGCCATTGGAGAACAGAGGTTTCTGTAAAATGGGCCCAGAGCTAAGAGCTGGCCCAGCACGCATGAGGCTCCAGGTGGCCTCATGATACGGCAGCACTGGACCTGGAGGCCGTCCTACCATTGCAGACCACATGAAGCTAGATGGGAAGCAAGGGCCATCTCTCTCCGTGGGGCCTCTTGGTCCAGCAGGGAACCAGACCGCCCAAACCCAATGTGATACTGGATGCCATAGAGGCACAGACTAGGTCTGGGGGAACCTTGATTATTGCTGGGCCTGGCTAGTGCTGGGCACGAGGCTCCCAATTAATTACATTGAATTCAGCATGAAGCAGCTTTATGGGAGTAACCCCTTAACTGACATTAGAAGCTTAGATTCTGTTCCTGGCGCTGCTACTAACCAGCCAATTAAAGGTGAAGAAACCGTTGGTTGTTTCTGGCCCTTGACTAGACTGCATTGACAGCATTAGGATGCTATGATTCAGTGAATGTTCAGGATTCCAGATTGTCAAATCAGAGGCTTTTTGAATACAGATATGAATCAGTGAGGTTTCATAAGCCCTCTTTATACTTACTACTGGGGAGTCAGACACAGTTATCACAGGATCCCGAGCAGTGGGTGAGACATGGTAGGAATCTGAGCAACTTAAAATATGGCCAAATAAAGAGGGAGAGTTTATCCTGTAGTTCCTGAGGGCAGTTATATGACCAGTGGGGTAGAGTTATAGGGAAGCAGCTTTAAGTTTGGTTGAATGTACAGAAAAACCCTCTAGTAGAGCTCTCCAGCAGTTATATACATTTGGCCAGTAAGTAGGGAGCTCTCCATTTCTGGAGATATTCAGATGCTGATGAGCATTTTAAAATATTATAGAAAAAAATCTTTAAAAAAAGATTTTACTTAATTTGAGAGAGAGAGAGAGAGAGAGACAGTGCATAAGCAGGGAGAAGGAGCAAAGGGAGAGGGAGAAGTAGACTTCCTGCTGAGCAGGGAGCCTGATGCAGGACTTGATCCTAGGACCCTGGGATCATGACCTAAACTGAGGGTAGACGCTTAACTGACTGAGCCACCCACGTGCCCTTAGGGGAAAAACAAAATCTTTTAATGGTCTTTTGTGAGATCTAAATATTTATGACAGATAATTTCCATAAGTATATACAAATGAAGAATGATAAGGCGATCTTATTTAAAAAAAAATCCAAGGCCCACAGTATAAAAAGGTAGAGGAAAAGAGTGTATGAAATAATGGGGAAAAGGAATAAGTTGAATCTTAGCATCTGTTTACAGAATAGTTCTATTTCTTGAAAATTTAGGCAAAAATGGATATGTTAAAATGTGGATCTTGTTTCTAGAGAACTAGGAAAGGTCTCTATTTGAAAGGGCCTCAAATTGTGTCTACCCATATGAAGACTTTTTATGAGTGGAAAAACCTCTTGTAACATCAATATTCACTCCTTAATTCTCTCTCAGGAAATAGGCACACTGAGTTCACTTAAAGAGTAGTCCATCAGTGTGCATCTATGAAGAGATCCTCCTAGGGAGGAAGCAGGATGGCAACATAGATGCCTGATTTAGGGGAAACAACATTGGTTTCTGCATGCTGTGAGGTAAGGATTTTCTCCTCAGACTTAGGAAGGCTTTGTTTAAGAGCTACAGAAGTAGAAAGAATGGACGTTACTTTGAGAAGAGTTGACTTGGCCTTCTGCCCTGAGAAATGGTTCGATTTTGGATAGATAGCTTCTCACTGTGGTGGGTGATGTATTGGCATAACGATTGCAGTAAAGAGGGGCACCTGGGTTCAGTCCGTTAAGCATCTGACTTAATTTTGGGTCATGATCTCAGGGTTGTGAGATTGAGCCCTGCATCAGGCTCTGTGCTGGGTGTGGAGCCTTATACTCTCTCTTTCTCCCTGTCTCTCTCTCTTTGTCTCTGTGTGTGTGTGTGTGTGTGTGTTTCCTGGCTCGCACATGCGCACTGTCTCAAAAAGAAAAAAAAAAAAAAGATTACACAATAAAGAATTATTGCCTGTATGAGTTGGGAAGCCAGGAAGGCAGTTAACCCATTTCCCCCTAACACCGGCCTATCTTTTGTCTAATACTTGAAAATTTACCTTCAGAATTTTAATGTATTTGATGGTTTAAGCTCTTGATGCTCATCGAATATCTAACTCTTCCCTAAAAATAAATAAATAAATAAATAAATAAATAAATAAATAATAAAAGGAAAGAAAGAAAGAAAAAAAGACCAATTCCTATAGAAAGATGAAATCCTAAGCATTTCTGAATTTCCTCATGCACAGAGGACCAATGGCTAAGTTTGTAGGCAGGTCCCTCAATTTGCACATGCTTCTAACAAGGTGTCTGAAGGTCAAAGGAGTGAAAGTTTGAATTACTGAGTTAATGTTGTAATGGGAGATTACATTCCAGAGAACTAAAATATTTACAATTGCACCAAAAAGAATAAAATACTTAGGAATAAACTTAACCAAGAAAATGAAAGACCTGTACCCTGAGAACTATAAACACTGACGAAAGAAATTGACCACAACACAAGCAAATGGAAAGATATTCCATGCTCATGGATTGGAGGAAGAATTAATATTGTTAAAATGTCCATACTACCCAAAGCAGTCTGCAAGTTCAATGCAAGCCCTGTCAAAATACCAACAGCATTTTTCATAGAACTAAAACAAATAATCCTAAAATTGGTATGGAACCACAAAAGACCCAGAATAGCCAAAGCCATCTTGAGAAAGAACAACAGAGCTGGAGGTACTACAATCCCAGAGGTCAAGATATGCGATAAAACTGTAGTAACCAAAACAATATGGTACTGGCACAAAAATAGACACCTAGATCAATGAAACAGAATAGAGAAGCTAGAAATAAACTCACACTTTTATGGTCAGTTAATCTTTGACAAAGGCAAGGACATACACTGGGGAAAAGATAGTCTCTTCAATACGTGGTGCTGGGAAAACTGGACAGCTTGCTACATGCAGAGGAATGAAACTTGATCACCTTCTTATACCATACACAAAAATAAACTAAAAATGGACTAAAGATGTGAATATTGAGACCTAAAACCTTAATACTCTTAGAAGAAAAGATAGGCAGTAATTTCTTTGGCATCAGCCATAGCAGCATTTTTCTGGATATGTCAGAGAACGAAAATATATTCTAAAATGCTCTCATTGTGTCTCAATTGTTTAGACACCATCTTTGGTCATGTTTCCAGCATTCTTCCCCACTTAGTCATCTGGGTGGCCTGTCAACCTGTTTACAGGCTGGGAGGGTCCCCCTGAGGCTAACTAGGGGATGCTGCAGCCCCCCAAGGACCCTTTGCTGATTTACTATATTATACTCTACTCTCTACAGTAGAAAAGATGTTGTTTCTTATCATAAGGGCCAATATTTTCATTCTCTTTCTTACTCATTATTTTTATTTAACAAAAAAAAAAAGTGCAGGAAGCAAGAAAACATTCAAATAATTGCACAGTCACTTTCTTTAGACTCTAAGTCCTATGAAGGCAGAGACTGTGTCTATTTTGGTCCTTGCTCTACCTTCATGGCCTCATACTGTGCCAGGATATGGTGGTACTCGGGCCATATTTGTTGCGTGAATTGAGTGACTGCTGTCCAGGTAAATATGGGTAAGGTGGGGGGTGGGGTACAGTGGCTTGGCAGGCAGAGAGCACTGTGGAATGTCGTCACCAGCTGGTGGCTGAGCGACTATGTGTGTTGTTTGAAAGTTAAATGTATGAGAGCCCAGAGCTGCCTGTTATAGGTGGGTTTGGGGTCACCAGGGTTGTCGGCAGGGCAGCTGGAGCCTGGAAGACAGACTTCACCTGCCTAATTACAGATGTCCGTCTAGCCACTTGACCTCTCCCTGGCTGTAATTATGGCTTTTGGAGCCACTATCCTGCCAGGCCAACTAGAAACACCTAGCTTGGACTGCAGAAGGACCTAGTTTGCTTTTATTTTTAATTTTTTAAAACAGAAATCAAGCCAGAGTACTTTAGATTTAGCATTCAGTTCCCATGCCACATGAGGCCTTCACCAGGCTTTCTTGCCTTAGAAGACGAAAAATGATAATTTCTTTGTCTGGCTTGAGGAAAAAATACCTTCTTGTGATCTGTTTCCCTTGAATCAGTCTGTTTTGAGATTAATCTATGTCAGCCTTGCTCTCTCTCCACTATCTTCATTCTGAAATCGTAGCATATTATATATTATGGATCATCAGTACCTATGCTCCAGATTAAGAAAAAGTACATTTCCTGGGTGCCTCTGTAGCCCCCAGGGGCCCTTGGTTGATCTTGTCTTCACCCTTTTGTCCCCAAAAGTAACAACCATCTTGAGTTTTGTGTTGTTTTCTCTCAATTCTTTATGATTTGACCATCTGTATGTATGTCTTCTTAAATCATATAGTTTTGTTTTCACCTACTTTTTAAGATTTATTGACATGGTATCATCCTATATAAATTCTTTTGTGGTTCATGCAGTGTTATATTTCTGAGATTCATCCATATTGATGTGGGTGGCTGTAGATCATTCATTTTTATTCCATTGTATTAATATATCAAAATTCATTTATCTGTTTCCTCTTCATGGACATCTGGGTTGTTTTAAGTTTTTGCTATTAGGAACAATACTGTACTCTGGGGTATACTGGCATCTACAGTTTCTTTTTTTTTATTTTTTTTAAAGATTTTATTTATTTATTTATTCATGAGAGCCTTAGAGAGGGGCAGAGACATAGGCAGAGGGAGAAGCAGGCTCCCTGTGGGGAGCCCGATTCGGCAGGACTCGATCCTAGGATCTTGGGATCACACCCCTAGCCAAAGGCAGAAGACACTCAACCACTGAGCCACCCAGGTGCCCTGCTTCTACAGTTTCTTTAGGTTATTTATATAGGGGTGGGGATGACAGTTCAACATGCATGTGTATGTTCAACTTTACTAGGTAACAATAAATTGTTTTCCAAAGTATTGTGCCAACTGATGCTCCCACCAGACAGGTCTGCAATTTCCATATTTGCTTTATATCTTCATGAATACTTGGTATTATCGGGCTTTTAAATTTTTGCCAGGATGGTGGGTGATGTGTCATTAAAGCTTTGATTTGTATTTCTCTGATCATTAATGACATTGAGAATCTTTTCATGTATCTACAGGTTTTTGGTCACTCCTGAAAGATATCTGTTCATTACTTTTTACACATCTTTCTATTATGCTTTTTGCTATTTCCTATTGCTTTAGAGGCAGTTACATTTGTTGCAAATATCTTCCCCTAATGTTTATATTAGGCTGAATTTTACACTCTCTATGGTCATCAGATAAATAGAGCTCCAAAGAATGAAACTTGTTGATCTCGAACAAATCATTTCGTACGTTTGCGCTTCTGTTTCTGCTCAATCAAGTGAGCATTCCCACCCTACTAGCTAACAGGGAGTGATAGGAAAAGGGGTTTTTGTGCATGAAAACACATTTTGAAACTAAAGCACCATACACATATATGGAAAGTCAAATTTTTTTCTGCATTATCATACTGCCTCCATTTTTATACCATAACATATTCTCTGGGAATCTTTTTTTGTTGTTGTTTAAAACAACAAAAACTGCACTCAGTGCCTTTTGAAATTATTATTGACATTTTGTTCACATATTCTCTATTTGTCTTTCTAGAATGTAAGCTCCAGAGGGTAAGAACTTTCTCTTACTGGTTTATCATTGTATTCCTGGCAACCTGGACTAATGCCTGGCACATAGAAGGTACTCAAAAATATTTGTGCAGTGAGCGATGGAACCAATGGTATTCACATCACTCATGGAATCATTGCTGTGCAGTCGTCCAAATGCCGTATTTAGGATTTGCTCCCTGTTCAGATAACATTCAAAATTGTGTATTGTTCAGAATATCTCTGGCCTTTTCCTTTCCAGGGAGGGTGGGTGGAGCCAGAGGAAGGGAATTGTGCCCTTGGGAGTCGAGAGCTCAGTTTTTAGATTTGTAGCTCAGGCCCCTGGTGGGTTGGCACTCCTCTGAGGGCAGATTTCTAGGGTGAGGCCAGAGTTTCCCAGGCTTTTTTCTCTGCCCTTCTGCATGGTTGCTGTCAAGTTTGCTGCTTTTTCAAACCCTGTTGGCTTTTGCTTTGTTGCTATAGAAACCAGAGCTGGTAGTTTGGGGGAAATGTGTGTGCATGTGAATGCTGGGGGAGGGGTGTTGGGGAGCACCAGACTGGGTGAGGACGTGGAGTGAGCACATCACAGAAGTCTCTATGAAGGCCCTGCCCACTTTGGAGGGTGTTCTCCTCAGAGAGCTTTTGATTTCAAATGGTGCACACTTGGGGAACAGGCATCCCTTTGTAGGTCTGCAGGGCTCCCCTGGCACTGGTCCAGCCCTGCAGCGGAACATCTGGAAAGCTTTGGCTCCTCCCAGTGCCAAAGCCGCTGAGCCCTGGAGACAGAGATCAATGACCCCTTCTTGGCTGCTCCTTAACCCGCGTCCCAGACAAGTGCTTTTCTGGGAACCAGTGAGTAACACGGAGCTTTGATGCCAAGGCTTGTGTGCTGCTGCAGTGACTTTCACTTTTGATAAAAGGGTGGGGGCAGAGAAAGGGTCTGGGTAGGGAGAGCAGTGAGAATTTGGCTTTTCAGGAAATCAGAACCCAAGTGGAGAGCCCTGCTTCCTACTCACTGGTTTTCTGGCTAGGAAAGCAGCAAGCTGAGCTATTGCCTGATGTTAATGCTCCTTCATGCTGGGGTTGATATTAGGGGTGGAGGTAGGTTTGAGGCTAGAGACTAATTTGGGTCTGACCCCCACAGACAATCCTTGCAACCCCTGGGCGAGAATTCTAAAAAAGCGCGGGGTGATTTTCTTTATGCACATAATTTCTCACACACTGGGTTGTGCTGAAGACAGTGAAAAGAATTTATGATGTATACTAGATTGGGGGTAAATATGCCATGTAATTACCTGTTCTGCAGGAATGTTTTATAACTCATGTCTTATATTGCACATTTAGTATTTATTATAAAAGTGTGTGTATAATAGAAAAAATATAGAAAGAGTAGAAATGCCCTTAACTCATTTTTCAACAAATGGCCTCTTCCAACTTGAGGTCAGGTGCTCAAGATCAAGTTTACTTTCAGCGTCATTAAAATAAAAGCTGTTTTATCTTAATTGCACATGGTAGGTACTCAGTGAGGCCATTTGAATTGTGGGCAGGAATGTACCTGAAGTTCCTCTTGACCCAGAAATTCTCCTGCAGGTTTATCCCTCTGGCAAAGACAAATCGCTGGATTTGAAACAGCAAAATTTTGGAAACAAGCAAAAATCCTATTTTCTAAGGGCCATTTTGTATCTCTCTGTCATGGAATAAGCAACTATTACAAGTTTTTAGGCTCATTTCTATATGTTAACGGGGAGAGATGTTCAAAACAAATGGTTAAGTAAAATAAGTTGAAATAGATTATGGCATGATCCCATTTATGCAAAAAGAAACACATGCACACACTAGACTTGTGTATTCACACAAAATTTTACCTCTGAAAAGTTGGAATGGGAGCAAAGGACTTTTGTTTTCCCCCATATCCTTTTAGCTCATTGACATTTTTGTCTTGGGCTTATATTTATAATCTGTTCATCTGAATTCCCCATCACGTTGTCTCCCAGTATACACGAGTACCTCCTCCCTCCTGTTTGCAGGTCTCACCCTCTCTATAGCCTCCGGGGGACCCCACCACAGATGTCGCATGGCCTCCTTTCTGAAGCCCCATGGGACTGTCTGGTTGTACAGCCTAGCAGTACCTTTGGCCTTGTTCTCTGCCTTGTTCATGGGGTCACCTGTTGCTCTTCAACCGTCAGGAGGGAAGCTGGCACTGTGTACAAGAAGGCATCAAGGTGCAGCCTGAGGAGCAAGGGTCTCTCTGCCTGGCCTTTGGGGCTGTCTGTGCCCCTGGAGCTGGACTCGGAGTCACTGACCTCTGCGGCCCATTCCCAAGGACAGCAGTGCTGGGAAACCTTACCGCCTCATACCCCAACAGGTGTTATGAATAAGGGCGCAATACCCAGGGCTTTGAGTGCTGCTAGGGCTTAGGGCTGGCGGCTAATTACTAAAGTCGACTCTGTTGCAACCCCCAAGGCTTACCTATGGGTGCGTGCTCGTGCGCGTACACGCCTGCACATGAGAGCACTCTCACACGTATGCGTGCATTCATAATCACCTGTGCAGCGCCCCTGGGCTCCAAGCTCGGCAGATGCTGTGTCCTCTGCAAGCTCTGCAGGAGCTATGTCGGATGCTGGAAACGCAGGTACCCTCCCACCTGGGGTCAGAGCATTGTGGCTGAGAACAATTTTGCAAAAACCAGCCTTCCTGGTTCTCTGTTCTACAAACTGGTGCTTGCAGGCACCACTGCCCCCTCCCCCAGCTTGCTGGGGCTCTGCGGGAGGGGAAGGAGAAGTTGGGGACAGTATGTGTGGAATTTTGGGAGAGGGCAGCTGGAACTGCAGTTTGTCCCATTAATGTGGGTTTGGGGTTCCTGAAAAGCAGGTGTGCAAAATTAGGCTCCCCATTTCCTGACCTCTTATTAGCCGTCAGACTAGACGCTGTAGCTACTTTGGAAGAACTTTACTGTTCAAGACAATGGTGGGTCTCAGGGCCACCCCTTTGTGTATAATGTCTATTTAACATGGGCCTTGGTACTTCCCACCAAAGATAGGAGAACGCCCCTGCATCCTCGAGGTGTTTAACGTTCAGTCCTGGAGACAGGCTTGTCTGCCAACACATACCAGGGCGAACTAACACTTGCACAGGCCTGAAGGCTCCTCCACTGTGAATCTCTGCAGGCTCGAGTGGTGTCTGGCCTCCCTCCTCTAAGTGTTCACTGGCCAGCTCTGGGGATGCAGAGATGAGTCACACTACTCACGAGGAGCTCATGCTGTTAGTTGTGGGAATAGGCATTACAACAGTGTAATACGTGTTAGAGATTTAAGACCTCTTTCTGTTCAGGATTCATTGAGAATTAAAGGATGTGGTGCCCAACTGTTCCTGACTTGGAATAGAAGCTTGCAAACAGAGATGGGCCTTTCCTGTATGGGAGGGGACATGTGGTCTCAGATGGCAGGCTGTGTAGGAGATGGGCTCTGAAGGGTGGGCAGTAAAGATTGTGTCTGACCATCCTAGAGCTGTGTGAAAGGCAGCGTTCTTGGATCCTAATGTGCAGTAGATTGACCCTGTCACTGGCCCACCTAGATGAGTGCCTCACTTTTCTGGGTTTCAATTGTTTTTTACCTGTAGACTGGCCTTCCAAAAAACAAAGAAGAAATGTGTGGGAAATATCAGAAAGGGAGACAGAACGTAAAGACTGCTAACTCTGGGAAACGAACTAGGGGTGGTAGAAGGGGAGGAGGGCGGGGGGTGGGAGTGAATGGGTGACGGGCACTGGGGGTTATTCTGTATGTTGGTAAATTGAACACCAATAAAAAATAAATTAAGAAAAACAACAAAAACAAAAACCCTGGCCTTCCTGCACTGGCTTTTTCAGGAGAATATGAATCTCTGTCGTTCAGGTGAGAGAGTAAGCCAGGATATGATGCGGGGTCTGAATGGTTCTTCCCCAGGGGAGCTGCATTTTGCACACTCTACCTGCTTTCTGTAGCAGAAGAGGCATCCTAGGCATCAGACCCATTGGCCTAGGGGCCTTGACTCCTCTGACACTGTGTGCAAAATTTTCTGTGCATTGTGAACACGCATTTTAAGCTCAAGAGGTCTTTACAGAAGAATTCAAGATCTCAAAAAGCTTAACCGTAACTGCTCTGGAGAAGGGTGTTGGGTCCTACTGTGCCACCCTGGAAGTGGCCTTTCTTCTTGCTCCCCTCCCTCACCTCATTTGAGGAATGAGAATCCTTGACATGAGTCTTCTAAGCAATTATGTTTTGCTTGAAAGAAATGTAAAACGCTGTAACAGAATTATTTCTCAAATATAAACTTGATTGCCTTCTCAATGAGAATATATGGAACACAACCGACACGTTTAATGTCTTGGATAGTTCTATGAACGTCCTTTTCTAAGGCTCCCAGGTTGCTTTGTTTTTAATTCCTCCCTACCACTCCCAGTTAGTTTCCTCTGTCATGAGTTATAAAGAGATACATTAATTTACGTATAATTGTTTGCGTGGGAACCCAAGGATGGCTTCAGCTTCTCTTTTGAAGTCAGGTGCTGTTTTTGTAATTATTACTTGCCGCTTGGGCAATACAGAGTCACATTATAGACTCCAGAGCAGTGGGTCTTACATCAGCATCACCAGGAAGGCTGGTGAAAATATAAATAGAGCTTGCTGGGCCTCACCCCCAGAGTGTCTGACCTTATAGGCCTGGGATGAGGCCTCAATTTACATTCTTAACAAGTTCTCAGGCTAAGGCTGCTGGTTAGGGGACCACACTTCGAGAACTGCTGTTGTGGAGTAGTAGTACTCAAACTGCAGTGTGCCTGTAAGCTACCTGGGGAAGCTTGTTAAAAATGTAAATTGAGTCAAGGTCTGGGGTGGGGCCCAAGATTCTTTAACTAGCTTCCAGGTGATGCTGGTCTGTGGAATATGCTTTATATAGAAAGTTTGAAGCAGTGCCTCTCAATTCAGACTGCACATTAGAATCACATAATGGAGAGCTTGGGGGAAAATGAGGAAGGATGCAAGAGGAGAAGGCAAAGAGAAGAGTTCTCTCCCCTAGACCCAGAGCTCTGGGGAGTGGAGTCTGGCCGTAGGTCAAGTGAATGGATATGCACTTGAGGTGCATATCCTGGTTGTCAAGGTTGTGAAGTTGCTGAAAGTCTGTCCTCAAATGGAGTGTTATAGTTTTGAATGTTTGATTGACTAGTGATTGGTCTCCAGCTGTGGTTTCACATTTGAATCATCTGGAAAGCTTTAAAAGATATCGATGCATGGATGAAATTAATGTCTGGGATATGCTTTCAAATAATGTGGTATAACTGGAACTTAAAAATTTCAAAAAAATAACATGGTGGCAAGGAGAAATGGTATTGATCTGGGTGGTCCAGTATGTAGCCACCAGCCACTGTGGCTTTTTTAATTAAAAATTTTTTTAAAGTTGAAAGTGCAGTTCTTCTGTGACAGCCACCTTTCAAGTGCTCCTAATCACATGTAGCCAGCAGCCACCATACTGGACAGTAAATATGGAACATCTCTATCGCTGCAGAAACCCTCCTGTTGGGCAGCACAGATATGTGAAATGTGGTTGGCCATGAGCTGATAGCTGTTGAGGCTGGGTGACTGGGTACCCGAGGTTCATTTCTTCTTGTTTATTTTTATCCATCCTTCAATTTTTTTCTATCATGAAGGATTTTTAAAAGATGCCCAAGTGGGACGCCTGGGCTCTTGAGTATCTGCTTTCAGCTCAGGGCATGCTTCTCCCTCTGCCTATGTCTCTGCCTCTCTCCCTGTGTCTCATAAATAAATAAGATCTTTAAAAATATATAAATAAAGATGCCCAGGCATAAGGGGTGGGGCCCAAGCATCAGTGGGATTTTGGCAGCTCCCCAGGTGATGCCAAGGTTCGGCCAGGATTGGGTCCCACTGGGCTAATTGAACAGGTGGGCTTAAGAGTGATGAGAGCCAGCTGTGTTCTTGCCCTGCATGGACTTTGCTCCGTCGCTTGGTGACTATATCCCCCCTCCTTCAGCTGGTTAATGAGGGTGGAGATAGTTGTCCTGCTTTCCTCTCAGACGTGTTGCAAATCCGGAGAGGAGGGACGTTGAAAAGCCTTTAAAAAATGTCAAGTGCTGAATACGCCTAAGAGATTTGTTGCTTTTCCTTGTTCCATATCTCACCACAGTGAGGCTTTGGAGTAGAGTTGCCAGATAATTGTAAATGAAAAGAGAGGAGACCTCATTAAATTTGGAATTTAGCTAAACTACAGATAACTTTTTAAGTGTAAATGTTTCATGCAGTGTTGGGGACATATATATTTATATACACTAAACAGTTGTGTTTCATGTGGCAACCCCGTTTAGCACCTCTTTCCCCTCTGTAGCCCACAGTGGGTGGAGGCCTTGAGTTTTTCGTTTGTAGCTGCGCATCTGTGGGGCTTTGTTTGGGTGGATTTTTCTGTTCACCATTGCTATGACTTGAGACCAGGAAAACCGAGAGACTTGGAGTTTGCTTTTAAACTTCAATGAAGGAATATCCAATTACTTGGATCTTCTTTCTTTCATCAAAGGTTTATAGTTTTCCTCCTCTGGATCATGTACATATTTTCTTTAGATTTACATGTTTATACCGGAGATTTTGTTTTGGTGTTTAATTTCCAATTCCAGTTGTTCATGTCTAGTATATAGGAAAGCAGTTGCTTGTATTATGCAGCTTTGCTCTCATTGCTTATTAGTTCCAGGGTGTCTTGTCCATTATATGGGATCAGCAGGTTCCTGAAGGTAGAGTTGGGTGTAGAGGGAGGAACGAACAGGTAAAGCACAGGAGATTTTTAGAGCAGTGAACTATTTTGTGTATAGCAATAATGGACATGCATGGTTATATGTCAAAACCCATAGGACCTAACAATACGGAGTGACTGTGGACACTGATATATTGATAATGATACAAAGTTGTAACAAATGGACCATGCTAATACAAGGTCTAAATCATAGGGGAAACTGTGTTTTTGGGGGCAGGGGGGTATTTCAGAACTCTGTACTTGCTGTTCAGTTTTCTTGTAATCCTAAAACTGCCCTAAAATCTATTTTAAAAAGGATAGAGGGCTTTGGGGAAATGAAGACACCCAGGGTTGGCACATTTTGAGTGTAACCTCAGCTGAAAGGGTGAGTTGCCTCTTTATTTGATCATGTGATGAACCTGGGTTTCTTCAGTTTCTTTGTGGGTGTGTAGGCTAAACATGCCATGGTTTTGTTTTTTTTTCCTCCCTGTCTTTGAGGACTTGGGTGGATTTATAAGGAGCTAGCCTGTCTTTGTAGAATGAAAGAGATTCCAGTAATGGTTAAAGCATTCCCAAAATAAAATACCACTTTAGAATCCATGTCACAAGGAGAGTGGCAAGGAAGGGATGGAAGGAGTGGAGGCCTCCATTTCCCCATGTGGAAATGGGGATGCTAATTCAGCCTCTCCTGAGGCTGTGGTAATTGAGGTAAAGTGTGTGAAGTGCTGGGCACAGTGTGAGTGCTCAGTGATTACACAGATGTTGGATCTTTGAAAACAGTAAACCCAGAGGACCAACGGTGCTTAGGAGGAACAGGCTTCCCTGAAGATGGTGAATGAGTGCTGCTTCCCCAGCCGTGTCCCAGCAAACAGTGGAGCCCGGTTGTCAGGGATGTTGTGGAACGGACTTCCAAGAGAGTAGAGTGCCCCGGGGGCTCCCAAGTGCTGCTTGTCTTCAGAGATTCTGGGGTGTCCTGTTCCTCTCAGAGGGACTGTCCTTGGACGTGGGATGAGAAAGCAGACCTCTCATGAACCATGGAGATGGGAATCGACCCTCTCTGCCCCGCTTCCTGCCCCTAGAGAGGATCTCATTTGTGAATGGCTCTGGCTTTGAGAGTCTTTTATGCTCTCCCTGATGGGGACAAATGGCAGGTCCAGCAGGTTCCCACATAAGCCTGCAGCTGGCACCCAGGATCTTTGTCTAAAGGTGCATTGAAATGGGTAAAACCCTTTACCTGTTGGAGATTAAACGCTGTGAGGCCCGTGGTTAGATAATCTGGCACTGAGGAAAAAATATAAATAATTGCTCTGTTGCTTTGTACTTCTCTTGATAGAAATTAAAGCTTGTTTTCTCAGCAGCAGGGTGGTTTTAAAAACGTTTTCTGAGGAGTAGTTCATTTTTTATTATTTTTTTTCTGAGTCTTGAGAGCAGGTGATTTAGAAGCATCTCTATAGGAGATTAAATGGAATTCAGGTAAACTAAACAGCTGAAGGGTTTACATTGGATTAAGTTTTTTAAAAAAGCCATCCTAGAGGGTATTTTCCTTTGCGGAGATGAGGGTTGCAAAACAGCGGCTTTGGAAGCCGGGTGAGTGGTGAGGAGCAGACTTCTCTGTCATGTCTTCCTTAGTGCCCCAAGGATGGGGACAGGCCTTTTTCATGCCTGCTAGATTCGTCCCTTAGGCACTGTAATGTCTGCCAAGTCTGGTGACCAAGTGGAGAAGGAGCCACTAGAGGATGCAGACCAGCTAGACCAGTGATCCACGCCACGCCTTCCCTTGTGCCACAAATGTATTGAACACCGACCTTGTGCCTCATGGAAGCTCTAGGATGGTTCCTTCTCTCCCCATCTCGTTGCTTCCCTGCCTTTTCTGGGGGTAGGATTATGTCATCAATGTGCTGGATCCCATGCTGGTGGATGAGCTACCCTGTAAGGCTTTTAGTAAGCTCCAGAGGGCTCCGTGCCTGCTGGTGATGAAAAGAGGAGGCTCTGGGGGCTTCTGTGATTACCTTGCCCTGAACTTGTACCTGTCCTTCTGCCTGCCACCCTGCTATCCTCAATGCTGAATGAGGGTTGGACAGAGCCTCACCGAGCTGTTCTTCCAAGGTGTCATTTGCCTCTGAGCCAGTTGCCAATTGCCACTCCTTGGGGGCCCCGTCTCCTTTCTTCTTACTCTTTGATATGGGTCCTCAGAATCACATGGCCACGAGATGGGTCAAATATCTAGCGAAGATGCCCCACTTGTTCTATTAAAGTGTCACTTAAGGAACCCTTGCCATTGGGTTCTAAATTCCTGGTGATTAAATGCAGCTGGTGGCTTGTCGTTCCAACATTCCACTGTTCACAGAGAGGATTCCTGCTCGCTGCTGGCCCTGGATCTCCTAGATTTCAGAATAGGTCACTGAACAGATGGCAGCTGAGGATATTGGGGGAATTAAGTGCCTCATTCTGTTTGTCTGGTTCTGGCTTGTTTTCACTTGGGGGTATAGCTTATGTCTATAAGAGAGTATCATGTATTTCTTATTTTGGTAGGAGGAAATATATACTCCTATAGATAAGTGAGTTATGAAATATGTACGTGCATGTGTGTGCGCCTATAAATCTATATTGAAAACCTCAAACAGGTGCACCTCCTCTCCATAGGTCTCCTTAGAAGCTGCAGGATCGAGCATTTGGGTGGTGTGGCCATAAGGGATGAGAGTGCACAGGCTCTTGGGGGCAGCTCTTCTAGGCGAGACCAGTGTGGAAACGGGTACAGCAGAGTCCGGGAGGAAAGAGCAACCAAATGCAGATTTTCTAGTTCATTGGGAGAGAGCTATACATGTGAGGCCAAGGTGTAGCCAACAATATTTGTGGTAAAAATCTCCCAGTCCACCTAATCTCTCTTGGTTCACTTCTTCATCCGTTGCCCGAGGTTGCCACGATTTAAAGCTTGTTAGTTCGGTGCTCACAACTGTACTGAAAACCCTTCAAATTGGGGACCAGTTCTGGGGTCGCGTGCTAAGGAGGGTGTTGGCACACCACAGCCCAGCTCTGGAGGGAACCAGAAGGGGTCAGAGGCTCTGAGGAAGGAAGTTTGAGGGAAGATACCTGGCATGTAGCAAGCCCTCAAGGTAGCCATCTCCAAAGGAAGGGTGGTTCTATAGATGAGGGATTCATTTTTTTCTGCATAGATTAGGAAAATAGAGTGGTGGGGTAAATGTAAGCTCAAGATAAAGATTTACCCACAGTTAACTTGGCTGCTTTGTGAAATAGTTGGCTTGCATCCCCCTAAATGTTCATATAGGTGTCAGCTCACTTTCTGCTTATAAGAAGTCTAGCAATGTCTGGGGGATTGGACTTAATGAGTTTTCAAACTCCTCATAGATGTTTTAGAAGTCAAACGACATAATAGCTCTTCCTAGTTAAAAGTGCTGAGTCTTTTGTATTTCCCACCATGCTAGGCAGATACCCAGTCCTCAGAAAATGCTTAAATAAATAACTTCATTAATAGTCCAATGGGCAGATTTTATAATCTCAAAGCTGAGCCAGTGTAAAGAGTTTGGTAACCCTGTTGGGAATAATCCCCTATGGGGGCTTGAAAATCCACTTTTGTTTCCCAGATTTTGGTCCCTCCATCTGGGGAGTGGGAAGCCATGCTTCCCTATACATTGCTGAGTATAAGACATAGTTAAAAAAAAAAAAAATTCAGAGCCACCATCTTTAACAGTGGTCTAGCTGGTCTCCCTACTTTCAATCCCTCTTATTTCATTGTTCACAGTCATGCCTGAACGGCTTTATATGCACTGCTCATCAAATGACTCTCGAGCTTGAAATCCTTTAGCAGCCCCCTGTCAACTGCAACATGCAAATCTACATTCCTTTATCAGTACAGCCCTCTATCATCTGGCCCCTGTGTTTCTTCACAGGTTACCTTCAGCTTATCCTTACCTCAGAATTCAAACTCAAGCCATGTTATTTCCCAAATGGGGAATTTGCACTTAGAAACACTAGCCTTTTTTTTTTTTTTTTTTTGCGCGCCTAAGTCTATCCTATTGCAACTTGAGATCCTAGATAGTGTCTTCTGTAATTCTTCCAATACTTATCAACCATTTAGGATAATTTTTTTTCTGGGTTGCCTCTGGGGGGGGGGGGTGGTCCCAAGCCTACCCCTCTAGGCTCAATTTAGGCCAAATTCCCCTTTCATCTCTACACCTCACTGCACTGACTTTCTATCATTTCTGCTTTCCTACTGCTGGGCCTTTGCAGATTTTGTTCCTTCTACCTAGAAAACTATTCTTGGTCAGGTCAAAAGCTTCTGATTCTTTGTTATACCTTGTCTCTTTGTGACTAGCATACCACAAGATTTTTAAAAATCCAGTCTGACAATCCTTGTCCTTTAAATAGACTATCTATGTCCACTTACATTTAATGTAATTGCCAACATATTTGGGTTTAAACCTAACATTTTATTCTTTGTTCACCTACCCTTGTCTTTCTTTTTCTCTCCTTTCTTGAATTTTTATGATTTATTTTTGCCATTTTCTCCATTTACTAGTCTGGAAAATGTCATCTTTCTATTCTTTTAGTGATTACCTTGAAATTACCACATAAGTATATGGATGCCTACATCTCAAATTTTAAAGTTTAGTCAAACTTCCATGCTTTGTTCAGATAATACAAGGATCTTAGAGTCATGGCCTTTATTTTCCCCATACTCCTCTTCCATGCTGTTGATGCTAAAAATTAAAGAAAACTCTAGAAAACAGTACAATTATTTTATGCAGCCAATGTTTTTGTTGGGTGCTACATATTTACCATTTTTCTTTGCCCTTTCTTCTTTCTTGTACTTCAGACCTACCATTTAAGATCCTTTTGCCTAAAGTACATCGTTTATAAATTACCTTATGATTCACATTTCAGTGTGCTGATGGCAAGCAGTCTTCATTTTGCTTAAAAACATTTTCAATCACCTTTATTCTTGAATGATTTTGTTGCTTTTGATATAGAGTTCTAGGTAGGGAGTTATTTTCTGTCAGCACATTAAAGAGATCATTCCACTGTCTTGCGTTGTTCTCATTGAGAAGTCACCTGTCCGCCTGTCCCTTTTCTGAAAGTATTATGCTTTTTTTCAGGATCCGTTTAAGATTTTTCTCCTTATCATTGGTGGTATACATTTTAATAGTAATGTGTCTAGGTTTGGCTTTTTATTTTTCCTTCTTAGAATCGAATGGGATTTTAAATTTACGTATTGATATCTTCCAAAAGTTCTAGAAAATTATCAGCCTTTATCTCCTCAGATATCCTCTCTACCACATTCCCTTTTCTCTTTCTGAGATCCTGATTATATAGCATCTCATTTTCTCTCTTTATATCTTCTATCTTCTGTATTTTCCATGTTTTTTGTCTTTTCATGGTATACTCTGAATAATTTCTTCTGATTTCTAAAGTTTTTCTCCAACCGTACCTAATTTGGTATTGAACTCGAGTTTTAAATTTTTTGGTACTATATTAATTTCTAGAATTTCTGTTTGGATCCTTTAAAAATCTTCTAGGTCCCTAGTTTTCCTATTCCTGGCACATATTTTCCAAGTGGTCTTTTCAAAATCTTTTCGCATTGTAAGCATAGTTTATAGTCTGACAATTCCAATACTCAGTTTTTGTACTTCTGTTCTTGTTTTTTCAACTAGTTCTTACTTACGGTGCCTTGTTTCCTTGTGGACTGTTATCTTTGGTTCATTGTGCTGATTTGTATTCAGGACTCTAGTGTTTGTTTCTGCTTATTGCCTGGCATCCAGAGCCAACTTAAGCCAAGTTTAGGACTTGAATCTCCGTCTTGTTCCATCCAGATTGAGGCTGCTATTTCTGTCTTAGTCTGTTTGGGCTGCTATAACAAAATACCATAGATTGAGTGGCTAATAAACAGACATTTTTCAGAATTGGTGAATACCCTTAGGGCAAAAGTGGCTCTCGGGTCCCTATTTTTTAAAAATTTCCCTAGTTATTCACCACTATCTAATCTATACTTTGATGTGTTAAAGGAGAATTTTATCTGGCATTTTTAAAAATCTGGTGGTTATTTTTAGTGGTACAGTTGGCTCAAATAACCTAGTAACCCTTACCAGAAACTAGAGATCTCACTTTGAATGTCACTTCTTCAGCAGAGAGCTGGCTAAGTCTAGTCTTAATTAGGTCTCCTCCATCTATACTTTCTTAGCCCTGTTTTTGTCTTCATGACGCTTATCTCAAAAATTTTATATTTACTTTTAGGATTAAAAAAAAAAATCTACCTGGATGGTTGAGGGCAGAGCGTGCATGTACATCCATGCCTAACAGGATGGCTAATTCATAGTGGGTGCCCAGTAAATACCTGGTCTCTGTAAAAATGAATGCAGTGGAGTATCTGTTGATATATAGGTACCAGCTGGATGCAAAGCACTGTGGTGATTTGAGTACAGTTCTATCAAGAAGTATAATTTGTCACATTTTCCTAGATCAGGAAGTGAAAACTAGATATTTACATCTCAGAACAGCTCTTTCAAGATTTCTGGGTGCACTTGCCTTCAGGGACTGCAGCTGGCATCTGAATGTGCCCACCTTCTCCTGCTCTGTGCAGTGTCTGCCAGAAGAAGCTGTACCACAGAATTAAGGCAATCCATATATAGATCATGCTGTGTGTTAATTTTGTCCTGTACATACTGAAAAACAAAAGATGAGGCACATGTGCAATCCAGGTGTTCTACATTTAAAAATCTCTAGGTGTACACATCTTAAATCGACAGAATTTCCAGGCCTCATTACTATATTTTGAATGTGGAACATGGATTAACCTGTAAGTACCCAAGTCAGGAGTTTATGAATATAGCTATTATTATCACTATAAGTTATTGTATTCACAGGCCTTAGTAGGTCCTCAGGAAATGTATATTAAGTAATTATAGTCAATAATAGGTGACTCTTACATAGTGCTTACTAGATCCCAATCCCAGAGTTTTCTTGTTTTTGTTTTATTTTAGAGCAAGAGAGAGCACATAAGTGAGTGGGGTGGAGAGGCAGATGGGCACTGAGGGAGAGAATCTTAAGCAGCTCCCTGCTCAGCATGGAGCTCAATCTCCTGACCCTGAGATCATGACCTAAGCCAAAGCCAAGAGTCAGATGCTTAACCAACTGAGCCACCCACGTGGCCTTAAGTGGTTTTCCCGGGTCTGTGTGCTGCTGTGCATGTCAACCAGAGGCTCAGAAGCTCAGTGGTAACTTGAGGACCTCCTCAGCTCTGTGTGTCATAATGCCATAGCATCCATGGAGGCATCTTCCTGGCTTCCATTGGATTTACGACATTTTGTTTTTGGAAATAAGTAAGGTGTCAGGTCTGGCTGGCCAAGGGGAAAGGCGTTTCTGTGGAAAGAAAAAAAACAAACAGAAATAAATGTTTTTAAGTGTAAAGCTAAAATTGCTACCTTAGAACGGTTTCTCCTCTTTGGTGACTTGTCTCACCTACTTCCTTCCCATTCCATGGGGATATAATTAATCATAGATGGAGAGCAGGCTCCAGATCTCAGGGTGGGCGGTCCCGTTGTACACTTCTGTGTAGATGTGCGAGGACACCCGTGAGTGAATGCGACCCCCTTGCCCTGTTGGTCTGAGGCTGTGTGACACTTGGGGTTTCCTCACTGGGTGGGTAACTCTGGGGGTTGGGTCCTCCTCCGACTGCTGGGATGGGAGAACACAAAGATGACTTCAAGGACTCAGGAAGAATGACGTTTGGGAAATTCTCACTGCAGGATAAAAAGGCTTTGGTTGCCTCCTCCCACATGCCTTTTCCCTTGCTGTTTGGTGGGCATTTTTCTTGTCCTGAATTACCTCGAAAGTCAGCTTAGTTCTCCGTGACTCCCTGGCCCTGGGGACCTGCCCACAAATGGAGGAGCAAGATGCAGAGGAAAGGGAATGGGAAGCACCTGCCTTAGGAGTTAGAATTCATGATTCCACCTCCCCCTTTGGGCCTGCACTGAACTTTGTGTGTGTGTGTGTGTGTGTGTGTGTGTGTGTGTGTGTGTGTATATACATATATACATATACGAAAATATATATATTTTTTAAATCTTCATGTGGCACCTCTGAGTTTGCTGATTCCAGGGCAGCTCTGGCCTCTGTCATCACCCCTGGCAGGACAAACCTGTATGGAGGAAAGTAGGCTCCATTGGGAAGGACTTGGAAGTTGCTAATAAAGCTGGCCACTACTGGGAAATATAAAGGCTTGCCATTTGTTCACCTGGCAGAGCTGGACGGAAACCACAGGCCACAGCAGTGTGTGGTGAGGACCAGTCACTGCTAAATTATTTGGCTATCTAGGCCTTAAATCTTAGTGGGAATGAATGAATGAACAAATAAACCTCCCTCCTTCCCTCCCATATTCCATTCTATGTCCTGGTCCTATTTTTAGGTATTTGCCTTCACTGCTGTGGCCAGCCATTGTGTGTGCGTGGTCTTTGTGTTCATTGCATCTCAACCCTGCCATTTGGGGACTACCCTGAAAGATTGCTCATGAGTAGAGCCAAGTATAGATTTTGATTTTGTAGAGATTAACTGGACGTTGAGTTTGCATTGATTGGAAGCTGCAGAGCAATTGCAGGGCTTTTCAGAGAGGACTCGGAGGGCCCTATAAGGGATGACTCTTGGCTGGCCCCAAAGTGTGGGTGAGTGCCCCAGGCCCATGACATGCTCCCAAGCTGCCGCCAGTGGCTAATTCAGAGAGAGAGCCAAGCCCTAAGTGTGGAAGGCGCCTGGGGTGAGCTCCCTCTGTGTTAGGGTTGCAGATGGAGCTAGTTCTCTCTGCATTTGCCATTCTGGTTGACAACAACTCCTCCTCGCTCCTCCGTATGAGGTTTTGCTTTTCTTGGGCAGGAGGAGGTAAATTTATACTGTATTTTTCACGCATTTACAGCTATTCTCATGCATGTGCTGAAAGTGAGCCCGTACAACTGCAGTGCCTCTCTCCCATCCCTGCCTGGGTGGTGTCATTCAGTACCTCAGGAAAGAGTTGTTCTCCCTCCCTGTCATACTGTGGGAAGGGCAGGCTGGGCTGATGTGTCCATTCCTGCATAGCCCACAATGGGCCCAGGAGGTGGGGGCCTAGCACAGGCAGGGGAATGGGTGGCAGACAGGCCTTTCTCCCTAGCACCTCCCGGGGAGATGCTCAGGCTCCAGTTTGGGGGAAGGTTCTGGGAATCTTTCTTTGCAAGTTGCTTTCCTAATGGTCAGTGTTCTGCAGGGCTGAGCTTTATATTTTTCCTTCTCTTAGAACAACCTGGAATCTATGAGCCTGTTCAAGGCCTTCCAGGACATGGAACTGTTTTTTTGGCAAATGCCTTGAGAGTGGGTGGCTCTGTGGACAGCCTATCGGCCCTTGTCCCTGCCATGCGCTTTCCAGGACACCTGTTCTTGCAAATCAAGACTGCTGTGAACATCCAGGGGCCTGAAACCAACCCTGTCCTAAGTGGAGGGGACAGTCTGGAGAGGCGCCTGGAAAGCAGCCAGGCAGTAGAGCGAGAGGGTTTCTGGGTTCAAGTCCTGTCTGTCCTTGGGCAAGTTACTTGACCTCTCTGAGCTCAGTTTCCTCTTTATTAAAATCAGATACTATTTATTCATTTGTTGAAAGGATGCCTGTGATAATGTCACCCAGAAGTGACCTGCCCCAAGGTTCCCAGAATGAAGACTGGATGGTGGCGGTGAGGAAGGAAGTCCCCTCACTTCAGCCCCTATGTCTCCGGGCAGGGCTTTTAGCCTTCAGAACCTCCGTTCCTTTATAGGTAAAACAGGAGCAGTCACTGTCTCAGGAGTGTCTTGTCTCGAGGCCTCTGGCAGTGTTACAGGAATAAAGGGAGGCCACGTGTGCCCTATAAACTGATGGAACGTTACGGCTGCCGAACATTTCCACCTTTATAGTGAAGCAGGGCTGACACTGAGCCTTCTGGGGGTCCTGGCCTGTAGGCTTAGAGTGACTCTTAAACATGTGCTTGTGGCTGGTTTTCTAATTATAAAATAATGCTCCAGGTAAAAATTCAGCTAGGACAGAACGGTATGAAGTGGAGAGGGGAAGACACCCCCTCCTCCAATCAGCTCTCTTCTCCAGAGGTGCTTTCTGGTTACTTCTTCTGTCATCTTCTGGAAACCAGGCACATGGATACACACACAGACGTGAACTTGTATAAGTTCATAAGCTGCATCTAATCTCCTATAGATGGGTTCTGAGTTTTTGTTTTATCATTTGGGCTCTTGGTAAAAATAAAAACCCAGGTCATTCCCAGTATTCCAGTTATTAGAAGCAGTGCCATAATGAGCAGAGAGATCTACTTCTATCTTGGTACCTTTTAGTTTAAAAAAAAAAAAAATGCTGAAAGCAGTGCTTAGCAGCTCAACACTTTGAGAATTATCTCCCTTGCATTTGGCAGAAAGAGTCTCTCCTCAAAAAGAATTATGTTGTTAATACTGTGGTTTTCCACTGCTCCACCCAGTTAAATTTAATCACACCATGTGACTTCCAAATAAAATGATGTGTGTGTCTGGAGGGAAGGACCTGACAAAGCTTCCCTTTTTTTTTTTTTTTTTTTTTTTTTTAAAGATTTGAGAGACTACAGCAAAGCTCTCTCAGGCAGCCCTGTTTTCAGAGCCCTTCTGCCTGGGACATTTATATTTGCAGCTAACTCTTCAGTGTCCTTAAAGGAAGCTGTTGCCATTAACTGGATGGTAGAAGGCGGCTATGTGTATTGTATTTTATTTTATTTTTTATTTTTTTTCCACAGAAAACATTGCTTTATAACTGCGTTTGCCATGTGTATTTTATTTTTTATTTTTTTTTTCCATGTGTATTTTAAAACACACAAAGCAAACCTGGCCGATTTCACTTTAAAAAGCAGTTAATCTACATGAATTCATAGATCCCTCTGGGAGGTCTTTGGCCTGTCTCGCTCTTTGGGCAGCACATAATCCTACCCTAACCAAATTTCTTTGCCCCTCTTTGACACCAAATGGGGGTTTAGTTCTCTGGTTAAAGCAAACACTTCAGACCTAAAGTGAACATTCATCCTAAAGGGAATATTTTAGGATTAGAACAAGTCCTTTGATTTCATTTTGTAGTGTGAGATGTTTTTGCTTACGGTTAAAAAAAAAAACAAAAAACAAAAAACAAAAAAAAAAACAAAAAAACAGATTTGCGAGGTTTCAGTGCTTTGATATTTATGTCGATATTTTACCAAAATGTTATTATGTGTAAGACCATCTAAAAAGCTAAATCTTCTTTTAAGTGCACTAGAGAGCCTTAAAGGAATCCTGATATGTGTTGTTTTAATAAAGGTTTTTTGGTGGTAAGTGGAAGAATCAGGTGTGGAGAGACTGTTGGGCCCACCCCTCTGGAGTCTGGGTCCATTCATTCCTCAGGGCTCTCCGATCAGGGACCTCCCCATCATCCCCTGCTTCTCCTTCCAAAGGCCTGCCTGGGCCTTTTGCAACCAAGAAGCTCTGTTGGCAGGTATAACCCAGCCCAGGTATACCTGCCCTGGCCCATGGGTTCTGGGCTCCATATGCTGGCTGACATCTGTTCTGGGTCCTGGAATGCTTGATGAGTTGACAACAGAACTGTCTTCAACCCAGGGAGCTCTGGCTGCATGATTCTCTGTCCCCTCCTGGCACTTGTCCCAATCCCTAACATGCCGCTCCGTGGGAACACCGATCTCCTTCACCTTGGTCTGGTGCTGCCAGCTTTCCTGCCCATTAGATGGTTTCTTCCTGAGAACCCCTTGCCCTGCTTGTGGCTTTGTGTTATCTTAGAGCAGCGCTTTGAGGTTGTGTCAAGAGGATTTGCTTCAAGGGGTCGTGGCATGTTAAGGCTAGCGGTGAAACAAACCTGCCGTATGGATTTCCTGTTGTGTCAAAGACTGAAGAAACAGGAATGATACTTTTAAAACAAGAAGAGCCACAACAAAACACCAGAACTGTGGACGTACAGGAAATACTGCAGCCATCCTGTGGGCCGGCACAAAACAAGTGGCATGAAAATAACCCTGCAGTGGATCTGGATGGTACTATTGGAATGAGCTATAACCCTGCAGTGGATCTGGATGGTACTACTGGAATGAGCTGATTTAAAAACAAAAACAAAAACCCTTGCCAGTGCTTGGGTATAATCTCCAGGAAGCCTTGCACTTCAGTGCTGATTTTTTTTTTTTTTAAATGAGGCTCATAAAACTTTGTAAATGCCAATGTGCTAAAAAGTTAGGAGTATTACAGATTTAGTGACTATATTTAAAAATATGAAAAAGTTCTTTTCTTGGGTATGATTTCTAGATCCTATTACTGATATTAGTAGTAATAAATGCCATCCTTTAATAAGAATTCGGTCTCCTCACTCCCTGCCCAAAGACCTTTCTGGTCTACTCTTCCTTCCTAGCGCTCCATGAGGGTAGATGATGCCACTGTCCCCACTGGGCAGGACAGGGGTCTGCAGCTCAGAGTTTAAATGGCATGGGTTGTGGTTAGAACTCAGGTGTATTGCTCCTCTCTGTAAACTCCGCTGCCTGGGCTCTACATGATTTCTCTCTCTGGTGGTATCTAGCATATAGTTGCTACTCCAAAAAGGGGTTTGGACATCATTACTTGCTCTGGAGGCAGGTGTCTATGTTGACCTGACCTGCAATGTGTGCCTACTTAGAGAAGGCCAGCTTTGCAGGTTTTCAGCATCTTCCAATCACCCGTATGGGAGGCTTCCTACCTGGACAGAATGTAGACACTGACTATTTAGACTCCCACAGCCACCAGGGTGAGACTGAGTGGTTGGATCATCCTTGCTGACAGGTGGGCTGAGTTGGAGTGTTGATCAAGGTCCAGCTGCAGGAAGCAGAATCCACTGTAGCAAACTCAGGATTTATTGTGGGGAATGAACTGGCCTGAATGATGAAGAGTTCTGAAGACACGGTTCTCTAGGTGGAGGTTTCAGAAATGAGTGTCCCAAAGCCACACTGAAGAGCCAGCCCATCAAGGAAACTGCTGCCTCTTCTACAGCGAGGCAAGAGCTTCTCCAGGACCACATGGGGGCTGCCGTGTTTAAGAGGCTGGTTTGATCAAAACTAGGCCACACTGCCACGATCTGCACCTGCATGCTGCACCGCGATCTGCACACGGGTGGGTGTCCTAGTCCTGCCTCCTTACACCCATAACGCTGGCACCTGCATGCTGGAACCTTGGTTAAAACCATCGTTGAGGAACCTAGTGCCTCCGGGACTTTGCTTGCTGAGGAAAGAGCAGCGGCAGAGAAGGATGGCCTTTGCCTCACTTTTGCTTTCCAAATTTCCCGAAAGTACATCTGAATGGCTACCCTGAACTCGCATCTGGAACCTTAGCTGCAAGAGAGCTGGGAGACGTGGTTGTAACTTTCCATCCTCTGCAGGACAGGTGGGCACACTGGGAAGAAGGTGGCCTGTGTATTGAAAACTAGTCCTTAAATTCCCCCATGCTAGGTGATCAAGAGAAACGACCTTGATTTTTAGAGTTAGCTGATGAGGACAGAACGGAGATTATTAGATAGTGGAATGGTCATGAATCTTTTAGGGGTTGTGTGTTGAGGACTCCAGATAAGACAGCAAAGAATTAAAAGCAGCAAAGGGCCACAGCAGCAAAGGTTTTCCCTCTGGCTTCTGCTTAGCTTCTTTGGGACTATGAAGCTGTAGCTGCAACATCCCAAGGGGGTTGGGGTTCTAGAGAACTCTAATCTCACTGGATGCTATTAGGGGAGACGATACATTATAGCCCTAATTGCGGTCTTTACTTGTGTGTGAATCTCTCTTCGAGAATACAGAATGCAAGGGTTCTCTAAACTTGGTCACAGCAAAGCCGCACTTTTGGGCTGCCTGGGTGGCTCAGTGGTTGAGTGTCTGCCTTCGGCTCAGGTCATGATCCTGGGTCCTGGGATTGAGTCCCGCATTGGGCTCCCCTCAGGAAGCTTGCTTCTCCCTCTGCTTCTGTTTCTGCCTCTGTGTGTGTGTGTGTGTGTGTGTGTGTCATGAATAAATAAAATCCTTTAAAAACCCACTTTTAAAGGATGTGGTAGTGTTTCCCAACATATGTAAGAAATACTATTTCAAAGAGGAACCAAGGGAAAACTGGAGAAGAGGTTTATTTCCAAGGAACTGACCTTTTCAGCCCCTTTGATCAGGAACCTTTACCATCGAAATGATAGGGTTCCCTAAAAGGAGGATGGTGCCCTGCCCCATTCCAGGACAGTGTGAAGAAGGAGACCTTCACCGACCTGGTGAAAGGAGCCTGTGTGGACAGAGGGGATTTTTCTCAGGCACCCAGTGGCCTGAGAGTCCTCCTTAGTGGCCTCCGGTAATTGCTAGAAGTAAAGACCGTGACAACGTGTTCATCAGTCGCAGGCCACATCTCCTGAGTGTTGATCTGTTATGGAAGCAGGTGGTGCTGCAGAGAGGGGATTGCATTTAGCTCAAGGGACATAAGGGCGGCAGGTGAGGGAGCTTGGAGTCTCCGGTGGGTGCCGTGGGTGGGCGGGAGGGGTGGTGTTCGTGAGTGCAGGAAACCTGAGTTACAGCTGCAGCTGAGGGCAGGGAAAGGGGGACCCTGCTTGTAAGACTCTGCAGCTCAGGCGGCACAGAACACCCCCCACCCTGGCTGCCCCCCGCGAGTGCTGGGAGTTGGACCAGCAGCAAATGTGGTCGGCAGGCGCCTTCTAAAAAAATCAGGTGATGCAGAAGAGGGTAAGAGGAGGACCCCCTCCAGAGATTTGTCCTGCGTTAGCTTAAGTCTTTTTTGAAGCTAAAGTCGAAGCCTTGAAACAGTGTACCAGCTTCTAGCGACACCTGAGTGCACACCTCTGTTTCTGAGCATGAGGCAGGGTCCCCGCAGGAAGTCAGACATGCCTCGGGTAGGTCTGTATGCAGATCACCCGGGATTGGGGAAATGGGATTGATGGGATTCCGTTAGCTTGGTGAAAAGTGGAAGTTAGTTAGGCGTACAGTCGTGAGCATGTTTCTGACCCCTGACGTCTTCACCTGTTCTGATTTCTGGGATGAATTCTGGTTTCCTGCATACAGAGCGTAACATGGATATTAGTCACTCCTCCAGCTACCGGGAGGAGCGGATGGGGCAGGGAGCTGCAGGAGCCGCACGGTGGCTGCTCTTACCACCCCTTCCCCCTTCTGTGCTCTTTGGGCTCAACTCTGCCCCCCCCCCACACACACACCGGCTGATTCCCTTACCCAAGCACCCCACCCCCGTAAGCTCTTTAACAAATGGACATTTTGCATTATTACTAATTCGAAGCTTTTCCTAAAAACATGGGGCTCCCTGCTTACTATCTGTCCTGAGCAATTACTTCTCACACAGTCACTGGGAATGTCAATCCCCTCTCCACTCTTGTGTAGACTGTCAAGGACAGTCATTTAATTTTGATATCATTTAATCCTTCAAGGTTTTATTGTGGAAAATTTCAATATTTAAAGAGAACAGTAAAATCCATCCCCGTGCGCCTGTTCCTAGCTTCAGTTATCTACTCGTGCATGATGAGTCTTGTTTCATCTATACTTGTATCCATTTCTTCTTTCCCCTGGATTATTTTGAAGCAGAACTCCTCGTTGACTATATTTTTATGTTACTCTACTAGCCGCCACCTTTCTCTATCTTTTTTCTCCAAGTTTTTACAAAATTTTCCAACATGGCAGCACTAAGGACTGTTAACTCACGTGAGTGGCTCTTCAGGTTTTGCCCAGAATGCATGCATGAAATTCAGACCCCCCCACCCCCCCGTAGGTGTGCCCAGAGGACCTGCCCTGCCCAGAGTGCTGTGCTGGTGTGGGAGTGGGCCTGGTTTCCTCGGCTGGTTGGGGTGGGGAGGGAGTGTGGCAACAGACGTGGGTTTAAGAGAAGACGTGGGCCCAGTCAGTCCATGGAACGCTGGCCGACAGAAGTGACGATCTGTGTTCAAACAAGGGGTTCAGTGGGACCAGAGGCTGTGCCATCTGGGTGTTTGGAGACCAGGGCTTTGAGGAGGGGCAGAGCATGGATTGGGTTTAATATTTTTATCAGCATGATTCTGGCTGAAGGAATTTGTTGGGGGCCTGTTGAGGAACTACAGAATCTCCAGGCTGCAGCATGGCTGGAGAACCCCACTCAGCCCAAGTCGAACCACAGAAGCTCTCTAGCTTGGTCACGGCCCCTGACACTGCCTGTCCCTGCCCGATGCCTCCTTGGGGGTTGAATCCTCATCTGTCCCCATGTCCTTGTCAGCCCCTTGAGTTTCAAAGTCCACCTGGGACTCTCTAGGGGAGGTCACACATCTGAACAGCAGCTGCCAAGCGGAGAGGGAGAGGAGGAGAGTTTGGCTCCTCTGATTTTTCTAGAAGATGTGGGCTCTGCCTTCCATCAAGAAGCATGCAATGGGCAGGGGGGAGAGAAGGGTTTAGGTGCTAAGTCTGCAAAAACAGAAGTGTCCAGTCTGCACATCACTGTCCTCTCGGGCTGTTTTCTCTCCGCCTCTCAGTACCGTCACATCTTTGTTTTCCTGAAGCCATTTGCATTCATTGGTCTTGTTTTTTTGTTCCCATGGCAACTGCCAGAGCCCACGTGCCCCTCACCTGTCAGGGGCCTCAGAGCATCTCCTGTGCAGGTTGCCACTTCTTGTGGCTCCTACCTACAGACCTCGTGCTGGGTGCCACGGCTGCTTCCATCCCCACAAACAAGCACAGTGGCTTGAAAAATCCTCACTGTCCTGTTGCCTGGGTGATA
The DNA here is from genome assembly GCF_053574225.1 of Canis aureus. Lineage (NCBI taxonomy): Eukaryota > Metazoa > Chordata > Mammalia > Carnivora > Canidae > Canis > Canis aureus. The sequence goes on from NC_135621.1 coordinate 51,028,998, forward strand.
GAGGCCAACTCCTTACACTGGCCCTGCCTTCTATAGTAGATGTCTGGCCTCCATTTGCAGCCTTTTCTATTATTCCAGAAACCCTCTTCCCTGGCTAAGCAGGTCCCCAAATATACCCCGTGCCTTGCTGGCTCCATGCTTTTTGTTCACTGATAGTTCTGTTGTCCAGAAGGCCTTCCCCCACTGCTCCCTGCCCAACCAATCCCTGTTCTGTTCAGGTTCTGTGCATCTCCCCAGGGAGAGATGACTGCTTGTGTTCAGCTCCTGCGGCATATGTGTGCATGCCCCATGGGCCCTTTCATGTCTCACATCTGTCCATGTGGACCGATGCACTCATTGGACGGCATGCTATGGGTCTTCATAGTTCTTTCGGGTGCCAGCCAGCACAGAGCACGCAGGAGCTCACTAGACACTGGATGCTTTGTTTCCTTCAAATGATTGAAGGAGGGAGAAAGATTAGAAACAGGAAAAGTCAAATACAAAATGCTGAGGTAGAAATGCATGACTGTAAGTTCATGACTGTAAGGCAAGCTGGAGTGGAAGATGAATTTGGGAAGATGAGGTGGTGAGGTATTTGCTGTTTGTAGTACACGCTTTGGTTGTATGCTCCCAGGGGTTCTTTGCGTGCCCATCTGGTTTAAAAAGATGCTCTGGAAGTGGCCAAGAGTCAAGCAGTGAAGCTTTCTGGGCACTTAGGCATATTTTTGTACAAATAGAGGCAAGAGTGGCATGTGCTTAAGCGGCATTGGCTGCTTAACAGCACGTGGATTTACCAGCACCACCTGATGGCAAAAGGATTGTCCTCACAGTTCACCAGCCTGGAACTTGGAGATGCATCCCTGGGCTCTCTGCAGCAGGAGAGCTCAGGAATGCATAAGTGTCGTAAGTGTCACTGATGCAACCTCCCCCACCACGCTACCCCCCACCCCCACCCCCAGCCCAGGCTTGCTGGTGACAGATGACTTCTCAGGAGCAGTATCTCCAGGCATTCAGGAAATCACCGTGACTCAGCCTGGGCCTCCTGCCCACTTTCCCATCAGCCTTGTTCAGCTGTTCAGAGAAGTGTTGAAAGGGGTCCCCAGTTTGGGCTGACTGTTCACATCCCTCACAAAATCCTGAGGGCCACGCTCCCTGCAAAGTTCAAGTAGGGAAGAGTGGGAAGGAAGAGTTGGGGCACCAAGAATGCGTTCAGCTGGGCAGTCACAAAAGCAGTGACCCGTGCCTCCTGAGGCTTGTGGGAAGTAGACGATGAGAGGGAAGGCCCATGAGAATGACCACTGGCCCATGGGATCAGTGTGCTTTGGATTCCGAGGAGAGATTGTCCATCAGGATCAGCCTCTGTCTCCTTCATCACAGCCTGGCTCCTGTCTTTCTAGAAGCTCAGGGCCTCCCCAGAAGCCCACCCTCCTGCTTCAGGGGCCACTGCAGTTTGGACACTCCTTCATCCCTCTGCAAACCCTCACGTGAATCGTGGGTCCTCCTTATGCTCAACAGCCAGGCTGGTGCGCTGAGCCCCGAGCTGGCTTGTCGTGTGTATGCCCCAGGGCGCTGGGCGCTGGGCCACGCAGCATGTGGGAGCCCACCGGCAGGGGCTTGGGCTCTAGGGCCAGGATCCTGCCTCTCTGCTTCCAGATGTAGGCCTTCCAACTTCAGTCTCTTCCAACCTCAGTCTCTTCCTTGGTAGAAAGGATGCCAGCGGATCTCAGATTAAAGAGGTAACGTGTGTGACGCCCCCTACACGCGGCAGGTGCTTGGCACACACTGTCCAAGGGAGCAGCCCAGACACGTCACCACGCAGGATTGGCACACACAGGGTAATAGCTGCTCCGTAAGTGCACGTGTGTTGACTGAGAGTGATAGGAGTTTTCATGATAGCTGTTTTGGGAGGTCTCGTTTAGAGCTCCGACTTCAGCCTGCCAGCATTTGCACGGATCTAGAACCACTGGGGGGAGCCTGGAACTTGTCTTACTCAGAGGGATTAAGGAAGTAGGTTGTTTGATAAAGGAAGATTAAGGGAACTAATTATTTTGCTGAGCAAGGAGTATCTGGTTAATGCCAGGTAGAGACCTCTTAAGAGAGGAAGTTAAGCATTCAATAAAGGGAACAATAAAAATTAATAGGATAAACTCAAGAGGAAAAACAGATGGAAAGCCTGAGAGTTAGTGTTCTGTAGAAACACGGAGGAATCTTCTGAGGTGAGGCAGCCTGGCGGGGTGTCACGAAGGGCGGCTTCCTGCACCTTCCTCAGCTCACTGTGTGAGCTGGTTTCCTCAGCCCTGGGATGGGGTCAGTGCCAGTTCTCAGAGTAGCTGTGAGGATGGGATTTGTCCGTGTGTGTGAGACACTCTCCAAGTTGCCTGGCGCACAGTGGGATGATGTGATGAACTTCCCCCTCTATAGGGGAAAAACCCCTGACCATTCTCAAAGCGAGCTCAGTCATCTTACTCTTGCTTCTGTCTCTGTCGGGGTAAACCTTTAGGAGCTTAGGCATATGGAGGTGCGTGTTGAGGGCGTGAAGTTGTAAGGGTTTGGCCACATGCTGGGAAGAACATCTGCTGAGAAATAAAAATCTTTCAGGTTAAATGGTGGAGATTAGGTCTGTTTTCACAAATTGATTTCTATTCTGCTTTGTTTTCACTCGTGTGTGTTCCTTGGGAATGCATACAGCTGCAGCAACAGTAGCTCCCCAGCAGTGGGGAGCCCAGTGCTGGCGATACTCCCTTTGGGGAGCTTCCAGAAGAAAGTGGGACTTTCTCCTAGAGCTTCTACTATGCAGTGTGAGTAGGCCCGGCTGTCTCCGGGTGCTCTGATGGCATTTGACTGACCTCAGACTGTGTGGGTAAGTGGTGCATGTGACCCAGAAAGATAGCCATGTGGTGGTTTTAAAAAGAGTAACTGTAGGACATGAGGAAAGCCTCATTCATTCTTTACTTCTTCAGTTTGGTTAGGGGAAGAATGCTTTTCTCAGTTTATGCAAAGTGATCATGTTTTATTCATCATTTGGTAGAAGTCACTCTTAAGGCATGCAGGGTGGATGATGTAAGCTTTTCCATCTCAGCTGAGTCAGAGCTTACGGAGCCCTTATGCTCTGTTAAGGGCTGGGGAACCCAAGTGGAGGAGGACGTGCTTTCCATCCCAGTGTGTTATGAAACTAGGAGTTGTCTTGGCAAGATGAGAATCTGTACAGGGGTACAGAAGTGCTATGGGACACAGAGGATGGAGCCACTAATATAGAAAGGTGGGGGCGTGCAGGCAAGGGGCTCCAGAGGAGCTGGTGTTTGGGCCATGGCTGAGGCTCACTGTGTGAATGTGTGTCCACAAGGTAGGCCTAAGGCGTAGACGGGCAATTAAGAGGGTCCCAGCACTCATTTTAGGATGGGCGTCCTGGACATGCCTGAGCCGGGGCAGTCTACCATAAAGTACAGATGTCGCCTTTGCCCTGTGCCTGGCTCTGTTCCCTCAGCCAAGTCACACATGCCAGTTTAGTGGTTGTAGTCCTCCCCACCCTGCCTGTGGGTGGTCTGCACAGGCTGTGAGGGAGGAAATGTGAAAGTCATGGGCTTTTTGTGGATGAGAAGGGGCTCAAGAACCTCTCTGTTCCATCCCTGTCTCCTGAGAGTCTCACCTCCCAGTCCTCCTTCAAGGATGGTGTCCCCACCTAAATATTTGTCTTTCTCCTTTACCACCTTCTCTGTATTCCCTTCCCTTGGCTTTTGATATATTGGATTTACATACTTAAGTTGGCTTTTTAAAAAACGGCAAACAGCATCGTGTACGTAGTCTCTATAATAGAGACAAATTTGAGTCGATATACCCCTTACCCAAGGAGTGAAGTACCCGCATACATTTATATGAACAGATTATAGAGAAGATATACACAGTTGGTAAATAATCCTGAGCTATTTTATACATGTTTATAAATGACCAGAGGTAACCCGATGTGGTCCAGAGCTTCGTGTGTAGTCTCGATAGCAAGGGTGTATGAGAAAAAAGTGACCGTTAGTAACTGGATTGGTGGTACCATTAAATGTGATATTCTATCCTTTGAAACAGCTAAAATTGTCTTAGACATCCACTCGAATAATTTAGCGAACTCTTTAGTTCCATGTCGAGTACAGGAATTTTGATGGGTTTTATTTGTCCATCCTTCTGTTCATTCAACTATGCAATATTGGCCCATCTCTTCCCCTTAGACCTCTTGGAGGACACAGATTTTCCACAAAACACAACCCAGTAAACACTGTTCAAGGCAGTGTGTTCATGGCTCTGATGAATCAAGGCTCCTCCTTTTGATCAGTCTGCCCATCTTGGTCCTTGCCAACAGAAAGAAGTCATTGGTTTTTATTTTACATTTTTACTTAAAAAATCAGAGAAAAGTGGGATCCCTGGGTGGCGCAGCGGTTTGGAGCCTGCCTTTGGCCCGGGGCGCGATCCTGGAGACCCGGGATCGAATCCCACGTCGGGCTCCCAGTGCATGGAGCCTGCTTCTCCCTCTGCCTGTGTCTCTGCCTCTCTCTCTCTCTCTCTCTCTGTGTGACTATCATAAGTAAAAAATTAAAAAAAAATATATAAAAAAAAAATCAGAGAAAAGTGTATATAGGTTAAAGGTAGTTGTGTAGAATATAATACATTTGAGGATCTTGGGGTTGGGGGTGGGGAGGTGTTTTTTTGCCCAAGGTAACTGCCAAATGCCTGGAGGTGCACCAGAAGATGGTGCCACATTTTCTACAACTGCATTTGGTGACTTTCACAGCCAGGATTACCTCTTCCACCTCCCCTGGTCTGTCGTGCTGAAGCAGGAGGAGTTAAGGGGAAGTTTGAAGGGACGTAGACTGGAGGGAACATTGCCATATGATGCATGATTTGAGAGAAGCCCTTTCTCAGCCACCTGATACCTTGTTGGTTAGCTGGAAATTCCATCGTTAGAGATTGAATTCTTTGAGTTAAGAATTGGCCTTTAACGAGAATGAGAACCACTGCTGTTAGCCAGGGTATGGTGAGAGGGATACCCTCATAGACTGCTGGCAGGATCTAAATTTGCCCAATCTTTGATGTAATTTGGCAAGATGTATGAAGAACATTTAAGAAGTATGTGCTTTTTCTTACCCAGCTGTTGGACTTGTATTAGTCAATACTAAGGACATAGTTAGGCAAACACATAAAAGGCACATGGACAGTTATCTACTGATAATAGCCTAAGTCTCCTTTAAATATAGTTTGTATACCTGTATAATAAAATACTATGCAACTATTCCGCATATCTCTATAATTTTTCTTTTTTAAAAGACTTTGAGAGAGAGAGAGTGATTGCAGGAGCAGGGGTGAGGGAGGTGCAGAGAGAGCAGAGAGAGAGGGACAGCAGACTGCGCTGAGTGCAGAGCCTGATGCAGGGCTCAATCTCACGACCCTGAGATCATGAGGTATGAAAGAATTTGTGGGCCTATTTGAAAACAACCACAAACATGTGAGATCATTTGTAATCATTAGTTACTGTATAGTTAGAGTCTACCCACTGGAAGCCATCTTTCCTCTCAATGGGTAGTTGAGGGCAGTCCTAAAGGATGAGAGTTTTGGTTTTGAGATTAGTATGTGCGTGGGTAGTAGTTAAGGAGCAGGAAAGCACTCATAGAAAGAGGACTGGGTTTTTGGAGTCCAGAGACTTGGTTCTACCACATATTCCTCACATAACTTTGGTAAATCAAGTTTTCCCTTGGTTTTCCTGTCAGGTTATGCTGAGGGTCAAATAAACTAGTACAGTTGAAGGCCCTATGTAAACTATAAAGCAATAAAGGAAGCTGGCTGTCGCTGTCATTATCACCACTATCATTGTTATTGTTGGAAAGGGGTACTGCTGTGGGAGATGAAGGAGCAGGGCATGGTAATGGACTGGGGGTAGAGAAGGGAGTTGAAAACTAGTTGAAAATTATTAGCAAATTCCCAAGGGCTGGCTCCAAGGTAGGAATGGAGAAGGCTGTCTCAACCATAAACTTCCATGAGGCTGTGACAGTTGCAGGAACTTCCGTGAGGACCACTGTCTTGGGTCTTTACAGGACACAAAGGCCTAATTCCTGAGAAAGACAGGGTAGGAAGCGCCAAAAAGACAACATTCTCTCACCTTTGGAACCACGAAGTCCCTAATCTTAGACTTGTCATCCATTCATATATTGCTTCAGGAAATATATATTTATTCCAGCTGGGTGTCAAGCCCTGTGCTAGGGGATGAGGGGACTCGGTTAGGTAGGCCACAGCCTTTTCTCTCCAGGGGGAAAGACTGATGTGCAATCATTTCAAGTGGATGGCTGAGCTTTGGCTGGCGGCCTCATTCCCCAAGCTTGGATTTGAGTTTCAGGAAATAGTTTTCTCAGATGGCCATATTCTCTCAGAGGTCACATAGCTCTGAAAATTTTATGTCTTTGGAAATTAAACCTTTTTCCCCTCTGCTGATGTTTATAGGCTCTCAGAGTGTTGGGCAAAGATAAAGCTAGGCAATTGCATTCAGATGGCTATAATTTCCAGTCCTCCTTCCTTCCAAGTCTTGATGGCCAACACCACACAGTTTCCAGAGGCCCCTTCATTCTCTCCCGGAGGTGGCAAGCCTGTAGTTAGCGCTACACAGAGCAGCTCCTCCCTTAAGTCCCAGTGTTGGTCGGACTGTTTACAGAAAAGATTGCTGCTAGTATGGGGAGAAAGCTACGCAGCGGTCAGTTCTCTTTTCCCTTACTTGCTGATATTTATAGTGTGAGTCTAAATATTTATAAGTAATCCTGTTGCTATTAGCTCAGGCTAAACTGTGAAAGTTAAATTATTTTTATTTAGCTGCTTCTGACTGCTGACTATGCATAAGGTGGTAAACCAAGTCACATTCAAAAGTTTTTCTCCTTAGACCCGTGAGTCTACAGACATAAGTTGGAACTGTTTATGTCACATAAAATGCAATTGACAAACCCTCCAAAAACAAAACCCCAAAACAACAAATCCCAGAAAATAACAAGTGTTTATGAGTAAAAATTGGAAGCATGTGGTAAACATTATGGCATTCCCTCAAAAAGCTAAACCTATGTGATCTCAGGGTCGTGGGATCTAGCCCTGCATTGGGCTCCATGCTCAGCATGGAGTCTGTTTGGGATTCTCTCCTTCCCTCTCCCTCCCCCTCTGCACTTCTCCCTGCTTGCGTATACTCTATCTCAAAAATAGATAAAAGTCTTTAAAAAGTTAAACCTAGATCCACCATAAGATTCAGCAGTTTTGTCTCTGGGTGTATGCCCCAGAGAACTGAAAGCAGGGGGATTGTACACTGATGTTCAGAGAAGCACCATTATTCACAGTAGCCCAAAGGTGAAAACCATTCAAATGGCCATTGATAGACAAATGAGTTGACAAGCTATGGTACATACCCACAATGAAATTCTCTTCAACCTTCTAAAGGAAGGAAATTCTGACACAGGGTATCACAAGGATGAGCATTATGCTAAGTGAGAGCAGCCAGACATCAAAGGACAAATCTTGTATCGTTCCATTTATAGGAGGTAGCCAGAGTAGTCAGATTCATAGGGGGTATAAAGTAGAATGGTGGTTTCCAGGAGTTGGGTGAAGAAGGGAATGGGGAGTCAGTGTTTCATGGGTACAGAGTTCAGCTGGGGTCGATGGGAAAGTTCTGGAGATGGTTGTGGTGGTGATGCACAATAATATGAATGTACTTAATGCTGCTGAACTGAGTACTTAAAAATGGTTTAAAAACGGTTAATCCTGTGTAATGTATGTTTTGCCACAATAAAATTAAACATTTATTAATGAAGTGGCTTACAAATTTGTGCTGCTAGGCCCTGATCTCAGCCCTGGGGACACAGAATTGGACAGGGCAGAGGATGTGATGTCAAGATGTTTTAGATTATTTCCTACTGTTAGGAGGTGGGCAGTAAACATTTACCAAACAAGAAGGGCAGTATGGGTACTGTAAGGGCTTTGAGAAAGAAAAAACAGGTAATTGATGGTAGTGGAGAACCAGGTCATATGTATGCATGGACTGGGGGTACTTTAGCCACAGAGGCCTGGGAAGGACTCTGAAGGGTCAGCATTTGGGTTAAGTCTTGAATGATGAAACAATATGATCCACTAAAACTTACTGAATATATTTGGACTCCATTTTACCTGAAATCCCATTGGTATTTCTGAGATACAGAAATTGCTTCAGAATCCAAAACCTATTATGAATTGTGCTTGCAAAACCATGTCTGTGTCAAGTATTACTAATTAATTGCTTGAAGATTGAGATGGGGACAAGTGAGGCATTCATGGTTTAGAATATTAGAATATTTTTTACTGAATATCAAACATTCAGACCTGGCAATGTTTTCATCCAGGAAATAACTGGCTCACATATTTTTCATTTACTGTTTTCAGGAACTAAATCCAGTGAAGTTTGCCATGGGCCTTCTTGGAAAGACTTTCATGCCTTTTAGAAAATAATTGATTTACAAATATCAGTAACTACTGATTTTTTTAAATCACATTATCATTCACAGGGAGATCAGACTATTTTTTTTTATCTTAGAAACCAAGGCTATTTATTTAAAGCTTCGAGTGTGCAGTTTGAAGATTTTTTTTTTTTTATAATTGACTCAAGATGGAAAGAAGTAGGCTTCTAGGACAATGAAGTGTGTGCACAGTTGATTTGTACAGTGTATTTAGATTTCCCATTATGTATTTTAGAGACTACCCTGTTTTTCCTCAGATTTGTCTTTTTAAGTCAGAGTCTCAGGATAGAAGATGAGAGCCCCCTGAGGACTGCAGGAATGCAGTTGAATTGTTAGAAGTTTGCATCGCACAGGCCTCGATTCGTGATGGAGCTCACAGCACATTGTCTGTAAAACCCTGAAGTCCAGCCAGGCACATTAAAGAGTACAGTGACTTCAGAGTCTGAGAGAGGTCACTCTGCAATCTGTTCTTTTTTATGAGTACATGGCTGTCTTTGTGTTTGGATAGTGCCGTCGTGTTTCCCAGGACAGAAGAATTGGGCTATGGATCCCATAATTCTTGGGAATTTTGACTTCTAAACTAACTGGGGAATTGTTCCCGCTTCATGAAAATCTCTAGCCCTCTCCAGTTTTTTTTTTTTGCCTCCAGGGGCTTGGGTCAGAGTTGGGGTGTCTGCCAGGGTGTAGTGACTGATGTGAGGAGTACACAGTGCACAGCTCAGGAGACAACTCTGAGATTAATCTTTGCTCTTTCATGGTGCATGAAAGAAACCAGCTTCTTGCTCTCTTAGAAAACCCATCCGTTTTTGTTTTCCTGAAAATCTGCAATAATTAGAATACGGGTACATGAGTAGACCTAATTCTGTCAACAAGTATTTACCCAAGGCTCACTGGATGCCCAACCCTTCCTGCACTAAATGGCTATGGCTCAGCAGGAAGAGTCTTGCCCCCAAGTAGTTTCAAGTCTTGTTGAAGAGCCAAGATACATAGAAACAAAAGAATCTAAAATAGCTAAAGAATAAAATCAGGGAATTTGGATCAGTGTCCTTAAGGCAAGGGATTTGTGCTGGGACTAGGTGCCAATGAAAGATCAGATAAGGAAGTGGTCCCCGTGGGCTGGAAAGGCATGAGGTCAGGGAACCGGCTTGCAGCACGAGGGACTTGGAGAAGGCCTTGACAGAAGGCCATGACCGGACAGCTCTGGGAGCAGGGTGTGGAAGACTTCAGAAAAACCCAGAAGAACCCCAGACCCCCAAGTAGGGGACAGAAAGAAACCTTAACGCAAGGGTTAGTTGTATTGAGAAACATTCATCTGTTTCCAATATCCAAAGTGTTTTCTGTAGGGTAAATAGGTATTAAATGAGGGAAGTAGAGGCCATGGGCTCTGTGGTCCACTAAGAATGCTGGATAGTGCTAGAATAAGCAGCTGAGAGTTTCCTTCCTGCAAGATGACTCAGGCCTTTAATATGCTGACGCCCATAGCGACTTTCCCAGGTGGGCATCTATAACCTGTAGTTTCCTGCTTATTTGACCACAGAACCATGTCTTTTCTCCATGAGATTCCTGCAGGAGTAGAGTTCCAACGAGTATAATTGGGTTGGGGAAATGCTAGCCTAAATGATTTTATTTCAGTGTGTTTTTTAGTGCAAGTCACTGGCAGTGAAGTTATGTGTTCAGTGATCTGAAAGCCCAAGGGGATTGATTGGAAGGAATTTAGAAGGACTTCCTGGAAAGAAACCAGTGACTAAGTTGTCCTGCCTGGATGCCTGGCCTGGAGTGAGGTGCCATATTGGTTGAGAAGTTACTCCCCAGTTGACTAATAGACACGTAACACAGGCCTTACAAAATGTTGGTTTTGTTACTGTTCCCTTGCTTCTCTTAAGACCTGGGGAGGGATTTTTTTTTTCCCTCAATAGCATGGCCTTTGGAGGGGCCATGGAGGGGAAGAGCCCGGGATCCTAGCAGCTGGGGCTGTGCATGAAGGTGTGAAGCTCAAGGAGCTGGTGTGATGGGCGCTGCCAGACGAAGTACAGAATGCCCGGTTACATTAGAATGTCACATCAGCTCTGTGTAACTTTTCAGTATAACTATGTCCCCAGATACTGCATGGGACATAATTGCCCACAAAAATTATTCCTTGTTATCCAGAATTGAAATTTAACTGGGCGTCTTGCATTTTTATTTTCCAAATCTGGCACCCTCGCCCAGGTTGCTTGGGGAGTGAGCCTAGCAATGCTGAGAGACCAGAAAGGGGACTTACAGCATTAAGGCAAGGCGATGTGGATCTATTCCCACATCTTCCAAGTTCCCGAGAGCGGGCCTTCCCTCCTAGGAGAGGCGTGACTACAGCCCTAGGCCGCCTCCCCAACGTGGCTCTCCTCCCTTTGGGAGAGTATGTATGGGAGAGGTCATAGCCTTTATTTGGCTCCCTATACTTTTGCAAACAAATGTAAGACCCAAAAGTTTACCCCCAAAAGCACAGACGTGAGAATGTAGAAAACACGGTTTCATAGGAAGAAGCTAGTTGTATCTGAACCTAGAATTCCTGAAACCAGGGACACCTGGGTGGCTCAGCAGTTGAGCATCTGCCTTCGGCTCAGGTTGTGATCCCCAGGGTCCTGGGATCAAGTCCCACATCAGGCTCCCCACAGGGAGCCTGCTTCTCCCTCTGCCTGTGTCTCTGCCCCTCTCTCTGTGTCTCTCATGAGTAAGTGAATAAAATCTTAGTCTTGACACCAAAAGCAGCATAAATCTAGGTTGGGCAGGGAGGGCTGTCCCTGGTTGGCATACGCAGGTCCTGGGGTTCCTTTCCCTGCTGAGAAGGGGACTGTCTCGTTTAATGGTGGGATAGTTGTTACTAAAAAGTCAGGCCTTACCAGTGGGCTCTGCTCAGGGACATCATCAGGAGGAGAAAGAATCGAACCAATCTCCTTGTGGGAAAGGTCTCCCCATGACCTGCTGGTCGGCTGGACCACCCACCACAGCTGTATTCCTCTTCCTGATGATTCACCCCACCGTCTCTACCCCAGGAGCACACCTTTTTCCCCAGCCCTGCATGGGACATGCTCCTGACCGCAGGGACTGAGGAGGAGGTCGAGGGCAGCCCCTGTGCTGTGAGTGTGTTTGGGTGGCCCTGGGTGAGGAGCCAGGGGATGCCGGTGCCAGGAATGAGGATCAGGGCATGAAGCTTCTGACCATCATACAGACATTGGCAGGGACTCCAAGTCGCCTCTGGGGGCATTGTGACACACTGGATCACTGGCTGCCACCAAAGTTAATCACACCCCTGGCGCTTGCTGTATCCTATAGCAACAGCAGCTCCTGTTAATTCAGTGAATCTGGGGGCAGGCAGTAGTCCAGGCACTTCACACAGACTGGGGAAAACCCCGGATCGTGAGCATTCTGGATTTATGGCCAAGCCCCTGGAACCTCTGGGCTTGTTCTACAGCATCCCCGCTGCCTGCACCAGTTTTGGAATTTGGTAGTGGAGAGCAAGGGGAGCTCCAAAAGAAAATTTATTCCAGAAGTCAAACTGAATCCTACATAATGAGTCCATTAGATTCCACAATCAATATCCAGCTTCTAAACATTATGTATATTGATGAGCTGATTGCTGGACTAGTACTGAGGGAATAGGAATCCATTTTACTGGGGCCAAATTGGTTGTTGATGGGCTGTAGTGGACTGTGACTTTATAATCAGCTAAAGCATCCCAGTGCAGTAAAACACAGCTTCTGCACGTCGGAGTCCTTGCGTGCGTTCCTGAAAGCCTGGCGGAGCAGGGTTGCACTGATCCCTGCATCATGGCCCTGTGAGCTCTTCCCAAGGGACAGAGGGACTGACCAGGGCCCCAGGTGAGGCCTCTGTCGGTGCTGGGGTGAATAGGAGACCGGCAGGGAGGGTAGAGAATGAGGGCCAAGGTGGGGACTGGCTCTTCTTGCCTCTTGCAGTCCAGAAGCACACATCCTTATCTGAACTGCTTCCCCAGCTCTGTTCTCTGGATCACAAGCTGGATGAGACGTGGCTCCCACACTGGGAAATCATTTCCTTTAAGGGTTTTTATTACTAGAATCTACGTGGGAGGAGGTCAGTTCACAGTGTGATGTGAGTGTATTTGTGTGCATTGGGGAGTCTGGACAGGGATGTCTTCAGTCAAGTGCTCCAGCCTTCCTCTTCCTCCCACCTGCATGTCCCAGGTCTGGAGTGTGACATGCTGTCGGGTAGCACGGCGGAATCTAATATGGATTCTTCTAGTTAGCTGGGTCATGGCAGTCGAAGAGTCTGAAGCTGTTGGGCATCCCCTCACCTGGGCCACTGCTAGGCCTGGAGGTGCTGAGTCCGGGAGTCTAGTAGGCCTTCCACCTGGACCAGGACCGCCAGGCCGGGTCACTGCCAACGTGCACAGAGCAAGTTTCTGGAGGCAGGAAGTTGAAGGTAATTAGGTTAATTAATCCTCCATAGCTCTCCAGCTGCAGAATTGCTCTAAGATACTCTGAAGCTTTAAAATCATGCATTTACTTAAAGCCAAAGCACCCACAATTAAGCCAAGGCCAGGCCCTGTGGTGTATGAACAGCTGGGTTTATCTCAGGTGGGAGCGAGGGTACAGGGTGTCCCACGTTCTCCCTGAATGTCTTTCACCTGGTTTTGAACACAGGCCAGACTGGTGTGACCTCGGGGTCACCCTTGATCTTACCCTCTTCCAGGAAATGGGGAGCAGCAGCCTCTGCCTTGACAGGGTGATGTGCTCCTCTACAATGTGTCCCTTAGTTAAGGGGCAGCAGAATCAAAGGCCAGATGCCATCCTACCATCTGTCAGGTGCTGGCTCTGCATGTTAGTGTTCCAGCAGCTTCTGAGGTACCTGGCTGAGCTAGCAAACCCTGCAGAGGCCCCAGACCAGTATTGACAGAAACTCCTGTTGGAGATGGTCACACCCTCCACTTGGCCAGGGCAGGGTTTTGTGGGGGGATCTGCCCGTTGGTCCTCCCTGAGGGCTGCACTGAATTCTGCTTGTCAGGCCAAAGCCAGAGAACCTGGTGGAGGCGGGGGTGGGGTGGGGGCTGAGTGCAGGGGGCACAGAGGGGGCATCTCCCACGGCTCCCTCCCCCCACCAGGCACCACGTGGGGAGGTGTCCTTCGCTCCAGAACAAGCCAGGGGAAGGGGAAGTGTGGCAAGAGATGGAAGAAAGGAGGTCAGAGCGGGGCGCCCCATGTATTAAATTGCTCAAGAGCCAAGGTTAAATGATGAACTGTAGAAGTGATTGGATCAGCAATGGAGGAGAAAGCCTGAGAGAGGAGGAAAAAAAAAAAAATCAAGGCTTAAATATCACGGACTATCTGATTGGGTGTAAAAGGGTTTTAAGTGGATTGCCAGTTGGCAAAGGGAGAAATAAATCAACCCCCTAATGAGTGACTTTCAGGAATTAGAGGCAGACCAATTAGATATTGAGGAAACATTGGAATGTACTGGATTGTTTGGGTTCAGAGGCCAAGAACGTCTTTGAGGCCCTTCTGTGTTTTCTGAAGAGCCCTTGCGGGCGGGGGGGTGGGTGGGTGGGTAATTCTCCTATGGAATTTAGGTAAAAGCTAAACTCAGCAGAATTTGTCCATGACCAGGTGGTAACTAGGGTTGAGGCTTATTTCTCTGAGGGCCTCATGGTGGAGGCGGCCAAAGAGGCTGTGTTACCCCTGACCTGCGCCTTGTGTTCTCCCAGAGAGCCCCTCTTGACAACCTTTACTGTTTGATGGACTGTCCTACCCCTGGAGAGGCACTGCTAGCTAGGGCATGGGGGGTGGCCCACACCTGCCTCAGACCTCCTCTCTGAGCCCTGGGGACACACAGGCCAGGATCTCTGCCTGGAGTCACGGCACCCCTTCTGCCCCTCTTACTTTCTGCCGGGGTGACCGTGAGCAAACTCCTTCACTCTGGGTCTCCAGGCCTCATCCAAAAACGGGCGTAGAGTAGTACCTATTGGATGGCCCCGTGGTGCCGACCCGAGGGTTAGCATACTTCAAGTGCTAGGAACCGTGCCTGCCACCTGTGCTAATAAATAAAACACCTTGTCCAAAATGATCTCTCCTGTTTTGTCTCAGTTTTCACTCCCTGTAATTCTGTTTCATCTTCTACCTCTGAGGCGGGGAGGGGTTTTTGACCCGTTTTTAGAGATGGGGAAAGCACGAGGGGACTTTAGAGACCTTGCCAGAGCACCAGTGGCTGGTCAGTGGGTGGGTGAGGTGGGAACCAAGAACCCAAGCACTCGACCGTACAGACCACTTTCAGAGGAGAGGGCGTTGTATTCAAGTCTCTTCATTTTCACTCGGTTTCCCAGTCTTGTCATTGGCCATAGGAGCCCACTTCCCAGGCACAGGATGAAGACAGATGATGAAGTCCTCAGTGCTGGGAAGGAATAGGTGGCCATGGGAAGGAACAGTGTTGCAGTCTGTGCACTGCACAGCCCGAAGCGGGGAGGAGGGAAACGACCTCGTGGCCTAGGCTCCAGGGCCCAGCCTGCTCCCAAGTGCTAAGGAAGTGTGACTGGAAGTGACCACTCCAGCCTCTCAAGCTCTTTGGACAGAGGCCTAGTGAACTGGAGAGGCAAATTTCCCACAGCACTGAAGAGGCTGAGGTCACGGCTTGTCCTGCGCCAGCCTATGGGCTTCTTGCTGGAGAGTGGCCCACCTCGGGGGGGTGGTCTTGCTCTGTACGGAGTGATCAGGATGCAGGAGCTGCCACAACTCCGGGTCAAGGTGGGTGGGAGAAAGTGACCAATCACCTGCCGGGGAACCCTCACCCCCTCCCCTACCTCTGGGGTGTCAGTAGTGCTTCTCAAACTGGGCACCATGTTACAAGCCAGGTTCTGACTCCGTGATCAGCATGTGGCCGCAGATGCCACCTTTCCCCTGCTGCCCGGCTTGCCGATGTGGCCCTTCGTGGACCTGGTCGGGATGATGGGGGTGTCGGGGGCACACTGGCGTGGAGCCATCTCTCTGCACTGCTTCTGTGCTTCTCAAGCTCACAGGTTTCTCCACACCAGCCAGATGGGAGCAAGACTCAGTGAGGCTAATGAGGTCCCATGGGGCAAAGTGAAAGCCCTCTCTCTGAAAGTGTTGCTCTCCTTTCCCTGAGAGGGAAGGGTTACCCTCCCGGGAGGGTGCCACCCCGGGGAGAGGGGGGCAGGCCGGCCGTGCTGCTGGCAGAGTCCTACCCCCTCCTTCCTCTGACCCCTGCAGTCATCTGTGCAGGCAGCTTTCTACTTAGCACTCTGATTTCTGTGTCCAATCGATTGGCCACTCTTTGTGCCACATAAAAATGCGTGACTGAGTTTTGACCTTGAAGCCAGCCAGCCATGCAGGCTTCCGTCTTTCCCTGTCTTCTTTGAACTCAGAAAAAGGTTTGGGAGGAAAAACAGCAAGCCATTTTTACTAAAATAATGTTGTCATTAGTGATGTGAGTCTTTGCATTAAATCCTGCATTTATTAATGATACGGTAACAGCACTCTCTTCCATTTGTGGATTATGTTGTACGAAGCACTTTCATTGCCATTATCTTATCGGATACTCCAGCAGCCATCATGAGATGAAAGAAGATTATCAGGCTCAGGAAACTGAGGCTCGGATTGGTTTCTGACCTTGCCAGGATCACAGGGCACTGGGGGGACAGAACTGGGATGTGGGTGCATATTTGTACGGAGTGGAATTAGTTCAGCAGCCTTGCTGTGATGCCCCCGGTCATAATTCACCCCACCCCAAGCATCGTGATGCCACACCGGGGAAGACGCAGTGTGGCCTGCCAGTCGCTGGGTGTTAGGACTCTTCCTGACACGATAGTGACCGTCTTGTTCCTAAAGCGCATAGCTGAGAACGCCCTGAAGTTTCAAAAAAGTGTTTTTTTTTTTTAAAAAAAGCAAACAATCAGCAAAAGCAAAACCATAGAGAAATAAGCTGGAAAATGTGCTTTAAGTTATTCAGTTGCTCTCACTCTCTCTCAAACTCGCAGATGCACACGCTTTGCCTGGTTTTCCTGGCCCAGTTTCCATTGCACAGTGGAGCATTTAGAGAAGCCAGGCGAGGGTCAGCTGTGTGGTGCCTGCTGGAATGTTTCCTCCAGGTCACCTTATCTTTCTTTTCCCTTCAGGCAAACATTTCAAGCCCCTGGCAGTGACAAGGTGGGACAGACACATGGCCAACCACAACTCAATTTCCCCCAA
This sequence comes from Canis aureus, assembly GCF_053574225.1. Lineage (NCBI taxonomy): Eukaryota > Metazoa > Chordata > Mammalia > Carnivora > Canidae > Canis > Canis aureus. The sequence goes on from NC_135621.1 coordinate 51,045,679, forward strand.
ACCGTCTTTGGGCTCCTATTTCACATGCTGCTTCCAGTTGCCATGGAGACCGTCTACTGCCTTCTCCCTCAAATAGAACTAGAATCACACTTCTGCTTATGTGCAAGGTAGACGTGAGAGAGCAGCATTTCTGTAAGCGGCCCTTTCCAGTAAACTCACCCCAGCCGAGTGCCCAGGAATGTGTGAGCAGGGCTCCCGAAATTCACCCCTACCGGGCACTTAGAGCACCTAAGAACAATCCCTTCTAAGTTCCATTCATAGTTAATGATTCCAGGAACGTAACTGCTAAGTTACTGATTTTATGGTCAACTAGTACTCGATAAGCGAGGAAAGACTATCCACTGGAAGAAAGACAGTCTCTTCAGTAAATGGTGCTGGGAAAATTGGACATCCACATGCAGAAGAATGAAACTAGACCACTCTCTTGCACCATACACAAAGATAAACTCAAAATGGATGAAAGATCTAAGTGTGAGACAAGATTCCATCAAAATCCTAGAGGAGAACACAGGCAACACCCTTTTTGAACTCAGCCACAGTAACTTCTTGCAAGATACATCCACAAAGGCAAAAAAAAAAAAACAAAAACAAAAACAAAAATGAACTATTGGGACTTCATCAAGATAAGCAGCTTTTGCACAGCAAAGGATACAGTCAACAAAACTCAAAGACAACCTACAGAATGGGAGAAGATATTTGCAAATGACGTATCAGATAAAGGGCTAGTTTCCAAGATCTATAAAGAACTTATTAAAAAAAAAAAAAAGAACTTATTAAACTCAACAGCAAAGAAACAAACAATCCAATCATGAAATGGGCAAAAGACATGAACAGAAATCTCACAGAGGAAAACACACACATGGCCAACACGCACATGAGAAAATGCTCCGCATCACTTGCCATCAGGGAAATACAAATCAAAACCACAATGAGATACCACCTCACACCAGTGAGAATGGGGAAAATTAACAAACCACAAATGTTAGAGAGGATGTGGAGAAAGGGGAACCCTCTTGACTGTTGGTGGGAATGTGAACTGGTGCAGCCACTCTGGAAAACTGTGTGGAGGTTCCTCAAAGAGTTAAAAATAGACCTGCCCTACGACCCAGCAATTGCACTGCTGGGGATTTACCCCAAAGATGCAGATGCAATGAAACGCCGGGACACCTGCACCCCGATGTTTCCAGCAGCAGTGTCCACAATAGCCAAACTGTGGAAGGAGCCTCGGTGTCCATCGAAAGATGAATGGATAAAGAAGATGTGGTTTATGTATACAATGGAATATTCCTCAGCTATTAGAGATGACAAATGCCCACCATTTGGTTCAACGTGGATGGAACTGGAGGGTATTATGCTGAGTGAAATAAGTCAATCAGAGAAGGACAAACATTATATGTTCTCATTCATTTGGAGAATATAAATAATAGTGAAAGGGAATAGAGGGGAAGGGAGAAGAAATGGGTAGGAAATATCAGAAAGGGAGACAGAACATAAAGACTCCTAACTCGGGGATCCCTGGGTGGCGCAGCGGTTTGGCGCCTGCCTTTGGCCCAGGGCGCGATCCTGGAGATCCGGGATCGAATCCCACGTCAGGCTCCCGGTGCATGGAGCCTGCTTCTCCCTCTGCCTGTGTCTCTGCCTCTCTCTCTCTCACTGTGTGCCTATCATAAAAAAAAAAAAAAAAAAAAAAAAGACTCCTAACTCTGGGAAACAAACTAGGGGTGGTGGAAGGGGAGGAGGGTGAGGGGTGGGGGTGACTGTGTGGCGGGCACTGAGGGGGGCACTTGATGGGATGAGCACTGGGTGTTATTCTGTATGTTGGCAAATTGAACACCTATAAAAAATAAATTTATTAAAAAAACAACAACAAAAAAACCACCGTGCACAAGAAGAACTTCACCATAGAATGGTCTCTGAAGGCCACTGTCACTGAGACCCAGTTCTGGACACCCTGTGGCTGCGTGCACTGTTCCAGGTGGGGTAACTGGGAATGAGAGGAAGCAGTGGCGGGGAACCCAGAGAGGCCTCAGATGGGGATCCTGCCCCGGAAGGATTTGCCATCTGCAGGGAAGACCATCATGTACCTAGGTATCTAGCGCCGCATCGGGGTTCCTACCATGAGGTGGAAAGGACCCCAGAGTGCCTCTCCCAGAGGTGGGCTGCGGCTCAGATCCAAATTTTCCACCCATCGGCTCAGGGTCTCTGGGTGGCTTCTCCGGCTCTCCGTGCCTCAGCTTCTCGGTAAGGTAGCCAGGAGCGCTAGGTGAACTGCACATTGGAAGAGCCTAACCGGTGTCCTCTTGCGTATAGCAGGCCCTCACTGAGCTCTGGCTCCATCCCTCTCTTCCCACCTATTAAAGGAGGCAGCGGTAGGGGGACAAAGGTGCAAGGGTGGGGGAGCACCCGGCCCAGGGTGTGGATGGGAGCTGCAGGTGTGACAGGGAGCGGCACGCGGTCCCAGAAAGAGGCCGGACCGGGACATGGTGAGTTGCACGGCAGGCAGTGTGGAGGCCGTGGCGAGTGTGTGCTCAGGGGAGCTTGTCCGGGGGCCGTGGATGTGCACAAGAGGTGTGGGAAACAGGGCAGGAGGTGATGCTGATCACTCGGTGGCTGGCTGGTTCCCACGTTGGCTGCTCCGATTGCGCACAGCAGGGCACAGTTGCTCAAAGCCGAGCGAAGGCCTGCGTGCTCTGCCTTTACCCACGAGATCTGGCCTCTGGCATTGTCCAGCTGAAGGGGGGTTTCCTTACAAATTTCCTCTGACCGGAATCCAGGGGAAATCCTTATCAATCTACGTTAGCAAGTGATGGGTTCGTTGTTTATTTTAAATGTTTTATTTATTAATTAATGAGAGAGATAGAGAGGCGGAGAACACAGGCAGAGGGAGAAGCAGGCTCCATGCAGGGAGCCCAGTGCAGGACTCGATCCCGGGACCCCAGGATCACGCCCTGGGCCAAAGGCAGATGCTTGACCGCTGAGCCACCCAGGTGCCCCAATGGGTTCTTTAAAACAATACTGTGTCTGTCTTGTGGTAGGTACTTTCCCCAGCCCTGAGGCTCCCAGCCCTTCCCCGACTAAGACGAATCACTGAGGAAGCAGGCCACAGAGAAGCCAGCACCTGCCTCCCCAGGACTAGGAGATGGGTGCGCCGCCCGCCCAGAAGGGCCGCATTATGCATGCAGAGCCTGGCAGCCCCTAGGGAGGATGGGTCACTAAATCCCAGATGTGGCTGGAAGCAGCTGTGACTCCATTTCCAGCGAGGCCATGCTCCCGGGCTGTATGTGGTTTCAGTTCCCCTAAGCCCCTGGAGACCAAACGGGAAATTGATTTCAAAGAGTATTCTTCGTAAGCCCTGCCCCGAGGCAGAGGATGGATCGATCGGATGATCACTCTGAGCCTCTGTCCGTCTGCTTTCTGAGATTTTAGGAATCTTTCAGGCCAAGACACCTGGTCCACTAATGCTGTCTGGCTCCAGGGACTGGAGGCAGCGTGGTGCAGTGGTCACAGGCAGGCACGCTGACAAACTAGAGGAAAATCAGGAGTTTTTAGTTTGCCAGGGAGCCAGGAGAATCTTGCCCAAGCCTTTCGGTAGCTGGGTTTAGGGGAGAGCCTCCTGGAGTGGCTTCTCACCAGTAGGGGATCATCAGTCGTAGCAGGAAGAAAAATACTGGTGATAAAAGCAAGCATTTTTCCAACATACTCCTAATCTCATTGGATCCTTAAAACCCTCGGAAAGATGGTCAGGGAAGGTGTTATCCTGTGTGATAGAGGAGAGGTACTTGTTCAGCCTGAAGCCACGTAGCTTGTCAGTGACAGGTGCAGGCCCCGGGGTCCGCGCCTCCCCGCCGCAGGTCAGTGGCACTGCCCTCTGAGCGTGCGCCAGGTGCCAGGAAGGTCAGGAAGGAAATCCCAGCCATTGGCCCCACCACCCTGGGTCGGCTCTGCCTTCAGTTGGTGGAGGAGGGCGCTTTGGCTTGGAGCCCTTGCTTCCTGCGACGGGGGGGATGGCCAGGATTCTGCAACAGGCTGCAGGGCTCTGACTGCAGAGGGTTGAGACTTACCCCAACCTGCCTCAGCCTCTGTCAGGGGACAAGGCGTCCGCCAGCTCCCAGCAGTGGAGAGAATTCAGGTGGCTGGAAGGAGCCCCCCCAGGAACACTGAGAGCCAGGCTTTGTAGGTGGCCTGGAGCAGCTTCAGAGACGCACCTTAGAAACCCATCTCCCCAGAAACCACCACGGGACCACCCAGGACCCCTTCTTGGCCCCTGGCTTCAGCCACATGGAGGCTTCTTGTACAGAGTAGATTTCCGAAGAAAAGCTTTGATGTGGAAGGTTTTGGAAATGACCAGATAGACGGAGCTCAGGGATGGGGAAAGGGGCCACCGGTACTCTTTGGTAGGCTGCTGCCTGGAAGCCCCCCTGGCGCCCACCAGTTGACCCTCCCCCACACCAGAACCCAGAATGGAAATCCTGATGAAGTTCATGCTGCACCCCCCACCCCACTGGGCCACTCGGGACACAGCAGTAACATGGTGACGTTGCTGCAGTGTCAGGAGCCACTTATCACATATGTGTCCTCTAAGCCCCAGATTTAGGGAGAAAACGGGGCCTCTGTTCGTGTTGTATAAAGAGAGGTCATGCTCAGACACGAAGTGGAGCTCTGTGGTCTGGTGTTTGCGGATTAGATGGTTCTCCTTTAAGAGCTGCTTGAAGGCTGAGGCCCAGGCTCCTCTCTCCAGCCCATTTTAGGACTTGATGTGGAAAAGCTTACTTTGGCAGTAGATCGGCTTTTTCTCTACCTGTCCATCTACTCAGGCAACTGATACATTGAGCACAGCTGAGGGCTTCTAGGGCTGTCACCTGCAGACCTCTCCCTGCCGCCTACCTAGTCTGTGGTATGGAGGCAGGGCGAGGGGCCAGAGGTGTAAACAGACATGTTATAGTACAGGACAGCGTGTGCCTCTCAACCTGATCATTCCAGAACGGCACCGATCATGCTACTAGCCAAAACTTGAGTGTTTAGTCCTCAAGTCCTAGAAAAATGAGGATCCCCCCTTTTTTTAAATTCTGAGATCTTGGGATGCCTGGGTGACTCAGTGGTTGAGCGTCTACCTTTGGCTCAGGGCATGATTCTGGGTTCATGGCTCAAGTCCCACACTGGGCTCCCTAAGAGGAGCCTGCTTCTCCCTCCACCTGTGTCTCTGCCTCTGTCTCTGTGTGTCTCATGAATAAATAAAATCTTTAAAAATTCAGAGATCTTATTTGTGACTTACAAATTTAATGGAGTGTCATACTTTTCTTCCGAAAAAGGAACATTAACAAAGCCAAGAACTGTTGGTGGATGCAGTTACGTATTCATGTGTAGCAAAGCCTAATTCACATTCTGGTTTTGGAAATAACTTGTATATAGGCAAGGGGAGGAGCCTGTATTATTAATACTTAAATTAGAAGTATGGGTATGGGTATCCCTGGGTGGCTCAGTGGTTTGGTGCCTGCCTTTGGCCAAGGGCGTGATCCTGGAGTCCCGGGATCGAGTCCCACGTTGGGCTCCTTCCATGGAGCCTGCTTCTCCTTCTGCCTGTGTCTCTGCATCTGTCTATCATGAATGAATAAATAAAATCTTAAAAAAGTGATGTACCATACCCATAATTCTTTTTAAGTGTAAGTACTCTGAGGGCATTAAGGAGTCTACTACATAATTGTTAGATAATCCATATGTGAATTCAAAAAATGATATAGGCAAGGTATGGGCTAAATGCCACAGCCCCTCAAATAGCTAAGGTGGGTGCACAGTAGGTCCAGGAACTGAATGTAGGAACACAAGAGAAGGTGGCAAGCTCTGTTTGGACATGTGATGTTGGATGTGTCTTGAGAACCTATAGCTGGTGGCTCCCTGGGTCTGGAGCTTAGAGGTGTGTTGCATGCTATCGCTCCAGATTTAGGAATTGGCAGCATTTAGAGAATCACAATGCCAGATGGTCGAATAAGTGTTGTGTAGAAGAACCTGACAAAAAGCAAGAGGCTAAGGAAACCCCAGATGCTCAGAAGAGTAGAGGAAGAACTTACAAAACACCTGGAGGGGGACTGACTAGAGGTGCAGAAGGAAAACCGGGAGGTGGGGGCTGCTCCCCAAACCCAAGAGTTAGGTAGTTTCCCGTGTTCCCCGGTGATCCAGATGAGAGCTGGGTAGCAGCACCGGTGGGAACCCGGCATCCTTGGCGAGAGACATCTCAATGGGAAGTTGAGGGTCAGAGGCCAGCGCACTGGGAGGTAACTAGGAGGAGGAGCCAGTGAAGGAGTGGGAACATGCAGGGAGAGCCTGCTTTCAGGGGAGGGGAGGAAGAAACATGGATGAGAGCTTTCAACATCCATGCCCCCTAGAGGCGGGGGTTATTTTCTGCTGACAGAGGAGACCAAGCTCAGAGAGGTGAAATACTTTGCCTCCGTTCACATTACTACTACAAACAAACCCCGCCCCCTCATAAAGGTTATTCAATATGCTTTCCAAAAGTATAGCAGATAGAAAGTGGCGGGGTAGGAATGCAAATCCCAATATGCCTGGCTCCGAAGTTTGGGACCTTGCTACTCAAAGTGCGGTGTGGGGTCCCAAGAAGCGGGCATCACCTGGGACCCAATGCGAAAGGCAGGATGCTTGGGCCCCACCCCGGACCGACTCAGAATCTCCTTAACAAGATTCAGGTGAGGCACACAAAGTGCAAGAACCCTTGCTCTGTGCCTTCCCCTGTACCACTTCTTAGTAATCCAGGTATCGGGTCGACGTGAGAGAGAAACAGGTGGGAAAGGTGTGTGTTTCCCTTCTCTGAGCATCTGTCCTCAGATGGCCTTGAAGAGCTCCTTTCACTGGAAGGACGTGAACTGGTGGCAAGCCCTTCCTGGGACCTGGGGTCACCTGGCCTCTCTACCATAGGCTGACAGATCACACTGGGCTCTGGGCAAGTTGTGCTACATTTTTAATTAACAGCCGTTTTCTTCAAGTAATAATTCAGATGCAAAGAAAGGAAACACCCCTTCAATTGCTAGCGTAATTAAGCTGCGTAGATTAGCCTGATCTTTGCTGCCTCTTCAGAGCTCTCCAAGGGAAGATAACTCCTGGGCCTGAGGTTTGTTCAGATGTTTTGCTTCTAAAAGACTCAGGAACTGCCTACCTATGAGATTTTTTAATTATAGCAACCACCTTTTTGAATACTTGTTTTTTCAATGAGCGCTCCCTTCAGGGTTCTGCGGGCTCCGTTCTCCTCTGTACCTAACGCAACCAAACCACATGCAAAATGCCAAGAGAATCTAACCTCGCAGTTCCTTTTTTTTTTTTTTTTTTTTTTTTTCTGTGAGCACTCTTTTTCTCACCTTTACTTTCTATTTGTTGCGTCCTTGGTGGTTATGTAGTGCAGTATTTTCCAAAGTGACCTGTAGTTGGTTGTGAATTAAATTTAGGGAGTCTCAGTGAACCTAAAAAAAAATAATAATAATTGAAAAATCTCAGAGTACATCATATGTGGTAGGGGCAACAATTGTTTTGTGAAACTTCTCAGACGAATATGTGTGTGTATGCTGAGCTTCTGTGCAAAAATATTTTCTGTACGGTGGGTCATGGTCCGAAAGTATGAGAGCCACTGACCCATTTCATTGGCTCCCTATTTATGGAATCATTGAAATCACAGAATTTTTTTTTTTAATTACCCCATTTCCAGGCCAATCTCCACCCATTGGTTTCAGTAATCTGTGTTTGAAAGCATCCCCAGAGATTCCAACCAGAAACCATGTTTAAGATCTGTTGGTCTGGTTCAAACTCCCACCCAGAAGAGGATTCCCTTTTATATTATTTTTGGCAAGTGATAACCAAGCCTCTGGGTGCCATCATTCTCTCCCCGTGCACCACCAGGTAGGTGTGTGAATAGCCTAACTTGTGAGCAGCGTGCAGCCCAGGCCTTGTGGGATGTACCTCCTTGTTAGAAACTTCTCCTGCGGGCTGCTCTAAACCTGGCTGGCCTAAAGCTTTCACTCCTGCAGGCTTTTATCAATCCCCTGGAGCTCTACAGAGTAAATCTGTCCTGTCCTTCACAGGGCCAGCCCTGCGGAGAATAAAAAGCAGCTTTTGTCTTCTCTGAAGCTTTCCTTTTGACAAGTTAAGCAATTCAAGGTCTTAGGGTAGCAGGAGCCTTCCTGATCCTACCTTAGCATTTCTGAACTACTCTTTTGTCAAAAAGAGAACACACTTCACTAAATACAGCACGAGCGAGGAGTTCTGCTTCTGGTCCTCCTTCCGCCACTGCTGGTGTGACCCTGGATGAGCCATCACCTCTCTGGGCCTTGGTTTCCTCATTTGTCAAGTGAGGCTGCTTGGCTGAGTGACCCACTTTACAAAGTTCTGGTTTTAGCGTTAACTGGGAGGAGAGTATAGGACTCTCAACAGCAAACACTATTCTCGCTTTCATGTTAAAGTCAATGAGCCGTAATCAGATTAGGAATTTTTTTTTTTAAGAGTCCATAGAGCCTTTCATTGATGGCAAATTGATCAAGTGTTGCTTTTATTGGCTTGGCATACATATAGGAATGAGTGAATTCCATACATAGCTGTCCAGAAGTACCCAGCTCTTGGGGATTACCCATGCAGACCCAATAGACTCCTTTATTGGGCTTCCTTCTTCAAATTTCAGTTTTCCCCTATTATCAGCCACTGGGGGGAAAAAAAAGTAACCTTTTGCTAGGATTTACCATACTGTATTTCAGACTGGAGATATTTTTATTCCTTCCCTACACCTGATGTTTTGTGCAAAATGATTTGAAATATTAGAGGAGTGGGGCATGCTGTTCTTTCAGCCCAATGAGTCTTTTCGTTTTCGTTTTTTTAAGGAATCGATGTTTTTTTAAAAAAGAGTTCAGCCAGTGCATCCATTGTTAGCATCTAAACACATCTCCAAGATCCGTGGTATGAATTTGTAAGAAAAAATGTTTTAAATATTAATAAGGTTGGGAATTGGCTGTTCTGTATGCGTGTTCTAGAATTCACTAAAGCTCCAGTGGACCCTAAAGAACTCAGCCTCTCATCATTAGAGGGTTAGGCTCCCCAGGCGCCTTTCTAGGAGCAAGTGCTTTCTACCTGAAGAGTGGATAATCTTAAGGGCAAACGAAAGGCATTATAGCCTCCTAGAGATGGATGTAGATTTTCAAGTCTCCCCGGAGTTTTACCAAACTCCATCTTTTCTGCATTTGGTGGTTAGCCCTGCAGAGGATGGTGCTGGTGGGGCCATGTCCTGGCCCTGTTTGGGTGTGCCCTTGGTCTCAAGGGGGAGGTCATAAGAGAAAGTGTGGGTGGGATGAATAAACCTGAGAGAACCTGCCCCCCTTCACCCCTATAGTGACTTCTGCAGTGTTTGCGTCCTCTCAGAATTGTCATTAGCCAGAAAACGTAGAACTGTTCTCCTAACCTAAGGGAGCTCACCCCTTGCTGTGAAAAGATGGCAGAGCTTGGAGAGCTTGCAGTGGATCTGAAGAGGCCCAACCATGTTGAGAAGGAAGCATAGACACACAGAAGGACCGCTCTGGTATCTGGTGGGCTTGTGCTGGTCTTTTCCATCATGACTTTCCCTTTAAAGTTTTCTAGGACATAGTATACTTATGTCAGGAGAGAGCAGTAGGTTTCTTCTATTCATGCTAAGGAAATTCCTTACCTGACAGAGGCGCGCCTGCAGTAATAACATTTTATGTGGGCAATTTCCACATCCTCACACTGAGTATTTGTTTAGCTGAATAGAGAATCTGTGATGCTCCAGTCTCTCTAGGCTGTACTTCTAAAAGCACATCCTATCCCAATACAGTAAACTCCATTATGGCATGTTGTTGTTCATCCATTTACTGAATATTGCGGGTGAAACCTCTCCTGCTTGCTGTGGAGGGTGCAGGTGGGCACTTCCTCCCAGACTTGCAGGAGTTGATAAGGAGGGCTCTAGCTTCATCTCTCAGGGTCTCCTCTCTGAGACTGCTTCACTCTAACTTCAACATCCTAACTTGTTTGTTTTTAGTTAAGCCCTGAGCATTATCCCAAACATGTCCTTCGAGGCACACATTGGAGATGAAGCCTGTACTCTTCAGCTACCATTTTGCAGGGACTGTGGAGGATCCATGACCAGAACCAGGAAGCATCTGGGCTGGTTAAAGAGCCAAGGCAGAGGTAGCTGATGTTCTAATAAGTCCTATGTGTACAGACACGCCTGCGTAGGTGAAGGCCATAAAAGACCAAGCAGGATTAAGGACCAGAGAAAGGTTCAGACAATAGATGGAATTGTAGGAGGGAAAATCACCATAGAAATCATTTTTAGGTTTCTATAGTTCTTTAAAACCAGATGATTCAGATTCAGCCCAAATCCCTGAAGCTTTCATGGTTGTGTATAGTAAACCAATCTGTCCACCAGCTGGAAAGTAAAGGCACATATAGGAATTATTTGTCATGGGCCTGGTTTATTGCCAGCTTGAGTCCTCTGTGGTGAGGCTGGCAAAGGCTGGGGGTGGGATGGGGCATAAGGAGCGAGGGGCCAAGGTTGGCCAGGGGGCAGCGAGGATGACAAGGGAGACATGCAGGGCCTCAGAGTCCTCCGTGTTCATGTGTCACAGAAGCCCAGAGGACACTGTTATGCAGAACATCCCAGAGGTAGGAAGGTCTCATAGCTCTTTTCAGAGCCCAAGTTATGTTATCCTTTTTTTTTTTAAGATTGATTTATTTACTTTAGAGATGGAGAGAGTGTGAGCACCGGCAGGAGGCGGGGAGGGGTAGGGCAGAGGAGAGAATCTTCCAGCAGACTCCTCACTCAGTACAGAGCCCCACTAGAGCTCAATCCCAGGACCCATGAGACTAGGACCTGAGCCGAAACCAAGAGCTGGAGGCCCAACTGACTGAGCCACCCAGGCACCCTTATGTTACCCTTCGTGCCAAGCAGTCCTTGTCCTCAAAGAGCTTCCCTTTAAAATAGGAATATAGGGGGGACCTGGGTGACTCAGTGGTTGTGTGTCTGCCTTTGGCTTAGGGCGCAGGTCCTGGAGTCGAGTCCTGCATCGCGCCCCCCCTCCCCCCCGCAGAGAGCTGCTTCTTCCTCAACCTCTGTGTGTGTCTCTCATGAATAAATAAAATATTTTTAAAAACCCCCATAAAATGGGAATATAGGAAGGGAAGAACTAAAAAGCTAAGTAAGGCCCGATCCATGCTATGTGCACACATACACACACACACTCCTAAGAGGAAATACTTCAAAATCCTAACGGTTTTGTGTTTGGATGGCAGAGTTTTGAATAGCTTTTCTTCCACACCTGTTTAATTTGCCAGATTCTCTTGAATAATCTTCTGTAGTGTTTACGATGAAGATGAAAAAGTTGCTATTGAAGGGATGTCACGGGCAGATGAAAATAAATGCCAGAGCAGGTGGTAGGGCCGTGCAGCGGTGGCACAGGGTGGGATGGGGTCACTGCGGGCCGCGGCATCCGCAGGTGGGCAGGAGGGCTGGGCTGGAGACGGGGCTGGGGGCGGAGGGAGGGGGTGTGAGCCCCCGAAGGGCCTGGAGACCCTCCCCCGGGAAGGGCGGCGGGATGTGGCCCTGGCCAGGGTGTCCCAGCCGGGCCGGACAGCCACCCAGAGAGAGTGTCAGAACAGGCCAGAAGCCGGCCTGCTTTGGCTTGATAAGGTTCATGTAAATCAAGGTTGTTCTACAGAAACAGCTGGTTTCACTTTAGTTTAATTGGAAACAGGAGCCCCTCAGGGCGGGGAGACGGGAAGGGAGGTGGGTGGACAAGGGGAAGGAGGCACGGCTGGGCTGGCGGGGGAGGGGGGGCTGATGCAGCCCAGAGGGCCTGGGGCCGGAGCAGAAACAGGCAGACACTTGTCAGCACCAGTTTCGCTTGGAAGACCAGGTGTGGGCAGGCCGAGCTGGATGCTCCAACACTGGCTTGGCCTCAGAGAGACTCTTCCTTTCCAAAGCACGTGATCTCCAAATTACTAGGCAAGGGAGGCCACAGGAAGGCGTGTGTGTGTGTGTGTGTGTGTGTGTGTGTGTGTGTGTGTGAAGATGCTTGCCTTCAACCCTCCAGTCTTGCTTGATTTGCCGCCTTTCCACGGAAGGGGTGTGTTTAGGTCTCACTTTTGGCTGAGTTTGGGGACCCTCCTCCTCTGGGAGAGAGCCCACGCATCTCTTCCTGTACCTCTTGCTCCTGGTGAGCCGGCACCCTGGGGTGCTCACTGCTGTTGTGCTCACGCTTCGGAGAACACTGAGAAAACGTGGGTTGGGAAGGCTACCAGGAGACACAGGCCATGGAAAAGCTGAGGAAGGCAGCCCAGGAGATCGTTGTTAGGAACTGGTTGGTTTTTTTGGTTTGTTTTTTTGGGGTGTTTTTTTTCTTTCTTGTTTTTTAATCCAGGCCTCCTGTGGCTCTAGGGTTGGGGTTGGAGAGGAGCCCAGTAAACAATTCTGGACACTTGTCACAGCACACATGGGGTCTGTTCTGAGAAACAGAAGGAGAAGGAAATAAATGTAAGAACCTCTCCAAAAGAGGTAAACAGACACATGTGCAGAGTCCTTGCTGCTGCTAGCACCAGTGTCCATCAGGCGTGGGAAGGGTTTGGTGGGTGAAGTCAAGACCCTGGCAAGAGAAAGAGGAAGGAACCTGGGAGCAAGAACTGGCTCATCTCATCCTGACCCTGCCCATTGCCCAGTGACGTCGGGGCCGGCCAGCAGGTCTCCTCGGGCTTTGTTCTCGAGTGCCTGCATGGTGGCCGAGCCACTGCAGTATACCCCTGTCTCAATCTCCTGCAGCCTCAAGGCAGGTCAGGCCCAAACTAGCAGCCCCCTGGAAGGTGAGGACGCAGCTTTGCTCTGTGATGTTCAGGCAGGGTCCCAACAATCTCATAATCAAGTTTCTCTTTGACAAGAGATGGACTTTGTTCCTAAAGTCCCATCAAGGAAGTAGAGCAACATTAGCTTGAGCCTAAAACTCTAGAAGGTAAAGCAAGTGTACACTAAGGCTTCAGCTTTAGGCTTTCTATGTGGCCATTTGATAATTAACTATGGGAATATAAATGGTGTAGCTGCTCTGGAAATGGTCTACCAGGACCCTCAAGTGATTACACACAGGGTCACCATATGACCCAGCAGTTCCACTCATAGGTATGTTCCCAAGAGAAATGAAAACTTGTATGTCCACACATATAAAACTTGCAGTTGGCATAAAAGCATTATTCACAATAGCCAAAAAGCCAAGACAATGCAGATGTCTATGAGCTTTTGCATGGATAGATTATGGACTATTCATACAAGGGAATATTCTTGAGCCCCTGAAAGGAGTGAAGTGTGGATATATATGCTACAGCACAGATGAACCTTGAAAATATCATCTAAATAAAAGAAACCAGACACAGAAGACCACGTGTTGTATGATTCTACTCTGGTGAAATGTCCAGAGTGGGGAAAACTGTAGAGACAGGAAGTACGTTAGTGGTTGGTGAGGCTGGGGGTAGCCTGGTAAGTGACAGTCGAGTTACTCTTCGAGGTGATGAAAGTGCTCTAAAATTGACTATGGTGATGGTCACAAGACCATCGTGAATATGCTAAAAAGCTGCATTGAATTGTCTAGCTTGAAGAGGTGAACTTACAGTATGCGAAGCAGATCTCCATAAAGTTGCTTTTTAAAGAAAACCAAGTAACTGTCCCCACCACCCCTCTTCCCTGACCTCCATGCTCAGGCCTGTGGCTAGGCGTTTCCAACAACCAGTCAGGAACTCAGCCCATCCCTGCTAAACTGAGCTGCAGAGGTGAGAGGCGCACATACTATAGGGCACTTGTGGGACACAGGGAAGTCTGTGGATGGCCCCTGCCCTGAAACATTTACCTAAAACTACGTAATAAAAAAAAGAAAGAAAATGGTTAGAGGTCTTCAGTGAACCAAAGGAAATGGAAGAACATAGGCCACACACAGAGGTGGTGGTGGTGGAGGGTATATCTTCATGGCCTCTGAGCCTCTGGTAGACTCCCCAAAGTGTTTGTGAACAGATGTGCTGTGTGGTGGTGGAGCTGCTGAAGTTCCTATGGCCTCTGAGAGAAACTGTGGCCAAGGAGGATAGAAACTAAAGATGAAAATGGTGCAGTTGCATAAGAAGAGTCAGTGGGGTCTTCTGAAAAGGTGGGGGGAAGGGTGGCTGTTGGCCTTCATGGAGCCCCTCTGTGCCAGGTATTGTTCTGTAGGTATGAACGTGTTTCTCGCAACAAGCCAAAGACTTGTTTGCTAGTATCCTTCCCATTTTCTAGACTAGGAAACTCAAGTAGTTGGGTCACTTATCCCAAGTCGTGCAACTGGCAAGTGACAGAGCTAGGGGAAACTGGTGGCCAGAGCTCCCAGGCCTGTTGTCTCTGGCCGTGGGCTGTTTCATCCAGTACCTATATGATCAAATGATACCATTTCCACACATGCCATTCCGTAGCCAAGGTCCAGCTTTGTAACACCCCCAGGCCATAACCCCTCTATAAGACCTTGTAGGGCAAACCTCGAGTTGTCCTTATTTAAGGGTCTCCTCCTAGTATGATGCCTGCTGGCTTATGCAAAGGACTCGATACCTGTTGCCTTGGATTGACGTAACTTGAATGTATGATGAATGAAGGTGGTTGATGGATGTCTAGATTGTCTTTGATATTTGGTTCAGTAGTGGAGATAGAATTATAAGTAACATAGATCCATTTGTGCCCTTAAACTTAAGATTTTATTTATTCATTCATGAGAGAGACACAGAGAGGCAGAGGGAGAAGCAGGCTCCATGCAGGGAGCCCGACATGGAACTTGGTCCCGGGTCTCCAGGATCAGGCCCTGGGCTGAAGGCGGCGCTAAACCGCTGAACCACCCAGGCTGCCCTATTTGTGCCCTTATATGAACCTAAGATTCAAATAAGATTACAGGTGGGCAGATGCTCTGAGATCTCCAAAACCTTTTCTGGATAGTGGGCTATCTTCCCTTTTGGGACTTTATTTTCTTAAGGATATCTGATGGTGTACATATGGTTACTGATGAGCTGATGTCCCTCTGGGAGGTCTTTTCCTCAAAGATCTGGGGTGGAGATGGCACAAGTGTCTCTCTATCAACCTCAACTTGTGGTGGTCTCCAACTCTGGGGGATTGTGTTAGCCTGGATAATTAAAATCTATAGAATTGGTTCAGGACATGGACCAGTTAGACCTACTTCAAAGGATCTGTCCCTAAGGACCCCGCCCATTAGTGTAAATTGCTTTTCCTATACTTTTCATTGCCCAGCTTTGAGGCAAGCAGTTAGGAAACTGGACAATGGGAAGAAGAGACTCCAATCTCTCGATTCCCTTTTCCTGCAGCTCCTGCCAGGCGCTTGCTCACTAGTTTATATTGTTTCATATGTTGGTCTCTTTCCATCCAGCTGAGCACCTCTCAGGGCAGGTCCTTTGATCTGTCATAGTATTAATGCTAGAGCTCCACAGACAGGCAAAACTTCCTCCAGACACTCATTTTCTCATTTGATCTTCACAACAATGCTGGGGTGAACAAGGCAAATATTATTATCCCTCTTTTATAGATGAGGCTTGGAAAGCACTTTTTCCCCCAGTTCCAGAGCTGATGACTGGTGGAGTCTGATCCCCAGCCCAGGTATCCTAAGTCCCAAATCATGGCCTGTGTTCTTGTTTCTATCCCTCAGAGCATCTGGAAAAGATTGAACTCTATAGCAGTGTTAAATAATGATTTCACGAGTCCCTGTTAGTTTTACAGTTGGGTTTAGGTGTGGTTCAGTGGGAAAAAGTTGGACTAGAGGCCCCCAAATTCTTTGTACTGGCTGAGCCACTAACCAATTCTGAGACCTTTCTGAAGCCAAGTCGCCCTTTGCATCCTCAAGGGGTATCCTGTCTAGAAAGGGAAACAGGAGAAATAAGGTTAAGTGGATGGCAGTGTTTCAGAAACTCCCCAAGGGGGTTAAGTGCCCTCTCTGGAACTATAACCTGTGCCTCATTTGGAATTCTTCCTTTAATTTCTGGAAATTCTGCTACCCACTCGCTTCCCACTGACCATCTTCACAAAACCCTTCCTCCTGGGCTGCCCTCACCCAAAACCTGTGTGGCCCCGTTTCTGCCTGGCAGCTGGCTGCCCAGGGTACCTGCAGCACAGACCTGTGCTTACCAAGAGGCAGGAACTGCTCTTTAATAGAGACACACGAGCTGATTCTCCAGCTTGTGTTGCTAAGCAGCTGGCTTTTGGTTGCCTGGAGATTATCATGGAGTTGAGGCCACACGGTGAAAATGTGGGTATCTCATCTGGTGCTGTGATGTGCTTGAGCGCCTAAGAACCACCAAACCTTTCTCTTGCAGGTCCGATTTTATGTTAAATCCCTTTAACTTGAGGGTACATCCTTCACATATTAGTCACTGGAAATAGTACACAAAAGATCATGTTCTGATATCCCCAGGTTTACAGGGATCAGTGATTCTTTCGTCAGGGTATAGGAGGGAAGAAAATGCCACATACATGAAAAGCAGGATAGAGGAAAGAAACAGAAGTTGAGTGCTGTGTTTGGAAAGGAGGGAAGGGAAACGGTGCTTATGAACTTTTCTCAGAGTGACTATTTTTTTGTATGGGAAGAAGTAAGCTGCTCCCAGTGGGAAGCACTTCAGGAAGGTCCTGTCCAAGAGAGGGTGGCACTAAAAGTCTTTTAGAAAATACAGAAAGTTATAGATCCCTGGATCACTGGGCTGATATTTATTCTTCTTGGAGTTTTGACAGCTTTCAGATCAGGAAGGTAGTGCTGGATCATTTGTGGGGATTTAACCATTCACTTGGCGACTAAGTGTGGTTCTGTGCCTAGAACAGTGCCCCGATTGGGAAGCTGTAATCCCAGCTTCCTGAGGCTCCCAGAATAGGGCCTGGGGACCTGGGGAAGAGATACCAAGTGGGGTCGATAGGATCTGTGACTCTGACCTGCAAATCACCATTTTAACACTGTTTTTAGATACTATGGAAGATACAGAAGTAGAAGAGGCTTGATTTCTATCCCTAGACTAGTTGAAAAGACCCATGTGAAGCAATGTGTGATGGTGTATAATTAAGTGCTGACTTGTGTGGCATGGACTTTGAACTAGGAACCAGAGCAGGGAGTGCTCCCTCCAGTTTCACAGGGTTGGGAAGCCCTTTACCAGGGAGCCAAGGGTGGCCAAGGGTGGCCTCAGAGCACAGATTTCAATGAGCAGAGGAAAGAAGGGGCAGGAATAGCCTTGTGGGCAAAGGTCAAGTGGTTGGAGTGAGCTTGGAATGCACTAGGAACATATGGGCATCTTACTGACCAGAGCTGAATGTTCTTCGGTACAATGAGCAATGTAGGGAGAGGGGTTTATCGTAAGTTTTGAGAAGAGTTGCATGACTAAGTCAACATTTATTTAAACATGAATTTGTTGTTTCTTAGGCTCCTTGGAGATAGTGAAAAAGAGGGAAAAGAAGTGTGAATGTGAGTTCTCCCTCCACAGACAGGCCTTCATTCCTGATAGACAAGTGGATCCAATTCACTGATCCATAGTCTCTGTGGAGGGAGAATCCTCTTTCTCCTGTGACTAAAGTTTGTCAGCAACTTCCACGGGAACCTCCTCATGGATGGGGACAGGCAGCGGATTTGACTGTTCATCCCTGGCCTGGCTGTGTAGTTGTTAAGTAATTTGTTTCTTGATTATTTTAACAAAGGGAAACAGATATACTTTTGTTTGGGGAAGAGGTAAAACCAATATGTCCACTGCCAGAAGAAAGAAATCCTTATGCCGATTATTTGAGTCTTTTTTTTTTTTTTTTTTTACACCAGATCAGTTGGGTCTAAATAGGAAGACAAAGGACTGAAGGCCGAGGAGGCATGAAGAAAGCAGCGGCTGTTGGGGCCGGGGCAGTTGAAAGGAAGCATGCTTCACTGCATGCAGGTGCTGTATGAAGGCAGGAGAGCACAGAGGTTGGGAATGCAGCCTCCTGCCCAGACCGAACCAAACTGCCACTTCCCGATGGTAGGACCTTGGGCTAATTTCTTAACTCATCAGGGAAAATGCTAATATTCACCTCCCTGCCTCATGCGGTTGTCATAAATGCTTAGAGGGGAAAACACAAAGTGTTTGGAAGAGGGCTCAGCAAATAGCATGCGCTCAGTAAATGTTAGAGATGCGGTTGTTTCATTATTGGCCCCAAACACAATGCTGAGAGGACTAGTGTTTTAATCTGTATTGGTTCTAGGAAACTGATGGGAGAAGTGAGGCCGAATGCACACCTTGGATTGAGGGCAGGTATGTATGGCAGAGGCCACAGGCTGGTTACCAAAGCCAGGCCGGGGCTGTGCAGAAGCCAGCAGAGCTCTGGATTCCGCAGGGCTCAGCAGTTGGCTGGGATTTGGACAGTTCTGAGGACAGAGGACAAGGGACCAGCCTGAGGTCCCCATGGCAGCCAGGACTGAGAAACCAGAGTTCATGGGTAGGTTCAGTGAGGGAAAACTGAGGAAAACCAAAGAGGAGGGCAAGTGATGCTGGGCAAGGTGTTTTAAGGATATCCAACTCTGCCTCAAGGATAAGTGGGTAAGGTCTTTTTGTTTTTATCGCCTGGTGCTCATCACAAGCACACTCCTTAATCCCCATCACCCAATTCACCCATCTCCCCACCCACTCCCCTCTGGTAAGCATCAGTTCTATATAGTTAAGAGTCTGTTTGCTCCTTTGATCATTTGTTTTTTAAATTACACTACATATGAATGAAATCATATGGTATTTGTTTTTTCCTGACTGGCTTGTTTCACTTAGCATTATACTCTCTAGCTCCATCCACATTGTTGTAAATGGTGAGATTTCATTCTTTTTTTATGGCTGAGTAACATTCCATTGTATCTACATACCACATCATCTTTATCCATTCATCTACTGGTAGACACTTGGGCTGTTTCTATATCTTGACTATTATAAATAATGCAGCTATAAACATAAGGGTGCATGTATCCCTTGGAATTAGTGTTTTTGTGTTCTTTGAGGAAATATCCATTAGTGGGATTGCTAGATTGTAGGGGGGGGGGTAGTTCTTTTTTCAACTTTTTGAGGAACCTCCATACTATTTTCCAGAGTGGCTGCACCAGTTTGCATTCCCACCAGCAGTGTAAGAGGGTTCCCCTTTCTGCACATCCTTGCCAATACCTGTTTCTTGTGTTGATTTTAGCCATTCTGACAGGTGTGAGGTGATATCTTATTGTAGTTTTTGCATTTCCCTGATGATGAGAGATGTGGAGCATCTTTTCATGTGTCTGTTGGCCATCTGGATGTATTCTTTGGAAAAATGTTCATTTCTTCTGCCCATTTATCAATTGAAATATTTGTTTTGGGGGTGTTGAGTTTTGTAAGTTCCTTATTTTGGATACTAACCCTTTATTGGAAATGTCATTTGCAAGTATCTTCTTCCATTTCATAGGTTGCCTTTTAGTTTTGTCAATTGTCTCCTTTGCTGTGCAGAAGCTTTTTTATTTTAAATCCTGATAGTTTATTTTTGCTTTTATTTCTCTTGCCTCAGGAGACACATCTAGAAAGAAGTTGCTATGGCTGATGTCAGAGAAATTAGTGCCGGTGTTCTCTTCTAGGATTTTTATGGTTTCAAGTCTCACATTTAAGTCTTTAATCCTTTTTGAATTTATTTTTGTGTATGGTGTAAGGAAGTAGTCCGGTTTCATTCTTTTGCATGTAGCTGTCCAGTTTTCCCAACATCATTTATTGAGGGGACTATTTTTTTTTTCTGTTGGATATTCTCTCCTGCTTCATTCAAGGGTAATTGACCATTTAATTGTGGGTCTATTTCTGGATTTTCTATCCTGTTCTATTGATCTTTGAGTCTTTCTTTTTGGCAGTACCATACTATTTTGATGGCTACAGCTTTGTAATATAACTTGAAGTCCAGAATTGTGATGCCGTCAGCTTTGCTTTGCTTTTTCAAGATTGCTTTGTCTATTTGGGGTCTTTTGCAGTTTCACACAAATTTTAGGATTGTTTGCTCTAGTTCTGTGAAAAATGCTGGTGGCATTTTGCTTGGGATTGCATTAAATGTGTGGATTGCTCTGGGTAGTATAGACATTTTGACAGTATTTGTTCTTCTGACTCCTGAGTGTGGAATGTCTATTTCTTTGTATCATCTCCAATTTCTTTCATCAGTGTTGTGTAGTTTTCAGAGTACAGGCTTTCACCTCTTTGGTTAGGTTTTTTCCTAGGTATCATATTATTTTTGGTGCACTTGTAAATGAGATTGTTTACATTTCTCTGCTGCTTCATTATTGGTGTATAGAAAAGCAACAGATTTCTGCACACTGATTTTTGTATCCAATGACTTGACTGAATTTGCTTATCAGTTCTAATAGTTTTTTTTTTGTGGAGTTTTTCAGGTTTTCTATATACAGTATCATGTTATCTGCAAATAGTGAAAGTTTTACTTATTTCTTACTGATGTGGATGCCTTGTACTTTTTATTGTCTGATTGCTGTGGGTAGGACTTCCAATAAAGAGAGAAATAATCTGGATCCTGGTACCAGACCATGAGGATTTGAGGACTATCCTTTAAGATGTCCATTTCCTCATTTCTGAGACTCATGACTTGTACTGAAGGGTGAAGGTTTGCCCCCTTCCTTTCTTACAGGCCATATGCTTTCGAATTATCCTGATACTCATCTCACTTGACCTCTTAAGCATCCTGCATTTTTATCAATTCTTATCAGCAAGTATTTACTATGTACCTAAGATACATCAGCTCTGCAATGAACCCAATGAAGAATGTGAGGCATAAGCTTAGGGGGCTCACTGGCTGGCCAAGGATCCCTTATATGGAGCTTACTCTTGAAGAGCTAAGATCCATAATGTTGATGAGAGAAGGCTTCTGTCGTCATTGTGGGGTGGAAAAACCTGGACCTACTTCTAGCAACAGGTGCAACTTGGGCAAGAACCTCAAGATTTTCCATAAGCAGATAGAATGATGGGGTCTCCATTCTGGCTGTGATACAGAGGTCCCCTGACAGTGGGGCTCAGTGGTGGGGAGTCTTGGCTAATTTAGGTGGGTAGAATCAGATTGGGAGAATTCAGTGCGGCAGAATATTAGAAGCCTTGGTAACACCTACTTTTGGTGGGAGTTTCTAGAAGAGCATTGTGCCAATTTCTCTTATATCCCAGGGAACTGGGGACTTGAATCTCACAGACTTGTGCAGTATAAATAACTCAGAAATTTTGAGAAATGACAAGGTTAGCAGGCATGAATTTTCAGTCTGCTGCTCAGCAGCTGACTGAGTTTGCTGGGGCTTGCAATGATATTCATGGAAACTTGGCTGGCTAATTTTGAATTCTCCTCTCTCCAGGGCCCTGGCCAAGGGTGCGTGGGGTAAAAGGGTTATCCACTCCTTGTTTTAGGGCAACGCCATACATAACCACTTTCCTCAAGAAAAAGCATAACAGAAATAAATTTCCATTACACAACAAATCAGGAAGCAGCTAGTGAATCTAATGAGTTACAGGAGTGCCCACTCCTAAGAACCCTTTGTTACGATGGTGGTGATGGTAGTAGAGGTGAGGGTGAGGGTGATGGTGATGATGATAATGGTATTTGTGGTAGTGGTGATGATAATAGTGATGGTGGTCTTGGTAATGGTGGTGGCGATGGAGGTGATGGTAGTGATGGTGGTGGTAATCATTATGGAGGTAGTGATCATGATAATGATGGATGGTGGTGGTGGTCATGGTACTTATGATTATGGAGGTAGTGGTGATAGTGGCAATAATAATAATGGTGGTGGTAGACATGATGGTAGTGATGATAATGTTGGTGATAATTATGGAGTTGGTGGTGGTAGTGGCAGTAATGATGGTGGTAGACATGGTAGAAGTGATGGTGATGACGGCAGTGGTGAATATGGAGGTGATGGTAGACGTGATGGTGGCACTAGTGATGGTGATGGAGGGGGTGGTGATGGTGGAGGTAGTCATGTGATGAGGGAGATGAAGAGGAGATGTCATACTTTTGTAATACTGGCAGATCACCGACCTCTTCCATTCAGATAATCTTACTTGAACTTGAGGTAGACATTGAAGGTATTATTTCTAATTGAGAAGTGGAGGCCGAGATTCAGAGTATTTGTAAGCCAAGGCTGCTTTTTAAAAAAGAAAAAAAATAATAAAACAAATCACCACCGTGTTTCTTGTCAGTGAGAATCAAATGAAATAAACGAATGGCATGGAAAGCCATGGCTAGAAGTCAGGCGGAAAAGGATTCCTGTGGGCCAGAAGCACCAAAATTGTTTCTGGAAATAGAATTTGAGCTTAGAAGTTTGGGCTGGAAAGTAGGACATTGGACAGTCAAAGGTGTGAGAATGTGTGTGTGCATCTGAGAGTGTGTGTGTTGGGGGCAAGGGTGTTTTCAGAGAAGAGAGATTTAAAGGTAAAGACATAATCTGTGGACTCACAAATTGAACTGGATTTCCCTTGAATTGGAACCTAGAAAGGAGAGGGAAATTAATTTGACTCTCCTCAACATGCCAGGTCTTATACTTTTTATACATACTTTTAAAAATGTGCACTTATATATATATATATATATATATATATATATATATATATATATATATATATATATAAATCTCCAGTTTAATCCTCGCAACCTCCTTGTGAAGCAGATACTATATTCTTTTTACACAGTTGGAAATCGATGCATAAAATGAACACATACCTCCCTCGGGGTCACCTAGGAAAGCCACATGAATCCGGGCATATAGAACCCACAGGCCATGCCTAATCAGGACCCAGGCATGCTAAGTGCCAGGCTGTAATGGCTGGTCCAAAAGTATGCAGCCTGGCATAGGTTACTGCATTCTGTAGCTCAGGTGAGAGAAGGTGGGGATGGGGGGTCAGAGAGGGGAATGCATCTCCAGAATTGTAAGCCAGCAGAAGGCGCCACCTATCTCCTCTATGCCGGTCCCCTCTCCTTCAATGGATTTGAGTATTTGTCTTCCCATTAAACATGTAAAAATAATTGCCAACTGTTGGCGTATGCTAGGAAAAAATACACCCTTATTTCTCTTTAGCTCTAGAAAGACTTTACAGTAGTGATTTTGAGTAGTTGGAGACCTCTAAAGCTTCATTCAAATGCGTGCCTTCTGTGGTAACTGCTGCCTGGTGCCTAACCTATAACATGGAAGGAGGTAGAGGGTGAGTGGGCCAAAGGATCCCAGCGTAAGCAGACTTCCCTTCCATGAGCCCAGGACCTTGGGGAAGGTGTCTTGGGTTTTTGTATGTTCTTTTGGGCTCTACCATGGTGCCCCTGCATTAAACTCCTTTTAGGTTTCCTCTCCTCTTGCTCTCTCCAGGCTCTAGTTCTGTAGAGGGCCTTGTTCTGTGCCATGACCTCTGAGAGGGAGGTGGCTTAGCCCGGGTGCCCTCCCCAAGTTTTACTCCGGGTGCCTACTAGTCATGGATTACAGTTCCAACTCGTAGCCACAATGCTTTACATCTGAATGTAGCTTTATCCCTTTCTGGACACATTCATTCTTTCATTTTAGGCCTTCTGCAACCCTCTGTCTAGAAGAGATGGTAGATATTTTTAACACAAAGATGCTAATCTTGAGAGAGGTGAAGTGTCTGTCCTAGAACAATAATAGTTGACAGCAATGGGGCTCGGGCCAGATTTTCTCAATCCTACTTGATGCTTTCTCCTGCCTCCCACTGACATTGCCAATGAGTGGGGTGGGTTTGGTTTTTTTTTTTTCCTAGAAAGGTCTGCAGCTCGTACCTATAGCACACATGTTCAACCCGAAGGAGCTGATTCTGCAGCTGCCAGAGCCCCTGGAGCATTTTGCACCCAAGGCCAGCCACCTCTGTGCCTGGCTCAGTGGAAGCCTGGGGGCCTGACCGTGGGTGCTCAGCTCCACCTGCCTGAGCGGTGCTTCTTGTCCTCGTGTGCTCATTGTAGGCGGAGCAGCCCTTCCTAACGTGTTGCCGTTCAATTTGGAATTGTGCGTTCTTTCTGCCTTCCCCTTTTAGAAGAGATGGATTTAGCTCTGGCATGCCAAATACAAACCCTCACTTCATCTCGAGAGCTCTCTTCCCATCCACCCCTCCTCGGGCAGGCTATTTACAGACTTGTCATCCCACCATGCGGGTCAATCCACCAGTGAAATGAAAGGAAGGAAAGGCCCCAAGCCAACGAATTTGGGCAGATGAGCCTTATATAACACGTGCTAAAAATACGCAGCTAATTGGAATGGAAAAGCAAAAAAAAAAAAATAAAAAGATTGTGTTGAAGCCTCAGTCTGAGACACCAAAGAGTGATAGGGAAGCAACTCCTCCCAGTGGAAGATGCTCATATATAAATAATTGTACTCTTGTGCGTACTCTCCATTTTGTGGCATTTTAACCATGTTCAGTTCCCTCTCATCTCCCCTTCGGAATGGAATTGGGGCAGCAGAAACCAAGACTAAGGGAGTGACCAGGAAAAGGAGCAGAGAGCTGCTGCCCTTCAAGAGCAGAAGCAGGCAGCATCTAGAGGGGCGGCCAGATGGCATAGTGGTAAACAATGCTCCTGCTTCTGACTTCTTCTCAAACCAAAGACCCAAATTTTCGAAAGGTTCTTTCTGCCTTGGAAAGTGTTTAGCACCTGGGATTGTTCTAAAACTGAAGGGAATGCTGTTTTCTTCTAGCTCCATCCCCGTCTGCCACCTCTGACCCCCAGGTCCTTGCTCCCATATCTGTCATCACGTTTCACCCAGTGTCTGCCCCTCTGCCTGCAACGTGTACAGCCCTCCCTTCCCATGCCCTGTAGTGCGATGAGTATCTAAGGTTTGCATTTCCCACAGACCATGAGCTTCTCGAGGACAGGGCCTTGATCTAACCCAATGCCCAGCATGATGGCTGGCCCAGCGTGAGCACCAAATACTTACTTGTTGAATAAATGAATGATTCAGTGAATCACTGGATGGTCAAACCAAAGGGGGCATGTTATGTTTTCTGAAAGATAGAGTACGAGAGATGAATCCTGCTCTCATTCTCAGGTCTGATCCTGGTCTTCTTTGGCAGCCAAATGGCACTTCCATCCAGCTCACCAGTCACCTGATTACTGTTCCATGTGATTCTCCCCAATAAGGACACAAGGACTCCAAATACAGATGAACAAGATGTCATGGAGTAAATTAGAAATCAAGACAGCAAGCATCAGTGTTTAGAAAGCACATGGGTTGATAAGAGATTTGGGCATGAACTGGTACTATTGATCAGTTTTAAAATAAGGAAATGAAGGTGTGGGATGCTCAGAAAATTTTGACTAAAATGACATGGTTAGTGGATGGCAGTTCCAGGACAATGCCTAGAGCTCATGTTGGATGCTCAGTAAGTCTATGAAACAATCATAGGGCACATCTTCAGATCCCTTCCCAGATACCACCCTGCCCCTTTCTAGGAAGAAGGGGGGCATCTGTTGGCCCCTTGATGCAGGGCAGCCGTCCCACGCAGAGGGAGTTCCCAGGGAGCCTCCTGCTGCCCATCTCCCCGTTTGAAGGCCAGGATTTGGTCTATAGAAGGCAAGACAGTGGCAGTTACCTATGCTGAACTCTGCTGCCTCGTGGTTGGGAACACACCACCGTCACTCACATGATTTATTCCACCTACAGTCCACTTCATGCATCTGTTGTCTGTTTGCCTTTGTCTGACTCAAAAATCTGTGTCTGTCTAGAGCTGAGTCACGTTGACAGCTTCACAACTTCCCATTGCTGGGATGTCCTGAGCAACCCTTCTCCACTCTTTCTGGAGCTGAGGGCTCAGGTCTTCCTTGGAGTCTGTGATGTGAGGTGGTCAGAGTCTTCCCAGTAAATTCCCCTCTGTGCTGAGTGCCTCCTTTTGTCTCTGTTACTTGCAAATGAAAGAATCTGAACTGATCTGACAGCAGAGCAGGAAGGAAGCAGAGCATCCCATCTTTACTTCTCAGATGGGAAAACGGAAGCCCAGAGAGGGGATGCCAGTGGGCCAGCACCTCACAGAGGGCAGACTGGACATTCATTGCTAGACCCCCTCCTCTGCATTGTAATTTCTGTGAATCACAGTGTAATTTCTGAGAATCACAGCAGGGCTGTGAGATCCCAACATCTCCAACAGTAAAAGGCTCTCAGTGGATGTTGGATGGAGGGAGGAGAGGGATTTGATGGGAGAGGCCTAGAGAAGAGGCTTGAAACAGTTAAGCATGGCAGTGAGGGCACATTTGTCCTTAGAAATTCATAGTGCTGTTTAGAACCAACCACTGCCCTAACTGTGGTAATCAAGTTCTTGAGTTGTGGAACTGAATCAAGACTTGAGCTGTGAAATTAAGAAAGAAAGAGGCATCTGGCTCACGAAACGGAAGGCGTGGCTGCAGAAGGGATTCCTGGTGACAGATCAGAAAGTGTGATTACGTGATGCACAGTCCCCCCAGGAGCTGGCTCCAGGAAGATGTGAGGAGATGAAGGATGGAGAAGTATCCAGATTCTTCTTCCTGCCTTCTATTCTGCTTAGGGTCAGAAGTATGTATACAGGCATTAGGGGAGACAGCTACCGTGCTTGCCTATGTGCTGCTGGGCACTTATCTCTGCCCCTTATGCCCCATTGTCTCAGCTTTACCTCCTATAATGTATCTCATCCTCCTACCAAACCTATGTGGTCCCTGCTACCTCCACTTGGAGGTGCATGCCAAGGATATTCTAGAATTTGCCCCAAGATCTGTCATGCTTCAAAGCCAAACCTCTTTGATTATTATAAAGTTGCCCCTGGATAGGTATTCTAATATTTCTAAGTGCCTGCTTCAGCTGATAATGCATTTAATTTATTTATTGTAACATAATAAATAACATAATTTATTATGTTATTATCCTATAATTCTGGTATTGTGGTATATCTGTCACTGGATGAGTGGCTTTGACTCTTACAATATGCCCTGCCCTATGCTAGGTTCTGATTTATCTCCGGGGGTGGGGGTGGGGGAACCGCCACACTTTCTGCTTTCAGGGAGCTTACAGTTAAGAACACTCATCAAACGCTTAAATAACAAAACAAGGCACCATGTGATTAGACGCCAAGATGAATGACCTAGGTGGTAAATGCTTTAACAACACCTTCTGGAGTCATCAACTCATTGACCTAAATTTTCCCCATTCCTAAAGGACTCCCTGGTGGTGAATTACACTCTAGTGGAAGCTGCATGCATTATTTCCCTTCACTAATGCTCCATTATGGCTTACCTTCCCCACGCTCTTGTGTCCTAAATCCATAATCGAATACTTCACTATATGCAGTGCTGCCTATGACTTTATTTTTTAATGTCAACATTTTTGTCAAAGTGACATGTACACACACAAAAATGCATAGCTCGTGAGTGTACAGCACACTGTGTTTTCACAAAGCAAATACACCATGTGATCAGCATCCACATGAAGAAACACAACATGACCAGCCTCCTCCGTTCCCTCCCATCACAATCCCCCCTTCATCTGCCCTACTTAATTTTGAATTTTAAATAAGTAGATTCATATGCTATGTACCCCTTCCAAGAGCATAGAATTGTTTTACTTGGTTTTGAGTTTTATTTTTATGTATTTATTTATTCGGGAGAAGGGGGTGGAGGGGCCAAGGGAGATGGGGAGAGAATCTCAAGCAGGCTCCACACCCAGCAAATCCATCCGACTTGGGGCTCCATCTCTCGACCCTGAGGTCGTGACCTGAGCCGAAATCAAGAGTTGGACACTTAACCGACTGAGCCACCCAGGCGCCCCACTTGGTTTTGAATTTTAAATAGATTCGTAAGATATATGCTTTTTCGTACCTGATTTCTCTCATTCAACATTGTGTCTGTGCGAGTTGTCCATGCTATTGTGCATAGTTTGTTCGTTTTCTTTGTTGTAGAATTGTGGGAATATGTCCATTCCACTGCTGATGGACTGTGGACTTAGGATTTGGGTGGCACCTTAGTGAAACCCATTAACTCAGGCCAGTGGTGACCAACTCCAGTGACTGATGGAAGCATAGGTGGGTGAGGGCTAATGTAAGTAATGCTGCTGTGAACATTCTGGTTTGTCTTTGGGTGAACAGATGCGCACACGGGTGTTGCGTGCATACCTAGGACAGGATTGCTGAGTCATGAGGCAGCAGCTGCTCAGCTTTGGTAGATACTGCCCGTGTTCCAAGTGACTACTGATCCATACTCCCGCCAACAGTGGAGGAACATTCCAGCTCTGCCAAAACTTGGTATTACCCATTCCTTTCCCACTTTCAGCTGTTTTGGCAGGTGTGCTTTGTTGTAAGTTTTTTTTTTTTCCTCATGGTGAAAAACACGTAACATTCAAATTTACCACTTAAACTATTTTTAAATGTACAGTTCAGTGGCATTAAGTCCATCCACATTGTTGTGCAAGTATCACCACCATCTATCCCCAGAACCTCTTTTCATTTTTCCAAACCAGATTCGTGTCTATGAATTTGACTGCTCTACCTCATGCAAGGACACTATTTATCCTTTTGTGACTGGCTCATTTCCCCTGCATATTATTTCCAGGTTCATCCACGTTATAGCCTGAATCGGAATTCCCTTCTATTTTAAAGCTGATACTGTTCCGTTGTATAAACCACCTTCTGTTTGTTCATTCATCTTTCCATCTCATTCTGATTTTAGTTTGCGTTTGAGAATTTTGTATTTCTCTTGAGCACCTTTGGTATGATTATTGGCTATTTGAATATCCTCTTGCAGAAGCACCCACTTAAGTCTTCTGCCCATTTTTCTATTGGATTGTCTGCTCTTTTCTTATTTATAGGAGATATATTCCGTATACGAGCCTTTGTTGGATATATTAATTGCAGCTACCTTCTTCCACCCTGTCTTGCCTTTTCATTGGAATGTATTTCATTAAGAATATATTTGATGAATAGAAGTTCTCAGCATAGTATCATTTTCCTTTTTTTTTCTTTATGATTAACACTTTTTGCATTCCATTTAAAAAAGGGCTGCCTACCTGAAGGTCATGAGCTATTCACCTGTGTTCTTCCAAAAGATTTATTGATTACCATTCACCTGATGTGTCTGCCTTTTCAATAGGGAGTAGTTTTTAATCCCAGGGAGACTGGGACGCTGGCAGTGCAAACCTAGGATTTGGGTGGCACCTTAGTGAAACCCATTAACTCAGGCCAGTGGTGACCAACTCCAGTGACTGATGGAAGCATAGGTGGGTGCAGGCACTTCTTGGTCAGGCATTGTATTTGTTTTCCTGAAGAGCTGCATGTAAATTAGGGAGTTTTGCCATATTATAGGTGCTGAGTCTGTAACTACTCAGATATTTCCACCAAGGTTTAGGAAAAAGTTAGGTATTCTCTTAACCCATCTCTGCTTTATAAGCTTGCTAAATTAACTCTGCATCCCATTCCCTCTGATGAACAGACACCCAAGGGTACCCTTGAAGCCCTCAGCTACAGAGTAGCAGCTTGCTGTTTAGAACATGCGCACTGCTTTCCTGATGTTTCAGTTGTGTAGAGTTATTAAAGTCACTTATATTTGTTCTTCTAGTAATTACCTAATTTTGATTCAGTCTCATTTATACTAGTGAAATAGTGTGAAAACAAAAAGTTTGTGTGAAAACTAAATTGAATGTGTCAGAAAGAATGCATGAAGAGAGATTGCTTAAAAAAAAAAAAAAAAATTTGCTGTAAGCAGCCCAGGTGGCTCAGTGGTTTAGCGCCTGCCTTCAGCCCAGGGCCTGATCCTGGAGACCCAGGATCGAGTCCCACGTCGGGCTCCCTGCATGGAGCCTGCTTCTCCCTCTGCCTGTGTCTCTGCCTCTCTCTCTCTGTCTCTCATGAATAAATTAATTTAAAAATCTTAAAAAAAATACATTAAAAAATTGTTATTGAGCTATGTGTGCGAGAAAACAGTAAAATCCTGGGAGAAGAGGGAATGCAGAAAATAAAGCTTTAATAAGATTCTGTATTCATATTGCTTCATAAATATCTTGAAGTTTTTGTTCCACTCTAAAGAAAGAAATTAGAAATCGCAGATGACCCATTATCCACAAGAGACTGTGCCCAACACAGAACAGGGACATACTTTAAAGAAAAGTCCTTGGCTTTATCTTACTGGCCAGTGGGTGGACATATTTTCAGATAAATGTTTTAAGTTTGAATGTATGCTGTCAGTAAAAATATTTAAACTATATATCTTAGTTTGGCATGATTCTCTGCTTTAATGGAGTCTTTTAAACCACACATTGTTCTATTCATATAGATAAGAGGGCAGGGGGAATAAATCCTTCCTTTTTCCTGGCTGGCCTCAAGCTAAGAACTTCTTGAAGTACTGTTTTGCCTTAAAAGAAACAACAACAATATTCATATTTCAAAATTGGGTAATATTCATGCCCTTGGGTGTGGGCATGTACATATGTGGTAGCGAAGAAGCTCCGGCCTGTGGGTGTGGGAGAGCCTCTGTTCCAGAAGCTCAGCACTGCCCTGTTTGGGAGCCAGCCTGGGGCCCTGCATCTCAGGCTGGATTCTTTACCCTCTAAGCAGAGCTGGCAGGCACAGAGGGTGAGCATGCCTTTCGTGCCAAGGACACCATGGTGACAACACTGAAGAACAGGCTATGGCTTCGCACCCCCACCCCCCAGCCTGCTGTCTGTCCTCTGAGGCACTTCTTTGGGGGGAGGGGGGCTTCATTTGCTCCCCAGGCAGCAGGTTAGGTGGTTTTCCTTTGGAAACTGCACCTACTAATTCAGCTCTCCTCCCAGCCCCCCTCCCCTCCCCGGGTGTAATAGGGTAACCCTGGTGCTGGTGCTGGGAAGTGCTCAGAAAGTGAGGGGAGACCTTTGGGCCGGCACCCACACAGTTTTGGAACACCCAGGGCAGATCAGCCTGAGTCACTGGCCTGGTGGCAGTGGGCCAAGCAAGGCATTATCCTGAGTGATTCTCTGCTTACCCTCCTCCATCTCCTCCTCCTAAACCCCCACCCGGGTGTCCCCCACTCCCCCTCCTCCACCATTGTCGTCTTGTCTTGTTCCTTTCTTTCTTTTTAGAGCCAAATCCAAGCCAAGAGTCCAAGGCGTTGACTCGAGTGCCCCCGTGTGGCCACGGTGGACAAGTTTGGAAAATGCAGCCAGGTTTCCTTTACCAGTGGGCTGGAGAATGCCACCTGCACCTGCAGGCCCCGCATCCTCCTCGAAGCAGACATTTTACATAATCTTTGGTGCTATTTCTTTCTTAAAATTTTTGTTTATTGCTGCTATTCCTTAAGTAAGCATCCTAGGGCTTTTTTGCAGCTTGGGTTGTGAAGGGGGGGTTTGTAGAGACGGAGGGGAGCCTGGATTTTCAGTAGGTGTAAGTAAGTATGCTCCCTCCCAGTTCTGGGAGATTTCCTCCAACCCACAGCCTCTTTACAGGTGCATGTTTTTATTCAAAGGGGGCAGGAACAAAAGCTACTAGAGCTCTGGCTTTCTCCCTCACATTTTCAGGCTGTACTCAATCCCAGGTATTTGCAAATACCTGCTAGGGCTGTGCTATTGAATCTGTAGCATCAAGACCAGGGTGTGGTTCAGACACAAGGCTTCCAGTGCTTATAGTTTGAACTCCACAGTGAGTTTGAACCTTCTTCTATGGGTCCTTCTCACAGTGCTCCTGAGAGAGTGGAGATGTGGTCCCCAGCTAGCGAGCAAGGTGTGATCCCCTGTGGAAAGAATAGATTCTGCTTTCATTCATATTTATTTTTTTAAACCTCCTTTAAAAATGTTTCCTTCATGTGTAGTTTTATAATTAAATAAAATACCTGTTTAGGGGGTCGTAGCATATGTTGGTAGCCTAGCCGTAGCTGTATCCCTTGGCCCACCACCAGACCTCCTGTGTCTCTTTGCTGTGGTGTTCTGGAGTGGGGGACTAAACATGATGGGCCCTACATCCTGGGTGGTTTGGTTTCAGGAAAATGACTCTTAGGTATATATCATCATTCCAGTAACTGCTACCGTTATTGAGTGCCTACTGTGTGCCCGATTCCTTATAATGATTACATTATAAAGGTCATGCTAACGCTGGAAGGCAGATACTCTTATTCCTTATTTTAGAGATGGAGAAACTGAGGCTCAGCACATGGCCGTGGGACCTGGGAGCAGAATTCAGGTCTCTGTGGACATGGGCTCACTCACCCTCCTTGCTGGCTTCTCTGTGGTGAGAGCGGTCTCTACTGTGCCGGCCACTGAGGTCACTCAGAGGGCCCCAGTCCAGCCACATCTCTTCCTTTCCATCTCCTCTCTCCCTCGCCCATTCCTTGTACATTCTCAGGAGCCAGTGTGGCCCCAGAAATGAAAGACTATGACCCGACACAATTACCACCTGGAAAATGGGGACCTCTCCCCACCTGGGGCAGGCCAATGGGGTGGTTTTGAGCACCTTGGAGAGGCTGTATAAGTACAGAAGGCAGTGTAGACAGCCTGGCTGAAGGGGGTGCTGTCCGACGATTGAGTGCATCTTGTGAGTTCTTGAGAAACTAGGGTGACTGCATAGTTGATTCTTCGAGAAAGGACCCAGTGGAGAGCGAAAAGTGGCACTATTCATAATGACTCTGGGGAAACAAGCAAAATCTGGGACTTGCCTGGACAAATTGGAACCTGCATTCTCCCTACTACTCTATAAATCTCCCCGAATTTCCCATCTTGCTTCCATGATCCACCCTTGGGTGCCCTTTTAACACTTCCATCTCCGCCCTCCTCACACCACCGGCCCTTGCAGCACCATTTCTTCGGCACACTTTTTTTGGCCTCCAGTTTGCTTTCTTTACTAATTCATGGGCTCCTTCTCTTTTGCCCAAACGGTGCCTCTTCCTGATTACTTGTCCATAAACCCATTGTATCCTGCCTCATTCAGCAACTTTTGAAACAGAAGGAACAAGTGTACAAATGTGCTTAAACCGAGAAAACATATACTTACGAAATTATGCCAGTTTTCTTTCTCCACTCATTTACATGTCTCAACAGCGTTGGCCTTGTTTGTGATATAGCCTCTTGTAAAGGCCCAAGGGCAGAGGCTGGTCTTCTCACCCAGCAAGGCATGGTGGGCACCGTGCTAGGAACTCACTCTGGCACTCTAGCTCCCTGCCCTCGTGGAGTTCTGTGGCTGAGTCAACAGTCAGGAATCCAGCGCAGTAGGCTAATTCCCCACTGGCTCTGACCTCGTTCAACCCTGCCTCCATCCCAGAGCGATCCAGCCCGGAGCCCTGTGCCAGGGTGGAGGAGGTGCTGAACTCACTCTTTGAACTGTTGCTTCTCTCCTGGACCTCTCTCCAGTGTACTCTTCTGAGCCTCCTTCATGTGGTCGCTTAACAGCCTTCCAGTGCAATAATAGATAGCGGTGTGTTTTGGAAAAGTAAAATTTAATACAAGTGTGACACATTATTAAACACCTTGAGTTTATCTTGGTAGCACCCCAATAGTGACAGACAAGAGACAGGCCTGTATGAGACCAGGACCACCACTTTCTTTGGCCCCTAACAAGCCTTACTTTCCAGTGGTCGGGCCTTGGAGCTGGCCTTTTTGCTGCCTTTTTCCCATAATGTTATAACCTACTCTCCCGTAGAGTCGCATCTGGGTACTCTCTTTGGCTAGATTACTAAGGCTTTCAAAGACATTTTCGACTCTGTGTCATTAAAATGAAATGCAATGAATTAAAAAAAAAAAGAGTGTTTTACTTAAGTGATTCCAGCAGTAGTTAGCTAATGCACTTCTAGGCATGCTTGCTGTAAATTGTTTTGGGAATCTGCTGTCATTGCTGAGATGTGGGTATAACTCAGCCCCTCACCATGCTGGGCTGGTGGTGGACTGCCAGCAAATACATTAAAAACCAAAAAGCAAAACCATGAACGCCCGCCCCTCCCAAACCCCGCCCCACTGCTCCCATATAACCTCAGAGATTCTCCTTGCTTTCTTGGCTTCATGCTTTATTTTATTTTTTAAAAAAAGATTTTATTTACTTATTCATGAGAGACACAGAGAGAGAGGCAGAGACACAGGCAGAGGGAGAAGTAGGCTCCCTGAGGGAGCCTGATGCGGGACTCGATCCCGGGACCCCAGGATCATGACTTGAGCCAAAGGTACACGCTCAACTGCTGAGCCACCCAGGTGCCCCGGCTTCATGTTTTAGATCTAAAACCCACCAGACTGTGCAGTTCAGAGGAAGGAGGGTCAGTGGGAGAACCTTGAGGAAAAACTAGGAATAATTAAACTATTAGTTTAATTTAAAAAGGAGGGGGAAGGGAAGATTCAGCCAGCATAATTCCATCTGCTGAGGGACTGAGGGACCCACTGAGCTAAAATCACTTATTCGGAAGTGGGTGGTGCCCTAGTCATTGGGCAGACGAAGCAGACATTGGAGAAGCCTAGGGTGGATTTCAAGTCGTGGAAAGTTATTGACCTAGATAATTCTGAAGGTCCACCTGAGCCCTGGGATTTTATGATGACATGATAGCCTTTCCTGTCTGGCTCTAGCTAGGAGGTGATAAACTCACGGATTATGAGGTTGGTTGTTGGGATCAAAGACCCTTTTGCTGCTAGACGGGTTTACCACTCCGACACTGATTAAAACAGAAGACCCAGGCAAGAGGCTGCTGCTGGTGCCTGGAGGTTTTGAGTGGCCTCTGCCTTTCCAAATAGCTAGCAAAGCAGACTCTTGGAAACCAAACCTAATTGCTGTTCTTGAGTTTCTCCTCCTCCTCAAGGCATGATCCCTTTAGCATGGCCCATGGAATGTGAGCACTCTTGCTTAGAGAGAGGTATAGGACCCCGGTGTTAAAAACAAATATTTTTCACTTCTTGTGTTCATCGGAGGCAGAACAAATAAGACACTGATTCTATTTCTACCTGTTAAGTGTTGACAGAATGAATCATTATGCTAGTTAAGTTCCAAAGACACCAATGAAAGAAACCTTTCTGGCCAAAGACAGTGCTTATCTTTAGGATAAAAACATGATAACATTTGGTCGATGACTTCCAAATTGTACAAGTGAGAAAATAAAGTAACAATGTAAGTAACACTGACTTCCCAGAGTCCTTTTGGGTGATATAAATACGCAAGTCTCTTGTACATTTTGCATGTGCATCCGTGGGAAGATGCAACCACTGTGACGTGAAAGGTCCCCCGAGCTCTGGGGAGGAGAGCAGGGGCTGCAGTCGGGTGGGCACGGAGTAAATCACGTTGGCCTGATAATGGGTCCTCACAGGAAGGATTAGAACGTGAATGGAATACGAATTTCCCTCTCCCTGTGCTTTGTTACATAAGCACGCTGTTTTCTTGTTCTGCAATTAACTCTGAGGCAAGTCATTTAATCTCCTTGAGATTCAGGTTTTTTTCAACAATAAAATGCATTATAATGCATTGTATGTATCATAATACGCGTGTATTAAATGAACGTGTCAATGTCAAAACTCTGGAAACTCTAACTTTAACTAAACATTATTTAAAAAATAAAGACCATGTATGCTTACAGGAAAACATTTAACAATACAGAAGAGTGCTTTAAGGAGTAAAACCCAGGAGCCTGACCCCCCACCCCCCAGACCTCCCATTCCCACTCCCCAGAAGTTGGCTGGCCTGCAATTCCTTCCCTTATATACTTCAAAGGGCAGCCCAAGTATATGTAGTTCGTTCCATCACTCCTTCAGATATCCTTGTATAGTGTTTTGTCAGTTGACAATTCTAGCCAGAGAGATCGGTTGCATCTAGTGGGCTGGGACACAACAATGAAGACTCAGGAGGATTTAAGAGCTCATTTTAGGTAATATTTTCCTTCTGAATATTGTAGGAGGCAAATTCCTTTGTTAGAGCGCATAATTCACTTTACCCTAAACCTGACTAACATTCATTCATTCATTCCTCCGTTTTAGAAAAGGATGTTGCAAAAAAAATTTTTAATTACGTTAAAAAAAATTACCATGCAGAAAACACCCAGCCTGAGAAAGATTAAAGGGACTGTATCCGTCTCAGCTGGGACACAGGAGATGGACACAGGTAGCCACAGTACTGGTGTACGTGCATAAAGAATTTGGGTAGAAGCCACAAGAATTCTGCATGGACTCCTCTGGCCAAGATCTTAGAAAGGGCTTCCCAGGGGAGATAATGTTGGAACTGGGACTCACGGATTAATTAGAATTCAAACCTAAGAAGATGAAAACTAGTTTTCCTACAAAGACTAAAATCATTGGGATCCCACAGACCAGAGTTTCTCCTTTCTTTCCAGACCCCCTTTGTTTTTTGTAAACGTCTTCAGGTTCCACTGGCCCAAAAGCCTTTGAGGAGGACACAGGCACATGAAGTTCTCACCAGACGCCAGGATGTGAAAATTGTGTCAGCCAAGTATCCTGGCGTAAACCGAGCCTCTGCTTCTGCTTTTTTGTGTCCTCTTTATGGAGACAGAGTCCCAGCTTTGCAGAACGCACCAGACAGCCGCGGGGGAGGCTGTGTCTGTGTTAAGCAAACAGGAGAGAATTGGGGGTCACCGTGCAGTGGAATCACCCGGTCTAGATCGTGTAAGTTGCTGCAGCCAGAAAGGACACAACAGAGGGTCCTTCCAGGTTTGGCGACCGAGGCACAGAGCTGCGACGTGATTTACTCCAGGACAGGTGGCGGGCGATGGCTGAGCCAGGTGTGGAGAGAACCTGGGTGTCACGAGTCAGTTCCAGGCCTCAGCCACCGTGGCATTCCCTGTGGCTTCTTGCCCCAGACTCCCTGACCCCGCACCCTCTTGAGCTCGAACCAGTTAGCCGGTGCCTCAGTTCTCCTTACCTTCTGCCCCCTTGCTCGAATTCCCTGGATGCCATTCCGAGCTCTGGGTGTCACTTGTTCTGCACGGTGTGGATTTTGCCTCAGGCGCTGCGACTCTGGGGCAAGGTCCCTATCTCTACAAGCACGCGTTTCTGACTCAGGAGCTCCATGCGGAGGCCTTTGAGCCAGGACCTAAACGGCAGTCTGAGCTGGAGTGGCAGCTATACTTGGCCTTATATCTGTCAAAGCTCATCAAGTTGTATTCTTGAGATCTATACATTCCACTTTACGTACATTAATTCTCAAAAAAACCCCAAAAACAAAAAACAAAAAACAAAAACCTCTTTAAATTCTTCAAAAGAAAGGGGTACCTGGGTGGCTCAGTGGTTGAGCCTTTGGCTCAGGTCGTGATCCCAACCTTTGCCTATGTCTCTGCCTCTGTCTCTCATGAAATAAATAAAATGTTAAATTCTTTAAAAAAAAAAAAAAAAACCCTCACTTGTAAGTCCTTGGACATTTAGGCCGGTAAATTCCACCCACCCCCAAAACCATTTGCTATGCATACAGAGGTTGCCCCCAGGAGAGCAGAGACCCTTGTCTTCAGACTCCCAGCCGTCCTTCTTATTGCTTTTCCTGCCCAGTGATGGGTCTTCCATTGCCTGCTCCTCTTCCAGCCTCCGCTTCTCTGGAGGCTTCAGCTGCCACAGGTTGCTCCCATCAGGCAAGGAAGTGACTGACACCAAGCGCCAAAGCACCGAGAGTAGGGCACACTCCAGGCGGGTTTCAGCCTTAGAGGAGGACCTGAAGAGGGCCACACCACACAGCGACCCCAGCCACAGCTGTCATTTAGTGGCCACATAATATGTGCCAGGCACTGTGCTCAGTGCTTTCCATGAAATAAATATCATTACTCCTCCCTTTCCTGCAGATCTTTTTTTTGTTTTTTAAAGATTTTGTTTATTCATGAGAGGCAGAGATGTAGGCAGAGGGAGAAACAGGGTCCCCACAGGGAGCCTGATGCAGGACTCGATCCCAGGACCCCAGGATCATGACCTGAGCCAAAGGCAGAGGCTCAACCACTGAGCCACCCAGGCGTCTCTCCTACAGATCTCTTAAAAGGAGGCTGCATAACTGTGCCCTGCTGGTGATAATTGCCAGAATCAATCCAGGCATGTGTCCCCAAAGCCAGGGTTCATTGTCTCTATTTTTATGTGGTCTCTCAGGAGGAAAGGAGGATTTGCTCATTGTGGAATCCCAGGCAGTGGTGGGGAACACTGGTGAAGGGCTTCTCTGTATCCTTCAGTGAGACCACCCAGATGGCTGCTTTTACCTCTGTGTGAGGCCGGCACTGGCTGGCTGCAGTGATGAGCCAAAAAATGGATTGATTTCAGTGCTCTGCATGTACAAGTTATTTTATGTTTATTAACGACTAGGGCTGCCATTAATCCCTCATCTGCAAGGCCCGGATTGATTATGAACCTGACAGAGGCCCTCCTGGGGTACGGGATGCAGCTGAATACCAACCAGGGTGACTAGAGTTTGCAGAACCACTCTGCCAAGCTGCCAGGAGGAGCCCTGCATCCCTTAAATCCCCGCCTGCCACCGGGCTCCAGGCCCATGGGACCCTGAGTGACTGTGCGTCATACCCAATCAATCTGTGACTGACCGTGCAGTAAGGCCACTTGGCCTATTTGCCTTCCCAGTTGTTTTCTGCCTCACTTGACTTGAGTCTCTTCTCCGTTTAAATTTGATGGAAA
Organism: Canis aureus; assembly: GCF_053574225.1. Lineage (NCBI taxonomy): Eukaryota > Metazoa > Chordata > Mammalia > Carnivora > Canidae > Canis > Canis aureus. The sequence goes on from NC_135621.1 coordinate 51,084,255, forward strand.
TGAAATGGGTTATAAATGACCCAAGCCAGAGCCTTGGGACATGCTCTGCTCTTCCGAGGATTTGCAGGGAAAGCAGGTTCAGCTAAAACATCTGTCCATGGGAGGGAAGAGAAAGTGAGGGCCTGGAGAGCAGAGCTGCCCAACACCAAAGACAGTGGCTCTCAAGTCCCATTCAAAGAAGGTCAATGATGGTGAGAGATGGGAGAGTCACCCCTGAAAGCTTAATCTTCTTGAGATCCATGTGGGTGCCTGGGAATCTGGGAATCTGGGAATCAGCCAGTGTGAGAGGTCCTTATGGGAGTGCCAAGGGGGAGGAGGAATCATTAAAGGCCAGTGCAACCAGATTGTGACACAGGTACCAACAGATGGACTGGGTTGATCCTCCCCTGCCTGCCTGCCTGCTTCTCAGTGCTTCTGTGGAAACAAAGTCTGGATGAAGATGGTGTTGCCACAGTCTTGATCACTTCAGGGTGCTGTCCTGTTGCAAAGTTGAGTTGTCACCACCCTCTGACAGGCCACAAGCCCTGCGCGTGGGATGGGAAGTGGCTTCATGTCAGCCAGCAGCACCGAGGACTGCTGGCTCCCGGGGATTGAGCAAGCGGTCACTGCCATCCTCACGGCTGCAGATGCAGGCTTTGGAGTCAGACTCGGGTTCAAAGCCTGCTTTGTCACCTTCTGCCGTATCGTCGTCTCTCCTCCTTATGTCTTAATTTTCTGATCTGTAAAATTAGGATAAGGATGGTACCTTCCTTATAGATGGTTGTGAGGATTAATGGGATAGTATATGTCAAACTGCCTATCACCATGCTTGGTGCCCAGCAGGTAATCAGTGGGGCCAGTGGTGGTGGTGGTCGTCGTGGTCGTTTCCTCCCTCCCAGCCCTTTGAGTGGCAAGATTTCTGTAAGCTTTACCTGCCACAGAGGCTCAGCATGCAGAACCCAGGGGCCATGTCCTCTCAGCCCTGCCACCCTTGGTCCTTCTCTGGCTTCAAACCCCCGGTGGAATATCCTGACTTGGCCTTCACTAGGCTATCACCAAGAACCAGTCTGACCCCATAGGGAGGTCCATGCTATGTGCTCCGTGTCCCAGGGCTTTCCATGTTCCAGGCCTGTACTTGTGGCCCTGCTCCTATGGCTGGACCTCCCTGGGCAGCTGGTTCCTGTAAGGGAGGTCTGCCTCTCTGGTGCCCTGCACTCCCTTTCTCCACTCCCACCTCCTACTTGTGCTAGACAACCTCTTGTTTCCCTTTTTGTCTGGTCCTGGATCCCAGCCCCTTCTGTCTAGCCTGTCCTACCCACCAGCCAAGTCCCAGTTATGGCCCAGTAGACCCAGGCCCTATGGATGTGTGTAGCAGCCCCGAGATCACATTTCAGTCACCAAAAGTGATCCATGTCAGAATAGGGGTAGATAGAACAGTCTCTGAACCTCTCTCCATCACAGAATGTGTTTGCTCTTATCGTCAGAGTAGGATCACATAAATTGTGGTATATCCACTCAATGGAATATTATTTAACGTTACAAAGAAATGCAGGACTGACACTTGCTACAGTGTGGATGAGCCTTGAAAGTATGATGATGAGTGAAAGAAGCCGGACACAAAAGGCCACGTATTGTAGGATTCCATTTATAGGTCTAGAATAGGCAAATCCATAGACACAGAAAGTGAATTAGTGATTGACAGGGGCTGGAGAGAGGGAAATGGGAGATGCCAGCTAAAGGGGATAAGGGCTTCTTTTTGGGGTGATGAAATGTCCTAAAATTGACTATGGAGATGGCATTCCAACTCTGCGTAAGACTAAAGACCATGGAGGCCACATCTTAAATGGATCAGTTGTATGTTGTATGAACCATACCTCAACAAAGCTGTTGGCAAAAAAGAAATGACTATATCAGAATGCTGAAGAAAGATTAAGGTTTCTAATAATAAAATGCTGACATAACTAAATTTTTACGTGTCTGCTGATCTTCAGGTGCATGGAGACAGCTTTTCACGTAGGTATAGTTACAGTGTACTGTTTTCATTTCTCTTTTCAGCAAGCACTTGTTACAAAGCCTTTATAATCGTCATTTGTATACTATCAGTTTAATAGTTTGCTTCATTTTCTAATAGGTGTTCAGTTTTCCAGATTTGTTGCGGTGGTGGGTATTACTATAGACAGTATTTGTATAGAACTAAAAAAAATTCTTCAGAGTTGTTTTTTTGGAATTGAACTATCCGATCAAGTCTCTTGCAATGAAATGTATATGTCTTTTCTAGCCTATTTTACCCAACAAAGTTTGGAGGCTTAAAAATGGTTTAGAAGCGGGAGGAAGTCAGAGAACAATGCACGTGTGAGGTCAGCAGTGTCCTCCTGGAATAGTACTAAAACTCACTCTCCCACCCCTACCCTAGACTGTGCTCTGACGCTGCTCACATATAAATTGTCTAAACGTTAGACATTGGCTAATAACTACAGCTGTGGGGAACAATTAATCTATAAATTGCACCGGTTGTAAAGTCGTGCTGTGCAAGACAATCACGTATGGGTGCTCAGGGGTCCCATCTCCAAACTCAGTGGACTGAAGTTGAGTCCTTACTGTATATTAATGTGGTACATTCAAACCAGATGTTCTTTGGCATGGAGACACACAGAACCTTTACAAATGTCAGAATTATTTCAAACAAATGAAAAAGCAGTAATAACTTAGTGGCAATCTAATTACTCCTAGTTAGCAAATATAAAAATTTAACATTTGCTTCCAATCTCTCTCATTGGCTTTGTTAAAGAACTAAAACATGAGATACAGTTGAAGTCTCCTTGGAGAGGAATGTCTGTCCTTCCTCTCTATGCAGAGGTAACCACTGGACTGAAGATGGTATTTAGCCCATTCTTAGGGTTGTTGTTTTTTACAAATGTGTGTGTATGTCCCTAATGTTTTGTGAATTTGATTTTATATAAATGGTATGAAACCAGACGCATCATTCTTTGGTAATTTTTTTAAGGGAACATTATGTTTTCATGTCGTATATGTGGTGCTATAGGACGTCTGGTGCACCCATTTTAACTACTAAATGATATTCCTTGTATGACAACATCATGGTATTTATCTAGCCGCATGGTGGGCCTTCAAGTTGGTTTCAGTTTTTGTTTTTTTTTTTTACTGCCACAGACTATTTCAGTGAACATCTTTGTATGTCGTGCTCTGGGTATATTCTAGCATATAGTATATGCAGTATATAGAACAGCCAGGTTGTGGACTGTGCACATCGTCAGCTTAGTTATTACTTACATGTTCTTCAACCTATATTCACCTACACCCCTACTGGCAGGAGGTAAGAGTTTATTTCTCTACACTCTCACCAATATCTAGTAATGCCAGATTTTAATTTTGGCCCAGCCAGGATGTGTAACGGGGGGCATGCCATTATTATTTTAGTCTCTATTTCTCTGAATAACCGTAAGGTGGAAGATCCTGCTAGGGTTATTGGCTAACCGTATGTCCCCTGAGAAGAAACTATTCATATCCTTTGCTTATTTTTCTTCCTGACAGTCAGTCTTGTTCTTATTAACGGTAGGGGTTTTTGATAGATAGCGGACTACCAAATCCGAATGTTGCAAATATCTTCCCACAGTGTCTGTGGCTTGTCATTGTAATTTATTTATGGTGTCTTCTGCACAGTACCGCTTTTTAATAGGGTTATATTTGGTGTGCTTTTTGCATTCTGTTTTAATAAGTCTTTCCCTGTCTAAATGACGGAGATATTTTCCTACTTCTTAAAGTTGCAGTGTTTTGCTTTTTACACCTGGTCTAATTCTACTTTTTCCCCCCAGTTTAAACAACCTGTGGACCTGCGATTGCGTTGTGATCAGTCTATATTCTTATCCATTGATCCTCCTGTTTCAGATCACTGTTCTATTCTTTTGGGCCATCTGTCCGTCCCTGTACCCGTGTGTATTATTTTGATAGCTTAATCCATGAAACAAATCTTGGCATCTGATAGAGCACACTCTCATTCTTTATTTTTGTTAACTTTGTTGTTGCTGTTGCTATTTTTGGCCGTTTTTCTTTGAATTTTAGAATCAACTTCTCAAATTCCATGAAAAGCCTACTGGGATTTGAATTGGAAATGCGCTGATTTTTTTTTTTTTGAATTATTGATCTTTTAAAAGGTTATGGATCTATTCAGGTTTTAATTTCTTCCTGAGCTAAATGTTTTTATGAAGTAAAACATTTGCCTAAAATAATACTCAGAGAGTATGTCCCTAATTGGCATCCTGGGGAACGTAGCAAAGGTTGTTTTCCGCAAAATAAATTTTTGACCAAAGCCTGAAGCTATCTTCAGCTTAGTATTTTGTGGCTTTTCTCTCTCTCTCTCTCTCTCTTTTTTTTTTTTTTTTTTTGGCCTTTAATAAAATCAATATATTTACCAAAATGTAATGCTGAGTTCTAATAATAGGTATAAAAACATACCACTGCTTTCTAGATCAGGTAATTTTTTTTTACCCAGTAATGGATGCTAACCAATTTTTGGGCTTTAGATGAGTACATTTGATTTTCTTACTGAAAGCTTTATCTTGAAATTTGCTAGCAGAATTACAGTTATGCTCACAGAGTTCATTTTTTCGGTTTCTCACTTTGTGATTCTGAGGTCAGCTCATGAAGATGTCACAGCACATTTGCATTGGGTAACTCTGGCTGGATGAGGAGAAAATAGCTTTCAAGGTCATCACCAGGGTTTATTCTTGACTCTGCTCCAGTTTCTCCAGGGACTACCAGATGCCTGATTTGATGATGCCCTGGGGTCAAGTGTTTGTCTAATAAGAAATGCAGTGAAGAAGATTACCAGAGGCCCATGGAGAGCAGAGAGAGATGGTACCGCGGGGTGGCTGCTCAGGCCCCGAGGTCATGCTCCTGTTGGCTCACGGGGAGAGGTGCTCCGGGATGAGGAAGAGTAGTTGGAAGGCGAGTGTGGGAGGACTGGTGTTCCTTGAGTACCTCTGAGACCTTGGCTCCCCTCCGTAAATGTCCTCAGACTGCCAGATGGATCTGTTCTTTGGCCTATCTTTGCCCGCTGGGTGGCCCCAGCATTTCTGCCTGGGATCACATTCACTTGGCCATTCTGGCAGAAGGCGCCAAACGGTGTCCTTCCATTTCACTTGGCGTTGTCTGTCCCTGGTCACGATCACGAGGTGTGTTCCAGCCCATTCCAGAGCTTACTCCTTACCCAGCGATGGGTGATCGATCACTCTAAGCAGGAGCTCTTCAAACACGGTGGTGCTGTCTGGTACTCTGCTGGCTGCACCGCAGTTCCCGGGGAGCAGACCGAAATGATGGGTATTCCAGCCTCCCCCAGTAGGACTGGGGATGGGTTCAGGGGTATGTGGGTGCACCGGCTTCCTGGGTGACCGATAAGCAGCCAGGTATGAGGGAACAGCTTTGTGTAGACTGTTGTTTCCACCCCCAGCCATCTCTCTGATATGTTCTTCTACCTTGCAAGTCTTTAGGCTTCCATTATTCCCCCTTAACCCTGACTCCCTCGCTGACGCTCCGGGATATCTATGTATACCTAATCTCCACCCGTGGGCCAAGCTGCCTCTGATTCCCGAAGGATAACTCTTTTGTCATGGGACTACACTTTGATGTTAACCACAAGATTTTTGCTTTGCTGTCTTTAGGTTTAAAGGCCCTGCTATCACCAGGGCCAGGCTGGACCACACAGCATCCAACACATCTGGCAGCCCTGTGCCAGGGGCAGATGTAGCAGAGGCTGACTACTGTTGTGCAGTGCACAACCTACACAGTCACCCACGGTGGGCTTCGTCTCCTACATCTCATTCCTTGAGTTGACATCATGCTGGATCAAAACACTATTAGAGTGGTTGTGGGGCTGTAAAATTTGACAGCCTCGGATGACCAAACTCTCCAAAAAACTGTAAATCTTAGGATGCCAGAGCTGGAAAGGACTTCAGAAATCACCTCGTGCAATATTCCCATCACACAGATAAACAAACTGAAGCCCAGAAAAGGAAAGGGACTGTCCCAAGGGCTCACAATAAGGCAGAGATAAGCAGAAAAACCTGGGCCCCCAGCTCTGTGAGGGCTCTCATTTCATCACACCTGAGGCTCCTAGGCCTTGTGAAAGTTAACACCTTTCTGTGTGTGTAAGTGGCTTAACCACAGAAGCACACTGAAGTTTAAACCAATAAAACACCCTCCTTTTGCTGAAAGTATGCTAAAGGAGCATGAATTATAGCAGAATTTATTATAACATCCCCCAGAACCCTTTAAGGGTTCAAATTAAGGGGACATTAAAAAAAAAAAAAAACCTATTTTACATTTAAATTGCTATGTTAAAATTTAGATTTACCAAACGTGAATTAAGGTATAATTATTAGCATTACCCAAAAATGTAGTCACTCGTCAAAAGCACTCACCACAGGGCTCCTTTACATAGCATTTAATGTATATTTGAAATTGGGTATGATCGATGGGAAGTCCACTGACATGCAGCTTTCCAGGAACACGACTTAATTGTAGGAAAAATAAGAACACTGAAGGTGCCTTAAGTCATGCCACATGGTGCCAAGGTTCTATTAGAGAAACAGTTTCTACTTTCAAGGAGCTTATAAACAACACAAAACACAGTATAGTCAAATAACACTAAAGATTGCAGTATGGGATTAGGCTGGGTTAACACACACACACACACTAATTTCATGGACAGGACATTCAAGCCTTTTTTTGACATGAACGAGTGGTGATTGAGATAACACATTTCTTAAATAGTTGATAGCTCTGGGATAACCTTCGACCAGTTGCTCTCAGACTTTAGCAGCTGTGTTAGATTACCTGGAAGAGACTCCCTTCTGAGGCTCCTTCCTCTTCCCTGTCACTATGGGGTCCAGGCTAACATCCATTTAACCCTCAGGTGATCTCGATGGAACATACCTGGAGAATTTCAGGACCAGAAGGGACTTGCAAATCCACAGCCATCCATCCATGTAATTTTGGAGAAGCTGAGACCAAGGCAAGCCAAAAGGCTTATGTAGGGGTTACATCTGATTACTGTCAGAGTCAAGACTGTATCCTCCATTAGCTGATTCCCAATCAAGAGCACTTTTGATACACTTTTCAATTAGGATAGAACATCATCTCTCTGCTCTTCCCTCCCTCTCTCCTTCCCGCTCCCTGAATGCCAATTCCCATTCCTTCCTCTCCCTTGTCCTTGGACTGCCTCCCCTGGAATACCCAGTTGTGAGTCATGCCCCCAAAACATGGAACCCAAACATTTGTTCAATGTCACGGGCAGCTGCTGAGTCAGAAGCCACTGGAGTGGTCCATGCTGCTGCCCCTGCAGAGCCTCTCCTGGTTCTTAATTGCACCGCCACGCACCCTTTCCGCCAGTGCTTCTCAACACTGGCTGCACATTAGAATCCCCTGGTGAGCTTGAAAGAAATAGCATGCCAAGTTTTCACCCCCAGAGATGGTGATTCAGTCCTCTGGGTGGGCCCCAGGCACTGGCATCTTTCGGTACTCTCCAAGTGAGTCTCATGTGCAGCCAGGGTTGTGAGCTAGGGTCATGCAATATTAGTCCTAATTATTTTTGTACCTGTTAAACCTAATTTGCCAGTTGATGTGGGTGAAGCACAGAGGGGGGTGGGGAAGCTTTCAGGGAGGTGAATGGATTCACAAAAGCTGTTTTCCTAAGGCTTAGGAGCTGCACCACCCTCCCCTGCGGTCTCATCTAGCATCTGTGCCTATTAAAGAGAAATAAAGGAGACGTATATAAATGCCTTTTTTTGTTGTTGTTGTTATAGCTTCTTTGGGTTTTGGAATAAAACATCTTCTGGCTGTGGAAATACCCTCATCACCCCTTGAAGGATAGGGAACGTCAGAACACACACCTCTTTTGGGCCAGGAAGCTCCATCTGATTCACCAGTGATTCCTAATTTTGGCCCCAGGTGAAAATCACCCTCCCCTCCCCACCTCAGGGCATCCCCCCAGCAATTTAAATGGGAACCGCCGAGGGTAGGACAAGTCCTCTATGTATCTTAAAGCTCCCTTTATCTTCCCAGAGAAAAAGGCTCTAGGGTCTCTTCCTGGGAAAAGATCTGAAGCAGCTGATTGTAAGGAGGGCTCCTGGGCTTCCAAAATGGTGACCCCAAATGCCCATGGGAGAAACGAGCGACTTCAGGGAGGAAGGCAGGATGTCCAGCCCCCAGTCCTCTTCACTGGAGCCATGTGCCACCCGACAGTCCCCTTTCCAGAGCTGGGCTTACTTCTCCGCATAGCAGGTGCTTGGGGTGCCTGAGAATTCGGGGTTCTCCTGTTAAGTGATGCTCTTTTCCTTGTCCCTCTCACAGCCACAGGCTCTCTGATCCCTCCACTGCCAGTGTCCTTCTCCAGCACCCAACCCCTGCTCCCTAAGCTGCTCCTAGAAGCTGGTTTCTGAGACTTGAGATACAGGGCACCTGGCCTGCTCAGGAGCAAGGTCTCCAGCTCTCCCTCCCTGCGGCCCTGGGGGCTGCTGTTAGGAGGGTGGCTTAGATGGCAGACAGATCAAAGTCTCTTCTTTTTGGGGGCTATTTCCTGTCCCTCGGTGTGGAATTCTCCAGTAATTCTGGTGATCTAGAATTCTGGTGATCTAGGGGATCAGAGATGTCCAGTGCAGCCAGTGTTGCTTGGAGTTCCCTCACTACTTGGCCCAGGGGCAGGAGCGTCACCTGCGAGCTTGTTAAAGATGCAGATTTTCAGGCTCCACCCAGGCCTCCTGAATGAAGTTGCTTGAGGCCCAGGTACCTGTGCTTTACCAAGCCTCTGGGGATTGAGTGGTTTTATTTTATACCCACTGGAATGGTAGCATTCTTATGGCTATTTTGTCTACCTGCAGATAATATCTAAACTCACACCTGCAATCTATACCTAGAAAGGACTGGCCTTGGGCAGAATTATGAGTTTGGACAAGTCCTCTTCAACTTTCCAAGCCTTTTTAAGGCTTACCTCTCACTTTGAAGGGGGGCCGTGGGGTGTACAGGCTCTTTGTATGGCCCCAGTGAAGGAAACGGTTCCCAACTCCTTCACACCCATGTCTCTGTGATCTTATTAGAGGGGGTCCGTGTATCCAAACCAAAGGAGGACTGGTAATTTACTTATCACTAAAGCTCATCAGAGTTCAGAGTTTAAATGCTGGTTAGAAAATTTCTGAAGAAACAACAATTTCCTTGTGATCAAGTAATTCCTTATCAATACTGCACTTGGTATTTATTCTTTACCATAGAATAACCAAAGAGCAAATAGTGAAATGTAACATGAGACTCCGAATATGATGGCAGTAACCCAGCATGATATCCTTGCATTGCTGTTCTGCTAGATTAAAAGACTAATTAAATTGGCCTATCTAATATAAACATAAGCATGCATGAAAATAGGAAACATCCATAGAGGGAGCATATGAACTCAAGATACTTAGTCAAGGAGGGCTAAAGGAAAAAAGAAATGTGTAGAATTTATTTTTTTTTTGAAAGGAAAATAACCCTCATTTGTATGTGCTATCATGAAAGGAATCTAATACATGGGAGCAATCACATATCAAAAGATGCATTTACTTGCACGATTGTGGGTCCTTTAGGGGTTATGAAATTGTCTATAAACCGGGATGGATTTTGTCTTGTGACATTTTAATCACCCGGTGTGTGAAGAAGCAGCTCACAAATAGTTTGAGCTGTAAGCAGATGAGTTGCCATGTGTTTAATACCAGATTAATTCTCTTACTATTGTCAATACTTTGGTGTTTCATTCATTGATGGTTGGAACTAAGCAATGGGTGTGTTAGAGGTGAGGTTGGGGAGACTTCGGAAGTCTGAAGGGCTGCTGCTTTTCCTAAAGTAATCCAGGCGAGGAGCTGAGGAAACAATTATGAACACCGCATCGAGCACTCAGAAGGTGTATAATTAAATGTTTAGTGAATAAATGTCAGACTGAATAGCTATGGTGGTTCAGAGAAGAGGAGATCCCAGTGGACTGCTCCAGGACTGCTTTTGTGGAGGATTTAGGTCTTACAGGATGGGAAAGCTTTAGACGGGGGAGAGGGGAGAGGGAACCCTGGCCTGGAAAGGAGGGCAGGGAGGAAAAATGTGACTTCTGTGAGGAGCAGTGGGGATGGACCTCGTTAGGCTGGTAAGAGCAGGAGAAGAACAAAAGCTTTCAGGTTCAAGGTGGACCCAGAAGGTGAAGGGGACCTGCTTTGTGCCAGGTGGCCCAGCTCTCCCTGGACGAGTGTTTACAATCTCTCCTGCCTACCGAGTTCTCAGTTGGCAGGCTTCTTTAAATGCTGTCGCAGATGGTCTTTCTAAACTGTCCTCAGGGCGGTTCTCTGTACCTGTAGTGACTCTTGACACAGGGCTGAGGATATGGTAGGTCCTCCCTAATTACTTTTTTTTCCCTTCTTAAAATTTTTTTTCCCCAGGGAATATTTATGGACCGTCGAATTCCCCTGTTTTAGCATACATTTCTGCCAATTTTGACAAATACGTGCAGTCCTGTAGCCACTCCCACTATCAAAATAGAGAAGAGCTCCAACACCCCCAAATTCTCCCATTTATCTTTCCCTTTCACAGTGCACCACATTAAAGACGTGTGACATGCAGGGAGAAACCACTGATCCCTTTCCAATGCCTACAGTTTTGTCTTTTCCAGAACATCACTTGGGTAGAATTGTACAGTATGTAGCCTTTTGAACTTGGTTTTTCCATTTAGCAGGGTGCGTTTGAGGGTTGTCTGTGTTGCTGATTGTATCAGGGATATGTCCTCCTTGGTGCTGAGTAGACCTCTGTTGCGTGGATGTCCGCCAATTTGTTTATCCATCCCCCAGGTGAGGGACCTTTGGATTGTGTCTGGTGTTTGAGGACTACTGATAAAGCTGCTGGAGATATTCACATATAGATTTTTGCATGACTGTCCCTTTTATGTGAGTAAATACCTGGAAATGAGATTGTTCGATTGTGTGTAGTAAGTGTGTATTTGATTTTATAAGAAACTGAACTGTTTCCCAAAGTGGTGAAACCGTTTTGTCTCCAGCAGTGTATGAAAATTCCAATTACTTTCCATCATCGTTAGCACTTGGTATTTCTCAAGTTTTATTTTCTTATCATTATTTTAATGTCATTCTAACAGGCATGTAGTGCTTTCAGCGTGGTTTTAATTTTTATCTTCCTAAAATGAATATTCGGCATCTTTTCATGTGCTTAATTGCCATCCATGTATCTTTTGTGGTGTGGTGTCTTTCAAATCTTAGATTGTTTGTAGATGAATGGATCAAGAAGACATACACACAGTGGACTACTACTCAGCCATAAAAAAAAAAAAAGAAAAGAAATCTTGCCATCTGCAACAACAAGGATAGAACCAGAGGGTATTATGCTAAGTGAAATAAATTAGAGTAGGACAATTATGTGATCTCACTCATGTGGAATTTAAGAAACAAAACAGAGGATCATGGGGGAGGAGAGGAAAAAATAAGATGAAATCAGAGAGGGAGACAAACCATAAGAGACTCTTAATCATAGGCAACAAACTCCAAGGGTCGCTGGAGGGGTGGGGCGATGGGGTAACTGGGTGATGAACAATAAGGAGGGCACGTGATTTAATGAGCACTGGGTGTTATACAAGACTGATGAGTCACAGACAGCTCCCTCTGAAACCCAGAATACATTATATGTTAATTGAATTAAAATCTTAGGTCAATTTTTGTTGGGCTGTTTCCTTATTACCAAGTTTTGAGAATTCTTTATATATTCTAGCCCTGAGTACTTTCCCATATATGCAATTTGCAGTTATTTTTATCCAGGTTGGTGACTTGCCTTTCTAGTCTCTTAACAATATCTTTTGAACAGCAAATGTTACTAATTTTGATGTTCAATTTATCCGTCTTCGGTGAATTGTGCTTTTGATGTCCTAATATTTACCTAACCCCAAGGCCTCAAAGATTTTTTCCTCTGTTTTCCTCCAGATATTTAATAGTTTTTACATTTTTTGTCTATCATCTGTTATTTTTGGGTTTTTTTGTTTTTGTTTTTAAATTTATTTTTTATTGGTGTTCAATTTACTAACATACAGAATAACCCCCAGTGCCAGTCACCCATTCACTCCCACCCCCCGCCCTCCTCCCCTTCTACCACCCCTAGTTCTCTTTTGTTATAAGGAGTTATTTTTGTATAAGGCGCAAGCTGCGAGTCTGTATTTCTTTGCATACAGATATCCAACTGTTCCAGCAGCGCTGTTTGTTGAAAAAGACTATAGTTTCTCCTTTGAACTGTCTACCTTTGTTGAACATCAACTGACCATTTATGTGTAGACTCCTATCTGGACTCAGTTCTGTTCCCTTGTTCTGTTTTTGGTTGCAGTGCTGGGAGTGATGGTTTTTCTAGTTTTCCACATTCTCAGCTAGGGCCCTAACTTGTTTTGAATAAATACGTGTAGCACTTATAGGTGATTCAGATAAGGTGGCTGTTGTGGTCTCGACAGTTCTTAAAATGTGGTCCCAGACCAGCAGCAATAGCAGCACCTGTGAACTTGCTAGAAATGAAATTCTCAGGCCCTCCCCACACCTTTTGAATTAGAAAGTCCAGGGATGGTGTCTAGCAGTGTGTGTTTAAAGAAGCCCTCCCAGGAATTCTGATGCATGCTGACCTTTGAGAAACATTGTTTTAAGGAGGTGAAGACCTCAGAATTTAGATCATTTCGAAGAAAATGATAAGGATTATGTTAACAGGCTTAATCTAGGTTCTCCTGTGTCTAGGTTCTAATTCAGATATGATTAGACACCGTGGTCATGGCCTATCTGAAAGAGATTCTTTTTTCCTCTTCCAGCCTCGAAAACATTTTTCTGAGCTCCTGTGGCCATCACACTCCCAACAGGAAATGAGATTTCCCTTTAAGGAATAAGAGGGCATTTCTGATATCTAGAAAGGTTTCCAAGCAAGACATCAACTTCAAATAGAGCCAAGTCCGGGACCTAATGGGTATGCATTTCAGGTTAATAGGTTGGCAATCAATGGGAAGTTCTTCGGCTCAGTGAGTGGCAAGTTTCAGGTCCTCCCCACCCAGAAATCCGTTGGGGTTTTCCTGACTGCAAATAAGGAGGGGAGAATATTGTGCAAGCTTTTAAAGGGCCTCAGGCTTCCCGGGCTGCAAGAGGAAGATTGTGGCCCTACTCTTCCCATGTTCCCACAGGAGATGCAGGAAAAGCTGTCCTTTCAACAGATGGTTTGGAGCCGGCTGCTTGCCACAGAGGCCAGGGCAGTTCCAGAGTAAGGGAAGGGTGCCTTCTTCAACCCTGCAAGCCTTTTTTTCCCCCTCAGGAAAATGCTTTAAAAGAGCAAAAGATACAATGTCATATCTTCATTGTAGCTCTACCTTCAACACACACAATATTTTAACCTCTTACTTTTAATTTTCCAGTTGTAGATTTGAACTGGGCCTTTGTTAACAGCTGTGTTTGGAAAGAAAGGATAATTTTTATTTAAACAACCAAAAAAAAAACAAAACAAAAAAAAAACCCTAAAACCCAAACCTGGCAGGATTAAATTTCCGTGTTTGTAGCCTCAAGATTGAGGAAGGGACCACCCTGGGGAAGAGAATAGACTTTTTCTCTATGCTGGACACAGGATGGCTTGGATCAGGCCCGGGGAACACTTCGAGCTGAAACTTTCTTCCTTGCTTGGTTTGAGCAAATATAAACCTTCTGTTCCAGAAAGTTGTTGCCGGTGTGGTGATTATATGTGTTCCTGCATCATACCTCACGTGACCACCTGCTTTTCAAAATTCTGTATGACACAACTGGAATCAGCACAAGTGGGTTGAAAGTGGGGGCTCTGGGTCCTTCTGCCAGTCCTTTGTGCTCCTCCCTGGCATGTGTATTGTGATAGGAAAGTGAGTTGTCTTTGTGAGTTTGCATATTCTGTTACTTTGCCAGCGGTCTGGTTTCCAAAACAACGTTCAGAACTGCTCATCAAACTCCATGTTCACTTGAAAGAAATTGGCCTCTCCCTTTCCAATCTGCTAATAATCTTTCACAAATTTTTTTTTCATTTACAGCATTTGAGAAGGAAAGTTCATTAAAAAAAAAACCAACAACCATGAACCACCTGTTAGAGAAATATGAACAGCATGCTCAAATTTTCTTGTTTTTCCCAGTTTCCATATGTGATGAAAAATGGCAGGGACTGGGAAGATGTCCATTTCATGTCCTTTAACATGCATGGTATGGAGGGGAAACCATGAACTTTGGGGCCCAAGACCTTGGTACAAAATCAGGCTCTACCATGTAATAACCACATACCCTTGGGTGAGTCACTTAGATTTTCTCAGCCCCTCATTTGTAGAGTGTTAGGTAATAATACCAATCCTGTAGGATCCTTTTGAGAAGTTACTGTGCAGTAAATGGTATCTATTATTATTTTTTTAATTTGTTTTTTAATTCAGGTATAATTAACCACAGTGTTATATTAGTTTCAAGTGTGCAATATAATGAATGCTTCTACAATTCTATATATTACACGGTGCTCATCACGATTCTTAGACTTTCTCTTTTTACTGGATTTCATATTTTGCTTTAGATGTGCCAAGCACCCACCAGCCTTGGAGGTAAACTTTCCAAAACTGATCTCCTGCCATCGTTCTGTGCAGATCCTACTATCATTCATGCCCCACAATATCCTCCTTTCCCCACTTGACATCTCCCAGTAGCATCTGAGAGTCACATACTAAACTCATAAGGGCCCTCCTGGAGCACCTAAGTTTTAACAGGGTTGAAAGCCTCAAGCTTGGAGGATAAAGCTCACACAGTACAGTTGAGAGCCACAAGGAGCATTTTGGTTTTTAGGACAGCAAGTAATATCTCTGAATTCCTGGCTTCCCAGAGGCAGGTCCTCGAAGCTCAGTTTTACAGAGACTCTGGGATCCGTATGATAGTGATCTGCTATAATGTGTCCTGTTAGCACTTCTTCTGCTCTCTCTATCCACAGGCAGGCTACTTGTGTAACACAAAGTATAGACACAGTACCTAGCACCTAGGAGGCCCGTGGTAAATACTGTTTGAGTGAATGAACAATTCTCACAGGTAAATATCCCTTTTAATGTTTACCCTACATCGCTCCTACTTGGCTTTATTTATCTTTTGCCTCTTGAATTAGATATCTATTGATGTGTAATAAATTACCACAAATTTAGCAGCTTGAGACAATAATGGACGTGTGTTATCCCCTACAATTTCTAAGGGCCAGGGATTCAGGAGGAGCTTAGATAGGTCTGGCCCATGGTCTCTCATGAGGTTGCATGGGATGTTGGCCAAAGCTGTGTTCAGCTGAAGGCCCAGCTGAGGCTGGAGGATCTGCTTCCAACGTGGCCAACTCCCATGGCTCACAAATCAGTGTTGACTGCAGACAAGAGGCCTCCATTTCCCACCAAATGGATCCGGCCATACGGTTTCTTGGATGTCTTGTTGACATGGCAGCTGGTTTTCTTCAGAGTGAGTGATCCAAGAGAGAACAAGGTGGAAACTGCAATGTCTTTTATGATCTAGCCTCAGATAACACACTCTGCAAAACCTTTTTTGGTCATACAAGCCAGCAGATCATCTCTATTCATTGTAGGAGGGGGCTACATACTGATGTTAATCTTAGGAGGCAGGGATCACTGAGGTCCATCTTGGAGATTGCCCATCATACCTCTTATCCAGCCCTTTCTTATTTCTACCAGAAACTGACATATTTTAAAAAGATTTTATTCATGAGAGACACACACAGGGGTGGGCAGAGACACAAGCAGAGGGAGAAGCAGGCTCCATGCAGGGAGCCCAGCGTGGGACTCAATCCTGAGACTCCAGGATCACACCCTGGGCTGAAGGTGGTGCTAAACCGCTCAGCCACCCAGGCTGCCCACATTTCTTTTTACCTCTTTCTTCTAGATGCATCTCAGTTCTCTTCTGTTTGGCATCTCATCACCTAATAAGGGATAGCCAGACTCACTAGCATTGCAGGGATGTGGTGGAGATGTGCTTTGGCCAGGGGCAGTACTAAGCCATCACCACCAGTTCTTGACTCTTAAAACTGTATGATAGACCTTAACCTCAGCTTAACTCTTGCTGCAAAGTTTTAGCTACTGCTAAACCAGGACCCACTGGAAGAGCAGGCACATGCCTGCTTTGTAAGATTTCCAGATTAAGAAAGTGCCACCTTCCACAAGTGAAGATGCAACTCTGGGGCTGCCCTGAGGTACTAAGGAATGGGACAGAGAGCTATGTTTGTAGGAGAGAGGTTGGACGACAATGAGCGGTAACCACTTCTTCCTCAGCGCTTTGGTGACCAAGACTATATACCTTAAGAAGTTGCTGAGATTCAAGGCAGAGCCTGTGGCCAATAATATCTGCCTCCAGACACAGATAACTTGCTTCCTTGGAGAATTTATTTTTTGTTTATTAAAGATTTTATTTATTCATGAGAGAGAGAGAGAGAGAGACCTAGGCAGACGCAGGACTTGATTCCAGGACCCTGAGATCACACCCAGAGCTGAAGGCAAACATTCAACCACAGAGCCCCCCAGGTACCCCTCTTACTTGGAGAATTTGATCTTCACTTGTACTTCATCAGCACGAAGACCTGAGCTGACTAGAGCTCCCTTCAGCATCTGTGGCCTCAAAATATTTTATGTTCAATAAACTGGAAAAAAGAAAATACCCCCCTCCCTTCTTCTTTCTTCTTGGTGGTTTTTGTTTTCTCTGTATGGGAGCTTGTAGATAGGAGGCCCAAACTTCCATGAATGTCTCTGTTGTTTTGCAGAGTTATTAAAAAACCATGTTTTCCCCTCAAAATAGTGACTGTTGTTTCTCCAACATTCCTGTATCACTAGGGGAGACAGCTCGAGGGGAGACAGGAGTTTCCAAGGCCCTGAGAATCAGGAACTGAGCATTTGTTTTCCTGGGCTGCCGTGTCCCCTGGTTGGGGAGAGTGAGTACCCAGGAGCTGAGAGACACACTGTGTGTGCATGTGTGAGTGTGTGTGTGTGTGTGTGTGTGTGTGTGTGTGTGTGTGAGAGAGAGGCACAAGCACACAACTCGAAAGAGCATGGGTTGGATTATGGAATGTTTTCAGTTCATAAAAGCATTATTGCTTTGACCTGTTCCTCCCTCTCTTCATGTACAGAGTTTTGGTCACAGTCTCAATGGAACATAAGAACAAGTTGAAGCAGGTTTTCTGAAGGCAGGGGGGATCTAAGTTCTGCAAGAGCTAGGGCCGTTATAGCTGTTTCTCTAGAAAGGCTTGGGGCTTGTTCACCTGTGTTATGCTTCCTAAGGACGGTGCAGCCCCCAGCTCCCTGCCCTGGGGACCAGGCTGGCCTGGGCTCCCAGGAGGGAGGGTGGAAGGAAGGCGAGCTCACGTCCTGGTCAGCACGGTCCAAAGGACCAAAGAGGGTAGGGTGTACTAACAACACATCCGTCTACTTCCTGGGGAGGGAGGCATGAGCTTAATTTGGCCCATTATCAGCCTGGACTTTGTGACTTCACAGCCGTCTTTCTTTTTATCTTCTTGCTCCTGCTCCTTCTCTTATCATTCTTTCACTGCCTTTTCTTGTCTCCTTTTCGTCTGGAAACTCCTCCTCTCCTACGTAGTGTGATAAGACAGATGTACCTGGCCCACTTCGTGGGAACCCTGCCCGGGGCTCCAGATCACTCTGGGACAGGACATGGCTTCTCTCGTGAACTTTATGAGTGCTTAAAGCTGCCTTCCCAAGGCAGCTGAAGAAAAGCAGATTTAGTTCCCTGTGGTATTCTTGGAGGCACTCTAGGCACCTTCGAGAAGCTCTGTGGTGCCCAGGATGCGGTAGTGAGGCACTACTTAGGCACTAGAATTTATGGTTTGTAGCTCGCTGTGCTTGAACCTTCCTGAGCTCTGTGTGCCACGGACTGGATGACACTGAAGGGCTCGTATCAACAGCACTGGGTGGACGTGGGCTTTTCCATAGATGACCCCATAGCATTTTTGGCTGGGGTCCCTGTGGCAGAGGCGGCTTGTTACATATTTGGAGGAGGGATGCCAACCTCCACTTGGCACTGATCCCCAACCCCCACCGGCCCCACGATGACCAACTAGCACCTGGGCATGGACAGATGCCCTGCCTAGACTGCTGCCACCATTCTCCCACAGGCCTTTCTCATACAGTATCTTGGAAACACGGACAGTGGACAGCACCCAGCCTCATTGACATGAGCTCCGTGAGGGCTCAGGTGCCCAGGAATGCAGCGACAGCTCTGTTTCCTGTGATCTGAATCACAGGACCGTCACTGGGCCCTGCGGGGACTCTCACCCCACCCTTGGCTGGTGCCCCACTTGGCTGATTTCCTAGGCTTGGAATGTTCTTTGAGTTTTTAGCAGGTCTGCCTAGAGGGTTTTGGTCTGTGGTTTCCTCCTGGCAAGTAGTGACTTTTCCTGGGTACCAGAGGCATGCAGTAAAGTAACCCCAATATTTTGAATGGATGGAGGAGGGAGAGAAGGAATGAATGAGTGAACGAATGAATGAATGCATGCATGCAGCAGGGCAGGAGGCAAGCATATTTCCTGCTTAAGTGAAATCGCTTTGTCCAGTGGTTCTCTGTGTTCACGAGTGTGCCCTGCATCACAACATGGGGTTGGGAGATTGCCCGGCCCTTTCTCTCTGGGCCTCCCCCTCAGTGACCACCATCCCACTGACCGGCCATCACCATATCTCCCCTCACTTTATACTATGCCGCTCTCCCTATCCTATCAGTGGCTGATTCTTTCATGTTTTCTTCCTACAAAGCACAAAGTAACTTAAGTTTTATTTTATTAAGTGGATAGAGTACAAGCTCTGCCATGAAGACAGACCAGCTCCTTCCGAAAGTGCAGAAGAGAAAGAAGAAAACAGTTTCTATTAAGTTTGAGATGCTAATCTTGAAATGCCTCCAGTGCTCTTCTGATTAGATTCCACACAGAATAAAACATGCAGACAACTGCAAGCCTCAGCCCTCAGACATCTCCGATTCTCCTTGTGTGACTCTCTGGGAAGACATAGATAGCATGGAGTAATCTCTCCTGGGGAATTAATTGCTGTTTCCTCTTTCCTGTTTTGAACAGGATTTTCTTTATTGTGTGAGTACAGCATGTAGAACGTATTCTTTGGCATCACATAAATATTTACTTCGTATTTAAAACTCCTGTCATGAAGAATTTATTTATTCTACTTGAAAATATAACCTATTTTCCTCATGGCAAATAAAAATAAAAGGCATGGCACTGAAAATAAAAGCATAGTTTTGAGGGTTTTTTTTTTTTTTTTGGTTTTGTTTTCCTTCCATTTATCTTGCATTTTTTTCATCAGAAAGTCCATAAAGTCAAGCCAGCGAACTATTGAGAGGGAAAAATTAACTCCCCACAGATGGGGTGGCAAAGGTTCCATCTAGCTTCTATTAGGAGCTTCCCCGCCAAGCCATAGCCACCGTTGTCTGGAATATCATGGTAATTCTTTGCTTTGTTGGTGGACACCTCTCAAGGACCAGAGAACAATAATTGAGAGAGTGGCCATGGCCCATCCCTTTGTGGTATGGAGTCTGTGCCGAGAACAGTACTTGGCATCCAGTATCTACAGAGTACATGTTTTTAGGTGGACAGTTTATCATATACCCTTCAGAAATTTTCAGTGTGTATTTGAATATATTTATCCTCTTCTCTTTCTCATTTTATGTACATACTATATACCCCTTTCTTCATTTTCTTATTTATTTCTTGGTGGACTTAGCATATCTACTTTTTTAAAAACCACGGCATTAAACTCCATCCTGTGGGTGTATCATGAGCTAATCAGTCCCCTTTCCAAGTCTCTAGATGAGAGCAGAGGTGGATGTGTGAAGAGGTGGGCGGGGAGAAACAGTCATTGACTTCCATACAGTCGGGTACAAATGGGGCCCAGGCTGTTCTCCCATCCTCAGGAGGCATGACTGAATGGGCCAGGGTGGGAGTTTCTGAACTGACATTTACTGTTTGTTAGCTGTATGACCTTCAATAAATTATTTAGATCTCTTAAAGGCCTGGTTTCTTTGAAGTCAAGAATAGTACCACTCCATGGTATTAGATGATGTATGTAAGTTGCTTACATATCTCATGTAGATGAAATAGTACCTCACATGTATATAATAGCACCTCGTGGATATGTGATAGCTCTTCATGGGTATGAAACAGCGCCTCATGAATATGTAATGGTACCTCGTGCACAGAATAGTATTTCATAGATGTAAGGTACTTAGGATGGTATCCAGCACATGGCGGGGGCCCCATAAATTGTAGCTATTATTTTTCAGCTCCTGAAAAATCTCAGGTTTGACAGTTCCTTAGACCAAAAGACAAAACAAAATACCAGGGTGGATGAGTTGTTTTGTGTTGTGAAATAACCTGCCTTTGAGGACTGGATTCATTCTTTGCTTGGGTTCTAGGAAAAGCCTTCTGAGGAGGTCCCCAGCCTTTTCTCAAACCAGTTCTGTTTCTTACTGCTTTTGTCCTCGAACTGAGTCAGTGTTCCTTGCCCAACCCAATCTTCCTGGCAGCTTGCCAAGTATGAAGAAGGAGTCGTTTTTCTAAAGCCCCTAATGGATGGGGTGCGGAGAGAGAATGCTGACTCTCTTTTATTCACAGTGGCAGGTGTGGAACATCTGGAGGCAGCGCGGCCCCCGCAGGGTAAAGCAATTAGGGGGTGTCAGTGCAGGTTTTGCAGGGCAGGGAGTGAGGCTGTTTCACTCCTCAGGTTGTGTTGGCACCAGGAAGAAAGAGAAAGGTGCGTACCAGCTTGGGGTTTACGCGGAGCCGTTGCATTACCCTCTCTTGATAGATAGAAAAGCAGAAGCCCAAAGAGATTAAATGAATTGGTCTAGGACATCAAGCAAGAGTGGGGCAAAGGCAACAGTTATCTGGTCTCCTAATGCCTAGTTCAGCCATACTGGCCGAAAAAGATCGAAAGAGAGAAGTCAGAAAAAATAAAGACGACCCCACGGCATATTTGCTTGTGGCAAAGACCCCTGTGTGCCCTGAACATGAAGGGTAGCTGCCTGTCCTGTGGTGAGGAATGACAGCGGTACCCAGAGGCTGCTGGGCATGCATACTGGTCAGTCTGGTCCAGGCATCTGGGCCAGGGGGCTTGGGCAGGATCGATCCTTGGGTTTGGCAGTCCTTGCTACACATACCGTGGAAGGAAGTGCTGGCATGCAGGAGTTCCTAAGTCGGGGCCTGCCAGGTCTTCTTAAAGAGAATCCTGAGAGTATGGAGGTTAAGGGTGTATGTCCTTTCACGTAGGGGATGGTGTTCAGTCCTGGTAGGTCGGCTCCCTTATCGTGCAGGAGGAGATGAGGTGCGGGGAGGGAGGAGATGGCGCATCAGTGAGGCCTTCAATGATCAGACTGGCCAGGGAAGGTTGGCATACGGTGTGGTGCCAGGAGCTACATGGGGAGGTCGGAGCCCAGGGGAGAGGAGCCAGATGAGGCTGCTTCACCAGAGTCATGACTCCAAGGTGTGGGCTCTTTCTGCTGCTTCCGCCACCTGTCTGCAACCTGCCGTAGATTGTTCTGAGCATCAGGGCTACTAGATACTCCTTGTGTGAAAGGTCCCAGGAGCTTGAAGTTGACAGACTAATCGAACCAAGCAGGAAACATGCCTGGAATGTTGCTGGGGGCTGCGGTAACAGAGGATCTCACAGTTGCTCCAGAGGACATCCCTGCTTCATTTTATGCCCTCGTGAACTCTTGTCATTATATCTGACAGATCTTCATTTCCACAGAGAGTTTCACTAAAGTTACCCAGCTTTTAGTTGGTCTCTCCCTTCTGCTGCGTGGCAGGTGTACCCATAAAACAAAGGATCTGGAACGGGCCAGATGGACCCTCTGAGAGGAAAGCCAGCCTGAGTTTCGCCTCTGAGGGCTGCTGCAAATGAAGGGTCACACCAGTGACAGCAGTGAGCATCCTTCGGTGTGGGCGTAGAGGGCAGGTCGGGGTAGCTCTTCCGTCAGTTCAGAAGCACTGGCAGCTGTGAAGCTGATGACATTAGGCCTGTCCCCCTCTCCACTGCAACGTCCAGTACCCTCTCCTCGCTCATGCCAAGTTAGCCCTCCACTTCCCCAGCATAGAGAACCGCTTTTAAAAGTCACTAAAGAGCATCAGAGAACATTGTTTTCCATGTACGGACAATCCATAAACCCATCATCCAACAAGAGCATCGCGTAATTCTTTTATGTTACCTTCAATCTGCAAGTGTGTTTTACACAGTTTTGTGTTCTTGTGCATTCTGTTTTTACCATCTCCTATCATTTCCCCATGTTCCTATGTGGTCTTAGCTCACCATTTTTAACTTGCTAGAAATGTAATATAATTGGTTAGACCCTTCTTTTTATGTTAGTCCAGTTACTTTGCTAAAACAGGTATGCAACGGGGGAACATATATCAGTTATAATTATATAGTTTTTAGTTTCTGTTTATTGATTTAGAATCCCAAATTAAAGGATCTGACTCTTTTTTGTGATGTTTGCTCCTATAATACTGCTTCTGGAAATCTTACCTCCCATTGCAATATGTATAATATGGATAGTACCATTTTAAAACAAACTTGTTTCTTTATTGGGTAAGAAACGGTAAGTCGATGGTAAAAACCAGCTGTTCTTTGCATTTTAAAAATTCCTAATAAGAGTGAATATTTTATAATTCTCCTATAAATTTTACGTTCATGTCATTTACACAGTTATCTCAAGGGATCTTAATGGATATATTTGGATTTGTTGATACACAGACCTCTGTGGTATTCTTGGTATTTAACTTGAAACTAATCAGGGGGAACGAGACAAATCCAGATTGTGGAACATTCCATAAGACAACATCCTAGGCTCTTCATAAATGTATCATAAAAAGGAAACAACAAAGCTGTTCTCCACTGAGAAGGCTAAAGAGATATGGCAACTAAATGCAAAGCAGGAGCTCTAAGTAGCTTCTGAAAAAACTTAAAGCTACCACAACTGTAAAGGGCATTTTGGGGACAGTTGGAGTAATTTGAATATGAACTTTATATTAGATAATATTATATCAATGTTACATTTCTTAACTCTGATAATTGTGGTTATTATGTAGGAGGATAGCTTTGTTCTTAGGAGATGAAGGCTGATATACTTCAGGTTAAGGTGTCCCTGTGTGTGCAGCCCTCAAATGGTTTAGTCAAGCTACATATGTTTGTATCCTATCGTACATTATAAATAATATTATAACATGATCATGCTATAATATTAATTATATTATAATTATACTGTTATATTTATGATATAAATGTAATGATACATTAGCCCATATTATGTAAGTATAAAAATTACAGAAATTTTTCTTAATATATTTAATATATACTGTGTTGATTTTTATATCCACACCTGTATACATTTATAAATATGTCATATTCACACCATACACTCACACATACATACGCACACATGATACATTACCCTACAGGAATTGGATTTTAATGGAGACCCTTGACAGCAGCAGCAACCTCCCAGCAGGGAGGTTCTGTGGGCCTGAGGGACCCTTGGCTCCCATGAGAGGAATGGGGGATGGGAGTATTTTCACCAACTGGGGGCCCCATCCCCTTTCTCCTCTCACCTGTCCTGCCGCTTGGCACATGGAGGGCAGGGAGGTCCCCATGGGCAACATGAGGATTACATGTGTTTCCTTCTCCTGTAGCCTTCTGTTTTCCTATATCTTTGATATAGAATCTCAAAAGGCAGTGTGTGTGTGCTCCAGGGCAGGAGACACAGAAAGGTTGGGGAAGTTCAGTCAGATAATCAGACCTGACTTATGGGAAATTATTCTTGGCTCTCTGTCTAACCTGCTCCCAGGACCCACCCCTCACTGCTCACAGGTGGTAAGCAGCTTCTCTCCAGGTGTTGAGAACACACTACCGAAAGCAAGCTTGCTTGCTTCCTTCCTTGCTTCCTTCCTTCCTTCCTCCCTTCCTTCCTCCCTTCCTCCCTCCCTTCCTCCCTTTTTAACATTTATTTATTCACGAGAGACATAGGCAGACGGAGAAGCAGGCTCCCTGCAGGGACCTGATATGGGACTCAATCCCAGATCCTGGGATCATGACCTGAGCCAAAGGCAGACGCTCAACCACTGAGCTACCCAGGTGCCCCCTGAGAGGTCTTTAAAAGTCAGCAAGTTAATTATTGGGTTGCTATATTTAACATATTAAAATAAATGGAGTTTAGACCTTTGATTTGATTTCTGGTCATTTCTGTAAAAAATTGAGAAAGAGACCCTCGGGGACACCTGTAACCCTGGTTCTAGCAGGGCTCCTTTGAGAAAACTAGATTGGACTCTTCAGCAGTTTATCTGAAAATACAACTTTCCAGGATCAAAATGACTAGTCAATTTGAAGGATTTGCAAACCAGATTGCACCTGAAATGCATGAGGGGGCTGGCTTACTGTTTAAATGTGATCCATGGTAATCTGGTGAAAGCAGTTGAATGTGCATCCTCTGGCCTCGGCAGCCTGGGCCTGGGGTTTTGTAGATCAGCTTTGTAGCAAGTAAGGGATACTGGAGAGATTTATTTTTTTAATTACCATTTTTTTTCCTGCATCTAAAAATGGTAAAATATTCTGAATATAGTGAAAGGAGGGAGCAGAAATGAAAGTCACCTGTAATTGCACAATTGGATGGCCATGGCCAGATTTCTCTGTGTGTGCACATGTCTCTGTGTTAAAACAGAGCAAGGACACCTCCGTGAGGACCTGGTCAGCTGGGTTGTGGTCGTTGGTTGCATCAGGGTAGGAGGTAGGCTTTCCATACTCCATCTCTCTCCATGTCAGAGACATTTCGAAAAAATAAGCTCCAGTTAAAAAGGGGACTCAGGCAAGCTCAAGGAGGGGAAGCTGAGGGGCTGCGGGCACACCCCCATCTGCGTCATCTGTCCTGAGGATCAGCAGCTCAGCCTTTTTGCTTGGAGGCTGCTTCCCCCCCTTAAAGCCAACACTGGGCATGTGCTCCCCATTCTTGCCTCTCCTTGACCCTCCACCCCTACCTGCCTTGTCCATACTGACAGACTGCTCTCGGATTCTACAGCTATTTTGGCTCACCCAGGTGCCCAAGGGCAGGGAACCATATTTCCAAAAAGGTCTAGGAGGAACCATGTTCCTTCCCCCCCCAAGACTGACACTGTCATGGTGGCATGTCGGGTGGCGGAGGTTCTTGGGGGGTGCACCGGGTGTGGGTCGAGCCTTCCCAGTGCACTTTAAGCAGTGCCATGCAGGCCACCTTCCTGGGCCTGCAGTAGCTCTGGGAACCAGGCAGGAGAGCCAGGGCCTGCCTCCCCTGCCCTCCAGGAAGCCAGAGGCAGCTCAGCTCTTACATTATGAGAGCCCCTCAGATGAGTGCTTTGGGGCCTTGCTGTCGGGAGAGTGAGCTGTCCCCCAAAGCATGTGGACAGTGTAATGTTGGCTTCTCCCTCCGCCCTCTGGCTTAGAATCTGGGCTCCACCACTTAGTAGCTGTGTTACCAGAGACAGGTTACATAAGCTCTCTATGCCTCAGTTTGCACATCTGTGAAGTGGGGATACATCAGTACCCTGCATGAAGGTTGTAAGGATTCAGTGGGCACCTGGCACAGAGTAAGCCCTTGGGAAGCATTAGCCATCATTCTCATTGTGTTAGTCCGCATGGGCTGCCATAACAAAATAACTGGTTTCAACAGCGGAAATTTCTTTCTCATAGTTCTGGAGGCTGAAAGTCTGAGATCAAGATGCCAACCATTAGATGAGGGCCCTCTTCCTGCCTTGTAGACACCAGCCTTCTCGCTGGGTGCTCATAAGTTAGTGAGCGAGCTCAGAGCACTACTTCTTCCTATAAGAGCACTAACCCCATCCTGGGAACCCCACTGTCATGAGCACTGTCACATCAGTATGTGAATGGGACCGGGTGGTGTGTGTGTGGGGGGGGCACATACGTTCATTCCATAGCAATCATTATTATTAGTTCTGTTGTCGTTTATTAGCCCCCTTGCAGGGCTTTTTTAGGCCTGGGACAACCCCTGATGTGGAGGGAAGGAAGCAGTGGGGACAGTCCTTCCGTCTTCAGTGAGGTCTTAAAGTCCACAGTGGTGGCTCTTGAACCTTCTGGAAAACTACTTTCTCCGTGTTGTGTCTCCCTCTCCTTTTGGCCTCCAGGGAAAGGTTCCTGGTTGTCCTACTCAGGAAGGGGGGAAGGACGGACAGCCGGGTTTATTAGGCAGCTGCTTCTCTGAGCCAGGCAGCTGGGTGCAGACTCCTCGGCACCCTGTGATGTCAGCACTGCCATCCCCATTTACAGAGGGCCAGGCCCTCGGAGGCTCCGGGCAAGGCCACCCCGGCTGTCTAAGGCCACGCTGCTCAGAAGCTGCGATAAAATGTGAACCTTGAGCCTTCTGATCCCACACCCTTGCGATGTGCAGCCGGTCCTCAGGGCAATGGAGCAGCCACAGCTGGAGCAGGACTGGGACTGCGATGACTTTGGCGGGTGCTGCCGGTGCGGGAAACAGAGGCACGATCAGAGCCTTCCTGCCTCGCAGGGTGCGGCCTGCTGGGTCCGAGGCTCAGACCCCAGAGCCCCTGAGCCAGGGAGCGCTGCCCCTGTGCCTCCCGCTCCGGGCGCCTGCGGTGGGGGGAGGCCTCTTTCAAGGTGTGCTCACTGACCTGTCGTCTTCCCTGCCCTTGTCCCCTTCCAGCCCCTAAAGACAATGAAGAGCGCGTGTTCAGGGAGCGCATGCGGCCCAGGAAGCGGCAGGGGGCCGTCAGGCGGAGGGTCCACCAGGTCAACGGCCACAAGTTCATGGCCACCTACCTTCGGCAGCCCACCTACTGCTCCCACTGCAGAGACTTTATCTGGTAAGGCCCTGTCTCCCCGGAACCTCTGGTTACGCCTTCTCTGAGGTGAGAAGTTGGGGAAGAGTTGGAGGAGAATAGAAACTTCGTTTTTAAAGTGCTGATGTGCTTTATTTCTTCTCTATTTGATTGCAGAAGACTTTTCTGGAGGCTAAGGGAGTGTTTTGTCCCAGGGTTGGGGAGTGGGGATAAGTGGGAGGAATGGTGACTTTATACCTAGGATCATGTCATATATCATTGTTTAAGGGGTTACGATCTTTTAACCAATAGCGGTATGTTGTGATGTATATTTTTTTTTAAAAAGAATCTTTATATTTTAGAGACACAAGCTTAATCATTTAGAAAAGAAATGGTGTGAAGTTTGAGATTTTTTTTTTAATACGGGGAGAGGGGCTAGCAGTAGAGATGAAATAATAATAACCAATCATATATTAATCACTCTTAGAGCTGGGTGATGGATCTGCTACATTTATCTCTTTATTGTTGTATGCTCTGAATTTTTCCATTATGAAGCTTAAAAAAAATACTTGACTTGCCAGTATCTGTAATTCAAAGCAGTTCTTAATAACTGTTATAACAGTGGTGCTACTAGGCTGCCCAGATTTCAGAGGAGTGAGAGAGCAGCATTGGCTGGAGTGCTCAGGGAAGGCTCCCCGGAGGAGGTGGCATTTCTCCTTTCATGATGACTAGGATTTTGATAGGCAAAGACAGGTAGGTTGTAGGCCTTTTTGGGAGGTGGAGAAGAAGCACTGGCTTTGGGTATTGGAGGGGGAATTTTAATGAATGCCTACCATGTGCCAGTTTCGTTCTTATGCACTGAAGATATCTAATTAAAGCTTTCCAATATCCTACAAACTGTGCATTATTAAAGCCATCCTGCTGACAATACTGAGACTCAGAAAACAAGACAAGTATGTTGTCCTCCAGCTAGAAAGTGATCAGAGACCCAGTTCCACCCCTGGTGAGCCCAACTGAAAGCTTTTCCTGACCTCCCACCAGCCTTTCTGGCAACCTCTCTGAGCTCTTGAAGTTGGCACTTGGATCCCGTGGGGGAGAATGAGTGAGGCCAACCTGCAGCACAAACAAACCAAACCAGGGAACATTCGAATCGGTCTTTGAATTCCCAAGGTGTCCAGGAGTGGCTTGTCTTGTCCTCGTGCTTTTCCAGAACTAGTCACCGAGGTTGGCATGGACATTGGAGGCGATGTGGCTCAGAATACACTCAACCTGACTGAAGCAGAAATAATGCCCCACTCCCACCACAGATACATTTCACCCCCTGCCCCCACCCCCCCACC
This sequence comes from Canis aureus, assembly GCF_053574225.1. NCBI lineage: Eukaryota > Metazoa > Chordata > Mammalia > Carnivora > Canidae > Canis > Canis aureus. Next base: position 51,112,478 of record NC_135621.1, read on the forward strand.
CCCCGGGGCCGCTTTACCCTCTGGCCTACATATTTGGTAGTTTGGTCATGAGTTGTGTGTTTGGAGGGAGTAGGTGGTGAAAGCTGAGATTTATGGATTCAGGTCTCCTCTAAGCCCATGGTGAACCCCACTGGATTCTAGGTTTCCTGAGGCGTAGCCCCTGATGACATCTGGCTGCTGCTGCTGGGCTGGAAATTGCAGATTGTCCCCTGGCCAGTTGGTCGTGGTGCTGAGGACAGGGCCCAGGCCAGGCTGGTTGGGTTGTTCTGTGTCTATACTGACCCTAACCCTGCCCCAGGGGAGGCTACGCCTGCCCTGGAGGGAACCTTGAGCATTGGCCTTGATCAAACAGTACATTGAACCCCTAATCCTGGCCACAGACTGACCGAGGACCCTTGACTGCTCCTGAAACGCCCAGGGAATGTGCCTATAAGCCGTAGTCCTCCGACATGATTACCCACAAGGGAAGGATACATTCGACTAACCAGGACCTGCCTTGAGCAAGCAGAGTCTTCGTGGTTTTCTAGAACACTATAATGGCCCCACTGGAATGGCTGTTTGTCTAGGAAACCAAGCCCTGACACTGACCAAAACTTGTACCCATTCTAAGCACTGGGTCTACTTTCTGTTGCCTCTGAAGGAGTCATTTTTTTCCATGATTTTATTTATTTGCTTGGAGTGAGAGAGAGAACACAAGTGGAGGGGAGGGGCAGAGGCAGAAGCAGACTCCCCGCTGAGCAGGAAGCCTGCCGCAGGGCTCCATGCCAGGACCCTGGGATCATGACCTGAGCCAAAGGCAGACGCTCAACTGACTGAGCTACCCGGGTGCCCTGAAGGATGCTGGATTCCACAATGCTTGGTGCATTGTGGGTGGTGGCCAGAATGGGGTGACTGTGTGGTTTTTGACCTACTAAAACTTATTAAAAGGTTGTATTCTTCTTTGCAGGGGTGTCATAGGAAAGCAGGGATACCAATGTCAAGGTAAGAGGCATTGTATGAACCTAATCCTTGGGGGCCCACAGGTCTGTCCAGATCAGTGACACTCCTAGGAAGCGTGTGCTGGGTTTGATGACATTTAGAGGCTCTCAACAGTTTGCATGCTTCTGATCCCTCTCCGAGAAGCAAGACCCTGCTTTTCTGTGTCCCTGCCTGGCCATGGCTCCCGTATTCCTCTGTGGGAGCAGGGATAGGGGAGTACTTTGTGGGTGCCACCTGTCTCCGCTGTCCCAGGGGTCTCAGCACCCCTCCTAGTGAGACGCAACAATTGGAGGCCCTCGGAAGGCCCCACTCTGCACTGAGCTGGGCTCCGTGTGTTCTCTCAGTCCCGTCCCTCTCTCGCTCCCTGAAGAACTCCCTCACCTGCCCACTTCACTCTTTTCACTCAGTGGTCCTTGCTGATTCTCTCCTTTTCTTTTCTTTTCTTTTCTTTTCTTTTCTTTTCTTTTCTTTTCTTTTCTTTTCTTTTCTTTCTTTTCTTTTTTCTTTTTTTTTTGTGTGTGTGTCTCTACTGTGGACTTATTAACTCTTCAACATTTAAAACGCACTTGACATTATTGCAGCTTGTCAGTTTTCAGTTCTTTGACTATAAAATGCAAGGTCAGGTTGGCTAGGATTGGAGGGTGGATACGTGCTGTGCTCACGTCAAGGTTTCTCCGCGGTTAGAACTGGGAGACCATTCCATCTCCTCACTCAGGCTCTGGTTAAGTTGGGTATCACCCCGGGGGGGGACCCTGAGTGGGTTCTGTTGGACATTGCCATGTCCTCAGGGTAGCACGTATGCAGATGGCTCCTTACCCTTTGAGCCACCACTGCCCACGCTGCCTCATGACACTGAAGACAGAGCTCCAGGCCCTGGTGAAATGAAGCAAAAGCGTTTAAGACGGTCTGGGCCACAGAACACCCATTCTCCCGCTGCAGTGCTCCCTGTCACACGCGCCAACCCTGACGTGATCTGGGGTGGAGCACAGGACTGCTGCAGTGCCTTTAATAGACCTGCTTCACCGAAGGGAAACCGTGCCCTGACCTTGGCACATAGAAGCTGGGAAATTGATCGGTACGTCTGGAACTAGAGAAAACTGCTGATGCCCTCTGGGTGGAAGCGGTGCGCTCTTCTCCAGAGCATTTAGGGAACCCTGCTGGCTCTGATGGCACAGCGACTGCAGGAAGGGCTTCTTTAAGATTGGGGACGGAAGGGGCGTGGCTCCGCTCGTCCCTCTACTGAGACCTGAACCTTGGGGTGCAATCCTTTTACCCCCACTTGTCGCTCAGCCTTCCTTTTTTTTTTTTTTTTCCATCTGCAGTTTGCACTTGTGTGGTTCACAAGCGATGCCATGAGCTCATAATTACGAAGTGTGCTGGATTAAAGAAACAGGAAACTCCCGATGAGGTAAATATTTATAACATTGGACTTCTGGGCTTTCTTCACCACCACTCCCACCCTCCCCTGCCTCCTCCGGGGTTCCGAAGCAGCTCCTTATCGCTCTGGGATCCCCTCGCTTTCTTCCTTGAGTTGATCAGGGTTAAGGGAGTTGTCCGCAGCCTTCCAGCGAGAGGCTCAGTCGACAGAAACAGTGGGGCTCGGAGTCCGTTTCGTGTCTGTGGATATTATGCCAAGTGCGGTGCAATCCCAGATCCCCAAAGCCTGCGAGGAAAATGTGAATTGTCTTATGTCATTCATTATCTCATTGGAACAGTGAAGTGGCAACTGACATGTAAGTGGCTCCCCGCCGCTCATAAACATCGAGAGAGACACAACACACAAGCGGGAGCCTTATCTTTATGAGGTGAGGGGGGAACGGAGAGGAATTAGCAAACCCCAGAAACACTTAGGAGACGGGAATAACTAGGGTAATAATACCAGCCGGCGTTCATGGGGTACGTACCGTGTGCCCATGTAAGTTCTTCAACACATAGTATTTAACCTCATAGCAGCCCGAACGAGATGATGTGTAGTTATCATCTTCACTTCGCAACACAGAGAGCGGAAGCACAGAGAGGTCGCGTTAGCTTGCCCCAGGTCACACAGCTAGTATGGGGAAGAGCCACGCTCAAACCTAGGTAGTCTGTTCCACAGCGTCTGAGCCCTTGACCACTGGACTCATCGTCTCGTATTCTTACAACCTAGTATCAGATTGGCTGTTAGGGAAGTCGTTAGGGGTCAGGAAGGGAGACAGTTCAACAGCGAAGGTGGGTTTCTCCTGACTGAGCGATGGGGAGGAGAGTGTGAGTGTGGGCGTTATCTGTGTTCACAGCAGTGGGTTTCCGAGGCCTGCTTTTAATTCTCGGTGAAATAAATAAGTACTGCGTGATCATAGGGCATTAGAATTGGGGGTCAGAGAGACGCCAGGTGGGTTGATAATCAGGTGGATTTATAATTTGGCTTCCAAAAGGATTGACTTACAGGACTTCTTTGACTTAAAAATAATTCACCCAAGTGGCATCTTGGCATCTGAAGTATTTCCTATCCTTTATCTCGTTTCGCTTTCACACAGTCTCTGGAAAGCAGCGAGGGACACGGCTTGGATGGAACCTTCTACGTCCCTGAGGGGCAGGCGGCCCAGGGCACCAGGGTTGTTTGCAGGGGCTCTGTTGACACGGTGGACGCTGCAGGTGGTCACCACCCGGGCCTCCTGGCTCCAGTGCCAGGATCAGGACCCAAGCACACTGTCAAGCTTGTTACTCTGATGAGTAAACGAGAGGCAGGTGGCTGGCTTGCTGTCCGTCCATTCCTTCCTGTGCGCAGTCCGCTGAGCACTTCCTGTGTGCTGGGTCTTGTGCCACGTCCCGGAGAAACAGGAACACACGATTCCTTCCCTTCAGGATCTCACGGGATTCTTCTACTGGGAGCCCTTCCAGGCTTCTAGAGCTCTCCATATCTCCTTGGAGGGAGAAGTCCCCAACGGGTTTGTGCTGTGCAGGTTAGAGGCTTGGGGTGTGAAATACCTGTGACAGCTGAGTCTGTGACCAGCTCTTTCTGTCTTTCCTGGCCTGTTGGCAACGAACATAAGTCACCAGCGAGGTGTGTTCGCAAACTTGGCATGTGTCCCAAGGGAGATAGATTGTCAAGGATCAAGAACGGGGCCGTGGGTTTCTCAGCCCTGTGGAGCTCCTGCCTGGCCCGGGGCCCCTTGGGCCCATCTCCTGGAGCATCGGTGCGCCCTCACCCCACCCCCGGGTGACGGATGTGCCCTCTGCGAGTCCAGCACTGCTGGGGAGCGCCCCCCGAGCTCATTTCTTCCTGTCACTGCCTGCATGTGTGCACACACCTGCACACCCTGAATACACGGGGCCCTAAGCCCCAGGTATCTGATGTCTTCCTACGGTGAGGTGCTTTGGAACTTTTGCAGCAAGAGCTCCCAGCTGCTCTTCTCTCCCTGTTTCCTGCCTGCACGTTGGCCCTGAGGACACACCAGTCCCTGCACTTCCAAGTGTGCTGACCGCAGGAGGCTCTCCTCTGCATCTCCTTCCTTCCTTCCTTCCTTCCTTCCTTCCTTCCTTCCTTCCTTCCTTCCTTCCTTCCTTCCTTCCTGTTCTGTCTTGCTGCTCTTTTCTTCCTTCCCATACTTCTGCGCTGGTCGCACCCCAGTTTCCAGGTCTTCCCAGCAAGGTGGCGTGTGCACATATATACCGGCGTGCCTGCCGCCCTTTCTCTGATTGTGGCTCTTGCATGTGACCCGTCCTCCTCCCACCATTCTCTGATACCTTCGAGTCCTTGGTGGCCCCTCAGCTGTCCCCGCCCCTCACTGAACCTCCTAGTTCCTGGACACTTCCCCACCTCTTCACCTTTGTCTGTCGCCTGTGTGCCTCTGAGGCTCTTCCTGGAACCCACGAGTCTGCTCTCAGTGTAGGCCAACCATATCTTCAGCATTTGCAGGAGAAAAGTGGGTGCAGTGATCTGCACCCTTCAGGAGGAGCCGGCAGAGGTAGACGTGATGTGACCACATTCACGAATACATCTGCCTCTACTATAAATCTGGGGAGGCGTGGGCACAGTTGTTGTCAGTAAACCTGGAGATCTTGTACTGGGGCAAGACCCTGAGTGATCGCCCATGGCTCTCAAGCAGGGTCAGTGAGGTTCTGGCCCAATGGAAGGGTCAGCCTCTCTCTGCCTCACTGTGAAGGCAAGTGACCCTGAGTGCGTGTGCCTGTGCACAGGCATGCCTCATGCCTCTACATTTGGGATCAAGTCCATGTCTACATCTATGTCCATGTCTAGCTTTATCCCCTCCACCTTGCCCCCCCACAGGGGCCTTCATTAGCCAGTCCCCGGTGAGCCAAGGATAGATTCTTTGCTGCATGCTCTGCACTCCCTGATTCCCACATTCAAATGCAAGAGTACTTTCTCCCCAGCCCACGGGGTCTCTGGTGATGGTCTCGCCCATTTTGAGAGGGACCTGGTTCATGTGTCTGCTCCACTAGAGATGTAGATGGAGAGTGAGTGGCTCTGTGGAGGGCCACAAGAGACCCAGAAAGGTGGGCCAATGCTGACCACCCCTCGCTTCAGTGTCTCGTCCACCCCACGGCTCTGTGACATGAGGTGGGATGGGCATGCCATCTTTGTTTGCCAGATAAGGAATCTGAAACCCCAAGAAGTCAGGAAACTTCCAAGACCTCACAGGTGTTTGGTAGCAGACCCAGGCCTGCAGATCAAACTGCCCGGACTCCTTTTCCCCATCCTTCCCCATCCTTCTTACACCTTCTCTTTACTCTTTTTAAATAATCCATAAATGGCAGCACTGCTGGTAGAAGCCCTGGGCTCTGAATTCACACTCGTGGGCATCGAATCCTGCCTCTGTTACTTATCAGCTTATAGGCAAGCTTCTTTCTCTCACTGTGCTTTAATGTCCCCATCTGTAAACTCAGGCTAACGATGGCACCTACCACACGGGGTGCTGGTAAGGTTGAACTGTGCTGATGATGATGACACCTGGCTTGTGGGCAGTACCTATACCTTCATGTCCTTAGTGGTCACTGCTCTGTATTAGCAGTCTTCACCACAATTATTGCTTGTCCCAACTGACAGGCTACAGTTTCCACAGCTGTGCTGCGTTTTCAGGGCATTTATAGAATCTGTCCACCATCAAGCTGCTGGAAAACAGCCTAGGTGCGGCCTCCATGCACAAAGCAGCATTGAAAAACCCACAGTGATACCTCACTAACAGCCAGAATGTGAGGTGCAGATTGGGCGCCGTGTGCCATGAGAGTGTGAATGAAGCCCACAGCCCTGGAGTGATGCTGCCCAGGGGAGCGAGGCCTGGCCTCTCAAGGTCCAATAGCGAGGCAGAGAATGAGTTATAAGGGCATCAGGCCCCAAGGCCCTGGGAGGGTCTCTGCACCTTGCTTCTCAGGGCAGCTTTCAGAGCCAGGCTCTGACCTGCCACCTTCAGTGGCCATGTCTTCTGGGTGTGAACGAGCTTGCCAGTGACCCTGTGTTTTGCCATCCCTGCAGGTGGGCTCCCAGCGGTTCAGCGTCAACATGCCTCACAAGTTTGGTATTCACAACTACAAGGTCCCCACCTTCTGCGACCACTGTGGGTCCTTGCTCTGGGGCCTCCTACGGCAGGGTTTGCAGTGCAAAGGTAAGGTGCTCTGTGCCCTGCCCTAGACCCCCCCCCCCCCCCCCGCCCCATACTCTCACATCCTTTTGGTCTCCCTGTAGCCTTTTTAAAAAAATTTTTTTGTTCTCAGAGCCTCCCAAGTAAATTCCAGGTTTGGCCAGGGCACTGAGCACAAGCCCTTGTTACATGCTGCTTAGTTACTCCATGGATTTGTTAAGCAGTCTCCGTGCAGAGCGACCAAGGAAACTCCATAGAGGGAATGCTGAGGAATGTGTGCTTCTCCCATCTCTAAGACCATGAGGATGCTGGGAGGCATGAGAGGAGTCTATAAAAATGTAGAAATATTTTAAGGAAAAATACATTGGATCAGAAGGGAAGACATATTTCTGGAGTTAGGACCTGAAATGAGTAATGGCTATCTTTCTGTGACGATCTGTGGTTCTGAGCTTATTCTGGAAAGGAGTAAGGTGCTTTCCTAAATGCTAGGATGCTCTTATATCTTATTGATCCCTCACAGGCCCGTTACATAGGTAGTATTATTCCCATGACCCCGAGGCTCAAAGACCAAGTGACTTGTTCATGTCACGCCGCTTATTAGTAGGAATAAGGTTTGAACCTTGACCCTTGAGTTCTCAAGTTCCTTCTTCTCTTTCCTGCCCATGAATTGCCTTCTGCTCAGATGAGATAGGTAACAGCACATGGTAATATGGGAAGGCAGAAACATGCTGTGGGGGCCTGACTGGAGTGCTTAGTTCCATGAGCTGGTCCAGCTGGCATACAGAGTTGGACGTCCACAAACTGTTGGGCCGGAATATTGCATGGCTTTGTACCGAATGTATTATCAATAAATTCCCATTGTGGAAAAATTAGAAAGAGAGATGAAGTATAAAAAAGGAATACTGAGACCGAGAACAGATTGGTCATTGAAGGGATCCCAATGAGAAATTATGACGATTAGAAATAATGTTTGCAGCTGTAGAGGGAATACAGAGAGGAAGAATAACTAAATTGAAGAGTAATCTATTGGATGTGTGACCGCATCCACCTGGGAGGATGGTGACACCATTCGCTGAGAGAGCAAATTCAAGAGGGAATGCAGGTCAGAGGCAAAGATGGTGGAGCTGATTAAGGGCCATGCTAACCCCCAGGTGCCTGTGGGAAATCTACAGGGAGCTGTCCAACTGTTGGGAATTCTCACTGAAATTCTGAGGGAAGTCTACATTGAGTGTTCAGACTTGGGATTTGTCAGTGTAGTGGTTAAAGGTATAGAAGGTAGTAATTGAAGCTGGAAAGTCAGTGTCATCCCCAGAAGTGCCTTGTGTGTGAAGAGAGGAGGTAACACCCTGAGATTTGGGGGAGGAAGGTGACTGGCATTCAACGACAAGCCTGCAGAGGCAGTTGAAGAACCTCAGAGGTGGGAGGAGAAGTCTTGAGGAATGGCAGTGTAGAAGTCAAGAGTAAAGAGTATTAAAAAAACGTTTAAAGGAAGTGATAAGTGGTGCCAGATGCTTCCAAGAGGCCACTCAAGGTAAGAAGTGGAACATGGGGTTGGATTTAACTAGTAGGAGGTCACTAGCGACCTCGGTAGGAGTCATCTAGGTGGGATGGAAGCCTAGGTGTGGAGGCTGAAGCCAGAATGGAAGATGAAGTATCCTCTCAGAATGTTTTCTGTAATGAGGGAAAATACTATGAAAAAGGAGAAATTAGTGAGCCAAGGGGGAGCAGAGTGGGCCTTGGGGAGAAAGATGGATACCCCTCCTCCCGGCTGGAAGGAAAGCCTGGAGACCAGGCCTGGACACGGATACATTTCCTATGTTAGGGATGGGAGGTGAGGGGACTAGATGATCCCTTAAGTTCTGAGTCTGTTGAGGGCATTGCAAGGAATTCCCTTGTCTTCTGAACCTGGACATCCCTTTTGAAGTCGAAGTAAGAAGAGGGTGTGGAAGCCATGACGGGGTGGAGGTTGGAAACAGCTGTGCAGGCAACTGAGGGTGTCCTGACTTGGGACAGAAGGAAGTGCTGGCTGTGGACACATCTGCTGTCCCAGGTGAGCTGCCCAGACTTTCAGTCCTCCCCGTCCAGTATTCTGGTGCACACCCCTGACACAAAAAAAGCAGGGCCTGCCCGAAATCCTTTTTGACACTAAGTGACATTAAAACAATGGAAGAGGAGGAAATAAATGGATCAGGGCCCAATGAGTGTTGTTAGCAAATGTTGATGCATTTGGGAAGGGTTGAGTGGGGCTGCCGGGAAGCACAGAGCCTGCTTTGGATGGGACTCCAATGTCTGGTGTTCAGTAAATATATTAATGATTGATCTATCTAGGGAGTCTAAATGCAGATAGTGTCATCTCATAAATATTGACATCTTAAGAAAGCAGCCCAGACGCCCAGATGTTGCTGCCAGGACTATGGGGGCCTTGGATGACCCTGGAAGAAGGCAGGGTCCAGGGGTGTGTACTCAGCTGTTTTGGCAGGCAGCACTCTCACGGCTGCTCAAGCAAGAGGGGGGGAGAATGAGGCTACCTGTTCCCAGGAGCCCAGGGCAGCGGGAGGGAGGCAGGCCCACGGGCTGCGAGGCCAAGAGTCCCAGCACACGCTCACAGATCTCCTCTCTCCTGTTTGTCTGATATGATGGTGAACTCACCTCCCCTTGCTCCTTTCCTACTCCTGCTACCTACCCCCCCCCGCCACCCTCAATTAGCAGACTGTTTTTTTAGAGCAGCTATAAGATCTATAGCAAAATTGAGAGAAACGTATGGACATTTTCCATATACCGCCCCATCCCCACGTGCTCACAGCCTCCCCACTGTCAGTGAGCCCCCCACCAAGTGGTACGATTGTTACAGCTGCTGAACCTACAGCGGCACATCATCACCCAGTGTCTTTAGTTTACATTAGGGTTCACTCTTGGTTTTGGACATTCTGTGGGTTTTGACAAATGTATGATGACAGGAATCCACCCTCCTAGTACCCTACAGAATGCTTTCCCTGCCCCAGGTTTGCCGTGTTTCCTTCTCTCTCTCTGTTTTTTTTTTTTTTAAGATTTATTTATTTATTCATGGGGGGGGGGGTGGGCAGAAACACAGGCAGAGGGAGAAGCAGGCTCTCCGCAGGGAGCCCAATGTGAGACTTGATCCCAGATCCTGGGATCATGACCTGAACCGCAGGCAGCTACCCAACTGCTGAGACACTCAGGCGTCCCTGAGGTTCTCAACCTCAGGGGTTTGCCCCTGCAGACCCCTTACCCTATGGAGAGGGAGATGGTCGCAAGAGGCCAACAGGGGCCCCCGCTTGCCTGGGTCTGAGTCTAGTTCTGCTGCTATGATTACTAAGAAAAAGAAACCAAGAATTAGAGACCTGCCCAGGGTCCTGGAGCATGTTCCTGTGGAGCTGGCACTAAGCCCCCTGACTCTGATCTGTGCTCCATGCCCTCTCCTAACTCCAGAGGCCTTTATCAGGTTCCTGCCTTTGCTGGAACATGCCACCTTGATCCCCAAGGCTGGGGCCCTGGTCCCCTTGTCCGTGGCTTCAGCTTTGTTGCCCATCTCACTCCTGGGAATCAAGTCACATACTTTCAATGGAACAGTTTTCTTGAGACCTTGGATCTACAGGAAAGGATCCATGAGACTATCTTGGCAAGTCTAGCTACCTAGACTTGGGGGCGGGGGGGGGGGGGGTCAAGGGTTGTGTGTGTACCCCTCTGTCGGCCAGGGAGAAGGTATGTCATCACCCCATTTTACTGGAAGGGAATGGAGAACTGGAGAGACTGTACAATGTGCACAAGGGTGGATACAGCCAGGGATGTGTGGGGACCGGCCTATGTATCTGGGCTGCCGCCTCCCTGCGCATGGCCTGGAGGCCCCGGACCCTGGGAGGATGCTCACAGATAGTCGTTGGGTAACCCAGCTCCTAAGTCAGGGGTAGAAAAACACTGGTGCCAAGTGAACAGACAAAATACTTCATTCCTGTCTTTTTTCTTAGGATTAAGGTGCCCACAGAGTCAGAGTCTCTCTCTAGACTCATTTGTGGGTCCACCTGAGCACCCCAACCACTGTTAGACCAGAAACTGGCTTCAAACACCCAGATACCAGCATCCATCACCAAGCCCCTGAGGCATTTGAATCATTTCCGTTCTTCACTTCACTTTAACCACACCACTTCCTCACCTGACCTCACCTGTACCGTGAACCTCTAGGCCCTTTTGTACCTGTGTTTTATTTTTCTCTTGACACATGGAGTCAGTCTCCCTGGAGGGAAAGATACCCAAGGCCTTAGGATTTTTGTTTTCTTCTCTAATGAAGGTGAGCGGTTCTCACTCACCTTCTGGCCCACCCCCTACTTCTCTTCCACCCATGATCTTACACTCCCATCTCCAGCACAGCTGCCCTAAAGTCATCTGCACCGAGGGACAAGTTAGCAGAAGGCCAGATCTGTCTACACAGCTCACAGCATGAACTGTAGGGACCTGAGGAAGCCCTGCTTTCTTTCTCATGCCTATGTGATGGGGTGGGGGAAGGGGGGGGGGGGCGCGGCCTACGCCTACCTCTCTGCTCTGATTGCAGCTCTGTTCCCAGCCAGGAATGAAGGCACACTGGAGAAAGGTCTGGCCTAGAGGTTCCCAAAGAGTCCTCTCCCCGGCCCCCTGCCTTTCTTTGAGATCCCATCTTAATAACTGCTGTGATCTGTGGCTGCTTTCCTGGTCTAAGGGGATGAGGAATGTGTCCTTTTGTTTGAGGACCAACGACTTAGGGAGCTGTGGCCCATCGGGGTCACAGGCTAAGAGTCTGGGAAGCTGTTCTGGTCTTGGTTCCATTATTGCCTGGCTGGACAGTTGCAGGGAGGTCACTCTGGCTTGGTGACCTGGGCTTGCTTCTAATCTCAGCTGCCCTTCTGTCTTCTGAGGACTCTAATGAAATAATGAACTAAGTGATCTTAGTTGCATACTATGTGCAGTGGCTGTGGAAAGCCAGGAACAGAAAAGAAAAGAAGAATTTTCTTCCCTTTCTTTACTTCCTTCCTTCTTCTGTCCATTGTCCCTCCCTCCTCTCTTCCTGCCTTCTCCCTCCTTCCCTTTTTCCCTCCCTCCCTCCCCCCCCCCTTTTTAAGTGTTTTGGACATTTAAAACACTTTAAACACGCAGAAAAGGATTTTTATTCTCATCACTTCTGAAAATGTTAGTCCTTTATTATTTTTCTAACAACTAGATTCCTTGTAACTTCAAGTTTTGTTTGTATTTTTAGAATGGAAAAAAAGAACACTAGTAATATGTAAATAATTCTTACCCTCAAAGATTCTAGCAAGACTCAAGTATCTCTATATGAAAGATAGTAAAATCCTTTATATTTTCTTTCTACTTCCATGCCTAGACTTAACTGCTATGGGTCCTTCCATGGTAATTGTGTGTATGTTTGCTGCATGGATACCTAAACTCGCTTGCTTGCTCACTCACTCGGTATTAGGTATCTATTTCTGCATTACAAATTATCTCAAAACCTGGTGCCTTGAAACAACCAGGGATATCTCAGAGTCTGTCTCTAAATGCAACTCAGCTGAGTGCTTCTTGCTTGGGGTCTCTCAAGAGCTTGTAGACAGACCGACATCTGGGACTCTGGTCTCATCTGAAGGCCCGACTGGAAGAGCATTCCTTCCAGTCTTGCTCATGAGGCTGTTGGAGCCCCAGGTCCTGACTGGCTGTTGGCCAGGCTGGACACATCAGTTGTTTGCCACATGAGCATCTGTATAGGGCAGCTCACAGCATGGCAGCGGGCTTCCTTCAGCACAAGCAAGCAAGAAAGTGAGAGAGGATGCCCGAAACAGAAGCCACAGTCTTTTGTATCCTAATGGCAAAAATGACATCCTATCACTTTTGACATTGTCTGCGCATGAGAACAGATAACTACATCTGGCACACAATTGGAAGGAATGACACGAAGACATGGATGTCAGGAAGTGGAGATCATTGGGAGCCACCTTAGAAGCTACCTGTGCTCCCCTCACATACACTCATGCACCCCTACAAACATACACACTCGATCACCTTCTCTATGAGGGCTATTCTGATCACCCTTTTAAAAACTGAAGCTCTCACCTCTTACCTTGCATCACCTTCCTCTGCTTGCTTTTTCTTTATGAAACTGACCATCATCTAATATTGTAAATTACTTATTTATAAGTAATATATTTCCACCCTTCAGAATATAAGGATCCATGAGGATCCATGAGGGTTTTTTTTCCATCCATATTGCTGTTTCCCCAGCATCTGCAACAGTGCTTGACACATTGACACTTAATAAATATTTTTATTTAAATCCTCTATGCATCGTTATGTAATTTGCTTCCCCCCCATATGTCTTAGGGTATTTCCAAGTCACTATATTAAGTCTACTTTATTCTTTTTAATGGCTGCCCAATATTCCATATTATGAACATTCTATACATCATTTCAACATTGCCCTCTTGATGGACACTTGTTTCTGCATCCTCACTATTTCATGCTGCTGCAAATATCCTCATACAGGTATCTTCATGTGTCTGTATGAATAGTTATGGAAGAAGGCCCCTAGAAGTCCTGCAATAACTTTAAGCCCTGGTCTTTTTGTAGTTGGATCATATAAGGAGTTAATCACATAAGGGGACTTTTGTTTATTTGTTTGTTTTTGATCTTTTTTTAAAAGATTTATTTATTTATTTATTTATTTATTTATTTATTCATGATAGACACAGAGATTGAGAGAGAGGCAGAGACACAGGAGGAGGGAGAAGCAGGCTCCATGCCAGGCTCCATGCCAGGATCGACGTGGGACTCGATCCCGGGACTCCAGGATCGTGCCCTGGGCCAAAGGCAGGCGCTAAACCACTGAGCCACCCAGAGATCCCTATTTGTTTGTTTTTAAATGAAGTTGCATTAAGTATTTTCCCTTTTGCCTTGGCACTAAATTTTACATGATTGGAAAATGCTTTTGTAGGGAGTTTAGGATTTCAGACACCTCCTACCTACTGGGGTCTGGCCTGATAGTTGCCATCATGCTGCCTACTTTCAGATACTCTCCTCAGAGTTAGTGTTCATTTAAAAGCATGGCACCCTGCTTTGTGCAAGGCATCATGGAGAACTTGGAGATAGAGCATTACTGTAGCTTTCTAGGAACTTCCACTTTACTTGGGTAGTAAGCATTAACAAGTTGAATAATAGACTTAGTCAAACAGCCAGTCAAAAATAAGTGGGAGCAATTCATGGGCAAGAAAGGCCATCAGGACAGGCTTTGGGGAGAGATGGTGCTCCAGCTACATCATGAGGGAAGAACAGGACGTGAAGACCATGGAGGCAAAAGGGAAGACATTTTAAGAAGACGGCCAGTTGTAAGTTGAGGGCATGGAAAGAAGAAGCAGTTGAGTACTCAGCAATGAAATGCTACAGGAGGTCTGCTTGGTTGGTTTGGATTCCTCTGCAGTAACACCGGGCAATGCCTGGGGGTCCATGCTCTCAAGGTTGGTGGAGTTTTCGTCCAAAGAATATTGGGCAGCAGACAGTTGGCCTGTCAGTCTCTGGAAAGCTTTGAATGATGGTCCCAGTGTGATCAGGACTCCCAAATCTCTGGCTGGTGACATAGGGTATCCAGTGTCTGCCCGGGACTCTACAGTCTGTCACCCCTGCCCCTGCCAACTTGTATTATACAGTTACACAGTTTCCTATTGACAATTATTTGTCCTCTGTCTCCGAGCATGGCATGGCCGACTGTAACCTGCCATGAAATCAAACTGATGCCCTGGCTCATGCTCAAGGGCCAGATAACTCTAACATAAAGAGATTTCTGCAAGACACACAGGCCTGCCTCTCTGCTCAGGTGTGGCTTTGTCATTGTTCTCAAGTCATCTACTTGCTCTGAAAAAATTCCCAAAGCCTGACCTGCCTCATCTCTCCAAAGGCTGGTAGAATGGATGATAGGAAATGTAGGTCGGTGTGCTGCAGTGCCACCCAGAATGGAGTGGGAGCTCAACAAACATGAGTAACTGGGTGGTGGTAGAGTGATGATTCTCCTTTTAAAAGAGCCCCAGCAAGCCTGCCCGGTTTCTTCCCAGCATGAATTGCACCGGTGAAACCACTGGAAATGAACAGGGAAGACTTCCAGGGCTAGGATTGGCAGCCCAGGGCTAATGGTCCTTGGCCTTGGTGTTTACCAGCAGTACAGAGGTGGGGGAGGACAGTTTGGGTGGTTTGTTTGGCCCCTATTCCTGTGGGTGAACCTCGGGTTTCTTTTGGTTCCCGCCAGCACATCCACTTTCTTTTACTGATCTGTACCCTCTGGGCGTCAGGCCCCAGCCTCCAGGGGACCCATTATGGCTGCCTGAATGATCTCAAGTTCCCCTTCCTCAGCCAGCTTTGTCCTCATGTTTCCAGACTTTACAAAGCACTTTCAAAGACACTATCTCGTGCTGTCCATTTTAACTGACACAACATTGGGATTTTTAAAAAACTTATCAAGAAAACTATATGGCTCTCCCAGGGAAATAACAGAATTTTTGAAAATAGAAAAATCTTTGAGGGGAAAAAACCCAGAGTTTTAAAAGTAAAAAACGAAGAAGTCCCCGAAGACCGCTTCTGTCCTGCTGTCCAGCCAACCCACATTGGTTGGTTAGGACAGACTGGTTTAGCCTTTTAACAGCAGGGGGCGCCAGAGGCCACATTATGTAGATCCGTTGCCCTTGCTGAGAAATTCTTTCACTTTGGTTGCTTTATTCTTGTCCTTCCTGTCACCTCATGAAGAAGCATGAAGAACGCATTCATGGGGCTGGTGGGCAGGAGTAGGTAAGGTGAGCCTAGTGTCAAAGGGTAGCTGCTGCTATGGGGCGTGGAACTGGGAATTTTGAGCAGAGTGCTGGGAGTACTTGGTGGGCCTGAGGATTTCCAGGCATCACTACCAGTAATTCAGAGAATCAAGTCAGTGCCAGGGACCGGCTGTGGTGGAGCTGCCTTATGTGTTTATATTGCCTGAGAAAGGCCCCTCCCACCAGCACCCCTACCCTGCACCCTCATCTTTGGGTGTATGGACATCTTGAGCTCCATAGCTCAGCTGAGCCTTCCAAGGCTGAGTTGGGGTGGAGGGTGGTCTGTGCTGTCCCTCCTTCCGGGCCAGTGACCAGACCATGGATTTCTCTGCTTGGTTTCATTCGGAAAGTTTTGTGTGTGTGCAAACGTGCATGTGTGTGTGTGTTTTAATGTACTTGAATTTTTAGAGAAGTTTTAGGTTTGCAGCAAAATTGAGGGCAGGTTACAGAGATTTCCCATATATCCCCACCTCACACACACAGTCTCCCACACTATCTGCATCCCCCACAAGAACAGTACGTTTATTCCAGTCCGTGGACTTACACTGACCCATTGTTATCACTCGGTTTACATTAGGGTTCTCTCGTGATGTTGCACGTCCCATGATTTTGGAGAAATGTATAATGCCCTGTGTTCACCATTATAGTGTCATACAGAATAATTTCACTGCCCTAAAAATCCTCTGTGCTCTGTTGCTCCCCGTCCCCCAACCACTGGCAACTACTGAGCCTCTTACAGTTTCTATGGTTTTTCTTTCCCAGAACATTGTATGGCTGGAATCATACAAAATGGAGGCTTTTCAGATTGGCTTCTTTCACTTAGCAATATGCATTTAAGGTTCTTTCATGTCTCTTCATAGTTCAACAGATAATTTCTATCTAGTGCTGAATAATTATTCCATTGTCTGGATGTAGCATAGTTTATTCATTCACCTGCTAATGGTCAAATTATTTGTTTCCAAGTTTTGGTGATTATGAATAGAAGAGGTGCTGTGGACCTCCACATGTAGGTTTTCACATGAACATAAGTTTTCAAATCATTTGGGTAAATATCAGGAGTATGAGGGCTAGATTGTGTGGTAGAGTATGGAAGAAACTGCCAAACTCTTCCAAAGTGGCTGCACCATTTTGCATTCCCACGAGCAATGAATGAGATTTCCTGTTGCTTCATACATATCCTCACCAGCATTTGGTGTCAGTGTTTTGGATTTGGGCTATTCTTAGAAGTGCGTAGCAGTATCTTCATTGTCATTTTAATTTGCACTTCCCTCATGACATATAATGTTGAGCATTTTCTCCTACGCTTGGATGCCATCTGTATATCTTTGGCGAAGTTTCTGCTTAGGCTTTTTGCCCATATTTGAATTGGATTGTTCATTTTCTTATTGTTGAGGCTTAAGAATTCTTTTTTTTTTTTCTTAAGATTTTATTTATTTATTCATGAGAAATACAGAGAATGAGAAGCAGAGACTTAGGCAGAGGGAGAAGCAGGCTCCCTGTGAGGAGTCTGTTATGGGATCGCAGGATCATGCCCTGAGCTGAAGGCAGACGCTCAACCACTGAGCCATCCAGGTGTCCTGAGGTTTAAGAATTCTTTTAATGTTTTGGATAACAGTCCTTTATCAGATGTGTCCTTTGCAAATAGTTTCTCTCAGTCTATGGCTTATCTTCTCATTCTCTTGACAATGTCTTTTAGGGAGCAGAAGTCTTTAATTTTAATGAAATCCAGCTTATCAGTTCTTTCTTTCAAATCGTGCCTTTGGGGTTGTACTTTAAAAGTCATCACCATACCTAAGGTCACCTAGATTTTCTTCTATCTTCTAGGAGTTTCATAGTTTTGAGTTTTATTTTTAGGTCTGTGAACCATTAGTTTTTGTGAAGAGTGTAAAGTCTTTGTCTAGATTTGTTTTTGTGTATGTGGATGTCTAGATATTTAGTACCATTTGTTGGAAAAAAAAAAATCTTTGCCCCCTTGTATTTCCTTTGCTCTTCTGTTAAAGATCAGTTGTATAACTGTGGGGATCTCTTTCTGGCTCTCTATTCTGTTCCAGTGATCTATTTGTCTTCTCTTTCACCAATATACACTGTCTTAATTATTATACCTTTAGATTAAGTCTTGAAGTCATGTAGTCTCAATCCTTGAACTTTGCTCTTCTCAATATTGTATTGGCTCTTCTGGGCCTCTCCATATAAACTTTAGATTCAGTTTATCAATATCCACAAAATAACTTCATGGGATTTTTATTGAGAATGCCTTGAGAAGGCACTGAGATTTCCTACTCATGAACATGGACTATCTCTCCATTTATTTAGTTCTTGTTTGATTTCTTTCATCAGAGTTTCATAGTTTTACTCATATTGACTTTGTACATATTTTGTTAGATTCATACCTAAGTATTTCATTTTTTTAGGTGCTAATATAAATATCATGTTTTAAATTTCAAATTCCACTTGATCATTGATGGTATATATGAAAATGATTGAGCTTTGTAGATTAGCCTTGTATCCTGCATCCTTGTTATAATTGCTTATTAGTTTCAGAAAATTTCTGTAAATTCTCTGGGATTTTCTACATAGACAACCATGTCATCTGTGAATAAAGGGAGTTTTATTTCTTCCTTTCAATCAGTATATCTTTTATCTCCTTTTCTTATTGCATTATCTAGTACTTCCAATACAATATTAAAAAGGGCTAGTGAGAGGGGATATTGTTGCCTTGTACTTAAAACTAGAAAGCTTCTAGTTTTTCCATGGGGAAGTATGATATTAGTTGTAGTTTTGTTGTAGATATTCTTTATTAAGTTGAGACATTTTTTCTGTATTTCTTGGTTGCTAAGAGACTTGATCATGAGTGGGTCTTGGATTTTGCCAAATGCTTTTTCTGCATCTATCAGTAGGATTATGTGATTTTTTTCCTTCTTTAGCTTATTGCTCTGAAGGATTACATTAATTGATTTTCAAATGTTGAACTAGTTTTGAATACCTGAAATAAATCCTACTTGTTTATGGCTTATATTTCTTTTTATGCATTATTGGATTCAATTTGCTGGTTTGTTGAAGATTTTTACATCTATATTCATGAGAGATGTTGGGCGTAATTGTCTTTTCTTATAATGTCCCTTCTGTTTTCATCTTCTAGAAAATATTGTAGAGAATTGGTATAATTTCTAGTTTAAATGATAAAATTCACTAGTCAACCCATCTGGGCCTGGTGCTGTTTTGGGAAATTATTAATTATTGACTTGATTGGTTTAATAGATATTGACCTTTTACATTATGTATTTATTTTGTGAGTTTTAGTAGTTTGTGTCTTTCAAGAATGGTTTTGAGGGATGCCTGGGTGGCTTGGCAGTTCAGTGTCTGCCTTTGGCTCAGGGCGTGATCCTGGAGTACCGGGACTGAGTCCCACATTGGGCTCCATCCATGGAGCCTGCTTCTCCCTCTGCCTCTCTCTCTCTGTGTCTCTCATGAATAAATAAATAAAATCTTTTTAAAAAAAGAATGGTTTTGAGGTATACTGCTAATTATGAGAAGTTGTGTTTTTACTTTCAGTCAGTTCAAAATATTTCTAAATTTCTCTTGAGATTTCCTTTTTTACCCAGGTGTTATTTATTAGTGTGTTATTTAATTTCCAAGTATTTGAATATTTTCTAACCATTTTCCTGTTTTTGATCACTAATTCCACTGTGGTCTGAGAGCAGACATTGTATGATGTTTTTTAAATTATTTTAAATTTGGTAACGTTTGTTTTATGGCTAAGAATGTGGTCTTGATAAATGTTCATGTAAGCTTGAGAAATATGTGTATTTTGCTGTTGTTGAATGAAGTAGTTGCTAGATATAGTAATCAGTTATATTTAGTTCATTGATAACGCTGTGACTTTGACTATGTCTTTATTGATTTTCTGCATTCTGGATCTGTCTGTTTCTGATAGAGGAATGTTAAAGTCTTTAACCACAATAGTAGATTCATCTATTTCTCCTTGTAGTTCTGTTTTTGCATCACATATTTTGATACTCTGCTGTTAGATGCATGCACATTAAAGATTTAATATCTTCTTTGAGAATTGAGCCCTTTGCTATCTCTGATAACTTTCCTTACTCTAAAGTCTGCTCTGTCTATAATAAAACATAGCTACTGCTGCTTTCTTTTAATTAGTGTTAGCACAGTATATATTTCTCCATGGATTTAATTCTAATCTACATGTGTCTTGTATCTAAAGTATGTTTTTTCTAGATTAAATATAATTGGGTCTATCCTGTTTTTTGATCCACTCTGACAATCTCTTTTAAGTGATGTACAGTTGACCCTTGAAAAGCACAGGTTTGAGTTGCATAGGTCCACTTATGTGTGGATTTTTTTTTTTTTTTTTACAGTACTGTGAATGTATTTTCCTTAGTATTTTCTCAATAGCATTTTCTTTTCTCTGGCTTTGTTGAAAGAATATAGCATATAGTACATTTTATATACAAAATATGTTTCATGAACTGTTTATATTATCTGGAAGGCTTCCAGTCTACAGAAGGCCATTAGTAGTTAATGGGTGTAGTTTTGAGGAAGTTAAAGTTCTATTTGGATTTTTGGCTATGCAGAGGGTCAGCATGCCTAACCCCTGTGTTTTCAATGGTCAACTGTATTTAGCCCATTGACATTTAAAATGATTATTGATATAGTTGGACTAATAACTACCATTTTTTCTCCTGTTTTCCATTTGATACCCTTGTTCTGTGTTCCTATTTTCATTTTCCACTTTTTTCTACTTTTTGTATTTTCAGTTGAATATTTCATATGATTCCATTTTCTCTCCTTTTTTAGCATACTAGTTACTCCTTTTTTTTTTTTTTTTACTTATGTTTGTGGTTGCCTAGAGTCTTTATTTCTTCCTCACTTTTGAAGAATAATTTCACAGGGTCCAGAATTCTATGTTGGTGGGGGGTTTTCTCAATACTTAAAATATTTCACTCTGTTATCTTCTTGCTTGCATGGTTTCTGGGGATGAGTCAGATGCACTTCTTATCTTTGCTCCTCTGTAGGTCAAGGTGTTATTTCCTTCTGGCTTCTTTCAAGATTATTTTCATTTATCTTTGGTTTTTTTGAAGTTTGTGTATGATAGGCCTAGGTGAAGTGTGTTATTGTGTTTTGTCTTTGTCATATATCCTGCTTGGTATTCTCTGAGCTTGCTGGATCTGTGGTTTGGTGTCTGACATTAATTTGAGGATATTCTCAGTCATTTTTGCTTCAATATTTCTTCTATTTCTCTCTCTGTCTTCTTCATCTGGTGTTTCCATTACACACATGATACAGTTCTTAGTCTGTTTCTTTAGTCTTTTCTTTCTCTTTGCCTCTCTGTTTTGGAAGTTTCTATTGATGTATTCTCAAACTCAGAGATTATTTCCTCACCTGTGTCATTCTACCAGTCGGACCAGCAATGGCATTCTTCATTTCTGTTACAATGTTTTGGATCTCTAGAATTTCCTTTTGATTCTTAGAATTTACATTTCTCTGCTTACATGGTGCATTGTTCTTACATGCTATCTACTTTATTGATGAGAGCCCTTAATATATTAATCACAGCTGTTTTAAATTCTTGGTCTGAGAGGCTCCTGGGAGGCTCAGTCAGTTGAGCATCTGACTCTTAGTCTCAACTCAGCTCATGATCTCAGGATTGTGAGATCAAGCCCCACATCAAGCTCTATGCTCAGTGCAGAGTCTGCCTCTCCCTCCCCTTTCCCCTCTGCCCCTCTGCTCCCTCTTTCTCTCTCACAAATAAATTCTTTAAAAAGTAAATTAAAATAAAATTTTAAAACATATAAATAAATTCCTGGTCTGATAATTCCAATATTCCTGCCCTGTTTCAATCTGGTTCTGATGCTTGTTCTGTCTCTTCTACCTGTGTGTGTTTGCCTTTTAGAATGTCTTTGAACTTTTTCTTGATAGCTGGGCATGATGTACTGGGTAAAAGGAATTGCAGGAAATAGGCCTTTAGTAATGTGTTGGTGAATGTGGGGGAGAGGGAAAACATTCTAGAGTCTTATGATTGGATCTCAGTCTTTCCATGAACCTGTGCCTCTGAACTATAAGCTTTTAAGTGTTACTCAAGGGGCTTTTTCCTCCCCACTTAGGTGGGACAGAATGACTGGAGTGGGCTGGAGTTGGGTACTTTTCTTCTTCCACATGGAAAGCTAGCTAGAAGGAACTGGGTTGGGTATTTCCCTTCTCCCACATGGAAAGCTAAACAGGCTAGAGTAGGGTATTTTCCTATCCCTAGGGTCAGGTAGGATCTGATAAAACTACAATAGTTTAGGCTGTGGTAAAATAGTTTCTCCTAAAAGCAGGCCTTGTTAAGAACTGAGTATTCAGTGGTTCCTTTTCCCCTCCCCCTGGCAGAAACTTAAGGTAATATTTCCCCAGTGTTCACTGTGAGAACCTGGTCAAACTCCTAGAAGCAAAATGGACAAAGTTGTAAGGGCCCCCTCTAATTGGGTCTGCCCAGGGTTTGGACTCAGCCTTGTCCACTTCGAGACTCCCATGTTTTGCCAATTTCAGGTCCAATTCCCCTGCCCTGGTGCTGGTTCCCACAGGGGTTGCTGCTGGGGAGTTTCTGCCCAGTGAGTTGTGGTTCATGGTAGCTGCCTGTCTGTCTTGGTCATTTTGGTGGCAGCAGTGTGCCGTGACCTTACTTCTCTGGTAGACCTGAGAAGAGTTGTTGATTTTTCAATTTGTTCAGCTTCGTACTTCTAAGGACCGAATGACGTTGTCTTAGTGCCTTACATGCTATACTGGAAACCAGTTGATGTTTTTCACTTTTGATATCCTATACTGACAACTAAGTGATTGAGGGGGTGGAGGGGAGAAGACTTTGAAGCATGACTTTTGTTCCTTTGAAATTGGATTTTTGATTTGAAAGGAACCTTGGAGGTCACTTCGTTCAATGTCCTCATGTTGGGATCAGCATCTCAGTAGGCTCTACTGTGCACTTCTCTCTTGGTAATACTCCCACATTTTAGCAAAGTAGTAGCATGCACTGTATATATGCAACCCATTTGTGCTCAGGATCCAAATGGACTTTCTCCAAATAAACCAGTTAAGTTCTTTTATAGTCAGTGTTCTGCTCCCTAGAAGGAAATATAATGTGATATTTATCCATAAACAGTGGTTGTCTCTGGACAGTGGTTTGATGGATGCTTTTAGTTCTGTGTGATGAGATGATGGGTAGTTTTTATTTTTCTCTTTTCTGCATTTTCCAAATTCTATCAAATGAACATGTATTATTTGTACAATTAAAAAACAAAACAAAAAATCAAATTAATTAATTAAAAAAATAAAACAAGGTAACATTTTCGGTCATGAACATTGGAAGTCTCCTCTCTGTGTCTCCTTACAGTCTGCAAGATGAATGTTCACCGGCGCTGTGAGACCAACGTGGCCCCCAACTGTGGAGTGGATGCCAGAGGAATTGCCAAGGTTTTGGCTGATCTAGGTGTCACTCCAGACAAAATCACCAACAGCGGCCAGAGGAGGAAAAAGGTAACTGCCTATTTGGTGGTGTCTCCGGGGCTCTTCGTGCTGGCTTCCCAAGAGTCCCCCTGAAGTGAGGTTCTGAGATCCCTGGGTTTGAGACTGTACTCAAAACAGCATGTGCTTAAATGGGAAGAAAAAAAAGTGGTCAGGCAGGTGACATTAAAGTCTCCTTTTGTTCCAGAAGTAGGGGGAAAACAAAGCAAATAGCAAATCTCAAGTGTCCTGTTCCTCAGGGGAACCTAATCTCTGAGATGAGGACTTTGGAGTTCTCTCTAGAAAAAGCACAATTCTAGAAAAGGAAGTAGGTGTATCTGCATCCAGAACTAGCACGAAAGCAATGTTAGTGTTTGAACTTTGCCCCTGGCATCACCGTAATGAGGATACATGGATGAAGAGTTGAGACCACATTCTTTCCTAGGGAGCAGGCCAAGAAGATTTGTGGTAGTGCTGGCACTCAGCCACCTAGGGGATATTGTTAATGCCCCACCACATGAAACATCTGGGCCTTTCTTTGGAGACCCAAAGTCTCCATGTCTCCATAGACCCATGTCTCTATCCATGTGACATTCTGAATGTCAGTAGGAAGAGGTCCATTGGCTAAGATGTTATTTTGGTAAGCCAGGGCCTGCAGATGTAACTAGAGCTAAAGGCATCCATAGCATTTCGTTTGAAGGTCCTCCTTGGCCTTGGCTTCCAGCCTAGAAAAATGTAAGAGTCTTCCAAAAAATAAGTTATGAGAAAATCGGAACCATGTTAACTGGGCAAGAAATCCTGGTGGGGGTCCGGGGTGGGCAGTGACCCTCGTTTCCTAGTTTCAGGCATTCTCAAGCACTTACCAGAAAAGCAAGTCTGTCTTGGGGTGCTCTAGAATTTTGACTCCTAAATATTTTCCCTAGATCCTGCCCTGAAATATCTTCTGAAGAACTCTGTTTCCCTTCTCCTTTTTAGAACTGTCCACCTTTTCCCTGGTGCATCTCAGGAGAGCTCTTTCCCCTGAATAGGGAGGTTTGGATTGTCTCCATCTCTTTAAACTCCTCTCTCTCTACCTTCCCAATAAGCAAAACTGTTTTGCAAGGGTTGGAAAAAAAAGAACTCTCTCTGGTTGGAGTTAGCTATGAGATTTTTGTGCTTCTGGTGGCTCTTAGCTCTATAAATCCCACTAGTAGAAACAGGGCTTTAGTTATTGACCCAAGACATTGCAATTGTAAGCAGAATGTCAGCACCCAAGAATGCTAGGCCCCCACCAAAGAGGCAGGTTAAACAAACACCCTGTGATGACAGTGTTGGACACACACATTTATGAGCTCTAGGGAGAGGCCTTTTCAGGAGAGATGGCTTTATTCCTTGCTAGAAGTAAATTGAGACAGAATCATTATTGTCATGAAACATTTAAGAGAAAATGCAATACACACCTGCCCTCTCCCTCCGACTTACATGGGCCATAATGCCAATAAGTAGACATCATCTGTCTGTTTTAGATTTGGGGGAACCTGGGGCTAAGAGGCCAACATGGAGAAATTCAAGAGACAGAGTTAAAGACTAAAGGATTCTGATATTTTTATTGATGTATTGCTTCTGGTGCAAAAGCTGGAAAAAGCCACATGACCCAAGTAGTAGCTCAACTTCATGTGAGAGGAAGGGAAAGAAGTACCGTTGGTCAGAGAAGCTAAAAGGGCTTCTTTGCAAGAATGTTAGGCTTCCTAGGGTGTTGTCTTCATGTTGCCCCTTGCAAGTACTCCATTGTCCAGAAGGACGTGTGCAGACAAGATCAAGAGTAAAATAAAGCAAAACTGTTCATGACCCGCTTAGTCCAAACCTCTGATTTTAGTGGGAATTTAAGATGGGTGTGCCAGCATCTGTGCCAGGAAATAGGCTTCCCGGGGGGGTGCTCTATTAAAATTTGCCAACCAATATCAATACATCTAAAAATATTTATTGAGCTCCTACTAAAGGTATCATTTTGTGCAAGGCACCAGGAGCAACACAAATACTGGATAGTCTTACCTTCAAAGAGACTATAGTCTACCTGAGAGCCCCACACAGTATCCACATGCAGATGCCATTAACTAAATACAGCTGAACAAGATGATGGATAAGTGCCCAACAGGTGTTAGAAACAAGTGTTGAGTTGCTTTGGGTGCGGTAACTTGCGTTGCTTGCATAGGTGAGGGAGGTTTCTATGGAAGGGGGACAGTTGTGCTTTGCTTAGACAGGTCGGTTGTGGTTGGATAGAATGAAAATGAAACAAACTGCAGTCTCTCTCTCTCTCTCTCTCTAATTTTTGTTCCAGTTAGTTAACATTCAGTGTAATATTAGATTCTGGCGTATGATATAGAGACTCGCCGCTTCCATATAGCACCCGGTACAGTCCCCCTTTAACTGTCTAATGAAAGCGGAGTCTGCTCTCAGAATATCAGTTCAGCAGGTGCTGCTTCGTAGCCTGGACCCCTCCTACAGCCCTTGCTCCGCGCAGCAGCCCCATGCTTCTGGTCTCAGGGAAGCTCCCACCTCCCTTCTCACGTCTTCCCTCTTTCTCTCCCTCTCTCTAGCTCATTGCCGGCGCCGAGTCCCCGCAGCCCACTTCTGGAAGCTCGCCATCTGAGGAAGATCGATCCAAGTCAGCCCCCACCTCCCCTTGTGACCAGGGTGAGGCCCTCAGATCTGCTTTCCTCTGAGCAATGTCATCGGGAGCACTGAGGAGGTTGAGGCCTCTCTACCCAAGAATGGCCTTGTTAGCCAGAACGACCGCCCAGGAAGGGCTTCAGACACCCTCTCTTTACTCCTTAGCTGCTCTTTCTCTCTGCAAGGCTGTCTTGAGGGAGAGACTCTTAAATAGCTATTAAACCCTGACCAGGCCCCAGGGCAAGAGAGAAAGAGCAGGTGATGATGTGGTTCTTTCTTTACCCTCACCTCTTTCCAGGGCTCCAAGTATAGGAAAGTGCCCCACAGCCTGCTCCCATACCTGTCATTCCATCCACTGTGCCACTCAGCTGCACGCCACCACTCCCTTCCTTCCTTCCTGACTCTGATCATCACCCCAAAACCTGAGAGCAGGGCAAGGGTTGGGGGAGGGGCTCGCCTCCTGCTGTGGCCTATGGACAGGCAGGGACAGAAGCTCAGAGCCCAAGAACAGACTAAGAAGAGGGAGGAAGCCAGCTCTAGGCCTGACCCCTTCCTAAAGCTCAGCTGAGGATGTGCCCTTCTTTCTTATAAGAATATGCTTAACGTAGTCAAAGTTACTGAATTCCGCAGGCATTCCAGAATGCTGAGGGGAGACCAGCACATTGAAAACCTTCCCCTCTGATGACCAGATGTCCCTGGAGAGGGATGTGTGCTGCTTTTGCAGAGCAGGGATAACATAACCATCGTTGCATGCGTGACAAGAGTGCCCCCTTTGTGTTCAGTATCTAAATCTTATGCTCACACCAACTCTGTCTCGCTGCTCCATCCCTGTCCCTGTGACACAGGGTGGGAATGGAAGATCAGAAAGTCCAAAAGTTCTATCCAAAGGCCTGGAACTAAGTCAGTGATGAGGGCGAGACCTTACCCCTTCTGGCTTCGGGAGCCCAGTCTCCTAATCAGCGCCATCAGACCCTCCCTGAGGGTCATTGTGGTGACCCACTTCAGCTTACCCAGGAGTAAACAAAATAGCTGCAGGGCCACAGAGTAATTGGCCTGAGTCCCTCTTCTTACTGCTCTGATTAGATTTCTTCTCTGCCTCATTGCAAAAACGATTTGACCCGTTCATAATCCAATGGTGTGATGCTGGGTCCTCCAAACTTGCAGGTGTCATCCTGGAATCCACATGGGTGTTTTCATGTGTCCCTTTGTAGTGCTGAGTCTTCCTTCGAGAACTTCAAGGAGACAGCGTTATATGGTAGACACCCCAGTGAGAGTGAGGTAGAATGTAGCTTCTAGGCCTGGCTCCTGCCTGGCATGCTGCCCAGACCTATTACCTGTGTGTCTCTGCTCAGCACACACACCAGTATTAGCCAGCAGTGGTGTGGGCACAGAGACGCAAAGGCCCTCTTAGCAAGACACAGAATTGATACAGCACCAAGATAATACACCGATTCTCTTCCTTCCCTTGTAAGAATACACAGAATGACTTTTTCTTCAAGCTTTGGAATCCCTAAACGCCCAAGTTCTGTTTTCCCAAATCCATTTAATAGTTTGCCTTGGAAACTGAGACTTTTAGCTGTTTGCTGAGACTAGAGTTTATACTCCGTAGGGAATGAGTGATAGGAAATGGCTGAATTGGCAAGGGGAGAGCCTTGGACTCAGGAGCCTTCCTTACCCCTCCTTCCCCTCTGCCCCAGCAGATCTAGGAAAGATCTCCCTTCCTGGAGCAAGCTCTTATGGGCCTCCGTCCTTCTGAAAAGAAGCTGAAGATCTCTTTATGTCAAGCAGCACCTGATTCTGATTCCCAAGGGTTAATGGATTGTGTTCCCCTTCTAGCATCCCAGTATTCATGAGCATCTCTTAAAATTGGATTATGCTTGTGGTGCCCAGTTCTGCGTTGAGGCGTGTGTGTCTTGGTGAATGAATAGCTAACAATAGAGCTTGCTCAAACAGGAAAGGTCAAGGGTCATCCAGTGTTATCACCGCCAGGTAGTTTAGGTCACATGCTCCGCAGGGGCACAAGACTGCCCCGTGGTTGTGAAATAGTACCGAGGAATCCCTGCCCCGTCTGAGATAAATTTGCAACATGTCACTCTCGGGAACTCATCTAGAGTTAATGATAAGCCAGTGGCTCATCTTGTTTAAGAACCTTGTGGGAGATGGGTATTAAAATAAATGCAACAATAGGGCCAAGTAAAATCCTTTAGAAGTCAAAGGCTTCCCAGTCTTTCCAAAGGCTTCTATACAGTTACATGACCAATGATTACCGTGATGACTATTCTTGATGAGTCATTGTTCTACTTTTCAAAGGGAACTCAAAGGGTGCCTGTTGTCTTTGAGACTCTGCAGGGTTCCAGAGAAGGCCAGCATTCCTGCACTACACCTAGAATAACAGGACAAGCCACTAGCCAAAGGGGGCTTTTAGAGAGAGGGCCGTGGGTTTCTGTGTAATCTGAAGGTGTTGGCCAGTGGGAGCTGTGTCCTCCTCCTCTTTGCATACCCAGCCCCTGCTGTATGTTAGGTGCCAATGGAAGCATGTAGAGCAAACGATGGACCGTGTGAAGGCCCATGCCGGATCTGTTGCTATGAAGAATCCGAAGCGGGCTGAGACCTCGTGGTGGGGGTTGGGGGGGGGGGGCGGTCTGAGTGCTGAGTCCTAGTGGGAAGGGATCTTGAGGGTATGCACTAATGTGAGATCTTGTCACCCTTGGCCCTAGAAATAAAAGAACTTGAAAACAACATCCGGAAGGCCTTGTCCTTTGACAACCGAGGGGAGGAGCACAGGGCAGCAGCATGCGGCGATGGCCAGCTGGCGAGCCCCGGCGAGAATGGCGAAGTGCGGCAGGGCCAGGCCAAGCGCCTGGGTCTGGATGAGTTCACCTTCATCAAGGTGCTGGGCAAAGGCAGCTTTGGCAAGGTCTGTGGCGTGCGTGGGTACAACCGCTGACTTTCTCTGCCCCGTGGCGTTGCCTCATCTGTCTGATCTAAGATTAAGCTGTGAGCATTTCAGCCTGGTCTTGTCGTGGCTTCCTTCCTTGTTCGGTGGAAAAGGCCTGCAGCCACGCAGGTGGGAGCCTGGGATCTGCTGCTAATTAGCTGAAGGACTTCAAGGTAGTCACTTCAATTCTTTGGGACTCCAGTGTTCTCATTTGCCAAATGGGGACACAGGCATCAAGTGAGGTCTTGGGTTAAAAAAAAAAAAAAAAAAGAAAGAAAGCCCTTGGGAAAGTTTAAATTGCTTTATGTATGCTTGGTATCCCGTTATCTGTGATAGTAGCACTTTATTTCTTCCCTTCTTCAGAGATCCATCTGAAATTCTGGCTTTAATTCATGACAGAGACTTTGAGAATGAACTCTGGAATCTGCCCTCTGTGAACTTAGAGCTCAAAACAAATCTGAGCATATATTATCTTGGAAGTTAAATGCTATTTAACTGACTTTTCTGGCACTTACTAAATGCTGTTTATCCTCCACACGTGGCAAGAAATGAGAGTAATCATCTCATGTCTTGGATCTTGCCCTTGGTACTGCTCTCCCTTCCCTTCCCCACATGGAGACGAGCAGAGCCGTATGAGGTATATGTGGCACGTGTGGCCATGAGGCTTTCATGGTGACCAAGCAGCATGCCAATGGCACAGTGACGTGGGGATATAATCCCTGTTGATTTTAGAAAGAAGATGGAAGGGCAGAGGGCCCAGAATGCTGGCTATCATTTCAGCTGAGATCCCTGAATATTCCCTTGTGCTCTGCAAAGATTAGAGTCCCTGGGAGGTGCCTTTCCATGCCGTCCTCCGGGGCCCAGCAACTGAGCCCAGCGGCTCCCAAGTCACGTGCCCTCACATGTCCTGGACTCTGGAAAGCAGCAGCCTGCCCTTCAGCCAGCTACTCTGCTGCTCACTGAACAGAATGGCTCTGGAAGCCTCCAGGGTATGGGCCTGCCTCCCCCTGCCTCACCTGCCTCACCTGCCCCATCTCATCCTGAGATTGCGGTTGCAGGAAGGTAACTGGAGGAGCATACTTAAATGCAGGTGCTGAAGCAATCACATTCTTCACAGACTGCGTAAATAAGAAACCGGCCCCAGTGCCCTGGTCCCAGGTGTAACCCCAGATTGTGAGTGAGCTTAATTTTGAACAAGATTCAAGGGAAACAAGCAGGCTCAGGGTTTTCAGGTCTCCATACTATGTGGGCAGGATGGGAACTTGGATGGCTCTGGAGCATATAGGTTGTTTCTTAAGAAAAATCACAGCCAATATTTGAGCCAGTTTTCGAGATTTTGCATTACGTGTGGGCAATGAAACGTCCTCAGTTAGTGCCCTGAATTCCCTCTTGAAGCTTCTGCATTATTGCTCTTGAGCCCTGGCAGCTCACCCTGGAATACTGGATGTAGGACTTGAGTGTTTAAAAGGAGAAAGACTTGTCATGTCATGGAGAAATTAGTGCAAAAATATCAAATGATAGGAAAACTTGAAGATAATAGAACTGTGAGTTTGCTTTCTGTAGAAGGAATCACATTCCCAGCGACAACACTATAAAAGAACCACGAAGGCAAGCGTGACAGATTTAGCTACATAAGGACAAGTGATCCTGTTTGCTATCGAACAGAAAATCATAAACCAGGCTTAGACAAAACTCTGCAGAAAGCAAAATGTGTCTTTATATACCAAACTCATACAAATTCATAGGGAAATGTAGGTAGAACTAGACAAAGTTGTCTTGCATATAAAACTGATGGTTCACACAAATACAATGTAAGGAAAAATTTTTTTTAAATTTCATTGCAAGTTAAAACAGCATTGAGGTTATATTTCACACCTGTTATATGAGCAAAAACACTTTTTAAGTGAAAACACCCAATTTGAGTACATTGCCATGAAACTAAAACATCTCTACATCCCTAGTGGCAGATTATATTGTACATCCATTTGAAAGAAATGTGCAAAATATTTAACCTTATAATCTACTTCTAAGACTTTCTAGCTTAAGGATATTTTCCAAAAAGAAAAAGAAAGAAAGGAAGAAATAATCACAAAAACAATCCAATTTATTTCTATAGCATTTAATAATCAGCTTTTGCTTAAGTGCCTAATATGAGTTAAATAGTTAAATAAATCATAATATGTTTACTTCAGTTGTGTGTAAGCAACCTTGATAATGATGCTGACAATGTAGATCTTATTAATCTTATCATCTTATTAATGTCAGTTAAATATTATTTGTGCAATACTATAATTGCGAGTATGACAAATATATATGAACATATGAATTATTTAACAGATATGTGTTGAACTTTTTATTTTGCAGTGGCCCTTTGCTAGAGGTTAAACATAAATAAATGAGTTAGAGAACCTGTATTAGGATGGACATTTTTTCTAAACATTTTTTAATGTTATCCTATTCAAAATGAAGGGGAAAAAAAGTTAGTTTTTAAAGCATTTGGTATTGACTTGTGTCTTTTCTTTTGATTCCACTTGTGTATAGATTGATGGAGTGGTTTGGGTCTATTGCAGGTGATGTTGGCAGAGCTGAAAGGCAAAGATGAAGTATATGCTGTGAAGGTCTTAAAGAAGGATGTCATCCTCCAGGATGATGACGTAGACTGCACGATGACAGAGAAGAGGATTTTGGCGCTGGCGCGGAAACACCCATACCTAACCCAACTCTATTGCTGCTTTCAGACCAAGGTATGTCTAGGAAGAAGCTGGTGGGCCGCCATCTTGGGGTAGTACTGTGTGATGTGATGGCATCTTGATAAAAAGAAAATCAATTATATACCCTCTAGATAGATCTTCTATATTCTTTTCTCATAGGCCTTGTAAAATGGAACAGATTTTACCCTTGAAAAGATCAGGTGTATTTGAACAGCATACTCTTTTTTTAAGGGGATGGAATTTTCCATTCAAGGTTGTGCCTGTGGAGGGATGAGAGGGCACTAGAACTCTTTGCAGATGTAGCTGGACAAAACCAAATGGCTAAATCCAGTGTTTGCTCCTTGGAAAAACCAACAGGTGTCATCATTAGTCCTTGCTCTACTCCTAACTTTCTATCATTAGGCAAATCACTTAATGTTCTCTGTTGCCTTCAAATGAAAGGAGTCGAGGCCACCCTAACCACTCCTGACTTGTGTAATGTCACAGGAGGCAAGAGATGTGGACAAGTGCTTACAATGCCCTGGCGAAATATAAATATGTGATTGTAAATTTACCATGTAGGAGCCTGGGAACCAGAAGGTGGCAGTAAAGAAATGAAAATAATCTGCAACTGCATTGTGGAGTCTGACCTGTGAATATCATAATTGATTTTTTAAAACTTATTCTTAGTAAAGAAGAGAAATGCTAAAATTCTTCATGAAGCTCTTAATTTATTATCCCTTTTGGGGGAAAAAAATTAAAGTCTTTGAGGATGCCTTATGGTGCCTGTAGCTCTTATCTTCCTGAGAAGGCATAGGCAACCTGACCTGAAACTTTCCTGTGCCCATCTGGAGCCCAGACAATGAAGGGTGCCATCATGGAGAGACAGTCCCTTGCCCTTTGGCATACTCCCACTTCTATGTCACTGCAATAACATCTTTCACTTTGAATTCAACAATTACTTGTTTGGTCATTTGGCAAATTTTTATTTTATTATATTTAATTGAATTCTCCCCACGTACCAGGTGTGGAGTTACATTGGTAAGCAAGGCCCAGTCTCTGACCTCAGGGAATTTACAGTCTCTGGTACGCTTCTCAAAGGGTATTTCTCTGAATCTTCATCACTTGGGAAACTCTAAGCATAAAAGACTCTGGCCCATAGTTTGGGAAATTGCAATCTGATCTCTTTTAGACTTTCTCAACATACACTTTCTTATTAAAGTCCTTGAGGAGAATTGCAGGGGGGGCAGGGCGGAGATTGCCTTTATTTAACTAGCATTTCCCAATTACTTTATCTTAAGCTCCACCCATACTACCACCTATTACACCCTGTGAAAGCGATCTAATGGCATTTTTCCTATCCCTCTGATCTCTCAGGAGAATAAGAAGTACCTTCTGAAAATCTGAATATCCCTTTTCCAAACAAGTACAGGACTCATTGACAATCTTTTTTTTTTTTTTTTGGCATGTTTTATGTAATGCATAATATTTACGGGTCTGTGCGTGTATGAGCACATATGCAGAGCCCAGCATGATCATATGATCAACGTTCTTCTTTCCATACTTTTTGCACCAGTGAGAAAATCAGATTCAGAGGAGTCGAAGTCTTTTGCCCCTAAGACACTCTGTTTTAGCCAAGACGGACTTGGCATCTGATCTCTGGAACTCCCAGTCCAGTGGAACCATGCTCTGATATCACACCCATACTCTCTCTTGCCTGACCCAGCACAGTGTCCCCTCTGGGGGGGACCTTTTTCCCCCTATTCCCCTACCTCTAGCAGGTAGCCCTCTCTTTCACTATCTGAGGTGGTTTCCTGTGTAGGGATATACACTGGAGTTTTTTCTTTGGACACATTGCCAAGAGGTCCAATATCCTTGGGGAGCCACCATGGAGGGTCAGCTTTCCTACACCTCTTGGTGAATGAATGTGGGAATGGAAGTCTTCCATGTCAGCAATGTTCTCTTTGGTGTATTATAGAACACCAAGGCTAAGGTTCTAATTGTATGGCAGCTTTTGGAGCACAAAATGGTGTTGAGTAACACCATGAATTTCCTTTATGATGGAGCCATAACGAAACTGACATGGAGATATTAGGGTTTGGAGGGCTGGAGAACAGGGTTGGGAGAGAAGGGATTTTAGTAGTTTAGAGATTCACTAACTCTTTTTCTCAGGCCAATATCAGCCACTGTTATAGGAGCACCTTTGCTCCACCTCCCATGCCACCATTATTTGGTAGAACCATAGGACACCCCACTTTACACAACAGGTGTATGTTCATCTAATTTTTCAAAAGTGAATCACATTTTAACCTTACCAAAGGACTTTAACTTACTATAAAAGCAGTCTTATGAAATATCATTTTATAAAGCCCAAACTTCTAGAAAATGTGACTTATCCTATGACAAGCAGTCGTCATGGTTTTAAAGAGTCATTCACCTGACTGTGAGGTAGGTGCTGGCTCTGGGCTTATCAGCAAAAAGTGGAGGGGTTTGCTCCATAAGTGATGGGGAGTTTATACTCCTTCTGTAAGTAAACGGCAGCAAACAGCATGGCATGGGGTGTTCAAACCAAGAGGACTCAGAGGAGAGATGCTCTTGGACTTTTGAGTGGGTTGAAAACTCAAGCCAGACTTTGAGGAGGGGAGGATTGGGTCAGTCTGGGCTGGGAATGGGAGCCAGGTTCAGTAGCCATAGCTCAGTCCTGCTTTAGTTTCATTTTTCCTGAAAAGAAAGGACAACTCCTGAGTTACCCTGAACCTGGTTTCAACTAAGACTAATACATGATTAAGGAATCTGAGATCCAATTGCAATCCTATTAAGATTTCTTTGACTTTTATTTTATGACACACGAAGCAGCAATAATGCTAAGTCGGGTTTAATTATTTTTAGGTGAGCCTTTGTTTTTCAAGGTGTAGGAAGAAAGGGCCCCCATAGAAACATGCTTTGAGAACCTTCTGCTGGTTTGCACATAGCTTCTTCAGGCCATACACTACACAGGTTGCCTGGCGGGACTTAGATGTGTGTGAAGTGGGGGTGGTGCCATGTGACCACTGGCAATGACTGTGTAAACCTATTGGTGCCAGTCATGATGTCAAGTCATGAATTAGGTCTGGTCCCCACAGCCTGCTGAAGGTATGGTTCAAGGATGATTTGGCCTTTTCTGTGCCAGTACTACTTGCCATTGGTTCATGTACCCTGATCATTCTCTGAAGGATCTGGAAGGAAGAAAAGCAAATGATAGTGGCTGAACAACAGCAAGGAAGGAGAGGCAGTGGAGGGTGTTTGGGAGATGAAGAGGGAAATTCCTGCACCTATGGGATCGGATGATTGGTAGAAGGGATGGAAATACAGTTGACCGTCAGCCCACATGGGTTCGGGCTGGTCCATTTATATGTGGGTTATTTTTGAGAGAGTACAGGACTGTAAACATATCTTCTCTTCCTTACGGTTTTCTTAATGACATTTTCTTTCCTCTAGCTTACTTTATTATAAGAGTACAATATATAATAGAACCTATAAAATATGTGTTAATGGACTATTCTTCTCAGTAAGGCTTCTGTTCAACAGTAGACGATAGGTAAAGCTTTGGGGGGAGTCAAAAGTTACATGGGGATTTTTGACCATGGGGCCTTGGTGCCCCATCTGCTACATTGTTCAAGAGTCTACTGGACTGTGAACCTGCTTCACTGGGCCAGGCACTCTGCCAGGCTCTACAGGTTATGGGCTTGGTCAAAGTCAGGGCTTAGGGCAACGAGCGACTTCGGAAACTGCCTTTTCATGCTTCTCCCTCACCCGCAGAACAGTAGGAATGGGAGAGCCACTGAGTGATGGGCTTGTTTTTGCTTTTTGTTTTTGTTTTTGTTTTTGTAGTTAAAGGAAATAAAATTCTCAGGCATTTTTAGATTCTGTGTGTGATCCCCATTGTGAAATCATTGTTTCCGACTGGCTCCCATAAAACTTGTCTTGAGTAATTTCATCCATGATTTTTTCTCTTTAAAAATATTAGTCTCTACCTCATCATCCCCATCCCCCACCATTTGGCATTTCCCGCCAGGCCTGGGAAGCTAGCTCCTGGAGGGCTGTGCCTCTCTCAGCTGCTATAAAGGAAACAGAGGGTGAACTCCTAGAGAATCTCCCTTGGCCAGCCTCCCTCGCTGCCCTGGGGGAAATGCAGAATGGAAAAATCCTTAAAAAGCAACTGGAGACATTTTTCAAATGAGTTTTAATAATATGTGTGAGTGTGGGGCGAGAACTACAGAAACGGGGTGTTGGCAGTGTAGGGACAATTTATAGTTGCAAGGAGCTCTGATGTTTGTTTTGATCATTAACTCTGCAGGACAGCGAACACAAAAGCAAAAAACAAAGTGAAAAATGTGACCATTGGTCAATTTTTTTGAAGGAGATGACTATGTCAGATTAAGTCTAAAAGAGCTAAGAAACCATTGAATGAAGCACTCCGCCTACTAGAGCCTGTCATCTGAAACAGCCCAGTGTGGAAGAGGCTGGAGGAGTTTTGACTGGATCTGGTGCCTCCCAAGAGTAGACTCACATGTTCAGCACCATGAATTGGTCTGTGGGTCAGGCAGCCACCTGGAAGTCAAGATGCTATCAAATCAAACTATTGGGAGGGATAAACTATCCTCTTGAGGAGGGGTGGTCTGCAGCCTATAGAGAGCTGTGGGGGATGAGAGCGAGCGAGCAAGGGAGGGAGGCAGGGAGGGGGAGGAATGGAGAAGAGAGACAGAATGAAGAGTGTGTGGAGGGGCGGGGTAGGATGTGTCTATGTGTGGACAGGCCGGGCATGCCCCAGCCAGTCAGAGGAGATAAGAGTTTCCATAATCCATCAGGGCTTCAGCGAGGAGAAGGATCTGACTCAGGTCTTGAAGCACACCGGGATGCCTTCTGCCTGGCGAAACAAAAGGTTATAGCGTTCATGAATGTTCACGCGCCCCAGGATAGAGCAGTATGTGTGTTGGCTCTTAACCTACGATGCTGTTGCCTCTTTGCCTCCGAGGAAACCTTGCATGTGATAGGACGGTTGCTCTTCACAATACCTTCACTTATATCAGCCACTGCACGTGTTTCTAAACATGTTTCTGTGAGGCAAGTACGGTCACCATCTCTTCCAGGTGGGAAACGGAGGCCCAGCAAGGCCTTACCACTTGACTATAATAGAATTTAGATTGGAATGGAGATTTCCCAGCAGCTCTGTTCACACATTATGCTGTCCAAGCTCCTTCCTGCTGTTCAGATTCTCTACCTCAGATAGCCTCGTCTCCAAACCCCTCTCCCCAGTCTCCATTTGCTATCACACACAGGAGAAAGGGTTCATGGACGACAGCTCTGTTTTACTTGGACTCAGTGAGATTGGAATTAAAAAAAAAAAAAAAAAAAAAAAACAGTGCTCTCTAAGCTGGCAACGGTAGCAGGATCCATCAGACTATTTCTGGAAATGTGTCTGTTTTCTGGAAGTGCAAGAGAGAAGGGAGGAGAAACAGGACATGGGCTCAGGAATAACAGATCTTTCTCTACTTAAGTAATGTCCTGACAAACCCATCATAAGTTGAATATAATCCTAAGTCAAAAATACAGTTAAGGGATGCCTGGGTGGCTCAATGGTTAAGCATCTGCTTTCGGCTCAGGTGTGAATCCGGGTATCGAGTCCCACATCAGGCTCCCTGAGAGGAGCCTGCTTCTCCTTCTGCCTGTCTCTGCCTCACTCTCAATGTGTCTCTCATGAATAAATAAAATCTTTAAAAAAAGAAAGTGCATTTAATACACCTAACCTACCAAACATGATAGGTTAGCTAGCCCAGCCAACCTTAAACATGCTCAGAACACTCACTTTAGCCTGCGGTTGGGCAAAGTCATCTAACAGAAACCTATTTTACAATAAACTGGTGAATATCTCCTGTGGTTGACTGAATATTGTACTGAAGTGAAAAACAGAATGGTTGTATGGCTACTGATTTAAGTACGTGGGTCGTTGGCCCTCGTGATCGTGTGGCTAACTGGGAACTGGGTGGGGCTCACTACCATTGCCCAGCTCCAAAGAGAGTGCCACGTACCACTAGCCTGGGAAAAGGTCAAAATTAGAAGTATGGTTTCTGCTGAATGTGTATTGCTTTCACATCATTGTAAATCAAAAAAGTCCTAAATTGAACAGTTGGAAGTTAGGGACTATCTGTATATCCAGAATGGACTGGGGTAGGATGAGGTTCTCACACTTGTCCACCCGGCCATCACTTACTGAGCACCCACTGTGGGTGTCATGGTACCATGCTACCTGCTGAGGGAGTTAGTGGTAACCGAGGTAGTTAGGTTTCCTGGCCTCCTGGAACTTCTTGAAGCCTCACTGGAAAGTGGTCATTACACCACAATGTGGAAAGTGCTGGCCTGCAGCTACTGCCCAGAACTCATTGCTTTGTTTTCTTTTCAGAAATTGTTGTCCTTGGCTTTTAAAAAATAATGTTTAACTTTTTTTATCACAAAGGATTTTTGTTCACTGTAGAAAATTTGGAAAATCGAGTAAAGGTCAAGAAAATAAGAATGATTCTAATGACTAGTAACATTTTGATGTGTTTCGAGTTTAAAAGTACTTACCTGTTTATACATCTGTATTTACAAGCTTGGTGTCATACTCTATAGGATGAAGTTTTTTTTACCGGAGGATACGGTGTAACTATTCCTGTTGTCACTAAAATATTCTTCGATCAAATGATTTCTAAGGTTTCTACAATATGTGAGGGCCTCTTGTAGAAAAATGCTGCATCTGGGCGTTGCAGGTTGCCAGTCCATGCTTGGCTTCTTGTGGAGCTAATGCTAGCAGTAAGTGGACCAGAATGCACTGCCCAGAAATGGCTTTGGTCTCTCTGCCACAGAACAGCCTCTTCATATTTGTTTCCCTGTACATAAACTTGAGTACAAATTGTAAATAATCTATTTGACACTGACATATGGTTGACCAGATTTATACTCCCTTGACACGTAGATACGTATAGATGTACATCTAGTGAATACTCATCACCATTAAGGAATAGACTTAGGCATTCTCCTGAACTATTTTCATATTCTTTTTTTTTTTTTTTTTTTTTTTTAGAGTGGGAGAGAAGGGGGTATGGCAAAGGGAGAGGGGCAGAGAGAATCTTAAGCAGGCTCCATGCCCGGTGTGGAGGCCAAAGTGGGGCTTGATCTCACAACCCTGAGATCATGAGCTGAGCCAAAATCCAGAGTCAGAGACTTAACAGACTGAGCCTCCCAGGCACCCCTATTTGCATATCCCTCTAAGCTGTAGGTTTTCAAGTCGGTTTTGTGGAGGTGCTATGTGTGTGCGTGCATGTGAATATGCATCTGGATACACAGACCCTGGGTGTGCTGTGGCAAGAGGATCTTCACTCCCCCATTTTAACCTGCTTCACACATTAGTATTCCAAGAAAGATATTATCTGAAGAAAGAATTTCACTTAAAAAAAAAAAAACCCACCATTTAAAACTGCTGTAACTTCCATGAGTCTGGAGGAAACCTTGATGATTTTTACCTACCCACATATAATCTGATGTGTATATACAGCAGCAGCGCCTGAAGGCTTCCATTACAAATGTCTTTCCATTGTTAAAACAGGCACATTCCTGAGATTTAGATAGAGATGGAATTTTTGGAAGCAGATTCTCTCTCGGATTCTCTGTGAGTGCTGTCTCTAAGTTGGTTGGATGATTAATAGAAGGGTTTGGAGAAAACAATACCTAGAAGCATGTGTATAAACCAGTTTGGCTCGCTGAGAAAGGTTTCCCACCAGAGAGAAGGATTGAGAGAGAGAGTGAGGGGGAAGTAGATAGAAGGTGACTAGGATATGATGCTACTCTAATAGGAGAAAGTTGGTCACGAGGGTCTGCTTTGTGCCAGCACCTTATCAGGTACAATTAGCAGATAGCAGAGAGTGTGACTCTTCTGTTCAAGGAGGGGAGATATAATATACATCAATCAGTGACTGAGAATAAAGCCAGCGTGTGATGAGAAGGAGGAGAGGCTTATACTTAATGAGCACCTACTATGCAGCAAGCCTCGTGCAAGAACTGACCTAATGAATCTTATACAAGTTTTATGGGACATGGTGCCGGGGCTCTCTTTTTGGGCAGATGAGGAGCAGGTCAGGGTGCTCAGCAGCGTGGGAGTGTGGCCAGGCTCCCACAGCTATCTAAGCGCCATGCCTGGGACTCAGATCAACGGTCCCCACCCTTACCTCCTGTGAGAGAGAAGGGCCACTGGGGAACGGGGGGGGGGGGGGGGGCGTGACAGATGTGCCCTGTGGGGGTTGCTGGGTGGAGGGTGAGGAGCAGAGCACAGGGAGCTATAGGGAAGGAGGGGTTTGCAGAAACAGACCCCTCAGTATACAGACAATGAGTATGCTGGAGCAGGAGGCCTGCAGTGGGAGGGCATGAGAAAGATACGTTCATGAGGAACTCTGGCAGCTCTGTGGAGTTCTTACAACACAAGGACTTTGGGATTATTCTCGTGGTAAAGGGCTCCTTGGAGGTCTTAGGGGAAGTGAGGATTAGAAAGCACAGTGTTGGCAGTTCCATGTGCATGGATGAGGAGGAGAAAGGGACCGCAGAGGTACTGGTAGGGAGGCTGTGTCAGTAACCCCACGTGTCCAGGGGCAGTAGGAGAGCACTTCTGAAGGAGGAATCACCACAGGCCATGTGACATCCCCTGTGCATCCAAAAGGCCAGCCTGCTTGTGAAGAAAGTAGAGGGCTCCATGTCTAGAAAATATGGATGGGGTAACCCTGACCTGATGAGAAACGTGAACTTAGATCGCTGCCAGTCAGGTTCAGTGACCTGCACACTTCTGAGGTGTTCTTTGCTCACAGTCCGATGGGTACACAAGGATCGAATTTAAATACAAAGTTTCACCTTAAAATCTAAAACCAGAGGTCCAAGCCATCGAACCCATTCACCAAACAAAGCCAGTTTCCTCATTGGTTGACGTCAGAACTCCTGCCTCCACCCAACACCATCTGTTGGGTTTCAGGATTTACTTTTTTTTTTTTAGTGTGTCTAATTTTAGATTCATATTGAATTTTGATAGTGGACTGATGTTGTTTCCCACATGGGGCGTTTTGTAGATGCCAATCTATTGAGATTACTCAGCTTAAGCAATAGGCTTTCCTCATATAACCTGAACTTTTTGTTCCAGTGATCTCAGATGCTTTAGATGGCCCTGCAGGCCCTTAATGCTTTTTGACTTTGAGATCTTGCCAAGTGGTGGATATGTCCATTCAGCTATTTGTGTATGTTTGTGCCCTGCCGATTTGTAGGGAAAATGGAATCTGGGAAAGCAGGCAGTTTGGGTCAGGAAACTCTGCTTCTTGCTCTGGTTCTGCCACTGATGCCTACTCTGGGATATTTCTATGGGCGTCTATTTCCTAGCTCATAGGAAATGCCAGGGCTGGACACACAGAGTTAGACAATGTGATCTTATAAGATTCTAAAGATCTCTGAAAATGAAACTCGCTGGGAACCATACACAGGACTCTTCCAGACTTCCTTATTGCTCATGTGAGTCACAGAAAAACAAGGATAAAATCAGTGAACAGGCCTTCTGTTTCATGTTTCTTTTTCAAGGCTCCACTCAGTAAACGCTTCTACCTTGATCAAAGCTTTTACGTTCACAAGGATGTCCTTGGTTCCAAATTCAGACATACTTTCAATGACTAATGGTCCCACATTAGAAGAACGACCAGGAGGTGTTACAGTTGTCTCATTAAAACATAGCACAGTTTCTAGCACACAGCAGGCACGATCAACTTTAGCTTCTGCCTTATCCAATTATCAGTTTTGATATCCTTTACAAAGATAGACTTCAAACCAGACAGAGCTTGTCATGCTTCACTTGCCTATGATGATGACCTCTTCTGACCAGTTGGCCAACTGTTCTTGAAACTGAGTTGAGAAACCATTGTTGGTAGATCTGACCCCTAGGCACACCAGCGACACAAAGAGAAAATACATATTACTTATCCCTTAACCAGAGCCCAGATTGTCCTTGACTATAACTACGGCCCATTCTCTTAATTCTTTTAGTCCTCTCACAGGTATATCGGGAGTGGAGGACACAAGTAATAGATAACTGAGAGCCAGAAGTCTATGCTCAACTGGAAGACAAATGCTTTGTTACATCCTTTTTCTTAACCATTAAATCGTAATGACAAAACCTAATACATTTAGAGTGTAACTAGTTAATGTATGAGGAACACATCTTTGGTTGTGAGTCCCTGGGAATTATGTAGTCCATCTTTACCACTGCCCAGTCCATAGCTTGAACTAGGGCCAACACAAGGTCACTGTGACCATGGCTTCTGCAACTCTCCTCTAAATGCTTTGTTTTATCTACAAGATTCTTGCTGGACCTGTTGTTCCCTTCCTGTCACTGAGATATTGGGCAGAGAAGGTCACATATTGGGGCTGGCTCCCTAGTGTGGGAAGAAGAGGTTCCTGGTTCCAGTAAAGAACTTCTCAGACCAAACTGCCCTTCTGGTGGTTTGTCTTTTGAGGCTGCTGTTGTGGTCTGAGAAAGGGGGGCAGGGGTCATTTAGATGGGCTAGTCATCCCATTACATTTCAGGGTCATCCTTGGCTCAATAATGACAATAACAGCAAAAATTTCTATAGCACTCATATTCCAGGTTCAATATCAGACATTTTACATATATTAACTCATTTAATTTTTGAGTCAATCCTCTGAGGTAGGCCTATTCTCCCAAAGACAGGTCACACAACTGAAAGTGACAGAGCCAGGATTCAAAACTACTTGGTTTCCAGGAACTTCATT
This sequence comes from Canis aureus, assembly GCF_053574225.1. Taxonomy (NCBI): domain Eukaryota; kingdom Metazoa; phylum Chordata; class Mammalia; order Carnivora; family Canidae; genus Canis; species Canis aureus. The sequence goes on from NC_135621.1 coordinate 51,154,461, forward strand.
TTATCTGAATCTCCAGAGGAGATTAGGCATTTGAGAACAGACAAACACAACCAAACTCCCAAGAGAGCAAGGTGCAAATAAAATGGCAGTTGGCTGACTTATGGTGGGGTCACTACTTATGTCCGTTGTCCAGAGCACCCTGGAATAACTCTTTGGGGGTAGTATTTTCAGCAATCTAAATTGTCTTGGGAACATAGTGGAAGGAAAAACAGACCCTCTTCTTCCTGTTATGGGAACTTCTTTTGTGGAGGCGATAGGAAGTCAAAACATCCACTTTGACCCCCCTCCGGGCATTTTGTTTTACCATGATGTTCCAGGGAGAATACTAGCAGGGATCACAGGCAAAAAAGAATTCTCTCAGTCAACCCATGGTGTGGCAAAAGGCACAAATTAACTCCTTTGTTGGGTCAATATGATATTGGGATTCATCAGCAGCATGTAATCCATTTTATCAGGAACACTTAGGTACAGGTTGCTAGGGAACTAAGCTCATTAATCGGCCCGGCTCTTGGAGCACAGCTGCCTGGCTCTAAGGCTTGATTTGGGCCTGGCTGACTGATAGTTATACAAGTGGTAATGGGGTTTGAGGCCTCCCCTGGTCCTCCAGAAAGAGCATGAAGGGTGCAGTATGGGAAGAGCCTAGAAGGGAGTGGTTGGGAGAAATGATGTCTTTGTTCTTAGCGTTCCTTCCACTGTTTATCCAGCCCACACCCATTTTGGTATTTTTTTGGTTTTCAAATCATAGGTTAAATCCAACCACCTCTATCAAATCCTAATTTATGTAGGTTTTCTAGATTCACCAAAGTTAGCACTAGAGACACAAACACAACCAAATGAAGCACATTGCTATTAATGTGGCAATAATTCGCTAGTCTAATTTGCTCAGAATTTTTTCCTTTGGGGGGAACTAGGTGAGAAGCATTTCTTGATGTACATAAACTGGAAATGAACCTCATAAAGAAGAAGTAGGTCCACTAAAAGAAAACTTGAAAATAAAATCTGACACTTAAATATATACAAATTTTTAGGTGTGATTGTTCACCTTACAGAAGCCAACTCCTTTTATCAAAAGTTTACAGATGGGCGGCCTGGGTGGCTCAGTGGTTTAGTGCCGCCTTCAGCCCAGGGTGTGATCCTGGAGACCTGAGATTGAGTCCCACGTCGGGCTCCCTGCATGGAGCCTGCTTCTCCCTCTGCCTGTGTCTCTCATGAATAAATAAATAAATATCTTAAATGTTTACAGATAATTCACTAGCAAACACTTTGGGTTGATGAGATCCATTTAGATTTGCCAGATGGAGGGGCTCATGTGTAGTGGTATTAAAACCAGCAGTAGTGGAGGTGCAGTCCCAGGGAAGGTCAGACTTGTGGAACACCGCTATCAGCCAGAGAGGAAGTGTCCTGCTTTGGTGTATGGTAGACAGTACCATACACTCTTCAGTACCTGGTATGTCTTCACCTTAGTAGCAGGTATGCCAGGGATTAAAAAAAAAAAAAAAAAAAACATGCAATCCTTGTCCAAAGATTCTCTGTTCTGTCTAGGGAGTTAAAACTAGCATAGGTGAACCAGAAAATGAAATCCTGTTCAAAAATGAGTGGTGCAGAAATTATCCTAGAAAGTCAGAGAAGAGGCACGAGGCACAGTCCTACACACAGGAGGTTCAGTCGTCTCACATGTGAAGGACTTTGTCACGGGAGGAAGAGCTGTGGGTCTCATTTCTGTCAGAAGCACAGTGGTGAGAGCCCATCTGCATCAATGGGATTGGCTCTATGTGGTCATGTCATTCTGTGACAGGGAACAAACCTTGTCTGAGACCGATCTGGACGTTTCTGTAATTCAGGTCCTTCCATCCAGCTCCCTCCACCCCCTCCCAGTGTTGATCTCTGCAGTTTTAAACTACATTAATGAGAGGGGAGATCAGCCCCTCGTCTTGGGACCTGGGGAGAGCTCGATGTGCTGGTAGTAGGTAAACCCAGGAAGGCTGTTTCTTGTGAATGTCAAAGGCAGGAACAAACTAGGTCTCCCCGAAAACTTAAAAAAATGATAGATGCTTCTAGCTCAAAAACTGATTCCTGTGCATCTATAGCCCCAGAAGGATGGGGTCTGTTCAGCTCTTTGAGTTCCTGGTTAATTCCTAAATCCTGAAGACACTAAGTTTAGTGTAAAATACAGACATTCTGATGCTCCTTCCTGCTCTGTAGAAAATGGTGCAAACAGTTTGTGGGATTATGCCAGTGAAAAGCCCACTGGATCCAAATGGGCATTTCTGCAGGAGGAAAAAAAATAGAAGGCTTTGTGAACATCTACACAAATTGTTCAAAGGTTACGGGAAAGACATAAAACTTAAAAATCCTAATTCCATAAAAAAGGGACATTTAGATTTCATGGTTAAGGAAGGGCAAGAATAGGAGTGTGAACAGTTGACAAAACTGGAAGAAACACAGTGCAAAAATATTAAAAATATGGTACTTGGCAGGGGGAAGCCTCCTTTTGGAAAAGGGTATCATTTGGAAGGTTAGAATGCATTTCTTTGATCTTTAAATCTACCGAAAAATGTCATTCTGATGGAAAGAAATTCTATTTGAATTGAAAAGGTGAGGAATTGGCCATAGCTCGATAAATGTGGCAGATGGTTGGTATGCAAGGGGATAGAATGAATCGGTTCAGTCGCTGTGTCATGATATTGTAGGAAGAATGTTTGAGGGATGCTTTATAAGTGTGCTTTTAAAAGACAAAGAGTGAGCCCCCCTTAGGAATGGAGACCCGAGCAATGAGAGCTGGTGATTAAAAGAGGAGGATAAAGACAAAAGTTGCAAGTCCCAGAAAGACACAGGTAGCACGCTGTGTTTGTAGAAAGTCCCCCCCCCCCGCCAAAAAAAAAGCAACATATTCTTTAGACACACACACGGTGATGAAACTATAAAGAAAAACAAGGCAGTGGTTAGCCTTACTCCTGGAGGGGGGGATAGGGGGAGGGATGCTGCCCGAGAAATTTAAAGGGGCTGCTAAGTACCAGCAAGCATTTTTTATTTGTTGAGATGCATCATGGCTAAAAGGCTTGTTTTATATGGTCATTCTTTAAATTACATATATTTACCTTCTGTAGGTATATTTCCTAATTAAAGGTGGGGGGAGAGTAGAACAAAATCACAAAAGTATACAAACTACCATAGGTGTTAGCGTTTTAAATGATAATATCCCCACCTCCTCCCCCAGAAAAATGCTCACTGTAGTAAGAAGTGAGCCTCAGGACAATGTCTGCATATCATTATTTTGCCACCATAGTCTTGATTTTCCTGTTGTCTTTGGCAGGGAGTCCTGTCTCAAGGACAGGAAGTGTGGCAGCTGTCACATGGTCTGTTTTGCTGGAAGGATAAAGCACAGTCCCTGTCTCCTTCCCAAGTCCAAGGCCAAGATGGGTCTGAAACCTTGGGGTCATCCCAGGTGGAATGCTGGCCCGCCTTCAGCCCAGCCCAGCGACTCACAGGCCGAGAATTCTTGAGGGGTAACCTAGCCAAGCCTCGCTCTTTGAGCAAGCAGCTCTCCTTAGGGGAAGAAATCTCTCCTCGTCTCCACAACTTTGGCATTTCTCAGCTATTTTTTAAACCACAGTTTATAGCTAAGAGGATGTAGTCCACCGTTGCATTCGGCACTTTATATCATGAAAACCAGAGGCCTCTTTCCATTTCCCGTCTGCAAAATTATGTTATACGTGAACTCTGCTGTTAAGCTGTGCATGCACAGGTTCTTTCTAGATCCTCACGCATCTTCTCTGGAGTACATGTCCCTTCCTGTGTCGCCCTCCCCTGTGTCCATCACCAGCAGCAAACATTTATAGAGTGTTTTCTATACGCCAAAAATAGCAGCTGGCACTTTGACAGCACTTACTATGTACTTGTCACTTTTAAAGCTCTTTATGAGTGCTGATTGATAATGCTTGTGGGGGACCTGTGAGGTAGGTCTGCGGAGATACAGAAGAGCACACAGTCAGCGGTAGATCTAGGATTTGAACCCGGGCAGTCCCCTCATCCCTTTGTGTGCTCACCATTCCACCGTGCAGCCTCAGGTAATGGCCTCATGGGTGTGATTTGCTCCCACGATACTTCTGACAGTTTGCCTATTTCCCCATTTTACAGATAAGCACACTGAGGTTCGGAATGTCCTCCCTCCCCTTCACGCAAGGTTGCACAACAGAGGGAGCCATGAAAGCAGATTTGAGATGGGACCTTTGAGGATCTTGTTTGTTCATTGCCCCTCCCACATTCCTTCTCTCACTCTCTCTCACACACACACACACACACACTCGCACTGACACCCCTCTGCACCCCTACTCTGGGGGGAATGAGAGTCCTCCCCGGCCCTTCCACCCCAATCCCTGGGTGAGGGGCTCCTGTGATGAGGAAAGAGCAGATCCTGGAGCAAGGGCATGAGCAAGCCTGTTCATGTATTGTTAATTGCTCGAACATCATGGAAAGGAGTTTGCCTTATTATGGGTTTTTTTGTGGGAAAGCTTTTCATACAATGCTGGCTGACTCCTGAGCCTTAAAAGTAAACAACTACATCATCCTGTACCGAGAGCGGCAGGAAAAAGGAAACTGCAAGAAACTATCAGACTCCTCTCTCTCTCTCTCTCTCTCTCTCTCTCTCTCTCTCTCTCTCTCTTTTTAAATATAAGTCCCTCTGCCCAAGCTGCATATTTGAGCAAATGTTTTGCGTGCCGTGCATTCTTCTCCAAACCCTTGCTGTGAGGTCAGGAGAAAAGTCTACCCACAAAACATGTCTAGAAGGTTCTGTAAGCCCATTATAAAGCTCAGCAACTTCCCATCAGGGACTAGTGAAAAGTCCTCACTTGCAAAACCCCTAGGTGGTGACCACACTGACCTCTCTCTGTGGTCCTCATACCCTGGCCAGGGGTCAGTGGGGGGTGGGGGGAACGTGTTCACTTCTGTCTTCCATCATCCGAGAACATGGACCATATTCTAGGCATCCCCCATGTGCTTGAGGTGGGGGGTAAGGATGCATTCAAACACACAGACTTACCAAAAAAATGACCTCATTTTCTCACCAGTCCCTCTGCCATAAACCTCCTGTGGATGTATAATGTCCACATCCTTTACACCCACACCAGGGCTCTCCAGAGGGCCTTTCTGGTTGCCTAATCAGACGTAAGCTTTTCCTGTCATCCCAGGGCCCCCGAGGAACAGTGGTACTGGACAGTGGGGGCCGGAGCTGGGAGGAAGACTAGAAGGTCAGAAGACATAATTGTCCAAATGACCCGCGGGCTTTTCCAGCCATTCACCCAAACTGGAGATTTTGAAATGCATTCCTTCTGAAAAGCACTGGCATCTCCCAGAGGTGACTGGGCATGTAACAGGATGGAAAGTCGCTACTACCTTTAGGATCAGTGAAATCAGTGTCTCGTAGGGTGGCCACTAGAGTGACGCCCTTCTGTGGTGAACTATAACTACACCCCAGCAAAAAGGAACGTCCCGTTGAGGTGACTGTGCCCACTTTCTGCTTTCTCCTACTCCTGCGTGATACAAGATCGTCCTTGTCCTCTTGTCTCACAAACTCTAGGCTCCTGGCCATCCTTGTCATCCATGGAATAAGTTTCTCCTCCCTGCAAACAATTTTCACTTTGTATTCCCTTTTCTGATTAGATGGGAACCTCTCTGGGGTGCGTATCTTGCACTCATTCTGTATCCATCATTCGTTACCTGTAGGGCATCCTATTTGTGAGCTGCCTCCTCTTTTTTTTTTTTTTTTAATTTTTATTTATTTATGATAGTTAGAGAGAGAGAGAGGCAGAGACACAGGCAGAGGGAGAAGCAGGCTCCATGCACCGGGAGCCCGACGTGGGATTCGATCCCAGGTCTCCAGGATCGCGCCCTGGGCCAAAGGCAGGCGCCAAACCGCTGCGCCACCCAGGGATCCCCCTGAGCTGCCTCCTTGTGAGTAGAGCTGACTATTTGGACTTCCCTAAATGCTATTTTGGGTAGTAATAGGAGCAAGAGATTATAGTGGGATTAGCCAGTTTGATTTTAATTTGAAAGGTATCACTCATGGAAGGAGTTCTACAAACAGACCAAAGGAGCTCGCTCACTTTGCCACGCTATTCTGCTCCTGGCCTACAAAATGCGATGTCCTTCAGCACATTGCAGCCTGCCCTTGTCCATCTCACTGCCCGAGATCTGGGCATGGCCATGCAAATTCCTGCCTTTCTGTCTGGTCCCTTTGCCTAGGAGGACACAGCCCACCTCTCATCCATATCTGCCTCTTCTCTGAACCCTTTGATTCATCTGAGCCTCATTAGCATGTATTAATTCTTCTTTATTTGCCACCCAGCATATTCAGCGTGCCTAGCTGTTAGATTTGTGTGCATGAGTGTCTTATCTCCCCAAACCAACTATAAGCATCCAAAGGTCAACATGCTTTTCTACCCCTTCCTGCTTTTCGTGTGTGTGTGTGTGTGAGAGAGAGAGAGAGAGAGAGAGAGCCAGCCAGAGTAAGTGCTCAGTAAATGCTTCCTGTGGTCACCATGGCAGTGATGGTGGTGTGACGGCGCCTAGCAGGAATCGTTTCAGGTGTTACAATCAGCTGCTTGACCTGCCACTGATGTGCAGTGAACCCGTCCTCCTCCAGCCTCCAGCCCATGGCTGTAGACTCCTGATCACGGCGCCCTGGCCCTCACAGCCCGATGGTCTGGAAGAAAATCCAAACTTCACTTTTACCTCCTCTCCCCTTGGGCAAGCCGATCTCACAGTTCCTTACGTATAGGGGCCCTCGTTTTGCACAGGTATTTAGTTTTCAGAGAGCTATAATTTTGTCTGATTTTTATTTTAACTTCCAGCAAAGCCCTGAACCTTGGCTTCCTCCCCTGCCAAGTGGAAGCAATGGTGCTCCCCTCAAGGGCTGCCACAAGAATTCTGCGGGGACGCACATGGCCTTTAGCATAGTGCCTGGCAGGTGCATGCAGGCAGCTCTTCAGCTGCTTTACGGAGTCCTTTGCTGGCTATCTCACCTTCATTTACCTTCACCGAACCTCTGAGATAGGCAGGGCGGTAGCATATTTTCCTTTGAGAGATTAGGAAATTGGCCCAAACCAGTGAGGGGTCTTCTCAAGGGCTCATCATTCACAAAGAGCTGGGGCTGGAATTGAGAAGTTTCCATGCTTGATTGGTGCTCCTACCTCCTGGCAACATGCATTTGGGGGCAGTGGGGCACAGGCACAGCCTTTGACCGAAGAATGCACCTGGCTTCTGCCTGCCACTCTGCTCTGAGAATGGACATGAATTTGCTGGTAAGACTTGTCTTCATTATGGCCAGGCCTCCTCCTTACCCCCAGCCTTCTGGAAACTTCCCCTCTGCTGACCTCCAGCAGTAGGATTCATTCAAGGTTACCATGTATTTTTCTTGCATCCTAGTTATTCCAGAAAGTTCCAAGATGACTTGAGAGTTTTTATGGGCTAGGCTGGAAAATACCCAGGCAGTGATGGTGTGTTGATGCTAGAGTCAGATTGGCTGTACAGGCAGAGATTTATAAAAAGCCCTGTAACCCTAGAAGCTCCTAATAGGCCAAGAGAAAGGGATGAAGTGTCTTAATCCTCTGCGTAATTTCCTCATTAAGAGCAACTCTAATTAGTCTTGGGTAAAGTTTCTCTTCCAAGGTGTGTGCTTTTGGGGATATTAATGCGATTTCATGTTTTCCGGCTGAGACTTCCAAATCTGCAACCTGCCAGTGTTTTTCAGCTGTGAGAAAGGAACTCTGCCAGGAATTCATCATGTACTGGAAACAGGAAAGTATGGAAAATGAAGTATCTATCCTCAGTGCTGCTTCTAAAGGTCAAGGTTTCATTTATAGAACTGGAGCCATCCAGCTGGAAGAGAAAGGCCCATTCTCCTCTGCGATCAGTGTGGAAGTGTGCGTTGGATGCCTTCCACTCATGAAGCAATGGCAAGAAATCAACATGTAGTATTTACAAATATCAGTCATTTCTGAGAGGATTAGATAGGGGAAAAGGTGAACCAAACACTAGTGACGGACTTGTCGTTTTCGTCTGCAGGAATGGTGCCCTATCAGCACATCGACATTTAGGGAGCAAGAGAAGGGTCAGGTACCACTGCTCTTCCTTTTTCTCCACTAGATGTGGTGGTGGGAGACCCATTGGGTCTCTAGGGCAGAGCCCTGAGATGTGGATCCTGCCATCCAAGCTGGTTATTGTGCTTCCCTTGTGGCAGGGTCCTCAAACACTGGCGTTCATGGCATCTCCCAGGGAGCTCATTAACTGGAAAAATATAGGGCCTATCCCTGGGGATTCGGATTCAGTAGGGCTAGGGATTCACATTTTTTAATGCAACGTGGTTTCTGACAACACTTAGAGAAACACTGCCAGAGTGGCCGAGCCAGCTACTGATGAGGAAGGCTGGCCTTAAAGATAGTCGGCGAGTGACTGCCCTAGAGGTTGTCCTAGGCCTCTCTGGGCTTTGCAAAAGATTCATATGCCATGAGCCTTATTCTTGAGAGGCAGATGGAAGAGAGGGAGTGGGCAGTGCAGGATTTGGCAGACTCAGATGCCGGGCTGCCAGTGGAGGGCCAGGGCCTGCTGGGCAGGGGTGGTGAGGCTCCTGCTGAACGCAGAAGACAGCAGCATCCACGCTGATGCCTCAGAGCAGAGAGAGGGCAGTTCTGATGAGGGGCCGCCACTGTGAGCAGCCTCGAGCTTGATGCTTCACCAGCCTGAATGCAACATTTCAGTTTTGTGAAAGTTGTGGGCTCGGTGGGCAGTGGCCGAGGCTCCCTGGAATGCAGTTGGTGTCTGTGAACCTGAGACTGGCTCCAGGTTTGGCCACCCTTAGCAGGTGAGGACTTGGCTCAGACCACATTGCAGATGCCAGATGACACGCTGGGCTTTAGAGTTGTGCTCTGAGCCATCGGATGTTGTGGAGCACCATAGACTATGGCCTCTGAGAGTTCAGGCCTCAGTGTTTATACCTGACCTTGCATGTAAAGTATGTTCCAGATTTTCAGAGCTCTTGCTTCTGTCCAATCCTTTCGTAGGATTTAGGGGACTGTCCCCTCCTTCAATGGATAAGCAAACAGGTGGGGTGTTCTTGAAATCCTCTCACTGATATGGAGTGGGATTGAGTCCCTTGCAAGGGCTCTCTGGCCCCTGGCTGAGATTCTCCTGCTACCCCATGCCGAGGCCAATTTGCCTGTGAGGACCAAGGCTCTTGGAGTCATTTTAGGGCCCTGCCTTATAAAAAAAGAAAGAAAAGAAAAGAAAATCCTTTCCTGTTGCCCTTTGAAATTCATCTAAAATTCTCTCTTTACAAATGCCCGTGTGACCCTTTCTCCCACCCCCTTCGTCCTAAACAAGGCTACTCTTCTTCCTTTTATCCTCCTGAGATTTGATCACTCTGGGTACCATGCACCCTGTCCTGTGTATGATAGTTATGTCTGTGACAGTATTTCCCACCAAAATAGACTGAAAACCTCAAGGTGAGGAATTAGATCGTACTCATAATTTTTTGTCTTTTTTATCTGCTTTGGCTGTGAGGTAAAAATACATGTCTTTAGCAGCCCCTCAATAGGTACTTAATTGAGTTCAATCTATCCAGTCACAAGAATTACATTGGTAATGTTGATTATTTCAGCAGCTATCATGGTTGCACAACAAACCACCTCAAAACTTTATGGCTTAAAATAATAATGTTGTTTCTCCTCATTATTGGGTCAGGAATTTGGGAAATTTGGGGCACTTTTTTGCTCCGTGTGGCATTCGGCTACATTTAGCAGGTCACTGGGCTTGGCTGGAAGTTGCCACGAGCCTTTATTCCTCCATGTGGTAGCCTTCACATGGGGTCTCATCCTTTGGTGACCAAGGCTGAGCTTCTTTCCAACATGGTGGTTGACTTCCCCAGAGAGCACAAGAACAGAAACTGCCAAACCTCTTAAAATTAGGTCCAGAACTGGCACGCTTCTGTATATTCTGTTGCCCAAAGCAAGTGACAGGCCAGCCTAGCTTTAAGGGTGGGTCCACAAACTTCACTTTTCCATGGGAGGAACATGCCCATCTTTGGAGACCGTCTGCCACTCATGAAAGCAACGATTTGAATCTTCAACGATGTGAAAATTCAGTATGAATTTTGTTGGCAGGTACTAATGCTAAGTGTTTTTATGCACTTTATTTAATTCTCATAACAGTTTTATGAGGGAAATGCTAGTATCATTTCCATTTTATAAGTGAAGAAGCTGAGGGAAGGAAAAATAATATAATTCTTCTAAAGTTAATGGCTCTCCTATGAGAGGAGTGGACTTGAGTCAAGGAAGTCCAGTTTAGAACCCCTTCTTGGGCAAAGAGACAACCTTGGTGGAACTGGTAGGCAAGCTTGGAATTCTTTTGTATGTATACCTTTGTGTTACTTGCTGGGGGGAACCAAAAAGTATAAACCACGTCTGGGAAACAAGGCTGAAACATACAAAATGAGTAGAGACACATATGCCAATAATGAGTTAAACTGTATGCACCAGGCTGTAAATGGTAGAGGAATTTGGAAAAAGAGGAAATGCGAGTATCTTGAAGGAGTTAGGGAATTGGGGCTTCTATCGGTCATCGGCTTTGGTCCTTTGGATGATCTGCTGGTCCTTGGGGATGTTGGGTAGGTTTAGGAAGGAGCATGAGCCACAGCAGCGGGGCTGGAAGATAATGGTGCTTATAGATGAATTGGGCAGAGGGAGAATAGGCTGGATCCTAACTCCGGAGAGCTGAGAGAGCCTGTGCAGAAGTTGAGACCTCCTGAGGCAGCCTTAAAAGGGCCACTTGAGGTGGAGCGTCTGATTTTACAGCTGGAAAGGATCCCTCCAGGCATGGAGGTCCTTGACAGCAGAGTCCACGACTTGTCCACTTCTGCTTTCTCCTAGACAAGCTCAGTGCCAGGCAAAGAATTGCACTTAGCAATGTGCAGCAAAAGGCTGACCTTAGAGACCTTCTATCCAACTGGCACTTTCATAGGTGAGCAGACCCAGGCGATAGACCAGACTACAGGACAAGGCCACGACCACAGCAGGAAGAGTATTGGGCAGCCTGGTGGAGGTTAAAAGTTTGGACTATAGAGTCAGACTGCTCTGTTTCTTATGAGCTAAAGAGCCTCGGGCAAGTTTCTTAATATCTCCACACCATAGTTTCTTCATTTGAAAAAAATGGATATATTAACACCTATTCCATAGAGGCACTGTGAGGATTCAGTGAAGTCATTTGGTGGGTGAAGCAGTGAGAGTGGTGCTGGGCCCTCCATAGCATTCCATAAATGATGGCAGTTGCTGGGCTTCCGCACCACTACCTTAAGCAGGGGACATGGCTGTGTGCCTGTGCTTGCATACTTGGTATTGTGTTATCCCTCAGTCAGAGTATCTTCCCTCCAAACTCAAAATGTTGTAGGTTTCTGGCCACCAATCCATCAACATTCAAGAAAGAGCAGAATCCCTGCTTCCTTTGCACAGACACACACACCCCTTCCACACCTAGAGGGGTTCCACCACAGCTCAAGCTCTGTAGCCTTCACCCCCATGGCTTTGGGAGCACTCTGAGGCTATGGGCTGTGAGAGGCAACCTGGCATCCTGGACCAGGGACCCCAAGCTGGCTCTGCTGTGTAACTACAGTGGGTCCTTCAGCAAGTTAGCCGATCTGACCTACCTTGGAGGGTGGTTGGGAAAATTATTCTGTCATAGTGCCAGGCACATGTCAGGGACTAATAAATAAGCCAGTAGCTTGATGGCATGATCTGAGATCTGCAACTTTGGGGACTGCTTGCTTTTTGGCATGTGCTACCTGTCCATTGGATTGACTGCATGATGGACCTATTATGTACAGATCTTGGTTCTGGGAAGGGGGCCATATATCTGGATTTTCCTCCACAGAATCCCCACTGGGAAGCAGTTTGTGATCACATGTGTTGTCCTGGAGCTGAAGGTCTTACCTGTATCTTGCCTCAGACAGGGTCTCCTTTACTCCAGCTCAGCAAAATCAGGATGAGCTCTGATCCCAGGGCTTGTGTGCAGAGAATGTTCATGGTCCCCATCAGCCACCCATCCTGCCACATACCGGTAGGCCTGTTCTAGCTCAGGTGACCATACTTCAAGGTGTACTTGGTACTTCCGTGGAAACGTCAGAATTGAAGGTGAGCTGAAGTCCCAGAGACCTCCCTGTGGCTATAGGGACCTGAGCCGCCTTCTACAGAGGGAGTGAGGTCCAAATCCCTTGTGTGGGCAGCAAGCAGAGAGGGCCAGGGCTTTGTGTGACTAGCCCATGCCTCATATTGAGGCTCCTTTCAGGCAGGTGCAGGCTAACCTGAAAAATTTCCCCTTGATTTCTCAGAGCTACCAGCCAGGAATTCACACTTGAACCAGATGTCAAATGAGCAATTCTGTAGTTCTCTTGTGAGCATAGGCCCAAGCTGGCCAGAAGGTTGTAATGTTGGACAGAATGTGACAACAGGTTGTTCTGTCCTCCCTGCTCCCTGCCTGCTCTGGCCTACCCCACAGCTCCCCTCTTGAGACCAATGGGTACCCTCTCAGCCTTGGGGAAGGAGCATGTGAAATGAATAGACCAAGAGGGGTCTGAGTCCAGAAACATAATAATGTTGTCATTTATAACAAATATTTGTTGAGCATTTCCGATATATGGTATATTCCGTGTGTGTGTGTTTCTCATACACATGTGTATATGGCCTAGCACTGGCTAGGCAAAGGACCTATAATAACATAGAGATGTTCGTTTATTCAACACCCATTTCACGCATGTCTACTACACATAAGGCACTGTCCTTAGGGTTGCGAATCCAGCAGTGAGCCAAACAGTGGGCTATCCCTACCCTCATAGAGCTTACATTCAAGTAGGGGGAGAAGGGCAAAAAAAAAAAAAATTAAAAATTCATGATGAAAGAAACAAGACTAACAAAGCAAGGGAAGGTGGAAGTGGAGTTCTGGGAAAGGGTGTGTGTGTGTGTGTTTATTTGTTTGTTGTAATCTGGGGTAGTCATGGAAGCCTCTCTGATAAATAATAACAAAGTAGAACCAAGAGTGAGCCATTATACTTGGGGGAAGAGTGCTCCAGATAGAAGAACAGCTGATGCAAAGGCCCTGGGGCAGGAGTGTGCCCAGCATTTCTGAGGAACAGTGAGGAGGCTGGCATGGCTAGAGCAGAGTGAGCCAAAAAGAGGGCAGAAGGAGCTGGAGTCATAGGGAGAACAAGAACTCACCTGACCACCCTAGTAAGGAAAGAACATAGTCCCAGAAAACGTTAGGTAACAGGGCAAAGCAGGATGTGGTAAGTACACTCAGAGGGACACAGACAGTTTTAAAACATTCAGAGAAAAGAGCACTCTCTCTGGGCTAGGGGTGGTCAAGGAGGGCCCCCCAAACAGGTGGGGCTTAAGCTGACAAGAGGAAGAACAGTGAGGCCAGGTGGGGGGCTGAGGATGCTCCTGGCAGAGAAACCTGAAGGAAGCCAATAGATGATAAAGCTACACCTGGAAGTGGAGGCTGTGTTTAGAGGGCCTCAGACGGCAGATGAGAAAGTTGTAAAAGTCAACAGCCTGGCCCATGTTCTGTTCCACCAAATAGGCAGCTTGGCCCGGGCTGGTGGAGATTCCGGGTCTCCCAAGCTTCTCAAACCCTGCCTCGGGTTCAACCCCGCTGTTGCTGACTCAGACTTTCCTGTATTCCTTCCAGTGATGACTATCACTCTGCCAGGGGCACAAACCAGGTCCCCTCCCAGCCCCAGACATAAATCTCTGAGGTCTGCAGGAATGCTCCTTTTGGCTTTTTGGAACCATTGGAATCCCACAGGAAGGGGGTGGGCAGCTATTCTTATGAAAAGTGCTGCTCCATTTCTGGAGGAAAAAGGCATGCGAGAACCATAGATAAGGACTTTCAGCTCCAAGGCAGGGCTTATCTGCCAGCAACCCTGAGACCAGCTCACCTCTTTCCTTCCATCAGCAATCAGCCACGTGTGAGAAAAGTAGGGAGGCACTGTTGCCATATGACATAGCCAACAGGGATTACCCGCCAATGCCATTTGGCTTAGAGATGTATTATTACATAAAATGCTTGGGAGGAGTTTGAAGGTCCCCCAGGCTAATGCTGACATCCTCAGGTTGGTAACACTATAGCTGAGTATTGTTTTACTTGCCATTTTTCAAAAGAGGGAGAAAAATACCCACGCCATTATTCAGCCTAGTAATAATACTTTTCAAGGAAACAGCCGCAACTTTCCAACCATACTTCTGTGGGCGGGACGTGGTGGGGCTATTGTTTCTTGGGAAGCCACCCTTCAACCTACAGAAACTGGTCTGGGTTATGATCAGATTACAGGCAGGATTAAGAGGCCTTTGGGGGTGGGAGGGAAGGTCTTAAACATGGCAGTCTCACTCTAGCAAAGAGGAAATTATCACAGACTTCAAAGCCAGACATCTCTGTGACCTCTGCTTCTGGTGCTGGTTGACTTGGAATGAGTTATTGAGACTCTCCAAATCTTAGGTTTCTCATCTGAAAAAAGTAAATGAGAGCAGGTAGTTACTAACATTATGGTGTAACCATTTTGCAGTATGCGAGCATATCAAATCAACAGATTGTGAGCCTTAAACATTCACACTGTAATGTGTCGATTGTATCCCAGTGAAGTTGGGGGGAAAAATGGAGATTGGTCTATAGTGACCATCTGCTAGAGCTGCTTGCAGGTTTGGATGGGGAGATGTCCGTGAATGTGCCTAGGCACATTGTGTGCCTAGCCCATATTGCCAGTTTCCTTCTAGTGTCAGCGGGGGGACTGAAGGAGAACAGTTGGGTGTGGTACCAACTAGCTGGAGGCCCTTCCTCTATACTTATCTTCTTTATAAGCCAATTATACTCTTGGTATAATTTGAGAAAAAAAAAATTCAAGAGGCTACATAGCATTTAAAATTCTTTTAAAGAAAAAGTCTACTGGTAGCCAATGCCAAACTATTGAAGTTCCCAGACAAGGGAGTGAATGTCGGGTCCTGGCAAAGTGGGGTGGGGAATTTCTGAGTGTGATATTTGAATAAAGAAATCTAAACTAGGAAAAAAAAAAAAAAGCTTCCCCAGATCTTATCATCATACAATGAAGAGTTGTATAAAAACTGTTTGTCCCCACCACATGTTTACTTACCAATGGGCAGGATATCTTGCCGGGCAAAAGTTCAAACTCCTGTTGGCTCCCAAGTGATGTGTCAACTTAAAAATTTAAAATGAACTGACTTCAGAAGAGACTCGAAAAATGCTTTGACCCACAGATGCTCCCACCTCCCAAATGCTCCCCAGTTCTTGCCACTGTCCTTGGTGATAGGGTAGAAATGTCTGGAAAGATGAAATGAAGGCATAGTGGTTAACAGCCTCCCTCCCGAATACATACACTTTCACATAGAAACACACTTTTTCCAGATATTTCCTTATGAGTAATGTCCTTGTTCCATTACATCAACCTTCCAGGCTTAGCCATACTTTATAATGATAAACAGAGCCACTCTACTAACTCCAAACAGTGAAAAAAAAGAAATAGAATATTTATTTTGATTTCTTTTTTTAATGCTGATTTTCTTTGAATCTTTGTGCTTTTTGCGTAGCGGCTATGAACATCTTCAAGTTGGGAACTAGATCTTTACTCGTTGACGTTTGAAGCGCCGCACAGTTCCTGGCTTTGAGTACATATTCAAAAATGACTTTCAAGTGCAATCTATCCACTTCCTTAGTCGTCACATCTACTGTTAAAATGCAGTTTCATATGGTGACAAGATCATGACCTTGCCTTAAATCCCACCTCTCTTTTAACTGGCTGAGTGATTTTGGTCAAACTACATAACTTTCTTATTCACCAGCAAAATGAAAATAACAGTGACACTAATAAGGTTAATTTTGAGGATCAAATGAGTGGATATAATGTGAGGTCTATAATGTTAATCTGCCATGATTTTTATTACTGTACTCTTCAGGTTTGCCACTTCTTGTTCACCCACCTCCTTCCCATTCTCTCTGCGCCTCTCACATTTCCCTGCTATGAGAGCAGTAGGGCCAGGGAGCTTGGAAACCAGTTGGCGAGTCTGCTGCCACATTTCTTTTCATGTTGCACTTAACTCATTGAAGCTCCATAACTGACGCTTGAAACAATTGCTGCCAAGTAAGCCACCACCTAGGTTGTCCATTTTATCGCACTTGCCATGTTTTTCTGGTTTTGTTATTAGTTCATGTTATTAAAAACAAAGTAGGGGCAACATGCTGGCTCACTTGGTAGAACAAGCGACTCCTGATCTCAGGGTCATGAGTTCAAGCCATGTGTGGGGCGTAGAGCTTGCTTCAAACACACATACAAACAAACCTTAAGCAAAAAATAAAAATAATTCTGCTTCCAGGGTCTAAATCGGATCTTTGAAACAGCTTAGCCTTTGTCTTCTGGAAGCCTATTCTAGGTAATATTCTTTAAAATATCTTTCCTCTTATTTATTATTTATTCAGGAAATAGTTAAGGATGCCAATATTGACAGTTTTGAGATGAGGTCCTCTTAGACCTGAGTCTCTACTTGCTAGTTCCTTCTGGGGTTCATGTTCTCCACTGAGCCAGGAGGAGGATATTTGGGGTCTCACCACCATCTACTCTCATTGGGTTCTTTATTGGTGTCTGTGGCATCCTAGATTTATTCATCCTCTATGTGGATTGATTGTGGGTTGTGTTTTTGGGCCATCCTACTTATGGGCCTGCACTGTTTCTGGAATTGCCATGTATATCTACTGAGCATGGGATATTTGATTTGGGCTAGTATCTCAGAAAATTTGACTTCTCGACCATGGCAGGAAGCTCTCTGAAGGCTGGCCCTGTGTCTAATGTATTGTTTTGTGTTCTCTGAGTTGACACAGTGTCTGGCTCCCAGTGGGTGCCCAGGGAGTCTTAACTGAAGTAGGCCTCAAAGGATGATGAGGATGGTCGCTGGAAGAAGTGGAGAGCTAGGGGCATTCCAGGGAGAGGTTTCCAGACGAAAAAGGAGCAATCCCAGTGGGAATCAGGAATTGGGAAGGGTGAACAGCAAGCAGACTGCAGTTCAGTTACATACCACAATAAGTGGAGGACAGATGACAGACGCTGGTGGTGGGCTGCGAGCACCTCAGAACAGGGCTGTCTGCCCTGGCTTTCAGTTAGAATCACTTGGGCTACTTTAAAAGCATACCCCTCCTGGCTTCGTGTCAGTTCCATTAAAATTGGATCCCTGTGGTTGGGGCCTAAAGGGTTCTGGGGATGGGCTCACAACCACTGATGGATAACTTATCGGGACACTGCAGAATGGCAAGAGTCCCACCCCCAGAGGCCTTTTTTTCCACTATAAATTGGTAACAGTCTTGGGGGAAATGACAGCATGTGCCTCTAAGTCTTTCAAGCTGGAGTTGAGAGTTCTAGAGTGAACCCTACAAACAGATGGGTAAAAATCAATGAAAGAGATCTATTAATGACAAAGAATTCACAATAAGGACTAGTAACACCTGGAGCAGGCAAAGCTAACGACTTACCCTGCTTTCCCTCAATTGTAACCCTTGCACTCTGAAAATTGCTGACTTCCTGGATGATTGCAAACTGACTAATCTCAATTTTAAATGTAGTTCAGACTTTACCCTATATCTAGGTCACAGCGAAAGCACCGTATGTACCAGGAATGAGAAGTCTGCAAACTAATTAGGGCACTGTTTATATTTCCAGTATTCAACATAAATCATTCAGTCACATCCTGACTTTTTGAAAATCGTTTTTGTTCATGGGTGAGACGAGGTATTCATTTCATACACAGGGTTACATTCCTCAGGTCTTCAAGTTCATAGTAAGGACCTCGTCTCGAGCATTTCTCATGTAGGTCCCAGTAATAATGCCATAGGACTTAAACTAACAAATATTTACCTTTGATTGTAGAATACTGGGTATGCCCATGTCCTATGTAAAGATTTTCCAGCAGTGTTAAAACTGCTTCTCATGGAGGGAGGGTTCATTTCGTTAGTTTTTCCTTCCATAAATCATTACCTGATGCTTGGGCTTTCATTAAATCATACATGCTTAGTAGAGCACATGTACCCTTGGGAACACACTGGGTTTTAAAGAGAGAAAGTCACATGTGCCTATTTCTCCCTATACCTGTTGGAACTCCACTCGCATCCAGGCTGGCTTCTAGAGGAAATGCAGGAAAATGTACAATGCAGGAAGCTATCGCATTCGCAGGAACTGTGGGAATCTTGGCACATGGTCTAGGACAGGCTTCACAAGAATTGGCCTGAGTAACCATGAAAGCAATGATTTTGGGTTTGTTTACCAAGCTAAACTGCCAAGTCACAAAGAATAACTTCTTTGCTTAACATGGAATGAACAGGACAGTACTGAAGTGTTTTCTCATGAATACTTTCCATATGCATCGTGGTGAAGTATAGATCCGTTTACATGACATTGCTTAGTTCAATGTAAAATTCTTTCAGCTGGAGGAATTTGCCCTAGAACTGCGAAGCACTGCCAATAATTTGACGTTGAAAAAGCCAGTCTGCATTTGAACATTTCAGCTCGAATACTCTTATTTTCTACCCTATGAAAGTTATATAAGCTATTCTTTTCCGTGGCCAATCTTGAATCATCAAAATGCCTGACTTCTGTGTCACAGGTTACAGTATAATTCGATGTGCAGCCCCCTTTCTAAGAAACTGACTTTTATTTTTATGTTTCTTTTTTTTAAGACTTATTTATCTATTAATTTATTTTAAAGAAAGCATGCACAAGCATGGGGGGGGGGTGGGAGTGGGCAGAGGGAAAGAGAATCCCTAGCAGACTCTGCACTGAGCACAGAGCCTAACGTGGGACTCCATCTCACGACTCTGAAATCATGACCTGAGCTGAAACCAAGAGTCAGATGCTTAACTGACTGTGACACCCAAGCGCCTTGTGTTTCATTTTTTAATATGTGACTTATAGCTAAGCTCCTAACGTTGACTACTACGCATACCACCAGCTGAAATAGCAGGTTAAATATGAAAAGTACAAGTCAGAATTGGTGAATGAGCAGCATAGTAAGAACCGGTATCTGCGAGTCTTTATATCATGTGGACCTCATCAAACTCCCTGGCTCAGAGGGGTTGTAGCTTCAGGGGCTTGCCCACATGCTCTCTCTCTGAGTTTCCCCCTTCCTGTTCACTTTTTTCCCCCAGTGTCCTAGTCTCAAAAGAATAAGGTTGCTCTTTTTTTTTTTTTTTATTCTTATTAAGGCAAGGAAAAAACTTCTTTCCGATTGTTTACTACCTAAATAAGTTGGGCTTTTTCAAAAAGAACATTGGTAAAAAGAGAAAACAAACAAAAGTAAACAGGAGAGGTTAGAGTCCGAGATTCTGTTCCAAATTTAAATAAAGTCTAGCCACAGAGTGGAATTGCCAGCTGGGCTTAAGAGGTACCCATGCCCGCATGCAGTCCTTTTCCCTTTGCCTCTGGAGAACCAGGGCCAGAGGCCCCCCACCCATCTTCAAAGCCCAGATATCCCCCTCTTGATCCCTTTTTTTCATTCCAACCAGTAGCATGAGCCCTGAGCAGTATACTATTAAATAACCAGAGGGAGAAGTCGTCTCCTTCTCCACAGGGACCTTCTGCTCATTTTACACTATGCCAGAGGCAAGGGGGGTGGGTTCACTCCCAGAAGCCCAGCTGCAGAGACCATCTCCTGGTTCTCCCAGGTTAACCAGTGTGGTTCCTCCGACCTGCCCATGGGCCTCTCTGTAGACACCTCCATGGACATGCACTGCCTTGGTCAGCACTTCGATTTTCAAACATCATGCCGACACAGCCGTGTTGTGTGTAGCATTTTTAATAGAAGGAGAACATGGTCAAGTTTCAGAAACTGCATTGGCCTCTCTGCGGCTCCTGCTTCTTCATGCCCTTAGAAAATTGTGGCGGTTTCCCTGAGAGACCCTGTTGATTTTATAACTTCATTCTAAACTCCCAAGGCGACTATTCGTCCAAATTAAACATGTGAAGTGGGAAAACTTTGTCGGGCCTTCAGAAACACATTTTTTGAAAGGTGTTCTGTAAATAGAGGATTATTGCTGCTCCCTGAGCCAAAATCACGTTAAATAAAACACTTTCAGATCTGTACTTTTACTGACCCAAAGCCCTCTTTCATCACAATTATGTCCTTAATCTGTTCTAGGATCATTGCCATAATCTTATCACTCTAATTATAGCCCCCAAAAATGTGAAATATGTTATATAACTCAGAGCTTGTTTGGACTTCTTATAGGCATGCTTATATGGCAAGAAAAACAACTCTCAGTCCAACAGTGGAGGGTAAGAGTCATACATGGGGTAATGATTCCAATTTCCTTTTTGCTAAATTAACATTAGAAATGCCCAGTTGATATCTTTTTTGAGATACTACATTTACGTTTTCTAACTCAAAAGGGAAGTTATATAGTACACCCCTGCTAGAGATATGAGAGTTCAAGGGTGATGGTTGCCTGTAAGGCATCATGCTAAATCATGGAAACATCCACCAAACTTCTTATCAGTAAAAAATAGAAGAGACCTGGTTGTGTGTATGGGTGGTGGGGAAGGGGTGCGGGTAGGAGGCGCAGGGCAGGGCTCTGGGTAACTGTGATGGTCTGTCTGAGAAAGTAAGGTGAAAGAAGGGTTCTGTTACTTCTGATTGTTCCCCTACATCTTTATCATGGAACTCCAGATGGAAGGAATCAGAAAGGAATTTGTTTCTATGCCCGTAAGTCATTACAGCTCTTATCAATTCGTCTGAAAATGTGGGTGTTTCTGTGGGTGAAGTAGGAGCCCCTCCTTTATTCTTGCTGTGATCATCTCCTGGCAGATGCAGAATGCCAAACGGGGCAGACCTTCCTGTGTACAGAGGATTGTGAGTGTCTGGGCCTATTGGCTTGAGTGTCCTGAACACAGCAAGGGGTTATCAGGGGCTCTGTCCTCATTAGGACTTCACACCAGCCACCTTAGACCTGAGGCCAAAATACATTTCTCATCCTGGTTACCAGTTATACACAATAAATTCTATCTCATGCAAGAAATATGGACCGGACACTCTGCAAAGCCCTGATCTAGAGACAAAGAATACAAGAGGAGGGTAATGACGTAGTGCTTAGTAGTACAAATCTTCGGTAAATACTTGTTGATTGAATGAGAAAATCTGGACTTGGTCCTTATGGCACTGATTTTTTTATTTAGCAAGGAATTTAGCTACATGAAATAATTAAAGGGGACTTTAAATCCCAATTATATAACACAATTTGTTAGAGAAAGCAGATATTGATGGACTCTGGGCTAGGATAGTGTGGGAAGACACTCATCAAAGAGGTGGCATGGTAACGTTTGCATTCTGAGATGAGCACTGGGGGATGCCACAGGCCAGGAGATCAGCACAAATAAAGTCTTGATGGCTGGTGTAAACAAAGAGAGGTTGGTGAGGTGGTTTCAGGGTCAGTGAAGGGAGTAAGGATATTCCCCTGACCAGAGAGTGGGGGAGAGTAAGGAGAGTTTGGGTTGGTAGGTTGGGATGGAGGGCGGTAGATCATACTGTGAAAAAAGCCTGCCTCGTTGGATGACATGGGGCAAAGCAGCTCCCCAGGGCAGTCTTTCTCAAAGAGGGGTCTGCAGAACATGGGCCTCACATCAAAATCACCAGTGGAAGCAGCAGCTCTGGGCTGAGTCCCAGGTGATTTTTTAACAAGCCTTCCAGGGGATTCTTCTGCACAGTCAAGTTTGAAAAATCTCAGCTTTGGCTTTCTTTAATACACACATCACATTGAAAGATGGGAAAACTGAAATGTGTTGGGTGTGTCATTTCATAATTTAAAAATTTTAATTTGGCTTCATTTTGGATTCTTCTTGGTCAGAGGAGTTACGTAGCTAGTTGGAAACTTAAAGGAAGTGTGGGGGCATCAACTGTTCATCTATAGCAGCAACAATAGAGCACTGCCCATAGGACTACCCCTTGGGCACGACCCCCTTTAGGAATCCTTTTGAAAATACCATTTTGAAAATACCATTTTGTAAGCAAGGACTTGGAGGAGAAAAAAGAGGCATTCCACATTCTCCGTGTACTTCTAGTAATAAGTGAGCCTTATTAGAATAGCCCTATTTCCAAGTTCATTTGCCAGTTAACAAGCAGCTCTTGAGAGCTCACCATGGGCCTGACACTGAGCTTTCTGGCTCTTTCCTAGTTCAGCAAGGAAGCACCATGCTCAGCCTTGTTCTCTGTCTTTTCTCCTGAAGTGGATTTTTCCTGGGTCAGGAGGGAGGTATCTGATATCCATGAAGTGTCTGAAGGAGAAATCCTGTGGCACTTGTTTTTCCTGGAGACTCAGCCTTCCTAGCCATGTTTATCCCTTGTTAGAGAAGTTTCTAGACAAGAGTCAGTTGAGCCAGATGAGCTGATGGCCAAGGGCTTCCACTGAGCTGTGAGCTCATCCAATAACTGTTTACTATTTTCTAAAAATTCACTAGAAAATGAGTACAGGAAACTCATGTTCAGTTGGCTATGGAAACCAGGCACTTAAACCTGATAGGATTTTGTTAGCAATTAAGAAATACAGCAGATATCTGGTGATGCTTATAGAGTGGTGAAGATCCGTAGCCAGAACAAGAATAAAACAAAACACGTGTCATGGAAGTCATTTTGGGAGGTCGCTGGGCCCCCTGCCCACCTAGCAGGCTGCCAAATTCACAATGCCATGTTGTCAGTGCAAGGTCAATGCAATGCAGTTGGCACATGCTGCGTAACTTGCTGAGTTAGAGGTCACCCTGGAGCTCAGGCCATTAAGCGCATCTTAGTCACTAAATGTTTGAGAAGCTGTACAATTCAGAACACTGAAGTGGATCAGGTCACACTTGACAGTGTTGGTTGTTTCACTCTTTCAAAGCTTTAAATCAAAGCAATTCCCTTTCTCCCCTCTCTTATTTACTTAATGAATTTATTTATTTTTGAGTGAGAACACTGGATGAGTCAAAAAAGCAAAAGTTGGGGGGAGAAAACTCTTTAAGAGAGAAGACATCTTGGCCCAGAAATCCCATCAAAGCATTTACGGTTTGATTGCTGATCTTTGACCTGCATACAGAAAGTTTGCTGTCAAGTACCAAGCAAATCCGGGAAAATTGAACTTGATTTCAAAATGCATCTCTCTCTCTCTCGGTTTCACCAAGACCAGCTGGGTAGCTCATTAAATGTAAAAAGTGCTTTGGAAGTTGGAAGGCCAACATACATACTAACTAGTATCAACAGTCCTAAGATCAGTGTCTCTTAACTTAGCTCGTCCTTTGGCACAACGGGCAGGAACTCCACAGACTGGCCCGCCTGCCCACTGCAGTACCGTTCAGTGGCCTACTCAGGGGCACGTGGGGAAAACCAGGACAATTAAGCACTATTTTCTGTTCTTTCTCTGACCATCCTCGGACTTGAGGGCAGCACTGTGATGATTCCTTTGAGCCTTATTTCCCTCATCTGTGAAATGGGGATAACAATCCTTCCCTGCTTCGTTCAGTCATTGTCCTCAGGCTTACACAGCAGCATTTTGAAGAGTCCTAAGGGTGTCATTAAGATACAAAAGTCATGCCATGTGTTCTTTTGATATTTGGTATTCCCCTACAAGTTTCCCACTTCTAAGGATTCTTCAGCTCCAGTGGGGACCCACATGGGAATCACTGCTTTCAGTGTCCCACCAGCACCCCTCTGTGAGCACCTCCCACCAGACAGATGGCTTTCTGAGCAATGGCCTCAACCCCAGCAGAGAGGGCAAGGGCAGGGGCAGGGGCGGGTTCGCCCGGGGTAGTGATCTGCCCAGTTGTCCTTGACCCGGTTCTTCCCTAACACTTGGCCCTTCTCCCGGGAGAGGCAGGTGATAGCTGGAAGTGATCTGCTCTGCATGGGAGATTTTTGGTGGTGGTGAAGGAAACCAGCATCTGACAGGTGAGTCTTCCCTTTGGGTCTGAAAGGCTTTGGACTTTGAATGCAAAAGAGCCTGGCCAGGGAACTCAGAGCCTTTCCCAGAGCTCATCCTGCGAGACCCAACTCAGTGTGACTCTTGCCTTCTTCCTTATCCTTCCCAGAGAGAATGCACTCTCCCCTTTCACGCTTCCACAGGGCACAGATCATAGGGTGTAATTGTTGGGCCTGTGTCCTGTGACTTTCCAGTGAGCCTGATGTCTGACTTGTAGAGGAGGAACCCAGGAGAGGTTCTAAAAAGGGGTTAGTTGGCTTCTTCTTTGCAGTCTAGAGCCCCAAAGACCTTCTTCCTTGGAGTCCCTTGATAGAGAGGACTTGGCTTTCACAGTCAGAATTGGAAGGGTGGGAAGAGGAGACCAGGCCTTCTTTTCCCTTCTGGATTGAGCTTGGTGCAGGAATGTCTGTCCAGGCCCATCCTTCGTGGGACTTCTAATCATCCCATCCCTTGCCCTGTTTAGTGTCTCCAGGGGCCTTAGGGTTTCTGCTGAGAAGCTTCCCAACCAGTTACTTGTTGTAGAATAGGCTTGGAGTGCGATGGAACCCTGGGCCCCTGGGATAGTGCCACCGGCCTTCTACCCAGTTCCCATGATGCATGCAGCCCAGCCCTCACTTGGGCCTACACATCCTCTAAGTCTCTGTTGACTTAAAGTGGTCTGAGGTAGGGTGAGATTGGACAGCATGTACCAGATTGGTGCAAAGCCCTTAACACACACATTTTGCAATTAACTGTGAGCCCAGACCAGAGTTCAGGCCTTGAGGAGCCATGCTGGGTTAAGCCTGAACTGTTCCTGAGAAGTATTATGAGGGGGAAGCATTTGCAGATTTGATACCAGTCATAGAAAATACCTTCTGGTCTCCCTGTAGCTGTGGGAAAGTTCTCTCACTTAATGTCATGTGGGTCACTAAAGGTGGAGGGACCTCACCTCAGCTTTTCTGCTATCAACTCTATGTCCCACTTATTCTAGAAGGCCTATTTTGATCTCTCGCATTGGTTCTCCTCAGCCCAATTCCTCATGCGTGCCTCAGCTTAGCTCTTGAGGACATACCATTTCAAGTTCTGCAATGAATTTCTTGTGATTTATATTTGCCCTTCGTGACTGTAAGGCCCCTGTGCTGAGACCCGGCCCTTTGGCACAGTGCCGGCTGTGAGAGCCATCGTCGTGGCTGGTGGAAGCTGCGGGGGTAATCCAGGCCCCGTGACCATTGGCAAACTTTGAGCCCTATAGTCCTGGGGGCTTGGTGTTTCCTATGTTGGCTGCCTTTTGCTCACTCAGCTGCCCTATTTGTGAAGGGGGGAGGTTTAGGTGAGCTCATGGCCTGGGACACACATCCCCAAATCTGTAAAGTCAC
This sequence comes from Canis aureus, assembly GCF_053574225.1. NCBI lineage: Eukaryota > Metazoa > Chordata > Mammalia > Carnivora > Canidae > Canis > Canis aureus. The sequence goes on from NC_135621.1 coordinate 51,179,846, forward strand.
TTCTCTTAAGTCATGTTTACCTTTCACAAGAAAAGGGCTGAAGCAGGAGAGCTTACCAAGCACTGCCACCAAGGCTCTAGCCCTGGCAATTTCTTATGAACAGTTTTGTGATTGTTGAGTTTATGTAATTTAAGTCAACAGTCTTCCTTCTAATCCCCAAGCCGTGAGAAGCTGTCTGAATGCTACTTGCTGGGCGTCCCTGCATGCCTGTACTGGGGCACACCTAGGCTCTGGGTCCTGCTCCCTAAAAGGTGTCTCATTTCTGTAATCACTCCAAGCTTAATGGCTTTCAGCCTTGCAGGTTGCAGTGGCGAGAAAGCATTATTTCTGGTCTGGTCTTTTGGTCTCTTTTCCTGCCTTCCCCGCCTCCTCTCTGCCCTCCCCCTTCCCTTGTAAACTGAATGGATTATAAAATGCTAGGTATGACCTTGGGGGTGGGAAGGAACCACCTTGGGGGAGGGGGTTAAGGGAACTGGGGGCCATTTCAGGACACTGCCACTATGGCCTGGAGAGAACATGTCTTGGTAGATTTTTGGTTGTTTTTTTCCGTTTTCAGCCATGTCCTGGGAGTAATTTGGGGGCAAGCCGACACATTTTGGATACGTTTCTTCCATTTCTCTTTTTGTCAGAGCCTCACCCTTTTCCAGGAAAACAAAAACAAAACAAACACACACCAAAACAATGATCTTTCTCAATGCCCGCCACCGGCAAAAGCTCCGCCTATGCCATCACCTGAGAAGTTCCCAAAAGGCCCTGATTCTTAATGATCTCTTCTCTACTCACCTCCCTATATGTCCATCCTGTGTCCGATGGGAGAGGAAGGGAGATGGCAATCTGTGTGTCATGTCAGGCTGGATGCTGCTTTCTTAGGCAAGCCCACAAATAAACCCTGAGATAACTGAGAAACTAAGCTGATAACAAATTCTCTTTGCTATTGCCGTTCTCAAAACACCTCCAGCTCCTATCATTTGATGCTCAGATGTGACCTTCCCAGCCAGGGTACCACGAGAGGGGGGCAGGCAAGCTCTAACATGACTCCTTCCATCAACAATGAGGCCAGCCTGGGGGCAGCCTGGAGTGGTAGGACGTAGGGCTGGTGGTTCCTGGTGGCGAGGAGCTGTCCGGACATCTCCGTGTCCCATACACATGTTGTCACTTTCTCTCTTGGCCTCGGTGGTAAAGGTTGGGATGCTGTGAATGGGGTGAGTTTCTTTATCTCACTTTTACAGATGAGGAGGCTGAGGTTGCGTAGCCCATGGCACAGCTGAACCCCTGAGCGCACTGTAGTACACTTGCTGTTTTCTTACTGGCTGCAGATTCAAAGGCAGCTTTGATCTCTTTTGGGGAGCCTGGAAGCTGTTTCCTGGATCTGGTACCCACTTTGAAGTCACCCCGCATATCATTCCTTAAGGACTGCTCTGTCTCTTTGGTGCTTTACCACTCACATGCATTGTTTTTTGTTGTTGTTGTTGTTGTTGTTGTTGTTGTTTTTAAGGCTTCACTGAAGTCAAGTAAGCAACAAATACTCAGAGGTGATTTCTGGTACATGGAAGGAGAGGAGAAAAGCTATTTAATCTATGGTTGCGTCACTCTGGCCATGATCCCCTCATTGCTCTAGAAGCTGAGTGTATCTAAGGGTTGAGCCTCTTTCAGAAGTCATGGAGTATGATTCTGTGTAGAGAAGATATTGACAAAGACACACACATAAAGAACCTACTAGAACAAATGAAAGAGTAGAGGAAGGGCATGGAAAATCAGTCTACAAAAATGAATTGCATTTCTATATACCAGGAATGAGCAACCCAAAAGTGAAATTAAGAAAAACAGTTCTATTTACAATAGCATCTGAAAGAATTAAATGCCCCAGAATAAATTTAATAAAAGAATCTAAAGACTTATAGACTAAAAGGTATAAAATATTGCTGAGAGAAATTAAGGAGGATCTAAATAAATGAAAAAAAAAACAGGCCCTTTTTATGGATTAGAAAACTCAGTATTATTAAAATGGCATTTCTACCCTCTTTGGTCTATGTATTTAGGGCAATTCCTGTCAAAAGCCCAGCAGGCTTCTTTGTAGACATGACAATCTGATCTTTAAATTCATATGGACATTTAAAGGACTCGGAATAGCCAAAGGGATCTTGAAAAAAGAACAAAGTTGGAAGATGCACACGTCTTCATGTCACAATGTTCTCTAAAGCTATAGTAGTCAAAACAGTGTGGTGCTAGCTGAAGGGTGGGCCTACAGACCAATGGTACACAGTTGAGAGTCCAGAAGTAAACTCTCACATTTACAGTGAATTATTGATAAGAGAGACAAGACCACTTGGTGGGGGGGGTGGGGGGGAATCACCTTTTCAGCTAATGGTGCCGGGACATTTGGAGCCTTCTCCTACACCATCCACTAAAGTCCGCTCAAGGCAAATTATAAACCTAAATGTTAGAGCTTGTCCTACCTACAGCTTCCTGCGAGAGTCACCAGGATGAGGATGTCAGAGGCGGGGGGACAACGGCCAAAGCGCTACAAGCAGGAGTGGAAAGTTATCGTTTTGTTGAGAGTGTCAGTGATTTCCCAGAAATAACTGGCTGGGAGAGAGAAATGGAGTGGAAACCTGGTGAGGAGTGCTGCACGGGGTAGGAAGCAGCAACCTCTCACTGTTTGGACTCCACTGGTCATTTGCAGACTAAGAAATTCCAACCTGGGGCACCTGGGTGGCTCAGTGGTTGAGTGTCTGCCTTTGGCTCAGGGTGTGATCCTGGGGTCCTGGAATCAAGTTCCACATCAGGCTCCCCACAGGGAGCCTGCTTCTCCCTCTACCTATGTCTCTGCCTCTCTCTGTGTCTCTCATGAATAAATAAAATCTTAAAAAAAGAAAAGAAATTCCGACCTAATAAGGAACCTTAGCATGATACAAGGGAGCTTACTTTTTAATGTAAAATAGCTCCTTCTTATTTCAGATTCTTTTTCTTCTTATTTCTTGTGTGTAGTCTTTTTTCACACACTCCTAGCCTTCTGATGAGATAAGAGCAGAATTTCCATGATCTCTGTTTTAGTTAACCCTCATTCCATGCTTACTTTGTGCCAGGTTCTGCCCATGGCACTTTACAGATTCCGAGCTTGCTGGATTCTCACACCAGCCTACAGATTCTCACACCCGTGGCCATTTTACAGATGAGGATATTGAGGCAAATGTGGTTTTGTGACTCGCAGCTGGGAAGTTGCAGAGCCGGGCTTCAAATGCGGGCAGCATGGCTACAGGATGGTGACTCCTCACCACACCTGGCACTGCTTCTTATCACATGCCTGAGGAATCTGCAGTACGAGGACAGATAGTAATTGTTCAAGCAAGTTGTGTGTCACTTTGCCTGGGGTTTTTCTGCTCATACGCTCACGCAGCCCCTGCTCATTAAGGGCACACGTCCCACATATGTACGGTAAGGTAAGGTAGAGAAGAATAACAGAACAAAAAATCTTTGATCCTCAGGGTGCCTCCTGCCTAAATTTATCATCTCTGCAATTTCACCCATGCACAGAATCCCAGGGTTCAGGGACTTCCCTTAGAAATCCTCGGGCTTGGTCTCTCCATCAGCTAGAATTCACGAGAAGCTCACTATGCAGCTTCCCATCATGCACTTTGTGCTCTGGGAAGCTCACCATCTTGTGACTGTTAGTTATTTGATAGAACATTCTCCTCCTTTCTGAGCCCCAGTTGGCGTTGGCCTTGTTGTGACTTCCATCCTCAGGCCTGGTTCTCCCTCTAGAACAATGTTCAGTGAGTCCAGTTTTTGCCTGGCAGCCCTCTAGTTAAAAGCAGGGCTCTGGAGTCCGGTTTCCTGGGTTTGAAGCCTGGCTCTGTCACAAACATGCTCTATAACCTTAGGTCTTAGTAGTTTCCTCATCTGTAAAATGGGAGCAAGGTGTCCAGAGGGCTGCATCCGGTCAGCCGCGTCATTAGGCACCAGTAGCCGCCTGCTGGCACCAGATTTGATCATTCCATTCTAGCTTCCTCTTCCTCAAAGCAGCCTGTTTGGTTCTTGGCCCTACTCTCCACTACCTCCTGTGGCTTGCAGAGATCTCTCTCTTCTAGGTGTGCTGTGTCTGCAAGTATCTATCCTAAAAGGCAGACCCCAGAGCCGGGCTCAGTAACCCCGGAGCCGTGTGCCCATGCCCATGCCCACTTGTGAGCTGAGCACACAGTAGCTTTCAGATGGGATTCATGTGTCCTTACAAGGCCTCCTAGTAGAGCTGTTCATTCCATAGGTGTTGCCTGGAGGGATGGCATGCTGCTGTCCCCAAATTCTCTCTTCTTTCCTTTCCCAAAAGGTATTCTATTGATTAAGACAGAAATGGGCAGCAATCAGTGCATTTAGGTGTTTCTAGATTTGATTGTTTCCTCTTGAATCGCTCTTCATTGAGAGCTTTTTACTGTATATTATGAGTAGCTATCTCCTTATTTAAAAATGAATATTGGAAACCAGACAAGCTTGGAGTTAGATTTTTGTCCTCATCACACTGTCCTTCCCATGGGTGGCAGGGCCAAAATGACCTTTTCTCGTTCCTAAAGATAGCTCTTAAGCCTTTTGTGTTGGTGGAATTCATTCTTCTGATGCTGAGAAAACCCAAGCACATGAAGGCACTTCTCATCTGAAGGAAAGATAGGACTTGGGTGCTGTTTGGATTACTCTTGCTGCAAAAGAAGTCACCTCAGCATGGAGGCCCAGCTGGTTGGTTCTGGCTCAGTTGGAGGGGTGGTCATCACAGGGGTTTGGGGCACTGAAGCAGCTCAGGGCCTGCTGGCATCTCTCCCTCCTCATGGAGTCTCCAAGCCTCTCTCTGTGGTCTCGCTGCATGGGTTGACTTGGGCTTCCTTACAGCATGATGGCCCCAGGGTGAATGTGGTGGCTGAAGACTTCAAGAGAGAACATTCCAGTGAACAGTGTAGAAGCTACGTTGCCATCTGAATCACGGGAGTCACATTGCATCACTCCTGCCACAGAAGCCCCCCCGCCCCCCCGGCCCGATTTCAAGGGACACGTGGAATGAGAAATTGCCAGCAGTCTAGAAGACACACAACCTTCTTCCCATCTGGTTTCTCCTGATGGAGGACTCTAGAACACAGTTTATAATGTTACTGGGGCAAAGTGTAGGACAGAAAGTGAGACTTAGGATCAGAAAAGAAAGATTCTCCTTGCAAATCCTCTTTTAAACTGCTGACTGACTCAACTCTGTGACCTTGTGTTTTTGTTTTGTTTTGTTCGGGTTTGTGTTTTTCACTCAAGCACTCAGACATTCAATTTATACCTCCACGAAAATGGAGACTTGGATATTGCCTCCCTGGCCGTGTTGTTGGGAGGATCAGAAGAGCAACCACTTATGAGAAGACCAGAATATAATAAGATGTCCGTTAGGATTATTCACAACGACTTTTCTTACACTCGCCAAAACACAGAAGAATAAAAGGCCCCTTGCCAGCCGGTTGACAGATGAAACATGGAAGTTTGATTCAGACCCCAAGAGCTACCTCTTACTTGGTTCCCACTCCTGGGCCCCCTCTTTGCCCTCACTTTTTGGATGGATGTGTTCCCAGCACTTTGCAGTTGGAGCTGGAAGGAGCCATAGAGACCCGTGTGGTGTAGTTCCATTCCCAGCTCACACAGATGTTAGGCAAGGCTGGAGGGAGGACCAGGGTTTGCAGCCTCTGCAGGTATCAGGTGACTTCAGATTTCCATCCTGACAGGACACAAATCTCCTGGCCTAAGTGGCCTGTGGCAGTCAGGACAAGAGAAGGTCTGCTGGCCATCTCATCCACCCAGCCTCTAGAAAGCCGGAATAGGACTGGCCAGGATCCAGATGCCCATTGTGTGGGGATGGAATGAAATGTTTCCAAAGGAACTGGCTCATTGTTTAGGATGCTAAATATTTATTTGACCAAACCAAACTTTAGCTGAAGAAGCCAAAGGGTCTGAATTTGAAAGCCCACAAATCTGGCTTGGAGGGAACAGATAGTGGGGAAGGGAGAAAGAGAGCCATTTTCAATCTGAAATAGTGATCAGGATGTTAATTCAGGACATGATCCGCATGGTGAGAGGATGGTTTGGCTGTCGCCAAAGCAGGACAGACCCAGGGGCTCCTAGTTTTCTAGATGTTCCAAAAGGCTTGCCAAATGCCATGGGGTTGGTCACATTGACTGATTCTTTATTCTGTTACTTAAAAATGACACCTTTAAATAAAGTAAAATACTATGAATGCCTCTTTGCCTGCACTTTACTTGTGTCTTTTAGCCCCTAAAGTTCTCTTCTGCAGCTCCTCAAGGACTGTGGCCACAGCCCATAGATCACTGCATCAGCCAGGGGTGCTCCTTGTCACCCGACCATGAAATAACCAGCATAGTTCTAAGTGATCAGTTAGTCCTTGCAGAGTGACTGATCCAGAATCTGACTCAGAAAAATCCATCTTGGAGACCGTTGGGATTCATCTCGCTTTTGCAGGGGGACTAGTGATTTTGCTAATAATGTTTCCGAGCAGATGTGAGAGGCACTCCCTCCTTTGGGTTTTCCCCTACTATCCCTGTGCGTGTTAACATTCTCTAAACCCAGTGTCTGGCTTGAGCCATCTGCTCACTACTTGTAACGTGCTCACTTAAGACAGTATCTGAATTAGTTTTCAAATAAATGAAAATTCCAGACGTGCGAGAACATTTTAGAGAGGAGCCAACAGGAGTGTTTCTTACTGCTAATTTGACTTTTCCTTATTGCTTTATGCTCAAGGTCACATGTGTGCTCCCTTACCACATACATGGTGAAAATGAAAACCACACAAAAACTTAAAAGGCCTAAAGAAAATAACAGGCATTGAAGTAACTGTGAATGTGAATTATTCTGCATTTTATTAGAGAGCAGCAGAGCATTGTGCTGGCTTTGGGTCGCACACTATTAAGTGTTGAGAGTGGTTTTGCTATATCTCTTCTCTAAAGAACATACTGTTTCAACTTAGAAATGTATGTTCAACTAGGGGTGGTGGAAGGGGAGGTGGGTGGGGGGTGGGGGTGACTGGGTGACAGGCACTGAGGGGGGCACTTGATGGGATGAGCACTGGGTGTTATTCTATGTTGGCAAATTGAACACCAATAAAAAAATTCATAAAAAAAAGAAAAAAAAAGAAATGTATGTTCAGCCCCCCAAAACTGAGGTTAACAACATGAATGACTGCAGAAGCAAGTTCATGTATGATCACATATGATCACAGGGAGAGGAGACCCTGTTCGAGGTATCAGGAGACCTGTTGTGAATGAGACTTGGGGTAGGCAAAGGCAGGAGCATTAAGTCCCAGAGCTCTATCACCCCTTGGGCCGCCCACATGCACACGGGCCCCTAGCCGGCCTCCAGAGGGGAAGGCCTGCAGTGTCCACTCTCAGTAGCTACACGAGGCAGGTGCTCCCTTCAGGACGGCTGAGTTGCAGTGGGCCTCTGGGAGCGGGGCTCCAGAGTGTTCTGTATGCTTGTAAGCTTTTCAGCCCTGCTCACGCTGAAGGCATCTGCATCTGTGTGTCCATCGCAGTGACCCAAAGAACTCTGTCGAGCCCTGTCAATGATAGAGTCAGGGTTTTTTTTTTTTTTTTTCTTTAATTGTGTCCTATTCATTCTAATCGTCTAAACTTTATTTAGCATTGCGCTCTCTGGTTCGGAAAAGCAGTTCTCTTTGGTTCATTGTTAACTGCTGAGACCAATGTCCTACAGCAGGTGCTTTCAGGCTGTGTGTAGTAATGGAATGCTTCCTTAAGATGAAACCTGCAGAGCACCTCACTCTATAAAATTATACAAGGGGACCCCACCCCCCTTTAATTCAAGTGAGCAGGGGAACCTGGCTGTCTGGTGGCTGGCCCCTAAGGCTCCTCCTTGGCATCTGTGCTTCTTGGAGTAGAATTTTAAATCCCCTCTTTTAGGTCGTTTGGGGGGGGGGGGGGGGAAGGGATCAAGGCTGGCTATCAGAGTCTTCCAGAGATTAGCATTGTGCTTGCTTTCCTGAGCACCTTTTCAGCACATTGCTCTCGCTCATGTATCAGGTGCTGGTGACGTGAAAATGATTAAGATAGACGAGGCCCCTACCCTCTTGCTAAGGAGAGGGTTTCAGGCCTTCGGGATTGAAATCTTCCTCAGTGCAGAGGCTAGTTTATGTGTTCTGGTGACAGGTCATCCCTGTGGGCGCTCCCTGGGCGGATGTGTCTTACCCAATCTAGTCAGCCTCTTCATGCAAAGTGTTCCCCCTTAGGAAGCCATGAGAAGCCCAGCATGCCAGGAAAGCCCCACTGTGATTCTAAAACTATCGGTGGGAATCAGGGACTGGACACAGACTATGGGGACTGAGAGGTAAATAGGAGAACTGGACGGAATGATGGCTGAAGTTCTGCACAATATACTAACTTTCTGTTTTATTTGGGCCCACCCCTCCCCTTCCCACTTCACCACCCATGATCTTTCAGCTAGGAGGCGAGGGATGAAACCTCAGCTTACCCCATGTAGGTTTCCCTGCATTTTAAAACAGTGGCACTCAAATATTCGGGCGTGTCTCTCATTTTGCTAAGCGTGTTCTTGGAAACCACAGCACAAAGTGGAGAGGGGAGAAGCGGATCTTTGCTGTGGTCTTCAATCCAGTCGCTGAGCATCATGCAGTTAACCACTTCTGCCGCTAGAGGGCGATGCTAGCTGGGAGGAGGGCTGACCGGGTGGCTCTGGGACCAGGGACCTGGGACCCTAAGGAAATAGCAACTGCTTATTAGTTTGATTGATCCAGGGCCAGAAGGAGCAGGCTGGAGAGCCACAAGGCTTTTAGGCTTCGCCAGGTGAGCGAGCTGGTGATATTTCTAGGAGAAGAAGTTTTGGAATTACCCCTGTTTCTAGCAATGCAGTACTTTTTTTTTTTTTTTTTTTTTTTTTTTTTTTTTTTTTTTAATGAGCAAGATCCTGAAGTTGAACAGGAAAAAAAAAAAGGACAAAAAGTCAGGGGCAGAGCTGTGCTTTTTCTTTTAAAAATAGATACATAGAAGCATGTGTTTGTTTGTTCCTACTTGGTGTTTTTGTTTTACTTCTAAAATGAGAACAGCTGAAATAATTTCTGAATTGTTCTGGACTTCTGAGCACAGACTCCCAGACAGTCTCTGTGGTCTGGGCCCTCAAAAACCCACCTGACGAGGACTAAAGCCCATCCTTGGAAAAAGCTATTTGAGGCTGTGTGAAGCAGCCCAAGTTTGTTTTCCCCTGCATTTGAAAATGAAAGCCTAGCATGCTCCCAGGACACAGAACTCTGTTAACTGTGACCATCTCGGGGCAGAAGGGATTTGCAGCTTTTTTCCCAAGTCTCATCTCCGTGCTCTCTGCTGTGGTAGTCCCCACTGGCGACTCTTCTTCTGCCTGGATCAGAGTAAGATTTTCCTATCAAACTCACTGAGGATGCACATTATGAAATAACCTGGAGAGAGGGTGGAGGATTCATTTCTGATGACCTGAGAGCACCTTCCTTCCCCAGGCATTGCTGGCCATAAGGAGGAGTTTTTCATTGTCAAGTCCTTCATTTGCTAATTTCTGCTACACAAAAGAGGGGCTGATCGCCCTACAGTAGTCTGACTCCTCTGACACCCCCAGATCATCTAAATATATCTATAAGTGGAGTTCTCATGATTGTCTATTAATGATATGTTTCTTAATACTGACTACTGGGCAGCCCTGAATCAATGGGACTTGGGTGCACTGATGGCTCCTTCAGAAATGGCAGTGGGGGATGATGGGAAGGCCATCTTGGCCACAAAGGCTTCAGTGGTAGCCCGAGGGATTAGATTATCAGCAGCAACCTGCACAAGAAGCAAAGTCATACCGAACACTAATCTCTCTCCTAGATTAGATAGAAAGCAGCATTGGGGAGATAGCAGGAAACATTTTCTAAAATTGGTTGTACTCTGAGTTGGGGAACCTGTAGACCATGGGGATGGGGAAGTGCGTCACTGGCCCGTAATGGGGAGCATGACCAGCTACCACGGGAGGCCCAGTTACAGTGACCCAGTATGTTCTAGCTCTCTCAGGCTCGCTCTCTTTGGGCTCCTTAGTATTACAGAGCTTTGCTACTTTATGCTCATGTGTCTCCCTTTGCTTGCGGAAGTCCCTGACTCCGGGAATTTATGTTTTTTTGCATGGGACTGAGGGGGCAGAAAAGGGGGGGTTGATGCTGTTGTTGACAGTGAGCTTAAGTCTTCTACAGATGTTGCTCTTCATTTTTAACCAGAGCATGAAGGAGAAAGTGTTGACTTTTTAACTGGCAAGACCATACTCTGAAGTTATTTGACCCTTGCACATTCTTAACCCTTCAGAATAGTTTACTTAAGTTCTCCCCCACTTCAGAGCCAGCATATAGGATAATTCTCCGGGCTTCTTTTATTCCGACAGGTAGAGGAGTGGGGGGTGTTGATGTAATCCCTGGCTTATTTAAACCTAAAGGCCTACTCTTAACGGAAGAGAAAAGGGAAAAGCAACTGTCCAAGACCCGCACCTTGGAAGAATGCTATTCATCTAGTATCCAGAGGGCAGGAAATGTGTCTGTGGATGAACCAAGCAACTCCTCCCTGAATCTCAGTGAAAAACAGTGTTTGGGGTTTGTCATAGTTTCTAACATATTCTGGAAATAGTTTCTTTCCCGAACAAGTGGATGCCGGCATCGCTCCTCGCAAGGAATTTCTCTGGTTCCAGTAGACCTTCCATCTTTACTATCTGTCCAGTTAAGCTCTGCCGTCAGAAAAAGGACTTTGGGCGGAATGATGTATTTGTTGTTCTCATCTGAATAACCAAAAATTATCTGTGTGTAAGGATCCCAGTTCAGACAAGATCTATCATCACTAGATTTAGAAAAATTACTTTTTAGATTTTAGCAGACTCCCTTTTACCCTCCTACTCTAGAATTGAGATACTTCTGACAGGTTTTCGCTTTATCCTAATGATAAGATCTGATGTCACTAAGAGGTCAGAAACATATGCAAAAAAAAAAATTTTTAAATATTTTCTGATTGGAAAATTACCCTGAGATACCTTTATTATATTTCCACGCCATAAATGATCACACGTGCTTTGAGTCATGTTGCTGATTCCAGGAAGGTGTTTGCACAAGTTGAGAAAGTAGAAAGGGCCAGTTGATGCATGCTTTAGCTGATGGCATTGTCTCCTCGGATGCCAAGGCCCCCTTGCCTTATGCATGTGGGGCGGCCAGAATGCCGCTCCTGAATTTGTCATAGCTCTCTCTTCTGAGACTGTACTGCTCCCCTCCTCGGCCCCCACCCTTCTACAAAGACCCAGCAGCAGCCCTCCAGAAATTACTATCTCACAGACACTCCGGAGGGCTGCATGTGGATAGCTCAGCCATCATTTTAACCTTGGCGTTCCCCTTGAGAGACTAGAGGAGTGGCAGGCCGGGACCTAGAGGAAGGACATGGAAGTGGTAAGGGGCTTCAGGGGTCTGTGGGGAGATGAGCTAGCCCTGCACAATATCAAGTGAGAGGGAAGCATCTATAAACCGCCTCTCTCGTGTTGTACTGTTCCGCCTCTGTTTCTGCCTACACGCCCATTCGAGTGCTGGCTTGGCTAGTCACCCCGAAGGGAATGCTGCTGGAATAAGAATCACCTACCTTTATTTCGATCTTGCTTTCCTCCCCCTTCCTTTCTTTTCCCCAAAATTTATGAATGGAAGTTGATAAGCAGAGTTTGAATTGCCTAAGGCCGTCGGTTGCCTCTTGATTTTTCCAGTCTCTGCGGAAAGGGGGGCAAGAGACTATTCTACTCTAATCCTAGACCTGTATCCGTTTAACAGCTTTATATTACTCAGGACATTGTGTTCGAATAAATTGTGAAAATAAGTGATTCCTAGTGCTCGGGGCATAGTCCGTGAACTGATCTGCCTGTGTCTCTCATAAATTTTCCATTTGGATGATCAGAGCAGAGCAGAGGTTTTTTAGGCTACAGGCAACTGGTTGACCCTGGCTGACCCTGGGTACGTGGGAACTTTGTCAAGGGCTTCACAGCACGGAGGAGAAGAGCTAGTTCCGTGGGCGAGGTCTGTCTTGAGTTGGTGGGAGCTCCTGCTCATTATTTTTCTGTCAGTGCTTCTGTTTTAACCACATTGGCAGAGTTTTATCTTATCCAAACAGAGATACCACAGCAAAAGAAAACTAATTTGGGCAATTAGAATTGGTGGTAAATCTGAATTATGTGGAATATGTTCAGAAAGATGACATTATATTACTTCCGTGCATGGAAAGGAATCAGAATGGCTAACACCTTGCTGCCAGGTAGGGGGTCCTCAGAACCTTCTGTGCTAAAAAGATAAAGGATAATTTTAATTACCACCCTTGCTGAATAGATGGGTGCTGTTGGTGTGCTTAAAATTTTGTGTTTTTAAGTTACAAATTTTTCGTGCATTTGAATTGGCCATTATTTGACCAAGCAAGGTATTTCTTTTTAAAGATACATTTTCTGTTTATTCCTGTTCAAGATGCTGCAATATCATATTGGAACAGATATCAAATGTTTGAAGCTGAACTATTTAGCGAGGCCTTGTCCATAGAAATAGTTTGGTTCCAACAGTTCGGTGTCATGGAAAAGAAGGGTCTTCAAGCAGTGGTCTAAAGCCCTGAGGAATAGCCTGAGGTGGTCTCTGAGAGGCACCTTGGCCCATGCCTGGGAGGCCGAGGTGACAGGGGCAACTTAAGGCAGTGAGCTGTATGCCCTCTTGCAGTCTTGCTTTCCCCTGCTGTGTGTTCAGTTGCATAGGCAGGTAGAGGCCCAGCCCACACGGTACAAAATGAAACACCAAGTGTAATGTCGAGGGTAGATGGATCTTGGAGTTCTCGGAGAACAGAGATGGAGAATTAGCAGTGTATGGGTTGGAAGCACACTGCCTCGAGTTTAGTAAATGCTCAGAAAGTATCTACCAAAGGTGATTGGCATGAAATTAAGGTACCAGCTTCGAGTTAGCTGGGCAGAGCTCAAAGGCCTAAAGATGCAGGACTGCCCATCCTTGTGAAGCCAGAAGGTCTCGGGATAGTTACTTAGTTTTCCTCTGATGGAGCAAACCCAGAATCTGACGCAGAGTAGAGGAACAGTAAAAGTCATATGAATCTGGAAATACACCTCTCTTCCAGGCATTTATTTAGAGTTTCCTGGCATTGGATTGTTTGTAGGTCAGTATTGCAAGAGAGTGCACATTTTTACATAATCCTGTGGTTGGAAGCAGCATTTCCTTACCAGTTCACTGATTACTTCACTAAGTAAGGAATTAGTCAGAAGGCTATTGAAAAGTCTTTTGTTTTCATTGTTCATCAGAGACTCTGGTGGTTTGCCTGCATTTTACATCATTGGTGGGTAGATCTCCCCTGTGGAATTCTTAAAAGAAGGGTCATGAAAGTGTGTGAACTTTAGCTGGTCTGTATCCAGGATGAAGAGAAGTAATCTGTTTGGGTGATCAGCCATCTAATTTATGAGCGTGCCCACTCTGCGAGGTCCAGTAAAGGATTCAGAGAGAGACCTGGGGAGCCACTCTAGGAACCAAGACCATAAAGCAACGTTGAGTTGGGTTGTCCAGAGTAATGGCACTCACCAACCTAGTAATTCAGAGAATCTTAGCTGAGCAGAACCAAAATTATATTAAATACATTGACCGATAAGTCTAATTAATCAGTTGTGATTTATTGATTGTTCTATGGTAGAGGGTAGAAGTCCCACTTTCATGGAATCAAAAAGTCCAGTTAAGGAAGTAGGGTAGAAAGAAACCACTGAGTTAAATAACCCTCTCCACACTAACAATATATGCCAGTGGTATCTGGTCATAACATACAGGATGTAATCGCGTCATCGTTAATCATCACTTGGGAGGTTTAAGTCCTGCCATGAGTTCACCAGAGAACAACTTCACTAAAATGCTGTCTTCATTGGAAAAGGCATCGCCAAAGAGGAGGAGAATAGGAAGTAGCTGACATGCGGAGAGGAGACACTGGAAGCAGAGTTGTCCGGATGGTTCAGAAATGATGGAGAGCAAGGACTGGTTGCAGGATGAAGAGAGGGCAACTCAAGTAGGAGGCAGAGAGATAGATTGAAATTTAGATTCCCACCAGACGGGAAGGTTCTACCGCCGTGAACTACTCAGAGTGCAATCCCTAGAACAGCAGTACTGTAGCCCATGGGAGCTTGCTAGAAATGTGGAAGCTCGGCTCCCAACCTGGACATAAAAACTCAGAATTTGGGGGTATGCAGTCCAGAAATCTGGTGTGTGTGGGGGGTTCTTTTCGATTTTTTTGTTTTTTGTTTTTTAAGTGTCCATTTGATTCCCCTATAGGCTACAGTTTGAAAACCACTACTACAGATAGTTCGGACTTGGTTCCAAATGACGGTGGAGACCCTTGGAAGGCTCTGGAGTGAAGTGGCGTGTTCTTTAGTGAGCTAGCAAACCAGGGCCTTGGGGAAGTGGTCTTCAGCATGTACGTTTCTTCAAGCGTTCTCACTTAATAATTCTCACTCACCTGCTGGTCACCACCTGCGCGATGAAACCGCCCCAAATTGCCAGTCATGGAACTGTGGGAGCCGAAGTCATAAACTGCTCTTTGAAGTGGTTTCTGAAGGCTGAGGGTAGGTCTTGTCTGGGTAGTGATGTGGTAGGCATCGATGGTATATTTCCATAAGTAGGGGTTTTATTTTAATGTGTGTGCTTTGCCAAAAGTTACTTAAATCAGCAACAATAACGAACACCTATATGGTGCTTTATAGTTTAAAATATAGTACAATGGACTGATTGGAAATTTGTCCATCACTGAGCCACATGCAGCCACCGAATGAAGTGTGAATGAAAAATTAGAACTAATATTTTCCTTAACAGTTTTTTGTTTTGTTTTGTTTCGCTTTTTACTGGACCATGTACCTATAGTAAAGATAATCTATTTGGGGGCCCCTAGGTGGCTCAGCAGTTGAGCGTCTGCCTTTGGCTCAGGTCATGATCCTGGGGTCCCGGGATCAAGTCCCACATCGGGCTCCCCACAGGGAGCCTGCCTCTCCTTCTGCCTGTGTCTTTGCCTCTCTCCCTGCCTCACTGTCTCATGAATATATAAATAAAATCTTTTTTTTTAAAAAAGAATCTATTTTAATGTTCTGCAAAGTAGCTACTATCGAATCTCAATTTTATAGTTGGGAAAGCCAACACGTGTGTTTGTCTAAATTCACACTGCAAGTAAGCAGCTGAGCTAGGATTTGAACGCAGGCAGTTTGAGTCCAGAGGCTTGAGCCACTACACCATGCAGGTGAGGGTGTGGGCAGAGAGCTACCAGAAGGTTAAAAACAGCCACTGACAAAGTACCACAAATAGGCTTTGACTACAGTTAAGTCATGCCCCATTTCATTTGAGGTTCTTAAGCTCCCAAGTCTTTTTTTTTTTCTTCTCATTTGTGGCATTAATGAATCTATTTAGATAATGGATTTCTACATTTAAAGAAACCAGCATCCTATCCAAATTAAAATTGTTGGCCCGCAGCCTGTATCAGAGTTGCAACTCATCCTGAAACTCTCCCTTGCTTGGTCTGTACTGTCACCTTTCCAGGTCATTAAGAACAAAAGGTTTGTGAACAGATTAAATACAGGCTGTTTGTGTTCTGCTTTTTGAGCACCTATGCCTGTTTCGATGCAGACTGCATGGTGTTGATTGGAGTCTGTGCCCGTAGATTTTTAGAAATAACACATGCCGGAATTTAGCACCTTCTTACAACAGCACAACCGTGTTTGAACAATTCCTTTGAGAGGACCCTGTGCTATTACACCAAATATTTATAAGTTTATCTCACCACACTGCCTGGCATTCTGAGTAAACCTGGACAGAAGTATGGAGATCAAAGAATTTAATAACCAAAAAAAAACCTCCTTTCACGCTCTATCTGCCATCAAATGAAAGTATTAGTGAAGTGGTATGGAAATCCTCTTTAGCATGCCTGCAGCCACCAGCCATGCCACTTAAGATTTAAAACAATGCGACTGACTGTTCAGAATTCACGGGATTGGGTTGTATGCGTACGTTAGTGTATTATTTCCAAGTTGCCAGTTTCCCCCAGATTAGCACATTTTCATTTCGGTTTTATTAAAGGAGTCAGAACATGAAAGGGGATTTAGCACAGTGGAGATGTCAACCATGCTTCCTTGCCGTCACGGAGTGGCTTGTTTGGTTCAAGGCAGCCATGCATGCGAATCCAGCAACGTGACTATAGGACTAAAAGTCAAGCCAAGTGGGATTGATAGAAAGGAAAAGACAGAAATACAATGATGTAGTGAAACCACAGCTCTCTCGCCCCGGGTGGGAACTTCCAGTCCTTGATTTGATTTCATATGGCCCTACAGTCACAAGAAACACGACACAGCATAGTATCAGCTACACAGTAAGTGCTTTCTTATGGCATTACTGAAATGGCTTGGATGAGCTCAGCATGGTGTTAAGTGTTGTAGGGACGCAGCCAGATACAGGAGACCCAGCCCCTGATCACCCTAGGAGGTACCGACTGTCATGGAAAGTGATGATTTTCCATGAGAGTGCACTCTGTCCCATCAGAGTGATGGGATGGAAGAAGGCTGGAAACCATTGGTCCAGGAATTTACATTCTAGGATCCTTTTACCCAGGATCAGCTCAGACTGCTACCCCAAGCCAGGAGGTGTGGGGGCTGGCTTTTTTTTTTTTTTTTTTTTTCACATTTGGTGTGATCAACCTGAATGTTTCCATCTAAGCAGGTTATGTATTTTTCCCACAATGGAAGGGAAATATTGTTTTGTACCTTCTCCATTCAAAGTCAGCTACCTGGTATTTGCTTATCTTTAAAACTGTCAGGAGAACTTAGCATAATCTTTGGAAAGAAAAGAAAAGTAAGAAAAGAGGGACAATAATGATGTTGATAGCTGGTTGTAAAGTGAACAATTCAGTTTACTGGTCAGTTGTTTTGTGTACACAAGATTGAAAAAAGATTCCTTGGTTGCTTATCCCTGAATGGACTTGGTCACTTTACCATTAATGTGGGTACATTCTAATCCTCTGATTGGGGAGCAGGATTTCTCTCTAAATAGAATTAAGTAAGCAAAGAAACAAAAACGCAGCTAGAGAAATAGCAAACACAATAGCAGCTGCAAAGACATGCTCAAGAGCTGACCTAACCAGGACCACAGGCTTTATTTACAGTGGTAGTAGGTGCATGAGCCTCCTGGAAATCCAGACCTCAGGTATGAGCTCTGTAGGTACTTCTTTTGGGGTTGGGCACTGGAAGTAATAAAGTGACTTCTGAGTTTCTGGAATCAGAGCAGCAGCTACATGGGCTGCTTCAATCCTGTGTGGGGTCCATCGCTAGCATCTGACCTGGATGGAGTCAGAGAGACTCAGTTCTTCTTACTGAGCTACACATGCACTGAGCCTGGACAAAATGGGGATACACAAAGGAATGTTGTGAGCCCCCTAGCCGTTAGCTCTTACAAACTGATACAAAAAGATACAGGAAGTCTTATGTGTGGGAAACCATCATTTTGGTGTAATTACACACTAGATTGGGAGGACCAGCCTGAGCTCATGGGAAGAACACTGGTAAAGGACAAGACAGTCATATGGGCCATGACTGGGTTGGGGAAATGGAACTAGAACAAGAATACTTTTATTCTTATGTTTGAAAACCTTTAGAAGGAACAATCCATACATCCTTAACGTTGGCTTCAAACAGCTGACTGCTGGTGACGATAGGCTCCAATGAGCAGGCAACGTTTTCTTCCTAGTTAGGTTATCTCTTGGTATCATCAAAGACAGAGTTGGCCTATGTCGCCATCTTGCCCAGAATGGGCAGACCAGATTCTGGGTGGGCAACAGGCACAGAGCCTGAAACCTTTGCTGGATGACCAGGCCACTACGTTGGGCAGATGAGTGAGGGTCAAGGTTCCTGATGCCTTGCTACTTTCCTGAAGTCCAGGGTAACAGCCAGGGACAGAGGATGACAGCCTGCTGCCACACCCCAGGAGTGGCACCTGATGAAGAAAGCAGCAGATGGGGGAAACCAGGAGGAAGTCTGGTACCGTGTGGTGACTCTGAGGTACCAGATATTGATGCTTCGATGATGTGGTGAAGTAAAAGAAAGAGCCTCAGCAAAGCCACACCACTGTCCTTTTCAGGGGCCACATTCCCTGTCAAAACCCTCTTGATTCTGTCATTTTCAAAATGAGAAGGAAGGATAAACTATTATTCCCACTTCAGATACTGCCCTTGTTCGTGGCAGGAGGTCACTCAGATGGGCAACACCGTGGACACATAACCTATGTGGGGGCTGTTCCAATCATATGGTCATGACATGTCAAAAAAACTTCTTTTCCATAAGATGTTGAAGACCCCTGTAAAAGGAAGGTATTCTCTGATGTGTTGAATGCAGACTCTTCCCCTTGCCCCCTGGCTTTGACACAGATGAAAGTGCGTGGGACAGGTTGGCAGTAACTTGAAATTGCTCTCTGAGCAAAGTGCTGCTCCAATCAGAGGCAGGAAATGTTTATTTGAGCTTTATGGGGTGAGTCAGTTTGCTACAGCTTTAGGTCACTTTAAACCTGGCACATCCTGTGTCGACCAAATCATCATAGTTTTTAATCAATTGGAAACAAACATCAGATGTATATGAATGAAATTTAGACCTTCTCAACCAGCAGACTATCATGTGGAATTTTTACCATTTGGCCAATTCTGATCAGGTTAAGACTTTCCTACCTGAAAACAAGTGTCTCCCCTTTGACCCAAAGTAGGGCAGACTCTACCCCACATGGCTTCTAGAAGGACTCTCCTTCTCTGTTAGCTGGAGGATGAGTCTCCAATAAGAAGAAGGATGTTTACTGTGATGAGGGCTTGCTTTCTTTGTGGGGAAATAAAACTCTTTCGGTTAAGTTTCCCAGAGTGGTTGGATCTTGTCTTTGGTTCTACCAAGGAGGTGGAATCGAGAAGAGGGAGGGTTGCCTGTTGTTCTTTCTCAAAGATAATGAAACGTTTAGGACAGTGGAAATCGGGAAGAAATGGAGTAACTTTAGGCTGCCTTCTTCCACTCCACCTTGTACTCTGCTTCCAGAATAGCTTTGCTTCAAGTCAGCTTTAATCATGCCATTTACAACTCAGAAGATTTCTAGGGTTCTTTGCTTCCTACCTGTGTTTTTAGAATCACCTCCTCCCCACCCCACCCCCCACCCACCAGGGCCACCACCAATCTGTCTGCCTCCTACTGACATCCAGAGTTTATGCTCTGTTTCCTAGATAGCAAGTTATTTTTTTTTTTTTTCACCTGCTCACTCCCATCCTCCCCATTTCCAGCTGTGGTGTCCCTTTTTGCTTACCTCTTCCTTTGAGAGGGTGTCCCCTGCCCACCTCCTAACCCTAATTCAGATCCGTGTCAACCAAATTCCTATATAACAATGGCCAGTTCCACCAGGACCTGGGAAAAAATAAATGTTAGGTTACAGAAAATAAAATATAGAAAGGGTTTTCCCATGACTGTTTGCTATCATGATCTTCTGTACGTGTGAAGGCCTGGATGACAGATGATTCTCTCTCTCTGGCAGCTCAAAAAGTAATGACCCAGATACATAGGTTTCACAATCTGATTCGATATAGGAGGGTTTTTCACATAATAGAATGTTCTGTGTTGCTTTTTTGTGGTTTCCCGTGTTCAATTCCTACTTCTTAGAAACCAAAGCCGTGGCTTATGTCATCTTTCATATCCCCCAGGCACCCACCCCAGGGCTGGCCACCCAAGAAAGACCTGTTGAATCGAGAGATTAAGTGATGTAGATACGGAGGGGACAAGGAGATGTCACAGAGGGTGAAGTGAGGACCCATGATTCCCTTAGATGAAGCATCAGAGAAATTGTTCATCCTGTCGCCAGTATTTCAAAGGCTGACGGTTCCACATCCAGTCTTTTGTTGGGCACTCATGTGCAATTGATTCAAAAGCGATAGAATCTTTGCACATATAAACAGCTAGCAAATGATGGAGAATGTGCGTCCAAACAAATCCAACTGGCAGGACATGTCGTGCTGCTGAGAGGAAGCCTCTGGCTATCCATCACACCTTGAAAGATGAACAGGGCAGGCCTAGTTTTCCCTTCCAAGGTGGGAAAGGTTAGTGCTCTGGGAAAACAGAGCCCAATGGGAATTTCAAATACACGGTGTGGCCCTTCCGGCTTGTAGGTCATGATTAACTAACTATTCTTACCCTAAATGGCCATGACATATAATCTCTTTCCTAGTTTTATTATTTTACTTACTATCACAAGACCGTAACTTTTTCGACATTCAGGTGAGATTAAGGGAGGCGGAGATAGAAGGCTTTTAAAATCTTTGATTACCTCAGAAAACATATTTGCTTACTTTACCAGGAAGTTGGGTTTTTGTCTTGTTTTGTTTTCTACTGATGCCAAGAGGGGATTAATGAGTAGCTGCTGGGTTTGCCAGCTTTCTTTTGATTTCAGTTTATGTAATTAAGCAGTTCCCAGAATGACTTGAGGTTCTCACTCTGCATCAAAACACGCTTCTCAGATGTGTTAGGTGTGGAGGTCAGAAACGATCCAAACTCACTGGACGGAGGGAGGGGGGAGTGAAAAACGGATCTTGCTTTAACATCGGTCCCTCCTATTTAAAAAGCGTTGATTCTGCTTTGGGGCCGTGCACATTGAGGTATATGGAGTCGAATGCAGGTCACAATGGAAGTTCAGAACGAGCTAACGTTAGAATAACTCAAAGTGAGGTTAACAATAGAAATAACACAGGGAAACCAGCTCTGGTTTACTATTGAATTTCCAGCAACTAGAGCTTTGTGCATGGTGAATGTTCAAGAACTCATGCATTTGACAAAGACATACTAGTAACCCACTATGTGCCAGGCTCTGTTCTAGTCACTAGAGGTCCAGTGAGGAATTAATGACAAAAATCCCTCCCTCGGGATGCTCACATGGAATGAATGTCGGGTGAACAGATTTTTATTGAGTGTCTCCTTAGTTGTGGAGTTCAGAGCTGGGAGTGGGGGCATGGGGGTTGCTAAGAAGAATAAACTGTGTTCCTTAAGAACTGACCATCTCACTGGGAAGTGAAGACACTGCCCACAGAACAAAAAAAAAAAAAAAAAAAAACTGCTCAAAGCTGTAACTGAATACAGGGCAGGGTGCTGATAGAGACAGAACCCGGCAGGGTGGAATCGATCAGAGTGGACACTCATCTCCAGATTCCGCAGGCAGTAGACTCTCTGCAGCATGCCGACATGTCTCTACTTCCCGAAGCAGTACGAATTTGCAGCTACAAAAATCAGAGTTCCCTTTGGTTCCATTTCTCCCTTACGATGATTGTTTTTAAAGTGAATCACAGCAGCTTTTCTTTGGGGGTCAGGCTAGTTCCCTTATAAACTAATAGGGAAAAATTCCCAATAGTTCATGGCCTCATGAAACAGTCACACAGCTGGGGAAGAAAGACATGAATGAGTTACACAAGTAAAACCTTTACTGTTCTGAATGCTACGGGGGGAACATAGCATATAATAAGGAGATTTGACCTTGTCAGAAAACTTAGGGACAGCTTCTTAGGAGAAAAGATAGCTGTACTGGAATCTCAGGGATAAGGAGGGATTAAACAGGGGAAGGGAGAGGGGAAACTATCCAAGCAAGGAGAATGGCATGAGCAAAGGCCCTGTGGCAAGAAGGAATTTGCTATTGGGACAGAGGAATAAGGGGTGGCTGAAGGGAGAGGACTCAGAAGAAGATAGATGACGTGGATCATAATAGGCCATCAAGCATATGGAGGTGTTTTCTATTTATTCCAAGAGTAATGGGAAGCCCTTAAAAGAAAAATCTGGTTTTTCTTTTAAGAAGAGAAGAGGGGGGAGGATTACACTCAGATTTTCATTGCAGCAGGGTAACTGCCTGTAGCGTGATCCGCATTTGCTAAGGGGACCAGGCCGTGTGGGCAGCATTAGTAAGAAGGCACTCAGCAAGAACCTAGACAAGAGGTGATAATCCCATGGGCCAGAATGGTGGCCATGGGCGGGCAGAGACAGAAAGTAGACAAATGTCACAGGTACCGAATAATCAGTACAAAAGTACAACAGGGAGAAGCAATGGGGCGTGGTGATGGATGTAAGGGATGAGGGAGAGGGAGGAACTAAGAGTGACTTTCAGGCCTCTGACTTGTACACAGGCACCCTGGATGAGGACCAGTTTGCTGGGGGAAGATCACTGAGTCAGCTTTGCACCTGTTGGGTTGGATGCTGTTGAGGCATCTAGAGGGAAAAGCCAGAAACGCAGCTGGATACATGGGTGCATGGCTCGGGGGTGGGGTGGGGAGTCTGATGTGGAGGTTGACATTTGCGGGTCACCGGTGCTGAGGTGTGGTAGACACTTGTGGCTGTGGATGAAACCACTCAGTGAGGACAGACTGAGGAAGGGCGGGGGTCGGGGTGTCTAGAACCCGGCCCAAGGGATTCCAGCACCTGATGGCTGTGCAGAGAAGCCCGGACTAGCAGGCCCAAGACAACCTGCCCAAGGCGGGGAAGGAAACCAGCTGAGAGCCAAGGGAGTCAAGTCCTTTGGAAGAGGAAGCGATTAGGGGAAAATACTGCTAAAAGGACAGCAAGTGAAGACTCGGTGATGGTAGAGGCTATGCTGCCATCGGTACCAACGGGAATAGGGCACCTTCACGGAGCACCAGTTGCAAGCCAGGCAATTTAACGTACAATCTCATCCCTGTAAGGGGATGTAGACCCACATCTAAGGTGGGCCCTATATCACCCACTTCTTACAGATGAGAGAACTGAGCGCAGAGATGAAGTCCTTTGCCGAGCCCACATGGCCAGTAAGTGGCAGACCCCTGTGGCGGCTCTTCTCTGCCACTCCACGGACCCTGTTAATGATGTGTGTCTAGGGTTGGTGGGATAAAAAGCGGCCAGGGAGCGGGGAGGAGTGTGGGGTATGGGGAAGCGAGGTTTTCTCCTCTTGAAAGCTTGGGATTCTTTCAAACACAGCCGAGCAAATACAACGTTGTTGCTAAATCCCAAGCCCAGGCTGGTGACCTCGGGAGGGCATCCCAGCGGTTGTTTCTGACGGCCGGGCTCAGCTAGGCCAGGGCAGGGCTGGCTGCAAGACGCAGCCATGCTTGCTGGGAAAGGCTGCTTGCCCCCCCGTGTGCGAGGGCCCTGGTTCTCAGAGTGGGGTCTGACATCACCTGGGAACTTGTTGGAGACGCAGATTCTCGGATTCACCACCCCAGGTCTTCCGAATCAAAAACTCAGGGGTAAGGGCAAAATCCGTGTTCCAACAAGGCTTCGTGCGACCCCGATGCCAAGCTTGAGAACTCGTGCTCTTGGTGGGGGACAAGAAGAAGACAGAAGAAGAAAAATCTGAATGACGTATAGTCCGTGTGCCTCTCAGACACCTTGGCAGAGACCAGGAGGGAGAGTGGGGCTGAACCTGGGCTGCACTTGGCAGTCCCATGGGGAGCTTTGCACACTACCGCTGCCTGAGGCCCACCTTTGCACACTCCCCTAAGTGTTGGGCCATTGGCAATGAGGATTTGAATGGGGGAATGGGCGATTGAGTGAATGGTTGGCAAGGCAGCCTGGGTCCTTTTGAGCCCAGAATCGTACTCTGGGGAGAAAAACGGGGCAGGCCTTGAAGGGGGAAGGAAGACAAATGGAAGGGCAGCTAGACCGCAGGCCCACTGTGAGTACCAGAGTAGTGTGGAAAAATCTAGAGACTGCTGGGGGAGGAGTCTGAACTCCTAACAACGCTTAATGGTGGCCATACTCGCAAAGCAATGCCAAAGATAAATTAAATATGCCATCAGGACTGCTTCTTGAATAGACAAGGATCATGATTTTTACTCAGTCTTAACAGAGATGTCTCTAGTAATTTTGGTTGAAAACGATATGCTCACCCCCTCCTGGCAGCTTCACCTAGACTCTGTCTGGATGGTAAGAAGGTGCTCTGACCCTCTGGCCTCTCCAGCGTCACTGTTTTCCTTTTGCTCCTTGAACCTTTTTCCTCCACGGACCCACTCAGCTCTCACCTCGGCAGTGTCACTCTGTCCCCAAATCCTGGGATTGGTTCGTGCTCCCCACCCCCACCTCCTTGCTGCCTCAGGCCCTAGCTGTGTCCAGAATCCTCCGTGGCCCCCAGTTTAGAGAGCCCACCTTCTCTTGCTCTATCATCTTTAAGGCACTCTGCTCCTGTTTTATTTTCTTCATCCGGCCCATTTCCCCATCTCCACCCCTGGATCGTAGGTTCCACAGGAACAACAGCGCTGGCTTGACAGTCTTTGCCTCCCACCCAGTACGGTACCCCACTCCTTACGGGCTTAGGAAATAGTAGTCAAGAAACTGCCAAAAGTGCCTTTCCATCCGTCTGCTTCACACATTGTCATGGAGTGCAGAGAAAGAAGGCCCCTCCTTCTTTAGAAGGTGAGGTGTGAGTGTGGTCGGGCCATTCAGAAGGCCACCTTGAGGAAAGAAATCGTAGGAAATGTGGCAGGATGGGAACCCCAGAAGGCACAGCCTCCAGAGTGAAAAGTGGCCCTCACAGAAGGGGGCACTCGCAGCCCCATTAGTCTGTGAGACTTTGTAGTACTTTCCCAGGGAGGTGCCTTCACACATTACCACCCACTGGGGGGTTATTTTTTTTTTTTAAAGATTTTATTTATTTATTCATGAGAGACACAGAGAGAGAGAGAGAGAGAGGCAGAGACACAGGCAGAGGGAGAAGCAGGCTCCATGTAGGGAGCCCGACGTGGGACTCGATCCCATAACTCTAGGATCACGCCCTGAGCCAAAGGCAGATGCCCAACCGCTGAGCCACCCAGGCGTCCGCCCCCCCACTGGGGGCTTAAAACAAAGTGAATCTATTCTCTCATAGTTCTAGAGGCCAGAAGTCTGGGACCCATGTCACTGGGCCGAAACCAAGGTGTCTCCTGGATCCTGCTGTCTCCTCAGGCCCTCGGGGAGAGTCCATCCATCCTTCCCTCTTCCAGCTTCTGGTAGCTGCCATGTTCTTTGGCTTGTGGCCATGTCACAGTCTCCGCCTCTGTGGCCTTGTTGCCTTCTCCCTGCTTCTCAAGTCTCCCCCTGCCTTTCTCTTCTAAGGACACCTGTGATTGCATTTAGGGCACCCCCTGGTGATCCAGAATAACTTCCCACCTCAAGATCCTTATCACATCTGCAGAGTCCTTTCTTTGCTGTCTCAGGTAACATTCACACGTTAAGTGATTAGGACGCAGATAATTTGGGGGAGCCATTATCCAACCTACCACACATATAAAGGTAACTGGAGCCTCCAGAGGGAGAGACTTACCCAAGGCCACGTTTCAAGGTCATCACAGAGATCAAAGACCCAGGTCTCCTTTCTGTCGGTTTTGGGCTTCGCCCACCGAACTAAGCTGATGTTCATAAAAGTAAAAGAGAGAAAGAGATTTCAAATAACACCACGTACCCTAATCCGTGTGCTGTCTGGATTATCTCTCTTCTGTCTTGTCATGATTGGGTGCTACCGGGATTCACCTACCACTGCACCTTCTTCCCCCCTGACTTCAGGCTCAGGACACCCTCTGGCTTGGGTGGGCAGTGGCCGTGGAATTACCTAAATGGCATTTTCTGCTCTCCTTTCAGGACCGCCTCTTTTTCGTCATGGAGTATGTAAACGGTGGAGACCTCATGTTCCAGATTCAGCGCTCCCGAAAATTCGATGAGCCTCGTTCCCGGTTCTATGCTGCAGAGGTTACGTCAGCCCTCATGTTCCTCCACCAACATGGAGTCATCTACAGGTAGCTCTTCCCTCCTCCTGCCTTCCCTGAAAGTGAAAAAACTAAAGAATTCTCCAGACACTTGAACTGACTTTGGCTCCTGCCCAACTGGTCTCTTAGCAACCCGCTTTAGATTAGTTGTTTGTTCTAATTTGCTCACAGAGGACTTTTTTGGGGGCTGTTTATCACTGTGAATGTTAATATTTGAATAGCCTCAGGAGATCTGACCTGCTGTTTGTGCCAGTTTTGATCGAAAGCCCAAGCATGGCATTTTAGAGGCTTGGGGCCCAGCAACCTTGGAGTGACCTTCATCTCTCTCTCTCTCCCCCACCCTCTTCCTTCAACATCAGGGGCATTCTCTTTACTTTTTCCTCCTGTGCCATGAACTTCCTCCCCTTCCCCACCTCTTGCCACTTCCTGAGTTTGTTTGGCTTGGTAGTCTCCAGCAGATAGAATCGAAGGAGGAGTTGTTGCTGGGGGTGGGGGTGGGGGGGTCCTCTGGGTTTATGATTCGAGGAGGAGGGGAAGGGAAGGGGAGCTAGACAATATCCAACAGGAAGTTACTGCAGATCATCCAGTCCCTTACTGCCGTCCTGTCCCCCTTCCAAGAAAACATGGAACACACACACACACACACACACACACACACACACACACAAATTTTCCAGTAAGGGAGCAGGGCTATTTACGCAGGCTCTTCTGTGAGGTCAGGAATTCTGGGAGGAGTAAATATTTATAATTAGCAACAAGGACACTAACGTTCCTTAAGATTTTCTCAATGGCTGTCAATTTCTTGACTCGGTTTTTGCTCCCCCCACCTTTTTTTTTTTTTTTTTTTTCAGTTGGGTAGAAGAATAGCTGGTTGGGTTCAACCCAGAACTTAGTCACTAGAACCTTCCTGACCCTCTCCTGGGAGCAGTGCTCTGATTAAATGCTCATCGAGGGGTTCTGACCAACCCTCACTTCCTTTTTACTGACGACTCTTAGTTTCCTGAAGTATGTGTCTCTCTGCTCAATAATAGTCAGTGCCTCCCCCTGGCCTACACAATACAGTCTGAACTTCACAGCCTGCCGGTCACGGCCCTCCACACCGCGTGTGTCCAGGTGTTTGCTGCCTATCGCTGCGTAACAAAATACCACAGACTCCAGGGCTTCAGACAGAACCCATTTATTATCTCTTGGCTTCTGTGGTCCAGGAGTTCAGGCACGGTGGACCCTGGCCCTTGGCTTGGGACCTCTCTGTTGTGATCAGGGTGTCACGCTGCATGCTTGTCTAAAGTTTGGGATCCTCTTCCAGGCTCACGTGCTAGTGGGCAGACCTCAGTTCCTTGCAGCACGCGACTGGCTTCTCCAAGGCGAAAGCCTTTCAAAGACAGAGCCTTTCCTGCTTGGAGTCTCTAGCTTCAGGGAAGGCTTGGACCCTCTTTTAATAGGATCACTTGATTAGATTAGACCTCCCCAGGATAATCTCCCAATTTGTTTAACTCAAATGATTAGGGACCTTTATTTCATTTGCAAAATTCCTTTGCCCTTTAACGTCACATTATCACAATAGTGACATCGCATCACCTTTTCCACGTTCTTTTGGTTATTCCAGATGAGATTGTGCCAGAGTGAGACTCACTGGGGCTCCACTTAGGTTGTGTCTGCTACAGTGTGGCACACCTTTCTCTCCTCACTCCTCACAGCACCTTGTTTCGAGCCCACCAAGGCTCTTCTTTTTTCTCAAACTCACCTGCCAGCTCCCAGGGTGCCTGTGCTTATGCCCCCCTCTGCCCTCCTCTGTCCAGCCCAGAGGCCTCACACAACACCGCCTGCCTGCCCAAAGCCACAGCAAGTTTCTCCACCACCCACACTTCCATTTGCAATCTGGGAATGAACGGGGTTTGAGATTTTTGTTGCTGAGCCTACCACCGTCCACCTTGTGTGAACGTTAGGCATCGCTGTGGATCCCCCACTAAGTTACAAACTCCCTTAAAGACCTTTTTTTCCCTTAAATCCCTCAATCATCTTATTTTCCATGCTCTTCTTGTCTTACACAGAGTAAATAGTCAACAAATGACCATTGACTTCAATTACTATGAAACCCTAATCTCTGCCCCCGAAACAACCTACAAGCCAGTTCGAGAAACAGGAGCTAGGTATATGAAGAGCCCACCCATACTACAAGCAGTGCCTTGTTAGGTGCCAATGACAGGAAGAAGGACTGCTATCCTTTGAGACATCACCCCCACTCCTCCCCCATTACAGTGGGTGTAATCATCCAGCTTACTAGCAGGGATTCAGAGACTTCTCAAGTAGCTTGCTCAAGACCCTACATGGTCAGTTGCAGACCTAGGAAACCTAAGTGACTGATGAGCTCATGCTCTACACCATGACACCTGTCACCCTGCCGTTTCAAGTCCAAGTCCAAACTCTTTGGCTTGTCATTCCAGGTACTCTAAGACTCACCTCTCTCTTACACGTCTATGTCTCCCCTTTCTGCTTCCCTCTCATCACACCTGTGAACATTTGTGCTCTGTCAGCTTCCAGAAGCCATACTTTCCCCTCCCTTCCACCCACCCCTCCTTCCCACCGCCCTGACCAATCTTCTATCACCTGGCCCAGCTGCTGCTCCCCACCCACCTCCATTCTCTAAATACTGCTTTTCCCCGGGGCCTTCATCCCTCCTTCCTCTTCCCCTCACCGTTCTGCCTGAGTGATGCCAACACGTGCGTGCTTTCAGATGAGTCCTGTGTGCCACTCTGTGTGACACAGCCCCTAGTTCTCCTCAACCCACACAAGCGCTCCCTCCCAAACCTCTCTAGGGGCCTGACCTTTGGGGCTTTCTGCCTTCTTTCCAGGTGAGTGTGTAGTGTAGTGGTCTGCTGGCCTGACTCCCTCCCTGCCTCTCGGATCCCTGCCCTCCTCTGTGTCCTCACCCTCTGTTGCCACCCAACATTCCTTGAAAGCATGCGGTTGTCACACATTCCCCTTTTAGCATCCTGCAGGCTCCCTCACGCTCTGGCCCTCCTGTGCACAGCTCTGTGGGCTGGCCACGGCACAGCAGTGAGTGGCGGATGGTGTCTAGGTGGGCTCTGCTTGTGTGGCCGGCTTCAGCCCAGGAATGGGGTGCTTTTTCTACCGGGAGGAGATGGCTTACTATGTCTCTCACAATGATACCGCCTGTGCTGACGGGGCCCTGGCGGCCCCCAATGATCTTGTGACTCTTATCACTGCTCCCTGTAACCATATATCCCATTCTAGGTGCTCCAAATTACTTGCCATTCTACCCTCAATACCATTCTTTTTCCTTTCTCTGAGCCTTTGTACCCCCGTCTCTGGAAATCCCTTGCTCCTAATCTGTGTCTTGATCAATGAGTGGTTCCCAGTTCGCATCCATGTTCTGACTGCCTCAGAGTCCCTGGTTCAAAAGGTTTGGAGATTCCATAATACTGGTGGAGGGGAAAGAGATAAGGATACTGGTGAGAAAAAAAACAGCTCTGAGATTATGATCGCTGAGGCTGGGTGATGTGCACATAAGGGTTCACTATCCTATCTACTGCTGTGTCTGTTTTAAATTTACTGTCATTATATTATCTTTTTAAAAAAAGAATAGTAATTCCAGGGTAACATTCCTAGAGTCTTTGAATCAGTAGGTCTGGAGTGAGGTTTAGGAATCCAGATTTTTTTTTTTTTAAGTGTTTTTCAGGTGACTTGGGGACCAGAGATTGAGAAATATTCCATTCTGCCTCTGAGACTATGTCAAGTGCCTCTGCTATGCGAGGCCTTCCCTGGCCACCCAGCCTGTCCTGGGGATCATGCCTTCCCTGAGCAATGTAATATCTCACTGTACCAAGTGTTTAGCAGGTTCCCTTTGCAGAGCTTATGTTTTTACTTAAGATTCCTATTCTGTGATCGAGAGCTCCACACAGGAGTTCTTACCTGGTCTGCCTAGAACAATAGCCTGCTTATAGTCGGTGTTCACTAAGTATTTGTTCTTCTAGTCCGTAAAGCTCCAGAGCCTTGCAATCCAGTGGGCGTGTGCTTCTTAAAAGTCTGCGTTGGAAGCATTCCTAACTCCTTGACCCTAAAAGCCCCTCGCCCCATTCCTTCCTATCTCATTTTATGGGTTGATGAGGATGATGTGATCTCTGTTTCTCATGTTGCTTTGTGTGAAGCTGCTACAGAAGAGGCTAAGGGGCAGTCTGTGTGCAGCTGCCTAGGGAGGCTGTGTGTGTGTCTCCACCTATTTGCTTCTGGCTGTTCTTAAGCCCAGGCAGAGACCATATTTTGGGTGATACAGGCGCTTATTTGTGAGATTGGCAAGACCAGATTTAGGAAGAGAAAGCTGATTCCTAGAGTGGAGATTGAATTTTCGGCCTTCCTGCTGGAATTTATACATAAACTAGTTGGCAGCTAATTGGCCAGCATTCAAGAACTAAGGAAAGAAGTCCTTTCTCTGGCTGGTGGCTCACACTTTAAGGAGAGCCCACACTGCCAGGCATTGGCCCCCTTTCTTCTGGTCCTTATCTGAGACAGAGTCCAGCCTCTAGTGGCCCAGGACACTGTCTCTCTGTCCCCTGCCAGGAGTTCCTAGGACTCCTCTGTGTGCTATGGCAGAGGGTGGCAGTGGCTCACCGTGTGTCCACTCTTTCCAGCCATGACTTAAAAAAAAAAAAACCCTCTTCCATCTTTACACACACACACACACACACACACACACACACACACACACACAGTGAGAGGTAGAGGTTTTGAAGGACAGGCCTTCTTTAAGAGTGGGTTCAAAGTACTTTCTCTTCCTCTACATCAGACTCGGTGCCTGTCCATTTTCCTCTGAGCTGCTCAGTGGGAGCAGCTGACCCTCAGAGAGCTCACCTCTCTCTATGCAACATGAGAGAGAGAGACGGTGTGATCCACCTCAGGACAGCTGGGGGCCCTTGGGAAGATAACCAAAGGCTTGGCAGTCAGGAATGTATCTTTGTATTCTTTCAGAGTTCAGAAGTCAGGACCACTGTGGCAGAGGGTGATAAAGAACATGGTCTCTGTCATACTGGCCAAGCATCTTATTACCATGCCTCATTGTCCTCACCTGTAAAGTGAGAATGATAATTGTATATACCTATCTCATGAGGTTGTGGAGATTTTGTGATTCAGTAGGCCTAAATAATTTTTGAATAGTGCCTGCCACACAGTAGGTCCTCAATAAAGGTTAACTAATTGTATCTTGACTTTTACTAAAATGTATTGAAAGAACATTGGAGATCTTTTATCCATCCCGAGCTCCAAAAGGGATTCCTGGAATAACATCAGAAGTATGAATTCCTTTTCTCCATCTTATAAAATTCAAATCCTTTTTTTTTAAATTATAAAAGTAGCAGTCCTAGGAAAAACAAAAATTTAAGCAGCAGAGAGGGGCACCTGGGTGGCTCAGTGGTTGAGCATCTGCCTTTGGCTCAGGGCGTGATCCCGGGGTCCTGGGATCGAGACCCACATCAGGGTCCCCACAGGGAGCCTGCTTCTCCCTATGCCTATCTTTCTCTCTCTCTCTCTCTCTCTCATTCTCTCTCTCTCTCTCATAAATAAATAAATAAAATCTTTAAAAAATTTAAGCAATGGAGAAAGGCATAAACTCAGTTTTCCCTTCACCAACCTTATAGCCACCCAGGGTAAAAGAGCTAAACGGTTTCTAGAGAATCCTTCGAGAACTATTCCTGAGCAAGTTCCTGAACCTCTTTGGAACTGGCTTCCGTTGACCTGGAGCTGCATTGTCTCTTCCACACAGGAGCAGACTGTGATGGCTCCAAGTCAGACTAAGGGGATAGAGGTGAAGGATCTGAAAGCAAGTGGGGAATGACAAGGCATTTTACTCATGGGAAGTCTCATTAATGATTAACATCTCACTTTGAGCACTAAAATTTAGTCCTTATCTAGCACAGGGGAAGTTATGACTTCTCCCTTAATTCTTTAGAACTTTCCACGCTCGGGGAGCCACGAGGGGAGAGGTGTCTCTGCCTTGGCCCACTCTAGATCACTCTGTACTCAAGAGGAGCTTAGGAAGGGCTTTCCTTGTTGATGATCCTGTTCATAAAAAAGTCAAATAAGAATGAAGAGCATGGAACAAAGATTTAGGCAAAACCCCTGAGGACCTAGTAAAACTGGATCTTAAATGCCTTGCCCTCAGCGTGATGGAAAGACAAAGCCAACAAGGGGAGGCTTGGGAGGGGTTTCCCTGGACAAAGCTGGAGACATACTGACATACCATGTCTCCCTGCGAGTCCAAAGGGGATGGCGTGTGCCTAGCCTGGGGAACCGATGCTCACTCCCTGGGATCATCTCCTGCCAGTGGCACAGTTCAGCATTTCTTGACTTGGGTAAGATCTCTAGGTAAAGCCTGTGCTAAAAATTGGAAGGTCTAATATTTAGACCCCTGCCTTCTTTCATTACATTCTCAATTTATCTAATGCTAATAAAAGCAGAGGAGGAGGAGACATTAGAATGATGGTTTCGTTCTCTCTTCCTAGTCTTCTATGATCTGCCCTCAGAAAATCGCTCAGGACCCTCTGGGATCATCTCCCCCACAGAGTGGTATCCTCTGCTGGCAACATTCCTCCAGCCATTCTAGAGAATGATACTGTGATATAACACTGCTAAGGATATAAGGGCTGACTGTGTAATGGAAAGGTGTCGGGAATCTCGAATGTTAGATCAAGAAGGGCCCAGAGACAAACTACATCAACTCCATTTCCTAGATGCGGAACTTGAAACCAAAAGTGGGCAGGAACTCACTTGAGTTTACACAGTGAGGTACTATAAAGCTTAGATGTTATCTTAATCAACGATATCCATATAGATAAAGATTCAAACCATCTTGCAAGGTGCTTCAACAAATAAAAAGCTGTGTTCTACCCTCCTCCCACTCCCGTCTAGTTTCCTCTTCCACGGAGACAACCATTTTCAGTTTTTTCAACTGATGCTTTTGGTACAGACCTTTGTATTTCTGAATAACATGCTTTTTTGGTGACTTTCATAAAACTTTATTCTAGACATTATGTACTGACTTTCCACCGCAGAAGTGAGAGTTGGCTTCTTTGCCCCCCTTCCCACCTGCTCACTGCCCCGTGACATCCACACTCCCATCCCAACCTCCCATCCTCCCTTCCTTTCAGTAGAGTTCGCTATAATTGTGGTTAAATGGATATGCATTATATAAATTATTATGACTGTGAAGCACTATTTCGAGGGAGCCTGGGTAGCTCAGTCGGCTAAGAGTCTGCCTTTGGCTCAGGTCATGATCCCGGGGCCCTGCGATTGAGCCCCACCTAGGGCTCTCTGCTCAGTGGGGAGTCTGCTTCTCCTTCTCCCTCTGCCTCTCCCTCCTCCATCCCCCCACTCCCCTGCACTCATGCTCTCTCTCAAATAAACAAAATCTTTAAAAAAAATACTATTTGGAACTAAGCCATGTGGTAAGGTATTACTTTTCCTATACTTTTTCTTTGTTTTCCCTGGAAATAGTAATTATCTCTGTACTTTCTATGTGCTTATTAGTTCAACACAAACTCTACAAATTGTCCACATCTCCCTGCAGGATGTTTCAGTGCAATGGGTACTCTATCAACTTCATGTTCGTGGGTAGCTGTCTCCTGGAGTCCTCCAAACCACTCCGGTCTGGACAGTGCCCTGGCGGCTGCTGCCTAGCTGTCATCCTGGGCTGTCCCTGCACTACTGTCCTCATGCTTCCCTCAGCCTCTCTCTTCTGTGAGAGCTCCTGTCTCCTGTATCCCACCTCTCTTTCTCAGTACACTCCCTTGGTGTAGTAAAGCAGCCCCAGCAGTCTTTTGAGAAGGACGGGCAATACATTTTTTAGACTTTCCTTTTATATGTAAAATCATCTTGGGGCACCTGAGTGAGTCAGTTGGTTAAGCATCTGCCTTTGGCTCAGATCATGATCTCAGGGTCCTAGGATCAAGGCCCATGTTAGGGGGAGGCCATGGGGAGCCTGCTTCTCCCTCTGCCTCTGCCTGCTGCTCCCTCTGCTTGTGTGTACACTCTCTCTCTCTCCAATAAATAAATAAAATCTTTTTAAAAATAAAAAAATCATCTTTATCTTACTCTCAAACTTTATAAAGACTTTGGGCTAGGTGTAGAATTCTGGATTGAAATCCATTTTCACTCAAAATCTGAAGGTATAGTTCCATTGCCTTCTACCTCACAGCGTCGCTGTTAAGAAGTCTGAAGCTCTTTCACTTCTTCATCCTTTTGATGGATCTATTTCTTTCTCCTGGAAGCTTGTTAATGATGTAGCATAGACCACTTTTCATCCATTGCACTGGGCTCTGGATAAACTTTTT
This sequence comes from Canis aureus, assembly GCF_053574225.1. NCBI lineage: Eukaryota > Metazoa > Chordata > Mammalia > Carnivora > Canidae > Canis > Canis aureus. The sequence goes on from NC_135621.1 coordinate 51,214,014, forward strand.
CAATTTAGAAAAACATATCCTTCCATTCTGGAAAATATCTCTCTTTAATAATTCTTTCTGTTTTCTCTTTCTGGAACTGTCATTTGGGTATTGGGTTAGTCAACTTGGGCTTCAACCTACCTACAAAGTTGGGGAGCACCTGACAGTCCATACTTTCAGAACTTTCCCCTTAGAGTGTTCAGATTACCCTGGGAAGAATCTTCCAGCATTCTGCCCAAAGAGAAAGGACTTAGAGGTCAGGACTATAGGAGCTACACGAGGAGACAGACCTGGAAGGCCCTGCTTCTAGGGTACATGATCCAATGGGCCCCTCCATTTCTAGGTCTGTACCCTGCTGCCTCTCCTCTGCCACCATCCCACCCTGGTCTAGAGACCCCCTCTCTCTCTTCTCCAGAGAATAAACCTCTGAGGCCAGGGAAGGGGCTGTGCAGAGTAAAGAAGAGAGTCTGAGTTTGTAATCACTTTTCAACTGACTGTTTTGTCTCTCTCTCCACCTTCATCTTCAGAAGTAACTGTCACTGCAAATTCCTGAGCTTTGGGTGGGATGGAGGACAGGAGATTCTACAGTATAAATGTAACCATTCTCGACTTTCCCCGTTGCAGGCTCTTGATTAAGCTCTCTCTCAAGTCTATTTTTTTTAAAAAAGACTTTACTTATTTAGAGTGTGTGTTCTCAGTGTGCATGAGCAGGAGGAGGGGCAGAGGGAAAGGGAGAAAATCTCAAGCAGAATCCCTGCTGAGTGTGGAGCCAGATGTGGGGCTTGATCTCACAACCCCAAGATCATGACCTGAGCTGAAATCAAGAGTCAGATGCTCAACCAACTGAGCCACCCGGGCATCCCCCTTTCTAGGGTCTATTAAATTGTTTACCACTCCTCCCTTTGCTTTCCAGCTTCCAAAATTATGTTGCTGTTATTTCTTCTCTCCTTCTCCCCATCTTTGTAGGTTTGGGTCTTTGTGTGTAATTTTGGAAAGGAAAAAAAATAGCTGTGGCTATGCAAGCCACTCTCTGTATCCAGAAGTCAATAATAATAATAATAACAAAAACAGCCCCAGCATACCACACCAGCAGTGGCAACAACAACCATGGATAGCAAGACCCTTAGCTTTTTTTTATAAACCTGACACTGTTCTGCACACTCCACACCCAGTAACTCACTTCATCATCACCGCAGCCCCCTGCAGGAGAGCCTGCCATGATCCACGGGATTTATGATCTTTCTGAAGAAGGACATCTTGCCAGATCCCACCCTGCTGCTGCCACTGTCAGGTCTCCCTGTCCCATTGCTGCAAGCTGTGATTTCACACGGGAAGCAAAGTTGTATATTGGAGACAGCACTGGTTTGGACTCGGAGAACGGCAGCTGAATCCTCACTCTACTTCATCTTTGTTATGTTTTCCTGGGCAGGATACTTAAACTGCTTGAAAGGTAGTTTCCTCATTCTCCTGTGGAATTACCCAAGACTGTCTTGGGAATCACGTGAGAAAGCAGTAGCAGACGTCCTGAGTACAATCCTTGGCACCATACATATTGGTTAGATGAATAGGGGGTGTAGGGCTATGGAATCAGAGGAGGTTATGTACTGGATTATGTCCTCTCCAAATTCGTACATTGAAGTCCTAATCCCCAGTGATTTAGGATGTGACTGCGTGTGGAGGTAGGGTCTTCAAAGGTAAAATGAGGTCACATAGGTGGGCCCTAATCTGATATGACTGCTGTTCTTATAAGAAAAGTCAGGACATAGAAATGTACAGAGGGGGACCATGTAAAGACATGAGATGACCCATTTACCAGTTGAAGAGAGAGGCCCCAGAAGAAACCAATCCTGCCAGTACCTTAATCTGGGACTTCCAGCCTGGGAGAAATAAATTTCTGTTAAGCCATTCAACCTATGGTCCTTTGTTACATCAGCCCTAGCAAACTAATACTGAATTCCTTGCATTGCCACTTACTAATTGTGTCCTAATCTCCCTGAGCCCCAGGTTCCTCACTTATAAAACAGAGCTGATAATAATCAATAAAATAAGATGGTTAAGCCTGTAATCTTGGCATATATTGAAAGACTCAAATCAGCTAACGGACATGAAAGGCCTCTGGAAGCCCTGCAAGGCTTGAAGAGGTACAGGCACACGACAATGATGATGGTGCCATAATACTCTTGTTTGAGGGGTACAGGGTAGTGGATGTGTGATGTGTGACACCGTGTCCCTCATACATGTTAAAAGGCCCACCTAGGGCAGGGCCAGACCTCAGCGCTGGGTGCTATTCCAGAGAAGGGAGCCTCTTCTTGGCAATATTCCACTACTGTGAACACTTGAGAGGCCTGGGAAGGGACAAGCAAGTACTCCAGTGACCAACGGGCTCAACAGATGTACTTGCACTGGAAAGCTGCAAAGGTCTGACTCTGCTGCCTCAGACTTCTTGGGCTCCATTTGCATCCATCCATCTCCATGGGCTCCCCACAACACCTCCACCACCCGATCCCTACGTGACCTGCTTTAGCAAACACACTAAGTTTAGAATTGTGTGTTTCGGTAATGAGTTATTCTGTCCCTGTACTGTGTTGTGTCATTGAAGGGCTTGCCCTCCTGGTAAAGGAATGCTAAATAGCATCAAGAGTTTCTCAGGAGTAGTTGCTGTTCCGTGGGTTCAGGTTTACTTAAATGTGAGATCTCCTTTACACCAAAATGTACTTGTGCAGGGTTACCTGCCAGTAACAGCATGGGGTGAAGTCACTGTGACATGATAAAGGGGAGGGATAAGGAGAGGCAGAGACTGAGCTTGCTTGGGCGGAAAAGCCCAGTTACATTTCTCTGAGGAAGCCACGTTATTGCTGACCTGATCAGAAGTAGAATTCTGATGGTCAGAGCAAATGGGAAGTTTGGAACCAGAGGGAAATTCCTGATTAAATTTGTTTGAGAGTTTCCACTAATAGTATGTGTTCAAAAGAAAAAAAAAAAAAAAGATCAGGGACCTTGTCATCTATTTTTGTATTTCTCATAATACTTTCCATAGAACTGAGAACCCAATATGGTGGTCAAGGACTTCAGGGCTTGGGCTCTGTCTTCGCTGCTCATTAGGTATATGATTTTGGGCAAGGAACTTATTTCTCTAAACCCTCGTTTCCTCATCTGTAAAGTGGGGTGTCCCTTCCTCAGAGGGGATATGGCCAGAAGCAAATACACGTTGATACCTGTAAAGTAACTAATGATTGTGTCTAGTACAAAGTCATCGCTCACTCAGTATTAGCCATTGTCACTATTGTCATATTATTCTGTTTCACAAGTGGCCAAGTGAATAGCTGATAAGATTCACTTTGTCCGTCTTGAAAATTCCACCGAGTGTATCCTTGTCCGCTGACAAATGGCTGAAAACACCTTGTCACGTTAGAGCTTCCAAACGAAGACAAGTCTGAGGAGGTGGGACCTGCCTTAGGAGGAGGGATTCCTGTTTATCTCTTGTAATTTTATGACTATAAAACATGCTCTAGAAAGTAGAAATCTTAGAGCATGTGTTACTGCAGTGCAGCCAACAGTAGAGCCTAAATCCTCCTAGGTGTAGTCAGAGGATTTTGTTTCTTCAGTGCCTTTGGCTAATGATTGAACTACTAAAAATGGGAATTGTCTTAGCAAACAGTGGGTGACTTTACCCCATGGTAAGCAGAGTGCACATGACCATCTAAGCAGGTCCTGTGGTCTCTCCAAGCCCTGGCTGAGTCCAGAATGATTCAGGCTGGGCAGTTGGGGGCAGGGTGCTTCAGCACATGGAGGCCATAAGGGTCACACTTAATTGTCTTTACTTCTTTCTTTGGTCATGTGGTAACAGGCTGACCATTCCTGCAGATTAATTATCATAAAACAAGGAGTTGACGCACTCTCTGGCTCAGAAGCCTGCAATCACCCTCTGTTATCAGGATGATGTCTAGACTACTTCTACCTCTTACCCAAAGCCATCCCCAAGCTGACCCTCTTAACTAGCTTCATCTCTGGGATTTGCGCACATTCTCTGTCTACCCCCACCCCATAGCTTTTCAAGTGTTTCTCCTGCCAAGCTCCTCCTCAAATGTTTTCTTAAGCCTGGCAGGTGTCCCCATTGACAGAGTTACACACACTGTACATGTGTTGCCTTGATCCCGAACATGGATGGCCACAGCAGGACCCCTCCCTCTGCCTCTGCCTTTTCCTGGAATACCATACCTTCTTTTGCACTTTGTATTTTCTCTAACTCAGTGTCTTTTGAGATTCGCTTTAGCTTATTTCCCCTCGCCCTTTCCAGCACAGTCCTCCTCCATTTAATATTGTGTCGGTTACATTATATAATAGTATTTCTCCATTGTATTGTAACTTTCTTGGTTGAAAGATCATAGAGAGAGAGCTTCCCTCAGTTACACTAAACTCATGGTTTTGCCCCATGGCCCTTGATTTCTTTCCCAACCCATTCAAATATATCAAGGAAACACCTACGGGAAGATGGGGGAATGTTCTAAACGTATTTGAGCACAGGATGAATTTTCTAGTGGACTTTCTTGCTGGGTCAACATTTCCCTGGGCTCTTTTTCTGTATGCTCTGTCCCTTCCATGAGTCTTTGTATTCTCTAGTATCTGGTTGATGAATCTGGTTGATGATGCGCTGCGGTGGAAGGAACCTGGGGCTGGGAATCAGGGCCCAGAACTCTAATAGGCTCTGCCTCAGCCAAGTGACCTTAAGCAGATTCTCCTTTCTGGGCCTCAGTTCTCTACACGTCAGCAGGATTGGTTGATCTAGTGCAATCCTAAAATGTTGGTCTGAGAATGTCTTGAACAGAATCTGAAAAGCGCCTCCATATGATCTCAGCGAGGCTCTGGAGGTAACTGAATCCAAGTAGGAAGAGCACCTGGTGCCCTTTGGAAGGGTTCAGAGGAGTGGCCCACTACTCCCATGATCCCTTGGAACATGAGACGTCATCAGCAGGTGGTCCCATTCGCTGCTCTCTGAGTATGAAATCACCATATGTGAGTTCCCCACCCTCATGTCTCCACGGTCCTCCCTCTTAATCAAAATGAATAGTTTTTCAAGGCTCTGCTGTAGACAATTTAAAAGTTTATCCCTATAATGGGCAGCCTTGAGAGGCTAAAACCCACCATACAGGCAAGAAGTAGCTGAAGTAGCCCCATTGGGCTGGTTGCTTGGAAAATTGTGGTCCCATTGGGCCTGAGAATCTCATGTCCATTGGGTCAAAAACCCTGTCAAAAGTGGCACATCTGTCTGATAAAATTTGCTCCCTTACTAGAAATCTGCTAATGTAAAAGCATTCATCCAAAGGGGATTTCTGTTTGGGTATATACCTTTTCTTGAGAAGCAACAACAACAACAACAAAAAGTCTGTCGTTTTGAGAGCACTGTGCTTAATTAAGCAGATGCTCATGTATTCAATCAACAACTGTCAAGTCCCCTTGGCATGTCAGGTGTGTAGGACTTTAAGATGCCATGAAAAGGAAAAGACACACATACTCTGCCTTCTTGGCCCTTAAGTTTGGGTGGGGATGCCAGACAATAAAACAAGCAATAACTGTGAAGACTGATAAGAATGATGATAGTGAAGGTCTAGGGAACTAGGGAACCACATAGCACAAATACCTCAGCTCCTTGGAAAAAGTCAAAGAAGGCTTTCTGGGGGAAGTGACCTCTCCCATAGAGGTCTGATGGGATAAGTAGGAGTTGGCCAGAGTAAGAGGATGTGGGAGAGTGAGCCAAGGAGTGGGAACAGGATGTGCAAAGCTCGGGGTAGGGGAACACCAAATGGGCCAGTGGGTCTAAAGAACTTCTGCACGCCTATATCTCAGACGACGAAGGGAGGCCTGGCGAGCAGTGAGGTTTGAGGGAAGGCCGGGGTCACCATCCTCTTGGGCCACAGATGAACTGTGAAAAGTAATGTCACTGCACATTAACACGATCTTAGATTGTATGGTAAGTGAGGGCTGTGGAAGAGAACTTGGAGGTCAGCCCCTCCAGTTCTGTCCTTCATAGATGAATAAACCGAAACAAAGGTGGCATGACTTGTCCAGGGGCATTCTGTCTCTTGGTGACATAGGCAAAATCATGAGTTGGGGTGTTTTTTGCTGGTGTGTATTGATAAACTGGCTCTAAACAGAAGTACCTAATTTGTGGTGGATCTCTGTGGTGTAGATATCCTCTCTGTGGTCTGTTTCAAGCCACCCATGTTCTTGGGAATTGAACAGTCTGGTTTCTGACCCAATGTGAGCCAGCCACAGCATACGAAAGGGAAAGCCGACTATGTGAGCCCCTTTCCAACTCCATGATTCAGTGACATTTTGCTGGTGGTTTGAAATCAGCTGTGGAATTCAGCAAATGCTACAGATCAAGGTTTGTTCCCCTGGAGAGCTGTTGTTAAACATTTACCAGCACGCTGCTACAGGAGGAATCTGTAGCTCGAGTTGGGGTGTGCCCTTCAGATCACCCACATCCTTCCTTACTGATTATCTGCCTGCTTGATCTGTCACTGAAAGGGGCCATTTGTCCATTTCTCCCTTCAGTTACAGTTATCTTTTTTTCTAACAATTTTTCTTGAGATATAATTCACACCGTGTACAATTCACCCAACTGCAAGGATACAGATCGATGTTTTTGTTTTTTATATCTTCACATATCACCACAGTTGGCTTTGGCACATTTCTGTCACCCCAAAAAGAACCTCCATTCCTTTTACCCATCACTTCCTCAGTCTCCCAGCCTTGGGCAACCACTTTCCTACCTTCTTTCTCTTTAGGTATTTCATATAAATGGAACCATACAATACGTGGGTTTTTGTGACTGGTTTTCTGCATGTTGGCAAGGTCCATTCATGTTGGAGCATGCATCAATACTTCGTTCCTTTTTATGGCTGAATAGTGTCTCATTGTGTGGAGATAGCACATTTTGTGTATTCATTCATCAGTTCCTGGACTCTGGGTTATCCACCTGCTGCTATAGATATTGGGGTACAGGTCTTGGAGTGGATATATGTGTTCATTTATCTCAGTTGTATACCTAGGGGCCACATGGCAACTATGTTGGACCTTCCGAGGAACTGCCAGACTGTTTTCCAAAGTGGCTGCATGGTCTTAACATTCCCACCAGCAATATATGGAGGTTGTAACTTCTCCACATCCTGGCCAACACTTGTTACCGTCAGGCTTTTAATTATACATTGGACTGTATGTGAAGTATGTCGCATTGTGGGTGTGAGTTCTCTCAGGTTTTTTTTGCCTCTGCTTTAATACTCTGTTATTAGGGCCATACTTGTTTGGATTTTAGGCCATTTTGAAGCATGGACCCCTTATCGTTATGCAATATGCCTCTTTATTCCAGATAATTCTCTGTACTGTGAAGTGTACATTGTCTGAAATTAATACAGGTGACCCAGCTTTCCTTTAGCTAGTGGTAGTACTAGGTATTTCTTTCTCCATCCCTTCTAATCTATCTGAATCATTATATTTAAAGCGGTCTTCTTGTAGACAACTTGTAATTGGGTCTTGTTTGTTGTTTTTTAATCTACTCCAACAATCTCTGTCCTTTAATTGGTATATTCAGATCATTGATATAATTGAATTGATATCTGCCATCTTTGTAACTATTCATTACATGTGTTCCTTTTCCCTTCCCCTTTTCTGTTGTCTTTTGACTGAAAAGAACAATTGTCAATATTAATTGTAAGATGCATCATCAAAATTTTTAAGATGAGGGGAGGGGGAATATGTTCTAGAATCTAAGAAACACGATCATAAAACCCCCCTCCCCTTACAAGGAGGTTGTGGGGCTTACATAGGACCATTCACCAGAGTACTTAGCACACTATTTGGTTTGGCACTGAGCACTAGGTATTAACCATTACCATAATTTCCGTGTTAGTGCTATCCAATTACTTTGTGGACCTCACAGCTGACTTAGACACTCCGATGTCATTTCCACACTACAGTTGGAAATAATCACCCTAAATACATAGGAATATAGATCTGGACTGGGGTTTTTGTTTTTTGTTTTGAAGTCACTTGTTGAGAATATGTTCTCTGGACCTGCTCTGTAGTTCCACAGTTAAATACAGAACTCTGAGGTCAGACAGCCCTGTATCTGAATCCCACCAGACTTGTCACTCACAGATGTATGACCTTGGGGAATTTCTAGGCCACTTGAAGCCTTAGTTTCCTTATTTGTCAAATGCTTATATTATATGAATGCCTCCTTCACAGGATGTGGGCAGAACCTAGCAGTTGCTCAAATCATAGATATCATTATTATCAGTTGTCATATCCCTTCCTCTAAACAAAATGCTCCTTGTGCCTGAGTCTCCCTTTTTGAGCTGGAAACTCTAGGCAGGACCTGAGGAAGGGAGAGGGTACATATATGGATTTAAACATTAGCAGGAGAAATGCCCTGAACCATTGGGACAGATCTCTCCAGGTAGACATGTCAATGGGGAAAGGGAGTGGGGCTACTTCCTAGCATGCCTCCTGTAGGGGATTCCCTCCCAAATTGGACAGGCATAACTTTGTGGCAAGAAGAGATCCTGGCTGATGCAGGCAACAGGGGCAACAGGACAGTAACCACCCTTGTCACATCTATCATAAAGCAGTGAATTTTGATGGAAGACCAGCTGGAAATTAATCTCAGCCCTGACTATTGTGGAGACAGGTGATTGTGCTTCATCTCTGCAGTTTTCTCCTCAAGAATATTCTGGATACTGCTACTATTCTTTTTCTTTTTAACTTACTTTTATATATATATATATATATATTTATTTTTTTTTTTTTTTTCCCCTGAATCTGAGGTTTTGGTTTAATGGGAATGAACCACTGCCTCTCTCTTCATTCCCTGGATACATTTTTTTAAGATTTATTTATTTATTTATTCATGAGAGACGGAGAAAGAGAGAGAGAGGCAGAGACACAGGCAGAGGGAGAAGCAGGCTCCATGCAGCGAGCCTGTTGTGGGACTCGATCCCAGGTGTGTCCAGGATCACACCCTGGGCTGAAGGTGGCACTAAACCACTGAGCCATCAGGGCTGCCTGGACACATTTTTAATGTCTGAACAAGCTGAGCAGGCTGGCCTTTGGACCCAGATGAGCAGGGAGACATACATTCAGAGAATAACCCTATAGTGCCTGACTCTGTTTCACAGCAGTGATGGGCATATCAAACAGCATAGAACTAAACATATGCAGACCTAGGCCTGTCTAAGAGGAAATTTCTATGTTGGACCTAGTTTTCTATGGTGAGGAGTCTTTGTTCATGATTTTTCTGAGTCAAAGCTGCAACCTTTTAGAAGCTGGGCATCATCTGGCTGACATAACTGGAAACAGTATTGCCCTTCTAGAGTCCGAGGCTTCTGGAAGAATCTAAACCTTTTCCCTCAAGAGAGCCTCTTTACTGTTTTATGATTCGGTGAGAATTTTGTGATATACTGACATGAATTTTAAAAATACAGTGAATTAAAGCAATTATCTGGGTTGCGTAAGCCAAGAAAAAGGCAGGATTTGAGGAAAAAGGATTTGAGGCATTAATAATGAATATTTAGGGATCCCTTTTCTCAAGATTGTGTGTTCTAGAGGTCTTGGGAAATCCCATCCCCTTGACCTGGACTACTGAGGGGTCGTAGGGATAATTTCATAAAGCCTTCCAACCTGTCCTCAGTGGCCTTCCACATGAAACACACTCTGTCAAGTTTTCCATCTGGTGTCCCTCCTTGACCACAGTGGAGGTCAAGCCTCAGTCCTTGGCACTGGGAGGTTATACTTGGATAAAGTGGCAGGACAGTATTATTTCACAAGTTATCAACTATCCAAAGCAGAACAAAGGCTCCCAGCTCAGCTGGTCACTTCAGACTATTTACTGCCTGACCTTGCAAGCTCCCACAGAGAGGGCCCATTCCCAGAGACACTGCTGCCCATCTTCTCTGGGTTCCTGAGAGGTCGTGGAGGGCATTGTTATTGAGGGCCTGAAAACCTAGCATCTTGTTGGCATAAAGAAATGCACATTCATAAAATCCAAATCCCCAGCAAACAGTGTCCACCCAGTCTGTCTTGCCCAGAGTTAAGCCACTGAGCATGTGACTAGAAGAACACATTAAGAGTTGTAAAGAACCCAGAAGCCCTGCTTCCCTGAAGATTCCACAATATTCTTCAGTGTGCACCCTTTATAGTCTAAAGACACATTTGTATGCATATAAAATGGCATCTGGCTGTTGATAAGGGATGTATGGTTGTGTGCATGAAGCCAGATTTTGGAGCTATATGTGCATCAATAATGGCTTCAAAGCTACCAAGTCATTTGTGGGTGTGTATGTGTGTGTCTGAATTATAAATCAGTGTCTTCAATGAAAATAAGATACAGAGCTATAATTAGAACCTGCTCAGAATCAAACACAGGCTCCTTTCTCTCTCTGTAATTAGCACCCCATCACAGAGGGTACCCTGGGAAGCACAGCTCAGAGAGAGTTCTCCCATCATTTGCTTTCTTTTCTATTATCTTTGCATATGACTCTGTTTTTCTTTTCAGTGTGAGACAAAATTCCTTACTCCCTGGAAGCAAAGACCCAAAGTTATGGGAAGAAAGATCTTGCTTTATACTATTACAAGCATAGGAGGATTAGGGTGGGATTTCCCCAGAAGGTGAAGGAGCATTTGGCCAGTGGCTGTGGGATTTCAGTGTGGGTAGGGATGTAGTGCTTGCTCAGTCTCAAAATGCTTCATTTTTGTTGCCTTCCCAACTGAATTGTTAGCCCTTGGTCAGGGGCCATGACCTCTCCCCGTCCCAGGCTCTCCAAGGGGCCCAGCGTAATGCTGTGTAGGAGGTAAACCACCTTCAGGGAGGTGGCATATCCATGCTGGCAAGGGAGCACATGCCTTCAGATGGAGAATGTCAAACGAGAGTTGCCCTTTAGAACTTCTCACAGAACTGTGTGTGCACATGGGCATGCGCTGCTTTGCAACTACAATTCATTAAGTTCTCTTAGTAGAAGCCTCAGGATTCTAACTTAAACCATCCTTATGCTGGTAACAAGCAGTCGGGTAACTGTAACCTAGGTGTTTCAAATAAAATAAGAGAATGAGGAACAAATACAAAAGGCGACTGGGGAGCTTCTGGGGAGCCCCCGGTATGGTAACTCTGTATGGTTGACACCTTGGAACCATCATGAGCTAAGAAGTCTGGGTTGCCTTAGTATAGAGTTCCTCGCCTCTTCCCACCTAAACCAAGACCAAGCAAGCCATTTCACTGATAGGTTTTGGTCTGTACTGATAACAGTGCTAACCCCGCAGCCTCCATGTGCTCGCCAGCCAATTCTATGTTTGCCCATCCCCACTCTGCCCTGTGGTTGGCCAGAGACAGTAAATTAATGATCACAAATAATCGTTTTTCTGAAAAGAATGTCTATTAAAAACAAACAAACAAAAACTCCTTGAAAGGCTGGCTACAAAAATGTGAGGATTAAAAACATCCTATACTGAAATTAAGGGGAAGGAGAAAGTAGCAAATGAGTATGTGCTTCAGCAGTGAGATTTGCAGAGGGGAAAACCAAACTATGGATAGCAGAAAGATATTTCACTTGGAGAATCTAAAGAATTTTGTGGTCATTTTCCTTGCTATTGTTTAAAGGGAAGACCACAGTAAAGAAAATTGTGGGTCAAATTTCATATAAGAAGGAATATGAAACAACGGATCTTATCTTTAATAGCTAAGAACCCAATTTAATGTTTGAAGGGAGGGGAAAAAAAAAACACAGGTGTCTATCAAATGTACTATAAAATCCTATCAAATTAGCTCTTTGAGAAAGCACGCGAGGGCATCAGGCAGCTGGGAATTTCGCAATTCTGCTGTAAGGAAATGGGCTGATACTTTTAGGCAAACATACCAGAGTTTATACATCTAAATGAGTATTGTCATCTCCTTTGAGAGAGTCCTCCTGAGATACTTTATTCTCAGAGGGAAATACTGCTTTTACTCTAAATATTTTTACACTCCCCTCTAGATTTTTCTTTGAATGGGCACCCTTTTGTGGGTGCCTGGGTGGCTCAGTGGTTGAACATCTGCCTTTGGCTCAGGTAGTGTCCCAGGAGTCCTGGGATCGAGTCCCGCATAGGGCTCCCTGCAAGGAGCCTGCTTCTCCCTCTCCCTGTGCCTATGTCTCTGCCGCTCTCTCTCTCTGTATCTCATGAGTAAATAAATAAAATCTTAAAAAAAAAAAATTCCATGAATAGCGCCCTTCATGTCTAATGGTCCTCCTCTGGGAGTAAACCTGATTTCTGAAAATCATTTTGCATCAAAAATAGTGTGTGCATATAGTGGCAAAACCCTGATTTTTCTGAGGGGCTTTGAAATGATGCATTCTAAAATAAATTCTACATGAGGTCCAGACATCAAGGGGCAGCAGCCTCAGTGCTTTCCACAGTAACTTCCAGGGACCCGACATGCACAGCCTGGCTGGGCAATCACACACCTGTGAACCAGCCACACCTGGACAGGTGGGATCCTGGCTCTGCATGGTAGCCGTTCTGTTCCTTTCTGACCTTTGGTTTCCTTGTTTAAAACTTGGGGTAGGGGGACTCCTCGGTGGCTTGGTGGTTGAGTGTCTGCCTTTGGCTCAGGGCGTGATCCCAGAGTCCAGGTATCGAGTCCCGCATTGGGCTTCCCGAGGAGCCTGCCTCTCCCTCTGCCTATATCTTTGCCTCTTTCTCTTTCTCATGAATAAATAAATAAAATCTTTAAAAAAAAAAACTTGGGATAGGATTAATACCTACCTCATGTGACTGTGAGGAATATATATTTCTTTAATTTATATATATATTACTGTTATATATTACATATTACTGTGTTATATATATTACATATATATTATATATATATAGTAATATATAGTAATCTCTACACCCAGTGCAGGGCCTGAACTCACAACCCCAAGATTAAGAGTCACACAGTCTTCCTGACTGAGCTAGCCAGGCACCCGTGACCATTAGGAATATTAAATGAGGGATCCCTGGGTGGCGCAGCGGTTTGGTGCCTGCCTTTGGCCCAGGGCGCGATCCTGGAGACCCGGGATCGAATCCCACGTCGGGCTCCCGGTGCATGGAGCCTGCTTGTGTCTCTGCCTGTGTCTCTGCCTCTCTCTCTCTCTCTCTCTCTCTCTCTGTGTGTGTGACTATCATAAATAAATAAAAATTTAAAAAAAGAATATTAAATGAGGTAATGCTTGCAAAGGACATATGCAGGGCATAGTAATTATTTATTGCTATTATTCTTCCCTCATAATATCTTACTGTGGAGCCAGGTACATAGTAGGTGATCGCTAAAGAACTGTGAGGCTGACGCTAAAGATGTCAGGCTTTGGCTTGAAAGTATTTCCATACCTGAAGAGAGGGGTCATCTGAGGTAATCACAGAAGGGCTAGGAAAACCTGTCTAATCCTCAGTCCTGTGAAGCTCTCTTAGAATGGTATTTATTTACCTCAGAGTTCCACCTCGGCCCTCCTAGTCTGGGAAGTTGACCATTACATCAAACAATGGAATTCCTATGAACAATAAGAAAAAATGTTAAGTAGCATGGATAATTGGAGAATAAACTATCAGAGAGTCAAGTAACCCTATACAGAGGAAAATGTCCATGGGACAGTCTTGTCAACCAAAGAGACTCCTCTGTGGCCTCGTCATTCAAGAACAATGAGGTAACTTGTTTACCTTGAGCATGAGAGGCTTCAGCAAAAAGAAAACCTACCTCAGAGTCCATGAACAAAGGAGAATGGGTCTTGGGGCCAATCGTGGGACAGGATGGAGAAAGAGAAACTGCCCAAGTTTGGCCAAAGATCGTGTCATTCTTTTTTGATGACCTCAGATCGATAAGGAAGTTTTTCATAACTTTTCGGATTCAAAAAGGATAGGCACTGGCAGCTCTGCAAATACCATGTCGACAGCAAAGCCCAGTGTGACGCGGTGTTCTAAGCCAGATATTAACAATTAGGGGAAAAGGCAGAAACACAGTAGGGGACACTTTTCATGGGAAGCCTTGAAATAAAAAAGAAAAACAAAGATGAAGCTCTTTGCTCAGCACTACATAGTCGCTGACTTCAGTAAGCAGGCTTCTAACACTCTCATGTAAGCACGGAAGGTGACATGTAAGGAAGAAGACTTTCTTGGGATAAAACATAAGAATAAAGATCCCTAGTGATAGGCAGGAGTAACTATGAGACCTGGAGGTTTAGGCATTGACCTGTCCAAAGATAGGCCTAGAACATGGACCCGGGGAGCCTGGTATTGACCCAAGACCCTCTCATTTGAAGAGCCGGATTGAATCTCAACCTGAAACACAAGGAACAAAAAGATTGTTCCTGGGATGCAGAGACTAAGTGGGATGGAGGGCAGGGGGCATTGAGAGCCTTGGCTTCTGGAGAAGGAGTCAGTGGCTTATAAAGATTTTCCTTCTGCTGATTCCTGGGAACCATGGAGTCAACACAAATTAGCAGAGCTAAGTAGGCAGATTTGTGGGTTTGGAGGCATAATTAGTACTGTTTTTCTCTAGTCTTGACCTAACTGGAGTTCACTGGGTATGTAATGGAAAAAAAACAACCAGCTTGACATAAAAATACAGGAAATGCCTGCAATCACTGCTGATTACAGTAGCAGCTTTCCTTCTGTTATTTTTGTGAAAGAGAAAAAAAAAAAAAACAGCATTTGTTAGATTTGGTCTTGTTTTGCTTTTTTTTTTCCTTTCCTAAATGGTAGAAACTAACTTCGCCTATTAGTTCTTTTTAGGGCATTCTTTACTCTAGCTAAATGATGTCACTTAATCTTTATAAATAAAGGGGTGGGGAGGACGCAAGAAGACATTCAAATTCTTATCATAAATAAAATTCTTTTACAAAATACATTCAAGTGGTTCTAAATGCGGTTTCTCAGCCCTGGGGGCTCATGTTTTCTGAATTCCTCCAATTGCTAGTCCCTCTAGGCTGTTCAGGGATGAATTTAGTTTTTAGCATAGTGCCTTATTTTGCAGTGTGGTTTACATTAGGGCTGGAAGAGGTAGTGCCATTTCCAGCAATTTCTTTTCCCAGAAGCCATCACCTCTTAGAGAGTGAAGATACTCATACAAAGACATCTTCTGAACCAGGGGACTAAAAGACACACGATGTTCAGAACAGAGAGCTAGAGTCTACCAACTGGAAGCTAGCAAGGAACACCCACTCAGTCTGTTAATGACGTTCATCTAGCATATTTTACTTCTGGCTTGAGGATTCTTAATGCCTGTGGCTGGAATTGGGATAGAAGGTATGGTTATAATGTGTCTTTTAAAATGCCACCTGGGAACTGCTTGGATTCTCCTGGCTCTCAGTGGGTGGGTGCCGGGGGAGTTTGCAGATGGGTGGCCCCTTGGGCATCGCCCAGAGAGGCCACACTGCCTATAGAGCCATGAGGCTCCTTTGTTCATAAGGCTCCAGGAAGTATTGTCATTCTGGACAATAGACGTAAGGAGCTCAGCTCCCCAACATGGAGCTCAGGGGGAAAAAAAAATTGAATTTGGTTCTCAAGCTACAGCACTGTTAGGGAGAAAAACGCTGAACTCAGATTCAGAATGCTGTATTTGGCCATAGTTTCTTAGCCCTCTGATGAGATTAAACTGGGTGATTCTTGATTGTTCTGCTGACAGAGTTCTCAGTTGGGGGTGATTTTGTCCCCAGGGGACAATGGGCAACATCTGGAGACATTTCTGGTGGTCACCTCTGGGGGTGGGGGCTGCTGCTGGCATCTAGTGGATGGAAGCCAAGGGTGATGCTACACAGCCCGCAGCACACAGGACAGCCGCCACCACAAACCATCTGACCTACATGCCAGTGGTCCCGAGGCTGAAAATCCCTGCCCCGGCTCTAAAGTTCTCTGATGATGCAGCTCTAATGGCATAGAGAAGTTGTGAGTTAACAGGTGCCTGGTTGGCTAGTAAGGGTTATGAACCTTAGAGGGAACACAGCCAGAAGGGCAGGGACTTCAGTCCCTGAAGAAATCAGATCGAGATGCTGAGCTTTTTTTTTTTTTTAATAAATTAATTTTTTATTGGTGTTTAATTTACCAACATACAGAATAACACCCAGTGCTCATCCCGTCAAGTGTCCCCCTCAGTGCCCGTCACCCAGTCACCCCCACCCCCCGCCCTCCTCCCCGTCCACCACCCCTAGTTCGTTTCCCAGAGTTATGAGTCTTCATGTTCTGTCTCCCTTTCTGATATTTCCCACACATTTCTTCTCCCTTCCCTTATATTCCCTTTCACTATTATTTATATTCCCCAAATGAATGAGAACATACACTGTTTGTCCTTCTCCGATTGACTGACTTCACTCAGCATAATACCCTCCAGTTCCATCCACATTGAAGCAAATGGTGGGTATTTGTCATTTCTAATGGCTGAGGAATATTCCATTGTATACATAAACCACATCTTCTTTATCCATTCATCTTTCAATGGACACCGAGGCTCCTTCCACAGTTTGGCTATTGTGGACATTGCTGCTATAAACATCGGGGTGCAGGTGTCCCGGCATTTCATTGCATCTGTATCTTTGGGGTAAATCCCCAACAGTGCAATTGCTGGGTCGTAGGGCAGGTCTATTTTTAACTCTTTGAGGAACCTCCACACAGATTTCCAGAGTGGCTGCACCAGTTCACATTCCCACCAACAGTGTAAGAGGGTTCCCTTTTCTCCGCATCCTCTCCAACATTTGTTGTTTCCTGCCTTGTTAATTTGCCCCATTCTCACTGGTGTGAGGTGGTATCTCATTGTGGTTTTGATTTGTATTTCCCTGATGGCAAGTGATGCAGAGCATTTTCTCATATGCATGTTGGCCATGTCTGTGTCTTCCTCTGTGAGATTTCTGTTCATGTCTTTTGCCCATTTCATGATTGGATTGTTTCTTTGGTGTTGAGTTTAATAAGTTCTTTATAGATCTTGGAAACTAGCCCTTTATCTGATACGTCATTTGCAAATATCTTCTCCCATTCTGTAGGTTGTCTTTTAGTTTTGTTGACTGTATGCTTTGCTGTGCAAAAGCTTCTTATCTTGATGAAGTCCCAATAGTTCATTTTTGCTTTTGTTTCTTTTGCCTTCGTGGATGTATCTTGCAAGAAGTTATTGTGGCCGAGTTCAAAAAGGGTGTTGCCTGTGTTCTCCTCTAGGATTTTGATGGAATCTTGTCTCACATTTAGATCTTTCATCCATTTTGAAGTTGTGAGTTAACAGGTACCTGGTTGGCTAGTAAGGGTTATGAACCTTAGAGGGAACACTGCCAGAAGGGCAGGGACTTCAGATCCTGAAGAAATCAGATCGAGATGCTGAGCTTTTTTTTTTTTTTTTTTTTTTTTAAGATTTTATTTTTTTCATTGGAAACACAGAGGTAGAGAGAGAGAGAGAGAGAGAGAGAGAGAGAGGCAGAGACATAGGCAGAGGGAAAAGCAGGCTCCCTGCTAGGAGCCCAATGTGAGACTCGATCCTGGATGCTGGAATCATGCCCTGAGCCAAAGGCAGATTCTCAACCGCTGAGCCACCCAAGGGGTCCCGAGATGCTGAGGTTTTTTAACCCTTCTGAAGATAAGGGGAAGGCATAAGGGAAAGATTTCCACTTGTCATTTCATGTTCTTCTCTCCCCTCTCCAAGATTCAACAATAGAAAGTCTGAGATTGTATTGAACTTTTTTGAAAGAATTCCACCCATGTTTGAAAAACCAGGGGAGCTTTTATTTCTTCTGTAAATGTTAAATCAAGAAAGATCTTTAATCTACGCATACTATAAAAACTGAAGTAGCCTTAACTATGATCCTCTCTTCTTATTAACGTGTTAATATCAGTTTCCCCACCCCCAGGTGGCTCTCAGCTATGGTTAAAATAAACATATGGCAGTATCTTTGGGAACTGCTTGGCCGGTTCACAAACCAAAACCACTTCTCTCCAGATAAATTTTGCTTCAAACCAAACAAAAGAAAAATTTTAGAGTCGTTTTACCATCATAACTTGATCTAACCAGAATACCTTAACATCACTCCACCCTTTAATCTTTTATGGGAAGGTTTATGCCAGTAATGGTTTGGTGTTCTTGGGATTAAAGAGATTAAGAATACATTGGTAGACAATTTTTATTTCCACCTTGGTGCACCCATCGTAAAGTAGACTTCATAATTGTTTATGGCCTCTTGGGACCAGACTACCTTGAACATTTTATGGTGTGAGATCAGTCTGCAGAGGCTCCGTCCCCAGTGCCCTGAGACAGGCTCCACCCTGAGCCCTGAGAGACATCTCCTGGTTCTATTCTCTCTGACTCTGGGGTGTCCATGTATTTACTGCCTATCTTTGACACCTATAGCCAGGACATGCAAATACCTGCCAGGTCCGCAGCACAGTGGGCTCTGAGACGGTGTAGATGCCCACAGGGAAGTTACAGGATCTAGCATGGAGCAGGGCTTGATAGGGGATGGCTAGAAAATGTTGCCCAGTTTGTTGACTGGAAATTCTGGGTTGGTGGTCACGTTCGCCAATTTCAGTATGTCAGTAGGTACGTTTGTGTTTAGAACAGACCAACATGCCATCTCTGAGCTCATACTCCCATGGCTTCATACACCTAAATATATACCCGAAATAACTCTCATGAATGTCTTTGTACAGTTGGCTTGGCTTGCTCACGAGCAGTCCTCTCCTGAAGCTGTGTTTGTGGGTAACTTACAGGGAGCAAGGGAGCAAGGCAGACTAAAGGAAAAATGATTTATGCCTGCTCCTTGTTTTTTCTTTTTTTTACCACTTCTTTCTTCCTCCTTTTTCCTCTCTCTCACTCCCTCCCTCCCTTTGTCCTTCCCTCCCTTCTATCTTATTTTTTTTCTTACTGAGGTTTAATAAGCTTCCAGTGCAGTACACATCCTTATGTGTTAATAAACCTTTCCATGAACAGACTACTATGTAATGCAGATCGAGGTACAGACTCTTTCTAGCACCCCAGCAGGCTCTCCTACAGCCATCTTTAAAGATGACCTGAGTGGTAAGAGACCCTAATTGTATCCTTTTGACCTTGCTTGGGTCTGGGTTGATATGTGAAGCTCCTCACTATGAAAATGATTAATAATACTTATTGGGGCACCTGGGTGGCTCAGCTGGTTGAGTGTCTGCCTTTGGCTCAAGTCATGATCCCAGGGGCCTGGGATCGAGCCCCACATCAGGGTCCCTGCTCAGGGAGGAGCCTGCTTTTCCCTCTCCTCCCCACTCATGCTCTCTCTCAATATCTCTGTTTTTCTCTCTCTCAAATAAAAGAAAAGAAAAAGAAAAAAGAAAAGAAAATGATTAATAATAGTTATTGAGGAGTTAAGTTGTGCCTGACAATAAGTGTTTTCCCTATGTTCTCCTATGTAACCTTCAGGAACACAGCCTATGAAGTAGATAATACTGTCCTCATTTTACAGATGAAGAAACTGAGACTTCAAGTTGTAACTTGAAGCAAAGAAATCCCATAGGCAGAAAATGGGGAAGCCACGCTGGAACCTGGCCCAGGCACCATAGCCTGTTTTCTTTACCCCTGTGCCAATAGATGTTTGCCTCTATATACGTAGAGGATTTCCGAGCAAAGCCAGATTACTTTTCATATAAAACTGAATTTAGTAGTTCTTCCTACTAAAGCTTGAGGAAAGGTTCTAGAAGCTTTTACCAGACTGTGTTGCCATTGGTCCTTGTGGCAATATTTGCTGCCCAATGGTCATGGTTTCTGAAGCCTCTCTTTGGGGTGCTATGTTTAATCTTCAAGAGGAAGGTTTACTCAAGTTCACTAGCAAAAATGTGCAATACAAGGAAAGGAAGAGCCTTACAAAGGAAAACACTTGAACCCCCCACCCATACCCCCCCCCTTTTTTTTTTTATCTACACACTGCTAAAAGGAAACTCAGAGTCAAAAGATAAGTAAATCACACATATTAATGTCTTAAACTATTACCTCCAATTGTAGGACAGTTACTGAGAAGTGGGAAACTAAAATAAGGTTCATCAGCTCACTCACTGATCATGAGGATAAAGGAATTTGGGGCAAGTGTCAAAAGCCCCACCCCAAAACAAGGAATTACTTTTTTTGGCCCAGGGGTGGGGGAGGAATGAATTATTTTACCTGTTTACTCTTAGAATCCTTTAAGAACACTGTATCACGTGGATCAAAAGCAAATGTATTGGTTTTAAGGTCATATTGTGTCTTATTCCTCCTTCCAACCTCTTTGGTATTCGGTGATAAGGTTTAGCACCTTCCCAAGTGCAAAGAAATCAAGTTCCAATAATGAATGAAGGAAAGGAGTGTTTATGAGGCACATGCCCATCTGAAGGGGAAGCAAACTCAAGGCACTGCCAAGTTCAAGCAACTGACAGTGTTCAAACAATTGCACCAAGTTTGAAAAGTGATTTTAAAATGTTTACTTATAAATGAAGAGATGTTAGTGTCCAACAGTGGACACTATACTTATTTCCAATTATAATAGTGTTTTTGCCTCCTGAGACACCATAAAGAATATGAATAGATAACCATCTAGAGAGAATCTCCTTTTAAATAATAACCTAATAAGTTGACATTAATATAATCAAGTCCCTCCTCCTCGATGAATCTTAGCTGGTCAGTACCCTTGATACTGCCCTATGTTCATTCACCAGTTGGAGATTCCTGCTTATGTTAAAAATGACCATGGAAATCCACAGCTCTGTGTTTATGTTAGAGCATCTGGGTAGATGAAAGAGATCATACTCTTAGTAACCAAAACTTCACTCATTGACTTAACTTTCTCATGCTACAAATTCTTTAAGGCCAGGGGCCAGTCTTCCAGCTCTCTGATCTACATCTAGCAAAGGTCTTTACACAGTCAGTGTCATGAGTGATAAGGATGGACGTGTTGCATGTTGATATAATGTCAGGTGGCCCTGAACAATTAAAAATATTTCTTCACTAGCAACCTCCACCTAATTGGTAAATATGGAGAGTCTTGAACCATTTACACACAGTTACATCTTTTCTGAAGGGACGCCTGGGTAGCTCAGTGGTTGAGCATCTGCCTTTGGCTCAAGGTGTGATCCTGCAGTCCCAAGATCAAGTCCCACATTGGGCTCCCTGCATGGAGCCTGCTTCTCCTTCTGCCTACGTCTCTGCCTCTCTCTCTCTCTCTGTCTCTCGTGGATAAATAAATCTTAAAAAAACAAACAAAAAAAAGCCTTTACTGAAAAAAAAGGGATATCTCACTTGGACTATCTCCCTGGGGGGCACAAATAAGACACTTTGGTAAGTATTTGCAATGGTGTCTTACCTGCTTCAGCTACTAATTGTGAAGCAAAATTAGTCCTCTCTCTAGCAATTTATCAAGTTCTTCTTCACTGCCATATTTTAGTCCTATATATGTATATAAACTTTAGAAAATTGGAATTTAGTCGATTTCACTTACATATATCTAAATATTAGAATAAATGTCTTTGGAAGAATATTTGGGAAAACGGATTGAGGGGCAGTGCCAGAGTTCATCCATTCTCGAGAATTCAGTAATCCAAGTATTAGAAAGGAAAAGTAGGCATAGTCCCTATGATGTGGCTGACAAAGAGGATTGTTTGGTTTCTGATACACTGTGCTCCTCTAGAAAGTTCTTTGGAACCAGTCAGTAAGTGAACACAGAATGACTTTGAGGGGACATTTTTGGTAACAATGACTGAGTTTAAAATAAAAGTTTGAGTGTATGGGAATCAGTTTATCTGGAACAAAAGAATCTTTTCTGAAGTTGGCACATCAGACCAGGGGTTGGCTCTTGCCAGGCAGGGCTAGGAAGAGGGGGAGAGGAAAAGTCAGTTTCTTACATATGATTAACTATATATCATCAGGAGGGAAATGAATTAGTCACTGACTTTATCTAGCCAAATAAAACTAACTGATGGACTTTTGCCACTTTTTAGTATCTTTGATAATTCCCTTCTCCGAAGTTCACACACGCTAATAAATGTGGACACACACTAACAGTGCAGTGACACTTAGTAGGTACATAAATAAGGATCTTCTGAGAAAAACAAATGTTCAGCCTAGGACAATGAGTCATTTGTAATTCACATTAGGATTAAATAAGCATGAAAATCAAAGTCCATTTTATACATGATTACTACCAGAACAAAATAGAGTGTGAATCAAAATCAAGTTGTACGTGTCCTCATTGTGTTAAGTGAAGTACCTGCTTAAAATGATTAAAAATTATTTAAGGAAGTTAATCTGTGCAAATAGCATGGCAGATGTAAGCAACAGGGTTGGGGCTGCCAAGCCAGAGTACTAACAACCCAGCAGGTTGGTTCTTGTAGAGAGGGTTCAGGCAGTGTTGTTTGATCAGCTTGGCATCCGAGCTGTGGCACAGGCAACACAGTTTCCAGAAGAAAATCACTTAATGGATCTTTAGTTAGTAAATATTCCAAAGTGCTTACTGTCTTGGAATCCAACCACCTTCAGCCAACAGGGATCCAAGTCTCCTCTTAGTAGAGATGTGCATTCTCTGTCAAAACCACAGGTTTTTTCAGTGCTTGCTTCATCTCCAGCACCATGCAAGGTCCTGTGGAGATAAAAATTCAACATGGTGCCTTCATCCCTTCTTCATGCCTCCCTTGGGAGACAAACAAATAGGCATTCAGATTCCATTGTCATGAATACTGTGCCAGAGGAGATCCAGGTACCTTGGGACCCCTTAGGAGGGGGACTGAAGCTAACTAGGGGAGCCCAGGAAAGCTTCCTGCAGAAAGTGATGAGAGTTGGCCAATGAAGAGAGAGCAAGAGTGTTACAGGCAGAGAGAACAGTTTCTGCAAATGCCTAAGATGCATACCTTTTATTTGACATGTATCAATACTTAAATATCTATTTTCCATTTTAATGCCAGGTTAAAAGCTGTTTTCCCAGTAGTAATTCTCATAGTGTTCTTGGGTCTCTCTACAGAACCTGGCATGTAGTAAGAGTTTGACAAATGTGAATTTCTTACCTCTTTTCCAGAGCGTTCACACCCAAGGATGATACCACTGCAGCGGCCTTCCAGGGAGCTGGGAAGGTCAAGGGCAGAGGCCAAAAGCACCAGGTCAGGGGGAGGGCAGCACTGAGGAAGACAGGGTGAGAGGAGGAGATGCTCGGGAGGATGAAGATGCCTCTCTAATTTACACTTTCCTGAAGGCCCAACAGTAATAGACTTCTCTAGATGAGATCCCTTGAAATATGGGTGTGATTGCTGAGCTTTAACAGCTAGCAGCAGTTTATGCTGCTTTAAGCCCCCAGGCCCGTAGCCTGGGAGTTGAAGGCCAGGAGATGGAAAGGCAGGGCTTGAGGGCCAGAAAGCCTGCAGACTTGCACCTTCCCAGTTAGCTCTGTGCTTCAGCTTCGACTCTTTATCAGCTCCCAGGTCCATTCTGCTCAAAATCGTTGACCCGTGCCTTCAAACAATTTGTCATTGATATTTCTTTCTCATGTTGCTGAAACCCTGGACTCTTAGAATCCTCTTAATACAATATCCCTAGCAACGATTCCTCTAGGTTTTCATAGCAGCTTAGTGTTTTCTCTTATTTTGAAGTTGAAGTAGAAACAGCTGTATCAACTATTTAAAAAGAGAGAGAGAGATCGAGCCCTAAACCAGCATCTGATCCTAACCCCTCAGCTTCTGGATGTTCATGGGTCGTGTCTACACACCTTGTGTGGCTACTATTCATTCTAGGCTTCTCTCAGGGCATAGAGATACACTACATTTCATATTGCTTACTCTGCTGCCCTTGACTGCTTGTCACAGTATCAGTTTTATGTTCTCCATCAGTTCTGTGCACATAGTCAGTGATCTACAGGTGCTTGTGAATGTATGAGGCCGAGCAGGGTCTCTCCACTCTCAGAGTACACTGGTCTAGCTCCTAAGATCATCCCAAGGTTGTAAGCCTCTGAGAGTAAGTGGCTGTCATCACGGGCAGCCTGCCTCCACTGATGAGTGAGGGGTTTTAAGATTGGCCTGGGACCCAGGGCTTAGTCAGGGGTCTTAGTGCTAAGCAGAGCTCCAGCTGACTTGCACAGAAAAGGAATTTGCTGGATAGTGATGGGGCAGGTCACAGATACAATGGGCAAGCTGGAAAATCCGTGAGAAATGGGCTGGACCAAGGAGGCTGGCATGGCTGGACCATGCCTCATAGCTGTGACCATGGGAAACCAAAGCTTGGTCCTGCTCAGTCTCTACTTTTCTGTCTCTGCCTCAAAAGTCACAGGAGTACCAAACTGGCCAAGCCTTGATGTTGAGTATCCTTCTGCAGCTCACACACGGGAGTACCCTCCTCACTGAAGCACAAAGTCAGCTATGGCGGAAAATAAAATCTAGCAGCAAGAGTACAGCCGCCATTCTATAATTCCTAGTTCTATTTCTTCATTCTGGTTTCCCCTTCTGGCTGTTGTTTACCATTGTGCTGCTCCCTTTCAGTGTTGCTTGTAATGTGGTCAGTCTGAAAAAAAAAAAAAAAAAAGCTGCAGACATTCAAATCTATTTATGGGGCAGACAGTCTTTTTTTTTTTTTTTTTTTGTAGTTGAGAGAGGAGTAAGAAACTAGTGGTTTCAATGATCAAGTTTGGAAATTGCTCATGAAGGGGAATTGGCACTACTATTTGTCAAGCACCCACTCTGTGCCAGGAACTGTAATAAATTTTTACATATTATCTTACTTAAGCATCACAGTAAGCTTTTGAAATGAGTAATCATTATCCCCATTTTACAGGTGAGACACCTGAGCCTCAGTGAGATTAAGTCACTGTATTCCCATATCATTAATAAGAAGTCGGAACCCGAGTAATCTGCAAACTCATGTCTGTGAGATGCCACAGCTTCCCACTCAGTCTCAGGCAGTTTTGCCTTATTAATACGTAAGTGGCATCATGGAGAGTCCCTGTTTTGGTGAATATTTCCTAACCCTTATGCCCTTGACCTGTAACCAATTTTCAAAGGGCTCCAAGTCTAGATCTCTGGTTGACCACTAAAAGTAAGGTTGACAAGTCAATGAAATGCAGTTACTGAGAAGTGAGGACTGGACTGCCACACCTAATGACCTTCTGAACTGCATATTGGGGTGACCCTGAAGTGGGACCCCCAGAGAATGACCCAGCTATCGATATGTACTCACCTCTCCTGGCACTGGAGCAGGCACTGGGGATCCCGGGGAGAACACAGATCATGTAGCAGATGTGAGCTCTTCTTCAGGGAGCTTCCAGCTAGTTAGGAACTCTAGTGTCAATGGTCTCCACCACCTAGTGTAGACAAACATGTGCAATTAGGAGGTCACTCTACAGGGTGCAAATTCTGGTTCCCAGCCCCAAGCTAGCAGTGGGCATCTGGGCAAGGCATTCACCCTCTCCAGGCCTCAGTGTTGTCATCTATAAGATGGAAATGATGGTGGTACCCATTCCAGAGAGTTTTGACGAGACTTAAATGAGATCATCCATATGAGGTGCACTTAGTAAATACTCATCAAATGCCATCACTGAACAGGTGGCTTGTGGCCTTCTCCTGTTTTCCCCTGCAAGTAGAAGCTACATCTCAGAATTCTATCTCTTATAAGTCCTCTCACAAAGTCCAGGCATTTAGAAGGTGCTCAGTAAATACTCATCAATTCATGGAGGAGAGATGAGGACATGGGTCAGAGTTAATTCCAGCCTAAATGTTCAGAGCACTTAACATACTATTTATTGTTATATTAACTGATGTCTTTTTCCACACTGGAATGTGAGCTCCATGAGGGCAGGGACTTTGTTTCCTCCTTGCGGAGAACAGATGTGCTACATAGTAGTTGCTCAGTAAATATCTGAATGCATGAATGAAGGGACTTTTTTCTAAGAAAGGAAAACAAGCTGGCTAGCCTGTGGCCAGCCTCTGCCTTCAGACCTCCTGAGCCCTGGGCTGATGATCCCACTGCCCCCCAGACTCCAGCCAGCCTTGGGTTCTCACTAGAGGCCACCCATGGAAAGCTGCCTCTGCCTGCCCCTTGCCCTAGCTCTAGCCAGCTCACCTGCAGGGCCCGGGGCACAGTTTTTCAGATTGGCAGCTGCTTGGTTTGATGTTGTAAAACTCACTGGGAATTGCTGCCATTTGGATTTATGATTTTAATTGTTTTATAGTTTATACTTGTGCCCTGCAGTGATTTTCCATTAAATCAGAACATTTCTGTTTTGAAAAAGAGCAGGTATGGTTGTGCATGTAATATATATAAATATCTTAACAGCTAATCTCTGGCAATAAAAAGTATTTAACAGTCATCAGCAGATTAGGAAATTAGCACTTGTTTAACCTCCATTTGGGGCTGTTAGTGCATGAAAATAGATTTTTTTTTAGCTTCGTAAGATGATGGATTTTGCATTTGTATATTCTTAGGGCTTCAAGAGTAATTGTTGACATCCATCTCTGTTAGCATAGATGAGTAGGTAAGAATAAATTGTGAAATTGGAAGGAGACCAACACTACCAGGTATAATCTAAGAAGTCACTTCAACTTACTGATTTTATGTAAATCATACACTATATACACATGTATTATACTATATATACATGTATGAATTACATAACATAAACATAAATACAAATAATTATACTAAATATTTGTTAACGTATATTAATACTAAGCCCTTTATTACATGTATATTACATTTCTACTTAGCTACATGTGTGTTTTTATTACATATATATTTTGTATA
This sequence comes from Canis aureus, assembly GCF_053574225.1. NCBI lineage: Eukaryota > Metazoa > Chordata > Mammalia > Carnivora > Canidae > Canis > Canis aureus. The sequence continues at coordinate 51,240,739 of NC_135621.1, forward strand.
TATACATAATGTATAACTCCCCAAATCTCTCTATATATCATGTCTATATGTATAATTTTTATATATATATTACTTATATGTACCATATTATACCCACAATAAAGTACCTAGTATAATTAACGATGAGAGAGAGAATTACATGTTGCCTGGACTCATTCTCACACAGCATGTTACCTACTTTATTACATATTTACTTCATTGTATATACACAGGAACACATAACTCCCAACATCTCTGCATGTATCTTTGTCTATAAATATCAATTTGTCTCTATATTAATAACACTATATACTTTACATATATAATAAAGGATATAGATAATGAAGTGTGTGTCGTACAGTATGACTAATATAACATAGAGCTATGGTGTATAGGGAGATATTGAGAGTTTTGTGTTGTCTGGGCACCTCCTCACACACATGTTCATTACCTTTTTAGTTTCCACCAAAGTTTAGCATTTGCCACAGCACTTGCTAAAATAAATTCACAAGTCATGATTTATTTCAGAATAGAATATTTAGAGAACTGAACCACCAACAAATTGCTCATTTTTGTGTTTAATTTGGCCAGCCCATTTGCTTTTCGAATGAGAACTATACCTCTCATAGGCCTCCTCCCTAGCTTTACTTGGTCAGGCTCACTCTCTGGCCAGTTAGCTTATACCACATACTGGGCTTCATTAAAAACCAAATTAAAGTATGCACTCTGTACCGGTAGAAACTGTTGCTTGTCATGCATCCTCATGGTAGCTCAAGAATAGTGAAGCTGTAAATGCTAAATCTGAGGGTTCACTTTGCTCTATGGGTATGGCACTTGCCCCTAGTCCCCTTCCATGACCTTGATTGTAATGAAAGAGACTTTATTTAAAAGCTGGGTATCACTTTTCCCAAGGCAGAGATGGGTCAGCCTTTATTAAGTACCTCCCTCCATTGAACATAACTTAACTACTGTTTCGTCCATATCTGTGGCCAAACAGCCTGCTCTAGTGTGAGAAGAAATGCAACTGGTGATTGCTGGCAAAATCAGGGAATGAACGGCACTCTGAATTTTAGCTGAATGACATCAAGAAAATCCTTTTCCCAAGAATGGTCCTAGGGTTAAATAAAAGGAAGCGGGTGACTCAAGCTGATCCCAGAGGTGGGGTAAGGAATGGCCACTAGAAAGGTTCTAGGCCCCCTCTAGCCAGGATCTGAGAAGTGGTATTGAGGCTATGCCTCCCCCCTCCACTGCCACATCCCATCTCCTCCACTAACTCTCCAGAGTCTTCTCAATCATCAATCTATGCAGGTTCCTTGGGAGAAGTTACCCCTTAAACCCTAAGTACCCACCTTAGCTCAGTGACACTGAACAGATTTGCAACTAATTCAAAAGATTTATAGTTTAGGGGAGGGTGGTTTCTAATGAGAAGGAAGCCAAGAAATATCCAGAGCACAGTGACCCCCTTAGATGGAGCAGAAGGAAGGAAGTGCCAGGGAGGACAGCCAGAAGGCAATGGGCTCGTGGAGTGAAGAGAGGGGCCCAGGAAACTGGACTCTTGTCCAGCTGGGCTCCCACTACACCCACTAGCTGAGGGGAGGAGGAGGAGCCACTTGGTCCTTGGTTGGGCGGCTGGACAGCTCCTGGAGTTCTGGTGGGTTTTCTCTGAGCAGAGCTCCTTTCTGCATGGCGACAGCTGCTGTCTTGTGCAAGGGCCATCTCCCAGTGTCACTGCAGAATTGTTGCTGCTTCTCTTTTTTCTCTGAGTGGAATTCTGGAATTCCCTTCCCTTCTTCCTGTTGGTGGATTTGAAGTTTATGGTTCTTTTCTTTCTCTTCCCTGGGCCAACCCTGGCACATGATACCTCTACTGATCTGGAAAAATGTCTTCTTGGAAAATACAATTTATCGTCCTCATTATCACTACTATGATTTCTAAATCAGAATATCTAAGCCTAAAGAGAAAATATCAAAACTATAAATAAGGGCAAACTCTCTCTGAACCTCAGGTGGATATTTGGGCTTCCTTGGGCTTCCTGAGTTTCCTCTCTGGTCGTCCCATTAAACATTGGGTTTGCTCACAGACCAGTCTTAGCCTACTTCTCTCCTCAGACTATTTCAGCCACACTCATTATTTCTCTAGCCTAAACTTTCATCTATTACCACCTGGTTGGTGCATCCACTTAGATGTCTCAAGTCACCTTAGATGCAGCATGTGTGAGCTGAGGCATCAGGAGACGCCTGCCCTCACTCCAAAGCCAGGACGTCCCAGGTGCATAGTCGCTGCCCGGTAAATATTCATCAGCTGGAGCAATGGAGGCTGGCTGTTCAATAAATTCTGCCAGATTTTGTGCTCCCTAATAAAAAGAAGGCTCAAAAAAATAAATAAATAAAAATAAAAAGAAGGCTCTCCTTCACTGGCCCCCTGCTCCTGGACCTGTGTATCCTCCTCATCCATTGGTTGCAGGCCTAAGTCCATGACTAAATGTATGGGTGCAAGCACAGCCCTACAGCTGTCCCTAGCAGCATGTGTGCATGCGCACATGCGCCCACGCGCCCACTCACATTTCTGATCAGCTGACAAGCACCACAGAGTCTTAAAGCAAATACATTCTATGGCCAAATTAAACAAATACAAATGTAAGACGTCTTTATTTTTTTTAAGAATAATAAAATCTGTTTTCTGTCTCCTCAGAGGTCAGTCCGTTTTCAGCTCCCTGGCCTCACAGGAGGCCTCTGATATCCTCCGAGTAACTTGGGTGACCCTCCCTTCGCAGGAAGACGTGCTTCCCCTACATCCCCCTCAACTTGAGCAGAGTTACATTTGTGTTTCCTCAGCTCTTTGTCTGGGTGGAGGTGACCTGCGAGGTGCTGACCGCTCTTCTAGCACGTGGCTCCTTGAGTGGCTGGACGAGGAAGACCCACACTTAGTTTGGGCAGCTTCTTGCCCTGACCTTGAAGAGTGGTGTTGTGGCCTCCCCGTCTGGGAATCCTGGGCATGAGGATCTTATAGTCCACTTCCGCGAGGCTCCAGGCCACACCCCCTAGAAAGGTTATTCTTGGCCCATTAGCTGGAATGGCCCTTTTTTTGATGACGGAATGCTGGCTAGGTTTTGACCTCCGAATCGCTGGGCCCAGAAAAACACGAGCCCAACAGCCCTTGCCTTCTAAGGGCAGTGGTGACAGTGTCCCATTTGTCCCGCCAGCGTAGGACTTATCCCAAGCATTCTGGCCTCAGGTCCACCTCTAGAGACCCCTCCTTGAGGACAGGGACTATGTCTTCTCTCTCAGTATCCTCAGGGCCTACCACAAAAAGCAGACTCTGAGTGGCAACCATGAATACTGTGGAACATTACACAGTAGGGCCAACTTGGCAATGGATGCATTAGGATTTGTAGTCATGCCGTAAACTAGATGCTGAAGTGGACTTAACCACAGATCTGTCTCATCCAGGCGCTCAACCAGCAATGAGTGCAGGCACTCTGCAGGGCTCTGGGGACTGCGCTGGGAACATGAAGATGCAGTCCCCGTTCCCATGGAGCTCACGTGAGGGAAACCATACACTCAAGGAAATAAGCAAGCGGAGTCATTACAGGTTGTGGTCGTTGCCGCAAAGGGAATGGCTGAGGTGACTGAGATTCAAGTAAGGGTCGGTGGAGGGGGGTGCATGGCTGTGGGCTGCTTCAGACAGGGTGGCCAGAGAGAGGCCTCCCTGAGGAAGAGGGTTTGAGTCAAGGACCTTAATGACAAGGGGTCTGTTCTCCAGGGAGTGGGGACAGCCATGTGGCACAGGTCTCAAGGCAGGAAAATGCAGAAAGAGACCCCTGACTGTGTGGCTGGATGGACAGGGAAGTAGTGACAAAAGAAGGAGGGGGTGATGAGGGTCAGCTCCAGAGTGGGAGCCAGGCTCCTGGGCTCCACTTTGACCACCATGGAAACTGCCAGGGTTAGCGAAGGGGTTCTTCCTGAGTGTAACAGCAGAACAGATCAGAGGGTATAAGAATGCCAGATTCAGCTGCCTCTGATGGTTTGGGCCTGGTTTTAACAGTTTTTAATAATATGTTTTAACAGTTCCATATGGTATCTGAAAGTATTTGTTCAGGTTGCCTGGCTGCCTGGGGCCATGATTCACAAATTCCTCTCTCTACTCACTGATTCTTTCATCCTTTGACCAGAGGGTATTGAGATGCTAGAAAGGTTGGGGCACAGGGGGGCTTCCAGGCCCCACCCTCACGGGGTGTCCATTGTGGAAGACAGATCCTCACAGTGGGGCCTGTGCCAGAACATCGAGGCAGGAGATGGCCTCACGTGTGAAGCACCCAAGGCCTACAGGTCCAAGTTTGGATTATGAGGTGCGGTGAGGGAGGATGCTAACTGTCCGGTGGAGACCCCAGAGCACCTCACACACCACGCCAGGAAGCATGTTCATGGGGCGCCCCTGAGGAGTGCAAGGAGAAGGAGAGTATTGTCTGACTTACGTTTTGTATAAAAACGCCTGGGGGCAAGGGTTTGCTCCTGAGTGGAAAGGGAAACATTTGGTGTGCAACGGCCAGGACTGCAAGTTTAGACTTCATGGGCTCCAGCTGCCTTTGCTTCCCAGGATCTCAGACTAGAAGGGTCCTTGGGGATTAGCTCATCCAGCCGTCTCTTCTCATATTTGAGGACAGCGAGCTCTGAGAAGTGACTTTCTTGAGGCTGTCACTGTTCTTGGCCCAATCTGTACACTGACCGAACCCCAAATAGCCATTCTAAGTGCAGGTTGATTGACGGCCTGGAGAGGGACAGTGGAGGTGGGCGGGGGGAGGGGGGTAGGCGTAAATGTCATGATGGTCAGGGGTCCATCCCACTCACTGGGGACACAAGTCAAGGCCTATTTCCCATCAGTGGAGGTCAGGGTAGTATCTGGGAGTGTATCAAGTGTTAAGAATGTGGTTTCACTACCGTGGATGAAAAAAAAAAAGTAATTGGACACAATCATGCAGTCAGATAAGTTATTCTGCTGGGATTCCAAGCCTTAATGTACAGGTACGGCCCCTGGCTATGCGTTTTGGCTGCGAAGGGGTACTGTTTCACACCTCGGATTTCCATCTGCCAGTGTGGTCACCAAAGCCTGCTCTCTCCAGACCAGGGGTCATCGCTTTGGTCAAAGCAGCATTGTCTACTTATCAGTTACATCTTATGACCATGTTGCCAGGAGCCCAAAACAGCCACCACCGCAACAGAGGGACTGTGTTCTCAATCCCACAGAAGGGCAGGCGTGTAGATACAATCTTTTCTCCTCCCCCCCTCACCTCCAAACATAGCAAAGTGATTCAGACAGAGCATGGGAGTTGATGTCAGGCAAACCGACTATGTCACTTACCACCTGTGTGTCCAGGGCCAGGGAACTATCCCCTGGACCCTTTAAAAATGGAGGCGATAATAGTCCTGCCACATTCCTAGGCCGTTAGTGAGATTAAATGAGATAATGCATTTAAAGACTTAGATGGAGCCAGTACATAAAAGCATTTGGAAAAAAAAAAGAAAATGGTGGTTAACTATTTTGTCCTAAATGATTGAGCCTTTCCTATGAAAAGGCTGCAAGATTTCGCTGCAGACTGGCCCAGCGTGAAACATTACCACGGACTCTCAGGTAACAGCATAGCAATGGAGAATTTGAAATCATTTACCTTGGCTCTGAGGCAAATTACGCTTTTCTATTTGACAGAGAGGCGTGAGGTACACTTTCCTAGGCTTCGCGCTTGGGGTCCTATCTGGCCCAGGGTGGCACTTGCGTGACCTAGGGAGTGGTCACCACGGAGGGAGCCAGGAGGAAGGACACCAGCCGCTCACCAACATTTGCCACAACGTCAAGGGTGTGCGATACTGAAGGGGAAAACTGTCTTTCTTTGCATGTATTATTCAGTTTACGAAGGTGTTCAGCAACATCTGCCAGAAGAGCCTGTTTTCCCATCTGATTAACCACAATCATGTGCTAGTCTCCACTATTTGTCCAAAAACAAGCAGAGTTTCTTCATAACCAACCCGGAGGGCCTGCTCTGTGGTGATCCAAATAGTTGGCATCCTGAGAAGTAATCTTTCTAATCTCTTATCTTCAAGTAAATGGAAGAATTTGCTGTCGTCTGTGTGGCGTTTGGGCCTGAGCTTTGGGGAATTAGCATGCCAGAGAAATATAGCAGTGAGCCTACCAGGGAGAGGAGGGCATAAAAAATATAGAGCCTGGGCAAAGAAGACAGGGATCTCTTCTTTTGGGATGAGTTTTCAAGTCAAGCAAAAAAAAAACAAAAAAAAAAACTTTTTTTTTTTTTTTTTCAATTTTTTCTTAGGTGTGAAGGGCCTCCTGTGTGCCAACCTTTTGCTAAATGCTAGTCGGTTTCCAGAAGAGTTTTCTTGGCCCTTATTCTTGAGGCATCTATGGAATTGGGAAAATACAATTTCACAAGTAGGAAAGGATGATTTTTTTCCCCCAGATAAGATGGCTGAGGTGCAGGGGTAGGAAAGCAGGACTGCACCCAGCTTCTGCTGCTCGGGTCCCTGCTCAGGAGCCTTGGGAGTCTTGGTGCTCCCCCCACCTGTCCCCACCCCCGACGTTTCTTACATGATGATACCTCTCAGCCCAGGGCTGTTGTTGGGAGATGAGCGATAAGGGGTGGTAGCACACAGTGAGCCACAGAGCATAGGGACAGATTCCCGCTGCTGCACAACTGCTCCCTGGCTCTGCAGAAGGGCCTGGGATGGTTGCTGAGCATCTGGAAGCTGTCACAGCAATCCTGACTGGTGACACCTGTGCCCCCACCCCCACCCCCGCACTCCCTCAACCACCCCACCTACCTTTGCTTTCTCCCCTGGGGCCACTGGTGTTTCCCTGCTTGCAAGGTGTCATTCCCTAGACCAGGGGAGAGGAGTCAGTGATTCTCTCCCTGGACTGGGTAAAAAGTTTCTTTCTGTCTCTCTCTCTCAAGTATTATTTGACACTTTCTCCCATATGTTATAGTGACATATGCTCCCTATTTTTCATCCCACAGAGCCTGTCTCTGTGGTTTATACACACTAGGAACTAATAAATATTTCTCAAATATGAAAGAGTTTTTGGGGGTCCTACTGACCTGCCCCCACAAGGCATGTGTATTGTAAGAAATGACTGTTGGAGACCCCTTGAGACTAGTAGAGTCCTTTAGTTACTCCTGGAGTAACTACCATGTATCAGGCACTGTTCTAGAACTTTCATATGGATTACATCATTCAATCATGGCAATATTATCCCCATTTTACAGATAGGGAAACTGAATCTCAAACATATTTGGGACTTTCTTGATGCTCTTTTGAATTTCTGGAAGTGATCTGCACCCCTGCCTCAAGGGAGTCTTGGTTATACCATCGTGCCCCAAATCACTCCTTCCTTGTCAGCAACTGTGATCTCTCAGCTTCTGTATTCCCCTTCTCACCAAGAAGCCCACCTTTTTAAACCCAAAGGAATTTGGGTCCCAGCAGCAGATAGAGATTTCCAGCTCATGGATCTTACATTTGATCTGAAAGGTGGTTTCAGGCAGTTGTGTAGAGTTAGCCCAGCACCGCATCTTACCAGCCATGTGAGCCTGAGTGAGCTGCTTACCTTTCCTGAGCCTCGATTTCCTAAGATGTTTAAAAAGGTGGCTTAATTGTACCAAATGTCAGCAGGGCTTGTGTGGTCAGGCTTCCTGTCTCCCAGGACAAATGTCATAGAGGACATTCCAGGCAGGTGCACCCTTTCCTGACAGCCTTGCTCTCAAATTCCTATTTGGCTTAATGACCTGGGCCAGACCATCTTGGAGACTTGATCACTGTTTAAGACTTAGAGCAGTAGTTGTCTACCAGCAGTCCTACAAGGGGCATTTGACAATTTCTAGAGCCATTTTGGGTTGTTAAAACTGAAGGTGGGGGGCATTGATAATAGCATCTAATGTGCATAGGTCCACTTGCTACTAGGCATCCTACAATGCACAGGACAACCCCCCACAACAAAGAGTGATCCAGCTGCAACTGTCAATCCAGCTTCGAGGCTGAGACACCCAGGAGTAGAGGGCACTGCATAGCCAGTTCCTTACCATCTTTCCCCCAGCTCACTGGGACCTCTGGAAGCTGGGAGAGAAAGGGAGTTTCCATGGAAGTTCTCACAAGTCCTCAGTCTAGTGGAGAAGACACAGTAAAGTAGCCTTCAGTGGGGTTCTGAGTGACAAGGGCTATGATAAAAGGCTATGAGGAAAGGCTGGTAGTGCTGAGAGGGACCCCCCCCCCCCAATCAGAGATTAACAAACATGCTCACTATTGTCACTGTTCCTTAGCATTGTTCTTAAGCTTCTAACCAACACAGGCAAAATAAATAAATTAGAAATGTAAACACCAAAAAGGAAGAAGTAAAAAAGATCACGAGTTACAGATGATTTGGAAAATCTAGGAGAATCAACTGGAAAACTCCTTTGCAAAAATAAAGAACATTGAAATAGTGGCAGCGCATAAAATGATAAGGAAAAATTAGTAATTAGTACATAGTACATACATATGCAAGCAGATAAGTGATATGATGGAAGAAAACACCCCATTTGCAATAGGAATTTAAAATATAAAATAACAACTTAGATTCCTTAGAAGTGGGTTCAGGCACGATTATCCTAAAAACCCCAGACAGCAGTGCTTGCTTTAAATAAGAATGAAGTTTATTTTTTTTTTCATGAGTGTTATCTGGTGGTGGGAAGTCCAGTGACCATTCCTGGGACTTGGTCCTTTGCTTTATGGTTGAAGGTGGGTGCTAGGCCTCCAGGCATTATATCCTCATTCAGGCAATAGTTAGAGGAAGGAAAGAGAAGAGTAAGCCTCTTCCTTTTGAGATTTAACACAACTGACTGGCTAGAACTTGGTCATATAACCACACCCAGCTGTAAGGAAGGCTTTGAATTCCAGTTTATAGCTACATCATTATGTGCAGGGCTTCAAAAAAAGACAACAAAACAAAACAAAAATGGTGTTCTCTTACTAGGGAAGAAAATGAGAATGAGTATTGGGACAACCAACAGACTGCCATTAAATATAACAAGAAATGCACAAGATCTATAGGACAGAACATTAAAATGCCCCAAAAGGACACAGACAAGGCTTTAATGAATAGAAAGACAAACAATATTACTGGATAGGAAGACTTAACATCGTAAAAATATCAATTCTCTCTGAGTTAATTTATAACTTTAAACATGTTCCCAATAAAAACATCATCAGGATTTTTTTAAAACAAGACAGATGATTCTAAAGTTCATATGGAAAAATAAACAAGAGTAGCCAGGAAATTTTGAAAAAGAAGGAGGCAACCAGCCCTATTGGATATTAAAAAATGTATTATAAACCTACAGTAATTTCAAAAGTGTGGTATAGATCAACATCACTGAAGGACGAGTGCAGGAATAAGTCCAAATACTTATAGGGAGCTAGAACCAGTATTTGAAAAGGGTGGTTGGTTCAGTCAATGAGGAAAAGGTGGACTATCCAACATGTGGGATTGGAAATAGAGTTGGATCTCTACTTCACACCTTTTATCAGGCCAAATTCCCAATACATCAAAGACTTATGTTTATAAAATGAAAGCATTAAAATACAAGGGGAAACCTTGGGAGAATGTTTTTGTAACTTTGAAATGGGGGAAGCCTTTCAAATTAAGACATGAAACCCAAAAACCATAAAATAAACCACTATAAACAATGTCAAAAATTAAACTGGGACAAGAATTTGCATTTCTTATGCCATTCAAAGTTCATTTCCTAACATAGAAAAAGCTCCTTAAAAAAAGTTAGAAACAAACACCATGAAAAAAAAAATGGCAACAATTCACACGCAAAAAAAAAAAAAAAAAAAAGCTATCTTTTAAATAAATGAAAAAATGCTCAAACTTGCAGAGAAACTTAAGAATATACTGAGATAGGAGCACCTGGGTAGCTCAGGCGTTTAAGCATCTGCCTTCAGTTCAGGTCATGATCCTAGGGTCTTGGGATCAAGCCCCATGTCAGGCTCCCTGCTCAGCAGGGAGTCTGCTTCTCCCTCTACCACTCTCTCCTCTTGTGCTCTCTCTCTCTCTCAAATAAATAATATCTTTTTAAAAAATAATATATCAAGATACTGCATTCACCTTTCAGACTCCCAGAAACTTAGTAACGTACCATGTTGGGAAGAAGGCATTATCCCCTAGTGCTGATAGAAGTGTAAATCTTTCAGCTCTAAGGAGGGCAGTTTGGCAACATCTATCAAAATCCACATTCCTGTTCTGATTCAGAGATTTCTTTTCTAGAAAATAGGTACAATTACCTTCATATATCTATAAGCTTATTCACAGCAGTGCTGTTAATAATAGCACAATATTGGAGGCAAGCTAAATGTCCCCCAATAAATATGGTAGAGTGTTATATAGTCACAAAAAAGAATTAGGAGCCTCTTTATGTGCTAAGACAGAAAGATCTCTAATATATATTAAGTGGAAAAAGTCAGGTGCAAAAGAGTGCATGTAGTAAGCTCCCAATTAACTAAAAGGAAGGACATGAATATATAGTCACACGTTCTTTTTTGTGCATAAAGTGTGACCAAGATAATACAAGAGGAATGAATAAAATACAATTGCCTATAGGAGGAAAAGTGTCTGGAGCGCAGATGCAGGAGGGGGAATTTTTACTGTATGTCCTTTTATACTTTGGATTCTAGATCACATGAAGGTATTACCTGTTGAAAAAAATTGAATGAAACAATTTAATGAGTAAAAACTAATCTTATTAACTCATATATAGGGGAAAGGATTTTGCTGTATTTTTTTCCACTCTTAAAAAAAATGACCCCATTCCTTAAAAAATGTCCCCAGTCCTCAAAAGTACCCTGTCTTTGTATTTGAGGACTGATAGGGATTAATAACTACGCAGAGGTCCCTTTTTGCAAAGGTGTCAGTCCACAAGTTCAATGAGTACCTACTATGTGCCCAGCCCCTGACCTGAGTACCAGGTGGAAGTGTGGAAGCAGCAGGCCTTTGTAGGGTTACAGCGACTTCCTCCACGAGGGAACGGAGTTAGAGGGAACCAGGGATTCTGTTTGCCCACCTGCAGACATGGGAGTCCTTGAGGGGCCAACCCGTGTGCCCTGCTCAGTTACGGCCCCTCCTGGGAAGGAGAAAAGCCCACTCATCCTGTCGTGCAAGCCAGGCCCTCAGAGCCAGTAAGGCTGAGAAAGGATTGTCCCTGACCTTCCCAGGGAGGCTTTAGAGACTCCTCAGGGGTCTAATGCCAGCAAATGGGGACATCCTGGGGCAGGATCCCAAAGGGGAAAGTTGGGACTCCAGGGCAGCAGTGCTGCTAGGGAGGAGGGAGGGAAAACCAGAAGGGCCTGAGCAGCAAGCAGAATTTCAGAGACCCCATCCTCCTTCAGCAGCCCTTTCCCCCCACCCGCCCTGTAGGGGAAGGATGGCCTTTCCTCCAAGGGAGCAAGCCTGGCCCTGGGTGGCCTTGGCTCTTCCATCCACTGAAACCCCGCTCCAGAGCTCACTGCAAGCCCAGTACCAGTCATGTTTGGTCCCAGCTGTGGGTTTTTTGTTTGTGTGTGTGTTTGTTTTAATGAGACTGAAGACTTCCAGAGGAATCAAGTTTTAATAATGGCATTTCTGGGCCCCAGGGGAATTTCCAGCTGCACTCATCTTCCCCGTCACAAAGGAAAGGAACATAAGTCACTGTCTTTTCCATGGGATTTGGTTTCAGGTGGGGGAAGCAGAGCTTTAGAGAAATACAGCAGAGGGGAAATTTGACGAGGTAAGTAGTGGCAGGATTCCTGGCATCAGCAGTGGGACCGCATGAAGACATGGTTTGGCCTAGGGCCTCTCTTCCCCACAGAAGAGGGGCAGCTGCCTGCGGACTGCCTGGCCCTCATGGTCCCCCTGGGCCCTCAGCATGGGGCAGCTGCTTCCCTCAGGGAGAAGAGGGGACAGGATTGCAGGAAGAGGATGGTGTGCATCTGAGCCAGGACAAGGGCAGACAAAGAGCAGATGGGGAGAAGCCATCCCATCTTCTCTTGTTCCAACTAGGAGGCCTAAGCAGAAGGAGATACCGAGCTGACTTTTCAGAAGGGCAAAGTTCAGGCAGGCTTGGAATCTTCCAGACCTACTCCATTCCTACAAAGTGGAATGCCCCCTTCTGACACGTCTTTAAAAGAGAGGGCTTTGAGAGGTAGCATGTAGGGTCCTTTCTCAAATCAGGGCTGGTGGCTGACATTGGAAGAAGTCCCTCAACGCGAAGGAAGGGAAGGAGTGTAAGCACACAGAGGCAAGAGTACCAGCCTTTGGAGCAGGGGACTGAGTTCAAGTCCCAGTTAAGTCAACCCCCTTGTCACCTTTCAGAAATCACCTACGTTCTTCCGGCTTCCATCTACTGACTGCTGCCACGATCATAGCAAAGCATGCTCTTCTGAACCCTCGGTGTTGTTCAGAACATGAATGTGGTTTGTGGACCACAGAGGTGCTTTCCACCTTTGTTATGCTGTTCCTAATACACGTGTTGCCATGGCGATCATTGTGCGTGCGTGTGGGTAGGGCAGTTCTAGATTTAAGAGGTGTGAGGGGCTGTAGCTCAGCAGGGTGCGCGGTTCACCCCCCAGGGACTCCCACATTTGCAGGCAGGCAGACAAAACCCCTGGTCCCCTCTAACTCCACTTCCTCGTGGAGGAAGTGGGTGCAACCCTGTAAAGGCCTGCTGCTTTCACACACTTTCATCTCCGCCCTTCAGACAAGCAGGAATGGGTCATCCCGATTTGATAGACAAGGTAATATAGACTGGCAAGGTGACTTCACCAGGGCCATGCCACCATCGGGATTAAAACCCAGGCCACCCATGCCCACGTCAGCGTCCCTCTCCCTTCCCTCCCACCCTGGCTGACGCTGAGCCTTGACCACACACGGTGGCCGGGGTGGGAGGTCAGGGAGCCCGGTCCCAGTGGCTCGGCTTGGTTGGGCTCGCTTTTCTTTCTGTAGTTCACAAGCATCTGCTTAGAACAGCATATTTTATGAGCTTTTCTTTTCTCAAGAAGTCCCAGCTGTAAGCGGAAACAGGGCCGCGGGTGCAAAGCAGGCAGGCCCTGAAATGCTTCCTGCCCCACCTTTGCACTCAAGCCTGGATTCCTGATGGTGGCTGGAGTTCAAGTCCAGAAGCCAGCAGGATTGCAAGAAAGGCCCCTCTTGCTCTGTGTGCAGGGCAGTGGGCCTTCTTTGCAATACCTACCCACCCCTCTCCAGCCCAGAGTGGCTATTGAGAGAGGTCCAGGGTGGCCACCTCCATCTGATGGTCTGGGTCCTTCTATGGGACAAGTGTGGGCTTTGCAGATTTGGTTGGTAGGGGGATTCTTACCCAGAACTTCAAATTTTATACAAGATCTTAGCACCCCACGCTGTAAAGCAGGACGTAAGAGAGCTACTCTGGCTGAGGCCAGCAGGCCCCCATCCCCCGGGGCCCACACTCACTGCACAAAACCACCTGGACTCTTTAGGCCCTGGTTGTTGCCACCAGCCTGTCTTCCCTCCTGTCCCCAGACCCTTACCCCCTTTGCCTCCTGGCCCTGTGAAGACTGATAATAGATACAGGTTATGCTCACACAGGCAGGTCTCCTACTGTCCTCACTATGAATTTCAAACTCCTCTTGCATTCTAGGCTCTTCGGGGTTTCAACATGACTGTCTTGCCCCACCATTCACCGAGGCCCAATTCTCTGGTCCCTTCACTGCCTTTGACACCCACCATGTTGGCTTTCCCTTCCCTCCCACCTCCTCCCAAGCTTCCCTTGAGAGTCACATTTTCCTGAAGCCCTCCCAGCCTTCACCAGCCATCGGTGGTCTCCCTGTGACACAAGAGCTCACATAGTCAGCGTTCTGTAAAGTCGCGTCAGATTCTTATGTGGTTTTATCTGAGTCACTAATGTTAAGAAGCATCAGTCTTGGCCCTCCAGCCAATCCCTATAGATTAACTCATTAAGGAAGGGAGATGAGTTGCTTATTTCTCTCATGTCAAGGTCTAAAAAATATGAACTTTGGCACACAGTACGGCTTTAATAAATAACCACTGATTTTGTGAAACCGCAGCGGTCTTGAGATATTCCTGGTGTTACTGAAGCTCCTTCTTCATGGTAGAGAGAATGGAGGCACCTTTGGGGGTCAGCCAGTGTGGGCGAGAGCCCTGGCCTGAGATTGGTTGCCAGCAGTCAAGCCTCCTCAAAGGCTTTCCTTCTGTAGCAGATTTCCCTGAGATGCACAGATCTCTCCCTACTCAAGGAGGCCCTCGTGGGATGGCTGAAGCATTAATCTTGTGGGTCTGGGCCATCTTGCAGGGATTTGAAACTGGACAACATCCTTCTGGATGCAGAAGGTCACTGCAAGCTGGCCGACTTCGGGATGTGCAAGGAAGGGATTCTGAACGGTGTCACAACCACCACCTTCTGTGGAACTCCTGACTACATCGCACCTGAGGTAGGACCGTGTGCAGGGAGTCACCTTCTCCTGCCAGGGTGGAGGCAGTTGGGGGGCGGGGTTGTTCCCTTGCACTGAGGTCACCTCGTGGTGCTGGGCAGAGGTGCTAGAAAACCGAAGGGAGTCTAAGGGAGGTGGGAGAGGAGGAAGAGTAGAAGGCTTACTGATTTCTCCATAAGAAAGTGGTGGTGATGGAGGAGAGAACAGGCAAACCGTGAGCAACAGGCCATTCCCCACACCTGGGCAGGGCCTCACTGGGCATTACCCTTCCATTTCAGGCCAGAACCACCAATGGAATAGGACCAAGAGAACTGTGCAGACTTGGGTCATTGTTTTCACTTCTTAAGAGCCAGAATAAAGGAGCACTATCGATAAAGGCAGCGATTAGCTCCATCAGCTGTAATGCACCTGCAGTAAAACCAGGAATAATTATTTGCCATTTCTAGTGCAGCAGCGATTCTGCAGGGCAGGTGCGCAGGGTCGAGCAAGAAGAGGAAAGCGTGCCTCGTTATAAAGGTAGATCAGAGATGTTAATTGGGAGCCTCACCAACAGATCGCCTTTTGTGAAGTTGTTTGGATGTTTTGTTCAACGTAAAGTGTGTATCTGCCTCGAGTTTCTCAAGTCAATCTTGTCTAGGCTGAGAGATACCTAGCGTGATATGATTAAGATTTGAGACAAAGTATGCGATAGATACTGAATAAAAGTGGCCTTGAGTGTTCTGACTGTGTAAAATGGGAAGGAGATACCAACCCCCCAGTCAGCACTACCCGTTGCGCGTAGGTGTTTGTTCACACATTCGGATTGCATTTCGTTTCAGTGGCCATTGTTTGAACACCTGCTAGACACAAAGCAATGTGAGGATGAAGAATTGACTAAGCACACCTCACTCTCCTACAAGAACTTCTGGTGTAAAGGCAGTGGCCTCTAAATAAACAGCTAATTAAGCAGAATAAATAGATAGAGGAGACAAGATGGTATCCTCATAAGGGATAAGGGAAAGCTTCCTGGGACACCTGCCAGATGAACTGAGTTGTCCAGAATCCACAGCATTCCCTTTGGTGGTAGGGATGGGAAGCATTCCTGAAAACAAGGAGGATTGAGGTGGGGGCAGGGCAGCGCAGGAGGTTCAGTATTCCTGGGTTCTGAGTCCTTTGGGGCCGGGGCTGTGTTTCTGAGTACTCCCAGGATCCAGCACACAGATCAGGCTCTTAGTAAAGAATGAAATCATGAATCGTTCATGAATTTGTTGAATGAAATCATGAATTTGAACTCGTAACACTCCAATGTGAGCCAAGACGAAGGGGCAAGAATATTCTTCATCTTCATTCAGGAAAGGAAAATCATATAGCTAGAACATAGGAGTTCTTAATGCTCATAGTAATGAATAAAATTAGGACGGAAGACCAAGGAAAGTGCCTTTTATCCTATGGGATCTATAGATCCAATAAGAGTTTCCCAGTGGAGGGTGTCTGGGTCTCTCAGCCCTGTCCCGGGAAGAAGAGAGGCAACAGCAGTATGGCTCAGAAGGCAGAGAGTGAGGGAAGGACAGTTGAGAGATTTCTCACAGACCACACAAGACATGGGGGACCTGAGGAGAGGCATGAGGATAGTAAGTAATAGTTGAATTCCCTTTGGAACCTTTACCTTCAAAGAGATCTGCAAGCAGAGATTTCAATCAGTCTTCCTTAGCAGGAACACTGGGAATTTAATCTGAGAGGAGAAACCAGTAAATGTGAGGGTCCTCAATTGAGACCTGCTTTTTACCATCTTCCTCATTCTTTGCTTCTCAACAGAATGCTTGGGTCCAAGTCCTCTGTAAGCTGATGCCAGAGTCAGAGGGTTAACAGGCCAGCAGAGTAGTTAAGGACCCAGCCCAAAGCAAACAGTCACTTTATGATGCACAAAACATCCACACAGCTTTCGTGAAAGGCAGTCCATTGACTCGAGTCACAATGAACTGTGCCGATCTCTCTGTTAATGATGAGGCACAGACGCTCTTCCTTCCCATTCCACCCTTGTGGCCACAGTGCAGCAACCACCATTGCAAGTGAAATGGCGAACAATCCTGGTCTTTCTGGAGGCAAATTACAGCTGATGAGAATATTGCTACTTTTATCAAAGGCTACTGGGGAGATTCAATGAAATTAGGCCTTCAAAGCGTTTAGCACGGTGCCTGGCCCATGGTGAGCTCCGGGTGATTACCATCCCTGTTGCCGGCTCGTGGGGTGGGGTGGGAAAAGCGCAGTCCTACAAGTTGAGATTCCAAGCTGGACTTGACCTCTGATGCTCCCATGTGACCTTAATCAAGTCACAAAATGTTTTAGATGCTCAGCTTCCTCATCTTTCAAATGATGGGAAGAGTAATGCCTGCCCTACCTGCCTCCTCAAGCTGTTTTGAGAATCTAATGAGATTAGAGCATGAAAATGCTTGAGAAACTGTAAGCCTCTATTCAGGTAGGAGGGGCCGTGAGGCCCTCTGCTGACCCTGAAACCACAGACACCTAATGAGGCACTAGCCCTTCCCCAAGGCTTCTCTTCCCACCATGTGCCCTTGGTGAGCCCCCACCGCACCCACTCACCTTTCCACACACCCAGCGCCTGTCCCCCAGGAAATGGCAGCCAGCCCTGGGTATGACTGGTGCCATCAGGCCCATTGCCTGCCCTTCTACCTCAGTTCTGAGCCACTCAAGGGGGTAACCACTGCACCCGTGCCCTCCCATAGCGTGTGAAGCCTTGTCCTTCTCACTGCCCCATTGCTGATAAGCCGGTTAAGAAGCAGAAAATTAGGGCCAAGCCCCAAAAGAATTTTATGAAAGATGCCACCCAAAATGGGAAGGTTCTGGAGTGGGCCTGGGGGAAGGTGGGAAGGGCTGTTCTGTGGTTTCTGCAGAGCCATCCATCTGAGCACACATAGGCCACCTGGAGGTGACCTCCCCACCACCCTGTAGAGGCTCAGAACCCAGATCTGCTAACCTCCTGGAGGCTGGAGGGTGGCCACCCCAGCATTCCTAGTCCTCTGAACCCAGGAAAGAAGGGAACACACCCAGTGAGACACGTAGTGGGCACATGTGGCAGCCAGTGTCCCAAGTACTGGAATTGGCCTGGTCACAGCACAGGGCCCAGAAGCATACTAGAGCCCCTACGCTTGGCAGCTTATAGATGCCCAGGGGAAACATCTGACCATGAAAAAAAAAAATCACTAAAATCATGGTAGTATATGGAAAGTGGCTGCAGTTCTTAGGTACAGGAAAGGGTCTTAGGATGTCAGAAGAGAAAAGCTGGGGAAGTTCGGGAAAGCTTTCTGGAAGAGGTGGGTGATAACCATGCCCTTGAAACCAGCAGGGCCATGGTGAGCCAGGTGGGGTGCTAGATCTTTCATGATTAAAGGAGCCACTGATTTTGGCTTTGACTTTGGCACAGAGCAGCATTACTGGCTTCTCGGGACAGTGGAGAGCCTATAGCTCTGACCTACAGATACCGTGTGTTCACCACTGGGCTAAGAGACCAAAAAGTCTCAGCAGATTGCCAGCCCCAAGTAATTCCAAGTTGGCTGTGTTTTCTTACATTTCTTTTCATTCTAAATTCAAAGGATTCCTAAAACATGCGTGTTTTTACTGTTTTCAAAATGATGTCCACCTAAGTCTTTTTACTTAATCCCAAGCAATCTCTGGTCTGTAGTCTCTAGAAGGGTGTTTTGAGGAGACCATGGAAGATCCCAGTACTCACGTTCAGCCTCCTTCTCCCTTGCCCTCCAGAAATCTGAGAACTGAGCTGGAGCCTTGTTCTGGACAGGTTACCTGAGAGGTTACCTGCCTGAGGTATCCCTCAAGCTGAAGTGACTGTACGTGGCCTTTGCCTTTTGAGGGAAAGTCCTGGATGGACACCCCTTTTAGGACATGCACTTCAGCCATGCTTGTCCTCTCTCACCTTCACTTTTTGAAATTCTTCGTAGAATTACAGAGCCGAGAGCAACCTGGAGAAGTCGTCTCCTCTGTGTGTTTATGGGCAGCACCCTGCCTAATCCAGCTCTGATAAAAGGAGAAAATAATTATGGGATGCGGACCTCACTTCACAAACCCTTCCTTAGCAGTGGGGCCAGCTCAGCATTTATTTCTACTCCAAGCCAAACACATATCATTGACCTGCTGCATCCTGTATATATACGCAGAGACCAAGTATTTGGTCGGTTTTCATACCAACTTCCAGTTATAGAGTTTTATATCTTGCAATGTGTTTTTAAAATCTTCCACCTTAATTAATCTTAGGAGGTTCAGCTGAGAATCTGACCTTCATTTAATGACAAAATCAAGTGAATGGTTCACGATCACCCAGAGAATTTAGCACCCAACTCGGAATGGTAGAGAAACACCCTGGCCTGTTCTTCTGTGTCTTGCACAGTAACACACGGCCAGTGCTCCAGGAAAAAAATAGGGTTGGGGCGATTATTACTTGCTTTTCACAAGGTTCTGCAGCTTCTTTAGGTAGCATTCCTCCCAGACGTGGAAATCATGATTCAGTTTGTAAAAACTGCAGTCCCCATACATCATTATGCAGGAAGCTGATGGCAGAGTATTCCAAAGTCATGTGTTGTGCGTAACACATTTAGCATAAATGAGTTTGACTATGCCTTTGGCCAGAGGAAAAGAAGCAAGGGAGACTGAGAGTGTAGGTAAGAGTAGGGACCATTGACAAAGGCAAAGCCCACCGGATGATCGAGGAGACAATTTGACGGGGGCTATTGCAGTAGGGGGAATGTTCTGACCGTGGGGGCGGGGGGATGGCGGGGATGCCTCAGATCAAACGAGAAGGCCTGGGCCTATGAGGCAGCGAAACAAGGGATTCGTCAATAAGTTTTATGGGAATGGTGAGGAACATCAGAGATGGGTCTTTTTCCAGAATATCCAAAAGCCTAGGCATCCTTTGTGGCCAAAATACAAAAGGATGGGGAGATCTGTTAACTGTAGTTCCTTTTCCAAAAGCAGGGGGCTCAGGCGAATCCAACGTTGGGACAATTTCAAGGAGGTGCCCGGGAAGCTCATCTTCTGGCTCGGCGCTCAGCTACTTAGAGCGCGCCTGTGTCTCTCTTAATCCACGTCTTGCTACCCTGACCCTAATTGTAGTGTCCAAAATACACAGGCATTTTCTATGGTCCCAAGTTCAAGTCAGGACCTTTGCTCAAAGAGACGGCGAGTGATTCCCATAGGGGGCAGACAGTCGGGGTTGCCTTCGGAGAGGTGATCGTTAGGCCCCGGCATAATGCCTTCCAAGCTCACTTTTCCCCAAATTGGCTGATTTCCCATCTCCGCCCTATGAGCCAGGGCTCCGCTGTGCGGGGACCAAGCTGCAAAGGGAGGCGCGGCCCCCATGGTCCCCGCGGCCCAGGGAGGCTGCGGGCGGGCGTCCCCGCGCGCCCTGACCTTGCTGCCTCCCGACCAGATCCTGCAGGAGTTGGAGTACGGCCCCTCGGTGGACTGGTGGGCCCTGGGGGTGCTGATGTACGAGATGATGGCCGGGCAGCCACCCTTCGAGGCCGACAATGAGGACGACCTGTTCGAGTCCATCCTCCACGATGACGTGCTCTACCCCGTGTGGCTCAGCAAGGAGGCCGTCAGCATCCTGAAAGCTGTGAGTCCCGCTGCTCCCCTGGCCTCCTCCGTCTTCCCCCTCTCCCCGCCACCCCTTCCCTCTCCCTTCCTCCCCACTGCTTCTCTCTGACCCACCTCTGCTGCTGCGGCTGAATGGGAGGCATGCAGGCAGCCAATTCAGGGAGTTGAGGCACAAATTGCCTTCTGTGGGACCGGGACACGTCTGTGTCTCCTGAGAGGGAGCCCTGCACAAGTCTGTGTGCTCCCACATTTCAGAGGGAGCAGAACCAACCCAGGCTGCACTGGGCCTTAGACCCTGCCTCCTCCCCTGCCACCTGCGCCCGTCTCCCTCTGGAGCCTGATGGGCAAGAGGGAGGTGGGCACTGTGCACCTGTGTCCATGACAGCATCTCTGTGGCCGAAGAGCTGATCAGAAAAGAAGTGTCCCCTCAAGACATGTGCAGCTGTGCCAGATTCAGATACGACAGAGACTGTCCCCAGCCCCACAAAGAATCCCTCACATGTGAGATGCTTTGTGCTTGCTCAGCACGACTGTTTGTGCAACGTATAGCCACTTATACCAGGGCCAGTAAGTGCAGCTCCCTGTCTACCTGGGAAAGCTGTGGAAGGTGAGGTGCAGGGAAGGTAAGCAGAGCAGTTGAGCTGGGTTGAGGCAGGACTGAAGTGACAGGTGAGAACCTTGACTTCGGTCCTGGCTTCTGTCACCCATCAGAATGCTACAAAGTTTAGCACTTGGCCCGTCACATTCACCGGGTGTCCATAGCCAAGTAGCCTCTCAACTGTGATTTACTTGTCCTTTCGATCAATTACTGATATTTACCTAATTACACATACTTTACCAAGAAATTGTATATCACAAACAGAAAATCAGTATCAATTGCCATAGCTAAGTAACACAGATCATCATAGGAAAAGGGCAAAAAGACCTCAAATCATTCTGCCGGTGTCTGGGAGCACATATACCGCATTCTGGAAAGTGCCACACCAGAGCATGCTGTTCTCTCCTGCAGCTCTTGCTTTCTTCCCCTTCCTTCTTCCCCTCACTTCACCAATATCCCTTTGCCTCCCTCCCCCCCTCCCTCACCGTTAATAATTCAATGACCTGCTGTTTATTGAGGGTTTCCAGTGTGCAAGGCATCACACCTCACACGAAGGTAAGTATTGGTGAGTATAGCAGCCATCATCCAGCAGGCAAAGGTGGGCAATAAAGAAAAAAATACATCCACGCATCCTAAAGGAAGCAAATAGAAAATGTATATTCGCTCATCTAGTGCGTGCCAGTGAGCATCTAGTATGTAGTAGGCATTATGTGGGGGGCCGGCGAAGGAGAAGCCTGCAGGCAACACCCAAAGCAGCCAGAGCACCAGCCCAGCAGAGCTACTCACTTGCCCGGGACCCTGAACACCAGCCCAACAAGCCAATGAGCCCCCCTGCCCGCACTGCGGCAAGGCCCTTTCATTTTTGGATGACCCAGAGCAGTGTTTCCCAACAAAGTGTGATTTTTGCCCTCCCACCCCCTAGCCCCGCACCCCCGGTCCCACCCCAGGAGATATTTGGCAACATCTGGAGATGTTTTCACCATCACAGCTTGGAGGAGGGCTGCTGCTGGCATCTGGTGGGTGGAGCCCAGGGACATTGCTAAACATCCTACGATGCACAGGACAATTCCCACAACAGAGATGTATCCAGTGCAAATTGTCATTAGCGCAGAGGTTCAGGAACTTTGACTTTCAAAGATTCAGAAGCTAGAGGTTCCACCTGTGTCAGATGGTTGGCGAGGGCAAAGTCTCTGAGAGAAGGCATCTTCCCTGCAAGAAGAGCTTCGGACTCAGGAGCAGCTTCCTGAGATGTTAAAACCTGTGTGTTTATCAGTAGCCCTGATACTTCCTCCCCAGAAGTGGAAGGGCAGGAAGAGCTAAGGAAGTAAGGAAGAGTCTTTACTCCCTTGGCCTTGGAACACTTGACTTCCTCACATTGTCCCTTGATTCTCAGGCCAGGCCAGGTTTTCCATGACTCTGGCCACTGAGCTATGTGTCTAAGGGCAGCTACTCACATGACAGTGGTGCAGAACTCTAGAGGAGACCATTTGCATCATAGAGTCATGTAGTGCACAACCTGTGCAACAGTAAGTGCCAGCCCTGGTGCCTTCCTTCCTAAACACTGTGCTCCGAGGCCCAGCATTCAGCCCCCCATTTAATCATTCAGATGTACTGAGTGCACAATAGAAGCTAGGTGCTGAACCACGTGCTGGGAAGATAGGAATGATTCTCATATCCTGGCGCTCACCAAGGGAAAGAGATGTCTAGACAAATTATAATTTAAATAAACAAGAAACCTGAGGTCCCAGGTACCTACAGAGGAGGAAATCTGGGGAGGCTTCACAGAGGAGGCAGCATTTTGACAGGTTCTTAGAGGATACATGGGGACTGGACAGCGGCATTCAACCAGGGGAAGAAAGGATACAGGAGGCCAGCCGAGGTAGCCTGGGTTCAGACTGAGAAGTTTCTGCGTGCCAAAGTCTGTGGACTTTATCCTGTGGGTGGTGGGAATCAGGAGCGTTAAAGCAGGGGTAGCCTCTGCCGACTTTTAGATTAGGAAGGTGAGGTGTGTGGGATCCCTGGGTGGCTCAGCGGTTTAGCGCTGCCTTCAGCCCAGGGCGTGATCCTGGAGACCTGGAATCGAGTCCCACATAGGCTCCCTGCATGGAGCCTGCTTCTCCCTCTGCCTGTGTGTGTGTGTGTGTGTGTGTGTGTGTGTGTGTGTGTGTGATGAATAAATAAATAAAATCTTTAAGAAAAAAAAAAGGAAGGTGAAGTGTGCCTTGGTACCATTCCTACTTCGAATCTGCCCCCACCCCATCACTTATTTGCGGCCCTCCCTATCGCGCATCCATGTGCTTTGGCTTCAGAGCACCAGGCAAGGGTCAGTAGGAGACCCTCCCCACCCAAGAAAATCTCCTTTGCTAATGAAGCCTGAAATTGTATCAGTACAGATTTCTTCCTTTGGATTATGGTTCGTCCTCTTAAGTTCCTTTGTTTAAATACAGACTCTCAGCCTTCACCCTGTGAAATGTAACTCTGTCTCTAGCACACAGGTGTCTCACACACACACACACACACACACACCCCTCTGCCCTTACTTTGGGTGGCAGCAGAAATAGTTCCACCTCCCAACCCTGAGTGTTTTCAAGGCTACATGGTACACATCTACTCAACTTATTTGCCATCAGAACTGACTCACTTAATAGGAATAAGCTCACCTGGGTGGTGTGGGGGAAGTATCAGGGCCACGGATAAAAATACAGATTTTAACATCTCAGGAAGCTGCCCCCAAGCCAGAGGCTCTTCTCACGAGACGGCAGCCAACAAATATAAAACACATCAATGTGGTTTTTACAGACAAGTATTGAGAAGCCATAAGCCTTTCCTTTTCTTGTTTTTTTTTTTTATCAGTTGATCTACCTGGGTATTGTATGCTAGAGATTACAAATTAAATTTTTTAAAAAGTGAGAGGGCCAGGGGCCAGGAAAAGGAGAAGTGCAGGAAGTGTCTTTGATAATTTACCTTAGCATGACTATCTGCTCCGCTTTCCTTTTTTCTTTCTTTTCTTTCCTTCCCCCCCCCCCCCCCCCCCCCGGTTCTCTTTCCTTACCTCGGCAAAGACCACCATTGACCTCTTGGTGTAAGTGAATTTATCAGACCTCAGTCGGCCTGATGAGAAGACTGGAGAATCTGAGGGGACTCGGGGAGTTAGTAACAGCCTGAGTTCCTACTCCAGCATGCTACCTTGTTGACTGACCTTGGCCAAGCCCATTAACCTCTCTGTGCCTCAACTACCTCACTTCTAAAATAGGGACAATTGATAGACCTCAGAGGCTCACATTTGGATGAAATGAGTTAGTATGTATGCTAGGTTTAGGATGGCGGCTGGCACATGGTAAGTTCTCTACAAGAGTAAAAGAGTTCCCTGGGGGTGGGGAGCAGAGCCCCCAGGAGCGCAGGAAACAGGCTTAGGAGCTGGTACCAAAGAGGTTGCCCTGGCTGACTTCGATCTTTCCCTCGCAGCCTGTCCCTTCCAGGCCTTTGTCACTAATTCCATGTGTCATCCTCCCCACAGTTCATGACCAAGAACCCCCACAAGCGCCTGGGCTGTGTGGCAGCACAGAACGGCGAGGACGCCATCAAGCAGCACCCATTCTTCAAGGAGATCGACTGGGTGCTCCTGGAGCAGAAGAAGATCAAGCCGCCCTTCAAACCTCGAATTGTAAGTAGGGCCCGGAGCTCATTCCACACCATGGGTTGGGCCTGGGCGCGTAGAAAGAGGGGTTCGGGGCACCTTTCACAGCCCCAACTGCAAGGGCAGGAGGAGCCGAGACGCTCCCTCAAAGAGTCTTCCTAGGCCCTAGGAGTTTAGTGTTAAAAATACATAACCTGTAGCCGTAACCAAGATCGTGATTTACATGGGACACAGAAGAAGACTTTTTAATTTTAATAGAGACCGGTCGATTGCTTATGATCAAAAGTTACAAATGCTACATAACATGTTTGGTAGGCATAGAAGGGAGGTTTCCTTAGAAACAAACTGAGTCCATTTAAAGAGTACAAAGTAAGAGCCACAGTCCGGGTGATGATGCGGCCCTAGCGTAGAGCGCGAGGGTACGACCCGGTGCCTGACGCCTGGGAGGGCCCCGCTGTGCCAGGCCCGGGCCGAGCCTGTGAGAGGCTGTGTCCCGAGAGCCCCCGCACCCTCATCCGCGGTGCTGTCCCTGCAGACCCCTCTCCGGCCCCAGCGCCCATCTCGGTCCAGGTCCTCAGGCCTGGTGCGGTGATGCCCGTCCGGGGGCTGCAGGAACGCATGTTGGGGCTCACGGTTGGCGAGAGGAATCAGAGAGCAGAGGCCGTGTCCTGGCGGTGACCTGGGGGGCAGAGGGGCAGCCGTGCTGTCCTTAGAGTGTGCGTGCCCGTGGAGGGGGAGTATCTTAAGTCTGTTAGCTTGTAGCCCGACGAGGCAATCATTCAGACCCAAAATTGGGGCAGCCAGCTGGCTAGTACACTGGGAGCACAGGGGGGGATGGGATATAGGGAAACTAGGGGGCAGGAGCCCCAGAATGGTGGAACTGGGGTCCCCCGTGGGAAGGACTCAAAGTCATCCAGTCAACCTCAGCCACTCCACATTCTGTCAGGTGGCCCCCTCCTCCCTCACGTCTAAGGACAGGAAGGACCCTCCTGGGCTCTGTGAATCATCTGAGAGGAATTCCATTGTATTCCAGGAGGTTTTCTGGGGAGCGATTACTGATAGTGCTGGGATTCTCAGAAATGCCCCAAGTAGGAGGCAACTCTCAGCTGAAGGCGTGACCTGCTCCTGGGCCAGACTAGAAGGTGGAAGGCTCACTGTTCCTGGACACTCGATTGGGTCCCTGTTCCTCATTTGCTTCCTCCTCTGGTGTTTATGATTTCCGCCGGCTGGCACACAGCTTGGCACAGGCCAGATTTAGGTTCACCTTCTTTCTTTGTTAACATCACCTCTGCCCCTACCCATCTGTCTTCCCCTCGGCCCTGGGGCCTGCTGTGACTCTGGGCAGGGCTCCCTGTGCCATCCTGCTTGCAGGCTCCCCCCGCCCTGCACCCCCCTCCCCCCCCCCCCACTGAAGGGTCTCTGAGAGTGGTCTTCAAGGACAAGATTAAGTGTGTCCTGGAAAAAGAGAGGGGAAGTAGAAGACCAGAGGCCAGGTGGAAAAGGAGGGGAAAGCTAAAGACTCAGATCTGAGGGTACAATGCTATTGTGGGTTTAGTCTAAGGTAATCAACCTGAAGCAAAGTGGGAAGAAGGGCTTAAGTAGAGAATGGGGCCCCAGGACAAGAGCAGGGCCTGATCGGCCCGTGCAGGTCTGCAAAATGACTTACACAACACACAGCTAGGCTCCCGGAGGGCTGGGGCAGGCTGGACAGGCTGGGGCGGGGGGCGGGGGGCAGCCCCCCCACAGGGTGTGGGGCCAGAACACAGGGAAGCCCCGGGGACCGTCAGCAGGGCGTGGGGTGTGGCAGAGGCAGGCAAGGGAGTCTCTGCTGAGAAGCAGAGAATTAGGGAAGAGCTTTATGATAAAAGGCCCAAAGAAGTTTTAAAGTATGGGTTCATGGAGAAGAGTCTCTCTTTGGGATGAACCGATGGCAGAACATTGCTCAAATCCAGCAGAGGAGAGAGCTCTGAGATTTCAGGGGCCTCATGAAACTCCTGTCTCCAGAAGCCCTTCCCAAAGGCCTAGCAGTACCAGGGATTGTCACCCTCACATGGGGTGTCACCCTCTCTCTGAACGCAGAGCCAAGTGAAAGGGCAAACAAGAGTGACCCTTTGAGCTATATCTGGCTTCCCCAGAATGAGGGAAGGGCGTGAGGAACAAGTGTGAGGTTTCTGTGGGCCTGCGGGTTGGAGAAGGAACCAAACACAGAGGAAGGGGGAGAGAGGGGAGAGTGACTCAGGAGGCCAACTCATGACCCAGTCTGCTGGTGGGCAGGCCTCACCCAGCCCGGACAGGCAGGGATGGCGGGCCAGCAGTGCAGGCAGGCGCTCCTGTGGCCGGGGTGGGAGAGGGTCTCAGCAGTAGAAGTACATCCTTGCATGAGGAGTCAATCTCACCTGGGGGCCAGGGGGGACTCCTTCTCCTCCTGGAGTCACAAGGGACCTGTGCTTCCCTCCCTTGGGCCTCTCACGAGCCCCCAACCTGGGACCAGAGGGCAGGACTCTTCCTGCTGCCTTTTCTCAGGGGCTCAGGACAGGCTTCCTGGGGTGTGACCTGGGAAGATGGCAAAAGGTAAGGGCAGGGGCCGTCCAGGCTCTCCCAAGGATGTCGAGCTGAGTCAGCGTTCCCAAAGACTGATTTCATCCCTGCTTCGCACATGTTCTGTGCATGTTCCTACTCGACCCCACAGACCTCCAGAGTAATCCTGGATGCTACTGGGAGTTGGGGGGAGGGCATTTATCCAGCTGGTTTAAATTCCGTTTGGAAGAGAGAGTTAGAACATCTGAAGGAAGGATAAGGAAGGAGACTGACATTGCGCGAAGAGATGTTTTCTGGTCACATTTCAGGCTAAATACTGGTTGACCCTTACAGAGTTCTCAGCTACAGGTCTTTAATGTTCAAGTTATTTAGGTATCTGGTCAAGTATTTAGGTATCTGGTCACATGTATTTCCTAGAGATGTCCCTCTGGAGAAGTATCAAAATGGAAAAGAAAAGAACAGTCTACATCTCATTAGCAGGTTGGAAAGGTGTCCCGAGTCAGGCCCTAGGCTGAACGCTTTTTTCTGAAGAATGTTGGTGGTACCACCCTGAGTCCTCTGTGGGCTCGTATACAACAGAAATGAATTTTAAGTTGAATTAAAGCCCACCACAGTGACAAGCATACTGAAAGCCTCTCAGGACCCATGTGGAACTCACACGAGGTTTGTAGAAGCCACTACCCGCCTCTTATTAACTCAGGATCAACCCTGAGTACCCGCCTGGCTCAGATCACAGCCGAGGAGAGGGCTCCGCTCCATAAGCAGGGCCAGGTACCCACCGGCAAAATAGGTGGGCTCCCACAAGAGGTCACTGGAGAGACACGGGGGGCTGAAGTAGGTCCCGCAGAAGTTGTCCCCCGTGTACAGGGCAGGGATTCCATCACAAGACAGGCTGTCCTCGGGCTGAAGGTGTCCCGAAGCTTTAGGGCACATGAGATGCCTTTTGAGGAGAGCTAAAAGGAAAGATTTTGACGGAGGGAGGAAGGAAAGTGGGTCTGGAGCCTGACCGTGGGAAGAAGTGGGCAGGATAGTGCCTTCTAAGTCGCCAGGGACGGCGTGCAGTTCTTGCATCTTAGGGACAGACTCCTTGAGAAAGGAGAGGACAAGTATGTGAGCAACATCAGCAGCCTTGCAATTTGGTGGTGGAGGGCAGAGAAACCAGAGGCACAGACACCCCCATAATCTCATGCCCCAAGCCCCCAGTGCATTCAGTCAAAGACCTGGGCCCCCGAGGGAGCTCTGGCGCTCCTTTGTCTTGGGCTAGCTCCACTTGCTCCCCACCCATGCCCGTTGACATCACCACCAAAATGCCACCGTCCCCCTCAGGAAACAGCTGGATAGTGACCACCCCATTGAATTTACTTGACACACTGAATCTAAGGACCTGGGGGCGTGTCCTGCTTGTCTGATTCAGGAGGGAATTGGTTTTGTCTGACGGGAGGTACTGGGCGTGAGGCTGGGTGAAGTCACGTCATCCAGGCCAGAGCTTAAGAAGAGCCAAGACAGAGTGGCACATTTTCTGGAGCTCCGACTCTTGCCACCGCCACCACTAGGATGAAGCTTCTGCACAGTAGAGCCTGCGGTGGGAGAGCAAACCTGCCCACTGCCTGGGGCCGGTCCAGCTAAAGGCAGGGGTGCCTCGATCACCCTCGATCACCCCTACAGGGGCTGAGGATAAGGCAAGTTCCCGGGCCTGGTTTCCATCCTCTCTGTAGGAAGCCTTGCCCCTCCAAAGAGCTCCCCCACCAGACTGTCCAGATTTGCAGTTGGCCTCTGGCCTCTAGTCCAGTTCCCTCGCATACCTCGGATGGCTCCTGTCCCCTCCGGGCCTTTGCCTTCTTGAGATGTTTGCTAAGCTGAGATTTCTGCTCCCTGGCGCCTGAGCCTCCCTGTCTAACCCTGCCCTGGCTCACCAGCTGTCAGTAGTCCGGGGTGCCTGCCTGCAGATTTACGCCCGTTTGCACTAACCCCCACCCCGGGACATTGATCAGTGGCCTCTGCTTCTGCGTG
This sequence comes from Canis aureus, assembly GCF_053574225.1. Classification (NCBI taxonomy): domain Eukaryota; kingdom Metazoa; phylum Chordata; class Mammalia; order Carnivora; family Canidae; genus Canis; species Canis aureus. The sequence continues at coordinate 51,269,606 of NC_135621.1, forward strand.
GAGATTCCCTGTCATTCATCCTGCCAGCGTTCTTGTATTCTCTCCCTCCCTCGTTTTCCCTTTTATACTCCTCTTGTCCACCATGTAGCCACCCACGGATCCAACTGACTCTGCCCAAGCCGTCAACACCAGACCAAAGGCTTGGTATCATGATGGGTTCACATCCGTCTCTGGAGGTGGCCTGCCTCAGAGCAAGGGCACATGGCAGCAGGTTGGGGGGGGGGGCGGGGAATGGAAAAGCCAGTGAGGCTGGAGGTGAGGCCTCTGATGCTAGGAACAATCTCCAAGCATAGAATCCATCCGCCTGTTCCACTGGGGATGTCGATCCAAGGTGGTGGCATCGTCATGTAGTCAATAAATGTAGCACGATCCACTTTTGCATTCCTGGTGCGCTCACCTTTGGGCACCAGAGAGGGCCGGAGTGATGTGTTCCGTGAGGTTGGGCAGCATCGTCTGACCACGCGGGTCTTGGAGGTGTTGTCCCACTCTGGGCCTCTCTCCTGTGTGATGCTCCTTTCCTGCCAAAAAACATGAGGCTCGGAGATTATGGCTCCCAGGGCTCTAGCGCTGGAAGTGGGGGAGGCCAGTGGAGGAGGGAGAGCCCTGCCTCCCCAGGAACCTAGCTAGCTCTCCTCAGTGAAAGCCAAGGGCAATGAGGGAAATGCTGGCCAAGTAAACTTCTCTTTGTGTACGTGTTCTCTTTTTTCAAGTTTGCGTCAGTGTGAGTGTCCCTCTTTAAGGTAAGGCCTCCAGAATGGGGAGTCTCTCCAGGTAGGTGAGCCCTCAGGCCCGGTGACATGGAGGCCCTTTCAACCTCATGATCCGTTTCCATCCAGCCATCCACACTGCATGGCGGGACCCTCAAGGGAGGCCTTCCCTGCATGCTCCTGCATGACCGGGCTGTGCTGAGAGAAAACCGGGAAGTGGGCAGGAGACCCTCACAACCTCACCAACCTAGGAGCCTGAGGAGGAGCCCTGCCGGACGGGCCGCCCCTTCCCCCAAAGCGAGGCCCCTGCCCCAGGCACCACCTGATGGTGTGCGCCGTGAAGACGGAGCCCCAGGTGACCGTTGCAGGCTGACCTCCTCCTCCACCTGGCAGAGCAGGAACGGGGCCTGGCCGGTTCCTATAGACGTCAGTCAGGGCATCCCCCTGCACTGTGTCCATGGCAGAGTGAGAGAGCTTAGCCTCCCAGAGGCTGCACGGTCCCACCAAGAGCCGGGACACCGGTCTGGGCCTGGAGGGCATGGGAAGTGTCCAGGAGCCTGCTTCTGGCAGTTGGCTTAGGTAGTGACATGGTACAGTGGACGGGCACCGGCTCTGACCACAGAGAGGCTTGGGTTGGAATAAACCTGCTGTTGCAGGATAGCCACGTGGGCCTGGGGAGTCACTTTACCCCCAGACCTCTGGCCTCCTTGAGCCCCACGTCCTTAGCTATAAAATGGGGATGAAAAATACTCATAGAATTATGAACAGGATGAGCCAAACATGTAGATCTCTAGGAGTGTTAGCTCCCCTCTCCATTCTCCACCCGCACCCAGCCTGACGAAGCCTCTGCTTCCCCCCTCATCCCAGCAACCAAGAGCTAAGGCTTGCAGGAGGCCAGGCTGTGGGATCAGATGTGGCCAGGCTGCAGGAGAGTCAGGGCCTCGGGCCGCTGATCCGGGGAGCGGGGATAGTGATATCGCCTATGCTGAATGGCTGGGAGGAGGGCAAAGCAAATGGTGCGGAGTGGTCAGCACAGCCCTTGGGCACAGCAGGTGCTGCCACAGTGCTGACGCTGATAGTGCTGGAGACCCCGGGGCTCTAAGGCCAAGGGGCCGGACAGGGCACAGCTCCTGGAGAGGCCAGGGGTTCGCATGGGGATTACACCATGTGGTCAGGGAAGCTGCCATCGCAGGGAAGAAGAGCAGGTGAGGCCTGGCAGAGAGCGCCTTCCAGCCTCTGCCCAGAGACTTCTGGTGTTTAATTCTGGCCCTGCCCCTGTTCTGAGATGAGGAGGTGGGCACCGGGAGCCCGGAGATACAGCAAGGCAGAGATGGACCCAGCCATTCTAATGGCCTTTGGGGAACCCCAAGGGTCTGGCCCCCTTGAACTGTATGAGTTTACTTCTTCTGCCTTCTTTCTTTCTCAGCGGGGCTGTTGCTGAGCACAACCCTGCAGCCCAGCCCTAAAGTGGTGGCAGCCTGATGACGCCATGGCCCTGTGAACACAGCAGGTTCCCAAGTATTTCTAAGCTACACAGCCTCAGTGGGGCATCTTTGACTCTGCAGAAGAGATTTCTCCATCTGAGAACCGTGTTTGCAGGAGCATTCCTGTGGCCCGACCTGCACGTCAGTTTGGTGCCCCCACCTATCACCTCAGGGGAGGAATTTGAGCCCTGGGCTGGGCTGGGTTGGGCATTTCTATAAGCTCCGAAGTTTTCATCTATGATTTCACAGCTGTTAGGTTGGGATTTGCCGTCATGGGTTCATCAAACTGGTGTATATTGAACTTCATGTCCTCCCCACTCCATCAGCACTTGAGCTAACGCACAACCTACCAGGGAGCGTGGGACCTGCAGGCTATGTCTGTTTGAAGCGGGGAAGGTCCTCCAGAGGAGCTGGATCTCTTGGCAGAGAAAGCCAGAAAGGTTTAGGGAGAGACAACCTTTAGGGAAGAGGTGCTGGGGGAAAGGAGGGAAAGGCAGGGTTCAGGGCGCCTGGGTGGCTCAGTCGGTTAAGCCTCTGCCTCCGACTCAGGTCATGATCCAGGGGACCTGGGATTTGAGCCCCACATTGGGCTCCCTGCTCAGCAGAGAGTCGGCTTCTCCCTTTCTCTCTCCCTCTGCCTCTCCCCCTGTTTCTACTAGCTCTCTTTCTCTCTCAAATAAATAAATAAAATCTTTAAAAAAAAAAAAAAAAAGACGGGGTTCAAATCAGCAATTTTCAGAATTTTCAGCAGGAATTTGGAGAGCACATACTTTCTGCCCTCTGAGAAGCTGCAGAGGAGGCTGGCTCATATAGGAAGTAAAGAACCCCCCAGGGCAGCCCCGGTGGCTCAGCCTTTTAGCGCCGCCTTCAGTCCAGAGCGGGATCCTAGAGACCCGGGATCGAATCCCACGTCAGGCTCCCGGTGCATGGAGCCTGCTTCTCCCTCTGCCTGTGTCTCTGCCTCTCTGTCTGCATCTCTCTGTGTCTCTCATGGATAAATAAATAAAATCATTAAAAAAAAAAAAGAACCCTCTATCACCCTAAGGTTACCATCCTGAGGAGTTCGGGCAGCAGGAAGTCCTTGAGGAATACCAGTGTAGTGTCAAATCCAGGACTTGATTTGGGGACGGAGTCTCTCAGGCTTGCCTCCTGGGGTTAGAGGAGAGGAAGGAGAGATGGAATGCAGAAGAGAGCTCCTGTAGACAAGCCAGCAGGCAGGGCCTCTGTGGACCATGGGAGCCACTGCCCACCCGTGATCTCATAGACGGCCCTGCCTGGGTGGGACCACATTGCTGCATGAGCAGCACCCTCCTGCCCCTCTCTTGCAGAAGAGGGTAACCGAGGGTCTGGCAGCCTGGAGCGGAGGGCCAGCAGTCAGAGGCTGGATACCGGGCATCCGAGGTTCCAGAGGCTAGAACCTCATCCAAGGTATGAGGAGTTCACTCAGCGGAGTGAACCTCATGCCTTCCCCATGGAGGGCCTCAGGCCTCCAGGCCTCCGGCCAGCATTTGGTCTTTGAAGGGTACAGGCATCAAGGGAAGCTTGCACGGAAAGCCAACCGTGTTCCCCACGCACACCAGCCTCCACGTCCAGGACTTTGAATCCCCAGGGGCACAGCTGGCTGTCACGGAAAAAAGAAGCTCTTGGAAACCCAGCTTTGCCACGGGGGGATCGGTGCCCTGTTTACACCCCCACTGTTTGTGCCGGGGCAGCAGATGGTAACAGAATTGGATTTGGCCTAACCTTTGACATTCAAACATTATTCCAGAATTCTGGGATTTGACAAACACACATTAGGTATGTGACCCATCATTACAGTTCAACGTCAGTCTTTTCAGAGTGAGGAGGCCTGGCTCATGTGCCTTCAGCACTCTGACCCTCCACGTGATTCTGGCTGCTTTTCTCTGGGACCTACTCCACCCCCAAAGGGCATTTCTTAGAGCGCAGAGCTTGAATGTCAGTGGAGTATTTCAGGTGTGCGAGCCCCAGCTAGGTGTGGAAGAAGGTCGAGAATGGCTGGGGCGGTGAGATACGATACTTGCCTTAAGTAGGGAGATGGGAAGATAAGCCTGTGGTGGGACTTATCATCTGTGATGACTTGGGAAATAAAGCAGACCTTGACTTGGGGCTTGGGCCAGACTCCCTCCTCCCGGCATCTCTACCAGTGTTTGGAAACCACAGGACTGGTGGTCCTCCTGGGGAGGCAGGGCAGATTCAGGCTCCAGGTACCCAGGCACCTGGGATGTGAGTGTTCCACTAAATGATTCAGAATACAGTCGCTCCAAAACATGAGATTCCAGAATTGAGCCCCCACCTGGTACCACAGGCAGTGAGGACAGGGCTGGGTGCTGGTCTCTGTATCTGTGAGATGCGGAGCAAGTCCCTGAATTTCTCTGCTCCCTTCCTGTAAAATGTGGGACTTATGTAATGCCTACAGTGTCTTCTAGCTCCATGAGGGCAGGGATTGGAGCTTCTTTGAAGTCAACTTTATTGTAATAAAATTCACATAGAATAAAATCCACCCATTTAATGCGTGTGTTGTGATGCATTTTCACAAATGGGTGCACCCGTGTTACCAGCAGCGCGGTGAATATATAGGACATCTCTACCCCAAATGGTTCCCAGGTGCCCTTTGCCCCGGGCAGTCCCTGATCTGCTTTCTGTCACTGGAGAGTAGGTTTGGCTTTTCTAGAGTTTAATATATATATATGGAGCCTTGTAGTATGTGCTCTTTTGTGTCTGGCTTCTTTCACTCAGCGTCATGTGTTTGAGACTTGGGAATTATATTTTTAACTTTTTAACCATGGAAAATTTCAAACACTTACAGAAGTAGAGAGAATCCCCGTGTATCCGTCACCCAACACCAACAATTAGCCGGCTCTGGTTAATTTGTTAGGGGAGGGATTTTATCTGTTTCGTGCACAGCTGTGCCCTCAGCATAACTCCTGGCAGTCAGCAGGCATTCAGTGTATGTGCGTGGGGTGAGCGAATGAATGAATTCTGTGGATCGACAGTTTTTTTTCCAGAGAATATTTCTGTCTCAGCTCCATCTCCAAATTCTCTCCTCACCTTTTATGGCCCAAGAGCTATTCCAGTGTCTGCCTGGGAACTTGGGGGGTGATAAGATCCTGCATTAGGAAACCTGAAATTGTTGAACGGTAAGAGAGGTAGGTGACCTCATCTTGACTTGAGAGGCATATATTAGAGTGTTTACAATCCCCGTTTCAAAGCCAGCAGGCAGAGCAATAATAAATCCCAGCCAAGAGAACTGATTTCTATCTAGAACATTTTCATAAATAAGGTGGGGGTGGGATTGGTGAGTGGAGGAACAGAGCTTGTGCCAAGACCATATTGGAAAGCTTCTCTGGGCACCAAAAGGTATCCCTAGAAGAGCTGAACCCAACAGCTGTCAACAGTGACACTGCTTCGAGAAGTAGATGCTACGTGAGAAAGGACCCCATAGTGAGAAGTGGACGGGGCCAGCTTTGCCACCGTGAGCTTGCCCACTTTCAGCCAGAGACCCGGGCTCCTGATCGGGCACAGGTCCTGCTGCTGCACGTCCTGCGTGGGGCCGGCTCGGTGCAGAGCCCGGCTGGGGCGCTCAGGCCTCGGGCGAGCCACAGCACGCAGGACACTGTCTCCTCCTCGGCTGTTTATTCCTGGATATCCATTCTGGGTTCTCCACGTGTTGTCAGTTCCCCACACCCCTACTGGGTACCCTGTTACCCTACTTTGGGGTCTCTCCAGCAGTGGGTTGTAAAAATCAATTTAACACATCAGGTGAAGAAAACTATTTTAATGCAGGATAGGATAGGATAGGATAAGATAGGGTAGGGTGAGGTGGGGTTGGGTCGCGTCAGTAGAATAGAACAGAATAAACAGAACACCAGACTAGAGCCCAGAATGCAATGCAGGTAAGGTCTAGTTTGCTGAATCTTTCCCGGAACTGCTGGAAAAAATCCCCCTGGGATGAGGGGATGGTCCACTAGGTTATATACAAAATGTATTTCTTACTGCTTGTTATAATAGAACATTTTGAAGGGCTATGCCTTTCATCACCCTAATGTCTAAGAAATGAACCCAAAAAAGTATAGTGGGGATGGCGATCTCCTGGACTGTGAGGGACACAGGGAAGAATGCAGGTGTTTGTAACATAGCAACAAGACTACAGGTGGAAGCCACTGAACTGGGTACCTGTGCTGGGCTCCGGGCTGGAGTCCTCAGCAGGAAGGTACGTTTCAGGGACATTGGCCTTGGGGCCAGAACATCTGAATTCAGTCCTGGCTGCACCTTGGGCAAGCTGTTTCATGATCCCTCTCGTGGGGGCTGTGGCAGCACAGCCTGCCCCCTAGGGTGGGGGTGAGCTTGAGTGAATCAGGTGGGTGAAGCATTGAGTGCAGTCCCCAGCACCTGGAAGAGCCTCCGTGCATGAGCTTTATGACATTTCCACATGCAGAAAGAGGTGTGCCGAGCCCAGTGCCAAAGCTAGGAACACAAGAGAGAGATGCCCAGCATGTCACTACTTCGCCCTAGTTCTAAGGAGTCCCAGGGAAGAGGCACGGGGCAGCCCAGATGTATGAGGGGGACCAGCCTAGGTTGAGGATGGTTCCCCAGGAAGGGGTGTTTCCTTCCCCACATAGCAGCACCAGACTCCTTAGCAGAATGGAGGCCTTGAGGCCTCAGGAATGGTTTCAGAAGTCCTTTATAGCATTTGAGAGGGAAATGGACCCTCTTTTACTCTTATTTCCCATCCAAGGGGGTGGCGGACTCACCTTCTGAGCAAAGCTGTTGCTCCTTGCCATCCTCTGGGGACTCAGCAAGGTCCACGGAATTAACCTGAAGCTGGCGAGTCCCCAGTTCTGAGCCAGGCACTGCTAGTGGTAGAGGGTGCTCCCTGCCTCACTGGGGAGCCAAGATTCACAGGGCACTTAGAGGCACCTCCAGGCCATTTATAAACTCCACACTGAATGTCATCAAGTACCTGTGTGCCCCGCACAGGTGGTGAGGACTTGTCCCTCACCACATGGCCCAGAATGACTCTTGGCTGAAATGTATGCATTGCACATTGATTATCAAATTTTAGAGGCAGGTAGTCACAAAGTGTACTTCTCTGTGAACCTTGGCCGGCCTGGGACGGTGGTGGGCTGGGAGGGTTTGAGCAGGTATAATAAGCGCCACCCTTTGGAGCTGCACAGAAACACCTCCTGCCCTAAAAGGAATGAAAAAGTGCTGTCTGTAGAAAGCTTTGATACAAATGACTTCACCTAGTCTTAAAAGAACCCTCTGGAAAGAGGCTCAGATCCAAAGTCTGAGTCCAAGGGACTTTTCCCAATCATTTTCATAGGGTCGCTTCAGCCTTTCTGCCGAACACTTACCACCCCAGAGGGAACATCCCGTGTTGGGAACTCCCATGGTCTAAGGGACTTAAACAAAAGGGGACATTTCAGGTCCTGAGAATGCTTGTCAGGGTGTCTTCCCCTAGGTGGATTCCTCAGAGTTCTCAGACCTTAGAGAGACTCAGGCTTTGCACAAGGGGAAACTTTCAAATCTGTGGTCTTAGCAATCAGATCACCACTTCTTCAAGAATCCGTCAACTCTTCCCAGAAAAATGTTTCCATAAGCCCAACACCCTATATTGTGTTCTTTTTTTTTTTTTTAAACTAAGGCGACCAAGAAACAGATTCTTTTTATTTATTTATTTATTTATTTTTTTTTATTTATGATAGTCACAGAGAGAGAGAGAGAGAGAGAGAGAGAGGCAGAGACACAGGCAGAGGGAGAAGCAGGCTCCATGCACCGGGAGCCTGACGTGGGATTCGATCCCGGGTCTCCAGGATCGCGCCCTGGGCCAAAGGCAGGCGCTAAACCGCTGCGCCACCCAGGGATCCCTGACACCCTATATTGTGTTCTATAAGGTTCACAGGAGCCTTGAATTCCAGTCCCTAGCACAGGGCTTGGCCAGCTGGCCCCCAGGCTAAATCCAGCCCACTGCCTCTTTTGGTGCAGTCCTCAGACTAAGAGTGGTTTTTACATTTCTCTTAATATGGTTGAAGAAGAATGTTTCATGACACATGAACATTACATGAAATTCAATGTCAGCGTTCCTACCTAAAGCTTTACTGGGAACACAGCCACACTGGTGCAGTTGTGTCTTGTCTGCAGCTGCTTGAGCCACAGCGTCATAGTGGAGTGCTTGTAACAGAGACCCTGTGGTTCACGAAACCCACATATCTACTATATGGCCCTTTGGAAAATATTTGCCACTCCTGCTTTAGGAGTAAGACCCCCAGGTTAAGAGGCTTGCTTGAAGTGTTTTACTTAAAATAATTGAGCTGTAGAATTTAGAGGTACAACAACTTGAAAATCACCTTGACAAGTTCCCCACTTGACCGTGTTAGCAGGAAATGCCAGGGAATTGTGTCTTGGGTTCTCCCTTTAAAGTTCCATGGGTTTCTAGTTGGCACTGCCTTACAAATGAACCCAACTTTCGGGTAGTCTCTGTGAAGTTTTGTTTAAAAAGCACCATAACAAGTGTACAGAGTTTGGTAACAACTTCTTTATATTGGGGATACCCACCCTCCCCTGTAATAGAAATCCTGGAGAGGCAGTTCTGCAGACCCCTTATTGACCGCTCATTCATAGACAAATTGTAGCTGGCTGAACTCCTGGGATCACTGAAGTGTTTGCTGGGTATGAGGGAGGAGGTTGGTGTCAGTTAGCAAGAGTTCCCAAAGTCTGGGGACTTTGGTGGCTCAGGGATTGAGCATCTGCCTTTGGCTCAGGTCATGATCCCGGGGTACTGGGATCGAGTCCCACATCAGGCTCCCTGCATGGAGCCTGCTTCTCTCTCTGCCTGTGTCTGTCTCTCTCTGTGTCTCTCATGAATAAATAAATAAAATCTTTAAAAAAAAAAAAAGCGTTCCCAAAGTAACTCTTCAAATGGAATTTGTGAAAATGCATAATTTTTATAGTCTAGCAAACAATAATGAGCGGACAAGGAGAGAGTGGAAATTGTTGGATTTCATCAAACAGCTGCTTTGTTAGAACTCAGCTGTGGAGGTTCATTCAGAAGGCCTGGTAGTCTGAGGGACTTGGTCCTTTGTAAAAATATGTGTATACAGACTGCCTCAGAAGTAAAGCAACTTTCCCTCGGAAGTGGTTTAGACAAAAGGCAGTCGACCAGATTATAGGGGAGGGGGCACTTGAGACTACCACCTGAGGCTTGGGTGGCTCCTCAGCAACTCATGCCAGCAACACCACGTTCCCATGATGCTCTCTCCTTTGAACCAGTGAATGGCCAAAAACCGAGTGGCTCCCCATCTTTAAATGCCATGAACTGAATCATTTGTGCTTAAAAAGCAATGGGTCTTGATTTTCTTTTCCCCTAAAAGGTGGAAGCAACTCGACTAGAGTAGAAGTCACCGGCTGGAGATTGTGTGACCCTTTCAGCCAGGCTACCTTTTTTTTTTTTTTTTTTTTAACTGAATTAGTTGAAACATTGAGAAATTAGGAGATCTAAATGAAAATGTATCTGGAGCATTTCCTGGACATTCAGAAGGCCTAGAAACCCTGGGTCTTGTTCTTGAAGATGGCATCACGGGTGAGGCATGAGGTCCCCCTGTGCCTCAGTCTCTAGCAGCTCTCCGTGCTCCCCAGGCTCCCTCGGCACGCACACACACCCTGCTCATTACGGAGGAGCTATGACATCACTGCCAGCACCACTAAACATAAAATTTGTATCCTTTTTTTTTTTTAATCTTTATTCTAGAAAGTTTGAAGATGGCCCACCAGGGTATAAAGTACATACTCTAAAATATAATATCTGTGAAAATGAGGAAAGAAAAATGGGCAGGAAGGCAAAAACAAAAACAAAAAATCAGGAATGTTCTTTGGGGAAGCGGTGGAGCTCACACATTTGGCTCTTAGCTTTTGAGAGCAGACTTAGTTCTAGAGTCTGAGAGCAAGGGACACAACACACCCAAGGTGCCCTGGTGAAACAGGGACTATTCTGTGAACTGAGATCAAATAGAACTCTCTCTCAAGGAGCATCCCAAAGAGAATGCTGTTTGTTCTAACCACACAGTTGTGATAAATCTTGATGAGGAAACAACGCTCTTCATTTACTCTCACCATTTACATGTGTTATTTCATGAACTCCTTATAACGAATATAGGGGGAGGACTACTAACATCCCCATTTCACAGGTGGTGAAACTAAAGCACAGAGAGACGGCAGGATTTGCCCATGGTTGCAGAGCCAGACAGAATCAGGCATGGAACCCAGGCCGGCTGGCCGCAGAGAACATGCGCTAACCCACTGAACTACACTGCCTTTCAGAGCTGACACCAGGGGAAACCAGTGTGGCTCCCACTGAGCCTTTGGGTATCCCCATTCATAAAGGCTAATACCAAATAAGGAAAGGAGGGCATGAAATTGAGAAGGAATGCCAGTATGTAGCATGAGCTGCAGAGGAAGCCAAATCCAGAACAACTCAATGATAGGCCCCTAAGTAGGCTTTTAAACCACAAAAAGGCTCTCTGAAACTAAGGAAAAGAAGGAAGAAAGGGATTCACTGCTCCTTTACACAAAGGGACTCAACCAAGCTGCATGTCAGAATCACTTACAAAGCTTTAAAAAAAAAAAAAAAAAAAAAAAGACAGAGGTCTGGGCCTCACCCTTGGAGAGTCCAGTTCATGAGGTGTGGGGCAAGATCCAGGGGTCTTGGGGTTTTTTTTTTTTATTGTTTTTAAGTTTTTGTTTTTTTTTTAATTATTCAGGGCTCATCATGACAAGTGCATTCCTCAATCCCCACCCCCTCTTTCCCCTGTCCCCCCACCCACCTCCCTTCTGGCCACCATCAGTTTATACTCTGGAGTTAAGAGTCTGTTTCTTGGTCTCGGTCTCTCTCTCTCTCTCTCTCTCTGTCTCTATTTCCCTTTGGTTTCTTAAATTCCACATATGAGTAAAATCATATGGTATTTGTCTTTTTCTGACTTATTTCACATAATATTCTCTAGCTCCATCCATGTTGTTGCAAATGGCAAGAGTGCGTTCTTTTTTATGGTTGAGTAATAGTCCATCACATATATACACCATACCTTCCTTATCTATTCATCAGTCGATGGATATTGGGCTGCTTCTATATCTTGGCTATTGTAAATAATGCTGCTGTAAACATCAGGGTGCATGTACCGCTTTGAATTAGTGTTTTTGTGTATCTTTGGGTAAATACCAGTAGTGTGATTCCTGGATCATAGAATGGTTCTGTTTTTAACTTCTTGAGGAACCTCCATGCTGTCTTCCACAGTGGCTGCACCAGTTTGCATTCCCACCCACAGTGCACGAGGCTTCCTTTTTCAGGGGCACTTTGTTTGTTTTTGGTGCACAGACAGGATGAAAAAGCACTGTGTTAACCAGTGACAAAAAGCAAGGCTGTTATTTTGTCTCTAACTTTTCCCCGACGGGAAAAGACAGGAAAACTCTTAGAAGTACAGAGACTAGCTCAGAAACCACTAAGAGCTGAACTGGAATCCAAGGGAGGGAAATTAATGAATTACATTTAATAAAGCTCACTTGGCAGTCTGGGTTATACCCATGCCCCAGCCAGATGGCCAAGCAGTGGCACTGAGTCTCGGATGTGGGGCCAGCATCACTGTTATGTAAAGCTCCTAAAAATCCAGCATGTAGCTCCCTCATGTGCAAAAATATAGAATATGGGGATTTGGGATACTTGGAGATAGATGCTGTAAGAGCCAGATCTAGAAGTTTTTATAAGAAGATAGCTTGTCGACACTTGAGGGGGAAATGGTAATCACTCAGAGCCAATTAACTTCCATTCTAGACCAGTAGAGCAGAGAAATGAGGCAGGCATTATGTGTCTTTATTCCAGCAAAGCCATTGAAAGTCTCTGATATCATCCTCCTGGACAAGATGGAAAAAGGGACTGTAGCTGGTCAGTTCACAGTGGATTTAACAACAGTGTCCTCCAAGGGTGCTAGTGGACCTTTCAGCTTTGCAAGAGGGCTCTCTGGAGAGGGCAGGTCAGAGGGCTGGGCTCCGAGCCTGAGCCTGCCTTACACGGTATTGTCATACGCTCCTTAACAGAGTAATGGGGGGTGTGCCAGTCTTGTTTTGGGATGACACAGAGCCAAAGGATATAGCAGAGGAGATAGATGATAGAATTAAATTAACGTTATATTCTTATAGTACTTTAGAGTTTACGTGAGCTTTCCCTGTTACGCTCTCTTAGAACCCTCGGCAAGCTAGGTACATTTATTATCCCTACTTTCTTGGTTACAGACTGAGATCAGAGAAGTAAATTACAGAATCGTTATTTATGGTGATCTCTATAAGCCAGAAATATGTACCAAAATAAGAAGAAATCAAAGCTAAATGTAAAGGATTACATTTGGATTTTTTAAAAAATCCATTTCAGAAGATTGACATTTGCATTCATTTCCTGGGGCTGCCCTTGGAAAGAACCAGAGACTGGGTGCCTTAGAACAGAAATGTATTGTTTCAGGGTGCTTGGGTGGCTCAATGGTTAAGCATCTGCCTTTCGCTCAGGTCGTGATCCCAGGGTCCTGCTTCTCCCTCTGCAGGGAGCCTGCTTCTCCTTCTGCCTAGATCTCTGCTTCTCTGTGTCGTGCATAAATAAATAAAATCTTTTCAATCAACCAACCAATCAATAAAAAGGTCAGGGCGGCTCAGTGTCAGATGAACTCTGTACATCTTGCCCTGATTTGTTTAAAGAAAATCTGAGAGTATGACCAATTCTTGGTTCACAAAATTAAGAGGAGGAGAAAGGGATGGAGGATTATGTTTGGAGAAATTTCTAGGTAAAGGATAGCTAACTTGAAGTTCTGTTCTGTTCCAACCCTCATTTTTGCCAGGCAAGACCCTATGCAGTTATATAGTCTTTATTTCATTTTACTTCACATGTGAGCATGTCTGTATAAACATACCCACGTGTACTCTGTTATTTAGAATGTGTGGTATAATGAATATACATGCATGTGCAAAGATTTGGTTAATGGATAGTGAGCAAGTATTCTAATTATTTGAATTCTTGCTTTTCCTTTTCAAGTATTTAAAAGAGCAAAGTGGAACTGAAACAAGAATATTGACATTTCAAAGCCAGGAGGAATTTGGGGTTTGACTATTACGGTGAAAGAAATTGGTTCCAGCAAATGGATATTATGTTCTGCTGTGTCCCCTGCTTTGCAGGCGGTACCTTCAGGGATCTGAGAGGAGCCGGTGACCCATATGACCTATTAGAAGGGGCCTTGTGCATGACCCAGGAAGTGCCTTGGGCACTGGGAGGGTGTGGGATAGGGTGAGGCTGCTGTCCGGGAGGACCTAAGAGGGCATTGGAACCTGACATGGGACCTAGACAAAAAAAGCTGGCATTTTGGAGATTGTGTGGAGATAGCATGTCCCCCCACCCCGACCCCCATCCCCATCTGGTTGTGCGTGTGGGTCACAGTGACCACTCCCTTGCTCTTGTCATGCCAGGTAGAGGCAAAGAGGTGGGCAGGGCCCAGCAGAGTGGCCACATGAAAGCCAGCCCCGTGCCCCAGCCTGTAAGATCAGGGAGTTCTCTGTGTGCTTTAGAACAAAGTCATCTGTTGATCTCGTAATCAGATGAAGACAGAAGCAGAAATCGTTGGCTCCTCTGAAAGCTCGTGTTTATGACTTCAGTACAGTAAGTGAACGCATTGCATCAGCCAGACAGGAAGCGAGCATTCGGGCCGTCTGCCCACGTCCGTGCTGAGGTCCAAGCGCTACCACGGCCGGCTGATCCCCAAGCCCTCAGCCGCCTCTGGTGACTTACAAGGCAGGCCCAGTGGCTCAGCTTCTCGGATGCACCTTCTCCAGGGATCTGGAGCGACCCGTAACTGTTTCCATGAACTACCTCACTCCCCCATCACAGATACCAAAGATATGCCCTTCCCCCAGAGTTAGCCCCAGACCCCTCAAAGCCCAGGCCTTGTCTCTGAAGGGATGCCAGAGGGAACGGGAGTGTCCTTTCCTGTAACATCATCCACAAGGGGTAGTGACAGAAACTGCCCTTAGCCCATCCGTCTTGATGGAAATTTCCCAAACTCTGGCTGAACCTGTTTGTGTTTGTCTCGTGCCAGCCATCAGGGAAGCCCCATGCCCCAAGCTGACCACTCCTCAGGAAGGAAACCCCATGAACTAGGTAGGCCTCAGTCTACCTGTTTCTCTGGGCCTCCCTGCTCTAGGCCCCGCGTGGGTCAGATGTCAGCCATCTCACCACTTGGCCTGCACACTCCCCCAAATGAAAAGCCCCTCTGGTCTAACAGCTGCCAGTGGTCCTAAATCCAGAGCGCTTTACCAGCTGTAGATACAGCAGCAGCAAGAGAGGTGCATTCACTCCTTTTCCAACAGATATTTATTGAGCGTTCACTGTGTGCTGGACAAGGCACTAGGCTGGGGATGGAAGGTGACTTCAAACCAGTCCTTGTCCCCAAGGCTCATGGATTAGTCAAAAAGGAGGAGGATACGTGTGATCCGTGCTGTGATGAGTTAGGAGAGATGACGGGCCACCCATAAGAGGCATGGAAGGACAGGAAGACTGCTTGAAGGAAGGGCATCTAAGTCGGAATGGGAAAGGTGAGAAATTCAGCTGGGTGATGAGGACGTGGGGCCGAAGATGGGATTGGGAGAGGGGCTTGCAGGCCAAGGATTAGCTATACAAAGGCTTGGAGTCAGGGAAGCCAGTGAGTGAATCCAGAGAACCTCATGGTGCACAAGCGCCTAGAAGAAGTGGGCAATTAGGTGAGGATGAGACCCTGAAGGACCTGAGACCCCAGGATTTTTCCCAAGAGCTATTGGGTACCATTGGAAGAATCTCAATCTCTGGAAAAAGCACTGGGAGGTCAGGTAGACCGTGGCTCTGCACTAGTTCAGCATTTGGAGGCATACAGAGAAATGTAAGACTCAGTCCCTCCTTCGAGAAGCTCATGGCATCAATGGGCAGATCCCACAGACTGTGTTGGTAACAGCCAAGCTGTACCTGATGCGTGCCCATGGCACACAGGTGCTAAGACTTGGAGGCGCCTTTATTGGGGGCCCGTTATATGTTGGGATCTCCAATCAGGCACCTAACATCTGACATCTCATGGAGTCCTCAAGGCAGCCTTTTTACCTCCGTTTTACAGATGAAAAGACTAAGTCTCAAAGAGTGACTTGACACAGTATCATGTAATCAGGAAGGGACAATCCCAGGATAAGAGGGCAGCCAGCGCTCTCTACCCTACTCTGTGTCGCCCCCCCCACCCCGAGTGTGGGACAAGGATGATATGGGAAGGGCTTTTTGGAGGAGATAAGGTCTGAAGAGGTCCCAGATCACCTTTCAGGCTCCACTGTGCAGGCTAAGAGTCTGACATTTATATTTTAGGGGAGATTTATGGGCTGACCAAGGATCCAGGCAAACAGGGAGTATCTGTCAGGCTTTGCCCATCTTGAAGTTGAGTCTTCTGCTTGCTTAGAGGAAGGCAGAAGCTTTTCAAAGAATAAAATCAGTGAATAAAGTAATCCCCAATCCTCTTTAAATTGGAAGATGCTGGGATGCCTGGATAGTTCAGTGGTTGAGCGTCTGCCTTTGACTCAGGGTGTGATCTTAGAGTCCTGGGATCTAGTCCCACATCGGATTCCCCACAGGGAATCTGCTTCTCCCTCTGCCTGTGTCTCTGCCACTCTCTGTGTGCTTCTCATGAGTAAATAAATTTTTTAAAAAAATAACAGTAATAAGTAATAAATTGGAGGATGCTGTGCGTGCTGTCTCCATGCTGCTAATAGCGGATGGTGTTTCCCAGAGCCATTTGCTTTGGAAAACTTCTCAAGTCTCTAAGGCTAATAGTCAGGAATTGCACATAGTGGGGATGTTGGCTTTTTGAATTGGGAATAATGGACATACACCTAAAATGCTTCTAAGGATCTGGAAGGGCCTGCGCTAGGCAAGGATATTTTTCTATAGAGTTCTTAAAGAGTGGCACAGTCACTCGAATGCTACTGAGGATTCTGTGGCCCCTGGAAAGCCCAGAGCTGAACTAGATGGCTCCCCAGACTTGCATGAAATGGAGCCAGAGGTCCTCTGGGAAGGACACCCCTAGCTGAGCTTCACTGAATCTGGTTCCCGGGTCTACAGTCAGCAAGTGGGGGAATTCAGACAGCCTGTGGAATCTGGCCCCACCGCCATGCTCGGCTTACCTCTGGAAATGAAACCGGTTTCCATGACTAATGGACACTAATGACTGCAAAGTGAAGCACAAGCAGTAGATACACGGGGAGGAGCGATGCCAGAGCAGCTCCAGATTTCCCGAGGTTCTCTGTACACCTGCTCCCCTCATGCATGAGCAGCGAGCAGGAGCCGGGAAAGAGGGGTCCCTGCTTCCACAGATACCGGAGAGCCAGGCACGGCCCACCCTTGGCGATGTTACAAAAGTTTTCCACCCACCCTAGTCCCTCCTGCCTCTCCCCTTCACCCAGCTACTACCACCCCTTCTGCAGCTCTCCATCCCTGCCTGCCCACCAGTGAGGGTACCTCCTGGTCACCTTCTGGGATGATGCTTAGTGCTTCCCAAGTCACTCTCCCCTACCCTGCTCCTCCTTCTAGACTCATTTTACCCGGCACAGCAACCCCTTCCTCAGTCAGAGTGATCCGTCCCTCCTTGGACAGAGATGTTCAGAAGAGGCATCAGCACACCCTTTCCCCAGGCACCAGGCCTCCCATGTCACTGTGGCAATGGGCTTGGTATTCATCGCAGAAGTTCCTGTCCACACGAGGCCCCCTTTGCCTCTTGCGGTGTACACACCGGAGGTGGAGACCAGATCATCCTCCTGCCCAGGAGCCAGGCCTCCTGGTAGAAGTGACTAAGCCACTTCTTTGCTTCCCCATCTCAAGGGCAACACTCACATCCTTCCATTTCAGGTCCTGTTTCCATCTCTTTTGTCTCCCCTCCAAGGTCTCTGAGACCTACTGACTATGTGGCTCAAGCCCAGAGAAAACACACCAAGCAGGACTGATGATGAGCTGAAAGATTTGCTCCTCCCTGCTCTGTGCTAAGCACCCGATTCTGACCTCAGCCTGGGGTGATCTGCAAACATGCTGGGCTCGCCCAGTGTCGGTCACCCACTCTCGCCCCAACCCACAGCCTCTCCTGCCAGGCTTGCCCGCTGGCAGGCCATTCTGGCTCCATTAGAGCCCAGCAGCCTGGCCTAAATGTCTCCTGGTGGGCTTCGATTCTTGCCATGTCTTTGCTCTTCTCCAGGGACCAGCTCTCCCGACGTTCCATGCAGCATCATGCAGAGACCTGGCTTTGACCCTGACTCTGCTCTTAGCTAATCGGGTGACCCTGGTCAAGTCACCAAATCTCTTTGAGCCACGGTTTCCTCATCTGTAAAATCAGGATAACAGTACCTGCGTGTTCCAAGGATCAAGTAAGGAAACGAATGGGAAGCTGCTTCGTAAACTATAGAGCTGCACACTTCCCAAACCGTGTCCTGCAGAATGCTGCTCCTGAGGGAGGTGTGGAGAAGCTATTCAGGAAAAAGAGAAAAGGAAGGAAAAAAAAAAGTTTCCTGTCACGTTTGAGGAAGGCTGTCCTAAGCAAAGTGAACCAGGTTTCTTGACTCTAGGACAGAGGCTTTAATCCACCAGCGTAGGTGGCAAATCTCCAAGAGCTGGGTGCAAAAATAGCTTTGTCTCAAAACCACTTTTTTTCACAGACTAATTATTAACATCTTTTAGGTCACTAGTTTCCACAGAACAAAGCATATATTAATATTATTCTTCCTACAAATAATAATGCTAATCTTTCCACTAAGATTTACTCTGTCACCTTGGTCACTAATCCTGGTAACACCAGTTAAGCAGTGCCTGGAAGAGTACGGCAGGAGCTCCTGCAAGCCCCTGGGCATTGAGCCATGTCCTGCGGGCCGGGGAGCTGGCAGCAGAGGCCCCTGCAGCTGGACTTACCGTGTCTCCCTCCATCCCCATGCCCGGCTCTGCCCCAAGCAGTTGGCTGACCCCCTTGTCCTGCTCCACATCTCCCGTGGTCCTGCCCCACCCCCCACCTTTGCCCCATCTCCCTGCCCAGGTGACCTCGTCCCATCTCTGCCAACACAACTGTAACTCATTCTTCAAGTCCCAGCCAAGTCCTGACTTCTCCGTGAAAGTTTTCCTAACTATTGCAGGGTATGTTCTAGACAGGAACACTGGCTCCCAAATGCACTGGAAGTCCCGGGAGGCGGAGAGCATCATTTACGCTCTCAGATTCTCTCCCCAAACCAGGATTTGTTTGGTTGCTGCCCTCCACCCGCCATGGACCACAAGCCCTACTTTGGGAACTTGGGCCTCCAACTGGGTATGGGTCCTTCTGAGCTGGGGAGTCAGTGGTGGGATTTTTTTTCACGTGTCCATTCATTTGGTAGATGCTTATTGTTGGGAACCCAAAGCTGAATAAGCTAAGAGCCCTGCCTGTAGGGAGCTCTAGGTCAAGACAAACACACACAACTCATTGCAAGTCAGCGTGTTGAGCGTAATCATAGAAATAATGTAAGAGTGGAAAATAAGGCTCTTAGTGGGTGCAGGTAGGGATGGAGGCAGGCCTCCCAGAAGATGGCCTCCCGCCCCCCCCCCCCATCCTCCTCCTTACAGAGAGGATGTCACATGGAGCAGACCTGGGAAGTTTATGGAGGTCTACCTCTAGAGAAGAAAGAGCCTTGGAGACTCTGTGGGAGGGAGATTCGAGTTTGTTCCCTGGGTCACAGAGATGGAGGTCTCGATGGAGCCAGAGGGTTAGACTAGGAGGGGAAGTGTGAGATCAGAACTACGCATCCCACTCTCCCAGACACATGCACGCTACCCCCCACACAACAGTCTGTGGGAATCCCACTTCCCTGCTTTTCCATCATCCCGTCTCACCCCTTCTTCCCTCTCACCTGGACTCATTCTTCCTTTCCAAGTCCTCTGCCACCTCCTGGTCCTGGGGCCATCCATCGTGACCTCATCGGAGCAGCCCTGCGTCTGCTCTCGGTAGCTAGCGGCCTGCTTTGGTGAGAGGCTGGTCAGTGTGATGCCCACTCCCCGTGGGGGGCCGTGGGGAGGAAGGTCAGCCTGGAGTCAGTGCTTTCTCTTTTCTTCTCACAGAAAACCAAAAGAGACGTCAATAACTTTGACCAAGACTTTACCCGGGAAGAGCCAGTACTCACGCTTGTGGATGAAGCAATTGTGAAGCAGATCAACCAGGAGGAATTCAAAGGCTTCTCCTACTTTGGTGAAGACCTGATGCCCTAAGAAGCTGCTCCAGGTGGACTTTGGTGATGCTGCAGGAAGGGGTGCCGAGGAGAGTCCTGTTTCTGGAGGCTCAGAAGGCCTTGAACTGCTTCACCTGTTCTCCAGAGCCCAAGTCCCTCGTCTGCCCTCTATTTATTGCGTTCCCTTACCCCAGGCTGGCTCCTCCCTCTTCTACCCGGGGACCAGAGGAACTCTTGGTTCTTATCTCACCGGTAGTGCAGAAGTGCGCAGGGTCGGTAGCCAGCTGGACATACCGCGTGTTTGGTCCATCGGCAAGCCTGTCTCCATTCCTCGGGGGCCCCCAGCAGTGACACAACTTCAGTTCTTTTACTTCAAAGAGCAACTCACATGAAAAAAAAAAAGCAAATAAGAAGACCCTGGCTCTGCAATTGGATCGAGGGTCCCGACAACTCTCACTTCTCCGTCCTTCCTTCCCCCGCCTGCCACCCTCTGCCCTTCTGTCCGGGAGAGACGGGTGCTTCTCCAGCTTGGGGGGTGGGTGCCGTCGGGACCTGCTGTGAAGGAGACAGGCCTCGAGGTGCACGGGTTGGCTACCTTGGAATGGCTCGTTCTTGCTTGCTCTGGTCTTAGCTTTGGGCCATGCCAAAGTTGTGAGAGCACGGATCTCATGGAAGAAACCACTCTTTGTAGAAAAAGAAATTTGCTTTTGAACTCGATTAACATTTGAAAAATCTATTCGTGAATTGGCTTTCTGATTGGCCAAAAGATATAAATTCCAATATTAATGCAGGTAGATATTAAAGGGCTAATATACAATGAGAAACCAACTGTCCAAGGTTCATGCTATTAATGCTTTCATGGCACTTGGGGGCCGGAAGAATTGAGAGAGAAGGAAACTAGTAGTGTTCCTCATTCTTCAAGTTCTGCCTAAACACAGAGGCCACCCCAGCGATGGCCCAGACCCTGAGGTTCTAGTGAAACTCACTCCCAAATTCTCCTTCCAGTTTCATTCTATGCTCCCAGCATACGCTCTATTTATTTCCCGCAACGGTGTGTTCTTTTTGCGCACTTCTACGAAAATGGTAGTACTACTGTGTCGTGGTTTTTAGACATTACACGTGTAAAGTGAAATATGAAATATCTGCTTTTGAGACAAGCAGAATGAGGCTAAACATGGGTTATGTGGAGGGTGTCCAGAGACAGAAGAGCAACTTGTCTGAAAACTGACAATGTGGCCCGATGTACTTGGAGTCGTGTTTCTGTGCGACCAGCGGTGGCAACTCATGTGGACACTATTTAATGGATGTGATGTTACCTCCTGTAGATATGCTAACAGTGTTACATTCTTTGATTTCCAAGGGTTCTCTGTGGCTTTGTGTATATGTTTCCCAGAGGTCATTTGATTATCTATTTTACTGAACTGATTTAGCAGGGAATGGAATCCATTCCAACTGTTGCACGTGGATTTCCCAGCTGCCCCTAAATATATATACTTGTGAGTGGCAAAGTGGCACTAATGAAGCTTTTTGCCCTTTGTACATTTGAGATTTTTTGTATATAGTGTTTGCTGCAAGGCCTGTGGAATTAATTCATTGAATTTAGAGGTATCAACTGCTGCATGTTCAGGCATATTATAAAACTTTAGTCTATGAAAGAATAATTATAATAATGTCCAGGTGCAATACTCTGTAAGCGTATTGGTTCAAGTTACCGAGAGATAAGGTGTGTTTCTTTCTTTCTGGAGGGTGGGGAGGAGTCCTTTATGTTGTTTATTTCATTTTGGGTTATTTCAAAAGATGTAAACATATATTAAGCTAATTAAATCTCACATCTGGTTCTCCTGTGCTCTATTATGCCCTGATAGAGATGGGGAAGAGAAAGGAATGTTTCTGATGGTGGTTTCAAAGCTTGGACGGTGACTGGCTCGAGCCCATAGAAAGCTGGTGTCCATATTTGCATCTGGCTGGTCATAGCCTTTGTTACTAACGATGACATTCAGTTCTCTTTTGATTTTAATTTTTTAAAAACTCAGGTGTAATTATTATCTGTTCCTATGATAATTTCAAATATTATACTATATCAATCTGTGTGTTTGGCGTACCAGTGAAGTGATGAAGAACAGTAGATTAACTTAATTTATCTTCGGTAACTTGACATACTGGGGAGAGACTATCTTCTGGAGTTGAGTACAAGCACAGAAACATCTTCATGGTGGCATCATCTCATTTTTTAAGAAGACATGACAATACTGCCCGTCATACTCATGCATCACTACTGCTCTGTTTTTCCTCTGCTTCCTTCACCATGAGGAACTTGGAACAACCAAGCAAGCTCTAACTGCAATGCCAAGCGGCCTGCATCAAGGCCTCGGGGGTGTTCCCTTGTCAGCAGCGCTTGGGCCCTTCCTACAGGACAACTGGCATTTTTGCTGGAAAGTCAAACAATACATTCCACCCGGCAGCTCCAGGCATTCATTCGCGGGGTGCCTGGCCCAGAGATGCCCCCTTTCGGCACCAAAGCTGGGCTGGCTGGGACACCTCCTGCTCGGGGCCAGAGCTGATCAAGTTCTCACACGGGCAGGTTCAAATCCCATGTCGTCTATAGAAAAAAGCTTGTGTGTTCCTTGAGTATTCATTGTTTCCTTTCAGTTTTCACAAGGGTTAGGAAGCGGACGCACTGTTACATTTCTTTCTAATCTATCCAGCTCTTGAGTGCAAAAAAAAAAAATGCCAAAAAAATATATGAAGGATAGCTGTTCTCCTGTGTTCTCTCATTATGGACTTTGTGAAGTGGAAACATCATTTTTTTCCTCCAAAGGTGAAAAAAAAATGCATTCTTGCTTTAAAAAAAAAAAAGGCTAAAAAATTACCTCTTTTTAAATTATGTGCAAAATAATTCTGGCTAAATATAAAATGTATTCAATCTTAGGGGTTTTTTTTTGTATTGTGATGCTTTATTTGTACATTTTTTTTCCTTTCTGGATGTAATTTTAATCTCTTGCCATTCATTAGTGTTATTTCATTGTAAACATTATTGTGCCAAATGTACTGTATTCAAAAGGATGTGAATGTGTATTGTTTCAGAACCTAATAAATACAATGGCGTTAAATCTTATATCTGGGCTCCAGTGAGCATTTTTATCTCCTTTGTGAGGGGGCAGGGTGGCACCAATGGATTTTTGTGCCCTCTGTACGCTAGAGATTCCAGATTCCAAAACCTAGACATGGTTTCAGCTTTCCCCTTGCCCTTTGAAGATGCACAAAGGGTACAAGTGGCCATAATGGCTCGCCCCAGCCTTGCCTCTAAGCTTCTGGTCTACCACCCCAGGGATGGAGGGGGCCTGAGTAGATCAGATGCGGCTCTGGGCCGTCTGGGTGTGGAGCAAAACCACCCCCATCTGCCTGGGAGTGCTGGAAAACAGACAAGTAAAGCAGGCAGCACCCTCATTTTTTTGTCTTTCTAGAGAAGCAAACACTGAAGCCAGTGCCCATTCAAGCCTTGTCAAGCTTGAAGAACTCAGGCCTTTGGTGTCCAGGAAACTCCTCCTAGACTGGAACCCCTTGCAGGCTGGGCCTGGAGCACAGCTGACCCTTGGGGCTCCGGGTGTTAGCTCAGGCCTGCCTCCCTTGCTTGGCCAGTGTCTGTGGTCATCATGGTGGCTCCTGGGCTCTCCGGTTCCTCCTTTGTGCCTTTCTGACACTCCACTCCTGTCGTGCTGCTGCATCTACAAGCCTCCTCCTCTTCTTTCTCCAACACAGAGTTTTCAAGAATATTTGAACTCAAAAGTACACTCTTGAGTACACTGAAAATTGCCAACTAGCCCAAGCTTTGTCTTCTTTAAGAGTCATGGAAGTGATTGCGGTTTTGCTGTTTGTCGTCCTCCAGTGAAGGGATGGTCAACCTGCCACCATTTCCGCCCTCAAAAGTGATTCCTCATAAGCCTGCCAATGACTGTGGTATGTCATCCTGAATGTACTCTCAGTTTCCCCTCTGCAATGTCTCCTGCCTGCCTGGAAATGTAGCAGGGATCTCCAGACTTGCTCAACAAGAAAGTTATATATATATATGTTTTCCTCCCTGATTCAGGCAAGTGTCTAGGTAAGTGACCAAGGAAAAGCAGACATCTTGCCAGCTTGTCTGATTAATTTAAATAAAAGGAACTATTCTAGGAAAGTCAGAAGTCTTCTCCAAGCATGTCACTGAATGAAATCTGGCCAGCCTACGCCTTCCTTGCCTGGTGACCCATAAGAGACAGCTCCAAAGTCCTGGAGGTGAAGAAACTCATCCTCCCAAATCTATCTACTCCATAAATCACATTGAAGCTATAAGAAAGGTCAATTGCTGATCAGCATCCCTGGTTTGGAACCTCTGTCCCCACCCCCAGCCACGTTCCAGGAGAGAAAGCCACGCACTGGTAGATCTGTCCCTGGAAGCCGTGGACACAGGTTCCTGGCAAGGCTTAGATGACTTCTAGAGCTACTTCAGGGAAGCCTGTTTGAGTGGCTTTGCCCTTGAACTGAGAAACTGCCAAAGAGATTCCTTATAGAATCAATGAGCACATTGCTCCTTCTCCATTTCCTTGTACCTGAAGAGAGTCCAGTGCTTGGGTTAGCAGCAGCCTGAAGATCCCCATGGGATAAGATGACTGAGCCACGTGACATGCGTTGTCATAGTGCTTGCGATGGCAGAGATGGAGTGGAAAGAAGACTTAGACGCCATATTATGAAATCTGTTTCTTACTTAACAGCCCTTTAGCCTCAGCGATGATACTACACTTATGGTACATTGGTTGTAAGCAATACCTGAAGGATGGGACAGCTGTGCCAGTCAGTATCTCCTCCAGGGATGGACAGCTGATCAAAGAGTGGTGGTTCTCTTTTTTTTGTTGTTGTTCTATTTTGGTTTTCAGAAGCCTGCTACAAGTGCTTCTGCTCTCTCTTATCTCCCATCAACACCTGGAGGTTTTGTCACTAGCATAAAGGATTCCAGGAAAATATTTTCTCAAGGAAAATGGTGGCTTGTTAACTAGCATAAAGAATGTTAGAAAGGTGACGTTGGTGATATTTGAGATAACAGATGGGCAAAGATATTTAAGGACAAATCTCCACATTTAAAAACAAGAAACACAATGTAAGAAATAGCCTTCTACTTCCCTACTGATCCTGGCAGTGCAAATTTAAATCCGTGCAATGCCAACTTACGCCTGCCAGAATAACTAAATCAAAAGGCAGACATTGGGCAGCCCCAGTGGCCCAGCGGTTTAGCACCTGCCTTCAGCCCGGGGTGTGATCCTGGAGACCTGGGATCGAGTCCCACGTCGGGCTCCCTGCATGGGGCCTGCTTCTCCCTCTGCCGGTGTCTCTGCCTCTCTCTCTCTCTCTTTCTCTCTCTCTCTCTCTCTCTCTCTCTGTGTGTGTGTGTGTGTGTCATGAGTAAATAAATAAAATCTTTTAAAAAAAGGCAGACATTTTCAAGTTTCAGTAAGGATGTGGAACAGTTGGAACTTTCGGTGTTTCTGGTTTGAGTATAAAATGCTACAACTGCTTTGAAAATTTTTTGCTACTAAAAAGACTACTAAAGCCAAACATGACTACCCTTGACTCAACAGAAAAGTCTATCAACTATAGAATAAGAAATCAATTGTGGAGTATTTGCACAGTTGAACTCTGGAGAGCCATGAATCATTTATAACTACGTGCAGCAACGTAGATGAATCTGGCGACATAATGTAGAGTTTACGAAGCCAGGCACAAAGGAAGGCAGACTGTATGATTCCATTTGCATAGAGTAGCAAAACAGATCATCTGTGCTGCTAGAATTCAGGCTAGTGGTTGCCCTTGTGGGCAGGGGTCATAGTGAGTAGGAGGGGCCACCAAAGACCTTCTGGGATGCAGGTTAAATTATGTTTTTCTGAGTGGGAGCTGCCAAACAGCTCTGATCACTTTGTGATAATTCACTGAGCTGTACCCTTCGGATTGGTGTACTTCTAAGTGTATGATATGTCGATAAAAAATTGTTACATGCCAAAACCCCCCTAGGATGACTTTTGTCTTTCACCATAGGGGATGGCACCCCAGGTGGGTCCCGTAAGCTGCCTGTGTCCCCTGGCTGTCCTAGCGGAGCCTTGGTTACCTAACTCCTACAGCAACCTAGTGTGTGGCTGGCACAGGGTCACATTTGACCTGGGGGGACCACTTCTTCAAGGCACTATTGGAAACACCCTGGCTGACAGAGCTGGAACTTCATGGAACTTGCTGAACGGCCACAAGACTCTTCTATGCCTGCTTGCTAATAAAATGTCCATGTGTCTCAGAACAGGGTCTGCGAGGTCGTTAAGGAGCCACTAAGCCTCCCCCTTTGGCAGCTACTGAGATCACCAAAAAGAACCCAGGGAAACGCATCACAAAAACCAGTTCAGGGAGCCCACCTCGAGAGGGTCAGCTGTAGCGTATTCCGCTTGGGCAGGCAACCGTGCCTTTCCAAACCTGTTTCCACAGTCATCAAATGGTGATAACAAGACCTACTACCTCAAAGTCCTCTTGCAAAAGGGCAGTGAGATAAAAGGTTCCAAAGCACAGAATCTAGAACTGTCGCTATCCTTTCTCTTCCCCAAGGCGCTCTGGTCACAGCCCAGCCTGCACCGCGGCAGTGTGGCCTGGTCTGCTGATGACTGCTGTCCTGTCCTCACTCCGCTTGGTTTTTCCCTCATCGTCCAGGTGGCCTGCCCTCGGCTCTCCTGGGGCACCAACACACCCCACCCCACCAGTGAAGAACTGTCGCTGGGGCAGAGAAGGAGCAGGGGGGATAACTGAAGACAAGGTCTTGGCGCTCAGGGAACCTACAACCAGTGGAAGATGGGCTCGGCCTATGCAGAAGAGCAGCATAAGGCAAACGAGAGACAAATATAAGCTCTGTAGATGACTCCAGGGAAGTCCAGAGAAAGGTTTAGGTTTGTGTTATCTAGGCAGGCTTCCTGGAGGAGGCAATGGTGAGGGCACTGAAGGATGACGAGGCTGTGGGCAGACAAAAGACAGAAAAGGGCCTTCCAGGTGGCCAGTCAGCTAGTTCAGGCAGCTTGGTAGTCAGCAACTTTGCTGCGAGCATCTTCACCCCATAACTTAATTAGCCATGAGGCAATTTTCCTGTAAAAGAAACATCATGAAAAATACAAGAGAGACTTTCATGAAAGAGGACATCATAAAAAGTGAAACGTGAATAAAAACATTAAAAAGACTTTTCTGTGAAATTCAGAATATTTGAATACATTCAAAATGTATAGTGTAGATTCATGGCAACACTGTTCACATAACTTATTTTATTTTGTGGATTGTACAAAAGTACTTGTCTTCAAAGCCTTTCCATCCTAATATTAGGATGCTATATGTGTGTGCACGCACTGGTAGGTTTGTCTCCTAATTGGGCGTCTCACTTTTTCTTTCTTCACTGCAATGTCTTCCTTTGCTGAGAGAGGTATGTGTTTCCAAGTACTAGGATCCATCTTTATAACTGAGCCTTGTGTAGAGCTGTGAAGGCCTTTTACACCGCTTTGCTCCTGGCATATTGTCATGTGCCCGTTGCCAGAGACCCAAAGATCTATGGGAAATGTGGGTTCAACACTCTGTGTAGCTGTATAGACCATCATGAAGGCAAAGATTTATAGAATATAAAAATAGGGTCACCAGGGTGGCTCGGTGGTTGAGCGTCTGCCTTTGGCTCAGGGCGTGATCCCAGGGTCCTGGGATCGAGTCCCACACTGGGCTCCCTGCATGGAGCCTGCTTCTCCCTCTGCCTACGTCTCTGCCTATCTTTCTCTCCGTGTCCCTCAAGAATAAATAAATAAATCTTTTAAAAAGTAATAATAATATAAAAATGGGCACATTGCATTAATGAAGAAACAAAACTAAACCATCTACCCGTTATTTTTTTTTAATCTTTTACAGCAAAATGGTCTTATGGCTCACTAGTCATGTGGCAAAAAATGCTTGCAGCAAAGATGTCAATGACAAAGATGCTTACGGCAAAAATACCAGACCCACACTCAGCTTGGAGTAGCATAGAAGGACCCAGGTGGGGGACCGGAGTCCCAGGGCAATGCTGCAACTTCATTTTTCAACATGAGATTGTCAGGGTCGCTGGAATCCTTCCAAGTGGCTTGACGGTCTCTGTAGGTGGGACAGTCTCTCAGAGAGCCCTGCCCTGCCCTGCCCTCAGTAGAAGGCTGTCTTTATGGATGACAGGAGAGATCATATTTCCCTGCCCACCCTGATCAGATCCGGTCACGGCTGCCTGAGAACTGAGGTCAGGTCAGCCTCAGTTCTAGAACCCAAATGCAGAGTAAACTGTTATAAACCTTACTGCTTCTCAGGCCTTCTGCACGGGGGAGCAGTTGGCCACCCACTGCCCTCTAGGCTCTGAGGGGGCCCTTTGCTGGGTACCGGTTCCAGAATCTCACCATTTATGCTTCCTTCTTTGGGTTGTTAAATATTTAAATTTAACATGCATCATCCTTCTTTGTTCCAGACATCGTGTTAGGCACTAAACGTAAGTAACCCATTTAAGCCTCACAAAAAGCACATGATTTAGATGTTGATCATTTATATGGTAATTAATACTCCATTTATCCCCCTTTTACAGAGAAGAAAACTGAGAAGTCAGAAATTATGTAACTTACTTAGTCCTTACGACTCTGTGAAACTGTTCTGTTGTAATAAGCCCATTCTACCGATGATGGCCCAAATTGTCAGACCCAGTGACAGGCCAGGTCGGATAACACAGCACTGTTCGTTTACTCATTTATTCCACAAATGTATTCCACAAATACTCATAGAGTTCCTACCACGTGCCAGCCATTCATCTAGAACATCTTCAAACCAAACAGATGGAAATTAGTGCCCTGGGGGGATCCCTGGGTGGCTCAGCGGTTTGGTGCCTGCCTTCGGCCCAGGGCATGATCCTGGAGTCCTAGGATCGAGTCCCACATCAGGTTCCCTGCACAGAGCCTGCTTCTCCCTCTATCTATGTCTCTGTCTCTCTCTCTCTCTCTCTGTCTCTCTGTGTCTCTCAAGAATAAATAAATAAAATATTAAAAAAAAAAGAAAAGAAAATTGGTGCCCTGACACAGAATTTATGTGGGGGTGGAGCCTTGACAGGCTATAAGCAATAAATGTGACCATTAAGTGTATCGTATAATGTGTAAGAAGGTCAAGGCCTCCGCTAACGTTTGAAGCAAGAGTACGAATGGAGGTCCAGATTGTAGGGCTAATTTTTTTTTTAAGTTAAAGCCCAGGTATTGTTAGTAGTATGTGCTTGTCCCGACGTCCCTTGACCAAAACACCTCCATAGGGCAGCCCCGGTGGCCCAGTGGTTTAGCGCCACCTTCAGCCCAGGGCCTGATCCTGGAGACCTGGGGTCGAGTCCCACATCAGGCTCCCTGCATGGAACCTGCTTCTCCCTCTGCCTGTGTCTCTGCCTCTCTCTCTCTCTCTCTCTCTTTCTCTCTCTCTCTCATGAATAAATAAATAAAATCTTTAAAAAAATTAAATTTAAAAAAAAACTTAAAAGATTACTTAAAAAAAAAAAAAGACAAAACACCTGCATAAGCCTCCGTGACTTAGTGCTTACCACCTCCAGGGCTTCTAGCTACACTAAGGGGATCCACTCCTGAGGACCCATCCTAGTGGGTTCTGCTCCTTAAGAGGTGACAGTGGTAACACAAAAGGCAGCGGATGAAACCAAAGCAGGGGTGAAGCTGGACACCCCTCCCCCGTCTTCCCCTACAGCCCTCCCACTTAGCACCCCGTGAGTTTGGGCCCACCGTGGGGGTAGGATCAGAAGACCTTGTCCTGGCCACCCCTCCTTAAAAACCGTGGTCCATGCTAATGTCCTTGCCGAAATGGCCCACCCAAGATGTGCATGGAGGTGTTTAATCTTGTGTGGACTCTGGGTAGAGTGGGGGTCTCCTGGGTGATCCTCGGCAGGGGAGGAGTCTAGCCTGGTGGGGATAAACGCAGCCAAAGGCAAGGTGGGTGGGGCTAAGGAGGAAGGTCTGTCCTCCCAAATCCTATCACCACCCACTGAGGCAATGAGGAGCTCCTGGAGCTGGGTGGGGAGTTGGTGCACCTGCAGGTGTGGAAAGGAGGTGCGGGGAGGGTGCGGGGATCTGGGAAGAGGCAGCAGCAGCAGCTGGGAGCATTTGGGCTGCAGGGGAGCAAACTGGATTGCTGTGGGAACAGATATGGCTCGCCCTGTCGCCCAAGCACCCCTCTCATGGCTGTGCTCTGTTGGAGGGAGGGAGGCTGGCTTCCGGTGTGCCTGCCAAGGGCCAGGCGGGCACTGTGCCCCCGGGGAGGTGCTGTTTAGGTCCCCAGCTTGAGGAATGAGGGCTCTGAGGCTCAGAGAGGTCAGGAAGTCGTCCAAACCACACAAGCAGGCCCCTGCAGACGCCAGACCCAAGCCTGCGATTTGTATCTGCGTCTAGTTGGTGCCAAAGGCCCGGCTCTACCCATGGGGCACCTGGTCACTGCCCCCACACAGGTCCTGCAGGCTTTTTGCTTTTTTTCCCAGAGAAATGTCACCTCCGTGTGAAAACATACAATTGTTTGGTGGAATTCAATTTGTGTTGCTCTCTCAAAAAGCTTTGAATGTGAGCGCTGAGGCCTGGCCAGGAAACAGGCAGAGGCCTCTGGGAATTCCTTCTCTCCTGCCCCACCCCTCTTCCCCATGCCACCTCCTCCCAGCAGGGCCCGGAGAGCTGGTCCTTGAGGCCGGCACAGCCTGCATCCTCCACCCACAGACACCCCTCCCACCACCAGCCAAAGAACCCCTCCCTATGGACTATTCTAAGCAGGAAGCCAGTTTTCAGTTCACTGGAAAACAGGAAATGCCTCCAAGGGTCTGAAGTCTCTTCGAGAAGGGTCTGTGTCCCTGGCCAGTTGCTGAGCACAGACACAAGGCCACCCAGCCCCCAGCCCGGAGAGTGAGATCCTCGGTGCCTCTCACCAGCCCCTCTGTCCTGGCACCCGAGCTGACTCCATCCCCTGTGCAGGATACAGGTCATTCTGGACTAGGCCAGAGCCCTCGGGATGCCGGGGATGCTACAAGAAGCACCAGAGAGGCTAATGAGCCTCTAACTAGAGACGGAGGCTGACCTCTCACCACTTCCACCCTACGGACTTCTAATCCCTGTCAGAGATTGGTTGGCCCCCGACAAAGCCTGACTTCCTGGTCCTTTCCTATGGTTCACTTCCTCATCCTGGCTACACACTAACCCTCTAAACTTGACCTTGTCAGAAACTAACCTTTAGTACTAACCACAGCTTCACTTCCTAATCCTGGCCACGGACCAAACTCAAGTGCTTGCCAGGCTCCTTATCCATTCAGACATTTATTGAGCTTCTACTGAGTGCTAAGTGCTATGAGCCCAGCACAGCCTGCCCAAACCTACAGCCTGTGGGGGGAGGTAGGCCTCATACATGAAGCTCTAATCAGATTTGGAGGAGGGGAGAGGGTGGTAGGAGCCTTGTCGGAAACTCCAGTGCTGTCATTGCCTCCAGTGTGCTGGGTGACGTTGGATTGGTACCATCACCTCCTGGGTCGGGGGCTCCATGGGTTCCTCTGCAGTAGGAAGGCATGCCCAGATGGTCTCTGAGGTCCCCATCCTCCATGGTGCATGCCACTGAGGAAAGCCCGAAGCAGTCTAGAATGTGAGGCATCACTGTCAGTGTTGGGAGGCTATAAGGGATCAGGCACTTCTGGTTCTATGCAGTAGATGGGGGTTCAAGGAATCCCTCGTCCATTTGAACATTGGTTTTTGGGTTCCATCATAGATGGTGGGTCCCTGACTAGATACCACTAATATTTCTTCCTGCCTCAGCTTTTCCATCTGAAAAGAGCTGCGACACCAGCAGTTCTGGACTCTGGCTGTCCTTGTGGTGACCCAAATGGTAGAGGAAACAGGATAATTAGGGATGGAGACCACCCAGAGAACAGGAGCTTCAAGCTCACAGTCTGATTCCCCAAAGGGCACGGGGATGGCAGTGGGCAGAGTGGAGACTGGCTGTGAGGGGAACAAACCACTATTTAGAAACCTGCTGCCATTCTCCCATCATTAGCTGAATTAATAAATTCACCCCTTAATAGCTGCACAATGCCCGGAAGTCCACCATCAGGAGCAGCAACCTCACGTGCAGGCACTGCCCCGCACCTCACCTGCACGTAACCTGTCCCTAGCCCCCCATGCAGGCCTGCTTCCTTTACCAGCCATCTTCCCATATCAGATGAGAGCAGGATGGTGAAAGAACAGCAGATACTGATGGGGAAGTCTCCCAGGGCAAGTAAAGATAGATGGGTCTAGAGGAGGTGAGGTCTGAGGTCTCCTGTGGTCTCCAAGACCTTTCCATGAGGTCTGACCTATGAGTAATCTGTCGCTGTGTCCTCAAACACCTCAGAACTGAGCAGCTTAAAACCACAGACGTTACCTCACAGTAACTCCCAGTAGGTCAGGAATGCAGGCATGGCTTAGCTGGAAGCTTCTCCTCAGCATCTCCAACCAGTCAAGGTGGCAGCTGGGGCTGCAGTCTCATCTGACGGCTCACCTAGGGGAGGGCCTGCTCCTAAATCACCGCCGCAGCTGTGGACGGGCCTCAGCTCATCACTCAGGATATTGGCCAGAGGCCTCCTTCAGTTCCTTGCTGGCCGGGCCTCCCCACAGTGCACCTTGCACCATCACAGCTCACTTTCCCCCGAGCGAGAGAGCAAGAGAGGGGACTCAAGGTGGAAGCTACAGTCTTTGTGATGTCATCTTCAAGGTGACATCCCACCACTTTTGCTGTACATATTCCTCAGAAGCAAGTCACCAGGTCCAGCCCACACCCACGTGGATGGGATTCCACAAGGGCATGAAGATCAGGGGACAGGGGGCATTAGGAGACAGGTCAGATGCTGCCTAAAGGGATCCATGAGGCTCTCTCTTTTCCAATATATCTCTGTGATACTGGATCATCTTCATATACCTCACCCAAAAGAGATTTCATGAAGAAGCTTCTGTGACAATCCAGCCATCCTCTATAAAGCTGCACATGGAAGAGATTTGTAGAAGTAGAAAACAATGCCACCATATTGATAGATGTAACCCACATTAATCAAGGCTCACTGGGATCCTCCTAATTTTTAAAAGAATAAAAGGATCTTGAGATGTATAGATCTTGAAGGTTAGAGCTAGGAGACTGTCCATGGAGGGCTGCCCTGGGGAGTGAGGGGGAGCGTGCCAGTGAGAAACTTCTCAGCCCCCAAACACCTTAGATGCCTGGATGCCTGGGAAGGAGGCGGCCACACACAGTGAGTGAGACGAAGGGCCTATAGTCTAACTTTCACTTTCTTTACAGTTTTGCACACAAAGTGTCTCTGAGTATCTGTTGTCTTGCGTTTAGGTGCATCAATAGGTTCACCAGGCACACATGTTAGTTGGCACGGGCATGTGTGTGCATGAGCTTGCACAGGCGTATCTGAGCAAGCACATGTGAAAGTTGTCATGTGTATGCAGATCTGTGTGTGCATGTGCCAATTAAGGGGCCCCTGGGAGTGGGCAGGGCCTGGCCAGCGGGTCCAGAGGCGTCCTGCTACAGGCCAGGGTGGCAGGGCCCACCACCTCCGCAGCCGTGTATCCCTGCAATCCCCTCTGCCCTCGGCCTCTGCACTCAGCATGACTCTCAAATATTTTCATCTTCTATGGGAACTTCCTGTTCAGCTTCCTGTTGTTCTTGGGCTTTTCTTTTTCAATTGTGTGTGTGTGTGTGTGTGTGTGTGTGTGTGTGTGTGTGTGTTAAGGTTGTAATTCTTTTAATCTGCCTTTTTATTTTGCCCAGAGTGGCACCATGGTCCCCAGCCACCTCTGAGAGGAAGATGCCCTGCAAGAGCAGGCCAGGTCCTCTGCTGCAGTTAGAGGCTCTCGGGCATCGCACCCGGGGAATAACCCCTCCTTCCATCCAGATTGATTACAGCTTTTAAAACTCCAGTCTATTCTGTAGAAATTGTTCTGTGCAACAGGCAGCAGGAGGGGAAAGAGGCCTGAGGGGAGCAGAACTGGCCACCCCAAATATGCCCCTCTGGCATACTGACCATTTTGAGCTGCTTATTCTGAGAAAGTGTAGACACAGGAGAAGCTCCGAAAACACAGTAGACTCACCCTCTTCTAGGGAAATTCATGCTGAGAAAGGAAAGTGCCGTTTGTCCCGGTGTCTCCCTCTCAGTGCTAGGAAGGGAACCTCTGCCAGTGAGAGCTTTTCCCCTGGGAGATTGATCTGCAGAGCTGGGCGACTATCTTTCCTTACCCTTCGTGCTCTGCCTTTCCCCTGCGTCGCCTCCTCACCCTCCGGAAGCCCCAGGCCCCTGCCCCTTCCTTACTCAGGAGGGTCTATAAGCTGCAGCTGGCTGGTCACCTTTTGAGTCTCCTATCTCTGTGGGGCTCCTGACTGTACATGCCTATGTAATTTAAATTGTTTTTTTTTTCCCCTCCTGGTCATCTTATGTTAATTAAATTCATAGACCAGACACAGAATCTAAAAGAGTAGAAGGGATCATTTTTTCCTCCCCTGCAGGCCTCTGGGCAGATTTCTTGGTGGGGAGGTGGGCAGGGAAGGCCTGGCGAGGACAGTACCCCAGGTCTGCAGGTGCAGTGACACATCAGTCCTGCCCTCCACCCACCTCTCCCACTGCCGCTGAAGCAGTGCAAGGAAGCACAACTAACAAAGAATGGGGACTATGTCCAGAGCCCAGCCTCAGCACAGCCCAGCAAGGCCTGGGCCTCACCCCCTGGCCAGCCCCATCCCCCAAATGGATGGTCCTCTGCACAGACAGGTACCTGTGCTCTTGCTGTCACTCTGTGCCTTTCATTTCGTAGCCACCCTCTGGTGCACCAGATTTTTCTTTCACACTGTCAACAAAATCCTCCAGGATGCCTTCCCTGACACCCCTAGGTCAAGGGGAGAGCTTCATCCATCATGTCCCCACTCCAGAGCCACCTCCCCACGTCTCCCTCACCTCCTGCTCCTATAGCTGGTCTAGTGATTGAGCCATCCTTGCTTCTGCACCCTCTGATCTCCTGTGTGTTCTTGTTCCCCCCACCCACCCCGGCCAGGCCTATCCCTCCAGGCCAGGGAACTGCCTTTAGACCTGCTCCCCTTTCCTCTTGGCTTCTCTTCTAGATGCTCCCAGAGGACAGATCCCAGTCTGGTTTTCTCACTGTTACTTGCCTGGGCTGAGCCCTAAGAAAAAAATGGTCCTGAATAAGGATTCGTTTTCCTTGTTGTTTGCTCTCCCAATGCGTTGACATGACAAACTTACCCAGATTCAACCTGTAATAGTTGATGTGCTTCCCCCCACTCCTCCAGAGGGATTTGCGTTTTAGCTGGAGATGAAACCCAATCCCAAGAAAGAAATCTCTGACTCTGGGGTTTCAGATACCCTGGAGGAGATGGTGGATAGAAGATATGCAGGGATACCTCAGGCAGAGTCCAGCTGCCCGTGACCGAAGCTAGACCACCCCACTTCTCTTCCCTACCTAGAAAGGGAAACCAGTCTCCTCCCAAAAGGGCCCCACACAAGTGAGAACTAGAATCATCATTTTTGAATATTGTTTAAGTAAAAATGGGGACTCTTGGGCTCCATCCCTCAACTTATGAAATCAGATCTGAGGTGGGTGAGCGGCGACGGGGGGAGGTTTCAAAGGTGATCTGATACACAAGCAGGCTGTGAAACTCTCCTCAGGTGTCTAGTGTGTCCTGGATTTCTAGCTGCGGGACTGCCGTGGCAGGTGCCTCCTAAATGCATGAGGAACTGAATGGGAGACAGGGAGATGCCACAAAAGGAGCACAGGTTCTGAGGTGTCAGGGATCTGCCACTTGCTAGAGGACACTGAGCAAGCTGCTTGCATCGGCAACATAGAGACCCTCACCCCTTCCTCACAGGGTCGCTGGGTGGGGAAAAGATGCCAACCATGCCCAGGGTGGCTCCTCGTGGGACGCGAGGGAGGTACCCCAGAAGGGTGTGGAAGGAGAAACCCCTCAGCTGATCTTCAGGACCTGGCGGAGGGCTGGCACCCACCATTGCTTAGGGTCTTCGCTAGCCAGCCTTGGCCTGCGGGGGCCCCTTGAAACTAGTGTTCATGCAGCCCACCGAGATGGTTCCTCTGGGTCCAATCCGAGAAAGCAGAACACTTGAAGCCTGTTGTTTATGAGCAGGAATAGGGGACAAGCCACCACTTCCTGGTCAAACCATCTCCTGTAGATGTTCTCTCTGCCCAGACACTTATGTCCCGCTGAGGCTGCTGCTCTCTGAAGCCACAACAGTCTGAAGGGATGCAGTGTGAACTGAGCCTGTGACCCACACTCACCTCCTGGCAGTTGTCCTGCCCTCACTGCTGCCTCCCTCTGGAAACTTCCCTCAGGAGCCACTGAGGGAACCTCCCTCAAAACCAGCTCAACATCCACCATCTGCCTTTATTTAGACTGATAAGGCTCTCGTCGCCCCAGAACCCCAAACTGCCAACCAGGGATTCAAGATGGTAGTTTGAGATGTTTTCTTTCCTCTGAGCTCTCCTCAAGCCACTAGCTAATCCCCGACGTACTTCAGCCATTACATGTGTCCTCAAGGGTCTTCCTGCTCTGATCACTCCTGGGCCCAGCTTTATCCAAACCCTTGCTATTTGTTCCTCCTCAAGCCTTCCCATTGGGCCTCTGTCACCTCAGACCCACCTTGACAACCCCCACACACCCTCAGCCTGTGTGCCCTAGGCCCCCTCTGAAGTCTGCTCATCTCCTGAAGCCATCCTGGGTGGAGGCAGCTTCCTGCCCCTCCAGAGCTCAGAGACCTGTTTTCCTTAGCCTCCACTGACATTCCCAAGCCTTTTTACACTTTCACCTTCCTTCCAGATCCCAGCTCCTGTGACACTGACCCCATCTCACCATACCATCTGCACCCACTACCCCTCTTCTGACCTCCCTGTTCTTCCCTCTCATGTTGAAGATTCCAATTGTTGGCTCATCGTTTCCGATTCATGACCTCATTCTAAGAAACAGTAACATCCATGGAGCCTCCACATCTAACGCCCTGATCTCCCAGTTCCCTGCCCTCCCTACCTCCAACTCCAACTTTCTTCCACCCCAACTCAGCCACCCCCACTCCAATGGTCATCCTATTCCTCTTCAGCCCCAGTAACTGTGGCATTTCTGAAACTCAACCACAAGCCTCAGACTGTCTCACCACAATCTTCTAGCCTTCTAGCCAACAGAGCACTGAGGTTTTGTGTTCCCTCTGCAACTCCATTGAGACTTACAATCCAGCGAGCCCATCACCTCTTCACCATCTGTCAGCCTTCTTTAGTCTTCAGAGTCCTCTTTACCTGGCTGAGAGTCCATCATCATTATAAATACTATCTTTCAAACAATCTTAGCTTCCTTGGGGCTTAGCATGACTTATCTGGCAAAATCCCAAACTTGCTTAAATCCAGCAATTTCACTGTGCCTTCTACCCCTGAGCAGCTAGGTATTGGGTGAGAAAAATCACAAGCTTTAGCTCAAAGGTATCCCCTTAGCTTCACGACTACCAAACACAATGGCCATTTAGCTGCTTCTGGCAATCATTGGATGATTCCCAAAAGAGTTTGTTCTCCCATTCTAGGGAACGGTTAGTTAGTACCTTTCTCTCTTGCTGAACTTTGCAGCTAATCTTCCCTTCCCATACTTTCAGCTGATGACTTTGCCTTATGCTTCATGGGAGAAGTAAAAGCCACCAGTCAAAGACTTCCTAATCCCTCAACCTCCAAATCTACTGTGGTGAGGACCACAAGGACAATTTGTCTAGAGGCCATTAAAGCCCAACATTCTTGATTTGCGCTTGGTTTTTAACAGGAAGTCCATAGCTTCCATCTAGAATATAATGATTGCTATAGGTTTGTTTTTTGGGTCGTTTTTGGGGTTTTGTTTTTCATACAGTTTTGCAACCTGTACTCTTGCTATAGGTTTTTGAAAGCTGTCCCTTTTCATGTTATTTTCTAATGCCAGTTTGCTATGAGATCTGGTTTGTTTGCTTGTTTTATCATTTTTTATTAAATATGTTTTCTATATTGACTGATATAATTATATGTAGCATAGTGATCCATAGACAAATGAGTAAGAAATAATCAGTGTCATTAATCACTGAGTTTTAAGGTGTTATTTGTTACGTGACATTATCACAGCAGAACCTGACTAATGTACTTTACAAAATAAGCAGGATAGCTTTTCTTCTCAAGTATCTGAAACAATTTGTATGTTTTTCTATTTGCTGAAGTGAAGCTTCTATATAAAACCATCTGTACCTGGTACCCCTTGAGAGTAGGAAGCTTTGGTCACTGATTCACCTTCTTTTAGTCTCATTGGTTGATTACTTATTTTAAAAATTATCCTCATGAGTCTATTGTTAGTGTTTATGTTGTTCCAGAAATGTACTCATTTTCTATTTTTTTCTAATATATGCATTTATTACTATAAATTACCCTGAAAGCAA
Organism: Canis aureus; assembly: GCF_053574225.1. Taxonomy (NCBI): domain Eukaryota; kingdom Metazoa; phylum Chordata; class Mammalia; order Carnivora; family Canidae; genus Canis; species Canis aureus. The sequence goes on from NC_135621.1 coordinate 51,307,621, forward strand.
CAATTTCACTGTATCCCACAAATGTTGCTAGTTGTGTTTTCATTTCATTTAGTTCAGAGCATTTTTAAATGTCTCAAGGTTACTTTTACTCATATTACTTAGAAGAGTAATATTTAATCTTTATTTTCAGTGGTAATCTTTTTGTTATCAATTTCTAGTTTACTTCCCTTGTGGCCTGAGAGCATACATGATATGATTCCTACTCCTTTAAATTTGTTAAATTCTGTTTTATGGTACAGAACATGGTTTATCCTGGTGAATGTTCCATGTGAGCCTGAGAAGAATGTGTGTTCTGCCATTGGATGAAGTAGTCTCTACATGTCCATTATATCCAGTTGATTCATGGTGTTGTTGGGTTCAACTATGTCCTTGATGATTTTCTGCCTGCCAGCCCAGCTCCTTTCTGATAGAGGGGTGGCAAATTTCCAGCTATGCTAGTGGGTGCTTCCATTTCTCTCTACATTTCTATTAATTTTTGCCTTTCATAGTTCTATGCTTTGTTGTTAGTTGCATACACATTAAGGGTTGTTATGTCTTCTTGGAGGACTGACCCCTTTATCATTATGTAATGCACTTCTTCATCTCTGATAACTTTCCTCGCTTTGAAGTTGGCTCTGTCTAAACTTAATATACCTATTCCTGCATTCTTTTGATTAGTGTTAGTATGGCATGTTTTTCTCCATTCACTAATTTCTTTTTTTTTTTTTTTTTTCATTCACTAATTTCTTGAGAGCTTGTTTGGAGGTTCTAGCAGGGGAGCGCAGCTACTCGTAAACCCTTGACCAAAGAATGGTCCTCCTTTATTGGGTATAGTCGTCCTCTTTGACGGAGCATGCAGCTTCAGGAGGGATTCACATGGAGCAGTGAGGGAGGAAGGAGACACCCACCTAGCCAACCAGATCAGCCGAATCAACCCTGGCGATCAATGGGGTGACAGATGTCACAGCCAGATTACCTTCACATCCTCCACTCACTAATTTCTAATCCAAATATATCTTTACATTTAAATGAGTTTCTTATAAACAACATATGCTTAGGTCTTATGTTTTGATCCACTCTGACAATCTCTGTCTTTTAATTGGTACATTAAGATCATTGATGTTCAAAGTAGTTATTGACATATTTTAACTAATTTTGTTACCATTTTTCCATTTGTTGCCTTTGTTCTTGGTCTCTATTTCTGCCTTCTACTCACTTTCTGCCTTTTATAATTTTATTTTATTTTATTTTTTTAAAGATTTATTTATTTATTCATGAGAAACACAGAGAGAGAGAGAGAAAGAGAGGCAGAGACACAGGCAGAGGGAGAAGATTTATTTATTTATTCATGAGAAACACAGAGAGAGAGAGAAAGAGAGGCAGAGACACAGGCAGAGGGAGAAGCAGGCTCCATGCAAGGAGCCCGATGTGGGACTCGATCCCGGGTCTCCAGGATCACGCCCTGGGCTGCAGGTGGTGCTAAATCGCTGTGCCACTGGGGCTACCCCCTTTTATAATTTTAAGCAAGTATTTTATATCATTCCATTTTCTCTGCTTTCTTAGCATATTTCTTTTGCCCTTTCTTAGTGACTGGCCTAGGGTTTGCAATGTACCTTTACAACTAATCTAGTTCCACTTTTAAATACCACTGTACTGTACACAAGTAGTATGAGGAGCATATTATAACAAAATAGCCCTATTTCCTCCTTCCTGTTCTCTGCATTATTGCCATTATTCATTTCACTTATACATAAGCATACACAAGCATTCCTTCTTCAATAGATGCAGAAAAATGTTTGTTAAAAATAAGCATCCGGTTACAATAGAAACATCTAACAAGTGAGGCAGGAAAGAGGCAGATAGTACTACAAAGACAAAGATCCTTTATTTTTTTTTTTTTTTTTTTTTTTTTTAACAAATGGAATGTATTGGTTCAGGTAACTGGGAGGTTTGAGGGGTGATATTAACAGTAGTGATGGTTAGATTGCAAACCTCCAGTGGTGCCAGCAAGAAACTATTTCTCTGTTGGTTCTGCTTTGTTCTGTTGACTTCATTCCCAAGAAGGCTCCATCCACACAGTTTGGATGGCCACCAGCAGCTCCAGACCTCTTCCTTCTGTGGACTGAGTGTAATTCACTATGTGATGGTTCTAATAAGTCCAGCGATGAGTCTCATTGATCAGGTCTGGCTCATCTTTTGATCTGGGGTCAGGGAATGGAGCAAGCTCTGTCCAACCCACACAGATGACTCCCCAGAGGAGAAGAGATATTATTTCACCAGAAGAAGAAATGCTGAACAAGCAAAACAACAGATATCTAGTACAGAGAAACTTTTCAAACTTTTCTCCCATGAATGAGGATTACATAGTTTATGTGGCCATGAGTTCAGGAATAATTTAACTGAATGGTTCTGGCTCTGGGTTTCTCATGAAGTTCAACCAGATGTTGACCAGGGCTGCAGTTTTCTTAAAGCTTGACTATAGCTGGAGAATCTGCTTCCACAATGGCTCACTCATATGACTGTCAAGTTTGTGCTCTTTGTTGGCAGAGGATCTTAGTTCCTCACCATGTGAGCCTCTTTAAAGGGTGGCTTGAGTGTCTTGCTGAGATGACAGCTGGCTTTCTCCAAGACAGTGATCCAAGAGACCAAGGAAAAGGCTGAAATGTGTTTAGTGATTAGCTTTGGATATCACATAGTATCACTACTACAATATTCAACTGATCAGAAAGGTCACCTTTTTCAATATTGGAGGGAATTGCACAAGAATATGAACACCAAGAGATGAGGGTCACTGGGAAAGGGGCAAAATTAATCAAAGAAATAATAGAAGAAAATTCTCTAGATGAGAAGCTCATTAGATCTAGATTAAAAGGCTCTTCAAGTTTCTAGCACGATGGATTAAAATAGACCTTCCCCAATGCATATCATGAAATTTCAGAAGACTGGAAGTCAAAGGGAAGATCTCACAAGATTCTGAGAATGAAAAAAGATATCAGAAACAAACATTTCGAATTAAAATGACTTCATAATTCTCAAAGACAAGTGTGTAAGACAATGTAATGAAGCAGTATTTTTAAAATTCTGATTAAAAAATTACTTTAAATAAAGAATTTTATACCCAAGACAAATAATCAATTAAGTTTTCATGTAGAATAGAGTCACTCTGGGATACTCAAGTTTTAGAAAAGTCTCCCACACACCCTTTCTCAGAAACTTTGGGAAAACAGACTATCCAGGAAACAGATTCAATACAAGGAAGAGAAGGAAATCCCCAAAATGATGGAGAAAAAAATTCCAAAGACAGCAGCTATGTGCCAAGTTCAGAGAGCAAAGAGGACAGATTCAAATTGTCAGAAGACTCAGAAGACTATTCCATGAGATTACACTGATAGAACACCTAATATGTTTGAACACAGTGAGAGATTTACACAACTGAGAGTTTGAAGTAGAACTAATGATGAGTTTGTCAAAAAGTAAGATAATGAGAAAATAAAACAAATATGAATTCCAGGGAAGAAAAAACATGTTGGGAAAAAGTAAAGCAATCAGAATTTACTCTATGTCTCAACTGGAACTGGCATTTACAACGTCATGAAAAATGCAAACAAAGAATAGTGTAATTCTGATGTAACTGCATTGGGAGGACAGAGGAATGAAGAGCATGCATGAATGAAATGTGATGGGACAGGCCAGGGTTAAAACAGAGCTAAATCCTTGCCTTCCACAGCAGGAAATCACTAGATCATATCTAGAACTGAAAAATCAATAAAGAGCAGTATAAGCACGTTATTTGGAGATGTGGCCATAAATACCAAATGTATCAACTAAGTGGTTGGAACTGGTTGCTTCTGGAGAGCAATAATTAATGGAGAGTATGAGGGTAAATGTACTAATAATCATAATAAACCTTATATAGCTACTGTAATCTCCCAACTATGTTCACATAAATTTAATCAAAATAAAGCTAAATAGAGAGGATTCTGAGAAAGTGGCAAAGTAGGCTGCACCAGAAACCAGGAATCCTCACCACGTGCCTCCCCACCTAGACAACAATTGCACTGACAGGATCCATCTGATGTAACTGTTCTGGAACTTTGGAGTCTATGGAAGGCTTGTCACTTCCAGGGAAAGGCTTGAACAGGACACTGCTATTACTCTTAGCCAAGTTCAGCTCTTAGCACTGTTGCAGTCAGCCATCCCCTCAACCCCCGACCCCTTGGGAGGCAGCTGAGCACACATTCTAGGAACAGCTGGCATGATGCATGTGGAAACCAGGGTAGGCAAAAGGGACTCTATCCTCTATCAGGGATCTATGCTCCATAGCTGACTGTTGCTTCTTTGCACAGAGGTGCAAAGAGATGAGTGGCCATTGTTGTTACATCTCCTTCCATTGTTGCAAGCTGTTCTCGCTCCTCCCCAAGTCGCTTCTGGGGGACATTTAAAGAGCTAACACCCCTTTTCTCCCCCTTTTAATTTTTTTTCTTTTTCCACTTGTGGGAGCCAGACATAGAAAACCAGGTATTCAAAAGCAATTGCATATCTAAGGTAAGTTAGTGACCACACATGCCCAGAGAAAGGTACAAGTTCAGAAAAAATCCAAGAAGACGTTAAGTTTACACCTTAGGCAGATCCTTGACACTGAGATAGCCTACAATAATTAATAAACAAGCACAAACAATAATAAAAAAAAATAGCAAACCCCAGGGAAGGGAGAAAATCTGATTTCCAGAGTTATCACAGTATTAGATCCAATTGTCCAGGTTTTTTTTTAAATCACAAGACATAAAAAAAAAAAAAAAGTAGGAAAGTATGGCCTTCTCAAAGAAAAACAAGTTAATCAATCAGAACTGTTTCTGAAAAGGCTCTGATGGCAGATCTACTAGACAAAGACTTTAAAACAACCAACTTAAAGATATTTGAAAATCGAAAGAAATATGTGAAGTCAAGAAAACAATGTCTAAACAAAACGGAAATATCAGCAAAGAGACGAAAGACCTTAAAAGGTTTGTTTTTTTTGTTGTTGTTGTTGTTGGTTTTGATTTCAGTTTTGGTTTTGGTTGGGACTTAGGTACTGGTCCTGGGGATGGGACTCAGGGATAGTCTGAGGGTACAAGAGGCTTGGAACACTGTTACTGGGGCAAAGCATCAGGTCCATCTCAGAGTATGGGGACCTTATGGTATGAGAAGTCTTGGAAGGCTGGTCCTGAGATACCTGTACCAGCAGCCCCACCCATAGAGCCACCACCAGAGGTTTTAGGAGATTGCAGGTACATGAAGCTTGCAGGTACCTGAAATTGCAGAAACCACCAGGGATAAGCTTCCCCATCTGATAAGGCCGACAGCATGACTCCCGGAAGTTGGTGACAGGAGACCACTTGGCATATACAGCCTGTCCGTTGAAAAGGCATGTATGGAGTGCGGCCACTGTGTACTCTGCTTCTTTATGTTGGTCCTGGACACAGACATTGCCTGCAGGGTGGTCCCTTGGGTTTTGGCTTAACTCCTGCAGATTTGTTTATCTGGGGATGTCTTAATTTCTCCCTTGCTCTTGAAGGACAGTTGTGCCGAATAAAAGATTCTTGGTTGACACTGGGGGTGGAAACCCCCTTTGTATTCAGAGATTAATAAATCAAAAAGGGAGAAAAGATAAAACCAGGAGGAAAATAGGCAAGGAATATGGATAGACATTACAAAAAAAAAAAAAAAAGAAAGAAAGAAATGCCATCCGCAGGAGATGAATGCATAAATTCTTCATGTCATTCATAATTCAAGACACGCAAATCAGATGATGCCATGCCAAGTTCTTTTTTTTTTTTTTTTTTTTATTGGTGTTCAATTTACTAACATACAGAATAACACCCAGTGCCCGTCACCCATTCACTCCCACCCCCCGCCCTCCTCCCCTTCCACCACCCCTAGTTCGTTTCCCAGAGTTAGCAGTCTTTACGTTCTGTCTCCCTTTCTGATATTCCCCACACATTTCTTCTCCCTTCCCTTATATTACCTTTCACTATTATTTATATTCCCCAAATGAATGAGAACATATAATGTTTGTCCTTCTCCGACTGACTTACTTCACTCAGCATAATACCCTCCAGTTCCATCCACGTTGAAGCAAATGGTGGGTATTTGTCATTTCTAATAGCTGAGTAATATTCCATTGTATACATAAACCACATCTTCTTTATCCATTCATCTTTCGTTGGACACCGAGGCTCCTTCCACAGTTTGGCTATCGTGGCCATTGCTGCTATAAACATCGGGGTGCAGGTGTCCCAGCGTTTCATTGCATTTGTATCTTTGGGGTAAATCCCCAACAGTGCAATTGCTGGGTCGTAGGGCAGGTATATTTTTAACTGTTTGAGGAACCTCCACACAGTTTTCCAGAGTGGCTGCACCAGTTCACATTCCCACCAACAGTGTAAGAGGGTTCCCTTTTCTCCGCATCCTCTCCAACATTTGTTGTTTCCTGCCTTGTTAATTTTCCCCATTCTCACTGGTGTGAGGTGGTATCTCATTGTGGTTTTGATTTGTATTTCCCTGATGGCAAGTGATGCAGAACATTTTCTCATATGCATGTTGGCCATGTCTATGTCTTCCTCTGTGAGATTTCTGTTCATGTCTTTTGCCCATTTCATGATTGGATTGTTTGTTTCTTTGGTGTTGAGTTTAATAAGTTCTTTATAGATCTTGGAAACTAGCCCTTTATCTGATATGTCATTTGCAAATATCTTCTCCCATTCTGTAGGTTGTCTTTGAGTTTTGTTGACTGTGTCCTTTGCTGTGCAAAAGCTTCTTATCTTGATTAAGTCCCAATAGTTCATTTTTGCTTTTGTTTCTTTTGACTTCGTGGATGTATCTTGCAAGAAGTTACTATGGCCGAGTTCAAAAAGGGTGTTGCCTGTGTTCTTCTCTAGGATTTTGATGGAATCTTGTCTCACATTTAGATCTTTCATCCATTTTGAGTTTATCTTTGTGTATGGTGCAAGAGAGTGGTCTAGTTTCATTCTTCTGCATGTGGATGTCCAATTTTCCCAGCACCATTTATTGAAGAGACTGTCTTTCTTCCAATGGATAGTCTTTCCTCCTTTATCGAATATTAGTTGCCCATAAAGTTCAGGGTCCGCTTCTGGATTCTCTATTCTGTTCCATTGATCTATGTGTCTGTTTTTGTGCCAGTACCACACTGTCTTGATGACCACAGCTTTGTAGTACAACCTGAAATCTGGCATTGTGATGCACCCAGATATGGTTTTCTTTTTTAAAATTCCCCTGGCTATTCGGGGTCTTTTCTGATTCCACACAAATCTTAAAATAATTTGTTCTAACTCTCTGAAGAAAGTCCATGGTATTTTGATAGGGATTGCATTAAACGTGTATATTGCCCTGGGTAACATTGACATTTTCACAATATTAATTCTGCCAATCCATGAGCATGGAATATTTTTCCATCTCTTTGTGTCTTCCTCAATTTCTTTCAGAAGTGTTCTATAGTTTTGAGGGTATAGATCCTTTACATCTTTGGTTAGGTTTATTCCTAGGTATCTTATGCTTTTGGGTGCAATTGTAAATGGGATTGACTCCTTAATTTCTCTTTCTTCAGTCTCATTGTTAGTGTATAGAAATGCCACTGATTTCTGGGCATTGATTTTGTATCCTGCCACGCTACCGAATTGCTGTATGAGTTCTAGCAATCTTGGGGTGGAGACTTTTGGGTTTTCTATGTAGAGTATCATGTCATCGGCGAAGAGGGAGAGTTTGACTTCTTCTTTGCCAATTTGAATGCCTTTAATGTCTTTTTGTTGTCTGATTGCTGAGGCTAGGACTTCCAGTACTATGTTGAACAGCAGTGGTGAGAGTGGACATCCCTGTCTTGTTCCTGATCTTAGGGGAAAGGCTCCTAGTGCTTCCCCATTGAGAATGATATTTGCTGTGGGCTTTTCATAGATGGCTTTTAAGATGTCGAGGAATGTTCCCTCTATCCCTACACTCTGAAGAGTTTTGATCAGGAATGGATGCTGTATTTTGTCAAATGCTTTCTCTGCATCCAATGAGAGGATCATATGGTTCTTGGTTTTTCTCTTGCTGATATGATGAATCACATTGATTGTTTTACGGGTGTTGAACCAGCCTTGTGTCCCAGGGATAAATCCTACTTGGTCATGGTGAATAATTTTCTTAATGTACTGTTGGATCCCATTGGCCAGTATCTTGTTGAGAATTTTTGCATCCATGTTCTTCAGGGATATTGGTCTGTAATTCTCCTTTTTGGTGGGGTCTTTGTCTGGCTTTGGAATTAAGGTGATGCTGGCTTCATAGAACGAATTTGGAAGTACTCCATCTCTTTCTATCTTTCCAAACAGCTTTAGGAGAATAGGTATGATTTCTTCTTTAAACGTTTGATAAAATTCCCCTGGGAATCCATCTGGCCCTGGACTCTTGTGTCTTGGGAGGTTTTTGATGACTGCTTCAATTTCCTCCCTGGTTATTGGCCTGTTCAGGTTTTCTATTTCTTCCTGTTCCAGTTTTGGTAGTTTGTGGCTTTCCAGGAATGCGTCCATTTCTTCTAGATTGCCTAATTTATTGGCGTATAGCTGTTCATAATATGTTTTTAAAATCGTTTGTATTTCCTTGGTGTTGGTAGTGATCTCTCCTTTCTCATTCATGATTTTATTAATTTGAGTCTTTTCTCTCTTCTTTTTAATAAGGCTGGCTAATGGTTTATCTATCTTATTAATTCTTTCAAAGAACCAACTCCTGGTTCTGTTGATCTGTTCCACAGTTCTTCTGGTCTCGATTTCGTTGAGTTCTGCTCGAATCTTTATTAACTCCCTTCTTCTCTTGGGTGTAGGATCTATTTGCTGTTTTTTTCTCTAGCTCCTTTATGTGTAAGGTTAGCTTTTGTATTTGAGTTCTTTCCAGTTTTTGAATGGATGCTTGTATTGCGATGTATTTCCCCCTTAGGACTGCTTTTGCTGCATCCCAAAGATTTTGAACGGTTGTATCTTCATTCTCATTAGTTTCCATGAATCTTTTTAATTCTTCCTTAATTTCCTGGTTGACCCTTTTATCTTTTAGCAGGATGGTCCTTAACCTCCACGTGTTTGAGGTCCTTCCAAACTTCTTGTTGTGATTTAGTTCTAATTTCAAGGCATTATGGTCCGAGAATATGCAGGGGACAATCCCAATCTTTTGGTATCCATGCCAAGTTCTTGGAGCATATTGGCACAGAAATGAGAATCTTATACTCCTCACGAGCAAAGATGAGGGTGGATTAGCAGGTAGGTAAGGGTGCAGATTGAGGCTGACTTGGTTGAAGGCCAATTGGGAATATCTATGAAAAGGCACCTTACTCTTTGACTGAACACCCCCTCTGCTGGTCTTTTCTCCCATAGGCATACTCCATGAGGAGGCACTCTGTGTTCAAAGGCACTTATTGGAAAAACCACAAATGTCTCCCAGTCCATGACTAGCTAAACAAATAGTGATGCATCCTTTTCATGGTATCTTCATCTATCCAGGCTACTGTAACAGAACAGCACAGACTGGGTAGCTTATAGACTACAAAAATGGATTTTCACAGATCTAGAGGCTGGAAGTCTACGATCGAGGTAGCAGCAGATACAATGTTCCGGGAGGGCCTGCTTCCTGGTTCGAAGGCACTGGTCTTTTCTCTGGGTCTTCACGTGACAGAAGGAGTGAGGGAGCCCTCTGGGGCATTCATCCCCTTCATGGAGATTCCAGTTTTATGGTCTAATCACCTCACAAAAGCCACACCTCCAAATACCATTGCACTGGGAATTAGGTCTTAACATAAAAATGTTGGGGGGACGCAAAGATCTAGACCTCAGCGTATGGAATACTCTGCACTATTAAGAAGAGAGGCTGATCTGTGTGTGTTCATATCAAAGAGAGGACAAGATATATTAAGGTTTAAAAAAAAAAAAAGCTTCTAGCCGTATTTATAGCATGAGTCCATTTGTGTGACAAACGGAGAAAAGTGATATTTGCAATGATTTGGCACCTCCTTGACGGCCATTAGAAAGTACTTAGCTACTTTCTCTAATGTAAGCTGTAAAACTAAACAATTATGATTCAAAACAAAATCCAAAAACCCATTTGATAATGAGGCTTACTTGGCTGCAGAGATCCTGTGGAATCTTTACATTTCTGCATGATTTACAACTTTATTATCCTCATTCAGCAGCTCAATAATGAGAAAAGTATACATTTGAACTTCTGTTCAAAGAAATGTATTAACATTCTGCTTTTAGATGTTTTGTAAATTTTAGTTATTGGGCTTTTCTTTTTTTAAAATAAGCTTTCTTTAAAAGGTATATAATTCTTTAGCTTAAAAAAAAAAAAAAAAAAAACCTAGAAACTCTATCCCACTTTTCTTTCCTCATCTGGCTTGGAGTTTCTTGGCCCAGTAAGACCTTACCAGATTTCTCCTGGACTAGAATTCAGGAGCCTGGGTGCCAGTCCTGGCTCTACTCTTTGCTGGGTGGATGACCTTGAGTAAAACCTTTAGTCTCCCTTAGCTCTTTTTCTCAGCTATCTTGGCCTGCGCGGCACCTTTCCTATCTACCCCATGGGACCATTTTGAGGAGCAAATGAGATCTATCAACTCGTAATCTATAAAGGCTATAAAGGCAAATCCAAGCGCTTGTACCCTGATAATGAGGGGGATCTTCTCAGAGGTTAAACATTTCTGTTTTCTGGTTTCCCCAGAGGGCAGGCAAGCCTGGGTACTTATTTCATAAACCCTGAGTGTCTTTCTGAACCAGGCATTTTGCCAGGGGCTGGTGATCCAGAGTTGAACACAACACAGTCCTTGCTCACGAAGAATACAGTTTGCTAGGGGAGGCAACCCATAATTGCAGTAAAATGTGAGAAATGTAACAGAACAGTTACAGACAGCGTGATGGGCCCCAGAGAAGGAACTGGCAGTGTCAGGTTGGGAAGGTATTACTGAAAAGGTGACATTTGGGTTGAGTTTTAAAGAACCTGTTAGAATTTGCCAGCTGGGGAATTGAGTGGTTTCCTCATTGGACCCTGGCAGTGCCCAGCCTTGGATCCTTTTCTCACTCTGTTTATCAGCCCTTACCTAGGCTGTGTTGTGGCAGGCCATCAGAAACTTGCTCTCAGCTGCCTGTCCTATTGGAAAATATTTGTCAGAATATGTTAACACCAGATTAGGAGTGTTTCCCTCCCCAGAATATATGCATTTGGGTCCAAAAAGTGATATGGGTCCCTATGCACAAAGGAAGCATAATAATGTTTTAGTTTTATAGCTGATGCTAGAGAAAGTACCTAAGTACTCTCTACTGGCCACCAACTGGGGCTAGATCATTACAAATAATTACTTTTCTTCATTGTCACAGCAACTTATTTCTAGTCATATGAGCGAGGAAACAGAGGGCCCTGATTCACCAGGCTAGTTAGTAGCAGAGCCAGAGGCCGACTCAGGCCATGATCTTGCACATCCATTGTTACGTTGATTCTCACAGCAACCCTGAGAAATGGGCAGGAAATGAACAGGATCCCCATATAAGATAGGAAATTGGGCCTGGGAGAGCTTTTCAAGGAACCCCCAGCTAGCATCCTGACTCCTGCTGCCTTGAGGTGGTGAAGGTCAAGGCCCTGACAGGCAACAGGGGCAGTATTTGGGGATAGGGATGTCTCCCTGGCACTTCTCAAACCTCGTCTCTGGAAGTAGCTGCCCACTGAGCCTGGATGTCCAGCCTGCTGTGTGGCTGGGCCTAGGACCCTGATATTCAGGAAAGCTGTTTGGAAGTGGATACCTCTACTTCTTTGATTGTCCTCCCCACGAGGTGGGAGGGACGCTGTCTACCAGGGTCCAGTCCAGGTTGGTCCTTTTCCTGCCCTTGTTCAAGGAAATGACAGGGATGCAGAAAAGGAATGTGCCTCCTTGGCTTGAGCCAACACTTGAGGTGATAGAGAAGAACTTCTTTCATGGATTGCTTGGGTTAGTGCCTAGAGAATGTCCTCTCTGTGTGTTCCCGGGGGGAAGGGGGGGACGGGCAGTCCAAGAGCCTGGACAATGGTTAACCAGGAGCAAAGTCACATCCAAACACACATCACTCACAGCCTCCTTCTATGCATTCCTCCAAACCCACTGAATCTTTCCTTGCTCTGTCCATCTATGTCTCCTCCTCCCTCTCTCTCTCTCTCTTCCATGGGCCCCCGGCATATCTGCAGCTATACCTGCTTCCTCTTCCCTCTCCCCTCTTCCCTCTGTCTCCCTCTCCCCCTCCCTCCTCTCCCTTCTGTCTTCCGTCCCTATATGTCCACCCCTTTGCCAGCCCCAGGGCAGACCTACGCACATTTAGGATTCATTCTTTTCACTGAAGAGATTCTGTAATCACTTCTGTTCAAAAAGTAGGCAAGCTGCACTCTGGTTGGGCCAAGAAAAAAAAAACCGAAGTCATCTTAATTTAACTTTTCTTTTCAGCCGCTGGCCTGTGGCTGGAGCAAAAATAGGTCTCTCTGCTTCTGGCACTCATGCCGCCCTACCCAAACTGCAAGCCAGCCCAGTTGGCAGATAGGCCACCGGGGCCAGAGTCCTGTTACCCAACTCAGGGCCGCTGCCAGAGCTCCAAGCCCAGCCAGGCCTCCTAGCCAAGGCCTCCCAGCCAAGGCCCTGGATTGCCTGAAGGCCTGAGGGGGCCAGACTGGCCCAGGCTCCTACCCACCTGGCCCTGGGGCTGGGGCTCCTTAGCTGCCTTCTCCCCTTCCCCAGTGAGACTGAAGGAGGGGGTCAGCTGGAGCCCAGCCCCTCTCTTAGCTTGTCATTATTCCCGGTGACACCCTGCAGTCTGAGCCAAGCTGTCACGTGGTGCCCAGCCCTGTACTGTGAAATTTATGGGACTAACATTTGAATGGGAATTTAGAGTTACATAATGTTCTTACCTCATAACAAGCGAGTGGAGGCAGTTCTATTGAGCCTTTATAGCGACCAAACTGAGGCTCAGAGAGGCTGAGTTATCAGTTAAGGATGGAGCTGGTGCTTAAGGCTCTGGAATTCTCCGCCTAAATGTCCTCAGACCAGGTTCCCGAGTCTTCGCAGGCCACTTCTTCCGGCCTATTTGCCAAGGATACTCTGTACCACCTGTATACATTGTCTCCGGTCTCAAGGGTAGCCACAGGGCAGAAGTTTGCTGGAAGTACACGGACCTTGGGCATGTAAGGCTGGCCTGTCCCCGCTCACGTGTGAAGCTGCTGCAGGAGAGATGTCGCTGGGAAGGAAGAAGGAAGAAGAGGAGAGTGCGTCCACTCTATCAGAAGTACCGCATTGGGCCGTGGCGCTCCGAGGAATCTGAAAATTCTAAGTTTGAACCTGGCCGGCACAGGTCATTGTGAATGTGGTGGAGTCAAGAGGATAGAATTTATTTTACTTAATAGTTAACTCAATTTACCACTTAAATATTATGACTTATGTTAATTGGGATATCACTAGACTTAGGATTTTTGGGGCCCTAAATGTTAGAGGTGGGCCTGTTGAACACCCTTTCATGTGTTTACTGTCAGTTTGGATATCCAGATGTCCTTCCCATTCTTTATTGGCTCAACTCGATCGTGTTTGGATGTTTTCGTACCTCAACCCTTCAGAATCTCCCGATTTGGACCTAAGAGGAGGGGCAAAGTTCCAGAGAGTGTCACTCACTACCTGTGGCTTCATCTTGGTCCCCCCTGAGAGGTCAGTCATGCTTTGTGGTTGAAAACTCTCTTGTCATACCGGGCATTTTTCTATGTCCTGACCCAGATCTCCATCCTGGTCTTAGAAGGTCCTCCAAGTCAACCCATTCCCTCTCCGGAACCTGTTCTTCCCTGTGACTTCTACACCCACTCCCAATTCCCCACCTACCTGCCACCAGATCTGATCACTTTTACCTCCTAAGGTCTCTGAAGACCGTCCATGTAGCTAGCTCTATGCCACAATGATCTTCCAGTTCCATTCAGGGCCTCTCTGCTGGAGCCCGGGAGTGTCTCCTGCCGGCAGTCCCTTCCTCCAGTCTTGCTCTGCTCTATCCCATGCTCCGCACTATTGCCAGAGGATCTTCCTCAATAGCTCAGAAATCTGCCAAGTGTCCCCCTGCCCATAAACCAGAGCTCCAGCTCCTCAGCCTGTCTTCCAACATATTTGTTTCTTTATGACATCAGTTGTAAAGATCGGTTGCCCCTGTAGCACATGTGGGGACCAGGGGACAAGTCAAGTGCACAAAACTAGGTGATGGCAAACCTCGAACACATGTCTAAGCCTTCTGGCAAAAGCCAGGAGAAGCCACCAAGAAAGACCAAGGTGGACAGCAGTCTCAGGGCTCCTGAGCTCAGAGCTTGGGCCACCTCATTACCTCCTCAGCTCTTGAGCTCTGCTTGTTGAGGAGGATATGCCCTCCTTCTCTTCTCTCTCTGCCTTTTTCCTTCTACTCTCACCACCAGCCAACTGCCTTGTTTTTCCTGTCTCTACTTCAACCCTCACAGGGCAAAAATCTCTTCACCCAGTCAGTCCCAATATTCCTTGAGTGGAGAGTTCTCGCCAGACCACCTCTTGGACAGGACTCAGAACGGGTGCCTGGCCTGACCTAGTCAAACGAGAGCAGGGAAGTGGGGTCACAACGTGACCAGGTAGACTGGCCAGACCCGCATCAACCCTCTCAGAGGTTTAACTATTTGAGAACACATAGCGCTCTTCCCACCTTCCTCATCTTTGCTTATGCTGTTCCCCTCACCAGGTACACTCAGTCTTTAGGGTTCAGACCCATGCTACCCACCCCTCTGCTCCCCTCCAGGAAGCCTCCCCTAAACCCCTCCAGCCAGAATGAACACTCATCCTAGGCCACTGCTGCTAGTTGCACCATGTCCTTCTTTTTGTTATTGTAAGTTGTCTCCCAACTTGGGTTGTAAACGCTATGAAAGCAGAGACTATGCTATCCATCTTTCTTTGTTTTTAGATTGATTGATTGATTGATTGATTGATTGATTGATTTTTATTTATTTGAGAGAGAATGAGAGCAGGGTGAGAAGCAGAGGGAGGAGGAGAGGGACAAGCAGACTCGACACGGAGCACAGAGCTCAACGCAGGGCTTGACCTCACCCTGAGATCATGACCTGAGCAGAAATCAAGAGTCAGATGCTTACCTGACTGAGCCAGCAGGTGCCCCTGCACTGGTCATCCTTACATATAGTCCAAGTGCCTCTTATAGAGCCTGTGCAGAGAATAAGCTTCCAATTAAATACTTTGGTGGATAAACAAATGAATGGTCTGGATAAGCTGTCATAGCAGATGATCTCAAAACTCTTTCTTTTCTCTTAGATGCATCTTATAAATATTTTTAAACACCAGGAACAGATTTTAAAACCGTGAGAGCTCAAAGACCCCCTCCACCTCCCCCTGCACCAACTCCTCGTCAGCCAGATCCAGGGTCTTTCCCTCCATCCCAGTAGGCAGCCTGTGATGGGGGCGGTGGGGGCCACCCGGGAACCTGCGTGGCCGTGGGCTCTGCGTGGAGGGCCCGCCGGGACAGCCTGGGATGTGGCGGCACTGCTGCCGGGCCTGGGCGGTGTGGGAGGCGTGGGCAGCTCCAGCGTGCTCTCCCTCACGTCCTTGAAGCTTCCCCTGTCCTCTGACTCAGCTCCAGCATCTCAATTCGTGGATGAATGCCCTGGGCCCAGACAGAGAGCCGATTCAGCCCAGCAGGGTTTCTGGAGGGCTCCCAGGAGGGGGAGGCCCAGAAAATGGCCAGGGGGCAGTGAAGTTGGGGCGATGGCCAGTTCACTCACTCCAGCTGCAGCTCAGGGCACATTCTTCTCTGTCCCCACCCCCACCCCACCCCACATTCTTCTGGTGCCCTCGACAGTGCCCAACTCTAGTGGGCAGACAGGAGACTGGAACCTACCTTGGGAGCTGAGCTGCTAGTGTCCTATGCTCCCCTGCCCTGTCCTTATCATTTTCCCAGCATCTGAGTTTGAGTGTGAATGTGTGTGCATGTGTGTTTGTCTGTGTAAGTGTGCACATCTGTGACAGCAGATGCAGATGAAGCCTCTCCTTGGGGGTCCCCGGACCACCCAGGGCTGCCACAGAGAGCTGAGAGGGGAGTTAAGCCCCACATTGAGCTCCAAGAGCCCCCAAAGGTAGTCTCAGACTTATTTTTTTATGTAATTTATATAATTATGCCTAAACTTGATATCGTTTGATAAATTTACATACAATAAGATGTGCATATCAGTTGGATAATTTTTTTTTTTGCAATTTGGGTGCAACCACCAGTCTAGAATATTCCCATATCCCCAGAAGTTTCCCTCATAGTCTTTTCCACTGAGCCCCCTCTCTTTCCAACGCCTGTCTGATTTATATCGCTGTAGATCAGCATTTCAGTTTAAAAACCTGTAAATCCGCATCAAAGGAGACTTCATCAGACTCCATGGCATAGCATCTAGAGATGGCCGGGCAGCCACCAGTTCTGAAGCTAAGGGGCCCTGGCCCCCTGCCCTTCCTCCAGGGTCCCCATCCCAGGCTCCAGGGGCTGCATGACAGGGGTCATCAAACAGTACAGGGAAGGAGCCCCACACTGGGGGACCCGAAGGCCTGGGCAAGGGGCCTGGGCTCACTGATGGGACTAGGGTGAGCCACTTGACCTTTTGGGTCTCAGGTTCCTCAGTTGTACCTGGGGACAGAGGTGATCACCACCACCACCACTGCCCGCCACCCCCACCCCCACCCCCCCGTGGGCTGCTGGGAGGATTGAA
The DNA here is from genome assembly GCF_053574225.1 of Canis aureus. NCBI lineage: Eukaryota > Metazoa > Chordata > Mammalia > Carnivora > Canidae > Canis > Canis aureus. The sequence goes on from NC_135621.1 coordinate 51,324,370, forward strand.
GCCAATTTTGTAGCCAGCATTATAGGTAGAGGCAGAGCACCAATCAGTTGATGAATTCATCCAAACAGCTAATATTCACTGAACTATCTTAGGTGCCGCACGTCATGCTAACAAATACTTCCTTTAACCCTCAATCAGGGGCGGGTACTATCATCCCCATTCGACAGGTAAAAAAGGCTGGGGCTCAGAGCAGTTAAATGACTGGCCCAAACCAACCAGAATATACTGGAATTTGACTTTGGCAACCACTCTGGTCTCCCACTCTTGACCCACTACACCCTCTTCCTCCTAGATGAATATATTCATTGACAAAAATGAACTATAGCTGAGAGCAGTTTGTAAACAAAGCTGTGCGATGCCAGTGTGACTTGTTATCAAGTCTATCAACAGGTGTGAGAGCCAGAGAATTGGATGACCCCCTACCCAAAGGCTTCACCCCCTAGGCTGGTCTGTCCTCATAAATTTCAGAATCGCAACGGCTGCCTCTTCTCCTTGGACCCATAGATTATTGCATTTCAGCTCCAGAGACAGGAAGTCCTTCTCCAGATCTAACTTCAGTCTTGCTCTCTGTAGTATAGACACCTTCCAGCTCACCACTGGTCCTAGGCGAACCGTGACATGCACGAAGGTACTAATGAGCTCACAGCCCTACAGGGCACCCCCGAAGTGCTGAGGCCTGAGGGTTGGGGTGTCTATCTTGACAGTCCCCTCCCACTCCTAAGCATGTAAGTTCTAGGGCTTCTCTGAGGATAGAGGAATAGATGGGCAGTGAAAAGTGTCGAGAAGGGATGTCTGAGCAGCCTCATCTTCTGTCCTTGGCTCCCACAGTGACCCCTATGTCTGGCTCCTTCCTCTGGGAATCCCCACCCCAGCACAGATGTCACTCCCATGTCCTTGTGACATTTCTGCAGGCCTTGTCAAGAGAGGGTTTGGGGAGAGCAGAGGGTCTGGCCAAGGGCTCTGGGAGAAATGCATTGCTTTAGTGTCAGGAGACGCCTGCTAGCTCACCGCTTGACCTTGGTTGGGCCAGGTCCTGGCTTCCGCCCCTGCCAGGGGAGAGAATGTCACTGCTTCTCAGGAAGGCTCAGAGGCTCAGATGATACCAACACGGGGAAAAGACTTGGCGAGGCAGAAGCTGAAGTTCAACCCAGGGGATAATCTGAGGCACACTGTGATGCAGAGAAGATCTCGGACTCACCTAAGGGAGCTCAGGGCCAATGGCCTGGCTTGCTGACCGCTGGTGTAAGCTTCCCACGGATCCAAAGTGTGAGACAGAAGGACAGTCGACTTGCCCAAACCAAAGGGCCCTGGCTGTGCTGTATGTGTCTGTGGGCCTCTGTGTGCAAGTGGGAGTCTCCCTGCGACTACAGTCCCCTGCAACCCACGGCCTGCTTCTCCGGGGGTCTCTGGATGCGTGTCCCACCGCCTGGGCTCATGTGGATCTCTGTGTCTGTGGATATGTCCATGTCGTGGAGCATCTGTTTTTTATAAAGTGGTCTAGGATTTATTGTGTCCATTAAATAGGAACAGAGTGCCCGAGTCCCTAGGCATCCCGAGGCACAATGATGGTGCTGGGGAGCGCAGGTGGGTATCTGCAGGGCTTCAGAACCACCTGTGGCTCCCCCTTCCTCAATGCAAATATCTTACCCTGGTGTTCAAGGTCCTCCATGCCTGGCACACACAGACCCTTCCAGCACAATCATCACTCTTTTGGACACAGGTAAGAGAGACTGCCACTTCCCAGGTGTGTGACTCTAGACTTGCCCCTTGCCCTTTGAGTCTCGCTCTCTCAAATGTAAAGGGAGCTGGCGAAGTCCTTTACAAACTGGCAAATGTGATACGCACAAGAGGCTGCAGCCTCCTGGACTTTGGATTCAGAACCCCTCGATGCCTTTCTTCCTGCTGTCTCTACATCTCCATTCCCTGAATGCCCTCCCCTTGTCCGAATAGTCAAGCTCAGCCTGGCCCCAGGCTAAGCTTCCCACTAAGCTCCCCTGTCTGCAATCACCCCTGCTCCTATGAGGATCCTTGCCTGTATGTTTGTATGTGTGATGTGTGTGCTCTCTCAATATACCTTTAATTTGCTTCACAAATATCTGTTGAGCACCTGTTGTGTGCCAGGCATAGTGCTAGGTGCTGGGGAGTCAGCCTGGAACAAGGCCGTCTCTACTAGCCCATTGGACAAAGTAAAACAAGGTATCCATCAGGGGGATACCGTCTTGTGTGTACAGGGCGGTGTCAGTAGATCACGCTTTTGGACAATGGAAAAATTATGCTTTGCCTCCTGGAAGACACAGCCCCAAATTAAGGTCCATAGTTTGGAAAGTGGAGGTGGGGGCTGGGCTGCAGTCCCACTTCGCTAGCGTGGCTAACCTAGGCACCCTTGTGCATAGAACGACACACACACATCTCAAGACAGCAGCCTCCCTTGGACGTGGCACTCAAGCTCTGGGTGTGTCTGTGCATCTCCGTCCTGCTCGTGTCCTCTTGGCCTGTGAACGTGTGATGTCATTGTGTACCTCCGTGCATGTGTCCCTGCCTTGGGTACATCTCTCCAAACCCTCATCGGGAAGAAGGGGAGTACCTATGTGGGGGCATCAGCTTGAGTGTGTGTACCCACAGCACTGACCACCACTTCCTTGCCATCCTGCATCTTCTAGGGTGACTTTCTCTACCTCCTTACTCCTTACTCCACCTTCCTGTTCCCCAACTGGACCCCATGCTCTGTGAAGGCTTCCGCCAGCCTGGCAGGGCAGAGCTGAGCCACAGGAGAGAGCAGACCAATGCTGGGCCCAGCCTCCTCCTCATCTGCTTTTACCTTTTCCTGCTCTGGGCCCCTCTAGCAACAGCATGGGACAGGAGGAGGCACATGGCCATTACACAGAGGATCCCTAGATCCCTCTGCTTGGGAAGCTCTGGGAGACCATGGCCAGATCCCTAGACCATCCTGAAATCTCACCCGCGTGGAACATGATGAGCTTGTTTGTTCTTTGCTAGATGAGTCTTGCCCAGCCTTGCTTCTGCACCTTTGCTCGGGCTGTTACTCTTGAGGCATCCTTCAAGACAGAGGGCTGCCGGGAGCAGCAGCGGTGACAGCCACCTGCCAGGGGACGCTCCCGGGGCACCAGCGTGCTGGAGGCACGGACTGCACACCCCGCGGACCTTGGTGGGTATGCACAGGCTGTACACGCGGCTCCCATCCAAGTCTCACGGTAAAGTCGTGAAGTAGGCGTCGTTAGCAGCACGGTTTTCGAGATGAGGAAACCAAGGTTCAGAAATGTTCAAGAACCTTCCCAGGGTCCCGCTGCCATGCTTGCCAACTGTGACCATTGGGATTAGGCCCCCACACTCATAACCTCAGGTCACTGTCACTCTCCCGCTCCGAGCTCTGGCGTCCTGGTGAGTGCAGCAGCCACCTGGACTTACACCCCCAACTTAAAACCCTATCCTTGTTTAACCCGCACCTACCTCCCAACTAGATGGTTTCTGACGGTAGGGACCGTCCTTTATCCCTTTGTGTCTCTAGCTCCTTACACTTCCAAGATAGTGATGATTGTGACCCCCTGCCCACAACTGTCTCTCGGCCTGTCTCTTGGGCCGCAAGGTCACAGTGGTGGCTTTGTGCGGCGTCAGAAACAGTGTGACCTGGGAGACCGCTGTCCTTTGTAGGAGAGTATTTTGGTTTGGAAAGAGGAGCCCTGGGCAGACCTGGCCCTCTGACCTGCTTATCCCAAAAGTGTTCTGCAGCCCTGGGGACAGCGGCAGAGAGAGCAGGTCCCTCCCTCCCTCTGGAGCTGCCATTCTGGCCAACCCTCCACCTCTGCACCCCCAGAGCGCTGGGCTCCGTAGGCCTGGGTGAGGAGGTGGTGGGGAGGAGGCGGGCCTCCCACCCTCCTCTGCAGCTGTGACAAAACTATGTGGTCCTTCCAGTGTGTTTGGGAGTCCCATTCCCACAGAGGCCGGGACCAGGTGGAGCTGCCCCACTGAGGGCAGCCTGGCCTGATGGTTTGGGTCTGGGAACCCCACTGGAGGTTCCCGAGAGCAGCTGCAGGGCCTGCGGGGGGATCCCTCAGCTCACCTGAGATCTCCGTCCTCATGTCTGAGAGGCCCAGAGGCGGGAGTCCCTGCACTCAGCACTGTGGGGGAATCTCTGAGATGTGTTTCCTGCCCCGTGGACAGAGGACCCAGGTACCCCCAGCCTGTGCGCACAGGGAAATGGGTAATAAATTCGGAAAGCAGCCCTGAATGTTAGCAGTGCTGTGTTATGTTCAGGAGGGAAGAGCTTGGTGGGTCAGAGGGTCTGGGAAGGCAATGCGGGGAGAGGAAGTGGGTTTGGCAGTTCCCCAAGGAGAGGCTCAGAGGATCGGGAAGGTTATCTTGGGCAGGGAGGAACAACACAGCCAGAGTGATGGTAATGCACACGCTGTTCCCTAGTAACTCATGGGTCTGACCTCCCTCCACAGGAGAGGGAGGACGTGCCCTGGTAGGGACTTCTTGTGAGCACGCCAGCACCCACTCGAGACACACTTGACAGCCCACAGTGACACTATCACTTTCCAGATGTGCACACTCGGGAGGGTTACTTCACTTCCCCCAGGCTCCGTTTCCTCATCTGTAAAACAGAGGGGGAAATCTCTTACCTCTGAAGGTCATTGGCTTTTGGTGTCATCATGCTTTGGAGCGAGACAGGACTCTCGACACCAATGCTACTCTTTCCTCCAATTTAAATGAGGTGGAGAATGGTACTGTTTGGATTCCCTGACCTGTGTCTACCGGAAAGTATTCGTTCCCATGAGCTTTGCCCTAGAGTCATGTGTCATGAGGGAAGCAGGGGGCGGCCTTGAGAATCTACAGGCCTCCCTGGAAGCTCAAAGATTGGCTCTGGGGAGAAGAGATGGTGCCTGGACACAGGGCACGGTGGACTAACTGCGTGGACCAGGTGGGGGCTATAGCAAGTCACAAAAGCGGAGGCACAGGCCAGGTCTGCATCGGCTGGAGACACTTGCTGTAGAAGCTGACACTTGAATGAAACTTTTGACTTGGTTAGGGTGGGTAATTTTTCTGCCCATCATTTTTTTTTTTTAATGTTAGTATATTAGTTATCGCTACCTAACAAACCATGGCCAAACATAGTGGCTCAAAACAACAAACATTTATTTTCACAACATTACTCTAGACTGGGAATTCTGGAATGGTTGAGCTGGGTGGCTCTGGCCTTGGGTCTCCCATGAAGTTGCAGTCAAAATTTTGGCTGGGCTGCACTGTAATCTGAAGGCTTGACTGGGCTGGAGGACTCACGTCTAAATTCACTACTGGGGCTATTGGCAGGAGGACTCAGTTCTGAGCTGGTGATTAGCCTGAGGCCTCGATTCCTTGCCACAAGTGATGCTTGAGTATTCTCACAACAAGGTATGTGGCTTCCCCCGGAGTGAGCCATCCAAGAAGGAAAGAGCAAGGAAGAAGCTGCACTGTCATTGATGACCTAGTTTCTGGCATCACGCACCATTGCTTCCAGTTTCTGTGCATTAGAAGCCAGTCGCTAGGTAGAGCACACACACTTAAGGGGGCGAGTGGGGGGAGGGCAGTGATGGACTTCACCTATGGAAAGGAGGAGGATCAAAGGATTTGTGAAAATATTTTAAAACCATTACAGTTTTTATGGACTTTTTTTTCTTTTTAACAGGCAAAATTTCAAACATATGCAAAAGCAGAGAGAATAATATAATGAACCCTCATATGCCTGTCATCTAGTTGCCAACGATAAACACATCTGAGGGATAAACAACACATGATCAATCACATGTATTTCAAGTGGACAATTCATTAAGTTTTCAATATGTTTAGATCCATGGAACCATCCCCATAATCAAGATACTGAGCATATTCATGGCCACCCAAAGTATCCTCATACCCCTTTGCAGTTGATCCTTACCTCCCTGCCCACCCCCATCCTCAGGCAACCACTGATCTACTCCTTATCATCGTAATGGAGTTTACACAAACTAGAATACTATATAAATGAAATCTTATAGTATGTACTCTCTCTTTTTATTTTTTTAAGATTTTATTTATTCATGAGAGACCCAGAGAGAAAGAGGCGGAGACATAGGCAGAGGGAGAAGCAGGCTCCCTGCAGGAAGCCTGATGTGGAACTCGATCCCAGGACTCCAGGATCACGCCCTGAGCCAAAGGCAGACGCTCAACTGCTGAGCTACCCAGGCATCCCTTACTCTCTTTTTCTTGGATACCTTCACTCAGCCTAATTATTTTGAGGTGCATCTGTGTTGCTCTGTGTATCAATAGTTCATTATTTTTCATTGCTGAATAGTATTCCATTGGAGGGTTATATTATGCTTTGTTTATCCATCCCCTATTGATGGACGTCTGCATTGTTTTCAGTTTGGTGCTATCACAAATAAAGCTTCTGTGAGCATTCATGTACAAGTCTTTATGCTCATATATGATTTCATTTCTCTTGGGCAAATATCTAGCAGCGGAATGACTGAGTTATATGGTAGGGTATGTTTAACTTTTTAGGAAACCGTCAAACTCGCTTGCAAAGTGGTTGTACTATTTTACATTCTCATCAGCAGTACATGAGAGTTACTTGTTCCACATCATCACTGATACTTGATATGATCAGTCTTTTTAATTTTAGGCATACTAAAATTAGTAGTGGCATTTCATTGTGGTTTTAATTTGCATTTCGCTAAGGACTGATGAAATTTAACATCTTTTCATGTGCTTGTTTTCCATTTATAAATTGTCTTTGGTAGAGTGTCAGTTGAAGTTTTTTGTCCATTTTTTATTTGGTTGTTTGTTTACTTCTTACAGAGTTTTGAGAGTTCTGCACATATCCTGGATTAAAAGTTCTGTTTTGGAAACGTGATTTGCAAATAGATTCTCCCAGACTGTGGCTTGTCTTTTCGTGCTCTTACATGCCTTTTAAAGAGAAGTTCTTGATTTTGATGAAGTCTAATTTGTCCCTTTGCCCTTTAAAAAAAAATCCCTTTCTAAATAAAAGAAATCATGTTTTCAGTGTTACGTCTAAAACATTTTTGCCTAACTCAAGGTCATAGAGATTTTCTCCTGTGTTTTCTTCTAGAACTTTTATAATGACTTTAGATTTTACATTGAGGTCTATGATCCATTTAGAGTTAAATTTTTTATATGGTTCAAGGTAGGGTCAAAGCTTTTTTTCTTTCCTTTCCTTTCCTTTTCCTTTCCTTTCTTTTTTTTTCCTTTCCTTTCTTTTTCTTTCTCTTCTTTTGTATACATATATCCAGTTTCTCAAGCACTGTTTGTTGAAAAGACTAGCCTTCTCTACTTTTGTTAAAGATCAATTAACCATGTATCTGTGGATTTATTTCTGGACACTACAGTGTTCTGTTGATTGACTTGTTTATTTTTAAGCCAATACACACTGTATTAATTGCTGCAGTTTATAACAATATTCTTTTTGTTTTTTTTTAATTTGGACTTAATTAATAAATCATAATATTCACTTTTAAAGTATACAATTCAATGGATTGTATATATTCACAAAGCTGTGCAATTATCACCATTATAAATCCAGACCATTTGCATCACCCAGAGAAGAAACCGTACATATTAACAGTCCCTCCCCATCCTCCGCCACCGCACCCCCCCGCCCACAGGCCCCTAACAACTGATCTACTTATGTCTCCATGAATTTACATCGAATAATATGGTAACTCCTCACAACTAAGCACTCCTCCGTGCTCCTCACATTAGGTAATAATAATCCTGAAATCCCATATTCTTTGTTTCCTTGTACTCCTTTTTAAGAGTTGTATTGTATCTATGTAATTCCTAAAAATGGTATTTTTGAAATTTTATCTATTTGTAACTTTATAAAAATGATGTCATGCTGTGTGGAAAGGGGTAGGGGCTTACTTTTTTCTCTTGATATGGATTTGCTGAGTTTTATTCATATTTTTGTCTATCACTGCAGTTTATTTATTTTAACCCATACACAAGAATATACCACACTATAATTGCTCACTCTGTCTAGATGGACATTTGGACTGTTTCCAGGTTTTTGCTATTGTGAACAGTGCTGCTCTGAATAGTCTTGCACATGTTTCCTGAGTACATGTGAATGAAAATCTGGGGCATAGGTTATGCTGGAAACTTAAGGAAATAACACAAAACTATTTTTTCAAAATTATTCCACCGACATACACTCTCACTGGCAATGTTATAAGAGATCACGTGGCTGTGGATCCACATACTCCAAAACTTTGTACTGTCAGACTCTTAAAATTTTTTTTGTTAATTGAATAGGTGTGAAATGGTGTCTCCATATGGCCTTGATTTGTGTTTTCCCAATCACCAGTGATGTTGCACATCTCTTTATATGTTTACTGACCATATGTGCTTCCTTTCTGTGAAATCTCTGTTCATGTCCACATTTCTATTGGCTCCATTGGGCCCATCATCTTAATTAAAATGTTTGTTGTTAGGGGCACCTGGATGACTCATTTGGTTGAGCATTTGACTCTTGATTTCAGCTCAGGTCATGGCCGGGGGGTCCTGGGATTGAGCCCCACTGAGTGGGGCTCCATGACCAAAAGGGAGTCTTCTGGGAGATTCCCTCCCTCCCTCTTGCTCTCCTACTGCCCCTCTCCCCACTCTCTCTCACTCTAATATGAATATATATTCTGGTAATAATCCCAGTCAGTTGTGTATATTACAAATATCTTCTCCCAGTGCACAACTTGTTTTTCAAACCCTGTCCAGGTTGTCTCTTGAAAAACAAAAATTCTTTATTTTAACTTAGTCAAGCTTGTTCATCTTTTATATTTTAGCCAATGCTTTTTGTGTGTTTAGGCATCTGTCCCTACCCCAAGGTATAAAAGATATTCAAGGTATAAAAGATATATTTTTTACTAAGCATATTAAAGTTTTGTTTTTGACATTTTAAGCCTTTAGTCTATGTGTAGTCATGAAGAAGGGATCTGATTTAACCTATTCCCTTTGGGTCCATCATTTTTTTCAGTTTCTTTTTTTTTTTTTTAAGATTTTATTTATTTATTCATGAGAGACACAGTGAGGAAGGCAGAGACATAGGCAGAGGGAGAAGCAGGCTCTGTGCTGAGCAGGGAGCCTGATGTGAGACTGGATCCCAGGATCCCAAGATCACGCCCTGAGCTAAAGGCAGACGTTCAACCACTGAGCCACCCAGGTGCCCGTCAGTTTCATTTATTAACTAATCCTCTTAACCCATGGGTCGAATGTACAATATCTATCATATGTCAGAGTCACATGCTCCGTGAATCTGTTTCTGAGCTCTCTGTGGTACTGCAGTGGCCAGCCTGTCCGTCCCTGCACTGTATAGGTGAGCCACACTGTCTGAACCCTGATAGCCTCAGGATAAGTCCTAATATCCACAAGGTGATTCTCCTTACTGATCATCTTCTTCAGAGGTGCTCTGGCTATCCTTGGCTCTATACTTTCCCAAAGAAATTTTAGAATTATTTTCTCAAGTTTCAAAATAATAATAATAATAATAATAATAATAATAATAATATTCTAATGAATTTTCAATGGAATTACATTTAATCTATAGATCAGATTAGAAAGAATTGACATCTTTATGATTATCAGCTTTCCTGTCTGTAAGTATTTTTTCCATTATTTCTGCTTTAAAACTATCTCTTAATACCATTCCCCTGGTCTTTACTATCTTTTGTTACATTTCTTCCTGAGCATTTTAGAATCTTTAATGCTATTGTCTGTGTTACCTTCTCTTTGATTGCATTTTTTAATTATTTGCACTGGTGTATAGAAATGCAACAGACTTTTGAGTGTTGATTTCATATCCAGGCAGCTCGATGGACTTTCTAGATTTTGTCTTTTATAGTCTTAAATGTCATTGCCCTGCAGATCGGTGTGAGCCTTTCCATGTTCTTCCTCTTTGATACTCTAGAAGTCCTCTCGATTTGAGGCTGTTCAGTTCTTATTTTTTGTTTGTTTGTTTTAATTTCAGGAAATACATCTCTGCTGCTTCATATGATATTTACTCTTTTCTCTTTTTATTTCTGCCTCTTTTTGGTAACGTCTAATCCAGATATTAGCATTCCTACCTTTAAAATTCATATCTCCTTAACTTTCTTTGCCCAGTTCCACTTCCTTCCCTTCTGCCTTGAGAGTTTTTTCAATTTCATCTTCTGATTTATGAATTCATTTCCCAGTTGTGACCATCTGGCTATTTAATTATCTATTGTGCATTTTATTTGAAACATTATGTGTTCATAACTAATATTTCTACGTGATTCCTTTTTTATGAGCTCTTCAGTGGCCAGATATTTTGTCTGGAGGCTAGTTTTCTCCTATGTGTATTGGCTACTGTTAGGCAATAATTATGGGGGCTGGGCCAGGAAGATTCCAACAACAGCTCAAGGGATGGCCTGTGAAAAACCTTGAGGTGGAAAAGAGCCTCAGGCAGCAGAAAACCACAGTTTTCTATTCATCTGCCACAGCAAGCATGGTGCCTGGGGTCCCTGATTCTTTCAAGGACCCATCAAGAGGTGTTATTTCTAATTCATTTTAATATAAGAAAAAATGAACATAATAAGAATGTATATAAAATAATGAATCCAGTCTGGACTGTATTAATCTTTATATTAACACAGTCATAAGATACAATTTTTAATATATTTTAAAAAGGAAGGGTCCTCAGATCCTATAAGGTGAGCACTGTACACACACACACACACACACACACACACAAACAAACCCGCCCCTCCCCCCCCCCAAAAAAAAAAACAACAACAACCCATCACTGCTCACCCTCTCAAACAACCCTCAGATCAGGTCTGGTCTTCACCCTCCCCTCCACACCCCAGACACAGAAGTGCTTTAGGAGGAGACACTCCTTAGATTGTAATTCACCATCCCTGAGGGATGGAAGGAGATGGGATAAGAAAAGAAGCCAGTTGGTCCCCACCTGGTTTTGTCAGTTCCTCTTGAGCCCAGGGCACCAGCACTGCCCTAATTTCACCTCTGAGGCCCCGTAAATATGGGGTTTGACTCACAGAACTGCTGGTAGAGAAGCAATCCTGGATTGCCAACAGCTCTTTCTATTTGATCCTCCCAGGGAGTGCTAGAAGCTGGAGTGCTTGCAGCCCCAGGCCAAAGTCACCACCCCCACACAACAAATCAAAATAGCTCCTGTCATCCCTGGGGGTTCCCACAGTTTTCTATCTCACAGATCCACTGGGTTGATCTTGGAGGAAGAAAGCCAGCACTTGTGCTCCTTAAAGATGCAAATCTTACTTTGTCACTGGCCTGGCTGAAAAGTACTCGGGTTTCCTATTGGGCTTCCGGATTCTTAGCTTGACTCATTTAGGAGAAAGGAGAATTCATTATAACCTCCACTCTTACCCTCTTCCTAGATCTCCTCCAGAGTTACTAACCTGAATGCTTTAAGTTGAGAATTGTTGATCTGGAAATACTGTGCATGAATGGGTCACATGCATTTAATTCTCTTTCTCCTTCCAGCTAGAGAGGCAAGTTGACTTAGAAAATTAAGCTAGGTCTTACTCTGTAAACCTGGCCATTTAACTCTCCTCTCTCCTGGACTTCCTCCATATGGCCCAGACAGAAATTGGTAAGCTCACAAACTTCGAAAGTGGCTCTAAGAGGGAGTAGGGAGTCTTACTCAGCTTACAGTCTAAGCTTCCTTCTTCCACCCAGCTGTTGTTCAAGATCTGCGTACGGTCAGCATATAAGTACAATTTTGATTCCCTTTTGGCTCCTGTTGTTTCCAATGGGAACTTTCTGGAGCTGAGAGGAAGAGAGAAGAAATGATAAACAGGGCAGGACTCTGACTTTCCAGGATTCCTGACCACAAAGCCATCAAATACCAATAGCTCCTCTTTGTTGTAGATGGTAAAGGTTGAGCAGCCCCTCTGTTCTGCCCTATCATGACAGTCTTCTTGCCATTTCATCTCAGCCTGTGGTATTCCTTACACACTGGTCCTTACTGAGTGGTCCCAACATTTGATTTCATATCCAGGCAGCTTGATGAAAATGCCTGGCACTTGGCATATATGTGCGTGTGTGTGTGTGTGTGTGTGTGTGTGTAAAATGGATAAAGTGAAGTAAGTATTCATCCATTTTCTGAATATAGCTCAGAGAAGCTAAGTCATTTACCCAGAGTCACACAGAAGTTCTGGGACTGACATCAGATTGGTCCTATCAGATTGGTCTGATTCCCAGTCTTCTCCACGGGGCCCGGCTGAGAACTACTTCCCTGGCACAGCTCCATTTGCATCAGGAGAGAGAAATTTGGACTCATGGAGAGTACATGCCCCAGAGCTGACAGCTTGCTCTTCTTGTCCACTTATCTGCTGTCTATCTTCCTTACTAGCGGAGATACTGTAGGCATAGTTCTTATTAAATTAAGCGTGAGATGAAATCATTTATTTAAAGCCTTTTACCTGTCCATTTCCCCAGGGCAGTTCTTTATTAAGTGATTTCTCACATTTTCCTAGTGACTCAGTTCGTTTGATGGGTGGTATGCCAGGGGAAGATCAGGAGAGAAGAGAGACCAGGAGACAGAGATTGTTAACGAAGGCTGCCTGGGTAGCTGGAAAGGAGGCATGGGGAGAGATGGGGTACCTGAAACCTATGATGAAGGATCTCAGCCCCCCAAGAGCTCTGGGAGTTCATAGAAAGTCTCCCTTTCCTGAGCCATTCACTCCCTTTGAAGTACTGATTTCCCCCAAGAGAAAAAACAGCTGCTCGTTATGGGGACAGCAGGAGGGCCTCAGGGCAGAGGGTGGGTTCTATGTTTCCAGAAGCCTGGGAGCAATTTGGAAGGGTCTAGAAAGACAGGGAGGTTGAAGGTAATACCAGAGGTCACACGTCATCCAGAGCACAGTGTGGAGGAGACTGGGCCCCTGTGAGGGAAAAAACCTCCCTCAATGGAATTTAAGGCCTAACATAGTGACAGGGCCCCAACAATCAAAAAATGGCCATGGTCTCATTACCACTGCTATCAAGACTCTGGGAAACTCCAATGTATAAGTGAGGAGAATTTTTGAAAGGGAGAAGCAATTGGACTGGTAACTAAGACACTGAGCAGGCTGGCTGTCACTCTGCTCTCTGGACTCTGAAGTTCTCATTTATCAGATGGAGGTATTAATCTAATGGTCCTCGCAGGTTCTTTAAGCGAGGTAGGGTCTTCTGCCTGAGTTGAAGTTTCCTGATGATGCTCTCTGGACCATGACTACCAATTTGACCCCTACGAGCATCTGTCATACCACCATGAATGGATCACATACAGGGCTCTTGAGCCCCACACTCTGCCCTGATTCTCAGGGTATGCAAAACGTTTGCTAACACACCTCAGAGCTTGGAGCAGGCTGGCCCCTTAGGCAGCCTGATAAAATCAAGATCATTGGCTTTGGATCAGGATACCATGACCCTAATACCAGGTTCCTGTAGAACCAGGTTCCTAATATCAGCTTCTTAGTCAAGTCTCTGATGTTTCTGGGATTCAACTGTAAAATGAGGAAAATAATACTTATCCTTCTGTCCCATGGGGTTAAGAGATCTGAATGGCATGACTATGTAGGCTCTTAGAAGAATATAAAGTTCTCCTGCAGAGTGAGTAATGTGACCAATACTGACATTACTACGCAACTGTGAAGAGGAGACTCTAATACCTCAGAAAAACAAATCCTTCATTGTATGAATGAAGAAATGCTTTCCTTGAGTTAATTTAAAAATATATCATTTCCCTTAAAGGAATTGTTCCAAATTGGCCATACAGGGTGCTAGTCAGAAACACTGTCCCCTACTGGAAGTCTGGGTGCTGCTGTGATTCCCCCTAAGAGATTTTCACCTAGAGGGTCATTAGGCTTGGTGTCACATGACACCCTTTTGGCTACAGCCAACAGGACAAGAGTGAGCAACCCTACACAGGCAAGGTAGTAGGTATGAAATCTCTGCCCCCTCCACCCAGGAGTGTGTTCCACTGGATGGTGATTGAGCAATCCACAACATATGTGGGTCCATCCCCCCATTCCTGACACCTTCCTGACACCCCACAACTTTGTGTAGCCACGGCCTCATTCTTTTGCTCCAGGTGTTTCACAAATACTCGAGAGAGTTGTCTATGCTCATTGTCTCCTGCAAGGAGGAACTCTTCACCTCACTTTATTTTTTAAAATTGATTCTGGTTAGATTTCTTTCCCTCAGCCTTCTACTCTTGAAGGAGCCTTCTGTGGCTTTGGGAGGAGGAAAAGGCCCCTGAAATGGTCCAGAAGACCGCCTGATGAGGGGCCTCCCACCTCTTCTCTCAAGCTTTTCTACCCCCTTGCCATGCTCCAGCCAAGGTGGCCTCTTGCCCTTCCTACAACACAGCAGCAAGCTTCTCCACCTCCCCACTACCTGAAAAGCTCTTCCCTTCTGGCTCAAGTCAATCATTTGCTGTGTTCAGATCCCACCTTGAAATTCACCTTATCAGAGAATCCCCCCCCCTTCCTGCTCAGTGGAACACAGCATCTTCTCTGGTTCTTCTTTCTTCATCATTCTTCATCCTTCTCTGCATGCAGCACCACCTGATGTTTGACATGGATGTGTGTGTAACTTTTTCTTGTCTTCATCACTAAAATGTAAACACCATGATCACAGAGACTTTGTGTATTTTGTCTAATGCTACATCTTCGGTGCTTAGACAAGAGCCTTGTTCATCGTAGGTGCTTAATAAATACTTGTTGGATTAATTAGTTAGAAAATGATTAGAACCAATCAGATTCTTCCTGGGACTCTGCCCGCCAAAGGCTCAGAAAATCGGTACAGCCAGAGGACAGAGTGGCCCAGTCACCATCATGATGGAGTGTGACAGAAGGGGCTTCAGCATCTGTTGCTAAGGGGATGTCTAAATAGCCACCGTGTCACCACAGCTATGTCACATCCAAAACAATGCACTATTTTTCAGTCGATGGTTCAGGCTCCTCAGTACATTTGGCTACTTAGTACATTTAATGTTGTTTCCTGTTAGATTTTTTTGAAAAGCCTAAACATGTCTCCTCTATGCAGCAGAAGGAGCTAACTCACACAGAGAGTTATGAAACCATCCTCATGCTCTAAAAATTCAGTAATGAAAAAAAAAATTCAGTAATGATGTTTAAAATTATTTACCTGCTTATTTTTTTGACCAACCTCAACTTGTACCAGGTTTCAGGGAAGGAATCAAAAATCACAGATGATAATACTCTCTCAGAATTTTTTTTAAAAAGATTTTATTTATTTATTCATGGAGAGAGAGAGAGAAGCAGAGATACAGGCAGAGGGAGAAGCAGGCTCCATGCAGGAAGCCTGATGTGGGACTCGATCCCAGGTCTCCAGGATCACACGCTGGACTGAAGGCGGCACTAAACCGCTGAGCCACCAGGGCTGCCCCTCTCTCAGAATTTTTGATGTTATAAGTAACATCTTAAATAAGTCTTTCTTTGCATCTCAGATAATTTTTCTTTTTTTTTTCTCTCTTCCAAATAGCAAAATGATTGAGTCTAGGCCTATGAATCCTGATACACCCAAATGTAAGATAAGATTTTCCTTTTTCTCCCCCCATCCTGCTATTCTTCAGAAAAGAGGGAATCATTCATTGTCAGGTGTTATGAGTACTTTTATTAGCAGCACTCTTTAAATTACTTTATTTTTAACAGCCAAGAACTGTTGGAAGAAAAAGATATATAATCCCAGTGCCTCTAAACCCGGGCTGGAATCTTAGGGGGATTTAAGAAAATACTGCTTGAGTCCTACCTGAGACCAGTCACATCAGAATCTCTGGGGGATGGTGCTGGGCATTGGTCTTTTTTAAAAGCTTCCCAGCTGTATCTGTGTGCAGCTAGGACTGAGAGTCCCTGCCCTGAAATGACCTCAGTCCTTGTTCATTTTGTATATTTATAAAAGTCACTCCTCAGAGTCAGTATCCAAGGAACTAAAGAAATTTAACTTGGATTTTGTCTTATTCTTGGGGGTGTGACTTCCTCCTCTTCTTATCAATCTAGTCTCAGGAAACTGACAAGCTCAGTCACACAAAAGTGTCAATGACTCGTAACATTCATGGGTTAGTAAGCTTTTGGATAGGATACCCCTTGCCCTGAATATGAGGAGCCATGGGGTCTTCTGTATCCACACCCCCTTTCACCTCCATCTAGAGGGTGAGTGGTTGCATCCCATAAGGCTCATGTGGATTCCCAAGAGGTACTTTTCAGTTCCACCCCTAAAAAATACGGCATTCCGGGACCCATAATCAGCTCTGGGCCTGTACGCAGGGCAGTGTCCCTTTAATTTGCTGCTGGAATTGGGCAGTATCTGAGATCAAGACCTTTTGAAATATTTATCTGCTTGTTATTTATCTGGGCAGGGTGAGGAGGAGAAGAGAGGTCCTGGGAACTATGCCCAGAGCCAGAAAGAGTACAGGGAAAACTTTGCTAAATTTGTTTTAATAACTTGTACTGTATTTTTTTTTTTTTTTACAAAAGTAATAACTGCTTACTGGAGAAAACTTGGAATATGCAAAAGTATAGAGAAGAAAACAATCACCCATAATCCCACAGCCCAGAGACATCCGATGTTAACAGTCTGGCATTTTTCCATAAAGACCTTTTATTTTAAGCACACACACAAGCACTGTATATAATTATATGTAGTGTTGCATCCTGTTCTTTTTCTTTTAACTTTATATCATGAGCACATTGCTATGAAATTGAAAGTAATTTGGAACGGCTCCATAATGTTCCTCATTGGCTATCTCGCAATTTATTTCACTAATTTCCTCTTGTTGGATAGTTAGGTTATTTCCAAGGTTTCGTTTTAGTGAAGAATAATGAGACTGGCAGCCATCTACAGATCTGCTCCCACTTGTGATTCATTTTTAGTTTAATCTGTGACCAGAAAATTGACACGGTATAGAAAAAAAAAAAAACACATTATTTTTTTCTTACTATTTTTATTATTAAGGTAAAATTCACATAACATAAAATTTACCATTTTAACCCGTTTTAAGTATGTAAATCAGTGGCTTTTAGTACATGTGCAATGTTATGCAATCACCACTACAGTCTAATTCCAGTATGTTTTCAAAACCCCAAGAAGAAACCCTGTATCCATAATGCTCTCACTCCCCATTTCCCCCCTGTTACCCTCTATAACCACTAATCTGCTTTTCCTCTGTGGATTAGAACGCACTATTCTTGTGCTCAGGAATACCACAGTTCAAGTCCTGATTTGACTACTGACTAGGCTTGCGACTATAGCAAGTTTACTTAGCCTTTACTTTACTTACTAGCCTTACGCTCTCTTCAGCCTCAGAATTTTAGGTAAACGGACTGAGTTATTGGCAACTTAATGAGATACAATATGGGGAAACTCATGACAAAGTAGATGCTCGGTCATTTAAAAAACAATATTACAGCTGAGGGGCGCCTGGGGGGCTCAGTCAGTTAAGCAACCAACTCTTGGTATGGGTTCAGGTCATGATCTCAGGGTTGTGAGATTGAGCTCCATGCTGAGCGTGGAGTTTGCTTAAGATTCTCTCTCTCTCCCTCTGCCCCTCCCCTGCCTTCTCCCCCCACCTCTAAAAAAATTAAATAATAAAAATATTACAGCTGAGATGGACTTTTGAATATAATGTAATATAATCTACTCTTGGAGGAGGCAATTGAGAGCCCGTGGGAGAAAGCAGCTGGGTCCTCCCAATGTTGTGCTTGAGCTTCTGTCTTCACTCCACTTTTTGTGAAAAATACAGTCCTCACTTCCAATGGTTGCACACAGCCCTCGGACCCAGAGGTCAGCAGCTGGTAGAGGCTCCCAGGGCTTCCAGTGCAGCTGGCCTCAGATGAGTGTTTCGGAACTCAGGTATCTGGTTGCTGTTGTGCTACTGTCTCCTGTGTTCCTACACACCTGCAAAGGTGTGAACTATACCAAAGACGACAGTTGCAAAATAATCACTCCATAGATTACTGACTAGTTACAAAGGAGGAAAGGCAGCTTTACAACAGAGAAATGCACTGGAAACCACGTTAACTAAGTGGTGAAGCTTAGCATCACCACTAATGAGACAAACTGACATCACGTACTAAGGACACAACATCACCTATGTAGTATTCTCACCAAAAATGTCGACCTTCCACTCCTGAGGATCCAGAGACAAATCTAGAGACAGTCTCCAAACGACTGGCCTGGGGCTCTCCTAAACTGTCACTGCCATGAAAAGCAAAGAAGGCAGAAGACTCGGTGAAGAATAAAGGACACTACAGATGTGTGTACATCTGGACAGGTTGCCAATTAAGAAAAAAAAAAAAAAGAGTCACAAAGGAAATTATTATGATAATTGGAGAAATTCGAATATGGACTGTGTATTAGATGGTATTATGTCCTGTTAGTTTGTTTCTTTTTCTTTTTTATTGAGATACAGTTGACATAGGAGATTATATTAATTTCAGGTATATAGCATAATAATTCAATATTTGTATATATTGTGAAGTGATCACCACAATATCGAGTCAACATTCCACACCATACATAGTTATGGAAACAAGACTTTTTTTCTTGCGATGAGGACATGTTTAGTTTCTTCAGTGTGATGATCATACTATGGTTAGGTAGGAATATATCCTGTTCTTAGGAGATACATGCTGAAGTGTTTAAGGGGGAGGGATCATGAAGTTTATAATGTCTTCTCAGATATTTAGCAAAAAAGAAACTGTACTTGTGTATAAAGAGAGAGAAATGAAGCAAATGTAGTAAAATGCTAACAGTAGGTAGGTCTAGGTGAAGTTGCAATGTAGGGGTTCATCTTACTCTTCTTTCAACTTTCCTGGATTTAAAGTTTTTCCATATAATAAAGGTAGGGAAAATTTTTTAAAAAAATTGAATCCTCCCCAGAGAAACATATTACTTGAACTAAAGTTTAAGCATTTAACAAAGTTTAAGCCAACATTTAAACATTGAAGAATTTCACTGAAAAATCTAATTTCCAATTTCTTTAGAAAACTAAACCCATATTCCACAAGACAACTACTGGTGTTGTGGAGTGGTCTCTTTCTGCTTTAAAAGGTTGCCTCCAAAAAAAAAAAAAAGGTTGCCTCCACTCCAAGGATGCATGCTTAGGCTCTTATACTCACTGTCATTGACCAAGAAAACCTCGATGACAAAAATTTTGCACACCAAATTTTAAATGGGGAAGGAGAGCATTCTGGAACAGAAGCGCTCAGAAACCTACACAGCAGGTTGTGTTGCCAACAGAGCCAACCAAACCAGGAGGTCCCTAACACTATGGCACTCCTCTCAGACAGGTAGGAGCTTCACTGAGGATGGAGGCTGAGCCTCCTATTTTACCTGGGGACACCTCAAGGACCTCATCCTCACTAAGTGAGGGGCTTCTGTGAGAGTAGAAACCATAGGCTTCCACCTTTATGTTCACGCCAGAGAAAGGTGTTTGCTAGGGCACACAGCCTTGACAGCAGGCAACCAATTAACATTTTAGGAATCTCAACCACACCAACATGTACAATGACTACTCCTAACAAAATATTTTTCTTGGAAGCCTATGAATTTGTTGGTGGCCAACCTATCACCATGGTGCCCATCATCTTGGCCAACCAATCACAGATCAAAGTAGGTTGGGGCAAGAGCAACAGTTTATGTCCTCATAGAAGATTATGACACTTAATTGACTAAAATGAATCCAATTAGGAGACACATATACATGCCTCACATGACATCACCATAATAGGATAATGTCCTTCACACTGGTAGAGGAGAGAGAAAATCGCAATTCTGGTCTCAGCTTCATCACTGACTCACTCTACAATCTTGGGTGAGGCACTTAACCCATCTGAGCCCTAAAATGCCTCATCAATCAATTGAACATAATTGTCCCTGGCTTGCCTACTTCATAAGGATGTTGTCATGAGAGAATAAGATAATACATAGGAAAGTTTTTAAAAAATATTAAGGACTGAGATGCTATTGATTTACTATTTGGTGAATGTATTGTGATTTTTTTCCTGAGACATCTTCCCCACTCTAAATTCATCTAGTTCTTCCCTCTCCGTATCCCCAACCTCATTATCTCTCCTTACTCCAAACTTTCCTTTAGCCCATCCCAGAGTTCCTAAAACTTTCAGGGATGGCTTCCCTTGAAAACACTGGCCCCAAAACAAGAACAGGGGAGGCATGGATACTTGAACCTCGAGACTTTTGCAGGAGCAGGGAAGAGCCTTACCTGTTTCTGTAGCCCATGGCTCTACCATGGACCTCACCAAGTAGGAAGACAGGACATGTTTGTTGATTAAATGAGTGAGTGCCTCAGGGATGTGGGTGGGCCCTGCCCGAGCTGGGGACGGAAGGAGGCAGAATGGAAACCAGCAGCCAAATTCTGTACAGCAGGATGACACAGGAGGCAGAGAGGAAGTATGTGGGTTTGTGACCAAAAGAGAAAAAGGTCTTCCACTCTGTTGCATGCAATCACACCTTGTGACTTGGGAGCCAGCTGGGCATGTAGAATGGGATAATAAGGGGCTGGAGTCAGGAAGGGCTGAGAAACCCCACACCTCACCTGAGGCCTGATAGGAACCCCCTGCCCCCCTCCCCCAAAGTCACCACTTTCATCAGATGGCATGAGAAAAGCTTCAAAGTAAAGCATCCCAATTTTCCTCTTTGGGTTTGTTTAAATTTCTTTGGGATGGGAAAGATGTGGACAGGAAAAAAGACTCCTAAGCTGTCAAAGCACTCCAGTGACAAGGGGCAAGAAATGTTTGAGGAAAAATTTGGTCAGTGTGTAGGGCTACGAGCAGGCAGAGGTCGCACCCTGGCCCCACCCCCGCAGGCCGTGGAGGCTCCCAGAGCCAGGGTAATGGGGAGGAGAGCATTAGATAGTGCTTGTTTGAAATAAGACTTCTTAAAAGAAGCACAATTTGTTTGTATATAAGCACACACGTAATGAAAGCAGTTTACTTTCATTTTTAAAAGATATTTATTTATTTATTTATTTGAGAGTGAGAGTGAGAGAGCACAAAGCAGGAGGAGCAGCAGAGGGAGCAGCAGAGGGAGAGGGAGAAGCAGGCTCCCCGCTGAGCAGGAAGCTGGTCATGAGGTCATGGGGCTTGATCCCAGCGTCCTGGGATCATGACCTGAGTCGAAGGCAGACCCCTGATGGACTGCACAACACAGAGCAGTTTACTTTTCATGTGATTACTTCAAAATCCTAAGCTTAAATGCTTCAAAACAAGCAAAGAGCTGGAAAGACACAGTAGAAAAATGCAAGCTGTGAAGACATGCATGCAGAATTACCAACTACATCCTTTTCTCCTCAAATAATTATAGCTCTCCTCCACCATCTGACTCCTTCAGATATGGTCACCTCCCTTAGGCAATCCTATAGCAACTATTCTCCTCGTCACTTGGGGTACGAATCCCTTTCTTCTTGTTCTAGTTACTTCCTTCACTCAACAAGTGTTTTCTGAGGACCTGCTACATGTCTGGTACTGTTCTAGGGGCTGGGGTACATCATAAACAAAACAGATCCAAACTGATTCATCATAGGGTTTATATTCTAGTGAGAACAGATGGACACATAAATAAAGAAATAAAACATCCTTTTCCAAGAAATGGGCAGAAGACACGAACGGACCTTTCTCTAAATAATACACACAAATGGCCAACAGACACATGAGAAAAAGCTCAACGTCAGTCCACATCAGGGAAATACAAATCAAAACCACAATGAGATACCATCTCACCCTAGTCAGAAAGACTAAAATTAACAAGTCAGGAAATGACAGATATTGGCGAGGATGTAGAGAAAAGGGAACCCTCTTACACTGTGGGTGGGAATGCAGGCTGGTGCAGCCACTCTGGAAAACAGTATGGAGGTTCCTCAAAAAAGTTGAAAATAGAGCTATCCTATGACCCAGCAATTGCACTACTGGATATTTACCCCAAAGATACAAATGTAGTGATCTGAAGAGATACCTGCACCCCAATCTTCATAGCAGCAATGTCCACAGTAGCCAAACCAAACTATGGGAAAAGCCCAAATGTCCATTGACAAATGAATGGATAAAGAAGATGTAGTATATATATATATACAATGAAATATTACTCAGCCATCAAAATATGAAATCTTGCCATTTGCAACAACATGGATGGAACCAAAGGATATTATGCTAAGTGAAATAAGTCAATGAGAGAGAGAGAGACACTCATCATATGATGTGGAATTTAAGAAACGAAACAGAGGATCATAGGGGAAGAGAGGAGAAAATAAAACAAGACGAAATCAGAGAGGGAGACAAACCATAAGAGACTCTTAATCATAGGAAACAAACTGAGGGTTGCTGGAGAGGAGGAGGGTGGGGGGATGGGGTAACTGGGTGATGGACATTAGGAGGGCACATGATATAATGAGCACTGGATGTTGTATAAGACTGATGAGTCACTGACCTCTACCTCTGAAACTAGTAATACATTATATGTTAATCTAACTTAATTAAAATGTTTAAAAGTTTTAAAGAAATAAAACATCCTATTTATAACATATGTCAGACAGTGAGAGGTGCTGTGGAGCAGCACACAGCAGGGGAGGGCAATAGAGAATGTGTGTGTATAGAGGATGGGGGCACAGGTTGGAGCCTCACTGAGGATGGGTTTGAGAAAACCCAGGGGAGATTGAGGAGTGAGCCATGTGACAATTTGGAGGAAGAGTAGTCCAAGCAAAGGCAACTGCACGTGCAAAGCCCCTGAAGCAAGAGAGTATGAGCGAGAACAGTGGAGGCCAGTGGGGCTGGAGTGGCGTGGGGCTGGTGAGTGGAGATGAGGTCAAAGGGCCACAGGGAGCCACAACATCCAGGCCCTCGGGGACCATTGTAAGAACTTTGTCTTTTGTTTTTTCATAGGGGAGTGACATGATCTGACTCTATTTTAGCAAGATCACTTGAAGAAACCCTTGAAGAGAGACTGTAGGGGACACTGAGGGAGATGACAGCAGTTTAGAACAAAGTGGTTGTGTTGTAGCTGGTGAGATATGGTCAGCTTCTGGATCTGTTCCAAGGTAAAACCCACAGCCCTTGCTGATGACTTGAATGTGGATATAAAAGAAAGCATGAAGTCAAGTGACTCTAAGACCTTAGGACTGGACAACTAAAGAGTGGGGTCACCATTAAGTGAGGGGAAAGACGAGAAGGGCTGGTGGGATTTGGGGAAGAACAGGAGTTTGGCTTTTGACATTTTCAGTTTGAGTTGTCTTTTGGAGATCCAAGTGGAGATGTTGGGAAGGCAGTTGGATATGAAAGCGAAATTTTGGGAAATGGTCCAGGCCAGAGACATAAATTTAAGAGTTATCAAATGTATATTATTTGTGTTCAGGTAGGTCCGTTGGGACAAAAACTATGTCTTATTGTTTGTTGAACCCCTACCAAACTTAGGAGTGATTTGCCTACCCATAGTAGGGACTCTGTAAATATTTATAAAATACATGGATTCATCTGTCTGTGAAAATAAAGCCAAGATTAATTGAGATGTGAAAACAGTGGCACCCCCCCCCCCTTCCATCATGCACAGATAGTGGCAAAAACCCAAGATCTAGAATGAGCTGATGCAGACATGAGTCCTGGGTCTGCTGCTTCTAACAGGGTAATCTTGGCCAAGTTGCCTAACATCTCCAAGCCAGTTTCCTCATGTGTAGAATGGGAGCAATCTTAATAGCTATGTCAAGAATGGTTATGAAAATTTAAGGAGTTCATGAGTGTGAAATGTACAAGCGCCCTACAGATGGGAATTAGCTGAGAGAACTGGGCAGGGCTTGGTAAATGAACAAGCACCTTCTTGTTCACCTGAAAGATTTTGAGTAGAAACCCCAGAAGCTGGGATTCAGAATGCAGTGGGGTGGTCCCTTCCTGGCTACTCCTTACCCCTGAGGGGCCCAGTCTAACCATCACCCCCATCCCACCCCAGCCCACACACCCACTGCTCGAGCAATTTTCTGGACCACCTCTGGACACGCTGAGTTCTCCTTCCTCACCTCCTATAGCAATGGCCTCCAAAGTACCAATGATTCATCTTCTACTAGAGTAAAGCTAGAAAATACTGGAGCATATACTCAGATTTATTTTTAACCTTAAAGAATGAATAAAAATTGTCAACATCACTCACTAGGGAATGAAAATTGAAACCATAGTGAGATACCACCACCCACATTAGAATAAAAACAAAACAAAATCAAAAACATACATTCCCATCATACTAATACTAATACTAAGTGCTGGCTAGGATTTGGAGCAACTAGAAGTTTCTGATATGCTACTGGTGGGAATGCAATTTGCACAGACACCGGGGAAGATATTTTGGTGGTCTCATATAAAGTTAAATATACACCTTCCATAAGATCCATGGGATTTATTGAAGAGAAACAGAAACTTATGTTCCCATAAGCACCTGTTTGTAGATGCTTGTAGCAGCTTTATTCATAATCGTCCCAAACTGGAAACAACCCAGATGCCCTTCAATCAGTGAATGAATAAATGATGGTACATCCATAGAACAGATGGAATACTGCTTAGCAATAAAAAGGAACAAAGAATTGATTCAAACAACATGGAAGAATTTTAAATATATTTTATAAGTGAAAGAAGCCAAAGCCAAGAAGCTCCATATTGCATGATTCGGTTTATATGACATTCCAAAAAAAAGCAGAGAACAGATCAGTGGTTGCTGGAGGTTGGGAGGAGTTGCTGAACAGAGAGCCAGCACGAGGGGACTTGGGAATGTCTGTTAAGATGGATACACTGTTTTCCAAAACCCTTAGAAGTGAACATAATAAAAACTGAATTTTACAATATGTAAATTAAGAAAACAAATAATCAGGATATGGGATGAACTCAAAATAGAATACAAATTGTAATAAATGAATTTCAGTGTATTATAAATGGATAGTGTCACTACACTGAAGGGGATGGAGAAGAAAAGACCTAGCCTATGTCATTCTGGCAACTGGTATTTTGACTGGATGTTATCAGGCAAAAAGAAAAATAGACTGCATACAAATCATGTGGTTAATAAATTAGTTCCTCACAGGCATATGCATTAGCAATTCTGAAAATGGATGTACTAATATTGGACAAATAAGTAAATATATTATAGATAAGGACAGCACGATATCTCGCAGTCAGAGCGAGAAGTTACACACAAGGTAAAGGGAAGGCCAGAGTGAACTCTGTGGTGTTGGATGGGATTCAGAGGTATCAGCATGAACTCATGTCTCTTTGTTGGTTTGCGTGGCACATTATACATAACTTTTCCTATTTTAACAACTTTTAAGTGTAAAATTCATTGGCATTAAATATACTCATAGTGTGCAACCATTTCTTAATATCCACTTCCAGAATTTTTTATTCCAAACAGAAACCCCATAAGCATGAAATAATAATCCTCTATTCCTCTCTAACTCCAGCCCCCATTAGCCTATATTAAATTATCTGTCTCTCTATATATGTATATTTTAGATACCTCATGTAAGTGGAACCATGCAATATTTGTTCTCCTGTGTCCTGCTTATTTCACTTAATGTACTACTTTCTGGATTCATCCATACTGTAGCATGTATCAGAATTCCATCCTTTTTAAGGCTGAATGATATTCCACTGTGTACCATGATGTCTACACCATTTTTTTATTTATCTGTTCATTTGTTGATGGACACTCATCATTTTTTAAATTTGAATTCATGTATGGAGACGTGAGTGTCCATGTATTAGTACACAGATATATTTTCCTGTCTCTGCCTCCTGAGAGGGCCAAGAAGCAACCATTCTCCAGGGGTAATGAGCACACCTAGAACCTAGATCTTGGTTTATAAATATCATTCTTCAGTAAAAGAAACCAGAGTTCTTTGGAGAAGTGGTTGATTGTAGGCTTGGGGCAGGGAAAATGGGTCTCTAGCATCTAGTGAACCCAGAGAGTTCAGAAATGCTTTTAAAAGGTTGGAAGGATGGGTGCCTGGTTGGCTTAGTGGGTTGTCTGCCTTCGGCTAGGGTCATGATCCTGGGGTCTTGAGATTGAAGCCCTGCATTGGGCTCCCTGCTCAGCAGGAGAGCCTGCTTTTCCCTCTCCCTCTTATGATCTTTTTTGCTATATCTCTCCCCCCAAATAAATAAATAAAATCTTTAAAAAATTTTTTTAATTAAAAAAAAAGTTGCGAAAAATGTAAAAAGGTACAGGAGCTGACGTGAAGGAGCTCCTGGTAGCCAAAGCCAGAACAATTGCAGGAATAAAATAAATAATAAGCCGAGATTATAACCACATCCATGAATTCATACCAATATAAATAATTGAATAAATAAATAAATGGAAGTGAAAAAACAGCCCCTCCTTTCAGAAGGACTTTGACTAACAGACATAGAAACAGCATACACATGTGGAAAGAATGAAGGAAATGGGAAAACCACCATTAGAACAGCATAGTAATCATTGTTACAGGCTAATCCATGCAGATGCTAAGATTAGAGGGAAAAAGTCTGAGGAGAATAGATATGTTCATAATCTCAAACACCTCTCCCAAGATATTCATCATAAAAAGGACACACTGTAGCTTGACAGTGGGGAAGCCCAGCAGACACCCTCTCAAGTAGGCTCCAAGTAGACATGACCAGGAGAGAGCCAGGCAGGCATCATGGAGCCCCTCAGGTGACACTCTAGAAAGAGTGCGTGGGCTCTGTAGTATTCTTGCCAAAAATGTAGAGCAACAATCTAAGCATCAGTAGACATTGGACAAATCCAGATTGAGGAACATTCTATCAAATAAAGTCAGGAGAGACAAGGAGAGGGAGAAGCTATCACAGAATGGACCAGGGGATGAAGGCAACATGACGAGTAAACGTGGTATGGGATTCTGGACTAGCTCCCAGAACAGAAAATGTATATTAGTGGAAAAATTAATGAAAATCCAAATAAAGTCTGTAGTTTGGTTAATAGCATTGTACCCATGTTACTATCTTTGTTTTGATAATTGTCCTAGGATTATGTAAGACATTAACATTAGAAGAAACCAAGAGAAGGGTGTGTGGGAACTCTCTGTGCTATTTTTGCAACTTTTCTGGAAGTCTAAACATTTTTTGTTTGTTTTTTTTTTTTAAATAAAAAATTTTAAAAAAATAAGGAATAAAAGCTTTACTGCTCTCCTATGTTTTAAAATACACATAATGTGGGGCACCTGGGTGGCTCAGTCGGTTGAACATCTGCCTTTGATTCAGGCCATGATCTCAGGGCTCTGGGATCGAGTCCCGCGTCGGGCTCCCTGCTCGGTGGGGAGTCTGCTTCTCCCTCTCCCTCTGCCACTCCCTTTCCCCAGTTCATGTTCTCTGTCTCTCTCTGAAATAAATAAAAGCTTTAAAAAATAAATAAAATACACCTAGTGGATTCATATAGTGAGATACATGCATTAGCGTAGCAATTGTCAGTTTTAGATACGGGGGGGTGTGTGTGCAAACTTAAATAACCCATGGGAGTTCAGAGGGGAAAAGATCTGGAGACCACTGCCCGTCAGCCTGAGCTGAAAGTCCTGCAGATACCAAGAGTAGTCAAACTCTCAGAGATAGAAAGCAGAAGAAGGTGGTTGCCAGGGGCTTGGGGAAGGGAGGAGCAGATGGGGAGTTAGTGTTTAATGGGTACAGTTTCAGTTTTGCAAGAGGAAAAAAAAAGCTCAGAGCTGGATGGGGGTTCTGGTTGCACAGCAGCATGAATGTACTTAATGCTACTGAACCGTTTGCTTAAAAATAGTTATGATGGTAAGTTTTCAGTATGTGTATTTTACCACATTTAAAAACAAAACAAAGCAAGGACTTGCAGGGTTTATGGTCGGCTCTGCACTGTCTTGCTTCTACATCTTTCTCACAGGTCAGACTTGTCTTCCCAACAAGGCTTCACGTGAGCTGGGTCTGGAAGCCCACTTGTGTTGCAAGCCCGGGTATTGGGTCATGCTTAATCCACAGATAGGACACAACAGGAGATGGAGAAACTCAGAGTGCAGACGGGAAAATTCTCTTGGGGGAAGCTATGAAAAGGTTTCATTGAAGGTTATCTTAATCTCCCGGAGACAAGATGAGCCTTCCCTCAGATCTCTGAGGCCTGGTGACCGAGGCTCGGGGATGACCTGGGAGAAAATGCCCACCCTCTGTCTTCTTTATCCACCTCCCTGAGAGGGTCAGCCCAGGTTATGTGTGCTCCTTGGCTCTGTGGGATCTTCCTTCAGGATTTATGCTTACTCCATGTGTATTTATGCACAAACACATCTATATAGGCAAGGTTATGTTGGGGTGGTAAACAATCCCCAAATTTCTGTGGTTTAAAACATCAGTTGGTTTCTTGCTCATATCTGTACATGATCCCAGGTTGGCCAGGGCCCTTCTCTGTGTCATGGTCCGTCTGGGATCCAGGATGATGCCATAGCCATTATCGGAAACACGGTGGTAACCGTGGGTTACCAGTCTTTGCCTGGAAATGACCAAGGTCACTTCCGTTCACATTTCATTGTCTAAAGCATGTCATATGTCCTGGCATGACTTACAATAGGTGGGAAATCACAGTCCTGCACAGGGTGCACTTGCTATCGGGGAACAGTGGTACAGTCCACCATCGCATTGACCCACCTCCCCAATACTTCCCTCACCCATAGGGGAAGAAATTGGAGCTGGGGAGAGTGCCGTTCCCACCCCACCCACACCAACCACACTCTGCCCCCCTGATAGAACTCTTAATGCTTCTACCTCCTGCAGCTGAAGACTCAAAGCCCAATTAGGGGAATTTGTTGGTCCTCTCCATGCCTGTTCATTTCCTGTCCCATTCCCACACTCCAGGCTGGGTCTGCCCAGATGGCCGTCAGGGTCCCACCCTGCTCCTTGTGAGAGAAGATTCATGGTCATTCTTGAAGAGCACGTGTGGGCTGCTCACAGGGGCCCCCCGTGTGACTCATTTGGCTTCCCAGAAGCTAATCAACCAACTGGTGATTAGCGATGCACCAGCCTATTTTCCCCTCTGCTCCTACTGGGAATCAGTGACTGCAATCCTGGAAGACTGAGAGAATCTCTATCACTTATTTACATTCTTAAGAGCCATGGTGCTAGAGAGCTGCTTTTCTTTATTTTTTTTTCTTTGATAATGGAATGTAATCTTTGTATAAGATTGGTCCCCTAGTAACAGACAAAGAAAGATGCAGGAGGCTGCAGTGGGTATGTATTTGTGTGTGTGATTTAGTCAGATTTCACTTTACACTAAACAAATTAGCTCACTTTCTATACAAATTCACAGCATTCTTAAAATAGCCAGTTCCCATTGTGCATTTAAAATACTAAATAGCTTTCACAAAACTCTGATTTACACCCAACTTTTCAGGAGCATTGTTCCTTTATAAAGCAAAGCCTTTGCTGATGTTTCTCAGCAAATTCCTAGAACTATAGACAATATGGAAATAGAAGGTCCTGGATACAACAATTGTAATATTTGTGACTCACCCAAAACTTGCTTCCCTTTTGGGATGGGGGATTTCTGGCAGGGAGGAAACAGATTTATTCATTTGTTCAACAAATATTTGTTTTGCTGAGTGGCTTCTAAGAGCGGAGTACTCTGATAAGTACTACGGAAGATGCAAGGAAAGATTAGCACCCATTACACCCTGCTTAATGTTTACAATTGGCCATGGGATTGTCTTTCATTTGCATGATATCCTCCAGAGGTAGCTTTGTGCCCAGAGACCAGATGGGGAAACTGACCCCTGGATTGGTCAGGCCTCAGGCCCTGTCCCACACAGCTCCAGGCCGAGACCTCCTCCCTACTCCTCTCTCCTTGGCACACTTCTCCTCAGTAGTGGTTCTTGGCACACACAATAGTGGTTCTTGGCACTTCTACCCAAACCTGGTGGCCTCCCAGGACCCTGCACTGGCCCCAAAGGAGGCAAATCGATCTGACACACGGAGCCTTGAAACTTGGGCTTCTCTTTTTGCCTAAGTGAATTCTAGGTTATTGTTGGGCAATAACGTCTGATTAAATCAGGGCAGAGCGTGATTGGCCTATGTGCGCTGGTATGGGGCAGGGCCTCGCGGAGCGGGGCAGAAAAGCCTGTGTGGGCTCAGAAGCCAGCACCGAGCCTTGCAGGTTTGCGTGGGGCCAGTGGTGGTGGTGGCAGTTCCATTCACCAGGACCTGGGAAATCTGGTCAGTCACACTATCAGGCGGATGGGACTGTGTGATGGAGACAAGGCCTCTGGAAAGGGTTGGTCCCTTCTCCAGGGTGAAAGCACTCGTTGCCCCAAAGAGCAGATAATTCTCATATTCATGTGGGGGAACACCTACTGCCAGAGAAACTTCTCCTGACTTGCCATTTGGTGGCAAGCCTTCAGATGTGCAACAGTGTTCCAAAGGGGTTTGGAAGATGGTCTAGGCTCCTGGGAGGCTGGCTGACCAAGGCCCAAAGCTGCTGCTGGCAGGTTGGGGAGAAGGGGGTTGCAGAAAGCCATTGAGAGCAGAGCAGGGGCAGGGTGCAGCCCCACACAGACCCCCTGTGGCCCGTGCGGAGGAGGCATTGCCTGAAGCAAACCCCCTGACCTAGAGCTTAAGGGGTTGGGGGCGCTGTTGTTTCTCTCCCTGGGGGATTATTGCTATACACACCTGCAGTTAGTCACAGTGTAGGCTTTTAAGAGGTGATCTGCCTAGCATCATCTTCTGCCTCCAGACAGGATGTCATTTAAGCTTCCTTCCAAGTTTCCATGCTTTTCCTCTCCTCAGGGCCACCCTATTTCTGCTCACCTTCTTTAGAACGTGCCCCTGGAAGAAATACAAATCAAAACCACAATGAGATCCCACCTTACACCAGCCACAAAGGCTAAAATTAACAGGTCAGGAAACAACTAATGTTGGCGAGGATGTGGAGAAAGGGGAACCCTCTAGCACTGTTGGTGGGAATGCAAGCTGGTGCAGCCACTCTGGGAAATAGCGTAGAGGTTCCTCAAGAAGTTAAAAATAGAGCTACCCTATGATCCAGCAATTGCACTACTAGGTATTTGCCCCAAAGATACAAGTGTAATGATCCCAAAGGGCACTTGCACCCCCATTTTATAGCAGCAATGTCGATAATAGCGAAACTATGGAAAGTGCCCAGATGTCCATCGACAGATGAATGGATAAAGAGGTGATATATATATATATAGCAACATTATATATATATATATATATATATATATATATATAAAATACATTTATAATGTAATATTACTCTGCTATCAAAAGGATAAATATTTATATAGACGTAGGTGGAACTGGAGGGTATTATGCTGAGTAAATAAGTCAATCAGAGAAGGACAATTATCATATGGTTTCACTCGTATGTGGACTATAAGAAATAGTGCAGTGGATCATAGGGGTAGGGAGGGAAAACTGAATGGGAAGTCATCAGAGAGGGAGACAAACTATGAGAGACTCAACTCCAGGAAGCAAACTGAGGGTTGCTGGAGGGGAGGGTGGGGGGAATAGGGTAACTGGGTGATGGGCATTAAGGAGGGCACGTGATGTGATGAGCACTGGGTATTATATGCAACCAATGAATATGAACTCTACATCTGAAACTAATGGTGTACTATATGTTGGCTGATCGATTTTAAATTTAAAAAAAGAAAAAGGGGTCCCTGGGTGGCTTAGCAGTTTAGCCTTTGGCCCAGGGCACGATCCTGGAGTCCCAGGATCGAGTCCCACGTCGGGATCCCTGCATGGAGCCTGCTTCTCCCTCTGCCTGTGTCTCTGCCTCTCTCTCTCTCTCTCTGTAATAAGTAAATAAATAAATCTTAAAAAAAAAAGAAAAAAAAATGAATGTGCCTCTGTAGAAACATTGCTTCCCCCTGCCCTTCTGCACTTGACTCCTCTGTCAATCCCTGACCACACAATGTGACCGGGCTGTAGTGGGCCATGTGGAAGGCAGGAAGTTGCCACGCTCATGCTCGCCATGGGCCCAGGCCCTAGCGTCATAAGCAGAGGCTCACACTGTCGTGGAACTGAGATGAAGGTTCCATCCGTGCCCCGCCCAAGAGACTTACTGGCCTCCCTCAGTGACTCCTTTCCAATTTTTCCTGCCAATTCCTAACCAAAATTCTTTACCCTTCATCTCAAAATTTTTTTTCCCTTAGAAATAAATTACTGGACAGGAGTTGGCTTCTTCCCTGCTCTTGTGGTTTTTATAGGCAGGAATTCTCTGTACCTTCCTGGCTCCCTGCTCCACCCAAGACCCCTCCCCACCGAGGGGAGCCGGGTTAACTGAGTAGACGGTTTGGGAGGGGAACAGCATCCTGCCAGGAAACAGAGCTGACATTTTTACTTCTATCTGCTGTTTCTGAATTTTGGAAATTTGGGGGTGGGGGGACATGGGTGTTATATATCGACCTTCTTAAGCCCCAGCAGCCCAGAAGGAAAGCACAGAGACATTTTCAAGAGCTGGCTTGTGTCCCAGAAGTATATAGTAAGCTGGAGGCCCAAGGCCTGGCACCCCCATCTTACCATGTACCCATTTGTGTCTCTAAGCCCATTCACTGTTGCTCTATCTCCCTAGAGCCTCCTGACATGTACGGATGCCTGGCTGGGTCCCAGGAGCTGCAGAGTGTTGAATTAGACACTGTGCCCAGCCCTGTGTAATTATCCAGAGTCAAAATGAGTCAGCAGGCAACCCAGATTAAAAACCATGGCTCCTGACTCAGGACCACACTCACAGTGCCCAGTCTGCTGAAGGAACTCTCTGAAGGAAATCTGGGGAGGGTGGGGGGAGATAATGAGGAGCCACTAGGGAGCTAGACTAGATTCTGGGTGAGGCAGGAAGGATGATGAAGTGTCTCAGGAAGGAAGTCAGGACCCTCCAGCACCCATTCTTCCTTTGTAATTAGAACCCTCCCCGCTCCCCACCCTACACCCCACTCCCCACAGCTCTCTGCTCCAGCCTGATTCCCTGGAGATAGGAAGTACTGGCCAATGCCTCCTGTTCACAACAAACATTTGCTATGGCTGAATTCTGTGCCCAAACCCTGAAATGGTGACATATGAAAGGCTGTGTGAACCTAGATAAAACATGTTTTTTAAAGGATTTTAGGCAAAGCTACACTATTTTCTGAATTAACCCTGGAGGATTCCCTAGCCTTCTCTTGCTCTGAGGAACTGACACTTGACAACTTTCATGGAGCAGTAATTGGATGAATATTCCTGTAAAGAAGTCTTAAAATTTCTGAGCCCAATGTGAGTCTCAAGTAAATACTTTAGGAGGCGACTCCATCTCCGACCAACTCTACAACCCAGCTGACCCAGAAGTAACCAGCTCGAGGAGATTTCGTAGCCTGATTAATCCCAAGCTGTCATGTCCATGGCTAGTGGATTGATCACCTATCAGTCTTTAGGGATTTCCAAGTACTCTTGGGAACGTTTTTTGACATTGCGCAGACCTGTCCAATCAGAGAGTAGGAGACCTACAGGAGGAGCCAGGGCATTTAGCCTAGAGAAAGGAATACACAGCCCACTAATATGGGAAGCGTGCTGTGTGGATACGGGTCAGGCTCGTTTAGTACGGCTCGGAGAGCAGAACCATTTTCAGTAGATGGAGGTAGTGAGTTTTCTGCCACTGGGCAAGTTAAAGGGAGACTGCGTGTGCATGGGTCAGAGGGACCATTTGTGTCACCCATCAGGGTCAGGCCCCAAGATGCTTCCAACCTGTTATGGACTGAATGTTTGTGTCTCGTAAAATTCATCTAGTGAAGCCCTAACCCCAATGTAGTGGTATTAGGAGGTGGAGCCTTTAGAGGGTAATTATATTTAGATGAAGTCATGAGGGTGGAGCCCCCATGATGGGATCAGTGCTCTTATAAGAAGAGGAACAGACGCCAGAGCCGGTTCTCTCTGCCATGAAGTGAGAAGGTACTGGTCTGCAAGTCAGGGAGCAGGCCCTCACCAAGAACTGAATCAGCCAGCACCTTGATTTTGGACTTCCCAGCCTCCAGAACCATGAGAGACAACTGTCTGTCACGTAAGCCGCCCAGTCTATGGTATTTAATGTGATAGCCCAAGCTGAGACACCAGCGGAATCCTTGGTTCTGTGGAATTTCAAGAGATGAGGCTGAGTCTACACCAACCTTACGAGATGCCCTGGACATTATAAAAAAAAAAAAAAGAAAAGATTCCTCCCTTTTGTGTTTTCACATAAGCAGAAAAAACTACGGTTTCTACTTTCACTGGATTGCAGATAAACAGGAATCTCGTGTTTCCCTGGGATCTGGAGGATGCTATTTAGCCGTGCTGGTTTCACTCTAGGTTAGCAGTCCGTGAGCATCCGTGTAAGGCCCCCTCTCACCTGGGGATTGCAACGGTAGATCCGAGCTGGGTTACCTGCAAGTCACAGTGGTGGGGGGCCCCTCTCGCCAGAGACTGTTTCTCAGACACCCTTTTTTGTACATCCACAGCCCCCCCCCCCCCCAGTTCACTCAGCCACAATGGAGGTCTAGCTCAGAAGCAGAAAATAAAACTTGCAGGAAACCAAGGAAGTAGGACGCTCTTTATGTGGAAGAGCAGGTGTCTCTCTAGCTGGTGAGACTTGAGAGACCCTTAGAGAGTGGCCTCCCACTCCCCTCCCTACCACCCCCGGAACCCCTGCCAGTCCCTTGTGCCCACAAAATCTGCCCTGATGCCCTCCACCCCCTGTCCCCGGAAGGGCAGCTCCGAGGCAGGAATCCAGGACGCTCACTAACTCAGCCAACCTCCAAGCGGTAGTCATCATGGAAAAGAAAATATGAATCTGGTCGCTCTTCCTCCTGCTGATTTTACCTTAAATCTTGACGCATTTCAAAGTTAACCGAGGGCAGCCCTGGTGGCTCAGCGGTTTAGCGCCACCTTCGGTCCAGGGCGTGATCCTGGGGTCGCAGGATCGAGTCCCGCGTCGGGCTCCCGGCATGGAGCCTGCTTCTCCCTCCTCCTGTGTCTCTGCCTCTCTCTCTCTCTCTCTCTCTCTCTCTCTCTCTCGTCTCATGAATAAATAAATAAAAATCTTTAAAAAAAAAATAAATAAAAAATAAAGTTAACCGAAAAGCAGAAAGAAGAATCTAAGCAACACCTGGGGTTTCACCTCCCCCACCCCCAAAACTGAGGCTAAGATCTGTCTCCCCTTTGCTTTGGATCATGACACATTTCAGGTAGAGCCGGTGCCCTTGTGTTCAAGCCCCGGTGCTGCGGTCTCCTCCATCTGTCCGCTTGCGGAGCTTTCTGTTTATTTCAAAGGGAAGCATGACATTCTAAAATGCCAGGTGGGGGCCGGGGTCCCCCTGATAACCCTGTGCTCGGGGCCCCGCTCAGGGGAGGGGGTCTCGGCGGCCCCCAGGGGGTGGTCTCGGGCTCTGGGGCGGGGCGGGGCGGGGTGGGGGTGATGGGGTGGGGGGCGGGGTGGGGCAGGGTGGGGGTTGGGGGTGGGTGGGGGCTGGGGCTGGGGGGCGGGACGGGACGGGGCGGGGGTGTGGCGCTCCCAGCCCCGCCCGCCGGGGCTTCCGCGGCCTCGGCCTTCCCGCCGCGAGCCATTGTGCGCGCGCCTGGGGGCCGCGTTTGCGGGCGGCGGCGGCGGGCCGGGCACCTGGCAGGGCGGCCCCGAGGAAGCGCTCGATCCTCCGCGGGGCACGTTCGCCTCGGGCCCTGCCAAGCGCCCCGCCGGGCGGAGGGGGCGGCGCCGGGGGTGCGACCCCGGCCCTGGGGTTCGCAGGGGCAGCCGCGCGCGCTCGCTCCTTGGCCCCATCCTTCCTTCTTTCCGTCCTTCCTTCCCCCATCGATGGATCGATCGTTGTAGGGCCTCGTGCTGCCAAGCCCAGTGTGGCTGCGGGCGCTGCAGAGCCTGGTTTCCGCCTCCTTCATTCATTCGCTCATGCATTCGTTCCCGGGGGGGGGGGGGGGGCGGGTGCTGGGCCGGCGGCCGGGCCGTCCTAGGGGCTGCGGAGTCAGCCAGGGGTCCTGCCCCGGGACCTTTCACTCTAGCAGAACCAGACCACGAGCAACAGATGTACCAGGTAAACATGGCCCTGCCGCCCCGGGGAAGTGCTGCGGCAGGGAAGAGAAGGCGGGAAATCAATCCTGGGAGTGGGGGCCCAGTTGCCAAACAGCTCTCTGGAGGAAGAACTTTCTAGGTAGGGAACGCGCAGTGCAGAGCTCTGCAGTGGGAGCTTGCCCGGAAGAATGGGACTTCTACCCAGATGGCTTGTGGCCTCGGCCACCTGTGCCTCACCTGAAGGAAGGTCATCTCCTTGAGGCGGGGCCCACCGTGAGCGGGGGCATCTGTGCCCCAGTGGCTCCCCTTGGTCTGCAGAGTCGTCACGTGGGTTCACCGTGGGGTGACCACAGGTATCCTCCCCATCTGGGCTTCCTTTCTGTCTCCAGTCCCATGCCTGGCCCCTCTCCGTTTGCCCCGTGCCCTGCAGCCTGGCCAGTGATTGGTGGTCCCCTAGATGTACTGGGCTGCTCCAGGCCTTGGTCCATGGCATCTCCTAGAAGGCCATACACACTCCTGACTCCGTGTCCACCTGACAAGCCCGGACTCTTCCTTCCAGAGTCTGTTCAACATCACATCCAAAGCCCCCTTTCACTTCCCCTTGAACATTCCAGCCCACCCTCTGCTTTATGTGATACCTGGCACAGATGTCAACAGGTGAATCTATGGCCACATTGCACTTATGTGTTGCTTTGTTGGTGGCCCCAGTGGGCCATGGCCCTCCCTCCCTTACCTCTAGGCCCTCAACATCCAGCACCCACCTGACATGCAGTACGCGCTCAGTAAATGCAACTCAACCAAATGGGTGAACAGTACCTGGCTGCCAAGTTTCCCTAAGCATCTGGGGCTGAATCAACGAGTCCATGGCTTGCTCTTGGATATTTAACAGACTGTATTCACAGCTGTGGACTCCCGGGTCATGGATTTCCTGTGGGTGAGGGACTGGCCAGGGGAAAAGGTCTTCATTTTAACCACGGAAAATGGCTGGCTCAAGGGGCATTGTTGTGCGAGAGAATAGGAGAGGCTCTCCTTCTCCTGGACTCCACCCCAGCCCTGGGTGCCAGTCTGTGTCTGGCCACACAACTCCTGGAAACCCTGGTCAGAAATGGACTTCCTCTCCTTCCCACCAGGACTCTGAGCACTCCTGGGGCAGCGACACTTACAAAGAGTGTGGTGGGCTGGCTGGCCAGCCCCCCGATCAGCCCCCCAAGGCCTGCCAGCCTTCCCTTGAAAGTCGTTGTCCTTCTCTTCCTATTCTGACATCCACAGTCCTCATCCATCCCCCTGTCTTTGCATGCGGATGGCCCAGAAGGTTTTTCTGGCTCACTGCCTTGTCTCCATGCCCTATCAGTTCCTACCTTCTCCTTCCAGTGTTAGGATCACCTCCAGACACTTCTGTTTTGCAAGTCACCTCTCTGCTTGGAGAGGTGACTCTTTGTGTCGAAAGTCAGAGTCTGGACACCCAAACCTGGTGTCCTGGGCCCTCTAAAAATTTACCTTAACTCCCCTGTGTGCACTTCTTGTTTTTACTCTTCCCCATCACCAGCCTCCTTACAACAGTCTACCTTACAGCCTTTTAAGTATGGTCCCAGCTCTGCGCTTCACCTGTGCTGGATGCCTTCCCTCTGCCTCCCCACCTACCCAGTCCTCACAGACGCTTCTGCATCCAAACCTGTCCACACAGCCCTGGGTCACTCATCTCTGAACCCTGAATCACATATGCTGACTACCTTTGACAGTCATTTAAAACTAGACAGTTGACCTTGAAAGTTTTAAGGTCTCTTCAGTCCTGCAGTTCTATTCTGACCAAGTGTTTTAATTGTCATTTTTTTTATGAGTTTACTTCTCCCTTCACAGAGCAAGAGTCTTAAGGAACAGACCTTGCCTTTGTCACTGAGCATGTTCTATGCTATAGCAATACCTGGTACATGGTCACACACTCGGTGTGGCTTTGCTGATGTGAAGTTTCCAGTGCCTTGCTCCCCCCGCCCCCCCCTCCCCCCGATATTCCTGTCCTCAGTAGTTCCCTGCTCGGCTGCCATATGCTGTGGCTGCCACACACATGCTTCTGAAGGGGAGCTGAGAAATATGTGCATATTGAGGGATCGGAGACTTCATACTTTTGTCCTCCAAAGGGAGTCTCTGCATCTCTAGAGGTGCCTGGGAAGAGCATCAGGGTACCACCATTGAGCTTTAACGGTGGAATGCCAATTATCAGCAAGGGAGGAATGGTTGGCATGGGAACCTTGCTTGGGGCCCTGCAGTAATACCTGGCCTCCCTGCCTTTGTAGCCTGGGTCTGCTGCCAATTGTAGAAAGGGCAAGGGGGTGGGGGCAGGGTGTGGGGGCGAACAGGGTAGAAAAAGGAGAAAGAACTGGCCATTTACAAGGAAACTCACTCCTTTACTCCATGGAAAACTTACTTCCCTAGATGTCACCATGAGAAGAAACCTGGTGGCTCTGCTATCCGGGAGGAGGAGAGCAGGTGTCATCCCTGCTCCTCTGTCCTGGGTCAGCAAGGCTGCCTGGAGCTCCTGCCAGCACCTGGCCCTGAGGAAAAGCTGTGGGAAGGAGCTGACTCAGTCCTCTTGGATTCACGGACCCGCTGGGGAGACCAGTGTTACTCGACCATAGGGGAATGGGCCAGACTATCAATGGCGTATAAGGTTCAGAATGAGAAAAGCAGGTGTGGGCATGCAGAGGGACGGAGGGAGGGATGAGCTTGCATTTATTGAGCACCTAGTGTGTGCCAGGCATTGTGCTAATCACATTTACATCTATTACCTCTTCTAATCTTCCCTCAAATCTTATGAGATAGTTGTCATTAGCTGCATTCCTCAACCCAGTTTATTTCCTCTCACACCCTTTCTCCATTGTTCTTATTCCTGTTGTTTTTTTTTTTTTTCTGGTCATAAAGTAATTAGTGTTCATTATAGACATGGTATATGAAAATAATATAAAAGTGCAAGGAAGAGGGATGCCTGGGTGGCTCAGTGGTTGAGTGTCTGACTTCAGCTCAGGGTGTGATCCTAGAGTTCCAGGATCGAGTCCCGCATCAGGCTCCCCGTGAGAAGCCTGCTTCTCCCTCTGCCTGTGTCTCTGCCTCTCTCTCTGTGTGTCTCTCATGAATAAATAAAAGCTTTAAAAAGAAAAAAAAGATTTGAAGAACAGTTAGATGTCAGACACTTTAATTGCAATTTTAAATAGTTTTATTTTCTGACTTCAAAAGTGAAAAATGTAGAACACTTAAAAAAGAAAACAACATTCATAACTTTTGCAGTGGCTATTATTAACATTTTGGGGTGTTTATTTCTCAGTCTTTTTTCCAAAGACATCCATATCTAAGTATAAGTAAAAATAGCTGCAAAAAATTGCTATTACATGGTATATCCCATGCTATAGCCTGCTTATCAGCAAACATTGTATTGTGATCATTACATTATTAACTATCTTTAACAATATAACTTTTCATAGCTACACAATTCCACTTTAAGGATACATCACACAAATTATTCTTTTACTCGTGGCCATTTAGAGTGTTGTTTCCAAAACTTTCCTATTAGTAACTCTGTTATGAATATCTGAACATCTTGAACATCTGTAAATATTAATCTTTGACCTCATCTCTGATCATATCCCTTCATACGCATTCCTAGAAGTGAAGCTACTAGGTCAAAGTGTACACATGTTGTCAGAGCTGTTGGTACATATTGCTTAATTGTGTTCCAGAAAATGTCCTTATAACCAGAGATCATCTGTCTTACCATACCATTGCAATACTGATTATTATTCATTTCTTTAATTTTCACTTTTATTATTAATGATCGTGTTTTGAAATGTTAACTTGTACTTCAGCTTTTAGGAATGATCTGTTTGTGACCCCTATTCACCTTACCGTTTTTGTTTTTGTTTTTAATGTATTTCTTGATGTTTTAGACGAGCTCTATATATTTTAAAGCTATCAGCCCTATGCTTATCATATTCATTCTTGAAGAATTCTCCAAGTAAAGAAGAAAGGATCCCTATTTTTACAGATGAGTAAACTGAGACTCCATGAGGAAGTGAATTATTCAAGGTGGCAACTAGCTGGGATTTGAATCCAGGTCTTACTGGCTGTAGAACTCTTTTTCTTTTGTTTGTTTGTTTTAAAGATTTTACTTTATTATTTATTCATGAGACACAGAGAGCAAGAGAGGCAGAGACACAGGCAGAGGGAGAAGCAGGCTCCACGCAGGGAGCCTGATGCGGGACTCGATCCCAGAACTCCAGGATCACACCCTGGGCCGAAGGCAGACACTAAACTGCTGAGCCACCCTTGGATTCCCCTGTAGAACTCTTGATCAGAAAAAAAAATAAGAAGAGGAGAGGAAATAACGGTAGCTGTGGAAGCTCAGTGGTGGAACTGGAGCATGTTCTTCTGAAGGATGAGTAAAAGTCAGCTGCTAGAATGGTGGGGGATATTTATCAAGAGGAAGAACACAGTGCTGGGGGCTTGGAAGCCAGGAAGGGGGGGCCTGGCCCGGCGCCAGCTGTGCATCTTTCTGGTCATTGCCTCTGAACTTAGGGACGCGCTTCTGGCATCCCTGGTAGCTTCATGACCCTTCAGAGGACTGCCTCCAGCAATTACCCACATCCTCTCCAGATCTGTGTGCGGTCCCACAACCTTTGGTTTGTCCGCACCTGTATGTTCCTGAGGCTTTGAGAGGCCCCTTGTTACCTCTTGCACTGATATTTAGGGATGGGAGAGGCCCTGGAGGCCACATCCTTAGCAAGGTCCAGAATCAGAGGTCTTCTTTGATCATCTTTTCTTACCCAGTAACATTTCTCCTCTCATTTCTACAGATCTTTGCTGATTGCCGCGGAAAGAAAGGGAAAGAAGGCAGAAGGGAGAAGACTGGATTGTTGATTTCCTTAGGTTGGGTGCACACGGTCTCCCACCTAGCGCTGAAGCTCCTTGATGTCCCTGCAGCCCTCTGCCCCTCCGCCCCTCCAGCCCCTAGCACAGGGCCAGCACTGAGACTGGGCTGAGTAAATGCCTGCGAATGACTGACAGGGAGTGCAGCCTACTGCGAGAAGGCTGTTGCTCTCCTCCCTCCTCCAGGAAGGAACGGGTGTAAAAACAGCAAATATAAACGTAGCAGTTCAGTTGTTCCTTCTGGAGGCAGGCAGCTGCCCTTCAGAGTGAGAACAGAGGCCGGGAAGGAGGAGGTGGCGTAGGAAGGGGAGAGAGGGGAGGCCCCTTGTTACTTGCCCTCTCCTCTTTCATGGCTCCAGCAGGACCCATCCTCAGGGAGTTTGGAAATGCCTAAAATTTTATCTTGGCAGTTAACTGCTCTATGGCAAATGGATGGAAACTTGTAGATTTTAGAGCCTTTGTGGACTCAGGGATGGAAGGACAGAGAGGCTACAGTGTCCGTGGAGGTGGGAAGAGAGTTGTCGCGTTCTGCAGGTTGAAGGGTAATAACAGCACATAGAAGCTTGATTTACAGAGAAGAAGAAGCATTAGGAATTATCATTATATGGGCAACTCCAGGAGAACAATCTCTCCATTCTTAATTTCTTTAAAAGGCAATTGTCTAAAACAATAACAACGACAATGTATCCTGGGGCTTATATTCAAGGAGTAACATATATGACCACAGGACAAAGGAGTGTGTGTGTGGGGGGGGGAAGGTAAAGGGAATTGTACTGGTTGAAGTTCTCATATGCAAATTCCAGGTCCACTGTGCTAAATTGAGGGCGCACACTGGAATCCTTAGAACAAAACGTTTTAAAAAAATCATTCAAAGAGGTTTAGCTACAAATCCCAGAGAGGAGGTTAAAGGAAATAAATACTACATTATAATCCACAGTTGATCTTAAAGGAAAGGAAGGAAAATGAGCACAGAACCATGGACAAACAGAAAATAAATGGTAGCACCATTAATTATTATATCATCCTTGAAGGGAAGAAATGAGATGATCTCTATGGTCTTTTCCTGCATTTGGTGTCTCTGATTTTAGTTCACACCCTCGTGACGGTGTGTACTAATGGCTCGGAGGCTGAGTTTGTTAAGAGAATTGGCACAAGAAAGGGTCTGCTGGTTCCCGGGCCTGTGATGAGCCCCTTGAGCCTGTCGTTAGGGGTCGACCATTAGGATCAGAGTAGCAAGTTGAGGTGATGACTCGGGGCAGGGGGGAAAGAGAAGATGTCAGTGAGACCGGCCAGGCCCAGGGTGAAGGCCCGAGTTAGCGTCAGTGTCCTTGAAGTCACTGCTGGACGTGGCTGGCCCGTGAGCTCCGCGGGCTCAGGGAGGCTAGGTTGGGTGGGCCTGGGCGGACCCAGCAGAGCACAGGCAGCCTCTCACAGCAGCTGCTCGGGGAAGGCAGGCATTTGTTTCCCATCCTTAATAACCTCTCTCTCCTGGGACCTTTTTCTCTTTCTCTTGACCATGCAATGCAATCGCCATTCATTCAAAAACCTTTACTGATTACCTGAGATTACCTGGTTCCCCGCCAGGGGCCATTCCAGGTACTGGGGATGCAGCCTGAGCAAGACCAAGTCCCCGAGCCCACCTCACTGGTGTCCTGATGGCGGGAGACAGAAGCAATTGTGAGTCCAGGGAGCAAAACCAGGCCCCCGGTGGGTGGAGATGGAGAAGGCCCTGTGCCCTGTGAGGGCCGTGAAGGGCCTGGGGGGGTGGTGAGGGTGGGGTAGGGGCAGGGTGCGAGGAGGGCAGCCGGGCCTGGGAGGCGGGCAGGACCAGCGCTCGGCCAGGAAGGGATTGTCTTCCACTTGGGATAGAAGCCACATGAGGCTGTAGGGAAGGGAGTGACATGGTCTCGTCTGAGATTTAAAGATGACTTTGGCTGCTCCGTGGAGAATAGCCTAGGGCAGCCACCAGAGAAAACCAAACAAAGCAGAACAATGGGCAGCGAGATAGGAGTCCTGGATTCGTCAGTGGCCCGTGTGTGATCTTGGATGCGTCACTTAGCCTCTCTGCTGTGTTATCTGTCTGTCAGATGCCAGTAGTAGTATCTGGGCTATTTACGTCACAGAGACATGGTAGCCATTGGTGATTTAAAACATTACCTTTAAAGGACAAAGGGTTGTACAAAACAAAGGCTATGGCGTCTCCTTGGCCCTCAGGATTTTGGACACGCTAAATTCAAGTCATGAAATGGGGTCTGTGTAATAATAACTTGAGTTCATCTCCTCCATGACCATCACGGCTTCAGAGACTTCCCTCCACAGGGGCTGGTTAGCTGAGTTGGTTACTGAGGCCAGACTCAACCCCAGTGCCAGCCAGTTTCTTCCCCTCCATTCCCAGGCCCTGGCCTCGTCAGGCAGCTTTCGACTGGATGTCGTAGGTCGCACTGAACCAGCGGCCACCCCCATCCCTGGGGCCAGGTCAGCTTCGCACCAGCCCCCCTGCTGGGCTGCTTCGCTCCTGCTGGGCCACTGCCTCTTCAGAATGGGGAGCCTCGTCCTGGCTTCTCACAGGGGCGTGTGGGAGCCACAGAAGCCCCTAGGGAGGGGCTGGAGCATTAGCCCTGTTGTTGCTGCTGCCAAGGGAACTACCTCTGTTGTCACTGGATTGGGAAAGAAAGCCTCTGACACATCAAGAAAGATTTCTGTGTTCCTCCAGCCCCGCAGGCTGGATTCCAGCGGAAGGCCATTTTGTGAAACACGTGCACAGGGCCAGAAAACAAACAAACAAAAAAACCCACAAGAAGCCAGACTCTGTGCACACATGTACCCTTTGGGTGACAGTGAGGTGATTTTTGTGCCCCCTGCACCGTGTGTGCATGCAAGCTCACTTCATCCTCATAGCGTCCCTCCAAGTAGATATCATCATCCTCATTTTATGGACTGGGAAACTGATATTCAGAGAAAGTATATGCAGATGGGCTGCAGAGCGGGGAGTCAGCCCTCCACAGTCTGATTCCTCAGCCTAGTGCACCCCAGGCCCTAGGCTTATAGTCCTAGAGCGTTCGCTGCGCCTCTCCGTTGTTTTTTCCATGAAGGCCAGCACTCCAGACATTCTGGGAACCCCTCAGGCCAGAGATGATTGAGGACAAAGTCAGACCTCTTGGGGTTGGTTTGCCATTTATTCCATCAGAAGAAAAATAATCCATCAGCCAGCAAATATTAACGAGGGGCCTGGGGGAGAGGTCTGGCAGGCAGGCAGGAGGTGTGCAGATCTAAGAATAATTTTGAGAGCAGGATGCAGCCATGTCCATGCCCAGAGGAGAGGCAGTGCTGGCCACTGAGGAAGGAGCTGATCAGCAGCTAATGTTAAGTCAGAGTCAATGAAATGCAGATGGATAGCAAAGGGTGATATCACGGGCTCAGTTGCCACCATGGGAGAGCCACAGGGGCCTGACTGTTTCCCTTTCCAGGGCCCGAGACTCAGATCTTGGATCTCTCTGAAGCACAGCAGGAGGCCGGGACAGGGCCACCGGAAGTGCC
Organism: Canis aureus; assembly: GCF_053574225.1. Lineage (NCBI taxonomy): Eukaryota > Metazoa > Chordata > Mammalia > Carnivora > Canidae > Canis > Canis aureus. The sequence continues at coordinate 51,368,899 of NC_135621.1, forward strand.
AAGCACAGACTGCATGCACACCTCAGGCTAGCCCAGGTGCCCCAGGCACAGACCCTGGCCCTACTGTCTCTTTTCCCTACAGAGCCATCCTCTTCACATTGCCAGCAACTAGCTGATGACTGGCTGAGTGATTGAGGCTGCCCAGAGCCTGGATGCAGGAACTGAGCTAGGAAGAGGGATTTCTTTCCAGGTTGGAGGGAAGTCCCTGACGTAAAGAGAAAAATCAGTGGCAAGGACAAAGTCTTGTGGTAAGTCTATGGTGGGGCCATACACTACGGTGCAGTGTCCTCTAATGTGTGCAGTTGGGCCCACGGCTCCTCTGGGGTGACAAGGTGACAGGGTGTGGGCTCAGCTGCTTGGCCTGCTTTGGGACCTCAGGCAGGGAGAGAGCAGAAAAACCTGCCCTTCCTGTCATGTGGGCCTCCCTGCCTCCCTGCCTCCCTCTCTCTCTCAGTACTATTTTAAAAATGTAACTAGAGGCTTACCTGGTCCCACCCATCTGCTCAGGGAGAAGGGGAGGGAGTTCAGCTAGACAGTCCTACCCTAGTGGGCGGGGAGGGGGGAAAAGTGGGTCCTCCCTTTCAGAAGTGGGCTAATTTAACAATGGCATAGAGCAGAAGAGAGGGGTCTTTCCCAACTCTTAAAAAATGCCTCAACTTTAAAATAAATTGATTTAAAATTACATCAGATACTAAACTTTAAATGTGTGCAGTTTGTATATCAGTGTGCAAGATTTAGTTTTTTTAGACCATTCTAAGACTATTCCATCTTGCTAATGCTCTCCCTTTGGAAACCCATAACGGTACAATTAACTATCGATATTGATAGAATATTAATCATCACATTTGTATCACAGTTTTTGAGGTGCTTCTGGGCACAGCGTTGCACCCAACCCTGTCCCTAAGTCTGAGAAGTAGGAGCCACTAGTATCCACATCTTGCAGACAAGGACACTGGGACTCAGAGATATTGAATGTGTCAGTGACCACCTGAGGGATGGAGACCAGAATCTGGGCTCAGGCTTGAGACTCCAAGCCCACCAGTGGGCCCTGCAGCACCTTCCCATGCACATGGCCTCTCCACCCAAAGGAGAAAAGAACAATGTTAAACCGGCGTGCTCTTCTAGCTCCACCCCAGCCCAGAGCACGGAGTTCACACAGACCCAGTTCAGTCAGATCAGGTCCTTGTGCTTATACAGGGCTTTAGATTTTCCCCATTCCATGGCTCATTAACGTCTTCACCTTTCTTTTAATGTGGAAGAAGAATAAATGTAGGCACAAATGGGAAACGGGATGTGTTTGCTCCTCGTGCCTTCTCGTGAGATCTCTCAGCCAAACCTCTCCAGCATTTGTTGTCCCCATGTCCAGCCCACTCCCTAGCATTGGGCCGAGGGACTTCAAGCCATAGACGCCGACTAGAGTGTCACGTCCACGCGTCTTTCCCACCAGTTCATCATAAACAGTCCAGGCAGGCCTGCAGAGAGGGTCCTCCTCACCTCTGCTCTCTTTTACGCAGATACTAATGGAAGTGGCCTCCTTATCTCTGTGATCATCATGGCTGGGAAAAGTGTGGTCATCGAAACCCACAAACTCAGTAGAATCTTCTGGAGAAAAAAGGAATATTCACTGGGAGAAGGAGTGGGGAAGGATAAAGGAGAAGTGTAGAAAAGAAGAGAAGCAACAGGCATGGGGAGCGGGTTGGGGGTGGGATTGCTCATAGCAAGACATATAGTAGAAACTTGCAGGACCTGGGGACTCCCTCTGGGTCCACTCATCATGGCTCTGGGGGCCTCATCCATGCTGCTTACACCTAAATATCCCCTGAGCTGGACTGTGGGGGAGAGTTTGAGTTGCCTTTGAACCTATTTAACACCCCCAGGATGCTAAGATCTCCACAGCCACCCATCTATACTATACATACTATAATATATATAGATATATACACAGCCGTGCATACAGACCAGAGTCCCCTCAAAACTTCAAGGCTGTAATAATTGGCTCCTTGCTTGGAGTGGGTGTACCCCCAGGAGATTCTAGAACCCATGGGAATTTTGCTCTGATGCTAATACCTATTGTGCAAACTTCTAGTATAAATTGAGCATGAAGGTTTTGTAAAAATTGAGCTGAACAAGAAAGATAAACTGTTCTTATGATGGACTGGGAGAAGCTCCCTGGTAACCTGAGCCAAGGGCTGCCAAGGTCAAGGACATCCATGCTCCATTCTACATAGGCTCCTAGAGTTTTCAGAGAAATACTCACCACTGTATATTGGTGTCATTACTGCCACAATGGCCACCTAATTATCGGGAACAAATTCATGGTGGGAAAGCTGGAATGTCATGGCTGAAAGATGAGGGTCACGTTCCATTCCTCACTAGCACAGGTGTCGCTGTCATCCTCCAAAGGCCCCATCAGGTGTTAGTAATACAGGTGTTCTAAGTGCTCTGCAGAGCCAGTAAGAGCTGATAATCTCAGATGACAATAATAACTAAACCTCCTCGAAGGGTCTTTTGTATTGCCTCTGAATGCCCTGCCCTTTGCTTCAAGAGTTGTAAGAGAGGATTCAGGCCCTGCTCCTAGACCAAAATGCTCTTCTACTACTTCTCTGACTAACAAACTCCAGGTCACCCTTCAAGACCCAGCCAAAATGTCACCTTTTCTACAGACTTTCCCCTAACATCCCTCCCCCTCCAACCAGGCAGACAGAGTCAGTCTTGATTCTGAACTCCCAGAAAAACAGGGTTTTTAACTTCTTACCTGCAGTATTTTGTCTGTTTGCAACTGTGAGTTTAGAGGGTAGGACTTTGTCTTTTTCATCTCTCTAAGCTGAATTTCTACCACATTGACGACTAAGAGCTGGACACTTGATAAATACTCAAGAAGGGAAGGATGAATGAATAAAACTAATAAATTAAACAAAGACCGGAATACACACAAAGGGGATGAGGCCTCAAGTACAATGAGATTTGGAGAGGGAATTTGAAAGGTGCCTTTTTAAAAAGTGTTGTTTATTACTTTTAACATATGCTTTCTATTCTTTTTTTATTTTTTAAAGGTTTTTCACTTATTCATTTGGGAGAGAGAGAGTGAGTGAAGGACAGAGGGTGAGGGAGAAGCAGACTCCTTGCTGAGCAGGGAGCCTGACACAGGATTCCATCCCAGGACCCTGAGATCATGATTGGAGCCAAAGACAGACACTTAACCGACTGAGCCACCCTGGTCCCCTTTGTCTTTTTAGTCTTAGTAGGTAAAGTTACTGTGTAATTGTCTATGACTCTTTCCAGTAATCTTCTAAGTACGGCCTTACTTATGAACCTTGGGCATATAAGCTTCACTTTCACATACAGTGAACTCTGGGCTCCCTGCGTTGGCGTTATCTGCTTAGAGCTTTACCACTGGCATGTTTTTATGTGACAAGGCATCTCTCAATAATCGTCTGATCAAGGTCCACTTTAATTTAGCTTCAAATAGAATAATAGAAGGGTTAATATGCTATAATGTAAAATTAGCGATTAAGGTAAAGCATGCCAAGACCCAGTGTCTAAAGGCTTTGAAATGTCTGTGCCTCTGCTTCCACCCCGGGGCAGGTCATTGAGCACACTGGTCACAGCTGAGTGTGTAACCCCAGCATCAAGACACCAGAGTCTGCAATCCTCTGAGACAGACCAAGAGAAAAGCCTCAGAGTTTAAAATCTTAAGTATTTACAGGCACATTCTCAGCATTGCATCCCTGGTTTTCTTCAAAGGGCAAAGACAGAGTTATGCACTCAGAGCAGATGAAACATTTTAAATGGGGTGTGTGGGGAACTTATTTCCGGGCTTGGCACCTGTGGAGGTACATGTGCCTGTATGTGTGTGAATCCACAGCTGCATTTGGGGCCGTGTTAGTGTGTGCCCCTGACGCTCTCCCCTCTAATATCCGTGCTACAGAAGGACCCAGCTGCAGTCCCAGAATGATGCAGACAGGAAAAACCTTCACATAGCCATGGAAATTGTAAAGGGACACCTTTCCCCTCATTCTTCATATATTAATAAGTTTCAAAACCAACTCCTCCAGTATCTAGATGCCCCAATGTTATGTGAGCATCCCTCTCAATTAACATAGATCCAAAGTCTCAATTGTGTCTTGCTTTCTCTGACCATTTCTTGAATCTATAGGTGCTTTTCTGGGGAGGCATGATGATGAGTTGCTGGGGAAGCCATTTCTGGGGTTGTGAGGCTTTCTCCTCCCACTTTCTTTTGTGCTTCTATTAGCTTCAATCTGAGATTTAAACCTGGAGAGTGGGCCAGACAACACCATGAACTTTTCTCAGTGGCTAAGCTCCCTCGTAGATGTCGCTGGGTGCTCCATGGTCTGCCACAGGGATGGTTTCAGGCTGGCAGGAGAACTGTTTTAAATGAGATCAAGAGAAGGTGAGGTGAGAAGATGCTGATAACCAGCTCCTGTGAGTCAAACTTTAGTCAGGCCCCTGACTAGATAAGATGCCTAGAGTGATTAATTTTCCATGTAGGAAATGGAAGCCCTAAAGACACAGTTTATGCCCTGACCTAAGTAGCACAGCTGGCCTCACATGTCTGCCAGCTAAGGCTTCTGAGGCAAACACCATCACTTAATTCAATGATGCATAGCCAATTCAAACATCAGAGCCTAAAGGCTTTAAAGATCTACCCCTCTCACTTTAAAGAAAAGAAACTGAGGGCCAGAGATAGAAAATTAGTTGTAGGGGGATCCCTGGGTGGCTAAGCGGTCTGGCGCCTGCCTTTGGCCCAGGGCGCGATCCTGGAGACCCGGGATCAAGTCCCACGTCAGGCTCCCTGCATGGAGCCTGCTTCTCCCTCCTCCTGTGTCTCTGCCTCTCTCTCTCTCTCTATGTCTATAATAAATAAATAAATAAATAAATAAATAAATAAATAAATAAATAAATAAATCTTAAAAAAAAAAAAAAAAGAAAATTAGTTGTCAGGGACCTCTTACCTGACTGTAAGTTCTTTGAGGAATGGCACATGTCTCATTGATCTTGGTATCACCAATGCCTTGCAGGGTGCCTGGCCTATAGTGACCATTCACCGGATGCTGATCGAGTAAATTCTGCATACAAATGAGTAAGTGAATGAATGAATGAATGAATGAATATATCAGCCAAGATTCTTAGCTGCAAGTAACATAAATTATCTCTAGCAAATTGAAAAGAATGATTTATTTAAAAGGTGCTGGTCATCTCAGAAAATCTCTGGCAGGGGGTGGAGGAGCGGTGGACTGGAGAGCCAGGCTCAGAGTTGAGGCAACCAGAAATAAAGCCCCAAACTGGAACCCTGCTGCCGGTGACTAATTCACATGGCCAACCCACCAACTCACGACTCTGGATGCTGATGCCAGAACTGCTTGGCACCAAGATGCTGTCAGCAAGGTGGCAGCCACTCTGCAAGGTGCCTGCTGCCCCCAGATTCAACGAGATTCAAAGTCTGGGTGGATGTGTCTGATTCAAAGAATCTAGGTCCCGTGTCCACCAAGGGTTCTAGGGAAGCTGAGATTATCTGGCATTTTTACTCTCTTTCGTGAAAGGCAGGCTTTCTTCATAAGGTGAGTGAGGAACTCCCCCAACATAGAAAGGTGCTGAGGTTTGGATGCTAAGCAGCTAAGGAAAAAGAAAATGTCCATTGCCACAAAATAAATTAAGACAATGTAGGTGCAAGATGTAAATACATTGTGCATTTGGCTAACTCTTGCCTCTATTTGCCCCACTTGGCTGACTCTTAACTGCAGGATGTCCCTCCTACTTGCTCCTCAGTCTCACCATTACTTATTTCCAGGAGTCCCTGGAGCATGTTTCACGAGTTCTGTCTGTAAGCTGCCATTTCCTTCCCCTCACCTTCTACAGCACTTCCTGTGATTTCCATAGTTAAGGCCCTCTCCAAAATTAGGTCAGTACATTTGCCACTACCTCTTGGGCCCAATTTTTTTTCTGGCCACCTCTTGAGGTCCTTCCAGCAAGTCACCAGCACTGTGGCTTCCGACATCATCCACATGCACAGCCCTGAAAGGGGCCTCAAGATCCCTGAAAGAGTTATGTCCAACAAATTGGATTTGTATGCTACAATCAGAAGGCAATATTATTATTTTCTCCGATTAAAATTTTAAGTTGTCCATCAAATTGATGGATTATTTAGTTCCCACTTCGAATCAAATCTCAGTGAGGTCCCAAGACTTTGAAAGTCACTCTGGGGGATCCCTGGGTGGCACAGCGGTTTGGCACCTGCCTTTGGCCCAGGGCGCGATCCTGGAGACCCGGGATCGAATCCCGTGTCGGGCTCCCTGCATGGAGCCTGCTTCTCCCTCTGCCTGTTTTTCTGCCTCTCTCTCTCTCTCTCTCTCTCTCTCTCTGTGACTATCATGAATAAATAAATAAAATCTTTAGAAAAAAAAAAAAAGAAGAAAGTCACTCTGTTAGTAGTAAAAATAGAAATTCCTTTGCTGGGATCCTTGGGTGGCTCAGCGGTTTACCCCCTGCCTTTGACCCAGGGCGTGATCCTGGAGTCCCAGGATCGGTCCGCATCGGGCTCCCTGCATGGAGCCTACTTTTGTCTCTCTCTCTCTCTCTCTCTCTCTCTGTGTCTCTCATGAATAAATAAAATCTTTAAAAAAAAGAAAAAGGAATTCTTTTGCTCATACTAAATAAACATCTGAATCTGGTAGGTAATGAAAATTCTAAGCTTCACGTCGGCTTAAAGCTCTGCTCTCCCTGACCCAGACTTCCTTCAACCTAGAAGCCGGAGCCAACAGGAGGGAAAATGCTATCTGTTGCTTGCACCCTAGGGTCTTGAGTGATATATTCATTTGTTCATTCACTCGTACATTTGTGTATTCATTTGGTCAGCATTTACTGAATGCCCCTTTTTTAAATTTATTTTTTATTTTTTTTTTCTGAATGCCCCTTTTATGCCAGATGCCCTGTTAGGAACTGAGGAGCTAAGATATTTCCCTACCTAGCACCTCGATGCCTAACCCCTCTACTGAGCTACAGTGGCCCCTCTAGACTAGGCAAGGGGGAAAAATAGGATAGGAATGGTCATCTTCCCGTTCTTCCTCCTCCCCCCTCTCTTTCCCCCTCCCCCTCCTCTCCTTCTTCTCCTTCTCCTCCTCCTTCTTCTTTTCCTCCTCCTCCTCCTTCTCCTCCCCCTCCTCCTTCTCCTCCCCCTCCTCCTCCTTCTTCCTCTTTCTTCTCCTTCTCTTCTTCTTCTTCTCCTTCTTCTTTTTACTCTCATTGGAAAACCAATTTCTCTTTGGTTTTCTCTGGCCATGGTAGCTCTTTGCCTCTTTGGTATCTTTGTGGATTCCTTGGATATTCCCCTGACAGTCTCCTCCAACTGCAACCCCCCATGGCTCCAGAAGGGCCCTCCTCTGGCAGGTCACTTGCACTCTTCCTCAGCTTCTGCCTCCAGAGGTGCCTCCAGTGGTACCTCCATTCCTTTCTGTCAAGATCTCCTTATAGAGGTGCATGTGGCAGGATCCTCTTAAAAATCCTCAGTGGGTATTCCTCCTGTGGATTCTATATCTGGTCTGTAAACATCATGCTCTGTGTTAGACCTTCTAATCATTGCCCAGATCCACCTTAAGGAATGGAGGCCTTCCCACCACCCGCCCCCCACCTCTCCCTCCCCAGGTCCTGGCGCCCAAGGCCACAGCCCTTGACGGATCAGTGCAGAGGTAGAAAGGCCTGGCCCCTTTACCCTACTTTAGGACAACTCTAAAGAGCCATTCCAGTTTCAGACACCCTGAGGGGTAAGATGAGACCTTTGCTGAGGCTCCACTTTGCCCTCCGCCCAATCCTACTTCTGTCTCTTCCCTCCCACAGGTGCTGATCCCAAGAGCACTCCCTCAAAAGCCTGCTGCCTGCTAATCTCCTCCTCCTGTTGGCTTCCTGGGGAATCCAACCTGTAAAATACACCACTGCCATGACTAGGTGAGAGGGAATAAGTCTCCAACAGCCACTTTAGCCAGCCTCTCACCTGGGGGGCAGTCTCCTGTGTCCCTAAAGCTGCAGAGGACGAGAATCAGGCCCTCATGTGGTCCCTGGGACCACAGTCAGTGGACCTGAAGATGGTTGAAAGGCAGACCTTTGTCCACGGTGTGGGGAGGGGAAATTCTGTGATGTTGACAACTCCACCCTAGACATCCAACTTCCAGTCTTTGTCTATACCAGTCCATGCACTCCCTTGAGGTGGACAATGACTAGTATGCAAAACCGTTTTCAAAAGCTCTTTTTCTAGGTGTGTACTTCTGTATTTTGAAACTGAGCTAGAGAAAGTCCCATTTTAACACTCTATCATAAAAAAAAAAAAAAAAAAAACACTCTATCATAGACCAAAGCCACACTATAGGAGTGGGGAGGGCGTCTCTGACCCCCACTCTGTGTCATTCTTAGTTACCAGATTTCAAAGCAGTGCTGCTTGAGGCCCAAAGTCATCTTTTTTATTGTCGGTAGCACCTTCATTTCTGCTTGTGCCCTTTCTACTCTAAGGCGGGGCTGGCACATCCTGCCTATAGGCCATTCCTCCCACAGAGATCGCACCCACCAGCCCAGCAGACGGGCCAGTCTGGGCGAGGCATCTCTGACTCCTAGGAGTGAAGATGGCTAGGACTCTAGCTTTATCTTCTTTCTTATTCACGCTCTCCACCCTCCCCCCACCCACCACCAATCCTTACAACACCTATTGTTTAAAGCATAGGATTTTGCTCTCAATTTTTTTTATCTAAAAAGTTTTAAGAATATGTAAATGACAATGATTAATTTAAAAGTAGTTTGGGAGAGGAAGAAAGGAATCATTACGTATTGATGCTCACTGATTTCAAAAGCCTTAGAAAGTCAGTAAATGTATATCTTAAAATCTGAGAAATCCAGTGAATGCACAACTGGATTGGCTTAAGGGAACCACTGACTCTCTCCCCCTCCCGATTGATTCCTTTCATTTTCCCTGAACCGGCATAACACAGTGGCCATGGACCAATGACTCCTCCACTATTTGTTGAATGACAAAATGATAAACACAGAAGACCTTTCATGGGCAAAAACATTAGTCTAAGTCACTGATCATCCAGATGTGGGAGTGGGGGAGGGGAAACTGTGATCCTTTAAAACTGGATCCTTCTTCTTAGCACTAAGAATCTAAATAGGAAAAAAAAGTTCAACCCTTTCCTCAAGAAGAATCACAGAATTCCTTTTTTTTTTTTTAAAGATTATTTATTTATTCATGAGAGACACAAAGAGAGAGGCAGAGTCATAGGCAGAGAAAGAAGCAGGCTCCCTGCAGGGCAGCCTGATGTGGGCGGGACTTGTTCTCAGGCCCTGGGGATCATGACCTGAACCAAAGGCAGAGCTCAACCACTGAGCCACCCAGGTGCCCCAGAATCACAGAATTCTTTCTTGAAAATGACAAACTCTGGATTTGTAGGGTCAAAGGTCATGTTAAACATAGATACAGCATATGTTCAGGCTTTGGGCTGAAGCCAAACACAGGAGGTATGGTTTTCTGGTCATGGAGTTCATTGATAGTATGAGGAAAGACTCATAAATCACAATTCAAGAGCTGGTTTTGTTTGGAGGACTAACGGGGCAAATTATGAGGGAAGGGGCGACTTCTCTTCCAACTAAATAAATGGTGGGACTAGGGCCAGATGGTATTACATGAGATGACACATATGTCAAGGCCAGGGCTAGTACCACTCTGAGAGTGAATGGATCCAGCCCTGATGCGACAATATATTGAAAATACTAAAAGAAATAGCTCACCCTTTCAAGATCTCTTCTCCTGTTAGATCCCATCCATCCCAGTCTAATTTCCAACCATATCCTGGCTCGTAGTTACTTTAACAGGAGCCCTCTGTCTTCCGTCTGCCCACCGCATCCCAGGTGCCTGCTCTCCACCAAGTCTGTAAGGTTAACTCCTTGTCTCTGTCTGTTCCACCCTCCCAAGGGTATGCTCTACAGAGGAGAGAGGAAGCTAGAGACCCAGTCTCGTCCTGCATTACAACAAGTGAGTGCTACGGTACGGTCACAGATTTTGTTGCCATGCTGCCCAGTCTGGAGTTGGGGGACAGGTAGGGAGATTTGCTGGGAGATGGGCAGTTGCTCCCATTTTCAGCAGCATGGAAGTTTTGCTTAGTGATGCCCTCTGCTGCCCTCTGTGGCCACAAGATCGTTGTCTCTAGAGATGCTCCTCTAAATCCTGGAATCCATCTCTTTCCACCATCATTTGTTAAAACTTTTCTCCTTTAGTGCTCTGTGGGCATTAAAAAATAAAATGGGACACACTCTAGCCACAAGCCTGTGTTGAGTTCATACTCTCAGCTGCTTCCTGCAAAGGCTGTTGAACTGAACTCTGGAGGAAATCTTAAGAGGTCATTGGGCTGCTCAGCTCTGCTCTAAGCAAGGCTGGGTCCAATTCTTCTATATAGGGCTTTTGGTGAATCTCTCTGACATTGCCAAAAATCCCAGACTCTTCAAAGTTACTCACTGGGATTTCAAAAATATCCATCCAGTTAGTTGTTTATCAGAGCTTGTGGACCTTTCACTTAGAGGGCAAAATCCCAATTAGAAAGATGGACAGGCTAACCATGGGGAAGGAACAATATTAACATGGTAGATGTATTCTTGAGTATTTTTTTAAATATATCAAAACATCTAATTTCATAAGCTCAGCACCACTGACACATTCTGCGTAGGTTGGAGGTGTTGCTTTGTGACTCGCAAGCATAGTCCAGGACTCAAAAATTCTCTCCTTCCTCTGGCAGTGAACCATCTTGAGCACCTGGAAGCTACCAAAGCACCTGCTGCTTCTTGCACTCCAGCACCAAGTGAGATAAGTAAGCTTATTGTTGATTAAGGGAGCACTGTGTCTTACCAATCTCTTTATTAAGATAAATAAACGTGTCCACTAGGACTGGGTGGCTGGAGAAGCCCAATATGAAATCGCTCCATTTCTGAAACCCACCAGCTTCAAGAAATGGGTCCCTGGAGAGATTCGCAATCTTTGTTTGAATCCCTTGACTCTCAGGCGTGATGTTTGATTTCAAAGTCTGTGTACACAGTGCTCATGGCTCTAGGAAAATGAGAAAACGTGGCTGGTTCCCCAGTTCTTGGCAGGTTTTCTCCTCTCCCTATTCTGCTTTCCAAGGCCTTCCAAAGGCCTATGAAAATTAGCCCCACCTCTCCTGGTGTGCAAGGGGAAAATAGGTTTACTTTGCATTTTGGTGATAACACAAACCTATACCCAAGAAAAGGTCCACTTATGATTATTTTTTTCTTGCTAACTATTTTTGTATTGTGGTAAAAAAAAAAAAAGCTAGCATTAAATTCACCACCCTAACCATTTTAAAGTGTATAGTTCAGTAGAGTTAAATATATTTGCATTTTGTATAATAGATTCTGGAGTGTCTGTGTCTTGTAGAAGCAAAACTGTATAACCATTAAGCACTAATTCCCATCTCATTCCCTCTGAAAAAACACCTTTGTACTTTGTTTTCTATGAATTTCACGACTTCAGATACTTATAAGAGTGGAATCATAAAGTATTTTGTCCTTTCATGACGGGTTCTTCTCACTTTGCATAAACTCCTGGAGTTTATTATGTGGATTATTTAATATATAACATGACAAGGTTTATGGGGAAAACGTACAGCAAGGTTGTCAGTGCCAGAGCTAACGGTTCGGTGGCCCTTGCTTTTCTCTTCTACTCACACCTGTGCGGGTTCTTCTCAAAGCTTCTAAGACCAGGCCTCCCCTGTCCCATCCTGAGACCTTGATCAACATAATGTAGGTAGGGGGATGGGGTGGGATTCTTGGTAGAGCAGCTGGATTGGGTCCCGGCAGAGGCCCATGCAACCGAGGTCCCCGGCCAGCATGGGTTGAAGGCAGCCTATATAAGCGCCTCTGGAAAATCCCTGAGCTCTAACGGCCTGCCCCTTAGATCTCTGATCTCTCCACACTCAACACCTGCAGACTTTATGACCCTAGCGCTTCCATAAAACCTTGTTGATCCATAGGGCAGGTCTGAGATACTGTGATTTGAGAACACGCTGTCAATGCTTATCCCAAAATCACACGAGGAAGTCCGAATCACTTGTCCAATTCTGAATCGGCCCAGGCCCGCACGGTGGTGGTGTGGCCAGGGGTTGGGAGCAGGGCGCACGCAGCAGGCCAGACAGCTTGAAGCGAGGGCCCTCCTCTCCCGCATCCTCACCAAAGCCACACAGTCCAACGCAACTCCGCAAGCAAGCAGCTGTGCGGGTTGAGGCAGGGGAGGCGGGAGAAGCCCCAGCTCTATAGCTCTATCGCACAGCACTGTTTCCTCCAGGGTGCCCCGGAGCAGGTGATGGGGCTCCCTGCCTCTTCTATCACGCGGCAAAGCCAGCTGCATTCTGCTGGGGGAAAAGCGCATCGCCGAGGCTGGGAGCGCGGCCGCTGGGCCCTCGGAATTAGCCCCGGGGCAGGCCGCGGAGCCCGGGGCGCGGGAGCGGCTCTGCGGGGCCACCCTGCGAGGCGTGGCCGAGCGGGACTCGGAGCTCGCGGTCCTGCGCGCGTCCCGAAGGTGCGGCGGCGGCGGCGCAAGGGCATCGGTGCACAGGGGCACCCGCGCTGGCCCGCGGCGCCCCGGGAGGCCGACTTCTCGCGGCCGCGCCCGCCCCCGCCCCGGGGGGAGCCCCACCTTGCCCCCCGCCACCCCGCCGACCTCATAAACAACTTGTGGAACCTCGGGGCGGGGAGGCGGGGCGGGCGGGCCGCCGCGGAGCGGAGCGCGGGGGCAGGGGGCGGGCCGGGGTCAGGGCAGAGGCTGCGGCCGCGCCTCCCGATTGGCCGGGACGCAGTGGGCTGCCCGGGCGCGCGGCGGGGCGCGGGGGGGCGCGGGGGGCGCGGGGGCGGGGCGGGGCGGGGGCGGGGCCTGCGGGCGCACGCCCGGCCCGCCCCCTGCGCCCGCGCCCCCCGCGCCCTCCCCCGCCCGGCCACAGGAGTTTTTAAAGTGGGCTGGCGGCCGCGGGGGCCGGACATTCGAGAGCGGCCCGCGGCACAGCCCCTGCGCCCGACGCAGCGCTAGCCAGAGGCGGCTGTACAATCCTCGGCAGTGTCCTGAGACTGTATGGTCATCTCCGCGGTCGCGCCCGCCCGGCCTTGCGCTCTTTCAACTCAGGTCTTTGCAGCCACTTCTTCTTCTTCTTCTTTCTTCTTCTTCTTCTTTTTTTTTTTTTTTTTTTTGGAAAACCCAGAAAAGTGACCCCTCTTCTTGGGAAAAAAAGGAACTAAGGTCCCGCTCTCGCTGCCCTCCTTTTGGGTCTGACAGCCTCCTCCCACTCCTTGCCCCGACCCCGCCTCCCCGCGCAGGTTCCTCCCCGGCACCTTTCTCCACCCTCCTCCCCGCACCCAGCCAGCAGCCCGCAAACTTCCACCCGACGGTGCGGGGCGCTCGGGACCCGCGAGCACCCAGGACCTTTAACGCTGGCCCGGGCCGCAAGGAGTAGGCGAGGGCCACAGTGAAGGCGGCGACTGCAATCCCCACCGGCCGGGGAGCTCAGGTGTCCGGCGTCTCGGAGCGCCACGGCGACAATGACAGCTGACAAGGAGAAGAAAAGGTAAGCGGGCGGCTGAGCCGGCCGGGGAGCTGGGCTGGGGGGGACGGCCACGCCGCGCGGGGTCGGCGCGCCCGGGAGAGGCTGGGAGAGGGGTCGGGGAGGAGTTTGAGGTCGGAGGATCGGTTTGGAGGGCTTTCGGGGGGAGAGCAGGTGCCCGGTCGCGGACGCGGCGCTTCGGCTTCGGCTTCGCCGTGGAGGGTTGTGCGGCCGAAGAGATTGCGAATCTGCGCGCGCGATGGGGCCAGGAGGCCCGGGGAGGTGGCCCTGGAGGTCGGAGGGGCTGTGGCGCGGGGGATCTTCCCGGAGGATCCCAGAAGCTCCAGCCCCGCGCCCCGAACTCCTGTGGCCAGCGTGTTGAAAGGTTCCTGGGTTGACTTCACCGAGGTCAACTTTCGGCTTCCTCGGGTCTCTCGATGTGCGGCACCATCCGGTAGTCTCTTTTCCTTGGGGCCCCCCGGGTCCTTCCAAATCAGCTGCTGCGCTCACACTGCGCCCCAAGCTGGCCCCGGGGCCGGAGGCGGAGCGCGGCGCTGGGACGCGCCTCCGCGGAGGGGCCGGGACGCGGCGCAGGGCCCCGCTCCGGGTTTGCAGATCCCATTGAAGCTTGGAGAACCCCCCTTCCTGATGCTGCACCTTGACTTGGGAGGAGAGTGTGTGGTGGGCCGGGGTGCCTCGCGGGGGCAGATGCGCCGGTGTGCGGCGGGGGGGGGGGGGGGGGCGGGGATGGCGACACCGCGTGTCCCCGGCGAGCCCCGGTGTCTGTCTCAAGAGGACAGGGAAGGGCAGCCACGATCTGCCCGTCCGGCCCAATGAGCCTCTCGGCACTGGGTGAGAGGCAACTCTGGCCAACTCTCACTGTCTTCCCGCCCCCTCCCGGCCGCTCCCCGCCCGGCCTCTCCCCGCGCGCGAGGGCGCAGGCTGGGGTTCGGCCTCGCCGCGCGGATGGTGCGAGGCTGGCGGCCTGACCCCCTGGTCCCAGCCTGCGCGGGGGCTGCCCGGGGCGGGGGGCGCTTTCCGCCTCCCCCCGCCCCCTCTTCCGCGGCTGCTCGGCGGGCCTGGGTTTGGAGGGGAATGGACTCGAACATGCGGCCCGCGCCGCGGCGGATCCACTGCGGGGCTGCGGGGCTGCCGGGCTGCGGGGCGGCGGCGCGGGGATGGGGGGCCGCGCCGCGGAGGGACGGGGTGACTGTCCCGGAGAGCTCAGTGCCTGGGTGGATGTGCTCTTGTCCTGACTGCCACTGCGGGACCTGCGCCACAAACCGGGTATCTTCTGGTCGAAAGCGGCGGTTCCCACCTCCGGGCGCATCCACCGCAGCGAATCGCACGCGTTCCGGCGGGGCTCTGGGGCCCGGACTCCCCGGTCTCTGGGGGACCCGGGTCCCCCTTCCCGGCCGCAGCTCCCCCTCCCGCGTCGCTGTGGCGCCCGCACCCCACTCCACCGGCCCGAGACGCGCGAGGGAGCGTGGGTCCCCGGGGCCTCGCAGCTCCCCTGGGGGCCCGTGGCTTTTGAGGGCGGCAAAGCCAGGAAGAGACCTTCAGATCCCAACACATACTGTAAAACCAACACAGCCTGCATCAGAATGCCAATAATAATGACCGAGCGACCAGAAAACAAAACCATAGTCAGCTCTTCTGAGCGCGCTGCGGGGCCCCCGGAGCTGGCGAGGGAACTTGGGGTACATTTTACACTGCGATGCCTATCGGGGACTGTCGCAATCGCGGAGGTGGGGTCTGATGGTAATCTTGACAGTTGTGTGAAGTGTTGACTTCTCCTCGCGGCTCTGCGCCGGGTTCCTGTGTTAAGTATATTAATCGTGGCAGGAAACTTGGGAACAGGGAAAAGTCCTAGAACCTGCTGTAATGCCTCCTTCGCTGGAGATGGAGGGAGCTGGAAATAGGAAGGAGAAGGCAAGAAATGGGGTAATCAGACTCCGAACTACTCTGGAGAGAGCCAGGTTTAAGAACCGCGGTGGGGATGCCCGGTGAGCCACCCCCCTTGAAGGCCTGGCTGCCTCCCAATTCCGAGCTGGTGTGTCTGTCCTCTGCGACTTGTGATTTTTCTGTTGTAGACTGGCAGGACAAACAGCCGGCCCCTCGCCTTCCAGAGTCCCATGAAGGGTTGTCCAATTCCTGTTGGGCTAATTGTTTTTGAAATATATTTACTTTTCCATCTGGCTGTTTGTTGGCTGCAGGCTCCTTGCAGGACCAATGTGTAATTAAAGCACGTGAACCAATACATTCAAAGTTAGTGTGTCATCTGAGTGTCTGTTCTGAGCTTTCCAGAAGTGCCTCCCAAGTGCAGTGTGATGCCTGCTCCAGGGGCTCTCAGGAGGATTCTGCACATCCGTTCTTAAGATTTGTCATTCTGGTTCAGCAGAGCCATTTCTTTCCCAAAATTCGAGAGGCACAGAACATTTGCAATGTTCTTTCTAACAACAGCCTTCAAGAAGTGGGCAGGATTATTTTGTTCCTAAACGTTCATGCCTTGATGGATATGTTAATGTTTAATAATAAAGCGTTTGCTTTCTAAATGTTGGCTGGCTGGCTGGCTGGCTGGCCTCCATGCTGGGTATCAAAGTGCATTTGATGGTACATTCGTTGGGCATTCTCATTGACCTCAGAGAAGGTCAGAAATGGAAGCTTGCTAAGAGTACTGCACACACTTACTTTCTGTGTCAATCTGTCAGGAGGATATGATGATCTCATTATTAGGGTTCCTGATTGTGAGAAGAGTGAGAAAGTGTTTGGGACACTTGGATGGCTCTGTTAAGCGTCTGACTCTTGGTTTCAGCTCATTCAGCTCAGGTCTTGATCTCAGGGTCCCCAGTTCAAGCTCAGGCTCAGCAGGCCACTGGGGTCCATGCTGGGCATGGAGTCTACTTTTTAAAAAGCCAGAAAGTGCCTCACTTCCTGATAAAACAATTTCTGAGTCCTTTCCTTGGTAGAGGGGAGAGTTTGGAAATTCTTATGTGTGTAGGGATTGGAGAGTGGTTCAGGTAAACGTAAATGAGATCTTTGGATAATCTGGGAGCAAGGTCCGCTCCAAAGCCAGACCCAGCTCAGAGCACCTTTCTGGAATGCTTAGATCACTTAATTCAGGGCCAGCGATAGAAGGAGAGTTAGAGACATCTGGACCAGAAGTTTTCAAACTACCTCTTCCTCTTCCTCCCCCTGCCAGCTGGACTTAGTTATTCCTCTGCTAAAATAAAATCAAAGCCCATCTTTTCCCAATTCTGATGGGAAAACTATTGCTACACAGTTTTTTTCAATTTAAGTATATTTTCTATAAATATTCCTTCATCATTTGATATCTCTGTCCACTGCATTACCAGAAATCACCAGATTGCAGGGATGGTAAGGGGTTGGTTTAACACATTCTGGGTTCAGGCACTTACTATTTAATTCATATAGCTTTCAGGAAGTTCAAAAAGAATGCTGTGATCTCAGGTTTTTTTCAGCATTGCTAATGGGGAGTTTAACAATCATTTTATAAGGGGTGATGGAAAACATCTAGTTTGAGGCCCAGAGAGGTTCAGTGGCTTTTCCAGTCACAAGGAAACTTAGTACTAGTAAGAATCAGAACCCTCGTTCCTTACTTTCAATTAATTATGTATTTTCCAATTGTTGACAAAATAGTATCCCCAGCCCTGAAATGCCTCTAAACAGTGAGAATGATTTCCAAAGGATTACAGTGCCCTCTCCCCCACCCCCGCCAAATCACTGAACCTTGCAGAAAGGAGATTTGCTCTTCTAGATAATTATAAAAGACTTCAAGCTGCAGCAGGAGTGGTTCTGTTTGCTCTTTGCAAAATAGGAAGCAGAGTTGACGCTGGTTCCATTGTCCATAAACTCTGGGTAGTACGAATTCATTTGTTTTAGGGCTCTCCCTTTATTTCACTTAGAAAAAAAGTCTACTTATATGTGGACCTCATTAAACAAAACCAATGCAACGACTGTTCTACAGGAGAGTAGATTGCTTTGTGAAGTAGGGAACCCCCTGTCAGCCAGAGACATGCAAGCAGCTACTAGACTGATTCCTGTACTGAATGAGTTGGCATTTTCTCTAGGAGTGAAAACTGTGAGACTAAAGCTACTTACTTCACTTAGGATGTAAATCAGCCCGTCTGTGTGTGTATGCGCGGGCGTGTGCATATGTGTGTGTAGGGTGATCCTCAACTTTCTAGAAATTTATTGTATAAAATATTTACAGAGAGAAGGAATCAATTAGATAATTCTCGGTGCCACGGATCGTAGCCATATACATTTGGAAATGCTTGCTGTCATTATCTCTATATTTAGGCTTTTCTACTTTTCAGGAAATCTATCCAGTAGTACTTGATTTTTATGTATTTTCCCCAGTTCTGTCTCATACCAACATGACTTTTCCTTTTCATTTTAGCTTAATGAATCTTCCTTCTTGCTTTTAGTACTGCCCATCACTGATAGCTCGTCGCTGATTGGAACATTAGCAATGTTTGCTCACGGAGCCCCCAGTATCATGATGTCAGCTTTCATGATGAAAACCAGCTCTGCTGTTCACACCATGATATAAATCAGTAAGACAACAAATGTGTGTTGAACACTTGTATCTACTCTGGATAAAATGCTAAAGAAGAGGCTAAGAAGTAGGGGATATGGTGCTTTCAATTGCGTAGTTTGATTGGTGGGGGGAGGAGGAGACACATAAAGAAGCCTACCTAAATATATAGATAGGTAACAGCTTACATGTAACTTTCTTGTTGGGATCAAATCTTTTGAAGCTAAAGATAAGAAGCTCTTAGTAGCACTTCAGGCAGTAACCACACAGGCAAGCACACAGAGTTATTGAAAAGTGTTGTGTGGGTCTATGGGTGGGAGGTCGGGTCCCTAGTTTTCCCTGGAATCATAAAGGGCAGATGCTGACAACCAGCATGGAGACTGTAGGGTCAAATGGGGATGGTCAGGGTTGGGGGTAATGAGAGTAAGGGAAAGGTGGGGGATTCAGGAGGATTGCCTGTTGTGCACTCTACAGAAAGGCCCCCAAAGACGAACGTTTGCTGTTGTTCTTTAGAACTTTTGGGTGTGAAGCATGGGAGGAGGTGTCCAGTAGGGTTCTGAGAATGATAGGGATACAGGTTGTGGTCCCTCTAAGGCTAACAATGCAGACAGCTGTGACTTCAAGAAAGCCAAGAAGAGAGAGGGAGAGCTTCTTAACCTGGGCTTTGTGCATAAGCTTCAGGGGTGGTCTGTGAGCCCCCAAAATTGGGTGCAAGATATTACATATATAAACTTTTTTTTTTTTTTTTTCCTGGGAAGTCTGTCCAGCTTCCAATGGCCTTTCAAAGGTTCTTTGATTCGAAAAAGGCAAGCCGTTGTTCTTCAATGTCTGATTCGATGACTGCCTTACATTTCAGGATCTTTCTGTTCAGGTCCCAGATAGTTCCCACGTTTCACTGCCAGTGTCTCTCCCTATCTTGAAGATGGGGGAGGGGCTTGGTGTGTATACCTAGTAAAGATTTTGTGGTGCACCTTAGCTTTACCTGTACCTGGCTGGGCTCTCTGCCCTCTTACATGTCTGCCTTCAATAATGGAAGGAGGGGGAATGAGCCTGCAGCACAGGGCTAGGTCTGGTGTGATTCATTTCCTTTCTTTTTTGGGGGGAGGAGGGGCAGAGAGAGAATCGTAAGTAGGTTCCACGCCCAGCACAAGCCGGATGTTGGGCTCCATCCCACAACCTGCCCCCCTTCTCCAGAGATCATGACCTGAACCCCGCCATGAAACTGTGTCCTCACATTTTCCACCGTCCTCAAATAGTTATTTGGAAGCCCCTTTAATGCACTAAGAATGCGTGTGTCCTTTTTTTAAAAATTTTTTTTTAAATTTTTATTTATTTATGATAGTCACAGAGGGAGAAAGAGAGAGAGGCAGAGACATAGGCAGAGGGAGAAGCAGGCTCCATGCACCGGAAGCCCGATGTGGGATTCGATCCCAGGTCTCCAGGATCGCGCCCTGGGCCAAAGGCAGGCGCCAAACCGCTGCGCCACCCAGGGATCCCCGAATGCGTGTGTCCTTAAGAGAAATCATACATGCAGTAGGACAAAACCATAAAGCCTGAACACTTTAGTCTTATTTGTGTAGGCTCTGTTCTCAGAACTTTACATGGATTAACTCTTTTAGTTCTCATAACAGCCCGTGAAATAAGCCCTGCCATTATCCCCATTTCACTGCCAGGAAAGCTGAAGTATGGAAAGGTAACTGCCAAAAGTCAAATAGGTGGGAGTGGGATTTGAATTAAGCAAAGTATCTCCAGAGTCCATATGCTTAACTGGGGGTCCCTTCTCCCTCACCTTTTCTAAGCCATCTATAAAGTATCTAATACCATGCCTCACCATGGTCAGTGCTCTATGACTGATAACTGCTTTTGCTATTGTAGTTATAATTATTATAATTACTTTTCTGTGACTCATCACTGTATTGTGCCTCACGCACAGGCAGGGATTGAAGATCTGAAGGTGGACTTGGAAGTCCTGGAAATTCTTATTTTTCGTGGGTTTTCCTCAACTCTGACAGGAGGTGGTTCTCTGCTGTCCCCAAGAAGTTCAAAGCTTTCCACCTCCCACCCTTAACTGGTGGCAAGACTTCAATAATTACTTTAGCCTTCAGACTCCATTGTGCAGAAGAACCTGTTAGAAGTCTTCCTCTGTGGCTTCTGAAGAACCATCTCCAAATCAAGATGCACAAGACTTCCTCTGGCTCTTTTGATCTTTGCAAGGACAGGAAGGAAAGAATGGATGGGGGAATAAAGAATAGCTAAACTTTTTCAATAATAATATGTTGCATTTGTAGAGAGCCCTTTCTCTAAGGAGCCTTGAGCTTTCAGAGCCATCATACCTTGACTTCTGCTCCGTGAGCCTAGAGTATTTTCTGACTTCCCTGTGCTGTAAAACATAAGTGCACCAACACATATCATAAGAGAGACAGAAGCAAGTCCTCTGGGCAGTTGCCCATCACCATATGTGTGGTAGCCGTGCATAGGTATGTGCTACTCACCACATCTGTGATTTCCAAGCAGAGTCTGGGTATTATTTGTTGCCAGTTGTCTGATCCTGCTATTGAAAGCCACAGACTGGCCTGCAAGTATGAAGTCAAGAAGAGTGACGGGGCCCTTTGAGATCTCTGGAATCAAGCAGACAGGTGCAGAATGGGTTAGAATGTTATTTACTTCTAGGTGGCCTTTTGTTTTCCTAGTTTCTCTAGAACTATGGTTTGCTTGACTGCCTCAGGCTGTTTCCAGATGCCACTTGTACATCAGCAAAACATGTATATGGCATAACCATCAGCAGCTTTACGTGTTCCCAGAAAGCACACATTTCCCCCTTAATCTGGAAAAATTCTTCAGTTTTAAAGTTATAAGTAACTTTTATGCAATATAATGACTCTGGGAAACAGTTCCTATTCTCACATGGGAAGATATTTCAGAAAGGGTGGTTCATCAGTAAGGAGAATGACCCACTGAAAAAGTGGATTTATCTGTCACACACCCACCTGGCACTTTCCCAATTCTACAAAGCCATCGGATTGTTAGAACTCTCATATACCTCTGGTGACTTCCTGCATCCTCTTTTCATGGCGCCCTCCAATTAAAAAAAAAAAAAAATCAAACCTAAGAGATTAGTTCTAGGAATCTTAGCAGATAAGTGATTTTATTGGATTAGGCTGAGTGATAAAACACATGGGTGGGGAAAAAGCACCATTATGCCATACTCGTATTGCCCTTATTCCCGTGTCGGCTTCCTCCAAATGCTGGGGGTCCAGCCAATATTATACTTTCCGTAGAAGTTAATCAATTCTGTGACAACTTTAGTTGACTCTCTCAGTCTCCTTTTCAATCTGAGGCTCCCTGCTCTTGTGGGGTGTCAGTGATTTGCTATGAATAAGAGACACACGAGCTCAATGTGAGATGGTTCAGAAGCATTTTATAAATCCTTTGTTTTCTTTAAAGATTTTATTTATTTATTTTAGAGAGAGCGAGAGAGCATGCGCGCATGAGTGAGGGGAGACACAAAGGGAGAGGGAGAAGCTGACTCCCTGCTGAGCAGGGAGCCCAATGCAGGGCTCAGGGATCATGACCTGAGCTGAAAGCAGAGGCTCAACTGACTGAGCCTCCCAGGTGCCCCTATAAATCCTTTAAAATGCATCAATTAGAGTATATGGTTATTTGTGGTGGTAATTATTCAAGTCCCTGTGCTATGTGTCTAGCCACACAGTGCTTTTTCTCTGTGTCTTGATGTTGTATCAACAAATACACATATTTTTACTCTTGATATCAAAATTTTCCAAAAAAAAGTTTTTCATATTTTTACCACTTTGTATAATATTTGTCCTGACTGCCCCTGGGCTGGGGGCATGGGGAAGGAAAGCAAAACATTATCCTAATTTTGTACTTGGGAAATTGAGCTGTGGACAGGAGCAAATCATGCTGTCTGCAGTGAAAGCTACCACAGGACCCAGGTCCTTGGTGAGGCTAGGCCCCTAAGTACCCACTGGGGCTCCTGTTACAAGGTAATAAAGAGCCCAGAGCACAAAAGGGTTGACTCAATCTTCAGTGGTAACTATTCTCATTACTAATGAGTAATTGCAGCAAATATTTACAGGCCTCCTTCCTACCTTTACAACTTCCTGTTGCTGAAGCACTTTGGAGTATTGAGAAAGATTGTCCTGGAAAAATACGTCATACACAGTTGCAGGAAAGAGTGGCTTTAAGCACACACCAAAAAATTGGTTGCTTTGCTCTGTTTATGAATTCCACATGGAAACAACAGAAAATTATGCCTTTGAGGGGCTGTTTGAGGATCCATTCCAAGGCACTTTATGTATTTATTTATTAAATATTTTATTTATTTATTTGAGAGAGTGTGCAGTGAGAGAGAGACAGAGAGAAAGGGAGAGTGGCAGAGGGAGAGGGAGAAGCAGTCTCCTCACTGAGCAGGGGCTCCATACCAGGATCCTGGGGTCATGACCTGAGCCGAAGGCAGCCACTTAACCGACTGAGCCACCCAGGCACCCCAATTCTAAGGAAGGTCAAAACAAATTTAAGAAAATGAATTCTGAATGATTGAATATCTGGGAAAATGGAACACAAGATGTTTTTACAGATTATTCTGTAAAAGTTAAATTTTTGAGTTTGAGCACCGGTGGTTTGGTAGACATTCTTTTATTAACACAATCTCTACAATATTTTTTTTGAATGAAGACAGTCATGTATAATGGAGTAAACCAGGATATACAAAATATACCATGCGGGCAGTGCAAGGAGCAGACTCTCATTGACTTAATAGAGATTTCAGGGCAAATCCAGATAATGCTCATTCCCTATACACTTGGTTTAAAGAGCACTCTGGTGAAACTTGCTTTCTTTAGCGTCTAAACCACTGTACCCTTGTATTTCTCTCCTGTGTTTCCAAGAGTCCTCAGATGCTATTTTAGAATGGCAGTATTCACTCCAGTACTGGCTAAGGTTGATGAAGCTAATTTTGGTGTCCAGGGTAAAGGGGGAGAGAAGTCCTCCGCAAAGCCAAAAGGGCTTTCTGGTGCCTGGGTTTGGAGCAGCATGGTGTTAGCAGACACACCGTGTTTCACCTTTAGAACCTTTATTTGTGTGCTTGCACAACAAATGTTTACCCAGATATTAAGATAAGAAAAGTATGAAGGTCACATTTCGCTGGTGAGAGGGGAGCTTCTATAAATGTAACCATATCACTATGCAGCAGGAGTCTGTCTTTTATTCTATACCAGGGACTTAGGGGAATTAATGGTGGGTGGGGCATGGGAACCAGGCCTTCACAGTCTTTTTGGCTTCCTTGCCTGCCCTCTGCAGGTCCTGGCTCAGCTGATGTGCCCTTCCCACTAGGCGAGGCCCTTTGGGGTAGTCAAGAAGTCAGAGGAAATTGTAGGCCACTGTGTGGTCCTGTGGGGCTCCATGGAAATCATTGCCCACGCACTTCCCTGCTATCTGACTGACTGTGAAGCAGCCTGGCTACTAAAATAGCCTTCCTAGGCTCTCAGAAGAGGTTTGCATGGTGCTGATACGGCCCCTATTTTAGGCCGAGTTGTCAGGTCCTCAAGGCACAGAGAGTCTTCAGGGTGAGAAGAGGGTTTCTTTTTTGTTGTGGATTTGAGTGTTTCTCCTAAAGATCTCTAAGGATTAGCTTTGCTCAGAGACTGATGAAGACATGGATCCTTGGTCCAGTTTCCTTCCCAAGGGCATCCTACATGGCATTGGAAGTTCCCCTCACTGACAGTAGGGGATCCTATCCCAGCTCTCTCCCCTCATCCACCATAACCTGGCAAGCCTTTTTTTTTTTTTTTTAAAGATTTAATTTATTTATTCATGAGACACAGACAGAGAGACAGAGGACAGAGACAGGTAGAGGGAGCAGCAGGGAGCTTCATGTGAGACTTGATCCCAGGACCCTGGGATCATGACCTGAGCCAAAGACAGATGCTCAACCACTGAGCCACCTAGGTGTCCCAAGCCTTCTGAGCTCCTTCGATGTAGACTCCTCCCTCTGCCCTAATGGCTTGTTTGGCTTGTTTATCCCCAGGTCACAAGATTCCTTCCCACCTGGATTCCCTCCACCTTCCCCTTCCATCTTGAATGCTCTCTCTCCCTTCTTCATCTCCTCAAATATCCCCCCTTTCCTAGGGCAACCCCAGCAAAGCCTTCCCAAGCCTGCACCTCCCCTTCACCCCTTTGTAGCTCTTCCTTAGGTTTGCCAAAGAGCCTGCTTGATTCTGTTTCCTTGTTATCTAATGACATTCTACGTGTTCTTGTCTTTCCTAACTAGATTGCATGTTGCCTAAGGGCCAGGATGTCTAATTTTCTGCTGTGCTCTATAATACTTTCCATATTTTGAGTCCCTAAAATCCTACCTCATTTTTAAAAATCCTAGAATTGCCTTTTTGCTTTCTCTTGGGTTCTGCTTTCTTTCATTCATGTAGATTTGAGCCTTTAAAAAGAAAGAAAAAGGAAAAAAAAAAAACTTGGGAGAACCACAGGCAGGTCTTGTGGATTCATGATTTTACATAAAATGCAAACATAAGGTTAGTGTTATGTTAATGCTTCACTTCCGGAATGCCCAATACACCAAGGCAAGTGCCAGCCAAACAACAAAGCACTCCAGTTTAGTCTCAAAGTGTAAAAGGCCAGAAGGCAAACTGGGTGCAGGAGAGTACACAGCTCTCAGTTCAGAAATCCTCTTTCCTGGGGAGCCTTCCTTGATGAGCAGCACATTGATAACCCCTATATTTATGTCATCTTCAGTCTGTATTATTTGTATGATGCTTTTATAACTTGCTTTTGAGTGTGTGTGTGTGTGTGTGTGTGTGTGTGTGTGTGTGTATCCCTGTCCCTGAAAACATTTAGGTGGTAAGCCCTCCATGAGCAGGGACCAGTCATCTTTTCTCCTTTTTTCTTCTTCTTTTTTTTCATATTAAACTTACAGTTTTGTTTTATTCAGATTTGAGTTTAACAAATGTTTAACAAAAGAGTCCACTGGAAAGGGTGAAGCCCATGGGGGCAGGGCCCTCCCAGATGCCTTTGGAGGAGGCAGGTCCCTTTCCCTTCTCTTCCCTTCCCAGCTAAAGGGATTTAGGAGGGTCTGGGTCCCTAGTCTTTGGGATGGTGCTTGGGGTAGAGGGCCATGGGGAACAAGGGACAGCCATTTTTTTCTGTTCTTTCTTCCCATAGCACCCAGCACATAGCCCACCTTTGGTTGCCTGGTCATTCTTTCTAAGCTCAATAATTCTATGTCCAGAATTTGGGGTGCTTAGTACAGGGGATTAGTGGCACAGACAGAAACTTATGCTCAGATCAACTTACACATTCTCCTTGATCACCCAGCACTCATGTGGTGAAGTCCGTGTACAAACATTTATAGATTACCTGCCACATTCAGGTGTCATGCCATTCAGTGAGGGTACAAAGAACCATTAGATGGACGCTGCCCTCAGGGATTATAATCTAGTTTTGAGTTAAACAAATCCCTAAAATTGTTTGTTTCAAACGTTGCAAGATGGTTTATGTTGATGGAGACCCTAGGCTCCTCTTTAAGACATTACTATCTTGTTGGGTAGTTGAAATATTAGAATATTGGTATATGTAAGTGAGTGTGGATAAGGGTAAAGAGGTCTTGTGTGTTGCGAATAGTGAGAAAGGGAGGAAGTTAGCCTAGATTAGAGGGCTATTTAACCGAAGGGCATTAAGATCTAAGTCTTGAACATTGAGTAGAACTTAAATAGGGATATGGGTATGGTGCATTCCAGTTGGGGTGGACAGCTTAAGTCAGATGAAGAGGCAGGAATAAACAGATTGTACATGCCAGGACTGGTGAGCTGGCTCCAGAGCACTGTTAAAACGGACAGGAGGTGAGGACCAGGCCTGGGCTGGTATGGGGGAAGTACAATAGTCCTTCCTGAGTCACATTATGATGGAATCCTTGGGTTGCCTTGGGGCCACGGAAGCAGTGCCCGCCTTTCTTTAGAATGAGGGAGACATAGGAAAGCTGCTTGGGGCACCTCTGTCATTTGCCACCCAGGTGCCTGACTCTCTCGTGTGAACACTGCGGAGTAGCTGGTGGAGGCTCTGATTGTTCTCCATAAGAATGACCTCAGAGACTGAAAATCTGCCCCTCACCTTTGTTTAGGAAATCAGTCATTTGCCAGTGTGCCCCAAACACTCTGGAATATATATTTATTTATTTGGACTGTTTCATGCTTCAGGGCAATAAATGCCTCCCAGTGTACAAAATGAGAGCTGGAGGGGGGACAGCTTCCTGTATTCTAAAATAGCTTCCTTCAGGCTCTGAGAAGGGATGCAAGGACCCTATCCTGCATTTTCATTTTGATGGTAAAGTCTCTGTCCCCTTAATAATTTGATAAACCTGTCATTCTATCCCTTCCTACTCTTTCTCATTCCAGATTCTAAGGCTTTGAGTTTGGTTACCATAGAACTCTAGGGAAGTCCCTTCAACACACTACAATTTACAGGAGGAGAGACAGCAAAATCCAAGTCCACTTAGTCGCTACCAAATAACTGTTCATAGCATTCCTTATGCAGGGCTCTGCAGCTGAGCTGTTCCTTGATGCTCTCCTTTCCTGTGATGTGGATTCAGCATTCCCTAAAGCCTGAGTTCTGATATTCTTGGTCCGATGCTGCCAGAAGAGAAAGAAGAGAAGTTGTCTTTGTGGAGTCACTTGGGTAGGGCAGCTGGAGCCTTTCCCGTCCCCCAGCAGGTATAACCTCTCTGCCAGAGGTATCCAGGAGTGCTCAAGGTCATGGTTGGACACTTGTGAGCAGGACCTTGGCCAGAGATCCCAAGTCACTGGAGAGGATCCTACACCGGGGACCAGCAGAGTCCCTTCAGTGCATGCTGTCCAATGGTACTTTGAGGGAGGCTGTAGCTCCTGAATGCACCAGGCTTGGGATTTAAGCTCATTGTGACAACTGCACATCTCCATCTCTTACTCCTTTTCTGTCCCCTCAGTGATCAGTAACTGGTTGATGAACTGGGAAACTGCTTCCCTGCGCTTGCGTGATAGCTCTCTTCAGTGGTGTGCTCAGGCATCACATAAAATACCTACCCTGTGTGGGCTGCTAACATTGGGCCTGAACCCAGGGAAGGGGCTCTGGAGGCAGGTGGAAGGAGCCTTTTTCATCTGGAACTACAGGTGACAGCTGCAGAGTCCAGTCAGTGCAGCCCAGACATAGGGCTGTCTAGGCCTTGGGCAATCCCCAGGGAGCTGCCTTGGGACCATCCTAAGAAACCCCGTTGGCCAGAAAGTGATATTTACTCGAATCTGGCCAGAACTAGACATTTGAGTTTGGCATCTGCCTAACCACAGCTCCAGGTAGTAGGCCTTAGGAAGGAAGGGGCAGGTGCCCTAACTAAGCTAATCTGTGACCGCATCATTGGGGTCTGGAACCTGTGAATATACTGTGTCAATTCCTTTGTGTTTTTTCCCTTTTTACTCTACCTTTCCAAAGTCAAAATTCCTTTTGAAAAGTTTCAATGTCACCTCTGCTGAACTCCTAGCAAACTGTTCTCCCCACTTAGGTCAATGAGGAGAGGGGACCCAGGCACATTTGATGGCAGTGTGGTCATCAAAGCCTCTGGCTCGCTTTGGGCCCTGGGAAATCCCGGTGACCTGTGAAGGCAGGCAGAAAGGAGTCGAGCTGACTGTGACATTGATCCCTTCTTCCCTAAGCTTTCATTTGAGCACATTTGAAACTGTCTTCCATATTCAGATTAACATAAGTCTTGTGATGCTGGGCCACCTGTAGCTCCTTATATGGATTCAGATATTACTGGGGTAATGATCACAGCTATAATTCTCCTTCAGTTAGATCTTCTGGGCCACAGCAGGGCACATGTTTATTTTGGAAAGGGAAAAACTTTCACCCACTTGAATTTCTTTGCCTCCAAAATTAGTGCCAAGGGATGACCGCAAGAGTTCCATATTTCTTAGCCTTCATTTTGCCTAACAGATTGTAAATGCTTCAGGGCCACCTTCACTTGTTTTGTATCCCTGGCAAAGCTTGCGTCCACATGAAGGTCAGAGGAGCTCTCAGAAATCTCTAGAAGTCTGAAAGACTGTTCTAGATCCCTTTCTGACTTGTGTGATCTAAAACAGGTAATTTAACCTCTCTGCGTGCTTCACATTCCTAAGTGGGGATTAGACACACTAACTGCTTTCTAAGAGTGCTGTCCTGAGGTTGAAATGAGCTGGAGTTTCAATGAAACCTTGCATTTAAAAAGCATATCACACTTGAAAAATCATTTTTACAACCCTTATCTCACTACAAAGACCTCTGAAAGTATAAAGTGAGGTCCGTTGAGGCATCGCTATTAACAAGCACAGCAGTATAGTCATTTGGCACATCGTTACCTGTTGGAGTGATTTGATTGTACTCAGAAGGAAGTCTCAGGAGAAATCTGAAAGGAGACACTTTTCAGGATTATGGGCTCTTAGCCATAGTGATTTCAGGGTATGAGTTTTATTCTTCTCATACTCTGGGACATGAGTAAATCTGATAACATGAAGAGACCAAGGAAACTTCCAGGACTCCTGAAAAGTGGTCTGACTTGGGACGTGTCCCTTTCCATGCCTGGCCTGCTCTCCCCTCCCCTGTGGAGATAGAGGGTCCGTGCCATCTACCATCTTGGTCGAAGTGGGAATTTCCCTTTGACTTAGCACCCTCAGATCTCCTGACCTAAAGGGCCATATCCACACCACATCTTCTCAGATCCCACCTGCTGCTTTACATCTTATGAGTAAGACCCAATTGTGGACCCTCAAAGGGGCAGAGTGCCTGGCCCAAGGTCTTTAAAATAAAGGTCAGGCAACTTATTGGAAGATCCAGAAATGGGGGGCATACCAGTGCCTTGATGATCCCTGGGTCTCCTGGTGTTCCTGGAAGCGGGAAGCGGCTTTAGGTGTGAAGACCCTGGCTCTGCCACACTGTGACCACAATACCTGGCCTCAAATCTGCCTAAGTATTACCTCCTTGGAGAGCCTTTCCTGACCTCCCTCAGTTCACTTCCATTTCTCCATCCCTGTTCTCCCATTTTTTAAAAAAAAGATTTTATTTATTCATGAGAGGGACACAGAGAGAGGCAGAGACTAGGCAGAGGGAGAAGCAGGCTCCCTGTGGGGGCCCCAATGCCTGACTCGATCAGCATCACGACCTGAGGCAAAGGCAGACACTTGACCCCTGAGCCACCCAGTTGCCCCTTTCCCATTTTTTTAAAACAATACTTCCCACATGCTGTTATTTCTCTGCTTATTATCTGTTGCCCCCCCACCCACCCCCACCCCCCACCTCTAATTTTAAGATTCTAGAGGCAGGGACTGTGCTGACTTGCTCACTGCTGGAACCGTAGTGTTTGAGGAGTACCAGGCCCATATTAGATGCTCCTTAAATAACTGCTAAGTGAAATAATTAATCTAGGATCACTGGGTCTTTGTCCTCAACTCTACACTTTTGTTTCTTACATTTGTTTGATGCTTAATTTTTTTTTCCAAAGCTCATGATGTAGACTAAAGTAGTTGTCATTCTCGTCATATTGATGAAACAGTTGTGACATAAAAATGTGACCACAAAGCCAGAAATTGGTAGGGCTCATATTAACAAAGTCCCAGCCCCACCAGCTTCTTTTTACTGTCTCTCTGGGCACCTGATTTTTGCTCTGTGGTGATATTATTGTTTGTCCTATTTGGTAATGTTTACACCAGAGGAGTAGGGGCCATTGTGTGTTGGTGGCGTCTGGAAATACACAACAGAGTCCCTGGAGAACACCACTGTTGGTCTTTACCACAATTAGCAATTGTCAGGCCGGAGGCAGTGACTGGGTGGGTGTCCCTCCCTATGTGGATGGCTCTGCATGCTGGAACACCACCGTGTTTGCCTTTGCTCCTGACGGGCAAAGCGGGGTGGGAGGTGTAGGACCACAGCCCCATTTCTGTCTGGTCTCATCTCTCCCACCACTCACATCCAGTCCTTTCCTACTTGGGCAATAGCCTATTTGGGTACCTAGTGGAATTTCTGTGGTCTAGTGGAGAGGAAAGAGAAGTGCAAACTGGCTCGGTGTCCTCTGAGCCTCAGTTTCTCCATCTTTATAATGGAACCAGATCCAAATCTCCCTTTCTACTTCCATTTGAAGTGAAGCCCAAGTGGAACCTGGTTTCTAGGACTTCTCAGGGAAGGGGAAGATAGGCAATTAAAGGTGATCAGTGAGAGCCTGGAGGAAGCCTCTCCAATTTCCCTGAACCAGCCCCACCCACCCCACCCCCACCCTGGCCCACCGCACTCCAACAGGAGGTGCTGTTAAAGTGGGCAGGGGCAGAGACATGGCAGTCACCATTGTACATGGAGTGATGCCAGAGGGGAGGGCTGGATCTACTCCACAGTAGCAGCAGGACCACCCTTTAGAAGGAGGGGGATTGGGGATCCCTGGGTGGCTCAGCAGTTTAGAAGGTAGCAGCAGGACAACCCTTTAGAAGGAAGGGGATCCCTGGGGGGCTCAGTGGTTTAGAAGGAGGGGGATTGGGTTGTGACAAAGTGTGCACTGCCCAGTGGTTTCTACGAAGGGAGCAGCTGCGTTGCCAGGAGGGGCAGTGGCTCCTCTCCCGATGCCAGAGGAGAAGGAGGCCTGCAGCTGGGGTGAGTGAGGTCCCCCTTAACGAAGGGGCCTGACTCCCCGGGACCACAGCCACGCTGCATGGGTCACGGACCCCCTTGGGCCTCTGTTGCCCTGTTAGATGGCTGCTGTGATCTCTGCCTGCCCGTCGGATTGGGCTGGGAAAATAGAAATTGCTACAAGAAGTGTGTGTGGGGGGGGTCATCACTGCCGCGACTCCTACACGCAGGAATGGGTATTTCTGTGCGTGTGCCGGGTGTGCACATGAGCGTAGCTAGGGAGCTCAGGCTCACGCAGACCGAGCAGGCCGGGTGGGGAGCGGGACGTCACTGCCCAGGCAGGCTGCGCTGGGGCCCGAGGAGAGTCACGGTGCGGGAGTGCTGGGGAGTCTCCTTGAACTTGGGCCAAAAGAGTCAGAAATATCGGGCCCTGGGTTTATCTGCCTTGAATCAGGTACAGCAAGTTCTGGAAGGCCGCCCACTGGCCGGAGACCTGAGGTGGACGGCTCGGCCTGGCCGCCCTGGAAGGCTTTCTGCCGGCCTCAGCCCCGCTGAGCAGTCCGCCTGCTCACTGGGGTTCACACGGCCTCCTCGCAGGCCTGCCCAGAATCCTGTCTCCTCTGACTTCCTGTGCTCTTGCATAATATTTCCTTGCTTCTTGAATGGCTGCCCCCAGCGCGGGGGCAGCTCCCTGACTGACGCTGCTGGCCCGAGAGCAGGATGTGGAGGGAGGCCCGGGAGGCCTAAACGTCACCCGGGGGTGCTCTGGGCCCTGTGGGCAGGAGGGACGGTGCCCCCCATGCTGGTTGGTGGAGGATTTTATTTATTTTTTTTTTTTTTAGAGTGGAGGAGGATTTTAGCATAAGGGTGGTGAGGGGACCGTGCAGGTGTGTACTCACACACACACACACACACACCAATCCCCACACATGTCTCTCCTGTAAAATTATTTTTAAACTAGTTACGTGGGGCTTTTTTTTTTATTATGAAAAGTATACATGTAAGTTATCCTGTAAAAAGTCACAGTACAGGAGGGCATCAAGATGAAAACTCAGCAAAATTTTACCACCCAGGGGTAACCACCGTGAACATCTTCATGGACACACTTCAGTGTCATAAATATGGATGCGTAACCCAGAATGCCATCGTATTATATCTTTTTTTTTTTAATTTATTTATTTATGATAGTCACAGAGAGAGAGAGAGAGAGAGAGAGAGAGAGAGGCAGAGACACAGGCAGAGGGAGAAGCAGGCTCCATGCACTGGGAGCCCGACGTGGGATTTGATCCCGGGTCTCCAGGATCGCACCCTGGGCCAAAGGCAGGCACCAAACTGCTGCACCACCCAGGGATCCCCATCGTATTATATCTTGAGAAAAATGCATTTTCTCTGCAGCAGTGTACCAGAATTCTCTCGGTAGCTATCATGATAGATCGATTTACTAAGTAGCTATATTAAGTTTCACTTACGGTTATATCATAATGCAGCCCCTCTTCGTTGAAGTGTCTAGGCTCAGAAAACAAGCTATAACCAGCCCGAAGATTATCCTCAAACCTGAAAAGCAGCATCTCTTCCATATTCCTGACCAATGTGTTAGCTCTGCTATCCCAGAAATAGCTACAAATTAAAAGGTTGTTTTTTTGTTTTGTTTTGTTTTGTTTTTGTTTTTTACCCACGTAGGCTTTTCTCTAGGCTTAGGATAATTCACATGGTTGCACAGATGAGACTGGGACCATAGGGCTGTTAGGGCTGGGCTAGGTCTCACTTTGGATAAGATGACCCCCCCGTGTGGCCCATATATCTGCTTTGAGCAAGGAGAACAAGTTTTTCTTCAGTGGTGCTCCTGTGCACAAGATTTCAAATAAGTTCCATTTGAAATTTTAATTGGTTATTGCCCTTCTGAAATTTTGTGACCCAGTCTATATCTTGCAAAAGGCACCCTTTCTTCTTTACATGAAAAGGTATTTGTGACATCAAAAACGTTAATGTGTATACAGTATCATTCAGATTTGTTACAGTTACAAGATTTTTAAAAATCAGCTAAAATAAATGGTATCAATACAATGTTTCTTTCCCAACCCTGAAAGCTGTATATTTTCAAGGGTCGCGATGAGCTATTTTTCTTCCGCTGTTTTCCGCTATTTTCCAACCGCCATGGTTGGAAGTGTGGTGTATATTTTAGCTCACTTCAGTGTAAAGATGACTCTTGTTCATTTGGGGGCCAGGTGTCTACAGGATTTGCTTGTTTTCTTTGAATCATTTTTTAAACTGGATTGGATATTTCTTTGATTCAGTAGGAGTTTTGGTTCATTGCTTGTGGTTGGAAATTGCTTGTTAGGTTTACTCTTGAGTCAAGACAAATTTGTTTCCTTGAGCTTTCTGTTTCAGACTTCCCTTCTAAATCTAAACCTTCTAAAGCACAATAATGCTAGTCAATTTAAACACATTTATTTAAAACTTCTCAGGCATTGTTTAAAAAAAAAACATGCAATCTAAACTAGCACCAACAGAATCCAAGTATCTTACCCCATTTTGTTTATAGTTGTCTGCTCTCTGGGCAAATAATCTATTACAACAAATTTGCGTAATTATAATGTCTCCTTCAATTTATTCATCCTGGACTCCTTTTTCTAGAATTGCTGGTGAGACTATTACTACATCAAATTCCCTGTGTGTACTCCTGAGGAATTAGGATGGGGGTAAGAGTGGGAAGAAATAATATGTTGCCTGCTTTACAGCATATGTAGACATTTAACAAGTTATGTAGTATGTTTACATTTAGCAAGTAACTTTGACATGCAGCAAGTTAATTTAGTCATTACTCCCTTTCTTGGTCATTACCTGATTTTGGTGGGGTCTTTACCGTGTGTGCACATTTGAGAAATGGGGAGGGACAACAAGACTGAATCGGTCCTCAGAACTATGAAGCAGGACTTTGTGGAGATTGATACTTCTGTACAATGAACGTGGAGCAGCTGTTGGCATGGCAACCCCTACGTGGAAAAGTGCACGCTGCTTGCAGATGACTTTTGCAGTACTCAGTGTTAATCTGATAAATGGCTTTTTTAATAGTAGTTTGTGGGCTAATGGAAAGGTCGAAGCAAACCTTCATTAACGGGAAGAAGGATGGGGATTTTGAAGCCACCGAGTGGAACACGCTGGAGAGCCACAGCCAAATCTCCATTTTCAGCCGAGTGTCTCTTTTTCACATCAGACATGCTTACAGCTTGGCAAGCTGAAGCACATTGGGACGACTGTTTGTCTTGAAAAGTTGTAGCTGTCATTATCATTTTAGATTTCAAATATGGAGATGTTTTGGAGTCCTTTTTATTCAAGACATTTGCTTTGAGACCTAAGGACTAGTATAGAAAGTTGAGATGGTGGTGCCTTTTTCCTTTGGTCATGGTGGTGGGGTGAAGGTGGTTAATGACTCCTGTTTTTATCATGGTAAAAAAATATATACAACATCGAATTTATCATTTAAACCATTTTTAAGTGTACAGTTCATTGGTATGAAGTACATCCACACTGTTGTGCAGCCATCACCAGCATCCCTCTCAAGAACTTTTCCATCTGCCCAAATTGAAAAGTCCAGGAAACAATGACTTCCCATTCCTCCCTCCTCCCGGCCCCCAGTAACCACTGTTCTACCTTCTCTGTGAATGTGACTATTCAAGGCATTGGTGTAAGTGGAATCATACAATGTTTGTCCTTTCGTGGCTGGCTTATTTCACCGAGCATAAGGTGGTCAAGGTTCATTCATGTTGTAGCATGAGTCAGAATTTCATTCCTCTTTTTTTTTTTTTTTAAAGATTTATTTATTTATTTATTTATTTATTTATTTATTTATTCATTCATTCATTCATGAGAGACACAGAGAGAGACAGAGACAGAAGCAGGCTTCATGCAGGGAGCCCGATGTGGGACTCGATCCCTGGTCTCCAGGATCAAGCCCTGGGCCAAAGGCAGGTGCCAAACCGCTGAGCCACCCAGGGATCCCAGAATTTCATTCCTTTTAAAGGCTGAATAATATTCTGTTGTTATATATACTGCATTCTGCTTATTCTTGCCCAAATGGGCATTTGGGTTGTTTCCACCTTTGGCTATCATGAATAATGCTAAGAGCATGCGTGTACAAACATCTCTTTGAGTCCTTGCTTTTTCAGTTCTTTGGGGTATAAACCCAAGAGTGGATTTACTGGATCATACGGTAATTCTGTGTTTAAATTTCCCAATGCAGGACTTGAACTCACCACCCTGAGATCAAGACCTGAGCTGAGATCAAGAGTTGGACACTCAACTAGTTGAGCCACCCAGGCACCCCCTGTATTTAAATTTTTGAGGAACCCCCGAGTGTTTTTTCCACAGCCTCTGCATCATTGTACATTCCCACCAACAGTGCGTGAGGGTTCCAAGCTTCCAATTTCTCCACATCCTCACCAACACTTGTTGTTTCCTGTTTTGGTTTTATTTTTTTAAAGATTTTATTTATTTGACAAGAGGAGAGCAGCAGGCAGAGGGAGAAGCAGATTTCCCACTCAGCAGGGAGCCTGATGTGGGACTTGATCCCAGGACCCCCAGGTCATGACATGAGCCAAAGGCAGACGCTTAACTGACTGGGCCACTCAAGTGCCCTTGTTTTTGATTTTAAAAGCCATCCTAGTGGATGTGAAGCAGTATTTCATTGTGGTTCTAATTTGCATGTCCCTAACAATTAGCAGTTTATTTGTCTTAATGAGTATATTGCCCCATATACAATGGCACGCGTGGGAGTGGAAATCGCACCATGGTTTATACCTGTGAGGCAAATGAGACTGCCTGGTGCAGTGATACTTGGCGTAAGAGGTGAAAGAGAGGGAGGCGCTGACACATCAGTAGACCACCTGTTCTCAAAGTTCGTACCATAGAGTAAGTGAAACTGTGTTAAACTGGAGAACTTTGGGGCTGAAATTACAGCAGTTCTTTGGATGAGATTTAACAAAGGCAAGCCCTCTGTGGGATGGACCTATGCTCTGTAATCCTTCCTGCTTTAGCAGGATGTGTAGGCATAGATGTCTCTCTTCCCTGAGAATAAGCACTGTTGGCACTGGCTACAGAAGCCTGAGACCATCTTTTTTCCTCTC
Organism: Canis aureus; assembly: GCF_053574225.1. Taxonomy (NCBI): domain Eukaryota; kingdom Metazoa; phylum Chordata; class Mammalia; order Carnivora; family Canidae; genus Canis; species Canis aureus. Next base: position 51,404,817 of record NC_135621.1, read on the forward strand.
TGTGGGGAGGAAATCCCCCAGACAGCTTGCCAGGGGGTTGTTAAGGTCTTTGAACCACCCCGCTATCTAATTTCTCTACCTGGAACAGTATACACACCCCTCCTCTTACCTGCCCCCTAAGTTCTTGCGTTGGCAGCTTGTGTTTTGACAGGAAAGGAAAAGAAGTGGGAATTGAGCTCCTGGGGTAAGCCTGGCTTTTGCTGGTCACTTTGTAGCAAATGAAAAACATGACTTTTGTCCCTAAAATAAGTACTATAGGACTTATAACCTAACATATGACTCTCTACAACAGAGCTTCCAAACTTCAGCATGCATCAGAACCAGAATTCACAATCCTGGGCCTCATCCCCAGAGTTTCTTATTCAGGAGGTCCGGGGTGGGGCCCAAGAATTTGTCTGACAAGTTCCCAGGTGATGCTGCTGCAGCTGGTCTAGGGACCACACTTTGAGAACCACTACTTTATACCAACCCTGTGAAATAGATATTATTTCCATTTATAGGTGAGGAGTTGAGTTTTAGAGAGGTGAAATGACTTGCCCTGCGTCATACAGAGTGCCAAAGCCCCTCACTCCAAAAGCCTCTGTTATTTGCACTGTGTCAGGAGCGGAAGGTGCATGGCCCTTGAGCATCCCTCATGGAGTCCACCCCCAGGACAGGCAGTGTTAATCAAGCACAGCACCTCTGAGCACACAGGCTTTGGAATCCTCCACACGGAGATGTAATTAGTTACACCTGTACCGTTGAAGTCAGCCTCCCTAAAATAGAGACATTACCGAGAGCAATCTGTTAACATCTGTAAAGAGGCCTAGCCTGAGCTGCAGCCTCCACTGCTTAGGAGGGAAGTAGTTGGTGGGTTTGGTGCTGTGAGAAGCAAAGCCATCCCAAACTGTGCTGGGACCTTATGGGTCACCAACAAAAATCTTTATCCAGCACCTTCACAAAGGCAAGATTGTTGGCTAGGGGCCTGTACCCTTAAAACGTTTACAATTTAGATGACATTAATAAGGAGGTTTTTAAAAACTGCCATAATTTAATTCATCTCTGCTATATTTTACTCAAAATTTAGTTATTCCATTATTTGGCACTAAGTTCAGTGATAGCTAGAGAATAGTGCTCAATAAACACTTCGTAAAACTGGTAAATGTAAAGTAGGTGCCAGAGGCAATTGTGTCCATACTTGATGAGGTCTTTTAACAAAAGGACGAAGGAATACATGCAATTAGCCATTGATAAGACCTTGAATTTACGGAACACCTCTGAATCCCAAAGTCATCTGCAGATTCCTGTCTCCCTTGTGTTCTAATGAAATGAGAGATTGGTAGAAAATTGATCTCATTGATAGGCCAGGGAGAATAATTCACCTTTTTCTCTAAAAATTGCGAATTGCATCAGGCATTGCTACTGGCCTATTCCTCTGACACTTGCTTGTATGATTTCCAGAGGAAGTTAATGGGAATAAAAGCAAAGTTTTACAAGGGTCAAGAGTGTTCTACGCTATATTTGTGAATAATGAAAGTAAACTGATTGTGTCAGGTATGATTATTCTGACTTCTGAACTAACCCACCACCACCTTTTGTACATTTCTGCCAGTCCACACAACATCTGGCCCTCACCACCACCGCCAAGTATTTAACCTATATTTATTATGTGTATAGGGAGATCTCTTGTTTCATTGGCTGTTTGTACTCAGCCTAAAAGGAAGGGCAGGATGAATTATGATTTTATACATCTTGAGTGCCCCCCGTGGTATCGAGCAAGGCTTTGTGTAGTAGATACTGAGTAAAAACTCATTAAATTGGGGAAAAAGAAATAATGTAACGTCTATAAGCATACATGCAAATGGGCGGATATCTACCTTGTATATCTGACATGAGACTGCATACGTATTTGTGGATGTGTTTGCGTATATATGTTCTTTTTAAGTGATGGGTGACTTTGTGTTTCTGATCTGAATTGGACACGTGATGGGGTTGAGGGGAAGATTGGAGCTGAGGTCATATGTACAGGGTTGAAAAGAGAATCATTAGGAAAGATGTATGTATGTTGAAGGTGGGGAAAGTAACCCTGAGAACAGACTGGTACAGGACTGTCTCTGGCCAAACCAGGAAGCAGTTACAGGGAGCATTTACATTTACTACCTCGAAGGGCCTTCTTGAGTTTTGCCTTCTGGGTTGTTTTGAGAGGAAAAACATTGTGGTACTTGACCATCTCTACCTGGAGATCTCCTTTATAGAGAAAAAAGAAAGCTCAAATTTCTCTGCACATTGCCAATGCCCATATTTCTATATAAGCATTTTTGTAGTCATGCCAGGTTTTCTTTTCTTTTCTTTTTTTAATGAGACTTCTTCTGTAGCCTACCTGGAAAAAGGAAGAAGAAAACTTCATCCAGCAATATTTCTGGAGACAAGAAAGCTTTCCAAGATACTAAATGGGTGTTCAGTGAAACCTATGGGCTTGGAAGTCAGTTTCATGCAAATACACAGTGGTGACTCCACTGGCCATTGAAAGCCATTGACCATGGCCATGCAGGTCAAATGAAATAGATCAACAAGGACAGATCATTTAATGGTTTAAAACTTGAACATGGAGCCCCCTAGAGAGAAAAAGAGGTTCCTTCATGATGTCCCCTGCTCTGGCTAAATAGAATATATGTTTTAAGCAGGCCATCTTGGTTTGGGAATAGCCTGTAGATGTTGGGAGCACAAGAGAAGGAATGAGATTATCTCTGCCCATTTGGCTGTGATGATGTCCCATGGTGGGCAAGACTGGACTGGTTAGAATGAAAACTGGTCATCTTTAGGCAACTCCTGGATGCCAGGGTTTTTCCCCAGTAAATTTTAAAGTCATGTATTAAAAGCAGCTATGTAAGTAGAAGCTGAATGGAGCTTATAAAAGGCTTAAGAGGAGAGGCAGAGTCCTCCATTTGGAGCCTGTTTCATTAAATGTCAAGGGTAGGGAAATTCAAAACCAGTGAATGTTCCTACTCTGCACTGAAAATGGATTTGGCTGGAGCCAGCCTCACAGCCTGCACGAGCCATACTTCTGTCCTGCTTGGTGTGGGTACAGATATTAGCTATGGTACTGGCTTGGAAAGTTCCCACTTGACAGAGACTTGAATATTTAGGTATAGTATGTGGCTCGTTTAACATTGAAAGAGGAAAAAAACAGATCCAGTTTATCTTTTGGGTGGACCTGAACTTCCCAGGTACAGGAAAAAAAAAAATCCTCTAAGGACATGTTGGCTCCAGGAAAGACCCCACCTCCCTGCTTTAAGTGCTGAGAAGAAGGCTCCCTTAGTCCTGATGACCCCTTGCTCTCTGGTGGGCAGTGGTTCTGGATGCACAAGGTTGGAGTCTTGGATGAAAAAAGATTTTAAAAGTCATTATTGTGTTATATAAGAATATGAAGGTCTTTTGAAATTTTTTACATAATTACTTTTTGGAGGGAAAGCAATTTTGCCCCATCCACTGGAGATGGGAGGAGAAGAGCATGTACAACAGAACGTGAAGAACTCTGCCAATGTGAATGTGTCCTTGGGGCTCAGAGACGGGGAGAGATACCAAGGGTGTAGGCCTTTGTGGTAAAATCCCTAATAGTCTCAGTGTAAGAATGACCAATAAGCCAATGAAGATGACTCGCTCTGGTGGTGACCTCCTGGTGGTTCATCTGAGAATCGAGACGAATTGAGTCAGTGGAGGTCACTTGCATGGTAGCTGGTGAGCCTTCACATGGTTTGCAGGAGAATGTTGGCAGGTGGTAGAGGAGGATGTGTTCATGCCTGTTTTCTCATTCCTGCCATTGGATACAGGAAAAACTCCATTGAGAAGTGCACATTCACTTCTAGAAGGCTTTATTGACATTTATCCATAGCTGCGTTACCGATGAGAAATTTGGTGAAAAACTTGAAATGCCATTACCATGGTGGTTTGCGGAATTTGCTTAAGGGCTTTTTACTTTTAAAACAAGGATACAGGGCAGCCCAGGTGGCTCAGCGGTTTAGCACCGCCTTCAGCTCAAGGAATGATCCTTGGAGACCCAGGATCGAGTCCCACGTTGGGCTCCCTGCATGGAGCCTGCTCCTCCCTCTGCTTGTGTCTCTGCCTCTCTCTCTCTCTCTCTCTCTCCCCCTCTGTGTCTCTCATGAATAAATAAATAAAATCTTTTTAAAAAATAAATAAAAAATAAGGATACATGGGACACCTGGGTGGCTTAGTGGTTGAGTGTCTGCCTTAGGCTCAGGTCATGATCCTGGGATCCTGGGATTGAGTCCCACACCAGGCTCCCTGCAGGGAGCCTGATTCTCCCTCTGCCTATGTCTCTGCCTCTCTGTGTCTCTCATGAATAAATAAAATCTTAAATAATAATAATAAAACAAGGATACAAAATACAGAAGCAATAGAAAGCTATAGACACAAGGGTAGTAAAAACCCCTCATGCTACCCCATTTACATCCTGAACAGAGAAAATAGCACTGAGCTGTAGTGCTTACTTCCTGCAAATAAAACTATAATTATGGGGCCCAGTTAGTCTTCCTAATGGGCATCCTTGGAGTATAGCATGGATACCGTTTTGAATATTTGAGAAAAGAATGGCATTCACTATGAAAGGGAGTGACCCTATCCTGCTGGGATTGACAGTTGCCCCCAGGCCTCTATCGGCCCCAGGAATAGCCTGGTTCCCACTCCTGTGTGGGTTTGGGAAACACCCAAATCCAGCATCACTACTGACTCTCCTGCCAGCAAGGGACCAACTTATGTTCCTGGAAGACACTGGGGAGTGGTGGGTCTGCTTTCACATGAGCCTCTAGTCCTAGCTCCCTGCTTAATATTCAGGGAAATAAGACATCTTGGAGTAGCAAGTAGCTTAAGGATGTGGGCCAGCATGAAATCTTCTGCACGGAGTGAAAGAATAAGGGAAGGAAAACCATGAATAAGCTGCAGAAAGGAGTGGCTGGATCACCTGCCCGGCGGATGAACATCCCATATGACTTCATGGTTGTGCAAGACTGGTGCAACATTTAGCCAGGGTAAAGGCATTTGCACTCCAATAGATGCCTTTACCTTCCACGGGGAGAACAAGTATGAGAAGTTCTGCACAGCGTTCTAGCAGGAAGAAATCGATTGCCTTATCCAGCCTAGCATACTTTATTTGTATTTTCTTGGAGATTTTTTTTTTTTTCCCCATAAACACACTCTGTAGGGTGGGCACTGGCCTGGGGACCCTGGAGGATTACAGGAGAAGGAGACACTTTTGTTCCTGCCCTCTCAAGCTCCAGTCTGTTGGGGGCTGGGTAAGGGAAGACAAGCATGCAGGTGGTCACAGTCAAGGCAGGGGATGGTGAATGCCATGGTGAGGAAGTGGGGGAAATGGCTCTAGGACTTCTGGAGGGTTCTGGAGTGATGGTAACCGTGTAAGCCCTGGAGCCAGATAGCCTGCACTCCAGTCTCAGCTCTGCTTACTAGTGGAGGCACCTTGGCTAAGTTGCTTAAGCACTTCCTACCTCTGTTTCCTCATTGGCAAAATGGGGGTCATTCTAGTAGCGCCTGTGTCAGAGAGTGTGTCTTAGTGTCTCATAAAGTGGCTCTTATCTCCAAGACCTGAAAATAGGGGTTGTGCTGCTCGAGTCAGTGAATGATGCCCCCTCGGCCTCAGTTTCTCCATGTGTACATCAAAGGGACGAAATCAGACCAGATAAATGCTAACATTGTGTTTACTCTAAGATGCTCTTGGTCTGGGGCACCTGGGTGGCTCATTCTGTTAAACGTCTGCCTTCAGCTCAGGTCATGATCCCAGAGACCTGGGATTGAGCCCCACATCAGGGTCCCTGCCCCTCGGGAAGCCTGCTTCTCCCTCTCCCTCTCCCTCTCGCTCCCCTGCTCATGCTCGCTTTCTCTCTCTCTCCTTCTCTCCCTCTGCCAGATAAATAAAAAATTTTTAACAGTGCTGTTGTCTTTTGACTGAGTATGTGTTCGGTGCCTGCTGTGTGCTATTCCCAGTACTATGCTGAGCAAGGTGGCAAAGAGGAAAAGTAAAATATTTGGCCCCAGCCCTCAAGGAGCTATAGTCTAAATGAGGAGAGGATGCTAATTAATGTTCAGGAGAATATTAGAGAGTGGAAGAATATTAGAAATTTAAATCTTGGTGGTATGGGTGGTAAGAAAATAGGAACAGGGAGTATCGAGGGGCCCAGAGCAGTCCAGAGATCTGTAGCAGCCATAAATCCAGCCGAGAGAATCGCAGGAACCATAGACAGGAACTCAGACTTGTTTACCAAATACCAGAACTCTTTAGTTTGGAACACTGCTTTCATATTTATAGTAGAACTGTAGCAAAACCACAGTTACACATTTAGGATGGAGACAGGACAAAGTCGATAAAACTTGCACAAAGCACCAGTAGGGACTGAAACTCTAAGGCTCATATTGGTTTTCTGTATCTTCTAGGATGATCATCCCAGTAGAACAGAACACAGTGCCTGGCACAAAGCAGGCACAGAACAATCGTGTGTTCTACAACTCACGGATAAGCTCAGGGCTCTGCCCTTCCTGAGCTCCCAATAGCCCCTGCTGAGTGCCCCCCTCCCCCCCAAACAGGCATCCTGGTGGTGTTCTCAGCCCCCCTCTAGAGGGCAGCACCCAGAAGCGGCCCTGCAGAGCCCTCCAGCTACTGCTTTGCCAGAGCTCAGTATGGCTTCATGGCTCCTGAGCTCTAATGCTCAGAGATGAGACCTCCAGCTCCCTGAGAGTTCCCCACCTTAGGAGCTACACATCCTCTCTCCCAGCAACATTGGAACTTAGGTGTTGAGGAACCTTGGCAACAGCCTCAAATTTCTCCTGTAGCCTGACTATCCCATAGTTTCTCAAGGTAGATGCACAAATTGGGCCATGAGTGACCCTGGCCTACCCAGGTCACAAGAGACTGAACAATACTTGGCAGACTGCCATGTGACAAAAGAGCAGCATAGACAGTGAGGTCACCTCGGCCAGGGAGTGGGGGACACCTCCTGGAGGAGGTGAAGTGGAGCTTTGATTGGGCCTTGAAGGATGAGTAGAGGCCAGGCCAGCAGATAAGATGGGTAGAGGCATCAAGTATTTATATTCCTCCTCCTTGTACCCCCATACTTCCTCCTTACTAACCAAACATGGGAGGTGGCAGGGCCAGTTAGATCTGGCACTTTGTTCTCAGGGAGAGATATGAATGGAAATGACAGACAAGCTCTAAGTATGAACTCCTTGGCCTCAACCAGTCATGGTTGAATTCCTGCTTATCCCCCAAGCAGTCAGTGATGGCCTGGCTTGATAGGCCAGTTCGTGACATCCTGGCTTCAGATGAGCAGACCACAAACCCTCACACGGCCTTCTGCTGAATTTCCTCCACAGTAAAAACCCCGAAATCTTGGTAATAACTGTCAGTACACTTTATTTATGTAGCACCCACTCTAAAGGCATAAGCATAGATCATATTTGCCATCAGAACACATGTCTGCACAAGTACCCACAAAGGTAGATAAGGTCACGGAAGTTCAGAAGTAGGAAAGGTACAGTGACCTGGCCTTATAACCTTTCAAAGAAAATCAGAGATGAAACATGTTCAGAACTTGAGCCTGTCCACCAGGCCAGTATTCTAAGCACCTTTCTTCTTTCCCAAAATTTACCCTTGTCTCATCGCCTATCCCGCCCTCTTTCCTTTCATAAAAAAAGTTCTTCTTTCCCAAATAAGCAAGATGGAATCAAACTTTGCAACCCCAAATGTATGAAATAAACATTATTCCTAACAAGCCTCTGGGAAAGTGCTCACCTTTGAACTTGGCCAAGGATTATGGAGGAAAGAAAATGTCTTAAGAACTTGATGGAGTATTAGAGCTTCCTGGATTTTTAAGTCAAGTTACATATTGCATTTCTTTTCCTTAATAAGGGCAGTTCTAGAAATCCTTCCTGAATGATGAGACCATGTCCAAAAGTGGAGAACTCTGGTAGGTCCCTGATGCTGGTTTGGGGATAGTCCTCTGGGTGCTAGGCAACGACTGGACAGGAGATGCTGTTTCAAGAATGCTCCTACTTTGCTCCTCAGCCTCCACTTTCTGGTTCCTTGCAAGACAGGAGAGAAACAGGTTGGCTGGCCTGCAGAACAGGAAGATGCTTAAGGGAAGCTGGAAGCTAAAAGGCAATAGGACTAAGGAGTCTTCCCTCTAGGAAGGTTGTTTTTGTTTTGTTTTTCCTAGACACTTGCATATTTTGGCCTGTGCTCATGTCTATTTCTATCTCTGAGAAATAAAAAGAATAGTAAGATTTTCATTAAAAGTTTTTTTTTCCCTAAACATATAGGTACCGCTGACCATCTGTATAGCCTCTGCCTGCCTCATATGGAATGTTATACATTTTAATTTCTCCAACCATCCCCTCACAGCCAAGAAGTTTACTTAGAGGCATCAAGATGAATCATTCACAGAATGACTTAAATCCAACCAAGCCTGTGTAACTGCTGACTATATTTTGATTGAAGTCCCAAAATATGTGTGCTGCCCTGTGTTCATTATAACACATAGAAAAATCAGGAATATTTTCCTTGTTTCCCTTTTCTTGAAAGTGTTCCTTCAAGTTTGCATCTTAATGCTTTTGATGGAGAAAGTCAGACAAGCTCCAAGCTTCCCACTCCTTTGATGTGAACTATACTGGGCACCCCCTTTTCACAGAAACCTAGGGTGAGATGGAATCCAGAAGTGTGTATAACCATTTCTGAGCAGTTACTGCCTCATGGCAGACGGCTCCTTTCTCTTTGCTCAAATCCCTGCACACAAAGCTAGGCACACAGAGATGTTTAGTGCGCCACCCTGAACGGACACGGGTGTCCTATGCAGGCTGTGTCCTCTCAAATACCTGTGTAGTGCAGCTTGTCTTTTCAAATAAGCCATCCTGCAAAGAGCAGGTTCCCTAGTGGCCTTGGAGTTTGTCGGAGGTTCTCTAGAATTGGCAACTTAGCTGTGACCTCAGAAGTGTTGGCTCCGGCAAGGCAAAGTCTTTGCACTAAAACAGGCTCAGTGCCCATGGAGATAATCACCTCTTGTAATATCCACACAATCATTTCATTGTCAAAGCACAAGGAATGCAAAAATAGAAGAAATGCCGCAACAGGGTTGCCCCATGGTCCAACTAACCCAGGATTCTGCTTCTGGCTAAGGGCACCTTGGGACACCTTGGGAGGGACGGTTCCAGCCATTGTTCTGGAAGCCAGCCCTGATTGGTGAGGCCTGTGCTCCTAAAACCTGAGCCAAACGCCTCTCTATTAGACCTCACTATGCCTAATTCTGCTCCATCGTCTCAGGGCCCCTTCACCACTTCTTTGTTGTGGCCAACTCCTGTTTGTCCTTACATTCTCACTGAGGAAGCCCTCCCCAAGGCTCCCTTTCTCCCTGCAGAGAGGGTTATGGCACCTTCTGTGCTTCTAGAGCACTCGCTACTGACTTCTGCAGCAATAGCTTCAGGACTGCTGGGTGCACGGTGTGTGTCAGACACGGTTCTAAGCTATGTGGATGTGTGTTATTCCACATAAGGGCTCAAGGAGTCCAGGACTTTTTGGGAGTAACTGCTCCATAGGACATGAGGTTTAGAAAAACTGAGGAGCTCTCACCGGATCACAGAGGGGGTGTCTGAGTCCCAAAGCCCAGGCAGTGTATCTGGCCCCGTGCCCCGGGGTTGCTTGTCTGTCTCCCTCACTGAGCCGTCCAGCTTGTTGAGAGCAGAGACGTGTCTTTCCTGCCATATCCTCAGTGCCTGACACAAGGTGGACACTCAGTAAATGTTCAATTAATGAACGCTAAAGGGATCCCTGGGTGGCGCAGCGGTTTGGCGCCTGCCTTTGGCCCAGGGCGCGATCCTGGAGACCCGGGATCGAATCCCACGTCGGGCTCCCGGTGCATGGAGCCTGCTTCTCCCTCTGCCTGTGTCTCTGCCCCTCTCTCTCTCACTGTGTGCCTATCATAAATAAATAAAAAAATAAAAAAAAAATGAACGCTAAAGCTCCCAAACATAAACACCAGATGGGATTCAAATTCCAAAGAGTCCCACTTCTTTCAAAAATGCTAAAATGCAAAGGAGTACTTGCCCTTTTAGCTAAGTCCTAATAGTGGCTTCGTAGAATTCTGACTGCTGTAGAACTTTCTTCTAGGTGCTACAGGGTCGTGGGGTATGACCGAATGCAGGGAATATAAGACAGATGGGTTTGTCTAAGGCAATCAAAGTCACTCCAAGAAAACAAAGCTGCATCCGGCACTTTCAAAAATAATTAAGAGAAACAAGCAAGGAGGACAGCAAAGAGAATCTCTTAGTTGATTCTGGAGAAATGGGCCTTTTCCATCTATGCACTGGCAGCCTGATTGGGAGTGTCCCATGCATGGCTGAAAGACACTCGTGAGAGCCACTGAGGTCACACAGCCACCCTCCGCTCAGGTCTCCCCATACTAGGGCTAATCTTCTAAAGTGTTTAATCGAACACTGTACAGCCTCTGAGGTTTCAGGAACTCTGGGCTGTTTTTTCCCCTGGTCTTAAAGTCTTTTTCTGCTGCTGACTCATATGTTAATTATCACTTTCCACAAAGTAGAATTAACAGTGCTACGCACTCGCTGGCCTGGACGTTATACAACCGTTTTATCAGCCGGGGTGGGACTGCGTATGCAGGGCAGCTGCAGTGGCCAGCAGACACTTCGTGAGCATTCAGGGCTACGGGCATCGGAAACCCAGAAACCAGCCTTGGTTTTTGAGTCACTGCAGAAGAAGCTGCTGGGATGCTCTGCTCCGCCCAGGATACGGAGGGTTAACTGCCCAGTCTTTTGCCCAAAAGTGTGGCCAAGAGTTTCAGTTCGCTGTCACCTGTCAGCGTTAATGGACAGAACTGGTGTTTCACAGAAAAAAATATCAAGTTGTTTTCTCTTTGACTGCTGGGCTGGATAATGAAGTAAAAATGACATTATCTCTAATAAAAGTGATCTGCAGAAATCACTGATAAAATATCAGCAGCAGAGATTTGCCATTAGCAGGTTAGCCAGATAAGGGGAGCAGCTGGATTCTATTAACCCCCTCCTAGTCTGGTGTGTGTGTCGAGCTAGTGGGATTGAGGTTTGGAGACTAGATTTTTAAACACGGAAATTTAGGTGAGTGGAGAGGGTTTCTTCCAAAGTGTGGTGCATTCTCGAACCCTACTTGCTGACTTTTAGGGTTGTCATTGGGTTTTCAATTTGTTTGGTGTTTGTCTCTTAGGGTTTTCGCCTTTAGAAACTTTTGGAAGGGGGTGCTTGGCCGATTTTCTCATTTCCATGTTATATCACTAAAGTAGAACCCTGGCCAAGCCCTGGCATCTTCCTCGTTAGGAATCTGACTCCAGAAGAGCATCCTTACATGTGACGTGAAGGCTTTGGGTGATAGGTGGTATTGGGCAGCAGATTGTTCTGCTGCATCAAAGAGCTGGAACCAGAGGCAGAAACCTCCCCAGTCTCATCTGGTGGGGAGAGAAGGGGGCCGCCCCTGTCTAGGCTTGTACACCGTCAGTGAAAGCTGAGTGGCATCTGGCTCACTGAACACCCCCTGTGACGTGGTGAGCAAGCTCAGCTGGCACCTTCTGTATGAAAACATCGCTAGGGTATGGGGACCTGTTTCCTGGGACAGTGAGGAGCATTGGATGTTAGGTAACCTAGTAAGGAAGACAGCCACTGTCACTCCTCTTTATTAACCCACTTTCTGCTCAGAAAGCACCAACGCTTTATAACTCTGCAGCCCTAATCCTATAGCTAGAGGAATCCCAGCTGCTTTGGCCTTCATTGCAGCTCGACAAGCTGTATCTGAAAGAGATGAAACAGTTATTTTGGGGGTAAGGTACAGTGCCAGGCTTTGGGTACGTATGAATTTGGACATTTGCCTCTGTCCTCAGAGAAGACCTGTAAGATAAGGAACAATAAGGTGATGCTACCTTACAGGTAAGTGGTATTGATCCATTCTCCAGGTGGCCAGGACAGGGATGGGGGATCAGTATGGGCTGTGTAGAGTGATCAGAAAAACCTCTATGGAAGTGGTGGTTCTGAAAGGACAGGGTCTGGAATATAGGAGAGGAAAGATCGCAGAAAGATCGCATTTCAGGTGGAAAAAGGTAACTGGGTGGCAGAGAGGGGTGCTGAGTTATGGGGGGTGGTGAGAAGCCTGGTCTGGCTGGAGGAGGTAGGGTGCTGCTGGCTTTCAGGAATGAAGACTAGAAAGCAAGGTCATGGCCGAGAGAACTTGAGGGCCGTCTAGAGCTTGGGCTTCATCATGAGGGCAGTAGGGAGCCGCTCCCATTTTTAAATAAGGCAGTGATATGTTGAAATGGTCTGGGGGCAAGAGGGGTGGATTGGTGAACTGTTCTTTCCCTAAGGTCTATTTGGAATTGTGCTTCTTGATCAGGGAGCAAAGGGAAACAGCTAGAAGATGGGGACTGAAGTCTTTGAAAATAAACAAAACACCACTGGAGCCAGAGAAGGCATGCGCCCTTGGTGAAGTTTGTTTTTCGTCCCTTGGGTAGTGTTTAGGAGTTACTGTTCAGCGAGAATGCCAAGGCTCCAGCCCATGGTGGCCTGTGAGTTGCTGCCGTATTTAGAGCTACTAATAGAGGGGCTCGTTTCCCCTGGCATAACTGCCAAGAAAGACAGGTTCTCATACTTGCTGTCCAGTGTCACAGAAGCATAGCCAGCAGAAGAGGGATCCAGGTTGGGTTCTGCATTGCTCACCACTTGGCACCTCAGACACCTCAGTCAGTAGGGAAGGCAGTTATTTGATCATCTGACTTTATTTGCCTTTTGTTGTTGAAAGCCCTCCTCTGTGCTTGGCCTCTGGATACATAGTGGTGTTTGTAGAATGAATGCACCCCCCCCCCCGACTTCTCCAGCTTTGTACCCTGCTCCAGCCTGTCTCCTGAGCCCCTGGCTACCATCCACTCCATTTCCCCAACAGTATCTTTGTCCTTGTCATCCCTCCTGCCCACCAATTGTCTGCCCCCTGTCGCACTGCCATACCTGCTCCTCCTTCATATCCTGCCTTTAGCACCCAGCTCTCCCTGTATTATTCAGCCTTGTAGACTTTCCCCTGGCACACTCAAAACACAGCAGCTGGCTGCCAGGCCAGCCCTTCAACACTTGACTCTGCACTTCTCTGCAAGCTCCCCGAGGCCAAGAGTAATCATTCCTAGGCCTCATGCAACTGCTCCCAGCCTGAGCACATGAAGAGGGGTTCATAAATACTTGCTGAATGAGTGGAGAGGAAAGGATGTTGCTGGGGAGAAGAACAACCTCATTTCCCAAATTGCTCAACATCATCGTTTGAGAGCATGATAGTAACTTGGGGAAGACTTTGGCATTTCCCGTGGCTTTTGATGACTTCTATACAAAGGAATGGAATGTAGCTTCTGCAGTGTGCATGGACATCTCCCTTCTCATCGTAGTATGACTATGTTGAGCAGAATTGGAAGAAAGCAAGCACTGACACTTGGCCATGAATCAGATCCCACAGCTCTGGACCTGCAACCATATAACCATCTGAAAATCGGAGGAAGCCCAGGACAGAAAGGGTCTCTGAGATTTTCTTTGGGTTCCCCTCTCTCTCCTTTTCTTTTCCCTTTGCCTTTGCTTGCTTGCTTTTTTTAAGTAGAGAAGAGAGAAGGGGTTATGGGATGAGGGTAGAAAGTGAGAGTTTCTATCACCCTCACTCCACCCCCCCACCTTGCTGTTTTGAAATGCTTAAAATACCAGGACCAGGAGTCATGGCGTCAAATTGGGATTAGTAAGGCAGATCCTGGGGTTTTTCACTATTAGCATATGATCAAGCATCATTTCCAATTCAGAGACTAAATAAACATTCTTTGCTTTGAAATTAAAGTGTCTGAAATGAAGAGGAGAGAACTGGCTCTTAAAATCATATTATGTACAAGAAAAGAGTTCTTGGTGATGACTGTCTCCTCCAGTTATGGCTTTTTAAATGTTTTCACCCAATCCTTGTGACGACACTGCCCCCTCCTTCCTGAAGCTTACCCAGTGCTGGCCCCGGAGGCGGCCCTGCTCTGTGTTCTCATGACACAGGGATTATTTTTGGCATCGCACATATTTTCTCTAATGTTCTTACCCACCCCCTCCCCTTGGTTGCCTTTTGGGGAGCAGTTGTTTAGGTGACACCGTGTAAATCGGGGGTTAACTCGGTTCAGCCCAGTGAAGAGGGGGAGTGGGAGAGAGAGGACTGCTGCCTTGGCCTCCTCTGTGGGCCCCCAGCCCCTCTCCCCAGCTCATGAAAGAGCCTGCTTTGATGAGGCTCTGTGCTCCCCATTCATCCTCTCTCCCAGGATGAGCCGAGGGGATATCTAGAGGTGACGCTGGGGGCTGCACCTCGGGGATGGCATCTTAATGACTTGCCTTGGCGGGTGTTAGAAGAGCCCCATTCAGAGTGAGTTCACTCCCTGTGCAGTTGGCTCGCTCAGCTCCTGTCCATAGATGTTCTCTTGTTCACCCTGCATGAGGAAATGGAGATTTCCAAGTGGGAAGCAGCCTTGCCGGTGCTTTAACTCTTCACTGAAGGGAAGAGGAGCTGCCGAGCACTAAGGAAAATCTAAGCAAGCTGAGCTGCAGCTCCTGGGAGACACAGGGCCCTGGGGCTGGGGACCCGAGGCCAGGGCTGCTGCGATCACTTTTGCTTTCTGCCCTGAGAGGGAAAGGAGATGTGTAAAGGGCACGCCTGAATTGTCCTAACAATGAATGACTTAGCTAATATTTACCCAGTTTGTCTGCCTTGGGCCAAGGTCCCGTGAAAGATGCTCGGAAGTAAGTGTTGTGTCTGTGCCCCCTCTCCCTGCAGAGGCATCAAGGTACTTCCAGTCCAGTCATAGCAGCAGGATGCTGGCTTAGAAAAGCCAGTGAGACAGAGAGGCCGCTAATGAGGGCCAGTGAGTAATGTGGGCAGGAAGCGCCTTGGAGAAGGGAGCGAGGGTGGCTGGGGAAGCGTCTGCGGGACGCAGGGCTTGGACTGGCTCTGAGGGAAGGAGTTTTAAGAAATAAAAGGGGATGAGGTGATGCAGGTAGGGAGGATGCAGAGGAAAACACAGACATCTGAGTGGGGCTAAGTGAAATATCCCATAAGGAAATATAAAAAGAGAAGAAGGTTCTTCCTAGCAAAAGAGAAGATCTGGCTGTTAGACTTTAGGTGGCTTTGGATAAGGATGGGATCAGGGAGCACTGACTCTATCAGCATTGACCTCTCCATCGTGTCCCTTGGGTGTGGTCACTGACCAGAGGAGTCAGCATCACCTGGGAGGTTATTGGAAATGCAGATTCTCAGGCCCCAGCCCACACCTGCTGAGTCAGAAACTGTAATAAGCTCCTGGGGTGATTGGTGTGCAAAGTCAAGTTTGAGAAGTGCTGGTCTGTGTAGCTCTAGTTCAGACCCCAAACTTCATTCAAAGAGTTGGAAACACACACACACACACACACACACACACACACACACACACACATCTTTGAGTATCTCTGTGCTGTGGCTCTTCCCAGATGGAAACCTTTTATTCCGAGTGAGAATTGGAGTAGAATTCTTATGAAAGATCTAGAACAGTGAGAGACTTTGAGGAATTCACAGAAGAGAAATTATTTAAATGGTTTTTATCCAATGTCTCCCATTTGTACCACTTTGTACTATTTATGCTTTAGAGGACACCAGAAGAACGGATGATGGGTCCTTTCCCCAGGGAACTGTGTGGTCTAGCTGGAGAGGCAAATGCTACAGAAGTAAAACAAGTAGAGAATAAATAACAGGGCTGGATCATGCAGTCTAGAATCTCTGAAGCAGGGTGTGCAGAAGTCTGCATAAGTGAGGCCTTCCTGGAGAGGACGAGGCTGTTGGAGGTCCTGAAGGATGGGTACTATTTAGCCAGGCCAGGTGGATGATGGGCATGTGCTGCAGGTGGGACGTGGGATGTGGAAGATGAAGGGCTGGTCTTAAGAGGCTAGTGGGGACTGGGGTAAGCTGCTCCCAAGTCCATCTAGAGAAAGTGCATGCTTCATGCTGGCGAATCTGTTCTACATTGCGTCTCAGGCACTTTTTTCTTGGTCTTTCTGCTGTGCAATTTCTTTCTTAGCTGAACACAGTGGTGTAGGATCAGGATGGCTGCACATGCACAGTGGCTTGAGCCAAACCACAGATTGTGCTGTTGGAAGCCTGCGGGATCCAAGAGAAGAAGGCTGCTGATGGTTAGGAGCTTTAGAGAAAAACCCTTGAGTGTGGGGAAATAGCCTCAAACCCAGAGAAGTGGCACCAAGGAAAAGAGCATGGGAACTAGATGTATTGTGGTGATGGCTTTGCAGCATATGCAGGTAGAGAATCATCATGTTGTGTACCTGAAACAGATATAATTTATATGTCAATTAGACCTCAATAAAAATTTTTAATTAAAAAATTAGCCTAGTGAGAATGAAACACTTTACCTGTAAGTGTCTGCAGACTCTGCTAGCAAAGGAAGAACTTTTTTTTTTTTTTTTTTTTTTTTAAGACAGATATCTCCAGGGAGAGAAAATCTATCCCACTGAGCCTGGTTTGTCCACTGAGGGGCTGACCTAGAGCAAAAGGGTGACCAGGATGTCCCCTTTACTGCTTCCCGAGTCAAGAATTCATCCAATTAAGTATCCTTAGAGGGCTTCACCCCCAATACAGCCAGTTCAGCTAAACTTTTTGAACCTACAAGAGGGATTGGCTTGTGGGCATTTCCCAGAAGGCTGCAATGCAATCAAAAGTATAGGACTTATGGTCAAATGACAGGTTTGAGCGCTGGGTCCATCACTGGGTGATACTGGGCATGTCACTTAACATCCTCAGGGGCTGTTTCCTTCTGTATAAAATACTTACTTTATAAGGATGAAATCAGAAGCAGGATGATGAGAGTCCTGTACAACGGCAAGTATCACAAGTGGCTCCTTCCTAGCCGTGAGTGATGGATGTCACTGCTAGCCGTAGTAGCAGGATGTCAGCTTGCTGAGGTTAATTAGTCTCTTGGCTGGAGTCTGCATGGTGTAGGGGTTTGGACAGTTGCAGGCGTCGGAGGCAGAGAGAGCAGTGGAGGGCCAGGCAGGTGCCCTTGCAGCTGCTTGCTTTCCTTCCCTTTTCATGTTTTCATGGGTGCAGATGCCACTGAGCCTCCTCTGTCCATGCAGTGGATGTGGTAAGATCAGCAGAGATGGAAAGACACTTTACTTTTACAATAGGGAAGAGATTCGGCTGACCAACAAGAGTGGCTGTCTTTGCAGAACTGGAATTTCCATTTCCAACACCCTTGGCCATCTCTCTTTGGATGTGTTAACCTGGATATGGCAAGATGGAGAGAGGAAGCCAGGAGAGCCTAAGTGACTGGGCAGGGAAAGTTGCTGAGACAGGGTGCACATCCTGCCTCCCTCTGCGGCTCTGCCCTCAGTAGCAGTGGTCATCGGTCACAGTCCTGGAAATGCTGGTGGTGTTCAATCCCCAACTCTCAAAGAGGGAGTCACTGGGAGGCAGCTCTGGGGAGATGGCAGCAAGCAGCATGCGTGACCTCTTATATCATAAAAAATAAATTCGAAAAAAAAAATAAATTCGAGAGGGACACAGTCACCATAGTGTTGTTTATAACACCTAGAAATTAGAAACCGGAACTGAGTAATAGTATGGTATGTTGTGATAGGCCCACACAATATGATATTGCTGGCTGTTGTGAAAATTCTAAAGAAGTCTTTAAAAGGCGATAAAATATTAAGAAGCCATAAATCCAGTGAAATCTTGATTTGTTGTATTTATACCTTTCTGTACTTTTAAAGTTGCCTACACTAAATGTGTATTACCCTTATCTTCACCAAAGCATTTTTTAAAAAGGAAATGATTTAAGATAAGCAGAGTTATATAGGAGGGTAATGAATAACGAAGGTCTGTTTGCAACTGTGTGACATGTCTGGTGCTGGTTGGCAGTGGGCTCTCCATTCATGTGTCCTTGAAAAAGTCAGAGCTCAGGGCCTTTGTTCCAGCTCCATGCATTCCCATTGCCTTTCTGGACTTCAGTTTTCCTCATCTCTAAAATGGGGATGATGGTACCTGCCCTTTTCTATCCTGCTGGGGGAGGTTTACGGTTATCAGTTTATAAAGTGCTTTATAAACTGTAGTGATTGGCACAGGTGTAAAGTGGTATTCCTTCTAACACGTCAAATAAAGAAAAGCCTGCTAAGGCTTGGACTTGACGAAGCTAAGCGTGGCTACAGTTCACCACTGTTACTCCTATACATGCCTGGCTTTTCCCAGCTGGGCTGGGGACTGCACCTGTCCCCAGATTATATAAGGAGCTGGGTCATCTGGAGCCCCACAAGGGCTGTACCTATAGGGCTGCTTGGTAATTGGGTGTGCTGCTCTTCTCTGAGGCTGCCTGGAGCCCAGAAGGCCACTAGATAAGCATCTGCAGTGGGCCCCAAGCAGAATTGACCATTAGAGGGCCATGTTGGGTGGGCCGCAGACATTACTGTCAGCTCTGAATGCAGTCCAGGCCCTCTCTCCAGGGGCAGACTGTCAGCGTGGGTCAGGGGCTCAGCCTCAGTGGAGGGGAGGTTGGGAGGTCAAGGCACAAGACACCTTTGGGGATTCTTCCTTCAGGGAAGGGATGAGTGGAGACATGCGCTCCTGTGGTAGCTGCCGCAGCCCTCACCCTTTCGCTGTATCCCTTCTTTTGGGACTTTTGACATACTAGTCTGTTGTATGCCTTTTTTTTAAAAATGTTATTTATTTGACAGAGAAAGAGAGAGAAAGAGAGCACAAGTAGGGGGAGCAGCAGGCAGAGGAAAAGGGAGAAGCAGATTCTCAGTTGAGCAGGGAGCCTGACATGGGGCTCAATTCCAGGGCCCTGGGATCAGGACCTGAGCTGAAGGCAGGCGCTTGACCAGCTGAGCCACCGAGGTGCCCCATTTGTAGTATGGCTTATCTCCCAGTGGGGCTTGGTCTCCTTTGGAACAGAGCCCATGCCCCACACCAGAGGGGTGCATGTTAAGCAGATTGATGCTTTTATTCTCCTCATGTAGGTGTATCTGATCTGCCCAGTTCCTCCTGAATTTCTTCTATTTTGACTGGTTAACATCGATGCCTTTACTCCCCTCAATAATAAATTCATATCCCAGTCATTGCCTTTGGACAAATATCAGAATTCACCCAGAAAGTTGGCCACCAGAATATCACCTGCTTCTACGCATTTTTGCTGCTCCTTTAGAACTGCCAAAGACCATTCTTCGCTGGAGTACCTTCAACTGTGGCAAAGCCTTATCTCTGAGGGCACGTTTCATTCTTTCAAACAACCAACATCCATCCACTGCCAAATCTGGTGACTAAAGGAGGTGGACAAACATGATAATATTGTTTGGGGTTGAAAATATATGTATTCTATGAAGTGTTATGACCAATTTTCTTGTGTGGCTCTGAAATTAATTCTGAAAGGCCTCTCAAAATACTTAGAGCAATGGTTTCAGAAATAGACCTGGGTTTCAGTCCTCTGAAGACATGTGATCACAGGCATAGAAGCCTGTGGTTTAGGAAGCCCTTCAGGTGATTCTGCTGGAGTCCAAAGTTGAGAATCACTGCTCTGCAAAAACAGGACCAATACCACCACGTAGTTAACTAAGGATCAGATGAGATCGCCCATGAAATGCACCTCGTCCTGGTGCTCCAGAAATACCAGTTTCCTTTTTCCTTCCACCAAAAATGAGAAACAAACTTTTAATTTTAACCTGACTGCTTTGCAATGGTGGTTCCCAGCCCTGGGTGCACATGGGAATCAGAGGGCAAGCTTTAAAATCCCTGATGCCCTGGCTGCACCTCAGCCCTGTTAACTCAGGCTCTGGAGGTAGACATAGGACCCTGGCATCAGTCTTTAAGGCTCCTCTGGTGACTCGAGTGAGCCGCCAAGGTTAAGAAGCACCCACGTTGGCTCTGCTCTGATTTCATCCAGGCAGCTATCAACCCATGGGTGTGGGAGCTTAGCTCTTCCTCCTGATTCCTGGGAGCCGAAGCTGGTGTGCTTCTCTCTTTGGGCAGCCTTTGTTCAGTGGCCACAAGGAAGAGCCTTAGGGAAGAGCCACGAGACCCCTAAGTGACATTTGACCTTCCACTCTTCCACTCGCAACCACCTGCAAACTGTCACCAGCTTAGGATTTCACCACCAACACACAGACTGATTTATTTTATTTATTTATTTATTTATTTTTTCCACAGACTGATTTAGGTTGGCTTAATTAGCTTCAGTCTCCCTCCCTCCCTGCTGAAATCCATTCTGTCCTTAGACCATTTAACCATATAGGGTTAACAGGTATAGTGTTTTGGTACCCTGGTGGCCCACAGGCATTAGTCCTGCTCCTGTTGACGGTCGGGAGAGAATGGCTAGTTAAGGAACCAGACCATTGGTGCAGCTGGAGACATCCTGGGTGTGTGTGTGTGTGTTGGGGCGGGGGTGGGGGGGAGCATACCAGGCCGTGTTCACCTGGAAGTCGGCAACCAGGATCAGGATCATCTTGACCAAGCGCTGATAATGGTTCGATTATTGACTTTGGCCAAGATTGGAGCAATGACCCAGAAGTTAAGGAGACATTTGTAAGATAACAAAGCTCTGGACACAGGTCTTTCCTGGCTGAGTTGTGGCATATACCCACTGGGGCTTGAGGTCAGTTTTGCTTTCTCTTCTGACTAGTTGCCTGGTCCTTAAGTGGTCGCTTTCCTTAGTTGGAATCAAATGTTCCAGTGTGTGAGTTTCCACCTTGGGGAGAAGTACAAACTCGCAGATATGAACATGTCAAAGAAGAGGACAGAAGTGTGTTCCCCACCAGCAGTGTGGAGAGGAACATTCAACTCCCTGGACCTGCAGCCTCCAGGGAGTCACCTGGAGCGCCCCCTCCACACCCCTGCCCCGCAGGGATGGAGGCTGCATCCCACTCAGGCCCTCTAGTGCTGACCCCTTTTTCCTCCCCCTACTCCATGTGAACTCGGATGGTGCCTCTTAACCCTACTGCTGAGGTTCCAGGTCTTTTTCCAGGGTGAGTGGGTGCTCACTTAAGGACAGAGATTCTTTATGTCACTGTGTCCATTTCACGACTTACCCCGCCCCTTCTCTGTGTTCTGTGAGCATCCAATTTGTGGAAAAGTGTCTAACACAGTGTGTAGAAGGTATGCAATAAACAGCAGTTTCCTTGCTGCCAGTGGGAAAAATCTTTGATCTTGGACCCGAAAGAATTCAGTGTGAGACAATGTCTTTTATTAAGTCGAGTCGCCGAATCTCTCTCAATCTATTAAGAGGGAAATAATAGTTCCTATCCCTTGGGGTTGTTATGAGAAACAAATGAGATAGCATGGACAGCGGGGAGAAAGTGGATTCTGACCCTGAAGCATTGTAAGGGTGGTGTCCTGTCCTGTGTCCTTCTGGGATCAGCTGAAACCCTGCCTCCCTGAGTAGCTTGCCCTGACCTTGCTCAGACTGACTTGTTTCTTATCTTAACCGTGTACACTGTTTATTGCCCGAACTTATTTCTGTGGTTGATGGAGGCACTTTGGGTTGTTGGTTCCCTAGTAAGACCGGGTGCTCCCCACAAGTAACATGCATCCTAGCCGCTGTGCAGTTGCATGAGGTCCAGCCTGGAGTTCAGTACTTCTTTCTGGGTTCTGCGGGGGGACACAGCCAGGGCCACATTTATGTTGGGTGTTCCGTACACCAGATATTGTGTGGGACCACCCTGTGGTGGCAGGAGAGCCACCAAGAAAGGCAGGAGTAGGCACTTCATAGAGCAGTTTGGAGCAAGAAATAAATTTGAGTCTTTTCGGCTGATTTGGAAAACTTAAGATAAAGCACTGTTTTATGAGAACCCAGCAAATTCTAATGCGCCATATCTAGAATTGTCATTAAAAAAAAAAAAATGCTGGTCTGTTGCAGGTAATTCTAGAACCTACCGAGGGAGAGAAAATAAAGTACAGGTATTTTAGGCAATGAAGCCTCATTGACATAAGAAGGTTCAGCAACCCCACACAAAGATGTCAAGATCAGCCTGGCCCCCAGTTACACCTCCGGCCCTGGGACAGCTTTGATTTGGTGATGAAGAACGGCTGTTATGGCCAATCTCTGAAATCCACGGGCACTCACATTTGCCCTATGTCAAGATAGTTTTCATCTGTGAAGAGCTTCCTAGTACTTCCAACCCTTGTCCACTCATCTCTTTTGATCCTGACAAATAAGACATGAGATCTCTCCCATTTTACAGACAAGGATATCAGGGCACCAAAAATGTATTTTCTCGCCCAGATCAGATGGCTAGATAGTAGTCTTGTGGCCAGTGTATTAGAAACACCAGCCCTCCTGACTTCCAGCCCTCTTTCCTATTTGCCAAGAAGCCCAACCCGTGGTAAATTGCATAAGGAAGTAGGCTGTGTATGCATCAATTAGGGAGGTCTTACCTTCACACTTGACGTTAATTATGCTTGTTCTTCAGTGTTGCTAATTAAATGAGAGCGGTGTTACACATTTTTGTTCTTCCAGGAGTCAACATTAAACAGATATCTCTGGGCTGTGTCAAGGTTAACTAGATAATCTAATTAAAGTTATGCTGGCCCCAGAGTGCAACTGTAAAAACAAGGTAGCTGAAATGGAGCCCATGACTTTTAAAACAAGAGGCTGCATGAGATTCTCCCATCTTTTTCTAAATGTTAGGATGTTGTGGTTTCTTTATTTCTTGCTAACTAAGCAGTGGAAAGTACTGGCCTGGGAAGAGATGGGTTCTAGCCCTAGCTCTGCCACTGATTAGCTGGATTGCCCTAGGTATGTAACTTAGCCTGGTCGGGCCTCAGTTTCCAGATCTGTGGATTGGGGGCAAGAGCAATGCCTGCCTTGCCCGTCTCACATGCATGTTGTGAGAGATGGAATTAGACACGGAGCATCCACGTGCCTCAGAACTTCTAAGTATCTGCTCACCGACTTCATGCTCTCCGAGGGCTTAAGCAGGCAGGCATTCACTTTGTGACCTTGGGCAAGTTACACATCACGTCTGAGCCTCTGTTTCCATATGTAGAAACTGTGCCCTCAGTATCTACCATATTGTCATTAGGATTATAATGTCATATATGTAAGGTCCTTGGTGCAGTGTCGAGGCCCAAAAGTAGGTGTGAATAAACATTTGTGTGGTCCAGGGAACATAGTAGGACCTCAAATGCCATTGCCAGACAGAACACTGACTGCAGACTGCCCCTCCACCCCGCCGGCTCTTCCTCTCGGCCTTGTCGGTTCTTGCACTCTAAGGAAGGAGCAGTAACAAAGGGAAACTGTGGGCATGCAGAAGTGGGCATTAATGTCACAGCCTGTGCTGGGAATCCCTTCTGCCCAGGATTGCTTCTCTAGATGCCCTAACGACTGGTCACCTGCTGCTGATGCTTTTGTTGGGGAGCACAGGTTGGTGCTAGAGAGTGGAATCTAGCATCCTAAAGATACTGGTTCTCCGTTACCTGTTCTCACGATAGGCGTGAAGTATACAGTTTTAGTGTCCTGTCCCCTCCCACGCTCCTTCCCTGTGCCAGGATGTCTACAAGCCTTGAACAGCTGCTTTTGCTCCACAGTCAGAGGTCAAAATTAAAATGCAAATGGGAGGGACTCCTATACAAACCACTGTTAAAGCTCTGGTTCAGGAGCAAGCCGGTCTTAAGGGCTGGCTCTGAGAGAGTGCAGATGGTGGGCTACGGGGCGAGGGCTTGGAGAATGGATGTGAGACGAGCTGAGGAAGCAGGAGTTCGGGAAAGGAAAGAGCAAAGGGAGAGGGGACAGGAAAACACGGTTTCACCCATTTCACAACCTTTCTGAAGGTTTTCCCTGCCCATCAACAGCCGCTCGACATTCTTCCCACAATCTGAGTATATGATGTGTAACCCATGGGGAGCTGGGTGCTCTGTTTTTAAAAAATGAAGCATATTGTAAAGTGAGCAGTGCCTCTGCCCCAAATCTTGAGTTTGAGAGGCGTGGCAACATTTTGTGAATCCCAATATATTGATATTCTGGCCAGATAATAGGCTATAAAACCAAACAGAAGGACAAACAGTAGCTGGCTTTGGAAATCTCAGGAGGGAGGACGGAGGGAGTGGGCTGGAGCTGGTTAGAGGAGGCCTTGAGAATCATGAACTGCATTGGACTGTTTATTGAAAAATAAAAACTTTTAAAAAAACTTCTTTATTAAACAAGCAATACAAGTTATTTATAGAAACATAAGGAAATTCAGACAAGTACTAAAAATATAATAATAATCCCCCCTAACCTTACTGATGGATAAAAGCCTGGATTCTGGGACCCACCTGCCTGGCACGAAGCCACTTCCCCACTCACCTGCCCAAGGGCTACAGGTGAATTACCTCACCTCTGTGCATCTGTTTCCTCATCTAAATTAGAGATAACAATGCTACTACTTCCAATAGCAGTTGTGAGAATTCAAGAAGCTGATGTAGTGCTTAAAACAGCTCCTGGAATACAGTATGCTCTGTATATGTGATAACTCTAAGAATAATAGTTATTTTTCTTTTACTCTATTTCTAGACTTTTCCCTATGTAATCTATAAGAAGTATTATATACTTTCTATATTTCTATGAAGATAGGTTGTATTATACTCTGTTGTAATATTTTTACTCTCATTTTTTTCATGGACAGATTTGTTATTAATATTAGCTAACGTTGATTGCTTGCAATTGGGATAAACCTGTGATGAAGACTTTACATAAATCATCATATCCAATCCTCACAACAGTTCTGTGGGATAAGTACTGTTATTATTATCATACAGATGAGAAAACGGAGTCTGAGCAGTTTAAATAGTTGAAGTGTACAGAGCAAGCGCTGGCAAGTGGAGAAGTTAGAATTTCAATCCAGGCAGGCTGGGTTTTGAACTTGCCTCTGTTAGGACTTAATATAGGCTTTGTAAGAAGATTTAGGATTTCTTTAAGATTTCCTGCAAGAGACAGGCCATCCCTGGGTACTCACCCCGGTCCTCAGATAACCCAGGACCAAGTCACAGGCATTGCCAGTTGATTAATTGTGCTCTAAGCCCCCACATACAAAATCCTGGTCTGGGCCACATAGGTAGGAGAGAGGTAGACAGAAGCACAAACACACGCGAATACAGGGCTGGCAACATATAGCAGAGGCTGTGTGTGCTCAGACGATGGGTGTGAGCCGCATCAGCTCAGTGGGAGGGTCTGGCCGCACCAGAGTTTGGGGCCCTGGGCTGTGTTGACCAGGGGCATAAGAGGGATGACAGTGACATTTCAGGAACTAACCCCTGCTCTCTGAATTTAGGAGTAGCTCGGAGAGGAGGAAGGAGAAGTCCCGGGACGCTGCCAGGTGCCGGCGGAGCAAAGAGACAGAGGTCTTCTACGAGCTGGCCCATGAGCTGCCCCTGCCTCACAGTGTGAGCTCCCACCTGGACAAAGCCTCCATCATGCGGCTGGCCATCAGCTTCCTGCGCACACACAAGCTCCTGTCCTCAGGTGAGGCTGGCAGTCTCCCCAAGCTGGTGCTGAGGACAGCCCGACCAGCGTGTGTGTAGACACACGGGAGGCTCTGCGGTGCGGGCATTGGGGGGCCCCTGGGAAGGCCTCCCCCGCAGAACTCCCACCCTTCAGAACCTCTGCCCATACGAATGCCACTGCCGGTGCTTCATTCCTTTGACTTGAACACCTCCCTTCCAGCAGTTTCCTTTCCAATGAATACAGCCATGGGGCAAAGAGCAGGGATGGGACCAAGGAAGTACATGGGGACCCAGAAGCTAGGATGAGCAGAAAGGGCCGAGGGAGCAGGAGCCCCTTTTGTCAGCTCCCCCTTGCCTGGCCTGCCGGCTGCCACAGCCACACTCCTCTCTAGAGCGGACCTTTAGGAAGCACTCTCATGCTCACCTTCCATCTACCTTCTCCAGAAGGGCAACAGAGTGCTCGTGAGCATTTTTCCGTCTTACTAGCCAGCCTGCCAGACAAATCACGTGGTGTGTCTGCTCTTGGTTTCCTGCAAAAGGGGCTTAAGAATACTTTGTGCTCAGGCCATCTGTGAGAACGAGAGGAGGTGAAGTCTGTACTGCACCTGACCCGGCCACACTCATTCACACTGCGGAGCCCTTGGTGGCTAACAGCCTCCCCACAGGACCAGCCAAGTCTCACCCTCCCTGGTATCACTGTAGGCCTCAAGTTCACAAAACTTTTTTTTTTCCCTCAAAGTTCACAATCTTCAAAATACCATTTCCTGTTAGTCCTGACCAGAAAGAGGCAGCCTGGGAAGGTCTCCAGTTTCAGATCCTATGTGACAGTCCCGTCTGGCCTGTCAGTTTCATAAGGAAACTGGGCGGCAGGTAGTACCCCCACCCCATGTGGCTGAGGTGCTGCAGGTGGCAGTGTCCCCTCCAGGGAGCACGAGGCAGGCAGGCAGGCAGGGGAAAGTTCCTTTGTGGTGAGTTTTCAGCTTTCGTGAGTGAGCCTGGTGCCTTGGAGCTGGTTGACTGGGCCATCCTGTTAGGACGTGGCTATTCTGGGAAAGAAACCCAGAGCAGAGGGAATCCAGTGCAAGGTGGAGAGGCCGGACCAGCATGTGCTATTCTGGGCCCCAGAGCACAGGAAGGATATGGGGAAAGGAAGACTTTCAGAAAATAGGATGACAGCTCAGTGGGTCCAAGGGTCGGAGGGCTAACCCTGTACCACAAATCTAAAGAGTCTCAGAAAAGAGCAGTCAGAGGGGAGAACCAAGGGTAAAGGCATGCTCTATAAATACTTTCAAAGAAACAATGCCAGGGAATGGCAGATTGATCATAGATGCTACTGAAAAGAGGGAACAGTGGCCTGGAGACACCATCAGAGGGCACATGTGTACCTGTCTTTAAAGAGGCTTCTGTTTCTGGACAGGTGAGGGCAGTGTCTGGTAGTGCTGGAATCACCTTGCATTACAAAGAGTCTGCAGTGGAGGATTTCTGGGCTAGACAGGGACCCTCTTCCCACACTTGGAAGCATCTCCTCAACTTCCCTGTTATACTTAAAATTCTACTCTAAGACATGAATGCCTTTGGGTAAATCATTGCTTCCTTCCACCACAAGCCCCGTTCCTCCACCAACAGATATCCCAAAAGGACTAATATATGCATCCCAGGACACCTCCCTGATGGAATTTGGACTTGTAGAACATTGTAGAACGATGAGAAGTGAGGTACAAAAATGTTAAGGTTGCTGCAAGTCACACACTTAGTACATGATGAATCTGCATGTGGAATGAAAGTTCTTTTGAATCTGTGCTTATGAGAAAGATGGACATGGGAGGGTAGGAGCATTCTGCAACCTGGTCAGGCAAAGATGTTGACAAAGGCCAAGTGTGGGGGGAAGAGGTGGGTCCTTCCTTGGCAAGAGAACCAAAGTTGGAAAGAGGCACCTAGGGGCTAGCCCTGAGCAGTGGGGGTGCAGAGATGGTCTTCACACATTCAGTGAGTTGTTTCTATACTTTCCTTGGTGCACGGTGTTGATTTCCATGCTTTCCCATACATAATCATCCTTCTCAGTGGGTCAGAGGTTGGCTTGGAGAGGGCCGTGAATCAGAGGCTGGGTCCCCCCGCCCCAAGCATGTCTGCCTGCTTGTGTGTAGTCAGGAGCTCCCCCACCCCCCACCCCCGTGTGCCAGCCACACCCAGGAAAATAGGACCACAGTGAGACAGCACACATCCCTGCTCAGGAGCTGTTGCAAGGTATAGACGCCAAATGCCTGCCCTCTGGCTCAGCTTGGCCTCAGACTGAGCACACAGCCTTAGTGTGTCAGCTCTGGTCCTCTGTCCTGAGGAGAGAGATGACGGGAAAGGCTAAGAAGTGTCTCCATTTGGCCATCTGGTCCTGGTGTCCTCGATGGAGTCATTCTCATAAAACACACATTATCGAGGGGAGGAGGTGGATGGCTTTTCAATGCCCCCTTTCTCTGCCTTCTTGGAGCGTGGAGGAGGAGGAGCCTCCTCCTGCACGTTCTTGTTGAAATCATCTTCAGGAATTGCATATGAGGCAGGGTCTCTTTTTTTATTTATTTATTTTTACGTTAAATCACATTTTGCTTTTTCAAAACATGCACTATGGTGAAAAGGAGTACAGGACTTGTGGGCAGATAGACCCACACTGGAACCTCAGTTGGATGGCCTTCTTTGCAAGTTTGTGAGAATCTCTTCCCTACCCCTGAGCTTTACTTTCTCGTTCGCACAAGGGGGGGATACCAGTACTTCCCTTGCAGTGCTATTTGACAATCGAGATAAGTGGCTAGAAAAGCCCTTATCGTCTTGCCTGCCACATCTGAGGCTCTCCGTAAGGTAGCGTTTAGAAATAAAAATTCTGATGAATAAGCAAATTGATTTATCCTAAGTATAGGCTTCTGGAGAAATGATGTCAACAGGAACCCAGTGGAAACCTGCATGTCCTCTTACCCACCTTGCAGTGGTGCATATCAAAATGCAGAGTAGCCAAGTTTTCTCAAGTCAAAACAAACCACAGATTCATCACTGAAGCATTTCTAACAAAGGTGAGCACCAATGTTGGCTCACTTTAAAATAGGAAATAGCTGGTTGCATACCTCAGAGTTCAAAAGGCTAAAAAAGACCAGGTTTTGCTTTAGAAAAGTTTCTTCTTTACTTAGTAACACGCTTCTCTTTGATTTTCACAGTAGGCTGTTCTGTGTGGGAATGTTGGAGAGGAAATCTCAGCGCTGAGAAATTCAGGCTGGGAGTCGGGGCGGCCGATTGAGATTCGTATCACAGGAAGCAAACTGAAACAATAGCTTTATGATATTAGCTTCCACGCTGGGCCGAGAACAGAACACACTGACGGGAACATCAGTGGAAATACCGCTTGATTGTCTTAAATCCTCTTTCAAGATGAGCCCCACAAACCATGACCAAATGAGGGTCACTTCTGCATCCAGAGGGCATTACAGAGCAGCAAATATGCAAAATCAGCTTTTCACTATTAAACTGAGTTTTGGCTTCCCCACACTCCGATGTGGTGAAATCAAATTGATTTTACACGATTGCTAGAGGTCCCCGTGTAGCAAGGTTTCGAAAGAGAAATGTCAGCTTTATTATTAATTCATTGGCATGAATGAATCGATTCATTCATGCCTTGCCCCACTCACCTTCCAAATCAAGGCCTTTTTCGGCCCTGTTTAGAGAGGAGCTGAGAAGCGGATTCATGCCAGGATGTTAACGGCTGAAAGCAGCTAATGTGCAATCTCTTCTAGAGATACTGACCTTGTTCAGAGCACTCCCTAACTGGAACCAAAAAAGTCTGGTCAGACAGCAGGTGTTTGCTGATCCCAGCCCTGTGCTACATCTTATAAGGCATATACAAAGAGATGAGATAAGATAAGATAATAAGTTCCATAAAGAGCAAAGGAATGAATCTCTAATGGTGGACTTTGGGAGGCCAGCAAGACCTGGTAAAACACAGTGCCTTCTGCCGAAGATGTGAGACTACTACCAGGCAATGGTCATGGGCTGGCCTATGGGCCTGGGGAGGCTGGAGTGGGGAATCAATTTTAAAACGAAAGCCTCTGTGATGATAACTAAGTGGTGCCTGAAGCAGGGAGAGCACAGCAGCGTGGTTTAAGAATCTTCAGAGCAGTCCTGGAACTTGTCAGAGTGGGAAACAAAGAGGGAAGATGACCCTGGTGGAATAAAGACGCGTCCTGACCAGCAGTGCCTTCCAAGAGTCTGGTCTCAGGGACATCGTCAGGAGCTTCTGCCCCTGCCACCCTGCCCGCTTACCCCAGATGCCCAGCTCCTGCTGCCCAAGGGGTCCCGCCCCACATGGGTGGTGCCGCCTGAAGGAAATGAGCGGTGCTCCGGAAAAAGTGCTCCGAAACCTCAGCCCGCGCATATCCTGGCTGTGGGGAGTCGTCATCAAAGCCTGTTTACTGGGGCTATTTTTAGCATTAAAGAATCTTGTTGTGCTCCCCAGGCTGAGCATGCTTGGTCTTAGCGCCTCGGATTCTGACAGCCTGCGCCATTCCTGGGGGTCAGACCCCGAAGGGTCCTGGGAAGCAAGTAACTGAGACCTAGAGCCCCGGGCGATTTGGAGACCCCTTTGGGGGCTGCTTGAGCACCTACGGTCGGTTTGTTTTTATTTAGCACCAAGGGTTTCTTCTGGATTGTTGCCTGACCTGATGGTGGTCTATCTTTGTCTTTCCCACCAGTCTGTAGATTCCTTGAGCGAAAAGATTGCTCTCACACCTTTCAGTATCCCTGATTCTCCCTAGGACAGGACTGAACACATAGGGACACTTGTTGACAGATGACCTGACTGATTTCTGGCCTTGTACCCAGCACAGGGCAGACACATAGTAGGGGTATAATGACGACATAGGGAAGAGGTGAATTTTCTACATACCTGACATGGAGTCAGAGATTAATGATGCCAAAGGGAAGACTGACGCTCCCATGAAAGAACAGTAGAGCAAAAGCATTCTTCTGCAGAGGGTGAGGTGCATGCGCCCCTGGCCCCTGGGGTAAAGGTCTGCCTCTGGCCCTGCAGTTTTCACGTCAGCCCCAAGCTGAAACTCTTTCAGAATCCCCCAAGAGGAAAAGCAGGTGCGGCAGGAGCACGTATTTCCATAAGGGAAAGAGGCCAGGTTGTCCCAGGAGCCCCTCAAGGCCAGCCCGCTGGCTTTCTGGTCCTCCAGCCATTGTGACTTCAATTCTAAGATGTTCTGTTCCCATTTGTGGGTCCCTGAGCACCCCTCTGCCTTCCTTGCAGAAGCTGGCTGGCCAGCTGCTAAAGCCAATTCGCCACCTCCTGAAAGCAGCGAGTGTACTAGGCACGGATGGAAACCAGTTTGGCTGGCTTGGAAACTGTTAAAAACAGGAAATTTTAAGCAGAACTATTTCCTCTGGGCCTAGTTAACACAAATAGGGTTGTCTTGGGATTACACCAGATTTTTATGTCAGTGTTGCCACTGAGATCAAAGAAATTGAAGAGAGAGAGAAAAAAATCTTCTCAATAGGCCAGAAATCACAGGACTGGCCTTTGCTGTCCAGAGGTGGTCACCTACCTGGTGTGATTTAATGGTGCTGGAAACCTCTCCTCACCCCTCCCCAAAATAGGTCACCACCTGCCAAAACAGTTTGATTTTTCCCAGCATTAAGGATAACTCATAGGGCCTTGAGTTCATAGCCATGCTTCTCAACCTGTGCTCCTAGGTTCTGGCAGCATCCGCATCACCTGGAAACTGGTTAGAAGAGCAGATTCTCTGCCCCCTGAGATCTGCTGAATCAGGGCCTCTGGGGATAGGCCTATCCAAGGCTGGCTTCAGGAGTGTGTGACCTGTGCAGTCCCACAGGGCTCCATGCTCAGAGGGGCCCTGGACATGGTTACATCCTTCAACAAGAGGTCCCACATTTCCCCACTAGGGCCCATGAGTTACGTCTTAGCCCTGGGCCCCAAAATCCCTCTGTTTGCCAGCCCTGCCAGGGATGCTGATACATGCTCAACTGTGGAAGTTCTGAGTTACCCGTCTCTCCTAAAGCCCCTATTTAAATATGGCTGTTAGCTAGAGCAGCAACGTTGGCAGTGCCAACACCCATGCCTAGAACTTTGGCTCATTATCATCAGTTGGGCTGACTAGTTAGTTGGCAGAAACCCTAAGCAAAGATCAAGTGTGGGAATGTGTATAGTATAAGGCCATCCCCAGATGATGTCCCCTCCCAGAGGCTACCTAGGGTGTGAAGAGGAAAGAATTTTCCCTCGTTTGTTGCATCTAGCAAAACAGAAGGGAAGTCGCCAGGATATTACTCTCTGTAGCCCAACTCTTAGCCCTAAAGGTGAGTCTGCCCCTGAATGGGCCTGCTGTGTTCCTCTGTGACTCTAGCTCCTGTCCTGAAGGTGGCTGGTCCTCAGTGGTGCCACAGAAGCTCCTTGGTAGAAACATCTCCTAATTTGGATTTGTTTTCTTGAGGAATAACAGCATATAGCCCAGAGCTTAAATTGAGGGGCTCAAGGGAAAAGAAAACCAAATAAATCCACTGCCCTTGCAGAGAGGCCCTTGGACCTCATTTCACAGGCCCTTCCTTGTCAAGTGGCCCAGAAATCTAACTGCATTTTACATTCCCTAGAACAGTCTCAAGTTGGAAGAGGTCTTTTAGTTAGTGAATATTAACTTTTATAAAGTACAAATTGCTCTCTAATCTTGTTCTGTAAATTAAATGAGGTCTACTTGGCGTGATGTTTGTACTGAATGAATACACATTTTTGCAAGTAAGTGTTATGTTTGGACTTAAATAATAAGTGAATAAGTGAATAATTAAATAATATGGTAGGAAGAGCAAGGCTGAAATGAAGTCTGTAGCCTAGGAACAACAGCCAAGGGCCTGGGGCCGAGAACTTTCTTTGGGACAAGAGCTGAGTCAACATTTTGTCTGTTTTTGCAACTAGCTGAAGTGTACTTGAAAGGCCTCGGCTACTCACAGTGGTTGGTTGCGGGGTGGGTGCTTCCAGAGGCGGCCCCTAGCAACTACTTCTCCAGCCTGCCATGAGCGCAGTGGCTTGCCTTCTCATGTGGTTCTTGCCCCTCTGGTCTTCACGGTCTCTCTCCAAACTGTCAGCGTGCCAATGCCAGGTGATTCTCTCCAAAGCAGTGCTCTGAGATGCCACTGCTCCAGCACACTGGACCCACCTCAGTGGCCCAGTTTACTAAGTCTGGAAAATGGAGCCTCCTCTTTGGCCAGATGGATATCTCCTCAGTCCCTGGAAGGGAGCTTGCTCCAGACTCTTCCACCTCTATGTTTGCCCAGTGTCTGCCCAACCCAACCTGGCCCAGAAAGTTCTTTCGCTTTACAAAGTAAATGCCTGTTTTTCATGAGCCTTTTCAAATACCCTTTTGTGGAACAGTTGTCTCCGACCACCTCGAAACGACCCACTCTTCTCTGAACCCATCAGCACTTTATGTCTACACCCCTCTTTGGTCACCCAGCTCTGTTGCCCCTGAGTTTTTTACTTAGATTTTAGTTTCTGTGTGCTCCACATCCCCTGCCTAGGCTTTGAGCAATTTTAGGGCAGTGACAGTATCCTAGAGGGAGCAGAAGGGAAGAAAATATGACAGTGATTGGTGGCGTTCTTGGCATTTTAAATACTTACTTAACCCTTACAACTCAGAAAGATGGAAATCGTTATTTCTGTTTGGCTGATGGAAGAAACCGATGTTCAAAGAGGTCATTAGTCAAAGTCATAGTCTAATAGGAAGAAGAATAGATGCTATGTCTATTTGACTCCAGGCCTATACATGGTTAGGAGTCCAGCTGCTAGATTCAGCTGCCTGAGCCCACTAACCACAATCTTTATAGCCTCAGGAAAATAATTGAGTGCGTCTCTCTAAGCCTCACCTATAAGATGAGACAAAGAATAGTACCTGCCTCACAGGCATTGAAGAGATTATATAGTATGTTCAGTGTGGTCATTGCCCCGTGTACATTAGTGGGTAAGGTTATGGTTCCTAGTGCTGCTGTGACTGCTGTCACATCCATGACACCTGCTGCCACCATTACCCCTCATCCCAGAAGTATGCTGCCACTATGGCCTCACCTCCTGCAAAACCCTGTCAGGTTATCCTCTGTGTAGTGGTGCTTATCAAATACCTGCTGCTTGGACACTTAGATGGTTGGCAGTGGGCATTTCCAGAAAAGTCCACTTAATGTCTTTGAGGCATCCCTGGAAGATGTTTGTCTGTACCAGCCACATCTATCTTAGTACCACATTCATGTAGGTCGTCCGACTATCCCTCTCTTTCCAGTGTGCTCTGAAAATGAGTCTGAAGCTGAGGCCAACCAACAGATGGACAACTTGTACCTGAAAGCGTTGGAGGGTTTCATTGCTGTGGTGACCCAAGATGGAGACATGATCTTTCTGTCAGAAAACATCAGCAAGTTCATGGGACTCACACAGGTGATGCCCTCCTCTGGCTCTTTCAAAAGGGGAATATGTATCCATTTAGGGGTAGAAATGAGTAGAAGGCTCTGGCCACATCCCTCCTGACCTTTCCCTGGCTGTGCCCACCCCGCTCCTTTCTGACCTCAGGCTACCAGCCTCAAGAACACACAACCCTGGTGTTAGGGTTGGCATTGCTGGTGAACCAACCCTTGGGAGTCAGGTCTTTGTCATCAATAGCAGTCCTTCGTTATGTCCGGATGTCTGTGCACATCCCTGGATTGGGATACAAAAGACCTGCTTCAGTCTGCTGTCTCCTGACCCTGGACAGTAGCTCAGCTGCCTCTTGGAAACTTCTTCAGCATTAGGAATAATGAAGCCCAACCTTGTTTTTGAAACAGGTGGAGCTAACAGGACACAGTATCTTTGACTTTACTCATCCCTGTGACCATGAGGAGATTCGTGAGAACCTGAGTCTCAAAAGTGGTAAAGTATTATTCACTGTGTGTTTTATTCCTTCTTATACAACCTGGGAGGGGATCTGCATTCCCTTTGTCTACAAATGGAGGGCTGATGGATCTTGGTCATCATGATCCAGAAAAAAAACTGGCATCCCTAAAATATCCAGCAGAGCTTATGGCATGAGATGGAGGGTACCAGAAGGACTTGGCACTCAGAGCTGTCTTCGGCCAGCCCTTTGTAGTGCCTGATGCCATGCTAGGAGGGTAGTCTTTGGGGTTAGGACACTGTCTCCAGCAGGCCTCACCTCCCAAGAGGCCAGCATCTCTGCCAAATCCCACCACCAAAACCAGTACACATCCCTGTGCCCAGATGTTCACGAAAGCTATTGCTCTTGTCTATCATTGTATAACAGACCACCCAAAACATAGTAGCTTAAATGATCATTTTATTACCTATCATGACTCTGTGGGTACTGTGGGTGGTTCCTGGCTCTGTGTGATTCAGCTGGGCTGCCGCTGCCATTGTCCGGGGGTTGTACAAAGAGGATTGACCAGAATGGCTCCCCTGCACCTCTGCCAGTAGCTGCAGGCTGGGACTCAGCCGGGCTGCTGGTAGGACTGGATCTTTCTCTCACTCTGTGGAGCCCCAGAGCCCCTCCCTCTCCAGACTTCTGATACATCCACTCAGGGCCCCCAAAGTGCAAAAGTAGAAGCTGCCAAACTTTCTAAAGGCTTAATCCTGAAACTGGCCCGGCATTACTCTGCCCCATTCTGTTGTTAGAGGGAGTTATAAGCCAGCCCCTTCTTGGTGTGGGAGGGAAGTACACAAGGCCATGACTATCGGGAGGCATGACTCACTGGGGCCACCTTTGGAGCCTAGATACCCCGGGAGGACAAGGCTTGAATCTGGTCTCCTGGTAATAAGACCCACAACAGCTAGTTTTTGACAGAGAAGAAATTGAGAAGATCTCACATACTGTGCCCTACCTGTGGGGCTATCCAGTGGATGCCCGTGGATGGAAGGGCCCCCATAAGCAGAAGGCACTTCGCAATGACTGTCAGAGCTGCTGCTTCATCTCTTGTCACTGGGGACCTTCAGACATAGGCACAGTTGAGGATATTGCCAAGAGGACTGAAGCTCTGAGTGAAAGCAGGGCTCAGTGACTTTCAGGGTCCCTTTTGAACCAGAGATTCCCACGCCGTTCTGGGCAGGTGGGCCCATGTCAGTCTATCTCCTTCAATATCTCTCGCCTGTCCCTACTGTGGGGTGTGAGCTTGTCCAGCCTGAATGACAGGCTGTGGCACCAAGCCTGAGAGGTGGGGCTTCTGCGAGGCACACGCTGCCGAAGCCTGCACTCCGAGGGCCTGCTTCCACCCTTGTGACAGGCTGAGCCTGCAACATACAGAATTCCAACCCCCTCCCCACCTAGCGGTCTCCCCCAGCCCCTCTGCTCCCCCACCTCTAGGCCTCAGGCCACCTGGCTCCTGAGCACACAGGCTGGAGGGCACCCCATGGGCTGTTCAGGGTTTTCTCTGTGATGCTTAAAAATCTTGTCTGCTTCTAGGAGGCAGGGGCTGTCAGACTTTCTGATTCTCTTTCTAAAGCATGTGCTGGAAGCCTACGGAGGTCCAAAGTCTCCTCTTCTCCACTCCAGAAACCCTTTGGCCCTTTGGTTCTCAGCCTGAGTTCAGCCACTGACGTAGTCTCAGACTGACTGTGAGACCTGAAGTGGGTCATTGCATTGCCCTATTCCTCAGAACCTCTCCTTTCAGATTAATGATGTTGGACCAGGCAAAGTCTAGGACCTTCCAGCTCTCAAGTACCATGATTCATAGCATGATTCTACTCTGTTTATCTGAGTAGAACTTTAGTTCTCTAGGTCCATGTGTCAAGGACTTGGGATCAAACTCCATGAATCAGCAAATCCTCATTGAAGGTGCCGGCCTGAGTGGACTCACTGGCGCTAGAAGCAATGGGTTAGTGTGAACACCAAGAGGAAGATAAGACCATGAGGCAAATTGTAGAAGGCTTTGAAGGCTGGGTGGAGGGCCTCGAACTTTATCCTGTAGACCGAGGGGAGCTCTTGAAAGTTTTTGAGCAGGGCTGGGGTAATCTGACTGGAGCCACGTTTAGAAAGATTAACCAAGTGGCAGAATGAGGGAGGATCCAGAGGTTAGCAAGTTGGGAGGAACAAGAGTAACCCATGCCACAGCCACACACGTGTCCCTACAGCCCACTTACTCCCAGCACCTGAACTAGTCCTCGCGTGGGTCCACACCCCAGGATACAAGAATATCTCATGATAGGTAGACCCTACCTATGAGAATTAAAATTGGAAGGAACATCATTAAGTTTTGGAGAGATGGTTTTATTTTTTATTTTTTTTAAACATTTTTAAAAAATTTACTCATGAGAGACACACAGAGGCAGAGACACAGGCAGAGGGAGAAACAGCCTCCCAGCAGGGAGCCCCATGCAGGACTCCATCCTAGGACCCCGGGATCAGGACCTGAGCCAAAGGCAGACCCTCAACCACTGAGCCACCCAGGCATCCCAAGAGATGGTTTTATAATCATGATGGAGAAATGTTCTCTCTTAAAAGAAGATTCACTTTCTCACTTTTGTTCTCTTACTTAGCAGGCTCCCCTAGGAATGTTTAACATAGAGTCAGAGATGCCAAAATCCATTTGACACAGCTCTTTGTGGTTACACCCATCAAATAAATCAGGGCCCTCTAGAGGATTATGGAGGTTTGTGACCATTTGGGGAAAAAAAGGCTCTGGCTTGTTCTGTGATGCTGGCCAGGCGGCAGGAGTGTACCTGGGAAGGTCCAGGGTGGAGATGGTAGTGGTGGAGGCAGAATTTAGGCACAGACAAGGGGGACTCAGCTGATGTGGACTGCATTCGTCACTTTGTTTTATGGAAAGTGGGGAAATCTCTGAGTGAGCAGGCATTTGCAGACTATCTGGAAGGAGGCTGTGTCATTTGTCTTGGTGATTTATTTAATTCTGGCTGAGAAAAGATCTGATCTGTGCTGCGTTCATCCTCAAAGTGAACTTGCTCACCAAACTCAGGAGGCTTAGGCCAGCAGTCTCTCTTGAGCCTTGACACATGTTACCATAGGGAGAAAGCTGATGGCGTTGTGTCCTGGATGCAGCTGTGGCAGGTTGAAAACAGCACCGGAAGGCTCACGTTAGTGATGGACAGGACTGAGGATAAACTGGGGGTGTCTGAGAGATATTTCTAATCTGAGAGGTTTATCCCCTTGAGAAGATGGTGGTCTCACCTCGACTGTCCCTTAGAGTTCCTTCTAGGGTACATGAGCCTGCCCCAGGAGAGATGTGTCCCCATTCTGGCCACCATGGAGTGAGCTCTGACTATGCACTAGGTGCAGGAGGGGAACAAAGCAGTGGAACAGCCCTCAGGAGCTTAGACTCCGGCTGGAGAGACAAGCCAGAGATGAGAAAACATGAGTCCGCTGGCCAAGATGATACTCAGAATTCATGGCAGGCCACGGGTGCTAAGGGAGCAGATTCTTGGGATATAGAAACAACACATTACCTGAAAAATGGCACCAAGACACCTCTCCTGAATATAAACGTAAAACCATAGTCACCCCACTCAGAGTTCCCTCTACTCTTCCCCATCCAGGCCCTGGTTTTGGGAAGAAAAGCAAAGACATGTCCACAGAGCGGGACTTCTTCATGAGGATGAAGTGCACAGTCACCAACAGAGGCCGGACCGTTAACCTCAAGTCAGCCACCTGGAAGGTAGAACGATGCCAGGATGGGGCTGGGGTCCCCTTCTCCCACCCCCCGAGCCCCCGCCCCCACCCTGAGACCATGCTCTTTGGCCCCACGTCTGACCCTCCATGGCTGGTCTCCAGGTCTTGCACTGCACTGGCCAGGTGAAGGTATACAACAACTGCCCCCCTCACAGTAGTCTCTGCAGCTACAAGGAGCCCCTGCTCTCCTGCCTTATCATCATGTGCGAACCCATCCAGCACCCATCACACATGGACATCCCCCTGGACAGCAAGACCTTCCTGAGCCGCCACAGCATGGACATGAAGTTCACCTACTGTGACGACAGGTGGGGCCCAGGAGTGTGTGTGCCATGGCAGGGCTGTGTTCCACCTGTATGTATGTGTGTGTGGTTGTGCCTGTGGGAAACCTAGGGGCCTGGGGAATGGATGTTGCATTGCTGGGCACAAGTTTGTGGATGTGTGTTACTATGTCATCCCATCTGTGCAGCTAAGGGGCCCCTCATACCATATCTGGTGGTTCCCCATTGAGGGCAATGTCAGGGGCAGACAGCAGAGCTGAGCTGTTGTGCTGTGTAGCACTGTTGACAGTTGTGGTGTATACAGAGCCCTCCACTTATGTGTCAGGCTCCTGAGGAAATTTCCAGGCCAGTCTCCATTCCCAGGAGACTGGAGTCTAGTCATCTCCCTCAGCACTCGCAATTCAAAGGCCAGCTGGGAGCTTTGGGGTCTGGCCTGGAAACTGCCCCATGGCTGCACAGCTTCCGCTGTTCTCTTCCATTTAATGAGCTCTACCATCAGCCTTTGCTCCTTCTGTGTCACCTCCATTCCAGCCACTGCTCAGCCTAATGTTGAAGGCTTTTTGATGAAGGAAGCTAGGCTGGATCCTGACCCTCAAAACCAACTCCCAATGGAAATTCTATGGGAGAGGGATGTGGTTCAGAGTATCAGCTCTGGTGAGATGGCCTGGGCTCAAGTTCAATGTTTGGGTGAGCGGTTATTCTCACTATAAGTTGTTCTTTTATTTTAAGTGGTTGAAGGAGTACCTGAGATTGCATATGTCCCTTCTTAGAATTGGCCTCCACGTAAGGCACAGTTGAAGGACTTATGTGAAAGGATCCTTGAGTCATACCTGTCCTCTGTTCTGACCATGGTGCCAGGACTCAGGCTCTTAGAGGCAGCAGGCCATTCTCTAAGTAGAGAGAAGTGCTCTAACCTCATAGGGAGAAAATGTCACATATGAAGACTTTTGTCCTGGAACTCTGACACAACACTGATTACAGTAGTTAATAGTGTAATTATTGGGACCAGGGTGAAGATTGGAGATAAAGATTGTTCCAAAGGCAGACACTAGAGAAATCCGTGTGTGTGTGTAAGGTTATTTCTCAGATGGAGGCTTTGCATTCAAATGAGCATTTTGGGCAGAAGACACAGTTCTATGATGTGCACCCCTCTCTAGTCTATTGAGGTGGCATGGGAAATGCCACTGTGTGGCCCACAGGTCTGGCTCCAGGGAGGGGTGGCACTGTGGATGCCTTCGCCGTACAGCCCAGAGCAGTGGCTGTAGTGCTGGGGACGATGTGAGCTGCATGTAACCCCTCTGAGGGAAGCTCATCCCTAATGCGACCCCACAAACACTGGGAAAACTCTGCAGTATGAGAAAATAACTTATCATTTCTAGATAATAGAAGAGAGAGGTTTTTTTTTAAGCTTAAAGACTTTGGTCTTGTTAAAATGAAGAAAAAAATCTCCAAAAGGAGTAATCGGAGGTTGTCTTCCACTCATTGCCTTGTTTTGAATGAGTTTCAGGTCATTTCCTGAAAGCAACTTTGCTTGGGATAAAAACAGGAGGAATGGGCCTCACAGTGGTTGAAGAGGAAAGGGACACGGAATAGGAGAGACCCTTGCATGCACTGCTTGCTTAGTCTGGCTCAGGGCTTATCGGCAGAGTCGATACTGGCTTGGGGGAACCTGTGATTTAGGGCTTTGTGACTCAGAGTGCGGAGGGCGATACTGCTTCTCAGTGCTGCTGGACACATTGCACTTTCAGCAAAATCTTGCCTTTTAAGAAACCTAATTACATGGCCCAAACTCGGAGTCCAGTGGTGCTGGAGGGATGAACGCAGCGGCACTTAAATACACAGAATGCTGTGCCTCACGGAAGTTGTGTTTAACCGATTAGCAGATTAGTTAACAAGGGCACAGACCTGGCTTAGACAGTTTATAAAGTGACTGTTATAAATCCTTAATCCCTAAGTGCTATTTCTCTATTGCTTTGATGAAGACTGGGATTTTTTGGTTTTGGTAGCTTGTTTTGTTTTCACTCTCATTAGAATGGGGTAAGGTATGCAAACACACAAGTGCAAGCATGCGCTCTCTCTCTCTCTCTCTCTCTCTTTCTCTGTTTCCTTAATACCCTTCTGAGATCAATGCTTCAAAACCCAACATTTATATAAGATAGCTAATGGGGGTAAATGCTTTCCATTTTCTGTTAAATCTAGGAATTTGCTCAATTTGATGACGACTAACACACATTGAGGGGCTATGATTTCCCACAAGGGGATTACTTTCCCATAAGGAAAATTGAAAGAATCTGATAAAATGTAAGGCAATCAGAATCCACTAAGTCATTCTTAAAGCTGGTTTAGCACTTTTTCTTCAATGTAGAAAGACCACAGACATAATCAA
Organism: Canis aureus; assembly: GCF_053574225.1. NCBI lineage: Eukaryota > Metazoa > Chordata > Mammalia > Carnivora > Canidae > Canis > Canis aureus. Next base: position 51,445,707 of record NC_135621.1, read on the forward strand.
ATGCAAAAAGAAAAAGGTTATGGAGAAAAGGGAAGGGGAGGACAGAGAGGGGAGGGAAATAAAACAAAAGAGAGAAAAGCAGGCTGCGATCTTACATTGAACTCATCCCAGAGTTGATGGAACCTGAAACAACCAACTCTGAAGCATCTGGAGTTGAGTACAGACACGCAGATGACTCAGAACGCGTTTGTCTTGCTTCCCTTAATAAAGGGTCAGAGGACCATATTAGGTCTTGTAATTATCTAAAACATAGTAAACATTTTAAAACGTGAATTCTGTGACACTTCACGTCTGTCACATTTATATGTGTGGTTGACTGCTCTTGACCAGGGAAGCAAAGTGGTGGCAAGGCTGAAGGGGGATGTCCTGATTATATTGCTATGATCGATGACAAACTTTCTCCATTTATGACTCATATAGAACCGTTCTACTCCCTTTCCTAAAATACTGAGCAACCAGTGAACAAACATATTTACTGAGCACGTGATGTGTACCTAATTAGCCCTGTGCCAGAGACTATTATATCAAAGAAGTAAAAGAGCTTTTTCCTGATCTCCAAAAAGTTTAGATATTGAGACACCAACAACTGAATGGACCACAGGGAATGGTACAAAGTAGAGCATTGCGTTCACTGAAAAGGGGGAATAAGTCAAATTTATTCCCAAAAGTTTGACTCTAAAATGGAGTGGTTCTTAAATTCATGGGGAGGTGCCACCTAGCGGCGAAAGAGGGTCACTGTGAAGGGAACCCGGCATCAAGGAGGATGGGCTGGCTGAGAAATAAATACACAGAATCCCACTGTGATTTTGTCAGTTGTAGTCGTCTTCCTGTACCTGAGAAACAAATTTTAAAAGCAGATTGTATAGATAGGATCAGTAACAATAGGGAGAAAATGGTATCACAGTTAACAGTGAAAATTTCAGATTAATGAAGAGGATCATGACATCTTTACAGTTAAAGAATGCCCTGTTTTGCCATTGGATTAAGGCAACAGAAGGCATAATAACACCAGAAATTTAATAAATTGGATAAGTTAAGATGCCCATGTTTCAGATCACAAATTCGAGATGCCTGGCTCAAATATATGATGACTTCCTTTTATGCAAAGAAGTCAGGAATGGTACAGATAATAATAGTGACAGAGAAGAGCTGGAGATCATATAGAAAAGGTCAGTGAAGAAAATTATAAAGAGCCATGAGGTGTAAGATACATACACATCAAAACACCTCAAAGGCAAGAATTTTGAAATCCAAGAAGAAAATCGGTCAACCTAAGGCAGATTAATAGTAAAAGATTATATACCTTCATTGCATAATGAGATACATTTAATAAATTATTTTTATTGTACTTTTTTAGAGAATGGGTGGAATTTTAAAATCCAGAGAGATCTTTGAGATTAATATATTATGTGTACTTTCTTAGTTTCCTATATAGTATATTCAAAATATTTTTGCAGACCTACACATTTCTTAGCCTTTCTGCACACATCTTACATAAGAGGGTATAGTGAATTCCTCTAAATCCCTGAGTTAGAAGAAACTTTGAGCACTCTCCCTGTGTATGTGTCTCCTCTAGATGAGAGTGTTCTGAAATCAACCCAGAGTTTTAGCATATATATGAGAAATGCTTAGATGTTATCCTGTCTAGTCTGTGTCAAATACTCCCTCGAAGAGGCAGCTCTACAAATTCTCTTTGCAATTCATTTCAAAGTTTAATCGACCTCGTAATTCAAAAATGATTCCTTCTACACCATCTGCTCCTCTCTTGCTACAATTTGAGGCAAACTTCTTACTGCATGTGGGTCTCAAGGTAATAAAAGGCCACGGGAGGCCTTTGGTGCCACTCAGAGCAGGGTCAGTCCAGGATTGAGGTAGGGCGGTCTTTCTAGGTATAAAGTCACCACACCTGTAACATGTCATACCACCAAGGTGAAAACTAATTGTCCCTTAACGGCAAAGCTGGTTGTATAAGATTTTATGTGACCATATAACATTCGAGGAAAATATAGGGCATAGGTACCATTGTTTAAGGCAAGTGAAATCTGTGTAAAAATATATATAAGCTGAAAGCACTGAAATCTGAGTATTATGGGTCTGGGTATTATTGGGGAAAACGCCACCAAAGCTTATGAGCACATAGAGAAACCAAAATGAAGTGAATCGGGTTGTTGCCCGGGAGAGGCCATCACCAGAATTGTGGAAGGAAAGAAAGCAGACTTTAATATAAGCATGGTTTATTAGCAAATGCATTCTTTGGAAAACAAAGCTCCTAAAACTTTTATCCTCTTAAATAGTTTAAAATATGCTCTAACCATCTTGTTTACATGATTAACTGACTTAACAGATCCTTTCCCCGGGTAGGGAACGGGTAAAAAAGCACAGCCAGACCTCGTCTGACTCCAGGCAGGGGTGTCTGCAGTCAGGGCGCTGGCGTCCCGGGTGCATGGGTGCTTGGCGGTCTCACCGGGAGGAGGAGCGGGCCATCTTATTAGCTCGGCCTTTGCTGGATTCCCTCTGCCTGTTGAGGCAACAGCCTGGACACTGTAGCCAAGAGAATCATTTTCTTCCTGGCACTCAGGAGCAGGGAATCCGTGTTGAAATGAGCCTCTGAGCATTTAAGGGTAGAGAACGGTTGCAGGATGATGAGTAACTGTCATCTTACATTATGAAGACATATTTAATCCTGAAGTCCAAAGCCCGGCGGTCTGACCCACATATTTACTTGGTGAAACACTTGAGAATATAATGACCTTTTTCCTCCATATTTTCTGTTTTCTTCCTTCTTTCTCTGCCTCCTGTGACTGCCTGTCGGTGTCTCCATCTCTCTCCCCAGCTCATCTTTGAGCTCTTTCTTCTACTTTACTGGTAAAGAGTGACCTCCGTTCTCATTCTGAAATCTGGTAAATGAAGCCTCTTTACTTTTCCCACTTCTCAAAAACAGAACAGCCCTACTGAGTTGACTTTTTAAATTTGAGTGGACCCCAGGCTGATTTTTTTTTTCCAGTGAGTCAGGGCTGAAAGAAAGAGAGAAAGAGAGAAAGAGAGAGAAAGAGAGAGAAAGGAAGAAAGAAAGAAAGAAAGAGAGAAAGAAAGAGAGAGAGAGAGAGAGAAAGAGGAAAAGAAAGAAAACAGTTTCCCTGCCCTTGATGGAGAGAGCAGATGAAACTGTTATCACAGCCCAGCTCCACAGGCTTCTCTGGGACCCGGGGACATTAGCAGGGAAGGCCCTCCGAATTACAGTAGCTGACCCTATAAACAAGCCGGGTTCATTAACCTCCCCACTGGCGTCTGCGTGCCTGCAGTTGGAGGCGAATGACCATTAGCTTCAAGTTGGGGTTTCCTGGCTTTGTGAAGTTTGACAACTCGAATGTTCTTCAATTGTGTTTGGGGTATGTGTATTTCCCAGTTTTTATAGTAGTCTGTTTAAAGAAATGAAGAAGGAGACATTAAATATTTATTTTAGTTGACAAGATAAATGAAGGCCACTCCTGGGAAGCTAGCTGGCAATTCTGAAGTCTCGGTTTGTTTGTCCATTTCCAAAACATGCCCATTGTGTGCCTTTGAATGCATGGTACAGTAATTAGATTTTAAAGATGTCATATTACGAGGCTGATTATAATAAACATTTACTTTGGACGCTTTAAAGATTCTAATCTTGAAAGAAAAGTTCATTTCTTCAGGGAGTGGTGCTATATCTTTTCCAGAAGAGCCTTACTTTTGAGGGTCTCTAGAAAATTCTAGCCCTGCCCAAGAACAGAAGCAATTTATCTGGCAAATCGGCAAGCCTGTTGACGGCCAGCCTCCCGTCAGCAGGGCCCACTGGTACAGTTCCTATTCCCAGGCGTAAGCTCCAAGAGGCACCAGACCTGACTGGAAAGCTGCGTGGTTGTAGGGAAGGAAGGACCAGCACTGCTCTATCAGCCTCCTGTTCTCCCCCAGTCTCCACGTCGCTAAGATGCTGTAGGGCAGCAGCCCTGGATCGGGCTGCCAAGGAACAGGTCTGTTGCTGATGAGGTCAGAGACCTCTCTGCTCTGGGCCAAGTGAGGGGACACATCCTCCAGGTCTGAGAGCCACTGGCTGGTGCAAGCAAACTGCTGGAATCTCACTGGAGAAATCTCCACCGGGCTGAATCAGCTGAGGCCTAAGCCGCTCAGCCCCATTGGGCTGCCCCTTGTTTGACAAGGGCTTTAACCCCTAAGTCCCACCTAGGCAGAGAGTTTTTCTCTTCACCAGACATGCCTTCCAGAATGAAGAAAGGATGGATTGAATATCATGAGGGGTCCTGCTGAGAGCTGTGTGTGTGTGTGTACGCACACACCGACATCCATTGACAGAGTTAATCACATTCTAGGAGAAAAAGTAGAGCTTTATCACCCAGATCCCTTGGGAGTCCTGGGACAGACAGGGCTCTGGCTATACTGTGGGTCCTAAGAGAGAATCAGTCCACCGGCCAGCTACTCAAGTACGTACTGAGCACCCATTATAGGCAAGGCCGAAGAAGAAAGTGGTCCCTGAGCTCAGGGGTTGGCAGCCTAAGACGTCGGTAATTCTCTGACATGGGTTCACCTATTAGGGCTTCATGAGGAGACATCACTGGGGGCTGGGGGAATGAGAGAGGGCTCAATGGAGAGGGCCAGGCCATAAGCTGGCCTTGCCGTCATCAAGGCTTGGAGAAGAGAGGAGAAAAGAAGGTGGCGACGTTCTGCAGCAAGAATGGGTGTGCTGGGTGTGGGGGGCTTGGAGCGGAGCAGTCTGCCAGGGCACAGGGTGTAACACATGCTGCAGGTTAGGTGAAACTCACATCGCATGGAAGTTGGAGACCAGACTCCAGAGGGTCCTGGAAGTTAGGTGGAGTATATTTACCTTTTTTTTTTTTTTTTTTAAGATTTTATTTATTCATGAGAGACCCAGAGAGAGAGAGAGAGAGAGAGAGAGAGAGAGAGAGAAACAGAGACACAGGCAGAGGGAGAAGCGGGCTCCATCCAGGGAGCCCGACATGAGACTCGATCCCAGGTCTCCCTGGGCGGAAGGCAGCACTAAATCGCTGAGCCACTTGGGCTGCCGGTATATTTACCTTTGATCATGGTAATGATAGTGGTCAACAGGGGTTGGTGATAGGGAAAGCGGTAGATACTTACATGGGGCGCACAAGATGGAAATAGGATCTCCATCCTATTTTGGGAGAGTCGGGATTTCCTAGCCCCCACCTCCAATATACACATACACATATTTTAATTCTGGGAGATATATGCAGAGGCACTTTGGAGAGGGGAGAGACTAGGGACAGGAACCGAGGAGCCCCTGCCTCTCTGCTCTGTGCTCTCTGCTTTTACTTCCCCCTCTGTGTTGTTAATTTCCAACGTGGATAAATGACAGGGCTGGATCCCGAAGCCCTGCATTCTGAAATAGAGCTTGTAATCATAAGAGTATAGCATCCCTTCTGACTTGTGGCAGGCCAAGTAAACAAGACAATGAGCCCATTAGAAAAACTGCAGGAGACAGCAAAGCTTACAAGAATTGATATGTAGGTGTGATGTGGGAAAGTGGCTAATCTGGTGGTTCTTGGGTGGGGCTTCTTCAATGATTCTGGAACAGAGCAAGGAGCCCTAAGAGTGTTAAGTGATCCTTCATGGTTCTCCACATTTGTCTGTTCTCTGCCCACTTCCCATGAGACCTAGACACCATACAGGAGGAAGAAAGGGACATTTAGGCCACTCGAGCCCTGTCATTTCAGAGCTGCCCACCTATCAAGTTGTAATGAGGAGCTGCATTTCTACTACCTTGATTTCCTATCTTTTCCTCTCAGCACTTCCCGCCCACCCTCCTTTCCTTGAAATGGGGAGGAGCAGGTAAAGTACCGTGGAAGGCAAACCCAATGTCCAAGAAGTTCCTGTGGTCACCGGGCAGCACCTGAGGAAAGGCACTCAGAGGAATGAAGATCATGCACAAGACAGGGTGGGCTCTCCCGCCCGGCTTCCTTTTAACTTGCTGCCTACCATGCAGACAAAGGCCGACTCCACACTCTTCCCCACCGAAGCCACACTATTTTCACTTTTCATTTATATCACCCAGAAGTAGAATAAACTCGATCTGGTAATCATTCTTATTCTATCCTTGGACAGTTGTGTGGACACCAAGCAGATTGTCTGCTCTCCCTGGATCTCCCTCATCAGCAAAAACTGGGGGGTGAGGGGTGTGAGAGTCCCTTCCAGGGTCGTTGGGAGACTAGGTGTATGTGTATATTGGAGGTGGGGGCTAGGAAATCCCCTGACTCTCCAAACATGACTTCAGGAGGGGTAGAGGTTGGGCGGAAGCACAATTGAAGGTTGACCACCATGTTTTTGTTTTTGTTTTTTAACTTGGATGAATGGGGTGACCAGGAAGCCTGAAGTGTTTTCATCTGAATGTGTGCATTTGATTTACCTTCTGGATTTAGCTCCTTGAGCCCCTGCCCACATTCATATAGGCTCTCTCCCCATATATATTTTTTTCTTCATTTAGAATCACAGAACTGGTTGGTTACCACCCCGAGGAGCTGCTTGGCCGCTCAGCCTATGAGTTCTACCACGCTCTGGACTCAGAGAACATGACCAAAAGTCACCAGAACCGTAAGTTCCTGGAGCACCCCTGTGTGGCTCCCTCATATCTGTGGAATATGGCCTTGAGTGGGGTGTGACCTGTGAGACCAGGGAAGACCTGCTTCCCTCCATCGAGCCGCCATCATGTGTGACAGACAAGACCTGTGCCCTCAGAATGATTAGAGAACTGAGGCTGCCACCAGCCCAGGTGACAACTTCACACAAATCAGGAAAAGGGCCCATCCCCCAGGGGGATACCCCCACACCACGGCACAAAGCTTAGAGTCAAAGGTGGGCTGAATCTCGGTCCCCACATTTCACTTCTACCCAGCACCCTTGTGCAGTCAGCAATTTGCACAGCCCTGTGAGACAGACAACCCTGTAGAGAACAACACAAGAGGACATGAAGTCAACTGGGTTGTATGCTGTAGAAGCAAGTATATCCGTTCAGAGAAGAGGTGGCCTGGGAGAGTTCAGGAAAGGAAAGGGTGGAGCCATTGAGTTGGGCCTTGAAGAATGGGGGAGGATGGGGCTAAACAGGCAAAGGTAGTAGGGCAGCACTGTAACACGTGTTGAGGTAGGCCGTGGTTCTCCAAGAGCTCGCTTGCTGAATCAGAGAACTCAGTCTGAGGCTGTCCAGGCAAACTAGTGGTGGCATATGGACACTGTGCTTTGTAACTTGAAAGAAAGCCTGAGTTATGAAAGGATACTAGAACAGGGCTGTCCAGTAGAGCTTTCTGCAATGGAGATGTTCTACATCTGTATAGCCCACATGAAGTGTCTAGTATACCCAAAGGTCTGAATTTTTAGAAATTTAATTTTGCTTAAATTTAAACACCCACACTTGGGTAGTGGCTACTAGATGGCACAGGGCAACTCTAGTGCCTTCACTTGGCCCGTATTCCCAAAGTAGCCTTCCCCTTTGCAGGTGATCCAAGACAGTCTCCTTGAATCCATGCAGCCCGTCAACGTGCAAGGACTTTGGGCTTATAACCCTATACTTGGCCAGCTGGGGGACATAGGAATTTATAGGATTGCTCATCAACTGAAGGGATCTCATTTCGGAAGGAAGAGGAGGGTTGTGGGCTCTGTGGGAACAAAGTGGCTCATATCTTTAGCCTCAGTGTCTAGCACTGTTTGATAAAATGCAGGCACTAAGTCAGCAATAAACCCAAGAGTAATACATGTATTTGGGAAAGAATGCTTCAAAATAAGTACTGACAGTAGTGCAGACAGAGGTGTCGAGAGGATCGTAGGAGGATTAAAAATGGGTAAGTCTTAACAGGATTCACAGTGGCCTGGTTGGTCTTGGGACCCCAAGATTCGCTGTGGTTTGGAGTGGTGGTAGAGAAAATGGCGATGCTGCTGTGTGTCTGTTGTTTCTAAATCCATTGTCTATCCTCAGGACAGCTGAGTTCAGAGCAGCTAACAGGTTAGCAACCCATAAACTGTGTGTGAGCACAGCTCATATCCTCTGATGGACTGAGATCTTCTCTTTCTAATTGGTCTCTCTGCTTTTTCCTTGTGGCTTTGGGGTTTGAGCTGACAAAACAACAAAGCCCCTTATGATATCTCAGAGAAGTTTCTCACTATACTGGCTGGCAGGAAAAAAAAAACCCAACCAGCCTAGATCCAGCCTCACTCAGGGACCCAGAGAATGGGGGATGGAGGTAAAGTTACCTTCATGTGCCTGTGGATGTGACCCAACCCTAGCCTACCCCAACTTTGAAATTGTAGGATGTGGTTCCAGCCTGCATGCTGGGATTCCCCATGCTTTTCTGTTACATGGTGGTCCTTGCTCCCAAAGTCATCCTGACACTGCGACTGCAAGACCTGGGCCCTGACCCAGTTGACTCATGGATTCCCCAGGGCCTGGCTTCCTGGGCCTTTCCTCCTTACACGTAAAATTGGAGAAAGGTCCAGCTTTCTTCTTCAGCCAGGGGTGAAGTCAAAGCACGGGGCAATAATAAAAGTTTCTGGGAATTCCTGGAGGACAGTATTGTACTTTGTCTTCTGGGGTAAAAAGAGCCGAGGACACTGCTATCAAAAGGAAGAAAAATGATGACTTCTCAACTAGGCATGGTAAAGGATTTTCTCCTCCTCCTTAAAAATCTTTGATCCTTAAAACATTTTGAGCTGGGATAAAAATTTGTCTTACCAGTTTCCCGCTGACTCCAAGGGGAAATATGGTGCTTTTTATTGAATCCGTATATTTAAGCATTAGGAACACTTAAAGGGAATTCACAACCCAAACAGAAATCATAGGCTCCCTTCTTCTCCTGATGGAGCCAAGTAAAGCTGCTCTGAGCTCAGCGGCCTCGTACCAGCAAACCCAAATCCAGTAGAGGGAAGTCTGTGTGGGTTGAAAATTGGGTTAATGCCAGCTAAAACAGAAGCATCTATTTCTGTCTCTCCATCTCTCTGTGTGTATGTGTGTGTGCCATTGGGTTTGTGCAAATAGAGTTGTACCACAGACTCACACTAATGCTGTGGAATAATTGAAGGTCCAACTTAGAGGCCAGTCCAGGTTTATACGCCAGCATCCCAAGTTTCCACGTGAATGTGTGTTTTAGCCTGTGAACGTTTACTGTCGAAATTACTGGGGAAGCTCTGTCCTCAAACCAGATTGAGATAATTGAAAGCCATCATTTCCAAATGGATTAGTAATTTATACATTGTTACTCTGGCGGGGGGGGGGGTGTCAGGGGGGAGAGGGTAGGGGTTGGGGAGAGTTGGGGGGGCAGTTTCTCTTTGTTGTGTGAGGACATTATGTGCTCTTAGGAAAACAAGATTAAAGGCCATAAATGGCCTATCTACCAAGGAGCAGGCCCCTCACCAAGGCTGGCATTAATGAGCAGATGGTTAGAAAGCAGGCATAATTACATTCTACTGCCAGAGCAGGCCCTCGCCTGCAATCACGAGAAATGCAGTTAAGACCTTTGCTCACTGTGCTGCTTCATCAAAAAGAGTTAAGAGCCCTGAACTTTGTCTGCATTAAGATCCGTCTAAATAAGTTAACTCCAGGCACTTGAAATTGTGCAAGAATCGTTTCTCTGCAGCAGGACCAACTGCAAATGGAGGCTTCCCAGTGGATGGCGGCTCGGGGGACACAGAGTGTGCTGGGCTGGCAGTGTGGTGGTCCAGCTCATACTGCGTCGCTACTGGCCTGTTAAGCAGGCCACAGTCACCCTAGCCTTAGTTCCTTTCATGTCAAAAGACGACGATCTCTCTCCTCTTGGGGGCCCAGGGTTGTGTTAAAAACAAACAAACAACTAGACCAGGGTGATACAGGTCACTTTGGAAAAGAATGTGGCAGCTGCCTAAAAGAAAGCATGTACTTAGCCTGTGATCTGGCCGCCGTTCCCCCCAGCTGCACCCACAGTCCATACAAAGATGTGTATACACAAGTGTTTATAGCAGATTTATTCCTCCTAAACAAACAAACAAAAAGACTGAAAACAACTTACACATCCATCTACAGGTGAATGGATAAACCCATTATGGTACCTCCATACAATGGAATACAGCTCATCAGTAAAAAGGAACAAACCATGAATCCCTGCAACACGAGGAATCTGGAAAACATGCTGGGTGAAAAGAAGCCAGACACAAAAGAGTACATACTCTTGTACGATGCCACTTATATGCAGATGGAGAGAAGAGCAGCACATAGTGACACAAGACAGATCAGGGGTGGCCTTGGGAGCCGGGGTGGCGATGGGGATGAGTGGCAGAGGCCTCAGGAGTTTGGTGGTGGCGGGCTGACGGGAAAGCTGTTTACCTCTGATGGTGGTGATAGTTGTTTGTCAAAACTCGTTGCCCTGTATGCTTCAGGTAGGTGCCTGTCTATCACAGGTGGATTAAAACCTCCCTGAAGTTGATTTTAAAAATGAAAACCAAACCCCGAAAGCTTTGATTGGGAGTCTTTCATGTGGACTGTGATCCTGTCTACTGTTGCCACTGAGGGGCCCTTTCGGCAAACTACCTGGGAGTTCTCGGCCTCAGTTTCTTCAGATATAAAACAGGAATCACGAGATACACCTCACGGGGTCATTGCATGTTAGGTGAGCCGATGAGAACACTGATCCTTACGGACGGCTTATGTGCCAGGCAGTTCTAGTTGCTTTGCAGCAATGAGCTCATCTTGAGACAGTTTTGAACACTACAAAGTGTCATACACACATGAGTTAGTACTTCTGCACCTTGGAGGTAGGTGTGTGTTCGATTTTTGAAGAGGGCAAAATGTGCCCAGAGAAACATCAGTGTAAATTAGTAGGAACCAAGCTGCCCTCCTCAGCCTCACCAGGGTGGTGAATGGGGAGGTGGCCCCTAAGCCTACCAGGAGAACGGGGTGCAATTCTCCGTGTTTAATGAGAATGTGGATATTCTCCCGTGGGGCCCCTCACCACGTTCTCTACAGACTCTGGGGAAGAGGTAGCTTTTCCTATACAGCATTTGCCCGGGACATTCAGTCAGCATTTCTGCACCTGATCAGCCAGGCAGGCAGGTTTGGTCCTCAGCATGTGGTATGGCGGGTAGCTAAAAATGATCGTTACCATCCTTACTATTATTTTTATCAGCACTTCATTTTGCAGCAGAGGAAACTGAAACTAAGAGGGATTGCTCTTTTCCCAAAGTCCCCATGCTAGCGACATTTCCTAAGGCTTTCACCATGCCTGTTCCAGTTCTGTGACTTGAGGAGGTCGGAGCTAGGATCCTGAAGAATGCAGTCCCAAGGAATGAAAGTAGATGCACAGTTCAAAAAAACTACCAGAAATTCTAACATTAGTCGACTTTAATTAAGAGACGTATTGATTCATTTTTTTAATGGGAGCAGATGAAGCGTTCTGGACTGGGGAGTGGGGGACACCTTCTCAGTGCTTGCATACAGTAAAAGAAGTGTTAACTGAGCATTTAGAATAATTGGAAGAGGAAAGAGGTCACAAGGAGGTCCCTGCTGTCCTGGTGCCCATCCCATTTCCCCCCAGACCACCGTCCCTGTGAGGTCTTGCTCCGCAAACCTCCCTGACCTTGGGCTCCGTTTCTTCTCCCCTAGTGTGCACCAAAGGTCAGGTGGTGAGCGGCCAGTACCGGATGCTTGCAAAGCACGGGGGCTACGTGTGGCTGGAGACCCAGGGGACGGTTATCTACAACCCTCGCAACCTGCAGCCCCAGTGCATCATGTGCGTGAACTACGTCCTGAGGTAAGCCTGTCGGGGCCACAGGGCTGGGTGTGCAGGATGCCTGAGCTCCCCAGACAGAGGGCAGCAGGCCCCGGGGAAGGCAGACCTACTGGAAACCCTGGCACTACCTTTGCGAGCTCTGTGCAGTGCTTAGGACCCGGAGGATTTTCACAGGTGTCTCAGGAACTCTCGGATGTCTGGGGTTTCCCCTCCCCAATGGTTTCTCCCCACCCCCACCCCCACCCCTGCGTCTTCCCCCATCTGTCATCTGTGTCATGGCTCTGACCCACACGGGGAGGCAGACAGCATAATTGTCATTTAATAAAATGAGGAATAAGGAAAGTGATAGTGCTCCAGCTTTCCAGGAGAGATGTAACAGCTCCATGGTGCCTGGGGAGAAAGTTGGAGCTGGTCACTGCTAGTGTTAAACAAAAACAGAAACCATCACACCCGTGTGTACAGTGCAGCCCCCACACAGTAATAAGACAGCGTCCAAGACGCATCCATATCCAGAGGGCGCTCCCCAGGTTGCTGCCTCCATGACCCCAAAGTTTGCCGTGTGGTTCCTTACAAATGCTAGCAGGCGTCTGGACCCATGTTTTTTTGGCTGAAAGGGTTAGCTGTCCGGTTGTCCATGTGTCGGGGGGGGGGGGGGGGGCGTAAAAGGATTTTGCTAGAAAACGTGGGTGGTCTGAAGCACCTCTCGTCCCACCAGTGAGATTGAGAAGAACGACGTGGTGTTCTCCATGGACCAGACGGAATCACTGTTCAAGCCCCACCTGATGGCCATGACCAGCCTCTTCGACAGCAGTGGCGAGGTGGCGGTGTCCGACAAGAGTGACTACCTGTTCACCAAGCTGAAGGAGGAGCCCGAGGAGCTGGCCCAGCTGGCCCCCACTGCAGGAGATGCCATCATTTCTCTGGATTTCGGTGGGTGCTTCTTAGCTGAACAGGGGCCTGCTGAACCCTCTCGTGGGGTGCAGGTGGGGGTGGGGAGGAAGTTCTTACTGGAACAGGCCTCCCTGGCTTCAGTTCTTCCTTAACCCCTGCCCCTTCCATGGTCTGGTGGCCAGACTGTGCTGAGCACAAGAGCGACACATGGTGCGGAGTAAGATGGTCCTACTGCTGACTTTGCAAGGTCCTGAGCAGGGGGTGGGGTTGTGGGGGACTCTCTTCTTTATTTATTTTTATTTTTTTTATTTTAAAGATTTTTATTTATTTACTCATGAGAGACACACACACACACAGAGAGAGGCAGAGACACAGGCAGAGGGAGAAGCAGGTTCCATGCAGGGAGCCCGATGTGGGACTCGATCCAGGGACCCCAGGATCATGCCCTGGGCTGAAGGTGGCACTAAACCGCTGAGCCACCAGGGCTGCCCGGGGGCCTCTCTTCTGAGGAGTCACTGGTTCTCCAACACGGGCAGTGAGGGCCTGAGATGAGGGAGGCCGCTGGCCTGTTTTCACAGTGAGGGCCAATCCCCATCCCCTGGGCTTTGAAGGACAGATTGCTCGTTTAGGGAGAGGGGCAGGCTGAAATAATAGAAATAGTTCCAGAAATATGGCTGGAGGAAAGATTCTGGCCCAGGATGATGCCCTCATATGCACTATTTCTTTAAAATGCTGGCCTGTCCATAGGGCTGTTGGGTGGCTCAGTGGGTAAAGTATCTGACACTCGATTTCAGCTCAGGTCATGATCTCAGGGTTGTGAGACTGAACCCTGTGTCAGGCTCCCCACTGAGCATGGAATCTGCTGGAAGATTCTCTCTCCCCTCTCCCTCTGCCCTTCCCCCCTAACCCTGTGCATGTGCTCTAAAAAAAAAAAAAAAAAAGAAAGAAATGTTGTTCTGTCCAGTGGAGATTTGTGTCCTGTGGCCCCAGGCAGAGTTTCAGCCCATTCCCCGCCCATGCTGGAAGCACCTTCCATGTGTTCCTGTTCCCAGGTTGTGAGCCCCCTCACCCTCACCAGCCTGGCCCAGGGCCAGCAGCACCTCCCTGTGCTCATCCCAGAGTGGCTTGTGCCCTCTGGAAGTGCTCTGCAGAGGCCAGCTGGGGATTGCAACTTCAGAAACTATAAAGGGCAGCGGCCCCAGGACGAGGAGTTTTGTGGCTTCCCAGTTTTGTGGCAGTACTGAGGCAAATTGCCCTGTTTTCCTCTTACAACCCCCTCCTCGTGGACATTGCTGACTACCTGTCGAGGAAGTAGGTCCCAGTACCTGTAGTCCCTGACAATGAAATCCTCCAGGAGGGTGCTCCCTTCAAAGGGAGATAGTTCATTGCCTCACAGTCCCTGGTAGGGGCTCGTTGCTGCGGCCCAACCTCGGAGGCTGAGGACCTAGCCCCAGGCCTGCTTTCAGACCCTCCTAGGGCCTTCTGAGCACCCTCTGGGCTCTCTGCCCAGGGGTAAGCCCAGTGGCCAGTCCAGTGGCCGTGGGTGTTAACCAGCCAGGCCCTTGTCTCTGCAGGGAGCCAGAGCTTCGAGGAGTCCTCATCCTACAACAGCGCCCTCCTGCCCCCAAGCCAGCCGTGGCCCAGAGAGCTGAGGAGCCACAGCACCCAGAGCGAGGACGGGAGCCTGCCCGCCTTCACTGTGCCCCAAGCGGCGGCCTCCGGGAGCGCCACCCCAAGTGCCACCAGCAGCAGCAGCAGCTGCTCCACGGTGAGCACCCTGCCTTGGGGTGAGGACATGGAAAGGGTGGGCTGTTCCTTTTAACTGCTGCAGGATGGCCGAGTAGACAGCCCAAACAGGAATATGCCCGCATGCCCCTCCAGTGAGCCCAGAACCCCGTAGAGTGGTGGGGACGGATGCTTACCTGCCTGCTGCCCCAGCCTTTGCCGTTACTGTCTGCACCCCCATCTACGCCCTAAGTTCCTTGGAGATGGGGGCCGAGTTGCACACAGCTTTGAGCCCGTAGCTCGGTCCCAGTGCGGGACAGTCACCGTCCTGCTCCAGGCAGATAGCTGTATGGTCTCCAGAGCCCCGCCGGCCACAGCCCTACTTGTCAGCAGGGGTCCCTCTACACATACTTGTTCCATGGAATGGAGCTGAGTCTGTGAGTCTAGACACATACTTCTTTCACCTGGGACTTCTGGGGAGACCAGCACCCTACTCTTGACTTGGTGTCTCTCCTTCCTGGCCCCCAGCCCAGCAGCCCCGGAGACTACTACACATCTCTAAATGATGATCTGAAGATTGAGGTGATCGAGAAGCTCTTCACCATGGACACAGAGGCAAAGGACCAGGGCAGCACTCAGGTAGATGGGCTACACCTGCCCACTGGCAGGAGGGGAGACGAAGGCTCACAGCCATTCTGGCAGCCCCGTCCCTTTGTCCTCGGTCGCAGAGACCAGTGGGGGCGTGTGGCCAAGGCCCTGGTCATAAAGGGGAAGTGGGGCCCGCAGTAGTCCCCTTCTCCTACCTTTGCCCTCTGCTTTGCTCACCAAATCCACCTTGGGAGCTCTTTATCGAGGCTGAGTTTTTGTGCACCGAGAAAGCCACAGAACCTTTCTTAAAGAAGCCCTGTGTTTAAAGAGCATGTCCAGATTTGTGAGGTGTTCATAAACAATAAGGAACAGTAACTCTCCTCACACACACCTTCATCTTAGGATTCTGAAATAACTTTTAATGCATTTTAAAATGGCATCTAGCAGAGATTTTCATTTACACACAACTTTTCAGGAATGCACAGAGGTGGGGGTTCTTAAAAATGATAAGAACAGGGATGAGATGGGTGCGTGTTTCACAGTGCCCCAAGGACAAGTGTTCAGCCCCCTTCGTCTCAGGCCCAGTTGTTCTAACAAGTCCCCCTGCTACGCAGCTGGTCTCTTTGGCCTGCCTGGCGCAAGCTCTCGCAATTCGGCAAAACTTCCCTGCTTGAGCCCTTCCTGCTCTGTCCTCTGAACTCCCGAGGGGTTGCTCAGTACTTGATGCCATCTGCTTCTGCTCCTGCGCTGTGCCATACAGGGAGTCATCATCACTAAGCTGCACACCCCACCCCCCAACAGCGAGGGTATCATTTTCTGCATGGGCTTTTGGGTACGTCCTGTTGTGTACATCAGGGTCCTATAGGACCCATCAGTACTGTGCCCAGTACTTAAGCATGTTACCTAAGTACTTGCCGAGTGAAAGTCTCTCTGCCAGCAGGGCAGCTGTTACTCTACAAGCAGGCCATGGACAGACCCTGGGTGCTCGTCCTGTGCTCAGGCCTGTGGCAGGATAGATGAGGGAGATGAGGACAGAGCTGTCCCTGGCTCCTGGCGTGTGCACCACGGGCCGCAGGGGAGAAGGAGGGGTCTGGACAGGCAGACGGGAGACAGGAGGGCGTTTCAGGTTGGGTGAAGTGGTGCCACCAGTGTGGAACGTGCAGGGACAGCTGCGTGGAGCATGGAGGTTCAGGACACAGACTGAAGAGGGCATGAACCCATGGAAAGGCTAACATCGCATGCCAGGAGCCCTGCACACCGGGTAGACGAGTCTGAGTTTTCTTTTGGTGGACCATGGGGAGCCAAGGGCAGTGCTAGAGCAAGGAAGGGACGCTGCTGAGGGGGTGCGAGAGGGAGGACACACAGGCAAGGATGGACAGGGGCTGGGCTAGCATTCTTGGGGTCATGCCATCCTCACCACCCCTTTGCCTCCACTCTGTCCTCAGACGGACTTCAGTGAGCTGGACTTGGAGACCTTGGCACCCTACATCCCCATGGACGGTGAAGACTTCCAGCTCAGTCCCATCTGCCCAGAGGAGAGGCTCCTGCCGGAGAAGCCACAGTCCACCCCCCAGCACTGCTTCAGTACCATGACAAACATCTTCCAGCCACTGGCGCCGATGGCCTCCCACAGCCCCTTCCTCCTAGATAAGTATCAGCAGCAGCTGGGAAGCAAGAAGATAGAGCCTGAGCACCAGCCCATGTCCTCCATCTTCTTTGATGGCGGGAATAAGGTGTCCCTGCCACCGTGCTGTGGCCAAGCCAGCACCCCTCTCTCCTCCATGGGAGGCAGATCCAGTACACAGTGGCCCCCTGACCCGCCATTACACTTCGGGCCCACGAAGTGGCCTGTTGCAGATCAGCACACGGAGTCCTTGGGGCCATCGCCCTTGGGGCCCCCCATCACCTCACCCCATCTCTCCATGTTCAAGAAAAGGTGAGTGGCAGAGACCCTTGGCTGCATCAGCAGAGGCTCCTACAGTGGGTGGGAGGGCGGTCTCTGGGGCCCCAGAAAGGCTCCCTGCCTCCTCTCCTGCCACAGCCTTCTCTGTGTTCTAAGGGTGGAGGCCTTGGGGGAATCACCCTGAGGTACGTGAGGCCTGGAGCAGGACGCATTTCTGTCAGGGCCGAGGCGGAGAGAAGGGAGAGAAGGGGCCTTGGACACCACTGTCTCCCCCTTCAGGCCAGGACTCCTCATCTGAGTCACAGAATGCCAAAAAGTATTTGAATGACTGTTCCTCACTTCTCTGCTGGAATCCTGGTTGAGAAAAGCATACAAGATGTCCTTGCTTCTCCCCAGCCTTTATGGCTGATCCACAGCGGCCTCCTCAGCACCACCCATGTCAATCAGCGGGGCGCTCACTGGGCCGGGTTGCAGTGGTTGGTCCAGGACTTCTTGATCCCAGGACCACCGGTCATGCTTCCCTGGGGTGTTTGCCCAGAACTGGTCCTTACCGGGGAGCAGTCCAGGCTGTGCAGGGGAGAGGCAGGGCAGAGACTGAGGTCTTAAAGACCAATGTCACCCAATGTGCAGCCACAAATGAGGTCAGGCCTCAAGGCTGTCTGGATACAGCTGGGCAGGCAGATGTGGAGGGAGGTACAGGTGACTGGAGCCATCAGCATCTCAAGCCCACTGCCCCTCCTCTGGGAACCTGCCCTTTGGCTCCGAGAGCCAGCATAGTCAAGCATTAGCCCTGGAAGGGCCCTCTGAAGGCGCTGAGAGCAGATGAAGGCCAAGGGGGTGTGGAGCTTCCCCTTCCCACTGTTTCACCGCTCACTCTCTTGGGCTTACAGGTCCGCAAAGGCCTTTGGGCCCCAAGGCCCAGATGTGATGAGCCCGGCCATGGTAGCCCTATCCAACAAGCTGAAGCTGAAGAGACAGCGAGAGTATGAGGAACAAGCCTTCCAAGACCTAAGCGGGGTGAGCCACCTGCCTGGTGTTGTCTGGGTTCCCCGCTGCAGCCCATGGGGTGGGGAGCTGGGTATGGAGACAGGGCTGGATGGAAACTCTCATGACAGCTGTGAGGGCTCAGAGGGCCTTCCAGGGACGGCAGAGAGGGGTGAGTGTGGCTGTTCAGAGAGGCCCACCCTACCCCCGACTCAGGTTGAGGACCTGGTTCTCTGGCCTTCTCCCCTCTACCTCCAGGGGGATCCACCAGGCAGCAGCACTTCACATCAGGTATGGAAAAGGATGAAGAGCCTCAGGGGCAACGTGAACTGCCCTTTGATTCCCGACAAACTGCTGAGTGCAAACATCCCCAATGGTAAGCAGTGGGCCCCCAGGCCTCCCTGGGGTGCTGGGGGGACAGCGTTTGCAGAGGCCCATCCGGATTCCTCCACGGTCTCAGCACCTGCCTCTCTGCACCTTGGCAGAACAGGATGGTGTCCTGTGCCCCACCTTGCACTCACCCACCTCCCCACTTTCCAATAGGCTCATACGAGAGTCAGGAAGCTCTGGGCACTGATCCCCCAGGAGCTGGCTGTAGCTCTGAGCACCCTTTGTGAAGGAAGGGGGCCGCTGGGGGCTTCACAGCACTCCCCCGCCTTGGCCTGGCACTGCCCTCACCTGCTGGCATTGGTCTTTCAGACGAGTTCACCCAAAATCCCATGAGAGGCCTAGGACAGCCCCTGAGACACCTGCCACCACCGCCATCTGTCATGAGCCCGGGGGAGAACACCAAGAGTGGGTTCCCCCCGCAGTGTTACGCCCCCCAGTACCAGGACTACAGCCTGCCATCGGCTCACAAGGTGTCAGGTGAGCACGTTTGGGAACTGGAACCACCCTGCCCAGGGTCTGACGCACGGGATGCAGGAGCGTCAGGGGCTAGACGGCCTGGGGCAGCAGAGCCCAGCTCGGTACTTGGATGAGAGCGCCGCCCCGCGGAGCCACCTTCCCCAGAGGGAGTGCGGCAGGGGCTGGAGGCCATCTGCCCCCAGGGTTGTAGGAGGGACATTCGGGGCTCCTTGGACCTAAGGGTCCCCAAGCCCGCGTCTTTTGCTCAGTGCTTCACGTTGCCCTGTCGCCTACTGCCTCATTCCCGTAGCAGGGGCATCACCGTGCCTTGGGGCAGGAACTGAGGACATGCCCGGAGATCGCACTGCCGCGGGGTGGCCTGGGGAGCTCTGGGAGGGGTCGGCCCACCAGACTTCGTTCTCCGGAGGGTTAGCCACCTGCCTTCCACCCTGGGCTGCCTGAGGCTCTTCCCATCTTACAAATCATGATACCATCCCAAAGGGGTGCCTGGCTTTGGGGGAAACACACCAGAGGCCCTCTTATGGAAGAGCCCCTTTTCGGAATGTTTGAGAGCTTTAAAACCACGGTACCAACCATTCTTTCAGGTATGGCAAGTCGGCTGCTTGGGCCTTCCTTTGAGCCCTACCTGCTGCCCGAATTGACCAGATATGACTGTGAGGTGAACGTTCCTGTCCCAGGAAGCTCCACGCTCCTGCAAGGAGGGGACCTCCTCAGAGCCCTGGACCAGGCCACCTGAGCCAGGGCCCCCCGACCCCCACCCCACCGTGGGCGGACACCCCCGCTCACGCCGCCCTGCCAGCTTCACTCTCTACGTCGACTTTTGCAACTAGGTATTTCTAACACCAACACACTTTTTACAAGATATACCTACCTGGCGAACTTGCTCACGTCACCAAGTAGTGGCCTTTTTCTAAAGATGCTCACTTTAGTAGCTGTATTTTTAAGATACACTGTTGTTTTACCTGCTGCGTTTTATTCTGTCAATGAACATGTTCTTAAATTTTGTAAGATTTTTCTTTCCCCAACTTTGATTACTTCTAATTTATATTATTCCTGGGTCCCTCTGTCTGGCTCTCTCTCACACACACTATCCATACTAACGAGTTTTGTGTATAGGTTTGTTCTCTTGTCAGGAAAGCTTTGGCTTTGTCTAACTTGTTGCTGTTGTTGCCAAAGAGAAACAAACTAATTTTGCTATCCAAGCTAGATTTTCACCGCCTGTTCCTCTCAAAGCCCTCCTCCTTCCTTTCTTAAAACTAATCACCCTATGGTAAGTTATCCATCTTTTTTCTTTTCTTAAGCCGACTCTTGGCTCTAATTTTGACACAACTTTTGGGAAAAAAGAGAAATGTGAAGGGTGAACTCTAGCATATGTGGTTGTCCGTGATGGTTGCGCAATGTGGCTTTTCCCTCCCTGTTTGGGGTTTCTCTCCTGCATTTGGTGGATTTGTTTGTTATTATTCAAAAACCTAACTGAGTTGTTGTTTTTGTTTTTGTTTTTTAAAGAAAATGTCTATCTGGGTTAAGTGTCTATCATAGATATGGGTACTCTGTAATATCTAAAAACTGAGAAACGGAATCCTGCTCACGAAATCACTTTGAGATGGTTTTTAAGGCGTCAGTTCTCTTTCTCTCGGTGTCGCTGACACTGCAGCTCTATGGCACTCTCCCCCGGGGCCTGTACCAGCTCTTCTCGAGCTTTCTCGCTATTGCCTTTTTGCTTTGGGGATATGCCATGGGCATGACAAACAATCCAAGACGTGGAATCACGAAGTGTGGGAGCATTGCGAGCTGTCTTCTCGTGTTCTATATGTATTATGTATGTATGTATGTATGTATATTATTATTGCTGCCAAGAGGGTCTGATGGCATGTCATGGGGTGAGGGTGGGGCGAATCTAAGGGAGGGGAAGTGCTTTAATTTTTCTTCAGATTTTGTTGCTAGCCCTTCAAGTGCACTGAGCTATGGGACTCTACAGGTCTTTCACTTGGCACATTTGGATATTTCCAGAATCACCATGAGATGGTTTCAGCAGGAAATCACAATAGAAAGGGAGGATTCAGAAATAGTGTAGTGCCCCAGCCCATGGTCCTCCCAGCTTACCAGCCCAGAGCACATGGAGCTGGCCTGAGAGAGGGTGCAGAGAGGGGTGCCGCTGGTCCTGACCAGGCCCGCACCCCTTCCTCAGCCTGCTGTCAGCTGGCCCTGTGAGGAGCAGCAGCAGGCCGACTTCCTGGTTGGCCCCTCGCCTCAGGCCTTCCCCAAGGTCTGTCACCTGAAGTGACTTATACAGGTAGGAAGCACTGAAAATCAAGTGTTCTCAGAGCACTTTGTAACTCACTGGGTAAGAGGGACAATACCTTTGGTTTTTAAATACCGATCACATGAAGCTCTTCTGTCCTGGGTACAATGAGGACTTTTCTAGAAATACAAAGCACAGCAGGCCAAGAATTTGGTAAATCTGGATAGACTTATTGCCAAAAACACAACAAAAAAAAACCTGAAGTTCAAAAGCAATCTAGGAGAAAAACGACCCGGTCGCTGCATTGACCAAATCACACTTTAGCACCACCGCTTTGCCCCACGCACAGCGGCAGAACTTGAAGGGTTACTGACGTATAAACGCTGGTGTTTGATTTCCTGTGTGTGTTGCCTCAGCATTAAGGGCATTTTACCCTTGCAGTTTTACTAAAACACTCTGAAAAATATTCCAAGCTTCATATTAACCTTACCTGTCAACGTAACGAGTTCATGAACATTACTGTATTGTCAAACTCCTACTGACAACATTGCTATAGGGGAGCTTAACTTTATAAGGAAATGTATTTTGACACTGATATCTTATTAAAGTGTTCTGATCCTACCACTGCTGGTAGCTCTGGTTTCTTGTGGATTTGTCATGGGCTACACCGACATAAAGCGAAGCATCTACTAAATAGTTCACAGACAACGAACATTGCCCCTGACCTCTGTGAGACGACGGAGACCAGCCAGCAGGAAGATAAGAGCATCATGAAGCAGCTTGGGAGCTGCTCGAGCCTGGGTGCCACGCTGCATCGACCATATTGCTGCATAGTTTTCAGTCTGCCGCTGGGCCCTTTCTTGTATCCTAGGGAGTACCCAGGGACAGAAGTCATGGTCCTGCCTTCAGAAGACTATGTAAAGTAGCATGAGAGCTGTGCTGGTCTATATGTCACACTCTGCATGTTGAGATGAAGGTTGAAAGGGAAGGGAGGCATGTCCACTAGCAGACAGGAAGGACCTCAGTTTGGAGGTAGCAGGCCTCCCATCCTGGCCTTCCAGGTAGAATGTAAAGGTAGGAGGGAAGGACAGAGACAGGGCCTGACAAAAGCCCTGCATTAGACATGGCATGATGGGTTCCTGAATTCAAATTTTACTTTTCTAAATGACGCCTTACATATGGATAGATGGCTGTCTCTGTAGTGTCACACAGGAGCTGGGGAGAGAGCCAGCAGCAGCCTCTGCTCACAACCTGCAGGCCTAGAACCAGCCATTCCGGAATATTCCTTTGAACTCCATGGCCCCGTAGGAACTAGTTGGCCTCTCTGTGGCCTTCATGAAATCGAAATCAATTCCTTGACTTCCATGACCACCCAGGCACGACCAGGAGAAGTTATATTTCAAGATGAGCTATAGCCTATGGAATGTTTAAGGTGGGCAATAGAAGGAATCATTGCAGGAATAATCCCATTGAGAAGGTAGGATGGGCACAGATGGGATAGAATGCAGCATGGAGTGTTTAGCCACAGATAGAAGCATGGGCAGTTCATCATTTTAAAGGAAGGAAGGTGAAGAATAGAATAAAGCTACAGCCTATCAAGTGAAGGGAAGATGATGAGCAACCTCCAACCTAATTGTTTCCATTTCCTCAGCAATGGAGGCAAGACCGTTAGTGGAGAGGAGAGAGGGTGTTAGATTTCTCAGGAGAGAGAAGTATGAAATCATCATTTTAGGAGGCCAAACGGTTAGTATCAGATTGCTCAAATGAGATTTTGGTCACAAATTAACCCATTGGCACAGCTGTATGTGTTTCTCTAACCACACTATTCCACCCTAATGGAGGCAGAATGGATGGCTAGTTGAGGTTGCCAGGTTGGGGGACAGCCAGAACAGCATGTCAGAAGGAGTTAGGAATGTTTCCAAGAGAATGACCATTATGACGGACCAGGAAAACTAAGTTGTGTGAAAAGGAAAGAAAAAAGATGAAGAGGATGACTAATGAAAAATCGGGAGGCTCAGTGAATGAGAGGTTTTAATGAGGTCAGAGAGGGGTCAGAGAGAGGTGTGGAAAAAGGGAACCATGCAGATAGTCCCTGTCAGAGGAGAGGAAACTGAAGATTGAAATCTCACTTATACCCACATGTGACCCAGCAACATTATAAATATAGTAGGTATTTATCTATCTTAAGTGAAAACTTTAGATATACCTAAAATTTACCCACAAACATTTGTGGATAATGCTGCTGCAATTATCAAGAACTAGAAACAACCCAAATGTCCTTCAACAGGGGTATGAATTAGGGAAAAAAAAAACCAAAAACAAAAACCTAAACTGTAATCCATCTTTATAATGGAGTACCACTCAGTAATCAAGGCCAACTAGCTTGATTCACACAGCAACATGGAGGAAGTGCAAAGGTATTCTGTTGAGTGAAAGAAGCCAGCATCAAACAGTGCAGTCTATATAATTCTATTTATATGACATCCTAGAGAAAGAAAAAAAAATGCAGGAATAGACAACAGATCATTGATTACTGAGGAGAAGTTTGAATAAAGGGTCTACATGGAGGAGTTCTTTGGAGTATTAGAATTATTCTATATCCTGTCAGTGGTGGTCATTACATATGAAAATCTGGGTGTGTACAAAAATCATAGAACCGTACACCAATAGGAATTTTACTTTATGTAAATTTAAAACTTTTAAAAATGACAATTTTGAGATTTCAGAGGTGGCTGAAATAATATGGAGGAGAAGGTGTGAGGAAGAAGGGAGATAGGGTGACACAGTGCGTGTCACGATGATGCTGAGCAAAGAGGCCGAGGAGAGGTAGGAGCTGCAGAAATCCCTGAAGGAGTAACTAGAGGCTAGGTTGACAGCCACCTGGAAAGGAGAAAGAAGAGTCCTAGGACATGAAGGGAAAAAGGAGACGGGGTTTGGAAGCTGCGTCACAAAACCAGGAGGACCCCCTCCACCTCTAGGTCCTTCCTGATACCTGCCTGTGTGAGAGAAACTGGCCCCTCCCTGACAGCTGCAGGGAGCAGGGGCCTCAGCAGAGAGCCAGGCTTCAGGTCACAAAGAAGGTGGAGGCATTTTCAGAGAAGAGGGGAGGATCTAGGAGGTGGCCAATGTCAGACAGAGTTCCAGAGAGTGTGTGCTGGAAGGATCTGGAGGTTGGGGGGTGGTGAGAGGGATGGGGTAGGATGATGGATGCACAGAACCATCTGGGGCCAGGGGCCAGGTGGTAGCAGATGACCTGGAAGCCTTGGGCTGCCTCTGCTGACTGGGGCAAAGAGAGTGAAGAGATGGTGTACCATCCCAAGTATCTCTTAGAGGGTCAAGCCAAAGGGTGGGGAACAGGTGCCTCCTGCAGGAGCATGATATGGCAAGGAGGTACAACAGCTTCTCCAGCATGCCTGCAGAACTTGCCAGGCCCTTCTTTATATCCCTCAGCAGCTAGAGACCATCAAAGGAGTGTACTCACTGAACGTAAGTAAGTGGGGTGGTTGCTTTCTAAAGCAGGTACGAGGGCAGCCAGGAGGCCATCCCCTCCCTCTCTGCCCTTGGAACCTGGGTTTAACACTCTGTGGGTGGGCCCAGCACCTTAAGAAACAAGGAAGACAGGTATAGTTGGGAACCCATTGGCCTGAAACAAAGGGACGTTCTCCCATCCTTGTTAGCCTGGTTGAGGCGAGGGCAGCTGAGCATGAACACTGACATGATTTTGGGGCCTTGCTTAAAAGCTAAGGCAATGCTCCAACTAAATCTGGATGAGAGAGGGGACTCAGACTGGGGTAAATTGGCCGGGGTGGGTGGGGGAAATCCAGAGTGTGTACGTCCAGTCCTGCTGCTTCTTAGAACATGGAGTGGCTGCTGTGCTGAGCAGGGTGGCCTCTGATGTGAGGGTTGGTTCTCCCCAGCACCCCACCTACTGAGAACCCTCAGGTTAGGCACCAGCTCTGAGCCCTGTGGGGCCGTGCTCAGGCCCTGGGAGCTTACAGTTCCCTGACACCAACCCCGAGGTGGCAACCCCAATGTATTTGACCCTCTCTAGCACCACACTTTAATAGAGAAACGGCAATTTGTTCACAGAAGTTGGGCTAAAATGTTGACGGGGCTCACAACCACATCTCAACAGTTGACTGGAGAAGTTGAGATAGTTTATCCCAAAGGAAATAAGATTCGGAGGGGGGGGGGGCGGGGAGCTCAAAAGCCCATCCTCCACTATCTGGGGAAGCACAGTGTGTGGTTTCTCTGGTGGTTTCTCTGGATGGCCCTACATGACAGAACGAGGCCTGTAGGGTCAGAGGCCCTGGTGGTCAGAGGCCATTTGCAGCTCAATGCAAATATCCTCAAGAGTAAACCTCCTTTCTCCCTATTGGGTCAGCGTTTGCCTTCTCAGTTTATTAGGGAAATAAGGTCTCTATTCTGAGCACCACAGAAAGCTACTTAGAGTGCTGCCATCTACGGATATCTGGTCAAAAGCAAAACAAACAAACAAAAAACCTGATTTCAAATCTTTGCTCAGATCTTGGCCTGGCCATCAGACATCACAGCCCCATAGAACCCAGGACAAGTTGAGGGGAACTGTCACTGCCCTTTAAGTGTTCATCGCCTATCCAGACAGACATACAAACTTTGTTGAGTTTAGATATTTAAAATGGTTTTCTTCAGATGGATTTATACTGCATGGTCTCTAAGAATTACTGCTTCTCTTTAGGAGATACTGTGGAGTCACATCTAAAGGCAGCGAAGAAAGCAAATATCACCTGAGTCAAAATTACCCTTAAGAACCTCTCCAGAAGGTATGACTGTGCTGAAAACTAGCGCCCTGGCCAGCCCGGCGTGGCCAATTTTCCCTCCAGTGTTAGAACAATTGGAGTTTCGTTGGATGAGCACCAGATGAAATAATTGGTTTACATCTAGGGACCATGTCATAAAGAAAAGGCCTGTCTTTAAACACAACTATCTCAACACAATGGGACACTCACATCTGAGACGGGTGTGGTGATAGGCAACCAGAGGAAACATCATATCCACAACTCCTTCCTCGTCCTATCTCAGGGCTATGCAGTCATTTCCTAGGATGGTCAGTGGCCATAGTTACCCCACATTTGGGGGCAGATCCTGATTTTGAGGGGCCTGTGAATTGTATGCACCCTTGACATGATGTGCTAAAAATAACACTTTACCTCTGTGGTTCTTCCTCCCAAAAACCTATGCTACCAATCTAATAACTGGAAAAATATCAGACAAATCCCAATTGAGGGACACTCTACAAAATACATCCCCAGTACTGCTCAAAAACTGTTAACGTCATCAAAAACTCAGTAAACTTAAGAAAATGTCATAGCCACAGGGAACCTAAGAAGACATGATGATTAAATATAATGTGGTTTCTTTGAAGGGAAAAATGAACATGAGGTAAAAACTGAGAAAATTTGAATAGAGGATAGACTTTAATACTAATTGTATTAGTTGGTTCAGTAATTGTAAGAAATATATTCTACTAATAAGATGATAATAGGGGAAAGTGCCCGCAGGATAAGTGGCAATTCTCTGTACTGTCTTTGCAATTTCTCTGTAAGTCCAAAACTCTTCTTTAAAGAAAAAAAAAGTAATTTTAAAAATGATGCCAGATAAAAACAAAGAAACGCAGGCAGAAATGGAGAGCGAAGGAAAGGATAGGCAAGTGAGTAAATCTAAGTGAATAGTGACTGTTGTTAAGGCAGTAATAATGAAAATATATCATGGAGTTTTAAATAACTGAAATTAATGTACATGGAAACAATAGCATAAGAGGTGGGAAGGGGTAAATGGAGTAAGTGACACTCAGTCTTTGCATTGTCTAGGATGTGGTAAGTGCACTAACATATGAGGCTTTAATAAGTGGAGGATGCATGTTGTAATCACTAGGGCAACCTCTAGAAGAGTTGTGAGAAAGTGTGTACTAACGAGCTAATAGAGCAGGGAAATTGAATCTTAAAATGAAACAAAACAAACATGATTATTCCAAAAGAAGACAAAAAAGGAGAGAAAAATGAACATAAGTGGGACAAACTGAAAACAAATAAGATGCTAGATTAGATTTCAGTCTAAATATACCAGTAATTACAAAAATACAAATAGCTTACATATTTCAATTAAATGAAAAATGCCAGGCTGGGTTTAAAAAATAAATATAAGCTGCTTATAGGATATATGATGTCTAAATAAGAATATAGACAAAAGAATTTTAAAAGGACAAAGAAGATATACAAGCCATTAAAAAAAAAAAAAGCTAGTGTAGCATACTAATCTCAACAGGTAGACTTCAAGAAGCATTACTAAAACACAGGGACATCTCATAATAATAAAAAGGGTTGGGCAGCCCGGGTGGCTCAGCAGTTTCACGCTGCCTTCAGCCCAGGGTATGATCCTGGAGATCTGGGATCGAGTCCCACGTCAGGCTCCCTGCATGGAGCCTGCTTCTCCCTCTGCCTGTCTCTCTCTCCCTCCCCACCCCCTCTTTCTCTGTTTCTGTGTGTGTGTGTGTGTCTCATGAATAAATAAATAAGATCTTAAAAAATAAAAAGGGCCAATGTAAAAGAAAGATATTATAAGTCTATGTTTGTATGCACTTAATGAGCCTTAGAAATAGATGCTGCTACAAGAAAAAATAGAAAATCTATAATCATAATAGAGGATTTTAACACATCTATCTCAGTGACTGATAGAATAAGCAGAAAATAGTAAACAAGAATCAAGGAAGTAAAAGACGACTCATAAAATGGGAGAAAATATTCACAAAATCAGATCCGATAAGGACTAATATCTAGAATATATAAAGGATGCTAACAACTCAACAAAAAGCAAAGAATGCAATTTCAAATGAGAAAAACATTTTAGACATTTCTCCAAAGAAGATAAACAAATGGCTAATGATCAATCATATAAAAAGATGCTCAGTATCTTTAGTCATTAGGGAAATGCAAGTGAAAACCACAATCAGATACCACTTCACACACCATCAGGATGGCTAACAGCTAACAGACAATAAGGAGAATGTGGAGAAATTGTAACACTCATACATGTCTGGTAGGAGTGTACGATGGTACTGCTCTTTTTTTTTTTAAGATTTTTATTTATTTATCCTTGAGAAACACGGGGAGAGAGAGACAGAGAGGCAGAGACACAGGCAGAGGGAGAAGCAGGCTCCATGCAGGGAGCCCAATGTGGGACTCGATCCTGTGTCTCCAGGATCACACCCTGGGCTGAAGGCAGCACCAAACTGCTGAGCCACCTCGGCTTCCTTGGTACTGCTTTCTGGATAGCTCTCTGGCAGCTCCTCAAAAAGTTAAGCATAGAATTACCATACGACCCTGAAGTTCCTCTCCTACACACACACACACACACACACACACACAGGAACTGAAAACCTATGTTCACACAAAAATTTATACACAAGTGTTTATAGCAGCACTCTTCATAATGGCCAACAAAGAGAAACTACTTAAATGTCCATCAAATGGTGAAAGTACAAACGAGATGTGGTATGACTACATGATGGAATATTATTCAGCCATATAATGTAATGAAGTACGATACTTACTACAACGTAGGTGAACCTTGAAAACCTAATATGGAGCAAAAGATGCCAGACACAAAAGGCCACATATTATATGATTCCACTTATATGAAATGTTGTGAATAAATCCATAGATACAGAAAATAAATTATTGGTTGCCAAGGGCTGGAGGAAGGGAGAAATGGGGAGGGTTTCTTTCTGGGGTGATGAAATGTTCTGAAATTAGTGGTGATGGCCACACACTTTTGTTAACACACTAAAAACTACTGAATTGTACACTTCAAAGGGTGAATATTATGGCATATGAAATGTAGCTCAATAAAAAATAGACAATATATAAAATATTGATGTACAGAATTAAGAAACAGATCTAATGACATATGTAGAACCTTGTGCCCAGTAACTACAAGAGACATTCTAAAATTGGTCACACACTAAGCCATAGTATTAGTACCAAGCAAATGTTAGTCCATTTCAAAAGGTTTAAAATGACTCTGAGCATATTCCCTGACCACAGTGAAATTAAATTAGAAGTCAGTAACCAAATGGAAGTTTAAGAATCACAAAGTCTTGAAGGTGAGGAATATACAGTACTTCTCAATTGCTCATGGTTCACAAAATATCACACTGGAGATTAGAACACAGATTAAGTATTAATGAAAACTGTATCAAAACTTCTGGAATTCAATTAAAGCCATGCTTCAAGGGAAATTTATAGCCTCAAATGGATATATTAGAAAAAAATAAAGGATGAAAATCAGTGAAATAAGTATTTATACCAAGAAGTTAGAAAACAAATAGCAAAGTAAACCTAGCAGAAAATAGAAATAAAAAAATAACATGAGAGGAAACAATGAAATAGAAGACAAATGCAAAATAGAGAAAAATTAACAAAGCTAAAGATAGTTCTTTGAAAAGAAAATTGATAAATACATTAGCAAGATGTATCAGGAAAAGGAGACAGTATACAAATTGCTGATATCCAAAAATAAAGATTATAAAATAATATTAGAAACAACTTTATGCCATTAAGCTAGATGAAATAGACTAACTTCTTTTTTTTAACCATTTTAATCTTTCTGGTTTTTTATTTATTTATTTACTTTTATTGGAGTTCAATTTGCCAACATATAGCATAACACCCAGTGCTCATTCCGTCAAGTGCCCCCCTCAGTGCCTGTCACCCAGTCACCCCAACCCCCCACCCGCCTCCCTTTCCACTACCCCTTGTTCATTTCCCAGAGGAAATAGACTAACTTCTTGAAAAACCAAGACTGACATAAAAACAGAAAATATGAATAATTCCATATTAATTAAAGAAATTGAATCCTTAAATAAAACTTTCCCCACTAAGAAAATTTCAGTTTATGAAGATAAATCGAGGAGAATAAATTCTTCTTAGTGAAGATTTAACTTCAATATTAAATTCTCTCACTCCAGCTCCCTGCTCAGCAAGAGTATCTGCTTCTCGAGCTCCCTCTACCCCTCCCACCACTGCTAAACACTCCCTCTTGCTCTCTCTCTTGCTCACTCTCTCAAATAACAAAATCTTGTAAGGGATGCCTGGGTGGCTCAGCAGTTGAGCATCTGCTTTTGACTCAGGACATGATCCCAGGATCCAAGATCAGGTCCCACACAGGGTTCCTTGCAGGGAGCCTGCTTCTCCCTCTGCCTGTGTCTCTGTCTCTCTGTCTCTGTCTCTGTCTCTCTCTCTCTCATAAATACATAAAATCTTTTAAAAATTTAAAAATAAAATATTTTTAAATAAATAAATTCTCTCAAATGTTTGAGGAAAATCACTCTTTCTCAAATACATTTAACAAGTAGAAAAAGAGGGAATACTTTGAACTCGTTTATGAGGCTCACATATCCTTGATGCCAAAGGCTGATAGGCATTTAATATAAAAGAAAACTTATAGAAGGCCAATCTCTTTCACAAAGATCAATTTCAATATCTTCAACAAAATTTTACCCAATCAAACCCAGTACCATATGCAAAGGAAAATGCACTGTGAGCAAACTGGGTTTATTAATGGAAAACAAAGCGAATTTAACACTGAACAATTGATCAATGTAACCATCTTAACAGAATAAAGAAAAAAAATTAATATAGAAAAAATATTTGATAAAATTTGAAATGCACTCTTAGGAAAAAAAACAACCCTAAGTATACTTGGAATAGAGAATAACTTCCTCAATCTGATAAAGGATATTTATTAAAAACCTAAATAAACATACTGAATGGGGAAATTAATCCTAATACTGACACTAAAAGCTTTTCCCACAAGAGAAGATGTCAACTATTATTACTTCTATTCAACATAATGCAAGAGGACCTAGACACTGCAATAAAACAAGAAAAACAAAGAAAAAGCATGAGGATTAGAAAGGAAAAAAACCCTGTCATTATCTACAGTCTGCATGATTGTGTATATAGAAAATGCAAAAGAATCTTCAGATTACTAAATTTAAACATATATAAAAACAACTATGTTTTTATATACTAAAAATAATTGAAAAGGACACTTTTAAATATGTACTCAACCAATAAAATACAATATCCAGGAATAGATCTGAAAGATGTAGAAGAGTGCTAAATATAAATTATTACAGCATAATATTGTGTAAAGATAGACCAATAAAACAGAAAAGACTGTCCAGAAATCAACCCACTCATACAAGAATACTCATTCTATGACAAAGATAATACTGCAGAGCAATGAAGAAAGGATGATCTTTTCAATAAAAATACCTAGTCAATAGGATATCTACAGAAGGAAAAATTATTCTTAATTCCTATTTTCCATCAAACTTAAGATTTCCAGGTGGAATAGAGATCTAAATATGAAAGATGTATAAAGCTTCTTGGGGTGCCTGAGTGGCTCAGTTGGTTAAGCATCTGATCTCAGCTTGATCTCAGCTCAGGTCTTTTTTTTTAATAATAAATTTATTTTTTATTGGTGTTCAATTTGCCAACATACAGAATAACACCCAGTGCTCATCCCGTCAAGTGCCCCCCTCAGTGCCCGTCACCCATTCACCCCCACCCCCTGCCCTCCTCCCCTTCCACTACCCCTAGTTCATTTCCCAGAGTTAGGAGTCTTTATGTTCTGTCTCCCTTTCTGATATTTCCTACCCATTTCTTCTCCCTTCCCTTCTATTCCCTTTCACTATTATTTATATTCCCCAAATGAATGAGACCATATAATGTTTGTCCTTCTCCGATTGACTTATTTCACTCAGCATAATACTCTCCATCCAGTTCCATCCACGTTGAAGCAAATGGTGGGTATTTGTCGTTTCTAATGGCTGAGGAATATTCCATTGTATACATAAACCACATCTTCTTTATCCATTCATCTTTCGATGGACACCAAGGCTCCTTCCACAGTTTGGCTATTGTGGACATTTCAGCTCAGGTCTTGAGGAAAAGATGCATAATGCCTCTAGAAAATAACACAGGAAACTATCTTCATGACCTCAAAGTAGGCAAGATGTCTTGAACATGACCAGGTAATTCACAGAATGGGAGACAACATTTGCAATATTTACATCTGACAAAAAACTCATGTCCAGGATATATAAAGAACTCCTCAAATCAGTTTTTAGAAAGAAAAATAACAAAAGACTTGAAGAGATACTTCACAAAGGTTTTTATGGCCAAAATAATATAAAACAGGGCTCAAATACAGTAGTCATCAGGAGAATGAAAATAAAACCACAATGAGAAACCACTTCCACCTCCTACAAAATGGCTAAAGTTGAAAACCTCTGTCAATACCAAGTCCTGGAGAGGATCCGGAGCAGCTGGAGCTCTCAATTTTATTTACAACACCAGAAAGCTAAACATAAACATGCTCTTTTATACCCAGCCGTTCTACTCATAGAAATACCCAAGAAATTAGTACAGTTGTCCTACATGGCAGGTATAAGAATATACTTAGCAGCACTATTCTCAATGGCCCCAGACTAAAATCACCCAAATGTCTGCTACCAGCAGAATGAACAAATAAGTTATCCTGTATTTTTAAACAGCAGTAATGAAAATGGTTGAGCTGTCGCCACACACAAGAACATAGATGAGTTTTATATATGCTGAGCATGAAAAACCAGAAGCAATAGATTACAAACTATTTAATTCCATGTAAAAGTCTAGTACAAGCAAAATTAACCTTATGGTATTAAAAGTCAGATATTGACTAGGCAGAACAGTGAGTAGTGAGAGAACAGTGAGTAGTGACAAAAAAAACATGGGGAGGGGGCTCTGGGATGCTGTTAATATGCTACTTCTGACCTAGAAGTTATATAGGTTATGTTCCACTTGGGAAAACTCATCTACTACAAACTTATGATTTCCTAAATATCATAGGTACTGGTTTGTGGAGACATGGACACTGTTGTGGGTGGAAGTATAAATCGTAAATATCATTGAAAGGCAATTTGGTCATATCAATACAAATTGAAATGCCATCTATCTTTTGAACCAGGAGTTCTGCTTCTAGGATTTTTATAGTTATAATTGTACATGTGCTCAGAGATACATATACAAGGATATGCATTGCAGCATTATTTTTAAGCCTAAATATCAGGGAGGGGGTGTGGGTGGAAGGACTGAATAAATAAATGATGAGGCATCTAAACAATAGCATACCAGTATCAAAAACAACCAAAAAAGAGTTGACCCAATCTGGCCCAAGGCTTCAAGCTTCATTCTAGGTATACATATGCTGGACTGTCCCTGGAAGGACATATGAGGAGCCTACTCTATCTTTTGAATTATGCTGACATGGTGCATAATTCATCAATCCAAACAGAAACAATGGTGTCCAGGAGTGACAGCACCATAGGATGCCAGAGAAGGACAGGGTGTCAGAGGCCATCAGGTCCAACCTCTTGTTATGCCCGTGAGGAGACCAAAGCACTCATGGTCCACATTCCTCCAGAAATACATTATCTGGGAGTTAAACATACCCACATGCCATCACCCTTCCACTTCATGCCGATGAAGACACCAGACAGCAGCTAAGGAACCAGGAAACGTGTGCAGGAAAAGTAGGGGTTCTGGCAGAGGGTGCAGGTGACAGAGTGGTGGGGAGACCAATGCCAAGGGTTCTGCATGATGTCCTGGGCAGACCAGAGGTGGGAGAAATAGGAGGGATTAATACTCTGCTCAAAAGCAGGCTCAGCAGAGCAGAGCCAGTTGCAAGTTGTGAGTCCAGGGACTTCCCTTAACTGGATCTTCATTTCCACCTCCATCCATTCATTCAATAACTCATCAATCTTCTCGCATGCCTTCCAGGTGCGCAGCTCTGGGCTCGGCATGAGGAACACCCCGTACTGGTGCTGTGGTCCCAACAGAACTTGTGAGTTCTAGAGCATTGTGGCCCAGCTCACAGACACACTGTGGTAAGACCACCTAGTGATCATCCACAGACAAAGCCACTGTTCTACAGAAGGTCTTCCAGGGAAATAAAGTCTGCTATTCGTCTGCTGTGATACCAGGTCAATGCGGTGGGGACAGGGGTGAGGGTGAGGGTGGAGTGCGTGGGCCGGAGGAACTAGGAGACTGAAAGGCAAGCAGCAATAATGACACACTGGTATTGCACTCTCACAGCACACTTGTAGCTAAGGCATATTTGTCCCCCATTATGAATGGGGACATGAGCCTCAGGGCAGTTAAGGGCTGATCCAGAGTCACCTGGGTGGTAAGTGACAAAGCTAGAGCTGGTTGTCAACCAGCTTGAGTCCGAACCCCACTAAGGGCTTCCCTCCAGGCCCTGTGGCCGCCACCAGGATGGGCTGAACTCACCGAGGCCCCCGCCTGGGCCCCAGGGGTGGCCTGCGCTGTGTACACGGAACCCAGCTCTGTGTCCTGCAGGATTCTTTCTTAGCACCCTTTCCGTTGTCAAGAAGGGAGCCAGCAGGGCCCAGGGGTAGGGAACTCGGACTTCCCAGCCCAACTGTGGCCAGGCCTGATCCGAGGCTGCTGTGACCAGGGAACCCCACCTTCTGCGGGGGTACCCCCCCCAGGAAAACCCCAAGCATCTATGCTTTGGAAGAGGGCCTGTGCTGGGGACATTTTAACGCCACCTCAAAGCAACACAGTCACATGTGCACTCTAAACATTTTGCTTTTGAAAAATTGCAAAGTACGTGCAAGTGCTTTATCCTCTCCCTGCCCCTGCCCCTGCCCCGATCACCTGAGATCTGAGGGGTCAAGCAGGGGCAGAGGGAGGCGAGGAAGTCAGGGATGGGGTATGGGGACTGAGGTGGGGGTTAGGATTAAGGGAGGGCTGTGGGACAAGGCATTTTACATGTGGACAGGGCCATTTTGACACATCCACACCAAAATGGCTCTCTCTAGGTGGCTGAGAGAATGTTCCAAGCCCTCTCTGGGCTTCAGCTTCCTCAGGAAGTGTGGGGTAGAGGCTGCAGGAAGCACCTGGAAACAACACACATTTAAGAGGGATGCTTCCTGGAGGAAGGAGCCCACTCGGCCGAAGCCCACAGACCTCAGTTCCTTCCGGGAGCTGCGGGTGTGTCCCACTTGCTGGACAGACCGAAGGGAAGAGGCGCGTCCAGATCCCAAGGGCCTGGCCTTAGAGACAGACAGCTGGGGGTGGGCAACCTGGTTCTTGACTCAGTTTCCTCTGCACAGAGGGCAGGACCCCCAGCTCCCGGAGTCTTGGTGAGACTGCCCCCCGGCTACCCATCAGCGCCCCTGAAACACAGGCTGCTGGGCTGCAGGAAGTTTCTGGGGTCTGTGGGAACTTCGCATCACCCTCAAAATGCTCTGCCCAATTCCACTCTCAGTTCTGGTTTCAGAATAAATACCATGAGAAAGACATTTTCCTTTGTTCTGTAACATTCCTTGATTATAGTCCTCTTGGGGCAGGATGGCCCCTGGTTCTACACTTGGATTCCCTGTGACCCTGTCATCTCAGTTGGGGTGGCTGTGGTGGCAGACGGACATCCTAACAGAACCCACCCCTGGGCTGTCTCCCCCTTCAGCCCCACACGCTTCTTCACTCTGCTGTCCTGGTAGCCGGACAGGACGTGACCCAAGGCCTCCAGCTTCCGCTCCCCAGACGGAAGAGAACCAGGCCTTTTTCCGAGTCTGCTGGCTCCTTGTGGCTCCTTTGCCATCAGCAGGCCCAACCAAGAGCTGACCGTCCACATACATGGTCCCGGGCAAGGGAGACGAACCCTTCAAACCAAAGGAGAGACGGAGGGTGTGGGCAAGGCTTCTTGGAAGAGACAAGTCCCAGATAAGTCTTGGAAACGAAGGCCCAAAGCTTGGTGAAAACAAGAGGGCAGCCCCACAGATGACGCTCACTCATAAAAATGCTCATGTTTTTATGCAGTGAATATGTTGGGTGGGGGGGCTGCCCAGTGCCAAGGCCTAAGGGCACCGAGGAAGCGGAAATGAATGCATTTTGGTCTTTTCTGTCCAGAGGTTCACAGGAGACAGCAATATGACCAAGGCTGTGACAAACGTACAGCAGCCTGGAAGAGGCAGCAGCACTGGAGTCCTGGAGAGGTGGGGGGCTTCCCTGGGAGATGGGGCCCCAGAGTGCCTTGAAGCATGTTGTGCTGCTCAGGCACACGTTCTAGAGCTGGCTGCGTCGGTCTGCGCCCAGACTCTCCAGTTGTTCTAGGAGCTCAGTCAACTTATTAGCCTCTCCGTGCCTCAGTTTCCTCACTCTATAGATGTACCTACTCCATAGGGTCGTGGAAAAGATGACACGAATTAACACCTATAAAGCATGTTTAGAATCACGTTGGCTATTAGGTTCTGTAAATGTATCTATTACTATTATGGTCTTGGAGGAAAAGCAGGCATCGGGCAGATGAGGAGGGGTGTAGGAAAGGTGTTCTAGGAAGAAGGAACTGCATAAACGGGGGATGGAAGGGGATGGGAGCAGGGGCTGGGGTTTGGCGTGGCTACTACGTGGGAACGTGTGCTGACCTGCGGCCAGAAAGGTGGGCACGGGCCAGATGTTGGCAGGCAGGGTGCACCCGGGAGGGTGGGCTTCGTCCTGTATGGGACGGGGCTGGATTTGGTGGTTGTATTGGGCTGGAAGAAGTGAGACTGGAGGTAAGGAGCCCAGCCGGCAGCCCGAGCCATACAAAACAGCGAAATAAAGGGCCTGAGCGAACACAGTGGCAGCAAGAATGGAGAGGGGGGAGCCACTGGGGCCTGGAGGCGCCTGGATACAGGCGAGGCCTAGGCAGGGACCAGGAAGATGGGGTCACCATGGGGCCGTTCATCGGAACAGGGAAGACTGGGCAGGGGCAGGCTGGAGAGGAGGGAACAAGGAAGAGAAAATACTGGGTGCTGGGCGCTGATCTAGGAGCTTTGCATGAATTATTTCATTTAGACTCACACCGGCCCTCTGAGAAGGGTGCTGTTACCATCGCCTTCTCCAGCTGAGAAACGAGGCAGGGTGTTGAAGGTTATTGTAGGAGTCATGATGTAGTTTTCAGAGCCTGCGTCCTTAACCCCTCTGCCCTACGCTGACCTTGACCCCTGAGAGGAGGTGTTGCGTCTAGAGCCTGCAGAGAGGCCTGAGCTGGAAGCTGGGTATACTGGGAACCATGGGGGGGATGAGCTTCTCTGGGAATGTATGAGAATAAGGAAGAAGAGGGACGGGGCCGGATGTGGAGAGGGGCTCTGGCATGCAGGGGGTCTGGGGGAAGGTGTCCAGCCAGCCAGAAAGCTCCCCAGAAAGATCCGACAGGCACCGCAAGCCCCCCACCCCTGCTGCCGCCTTCCCAGTACAGAAAGAACACAGGCCGGCCTGGCCCTCTTCTGGGACCTGGAACCAGTTACATAACCTCACTGAGCCTAGGGAGGCATTACCTTCCTCCCCTGGAGGCACTGAGAGGCTAGGGCTAAAAGGATTAGGCTCAGCTTTTAGAGACAAAACTAAGTACCCTAGGTGGCTGAACGCCAACCCTCCCTGGGCTATTGTGCGGCCTGATTATGCCTCCCAGTCCACAGGCTGACAGGGCTTAGGCTCTGTTGACAAAGTGTCTCAAGGTGTTTACCTCAGCCCCAACAGTGGCTGGCCTCTGGCCCAGGCTGTGTCATTGGCTCAGTTACAGGGAAGGAAACACACACACACACACACACACACACACACACCCCAGTCCCTCCCCAGGAGCCAGCTTCCTGAGTCACCGCAATCCTAGCCAAATTCACCTGAAGCGCCTGGCACTTCCCTGGACACCCCAACAGGTATCTAACTAAGAGCTGTCTTTGGCGGGGGGGGAGCCATGCCTCATTCACTAATTCACATAACAAGCCTCATAAGTTGCTGAGGGATATTCCAAGTTGTGAGATTTCTGTAGTGCTTCCAACCCCGGAGAAAGAGAGAGGATGGGAGAAGAGGGAGAGTGAGAGCCAGGGGAGGGAGGAGCTCCCCACCCTCCGTCCACCCCCCTCACTCTGTGTCCAATCACAGACAGCACTGCTCGGCTCCCAGAGCCAGGACAGAAAATTAAAAGAAAATCACCGAGAAGTAGGAAATCATAGAACATAGAATGTGTGTCCTCAAAGGACCTTACAGATCATTCATTAGCCCAACCCTAGTGTTTACAGGGAAGGAAACTACTTGTCCAATGACGAGCTAGGGACAGAATCTGAGGTCTTCAACGTGCATGCAGAGCTCTTGTCCTAATCACACAGACCCCAGACAAGGATGAGAAGAGGCTAAGATGCCTGGGAGCCTAACCCTACATCTACTCCTGGAGATGCCCCAGAGCATATGCTCCTTGCTCCTCCTCAGGGCGCCACAGGCTGTATGGCACGAGCTGGGTCCTAGTTTCCTTCCTCTCCAAGTTTTAGAGGCAACTATGTCGCCAACAGGCAGCATCTGCCACAGAGAACTGGAAAGATCTGGACTGGCCCAGGTGGTTAGAGCCAGCTGGACACTGGCAGTGATGCTAGCGCAATGTCTAGACAGGGCGGGCCCCTTCCCATGCCCTTGCAAACCCCCTGGACAACCTGTAGATGTCCTGGGAGCACCTGCTGTGCGCCCAGCCCTGGCGGACCAAGGAATCACACATTTGGACAGCTATTTCTCCAAAGTTTTTCCTCTAAACACAGGAGTGAATAACCCAAAGAGGGCAGTAAGAAATAAACCCAAGAGTTTCTGTGCTCCTGATTTAAAACATAGAATTTTTTAAAAATATGCTCACTGTGCAAATAATAAACCAAACCTTACTCCCCAGCCAAATATTGATATTTCCTTTAAATCTGGGCTAAAATACCCACACTTGGGAAGGGAGAGACTTGTGGTTATTGGCCAAAAGCTGTGCTAAGTCATATACAGCCATTAAAATTACAATCCTCAAACAAAAGTTACAGATTTAGAGTGACTTTCTGAGCCCAAAAGTTATTTTGACATTTCATAAAATAAATCATCAGACCAACACATCACATTATGTTGACAATAGTGTCCAAAATAGTTTTACTATCTTTAGTATCTTTTATTTTAATTGGTTTATAACCATGTGATTTATATATAACTTATAATCAAATAGTATGTAATTATTTATATGTTTTTAGATTTAGGATTTTTAAACAGCCAGTATAAACCAACAAGAATGTACCAGCTATAGTAATGTACATGGCAGACAATATGGAAGGTACCCTTTCCTGGAATTCTCCTTAACTGAATGTTGATTGAATTTGTCTCCCAAGAAGCTTGTGGTCTGAATCAGGTAGACCAAGCAAAATAAAACACAGCACAGGACCCATAGCTTTAAAGTTGTCAGTTGAATAATTCAAGCGGTATATTTCTTCAAACATTGTCACAACTCAGCCTGACATAACAGATTCCTACCCAGAATCAAATGCCAAGGATCTCAGTTTTAATACTCTTGACCTGACTCATCCCAAGGTGTGACAATGGCTATCTTGAGTGGAAGAGCTGTGCCAGGAGCCTGCCTGTACCTCTTGTAAAATACTGGACCAAGAAGCCCCAGCTTATAATTCATGGCACAAAAGCTAGAATTTGTTTTAGAAGGAATGCTCACTCAGCTCACTTGATACTTTAAGGGGATGGAGAGTTGTCTTTCCAAGAAGGGACAAGATGGCACCAATTAGGATCTCTTGTGGAGATAATAAAGGCAAGGGGAGATTAGATCCCAACACTCTGAGCATCTCTTAAATGGCTTCAGGACAAGACCTCTCCCAAGCTGACACCATATTTACTAGCAAGAAAATAGAAAACAATGAGAGATTGGTCTGATTTCTGCATCATTTGGAGCAACTGACCTTGATTTGGTAAAGTTGTATGCTAATGGAGGCCTGAAGTCAAAAATCATAACTGAGATGAGTCAACCCCAGAAATCATCTGAGTTAACCATACACAGAGAGGTAGTACAGCAGGTGCTTAGCCTCTGAAACAGCAAAAATTCACTCTTAGCTCTATCTCCTACCAACTTTGCCACTCTAGGCATGTAACTGACCTCTCTTTTTCTTTATAAAATGAGAATAATACCTACCACAAAGGGTTGTTTTAAGGATAAAATATACATATACATATATATGTATATATTTTAAGGATATATATATGTGTATATATATATAAGGAGATATATATGTTTTAAGGATAGAATACACACACATAGTTATATTTATTTTATATATATATATATATATACCTAGTTAATTCCTGGCACATAGCAATCACTCAATAAATGTTAGCTATTACATGGTCAGATCTATCCATCTTTCACTGGAATGTAAATTCCAGAAGGACAAGAATTCTAATATGGCTTTGTCACAGCTATATTCCCAATACTGAGAATAGGGCCTATTACACAGCAAGCAATCAATCAACACTGAGTTAATCTAACAGCATATTCAGGAAGTCCAGTATGGAACTATTGTACCTACAGCTTTAAAAGCAATGAAATTTTTAAAAAGGGCTTTAGCTCAAATTACTGTATGTTGTTTAGAGTACTGGGCCAAGTTTGGGACAATTCGTTGTAGGAAGTAGAATGGCAATAACCATTGAGCTCAAAAGAGTAGTTAATGTTTTAAGGTCTTAAAATCTAGTTGAGCTTCTGTTTCTGCCCCAGATAGAGTAATACACATTAAATTTATCCTCCCAGCTTTAGTAAGAAAAAAAACTGAGAGGAAGAAAGGAAATAATAGTTTTCAGATATCAGGCAATGCATAACAAGGATCCCTGAGAGACAGGAAACAAACAAACGGGCCCTATCATTGTCCAAGCTTTTCCAGTGCACAGTGCAGGGTTGGGGACCCACTCAGAGTCTGGTAGTTTTGGGAATTGAGGAGACAGAACTAGGAGTCTAGGGAGCCCCTTGCAGCTAGAGTTTGTAGGGCAGAGTAGCAGAGGAGAGAGAGCTGCACAGGTGATGGGGGGGGCAATCCAATGACCCACAGAGGGTCCTCCTTGAGTCTTCAGCTGAGAATGAATCAATGCATTCATTTGAGAAAATTATCTGAGGCTGCAGAAAGCACCACTCCAAGAGAAAAATAACCACTGGAGCTCACACAGGACTAGAAGTCTATGTTCCCAATAAGCCAAAAGAGAAAGTCTTAAAATTCATGATATATCAGATGGAGGACTCAGAAGAACACTGCTTCAGTAGTGTGGAGAAATTTAGCCCTACAAGTTATGATGCCCTCAGCTAACTCAAAGCAAGCCTCAACAGCATCAACCTTTTTCTAAGTTGTTTGCATCCCAGAACAAAATTAAAGAATATTCAGGGGAATGTGGAATATCCAGCACCCAGAAAGGTAAAATTCATAATGTCTGGCACCCAATAAAAATTCCCAGGCATGCAAAGAAACAGGAAAGTATAACTCATGTTATACTTTACAGTGAAAAGGTAAAAGAGAACCTGATCAAACTCTAAAAATGAAAACTTCAAAGTCTGAAATAAACACTGGCTAGGATTCAATAAGGAACTTAGACTATGCCAAAGAAACGATTTGTGAACTTGAAGGCATTGCAATAGAAAGTATCAAAAGTTAGTGGAAAGATTAGATGAAAAAGCAAAAATGAAAAAGAATATCGGTGACCTGAGTAAACAAAACACAGGTAATGGGAAAAGTAAAGAGAGGACAGAAATATTATTTGTATAAATAATGGTCAAATTTTCCAAAAATGATGCAAACCCCAAGTCCAGAGCTCAACAAAGCCCAAGAAAAAGAATCAAGACCATGCCAAAGGATATCATAATTACATTACTTAAAACCAGTAATAAAGAAAGGCATTCTGGCCCAACATGGCAACACAGGATGACCCTGAACTCATCTCCTCTGTAAACACACCAAATCCAAAACTTCTTGAAGAACAGTTCCTCCTGAAGAACTGGGGGCTGGCTGAATGCTTATGCACAACCAGGGACAGACCGCATAGAGAATGGCAAGAGACAGAAACAAGGTGATGAGGGATGGGGGACCCCAATGCTGAGAACTGCAGTGGGGAGGGACAGTACTGAGGGACTCTGGGCACATTCTTCTGCCCTGGGCACAGGAAAAAAAAAAAAAGCTGTGGTTTAAAAGGACAATTAGGATATAAAGGAACCAGCCCTAGAACCCTGCCAAAGGATGGAGGAGATGTTGGAACTCTCTCCAGGTTGGAGGGGCTGGTGAGCACCATGGTTAGGTTCCCCATCCACCTTGATAGCACAGATGGGAATAGGGTCTGGAGGCCATAACCGCCAACCACCTTAGTGAGCCCCAGTGATGCCACCGAGGTGGACTCAGCAGGGCACTCTCTGGACACCCCTGGTCAGCACTCACTATAGCTCTGGCCATCTCACCAAGATGACACAGGTGCAAACCACACCAGAACACCAGACTTGTACCAGTTTGGCTCCCGATGGCTTACTAGGGCACCACAGATGCAGAGCATTCTGGGACCTCCTGGCTCATACCTGTTTCAGCTTTGGCCACACCACCAGGCCACCCCCTGTGTAGAGGGCCACAGGAACTCTTGACCCATTCCTGCCTTGGTTTCATCCACCCTACCAGGTACACTCTATGTGGAACACCCACAAACCCACTGACCCACACCCTATCTTGGCTCCAGCCACCCACCAGGGCAAACCCTGTACTGAGAAACTTGGGACCCCTTTGCCCACCCCACCTTGACTCCAGCCAGCCCACCAGGGTGCTCCCTGGACCTAACTACCCTGGGGACACCCAGCTTGCACCCACTTAGGCTCCAGCCATCCTTTCAGGGTGCCTTATAAAAAGAGAGCCATAGGATCACCCCAACTCAGGCCCACTTCAGCAACAGCTATCCTACCAGGATGCGCCCTGCATGTAACACCTCAAGACCCCTACAGTTTGTGTCCTACCTCAGCCCCAGCTGCCAAACAGGGTATCCCCTCACAGATCTCCCCTTTCTTTTGCCTAACACAGCTCAAGCTGCCCCACTAGGGTATCCCCTGTAGAGAGAGCCCCAGGATATCCCAGCTTATACTCACTTTAACTGTCCTGCTAGGATGCCCTTTGCACAGAGAGCCTTGGGACCCCCTGGTTTTTACCCACTTCAGCTTCAGTTGTCCTGCCAGAGCACTCTAAATGGAAAGCCCCAGGACCACCCTGCCTTATGCCCATTTCAGGTCTGAACATCCCACCAAGGCAGCCCCAGCACAGAGTGCCCCAGGACCCCCTAGCCTACACCAGCCATAGCTCCAGCCAGAGCCACTAGACACACACAAGGCTACACAGGGAACAACCATACATAAGACCATTCTTTTGAGTTTAGGAGAAGTAACAATATTGCCTAATGCACAGAAACAAATACAGAAAGTCAAGCAAATGAGGAGACAGGAGAATATGCTCCAAATGAAAGAAAAAGACAAAACCTCCAAATAAGAACTACATGAAATAGAGATACACAATGTCCCCAATAAAGAGTTTAAAGTAATGACCATAAAGATACTCACTATACTGAACAAAAGAGTGGAAGAACTCAGTGGGAATGTTAACAAAGATGTAGAAAATATAAGAAAGCACTAATCAGAGATGAAGAATACAATTAATGAAGTGAAAATACACTAGAGGGAATCGAACGTAGATTAGCAGATGCAGAGGAATGCAGTGATATGGAATACAGGGTACTTGAAAGCACCCAAGATGAAGATCAAAAGGAAAAAAAGAATTTTTAAAAACTAGAAATAGGTTAAGGGACCTCATGGAAAACACTGAGTGAACAAACTTTCACATTATAGGAGTCCCAGAAAGAGAAGAGAAGAAGGGATAGAAATCATATTTAAAGAATAGTAGCTGAAAATGTCCCTATCCTGTGGAAGGAAACAGACATCCAGGTTCAGGAAGCAGAGTTCCAAAGAAGATGAACCCAAAGAGGTCCACACCACAACAAGATAATTAAAATGTCAAAAATTAAAGAGAATTTTAAATGCACCAAGACAGAAGCAAATAGTTAGGTACAAAGGAAACCCCATAAGACTACCAGCTAATTTTTCAGCAGAAACTTTTCAGGACAGAAAGGAATGCCATGATATATTCAAAGTGCAGAATAGAGAAAAACCTACAACCAAGAATATTTTATCCAGCAAGATTATCATTCAGAATAAAGGAAAGATAAAGAGTTTCTTTTTTAAAAAAAAGATTTTATTTATTTATTCATGAGATACAGAGAGAGAGAGAGGCAGAGACACAGGCAGAGGGAGAAGCAGGCTCCATGCAGGGAGCCCGATGTGGGACTTGATCCCGGGACTCCGGGATCACGCCCTGAGCCAAAGGCAGAGGCTCAACTGCTGAGCCACCCAGGGATCCTGGATAAAGAGTTTCTTAGAGAACAAAAGTTAAAGGAGTTCATCACCACTAAATCAGCCTTACAAGAAACATTAAAGGGAATACTTTAAGTGGAAAAGAAAAGGCCATAAGTAGGAAACATATAAATAAAAAGATGTAACATGATGTCATATACATAAAATAGAGGCAGAGAATGAAAGGTTCTTTTAGAATGTGCTTGAACTTAAGTGACCATGAACTTAATATAGACTGCTATATACTTAGGATGTTATATGTGA
Source organism: Canis aureus (assembly GCF_053574225.1). Classification (NCBI taxonomy): domain Eukaryota; kingdom Metazoa; phylum Chordata; class Mammalia; order Carnivora; family Canidae; genus Canis; species Canis aureus. The sequence continues at coordinate 51,490,285 of NC_135621.1, forward strand.
ACTTCATGGTAACCACAAAGACAAAGCCTACAATAGACAGAAAGAAAGAAAGAAAGAAAGAAAGAAAGAAAGAAAGAAAGAAAGAAAGAAAGAAAGAAAGAAAGAAGAAAGAAAGAAGAAAGAAAGAAAGAAAGAAAGAAAGAAAGAAAGAAAGAAAGAAAAAGGGAGAGAAAGAAAGAAAAGGAAAGCCAAATATAACACCAATCAGAAGGAAAAAGAGCAAGTGAAGAAACAGACTACGAAAACAACCAGAAAACAAGTCACAAAACAGCAATAAGTGCATACCTATTAATAATTACTTTAAGTGTAAATAGTCTGAATGCTCCAATCACAAAACACAGGATAGCAGAATGCATTAAAAATCATATTATGCATCTTTTCCAGTCACAGTGGTATGAAACTAAAAATCACAAGAAAAAACTTGAAACACGTGGATGCGACTAAACCACCAATGGGTCAATGAAGAAATCAAAAAGGAAATAAAAAAATACCTTGAAACAAGTGAAAATGAAAATACAACAGTCCAAAATCTTTGGAACATAGCAGAAGCAATTCTAAGAGGGAAATTTATACCTATACAGACCTACTTCAAGAAACAACAAAAAGTTCAAATAAACAATCTATCTAACCTTGCACCTAAAGGAACTAGAACAAGAACAAACAAAGTCCAAGATTAGTAGAAGGAAGGAAATAATAAAGATCAGAGCAGAAGTAAATAACATAGAGACTAAAAAACAATAGATCAATAAAACCAAAAGCTGTTTCTTCGAAAAGATAAACAAAATTGATAGACCTGTATCCATACTTGTCAAGGAAAAAAGAGGACCCAAAATAAGCAAAATCAGAAATGAAAGAGGAGAAGTAAAAACCATCACCACAGCAATACAAAGGATTACAAGGGACTACTATGAACAAATATTCCAACAAACTGGAAAGCCTAGGAGAAGAAATGAATAAATTCCTAGAAATATATGCTCTTCCAAAACTGAATCAGGAAGAAATAGAAAATCTGAACAGACCAATTACTAGTAACACAATTGCATCAGTAATCAAAAAACTCCCAACAAATGAAAGTCCAGGACCAGATGGCATTGCAGGAGAATTCCACTAAAGATTTAAAGAAGGGTTAACATCTATCCTTCTCAAACTATTACAAAACACTGAAAAGGAAGGAATGCTTACAAGCTCATTTTATGAGGCCAGCATTGCCCTGATACCAAAACCAGACAAAGACAGTATGAAGAAAGAAAACAATAGGTCAATAATCCCTGATGAGCATAGATGTAAAAATCCTCAACCAAATATTAGCAAGCCAAATTCAACAGTACATTAAAAGAACCATTCACCAGGATCAAGTGGGATTTATTCCAGAGATGCAAGGATGTTTCAATATCCACAAATCAAACATGATACACCACATTAAAAAATGAAGGATAAAAATCGTTTCTCAATAGGTGAGAAAGAGCACTTAAAATTCAACATCCACTCACTATAAGAACTCTCAGCAAAATGTTATAGAGGGAATGTTATAAATGCTATATATGACAAACCCACAGCTAACACTATACTTAATGGTGAAATACCGAGAGCTTTTTCTCTAAGATCAGGAACAAGACAAGGATGTCTACTCTCACCACTTTTATTCAACACAGAAGTGGAAGTTCTAGCCACAGTACTTGGAGAAAAAAAAAGAAGTAAAGGGCATTCATGGGCAGCCCCGGTGGCGCAGCGGTTTAGCACCGCCTGCAGCCTGGGGTGTGATCCTGGAGGCCTGGGATCGAGTCCCACGTCGGGTTCGCATGGAGCCTGCTTCTCCCTCTGCCTGCCCCCCCCCTGCCTGTGTGTGTGTGTGTATGTGTGTGTCTATGAATAAATAAAATCTTTTTTTTAAAAGGCATTCAAAACCACAATATCAGAACAGTATGTTATTGGCACAAAAATAGACATGTAGATCAAGGGAACGGAATAGAAAGCCCAGAAACAAACCCAAGCTTATATGGTCAATTAATCTATAACAAAGGAGGCAAGAATATGCAATGAGGAAAAGACAGTTCTTCAGTAAATGGTGTTGGAAAAATTGGATAGCTACATGCAAAAGATTGAAACTGGACAAAATACAGCATCCATTCCTGATCAAAACTCTTCAGAGTATAGGGATAGAGGGAACATTCCTCAGCATCTTTTTTTTTTCATTCCTCAGCATCTTAAAAGCCATCTATGAAAAGCCCACAGCAAATATTCTCAATGGGGAAACACTGGGAGCCTTTCCTCTAAGGTCAGGAACAAGACAGGGATGTCCACTCTCACCACTGCTATTCAACTTAGTACCAGAAGTCTGAGCCTCAGCAATCAGGCAACAAAAGGAAATAAAAGGCATTCAAATTGGCAAAGAAGAAGGCAAACACTCCCTCTTTGCAGATGACATGATACTGTACATAGAAAACCCAAAAGTCTCCACCCCAAGATTGCTAGAACTCATACAGCAATTCGGTAGCGTGGCAGGATACAAAATCAATGCCCAGAAGTCAGTGGCATTTCTATACACTAACAATGAGACTGAAGAAAGAGAAATTAAGGAGTCAATCCCATTTACAATTGCACCCAAAAGCATAAGATATCTAGGAATAAACCTAACCAAAGAGGTAAAAGATCTATACCCTAAAAACTATAGAACACATCTGAAAGAAATTGAGGAAGACACAGAGATGGAAAAATAGTCCATGCTCATGGATTGGAAGAATTAATATTGTGAAAATGTCGATGCTACCCAGGGCAATTTACACGTTTAATGCAATCCCTATCAAAATACCATGGACTTTCTTCAGAAAGTTGGAACAAATCATCTTAAGATTTGTGTGGAATCAGAAAAGACCTGAATAGCCAGGGGAATATTAAAAAAGTAAACCAGGGGGGAGGAGGGGCAAGCTGGCGGAGGAGTAGGGTCTCCAAGTCACCTGTGCCCACCAAATTACCTAGATAACCTTCAAATTATCCTGAAAATCTACAAATTCAGCCTGAGATTTAAAGAGAGAACAGCTGGAATGCTACAGTGAGAAGAGTTCGCACTTCTATCAGGTAGGAAGACGGGGAAAAAGAAATAAAGACACAAAAGGCTTCCAAGGGGGAGGGGCCCCACGAGGAGCCGGGCTGAGGCCGGGGCGAGTGTCCCCAGGACAGGAGAGCCCCGTCCCGGAGGAGCAGGAGCTGCACCGACCTTCCCGGGCAGAAAGGCGCCTGCAGGGAGTTAGAGCAGGACCCAGGAGGGCGGGGATGCCCTCGGGTTCCCTGGGACAGTAACAGGCACCTGCTCCCCGGGAGAGTGCGCCGAGCTCCCTAAGGGCTGCAGCGCGCACTGCGGGACCCGGAGCAGCTCGGGGGTGGGGGGGCTCGGGGGCGGCTCCGCGGAGGGGGCTGCGGGGCGGGAGCGCGAATCCAACAGCGCAGGCTCCGGAGCACAGGGCGCCGGGACACAGCCCAGGATCCGGTCTCCCCCCGGGACAGGCAGAGGCTGGGAGGGCCCAGGACCGCAAGGACGCTCCTGCCCCGAGCTGAGCAGATCAGCGGCCCCGCCCGGAGCCTCCAGGCCCTGCAGATGGAGAGCTGCGGAGTTACTGCGGGCTCCAGAGCTGGCCCCGCCACTGGGGCTGTTCCTCCTGGGGCCTCACGGGGTAAACAACCCCCACTGAGCCCTGCACCAGGCAGGGGGCAGAGCAGCTCCCCAAGTGCTAACACCTGAAAACCAGCACAACAGGCCCCTTCCCCAGAAGACCAGCTAGACGGACAAGTTCCAGGGGAAGCCAAGGGACTTAAAGTACACAGAATCAGAAGATACTCCCCCGTGGTTCTTTTTGTTTTGTTTTGTTTTGTTTTGTTTTGTTTTGCTTTTTGATTTGTTTCCTTCCCCCACCCCCTTTTTTTCCTTTCTTTCTTTTTCTTTATCTTCTTTTTTTTCGTTTTTTCTTCCTTTTTTTTCCTCTTTCTCTTTCTTTCCTTCTTTCTCTCCTCTCTTTTTCTCCTTTTCCCAATACAACTTGCTTTTGGCCACTCTGCATTGAGCAAAATGACTAGAAGGAAAACCTCACCTCAAAAGAAAGAATCAGAAACAGTCCTCTCTCCCACAGAGTTACAAAATCTGGATTACAATTCAATGTCAGAAAGCCAGTTCAGAAGCACTATTATACAGCTACTGGTGGCTCTAGAAAAAAGCATAAAGGACTCAAGAGACTTCATGACTGCAGAATTTAGAGCTAATCAGGCAGAAATTAAAAATCAATTGAATGACATGCAATCCAAACTAGAAGTCCTAACAACGAGGGTTAACGAGGTGGAAGAACGAGTGAGTGACATAGAAGACAAGTTGATAGCAAAGAGGGAAACTGAGGAAAAAAGAGACAAACAATTAAAAGACCATGAAGATAGATTAAGGGAAATAAACGACAGTCTGAGGAAGAAAAACTTACGTTTAATTGGTGTTCCCAAGGGTGCCGAAAGGGACAGAGGGCCAGAATATGTATTTGAACAAATTCTAGCTGAAAACTTTCCTAATCTGGGAAGGGAAACAGGCATTCAGATCCAGGAAATAGAGAGATCCCCCCCTAAAATCAATAAAAACCGTTCAACACCTCGACACTTAATAGTGAAGCTTGCAAATTCCAAAGATAAAGAGAAGATCCTTAAAGCAGCAAGAGACAAGAAATCCCTGACTTTTATGGGGAGGAGTATTAGGGTAACAGCAGACCTCTCCACAGAGACCTGGCAGGCCAGAAAGGGCTGGCAGGATATATTCAGGGTCCTAAATGAGAAGAACATGCAACCAAGAATACTTTATCCAGCAAGGCTCTCATTCAAAATGGAAGGAGAGATAAAGAGCTTCCAAGACAGGCAGCAACTGAAAGAATATGTGACCTCCAAACCAGCTCTGCAAGAAATTTTAAGGGGGACTCTTAAAATTCCCCTTTAAGAAGAAGTTCAGTGGAACAATCCACAAAAACAAGGACTGAATAGATATCATGATGACACTAAACTCATATCTCTCAATAGTAACTCTGAATGTGAACGGGCTTAATGACCCCATCAAAAGGCGCAGGGTTTCAGACTGGATAAAAAAGCAGGACCCATCTATTTGCTGTCTACAAGAGACTCATTTTAGACAGAAGGACACCTACAGCCTGAAAATAAAAGGTTGGAGAACCATTTACCATTCGAATGGTCCTCAAAAGAAAGCAGGGGTAGCCATCCTTATATCAGATAAACTAAAATTTACCCCGAAGACTGTAGTGAGAGATGAAGAGGGACACTATATCATACTTAAAGGATCTATTCAACAAGAGGACTTAACAATCCTCAATATATATGCACCGAATGTGGGAGCTGCCAAATATATAAATCAATTATTAACCAAAGTGAAGAAATACTTAGATAATAATACACTTATACTTGGTGACTTCAATCTAGCTCTTTCTATACTCAATAGGTCTTCTAAGCACAACATCTCCAAAGAAACGAGAGCTTTAAATGATACACTGGACCAGATGGATTTCACAGATATCTACAGAACTTTACATCCAAACTCAACTGAATACACATTCTTCTCAAGTGCACATGGAACTTTCTCCAGAATAGACCACATATTGGGTCACAAATCGGGTCTGAACCGATACCAAAAGATTGGGATCATCCCCTGCATATTCTCAGACCATAATGCCTTGAAATTAGAACTAAATCACAACAAGAAGTTTGGAAGGACCTCAAACACGTGGAGGTTAAGGACCATCCTGCTAAAAGATGAAAGGGTCAACCAGGAAATTAAGGAAGAATTAAAAAGATTCATGGAAACTAATGAGAATGAAGATACAACCGTTCAAAATCTTTGGGATGCAGCAAAAGCAGTCCTAAGGGGGAAATACATCGCAATACAAGCATCCATTCAAAAACTGGAAAGAACTCAAATACAAAAGCTAACCTTACACATAAAGGACCTAGAGAAAAAACAGCAAATAGATCCTACACCCAGGAGAAGAAAGGAGTTAATAAAGATTCGAGCAGAACTCAACGAAATTGAGACCAGAAGAACTGTGGAACAGATCAACAGAACCAGGAGTTGGTTCTTTGAAAGAATTAATAAGACAGATAAACCATTAGTCAACCCTATTAAAAAGAAGAGAGAGGAGACTCAAATTAATAAAATCATGAATGAGAAAGGAGAGATCACTACCAACACCAAGGAAATACAAACGATTTTAAAAACATATTATGAACAGCTATACGCCAATAAATTAGGCAATCTAGAAGAAATGGACGCATTCCTGGAAAGCCACAAACTACCAAAACTGGAACAGGAAGAAATAGAAAACCTTAACAGGCCAATAACCAGGGAGGAAATTGAAGCAGTCATCAAAAACCTCCCAAGACACAAGAGTCCAGGGCCAGATGGCTTCCCAGGGGAATTTTATCAAACGTTTAAAGAAGAAACCATACCTATTCTCCTAAAGCTGTTTGGAAAGATAGAAAGAGATGGAGTACTTCCAAATTCGTTCTATGAGGCCAGCATCACCTTAATTCCACAACCAGACAAAGACCCCACCAAAAAGGAGAATTACAGACCAATATCCCTGATGAACATGGATGCAAAAATTCTCAACAAGATACTGGCCAATAGGATCCAACAGTACATTAAGAAAATTATTCACCATGACCAAGTAGGATTTATCCCCAGGACACAAGGCTGGTTCAACGCCCATAAAACAATCAATGTGATTCATCATATCAGCAAGAGAAAAACCAAGAACCATATGATCCTCTCATTAGATGTAGAGAAAGCATTTGACAAAATACAGCATCCATTTCTGATCAAAACTCTTCAGAGTGTAGGGATAGAGGGAACATTCCTCGACATCTTAAAAGCCATCTACGAAAAGCCCACAGCAAATGTCATTCTCAATGGGGAAGCACTGGGAGCCTTTCCCCTAAGATCAGGAACAAGACAGGGATGTCCACTCTCACCACTGCTATTCAACATAGTACTGGAAGTCCTAGCCTCAGCAATCAGACAACAAAAAGACATTAAAGGCATTCAAATTGGCAAAGAAGAAGTCAAACTCTCCCTCTTCGCCGATGACAAGATACTCTACATAGAAAACCCAAAAGTCTCCACGCCAAGATTGCTAGAACTCATACAGCAGTTCGGTAGCGTGGCAGGATACAAAATCAATGCCCAGAAATCAGTGGCATTTCTATACACTAACAATGAGACTGAAGAAAGAGAAATTAAGGAGTCAATCCCATTTACAATTACACCCAAAAGCATAAGATACCTAGGAATAAACCTAACCAAAGATGTAAAGGATCTATAGCCTCAAAACTATAGAACACTTCTGAAAGAAATTGAGGAAGACACAAAGAGATGGAAAAATATTCCATGCTCACGGATTGGCAGAATCAATATTGTGAAAATGTCAATGTTACCCAGGGCAATATACACGTTTAATGCAATCCCTATCAAAATACCATGGACTTTCTTCAGAGAGTTAGAACAAATTATTTTAAGATTTGTGTGGAATCAGAAAAGACCCCGAATAGCCAAGGGAATTTTAAAAAAGAAAACCATATCTGGGGGCATCACAATGCCAGATTTCAGGTTGTACTACAAAGCTGTGGTCATCAAGACAGTGTGGTACTGGCACAAAAACAGACACATAGATCAATGGAACAGAATAGAGAACCCAGAAGTGGACCCTGAACTTTATGGTCAACTAGTACTTGATAAAGGAGGAAAGGCTATCCACTGGAAGAGAGACAGTCTCTTCAGTAAATGGTGCTGGGAAAATTGGACATCCACATGCAGAAGAATGAAACTAGACCACTCTCTTGCACCATACACAAAGATAAACTCAAAATGGATGAAAGATCTAAATGTGAGACAACATTCCATCAAAATCCTAGAGAAGAACACAGGCAACACCCTTTTTGAACTCGGCCACAGTAACTTCTTGCAAGATACATCCACGAAGGCAAAAGAAACAAAAGCAAAAATGAACTATTGGGACTTCATCAAGATAAGAAGCTTTTGCACAGCAAAGGATACAGTCAACAAAACTCAAAGACAACCTACAGAATGGGAGAAGATATTTGCAAATGACGTATCAGATAAAGGGCTAGTTTCCAAGATCTATAAAGAACTTACTAAACTCAACAGCAAAGAAACAAACAATCCAATCATGAAATGGGCAAAAGACATGAACAGAAATCTCACAGAGGAAGACATAGACATGGCCAACATGCATATGAGAAAATGCTCTGCATCACTTGCCATCAGGGAAATACAAATCAAAACCACAATGAGATACCACCTCACACCAGTGAGAATGGGGCAAATTAACAAGGCAGGAAACCACAAATGTTGGAGAGGATGCGGAGAAAAGGGAACCCTCTTGCACTGTTGGTGGGAATGTGAACTGGTGCAGTCACTCTGGAAAACTGTGTGGAGGTTCCTCAAAGAGTTAAAAATAGACCTGCCCTACGACCCAACAATTGCACTGTTGGGGATTTACCCCAAAGATTCAGATGCAATGAAACGCCGGGACACCTGCACCCTGATGTTTATAGCAGCAATGTCCACAATAGCCAAACTGTGGAAGGAGCCTCGGTGTCCATCGAAAGATGAGTGGATAAAGAAGATGTGGTTTATGTATACAATGGAATATTACTCAGCTATTAGAAATGACAAATACCCACCATTTGCTTCAACGTGGATGGAACTGGAGGGTATTATGCTGAGTGAAGTAAGTCAATCGGAGAAAGACAAACATTATATGTTCTCATTCATGTGGGGAATATAAATAATAGTGAAAGGGAATATAAGGGAAGGGAGAAAAAATGTGTGGGAAATATCAGAAAGGGAGACAGAATGTAAAGACTGCTAACTCTGGGAAACGAACTAGGGGTGGTAGAAGGGGAGGAGGGCGGGGGGTGGGAGTGAATGGGTGACGGGCACTGGGGGTTATTCTGTATGTTAGTAAATTGAACACCAATAAAAATAATTTAAAAAAAAAAGAAAAAAGAAAAAAGAAAAAAAATAAAACTGCAATGAGCTACAAAAAAAAATAAAAAAATAAAATAAAATAATAAAATAAAATAAAATAAATAAAATAAAATAAAATAAAATAAAATAAAATCCCCACAGTCTGGGCAGCCCAGGTGGCTCAGTGGTTTAGCACCGCCTTCAGCACAGGGTGTGATCCTGGGGACCCTGGATGGAGTCCTACATCAGGCTCCCTGCATAGAGCCTGCTTCTCCCTCTGCCTGTGTCTCTGCCTCTCTCTCTCTCTCTCTCTCTGTCTCTCATGAATAAATAAATAAACTCTTTTAAAAAAAATCCCCACAGTTTTGTAGCAAGTGCTACATAAAAGCTTTCTAGAAGTTTGTTTGTATGGGGGGAGAGAGTGTGAAAGATAAGGTAATAGCTAGAATAGGTCATGGGATCAAGGAAGGATTTTTAAGATAATAGAAAATTTTAAATGCTTACAAAAGTGAGAAATGATTGATGACTGGTAAAGGAGTACGATCCAAGCAAAGGGGAATGGATGGCTTTAGAAAGAAAAGGAGACTTATAAGAACAGAAAGACAGGGAGAAGAGGTGGGTATAAAAACAGGTTGGTTCGTAGGTTTGGTGTGGGAGTTGAAGAGAGTTCCCAACTGATAATTCCAATTTTCTTAGCAATATAGGAGATAAAACAGAATTTTGCAAAAATAAAGGGTTTTAAAGTCGTCCTTGCAAGCGTGTGAGTTGGCGAGAGAAATGTAGTCAACTGCTGACCAGTCCCAAGAGTCTATTTGAGACTGGAAATCATGAATGTACAAAGACAGCAGACAGTAAAACTGACGGGTGGGGTTTTAGGAAATTGGCCTGAGTGGCCCTGAAATAGCAGGTGGAAGTATCTGGGCTGGATAAAAAGGACATGAGGAGTGGGGGTGCTGGTGAGTTGGGAGTTAGAAAAGGGATCAATGGAAAGTAGATATCCCAAGGGAAATCATGTCTTTTTATCTTTTTCATTTAATCCTGTATATCCTTTTATAGCTTATATCCCTCAGAGACAATGGGGATCTAGAAGAGATATGATGAAGCCTCCCAGGGACACATTCAGGAGTAGAAATTCACCTCAGGAACACTGGTCCTATCAGAATATCTTCAGCTGCAAGCAACTAGAAACCTTGACTAACAATGCCTTAAAATAAGAAGATCCAGACATGGGGCAAACTACAGGATTGGCTTATTCAGAATAAGCCAGAAGACCACTGAGAACCCAGCTTCTTTCTTTCCGTCTCTCCATGACCTTGTCCTCAGATGACCTCCCTTGTGGGTTCAAGTGACCATGTCTTGGTCAAATCTATATTCGCAGTGCCTAACACAGGGTAGGTTCTCCAAGTGTTCTTATGGAATGAATAAGTGGGTTTATTTCATGGTTTTTCAGACTTGAAAGTCCAATCCAGTCTGACAAAGGAAGGATTTTAATACCAGACTTGGGTCTTATCCTCTAATTCCCTAAGACACTAAGATGATGGACTTCCTCAGAGAGCTAAGTCGGGCAAACCACTGTCCTGTGGTCAGGGTCACAATGGGGCTTTGGAAGGAGTCAAATTAGTTGCTCTCAGTAGATGTCCACCATTCCCTGAGCTCCTTCCTGTTATGAATGCCCCTTTGTGCACCAGCCCCTGCCCTTGGCTCCTTGGGATGGACCCTCCTCTCCTGTCCTGGAGCAGAAGTTTTTTTGTTTTTTTTTTTTCAGAAGTATTTTTATGTCTCCATCTATTCACAACTATCTGCCCACCTTTGCCGAAGGTCTCCAGAGCACACGGGCTGCAGCTTGTAATCACTTGTCCTTTTACAGACCTTATTATCCTCTTGAGTTTGGATTCCATGATCACCTCCCTGGTGACTTTAAGCAAAGCTTCTCTGAGGTCGAGTCTCATAATTTATAAAATGTTTCCTCTGGTCCCATCCAGCTTGCAACTCTGGTTCTTTTTTACTGGTTTTGGGGGCCTTTTTAAAGATATGGTGAAAATCAGAAAGCATGATTGCAAAAACAGCATAGCAGCCATTGTTGATGGAAGAGATTACAGGAAAAACTCCAGAAGAATCCAGTGAGGGACTGATGGTGAGCAAGGGAGGAAACACCGGGGGGTGTGGAGGAGGGGGGGTGGAGTTCAAGCCAAAGCGACAAAGATCCTTAGCTTGACAACTCCATGGATGTTGTCTGCTGAAACCAGAAACCTGTGAGGGTCACCAAACCTTCCTGGAGCCAGAAGTCCAAATACAGCGCCATGAAATTGTGGGGCTGGTAGGGATGTCTCGTGGACAGAGTGACCTGCCCTTTCAACTTCTTATGGGCCAATATAAATCGAATCTCATCTGCAGGTAATTTAAATTTTTCTAATAAGCCCATTACAAAAAAGAAAAACAAGTGAGATTAATTTTCATATTTTCAACTTGATATATCAAAACTCTTGGTTTGGCTCAGTCAGTTGAGCATCCAACTCTTGGTTTGGCTCAACTCGATATATCAAAAACATTAAAGACTTATTACATGTTGAAATGATAAACTGTTAACAAGGTACTTTATGTTCTTCTATACTAAGTCTTTAACAGTTGGTGTATATATTAACATTTACTCTCTGTGAACTAGGCACAAATCAAGAGCTCAATGGCCAGATGGATAACCCTGGTCTAAATGATGTGCAATTCGAGATGCAGGAGTTCAGTCATATATTGAATGCCAGGCACAGTTATAGACTGAGTGTGTTCTTTTCTCATGAAACTGACATCCCTGTATGAGACACAGGACGTGAACAGATCTCCTTTGAAGTTTACATCAGATGGTGACAGGTGCTGTGAAAAACGGGACAAGGGATAGCTTGACAGAAAGCAACTGAAGAAGAAAAGGAAAAGGTAGAAACGACTTCAAATAAAATGGGCCAAGGGTTAGAAGGTGAAAGCTGAGCACAGATCTGAGAAGCAAGAAGGAGCCAGTCAAGTGATGACCTAAGGGTGAGACATTCCAAGCCCAAGAGTCAGTGCAAATGCCCTGGGGTCAGGATGAGCTTGTCTGGACTTGTAGGCCAATGTGGCAGGAGTGTGCGAATGAAGGGGACACCAATGAGGGAGAATTCAGAGAGGCAGGCAGCTAGCTACTAGACCATGTAGGGCAATAGCTCTCAATTCTGGCTACAAAAGAGAACCAGCCCTACAGCTTTTAGAAAATATCCATGCCCGTGGGGTGCCTGGGTGGCTCAGTCGGTTGAGCATCCAACTCTTGGTTTGGCTCAGGTCATGATCTCCTGGGTCAGAGGATGGAGCCCCATGTTGGTTCTCCAGTCAGCAGGGAGTCTGCTAGAAGATTCTCTCCCTTTGCTCCGCCCTCACCCCAGTGCATGCAGACGTGCACACTCTTAAATAAATAAATCTTAAAAAGAAAGAAAGAAAATATTCATAGCCAGCCCCCCATCTCCTCATTCTGAGGTCCTGATTCAACTGGTCTGTGGAAAGCTAAGCATCAGTATTTTTAAAACCATTCCAGGTGATTCGAAAGTGTGGGCAGCATTGAGAGCCACTGCAGGAAGGAGTCTCACAGCCCAGAAGAACTTGCACTTATTTTAAATGCAGTGGGAAGGCACTGATGAGGGAAAGGTGTGATGTGATCAGATTGACCTTTTAAGGGCTGATGATCTGCAGAGAAGAGGCCGTAGAGAGGGGACCACAGAAGCAAGGGTGCTAGTTAGGACCCACCGGGGGAGAGGTGCGGGGAGAGTACAGGGAATCAGGATATACATTGGGTGTAGTGCTTGCGGTGGGGGGGGGGGGGGTGCTCCTCAGAAAGGTGGCATTTACTTTGAACTTTTGTATTAAATTTGCAAGGTGGACTTAGTTCGGTGGGGTCTTTTTTATTCTCCATTGGAAATCTAATCTGTGCCCGGGGTCCCGGAGTGGACCTTATGCCAGCATTGCTGGCTCTATCTGTTCCCCCTCCCACCCCTGTTCCCTGGGTGGTTTTTGACCCTGTCCCCCCTGCTGCGTTTGAATGATCCAGGAGTGGGCAGCTGATGGGTGCTGGGCCGATAAGGAAGGTGGCACAAGGACAGAGGCTGGAGGCCGCCCGCACCTTGAGGTGTCCGCTGCCACACTTCCTCCATGAGGGGTGAGCCGATGCAGGCACAGAAGGTCACAGAGGGAAGCCTCCCGAAGCCCGGGAATCCCTGCTTCAAGGACCCGCCACACACCCGGCCTTCCTGAGACTGTGAGAGTGGCTCCGGAGGAGGTGAAATGCCCACGGCGGGAAAGTCACCATGGGAAAGCCAATTTTGAGGCATTTAGCAATTTTGACAATGTTGTGCAGGCACACTGCCACTTCCAAAAACACCTGGGCATCCTCCCCAAAGAAAACCCCATCCTTCCCACTGCCCCTAGCAAGCGCGAGTCTGATTTTTGTGTCCAAGGATTGACCTATTGTGCATCACTCCTATAAACAGACCTACATTCTGACCTTTGTCGCTGGCTTCTGCACCTAGTGTTAGGTCCTCAAGGTTCCTCATGTTGTAGCATGTATCAGAATTTCTTTTTGTGGCTGGATCACATTCCAGAATGTAGATGGTACATTCATAGGCATACACCACATTTTGTGTATGCAGTCACCCACTGGTGAACACCGGAGTTGCTCCCAGCTTGTGGCTACGTGAATCGTGCTGCATGAACATGCATGTCCAAGTTGTTGCTTGAGCCTCTATTTTTATTTGGGGGAGTGAGGGTGGTGTTATATACTCAGGAGTAGAATTGTTGGGTCATATAGTAATTCTTTTCGACTTCTTGAGGAACCACCAATAGTAGTATTTTCTTTTTATGTGAAGTAGTACACACTGTATTTCTGTTACTTTCATCAAGAAGAGTCCTGCTGTAGTTTTTAGGGTATAGATCCTTTACCACTTTGGTTAGGTTTATTCCTAGGTATCTTATGCTTTTGGGTGCAACTGTAAATGAGATTGATTCCTTAATTTCTCTTTCTTCAGTTTCAGTGTATAGAAATGCCACTGATTTCTGGGCATTAATTTTGCATCCTGCCACATTGCCAAATTGCTGTATGAGTTCTAGCAATCTTGAGGTGGAGGCTTTTGGGTTTTCTATGTAGAGTATCATGTCATCTGTGAAGAGGGAGAGTTTGACCTCTTCTTCGCCAATTTGAATGCCTTTTATTTTATTTTGTTGCCTGATTGCTGAGGCTAGGACCTCTAGTACTATGTTAAATGCAGTGGTGAGAGTGGACATCCCTGTCTTGTTCCTGATCTTCAGGGATAGGTTCCCAGTGTTTCCCCATTGAGAATGATATTTGCTGTGGGCTTTTCATAGATGGCTTTTAAGATGCTGAGGAATATTCCCTCTATCCCTACACTCTGAAGAGTTTTGATCAGGAATGGATGCTGTATTTTGTCAAATGTTTTCTCTGCATCTATTGAGAGGATCATATATTCTTGTTTTTTCTCTTGCTGATATGATCAATCACATTGATTGCTTTATGAGTGTTGAACCAGACTTGCATCCCAGGGATAAATCCCACTTGGTCATGGTGAATAATCTTCTTAATGTATTGTTGGATCCTATTGGCTAGTATCTTGTTGAGAATTTTTGCATCTGTGTTCATCAGGGATATTGGTCTATAATTCTCCTTTTTGGTGGGGTCTTTGTCTGGTTTTGGAATTAAGGTGATGCTGGCCTCATAGAATGAGTTTGGAAGTACTCCATCCCTTTCTATCTTTCCAAACAACTTTAGTAGAATAGGTATGGTTTCTTCTTTAAACGTTTGATAGAATTCCTCTGGGAAGCCATCTGGCCCTGGACTTTTGTGTCTTGGGAGGTTTTTGATGACTGTTTCAGTTTCCTCCCTGGTTATCGGCCTGAAAACTACAGAACACTGCTGAAAGGAATGAGGAAGACACAAAGACATGGAAAAATATTCCATGCTCATGGATTGGCAGAATTAATATTGTGAAAATGTCAATGTTACCCAGGGCAATTTACACGTTTAATGCAATCCCTAGCAAAATACCATGGACTTTCTTCAGAGAGTTGGAACAAATCATCTTAAGATTTGTGTGAAATCAGAAAAGACCCCGAATTGCCAGGGGAATATTAAAAAAGAAAACCAGAGCTGGAGGCATCACCATGCCGGATTTCAGGTTGTACTACAAAGCTGTGGTCATCAAGACAGTGTGGTACTGGCACAAAAACAGACACATAGATCAATGGAACAGAATAGAGAACCCTGAAGTGGACCCTCAACCTTATGGTCAACTAATATTTGACAAAGCAGGAAAGAATATCCACTGGAAAAAAGACAGTCTCTTCAATAAATGGTGCTGGGAACATTGGACAGCCACGTGCAGAAGAATGAAACTAGACCACTCTCTTGCACCATACACAAAGATACACTCAAACTGGATGAAAGATCTAAATGTGAGACAAAATTCCATCAAAGTCCTAGAGGAGAACACAGGCAACACCCTTTTTGAACTTGGCTACAGCAACTGTTGCAAGATACATCTATGAAGGCAAGGGAAACAAAAGCAAAAGTGAACTATTGGGACTTCATCAAGATAAAAACTTCTGCACAGCAGAAAAAAACAGTCAACAAAACTAAAAGACAACCTCCAGAATGGGAGAAGATATTTGAAATGACCTATCAGATAAAGGGCTAGTTTCCAAGATCTATAAAGAACTTCTTAAACTCAACAGCAAAGAAACAAACAATCCAATCATGAAATGGGCAAAAGACATGAACAGAAATCTCACAGAGGAAAACACACACATGGCCAACAAGCACATGAGAAAATGCATCACTTGCCATCAGGAAAATACAAATCAAAACCACAATGAGATACCACCTCACACCAGTGAGAATGGGGAAAATTAACAAGGCAGGAAACCACAAATGTTGGAGAGGATGCGGAGAAAGGGGAACCCTCTTGCACTGTTGGTGGGAATGTGAACTGGTGCAGTCACTCTGGAAAACTGTGTGGAGGTTCCTCAAAGAGTTAAAAATAGACCTGCCCTACGACCCAGCAATTGCACTGCTGGGGATTTACCCCAAAGATACAGATGCAGTGAAACGCCGGGACACCTGCACCCCGATGTTTATAGCAGCAATGTCCACAAGAGCCAAACTGTGGAAGGAGCCTCGGTGTCCATCAAAAGATGAATGGATAAAGAAGATGTGGTTTATGTATACAATGGAATATTCCTCAGCCATTAGAAATGACAAATACCCACTATTTGCTTCAATGTGGAGGGACCTGTAGGGTATTGTGCTGAGTGAAATAAGTCAATTGGAAAAGGACAAACATTATATGGTCTCATTCATTTGGGGAATATAAAAATTAGTGAAAGGGAATAAAGGGAAATGAGAGAAAATGAGTGGGAAATATCAGTGAGGGTGACAAAACATGAGACACATCTAACTCAGGGAAATGAACAAGGGGTAGTGGAAGGGGAAGTGGGCGGGGGGTTGGGGTGACTGGGTGACGGGCACTGAGGGGGGCACTTGGTGGGATGAGCACTGGGTGTTATGTTATATGTTGGCAAATTGAACTCCAATAAAAAAAATAATTAAAAAAATAAAGAAAGAAAGAAAGAAAAGTCCTGCTGGGCAGCCCAGGTGGCTCAGCGGTTTAGCGCCGCCTTCAGCCCAGGGCGTGATCCTGGAGACCCAGGACTGAGTTCCACGTCTGGATCCCTGCATGGAGCCTGCTTCTCCCTCTGCCTCTGTCTCTGCCTCTCTCTCCATGTGTCTCTCATGAATAAATAAAAAATATATATATATTTTTAAAAATTATGCTATATGTTGGCAAATTGAACTCCAATTTAAAAAAATTTAAAAAAAGAAGAGTCCTGCTGCTGTTGGGGGCTCAAACCAGCTTTCTGGTCCCATTCAGCAATTTCTTTGAAAATATCTGGTCCAACAGATGCAAACAGCAGCAGCAGGACAGGATGCAGGGCCGGCTCTGTGGCCTTGTCCTGACTCTCCTTGAGCTCCCCCTAGCTGCCCTCCTTTACACCACCCCCCACCTGCTAGCTGCCCCCTGCACTGGCTCAGGCTCCTGGCACTTGGCTTCTATCTGTCCCCTCTGATGCAACCAGCACCACACTACATGTGTTCTCTTCCTCTGTAGCATACGGCTCACCTGTAGCCCATCGTCTGAGGCCCCATGCAGCCCTCTACCCCACAGCCCCTGGTACTCCTACCCTCCTGGCTACACCGCAGTCTTTACTGCAGGTTTCTGCCCCATTCAGTCCTCAGTTTTGCTGTTTCTGCCTATGGCTCCTCTAATTTCAGGTGTCAGACAGCAATCCTTACCACCCCTTTCTGCGCTGGTCCCCACAGCCTGCAGCAGGGCAAGCGCAGCACATACAGATGGCCGAAATTAAGCAGCAAACTGGTGCAGTAAACCTTTGCCTCCGACGGGAGCACAGATCTCCTGTTTGATCATAAATGCCCTGTTGCAGCCTTTATAAAACATAAATTATATTTTTCAGGGCCTACTCCTAGGCAGAGGGATTTTGGGCATCCACGGTGATCAAGGACAAGGACAGTTAGTTGTTTTTGAGCATGACCCTGCAAGGCAGGGATTGATGTACCCATTTTACGAATGAGGCCAAAAGATTAAGAAACTACCTGAGGTCAACCTACTATCAAGGCTACTGCTGGGATTAGGTCCAGACCAGTCTGACTCTAAATTCTGAATTCTTTTTACCACATGAAGCTGAAATTGCCACATATTAGACTAGATGCTGGCAACATGGCAGGGAAACAATTATATTCATTCATTAATGTTATACCTCATACCAGAAGGTACATACTGGTGGAAATGTCTTGAAAAGCAACTTGGCAATAAGTATCAAGCCCCTAAAAGTATTCTTACCACTTGATCTTGATGAATTTATTCTCAGGATATCACTTTTTTTTATTATAGAAAAAGCTACGTGTCCAGAGGAGACCTTTCTGCATTCTTTGCAACAGCAATTAATAGGGAGTAATCTCAATGTCCAAATATAGGAGACTAGTTTAGAAGATTATGGTATCGAGTCAAAGGAATATTGTACAGCAATGGTTCTCAACTAGAAATAATTTTTCTCTGCCAGGAGACATTTGGCAATGCCTGAAGACATTTTTGGTTGTCCCAATGTGGGAGAGAGAGGAGAAGGAGTTCTATAGGCATTAAAGCAGAAGAGGGCAGAGGGGCTGCTAAACATGCCACATTGCATAGGACAGGCCCCCAAATGTCAGTAGTGCAGAGGTTGAGAAATTCTATTTAATAGAAGTTATTAATACAAAGACTATATTTTATGTTAAGGGAAAAAATAGAAATCTAAATTTGGGGTATACCATGATTTTCACCATGGGAAACTATCTTGCGTAAGAGGGAACACTACTTGAAAAGATGGAAAATAGAAAAAATACTTTGGTGAAAATATAGATAAATCTGACTCTCTGAAAGGTTCTCTTGAATATTTTTTTTAAGAGCATGGGGAGGGGCAGAGGGAGAAGGAGAATCTTAAGCAGGCTCCACACCCAACATGGAGCCCAATGTAGGGCTCAATCTCACAACCGTGAGATCACAACCTGAGCCAAAATCAAGATTCAGACACTTCACCATCCACGTCACCCAGGCACCCCATGTCATGCTATTTTTTGCACTAAACAAAAATTGGGAAAAAAGTTGAAGCACAACTTGCTGTTACAGATAGGAGCAGCAGTTGTTACCATCTAGATTTAACACTGTGTCCAGTGCATTTTTTGCACTTAATACTTTTGGAAAGAAGGATTTTTTTAAAGATTTATTTATTTATGATAGACATAGAGAGAGAGAGAGGGGCAGAGACACAGGAGGAGGGAGAAGCAGGCTCCATGCCGGGAGCCTGACGTGGGACTCGATCCCGGGACTCCAGGATTGCGCCCTGGGCCAAAGGCAGGCGCCAAACCGCTGAGCCACCCAGGGATCCCCTGGAAAGAAGGATTTTTTAACAAAAGCTATGTGAACAGATTGGATCAAAAGTGGTATTTTCACAAAATCATCCAAATGTCATAATTTATTGTGTTGATCTGGACTCCTCCTGAGGCAAGGGACAGAACCAAACTGAAACTAGTTTACACACAAAAAAGAAATATATTGGTATATGTGATCCAGAAAAAAAAAAAAGCCCTATTGCTGACATGAAATCAGATGGATCCAAGAACTCAAACCATGTTCTCTTCAGCCTTGGATGCTCTGTGATTCCTCTATCCTTCATTCTAAAACTACCATCACATCCAGTCTCTAAGCATGGCCCTCATCCCCAACTGCATCAACCTCCTCATGCCAGTGGGGGACAGAAGAGGGACAAAAGGCTCTGGGCTTAACAGCATTTTGAGTATCCATCATCTATGAGTCCAGAAAAAGAGAAAACTATCTCTGCTTCATCAGAGAAAAATCTCAGGGAAGGTTTCTTACTGGCTTTTTTTGGGCCACACACTTATCCATGGTTCTAATTGCCATGGATGAATGCTGGGAATAGGAAGTAGGAGCACAATTGGCAGGAAAGGGGGCTAAACGAGAAGAACAAATGTCGACCATCTTCATGAACTGGAGAACATTTGGGTACTTGAAAACATCTGGTGACACAGGCATAGTAATGAGATAGGAGGACAAAGTCCAAAAAATACAAAATGTTCTGGGTTTCACATCAAAACATAATGAGATATTTTTTGGCTTGCTTTTTTCTGCAACAAAAGAGGTAGGATAGTGGAATCCTGGAGCTGAAAGGGGTCTTAAAGAGTGTCTTGATCAGCCACTTTGTTCTTATAGATATGTAAGGTAACATAACAGATACATCTCTTTCAGAAGCCTACAGCATCCTAGCTCCAGGTTAGGTTCTGGATACATTGGAGAAAGGGAGAAGGCATTCTTGTCAGCCAGGTCTACCCTCCTTGGTAAGATGGAACAGTGAAGATGGACCTTGGCCTTGAAGGGTATTCATTGACCTGGATCTCAGAATGGATAGACCCAGTGAATTAACTGAAAAAGATACTGTTTAGAGAAATGTCTTTCAAAGTTTTTTTTTTTTATGTAAACTCAACAAGTAAAACATATTTTACATTTCAATTCTGTGTACATACAACACACACACACATATAATTCAGACAGAAGTGTAGTGAAACTTAACCTTACCACACATGACACTGACACTCTTTACCCTACTCTATTTTATTTCATTTCTTTTCATTTCTTTATTTGAGAGAGAGAGAGAGCATGTGTGCACATGAGGGGGGTGGGAGGCAGAGGGAGAGGCAGACTCCCCACTAAGCAGGGAGCCCGATGCAGGGCTCAATCCCACAACCCAGAGATCATGAGCTGAACTGAAGGCAGATGCTTAACTGACTAAGCCACCCAGGTGCCCTGTTTCATTTTTTAAAATATATCTTTGATGACCCATGAAACTGATTTCAAGTCAAGACTCACTAATGGTTTGAGACCAGCAATTTGAGACATTTATTAAGAGAGGAAAAGTGGGCAGAAGGATGAATGGACATTTTCCAAAGAAGACATTTTTCCATCCATCCAGATGGCCAACAGACACATGAAAAGATACTCAATGTCACTGATCATCAGCGAAATGCAAATCAAAACCACAATGAGATATCACCTCACACCTGTCAGAATGGCTAAAATCAATAACACAAGAAACAACAGGTGTTGGTGAGGATATGGAGAAAGGGGAACCCTCCTGCCATGTTGATGGGAATGTGAACTGGTACAGCCACCATTTTGGAAAACAATATGGAGGTTCCTCAAAAAGTTAAAAATAGAATTACCCTACAATCTAGCAATTGCACCACTAGTTATTTACCCAAAGAATACCAAAACATTCATTCAAAGGGATACGTGTACCCCAGTGTTTATAGCAGCGTTATCTACAACAGCCAAATTATGGAAGTGGCCCAAGGGTCCATCAACTGATGAATGAATAAAGAAGAGGTGGTACATACATACAATGCAATATTATTCAGCCATTAAAAAGAATGAAATCTTGCCATTTGCAACAACATGGTTGGATCTAGAGAGTATAATGCTAAGTGAATTGTCAGTCAAAAAAAACCAAATACTGTGTGATTTCACTCATATGTGGAATTTAAGAAACAAATGAGCAAAGGGGGAGAATAAGGAGAGACAGGCAAACCAAGAAACAGACTCTATAACAATAGAAAACAAACCGATGGTTCCCAAAGAGGAGGTGGATGGGAGATTGGGGGAAATAGGTGATGGGGTTGGTTGAAGGAGCACACTTGTGGTGAGCACCGGGTGACATATGGAAGCATTGAATCATTACATTGTACACCTGAAATTAATATTACTCTGTATGTTAACTAATTAACTAACTGGAATTTAAATAAGAACTTTAAAAACAAGAGAGAGAGGCTTACCATGTATTGTCAACAAGGTTCCCTTAGTTCCACATGTGGCTAGGACTTGAAGTTTGCATCATTACTACTAGAGACTGCGGCATCTTCTGAAGTCCCCACTAAAATATAAGTATCTTTGTCTGGAACAATAACAAAGAACCTCTTAAAGCCTACTGGATGCTCTTCTATGGGATCACACAGAAAACTGGAAGAGTGATTCTGGCAGCCCTACCTGGAGAAGAAAAGTGCTGATGGGGCCTGGGTGTTAGGGGTTGGCAAGAAAAGCTGAAGGAAATGCAGATATTCACTCATTCATTCATTCAAAAGCTGCTTAAATAAATTACCTGAGCCTCTGTTTCCTTGTTATAAAACATGGCTAAAATTGTCACATGCCCTAAAACTACAGTGCCCAGAGGCAGTTGTACATGCTTTATGTGATGCTCCCAGCAAAGCCAGGTATCTACAAGGAGTCCAAAGTAACAGATTCATTGTTCCCAACTCTTGGCTCTCTCCCTTGAGATGATCATTTACTCCACCATTGCCTTCCTGTAGGTGAGGTTTACAATCCCCACCTATATTAGGTTTGGCCATAAAACTGGGTTTAGCCCAATGCAATGTGAATAGGAATGAGAGAAAAAGCCTTAAGGACAAGGGAACTTTCTTCCAGTTCTCTTGCTCTTTCTTTCAGCCATGGCTTGTCTCAAATCAGGGCTTCCCTTCAGGAGTCTCAGAAGAGAAGACACATGGAGCAGAGCCACAACCAGCCCAGAGCAGCTTTCATGATGTAGAAGCAAATCTCCATTTTAAAAGCCACTGAGGTTCAGGGATGACTTGTTACCACAACAGAACAGTTACAGACTCCCACAAACAGATGCAGCAGCAGGAGGCATAGAAAGAGGACAATACAGACCAGCAGAAGAGAAGGAGGAGAAACTTTTGAGAATTTACTGGTGCTTTGTATCATGTTAAGGTCTGTGAGAAAATAGAAGACCAAGGCTAGGGCATACATGCTGTTCTCTAGAAGTTTAAGGTCTGGTTGGAGTGGAGCCATGGGCAAAGAAAATGGCCTAGCCACACGGACAGCAGAATTTAATGACCAAGCATGTTCCTGACTTAAGGCTGGAGTAATTCCAGGTGTGGACGGCTCTTAGTGGCGTAGGGAGAACTTGAAAGTCTAGAGTGGGCCATGGAGGATGCCAGAGCACATGTATGCAGAGCATGACCTGGAACAGCCCGAGCAAAGGACACAGCACAGGAGTGAGGGCATCTCAAGGAAAGAGGCTATGGCCGAAGAAGACATTCTCAGCTTATGGAGTTCATGACTTCTCCTAGGGGTCATCCCAAGAACCTCTACCTCTTTGCCAGGATTGTATACAGCTCACTGGCCCATCTCTCTCCTTGGTGGGTAAGAGAAAGATAATTAATCAGGAGTTTGATGATACAAGTAGTCACACAGATGCATGGACCTCTGGAGGCTTTGCCATGCAAGGGGTAGGTGGCTGTTCACAACAGCTGCTTGTCACTCAAAAGGAGAGGCCCAGTAGGGCTGTGGGTTCCTGATAAAGGGTGTGTTTGGTTTTGATTGTGAACCCAATCATCCACCCAGTATGACTGCATTTCTGGTCAGTGGGCCCAGACTTTCATTTCTGCATTATCTCCAAGATTTTCTGAGAAAGGTGAATCTGCAGCCTGAGTGTATTGCAGGTGACAAGTGAGAGAGGAGAGTGAAGAGTCAGACAGACACTGACCTCTGTTCTCCAAGGAGAATACCGCCTTTTGCTCTTGCCCCTGGAATTTCCCATATGCCGCGCTGACCTTCATCAAAGGACAGTAGTCTTTTACAGATTGAGACTTGCCCTGACCTGCTCGTTGAGGGATTTGTGCCAGTTACACATCTCCATTCAGCACAATTAGAGTTTTGTTTCCATGAGAAAATTGGCCCAAAGGAAAAATAAAGTAGGCAAAAGAGATAAAGCAAAGGAGTAAGTAATAATGTCAGGTAGAGAGAGGATCAGAAATTTGACAGTCTGCTCCCCAGGGCAAATACACAGAGGATAACATTAGTTGCAACAACTTTCCTGGTTTCTAACAGATAAAAATAGGTACCTGGGTGAAGCGCAACTTATACTAGTACTGAAACCTGGGACAATTTTCTTCCTGCCCCAAAGCAGCTGTTTGGAATGAATTCCATCTTCAGTAGAGATCCACAGCGAAAACAACAGCAGGTTTCGAGGGGAAATACAGACAAATGGCACACACTTCACTACAGACTACTGGCACAGGTCAAAGTTCAACTCATCAAAACAAATTATTTGAAAGACCAAGACAATACAGTCTGAGTCTGCAGCTACCTGATGATAATCTCTGACCCAAAGATAATATTTAGAATATAGAGAAACAGATGAATGGCTTATCCCTCAAGCAATCCTCCATAAACATTATTTATTAAAAGTGAGCTTCTGATTAGAATAGAACTGCAGACTTTGAAGTTATACTATCAGGCAAAAGCTTTATTTTTCCTATTAAAGGAAGGCTGAATATGCTTTGGCCATAAGCCAAGTGAAGGGTGGGGCCCATGTCCTCTTTTGCCAAGTTAAGGAGCCTAATCAGGATGGGAGCCAACATGAAAATCCACTGAACCTCCCCCCAGAACAGGGCCAAAAGGAGCAGAAAAGTTTCCCACAGGAATTAGTTCTGCATCTATTCCAACCTAGGGGAAGGTCCCAAGAGCCGTATGTCATAGAGATTGGCCACTAGCACGTTAGCCTAGGATATGTTCAAAGCAGCCATTACCAATTGCCCATTAAGACCACAAACCATAAGGTGCCCAGGACACTTAGAATCTTAATACCAGGTCATGGATTAAAAAGAAACACTGCAGGTTCTAACCAAAATGAACTACACATAGTTATCTTTACAAGTCATAAAAAAAAAAAAATGAGAGCACTAGCGTGAGAAAGAAAGGGGAAGAGTATACCAAGGCTAAGAAGAAAAAAGTTTTGGACATCACTATGAATTATGGTCTATGAAAATAGATACTTGTCACCACAAAGTCTTCTGGTGATGTGAAAAGAAAGTTCTAAGGAATTCTCATTTATCCCTCCCCCCTCCCTTGCCCAACTGTCCACAGCTCACTCAACTCACCAAAACACCCTCAGGGTCTGTTTCACTTTTTCCTTCCCACACAAGCATCACACTGACAGTGTGGCTCTTCCAAACTGCCACTGGCAATTTCAACTAAACTGATCATGTATCAATTAATTTCAGGAGGTTAGTCCTCATGCCAAGAAACTATGACATTATCTCTGTCAGAAATCACAACCCTCATCTACCAAGCTGGCCTCATCCCACAGGCAGAGTTAAGGTCCTCCTGTTACTCATCTGAAACGACAAATTTGAGACAAATTTTAATTTAGTTCAAATTAGCCTTAAGTGGGGAGGATTAGTTTTTACATGTTTGATTCCTCGTACTGTGTACACTGTAGGAGCTCGATAATAGCTGAATTGGTGCATACTTTTTCCCGGTGCTGTGCCTGAAGCCTTACATGATTTATTTCATATATACATTTTATCATTCATTCTAACAACATACTATCCCCATTTTAACGATGGGGAAACAGAGATTCTGGAAAATCCATTGACTCATCCAAGGCAATACAGCTAGTAAGCAGCAGAGTAGACTTTGATTTCAAGTCTACCTAATGCTGAAGCCTAAGTTCTTTCCACTCCCCTGAGCTGTCTTCCTAAAAACACTTCATGAAAGCTACAAACTCCTCCAGTGACTGTTGGGCCAATGACAGCAATCCTAGGTGGGCAAAATTTGGCTCAATACCAAGTAAATTTTCTAATAATTGCAAAGTCCAACAACGGAGCTGACCATGAGGTAGTGAATACTTCATCACAGAAATGACTTTCCTGAGTTAATATAGATAGGGATCGCAACTTTGCTCAAATGTTGAGCTAGATGATCTCAATATCAGAAATCCAGAAAACAAAGACTGAAAGTCAGATTCTGAGAAATGAAGCCAAAGTTGAGGTCGAAGATCTTTTCCTAAGCACCTTATGTAGGAAACAATGTTTCAGGAGGCACGGGGATGACACAATTCCCAGTGTGATTTGAGCTGAGCACTGAAGAAAAATAGGATATCAGAAAATAGGAGTGGAAAGAGTTGCCTAGTCCCAAATAATGAGGAACAGGATATCCAACACAGGATGGTAAAGAAGTATAGAAATTGTTCAGGGAAATAGAGGAGATACCACAGAATGTAGTAGGAGAGAAGCACAGACAGGTAATATGACGCCAGATTATAGAGGGCTTTGAATGAATAAGGAACCTGGAGGTTAGTTGATTGAACTTGAGAGCCATTGAGCCTTTTGAACAAGGAAATGATTTGTTCATGGCTGGGACTTAAGTAGATCCTGCTGAATACTCAATAAAATATTAACAAATATAATCCAACAGTGGATAAAAAGAATTATACACCATGACCCAGCAGAATTTATCCCAGGTATGCAAGGCTGGTTCAACATTCAAAAATCGATGTAACTCACAAAGCCACCAGGCTAAAGAAGAAAAACTATATAATCATAGTAATTAATTCAGAAAAGGCATTTAACAGAATTCAACACCCATTGGTGGAAAAAAAAAAACAATAAACTACAATAACAACAAAAAGACAACCCTTAGCAAACTAGGAATAGAGAGGAACTTCCATCAATTTGATACAGAACATCCACCAAAAACCTAGAGCTAACGTCCCTAAAAATGGTGAGAAATGGGTTGTTTTCCTTCTAAGCTCAGGAACAAGGCAGAGATGTCCACACTCATCATTCCTCTTCACAATCATACTGCAAGTCCTAGCTACTGCAGTAAGACAAGAGAAGGAAATAAAAAAATATACAGGTTGGGGGTGGGGTGGGAAACAATCTTCACTCACAGTTAGCAAGATTGCCCATATAAACAGATCAGTCTGGCATCTGATATAGGAAGGACTCTTATGAATTTGGTAACATAATTTTGAATTAAGAAGATGTGCCAGTACCACACTGTCTTGACGACCACAGCTTTGTAGTACAACCTGAAATCTGGCATTGTGATGCCTCCAGCTATGGTGTTCTTTTTTAAATTTCCCCTGGCTATTCGGGGTCTTTTCTGATTCCACACAAATCTTAAGATGATTTGTTCTAACTCTCTGAAGAAAGTCCATGGTATTTTGATAGGGATTGCATTAAACGTGTAAATTGCCCTGGGTAACATTGACATTTTCACAATATTAATTCTGCCAATCCATGAGCATGGAATATTTTTCCATCTCTTTGTGTCTTCCTCAATTTCTTTCAGAAGTGTTCTATAGTTTTTAGGGAATAGATCCTTTACCTCTTTGGTTAGGTTTATTCCTAGGTATCAAAACAGACACATAGATCAATGGAACAGAATAGAGAATCCAGAAGTAGACCCTCAACTTTATGGTCAACTAATATTCGATAAAGGAGGAAAGACTATCCACTGGAAGAAAGACAGTCTCTTCAATAAATGGTGCTGGGAAAATTGGACATCCACATGCAGAAGAATGAAACTAGACCACTCTCTTGCACCATACACAAAGATAAACTCAAAATGGATGAAAGATCTAAATGTGAGACAACATTCCATCAAAATCCTAGAGGAGAACACAGGCAACACCCTTTTTGAACTCAGCCACAGTAACTTCTTGCAAGATACATCCATGAAGGCAAAAGAAACAAAAGCAAAAATGAACTATTGGGACTTCATCAAGATAAGAAGCTTTTGCACAGCAAAGGATACAGTCAACAAAACTAAAAGACAACCTACAGAATGGGAGAAGATATTTGCAAATGACGTATCAGATAAAGGGCTAGTATCCAAGATCTATAAAGAACTTCTTAAACTCAACACCAAAGAAACAAACAATCCAATCATGAAATGGGCAAAAGACATGAAGAGAAATCTCACAGAGGAAAACACACACATGGCCAACACGCACATGAGAAAATGCTCCGCATCACTTGCCATCAGGGAAATACAAATCAAAACCACAATGAGATACCACCTCACACGAGTGAGAATGGGGAAAATTAACAAGGCAGGAAACCACAAATGTTGGAGAGGATGCGGAGAAAAGGGAACCCTCTTACACTGTTGGTGGGAATGTGAACTGGTGCAGCCAGTTACACTGGAAAACTGTGTGGAGGTTCCTCAAAGAGTTAAAAATAGACCTGCCCTATGACCCAGCAATTGCACTGTTGGGGATTTACCCCAAAGATTCAGAAGCAATGAAACGCTGGGACACCTGCACCCCGATGTTTCTAGCAGCAATGTCCACAATAGCCAAACTGTGGAAGGAGCCTCGGTGTCCATCGAAAGATGAATGGATAAAGAAGATGTGGTTTATGTATACAATGGAATATTACTCAGCCATTAGAAATGACAAATACCCGCCATTTGCTTCAACGTGGATGGACCTGGAGGGTATTATGCTGAGTGAAATAAGTCAATCGGAGAAGGACTTATATGGTCTCATTCATTTGGGGAATATAAATAATAGTGAAAGGGAACAGAGGGGAAGGGAGAAGAAATGGGTAGGAAATATCAGAAAGGGAGACAGAACATAAAGACTCCTAACTCTGGGAAACGAACTAGGGGTGGTGGAAGGGGAGGAGGGGAGGGGGTGGCGGTGAATGGGTGATGGGCACTGAGGGGGGCACTTGAAGGGATGAGCACTGGGTGTTATTCTATATGTTGGCAAATTGAACACCAATAAAAAATAAATTTATTATTAAAAAAAAGAAGATGGAAGTCATTTCTCAAGTTCATGCTAGAGACCAACCAGAGCCCACTTAAAGAAGGAACAAAATTCAGGCACATGGGTGACATGGTTGGTTAAGCATCTGACTTGTGGTTTCGGCTCAGGTCATGATCTCAGGGTGGTGAGATCAGGCCCCACATCAGGCTTCACATGGAGTCTACTTGAGATTCTTTCCCCTCCCTCTGCTCCTCCCTTCTCTTGCATTCGGTCTCTAAAATAAATAAATAAAATCTTTTAAAATAAAAAAAAGAAGAACCAATTAGCAAACAAAACCAAACTCCCAATATAAATAGCAAACTTGAACTGGGTTGACATGGATGCTAAAACACTTAACTGAAAAGTGAGGGATTTCACTAGATCTCAGATATCATGATGGTCATCCATTCTAAGCTGACTCAATCACCTTCTCCTCCTCTACAGCAGAAATCCACTTCTGTTTGGGAGAGTAGAGCATAATGTGATAGCTGTGTACTAAAAGTTGTTTTAAAATGTCCACATATTTATTTCATCTTCTACAAGGCTCAGCCCAAGCAATTAGGATAACACTAGAAACAAAAAAGCCACAACACAATCCAACATTTCCATATTTCTGTAGTGGTTTCCAGGTGAATACATCCTTCCATAACTACCAAGCCAGAACAGAAAAACATTAAAACAATTCAATCGGGCAGCCCAGGTGGCTCAGCAGTTTAGTGATGACTTTAGCCCAGGGTGTGATCCTGGAGACCCAGGATCAAGTCTCATGTCAGGCTCCCTGCATGGAGCCTGTTTCTCCCTCTGCCTGTGTCTCTGCCTTTCTCTCTCTCTGTGTCTCTCATGAATAAATAAATAAAATCTTAAAAAAAATAAAACAATTCAATCAGTGAGAATGTAGTTGAGTATTGCCAATGTGTAAGCGTCTACAGAAAAAAAGGAAATTTAAGATGAGTATGAATTCCTTTTACTATATTCATGCCAGGGAATATTATAAAGCAGTAAAAATGAGCAAGCTGCAACTATGCACATGATCATGGAAAAATATTCCTGATGTAATTAATGTTGAGCAAGAAAAGCAAGGCTACATGAGAGACACCTAACTCTGGGAAACAAAGAAGGGGTCATGGAAAGGGAGGTGGGAAAAAGAAAAAAGAAAAAAGAAAGGGAGGTGGGCGGGGGATAGGGTGATTGGGTGACAGGCACTGAGGGGGGGGCACTTGATGGGATGACCACTGGGTGTTATGGTATATGTTGGCAAATCGAACCCCAATTAAAAAAAAAAAAAATATATATATATATATATATACATATATATACACACACACACACATAGAGAGAGAAAAGCAAGACTGAAAAGAATACATAGCATTTAATTTCATTTAAATAAAGTTCAGAAACAAGCAAAATAATTTTTTGTTGAAGCTTATATGCACAAAAAGTCAGGCTAATGGCTACCTGTAGTGGGACAGGAGGGGCTGGATTAGATTAGAAAAGGATACACAGAGGTGTCTGGGGTGTTGGCTATTTGGTTACATAGAGATTCACTTTATAACAAACTGTCTACAGATGCACTTCATGTGCTTCTTCCAGTGTGTATTTCATAATAAAAGTGTTTAAAACATATTCTTTTAAAAAGACAAATATAGTGTGATTAATTAAAAAGAAGATTTCAGCCAGACAAAGCTGAGTTTTGAGTCTTGCACCATTACTTCCAGCCATGTGACAAGCAAGTTTCCATCTCTCTGAGCCCTCAATATTCTCACTTCTGCAGTGAGAATCATAGTAATATCTACCTAATATCTGGCAATGAAATGTGAAGATACACGTGAACTTGATTGGCTGCCAACAGCTAAACAAATGTTTGGTTTGTTTATCCAGCTGATAGGACCAAGCCTACCCATGAGAGCATTAAGTATCCAAAGTAGAGGAATAGGGTGTAGATAGCACGAAGAGCAGAGGGAGAGTCCTGAGGGCTGGAGTGGACAACAGAGGCATCCCAAAGGGCATGGGATTCCAGGTGAATCTTAAAGAATCTGCTTGAAATAAGTGTTGGATGAGCGAATGAATAAATAGCATGAAGGAACAAAAGAACCAATTGGAAGGTACAAGATATATTCTAGAGGCAGTGACTAGACCAGAGCCCTGGACTCTGCAGAAATTTTGTTTATTTTTTTAAAAGATTTTATTTATATATTCATGAGAGACACAGAGAGAGAGAGAGAGGCAGAGACACAGGCAGAGGGAGAAGCAGGCTCCATGCAGGGAGCCTGATGTGGGACTCGATCCCTGGGACTCCAGGACCACGCCCTGGGCCAAAGGCAGGTGCTAAACCGCTGAGCCACCCAGGGATCCCCAGAAATTTTGTTTAAATGAGCTTTCTCCCTATGGGTGCCCATGTGAATATTCAGGCAATTTCTAGAGATGGGCATTTCTGTTCCCCTGGCCCCAGGGAAGCCATGTGTCCATGGAAACCAGATTGTGGCTGGTTTGACCCCCTGGTATGATGCTATCTCTCTGACCTATCCGTGACCCGAATATTTGGGTGTATGCATTTCCTGTAGCCCCAGTGGGACAAGACAGCTCTTGCACCTGCTGACATATTTAGACACATACATTATCTCAACAGCCACTGTTCTCTCTTGATAACCACCACGTCACCTAGATTGCTAAAGTCAGCTTCCTCCCCAAACCACAGTGCAAAAGATTCTCATGGGAAAAAAAAAAAAAAGGTGCCAAGGTATCTTCTGACTTCAGTGGTTTTGTTTTCAAAATGAAGTTTTCAGATAAGAATACTGGTCAGGGGGACAAAGAGGTTTTGGGGCCGGGGACTACCCACAAAGGCAGAGTCTGCAAGCAGGTAGAGGAGAGACATAGAGGCAGTAGAAATTGATGGAAAGTACCCTAGAGATCCAGGCTCTAGCTTGGGGCCTGTCATTAAATCTCTATGACCTTGGACTCTTAACCTCTCAGGCATCAGTGTTGTTATACGGACATCAGGAGGTTGGTGGACGTGACCTCTAAGAATCTTACAGCTCTTACATTCTAGGACTGCAAATGAAATAGAACCTGTTTTTTGTGCTGGGAAGAAAGAGATCAAGCCACCGCTCTTTTCTGATAGGCCTTTAACTGTACTCCCCCTCATAACCCCAAGGTAACCCAGAGAACTAACTAGAGCCATCATTAGAGAGCCAATGAATAACTAAGTCTAGGTGGAATCAGTAGGTCTGTTTTTCCTATTTATTCCTTTCAGTGTCCCACAAAGATTAAAAAAAAAAAATCACTGCAGGGAGGTTTCCTCTACCTAATGAGGCTTGAAGTGGGATTACCCAAGTCCAAATCCCAGAAACCTCCTATGGGTACCACACCTTTGCTAGACATTGACAGGCTGGCTGTGCCCAGAAGAGACAGGCCAGAGTGGCAAGGGTCTAGGAGCCTTGTCTGCTGAGGAGCAAGTAGGACCCAGGTCACTTAGAGTGGACAGGAGCACACTCCAGAGTAGCACAACGCTGGCCACAAGCAGCTGGAAGGTGGGCAGGGGGGATAGCTTTGATGTTGTTCCACAGGGCACAACCCAAGCATCACCAGAGGAAGCTCCAAGGAAGGCAGGAGTCTTCGCCACAGGAAGAATGTACCTGCAATCAGAGCATCCAAGGGGATCTCATGGGGATGGTGACCTCCCGGCCCCAGCAAATGCTCTAGTCTCAG
Source organism: Canis aureus (assembly GCF_053574225.1). Classification (NCBI taxonomy): domain Eukaryota; kingdom Metazoa; phylum Chordata; class Mammalia; order Carnivora; family Canidae; genus Canis; species Canis aureus. The sequence continues at coordinate 51,522,269 of NC_135621.1, forward strand.
AGGCTCCACGCCCATCTGTCAAGAGACCTCAGAGAGCATACGCTCAGCAGGGTAAAGGGGCAAGCACCCTTCCCAAGGCTGAGATCCTAAGAGTCTACCAGAATGGACTCCAAAGTTTAGAAAATGCTGTTCACCTTATTTCCTAGCTGTTTTTGTAAACTTGTCTGAATTCTTCCTAACAGAACTCTGTGCTGTAGGGGTGTACCTCCCACTTCTCCTTCAAATCTTTAAGGGGAGAGGGCTTGGGGTTACTTTTCCATTTCCTGGGACACCTGGGTGGCTCTGCAGTTGAGCATCTGCCTTTGGCTCAGGGCATGATTCTGGGGTCCTGGGATGGAGTTCTGCACTGGGCTCCCTGCATGGAGCCTGCTTCTCCCTTTGCCTGTGTCTCTGCCTCTCTCTCTCTCTCTCTCTTTCATGAATAAATAAATAAAATCTTTTAAAAAATAGTTTTCCATTTCCTTCCTCAATCCAAAGTCCCACCAACACAATCAGGAATAAAACATTTTAGACCCAGTCGAGATCATTAATCACAGGCTTGGCAATGCCAATTATCCCTATGCAACATGAAAAGTGTTGTAAATTTGGATCTTTTGGATCAGACTGTCAGAGAAAGAGAGAGAGAGAGACCCACCCTTCCCCTGCTGTACAGAGATGAATAAAATACAGTCACTTTTGTGCAGCATCTCAGTGGACCTCACACAGGGCAGTGGCAGGTATTCAGAACAAACCCACATCCAGGAGAACATAAAACCTCAAGCATCATCCAAGGAGGCGGACTGACCCTGGCCCATTCTTGGGCTGGTTTGAAGTTTTTGTTTGAGCAGACCCCTTTGGGGTCCTTAGCATAGCTTTCCTTCCATAACTTGTCCCCTAATTTGCACCCAAGACATTCCAATTCAATAAATTATTATCACAGTGTTGCTGGGTCAAACAGAAACGGAGACAATCTAACTTTCCAATGAGAGACAACTATTTTGCTAAACTATGAACTGCCCATGCATCGCATTATTATACAGCCCTGAGAAAGAATCATTTAAAATCCATGAAGCTCCATGTAAAGATCCCACAGGAAAGTGGGAAAAACTATACATTCTGTTAGGTCATAACCCCTGGCAAATATGCATATGCATATAGAACAGTGCAAAAACAACTCAGGACAACAGTTGAAATAATCTTGGGGGAGCCTTATTTGAAGGGCAGTTTCTCCTTTTACCCTCTCCCTTCATAGGCCTGTATTTTAAATTTTCATTACTATCTTGAACTTGTTCACATAGCAAGTAATGACTTAAACAAGCATTTTAACATTGTGTGTGTGTGTGTGTGTGTGTGTGTGTGTGTTTTCCCTAATACAATCTTTTTAAAACCAGTTTTCTTCCCTCAAGACATACTCATGTATAAACTAGGGCTGATCTGGTTAATTTGATTTTTATTTGAAGTTGCCACAGCCTGTTCACTGTGAGAGTGACATGCATGTGAGAAGCTGCATGAAATGGCAATAAGCCTCAAGCTTCATTTTCTTAGCCAAGAAAGGTTTGCTCACTGAATTGTCACAATAACACCCTGGAAATAGGGATCATTCATAGTCTTGGTTTTAAGAGTAAGTGTCACAGCCAGGACATGGGAGAGCTGGGTCTCTGAATCCAGAGTCTGTGTCCTCCACCCACTGGCTCTGGGCAGAGTGATCCCTTTGTGTTTGGTTTGTCTTGGTGTTTCAAAGAGTATTCCAGCAACATCAGAGAGGATAGGTCCTTAGAAGACAGGGAGGCCAGCTGGGGAATCGCTGCCACCATGGATGTAACAGGTGCCAAGGGCAACAGTTAGGACCATGTCAAGGGAGTTGAAGAAAAGAGGACACACTTCAGAGGGAAGCTGCCAGAGGACAACTTGGAAAGTCACCCTTGGACAGGCTGAGAGAGAAAGGGGACGCTGGGTCACCGTGAGGACTCGAGTGGGGGCGCCGGGGGAGGAGAGCAGAGGACAGGGAGGAGAAGAGAAAGGTGGAAGGAAGGGAAGACTGAATCCGAGGTGCCTGCGGAAGCTGTCCGTAATGTAACCACTGGACACGTGGGTCAGGGGGTTAAAACGAAGATGGGGTGAAAATACTGGGAAGGTGGAACATTTTGGGGGTACTCACAGTGACATGAAAAGAATATTGTTAATCCAGTTCAACTCCTAACTAGTTTATGGCTACAGCTAGCTTTTGTTTTGTTAAATGTTTACAGATCCAAATCTCTAAGGGCTAAAGTAGAATCAACCTGGGAACTAAACTTGCCTTTTATAACTGCCACAAAGGGAAAATTAGGTGGCCAACTCTATCGAAACAAACAAAACAGCAAATCCTCCTTATTCAGGGGAGCAGAACCGAGCGTCCCCAAACCAACTGTGACCAACGCCTGCGCCACGCGCAGGAGAATACCAAAGGGTGTTGGACATGGTACCTGCCTTCAGGGGCTACCAACACCCCTGTGTTCCTGGCATCAAACACCTGCTATCGGCCAGCAGGCTATTTGGGTCGCCCAACGTGTACAGTGAGTCCCCAAGTATCTTTCACAATTTAGGATCTGGTCTTGCCTTGAAGTTGCCAGGTTCTAGAAACTCTGTTATTTCTTCTTTTATTCACTTGGACCATCAAAGGACTAAGATACATAATCATTTTTCCATTGTTTGAGCAGAACCCATTACAGCTGCTGAGAAGTGATAATTGAGTTTACCAAACGTAATTACCTCTACTCAACCAACCTCCTCTCTTCAGTGTGCCCTTCTCAATCAGGAAGAACTAACGCCACCTTTCACAAAGGACTCTTGCATATTTGAATGGCTGCCCAGGAGTTTTTGAGTGGCATATAATTACACTTAATTTAATTTTTTTGTCATTAGTCCCAGAGGCTTTGATCCAAGGTCTGCATTATTCTGATATAAGGAAAATAAAGCTTCACCTCAAATTAAATATTTGCCTTTGTATACAGTTTGCTGTTCATTGTACAACTCATCTTCTGTTTGAGTCTCTGGTTTCCAGCAGCCACTTCTCGGTTTGGCTTCTTTTCTATTTCCTTATGTTTCCCCTTCAGGTGTCAGGTCACCAGGAGCCTGAGCACACTCGGATTTCAGGGACGCTTCCAGACCCCGAGGTCCCAGGAGGTGACACACATGGGAATCTAACATTTCTGGTATTTTCCAGGTGAGGCCAGCCATCCTCAGGCCTTGAATTTGAGGGATGGAGTATTCTCATTGAAAACATAAATTGGGGGCTGTTAGGTGGCTCAGCCAGTTGAGCGTCCGACCCTCAGTTTTGGCTCAGGTCCTGATCTCAGGGTCCTGGGTTTGAACCCCGTGTTGAGCGTGGCTTGGGATTCCATGCTGGGCAGAGAGTCTGCTTGAGATCCTTTCCTTCTGCCACTCCCTCTCCCCATTCACACACTCGGGTGCGTTCTCTCTCTCTCTCTCTCTCAAATAAATAATTTTTTTTAAAAAATCAAATAAATAAATTTAAAAAAAGAAAGAAAGAAAACACAAATTGGTGGAGGAAAAATATAGCTCTCACCCATTTGTTTCAGGTAATGTTCCCAGCACAAGCCCCAATCTGGTCAACTCTCCATTTTTAAACCAACATCTATCAAGTGCCTTCAATGTGAGAGGACATTATATCTGTCCCCAAGGACCGAACAGTATTGTAAAACAAAGATACTGAAAGAGGTCAGTAATAGCAGGAGGCCACTTGAAACACAGTCTATCACAGGAGTGTAAAAACTGTGCAGAGGAACTTCAAAAAGAGAAACAAACTTACCAGGCCATTCCTCTTCAGCTTTTGAGTAACCCCCTTCCTTGGTACTAAGCCAAGCATTGCGTTGTCCCCAACTCCCCATTATCATGATTCTTTGGGGACCACCTGAATTCTCCCCAACTTACATTGAGAAGTTTATCACCTGGACCCACTGACTTCCTTTTCACTCCAATTCCTAGCATCATCTCAGGAGAATTTTGAATCTGTGCAAATGATATCTAACATCCCAGTCCTTAACATTCTCTGCACCAGTGACCTTCACCTTCTATATATGTTGGACTGTCCATCCCCCCGGAGGATCCACTTTCTAGGTTACAACGCAATTTCATTTCTGAAGTCCTAACCTCAATGCTCCACTCGCAGGTCACAATCTGATTCCTCTAGCTCTCACTCAGGTCCTCCCACCACACCTACTGTCTGACCTCACCTTGAGCTCTGAGCTCCTGACTACCTGATTGTCCATATCTATCAGCATCTCCCAACTTCACGTCCTCCTTCATCCAGCCAAGACACTACAGGGTTTCACTTCAATTTTTTTCTTGACAGCCACCTCAGCTCAGTCATCTGCTCATCTTTCCAGCACTTGTACTCTGTAAAATCCTAAACCAAGATCATCCACCTTCTATGCCTGTTACTTTTAGGACTGCTGGAGAAAATCTCACCACAAGGAAGACTGGCGCCCCACCAGGATATAGCATTGGCTATACCCTCAGCCCTCTCAGCAATGCCTCTACAACTTCTCCCATTCCCCCTCAGGGTCTTTTCTGACTTTCATGTTTTTTCGCCAAGTTCCCAGCTCAGCTCCCTTCTCTCTTGGTTGAGCCTAATTCTTACTTTGCAGAAATAAAGTCTCTCAACATCCTGCCCCTCCATTGCCACTACCTAGAAGCTTATCTACATCTGTGCTCAACATTACCCTTCCTCAGAAGAAAAGGCATTTCAGATGTTCAGACGGATCTGTTGTCACTGACTTCTTTAAGGACTTGGTGCCGACAGGAACAATTTTTCTTCTAGAATTGACAACCTACGGGTTCTCCCTGGATTCTTCACACTTAAACATCTCTTCTTTTAAGGTTCTTCAACTCAACCCTCCCTCTCCCCATTCACTTTCACGAACAGTACACTTCTCTCCCACAGCCAGGCTTCTAGGGCATATCGTCTACACTTCAGTCTCCACTTTCTCACCTCCAATCCACTCCCCAACGGGGACACTCTGGCTTCCATCTCTCCCATGCCACTGAGAATGCCTACTCAACATTGGTATTTGGATGTCTAATGGACAATGCAAATGCAATGTGTCCCAAACTAAACTTCTGACCTATGAACCCAAACTTTCTTCACCCACAATTCTCACCATTTCAGTGGATGGAAACAGCATGAACAACTGGAAAAATGACAAGAAATTTGAAGTAATCCTTTTCTTTTTTTCATATCCCAAAGCCCAATCCATCAGGAATTCTGTTGGCTCAATCTTCAAAATATATCCAGAATTTGATGCTTCTGACTGCTGCCAGTGCCACCATCCTGACTCAAGAAACTATCATCTCGGGATCCCTGGGTGGCGCAGTGGTTTAGCGCCTGCCTTTGGCCCAGGGCGCGATCCTGGAGACCCGGGATCGAATCCCATGTCGGGCTCCCGGTGCATGGAGCCTGCTTCTCCCTCTGCCTGTGTCTCTGCCTCTCTCTCTCTCTCTGTGACTATCATAAATAAATAAATTAAAAAAAATATTTAAAAAAAAAAAAAAAGAAACTATCATCTCTTGCCTGGATCAATGCAACAGGTCTCTCTGCTGTTACCCTAGCCTCACTATAAATTTTTATCAATGAAGAAGCCAGAATAAGCTTTCTTAAAGTTAGATCATGTCATTCCTTGGCTCAAAAATCTCCAGTAGCTCCCCAAAGTCAAAGTCCTTCCCCTGGTCTACCAAGCCTCCACCCTCTATCTTACCTTCTTGATTCGATCTCCTATTATTATCCCTCACTCACTCACCTTTAGCCATGCTGGCTTGCTTGCTATTCCTGGAACATGCCAGACACATCACACTTTAAGGCCTTTTCACTGGCTATGCCTTTCATCTGAAGTACTTTTGCCCCAGATGGTTGTATGGTCAACTTCTCACCACTTTCAAGTCTTTGCTTCAATGGAACTTTCTGACCACCATAGTTAAAATTGCAACCTCTGCCCAGCATTCCTGATTTGTCCCTTGTATGTTCAACTTTTTTCCTTTATAGCACTTACCACCTTCTGGCATGCTATAAAAATACCTATTTGTAATGTTCATTCTTTATTAGCCATCTCCTCTCACTAGAATGAGATTATTTACTGATAAACCCCAACTAAGAACAGTACCTGCCATATAGTAAGCATTCAGTAAGTATTGGTTAAAAATGAATTACCAAGATCACCAGAGAACTTCACCAGACTCAAAGAGAACTTTCCAGTCCTCACCTCTTTGGATCTCTCTGCCACTGTGACACTAGTAACCACTGCATCTTCTTTGAACCACTCTTTCAGTTTCTCCTCTTCATCTCTGGCCACTCATCCCTGCCTATTTACAGGTTCCTCTTCCATGAAGTATCAATGATCCTCCTAGCTCTATCTTCGATCTTTGCTCCTCCCTAGCCTTCTCATTCTCTTTAAACAGTCATCCACTCAAGGTTTTGACTACCACTTGAACACCAACTCATCTAAAATATGTACATTCAGACAGACCTCTCTCCCCCAAGTTTCAGACCTATGTAACTAGCTGGTTACCAAGTAATCTCAAATTCAATATGTCTAAATCAGTCCTCTTCCAGAGTTCCCTCTCTCATTGTCTGCCCAAGCCAGAAGCTTGGAGGAACCCATATCATTCCCTCCCTCTCTTATACTTCACATCAGATCATTCACCAACCCCCTGTTCCCACCCCCAATGGTCTCAGCCTTCCAGCCCATCTTCGATGTCGTGCAAGCACGGTCACTCAGTGGGGTTGTTCCCCTGCTTCTCAGCCATCTGCAGGATAAATCTAAACCCTTTCCAGTCAGGAATGCCAGGCCATACCTACAGGCCCTCCACACCTGCCTCATCTCCTGTCCTTCCCATTTTCCACTCCAGCAGTCCTGAACTCACATTCACAGACTCCCCTGAATGTGCCCCCCAGCCTTTGCACATGCTTCTCCCTCTGCTGTAAAATCCTACCCCTGCCTATCTGTCTTTAGACATCTCATTCTTCAAAGTTCACTCAGGTACCATGTCCTCCTAAAGCCTTGTCTGATTGCCCCAAGCAACCTGAAGCATTCCACCCATACTCTGGCCACATTCTGTACGTGCTTTTGCCACGGCAATTACCTTGTAGTCTTGTAATTCTAACAACATTCCCTATTGACCTCCCAGGGTGGTTGTGAGGGTCAAGTGATAACAGGGGAAAGGCTTGATAAGCTGTAAAACCTCAAACAGTTGTTCGTCATGAAAGGAGACAGGAGCCCGTAGGGAGGGATGCAAGGATACAATTATAATACGATGAGATTACTACTATCGCAGAGCTATAGATGTGGACACTGAGGCTCAGAGACCCTCCAAGCTTCACTGAGGAGCAAGACAACGTGGATCCCAGCATTTCCTGGTAACTGACGAGTTTCAGTCAGAGATCAAATAGGAAACAGAATCCACTCTTGCTCATTAGTTTGTTAAACAAAAGCAGTGTAACACAAGGAATTTGTGCTTACAGAATGGATCATGGAAAGAGCAGGAGGAGAGGGCTCTAAGCTGGGCTGTCAAAAAGGATGATCAGAATCCTGCCACGTGATTTGCCTGCCAAAGGAGCTGCCTCCTCTGCCATAATCAGGATGACAGAGAATCAAAGCCCATCGCACAGAATCGTTGAAATCAAGAACATCCCACCGAATCTCCAACCCCAGGATAGGGGAGACACTGCCACCCACCAATGTGCCAAGACATCCATGGAGCTCCCAGCTGGACATCAAGTAATGACAGCAAAAACATCCATGCCCCCAACCCATGCTGGCCACCAAGAAGAGCTGGCGCAGCGTGAAGACGGCCTCCCCTTCCGTATCACCTCCAGATATGTCATTAGTCCATCTAGCAACAGAAATGCCTCTAAATCCAGAATCCTAAGAGCAGGGGAATCGGGAAATGCCATTTTTAGCTTTCAAGCCTGTCAGGTACGGGAAGGCGCACGGAAGGAGTTTGAAATGGATGCCAAGCGCCAATCCACCACACAGCACAGAGAGGGAAATGCATGAAATGATACACATCTTATTATGGCAAAGTTCCTCTCGGGGGAGACAACGTGATGTTTGCTTGTTGGTTGTTTGTTTTAGAACAAAGAACCAAAGGACATTTTAGTTCCTGGGGAAAAGATAAAGCTTTTCCTACTATGAATTTCTAAAGGACATTTGTCACGTGGAGGCATTCCTTAGTGGATGCTGCGTGATGTTAAGGTTAGGGTCCCCAGTGAAGGCTATAGAGCAGGTTACAGGGAGCATTCACGCCTGGCTCTTAAAGCGGCTTTTGCTAAAATTCAAAGACAGAACATGGACATAGATTAGGACCTCACTTGGCCCTGTAGCCGATATTAGATTCTCTGGCCCCTGGGTTGGCCTGTGGGTTTGCAGAGGGGACTGGGGACTTAAAGTTCCTTCTACCAGAACAGCCAGGGTTTTATCTTCATATCTCAAGTTCCCACAAAATTCCCTTTAAAAAAAAAAAAGGATTTAATTGTTTTTAAATGTTTGAAAATTAGTATTTAACCATCTCTCACAAAAATTGTTTCTTATGACCAGCTTGTGGTAGGAGCTCAACTGTGGGCAACGTGAGGCTTGATACTGGCTCACAAGACCAGAGATCTGTTCAGCAGATCAAGACTCATTCGAAAGCTGTCGAGAGACCAGAGATGGCCAATTTGATGCGGTCTCTTCCAGATTGCCAAGTCTCTTCATTTTTCTCCAGCATCACCCACAGAGCCTGGATCCAGGCAAGACCGCGACACAAAATAAGTGACAAAATGCCAATGTACAAAAGAGGGGCTCGGAGGTCTTCCAGCCCTGTACTGTCGCTTTATAGATGAGAAGACTGAGGTCTGGAGGGCGGGAGGGACTAGTCAGCCGCAGAGCCAGGCCCAGGCTCCCCTACCAGACTCCTCCTTGTGGGCGCTCACACCTATCCTCTCCGCTGCTTCTACATTTCATCAGTGTCCTGCCTGTATCTGCGACTCTCTCAGAATTGAAATGCATACCTCACAATGCTAGCAGTGTTCTCCCACAGGGCGCTGAGCATTTACAAGAGATTAGTGATTCCAAGAAAACTGCTGCAAATAAATGTCTCCATCAATCATACGAGCAGCTGTCTGAAAGGGCCTGCACTGGAGAAACCAAATCCCCGTGCTGCCTTTTGCTTTTCCCACAAAATGATCGACCATCCTTGTTGGGTCTCTCCTCCTCCTTCGGCAGAAGTCCTGGCCTCTAGTTCCCATGCAGGCCTGCCAAATGTGGCTACTACCAACCCAGCAGAAACAGCTGAGGCCTGGCTTTGCAGGGAGAGGAACACCAGCCCCTAGTGAGGCAAAGCCCAGTCATAGCCAGGGATCTTTCCACCTAGGCCAAGGCCACACCTCAGCAGAAAGCCAGGCCAGCAGGCCCAGTTCCTCAAACAGACTGGTAGCTAGAGGCCCAGTCCCGGCACACGGTCTGGGTGAAGAGCACATTCTGAAAGGACGAGGAGCCCAGAGGACTGGAGAGAGCTTGTTGAGGAGTCCCATCGGTCGGGAGCTTCAGCTTTCCTCCTCACCGGTTACTGCTTATATTTGGCCAAACGGACCCAGGCACCTCAGGTGGAAGACTTTAAAGCTGAACTTTCTCCCTACACAAGACAGGGCTTTCCTCCTGGACCCTGCCAGTTTCTGCCATGGTACCACCATCCTCTTCTCTCAGGCCTAAATTCAGGCATGTCCCATTGATCTTTGTGCATAATGGCTTTTATAGCTGTCCCTTGGGTGCTATGTTGCTCTCACACACCCTCCTCTCTGTCCCAGAACTTACAAGTCTCCTAAATGGCTACCCTGGGTCTCTCCAATCCTCTCTCATACACAAATGACCACATTAATCTTCCTCACACTACCTTAAGTGTGATCCCTGCTCATAAACTTGCAATATTCTCCTAAGGAATGAGCTGGGACTTCAAGGCCTTCCATAATTAGATCTCATAACGTGTTTCCAGACTTGCCTCCCTATTGTAGGCACACTTGCATGAGTGTACACATATGCACACGTGCGTTTTGATTAAGCCAGAATGAGGTACTTACTGTTCCTAGGAGATGTTCATGGATCCCCACCGCTGTGCTATTATTCTCACCATTTCCCCACTTGGCCTACCCTTCCCCATAATGGGCGTGGGTCTAAATCCCTCTCATCCTTCCGACCCCTCCCTCCTCCTTCCACCTTGGTCCTCCTGCCAAGCCCATAGAGAGCCCTGTCCGTCTTGAATGCATAACCCCACTTGTCATCGACACCATCTATACAAACGTGGCATCCAGCCAACTGGCAAGTTAGCCAGAGCACGTGTTGTCATGCCCCTGTTGAAAAGCAGAAGCTGTGCCTAAGGAGGTAAAGAGATCTGTCGCCTCAGGTCTGCATGGCCATGGGTCGTTCCAGCAGAACTAGTCCTGGTCTCCAGCGCAGGCCTCCCCAGCTTCCCCTACAATGCCAGAGGCAGAGGAGCAGAGAGGGCTGGGGGGGTGGGGGGTGACATTCATGCTCCAAAGACCCTGAGGAGAAGCAGTGAATAACGGTTGGCTCCCCAGTCAGCCAGAAAAAATAGGGCACACTCGGCTTCAGGAAGCATCCAGCACAGTGCCCTCCATGTGAGCAGCCACACCTAGCACCGAGGAGTGGGCCGCTTCCTAGAAACAGCCCCCTTGCCCTGTGGTAGGAACACGAGGGGGCAGTATTTCTGGTTTCCCTGGAGGTAGGGCTGACTGAGGCAACTGCCGTCTTTGCCCGTTTCCTTGTTGTCACATTGACTCGGGGGAGTTCCGCACCACTGGTCAGACTGTGTAGGAAACAGTGGCCAGGCCTACAAGACAGGGCGCCTTTGTCCACAGCTGACACCCTGGCCTGGAGCCCAGCTCAGCTTCAGGGGAAGATTTAGGTCAGAGGAAAATGCGGGTGGGGGTGGCTGCAGCCTTAAAATCTGTTTTAGCACGAGATTAGGGAGCTGTTTCCCTCTTCCCACGGTCACACCCATGTCCCCTGGAGCAGGGAGCAGGGGAGGCCTGGCCTTACCTTAGTAATTACGACGGACTCTGAGGAGAAGCTATTGCTAGGCCTGATTAACTCTGCAGAGAAAGCTCTTTGGCAAATTCCCATCGTGCTAGCAAGTCCCCAGGCCGTTTTGTGAGGCTGTCACCGCTCTCCTCCAGTCAGCTCAAGTCAGAAAATCTTTACTTACCTCTTCTGAGCGTGCAGACCCATGTGGAGATGTGATGGGAGACAAGCTTCCAGTCAACAAGAGGTGGCCACAGAGCTGGGAAGAATTTCCAAAGAAATGAGCTTCAAGAGGCAAAAAAAAAAAAAGGGGGGGGGGGCAGGGCGTTGTCCTGAATCATTCAGAGTTTGAGGACTGTGTCTGCTTTATATTAAGTTCATTTTCTATGGCGTTTCAAGAAACTCTGCTCAAACAGGATTTACGAGGAGCAGCCCCCTCCTGACCTGCTGCCATTATTTTCTCTTTAAAGACATTTTCCCAAAAGCTCCTTTTCACAGGGATCACCCAAAGAACTCATCTTGAAGGCCAGTTCTTATCATTCGTGCATCTCTATGGGGTTAGCAAATAGGTTTCAGTTTCCTGCATCTTTTACAAAAAGGGGTCACCTGTGCAGGCCTGGCTTTTCTGGGCAGGCTGCAAGGCTTTTCTGCTGGCCTCGCCCACCATCTGCTGGATGAAAGTGGTACTGGTGCCAGGGAGAGGCCTCGCCTCCAACGGAGGCTTCTGGAGCAAACTTGAACCTCACCCAGGGGAGGGCCATGAAAAAAAAGAATCACTTTTAACTGCCAGTCATTGATTTCATGTGCTACAGCAGAGGTGCACTGAACGGTATACTTCGTAGCTGTTGTGTTTTCACCGTTTCCAGTGTGTCCTGCCTTACTCACCACTCAACAAGCACACAGCTGAGCACCTACTACGTGCCAGGTCGTGTTAGGTGCTGGGGCAGAGATGAGTCAGTCTCTGTCTGAAAGAAAGAAAAGAAAGAAAGAAAGAAGAAAGAAGAAAGAAAGAAAGAAAGAAAGAAAGAAAGAAAGAAAGAAAGAAAGAGAAAGAGAAAAAGGCCTGAGGTTCAGAAGTCCAGAAACATGTGAGAGCCCACAGTAACATGGCAATGTAATGAGTGTCACAAGGGAGACGTCCCACGTGCCACAAGATCTCAAAGGTGAAAATCTGCTTGGGGCAGACAGGGGGACATGGTCCCACGGGAACAGAGGAGGTGAGGAGGTGACAGGTGGGGGTAAGCAGCCAAAGCAGAGGGCAAGAGAAGGCTCAGGCAAGTCTTGCCAAGAGTCCCACCACCGCCTTCCCTCCCCATCAAGCAAACCCTTCGCTGGGAACCTGGAGGGGCGGCTAGAGAAGGGCAGAGGAGGAGGGTTATGGGGTCTGCTTGAAAAGAATTTGTGGGGGATTCCCAGGTGGCTCAGAGGTTTAGCACCTGCCTTCTGCCTGGGACCTGATCCTGGAGTCCCGGGATCAAGTCCCACATCAGGCTCCCTGCATGGAGCCTGCATCTCCCTCTGCCTCTCTCTCTCATAAATAAATAAAATCTTTAAAAAAAAAAAAAAAAGAAAGAAAAGAAAAGAAAAGAAAAGAAAAGAACTTGTGGGGGCTGTAGGGCCCCCAGCTCAGCCCGCAGGGGTGGCGCAGGGGTGGCACACTGAGTGCTGTGGCCAAGAGGAAGGAGGACACCAGATCGGATCTCAGTTCGCCACTTCACAGCTGTGACATGGGCAGATCATTTAACTTCTGCGAGCCACCGTTTCTTCCCGCACAAACAGGGGTAAGGACAATCCCTCCAGAGGGAAATGAAACGCAAAGCCCGCGGGCCCAGTGCAGGCCTGACACACACAGGCCGTCCTAAAGGGACGCCCAGGCCCTGCCTGCTGTGCGGCGCCCCATCACCGCGCCCAGAGGCCCCCACGCCCCCCAGGTTCCTGTCCACGATGTATTGCTCCCCACTTGATCTCCCTGGAGCGCAGATGTCCACAAAGCCAATGCTAAAGATCTGGGGTGCCATCAGGCGCTCTCTGGATCTGGATCCCCTTCCAAGGGCCCTGGGGGTCAGCTTTTCTGGGCGGCCTTTTGATGATCCCACAAAGGATGGGGATTCGGAATCTTGGAAAACCTCGTGGGCGGAAAGCCTCCCCGTGAGGACCGATGAGGACCACAAGGGGGCGGCATTGGCCAACAGGTGCTTCACGGCCTGGGTTACCCCGTTCCGCTGGCCGCGGGAGGGGGGATGCCGCTGCACAAAGGTGGAGAGGCCAGCTCTTTCCTGGAATAAGTTTATTCTATGTCAACTCTCATGAGATGGAAGGAGAGTGTCAGATGAAACGTTCGAGGAGGAGGCTTTTTTGAGGGCGACATCGATGTCAGGGGAGACTTTCCATCGCCTCTCTCAGCCACCCCGAAGGCCCGCGGGGGGCGGCTCTGATGGCAGGTGCACCTCCGCCCGCAAGCCCACCTGTCGTCCCGCGGGAACCACCGTGACAGCGAAGCAGGGCAGGCTTACCTGCCCCTGTTCTTAAGCACAGAGGCTGCACTTTTGGAGGGTTTCTATGACTTGCCAGGGTCTTGGCTTAGCTAGTGGTACAGCTTGGGCCAGAGCCCCAGGATCCCTGTCACCAGAGCAGATCTTCCACCGCACTCCACGGGTCCCCTCCTCTGACCCCAAATGAACGAATCAGAAGCTGTTACTAAGAGCCACTGCGACCAAGTCTGTAGAGTCTCCACAGAGCCCTCCCGCTCTGATGCAAACCCAGAATCTCAGCCTCAAGTGGGCTCTTCATTGGAATATCCCTCCCATCAAGAGCTCCAACCTGGTTGGAGAATAAGGACACCTATTTTCTGGCTTCTCCGGGTCACCACAGGCGGGCTTTGCTTGAACAAGCCCAGGGTATGAACGGCCATTGGATTTGCATTAATTACACACAGGAGGAAAGCAGTATGACGAAATTATGCACAAAATTCCTTTAAATAGCAAAGTTCCCACGCCCATCACCCTACTTCCCAAGCATTTAAAATAGAGTTACACGTACAAGAGTTCACTTTACACCCAGCTGTATGGAAATGCATCGACTGCTAATTTACCCACATCAAAGTAGAGGGGATCAAACGAGGAAAGTGGGGAGGAAGGGAGGCCTCTGGTTCTGCTGGGTGTGTGAAGGCGCAGCTCCTCAGCCCTCTGGCCTGCCTCCTGTTACACCGGCCAGCCTGGCCAGGGCCATGGGCTAAGCCAACTCCTGTTGACCCCCACCCCGTGAGCGCAGCAGTATGCCCTACCCCACCCAGGGAGAGATGCAACAGGCACCAGGTCATCTTAACAGCAAGCAGCAGAGACACAAAGCACACAGTTTCACAAGTGGCAGTAGACGGGATGGATCCCCCAAAGGTTGGAGGGGGACGTTAATAGTTGGAGAGGAAGGAAAGTTTTGTGGGCTAAGGAAACTGCCAGCAATGAAGCTCCGAAGGCAGTCTCGGGGGTATCAGGGAACGTCAGGAAGCATTCCTGCTCTCTCCATCCTGATTATGTATTCCACCAAGGTAAGAGCTGTCTATGATGATCCTTGGTGTTCCCGTCCACACCTAGCACTGGGTCAGGAGCCTGGAAGCAGTGCATTATTGTTTTGGGTGAACTTCTCAAAAGACAGGACATTCCCCCGAGGATCCTGAGACAAGTATGTTGAAAGGGAATTGAACTCCCAGTATACACACGCTGTGCCAGGGACCAATTTACTGCCTCTTGGCTACAAATCCAGCCTTCATTGCCCTGGTCCCCGAGCTGAAGCCAGAGCTTGTAAACATTCTCCTGTTTTGTCTGTAGAGGGCGCCAGAGAGACACCACAGGAGGAAGGTACATCTTCCTCTTTTGGACTCCTTCAGGCCCATCTGGTGACACTAAGCTTCTGGGAGTCTCAGGAGCACCTTAGGGGCAGCTTCACAACGAGCTGAGGTTCTCTCCAGTGACTTTCTGTTAAGTTCCACACCAGACCCTAGGCAGCTTCCTGGTGAGTTCTGTTGGCACCCATTGGAGAGCTTCCTGCTTCCCAGGCTTGCGCTGCTTGACCTTGGCCTTAGTAAACTTTTAGACTGTTGAGTGGCTCCAGCCAAACCCACTCCAGTGAGATCGGAATCTCAGCCTCAGAGGGGCATCTCAACCCACTTTATTCCTTCCTGTATTTTTTAGAGGAAACAAGTCATTATCCCTAAGTAGTCATTCTCCTGGCACTGGTTAATAATTCTTTATCGGCTGCCTTCCCTGTTGGAATGACTGTGTGGTTTCTGTCTCCTGATAAGGCCCTGACTGATAAAACACTCCTACCCCCGCCTTCACACACATCTTCATGTCCTCTATGGAGGGACCCTCCTCAAGCAGCTCCTTGATCCTTCCTCAGGTGGACTTCCCCCCTAAAACCCTCTGAGCATTTCAAGGTACTCCTCCTCTTGAACAACCCCTGTATCAACTAGGGTTCCATCAGGAAAACAGGAACCATTCCAAATATCTCAAGCAAGAAGTAATTTTTTTAAAGATTTTATTTATTCATTCATGAAAGACACAGAGAAAGAGAGAGAGAGGCAGAGACACAGGCAGAGGGAGAAGCAGGCTCCATGCAGGGAGCCCGACGTGGGACTCGATCCCGGGTCTCCAGGATCACGACCTGGGCCGAAGGCAGGAGGCAAACCACTGAGCCACCCAGGGGTCCCAAGAAGTAATTTAATGCCGGGACTTTGGTGCTTCATGGGCTTCTCCTGTTCCTGTCACTGTGGGCAGGTGACTTGACATCTCTGAAACTCAGTTACCACTTCTGGAAAGATAGAGATCATTATGCCACCTAACTCACATGGCACCTCTGAAAAATGATGTAAAATAGTCCGTGATAATTTCTCAGTGCCCAGTACATGGGTAGTGCCCAAGAAATGTAAGCTCTTTTTGATATTATGACTATAATCCTCTAAATGCTCCAGCACACGTGAACCGAAGTGACCCAAAGGCACAACACTGGGGCTGAGGCAGCCACGAGGGGAAGAAGATGTTTCCGCAGTAAGGCTTCCATCCCCGACTGAAGTAAAGACCATCACAGACTGGGGAGGAGGCCAGAGAATGTGGGGATGGTGCATAGAGTGGATACGACCCTGCCTGTCCTCAGTTAGAACAAGTTATATACCCTAAACGTCCTTCACCTACACTGAACAAAGCTCTCTCATCCAGATTCCTTTTTAAATTTTTAATTGAAAATGTAATATATGCACATGATTTCTTTTTAATGTCAGAGTACAAAATGCTATCCAGTTAAGAATGGCTCCCTCTTTGGCTCCCAAACCCCCAATCCCTCAGCTCTCCCACCTCAGAGCCAGCCACCATGAACCAATTTACTATGTGTTTTTCCAGGCATATTTTAGGCATACACAAGCATAATATGTTTTCATATTTTAATACATATGGGAGTCCTGTTTTTGCTTTTCTGCTGAGTAATATATCTTGGAGAGCATTCCATATTTGCACAGATGCCTCTCCCTTATTCATTTTTTCCTTTAATCTTATTCTTTTTTAAATGTGCATAGTATTCTTTTTTCTTAATATTTTATTTATTTGAGAGAAAGAAAGAGACAGCAGGACTGCAGGGGAGGGGCAGAAGGAGAGGGAGAAGCAGGCTCCCCACTGAGCAGGGGCTCCATCCCAGGACCCTGAGATCA
This sequence comes from Canis aureus, assembly GCF_053574225.1. Lineage (NCBI taxonomy): Eukaryota > Metazoa > Chordata > Mammalia > Carnivora > Canidae > Canis > Canis aureus. Next base: position 51,539,009 of record NC_135621.1, read on the forward strand.
TGCTCCATCCCAGGTGACCTGGGATCATCATGACCTGGGCTGAAGGCAGACGCTTAACCAACTGAGCCACCCAGGCACCCCTAAATGTACACAGTGTTCTTGATATGGGTAGAGCACTAATTATTTAACCAGAGTCATTCTGGTGGAAATTTAACTTTTTCCGTCTTTGCCTATCATAAACAATGTCATTGTAAATATCTATTGTACATACTGACTTCTTTATTTCCACAAGGTAAAAAAAAAAAAAAAATCTCACCTCTTCGAGTTGGAGCCCCAACGACCGTCCTTATGGTCTAATATAGAAACACTGGGGAAGGAGATGGGAAACCTGCATTCCAGTCCTGTCTCAGCCAATAATGTCTTTGCACTCAGATGCCAATCTCTTCACCTCCCTGCGTGACTCAGGTTCCTTGCTTGTCAGGCAATAATTGTACCTGCTTTAAATTGCCTCACCAGGGCATTCTGAGAATCAAATGAGACGACGTACACGAAAGCTTTTGAGTGCTGTGCTAATACATAAGTCTCTCATCTGGTTATTGGCCAAACCTCAAATTGATTTGTTGCTCTATGAATGTGCCCATAAATACTCAACATGGTGCCTGCTGCACCCAGTGCCCCTTCTAAAGGAAACCTATCCCCCTGCAACCCCCCAACAGCTCCTGCTGTGCCAAGACTGCTGGGCACTGTGCTGTAAATTCCAGCCTTCTCCAGCCTTCCACCTCTCCACCTCAGGACTGAACCTGGCTGACCACGCTGGGAGCACCGTAGGCTTCCCAGTGGCTAGAATGAGGAGCTCTGCCTAAATAGAGACAAACCAAGTCATTCTGACTCTTGCCTTTGCAAAAGTCTCCTAGGAAATCATGCGTGACTAAGATAGCTAGGACAAACAGAAGACAGAAGTCACATTAGATGGGCCATTAGAGCTGCAGTTCCAAATAAGCTGAAATTGAGAGGAAGCAGAAACCCCAAATACACTGAAGCTCCGACGTAGGGAGAAAAAGTAGAGGATGCTGGTGAGAAGTGAAAGGACACAGAGAAGCAGAACCCCCAGAAGCAGGTTATAGCAGTGACCAAACAGGTACAGGTGCACCAGTTCAGCTGCTGAACCCAGCATAGAAAGGCCCTGGTGAGGTGCGGTCATCCGGGTCCCTGTTGGGCTCCCATGTGATCCCGTCTCCTTTGCTCCCTCATAGTGGCTTTACTATATATTTATTTACTATACTATATAGTGGCTTTACTATAACCTGCCTTTCCCTGGGAGGCGAGACCCTCTTCATGCTCCCAGGAGAGCCAAACCAACCCAAGGCTCATGGGATCCTCTCCCCAGCTTCCTGGAGAGTCCCCTAAAGGATGGGTGTGTGAGGATCTTACCTTGGGGCAGGAGAAATGAAAGTCCTCGATTTGTTTTGCTTTGGAATATACTGCTTTGCTTAATGAATTAATGTGGTTTCACGGAGGTCGGCCTCCTGGGAAAAGGTCAGGGCGGATGGGGCAAAGAGCAGAAGTGAAGGAAAATGGATACTAACAAGCAGTTGAGATTTTGCTCCTGCATATCCTTCCCTCTTGCCCAAATCCCACCTACCCTTCATGTCACCTCTTCCACTAAACCCTTTCCAGCTGCTCCAGCCATATCAGCTCTGGTTGTCTTGACCACAGTGACTACATTGCCTTATGGGCCCCAACACTTCATCCCGCCCCATAGCCATACCTTTTACAATATGTCTTTCCAGTTCTTTCCACTAAAAAGGCAGAGAACATTTCTCCATCCTTTGACTTTGGGTTTGGCTATGTGACCACCTTATGTTATTGTCCAAAGCCAATAGTAGAAGATGGATGTGATGGTGTACCAATCCGAAGGTCTCTTTTGCTTCTTCATTGCCAAAAAAAAAGAGCATACCCAGGCTAACCATGGTTCCCAAGAAGAAAGTGAGGGATACGTAGAACAAAGTTGCCTTGAACAAGCCCCCTAGTTGAGCCCAGCCTACATCAGCCAACTCTGAGAGGCCTGAGCTAAATAAATGTTTATTGTTTTATACCACTGAGATTCTATGGTTGTTTGATAGACAAGTGATGCAACTACCCGGAGCACTTATTATGCTTTTTAGTACTTGGTGATTTTTAATGACAATACGTTTTTTTGGTCATATATAATTGTTTCTTTGGGTTGGTCTCTCCTAGTTAAGACCACTAGATTTAACAAATAAAAATATAGGATCCCCAGCTAAACTTGAATTTCAGAAAAACAAGAAAGAGCCTTTTAATAAAAGGGCATCTCATGCAATTTTTAGAACATATTTATACAAAAAACTATTTAAAATCCAAATGTAAGTGGGCATCCTGTATTTTTCTAGCAATCCTACTTCTAGCGCTTGAGGCAGTAGCAACACCTTATACGGTAACTGTGAGACAGTTTCCCTGGTCATTATCATAATGCTGGGAGACAAAAACCATGGTTTTCAAATTGGCAGATTTGCAAGATGGTAGATCTTAAGCACTTTCTTCTCTCCAGTGACAAACTGACCCCTTATAATGTTGATGATCATCATCAACATTTACTTATCCCTGTATGGGCAGGTAGTGGGCAAACACACTATCTTGTTTTCATATAGTGTTGCAGTGGAGCCCATTTATAAATGAGGACACTGAGCCTTAGACACGTAAAAGAACTTTCCCTTGGACACACAGCTAGTGAGAGGAGTAAAGCTAAAACTCAAAGGCAATCCTTTCCCTTTCTATAATGCAATTTTGCCTCCAACTACCAAAAAAAATTTTTTTTGTCATTTTCACAAAAGTGAAGATGGCAAAATATATTTCCCAGCCTCCTGGTTTCTTTTTGGTCCCCCTTAATCCCTTCAATGAATAATGAGGTGTGCTAAGGCTTCCACAACAAAGTACAAAGTACAAAATACCACAGACTGGTGTGGCTTAAACAACAGAAATGTATTTTCCTACAGTTCTAGAGGCTGGAAGTCCAAGATCAAGGCGTCAGAGGGTTGGTTCCTTCCAAAGGCTATGAGGGAAGAGTCTGTTCCAGCCCTGCGGTGCTTAATTTTGTCTCAACCTGATGGGGGCAGCAGGATGCCCAAATTACTTCTCAGTGTGTGTGTGAGGGTATTTCTGGAAGAGACTAGCATTTGAATTGGTGGGCTGAGTAAAGCCAATGACCCCACCCATTGTGGATGAGCATCATGTAATCCTTTGAGGGCCTGAATAGAACAAAAAGGTGGGAGAAGAGCACTTGGGTAGCTCAATCGGTTAAGCATCCGACTAAATTTTGGCTCAGGTCATGATCTCACAGTCATGGGATGGAGTCCTGCATCAGGCTCTGCACTCATCAGGGAATCTGCTTGAGGGTTCTCTTTCTCCCTCTTCCTCTGTCCCTCCCTCTGCTAGTGTGTGCTCTCTCTCAATAAATAAATAAATCTTAAAAAAAAATTTTAAATAGGGTGCCTGGGTGGCTCAGTCGGTTGAGCATCCAACTCTTGATCTTGGCTCAGGTCATGATCTCAGAAGTTGTGGGTTCAAGGTCCACATTGGGCTCAGCACTCAGTGGGGAGTCTGCTTCAGATTCTTCCTGCCTCTCTTCTCTGTCCCCCTCTGCCACTTCCCACTCACACTCGCTAAAATAAATAAATAAATAAATAAATAAATAAATAAATAAATAAATAAATAAAATCTTTTTTAAAAAGTTTTCTAAAAAGTGAGGAGCTAAATTGGTTCTCGTGCCTGACTGCTTGAGCTGAGCCATTGGTCTTTTCCTGGCCATGAACTGGGACTTAACCCATAGCACTCTTGTCTATTAGGCCTTTGGACTAGGATTAGAATTTATACCACCAGCTTTCCTGGGACTCCCAATCATGGACAGCAGGTCATGCCACTTCTCAGTCCTACAATCACATAAGCCAATTCTTTATAATAAATCATATATATATGTTCTGTTTCTCTGAAGAAGACTGACTGATGATACCAAGACCTCTCTCCTTGGTTTGTAGGTGGTCATCTTCTCCCTTAGGTTCATACCATCTTCCTCTGTGCATGTCCGTGCCCAGATTTCCTCTTCTTATAAGGACACCAGTCATATTGGATTAGAACCTACCCTAAATGTCCTTATTTTAACTTAATCACTCCTAGAAAGGCTCTATCTCTAAATAAGGTCACATTCTAAGGTACTGGGAGTCAAGGCTTCAACACATGAATTTGGGAGGGCACACGGTTCAGCCTGTTATAACAGGGTTTGTGGAGCTAACTATAGCTCATCCCAATACAATTTACCTTTAGGAGAGGGACCCAAGGGAGGAGATTTCAAACTATGGAACTCTGGATTTCAAGGGCTGGAATTCTAGTTTCTAAAGCAGTCCCTAGGGTGCCAAAGGCCCATCCTGCAGTTCCTAATAATGGACCTCAAAGGTGAGTCACACCCTCTTTCAAAGGGGCCCTAGCAACTAGTAGAATGTGGGTTATTATGAGGACAGGGGATTGTGATGGTGGCTCAGCTGTACAATCTGGTGAGACCAAATGCTAGTAGCTCAAAAGATGTCCTTCGGCCCCAATTGGCAGCACCGTGGTTTTCAGGATGGCAGCGGAGGACAGGGAGATGATGGAAGCCCGGGGAGCGGGAGAAAGCTGCCCAACTTTCCCCAAGGTGGTGCCCGATGACCCCATGTCTGAAGGGAAATCAAGAGCCTCTTTGGTAAGGGGGTGGTGGTGCCTTGTTTCACTGCCCCAGCCTGTCCCTCCATGGGGAGGAGAGTGCCATGGGGTCACGCCCCAGGTAGCTGAGTGCTAGGAGATCCCAGAGAGCTGCCGAGAAGAGCAAGTGAGGTGCACCCCACCCCATAATGGCCCCAGCTCTCACCAGGGACCAGGTGGCCCTAGATAAGATTGTGAAGTCACTTGAGGCTGGCCTGGGTCTCTCCCATCTCACCTCCCCACTTGGGGCCCTTTCCTCCCCCTGTGAATGGGACCTGGCTCCCCCATAGTCCTGTGGAGGTCCCCTATGTTTGGGTTCCTCCCTCTGGAGCCCCAGGAGGGTGGGTGTCTGACTGGTCTCCAAGTCACACAGGGTGGGGCTGGGCAGGTAACCAGGAAGGCAGACTTCCACCTCAACCCCACAGGCCTCCCCTTGCAGCTTGGGGGCCCCATCGCCTCACGTGGGTGTGCTCCCTGCTTCCCTGTAACCCCGGGTGAGCACACCTCCACTTACAACCCCGGCTAGGTCCTCACGGGTCACAGCCTTCTTTTATCCATCCCACCCAGTCCTCTGGGGCCTGTGGCGTGGAGGTGCCCGGGGTGGCATGGGGGCGCCCCCAGGCCCACCCTGCCCCGTCCCCTGAGGCGCCCCGTCACCGCTCCAGGAGGCAGAGTCCCCGAAACCAGACTCTTCCTACAACCACCTGGAGGAGATGGAAGCTCGCGAAGACGGAGGCTGCCCGGGGCCCCCCAAGTCACCGTCCTCTAAGGCAGGCCACACCACCAAGGGCCAGGCGGGTGACGGACCTGGCCTCGGGGAGCTGGCCCCCGCCCCGGCCGCCCCCGAGCCCCCGGGGACGGAGCGCAACACCGAGATGGAGCTGGAGAAGGTGCGCATGGAGTTCGAGCTCACCCGGCTCCGCTACCTGCACGAGGAGAACGAGCGCCAGCGGCAGCACGAAGAGGTGATGGAGCAGCTGCAGCAGCAGGCCACGCCCCGCCTGGTAGGTGCCCTGGTGCGTGCCCCAGTCGGTGCTGGCCCGAGGCCTGGGGGCTGACCCGCAGGGTGGGGGACCCTCGCTGCCCAGCGTGGGGAGCCCCCCTGACCTGCTTCCCCTGCACCCCCCACCCCCCTCGCCCTCCATCCCCCTCCACCCCCACCCTTCTCTACCCCCCACCCTCTACCCTCCACCCCCTTCCACCCCCCACCCCTCTCTACCCCCCCACCCTCCACCCTCCACCCCCTCCACCCCCCACCCTCTACCCTCCAACCCCCCCACCCTCCACCCCCCACCCTCTACCCTCCACCCCCACCACCCCACCCCCATCAGAGGTGGGCTGCTGGCTGCCCCAGAGCTTCCCCTATGAGCTGAGATCAACTCTTTAAGGAGAGTTGACCCCGGGAGGGGCCCCAGAGCCACCTGTCCCCCACCCTGCCTGTGGCTTTCCATCTCGGGGAAAGTCACGGCCTTTCCTCCGTGACTGGATCGGGGCCACTCTCTATTCCTCTCCATCTCCTTAGGAGGTGGGAGCCCCACTGCAGCCCGCGCAGTGGATTTCCATACAACCCTCACCTCCCCTTAGCAGAGCCGCATTTGTTCTGTGGGTCGGACTGCTCTGCCTTGTTGCCAACTAAAGATGTTAGGCTTCTTTGGCCAAGAAATGGACCACTCTCCCCTAATCCATTTTAGGTGGGGAGAAGAAAGCTACTTTTGGTCAAATGGGACGGAAAGGGCTTAGTACTGGGTGCCTGGGCCACCATAAATCCTAAATAACGAAAGCTGCCATTGTTGAAAGCATGTTGCCTGGGCTTTAAAATCAGTCCTGGGTTAAAACTCTGGCTCTACCATGTGTGAACCGCGTGATGTTGGGCAAGTTACGAATCCTCCTTGAGCCTTGGTTTGCGCCTCTAGAAAGTAGTCCCTACCTCGTTAGGGTCGCAGCGAGGAGTAAAGCAGAGCATGCATGTGAGGCACTTTGCAATGAGCCTGGCACATTAGGTAAGCACTCAATAAATGTTAGCTATTACCATTTTTATGTACTCATGCAATTCACTTCTTGACCTAAATGCAACAATGTGCATTCATCACTTTTCAATTTTATTGGGATGTAATGTATTAGCTGTGCTTCCCAGCTCTGAGTCATCCTCACTTCTGAGAAACTTGCCTTCTGTCTTTCTCCAAGTCATTGCTATAATTGTTGAGGAGGATATGACCTAAAGTAAATACCACTAAAAGATCTCCCTACAGGTTAGCCATGTTCCATTAATCAGCACCCTTGAGTTACATTTTATCCAGCTCACATTTCTCTACCTTGTCCAAAAAACTATCTTGAGACACACTATCAAATGGTTTCCCAGAATTAAGATATTACACTACCTATAGCATTTCCCTAATCGACTGGTCCGGTTTTTTGTTTTGTTTTGTTTCATTTTTTTAAGAAAAAGAGGTTGGTTTTGCATGATTTGTTTTCAATGGACACATGCTGGGTTTTAACAATTCTTTTTCTTTTTCCTGCTCACAAAATACTTGCTTAGTTATACACTGAATGGTTTTGCTGAGCCAAGTCAAGCTTATTGAACTGGGATCTCCAGAATCTATCTTTCTTCCCTTCCTTTTAAAAATCTAGAAAATATTTGCTTGTTTCTAAGACCCTGGCACATTTCCCGAGATCTTTGATTTCTCACAAATAAGTTCCATTTCCAGGGTTGGGGTTTTTATTCTCAGTATCGTGGAGTAAAATGTGTCACAAGTTAGAGCCTGAAACTACTTATGGCATCTGTGGTTAGTGTAGCATGCCTTTGCTCTCTGCCTCCTTCTAACCATATTTGTTTTCCCTTTTTTAGTTTGAAAATCTTACCCTTGCTGGATGAGCTGGAAACCCTTGGTATATAGTCTTATCTGCTGTCTGTCTTCTGCTCAAAAGAGATAGACCATTGAAAGTGTGAAAAGTCTAAAAGGTCTCACAAATGCATGTTTGGTTGTCAAAATCATGATTATCACCACAGCATTTCAGACTCAAAACACATGCTGGCTGCTTTTGGCGGTAGGAAGTCCCCGGACCCAGAGCGGAGGCGAGTCTGCAGACCACCTGTGCAGGCACCCTGTGCACCTCCCCTCCCACTAGAACACTGGGTTTCTTCCTCTGGTCTTCAACCTGCCTTGCTATAGTCACTTTAGAAATGGCATCACTGGAGTCCGTTCTCTGCCCCGTTGGGTTTCTTGATTTGCCCTCACGTTTTAGGTGGTTGCCCCTAGAGTGGTGTGTCCACAACCCCAGGCTTCCGTCATTGCTTACAAAAGTGTTTTGTGTTCTGTGCATTACTGGCCGGTGGAAAGCGGACTTGATTTTTTTTTTATTGGAGTTCGATTTACCAACATATAGCATATCACCCAGTGCTCATCCCATCAGATGCCCCCCTCAGTGCCTGTCACCCAGTCACCCCCAACCCCCGCACACCTCCCCTTCCACTACCCCTTGTTCGTTTCCCAGAGTTAGGAGTCTCTCATGTTCCTTCACCCTCTCTGATATTTCCCACTCATTTTCTCTCCTTTCCCCTTTAGTCCCTTTCACTATTTTTTATATTCCCCAAATGAATGAGAACATATGTTTTTGCTTCTCCGATTGACTTATTTCACTCAGCACAATACCCTCCAGTTCCATCCACGTTGAAGCAAATGGTGGGTATTTGTCGTTTCTAATGGCTGAGGAATATTCCATTGTATACATAAACCACATCTTCTTTATCCATTCATCTTTCGACGGACACCGAGGCTCCTTCCACAGTTTGGCTATTGTGGACATTGCTGCACAATGGGGTGCAGGTGTCCCGGCGTTTCACTGCATCTGTATCTTTGGGTGCAACTCAGCAGTGCAATTGCTGGGTCGTAGGGTAGCTCTATCTTTAACTCTTTGAGGAACCTCCACACAGTTTTCCAGAGTGGCTGCACCCGTTCACATTCCCACCAACAGTGCAAGAGGGTTCCCCTTTCTCCGCATCCTCTCCAACATTTGTTGTTTCCCGTCGTGTTAATTTTCCCCATTCTCACTGGGGTGAGGTGGTATCTCATTGTGGTTTTGATTTGTATTTCCCTGATGGCAAGTGATGCGGAGCATTTTCTCATGTGCTTGTTGGCCATGTCTATGTCTTCCTCTGTGAGATTTCTCTTCATGTCTTTTGCCCATTTCATGATTGGATTGTTTGTTTCTTTGCTGTTGAGTTTAATAAGTTCTTTATAGACCTTGGATACTAGCCCTTTATCTGATAGGTCATTTCAAATATCTTCTCCCATTCTGGAGGTTGTCTTTTAGTTTTGTTGACTGTTTCTTTTGCTGTGCAGAAGTTTTTATCTTGATGAAGTCCCAATAGTTCACTTTTGCTTTGTTTCTCTTGCCTTCGTGGATGTATCTTGCAAGAAGTTGCTGTGGCCAAGTTCAAAAAGGGTGTTGCCTGTGTTCTCCTCTAGGATTTTGATGGATTCTTGTCTCACATTTAGATCTTTCTTCAATTTTGAGTGTATCTTTGTGTCTGGTGTAAGAGAATGGTCTAGTTTCATTCTTCTGCATGTGGCTGTCCAATGTTCCCAGCACCATTTATTGAAGAGACTGTCCTTTTTCCAGTGGATAGTCTTTCCGGCTTTGTCAAATATTAGTTGACCATAGAGTCGAGGGCCCATTTCAGGGTTCTCTATTCTGTTCTATTGATCTATGTGTCAGCTGACTTGATTTTCGAGCCTCCTCCCCATTCTCTCCTTTTTGACATGAATGGGTGGGTAGATAGATTCCATTGTATTGAAAACTACCTCTGTGAGTATGTTTCTAGCCAGCTTAGGGCACCACGGTCCCTGCCATCTGCCTGCTTACAAAAAGCATGGCATGATTTTAAAAGATATTTTAAAGAATAAACCACGGGTGATGCCTTCTTAACTACAGATCAAAATAGTTATATCAGCTTTTGCTATACTTATATGTTGGTGCTTTCTGCAGTTAAAATGGGGGCTTGTTGGACCTCAAGTATATAGATTCCAGAAATGAGCAATACACAGGCAGACTCAGCCAGACAACTCAAGCTGCTTTCCCCATGCTCAATACTGTGAGTTTAGGGAGGCCCTATCTCTCTTACCACCTGTCCTCCAGGGGGACCCAACCTTAGGTCGATAGACCACAAACTGACCCACAAACATGAGACATGTGCCACCAGAAACAGTCAGAAACAGTCACTTGTGCCCAAGGGACGCCCTCTCATTGTGCCGCTGTCCAGAAAACAAGGCTGAGTGTCCAGGCAAGACATCCAGAGAACATTCCTAAGATCTGGCGTCCAGATCTGGGGATCTCAGAGTCAGACAGAGACTGCCACCTGTGTGGCTCAGAAAAAGGAAGGTGTGACCTGGTGCCTGGCTCGGGAGGAACAAGGGCAAACTGAAGAAGTGCAAACCCACCAGTTCCCTGCACGTGCCAGTGACCTCACTGGGAATGTTTCAGTTCTTGGCCACTCTTCCTCTTATAGTCTGTGAGGGGGGCCATGGTTCCCCTTTCCTCAGGTGAGGAAAACCACCTGCCCAAGGTCACTTTCCCCAGGGGACAAGAGCAGGACTGACCCCCAGACCTGCCTGGTACCCAAGCCTGGTTTGGCCAGCTACACTCTCTTCTTTCCCCCACAGTTCTCGGGAGGGCTCCAGGACCTCCTGCTCCCCCAGAACCAGTTTGCCATGTTCCTGTACTGCTTCATCTTTATACACATAATCTATGTCACCAAGGAGATGATCTTCTTTCTCTTCTCCAAGCACTACCTGTTCTGCATCGCGGCCATTTTGCTCTGTTTGATTAAAACGTTATGGTCATACTTGCAGGTGCTTTTGCTCCCTCCATCACTGGGAACCTCCGTGCCTGTGGGTTACTAGGCCATGACCCAAGTCAGCCTCCGGCCTCCCTTCCTCCTCCTTCCCTCACATGAGCCTCCCCACTGTCAGAGCTCCCTGTTAGGAAAGGCTCTGCTGTCAACCATTTACACTTTAGTGTGAAGAAATGTGTTCGGGCCTTGTATGAAGCCTGAGTTCTCAGTGCAGAGGAAGATGCTTTGTGCCCTCTGAGGGGCGGATTTTAGAAGTTACCAAGTTAGGGAGGTTTCTAGAGGGAGAAGGGGTTTAGGGTCTCTAGGGAATCACAGGAGTCACACCATGACCAGGTTGGTTTGGGATCCACCACATCCACTCACTTGCACAGATCTTGTCTGAGGTGTGGGATGCTGAGGTAGGTTCGGGGATAACCCCCCAAAGATGTGCACATCCCCATGCCCAGCACCTATGAATACATCATCTTACATAGCAAGAGAGACTTGGAGAGGTGATTAAATTAAATACCTTACAATGGGGAGATGAGCCTGGGTTCCACCACAGGCCCAATGTCATCACAAGGGTTTTTACAAGAGGGAGGGAGAGGGCGAGAGTCAGAGAAGGAAGGGGATGTGATCATGGAAGCAGAATTTGGAATGATCCAAGAAACTCAGGTAGCCTTTAGAAAAGGCACAGAAATGAAATTTCTCCAAAAGCCTGCAGAAGGAATGGGGCTCCGGCCAACCCATGCAGACAGGTGGTCACCAGAACTGTAAGAGACTAAATCTGAGTTGCTTTAAGTCACTAAGTGTACAGTACTGCATTGAAGCAGTAATAGGAAAATCATACAGGAGCCAAGACTCCCCAGGCTCCTCCCAGCTCTGCAAATATGTCAGGATAGCAGCACCAGACCATGGACGAGAGTCCATTTAGCCCTGGGCCTGAGCAGGACTATAATGGTCAGTTACTTGGGCTAGAAGCCTACCCCCAGGCAACAGGCAGCTCAAAGAGAGCTGCTAACACTCCAGGGAGCCCAGGACAGAGCTACCAGAGTCGGACAGGCAAAGGCTAGCCCGACCACTGAGCAGTACAAGCCCAAGGGAGGCGAGGCAAAGCCCCAGCCTGCTCCCAGAGGGGGTGGGGAAGGAGGCCTCAAAAGCTTGGCTGGGCCCAGAGCAAGACAGCAGGGTTGCATTAGTGCAAAGTAGGAGGAGGGAAAAAGAAACCAGACCACACAGCCCAACCCTCAGTTCCCAAATGCACATGCACACACACACACACACACACACAGATGCACAGCAAAGTTGTCCACAGTAGAGATGTACACAACCACCCAAATAAAGAGGCAACAACAATAAAAAGGAACAGACCTTGACCACTGGAGGGTTCAGAGTAGGCACAAAATAAGGTCCCTGGTATGTATGTAATGAAGAATTCAGATCCCACCAACGCCCTGACCTCTCCTCTAACACACACACACACACACACACACACACACACACACCCCTGCTAGCAGGTCATCAGCTGCTCTGACCCCACCCGCCGTGCCCAGGAGGGAGGACTGGCGCCTGGCTCTGACACAGGAGGCCCTGGGGATAATGCAGCAAAGCCAATGAGGGTGAACACAGTTGTGTGATCGGGCAAGTCTGAAATGCCCCCTCCTTTTCTGGGTCATAGAGCTCAGCCTTAAGAGAGACTAAAGAATAAGCTTCTGTCTCTTTGGGCTCTGTGAGAGAGATCCGTGAAAACACATGAAAAGAAGACGACCGCCCTGGGATTCAATGTCAATACACATTCTCATGCCACGAAAGTCTATGGTGGCTTCTCATTTTCCGCCCAATTCGGTGCATCCACCCCCATTTATAGCTGCAGGTGACCGATATTTACCTGAAAGTCACAGAACTGTCATTTCTCATTAAACTTTGAACGATAGTTTTTGCTATGGGTCCTTTCTCACAGGCATTGTATTTGATCTGGGTTCCTGGGGGTAGGATTGAGGTAAGAGGAGGAGGAAATCAGGATATCAAAAAAGATTAAGGCACAGGTATTTGACTTGTTATAGCAGAAGGATTTGGGAGTTTATAAAAAATACCAAGTGTTATAAAGCCGTTAAGTTCATCACCCTATTGCCAGGTAAGCTGGACTTAGATACATCCATTTTCCTTTCAAATCTTTAGAGAAAAATTTAATTTCCTTGAACAGGTAAGTTAGCATCTCATAAGTTAACATCACATCCTTAGCAATGGGCATGACGTCTCCCTCCTGTTCCTCCTACTGTGACTGAAGACTGAAGTCAAGAGCCAAACTATGCCCTCTGGGAAAATGAGAACAGCTCATGGTCACTCCTTAAACTTGGCTAAGTTCTCTTGGTTCAAATTCAGAGCAGAAAATCAGAAGGGAGAGGAAGCAAGGTGGAGAGAATTGCACAGGATAGGAAGAGGGCATAGCCGAGGGTTACCAAGAAGACAATAAGTCAACATTCAAGCACTTCTTGAGCACCTCCAATGTGCCAGGCACTTTTCTAAATGCTCTACGGAGACTATCTTCATCAAAACCCTGGGAGGAAGATATGCTATTATCTCCATGTCACAGATGAGGATACCGAGGCTCAGAGAGGTTAAATGACTTACCCAAGATCATCTTGGATTCTAAGTCTGACTCCCAAACACAAGAGCTTTCTTTCTACACAACCATCTCCCAAGCTGCTGCCTTGAAGGATTTCACAGTCCTGCTGGCAAGATGAGCTTAACATACATGAAAATGTTAGGACACTATCAGCACACAGACCTTAGTGATGAAGGAAATAAAAGGAGAGGTCCCTGGAGCTCAGGATGATAGGAAGACTTCTCAAAAGACCATGTAAGCCTGGGGCAGGTGGAGAGAAGGAGAGGAAATTCACACAACTAAGATCAGGGTTGGAGTGTATACACAGTATGCCGGAGAAAGAGAAGGCTCATCCCTGCTCCGAAAAATGGTATAAAGGGTAACAGGCCTGGAAGATAGATATGGGGCCAAATTTTATAGTCTTGAATATTGCTCTGAGGAATATGAACTTAATCCCTTGGGACATGGAGTCCCTGAAGACTGTAGAGTGAGATAGTAACTCCTTCCAAAAAAAGGAAAAAAATACCTCCTTTCCTCCTCTCTCCTGGGGACCTTGTTCTTGCCTTAACAACCTCCTTCCATTTTCAATCTGGGAACATTCTAAGGTCTTGAGTGTGAGGAATGTATTCAGCTGGAAAAGAAACCCAACCACAGTGGCTTAACCAGATAGAGGTTTATGTTTCTCACATACTAAGAAGTCCCAGGTAAGGCAGTCCAAGGTGAAATTGCTCTAGGAAATCAGAGAGGATCTAGGCTGCTTTTTGCTCCACCATCCTTAACTTGACTTTTATCCTCCTCACCCATGGCCTTCAGCCTCATGATCTTAAAGTGGCTGCTGTAGGGGCACCTGGGTGTCTCAGTCAGTTAAGCATCTGCTTTCAGCTCAAGTCATGATCCCACTGTCCTAGAGTCAAGCCCAACACTGAGCTTCCTGTTCAGCAGGGCGTCTGCTGCTCTCTCTGCCTCTGTTCCCTGCCCCCCCCCCAACTTGGCCTCTCTCTCTCAAATAAATAAAATCTTTAAAAAGCGGGGGGGTGCTTCTGGAGCTCTAGGTATCAAACCCACAACTCTAGGTCAGAAAAAAGAACGGGAAAAAAGAAGCATCTTTTATAAGCTTTCTAGAAAGACTCACCTAGAGACTTCTGCTTATATCTCCTTGGTCAGATTGGGTCATGTAGCTGCAGGGCATCTGAGGTGGTAAGGTTTTCACCTGGACACTGTTGCGGCCTTGAACAAAATTAGGATTCTGACAGTGTGGGGAAAGAGAGGGATGGATATTGAATAAGCAAACAACTCTTTCTACCATACCCTGCTTTCTTAGACCTAGCTCCTGCACGGCCAGGCCCATGCCCATCTTGGTGGGAGTGAGAGAGACATGGGGTAGGGCACAGTTAGAGCCAATCCAGGCCCGGCCCACTGTGACATTGATGCCCTAAGGTTTCATTCACATACCACAGCAGGAAGGTCATCATTTTCTCTGGACACACAACTGGAACAGCTGTGCCTTCATCCTGCTGACCTCTGCCTGAGGCCCCAGGACCTTCCACATCCATGGCAGCTGCCCTGCCTGGGGCCGGGGACCAGACAGGGACACCCCTCTGTGCTGAGTGCCCTCAGCGAAGCTGCAAGAGGCAAGTTTGCTCCTGGAGTCTCTCCCCACTCCTGAGTCCCAGATTCCAAAAAACTGGCCCAGTGCCTCCCCACCCGCTCACACACACGCCCATCTCTCTCTGGTCAGCCCACTCACACCAAGCTGCTAAAGACTGAGGATGTAAGAGATCCTGCAGGTTTGTTTCAAAGATCCACTCAGCTTAAGTCCCAACAATCAAACACTAATAGTAAAGTTTCAGGCAGGTTTAGGGAGGGAAAGATGAAAGAATCTTTCCTACTCCCCAGATGGAATCACACAGGTTGTAACCCCAAGCTCTAGGACAATACTAGAATCCTGGAAACTGCTGGAACCCGCAGGAGGGAAGAGCGGACAGACTTGGTTCCAAAGGCCATTTCCCAGTCCTGTCTGCAATTCCACTTTCACAGGTGACTACAGGCAAGTGGGTTAAGGTTTTCAGGCTTCGTTGGGATGACCTGTAAATTACCTAAACTCTAACTCAGTGGGGTTTGGGAAAAAAAAAAAAAAAAGACCAAAGCCGAGGATCTGACTTCAGAAATTCTGATTTAATTGATCTAATCTGGGTTCAGTAGCTTCAAAGGTGCCGGAGCTGATTGTAAAGGGCAGCTGCATTACAAAATCTAAATCCTCGCTATGCTTGATCTGAAGACCAGCAGCTTCCCCGTTGCCTGGGGCATCTTAGAAATGCAGCATCCCAGGCCCCGCCAGCCCCAACCCACTGATAGCGCCACATTTGACAACATCCCCAGTGACTCTTGGGAGAAGCACTACTCTAGGCGATGTGATTCAATTCATCCCGTTGCTCTGTTATAAAGATCCTGCTCTGGGCCTGGAGGATCTTCCAGTGGGGGCTGTGGAAGCCGGGTGGCAAGCAGAGAGAGGACAACTGTGCACGGAGCCTCTAGAAGTGCTGTAGAAGCCTCCCCCAGCATCTGGCACAGCCCCTCCTCCCTCTGTGCCTTCAGGAGCCCTTGCTCTAGGCTTCTGAGGAATCAAATGATTTCTCCCAGCACTCGGGGATTTACCAGAAACTTCCGGAATCCCCCCAGGCCTGTCTCCACCTCTGCCCCTTTTTTGATCTAGCTCCTATGTGTGTGTAGCTTGGGAAAATCTTGCTAATATGCATTCATTCATTATTTAAAGGTTGCCACTGTTCCTTCAGGAAGGCTAAGCATGATTAAAAGATGGGATTTTTCCACAGGGCACAGCAGAAAAGCTAGGGCTCCCGCATTTTTAAGCTGTTTTGGCCAAGCCTTGTTGCATAATTTAAAGTCTGTGACTTATTTAGATTTAATTAGCCAAAGGAGCAGCAGCTGAGGTTCACTAGTCAGTATTTATTAAGCACCCTCAAAGGGTTTGGGAGCTCTTTAGAGCAAAAGAGCAGGATCGGCTTTGGACTTGCACATTTCCCACACCGACGCGGGAGGGGTTACAGAGCCTGCCAGCAGGAAGCATTTTTGTGCCTCAAGGACAACAAAGGGGTGGCATCAAAGGGCCTGCAGTCACAGGACACAGGCAGGCAGAAGCCTTCTCCTCAGCCCTCAGTCGGTGGGGTCAGGCCCCCCGCGGGGCTGTAGGACAGGTAAGTGTGGAGACAGGGTGAATGGTAAGTGCAGAGCCATACACATGAGAGGTGCCAGTAAGAGAAGGACAGGGAATGTGTAGTGATTGACACCTGACCTGAAGAGCTGGGGGGCGTAGAGGGGATGGCCCTCGATTGTGGGCCCCAGTGCCTAAGAACAACAATGCCAGGCCCATGGTCAAAACCAAGGCTGCGACCCGCAGAGCCTGAAACCACGTGTGCCTTCCACCCCTCCGATGGCAGCGGTCCCCCTGAGCACAGCCTGTGCCACACCCCCAGGGTTGGCCCATGAGGCCGGCCCTGGAGGCAGATGGAGGAGACCCTCAGCGTATGGGGCTTTTGTGGTACCTCTCAGTCCCACTCTGAGAGAGCATAGGTCCCTTCTGCCCTAGAGGCCAGAAGGAGGGAAGTGGGCTCTGTGCCCTTTGAGAAGGTGTGGGAACGAACCTCTGGAGCAGACTTGTGGTGGAGGAGGCTGGGTCTGGTGATCTGTGGAGAGGACAAGCCTTCTCCTGGGCCAAGTGGGCCCCTTGTCCACCCGCCAGCTCTAGAAGCAGAGTCTGAGGGAGCAGGAGGCAGCTCAGGCTTGCAGGTCCTGCTCCAGGCTCTCAGCTGCAAATCACAGGGCTAAGGAAACCTCAAGCTTTCCAACTCTGGGTATTATCCCTCAAGGCCTCCGCCCCCACCCAGTTCCATTCAGCTGATCATTTTTCTCTAGACTAGAAAATCCCAAAATAAGAGAATAAAGTTACACTTTTTACCCCTATGAACCTCTCTTGTTTCAAATGACACAGTCACTTTCCCTCAAACTTCTCTTCAAAGAAGCCTTTGTAGGGTCCTGGGGCAGAGAGCAGGCCTTGGAAGCCAGCCACCGGGAAGCCACACAGAAAGTGCTGAGTAAGGCAACCCTGGATTGAGAAGGAAAGTTCTAGGGCGGGGTGTTCCAGAAGCCGCTCTCCACCCCAGGAACGCCAGGGTGGTACCTCCCAAACATGGAACAGCTCTTCTCTCCGTATCCCGTGCCAGATGGCACCCCAGCTAATAGGGGGGCTGCGGGGACCACCCCACTGCCGGACACTTAACAAATGAACAGTCCAGTGAACAAAAGGATGCAATAGGCAACCTGAGAAAGATTCCATGAGCTAAAGCATTCTATGAAGGTTTCTGGGAGAGGGAAGCTCACACTTACTGAGTACCCCCTGGGGATCCCACCGTGTCCAGTGCACTTTGCATCATCACATTTCATCCGGAGGCCACTCCCCAGGCAGCACTATTACCATCACCACTTTGCATATGGGAAAACACACTCAGGTTCAGGAGTTGCCCGAGCTAACTCAGCCAGAAGGTTCCA
The DNA here is from genome assembly GCF_053574225.1 of Canis aureus. Lineage (NCBI taxonomy): Eukaryota > Metazoa > Chordata > Mammalia > Carnivora > Canidae > Canis > Canis aureus. Next base: position 51,556,696 of record NC_135621.1, read on the forward strand.
GAGACCAAGTACGGCAAGGAGAAGGAGCCGAAAGTTGATGTAAAAAAATAAAACAAAACAAATCTATGTCTTGTGTACTTGGGTTTGTGGATGAAGATCCAGAGCTGCTTGGATAACCTACATGAAGAGGGCTGTCACTGTGTTTCAAATGATATGGTGCACACCCACTGGGTCTCTCCCAGTGCGTACATATATCTAGGGGTAGCACCTTTGAAGGTACAGGCTTAAAAAGCTCCCTTTTCATTCTACCCATTCTCTCATTTCCTCCCACCAAAGGCTGTGGAGGGAAATGTTTTGGGGAGAGGACAGGGGTATAAGTCCTCATTGGCCCATCTGCTGCCCACATATCCACCATTTTCTTGAGAGCTGAGTGGGAGATCCACACTCAGAGCCTTGAAGAGCTTCCTCTGGACCCCATCCAAAACCTACTGGGTCCCTCAAATCAGGTGAGGAAGTCTGCAGCTGGCCTGGGGAGTCTGCTCTCTTCAGTCAGCTGTGCCTGGCTCTGTTAAGGCCAGGGTACTGTAGCAGGTGTGTGAAAGAAGGGGGAGATGCTCAGACCCAGAGAGAAATCCCAGGCTTCACTCTCACCAATTTTCACTTCTGAGTGACTTCTGTATCCTCACAAAGCACCCTTCCCCTAGCTCCCCTATCCAGCCCATATCAGAACTTGACTGTGTTCCTAGAAAATGATGAGCTTGGACTTGAAGACTCTGAAAGCACAGCGAAGTATAGAAAGCTCACCTGCTCTCAGATATCAGGCTACCTTCAGAGGATCTCCAGATTACTGCCCTAAGCAAACCACACAGTGCAGGACTATCCGGATTCTCACAACAGATCAGTGAGGGCAGGGATCAAAAACTGGGATGCCCAGAGGGCCCAGGCATGGCAGGTAAAACAAGGAAGCTGACCCCATGTGGCTAACAGGAAATAATAAGCCAGTGCAAAGGAGGCAGCCCTATGCCCCTTCCCTCCCACCCATTTTTACCACGTAAGGATACAGGCCGTGTCCAATTCAAGAAAAGCCAGGAATCCAGTCTTTTTATGTGATAACTGCTGATTGTGAATTATTGGTTCCCTTTTTTTTTTTTTTTCACCATACTATGGACCTAACAAACATCTGTGGGCCCACTGGTTTGCAAGCTCTGAACTTGAGATGTGATTTCCTTTATGATACAATCTCTGTTGCACTCTGAGACTGGCTAGGGGATTTCTTTAAACAGAAAGCTCTCCTAGTACAAAAATAGAACGTGATTCACTCCAGCAGTGTTTAGGCACGGAAGCAGCAGTGAGAGATCCTTCTGCCCTCCACGACCATCCTGCCTTGAGGTGTTTCAAGAGACAGGTCTCTTAATGCATTTCAAATCCAGTTAGAGTGGCAAAAATCTAATTTCCATACAACTTCTTGAAGGAAGATGGGAATTTAGCTCAAGCCTGGATCAGGATTAAAGCGGGAGCAAGGCAGGGGCCTGGAAGCGGGGAAATGAGTCAGGAGAATCTGTTAGGGGTGGAGGGTGAGGCTGAGTACCCAGGCTGAGCGAGTTGAAGGGAGGCAGGCAACAGCTCTGTGAGGATTGTTAAAGTGGTGGGGCCTGGGGACCAGAGCCAGCCAGAGAGGGGAAGAGGGGGAGGGAGCATCATTAGTTTCTATGGCAACCGAGGATTCAGGAAAGGGGGAGAAAGAGCGAGGGGGATCTCACAGAAGAGCTATGTTGGGCTGCTGCCTACAACCAGCTCTCTCATCTCCACCCAGGCACTTTGTCTATGACTCCTTGTCTACGGCTCCCCCTGATGCCTCCCCCACCGGATTCTGCTCATCCCTGGCACAGATAAATTACTATGAAATTATACTGAGAACATTTAGATCCCAAACGTGGGTAGGATGGATGAGTACCTACTTACTGTGCTTCTGGGCCTCCCCTCTTGAATTAAATAACATTTTCCCCACTGTCCTGCCCTAAAGCCTCTAATACCACTATCAGGGCAAAATTTCTTGGATAAGGATTTGTTCGTGTTCCATTACAAACCCTCATTAGGAAGGCTGACATCACGGATACTAATTTCTAGACTCTCGTATGGAATGAACTTCTCACATGGAGCAAGGATCTCCACTTCAGACTAGGTACGTCCACCAGTAGGGTTCAGACATATCTGAACATGTACGATAAACTGGTGGGCCGGGCCCCAGACGGGCCAGTTCATAGAATGCCTTCAGTGGTACCCACTGTGTATGTCCAGCATTCATTTCCCCTTGATTTTTTAGGGGGGAGGGACTCCATGTTCCCTAATCTTAGTCCATGAGGTTCAAGGGGGCTGATTTTCAATCAAGAGTGGGCCCAAGACCCAGACCAGCCAATGAGAACATTCTGTCTCTGGTCCAAATGATTAGTTCCTGTGTGGACACGTTATCCAAGCCTGACCAATGAGTCTCAAACCTGTTTTTTGCTAGAGCGCCTGGGAAGATAAGCTCTGAGCGAGTAGACTGTACGTCCACAGCAGCTGGTGGCCATCCTGTTCCACTAGGGGAAAGCCCGCCTGAGAATAAAGCTTCCAAGGAGAAAAGCAGAGCCAAGAAGAGATAAGAAGACACTGACAGGGAGAGACAGGTGGGAAGGAAAAGGAAAGAGAAAGGGAGTCCTTGTTGGCATGACTCAAGCCCCTGGATATTCCAGTTTTCTACTGGAAATAAGAGACATCCCGAAAGCTTTTCAGTTGCTGTTAACATTGATTTGAATTGGGTAGCTATCACTTGGAGCCAAGTGTTCTGAATCACACAAGGGCTTTCCCATTTGGCTAAAGAAAAGAGGATTATATGAGTTGGAACCTGGGATTGGCAATAGCTAATGGAGGAAATATCATGGCATCTGCTCCCAGCCTGTCCTGTGGAGAAAGATATGGAGATGAACCCAAACCAGGGAATTTGGGAGCCATGACAAGAGGTGGGGTTCTCACGTGCACAACCACAGCAGGAAAGGGAGCCATCTCCCCATTTCTTGAGGGAAAACAGCCCTGCTTTGGCACCAGGAGGGGATGGGGCACTGATGATAGCACAGGGGACCTGCTGGAGAGAAACTCTGAGGGCAAGTATATGTTGTGCACTGCCAATATGCAGAGCCCTGCGCTCATAAGAGGGTCCAGGAAAAGACCGTGAAAGGTCTGGAGCAACCCAAATGTCCGTCACCTGATGGGTGGATAACTAAAATGTGGGATATCCATAAAATGGAATATTGTCTGGTGATAAAAAGGAATAAAGCATGGTACAACATGAATGAACCTTGAAAATACTATGCTAAGTGAAAAGAGCCAACCACTAAAGACTACATAGTATATGATTCCATTTATATGAAATGTCCAGAATAGACTAATCTATACAGAAAGAAAGCAGATTAGCGGTTGCCTGGGATCGGGGGAATAAAGGGCTTGGAGAGTGACAGCTAACGTTGCAGGGTGATGAAGTGTTCTAAAATTGATTGTGGTGATGGTTATATAGCTCTGAATATACTAAAGCCACTGAATTCTACACTTTAAGTGGGTGAATTGTATGGTAGGTGAATTATATATCGATAAAACTGTTACCCAAAATAGGTCTTGAGGTTCCTACCCAGTCTGTCTATGGGGTGGGGGGGAAGAGTGTGGGGTCAGCCTCCAGAAGGCCCAGGGTACATCCTGCAGCTGCTGCTACTTGGGGTGTCAGTTCTGCCCTTAAACCCAAAGTGCTCTGGACTGGCACTTTAAGAGGGCTCCAATCTGGCTCATCCCTCCCCACAGGGTAAGGAATCTGTGAGGTCAAGTGGATATACCCACCACATACATACCTTAGTCCCAGACCATACCCAGGATATATAGGGCCCAGAAACTCCTTGCTCAAAGGCCCCAAACCTGTTTTTAGAGCCCAAAAGCCTCTTCTCCAGGCCTTTCTTTCCAAGTAGACTGAATTAGAGGTATGCATACAAGACGTATAATTGGAACTGGATACATAGGCTGGAATACCCACAGCGCCCCTTCAAATGGTGAGACAAGCTGAGAGTGAAGTGGAGCAGCCATGGGCCATGAGTAGGGTGTCAGGAGTCCTGGGGCCAGCTCTCCCCACAACTACCATGCTCTAGCATGGTGATTGGAGGAGTCTGAGAAGTCTCAAGTCAACCTTGACCTTCCATGTCAGGATGAAGATACATTTTTCAGGATAGGAGTTTAGAACATTTAACAATTGATAGCTTGCTTTAGGATTAGAAGATATTTAAGTACATGATTTGTGGACTTCATTCGTCCTCTTACACTGGAGCCCCACAAATACAAAGGTCCAGCCTTCTAGGAGATTCCACATTTAAGAGAAAAAACATCTTTCAGAGCTCTCCTTTCCATGAACTCTGGTGTGGGGTAGTTGCAGACTGCATGAATTTGGGCAACATGGTTAATAGATTCCTTACTCCAGGCTAAAGAGAAAGCTGACACATTGCCTGTCCACAACCTCCAAGTTTAATGACTTCTCTCAAAGTCTTTCAAATGAGCCATGGTCCAGGCATGTAGTGAGATGCAGTCTGGAGACTGGGGTGGTTCTATGAGCCATATGAAGGAATCCTGTGCTTGTCTGGCTCTCTTGTTTTGTTTTTGTTTTTGTTTTATAAGATATGATGTAATAGAGTTCCATTGGTCAGGAATAATAATAGCAGAAGCTCACAAGAGGGGCACCTGGGTGGTTCAGTGGTTGAGCATCTACCTTCGGCTCAGGGTGTGATCCCAGGATCCCAGGATCAAGTTTGACATCGGACTCCCTACAGGGAGCCTGCTTCTCCCTCTGCCTATGTCTCTGCCTTTCTCTCTGTGTCTCTCATGAAGAAATAAATAAAATCTTTAAAAAAAGAAAAAAAAAAAGAAGAAGCTCACAAGAAACATCAGAGGGCTGGGCTGGGGCAGACCAAAGAGTGTTCATTCACCCTTTTTCTGTATCTTCTTGATAGCCAAAAAGCCCTGGGGGATCCTGTGTTAGTGCCCTTGCAGTAGAGCCTGCAAGTCCTTGAAGAAGTTACCACCTGGTTGAGGAAATAACACTGACACTAAAGTCATTAAAATAGTAGAAAAATAGTAGCAATATAATTTAGGGTGTGACATAAAGTCTTCTCAAGACTAGAGATTACCTGGTCCAGATTGCCTCCTTGGCACTCTGGACATTTTGAGCCAGATAATTCTTTGCTTGATAGGGAGTGGACGTTGGAGGCTGTCCTGTGCATTGTAGAATATTTAACAGCATCACAGTCTCTACCCACTAGATGCCAGTAACAGGCTCCCTGTTTTAGTTGTGACAATGATAAATGTCTCTAGACATGGCCAAATGTCCCCTGGTGGGTCAAAATTGCCTCCAGTTGAGAACCACTGCTCTAGTGTAGACCCTGCCCAATCATCTCCATATGATTAATGTCTACAGACTGAAGGCATCACAGGAAGTCAGAAGAGGGAGAGATGATGGTGGGCCGGAGGAGCCTGGTTCTTGGAGGAGGAGGTGGCCACAAGGATGGGTAGGATTTGGCTAATCTAGTAGAAGGACAATGCTTCAGATAGAGGAAACAGTGTGCCAAAGGCAAGGGCATCCCCCATGTGGTCATGCAGGTGTGCTATGGCCAAGTGTCCCACGGAGGGGACAAGTGGGAGCTGAAATGCAGTCCACCCTCCCCTGGCCAAGCCATTGTTCTGGGTGCTGGGTTGTGTCAGTCCAGAGGAAGGGGAGCCTTTTCTTAGTACAAAGGTATCTTGTATGTCCCCCACCTTATGGGCTCCTGGTACTGTATATGTCCAGAGGGGGCCTTTTTCTTAAAGATTTTATTTATTTATTCATGAGAGAGACAGAGAGAGAGAGAGAGAGGCAGAGACACAGGCAGAGGGAGAAGCAGGCTCCATGCAGGGAGCCCAACATTGGACTCGATCCCAGGTCTCAGGATCAGGCCCTGGGCTGAAGGCAGCGCTAAACTGCTAAGCCACTGGGGCTGCCCAAGGGGGCATTTTTCTAATGACACACAGGCGCCACAGAGGCCAGCCAAGGCCCCACAGATGAGCACAGCTGGGATGGAGAGGAGAGGCAAACCAGCGAAGTAGCCAGCACTCCATCAGGGGCTCTGGCTTTCTCTAGCCCTGGTTGGCCCCACTGCACCCCTCTGCACTCTAATTGGTCTATGGGGACCCTGTCCTGCCCTGCAGAGGTCCTGCACAGAAGAATGAGAAAGAAGTTCTTTCAAGAACTCAAAGTAGGGACGCCTGGGTGGCTCAGTGGTCTGTCTGCCTTTGGCTCAGGTTATGATCCCGGGGTCCCTGGATGGAGTCCTTTACCGGGCTCCCCGCAAGGGAGCCTGTTTCTCCCTCTGCCTGTGCCTCTACCCACCCCCTCTCTCTGTGTGTCTCTCATGAATAAATAAATAAAATCTTTAAAAAAAAAAAAAGAGCTCAAAGCAGGCTGAACCAAAAGGAGAAGGAAAGCTCTGAGAGAAGAGGCTGGATCTGGAGACCGACCACAGCTGGTGTCCATGGGTTCGGGTCACTGCTACTGGGGCTGACCGCCCCCCCCCACCCCGCAGAAAGGCCCTGCACAGGAGCAACCACTCCCCAGGGAGGACCTTCTACCCAGAGCCCCCCATCTCCTGCAAAGAGACTTTCAGAACTTCCAGGAACCCCTGGCCCCATCACTTCGCCTTCTTTGCCCATCCATCCAGCTGTGGCCCAGTACAACCCAGGGTGCAGGTGCTCCTGGGGATACACGAAGATCGTCACAGGCCATGTATTTGGTGTGGGTCATTTAAAGAGCCTCACAGGACGAGCGCTCAACCTCCACCCTGGCTTTCCCCTGCTGGTGTCCTGCCTGAGCTCACAGAGGTCAGAGGTCTCGGTCCAGGGGTGCTGCTCATTCCCCTCCTACTTCTCATTTTACAGTCACCCTTCTCCCACCTCTCAAAAAGAAAGGCACACCCCTCACCCATGCCAAATCTTACCATGGTGCATTGGCTTAGGGAAAAACGTATGCGCATCAAAGCTACACTCTAAATCCCGGCATCAGTGTTGAGGAAAGGAATGACTGATGACTGGGCAAATCAATGAGGTTCTAATTCTTTGCTTTCATTCAAAGTGAAAGAGAATCTCTTCTAGTTGTCAGCTGATAGATTCTTAATGACCCACCCATATGATCGTCGGCATATAACTCAAAAAGAATTTCTAAAATTGATTGACAAACTCCTTATACTTCTTTGTACTTACATACGTGAAAAGGTTCCTGAGCTCAGCTCTCACATCTATTAAAACACACACACACACACACACACACACAAGAATTAATGCTGAACCCTGACCTCATCTAGCAATGAGTAATATTCATTCATGGAAACAGGAACTAATTGGGGCAGGAAAAAAGCTTTATCTCATTAAGAAATGTATTTCCAATTAAGCTTTATTCTTTATGCTTCCTTAGTATCTATTAAAATCCCTAATGGCATTTGTTTTGATTGTGGACTAGTTGTCATGGTACAAATCGAGAGAACATATTCTCTTAACATTTCGAATCTATGGTCACAGGAAATTTAAAAACTTAATTCATTTTATATACAAAGCTTTTGGAGAGAAGTATGACAAGGTGGTACATAAAAGTCATCCGATCATAAAAATATATGAGGATAAAATTATGTAGGAAAAGGAGAATGGAAATATAAACTCGAGGAGAAAAAAGAAAGATGACATTTTTTCCTACTGTTATAAACTTCACGTGTTTTTTAAAAGGATGGCAGTGAGTATGCAGTGGCTATAGTATTTCATTTGGAAATATTTTTCAGAGCTCCAAAAGCAGTTTTATTTTCCTTTTTTTATATAAATTTATTGTTTATTGCTGTTCAATTTGCCAACATATAGAATAACACCCAGTTCTCATCCCCTCAAGTACCCCCCTCAGTGCCCGTCACCCAGTCACCCCCACCCCCCGCCCTCCTCCCCTTCCACCACCCCTAGTTCGTTTCCCAGAGTTAGGAGTCTTTCATGTTCTGTCTCCCTTTCTGATATTTCCCACTCATTTTTTCTCCTTTCCCCTTTATTTCCTTTCACTATTATTTATATTCCCCAAATGAATGAGACCATATAATGTTTGTCCTTCTCCGATTGACTTATTTCACTCAGCATAATACCCTCCAGTTCCATCCACGTGGAAGCAAATGGTGGGTATTTGTCATTTCTAATGGCTGAGGAATATTCCATTGTATACAGATACCACATGGCAGTTTTATTTTCCAATGTCAGTGTTTGCACACACCAGAGGGCTCACCCTATGTAACTACACTATAAAAAAAAAAAAAAAAAAAAAGAATGCTCCCACAAATGTGCAAGGGGAGTACCTAGAGTTTCAGGATTCTCTGAGGAGTCTGCAAGAAAAACTTCAGACCCTGCCCCCCTAAAGGCCCGCAAACCTGGCTCTTGGCTGCAAGGAAGGGTGCCTAGAATGAATGCAGAGTTGAGGGCGTTGAGGGCGTGCTGGAAGCTGGGGGCTCTGCCTGGCGCTGGGTTGGTGGGCCAACCAAATGGGCCAAGGAGATCTCCCTCCATCCAATCAATACTTCCCTCCTGTCTTGTTTTCTCATTTTATTTTAAGCATTGCTCTCTCTGAAATACCGTCGTCGTCTCCACTCCAGACGTCCCGCCAGGCGGGTGTGAGCTGGGCCCTGGTCGCCCCGCCGCCTGCAGCGCTGGCTCCCCCGGGGACCCCGGGGCGCCCCCGCCGGCCGGGCACCCTGGGTTCCGAGCTCGTCTCACGCCCAGGGGGGCGGCCCTGAGTTCTGTCACCTGGGCCCGCGTGTGCACAGCGCCGGGCACCGAGCCTGGCCTGCAGGACCCGGTTGCGGGCAGCAAATACTCGCGAGCCGCGCGGTGGCATCTTCCCGCCCGCCAGGGATGACACGAGTCTGGACTTCCCAGCGTCGCCCTTCTCCGCGCCCAGGGCACCGAGGAGCGTCCCTAAGTCCCCAGGGGCTCCTTTAGGGCCGGGCCCGGGAGGGGCGGTGAGGACGCGCTCCAGGGGCGGGCGGGGAGCGGGACCTACGAGGGCAGGCCCGGGTCACCTGCCGCCGCGCTGTCACTTCGCTGCACTTACGAGGACGCTCAAACCCAGGCGTCTCTCCCTCCTCCCTGTCCGCCGCGCTGGCCCCTTTCACACCAAGGGATCGTGTCTAAAGTCTAGGACCCTGAAGGGTCTGGCTTCAAATGCAATGATGTAAGGGCTGGGAGAGAAAGGAGGGGAGTGGGGGAAAAAGAATCCGAGATTGAAAGCCATGCCTAAGCCCCGTTTCTTTAAGATCTCTTCTGCCAAAGCAATTTGGCATAGGCATTAAAGAGTCGTTTAAAAAGCGTCACACCCTTAACCCATTAATTCCAGTTCTAGGATGTTTGCCCATGGAAGTAATCTGGGGCAAAGGTTTAGGTACGCAGACACCACTGCCTTGTGATGGAAACTTAAATATATATACATATTATTCCATTGATTGAAATATCACTGTGAAATATGAAAAAAAGAAAATAACCGTATTTGGATGGTAGAGTTATATGTGATTTATAAAACTTTTTTTGACATCTGTAATGTATTCTTTAATTTCTTGTATAATAAAATTTTTTCACCGAGTTAAGTTTCAGTTATCAAACAATAATCAGGCGGGTGTTTAAAATGGTGATTTTTCAAGAATGTATCATGGCATGGAAAAAATGACCATAGGGAATATTTGTTGAGCACTTACTATGTGCCAGATGTTCTGCTAAATGGTTTATACAGATTCTTACAACCATTGGAGACAGATTTTATTACTGTCACTCTTCTAAAACCTGTGGCCCAGAGGAGGAGCTTGCCTAAGGGTGACTAGCAAATATAGTGTGAAAATTGAGGTGTAGAGTTTATCCAAAGGGCTTAACTGAGTAAGTGGCAGAAATAGGATTTAAACTTAGAGACTCTGAACTGGGAGCCCAGGCTCTTAACTTCCCTGCCACAGTGTGCAACACTGTATGCATCAATAGGCCAGTAAGGTGTATGCACACAAGTGACCCTCCTCCCAATATATGCATAGAAAAATAATTGAAGGACAGACTCGACATTTTCACAAGGGTATCTCTCAGCGGAACAATTACCTGTGATTTAAATATTCTTTATACTGGATATTTAAATTTTTCAACAATGTGTGTGTATCGATTTAACAAGTAGACAAAATGTTATATACAGATTGATTCCACTAAAAAGTCATGTGCTAATTGCAGCACTATTATCATAAAAACTTGAAAATAATTCAAATGTCAATTACTGTTTCAATAGTTAAAATCGATTATAAAAAATATTAGGTGCAATAATTTGTAGGCATTGAAAATGAAGCTTATAAAGACCAGGTGATTCCATATGTGAGGTGCAAAATGGTAGGCATATCATGTGTAATTATTTGAAATATCACTGTGAAATATGAAAAAAAGAAAATAACCGTATTTGGATGGTAGAGTTATATGTGATTTATAAAACTTTTTTGACATCTGTAATGTATTCTTTAATTTCTTGTATAATAAAATTTTTTCACTGAGTTAAGTTTCAGTTATTAAACTTTGTATGGAACACATGAGCATCTCTTTGCCTTTCTGTCTTATATTTCAATTCACTGCCAAAACACCCCAATAAGAACAGGCATTTTCTCTCTCATTTTACTGATAGGAAAATTAAGGCATAGAGTAGGTGAGTTCGTTTGCTAATCTAGCAAATGAATGGCAACCCAGGGGATAGAATCCAGACCTGCAATTCCCCACCCCGGGGCTCTGACCTATAAACAACACAGATTCTCTTAGATAAGGTCTGCATGGTGCCTTGATGGAGAATAGAAAACACTATTATTAAGACCTCAAACTGAGATCCAAGTTTGGATTCTCTCCAGTGGGCAAGAGCCTGAAGACAGGAAGTATGCCCTGTTGATGCTCTCTGTGTCCCAAGTGGGACTGCCCAAGGCCTAAGGCTTTCTTCCACTACTCTCCAAACCCTTGCACCTACACCGACACCACACCCAGCCAGTCTTGTTCCCAAATGCAGGCTCCCCAAAACATACCCTGCCCTTGGTTGGAGAGAGGCCAGTAGATTTACAGTTTATCCTCTCCCAATGCCCCTTAGGGTACAGCCCTGCCCATGGCCCAATGAAAGGGGCAGGGACCCCAGACGCTAGCATGTGTGGCACCCAGTAGGCATGAGAAGGAAGCCTAGAAAGAGAGGTGAGAAGAGATAAGTGTCATCAATAGGGGGTGAAGCCAGTGGGAAGCTAGGGGGCTGAGGGGTCTCAGGGAACTTGGTCATCGGGCCCTGGCTGTTCACTTAACAGATGGAGATGTGACCTGCCAGGGTCACACAACAGCCAGAGAGAGTAGGAGTGAGTCCAATCCAAAGCCCAAGGGAATCAGTGGAAGACCAGGCTAGGATTCCAGAGCCAGGTTTCATTCATTTAAAAAATACCCAGTGCCATCCTTGCTTACCAGATCTTTCTGTTCGTATAGGGCCCGAGTTATTATCCTCAATTTCACCCCCTTAGGGGTCAGTGACCCTCATGGCTCAAATGGGAAAAATCTAGCAAGTCACAGGAGAGGGAGCAACTCCCTCTCCAGAAAAATGAACCCAATCTCCAATACATGAAACAAACCAATGGGCTGAGAGTCCAAGGGTGTGTCCAAGTCCAAGGATCCCAGAGTCAGGAAGAGGCAGGGTTTGAGTGGCCCAGAAAGGGGGGTGTGCTATAAAGAGCTAAGAGAAAAACAGAAGTTCCCCTAAGTACAGTAAGCGTGCAAAGTGCTTAAGAAGTGGTGCTAAGCCCAGGTTTAGCAGTCCTCGTGGCAGGGAAGCATCCTTAAAAAGGAGGAAGAGAGGGGGGTGTTTGGATGGGGCGAGTTGTGCAAATAGTGCATTTAAGTTCTGGCAACTGAAGACCAGGATGATGCTACTGGTACTTTCTGTAAGGAAAGGAGATGTCATTTGGGGATGTAGCCCCGAATGCCACAGGGAGCCTTTTAGGGAAAAGTACAAAAAGCATTGCCTAGAAGGAGACCTGTCCACCTGTCTGAGCTGGTCGATGACCAGATATTTGCTTCCCTGCTTCTGTGGGGTCCAAGCAGTTTCTTTGGAACAAAGCAGGAGAGGGGCAAGTGCTGGACAGAGAAGCTGGGGCATTTTACACCGTAAAATGAGCTCCTGTCACGCTTCTGCTGTTCTGGGTGCTGCAGGTATGGCTCCTGCACTGCCACCCCAGTACCTCTCTTGTGAAGCAGCAGCTGAAGAGACTGCACGCTGCCCGGGGAGGCAAAGCCCCAGGAGGCAAAGGTCCAGGAAGGAATCAAGCCTGAGAACCACCAGCACCTTCATTTGGAGGCAGAGGCCTGAAGGTTCCTTGGAGCACTGTGAGGTTAAGGGGCCTGCAGCACTTAGCTCACTAATGAAAGCCAGTCGCGAATGACAGGGTTTGTCAATGAGGCAGATCAGATTCTGATTTAAAGGGCTGCCAGTGGGCCCAGGAAGTGAGCCTGGGGTCCAGGATCGAGTCCCACATCGGACTCCCTGCGTGGAGCCTGCTTCTCTCTGCCTATGTCTCTGCCTCTGTGTGTGTCTCTCATGAATAAATAAATAAAATCTTTAAAAATAAAAAAATAAACAAAAACTGCAATCTGGGTGCGTCACATCCTGACTCCAACGGCACAGCTTCCACTCTTCTTCCATTTCCCCTCCCCATTCCTTTATTGTACATCAGGTGTGTATGTACACAGGTGTATTGCATCTTTTTAAACAAAACAGCCAATGGTATGTTTCAGTTGACAGCAAATGGAGGTGAGATGGGGAAAAATAATGATTGTATGAAAATAGCCCCTTTTTCCTTTAGTGGCCTGCTCCTGTGGCTCTTACCTTTATACCCCAGTAAGTTCATTTGTTCTCATCGTTTAACAAAGATAGAACAACATGTAAATTCTTACAGACTTTCTTCGACTGAAGAATTTTAATGTTTTTCATTTATCATTGTACAACCAAGGACAATTTTATAATTTTGTAAATTTTATAAATTATAATTTTTTGCATGTAGCTGTTACATGTGGGGCCACCGTCTTTAAGTAGGGATAAATTATTCTAAAAGAGGGATGCCTCGGTGGCTCAGGGGTTGAGCGTCTGCCTCTGGCTCAGGTCGAGATCCCAAGGTCCTGGATCGAGTTCTGCTTCTCCCTCTGCCTATGTCTCTGCCACTCTCTTTGTGTCTCTCATGAATAAATAAATAAAAATCTTTAAGAAAATTGTTCTAAAAGAAATAGATCTTAGTATCCTTTCAAGTCAAGTGTCTTGATGTTTAAATAAACTTTTTGTTTGAAAAAAAACAAAAAGCAAAGTCATGAGCCTTCCATGCTTGCAAGCCCTAAATGAACTCCCATTGTACTTAGAATAAATCCAAATTCCTTAAATGCCACCCACAAGACCCAATATGATCTCACACTGACCTTTCTCTCTCCCCTGCACTCATTTAGTGAAGCCCCACTGGCCTTCTCTCTACTCAAGTCAGCAGAGCTTTTTCTGCCTGGTGCTTTATATCTGTGGCTCCCTCTGCTCAGAATGTCCTTCCTTCTGCTCACCTTCCCCTCTGCTGTAGGCAGGACTGGCTCCTTCTTGTGCTATAGGTCCCAGAGCCCAATGCGAACAGGTCACAGAAGGCCTCACCGTCCAAAACCCTTGACTTCTTCGTCACACTTAGATCACCTGGAAATCACCAGTTGTCTGCTTGCTTGGTATCCCCTCCCGAGCCCTGGCCCCTCCCACTTGTGGCTTCACCATCCACATTAGAATGTTCTAGAATGTTCCTTTGTGAAAGCTCTCGGAGCAGTAACTACGAGGGATGCAATGCTTGGCAGAGCGCTTGCCATTTGGTAACCATGCAGTAAATATTTGTGGAATGAATGGATGAATGAATAAGAGGTCTGCTGATTTGAATTTAAGTGACTGCAAGGAAACCCAGGACTCAAATTCCAAATAAGGAAAGATGAGAATCTTCAAATATTCCCTGTTGTTCTCCCTATTCCAGTTGAGTGCCAGCACATCTTGCTCAATTCCATCATCCCAGGTGTGTGTGGGGGTGGGTGAGCTGGACCAAGGGTCTGCTACCACGGTCTCCGTGAGCTGGGACCCCTCTTGCTGTATCTGGAGGGGGGAGTGCAATAGCCTGGTTCCCAGTGAAAGGGATGCTGTCCTGCAGGAAAGGCCAGTGGGTGAGCTGGGGGACTATACGGGAGCATGGGGTGCTCTGACAGTGAGGGTCTATCATGCTTTGGAACCGAGTGTTAGGAGGAGAGGGTGGGAAGAGAGACTCCATCCTTTCCCCCTGCTGTCAACAGGCATGATTTCAGAGCTGAGGTAATGGACGGGGAGGGTACAGCGAAGGACACAGAGGAGGGCAGAGGAAGGAGGCAAAGCCTTGTGCAATTTCCTGGGGGAGCTCAGTGAAGGGCTGCACTTGCTCCCCAGAGGCATGGGGAGTTGTGGTTGGCCCAGAATAGATCTGCTGACCCACTTCCGGGGGTCCTGGGACCCTAGAAACAGAGAGGAAGCCCTGCAGTATCTTCCATCTGCTGCTCTGCTTTCCCTGCCTCCTCCGAGGCTCCAGCACAGGCTCAAATGTCCCCTCCATTTCTGCCTCTCCAGGCAACTCAGGATTGGAATTAAACATATACTTTCCCTCTACCGGGTTACCCCTGGCACCGGGATTCCTGGGTCCCTGGGGCTGAGGTCTCAGGGAGGGGCAGAGCCTGGCTCTGGTGGGCCCTCAGATTCCCCGGGCCCTCCGCCAGCAGGGAAAGAGGGTGCAGAAGCAGCCTCGCCCCAAAGCACAGCCTCTGCAGCAGCAGCAGCAGCAAACAGCTTCCCTTGCACCTCGGGAGGAAGTGTTAATGAGGAGGGCCCTAGGGAAGGGGTGTGCCTGCCTGCGGTTGTAACAGTTTGCTCCTTTCAGCTCGCAGGGACCGAGTCCCTTACAGGAGGTGCACGCCTTCTTGAGGGTGGGACAGTTAATGCTACTAGAGAATGTGTGGACATTGGTTTGGGGTGGGTTTTTTTTTAAGATTTTATTTTTTTTAAGTAACCTCTGCACCCAACATGGGGCTGGAACTCACAACCTGAAGATCAAGAGTTGTCTACTCCATTGAGCAAGCCAGCCAGGTGCCCTGATTTGTATCAGTCAACTAATGGAAAGTGCCCAGTGCAAGCATTTCTTAATCAAAGAGCCCTGCAGGAGGGCAGCTGTCAGAATGGTGACAAGCAGCCTACCCTACGGGTCAGGGCTAGTGTTGAAGCCTGAGCTTTGCCTCTCCCATGGTGGAGGCCCCTGAGGAGGACCCAGGCCCTCTCCAGCCCCTGCCTTTGCACCCAGGTCCAAAGCAAAGCCCCTCCCATTTGTTCCCCACCCCCACCCCCCAGGGAAGCAAAGAAAAGCGATAAACCCACAGTTTCCTTTGGAGGCAGGGGACAGTCCTGCTTTAGCTCAGTCTCTGCCCATCTCGCAGCTCCCCCCCACCTCACGACCCCTCCACCCCCCTCCCCTAGGAGCAGTATAGGATCCTCCTATCAAGCACCATCCCCTGGTTACAGTCCTGGCATTCTTCCCTTGGCCCCCATCTCACACACTTGCCTCATTCTATGGCACTATCTATGGGTTGAAGAGGACAGACTCCGGAGGCCTCCATCCAGAAACCGGAGCCAGGCAGGAAAAGAATGTAACAACCAGAGACTTGGGTTCAGAACCTACTACGTGTGGCGTGCACCCAAGGTCAGCACTAAAATAACAAGGCAGCAGGGAATGCAGGAAGGAAGAATCAAAACACCGTCCCTGCTCCAAGAGAGCTATGTCTAAAATGATGGGCTGAGTAGAAAAAGCAGCTAACAGTAAATAAAGGTGGTGCATGGCAAGTCCTCACCAGGAACTGTATAGTCCTTGCAGCCAGGGATTGGGGGAGCCAGGGCTTCCTTGGCCACCAGCTTTTGTTTTGCTGAGGGGACATAATGATGGTGGAGACCGGAGCCCAAGGGTTGAGAAGCTGAGAAGTTTGAGGAGAAAGAGAAAGTATCTAGCAACTCTGGGTGAGAGAAAAGTTTGGAAAAACAGAGAGATCTTTAAATGGGACTTAGAGAGGGGCACCTGAGTGGTTCAGTCCCTTAAGCATCTGCCTTCAGCTCAGGTCATGATCCCGGGGCCCTGCCCTGGGATAGGAGCCCCACTCAGGGTTCCCCACTCCGCAGAGTCTGCTTCTGTCCCCACCCCTACTTATGTTCGCTCTCTCAAACGAATACATCAAGTCTTAAATAAAATCAAATGAATGGGACTCAGGGTAATTGGGGCCCACAGGCACTCTGTAAAGCTCTCATCAACTTCCCATAAAACTTTCATAAAACCTACCTGTCAGTTGTTTTGGAGATGAATTCATGTCAGGGGTCCCAATAATGAATTGAAGGCGGCTCAGAAGGCCAGAGCTGGGGCAGGCCAAGAGGATTCAGATGCTCCTGCCTTACAGCAGGAAGTGGGGTCTGGGTTCCCGGGGAGGGAGGCAGCTGAGGGCCCAGGCAGCTGGGAAGGGAATGCTTTCTTGGCCTTGAATGAGAGAAGCGGGAGAAGGCTCTGAGGGGAAGAACACTCTTATAAGAAAAAACTGTAAGATGATGCAAAACTGACAGAGAGCCTCAAGCCTGGACGAGGGAAAGGATTTTCTGGGGGACAGGGCTGGGGCGGGGGCGGGGGGAGGGTAAGACGTAAGTCACTAATTCTAGTCTCTTCCAGCCTGTATATCAATGAATTTGACCTATCTCACAAAAGAACATAGAGTATTTATCATCTCTCACCTGGGCTGGTAAATAACCTTCAACCGGGCTCCTGCCTCCAGCCTCTTGGTCCCGCCAACATGTTTTCCACACACAGTGACACCAGCATCATCTTTTAAAAGTCCAGCTCTCATGGCTGCACTCCTGTTTAAAGTCCTTCAATGAACCCTCATCACCCACCCAGCAGAATTAGCCTAACTCCTGAGCAAGGCCCACTGCACCTCAGAATCTTCCCAGCCTCATCTGTGGTCACGTCCCCCACATCCCTCACGCTCCATCACACTCAACTACACTCAACTATGTGCAGTTCCTCTAACACAACTTGCTTTTTCATACCTCAGTGCCTTCGCATATCGCCCCCCTCTTTGCCCAAAGTACCTTCTTTGGCTCAACTGCCAGCACCCCAGAAGCCTTCTGGGACCTTCTCTTCCCATACCTTATATTCACAGTCCTGCTTAGAGGGCTCTGGGCTGGCACTGCCACGTTGTATCATTACCATGATCTTCATCCATTTATGTGTCAATAACTAAAGGACAGGACCAGACCGTACACACTCTTTGCAGCCTAGCAGCCAGCAAAGGGCCTAGCTCATTGCTGGCATTCAGAAAATGTTCAGCAAATGACTAAACTCTTAAAAAGACCACACAGAAGCACCCTTTGCAGAGACCGTCTAGCTGACAAAGACCCCCTTTTCTCTGAGAACAGCCCCCAGATGTCAGCTGGAGCGAAGGTGGACATCTGACCTGAGCTGGGCCCAGTGTATTCCTCCTCAGGAAAGTGGAATTGTAGAAGTTTGTTTCTGGAACTACAACACGTAAACTTTAGAATTATAAGCTTTCTGAGGCATGTATACTCCACCATTTGAGCTGTGCAATAAAGAAAGTCACCCCTAAAAGAAAGAAAATGAAGCACCAGGTAGAGGATTTCAGATAGCTTTCTGATTCCCAGGTGGTCCAGCCCTCTCCTGAGACTGTAAGAGATTCCTATCCCCAGGCTTTGTGAGACACCCTGATTTCTAATAATCGGTCTTCCACTTTGTGTTTTAGCTTTACAACATTTCTGTTCCTGACCACGTAAGCCAAACTTTGTCCTGGCAGAGTGGCTTGGGGTTTCTTTTCTTCAAAATCCTTTATTTTAATACATAAACCACGTTTGGGCATAGATTAATCTGTAAATTAACATACATATGCAGAACTAGCAACATAATTTACAAGGCTCAGTGCAAAAAGAAAACGTGGGAATCCTTTGTTCAGAAAGTACAATAAAAGGCCCTAAAATATAAAGCTTTTTCATTTCTTCTGCAGTCTCTCTTTTGATTCGTAATGGCACTTATTGGCTATTTAATGCCTAAGTAAATAAAGCCTAAAACTTTAAATCATTAACATGAATTTTATCATTTATCTTTACATTGTGCAATAAGTGTATGGAGAATCACCAAAATTATACACTCTGCATTTCTTGGCTTCTCCTGGAAGATGTCTCAAATTGACCAGAGAGATAAATCTAAGTCCCCCTAGGCACTGAGCTGTCTGATGGACTGGGATACTTTCTAGGACAAGTATAGACCCTCATAAAATCCCGAAGTTCCCAATCTGAGACTCAGGCCCTGCAAGCTTGACAACTTCTGGGTCTTTCCTTCCCACCAGCCTCCAAATCTATGTGCTATGCCTTGGCTGGGGTCAGGGAAGTCAAGCCAAATGGCTCTCATTCCAGTAGCATGGCTGACCCCATCCATAGCAGACAGGTGAATCCTATGGTCTTTAAACTTCCACACTCAGTACGTGGTGGGCAAGAGACTCGCCCTCAGCAAGTCACTTGCTGAATGTACCATGAAACTGCCATTCTGGGGCCTAGATGGCTGCCATTATGCCCAACTCTAAGACTCTGCTGAGCATGCACAAATCCCTGACCCTCTCTGCATGCACATCCAGCCCTCACCAAAGGCAGAAGGCAGCAATGCTGACTGGGTGAGGGAGGGAAAGTCTGGGTCTCAGGGCAGCAGCAAGCTGGAAAGTGAGTGGCCAAGAACCCATCCCATGAAGGAGGGTAGGCCATGGTAGTTGGTACCATGCATGAGCCAAGGCTCCATGCTCTTAGCACATGCTCCAAAGTCCCATCAGTCTTCACTTATAAAACACATTTTCAAAGATAAAACTAAGAATTTCAAATTATTGGCTACAGAGCATTAAACCCCAAATGCTGAGCTCTTTTGCACATGGAACCCTGTGGGACTATGCTGGTCATATGCCCATGAAGTTGGCCCTGTCACATGAAAAAGATCTCTAAACTTCATTAAATAGTGTAAGTACAGAAAGCTGAAGCAAAAGAAGGAAAACATATTTCAGATAATATTAAAGAATTTTAGAGCAGTCAGAAGACCCACAAAACTTTAATATCATTCACATCTCAACCAAAGGATAAGCTAAAGAGCAGATGTCTTTATTCCCTTCAACCTATACTATTGAATTGACCAGAAGATGTGGTATGTATGGATAAACCAGAATTAGATTTATAAGCATTTTCAGGTTTTATTCCAAAATACGCTTTTAGCTATTCAGAGGGCACTTCATGAAAGATAATAGACTCCTGTGAAAACAACAAAGAGGAGGAAACATTACTAGTTTCCTTTGCCCTAATAACTTAGGCTTTTAATGGCTTAGCAATTCAACATGAGCTTCACTTCACAGAGGCTTATATAAAGAACTTTCTGTTGGCATTGGCTCCAAACAAGGCCTTTCGTATTTCAGGCATCTTTTGTTGGGCTAAGAGATCCAGTCGACTTTCTAGGGTATTGGAAACCTTTATTCTCTGATTGCCACTGTAGACCTCCACACCTCCAGCTGCATTCATAGACAGGTGCACCTCTTGATCAACTTGGACTTCCACACATTTATGGGAGACTGCCATGTACTCAGGGATGGCTTTTAGCACTGCAGCCTCCACCAGGAGGAGGTCCTGTGGCCTGCAGCGTATAATTACCACGGGCTCCAGCAGCCGGAGCAGACCCTGGAGCACTAGTTTATCCAGGAGCCCCTGGTAGACTTCTGGGTCGGCCACAATCCTGCTGAGTCTCAGCTTTGCATCATTCAGCAACTCTGAGATGAGGTCATCTCGGGCTCTTAGGACTTTCAGCCTTGCCTGATTCCTCATGGTGGACATCTGGATTTTCTTCTGCTGCTCTATTTGCTTCTCCTTCTTCTCATAATACTCCATAATCTTTAGTCGTTGGGTTTGCACAAGGCGTCCTTTCTCAATATTGAACTCTTCCTCAGACTTGGCATCTATTTCTTCTGCCTTTTCATTGGCTTCCTGTTCAATGAAAGCCATCATGTGTTTAATCTGCTTCTGTACATCGCCATCACTTAGGGCCATGGTTGCTCCTGGAAAGGGAGGTAGAGGGAGAATTCGCGGGCCCTCTGGCTCCTTTGATTTAGGGCAGAATTTCAGGAATGACTTCAGAATGCCACTTCCTCAGCTATGGAGTGCAGAAGAGAGGAAAGGAGAGAGTGAGAGTCTGAAAGGAAGATCATGGAGACCATCTGTTCACTGCTCATTTCACAGATGAGGAAACTGAAGCCCAGAAAGGAAAAGCTACCTATCTGAGGTTATACCCTATAAGAACAGACAAAGAACAGATGTGAACCCGGATTCCCTGAATTTTACCTCTATTACACTCATCACTTTTTTTTTTCATCATTAAATAAAAAAAAAAAAAATAGGGTAGACTTAGTCCAAAAGTTTTTTACAGTGATGGCCTAAGACTCATATAGCAAATTGAAGGGCTGAAATGCCAAATTAATACAGAAATGGGAAGCGTAAGCCCATTTTGGGTTGGAGAGAGCTGGGGAGAACCCTAAGACACTCGTGGTCAGACAGGATTAAATCCAGGAAGGCTGTCTGAAGGCAGAAGTGTTTCAAGATCATTCAAATAATACAAAGGTAGGGGGTCCCTGGGTGGCTGGCTGGTTTAGCGCCTGCCTTTGGCCCGAGGCGTTATCCTGGAGACCCAGGATCGAGTCCTGCATCGGGCCCCCTGCATGGAGCCTGCTTCTCCCTCTGCCTGTGTCCTTGCCTCTCTCTCTCTCTCTCTCTTTCTGTGTCTCTCATGAATAAATAAATAAAATCTTTAAAAAAAATAATAATACAGAGGTAGAATCCTGGTATGGTGGCATCTCGGAGAGAAGTAGGAGGGTTCATTGGAAGTGTTTTCCAAAACTAGGCATACATCTGAGTCACCTAGGGAAACTTTCAGAAATACAGATTTCCAGACCCCACTATAGACTACTGATTTAGAATCTCTGCCATTAGGGTCTGAAAATCCATGTCTTAAAAAGCCTTCTTGAGATGCTTAATGAGCTCAGAAAAATTATGAATAATTATAATAAAACATGAATAAAATAAGACTAGCAACAGGGAAAGAAAATATTTTAAAAGAACCAAACAAATTTTGGAGCTAAAGAATATAACTGAATTGAAAAATTCACTACAGGAGTTTTCAACAACAAACGGTTTGGAGAAGAATGAACCAGCAAATTCAGAGACAAGTCATTTGAAATTATCCAGCCAGAGATACACATAAAAAAAAAAAAAAAAAAAGGTAAGAAAGCCTAAGAGACATCTGGGATATCATTAAATGAATCAATATATATTAATATGGGAGTTCCAGGGACAGAAAGCTTAGTGGAAGAAATAATGGCCAAACACTCCCCAAGTCTGAGGAAGGAGATGGACGTCCAGGTTCACAAATGAAAATGAGAAAGGAATCAGGCTGTGTCACTAAAACCAGTCAAAAAAAAAAAGGAAAGCAGAAAGAGAGGAAGAGCGACAAAAAAATCTATAAGACATACAGAAAACAATTAACAAAATGGCAATAGCATGGTTTTCCTTATCAGTAATCATTTTAAATGTAAATGATTAAACTCCCTGGAGTGGCTGAATAATTTTAAAAAATCAAATATATGCTTAGATATTAACTGTAGATTTAAGCACACACATAGGCTGAAAGTGAAAAAATGGAAAAAGATATTCTGTGCAAATGGTAACCAAAAGAGAGTAGGAGTGGCTATACTTATGTCATACAAAATAGATTTTAAGTCAAAAACTGTCACAAGGAAAAAAGATATATAATAATAAAAGGTCAATTCACCAGGAAGATATAACAATCATAAATATATATATGCACCCAATATCAGAACACCCAAATATATGAAGCAAAGGGAACTGAAGAGAGTAAGGGCATCTGGGTGGCTCAGTCGGTTAAGCATCTGCTAACCTGGGATCCAGCTCCCTCTCCTCTGCCTGCCACTCTGACTGCATTCTCTCTCTCTCTCAAATAAATAAAAATCTTTAAAAATACATAAAATACTTTAAAAAAGGAACTGAAGAAGTAATAGACAGCAATGCAATAATATTAGGAGACTTTAATATCCCATTTCAGTAATGGATAGAATATCCAGACAGAGATCAAGGAAACAGAGGTGTTTGAACAAAAATATAGACCAAATGGACATAACAGACATATAGACATATCCAAAACAGTCCACCAACAGCAGTAGATCACACATTCTTCTCAAGTACACATGGAACATTTTCCAGCATAGGTCACATGAAGTCATAATACAAGTCTTAACAAATTTAAGAAGATTGAAATCATACCAAGTATCTTTTCTGACCACAATGGAATGAAACTAGAAATCAAGAGCAGAAGGAAAACTGGAAAATTCACAAATATGTGGAAATTAAACAACACACTCGAATAACCAATGGGCCAAAGAAGATATCAAAAGAGAAATTAGAAAATATCTTGAGACAAAGAAAAATTAAAACACAACGTATTGAAACTTATGGTATGTAGCAGAAGCAGTACTAAGAAGGAAATTTATAGCAGCCAATGCCTACGTTAATAAAAGATTAAAGATCCCAAACAATCTAACTCTACACTTCAAGGATCAAGGGGGGAAAAAAGAACAAACTAAGCCCAGAATTAGCAAAATAAAGGAAATAGTAAAGATTAGAGGGGTGCATTGTTGGCTCAGTTGGTTGAGTGTCTGACGCTTGATTTCACCTAGGTTTGTGATCTCAGGGTTGTGGGAATGAACCCTGAGCCAGACTCCACAGTGGGCATGGAGTCTGTGGGATTCTCTCTCTACCCCTCCCCGTTCGCTATGAAAGAAATAATGAAATAAAAAATAAAAATAAAAAATATAAAGATTAGAGCAGAAATAAATGAAACAATGGGGAAAAGGCAACAAAACTAAAAATTGATTTTTGAAAAGATAAAATTGACAAACCTTTAGCAGACAAAAGAGAGAGAGAGAGAGAGAGAGAAGACTCAAAATCAGAAATGACAAATGAGTACTACTGCAGCCACAAAAATAAAAAACGATTATAAAAGACTATACTATCAACAGTTATATACTGACAAATTAAAAAACCCAGAAGAAATAAATTCCTAGAATTATACAACCCACCAAGACTGTGTTATGAAGAAACTGAAAATCTGAACATATCTATAACTAGTGAGGAGATTAAATCAGTAATCAACCCCCCCCCCAAACAAAAATCCAAGACCAGATGGTTTCACTGGAGAATTATACCAAAAATATAAAGTTTAATGCTAATCCTTCTCAAATGCTTCTAAAAAATTAAGGAATGGGAAATATTTCCAAGGTCATTTTATGAGGCAGGCATTATCCTGATACCAAAGTCAGACACTGTAAGAAAAGATGACCATACGCTAATATTCCTAATGAACATAGGTACAAAATCCTCAACAAATACTAGCAGACCCAATTCAACAGCACATAGAATCATACACCATAACCAAGTAGTATTTATCCCTGCAATGAAGGATAAAAATCACATGATCATTTCAATAGTTGCAGAAAAGCGTTTAACAAAACTCAACATCCTTTCATGAGAAAAACGTTTAAAAAACTAGGAATAGAAGGAAATGACCACAATATAATACAGGCCATATATGAAAAGCCCACAGCTAACATCATACTCAACAGTGAAAAACTGAAAGGTACAAGTCTTTCCTTTAATAAAGATTTAAGTCTTTCCTTTAAGAATAGGGAACAAAACAAGGATGTGCACTTTTGCCACTTTTATCCAACATATTATTGGAAGTCTTAGCAATAGCAATTAGATAAGAGAAAGAAATAAAAGATTTCTAAATTAGGGGGAAAAAAGAGGTAAAATGATCACATATCTTATATCTAGAAAATCCTAATGTTTCTACAAAAAAAAAAAAAAGCAACTGTTGGAACTAATTAGAAAATTCAGCAAGTTTGCAGGATATAAAATCAACATACAAAAATCACTTGTGTTTCTGTACACTAACAATGAGTAATGCAAAAAGGAAATTAAGAAAAAAATCCTATTTGGTAAAATGCTAAGTGAAATAAGTCAGTTGGAGAAAGACAAATACCATGCGATTTCACTCATTTGTAGAATTTAAGAAACAAAACAGGTGAATTTAAAAAGAAAAAGAGTCAAAAAACCAGACTCTTAAATACAGAGAACAAATTGGTTGTTGCAAGAGGAGCGGTTGGTGCCAAGATGAGTGAAACTGATAAAAGGAACTAAGAGTAATGAGCACTGAGAAATGTATAGAATTGTTGAATTCTATATTGTACACCTGAAATTAATATAACACTGTTAATTATACTTGAAGAATGAAAACTGAGTAAATAATGTATGCAAAGCACATAATAAGTGCTGTTATTATTTGTACTACTAAAAAAAGAAAAGAAAAGAATCCCATTTTATAATATCATCAAAAAGAACAAAATACTAGGAATAAACTTAAGGATGCTAAATGCTTATACAATAAAAACTACAAAACATTCTTGCAAGAGTAACTAAATAAAATACAAGTAAATGGAAAGACATACTATGTTCATAGAATAGAAGACTTAATATCAAGATGTCTATACTAACCAAAGCGATCTACAAATTCTCTATCAACGTCCAATGGAATTTTTTGAAGAAATAGAAAAAACAATTCTAAAATTCATATACGGAACCACAAAGGGCCCTGAATAGCCAAAATACTCTTGAAAAAGGACAAAGCCAAAGGCCTCCCACTCCTGACTTCAAAACATATTACAAACCTATGATAATTAAGTCAGTGCAGCACTGGCATAAAGACAGAAATATAGGGGATCCCTGGGTGGCTCAGCGGTTTAGCACCTGCCTTTGACCCAGGACGTGATCCTGGGGACCCGGGATCGAGTCCCACATCAGGATCCCTGCATGGGGCCTGCTTCTCCCTCTGCCTGTGTCTCTCTCTCTCATAAATAAATAAAATCTTAAAAAAAATAAAATAAAGACAGAAATATAGACCAATGGAACAGAATAGAGAGCGTAGAAATAAACCCACACATATATCATAACATGATCTTTGACAAAGGGGACAAGACTACACAATGGGGAAAGGACAGTCTTTTCAACAAATGGTGCTAGAGAAACTGGATAGCTGAATGCAAAAGAATAAAATTGGACCTTTATCTTACACCATACACAAAAATCAACTCAAAATGGATTAAAAAACTTAAACATAAGACCTCAAGCCCATAAACTCCCAGAAGAAAACGCAGGGTAAAATCTTCATAATACTGGTCTTGGCAATGATTTCTTGGCATGACACCAAAGCAAAGGCAATAAAAGCAAAATAGACAAACAGGACCACATCAGATTCAAAATTTGCACAACAAAGGAAACAATACATTGATGAGGCAACCTATAGAATGGGAGAAAATATTTACAAACCATACATCTGATAAGGGGTTAATATCTAAAATATACAAGAAACTCCTACAACTCAATAACAAAGAAAAAAGAAAAAAAATTTAATGGGCAAAGGACTAGATGTTTCTCCAAAGAAGACATACAACATATCCAGAAAGTATGTGAAAAAATGCTCAACATCCCTAACATCAGGAAACTTCAAATAAAAGCCAAAATGAGATATTACCTTACACCTGTTAGGATGGCTATTTTAAAACAAAACAAAACAAAACAAAAACCAAAAAACAGAAAGCCCGAGTGTGCCAAGAATAGAGAGAGATTGGAATTTGTGTGTTACTGCTGAAATGCAAAACGGAGTAGCAGCTATGGAAAATAGCAGAGTTTCCTCAAACAATTAAAAATAGGACTACTGTATGATCCAGCAACCTCACTTCTGGGTATTTATCTAGAAGAATTAAAATCAGGATCTTGAGGAGATATTAGCACTCCCATGCTAATCAGCACGGCAGCACTCACTATTCACAATAGCCAAGATATGGAAACAATCTAAATGTGCTTCCAATCAATGGATGAAGAAACGTGATATATACATAGAACAGAATATTATTCAACCTTTAAAAAAAAAGAAAATCCATTGCAACATGGATGAGTCTTGACGATGTTATGTCAAGTGAAAGAAGTCAATCACAGAAGGACAAATACCGCATCATTCTGCTTACGTGAGGTATCTAAAGTAGTCAAACTTGGAAGCAGAAAGTAGAATGGTGGTTGTCAGGGACTGGGGATGGGGAACATGGGCAATTATTGTTTAATGGATATAGAGTTTCAGTCATGCAAAATGAAAAAGTTCTAGAGATTTGCTGTGTGACCACACAGATACAGTTAACAATACCGCATGATACACTTAAAAATTTGTTAGGAGGGTAGATTTTGTGTTTTGTGTTTTTTTACTACAATGAAAAAAAAAGAAAAGAAAAAAGACAATGCTGTCCCAGAATGATGCACTTCTCACCAAGCTCGGAGGTAAAACAACCCAGCACTTGTGATAAAGACCAAGATTTTGGGTGCGAAGTCTTAGGCAAACTGTCCCCTTGTTCTAGAATGTAATTTTTTTTTTAAAAAACTGCACTTTTTGTCAACAGAACACAATATTCTCTGCTTCTAAATAAGACAATTAAATGGGTGGTTTTTTTTTAAAGTCTTCCTAGGTAACCCTGCTTGGTTACCAGCTTTGGGAGCCACAACATCAGAGAGTGGGAGAGAATGGGAGATCTGGGAAGCCCCAGGTTGTGTTGGAGAGGCAGAAGTGTACCAGAAGAACCCTTACCCGGTGTCCTGCCAAGGGCCGGCCTTCGCTCTGGCGCCGGGAGTCTGCGCACGGAATGTGGAACTTGGAAGGCACGCTGGAACCTGGCACTGTTGCCTCCTTCTCTCTGCAGAAGACCCTCACAGCCAGACCCTGAGACTTGAATCCAAAAAGCCAGGCTGTCACTGGGGAAGACTGGCCAAGCCTGCCAAAAGGAGGCCAAGAGGGATTTCCTTGGCACACGGACAGGCTGGGGGCTACGCTCGCATCCTCGGAATCTCAATGAAGTTGGCACACGGCGGGCTCCAGCCCTGGGGTGGGCTCGCTTCATCCGGAAACAGATATGTGTGTGAACCCAGGCAGCCAGGCTGTTAATTGACTAATGAAAACTACAGCTGTCCTGTTGGCAGATCATGACCTTCTTTCCCTGTATGTGGGTCGCACGGGAAGCCAAATCCAAAGGTCGTTTCATAAGAAATCAGAGGAAGCAAAATTTGCCAGATGCTCTTTAAGAGTGCCACACCCACCACAGGGGCGCTGGGCTGGGGTCAGGTCCGGGTCCGGGAGGGAGACATCCTTCCCAAGACTAGATGGGGCCTACGTGGGCACCGCCGGCTTCCACGGCTTGGGTGCTGGGGTCAGACTCCTGGAATTTAGATCCTAGTTTGGCATTTACTACTTCCGTGACTTTGGGGAAGCAGCTCACACCTCAAAGCTCCTGTTTCTTCATCTAATAGAAATTACAAGAGCATCCATGTGGTAGGATCATCGTGAGCATCAGATGGAAGAAGCGGATGTTTAGCCTGACGCCAGCTGCGGGGCTCTTTTTCATGCCTCCTAGTTGTCGTTCTCATTCCTACTACTGTTATCACTAGCTCTTCTCTGCTTTAGGCTTCACGCTCATCACGGTCACTCTTTGTGTCTATGTATATATAGAGTACTTAGGACTGATTTGATTTCCACTCCCAAAGTAAGTGCAAGCACACGCACGTCTTGCCTCCTGGTATTAGACTTAGTAGGCCCGCCTGGAGCTTGGGAACCTCCCAACACTCTGTGGCCCCCTTACCCATGGTCTCAGGTGACCAGCCATAACCTTGGTGATGGTGGTGGAGTTCTGAATTCCAGGGCTCTTTGGGTGGGGAGGCAATAGAAGTCATCACACAGGCCGGCACCCAGGACTATCCCTGAACCTGCTGTCCCTAGTTCCTGCCTCCCCCTGCCCTGCAACCTCAAAACAACTTGTCCTTGCTGGGCCTGACAGCAGCTGCCGGGCAGGGCAGGGCTGAAAGTCAGGGATTGAGCAAATGTCTCTGCAGGAATGCGCGTGCCGTGTAATGTGTCTGGCAGATACAACTTCCAATCTGTCTGGGATGGGGATTATGAGCCCACATGGGCCTGTGGCTGGAGCTAAAGGACAAAACAAACCAAGAAATGTGAACCACACATGTCTGCTCTTGCTGAGGACACAGAGCCCTCCACTCCAACAAGGCAGGCTCACTCTGCAGTGGCGTCCACCTGGCCCATGCTTGGGGCTGGGGGCTGCATCCGGGGCTCTCCTAGCCAGTCCTGTTCTCGTGAACCTGTCAGCACCAACCAGGGTCTCTCCATCGGTCTCAGTCCCACCTAACAGCCTTCGATCGCACCCTTCTCTTGGCTTAAAAGCCCTCCTCCGCCTTTCTCCGAGTAACCTAAATCCCACCTGTGTCTTCAGGCCCAGTTTGAGCCCCACCACCTCCTGGACCTCTGGACTCCTCAAGATAATGACAGCATGGCCTATTTTCCAGATATAATTCAGGACTGGAGTCAGTGTCTTTGGTTGCTCCAGTTAATTTCTTTCTCCAGGAAATTCCTTGAGGACAAGAAGTGCCTTCTCTGGCAGGGGCTAGATGAAGACAAGAACTGGTTAAACAGGGATCGATTGGATTGAGGGCTCAGGAGTGGAACACAAGGCTGGAGTGGGGAGGACTTCCTTCTTTGGTTTTTTTAAATTGTGAAATATAACACACATTCAAAAAAGTATGTGAAATTGTGAAATGTAAATATATGGCTTAATGAACTGTTATGTGGCAGATGTCCTGTAACCATCACCCAGGTC
Source organism: Canis aureus (assembly GCF_053574225.1). Lineage (NCBI taxonomy): Eukaryota > Metazoa > Chordata > Mammalia > Carnivora > Canidae > Canis > Canis aureus. The sequence goes on from NC_135621.1 coordinate 51,585,706, forward strand.
AAGCAATAGAACCTTGCTCACACCCCCAGACAGCCCTCCTTGTGACCTTGGGGAAGGAGACATTTCCAGAACTGATGACTTCGCATCCGTGGGCACGGAAGGGGTTCTCAGAGGAAGTGTGCGCTTGGAAATCTCTCTTCTCCAGCCCTCGCCTGTGTGGCCTGTGTGTACCCCGAGAACTGCAGCATCCCCAGCACAGTGACACAGAGGAGGGGGAGGCAGGAGCGCTTGGTGGGCAAAATATGTCTGTTAGTCTGGAGCCTTGCCCAGACCCTGGAGCAACTGTTCTTCATTCCAGCTGGAGTTTATAAGCAAGTCTGAGGGAAGACGTATCTGGGTGTGGGCTCCCGACTGTAGCCAAAAGAGAGGAAGCGCCAAAACTTGGGCCTCCAGACACTTAGAAATGACAGAGTGAGGGAGGAAAGGAGCTTTCCAGAGCTTGGAGCACAGGGTAACTTGCAGAGCCCAGGAAGCAGGTGAGGAAATTTAGAAGAATAATTACTGCTTTGGGGAAATTTCAAATACTAAGTAGGTGGGAAGGGGGCATTCTCTTTTTTTCCTTTCAACAAATATATGTTGAGGCCATATTGTGCCAACCCTGTCTCCCAAGCCCACGCTCTAAAGGGGAAAAGGAACAGGTAAGCAGGTCCCCACATTACAGTCTGGTGTGTTAGGAATCAGCAGTTGCAAGAAAGTTAAGTGAATGAGGGGCTGTGATCCCTAAGCTCCCCTTCCAAGCTCATCGTGTGCTCTTCTCTAACATGCCACTCTTGAGACAGGTACACTGGGCAGTGGGAGGTTTGAGACATGCCATCAGTGACCACAGATACCTCATTTTGGAGGCAGGTCCCCCGGAGAGCATAGCGAGTTGGTAATATTCGTTACGGAGATTTTATCCAACTAGATAAGAATTGCTCAAGGCTGCATGGACATCCTATTCAAAGCAACACCTTGAAGTTTCCAGAGAGGATCTTGGCTCAGAAATGTAGAGAGGTACCTGGCCCCCCAAATGGACTGGGATGGCAGCCAGGAAAGGACACGGGCTGCAGGCTTCAGCTGAAGGAGCAGTCCACCAGGCAAGGGCTCATCCAGGAGGGAGGGGACAAGACAGGCACGAAGGGTGGACCATTTCGATACCAGAAAGAATGAGATAGTCCAGAGTGGGAGAAGGCTGTGCGCGAAGGCACGATGGTGGGGATGTGCAGAGGAGTGGTTCTGGCAGCAGCAGACAGGTGCACGGTGGCAGTGGGAGTGAGCAGTGTCCAGAAAGAAGGTGGAAGATCAGCTGGGGGAAGTTTGAAATGTCCATTGCCGAGCGCTGGAGCATGGGGTAAAGGAGACTCATCACAGGCTTCTGAGCAGGGCTGTAACTTGGCCCAGCCTGGGTTTAGGAAGGCTAGCCTGGCTGGAAGCCAAACGCCGGGGCGAGACCACATGGATGAGCGCTCAGACAAGAACACAGGGGCGGAGGTTTGGGATGGAAGGAGCCGAGGAAGAAGAGCCAGCAGCTTTGACGACTCAGGGGCTGGCCCTGGTGGCACCTGCTGCAGCTCCAAGCATGGGGCTGAGCTGCTCCGCTCAGGGTAAAGATGCGGGAAAGTGGGCATTATGCATGGTGCTCCCTCTGAAGCAAGCTGGGGGCAGGGGGTTGGGGGGAGAAAGCAATAGCCAGAGTTCATTTCATCAGAAAATAAAAGCAGACACCCAGAGAGAAAATCAGAAGTGGCCATAAAGCTTTATCTCTGCTTCAGTGGCTGAGGAGTGATGGGCCACATACGGTCTTATTCCAGGAACGCCATCCCAGTGGCAAGGCAGGCTCTGGTTGGGGCCGGAGAAAGCGAATGCCAACAGGAGCCAGGCAAGTAATATGAACGAGAGAACAGGGCAGGATAAGAAGCATTCCACCCCAAATAATTTACGTTACGAATTCACAACTTAATTTCTCCTTTTTAAGCACCTGCTGGAAGGTTTCTTCAAAGCAGTCAGCTTCTCCCCAAGAGCCATCTGCTTCAAAGGTGCATAGCTAAAAGGTTTTCAGTGATAGTTTCTCCCCCAAAGAGAAGCCCTTCCAATCCATCCCTGACTGAAGGGTGCCTGTCATCCTTCCCTCCTAGAACCACACTCCTTGAGCTGCCTGTGGGGAGGTAGGCACAGGAGAGTAGTCTTAGCCCCAGAAAGCCTCCCCAGGGCCTGAGGGGGAGTATGAGGTCAGCAAGAAGCCCGGGTCCACAAGCACTTGTAGGAAGCCGGGTGGCCAAGCCTCTGGCCTGTGAGCCATGGTCAGGGACAGTCTCGAGAGAGTGCAGGTGCTCTGCTTGCCAAGAAACATATGGGAACAACGTTTGCTACCAGTCCTCTGCTCAGGGGACACATTCAGATGGCAGGTGCTGCTTTAATATTGATTTAACTCTCACTGTTACAGGTCCTGACCAGCCTCAGCTCTGCTGTGAGACTTAGCTCAACCCCTGCCCCAGGGGTGTGATTTGCAAGGCAGGGAACTATCCTTCCAACTCTGTCCCTCCCTCACCAGGCACAGACACTTGGACTCTGTTGGAGAAAGTACTAGTTCTGAGTGCCCCCCACTGGACTCATCTTAACCCTCCCCACAGAGTCCAGTACGCAGCAGTAGATTAACAATAATTATTTGTTGGACCCATAGATGAATGATGGGTGATACGATATTGTCTCCCCCAAAGATTGTCACAAGCACAGGATTTGCAATCCTCTTTCAAACAAAAGAGAAAGGCATGTGAAGTAGGGGGGAGGGCCTGCAGGGGCCCACCCCAGAGGGACACCTTCTTGTGTCCTGTCCACGTTTCTGGAACACAAAGCTCAATAAGAAATTTTAAAATCAAGGTGATTTAAAGTGTGCCCAGGGTCCTCTGTTTGAGTTTATTCTACTCAGACTAACCAACCAGAGTGATCCTGCCTCAGTTGGAACAGGGTCTTGAAAGACCTCTGCTCTGCCCCACATGAACTCTTCAGATGTTGAATCAGGAGGTCAGAGGCGGCCAGGTAAAGGCCTAGAGTGATGGGGCAAGGTGAGGGCATTCAGGGCTCTGGGGGGCATTTACCAACCAACATGCATTATTTTAGGACATTTACAACCAGTTGGGCCCTGCCCCTTGGGATCTACTGGAAATTCCCTCTCTTCACTGGGAGCTCACGGTTCAGGACACAGCTGCTGTGTTGCATTTTCTGTTTTATTTCCCCAGTCTTTTGGTCTCTGTGTTTCTGTCTGCAGAGGTTCTAGTGCCATGTCTTCAATGCAACAGGTACTTTCCTCTACCATGTCCCATCTGCTGTTAAGCCCAGCCAGTGAAATTTTCATTTCAGTTATTGTAATCTTCAACTCTAAAAGTTCAGTTTGGTTCTCTCTGTCTCTCTCTTTCTCTGTCTCTCTCGTCCGTTTCCTTACACCCCCCCCCCTCATGTTCACATTTTCCTTTAAATCCTTGTATATATTTATGATGCCTTTTTAAGTCCTCGTCTGCTAATTTCATTATCTTTGTCATTTCTGTGTTTGTTTCCATTGACTGATTCTTCTCCTGATTACATTTCCCTACTCTTCTGCACGTCTGGTTATTCTTGACATTCTGAACTTTGTGTTGCTGAATGTCTGTATTTTGTTGTTGTCCTTTAAAAAAAATCATGAAATTTGTTTCATCTAGCAATCATGGTCATACTGGGTGAACTTAGTTTTTATGGGGCTTGTTCATAAACTTTGTTGAGGGGACCTCTAGCCCTTTTAACTCGAGGGCTAATTTAGCCCTTCTACTCATGTGTAACTTTTCTGGAGTTTCTACTGAATTTTCTGGGCATTCAACAAGGTCTCTCCACATTGGCTGGTTGAAAGTCGAACATGTTTCAGCCCTGTGTGAGTTTGGGGAACTAGCCCATGCTGCCTGGAAGTTCCTAAGCTAGCGATGAGGGGTTTCACTGCACGTATGCGCAGTGTAGTATCAGCAACACTCCCAAGAAGATAGTTCTGGAGATTTTGTTGCTGTTATAGTCCCTCTTTTCTGATACTCTGCCTTGAAAAATCTTCTGGCCATCTCCTCAATTCAGCAAGACTACTATGGCCTTTAGATTCCCCTTCATTGTGCTGTAATTCACAAGGCACTTCCCCCAGAAATTTAGGGTGACCGCTGAGCTTGTCCCATTTCTTTCTTTCTTTCAGGAACCACAATCCTATGCTATGTGCTGTCCAATATCTGAAAACAGTGATTTCATATATTTTGTGCAATTTTTGGCTTGCTTACATTCAGAAGGTTTTAGAGGCTGAGGATGTCCCCCCTAATGCCTAATGTGATGGTGCTAATAGGTGGGGACTTTAGGAAGTGACTGGTCATGAGGCCACAGCCTTTATAAAAGAGTGTGCACAGCTGTCACTCTGTACCAGGAACTTAAATATACCACAACCACCACCACTACTGCCTACCCTTAGGTGCCGCTTCCTCTGTCAGGAACTAAATTGTGTACCCACTGCTAAGCTATAACCCCTGTGCACAGTGTGCCCTGTATTTAACTCTAGTTGCACTAGCTCTGGAGTCTGACAAGGAAAGCAAGAGTCTGTCATTTTCAGCCTCTATAAGGGATGATCTTTTCTTCCCACCAAGACTCATGAAGTGGAGGATTCCTCCAATTCAAAATGTTGTTGTGATGCTAAGTAGCCCAAACATCCACCATGGAGGAACTACCATTAGTGAGTCTTTGATGGCTTTCTGGCACCCTTAGTACTGAAGCACGGAATAAAATCAGTGGTTTCATTTCTGGAAGAGGAATCTATGATCCAGTCCCCTTTGGAGCTTCTGATAGAGGGTCACTCCCAGATCATATGAGTATTCCTTACCAACAGCCTCTAGGGAAGTGTCCTATTCTATAGTTCAGCAATTGGTAGCAACACCATCAGTTATAATGACTGGTCTTCTGACCTCAGGTTACAGGAGAAGACAGGAATACAGATGGCAAAATATTATTAATGGTTCTTGAACCAAAATTCTCAGAGACTAAGGCATACTTTTGAGTTCTCGGTGTGTAAGGAACTGGGAAAAAGGAATCTAGATGTATTCTAGGAGTTTGACGAGAAATGAAAACCAAGTGAATCAGTCTTATTGAATTTATTTATTGTTCTGATCATTAAGGACCACTGACCTTTAACAAATGCTGCAATGTCCAAGCCATTACTAACACCTTAGCTAAAGAAAATAATAACTGTGTGAGGTACGTTATATCTAAGTCTTAAGAAAAAAGGATGCTGATAGGAGGCTTTGGTGGCAGGAAGGAAAAGAGGAATTGGTAGAGCATATGACATGATGCTGTGAAGTTGGGCCAGGTGGAGTCTGGGAAGCAGGTGAGCCCTTGGGAGAGAAAAAGCTCCAGTCTGAAAATATTGGGCATGTGTGGAGGAAAGAAGCAGAATAGAAGACAAGAATGGCCCAGGTAAAAGGATGATAACCATTCTACCTCCTTACCAATAATTCTAAGAAAGAGGTTCAGAGAGTAGAAGAGTAACTACTAGCGGTCAAGAATTAGGGATTCAGACTGAGCACAGATTTATATGTTGACAAACCAACTCACCAAAATCTGGAACAATTGACTTGGATCCTTCTCACTTCCCTCTTCCCTTGAATTTTGTTTCTCCTAAAGGTCTTTATTTCTAGTGTATCTTGGGGACGCCTAGGTACTCAGGTGTATGATAATCCAGATGGAATGGAATTGCCCATTGCCTCTCCAGTTCACATCCCCCCCCCCCATACTTGCCACTTATTGTGTGGGAATCACAGAATCTGAGTGGGAGCAAAACTCTGGCCTTTGGTTGTCCCTGATGGGCTTGATCAGTGTAGTCCCCCTTGTCACAGCAATGGTTTTAGGGATGAGCAGTAGCCCAGATATAAGGCAATAGCCATCAACATCATGCTAGCCACCATGACTGGTTCAGGGATGAACTAAGCTGATCTGATCAGAGGAAATCCAAGACATTTGTGCAATGAGTGAGTCAAGAGAAACTCTCTCTCTTCCTAGGCAGTATGGTGTAATGCCTGGATGACACAACAATTTGCCTTTTGGGAAAGAAGGCAACTTAAGTAGGAAGTTGACCCAAAGAGAAAAGAAAAACTGAGAGAAGTGTAGAAAAAATGGAACCAAGAGTTTTGATCAGGCCATGCCTGAAGCTCGAGCGACTTCTGGATGTTTTGACTTCTCTAGAAGTCCATATACTTCCTCTGCTGGTGAGGCCAAATGGGTTGACTTTCCTGTTTCTTACAACCCACAGAATCCTAGCCACTATACCAAATGATCTCTTGGAATCCATTTTTTCATTTCTGGGGTAGATGTGAGGGGCTACAAACAAAATGACTACAAAATGAATATATTTTAGAGCTTTACTGTCTTTTGGAATTCTACACTCAACTTGGCTTAGGCAGCTGGTTGCATGGTTAGGAGTAGGAGATGGGAAAGTTGTTAAAAGTGAGCAAGAAGTCCAAAGAAGCAGTAGAGAAAATAAGAACAGGAAATTAAAAAGCAAAAGAGAGGGAGAAGGTGAATGTAAACATAACATAGAAGCCTCAGAGTTACCTTCCTCTTCTGCATGCTGGGTCACCAAGCCCAGCGGATTCTGTGGTCTACATATCCCCGATCCCCACGGCCTCCTCTTTATTATCATAGCAATGCTTGGTTCAGACCTTCATGACCTCTCTCCTCATGCTCTCTGTCTTTGCTCTCATGCCCTCCAAATTCATTTTCTATACCACCGCCAGAGTGATCTTCTCAAAAGGGAGCTCTAAACTTGTCATTTTCCCACTGAAAAACTTTTGATGCTTCCCTTATGTGGAACGTGGGAAATAGCTGAGCTTTGAAGACAGATCATTTTGAAATCTATCCTTGCCACTTACCAGCTGTGTGACTTTGGGCAAATTTCTTCATTTCTCTGCACATCACCCATCTCAACTATAGTAAGAGTCCTTTGGTTACAGAAAATGACAGAAAATGACTCCATACTCATTAGGCAAAAGAGGAAGAGGAGCTCATTAAGTCAAGTGACCAACTGAAGAATAGTACAGCAGAGTCCCAGGGATGACTAGAAAGAAGAACTCCCAAATAGCCAGTATTGTCTCTGCCCTTTTTGGCGGGTGGTGGTAAAGAAAGATTTGTACTTCCATTTTTGCTTCTCTCTGCATTTTTTAAAAGATTTTATTTATTCATGAGAGACACACACAGAGAGGCAGAGACACAGGCAGAGGGAGAAGCACGTTCCCTGCGGGGACCCTGATGGGGGACTCGATCCCAAGACCCCGGGATCACACTGAGCTGAAGGCAGATGCCTAACCACTGAGTCACACAGGAGTCCTTCTCTCTGCATTTTAGCTTTATTTTCTTGGATTGGTGATTTTGTGAACGATTGAAACATGAAACATGAATGACAAAGCGCTTCCAGGCTCACATCTTCTAGTTGAGTTAGCAAAGCAGGGGAGACTCCTGTTTTATTGTATTTTTTTTTATTTTTAAAACAGATTTTATTTATTTATTCACGAGAGACACAAAGAGAGAAAGAGGCAGAGACACAGGCAGAGGGAGAAGCAGGCTCCATGCAGGGAGCCCAATGTGGGACTTGATCCCGAGACTCCAGGATCGCACCCTGGGCCGAAGGCAGGTGCTAAACTGCTGAGCCACCCAGGGATCCCAGAGACTCCTGTTTTAAACCCCAAATTCAAACCTCTCAGGAAGGGCTCTGACTGTCCCATCCTGGATCAGGCACCCAATCAAGGCTAATCAACAGGGGTCAAGGGCAGGATGTGTAAGAAGATGGCAGCTGCTATTTAAATAACATGATCACAGAGCATAAATTTGAGAGAACATTTAGCAGACGCAAATGGTACTGTTCTGGAGAGACAACCTAATAGATGTTCTCCACAAATTTTATCTTGTGTGGTTGTTTTGGGGGCCAAATAAGACAGCGCACATGAAGGAGCACCAAGTACTCACACAATACCTGGGCACAGTGCACAGCTCTGCAAATTCTCAATTAAATTCCCAATTCAAAAATTAATTAATTAATTAATTAAAAAATAAATTCCCAATTCAATACAAACCAGTTCCCCTGCACCACTACTCCTGTACTCTGTCCACCCTAGATGGCTCCCCAATCCCAAAAAGTTGTGTACTGTTTCTTTCTACCCTGTGCAGGGCTGTCTTTCCCAGCCATTTTTATCTTGCTCCTATTAGCCTCTTAAACCCCAAGCCAGTGATCCCCTTCTGCAAATCCCTCCTCAGCGCACCTAGGGCTAGGTACCAACAGCCTTCTCTGCGCTTCCAGAAGGCTGTTCTTTAGCCTCCAGTACAGCACTGACCGCATTATATAGTGATTACCTGTTTGCTCATCGGCTTGTTTCCGGCTCCCTCTCCAGTGATCCTGGCTTTCCAGCTCTTCGTCCCGCATCCAGGAACAAAGCCTGGCATCCAGTGGACCTCGGTAACTACTTGTTAAATGAAACACTGGATGAATCAATGAAGAGGAAGTAGAGGGAAAAGAGGAGAAGGCTAAGTATAGATTTCACTGTTCTCACACAGACCTGTTGTGTTCTGACATTTGCAGTCACAAAGGGAGAAAAGCAAGCCCAGAGTCTATGGGATGCTTAGAAACAAAGTTCTTCTTGTCCTTCCAATCCTGGAAATCAAAAACTGTTTTTAGGGGTTTTTTGTTGTTGTTGTTGTTTCGTTTTTGTTTTTTGTAGTTTTTTTTTTGTTTTGTTTTAACCACTTAAGGCATTATCTTCTTCTTATCTTCTTCTCATAGGAAAGTAAGCTTTCTGTTGAGATCTGGTCCTTCCAGCTCACCCATCCCTGCGTTGACCTGGGCATCCAGGATAAGTCCCACCCACCCCCCTTCCACATACACACTGGTGGAATCAGCCCAGAGCTCTAAGTATTCCTGGCAGTCAGTTTTGGTTTTTCTATGGGCCAAAGGGATGAGGTCACCATTGCCAGTGAAGTCATCAGTGCATGATTCATCTGACATCGGTTCCCCACTTTGAGGTCCTCTGACTTTCCCAGAGCTTGTGCCAGAGCATCCAGAACGTGGGATGCCATTTTCCAAGGTTCTGGAGCTGATGCTCCAGTTCCTTGGGTCCCTAGTAAGTATCTGCCCCTCTGAGAAGTATTTTAAGAACTGAGAGGAGGGACTCCTGGACAGGGTAAGCTTCTCAGAAGCTTCTCTCCTCCAGTGCCAGGACCGACCTCATAAAGGCCTTCCTCATGTCTGCAGCAACTGCTTCTCCCCTTGTCCCAAAACTTTCACCAGGATCTCTCAGGACACATTCTGAAGGGCTCCAGAATTCTCAAAAGTGAGACCTGATTCCACCCTTACGGATGAGCTCGCTTTTATGGCTGAGAAAGCTGAGGTCAGGAGAAGAGAAGTGACATGCCCAAGGGTAACACTGTTACCTAGTGTCAGAGCTGGGCCACACGCACTTTCCCTGCTGGGGGTACTCTGGTAGCTCCTTAACCTTTTCTGATAGATCTTTCTTTTAGAACACTAGTCTCTATAAATGTTGCCTAAAGAAATGGTCCTGTAGGCAAAGGGGACAAGACAAGTCCTCCTTTCTTTCCCTCTTACAGGAAGTGGCAGAGACTGGCCTTGAACCAGTATCTGACTTCAAGGCACTGTACCGCCTTCCTTAACCTGTCATTCAGTGCACACAAAATATCTTCCAGATTCACCACATAACCAGAACAGTGGGGCAACGCCAATACCCACACTTAGATCCAGATGCAGAGGTCCCGTGAGATGTTCAGTGTGATTCCACGGAGACCTTCCAACAATCTAGGAAATCTTTCTGGGACAGAGGAAATCAGATTTGAGGTTTGAGAGTTGAGGCCTGGGAAGTGAGGCATGGAGGCAGTCCCCAAAGTGTGTTCTGCGTCTTTGCCAGAATTAGCTGGAAGCCTTTGGGATAACCACGTTGCCTCTCTAGGTCTGTTTACTTACCTACAACCTCAGGGAGAGCTAAGGGAGATGGTCCAGTTGATCTCCGCAAAGCCTCTCAACACAGCATTTTCCAATTTTGTGAATCAATGAAAACAAGCCATTTCTCACATGTGGGGGTGGGTGGGGTGGGGAGGAGAAGGGGGAGGGGCGTGGTGTCTTTGTGGTGTGTACCCACTCCCCCACCCATGCCTAAGGATCAAAGCATCACTAGAGGCTGGCGAACGGGACCTGGCCAAGCTTGGCCCAGGCAGGGGCAGGGGCAGGGGCAGGGGCAGGGGCAGGGGCAGCGGCTGCCCCCCCCCCCCCATCACATGCCGAATCTCAGAGCAAGAGTGTCACTCCTCTGAGATCACAGCCTAACACCTTCGAAGGACAGTCTGGGCCGCAAGGGGACCTCAGAGAACGGTGCGAGGCACGGGATATTTGCCGCATCCGGAGCTCGTGGGGTCTCCCTTTGCTGGCTGGCTGGGGGTTGCTTCGGAGGTTCAAGACGCCGTAACTCCCTTAGTCACCGGTTTCAAAGTAGATGATTCAGGCTCCGTGCGGTGATGGGGAACCAGGCGAGGAGCTGTGGGACCACCGCCACCTCCCCCACCGCCCCACGCGCCTTAAAAAAAAAAATTTTTTTTTAACCCTTTCTCCCACCCCGATTTCTAGTTCCCTTGTGCACTTAGGGCCCGATAGGATGGATCCTGCCTTCCGGGTGCAGTTTAAATATATTTGCATAATTTTGCACGACTATTGCGTCATCGTCGAAGTGGTCGTGGTTCCCCGAGAGGCCTCCTCGGCTTCTTCCAAGCACCGGGGCCTCTGGACGCTTCCGGGCGCTGCGGGCACTTGCGCGACGAGCCCTGGGCTCCTCCCGGGCTCCGGGCCCCGCCCCCGCCCCTCCCCCGCCCGCGGCTCCGCCCCCGCCCCCGCCCCCGCCCCCGCCCCGCGCGGGGAGTCAAGCTAGGGTGAGCGGCCTGGCCGGGCGGCGGCGGCGGCGGCGGCGGCGGGCGGGGCGCGGGGCGCGGGGCGCGGGGGCCGGGCGGGGCGCGGGGGCCGGGCGGGCGGCGCTCGGGGAGGCGCTCGGGGAGGCGCCGGGGCCCGCCCTCCTCCGGGGCGCAGCCGGGAGGGGCCCGGGCGCGCGCGGGGCGGGGAGAGCCGCCTGGCCCCTCCCCTCCGCCGCCCTCCCCAAAGTTGCCGTCTCCCCCGGGGCCGGCCGGTCTTATGATCCAGCGGATCCTCCGGGGGAGGCCGGGCCGGGGAGCGCGCGGGCGGCGGGCGGCGGGCGGCGGGGGCGGCGGGGGCAGCGGGCGGGCGCGGCGAGCGGGGCCCGGGCGGGGATCCGGGCAGGGGCCGAGGCGGCGGCAGCGCCCCGGGCCCGCCGCCCCCTCCGCTCGGCGGGGGCCGCCGCTGCATGGGGCCGGGGGGGCGGCCGTGCTGCGCGGAGCGGCGGCGGCGGCGGCGGCGGACCCCCCAGGCGGGCTGGGGCTGAGCCCGGGGCCGGGGCGGGGGCTCCGGGGGGACCATGCCCGGAGGCCGGCCGGCCGCAGCATGGCTCACGGGCCCGGCGCGCTGATGCTCAAGTGCGTGGTGGTCGGCGACGGGGCGGTGGGCAAGACGTGCCTACTCATGAGCTATGCCAACGACGCCTTCCCGGAGGAGTACGTGCCCACCGTCTTCGACCACTACGCAGGTAAGGCTGAACTGCTGACTAAGGGGCCGCTCCCCGGCCGGGAACTTTGGAGCAACTTTGGCGGAGCCCCCTCGCCGCCTCCCCCGGGCGCGCTCCCCCCGCCCGGCCCCGCGCCGCCTCCCGGCCCCACCCCCGGGCCTCGGGGCGCCCGCTCCCGGCCCCCCGCGCCTCCCGAGCGCCGGGCGCCCTGGGCCGACCTCCTTGACCTTCCCACGGCCTCCTCCCGACGGCCCACGCCCCCTGGGGGGACGCTCGGGGCACCGGCGAGCCGTGGCCACGGGTGGGCAGCTGGGGCCACAGCACAGCCCGGCCCCCCGCCACTCGGCAGGGAGCCCGACGCTGGGGAGGAGGGGTGACACCTCCCGGGAGCGCCGCACGCCTCCGGAAGGACCGACAGAGCCGTCCTGATGGGGAGCCGGAGGGCCCCAGACCCTGGATAATCCGAGCTTCTCTCCCCGCCCCCGCTTCTGTCCTTGCAGTCAGCGTCACCGTAGGGGGCAAGCAGTACCTCCTGGGACTCTACGACACGGCCGGACAGGTGAGTGTCTTGGCCCCTGGCCCACACCCCCTTGCCTCTCCTCAATTCAGGCTGGCGGCAAATGCACCCTGAGGTGTCTCGGAGGGAGGGTGTGTCTTCGAGGGGCCCCTCTGGATCAAGTCTTTATTTCTTTTCTCAAGTCAGCAAATTAGGAAAAGGAAAACACACACACACACACAACCCGACAACAAACCCAGCCCAGCCCACCCCATGTGAACCCCTGGGCTGTGAAAGTTTTTGCCTGTGTGTGCTTTCTGTGTGGTGCCTGGTGTGTGGGTCCCAACTCCTGTTGCAAAGTGGCAGCGGCCAATCATGAAGCGCCCTTATTTTTAGTTGCAGATGACCAGGTCTCCCCCTCACAGCCTCTGTCTGGTCCCTCATTGGTGAGTGGTCTGCCTGCCTGAGGAGCCTGATTGGTGCAAAATGGCATCATCTAATATGATGGGAAGGCATTTGGTCCTGGTTATGTTTATTACAACATCATTGCACTCTGGGACTCGAGTCCCTGCAAACGTAATTTGTGGTGTTACCAGAGGACCACAGGGGAAAAAAAAAAAAAAAAGAAAAGAAAAGAAAAGAAAAGAAACAACAACCATCCAGCCACTCCCTGGGGTAGGGAGGAGGAGGAAGGGTTAGGAGTATGAATCTTGGAGGAAGAGCCCCCTCTCCCCCCCCCCCCCCGCCCCCACCCTTCTCTGGGAAGGCCAGGTGACTTTGTCTGGGTTTTCTTTGAGAGAGATTATTGTGCAGAAAGAAAACGGCACAGTCCTCCTGGCAGCCTCTGACCATTAGCAAATCGGAGGTTGGTTCTAAAGGATTAAAGTCTCCTTCCTCTCTGTCTCTCTTCCCAGGCTCACTTTTGCTGTGGGGCTGGGATGATTACGTATAATGAAGTTTTGCAGAATCCAGCCCTGTGATTAGACGTGAAACCTTGGGCAGAAGTTTTTCACGTGTCATGCAGACTTGAGTCCTTGAGGACGTGTGAACAGCTGAGGGCTTTAGAGAGTGCCTTGGGGGATCTCCAGGAGTACAGTTTCCTTATCTATAAAATGGGCTTCAGAAAGTTCTCTGTTCACATATTATATGCCAGACGCTTAGCACTGAATCTGGCGCACCCAGGGAGATGCTCAATAGAAGGGAACTATTCTTTGCAGCTTTTCTAGATTTGGAGTTCAGAGTTGTGGTACCAGGTTGAATTGAAGAATGTCTTACAGACGGTGTCTGGATGTGGCTTCTGGCTTCTAAACTGTTAAGTTAGAGGAGCATCTGAGGATAGAGAAACTGTTGGCAGGGCCAGGTGGCAGGGGCTGTCCCCTTTCTCCAAACCAACCCAAGTCAGTACAAGTTCTTAGCTTGCCAGGGCCCCTTTTGGGTGCCTGCCCTGTAGCTGTTATTCTATCAGAACGTGTGGAGGGCAAAAGGCAGAACCCAGTCAATTAAATAAGACCCGACTTTTGAACAGTACACTTGATAAATGACAGGTTGAAGTTTGGGATTGAAAAGGAGAGAAGTTTTTAAACACCGCCTCTAATTTTAACGTCTTTCACTACCGCCTCTTCCCCTTTCTCCTTTAACTTGTTACCATGACCATTCATTTGACCACGAGCCTATTCAACAGGATGTGTATATGTCAGACCTATTCTGTGCGCATTCAAATCCAACTAATACTTACCAAGTTCCTTCTGCATGTCAGGCATGGGGCAGCCACATGCAAATACTATTTTCTCCAAGAAGCAACCTCATGAGCAAAGTGATACTGTCTTTGCAGATGGGGAAACTGGGGCTCAGAGAGGCTAGGTAGCTGACCTCAGGTCACATAGCCAAGGACAGGTGTTGCTGGGACATGGACATGGGTCTGAATTTGCTCTGGTTTGAGGTGATTATACACACAGGATGCCACTGGAAAGGCTGAGATGCCACTTGGGTTGATTAATCCAGAACCCTGTGGGTCTGTAGACCTGGGTACCTGGAATCTGGACAGCCATTCTCTGAGTGACAGTCATGCACTACCACTACAGTGGAAAGAACCCAGATCCAAATCATCACCCGAAGCTGGACCCACGCACAAAACCAGGGCTTCCCATAAGTTATTGTGATTGCTGTGTCCAGTGGAGATGGGAAGACACATACCAAACGGTATCAAACTATTAGTAAGGTTCAGTTACCCAATGATGTGACACCTACTCTATTGGCCAAGATGTGTTTTAGGGCCCCTTGGTGTTTGTCCTAGGGTCTGGAACTTTTCCTTTTAGATCAGTTAGTGATAATTCATCTTTCAGCATTTAAGGGTTTATTACTAATAAGCAATCTTAGCAATGTCATCATCAATGAGATGAAGCGAGGAGTGCCCGGTGTATACCGAGCACCGGACAAAGAAAGCACCTGGGGGGACAAAGAAAGCACCTGGGGACGACGAAAGAGTAAATTTAAGATAGGGATCTGCCGTGGCTGATGATAGCATGGATAGAAGTATCTGAACCAGGTATCTGTTCATGTGTGCCAAATAGGAGACTCCTGTGTTGTACTTCGTCGTTGAGATCTCATGTCCCTATGAATCAGCACCAGATTAATAATAGTAATGATAACTAGACACACAGACATGCATACACACACACGTTACATATAGAGAGACATTTTTAAGCCTCACAGACAGCAGAGAGAAGCCCACAGGCTTTGAAACCAAAGAAGCCTGGGCTCAGATCTCTACCTTGTACTAGCCATGTGATTCTAGCTGTATTTAACCTTCTTTGGGCATCTGGTACAAATGTGCACAATTAGAATCTATGCTGCTTACTGTATGTGAAAGCAGCTGGCACCTGTTCTTCACTCATAGTAAATGGGTAGAAATTTTACAAGAAATTATTGTACCTCACTCTGGGCAGTTTGGCTGGGGGGAGGGGGTCACAGGTGGAGGAGGATAGTGTATTATGTCTGGAGTTGATAGAAATTCCATTAGATGCCAGATCCTAGAACCTCTTGACCAGAGGAATGGTGCCAGCTTATACTTCAGGATTCCCACCGTCCCCGTCACTGGACCTGTGGACACAGTCCAGAGCTCCCTGCACTGGGTGCCCTGTGGTATCAGAGGGTGTCCTTTCTCCATCAGAGCCTGTATGCCCAGGGATGTAAGAGAAACTTAGAAAAACTAAGAGTTCAGTGTACACGTTGAGAAAAAAGTGGGGTATATAGTAGGTTTCTGCTGGTTGTGCTTTGGGAGGTAAGACAGGTTTGAGGAGGAAGCAAGCAGCACTGGAAAAAGTCACTTTCTTCCGATAATCTTTGCTTAAAACGGTCACTCACTGTATTTGAATAACAGAAATAGCGCCTCCCCTGGGTTGGAACCTCTAATCTGTGTGCTCACTCTTGGTCTCCTTTTTGACCCCAATCAAGTTCAAAGCCAGAAGTAACATTAGCCCAATTTACACATTCAGGAACGTAAGACCTGACTGTAGTAGGTGATCTTTTGGCTTCCAGAGGAGGTTGCTTCCCCCTTGGCCTCTGTGACTGTTGGCAGAGAGAGAGAGAGAGAGAGAGGGAGGGAGGGAGAGAGAAAGAATGAATGAGTATGAATGTGAGTTTGTTGGGTAGCTGTAGTCTCCATCACGTGCACTGCCTGGACACATCACTCCACATCCCCACCACACTTGGCCCAAGGGAAGCCCCCCTCTCTTGGCCGAGCCCCTGGGTGTTCCCGGGAGCGGCCTGACATTTCGACTGCCCAGCACTTTGGAGTGGAAGTTGAGGGCAGAGGTGGCTTCCTCCTCCCCGGGGGCCTTGTGAAGGGGTCTGGCTTCCGGCCTGGGACTCTGTGGAGCTTCTCTTTTCTTGTCCGGCTGCCAGGACTTCAGCGTGTGCTCTGCAGCAGCAGCCCCTCGCTCAGGGAGGGACTGGACAGGCAATATGCTCCCTCAGGCCTCTGTGCTGTTTGGAGCTCAGGGGAAGCGGGAAGAGCTCTTGCTCTCTGAGCAGAGGAGCTGGTGGGGAGCTGCCTGGCAAGCTGCTCTTGAGCTTCGGGCTGCAGGCTGACCTCTTAATCCTTGGCAGGAAGGCAGAACTTGATACCCTGACCCGGGAAGGACTGACGCCCAGTTTATCCCAGGTCCCAGAATACCCACGCTCAGGAGGGTGTGTGTTGCGGGTTGCGTTTAGGTTCCCTGAAGTTCCAGATTTAGCCCCTGCCTCGGTGTATGGAAGTCCATATGGATGCTTTTGGGTGTGCTGTTGCTATGTCTGTTGATTTAAACACGCACAGGTTCAAGGATGCATATACGAGAGCTATAAATATCCTTAACTTAGGTGTCCCTGGGGTTGGCTTTTCAGTGACAAGTGAGATCTGTTTCTTCCTTGACATAGCGCAGCAGCTGTGGCTGCCCTCCAAGCCCTCTGGGGAACCAGGGAAGTACTTTCCCTCCAGAAGGGAATCTCCAGGGGAGGCAGCCCTGGAATGCCCCACCTTCTGTGTTTCATGGGGTGGCACCTTAGGGCCTCCTAGAATGGGAAGGAGCCGGGGGAAGGGCCAGAGTTTGCCACTCATCAGGCTCCTCCCTTCAGGCAGCCATCCTCACTGTACCTGTGAAGGTAGACTTTTGCCAGATGGGGAAATTGAGAGTGAGCAGGCCTATGGAAACTGGACAGACATGTAATTAGGAAAAAGGATTTTCTTACTTGGCAGGGGAGGGCCCGCAGGGAACATTAGTAGGGCTTAGGAAGCACCCACTCGCATCACAGAGACCCCAGGTGCCAGCAGCCCCACACTGCATCCCCAAAGAGCCCCGAGAGCAGAGTTTGGGAGGAGCTTCAACAGGTGAGCTGCTGGCACCGAGCATCCTGGTTTCCCTTAGTAACCTACTGTAGATTTGTCGTCTTTGCGTTTTCCCTAACCTTTTTAGAAGCTATTTATATCCCTAGCCTGTACCACATTACACAGAATGCTGGTTTCCTCCTCTGCGTTGGGAAGGTGGACAGCCTTCGGTGGGCTCCAAAGCTTCTGCAGTGACTGAATGCCCTGTGTGCCCCTTCTTGTCACTCCAAAGCGGGTTTGGGATCTGTCAGCACAGACCGTGGTCCAGCACGCGGGAGCCTCAGGGTGGGGATGGTCTGTGTCAGCTCTCGTTGGTTCTGGGTGTGTGCACATGGGCCCTGTCCCCCTCCCTGGCCCTCTGATCTGGCTGGCCCCTCCACTTGTGTCATGATTCTCTCGAAGTTTACTGACGTTTACACTCCGGGAGCCAGGGCTTCCCAGCAGGTGTATCAGAAGCGGGTGTTACAGGTGTGCTCAGATCCCATCCTCTCAGGCTCTGGGAGGGCCGGGGGAGGGGTGTGGTGTTCAGCCTCAAGGGGCCTGAGCATATGTTGTCATTTCTGTGTGTGCCAGGATGTGAAAAAGGTGGGAAGCATTGTTTCACAGCTCATGGGTCAGGGGCCTTTTGGGGAACTGGGTATTCGCGGTTTTGTTGTGGAATTTGGGGTTTCAGGAGATGAGCCCTAACAGTATTACAACAAGACAAAACAAAGCAGCTTTCCATGGGGGTATCAGTTTCTAGCAATGACACATGTGTTGGCAGCAGTGGGTACGCCAGGAGGCCTCAGATACAGAAGAGCAAACTGCAAGGAGGAGGGCAGAGAAGTTAACGAAGAACTAAAACCAGAGGCCACACATGTCTTTAAAAATTAAAATTTGAGAGCCTCAGCTGGATTTCCTTTCACTCAGAGGGGCTTGGTTTTGCCCTAATTTGGCAAGCTTGGATCAAGGAGCAGCTTTCCTTGCCCTCAGCAGTTTGCTGTTCCTCTTTTAGTTTCTGGCAGGCAATTGCTTGTACGGGGAAGCGCGCAGAAGCGCGGGGAGGTGGGCAGCGGGGTGGCCTGGTGGTGGCTGGTGGCCTGTGGCCGCTTCACGCGAGCTCTCCCGGGCTCCCCAAGTGGGGGTCTCCCACGCCCACTGCCTGCCGGGCCCTCCGGGGCCAGTTCTTGCTCTCTGAGCTCTGTGAGGACCGTGGGCTGTGACTTTCCCCCACAATTCCAGCACTTAGTCTGGTGCCTGGGGCGTGCAAGGCGCGCAACAAATATTTCTTAGATTGAGCTGATGCCTCTTTGGCTGTCAGCTTATTTCTCCTAAAAGGTTAACCAAAGACTAAGCTTTGGTTAGTTTTGATGCTCGGGTGCTCAGTCCATGGTAGCGAGGGCGATGGTCCAGGCCAGCTTTGGGGGCTCCCCAGCAGTTTGGCTCAGGTGGCGTTGATGCAGGGCCTACTCTGGGTTCCACTCTCCTGTGGGGGAACGGAGGGGTCAGATTGTCTACACGGCTGGGAAAGCTCATCCTGTGAAGCTGGGTGCTGCATGGTCCCAACCGAGAAGAGGTGGTGGGGCTGAGCTTTGCGGAAGACATCGGCTTTCGGGAAGAGGTGGGAGAGAGTAGGGTGTACTGGTGGCTGCCCCACTGGCCCCAGCACTGCACTGCCAGGGCCCACTTCCCAGTGAGGGGGTCTTAGCCTCTCAGAAACTCAGTTTTTCTCATCTGTAAAATGGGTACACGAGGATGTACCTCCTCGTGGAGTCATTGGATCCAACCAGAGCTTCCTAGCTCTGGGGCTCAAGGGAATGGGGTAGGGCCTGGGCCAGGGATCCCTGGGCTTGGGCTGTCCCTTCCAGCGGGGGCCATCCCACCTCAGTCATTTCACTGCTGGCCCCTCCACTCCACCATGTGCAGAACTCATGATCTCTCCTCTGCTCCATGAAGTGAAAGCTTGGGGGCGTTGGATTAAATGAGGTCATGCAGGCAGAGGGTCACGGGGAACTCACATTCTAGGTGGGGAGGAAGAGCATGGGGAGCATAGGCATGGGGGAGTCCCAGATGTGTCTTCCTGGACCCCAGATCCCTGGTATCAGTGTCAACTTGTGGAGCAGGGCTGATCCCTAAATTATGGAGTGTTTCACCTGGTAACTGACACCTCAGTAATTAGAGAGATATTAATCTGGCGCAGCGTTGCTTCTTGATTTTAATAGAACAGAAAGCAGGGGGAGGGGGAAGGGACTTTATTGTTGTCACTGTCTCTTTTCAAATGACTGGTGGGAGTAGGGAACCAGCCGCCTCTCTCCCAGTCCCCAGACTTGCCAGCCGTGCCCAGACTCAGGGTAGAATTTGGGGTTTAATAACAACACACTCCCCACTGAGTGGCATTTTTACAGAGTGCGAAGCATGTTGCCTTCGGTACCTCCTGGAGGCCTCTCACCCGCTAGGTGAGTAAAGGACGCAAGTGGTGTTTGCCTCCTTTTGCAGGTTCAGGGAGGGTAGGTGACTCGTTCCAGGCCACGGAGCTGGGAAAAGGCGACAGCAAGTTGACAGGCAAGCTGTCCCTCACCACATCCTGGGATCTTTATGTTAAAGCTCTCACGCAAATAGCTCCATGGTGTCAGGTGTCTCTTTTACATCGCATATATTCTGTTGTTGCACGTTTCATGCAAAAAGTAAATTCCGAGCCCATCGTTTTTCTAGCGAGAAGAGCTGCGGAATGGTGTCTGTAGGTGGAACAGTAGGGCTGTTGCTGAAGCGGCTCCTCCACACCGCACCCCGGAAGTTAAGGATGCTTCGTCCATCTGTTCATTGACCTGCACTCTGGCTTCGAGAGGCCTTCCCCTGGGGGTGCAGGTGGCGTCAGTGCTGGTGAGGGTGTGCAGGAAGCTCGGTGCTATTTGCTGCATACAGGTGTCGCCTTTTCCTGGGAAGGGGGGACCCAGAAGGTTCTATGTTGACTTAAGCTGACTGTCCTCCAGCTGAGGAGGCAGGACGCCCTCCCCACCCCTTCGCGTCTTTGCCCTGGCTTGGCCTGCTAGCCTTGACTTGACATGACTTGCTATTTGGGGGCTGCCGGCGGGGGGGGAGGGGCAGCTTCGGCCTGCCAAGGTGCCTTACCTGCCCCGATAGGGGAAGTCCCGGGCCTGCCTTCCTCCAAGGCTTCTTATTTAGGTGAAAACTGTTTCCAACGGAAACATTTCCAATCTGTCCCACTTACAACGGAACATTCCCTGTTTCGAGCCGCAGTCGGCCTCTCCCACCCGCTGGTGATTTGGCTCACCTTCCTGAGCCGTCCCCACGGATGCCGGGTCCGCGTGGACTCCTTTCCTCCTGCCCCCGGTGCACGCCCCGGGCTGCCCGGACATGATGAAAACATTCGCGCAGTCAGTCAGCAAACAGTCCCCGAGTGCGGCATCTGGATGGGGACCCGGCAAGGGGCAGGCCTGCCCCTGGAGCTCCCAGGTGGCCGAGGGATGGGCAGCCCCGAGGGGCCGGGTCTGTCCTGATCCGGGTCCTCCAGGTTGGCCCGCAGGTGGAGGGAGTGCCCAGATTGGATTCGCACAGGTGCTGGGTGCTCCGCAAAAGTTAGAGTCACTGCTCTGGTTCCCCATGCGCTCCTCGCTCCTGGGGCCACAACCCCAGCTCCTGGGAACTGGTGAGAAATCCAGTTTCTTAGCTCCGCCCCGGGCCTGCTGAATCAGAAGCTGGGGGACGGCTGTGTCACCGCAGACCCTGCGGCGACTCTGGTGCCGGCTGGAAGGTCACAGCCCCTGGTTCAGGCACGTGTAGGTACTTACTGTCCTCTGGTAGCAAGCCGCCTCCCCTCCGCCCCTCCCCGGCCTCCCCACTCCCCCCTCGATCCCCTGCTCCCCACCCCCCCACACCACATTACACCACACACGTGCACACCACACACACACACACCACATATACACCACACACAGATACACATACCACATACACCCCGCACACACTGCTTATACACCACACACATACACACACCACATATGTACACACATACTATATTACATACACATTGCACACACACATGCTATACATACAGCCCATATACACCACACACACCACACATATACCACACTTACACCACACATACACACACATACCCTCTTGTAACTACACTTCACACACACATACACATATTGCCACATGCATACTACACGCATGCACACACACCTCATACACACACACCCTATACACATCACATATACACCACACACACACTGCACACACACAAACTGTACACACAACACATACACACACACAGACATCACACATGTGCACCCTTACCTTCTACATGGTTCCTGGAGTGCAGGGAACATTATTTATTCACTTTTTAACCCCCACCCCAGCAAATGCACCTCCACACACCCCATCTCTCGTTCTTCACTCTTGGCTGGGACTCTCCATATTCGTTGGAATGAATCGAAACTGCTACGTAGCTCACCTGGTGCAGATGGGGCCAAGGGCACTATCAGAAGAAATTTGAAAGGGAACTTCCTCAGCTGCCCTTGGCTCCCTTGATGTGCTGTCTGGCCTGGGGCTGTGCACACAGTAGGCCCCACTGGTATTCCTTGATGAGGTCTAAGTCCCAAGGCATATTTTTTCTCCTGTGCATTAAGTAGCTGGACAGGTTGGGGCATGGGCCCTGCTCTGGTCACTGTAGCTGAGGTTAGCACTCTGGGTGGTGACAGACCTGCCCCTGAGGACTATGCCAGTTTGGTTTGTACTAAATTAGTTCCAAAGCAACAGATGGGCTGTGACGTCCTTTTGTATTAAAACTCCCCAGGCAGGTCACCAGGAGGGGTTGGAGGAAGGGCTGTTACTCAGACATGCTTCTCGGCAGTCCTTACTCTGGCTGACCAAAGCCTTCTGTGGGAGCGTCCTTCTCGTCCATTCTCCTGGCCGGCTGGCCTCCCTCCCTCCCTCTCTCCTTCCTTCCCTTCCTTCTTCCCATTCTTTCTCTGTCTCTCTCTCTCTCTCTCCCTCCTCCCACTCTGTCTTTCTCTTTCTTTCCAAAATAATTTTTTTTTTTTTTTTTAATTCATGAGAGACACACAGAGAGATGCAGAGACACAGACAGAGGGAGAAGCAGGCTCCATGCAGGGAGCCCGACGTGGGACTTGATCCCGGGTCTCCAGGATCACGCCCTGGGCCAAAGGCAGGCGCTAAATCGCTGAGCCACCCAGGCTGCCCTCTTTCTTTTTTTCCAAACTTATTTCAGCATAGAAAAACTGTCCTCTTTCAGATGGCATGATGGTTGGGATTATAAATGTGTTGGCTCAAAATATGCCCCCTCTAAGAGCTGCCAGTGAGAGAGAACATTTATTCCTGATTGTCCAGTTCAATTAAAATGCCATTTACCCCAGCTTACTTTTCAAAGGGCTGTCCTCCCCCGTGAGCTAGCTCAGGGCTCACATTTATTACCTTAAGGTGTTTCTAGTGGGTTCTGGCTCTGGGGGTGCGGGGGGGGGGGTGGTGTCGGGAAGGGGCTGGATGTGAGGGGGAAGAGGTGAGAGGTGGCAGGGTCCCTGCCTCCTTCAGTCTGGGGTGTGTGGAAAGGCTGAAGCCTTCATCCAGGTCTTTGTCCAAGCCTGAAGAAAGTGAGAAGGTCCTCCTGGTTGAGGCACCCTGTGACCTCCTCCTCTGTGACTCCAGCCATCTTGCACTTGAACCCCTTCTTTGAATTTCATCAGAGAAATTGTAGGCCACAGTCTAGCATTTGTTCTTACTCATGTAGAAATCTTTACTCAGCACCCAGATTTTCAGCGCCCAGAGGGCTGCTGCATGTGCACAGCATTTAGCACAAGATTGGGGAATCCCAGTAGGGGCTAGATGAGTGTGGAATTTGGAGGAATCTGTCAGAAAGTTTATTCTGGGGATCCCTGGGTGGCTCAGCGGTTTAGTGCCTACCTTTGGCCCAGAGCGTGATCCTAGAGTCCTGGGATCGAGTCCCATGTCGGGCTCCCTGGATGGAGCCTGCTTCTCCCTCTGCCTGTGTCTCTGCCTCTCTCTCTTTCTCTCTCTCTCCCTCTGTGTGTGTGTGTGTTTCATGAATAAATAAAATCTTTAGAAAAAAAAAGTTTATTCTGGAAAGAACCTTTCCAATCACAACAGTGCATCTTAAAGGGGATTCTGATCTGTCTGGACATTATTCAAAGTCTTTAAAATCAGATTATAGGTGGTCATTCTAAAGCATTGCCCATTTAAAGCGTTAATAGAACTCATTTCTTAACTCATAGAGCCCATTAGCAGAAAGGCCGCCAGGTCTATTAGGAGAAAATATTGACCAGGATGTGAACTGTTCTCCAGCAAGTCTGGATCTCTAGGAGTCCTGCAGTGTGTTTTATGTCAGGCGTCCCTCCAGGGTGTCCTGTGGCACTCTGTTCAAGGTGGGGGGGGGGGACGTGGGGGGAATGGGGGGTGAGTGGGCTGACTTGTTCAGCTTGGCCTTGAGAGGAGGGGAGACCGCAGTGCTGCCTGCTTCCCTGCCGGGAGCTGTGCCATCCTGCTGCCCCACCTAACAGAGCAGTGTGGAAGCACCACAGCTGGTGTTGGTATAAGGAAACTGAGTCCTCAGAAATTCCTAGTGGACCAAGCCATTTGGGGTATAAGTTTTCCTTTTCTTTCCTTTTCAAAAATTGAGATATAGGGACACCTGGGTGGCTCAGCGGTCGAGCACCTGCCTTTGGCTCAGGGCATGATCCCGAGGTCTGGGATCGAGTCCCACATCGGGCTCCCTGCAGGGAGCCTGCTTCTCCCTCTGCCTACATCTGTGCCTTTCTCTGTGTCTCTCATTAATAAATAAATAATATCTTTTAAAAAATTTAAAAAATAAATAAAAATTGAGAGATAATTCACATTCACTGGATTCTATATATTTACAAAGTTGTGCAACCATCACCACTGTTTAATTCCAGAACATTCTCATCATCCCCTCAAGAAACCCTATCCCCATCAGCCATCACCATTCATGCTCCTGTCCCCCCAGCCCCTGGTAACCACCAAACTGCTTCCTATCTCTGTGGATTTGCCCGTTCTAAACATTTCATATAGATTGAATTGTGTGATATGCAGCCTTTTGTATCAGGCTTCTTTCACTTCGTGTAATGTTTTCAAAGTTCTTCCATTTTATAGAATGTATCAGTAGTTCATTCCTTTTTATGGCTGCATAATCTTTATCTTTCCTTTTTATTCCTTTTGTTCAGCCTTTATTACACAGACACTCTGCCCCAGGCTCTGGTTACCAGCTTTTGGTGCCAAGGCAGAAAGTAAAGCTCTGCTGGATTTGTGCTGCTGGTGCTGTCTTCACCTCTGCCTCAGGGAGGGGTGGAGCTGGTCTCCCGTCCCCCTTTCCCGTGTTCTGGTTCCATCTCTACCTCTGTTCATAGTCTCCCAAACCACCCCCCCTCCACATACACGCCTTGTGTCTTTATTCACCAGATATAAGAGTATCTGTTAAACATAAGTGGGGTGAGGAATAAAGACTGATCAGGTAGGAATTTAGATCCCAGTAGGAAGAGAAGATGTATACAGGTGACCAAAATGCAAATGCAAGTAGAAATGTGATGTGTAGAAAGAAGGAAAGAGAGAGAGAGAGAAAGAAAGAGAGAGAGAGAGAAAGAAAGAAAGAAGAGGGAGGGGAGGAGAGAAAAAAGGAAAAGAAAAAAGAAAAGTGATGTGCCACAAGAAGGTGACAATGGTAAAATGTGAGGGGTGACATAAGGGTGTCACACTGCTTGGCTCCTTGCCCAGAGCCTCACAGATAGTGGGGCCATTGAGATTCAGAAACACGATCCAGGCCCCCACGGATCAGTGGGTCCATGGGTCTGATTTGTGTTAACTCGTAAGAGATCCAGAAACAAATGAGGTTGCCAAAGGCTTAATTTACCATGTGGTCTCGGTGGAAAAATAAACACGAGACATAAACCTAAAGCTCACAAAAGAAGAAAAGCATGCAGTCTCCCCCCTCGTCCCTGGCTTTGCTCCCCACAGCTTCAGTTACCTGTGGTCCACTGCGGTCCTGCGCACCCTCCTTCTGACATGTCGTCAGAGGGGCCACAGTCTCCTGACATGAGGTCACAATGCTTACGTCATTCACCTTGCTGCATCTCCTCTCGGGGGCATTTTAGCGTCTCACAGCATCACAAGAAGAAGGGCAAGTACAGTACAGTAAGATATGTCGAGAGAGGGACCACATCACATAACTTGTGCTCAGTATAGTATTTTATTATTGTTGTTGTTCATCTCTTACTGTACCTAAGTTATGAATTTAACTTCATCAGAGCTGTGTGTGGATGGGTCTAGCACAGGGTTCAGTGCTGTCTGCAGTTTCAGGCACCCATTGGGGGTCTTGGAATGTATTCCCGTGGATAAATGGGGACAACTACAGCCAGCGATCATGCAATATGCAGAGATATGCAAAGAAAGCCTTTTTCTTTTACTTCTCAAATTGGACAAGTTGGGAAAAGTTGATACCCAGGAGTTAGGGAAGCTGATGCTCTGTGCACCATTGCTGGGAGTAAAAATGGGCCCAAACTGTTTAGGGGTCATTTTGGCAAAGATCATTTTGGTGATCCATTTCTACAAATTTACACCAAGGAAGCATTCAGAATACACAGAGATTTACATAAAACTCTATTTTTCACAGTGATTTTTATAATAGTGATAAACACATTAATGCACAGTATAAAGGGATTTGTTGGGACGCCTGAGTGGCTCAGTTGGTAGGGCCTCTGCCTTTGGCTTGGGTTGTGATCCTGGGGTCCTGGGATTGAGTCCCACGTCGGGCTCCTTGCTCAGCCGGGAGCCTGCCTCTCCCTCCGCCTGCTGCTCCCCCTGCTTGTGCTCTCTCGGTCTTTCTCTCTCTCTCTCTCTCTCTGACAAATGAATAAATGAAATCTTTTTTTTTTTTAAAGGGATTTGTTAAATGGTGGTTTGGTGTGAGGATAATCACAGCTATTAAAAACTGCTTTGAAGGGGTGCCTGGATGGGCTCACTCAGTTAAGCATCTGACTCTTGGTTTAGGCTCAGGTCATGATCTTGAGATTGTGGGATCAAGCTCTGTGCTCAGCTCAGAGTCTACTCTCTCTCCCTCTCCCTCTCGCTCTTTCTCTCTCTCTCAAATAAATAAACAAAATCTTTTAAAAAGATTGCTTTCAACAAATACCTAAAGATATGTGAAAAAGCTAATGATGTGTTGAGAAAAAGCAAAACTCAAAACTATATATGCAGCATGATCACAGCTTTGAGAAATATGCATATATGTCATATGTGAAGAAAAAAATTGGAAAAAAACTGTCAAAATGTTAGTATTTGGCTCTAGGTGGTGATATTGAATATATTTAGAAATTTACTTTTTATACTTTATTCTGTTTTCCCCCAATTTTTAAAAAGTCATTTCATTTTTATTAAAGTTGTATAGGCGCACAGTTTAAAGTGCCAGCATTTCTGTGAGATCCTATTACGGAGAAACAGGAGATTGCTGTCCACTTTCCCTCCAATTTAAACTCTTAGCTGTTTATTTTGCTAAAAAGTACCCTCTTTTGACTTCACACCATGAATGATGAGACTTTAGCTCTTTCATAGATGCTTTCCACTTTCCAGCCACCCTTTCACAGTAGCTAGATCGTAATTCTGTTCCATCATTGATCAATGTTTAGATTTTCATCACTATGTTGGCACAGCTGAGCCATGTGGTGTACTATAATTACTCTTCCCTTTTGTGCCACTTTTTGTTCCCTGAAATTAGTAATTGTATTGCTTCTTCTCTTGCCTTTTTCACTACATGCTTCACTGTTTCACCCCAAACTTGCCTTTCCACACAATCAGGCGTATCAGACTTCCTACCAGTTTCTTCTTGGAGTCCTCCCTCATGACACTTCTGATGCTCTCCTGTCTGGGCTGGTTGCCTCCAGCCTGCTGCACAGCTTGGGATTTCCCTTCATCGTTTTGGGACTCCCTTGGGCTCTTTCTCTTGAGTTAGATCCCTATTTTATTTTTCATGTCTTCTTGGTTGATTCCCTCATTCTGCGGGAGCATATGTTTTATTAGCTTCCCGAGAAAAGGTGCATTGTAGGCAAAACTTTGGACATCTGGCATTTTTGAAAATCCTTTTACTTCCTTCAGACCTGATTGACACTTTGAAAATAGATTGGAAACCTTTTTTTTCACCTGTTAGCATTTTGAAGGCATGGCTCCATTGTCTTCTAGCTTCTGTGTGTGCTGTTGAAAAGCCTGATGCCAATCTGATCCTTGATTTTCTGTCAAGAACCTGGTTTTCCTTTCTGGAAACTTAGGATCTGCCATTTTAACCTCCTGAAATTTCAAAATCATGGGCTTTGGGGTAAAGTCTAGCTGGTTATTGTGGACCCTTTCAATCTGGAAACTCATGGTCTGTGGTTCTGAGAAATTTTCTTGATTTATTTTTTTTTAATCTCTTCATTTCCAGTTAATCTTCCTTGTTACACTAGAACTACCAGTTTTTAAATATTGGAGTTCTTGGACTGGTCCTCAGTTGTTGTTTTTAAAATATTTGCTTCCTCTGCATTTTTGTTCTATTTTGGGGAGAGTTCCTCAGTTTCATCATCCACCCCTTCTATCACTTCTTTAAATATGATACTATTTTTAATTTTTAAGAGCCTTTTTCTGTTCCTTTTCTTTTTTTCTTCGGCACCTTCTAAGTCTGGATTGTTTTCCTTTTTTGATTGAGTGTCTTCTCTAATTTCTCTGAGGATAATGATAGTTATTCAAAGCTTTTGCCTTCCTGCACAGTATCACGTTTTGAGCTCTGTCTTTCCTGGTTATTCCTCACAGGTCCACTCATTTTTATAAGAGTGGCCCTGGGGCATATGAGCAGCTCTGTTTATGAGTGAAGCCGGCTGACTCGGCCCTTACTGAAAGTCAGGGTTTCCCCATCTCTGCACTATTGATATTTTGGGCCAGAAAATTCTTTGTTGTGGGGAGCCATCCTATGTATCATAGGATGTTTAAATTTTTTTTGGAATATTTTATTTACTCATGAGAGACGGCGGGGGAGGAGGGGAGCAGAGACACAGGCAGAGGGAGAAGCAGGCTCCATGCAGGGAGCCTGACATGGGACTCGATCCCGGGTCTGCAGGATCACGCCCTGGGCTGAAGGCGGCGCCAAACAGCTGAGCCACGTGGGCTGCCCTCATAGGATGTTTAGCAGCCTCCCTGGCCTCTTCCCACGAAGGTAGGAAGCACCTCCCTGTAGCACCTCACCCCAGTCATGACAACCAAAAATGTCTCCAGACATTGCCAGATGTTCCCTTAGGGCAACATCACCCCTCACTCTCCCTGGAACCCCCAGTGGAGAACCATTGCTAGAGGTGATCTCCCAGGGCCTTTTCCCTGGGGAATCTTTCCCCTTGGGCTACTCATATTCCTTAGAAAAGAATCTTCCACCCTCCTGTCTGAGGGGCACGTGCCAAGCTGCCACTGTTCCGGGAGGTGAGTGCAGGAAGCAGAGTAGGGGTCTTACTGTTTGGTGTGTGTCCTGGCCTTGCATTCAGTCTGTTCAACTGGACCTTGTGTCCCCCCATCCAGGGAACCCTCTGGTCTACCCTCTCCAGACACTAACTACCCCCCCGCCTTCTGTCAGGGTTGGGGAGAGTGCTCCCCACGGCATGTGCATGGTTCACTCTGGGATTTAACTCCTGCGTAAGCAGGCTGACCTCATCCCTGGGTCTGTGGCTCCCGCCCACATGCAGAAGAACACGCCGCTATACTTTCCACACCTGCACGGGGTTTGTGGTGCAGAATAGGTGCTTCCTACCTTTCCCCTCATCGCCGGCCCCCTGAGGCTGCTAAGGCAACTCTCACTCGTTCTTCTGCCTCCCAGCTTCTAAAATTGTTTTGCTCGTCTGCTTTCCTTTTTGCTTTGTCCCTGGGGCTTTATGCCTTTTTTTTTTTTTTTTAATTACTGTCATGTTAGAGGATTTTGGAGCCATCAGAGATAACTGCATGTGTTCAGTTGGCTGGGATTTAACTAAAGTCATATCCATTTTTTATGTAACTAGAAAACAAATTTTAAAATGAAGTTATAGTGATGGCTGTTCTTTCCGGGGCCTGCTGTCCAGTGTAGCTGTCCTCAGCATCAAGGGACTTGGGAAGATGAATTCGGAAGAGGCTTGCTGGGGATGGAGGCTTTGGAGCACGCAGTGTTAGAAATCTTGGAGGAAATGTGTATTTTATGTGGGTTCTGAATCCCTGTGATGAACGTTTCCTTCCGCACGAGACGTGGCTTTCTAATGAACAGGATCGGCGTGTCCACCACATCCAGCATCTGAACCGTTGGCAGAGCTAGGTGGACACTGATATCCTAATTGTGAAATTTCTCCTTTGCTAGACTTTCTGTAGAGTCTCTGTAGACCACGACTTTCCAGTTAACCTGTTTTTCAGCCAGGCCAAGACATGCTGTATTAGGTTACAGCTTTCCTTACTTACGTTCTAGTTCCCTTGATTGGATTTGGGTGTTTTCCAGGGTGACCCACGCTGCAGATGACTAATACAGTCACAGTTTAATTTGCATTAATCTCATCATCAAAATGTTGCCTTATGTCAGATTATTAGGGTGTCCTACCATAGTTCCCCTTGATTTAGTAACCCTACCTACAGGTATTAATGACAGTGGGAAGGAGCACTTTCAGCTCTGGGGACAGTGGTAAGGGGAGGGTCTGGACAGTTTTCTTAGGTGACAAGATGGCACATGTATGTGTAGGGTTTGGGATGAGGAGGGGGCACAGTTAGGACAAGGCATCCCGGGTCAAGAGAAAACACAGAGGGAGGCACACAGGAGAGGAGCAGACTGTCTCCATTGGGTGGCCACCAGGGAAGCCAGTAAGCAAGGTAGGGAGGGCATTTGATGTCAGCTGTGGCTAGCCTCCACCACCAGGCTAAAGGATTTGGACTTTCCAAGGGGTGCAGTGGGGAGCCAGGGACGTCTTCTGAAGATCTGTGTCCTGGTGGGAGACTAACAGAGAAACCTTAGGTCATTGTGGATTTTTCCATGCAGCCTCTTATAGTCCTCAAGGGTGGACCAAATGTCTCCCCACTGAATTTCTGTCCCACTGAGCACATGCATTTCTTGTCATTAATTTTATGCCTACATTTGAGGCCTTCTTTGGACTTGTTGATTTCATTTAGCTCTAACAATGACCTTATGAGGTAGGTGATACTATCTTCCCGTCTCACATTTGTTTTCTTGATAGATGAGAAAACAGACCCAGAGACACTGAAATAACTCGTAATAACTCTTACGGGTTACACGGATGGCCCATGCATGGCACATCGGTTAGACCTCAGACCAAGCCCTGTGGTTCCTCGTCTGTAATTCACTCTTCCAGGGCCCTCCCCCTGTTGCCAGTGTCTTACTAGATGGCCTAAGTCACCTGTGCCCTCGGACGGGACCTGTGTGCTGTTTGATTTTCCAGGCAGCACATGACACGCTCAGTAAAGGCGTTGACCTGCAGGACTGTGGGCTCCAACACGTCTCGCCTTAGTGGGCAATGGATGGGGCCAGACTGGAGGGCCCGCACCTCCAAGATTGAAAACCACTCTGCCCCCATCCCCCCCAGCCCCCCTGACCAGCCCAACTGCTCCGGCGACTGTCCCCACCACTTCACCTAGTGCCCTGCACTCCAGTGCCCGGGAGGGCGGGATCACAGCACTTGGCCCTGCGCCACCCCCAAGCTGTCCAGAGGATACACGAGAGAGTGGACACCCGAAGCCACTGGAGTGACTGTGTCTCTGGTGCTTTTGTCACCAAGTTTCATTGTTGCCATCTTCCTGGTCTGCCTATAGCACTCCATCCCTTTGATTTCCTTTCCCCGGCTCTCCATTTGCTTCCGGACTTGTCCCAGCCCCCACCCAGCCAGGTTTGTTTGTTTGTTTGTTTGTTTGTTTATATTCATGAGTGACACACAGAGACAGAGACACAGGCAGAGGGAGAAGCAGGCTCCCTGCAGGGAGCCCGATGCGGGACTCGATCCCAGGACCCCAGGATCACGCCCTGGGCTGAAGGCAGACGCTCAACCACTGAGCCACCAGGTGCCCACCAGCCAGGTTCTTTGCGGAAGGAGGCCCCGCTTCTGAATTGGCTGAGCCTCTTGGAGCACGCGGATTGCAGGTGCAAACGTGGGTCCGCTTAGCACCTCACGGCCAGCCCTGCGAAGTGCTGGCGGCTGTGTCCTCCGCGAGCCTGTGGGGGCCCCCCCGCGGCCCCGCCACCGTCCACGTGCCCACTCGTGCTCTCCCGCCCTCACGCCTCGTTCACCTTCATTTTACAAAACATATTTGAAAAAAGTAAATAGCATATTCGAGGTGTATTGGTGCAATTCAATAAAATGCCTGACTTCAGTCCTTGCCTGCCACAAGCACGGGCATTTCCGAAACCAGCAACACCCCTCAGTGTGAGTCACAAAGTCGACTTTGCCCTCAGCCCTCCTTTGCCACCTGTCTATTCCTCTGCCCCGAATTGGCTGAAACGGACTGGAGGTGGCTGGGCCTGGGCCCGAGCTAGCAGCCACCACGTGGGCCAGGAGCCTCCCGTACTGTACGCGGCTCCTTCAGTCTTCCCAAAGCTTAGTCCATTTGTAGAGAAAGGAAACAGAAGGGGGAGGCAGCTTGCACAGGGCCACGCAGCTAGTAAGCCTGTGATTCAGAGATTCCACAGGTCTTTGTCCAAAGCCAATGATCTACTGTCTGGTTAAAACAAAGGGTCAAGAGGGGTCTAACCTAGTTCTTGGGACTGCATCCCTGCCTCACCTCTGTGCCACTCTCCTGTGCCTCTGGACGCCTGATGAGCTGCTTCGAGCCTCGGCTTCCTCCTCTGTAGAGTGGGAGCTGCCCTCTCTCGTAGGCTAATGGTGCGCGTGCAGTGGGAGAGCTGGAGTTTGCATGAAAACAGGACCAAGCTGCTCTTCTTGGCACTGGGAAATGAAATAAATTGGAGCAAGGTGGTGCAGTTGTGTGTTCCGGGCCTGGAAGAGCTCTGTTGGGAACCTTCCATAGTACAGAGCTGGAGGGGGGACAGGTGGAGTGGGGGTACAGAACACTCACCAAGAAGGGTAAGCCACACTCAGCACCATGGAGCAGGGTCGTGGTGATCCAGCTCAGGTCCTGAGGACTACGAAGCATTGGCTGTTTCTGGTCTGTGCAGTGCCTCTCTGAATTTCAAATAAATCTCTGTGAGAGCATGTGTGTGTCTGTGTGTATGCACGTGTGTCTGGGGGGGACACACACAAGGTCCCCTCTTTGCAGACTTGTGGACCTGCATGCATTTTTTTTTTTAATTAAGGTGAAACTGACACAACATAAAATTAATCTTTTTTAAAAGATTATCTATCTGAGAGAGAGAGAGAGAGCACGAGCAGGGGCAGAGGCAGAGGGAGAAGCAGGCTCCCTGGGGTGCAATCCAGGGTGGTACAATCCAGGACGCTGGGATTACCACCTGAGCTGAAGGCACACACTTAACCGACTGAGCCACCCAGGGGCCCCAAATTCATCATTTCAAAGTGTACAATCCAGTGGCATTTAGTACATTCACGCTGTTGCACAACCAGCACCTCGATCTAGTTGCAAAACTGTTCATCACCCTAACATAAACTGCATGTATTTTTTAAAGATAAAAAATCTTCCTCTTCCATGAAAGTGTGTTTGTGAACTACATTAGGTTGTCCTGATTTTAACTGCCTGCCCAGAAGTCTTCCTCATCTCAGATGGCAGATGGCACTGTATGTTTGGCCAAGGAGTGTGGTTCAAGTACTCAGATTCCAAATGGACATGTTAGTCATGGTTTAACTCCTTCATGCAGTTTGGGGGCCTCATCTGGGCATGGAGAAAACCAGCATTTCAGGCTTAATCAGAGTGTAGCTCTGGGCGTCCTCTCTTGTTGCTTGGCTGCTTGTCTTTCTAGTATATTAAGAGCCCAGGGATGCCTGGGTGGCACCGTGGGTCAAGCATCCGCCTTAGGCTCACATCACGATCCCGGGATCAAGCCCTGCATTGGGCTCCCTGCTCAGTGCGGAGCCTGCTTCTCCCTCTACCTCTGCCCGTCCCCCGGATTGTGCCTCTGCTTGTGCGCGCGCGCGCGCTCTCTCTCTCTCTCAAATAAATAAATGAAATCTTTAAAAAAAAAAAAAAGGCCCAGGAGGAATAAGTATATATGTAATGAGTGTCTTCAGGCTTTGTAAGCATTTTCATGGCCTCAGAGGCAGAGAAAGGCAGGTGTTATTGCACAGCTAAGGACAATGGTGTTGCCTCTGGATTTGGCTCATGCATAACTCCCAGGTCTGGGTGGGCTGTCTGTGTTCCATGTGTGGTCCCTCCAGTGTGGGAAGCCCAGGTGACCTGTATCCCAGAGGTTGAGGGCTGCTCCCCTGGAAGTGTCAGCCCTGATACTCCCATAGGCCTCCCACTGTGTAGCTAGCCCTGGGGTAGCACCTACTCCACTGTGACACACGGACCACAGCACTGGCTGATGTAGAGCGGAGGCCCCAGATCATTCCATGAGCTGCAGAGATGGGGCCAGCGAGTGGCAAATCCTTATATACTGAGTGGGGTGGATGGGAGGAGGGTGAGAAAGAAGAAAAGCAGCAGAAGGAGAAGATGGATGAGGGGTAGCTACCTCATTCTGATCGGACTTCTTAGGTCATGTGCGCATCCAGGCACCAATGACTATGCCCCGCGGGGCAGGGAATGAACCACTTGGAAAACCCAGGGACTACTTCATCCTGATTGGACCACTTAGGTCAGGTGCCCACTCGGGAACCAGTGGCTTTGACTAGACAGTGGCAAATGGAACTCCATGATTGGCTTAGTCTAACCGGGAATTCTCTTAGCTTGAGTATGGATAGACTCCAGGTCCCTGGAGGCATGTGTCTGGGTGGAGGAGGGATGGGTCTGAACCAAATCAGTTTTGGAAGAGAGGAAGTGGGAGAAGAGTGCTGGGCGGGCAGTGAACGATTCACGGAGTCTGGAGGATACTGGTAGGAAGAGAGGCAGCGCTAGTACGTGGAAGACATGAGGTGGCAGGAGGGGCCCAGGGTGCCCAGGAAGCACAGAGCAGGGGGTGCTTCATCTGAATCGTGGGTTCGGAGAAGGTTTGTTGGATGCAGAGATTTTTAGACCAAAGCCTGGAAGATGAGCAGGACTTGCCCAGGTAAAGAAGTCTGGGAGGGGAAGGACAGCGGGCCACTGGGCAAGGGGCTGTCTTGCTGGGTATCGGGGATGTCTCGGGGTCTGGCTCGGGCCTGATGGGTGGTGATATCTTTTACTGAGATGGCGAATGCAGGGGGAGTTGCAGATTTGAGGGAGAAGAAATGATTGTAGTGCAGAAATGTCGAAATTTGGGATGCTTCTGATCCAGCCAAAAGGAAGCATCTAGAGCTGGGTGTGGCACCCAGAAGGCAGAGAGCTCCCACTATTCTGACCTTGTACTTGACATCTCGAGCTCAACACGTCCAACCCTGGCCTCTTGAGTTTTCTCCCTCCTGTGCTTCTCCAGCCACAGGTTTCATCATCTCTGTATAAGACATTATCCATTCATCCAGCGGCACAAGCTAAACCCTGGATTCTTCCAGAGACGTCTCTGACCTTCAGCCCCATATCCAGCCCATCACCCAAGCCTGAGTCCCTTCCCGAGGTGGATCTAGGAGCCACCATTTCTCCAGCTGCCAGCTGCTACCACTCAGGTCTCACTACCATCTTCTGTCACCTGAATTACGGTACCCGCCTTTCTCCAGGACTCCAGCCTGAATTGCCTTTTTTTGTTTTAAATAGATTTTACTTATTTATTCATGAGAGACACCGAGAGAGAGAGAGAGAGAGAGAGAGAGAGAGGCAGAGACACAGGCAGAGGGAGAAGCAGGCTCCACACAGGGAGCCTGACGTGGGACTCGATTCCAGGACTCTAGGATCAGGCCCTGGGCCAAAGGCGGCATTAAACCACTGAGCCGCCTGGGGATCCCCTGAATTGCCTTTTTGTTTTTTAAAAAAAATTGATATGACTTTTTTTTTCCCTGAACCTTTCAAGAACTTTCCATTACAGTAGGCTCCGGTCCCGGAGGGCTGCCTCTGCAACTCTGCCTTGTCTGTCACTCTGGCCTTTCTCAGGACCTCAGTATCTGTCGGGGCCATTCTGCCTCAGGGCTTTTGCACACACTGCCCTTACACTGTCCCCTGCATCTCAGGTTAGATGTCTCTCCC
Organism: Canis aureus; assembly: GCF_053574225.1. Lineage (NCBI taxonomy): Eukaryota > Metazoa > Chordata > Mammalia > Carnivora > Canidae > Canis > Canis aureus. The sequence goes on from NC_135621.1 coordinate 51,620,948, forward strand.
TCCAAGAGGTCTTTCCTAACCCCCAGACTGAATCTGGTCTCCCTGGTTATTCTCTCTCCCCCATCCCTGGCTCTTGGGCTTCATAACAACTATCCCGATTTGCATTTCTCACCACTTTTCGGTCTCATTTTGCTAAATGCCTGGCTCAGTGCCTCAGCTCTATCAGACCCATTTCCCCTTTTTATAAGAAACATGTCTCTTTTCCTTATCCGCAGAGGCAATCTACAGGAGGTGTACTCTGCACACATCACTTTAAATCCGTGTAACATCTTATGATACGAAGGAGAATAAAAAGAATACTTTCTTTTCACAATAAAAATAGTTATTTCGGTATTAAATTTGTAAGCTCCCAGGGCTGAGTCCTCATAGGTCACAGTGAAGTAAGTAGTCAGATGCCTACACCTACAGGTGGAATTGCCATGAATGCCTAACTAGGCTGTTGACGAATGTAATAGCATTTTATGGGTTCCACGCTAAGGGCGACGTTGCCAGGGGCGTGTGGTTTTCTACAATGGTAAGCAACTCCTATAACGTTTTGAGCAAAATAAAGTACAGTCTTCCTTTCTCGTTCAATTTGTGCTGAAATGACCTTCCTAGAAAATTCATAAAAACAGTGCAACGAATACTTGGTGCTTTTATACACAACACAGTTAGGTCGTAGATTCAGGTAATTATAAAAGGATCTTTCGTGTTCACCAACGCCTGGCAGATGTCATTTTTTGTTATTTCTTGAATAGTCCCTCACCATCATGTGGGACCTGGGACTGTTTTTCATTACACAGGTTATGTAGCACGCTGGCTCCCATCCCTAAATGCTCGTAGAGGTCCCCCATTCATGTTGACAATAGAACCGCCCCCCCAAACACATCTCCAAAGATCCCCCAACATGGAGCAGTAGTGCTGTATTTGAGAGGCACCTGCCTTTCCTATTATCCTGTGAACTCGTGAGGGCAGGGTCCCTATCTGTTTTTCATTGTAGCATACACAGTGCCCAGCACCTAGCTGGCGGATACTTGGTGGAATAAATGAATGAACAAATGTTCCGCCGACATGAAATTTATGTCAAGAAAATTAGAAAAGGACTATCCCGCATGGAAGTGTGACCTGGCATTTACCTTCTTGGTGCATGCCTTAGGCCAGCTGACCTCCCTTTTAGTGAAAGAGACGTGTAATTATAGCTGCAGACAATGTAGAAATTCAGCTCTAAACCCTTTACAACAAGGGAAGTCGTCTCGCTGTGCACAAAAGAAATCACACAGGCTCTGAAGTTGTGGTTTGTCTTTTTTTGGAAAGTCAGGCTTGTGTGTTGAAGAGCTCAAAACACTTGACCAGCTCTCTCATTTATCTTAACATGTGTATGCTATATTTATTCTCCCGTCACAGATGGGGAAATGAAGCTTGCCTAAGGGCCATATTTAGCTAAGTCTTGATCCTCTGCCTTGTGGGGTCAGGGCAGATAAAACAGAACCCTAAAGCTTGATTTTTAGCCAGTAGTTGAAACCTCCTCCCACATTAAATCTGTTACTAGGGCTGCCCACAAGGGTGAAAAGTATTAGTTTGAGCATTTTTAACCATGTGATATGGCCATCCAGTACAAGCCTCTCCTTTTGGAGATGAGAAAATGCTGGATCATAAGGACGTGGTCAGAGAGCAGCAGAGCTGATCTCCAGTGCACTATCTGCTGCCTCACGCCTCGTTTTCTCTCCTTTTTCTCCAGCCCATCTGAATAGGACTTATGATCATTCAAGCAGGCAAAAGGAAGGTAGGGATGGAACAGAAGCCAAAGATCCGGTTCACTAGCTCTCAAGTAATTGTTAAATTAACTGGAAGACCGACTTAACTACGAATCAACACACATGAAAATGACAGTTGCCAAAAGTTAGGAGCTGAACCTTCAGTTTCAAGAATTTTTTTTTTTTTTACAGACAGCTACTCAGGCCCGTGACCTATAAATAGCACTTCCCAACCCAACTAAAGATCAAAAAATAGGGGCACCTGGGTGGCTAAGTGGTTGAGCGTCTGCCTTTGGCTCAGGGTGTGATCCCGGGGTCCTGGGACCGAGTCCCACATCAGGCACCCGGCAGGGAGCCTCCCTCTCTCTCTGCCTATGTCTCTGCCTCTCTCTGTGTCTCTCATGAATAAATAAATAAATAAAATCTTTTTAAAAAATCAAAAAATAAGTGATACAGCCAAATATTTGGGAACCTTTTGAAACATTGACCTCTAATAAAATTCTTTCTCCTCCCCCAGTGCTCTTTAGTTCAAGGAGGGGGTGGCCAAATTCAATAAACTCATTACTGATGTTTGATAAACCAGCTTCTTAAAGTGCTCCCCAAAGGGGTGCACAACCCAGCTTCCTTAAAAAACAGATTTTTTTAAATATTGTATTTATTTATTCATGAGAGACACAGGGAGAAGCAGAGACAGGCAAAGGGAGAAGCAGGCTCCTTCCAAGGAGCCTAATGCGGGACTTGATCCCAGCACCCCAGGATCAAGCCCTGAGCCCAAGGCAGATGCTCAACCATTGAGCCACCCAGGCGCCCCCCCCCCCCAAAAAAAAAACCCCAGCTATTTTAAATGGGAGTGAAAAAGTGGTATTTTCATTTTGCAGAGTTAAATGCAAAATGAACTCAAAGGTGATGCAAGCACTTGACAAAGGAGACAGGGACTCACAGGCTACTATTATGGTGAATTACAGCAGAAGTGTTTATAAGTTGGATTTATGACAAACAGCTTTTCATCTTCAGAAGCTAGCTGCAGTGCACGTGGCCTCTTGGCTTTAGGAGAGAGCCCTTTGTGGGGTGGGGCGTTCCAAGAGCCATGCCTGATACCTATTTTGGGCTTCTTACTAGAAGCAGATGTTGGGTTAGAGATTGCTACTGTGCACTTTGGAAGGGACAGAGTTGCTCCTTCATGTTCCACAAGCCACCAGTCTCAAGAGCCATTCTTACTCGGTCGACATACATTTTCTCTATTCCTTAAAGGAGTCAGAAACTGCTCTACGCTTTAGACATCTGGGGCTTGTCTGTTAAAGAGTTATTCCGCTGTGGTCCCACTTTTTCTCATCATAGGTTGTTATAGAGGAAGACTCTTGTAGGTTTTGATGAATGACTATTTTCTAAATTGAAGTAACAGCCTGCATTCTTGGGCGGTATAGTACATTCTCAGAGCACTTTGCAGCCTTCTAAGCATTTATCCCTGACACTCTCCCAGTTTGTGGACAGAGACACTGAGCCTCTAAGAAAGAAGTGAGCTGACCAAGGCCACGTGGCTGGTAGGTCATGTATGTGCCAGTCCTTGCCATTGGGTAAGGCACGACTCAGATGCTGGCTCTCCTGAGTTTTTTCTTAGCATCACCTCTTTACCGTAACTCTTAGTATTCACCCCATTCTGGCCTGTGATAAAGTGTTCGCGTATGTCTGTCTCCCTTACCATGAACCGCCTCTGAGCAGAGACTGTTAGAAATGTTTGTGTCTCTCCCCACCTTCCAGATTCTTCCTCTTTGCATGCCCCAGTCTCTTCTTCTAGGCTGTGGCCTGGAGGTCCACAAAGCACTGGTGAGGTGCACAGACACGTCGTGCATACCACTGCCTTGTGAGCTTGGTGCCTTTTCTTGGACACACAGATATGAGAGCACTTGGCACGTGTAATAAGGTGTTTTACAAATCGGATATGATCTGAATCTTGTCCTTCACTTCCCAGATGATTGCACTTAGCACCATTCTGGGTACGTGGTTGGTGCTTATGAATGTTTCTTGGATGAAGCATTTATCTAGTTCACCTACTCTAGTTCACACTACTTTCGTTCATTTTTTTTTTCTTAAGATTTTATTTTTAAGTAATCTCTTCACCCAGCGTGGGGCTCAAACTCACAACCCTGAGATCAAGAGTTGTACGCTCCACGGACTGAGCCAGCCAGGCACCCCAACGACTGTCATTTTATATGTATACATCCTGAATTCCCAACTAAACTACAAGCTCCAGAGGAGACAGTTCCTTCCTTGTGTGTATGTACTCCTGGTACATCGCCCATGGTATGGGCTCCGTGAATCTTCGCTGACTGAGTTTAAATGATCAGTGTGTGATAGCATGCCTGCTAACAAAGCATGGCAAGGCCTACACCGTCCACTGTGCATGGTTTTGCTTGAGCTGTATACTTCAGATATGTATTTTAAATAGACACACACATCCTAGAAGCATGTATTTTACCCAGAATTCCCAAAAGTAGGAGGGAGCCCAGGTCCACAGGAAGGGGATAGAGGTGGTGCAGAAGTGCTCACGGGCACTGACAGCCGAGCTGTAGGTGAAGAGCTGTCTCTCAGCCGAGGGTTGTTTGCTGCACGTGAAGACCTCTCTTTTCCCGTCAGAGCCCGATTCTTCAGTGTCCTCTTGTTGGCGGATTCTGGGCAGGTTGTAAGAGTATGATAGTTTTCAAGGGTCAAGCTTGTCATCATCACAGATCAAAGGCTCTTGACAGGAATGGAGGGCCTCCTCACGAAGCTATCTGAACACCCTTTTTAAAAAATTGATAGTTCTGGCACTTCGCCAGTTGGGTAACAAGCTGAAGATTTTACTAAGCCGCCCGACAGTCCTGTTGACTGAACTTGCCGTAGGTTTTCATGGTTTTGATGTTAAGATAGTTGTTTTTAAATTCTCTACCCCCATTGGGAAATATTTAAATATCTGCCTTTTTGGGGGTCAAGATTTTTTTATTTATTCACAAGAGACACACAGAGAGAGGCAGAGACACAGGCAGATGGAGAAGCAGGCTCCTCAAGGGGAGCCTGATGTGGGACTCGATCCCGGGACCCTGGGATCACGACCTGAGCCAAAGGCAGATGCTCAACCACTGAGCCACCCAGGCGTCCCTAAATATCTGACTTTTTAAAACATTTGAACTAAAATAGAATTGATTGGGTTAGGAGGATGCCAGAGAATTGGCTTGGAGGATCTCTGACTTCGGTTAAGTGGCTGTTTAAAATTAAGGGCTGTTGCTCCCTTTCTTTGTGATGCCAGGAGTTTCAAATGTAAAGCTGGAGATGAAAAGTTCCTTATGTTTCAGTTTATTTATCCCCAAATCCAAATCTTCACTGCACCGGAAGTTCACCCGGGACACTGCACAGTGGGGGTAAACAATGTCATTTGGTGATGCAGGATACAGTATGGACGGGGGAGAATTTATTTTTTAAATTTGCTATCTGTTATTGGACATCTAATTACTCAGGCTGAATAGAAGCAGAAAGGTCTCCTTCTTTTAATAACTGCCAGTTATTTAGCCACAGATTAGAGGCAGAAGTTCATTTTCGGTAGTTCAGACAGAAGAAGTAACACTGCCTTCCAAGGAGTTCTAAACATACTTGTCTTTGTGAGTTTTTTTTAAATAACCTCAATCCATCACAGTTTAATTATTCCAACAAAATCTGCAAGTTAACAAGAGTCTAGAAATGATTAATTTCCTTCCTATGTGTCTGCATGTATCTCAGCGAGGAAAGTCTGTATTTGTTATGGTTATGAAAGGCATCTGTACAACAGACCTGTGTTCTATAGAATGTTTGCATTAGTGTTATTAAGCATTTCTAGAGAACTTCGCATTCACTCACTATTTCTTGTAATCTCCTTCTAGAGAAAGTACACGTTCTATTCCCCTGATGAGGTAAATTTGCTTGAAAAGTAAAATTTTCATTACAGAAATCTAATTTGATTTTTTTTTTTTTTTGGTCACATTTTAGTCTTAAGGCTCTTGAGTTCCAAAATGACTAATTAGGACAATGATGATATAGCATTCTCTTTCATTGATCTGAAAATTATACTGTCCTCAAGGGACCTCAGTTTGTTTTGTGTATCTTGATGCCAGAGGAGAAAATGTTACTTCTCCCAAAAGAGCTTCTTCTCTGCAGTGGGAGAGAGCTGCGAAGCCAGCCCTGGTGGGAGATGGAGGGCCCGCTGCGTGGATTTGCAGAGGAAAAGGAGAATCGCTGTCCCGTGGGATGAAGGATTTATGTTACAGTGCTAGAAGAGGTGTTGCATGTGTCTGGCACTATGCCCAGTGCTTTCGTCGCATGATTTCATTGATTCCTCAGAATCCAGGGAGATCGTATCCTCGTTTCTCGTTCTGTGAAAATTGATATCCAAATATGGACAAGGAGAGATTTTTAACAAGAACACCCACCCCTTCACTGCCTGACCGTGTTGAGCACACGTTTGCTCAGGAACCCAGAGTTGCCAGGTGGAATGCTAGGATCAGCGCTGACCCTGCTTCTCCGCCGTGGACGTGCAGTTGGAAATAGCAGAGCAGAAAGTGAATTTAGTTCATGCACCCATTCCGCTGGGTAACGCTCAAACTGAATTGTGAAAACCTGTTATAATTTTTAACAGTAGCCCTCTTAAAGTGACCGGCAGGGGTACAATGTGTTCCACACCCCTGCTACCGGATTTCTTCATTAATTAATGCCATTCATTAATGCCCTAGCATGGCTTTATTCAAAAGCAGTTAGAGGGCCCCTGTTTTAAACAGGAAGGGTAAAGAAGATTGGAGATGGCATTTCCCCTTCGGCCTGTGGCGGCCAGCACCTGAGAAACCTTGCGCTGCCCCTGGCTGCAGGCTGCAGCTGTGCTTTCTGAAAGCATCACAGAAAAACAGAAGGGCTGACTCCCAGGTCAAGAATTTGAGGCTTGAACACACTTGCGTTGAACATTCTAGTAAGGAAAATGTCAGAAGGTGACACAAAAGGAAAATTGTCCCACAAGGGAAATGCTACTGCTCCTGCTGAGCCACGAGCGCAGGGTGTTTTTAACAGGTTCCGCGTTCACACGGTTCTGGTCGGGAAGGGGTGGGAGGGGTGGTGGCCAAGGTGAAGAATAAAGTTTCCCTGAAACCAGAGGAGAATCGAACCATGGCAGAAATGGGAGTCCTGACGGTTCACTCATCAGAATGGAAATAAGCAGAATATTTGTGGCATAGAAAGGAGTCTAAGCAAAACAGGATCGGTAGGACAGCCCTTCTGCAGAATTCAAAGCAGCAGTTTAAAATTATGTAGTAGTCCAGGGTGCCTGGGTGGCTCAGTGGGTTCAGTGAATGACTCTTGGTCTCAGCTCAGGTCATGATCTCAGGGAAATAAGATCGAGCCCCCAGTCGGGGTCTGCACTCAGCAGGGAGTCTGTTTCTCTCTCTCTCTCTCTCTCTCTCTCCCCCCCCCCCACAACCCTCGGCCCCTCCCCCTGCTCTCTCTGCCTCTCTAAAATGAATAAATAAATCTTTAAAGAAAAATAAAATTATGTAGCAGCCTAACGTATTCCCATGTGGAAAGATCCCCGGGAGATACTGAAGGATGCAGAACAACACAGATCGCTTGATCTCTTCTATGTACGGATGTTGGAATACGTACAGTTGGTTTACACATGCGTAGAAGAATTGGGAAGATACACCTGAAAACACCTACATTTGGGGAAGGGAATGGAAATCGAAGAGGAAAGGGGGATCTTTGTGCGTTCACTCTATGTTTCTATCTTTAAACTTGCACACACGCGTAATTAAGAAAACAGTATAAAGAGGGCAAACAGATATTCAAGGTCTCCGTGTAATGTACAGTGGTTAAGGTGTAGGTTCTGGAGTAACACTGTCCGGGGTTGCATCCCGTCTCCTTCCCACTGGTTGTGCACCTTGCACAGGTTATTTCACTTCTGTGCCTCCTTTCCTTCCAGTGGAAGACAGGGTAAGAGTACTTAGGTCATGTAGCTCTTAGGAGGATGAAATAAGTAATGCGGGGGAGGGCGCCTGGATTATATCCTGACACTCCGTAAACATTCAACATCTGGTAGCCGTTATAAATTAGGATCATCAGACAAGGTGTAGCTTCAGTCAATTCTTTGTGTAAATTTTGCAGTTTAACGTGTTTCTAGTGGCGGCTTTAGTAATTGCGATACATTTTCTCCAAGTTTCGTTGTAGTTGTTAATGATGTTTTCATACCGTTGGTAACCCCAAGAGGAAGAACTAACAAACCAATGGAATTATCTTGATTTTTGTAGAGTGCCAGACATTGTGTTTGTGGAATTCTCCTGACTTTGCTTCTTCGGCCACGTAACCTTATATACCTGCTGTTGATAAACTAGAGAAATGGGAATAATGAGGTTTTTCTCTCTTCCTTAGGAAGACTATGATCGTCTGAGGCCTTTATCTTATCCAATGACTGATGTCTTCCTTATATGCTTCTCTGTGGTAAATCCAGCCTCATTTCAAAATGTGAAAGAGGAGTGGGTACCGGAACTTAAGGAATATGCACCAAATGTACCCTTTTTATTAATAGGAACTCAGGTATGCCTGCTTTGATGTTACCCATTTAAGAATAGTCTCTTTGGCCTATCTCGTGCTGTTGCTTTCAGAGAAATAAGGTTTAGCAAATGATATGCATGTTTAATTTCAATTGCAAGTTGTAAAAATACTATTTCTTATAGAAAAATAAGAATTTGGTCAAAGAAAAAAAAAAAGAATTTGGAATTTGGTCAAAGTAGTGCCAGAGGAAAGCAATCATACGGGTTGTTTTTTTTGTTTGTTTGTTTTTGTTTTTGTTTTAAATGAGTTGGTTTTAAAAGTGAAGTTCATCTGTTTAATCTTCATTTGGTATGTGGGACTAAATGGGACTACATGCTTTGATTTATCTTTAAAGACTTGTAACATTATGGGACATTGTTGAACTTTCTTGATTAGATTGATCTCCGAGATGACCCCAAAACTTTAGCAAGACTGAATGATATGAAAGAAAAACCGATTTGTGTGGAACAAGGACAGAAACTAGCAAAAGAGGTAACAGAACCTTTATGAAATTTAAAAAGAAATGTCAAAGCAGCTCAGGTAATAATAGCTAACATTTATTGTGCATTTACTGTATGCCAGGCACTGTGCTGAGTGCTGTACGTGTATTACCTCACTTACTCCTTGCACCTCTACTCGGGTGGGTCTGACTACCACAAACGGGGACTTGGCGATGGCAGGTAACTTGTCAGGTCCCGTAGGTAATAAATGGCAGAGCTGGGCTGCAGGAAAGGCCGGACCACAGAGCCCAGGCACTCCCACCTGCGCGACAAAGCCAATGATATTTTCCTAATAAGTTACCTGAAGAAAGAGGCATCAGAAAAAGCCTTTTTAAATCTCTTAAATGTTTAAACTGTGCCAAAGCAGACTCTGTCTTCTGTTAAGACTCATAGAATTGATGGGGAATGGCATGGGGTGAGTTTAAATCTGCAGTTAAAACCAAAAAGTTATGATCTGAAAAGAAACATGTTGAGTTTTCTTCCAATTTTTTTTATGAAACATAGAAAATATCAGCATTCTAAAAAATATACAACTGTGATGTGCATAAAACTTTTAACTTCTATTCTTCCTCCCCCTGAAGTTAGGCTTACTTTTCTCTCTCTCTTTGGCCCTAACATTATTGGATTCTGTTTTATAGATGTGACTCTAATAGGACTTTTGTGGAAACAGAATCTAATAAGGTCTTTTTAAATGTACTATTAGGAGGCAGAAGAAAGCAAGAAAACTTTTTGGAGGACGGTTTTTTCCTAAAACAAAAGACAAATAGCTTCACTAACAAATCGCTTTAGAAATTCCATGTAGTAAATTTCATAATCTCAGGGAGAGAAAGAATTTCTAAAACTTCATAGAGGTAAAATTGGCAAATGACATTGGTGATTTAACTACATAAAAATTTGATACATCAAATGCCAGAAACACGATGGGAAGTCATGAAACAAACTTGATATGTATGGCTGAAAAATGGGTTAACATACTTAGTATACAGGAATTCCTTGCATATGAATTAATCAGAAAAAGACATATATTACACCAATAGAAAAATGGACTTAGAACCTCAATGGAAAATTTACCAAAAAATACAGATTGCCATTGCCTATAGGAAGTGTGTTCAGAGTCCTCAGTAGTCAAATGTAAGTTCAATTTACCCCTATTAAATTGGCAAAAAAAGAGAGAAATTAATTATAATAGCCACTGTTCCAGGGGTGTAAGGAAATGGGCACTCTCTTGTTACCGTTGGTCATTGAGGAAAAGCAATCTTGACAATATGCAAAAACCTCAAAGTCATGCACACTTTTGATCAGGCCATTCCATATGTAGTAATTGATCTTTAAAAAATTATTCCAGGGGCACCAGGGTGGCTCAGTGGGTTAAGCATCTCCCTTTAGTTCAGGCCATGATCCCAGGGTACTGGGATTGAGTCCTAAATTGGGCTCCCTGCTCTGTGTGGAGTCTGCTTCTCCCTCTTCCCCTGCCATTCTCCCCAGCTTGTGCTCTCTGGCTCTATCATCTGTCAAATAAAATCTTTAAAAAAAGTTATTACAGAGATGGCTACAAAGTTGCTGCCTTGTTTCTAATTGAAAAAAAATACATAACAAAAAAAACCCTGCTTCTATTAAAAATTTACAGTAACACATGTTGAGATGTTTGTATTTATTATGTGGTTTTAGGGGGAAAAAGTGGTTGCAAAACACTAGCACCCCACTTATAGGCCTGTTGGCAGCAGAATACTTTCACCTGGCCCCCTTGCAGGCCCTCTCCTGGTTCCGTCCCCTGGCAATGGCCTCTCCTCCATGTCTCCTCTCCCTGTCTCCGTGCTGGATGCCCAGGGATCAGCACTCAGCTTCTGGTACAGCCTTTCTTCTGCAGCTCCCCTCACTAGGCCTAGGCGAGCTGCTGTCGGGCTGGCGGTTTGCAAAGTCTGCCACTGAAGATGCCCAGATTTCTATCTCCAGCCTGACCACCTCCCTGAACTCTTGTAGACTTGGTTATCCAGCTGTTCCCTCACCAAGTCCATCTGGGTGGCTAAGCATCTAAAAATTAACATGTCCAAAACGGAATTCCTAATTTTATCCTCCGTGCCTGTCCTCCCGGTTACTCAGCTCAGAAACCTTGAAGTCACACTTGATTTTGCTCTCGCTTTCCTCCTGTCCCAGCAACTCTGGGGCAAAAACCTACCGTTCTGCCTTCAGAATACATCCAGTATCCAAAGTATTCAGAATACACCCACCATCTGCTCCTCTGAGTCTGGCCGGGCCCCTCCATCCCTGGCCTGGATCACTAGAACGGCTCAGACTCCCCTTTCTGCTTCTGTCTGGGACCCCATGGCCATCTGTTCTATGTTGAGAACATAGCAGCCCGAGTGAGTCTTTAAAAACACAAACTCCACCAGGTCACTGCTATGCTCAGAATCTTCCAGTGCCTTCCCAGCTCGCTCACAGGGGCCAGAGTCCTCACACGTGGCTGGCTGCATGGCTGCCTCACTGCTTGTAGGGCAGGCACATGGCCTCCTTGCTGTGTCCCCAAAGTCTTGTACCTCAGGGCATTAGTACTTTTGCTCCTCCATCCACCTAGTGTTGCTCCCCGTGCAACAGGGAAGTATTTTCTCACTCCTTCCAGGTCTCTGCTCAGGTACCGCTTTCTCAGTGAGGCCTTGCCTGGTCTTGGCCCCACTCCCTGTCTTCCTACAGGCCACATGCTGCCTTCTGACATTCTTCCCCTAGCAGCTCGTGGTCTTCTCCCTGTAAAGTAGAAGCTTCGTGATAGCAGGGCAGACTTCATTTTGTTCTCTGCTGTATTCTCTCATCTGGCAAATAATAATGCTCAGTAGATTCCCAGTGACTGAATGGAGCCTGTCTTAGAGTAGAAGCCAAAGTCCTTACCCTCCTGGCCTCAGGGCTGCCTCCCTGGCCTGCCTCGTGCTGTCCAGACCCTGCCGCTCGCTTTCTCCTGCAATTCTGGCTTCTTTACCATTCCCTGAACGCTCTGAGCATGCTCCTGCATCAGGGTCTTTCCATCTATGGCTCTTTCTGCCTGGAACCTCTCCCCGTAGGTATCCCTCAAACCACTCTGTCAAGAAGCTTCCCACCCGTGCACGACCCATCTCCCCAGCTCTTTTGCTCTGAGGTACGCACCACCATCTGCTCTTCGCTCTCCCAGGAGAATTTCAGCAAATGTGAGCATCACACAGCAGGGACTGTGGTCTTTTGTTCAGTTCTTTCTTTGACATTATCTCTAGCACCTAAAACAGTGCTTGGCATATGGTAGGTAACCAGTAAATACTTGATGAATGACATAAATTTTCATGGAATAAGTGTGGAAGGATATTTGCTTACTTTTGTGTGAGCTACCTCTGGGTTTCATGAATATGGATGATGATTTCATTCCTTCGGCATAGCTGTATTTTCTCATTTTCCTTTTAATGGTGTGTTGTGTCATACCAATTGTGTAAAAAAGATTTTATATGTTTGTGATTTTTTTTTTCTCCCTCCCAGATAGGAGCATGCTGCTATGTGGAATGTTCGGCTTTAACCCAGAAGGGATTGAAGACTGTTTTTGATGAGGCTATCATAGCCATTTTAACTCCAAAGAAACACACAGTAAAAAAAAGAATAGGATCGAGATGTATAAACTGTTGTTTGATTACGTGAAAAACATCTTCAGTGGCCAACGAGACTGTCCATTTCTCTCAAAAAGCATATGAAATGCTACAGCTATACCCAGACCTCTTTAAATAATGAAGCAGTTTAAAACTTGAAAGAAGAAAACAAACAAAACACCTTGTCCTCAGAATTCTATAAAATTCATTAAGAATGTTTCTTAAAGGTCCAAGAAGCAGCAAACAGCATCTGAAGCCACAATCTATTATAAATACTTTATTTCAACTAGAAGGTACAATCTCTCAGGGGTTTCATAGTTTAAAAAGCTACAATCACATCATGTTGTAAGTTGTAACTACATAAAAAATAGTGCTGTAAATGGAACTGCCTGGCTTAGACCACATACATTTCTGCACAGTCTTTATGGAATCTGCACAAAGAAATCTCTTCTCCCTTTGCTCCAATTAATTGTTCTTGTATGTAAGTTGCTTTCTATTCCAGTATATCCAGAGTGGGGAAATCACAAGGCCAGCCACGTAGCCAAAGGTCGCTCCAAGCGTGCAGGAGATGGGCCATACCTAAGAAGAGAATGTAGGAGGTCAAAAAGAACAACTGTTTTTATTATTACTTGAGCACAATTTAAGTGTAACGTAAATATTTCTATATTAAAGCTTAATGTGCTTTCTTAAAGAATGCCAAAAGTGTAATAAGGTCATAACTGCATTTATCATAAACACTAAAAATGTACACATTCTAGTTACTGTACATTCGGCTGTAACAAGGCTTCTGGCAACTGTAGATTTAGTTTGATGCTGCCCAAACTGCATGAGATACACCCTACAACTACAAATTAAAATTCTGGGTCAGACTTTGTCATAATCCTGGACTTGATATAGCTGTCTGAAGTAGTTGACAATTTTGTCTTTTAATTTCCACCTTGGCTTATGTATCAGATGACATGAGACCTGTGTATGCTGACCAAACTACGAGAAACTTTACATAGCACTGAAGAGAACAGACCTAGGATTCAAGCATGTGACATGGAATTTATAACGAAGCAACTGCTTCCATAATAATACTGATGTCACCTTTCAGACACAGGTATTGGAACCATAGCAGAAGTTCTAGAACTACAACTTATGTACACACCTAGATAGAGTGTCAGTTAAATGAAACACTGGCTTCTAAATACCCATTTTCTCCAACTGTATTGCATTTTGCAATATTACATCAAGCAAGCCAGAAGTAAATAATGTTCATTTCTTTCATCCACAAGCAGTGCATGCTAGTCCCTAGGTGAAAGGCCCTGCTTAAAAAAAAAAAAAAAAATTATGTGCATCCGTGAAGCTTATTTGGTATACTGGAGCCATTTCTAATTTTTCTCTGGGGGATCAGGCCATAGAACTGTGTTAGAGGTGAACCATCTTAATTACTAGTTCCGTAACCTAATTAAGCTTCCTTGTTTGGTCTGCTATGGATCTGCTTTGTTCCAAATGCCATACAACAGACAATAGTGTTAGACAAAGTTTCAGTTTGAATAAATTAATGCAGTTCAGAGAAGCATAATCTAACCCATAAATTTTTCTCCAGCCTTTCCTACATTTAAACTTCCTGTTGACTAAATTATGATTTATTTATGTCTTTGGTGAGCTTCTGTTAATTTTCATGACTTGAGCTAATAGCTGTGTCTACTGCACAGATTGGGTAATGGAACACTAAACTTTTATACTTGAAAATGACAGCCTTAAATGCTCCTATCAGTCACAAATCTAGGATGTACTGTCTTGTATGTGAGCTTTGTAGAGATTTTTAAAAATATAAGCATCATCTTCCCCTTTGAAGAGTGGAGAGTCTACTGAATAACTAGTCCGGATCTTTCTTTCTGAACTGGACAGTGGATGTCTTCCTTCTCCCAAAAGCGATGGTTCACATTAAGTACCATGGCCTTATGTATGCTTAAATGGAATCTTTATATAACTCATTTAATTTGGGTCGATTAATTAATTAGTTATTTTTAGATAGAACTGAAAGGAATTGCATAAATCAATTAGTATATTAACTAAGCTGTCCAACACATAGTATAAAGGAATTAAGACAGTAAAGTATTATACATTTCCAACTCGCCTTTGGGAAATTGATGGGGATTTTTTTTTTTCCTCAAATTCACCTCTGAAACTTTTTCATACTTGGTTTACTAGACAATAAAAGTTAAAAATCTAGAATTTGATCTGCCCTAAGAGAAATGGACTAGGAATTGGGAAACACAAACTCTGGTGTCCTTCTGTTTCCTGCCTGGGCCTCAGTTTCTTCATCTATAAAACATGGGAGGTAGAACGAGAGGACCTCCAACATCTCTCCCATTTATCAACTCTTACGATTCTCTTCTTTTTCACAATATTCATTGTTGGACATTACCTTTTCAGCTGCACATTCTTAAGATGGTAAAAATCCTGTATATAGATTATTAGAACTCTAAGCAAAGATGATTATATCATCTGAACCTGAGGTGCCTTAGGTACTCTATTGACCTTGATGGGGTTTGGAGTTTCCCATTGCTTATTAAGAGCCTTTTCATTGCTTTGATTCCTTCGTATTTCTTTTTGCACTCAATCTTCCTTCCCGCCACCCTAACTAAAAACCAAAGATTTGTTTTCTATTCATGAGCAGATTGTAGAAAAATTTGCCTTATTTTCAGAAGCACGTCTTCATTAAAGACTTATGTTTCAGCAGAAATTGAGACTAATCACTGGAAGAACTAGCTCAAAGTAGCCAAATATCTGGGAAATACTTCAGAAATATCTTAGTGACATGAATTTTGCTAGTCAAAGCAAACACACTGCTTCAAATAAGGTCATGTATGAATGAACTTAAAAGAAACGTACAGTTCATTTTTTTGCATATAATCAATTCTGAGGTTCTTAAATTTTTAGGGGCTCCCTGAAATCTTATTTAATACTTTGCTGATGTGTACCCTTATTCTGTCTCTACAGATACATTTTAGGTTAGCCCATGTTGAATTATCTTATTTCCAGTAAGTAGAGCCTGAAAGAATGGTTTTTATTGTGAACTAGTTACTTTAGGCGTTGCTTCCATTTGATTTTTAATTATTACTTTTAAGTACCAAATTAAATACTGGTTTGTTGGTTGTTGCTTTTTAAGTGATTGTTACTTTAACAGTGTCCCATCTTAACACATGGGGTTATAAATAAAATAATATGCATAGTTTACTACCTATGTAAAGCATTGAACTTCTTACCTTAGTAGTTTTTATTTAACACCCTATGTAAGCATTTGGGATAATACTCATTTCTCTGTTTCTCATGGTGTGAGTCTAATCACCAGCCAAGTGTGAGCACCTGCACTTTGTTAAAAAGTGTGTCGTCAGAGTGTAGAAAAAATAATAATCCCTCATGAATCCCAGCCAAACTCCAATTTGGGTCACTAAGTTCTACTTGAATCACTTTGTAATTTCAGCATGGCTCTTTGTTTCCAAACACTCACGTCCACAGTCACACTCATGCTCTTTGAACAGCTGCCATACTGCACCTCCAATGGAATGCCAAAGATGAGCTATCAGTTTAAAAGTTGTGTCTAATGAGGGGTTAAGGCTCAGAGCATTTGCTATTTATTCAATTCTTAAGAAATCCATGCCATCATCAAGTTGAAATGTTGGACTGGCTTTGAAGACTAGTTGCTAGTGAGGGATCCAGCTTTCCTGCTGGACTTTCCTGAAATAAGTAGCCCTTAATGGTGACACATTTTTTAAAGGAGAATTTCTTCATGTAAGGGCAACCTTTCTGATTTTTTATTCCCAGGATAGGGAATGTCAAAAGGAGCAGCTGAAGGGAATTGGGGGAGGCTGCCCACTAAATCACCTTTCCTCTAAGGTTCTCATGATTGAATTTCCTACTGACCTTACAACTGCTTTAAAAAACTTAAAACTAGGGAATTCCCGGGTGGCTCAGCAGTTTAGCACCTGCCTTCAGCCCAGGGTGTGATCCTGGAGTCCTGGGATCGCGTCCCACATCAGGCCCCCTGCATGGAGCCTGCCTCTGCCTCTCTCTCATGAATAAATAATTAAAAAAAAAACAAAACTTAAAACTACACAATGACAATAGATCTCATATTGACTTATCGAACCATCCTAGCTTCATCTCACATCTTCATACTTACATCTTGGGGTTTTCCATTTAAAACTAAGTACTTGTCTTACAGAGCTGTTTCTACTTAACATTCTTCATGCCACAAATAGGCTTATCATACTGGTATCATCTACTGAACAGACAATCCAACTGCAATGCTACAAACATTTCTCCAAATTATGGTCATCTGAGATGGCTATATATAATTATCTTATTTTGTTTAAGGGAAATAGAAAACTCAAAGACATTCATGTAAAGGAAGTCATTCACAAATGTTTGCCACCAAAATGACCATCGTTTTTTATCCAGTTTTCTTATAAATTAAAAATGTTTTAATCACTAAAACATTCATTTAAAAATGAATAGCTACATCATGTGAACAAAGTGTTTTGTTTAGAGTACTACTATTATCCCTTCTCTAAACCAAATGACTTCTTGTTTTTTCACCACTTAAACCAAAAAAAGGTCAATGTTTTCTTAAAATAGCATTAAGAAAGGCCGGATATTATAAGGTCCGGGTACTTGATACCAGCAATAAGTTGTGTTTTTCCCAGAAATAAAACAATTTTACCCTAATAAGCTAAAAACCAATTTCTCAACAATACAGATTTAACTTTGTATGTTTTCTCTGTCAAATCAATGTTGTTGCTGGTTGAAAGACATTTCAAAATTATATAAGCTTATTTCCACCTGAAGACCCCACTGCTCTCTTCTGATCGAGCATCACTGATGTATCTATGTAGTGCTGGGACTTTTCAAAGCATGTTCTAAGTAGTACAGAATAATGATTTAAGAATACTAATTTTTGTATTAGATTGATTTGAGTCTCGGCTCTGCCATTTATTAAATATGTGACCCTGTGCAAGTCACCTAACCTCACTGTAACTCGGTTTCTCATCTGTGAAGATCATCATAAAACCCACCTCACAGGGTTGCTGTTAATGATTAAATGAGAAAATGCACTATGTGGTTCTTAGAATCATACCTGTAACAGTATCTGGCACAAAGTACATGTGAGTTATAAATTGATAATAATCTTTTAGCTCATATTCCTAATAGGCACATATAAGTTGTCATTACAATCCAGAACACCATCATTCCCCAAATACACCATCTCTAAAGCTCAACCTATTAAAAAAATCCCTCCTCAAAATTTTTAACATACTTTAAAAATATGTTTTAAAAACTACATCTAGGGGTGCCTGGGTGGCTCAGTCACTTAAGAATCCAACTCCTGGGATCCCTGGGTGGCGCAGCGGTTTGGCGCCTGCCTTTGGCCCAGGGCGCGATCCTGGAGACCCAGGATCAAATCCCACGTCGGGCTCCAGGTGCATAGAGCCTGCTTCTCCCTCTGCCTCTCTCTCTCTCTCTCTCTCTGAGGCTATCATAAATAAATAAAAAATTTAAAAAAATACTTAAAAAAAAAAAAAAGAATCCAACTCCTGATTTCAGCTCAGGTCATGATCTCAGGGTCATGAGATTGAGCCCCGCATGGGGCTCTGCACTGAGGGTGGAGCCTGCCTAAGATTCTCTGTCTCCCTCTTCCCCATCCCTCCCTCTAAAAAATATATAAATAAAAAATAAAAATAAAAACAACATCTAGCAGAATTCATGTTTCCTTCTTGTCAAATGTGACCCATAGATTTTATACATATATATCATATCATTTCAGGGACTCAAAGACCCCCTCATCTAGACTCCTGGTTAAGAATCCCCTTATTCAGGATGCCTGGGTGGCTCAGTGATTGAGTGTCTGCCTTCAGCTCAGGGCGTGATCCCAGGATCTGGGATCAAGTCCCGCATTAGGCTCCCTATGAGGAGCCTGCTTCTCCCTCTGCCTATATCTGCCTCTCTCTGTCTCTTATGAATAAATAAAATCTTAAAAAAAAAAAAAAAAAAGGATCCCTGTATTCTTCATCACTTAACCCTAACAAGTATTTTTATTAGCCATTCTAGTTGGTCAAGGTAATACAGTGACCCTCTACATTTTGGTTCAGAATTTTAAAGATCAATTTCTTTTTTTTTCTTTTTCTTTTTTTTTTTTTTTTTAATAAAGATTTCATTCATTTCTCTTACAGAGAGAGAGGCAGAGACACAGAGGGAGAAGCAGGCTCCCTAAGGGGAGCCCGATGTGGGACTCAATCCCAGGACTCTGGGATCATGACCAGAGCCAAAGGTGGACGCTCAACCACTGAGCCACCCAGGCGTCCCAAGGATCAATTTGAATAATGTAGATGGCATCTGTTTGTTATGTGCTTTAAGAGTAAACAGCTTAATTACATTTTAATTATAATCTACACAGTATTACCTAGGTTCCTTTAATATATATTAAGTACAAGTAGATTTTTAATCTTGTACTGTCACTGAAATGATATCCACTGGCTTTTGATCCAGGTAGCTAGTTTGGTATATCACTGAGTATGGTGGTTTATGAGCTACTACAGGTTTCCTAAAATGATCATGTATTTGAAATTAGAAGATGATTTCTTCTGAAGTCTGAGGTTAGCTTCAGATAATCAATGAAAGCTTTAAGACAGCTGTATAAAAACGTTAGGCTACTTTAAAAATACTTATATTTCACTTAGGAGTTTTTTGTTTGTTTGTTTGTTTGTTTTTTAAATACTCTTCTGGCAAGTAGCACAGTCAGTGGAGTGAGAATGATCTGAGCTGTGGAGCCAGGTCAGCCACTTACTGGCTGTGTGGCCTTGGCCAGATCACTTACCATCTGAGCCTCGGTTTCCCAAGTTCAAAACGGGTAATAGTACCTCTGATACTTAAAATATGGGGCTATTTTAGAATTTGTCACCAGAGCTGTAGAGTACCATGCATCAGTATAACTTTGTACATTATATGTTTTAGCTTGAAAAAATGAAATTTATGTGACCACTGATTAAGTATTTCTTAAGTAACTGACACTGCTAGGTGAGAATTAGAAGCTGTGGTTTAGAACAAATTAAATAGTTCGTGACCAATGTTATACTATACTCTAAGAACTATTCCCTGCCCTGGCAATCCTCTTTAATACATGCCATTTTTCACATGAAATATCTGAGGAGTATAAAGCTTACAAGAAAACCCTCAAAAGCCACACAACACAATGCATTATATCAACCATATGTACACTCACCTCAGAAATAGAAGCATAATTCCTGCTCCTCGCTGTCATTTTTCACCAACTTTAAGAAGCACCAGTACAAAAGCTGATTTTAAACTAACCACTCAGTAGATAATTTGTGTCATTTTTAATAGTCTCATATGAATGACTCCATTCATCAAAACTATTGAGCCCTTACTCTGAACCAAACAGTTAAGTTGAAACTTACTGAAAGATTACCTGATTTGGGATGTTTAAGAATAAATTCTTAAAAATATGTGCTGCGATATAATTACAAGTTTTGGAAGGGTATATGATGTCACAGATATCATAGGGAAACTGATCTGTCTGCAGATCAGGAAATCTAGAAACAGAACAACTCATAGTCATTAGGATTAGTGGCTTTTTCAGATAAAAAAAGGAAGCTAGCTCTAGGCAGCTAGTTCTAAATTTCTCACAAGGTACTTCTTAATGTTTATTGTGCTTACCACAAATGTGTGTTTCATGACAGATAGAATTCATCTTTCAAAGTTTGCTGACACTTCTACTGGCTTTAAATGATAATTTATATTTTCCTCTGTATCTGGTTGTAAGTGATGTGCTTGTCTAAATGTCCTAAAGCAAATCCATTGTCTGATGTGGGACTACATTATAGACAAATCTATTCATCCGGATACATTTCTCTGGTTGTAAACCTGCACCAACCCAGGTATACCCTACCACTCTCCTATGAACAAGAGCCCAGATTAAGGAAGAGCTATTTATCCAGAGGTATGTAGTGTAATCCTGGACTTTTTGTGAAAGTGACAATACTTGGTCAAAAGCATACAAATAAGTTAATCTGGTTAGCATTATTCTTTCTCACATGGAAGTCCTGCAAGCAGAGCATTATCAGCACGATTACTCTACAATGAATCCACTTTTTAAATACAAAACCATTTTCTGTCAGTTAAGTGTTATAGGCTTTTTCCCATGCTTAAAACATAAATCATATTCATGTAAATTAATATTTTATTTTGGTCTAAAACACTGTATATTACCTTTGATAACAGAAAAACCAATTAACCTAAAAACATACTACTTTTCAATACTTAAATCCATAATCTTAGTTTTATCCCTTGTTCTAGCAGTATTTCCAATGACCCTTATAACTTCTAGCTTCAATTTATGAAAGAATTGCCCATAGCATCTGTGGCTTTAGAAAATTAATATATATTTTTCACAAATATTAGATTTTTAACCTGATAAAACTAGAGAAAACAAAGATTTTAACATATAACGATGCCTTAATTATCTATTATGGAAATAGGTACAAGCACTTTTAAACAATTTTAAGTTGTTTTTAAAAAATCTCAATCAATTTTGTTTTTTGACTTTTCAGGCAATAAGTATACTCAGAAGAGATGTGACTAACTGGCTCAATTCCATTTGGAAATAGCATTAGTCAAGTCCAGAGTTTAGGGCAGTTGTGGGTTTTCTAGGCACAAAAGCTTTGCATATTAACTTCAAATTCTCTCCTACAAATGTATTAAATTTAATGGCCTAAAATACATACACCACCAGTGGTCATGGCATTGATATGAAATTCTTATGTGCGGATAGAAATGCAATACAATAGCTACTCAAGCTTTCCCAAAGTGATCTAAACCATGGTGAAAGAAAGGAAAAGGGAAAGGGGAGGGAAGGGGAGGGAAGGGGAGGGAAGGGGGGGAAGGGAGGGAGGGAGGCAAGGAAGGAAGGAAGGAAGGAAGGAAGGAAGGAAGGAAGGCAGGCAAGCTAGGTTTCAGAGTTCCCAGGAAGGGAGAGAATCAGGTTTGGTTCCTAAGACTTCCTCTTAGCCCAGTAATGTTGAGCAAGATGTGTACTCCTCTCCTCACACTTTGACTTTCCTATATGTAAAAAAGGGAATGAAACCCACCTTGTACTATGCTTGTTTGGATTAAGTTATCTGTGTGACAGTGCCAAGCACCATGCCTGGTATATACACAGAAAGATCTACACATTTTAATTTTCTTTCTATTGCCATCTAAAAGTCAGACAGAACTGAAAATTATGTGACATCCAAATACCCTAAATACCAAAGAAGAAAAAGATGAATTAAACAATTCACTCCACCAACTGAAGGACTTCTGGGCAGAGTAAATAAATATCATAAGGAGATAATCAATGTACTCTCTTAACACTTTGAGAACCCAAATGACGGGATTTACTTTTTTTTTGTAATACTAAAAATACAGTCATTAAACTACTTTTATAGGTCACAAATGCCTATAACATTAATTAAGCAGTGACTATGTGTCAGATTCTGAACTAAGTACTTTAGAAGGATTATGTTATTTAATCCTCGCTAGTGGCAGAGCCAGGATTTGAATCTAGTAATCTGAAGTTAGAGCTCTTAATCATCATGATATCTGTTTACCTAGTAATAAAACAAGTGGGTTTAAAAACTTTATGGTGGGACTCCTGGGTGGCTCAGGGATTGAGCATCTGTCTTTTGGCTCAGGGTCCTGGGATCAAGTCCCTCATCAGGCTCTCTGCAGGGAGCCTGCTTCTCCCTCTGCCTACGTCTCTGCCTCTCTCTCTGTCTCTCATGAATAAATAAAATATTTAAAAAATAAAAACCTTATGGCAAATTGCCTTTGCTCAGAATAACCAACAACATTTCTTAAACTTCTGTTGATTTTTATCAACATTAAATACTGGCCTATTTCTGATAAAGGAAAAGAATTAAGACATTTTTTCCAGATGAAAAGCTCATAACTATTCTATAAAACATTTAGAGCACATTAAATCTGAATCTTAATAATTATTATCAAATAATTAAATTCCAGTACTGTGTAATAAATATCTGCTATACTTACATTGAATATATGCTTTGTATGCAGTAAGAACTTAAATACTTTCTGATTAGCTATTTAGTTACAGCAAGTAATTATGATGTACAGAGGTTTTCCACAGTCAAAATGTTTATTTTTGTCAGTAACTATAAAACTATAAGCATTTTCTGGGAATGAAGAAGGCTGAGTTATAGGCAACTTAAATGTTTATTTTCTTGCTGATATTTAAAGGCAAATCATTAAGGCAGGGAAGAGAGATGTCTTGCAGATACTTTTTCTTAAAAAACAACAAAAATAACCAATAAGGGTTCTGGGTAGCCACCCTACCATATTCTCTTTAATCAAATCCTCTTGCTGCCTCCAATAAAGGAAAGGCTGCCTCCAACTATAAAGGTGTGCCTACTATCTTTTGTCACTTGTCATTACTTAAAACTATTTAAAATTCCTATTAGTAAATGAAAAAACTATTTTCACTGAGGTTATATATTTTCAATGGGCCTTTCTAGTCATTTGGTGATGAAATGATACAAAAAAATATAAATAAGCTTGAAATTGGTCAATACAGAACTCACATCATTATAAGTTTATGTTTGTCCTCTGGAACTTTATAGAAAGCCAGGTTTGAGTTCAGAGTAGAGAAAACTTAACTAATACATGTAAACGTTTGTGTGGGTTGCATGTCTGTTTTTAAAGAAGAAATACTTGCTTAACTAGATACTCTTGTTTTTCTGACTAGAATATAAACAGACTGGATCCCAATCCAGAAAAGCTTGCTTTATTACAAACGTATCATTTATCTGTGCAAGGAACAGAGAACTAAAATGTCCTCTTTATACACGTTATATTTTAGATAATATTAAGAAAATACAGTAGCCTCTCCTCATAAGATTTTGCTCTAGAAAAATCTCCATTTTGAGGTAATGCCATATTCCTTTCCCAGGATTATTGTTACTCTGACTGATTCTGTCAGTATCATGAGCCATACCGAGTACGGACTCTAGGTAATTAACTCATGAAAAACAGAACAAAACAAAACATCTTGTTTGTGGAAATTAAAAAGTGAAAGAAAACAGTGAAGCCTCATCATTTTCCCTAGTTCATCAGTAAATAACTGCTGAAAGAGAGGGGCAGGTGATTATTATATGAATAAAGATGATTATACATTAGTTCTATCATGCCACCAACAGCATGTATCATAATTTTAAAAGATTACAGTGAATAAGTAGGTCATTAACTAGGAACATTCTGAAAACAACAGTAAAGACAATTAAAGAACCAGTAATAACAGTCCAGTTGAATCAAACATTCTTAATGAAGACCAACACTTGTTACATAAATTAGATAGCTAGAAAATATTTTTTAAAAGTCCATAATTCAAATGGAAACTTCACATTAATTTTAAAAAGTGACCCCAACAATTTAGATCCAGCGTACCTCTCACTGTAAACAAGCACTGAGGTAGAAAAGTGCGAGTCAGTAGCTAAAAGCCTCAACAATCCAAAATGGATAAATGGATTGTAAATCATGAACACCTATATTTTCTAGGCAAGCCTAAACCCAGATTTGGTTACATATAATCCCCATAATTCAGTTCCTACTTCTACATAGTCTTATAAACTTATGATTTAGACAAGTGCAAAATATCAAACATTTACACTCTAAAACATTCCACCTGTATACAAACTGACACGTTAATCACACATTACCTTACCAACTCATTAGAGCCAATGGCCCACGGTGCTTTATATACCAATACTTTGTATTTAGACTTAATTGTATGTATCTGAAAGTAATGAATTTAATGATTCTAAAAGTCCTGCTCCAATTTAGAAATCACTGACACTCTTAAATGACATTAAGTTTCATAAGATGGTAACTTGAGTACAAATGAATCTCCATCTCCCAGTGATCACGGAGATGGCCAAAGAAATACAAAAGAAACCTTTATCAGTACTAAAACCTTGAGAAGGATACCAGTGACACCCCAAACCTCTAGGGATTTCTGTAATATACAGTAGATGAATATAACAGGGAAGGGCAAACCCACCAGACTTACTGAATGTAAAAGAACAACTTGTCTATCTAGAAGACATAACTGCTAATAGAAAGCACAAAGAATGGACTTTAAAAGTAGGCACTCAGGGGCAAGACACAGAATCTGGATCCTTAAAAAGTCTTTGGAAAGTGAGGTACATATCAAAGATTTAACCCAGCTATTATCTAGGAATTATACCAGAGAAAACTAGACAAATATGCAAAGATGCATATTTACATATTATAATCACCATAATTAATAATAGTAAATCAATAATTGTGAAACTAAATCTAAATGTTCATTGATAAGAAATTGATACACGATTTTACCCAAATAATGGAGTATTACTTTTATGTAAATTTTCACTGACAAGGAATCAGCTCCATAATATACTGCTGAAAGGAAAAAAAAGATTAAAAATGACATATATACATCACTCTTCATCAAGGATATGCAAATCAAAACTACAAAGAGATGTCTTCATACCTGTCATCATGGCTAAAGTCAATACACAGGAAACAATAGGAGTCAGCAAGGATGTGGAGAGAAAGGAATCCTTGTGCAGGGTTGGTGGGAATGCAAAGTGGCGCAGCCAATGGAAAACAGTATCAAGGTTCCCCCCAAATTAAAAACAGATTATCCTATAATCCAGGAATCACACTACTGGATATTTATCCAAAAATACAAAAACACTAATTCAAAGGGATACATACATCCCTATGTTTATAGCAGCATTATTTACAATAGCCAAATTATGGAAGCAGCCCAAGTGTCCGTCGACAAATGAATAGCAAGGAAGATGTAGTATATAATACAACAGAATATTATTCAGCCATAAGAAGAATGAAATCTTGCTCTTTGCAACAGCATGGATGGAGCTAGAGAGTATAATGCTAAGTGAAATAAGTCAGAGGAAGACAAATACCTTATGATTTCACTCATATGTGGAATTTAAGAAAAACAAAGGAAAAAAAGGAGAAAGACAATCCAAGAAACACACTCTTAATGATAGAGAACAAACTGATGTACCAGAGAGGAGAGGATGGGGGGGATGAGAGAAATAGGGGATGGTAATTAAAGAGTACACTTACTATGATGAAAAAAAAGTTTTTAAATGTGCATCAAGCAATTCTACTTTAAGAATTTATCTTAAGGAAATGATAGTACTATTTTCCAAAAACTTATAAGTAAGAATGTTATTTATAATTTAAGATAGTGGGGACACCTGGGTAGCTCAGTGGTTGAGCATCTGCCTTCAGCTCAGGGTGTGATCCTGGGGTCCGAGATCAAGTCCCACATTGGGCTCCCTGCAGGAAGCCTGCTTCTCCTTCTGCCTGTGTCTCTGCCTCTGTGTGTCTCTCATGAATAAATAAATAAATTTTAAAAAATAATTTAAGATAATGGCTAACATTTCTTGCAAGTGATCTCAATTAGTCCTCACAACTACCACTAATACCTCCATTTTACAGTTAACTTGTTCAATCCCATAAAAAATGGAAAAGCTGGGATCTGAATAACATATACTACACATCTAGCAGAAACAAGATCATAGAGGCCTTATAAGCTATGCCAAAGGGCTCGAGCTTTATTCAAGGCAAGTAGTGAAGAAGCCACTGGCAGATTTTAAGCAGGAGAAATGACAGGATCAGGGGTGTATTTTGGTATGTAAATAAATAGTTTATAGGGAGGACATAGATGAGACACACTTATACAAGTTACAGAATTAAATGTAAATGGGGAGAAGACAGATCCAAGAGATTAAACACACACACACACACACACACACACACACACACAACAACAACAACAACAACAAACTAGAAACAAAAGGGCCAGTGACCAGTTCGACCTAGGCTGTCAAGAAGGGAGTATATCAAGGATGACTCGTAGGTCTCTGACTCAAGCAAATGGGTAGATGATAGCGCTACTTACATTGCAGAGAAACAGCTGAATTTTAAGCATGTTAAGTTGAAGGTGCCTCCAGAGGAACACCCTGCTGCATTGATGACTCTGGGTCACATCCCAGCAGGAGATAAAGATTTAGGATTCAGTAGCCATATTTTAGTTGTAATTGTGGCCAATGGAGGAGGTCATGCAGGGAAAGTGAGAGAACAAAGATGTCAGAAACCAAGGGAATGCTCCTGTTTCAGGAAGAGGTGATCCAAAAGAAGCTCACAGGGAGACTGAGAAGGAGAAATCGAATAGTAGAAAGAAAAGCAGTGGACGCCGCTGTTGCAGAAAGTTAATAAAAGAGTTTGAAGCAGGGAAAGTGTGTGTTTCCAGTGAGTTAATGGTCAGAGAAGCCTTGATAGTAAGGTCTAAAAAGTCTGTCTTTGATTTAACAATAAAGTGACTGTGGACAGGGTGGTTTAAAAAAAAAAAAAGACACATATATTATACTTATGCACATGAAGAAGGAACTGCACAAATTATCACCAAAATACAAATGAAAAGAGGGTTGCCTCTGGGCGGTTGGGTATTTGACAATTTTTACTTATAATTCCTTATAATTATTAATGATGCTTAAATTTTCTAAATAAATATGTACTGGCTTTGTAATAGAAAAACCATTCTCTTTTTTTTAAAATTTTTATTTATTTATGATAGTCACACAGAGAGAGAGAGAGAGAGAGAGAGAGAGAGGCAGAGACATAGGCAGAGGGAGAAGCAGGCTCCATGCACCGGGAGCCCGACGTAGGATTCGATCCCGGGTCTCCAGGATCGCGCCCTGGGCCAGAGGCAGGCACCAAACCGCTGCGCCACCCAGGGATCCCTGAAAAACCATTCTCTTTGCGTTGAAAAAAAGAAAGTATATTTAGTTTTTAATACTACAATTCCCTTGGGAGAAATTATCTTGAGAAAATTATTGGAAAATCCATGAAAATACAGATTCAAAGGTGTTTACCTCAGCACTGTCCATAATAGTGAAATACTGGCAATAACCTAAATGATCAGTAGTGAATCTGTTAAATAAATTTGGGGATAACTATATAACAGCATGCTTGGAAGCCATTAAAAATGAAGACAAAGATATATTCATTACTAGCTCAGTGACCTTGGAAATATTATATATCCTCCAGGAATCAATTTCCTCATCCGTAAAATGGGAATAAAAAGAACAGTTACCTCATAGTGCTTTATCTAGCTTATTAACTATATCCTATTGTAATCAGAAACAACCTGATGTTCATGAGCTTCCTCCAAAATCACGTACTCCTATTTCAAAACCTACTTTGCTACATGCTTTTAAAAAATACTTCAAAATCAACATTTAACTTGGCCATAAATCAAATTAAGAAGATATGAATCTAAGACCACAAAGGAAGGACACCTGGGTGGCTCAGCGATCCAGTCCCACATCAGGCTCCCTGCGATGCTTCTCCCTCTGCCTGTGTCTCTGCCTCTCTCTGTGTCTCTCATGAATGAATAAATAAATCTTGAAAAAAAAAAAAGACCACAAAGGCAGTGAGTATCAAAGTTGAAAACAGGAAATTCCTGTAACTTCTACCTCGTTTTTTAAAAGCTTCCGTAAGTATTCACAAACTAAGCTTATTTATTCACCTGTACATGTAGATAACATAATGCCTGGAAGAGACAGAACGGGGGCTGATCCGGCTGCCTATGGGCCAATAAGAAATCGCCTACATCCCTACATGACAGAGGGAACTGGCATTCCTACTTAAGTGAACAACAATACAATTTATACAGACGTACTGGTTAGCTTCAACAGTTTTACCACCACTGTACATTTATTGTGTTGCTTTAAGCAGCTGAAACCAACCTGCCATGGTCTTTCCCAATCAAGTGGAATAGGAAAGGCTCCAAGCCACGTTCCTATAAAGCTAGAAATTGTAGTGATCTGAAGACTGTTCTCCCAAATGGA
The DNA here is from genome assembly GCF_053574225.1 of Canis aureus. Lineage (NCBI taxonomy): Eukaryota > Metazoa > Chordata > Mammalia > Carnivora > Canidae > Canis > Canis aureus. Next base: position 51,649,345 of record NC_135621.1, read on the forward strand.
TGTAACTCTGCAAAACACAAATAAGTAAATCACCAGTGGTATAGATCTTCGCTGCTAAAGAATCAAACAGTAATGCCAATTAACATTACACATGTATGTTTTGTTCATTTAACGATCATCTCAAATTGACATTATATTTACCCTGAACTATTAATAAGATGATATAAATGTTTTCCAGTTGGAAAGGTAATATGTGCACATGGTCAAAGTCAAACAGCAGGAAGGAGCATTTGCAACAAAAGTCAAGTCTTCCTCCCACCTTTATCAGCTCTGGTTCCTCTCCCCAGCAATAGAGTACATATCCTTCCAGAAATATTTTATGCATGCACAAATATGTTTCAAATGATATATGCATGCATGTACACATCCTTTATCAAAACTCAAATGCATCGTTATATACCCAGTTTTGCTATTTTGTTTCCCCTTGGTAACAGCTATACTAGTATTCCATGGCATGAAGGGACCATCACTTATTCAACTGGTCCTTTCTATGTCACATTTCATTTAAACAAATCAACACTATTTATTTGGTGGGGGATGAGTAGAGAACAAGAAACAGAAGATTTCAAAAGATCCAGTAATTTCGCCTACCATTCTTAACTATACATCTTGGAGTATAAAGGTGAAAAGACATAATACTGCCATTCTCTGAGTAGGTCTTGCTTTCAGCCTGCCCCTCAGAGTGTGGCCACTCAGCCATGTGGAGCATGAGTCTGGTTACAGTCGAGTAAAACCCCACCACAATGCAGTAAGTAGGATTCCAAATATATGGCTGTTTAAAATGCAAGGTTGAGTCATTACAAAGTTTATGAAAAATAGTTTCTTCCAGCTAGCATGAGAATAACTGAAGACATCTGTTTTGTTAGAGGATTTCTTTCATTAGAAACCATCCATTACACACAAAATATACACTGAATTAAAGTAGCCCCAAATGACAAGTCCGTTTATAAGCCAATCCCTATGTCATTTGTCCCTCTTGTGACTTTTCCTCCCTCACCCTACACAAGATAAGAGCTTTAGCTCTTGAAATGGATTGAAAATCAGGAGTGGAAGAAGGCTGGAGCCAATCTCCATAGATCCAAATTCATGTTATTTGCTGGGCAACTGTTATCATTCTTTTTTATTTTATAGAACACCTAAAAATGCAAGTCAATTCCTTCAGCTAAGCACTCAAGACAGAGGTCTGTCCCAACCTTGGAGGGGAAAAAACTGATGAGTTGATTGTAAAGAGGGAACTATACTGTTCAGGCAATTTAAAGGATCGTCTAGGGTTAATTTTTGACCATCTGTGGCTAATGTTGGCTAGTTTTTGCACAACACATAACTCCTCTATGTTGCAATACATTAAAGTGATGTGCCTAAAGACATAAAGTCTGGAAGAGGCTGAGGGTAAGGTTTAGTCTCTGCTGGGAGGGGTTTACTTCTTCCATTTTATGGGAGAGGAAGTTCCCCCAGAACTGAAAGGATAGGTGGCATTTGGGCTTGACCGACCTGGAGAAAAACCTGCTCTGCAGGTAGAAAGAACAGAAGTGAAATTGGTTGAGGCTGAGTGGAAGAATGGGAACTAAAGCTGGAAAAGTAGGTTAGAGTTAGGATATTTAAAAATAACACCTTCATTGAGTACAGTGAAAACCTGCCTCAGATAACCCTTTCAAAGCCATACAATTCACTCACTTAAAGTGCACAATTCAATGTTTTTAAGTATATTTAGAGTTGTGCAACCATCATCCCAAAGCGACGCTCTTACCCGGTAGCAGTCACTGCCCATTTCCACTCTGGCCAGCCCTGGGCTGAGGACAGCCATTAATCTACTTTCTAGCTCTATAGTTTGCCTTTTCTGAACATTTCATACACATAGAATCATACAACATGTGGTCTTTTGTGACTGGCTTCTTTCACTTAGCATAATGTTTGCAAGATCCATCCATTTTGCAGCATACTTCCTTCTTTTTTATTGTCATACAAAAATAATGTTTTGTTGTGTGGATATATCACACTGATTTTTTTCCATGCATCAGTTCCTGGGACATTTGAGTTGTTTTGACTTTTTGGCTACTATGCATAATGCTGCTATAAATATTCATGTGCAAGTTTTGTGTAGACATATGTCCCCTTTTTGGGGGGGATATACGAAGAAATGGAATCACTAGGTCATATGATAACTATGCTTAACCTTTTAAAGAAAGGAACTGCCAGACTGTTTTCCAAAGCAGCTAAGCCATCTTATACTGCCACTCAAAATGTGTGAGAGTTCCAATTTCTCCCCACTCTTGCTAATACTTGTTATTAATGATCACAGCCATCTTAGTGGGTGTGAAGCAGTAGCCCATTGTCATAGATTTAGGGCTAGGATTTTAGAAAAACCTGAAAAGTCACGCTAATGGACCCACTGAAGGTTTTAAATCAAGGCAGATATGATCAGAGCTATGTTTCAACAAGGGTTACATACATGGCTTATCTAAGTTCCAAGTTCCTTGGGGTAAGGGGCAAGATCCATGGCTTCACGTTTTTCATTTTTATAGCACACTGAGGCCATCTGTTACAAAACGTGCAAACATGCAAGCGGTTGTCCTCTATTTTGTTTCATGCATCCAAGGAGGTTTATGATCTGCCACATAATAAATATAGGAAAAAATGGAACAAGGACCTAGTTTTAAAAATAGAAAAACTCTGCAGCCTATTTTTGTAAAAATGAAATTTTATATTCATCAAAATCATAATACGGATAAACACCTTCAAGGTCCCAGATTGCACCTAGAGTATAATATCTACTACCAAGCCCTCCCTGAGTCCCTCTGCACTCCTGATTTCTGCTCCCCAGGCAGACATTGTAAACTCTTCACCATTTCTTCTGTGTAGCTCAAGACGTAAAGGACATAAAGACTTTTCAAGACGTAGTTACTCCCTGCTTTCTACACCGGAAAAAGAGGACTTAGTACGATTTTCCCCCAAGCCTCCCATGCCCACACACTCATTTCTCCATGACTCACCATCCCCTCCTCAATGGTAATATCTTCTCCTCGCTGCTCAATCAACAGCATAGTATCTACATCATTATGGTTATGAAAATGTTCATCGCAGCTGAACCACACAAACCAGTCACATTCCTTTTCTTACTGTAAATTTTTTATTTTCTTTGGATATTAAGAACTGCCTCTGTTTTATCCTCCATTTACTAATGTACCTGTCACTCAACCATCCTTAAATATTCCAAAGAAACTAAACATCATCTCTAAATACTTGTGTGCTCTATTCTCCTTCCTTTTTGGAGGCAACTCACCTGCTCCCAGCTGGACTGGTTGCTCTCTAAGCCTGAGCAAAGCTATCGTCCTGTAAGCTTCCTACACCATCATCCCATGAATTCCTTTTGCCTCAATCACTTTTGGGTCTCCTGCTGCCTGGATTCCAAGATTTTCTTGTACTTTGCTTGCTTGCTTCCGTCTTCCTCCCTTCCTCCCTTCCTCTCTCTTTTCTTTTTCTTTCTTTCCTCCTTTCTAAGTAACTCCTTCAGTAGATTCCTGAGAAAGAATAAAATAGATTTTACAGACTATTTAAAGTCTAAATAGGACTTTACTGTAATCATTGGAAATCATTTTGCCTCAGAATTTTGAAGGCATTGCTTCCCTGGCTCCCAGAACTCTCTAGGTAAGATGTTCCCCCCCACCACTGCCCTCTCTGGTAGCCTTTAGAATTTCTCTTTATTCTTGGTTAACTAAAATTTCACAATCGGTTTGTCTTTGAATGGGTGTCTTTTCAGCCACGACGCTGGAAACCCATGGACCTTTTTTTTTTTTTTTTTTTTTTTTTTTACTTATTTATGATAGGCACACAGTGAGAGAGAGAGAGAGAGGCAGAGACACAGGCAGAGGGAGAAGCAGGCTCCATGCACCGGCAGCCCGACGTGGGATTCAATCCCGGATCTCCAGGATCGCGCCCTGGGCCAAAGGCAGGTGCCAAACCGCTGTGCCACCCAGGGATCCCCCATGGACCTTCTTAATCTACAATGTCAAGTCTTTTGGTTCTTGACATTTTCTTCTTAAAGACTTATAAAGATTTGCTTTCTCTGCCCAGATCCCTTAAGAATTTTGTTTTTCTTACTCTTTTGCTGGAAATACTACCATTTGGAATTAACCCTCTGTTTTGTTTTGGGTTTTTTTTAACCCATTTTTGAACCCATTTTCTGTATTTTTGCCTTTTGTTTGACTAAGGGAACTTTTTAATTTTGTCTCTATGTCTGTTGAATTTTTTCTCATATTTTTTCACTTTCAAGAGCTTTCTCGTTGTCTGAATATTCCTTTTGACTACTTCCTGTTCCTGTTTAATGGATATAAAACAAAAGACATTTTAAAAAATTATCTTCTGGTTTTTATATCTTTGTTTCCACAGAGTTTTTTGTTTTCATTTCTGCATTTCACTTTAGAGGTGTTCCTGAAATGCCCACTGACTGTTCATTTCTCATCCTACCTTAAAAGTAAAATACTTTATATGAAATGTTCAGAAAAGGCAAATCTAAAGATATAGAAAGTATTTTAGTGGCTGCCTGGGAGGGGGGTGAGGGGGTGTGCAAGGGTGGGTAGGAGGGGGACTGCTAATGGGCAGAGTTTCTTTTTGGCATGGTAAGATGTTCTAAAATTAGATTGTGGTGATGGTTACAAAGCTGTGTCTATACTTAAAAAACACTGACTTGTATACTTTATATGGGTGGGTTTTATGGTATGAAGTATCTCAATAAAGGTATGTTTAAAAAAAAAACAACAAAAAAGTGAAACACTAAACAGATGATTAGATGTTCACTATGTATGAGTAGCACAATTCAACTGGCGGGCTTCACTGTACCAGGGACTGAATAGGAAAGCTGACTTTTAGAGAAGCCCCAAATTGTCAGTATCTTTAAGTTTTTCTTTGCTGCCATTTTTTTCCCTGAAAGAAGTATTTCTATACCCTCTCTAAATAGCATAAGCCTACCTGTCAGTATTCTGGGCCAAGCAAGGGAAAAGGACTCGGAAGAAGGTGAGAAATCATCATTCAATACATAGAGTTTCATTTAATCCTTATTCTGTGAAGGGATTGTACTAAACAGGGACACCCGGGTGGCTCAGCAGTTGAGCATCTGCCATTGCCCCAGGGTCTGATCCTGGAGTCCTGGGATTGAGTCCTACATCAGGCTCCCTGCACAGAGCCTGCTTCTCCCTCTGCCTGTGTCTCTGCCTCTCTCTCTCTTTGTCTCTCGTTGTCTCTCATGAATAAATGAACAAAATCTTTAAAAAAAAAAGATTGTACTAAACAGGCTCAGGATCTGGGGATAGCCAGAGTAGTTGGGGATACGGTTGTATCTTCTCCATCTTCCCTTCCCCCGCTTTGTAACTTCTATTGCTTATTTTTGTAAGTTTATATTCTGTCCTCTGTAATCCTAATTTACAACCAGTTTTTTAATGCAGTGAGTCTCCTTAATGTGCAAACTGCACAATTCCTGCATTTGGGGAAGTGGTCTTCCATCGTACTTTGAATTACCTTCTGTTTTGTTATTTTATGGACACTAACTGGTCTTAAGCTCGTCTCCTTTGTTCTCTCCATTTATCATTTCTTTTCTAACTGCCTTACTCTTCCCTACCCCCTCATTTGTTTTGACTGTTTCAAACCTTTCTTCCAAGCTAGAACTTGATTTTCTAGCTTATCTGTTTCTAATTTGTGACCTGTGGTGGTGTGGTTTGGATTCATTTTATTTAATTAATTCTGTAATGTCCTTCACTTCATTTTTTTCATCATCTTATCTTTTGAGCTTTTATTCAATTTATGCTCTCAGTAACATTCTTCTATGATAAACTGTGTAGAGTTTGTTTTTGTTCCTTGGGTAGTATTTTCTTCCAGGCTGGATTCTTTCGTCTTCCACATGCCTTTTTCTTATTATTCTATAATGTGTTTTTAGGGTTGCCATGCAATTTCTTTTCATCTTGCTCACACTTCTCATGAACAGACGCCCCATACTATGTGTTTGCTCAATACAATGAATGAATTATCTTTAAAACTGTCCTCCCATCTTAACTAGCACCAATTTTTCTTGTCTTGAAGCTTCTTGAGGACTTCTACCCAGTTTTCTGTAACCTGAGGCAGAAGAAAAGAAGGGAGGTAGGGAGGCAGGATAAGGGAAATGCAATCCTTGCAATTTAATCCATCATATTCTGCTAAAATTAATAAATGGTTCGACAGATCAAAGTTTCAAAAATTTCTGACCAAAGTTTATGCATCCCATTAGAAATCAGAGGAAGCTATAGCGGTAGCAGTCTGCCCCCATGGCAGCCGCCCTCATAGCCCTCATAAACTGATAAAAGGTAGGGCAGCTCCGCTGGCTCAGTGGTTTAGTGTCGCCTTCAGCCCAGGGTGTGATCCTGGAGACCTGGGATCGAGTCCCACATCGGGCTCCCTGCACGGAGCCTGCTTCTCCCTCAGCCTGTGTCTCTGCCTCTGCCTCTATCTTTCTCTCTCTCTGTGGCTCTCATGAATAAATAAAATCTTAAAAAAAAAAAAAAAAACCTGATAAAAAGTAAATAGCCCTGATTGGGATTTAGGGAAACAGGCACTCTATTGGTCAGTAAATTCATATTCTTCAAATCAGAACTTTGGTTTGGCAGGCACTGTCAACTTCTTTTGATTTAGAAATTCTACCCCAGGAATCTAGTCTATAGAAACTGTTGTACAAGTATATAAAATTATATGGTACAAAGATGTTTATAATGTCATTATTTATAATCCTGAATATTTGAAAATTATCTTCAATAGGAAATGAAATAAACCATGGTACATGGAATGCTTGCCCAACGCTCATCTATCTCATCCCTGATGATCAGACTAATTACATCATAGTGATCCCACTCTCTCCCAGTGATAAGCTTAGGGTGATCAAAGGGAGAGGAGCTACTGCCATCTCACTAACAGCCAGAGGATAAGATCCAGGGCAATCAGTGAGAAGCACATCTGTATCTTGGCTATCTAGCTCTATCTCTGCTATGTCAGATAATCTGTTTCCTGATTGTTCAAACCAATGTAAATGGAAGTATTCTTACTTAAGGATGAAAATATATACTAAGGACATTATGTAAAAAGAGGTAGATTACATCCACATACAGTTAGAAATGGTCCTATTAAGTTAAAAAAAAAGTTATAAAGCAGTGATAGTATAACCATTTTTGTTTTTAAATTGTGAATATGTGATAACGTGTGGACAAACTTAGACTAAAATCTGTCGGTAATGGTTGTTTCTTTGATAGGATTACTAGGATCTTTAACTTTCTATATTTTCCTATTATTTGAGTTTTTATAATATATACTCTTCTGTAATAAACAAGATAAAAAATAAATTATATTAACTAACTTATAGCAGCAGTGAAGTTGGTTTATTCCCCTTTACTAAGTTCCCATAATAAAGTCATTCAAATTCTATGGTTTGGGGCTAATTTTTTCATAGTTAAAGAATGTATGTATACACATAGTCAAGAAGGCTGAGAATAAAATAAATGGCTCCTTGCTCTGTGGACAAACTTAAAAAGTTAAAAAGTAACTAAAATATTACAGATCAGGATGCCCGGGTAGCCCAGTGGTTGAGCACTTGCCTTTGGCTCAGGTTGTGATCCCAGGGTCCTGGGATCAAGTCCCTGCATCAGGCTCCCCACAGGGAGCCTGCTTCTCCCTCTGCCTATGTCTCTGCCTCTCTCTGTATGTCTCTCATGAATAAATAAAATATTTTAAAAAATAAAAACATAAAAATTTAAAAAATAAAATATCACAGATCAATCTTCATGACAATGAGCTCCAAGTAACAGTCTATATTATTTGCCTCCACTGGAACTCATCATGTCAAACATTAATTGAAATAAATAGACCATGTTGAATGCCTACTATGTGCCAGACACTGTATCAGGTGCCTGGGGTAGCTAAGGGTGAGCACTGTGGCTTAGACAGGCTGTCATCAAAACAGTGCTTCTTTAGATGGAACTGATCTTTTTAGCTATTTAGCTCTTCATACAGAATGGACCCCACACAACAACAACTGGTGGCTAAAGATATTTTACAGAATTTCCCTCCCCTACGGAATTAATATTAAAACTAGTGCCTCTTTGCCACTAAATTTTTATGCCCTTATCAAGGCTAATTATCTATTTTTTGCAATGTATTAATTTTTGGTCATTCATTATCTTTTTATTCTTAAATGTCTACAGTGGTTTTTTTTTCCAATATAAAATTGATTTCCAAAGATGACCAAAAATGCCTGCTGTCTTTTTCTACACAAACAGTTCTTACTTACTTGGCAAGATAACCACAAGTTCAGGAACCTCTCTCCAGAAATTCAAGTTTTTCAGTTCACCAAAAGTGGTCAAATTCTGACTTAAAACATGCAACAAACATTGTAAAATAACAGTAAGGCAACAAACTGATTTCTACTAGTACACATTGATTATATTTAGTAATAAATACCAAATAGAAGTTGACAGAAGTAAAGAAACCAAAATATTTTTCTACCTTCAAATTTCTTTAAAATAGAATTCCTTTGTATTTTTTTTCATCTAGAATAACTTCACACATACCTTAAGAAAAAGTATTGTTAAAACAGTATCATTTATGTCATTTATGTAAGTATTAAATCTCAATGGTATCAGAAATGGTCCTTTACTCTTGGGATATAATTCTTACACGGTTCTCATGATCAAAGCTTATGTTTCTCAGTCTTTATCTGGTTATCATCTACTCAATATTAAACATGCAAATAGTACTTATTTTGCATAAAGTAGTCTAAAACATTTATACTGATTCCATACTGAGAGCGATGCCAGCCCAATTCAAAGCTGGCCTGTTGATTCTGAACATTTTAGTCATATTTCAATCATACTAAAACAAAACAAAAAACTCTTCCATGTTTTATATGCTAAGAACAGGGTAAATGATAAAAATATTTAAAGCTCTAAAATCTCCAGCCAATAAAGTATTTTATGCACTTTTAATGAATTAGAACTACAGCACAAGAATTTCAAATCAGAACTTTAATTTCTGTTGTAAGTAATTATTGGGTAGAAAGAAAAATGTATTATTCTTGTTAGTAATAACCTCCCTAAATAATAATGGAATTCTCTGAAACCAAAGTTGTGACTCAATGTAAATAATGCTAACTGTATATTGAGACAATTCTGAAATAATATACAAGTTGTTTTTGTGGGTATTTCATATTATCAATGCAGAACCTCCAGATCTTTGCATTTTTAAAATATTTTTGCCTAACACTGAACATTTAAGAAGGCCAACTCTAACATTAAACAAATTAATCTATTGAATTAACTGTTCCCTAACTCTTTCAAAAGTTGACGTGCTTTTTATGCTAAATTCTTAAAGTGTGATAAAAATACTAGGGCAGAAAGGGAACTATCGCTAAGGGATGGTAGAGACACGAAGACTTAAGTTGCCCTCCTATGACAAAGCTCAAATTAATGTTACATTAAACCAAATGAAAAAACTTCCTCATTTCTCCATGGTTGTCCATGCCCTGTACTTCTAGGTCTGCTACCTAAACCAACATGGGTACTAAGACAAATGGCAGACAGGATTGGAAGTATGAAATATAAAATGCTCACTGCCGTTTGTTAATCTATTCAACAAGCATCTCTTAAGCATTTGCTATTTGATTTCACTTAACTCCCTCAGTTCTCATAATAACACTGCAAAGTGCATATCAGTATTATCTTAACAGTATTACCTATGAGGATCTCTGAAGTTAAATAGCTTGTCTAAGATCATTTGGTCACTAAGTAGTGGAGAGAGGGCAGGAACCCATTTTCGGATCCTTGGTTAGTGTGGTCTTCCAAAACCTTCTGTACCATCAAATGATCTGCATTCAAGCCCCAATTCTACTGCTTACTGGCTGGCTACTTGAGGGCTTGGGCAAATCACTTAACCTGTCAGCTTTCTAGTATCTTCACCTAGAAAATGATGAAAATTGGGGATCCAATTTAGTGCCTGCCTTCGGCCCAGGGCATGATCCTGGAGTCCCAGGATCGAGTCCCACGTTAGGCTCCCTGAATCGAGCCTGCTTCTCCCTCTGCCTGAATCTCTGCCTCTGTGTGTGTGTGTGTGTGTGTGTCTCATGAATAAATAAATAAAATCTTTAAAAAAAAGAAAGAAAACAATGAAAATAGGAGTATATCACTAGACTGCTGTAAGAATTAAATGCTATAAGACACTTGAAAGTGCTGTAAAAGTTGTTACTTTTGCATATTACTATTTCATGTCCTGCCCTCTGGAATGTTAACTGTTTCGTATTACAAATTGATTATTTTTAGTTACAGAACTCCAGCAACTGAGCTATTATCTTGTAAGCTAGAAATTTTCGAAGGATATTTTTGCAGCCTACCAAAGTTTAGGTGGCATCAGAGAAATCTAACAACTTCTTGATACAGGCCTAACTTTCTATATTCCCCAAATAAGTTAAATATTGGCAAAACCTAACCCATTATAATTTTCATTTTGACTAAGTAGTATATATACTAATAGGACTTAAATTTCAAAAGACACCCAAGGGTAGTTGGTGGAAAGTCTTCTAAGCTGGCCTGCTAGCATCTCAGACCCCCTCCCCGGAGACAACCAATATTTTTTATCAGTTTCTCATGTATTCTTCCAAAGGTATACAGGTATATATATTCTCTTCTGCCCAATTTTTACATAAATGGTAGCATTCTACACACATTTCTTCACTTTCCTTTTTTCCACTTAACAGCATATAAGTAATTAAAGAATTGGTTAGGTGGTTGTTTTTTATAGCCTCATTAAATTTAACTTAATCCTCCCCTTGTTAAAGGACATTTAAGCTGTTTTCAAAGCTACAATGAATAATCTTACACATTCAATATTTTGTAGGTATTAAAATATATCTAGTGCATAAAATCCTGGAAGTGGGACTGCTAGGTCAAAGATGTGTATTTTTAATTATTATAGATATTACCAAACTGCCCTTCACAGAGCTTGAACCAATTTATATTCCCATTGGCACTTAACTCCCCAAACCTTTAACACTATGTATTATGAAACACAGATTTTGTCAGTCTGCTAGCTGGAAAATGGTATTCCCCTTCCTATTAATTTTAGTTTTACTTTGTTATAGATCTTTCTGAGAAGGGATACAGTGCAGATAGGTACAAAAACAAGGTGACAACAAATTAACTCTGCAAATCTCAAAATATTCAAGTCAAATTTTATAATAAATTTTTAAAGAGCTCTTTTTAACCCAGCAGAAAATAATAGGCATTACTGCAAGGTATATTGTTCAGGCTAAATGCAAAAATAGGGTTAAAGCAGAATCAGAAAACATATACATATTCAATTTGTGGTAAGTTACTAAAAGAAATTAAGGATAGTTTCTCTGTTTCCCTTGAGTTTTTAAGTTTGTATTTTTTTAAATTTAAAAATATTAGGGATTTTTATATATAGTCAACACTGCTATAATGCTTGTTTTTGAATATGCAAATTTGTTACAATTTGACTGAAATATTAGGGAACAACAGGAGCAACTTCCTCTGTGAGAAACACTATGTGAACAAATAAAAACTGCACCCAATAGCATCAAGCAGTGTATGCATCTACAAAGCATGCACATCCTTCAAACATCTACCAGATAATGACAACAGGGTGGTACTGACATAAGGATAGGCATATAGGTCAATGGAAAAACACTAAAGATCATGTGTTTATGATCAAGTGATTTTTGACAAGGGTGCCAAAATTACTCAAAGGTGATTTTTTCAACAAATGGTGCTGGGACATCAGGTGAGCCACATGCAAAGAATGAAGGTAGATCCTTCCTTCATACCATATATGAAACCTAATACAAAATAGACCAAAGACCCAAGTGTAAAACCTAAAACTGTAAAACTCTTAAAAGAAAACATAAGAGTAAATCTTTATGACTTTGGATTTGGCAATGGTTTCTTAGATAGGATCCTAATACATGCATAAGCAACAAAAGACAAAGACTGATGAATTAGATTTCATCAAAATTAAAATCTTTTGTCCTTCAAAGGACACACTGAAGAAAGTGAAAAGACAACCCACAGAAAGAAAAAAAATGTGCAAATCATGTATATGATATGATTTATATCTATAATAAGTAAAGAACTCTTACAACTTAATAGTAAAAAAGACAAACCCAATTAAAAAATGACCAAAGGATCTGAATAAATATTTCTCCAAGGAAAATACACAATTACCAACAGGCACATGAAAAGATGCTTGACACCATTAGTCCGTAGGGAAACACAAATTAAAAACACAAGGAGATAACAAACCACACCCATTAGGATGGTGATAATCAAAAAGCCAGATAATAATGACTGTTGGCAAGAACACAGGATGACTGGAACCCTCATACATTGCTGTGGGAATGTAAAATGGTGCGGCAACCTTGAAAAACAGTCTGGTAAGTTCCTCAAACAATTAAACAAGTAACAATAAGATCCAGCAATTCCACTCCTAGGCATATACTCAAAAAATAAATAAATAAAAGCATTATGTCCATACAAAAACCTATATACAAATGTTTACAGCTGCTTAGTCATAACAGCAAGAAGTAGAAACAACCCAGATGTCCATCACTTGATGAACGGATAAAAAAATGTGGTACAGAGTCACCCAATGGAATGTTCCTCAGCCATACAAAGGAATGAACTACTGCATAGATGAACCTTGAAAATATTATGGTTAAGTGAAAGAAGCCAATCACAAAAGATCACATATACATGATAACATTTTTATGAAATGTTCAGAACAGGCAATCTATAGAAACAGTAAAGAGATTAGTGGTTGCTTAGGACTAGGGGAGAAGGGATAAGGAAGTGATAGCTAAAGAATATGGGGTTTCTTTTTTGAGATGATGAAAATGTTCCAAACTTGACTGTGATGGTGGCGGACAATTTTTGTGAGTATACTTGAAACCACTGAATTGTACCCTTTAAATAAGCCAAGTGTATGGTATTTGAATTATATCTCAATACTACTTAAAAAAGTCCATCTCCCTGGGTTGCTGGAAGGGAGGTAGGCCAGGGGGATGGGCTAAATGGGTGATGGGCATTAAAGAGGGCACTCGTGATTGAGCACTAGGTGCTGTATGTAAGTGATGAATCACTAAATTCTACTCCTGAAACTAGTATTACACTGTATGACTTCAAATAAAAACTTGAAACATAAAAAAACAAAAACAAAAGAAAACAAACCAAGCCCCAACTCTCAGCTCCCTTAGCTTCCTTCACGTGTATGAGTCACGCCTTCCACATCTGGTCCTTAATATCAGATCTCCAACAACCCTCTGTTACCACTTCATAATAAGTTATGAGCGGCAAACTCTTCCCACACTACTTCCAAAAACAGATTTCAGGTTTTTTTCCAAGGAAAAGGACCATATTCATTATGTTTTTCAATTTCTTACCTATTTAACATGTATAAAACTGTACTACCATTTTAATTAAGTTCCCATCTTTTCTATGTTACGGTCAAGGTTTTTGAGTGTTATCCTATCTTTCCTAGAGGCTCTGTATTTTTTATTGACTAATTTTGCATAGAGCAGGGATTTCTAGAAATGCATATACCATACTATGGCAGAATTGCAGAATCAGATTATATATATATACCATTATCAGAAACACAGTTTAAAGCTTGATAAATCACCAAGCCAAACCTATAACGTTTCAACTGGTTTTCACTGCTTAAAAATCTCAAACTAAAATGCTAAAAGAAATGAATGCCATTAGGGATACTATGGTAACAATGTAGGAAAAAGTTTTCAGTGATTACACTTTTGCTTTCTAGAGACATTTATCAACACTGTAAGATGGTTCTGAAGGGAAACGATATTCATTTCGAAAGGAAAGAGTCAGTAATTTATAGAGCCTAGCTACTAGCCAGCATGCATCCTCTGTACTACTTGGGCTGTTCCCTTCCAAATCACAACAAAATGCCACTTTCATTTCAGTTTCTTTGGCTTCATTCATAGGGATGTCTTTCCCTTTCCCCTTCATCTCACCAAGTCTCACATTCCTGATCCAAATCCTTTATAGATCATTGCCCACTCCAGCTCATTCGTTAGCGGTTTCCTGCCCCTCTAAGTTCCAACAACACTTACTATCTGATTTACACAATTTTAATCTCATAGTTTGTCCATTTTATTTTTATCCCTTTGAACATATAACTTCTCAGGGAGAGAATCATGGCTAACACTTCAGAATGCACACAAAGCTTGCACAGCATGGAGCCGAGTAAGAGCTCTAGACGTTTTTTGCTACTGGGTGATAAAAAGGACAAAATCACCAGCATCAAATAACCTCCAGCTTTCTTAGATACAATTTAACCATTTTTTTTCTGATATGAACCATTTCAATGCCTTTCAAGAAGCTAAAATTTTAACTTAGCTGTGCTGAATTTATTTATGGCTGCTAAGGAAATAAAATCCTGTAAAACTTGCACTCAGATGTTTTACCACAAAAGAGGCTAAACAAGAAATTATAGTTGTCACCAAGCATTTTTAGATTGTAGACTTCAATTCTACCTTATAAGATGTATGGAAGCAATTTTATCTGCAAAAATTTTATCACAGTAACAAATCATCCCTGAAAAGTGGTTTTCAAGGCCTTTTTTGAAAGCAGAAACCTTTTTTTTTTTTTTCCAAACAAAAGGCTAAATGGAATCCTACCATACAGAAGAATACCAGAGCTGATCTTGCTAAAGTAGAAGGAGAAGTCTCTAGTTCTACCTGCTTGAGTCCCCCTCAAATGCATACAACCCATTCCCTACCCCCAGTCCCCAACTGCAGTGGGTCCCTAAGGCATCCCTTAGAACCACAGAGTCTTGAAAATTACTCTCAGAATAATCAGAAAGCTGCCATGGGTAGGAAAACACTACATTAATTTTCTAAAATTTCAAACATCACTAAAATATAAAATTAAAACTTACCCATTTCTACTGAATACTCTTAGCCATGCTTTGATGTTTGGTCCTAACAAACACAAACACGGTACAGTAGTAAAAGTAGACAAAATAACTGCAAATAAAAATGTTTCCAACACCAACCTAGGGGGAAAAAATTAGCAATTTTTAAAAAAGCATTAAAGGCATGTACACACATAATCTTGGTTAAATAGATTTAACATAAAAACATTTTCATATACTTTACTTTGAAAGGTAACATGCATCCTACTAAAATGATAACTACAAAAAAATTTTACTACCAAAAATATAAGCTATAAAAAACAATCTAGCAAATATCTGGCTTTAATGACAGAGTTCAGAAGTGTTAAATACCCTCTGATCCATATGAGACTCTCCACTGCAAGAAACTCCATTTTTAGATAATTAACTTTCTTTCTGAATAGTCTCTGGAAATTTCTCTGCAACCACTGTTTTAACTCTAGCTTATACTGGAGACACTTGGAAAGCTAGAGAAACTAAATATTGAGGGGCTGCACCCCTAGAGTTTCTGAGGCCTGAGAATTCACTTTTGATAAAATGCTGATGCTGCTAGTTTTAGAACCATTGTGCAAGATATTCATTCCATTCTAAAATGGATTAAATAAAACCATTACAAAGGTCTTGTCCTCCCCTCTCTAGAAAAGAACTACCTGTTAATTTAGTATGTGTACGTATATAATTGTGTAAATATGTATAAAACTACATACATAGCTATATGTGTCACATCACTTGTTTCACTGTGATCTTAATCACTGCTAAATGAAGTTTCTCAATTTATGATGAACACTGTATTAAAAATATTCATGAATTAAAAAAAATATTCATGAATTTAGGTTTTTTAAAAAAAAAACCGGTCAGCTTTGAAAAAGTGTTGAGTTAAATTTAAATTTTGCCTTTAAACTATCAACATTAGGTTATAAATAATTAAAAACAGGAATCTATTGACTTTTTTTAACAGGTTTTATTTATTTATTCATGAGAGACACAGAGAGAGAGAGAGAGAGAGAGAGAGGCAGAGGGAGAAGCAGGCTCCCTGTGGTGTGAGCCCCATGCAGGACTCAATTCCAGGAACCCAGGATAACCACTGAGCCACTCAGGAGTCCCTCTATTGACTTTTGTTAAGACAAAATATTTTCAAGCACTTAGTTACTATTTGTAACTAATTTATACATATTATTATAAGTAAGTTCCCTTAGAGATTCTAGGGGCCACACATTTATTGGTATAGTTTCTCATCTACCTACCCGCCCCCCCTTCCACATGCAATGGGGTAATAGAAGGCTAGGTAATAGGAGTAGTTAATGAACTGAGTTATTCTTATTATTAACTAATAATAATTAAGAATTCAGTTACTCTTAATATTGCTAAGAAGTAATGTTAAAAGTGTATCATTACTAAGAAAGGGCAATGATGTCAGTATCCTTCGTGATCCAGTAATTAAACACACCATGGTTCTTCTTTCACCCCCAACAAA
This sequence comes from Canis aureus, assembly GCF_053574225.1. Classification (NCBI taxonomy): domain Eukaryota; kingdom Metazoa; phylum Chordata; class Mammalia; order Carnivora; family Canidae; genus Canis; species Canis aureus. The sequence continues at coordinate 51,665,810 of NC_135621.1, forward strand.
ATCAGTGCTTTGTTTAATAAACAAGTGTTTTAAAATATAATCGCCTTAAGGTAAAAATTTCAGACTTACTCTATGAGTGGTGCTCCATATAGAACAAAAATTACATGAAAGAAGAAACATGACATAAGAAAGTAGATACAGCATTTCAAAAATCTGGTTACCTAAAAAAGAAATGAGAACGATCTGAAGACTCAAGACAATGCCTAGAGGACACCAAATGCTTCCACTTTATCTACAAATACAACTTATTCCCATGCGTGAAACAGTTGAACATTCTTTACTTCAGGCAGCCTGACATCAGATCCCATTTCCTGTGCAGTCAGGTATGCAGTCCTCCAGACAGCTCCATAAAACAACCTACAAGTCACAAACCATCCCCCATATTCCACCCACCCAATCAGCACTAGAATCAAAAACCATTTCTGTTTCTACGGTATGTATTGAGTATGTTACTACTCAGTATTTAGAAAATATTTTACCAACAACAGAATGCTATGATACAAAAAACACACAGTTCTTATTATGTGACACAGGACATTTTTGCAACAAATAAATGCTATACTTTTTTTTTCATTAAAAACAAAATCCCTAAGAAAACTGTACCCAAAAAAGCACTATACTAAATAATTCCCCAAATTATATTCATGTGATTATATGATGCACATGAAAAAAAGACCTGAATGTCTGCAAGTCAGTGCAGGACCTACTTGATTTGGAGCTTAAGAAGATCTAATTATAAAACACAGAGTGAGCTTTTTAATCATAGGGCAATAAATGTGTTCTAAATTACCTAAGAGAGCTTACACATAGTATTACATAATGTTAAGTGAGGACTCTATTAATTTAAAGTAATAGCCAAGTGTTCTACAATAGTGAATATTTCAAAAAACAGATTTGATATCTGAAAACTTTAACACCGTTTAGTCAAGGAAGGCCATGTTCAAAACAAAGCTACCACAGAGGCTTATCTTGTAATTTTTTAAAAACCCATTAAGTTTCTTTCAGAAATGGAAAAAAATAAATGAAGATAAACTGAAATGTCTTATAAAGTAAACTTTATAAAGATATGATTGCTACATCATGTATTTATCTTCAATGGTGACCTAAGACATGACTATCTAGGTTCATAATGCTCTAATATCCACCAAAGACCTAATTCCACAACTGATGCATGACAAGGATCTATCCAAACATTGTGGGCAACCTTCCAGCAATGACAGGCTACTGATTTGAGAAAAAAAAAAAAAAATATCAGGTTCTCTTTACTCACTGTAAATAACTACATGAGTACTTGACTTATACTCTATTCTTTTATTCAAAGAAACACCACCTCTATCTAAAAATCAATTACCAAGAAATAAGCCTTACCTTGTATGATATTGAACTTCTTTTAGAGGATGCATTTGGTTTCACTATTAAATATAACACTAGATTGACGGCAGTTACAAAAACAGAACAGATGCACAACCATGTCAAGTGTGTTTCCAATATTGAGAAATTCTCCAAGAAGAACGATGGAATGCAGATGCTTAGGATAATTGAAAATATGCACAAAAGATGGGTATACAGTAGTCTCTTGATATCAGTATCTTTCATGGTGTTTTCTCAAGGCGCTATCTAATGAAAAACAAATTAAGAGCATATCCAATAATGATTTTTTTCCATTGTCTAAATGCTCCAACGCCTAAAAGTAAGCATGAACAAATCAATTTTCTATGCGCAATAATTACGAGTTTCAGAATATGGGAAGATGCATACATATAAATATACATATAGACTAGTTTGGCTCAAAAAGGTCTTAGAACCTAAAAAGGCCAAACTTAGTAATTTCTTAAATATTTGTAACCAGTTTCTGTAAAAGGGTCATGTACTAAGACCAATTAAGGGATTCGTTTCCTTTTCTTTTTCGTTCTCTTTTTTGTCGAAATCACAACGGTGAAAACAAACACGCAGAGATTAATGATTTGCTCTGGTTGGAAATATAAGCTATGCGTTCTCCGATCCATGGATACACTCTGACTAAACTGCTTTTTTTTCTTCTTTGTAACCACTAGGGACCCTTGTCTAACATCACAGTAGTTCACCTCTTCTGGCAAATGACAAGCAATACCAAGTGCACACTTCAGTACTCAAATGGTGGCCAGTGTAATCAGGAAAGGCCAAAGAACATTATGCTAAACTAAGGGATCCCAATGCTCCAGAAATACCGAAATGACAATGTCCGTTACAGGTGCTAGGTTCCAATCAAAAGTAGGGCGTAAGTAGAAGAAGAAAAATCTTTCTTTCTCTCTATAAAATACACATCGTGGTATGTATAACATATATGTTTATTTATAAATTACCTAACGCAGAGCTTATACATAGTACTGGCTAATATCAAAGTAACAGTCCACATGTTACCCATGTTACACTGTGGTTGAATATTCCAGAAAAACAAAAGGGCAAGTCAAGGCCTTATCTTTACAGCTCTGATCTAGTTCACATTATAATTTTCCAAGGCAAATATTCTACTGATAAGGAAACAGGCTAAGGCACGTTGGGAGACATGTCCAAGGTCCCAAGCTCCCAAGCACTATAGCCACGTCAAACCCTCGCCTCTTTGACATAAATCTACACTCCAGGGGCCGAGAAGGGGATGAAGAGCAAGAAGGGAGGAAGGAAACCTCTCTGGCAGATCCGCTGACCAAGGGGCAGGGGCGCAGGATCCGGAATACACCGTCTGAGCGGACTATCCCTTCGGGTATGTTTCTGGGCCGCTCTCAGAATCCCAAGTGATATGGGCAGATGAGGCTCTAATACACGGAGCAGCACCCAACTGCTTACTGAATGAATGAATGAATGAACGAACGAGGAGAAGAGGGTGGGCCAAAGGTCTGCCCCCCCGCGAAAGCAGCCGCGGGGGTGGGCCCTGGCGAGCACACCCCGGCGGCCAGCGCCCGCGCCCCCGCCCCCGCGGTCGGACCCGGCCCGCGCCCACCGCCCCGGAGGCTGCGGAGCTTACCCGCGCAACCCGCGGCACCTGCCCCTGCAGCCCCCCGCCAACCTCGGCCGCTCGGGACTCTGCCCGAGCCTCACCCCGCGCCAGTGTGAACGGGGGCGGGGCCGCGCTGAGAGGCATAAGCAAAAGGGCACGGGCGCGGAGACCGAGACGAACGGAGGGCGCCACACACAGGGACGGATCCGAGGGCCGGGTCCATCGGGGCTGCCCCCGGGTCACGCCGGAAGGGTGGCCCTCGGGCGGGCGGCGGGCGCCAGCGGGCCGGGGGCATAGACGCTCGCGGCCACGTGGGCAGTGGGTGGGGGCCGCTGGCACCCCGGGAGGCTCGCGTGCCGGGCGGGCGCCGCTGGGCTTACCTAACTCTCCCGCCAGCGGAAGAGGAGCGCGAGCTACCACCTCCCACCATCAGGTACGACTCGCCGCCCTGGCCAACGCGCAGGCGCAAGCCTGTGGGGCGGAGACCCAAGGCGGCACAGCCAATTGCAGGAGCGGAGGGGCGGGCAATGGGAGAAGCCCCGCCTCCCACGGCCTCTCAGGTGTGGGGTGGGCGGGGCGGAGGGCGGGGCGGCCGGAAGCGGATTTTCGTAACCCGGAAGGGGACGTCTGCCCCGGCTGTTGTGTTGACATTCTCGAGCTGCCGCTGTTTCTGCCGCCGGGGGAACCGTCGGGGAAGGATGGTGTGCGAAAAATGTGAGTTAAGGGGCTGAATCTTTGGGAGGAGGCCAGGAGAAGCTAGCAGGAGTTCTCCGGGGACTTCGCCTTTTCTTTGTCTTTTCTTTCGGCCTCAAGTCTCTGATTCCAGCCTTTGTCCTTTATCCCTTTGACCGTTCCCATTGGTTTTGCATTCGGAGTGTTCTCAGTTTTGTACTGATTTGTCTATTTCCTTTGCCTCCCCCAGCCCCACCCCGGGATTTCATCCCATACAGCTCTTGACTGGCTCCTTAGCCTCACAGACCCTCAGCATTGGAATGGATCTTAAAAGTCATTTTTACAACACCCAGAGTTTCCAGATATAGCAGACATTTTAAAAATGAATACTTTTTTTAGAAGTATATCCCATGCGATATTTGAGACTTGTCTTTGCTTGCAGCTTCTTAGTACTGAAAGCGCTTTGGGCTTACCTTTAGGACATGACAATACTAAAACACCATTCATTGTTTATTTGAAATTTAAATTGAACAGGGCATCCTGTATTTTAACGAGCAACCCGAAGTTAGCATCCTTAAATGTTGACTTAAATGTTCTTTGCATGAATATCTGAGGTCTTGAGGCAGGGTTCAGAAAGCCTCACTACCTTCAAAACAGTCTGCGTAGATGCCACTGGCTTTTAGAAAGTTCTTCTTGGGCAGCCCGGGTGGCCCAGCGGTTTAGTGTCACCTTCAGCCCGGGGCGTGACCTGGGGTCCCACATCGGGCTCCCTGCATGGAGTCTGCTTCTCCCTCTGCCTGTGTCTCTACGGCTCTCTCTGTGTGTCTCTCATGAATAAATAAATAAAATCTGAAAAGAAAAGAAAAAAAGAAAGAAAGAAAGAAAGAAAGAAAGAAAGAAAGAAAGAAAGAAAGAAAGAAGAAAAGATCCTTCATCCCTACAGTTGCCAGGCAGTGATTCTAATGCAAACCCTTGATGTTTCTGGAAAGTATCTTAGGATTTCTTTGATGTCACAGACTGTCTATATGTTTTAAAACGGCTCTCATATCCCTAAGTCTCTTTTTCCTCAGGCTAGACTTTTCTTAACAAGATTTCAAGTCCTCTTATCTGGATTAACATTAACTTGATCAATTCTGTTTATATTCTCCCCTCCCCCCCAGTAGATAAACCTTTAAACACAGGCACCCATGAGTTTGAATCACAGGTTTTACATTATGTAAAGGAATAACCATGGTGAATTACCTAATATTTCTTGGCTCCAGTTTTCTCCTCTGAAAAATGAGAATAATACATAATTTATGGGGTTTTGTGAGAATTAGATAATGCAGGTAAAGCCTGATATAAAAGTGCCTTAGTGTATACTCAAAAACTGGTTATTCCTATCATAACTCCCAGTATGTGGCACTCAGCATTAAACTCTGCTCCATTTTATGAGGAGTAGAGTGGGACTGATATTTTCATTTTTCTATGCTTTACATCATCATCTCACATGAAGCTTTTAAAATATTATTGCAGTTCTACCAGTTGGCATAGGTAGAAGTCACCCATTTAAAATGTGCCATTCTGTTATTTTTAGCGTATTCACAGGGTTGTGCAACCATCACCACAATCAATTTTAGAATATTTTCATTGCTCCAAAAAGTACATTAAGCTGTTTGACATTGACGTCCTTTTAACTCTACTCCATCCAGTACTTATGAGGTTTTTTGGTTTTGCTTGTTTGAGTAACTATGTCTTACATATATTTAGGTTATGCACCTTCTCCATGTCTTTTCTCTTATGTAGGGTAGTTCCTAAACATGTAAATTAGCCTTCTTTGTAATTTGTGTTAATTCCGTACATTTTAACTTTAGAGGCCTGGCATTCTGACGGGCTTAACTTGTTTTATGTGATGTTCTTTACGCCATAAGTGCTTTTTTCCCAGGAAAATTGAGGATACTGGGCAAATTCTGAGAGGTAATTTCCTAAGGCACATAAAAATTTTGAGAACCCAAGATCGGATGTGATGTTAAAATACACATAGTTGGCTCTAGGACGTGATATATGTCATAAAAGGTCATTTGCTTTTTACTTCTCTGCACTTCTGAAAGTCTGTATTATTTCTTTGCTCTAGTACCTTTCTACCTTCTGTACCATCTTATTCCCCAAATAAAAATAGACTCTTAATTCAAAGACCTTTCTTTCAGTCCCTTTCTGCTTCTCTGTGACTTTGAAACTTGATCTAGATTCTCTTTGAATTTACTTCTCTTCTTCTTTACCATTATAATCTCCAAGTTTTCTTATTCTCCCTCTCCCTTAAAGTAGATATTTCCCAGTGATCGATATCTGCCCTTCTTTTGACTCTTTGTTTTGGAAATATCTGGCTTCAAGTAGTTTATCCATGCCAGTGAATGTCTAATCCACATCTCCAGCCGACTTCTCTCTATACCAAGACCAATAGAAGAAATTTCTCCAGACAATACTGGGAACCTTCATCTGGTTGTTACATAGTAGTATAGTACTTCCAAGACTGAATTTGTCATCCTACTTTATAAATCTGTAACTTCTCTTCCATCATTTAATGGCATGGCAGTCCTCCCAGTCACCCATTCATAAAGCCTTATTCATCGCTCATTCGTTCTGGTATCCCTTTGTCAACCTGCATCCAAACACTTGCCTGTCCTGCTATTGTTACTTCCATTCAATAGCTCATATTTTCCCTAGCCTCTCATTTACCCCTTAAATAACCTACCTGAGGTCCCCATCACTCTTGAGTTAAACTAATGTGATCCCCTCCCAGCTCCTTTCTCTTCAAACTGTGTTCTCTCTGCTTTTGCCTCTTCTCTCCTTAAACTGTCCTGCATGCATGTGAAGGCCACTGGGGAAAACTCATAAATGAACCAATTGGTACCACTAAAAGTGTACAATTCCTATTCTCCAAGATCTTTAATACTATTCATTGGTCTTTTTTACTTCTCTTTAGTCAGCCCTCTTGCCCTTTGTCACTAGTGACTATTCCAAACTCTCTAATCCCTTAAATTTCCCCCACCTTCATCTACCTCATCCTCTGTTGACAAATACCTCCTTATAGGTATAAGACAAGCAAGGTAATTAAATGGGAACATTATCAACTTCTTTTACGATACCTGTAAACAGATCCACATCCATACTCATTTACTTCTTTCCCTTTTTCCAAGAAAAATTCTACTCGTGTCCTTGTTGCCATCCTTCCGTACCTCTTTATTTGTCACTATATCCTTTGGAATCTTTAATCAGCTCCCCTTCCATATAAAAATGCTCAATTAAACCTTGACTCCATCTTTCATTCTTGCATTTTTGTCACCTTTTCTTTTCATTCATGCAACAAGTATTACATTCTGACCAAATGCTAAACAGTAGGACCAAAGGGTAGAGACTGTGTCTTACCATCCCTTCATCATTATGCCAGGGCATGGTTTAGAGTAATCACAACAGACATTTGAATTGAACCTAAATATAAGTGCACTCTATCATTTCCTGAATTTAAAGCCTTTAATAAATACTCAATGTGCAGAGAATAATTTGGGGTTTTATATTTGGAGCCCGGATTCAGGATGACCCTCCACAATGAAGGCTCAGCTTATCTTTCCAACTTTGTTTTCACGTACTCTTACCTTCACTCTGGCCAAACCAAGCTACTTTGCAAGACCACATGTACCCTTAGCTTTCTGTGCCTTCATTCAAGATACAGCCTTTCTCTAGTTTGCCTTTATCCTCTCTCCTCTGTCTTCACAATCCCATTGCCACACCCAGACCCTCTTCCTGTCTCCTCCAAAGGCTTTCCTGGATTTCCCTAGCTCAGGTTATTTCTTCCCCTATGGTATTTCTCCTAGTACTTTAGCCATCCATTACTATGCTTTTTATTTTCTAGGTTATATTTTGGTTTGAATGGTTCTTTTTCAGAGGTCTCTGACCTCTCTAAAAATCTGATGAAAGCTATGGACTCTTTTTTTTTTTTTTTTAATTTATTTGTGCACTTGAGGGAGCACAAGCAGGGGGAGGGGCAGAGGGAGAGGGAGGAGCAGACTCCACGCTGAGCAGGGAGCCCCATGTGGGGTTCGATCCTAGGACCCTGAGATCATGACCAGAACTGAAGGCAGACACTTAGACACTTAACTGACTGAGCTACCCAGGTGCCCTGAAAGCTATGGACTCTTACAAGAAGAAAAATGAATATACAGTAGTTTGGTATACAGCTTCATCCTGTCCACTTGTCTTCTGAGGTCTAGCCATGGAACCCAGACTAAGGACTTCTATTAGAGAAAATAGTATGTTGTATATTCCTTGAAACCTAGAGCTTTATCTTATTTATCATTTTATTTTTCTCTGAACTCTCTATAGTGGTTTATATATCATAAGTGCGTAGTAAATATTTATGGAATAAATATGTGTACCAGATTTGTTTAGATTTTTCAGATTTATTTAAAGCATACATATACAAGGAAAGCCTGCCATTAGCCACCGTACTGTACAGATTTTACTGGGTCAGGTACCCATTGCCCACAGTTAGTATCTTCAGTCTCAGTTCACAGCCCGTACCCCAGCATGAAAAGGCTCCTACTGCAAGACGGTGGTTGATACACTGAACTTTAGGCACAATGTAGTGTATTTATTAAATAGTAAATCCAAATTCCCCTTACTTTTACTATCTTGTTATAACAGGTGAAAAGAAACTTGGTACTGTTATCACTCCAGACACATGGAAAGACGGTGCAAGGAATACCACAGGTATTTTTCCATTTGGGAAAGAGGAAGTTGAATCCGGTACTTCCTGTGACTAATGTTTTAGCTTTTACATTATTTGTAAAAAGAACTCTTTTATGTGCAAAGTATTCCATCTCTCTCTTTTTTTTTTTAAGATTTTATTTATTAGAGAGAATGTGTATGCAAGCAAGATATGGGGGGAGGGGCAGAGGGAGAGGAAGAAGCAGACTCTCCACTGAGCAGGGAGCTCAATCCCAGACCCTTGATATCATGACCTGAGCTAAAGGCAGCTGCTTAACCAACTGAGCCATCCAGGTGCCCCTCATCTCCTAAATATTAAAGAATTCCAGATCCCCTAACAATTTAATCTTTTTTTATTTGTTAGGCAAGAGATAGCAAAATCATGAAATGATTTTCAACCAATGAGTAGATCATAGTAACTGATTTGATTCCACTTTATTAAAGTGTGTATTCCTCCCTCTTCACCTGACTTTTATAAAAATTCATGAACAAATCATTCACACATTTACATTTTCACCATCATATCATTATACATAGTTGAGATATTTCTAAAGGGAAGAAAAAGAAACGCTTGTACTGTATTCAGGGTCTTGGCACCACAGTAGTGACTTCAAGATTTTACACTAGATAAATTAAATGTAGACCCATCCCTAAAGTCCTCTTGAGTCTGAAAAATAAAATGATTATCCACAGTTTTACTGTTTCATAATAAATGTTTCCTTTTGAAGTAATGTCTTAAAAACCTGGCTATTAACTAAGGATTTTTGAAAATTTTTATATAGGCTATTCAAGTGGTAGGAGGTCAAAGAATGAACTCTTTAACTAATTGTTAAATGTTAAATGTATATGTTATAGTGAAATGTGCAGAAATAACCTACTAAAATACATGTATACCTTGATTTAGAAAGTGGTGGAAGAAAGTTGAATGAAAATAAAGCTTTGACTTCAAAAAAAGCAAGGTAAGTATAGAAGCAGCCACTCTACCCACAGGCATCTGACTTTCCACTCTTTTTGGTCTTAAGCATACCAGAATGAATTGGGTATGCATCATTTTGTTGTGATAAAACTGGTCAATAGTTCCTAGCATGCAAAGCCAAGCTATCTGTTATAACCTGCTGGCTTCACCCTGCTTCTCCTCAGTATATCAACATATGAAGATATTAGAGCTATATTTTTTCATATATATAATTTCAGCAGAAAACATGACTTTTATTTTATCTTGTTCCTTTTTTTTTCTTTTGCAAACTGGTTTCTTGCCTTATCCCTAAAATCACTTTGTAGTTTCATTCAGGTGCTTCAGTGTGGTATGTTTTATAGGACTAGTTTTAGAATAATATTGCTTGGTTTGGTTTTATTTTAGGTTATTTTATCTAGTTCTTAAATAACATACAAATCGGAGGCAATAGATGTGGTCAGATCAGAAGCTCTGAAGTCAGCCTTAAATTTGAGTTTAGACCGTCCCTGTCTAGCTCTGGGACCTTAAGGAAGGAAGTGAAGCCAGTTTCTTGACTTTTTTGAACTTTACTTTTTCATCTAAGAATGGAGATAAAAGTGTCTCCCACCCTAAAAACCACTTTTGAACTCTATGCTTTATTATTTCCAGTCTTAAAAAAATCCATGAACCCTTCCAGTGCCACCCCATTTCCTTGCTTCCCTTCACAGCAGAAGTTTTCAGAAGCCTTATCCAGATGCTTTCTCAGTGACTTTAAAGTTCTATTCTTGACTTCAGCCACTCCAGTCAGGGCTTCAGCCCCACCAACCCATGCAGCTGTGCTTGGCAGGATCACACCTAATGGACTTCTCTATTCTCATTTTATTTAACCTTTGTAATGACTTGCATTTTTGCAACCTTCTATTCTCTCTCTCTCTCTCTCTCTCTCTCTCTCTTTTTTGTATAAACTCTACCCCCAATGTGGGACCTGAACTCAAAAGTCTCAAGATCAGAAGTCACATGCTCCATTGACTGAGCCAGCCTGATGCTCCTGCAACCTTCTATTCGCTTGGCTCTGGAGTACCACACTCTTTTTTTCCTCCCAACTCGCTGTTCCTTCTCAGTCAAGTGCCTCTAGACTCAGTCCTAGACCTTTCTCTTTTTTTTCTGTTTATAAATGTATAATCTCTCCTCAAGTGACTTTAGTCTAATGGCTTTAAATTCAAACTGGGATCCCTGGGTGGCGCAGCGGTTTGGCACCTGCCTTTGGCCCAGGGCGCAATCCTCGAGACCCGGGATCAAATCCCACATCGGGCTCCTGGTGCATGGAGCCTGCTTCTCCCTCTGCCTATGTCTCTGCCTCTCTCTCTCTGTATGACTATCATAAGTAAATAAAATTTAAAAAATAAATAAATAAAAATAAATAAATAAATAAATAAATTCAAACTGTATGTTAATGACTCCCAGATCTATACCTCCTGTCCTGACTTCTCCTCTGAACTCCAGAAATATATCCAACTACCTACTTATCAATTTGGTGTCTAACAGGCAACCTCTTGTTCCTGCAGTCTTCCAACCAGATTCTTATCATCTACTACTGTCCAGTCCAAGCCTTTCAAGCCTAAGACCTAGAATTCTGCACTGATCCCTTCGTTTTCCTCACTTCCCTTTCATCAGCAAGTTCTTTAGCTCTGCCACCAACATGTAACTGAATCCACCTGCTTCTGTTTATCTCACTATTATTACCCTCTTCCAAACCACTGGTTATTTCTTTCTTAGATGCTGTAAGATCTTTCCATCTTTCTGCTTCCTCTCTAATTCTTTAGAGTTCAGTCTCATAGTAGCCAAAGAGGTCCTTTAAAGGGCACATAAATGCTTTTCTCAGAACCCTGCATTGCTTTTCTTTTCACGTAGAATATATCTAACCCCTCTTTCACTTTGCAAGGTTTTCCATGATCCCACCCCTCCCACCTCTCTGAATTCCTGTTGACCAACTCCTGCATCAAATAGACCAAGCCCACTCCTACTGGAATTGGTTCATGCTTGCTGCTCCCTCCTCCTAGAGCCCGTCCTGCAGAGCTTACTGTAGGGAGTGGGTCCCTAACCAGTATTTGAATTAATGTCTTCCCTCCTTCCCCTCATGTCTACCACAATATCCTGTTTGAATTTTCTCTACAAGGCATATCACCACCTGAAAAGCGTGTTTGCCTTTATATACTGTCTGTCCTTTACCTATTGGTCTTATTAGAATGTCAGCTTAAGGAGGGCAAGAGGCTTTGTCTGTTAGATCCCTCTTTTGTATGAAAACAATGACAGGCTTATGGTAGGCACTCACTATATATTTGCTGAATGAATAAATACCTGTTTCATGACACTATCCCAAGGATTAGAAATAATAATAATAATAATATTTTTACTGCCTGTAGTGCCTGGCACTTAATGGCGCTTATTAAGTAATGGATATAAAACAGCATAGTAGACTTAATCTTCAGCAAAGCATCACACTAAGTATTACTCTGACTTACCGATGTCCCCTACGACCGTTCAGTTATTAACTATGTCATAATTTTTATAGATTGTACAGTTTTAGATACTTCCAGTTCCTTTATGTTCCCAGCCTTACTCCAATATCATTAAGAAGTAGCTATTACTTTGGATACTCTAAATGTCTCACTTTGGAAAGCGTACTATAGTATTACATGAATCTAAGATACCACATTTAATAGACATGTCATTGCTTTAAGAAAGGAAAAACCCTGCCAATTAATTGTAAGATTTCAGACATACTAAAATGGGCTCCTTAGAGATTTTATTTATTTATTCATGACAGAGAGGCAGAGACACAGACAGAGGGAGAAGCAGGCTCCACACAAGGAGCCTGATGTGGGACTCGATCCTAGAACCCTGGGGAGCCACACAGGTGTCCTAAATGTGCACCTTAGAATAAAATGTGAAGTGAAAGTAGTCATCCATATGGCTACATACAAATTGAGCTTTTTAAAAAGAGTGCACAGTAAAGTGACATTCTTTTGGGTTTGGAAAAATTAACCTTTGAAAATGAACTATTGTATTATATCCCAAGAGAAGAAACCAGGTCTAGGATAGTGTTGGTATTCGGTATATGAGTATTGTTACAAAAGTTATGGCCAATTTAGGGGAAATTATCTTCTACTCCATTCACTATAAGGTGGCATTTTTATGTAGTAGAAACTCTTTTATGCAAAGGAATCAGGTCAATTAATGGAAAATGTCAGCTAAAGGAGGCAATTATTAAACGATACACTTACTGTAAGTCACAGCACATCACAGCACATGCATTCATCAGTCATTTGGCACTGAGACAGGCTTTTTGAGTATGAGTCTACTGATAAGAGCTTTCTTCATCATTTACCTTACATAAATCATAACCAAAAGGCTTATTTGCAGTATCTTTCAAGCGGAGCAAGAACTGACATACTTGCAAAGTGCCAAATCCTTCCACTTACGATCTTACCCCTATTTTGAAGTTGCCTCACCGAATTCGGTGGCAGTTCAGTGATTCACACTTATCTAGCCATCCTAAAGCATTCTCATAGTTTTTTTTTTTTAATTTTTTATTTATGTATTTATTCATGAGAGACACAGAGAAAGAGGCAGAGACACAGGCAGAGGGAGAAGCAGGCTCCATGCAGGGAGCCTGATGTGGGACTCGATCCTGGGACTCCAGGATCACACCCTGGGCCAAAGGCAAGCACCAAACTGCTGAGCCACCCAGATGTCCCCATTCTCCTAGTTTTTAAGAGAATTGGTCACTCTTTTTGCACCCACATTTCATCAGTTTCCATAATATGTAACTATATCACACAAATATATGGGCAAATACAATTCATAGAAACAGGTTTGGGATTAAGTAACTGACTCTTCATAAGCATGCAACTCACATGGAAGGGGCAGCAGTGTGCAGGTGCGGTGAGAGGAGCCAGCTGCAAGTGTGCCTGTCAATTGTAGAGTTTGACAGAGGGAACAAAGAGCATGGATTAATCCCATTTGTTGCTTAAGGGAGGTCATTTAAGTGTTCTGTTCTATTATACATCTTTTTTCTCTTAAAAACACAACTCTAGATTTGATCCATATGGAAAGAATAAGTTCTCCACTTGCAGAATTTGTAAAAGTTCCGTGCACCAACCGGGTTCTCATTACTGCCAGGGCTGTGCCTACAAAAAGGGTAAGTTTCTTTCAAAACCCATTTTTTTCTATTCATATCAAGGAGTAGCCATTCATAGATTCTGTTAGTCAAGTGTTCTTTTCTCTAAGGCAAGATAAAACTTAGAACTTGTTCCTAGTTACAGGTCTGTGCTTTCTTTTGCTCTACTCTCACACTGTTAACTTGCATTTTAAACTTTAGGAGTGACTTAAATAAACCAACTGTTGATAATAGATATTTGATTGGTATTATTAGTTGATATTATGATTTGATTGCTTACATGTTTGTTTATTTGTTTTAGGCATCTGTGCAATGTGTGGAAAAAAAGTTTTGGACACCAAAAACTACAAGCAAACATCTGTGTAGATATATTGATGACGTTTCTGGCTTTCTACATGATTTTACATTTTGCTTTGAATTTTCAAGACATAACATAGGTGTTCAAGTTACAAAATAACACATTTTAAGACAATATCAAACTGAGGAAGTTGGTTGGTATTCATTTTTTTGCTCTTAAGTAGTTCTAAAAAAAAAGTTCTGAACAACAACGTAGTAGTTTCCTGCCGTAGTTCTTTTCCTCACAAACATCCTACTGAACTAGAGTAACTGGCAAATTTAATGAAAAATATTTTCCTGTCTCTGTAGATGCTTTTTATTTATCATTGTTCATATAATTCTTATCCTCATCACTCTGCTTCACAGGGCATTGAAATATCTGAGACCATTATAGCTGAGTAGTTCCTTAGTCATTAGCCCAGACCCAAATCGCAGTTGTATTTATGATACCTTTTATTCGTTCTTGAAGCCAAAGTGCCAGTACCTTTTGTCTGAGAATGAGAACACAAGGGTCACCCCATGTGTGTCCAAATGAATACACTGAATTTCAAAAAAATATATTTTATGTACATTACTTTGAACTCAAACTGTCATGAAAGCTAAGAAAACAGTGCTCATCCATGGGAATGTGTAATGAATGAGTTACCACTCTTGAGAAGAGCTCCTTGAAGCAAAAAACAAACTTTTTTTTTTATCTCCCCTCCCACCCACCAAAAATAAATAAAACAAAACCAACATTTTGGCTCTTCTTTTATATATAACACGACTGCTAAAAGATTACTTTGAGGTCAAAGATTTTTTTCTTATGCTGCCTTCAGAGGCTTAGGACTTCTGCTTTTGAAGCTTGCAGCCTACTATGGGAAACCAAAAACATATTTCCTATTGCCAAGTGCAGTAGGTAAAAATACATATTATAAAATATATAGGATAAATAACAATGATATACATGTATAGATACTACATTTCTTTTTTTTTTTTTTAATTTATTTATGATAGTCACAGAGAGAGAGAGAGGGAGGCAGAGACACAGGCAGAGGGAGAAGCAGGCTCCATGCACCGGGAGCCGGACGTGGGATTCAATCCTGGGTCTCCAGGACTGCGCCCTGGGCCAAAGGCAGGCGCTAAACCGCTGCACCACCCAGGGATCCCTCTATTTGTTTTTGAATTATGATGGAAAGTACTTAAAGTTTTAACGGTTTCATTTACCTGTAATGTTTTTAAAATAGTATTTCTCTAGGCTACATTGCTATTCTTATCCGCAATGATCATAAGGATGATGCAAAATACAACAAATATAGCTCTAGGACCAGGAAGTATCTTCTCACACTTTAATCAATTAAGGTTTTTTTTTTTTGTTTTTTGTTTTTGTTTTTGTTTTTTTAATTAAAATCAATACAAGGGGGACACCTGGGTGGCTCAGTAGTTAAGCGTCTGCTTTTGGCTCAGGGCGTGATCCTGGAGTCCCGGGATCAAGTCCCACATCGGGCTCCCTGCAGGGAGCCTGCTTCTCCCTCTGCCTGTGTCTCTGCCTCTGTGTGTGTGTGTGTGTGTGTGTCGTGTCTCTCATGAATAAATACATAAAATCTTTTTTAAAAATCAATACAAGGAACCTGTAATAGAATCCAGTTAGAGAGTGGTCCAGATCCATTGGGTTGGTTGACTCTGGGAAAGTACAATTCTCAAGTATCAGCTTGGATCTAGACTTCCACAACTCGTATTTCATATTCATGCCTTGTATAACTCCCTTCCAGAAATGATCTACTGGCCCGACTCCAGTTCTTCTGCGAAGATTTTCATTAGTTTTATACTCAGGATAGACTCTTAAGTGTTACAAATCTTCATATTATTGAAACAATAATATAACAGCCATAAATTGAATAAAATTTGTTCAATGAGAAGGAAAATCCGCAAACAAAATGTGAACATAAAATATTTTTTTAAAAGGAAAGCAGAAAAACAAACTATAAGGGACATCTGGGTGGCTCAAGTTAGTCGTTCAACTCTTGGTTTGGGCTCAGGTCATGATCTCCGGGTCATGAGATCAAGCCCCATGATGGACTCTATGCTAGACGTGGAGCCTGCTTAAGATTCTCCCTCTCCCCCTCCCCCATCTCTCTATCTCACTCCAGGATCTAAAAAAATAAAAAAATATATAAGACGACAGAATTAAGACTAGCTTTTATCAAACAAAATGTAAAAATGAAAAAAAAAACAAAAAAATGTAAAAATGATAAAATAATGTATTTTTTAAATCTCAGATTGTATTTAAAATATACGTGTTAGAAACAAATGCCAGTAGAACACCTTTAAGTACATTCATTCATAGAATATGCAGCCATCAAAATGATGTAAGAATTACACCTGTGCAGGGATGCCTGGGTGCTCAGTGGTTGAGCGTCTGCTTTCAGCTCGGCATGATCCCACGGTCCTGGGATTGAGTCCCACATCAGGCTCCATGCAGGGAGCCTGCTTCTCTCTCTACCTTTGTCTCTGCCTCTCTCTGTGTGTCTCTGATGAATAAATAAATAAAATCTTAAAAAGGACAGAATTACCCCTGCAGAAGCTTGTGTGCAAATACAAAAAAGATAGTTTCTCTGCGGAGTGGCTGGAGGTTGAGAAAAGAGACAACCATTTGCCCTCGTGCCAACAACCTAATACATTTTAGTTCCTACCTCACTTATATAAGAGACTACTAATTATACTGTCCTAGATATATTTATGTGCACATGTATGTATATGTTCTGAGAATTTTAAGTAGAAGAAACCCACATGGTTCTGCATTTTGACTCTTAATAATGTCTCATTAACTATTTTTTCTTGACCTATCTGACAGTACATTGCAGACCTATGCTTTTGCCTTTAACATTACAGATGTCCTTCATGAGAACAAGGACTCTGAGTACAGTTCTCAAATGCAGGTATTTAACAGTGCTGTCACTGTTACTTTCATCTACAGCCCCTATTGCAATTTCAGTTGTTCCATTGGTAATTTTTTTTCAGCTACAGAATCTAGTCCAGGATCATATGTTAGATTATCATGGTTCTGTCCTCTGGAACAGTTCTTCAGCCATTGACTTTTGTAGTATTGACCTATTAAAGAATGCAGGACAGTTAAAATACAGATTTTCTTTCAGTTTACGTTTTTTTTTTCTTTCCTGTGGTTAGATTTGTGTTATGCATTGTGAGCTGACATGCTGTGAGTGATGTGGCCTCCTAACATCACATCCAGACTCCATATCCCTTTGCCTTGTATTAATGTCCATTTTTATCAATTGGGTGAGATCTCATCCAGTGTCTCCACTGTATAGTTACTATTTTTCCTTTTGCAACTAGTAGATAATCTGTGAGGAGAAACTTTTGAGACCATGTTGATATTCTGTTCCTCATCAAACCTGCCCCTTGTAGATTTAGCATCTTTGATGATTCTTTTCTGAAAATATTTTTTACTGTGATGTTTACAAAACTGATTTTCTAACTACATCATTCTTTATTAACTAATTGTCATCCTACACTAAGGAAGAGATTTCCCTTTATCAGTATAGATAGCTATATAGAATATCTATATAGAATAAATGCTTTTTTTCTGACCATCGGAATGTCAATTACAGATACGATGCCCTTTTACCACAAATACTTAAGTGTATATTTCTTAAGAATGAGGATATTTTCTTGTACAACATAGCACAATTCTCAAAACCAGAAAACTGACATTAATACAATACCATTACCTAATCTTTTCCATAGTTCACTCATTGTCCCAGTAATGGCTGGCCTTTGTTAAAACAAAAAATAAGTCCAGGATCCAAATCAGGATAGCACAGTACATTTAGTTGCCACATCTCTATTCTGTCTCCTTTAATCTAGAACAGTTCTTCAGTCTATCTTTCAAAAATGTCAAGGTCATGAAACACACAGGTCAATTATTTTACAAATTCTCAGATTAAGATCTGAGTATTTCTGATATTTCTTCACAGATTGAGTTCACATGTTGTTGGCAGGAACATCATAGACGTGATGGTGTGGCCTTTCAGTGCATCTTATTGTATCGGTTGTCCCATTACAAGGAGTTAATTTGGATCACTTGTTTTAGATGGTGTCTGCTAGATTCTTCACTGTCAAGTTAATATTTTTTCTATTAAGCATTTTGTAGAGATACTTGGAGACTGTAAATACTCTTGTTTCTCAGCAAAGTTTCACACACTAATTTTAGCATCCAGTGATATTTTTTGGCTGAATTAATTGTTACCCTGAGAGTTGCCAAATGGCTTTCCAATTCTATCATTCCTTTGACGTTTATTAGTTGGCATTCAGCTATAAGGAAAAGCTTTCTTTTTCCAACTTTGAATTCATGGATTGCTATTTTATTCAGGTCTGTTACTCTCATTTGTTTTAATGTCAAGTTGTCCCAGATTTGGCCAGTGGGAGACCTTTCAAGGTGGCTCCTGGGTCTTTTAGACATGTTCCCATCCTTTTTTGAAGACTTTCTTACTTTCCAGCACAAGATATTTTCAAGTTTATCCTGTATTTTTTTCCTACCCAGCCATAGAACCAGCCATTTCTCCAAAAATCCCTAGTTTCTTTTAGTGGAGAACGGTGTTTGAATACTAAGATCTGGGCTTGCTGGGTTGCCATTGCATCTTTGAACAGAAAGAGCTAAGAAACACAGATATTAGAAACCACAAGTTTTAGTAACACCTCCAATTCCAATTCACCCCCACTGGATTTTTTCTTGTCTTTCCCCATTCCATATTTGCATCTTCTTCCACAGTGAGAATGCTGCCTCCCAACATTATCCATACAGAACGCTGAATTTTTTTTTTATATGGGTCATGTATTTTGCAATTAAAAAGAATCTTTTAGGTAAGCCCACAGAAAAAATTACACATGTGAATGTCATTCATCAGTCTGGTATTACAAAAGAAAAAAAAAAAAAAGGTGGGAAACATGCATATGCTATCTCCCAGATAAATTTGGCAAATGAATAAATGGTACTAAATAACTACTTTCAATTCATCTAACATTTACTGAACCTCTACTTTGTTCTCTGTTTGTCCCTAATTAGATTGCTGTTTCTGGTTCCAAAATGATTTCTCATGAGCAAGAACTTGATAAGCAACCCGTAGAATTAATGTGAAATTGTATTAATGTGAAATTGTTCCTATTGTTTGACAATAGGAACAAGGAAAATGTTGAAAGAATGGTGACTATAGAGAGGAGCTGGTTCAAAGGCAACAATCCTAGCAAAGTAGGAAGTAGATTTAGTTGTAGGTACCAGGAGAATGGAAGCGAAGGGACAGATTAGAAAGACCTGATAAAGGAAGATTTTTCAGGATTCATTGACTAAATGGGGGAGTGAAGAGGTGAGTCACAGAGGATCTCATTTAGATATGGTAATAGTAGGTCTCTCCACCAGATGGCAATAGTGTTCTTGGTTTTTAATTTTCCATCATGCTAAAAGATTTGTAGTTTTAGCAACTTAAAGATCAAACAGATGGATTTGAGTTTCCAGCAACACTGTGAAGGATTAATACAGTATGGTACCAGCACAAAGACAGAAACAGACCAGGAGTGGATGAATCCCTATATGGAAAGGTTGCATTGTAAATCAGGGGGGAAATTCTTCAGTAAATTAAAACGCCATATTTATACACCAAAGTCTATTCCAGAAAGAGTACACTTATCATTATAAGCATGCAATAATGTATAGAATTGTTGAATCACTATAGCGTACCCCTGAAACTAATATAATACTGAATGTTAACTATACTCAAACTAAATTTAAAAAAAAAAATGTTTTTAAAAAGTCAAACCCAGAACTTAGATGGGAAAGGAACTCGTGAACTCCCTGTTACCCAATATCGGAAAACAGTCTTCAAAATCTTGTCCAGTTTTCTGGTTGTTTAGAGCAGGAAGGTAAATCTGGTCCCCACTAATCATGGTTATAAGTAGAAGTCAAATATAGTTTTTTAGAGTTTTCTTCTTCATACAGAGCCTCTCTTTCCAGTTGCTTTTTTTGTTTTGTTTTGTTTAAGTAGCTCTATACCCAGTATGGAGCCCAACTAGAGGCTTAAACTCACAACCCTGAGATCAAGACCTGGGCTGAGATCAAGAGTCAGGCACAACTAACTGAGCCACCCAGGTTGTTTTTATCTGTTTACCAGTTGTTTTTATATGTTCGTTTATATCCCTGCCTACCTTGTTAGAAGTCTTTCTCAGTTACATGGCCATTTCGTTTTGTTTTGTTTTCTGTTCTCTTAATAGAATAGGAGACTTTTGGAAACGTTGCTTGTGTGGGTGGGCTAGTTGACCATGAATTTCATGTAAAGCAGAGTTTATCAACAGTGACACCACTGACATTTTGCACTGGGTAATTCTTTATTGTGAGAGGCTTTCTTGTGCATTGTAAGATACTTAGCAACATTGCTGGCCTCTACCCACGAGATGCCGATAGTAGCCCCCTGCCACAAGGTTTGTGACAGTCAAAAGTATTTGCAGACATTGCCATATGTCTCTAGTTGAGAATCACTAAAGATGACCTATCTAGGCAGTGAGGGGGCTCTTAAAGTCAGTATCTTTAGATATTTCCTCTTGAGGTGATCATATTATCCACATATTATCAATTTCTCTTGCCTAAAGGAGAAAGTGGGGGAAGAGAGCAGGGAGCCTTCAATATACATGCATTCACTTACTCTCCTGATTGAAATACTTCACACCCACCTTCAGCTGTGCCTGGTGTTCCTTCATTTGGAAACCATCTGTTTTCCCATCTCTGGAACCTAAATCTCTAGACTTTGGCCAGAGCGCGGGAGGAACTATCAGCCAGTGATATGGAGTGGGGGGAGATCCAAAATTGTCCTGATCCTCAGCCTTCATTCAACCAGTCTTCTTTAATACAACATCCCAATTCCCTCCCCTTTCACAGGTGCCACTGATCCTTGAGTCTTTTGAGGATTCTGGAGTGCATATTGAATTTGTTTTTATCTTTACTTAATGTCAGTTGACAGTTTGGTCTTTCAAGTCTTCCAAGTCCATTACCATTTGTCTGCTTTCTACTCTCTAAAATTTAGTTCTCTGGTATCCTCTTTCATTCTCTGTCCTTGGGATTTATGCCACCCCCCAAAATATCATTAGTGTAGTTTATGTGGGTAGGTTGAAAACGGTAAAAATTAGGTATGTGTTTCATTCTGTCATCCTCAACTGGAGGCTTCAATTTCATATACTTTTGATAGTTTTGTTATGTTTGCAATGGGCACCAGACATTAACTATTACTTTGGAATGTGGCTGTCAGGAGGAAGGGGACAGATGTGGCCTTCATTTCCTTCCTACTCCTTCTCTTTCTTACCTACAATATTAGATTTCTATTTTTTAGAGATAATATAGATTTTGATACAGGGAGGAGGTATTCTAAATGATAGGAGAAATGGTAAGATTGATGGAGGATGTGGGAGATTAACCTAGCTAAAATTTGAAGTTCAGGTTGAAGGGTATGAGAAATACAAATATAATAATAGATAAAGTGGGACCAGATTATGAAGCCTAAAATATTAGTTTGAAGAGATCAGACTGGATCCAGAAGGCAGTAAGGAAGCATTTTAGACTTTCTGTCTGAGAAGTGATTGCTGAAAGTAGGTTTGTAAAAATTAACAGCTCTGACAACAGATGGACAAGAATAGGGAATGAATAGAGGCAAAGGAGCTTTCTAGGAGACTAGGGCTGACATCCAGATAGGAGTGATAAGGTAGGAGGCCACAGTGGAGGGATGGGAATGGAAAGGACAGATTGAAAAGTCATTGACAAGGAGAATTTGATTGTATTTGTTATGAGCAACTGGTATAGAAGTTAAATAGATCACTGTCAAACCCATAGAATTTTACATTCATGGATGGCAGACCTAAAATGTGTTAAATACTACTTTAGTTGTGGCAGGAAATGTGCCCCCTAGAGTACCATGTGATTTAGTTATTGAGAAAAGATCCAATGAACACAACTCAAGGGAAATGGAGGCTATTGTAAATCCACAGAGTGGCCTGAATGGAATATAAGGATTCCTGATGAACAGACAACTCTTGCGGATCACAGAACTGGAAAGAAACTGAAACCCTTTCTCTATTTCACTTCTGCTTTTTCAGTGAACACATCAGGGGCTTTTACAAGGCCCACGTGGGGGCCCTTCCAGCCCCTGAGCCCCATATAACCTTTCTGGCTACATCTCTGCCAACAACTGCATCTTCCCTCTTGTCTCAGTTCAAATGCACCTCAGAGAATTAGGAGACAGCTCCACCTTTCAAGTCAGGGCACAAGTTGCACATATCCGAGCCACCGGCTGTGACAGAGGCTGGGTCAGGAAAAGAGTGGTTACACAGTGATGTCCACTCAGCAGCAGCGATGAATACAGCAGGAGAACCAATCTGCTCTAATGAAACAATTATCTTAATGAATCTGAATTGGAGCAGAAGCTGGAACCTTTTGGTGTCCAACCTTACCTCTTGAAGGTGCAGTCAGATCCAGAATCCCCTTGCTACCTCACAAAGCCATCACAGGAGGCAAAAGTGTGAAGACTGTGGGATTGGCGTTGTGTGCTTGTTCCATCTGTGTAAGTAGTTTGCACCTCAGACTAGCGACTCTTCCTACGAGTCATCTGGCCTTTCTGACTGCACCAGACAGCCTCCTCCAGGCCTCCTTATGTGGTGTTTATCAGTAAAGGGCACAGTTTGCTGGCCTCATTACATATCCCCACAGAAATCCGTCTGCTGCAGAGCTCCATGGAACTACAAGTTTTCCCAAAAGAACTCAACAATTTTTTGACATCTCTGTAGTTGTTCAAGATGAAAGATCAGTAAACTGTGGCCAACTGGCCAGTCACCTATGTTTGTATAGAAAGTTTTAGCCATTTGTTAACAGATTGTCTGTGGTCGATTTTGTGTTCAATGGCAGAGTGGCAAGCCTAAAATTTTTAGTGTCTATCCCTTTAAGAAAAAGTCTGCTGACCCCTATTCTAGATAGCTCTAGAAATGATCAGCATTTTTTCGATGACCTCAGGTTGATGTAAAAGATTAGTAGCTACTCAGGAGTGGGACCCTTCCTTCCCGTGCCATTTCTATTGTTTCCTAATTCCATAATCACTTTGTGGACTCAATTTTGGGCCAGAAGTTACTCAGAGTCTCAAAATATTATCTTATTGGCATAAGCAAAAGCACATATTATTGTACATTGATGAATTAAACAAGTAATTTGATCTAGATCACTGTTTATAGTTTTACACACACACACACACACACACACACACACACACACACGTCTTTAGCCCGTTCTGGTTATTTACCCAAGGATTATGTTTTCTTGCTACATTCACTCAAAAATAATACTATGTGATTATTTCCTGCGTGATCTGGAATGTTGGGCCTTTCTCCAAATGCAGTCTTCTCATTTGTTTCCATAACATGGAGTTAACCTTTAGATGATGTGGTTGAGTTTCCTCAAACAGGGTATTAATTTTCACTCTCACAGCTGGAGAAACATAATCCTATTTCATGAGTTAGTGGACCAAAGAGCCTCCTACCTTCTCACACTATCCTCCTTTTAGAAAATAAATGTTAACCTGGTATCTTTAGGGATCATCTGCAATAAACCTATATTTTTAAGGGCCATTCCATACTCAGATGAGCATACTTAGCTAAGGCAGCCCACTTGGAACACATGAGTTTTAGCCAAGCAGTCAGTGATAAAAATACATTGCTGCAAAAGCTCTGATTTATCACTCTGGTGCCTCGTACATGGTTTGCCAACAAACTCTTCTTTGCCTGAAATATAGGATCTTTAAAGTCAGCTGCCAGTCTCTCTCCAAGAGGAGAGGGGGAGAGAGTTTACTGCTTTTGCCTTGTGAAGGAACCTCCACCCCCGTGTTCCTCCCCTAGGCTCCTGATTCAAACAGCACAAGTTGAGAAACAGGAAAATAGAATCTTCCTGCCTAGTCATGCAGCAGTTAGCTCTTTTGAATGAGAAAAATGTGTGTTCATAATTACCAAATTTGAAATGTATAGCCATCACTGCTTCTGGAAATTTGGCGCTGTTTCTGAGCCAGATGAGCTGCTCCCCTAGCCTCCTCCCCTGTAAGCGGCATCTAGCCGAAGCCCAGTCCGACCTGTCAAGCTCACCCTGCCCGCAGTGTCCTGGGGCCCCTCTCAGGTTCTACTTCCCACCCCACTCAGAAGCCTCCTTTGACACCTCAGCAAGAGACCACCTTTCGCTTGTCTTTCCTTTTTAAAAAAAAAAAAAAAAAGATGTTATTTATTTATGAGACACACAGAGAGAGGCAGAGACAGGCAGAAGGAGAAGCAGGCAGGGAGCCTGATGCGGGACTCGATCCCAGATCCCAGGATTAGGACCTGAGCTGAAGGCAGACGCTCAACCACTGAGCCATCCAGGCATCCCTCACTTGTCGGTCCATGGACAACTCCCTCCCCCAACTAAACTATCAGGTCCTTCAGTCAAGAGGCCATGTCTTTTTCTGTTCAAAAAGAGACTTAGGTAAATTCACCAAGACCAAAGTGGGATTACTTACTTGTTCCCCAGCACACAGCTCAGCATAGAAAGTCAGTGCCTTTGAGTGAATGTGAGTGAAAGGACTTCAGATCTGCCTGAAGCAGGAACATCAGAGTTAGAAGAAGCCAATGGCCCCAGAGGCAGGAAAGTTCTAGAAAGGGTGTGAGTGAGAGAGCATCAAGGTGTGCAGCTGCTGCCGCTTTCTTCCTGGCTCCCCCGATACCCCAGTCTGACTGGCCGAGAGACCTCCGTGTGCCACTGTGGAGTGCATCATTCACACCATCCTTAAAGAAGATCCCCTTGTATTTCAGTATCATGTCTAAGAGTCACTTAGCTCTGGATCCACACTGCAGAAAATGTGAAGCACCTATAGAAAAAGTACCCTGGTGCTGGAGATCTTATTTTAATTATTTCTATCAAAGTTCACTTTTTGCTCAGTATCTGATTTCATTTCAGGCTGACTTCCTCTCTTCAGGCATTGGACTCATGAAAGCTATATTAATTTATTTATGTGGTCGCATAATATCAGCAGATCCCTTTCCCCTCCTTCAGGCTGCTGGCCTAGCTCAAGGCTCTTATCTCAGAGGAGGGATGTGACAATAAGAGGCAGAGAAATAAGAGTGTCTTCCTGGCTTTTGGTTCTAGAAGCAGCCCTTAGGAGAAAGAAGGAAAAAAAAAATCCTAGCAGCCTAGATAAAATATTTGGAAGAAAATCTAACAGGAATAGAAAAAAAGGTTCCCTGTGCCTGAGTGGATGAAGTAAATTTCTGGGCAAATCCCAAGAGCAAACGTGTCAATGCTGTGTCCTTTATGTTACTCCACAGGTTCACCTAGGGAAGGTGGAACAATGCCAGATGTTTTTATGGGGCCTGGGAATAAAAAGGACATGATCCTCATACCCTCAGCAGAGCCTCAGGAAGGTTGCAAGACTTCAGAAAAGAAATGGGTACGTGGGGGTCCAAGGCTTGCAAAGTCTTCAAGGCCACAATGAGAAATGGAAGCACTTCTCCTTGTGCCTGAGAGGATACCACAGAAGTGGAGGGTGCTGGCGAACCAGAAGAGGTCATGAAACAGTATGGTTCAGTAGATACCAGTGGGGAAGGACGACATGGGAATCAGGTTCCTTACTCCCTCTACTGCTCGCCCCACCCCACATCATTGTGTACCTTGGCACCTCATAAGGCCCTGCCAGAAACTAGACACAATCCCAGGGAAAGAAGAGATGAAATCTATAAGCGCACTCAGATTAAATTTCTGATAATGCCAATAGATGGCAGCTAGAAATAAAAATTAGCTTATATTTCTTATAAATTTGTGGCCTAATTAATGTACCCACTGCTTATAGTTTATATACCCCCAAAAAAAACATTTCTCAGAGAGGAGCAGTGCTCAACTAACCACTTAAATGTCTTCCTAACAGGTTTTAAGGTTTTAGCAACCAAATTGTGAATATATTATCCACATATGCCTTCAAAGGAAAGGGTCTCTCCTAATGATAAGGTGTCCATATTCTCTGAACCAGATTCAATTCAAATGATCTGACAAGTGTGAAGGCTGCATTTCAACACCAAGAATTTTTTTTTTCTTAAAGTTAAACATGAATCTAACTCTAATTTTAGTGTCAGCTGATTAAGAAACTATGTAACAAAAGGCTAAGATATATTTAGTAACATTGTAAGTTCATTTCTTTTATTCATTACAACATTTATGCATATTTGAGATGCAACCCATGTGGATGAGCACATTTTTCATTCAGTCTGCAGACAGAGCACATGCACATGGGTGTGCACATCCCTTGAGGTGATTCCACAGCTCCCAGGGGCCTGAGGTCCACAGGTTGGGACCTGCTGAGCCAGTGAATTTGAAATTGGTCTTATTTGGAAAACCCAATATGTATGATGGCAGTGTCTTGCAGAAATACCTCTTTTAGTATTCCAGTCTGTGGGCTCTGGCAGAAATAATAGTTTGCTGCAAAACAGATCACTCTTTTTTATTTGCAAAGTCTTCATACCAGCTGAATCACAGCTTGCTTTTCACTTCTCGTAACACCTTGCAACATCGCAAAATATTTGCTGGCGTTTGTGAAGGGCGGCTGCAGAATTAGTAAACTGAAAGGAGGCCTGCCTTTCCTCCCACCCTGTCAGCACCTTCTGTTCTAGCAGACCGAAAGGCAGCTTGAGAACTCTGATTGCTTCTCCAGATTAGGACAACTCTTGGCACTGTAGCCCGGAGCAAGAATGGAAGCAAAGGAAACGTTAGGGAGTTTTGCAGGTGCCGGTACAGAATATTGTCACTTTACAGAATCAAATTTATAAAATGACTCCATGAAGGTGCATTGCTATGGTAACCAGCCTTCTCAACTTTTAGATCTGTAAGTAAAGATGGTGTGGGCCATTTCTATTTGGGAGTATATAATCTGAGTTTAATGAATAACTACCCATGCTCGAACTCCTAGTCATCTAAGCTCATATAATGCTAAACTAGGAAGGAATCTTAGCAATTACCTGGTTCCACTTCCCAAGTTTATAGATGGGGCAGTGAGACCCAGAGAGGTGACACTACACAGCTAAAATATGTTAGACCACAGCCCATGTGGTCTCACCGAGTTGTCTAGTGCCCTTTTCTATATACCAGGCTGCCTTTCTGAATGGACTCCCCCAACTTCCACCCAACTTATCCACCCAAGTGGATAAGAGAAATACAGCCACAATTAGACATGGGACATCATCACTTCTTATTGAGATGACAAATAAAGTATTATCAATATGCCAGTGTCTAAGTAAGCATCTTTCTCCATCAGAGTTAATCAGAAAGTCCACATTCTGGCAACTTTGATTTACCGAGAATGATAGGTAGAAGGGCAATGGGGTGGGGGTGGGTAGGTATGGAGTGACCTGATGATCGAGTATTATGGTTCCATCATATAGCATACATGCATTACATCGAACATAATAAGGTAAACTTCCTTTACTAATTTGATTCAAAAAATACCCTTTAGGATTTTTCAAGGCCTTTTGAGCAATTCACATTGCACAAATACTTGCAAAGGTGCTTTGGATAAGAACTTTCTTTCTAGTTAGTAATTCACCAGGCCACAGAAAATTTAGCTACTAGGAATCTCCTTAGGTTCTTATAGAGAAGAACAGCAGAAGTTTAAGAATATTCAGTACCATTCTTTTAAGCAAATCAAAGTCCAAAATTAAAACTAAACCATGAAATTAAAGAGTGTTTCAGAGTATTACTTCATCTCAAAAGGACATATAAATACAAATACTTAGTCCCCCCAAAATCTTTAATGTGTGCGAATCATCTGGAAAGCTTGTTAAAAGGCAGATTCTGGTTCATGAGGTCTGAAGCCAGACCAGAGATTCTGCATGTCTAGCAAGCTCTCAGCTGGTGTCAAGCCTGCTGGTCCTTGGTCCACACCTTTTATAGAAACGGACCAGTTGACTAGCTGCCTATCTCCCAAAATGCATTTCCTGTGAAGGTCAACCCTGACTTTGAGAACTGTGACCACCCCAGTCACAGGAATCCTTTTGGCCTCTGAATGCCTAGTGCCCTTACTGTATATGTCTCCACGAGGCACTTGCGTACCACAGTGTATTATGTCCCATGTGGGCGCGTCTTATATGTCCAATCAGATCATAACCCTGTGTGTGCAACACAGATGCTGAATGGAGAACTACTGATGGCTGGTTGATAAACTGAAGATTATTTCCTCCTTCCTCAGGACGCTACACCTAACGTACCCATGAGCTTAAGACTTAAATCAAACCTCTGGTCTAAGAAGCGTTGAGTCTGTTCTGTCTGTCATCTCCCCTCCCTGTAAGCTGACCTCTAAGAAACCAAAGGTTGTGTGGATAGTTCTGACTGGACATGTAAAACAACCAGCTGTGAGGACAAAAAGGGAGGTAAGGATGGATGCCTATCACAGTGGGAAGGCTGTTCACTGGTGCCATTAGGCTGCTGGAGGAGCAGCACTGGGGTACGCTGGAAAGAACACAGGCTTGGAGGCCAAACACACCCTGGCGCGGAGCCTTCTTCTGTCACCCACAAGCTGTGCATCTTTAGAAAAGTTACTTAAAATTACTGGGAATTTATTACTTCATCGGTAAAATGAGATACTCTCTCCTGTGGTTGTTGTCAGAACTGTAGAAAATTTGTCGTAAAATTGCCTGCCATGATGCTCAATGAAAGACAGATGTTAATCCAGCATCATTGCTTCCAATTTAAAATGGAAATTGAGTTTGTCACCCACCCTCGATGCCAGAAAGCCCGCTGGAGAGTTTACCAGCAGGGTGACATCGCCATCTAGTGGCATATTGCTGCCTAACCCTCCTTCCAGGATTCGGTCTTCTCCCCCACCCCCACCCCCAATACCCCAGTACCTTTGATGGTCATTTGATTCATTCATTCATTTCATTCAATTTATTGAACGCCCAGTGTGTGCCAGGCACCGATTTGGCTGCCAAATCTACAACAGTGAACAAGATAGACGCGGTCCCTGCCTTCAGGGAGTTCGTGACCAGATTGGGAAGATAGAAATTAAATTTTGAATTCAGATTGTAAAAAGTAGAATGAAGGAGTATAGGACCCTGTGACTTTGTAATACGGCTTCCCCAGGGAATCGCCATGGAAGGCAAAAAGAAGAAGCCAGCGAAGAGACCACATCAGGGACATTTCTCTGGGTGCCTCGACTCAGATTTAGGACCAGAATCCTGCCAATCCCGGGGCGGGGGCGGTGGGGGGGAGCTCCAGTCTCGAGCTGTGGTATCTTCCATCAGCCACTGAACGTCTACCATCCCACTCCCTGCGAATCACTCTGCACACATGGTCACCACGGATCTTCTCATGTGATCCTTTTACAGACAATATTCAGGGGGGTTAAGTAACTTGCACAAAGATATAAAATGACATGTCAAAGACAGGATCCACACCCAGTCTTTCTGCCTCCAAAGCCCACATCCTTTCTTCTACTCATGCGGTCTCCCTGATGCCAAGCCCAGTCTCTTTATTCTGCTGCTTGCTTTGGGCTGAAAGGAAATCATTAAGAGGAAGTGTTTGGGGAGAATGAAAACGCAGAGGGAAAATGAAATAATAGCTTGATGGGTCATGTGTGAAGGGCAGAGAGGAAACTGCTAGCTTATGTTCCATCAGTGTGCTTTAGAAAAGTAAACCTGAGAGATCTCCTCCATCCAGAAAACAAGATTTCCTAGTAATGTTCCTTATGCTCTTTGGATTTAAAATGTGATGCAGCTGCTGCTAAATTAAGATGCTTTGAGGGATCATTTGGAGAGGAGAGGTTATTCTCTGGATTTCTGGATATCTATGGATTACCCAGCAGCAAGAGCAAAGCTTCACTGGGTCAGAGAGTGGCTGCAGGCTTGTGCAGTGTGCAGGGTAACCAACCATCCTGGTTTGCCCAGGACTGAAAGGTTTCCCCTAGGACTTTCAGCTTTAAAGCTGAGGCATCCCTGGGAAAACTATGACCATTGGTCACCAGAGAAATGGGTCTGATATAGCCATGGAAGGTAGGCCAAGGCAGTTATTGAAACCTAGGGTCCAGTGGAAGCCTTGGTCATAGCCCAAGGCAGAAAAGGTGGGACAAAGGGCAAAGGGTGGTGTAGGACTCTCAGCAAGATACTCCTGTGCTGAGTCCCTGGGTTACTGGCCCAGAACTCCTGCTCCAGGACCTGGGAGCAGAACTGGTTGGCCTATGGTAGAGAACAGATATGACAGCAGAGTCAGGCTGGTCTGTGCCTCAGTTTCCTCATATGTAAAAATGGGATGGAAAACAGTACCTACCTCCTAAGACTGTATAGGAACTGTAAAGTGCTCAGAGCAGTGCCTGGCCTTTGAGAATACATGACCTGTCTCCACTGAATTCTCCAGAAGACAAGCTCACATGCAGCCCTGAATTTCCATAGCTCAGTTTCCCTGTCTTGGTAAAGTGGAAACCAAAAGCACTGCCAAACCTTTCAGAAGAAACAGAACAGGACACAACCAAAAAGAATATGGATAGTGGTTAGGAATTTGTACTATGAAATAAAATTACCTGGGTTATATCCAGCTCTGCCATTTAGATGGGCAGAGCTGGATATACTCAACAAACACGTATGGGCCAGGCACTATTCTGGGCACTTTATAGATAACAGGGCAGTTAATTCTCATAGCAGTCTTATCAGGTAGAAACTGATATTAATCCCATTTTACAGATGAACAGACTGAGGCACAGAGAGGTTATGGTTTGCTCAACTCACACAAGAAGCCAGAACCTTGGACTAGTTTTCTTGACATCTCTGTTCACCTCACTCCCCCAGAAAACCAGGGATAATAAACTATGGTACCTCCTTCATAAGGTTGTTATGCAGATTCAGCTCGATCAGCTATATAAAGCACTTATCAAAGCATCTAGAACATAGTTAGCATTCAATACTTAAACACAAAGTGCCTTACTACTTAATTAGGAGTGACAATACCTATATTATATGCCGTAATTATCAAAAATATAACTGGCAGTTGAAGAAAGTGGCCAAATGGTAAAGTAGCAAAAGTCTGGGGTAGAGCAAGGTACATACAATATCCTGAACTTAGGAACAGGAGGGAAGCCTAAAAGATCCTATTTGCATGACAGACCTTATAGGGAGAGGTGGTGAAAAGAACATTTTGGATTCACGATTGGTTCCTAAATTCCAGGCTTTACTTTCCTGAACTAAGAGAGACAGTAAGCAAGTCCTTGTCTCTGGGAAGAAGTCCTAGAAGCCCCAGATGGGAAAGCTGAGGTATCTGGAGAGGCCCACACCTGGGCCTGGGGTTTGGATGGCCAGGGAGGCCTTATAAATAATGCCAACTTTTCTTGCCAAATGCCGTGGAAAGCCTGGGCAGGGTCATGGCTCCAGCCCATGTTCCAGATTTCTCTCATGACCATACCCCTGCTTGCCAGCCTGAAACCACTGTTGTCCTGGAATTACCTCCCTGGCTTCATCCTCTTCAACCCTCATTTTTGACTCACAGGACCCAGCCCTCTTCCTTCACCTGCTCTGTTTTTGATTCGTTCTGATTCCAGGGAAGACACAAGCCCATCAACCCCAAGTAGGGGGACCCTGAGGGCAAAAAGGACTGGCCAGGGACTGGTGAGGCAGGAGGAATATCTCTGATAAGAGATGTGGTGATATTGTGCACAAATAGCTCTGGAGTCCTGGCAAAGTCCTAGGAACTCACCCAGGTTCTTCATTAGAGGGAGTGTTAAACTTCACTTTGGAGACCTAGTAAGAGTTTTATGTAGCATCAGTGAGAGAACAAGAACTCTTGTCTAGGGTGAGTGCCAAAGACAGTAAACATCGAATGGACACGGGCTGTCCAGCCAAGTCACATTCATCTCTCTTTCTCCCACCTCCTAAAAAGTGATTGGAGCTGTGCTCTTGGGCTCAGGGAATTCTCAGCTGTGCTGCTTTGCCCCCAGATGGATCTTCTGTCTCTCTTGAGCTTTTTCACATAGACAGCTGGATTGGATGGTACCTGGTTTGCATTTCCATCTGTTTGCATTTCCCTGGTTGCTGCCCTCCTCAAATCACTGGCAAAAGATTGGCAAATTCTGTCTCTCACCATTGGGTGGATGCTAATCCCTGCCCTAGGCCAGTATCTCCGGCCCCTTGGCAGGGGAGTGCAGGGGGAAGGGTGTGTGTGTGCCGGATTTGGGTGATGGCTGCACAACCTTGGTGCCTGGCATTTCAACTCTGGCTTCTGGGGCCTTAGGTTGTGGGTAGGAAGCTGCAGAGTAGAGCCACCCTGTGGCAGAGAGGTGCACAACAATAGGGAGACTACCCAAGGTGATCTGTGGGAGGAAATGGGCATCTGGGGACCCTGCTGGTCAAAGGCTATGGCATCCTCTCTCACAAACTGATGTGTCTGGGGAGATGCAGCTAAAGTCACCACCTAGCTTCCTGCTAGGAAAGCTTCCAAGACTGGAATTGGGCTCCAATTGGGTTTGAGGGGTGGGCCACCCACATTGTGCATTTGAGTCTGCATTCAGTGGTCCCCTGGTCCAATTTTGCTTAACAGTAACACATTCTTTTTCCACGAATGTTCTGTTTTGTTCTACAGATCCTACAGGAGATAGCATAATGATAAAACCTCTGTGC
The DNA here is from genome assembly GCF_053574225.1 of Canis aureus. Lineage (NCBI taxonomy): Eukaryota > Metazoa > Chordata > Mammalia > Carnivora > Canidae > Canis > Canis aureus. Next base: position 51,698,333 of record NC_135621.1, read on the forward strand.
TTCCCACTGCTGCTACAAAAAGACCAGATTAAAATTTTATGACACTTTTGTTTTTGTTTTTTATGTATGCTGTATGTGAAAATATCTATTACGCAAATCAAGTAGTCTGCTTCCCATTGCCAAGCATCTCTGGCACAGGAGCTGTAAGAAGAAGTGTAATGAACATAAAACAGTTTTTAGAATCCCTAATTTGGTGGCTGGTAAAGGAAGCTGGCAAGCCCCTCTCTGCCAGTGCTGCCAAAGACTGTCTGTTGGGCATGTCCTTGCTTAGCTCACGATGCTGCAGAGGAGGGGAAGAGGTGGCTCTCCTTGGACTTCATCCCGAAGCAACCCCCACCTTTTTAACACTCCCATTCCTGTCCTGGGGAACTAACCAGTGTCCTGCTTGCTGCCCTCCAAGGATCTGTGGGCTGCTCAGTTGTCACTGGCCTCCTTACTTAATCCAATGCCTACAGATGGCATTCCAGTTCTAATCCTCACCAGAGAAGAGAGCAGGGTGGTCACTGTCATCTTCTCTTGTGGTCACTGTCATCTCCCTGACGCCTCTCCTACTTTAGCACATTTCTTCTTTTAACTGGGAAGAGAGGCCCTTCTGATCTTTCTGAATGGTTCAGCCCTTATTAAAAAAAAAAAAAAGACTTCTACAAACAATCATAAGAGAATATTATGAAAAACGATATGCCAACAAATTGGACAACCTGGAAGAAATGCATAAATTCCTAGAAACATATAAACTACCCAAAGCTAAAACAGGGAGAAATAGAAAAATTTTTACAGACAAATAAACAGCAAGGAATTTGAGTCAGGAAAAAAAAAAAAACCTCCCACCAAACAAAAGTCCAGGACCAGATGGCTTTACAGGAAAATTCTACCAAATATTTAAAGAATTAATACTTATCCTTCTTAAACTACTCCAAAACAGAGAAGAGGAAGGAAAACTTCCAAATTCATTCTATGAGGCCAGCATTACTCTGATACCAAAACCAGATAAAGACTCCACTAAAGTAGGAAACTATAAGCAAATATCCCTGATGAACACAGATGCAAAAATTCTCAACAAAATACCAGCAAACTGAATTCAACAATATATATTTTTTAAAGCCTTTATTTATTTATTTGAGAGAGAGAGAAAAAAAAATTAACAGTGGGGATGGGCAGCTGGAGAAAAAGAGGGAAGCAGACTACCTGCAGAGCAGGAAGCTGGATCAATCCCTGGACCCTGTGATCATGACCTGAGCCAAAGGCAGATACCTAACTGACTAAGTCACCCAGGTGCCCCAAATTCAACAAATATTAAAAATATCATTCCACGATTAAGTGGGATTTATTCCTGGTTTGCAAGGGTTCAATATTCACAAATCAGTCAATGGGATACATCACATCAGTAAGAGGAAGGATGAGAACCATATGATCATTTCAATAGATACAGAAAAAGCATTTGACAAAGTACAACATCAATTCATGATAAAAACCTTCAACAAAGTAGGTTTAGAGGGAGCATATCTCAACATAATAAAGCCCACTTATGAAAAACCCATAGCTAACATCATCCTTACAGGGGAAAAACTGAGAGTTTTTCCTCTAAGATCAGGAACAAGACAAGGATGTCTACTCTCATCACTCTTATTCAACACAGTGCTGGAAGTCCTAGTCATAGCATTCAGACAATAAAAAGAAATAAAAGGAATCCGTATCAATAAAGAAGTAAAACTTTCACTATTTGCAGAAAAAATGCTATTCTATGTAGAAAACATGTAAGACTCCACCAAAAAGCTGCTAAAACTGATTAATGAATTCAGTAAAGTCACATACAGGGGCACCTGGTGGGTCAGTTGGTTAAGTGGCAGAGTATTGGTTTTGGCTCAGGTCATGATCTCATGCTCTTGAGATCAAGCCCAGAGTCTATCTCCATGCTCAACTGGGAGTCTGCTTGAAGATTTTCTCCCTCTACCCCTCCCCACACTCTCTCTCTCTCTCAAATAAGTAAATCTTTTTTTTAAGTCAAAGGATACAAAATCAATGTACAGAAATCTGTTGCATTTCTACACACCAATAATGAAGCAGCAGAAAGAGAAATTAAGTAAACGATCCCATTTACAACTGCACCAAAAATAGTAAGATACCCAGGGAAAAAAACCTAACCAAAGGTTGAAAGCCTATACTCTGAAAACTATAGAACATTGATGAAAGAAATTGATGATGACATAAAGAAATGGAAAGACATTCCATGCTCATGGATCAGAAGAACAAATATTGTTAAAATGTCTATAGCTACACAAAACAATTCACAGATTTAATGCAATCCATATCAAAATACCAACAGCATTTTTCACAGAGCTAGAACGAACAATCCTAAAACTTGTATGGAACCACAAAAGACCGCAAGTAGCCAAAGCAATCTGGAAAAAGAAAAGCAAAACTGGAGGCATCAAAATTCTGGGCTTCAGGTTATACTACAAAGCTGTAGTGATCAAAACAGTATGGTATTGGCACCAAAACAGACATATGGATCAACAGAATAGAGTAGAAAATCCAGAAATAAACCCACAACTATATGGACAATTAATCTTCAAGTCAGGAAAGAATATCCAATGGGAAACAGTCTCTTCAACAAACAGTGTTGGGAAAACTGGACAGCTAGCTACATGCAGAAGAGTATAACTGGATCTCTTTCTTACCCTATACACAAAAATAAATTCAAAATGGATTAATGACCTAAATGTGAAACCAGAAAACATAAAAATCCTAGAAGTGAGCATAGGCAGTAACTTCTTTGGCATCAATTGTAGTAATTTCTTTGATATCAGTTGTAGCAACATCTTTCTAGATGTGTCTTCTGAGGCAAGGGAAACAAAAGCAAAATAAACTATTGGGACTACATCAAAATAAAAACTCCTGCACAGCAAAGGAAACCATCAACAAAATGAAAAGGCAACCTACAGAATGGGAGAAGCTATTTGAAAATGATATATCCAATAAAAGGTTAGTATCCAAAATATATAAAGAACTTATAAGACTCAACACACAAAAAACAAATAATTCAATTAAAAACAGGTAGAAGATATGAACAGACATTTCTCCAAAGAAGACATCCAGATGGTCAACAGAAAAAGATGAAAAGATGCTCAACGTCACTCATTATCAGGGAAATGCAAATCAAAACCACAATGAGATATCACACCTGTCAGAATGGCTAACATCAACAACACAAGAAACAACAGGTGTTGGCAAGGATGTGGAGAAGGAACCCTCTTACACTGTTGGTGGGAATGCAGACTGGTGTAGCCACTCTGGAAAACAGTATGGAGGTTCCTCAAAAAACTAAAAATAGAACTACCTTATGATCCAGGAATTACGCTACTGGGGTTTTACCCAAAGAATACAGAAACACTAACTCAAAGGGATACGTGCAGCATTATTTACAATAGCCAAGATACAAAAGCAGCACAAGTGCCTATTGATTGGAGAATGGATAAAGGAAGATGTGATATCTGTATCTATAGATATAGATACAGATATAGATAGTGGTATGTTATTCAGCCATAAAAAAGAATGGAATTTGCCATTTGAAACAACATGGATGGAGCTAGAGAGTATAATACTTAGTGAAACAAGTCAGTCAGAGTAAGACAAATACCTTATGATTTCACTCGTATATGGAATTTTCTTTTAAAGATTTTATTTGAGAGAGAGAGAGAGAGAGAGAGAGTGTGTGTGTGTGTGTGTATGTGTGTGTGTGAGGGAGAGGGAGAGGGAGATGGAGAGAGAGAATCTCAAGCAGACTCCGCACTGAGCACAGAGCCCGACGTGGGACTCGATTTTGTGACCCTGAGATCATGACCTTAGCAGAAACAAGAGTTGGATGCTTAACCAGCTGAGCCACCCAGGCGCCCCTCATATGTGGAATTTAAGAAGCAAAGCAAACAAAGGGGAAAAAATAAGAGAGAGAGAAAGCAAGAAACAGACTCTTAATTATAGAAAACAAACTGATAGTTATCAGAGGGGAAGTGGGTGGAGGGAGGGGCTAAATAGGCGATAGCAATTAAGGAGTGCACTTGTAATGAGCACAGGGTGACGTATGGAAGTGTTGAATTACTATATTGTACGCCTGAAACTAATATAACACTCTAAGTTTTAATTTAATTCCCTAACTGGAATTAAAATAAAAACTACTTTATTTTCATAAAATAATTAAAATAACAAATTAAAACATAAAAATAAAATAAATAAAATAATTATTTTAACTAACCCTAATTAAAATAAAAACTTAAAAAAAAAGTCTTCATGATCCGTACCATCAAATGAACTGTGTGACCTGCGGCAAGTCAGCAAACCTCTCTGGGCTATAGTTTAAACACCTATAAAATCAGGAGGCTGTTCTGGAGGGATCTGAGCTTCTGACCTGGGCTTTAATTATCCTTGTTCTCAAAGAAGGACGTCCCCCTGCCCAGCTCAAATCTCTCAAGAACCTAAATCATTCTAACAGGAAATAAATGATTAACACGCATGGCATCCTAATCAGGAATACTTCAAGAGTTTCCATCCTTTTTCCTGCCAGGCAGCAGTCGTACGCCCTGCTCCAGCTCTCCTAAATCAGGATCTCTGAGTGGGTAGGAGGATGAGAAAGCACAGTGCTAAAGGGTTTCTACCTCACAGCTCCCCGCCACCGCCTGCCCCAGCCTCTGGAGCCGGTGTGCCTGGACGCCGCCCTGTCACCCTGAGCAGCTGCGTGTTCCCCCACAGCTGGCTGCCAGCACCCCGGGAAGGGCCAGGACTGGCCCTGCTTTATCCCCCAGCAGGCCCAGCCAAAACAAACAGGCCGGATTTGCATGACCTCCCCTGCAGCCTGAGAGAGCACTGCCTATGTGGGGGAAACAAGATAATATTTATGAGAAACAATAAAGTCGAAATGCAGCATGTGCACCTTGAAATTCTAGGAACCATGAATTGGAGGAGCACTTCCTGACCCCCTGTGCAATCTGTACTCGCAGGGCCTGGGTGGGGGGAAGGTCATGTGCAAGGGCACACACATGTATGTATATTGACTGTCTCCTTGGCACTTGCTAAGCGTTCACTCGAAGCATCAACAGCCCTAGGAAGCTGTACTTAGAAACTCTAATTCCTCCGGAGCTTGCCAGTATTCCAGGGTCAAGTGCAGACTTTTAAATAGCTGTAAACTAGATTCTGACCTCAGAGCACAGGCTGGGCAGAGAAGGGCCCAGGGATGCCGGGGAAGCTGAACTTAGGAGGGAAGCCAAAGCCTGCTCCTTACCCTCCCTATCGTCCCCTCCTCCCCAGCCTCCCAAACCCATCCCTAACATACACACCAAGAGCATTAAGTCTCAGAGTGGGCAATCAGGTAAAAGAGACACTGTCTGAAGCTCTGTGTGTGTGTGTGTGTGTGTGTGTGTGTGTGTGTGTGGCTGTGCCCAGTACTTGATCTGGGGATGACCACAAGAGGCAGTGTTATAATTTAAGTCAAGTTTTCTTTGGCACCTGCGTGCATCTTACAGCTTATCCTCTTTGTTCCCATCCCAACCCTCCTCGGGCACCCTTCCAAGTAGCTCTGTGCAGTTCAACTAAATTTATAGGACACTCCTCCACTCAGCACTGTGCTGAGAAACACAAAGTCATTCTGGTACCAGGTCTGTTGCAAGCCCTGTGACCTTGGGCTTCTCAAGTGACTGTGTTCTTGCTCTACCTTGGAGAAACTGGAACAATGCAAGAAAGATGACAAGGAACTCATGCCCAAACAAAAAGCCTAGCCTTCTCAGCCAAAGACCGGCAAATGAACCTATATTTGTATGTTTTAAGTTAAAATAAGATGTTGAAGGCTGGGGTATTTCATTGTCTTATCTGCTCTAATCAATTTTTTCAAGTAATCCATCCATAATAGTCCCAACTGAATTTGATGAAAGCTACTGTGATAATATCTTAATTCCTAATGTTTTTGTTAATGTTTACAGTGTGTAAGGGACCACAGAGACACTGTACTAGGGCCAAAGGGAGGATGTCCTAGAGGGGCAGGGCTTCAGCCAGGCACACTGATGCCTGTAAGATCCATACATACTCACGTGTGTAGCTGTTGTTCATTTTTGCTGAATGAACATAACAAAACTTACACGTTCATTTAGTGTTGGTGGATATTTGGGTTGGTGTGTGGCATGAAACATCCTTGTATAATGTCTCCAGGTATAGAGACATAAATGTGGATATGATATAGATATGGGGAGAGAGAGAGAAGGTGAAAGAAAGGGAGAGAGAGAGAGAGAGAGACTGACTCTAGGGCATATACTTGAGTGTGTAGAATTGCTGGGTTTCCAGGTGTGCTTACTTTGCCCCTTACCAGGAAGTGCCAAATTGTTTTCCTAAACTAGGACCATTTTATACTCACGCTGATAAGATAGGAGTTCTGGTTGTTCCACATTCTTTCCAGCATTTGTTATTATTGGACTTTTTAACTTCTGCCTATCTGGTGGATATGAATTCGGTAGATTTGATTTGCATTTTGTAAATCAAAGGTTGAGCATCTTTTCACTTGTTCATTGCCCATTTGTGAATGTCCGTTTATGTCTTCTGTCCCTTTTACTATTGAGAGTGTTTCTCTTTCTTCTTCATCCATTTGTGTCCTTCATATATTCTAGCCACTAATCCTCTGTTAACGTATGTTGCAACTATTTTTTCCCAGACTGTGGCTTGCCTTTTCACTCTTGTTAGAATGAATCCAGATGAACAGAAGTTTAAGATTTTAATGTAGAAATATGCATTAATAATTTCCTTTATGGTTTCCGCCTTTTGTGGCGTATTTGATATAATATTTCTTATCTTGAATTCATAAACTTACTCTGTAGTTTCTTCTAAAAGATTTTTTAAGGGATCCCTGGGTGGCGCAGCGGTTTGGCGCCTGCCTTTGGCCCAGGGCGCGATCCTGGAGACCCGGGATCGAATCCCATGTCAGGCTTCCGGTGCATGGAGCCTGCTTCTTCCTCTGCCTGTGTCTCTGCCTCTCTCTCTCTCTCAGTGACTATCATTAAAAAAAAATAAAATAAAAGATTTTTTAAATTATGCTTTTTACATTTAAATTTCTATTCTATCAGAAATTCATTTTTGCAGCGCCTGGGTGGCTCAGTCAGTTAAGCATCTGCCATCTGCTCCAGTTCTGGTCTCAAGGTCCTGGGATCAAGCCACACATGAGGCTCACCACTCAGTGGAGAGTCTGCTTCTCCCTCTCCCTCTGCTCCCCCACCCCCCTGCTTGTGCACACGCTCTCTCTCTCAAATAAATAAATAAATAATCTTAAAGAAAAAAAGAAATTTGTGTTTGTTTGTAGTAAAGGCCCATTTTCTTTCTTTTTTTTTCTGTATGAGTGGACACTAAGTTTTGGTACCATTTATGGAATGGCCCACCATTACCCTTGCCTATCTGTTGTAGGTATATGCATGTATATGTATGTATATGTCTGTTTCTAGTTTCTTCTATTCTGCTCTATCATATTTGTATATGCATGCATATGTTTGTTTCTAGATTCTCCTATTCTACTGACCTATTTTTATATCCTTGCACTAATCACACGGTTCTAATTTTTATCTCTTAATCAGACATCCTGATATCTGGTAGGGTATCTTTTCTTTTTTAGAAATGCCTTATCTATTCTTTCCTCTTGTCTCTTCCCTATAAAAATTTTTAAATGGTTTGTCAAGTTCCCGAAAGAACCCTAGTAGGCAGTGTCATGGGTAAACAGAAGAAGTGGGGAGGAACATTTACATGTAGAGCAGTGAGGGCCATTTGGGGTAGAACAGGATCCAAACCATGCAAGGTGGTGCCAGGGACCAGACTGTATCTGAAGTCCAGGGGTCAAGACTACCAGGGCTTTGACCAAGACCACCTGGCATGGGGACACTTGTTAATGTCAAAAAATGATGTGAAGCTGTCCCTACCTGTTTCTATCAGTCTAGTGACCCAGGAATATCATATAGGCACTAAACCTCTCTCATAAATCTCCTTTGGGGGAGTTTATAAAGGAACTGGAATTATTTATTATGGAAAAGAAAAACTAGGAGTAACTCAGATGTTGAGGACTTTTCCAGACTAAGGAGATAAGGGAAAGTGGAAAAAGAATCCAGAATTGGAGACTCAGAATCACAGGGGTTAATTAGTGCCACAAAGAAATAAACCTAGCTGAAACCATGGCCCTGGCCTGTTTTCTCCCAGAGAGGATGTAAATGGTTCTAGTACAAATCTGTGTCCATTGCTGGGTGGGTTGGTTGGTTTTTTAAGTAACACTTCCTGAGATTTACTATGGGTCTGGCTCTCCTCTAGGCATTTACCAGGTATTAGCTGATTTAAGTCCTGCCCCCTCCCCTGACCCAAATCAACTCAGTAAGTAGCTCACCGGTGGCTGATCAGTTGGTACCTTCCCACAAGGAACAGACCCCTGAGGGAAGATGAAGAGTTCCCTGTGTGTATAGACCTTTGACAACCACTCCTCAAACTGATCTTTTGAATATTTCCTAATGGATCTTGTTTATTGGACATAACTGGGAAAATGTAAAGCCAGGAGACAGGTTACGCAGTTTAAAAACAAAAAGGAGGGATCCCTGGGTGGCTCAGCAGTTTGGCGCCTGCCTTTGGCCCAGGGCATGATCCTGGAGTCCTGGGATCAAGTCCCACATCAGGCTCCTTGCATGGAACCTGCTTCTCTCTCTCTGCCTGTGTCTCTGCCTCTCTCTCTCTCTCTCTCTTTCTCTCTGTGTGTGTCTCTCACGAATAAATAAATAAAATCTTAAAAAGAAAAAAAAAAAAAAAAAAAGGAACCGGATCCCGGTGACCACATTTTCTTTCTGGAAGCAGATGGGAGGAAGGGGATGAGCAGGAAGAGGGTGTTCTAGAATGCACTGCCTAGAGTAGCCATTATACCCTTCACAGGGGCTGTGTGAACAAGACTTGGCCCCTTGCTTCAGCTCAGAAAGTCCATGGTATCAGATGCCAAGTATTGGCATCAAGGGCTTTCCAACAAGAAGGCAGCGCCTCAAATCCTTTGTGGAGCAAGACAGGTTATAAATAGATCTATAAATTTTTTTTTAACTAGAAGGCAACAGGCTTAGCACAGCTATTCTTCCCTTTTGGTTCTCCTCCCTGCACCGCTTTGCCTATTAAATCCCTGCTACCAGGCAGATCCACCTGCCTCCTAGCCAATCCGCTGTAGCAGCCTCAGGAGAGCCAGGATGGAAACTGGCTTCTATTTCGACTTCAGGTTGTGACCTTGCTTGTAGAAAAGAGTAAATCTTCCTATCTTATCTCCGGCTAATTGGGCAGGAGGTAGAAGAGACCAAGAATTTATTGTACAATTTGCCACCTGCTGACTAGAACTGTAATGTATCCATTGTAGAGGCAGGCTCTGATTTTAGCGACAGGCTAACAAGAAAGAGCATGTGGGCTGGATTTCTGGAACATGGAGTGCAGGCCTGCTCACAGAGCTTTTAACTACAAGATCAGAAGACCAGTATTTTACTGGCCAAGTTATATGTGGCTTGTAGTGACGGGGGTAGAGAAGGAGGGTAGGGGGAGAGAGAGAGATTGACTTCATCTATCCTAACAGATCCAAAGGCATATGAGCATGCAGGGACTTAGAAATTCTTTGCTTAGTGCATCTCAAACTTTGCTGTACATCAGAATCACCTAGAGGCTTGCTAAAGCTGATTGCTAGGTTCCACTGGCAGAGTTTCTGACTCAATAGTTCTGTGGTGAGGCCTGAGAATCTGCATTTCTTATAAGCTAACAGGTCATGCTGATGCTGCTAGTCAGAGGATTAGACTCTGAGAATCACTGATTTAACCCCATCTCCTGATGCCAGAGATGAGGAAATCTAAGCCCAAAGTTTAATGAAAATAAATGTCCAAGGGCCCACAACTGGTTATTGACCAGAACCAGACTGGAACAGACTCCTAACTCCTAATCTGGGGCTTTCCCCACCTCTTCAGGCTGATACATGGCCAAAGTGTCAGGGAGGTGCTGTTCTAATAATAGACATGTTCTCCTTTATGGCTGAAGATGACCAGTCTCCTCGTTGCTTCGCTCTTCCCTCTTCCTCTGCCTTCCCCAGACCAACATCACTGGCTCTGCTGGCTCAGTACATAAATAGCCCAGGCCAGCCCACTCACCCTACCATCCAGTGGGACTTAGAATTAAGTCCTGTTCCCACAGTCAGGAACAGCCCTATTGCCTCTTTTACTCCCCTCGTGTCTTTTCTGGTCAATATGTCACAGAGCTAAGGCCTCTGTGGCAACCACTGGTCATGCATATTGTCTCTGAATTTTAGCTCTTCCTATCCTCCATGTTCACCAGAACTTTGACTGTGGTGTCTAATATCTAGCCCTCTTTATCCTACCTAGCACACAAGGTCCCCTCTGAGGCTGGAGCTCTACTCTGACTGACCATCCAATGGTGAGGGACTGTGCTTCCATGGATCCCATTCCTGAGCTGGGGTGTTGGCCTATGCTCAAACCTGGTTACTGGGTTCTGTAGCCCACAAGCAAGTCTACATCTGCCCCTCCAGAGGTCTTCTGAGCACTGGCTGCCTCTCCAATTCCCTGAGGCTGTATGTTCTGTCTGCCAGAAATACCAGGCTTGACTTGGTATGAAATCAAAGGTGAGATTTTTCATGGCCTTGGGATGCTCATCTGCACAGGATTAGTTCCCCAGCCCCATCTCACCCAAGCCATATTACTTCATTTGCCCCTGTAAGACCCAACACAAAGATGTCCTAAGGAGGGCAAGTGCTTCAAGTGGTTTTCTGACAGTACGGGGAAGGGATACAGTGACCCATCCACAATGGTACTTTGAGGCCTCTTCTCATTTGGAAGTGATGATCCAAAGGCATTGTCTGCAAAGAGACAAGAGTTGGCTAAATTATCCTGCATAAAGAATCAGTAGATACTGGAGGAGAGGGAACGAATACAAGAGAAGATGCTGGAGAAGGCTGAGGTAGATTGACTGACACAGCAGAAAGCTGGAACCTAGGGGAAAATAGCCAATTAGAGAGGCTCCCTACGTGAAATGGCCAGACGACTTCTGCTATTCAACTCTAATTTGTCTGCTGTGGGACAGACAGTAAGACCTTTTCCTTGCTCCAAATTTTGATACACCTATGTAGCCTTTGCGGGGGTGACCTGGGGAGAGAGTGGGACGATATCCAGAAGTGTGTCCTGCTCTACTCGCTTCTGCTGAGATTCATGTGTAGCTGGCAGCATTCCATCTAGATTCTAGGTTATAATCTGCTGGTTCCACGTGGCCAACACCAGAAGGGTGCGCAGGGACTAAAAGTGGGGCTGGAAGAAGCAGGAACGAGTCTTAGACACAAAAACAACTGCCAGGTGGACAACTTGAGCAGGAACGTGAAACATACCCCGTCACCAAACATACTGGAGAATTTAAAAGCAACACTTAGGTGGGGGTGCTGGGTTATTCTGGGATTCACTGCTACTACACTCTAACCATTTGAGAGAACTAGCCTGATATGAGACATACTAGATTCTGTTAAATTTGGATCCAATTGACTTAGAATCTGTGCTCCCATGGTCAGGGATTTGGGGGAAATGATCTTTTTTCTTATCTATGAAGAAACAAATCAGAAGTAGAGAAAAAATGGTAGGAAGGATGTTTCACCTCTGTAAAGGAGCAGTTTATTCTCACATTCTAACAAATGTTCATTGCTCTAGGAAAAAACAATTAGCAATAAATGCATTGATAACTTGTAGGGGTTTATGGTTCAAAAAAAATTATTTTAAACCCTCAATCCTTTTTCTACAATTTGGTTTGAGGATAATTCCAAACCTCTTGCTAACCACTCCTTCCCCCATAATTTATCTCTTTATTTCTCTCAAGCAGACTTTGCATGGTGAAGAGATGCTATGGGAAGCCAGGTTGTCCTTTTTAACGGCTCCCCAAAGCATCCTGGAATGGACAAATTTTCTTTCTCCTCTCCAAATCGTGTCAATCATCAAGGCTGGAGTGGATAGTCAGGATATGGCAGTGGGAATAGAAGGGGAGGAAAGGGAAAGGCTCTTGCCTAAACCATTCCCTTTCCTTTATTTGTTCCGAGTCCAAGAGCTGCTGGAAAGTGTCTCTCAGAGCACACCTTGGTCCTTTTCCTGAGTAAGCCAAACTTGGAAGTGGCTAGCAGGCCTAATTGTGCCTCTGTGGGATCCAAATTCTGGAAGGAGACAGAGAGGTCTGGAGGCCTCTGACTGGAGAGCCTAATGGATTAAATCCAAGCCTCAAGCAGTCCCAAAAAGCTGTCAGGGTGCCTGGGCAGTGTGGAGCCGATCTGGACGATGCATTCCAGATGGTCCGCCTTCCTTCCTTGGGTTTCGGGCCAGTTGGAGCTCCCGGGCGGTCTCCCAAGGTAGACCCCCTGGGAGCTCAGGGCAACTGTCCAGCTGGGAGGGACCAGGCTCAGGATCACTGTGGCAGGCTCACAATTAGAGGGAAGGGCCCCTCCTTTGTGTGGAGCATCTGGATATCATTTTTCAGGCCATTAAAAACACTAACTCTACTCTGCTAAATGCAGCCAATTCATGAAAAAGAAGAAAGAAGAAAGAAAGAAAGAAAGAAAGAAAGAAAGAAAGAAAGAAAGAAAGAAAGAAAGAAAGAAAGAAAGGAGAGAAAGAAAACGAACTTGGAGAATAATTCCAGGCCAAGCAGTTGTCCCCAAATGGATCCAAATAATTTGGGGCTATATGATATGGTGACGCTCAGAGAAAGGGTTCCAAAACTCTCTAATAGGCATCTAACCACTACCCCCACTCCACTTCCCAACTTCACCAGCTCACGAGTAATGATGACACCAACTGCAAAGACTCAAGGGCAATGCCAGGGCTTTGTAGCCTATTTTACTTTTTTGGGTTTGTTTTTTATTTCAGCTTGCATAAAATATACAGGCAGATGCAGAAGATTTTCTTGCATGTACAAGGCTTTCAGACTAGGGTACAGAAAATAAGCATGGGACAAAGAGAAGGGAAGGAAAGGAAAAGGGAGAGCACATGGGAACGGAGAGGAGCAGACTCTGCCAGCCACCTGAAAATTCCCAGAAATTCCCAGACTCCATGGTCTGTGAATCAGCTGTGGCCATGATTGCATGTTTTACTGTGAAGAGGAGGCCTATTTGCATGTGGTCCTGTTGCAGAGCAGCCTGAGCTCAGGGGCCAATACAAAGGCCCTGGGGAGAAGACAGGAGGTGAGACCTGTGCTTCTGCCCCATGAGTGTACAAGGCAGGATGGGAGAGAAGGTCCTGCTCCGGGGAGATCCCAGCTAATGCGATAGCAGGTCCCAGCACTGGGGAGCTTCTGACTAACTAGACAAGAATGATCACAGAGCAGCATGCAGTAAACAATTCCAAGGGAAAGGATTTCATATTGAGGGGACACAGTGAAGAAGTGAGCAGAACAGGTTGGAGTTATTCAGAAGGAGAAGAGTTGCTCAAAGAAAATACCCTTCAACTGTACTCAAATAAAAAAATTAAAGAGAAAAGAAAGCAAACCCTTTCCAGTGCAATAGTCAACACACAGAGGAAGCCCAATTACAGATCCCCGACCATTCCAATGTCCATTCCACTGCTTTTGGAACTGTGCTTTAGTGTAACTACTTTGGACACACTTCCAGAAGGTAGGTGTCAGAGAATGAAAATCTTACACATCCAATGACTCTCCCAAAGACACCTTGTTTGAGGAGTAGAAACATCGTATATAGATACGTCTAACTCTGTGAACTACCTATGATGATAAAAGTGGATTTCCTAAAATTTTTAGCATAGTCCAAGTTGGGAGAAAATAATGGCATTCAGTACATAAATGTCTACTGTAAATATGTCATTATACAAAAATAAGCCATGAATCATAGAAAACATAAATCCATATGCTGCAGACTGGCAGCAACACACCCCTCCACGGCATACCCCCAAGTTCCTAATGGTTCACTCTTGCCAGGTCCTCAGGACTCAGGCGAGAGTATAGTTACCGCCATGATTCAGAGACCTCATTTGACCCTGGTCCTCCTGGATAGCTCAGCATGCCAATCGAAAACCTTGCGGCTCAGCCCCTTGCCTGTCTTGACAGGGCTTTTCAGGGCTGCCAAGCAAGTCCCCACTGTATGCCAAGGTGTAATTAGTTAGGACTGATCTCGCCGTGGCAGCTCTGCTGTGAAATGCCAGTCCTGTTAATAGCTTACCATTGGGCTCTTTGCTTGTCTTCTTGGAGTTGTACCTCAGGTGTAACCTTTATCTTTATCTACAGTACAAGGACACTGACAGACATTCTCAAATGCCAGAAACAATACTTTTCTGACATTCATCCACCTCGCGGTGGTGGAGACATGTCACGTGCACCAGCCCATCCTTCTGAAACAATACTGATATAAGTGGCAGGCACACAAAGAAATGACAGGCGTTTTTACCTCCAGACTTAAGTGGAGGTGGTGTGTTATCACTTCCCAGACCAGGAGACTTACATGGTGCTCACTTGAATTTGGAGAGAAACTTTCTCAAAGGATCCAGACAAGTGTTGCTCTAATTCTTTACATGGACTGGTTAGCTTTTCTCATCTTGTCCATACCTAGGGATTGGCGACATGGCTCTTCTTCATAGCTAGGTTCTTTCTCACTATGTTTGCACATCTCCTCTGTGACTCCTGCTTCCCTGTGGCTTGGCCCAAGTTGAATGAGGGATCCCAGGACTCTCCCAATCAGAGACACCTGATACTGGCCCCAAATCAGCTTGCCTCGGGAACAGAATATATAGGTGCGGTGCATTTCAGCCCAGCCCCAAACTCATGGCCATCCAGTCCTCACTTCCTTTCCTGGAACTGCCTATGAGCCTTGCTTGAGATGGCAGCTCCAGTGTTTGCTTAGGAAGAAGATGCCTGCGGAAATACTCCATGATGAAAACTGGAGCCCTTGAGGCTCTGCTTCATAGGGGTTTGTTCTAAATTTTCTAGGATAACTCACTGCACTGGGGAAAATGAGCTAATCTGGTCACTGACCTGACAGATGGCAATGACTCTGGTCAAGAGCGCCAAGGAAAATTCCCCAGAAGACTGCCACTCCTTTGTGGCTTTGGTGGCAGTGCCACATGGATGGGTCTGTTCACCAGTAGTCTTCTCATATCCACAGAGTGTAAACATCAGAAGAAACCACACTCCCTGAGATCTGCAGGGGATGTCTCTATGGATGTCTGACCTGATTTGAGTTAGTAAAGAATCCGTCAAACCAAATCTCATTTGAGAAATGGGTGGCTGTTCTGAGACTCTGACCTGGTAGAGAGTCCGTCCTCTAACCTGAGAGCTGAGGCAAGCTGACTGAAAACAGCAAGACTCATCCAAGAAGCTGTGATGGAGGCACACCCATCCTGGCCCGGTGGCTGGCCGCCAAAGTAGATTGGCTCCAGGTGAGTCACTGGCAAAGAGCACTTCTTCCTGTTCTGCATCAGCAACCTGTGCATGGGTCATGAGCTGCTGGAGCAAGGTCGTGGCGTAGAATTGGAAGGACACCAGGAGGCTTTTGCAATCTGATGGTGTTCCTGGGCTCAATGAATTCTTCCATCCGGTCTCCTACTTCCAGGAGGCTTGCTCCTCTGGCTTGTCTCCAGGTGCCACCATAGGCCTCTTGTTTGATACTGAGCAGCTGTTTCCTTACCTCCTGGGTCAATGCTCCCATCCAGGAGACTTTGTTGTATTGTTAGCTGACCCAGCAGAGCACAATCTGAGCTTCCCCCTCCCCCACTCACACAGTTTCTTTCACTTGCAAAGAAGTGAGATTACCCTAAAAAGTACTCTAGGAAGAAAGTGCACACATCTGTTGTTACCAGGAGTATCTGAATTTACTTTAATCTATAACAATTCATGCTAGGAGGAAGAGTAGTTTTACTTTTCCAAGAGTTTTCTTTCCGGTTTTTCATTTCACCCTGGTAACCTTTGGGACCTTGTAGGGATTAGTACAATTACCTCCATTCGACAGCTGAGGACAACATTAGCCCCATCATGACTCATTTGAAGAACTCCAGAGAATAGGTGACAAAGCTTATATCTGCTCTCCTGCTTTTCATTCTGGGGTTCTTTCTACCAACCTTCCTTTATTTATTCAGTGTAACAACTAAAATGAAAAAGTTCCTACCACATGCCATGGAAGAAACAGGTTTCTAGTCTTCTCTCCCACAGCTCGCCCACACAAACCATCTGTCCAGCCACACCAAAGCAGCATCGTGTTTTCTGCCTTGGCACCTTTGCTCTGCCATGTCACTTGCTTGAACGGCCCTCTCCCAATTCTGTGTTTAGCGAAAGAAACTTAATCATCCTCTCAGCCCAAGCTCAACTGTCCTCTATTCTATTTTGTCCTCCTGATTGTTGCAGCAGGAAATAATTTCTTTTGCTGGGGATGCCATTAATTTAAAAAAGGCAACTTTGAGGCTATCATACTGCTTTGGATTATCATTTTTTGCAAGTGAATTTTATCTCTCCATGTAAACTGTGGGCCCAGAAGAGTCAGAAACTGTGTTCCCCACAGTGTCTTGCATATAAAAGCAGCTCAGTATTTACTGAATGAGTGAGACATGGTAAGGTTAAGTGGCTTTTCCAAGGTTTCACAGTATTGGGACTTGAATTCAGAACTCTAGATTCTGGTCCTCATGTTCTTTTTACCATGGTTTCCACTATAAGGAGCTTTTCTGCAGGTCAAAAATGGTTGAAAATAGGCTACTCATACAACTCAATCTAACACAAAGCATACCGAACGGCTGAGAAAGAAGAGTTTAAGTAGCTGGGGTTGAAAAACTGAACTTCCTGTGCTATTTCTAGCATGAAATGAGTGGCCCTCTCCTAAAGATGCCTCCTCCTTTCATAAACTTGAACTGATTCGCACCTTGAGTCAATGTGAGAATAAAGCATGGTGGTCATTAAGGTGCCTCGGTGGACCACACGAAGCAGAGGAGGAGAAGGGGATCTAGCATTGTCATGTGTCAGTCATCCATGCACTATCTCCATCTGTGTTGACTTAGCACACTGCCCATGCTGCACTGGATGACGTGGGTACAGAACTAACACAAAATCTCTATCTTCCTGAGATGCCAATCTATCAACCATCTATGGCTACTGTAAATAATCTAAGTAAAAATCTTAAATTTACTAAACAATGTTTCTCACTCTTCCTTTTGCTTTATCCGAAGAGTTGAATTAAAGGTGGAGCTCTGAAAATCATTCTGTAAATGACATGTAAACTCAATCTGTATTACCAAAATGTAATAAAATAGAGACAATTCTGCGTACTCAGAACATCTCAGGAAGCTGGTTGGGATGGGAGATTTCCCAGGCACTGCTGAGGCTACCAAGGAGATTGTTCAAAGAACAGGAGAAGTTCACTCACCTAAAGAGCTCTTCTTTTGCTGAGCACAGGGTACAAGTTTGGGTCAGAACTAAATTATTCAAGCCAATAGAAAATAGACTGATCCTATCCTCTTTCGCCTGTGGTTGTCAAGCTGTCTTTAAGTAAATATGAAGTACATAGTTAAAGAATATGGGTTTGAAGCAATACCAAGTTGGCCCATTAAGGCAGCTAGCTCCCTGTCTCAATCTAGCCTTGTTTATCTGTGTTATTTTACTTATCCGAGGGAATGGACCACTCTTCGGGTGGTAGCAGAAACCAAAATGGAACCCAGTCTTTCATCCTATGCTTTAACATCCCATTCCTAATAGCAATTCATACCATTTGTTTATTTATTAATAACAATTATCTGCATTGCTCAAATGACTTCCACATCCAAATTAAATATTAGGATATTAGGTTAACAACATCAGTTTTCTGAAGGCCATACATCTTTGAGGTACAAACAAGATTCAACAAATCAAGCAAAGACCAACAGCCTACTTCCTACCAGGCACTGTGCTATGTATTGGATGTCTCGGTTGGTATGGGCAAGTATCGTTTGTTCAGAAGACTACTCTGAGAGACAAGCCAAGAGATGCTTTTGTGGAAATATAAAACTAACCTTCAGAACATCATCTTTAGACCTATACTATATAGCTCTAGCTCCTTTTAAAGAACTCATGATGAGTTATTTCCCCATGTAGTTACCTAAATTCTTATTGCACTTATTTTGCTCATGTCTGTATCACTTATTGGTATGACCAATTCATAACTCAAAGAGTAAAGTACAATTTCCTCTTACATGTTCTAAAATTACATCTTTCAAAGTTCAAGGGCTCCTTCTCCCCCTTCAGTTTTAGCGTTGGATAATCTGGTGAGTCATTCCTGATTACACAGTATGTGAACTTCATATTTTCATAAAATTTAATCACTTTCCCATTCAGTCTTCTTTCCAAAGCTCTTTACCTCATGCAGTAGGTCACTAGTCCTCAAGTCATTTCTGAGGCCCTTCTGGAACTTTTCTAATTCTTCATGTTTGTATTGATGTGTATGGCTTCCAAAAATAGGCAATAAGCGGGTGAGGTGTAGGCTACTGTGATTCTATATATATCCAGGTTGATGCCTACATAATTCTTTAATAATAAACAAACCAGTATCTCACACAACCATTTGTCATCAATCCATGTTTCCTATCCATATATTGCCTCTGTCTGAACTTCCTTACTGCAAAAACAAATAAACAAAACAGCCCTACTGCAGCAAACACCTGTCTAGAACATTCTTTTAAAACTCCTGGTCTGCTGCTGAATTCTCTTCTCTGATTTTGGTTTCCTATCTACATTTAAGGACCCATCTATGTACTCAAAGCAAACAAACAAGCAAGACAAAGCAAAAACCAACATACTCTTCCTGTCCTCCTGCAAAATACCAAACAACAAACCCTGTCCTTGTTGCCCATGCATCTCCGTATTCTCTTTAACATAATCCTACTGCTTCACTAAACTCCATTTTCTCTTCTGAGCTGTAGTGGTTCTTTCTCATCTTTTTTTCACAGCACATGTGTTAAAAATACAACAAAAAGAAACGACCTCTCATTCTCTGGCTAACGTGTAGCCAGTGCAGTGAGGAGAAAATAGGTCTCATAAGCCAAATAAATTTTAGCAATTAACAGTGTCTTCTGTGCAGGAAACTTAAAAATACAGCTTTTGACATTTCATACTTCACAAACGTCAATTGTGAAAGTTACATTTAGGTAGTTAACTGCTTTAAAACTAGACTCCAAAACATTGGATATGATTTCGCATAGTGCCCTACGTGTAGGAAATGTATGATAAATAATTGATGAGGCTTTAATAACTACATGAGAAAGATTGCACTAGCTTGCAGGTTATACTTCTTAATGCAGATGTCTGGTGGAAGTTTAGTTAACTCTGTGAATGTTTTTGATGGATGAACGGAAATCATGTGGTAGACTGATGAGAAATGGATAGAGTGTATGGGTTTCAAGTTTTCAGGAGGTAATATTCCCTTTGGGACCCTCTAGATAGCCTGTGGTCTAGTATTTTGTAGAATTAATATGAATATGACAGCAACATCCATTTAAAAAAATTAATTAGTTCTAGAAACTGGTGCTTTTAAGTGTTTCTTTAGTGTATCTTCAAAAAAGGGCAGCAATGTACCCATGCACTGAGGAAAAGCTTTAATAAAAAAGCAGATGAAAATCAGTAGTGCAGGTGTTCCAGAGTTTCTTCAATCATTTACTGAACTGTTGTCAACTCTAAATACTTTTTGTCTAGTTTAGAGAACCATCACTGGCCTTGAAACTTCCCAGAGAAAGCCTCTACTGGGTTTTAATCTTGAGTTTTCTAGTGGCAGCTTCAGTGCCAGTTGGGCTGTGTGGAGATGTAGGTGGGATCCTTGCCCTTTCATGATCAGGCCACTAAGCAGGTGGTCTCATATTTCACTGAATTTGGAGTGAACACAAAATTCACAGGGACAAATGTTGACTCAAGCACAAGGAAGAAGATTGCCAAGTCTAATATTCTAAAATATGGACTTAGTCAATGGCTAGGAACTCATCCACACATCAGTCTGGAAAGATAAGTCAAATACAGAATGTTTTCTTTTTTTCTACCTTAAATATCTGTACTAGCTGACTAGACAGTACCATGCCAGTTGCTAATTTTAGAGGTCTTAGACTTGTTTTTACAGTATAAACATAAACTAAATATGAGGTCCAAAAAAGCTAGTTTTTTTAGAATATAACTAAAAGTCCCTGTCAGAAGCTGCCTGTTGTTAATGAGGAGAATGTTGGAATAGAAGAATATAATAAAAACCAACTGTCCTTCCCAGCTGACTTAATTTTTTAAGAGACCTGAAAAAACACAGACATGTGACCTGTGGCTTGAGAGATGCCCAAATGAATTCTTCCAACATATTTATATTCAAGCTTGACCCTACAAAGATCTTCATTTTCTGCTCCAAGGATGCTATGACATATGGACCTTCCCCCTGACTGGGCCTCTGAAAGGCAGCATGTCCTCCAGGGGCATTGATCATCTCAGAGCAGCCCAAACAGGTTCTGTAAATATTCTACAGAATTTGAGATCCAACTAGTTTCTATTTACAAAGCTCTGTGATACCTATTTGCAGACTTAGGGTTCAGAATGAAAAAGCTTAGGATGTATAGCTCCCAGAATGCTCACTGTTTTCTTTTTGCTGTTTAGAAATAGGACGCTTAAAAAAAAGAAATAAGAAGCTTATTAGTTTAAAGTAAATGTCCACAGAAAATACATCATCCCTCTAGTAATTGGTAATACCCACCAAATTTTAAAGTGGGTATTTTCAGAGATATTTAAATTTAAAGAGGGAATTTGGGGAAGACGAAACAGGCAGTGGTAGAGCTTTGAATCTCCTCAGGTCCCTTCACAAAAACAGAGTAACTAGACAGCAAAACCAAAACCCCTTGAAAATATTTACAGTAAAGCTAGGTGACAAAGTATGCCCGTGAACTTCAAAAACACAAGTAGAACTGGAGAGCCACAAGACCTGCAAGTTATCAGCACCTACATAAGAAGAAGCAAAAGGAAGGTACTGTGTATCCAGAAGATCTGAGAGCAAGGAAGCTCAAGAATAGCTAATAGGTATTCACTGGAAAGCATGGGGGGGTGGGGTCAATGTGATGACAGCTAAATCTAGAAGAATTTTGTGCTTCATAGTGGGTGACTGCATGGAGCCCGTAGTAAGAAGGACTGAAGGGGTTGAAGTTATGTAAACCCTTTGAACTCTTTTTGCCTGACCAGCCAGGGCATCCTTCTAACAGGGGCCCACACTGAGGAGGAACTTTTGGGAGCAGAACCAAAATTGAGCTGGCCTAGAACAAGGGAGACAAAGGAAAAGAAATTTCAGATAAAAATGAGGAGAAGAACACAGTCAGGAAATCCCAGAAAGCCAGCCACTTTGTTTTTGAGTGTTTCACAAAAACAAGAGGGACCTCCATGAAGTTAGCTTTCCTAATTTCTCAGTCATGCCTTTAACTAAACCATGCCTCTTTATAAAAGTTCAGGAAATCTAATTTTATGTGGAAATGAATAACAGAAAAGGATCAAGTTCAAGTTTCATACAAACATTTTTAGAAAAAAGAAACTAAGGGACAGAATGATATTCCTACAGACAATGAAATCACTTCAGAAAGGCAAGTCCTTAAACAGGATCAGAACACTAATCTACCATTTCAAAATGAAATGGAAGACATTAGGCAAGTCAAAAATGAACGGATAATATACATCAAAATTAGGGGAAAAAATCAGAGATTAGGAAACAGAACTCAGAAGAGAATAAGAAATGAAAGAAAAACTTATTTCAGAAGAATGAGATCGATTCCTTAATCTCATTTACAATTGCACCAAAAATAATAAGATACCTAGGAATAATCATAACCAACGAGGTAAAAAAATCTGTATTCTGAAAACTATAGAACACTTATGAAAGAAATTGAAGAGGACACAAAGAAATGGAAAAACATTCCATGCTCATGGATTGGGAGAACAAATATTATTAAAATGTCTATACTACCCAAAGCTATGTACACATTTAATACAATCCCTGTCAAAATACCAACAGCATTTTTCACAGAATTAGAACAAACCTAAAATTTGTGCAGAA
This sequence comes from Canis aureus, assembly GCF_053574225.1. Classification (NCBI taxonomy): domain Eukaryota; kingdom Metazoa; phylum Chordata; class Mammalia; order Carnivora; family Canidae; genus Canis; species Canis aureus. The sequence goes on from NC_135621.1 coordinate 51,720,405, forward strand.
CCACAAAAGACCCCAAACAGCCAAAGCAATCTTGAAAAAGCAAAGCAAAGCTGGAGGCCTCACAATTCTGGGCTTCAAGTTGTATTACAAAGCTGTAGTCATCAAGACATGATGGTACTGCCACAAATACAGACACATAGATCAACGAAACTGAAGAGAAAACCCAGAAATGGACCCACAGCTATATGGTCAACTAATCTTTGACAAAGCAGGAAAGAATATCCAATGGGGAAAAGACAAGGGGTGCTGGGAAAACTGGACAGCAACATGCAGAATGAAACTGGACCACTTTCTTATACCATGCACAAAAATAAATTCAAAATGGATTAAAGACCTAAATATGAGACAGGAAACCATCAAAATCCTAGAGGAGAACACAGGTAGCAATCTCTTTGACACCGGCCATAGTAAGTTCCTACTAGACATGTCTCCAGAGGCAAGGGAAACAAAAGCAAAAATGAACTATTGGGACTTCATCAAGATAAAAAGGTTCTGCACAGCAAAGGGAACAATCAACAAAACCAAAAGGCTATGGAATTGAAGATATTTGCAAAGGATAGATCTGATAAAGGGTTAGTATCCAAAATCTATAAAGAATTTCTCAAACTCAGCACCCAAAAACAAATAATCCAGTTAAGAAATGGGCAGAAGACATGAATAGACACTTTTCCAAAGAAGACATATAGACGGCTAACAGATAAATGAAAAGATGTTCAACATTATTCATCATTATAAATCAAGAGTACAATGAGATACTACCTCACACCTGTTGGAATGACTAAAATTAACAGCACAAGATATAAGAGATGTTGGCAAGGATACAGAGAAAGGGGAACCCTCTTACACTTTGGTGGGAATGCAAACTGGTGCAGTCACTCTGGAAAACAGTATGGAGGTTCCTCAAAAAGTTAAAAATAGAACTACCTCATGACCCAGCAATTGCACTACTAGGTATTTATCCAAAGGATACAAAAGTACTGATTCAAAGGGGCACATGTACCCTGATGTTTCTAGCAGCATTATCAACAATAGCCAAATTATGGAAAGAACCCAAATGTCCATCGACTGATGAATGGATAAAGAAGTGGCATGTGTGTGTGTATATATATATATATACATATACACATATATATGAATATTACTCAACCATCAAAAGGAATGAAATCTTGCCATTTGCAAAGATATGGATGGAGCTAGAATATATAATGCTTAGTGAAATAAGTCAGTCAGAAAAAGACAAATACCATATGATTTCACTTATATGTGGGAATTTAAGAAACAAAATAGATGAACATAGGGGAAAGGGAAAAAAAGAGGGAAGCAAATCATTAGAGACTCTTTTTTAAAAAAATATTTTATTTATTTATTCATGAGAGGGACAGAGCGAGAGAGGCAGAGACACAGGCAGAGGGAGAAGCAGGCTCCATGCAGGGAGCCCAACGTGGGACTCGATCCCAGGACTCCAAGACCACGCCCTGGGTGAAAGGCAGGCGCTAAATTCCTGAGCAACCAGGGATCCCCAAAGACTCTTAACTATAGAAAACAAACTGAGGGGTGCTGGAGGGTGGGCATGGGATGGGCTAGATGGGTGATGGGCATTAACGAAGGCACTTGTGATGAGCACTGGGTACTATCTGTAAGTGATGAATCACTACATTCTATGCCTGAAACTGATATTACACTATATGTTAACTAACTAGAATTTATTTATTTAAGATTTTATTTATTTGAGGGGAGAGAGAGAGGGAGAGGGAGAAGCTGACTCTCCACTGAGTAGAGAGCCTAAGATCATGACCTGAGCTGAAGGCAGATGCTTAACCAACTGGGCCACCCAGGTGTCCTAACTAGAATTTAAATAAAAACTTGAAATTAAGAAAAAAATAAGTAAAAATGAAATTATAGGGAACACAAGAGCAAATGAATTTAATAAACAATACCTTAAAGTAAGTATAAGGTAAAAATATGTGGGAAATCTTTAAAATCTGTATGAAATGAAGAAAGAAATAAAAAGATTCAAGAGAAAGTAACCAATATTGACAGTAGGCAAAGAAGGCCCGATACACAATAATGGGAGTCCCTGAAGAAGAGACCCAAAGCAAGGAACAAGAACATATTTATTTTAAAATCTTCAAGATACTTTCCTGAAATTAAAAAACAAAAAAATATATACATAGAACTACATATAGAAAAGGTATACTGTGAACCTGAGCATACTGACTCAGAATGAGGAACCAAGACCTATTCTAATAAAGTTACTCAATTTTTTTTTTTTTTTAGATTTCATTTATTTATTCCTGAGAGACACAGAGAGAAGCAGAGACATAGACAGAAGGAGAAGCAGGCTCCTCACAGGGAGCCTGATGTGGGACTCGATCCCCAGACTAGGATTACACCCTGAGCCAAAGGCAGACGCTCAACCACTGAGCCATGCAGGCATCTCAAGTCACTCAATTTTAAAGAGAAAAAGTTCTTGGGGCATATAGTTTTTCAAAGACAGTGACTTATAAGGGAAATAAAATTAGGTTAACATCAGATGTTTCAACAATACTTATGTCCAAAGAAAATGGAGTAATGCATTTAAGATTCACAATTAAATGTGAGCTGATGATTTTATATCTAGAAAAACTGACTTTCAGGTACAGAGGACACAAAGTGTTGTGCATGCAAGAACTCAGGAGATATTTTACCTGTGAACACTTCCCATGTATCCACTAGAAAACAAACCCCAGACTGATAGAAACACATCAATACCAACAGTAGTGGCGAGTGCTAAATACATAGCTACTTGAAGAATCAAGATTAAGTTAGGGGTAAATAGGAGTGAGTATTGTATGCAATGGCTATCTACCCTGACAATGTAGATATACAAATAGAGGCAAAAGGAAAGAGTGAATGACATAATGTAACTTTGGGGATACCTGGCTGGCTCAGTCAGTGGAGCATGCAGCTCTTGATCAGGGTCCTGAATTCAAGCCCCACATTGAGAGTGGAGCTTACTTAAAATAAATAAGTAAAAATAAAGACTGTCACATGGTTTTAAAATGTAACTTCTAGTGATCATATTGGTGGTGGTAGTACCATGACTATCATTTTGAGCCTCTTATTTTTGTAAAAACCTATGGTCCTAAATTCAAATTGGAAGTATCCAAATGGGCTCATGAAATATTTTATCTTTAAATACATACAGCGTCTGACTATTTTGGCTCAGGTCATGATCTCTGGGCTGTGGGCTCTGAACTCAGTGGGGAGTCTGCTTGACAGTCTCTTTCCCTCTGCCCCTCCCTCACTTTGAAATAAATAAATCTTAAAAACAACAATAACAACATACAGCTATTTCCTAGCTCTGTCCACGAAAAAAATCTTAGAAACTCGAACCAACACAGTAATGAACACAATTTGTGCCTAGACTGTGTTTTTGAAATACCATTTCCTGCTTTAAAAAACAAAAACAAAAGCCAGTGCTTGTTGGAGAAATGCCCCAAGTTTGGGACAGTAGACATACAGAATGAGGCTAGAGTATCTTGTCGTTTCGGACAGCAACGATGCTATCAAAGATCACTAGGACCATATCAGAAGGATTCAAGTACCAATGGAAGAGCCTCTCATGGCCAAACAAAGTTGGAACAAATTGAGCTGTAGTAAAGATAATGACTGCAATGACTTGAAACCCATAAAATGTGCTGAATATGTGTATGAATACATGAGTTCATGATAACTAAAATTAAAAAGTCACCTTTATAATGGTAGAAAACATTATTTTGGAAACTGGTAAGTAAACTGAAAGAATTAAGCATTCACTTTGCTTTTCCTACCTGAATTGTATCATTAGGTTTAAACAAAAAATAGAAGAAGGAAAATGTCTTACATAAATACAGTTACATAAATACTCCAAATAATAAGTGAAAAAGAAATAACATAGTTAGAATATTCTGCAGCCCACAATAAGTGAATGGACCTAGGCATTGAACATTACTAATTGCTAAAGTCATAAAGAAAGACAACTAGCCTTTATGTAGCTCTTGATGCACCACTTATCATCTTGCCAAAGGAATCAAACCTGAGTCTCAGCAAGCTTTCAAATCCAGCCATCAGTTTGCAGGAAACTGGAGGAGAGGAACATGCTGAACTACATCAAGAGTACATAGTTGGCAACATCCAGACTGTAGGAAACTCCACTGGTCAAATGCCCTGAGTTCTTCAATAAAGAAATTATACAAAAAAGTTTGGAGGGGAAAACTGAAAGTTTAAAGAGGTATCAAAGACATATTAGGATTTTTTTTAAATAGGCAAAACTAAACCATCATGTTTATGGATACCACTTGGGTGGTAAAGCCGTTAAAGAAATAGAACAAAGTGATTTCTAAGGTAGCCATGATAGTTTCAGAGAGGGAGGTAGTTGTGATCACAGACCCCTTGGAGGGCTTCTGACATGGCTAACAGTCTATTTCTTGATCTGGGTGATGGTTACAAGGGTGCTTGTCTTATCACAATCCATTAAGCTCTATAACTGTTTGGTTTTCTGTATTTGAGTTTTACTTTATTTTTATTAAGATTTATTTATTTTGCAGAGAGAGAAAGAGAAAGAGAGAGCGAGAGCAAGCAAGAGCACAAGCAGGGGGAAGCAGGCTGCTCCTCACTGAGCAGGGAGCCCAACTCAGAGCTTCATCCCAGGGTCCTGAGATCATGACTTGAGCTGAAGGTAGATGCTTAACCGACTGAGCCACCCGGGTGCCCTGTGTTACATCATAAAAAGGGGCTTTAAAGATTTTAAATGCACATACTGTTTGGCCTAGCAATTCCACTTTAGGGGTTTATCTTTAAGATAAACTCACCAAAATATGCAAAGATATGTGTATAGATCTGTCCATTGCAGCACTATTTCTAGTAACTAAAAAGTTTGGGGTGGTGGTGAAATGAATATCCATTAAGTGGTGACTCTTTGAATAAATTATGATACATCCCTACAGTGGAATTTTTTTTAAAGGATCGATTTTTAAAAAAAGATTTTATTTATTTATTCATGAAAGAGAGAGAGAGAGAGGCAGAGACACAGGCAGAGGGAGAAGCAGGCTCCATGCAGGGAGCCTGATGTGGGACTCGATCCCAGGTCTCCAAGATCACGCCCTGGGCTGAAGGCAGCGCTAAACCAGTGAGCCACCTGGGCTGCCCCCTGCAGTGGAATATTATGCAGCCAGGAAAAATTAAGATAGGTCTATATAGGTCGCAAAATATATCATTAAGTAAAAAAAGGCAAGGTATAGAACAGTATTATAGTGATCTCATATTTATATACACACACATTGTATTTGTGTTGTAAATATTTGTGAAATATCTAAGAAATAGTTAAATGCCTTACCTTTGAAGTTGAGGTGGGACAAGGAATGAAATCAAAGGATGAGAATTTGTCATTTTATATGCTTTTATACATTTAAAAATACATGCATATTTTATTTTCATAATTTTTTTAAAAACCTAGTTTAATTTTTTTAAGTTTTGGTCCTTCATGGTCATCTCAAACAATGAGTGATAGGCCACAAGTAAGACCTGTTAATAGAGAAAAGGCCATATTCTCCCTTTATGAGAAAATGGAATAGGCCCTTCTTTCTGTAGACTCTCTGAATTGTGAACAAAGAATGGTCACTGACTAGGACTGCTTTTGGAAATCCCATGGATAAAAATCTCTTCTTTCCACTCTTGAGTACAAATGCAAGTATTTCTGAAGCTCAGTTTCTAAAGAAGCAAAGTCAGGTGCCTGACATATCATAACAGATACATGGTAAATATAGTTAAAGCCATTCATTTAACAACTAGTTGTTGAAAACTATGTGTTAAGCCCTAGATACACACTGAGGATTACAATAAAGAACAAGACAGATAAAATCCCTGCCCTCATAGAGCTTACATCCCAACAAAACATTTAAATGAATATTTCCTTCATTTATTCAAAAGTTTTCCTATTGGCTAAGATAATCTGAGCTACTCATTGCCATATAAACAATGTAAACAAATAAAGCCATTTACTAATGAATAAAAGAGACAATGGACCTAGAGATTTCTGGAGCATTTTTCTACAAAGAATGTATTTTTGGTCTTGAAGATGACAGCCTCTTATTTCTATGCTATAAAATTAAGGGAAGAATAAAACGAATTGAGGTGGTTGACAGCTCTAAAGATGGTTCCCAATGACACTGCTTCCTGGTATTCCCTTCCCCTTGAGTGTGAGCTGGTCCTAGTGACTTGATTCTAATAAAATACTGCAAAAGTCAGTTCCGAGACTAGATTACAAAAGATATCTTCTTTGCACATTCTCTTGGCATTCTCTCATGCACTGGTTCTGAGGGAAGCCAGCTGCAATGCGTTGGGAGCTGTAGAGAGGCTCATGTGGCACACGACACCAAACTGAGAGTCTCTGGCCAACACACAGTGAGGAACTGAGGTCCTCGATCCAAGGGCACTGAGAGAGCTGAGAGATGGATCCTCAGTCTCTCTGGTGGAGGCCTTGATTACAGTCTTGTAAGAGACAGAGGGCCTTAGAAGGAGAACCTGGATTCCTGACAGAAAGAAATTGTGAGATAACAATGTTGTCGTTCCGAGCTCTAAGTTTTGAGATATTTGTTACACAGCAATAAGTAACTAATACAGTTAACTAAACCCCATCTCCCTTTGGAAGTAGACTATAGAAGACAAGACATTTGCCTCTGAGAGCACTGTCACACAGAGTGGACAGAGTAAAGCCATGATGGTTTTTAGTGAATGCACTCCTCTGTGCCGCTTTGCTTTGTTTCAACTCCTCTTCAGTGAGCTGATCTTGTCCCTGAAGGCTCTTAGTTCACAATGGGCTTTTTTTACACCTTGATTTTGTTACTTTTTCTGGAAATGAATTTTTCAATCTCATATTTTATTTGAAAACTGCAATTTGCAAGTATTTTAGCTAAGAATTATCCCAGACTCCGATTTATTATTTTGTAGACTTATTATTTTCTGCCCCTGCTTTTCTCCACTGTCTGCATTCCTCTGCCTTTCTTTAGAGCTTTTGTTAATTCTTCCAGCTTTTGGTTGAAGCATAGGATTCTACTTGAGTAAGACCTCAGTTTGCTCCCATATTTCAACATCCTTTTCTTTTCTTTTTTGGCTGGAACTACATTTCTTACATTATAGTCATTGTTATGAAAGCTTGTGCATGACTTCCTTTTATTTCTTATTTAATTAAGATGGAAGGAAAAAATTCCACTCTAAGAGATAGACCATATGACTACTATTAGTAGTTTCTATTAGGAGAAGAATATTTGCATTACTGTTTCTAGAAATTTCAAAATACTTAGTTCTTTGAATAGCATAGGTAACCTGGATTTAGGAGGCTTTAAATTAGAGGGAGACTTCTCCCCCTCACCCAGCCTCCAGAATGGCCATTCCTTGGCTATATGGGAGGATTTACAAAGAGAAGAAGGGAGGGAACATTTGGGGTACTATTTTACTTTGTATTCCAAGTTCTAAGAGAGACTATTTGGAGTAAAATATGAAGTGACTCAAAGAATATTTGACTGAATCAAGAATATAGACTCTCTAAATTACAAATCATCATCATCATCATCATCATCATCATCACAAAACAAACAGAAAATACATTTCCTCCTAAAATATTTAAAGAGAAAAGCAAGCCGTAGCAGAAAAATGGCCTTAGAAGAACATGGCAATTTATGTCTGCTACCAAGAAAAACACACATGAGATTATGTCCAATAAGTGCTTTCAGGGGTCCTAAAAGCTGGCAGCCTGTCTTGGAAGGTTTTCACTTGCACTGATATTTTGTCCCTTTCTAAATATGGCACAGTCCTGAAGCAATAAACGTACTTTTCACCAAACAGCAGCAGTAACTACAAAGACAATTGCATAAAAGTTCTTTAAATTTTTATTTGTTTTGTTTTATTAGCAACATCAAAAAGGCACATGGCTCCTAGAGAAGCTGACCAAAGACTTGGTCCTCTAGCTCTGTGGCATCACTTGGAGCTGTTCCTCAGAGCAACACAGACAACAGATATGTATACTTAGGGATGAAAGACACTCCTTTCCAACTTTAAAGAAAATATGCAGGGATCTGGGAGAAGGCACATGATGTTTGTCAAGATGCCACCAGACTTCCTTAGTCAAACATCCCAAATGAGAAAAACACGGAGGCCGGCAAGGACCAGGTGCAGGAAAGGTAATGATAAGGAAGGCTGGCAAAAGTAAACCCTCTGTGAATTCAGCCCCAAGAAAGTGGATTTCCTACAGGGTGTAAGACCTGTTTAGGCTTAGTTTTCATAAATGATAAAGAGACACAAATTAAACTAGTGGCCATCTTACCATTGATGATTCCTTAGAGTCTTTGGAGTATGTAATTCAATTTAAACTTGGAGGCTGTGTGCTGTCGGGCAGACAGAAAATCCACCTCAGGTGTGAAGTAGCTTTCACACACTCACTGAAGACTCCGGCAGAGACCAGGCATCTTCAGAAGCACCAGAACATCTGGAGGCCCTTTCCATTGTCATTCTACATGAGAAAGTCCCAAAGTACATTTCTAGAAAAGAGGGGATCTTCAGCAAAGACGCAGCCTCCCTGAGGCATACATGGCGAGGGTACTGCCAAGAAGCAGGGTGACATCCTTGCTGCTTCTGGGAGAACAGATCTCTTTAGCCTGGAAAAGACAATTTTCCTCAAGCTCTCCTCTCCTCATGGGTTTATCTGGAACTAAAGCTTGGAAGTCCAACCCCTAAATCTCTCCTGAGGTAAAGGCACAGAAGCGAGACATAATAGGAGAAGGCAAGGGAAGAACACAGAGAGAGCATAAATTGAGATTTCTCAAAAGATTCTCTCACCAAATTCCTTTCATCTTAGTGTCTATTTTGGAGTCAAGAAAACCAAGACACAGGCTTAATGACCGAGGGCATACAACCAGTTACCAACAGAGCTGGCTCCTTTTGCTATAGCCTGTGCCTCTTTGTTTTTCTAATCTCCAACCTCTATTCTATTTGAAATTGCCCTCGTTAATTGGCACTTGTGTTTCTGCACCTAGGGTTTTAGACATATATGGAAACTTCTTTTAAACATGTTGATCCACTCAGGGCTGAATTATTTGTGACAGCAAGAATAACTCCACCCTGGGGCATATCCAGCAGGATGAGGGATTCAGGGATAAATCATGTGTTTCATTCCTTCTGGCTCGTGATGTTTTCACACAGGAGAAATCAGCTTCCCAGGAGCACAAAGGCCTCAAAAGGCCATCCTAAGGTGTCTGTGGAGGGAGGAAGTCAAAGCCCACAGACACTCTGAGGGTGACCTTGGGGATCTTGATTCATCACACGCGATGATGTATGTGGAGTGGGTAATTTGGGAGGGGCAGGTTAATGAGTTCTTTTTATGTAGGTAAGTCTGGGGTCCTTAGCATCTGCTGGCAAGGCCATGTCCTCCCACCTCACCTCCTCTGAGAGTCACTATTCAGCTGCATCTAGGCAATGAAGGGAATAGAGAATGGTGTTGCATCTGATTTGAGTGTAATCATTACTGTATCAGTGTGCAAATGACATGTTCCAACGGGCAGTGCAGGAGTGTGCAGGATTGCCCAGCTATCTCATATGACACAGGCATGGTCTAATACTTCCTCATATTCTTTCTTCTAATAATGAATTGCAGAGAACGAGATGTACTATTGTGCTTTATAATTCAGATAGACAATACAGGTATTGGCTAACTTGGTTTGACATGATCAGCTGCCCTTTTTTTTGAAGCCAATCTGGCAGAAAAGCAGTAGATTATTGTGGGAGTTCTACTGGCCCTTCCAACAGTCCATTAATCAACAGCAAGATAGCCAAGGGACCATGTTACTTCACTATAGCACAAAAAGGTTGTGATTGTGAGTGGGCTGAGTGGGAACAAAGTTCTATCATTCCAGTTCTGATTGATTAATGCTGAAGTCACTGCTAAATAATGATTACCAGCCCCAGGCCCCACAAATCATTCATGTGAGTGAAGGGGGACTCAGTTAAGCAAACTTGGGCCAGTGAACACAGATTTTTCTTGTGGTGGGGCAGAGAGCAGGAAGTGGGGGTGGACAGAGGTGTGGAGATGGGAAGGAGAAAGAAAACTGGATCTGACTGAATAAGCAAAAAGAACTGCAGTTGGGGTTCTCATGGTCCCATGGACACTTCCCTTCCTTGTACTGTGGCCTTCTCCTTGCCTCTGCACTGCGGTCTCTCCACTGTCAGATTAACTCTTAATGCCACCATCACGAGTACAGTCTTCTAGCATCCTTGGGCCCCTCCCTCCAGATTCCCACAACTAGCCAGAGTTATTACCAACTCCAGGGACTTAGCCCTCCCTCTTTAAGGTTTTCCTACCCAAACTCCCCAACTCCCCCCTAATTCCTTCCAATTACTTGTTTCCAGCAAAGTACATTCCATAGTGTTTCTCTTGTCCTTTTTTTCTCTCTGTATCTCTTTTTCATGGCTCCCATGTCCAAGTATGCTCATGCATGGAAAGATAACATTCTTCTACTTAGGTTAGATGACCTTTTCAAAAAATGTTTGGTGTATTTCCACTAATTCTGGACATAGAGTAAGTAGGAGATTAGAGTCACAAGAATGTTTTGGATAATATCAAGTTTAAATACTGCTTTTCTGCTTGTAGTTCTTTTTTTTTTTTTTTTTTTTTTTTCTGCTTGTAGTTCTTTAAGACATATCCAAACAACTAATGGGAGACAAAATTTTAAGTGAGCTCTGGTTGCTTTGGTGTCAGCAACCTCCAACACTGCATCTTGCCAGCTTTCCACTTGGTAGAAGGTGCTTCCTAAAGATGTACTTTTGTGAAGTCAGAACCAGCGTAGACTGAGCCAAATCCTGATTAAAATTCTTGCTGGCTGCTCCTTATGCCAGTAGAGTCCTGTGTTTCCACTTGTTGGAAATCTATCTGCCTGTCAATGTAAGAGAACGCCAGTACCTTTTTGATATTACAAACTCACAGTGTTCCTCTTCAAGAATGCCAGCATTCATAATCTTTAAGTCTCAAACTTTCAAGAAATAGGAGAAATTGAATTTCTCTGCATTTTATTATTTTTTTTATTTCTTTTTTTTTTATTTCTCTGCATTTTAAAGTAGAAGTGGTAATATTACATAGCCATAAGTTTCTATAAAGTATGGATTGGCAATAACATTATTTATGCTTTCAAAAATGGGCTCCTTCTAAATTTATGCCTATGTATCAGTCATAAGCTATGTTTCTAATACATTCTTTAGCTTCGATCTACTTTTTTCTTATCCCAGAAATTGTGAATGATTGCTGTGCTGCAGAAATCCACAGAAGTTTGAATTGAAATGAAATGTTACAAAACTTAGGTAGACTTAAATTATAATGTATTACTGTGAAGAAAACACTCTCAGTTGCAACATCTCTTACAGGAACAGTTTTTAGATTTTCTAGATATGACAAAGATTTACAAGGCATGATTTCACAAGGAGAAAAAGCATTTTGGCGGGAACTCTTTTTTGGAGGCAAAATAGGAAATCACAAGAGTTAAACAGATGAACTTCTGTGGAAATCATCTGTTAACTTAATTGAACAAAAAGAAAACCAAACACACGTTTGTTATTTAGTTTCTAGTATGAGGTTTTTTGTTTTTTGTTTTTTTGTTTTTTTGTTTGGTAATTTTTTTACAGAGTTGTTGTGGGATCTATTATTTGGAAAACATGCTATTTTAACTTGGGTTGTCAAAACTTGATCCTAGTAATATGGTAAGAAAGGGCACTGGATTAGATACCAGATGGCTTGGTATGCTGCTACTCACCAGGTTTGTGACAATGGCCATTTCTCTTCAATACTTCAGACCTCCATCTTCTCATCTATTCAGCAAGAATAAGAAATACCTGAACCCTTTGCCTCTTAACATTGTTGTGATGATCAAACAAGGTCCTAGTTGTTAGATAATTTTGAAACTATGAAGTGCTATACAATATGAGACGTTCTACTCATTATCACCTCAGAATTCCTCCCAGATTATATTGCCTCAAACGCATTATTTAGGAAAAGTACAAACTTGAATGCCATATGGAGTCCTTGTTGACACTGCAGATGTTAGTTAATTTTAGATTCTAAAAGAACAAAAGAACAGAAGCACTACCGAGCAAATTAGCCTCTCTTTAGCTTTTTCTTCGAAATCTCCTATTATACAAACACCAAACTAAAAATGGCAGGCTAAATATTATAGAAAATTACATCATTTGAAGCATTGAAATTCTGTATATCCAAGCCCTTTTGCAGAACACAAATTCATTCCCTCCAAAGAACATTGCCAATGAATTTAATGTTATAAGATAAATTGTGGTTATTTCTTCAGGGACCAAGTAAAAGAATTTTAATCTTAAACTTTAACTTTAAATAACAAAATGGCAGGGAAAATATAAAAGTCTTAGAAGAGTCACAGAAAGATCTGAAATCCAATTTGGTGGTCATAGTCTCTCTCACACTAATGGAAAACTAAACTAGGCTCAGCCAGCTTGGGCTCTGATTTCGAAGACCATATTTACAAGTGGGAATTTCTCTGTAGAACAGGTGTAATAGACATACACATGACAACTGCTTTTACAGCTCCATTAGTTTGGGAATACCTGTCCTGATGAGCCTCATGTGTACCATCTGTAAGACATCTCTTTGCACCTTGTCAAAACGTCCTTCTTACACATGCATAAGCAAGAGGTGTTTTCCTAAAGTATATGGATGGCATCTGTCATTCTGTTTGTTTGTACACAACCCACTAACAAAAAATACTTTGGAACAAGCTGAGCATTTTGTGACTTGAAATTTTACTCACTTATTTAATTTATACTTATTACCTATAAATATATATGTATTTATAATGGAAGCAATGAAACAAAAAATGTTTCCTATCAGAATATATCTATTAGGTGACCTGAAGCAATTTTAAAAATGGTCCTGTGAATATTCTGAGCCTCAATTGAAGTATAATTGATGCACTATGTTACATTAGTTTCAGGGATGCAACATGGTGATTTAACAAGTCTATACATTATGCTATGCTCCCTACAAGTGTAGCTACCATCTGTTGCCACACAATGCTATTACAATACCATTGACTACACTCCCTATGCTGAGCCTAGATTTTCAGTACATTTTTTCAGAAAACTGCTCACTAAGTTTCAGTACCTTAAGATACTGACATAATGTCACTCTAATTAGAAATAATTTTCAGAGACCTTAAATGTTTCACCTATAAAATATGTGTTCCTCTAAAAGAAGCAAAATTTTCAAAAAATGTTTCTACCTATATTTTAATAATTTGGTCAGTACTATATGATATGGTATTTCAGAGTGTGCTCTGACATGGACTAGAAATATTAAAAACAAACCCAGGGAGTAGATTTTATAACACTGCTTATTATGGAGGCTGTCTAGGCTGATTATTTTAGTATTAAGTACACTATTAATCGCTTCCCTGTCCTGCCCATATGCTACCTCTTTTAGCACAGAAGGCCTAATAAGACAGGTGTAACTTGATTCCATGTTACATAGTTTTCTCAAACTGGAACAAACATTAACCCCCCAAAATATTTTACCCTTGTGAACAACTTTGGATCACTGTAAATGATTACAGACCTAAACCTAAATGGATTCAAACAAGTTTCATTCACTGGTAAAAATGAACTGGAACTGACCCCCAAAATAAATTGGCTTAATTCCCTGTAAGAGCAATATGAATCAGGTTGCCATCTGTTCCCTTCCTTCTTTAACTTCACCAGTGGGCTAGGTTTAAGCACAGAACTGGAGGAGTCCTTCGGGGAAGGGGAGGAGGACTCTGGCTTGGTATTTAGACGGGTATGCTGCAATGGTAGAGTCAATCCAAGTGCAAGACGAGAGGAGTCTGGGAATTAGCTGGGGAAATCATGTAATTTGTCAAACCATGGAAACAACATGAATTTAATTTGCCTAATTTTGTTAGAAGATATTGCATCAACTAAAAGTCCTTTGCATGCCAAAGATGAAAAATGTAATCCAAACTAACTTAATTAAAAAGGTAACTTATTGGTCCATGTAACTGAATAACTTAGAGAATCTGACTCAGGTAAAGTTTGATCCAGGGCTCAAACAGGGTGACCTGGGACTTGATTTCTCTCTCTTCATTTCTAAATTCAGCATCTTCAATATTGGCTCCATTCTTGGGCAAGGTTTGTCTTCAGGTACCCAATCTGGATGCAAGCCACTCCATGGAGTACTTACCTCTAGGTTCAAATTCAGAACTAACCTTCTAGTAGGTCTAGAATGGATTACTGTGGCCAGAGGAATAGGATATACTAGATGACCTACACTAAGGTCATATGTTTCACCCGTAAGGCAGTGGGTTGTAGACATCAGTCCTTCTCCAAGCCCAGGTATGGAGATTAAGGGAAGACCATAGTCCCCAGAACAAAATGGGAGTTATCTTTCCTTACAGATACTCAGGGATCAGATGCACAAATAATCACAGCAAGTATTATTTTTCACTTAAGAAGGAATTCTGCTGACACAAAAAGAACAAAAATATTAATAAGATTTACTATTATTTACAGGTGGTTCCATTTTTTTTAACCTGGAAAGCCAATACTAATCAAAATCCAAACAGAAATTTTAAAAAATTGGCAACTGTTCTAACTCTCCTATGGAAGAATAAACATGTGAAGGAGAAGAAGGAGGAAGAGGTGGAGGAAGAGAGGAAGCAGTAAGGGAGGGGGCAGGGTAAAGGAAGGGGAGGGAAGAATAATTCTGGCTATATCCTAAAGAAAGAGTCCAAGTCTTACCACCTAAAGGGGGAAAAAAAAAGTAATGGCCAAAGGGAGACTCTAGAATCTTTATGTGAGACATTTTAAAAATGTAAGATAGTTTCAAGTAGAGCAGCAACTAGACACTCTTTCCAGAGATTAGAGAGCTCCACAACTTGTAGGTTTTGTCATTCCCAAGGAAGAGAGCTTTAGAGCTAAGAAAAGCTTTCTGGATTGCTATTAGCTGTACCTTGTCAACTTCATGGTTTATTTTTAACACTTTATCTCATGCTATAATTATAAAAAACAAAACAAAACAAAAACAAAACACTTCCACACACATGGAGTCAAACTATGTGGAAAGGTAATTTTATTTTCTGATAATGATAATAATATGGCTGGGCATTTATATATATACATGTATATATAAATGGCAGCTCTCACTGCCACATCACTTGTGCACATTTCTGTATCTGTAAGTGTACTCCCAACAATTTCATGTAAATTAAGTACCCTAGGATTTTTCCATCCTTGTCTCATATACCTGGAACATAGTAAGAAAAAGTCTTTAGAGAGGGTAGTGTAAAAATAGCATACTTACTTTATATGGCCTAGTTATAAAGCACATTTACCAAAGCCTACTTGTTTCATCAAAACTATAAACCTATTTTCCAAAAGCAACTATGGGAAAATGAAGAATTACTAAGAGAAATGAAAAGAGATGCTAATGAGAATGGCCAAGGAGTATTTGGCCCTGAGGCTGGGGTAGCTCTAAGAGCTGGTTGGGGCAGGGTACACCCTACAAGTTCTCACCTTCAAACCCATCATCTTCATCTGAGACTTCACACTAGAGATGCTTCTATATGTTGAATTAAGAAAATCAGGTATTTTCTAGAGCTTGCAATTCATTACCTGGAGCACGATTCAACTGCATTTTAGTCTATTTTTTTCTTCTTTTTTAAAACAGCATGACAACTATGGTTGGTTGCAGGAAAGGCAGATTAAATATTTTTTAAATTCCTTATTGAAAAAAATATAAAAGCATAATTGACAGGCTGAAGAGTGAGGAACTACTCTTGATGGAATGCAAGAGTCAATGCCTGGAAAGCTGAGGTTCTAATTTGGAAACCTAGTCACACTATCTTAGAACATTCTTTTAGAAGATTTTATTAAAGTATTTGTAAGACTCCTGAGGATTTATCCTAAGGCTATACCTGCAGACATATGTGCTGGGTTATACATTATAGCATTGTTTGTAATAAATAGCAAAGACTGGACACAGCCCAAGGATTCATCAATAGGGGAATAGTTAAATGAACTATGGCAGATCCTGTAGTGTAATGCTATGCAGCTGTTTAAAAGAATGAGGAAGCTCTCCTAGTACTGATAGGAAAGATCTCCAAGATACATTGTTAGAGGGAAAAACAAGATCCAGATCAAGGGATAAAGTAGGCCACCTCTTGTGTAAGAAGGGGGAAGAGAAGAAATATAAGAACTGCTTGTATCTGCGTAAAGAAACACCAGAAGGATACATAGAAAAAAATCAGTATTGTTATCTCTACCTATCCAGATGGGTGGGGTAGAGAACTGGGTGAAGAAGCAGGAAAAGATAAGACTTTTCATTATGTTCCTTCTTATTTGGATTTTTGAAATGTAAATGTACCTGCAGGTCAGATAGAAGTTATTAAATAAATACCAAAAAGGAAAAAAGCTTGAGAGAAGTCATTCAGGAGTCATATGCTAATTTCATAAAAGTTGCAGCTGCAATTAAAGTGAAAACAAAACAAAAGACCCTAAATCCATCCTCGGCCAAGGGCATACTGTTGGTAGGTTTTGAGTAGAGTGCTGCAGCTGAAGCTGCAGACCCTACTAACTTCCATTCTTATTAGCTGAGCACCTTGCCTCTCTGTCCATCCTGACTCTTTTTAGCATCCTCTTTTTCCATAGCCTTCTTACTTCTCCTCTTAAAAGAAGTAACAAATCAGGAACCCTGGAAGATGCTGCTGACATCTATTATTATACTTTATTCATAAGGAGTTAAGGTAAACTGGAGTGTGGCTTACTGCACACATTTCACAGGTTTTGAGAAAATCTCCTAGTTACCTTCCCAAGAAGGCAGGACTCCTGATTTGCTTGACTAGACTGGGGTAGGGAATCCTTCTCGGTCCTCTCATAATCTATATGCAGCTCTGTAATTGTGCTTAAAACCTCCTATAGCAGGGTGGCTGGGTGACTCAATAGGTTAAGTATCCAACTCTTGATTTTGGTGTAGGTCATGATCTCAGAGTCATGAGATGGAGCCCCACATGGGGCTCTGCACACAGTGCAGAGTCTGCTTGAGATTCTCCCTCTGCCCCTCCCCATTACCATCCTCTCACTAAGTAAATAAATATATCTAATCTTAAAACAAAACAAAACAAAAACACTGAAACCTGCTATAGAAGTCACCAGGGTAGGAGGCAGTCTTCACCAATATACTGTGAGCTTTTGAGGCCAAGGAATCTGTCTTATTCACTGAGCTTTGTATTCTCAGAACCTAGCACAGAGCCTCCACAGATACTGTGTGAACTCAGTAAACTGGACTTTTATCCACCTAATGGCTTAGACCATAATCCAAAGCCATCATTAATATCTTTCCCTCACTCAGTGTCATTAAATCCATCAGTAAGACCTGTCGGTCCTATTGCCAAACATACTCCAAACCAGCTACTCTTTACGATCCCTAGCACTACCCCCCTAATTCAGACCATCAACATCTCTGGTCTGGCCCCAAACAACCGGTCTTCCTTCTAATCCACTCTCCCACTGCCCCCAGAATATATTCTCCATATGACATTAGAGTGATCTGTTTAAAAACCAAATCAAATTAGATCACACTCCTGCTTAAAATTCTTCAGTGGTTAAAAAAAAAAAACAAAAAAACAAAACAAAACAAAACAAAAAGACTTCAGTGGTTTTCTATTACAATTAGAATAAAAATTTAACTCTTTACCTGACCTTCCAAGTCCTATATGATCTGGCCCCTGTCTGCTTCTTTGACTTAGCCTTCTAACACTGTCCTTCACTTCCTCCATTCCACACAGACTGCCTTTCGGTTCCTTACATCTACTTTGTTTACTCCTATCTCAGGGCCTCTGTGCTCTTCCTTTTGCTCGAACGGCTATCCCCTCTTCTTCTTGTATGGATGCCTCCATGTATCATAAGTCACACTTTACATCACTTTCTCAGAGAGGCTTTCTCTGACCACTCCAGCTACATCAGCCCCACACTCAATATTGCTCTATTTGTAGCACCTTTACCTGTGCAGATTAACATCTTTACTTGTTGCTTTGTGCTTATTGTCCTCACTATAATGTAAGTTCTGTGATGTCTCTTGTTTGCCACCATATGATCAGGGCTTAGAACAGGGTTGGACAGGGCAGCCCAGGTGGCCCAGCAGTTCAGCACCGCCTTCAGCCCAGGGCGTGATCCTGGAGACCCAGGATCGAGTCCCATGTCAGGCTCCCTGCATGGAGCCCGCTTCTCTCTCTGCCTGTGTCTCTGCCTCTCCCTGTGTGTGTCTCTCATGAATAAATAAATAAAATCTAAAAAAAAAAAAAAAAGAAAAGGGTTGGACACACAATGGCTCTAAAAGGTTTTTTTATCAAATTAATGAAGGTGCTTAAAATTAATCATGTATAGAATATTTATTTCATTTCCCTAGAGATCTTTTAATGTAACTATTCAATTGAAAAGGTAATAACAATGATAAAAAGAAATGAGGATGTCATGATTGGCTTTTTGAAGAAACATGGTAGAAAATAGTATTAAGAGAATTAATTGAGAGAACATGATCCTACCAAAAATGATAATTTCTGTTATAAACCAACCCAGGAAAGGAGCAGGCCCAGGCACTGTGTCAGGTAGATGGCCAGATGTTGGTTTTGTTCAAAATCTATCAGAAGATACAGCTTTGTAATTATAACATCTAGTATCTGTACACTGCAAACCGTGTTCACATTTATAATTACTTTGTTTGATCACCACAAGAGTCCTATGAGATAGGGTATTATTATAGCTGTTGTTATTACCGTCTCAGATTAAATAACTGAGGCTCAGAGAAGTTATGTCATTTGCTTTGGCTAACACAGCAAGCGACGAATGAGTTGTTTTTAGATTTTATTTATTTATTTGACAAAGAGAGTGAGAGAGAACAAGCAAGGGGAGCACAAGCAGAGGAAGAGGGAGAAGCAGGTTCCCTGCTGAGCAGGGAGCCCAGCCTGGGTGGGACTCCATCCCAGGACCCCGGGATCATGACCTGAGCCAACGGCAGACCTTAACCAACTGAGCTACCCAGGTGCCCCGATGAATTAGATTTTTAAGCTAGACTTAGATCCTCTGACTCAGGTCTCCTGCTCCATTCCACCACTCTGTCTCCTCAGTGTGATAAATGTATGCGCAACATGGTTTGGGAGATCAAAGTAGCAGAAAAAGACTACATGTTTCCAGAGAGGTCTGGGAAGACTTCATGAAGAAAAGATAAATGGGGCTGTGAAAGCTAAGCAGGAGTTTTCAGGTGGAGTAGTAGGCACATTTCAGATTGATATCTGATGAAAAGCACAGAGGGACAAAATGGATATAGCCTGCTCTATGTGGCAGGAACAGAGGAGTCCAGATGGGGAGGTTGGGCCATACCATGAAAGACTTCCAGTGCCATTTTTAAGCAGTTGGGCAGTCCCTGAAAGCAAAGGATTGAAACAGTCAGATTTGGGTTTTCAAAAGAAAATTAAAGTGGCAGCTTGGTGGATGAATTGGAGCATGAAGAAACAAGTTAGGAGTATTTTTTTTCTTGGTGATTGTGAAAGCAAGATAAGTGTCTGAATGAGGATACTGGAAATGCAGAGGGCTGACTTTAAAATGTGTGTGAGTAAGATTCACTTCTGGGGAGGTGTCAGAGAGGGAGAAGTAGTGATTATTTTTAAAAACTTGTAGCTTATATGACTTGGTAGATGATCACTATTTCAACCAGAAGAAACAGAAACTGAAGGAAACAGAAACATGATTTCAGAAGGGAATTGGAGGTAGGAGTTTTCTTGTAGAAAAGATAAAACACCGTCTGCTCCATCTTTCAATCATGCTTAGTTTGTGGTGCCTGTTTGCAACATCCAGGTGGATAGGTCAAGCAGGTAGTTGAAAATATGGGCCTAGACTTGGAAAGCAAGGTTAAAGCTGGAGATCTCAATTTTGGAGTCATTACAGTACAAATTTGTATTAAAATTCCTATGCAAAAGGGCCACACAGGAACTTTTCTGGGGTAATGGATATTTCTGTTTTACAATTGAGTGGTTACAAGGGCATGCACGTCTGAAAACAGATCACACTATACACTTAAAATGAGTGTATTTTGTTGAATCTTAAAAAACACTAAAAGTCAAAGTGAACTGCCCTGTAAGTTTGTTTAGTAAGTTCTAAATGAATTGTCTTTAAAAATTGTTAATCAGGGGCGCATGGGTGGCTCAGTCGGTTAAGCATCTGCCTTTGGCTCAGGTCATGATACTGGTGTCCTGGGATAGAGCCCCACATGGGGTGGAGGGGGAATCCCTGCTCAGTGGGGAGCCTGCTTCTCCCTCTCCCTCTGCTTATGCTCCCCTTGCTTGTGCTCTCTCGCTGTGTCAAAAAAACTAAAACTAAAAAAAAAAAAAATTGTTAACCCATTGTTTTAGAAAAACAGAAGAGAATGGAAAATTGTTCTACACGTATCAGTTAAAAATGAGTGATTGGCAGCAGGGAAAGCTGCCATGGTTCTGGCTGTTCCAGATACCATGCTAGATATGCCAGGTTATGGGCCATTTGGGAGTTCTCCATTCCAAACCATATTCCCTCCCTAAACCGCCCTCCTCCTTTGTCAGCCCACCCTTGTACCACCTGGGGTGACTTCCGCACTTGGGAGTAGCTGAGACAATGAAAGTACTTGAAGAATAGGATATGACATTGCTGAACAACAAATCTGTCCTTATTGATTGATTTTAGGCTTGTGGCCAATTTGGCTTCCTCATTTGGCACCATTCTCTCAGCATCATTTCTGAATTGTCCTTTCAGTGCTTAGCTTAAAATCTACTTTGTACAAGATGCCCATTTTTCATTCAGAAGAAAGAGGTGAAATTTGATACCTGTATTCAACTATGTGTAGACAGACACATCTACTCTGAGTTTACAATCATCAGATCTGTATATTTATGTTGTAATTTCAATTTTGTTATTTACTAAGTCTTTGAGATCTTGAAGAAAATGAGAATAATAAAATCCATTTTGTGGGGTAGTAGGGATTAAGTCAGATAGCACGTGTGAAAGTGCTGAGTACGGTGTTGAGTAGATGCTCAATAAAAGGCAGATGTCTTGTCAAACCTAACTATACTTTCTGAGTTAGTACATACCATAAATTTCTTGAAAGTAAAAAGTTTTCTGCTCTCTCTATCCCATCCTAACTAATACATCCTCAGTAGACCTCGGGGAATGATGTTCATGAAGCTGGCAGGTGAAGGATAAAGTTGAAAAAGATTTGCACAATAAATCATAGATGAGACCATTCTGGTGAGATGAGAAGAAAGGAACTTGACTCAGAGGTCGTGGCAAAGGTCTTTCTTCATATTTCCTCTTTCCATTCATTTAAATTTTTATCTTGCCAAAATGAGGGGACAGAAGGTCTCGTCTTGATGAGTGGAACTGCAAGACTGCGTGCCAATACACCTGGTCTTGATTCATGCCAGCTGGGAGAGAAGCTTGGCTTCCCAGTGTTTTACTACTGTGGTTTCCTGGGCTGGGCAGCTGGGTGCCTAATAATGATAAAAACCATAATAATACTTCATAATTACGCACTGCCCTTTGCCAGAACTTGGATTTAATTACAATGACTATGACAGAACTGGCAATATCTCGCTCCCTGTTGGGGTGCAATACCCAAGGGCCTGGAAATTTGAAGTGAAGTGGCAACTGCAACCTTCTCCTGCAGGGCCTATCCTGGCAACTTACCCAGAATGCTCTGGGTTTACAGCTCATCGTCAGAAACAAAGAGTACTTTTAAATTGCCCACATGCACTTGGCATCGTCAAGTAAAATAGTGTTTATGAAGCAACTACTGCCACCCACGGGGCACAGCACCATGGAAGCCCAGGCCCGGAGGGGACCAAAGGAGTGACCTCATTCATAACCTCACCCCTGCCATGAGGTACCACTGCCATTACACTCTCCTAGCTCAGTTCACTGACCTTCCCATTCTGATTTGGGCTGAGGATGCTTTTGTGGCAACCTGATTCAGCTGTCAGGGAATTCACCGTTTAACACTTATTTTGCGAGCACCTATCGTGAGCCAAGGCACTGTGGAGGCATAAAGATGTATAAAGTATGATCCCTGCCCTCAAAGTAGCTAGCTTATCTTCTCATTAAGGGATTCATGTTCAGGCAGCTGTAATATAGAGGGATGTCATGGTAGATGAAAGGGAATGAAATTATGACACCAGGTGAAAGGGTCAGGGCCATTCCTTCTTTGAGAATAAAGAGAAAGGATGAGAAGATTGTGGGGTCAGGGTGGGAAGGACTTGAAGTGAAGAGACAGGCAACAATGTGAGGCCCTTATTACCCTCTGGTTATCTTGTTCACTTACTAGCTTACTCATACACTGTCTCATGCCATTCAGGAACCTTGTCACTTGGGTTCACCACTATATCCTGAGGTCTCAAACAATGCCTGAAACATAGTATAGTGATCAGTAAACACTGGCTTAATGAATAAGTGACTCGGGTTAGGCAGTTGGATGTAGAAACGGAGAGGAAAGGGCATCTAGGAAATATAACCAACATGACAAAGTTAGAAAGGGTTAAGAGGTATTTACAGCAGTGAGGGAGAAGCATGGAGGATTACGTGGCTCCTGGTTCTGGATTTGGGGGAGTGGATGGTGACACTATCAAAGAAGATAAGGAGCAGACGAGAAAGAGCAAGTCTTGAGGGTTTGTGTTCTGATTTGGATAGGTCATAATGAGGTTCAAGCGGAGATGTCCAGAAACGCCTATGCGTGCAGATTCGGACCTCATCACAGGCACACTCAGCCGTCAACGTGGTTAGATCACTCGGTGTGCAGCACAATGACTACGTCCCTACTGAGCAAAGCAAGGGCTGGGGCCCAGCTCTCGGGACCGACTCTCTTACCGAGTCTACAGATAACATATAGTAAGGTTGACAACCTGGGTGTTTATAGTCTCAGGGAAACACTGGAGCGAGGGGTGCACTGGGGAAGAGAAAAAGCTTAAAGAGAGATGTAGCCCATAGAGTTCAAGTGCACTAGAGACCAAACAGGAATTTAAAAAGTGACCCTTGAACTTGGTGGGCCCCAGGGACGTCCCGGGTAGCCCGAGGGGACAGCTGTACTCGAAGCAAGACTCGAAATAAAGGGGCTCGCGGGCAAGTCGTCTTCTGTTTCAAGTTTGGAGGCGCTGGACCATGGTCATGGCTATGTCCAAAACAGAGGTGGCCAGGAAATTCTGTGAATGACGACACGGTTTCGAAAACGCCAGATGTAGAGAGTCCTGCTGGCGTCACAAAGCCTCAACTCTGCTTCTCCCCTTTCAGCCATTTCTAGGGCGGGGGCCCTTCCGCATAACGTGCCGGCACAAAGTGGAGGGCCCCGGGAGTCACGTCGGTGACAGCAGGAGTAGGGATGGGGCTGCTGGAATCCAGTGAAGTGCCCAGTTGCCCGCGCATCCTGCAATTTAGTAACTGGGTGGCTCCAACGCTGCAGGGAGCTGGGGAGACTCATTCACATTTTCCGACCCGGCACTCACACCCTCCATTCATCATTTTTCCTTTCCTTTTCCCCAGCGGAGTTGAAACCGGGGACAAAGCCTCCCTCCTTCTCCCACCCCGGGCTGACCTCCCGCCCCCGAGCCCACCGCGGGCCCGCCCCCGGCCACGTGACCCCCGCGGCCCCCGTGACTCGCCGCCTCCGCCTTGCCCCGCCCTCCGGCCCACGTGACCGCCTCTTTCCCACCTGACTGGCTCCTCCCTCTGCCCCCGCCCCCCGGGCCGGACCCGGCCGCCGTCTCAGCCGCCCGACTCCAAAATGGCAGCCGCGCACAGCGCGCACCCGAGCGGCCGGACCTCCCTGCCTCCCGGGCCGCCCCCCTCTCGCTCCCGGCCTCCCCCCTTCGGCCTTCACCTACACGCCTCCGGATTGGCCGCCGGGAGTCCCGCCCCCCCGGGGCCCCGCCTGCTATTGGCCACGGTAGGCTGCCCGTCCGAGAGGCGTGCCCCGCCGCCCCCCGCCCCCCGCCCCGGGAGGTATTTTCCATTCCGGTGGGGGTTGGGGGGAGGGGGGAGGGGAGCGGGGGAAGGGGGTGGGGGCCTGGCGGGGGCATCCGGCAGAGCTGGGGTCCCCGGGCTCCGTGCGGAGGCAGCGAGACCGCGCGCGGCCGGGCACCGGCGGGGACGGGACGGGACGGGAGCGGCGCGCGAGCGGGCGGACTCGCCCTGTCGGTGACTGACTGCGCCGTCCGGGCCCGTCCGCCTGGCCGCAGGTGCCCCTGGATGAGGCCGCCCCGCGCGCCGCAGCCGGTGAGTGTCCCCGCGGCCCGCGCCGCCGCTAGCGGCCGCCTGCCGGTCCTCCGGGCAGCCCGCCCCCGGCCGGCGCCTCCACGCCCCGGGCAGCGAGGCAGCGCCGGCCCCGCGGCCGGGCGGAGGCGGCGGGCGGGGACCGCGAGTCCGGGCCGCGAGCCCTTGCGCCCCGAGCTGCGCCCCGTGGGGCTTGCGCTTCGTAGGCTCTCGCGGCGTCCACGAGCAGTCGTTTGTCTGGTGGGAGGGAGGGACGAGGGGCGCCCCAGGGGAAGGGGTCGTCCGGGGCCAGCGGAGGGCGTCCGCGATAGGGGTCGGAGCGAGGCCACCGGAGACTCGGGGCGCAGCCAGGCGCGCCGCGGGGAAGGGGCCGCCGGCCAGGTCCCGTGGGCTCCGAGGCTCCGGTCCGGGGGTCTTCAAGGTCGACGAGAAGCGGTCCAGCGGGAGCTGAGAGAGGGGACTGGGGTGTCGGATGGGGAAGGGACCGGAGCCCCCCCCGGGGGGGGGGTGACCCGAGGTGGAAAGGGATGCGCAGGCGGCCGCTGGAGGACCCTTCCGCAACTACTTGGGCTCCTGCTGGGCTCGGGTGCTGGGATTTGGGCGTTCAAGTAGCTGAAGCAAACTGACTTTCCGGAGAGGGAATTGCATCTGAAGGAGGATGCTAAGAAGCAGCTTAAGTGCACATGTCGGTCTGGTTCCCAACTTCGAAAGGCTGGGGGATTGGATTCTCGGGGTGATCTGTGACATTTTAGTTCGGCGTTCCAACCAAGAGGAGCCTTGCTGCTGGAACCTGTCAGTTATCCCTTATTTTAAAATGTACGTACGTGTTTGATGGTGTTTTACCAGTTACTGGTTTTGCTGGAAATGCTCATAAAACTGCACCTTGAAATTCTTGTGGCCGCCTCTACATCTGCTGAATATCCTTTCTTCAGGTCCCTCGGTCTATAGCTATGGCTTACTTCGCCCTGGCTTAACGGTTACAGTGGACTCTGCTATTAGAATTTGCTGCTTACTTTAATTCTACAAGATTATGAAGTAATTCGCCTTCTTTCTTTGCCTTGCTTTCAATTGTTTCTTTACAAGGTCAACTTTAAGTATTGTACTGGGAAGATGCTCTAAGAAAGCAGTACTAAAATGAGGCTGAGCTTTCTAACGGTTGAATATTAATGCCAGAGGCTTAGTTTAATTTTAATAATCCTGTATTTGCATAACTCTTGAGAATGGGTTAGGAACAGAGAAAATGCATGCCAGGGTCAGGCAGTGGCAGTCCACAGAATCTACCTCTGGCACCCGGTTGAGATTCTTGATGTCACTGAGAAGAGGAAGCTAAGAATTGCACAGCTAGATCTTTTCATCTTTTAAATGTTTTCTTAATCATATGGATGTTTTATGTGTGTATATGTGTTTATATAGTATATGTAACATATACTAATTCCTCACAATTTATAGAAGGAAAGCCTTTTTTTTTTTTTTTTCCTTTAGGGAGTACTTAAACGTTTTTGAGAAAATTTGTAGATGGTATGTTGCCCTGTAATGTAATTCATCAGAGAAAAATGTTCTGCAAAAAGTACTAATGTTTTCATTTGACACCTTTTTAGCTCTCCAATAACTGATGGATAATTACATTTTTTTTCTCCCTATTGTCCTTGAATTTTACAATTTGTCCTTAGGGAGAATGTACTGGCATACAAAACAGTAGCCTAAAATATTGAAACCTAACACCTTTTAGCAAGCATTATGATAGCTTCTACATTATTCACCTTGAGATTCATCTATGGCAAACTAGTGGTCAGAAGGCGTTCCCTTATCACCTTAGTTAAGAATGGGCAGTTTTCTCCTCTGGTAGAACTAAGGAAAAATAACATTTAATGCTTGCAAAATATTGATAATAACTAAATAGAATGAGGATAGGGAGCTTGGAAAAAAGATGTATGTACAGGAATCACATTTCTTTTAGAGCTGGGAGAGTAGACCATGGAGATGATTATTTTGCAGATCATGAAACCAAGGACCAGAGCAGTGGAAGGGACTCAGTTGCTAGTTAGTGACAGAGCCAGGATCAGTGGGCAGGTTTTCAGACTCCAGTCCAGGGTTTTTCTACATTATCACAATCACATTGTTAATTTCTAAAGAGTTGTAGTGCCAACTAGAAATGGTTTTTGGATTATTTGTGATGTTGTTCTAAGGTTGGAGAAGTTTGAGTTTACTTTTATACATGAAAGGATGTAAAACTGGATGCGCTTTTATTGGAAAGTTTTAAACACTATGCTTCATTGTTAGTGGAAGTGCTGATATTTCTCTCTCAGTGGAAAGAGACAAACTGTCACGTCATCTAGATTAAAATATTAGATGAACTTAGAGCAGGCTGGTGTTTTGTCATTTTTATGCTAAAAATTGCTTACAAGATTATCAAAATTCAAAAGGTTCCTGTGTTTTCAAAGTAAATTATATGAAAATTATTATTCTCAGTAAGTGTGGGAGTTTTGTTAGGTTAAAATAGGGTTTGGTACCTTTAGAAATAAGAGCAATACAAGAGAAATAATACAATTACATGATCATTATGAAAACATAATTCTTGTCATAGTTGTAATAGAGAATGACTGACTTTGTATCTCAGCCACTTAATAACATTATGATGTGTGGCAAGTGATTTAACCACCGTGTACTTAGGTTTCCTCATCTGTAGAGTGAGGGTAATAAAAGGACCCACCTCATAGGAGAGTTGTGAGGATTCAGTGTTTCTTTCCTTTCCAACAAATATTGTACACAATTCTTTATGGTTCATTAGGTGTGTACCGTTTCTTTGTTTCTTTGCTATTATTGAAGTCACTTCGAGGCTACAAAAAATACCCAGAGAAATACAATGAGCACATAATAGCCTGTCTTATGGAGCTCTTAGTGCAGATGACGTCCTTATGTTTGTTTTCTCCTTCGTCTGCTCCTTTTGGACCTTTAATTAGGTATGCCTATCAAGTTAGAGTGAATGCATATATTTTTCTAAATGTCATCTGGAGACCCTTGTTGCAATGACATTATTCTACAATCAGAATGCCAGTGATTGATTTGGAGGTATTCTAGTGAAAATGTAATGCATTCCAAAGGCTTACTGGGTAAGCTTGGGTGAGGAAATCAAGAATTTATAAGATCTATTATTAATTATAATCCTCTCTGTCGATGAAACCAAGAGAAAATCCTTGAACCTTGTTTTCTAATAGGGGAATGTTTTGATGACTTCATTCATTATACTTTTAGGTTTTAGTAATAAGATTTGTGTAATTCCAATATTATAACATTTTGTTCTTTTTACTTTGCTGTAACCGGGGTCTAATTAGTGTTTGCATATGTGGTTTAGTAAATGTTTTTTATAGGACAGTGGTGGACTTTTCCTAAATATTCTTTGGTTCTACCTTATCAGGTTCTCCTATTGGATTTATAGCAGCTCTTCTTCTGCTTATAGTTCCCTCAACTTTGATTCTCAGACACCTTTACCTCCTGTCACAACACGTAACTTCTTTGCCCATCACAACATGAGCATACTTTTTTATACCTCTTTTTAGACGTTAATTTCAACTATGTAAAAAATGTACATCACATATTTTTAATTGCTCTTATTTTTAGAGTTTCACTGAATTGAGTCCATTTTGCAGGTTAGAGATTAAAATCAGAAACAAATGTAGCTCAAAAGCATTTTTACTATGTTAGTGGTAGATTTTTGCCATTTTTTTCAGATCTCAGGCAGGCATTCTGTTGGTAGGTACTTCAGGTGATAAATATATGGGTCATCCCTTTAATCTGAAGTAATGCAGGTAGCTCCATGGAGCTTATCAGAAGCTTCCAGGATAATGTTTTTCTTTCACTGATACAGAATTTTAATATTTGAGAGTGACCAACTCGATCTTTTGATTAACTATTATATTAAAGGTTATGAAATTATTAACAATTTATTGGATATTTTTGGAATCATGGAATGCTTTTAGGAATTTTGTAGAACTTAAACATGCAGATCTTTTCTTTCAATTACATAATCTAATTATGTGAATAAAATATTTGTTTAAATATGATTCCAAAAGACATTAGAAATACCATGTTATAATAAAATATAACCAATCATTGCTCCATTTTTCACTAAGTTAAAAATTTTTTATATGTTTAAAAATAATTATGGCATTGTAAATTGCCAGTTATTCATATTTAAAATTCATGAATACAAGGACTGAGTCAGTATGGACCACGCAAACTACCTTCTTGGCTTTGAGGTAGACGTTAGAGAATGGCTAAGGGAAAATATGAATCATTTTCCTTACTCAATAAATTCTTTTTCTGAGTTAGCCAACTATCTTACTTTTTAGGGGGTAATGGAAAGAGGGTTTTGAATCCGCTTAGAGCAGATGTAATCTTGAAGGGTGACTGGATTTATGTTAATGTTGGGTAAATTTACATCTGCGTAGTTTAACTGAAAATTAGTTACCTGCCTTTATGGTACACAGAGGTGAAAAATTCTAAGGACTGACTTGAGAGAGACCAAATAAGTGTCACAATAACACTTATTGCCAAGTACAGTAGAGTAAGAATATATTTCTCCACAGTTCCTCTAATAATCCATAAGCAAAAGTAAATTTGCCTTTGCATTGATGAGACGTTATGCAATAATCTTTTATCAAAGCTAATAATAAGAAGCAGTGAGGAAGCTAATTTTGAAAAAAATATTTTTGAAACAAGCTTATCGCTCTGGAGTTGTCTTCAAATTATGACTTTCTTATTTTATTTGAAAACTACTATAACAGGGATAATAACGAGTCTTTCTATTCTGGGCAAGATTCTTCAGTTAGAGGTGGTAATCAAGTATTGATATACTGGGGACTCATGGGTGGTTCAGCAGTTGAGCATCTGCCTTCAGCTCAGGTCGTGACTGCAGCAGGGTCTGGGGATCCAGTCTCTCATCAGGCTCCCTGCAAGGAGGCCTGCTTCTCCCTCTGCATATGTCTCTGTCTTTCTCTCTGTGTGTCTCGTGAATAAGTAAATAAGTAAAATCTTAAAAATATTAAAACTATTAATATCAATATATAATATAATATTAATATAAAATATTAAAAATATTAACATACTGTATGTCGAGCAATTAAAAAGGATAAAAGCATAAGTAATGTGTGTATACTTAAAATGGAACATGAAAAGTAGAATGATGGAACAGGAATGATTTGGGAACTGAGCTTCATATGTGGTAGGTAGTCAGAGAAAGGGGAATTAAGAATTGTAGGTTGGAAAAAGAGAAATATGGAGGAAAACCAGGATTTTGTAGTTTAGCCCTAACATAGATCCTGGGTTCTGCAGATTACTGTGTCTTTGCATCAGGGAAAACTGGTGAAATATTCCAAAGCTGAAGAATAAATTTATTAAACATTAAATAAAACCTATTGGAAGAAGTCCATGTATTTTTTTTAAGGGTTAAAATATGCACGTGGCCAAAGAGGAGCTTATTTATCCAATTATTTAGTCCTTGCCTTTAGTTATTAACATGAGACAGCAGTCCAGCCTCATTACCCTTCAGGGGATCAGTGCTCGAACCAATTTTATTTAGCATTTTCTTTCTTTTTTATAAATGATTTAAAAGACGGACTGGCAGTGAAAGTTGCCAGATTTGCAGCTGACTCTGTGTGCTGTTCCAGGTAGTTAACAGCCAGGCCAACAAGGAGAAGCTACAGGAACATCCTTTGATGAGTTTCCGTGTGGCAGAGAACAAGATAATGCATTTAGGAGAAGATACTCCAAATTATATTTACAGGACCTGAGTTGTGACCCGGGAAGGGGATCCAGAAGTCATGGAGATAGCTTCTGTGAGGGCATTTATTGTAGTTGTTGCTGGGCCACAAGGTCCTGTAATGTGTGAGGGTTGTTGGACATAGATCTGAAGACAAAAATGATGTACATGAAAATGATTATAAAATAAATTATTTTTTTTCTTTTGCTGTTTACTATGTTCCAGAATAAGTGTTTTGCAGTCATTTTTTTTTTTCATTGAATTCTCTGAACAAGTCTGAAAGATAAGTGGCATTGTCCAATTTTCTCAAAAAAAGGAAATTTGACTCAGGGAGGTTAAGTGACTTTCCCCAGTCACCCAGTCTGTGATGGCATAGAGACTAAAGCCCTTCTCTCTTGACTGTTAATCCTAAATGTTACCCAACATTTATTAACAGACATCTTTTAAAATTTATAATAGTTTAATTTAGGGTTTATGAAATGCTGTTTTTCTCCTTTGCTATGGCAGCTTTGGATGCCATTACCAGGAGAGACCATATCTATATATTTTGAAAGGATTTGGAGACATTCCTTAAATTCTTCATTTTTAAGGAAGAGTAAAGGATCTTTTGGTATACAGTTTTATCGTAGAGATTGGAAAACAGTACAGGCCATCCATAAAGTGTTTCTTTTTTTCACTATGAAATGTTGGATTATTATGAGCATTAATAAGGTAACATTAATAAGGAAAATCTTGTTTGGTAGAAAAGACACAAGTTAAGAGTCCAGATACCTGGATTCTTCAAGGGGTATGAAATAGTGATGTGAAAAACATTAGGATAGCATTGAAATAGGTGGGCGTAGGGGAATGCTTGAGATATGTCTTGAGAGATGAGCAGGTGAAGAGGGATTGTGTTCTAGGCAGAGGAAAAGCAGTATGTTAGATGAATAATGACTTTTTTGAACTGCACTTTCCTCAAAGGAGTTAAAATATAAGAAAGTATCTTAAATTTTACTTAGATGAGCAGCATCTGCTGTATATTGTTAACCTTAAAATTGCCAGTTATTTTACCAGTAAAAGTGGGTTTACTTGGAAATAGCAGAGAATTACATTCCAGAACAAGCAAGCTATGAGAAAACCACAAGCAAGCCTAGAGAACAAAGGAGAGGACCTCTCTTTCATAGAGGAAAGGGAGAAAGTGGGAGGAGGACTGTTACAAACAAAAAAGTTGATTGGAGTAAACTAGCAGTTGGAAGTATAGTGGCTTTCATTGGCTGAAATGTGACAGTCTTTCATTGGCTGGACTGTTGCTCCTCTGCTGGGACAGTAGAGTAGTAGCTAAAGGAGTACTGACTTGCAAGGTACCTCTCTTCCAGGTGGGTCTGCAATTGACAAAAGTGGTAAGGCCTGAGAACTCACCCTGCTGGCTTCCTGGCTCCGTTTTCAATGAGGTTTCCTTGTTTCCTTTTAATTTTCAGAGTATAAACTCTCTCTCTCTCTCTTTCTCTCTCTCACACACACGCACACACACACCTCTTGATATATGTTGATTTTGGAATCCCAAAAAATGAGGTTGCAAGAATCAAGTGAATATATGTGAAAGTACTTCATAAAATTTTAGGTGCTCTACCAAGAAGAGTGATAGAGGAATGCTGATGTTGTTATAAAGGGTGGACAAGGTGAAAACTTAGGAAGCAGGGAGAGAAAAGTACAAGAGAAAAAACAGCAGAAATGGAAAAGGGAGGTGTTAAAGATGAGGGAAAAGGATATATGTGAAGAAACTTGATTTATAGTCCTCTTTGTACCTGTCAGTCAAAAGGAGGGTGATAAATCTATAACTGAAAACTTTTGACATTAATTTACTGTAAGGAAGCAGCTCAGCAGGCAGTTGAAACATTTTACTCACTTTTCCATTTAGTCTACACTGACCATGTTAAAAAGGCTATGAAAATAAGCTAATTGAGAGTTGGCTGTATCTTCTGATGGTTTCTTCAGTCATTACTTCTGTACAGGTTTAGCTAATGGCTTTAAATAGTATAAGGGTGATCATAAAAATAAAGCAAGCTGGACTGAGTTTCTATTTATTCTAGATTATTAAAAATGAAAAGACATAGTGTATTTAAGGAAAAGGGTGAAGTTTGATCCATCTAAATGAGTACAAAAGAAAATTAGGAAATCAGACAAGAATAAAGGTAGAATGGGAACAAATTGTCAATGCTCTTATATGCCATACAAGGAGCTTGGGTTTTTATTTTGTTTTGTAGGTGGGGAAGCAACACAAATAGTTTGCTGTTATAGAAATCTGGTTATAGTAGTAATGAAGAGAATAGTCTGGAGGAATAGAGATTGGAGATATTTATTCACCAAGTAATATATATGGCACGGTTAAATGAATGAAGTATTCTCTCTGGCCTCTGATAGGTAAGTCACGGAGATACCATTTAAGGTTCTGCCCTAGTTCAGGAAAGACATTATGGTAGTCTCAATTAAGGAATTTGTAGTGGGAATAGAAACAAGAGACTGATATCACAGATATATAGGAGTTTAAGCCCTCTGGACTTGGTTAGTGTTTGGAGGTGTTAGAAGCTGAAGAGGAGTCTAAGGTTCCTGACTTGGCAGTTGAATGATATGTGCAAGTTTGAGAGAAGGGGAATACGGGTTTGCTTTCAGGTAAGTAGTTATGCTTTTTAGATAAGTAATAACATGATCAAGATATCAGCTGGAAATATGGGTCTAGCTCAGAAGTGTGGCCAGGTTTATAGATAGGATTTGGAAGGCAAAAAGTTTAGAGTTGAAACTTGTGAAATTAAGTGAATAATGACCATAATTCCTAGATACTAATGTATGCAGAACAAAAAAGTAACTGTCAGTACTGGCACTTAGTTCAAGAATGTAGAAATTTTTAAAATATTTACCTTTTGCCCCCTTCAACTCAGCCACACCACCACTACCATCATCTATCCTTACAAAGAATATGTAGAAATATTTGCTGCCAGAAATACTTTAGTGTCCTTGAAACAGTGTACCACAGTACACTGGTCTTCTGGTACAACACTGGGAGTTCGTAACAAATGCACTTTCTTATCCCTCACTGAAATTCTCTTTGGAATTGTGTTTGGTTCCTTGCGCTGGTGAGATAGTCTGAACATATACTGAAGCCTGCAGGCTTTTTTCACCTTTGAGATCTAGTACTGAGCAGCCCTAATCAACCATGTCTTTGCCTCTCTTCCTCTCCTACCCTTCTAGCATTATAGAGCTTAAGGCTCTGGCAAATAGGATGCATTCCAAGAGGGAAAAGTAAAAAACATTGTAAGAGAAAGAACCTTGAAGAAAACTGTAATCTTTTCAATTCTCTTCCAAAGGTTCTACTCTTTAAGCCAGGGGATGGAGTTGGTGAGTCATTAAGAGGAGGTGTCCAAACTCAGTAAAATAAATAGCCCATCTATTAGGAGCAAGATCTTTTTAGTGCTGAGGGAATTTGGAAAAAATCTGAGGTGGTTTAACATTTAGTGGAAAAGATGAGTTTTTGGTTCACTTTTAAAGGAGGTAAAAAGTCAAGGCTGTGCAGCAAACAGTAAGAATACCACTATTAAGAGGTGGAGAAAACTGTACTGAGGAAGTAGAACATTAAGAAGAAAGTAAAGGAACTGGTCAATGGGATTCCTAATCTAAAATGCATAGTTCAAGTTCAATTAATGAGAAATTAGGGTAGTTAGAGGATCAAAGACTAAATTTGGAACTGGAAGTCCATGAAGCACATAAGTAGAAATTTGAGCATGAACAGAGGACTATTGTAATCATAATTGGAATAGCAATTAAGCAGCTATGGAAAATGACAACTGTTACAAACAGTTTATGATGTATATAGTACTGATTAGTTTATAAACCACCTAAATCTCTTATATTTTCCTTTTTTGTTATTATGTGTGTGCTTCTGTAATAATGTTTCTCAAACTTGCCTTGGCATAAAATTTATATGAAGCTCTTGTTTAAAATATAGAATCATCCCAGGGATACCTGGGTGGCTCAGCGGTTTAGCGACTGCCTGCCTTGGGCTCAGGGCGTTAATTCTGGAGTTCAGGGATGGAGTCCCACATTGGGCTCTCTGCAGCGAGCCTGCTTTTCCCTTTGCCTATGTCTCTGCCTCTCATGAATAAATAAATAAATAAATATGAAAAAATATATATAGATTCATCCATGATACATGTAACAGTAGTTAGTCCCTTTTAGTTGCTAAGTTGCATTCCGCTGATGGATATACTGTTATTTATTATTACCGTGGGAAAGGGTTGTTTCCAGTTTCCAAGAGACTAAAGCTCCTATGAACATTCTTGCACAAGGCTTTTGTAACATGAATATTCCTTATTTGTAGGTAAGTATCTAGAAGTCAAATTGCTGGGTTATAGGAAGGGTGTATATTTAACATTATGAGAAACTGGGGATCCTAGGTGGTTCAGTCGATTGGGCATCTGCCCTCAGCTCGGGTCATGATCCCAGGGTCCTGGGATTGAGTCCCATATCATGCTCCCTGTTGAGGGGGGAACCTGCT
The DNA here is from genome assembly GCF_053574225.1 of Canis aureus. Classification (NCBI taxonomy): domain Eukaryota; kingdom Metazoa; phylum Chordata; class Mammalia; order Carnivora; family Canidae; genus Canis; species Canis aureus. The sequence continues at coordinate 51,755,048 of NC_135621.1, forward strand.
TCTCCCCTTCCCTCTGCCTGCCGCTCCCTGCTTGTGCTCTCTCTCTCTCTGCCTCCCTCCCTCCCTCCCTCTCTCTCTCAAATAAAGTCTTAAAAAAAAACATTATGAGAAACTAATGGAACAATTTCCATTGTGGGTTTACCATTATATACTAACATTGTCCCCTCATTTCTTTTACAGAAGAGTTTGGGTACAATTGATGTTCTTCCTTAAATGTTTGATAGAATTCACTAATGAAGCTATCTGGGCCTGGAGGTTTTGTTATGTTTTGTTTTTTTTTGTGTGTGGAAAGGTTCTTAATTAAGGATTCAGTTTTTAAATGAATAAATGCAAGAGTATTATTTATTTATATTCCTATTTTGGTAATTTCTGTCTTGAGGCATTTGTCCATTTCACCTAACTTGTCAAATTTACAGCTTGAAAATATATTACACATTTTATGAAACAGTATCTTCTTATAATGTCAGTAACATCTGTACTAATGTTCCCTTTATCATCTCTGATATTAGATGCATTTTTCTTTCCTCTTGTGATTAGTCTAGCTAGGGCTTATTTTTATCAGTCCTTTCAAAAATCAAGTTTCGGTTTTGTTGATTTTTCTCTCTAGTTTTATCTGTTCTCTAGTTCATGAGTTGAGCTCTTTCATTAGTTCCTTATCTCCTCCTTACTTTGGGTTAATTTGTTATACTTTTACTAGCTTTTAAGGTAAAAGCTTAGATCATTGAGTTAAATTTTTATTTAAAGAAAAATTATCAGGGGATCCCTGGGTGGCTCAGTGGTTTAGCGCTTGCCTTTGGTCCAGGACAGTGATCCTGGAATCCCAGGATCAACTCCCACATGTGTTTCTGCTGCTCTCTCTCTCTCTCTGTTTCATGAATAAATAAATTAAAATTTTTTTCAACTTTTAAAGCCATAAATTTTCATGATCATTTCATTCAAAATATTTTCTTTTTTTTCCTTGTAATTTTTTCTTTGATGTATGGATTGTTGTGAAGTGTTATTAGCAAATAGTTTCCAAATATTTGTGATTTTCCACATATTTTGTTACTGTGTTTTCGTTTAGTATCATTTTGGTCAAATAACATATTTTTAATAATTTCAATCCATTTAAGCTTTTTGATTGGTTTGTGGCCCAACATAGGGTGTATCTTGGTTAATGTCAATGTGTACTTGAGAAGAATGTATCTTCTGTTGTTGGGTGCTATGTTCCATAAATTGAGGTTAAGTTGGTCTTTGTATATCTTCTATTTTTACCAATTTTCTATTCACTTGTTCTACAAGAAGAGTTGAAGTTTTTACCTACAAGTTTGAATTTGTCTGTTTCTCCTTTCAGTTCCATCGGATTTATTTCATGTTTTAAGTACTTACATGTGTTACAGCACATTTAGTAATTAAGTCTTATTGATGAATTGATCGCTCTGTCATCATGAAATACTCTTTTTGTCACTGGTAATTCTCTTGTTCTGAAGTCTGTGTCTGATATTAAAATTTCTTTTGATTAAAATTTGCATGGTATATCTTTTTCCATCCACTTTTAACCTATTTATGTCATATATATTTATTTATTTTTGTCATATACATTTAAAATGATTTTTGGATGTACAGCATGTAGTTGGATCTTGCTTTTTTATCCAATCTAACATCTTCATAAATTTGGTTTGTTTAGACTATGAGTTGGCAAAACTATGGCTGGCAGACCAAATTTGGCCTGCCACCAGTTTATGTAAATGTTTTATTGGGATAAAGTCATGCCTGTCCATTTACATACTGTCTATGGCTGCTTTTGTGTTATGATGTCAAGGTTAAGTAGTTGGGATAGAGACCATATGGTCCTTAAAGACTAAAACATTTTTTGGTTCTTTACAGAAAAAGTAAGTTTGCTAACCGCTAGTTTAGACCATTTACATTTAATATAATTATTGATATGATTGGATTAAAATGTACTGTCTTACTGTTTGCTGTTCTTTTTTCCTTGGTTTTCTATCTGCTATTGGGTGGGTTATTTTTAATAACGGTCTGCCCTCAAATAATATGCTGTTTCATGTATAATGCCAACCTTACATAATGATATACTCCCATTTCCTCCCATCTTTTGGGCTTTTTGCGTCTTACATTTTGATTTTATGTGGGCTTTAAGCTCCATTGCTGGTTTTTGCTGTGTCAGTCACTTATCTTTTAGAGCAATTAAAAATGAGAAAAATGGGGTACCTGGCTGGCTCAGTCCGTTAAACATCTGCCTTTGGTTCAGGTTATGATCACAAGGTCCTGAGATCAAGCCCCAAGTCTGACTCCCTGCTCAGTGGGGAGCCTACTTATCCCTCTCCTTCTACCCTCCCCCCACTCATGTACGTGCTCTCTCTCTCAAATAAATAATACTTTTTTAAAAACGAAAAAAAATCTTTAATTTTTACCTTCATTTTAACTTTTTTTTGTGTCTAGATCCAAATTTGTGTCAGGTATCCTATTCCTTTTGTTTGAAAACTTTCTTTTACATCTCTTATAGTGCAGCTTCCCCTACCCTGTTATTTGCTTTCAATTTTGAAAGCTATTGTTAGGGGATATAGAATTTTAGGTTTTCAGGACTTTTTATACTACTTTTAACACTTCAAAGATTTTTTTTTTTTTTTTCTGTCTTAGTTGCATAGTTTCTGATGAGAATCCTATGGTGATTCTTTTATTTGTGTTTCTGGATGTAATATGCCTTTACCCTTTGGTTGCTCCTAAGATTTTTCTCTCTTTGACTAGATTGCAACTTTATTATGATGCCCCTTGGTGTGGCTTTGTTTCTGTTTATCCTTGGGGTTTATTGAGTTTCTTAGATCTGTGGGTGTATTGTTTTCATTATATTTGTGAATTTTTTAGCCATTTCTCTTCAAAATTTTAAATTCCCAGGGGTTTCTTTTGTCCTCAGATTTCAGCCCTACATGTGTTTTTTTGGCCATTTAATATTAATTCACAGGTCACTGAAACTTTGTCCATTTTTTTCTTCCAATCTTTTTTTCTTTTCCTTCAGTTTGAAAAGTTTCTGTTGCTCTGTCTTCAAGTATACTGATTTTTTTTTAAGTCTCCCTTGTCTAATATACTCTTATTTCCTACCAGTTAATGTTTTATGTCAGGTGGGGTTTTTTGTTTTTTTTTTTATAGCTCTAGAATTACCTCTCGTTTTTCTAAAGAAAAATTTCCTTTTTTGTCTTGAAATTTTTCTATTTTCTTCATTATGTTCATGTTTTTCTTAAGCCCTTAAACTTTTTTCTAAATGCTCTTTTAAAGTCCTTGTATTAGAAGTTCTCTGGGCACCTGGGTGGCTCAATCATTTAGGTGTCCAACTCTTGATTTTGTCTTAGGCCATGGTCTCAGGGTCATGGGATTGAGCCCCACTTCAAGCTCTGTGCTCAACAAGAAGTCTACTGAGATTCTATCTCTTTCTCTCCCTCTGTTCCTCCGCCACTTGTGCACATACTCATTCTTTCCCTCTCTCTCCCCCATCTCAAATAAGTAAATCTTTAAAAAAATTTTTTTAAAGTAAAATCCTTGTATTAAAAGTTCTCCTAATCCCTGCCACTTCTAGATCCTGATTACAAGTTACTATTTCTTATTTTTTCCTACGTAATTTTTTATGGAGTTATGTTGAGCGTCTTGACTTTTTTTTTTCTTTCATGACTATAACATTTTGTTCTGGCAGACAAGAAATTTATTTGTGGATCAGCTTGATCTTTTGAGTTCTGTTTTCAGGGTTTTTTGGGTTTGAGTTTTTGGCAATTGTAGAACTGCTTTCAGTGTAGGGCTAGTTTGGGCCCACTACTGAGGCATGCCTTTTCTTGTGACTCCCTTGATTGCCTCATGTCTTCATTAAGGTTTATTCACCCTAGGTTGGCAGAAACTGAATGATCCTGGCCCGGTGTGAACTTTTGAATTTGTTTGGGTTAGAGCTCCCCTGTATTTGTTATTTTTTTGGAAGTTGTTCTCTGTCTAGCTTCATAGATTTTCATACAGCACAGATGCGGATTGGTATTTAGCCAGAAATTCAAGGACACCCTTTTTGCAGGTTTTTGGAGCATTTATGTTTCGTTTCTTCCTTTGTGGTAATATGCCCTACAAATTCTGGCTTTTTCATACTTCACAAATTCCAAGCTCTGTCACCTCAACTCAGTGAGATAGTTGCCTCTACTTGGGTTTCCTTTGCACTGAAAGCTGGGACAGTCTTTGTGCTCACCTCATTTGTTTCCCTTCTTTCAAGGCCTGTTTATCGGAAAACAGTTGTTGCATATTTTGACAAGTTTTCTATTTATGGCAGGAGGACAATTCTGGACCTTGTTTTATTCTCTTTTGCCCTCATTTTTGAAGGATATTTATGCTGGATACAGAATTTTAACTTGATAGCATTTTTTCCCACTTAAAGCACTTCAAAGTCATATTTAAAGATCTTCTAGCTTAAATTTTTCTGATAAGAAGTTAGTGATCATTTTTAATTTTTACCTTTGTTCTTTTGGAGTAATACATCCCCCACCCACCCCTGACTGGTTTAAAGATTCTCTCCTTTTCTCTTTACCATTGGTTTTCAGCATTTTGTTTATTCCAGGACTAGCTTAGTCCTGATACAGAGCCTTTCTGGGGTCTCTATCAAATGCATATGATATTCAGTGAGGTCTGTCCACTCTAACTACCAGGAATTTGAATGTCTCCCAGACCTTTGCAAGCTCAAGTAGTTGTTCCCCTCACACTCTGTAGTTATTTTTCACCCCAGATTTTATTTCTTGGTCTCATGAGTCTTGCCTTGTGCATATGCAGGTTAGTCTCCTGGCAAAGAATTAGGAGGGATCTCTTCAGATTTCTGAAACTTTTTCTCACCACAGCTCCCTTCTTTTTTGTGTTCTGTTTCTTAAAATCCAGTGACTTCATTAGCTTCAAACTTCGAGTTCTGTTTCCTCAACTCAGTGAGATCTCTGTGTTCTTTTTGGGTTGCCCTTCCATGTAGCACAAGCAGAAAAAAGTCGGGGCATTCAAGGATCTTTGTTTCCCTTCTGTCAGGAATCACAGACCTGCACTGCCCAATATCTGCAAATAATATTTCATGTATATTTACAGTAGGAAGTCTAGCCCTGTACCAGTTACTCCATCATAATTGTAAATAGATGTGTAAGATTTTAATTTTTTTGAAAATCTTTATAACTTTTGATATACTTCTTAGAGTATGGCTTCATTATAAAGAATGCTAGCTCATATTTTAATCTTTAAGCCATGCCAGAAAGAAAGAAGAAAAGTTTTTTTTAAAAAAAGAAAATTTTTGGGATCCCTGGGTGGCACAGCGGTTTGGCGCCTGCCTTTGGCCCAGGGCGCGATCCTGGAGACCCGGGATCGAATCCCACGTCAGGCTCCCGGTGCATGGAGCCTGCTTCTCCCTCTGCCTGTGTCTCTGCCTCTCTCTCTCTCTCTCTCTCTGTGTGACTGTCATAAATAAATAAAAAAAAATTAAAAAAAAAGAAAATTTTTTTAATTTTGAAAATGAAACATAAAAATTTTAAAATGACAAAAGGAAAGAAAGGAGGAAAAGAAAGATATTCAGTGTCTCAAAACCTAGAGTTTAACATGATCATCTTCATAATTTCAGACATCTCCTATTGCAAATATACATGTAGAAGAATAACTTTAGTTTTTAAATGAATTCATGCAATTCATATTATTTCAGTTAACTAATTTAGTTAACAAATTAATCTGTTTGAAAAACAACACTGGAGGGAACCCCGGGTGGCTCAGTGGTTTAGTGCCGCCTTCAGCCCAGGGTGTGATCATGGAGACCTGGGATTGAGTCCCATGTCAGGCTCCCTGCATGGAGCCTGCTTCTCCCTTTGCCTGTGTCTCTGCCTCTCTGTGTGCATGTGTGTGTTTCATAAATAAATATATAAAATCTCTTAAAAAGAAGAAAAGAAAACAACACTGGAGAAATTGCTTATCCACAGGTAAAAATTTTTTACTAGAAAATATTTCCCTCTAAGCTTATGAGATAAACTTATGGAAAAAGCCTAAGAGGTTAGAATCATGTTGTAGATTGCATGCTTTAATAGGTCTGCCATATTAAAAGAATTAAGTGTTGGCGAATACCTGCTTCCCCCCCCCCATACCTGCTTTTAGTAGCACATAAATTGATACAACTTTCTAAAATGGCTATGGTAGCTCAAGCTGCTAGAACAAAATACCATGAACTTATGGTATTATAAACAACAGGGGATTTATAAACAGTAGAATTTATTTCTCAAAGTTCTGGAGGCTACAAGTCCTAAGTAGCATGGCTGGATTCTGGTGAAGACTCTTTTTAGGGTTGCAGACTGCAGGCTTGTTTCTTTAAGTGGTAGAAGAGAGCTAACTAGCTCTCTGGCCTTTCTTATAAGTGCTCCACCCTGATGATGTAATTACCTCCTAAAGGCCCCATTTTAAAATACCATCACATCAGGGATTAGATTTCAACACATGGATTTTGGGGTTCACAAATGTTCAGTGCATTACAATGATAATTTGGAAATGCTCAGAATCCTTAAACTTGTTCATACCCTTTGCCTCAAAATTCCATCTTTGGGAATTTATTATAAGGAAATAAGAGATGTGGGTGCCTGAGTGGCTCAGTCGGTTACACTCAGGTCATGATCCCCAAGTCTTGGGATTGAGCCTTGTTTTGGGCTCCCTGCTCAGTGGAGAGTCTGCTTCTCCCTGTGCGCCTCACCTTACTTGTGTGCTCTCTCTCTCTCCCATGTTCATGCTCTCTCTCAAATTTTTTTTTTAAAAAGTAAAGCATGCATTTAAATATATGTATGGGTATGTATTATTTATTCATTACAATCCTATTTATAATGTTAAAAATGGGAAGCCTCTAAATGGTTCAATTATGCTACTGTATGACCAAATACTATAAAACCATTATAAATCATGTTCTTTAAAATTTTTGTTTAGTATACTAAAAATGACTTGACAAATGATAAAAATCATGGTTTTAGGATGTTTAAAGATGCATAGTATAAGAAAACGTTCACAATGCAGTAACTGAAAAAGTAGAGTGATACTTTTGAGTATTTTAAAAAGGAAATCTTTATTTAAAAGGATAAATAAATAAATAAATAAATAAAAGGATAAAATAGGGGCAGCCTGGGTGGCTCAGCGGTTTAAGCGCGCTCTCTCTGCCTGTGTCTCTGTCTCTCTCTCTCTATCGTGAATAAATAAATAAAATTAAAAAAAATAAAAAAAGGATAAAATATGCTAACTCTGAGTAGTTAGATTATGGGTTATTTTTCAATCTCATATACTATTTAATGTTTTTCATGTTTTCTGTGATAAGCATGTACTCTGATGTTAATAATCATCCAAAAAATAACTTGCTTTAGTTTTTTAGATTTTGTTAAAATTAGTGATTGGGAGGATGAAGGAAGAAGGATTTAAGTGATTTTTAGTTTTGATCCTCTTGATCATGCCTCTTTTCCATTTTTGCAGATTCAGAAACAAGCTTTATCAGTATAAATCTATTGAAAGTGATATTTATTCTTAGATGTATAGTATATATTCTAAACTTTTTTTAAAGATTTTATTTATTTATTAATGAGACACATACGGGGGTGGGGGGCGGAGACACAGGCAGAGGGAGAAGCAAGCTCCATGCAGGGAGCCCGATGTGGGACTCGATTCCGGGTCCCCAGGATCAGGCCCTGGGCCAAAGGCGGTGCTAAACCGCTGAGCTACCTGGGCTGCCCTCTAAACTTTTTCTAAACTAAGATAATCTCCCATGTTTTATAGTTTAAAATTATGAGTTTCTATCAAGCACTTCTTTGTACACTTGAGAGATTGAATATTGCTTTCTTTCCTTTTTTCTGTTTCCCAGAGATTTTTGTTTTTTAAAGTTTTGTTTTACTGTTACTGTCTACCTTCTTGCAGGTGTGAATGTTAAGAAAGAAGTCAGAGTCTTTAGTTTTCTCAACAAAACATTACATTTGCTGTTTCTCTCCTTGGCATCTTGAGCATATGGACCTGGTGCTCTTCAGGAACTCACTGTAGTGTGACTCAGCTTCACATTTTTTGCTATATATAGAACATGTTAGAAATCCAACAGAGAAAGTTAATATTCAGAAGAAGAGACAAAGGAATGTTGTGGTTAATGAAAAAAAGAAATAGACACATCCTCCAGGGAGGTGCCATTCATACCAGATCTTAGAGAATGACCTTAACTTGGGTAGTCTGGTGTCTGTTCCTCAGCAATTGTAGGTCCAGAAATTCATTTTGGTCAGGGGAAGTGATTTCATGCTAAGCAAATTTACTGAAGACTCATTTGGAAAACAAAATTAATTTCTTAATATACATTTAGAAATAATATCAAGCTAGGATTCTTTGGCCCACATCATCATTGTAGGGCTGTGACTACCAAAAGGATATGAACAATTGGGTCTGCTGATCAGAGTGTGTTTCCCAAGGCTTGGCACAGCGGTAAATTCTCTCATCACCTCATTTTTAAGCTTTGTCAGGGGCTCTGTAGCTCTAGGCAAATTTCTTAACCTCCTGAGTCTCCATTTTCTCATCATTAAAATGATAATAACTAGGTATCTCATAGTATTATTTTGGGAACTAAATAAGGTAATCTATGTAAAATGACCAGAACAATGCCTCACTCCTAGTTGCCATTCCATAATTGTTAAGATGACTTGCTTTCTTTTACTTCTGGATTTGAGACCTGGCAGTTGATAAAGATAATCTTTTCTTGTTCCCTGCAGACATTGCTGGAAACTTATGTATTTGTGTTGTAGAGGTACTAACACAACTTGATTTATAAGAATATTGTTCTGAGTCATAAAATTTAATTCAAATCTAGTGAAGAACTATAATAAGTCTTTTCACATGGAGCTATTTTGTTACCTTGAGACTAAGGTAAGAATCATTCTTTTAAGGAATTCAGTAGTGTTTGCTGTTCTGATTTGGCATTTCTAAAACAGCGTGATATTTCTTGTAAAACAAAGTCTGGATAACATTTAATAAGCTGTTTTTACTTATAGCTGACAACTTAGTAAGGTTTATGTTCTATGGTTCATATTTCTAATTTATTATATTCATAAACTGTGATGTTGTAAAAGATGTGATCCAATTCCATCTCTTTGAGATGAGATTTCTGAGACCCAGGGAACCAGGCTGAAACTGAGCCAGACAGCTGATGCATCGTAGGGGGCCTCCTGGGATTGTGAGGTGCCAGTGCTGCTAGGCCCAGGACAGTGAGACCCTTGATATGAGTTTTTGCTCTGGAGGAGGCCAGGTGAGCAGCCAGCTCCTCCTTTTCACATCAGCATCATTTCTTTCACATGATTCTGAGAAGGCAGTAGTGAATTCAAGCAGTAAGCTTGCCGTTAGTCCTGAGATGCAGATATTCTGAGTGAGTCTCTTCTAGAAGACCACCCTGGCCTGCCCTTCCTTCCATGCTTAGCCATATCCAATCAGAAGTGAATGAGAAAATGTCCTTTTTTGTGTGTGTCAAGTACCATGTTTGCTAACTAGGCACCATGGAAGAGTTTGGACTTAGCCAGGAATTTTACATGGCAGAGCTGAGGCAGGCCTCTGCCCCAGCATACTCTTCTCTTCGCTGGATTCCAGGGCCTCCCTACATCAGCCAAATTTGTTTTCTCTTCTGAATTATCACTTGACTTGTATGGGAGACTTACTGAAAGAATGTTTTGACATCTATTTAGATGTTATCTCTAATTGTTCTTTATAGTACTTTCTTATTTACAGTTGTGGTATCTAATTATCTCATGGGTCTGTATCTTCTGCTTAGCTAAGTCCTTGAGGACTATACCATTGTGATGTCTTTTTGTACTGCTCCTAGGTATTGAAATATTTTAAGCATTTGGTAATTAACTTGTCGATCAATAGGTAAATATTTGTTGTCGGTTTTTTAATTGCAGCAAACTACATTTTAACATCCTTTTAGTTCTTGCAAGAGCTGTATTTGGTATTTAAAGCTCATATCCTCAGAAGGTTTTAGATTAAAAAGAGTTATAAGAGTGCACTTGTCATTTGAAAAGAATTGAGTGCTTCCATAAATAATTCACATTGAATGTTTTAAGAACTAGGAAAAGTTAGGGACAGCAAATAAAATCATTTATTTATATAAATGATTTTTGGTCATCTAGTTGTGTTTTTGTTTTTTAAAATCACAGTCTGAGAACTACTAACTTTTATGGCATTCAGCCAAATATATGTATGGTTATGAAAAATAAGCTATCTTGAATTGTAATCATACTTTGGGGACTTCATTTACTATGACTATGTCTTAGGAAGAAAAAAAAAAGAAAATTTCATGTCTTTTTATGATGGGTTATAGATTGGTGTAGTTATGACCAGTCTTGGTACTTGGTTCCAGTCAGCATTCTTGCCCCTCCCAGAACCACACCAGCTTTATTGAGAAATAAAAATTGTGTGTATTTAAGGTTACAGTGTGAAGATTTGATAAATATATATATTGTGAAATGATTACTGCAATCAAGATAATTTATATATTATTGCCTCTGGTAGTTACACACACCCCTCCTTTTTTGGTGAGAATATTCAGGATTTACTATCAACAGATTTCAAGTGTGCAAATATAGTAATATTGACCATAGTCACCATGCTGTATATTTTATCCCCAGAAATTATTCATTTTATAACTGAAAGTTCCTACCCTTTGACCAACATCTCTCCCATTTCCCCCACCCCCCAGCCCTTGGCAACCACCATTCAACTTTTATGGATTCTGCGTATTATTGAAATCAAATAGTGCTTGTCTTCCTTTGTCTGGCTTATATCACCCAGCTTAATATCCTTTAGGTTTATCATGTTGTTACAAATGGTAGTATTTATTCCTTTTTTTGTGGCTGAGTAATACTTCATTATATGTGTCCCATTTTCTTCATCCAGTCAGCATTCTTGTAAGTATATGTTTTTTGTTTCAAGTGGAATCAGATGAGAAAAATATGGATAAATCATTGTAAATCTTTAACTGGTATTAGAAAAAACAAGGTATATACCATACTGAAAATGGACAATAATGTCATTTCCACTCCAAGGACTAAAGTAACATCTAGTGCAAATGTGGAATATTCAGTCAGACTTGCTTTGGATTTGGGAAATGCTGTATTTCTTTTATCTCAAATTATCTTTTTTTACACGGTGATATAAATATGTGTTTGGCTGATACTAGATATTAGCTTCTGTGGTTGGTTGAGGGATGTATTTATTTCTGAGTCTAGAATTTATACCTATGCCATATCGTTGTAAGTGATTTTTAAAAATTGAATTCTCGTGCCTCTGAATGTTCCCATTGTACTGATGTACACATACTCAAAACATTTGCTGTAGAACTAAAAATTAGTCCTAAGATAATTTATACTATATATTTTTTAAAAGCTTAAAAATTATTAAATTAATATACAGTAAAATTGATTTGGGGGGATATACAGTTCTGTAAATTTCAACTCATATGTAGATCCATGTAACCACCACCACGATCAGGATACAGCATAGTGCCATCACCCTAAAAACTTCCTCATGCTATCTCTCTGTTATCACACCTTTAATCCTTCACAACCACTGATGTTATACAAATGAAATTATAACTTTGAGACTGGTTTACTCTGCAGTCCATACTGTCTTAGTTACTGTAGCTTTAGAGTAAGTTTTAAGACTAGTTAGTATGGTTTGCTTATTTTATTCTTCCTTTGCTTTTGATTTTAAGATAAGTTGGTCTATACTGTGCGGGGCAGTGGTTCGATTAGAATTGTGGTAAGCTATAGATCAAATGGGAAGAATTGACACCTTGAGTATGTTGAACTTCTGGCCATGAAAGTAGTAAGTCTTCCCTTTTATTTAGGTCTTCCTTGGTATCTTTAATAGTGTTGTGATTTTCAGCATCAGCTTTTGTATATGTTTTGTAAATTTCCAAGTTTTTAGAGATTTTTCTGTTATGCTATTAATGATTCCTAGTGTAATTCATTATGGCTGTAGAACATATTTCGTGTTAACTTCAATTCTTTTAAATTTGTCAGATGTGTTTTATGACCCTAGTTATGGTCTTAATGAATGTTTTCTGTGTAATTGAAAAGAAACTATACTCCTGTTGGGTGGAATGTTCTATAAATGCCCCTTTTGTGCCTGTTAATTTTCTTTGCTTTGAAATTTGCTATATTTGATATTTATATAGCCGCTTTAAGCTGTCTTTTGATTGTTTCCACGATACGCCTTTTTCCATCCTTTTACTTCTACCCATATCATCATACTTGAAATAAATTTCTTGTAGGTGGCATATAATCGGGTCATCTTTTTAAAAAATCCATTCTGATAATCTTTTCTAATTGATATGTTTAGATGTTTTACATTTAATATAATTACTTATGTGTTTGGATTTAGTGCTACTATTTTATTACTTGCTTTCCATTTGTTCTTCCCTTTCCTGCCTTCTTTTGGGTTACTTGAAGTTTCTGGTATGCCTTTTTTTTTTTTTTTTTTTTGGTTTGGTTTTTTGTTTACTATATCTCATTCTGTGTGTGTGTGTGTGTGTGTGTGTGTGTGGCGCCTAGGGATTATAATATACATTCAGACATACCTTGCTTTATCACAATTCATAGATACTACATTTTTTATTAATTGAAGCTTTGTAAAGCAGCCCTGTGTCAAGCAATCCTATTGGTCCATTTTTCTAACAGCATTTGTTTACATTATGTCTCCGTGTTACATTTTGATAATTCTTACAATATTTCAATTTAATGTAATTTAATATTTGTTTGGTGATCTGTGTTTAGTGACTGACTCACTGAAAGCTCAGATGATGGTTGGCATTTTTTAGCAATAAAGTATTTTCTAAATCAAAGTATGTACATTATTTTTTCAGACATAATGATATTGCATACTTAAGAGACGACAGATTGTATAAACATAACTTTTATATGCACTGGGAAACCAAAATTTCATTTGAATCACTTTATTGTGATATTGACTTCATTGCAGTGGTCTGGAACTGAACCTGCAATATCTCTGAGGTATGCCTGTATTTAAATTTTTATAGTCTACTTAGAATATTTTTCCTCTTAAGTGGGATATAGAAATCTTAACACTATATATATTTCTTTATCCTGCTCTTTTTTTATTGTAATGTCTTGTATATTATACCTACATACATAGAAAACTCAGTCAGACAATATTATAGTTTTTGCTTTCAACTGCCAAATGTATTTTTAAAGGGTTTCAAGAAGAGAAAAATAGTTTATTATGTTTACCCAGATAATTATCATTTCTTTGTTCTTTCTTCATTACTGATGTTCTGTTTTTCCCTTGGCATCCTTTCCCTTCTTCCATTTAGTGATTGTTTTAGAACAAATCTACTGGCAATGAATTCTCTTAGTTTTACCTTCACTTAAGACTGTCTTTTATTTTGCCTTCATTCCTGAAGGATATTTCCACTGGATATAGAAATTCTATGTGCCAGTTCTTTTGTTTCAGCCCCTTAAAAATATGCCATTTTCTTCTGGACTTCATGGCTTCAGGTTAAAAACTCACATTTATTCAAGTTGCTGTTTCCCTGTAAGCAATGCATCACTTTATTTTTTTGGCTACGTTCAAATATTTTTACTGTTTTTAGTTTTTATCAGTTTGACTGTGATGTATCTAGGCATAGATTTCTCAGGGTTTATTCTCGTTAGATTTTCTTAGCTTCTCAAATGTCTCTATACATTGTGTCTTTTATTGTTTGTAAAGTTTTCAACCTTTATTTTCTCAAATGCTTTTCTTTCACTCTTTCACTGTCCTTTTGGGATGCCAGTGATGCTAATGTTAGTCCTTTTGGTGTTCTCAAGGTCCTTGGTGCTCTGTTCATTTTTTGTTGTGTAGACTAGGTATTTTTATCATTCTGTCTTCAAGTTCACTGACTTTTTTTTATCATTTCCATTTTACTTATTAAGCTCATCCAGTGAATTATTTCACTTACTGTATTTTTCATTTCTAAAATTTCCATTTGATTTTGTTTCTTTGCTGAGGTTTTCTATTCATTTTAAGAGTGTTCACCCTTCTTGGAGCATTTTTATGATACTTTAAAGTCTTTGTCAGATAATTCTGACATTTGGTGGCATCTCAATATCAACGTCTGCTTAACTGTTCCATGCAAGTTGAGATGTTCCTATGCAATTTTGGGTTGCACTCTATGGTATTATAAGGCCATGGGTCTTGTTTAAATTCTGTCGAGAATGTTCATTTTTATGTTTTAGTATACAATCAACCCTGTTGGGTTTGGCCTACAAGTTGCAGACAGCTTTTTATGGTTGTGATTTCAGTATCCGTTCGGTTTTCAAAGCCTGCAGTGTTTTGTTACTTGGGTCTGTCCTGTGTATACTGCCCATTGGCCAGTTGGAGATAGGAGATTTTCTCTGTTCAATTCTCAAAGGTTCTCATTTGTTGTTTGAGATCCACATTCATGTTCTGCTCTAGAATGAGCCTAGGAGGTCATAATCAAAGTTACGGAGTTGCTTTTCTGGGTTCCACCCATTCAGCAATTTCCCTTGTATGGTCTACTTCCCAGGGGCACCCTTTTTTTTAGTTCTCTAACCAGAAAGCTTTGTCTTGCAATTGTACCCACATCAGGGGCAACTAGTGGGAGCAAAGTTGGGGGCGGGGGTTGGAGAGAGGTTTGCAACACTCTCTTGAAACCACAGCTTCTGGGACTGAAGGGGTTCCTCAGACTTTTAAGGCCCCATGCTGTTACTGCTAGGAGATCCCTTTCCCAGCTCAACCAGAACTAAAGGGCTTCTGGAACACTGCCTACAGTGATGCCACTTCCAGGTTTCCCCTAATCTAGGCAGCAGGGATGGGGGTGGGCAGTAAACCCACACTGCTTCTATGATACTTCGAATTCTGATCTTCTTCCCCAAGATTGCCTGCTACCATTGACCTTTCAGATTCTTTAAATAACTGCTCCATGCATTGTATTTAGATTTTATAGCTGTATTCAATAGGAGTGAGAGAGTGTAGAGTGTTTCTTACTTCATCTTAGTCAGCACTTGTAGTGTGTACTTTTTAAGTATGGCATTAATTTATTCAGCCAATATTAGGTAGTTATCATTTGAGTCCTCACCATGTCCTGGGCATATTAAACATATTATTTGCTTAATTTTCTGGTAACTCTCTGTCTGCCTTTTATACATGAGAAAATTGAGGGGTAAAACTTTTAAACTATGTCCAAAGAACAAAGATATTAAGTGATAGGCTGGTATTTGAACACAGGTATTTCTGCCCCCAAGGTGTGGTCTCAGGACCAACAGCATCAGAATCACTTGAGAAGTTGTAAGAAATGCAAAATCTCTAGGCCCACCTCAGACCCACTGAATAAGAATTTTTTTTTAAGATTTTTTTTTTAATTATTAGAGAGAGGTGCAAGTGAACATGAGAGAGCACAAGCAGGGGAGGCGTAGAGAGAGAAGCAGACTCCCTGTTGAGCAGGGAGCCTGATGTGGGACTTGATTCCAGGATCCTGGGATCATGACCTGAGTTGAAGGCAGATGCTTAACAGACTGAGCCACCAAGGTGCCCTTGAATCAGAATTCTTTGTTGTTGTTGTTTTTTAAGATTTTATTTATTTATTCATGAGAGACACAGAGCTAGAGGCAGAGACATAGGCAGATGGAGAAGCAGGCTTTCTTTGGGAAGCCTGATGTGTGGGACTCAGTCCCAGGACCTTAGGATCACAACCCGAGCCAAAGCAGAGATTCAACTACTGAGCCACCCAGGTGCCCCCTGAATCAGAATTCTAAGAGTGGAGCCCAGTAACTTGTTTTGATAAGCATGGGTTGTCCTGATGCATGTTAAATGCGAGCAGCAGTTTTCTGTGCTTTTGGATTCACATACATTAAGTATGTTTTAGTTTCTTATCAAAACTTGAATATAAGAAGCTGAAATAACTTTTTTTTAAAATTTTTTTTTTATTTTACTTATTAATGATAGGCACACAGTGAGAGAGAGAGAGAGGCAGAGACGCAGGCAGAGGGAGAAGCAGGCTCCATGCACCGGGAGCCCGATATGGGATTCGATCCCGGGTCTCCAGGATCGAGCCCTGGGCCAAAGGCAGGCACTAAACTGCTGCGCCACCCAGGGATCCCTGAAATAACTTTTTACCATTGTTTGAGACATACGGATAGCTGAGTAAAAACTAATTTTCCCCTAAAATCACTAATATATAGCTTTGAGATCATATTTTTCTGTATTATCAAGGAAGCAGCAGTTAAAAAGTAAATACTATAAATTCTTAAATTTTAAATGTATGTGTGTCATATGCACACACATATATGCTTATGTATATAAAGAAATCAACGTAGATATGGTTCTGGGCCAATAAATCACTAGTAATTATTATGCTGTATAATGCTCTGTATTTTGAATTTTAGTATATTAATGCTATTTGTCCTAGATTTCAGGGTAACTTTTGATATTGGCTTAGATTAAGACTGGATTAGATAAAATGGCCCATACATATTTGGATGATAGGTCGTATTTTGTGCAATTTTATCTTTTTCACCAAAGATTAAATGTATAACTGAGTTAAATTTGCATTCTCTTATAAAACATATAAACTTATCAGTCACACACACACACAAAACCCCATTAGACCACATCTCCAGAATCTGTTTTTTAAATTAGTGTATAATCCATATGTAGATTAGCAGATTGGTTATAAAAGCACTGTGTCTTGTGATAAACTTTGGAGTTAGAAACACTGTTTGAATCCCATCTCTCCTTTTACTAATAGGGTGCCTGGGAGTTGGAGCAGAGCAGATATTATTTTTCCATTTTAGAGAGAGGTTTTATAGTTAGTGTTATTTATATGAGATCTTAACTCTTGTTACCCTATGGTGTCTACATTAGCAGGACACCTACTAACAGCTGGGTACTATTTAGGGAACATTGGTATTAAGGTGAAGAGCACCCTGTTTAAAGCTTACTGTCTTTAAACAGGAAAACAGTTGTTATGCAAAACAATGATTGCTTGTGCAGACTGTGGGTATGTTACGTTGGAGCCAAGCTGGACATGAGAGCCCAACTGTTAGTATTTGAAATCATCTGTGGTGGTGTGTACACCACAGAAATCAGCAAATGCTACATACATACAGTCAGTTCTGCTGTCACGGGACATGTGCATTCCTAAAAATCCCTAAGCTTAGGGGAAACGGGACATAACATCAAAAACTTCTGGGTAACACCTTTTTTTTTTTTTAAAGAAGGAACTGAATAAAACGGATAGCACAGTTGTTTTGCACATTAAAATGATTAAGAAAAACATAAATATGATAATATTGTGAATTAGAGACTTGAAGTCCGCCTTTGGGAGTAGCCATAGGAAAGGTTGCCTCTTGTGAGTTATTGTGAAGGGCTAGAAATAGGTGTCTGAAATTTGAGGAAATTTCACACCAGATGTGAACAGGGATGGCCCTGCCTCAGGAGGCCGACTGAGGTAGCTGGGAGATGTTGGAGATGGGCACACAGGGCTGGGGGCAGCTGGGTGCAGTTCTCTGTATTCACCTAGCATTTCCTGGCACACAAGCAAATGTAGTTCCTGTTGTGCTTGTGTTGTTCTGGAATGTAACAAGCACACTGAAACAAATTTGAATTTTCAAAACAAATGTTATAGCTAAAGTGACTTATCAGGCCTTTTTTCCCCTTCTGAGAGCTAGTTTACCAACACCAGGGAGAAGGAGCTCTTCCAGTTGGCTGGGAAGGGTGTTGGAGGACTTGACAAGAGGATGGTAATTGAACTGAGACCTGAGGAATGAGTGTAGTGTTTTACCAGGTATAGTAAAAGCAGGGGGAGGGCATTCCATGCAAGGAGAACAGCAATATGAAAAAGCATGCAAATGGAAGCCTGATGTGTTCAGGAAACTCATACATAGTTAAGTATTAAAAGAGAATTAGAACTAGGAAGGAAGAAGGAAAAGGAAACCCTGTTACTGAAATGTAATATCTAAAGGGTAGGGGCCAGATTTTCAGTGGCCCCATACTCTCCTTGAAAGAATTTTCATTTTATCCCTGGCCGGAGTAGGGTGGGAGGTGGGACGTTGGCAAGTAGAGAACTGAAACATTTTGGGCAAAGAATTGTATTTTCTGAGACTGGTTTATATGGTATTCCCTGGTGACAGTGTGGAGGGCAAATTGAAGAATACCCAACTGGAGTCTGGACTCTAGTGAGGTGAGGAGGAGCCAGGCCGTTTGCATCTTTCTTGAGCTTGACTCCTTTGAGAATATTACAAAAGCTGTAGATGCTTACTAGTGACTGTGCTCTTTTGTGTTCCTAGAAGTCACTATTACTATACTCATGTTTCTTGAGTTTAAGGACTAGGGCCATAGAGTCTTCTCTATGGTGATGAATCAGATGACTTTATAACCAGCTTTCACGATAGCTAGTTTCACTATTAATTTTATTTTTCTAATGTTTAAAAATGGTGTGGTGAGTCATCATTGGAAAAGTTTTTTTATTGTAATGTGCATTCATTGAGAAATAATTACTTGGGTCAAAGATCTTTGCCCACTGGCTTTCTAATTTTGCCCCAGTTGTTTTATCATATAGAATAACCATTGTAAGGGATGAATAAATATCAGGAGAAATCCAGGGGTTAATAGGTGCTATAACTGCATTCTTTCAAGGAACAGTTAGACATGAATGATAGGAATTACAAGCCTAAATTGAGAAAGCTGCCTCCCCCACTTTTAAAAAATTAAATCCTTTTTCTTAGTGTTCCTTAGCAAGTGTTTTGATGCCTATAATCAGAGTAGGATACTGATAAAACTCATATCTGATTGAAGGTACCAAAGAGCCTTTCTATAACTAATTGAAAATAATAATATCAGGATAAAGCATTTAAAAATATTTTCTAGTTAATAAACTCTGGTATCCTACACAGTCTTGTATGGTCAACATGCAATAAGTATTTGTTAAAAGTCTAAAACGCGGGGCAGTTAGTCTCCGGAGTGTCTGCCTTCAGCTCGGGTCATGATCCCAGAGTCCTGAGATCAAGCCCTGCATCAGTCCCTCTCCCTCTGCCTGCCGCTCTCCCTGCTTGTGCTTTCTCTCTCTCCCTCTGTCTAAATAAATAAATACATAAATAACTTTTTTAAAAAAGGTTAAAACACAGTACATAAATTTAGAGAGAGCTAAAGAAAAAAATAATGGAAACATTTGTAAAACCCCTTTTTTAGAATTTTCTAATTTTTGAAATGTTGGAGAATATAATTGATGGATTATGGATTCACCAAAGCCATATACCCTCAATAATTTGTCTCTGATACTTCTGTGAGGTAATAGTTGCTGTGTTTTTTTTTTTTTTTTTGATGAGGCATTGGTTGTGGTTTTAAATTATAAAACTAAAAATTTAGAAGAATAATACATGATTTTTGCAGAAACATAAAAATACTGTATGCTTGAATAAAAATTAAAACTCTTAATAACCTTAGAGTACTGATTTTTTTTCTCCCTCATTCATATTTGTAACTCTTCTTTGATAGGAAAAGGTATTTGATCATCAAATACCAAATTCCTTCTATAGCTTAGTACTCTTGGCTACTTATTACTTACTAACTGATGATAGCCACTTGTGAAAGGAAACCATAGATATAAGCATATAATAAACAATATTATAATCAGATGCTCACAGTTACGGTGTAATTTATTGACTTCAGTTCAACTTTAAAGGGGGGGGAGGTATTCTAATCTGTATTACCTGGTCCACACATTGCCAAATTATACATATTCTCTCTCTTCTCTATTGTCCATATTCCTCTCCTTTAGCCCTCTCAGAAGCCCTAATCTTTTCTTTGTGGCAGATATTTATTTATTCTAGACCTCAACATTTACAGAAATATTAGCATGTCTTTCTCTTACAGAAATAAGATTTTCTTTTCCTGCCTAACCCCTGTCCTCACTATATCTTAATCCATACAGTTGTGATTGTTTTCTGATTGAGTCGTTTGGCTCTTCTAGAATATGCAGAGAATCATCTGTGAAGTCATAGTCTTTTAATGTGGCCAAGTACAGGAATAAAAGTACTTTTTTTAGCATGGCATATAATGCCCTTTAAAGTGTATTTTCCCCAACTTTTCAGAGTGCTTGTTCTTTTACTTCATTTTACTTCTTTTCACCTTTAGCATCTGAACCACTCCTCTTCCTCTGGAAAGCGAGACCCTTTCCTGAGTCTGTGCTTTTGCATGATCTGCTCTTGAAATGCCTTTCTCCACTTTGTAGGTAAGGTCATTCTTCAAAACCTAGCTCAAAGTCACCTCTTCTGTCAGGCCTTCCCTGATCCCCTGCATTAGCAGGGATTAGGTACAGTGGCAAGTAACAGAACCTCCAAAATAACAACAAAGGCCTAAAAGCAAAAGAGAATTTCTTTCTCTCCTATAAAAGTTTAGAATTTGCAGCGTAGAGTTGAAATGACTGCTCTTCTCCACAAAGTCATTAAGGGAGTAATTTCCAGCTCGGGCTTTAGAATCTCTCAGAGTTGACCTTTGTGTCCTCATGGTGCTGAATTGAGGTATCTGTTTTAGCAGCCTGACCTGGGAAGGGATGAAAAAGGGACTAAGGGCATATGTGAGCTATCTCTTAAAAGTTTCCGTGGGTCTCCCACACTACCTATCTGCTTGTACCTCCTTGTCACAAAGGAAGGCTGAGAAATCTGGTCTTTATTCTTGGTGGCTTTTATTATGGAAGAGGGGTAAAAACAAGTATGGGGTACAACTAGCCCCATGCTACACTTCCCCAGGTAGCAGTGGGTGCTTTGTGCTTTGTGTTCCCAGCAGCACTAATTAGAACAAATTAGGGTTACCTGGGTGGCTCAGATGGTTAAGCATCTGCCTTAGGCTTGGGTTATGATTCCAGGGTTCATTAGTGGGGAGTCTGCTTCTCCCTCTCCTACTTATACTCCTACTCCCCCTGCTTGTCCTCTCTCTCCTGTCAAATAAATAAATAAAATCTTTTTTTAAATTAGAATTAATTAGAATTTAGGTTGTATTTTAATTTGCCTTCTCCACCAGATTGTGGACTTCTCAGACTATGTTTGTCTTTTTTTCTTTTTAGCAAATAGTACATGCCCATAAAATGTTGAATGAATTGACAGAGACATAGCAGCCATTGATACAGGGAAATTGTTTATGTAGGCCTTAATTTCACAGACTTAAATTTTTTTTTTCCATTTTCTCCATTACATGGAGAGAAAGACACTGCCAATAGTAGATGGCATGGCTTCTTCTTTTTCAGTGATGCCTCTGAACTGACTGACCACACAGAACACAAAGTGACTTAAAGGTTGTATATTCTTTTCTGTGTTATAGAGGTTTTTTACACTGTGGTAAAATACACATGAAAGTTAACTGTTGGGATCCCTGGGTGGCGCAGCAGTTTGGCGCCTGCCTTTGGCCCAGGGCGTGATCCCGGAGACCCGGGATCGAGTCCCACGTCGGGCTCCTGGTGCATGGAGCCTGCTTCTCCCTCTCTCTGCCTGTGTCTCTGCCTCGCTCTCTCTCTGTAACTATCATAAATAAATAAAAATCAAAAAAAATTTTTTTAAAAAGAAAGTTAACTGTTTTCACCATTTAAATATACAGTTCTGTAGCCCTAAGTATATGCACTTGTCATATACCCATCACCATTATACATCACCCTAACTTTCTTTTTTTAAAGATCTTATTTATTTATTTGACAGAGAAAGCACAAGCAAGGGGCAGGGGCAGAGAGAGAGCAAGAAGCAGACTCCCACTGAGCAGGGAGCCCATGGAAATTCTCAATCCCAGGACCCTGGGATCGTGACCTGAGCTGAAGTCAAATGCTTAGCTGGCTGAGCCATCCAGGTGCCCATCACCCAAACTTTTCTGTCTTTCCCAACAGAAACTCTGCCCCCATGAAACACTGACTCCATGTTCTCCTCTCTGTCCAGCCCTGACAGCCACCATTCTGCTTGCTATCTCTGTGTAGTTGACTACTCTGGGAACCTCAGATACTTGGGATCATTTAACATTCATCCGTCATGACCAGCTTCTTTCACTTAGCAGAATGTCTTCAAGGTTCATCCATGTTGTAACCTGTGTCAGAATTTCTTTCCTTTATTAGGCTGAATATATTTCATCTATATGTACCACCGTTTATTTATCCTTTGATTTGTCAATGGATGCTTGGGTTGTTATCTTACACTTTTTTGTGAGGTTTTGTTTTTTACAAATATCCTCAAGAGAGGTAGAATCTTGTTCTATTATCATTTCACCACCACTACCCTCAAACATACATAATTACATACCTTTTTAAAAGGAAATTTAAGAAGATGAAATCAGTCCACCTATATTAGAAACATAGTTTTATAGGAAGTAATTTACTCCCCTCTCCCAATCATAGTCTCTCAAGTATAGTCTAAAAAACAAAATTAAGTTGTGAAAAACATTAGCCTGGTGTGAAATCTGGGAAATGAGTACAAGAGTAGAATTAGGAAGAAATATAAGTGGCTTTCCACAAGAAAAAAATTAGATTTTGTTTTAATTAAGAGTCTCTTGATTGTATGGTAAGGCCACAGGAGAGAGTACAACTTGAGTAAAACTTGTGGGTCCCTATTGTTTTTAAATATGGAGATTTTAGGGGCCGCTGGTATCTCAGTCGGAGGAGTGCAACTCTTAATCTCAGGGTCATGAGATTGAACCCCACATTGGGTGAAGAGATTATTTGAAATAAATAATTTTTAAAAATAAAATATGGAGTGGCGCCTGGGGCTCAGTCCATTAAGTGTCCAACTCTGATTTTGGCTTAGGTCATGATCTCAGGGTTGTGAGATCAAGCCCCATGTTGGGCTCCACATTGGGCATGAAGCCCGCCTAAGATTCTTTCTCCCTTTCCCTCTTCCCCTCCCTACCACCAAGTGAAAAATAAAATAAGATTAAAATAAAATAAAAATAAAATAAAATATGGAGATTTTACTATCACTGAACAATGAAAAAGAAATTATAAATTATGGCTGTAGCCTGGTGGTTTTGCTTTTATGAAATTCTCTAGCATTAAAGAGGAAAGGGTTATGAGTGGGTGGAATAAGGAAAATTAGCTTCTATCAGGTGGAAATTAGTGACAATAGTGATTGGAGATCTGATTGCCAATAATATGAGTAATGCCTAGAAAATTCTGGGTTTTGGTCTGTATCCCATTGGGCACATAGTCCAAATTAACAATCTAATTCTTTTACTTAAATTCTCAGATAAAACTTTCAAATAATTATTTAAGTAGACTCCATGTCCAGTGTTTTTTTTTTTTAATTTTTATTTATTTATGATAGTCACACAGAGATCTCAGAGAGAGAGAGAGGCAGAGACACAGGCAGAGGGAGAAGCAGGCTCCATGCACCGAGAGCCCGATGTGGGATTCGATCCTGCGTCTCAAGGATCACGCCCTGGGCCAAAGGCAGGCGCCTAAACCGCTGCGCCACCCAGGGATCCCTGTCCAGTGGTTTAAACAGAATCTCATACACTTTCCTGTTGCTGCTGATTGTTGGGTCATGGTGAGTCAAACTTGACTAGCCGACTCACAGGCCAGCAGTTACTTGATTTGCTCAGTTACTTGAGCCAAGACCAAAGTACCAGAATAGGATAGAGCACCTTGGTTCTTATTATACCTTTCTGTCTTTCCCAAAAATATCTGGCTGTAAATTCCCATGTCTCTCCTAAGCGATTTGAGTTACAAGAAGAATCATAAGACTTCTTTGTGTTTTGAATCTCAAGGTACCATAGTAGAGATAAAATTAACACACCTGCAATCATCTGAGTAGGAAAGAACACATTGTGATGTTAGCAGTAAACTTTTTTTGAGAAATTAGAGCTTGGTTTAGACATGAAACATGGAATTGAATGGTGAAGGACAGAGTAAATGAAGGGGTGTCAGAGGAAGGAGAAACGGGGCCTGATGACAGATGGCAGAAAGTAAAAGTCAGGTGCAAGATGCTGCATGTGACTGCTGATTGTTCCTGAAAGGGAATGAACCTGGCTGAGTTCTGAGTCTAGGAAGAGAAGAGAGATTGAGGTGTTGTAGAACTCTAGGAAAGCGTGGTAGAAATCTGGACAGAGTTACTGGCAGTGAAAGAGAAAAGGTAAATTTGAGAGCTGTTCTGGAAAAAGAAACTGCTGAGTTAAGGGTAAATAGAAGTACCTACTAAATATAAGGGTTTTCCTGTAGAAAATAGATTCTCACTTCGGAGAGAAATCTTAAGATCATTGTAGATACAGTGAATCTGAGGTATGATTGGGAATAGCTGAATTGAGGTAGACTTCTTAAACTATCAGGATTGAAAAGCAGGTGGAATGTGTATCTTGGAAGTGTGCTCCTCATGCACCGCCAACTATGCTTGAGGAGGTAAGAATCGGTCCTAAAATCCCAGACGTCAGTGTAAAAAGGCAAGAACATATGTTCTCATAACTTCTATGTAGATGTAAAAACTCTTAAAATCAAATACTGTTTTTCCCATTAGCTTCATTTCAACTGAAGGGACTTAAGTTAGTTCAGTAAATGACATTCATAAATTGCATCCAGGAAACTGAAGTTCTCCTACAAGGTTAAATAAGAAGTCAGAATCCAGATTGCTTACATGGCTTGTGAGGTGCAGAACAGGGGCAGAAATCTAGATTCTTTTTTTTTTTTCAAAGATTTTATTTATTTATTCATGGCAGACACAGAGAGAGAGACACACACACACACACACAGGCAGAGGGAGACGCAGGCCCCACGCAGGGAGCCCCATGTGGGACCCGATCCCAGGACTCCAGGATCATGCTCTGGGCTGAAGGCAGACGCTCAGCCGCTGAGCCACCGGGCTGCCCAGGAATCTAGATTCTTTCATAAAGAACGACATCTTAGAATAAATAGATACTGCAGCAGAATACTGTCATACCAAGGAAAGTTATGTTCTTAAATATTGTAACTTAAGTTATTGAATTAACATTTAACATGTAGTTTAATTTCATAACACTGGAAGTAATCTGCCAGTATGTAATTGAATGTTTCATGTTTTTCTTTAGTGGAACATTTTGTTGGATCTGCTGTGCCAAATGTTTATGGCTTTCTCTCTCGAATGGCTCTTTGTGTATATAGCAAAACATATATAACCATATGGAGTGAAGTCGGAAAAAAGCTTGGCAAAGGAGTGTTTCTCTTATAATTAGATTAGAAACTGTCTTAAGATGTATGTTACAGTAATGATAAAGGTAATCCAATTGGGAATGATAGTCTAGGATAGAGGTGGACTATTATTTGGGTTTCTTTACAGATCCCCTGAGGTGGTTATGAGTAGCATTTTACTGATTGTCTACAACAAATACTGCTTTTTGCTTTCTTTGTTCTTTCTTGTGTATGCTTCCTTTTTCTTTATTTTCCCTTTTTATGGTGAAATATAACACACATAATTGAGCAGTGAATAAAATATAAAGGTACAGTTTAACGAGTAATCATAAAGCACACCACCCAGATTAAGAAACAGAACACTAACCAGTATTATCAGAAGCCTGCTGTGTGCCTCCCCCCCCCCACCCCCATCAAAACCCGGGCTCTTTCCACCCCATCACCTACAAGTTGCCAGATTCTTACTTAGGTGATAATTTATTCTTTCTCTTTAAAGGTTACTGCCTGTGTGTACAACCCTAAATGATGCAGTTTACTTTTGCCCTTTTCTATACATATATGCAGACATATGGTATGTCAGTACGTAGTCTTTTTTTTTTTTTGTCTTATTTTTGTGCCATTCATCCATGTGTTCTATATATGACATTTTTATTTCTCTAATCCATTGCACCCGTTCTAAATATGCCATGCAAACCCAGATAGCCAACCCCTGTCTGGAGTGGGCACACTTTACTTAGGAACCTATATCCTGGGTATCCTGTGCATCATGCTTTTTTGTTCTCTTGCTTCTCTCTGGGCTAAAGCAACCTTCCCTACAGTCTCCTGAGATTAGGGTTTAGGTTTTGTTATAGTTTACCTTTACCTGAGATTATAGCCCTTCGCAGTCCCAGTTAAATATGGGGAAGAGTTCCCTTGTACTGTCCACCTTTTGAGGAATTTTTGCATTGACATTTGTTCCCCAAAGTGAGGACATTGAAACCAAAGACCTAATTTACTATGTTCCATCTGCAAGTGCCCTCAGAGCCAGAGTGTCTTCAGGGGGATCCTTTTTACCTCTTTCATGTCCTAATTGACCCTAGAATTTGTTCTGCCAGTTTCCCACCATTTTGTCAACTTTTTATTTTAAGATGTTTTTGGTTTTTTGTTTTGTTTTTGTTTTTTGTTTTTTTTTTGTATCTAGGGATTTTTAATTGTTTGCAGCAGGAGGGTTGGTCTGAAAAATCCTAGTCTGTCATTACCAGATATGGTATCCTCTTGATTTTTTTTTTCCCACTTAGCCTATTTCCTGTTTTTCCTTCAGCCTCCATGTTAATGACTTTCACAAACATTCATATATTGAATACCTAATATGTACCAAGATGACACAAAACAAGTCCCTCCTTTGTAGTGGATTCTGGGTTATGGGCAAAGTTGCAGCCCTACAGGACAGCATTTTCCAGACTGATCTACAGAGTATTAGTGTCCTGTGAAATCTTAATAAGGTTGCCTTTGTCAAGTAAGTGTGGGTAGTAATGCCCAGAAGGTTATCTTCTCTCAGAGGGCTTAGGCATTACCTTATTTAAGCTACAAAATTTATCTGTAGACTATCTAATATTTTATAGCATACTAATATTCCAGGGAACATTAACAGAGTTTATACTCCAGGGAGTATACTCCAGGGAACAGAGTTTTCATAAATTTATTTATGAAACTCTGGAGTAGGATTCTGGAGTAGTAGTAAACATCCTCCATATTATTATGTGTTGTCACAGAGCAATTTCAGCTCTTGCTATTTCCACAGTCATGTCTAAGGGGAACATTTGCTGAGGGGGTAAACCAAGGCAACTGTGCTCTACGTTACAAATGACCGTCTTTTACTTGGCTGTGGGTGGTTGGACTGGTGTGGGTGCCCAAATGAAAGGCACCAGTCATAGGTCAAGCCACTGGCCAGCCAGGTGCACTAGCAGAGAGTTTTGTCCAGATGGGAACAAGCCCAACTAGTCAGATCCCCACAGATCTCATTGGCTGGCTAAAGCCATCAAGCTCTTACAGTTTTTAATTTTCTGTCTGAATGTGTACCCAGGATAGACAAGTAGCAGGGACTGGTAGTTACTATAATATAAGTACGCATATAATGATGTGGATCACAGAACTTCTAAAAAGTCACAGATTTTGCAGTTAAGCAGTGCAGGGTAGCAGAATTTGAAAAATCAAGAGAGGGAAATAGGAGAGATCTGTGATGCACCAAGAATTAGCCAAAGGTATAACTGACCGACAGCTTTGGGTTCAAAAAAAAGTAGAGTATAGGAGCAGAGAGACCAGCTGGTGGCTGGAGGCAAATCAAGTACCAAAAACCTGGTACCAGGATAGTTGATGTGACTCAGGAGCACTAGAATGATGACCCACAAACCTCCTGCTGCTTGGTCCCCTAGAGCAATCTTAGGACCAGACCATGTTCTCCCTTCCAGTGTCCTTAAGGCCTACCCCCACTTGTGTTACTGGTTTTCTCGGATTTCTATGAGAATTCTTATTTACCTTATCCTCAAGATTCATACTTAGAACTAGTCATTGTCCCCCACCACGTACAGCTATGTTTGCCAGCCTGAGTGAGTGAATGTCAGTACTCTTCAACCAGAAGTGACTGATACATAAGCAAAGAGTTGAATTCATATCAGAATGCTACTTTTTTTTTTTTAAGAACTAGAAAATGTTTTTATGGCAATGGAATATGTACCATTCCTACCACTGCTTATTCCCTTTTCCTTTTAATTACATTTTGGAAAGTTGTCTTCTAAGCTGTGTTAAAAGTGGTACTGTTAAATGGCATCACATAATCTATTTCTGTTGGTTATCCTATAAATAGTATCTCCATATACCAAAAAAATGCACATTAATTATTATCGGTACTCCTTTGGAAAGAGTATTTTGTACTTCCCAATCCAATGTTACTTACCACTGATCCTTAGAACTGTTTGAGAAAATCAGACTGTCTCTGTGGAGATCTCTGTATTATGTTATTCCTTTCTCCATTGATTTAGTTCAACACACCCCTCTCACCCACTATGTGTCTTTTTCCTTCCTCACTGTTCTCCCACCTATTCTTTAAAAGTATGTTTTTAATACTTCATTATTTATTTCTTCTACATTTTACACATAATTTTGGGTTTATAATTTGAAATCAGATTGGTCTTTTCCTAGCTCTATTTCCTTTTTGAATAGCATTTTTTTCCAACTAGGAAATTAATATATTTCAATATAATGTTTTAGAAAGGAGAAAGAGAAAGAAAATGAAATTACAATAATCAAAAAGCACCCAGGATAACCACAGTAGTATCTACTGTTCATAATCTTTTTATTTTTATTTTTTTAAATTTATTCATAGAGACAGAGAAAGAGAGGCAGAGACACAGGCAGAGGGAGAAGCAGGCATCATACAGAGAGCCTGATGTGGGACTCGATCCAGGGTCTCCAGGATCATGCCCTGGGCTGCAGGCGGCGCTAAACCGCTGCGCCACCGGGGCTGCCCCATAATCTTTTTATTAAATATATTTGTAGCATATGTGTATGTTGAGGTCAGTTTAAACCTACTGTTTTATATTGATGTTCATTTACTATCGTGAACATTCCAGAATATTAAATACTCCAGAGACTTGGTTTTTAATGTCTATTATTCAAGCATATGAAAGTACCACAATTCTCTATTAACTAAAAAATAAGTTATTGCCAATTTTTTGCTAAGATAGTACTATGGGGGCTATCTTGTATATAAATCTGTGTCCTTATCTGACTATTTCTTGGAATAAAGTTTTAGTTGTGAAACCTTTTGTCTAAAGGTACAGCATATCATTTGTCCTTTAATTTTATTTGTGCCATATTCTTTGATATCCAGAGTTTAAAGTTTTATGTCATTAAGTATTTTGATTTCCTTTTGGTTTCTTTCTTCAGCATTTTTATTTTAAAGATTTTATTTATTTATTTGACAGAGAGAGAGCACAATTAGGGAGACCTACAGAGGGAGGGGGAGAATCAGGCTCCCCACTGAGCAAGGAGCCCAATGCAGGGCTCAATCCTAGGACCCTGGAATCATGACCTGAGGTGAAGACAGACACTTAGCCAACTGAGCCACCCAGGCACCCCAGCATTTTGATTAAATAGGCTTTCCCATCTCTTCTTTGAGAGGTCATATGGTCCCTTTTACTTGCTACTTTTTTTATGGTGGGTTTATCTGTTTTTACAATCCCTTGAAATTCTCACCTATTCCTCTTACAGGAACATTTGAGGTTACTAAATTTTAGACCCAGAAGTATAGTTTTCAAGTTTCAGAAAATTTGACTGTTAACTGTATTTTTATTCCCATCTACTTCCAAATAGAGGAAAAAAAGATGATTAACAATAACCTATACTTGGACATGTAGTTTAATGATACTTGACCTACACTTACATAAGGAAGTGGGAGGGAGATCTCCAAGTCTATCACATATTTATAAACTAAAGTCTTCCGTTTGAGTTTCCTGTTGGTAATAGCAGAAAAGAGGAACACTATGACTTAGGTTTTTCATTGTCTGCTTAAAGGAAGCATATTGATTTTTTTTTTAGAGAGAGAAATCTTGACAGTAATGCCAAAAAGGAGTTTTTTTAATGGGTCTCTATATGAGAGATGATATCTCTGATAACCATTTTTTAGAGCATGGAATAATACAGGCCATTTATTTTATAAATTCTTTTTTTAAGTTTATTATTATTATGTTAGTAATCTCTACACCCAGCATGGGGCTCAAACTCACAATTTCAAGATCAAGAGTCACACACCTTTCTGACTGAGCCAACCAGGCACCCCATTTTATAAATTCTTAATAAAAATTGAGGGCATAATATTAAGTTGTACATCCAGTAAAGTATATCTGTAGGGAGTCAAAGTAATGCAGACCATATATTTTGAGTAATTTGATCAGGCACAGAGCATAGAAAGTCTTTGTGGATGGTTACATATTCCTTTAACTTAGCTCTTTTAACATAATAATCAAGATTTCTAAAAATCAGATTTTGATTTATGTATGTTTATGATAAGCAGTTAGAAATAGCAGTTATGGAGTGGTTCATCTACATTAGATCCAAGTATTTAACTGGCAAGTTTGACATTTTATTGGGAAAATTAGAGTCTTCTATTATTTGACACTGTGGAGAATTCTCTTATAAGTGGGTTTCCAGGATTACTTGCAAGCAATAACAGACTATTTTTACCTGCTACATGTCACACAATTATAATATGAACTACTTAAGTAAATAGTAAATCACTTCAAATCTGACAATGTCTAAGAAATTTTTGAGTTTTCATGAAGTAGAAGATTAATATGAAAATTAACTGTACTTTAAACTGCTCAGTTCATCTTTGAAGCTATTTAAGCTTACTTTTCTCTATTTGTAAAAAGAATCCCCATTTTAAGCTATGTTTATGGGAAGTAACTGTCCCTTAAACCATGTAGGAAGGTGTTTATAGGGGAGATCAGGCTTGGGGGGGGAGGTGTTGACAGAACATTATGGCTTTTATTAGTTTTTTTTGCAGTTGGTACTGACTTGTAGTGTTTAAATTGAGCATTAAATCGGCACCTGACTGAAACATGACTAGCTGTAGAGTATGAGACTTTGGTAATGTTGGATGTTAGGCTTATCCTTTAGTTTAATCAGACAATATGTAATCGGGAGTCAGAGCTCTAACTGCAGTACTACTGCTGGATCTTAAATAATGTGACTATTTGAGGAATGCTATGCTTATTTTTTAAAATTCTAATATAAAAAAAAATCACAGTGCCTTGAGGTTAGTTCAGTTGCTTGTAGAGGAAAGACTACTTGGGCTGGCTAGAGACAGAGGGTTGCTTATCCTCTTTAACATCTCCTATGAAAGACTCCTCACAAATCTCTTTTGGTTGTTTATTTACATTTTTAACTATTTGCAATATTAGTTTTTTCCTACGGGTTTCTCCTTTTTATAGAAAGATTCTTTATACACATAAAAATAAGCATTTGGTCATCTTTTTTCTCCAACTGATATAATTTCAGGTATGTTAGTTACCTGAAGTATTCCGAAATATTTATATTCCTAAATTATGATACCGAGAACTATTTTGTTGTTCCTTTTGTGTATAGTTCTTAAAGTGTGGAGGAAATAGCCACACATCAAGTCCCTTGACTTTTTTCTTAGCTGCTTGAAATCATAGGATCAATATTATGGAAGATGTTCCAGAGGGCAGTGAGGGGAAGAAGGTAGGTTATGCTGGGCAGCTGTTACAACTCAGACATGCAAGTGATGCTGAAGGCTGGACCTGGCAGAGGGCAGTGGAGATAGAAGACATGGACCTGTCACGGCCATAGGCTGGACTGTGGACCACATTCTTACAGTTCACCACTCCCAAGGGGAAGTACAAAGGCAGTGGCAGCTCTAGGGTGTCTAGCATATTCTCCCCCTTCCATTTTAATCTCATCCTTCTGAAGCATAATAGAAGTCAGGACTTTGACTAAAGGAATTATTTCACAGAAATATCAGTCTGTTTTCCTGCCCTTTCAGGTCATTTTCCTTGACATAAGTCTTTTACTTTCAGTTTCCACTGTTGGTTGTTAGTATATAGATAAGTTTGTTGTTAGTATATAGATATGTGTTTGACTTGTGTGTTGATCTTGTATCCTAGGACTCTGCTGAGAACTTACTTGTATTAGTTCTAGGGTGTTCATTTGTCCGTCCGTCCGTCCTTCCTTCCTTCCTTCCTTCCTTCCTTCCTTCCTCTTTTAGGATTGCTTAGGATTTTCTATGTAGACAATCATGTCTTCTGACAATGGACAGTTTTACTTCTTTCTTTCCCATTAGCATGCATTTATTTCTTCTTGCCTTACCATGCTGATTGTCGCTTCACCAATGGTCAGAAATCACAGTTGTTAGGCTGCCTTCTGCCTGGAATGCTTGCCTGGGTTGGTGCTTTCCTGTGCAAAGATTTTTAATTACTGATTCCAGGTCTTTAAGTTATAAGCTATTGATTTTTTAATTTCTTGAGTCAGCTTAGAAAATTTATATTTTTCAAAAAAATCTAGCCATTTCTTCTAAGTTTTTAAATTAATTGGCTTAAAGTTGTTCATAATGGCCTTTTATCCTTTAAGCATTTTATATCTCTCTTGGTTCCCTTTCTTATGTCTTACATGGGTATCCCGTAGTTTGTGACATGTGGCTATCATGCTTTATCAGGGGTTTGGTCTTTTCTTGGTCCAGTCAGTGTGCAGGCACACAATGCCTCTCTTCCCTCTGACCCCTGGCCCATTTCTAACTTGCAGTTTCTAAATTGCTCTGTACTTGGTATCCAGAGAATATATTGTTTGTTTAAACTATGGGTCAGCTTAGAGTAAATACGGGTAGAGCAAGGGCTTTAAGTATTCTCATCTGAGAACTTGAACTTTACTAGGATGTCTTCCACGTGTGGTATCAGTAGATGTTAAAATGAGAATATTTTTTATCGTCTTTTCAGCTTACTGGTTTCTCAGCTTTTGATAGATGAGGTTTTACTTCAGTTCTGTTAATGAGTTAAAGGTTTTTTAATTGTCCCATTTAAAAAAAAATAAAATTGCATGTCATGTGGTAATAGATAACACAAAACTGAGGTACATTACTTGGAGTCCTAGTCTATAATTTTGGTCAAAATGTTCCTTTTGACATTAGTTTTCTTAAGTGGTTAAAGGTATCCTCATTTGCCTTTACTTCCCCCAAGACTCCTCCCAAATATCTTTCTAAAGAACCGACTAATTTCAAAATGTTTAGATTTTATTTTATTTAAGCTGGTAGAGAATGTAGATCAAAAACAGGGAGGCTGTCCTAATTATGGTTGTTGTCTTTGTTTTTTCCTTGGATTCATTAAGAGCTATCGAATTATTTGAAGACCCTTAGCTTTCTACAGGCCTAAAATTTGGCATAGAAGAGAATAGTGCCCTTTAAGTTTATACAAGGAGGATAAATGTATTCTAAGTGGTTTCACATAGAAAATAAAAGGATAAAAGGAAAGTATTGTTATCCAAAAAAGCATCTTATTTTAGTTCTTAGAGTCTTTGTATTTCTGATGAGACTAAACTGCAGGGTTTGTAAAAGGGTTGCCCTTCCTAGAGAAGGAAATGGTCCAGATTACACTTGCTCACTTACCATTGGTAACTGAATATTCTTTGTAAATTATTAGCAGTATCACAATGAGCTCATTCATTGAGGTCATTGTTAAGCACTTCCCCAAATCGGAGATTCTTTTCTGGATTAAGTCTAGCTGGTATAGTAGCTTGCTCCACTGAGTTCCTCAACTGAGAGTTGTTTTGCTTCATTGGTGTTCATTGGTGTGTGTGTGTGTGTGTGTGTGTGTGTGTGTGTGTTTGTTTGATTGATTGTTTGTAGCTGCCTTTTAGCCTGAAGGGAGATGGGGGGTTGGGCAGGAAGGATGTTGACCCACATCTTTAGGGAGGCATCTGCAGTACTAATCACACACTGTTACAGTGCCCAGGGGAGGTGCCTGATTTGCCTAACTGAGGCAGCCTCCCTTGTAAGGTGAGAGATAAAGGCAAGACTAACTCACCATTCATCTCTCCCTAGCCATAAAACAGCTTTGCTTTTTGCTACTGTCACCAATATGTCCCCATCTTTTCCTGCCATTTTTGAGCGACCATGATAGACTCAGCTGTACTTACCTTATATCGTGTTATCCTCTTAAAAACTTTTGTAAAAGAGGGTAATTGTTCCTATTTTTAGATGGAGACACTGAGACTTAGATTTCACACAGCAGAGTGCTTGAATTTGGGTTTTGGGCCCTCTGAAGCAAAACATATGTTCCTTGTGTTCCACCACAGTCTGCCAATAGTGCTGGCCAGATAAGAGCTTTTCAGCAAGTGGTATATTTGATAGTTGATCACATAAGATACTTTTTCCATAGAAAATGAAGTATATCTTATTAGGATTTTATGCTTCTCTAGTGTGCAGTATCTATATGATAAAGTTTAAATTGTGGCACTCTTTTTATAGACTAAAAAGGAATTCTGGAGAAAAAAAAATGAGGACTGTGTTCCTAGGCCTTGCCCAGTACTATACAGATTAACCATGCTTCATTTAGGCTGTAGATGAACTGCTTCAGCTACTATGAAACATTGAAATCTCCTTAGTGTTTTCTAGGAAATCATAGAAATTTAAATGGTTAATAGAATTTGCAATCTGACAGATACTGTACATCAGAAGATTCTGACAATTTGTCATGACCCAGAACTGAATGGGATAATTATTTTTTGAAAGAAGGAAAAAGCTAAAGCTTTATGCTACTACTGGTTAACATTTTTGAAGTCTCCTGTTTTTTTGAGTGTGTCCTATGCCAAAGGCTTTAATAGATGTGGTTTCAAATCCTCATATCCGACCCATGAGGTAGGTGTCATTATCCTCATTTTACCAAGAGGGAAATTTGGTTCAGAAATCATCCAAGGGATCCCTGGGTGGCTCAGCGGTTTGGCGCCTGCCTTTGTCCCAGGGTGTGATCCTGGAGTCCGGGATCGAGTCCCACGTCGGGCTCCTGGCATGGAGCCTGCTTCTTCCTCCTCCTGTGTCTGCACCTCTCTGTCTCTCTCTATGTCTATCATAAATAAATAAATAAATAAATCTTTAAAAAAAAAAAAAAAGAAATCATCCAAGTATGAATACATCCAAGTTCACAGCATTCTGAAGTGGTAAAGCTGGACTCGAGCCTCTTGTCCTCCCCTATCTCCCCTTAGACTATCTCATGCCTATGCCCTTGCCACTGGAAGCAAAAGTCAGGCAGTGTCTCCACAAGTGATTTGGTTTAAGAATCGGATTTTGATGGCCTGGAGCACCCTCCTATACTGGAAGGTAAAATTTGAGAAATGGAGATGCAAATTTTATTTATTTGTTTTTTTTATTAGAAATAGCCCTTAAGTTGTCTTTTGGGGAAAGGTATTAATGCAGTCAGTGTGACACTGTGACCTGACTCTTAATTTGATGTCCCCTTTTTTCTTCTTTTTAAAAATGGACTACTGCATTTCTCTTAATATGCAGGAAAAAAGTATAAGAAGTTCTTAAGCTTCATCCCTTGAGATTAGGCATATGGGTTGAAACACATTTTTTTTTCTTTTTTTTTTTTTTTTTAAGATTTTAGTTATTATTTGGCAGGGAGAAAGAGGACAAGCAGGGGGAGCAGCAGGCAGAGGGAGAGGGAGAAGCAGGCTCCCCACTGAGCAAGGAGCCTGTTGTGGGGCTCAATCCCAGGACCCCAGGATCATGACCTGAGGTAAAGGCAGATGCTTTTACCAACTGAGCCACCCAGGCGCCCCTCAAACACATTTTTAACTGACCATTACTAGTATTCTCAGTAAGAAGTAGAACTTCTTGGGATCCCTGGGTGGCGCAGCGGTTTAGCGCCTGCCTTTGGCCCAGGGCGCGATCCTGGAGACCCGGGATCGAATCCCACATCAGGCTCCCGGTGCATGGAGCCTGCTTCTCCCTCTGCCTGTGTCTCTGCACCCCTCCCCCCCCGACTATCATAAATAAATAAATAAAAATTAAAAAAAATAAAGCTCTTGTTTAAAAAAAAAAAAGAAGTAGAACTTCTTTACCTAGATCTGCTAGTTTTAATAATGTCAGAACATTTCTGAGAAGCATACAAGCCTACACAAAGTGTTAGGACTCTCATAGTAGATAGGCATAGATTAGACAGCAAAACATTCACCACTAGCCTGCGAACATACCTTTTACTGTATATTCTTTTTGGTCAGAGTATTGTTTCCCTCATTATAACTAAAATGGAAGAGCTAGTTATTTTCTTTTGAGTATGTATGTGCTAGCTTTCGCAACTTTTAATATAGTTCCATCCTTTTCTTGCTCTATAATACTTGTAAAAATATAGAAATGATGTCTTCCTTGAGGTTTTAAAGAGCTTTGTAATGACACTACCTGGACTTAGAACTGTTTGTGTATAGTTCTAAGCTGTATTCAAGAAGAGAGAAAACCTGAACAGTCTGATAATAATGGAAGAAACTCACATCCAGGATATTACTAATCCCTCAGTGTATTAATTTCTACATCTATAAAATTGAGATCATTTTTATTCACAGGGTTGTCAGGAGAAGTAAAATTTTTATATCGGTGCCTGGCACATGGTTAGCATTCAGTAATGGAAATTATCCTCAGCCATCATTGTCATCATTATTATTATTGTTTTTAGCTTTCTAGATGTTTGTCTGTTGTTGGGTTGTTGTGGGGTTTTGGGGGTTTTTTTTTATGTTTTATTGCTTCAAAGACTCTTGGATTTGTCAGTTTAAAAAAACATAGTTGCAAAACATTTTTCTTTTATTTGTCTGATCCTATCTCCAATATAGCTAATTTTAAAAAGTACATTTCTCAAGAAATGAAAAGGGATATAGCCACAAACACGAAGAAGATTTTTTTAATTGTAAAAGAATCTTATGTTCTCTTGTATTAAAAAGAACACATACTAACAGAGACAACAGGGGTTATCTCTGAGGGTGGAATTTCAGGTGAGATTAGACTTTTTTTAGTAGTTTATGTAGTGTTTTAATTCTTCATAATATGTATGTTTCATTTTTACAGAAAATATTTCCTAGTTTTTTCACTGTTATGCTGTAGAAACCATCCATATATCTTTATCATTACATCTTAAGATGATCTTCTTATTTTCTCCTAACTTGTTCCATAGAATGAATGATTATTAGTTTTAGTAAACAGAATATCAAAGGTGTTATAATGTGTTACATCAGAAGTTGGCGAACAATGACCTAGAGAGGCCAGATCTGGCTTGCCATTTGTTTTTGTACAGTTGAGGTAAGGATGCAAAAATTTTTCATTTTTAAGTGGTTGAAAAGAAAATCAGGAGAAAAGGAATTTTGTAACAAGTGGAAATGAAATTTGAATTTCACTAACTACAAATAAAGTTTTATTGACATACAGTCATACTTACCATATATTTATTTTCTGTGGCTGAGTTCAGGTTCTAATGGCAGAGTTCAGGAGTTATAGAGCACGTATGGCCTGGAAAGCCTAAAACACTTACTTGTTATATGGCCCTTGCCTGACCTCTGTACTACATTGAAGAAATCTGTTTAAAATTTTGTTCTGATTGTTGGGTTTTTGTGTTGTTGTTTTTTTGTTTTGTTTTTTAACTTTGCTTTGGCATAACCATCTAATCTAGAATGTGAAATTGCCAAATTAAAAGTAAGAACATTTTCATAAATATCACCAAATTGACATGCAGAAAAAAATCCCCAGCATGAATATACTATTTTCTAAATGGTCTATACTTTTCAGTTTTGAGTCCCTCTTTTACTTATGAGTTACGAGTTTTATATTTTCCTAAGGGTATTTTTATTTAATATTTGGTTATTAATTCCCATTGTGGTCAAAATGTGGCCTGTGTAATTTGAGTTTTTCTTATTATGTAGTGTATCATGCATAGGAAAGAGTGCATTCTAAAGAATAGTTCATAAGTAAATCCATGTACCATTCACCCAGGCTAAGAAATAGAAAATTAAGAGTGCTTTGTTTTTTAAATTTGTATGTATTTATTTTTAAAAGTAGGCTCCATGCCCAACTTGGGGTTTTGAACTCGTGACCCTGAGATCAAGAGTTGCATGCTCTATCTACTGAGCCAGCCAGGCACACCCTCACCCCCTCAGTATTTTAGAAGCTTCCTGAGTGCCTCTTCCTAATTCTGTATCCTTCCCCTCAATGGAAGCCATTTTTTGGTTTTTACATTTTTATATATCCATGTATACCTAAATACAGGAGTTTGTCCAGTTAGAAGGTAAATTGATTCAGAGACTACTGAATGGCCCATTCAGTTAAACATCTGACTTTGGTTCAGGTCATGATCTCCGGGTCTTGGGATTAAGACCCACACTGGGCTCTCTGCTCGAAGGAGAGGAGGGGGTATGTCTGCTTCTCTGTCTCCTCTCTGTCTCTCTCCCCCTCCCTCCCTCTCTCTGCCTCTCCCCCTGCTCATGCTCTCTCTCAAATAAATAAATAAAATATTTTTAAAAAGGTAAATTGATTTGTAATGTTTCTTTCTCTAACCATTTTGTTTTTGAGATTCACATTTAGATACAAACAGCTGTAGTTGATTGTGCCTGCTGTATAGTAATCCATTATATGAATGTACACTGATGGACCAGTGAGGCTTCACTTAAATATCTCAGTGAGAGTCTCAACTGCAGTGTTTCCTAACTTGAAGTTATTACTGTCTCCAACCCCTCACTTGCCAAACTGCTCTGTTACGTTTCCTGTCTCTGAAATAGCATCTTCATCCATCCACTTCCCTAATCCAGAGACTTGGCAGTTATTTTTGACACCTGTCTCTACCTCGTTCCCCATTTCCAATAATCATTAATCCTATAGATTCGACTTAACATCCATATCCATATCCATCTTTACTTTCACCATCCAGTCAAGCTCTTAAGTGGATGCTGCAGTAGTCTTCAGTGCAGCATTTCTTGTTCTCTGATCATAGATTCCAACGCTTACCTCTTCAGGCCTCACCTATGCACTCTTCCATTAACTTGCTAGCCTCTGCCTGTTTAGCCATTATTCAGGCCATGCTCACTCCTGCTTTGGA
The DNA here is from genome assembly GCF_053574225.1 of Canis aureus. Classification (NCBI taxonomy): domain Eukaryota; kingdom Metazoa; phylum Chordata; class Mammalia; order Carnivora; family Canidae; genus Canis; species Canis aureus. The sequence goes on from NC_135621.1 coordinate 51,793,826, forward strand.
ACCTTTGGGTGTAATAGATCATTGGACCTCACATTCTTTTAGTGCACATGTACATGGTCTACTGTATTAATATGTGTGTTGTAAAAGTATAAACTATATGAGGTTGAATTATATGACCATTTATTACCCACAAGATAGTAATTTTAGACATTTGAACATATTAAATAGCAGTATAAGATATAAATAGGCATCCAGTTAGATAATATAGACCATGTCATAATAGAGGTATAAATAACAGTTTAAAAACAACATTTTGGGGGCACCTGAGTGGCTTACTCAAGTATCTAACTCTTGATTTCAGCTCAGGTCATGATCTCACGGTGGTGAGATCAAGCCCCATGTTGGGCTCCTCACAGTGTATAGAGCCTTCTTGAGATTCTCTCTCTCCCTCTGCCCTTCCCCTTTCTCTCTCTCTCAAATAAATAAATTGAGCGAGAGGAGGGGCAGAGGCAAAAGGAGAAGCAGGCTGCCTGCTCAACCTTGGGGCTGGATCCCAGGACCTTGGGATTGTGACCTGAGCCAAAGGCAGACACTTAACTGACTGAGCCACCCAGGTGCCCAAATAAAAAATTTAAAAGCCCAAATGAGTCTCAGATTCTTTAAGGGACTATAGCTGTGACAGCCATGCATCCCTGGATTTCTGGTTCACTCTTAATATTAAACACTGTGTTATCTCTTTCTAAATAGTATTGAAAGTGCCACCAAAATATCAGTCAAAACTTGTATCTCCTAAACTGCTTCTTGTAACTGAAATTGGCACAGAAATGCTTTAATCAGTTGATGTGACTTGATTTTTGCTAGTGTGACTGAAGGACTTTTCACTGGACCAGTATTACCATGACTAAGTAGTCTAGATGAACTTAAATAGAAGGAGAGGAGGGGTGTGGGTTGAGTTATAGTCCTCTTCTTTACCACTATGGCAGGCCAGGTAGTCATAAAACTTGTTGAGTTTATTTCTAATAAAGTATGGATTAAATCCCATTGAAATGAACCCTAGGAACTGTTTCAATTATTTTGTGGAAATTTTGTAATAGATACTACTTGGCATGAACAGGGCTATTGCCTTTAGTCCTTATTTTTTTATATATGTAAATTTTTGTAGTAATGAAATTTGACCTCTGATTTTCTGTAATTTTGATTTATAGTTCATCCTGTTAGATATCAGAATTTTCAGCAAAAACTCTTTAACTAATAACAGTTTTACAACCAGCTTTAAATTATGATAGTCCTAGGGGGAAGGAATGACTTTTTAGAAATTTGCTTTGGATAGTTTTAAGGATAGCCATGCAGGTGTAGAAATGTGAAAGCTTGTAATGCATGATGCACTCGTATTCTAGAATCAGTACACGTTTTGGGTCCTGTTGTTATTGCATATAAAACCCTAAAGTAATAGACTTATAAGTCAGGTCTCAAAGGGTTTCAGCTAAATACATTTCTAAAAATGTAATAACAAAAGAATCTCAAAACTGACATTGTACGTATTAAGATAGTTGGAATGCCTTCCTGAGTCTTCTTACATAGACTTTTCTGTGAATCACTACCAGTGTTTTTTTTTTCTTTTTTTTTTATTTTATTTATTTATGATAGTCATACAGAGAGAGAGAGAGAGAGAGAGAGAGAGAGGCAGAGACACAGGCAGAGGGAGAAGCAGGCTCCATGCACCGGGAGCCTGACGTGGGATTCGATCCCGGGTCTCCAGGATCGCGCCCCGGGCCAAAGGCAGGCGCCAAACCGCTGCGCCACCCAGGGATCCCTCAGTGTTTTTTTCTTGCGGTGTTATAGCTGCCCACATAGCATTCCCCACATCAAGAAAAGTCCACTTTCTATCAAGGGATGTGGAAGCATAAATTAGAATATTTTGTCATGATGCAATATCGCAGCAATCTCCAGATGAAGAATGGAGAATACACTAAATTTCATGCTTTATGAAACTGGTTCAGTGTTAGAAACTGCCTTCTGTCATGTGACACGTATACATGTTTTCTGCAGGTCCCACTTGTTTATACAACTTCTAAAGAACTGTATAGGAAGATAAGTGGTTTTAAGTTTGGTTGCTTTCTAAAATGGGCAGCCATTTTTCAGGTATAATTTGCTTGTCAAATATCTGTGGGTAGCTATAGAATTCATCTTATAAACATGGAGAAGAGAGAGGCTTTTGGACTTCTTGAATGTTCTTGTACTGTCTATAATCATACTGTACTCTAGACCAGTTGTATGGTTTATAATCTTACTTTACTCTAGACCAGGGTCAGCAAACTTTCTGTGTTAAGAGGCCAGATAGAAGATATTTTAGGCTTTGCAGGCTACATGTGGTCTCTGTTCTTTGTGGGTTTTGGTTTTTTTTTTTTTTTTTTTAATCCCTTTAAAATGTAAAAACCACTTGTGGTTTTGTAGGGTCCATACAGAAATAGGCCATAAGCCAGATTTGTCCCCTTGGGCTATGGTTTGCTGACCCCTGCTCTAGATCAGTACCGTCCAATAGAAATACAATTTTAACCATGCATGTAATTTTTAATCTTTTAGTAGCCACATTTAAAAAGTAAAAAGCAGATAAAATAATTTTAATAATATATTTAGCCAATTGTATCCAAACTATTAGTCATTTCAGTATGTGGCAGAAGCCACACTTCAGGGACTCAATGACCACATGTATTGAACAGCACACTGCAGATGAGAACTACTCAGAATAAGGACCATAAACTTGTACAGTTGGTTATCTGTCTTTGACAAATTAAGTATAGGAATTAAAAATAAGCATTTAAAATATTTTATAGCTCTTTGATAGTTCTTTTCTGTCTATTCAATCTAATAAGAAAATTGGTATTTGTATTTCATATGTTGTTTTTTTTTACATTTCATTTTTCCTAATAATTTATTCTTATAATGTCTTACAAAAGAATTGGTCTGTGAAATTAAAAAGAACCTACCTCTTCATTATGGAGAGGCACTGCTGTAGATAGTCTTTCCTAAGACTCTGCAGGCCTCTGGTGTACATGGCAAAAATAAAACAAAGAGAAACAGTGATGAGGCCTTGGTAGGTAGTTTATTTAGAACTACTCACATCCTGCCAACTGCTCCAGAGCAGTGTCCTTTTTACTTAATCTCTTTCAGAGCTACCATTGGAGCCCATGGCTGGAGTACCCTCGGTCAGTGGTTTTCCTTCTCTACTCTAGAATCACCCAAAGAGCTTATTTAAAAAAAAAAAAAAAAAAAAAAACCGCAGTGTCCAGGTGCACCTCTAGTCCAGTGAAATCACAATCTCTTGGTGGGGGGGGTTGGTGCTGTGTATCATAGAGCTTCAAAAGCTCTCCAGGTGATTATATTATGTAGCCAGTGTTTATTGTGTGGATCCCTAGCCCCAGGGGCCGGGTGGGGGGGGGCGGGGGGCAGGGGTGGGAGGGGTGATTGCTCTTTCTCCATTGGGAAAGAATGACTCATCTGGGCAGGGGGTTTTCTGTGTGGTGTACTGTTGACTCTCTTTAACAGTGGAAAGGGGACTTTCCAGTTAAATATGTCAGATTGAACATTGGCATTTTAATTCTACTCACTCCTGGAACCCCACTAAAATTAAAGGAATAAAAAAGGTATAAGGCATAAACCCACAAGTAGAAAACAAATAAGAAAGAGACAGAAGTAGGCCTGATTGGTCAACAAGATTTTGGTAGAAGCAGGTAGCTAGAAATTAACAGAATGGAGAAAATGATATAAATGTTTACAAATGAGGATGTTAAGAAGCAAAGCAATTTATACTGCTGGCTCAGAAATTAGAGAAACCAGTTAGCTCAGAAGATAAGGGTGAAGCATAAAGCTGAACACAGGAATGGCTGAAAGTCTGTATGCTTCAGGGCCCCCCATCCCTCCCTTTTCCCACAGTAATCAGGAGACTTTTACCCTGGATAAAACTAGAGGTTAGAACTTAGAGAAATTTATCTAAGAGGGTCAGTCAGAGCTGAGGTGTGGGTTATCTTTTGAAAATAAAGACACCTTTTGAAAAATAGAGACTAAGCAAAATTCCCCTTACCCTGTTCTCAGAACATAGCAGTCAAGTATATCCACAAGAGAGGAAATTGAAGTATTATCTCTGGGATTAACAGCTAGGAGACAAGATTTACAGATCCTGACTTTTGTGGATTTCAAAAAAAAAAAAAAAAAGAATTCATTGCCTCATCACCTTATGTGAAAGCCAGCCACCTGACAAGTACCCTACCCAACTGCCTGCACCACCATGAAGACAGAACTTCTGATCAGCATGTTAGTGGTCACATCTGCTGTGATGGACAGGGCCAATCATCAGACCCTTGTGGAAAGCCTCTAAAATAAAAAACAGACATGGAAAAATTTAAGGAGAAGAAAGGAAGAAACAGATAAAAATATTTAAAATGTTAAAAAAAAAAAAAACATTTGAAAAATGTGTATCCTCTGAGAAATGCTATATTTATAGTCCAAGAAACTAGAATAGGATGTTATTAAAAAGAACATTCAGGGAGTAAAAAAAAGGTCTTGGAAATTAAAGCTGTGATAAGAAACATTCTAACTGTGATAGAAGTGTTGCAAGGTGATACCAAAGAAATCTTCCAGATGGTAGAAAAGGAAAAGAAATGTGATATTGCTATACAATCAGAAGATGAATCTAAGAGGTCTACTGTCTAACAAAAGGACTTTCAGGAGAGAGGGATGGGGCCAATGAGTGAGATGGGAATGGAAAGGACACAATAAATGTAAAAAAGGCCCAGGCTAAGGATAAAGAGAGGCAGCTACAACTTCTCACAAAAATAAAAACAGGTCACATGAAAGGAGACTGGGAATTGCTGGACTTACTTTCCTTGATTCCCTGGGAGTAGAATTAAAGATGGAAAGGAGTGGCAGGCAGTGCTACTGTTTGTTATGAGCCTTGTTCTTTGAGACTACCGGCATACCTCATTTTACCGCACTTGACTTTATCACACCTCACAGACACTGCGTATAGTTTGAAGGTCTGAGGCAGCCCTCTATCAGGCAGGTCTGTTGCACAGTTTTTCCAACAGCGTTTGCCCACTTCATGTCTCTGTGCCCCATTTTGGTAATTCTTATAATATTTCAAGCTTTTTCATTATTATATTTTTATGGTGATCGGTGATTACAACTCACTGAAAGCTGGTTAGCATTTTTTAGCAATATATACACATTTTTAAATAAGGTACATACATTGGTTTTTTTGTAGACCTGCTACTGTTGCACACTTAATAGACTACAGTGTAGTATAAACATAACTTTTCTGTGCACTGGGAAACCAGAAATTTCATTTGACTTGCTTTATTGCAATACTCACCTTATTACAGTCTGGAACCGAACCTACAATATCTCCAAGGTGGGCTTGTATAAATGTATGAATTAGGTAAGGATAAAAAACAGCTTAAAAATAAAGAACTGAAAAGGAAACTGGGCTAGAAAGGACCTAGGATATTGGAAGAGTACATCAACAAAGATGTTGGAGTCACTAAGAATATGGCAAGGATTAGCCCCATATGTAACAAGACTATGAGCAAAGAACAGAATCATAATTTAAAAAAGAAAAAAAAAGATGATGTAATAACAGCAAGGCATGTTACTTCAAATAGTATAAACCTCAAAAAAAAAAAAAGGCTTACAAAAAAGATTTCTGCTAAAGGGAGGAGACAAATGTTCTGATAGAGTTAATAAGATTTAAAGTTTTTTTAATCTAATCCATCTAATACATTATAGTAGAATATATACCATATACCATGCAAACTCCTATATACCTAGCAATATGCTTGTAATAAAGAATAATCTGCAAGTATGTTTTATGATTTCATAGATATAAATTCATCCTATGTTGGATTGTCACTAGTTCAAGAGCCCTTTCTGTAAAAAACTAAAAATGAAGATACATAAAATTAATTTTTTCTCTTGTCTTAACCCTAGTCACTGTCTTGAAAATCCCAGTATTTATCACAAAGAACATTTGTCACAGTTATGGGAGGATCAGCTCTAATGCATCTCACTGCTGTAAGAGAAAACATTCAGTTTTCCAGTACTGATTCTAAACTGTGAAAAGTAGTACATAATGAGATAATAAACAGGAACAAAAAACTCCAGAGAAGAAAGTGCCATACTCTTTAAATGACAAAATAGAGAGACCTTTTTAAAAAAGTTTCTGCTGTCCTCTTAGAACAAAACCAGCTGAAGTTTAAGTTTGCATTTTTCCATTTCTTCTAATGTTGACTTTTAGGTTATTGAATGAGACAGTATGACTGTGTTAGAATTGTAAAATAACTTATTTGTAAAGTATGATGATCTGCTTTCAACTTTTTCTTAAGGAGCAAAAATAAAGATGCCAAATTGCATATTTTTTGTTTTTATTTTGTTAATTACTTCAGTAGCAAAGCTTTTTCTGTTACTCTTTTATTTCCAAACTCTTCCAGGATGAAGAATTGGGAAGCTAAAAGACGCCTTCCCATTTAAATCTAAATATTTTCTTTCTTTCCTCCTATTTGCCTTTCTATTCAAACTGCTTTTTTAAAATCACAGATAAAATTCAATACGTTGCAGAGTAGGGAGGGAAGATACTGAATTTTCACAAGTGATTGATCTAGCTGTAACCTTTAGATTGCCCGATGAGTGGAAATATAGCAGTTGGTCCGTGAAATCTGAAAGATCACTACTTACAGATTTTTGAACTAGTTAATGTGTTGCACAAATTTAGTCCTGATTTCAGCTTTGGAGCTGTTGAATACAGATATGTTTCAGCAATACAGAATGTATTTTCCCTTTGTAATGCTTGAGGAAGTGCCTGAATTATTTGTAATAAGGAGACAGAAATCAGTGTCATAATGAAAGTAGGTTGATGCATGGGAAAAGAACCTAGAATTTAATTGAGAGAATTTCTTTCCTTTCCCATGAAATCTAAGTATTTCATCTGAAAGGAAATGGGGAATGAGGATTGACCTGATGAATGGTGCCATGAGTGGCACTTAGGACCATCAGCAGCAATCAGCAGCATCTTCCTCCTCTCACTTCAGCAAGACAGCAGAGGGTGGTGTCCTGATGGGTGTCACTAAGATTTCCAATGAGAAGGGGCGGGTGCTGCCTGTTTTGTTTGCACACACCACCTTAACTTCAGTCTCTCCTCTTCCTCTTTTTTCTTTAGATCTTATAATCAATGGATAAAGTGGGGAAGATGTGGAATCACTTCAAATACAGGTGTCAGAATCTCTTCGGTCACGAGGGAGGGAGCCGTAGTGAAAATGTGGACATGAATTCCAACAGATGTTTGTCTGTGAAAGAGAGAAACCTCAGTATAGGAGACTCCACTCCTCAACAACAAAGCAGTCCCTTAAGAGAAAACGTTGCCTTACAACTGGGATCAAGCCCTTCCAAGAATTCTTCAAGGAGAAACCAAAACTGTGCCACTGAAATTCCTCAGATTGTCGAAATAAGCATTGAAAAGGATAATGATTCGTGTGTCACCCCAGGAGCAAGGCTAGCAAGAAGAGATTCCTACTCTCGGCATGCTCCGTGGGGTGGGAAGAAAAAACATTCCTGTTCTACAAAGACGCAGAGTTCATTGGATACTGATAAAAAGTTTGGTAGAACTCGAAGCGGACTTCAAAGGAGGGAGAGGCGGTATGGCGTAAGCTCCATGCACGATATGGACAGCATGTCCAGCAGAACTGTAGGAAGCCGCTCTCTGAGACAGAGGTTGCAGGATACTGTGGGCTTATGTTTTCCCATGAGAACTTACAGCAAGCAGTCAAAACCCCTCTTTTCTAATAAAAGAAAAATACACCTTTCTGAATTAATGCTTGAGAAATGCCCTTTTCCTGCTGGCTCAGATTTAGCCCAGAAATGGCATTTGATTAAACAGCATACAGCCCCTGTGAGCCCACACTCAACATTTTTTGATACATTTGATCCATCCTTGGTTTCTACAGAAGATGAAGAAGATAGGCTTCGAGAAAGAAGGCGGCTTAGTATTGAAGAGGGGGTTGACCCTCCTCCCAATGCACAAATACATACATTTGAAGCCACCGCACAGGTTAATCCGTTATATAAACTGGGACCAAAGTTAGCTCCCGGAATGACTGAAGTAAGTGGGGACAGTACTGCAATTCCACAAGCTAATTGTGACTCAGAAGAGGACACTACCACACTGTGTCTGCAGTCACGTAGGCAGAAGCAACGTCAGGTGTCTGGAGACAGCCATGCCCACGTTAGCAGACAGGGAGCTTGGAAAGTCCATACGCAGATTGATTACATACACTGCCTCGTGCCCGACTTGCTTCAGATCACAGGAAATCCCTGTTACTGGGGAGTGATGGACCGTTACGAAGCAGAAGCCCTCCTTGAAGGGAAACCTGAAGGCACATTCTTGCTCAGGGACTCTGCACAGGAGGACTACCTCTTCTCTGTGAGCTTCCGTCGCTACAACAGATCCCTGCATGCCCGAATCGAACAGTGGAACCACAACTTTAGTTTTGACGCCCACGACCCATGTGTATTTCACTCCTCCACTGTAACAGGACTTTTGGAACATTATAAAGATCCCAGTTCTTGCATGTTTTTTGAACCATTGCTTACTATATCACTAAACCGGACTTTCCCTTTTAGCCTGCAATATATCTGCCGTGCAGTAATCTGTAGATGCACTACATATGATGGAATCGATGGGCTCCCTTTACCATCCATGTTGCAGGATTTTCTGAAAGAGTATCATTATAAGCAAAAAGTTAGAGTTCGCTGGTTAGAACGAGAACCAGTCAAAGCAAAGTAAACTCTCCTGCCCCCAAAGGGCATTAACTAGATCTGCTTTTATGTGCATCAGACAGTACACCTATAGCAAGCACACATATCAGTGTTAGGTTTTTTTCAGTACAGTATGTAGGCTTAGTGTTAGTATCTGTCAGATGCAATCTGCTGTTACTCAGATAAACTTGGTGCCTATTGAGACAACAGAGGACAGAGCTATAGGTGTTCAGTAAGGCTACAAAAGTGTTTTGTTGATTGAGTGAACAGTTTGGTTTTTAATGACTGTTGTAATTGAGTAAAGCAACTCTGGGGCATTTGCTATGAAGAATTCTATTTCTTACTGAAGAACAAATTATTAATATTGGATGAGTATTTCAACAGTGTGACTAATGTTTGAAATTGTTATTTTTTTCTAAGAATTTTTCTATAACCTTCCAAAAGTAGCACTGTTTGTAGTTACTATAAATCAAGCTTTGGAAGTCCAAAAATAAAGACTGCCTTCCTTTGAGAAAAAAAAAGAAAAATGCAATTTTCTGGCCACAAGGGCATAGTGCAGTTCACTTAAGTGTTGATATAGTTTATAGTCAGTCTCCTGTCTCTTCTGCAAAAGGTACTGTTAAGTAAACCAGGTTTTCTAAATAGTTGCTCTTAAAAGTTCAGGCTTATAAAGCTGATAGTAGAATTTTATTTCAAGGCCTTAGGTTTTTTTTGGTTTTTTGTTTTTGTTTTTTTGTTTTTTTGAATGAATGCTTTAACTTAAAACACATTGGGAAGAGCTGCAATGTAGTCCTGTGTGTGATTTTTTTTTTTACATTAGTACATGCAGTCTACGCGCTGATTAAAGTTGGATCTTTTCCCGTGCCCATGATGTGTTTGTGAACCATGAAGAAAGTGAGACTAGAAGATGCCCACACAAGTCAGATGATAACAGCAGTGGTTGCTGATGTTGAGATTATTGTTAAACTGCAGTGAACAATTTGGATGGCAGTATTTAGCTCTTTGTTATAAACTCTTACAGCTGAATAGCTTAAGTACAATTTATAGAATTTCAAAGCAGTTAATTTCTAATGGAAAATCTGAAACCCTAATTGCAGATTTAAAAGGTACTGTACAACCATTCTATCTGTAAATAACTTTACTTAGCACCTTTTTGTCACTTAGAATAGTATGCAGTACTACTTGAGTGAGCTATTTTGGAAGTAATACCAAGTTCTAGTGTTTGCTTCTTAGTATTGAACTGAATTTACGGTTCTGTGCTAGACATTTTGCACTAGTCGAATCCATTCTTGTGTCTTTTTGTTAATGTGCTCTGTACCACTGGTGAGTGCTCCTTGGTTTTCTTACCTGCTGCTACAGAAAAGTTCTTTTACATCCTGATGGCTATTGCCAAGGCTACAAAAAAGAAAAGCTATATTTGTATGCAACACTAACCCTTTGACTGCTAATGTACGTTTCTGCTTGCTGTGCCTTGTTACGGCTGCTTTTTTTGTGCTAATAAAGTATGTTTGGTGTTCTCCTTGTATATCTGCTGTTTTATACATTTGCAACAATTTCTCTTGTAAATGGAATGGTATGGGGTTTTTAAATAAGCATTACCCAACAACCTACTATAGTTAATGCAGAATTACTGTACAGTCTAATATTGACTTATTCTTATTAAACTCTAAATTTAATGCTACTACTCATCTTTCCAATCGTAATCACATATACTGTGGAACAGTATATCTAGTTACTGCAAATTACTGTACAGTTTAGATTATAACACAAATGGACAGAGAAATATTGACTAACCATTGATTTCTCTGCTTGTAAATGGAAGATTGAAACTATCAATGATGTGTTATAATAAATGAATATCTTTAGCCTTCCACTTCATCAGAAACAAGTTAAATGAAGTCTTGTGAACTAATACTACATCAGCGCCATTTATTGGTTTGGGGACCATTTTTATTATAATCCTAAATGCCCAAAATGTAGAACCTAACCAAAGACTTGTCCATTTTTAAAGCAAAATGGGGATTGAGGGGACTTATAATTCTTATTATTTCTAATAAAAGTCCCTGAAGAACATATACCAAAGTGTTCGAGAACGTCATCCAAACCTACTTTAAAGCATTATGTGCAATTAAGTTGTTATGACATAATTATATTGCATAATTGTTGGGTCCGTTTTCTTGAGCTTATAATGTATCTGGAAAATAATCTCTTGGGAAAAAAAAAAGTCCTTACTGATTATTGGAGAAAGATTATATATGCAAGCAAGATCTTATTTTAAAGAGGAAACTTGAAACTCCAAGAAAGCACTTGATGTTTTATATGCTTGTAGCAAATTGATGTTCTAATTGTAGTTTTATAGAAAATATTAATGCTTTTATGTATTTCAGAACTTTCGTATGTTAAATGGAAATTGTTTTAAATGTGTAAATATTTGAGTTTTATGTAAGCATGTATACATTGTGCTAAAAGTCACATGTTTCAGTTTGTGTGTAATATTAATATGCAACCTTCGGTTTAAAATTTTTTTCCTAAAAAAATTAGTGGCTTATATTTTAAAAAAGAAAAATCACCAGCATGAAATTGCACCTTAGTCTATATTCACTGTGTCTTTTTCTGAATCCCATTGTAGCCTGTCAACTTAATATTTGTTCTCATGGTCTTTTTGAAGTGCATTTTAATACAAACCAGGAAATTCTTCAGAAGTTTGGACACATCTTCATAGTAAAGTAATTAACCCAAGGAAAGGTTCGTCTGATTCCTATCCATTCTCATTCTTTCCGGCATTCATTCATTCATTCATTCATTCACTTTATCTGTGTATATCTATAAACACACACACACACATATATACACACATACATATGTACATTTATGATAATGTTACTTTAAAAAATAATAATTGCCATCTGATTTAAAATCATTTAGAGGCCTTATTCTATATATATACACACTATCCTTGTACCGTTCAGATTTGATTATCCACACCTGAGGTTTAGTTCTGCTGATACAATCTTTTTTTTTTTTTTTTTCCTGATACAATCTTATTTGTAATACAGTCACCTTACACCAAGAAAACATGCATCAGTAATTTCTGTCAAAACACAGTAAATTTTTTTTGAAAAGGAAACAGCTTGGCTCAAATATAGTTTTAAGAGTCATTGTTAAATGTTTATTTCTTCAACAAAAATTGAGCCCAAATATCATACTCCACAAACTGCTGTGTGTTCTCATGGTCCATTGGAAGGTTTATATAAGACTTATAATGGCTTGAGCCATAAAAGTTGAAACTTGAATTCTGTGCCTCACTTTGACAAAATTCAGAGTTTATGAACCTTTTTATTTGACATCTTGATCTGGACGCTATTCATCTTTATCTCAAGTTTCCTTTGCTACTTGGCACTACACACTAGTTTGGTAAATTTTATTGAGATTAGTCTTAATAGACTAATCTTTTGTTTTTGTAGCAAAGAAAGCTTAAAGTTGCTTTTTGGTAGAGGCACAGAGGTTGTGAGTGAGTCAGCACTCTCATAGGGAAGCTAGAGCCATCTCTGGAAATGTGTAAAAACAGGGAAATTCACACCAGTTCCTCCACTTGTTCTGTACCCAAACACTTTCAACACATGCACTTTACCTAGAAGAAATTAGATAAAAGTGCACACGAAGGGCTGACTTAAAGGTGAAAAGTCTCCAAAGGGGACAGTGCTGCTTGGTGTGGATACACCAACACTACATATCTATGAGGCTCAGGCTTTGTTTCATGTTTTTGCAATAGCTGATACAAAACATAGACTTTAGAAATGTATGTTCTAAGATTATTTGGGGTTGAGTTTTTGTGGGAGATGCTTGGTTGTTGGGGTTTTTTGAGGGGGGTAGGGTAGAGGAGTTGCCATTGCAAAAACATGGGTCAGCTGGAACAACTCTTCATGTCCAGGAAGCTTGATTGAATATTTAGATTCTTTTCAGCCATTCATTCAACAAATATTTATTGAAGACCCATGTGACAGTCACCATTTTAGGTGATGGTTATACATTGGGGTACAAGACAAAGTAAGGGTCATTTGGGAACAGTGACTTTGAATGATGAGAAGAAAATCACAAAGAAATGAGCATTTTGATTAAAGGAACAAGAAAACTAAGTCTCAAAGCAGGAATAAGCTTATATGATGAGAAAGAGAATGCAGTAAGACCGAAGTCCAGTGAGTGTGATGGGGAGTGGCAGGTGATAAGGTAGAGTGACAAGGGCCTGACTGCTTTGGACAGTGAGCCCATAGTAAGTTTAAATTTTCTTCTGAATGTGATGGTAAGCCATTGGAGGGTTTTAAGCAAGGGATTGATTTGGTCTGCTCTCTTTTTGTCTAGTAGTTGGAGAACGGGCTATAGTGGGATAAAATAAGAGACTATTGCAGTCATCTAAGTGGGAGATGTTGAGACTGGTGGTAGTTGGAGGGAGAAGTCAGATTCAAGATGTCACCAATTGTCTTTTCTGACAATTTGGTGATGGATTAGATGGGAAGAAAGAAACCATGACTGATTTTGAGCAAAGATGATGCCATTAGTTGAGATTTCAGAAAAATGGTGGAAGAGCAAATTGAAGGGTGTAAATCGAATTCTGCCCAGGATATGTTGAGTTTTGAGATTCCTGTTGATTATCCCAACAGAGCTATTGAGCAGGCAATTGGATATATGAATGTAGAATAGGTGGGGGGGGAGGTGAATGGGTAAGTCATTATATGAATAATATTTCAGACCAGAGGACAGGATAGCAACAGGTAGGAATTGTGTATGGGATTAAGTATTTCCTTGGAGTAATTATGGCAACATTTATCTTAGTTTGTCAATTCAAGATTCTGTATCATTAGATTTTTTTTTTTTTTTTTGAAAATCTAAAGGATTTGGTAGAGGTAGAGGATTTTGTCTTTCAGTTTTTAAATACTGGAATCCTAAACCTTGCACTCTATTTTAAAATTTTATCCATGTCAAATTTGATTGTCATGCTTCCTATGTCAAATTAGCTTGTGTATCTTAGTATAGATTTTTATGTGAGAAATGCAAGTTTGTTATAGAAGATTTAGGAAATACTGAATATTAGAAAGAATCAGTGCCAAAAAATTTTAAGGAACAGTCCATATTATCATTTTCTCTATCATTTCCCATCACCAACCCAACCTTGCCACTTTCTTTTTTGTAATGATCCAAGAATTAACTGCTGCTAACATTTATGTTCCCTTCCACTATTTTTTCATGGGTTTTTACAGCGAAATGTTTGAAAGTTTATAAGCTATAGATACAGATAGGTGATAACCATACAGAAAGAGGAAGAGAGCTGTAGGCCTTTGAATTGCTATGAGAAGGTGAACAGATGCGCACCAGATTTGAGAGGGTGTACAGATGTACAAATGTGCTCCTTACCTGCATAGGCTTACATCCCTTCAATTCTTGAGGCAGATCATTCAGTGGTTAGAGTGACTGATAGTGCAAAAGCCCAGTCACTGATGGTTTCTTGAAATAAAAGTAGGCAAGGCGATCGATCCGTTGCTTCATAGAACTTCTAAACTAGGAGGGACACAGACGTTACACAGAAATGTGTAATGATGAGAACATACTGGAAATAGACCAAGCAAAAAGCAATTATAACCTGCTTAATGCTTGATAAGGAAAAACAGAAATGACCCAGGTGGAGGCAGGGTGATTTGGGGTCAGATCTGTTTCATCACAAGAATGTCTAATAATTGGACTTAGCAGAGGCTGGTGGAGAAGCCAGGTGTGGAAGTATAGTGGTGACTAGTAACTGGTGAGGGGCAGGACTGAGGTAGAGGAATCTGTTGTTTGTGGCATTTGAATGTGCCAGACTGAAGAGGCTGAATTTATCTAGGTTCTTAAGCAAGATGGTATTAGAAATTATGCCAGCAGCTGTAAAATGGATTATAACTGGGAGAGATAGGAGGCAGGAAGCCCTGTGAAATTTGCCTAGATCAGATTGCTAGCCCTGGAATTAAACTGAGGAGTACATCTGAAAGCAGTTGCAAGAGAAGAAAAAAAAAAAAAATAGCACATTTGGGGGTAAAGGCAGGCAAGCAATATGCTTGCCTAGGAGATTTTGAGTTAAATTTGTCATAGTTTCTCCAAATTCGAGCAAATCATAAGCCAAGCTAGTATCTCCCATTTAATATAATCTGCATCCTGTTTTTAAATAAAGCAAAATATGGAGAGTATATTTTTGAAAGTCACATTTTTAATGCACAGAATGAATAAATATTTGCTCAAATAAGGAAAACTTCATCACTCCTAGATACACTTGCATAGAGAAAATAGGAAAAATAAGTAAAATCTAAAGGAACATCAAAAAAGTTCTTATCTGACAAAAATGCTGAAAGCATGGCAAGGTAAGATTGAAAAGGGAGTTCGTGAATTTAGCCCCCCCACATGCTATTATGACTGATGAAGATTTTTCTCGTTAATTTTAGTAAGTGAAACCTGTATTGGATTTTTATTTAGTAGTCAGGATTATATTTAGAAATGTGTAATATTACCATCCAACATTTCTTTCTCTAGGTGTTTACTAAGCATCCCTTTCTAACTGGAAATTCAAGATTGGGGGGTATTTTTTTTTTAACTTCAGGTTAAATTTATCATTACACTAAATGGTTTGATCTTTTCTCATCTGCTTTAAAAGACATACAATTAGGCACTTAATCCCACCTTTCATTGCTCCTATTTTTAGGATGAATTATTTGAAATATATAGGGTTTTTCTTAAACCCCTTAAGATACTTTTAAAATTGAACTGTAATAATTACTGAAGACTTTGTCATTTAATTTTATAAATATTTTGTAGGTGCCCTTGGGTGCAATTGAGAGAATATTGAATTTTAATGACATTACAGGAATAGAAAAATTTCTTGATCTAGTAGTTCCAACACTGTGGATGATATAAATTTGCAAACCCTATCTTTAAAACATTGTCTTACCTTACAGCAACTTCTTAATGATGATGATAAGATTAGAAGGCCATAATTAATTTCTAAAATTTGGCTATGCTAAATTTCTCATCCTTTCAACAGTCATAGTCTGAAAGGCAGTATAGTTTATTGGTGACATGAACAAAACAAATGTAAGGGTCACCATTTGATCTATAAACACTTATGTCAGACGCTGGGTGACGTACTTAAAATAATACTAGAGGGAAAGCTGCCAGAACAGCTTCCAGGCCCAGCAAACAATATATAACCTGGTGCAGCAGATGGATTTTTCTGTAGTGCATAAGATTTACCTGAGCTGTATGTGTCTAATCCTCTGCGTGTCTTTGATACCTGACCTAGAGGGGTAAGTAACTTGTCCAAGGTCACAGAGAGAGTGAATGTCAGAGCTAGATTAAAGCACAGGTCTGAGGTCAGAACTAAGCCCTGATCCACTAACTTTCTGGATACTAATTTGGCCAGCCAAATTGATATTTCTTCCAACACTGTGATTTTTTACTGACATCTCAAGAGGACAGTAGACTTTCAACAACTGATAAGAATAGATTCTAAACCATTGCTAAAAGTGTTGAAAGAATAGGCCACTAGAGTTCCTCATTCATACTCTCTAGCTCATTACCTGGGGAGTGCCCCAGCCTGTTTCTCCCAACTTTTTCCAGCACTATTTTGCCCCTTATTCACTACTCTCCTGTCACACTGTCCTTCCAATGGCTCAGACACTCCAGTCACTTTCCCACCTCAGGGCCTTTGCATGTGTTGCTCCCTTCCGAAATTCTCATCTCCCCATTCTTCCACATAATAAAATGCGTCCTTTTTATTCTTTACACCTAAGTTTAAGTGTCACCTCCTCGGAAAGATCTAATCATGCCATTTAAAGGAGAGTTCCCTCCTCGTATTGTTTTCTATCTCTACCCTGGTTTTGTTTCCTTCATAGTCTTTATTACAAGAACTTGCATACATTTTATTTGAGTTTTTGGGTTTTGACTCCTCCTCTTGAGAAACTCTGAGAACAGAGTCCTCAGTGCCTAGCAGAGTGCTTAGCAGATACACTTAATATTTGTTAAATGAGTGAATGAATTAACAATCCACTTGTATTTATTTCTCCACTTTACTGACAGAAATATGAAAACCTTATTACATGTCCTTCTGAAATCCAGATTGCCCTACCTGTTTACATAATCTATTAAATTATTTTGTAATATGAGAGAAGGTAAGGTTAATCTGACATGAACTGTTTTTGGTGAGCCCGGGTGGGTTCCTGGAGATTACGACTCTCCTTTCTAAATTCTCATGGGCCCTGCCTTTAGTAATCCATCCCAGAATGTTGCCCAGGATTATGTCAAGTTCATTGCTCTGCAGTTTTTGGAACTACCTGTTTGCACTTTTTGAAAGACAAGAATTGCCTTTCTATGTTTCTGTGCTCTTCCAGCATGCCTTCCGTTTTTCTCAGCACCTCTGATGACTCAGCCTTTAGAGACCTTATTTGGAGACTCTTAGTTCTCTGGGAAAAAAATTAACCTAGGCCAGATTATTTGATATTTATAGCAGCTGTGTCTTTTCTAGAATCTCTTCACCCATTTGGACCATAAATGCCTTTTTGCCAGTATTTATTCTTTTTCAGAAAAGGCAAAGTGTAATAGGAATCAGATAACTGAGCTTTCCCATCATCCATTAACATTATACCACTGACTGTTTCTTCGCTTATCATCTACTTATATGTAACTGAAACTGTGTGTGTGTATATGTACATCAGAATGCTTCCCTAGTAGTTGGGAATGTCTTTGGATGGATGGATGTCTTTTCCAATGCATGTGGATCATCTTTAAGGATGGTGTCTTTTCCAATGCATGTGGATCATCTTTAAGGATGTCACAGCTGTGTAGCAAAGACAGGTGACTCTAAAATAGTTGCTCTTGAAAAGCTTGCCCTTTAAGATGAAGTATACGACTGTAGTAATGCTAAAAGTACAACTAAATATTTAAAGGAATGTGGAGTCAAATCTTTCATGAAAAGGAGAAAATTGGAAATACACCAAATCTGAAACTTCAAAAGGTTATTTCCGAGTATCATACAAATGGTGTAGATATGAAAAATATCAATTGTGTTTAACGCTTGAATATTCAGACTACAAGTCCCTGTAAGTGATAAAACCAATAGACATCTCTACTTTCCCCCGCCCTTCGTTTCACTAATCTTGTTTCCATACTTAGTGTCCAAATCATCTTCCTCCTGTATATGTTGAGTTTTTTTAAGCATGCCTGATTTTTGTTTTTGTTTTTCAGTTTTTGGGGTAGCTTTTAGTGGGCTCCAGTACAAAGAAGGTGTATATATAAAATAAGTACAAAAAAGGAGTGCCTTTATACTAACACCTTAAAGCTATTTAGAACTCCAGTAAAGTCACAAAAGAATGCTGCTTTGGAAATGGAGAAGCATTCCAAGTATCGTGTGATGTTTTCAAGTGGATTGTGGTTATAGTCTCAGTTCGCTGAACCAAACCTCTAGTGGGCTGATGCAGGCCCCCTAGTCCTTCAGTCCTTATGAACTGAGTGAAGAGATTCAAGGGGCTCAGAAGTTCATGTTTGAATGGAGGAAATGCAGAGACTGTGTTCTCTCATGGTTTGGGCACAAAGCTGTCCGTCCAGGTAGCTTTAAAAAAGAGACAAGAAAGTAACTAACCTGATGGCCTTACTGTGTTGAATGGGGAAACCCATGAATAAGACCCAGGACAAATGAATGCTGGAAACGTGAAGGCAACAGTCAATGGAGTCAGAGGTAACTATATATGAAAATACAGACCCTGGTTACATGGTACTGAAAGTCATTTAAAAAAAGAAGGAGAGGCACCTGGGTGGCTCAGCCGGTTAGATGTCTGCCTTCGGCTCAGGTCATGATCTCAGGGTCCTGGAATAGAGCCCTTTGTTGGGCTCCCTGCTCAGCAAGGAGTCTGCTCCCTCTGCCCCTCCCCCTGTTTGTCTGTCTGTCTGTCTCTCTCTCCCACACACACACACTCCCTCCCTCAAAGAAAGAAAGAAGAAGGAAAACCTTCTGGAAAGATTTTCTTCAGTGCCCCTGAACCCTATACAAGATTTGATGAGATTTTAGGGAGTTGGCATTTGGAGGGGTTGGAAGACTTGCATTCAGGTTCAGGAGCTGCCACTCATATCATCTCATATCACTCATTGGTCATCTCATATCACTCATTGGTCAATGACCATATCACTCATTGGTCATCTTGGTCAAGTCCGTTTCTCTTGGCCTTTGCTGCTTCTTGTCATGAACAAAACACCGTGGCCTTCTCGAAAGAAGTTCTTTATATAGCATTTTTCTTCTAAAGAATTCACATTTATTTCATAGCTGTGTTGCTGTTGTCAGACTACTTGGGGTGTGCCTCAGCTCAGCTACCTACTAAACAGGTAGCTTCTTGACTTCTCAGACTTGGCTTCTTCATCTGTCTTACCCACCTACCTTATCGTGGTGTGGAAATACTATGTTGAATGGTCCTTGAGAAGTGCAACAGTGCAGTGCCTGGCATGTAAGTGCTCAATATATGTTGTGATAGTTTTCTTTATCCTTCCATCCATCATTATTACTCCATTAGTAGAAACACAGAACTGGAATCTAGAGCTCCTTATCAAAACTGGGCCTTTTTTCTGTTGAAGGCTTGGCTAAAATGTAAATTCAGCCAGTAGTTCTCCTATACACTGTTGCTTAATGTGGGATTTTATTTTTTTTTTAAGATTTTATTTATTTATTCATGAGAGACACACACAGAGAGAGAGAGGCACAGGCAGAGGGAGAAGCAGGCTCCATGCAGGGAGCCTGACATGGGACTCAAACCCAGGTCTCCAGGATCACACCCTGGGCTGAAAGCAGCACTAAACCGCTGAGCCACCCAGGCTGCCCTAATGTGGGATTTTATTGAAAAACATAGTCAAAATGTTGAAACATGATCTTTAAATCTTCATGGGGAAAAAAATCTATAAAACTTCTTGCATGGAAAATTACTGGGAAGCAGATATAATAAAGCCAACCATAATTCTTTTCAGCTTTTATTTCAATGCTCATAAGATGCTTCTGCCTTCCATAGAGCAAAAGAAGTTGTCCCTGGGTTTAATAGAAGTATAGTATTATAAATTAAGTTCATGTTTTTCATCCTGGTAGAAATGTGGCAGTACACATAGAAAAGTTTCATTAATTCTTTTTCTCCAATGCACCGTTCTGTTTTATAACCTTGGCCGTGACTATAGGACCCAGACATAACACACACACATGCACAGGGCATGGGACATGACTGCAGTATGCCACAAGACCTGTCATAGCCATCTTCTATCACCATTGCAAATGATTGCAACTGTGTCATCCTGAGGGAAATCCACATTGTTATCAATTGCTGCCTGAAACTTTGAAAATCAATGTGGCTCCTTTCATGATTGAGATTTCTGAAAAAATTCTCTAGTGTCCTCTTTCATTTAATTAGTCTGGCACCTCCCCATTTTACACATGGAATTGTTGCTAGTTGTTACTGTGGCCTTCTTGAGGGCAAAGACCTTACCAATATGTTTCCCAGCTACACGCCTAGTGCCTAGCTCACTACTTGGCTCATGGCAGGCAATCAGTAAATATTTATTGAAAAATGAATTCATTTTCAAAAATTAAGTATCTATTGTGCATATATTTTAAAAGCATAAGGCATGGTCTTTTGCCCTAAAATTTTATTCTCTTCAATTTGAAAGAATTGAAGAACAAGATGACATTGTGTAACTTCTAGTTTTACCTTACTTTGTGTCAAAAACATTAATAAAAAAATTATTGTGCTTTGTTTAACCCTATATGACTTAATTAGCTGACTGCCTTATAGTTAAAAGTCTCTGATTTTGTCAACTTTGAAATTGAGACTCAACTTTTTAAAGCCTTATAGCATCATTCTACTGATTATATACTGTCTTTATTTTTTTAAAAAGATTTTGAGAGAGAGAAAGAGCTCAAGAGAGCAAGTAGGAGAAGAGGAAAGGGCAGAGGCAGAGGGATAGAGAAGCAGACTCCTCTCTGAGCAGAGAGCCCAGTGTGGGGCTCTATCTCAAGATCCTAGGATCATGACCTAAGCTAAAGTCAGACGCTTAACCAACTGAGTCACCCAGGTGCCCTTATATGCCCCCTTTAAACCATAAAGAGAGACTGGGGCACCTGGGTGGCACAATTGGTTAAACATCTGACTCTTGGTTTTGGCTCAAGTCTTGATCTCAGGTCTTGAGATCAAGCCCTGTGTTGGGCTCAGCTATCAGCATGGAATCTGCTTAAGACTCTCTCCCTCTCTGCCCTCCCCCTTGCCCTCTCTTTTTCTCTCTCAAACAAGTAAGTCTTAAACAAAAAACCATAAAGAGACTGCATTTGTATCTTCTGATTCTAGGAATGCTAGAGTTTTAGAAGATGCCAGTTTTGGCAAACCTATGTGTGTTGAGAGCTTCTCTGACTATCCTCCTCTGGGCTGCTTTGTTGTTCGTGACATGAGACAGACAGTTGCTGTGGGTGTCATCAAAGCAGTGGACAAGAAGGCAGCTGGAGCTGGCAAAGTCACCAAGTCTGCCCAGAAAGCTCAAAAGGCTAAATGAATATTATCAATACCTGCCACCCCAGTCTTAATCAGTGGTGGAGGAACAGTCTCAGAACCTTGTCAATTGGCCATTTAAGTATAATAGTAAAAGACTGGTTAATGATAACAATGCATGTAAAACCTTCAGAAGGAAAGGAGAATGTTTTGTGGACCATTTGTGCTTTATTTTTTTGCGTGTATGGCAGTTTTAAGTTATTAGTTTTTAAAATCAGTACCTTTTTTAAAGATTTTATTTATTTATTCATGAGAGACACAGAGAGAGAGGCAGAGACACAGGCAGAGGGAGAAGCAGGCTCCACGCAGGGAGACCAACGTGGCACTCGATCCCAAGACTCCAGGACCACGCCCTGGGCCAAAGGCAGGCACCAAACCACTGAGCCATCCAGGGATCCCCTAAAATCAGTACTTTTTAATGGAAACAACTTGACCAAAAATCTGTCACACAATTTTGAGACCCATCAAAACAAAAGTTTAATGAGAAAAAAAAAAAAAAAAAAAGATGCCAGTTTTGCTTTCAAGTGTGACCTGTAGTGCATCCATGAAAGGAGGGGAGTGCTTCTACCTCATTAACAAAGTTTTTCCTAAAAAAAAAAAAAGAAAAAAGAAAGAAGAAAAGAAAGAAAGAAAGAAAGAAAGAAAGAAAGAAAGAAAGAAAGAAAGAAAGAAAGAAGAAAGAAAAGAAAGAAAGAAAGAAAGAAAGAGAAAAAAAAAAAAAGAAAGAAAGAGAAAGAAAGAAAGAGAGATGAGAAAGAGTGGAACATAGGTTAGCTGTGACTCTTGCAGGTTTCTGTGTATGCCGAATAGCCATTGAGAGGTGTTTTCATTCTCTTAGGGAAGACATTTAGAATCTTGTCCTTGGGACCTACACTTGAGCAGTTTCAAAAGGAATGTTCTGAGAACTATATTACAGTTTTGAAGAATGTCTCTGAACACCGTAATTCAAATCAAGCCAAAGAAAGTGGTATTTTGACATTAACAGTTTGTAACTTCCCATGCTCCTCTTGTCCTTGCATCCCAGCCTGTGTAGCAACATGTGTGCTCTTCAGAAGGGGGCACATATTTCTCCCAAGCCTGTCAGCACAGGAAGGAAGGTCAAGGTAAATGGAGGATATTCCAAAACAAACTACTTTGACTGTAAATTCTTAGAATTGAAGCTCAATTCTACCTTAAATCATTGGATTCTTCTTTGAGTGCAAGAAAGCTAATACCACATTTTTTTTATATAATCAAACCAGAAAAATTTTGAAGAGAGAATAGTCCCCATCTTGGGTGATTCAAGTTCTTTTAGGTTAAAAAACTTTACAGTGTTTGATCTTGATAATTTTATTCAGTGATTGAATGAAAGGATAACATTGAGTGACCCAAAATACACTTAATTTGAATTTCTTGGTTAAATATATTAAATGGCTAAAAACAAAAAACTTGGAAAAAGAATAGCTCCCTACTTAGGAGGTCTCTCTGTCCAATAAATGACTCCTTCAAGAAAGGACATGGCCCAACCCTTACAAAAGCTCTGCTCTAGTCCTCATCAGATATTCAGGTAGGGCAACTGTGTGGCCTTTATCTGTCCTATCTTCTCTTTTCTCTTCCTGGAATTAATTAGAACCACCTCCCTCCTTTAAGGTCACTTGAGCCCATTTGCCTAAAATCCTAGGTTTCTGTCAGTTTAGGGCAGTAGCTCCCAAACTTTTTGGTCTCAAGACTCCATTACACTCCATTAAAAGTACTGATGACCCCCACCCAAACCTTTTATTTGTTGATTTATCAATATTTATTATTTTAGAAATTAAGACAAGTTAAAATATATACTTGTTATTTTAAAAGTAATAAACCCATCATACATCAACATAAATAACTTTTTTTGAAAAAAATACATTTTATTTATTTTTAGTGAGAAGAGCAGCATTGTTGCAATTTTTGAAAGTCTCTTCAATATCTGGCTTTATAGAAGATAGCCAGCTACTCCTATCTGCCTCTGCATTCAATCTGTTGCAATATGTTGCTTTGATTAAAACATATGAAGAAAATCTGGCCTCATGTAGATATGTAGTTGGAAAAGAAGAGGAAGAATTTAATAGCCTTTTCAAATAATTGTGGATATTCTTCAGTTTCATTTTTTCCAGTGTCTTTGGACATAGATGCTGCAGAGCTGGATTGAAAGAATGAGTCTGCTTGTCTCTTGTTTTCAAACCACTGATCCGTCCTTAACAATAATAGGAAATCTAAAGAAACTTTTCAGATACAATTTCTAAAATTTGAAGTTTCTGAAAAAAATTAAAGTTATTGCAAAAATAACAATAAAGTATACTCATTTCTTGCTGAGTTTCCAAAGAGGTGCAAGGAAAACTGGGATTTCAAAACAATGTATTGGACAATAATGAGATATAAGGAAAGAGCAAGTAAGCATAGTCCAAGTATTGCAAATAAGCTGGGTTAATGTCTGAAAAGACACATATTTGTCCCCTCAACCTACCACCTTAGAAAGTTCTAGAAAACATAAAACAAGCCCTACATTGAGTATAGAGTTTACTTAAAAAAAAGGCAGAGCTATTTTAGACAAGTCTGTGGTGCAGTATTTGCTTCAGAGCTCCCTGCTGATTGGCTAAGGCCTCACTGCACTACAGTTTCCTCTCTATTCCATCCTTTCGTCCTCTTCCCTTCACAGATGTGGATCCCTAAGAATATCTTGCACCCCAAATCCTGCCTCAGTATATGCTTCTGGGAAATCTAACGGGTGACATTCTCTCATCCAGAGCTGAATACCTGTATGTGTGTGTGTGTGTGTGTGTGTGTGTGTCTATGTATATAGGCTCATATACACATATAATATTTATTAATTACTTTCCTCCATTCAGTAGTACACCATCCACCAATTATCAGCAAATTGCGTTTTCAACATGTTGGCTTATTTATTGTAAATAGAGCTCTTATTTTCCTCTAATGAAAAATCTTTGTTATAAAAAAAAAAGATTTATAATGGCAAAGTTTTTTATTTTTCCCATTCATCCCAGTGTAATTTTTTCCCATTTTTAAGGTATTGACATCCTCAGTGCACATCATTTGTTAGAACAGTAGGGCAAGACATAAACAGATGGAATCAAATAACTTACAGATAATTATGGACATTAGCCACCAGTTGCGTATGACACAACTATGAACGTTGGCACCAGGCTCTCCAAACCTGACCAGGAGGTGGGATGTTGCTTGCCTAAAACAGGACCCACAGGACAGATACTCGGCTTCAGATCCCAGCATCATTGTTTTGGTCTTAGTCATATTAATCATAAACATTATAATTCTTGGTAAGAATGGAAAATATCCCATTTGGAACTTCAAGAATATGATATGTGAAATGTTGAAAGCCACTTTCTCAATAGACACACACTGTCCTTCCATGTTGTGTGCAGAGGACCTGGTTGGATTTCACTGGATCTGTTTGCAGGGAACTCAGACAAGGTCAAGTTTTTTTTGAAAGACCCTCCGTTAAATCGGGAGTTGGATGAGAGGGTCCCTAAGCTCCCTTCTTCTAACATCCCAGGTCCCAGGGTCTGTGCTATGTTGCCACATTGATTATTTTGGGTCCTGAGAGTAGATCAAAATGGTGATACTGTGTTTAATTTTAGGTAAGGCTTTTTATATAAAACAGCAAATGTAACACCCCTAAGATTCATCCTGAGAAACAAGCATATGTTTCATGGAGCCTTAGGTTGGGGGACAGCCGTGGGCTTGACTGTAAGGCAGGCAGAGGCCATGGCCAATGCTCTCCCCACCTCTCCTGTCCTTGCCCTGGCCTGGTTACTCAAGCCTTCCCTTCCTCAGCCTGCCCTCTCACCTCAGCTCCCGGGCATCACTTCCACAGACCACTGCTCCACTGACTTCCCAGGGCCACGAAATACAATCCAGATCCCATATACTGACACATAAGGGCCTCTGTGGTCTGACCACTGACCACCTTCCTACCTACCTCACCCCCTCTGGCTACTCTCCCCACCATGCACGTGGGATTCTGGCCACTGTGAGATTCTCACAACCCCGAACATCCACTCACCCCCTCAGCCCTGCGTCTGTGCCCACTTTTCTTTGTCTTTACCCTGCCTATCCCTCTGTCCACTCAGCCCCATCTGCCTGGCAAAGCATTGCTCAGCCCCAGGCCCCATTACCCCCTCTCTTGTTCTCTCTGACACCTCCCACTCACTCTGGGTTCCCTTTGCATTTGGCTTATTTCTCCGTCATAACAGATTCTTGCATTAGAGGCCATTGATTTTTCATTCCAGGCACTTCAGCCAGCTGTGAATGCCTGAAGAGCAAGAAGAGTATCTAGTTCACTTTTGTGTCACCAGCCCCACCTCAGTGCCTGACACATGATGGGCCTCAGTACGTGTTGCCTGTAGAAAGTTGAATGAATGGCTTCCCCCCACCACCCCCCATGCATGCACATCCACCCGTCTGAAAGGACTTGGTTTTGTCCTATTTTGTTTACTTATTTTGATATAGTCCCTCGGCTAAAGCATCCCCAATGAATGGGAGAAGTCTTAAGAGTGATTTCCAGACAAATCAGATGCCAACTGCAACGCTCAGCATCTGTAAGCAAGTGGTACAACTTCACTGAATTCAGGAATAGAGCCCCTACTAACAGACGATACTCTGCCTTTCCTTTCTAAGTCATTAGCAATTTCAGGAGAGTGAGAAGAGATATAAGGGAAGAGGGTCTCTCAATGCCCTCAAGTCATGGCGTGTGGGGAAGGGGCAGTCTAAATGTTAGTACCCCCTCCCCAAATTCCTATGTTGAAATCTAATGGGCAAAGGTGATGGTATTCAGAGGAGGGGCCTTTAGAAAGTACTCAAGTCATGAGTGTAGACTAGTGCCTTATAAAAGAGGTTCCAGAGAGCCTCCTAGCATCTTCCGCCACGTGGGGGTACAACAAAAAGTCTGCGGCCCAGAAGAGGGCCCTCAACCAGCCACGCTGGCACTCTGTTTCCAGCCTCAGACTTCCAGCCTCAGACAGTGAGCAATAATGTCTGCTGTTTGTAAGTCACCCAGTCTGTGGTATGTTGTTAGAGCAGCCTGAAGGGACCAAGACAGGGAGCCACCTGTTCATAGACCTGGCTAAGTATGACTCCCAGAGAGTAAAAAAGGGATGACTTCAGCTCTTCTCCCAGCTTAAACGTGTTCAAGGGTATCCATACAGGACACTGAAGGGTGTAAGGAAACCCTGGGAACATGGAGTTGAGTGCTGGTATAAGCTGAAGTTGGTAGAGTTTCACAGGTATGATTGATGTCTGACTGTTGTCCAAGGAGGCTGCTGGGAGGGCCCAAGGGAGACCTTCACTGGGGCTGGGAAACAGAAGAAGTGCGGGAAAATGTGTCTGAGAAGCTCATCCAGCACAAATATATTTGCTGCCAGACTATGAAATTGTTAAATTCATATTGCAAGTGCCTGTTATTGAAAACATCATGGTGAAATTGCCTGCCGAAGCAGAAAAAGGAGCTTTGTGCAGCTCTTGAGGAAGACTATGTGCTCATATGTGAGTCCCTGCCACCCCCCTCTCCTCAGCACTTAGCATCTGTGTTTCCAAGGTCCTGTGCACTATGCTCTGGCCCCAGGGTTTCAACTAGGATGATGCGAGCTCCTTGACAACAAGGTCTTTACTATCACCTCCATCTCTTGTGCTGGGCCCATAGTCACTGCTCATTAGATGAGCAGGTAGTTAGATGGGAAGACTGAAGCTGAATTGCCACCATGTGGTAGCACGTAGAGTCCAGCAGAGCTGCCCTTCATTGCTCTGCACCAGGTATACGTTCTCTCTTTTTCTCCCTAACACAACCCTCTGTGGTGAGTGCTCTTATTATCCCAGTTTACAGATGTGCACACTGAGGCTTGAGCAAATTCCAGTCTGAGGTCACAAAGGTAGAAATTGGTGAAGCTGAAACAAACTCTTGAATCTGCACTTCTGGTATTGCCTAAGGAATACTCTAAAAAGGACTCTAAACTAAAAAGGACTGTAAACTAAAGTCAAACACAACTATCTGAAGGCTCTGGTGAGTGAACAGAGGCAGGCAGATTGTGGTGAGGATGCTATGCTCGCAGGAGGGGAGCTGTGTGGAATGAGGGTCCATTTCCACAGCTTCTAGACAAGAGCCAGGCCCATGGAGCGGTGGGGATGCTGGTAGAAGAACTGTCTTTCTGGGGACCTGGCTGAGTGCTGTGGAAGCACAAATACTGGAGGAGGATCCCCAGATTCTGTCTGCCTACATCTCTACTGACTTCTGAATCACATGTGTGTGGAGCAAAGTCACAGCAGCCCTCTGAGGGCAGAAAATCTCAACTGAAATTGGAAGTGCTGGCCAAGAAACAGTTGGATGCAGTTTGAGTCCAACAAAGATATGTGCCCACTTTAAAACAGAAAAAGAAGAAAGGAAGGAAGAGTTTTTTTTAAATAAAGGAAAAGAAAAGAAATAAGACTCCTCAGAATAACATGACATAATTTATAATCCAGAATCTTCATACTTTGCCCTTCATACTGTCCAATGTTGGTCTAAAAGTACCCAACACACAAAGAACCAGGAATATGGAACACATTCTCAAGAGAAAAGAGTATTAACAGGAAAAAAAACAACCCCTGAGCTGAACGGGATGTGGAATTAGCAGACAAGAACTTTACACTATCCTCAATTAAGTTAAAAAAAAAATGCCCACAATGAATCGAGACATGAAATTTCAACAGGTAAAAAGAAACAAAAAATATATACTCCTGTATATATTAGACTTAGAAAATCTACTAAATAAGTTTAACAGCAGAATGGAGACAGAAGGAAAAGTAAGAGAACCTGAAGATAAATAGAAAATATCCAATAGGAAACAGATTTTTTTAAGATTAACAACATCAATGGAGCCTCAGAGATCTCTCAGATAATATCAGCCTAAAAATATGTGTCGATGAAATTCCAAAAGGAGAGGAGTGAGAAAATAGGGCAGAAAAGAAAATAGTTGAAGAAATAATGACTGGAAATATCCCAAATTTGATGAAAACATAAATTTATAGCTTCAAAGTGTTCAGACAACCCCAAGCAGGCTATGCTAAAGCTTATTATGGTCAAACTATCAGAAGCCAAATATATAAAGGACAAATCTCGCAGAGGTAGCAAGAAAAGAACAACATTTTACATATGGGGAACAACACTTCAATAACGAACGTACTTCTCGTTATAATCTATGAAGGCCAGGAGAGAGGAGAACAAGATTTTCAAAGTGTTAAAAGGAAATCTGTCAGCCCAAAACTTTATAGCAGGCAAAAATACCCTTCATGAATGAAGGCAACATAAGGACATTTTCCAATGAAAGGAAACTAATAGTTTTTGACACCAGCACAAAGAAATGCTAAAGGCAGTTTTTGGGTTTTTTTTTTTTTTCAGACAGAAGGAAATGATATCAGAATGAAACTCAAATCACCAGAAAGGAATGAAGCAGAAAGAGTAGCTAGCCGGCCTGAGAGCCTGCTTCCTCTCGAGACCCAAACTGGCCTCGGAAGCCAGAGACAAGACTGCCAGCTTTCCAAATGGCCAACGTCTATGTGTTAAAACCAAATGCCACTTATGATAGAATTAAAATTAAAAAAAAAAAAAATCAGGTACCTAGGAATAGATCTAACCAAAACTGCTCAAGGAAAACTGAAAACAACTGAACACTGTTAGGGAGAAGAAAAGAAAGGAGCAGACGAGGCCATAGGAGTGAGTTTGGAGAACGTCTTCAGCAGAGACTGCATGGGCTCTGTGTCCCAGGGTCGGGTAGGGGATGGAGTAGAAAACGTTGGCCCCTCTGGCCAGTCTCCAGCTCTCAAGTTTATGGTACACGTCCAGTCACCCAGAGACAGTCGGACTGCTCTCTAGCTGCATTCATATTCTACATTTCTAGCTGGTTAGGCCACCCCTGGAACAATTAACCATAACCATAACCACAGTCATGAGTTATTGCACACAGTAGCTACCAGGGCCGGTTGCTTTTACCAAATGAGTTGGTGGGAGGCAGTTTCCACAAAGTGAGGGAGAAGGCATCTCATTCAGTGTCTAGTACAGCTAGAGGAGGAAGAGGAGATCCTGCTTGACTTTTTTTTGCAGGAAAATGCTGTGGGTCATAAAACACGGTCTCCGGGTTAAAGGTCTTTCTAGTAGGTGCTATCATCATCAGTGCCTGGCTATTTGCACAGCTCTTCCATTTTGTGCTGATCTAACAGTCTGGTGCAGCGAGCAAGGCAAGGGGGTTGTATTCCTGCATTTCTGAGCATTTCTGAGATGCTGGCTAATGTGCCCAAGGTGACCCAGCTATAGGTGGCAGCACCCTATCAGAGTGAGGGTGGGGGTGCTCCCCAGAGCCTGGCATGCAGCTTCACTCACTCCTGCAGCATGCCGGAATCTGAGAGGTTTGTAGGACCCCAAACCTCTGTGTGGGGTGTGGCCGCTCAGCTGGGGCCAGTCTAAACTATTTTAACAGTGGACAGTGGACAGTGCTGTGCACCTGGGGGGCAGAGATCAAGCACCTAGATGCAGTCATCTGAGGCCCGAGGCAGTCCTGGCCCCCTCATCCCAATTCCGTGGCACCTGCTCTCTCAGCCCCCCCACTGCAGCTGGCTGGATCCTAACGGCAAGCTCTCTTCACCAGGCCAATTTCCAAGTCCAAGTTCTTGCAAGTAGTTCTGGAGATGGCGACATTTGGATGGAACATTGGAACTTGGCTGGTGTCTTAGGAAGGACAACTACAGTATTTGGCCTTGCTGAGGCAGGGCAACCTGGTGACGTGGAGCCCAGTTCAGGATCAAGTGTGACAGGTCTCAAGGCAATTTGAACTTCTTAAAGCTCAGACCAAGTGGCCAACTCTTTGTAGGTTTTGTGTTTTTTTCACCTGCTACAGCTTCCAAATATATGACTTAGGATGTTGAAAACACTTGTTATCCCTGTGTTAATATGATGAAAGCAGTAATAAGAAAGTGTGGTCAGTTAGAGACTGTGTGAACAGGGCTGGCCTTCCTGCCCTCCTGACCCCAGATTAGGCGGGCTGCTCTGAGGCCATGTCAGCTTCGTCTCTGGGAGAATTCTGTGACCCTTCCAGCAGTTCTGATGCCCTGGCTCAGAGCCTGTAGCCTGTTGCTTCCCAGGGGTGGTCCGAGGCCAGGGAGCAGCGCCAAACTGTCCTGGCAGGGCTATCTGTGGAGCTGGGGTAGGGCTGACTCCAGATCCCTCTGGGCCTGGCCCTGTGCTAAGCCCCCATGTGGAACAGGGCCAGCCCCATGGATGGGAAAACTCAGAGTTCTGATTGAGGGTGGGGAGGTTAATCAATGCTCTTTCTCCTCAAACACCTGCAGGGAACTGCAACCTGTCTTGACCAGCATTTCACTATAACCAGTTGTTCCCTCCCAGGATAGTGAGGATTTAATTGAACAAATTATGAAATTCCCCTCGTGGAATCAGACATAAAGGAGGATCTTTAATAAGAGAGTCAGTTATGGATGCTATGCGGTTATGCCCAGTTCTCCAAGAGGGCAAGGAGGACAATGAGAACTAATGTTCTTTTAGCTCCTTTTCAGACTTTTGAGGTCTGAGTCTGGCTATTGCCACGTTTTCTGTGCATTCTATATTATAGGGCCAATCTTGTTCCCTCTCCCATAGCCCATTCCCATGGGAATCTGCCTTCCTCCCATTTCAGGTATATAACTATCTACCAGTGTGGGCCTCTGAACTGAGGTTCTCTCTCCTGAGCTGTGGCCTGGTAAAAAATGTGACCCAGGCCACTAAGATTTCAGGATGTAATTACGGGAAACTGAGAGGCTACTGACATTTGGAAATGAGAGCCAAAGCAGAAGGTTATGATGCAGAAAGGGGCGATAAGCATGTGCTTACCATGATAGTCACATGTGGGCTGTAGACCTGAAAGAGCCAAGGGAGCAGACACTAGGGCAACAGCAATAGCTAGAGGCCCCAGTTCCTGGGAAGATGGGGAGTATGGCCTTAGCTCAGGGTGGATTTCCCATCTCAGGTCTCAGCTCCCATGAGAGCCAGTTGGGTCAAGGCTTCTGTTCTAGTGGTCACCATCCCTTCCACATAGATCCTTGCACTAAACCCCCTTTACTGAGTTACCTTGAGGAGGAGGGGGTCTGTTTCTGAAACCCATCTGCTCATCAAGGGAAAGAGTTTAGGTCATTTACATTTAATGTAATTATTGATAGAGTCAGGTTTATATCTACTATCTTGCTACCTGTTTTCTATTTGTCCCACCTGTTGTTCTTTTATTCTTTTTTGTCTTCTTTTTCATTAATTATGCATTTTTTAGTATTCCATTGTATCTCCACTATTGACTTGCTAACTGTATCACTTTATTTTTTTAGCAGTTTCTCTAGAGCAAGTATGTCACAACCTATCCTCTAATCAGATTAGGGTACTTCACATATAAAATCAGAACCTCCCAACCTCCCATACTTCTATTTTCCCTCTGTACTTTGTACTATTGTTGTCATATGTTTTACTGCTACATGTGTTACTAACACCACAATACATTCTTTTGCTTTAAGTCATTATTTTTTTGCAAAAATTTTAAATGAGGGGAAAAAAGGTCTTTTATTTTTACCCATGTATTTACCATTTGTTGGTCTCTCCAGTCCTTTGTGTTGATCCAAGTTTCCATCTGGCACCATTTTCCTACTGCCTGAAGAACTGTAATATTTTTTAACTTCAGGCCTACTGGCAACAAATGCCCTCATCTTCTCATCTGTCTGAAAAAGTCATCATTTCACCTTCATTTTTGAATTATATTCTTGCTAGATTTAAAATTCTGGGTTGACATTTTTTTTCTTTCAACACTTTAAGATGCATTCCACTGTCTCTTGGAGTACATAGTTTCTAATAATAAGTCTGTGATTAATTTTCTCTGTTTCTATGTACAAAATGTGTCTTTTTTCTCTGGGTGCTTTAAAGATGTTCTCTTTGTCACTTTTTCAGAAACTCAATCATATTGTGTAACACATTTGGATTTGTACATTTATAGCTCTCATCAAATTTGGAGGAAAAAATATGGCCATAATTTCTTCAAACAATTTTTTGTTTCCTTCTCTCTTCTATCTTTCTGGAATTCCAATTTCATGGACACAAAAAGGCTTGATATTATTCCACAGGTCACTGAGGCTATGCTATACACTTAAAATGTATGCATTTTCTTACATATAAATTTAAACTAAATATAATTGACTTAAGTAAATGAGCTAATACATACAAGCTCCCCAGCACCATTTGTGACACACAATGTGTTTAATACATATTATTTCTCACTTCTCCAGTCCCACCTCTTTAATCCCCTTCTGTACTGCTGCCCCTTCACACACTCTCAGCCTCTAACACTTTTCACATTTTTCCTCCCTCTCCAAATTCCTCCTATCCTTCAAGATGTGGCTTAAATCCCTCCACCCAGAATGCTTCCCCCATTACTCTAGGTCACAGTTCAGAACTCTTAAAGCACTCACTTTAAGTGCTTCCCCAGAAACATAGTGAAGCATGGTTGTGTATTGAAATGTGCCACTCACAACTTACAGATGAATCTGTGTCTTGCCTGGCTGTTAGTTTTGAATTCCTCAGGGCTGATTACTTTTCACCCCCTATTCCTTATCACTGCCTGCCCCAACACTACCAGGAGGAATTTCCTATTGTTCGCCATTACCTGGGATGGAGTCTCCCCTGGCCAGTGCACACTTAGGGGTGAGAGACTGGTCTAGAGAGATGATGTGGCAGTTTAAGGAAAATCGACTTTCTAGTCCAGTCATTCTGCTGTGAATCTCAGCCCTGCCTGCTGCCTACCTATGTGACTCTGGCTAAGTTACTGAGCCAGACCAACCTGCATTTTCCTCACCAGTTTTGTGGTTGTGTATGTTGGAATGAGACAAGAGAAAACTGTGTCAAGTGCCTGGCTATTATCTACCATCACTAAGAGCTGGGTAGACAGATGCAGGACCAGGCCCCCTGCCTGGCCAAGGGTACATGAAGCTGGTACTCATTTGGAGAGCACCTAGACCTGTGCATTTTTTGCCAGTCATGAACTCATTTCCCCAGAGATGAGATGAGAGAAACAGGCCATGTCTAAGGGCTCTGCATACCTCACAAAAGTTTACTGTGTTTCTTCAGTTCCATCCACACATCTGGTTATACTTACTGATCTAAAAATGTATCCATCCTGCTTGCCATGTTCACATTTCAGAACATGGTACAGCCCTAGGGGGAAAAAATCTCATAAATACCATGCATTAAAAAAAATTAATGCCATGCATTTATTTACTCCCAAAAGATGAAGGTCTAAGACAAGAAGCATAGCCCTATGCAAACAGCAGGCACCCAGATAGCTCTGCACACCAGGGGATGACCCACTAGGGTCCCCAGGCCTTAAGCCTAGAGGTCCTATGCAAGGAAAACCCCTCCAAAGCATGGAAGGGGACTTCCTAGTCAGGGAATTCAAGAAATAAAGCACCTTTTGACTGTCTGGTAAAGGTTCACTTCGAAAGATGGGGGAAATGGCAAGGAGACACCAAGAGTCAGGACACCTGGTTCTGCTTTTAGACATTCTAAGTGACCAAGAGTATGCCACCAGTATGTTCAGGCCTCTCTTACTCATCTGTACTGATGACTTACATCCCCATTGCAGCTGTGATTCTGTGAATGTCTCTGAAATGTGTAAGGCAGGGATATTTATCTGTATTTGTATTTGCCTATATTCTCAATGCCTACAACAGTACCCGGCATGTAGTAGGTACTCCACAAATGTTTTTTTAATACACGAATATTATTAGAACTAGATATGAGCTTTGCCCTTGACTAATGTCATCAAGCAAATGACCTCATCTCTGAGGCTCTAGTTTCCTCATTTGTAGAATAGCTAATGAGGCCTCCATGTGATGCTCAAATGGGATGATTATAAAGTCCATAAAAAGTGCCTACTACAGAGGGAGTGTTCAATAAACAGTAGCTAGCGATCAGTTACTGCAGCATCTATCACAGTTCATCTTGTTTTGGAATGGCAGAAATGGCTGTAGAAATTTCCTCTTTTATTTCTTTTTCCCAGCCATCCTACTCCCAGTATAATGGTGCAGAGCCTGGAGTTTCTCACTCAACGGACAGTCTCTGAGGATCAGAAACAAAAGAACTGGCTTGTATTGCAGTAGGAGATTAAATTCAGATTAGAGTTGAGTAAGGGCTATCAAACCTTGAAAGAAATTATGAAAATAGGAAAACTTCCCCCAAGAAATCTTATGGACTACAATATATGTTTCCATCAGTGACTGTCTCCTTTGTTGACCCACAAGGAGCAATGTGGGACTATATGATTTTTTACTTGATGGCCTCTATAGGACATGAACAACAGATCAAGGACATTTTGATAAGGCCAGTGAGCTCTGCCAGAGATGCATGTACCTGCTCCACAGTGACCCACAGGTCTTTGAGGTTAAAGAGTTTCTAGAATGCATTAGTGCTGCTCAATGAATGAAAGGATGTAGGACCCTGCCTACTGCCCAACCAGCCCTGATGGCTGGCTTTGAATGAAGGAATAGAGAAGGGCTCCACCAAACCTGCTTTTGTATGCAATTCACATATACTGGATCATTCAGGAAAATTCTTATAAAGCCAATCTGGGGACACTCTGAAGCCTCACTAGGGTTCCTGCACAATCTCAATGTCAGGTCAGGTGGGGCCATTGGCTGGCATGCGACCCCTTCTGTCCTGCCAATTTCATCATGGGCTCCATTTGCAAGGGAAGAAGAGAAGTCACACTCTCAGCTGGACTGTGTCCTCCAGAGGTTTTCCCATAATGACTGGAGACTGCCAGCCATCCCTTAGGTCCCGCATTTACTAAAGTTGCTGGGCTCTTGCTTCTTCTTAGGAGCACATGGGAGAGGAGAAGGGGAGGTAAAGGGGCATGATGTGTCATGATTGAGGTTGGGACAGAAAAGAGAAAGAACTTTTCTTTATTTGTGTGACTTACCTACTTTACCAGTTTTGTCTGTGGCAGCTGAAGATAGGAAGTACTGACCTATGACTGGCAGGTGATGTGAAGAGAAAGGTTAAACTGAGCTGGGTTGAGTTGAGGTGAGCTGAGTTCAGTTGAGTTGAGCTGTGCTGAATTGAGCAGATCTAGTTGAGTGGAGTTGAGCTGAGCTGAACTGAGCTGAGTTGACCTGAGCTGAGCTGAGCTGAGCTGAATTGAGTTGAGCTGAGTTGAGCATAGCTGAATTGAGTGGAGCTGGTTGAGTTGAGTTGAACTGAGCTGAATTGAGTTGAGCTGAGTTGAGTTGAGTTGAGCTGAGCTAAGTTGAATTGAGCGGAGTTGAACGTAGCCAAATTGAGTGGAGCTGAGTTGAGCATAGCTGAATTGAGTGGAGCTGAGCATAGCTGAATTGAGTGGAGCTAAGTTGAGTTGAGTTGAACTGAGTAGAGTTGAGTTGAGTTGAACTGAGTAGAGCTGAGTTGAGCTGAGCTGAGTAGAATTAGAAGATAGATCCTACCCTCTTAGAATCCCCGGGGACAAGGCAGAGAAATTCTATGTAGAGACTGAGTTTGTTTTCCTTAAAACTGTTTCTGACAACTGAGCCAGAGAAATACTTGTGGACAAGACATCCAGGAAGACCACCTCAATATTCTCTTCTGGTTCACAGAAGCAACACTTCCACAGGTTTCCCCATGAAGCTCCTCACTCCAGCCAGTCCCAGGGCTGCCCCCATTTCCACTGTGCCTTTCTGTCCCTTCTTGGAGAAAGGCTTCTCCAAGGGCCTTTCAGGAATAACTCAGTGCTGTCAGAGCTTCTGTACCTACATGACTGTGTATCACCTTATACTGACTCCCATCCTCCATTTGCTGTATCGCTCTGGGTCCTTTCCTCTGAATAACCGACAATGCTATGAAGGAGAGACTTGTAATTGCCTGGTATCTCCCAGAGTATAGAGCCCAGTATACAATAAGTGCTCAATAAATGCTTCTTGAATGAATGCCTGAAAGACTATATTAGTTCATATCTTAAGATGGCACTTTTAAAAAGTTTGTGTCGGGGATCCCTGGGTGGCGCAGCGATTTGGCGCCTGCCTTTGGCCCAGGGCACGATCCTGGAGACCCAGGATCGAATCCCACGTCGGGCTCCCGGTGCATGGAGCCTGCTTCTCCCTCTGCCTGTGTCTCTGTGCCTCTCTCTCTCTGTGACTATCATAAATAAATAAAAATTAAAAAAATAAATAAATAAATAAATAAAAAGTTTGTGTCGTAAGTGGGCTGAACTGTGTACATTCAACCAATATTTTAATGTTTATTATGAGAAATTTTTGGTTTCTCTGGCTCCAGGCTTTGAGTACTCTGAGGCTGCTGAAGAGCTCTGGACTAGGGGTAAGGACATTAGGCCTGGGTCCCAGCCCTGCCACCAATTTGTGTGTGATCTAGAGTAAGTTAGATAACCTTTCCCCACTTCTCTATCTGTGCTCTTATAGAGTGTTGTGAGCAGAAAATGGGACAGAGTTTTGAAAGCACTTTGGTAAATGCTGAATAAATGCAGGAGACCATTATTCTAAGGGGCTCATGAGTGACTCATTCAGCAAACCTTTACTGGTAATCTACTCTGCATCAGGTACTAGAAGGAAAATATAAAAGTGCTTCAGTTCTTGTCTTTGGGAAGCTGAGGGGAGAGACTTAAACATTAGCAATGGGTAAGTGTTAGATTGAAGTGCCAAGAACACTGGGGGAGGAGGGAGGAAGGTATTGGGGGTGTGGAAGGGAGTGGCGTTTGAAGAGACCTTGAAGAAATGGTCAGGTGTCTCCAGGAAGAAAGACCCATAGGCAGTAGCGCCCCCCTGGCAGTGCGCTGTAGTCTGAAGGTTTGGAGAGGAGCAATGAATGGTGCTTTGTGGCGCTAAAATCAAAGCAGGGTGATAGGCTGTGGGGGAGGGATTGGAAACTCTAGAAGGCAGCAGGGCTGGTGAGCAGGCTGCCACAGTGGGGCGGGGTGGGTGGGATAAAGGCACATACTGTGGAGAAGCTTCAGATCTTTGGGCCTCTGGCCAGGTTCTGGCAGGGCGATGCCTGGAACCATAGGGTGAACAGGGAGGCAAGGCCCTCCAGGGAGCTCTGTGGGAATGACAGAAGCATAGAGTCTGGTCTTTCCCATTCTTGAGGAGCTCCAAGGACCGAGATGGCCAAGAGAAGACCAAGTTCTGGAGGGTAGCGTATGGGAAGGAGCCCCAGGGCCAGATTATTCTCCTGCTCTTCAAATATGTCAGGCTCTTTGTACCTTGGTGATTCTGCGCCTCCTTTCCCTCTGTGAGCAGGATCCTTACTGCTTCTCATCCTCCAGGTCCCAGCTTCCACATCACTCCCCAGGGGCTCTGCTTGCCCAGAGGTCCTTCTCACTATCCTTTCTCTTCATGGTCCCATTTGTTTCTTTTACAGCATTGACCCCAGTTGTCCTTATTGGATTTTCTTGTCTGTCTTCCCCCATTGAAGTGTCGGTTCCATGAGAATGGAATAGGGACTTTGTCTCTTACCCCAAGATATTGCTGATGCTGGCACACAGTGTCTGGTACACAGTAGGTGCTCAATAACTGAATCATGATCTAGCTGTGCACATGACTTGAAGAGCATTGAATTTAAACACACAACGTCTTCCCTGGGTTAAAGTAGGGATTGACAGCCCCCATAGGAGGATCAAGAAAATGAGGGCTCATTGTTAGTCTTAAGGCTGTGTCCCATTAAATTTCACAGTAAGGGACCAGGAGAGTCAGCCACAAAGCCCCAAGGCTGAAGTTATGATTCTGCATGCCCCTCTCCCAGATCAAGTACTGAGCATCATGTCCTAAATCCTGAATCTTAAATCCAGCCAGGTGAAAGGACAGGCAGGCTTGCCCATGAGGGTCTCCCATGGGGCCACAGCCAGCTAGGAGACTGGAAAGAACAGGCTTCAATGGGCAACAGCTGCCATCACCTTACTTAGCAATATGTGTGTTTTTTAAATAACAGATTTAAATAACGCAAACTATGAAAATCTGTGGTTAAAAATGAAAGGGTGGGGGGAAACAAAGAATCTGACAGATGGTTACTGGGCCTCCCTCGTTGACAGGTGGGATAGACTCATCTGCAGGAGCACATCTCTGAAGGGCTTCATACGATTGGTACGTTTATTGGTAAGACTGTAGGGTGAGCCCTGCGCAAACTGCATAGTCAGCCCAACCCACAGCAGCCCTGGGAAGGAGGCCTTCGGCTTCGCTGTGCCTCACCTATTTGCCCCTTACAAAAAGGAGAAAAAGGAGAAAGAAAACCATACATGCTTGGTCAAAAGCAGGGAAATCGGCCAAATCCCTTGGGGTAGCCAAGTTGCACCACACACACACACACACACACACACACACACACACATATACACGTCACTTCTTGCAGCCCCTTGGCCTTCTGCCTGTGCTCTGCTCACACCTGCTCTCTGAGTCCAAGACTTATGGGGTTCTGGGGAAATCCTGCGTGGTCCACTCATTGGTTCATGTGCCCCCAGCCAGACCATGCCCCTTGGGAGACCAGCTAGTGTCCTCCAGATTCCTGTGGCCAGAAACAGGCCACCCACATCTTAGGTGTTCCCACCAGTCCAGCCCGGTCATCCCCGTTTCCCACCATGGCCATGGGTTTGGGGCCAGCCTCCATGGGCAGAGCTGCTCATCATCAATCCTTGCGTCTCTGTGGTCCCACTTCCAGTTGCAGGCTGGGCTGTGCACATGCAGAAGGCTGGATGCAGGACGCTGGTGTTGAGTGAGCAGGAGTCTACAGGGGGTCCATAAAGCCTGGTGGGATGGTGGGAGCTCCCCTAGGAAGCAAACTGTAGTCTCAGGAATGCCTGCCATTCACTGAGCACTTGGAGCAGGCGCTGTGCTAGACTCCTTTTGTGCAGAATTATATCAAACTGTCTCAACCACCCTATGAGGTGTGCCACCACCACTGCTGCCACCACCAACACCACCACCACCATCATCATCGATCTTCATTTAATGTAGGAGGAACCGGAGACATGATAGGGTGAGGAACTTGCCCAAGGCCACAGAGTGAATATCAGTGAGCCAGGACCCGTCCCACTCCCCACTTGCTGCTCTAGACCCATCTGTGCAGGGGAGAATCAAACAGCCCGCCCTGACCTCACCTGTCCCACCGTGCTGCAGGCACCATGCAGGGGCCCGGGACGCATGCAGGCTCAGGTGAGGGGCTGCCTCTTGGCGACAGGACTCTGGCTCAAGTCACTGGCCCCCTCTGGCTTCTCATCAGTGATACAGGTTTGCGACAGAAGCTACCTCACAAAGTAATTGGGAAGATGACGTGTGCCAGCACGTGTAAAAGGCTGAGGAGGGTGCCTGGCAGCGATGCATTGAGATATGGGACTTTGTCACTATTACTAATAACGTGATGGTTCCAATTGGAACGTTCCAGGTGTCTGTCTGACCCCCCCAGCCTCTTCTCCAGGAGGTTCGTGTATTGACTTCCAATATCCGCTCTCTTTTTAACTTGTCCCTCCCCACCTCATTCTTCCACCTTCTCTTCTCCGCCTCCCAGCCCCGACATGCCACTGAATCTATTTAATTCATTCTAATGCTCAGAGCCCCGGATCCCCAAATGTGACAGATTGGGGGTGGGGGTGGAGGCGGAGAATGGAGGAGCTTGCGTAATAGGACAGAAATAAACTTTTACATGCCTCGATTTTTTTTTTTTTAATCGCAGATTTTATCCCATCCTGGGGCAGTTTGCTGTGTCTTCTCTTGAATCAGCGGGAAGTCATTTTATTCACGCATCCCTGCCCAGCACGCCGCACACTAGGTGCTCGGTGCGTGTCGGTGCACTGGGTTCTCTTGGGCCAACATTTATGCCCGGTGCTGTTTGTGCTAAGGCCTCACACGCACTCACTCCTTGAAGGTGCTGATACCGTCTTGCAGCCCCTTGGCCTTCTGCATGTCTGCTCTGCTCACACCTGCTCTCTGAGCCCAGGACCTGCGGGGCGCTGGGGAAATCCTGCGTGGTCCACTCATTGGTTCGTGTGCCCCCAGCCAGACCATGCCCCGTTGGAGGTAGGAACCAGAACTTCCATGCTGGGCAGAGGAAAAGGCCTCAAAAACTCATGAAGAAATGGGTCAGTCCTCTCTTGATGGACACAACATTTTAAACCCCTGGCCTGATCTCTGTTACTGTTGGCCCTTACTTCTGGCATCACTGGCCTCTGATGTTCAGGAAGGGGGCTTCAGCACACACTTTCACTGCGAATGGCAGGATGCAGGTGACAGTGATAAAGCTTAGCACACGCCTGTGGGGACTTAGACGTTTGATTTGAGCAGCGTCACAAAATCCTCGCAGAGCATCTAAGAACATCTCCCTCACCACCGGAAAGGCGTTCTCTGGGTCACCTCCCCAAGTAGTCCTCTGTAAAATTGCAAAATCCTGGAGGCTTGACATATCACGACATGGCGTGGTCAGACAGGCCAGGGTTCAGATCCTTGTCCCAGTGTTTGTTGAGTGAACTCCTTACATTGTGAGCCACAGCTTCCTCGTTGACAGAGCAGGGCTCGAATGCCCCCCCCCCCCCCCGCCCCCGCAGCAGGCTGTGAGGAGATCCCCCTGTTCCCTGGTGTGTCCTTCAGTGGGTGCCCGCTGAGCACAGGCCACTGAGGAAAGAAGAATTTTGAGGGAGAGAGAAGAGGAAAAAGAAAGGGAGAAAGGTTGCTTTTGGATTATGTCAGGGCCTGAGTGGGACAGGGTGGTGGGTGGAGGCTGGGAAGAGGGAGAGCCATTGACCGGCACAGTCAACAAACGAGGATTCAGAACATAAAGCAGGCATTGTGCTAAGTGCTGAGGAAGTAAAAAGGAATTTTTATTTATAATTTATACGCCCCCCTCCACTTCCAAAGAGAATTTGAAGGTGACTCACGATCAAAACCACACATGCAGCAAGATCACTGAAATAGAAAATCAAGTCTATAGAAATTGAGAAAAGAAACCAATGTTATCATCATGTGCCAAGTTCTTGCATGCATTCCATCCTGTAATCCAATAACCCCATTTTACAGATGAGAAAGACAAGAACAAAGAGGCATGCCCAGGGCAAGTGCAGGCACAACAGGACCCATGAGATTTTTCAGCCTATGAAAATGTTTTAAAATTTCTTATAAAATCAGAAGAAGAAGAAAAAGAAAGTTTAAATTGAAGAAAATGTTTTAATATGTAATATTAATACATCCTTTATAACAACATAATTTTTTACTTTTTTTTAATGGAAGAAGGGGCCCACAGATGTAAAAGTGCCTAGGACCCCCAAAAGTAATGCAGCCCTGGGCCGCACACTCCAGCCTGCCTAATTCCAAGCCTGTACCCTTTCCCTATCTAATTGAGAATATTTTCTGTGAGTATAACATGCAGCTCAGCTCTAAAACTAAAAAGAGGGGATCCCTGGGTGGCTCAGCGGTTAAGTGCCTGCCTTCGGCCCGGGGCGTGATTCTGGAGTCCCAGGATCAAGTCCTGCGTCGGGCTCCCTTCATGGAGCCTACTTCTCCCCCTGTGTCTCTGCCTCTCTCTCTCTCTTTCTCTCTCTCTCTCTCTCTCTCTCATGAGTGAATAAATAAAATCTTTAAAAAAATAAAACTAAAAAGAGACCACGAGGAAATAGATAATTCTCAGTTTCATAAAAAGATGTGTGGTGAGGCACATGTACTCACTTTACAATGATTATAGGGGAAAAGATAGTTTTCTTATTTTCTTTAAAACTAATCTATGCTTTCTTATCAGTTCCACTAGGAATCTGGCCCAGGAGTGGGAGTGGGGAGATAAAAACGAAATTTTGTCCAAATTGGTAAACTTCCAATCTGACTCAGTAACTAAAATTGTCTTTTTTAAGTAATTTGGATGACTTGGGTGAATCTCAACCCTTGGGAGACTGCTTTCTCTGCTTCCTGAACCCAGTGTGGCGAATGGTTCTGACCAGATCCTCGTGGCATCCTGGAGCAAATCCTTGAGTTCCTGGGGCAAACCCTGGATCCTCACTGCTCTCCTCCCTGAGAGGATGGACTAGCCTTCTCCCTGAACTGTTGACCACTGTAGTGGGGTGAACCCCATCTGGTTCTCTAGGGTGCTATGCCGACACTGGAACCCATAGACCCTTCCAGGTGCCCGAGTGACCACTTGGTCCTGTCACCCAGCCTGTCCCCTGCTGCTCTGCTGGCTCTCTTGGCACCTGCTCTGGTGCTGCCTCAGGCCTCCCTTCCTACCACTTCCTGCTGCACCTCCATGCCATTACATGGGCACTTCTCCTGGACTTGTGGTCTTCCCCCACATGCATGGATAAGGGCATCCCTG
This sequence comes from Canis aureus, assembly GCF_053574225.1. NCBI lineage: Eukaryota > Metazoa > Chordata > Mammalia > Carnivora > Canidae > Canis > Canis aureus. The sequence continues at coordinate 51,836,528 of NC_135621.1, forward strand.
GCCCAGACACTGTCTCCTTCATACTTTTCTGGATGCTTCAGAAACTCCCAGAGTAAAAAAAAAAAAAAAAAAAAGAAAAACTCCCAGAGTGCCAGGTTGTGTGGGGGGAAGGTGGTAGATGCAAGAATGCTAGTGGCAGAGAGAAACCTTGGCTCCTGGTCTACCTCTTCTCTCTCTACCCCCCTTGTCCTCACAGTCTACCAAATAGAAGGAGCAGGTGTTCCTCTCTTCATTTTCTCAGAACTAGCCAGGCAGACCTAAGTCTTAGTGTATTAAACGAGAGTTAAAGGAATTTGGAAAACACTTTCTCTTAATGATAACTGCATTCCATCCAAGAATCTTGCTATAGATGCAGACAGAAATCTAGTCTGAATGAGTTGAGCTGGTATTTTATATGTCTCCCTCTCGCCTCATGCCCCAAACATTGCTTCAGTGGACAAGAAACCCCAGAACAACAAAATTTACAGGATATGAAAATTCATCTAAAAGTGTTAACCCCATTGCAGAAACATAATAGTTCAACAGGAGAAACCAACTATGCTGATATTCAAAAGAAACACACAGTTAACCCTTGAACAACAGGGGTTTGAACTGCACAGGTCCACTTATATGTGGACTTTTTATAATACAATACTGTAAATGTATTTTCTCTTATGACTTGTTTCATAACATTTTCTTTTCTCTAGCTTACTTTATTGTAAGAATGCAGTACATGTTACATATAACACACAAAATATGTGTTAATTTTTTATGTTATCAGTAAGGCTTACAGCCAATGTTAGGTTAATGGTAGTTACATTTGGGGTACTTAAAAGTTGTGAATTTTTGACTGCATGGAAGGTTGGCACCCCTCACATTGTTCAAGGGTCTACTGTATTCTGTGCCTCCTTCCTATACAAGGAAGATTGAATAGCCTGGTGAACACTACCCTCAATGCTTATTTTGCAAACCTTCTTCCAATAGCTGTTTGTTTTATTACCTTCAAAAAGAAGAATATTAGGCATTTCTGGTGAAAGAGAGCTAATCAGTTGTGCTGTACCTGGTGTTCTTACCACTGGATGAAGCTTAGACACCCCAGAAAAGATAGCACAGCATAGTATGACTAGTCTTTCAGATGGAGTTTAGACTGGGGAGCAAAGTCACTACCCTCTTTTCCCTCCTTGAAGGAGAAGAGGGAGATTTTTAAAAAGGAAGATGGGCATAGCCACCTTCTCATCCATAACAGTTTTTTTTAATATTAGTCATGATTTGAAATATGAACCAGAAATGCTTTGAGAGTTTGGGGAGGAGCTGACTTTGGGAGGAAATGATTCAATAAATATGAAATGTTGAAGAGTAAGTGATCAAACTCTAGGATCTTTTAGATCCAGGCTGGGCATACACAGCTATTAAAAGTCTGGACACAAATTATGACTCTTACTCTGGAACAGGAGAAAACTCCAGAAGGCTGAGTAGCTGTCTTATCCAGAAAGAATATGACCATGAGGAAAATCAAGATCTTTGTGTTGGAAGGCACTCAAGAGATTATCTTGAGCAACTACTGCCTTTGAGTTGGAAAACAAGACAAGGATGGTCAGTCACCACTTCAATCAATGTTATACTGGAAGTTCTATGCATCTCAATAAAGAAAAAAAAACATAAGGGTAAGATTAAGAAAAAGAGAAACAAACTTTAAATATGTACAAATAATGTTATATGAATAAAAATCCAAGAGTCTACTAATATTATTAGACTAGTAAGAAAGTTTTGCAAGATTGCTGGGTATAAAATTAAAATAACCAAAATGAATTTTTTAAGTACATGGACAGTAGCATGAGAAAATTAAATTTTTAAAAGAGTGATCATTTACATTTGCAACAGAAATGAGGAATTTATGAATGAGTCTAACAAAATGTTAGACTTTTTTTTTTTCAGAAAATGAGGAATTAAGCAGAAATTTTATTTCCAAACTCATCAAAGATTATTACAAACACAAATAAAATATCCTTTTAAAAGTGTCCTGAATTAAATCAAGGCACATCATTAAAGTAAAACATTTGTGACATTAAAAATTCATTTAGGTTGTAGTATTTTCCATTATTTTGTTTTTAATCATTTGCAATGTTCTGAAGATCACATTGAAACATCTTTTTTTGAAGACATGAAATAATGTAGTTAGGTTTTGTTTTGTTTGTTTGTTTGTTTGTTTGTTTTTAAGTACAACCACAACTATAAAGTAGAGGAGCTTAAGACAAAGAGCAAATCTGCTTCATACACAGGATGGGGCAATCTAATATACAACACAACATGAATCTTCCCAAACAAGTTTGCTTGGAAACAGCTCCCATGCTTAGTGTTAACAAATAAAACGATCTCATTTAGAAAAATCAGGGCACCATTTGACTAATAAAGCCTATTCTTCCCCTAATTTCATACTTGCTTATTTTCATTTAGAAAGTGTTACATCCACAAGAAAAGAATAAGTTTCTTTATGGAAATAAAAATCTTAGGAACAAATTAATGAAATACTCAATTTTCTTATAAAGACTTATTTATTTATTTTAGAGACAGAGACAGAGAGTGCACAAGAAAGAGAAGGAGAAGCACAGGGAGAGGGACAAGCAGACTCCCCACTGAGTGCAGAGCCTGACTCAGAGCTGGGTTCCACAACCATGGGATCATGACTTGAGCCAAAATCAAGGTGTAGGCTTAACCGACTGCACCACCCAGGTGCCCCAAAATACTTAATTTTTTAATGAACAAAAATGTTTCCCTTCTCAAAATGTAAACATCCAGTAAATAAAACAAACATAATATTCAATGTATAAAAACACTAGTACTTTGCTTATGAAAGAGATGTATGTATTTGGTGGTAACGTTTCTTGTTTGTCTTAAATATAAAAGCACCTGCCAAAAGAATCAGGCCATTATTATTTAAAGTCTCCTCCTTCATCCATTTCCTTATCTGAGTAGAAATTCATCCATTTCTGTAGAATTTTGGCTATAGGACCAGTCCACAGGAAAGGTCTGAAATATCTAAAAGTAATTTGGCTAGAGAAGTTTTTCTTGAGACTTGGAGGTAGTCACTCATCACTTTATGCTTAAAAGCATTCCTCAGCAAACTTTTCCCCAGCCTTTAGGATAAAGCACAGGATCGGGGCTCCTGGAAGATGTTTCTTCCAGCTGGAACACCTACCAGCAGAGCATCTTTACAGGCACTCTGCATGCTGTACTGTTGAAGCTCTGCAGCTGTCTACAAGACCTTGATCCTCTCCATGCCGGCCTCCAGCTTGAGCAGCTTCACCAGGCGCTGCAGGGCATTCACACTGGCCCCAGAAGACATGGCAGTGGCATGGGGCTCCAAGGGCCTGTATACCAGACTTCTATAAAAAACTACTAAACTTTGTTGAGAGACATTAAAGGATGCTTTAAGAAATGCAGAGGTATACTATATTCATGGATGGATGAGTCCTCATTGTAAATAAAGATGTCATTTTCAGACATTTACATATGGATTCAATGCATTCCCATCAAAATCCCAACACATTATTGCATGTAGGATTTGATATTGTAAATTTCAGGAGAGTGCAATAAGAATAAGAATAAAAACAAAGTGAAGGAATTGCCCTACCAGGAATTATGACTTACCTTAAAATCATAGTAATCCAGTGTGTCATTGGCACAGATGTAGAGAAATAGATCAGTGAAACAGAAGAGAGAGCCCATGAACAGATCCAAAATAAAACCTTTAAAACAAACAAGTTGCCTTAGTCTTTTGTATGAAAGAGGAGAGTAGAGACATTGGAATGGAGTAGGAGACAACTGAGACCAATTTTTATCCTTTTACTGAGGAGGAAAAAAATATTTAATTTTTTTGTTGTATAAGGAATACTGCCTACAGATTACCTATAACAGTTGCCTGGCAGTTGATTTGTCTTGTTCTGTTTTTCCTTTATAACAATTGATAACATTCTTCTCTCTCTCTTTTTTTTAGGTTTTATTTATTCATGAGAGACACAGAGAGAGGCAGAGACACAGGCAGAGGGAGAGGCAGCCTCCCTGCAGAGAGCCTGATGTGGGGGACTCCATCCCAGGACCCCGGAATCATGACCTGAGCCAAAGGCAGATGCTCAACCGCTAAGACACCCAGGCTCCCCAATAACATTCTTATTATTTCATTTATAATTTATAATTACTTATGTATGCTTACCCAACAGAAAGTGTGCCCTTGAGGGCAAGGCCTGAGTTTTTACAATTGACCCAGTAGAGCAGAGTGCCTGACGCATTGTAGATACTCAATTAAAAGTCCCTTGGAAGAGCAGACTCTAGATGAATGGATAGATAGACAGGTGGACAGATAGAGCTCTTAATGGTTGCAGGTGTCTCAGAGGATTTTATTTTCAGAATGAGTGAAGAGATGTTTAAAGCCAAACATGTGAATGGAGTGGGTTTATACATGTAAATGTGCTAGTATGGTAAAAACAGATGAAAGCATATTTAGTGATTTAGTGAGTGGGACAGCGCATACTGTATTTTGAATACTCAGTGATGTGCCCATCTAATTATGCTGCAAGGACTTGCTTCTGGGACTTGCCAGCCACACAGAGCCTGCTGCTTCCTTGCACAGCTTTGGGGCAATTACTCACTTTGTGTTTTAGGTAAATAGGGCTCCCAGAGTGGTGTGCGATGAGGAGGCTCAGAACTGGTCTCTGCTGGGGAGGCTGCAGAGCAAAGGGCACAGCAAGGCCCCAGGAGGGGAATGGTGGGAAAGTTGCCTGCTAGGGGCTGGTTCCTCCACGTGCCTGCTCCTCCCCTCGGCCTTAAAGGGTGGAGCTCAGATGACACCGTTTGGGGAGCAGATGCCTTTCTTGTCCCCTTTCCTTCCTTTCTTCTTCTTCTTGCCTGCTTTCCTCCCTCCTTCCCTTCTCCCTTTTCTCTCTTCCTCCTTCCCTTCTTTGCTTCTCCCTTGTCCCCTCCACCTCTCTCCATCTCTGCCTCTCCCTCCCCACCCCTTCACTGGGCCATCTTTCTAATCCTTCTGTCAGTCAGATGGACCCAGTGGTGAAGCTATTCTCCCCTTGCCTCCCCAAAAGACCAGCTCAGACTGCAGTGCTCAGGAGACTGGATTCCCTCCAGGCCCTCTGCCCTGTGCACTCTCTTCCCCACTCCCCTGCAGGCCGCGGGACCCCCCCTGGGTGGCCTGGACACTGCTCCACCAAGCAACCACGAAGCCCCCTGGGGCCAGAGCAGGGGCCACCTTTTCTAAATGGATCCACCCTGAGCTCCAACAGTGAACGCCCCCCCCCCTTTCTGGACCCCATAATAGAAACTCAGATTTTGGCTGCCCTTCGTTTCACCCCAAAGAAAGGCTGCTTTTGCAATAAGGGCATTAGGAGATTGTCGTCTGCCAGGAATGTGTAGATGGTTTTTTTCTACAGTGCCTGCCCTTGGCTGATCTGGCCTGATTGACAGGAGAGGTAGACCTAGCAAGGCAAGGGGGCAGGGGGCTGCAGAGGTCGAGTCTGGGAGGGTAGAGAGAAGCCGAGGGAGAAGGAAAGACCAAGTTCCAGCATTTTAGAACCAGAGGAGGAGATAGAAGACCATCTAGCAGGCTGCCCCAACACACACACTGCCCATATTTCAGAGGAGGACACTGCGGCCTCAGAGTCAAGAAATGATTTATTGCCGTCCTGCGTCGATCATCAGTAGAGTCCGAACCAGCAGGCAGGTCTCTTGACTCGGATCCCAGCCCAGCACCACCCCTCCGCCTGACTCAAGGCAGAGAAAATGGACTGTCTTGGCAGTAAAATGAAACCTTTTGATTTACGAGGAATTCTGAGATATCTTCCAGTTGACAGTCTTTGGGGAATTGCACAAGCCCACACTTTTGTGGGGGCAGCATTTAATGAAATGAACACATGAGTTATTCGTTTTTCATTAAGGATGACATGCAGAGAGTCCATATCTAAGGAGGAAAAATAGGCCCTGGTCTGGGGCCCCACAGTCTCAGATCCCGGGAAGCACTTGTCTCAGGATACCGGGAAAGGCAGGAGGGAGGGCAGTAAACACCTTCCAGATACTTCCTCTCATGTTCTTTGTCTCGTGTCATTCTCATAGGGACCCAGAGAGATAGGTAGCATCGCTCCAGCATTATAGATGAGAAAACTGAAGCTCAGAGAGAGCAAGGAACAAGCCCAATGTCACCCAGCTAGTGAACAACAGAGCCAGAATTAAAATCCCAGCCTGCTTTGGCACAGCTTCAACAAGCTGTCCGTGCAGGAATGGGAAGCCAGCTGTGCAGCTGAGGTCCAATTGTGCAGACACTCACTCCAGATCGATGCTCCAAGGACGGAGGAGCCCTGAGGCCTGGCAAGGGCAGCCCTGGGCTTTGGTGGTCAGCCAGGCCCAACTGGATGGTGGCCGAGCCTATGAAGTCTAGGGAGCAGTTGGGCCATGACAGTGATGCCCGGCAGGCTTTGTTTTTGTTGCTTTCCAGCTTCCTAGCCTCAGAGCAACCTGTATCAGGAAACCCAGTCGGCCCCCATCTCAGATGCAGGTGTGATAAGTGTGAGCCTTGGAGCCAGGCAGACCTGAGTTTGAATCCTGAGCCAACCACTCATTAATTGTCAGGCCCTGAAAAAGGGCCTCAATCCCTCTTCAGCCTCAGTTAACATACTCGGAACAGTTACATACAGCACTTACCTCTTGGCATTGTCATGGAGTTTGAAAATAATATTATTAATGATAATAATGCTATTGTTATTACCAATAGCAACTATTTCATAGTAATGACAACTAACATACTGAGTGCATTTTATTTGCCATGCATGATGCTAAAAAACACATTACCTAAGTTAATCTTCAATACAATGCTCTGAAGTGTGCCATTATGCTCTCCATTTTACCTGTAAAGAAGCAAGCTCAGAGAAGTTGTTTCCTTGCCCAGACCACACAGTTAGCAAAATGACAGGGTCAGAATTTGAACCCAGGTCTGGGCATACCCCCAGCCCAGTAACATGACTTTTTCTTTTTTTTTTTTTTTTTTTTTTTTATTGGTGTTCAACATGACTTTTTCAAAAAAAGATTTTATTTATTTATTCAAGAGAGACACAGAGAGAAGCAGAGACATAAGCAGAGGGGGAAGCAGGCTCCCTGCCGGGACCCTGATGTGGGACTCGATCCCAGAATTCTGGGATCATGACCTGAGTTGAAGGCAGATGCTCAACCACAGGTGCCCCAACATGAGTATCTTTATTAGCAAAGTAAACAGCACGTAGAAACATTCAATAGATGGGAGTTCCAGTCCCTTCTTTTTCCCCTAAAAGCCCAGATTCCCACAGTGAGCACCGTATTTGCTTTAGGGCTTGCCTACATGGAGTTTTCTGGAAGTCAAGAGAAAGCTGGGGAGGTGGGTGGGGGAGGGGGCATCTCTCATTCCAGGCTCCCCTCCTTTCCCTGGCTTCCTTATAGGGTTTGGCAAAAAGCTGCTTCACTGAAGACTCTTGTGTTGCTGGAAACAACGCAAGTTTATTTTGGCACCGCAGAGAGGGCCCACGTCCGTCTCCTGGACGCCTCTGTGGGAAGAGGACCCGAAGAACGTGGCCCAGGCCCCGTCGGAGCCTGCTGTCCGCCCAGCACAACCACGGCACAGGCACAGTCATCATGTGTAGCTCGTAGCCTGGAGAGGGAACCGAGGGACGAGCTTTCTTTCCCGCCCCGTCCAGAGGGACATCAGCCAAGGACCAGGTGCTGTGCTAGCTGCCCGCTCCTAGCAGATCCCCTCTCAACACTGCGGGCACTTCGTCTGGTGGCTTCTGCACCTGGGTAGGGGGGTGCCTGTGGCCAGCATGCTGACTAAAGTGGCAGACACCCAGGGTTGTGGGGGATCCTCAGCACCCCGCCCCCCCGGCAGGCCCCCGCTGGCTTACCTTCACAGTCAGCCAGCACTGCTTGTTGAAAGCCAACGGGAGCCAAGCAAGCAGTGCTTTTGCATCTGTTAGTTTGTATTTCCAAACCCTCAACCACCCTCTCGAAGGAAGGCCTTGCTCCCCTGCTTCCCAGATGCAGGGCCTGGGACTCGGGGCCAGTGAGGCGGTTGGTTCAGGCTCATGAAGTGAGGAGGTCAGGGTGGAAGCAGGTCGTGGCCTTCCAGCTCTGACACCGCTGGGTCCGTCCCAGCCCAGGAGGCCTCCCTCCCACAACACTCTCCATAGAAGTTTCGAGCTCCTCTGGTGCTCCCTGGGAGAGCCTCATCTATAGGCTCTCCAGGGTTGAGTGTGAAGCCGCTTCCCTGTCACTTTCTCCCACGGGCCCCAGAAGTCCTCAACCTAACTCTAGGCAGAGGAAGGAAATCCAGATCTCTGCCCTTGGCCATACCTGTTCTCCAGTGATGGGAAGATGGCCCCAGGTGACCCTTGATCATCCTTATTCTTGCCCTAGAACTGGAGCAGCTGTGGGCAAGGTATGGGTGCCCCCCAAGGATATGGCAACGCAGATGGAAATGGGATCTGGCAAGGCACAGGTGGAAATAAGCAAGCCCAGTCCGAGGGCAGCGACAAGTGCCTGATGGATTGGTTGATGGAATCATCAAGACTTCATCTCCCCGAGCCCCCCATCGAGCCCCCCATCCGGCTCCTCTTGGAGTTCTCTGCTGGAATAAGAAACCTCTGGTGAACAGGGAAGCAGCCCAGGCCAGCCCAGCTCAGTCCCCCTGCCCGTGGCCTCCCCTCCTGGGGATCCCTTTGCATCGGAGGAGGGCAGCTCTGCACTTGCAGTTCCTGCCCGGGTGGGCGAGGCTGGAACACTCGCTCCTATTTAAAGCCACACCTCGTTCATCACTTCAGCACCAACCAACAATTAAACCTGATTCAATCAAGCACTGACAACTAATTTAAACCAGGCCTCACTACGGGCTTGTCACTGGCTATTTAAAACCCTCTCCTGGCCTCCGGGGCCCTTCGGAACCAGGACTGTCGGTGCTGCCGAAAGCAAAGGGCCACATGCGTCGTAGGGGGCCGGGACTCATGTAGTGCACACCCCAGTTTAGGGCTCTGGGGTGGATCCATCTCTGCCACCTCGCAGGTGGCTGGCCCTCTGGGGGGCTTAAGGGTCGACCTCTGGGAGGGATGCCAGGAGGAGGGAGTAGGGGAAAGCAAAGAAAAAGCAAAAGCCGACTCGGAGAGGGAGGCCATATGAGCCCCAAATGCACTCACTTCTGGTGCCTGGTTTGGCTGTATTCGGGCCCTGAGCAACTGTGGCACCTAGCAACTATGGAAAGCATTAGAGCGCAGGTTTGAACCCCGACTCTGCAATCAGCTACCCATTCCTGTGACCTTGGCTGGCTCTGGGGCTTTCTTGGCCTCACTGTCCTTCCCAGTATAGTGAGGATAACAAAAACCGCTCCCCCGACCACCCCCGTGGGTTGTTAAGAGGGCCCTGGAATCTGGCCACCCCAGTAAAAACAGAAGATGAGATGTCCCAAGACACAGATGCTCTGCAGTAGAGCAAGCTTGAGCTTGCACTGGGTGTGGCTCTGTGCAGGCAGCGTGCGGATTCCAGCACGTGGTCATAGGGATGCCTGCCGTCCACGTGTCTCCAGAGCTGCAGGAACACGCAGGAGAACACAGATGCGTGTAAGTATGCATGAGATCGTGGATGTAAGGATGCAGGATGACCCCTTCAGGCCAAAGACTCAGACCAGACCGGTACTTAGGGAGGTCTTCCTGGAGGTGGTGGGCTTGAGGCCAGCTCTGAAGGGTAGGCAAGACTTGAGTAAGCCGAGAGCTGGACGGGAAGCCAAAGAGCTGGCAGCGAGCTTCCACAGCTCTTTGGCTTGGGAAAATGGGGAAATGGGAAATTAAATTTCCCATTTAAACCTCCCAAGCACCCCAATTTTCTAGGACGAGGATGCTGAGAGTTTAAGTGACTGGCCACTAAGAGATTTAAGCAACCAGAGACTTGCTTGGGTCCCCTGATGCCAGCTGCTGTTGCTTCCATCCTGCCCTGCCCTGCCCCTCACCTCCCTGCAGAGCAGAAGTTGCAGAGGACACCAGGGTGGGAAGGCGGAAAGACTCCCAGCAGGGCTCTTCTCCCTGGGATTCCTACTGCATAGCCTTCCCAACAGCAGAAAAGCATGAAAGGTGAAAGGTACCGTTTAGAGGCAAAGAGTTTCTGGGGATAAGTGGAGGAGGGGGTGCTGTGTCAGGAGGGGCTGAGGAGCATGGGGTACCGACAGCCGCCCATGCCTGCGTTGCAGGGAAGCGAGCCTGCCCCAACCCAGGGAGAGGGGCCTTGTGGGTCTCCAAGTTCTCGTGTGTGGGAGGAAACAACAGTCTCTTTTCTGGGGCCTCCAAGGGTGAGAAGGAGTGAGATCATGTCTGGGGAAGGAGGGGGCAAGGACACAGGATATGAGTGTGCTCCCAGGGGAGCACGGGGAGGGAGGGACGCTGAGGAGCAGGGCCTTTAGAATGGCTGCCTCCCTCGCCAAAGTCCCGCATGGCCTCCGCCCCAGCATCCTTCCCTCCTCTAGGTTCCTGGGCCATAAGTCAGGACTATCTGAGTCTTCTGGGATTCTCCAGGGGCCTCGCAGACCCCACTGGACTGCAAGCCCCTCCAGGGCAGGTCCATGGCATCACACTCAAGTTAAGAGCTCAGGGCCCAGAGTAGGGCAGCCTTGAGGCAACCCCCAGACCTGCCACTTATCAGCTGTGTGATTTTTAAGCCTGTCCCTTAACCTACTTGAGATTCTCCTGTGCAACGAAGGTAAAAATAGGCCCTCTCCCATGTGGTTGTCGTGAAAATTAAATGAGTTAATCAGAGTAAGTGCTTACCAAAAATATCCTCATTTGGCATCCCCAGAGCAAAGTGCTCATCTCAGGATGGAGCAGGGGCTTGACAATTAGTTGATGGCAAGCTCAGGACAGCAGCCACCGCAGCGGGACCGACTCGGATTGGAGGGGACAGCCCCCCTGATGGCAAATGAAGGGCAGATGCTATCTGAGCCATTTTCTGCCTGTGACGCCTCGGGAACGCAGCAGCTCCCTGTGGCAGCCACCCTGAGGGAGCGCCCCTGGCTCCTTGGGAAACTGGGACCCCGCAGACTCTCTGTGGGGTCTCCTTCAGGAGTCGAGGCCCTGCCTCGTGGCTGGGGTGGGACAGGTGATCGGGAACAGCAGAAACTTAGCTGGCAAACGCTGGGATGGATGCTAGCTCACTGCAGGGGACAAAGGGAGGAGAAAGGACCCCCTAATTCAAGAGTCTGCAGAGGCTGCTTGAGGATTCATATCCTATATCAGTCTCTAGACCAGTGTCTCAAGCTTTCTGTGAAGGATCAATTTTGTAAACGTTCAATTGGTCACAGATCAATGCTTCTGTAATATAGAGGAAAAAGGAATTACTAGCGGGGCGCCTGGGTGGCTCAGTTGGTTAAGCATCTGCCTTCGGCTCAGGTCATGACTCCGGGCCCTGGGATGGAGCCCTGCATGGGGCTCCCTGCTCAGTGGGGAGCCTGCTTCTCCCTCTCTCCCTCTCTCTCTCAAATAAATAAATAACATCTTTTTTTTTTTTTTTTTAAGGAATTACTAGAACATGTGATCACACACTTGGATATTGTGGCAACATCACATTGCTCTAAAAATTTGTGTTTCTTCTCCATTTTGAGGCTTATCTCATCAGTAACCAGTGACAAAGTATTTGCCCAGACGACAACCGCCCCTTTATTGAGTGGAGCAGACACTCAATAAAGGCCAACTGCCCTGGATTTCTTCCTGCAGTCTCACCTCGAATCAGGGAGGCAGGGTCCTGACAGCCCTTCACCTTGTGCTTAGAATCCTCCCCAGCCCGCCACCCCCAGGCCTTCCCAGGTCATCTGCGGCCACTTGCCTCCCTTTTTCGGGAATAGTCCCAATGACACATAATCTGTCTCATGGCAATATGGTCTTTTTTTTTTTTTTTTTTTTTTTTTTAATGGCTTCTCCACAATAGATGTGCCTCTGAGAAGGTGAGCATAACTCTGTATCTGATGCGGAGGAGGTTGAGGAGAACAGGGTCCTGAGGTGGGGAAGCCCTTCAGAAAGAGTGCCTGTCTGCTGGGGTTACAGCCCGACAGCCTCCATCCAGACCAGGCACGACAGGAGTGACTACATTTTTGAGCACCTCCCATTTGCCAGACCCTGCGATCCAAGAGCCGTATCTGTTTTTTCCTGACAATTCTACAAAGTAGACATAATTGTGTCTGACGTAAGGTGAGCCATCTCAGCTCTGTGCCGTCCTAGAGCTCTGCAGGTGCCGTGCAGCCCAGAGGGCCTTGCAACAGCCATGGCACACACTGCTCCTGAGAGGCTTCAGGGCTTGGGCCAGGGTGGGGGGGGGGGGGGGGGGCGGGGCAGGTTTCTAAGCCTCACCTGCTGGATTCTAATGCCGGAAGCCTGGCTGGTCCCCAGGGTCACCAGGAGACTGTGATGGTCAGCTAGCTCAGGCATCGCTTTTCTCAAAGACACTGAGGCCTGGAGTCTGCAGGGAAACCGAGAGATACCATGAGACTCAGCTCTTAAAAATGAAGAATTTTTAAAAGGGAACATACTTATGTTATTGTCAAGGGTACAAAGCACATAAGAAAATGTATGTACAGTTTTGCCTCAGCTATGCAACCCAAAAAAGCACGTTTAAAAAAAGAAAAAAAGACTGGAAGGAAAAATGCAAAATGTCGATATTGGTTACCTCCTATAAAAGGATCCTATGGGATCTTCTTTCTTCTTTACACTTTTCTACATGGAGCATGTATTACCTTATAAATAGAAAAACAATAAGCCCTGTTTTTAAAAGAGAAAGCTCCCATCATCTACGTTACCCAAGCATGAGTCAACTTTTGACATTCTGGGGCTAGGCAGAAATTACTGGGGTTTTGTTTTTGTCTCTGGGAGGGCAGGAAGTCATTATTTCCCACTGGGTTTCCTGCTGGAGTTGGAGGCTGAGAAAAACTCTGGCTGAAGAGTCAAGAAAGGTATAAAACCTTAAGATAGGCAAGGTCCTTTGTGAGTGGCGTCTGCTTATTTCTGCAGCCCTCTCCTCCCCCACCACCTGCTCTGGAAGTCACTTCTGGAAAGTACCATCATTCCTCTCGCTTTGCCCCCACTGTCCCCTCAACCTGGAAAGCTCATTCCTAACCCCCCCCACACACACACACACACTCACTTCACCATCTTCGGGCATCATCTTAGGCGACCAGATTCCATGAAGAGCTTCCTTAGCCCCAAAATGGAGTCAGGACCCCATGAGCACCCAGACACCCTACCCACCCTTCTCAGTGTATGTGTCACATTTGATTGTGATCATGGCTTACTTCTGCTCTGCCCTACCGGACTCTAAAAGTGCCACATGGGTTGGGATTTTATATGCCCTGCCTGGCACAGAGTAGGCCCTCAATAAATGCTTACCAGTAAATGAAGGACCCCTGCCTCCATGTCCTAATGACTGGGGGAGTCCCCCCAGGCAACTCTAGGTACCTCCTCTCCCAGAGCCCCTTGGAGGACCATGGCCACAAATACTTCTTCCTGCAAAACCACTTCCTCAACCTGCCGGACAGACTGGACCGGGGATGGGAACCGCCGCCCAGGCCAGTAGAAGGGAGGTGGCCTCTGCTCTGACAGCTGGCCCAGAGAGTCTGCCCAATCCAGGGACGCCATACTGGGTGGTGGCTCGCTGGCCAATCACCTAGCTTTTGGGGAAGAAGGTCCTAAAGGCTGCTGAGTCTCAGGTAGGCTCCCCAGGAAGGAGGCTCTCCAGCCCAGTCTGGAAGCCATTGGCCACAGAGCCCTGTGGGCGTCTCCATCCACCCGGCTCTTCCAAGCAAACTGAAGAGCCTGTGTCACAGGACAGGGCAGCCATCGACGTCTCTGGCTGCACCCTGGCCACCCTCTGGGGGGCCCCTCTCTCTCGAGTGGGGGCCTGGCCCGGCTGCTCACGTGCAGGAGCCCACCTGCATCCTCCGGACCGAGCCCAGAGCCCAGACAGGCGCATCTGCAGTTGGTTGATGAGTTCCGAGCCCTGCTGTCCCGTCTCCCCAGCCTCCCCCTGCCTGGGGCCTGAGGGCCCCGGAAAATGTGATCACCCCTCCTCACACCCTCTCCGGACAGAGGAAGGGGAAGCCTTTGGCACCCAGGCTCGCTCTGGTCGGGTGGACTGAGCTGCACCAGGGAGACTGGGGAAAAACAGGACCATGTTGCTGAGGCTGCAGGAAACGTGCTGGGAGCAGGGGTCCCGGGGGGGGGGGGGGGGGCTGCTTCCAGGGTCCAGAGGAACCCACCCACGCTTGCCGCCGGCCGCGGCCTTCCCAGGCCCACACTTGGCAGGTTGGACTTGGGCTCGGTCAGTGCGGGCCCCACCCCACCCCCTACCCTTCCACACTTTCCCCTCACACCCCTCCCCCCTCTTCAGGGAACCAGTGCCCTTGGGCTTCTGGAAACCACATGTTCCAGTCTCTGAAGGATCACTCAGATTTAAAATATTCCCATCCCACATCAAACCATGTGTCACTGTGCTGTGGCTGCCCCAAAGCCTCCTGCCCGGGACAGTGGCTGACACACGCACCCACACTGAGGAGCTGAGGTGGCTCCCGCGGAGGGCGAGAAGGGGGCAGAGATTTCAAAGAGGAGCCCCAGGAAAACAAGGCCTCACTGAAGAAACCAGTCCCTTAGACTGGGCTGGGCCCGTCTAGTCAGGGCCATGGAACAGAGGGCTCCACTCGGGTGACCACCGTCTCTGCCCAAACAGGAGGGGCTTGCTTGGGTGGGAAGGCGGGGAGGGGGGCCTAGGGCCAGCATGGTGTGGGCCACTGCCCGCTGCAGAGATGAGCTGCCTTCATCAGAAAGGGAGACAGAACATGAGAGACTCCTAACTCTGGGAAACGAACAAGGGGTGGTGGAAGGGGAGGTGGGCGGGGGGTGGGGGTGACTGGGTGACGGGCACTGAGGGGGGCACTTGACGGGATGAGCACTGGATGTTATGCTATATGTTGGCAAATTGAACTCCAATAAAATAAATAAAAATAAAAATTAAAAATAAAAATAAAAATAAAAATAAAAATAAAAATAAAAATAAAAAAAAGAAATGAGCTGCCTTGTCACAGCAGAGGACAGCCCTGCCCCTGGAGCCCAGGCCCCTCTCAGTTCTGACCTCAGCTCCACCTTGGACGAGCCCTCCGGCTACTTACTCATGGGCCCCATTTTACCCTACTGGTAAAAGGAGAATGATCCTACCCACATCACAGGGCTGCTGTGAGCCCCACTGAGATAAGACCTGAAAGATGCAGGCAAGTTGGACGCAGGATGCTGGGAAGGTCGGGAACAGAATCAAAAGTTGGCTAAAGAAAATATGGCATAGGGCTGCCTGGGTGGCTCAGTCACCTAAACATCTGATTCTTGATTTTGGCTCAGGTCATGACCTCAGGGTTGTGAGATCAAGCCTGACATCCGGCTCTATGCTGGGCGTGGAGTCTGCTTTAGATTCTCTCTCTCCTTCTCCCTCTATCCCTCTCCCACCTCCCCCTCAAAAAAATGTGGTATATGCATACGATCAAATGGTAACCATTTAAAAAGGATGAAATTTTTGCCATTCCCGACAACATGGATGGACCTAGAGGGGATTACGCTAAGTGAAGTAAGTCAGAGAGAGAAAGCCAGATGCCATATGATTTCGCTTATATGTGGAATCCAAAAACCAAAACAAATGAACAAACAAACAAAACAGAAACAGACTCATAAATACGGAGAACAAACTGGTGGTTGCCAGAAAGGATGAGGGTGGGGGGATAGGTGAAGGAGGTGAAGGGGGTTAAGAAATACAAACTTTCAGGGCACCTGGCCAGCTCAGTTGATAGAGTATGTGACTCTTGATCTCAGGGTTATGGGTTCAAGCCCCACGTTGGGTGTGCAGTCTACTTAAAAAAAAAAAAAAAAAAAAAAAAACGAGTACTAACTTTCAGTTATAAAATAAAATAAGTCATGAGATGAAAAGTACAACCTAGGGAATATAATCAACAATAATGTAATATTGTGTGGTGACCATACCTACAGTGGCGAGCACTGAGTACTAAGTCAGGCTGTTGAATCACTACGTCGTATACCTGAGACTAATATAACATTGCACGTCAGCTACACTTCAACAACCAATAAATAAACACAAACGCGATGGCCTGGCTGTGTGGCCTTGGGTGAATTCCTGCCCCTTTCTGTGCACTGAGCGGGGGACCAGCCTGTCTTGAATGCCTCTCGCAGTCTGAGCCTCTCTCGTCGCCCTCTGGTTTGGAAGAATGACACTGTCTTCACCCTTTTTAGGGGATCCTTTCTGAGGAGGTACAGCCGGCTGCTCCTACACTGCTCCTCATGACGGGGCGGAGCCCCTGCCAAGGGCTTGTCAGACTCTGACATTTCTGAGGATGTGTGGGGAGCCGAGGGCAGAGGGAGAGGCAAGTCCTACCTGTCCTCTGCTCCCCGGGCCTGAGACTGCACAGGTGCCTCCCTCCCTCCTCACGCTCTCTTGAGGTGGGTGTCCCCGCCCTGGTCTCTAGACCCCCAACAGCCATCTCCTGGTACCCAACACACCCACGAGCGCGTGCACACACACACACACACACGCACAGGCTGTCCCTCGCCCTGCTGGCCACTCTGACCTAGCCCGGTCTTGGGTCCTGGAGCCCTCCCATGGGTGCTGGGAGAGGCCATTGGAACTTCTTTTCTAGGAAAGCTGCCTCCTCACCTCCTGCCAGGGTCAGAGGGACCCTAGCTTGCTGGGATTTGTTCTCAGGGAAAGGTCTGGCCACGCTTTGGGGATGAGCATGATTCACCACCATCTGGTTCTGGAAGGCCACACTCTCCGGAAGGGAAGGCAACTTGTAGCTAATGATCTGAATGTGTGATGTTTCTTTTCACTTCGCCTCCCACTTTTGCCCTGGGTTTGGTCTCCTCTCCCTCCCGCACCACCACCGCCTGCTGCTGTCCAGTGGGCCCTGCGACTAAGAGGGCCCCTGGAGGTCACATCCCCACTGCCAGCCTGTAGGCTGGCCTGGCCACACTGGGCCCCTCTGACCCTGTCACTAGGACCCCAAGACACTGAGTCCCAATCTGGAGGTGAAGGGTTGGACTAGAGGGAGGGCAGCCAGGCCAGACGGAGGGGAGACCCCGGTGCCTAGTAAGTCGCACAGGGCAGAGCGGGTCCCCTGGTTCCCCTTTTTCTCTCTCCAGGGTTGGGCTAGGGTGGGGAAGGGCCCTCTTTTGGCCTCCATGTCCTCTTCTCCCTCGGGGCTTTTTCCCCGTCCCCAGATGTCCCCCTGATACTCTGCATCTTCCAACACACCCCATCTCCCATGCATCTCACGGGATCTTGGCCACTGTGTCCACCCATCTCTCGCTCTGGCTCCCTCTCCTCCTGTGTCTTTCTTTGCCTGTCCCCATCTCTGTATCTTCACAGTGTCCCCCTCCCACCCTCCTCTCTGTGTCTCTGACCTGGTGGGTGCTTCTCCCTGGCCATTTCTCTGATTCTCCTTCCCCTCCAGTCCCACCCTCTGTACTTATTTATCACCACCGGCTTCGTAACCCACTTTGTAGGAATCTCATGAAGGAAAAAAAAAAAAAAGAAAGAAAGGAAAGAAAGAAAGAAGAAAGAAAGAAAGAAAGAAAGAAAGAAAGAAAAAGAAAGAAAGAAAGAAAGAAAGAAAGAAAGAAAGAAAGAAAGAAAGAAAGAAAGAAAAGAAAGAAAGAAGAGGCACAGTTTGGTTTTCATCAGCGTAATGAAACCCTGGTGGCCTAGGAATGTAGCTGCAGGCCTGCCCACCTCCTTGCTGCGGCCTCCCTCCCACCGGGACATCTGTGCTGGGGGCCCTCCCTACGCATCAGCAGAGGCAGCGGCTCCCAAGCTCCCACCTGACTCCTCCATCAGGCCAGAGCAGAAACGTGCCAGCCCAGCCGTGATGCATACCCAGGAGGTGCAGCCAAGCACGGAGCAGAGCACAGGGCAGAGCAGGACCCCAAGGGGCCCAGGGCTCCTTGTGGATCTATTACAGATTCAGTGTTAGTGTTCCTTCATGTATGTCTGTAGTCCTTCTTATACTGAAGCCCTAAGCCCCGATGCCATAGTATTTGGAGGTGGGGCCTTTGGGAGGTCATTAGGTTCAGGTGAGGTCAGGAGGGTGGGCCCCCATATGAGGATTAGTGTTCTTATGAGAAGAGAAGGAGAGGGCAGCCCAAGTGGCTCCGCAGTTTAGCGCTGCCTTTGGCCCAGGGCCTGATCCTGGAGACCCGGGATCGGGTCCTACATCGGGCTCCCCGCATGGAGCCTGCTTCTCCCTCTGCCTGTGTCTCTGCTTCTCTCTCTCTGTGTCTCTCATGAATAAATAAATAAAATCTTTAGAGAAGAGGAGAGACCAGAGCCCTCTCTCTTTGCCATGTGAGGGCACAGCAAGAAGGTGCCATCTGCAAGCCAGGAAGAGGCTCACAGCAGAACAAATGAGCTAGCATCTAGATCCTGTAGACTTCTTAACCTCCAGAGCTATGAAATAAATGTCTGTTGTTCAAGCTGCCCAGGCTCAGGTGTCCTGCTGTGGCTAAGGCCCTGTTCCATCCCACTTGGCCCCTTTGTGGACAGGCAGCCGCCCGGTCAGACCTCCAGGCCCACGCTGGACGGAGGCCGCCCCCCCTGCACTCTCCACCCTCACCTTCAGCTTTGGTAGCTCTGGCTTCTGCCACAGGGGCTCCTGCAGGGATGTGAAGGAGGAGGCACCCAAGAGCTGGCCCCCAACCCAGGAGCCTGCGTGGGCCTGGGGGACCCAGACTTGATCCCTGGTCAGCACAGGCCACTGACCCACTGTGCTTGATGGAGGGGGGGAAGCAGGGCAACAGGTCCCCTCACTGCACTCTCCCGGTCACTATCTTGCATTCCAGGAGCCCCTCTGCCCCACTACAGGCTCCTGTCTACCTGTCTGCCTGCATGCCCTCCACCCTCCACTCCCATCTCACACCTGCACAGGGGTCTACAAATGGGGAGCTGCCTGGTGGTGGGCGGGGTGGGGGGATGCATTGCAAATTCTTCCTCTCTTCCAAAGCTGAACCCACGTCATCATGACAGTGGCTACTGGTTTTGAACACCTGAAGTGCATAGGAGCTTGCAGCTTACAGAGGGCTTCCTTCCTCCTACTGCATTTCATTGAATCCTCACAACGGGATGGTCTGTGTCAGTTTTACAGAGGAGGAAACCAAGGCTCTAGGGGTAATTATAGTCAGCGCAGCACCAGCCCCCTGCTCCCGGGGCTGTGAGCCAGCTAGCTGGCCTCCAACACCCGGCCCCTGGGTGGCCACGGATAGCCCGCAACCCACAGGCACACCTTGTACCTTCCTGCCTACGAGCCTTGTGCGGCCATCCTCCTGCTGGAAATGCCCTTACCCATCCTTTCTGCTCATTTAAATCCTCCTTGTCTTTGGCAGCCCCCCTGAAAGCCATCCGGCGCCAGGAGAGAACAAGCCCACGTGCCAGCTTGCACGTGTCAGCAGCACCACGTTGTTTAACAGTTGTCGCAGAGCCTGCTAGTTGTCCCTCAACATCCATTCTGCCCTTCTTCCTCAGTAATCGAACCCCCGAATTTTAGTAGGGTACGTAGCTGCCTAGACAAAAGCCCGTGTTTCCCAGGCTCCATGGGCTCAGGGGTAGTCAAGTTCTAGCCAATGGGAGTATAAGCAGAGCAGCGTTTATGACTTTGGGGACATATTCATATTCATTTTTCTGACCTCCTTTCCTATTTCCTGCCAACTGGAATGTGAACACAATGTCTGGAGCTCGAGCAACCATTTTAGCCCTTAAAGGCGGATACCACGTCTAAGGATGCCGCGGCATCATGAGGAAATTACCTTGAGAACCTGATGGTCCTGTCAGCTGGGCCACCATCCCTGAGCGC
Organism: Canis aureus; assembly: GCF_053574225.1. Taxonomy (NCBI): domain Eukaryota; kingdom Metazoa; phylum Chordata; class Mammalia; order Carnivora; family Canidae; genus Canis; species Canis aureus. Next base: position 51,856,446 of record NC_135621.1, read on the forward strand.
TTAACTGCCACAGTCACACTTCGTGTGTCTGAGACAGTGATCAGTTTCCATCTAGGTTAAGCCGTTGCTGTTCTGAGTGTCGTACTGCTTTCACCAAACCCAATCCTGCCTGTTACCAACACAACCATCAAGCACGTGCTTATTGAGCACTTACTTTGTGCCAAGCACGAGACGAGTGGGAATTTTTTAAAGGTGGTTTTCCACTTAGTCTTCACAGCGACCTTAAAGCTGGGTGCTAATCCTAATTAATTAACTTGAGCATCAGTTCCCAAATGAGTTTCATTCACTCCACATCGTTTGTTGGTTGCTACTACACACCGGGCCAGGCACTGAGGATTCAGCAGTGAGTAAGAAAACTCCCTGTCTTCCAAACACTGCCGGTCTAGTGGGGGAAACAAGTAAATGGAAATAACAGTACAACGTGATGGTAATAATATTGTATCATCATTTTAAGATGCCATCAATTGCAGGATATGCTGTTTTTTATGTACCATCAAGAAAAATAATACTGCCATGAACCTGAGACATGATGTCTTAATAACAGTCCCATGTGACGCATGAACCAGTCACACCAACTTCTCATTACTTTGAAATTTTTTATTATCTATTCCAAGGGATTTCACAATCTCTCTGGGCTCCAGTTGCCTTGCTTCCTATGTGACAGGCCCCATCTTCTACACATCTCAGTAATAAAATACAGCCCAGCTTTAACCATTGGTAGCTTCCTTTCTTCTCCCACAAAGCACTTGCTTTGTGGTTGTTGCCTTGGAGGGAACATAGACTATGGTTAGTCTTCTGATGATGAATATTTGATTCATTAATATCAAATTTATGCCCTGCCACTGTGTTCTGTATCTTTCGTCATGCCCAAGAAAGCACAAAACTCTACCGAAGAGCCACCGACGTGGGACTGCCACCTGAGAAGCCCTGATCATAAGACCCTTGACTGTAAGCACAGCTGGGTCTCAGAGATGTGAAGATGTGAGGAGAAAAAAAAAAAAGTATGTCTTCCAGAGCCTGGAGGAGAGCAGAATGAGGAATGATGGCTCAGTGTGCGTGGGGCTTCCTTCCAGAGTGATGAAAATGTTCCAGCACTAGATAATGTTGATGGTTACACACACTGTGGATGCATTAGACGCCACTGGATTGTACCCTTGAAAATGATTAAAACAGTAAATTTTATATTATGTGAATTTCACCATGATTTTTTAAAAGTATGTCTTAGATTTGATCAAAACTGTTTCAAGCCCTGTTCTAAGTACGTGACGTCCCGAATCCAGTGTGGTCCCAACAACAGCCCTCTCCCATAGCTAAGAACGATCACTACCATCTGTTGATCATGGACCCGTCAATGACTCAGTAAGGGCTTTACGGGCCCCGATCCACTCACCCCTCATAACAGCCCCATCCTTCGGTCTCTTCTGCCTTAACACTCATTCTGGAAATACAAATGTGTTCTCATACGACTGTAGTGCAAGTTTCACTTTTGCTCACGTGTGATTTCGTCCATGAGAAACAGCAGGTCTGGGGCCGGCAAACCACAGCCCTCCGGCCAGCGGCCTGTTTCTGTACATGAAGTGTCACTGGACACGAGGACACCTGTTCATTTATGTCTGGCCTGTGGCTGCTTTCACACGACGACAGCAGAGTCGGATTGTTGTTACAGAGACTGCACTGCTCTGCAAAGCTGAAAGCATTATAACTTTTTAAGAAAAAGTTTGCTGGGCACCTGGGTGGCTCAGTGATTGAGCGTCTGCCTTCAGCTCAAGTCGTGATCCTGGGGTCCTGGGACCAGGTCTTGCATCGGGATCCCCGCAGGGAGCCTGCTTCTCCCTCTGCCTGTGTCTCTCTGCCTCTCTCTCTGTGTTAAAAGAAAAAAAAAAAAGAAAAAATTTGCTGAGCCCTGTGTTATGTGAACCCAGAAAACTGCACCCCGCTGAACCGAGCTGTGCAGACAAAACACGCCCACTGTCCTGGAAGAGAGACGGTCAGCGACCAGTTATGATGCAGCACGAGAGAAGGGATTGCTGTGCACAGAGTCAGCGGGAGGGCTCATAGGGTCGAGAAGGCCTTGCCCAGCGTGCAGAACCACCCCGAATGCTGGGGTCTACAGCTAGGCAAGGGGACAGAGGCCCAGAGGCAGGGTGAGCCCCCATTTCTTTCCCCTTGGGCCCATCTGGGGCTGCATTTCCCTGTGGCTCTTTCCCTGATTCAGGAACATCAGCCATCACTCCTGGGTCCTGGGACACAATTCAACCCACAAGAGACCCTCTCTGGTTCTGTTCCGTGGGATATATCCATGCATCCCTTCTCCCAGAAGACTCGGGAACTTCAGGCTGATCTCAGCACAGCAGCCTGTCCTTCGGTTCGTCCTCTGAGCAGCTGGCCAACCATCTCTAGCTCTCTGGGTCTCTCAAGTGAGAGTCAAGCTCCAGCCCATCTCCCCATAGTGTAGGGATCCCATACTCCTTTCCCTGAGAAGCTCTGACGAACCCCCTCTCGGGCCTGATGCAAGAGGCAGGCACCTCCCACTCCTCTTCCTCACAGAGGACAAACCTGGCACTCAATAACAAGACCCTTTCCCCAGGGCTGTAAGATTTGTAAAACAAGTTTTAAAATGTTTCCTTATAAAATGTGCCCTTTGCTTCCAGTGACCCTGGGAACCCATACCTATCATCTTAAGATCTCAGTGGAAACTTCCACCCTGTTACATTGCCTCCTCAGGCCTGAGGAACTGGAGACCAAACAGCCCTTCACAGATGGCCTCCCTGACTGCCCAGTCGGAGAGAGGTCTCCAGGACAATCAGGCCTCCCTGGGCTTGGCCCCCAACAAAATCCTGCCTGCTCTGAGGACGTGTCTACTGTTAGTAGTGGGGAAGGAAGCCCGATGGGCCTGGTGTATTGCCACTTCCTTGATCTGTGTGACACAGCTTTTGAGCTAAGCTGCATTTCCATCATTAAGTGGGGATAAAAAGTAATAATAGCACAGTCCCAATTTTCCAGAGTCATTGTCAGAATTGAATGTGCTGAATATAATCCATGTGGATCCAGTGACTTCGTTCAGCTCCTGGACAACAAGTCTTAAACTGAAGGCTCCTGGACAACCCAGGGCTTCTGGGAAGGGAATGTATGGGGGTCTTGTCCTCAGAGGGTTGACCATCTCCTTGGGCAGAGAATATGCACATAGCTGAAAACAGAAATAACAAGCCATGTCAGGTGAAGCCACAGGGAAGATTCGCATGTTGGCCATGAGCCCAAATCAGAGGCACAGTATGACTCAGTAGAAGAAAAATCATCCTGATTTGGGACCACCTCTAAGAGGAGGAGGGCTCGGGGTAAGGCCCCAACAGTAAGATTGGACTGGGGATGGGTGGTGGGAGGGGGAAGACAAGTGAAATTTCTCCCGGTGGTCTTCCTGAGAAGGAGCCTGGACAAGTGTGCAGGGTGAACAGAATTACACCTTTGCCCCCACGTGTTTATGTATTTAGATTCACAAACCAGAAGGCAAAGTGATGCAGGGGCTGATGGTCGTCTGAGCAACCTTGGCGGCTCATTCAAATCACCTGAGCAGCTTTAAGAACTACTGAGGCCCTGGTCCTCCCCTGAGAGACCCCCATATGCTTGCTTTGGGGTTTGATCTGGGCATTGGGATCTTGAAAACACCCAGGGGATTCCAATGTGTAGCCAGGTTTCAGGACCACTGCTAGCCTCTCAAACTTCAATGGGAGCAGTCTGGCTTCTGTTTAAAAAACAAAAAACAAAACAAAATAAAACAAAACAAAACAAAAATAGTGCTAAAAGAGAAAGCAACTTTATTTTTAAATGCCAAAATGCCAGGGTGGTGGTGTCACATTTCCACACTACCTTTGCCTGCCTCCAGCCACTGCCCCCACATTCTTCCAGCTGTTTCAATAAACTCAAACTTCTGCTCAAAACGCTTCTTTCCCCTTCTGGAAAATTCTATTCCCAGGAAACTCCCTCCCAACTGTGGAGGCATCTTGTTCTTAGTGCTTTGCTATGCTTGTCAAAGCGCTCTGATCCTCCAACATCGTGCAGTTATGCTCAAATGTCATCGAATTGCAAAGAATTTTCCAGAAGGGCCAGAGGAGCCCTTCTGAAGGAAGCCACTGCAGCAGTGGAGGCCAAGTGGAAAGTGTGGGAGCCAGGATCCCCCAGCCCAAGTTCTGACATGACCACTAACTGGCTGCCCCTCTGAGCCTGAGCTTTCACATCTGTGAAATGGGGGAGGCCTGCGTGACCCCAGGTTCCTCCTCACCCTGGCTCTCCGAGACTTCAGAAGCAGCTCCAGGCTGAACGCGGCGGGGTCTGAGTGCGGCTCACCTCCAGGCTCTGCTTCCTGGGGCCTCCGCCAAGCCCTGGGCCTCTTGCCCAGCGAGCAGCGGGCACAAGGGGCCTTCACAGAGTCTCTGCGTGGTTCTCCTGGGGAGCAGGGGCGGGGAGGCAGGGAGCCTTGCAGACCTAACACAAGGCCTCGTCTGTGTCCAGGCTGAGGGAGGAGTGGACTGAGCCGCCCATGGGGACGCTACCTTGCCTCTGGATTTTTCCGTGGCCTTTTTCAGAGCCTTTCATTTGATCATCAAATAACCCCTCAGCAGTGGAGACCGATGAGGACAATTAGCTCCATTTCACATTGAGGGTGCTGAGGGTGCTGAGGGTGCTGAGGGTGCTGAGGATGCTGAGGTGCGGCGAGGCCAAGAAGAGCGGAGGATGCCGTGTGTCAGAGCAGGCAAGGGCGTTGGCTGCTCTGACATTTACATCGTCTTCTTAAAAAAAAAAAAAAAAGGCATACTTCATGAATTTGCGTGTCATCCTCGCACAGGAGCCATCCTAACTCTGCATCTTTCCAATTTTAGTTTGTGTGTGGCCAAAGCAAGCGCACCATTTAGACTTTCTAACCCTCAATTTTCTCACCTAAAAAAGTAAAGTAAAGTACTTAACTGCTCTGGTAGGTCTGCCTACGCTCTGTGGTGAGGGAGGCTCAGGGACACCTTTGGTCATGGGGTGGGACCCAGCAGTCAAGTCAGTGCAAAGGCAGGGCCCTGAGAGATCCATGAGAGGCCAAGTGGTGTTCTAGAACTTTCCATATTTTGTCTCCTACCATCTTCACAACAGCCCTGTCTGTCAGGTGCTCTTGGCCCCATTTTGCAGAGGGAGAATGGGAGGCTAAGAGTCCACACTCAGGGGCCAGACCCAGTTCTGGGTCCTGTTCTTCCATGACCCTGTGCTGCCTGTTGGATGGGGGTGTAGCTCAAGAGGCAAGTTCCGATTCTGTTATCCCTTCCGTCCAGACAGATAGACAGACAGACAGCTTGCAGGACGTGGTCAGGCTCAGCCCCAAGTGCCAACACAGGCAAAGAAACCAGGAAAGGAAACTGCTAAATTTGAGAAAGTTATTCTTTGAAATTATCCTCTGCCTCAGACCAGAGGGAGTCTTTAAAGAAAAATTTTATAGGGATTAAAGAGTTCCATATTTTTTAATAACCTAGGAAAACTAGAAGAGAGACTTAAACATTCATCAAATCTCCAGAGGGAGAATGTCTTTCATTAAACTTGGAAATCACTGATAAAAATCACAAAGGAGAGATTAGCCCGTTTGACTACAGAAAAATGTAAATGTTCTGCATTAAAAAAAAAAAAAATGACTGAAAAGGGACAAGTGGAGAGAAATATCAGCAGCAAACTGTAAAGATAAAAGGTTACTATCTGTTTTTATGTATTTGTACTCTGGCTCCTTCCTAAACAGTTATGAGGAGGACGTATTACATAAAGGGCTCATATAAACTGAAAGTTTAAAACCAAAGAGCCTTATAGATAACAAGGCAGGGGGTACGAAGAAACCATTTACAGAAAGCAAATTGTGACCAGTAAACCAATGTACAGAAAAACGTCCAACCTAACTAACTAACTAAGCACCAAAGGAACACAAATGTCAAATAGACCGGTTGGCACCCAGTGTGCGTATGAGTGTGATCACAATTACACCCCACCATTCTGGAGGAAAATCATAAATATCATAGAGACCGGAGAACTACAAAAATAGTTGTCCTCTTCGACAGAGTAATCTTACCCCTGTGGATTTTTGCCGAAGATTCTGAAATGGGGAAAGTGTGAGGTGGGCAAAGACGCTCACTGAAACATTAAGAAACAAATTAAAGGGGCACCTGGTGGCTCAGTGGTTGAGCGTCTTCCTTTGGCTCAGGGTGTGATCCCAGGGTCCTGGGATCTAGTCTTGCACTGGGCTCCCCATGGGGAGCCTGCTTCTCCCTCTGCCTGTGTCTCTGCCTCTCTCTCTCTGTGTGTCTCTCATGAATAAATAAATAAAATCTTAAAGAAAAAAAAAAAGAAAAGAAATAAGCTAAAAACTGAAAATGGCCTAAATGTCCTAAAGCAGAGAAATGGTTAACTGAAGTTTGCCCCACCCATTCAATGAAATCCAACTGCAGCTTTTATAAAAGAAGTTCACCGAGACTTACGGTGAATAAAAATGCCTACAACAAAATGTTAAGTTTAAAAAGCTGGTAAAATATCTTAGACAGCAACATATGGCTGTAGTGATAGCTTGTTCTAAGCTTTATATGAATAGCAGGGAAATTGAAATTTATCTGAAACTTTGTTAAAATTTATCTGTCAAAAACTACTTCCTTGCCTTATCGTTCTTAATATTAAACTGTTCTCATTTTTAACTAAAAATAAATAAGTAAATAAATAAATAGCTGGTAAAAATAAATAAGATAAAAAGCAGGCTAAATACTTGGAATATTCATAATATATAATTCATATTCTGAATATAGCTATGTGAAAAAAATACACCCATGCCAATATGAGAAAGGCACATCTGTCCCCAACATGTGCAGACCCCAGGGCAGGGGTACAGACAGAGATCACATACCAAATGCCTAAGTACTAAAGAAATAATTACTTATGAAATGGTTATGAAGTTAATTTAATAACTACTAATTTGCAGTAATATAAATTGAATGGAATTATGAAATATTTAAATTACTTATTTATTAAATACCAAATTTCTAATTTTAGCTAACAAATTGTCACCTAAAATGTCAAATATCCTCTTACTTTGTGATAAGCTAAGATGCATATATCATCCCTAGAAGAACCACTAAGAAAATAACACAGTTTAAAACCAACAAAGAAATTAACGTGATAGCTATTTAACACAAAAGAAGCCAATAAAGGAAAAACAGGAACAAAACAGACATGAGACGTATCAAAAAGACAGATGTAAATCCAATCATATCAGTAATTACTATTATGGACTGAATGCTTGTGTCCCCCCAAATCCACATGTTGAAGCCCTATTTGCCCCCACCCCCCAACATAATGGTATTTGGAGGTGGCGCCTTTGGGAGGCAATTAAGTTTAGATGAGGTCATGAGGGTGGGGCCCCCATGATGGGATTAGTGTCTTCATAAGAAGAGAGAAACCAGATCACTCTTTCTGCCATGTGAGAAGAGAGAGAAAAGGCAACTATCTACCAGCCAGGAAGAGGAACTGAATCTGCCAGCACTTGGATCTTGGATTTCCAGCCTCCAGAATGGTGAGAAATAATTGTTGTTTAAGCCACCCGGACTAGGTGTTTCGTTATAGCAGCCCAAGCTACAAAGACAATTACATCAAATTATAGTGGCTCTATTCATAATAGCACAAAACTAGAAATAACTCAAATGACTGTCAACTAGTAAATAGATACACAATGGAATACTAGTCAGCAATTAAAAAGAAACAAGCTCCTGACACATGCTGTATCACATATAAACCTCATAAATATTAGGCTAAGAAATTAAAGACTACATATCATATGATTCCATTTATAGGATGTGTCCCAAGCAGGCACATCCAGAGTGGCTGGCTGGGGCTGACAGTGAAACAGGAGTGGCCTGCAAGTGGCCACAAAAGTTCTTTGAGGGATGATGGAAATGTTCTAACACTAGATTACAATGATGGTTATGGTGATGCACAACTCTGTAAGTTTACTAAAAAATCATTGAATCGCAGCATTAGGGTGAAATTCATGGTACACAAATTATACTTCAATAAAGCAGTTTCTTTTAATATGCTAAAATTTTAAAAATTTGTGCTGCAAATGGTACCATCAAGAAAGTGAAAAGACACCCACTGCATGAAATAAAATATTTGCAAATCATCTATCTGGTAAATGACCTGTATCCAGAATATATAAACAACACTTATAATTCAATGAAAAGATAATCCAATATAAAAATGAGCAAGAGAGAAAAACAGACATTTCTCCAATGAAGATCTACAAATGACCAAGGAACACGTGAAAGGATGTTCAGTACAGCTCTGAAGAGGACAAACATTGCCGCCCTCCTGGAGCAGGTGGGAGGAAAGCGTGCAAACAAATAAATATGCTACAGAAAGCGTGCGTGTCTGTCTCCTTGAGGATGGAGACAGGCCTGGCTGCTTCTCCTTCTAAGGCTTTGTCTGCCTTAGACAGGGAGGCACCTGTAGATCATGAATAGACTCAGTGTTTTGATGGATCACTCCTCGAAGAAATCCGCCCAAATCACGCTGGAGATTTGGCTTCGTAAGGAGCATTCCTGCCGTAGGAGGGCAGGGACTTTTAGTTATACCCATTCGTGCATTCGCTCATTCATTCACTCAACAGACTGTTTGAGCCTCTTGCATTAGTTAAATCATCTTGTCTGCCAATAATAGAAATCTAATTTAAACTGGCTTCAGCATAAAAGGGAATTGTTGGCTAAAGTAACTAAAAAAGGGCAAGGGTGGCTTGCTTGATCCAGGTGTGCAAACAGCACCATCAAGAACTTCCCTCTCAGACCAGCCTTCCTCTGGTTGGCTCCATTCTTGAGGGAGTGCTCCCTTAGTGGAGGCAAATGGCTGCTCATAGCCCCAGAATCTCATGCTCCAGTTCAACACACCAAGGACAGTGAGGTTTTCCTCCCCAGCCCTGACTCCCTCTTCTAAGGCTCCCTCTGGCCTTTTCCTCCCAAAGTCCTGCTGGGTTCCTACTGGATTGATGAGTCCTGACTTAGCCTTGACTCATGACTGGGGTGGGGGTGAGCCCTGTCCAAAGCTCAAGGGTTAAGAGCAGGTGAAGGGGTGGCTCCCAGAGGAAAACTGAAGTGCTAGAGCAGAAGCAGAAGAACAGATCCCACATAAACAAATCAAAATAATGAGTGTCCCTACATCCTTTGGCACCAGGCCCATCAGTCACTGTCTTATCTTACGTATGTGATGCATATAGAATATGGCAGAGAAAATACTGGGGAAATTCAGAAGGTGGGGTGTCTCATTAGTTGGTCCTTTCCATAGAGGGAATCAAGGACCAACTAATGAGAAAGTAGGCTTCATAGCAGCCCCCTTTTCATGGAACCACTCCCCACGCTCAGCCATGTGAGGCAAAGGGAGCCACTACCTTCAAAGGTCCTGCCTCCCTGCCAAGGTTGTCCACCCTCCTGGACAACTGGCCCCAGCTCTGCATTCCGGCCTGCAGGAAGGGGGGAATCGAGGAAGTGTAGGGCAAGCAAATTCCTTTTAAAGAAGTAACAGAAGTTGCACGCATCCCTCTCATTCCATTCTATCAGTAAAAATGTCATCGTGCTTAGCTGCAAAATAGTCTCTAGTTAGCTGGACTCGTGCCGTTACTAAAAGTTCCATTCCTAAAAAGAAAAAAGGGGGAGTGGATGGCTCATGGGGGATCTGCCACATACCCCTGAGAGCCACCAGAGTCTCCCTCCAGGGCCTGACTCCATATTTGGGGGGTTGGAGGCTCTCCTACCTGGGGACTGTACAAGGCAAACCACCCCAAAATCTGGTGGCTCAAGACTGCAGCCACTTTCTTGGCTCACAATTTTGTAGGTCAGCAGTTTGGATGGGCTCAGTTGGTGGTTCTTCCACTGGTCTTGCCTGGGCTCACGCATGCAGCCATAGTCACCTGGTAGTTGACTAGGGCTGGATGGTCTAGCACGTTCCCGCTCCCACATCCAGCAGTCAGCAAGTGGAAGGCTGACCTACCTCACTTCTCCGTGTGGCCTCTGCAGCAGCCAGCCCAGGCCCATCCACTTCCTGGTCTCTGCCTTCCAACCACGGCCAAAGAGAGGGCAATCCTCACGTGCAAGTGGGTTTCCAGCCTCTGCTTGCATTTGCTAAGGTCTCATTGGCCAAAATAAGTCATGTTGCCAAGCTTGGATTCAAGGGAGGAGAGACAACATCACCTCTTGATGGGAAGAGCAGTAAGGTGACATCGCTAAGGCAATGTCTTCACTAAGAGTCTTTGGAGGTGACCTTGGGCTCCAGCCATAGAACAAGGAATGTCTTTCTTTCTTTGCTCAGGCTCCCGTGGCCCCCCAAAAAAGGCTCTCCAACGCCTCAGGGAATAGGTTCTTCTTTTTTCTGCAGAGCACTGTGTCTGAAGAGCTACCAGGAGCCAAAGCAGTCCCTGGAAGCAAGAGCTCTCTCCCTGTCTCCGGTGAGCTGCGAGGTGTCCCCAGGGCACCCCTCTCCTCTCTGGGCCTGCTCCATCTTCCTCTCCGTGGGCCACTTTGCTGCTCTTTGCCTACAGCAGCAGCTCCCTCTCAGTCTCTGCTCACCCTGGGAATCAACTCCCAGCACCCTTCCCCCTCTGACCCCACCACTAGCTGGCTCGGGCTCCCCGTCTCCCCATCCCAGAAAGCATCCCTCCCACTGGCCGGCTCAGACCTGTGGGCCACCGCACCGCGGGCGACAGGCCAGCCTGCAGATTGGAGCTAAGCCTGTGTCTGGAGCTCAGATGCCCACATCTCATCCAGCCACCTGGAAAGGTGAGGGGGGACAGGGAGGGAGCACTCTGGTGGGGACACAGTTTCCCCCACCAAAGGTATGTCCATGTCCTGGTCCTTGGAACCTGTGAATGGGCACTTATGTGGAAAAAAAGGACTCTGCAGGTGTCCCTGAGGACCTGGAGATGAAATCATCTGGATCATTCAGGTGGGCCCTGAATCCAATAGTGGGTGTCCTTACAAGAAACACGTGAAGGAGGAGCCAGACACAGAGGAAAGCCATGTGAAGACGGAGGCAGAGACTGGAACTATGCAGCCACAAGCTGAGGATCGCTGGAAGCCACTGGAAGCCACTGGAAGGCAGAGGACAGGAGGAAGGATTCTCCCCCAGAGCCTCTGGAGAGAGTTGTGGCCCTGACAACACCTTAATTTCAGACTTCTAGCCTCCAAAACTGTGAGAGAATAAATTTCTGTTATTTTAGGTCACCAAGTTGGTGGTAATTCGTTACAGCAGCTCGAGGAAATGAAAACAGGCTCATTGCTCCAAACACAGCCACCTGGGAGCAGAACCGAGCGAGCGAGCGAGCTTCAGGCGATCCCGAGAAGGCCGCGCAGCCATCAGGCCGACGTCCTTCCCTGCCGGTGAGCACACCCTCCGCGCTTTCCCTCCAGGGCCTGAGAGGTGCGGGGCAAGACCGCCTGTACCCCCAACGCTTTTGGGAGGTCTCAGGAGTAAAAGGAGGGAGCAAGGTGGAACAGTGGTTCAAGAGAGGGTCACAGGACCCTGGGAAGTGTCGTCGTGTCTGGTTGTCTGCGTCTGAGGGAGCAGAGCCCCGGCCTTTCACAGGCTGGGGGAAGGACCCGGACCCGGGGATGGAGAGGAGGCAGGAAGGGTCCCATCCTTCATGCCAAGCACACCAGACTTCTGCTCCCACAAATCAGAGAGTCCTGGGAGGCTAGGATCCCAAACCCAAGGGGACCTCGGTGTTTAGTCCCTCACATTGCAATAAAGAGGCAGAAGGCAGAGGGAGGGCTGACTGGCCAGCGCCCCCCACGGGTGTCACACCTAACCCTGTCCCCTTCCCACGTGTCTGGCACTCCACGGTGTGCCCTGGGCAGGGACAAATATTTTGCCTGTATTCATGTCTAAACATGTTGTAAAACGTCTCTTCTATCTCTCAGTTCCCATGCCCCTTCCCTTCTTCCCAGGACACAGTGGCTTCTGAACCCCTTGTTGCCGCCAAGCACAGCGGAGAAGTGGGGGCAGCCGCTCTGCTGAGCAGGTGGGAAGGGGGGCCCGAGGGGCGCTGGTCCTCCAGACTGGGGGACCACAGCAGCACGCCTGCCTCTGCAGGGCCTGGGCCTCCGGCGGAGGGCATGGGGGTCCTCAGCTCCCCACGCCCCTGGCAGCGTGGTTGTAAGTTAGATCCTAGCAAGGAAAACCAGAAGCCACAGGCAATGGAGACCAATCCATCTGAATATGGTCATTCGATTTTATAAGTGCAAGGAAGAGAAAAGTTGGAATTACCTGATTTTTATTAAAGATGGGAATAAACGTTAATTGAGTATAACCAATCTTTTAAGACGAATTTTGGTCGATATTTTGGATAAATAATGCTGCCTTTTATTGACACTTTTCTCTGCCCGGCCTGAAGCTTTGTACATATCGTCCTACTTAATCTCACCAACCACACCGTGGTTAGGTTATCAGTAACCCTCCCCGCCACCCCATTTCGTAGACCAGAAGCCTGAGGCTCGGAGGTCAAAGCTGCCTGACCCCCAGGCCATGCTCTTTCCCCCACATCTTTGGGCTCTTAGAAAGGAGAAAGGAAGAAGAGGGAATGAGAAATCCAGCGGAGAAAGACACGAGAGGCCAAGGAAGAGAGGCACACATGCAGGTAGAAAGCGGGGTGAGGGAGAGCACCTGCTAGGGTTCTGCGAAGTTGGACAAACTCTCCCCTCCCTCACCTCTACACAGACTGGGTGCTTGGGAATGTGACCCCTGCCAGTGGCAACGCCTGTTAGCCAGCGAACCACACTGTTCACGGCTCTTCGACGGCTCCTCATGACAGCCTTCTGAGACTCCACTGTGAATGGAAAAAAGCCATGACAACCCCCTGGGTGAAGGACTCTCCAGGCTGCCGCATCCATGCTCAGAATAGTGTTACACTGGAAAATAGATGAAATCCAGCAGAGGGGCCTATGCACATGGGATGTCACATGGGCAGCTGCGGAGGCTGTCTTGGACACTCTTCTATCTCTCCTTCCAGACTCTTCCCTAAGCACTCTCAAACCCACCCTCTCCCAACCCATGGGATCGTGCCCGTCTCGGTACCCCCTGTGGCGCTGTGTCTCGTGAGAAAGCATCTAGATCGATGAAGCAGGGCAGGGGCAGGCCCCACTCTGTGCACATATGAGGCCAGGCCAGGGCTGGGAAGAGCACAGGGGGCCGGTCCGCCTGAGAGCCGTCCACCTCTGATGCTATCTGGGACTCCCAGAGCATAGGCAGGGCCCTCCTGGGGCCTGTAGGCCCATCCCTTTATTTAATCGAGGAAACTGAGGGTCAGAGAGGGGAGGGCAGGAGCCCAAGGCCCCGCTGTCTGCACGCTTGACTGGAGCCGGGAGCCCGGAGCCCAGCGCCCAGCCCAGGCCCTCCCCGCTGGCAGCCGTGCTCACCCCCGGCCCCCCGGCGCCCAGCGAGCCAGCGGGCGCCTCACATGTGATTATAATTACCGTGGGCTTGGCCTGAGCCCAGCCATACCGCGAGCACATCCAGGCCTGGTGGCTGGCCAAGTTTCCATCTGGGTAGAAAAATGAAAAGGTTCAAGGGATGCATGTTAATCCCAAACACCCAAGCAGGAAGGGCTGGGGAGAAGGGGGGAGGGCTGGCCAGGATCTCTCGGGGCAATGTCAGCCCACCAAGAGCTCCTGAGACAAGCCCCAGAGGCAGAAGGGCCCCGGCCGGCGGAGGCTCGGCCCTGAGCCCACGAGGGGGCCAGGCCTGCCGGCCCGTCGAGCACTGTGGTTCAAGAGCCATCTCAGGATCGCTTGTGGTTATAAAGCCTGCTGGCTCCCAGGCTCAAGATGGAACTCAGCTGGCAAGATGTGGCCGGTGGTCCCCACAGCAGTCACCCCTCCTCACTTGGCTCCTTCCTTGTACTAAGCATTTCCCTCAGCCTTTGAGTCCCCATCCTTTCCTTCAGTAGCACCATCCCCTGCCACAGATGGGAAAACCCGAGGCACGGGTGCAGGGACTGGCCTGAGGCCAGGCAGTCTTTGAGGAGACAAGGTGGGTAGAAGATAGGCCTGTGGCAGCCAGTCTGGCTGGCGGCCTCTCTCCTGAGGCTCTTGAGCTTTGAGGGCAGCCTGGATTGTATCTAGAACTCCCCTGCTTTCTCCTGGAGCCCACTGCCACGTCCAGGTCCTGAAGATTTACCCCATGAGCTGTTTGGCTTCATCTGCCCCACATCTGCTGCATGGCCCTGGTGGGGTCCCAAATTCTGCCTGTTGGCCATCTTGTACCTCTCTAATGTTGACATCCCACGTCTTCAAGGCTTCCAGGCTGGTTTCCCCAGGTCTCTCACCCTCGAGAGAGAAAAGGGTCCTTCTTTTCTCCCAGACTTGAAGCCCTCACAGCTTGCCTCAACTCCCAGGAGCTATCATCTGCAAGCTGTGCTTGGTTCCGGTCTCCAGGAATGCAAGACTTGAGAATTTGTGACCTGTGATATATGTGCAACTATCCCTTTGGGGGCTTATGGCAGGTTAGATGGGTATTGAGAGAGCCACCACTCTGTGCCTCAGAAGCAAAGGAGTTAACATTTAGCTGAAATTGTACTAATACCATGTGATGTGCTGAAAACCCTATGAAGAACAGCAGCCATCAATTAAATATCAACTGTCAGGTGGGAAAGAGCTATGGCTCCCAAAGGGAACAATGAACTTTTTGATTGCTGATGCCCCCGAGGGGATACAATTCCTCAGAAAAAATGAGGTCTACCTTAGATAAACGTGCTTATTTACACCAGCTTCTAGACTGGCTGAGGACAGTCCAGGGCCTGCAGCCAGGCATCTGAGCAAAAGGCAAGCTCCAGAGTGTAGTTTCTTGCCGACTTGGGGATTTACGGGCTTCCTGGACAGGCCAAGCAGCCTCGGTTTCAAGGCCAGCAGCTGGGCCAGGAGGTTGGCCAAGGTTTCTTCAGAGACTTTGCAAGCAGTTGGGTCCTTGGGGAAAATGGCTTTGAAACACTGGGCTGTTATCTGGTCTCCCATCTCCTCTAGAGTCAAAGCCACAGCAGGGGCATTTTCTTCACCGAGGCAGGGGCAGGAGCCATGGGGAAGAGATGGGGAGGCAGAATGGGGAAATGAAGCATGATTCTCAAAAGGTCATCTCTTTATTTTTTTCTACTTTCAAAAGGTTCCAATGATCGCTTTGTGTTTCAGCCAATCTTGCTTTTTCAAAGAAATGAAGAAAAGGAAAGATGTTTTTCCAGGTCTAATTATAAAAGCCATAAGATTGGAAAGATCTGGAGAAAACATCTGTCTCCTGGTTGTGCCTCTTTGGTATACACCAAAGCCCGTGGGGAGGGGTTGGTCTATGAATAACCTGCCAGGGGAAGAAGCTCTATCAGCAGTCTGCCCACCCCCGATCTCAAGACACCCCCCAACCCTCAGTTTATCCACATCCTCATTGCCGGAACTAACATCCATTTGTTTCTTCTTTTCAGTCCTCATGGGAAAGAGAAAATGGCCAAGAGACTAGAAGAGCTAGTGACTGGAGTCCTTATAATCTGAAGGACAGCAGGTTGGGGCCTCTGTCACCCCAGGACACTGAGTCCTTGAAGCCTGTGCTGCCAGCATGAAAGGGCATCAGGCCTCTCAGAGGCGGGGCTGCCCCCCCAGCCCTCCTGGCCCCTGGCGCCGCAGGAGTGCTGTCTGCACATGGATGCTGGTAGGGCTTCTTCCTAAGCAGACGAGGTCGGCCTTCTGGCCTTGTGTTGATCAAGAGAAGCAGAGTGGGTGTCCCTGGATTCCAGTTTAAAAAGTGCTGGTAGGGGGAAGTTGGGGTCTAGAGAAACCATTGAATTCCCTGCAAAACTCCAAATCTCAACCTTCCCAAGGTGAAATAGAAGGGGGCTGGTGGGGCCAGCGAGCGGGCGTCTGGCAGGAGTGGCTGGTCTCTGGTGGTCCCTGCAACTCTGACAAGCTCTGAGCACCGAAACCAGGCCCCGGGGACCCCATCACCCTGCAGCAAAACTCTCCTTGCTCTCACAGCAGCTCACAGCCCTGGCCACTCAGGATGACATTTTCTAAACACTGGAAATAGAGATAAGAAACAGGCAGGAGGAGAGGCCTGAGAGCTGGAGACAGGCCCAGGGAGGGAAACAGGCTCCCTGCTGAGAGAGGCAGAGGCACCCAGACCCTGCCAGAGACTGGATATGACAGACAGGGTTGGCCAGTTCTCACCCTTTTTTTGGGTTTTTTTTGGCTTTTTTTTTTTTTTTTTTTTTTTAGATTTTATTTATTTATTTGACAGAGAGCACAAGCAGGGGGAGCAGCAGGCAGAGGGAGGGGAAGAAGCAGACTCCCTGCTCAGCAAGGAGCCCGACACAGAGCTGGATCCAGGACCCTGAGATCATGACCTGAGCCGAAGGCAGATGCTCAACCGACCGAGCCACCCAGGTGCCCCATTCTCACCCTCACTTTGATACTGTGCCCAGTCTGGGTCCTTTGCCAGGTCAGTTGTTCATTGGTCAGAATCCATGCTCCCCAGAGCAGCCTGAGCTCAGGCACTGCCTGCAGGCCCAGAGAACCCCCACAGAACTGTCCAGAAAGGGGATGGGAGCGCTAATCCAATTACCGCGTGCTTGGAAGAGGTCTGACACGGGGCCTGATGGCACTTGGTAAATATCTGTAGAAAGAATGACTTGCTGTATTATTGCTCCTTTTTGAGCTGTGACAAATCCCCCAGAGATGGGATCTCAGAGGCAGAACGGACAACCAGGACAACTCAAGCAAACATGAAGGGGCTGGGTTAGGCGCAGGTGGCCTGCATGGCAAAAAGTGGATGACCTGAGCTCTTGACCTGAGTGTTTCTTGGAAAGCCATTCAACGATAACAACAAAAATAATAATACTGGGTGCTACAGTGTGCAGAGGAGGGAGAGTCTCTTCTGACAGAAGCTCCAGACAGTAGTTTCAAGGTCACCTCTGGGATCCCTTGGAAAACTCAGGAGGAACCAGAACAGTCCAGCCTGCCTCCCTGCAACTCAAGAGCCCTCCAAAAGTGTGGGCCATTTGGGGGTTCTGGGTCAGACCGTCTTTGAGTCTGGGCCCCTTGAACTCGCACCTCTAAAGACAATCCCACAGCCCCCCACTAGGACGGCACACACATTCCATGGATGATCTTTGGTCCCTGTCTCAGCCTGGACAGTCAGAATGAAACACGGCATCCGGCCACTACCCGGTTCAGGCTCGCTGCTCTCTGGGGGCAGAAACCTTAAGAGGAATCCCAGCCCCAGCCAAGGAAAACATGAGTCCGGGCTGGCTAAGCCACGTGGCTCTCTCCCCCACAGCCCGTTCCCCTGCCCCCACCCTCTGGAGCCAAGGAGTTGTTTGGGTAACCCCAGGCCCCCTCCCATACTGCCTGCAGCCAGCATGGGCTTATTTCTTTGTCTCTGTATCTTCACGAGGCCTCACTGGACTGAGGGCCCTCCCTAATCCAGTCAAATCTCTTATTTTATTTTTATTTTCTAAGATTTTATTTATTTATTCATGAGAGACACGCAGAGACACAGAGGGAGAAGCAGGCTCCCTGTGGGGAGCCGGATGTGGGACTCGATCCCAGGACCCTGGGATCACGACCTGAGCCAAAGGTAGATGCTCAACCGCTGAGCCACCCAGGTGCTCTCAAACCTCATTTTAACTTAACTAATTACATCTGCAAAATTCTATTTCTAAATTAGATCACCTAGTGAGGTTCCGGGTGGACATGAGCTTTAGGGGGACACTACTCGACCCACAACAATGAACAACAATGTCGAATTTAACTATATCCGGTCAGGGAAGTCCGTGTCCCCTCACCCATCTGACTCTGGCTTCCAAAATTCTGCAGCTGTTGTCTGTTCTTCTGCTGTCTTTGTCCCTTTATTTTCATTTGGGAGGTACTGGAGGCAGGACCTAAGGTAGAAACAAGCCAGAGATTTGTTTCAATGACATGTTCTTGAATATAGCCAAAATATTATTATTTCTACATGAAATCAATATAGAAAATTATTCTTTTTTAAAGATTTTATTTTTAAGTAATCTCTACACCCAACAGAGGGCTTAAACTCACGACCCCGAGATCAAGAGTCACGTGCTCTGCCAATAGAGCCAGCCAGGCACCCCTAGAAAATTATTGAGATATTTTGCATCCTTTTTTCATACTATGTCTTCAAAATCCCATAGGAATTTGACCCTTTGGGTACATCTTGATTCAGACTAGCCACATTTGAGGCTCTATGGCCACATGAGGCTAGTGGCTCCCTTACTGAAGAGCACAGCTCAGGAGCAAGAGAAAGGGGCGGGGCCTGTGGCACACTGGGGACACCTCCTGGGGAGGTCAGTGGGTTCCGGGGGTGGGGGGTGGCATTTATGATGACTTCACCACCTCCAGGGGCTCTCCTGATATCTTTCATTTTGGAGATGGAGGGAAGGAGTCCCGTGGGGCAAACGCACAGGAGGATTTGTTCATTCACAAGGAGAATGATCACTACCTGGTGGCCCTCTCGTCTGTACATGTCATGCCACCCCTTCCCCATGGCACACTTCTTGGGGAGCTAGTCCTCGGGAGCCTGGACTCAAAACCAGGGACAGTCCTCATGGGGTATAGATTGAACATCTTGGGCAGCACCAGTGGGAGGCATCTGCCCCCCCCCTCGGCCCAGGCACACCCATCCCTGGGAGGAGGCAGCCAGACTCCCTCTCCCCCCCGTGAGGCAGTGGGAGCCGGGTGTGGCCACACTCTGGGGCCTGGCCCTTTTCAACACCCCCGCTGCAGACCTGGCCCCCTCAGACACGCATCTTTCCCTCTACACCTAAATTAATCTTGCCGGCCTGGGCCCGTTCTCTCTTTTTAAGGGCGATTTTGCTTCGGTCTGCTCCGTGTCTGTGTGTCAGTTTTATGGTCAAACTCTCAAAGAGCAACTTTATTCCCCAGGGAACGGGCTCCCTCATTTTGTTCCCTTGAAGTGTCTACAATTCTTTTTTTGTCCTCCTGGATCCTGCTCCACGGCCTCTGCGTTTTGTTTTGTTTTTTTAAATGTATTTATTTTTGTTGCCTCTGTGTTTTTCTGAGAAATCCAGAAATAAAGGATCCAGAGCCAGAACAGAGCCCAGACGGGTCTGATCCACCTCTCAGGCTCTGGGGCCTGCACACAGTAGGGGTGCAGGGCCCCCCGCCACAGGATGAGCGGAACAGAGGCATCCCACCCACACTGCCCTGCCGGTCCTGGGGATCCAGGGACAGTCATGCCTGAGCCCAAGCGCCGGATGACGGAGTCTGCACGCCTGCCCTCGGGAGCGAGAACAAGTATGAGGGAGGAGCAACCTCTGAAGTTAACTCAGTTACCACCAGCGTCTTAAAGCTACAAATGACAAGGCTCTTGCTCTCTTGCTCCCTTTCTCTCTCTCTGTCTCTCTCTCACACACACACATCTTGAGAACCTTCCAATTTTTGTCTGCTGTGCACGGACTTCACAAAAAGTGACTCAACTTTACATAAGAATCTGAGGGGCCCAGGAGCGCGATGACTCACGGCCCTGAAATTTCCAGTGGGTTACACGTGTCTTCTTAGATGACTTTTAACATTTTATCTTTAATGGTTGTCAAAGAAAAATTTTGGTTTGGAGGCAGATTGGGGTGGGGATCCTGCCTCGGGGCAGGAGGGAACAGTTATGAGGGACGGAGAGAGACAGGCGCTGAGGACACGGCCCTCTCGGTGTCAGGCCTCAGGAGGTCCCATTGGGAATCCGGGACTCTCCTCTCGGGACCTCGGGGCATTTCGAGAAATTTCATCTTACACTCACCCTAACGGGAGCCAGCCCCTGGGTGTCCGACAGGACTTTGAGCTGGGGAGGCCCACGGGCTTCGGGGTCACGGCCGACTAAAACGCCGCCGAGTGCTGTGGGGGCAGCGGCCCCCAGCTCTGGCCACACACACTAGAATCCTCTGGGGAGCTTTTAAAATCCTGACGCCTTTGTCACACCCCAGGCCAACTAAGTCAGAACCTCTGGGGCCCATAAATCAGAAGTGTTTTAGGTTTCCCAGGTGATTCCCGTGTGCAGCCCTTGAGGAGCCCCTGCTGGTTGGAGCACCTGGGGCCATTCTGCCCTGACTCTCAGAGGGTTGTTGGCCATGCCCTCGAATTCCAGGTTCAGTCAGGTGTGCTTCTCCAGGGAGCCTGAGAGATTCCCCCTTTTGCTCAGGCTGCAAAAAGCCCCAAAGGAAGCAATTCCCTGAAGGAAAGATTGGCGGCTCCAGAGAGCTGACGACCTGACGACTGGGTGGGCCTGTCAAAGGACAAGGC
This sequence comes from Canis aureus, assembly GCF_053574225.1. Taxonomy (NCBI): domain Eukaryota; kingdom Metazoa; phylum Chordata; class Mammalia; order Carnivora; family Canidae; genus Canis; species Canis aureus. The sequence continues at coordinate 51,876,791 of NC_135621.1, forward strand.
ATAAGACTCTCCTCCAGGCAGCCCCCGGGAAGCTCAGAGGCCTCCACCCAAGCCTCATCCCCATCCCATCATGGGCCTGCACCAGAGCTGGGCCTCTGCAGCTCAGTCCAGCCCGAACCACCGATGGATGGCTGCCTCAGCCCCAGGAGAAAGTCACGGACCTCGGGCTGGCCCTTGGGGTCCACCAAGCCTTTTCCTCCTCTCCCTGATGCACAGGGACCCTGCCCCACCAGCCTGCCCCCACCAGCCTAACCACCCTGACTGCTCCTACATCCAGACTTGACCTCACACCCAAATATCCTTTGACCCACAAGATATACCGGGTCTTCACAACTCCCATTAAATGCACATGTTCCTGGCAGGAAAACTCCTTGGCATCCCACAACTCAGTGGGTATCCGCTGAGCCACACCTTTGCAGGTGCAGACAGCAGGTCGTCAGCCCTCAGATGGGGCGGTGGGACAGAAAGCACCCTGGCCACATCTCTCCCATCGGCCTCACCCACAGGGTCCTAGAGCCTGGCATTCCACACGTGGCCGCTTGACACATGGCCCTGATGTACCATCACCCACCTCACCTTCGCAGGTAAATGTGCCCCCCTCACCTATGTGTCAGGCTTAGCCTCCCCTCCAAGAGCAGGAAAGGTGGTTGGTCAGTCTGGGTCCTTCTCTGTCCGAGTTCAGTTTCATACCGTACGTCTGAAGGCATAGCATTTCCTCCTTCTGAGCCTCCTTTTCTTCATCTGGAAAATGGGATGATAAAAGCACTAGCCACGTAAATTTATTGCAAGGACTAAAAGACGTGATACAGCTCAAGAGTGTAATGCTTGGTACCTGGTAAGCTCTCTCAAGAAATGCTGCCATGATCACAGTGTGACTATGTATTTGGAAGCTCAGCTTGATTCCACGCTGGACTGTAAATGCCACGAGGGCAAGGACCTTGGCTACTTCCATGCTGGACGCCCAGCAGGTGCTGGCACCTGGGAGGGACTCAGGGAATACTAGTTAAACGAAGAAGGCAGGAACTATTATCATTTCTGTTGCTGCCATTGCCCTCATTGTCGGTATTCTTCTCATTTTTGCCATCGATATTATTCTTACGGGGCTCTTTCAATACCACCACCAGCTCTGAAGGTGCTAGACTCCTATCCCTGCCCCTCTCCATGGGCCTCGGGGTCCTGGCCCTCTGCATGGTCCCAGCTGCCTGTGAGCATCTTTCCTCCTCCTCTGACCTCTTGGCAACCTTCTGCTTTGGGGCCACTGCTATCCTGTCTCTCACTGGGGAGCATGAACCAGAGACAGATGCGTATCTCTGAGACTCCATGCACCCAAGTGGACACCTTTGCAAGGAAGCCCAAATGCACATAGCCAGCCCCTTGGACGAGAAGCAAACTAGATGGGTGCCCCTAGTACTCACTGCCAGGCAGCTTTTCCATCCAGGGACCGAACTGTCACTCCAGTGGGAAGCTGGCTGAGAAGGGCCAGTTTCATGCTCTGCCCAGCTGGGTCTGGCTGGAAACACGGAAGTAGGCACCCAGACCAACCACACAGCGAACGACTCTTTTGACCCTGGGCAAATCTGGCCTACTCCTCTCCCTTTTCCCTCCATCTCTCTGGGGTAAGCAGACATCTCCCTTGCTGCAGCTCCAGGCCAGGGTTCGTGGAGAACTGGTGGCTCCTGGACCTGCACTCCCAGTGGTCTCTCTCTCTGTTGGGCTCCATGCTGCTGGAGGGGGCGGGGAGCAGGGCTGGACAGTCTTAGGGCAGGGGGTGGAGTGGGGTGGAGAGGTCAGGTCCCAGCTGCTCCTGACCCTGTAGCTCCTATTTGGCACCTAGGAAAACCACCCCAGGCAAGGTTAAATGGCATAAAATGACAGAGTTGGGACCTACCCCACTTCCCAGGCCTTTTTCTAAAGAGGAGGGAGGGGCATCTGGGTGGTTCAGTGGTTGAGCCTCTGCCTTTGGCTCAGGTCATGATCCTGGGGTCCTGGGATTGAGTCTCGCATCAGGCTCCCTGAGAGGAGCCTGCTTCTCCCTCTGCCTGTGTCTCTGCCTCTCTCTGTGTGTCTCTCATGAATAAATTAATAAAATATTTTAAAGAAAAATAAACAGGAGGGAAAGGCGGACCTAAGCCCAGATACCTGGCCTCCAGGTATTCCTGTGCTGCCTAAATAGAACCGTGCCAGGTTGCTGGGTAAGTGGGAAGTCTAAGGACAGAGCCCCCACCCCCCAGCTCAGAATCCAGTCTTCACAAAGAGTAGTTAGGAACATTTTAGGAAAACAGAAGGATTTTTCTTCAAAAAATTCACAGGGTGTCCCAAATACCCCTAACTCCCTCCTTATGTGTGTAGCTGTGATAATGCTACCTATGACTCCGGATCTTACTCAAACCTTCCGTGATCTAATTTGTACTTTCTCCCGGGGCCACTCAATATGCCCCAGGACTGCCACTGGTTAGCCCAACCAAGGACTGTCCTCACGGAGCCCACACTCTGGTTAGCTGTCATGTTTGTATCAGCAATTTTCACATGATTATAAAGTTGACCATCTTTGATAAGTCTCCCCTTTCTCTTTACTCAGAAGAGCCCTGCAGGCCACATTTCTTTGGGCAATTTTTCCTTTCCTAAAGTCTATTCCATGAACCTCAAGCTTTGTGAGATGATAAATGGTGTTATGTAAAAAAAAAAAAAAAAAAAAAAAAAGAGAGAGAGAGAAAGAAAGAAAAAGAAAAAAAAGAAAGAAAGAAAGATCTAATAACTTTGGGAAATACTGAGTTTTAAAAACGAGTGTGTTTTTTTATTATTGCCTGATTCTGAGACTTTACTAAATACATTAGTAGAAGTGGACAGAGTGTTTTCCAAACCTTTTTAACCACTCAACATTCTTCTTTACTCAGAGGATGCCATGTGACCGGTGTTCCATGGTCTAGACTTTGGGAAATTCTCCATTTGTTAGGCTCAACCTAAAAAGCAACCATTCTCATTGGCTTGTCATATAGGTGGTAGGATGCTAAATAGAAGGGTCTGTAGGGCAAGTAGCAGCTATTAAAATGTTTGGTGGCAAACACGGGCTCTACATTCAATAGGTTTCCCAAATGACCCCTTTCAGATGGGCTCCAAGGTCTACAGAGAGCTTTTCCAGTCCTCATGAGTCCCTTTCTCAATGGAGGTCCTGAGAACCTTAGGCCCAGGATAAGCACCACCACCAGCCACCATCTTAAGGTAACTCAGGGGAAGTCAGAGCTTTCTGTGTGGCAAGGTGATGAAAACACTGTCATAGACCACTTCCACACCCCCGAGATCAGGGAAATGGAGAAGGAAGGAACTGGGTCTACAGATTTGTTGAATGAAGTAGAAATGCCATAAATATCCAACAACAGGGGAATCATCAGGTAGATGGAGGCACGCGGCCTCTTTGGAACAACGTGAGTGCATAACACATGGAAAGATTGTCATGCTACAGTATTAAGTGGAAAGAGACCGTAATACAGAAGAGGAAATTGTTAGTTTACAAATGGTGGCTGAGTCTTCAGGGAGCACCTAGAGTTGGCCCAGGACCGGCAGCCTCTTTGGGTGTGAAATGCGAAGCCCCCAGGGAATGGCCTGGATGGGCTGAAAGTGTGGAGGGGGGCCCACTGAACTGGATAAGACAAAAGAAATAACAGTAATTTGAGAGTTGGAGCTGGCAGCTGGAAGAAAGAGAGAAGCTGCCAAGGGGAACATTCAGACATTCAACACGTATCTGTGTGAAGGAAGGGCCCTGAGGGGCGAGGAGTCTTAGGGAGTGTGTAACATTCTCTTTAAGGAATTTGCTTTATTGTCACATGAGGTCATCTCCCTCTCTACCCTCAAGTCTGTCATACATGACCAAGGCAGTATATCCCAATGCCAAGAAAAGATGGTACACGGGAAAACTGAAGCAAGGTGGCACCCCCAGAAATCCTCAGAGCTGCAGGGGGCCCTATTGGGTGTGCACCATCCCTGGTATAACCAGCAGGAGCCCAGCAGGAGACAGAAGGCATGCTCAACAAGGATAATGGGAGAGAGTGGGATAAAAGGACTATTTATGAAGGTGTGGGTGCAGACACCCCAAGGGCTGGTAAGGGTCCTCCCCTCCCCTGCACTGTTAACTCCACTAGGCCTGACAGGGATGGGACAGAACCAGCTGGGGCTGTCTGACAAGAGCTGTGACCTTCTGGAGGGCCCCGGGGACCCCAGAGGGAGGGAGCAGAGGGAATGAAAGTATGGGCTAAAGTGTAGCTCCCCCAAACCACATTCAGGCCCTAATACCCAGTATCTCAGAACGTGAGTCTACTGGGGGACGGGGCCATTACAGAGGTGGCTGAGTTAGGATGGAACTGAAACTTAAACACACAGAGATGTCAGGGGCCCCCAAGGGCCAGAGCAGATGGGAGACGCAGAGTAGACCCAGAGGGACAGACAGACAGAGGAAAGCCCCCTATCTGGAAGGGGTCAGTTGAGCCAATTTAATGTACCGTAAGAATGGGCAACTGAGGCTTCTGATGCCAGGTTCATGAGTAGGATGCAGGATGGTGGGGTGAAAACAGGACAGCATTTGGACCAAGATTGGAAAAAAAAAAAAAAGGAAAAATAACATTTAGCAGTTATGCAGCTGTGGCTTTTTTTTTTTTTTTTCAGACTTTTCTTTATTGATATGGCCAGGTTGTTTTTAGACTAAAAAGAGACAATCCGGAGGCAGACTCATCAGAAGAAAAGCTTAATCTAGCTTGGAGAACAGTCATTAGGGGAACGGGAGTGAGGCCATGGGGGCAGAAGTGTGGGGGATGAGGGCAGACAGACCCCTTGATATTTTCTTGTTTTGTTTTAGGTAGGCTCCATGCTGAGCGTGGATCCCAACGTGGGGCTTGAACTCAATGACCCTGAGATCAAGATCTGAGTGAGATTAAGAATTGGATGCTTAACCAACTGAGCCACCCAGGTGCCCCCTCTCCTTGAAATATTTTAAATGCCACCAGAAGAGAGGTGCCCAGGTCTCCTGTGTGCATCAGCCCCCTACTTGCATATGACAGGTCCTTCCCCCCGGCCCTAGACTCCATCTCAACATGGGACACACTCAGACACAATTCAGAGAGGAGCAAAAGCATTTAGGGGAGCTTCCCTAAATGGCCCTCAACTGCTCGCTTCTGCCCCATAGTCCTGGGGTGCTGCGACTCATGGCTTCACCCAGGATTCTCATCTGAGGTCCGTGAGCACCATGGTGGCCCCCTGACCGTGTGAGACAGGCCAAGCCACTAGCTGCCCGCCTCAGCCCTTCCCCCTTCCATGACGGAAGCCCTCAAGCCAGCCTCCCAGCCAGCCCACTGTGCTGGCCCTTCTCTGGCTCAGCCGCAGGCCTTCTGATGCTTGGTTTTCTAGATCAGGAGGTGCTGATTGTCCTCATCAGGACTCCTCATGGAGACCTCCGGCTGGCCTAGATGGAGGAGCTCTGAAAACCTCCCTGTCCCCCTTATACTTGCTGACACATGCTCAGCTGATCCCAGAGCTCCCTTACCTTCCAATAATTAATCAAATGGAACCAATAATACAGGACTGCCTAGCTCACAGGGCCCACGTGTGTGCTGGATAAGAATCGGGACGTGTTCAGAACTGTGGTACATAAGCACGTCTGACAAATGGGGAGACTGCAACTAGATAACAAAGAACCCTGGGAGAGAACCCAGCTGGACGCCTCACTTACCGGATGACTCAAGGTCGTGATAGCAGCTCATATCTTTTAGACACTTACCATGTGCCCGATCTGACTCTCCATGTACCAACTCTTGTAACATGCTCGATCATTCCATGAGAGGGATGCTGTGCTTCTCCCCACCGTGTGGATGAGGACACCAGGACAAAGTGGTCACGAAACTAGCACACAGTCACACAAATAAATGGGCCACACAGTCACACACAAAAAAAACGGCCCAGGCAGGATTTGAACCTAGGTAGACCCTAAGGCTGTGTTAGGAGTCACTGGTCTCAGTTTCCTCCTGACTGAAGGTAGCAGAGAAGGCACTCACTGCCTCCAAGGGAACAAGTTCCATTTCCATGAGCAAGAAGAAGGCCTCGTGAGAACAACAGGACAGAGCACATGACATCCCATGGAGCTCCCTGCCTTCTCCTGGCTGAGATCCACCCCTGTTCCAGGCTGATGAGGTTGGCTCTGGCAAGACCCCATCATCCTGACCTCCCTCAGACTCAGCTGGGCTCAGAGCTCCTGCGGCCCTGCCCTCCCCAGGGTATCTACTCATAGATTCAGCCTGTGAGCCCCTTAGGGAGAGATTAACTGTGAGTAAGAGCAGCGACAGCCCAGGTCCAATCTCCCCAGTCCTCCTCTCTGGGGTTGTTTGACTTGAGCACTTTGCCCCCAGGATATTAAGCAGAGACCTACTTGGTTAGGATGCATTAGTCAAACATGAGACACAGGCTGGGAGTCTTCTCCAGCACGAACGGTCTCTTCCCTGACCACTGCCTGGTCACCCCCAACCCCGCTATCCCAGAAAAGGACAAGCAACTCCACGGTCCCAGCCGTCGGGCTTGGAGGTGTGTGTGGCAGGGGTGGGGGTGAGGATGTAGGCCTTTAATCTTTTTCTCTTGACAGAGAGAACTGACAGTTCCACATTAATCGGCTCCTCCCTCTCCAGGCAAAGAGCCGAGGTGGGAGACACCTAATGATCCATTATTAGAAAGCCAGAGGTCTCCAGCAGGCATCACGGAGTCTTTAGTCTTCAACTTGCATACACTGAGGGAGCACAAGACATTTTGAGGCAAAACTAGACCGTGGGAGCTTAATAATTCATCACATTGCGTGTGAAATATCTCATTATTTCAATTAATAGCACATACCGATGCAAGGCACCCATAAAACAAGCAGTGAGGGCCATTTATTGGACAAGCACTTTCTAGGATCATTTTATGTCTGCCTGAGAGAACACGCTTGCCGTAATGAGGCCTATCCGGCAAAACGGCCAGAATGCTGGAGGGTCAAAGTGGTTGTTATTTGAACCCACTTCAGGGATGTATTTGTATCTGAGGGGTGACTTGTTATGTGAAAAGCTAAAAGAGGGGGCCCAGTGGGACACCACTGGGACCAAGCAAGCCAGCTCTGGACCCTCTAACTTGGGGAAAAGAACTCACTTCTAGAACCTACCTATTTTTCAGCAAAGTAAGAAGTGGTAGAGACACTTAACTGCCATTAACAGAAAACCCAATTCAAAATGGTTTAGACAACCACAGGAAGTCCCAAGGTGGGCCGGCCCCAGCAATGGTTAACTTAGCAGCTCGAGGGCCCAGGTTCTTTCCACCTTGCTGCTCTGCTATCCTCATTGCTGTTGTCAGCTTCTGGGAGGTAGATGCTCATAGTGGCTGCAGGCACAATATCCAGAAGTGTGAGAGACCATCTCTAGGAGAAGGAGATGAGAAACCTTCCCCTGGAGCACCCTCAATAGACTTCCCCTTATATCTCATTGGCCAGGACTGGGTCACACATCCATGCCTAAGCCAATCACAAGCAAAAGGAATGGGACCACCATGATTGGCTGGCGCCAACCAGGACCCACCTTCTGAAGCTATGGATGGGCTGAAGCAGGAGGCTGGGGGCGGTGGGGGGGGCACAGAGAGTGGATGCTTGAATTAAATCCGGTGTGTTAGTGAGGAAGGAGCTAGACTCCAGCTGAGAAGGCCAACCCCAGGAGTTGGCATATGGCAGGCACCAGATGCATACAGTCATTTACCTCTAAGTGGTTTGCCAAAGGCCACAGGGCTCTAAGGGGCAGGGCCCAAACTGGAAACCCATAAAGGGGCAAGCGAGAGTGCTAAAGATACATTGGGCTTGTTCAGGTGTCTGCCAGGGCAGCCCCCATAAAGAAGGGCCCTCCTCTGGAAATGGGCTATTTTGTCATCCTGAAAGTGAGGGCCATTGCAATAGCTTTCTGGGCCTGGGTATGCCCCCACCCCCACACACCGTGGTGAACCCACAAGTCCTCCCCCCCCCCACCCCGCCAACATCCAGCCAGCCCAGCTATCACACAGCAGCTGTGTTTTTCCACCTCTTCTGTACAAAATAACTGCAAAAAAAAAGTCTAACGGTTTTTCCTCTGTCCACATTTGATTTATGGCTACAATTACAAGCTTTCCTTCACTCTGTCCGCGTGCCAACCGATATCTTTTGCAAGTCAGCAGCACTGCCCTCCCAGCGCCTCTCTCGAATGCCCGCCTTCTGAGATACCAGGCCCTGCCCGCGGCTCCCTGCCTGCCGCCGCCGCCCACAACCGGCTGGGTCTGGGCTGCCGGGGTTGTATCCGAGTCGGGTGAGAAGCTGAATGATCTCTTTCAACAGAGACCCTGTGAGACAGGAGAGGCTGCTCTCTCCACCCAACATCCACGTGGGATGGCTCAGGAAGCCCCATCTGCATCCAGGGTGGGGACTCCCTCCCCAAGGAGGTCTTCACCATATGCTTCCCAGAGTTCCCATTTTTAAGAACAGATAAACCTCTGGGCCATGTTTGGAGGTATCCCAGCTTCACTCTGGCCCCTTCTTGCTGCCCTTGCCTAGAAGAGCCACTCTGGAGTCAGGTCTCTGGGTCTCAGTCCTGACTCTACTTTTTTTTTCTGACTCTACATCTTGAACAAAATATTTGCCTCTCATGCAAATGTGTCCTGGGGTCCTTCTGTAAAATGGGGTTATAATGACAGTACCTACCATACAGAGCCATTCTTGTATTAAATAGGCCTAGATTTAAATCCTTGGTCTAGCATTGGACACAGAGTAAGAGTTCTCTGTCAGTTTTTATTATTACTGTTACTCATGTATATCTTCTAATCTAGAGTAATTGTGACCTCTCCCTGAGCATCTGATGCGGCCGGGCCCAACCCGGCTTGTCCCCACACGGCATTGGCATCACCATCACTGCATCGAGGTGATTCTTACAACCACCCAGGAAAGACAACCTCCCCTGTTTTGCAAATGAGCAAACCCAGGCCTGAGCCACTAGGAACTTGTCCAAGTTCTTGCAGCCAGGAAGTGAGAGAACAGAGGTTGCAGCCCCGAGCCAGTGGGGTGCAGAGCTACCACTTTGCAACTACACCAACAGCCTTGCAGCTCCATTTTATCTGAGTAATACACATATATATTTGGGGGGAGGGTGGAATTTGGAGAAATCTGAGATGTGGGAAAAGAGTATAACCCAATCAGACTACAGTGCCACAGTTCCAGAGGTCACCAGGCATCCTGGACTTCCTCTGAGAAGGTAGGCACCGCAGCACCCTCTTGACCGCCCACATCTGTGGCTTTTGCTATCTGCTACTGATTCTCTATAATGAGCCTAGACAACTTGGTAGAAAGAAAATGGTCTCCAGGGTCTTCATGGAAGCAGTCTGCCAAACAAACAAACAAGCAAACAGGCAAAAAAAAAAAAAAAAAAAAAAAGCCAGGCAGGCATGTTAGGGCAAGGGATATAGGGATGGCCCTTGGCCCCAGAGAGTAAAAAAGTTCTCTCTGTTCCTTCCCACTGCCCTCCTAGGACAATTCAAGGATGTCATTTGGGTCAATGAGCTACTGGGTTGAGGTCACCGTCCCTGTTTAAAAGACCTGGTGCGTGAGGGCCCGGCCCCTTGCAGGCCAAGCCACAGCAGTGCTGAGCCAGGGGCTCCATCCAGGGAAGAAAGGCCCATGGATAGCTCTCCCTTAAAACAGATGTTTCTCTGTGGGTCCCCTCACCTCCCTTGTTGCAAGTAGCCCTAGACAAGTCTTTCTTACACCCTCTTCTTCCCTCAGGGCCCCCTACTCCATTCAGACAAGGCGAGGCTGCATCTGTTCTGGGAAGGCCATCTGGGCTGCGTAGACCCACCTGCAGGGGCCCCCACTGCCTCTGTGCTGGCCTCTGCTAACTTGAGACCTGGGTGTGCCATCAAGGGGAAGAGACCCTTGGGTCCAGGCCTCTGGGACCTGACTCCCTAACGAAAAAGGCCATTTGGTGTTGCTGCCTAAGTCTGGAGTCAAAGCTCCAGCCAGCAACAATGTATCCTATTAACTTCCCCTTACTGGGATCCCTGGGTGGCGCAGTGGTTTAGCGCCTGCTTTTGGCCCAGGGCGCGATCCTGGAGACCCGGGATCGAATCCCATATCGGGCTCCTGGTGCATGGAGCCTGCTTCTCCCTCTGCCTATGTCTCTGCGCCTCTCTCTCTCTCTCTCTCTGTGTGACTATCATAAATAAGTAAAAATTAAAAAAAAAAAAAACTTCCCTTTACCTTTTGTTGGGAGAGGTTTGAGTTCTTCTGGGTCCTCTGATCTAACACCCATCTTATGGCAATCTCCATCTTACTGTGCCATCTAGAGTGGGTGCTGGTAGCTATACTGAAAAAAAAAAAAGAAGAAAAGAAGAAGAAAGAAGAAGAAGAAGAAGAAGAAGAAGAAGAAGAAGGAGAAAAAAAATGGAAGGTTGGCGGTGTCCTTGAGCCTCCGGAGATAAAAAAGTTATGTCTTTGGCCCTTGGGACTTTGCAGCTGAAAAGCCAAGTCCTGCCATGTGGCCCCTTCAACCCCAACAGCACTTAACTCAGGAGGGAGACAAGGCCAAGAGAACTGGAGGCTGGAGGACAGATGATGGGGGAGCTGCTCCAATGGAGAGGTGGGGAGGGAGAGTATGTCTTGTGCCCCGGGGTGCTAACAGGCCCCTGGACTTAGATCAGACCCTTTCCTGTCCTAGAAAACCAGCTCTCTCGACAGCAGGGCCACTCCGACAGACCGCCTGTGTCACACAGAAGCCTGGAGGGCATGACCTTCGGTCTTGGGGGTGAGGAGGTGATAGCCAAGGTCAAGGTCCAGTTGGCCGGTGGGAATGGGTCCCAGGAAGGAGGTTGTGTCTGGGGATGCAGAACTGGAAGCAGAAGCCAGACCTGCAGTAACGGGTGCCTGCATGGAGGTGGTGTAGGCGCGGACGGGGCTCTGGAGAGAGGCCTGGAGGCCTCAGGGAACACAGTGTTCTCAGGAAACCGCAGTTCCTGTTATAAAAACTGGCTCCTTGCCTTCGACAAACTGCCTTATTCTGACTGCATGGCCTCGGTGCTGGTGCCTTCCCCATGCAGAGCATGAGGGAGCCTCGCCTCTGTGAAGAGCCCCTGCTGGCACAGTGCTGCACGACGCCCACCCTGACCCCCTCGGGAGGCAGAGGCTATGTCTCCTTGGACAAGGAGCACCTGGAGGTGAGGGCCAGAGGCTGAGCCCCGGCTACCCCTCAGAGGGGCTGTGGCACAGCCCCCAACAAACTCAGATTGCAGGGCCCCTGTCTTCTTGTCCCACCTGAGTCACTCACTACCTGGACATGTTTGGGCAGGAGGTGTACTTCCTGGGACCTCAGTTTTCTTGCATGTAACAATAATACTGGATCTCAAGGCCCCCTTCAACTTCAAGGTTCTAGAATTCCACTGTAGAACCAGTTGGCATCACATTGACACTTGCTGTGTATTCCTACGTTGGTTTATATCTGTGTGTCCTACAGGCTTCCACGGTAAGAAAAGTGCAGTCTTTCCTGAGGAAAGGAGCCTCTGAATTATATTCAATCCAATAAACATTTTGTGGGCCATGCCATGTGCCTGGCTCTGAGCTCAAGGAGCTTCCCTCCAGGAATTCTTAGTCCAGTAGGGGAGACCAGACAAAGACCTCCCTGAGATGAGGGTAAAAGAGCAGGTCAGGGAAGAAAACATTTTCCTGGGTCAAGGAGGTCAGGGAAAGTTTTGCAGAGGAGATGGCTGTATACAGGGTTTTGAAGGATGAATAGGAGTTCAACAGGCAAACCAAAACACAAAAAAATCCTGTAGGCAGAGGGAACAGACTATGCAAAGGCACAGACATTTAAAATGGCATGGCACAGGGAAAACTGCAGGGTTTGACATGGAATGAAGATAAAGTGAGGAGGGACACCAGGCATGAGGCTGAGGCTAAATGAGAGCAAAGCATGAAGTGGGTAGCCTAAGGAGCTCATGCTTTATCCTGAGAGCAGTAGGGAGCTACTGAAGGGTGTTAGGTAGGAGAATATGATATGAAGATCTGTTTCTCAGAAGAAAAAAAAAAGTACAGTGTGGAGGACAGATCAGGGGCAGGGATCGATGGGGAGAGACTGGGAGCAAGGAGAGCTACTGGGAGCTACTGCAATAGTCCAAGTAAGAAGCTAGGAGGGCTTGATGACAGTATGATGGCAGGAATGGAGAGGAAGGTGTAGGATCAACAGCCAACCAGAAGAGAGGCAGCAGGAGCGGAAAATACACCAAGGTACCAGAAACCAGGTCGGTGGGTTTCATAAGAGAGGCAGGTCTACTTTTGCACACCCAGTGAAGCTGTTCTCAAAGGGAAGCCAGCCTGTGCTCCTGCCACTTCCTCTCAGCACACGTGCTCACTCCCAGGGCTTTCCTGGTGGGACAGTCTGTGACCCCAGACTTCAAACAGCTTTTTGGGCGGTGTCTGGGTGGCTCAGTCGGTTAAGCATCCAACTCTTGGTTTCAGCACAAGTCATGATCTTATGGGTTGTGGAATCGAATCCCGCATCAGAATCCGTACTTAGTGTGGGGGGTCTGCTTGAGGATTCCCTCTGCCCCTCCCCTCTTTTATTCGCACTTTGTCTCTCTAAAATAAATAAATCATTCTTAAAACAAATAGCTTTCTGAGTTCCAAACAGCCTTCCTTCCTCCTTCCTCTGTCCCAGAGGCCCAGAGTTCTGGTTCCCATGATGAAAGGCAGGAAGTTAAGGACCTGGTTGAAAGATGAGGGATCACCTCCCCACAAAGTCCTGCCAGTCCAGCAACTTCCAGTCGTGAGGTTCCTCTCCCCTAAGCCCCCCTGAGGATGTGTGGTTCTCAACAGGGGCAATTAATTAATCAGTCTTGAGATGTTCCTCATTGTAGTGATGGGGACCTGGCACCTAATGGGTAGAAGGCAGCTATGCTGCTAAACAACCACATGTGCACCAGCCAGTCCCCACAACAAAGAATTACCCAGCCCCAAATGTCAACAGTACCGGGGCTGAGAAACCTGCTGGAGACAGGGGTGCAATGGGTGTCCCTGCCCTCAGGAGCCAGAAGGAGGCTAGATGCTCCAGCAGGGCTCCCAGGAAAGTAAGAGCAGTCCTCACATTAGCAGGAGCTAGACCATTTCCCCGTGGCACAGGGATGTGGCTCAGAGGAGCTGTGAGCAGCCCAGGGTCCCTCCAGAGCCCACCTCCCCAGCCTGCTGGGCCAAGCCGGTGGTGTGCCCAGAATAGAGTCCCAGAAGATCCCCGAGGCCTCTCAGAAGGGCAGTGCCTGCCTGGGTTTGAGGGGCTCCTTCCTTCTAACCCCAGTGTCCCCCCTCCCAGTATGCTAGGTGAACTGTTTTTCTTCTCTGGAACTTACAGTGTGTTCAGACGTCTCTGACATCGTGGGCCACAAGGGCCCAAGGAGGAGTCTGTCAGGAGCAACCCCAGCCGCTACTCCCACCCTCACCCCCACCCTCCCCTACTCCTCCCCACCCCCCCAACCCTGGCCTGGCTCAGGTTTGAGCAACATAGTCAAGACGCAAAAATCCAAAGCAGGGCTGTCTCCAGCGTGTGACTTCCGCCCACTAAGGCTCCCTTTTATCTACTTATATACCAAACAGGCCTGCATTTGCTGCCAGTTTAACCCTTGCCCCCACTCCCAGCTCCTCCATCCCTCTCACCCCCCACCCTGCCCTTGGGCCCCTGCCCTGTCCACCCCTCGACCCCCGCGACCCCTGTGTCTGGCTGGCCTCTCCCCTCCTGTGCCAGGAGCCCTCCCATCACCCAGCCGGAGTGTGGAAGCATCTGCCGGGGGTTAAGGACCTGTCTGCTCCGGGGAGGAAACTCCAGGAGGGCAGTTCCTGCCCGGGCTGAAGCACCGACCCAGCCAGCTGGACTGTCAGGCTGGGAATCCAGCTGCCCCCTCCTGCCCCGTGACCTCCGGCCAGCACTGCCACCTGTCTGTGCCTGTGTTCCCCTCTATGTAATGGGGGTGGCAAGGGCCATGGTGAGGACTTCCAGCTGCGGGGCGCCGGGAGCTGTGGGGTACGGGGAGGGGTATGGGTGCATTGGTGCTTCCTGATGAAGCCTGGGCACGCAGTCCTGCACACACACACACACACACACACACACACACACACACGCTGCCCACCAAGGGGCCTGTGCAGGGGTGAAGACCATTCCCCACCCCCCTGCAGAGGCAGAGCCAGCCTCCCCCATTCACCGCCCAGGCCACCCAGGCTGTGTCTGATACTGGACCAGATAAGGTAGAGAGGGTTTTGCCGGCATAGGCACCATTCTGAGGAAGAGACAATTAGCTCTTTGCTGGAAATGTACAGTTGCAGGGGTGGGGGTGGGGGTACCAAAGCCTGGCCCTGTGCCTGCTCCACTGCCCAATCCCTGGAGCCGGGTCTCTGTTCCCCAGGCCAACTCCTCTCTCACCCCAGGCCTACCTTCGCCATCACCACACCCACAGCCCCTCCGAGGATTCTGAGCCTGCCTCTGGGCCGGGGGGGGGTGGGGTGGGGTCGGGGGCACTCCTGGTCTGAGGCTGAGGAGCCTGGCCTTCTGCTCAGGCTGCCCTGTTTTCCATTTTTTTCCCTGTTCACTGCATGGTCCTCATGGGCCAACATATAGGATTTCTACCACCAACATCATAACTTTGTTCCCTTGCTTCCCACCCCAGGACACAGCACAGGGCCCCTTTCATCAGCTTTGCCCCTGGAGGCACTGTGCCCTAGTCCACCTTCCCAAATCCTGGGGCTCCTGTCCATCCCCAGCCTGCCCACCCTCCCTCGGCACCCTCCCTCAGCCACCTTGTCTTTATTCTTCACTCCCCGGAAGCTGGCCCGTAGGAGACCACCTGCCCCCAGGGTATTGGCCCTGCGTGATCCTGTGTGGGGGAGGGAGAGGTCCAGTCTAAAAAGCCCTCCAGGGGTCTTGACATCAAGCCAAGGAAACTGTGTGTGGGTCCTGGTTTTGAAATTATCTACAATTAGTGTTGCTTTTGTTATTTAGCACTTTTTCACCAAAGTGAAGGGCTCATTTACACCTTGCAACAACCTGGCAGTTAGACATAGGCCGGGTTTAAAGCTTTTCTCGTGAGAGTGTCCCCAATGGGGAGTCAAATGAAGTCCCAGACTTCTCTGTCCACCGAGGGTTCCCATTGCCAACATTTATTAACTGCTACGAAGGATGGGAAATAGGATGCGACTGCCCCCTTTTCAAACAGGAGATGCCCTGAAGGCATTGCCTGTGGCTGCCTCAAAGGTAAGGATCACACCTGCTCCAGACCGGAACATCTCCCAGCAAGGCCCGGCCTTCCCTTCTCCAGATGCCGCACGCAGCCCACCACAGAATTACCTGAGAGCCCCCGAGTCGCTGCCTTTCCTGGCTGACTGATGGGCAGAGCAACCGAGGGCGCATTTCCCTCCAACAGGGTCCTTTATTTGGTTCTAGGGATGACCTGACTGTGGGCCCCTGGGGCTCACCGGCTGGAGGAGTCACTGAGGGACGACAATACCGCCACACATCTGGCCAGATGCCCTCTGTCTTTATCGGCACCTCCTCTGTGCCCGGAGATGAGCATGGCTGTGGCAGGGCTCACACAGTGGCAGGTGCCCAGCCCGCAGCTCAGCACAACATGAGAGTGGCTCTTCCCTGTCTCCTCGCCTATCTGGTCAGCAGCCACTAGAATTTTCATCTCCGCTTGACCCCAGCCCGGCCTCTCCTTTTGTTTCTCACTACCATGAGTCCCAAAGCTTGGAGGGACCAGGGTTGGAAGGAGATGTGAGTAGAGGTCCCCATGGCCAGCAGACTGGGTCTCCTTCCAAATCTGCTGTCGCAGGCTGCTCCCTCGGATCCCCCCTCCCCCCTTCTAGATCAGGAGGTCTGAAGATAGGCAGTCCTTCAAAGCTAACCTCAGATCTCACCTCTTCCAGGAAGACTTCCCTGATTCTTGCCATGGGGCTGTCCCCCTTCTCAGAATTCCTGGGCAAACAGAATCTGTATTAGAAACCGGCGGCAGGCGATGTCCTCTAACCAGTGTGTGGAAGTTGCTGGGGCTGTTTTCAAATGCTCTGGCTCTCTCTCCTTCTGGACACCTGGAAAGGGTGTAAATCCGCACCCATCTGAATCCAGGTCGGGCTGTGTGATTTGCCACGTGAGTGGAAATGACAGGTGTCACTCCCAGCAAGATAGTTTTACAGTCAGTGTGTGTTGTGCTCGCTTCGGCAGCACATATACTAAAGTCAGTGTGTACTTTTCCATGACAACTGTCAAAGTTCCCAATGATGGCTCCCCGAGTCCCTGACTGACAGGAGAGTGAGTTCCTACAGACCTGTGATGATATGTTGTTGTGACCAAAAAATAAACTTTTGTTGTGTTAAACCACTCAGATGTTTAGAGCTGTTTGCCACTGTAGCATAATCCAGTCTATCTTAATTGGTCCACCGTCTGAACAATCAGGATGTCCCACTTGACCAGCTTGAGATATGGAATATGACCATGGCTCCCTACAGTTTTCTTTCAAATTATAAAAACCTTTGATTCTTATCATCTTTTTTTAAAGAATTTGTAAAAGATTTTTATTTACTCATTCATGAGAGACACAGAGAAGCAGAGACATAGGCAGAGGGAGAAGCAGGCTCCCTATGGGGAGCCTGATGTAGGACTCGATCCCAGGACCTGGGGATCACACCTTGAGCCAAAGGCAGACACTCAACCTCTGAGCCACCCAGGCATCCCTGATCCTTAAAATCTGTCAGTGGCTGTGTTCACTGAAGCCACTAGCTGGGGAGTGGGCTCTCAAGGTACATAGGGGACCCTCTCTCTGGAGTCACTGTAGGCCATAGGGCTCATGCCAGGCTGGACCTGAACTCCTGGTTCTGACATTCTTTCATTACATAGACATCAGTCGAGAGCATGCTCATCCCTCTTGGTCAACTGGGCAAGCCTACTACTTTTGTCTCCTTTTATCTTCACAATGACTTTTATGTCAGAGATATCTTGGTACTTCCCTGCTGCTGGGATACTCCCAGGACTATCGGGTCTACCCTGATTTGGTTCAGTACCTTAAACCCTCAGAAAGAAGGGTGAAAGAGCAGATCTTCACTCTCCTAAAAGGGCCACAGTGGGACGCCTCGCTGGCTCAGCAGTTGGGTGTCTGCCTTTGGCTCAGGTCATGATACCAAGATCCGGAATCGAGTCCAGCATCAGGCTCCCCGCAGGGAGCCTCTTCTCTCTCTGCCTGTGTCTCTGTCCCTCTCTCCATGTCGCTCATGAATAAATAAATAAAATCTTTAAAAAGCGGGGGGGGGGGGGGGGGGGGGGGAGGGGGAGGTGCACAGGCTTAGTATGCACATTTATCCACCATAGCCACTACCACTTCATCAAGCAACTGCCAAGTCCTTATCTCTGTGACCACGGGAGAGAGTGACACAGCTCTATGTGCCCACAGAGCTGGACTCAGGCCCAGATGGATCAAAATACCCAGCCACACCTTCTCCCAGAACCATGGGTGACTACTGACCACACACTTGGGTATCTGGCTGCCCAGAACTGTGCCAGCCTGCTCTAGAATGCAGCAACATCTTTTCTAAATGGAAGCTTGGCCCTCAAATGGCAGTCCTCCCCTGCACCCCCAGCCCAGGATAAGAACGTAAAGCCCCCCTTCCCGAAGCACTTGGCAGGTGACTCTTGGCTCCTGGCTAAACAGCCAGCCTGTGGCATGTCCTCATCACCCTTGAACATCACAGGGCCCGAAGTGAATGTGGGATAGACACTGGTGGCAGGGAAGGAACCTGAGCCTCTGGAGCCACGCTTCCAGGCACAGCTGAAGAGACTCAGGCTGCCAGCAAGGACCAGAGCAGCTTCTCCCGCCGTGGCCAGCTGTGAGCCGGGCCAGGAGAGGAAGAAGGTAAGGATGCGGCAGGGGGTAAGGGGGCTGGTGGGGCCCAGCAAGGCTGCTGTGCCCCAGATGTGGTAGGACATGGCCCCACAGCCCAGGACCCTCTCTGGCCCTTCCTTTCAGCTGAAAATTTCTGCCCCTACACCCCCCACTGAGCTATCCCTCCCAACCCCTCCCCCCCAACACACCAACTTCACTTTGCACAACCAGCAGATTCCTGAAAGGATGCCAGGAAATTAGGTTTTGGGAAATCATAGCCTGTTCTGAATGCCCAGTGGGGAATGCTGTGTTGAAATACATCTTCTGTAAACCCTTTCATAAAGTCACACCCCTGCCGCCCCCACACCTCCCCCCCCATGGCACAGACCAGGTGAGCGTCCCCAGGGGGGTCCATCTCCTAAGTTACTGAGCTGCTCCCCACCAGGCTCACCTGGGATGGAGGCTGAGGCCAGGCTGGGGGGGGATCCTCCACCTCAGAGAACATAAAGGACAAATAATGAGCCGTTTGCCCTTTGCCGCAGGACCTCAGGCCCCACGGCGCTGTGAGTCACCGGGATGAGTCACCGTGCATTGTTTGTGCGGTGATCCTGGGAGGAAGCAGTGAGACTGCAGAAGTTGACTTTTCTCCTCTTGCTCCAGGGATGTGAGCTTACGTGTGTGCATGCCTGTGTGTACGTGTGTGCTTGGACCCCCCCCTGTGTGCACGTAGGGCAGCACGTACCAGGAAAATTGTGGTTTCCCAACACATTTGGGGTAAGAATGTCCTTCAATCACGAGCTTGTGTCTTAACACTAACAGGCCCGTGGGCTCTACAGGCATCAGCCTCTGGAGCCACCCCTTAGTGGTACTGGGGAACGTGGGCCCTGTCCCTTCCACACTGCACGCACTCTCTTTCTGGGGACTGTCCTCTGGCCACCACGCATCAACCTTGTCCATACAGGTGCCCCATGCTCCTGCACCCCGACACCATTCCCAAAGCTGAGAGTGGGCCAGGACTCGGGAAATGGGATTTAAGACCAAGATTCCAGCTTCAGTCCAACTGTCTCCCTTCCCAGAAGCCTAGCTGGGGCAGCGGGTGTCTGTTTTCCCCACTCTGGAGGCCGGAAAGCAGAGAATCACCTGCTGGAGGGTAGGAAGCAGATGCCCAGAGCAGCTGAGAGCAGAGAGGCTTTCTGAAACATCAGCCCTTGGGCGCCTCTGCCCCACACATGCTGCTTCCCTGGCCCAATGCCCGGCCCCTACCACACCATGTCCTCACCCTACCAGACCAGCTCGGGGGTCACCTCCTTGGCGAGGCCTTTCCTGAGCCCCACGAGCAGGGCACTCCCTTCCTACTGTGAGACACCCCTTCTCTTCCTACTGATGGTTTGTCCTCCCTACCCCAACTGCCCTCCTTAAGGGCAACACTGTGACTCATTTGTCTTTGTACACTTAGCTCACTGTGTTGCATATAATAGGGGCTCCATAAATACTCGGGCTGATGTCCCAAGGCCAGTGTTGACCTCGACTCCCTCGGTTTCCACAAGTGGGTGAAAAGAGTGAGGTTTAACCTCGGTGTCTTCTGCTTCTAGGAAGCCTGAATTCTCTTTGGCTTACAGGGTTGAGAGCAGCCAGTCTCCTTCAGATGCTTCCCCCCACCCCCCCCCCCGCCCTTCCCTAGGGAAACCGAGGCAGGAAAGCATCTGTTTTCTGGTCTGGGGAGTGTTCTGAAGAACAGGAACCCTGCAAGCAGATGGGCTTGTTTCTGAATTGGTCCTGTGGCATTTGGCTATCAGTAGCCAACGCCCCCTGGAGCTGGCTTCAGGGAGCTCTGTTTAAGGAATCAATGGGTATCTTTATAAAATCTTTTTTGAGGGAGAGAGGGATGGAGAGAGACAGAGAGAGACAGAGAGAGAAGAGGGTCAGACGGAGAGGGAGAGAAAATCTTAAGCAGGCTCCATGCCCAGCACAGAGCCCAACACGGGG
This sequence comes from Canis aureus, assembly GCF_053574225.1. NCBI lineage: Eukaryota > Metazoa > Chordata > Mammalia > Carnivora > Canidae > Canis > Canis aureus. Next base: position 51,896,687 of record NC_135621.1, read on the forward strand.
TTCAATCTCACGACCCTGAGATCATGACCTGAGCCAAAATCAAGAGAGGTACCCAGGCGCCCCCAGGAATCAACAGAATCTTAAACCGAGGATGAAGGTCTTAGAAATCTCTCCCAACATGTTCTACACACATGTGGGTACCCACACATTTTTACAAATATGAAATCAAACTGTACCTCCACTCTCTTGTGACCTGTTATTTTCATTCAACAATACACTGCAAACATTTTTTTCATGCCAATAAACCTAGATCTAAAGCTTCATTTGTTGTTGGTAGTGTTCCCATCGTAAGGACACATCAGGGTTAGATTCATGTGCCCTGCTATTGGACACTTAGCTTATCTGTCATTTTTACATTGAAAATAATGCTGTGAATGAATACTGTTGTACATGCATCCTGACAATCTCCACCAGATAAGTTATTTTCAATAGCCTAGCTATGCTAAAGGGTAAGGATTAGGGTTTTCACAGTTTTTTGCTGTATAACACCCATCTGCTCTCCAAGAATAGATTGTACCAATGAAACTCCCCCCACCTCCAGCAGTCTATATTCCTCACACCTTACCACTCCCATCATTCTGCAAGTGGTTTTCAAAGAGTCAATCAGCCATAAGAAATCAATTTTTCCCTTCCCTGCTTAAAATAAAGCTTTGCAGCAATCAGTCATAAACAAATTCTTCCTGGGGCACCCAGATAGCTCAGTCAGTTGAGTGTCCGACTCTTGATTTCAGCTCAGGTCATGATCTCAGGGTCATAAGATCAAGCCCCATGTCAGGCTCCATGCTCAGCAGGGAGTCTGCCTAAGATTCTCCCTCTCCCTCTGCCCCTGCCTCTGTTCGCACACGCACTCATACACACATTCTCTCCCTCTCTTGCAAATAAATAAAATGTTTTTTAAAAAAAACACAAAACAACGAAAGAAAGAAATTCTTTCCTTCCTGCTTAAAATATAGGTTCCGAACTCACTGAAGAAGGCCTGACGCCTACCAAACAGCTTCTACCTCATGCCAGGCAAGAGACATGATCATTCTCATTTAATCCCACAAACTAGATACTACTGTTCCCATTTGACAGATGAGCAAGTGAAAGCTCAGAGAAGTTGGGTGACTTGCCGAAGATCATACATAGCCAGGAAGTGGCCAGAGTCAGGCTCTGATTCTAGGTCTCAGGACAAGGCTCATGATTTGCCTCCTCATGGCTCCTGGAGACACAGAACAATGTGGCCTTGACTCATACCTTCTAGCCCCATCCCATCCTTGCCCTGGTCAAGTCCCCATGCTTCAGCCACACTAATCTCTTCCTCCTCCACCCTGTGTTAGCATGGGCATTGCAAGACAGTGGAATCAGGGACGATTTTTTTAATTGTTTATCTGTACTTTCTACTACAGCAATATTTTATTCATTTAATAAAGAAACAGAAGGGTTTTTTAATTAAAAAATTTCATTGTCGGGGCTCCTGGGTGGCTCAATAGTTGAACGTCTGCCTTTGGCTCAGGGTGTGATCCTGGGGTCCTGCGATGGAGTCCCGCATAGGGCTGCCTGGAGGGAGCCTACTTCTCCCTCTGCCTATGTCTCTGCCTCTCTCTGTGTGTCTGTCATGAGTAAATAAGTCTTTAAAAAAATTCATTGTCAAATTCTCTTGAAGAAGAGTCCCTTCCAATGTCCCCAAATACACATGCGTGCGCGCGTGCACACACATATACACACACACAGAAAGCTCACATGCCTGCATGCTGTGACAACTTGGGGTTGGTGGGCCACAGGCCGTTGGTGGGAGGGAGCAGAGCATCTCAGAAGCATCCTGTGACCTTCCAAGGGGAGAGACGGGGGCCACACTCACCCACAGTCAAGTCTCCCACAAGAGGACACTGGCCTTTGAGGACATCCCGGAGCTACTGCTCGCCTTTCCCTCCTCTAGAGACCTGACCTCCCCCCACTCAGGCCAGATGTCTCTGGCACAGACCCTCAACCAGCCAGGCCCTAGGGAAACAGCTGGACCCAAATGACTCCAGCGGCTGCAGCTAAATGGCCAGGCCTTCCAAAATAAGCAAAGGGAAGTGGGGGGAGCCAAGACTGCCAACGAGGGAGTCAGTTGAGGGCAGCAAGTGGGGGACAGAGCCTGGGAACATGTTATTCAGGGGGAGCTAGGAAAGCAGCAGCAGGAGCTGGTCTAAGAAAAGGGTAGAAACAAGGACACCCCCCACCCCCCCGACTAGACCCACATCCACACACATATAGCAGAACAAGCTCTTTCTGGGACTCGTGCAATATATGTAAGGCTTATAGAAGAAACACTGGATAGATGGATGGATGGACAGGGATGGATGGATGGATGGATGGATGGATGGATGGATGGAGGAATGGACAGAGGAAGAGATGGATGGAGGAAGGGATGGATGGATGGACAGATGGATGGACGGACAGGGATGGATGGGTGGATGGACGGATGGCTAAACAAAGCAATGAATGCATACAATGATGGATAGTGAGTAAATATGTCTGGTTCCTTTGAAGGTCCATAATACCAAAGTGAATCAAGATCATAAAGATGTTCAAACTCATCTAGTCCTTAATCCCGTTTTTGAGAATTTGCTCTAAGGAAATAATTCGGAGGAAGAAAATTGCTCTTTAAAAGTTTGCAGCAGCATTGCTTCTAACAGAAGCAGAATGGCCTAAGTGAGCGATGACCCGAGACTAATGAGTAAATTAATGGTAAAATGTTATATTGTGCAGCTATTCAAATGATAACCAGAATGACACTGTAAAAAAAGGTAACCATTTTCTTGAAGTAGTATTAAGTAAGAACTTAAGATGTATGTTTGCAGAGCCATACTTGCAGTCAGGAGGGGGGCGCCTGGGTGGTTCAGTCAGTTAAGTGGCTGACTCTTGATTTTTGGCTCAGCTCATGATGTAAGGGTGCTAGGATGGAGCCCCATGTCGGGCTCTGCACTAGTGGAGAGCCTACTCAGGGATTCTCTCTCCCTCCCTTTCTGCCCCCCGCCCCCAAATAAATAAATAAATATTTTCTTAAAAGTCAGGAGGAATTTGGTGGCTAGAATAGCATAGGCTGAGACGTTAAATCCATATTCCAGCCCACTTGCATCTCAGGCAGGTCATTTAACACCTTTAGCCCCACTTTCTAAATCCCTAAGGTGGGAACAAGAAGCAGACCTCATCCTCTGGTTGGGAGGACTGCATTAGCTCTTATATGCGAGGGGGCTTTGTGAACTGTAAAGCTCGTCACATGCTAGTCAAAATTATGCATGCCTCTGGGTTGAGATTAGAAAGAAAACAAAATAAATATCATGGTGGGGGAGGTCAGAACTGGAACAAATGTAAATTAGAACAAAAATAAAACAATACTTCATCCATATAAGATTTCACCAAACAAATATACGAAAAGTACACGCAGAATGTCCTCAGCACCTGATGAGGTTAAGCCTGAACCCTATCTCGGTTGCCCTGCTTGATCAAGCAGAGCTGGGCCAGGGGCACAGAAAGTGGAATTGCACGAGGGGCATCTGGAGGCAGAGGGCTCTACGGTCCCCCACACCCTGGACAGGGACCGAGAAATCCAGAATCCAAATTCACTGAGTGCGGAGTACCTGCGAGCGCTGGCGGCCTCCTGGACGTGAAGGTGGCCGCAGCCCTGGTCTGGACTGTGTGCTCAGAGTGGACAGGGCCTGCTGGCAGGTACCGGGGATGGGCCTATAATGCAAGAGTATCGGCCCGGCCCCAACTCACACTGCCTGGAATTCAGTGCCCGGGATCTATTTGGCTCCTGCTGCAGATAAAATTGTGTTCGTGCGAGTGTTTGGGGCCTGGCGGGGAAGGGACAGTAAAGCGGAAGGTGGCTCGGATGAACCACCGCCCAGCGGGCTCCACGTTTTCATATCTGTGACCCCAAGGAGTCAATGCAGTCGCCTCCTTTCACAGACGAGGAAGCAGAAGCCTGTCCAAACCTCTGGCTCGACGCGGGCCCGCTGGGCTGGGCACGGTCGGGGGACGCCAGGGCCGGGGTGGGAGGAGTTCTCCGGGGACCCGGGTCCCCGCTGACTCACTGGGCCTGGGGGTCCACTTCACAGCCTCCTACTCACCGCCGGAGACGATGACTTAATTCCCCGTGGGCGAGGCCACCAGGCACACGAGGAGATGGGAGATGACTGTGCCACAGAAGCTAAAAGCCTCAATTACCCTTCATGACAGGGACATAGGACATTTTTATGAAGAAAGAAATCTTTGCCTCGTAAATCTCAGCTGAGCTGCTGGTGACCATGGTTACAGTCAGAGCCACAGGCAGAGGAGCCTCTCAGAGGTGGGGGGGGATCACCCCGAGTCTCTCACCTGCTCATTAAGCCCCAGAACAGTGTTCTGGGGGAGGCCTGAGGGGTCAGCCAGTATAAGGCCGGGCAGGTAGCCGAAGGGCCAGAGCTCAGGTGCGTCTCTGGCTCCCAGCCTTGGGTTCTGGTGAGGAAGGGAAGGGGGCTTTATAAGGTCCTGCTGCCCAGGGCACCCCCAGAGATTCCGATGTAATTGGTCGGGGTGGGGCCTGGGCGCTGGGAGTTTTAGAAGCCCTCTAGGCGACTCTGCTGTGCAGCCGAGGTCGAGAGCCAAACAGACCTTGCCCTGCCTCGCCAATCAATGAATCCAACCCGCAAGCTTCCAGCTAGTGCGAGCTGGTGGAGGAATCAGAAATAGAACACGGTTTCCGCCCAGGCTCATTTCCGGGAAGCCATATTGCTGACCCTCCACCCCCATGGGCAATAGATGTCCTGAGAGGAAGCCCCAGGGCAAGATAGGGTACCTTGGGGCTGGACCCATTTTGGGGCTCCCACCAGTGCACTCAACTACTGCCCTCCCGTGCTGTTGTCACACACATACACATATCCTCTTGGCCCCGCTTTCTTTCTCCTCTGCCTTCCACCGCACCCCAGCTGCCCAAAGATCCCCTTTCATTCTCCTTACAAACATTTGCCGAGCACCTTACGCACAGAACGAGCACCAGGGCTGCGCTGGGCGGGGACACAGGAGTCAACAAGGCTCCCCAAGGACCCAACAGTACTTAACGGGTGGAATCCGTGCATTTGACGAGCTACCTCAGGTGGGTGTGAGCAGAGGCTCAGAAGAGCCTCTAACCACTCAGGTTCTTTCAACAAAATCACGCAGATTCCATAGCTTTCTATTTATTCTTGAGTATTAATAAATAATCCCATATTCCATAATAAAAAGTCTAGTTCAGGGATGCCTGGGTGGCTCAGTGGTTGAGCGTTTGCCTTTGGCTCAGGGCATGATCCTGGAGTGAGGGGATTGAGTCCCACATCAGGATCCCTGTGAGGAGCCTGATTCTCTCCCTCTGCCTAAGTCTCTGCCTCTCTCTGTGTCTCTCATGAATAAATAAATAAAATATTTTTTTTTAAAAAGTCTAGTTCAATTGAATATTAAAACCCCAAACTCTCATCCAATTTAAACATCTATCCTCCCCTCTGGCGGGTGGCTCAGGGTCCTCAGGTATGCCTAGTATTCAACACTGACTCTCAGGGAAGATTCCACGCTCCGAGAGACTCCCCATGGCTAGGGGTCCCTGGAATTGACAATGTCTCCTAAAATAACACAACAGCATAAGCCCTGTTCAACATTTGGCTGCTGACTCGATATTCAAATTTCTGAGTTGTTGATGTTATTTGTTTTAAGGATATGAATTTTCATCAGAGGACAACTTATTTTTTACGTTAATATTTATTGCTTTCCCTGCCCTTCAATAAGGACAAAAGTAATATACACTTGGGGCTCAGTCAGTCAAGCATCCAAGTCTCGATATCGACTCAGGTCGTGATCTCAGGATCATGAGATCGAGCCCTGCTTAACATTCTCTCTCTCCCTCTGCCCCTCCTCCCACTCATGCTCTCTCTCTAAATAAATAAATATAAAATCTTTTTTTGGGGGGGATCCCTGGGTGGCGCAGTGGTTTAGCGCCTGCCTTTGGCCCAGGGTACGATCCTGGAGACCCGGGATCGAATCCCACATCGGGCTCCCAGTGCATGGAGCTTGCTTCTCCCTCTGCCTATGTCTCTGCCTCTCTCTCTCTCTCTCACTGTGTGACTATCATAAATAAATAAAAATTTTAAAAAAATCTTTTTTTTTTAAGTAATACACGCTCCTTGGACAACAACTCATACAACCCAGAAAAGCATGCATTAATTGATTCAACAAATATTTGTCCAGGGCCTTCTGCATACATACCTAACATGGTTCTTGGTACTGAAGATACATCAAGAAACACATTAGACACAGACCCTGCACTCAGAGAACTTACAGTTCACCAGAGTGTCAGATAGAAACTAATAATTATGATGTCACTTGATGCAGAAAGATTGAAAAACACAAGTCATCCACCATCTCAAAGCCCAGAGATTTCCACTGTTCCCATTTAAGCACATGACTTTCTGGTTTCAGCATTATTATTATTATACATAGCATTACATTGTGAATACCCCTCCGTATCTATGAATATTTTTCAGCCAGATGATTTTAGTATTTCAAAATGTGAATGAATCACAAATATCTTAGTCATAGAATCTTTAGAGCTGAAAGACTCAGTAACAGGCTCCTATTCTGTGGGTGTGTGAAATGGGTATAAGATCAGGAAATGGTAGGAATGAAATGATGAATTGCAGAGGCACAGTCCTCCTGAAGGCATGCACACTGTGGGAAGGGAAGGGGAAGGGAAGAGAGAGGAAGGGGAGGAGAGGGGAGGGGAGTCAAAAACCCTGTGCTGGCTAGGCACATCTGTGCAAGAGTCAGTCCCAGCTCTCCACGTGAAACAGCCCCCTGCCCCCGCACTGACAGCTGGAAGCTCGGAGACCTAGAGGGCTTGCATGCCCAGGTGGCCCGTGGGAGACATGATCAGGATGGTTGATAGTGACCATCATGCTGCACCATCTCCAGAAACCTGCCTCGGCCAGGTCTCCCCTGCTCCCTCTGGATCCCTGAATTATATGAATAATTGCTTCTATCTTTTCAGCAAAACCCAAGCTTGAGGGAATGAACTTTGGAAGCTAACTTTTCCCTTTTTTTAAGGGAAAACATTGTACTCCTTGGAGCTGCAAGGCTGGACCTTTTAACACCTTCTTAATTCGAACACTGAATTTGGCTCAAACCCTGTTCTCTCAACTGCAGCCAAACTGCTGCTGAATTTCACTTTCTTTAAACTTTGGGAAAGTCTGGTGCATGTCTTCAGTTGGGAGAAGGCTTTTTTTCTTTTTTCCTTCTTTTTAATCAGCTCGTAAGTCAATAAGCAGCGTGGGCAATAAAGTTCATACTTGGAGAAACCAAAGACTAAATCACCATCCGCATTCACACCCAGGGCGGACGGTCTCAGCTTTCAAGAATTTAGTGTTTGTCTTGGAGAAAACCGAGAGCCTCACTGCAGCCAAGGGAAAGAGAGAGAAATGCCACCTCAGCCCTGAGCTCCGTTTCCCCTGCACACACAGGAAGGATGGTAGAGGAATCATAATGCAGTCAAGAAACACAGGGGAAACATCTGGGTGGCTTTGCTAGTTTGAAGGTTCCGAGGTGAGCATTGCCTTCCATGTGTTTGTGTAAGTGAATTCACTCAACCATCTGCTGATGGCGCCCTCTGTGACATTGCTTGGTCATCATTCCCAAGTGATTCCCTTGAGAGAGTTTTAAGTTTTCCAAGTAAACTTTAAGATTTGGGCAGGAAACTTGTGGGACTTGGGAGTTTGGGTTGTTTCAATACCACCCACCCACCCAGGGCTCTTCACACAGCCTCTGCTGTGATGGGGTTGGGGGGGAATGGGTATCAAATGCTGTGGTTCCTGCTTCACTTATAAGCCTCGTGACATGGAGCAAGCCATTTTGCTTCTCTGAGTCTTGGTTTCCCCATCTGAAAAAAGGGCATGGCAGTGTCTGCCTTGCGAGATTATATTAGAGGGTTATATGAAGTTACTTAATATTATCCTTACTGGGATCCCTGGGTGGCGCAGAGGTTTGGCGCCTGCCTTTGGCCCAGGGCGCGATCCTGGAGACCCGGAATCGAATCCCACATCGGGCTCCCGGTGCATGGAGCCTGCTTCTCCCTCTGCCTGTGTCTCTGCCTCTCTCTCTCTCACTGTGTGCCTATCATAAATAAATTAAAAAAAAAAATTTTTTTTAAATATTATCCTTACTGTTAAATGCTAATTTTCTACATGGAGACTTGAATTGTATCACGAAGAACGTTCATTTTATTTCATTCTCTTCCTGGCAAGTTCCCAAAGAGAAAACATTTTAGGGAACTTCTGGAGCATAAGAATAAACTTCTAAATGATAGAGCGAGCGTAGCACTGGGCTAGAAGTTTTCTCGTGAAGACCCATTCATTCCACTACAATGCTGCGAGGTGAGAAATATCATTGTCCCCTTTCAGATGGGAAGACAGAGGTTCAGAATGACTTTCAGTGATATCCTTCTTCAAGGTCACCCTGAGGTCACCCAGCTAAGGAGAAGTCACACTGGTGTGCTGGTGAACTGACCCTCTGAAGGAAAAAAAAAAAAAAAGAAGCCTTGACTTGTAAGGCTTGCTTAGGACTGTGGTATAGATGCGGCCCCGGTGGCTAATTTCACAAGAACCAGTGTTAGCCAGCTTCAGGACACTCTTGACCAATAGCATCCAGAAGCACACTCAGATTTCCCAGTTTCAGGTAAAGATCATTTCCTGAAGCCACTACAGACATGCTGCCCATTAGCAGAGAATCCCCAGGCACGGGGTAGGGACCAGGGCTGGCTGAGTCAGCTGGAGCTCCCCCCACCAACCAGACCCTCGGGGGCAGGGCCTGAAAACCCGCATTCTAAACACGGACCGATGTATGCCCTGGAGTTTGGAAACTGCCCAGCCCTCAGCTGCTAAGAAGGTCACCCCAAAACCTTCCTTCCACACCTGTCTCCCAAAGGCAGTGGGAGCCCTGTATCTGAGGAGAGAGACCAGAGCATCTCCTGTAACCTTGACTAGGATTTTGGCCTGGGTGTCTGTGCAGGGGCTGGATCATAGTGGTGAGCTCACAGCTCTGTCTTTGTGATGATCTGTTTTCACCAAATCTGAGATTCCACTGATTGCAAGCCACACCATTATTTCATTTACCACCAAGAAAGAAAAAGTGTTGCCAAATTACTTTAAAATATGAAAAAGTATATCTTTTAAAAAAAGATTTTATTTATTTGAGAGAGAGAGAGAGCAAGCACAAGCAGGGAGAGGGGCAGAGGGAGAGGGAGAAGAAGGTTCCCTCCTGAGCAGAGAGCCTGACAGGGGGCTCCATTCCAGGAACCCAGGACCATGACCTGAGCCAAAGGCAGATGCTTAACCGAGTGAGTCACCCAGGCACCTCAAAAAAGTACATTTTAGAATCAATGAAATATGACCTATGCAGTGTACGTACATTCACATACACATTCCACTTCACAACAGCTCATTCAATAGTCTGTTCTTTGACACAAGGTCAGGTCTCAGTCACCTGTATTTTTGTCCTCTGAGTTCCATCAGGCTTGGTTGAATGAATACATGCTGAGCAGCATGTCATTACACACAATTTATTGACCAGTTATCAATAAATGCCCCAGGCTCTGTACCAAGCGTGTTACGTTGAATCTCCACACCAATCCTGGGAAAGAGGCACCAGAGGGGCAGTAAAGCTGAGGCTCTGAGAGGCCACAGAACTCCTAAGAATCCCGCCTACGACTGAAACCCCAGGTTTGAGACTCCCACCTGACTCCATTCACAATACTGGCTCCTTTAAAGTAAGCTAGAGAAAAGAAAATGTTTTTAAGAAAACTATTTGGAAGAAAAATATATATATATTTACAGTATATTACTGTCTGAAAAAAATTATATATAAGTGGACCCATGCAGTTCCAACCTTTATCATTCAAGGTTCGGTGTTCTTAGGATTACAATCAAATATCTTCCACAATTTTATAATCCCATTTTTCAGAACAAAATAATTTTTAAATCTTTCAAATACTTATACATACATATTTACTCTGGCTGCTAGGTCTTCTTCAGGAAGGTCTAATTTAGCTTCCTCCATACTGTTAACTTTTACTTGTTTCACTACTGCCAAAACCAAAGAATCACTGGAAGGCTGTGAGTGTTGGACACCTGTTTAAATAAATACAAATTATCTATTAAATACAGTAAAAAATAATCTCTGTAATTTCTGTTCATCACATAATCATAATATGTATTTTACGTAAAGGAGGAGGCGTGGGGAATTGGGTGTAAGGAGTCAAATGTGTAAACTTCCAGGTGTAAGATAATTAAGTATTGGGGATGTATGTGCATGATGACTATAGTTAACATTGCTATATGGCATTTTTGAAATTTGCTAAAAGAGCAGATCCTAAAAATTCTCATCATAAGGAAAAAAAGTTTGTAATTATATGATGGGATGATGTTAACTGTACATTGCTGTAATCATTTTATAACATGTGCATATCTCAAGTCATTATGCCTACATTTTACACAGTATTATATATCAATTATATCTCAATGAAACTGGAAAAAAAATACTGGCCCCTTGAAGATGCTAAAAAATATTCTCTGAGGGGTGCCGGGGTGACTCCGTCAGTTAAGCATCTGACTCCTGATTTCAACTCAGGTCATGATCTTAGAGTCCTGAGATGGAGCCCCCATGTCAGGCACTCTCTGTCCCCGAGCTTTGGTAACATCTGGAGGGCTTGCTGGAATCAAAACTTTAGGATTGATGTGAAGATGTAAACTCCAGGGTGCAAGGTACTGACAGAACTCCGCCCACCCCTCCCTTGGGGTTCTGCAATCCCCCCTGTTTTCCAAACCCCGTTGTGTCTCATCCACTCCCAGGCCTCTCCGCCCCCACACGGCTACAACCTCAGGGCGGCCTTGCCTCCGTGGAGAGCCCTCCTAGTGACAGTGTGGGAAAATCCCCGTGCTGCTGTGCTCAGCTGCAACCAGGTGGGGATTTTCCAGAAGGTATTTGTATTAGAAGAAAGCACAGTAGGACAGAAGTCAAAAAAGCCTAGATGGCTTCACCGAGGTGTAGGCACACACTGCTTTGGCCGCTTCCGAGTTTACTGGGTCCATCGTGCTACCACCACCCCTCCTCTTCCCAGGCATCACTTCTACTGTTTGGGGCCAGCTTAATAATGCCTTTGCCCAAAGTAATTCAGTCTACAGGGTTTTATTCTTTTCTTTTTTTTTTTAAGATTTTATTTATTTTTTCATGAGAGAGAGAGAGAGAGAGGCAGAGACACAGGCAGAGAGAGAAGCAGGCCCCACGCAGGGAGCCCAATGTGGGACTTGATCCTGGGACTCTAGGATCATGCCCTGAGCCAAAGGCAGATACTCAACCGCTGAGCCACCCATGGATCCCAGGGTTTTATTCTTTTTAAGTTCTTATTTCTTTTGACCAGTTTTGCTGCTGTTGATAGCATGTGCACCCATGTGTTTGTGTTAACTGTTGTTCATGGGTGTGGGGTGTTCCGTGGGGGTTTTCTGGGGGCCATTTGATACAGGGAGATTTGAAGAGGGGCCACCCCATCTTTCTGCCCATGTGGAGGATCCTATGGAAGGGAGGGACGGCACTATCCAATCAAAGGGACCATGTGATTGTCGTTGTCGCTCTGGAATACACGGAGGCCTCTGGTGTCTCAGCCTGCCTCTTGAATTTGAAGATGAAAAGGCTGTTGTTCCACCTTGAGGCAAAGTGGTCGACTCCACATGGAAGCTCTGTGTGTTCCTTCCAATTTCAGCGACCCAAACATGACCTGTTCTAATGTCTCACCAAACCTGATTCGTCTACTGAGAGCTTGGGCAGTAAGTATAAGGGCTAACTTAAGGTCTACTGGCATCATTAACTATATGTTTCTTAGTGTTTTTATTTTTAAAATTATGTAATGGCAGTATGACAGGGCAGTTTGTATAAAGAACATTTCCTATAGATCATCACTCTTCAATTGCACCCCAACTTCTGATTTCATGTTTGTGTGCTGCCTTGGGGTTTCATCCGCATATAAATTTTAGCTTCATTGAAGTCACAGAGTCTGTTATAATGTAAACGCTCCAGGTGGAGTGAACAGCTCAGTGAGCGCATTACTGCTCACACCAGCAGTGCTTCTCTGTTGCGGCCCTAAACCGTTCCAATCCCTCCAAAGACCCAGCTACTCTTTCCCTCCACTGGCAGTATGTGGTCACACACCTGTGACAGGAACAGCGTATCCATGTAAGTGAAGTGTAGTATTAGGTCTGACACATAGTGGGTGCTCTGGAAATGCCTGGAGGAATCAAATCCCATGTAGACCAGTCAGCTCATTTTTGTACATGACCTTGGATGGTCTACATAACCACCCATGCTCTTCCACTGGAGGAACAAACAAACAAACAAACAAACAAACAAATTACAGTGATAATTCTGTCTGGGAAATCCATGGGGAGGGGGCAGGAAGGGGAGTGAGCTTGAATTTTCCAGTACTGAAACCAAACTGAGTCTTTAAAAAATAAACAGCCCCTGGATGAGATACTAAGGGCAGGATAAGGATGGTCTGTGGAACGCTGCTGCCATCTAGTGGTGTAAGCGCAAATGACAAATTTTTATGAAGAGACCCAACGGGTTCAACAGAATAATAAAAATCTCAGAATCTTCAAATATTGGCATTCAAAGTCATCACAGACAGAGCCAACAAATGGTGATTGAGTGTTCTTTCTGGGACCAGCCCCTGCCATACACTGGAGTGGGGCTGGTAGTCCAGGGAACAAGCGAAGACAGACTCTGGTCCACTAAGCACAGGACACAGCCCAAATAGTATCCTGAGGAAGAGGAGCAGACTCTGGTGGAGGGCAGGGAATTGGAATCTCACTCTCTATATATCTATTTGGGCTGTGTTTCAAAAAACACTTCTTACTTCAGTGCTTATAATGAATTTATTGCATATCACTGGCCACATACTCCCTAGGGCAAGGATTCTCAACCTCAAGTCCACCTACCCCTTCCTAGATACACTTCAGAGGATCCATGAACTTGAGTGGGAAAAAATTACAGCTTTATTTTCATGAACCTTGAACTGAAATTTAGTATTTTCTTTAATTATGAATTAAACAACAAACTGGGACAGTTATTAGCAGAACCTGTGACTTCATTATTCACAGAAATTGTTAAATATTTTCCTATCACAGTACAATTGTTGCAGATATCTCAAATGATTTATTCATCAGTACTTTGAAATTATGGTGATTATTAGACCTGCTGCTAGATCTTAATTAAAAAGCATATAATTAGGGCAGCCCAGGTGGCTCAGCGGTTTAGTCCTGCCTTCAGCTCAGGGCATGATCCTGGAGACCCGGGATCGAGTCCCACCTCGAGCTCCCTGCATGGAGCCTGCTTTGCACTCTGCCTCTCTCTCTCTCTCGAACAAATAAATAAAATATTTTAAAGAGAAAGATACCTACCTACACCTTTAAAATAAATAAAATAAAAAGCATATAATGACTAAATAATTCACCTTTTAAAATATTTTGGTATTTGTATTAACTGGCTTCTATAAAACACTTTATTTTTTCACTGATGAAAGAAATTAAAGATTACACAAAAAATGGAAAGACATTCTATGCTCATGGATTGGAAGAACAACTACTGTTTAAATGTCTCTACTATGCAAAGCTACCTACATGTTATTGCAATCCCTAACAAAATACCAACAGCATTTTCCACAAAACTAGAACAAACAATCTTAAAATTTGTATGGAACCACAAAAGACCCCAAACAGGCAAAGCAATCTCGAAAAAGAAAAGAAAAGCTGGAGGCATCACAATTCTGGGCTTCAAGTTATATTACAAAGCTGTAGCCATCAAGACAGGATGGTACTGGCACAAACACAGACACACAGATCAATGGAACAGAATAAAAAATCCAGGAATAAACCCCCTGTTACATGGTCAGTTAATCTTTAACAAGGCAGGAAAGAATATCCAGTAGGAAAAAGACAGTCTCTTCAGTAAATAGTGTTGGGAAAACTAAAGAGCCACATGCAAAAGAATGAAACTGCATCACCTTATTACACCATACACAAAAATAAATTAAAAATGGGTTAAAGACCTAAATGTGAGACTTGAAACCATAAAAATCTTAGAAGAGAACACAGGCAATAATTTCTCTGACACTGGCAATAACAACTGTTTTCTGGATATGTGAAGCAACACCCCCCCCCAAAAAAAAAAACAAAACCAAAAGCAAAAACAAAACCTATTGGGACTCCTTCAAAATGAAAAGCTGCTGCACAGTGAAGGAAGCCATCAACAAAACTAAAAGGCAGCTTCCGGAATGGGAGAAGATATTTGCAAACAACATCTGATAAAAGATTAGTACCCAAAATATATGAAGAACTTATAAAACTCAACACCCAAAAAAACCCAAATAATCCTCTTAAAAATGGGCAGAGGACATAAATAGACATTTTTTCCAAAGAAGACATCCAGATGGCCCACAGACACATGAAAGGATGTTTGTTCAACATCACTCACTCATCACAGGGAATTGTCAAAACTACAATGAGCTATCACCTCTCATCTGTCAGAATGGCTAAAATCAACAACACAAGAAATAAAAGGTGTTGGTGACAATGTGGAGAAAAAGGAGTCCTCTTACACTGTGGGTAGGAACGCAAACAGGTGCAACCACTGTGGAAAACAGAATGCATGTTCCTCAAAAAGCTAAAAATAGAACTACTCTATGATCCAGCAATCCCATTACTGGGTATAAACACAGAGAACAAAAAACCACTAATTCAAAGGGATACGTGCACCCCTGTGTTTATAGCTGCATTATTTACAATAGTCAAGATAGAGAAGCAGCCCAAGTGCCCGTCAAGAGATGAATGGATAAAGATGTGGTAAATAGATACAATGGAACATTATTCAGCCATAAAAAAGAATGAAACCTTGCCATTTGCAACAACGTGGATGGAACTAGAGAATATAAAGCTAAGGGAAATGTGTCAGAGAAAGACAAATACTGTATGATTTCAGTCATATGTGGAATTTAAGAAACAAAACAAACCAGAAAAGGGAAAAAGGAGAAACCAATAAACAGACCCTTAACTATAGAGAACAAAGTGAGGGTTACAAGAAAGGAGGTGGGCAAGGGGATGGGTGAAGCAGGTAATAGGGACTAGGCACTTGTTGTGATGAGCCCTGGTTGATTAAAATATAAACTTTTTTTTTTAAAAATTGCTTTGTTTTTTTATTTTATGTACATGAAAACATTATTCTGTAAAGGAGTCCATGACACACAAAATGTCAAGGGTCACTGCTGTGGAGGCTTAGAGAAGGGAGAGGTGACCATGAGCTGGACTAGCCAGAAAGGACTTCTCAGGGGACAAGGGATGGATGTCTTCTTTACATTTTACTAAAGAGGACCCCACAGATACTCACCCTATCTGGGGAAACAGAGCCAGACTCTGCCAAAGTGTAAACATGGGAAGTTTTCTACGACTTCTATGTTCAGCCCAGCAAATGCTCCCTTTGGAAAGAACCTGAGAAAATACTTGATACTAAGAGAGAAATGACTGAAAACATTTTAATTTCAGGAGGATTTTCATTTAACAAGACTCAAAGCATCTACAAACACAGAGGACTGACGCTACGTCGACAGAATTCAGCTGGCAAGGCAAACCGGTTGATCCTTTGGGAGGGGTCAGCTTGCCACTGAGTCACACTGTACCCCCAGCTTGCTCCTATGCATTAGTAAGATTCTCTTGGTTATAAATGATATAAAAACCAAGTTGGCCAGACTTTTAAAAAGGCAATTCAATGGGAGGCCACTGGAATCCCAAAAAGAGTAAAGCCACCCTTCTCAGAGCAGTAGGAACTGGACAGCTCAGGCCTTGTGGCAATAGGTGTCTGGGACCCTCTCCAGAGCAGTGCTTCTCCAATTTGAATGGCACACAATTCACTGGGGTTCTATTAAAGAGCAGGTTCTGACTCAGCTGGTCTGGGGCGACTTTCATACCCCTTTTCCCCAGGTGCTGTTGCTGGTCCAGGGACCACACATTGAGTAGCAAGGGCATACAGCACTCACATGCCTCCACCACCATGCTTCCCAGCTGCTGTGTCCTTTGGTCCCAGATCCTTGGGTAAGAGGATGTGTTGACCTAATGTGAAGGCTAATTTCGTTCTTGGAGGGGAAGGAGTATTTTGAGAACAGTCAAAAGGGAGGCATATGTATGCCCAAACTGTAGGGTGGTGGTTCTACCTTGAGGCACAGGTTAACTGTGGCCCTATGACTTCTCCATCTGCCTCTGCTCCTTGCTCTGCTCCATCTCCACCATCTTCTTCCCACTCAGAGACTTGCTCCAACAACCCAAGGCTGGTTTTGATGAGGTTGTTATGGATGAGGTCCTGGGTTCCCATTAACCCAAAATCTACCAGAATGGGCACTGGCAAAAACCCTTCCAAGCAAGTCCAAGGACACCTGGCTTAGCACTCTTGTCCCTTCAGATATGGTTACCTCATTCCCATCTCTTGCCCCACAGAGCCCACAGAAATTAGCTATGAACACCAAAGCCTGTCTCCTTGGAGAAGCCCTCCCTATTTCCCGCACTCTGATTCTCCAACATCCTTGAAGTTCAAGGATTCTCCCCTAGATCTCAATGTGGACACCTGCTGGATCTCTTCTCTCAGGTTCACAACTATGGCCACACCTCCCCTCACTCCACTATCTTTGGTTGTAGTCACAACCAGGGACAGGGGTGCTCAGCCTGCTTTAGTCCTCCAGCCTCCACTAAGGCGAGCCCCTCTACTACACCCCCGCCAGGCCACACAGGACCTCTTCACACTTTCTCCTCTCTGGGCAACAGGGCCTTTTAGCCTTGGCAAGCATGACCTGCACATCCTTCCCCAGCCACCCAGTGGGAAGGCAATTAGAAATTCATGGACAGAAAATGTGCAGTGTTTCCTTTCAACTCTGGCAGAGCTAAGCAAATTCTATGAAAGCTCTCAACAGAAGAGCATAATTGTGAGCACTGCCAGCACAGCCCCGGGGCTCAGACACTAAGCAACAGGCCTGTTCTTGATGCGTCGCAGGGTCCCCAAGTTTAGAATGGCCACTGTGGTGTCCAGAAGACCATGTCTTTTCATACTATTTAAGCTTTCCTCTTGAGATCATTGTAGATAATTCACGTGCACTTGTAAGAAAAATAAGAGAGATCCTGTGCACTCTTGACTGTTTCCCCCCAATGGGAGCATCTTCCCAAAACAGGGTTTGAGATGCTCTCCTAACCAGGATATCAACACTGCTGGTTTAGTCAAGGTACAGAGCATTTCACCACAAGGATGTCTCCCGTTGCTCTTTTTAGCCATGCCTACTTCTCTCCTGCTCTCACTCCCTCCCTAATCCATTCCTATGATTTTTGTCACTTCAGGAATCCTCACCCAGCATAACTCTCTGCAGTGTTCCAGGTGTTGTTCATTATCATCAGTTCATTCCTTTGGATTGCTGGGTGGTGGGATGGATCCACCACAGCTTGTTTACGTATTCACCTGTCGAAGGGTATCTGGGTTGTTTCTGATTTTTGGCTATTCTAAACACCCCTGTTGTGAACCTCTGTGGGCAGAGTTTTGTGCAAACAGAAATGCCCAGGAATGCAACTGCTGAGTCATATGGGAGTTGTACGCTTCTTTCTTTAAGAAGCTGCCAAACTTTTCCAGGGTGGCTGTACCATTTCACAGTTTACCAGTTCAAGTGAAATATAGAAAACTTGCTTTTCTTTATATTATTCTATGCTCCTCCGTTTGCAATATAATTGCCTTAAATATCTCCTCTACATACATTTCAAAACACATCAGACTGTGTTGTAATTTTTGCTTCAACTATTAAACATAATTGACAAAATTTGAGAGGATAGTCTAATGTATTTACCCATATTTTTGTTTTCCATGATCTTTCTTCCCCCCTGATTTTTTATTGTGTTCTGTTTAAAAAACTTCCCTTAGCCATTCTTTCAAGGCAGGTCTGCTAATGACAATGCTCTTTGTTTTCCTTTGAGAATTATCTTGATTTTCCCTTCATTCTTAAAGGATATTTTCACAAGATCTAGAATACTGGATGGAGGGTCCTTTCCTTTTGGTACTTCAAAATTATTGCGCCTCTCTTTGTGGCTCCTGTGGGTTCTGATGTATTGTTCTGATGTATTGGTTCTAGCCAATATGCCATCATTCAAGTCACTTTCCTTTGAAGATCAGCTGTTCTCTCTCACTGTTTTTTTTTTTTTTTAAGGTATTTATTTATTTATTCATGAGAAACGCAGAGAGAGAGGCAGATACAGGCAGAGGGAGAAGCAGGTTCCATGCAGGGAGCCCGATGCGGGACTTGATCCTGAGACCCCAGGATCATGCACTGGGCTGAAGGGAGGTGCTAAACCGCTGAGCCACCCAGGCGTCCTTCTCTCTCACCGCTTTTGAGATGTTTTTTTTCTTTGTCTTTATTTTTCAGAAGTTTGACTATGATGTGTCTCAGTAAGTTTCTTTGGGGTTAGCTCAGCTCATGCACCTCTAGATTCATATCTTTTGTCAAATCTACAAACTTTTCAGCTATTATTTCTCTGAGTACTTCTTTAGATCTACTTTTTCTTCTTCTTCTGGGGCTCTGATGACAGGAAGAACATAGGTCTTTCGTTATGTTTCCATGGGTCCCTGAAGTCCATGCAAATTTTTTTTTTTTTTTTGAGTCTCTTTTCTCTGTGTTGGTCAGATTGGGTAACACAGATTGTTCTATCTTCTGGTCCACTGGTTCTTTCTTCTATACCCTCCACTCTGCTGTTGAGGATTTGTTGTTGTTGTTTTTAAGATTTTATTTATTTCTTCACGAGAAACACACAGAGAGAGGCAAAGACATAGGCAGAGGGAGAAGCCAGCTCCCTGCAGGCAGCCTAATGCGGGACTCGATCCCAGCACCCTGGGATCATGCCCTGAGCCAAAGGAAGACCCAGGTGCCCCGCTGTTGAGCTTTTTTATTTTAGTTATTATATTTTTTAATTCCCAATTCCATTTGGCTACCCTTTACATCTTCTATATCCTTGCTAAGACTTGTTTTTTTTTTCCATTGGTTTCATGTTCCTAATTGTTCATTTAAGTATTATTTTTTTTAAAGTTCTTAAATTTTTATTTATTTACTTGAGAGGGAAAGGGCAAGAGCATGATTATGAGCAGGGGGAGGGAGAGGGACAAGCAGATTCCCTGCTGAGCAAGATGTGGGGCTCAATCCCAAGACCCTGGGATCATACCTGAGCTGAAGGCAGTTGCTTAAGCAACTTAGCCACCCAGGGCCCCTCGTTTAAGTACTTTATCATGGCTGCTTTAAAACCCTCGTCAGGGCACCTGGGTGGCTCACTCCCGTTAGATATCTGCCTTCAGCTTGGGTCATGATCCTGGGGTCCTGGGATAAAGCCCCACATTGGGTTCCCTGCTCAGTGGAGAGTCTGCTTGTCCCTCTCCCTCTCCTCACTTGTGCTCTCTTGCTCATTCTCTCAAATAAATAAAATTGTTAAAAAAAAATAAACTAGCTTCAGATAATTCTAACACCTGCTTTGAGTGCTGACATCTTTTCTCCTTCGGTTTGAGATCTTCCTGGCTATGTTGGTATGATGAGTGATTTTTTGATCGACACCTGGACTTTTTTGTGTGATATAATGAGACTGGATTTTATTTAAATCTCTTTTAGGGATGCCTGGGTGGCTCAGCGGTTGAGTGTCTGCCTTCGGCTCAGGTCCTGATCCTGGGATCTGGGATCAAGTCCCACATAGGGCTCCTTGTGGGGAGCCTGCTTCTCCCTGTCTGTGTTTCTGCACCCCCCCCCCCCGTGTCTCTCGTGAATAAATAAAATCTTAAAAAAATATTTTTAAAAAAATCTCTTTTAACTGGTTTTCCATGACACCACTGTGGCAGGGGAAAGGCAGGCGCTGTATCCTTCCTGACAAGTGAAGGGAGAAGTCTACTCCCCACTCAGCCTCCATCAATACCCCAGGCCAGCAGCTCCTCCTTACTGCTGGGTGGAGTTGGGAGTTGGGATTCCCCACGAGGTCTCCACTGACACTATGGTAGAGGTGGTAGTGTTATCACTGGGTTGTGAAGGTCCTGACCCTTCACCAGGTCTCCTCCCTCAGCAGGAAGGGGGTGGGGTCTCACAACAGCTGGTTGGAGATGGCACTCCAGGTCCAGGTTCCCCATGTGTTCTGCACTTACCCTGTGGGCAGGGGAGGGTCCTTCTTACTGTCCCGGAGTGGGAGGAATGAAAGTCCCAGCTCCCTACTTGGTCTCCTCTGGCATCACTTCAAATACAGGAAGGAGGACAACTCTTCATTACAGCCTGGCAAGGATGGAAGCCCAGGCTCCCCACTCAGCCTTTGCTGGCAGGGCCACAGTTTTCCCCGCAGTGTTTGTCTGGAATAGAGTAGTTATTGTCTGAAGGTTTGCTGTCTTATTAGATTGCCCTTTTCTTCATTCCCTGGCTAGAGGGAGCAGGTTTTTCTTGGGGCTTTTTTGTGTTCCTTTTGGAATTTCTAGTTTGCCAGCTTCCTTAGCTCCAAGTCTGGGATATATTTGGCCAAAAAACAGAACAAAAACCACAAAATGGAACTCACCACCATATGGAACTCACCTCTCCCAAAAGGAGAGGTCCTGGGTTTTGTTTTTAATATCCATAAGTTCAGACATCATGTTTATAGTTTCTGCTACTAATTCCCTAGTTGAAATGTTAGTTCTTTGGTTGGGTCCTTGACAAAATGGATTTCCTCTGAGGTAGAAATGTGATTTAGCTCTTGTTTTTACTGAGGATGCTGTGTAAGAATCTTTCCATGTCCTCAGATGATAACACCTTCAGGAGAAGTCAGGAATATGACAAAAAAGGCTTTTTTTTTTTCTCCTCTCTAGAAGGAAGTGGAATCCAGAATCTAGATTAGAGAGGTTATATGGCAAAGATAAAATGAACACTCAGTGAATGAATCAACAAATGAACAAATGCAGGACTAGCCAAAAACTAAAACTCTGTCTCATTGCTCTGTGCTTAGGGAAACTTGTCGGGTTATGCTACGGGTCCAGCTAAAGGAAATGGGTTCTTCATATACAATAGAGATGAAATATTCATTAGTACCACTCTTCTGGATAGCAATTTAGCCACACTTACTAAGGCTTAAGATGATTCAAACCTCAGTAATTCAATTTCCTCAAGAAGTGAGAGCATAGAAAAGACTTTATGCCCACACAGATATCACAATGTAACTATAACACCACATAGTAGAACATCCTAACTTGTTCCATAGTTTCTCAGCAAATAAGATTGACACCCAATCTACCCATTCAATGGAATAACCTAAACAGAGATCTTTCGACTCCTGCCCCTGAGGAGTCATCGAGTCCCTTTACAGCTCCTCCTGCCCCACAGCAATGAAGGGACTAAGACTCTCCAGCCAGACTGAGGAATGGGTGACTCCGTGTTAGGCACTTACTAGATGCTTTCTACATTTTCTCTCATTTTGTTAATCCTCTTATCCTCTCAGTAGGTTTTATTGTAGTTTGCTTTGTTATTGTTGTTGTTTTATATGAGAAACAAAATTTTAAGTTCATGGCTGAGAAGTAGCAGGCCTAGGATTCTGATTTGGGTCTGCCCAAGTCCAAAGCTTATGCTCATATAAGGCTGCCTCTCTTGGGTAGATTTATCTTCATTTTAGAGATACGGAAACTGAAGTACAGAGATGTTCCTTGTACATTCTGAAAAATCCTTGAGGTGAGCTATGAGAAGGCCACGGTATTTTTGTGTAGGAGATAGGAGGTCAAGGGGGGTATGCAAGGAATGTCTCTGTGTCCCTAAAAATCACAAGCTCCTCCCACTAGGGACATTTGCTAAACAGGCCCACAATGCTAGCATGAAATAATTACAATGAGATGCCAGCTGTGGAGGAGGAAGGTGTCCGTCTTGTCTATTTAATGGGGTGGTTCTACCTTCTGAGGATCCGCTTCTCTCCCTCTCCAGATCTCAGTCCCTCCCCAGCAGCCAACAGTATGAGGCTCTTCCAACTGTGGGCCATTCATTAGATCCATCCAGAGGGGCAGCTCTGGATGAAGAAGAGCCAGCACAAGATCCAATGATCTGGTGGCGGGTGCAGGGGAGACTGAAGGCAATGGTTAACTTCCTTCATTCCCATTATTCCTCCTTCCTTCCCTCTTTCCTTCCTTCTTTCCTTTTCAAATAGTAGAACAAAATGTTATTCCCAAAACACCAGGGGAGACTGTGCTTTTTGTTTGGGCCTGGGAGGCTTCCAAAAATGCTACCTAATTAAACTCTCTGGCAAAGGAAAAACAGTCACCAGACTCCAAGAGAAAACACTGTATTTTCCTAAGCTAGACAAGGCTATCATAATCTGAACGTGGCCAGGAAAGAAAGGTCCAAAAAAGTGATTTCATTCAGAAGAAGAAATGCAGAAAAAGAGGAAAGTGACTGATTACTGGGAACCTACCCCTGCCCAAAGGAACAGGGCATAGCCAGGGAGAGTCGTAGGACCTGTGGTGAAGTAGGTATATCTGTGTTAAATAAGCAAAACCTTCATGTGGGAGGAAAAGACCCCTACATGGACAAAATCAACTGCTCTTTATTTTGTTTCATCAGTTTTATTGGTCATATATCCATGATTCATTATATAAATCTTTCAAAATAACTAGATATTACAAGAATAGTTTACAATTCAGCTCTCATTGCACAAATACTTGATACAGGAAAACATTTTTACAAATACGTATGTTTTCTTATAAGAATACTTTTTTTAAAGATTTTATTTATTTATTCATGAGAGAGAGAGAGAGAGAGAGAGAGAGAGGCAGAGACACAGGCAGAGGGAGAAGCAGGCCCCACGCAGGGAGCCTGATGTGGAACTCGATTCCGGGATTCCAAGATCACACCCTGGGCCGAAGGCAGGTGCTAAACCGCTGAGCCACCCAGGGATCCCCTTATAAGAATACTTTAATAAAGAAAATAAGTCTGTATACATCTTACAGCAAATTCTATGCAGTTTTTTCCCCATTCAACCCTCGTTTTGGGTTTTCCATCCCAGCACATCCATCCCATTCAATAAATCAAATTATAATTTGCTGTTGTTTCTCATTTTCAACCATTATTGAAATTCATTCTGTTAAAGAGTTTTTAGGTTTCTTTTTCTCATCTTTCCTGATTGGAAAGAATTCACATAATTAAGCTAGAAGAGGTAATTTAAACACCATTCCTTCTAATGTAGTTGGCGGCAGTTGGTGCCTGGTGATCTCACTCCTCACTTACACAAGTCCAGGTAAGTAGTTTTACCCCACCACTGCACCAAGCAGAAGGGATATAGTCCTTGCATTCCTAATAGTTTCTAAACTGCAAAAACAAACCCCAGAAATAAGGGTTAAATACAAATATTAAGAAAGCTAAAACATTTGCTAATGATTAGAATAAAGACACTTTTAAATTCAAGGTCTCTTCTAAGTTGAAGAAAACCTAAAAGAAAGGATGTGGCAGTAGTTCTATAAAATACTGAAAAGCGAAAAAATGTCAATCACTTAGGTCAATGGTGTGTTATTTCCAAAGTGCCATAAGAGATGGAATTTTAGACTCTACGGCTAGCTGAACTCAGGATCTGGCATCCTTCTTATGCAGTGGCTTTGAGTAGCCTAATAGTCCCCTGCTCGGGGGCACGTCACCATTCAGGCTGCAGGGGAACTTTTCAGAATACTGAGCACGTTTACCCGAAAAGACAGGATCCACCAGGGGAAACATTTGGCATTTATGCTATTCATTGTTACTGAAGTGTGTCCACTCGGCAAAGCTTGTCTTACTTTTCAGGTAGCATGAATGAAAACCAAGAGACTAGCAGTATTCTACAGCCAAGTTCCTGAGTACTACGCTCTAATTATCCAATATTTTAAAAGGATTCTTTAATCAAGCCCTTGTCCAGTAAGAGATTTAACAGTACTTTGGGACTGCAATATGTCCCATTTCTATTTCTCTTGATTTCTTTCTCACCCCAGTGTAATAAACTGCTACAGGTTTTTACCAAAATACGGTAGCAGTAATTGGAAAGGAGTTTTTCTGGGTTTTTTTGCTTTGTTTTTTTGTTTGTTTGTTTTGTTGTTTTTTTGTTTTTTTTGTTTTTTTTGGAAAGGAGTTATTTTGAATTACCAAAAGTATTCAATCACATTATAACGGGTCACATTTGCATATAACTAATGGCCAAACAATGTCTACTGCAGTGATTTTGCAAATTCAGCATAGTCAATGTATCCATCATTGTTCTTGTCATCGTCTCTCAGAACACCATCTATTAAGTTAATCAGTTCAGCTTCACTCACTGGTGGGGCCTGTTTCCCTTCCTACAAAATACAAAGCAGACAATGATGAGTCACACATTTTACCAGAAGTGCTTAGTTAATGTCCAAAATGTCCGTGCTTATATGTCCACAAGCTCCTTTGGTGTAGTACATAGCTACTTCTAAGAATCCACAAATCACCTATCAGATAGTCAATTCACAACAACTCAAGTTAAAAAGAAAGATGCAATCAAAGTAGGCCCTTGCTTATTAGTTTTAAAAGTTGCTTTTCATTCTTTTCTAATTACAAATGTAACATATGTTCACTGCAGAAAGGTAGGTCTGGCTCACACAGAATGATGAGGTTCCTAATTCCCACAAACCCACAAAGTGGTCTTAGAGAAAAGCTCACAACCCAGGCTCTCCAGAGGGTCAGCTCTGGACGCAATGTGCCCTTGTAAAGCGCAAGCAGTCTGTACCAGACAGCATCTTGGGGTCAGAACAAGAGGAAAGAGCTGCCGACCAGAGGAAGTGGATATAATCTTGGAGGTGAGGGTACCCTCTTGGGGGTGAAGGTGCCCTGCTCCAGAAGCAGATAGAGTGGAGCTGGCTGTGCTGAGTGCTAACACTGTCCATCTAGGCTGATTCTTCCTATGGCACCTCTCCCACGTGCACCCTTTGCTCTCCTACCGCCACCACCAGCCTCGCCTGCCAGGACTGCTGAATCACAATTTCTCCCCCTGATGCAAGTCTTCCCATGCCCATCACTCTGCCTCCCACAGCAAATGATCTTCCCGTGATAGTGCCTATTCTCCTGCACAAAGCCATCGGTACTCCCTGCCACCTTCAAAGCAAACCCACACCTGCTCTTCCGGCAGACAACGGGAGCACACACATCGTCAGCTCTGCCCCTCTTCCTCTCTATGGACTGCAGTGTGGCAGAGCAGGACAGACACTAGACCAGGAGATGCACCATCTCGACTTCAGTGCCCTCACCAGTAACATGGGGGTAACATATGCACCTGCCCTGGCTACTCACAGGCTGTGGCAAAGATCAATCAAGCTCTCTAACCCACTTGAAAGTGCTCTGGAAACCGTCTCATATGGAGCACGTATAATATCACACGAACCCTCAATTTCTGCTGAGTCCCTCGATCCCTTGGTCCCTTGGTTCGCCACTCTTCTCAAAAAAACTTCTCCCCCCCCCCCCAAAAAAAAACAAACAAAACTTCTCCCCTGCTCTGAATTTCAATGTGATCTGTCCTTTAGGTGCTGGTTCTCAGACTCCAGTGCATGGCAGAAATGCCTATAGCACTTGTCAGAGAAACAAGGCCCTGGGGGAATTCAGCCTCAGAGGTCACCCTTTGTGAGAAGGGGCTACGAATAGGAAGTGGCGAGCAGAAAAAGAAGATGCAAGGACAGCACAGTCATCAAGGCTAGGGACTGAACGGCCAGGGCTGGGTTAGGGGGTGGGGTGCAGGAAGAAGGCTTTCCAAGACTATCCACTAAGCCACAGCTGACCTACCTCCTTATGGACATGAGTGATGGCTGTGGAGAGTTCTAGGCCGTCAAGCAAATTATTGCCATCATAATCATGCATTTTGAAATAATGGAGCTGCAGTTCTTGTGGGGACATCTCTGCTTCTGGTTTGTTGATGACACCTTCTAGATGCTCCATGATATGCCTAAAAACCAATAGTTAGACTCAGACCTTTCAGCAGCAACCCCGGGATCATCCCCAAACCTTAAGGACTGAAAAATTCAAGATCGGAAAGTTCACCCATCCCAGAAAAACAAACAAGAGAGACAGAGCACACTCAAGGATGATAGATACAGGCAAGGCCATAAAAGGGGCAGGGAAAGAATCAAACAGTTCACCTGTTAAGCTGGCAAGACTATGGGTGTTCTTCCCTCTCCATTATTAGAATGCTGTTCTAACACTTTCAGGGGCTAACAACTAAAATAAGTTTTTTTGAACCAATTTTAAGATAATAAATAATGTGTGAGGCTAACTGGCCCACGACAAAAGTTGCAACAAATAATTCATGTTTAAATGGGCCAATAAGAAAAGAAAACTGTCTGGTCAGTCAAGAAACTTCAGTTCTATCCTGCCACTACTACTGGTGTATACGTGTGTGAGAACATGTGCGTACACATACACACACGAGTATGAATGTGCGTGTGGTGGGGGTTTGTCTGTATGTCTGCTTGTGGTGAAAGAGAGAGACAAAATGAATTCAGGCAAGTCATTTATCCCATCTAGGCCTCAAGATCCTCCGTCTATGAAATGATGGAAAAAAGACTGCCTGATTTACAGGTGGCTCTAAGGAGTAAGCATCATCCTTGAAAAATGTCAAGGAGTTGTAGAAATAGAAGGGAGAGCGCATGGAGGGAGCCATTACAGCTGGCCATAAGCTGCAGCTGCAGGGGGAGGCCCTGGGCCCCCAGCCCTGGCTGGATACGTACTCTTGGTCGTGCACTGTATTCTTATCCAGGCCCACGCTGCCGGGATGGGAGAAGCTGGCCCCAGGTTCCTCGGCCCCAGCCCCTGGAGCACGGAAGGCCCAGAGCAGGCCACACAGGAAGGGGGTTCTGAGCAGCCACAGGGATCTCATGGTCGCCGGTACCTGGGAGGTGGGGAACATAGAAGGTACAGGTGAAAACACCAGAGCTAAGGTTCTTTCAAAATGTGACGACACAGTGTGCTCCTGGGGAAGGATCTGTAAAAGGAACAAGACTGGGGAACAGATTGTCCAACTGGGCCCTCCAAGTCCCCATCAGTTGAATCAAGGGGGTTGGGAAGGCTCCACATTTTCTGAAGTTCCTTCAAAGTGCCAAGTAACTCAATGAGAGCTTAAAGGGACGTGAAGAGTATTCCTGCCTACAAGAAGCTTACAGTCTGGTAAAATACTTCCTATGGAAAGAACTAATAAGGCAGAAAGTGAAGTGTCCTAAAGAAAAATAAAACTGAAAGTTCAGAAGAAGAAATTTCCTGTGGGTGAGGGTCAGGGAAGGCTGACAGACCTGGGACACTTCAGTTGGGCCTGGACAGACAAATACGCACTGGATGTGTGGGGACTGAAGGACTAAGGCAATGGTGTGAGCACAGAATCAGGTCAGATGAGTGGGAAAGAAACTCCAAGCGGCTTAGTTGAGGGGGGAGCCTAGAGGCCATGAAGCCGGCAGAACAGAGGAAAACAGGACACAGAGACTGACCAGCCATTTTGGGATACGGCTTTGCACACCAGGCCAAGGAGGCTGTAGTTGCTGGAGGATGAATAGACGCCACTGCGCATTTGTGCATGGTGCAGGAGACCAGAGCTTAGTTTCAGAATGGCTCATCCAGCAGCACACTGGGAGCAAGGTATTTAGGGGAGCAAGACCAGAGGCAGGAATGTGATAGTTGAGGAAAGCAAAGAAGCGGGTCACATCAAGGCCTACAGTTGGGGACAGAGAAGACCACATTAACCCTGCCTTGTCCGCCTCCCAGGACGGTGACAGAGACAGGTAAACTAACCGCTGTGAAAGAGCAATGGAAAGAAGAATTACAGAGACATTAGGATGCCATCAAGTACTCCCGGAGTTTGGCTAGACCTGGAACTGTGGCCAACCAGGCATAGTCAGCTCCCCTGCCAGCTCCTGAGGGCAGGAGTACTTTGTTCCCAGAATTCCTCACCAAGGCGCAGGCAGGCCTCTATTAACTGTTAGACTAAAATTCCCAGTCCTTTTGGGGGCTTATAGACCAACCTCAAAAAGGAAGATGAAGGACCACCAAGAGTCCTCCACACCAACACCAAGTCTACACATCCACCTTCCAAAAGGCAGTGGCAGATTCTGTGGGTAACAAGGGCCAGTGATTTCTAACGGGCCAACTAGAGCCATCCCCCCAAACCGACAGCAGGAAAGAGAAAGCTCCAGGTGCTGCTCATTCCCTCGCACCCACCACCCACAGAGCTCACTCCAAAGTGGCTGCTACCTCCAAGCCCTGCACCAGGGACTGAGAAGTAGCTGTGCTATAATCCATCACCATCCCAAAGGGTGAGACTCTGGGAGAATGCCATTCCTACAATCGTCAGGAATATTTCCCAAACCCCTTTTACCTATCAGCAGTATCCACTCCCACAGTCCTCTCCCTAAAGAAATGACCATCACTGGGAAGAAACTTCCAGGGTGCCAAAAAGCAGCATCTAATCTTACCACTGTATAGGGACATCATAATGCAATGTCATACTTAACAATAAGAGATCTTTAATACGCATTTAATAAAGAGCAGACTGCACAAGACTGTAAAGAATAATTTTGTATTCCATACACAGAACAATGACTAAAAACTGTTAAAGATTATCTTTTGAATTATGAGGTGTGATTCTGATTTTTCTTTTTTACTTTTCTATGAATTCTAAAGTTTCTACTAAAAACATGTTTTTTTTCTTTACAAATATGTATTTTAATGTATCCCATCATTTTGTTCCAATAGGTATGGATGGAATTTTTTAAAGGGGGGGCTTTCATTTAATTCCTATCTCTGGAAAATAATTCAGGAACAGAAACTACATTCCCAGTTTTACCAAATAAAAGTGTACAGAACGTGACAAGGCCACTGCCATTGTACCCGGTACCCGAAAACAAGGTCTCAAGTTACTCCCAGCAAGTGACTGCCAGGCCAGAGTAGCGCAGCTTGGTCTTAGTATGCACCTTTACAGTTCTGGGGTAGGAGAGACCAGAGAGGGAAGCCACTTTCTCCCAAGCATCCTAGACTCATGCACAGTATACATCTCTTTCTCCAGCAACCCCTCTTCAATTCTGAGTCTGCTGGGGATCCCTGGGTGGCTCAGCAGTTTAGCCCCTGCCTTTAGCCCAGGGCGTGATCCTGAAGCCCCAGGATTGAGTCCCACATCAGGCTCCCTGCATGGAGCCTGCTTCTCCCTCTGCCTGTGTCTCTGCCTCTGTCTCTGTCTCTCCCTGTGTCTCTTGAGAAAAAATAAATAATAAAATCTTAAAAAAAACATTCCGAGTCTGGTTTAGGCGTTCTTCCCATATGCTCCCCAGTACCTCCCTTCAGAAGAGTCCTGCCTGACAACTGCTGTGAATGCATCCTTGAGAACTGCCTGATTACTTGTCAGTGCTCCCTGTTGGACTGTGCTCTACGAGGGCAGGGACTGAATCCACATTCCTAGCATCAGGTACAGTGCCTGGCACAGGGGCTGGCAGTTCTCAGCCCATGGGGCAATAGTCCTTAGAGGCTAAAGGGGGATTTCCACCTTCACAGATATGCTGCCAAGTTTTGATGTCAATGTAACTGAGCATAAAACCTTTTTTTGAAGATCTGACAGTTGAGTGATCAATGAACCATTTCCTATAACTATGTGGTTGGAAGCTTAATATATCAAATTGAGTATATGGAGGAGGGATAGGCTCTATTTAAATGGCACCAAAAAGCAACCAAGTGATAATTAATACAGTAACTAGGAGTCCACATTATCCCTTCTTCAAGGGAAGCAGAATAAAGGCCAAGTACCACTGGTTTGGAACATGATTCATCTCGGTCTACTGTAGCAGGTTTCTAACAGAATACAACAAAAGCCCAATCTACAAACACAGAGGAGCAACAAATTAACGGGTCACATTCAAAAAGAAATATAAGCGGGATCCCTGGGTGGCGCAGCGGTTTAGCGCCTGTCTTTGGCCCAGGGCGCGATCCTGGAGACCCGGGATCGAATCCCACGTCGGGCTCCTGGTGCATGGAGCCTGCTTCTCCCTCTGCCTGTGTCTCTGCCTCTCTCTCTCTCTCTCTGTGACTATCATAAATAAATAAAAATTTAAAAAAATACTTAAAAAAATAAAAATAAAAAAAAACAAAAAGAAATATAAGCAACTCCCCTTTGCCTGAAGAACATGATGTATCACCCATGCTTCAATGACTTAGTTCAAGGCCATGAGCAAACAGCCTGGTAGATAAGCCCCAGCAGTTCCCAAGTTCATCGCCTTCTTTGGGAAATTGTGAAGGCCAGACTGGAAAAAAAAAAAAATCTAAAGGAGAGACTTTTGAAGGTGACTTCAGAACCCAACCCATGCTTTGAGACATCCTTCACAAGGAGAAGCCTCAGTCCCAGGAGTTTGGTGCCTGATGATGCTCAGAGGTTGGTGTTTTGCAGTGCCTGGAGTGTGACGGGGCTCCCCTCGTTGATGCAGCAGCCTCTTCCAGGCCCAGAGCCTTTGCTCCCACCGTTCCATTCATCCAGCCTCCCTTTCACTTCCAGGTCCCATTCACAGGCATCTCGGGATTGTTCCAGCCACACCAATCATTCTCTCCTCCAGCCTCAGTATGCAGCCTCTCACGACGTACTGTTCTCTTTCCCTCCCTCTGTGAAGGCCAGGAGCCTATCTTATCTGTCTCTCCCTGACTCTACCAATCATAAAGTACAAAGCTGACCCAAGAATGGCACACCTTCAAGTCTGATTCAGGGCAGTGGGTTTTGGCACCTAGATATGTTTCCCTATCACAGACCTGGCCTAAGTTGGAAAAATAACTTTTCTTTGGAGCTCTCCCACTAGGGCTGGCCTGGCCAGCTTGGCCCACCCTCTCCTCTCATTGTGTCGCTGGCCCTATCGGCATGTAAGAGTTTGGAGCCAGCCTTCCTCCCATAAAGACTGCAGCAGCTGTTAGCAGCTTTTCTCTCATGCTGGGGCCCTCAGTCAATTCAAACTCAAAGCAGCCACACTCACCAATATCCAGACATCCTGCACCCAAAGTCAGTGCCAAAGAAAAACTCCCAACACTACTTCCCATTTACCACTGCTATGGTCCTGGACTGAAGGCAAGAATAGAACCAGGTTCCTGGGCCAAAGAAATTGCTACATGGGCTTGGGGTTGAGAATTGGTTCTGAAAAGCAGGGTATTTTTAATAACTTGATCTACAGGTTTGTTCGGGGAGCCCACAGAGCACCAGGCTTCATTTATGCATTCAACCAACACACTTTTTACTAACAGCTTGGTGCCACACAAGGCGCTGAGGACAGAACTGTGATTCAGATGGGCTCCCCTCACACTGATCACAGCCTGGTGGAAAAGAGAGACCAGTAAACAGACACCCATGGAGTACCGCAGGTACGCCGACACACACCTGGAGTAACACAGGAAGGACAAGAAGGATCTTTTTCAAAGTACACAGTACTTCAGGTAGAACGAAAATAATGTAACCAACACCTAAGCCTGTAAGAAACTCGGTCCAGTCCAGGAACTCAAAAAAGGCTCAATAAGGTTGAAGACACAGTAGAGGCAGATGGAAGGATATGATTAGCTTCTCTGAATAATTCTGCAGACTGGCAGGGAACGGACACCTTGTATCCTAGGATAAGCAGGAAGAACACCTGGTCCACTTGATAAGGGGGGGGTGGGGGTGGGGGGAGGTTGCTTGGCCAGAGGACCTGATCCATGGAAGCAGGGTGGGGAAGAGAACTGAGGCAAAAACAGCGAAAAGAGGGCAGCCCGGGGGATCCCTGGGTGGCGCAGCGGTTTGGCGCCTGCCTTTGGCCCAGGGCGCGATCCTGGAGACCCGGGATCGAATCCCACGTCGGGCTCCCGGTGCATGGAGCCTGCTTCTCCCTCTGCCTATGTCTCTGCCTCTCTCTCTCTCTCTCTCTGTGACTATCATAAATAAATAAAAAAAAAATTAAAAAAAAAAAAAAAAAAAGAGGGCAGCCCGGGTGGCTCAGCGGTTTGGCGCCGCCTTCGGCCCGGGGCCTGATCCTGGAGACCTGGGTTCGAGTCCCGCGTCGGGCTCCCCGCGTGGAGCCTGCTTCTCCCTCTGCCTGTGTCTGCGTCTCTCTCTCTCCCTCTCTGTGTCTATCATGAATAAATAAACAAAATCTTAAAAATAAAAAATAAAACCATCACTGTGGCTTTGCAGTACGCAGCAAACTGCAGAAGATCAAGAGGCGCAGGGGACCAGCCGGGAGGCTGCCTGCGGGAGCTCAGACGGTGGACTGACCTCGCTCGGCGGAGGGACGGTCGGGCGATCGCGGCGACGCTCAGGGGCGACGTGGGAGTCGCCAGGGGCGCCGCTGGGCGGGGGGAGGGCGCTCAGGTCTCTGGGCTGCGCAGCGGAGCCTGCGGCTGTCGTGCCCGCGAAGGGCGCGCGGGAGAGGGGCGCTTCCCCGCCTTCCCCCGGGACCTGTGTGCTGTCGGGCCCCCGGGCAGGTGCTCCAGGAGGGCAGAGCCCCGCCCCGGCTGCAGAGCCCCCGCCGGCCAGTCCCAGCACAGGGGGCTCTGCTCCCGGCGGCCGACCCCCACCCCGGCTGGCATCCCGCCCCGCAGCGGGCCCCACCGACCTCCTTCCCCAGGCTCGGGTCGCGAGCCTCAGACGCCGAAGCCCGGCCTCCGCTGCGCCCGGGGTTCCAGGCAGGTCTCCAGACGCGAAGCCTTCCGGCGTGAGCCTCGCCAGCCCCCGTCGGCGGACCGCGGCCCCCCGGCCCCGCCCCCGCCCCGCCCCCGCCCCGCCCCCGCCCCGCCGTGCGCACGCGCGCCCCCTCTGCCCGCCCGTCGGCGCCGCGGAGCCCCGCCCCCGCCCCCGCCCCGCCCGGCGCCCGGCCGCGGACCGCTCGCGAGGGTCCACGTGTCGCGGGCTCGAGTCCAGCGGAGGCCGTTCCTCTGCCTGCCCTCCCCGGCCACAGGCGGCTCGGGCTGGCGGGCCCCCGGCGCCTCCAGGGTTGCTGGGAACGCGGTCCTGCGTGGGGCCCGGATGGCTAACGCGGATGGTCGGAGGCTGCGGCCGGCGCGCAGTGGGCCCCCACCTGGACAGGTTCCTCGGTGCCCCCGACTGCAGGTTGGGACGAAACATCATGGGAGCCCGAATTACTCCGCTGATGAGCCGCCTCGGAGATGCTGGGACTCCACGGCCTCTACCTCCAGCCCCTGCTTGCTGTATTCCACCAGCCGCATCATCGGTAACCTTTACGTCCTATTTATTATACGAGGCCCGCCAAGATTTTAGGGGCAGCCCCGTTCAAACACCACCTTCCTTGTGCAGTTCGCGGCATCACCTGCTCTTAGTAGAAGACAAAGCACTGCAAAACCACAACAGACGCACAGACAAAAGAAACCATAAACCCCGCATAATCCTCCTCTTCCAACTACCCCCCCACCCAAGACTTGTTGTTCCGTGAATATCTACTGGCCAGATGGGTAAAGGAATGTGAGACTGTCTTTTTTTTTTAAAGATTTTATTTATTTATTCATGAGAGACACAGAGAGAGAGAGGGGCAGAGACACGGGCAGAGGGAGAAGCAGGCTCCATGCAGGGAGCCCGACGTGGGACTCGATCCCGGGTCTCCAGGATCACATCCCGGGCTGCAGGCGGTGCTAAACCGCTGAGCCACCAGGCTGCCCCGAGACTGTCTTTTTTTTTTTTAAATCTCCTCTTCCCACTTCTTTTCCTAAAGATACAAAATCATTTTTTCGTGAGTCTGGATCCAGAAAGGGAGAGACTGGGAGAGAAAGAAAGGTTAAGTAAGTGGATGAACCCAGAACCCTCCCTGCATTCTGCGTTATTTAGCAGATCAGGGCCTTGAAAGTTGGCCAAGGTAACCGCCATTGGCAGTGCCTCATTCTTTCTCCCATCTTCATCTGAGAATGAAATGTCAACCCTCCGCCCAGAGAAAAATCCCAGGATCCCAAAGTCCCTGAAGAAACTCTTAATTCAAGGCCCCCTTCTTCTTTCCTTACTCTGAAGTTGGACCTAGCTCGTTCTTCAGCCCTGCATCTGCCATCCATCCATTCTTTCATTTGCTCATTTATTTATTGATCCGGTAACATTTCTTGAGTACTTCCTATGTCCTAGACTGCTCTAGCAGCTACTGGATACACAAGACATGGCCCTGTGCTCTGATTCTGTTTGCCAATACTCCCGCTTTTTCTGTGGATCTTACCCTCTATCTCTCTCTCGAGTTACAATTGCTTTCTATAGATGATTCCCATCATCATTGAAGCTTGTTCTCTGGTTTCTTCGCCACCATGCTACTGCAACTGCTATCTCCATGCAAATCCAGTGGCCCCTTCTGTTTTTGCTTGCCCTCTCAGTACTATTCAACAGTCAACCACTCCCACTTTGAAACACTTTCTTCTCTGGTTTTCTGACATCATGCCCTCTCAGTTAGTCCTCCTACCTCACTGGCTATTCTTTCTTGGGTTCTTTTCACTGGTTTATCTTCTGCTCAACCTATAAATATCAAAGTGCCCAGGGTTCAATCCTGAGTCCCCTTCTCTATCTACCCACTCTTCTCATGTGATTTCATCTAGTCCTGTGGATTTAGGTACCATTTATAAGCAGGTGACTCCCAAATTTTCTCTAACAATGACCTTCTCCTGTAATTCCTAATGCTTAAAAAAAAAAACAACAAAAAAAAAACTGCATACTTGACATCTTTACGTGAATGCCTAATTGGCATCTCAAAACCTGCCTACCCCCAAGTTAATTTTCATCCCCAAACATGTACGTCTCTGTTTTGTCCATGTTAGTGAATATCATTGCCATCCATTCTGTTGTTCAAGCCAAAATTCCAGGAGCTACTCTTATTTTTTTTATTTTTTTTATTTATTTATGATAGTCACAGAGAGAGAGAGAGAGGCAGAGACATAGGCAGAGGGAGAAGCAGGCTCCATGCACCGGGAGCCCGACATGGGATTCGATCCCGGGTCTCCAGGATCGCGCCCTGGGCCAAAGGCAGGCGCCAAACCACTGCGCCACCCAGGGATCCCCAGGAGCTACTCTTATTTCACCCCCAGCTCTACTGAAGTATAATTGATATCCATGAAACCATCACCTGCCACCTGACTTACAGGGAGAGCTTCCTAACTGACTTCCCTGCACACCTTCTTGTCCCCATTCTAGCCCATGAATGAGAACACACATTAATTTAAGCCATTTATAGTGAATGTCCTGTAACTTGTACCGTTCCTCACAGGTAAGTAATTTGGTGTCACTAGAAAGACACTAAAAACAGACATTAAAATGTGGAATAAGCTACTGAATATTAAGGTAACCAGAGTTGAAGACTTTCTATTCCAAATTGGAAAGCTGGTGACCAACTTGTTAAGCCATAGTGAAACTGTCAAACTGCTGTCACTTGCTGTGCCAACCAACGCTGTATTGTAGGAGCGATCTTAAGAACAAGACAAAACATTATCGGTGTTGGCTTTTCTCCCCCCTTTAGTAGCTTTCAGTAAAGTTCTTTAAGAGAGTGACAAATCTAGATTAGAAGTATCTGATTTGAAGGCAGAGATTAAAATAAGACTTTGGTAAGAGAGGAATACCTTACTGGCAGCTTACAACCTAAATTGGTCACATCCCACAACTTGGAGCCTCACTGGTTTGAAACAAATACTTTTCTTTGTATAGCCAAGGTGAAGCCAGCACAACTGGAGAGGCAGCTTTATCAGGAGGTAAGACTGAGGCCAAGGTAGCAAAAATGGGCTTGAGGTGGCATCTCTCCCTGCAGCTTTGTATTGAATTGCCTCAACTGTAAGTGAGCACATACAAAAGCAGTCCCTCAAAGACTTAAATACTCTAATACTTGGTTTGCTTGTTTTGCAAAAATAAACACTTGAGGTAGTCACAAGAAACTAATAAAAGAGAACAAAGGTGAGAATAAGGCCTTAATTTATTATTTCTTTTGGTATTGTTTTGATTTTTTTTTTAAACAAGAAAAACATTACCTATTCAGAAAAAAAAATTTATATCTTTAATTTAGAAAACCATTTAAAGACTCCCTATATAAGGGATTACTTATCCATGGAATTGACCAGAAGCCTAACAAATGACTGAGGGAATCATTTGTGTCCTTAAAATCAAGCCTGGTCAACACTGTTCTGTTACTGTTTAACCCTTAGGGCAATCCCTGGATTCCTGAATTCCCTCCAACAGGGAGTAGGATGCAAACACTGTGCATTCCACACAACTAGGGGACAGAAGACATGAGGGGCCACCAGGTTCCCCAATAAAAAACTTAATGCACTGCCATGGAAGGGATCCCTTGCTATAGCTTTCTAGCAGGAATGGCTATGTTTTACTGAAGGGAGTATATTATGCTCTCCATTCTTCTTCTTCTTTTTTTTTTTTTTTCCCTAAAAGGAAGCTTTCATGGTTTCTTCACATTGTGCACTGGAAGTGTTTTTATACGTTTTATTGTTGTAGAGTGTAGAGGAAAGACACACTCCTATTTTCTTTTACTCAGAAACACAATACCTCTGATTCCAGGTATGTGGATTTTCCCCCCACACCAAGCAATTCTCTGCAACACCAGCTGAGTGTACTACAATGCAATTCAATTCTGACACTAAGTGGGGTTGGTGCAGACCCCACAGTTTAAAGGCTCAGTCCCATAAGACTGCCCCCCCCCCACTTCAGATGACAATCACAATAGTAGGTCCACAGGTTACCTACAACTACTGTCCAATTTGGCTATAAATTGGAGGTTTCTAAGACTCCCTCCTTGGACTTGATCATTTGCTAGAATAGCTTCTAAAACTCAGGGAAATGCTTACTTATGCTTCCCAGTTTATTATATCTTAAAAGATACAAATGAATAGCCAGATTTGGAAATAAAGAGTCTGGAAGGGTCCCAAGTGTAGGAGCTCCTGTCCCTGCCAAGTTTGGGTGCACCATCCTCCCAAAACATTGTCATATTCACCAACCCAGAGGCTCTCCAAAATCTGTACTACTGGGATTTTTATGATCACTTCCTGACATAAGCATGACTGATTATTATTGATATCAATCTCCAGTCCCTCTCCCCTTCCTGGAGGATGGGATGTGGAGCTGAAAGTTCCAAACTTCTAATCATGGCTTGGTCTTTCTGGTGACCAGGCCCCATGCTGAAGTGATCCAGGAGCCCACCAAGAGTCACCTCATTAAAACAAAACACTCCCATTACCCAGGAAATTCCAAGGGATTTAGGAACTGTGTCAGGAACCAGGGTCAAAGATCAAATATTAGAACAAAAGATGTGTTCCTAGTGTTCTTGTCACTTGGGAAATTATAGAGGTTTTTGGAGCTCTATAACTCCTGAACCAGGGGCAGAGACCACCATATGTATTTTTTATTAATTCACAATAGTATAAACAAAGGAAAGTATACATATAGAAAAGCATACAACTCAACAAATCTTCAGAAACCGAACACACCCATATAACCAGCACCCAGATCAAGAAAGAAAACATTAGGGCAGCCCCAGTGGTGCGGCGGTTTAGTGCTACCTACGGCCCGGGGTGTGATCCTGGGGACCCAGGTTCGAGTCCCACGTCGGGCTCCCTGAGTGGAGCCTGCTTCTCCCTCTGCCTGTGTCTCTGCCTCTCTCTTTCTGTGTCTCTCATGAATAAAATCTCATTTATTTATTTATTCATGCC
Organism: Canis aureus; assembly: GCF_053574225.1. Taxonomy (NCBI): domain Eukaryota; kingdom Metazoa; phylum Chordata; class Mammalia; order Carnivora; family Canidae; genus Canis; species Canis aureus. The sequence continues at coordinate 51,934,440 of NC_135621.1, forward strand.
CAATAAATAAAATCTTTAAAAAAATTAAAAAAAAAAAGAACATTACCAACACCCTGGCATCCCCCCTGCCCTCCCTTCCAAGTACCACCCTCTCCCCAAAGGGTAACTGCTATCCTGACTTCTATGGCACAGAGGCATTTTACCTGTTTTTGTATTTTCTATAGATGTAATCACATGGTACATACTCTTTTGTGTCTGGCTTCTTTGACTCAACATTGAGATTCCTCTATAGCATGTACAGTTTTAGATCATTCTCATTTCTGCGTGCTATTCTATGCACATTTGGGTTTGAGGCTATTACAAATAATGCTTCTTTGAATGTTGCAGAACATTTCTTTTGTTATACATCTGTTCACATCTCCGTCAGGTATCTACCTTGGAACAGAAACTGCTAGCTCATAGGGAACACAGATGTTCGGTGTTATTAGATACTGCCAAGAGTTTCCCCAAGTGGCTGTGACAATTTATACACCAGCAAGAGCATGTGACAGTTCTGTTGTTCCCCATTCTCCCAACACTTGGTACTGTCTTTTTCATTTTGGCAGAGAACTTAAACTTTAGTGTAAGTCATCAGGCCATGAGAAACCATATCTGTACCTGAACGAGTGGCCTGCACACAGAGTACCTGGACCCCATGCTGTCTGTAGAGCTGGCTGAAACTTTAGGATTATCTCCTTTATGGAGGAGTGAGTATGTTCTGTGCAAAATGTGCATACGGGAAAGAGGGGTGTGAGTAGGTTGTAGGTAACCAAAGAGCTGCACCATGCTGATTCCGGTGAGTTAGACTGGGTGGTGGTAGCCCAGTTTCAAATGTCCACCCTCTTCCTCCTGTCTGTTGCCACAATAAAGGCTAAAAAACATTAAATACTTACTTTTCTGTCTTTTTTGTAGCTAAATGGCCATGTGATATGGTTCTGGCAGTGAGATGCAGGGAAACCTGGGAAATCTTCTGCATTTCTGATAAAAGAGCTAAGTGACTGGTTCAGACCTTTCCCCTTCCAGTCCTGAGTGGGGATGTACCCCCTTAGCAGTCATGTGCAACTGTGAAGGGAAATCAGGGAGAATTTCAGAAGGACTACTCAAATGCTCTGGAGCTGCTGAACCAGCACCAACAGCTGCCTGCCTTTGGATATCCTGTTAGGTGTAGAGAACTCCTGCTTGAGCTACTTACTCTAAGACTGTCACTTGCATTCCAAAGCATTCCTAAGTGATACAGAGGCCAAGTGAGATATGGACTCAACTGAATTGATCAAGGGGAGGTCACTGGGGGCTCAGGAAGCAGCTGATGTGGAGTGCTGGACAGTAGCCAGATTGCAGTGCCTGATGAGCAGCTGGTAGGTAAGCCCCCAGGTACAACAAATATGAGCAAGTCTTCCAAGCACTGACTGTGAAGGGAAAGAAAAGGAGGTAGAGGGGGACACAGGATCCAGGAAGGGTTGTCTTTAAAATGGAGTGCCATGTGTATGTCTTACACCCTTTTGGAAAGGAGCCGGTAAAGATCAGACTAAAGACATAGCAGAGTGAGCAAAATTGAAAGGATAAGATTTCTAAGGAGGCAGGAGACAATGGATCTAAAGCCCAGATGGGGACTGGCCTTGGATTTGGGAAGCATGGCTATTTTCTAACAGTGCTGTGATTGAAGGAGGAGAGACTGAGTGGGTCAAAGTTTGAAATCATCATGGTGTAACTGGGAAAGCCAACTGCCTAGAGGAAACCAAAGGCTTTCTGGCCTGACTTGAAGGTCTAGTTGAAATTGGAAGTTGTTCATTTCTAATGATATAGTCTTCATACTTATTTGAATAAATACATTGGTATTATACATTTCAGTCCCCGCAAAGAGACTTTTTAAAAAAGATACTCCTAGAGGCTTTGATTGTGTTCTGAGCTAAGAATCTAAAATTCTGAGTTTGTGATTTTTTTCAATTTAACCTTTTTTTCTTTTCTTTTTTTTTTTTTTTAAAGTACACTCCACAGGGGTGCCTGGGTGGTTCAGTGGTTAAGTGGCTGCATTTGGCTAAGGTCAGTGGTTAAGTATCTGCATTTGGCTAAGGTCGTGATCCCGGGGTCCTGTATTGAGTACTGCATCGGGCTCCCTGCAGGGAGCCTGCTTCTCCAACCGACTAAGTCTCTGTCTCTCTCTGTGTATCTCTCATGAATAAATAGAAATTGAATCTTTATTTTTTTTAAAGATTTATTTATTTATTCATGAGAGACACAGAGAGAGGCAGAGACATATGCAGAGGGAGAAGCAGGCTCCTTGTAGGGAGCCTGATGTGGGACTAGATCCTGGATCTCAAGATCATGCCCTGAACTGAAGCCACCCAGGCATCCTGAAATAGAATATTAAAAATATATATATATTTATTTTTTAAGATTTTATTTATTTATTCATGAGAGACACACACACACACAGAGGCAGAGACACAGGCAGAGGGAGAAGCAGGCTCCATGCAGGGAGCCTGATGTGGGACTCGATCCCGGAACTCCAGGATCACACCTTGGGCTGAAGGCAGGTGCTAAACCACTGAGCCACCTGGGGATCCCCCTAAAAAAAAAAAAAAAAAAAAAAAAAAAAAGTACACTCCACACCTAATATGGGACTTGAACTCATGACCCTGAAATCAAGAGTCACATTTATTGACTGAGCTAACCAGGTGCCCTTTAATTTAATTTTTTAAAGTTCTCTTATGGGATCCCTGGGTGGCGCAGCGGTTTGGCGCCTGCCTTTGGCCCAGGGCGCGATCCTGGAGACCCGGGATCCAAACCCACGTCGGGCTCCCGGTACATGGAGCCTGCTTCTCCCTCTGCGGGTGTCTCTGCCCCTCTCTCTCTCTCTGTGTGACTATCATAAATAAATAAATAAATAAAGCTTTCTTATGCTTAAAGCCATCAGAACTAGGCAGCTGCTTACAGTAAGCAGCTGCCTAGTTCTGACATTCTTTGTGCTCCTCATTCCATTACAATGACCCCTCACTCTTCCCAAGAAGCATGAGTACCTCCAAGAGTACATGCAGACATTCCAAGGGTGCCCAGGCATGGGTAGTTTTAGAGTTTACTTTCTGACTCTCTGTTTTCATACACACACTTTTTGCTAAAACTGACCTGCCTGAGGAGGACCTGCCTTGGAACATGAAGCCACTTCTCTTTTCCAGCCTCCCCTTTATTTTAAAAAAAAAATGTTTTTAAAGATTTTATTTATTTCTTCATGGGAGACACACAGAGAGAGGCAGAGACACAGGCAGAGGGAGAAGCAGGCTCCATAAAGGGAGCCGGATGTGGAACTCAATCCCAGGTCTCCAGGATCACGCCCTGGGCTGAAGGCAGGCAGTAAACTGCTGAGCCACCCAGGCTGCCCCACAGCCTCCCCTTTAGCTATCATGCTTTTTTTTTTTTTTTTTTTCAGAGCCATCATGCTTTAATTATTTTTTTAAGAGAAGATTTTTTTTTTTTAAGATTTTATTTATTCATAGAGACATACAGAGAGAGTGAGAGAGAGAGAGAGAGGCAGAGACACAGGCAGAGGGAGAAGCCGACTCCAGGCAGGGAGCCCGACCTGGGACTCGATCCAGGGTCTCCAGGATCACACCTCAGGCTGCAGGCGGCGTAAACTGCTGCACCACGGGGGCTGCTAGAGCCATCATGCTTTAAACAATGAAAACACCACCCTACATCTTACCAAGAAGCATTGTCCTAGGATACACAAAGCTCAAGATAACCACAAAAGGGGCAATTCCAACTACTGATGTCACTGAAGTCTGCTTTAATCAAGATATGGGGTAGGGCTTTGTATTTCTCCTCTTACTCTTATTTATGATAAGAGTGAAACACAGCAGAGTTTTGGATTCTGTTGGATGATCTGAATTCAGACCTACTATACTTGGGGGTGGTGGAAATGATGGTCATCTGCATTTAATGACTCTGCTTCTTCCATTGCTGACTATTATCAAAAAACTCATGACTTTTGGTGAAAAATCCAACTGTTGATTTTTTTAAACTTCTAAGTAGATAGGTCTTCCTTCTACTAGGTCAAACACATTAGCATTTCTTAATATCGCTTTTATCTCCTCTCCTCTCTCATCATGTTGTTCTTGTTTGGAGTTTTCGACATTAGTTCTTCTGGATAAACATTCTCTTTTCAGGATCCCTGAATGGCTAAGTGGCTGAGTGTCTACCTTCCCACAGGGAGCCTGCTTCTCCCTCTGCCTCTCTCTGTGTTGTCTCTCATGAATAAATAGATAAAATCTTTTAAAAAAAAGGGGGGGGGGTTAGTCACTATTCTGTTAACAAGAAGGAATTTAAAAGAGAAAAAAACTAAAGACACTCAAGGAACAGGAAGTGTTTAGATCTTTTGGTTTGCTATTTGGGTAGAGGGAGGCTAATCGTTCAGCTGATATCTGGCAGAGTCTAGTCTGTGACATGTGCTCTTGAACAAGCTGTCTGGGGGAAAACAAAAGATAACAGTTTTAGCTACTGACAGATTCTTCTGAGGAGTTGGAGATTTTAATTGTAGAATAGTCATGCCAGGCTGACGCTATGTTAGATCAGGTCTATACCATTTCCCTCTTGAGAATTTCTTAGCTCTCACTCATGGTGATTTATCCTCCTGTATTTTGTAATTTTAGATGATGAGCTCATCTTCAGTGGGCCTTTTATATGGGAACCTTGTGTGGCCTGGATGGTGTGTTTCTTCAGAGATATTTTATGTTTGCTTCTGTTTGGTATCCATTTTTGCGTTAATTTTTCAACGCACAGGCACCCACTTTCCATAGGTAGTGTAAGATTGTACTTTAGACCTGAGTAAGAACAGACTGGTATTATAATTTCTCAGGGGAACATTTTTTAACTCAATCAAGATGCTAGGCTAAGAGAGACAGCTTCACTGTTTCTCTGTGTGTCTCTGCATATTTCATCTTTGGTTCATACTTTCACCAAAGGTACAGCCGTTTGAGGGTCCTAGTTTTATGAGGAAGTACATGTCTATTTTTGTGCTTTTGTTAATGCAAGGTCTCTTCTTTTGTTACTACAGGTCCATTAAAAAATGCCTTGGTTTGGGGCACCTGGGTGGCTCAGTGGTTGTGTGTCTGTCTGCATTTGGCTCAGTTCGTGATCCCGCACTGGGCTCCCTATGGAGAGCCTGCTTCTCCCTCTGCCTGTGTCTCTGCCTCTCTCTGTGTGTGTCTCTCATGAATAAATAAATAAAATCTTAAAAAAAAAAAAAAAAAAAGCACCTTGATTCTTGAGACTAGTAAACTCCTGGGGGCAGGGGATGGGGGGCTCCACATCAGCTCATGCAACATTCTCTTTTTTTTTTTCATGCAACATTCTCATTGCTCCTCCCCTCAACTGAGCTCCCTCTTAATTTTTTTTTTTTTAAGATTTTATTTATTTATTCATGAAAGACACAGAGAGAGTGAGAGAGAGGCAGAGACAGAGGCAGAGGGAGAAGCAGGCTCCATGCAGGGAGCCTGATGTGGGACTCGATCCCAGGTCCCCAGGATCAGGCCCTAGGCCGAAGGTGGCACTAAACCGCTGAGCCACCGGGGCTGCCCTCCCTCTTAATTTTTGATCACAGAGAATTTTCCCTACCTTCTGTGAGCTTAAGTCTCCAATCAACTGAAAGCTTAATTTAAAAAAAGGAAAAAAAAAGCTTAATTTATTTTACCATGATTTCAAGATGTTTTCAAAGAAAGAGAATACATACGGAATATATTCATATATAAAGTGTAGTGTGAATGGTAGGAAAAGACAATTCACAAACTTGTCTGGACTTCTCTCTCATCTTCCCCCGAGTCTCCACCATTATGTTTTGCATGTTTTGTTCTTCTCTAAGCAACATTAATAACTGTTTTCCCTTCTCTATCCAACATCTAACCACAGTTTTAATAACAATAAATGAAGGATGGATAAGTGAATGAATCAGTTAAACAATTTGTTCCCACAACCATCAGTGACACCTACTGAGTGTCTATATCTGGAATTCCGATTATTACAAATATACTGAAGATTGCAATAACAAACAGAAAACAGGGACACTTGGGTGGCTCAATGGTTGAGCAACTGCCTTTGGCTCAGGGCGTGATCCTAGAGTTCTGGGATCCAGTCCTGCATCAGGCTCCCCATAGGGAGCCTGCTTCTCCCTCTGCCTATGTCTTCTGCCTCTCTGTGTCTCTCATGAGTAAATAAATAAAATCTTTAAAAAAAAAAACAAAAAACAAAACCAGAAAACGGAAGAGGCAAGAGAAGAGTTTTAAAATGTATTACACTGAGTACCGCACCTCTTTAAGGAAAAAAAAAAAAAAAAGCCTTGCAGTAATTAAATACTGAAAGTGAACAGAGTTGAATTGTAAGACACAGACCATGTTAAAACGTAGTTGGCAGATGAATGAATATGAACTTGACCAGTAGGGGAAGGCTCTACAGCGTAGGTGGGAGCTGGACTGAGCTTGACTCATGGGTGGGAGCTTGACTCATGACACTGGGATCCATACAGGACATTAGCTAAACACATACAATAAACTATTTCAGTCTGGCTACTCACATTACAAAAGTCTCTTCATATAGAGGACATTTTCTACAGCATCATTTCGGCCCTCCTAGTAAGATTTAATTTATAAAACTTCAACAGGAATGTTACTTTTCAGTGTCATAGTAATTGTAGGAACAGAGGTAGTTAATCCTCTTGGAGTTTTTTCAGCCCCTGTTTACTCCAAGAATTAGCTCAAATCCTCTGCTTAGTCATCAAGTGGTTCATTATCCTTTGTAAGTGATTAGGAGAAGGGTTCTCGGGGTCTACAGTACATTCAAGGACCATGCCTGACATGGAGAAAATTAAAATGAAAAGGGACTTCTTTTGACAAAGCATCCTTTGTTCAAAAAAGGGTAAACTTTTAATGATAGAAATGGATCCTTCTGGAAAAATATTTTATTTTAGTAACTGCCATATAGTCACAGAACATTCCAGAGTATTTTTTTTAAGATTTTATATATTTATTCATGAGACACACAGAGAGAGAGGCAGAGACTTAGGCAGAGGGAGAAGCAGGCTCCCTGTAGGGAGCCTGATGTGAGACTCAATTCCAGGACCCCGGGATCATGACCTGAGCCAAAGGCAGCCGCTCAAACACTGAACCACCCAGGCATCCTCCTTCCAGAGTATTTAAATGAACCTCTCTGTACTGACTGATGACTCATCCTCTACTATATGGCAGTAGAAGGGAGGATGTTGAGGATAAAGTGGGTCATTTTAGATGCCACCCTGGGGGTATACTACCAGGATTGCCAAGGTCAGGCCTTAAGCAAATAACCCTCTTCATCCAAGTTCAATGAGAGAATTCAGTGTAAAACACTTGGTCTTCTTTTTCTTGTAAGGTCCATATAAACTTGCTCTGTATCTGCTCAACATGTTTCTGAAACAGCTCACATACCCTTTATTCTTTATAATCAAAACCTTTCCTGATGTTAGGAGTAGCTTGGAAAGCCCAATCCAGAGTCTATCAGGAACATCTTCTAACCATACCTACACACTGAGGTGGGTACGAAGCAGAGCTGGAAGGCACCGCAGTCTTCCAGGGGGCAGAGCAGCAGAGGGCTGGACCGCAGCAGACTCTTGGAGCCAGGCATGGAGGAGCCCTAGTTGCAGGAGGCCAGCAGCGCTGACCTGGGAGAGGTCCCTGTGTCGAGGGGAACAGCTCCTTGACTCTGTACATCTTTCTCTCCCTGCTGACTCAGCCTGGTTTGGGCTTGCCTAGGGCTCAATTCATTATCTTATTATCTTTACAACTTTATTCCCACTGCTTACAAGCAAATTCTTTCCAAGTTTCTTAGTCGAAATCCCCAGAAAGAAGACTCTGGTTGAGCCCATCTTTTAGTGCCAAGTCACCTGTGATAGCTAATTAATTGGTCCATGGGTAGCCTGGCCTCCCTTGGGGCAAGAGCTCTGGCCTGTGGTCACTAGTATCTAAAGGGAAAGGGCAGTAATGAGGCTTTGGGGATATGAATGAGTGATCTAGATTCTGGGAACATGGGAAAGTGACAGATCAAGCCTAAAGCAGCCCTGATGGTGGCCTCCAGGAGTCCCTTGGGAAGTATCTCCTTCCCCTTTATACTTCTCAAGGGCCAATTTATGCCCTGGGGTGTGGGGAAGGGATAGGCCTCTTTTAGTCTACTCTGGAACCCATTTGTTTTAGGCTGGGCCAAACTTACTAAGATCTTATTGGGATATCAAAATGGACAGTTGGGCAAAGGGAGCCCTGGTGACTAGTAAGTGTCCTTTCCTAATGCAAAATTTGCTCAACCTTATTAAAAAACAAGGAAAGACTAAATTATTATTTCTGGCCTATGAAACTGGCAAAAATGTAAGTATCCAGTGTTATGAAAATACACATAGGGAAAAATGTCCTCTGATGCACAGTGGAAATGCAGATCAAAAGCCTTGAAAAGATACAAACTTTGCAACCTATCAATTTCATTTGAAGTGTAGAGTTGAAAATGTACACAGTACTCCTGGTGTGAAACAAATACAGCCCTTTCATCTTCTATAACTGATCTTATTTCCTCCAAAGCACCCATCTTGATAGGAAGTGAGAGAAAACTAAATTTAGTCCACCCGACTAAAACCCAATTTAATTCAAAACATAAGCTGACCATTTATTTTTTTTTTAAGATTTTATTTACTTATTTGACAGAGAGAGAGAGAGAGAGAGAGAACAAGCACAAGCAGGGGGAGTGGCAGGCAGAGGGAGAGGGAAGAGTGGGTTCCCTGCTAAGCAGGACTCCTCCAGGACCCTGTGACTATGACCTGAACCAAAGGCAGACACTTAACCGGCTGAGCCACCCAGTTGCCCCATAAATTGACCATTTAGATACTCAATCTATCAAGGTAATTGCCTAGTCTCTCATCAATTCTTCTACTTCAACATAGGTACAGGTACACAGGGATGGGAGGGCTTACATATCCTAAGGCAGTAGGGAAAAGGCTCTTTGGAGTTCATGTATGGTACAATCCCCTTTCCACTATTAAAATAAAAGTCCAGGGGATCCCTGGGTGGCTCAGCGGTTTGGCGCCTGCCTTTGGTCCGGGGTGTGATCCTGGAGTCCCGGGATCGAGTCCCACATCAGGCTCCATGCATGGAGCCTGCTTCTCCCTCTGCCTGTGTCTCTGCCTCTCTCTCTCTCCCTCTCTCAGTCTGTGTCTCTCATGAATACATAAATAAAATATTTAAAAATAAAATAAAATAAAATAAAATAAAATAAAATAAAAGTGTGTCAAAGAAAAAAAGTCTGGAAAGGTATAAAGCAAAGTCTTATCTTTGAGTTATCTCTGGGAGATAGAATTTCATTGAGCTACTACTGTCTTTTACATTTATGTTTTGGTTTAATGTTATAAGAAGCATGCATTAATTTCATAATCAGAAAACAAACAACAATGGTGTTTCATTCTGATAAAAAACAAGTCCAACAGGATGTTGAGTTGGATTTTGATTGAAATGCCAAGATATGCTAGTTATTGAGCATCAAAGTAAGGTGTTAGCAAACCACAAAGATTTCAAAAGCAATCTTCAAAATCTGGTTAGCTGTGTCTCGGTCCTCAGCCTAGGGCCTAGGGAATCTCTCACCCAGAGAGAGGAAATAAGAGAGTCAGCTGAGGGGTGGTGACTCAGGGAGGACTTCCCTGGGAAAATGTGAGGGATCACCTGGTCCCTCCCCTCCAGTCTAGGAGAGAGAAGCTTCAAAGGGAGGGACCACTTACACAGCTTGAGGTGTGGTCTCCAAGATAGGGCAGAGACAATGGCACGGTGTGGGCTGGCTCTGGAAGGCTATCCAGTCCTGGCTGAGAGAAAAGGACCTGGGTGAAAACTGCTCAGCCTTCTAGGTGAGGGTCAAATGAGACAGAAGTCTTGCAGGATTGTGATCTCTGTACCTTAACGATTTGTTTTTCCTTTCTTTAGCTTTAGGGCAGCCAGGAGTGCCTGAGGAATGTCCCACATATCCCACCTTATGGGGCGGAGGGGTTGCAGGGTGTCAGCTTCTGCTTTGTCCTCAGCTAGCCTTCAGTTCCCTCATCAGGGACCAGGTAAGGAGGAGGCAAAGCTAAGTCTCCCTGGGTGGAGCCCAAACAAGAGTGGCCAGTGAGGGCAAGGGGATCCCAGCAGTTAAAGACTGGGTGACAAGTGCTACCAGCTGAGGCTGTAGGGAGCAGGGAACAGGAGGACAATGCTGAAGGAGAAGAAATTGAGTCAAAGAAGACCAGCAGATGAGTCTCCCAGGATCTCAGGAAACCTCCCAAGATCAGCTTTAAATATCTCCCAGGGGAACTATGGCCTATGGGTCCCCAGCTATAGCACCTATAAAGTCATTTTACCAGGACTATCTCCCTTCTCTCTCCTTTTTTCCCCATTTCAAAATTAAAGGCCAGAAACTGGGGTGCCTGGGTGGCTTAACTGGTTAAATGTCTGCTTTCGGCTCAGGTCATGATCCCCAGGATCCTGGGATTGAGCCCTGCATCAGGTTCCCTGCTTGGCAGGGAGTCTGCTTCTCCCTCTCCCTCTCCCTCTCGTTTTGCTCTTGCTCCATTCTCTCTCTCACTCCCCTTACTCTCCCTCTTTCAAATAAAATCTTTAAAAAATTAAAAAAAATTTTTTTTTAAATCTTTAAAGGGGGGCGGGGCAGAAACAGCAGCAATAAGAAGTAAATAATAAAGAGAAGGAGCTAAATATAACTCCCTCCCAGGCTGCCCGCAGCCCACCTGCCATGGGCCCTAGCTTTGGGGAAGTAGGAGAGAAATCTTATCTTTGAATGAAGATTTAAATATTGATTAGTATATTGGGCTGGACCCTTTTAATTATTTAATTAAGCCTGCATTTATGACATAAAGTGACCCCTGGACTTTTACCTAAGAGTGCCAAGAAAAATTTACGAGCTTGGCAGGATTTTTATATATGGTCATGGAAAAGACCAACCTAACCCCCATTGTTAGGGATTAAAAGCAGTGGAAGACAAAAATAAAGTGGCTTTGGTGGATACAACCCATAAGTCTTGCAAGTTCAGCATACTGGTTGTACAACATTCCTTTCTTAAGAGCCACTCTGCCTTGAGTTTCTAGATACACTACAGCAGTGCACCTAGATGTTGGCTAGGAGCCCCTCATTCCTTGGAGGTCTGGGTATAATGGGATTAGACCCAGCCAATTCCCCAGCCTAGAAAAGTTGAGCATGCCCAATAACTTGTGCTCATTCTCAGAGACTTGCCCACCTAAGGTCTCCCTAGCCTCTTGTTTCTGAATCTGTTTTGCTTTCTGCTTCTTCTTCAGCCTGGATGCAGACATGAACATCTCTTAGCATTCCCTCTATAGAAAAATCTCCTCACACAGAGAACAGTTCTGAGTTGTGGAGACTTTCCTGAAGGTTTTCCATTTCTCAGAGTGGGGCAGTGTTAGGTGGTCAGGGAGGTTGTTTTAGTTAAAGTTCTCCACACTTCTGCTATTATTCAGGTACAGCGTTAAATGCTAGAGGCACAGAGTAAATGATATCCACCATCCTCAAGATACTTATAGTCGAGTTGGGGAGAGAATGTAAGAGAATATGGTAAATGCCTGTTAGAGCCCAGGTTGCCATGGGAGCACATGGTGGTGGTACAGGATATGTAAACAGGCCTATGGTGAGGATGTGGGAAGTTAAGGAAGACTTCCCTCTGTGATTAAATGTCAGATTATTTAAAGAATTAAATAGATTTTGAGAACAGAGAAATACAGTAAAAGATGTTAAAAACTCAAGATATGGCTTCAACACTTAGATGCATGAGAAGAGAGAGTCAATGAATTAGAAAATATGGCAGAGGATGGGGCACCCTAGATGCCTCAATTAGTTGAGTGTCTCACTCTTGATTTTAGCTCAGGTTTTGATCTCGGAGTCATAGGATTGAGCCTGCCTTGGGCTCCATGCTCAGTGTGGAGTGGGCTTAGGATTCTCTCTCCCCTCTCTCTTTGCTCCTACCCCCAACCCTGTGCACACATGTGCAACCACACACATACTCTGTCTAATAAATAATTTTTAAAAAATAAGTACAAAAGAAACCCAAATATAGTAAAATAATGATAATAGCATTAAAGAAATGGAAAAGGGGATCCCTGGGTGGCACAGCGGTTTGGCGCCTGCCTTTGGCCCAGGGCGCGATCCTGGGGACCCGGGATCGAGTCCCACGTCGGGCTCCCGGTGCGTGGAGCCTGCTTCTCCCTCTGCCTGTGTCTCTGCCTCTCTCTCTCTCTGTGACTATCATTAAAAAAAAAAAAAAGAAATGGAAAAGAATGTGCCATAGAGAATATCAACAAAACCAAAAGTTGGGTCTTTGAAAAGATGAATAAAACTGATAAACCCTTAGAAATTATCAAGAAAATTAAAAAGGAGGGCACCTGGTTGGCTCAGTGGTTGAGCTCAAGTCACGATCCTGGGGTCCTGGGATGGAGTCCACATGGGGCTCCCTACGGGGAGCCTGCTTCTCCCTCTGCCTATGTATCTGCTTCTCTCTGTGTATCTCTCATGAAAGATAAATAAAAATCAAAAAAAAAATTAAGAGAGAATGAACAAATAACCAATGCTAGAAATGAAAAAAGCAGATATCACTATGCATTCTATAAACATTAAACAGATAATAAGAGGGTTTTATGGTTAATTTGTTCTATTTTGTTTTTTTAAAGATTTTATTTATTCACTCACGAGAGACACACAGAGAGAGAGAGAGAGAGAGAGGCAGAGATACAGGCAGAGGGCGAAGCAGGCTCTATGCAAGGAACCTGATGTGGGACTGGATCCCGGGACTCCAGGATCACGCCCTGGGCCCAAGGCAGGCGCTAAACCACTAAGCCACCCAGGGATCCCCGGTTAATTTGCTTAAAATGTGAGAAATTAGATGAAATAAATATATTCCTGAAAAATACAACTTACTAAAAATTGATCAAGGAAGAAATAGAATTTCAAGTCCTATCATTTTAAAATAAGTTGAATCAGTACTTTAAAAAATTGGGATCCCTGGATGGCTCAGCGGTTTGGGGCCTGCCTTTGGCCCAGGGCGTGATCCTGGAGTCCCAGGATCGAGTCCCACATCAGGTTCCCTGCATGGAACCTGCTTCTCCCTCTGTGTCTCTGCCTCTCTTTCTCTGTGTCTCTCATGAATAAATAAATAAAATCTTTTTTTAATTTTTTTTATTTTTTTAATAAATAAAATCTTAAAGACAAAAACAAAACTTTGAATGGCTAAGGGGAAAATAATGCTTACTGTATATGAACACTTTGGAGAATAGAAAAAAAATGGTATACCTTCCAATTCATTTATAAGACTAGCTTAACTATGATACCAAAAGCCAATGAAGATAGTTGCAAAAGAGAAAATTTAGCCAAATCTCACTTATGAACACGGATACAAAAATTCTAAATAAGATATTGTATCAAGCAGTATATAAAAAAAGAAAATACTTTATAACCACCGTGGTAGATAGTATAATGGCTCCTAAAGATGTTTACATCCTAATCCTCAAAACCTGTGAATATGCCATTTTATGTGGCAAAAGGGACTTTGCAAAGGTAACTGAATTCAGGCCCCTATGGGCAGATTATCCTGGATTATCCTGTGAGCCCAAAGTAATCACAGGAGTCATCATAAGAGAGAAGTGGGAGGGTCAGAGAGATGATGTGATCATGGAAGCAGAGATTGGGGAATGCGCTTTGAAGATGGAGAAAGGGACCACCCGCTAATGAAAGCAGCTAGCTTCTAGAAACAGAAAAGGGCAAGAAAACACATTCTCCCCGAGGGCCTGGAGAAGAAATGTAGCTCTGCCAACACCGTGATTTAGCCCCCAAGACCCACTTTGGACTTCTGACCTCAACAACTGTAAATTAATAAAGCAGTGGTATTTTAAGCCACTATGTATTTGGAAATTAGTTACAGAAGCAACAGAAAACAGATACAAATAAGTTGATCTTATTCTAGATGTACAAGGATGCATTAGCATTGAAAATCAAAATAGGGGATCCCTGGGTGGCGCAGAGGTTTAGCACCTGCCTTTGGCCCAGGGCGCGATCCTGGAGACCCGGGATCGAATCCCACGTCAGGCTCCCGGTGCATGGAGCCTGCTTCTCCCTCTGCCTGTGTCTCTGCCTCTCTCTCTCTCTCACTGTGTGCCTATCATAAAAAAAAAAAAAAAAAGAAAATCAAAATAGTTCACTATATAAGTAAAGTCGAAGGAGAAAAATCATATGGCTGCTCAATAAATACAAACAAAAATCATAAAATTCAACTCCAATCTCTTAAAAAAAAAAAGACTTTTAACAAACTAAGATTAAAGGGATCTTTCTAAATTGGACATCCTTTGTTAGAGGCTGGAGTAAAACTAACATGTTGTACCACAAAACTAGTATAACGTTGTATGTCATTCTACTTCAATAAGAAAGAGAGAGAGGGAAGGAGGGAGGAAGGAAAGAAGGAAGTTGGGAGTAAGCAATGAAAGTAATTGCCATAAACAAATGAAAGTAATTACCAAAGAAAGCAACCAAGTAATTACCATAAAAAGCCAGCAGTTAAATTGAGGAAGAGCAGGGTTGTATTTGGGAAGGGATATACTGGGGGCTTCTGGGATGCTGCGAAAACCCTACTTCTAAGTGGTAGTTATTGAAAACGCTTCATAATAATTTGGCTTTCTGCACTTTCCTTTAATTGTGTTACTTTTCACAACAAAAATGTTTTTGAAAAAAGGCAGAAACGAGAGAAAGGGGGAGCCTGGATGGCTGGCTCAGTCAGCAGAGCATATGACTCCAGATGTCAGGGTTGTAAATTTGAAACCCAGTTTGGGCATAGAGATTACCCGCCCCCTCCCCCCAAAAAAACAACTTAAAAAAGAAGAAAAGAAGGAAGGAAGGAAGATTTGAAAAGCAGATAGAGCAAAGCTACATTTTAAGCCCTAAAACTAAAAAAAAAAAAAAAAAAAAATTAGAAAAAAAAAAAGCCCTAAAACTGCTACAATCGTTGAAGGGTAGACACTCAGGTTGGCCTTAGGAGTGGTGGAGCTTAAAATCAGATCAGCAAAAAAAAAAAAAAAAAAAAATCAGATCAGCTAACATAAGCTGAAGGGCTCTGAGCAGTCCTAGGTTGGGCTTGACTTCTCTCCTCCAGGATAGCAGTATCTGGGCAGAGAACCAGCACTAGCAAAGGTCAGGATAAAGTCTGGAGCCCCACTCTGGGGGTAGGCACTGTTGTGGCAGTCCTGCAAGATGACACAGAAACCATAGGCAGAAGCAGGAGTCACCTCTGACCCCAGGGAACAGAAGGGACCCAGGTGATGAGAGGGAAGTCAGTACACAGAGAAGGTGCTAGTATCTCAATCATGAAATGGAGAAGTGGTAGGGACAGAAGACATCCCACAGCTCTCATCATCTCCCAGGTCGGAGGATTCTAGGATTCTAAAATTAATGTAATAAATAATTACTGACTGCCCACCATGCACAAGCATAAAGAACTCATGGTTTTAAAGCTTGCCTTTGTAGGGCCTTATCCCTCGCCTAATGATTACCTGCAGTTTTTTTTGGCAGCTGTCAAAGGGAAAGACTCACCATATAGCCTGCAGAGTTTTCATGGCAACATTCCAGGAGGGCTGGCTCAGCTGGCCTGTCTACAGTACAAATCATTAAGTAAGACATGAGACACCATGGGCCAGAAATGCTATGAGATAACAAACACCGTCATAAGTCAAAGTTAATTTCCAAACGTAAGGACTATGGCCATGAGACTAAAGAAGATTGGATAGGCTCTGTGTATCATACACACTGATGATCTGAGTGCACAAAAGGCTGTTGGCTATGAAGAAAAGGTTTAATTGTATTCAAATTTAGGATTTTCAGGGTTCCTGTTGGGAACACAGGGCTCTGTGTCCCCCAAATAGCAAATACAAGAGTATGAAAGAAGAGAGGAATAGAAGTGGAGCGGCGATGTCTTCACCTCTGGATGCTCTAATTACTCCTAGCACTGTGACAACTAGTATAAATAAGAGTGATTTGATGGGACAAGGGGCTGTGGTAATAATCCTGCATAATACCTCTCTGCATTAGTACCTAGGAAGAATCAAAACCACCTGCACTCAGCTTACTGTTGAAGTTGAAATGACCTTTTGAGTGTAGGAAACTGCCTGGGATGATGAGAGTTGTAAACAACTATTGTTTTTTGGTTTTTTTTGTTTTTTTTTTTTTTGCAGAAATTTCAAGAAGTAACCTTCTAAGTTTTATTTTGTTTCAGTAATCTCTACACTCAATATGGGGCTCAAACTCACGACACCAAGATCAAGAGTCACACACTTTATCAACTGAGCCAGCCAGGCACCCCTCAAGAAGTAACCTTTTCAACAAACTTTGCAACTTTTCAATTGATTGCATCCTACCACAGTTTATTCTCTAACACCCTTTGAAACCCTTGTCTCAAAACCGTCACCTTGCCCTGTCCACCAATACTCAACTATTGTATGGTGATTTTTGCCCAGTCCTAATCAAACCCCTCATTGGAAAAGTTACCTCAAACCAGACCCAACGCTTCACGGAATGTCCCAATGTGTCCACCCCCTCCCCACCCCTGCCCAATACAGGTACTATACTATAACCCTGCAGAGTCTTGTTTTCCCTTCCTGCGATCAGAACAAACTCAGCTTTGCACCCTCACAAAGTTGTTTTGATGCTATTTTCAGGGAGCAGCATTCAGTTATGAGGCCCACTAAGACCCTGTTGCCACTGTGGTCAAGACCAGGACTCAGAAAGCATACTCCTCCGAGGCCTTCAAGCCCCTCAGGAGTCCTTTAGACCCTGGCAGTGAGAGACATCAGTCTTGCATTGGGCCTGACAACCCCAAATTCAGAGTCTCTTTGTCCCCAGTAATAAGGAACCCCCTTCAGGAATCCTTTGATTATCTGACTATAGTTGTTTGTTTAATTTTTTTAGATTATTTATTTATTTGAGAGAGAGCAAGAGAGCACAAGCAGGGGGAGCTGCAGACGTGGAGCTCCATCCCAGGACCCCAGCATGATCCGTGCTGAACGCAAATGCCTAACCAACTAAGCCACCCAGGCACCCCTATCTGACATATTTGAAAATCTTTTCTCCTTGGTAGATATCTGCCTCATGATGAACAACACTACTACTTGTCTATTTCCATCGTGCTCATTTTGGGTTGTGCATCTATCTGTAAGAGCAAAGTTGACTGTGGTGATGACAGATATGGGTCCCTAACCTGGCCCAGGGACACATTTTATCTTGGGCCACTTATGTGACCTTTACTCAGACCTCTTTGAGGTTCAGCCAAGATCACTCTGAACATTCTATCTTCTAGGAAGTATACACTTCAATGGAGTTGCAGTTGGATAAGGTCTAGCTGTGAGGTTGGGAGTCCCTGAGCCCAGGGTGCAGGAGCAACTCCTGACCGACCATTCCCAGGCTCTCGTGGCTCTGTCTCAGTATAAACCTCAATCCATGCCTTCCTCGAGCCCGACTTTTGCTTCTTACCTGTATTTATGGTATACCCAAATTTGTGCACTTATCTTTCCACACAGCATCATCCCACCAAGGATAATTTAGAATTACAGTGGCCACCACGAGGAAGTTTTTTTTGTTTTTTTTTTTGTTGTTGTTGTTGTTTAATTTTTATTTATTTATGATAGTCACACAGAGAGAGAGAGAGGCAGAGACATAGGCAGAGGGAGAAGCAGGCTCCATGCACCGGGAGCCTGATGTGGGATTCGATCCCGGGTCTCCAGGATCGCGCCCTGGGCCAAAGGCAGGCGCTAACCTGCTGCGCCACCCAGGGATCCCGAAAGTTTTGATATGAACAAAGTTACTCACTTGAGAGGTGCCTTAGAAGGTAAAGGCAACACCACTCAGAGCATCCAATAGTCTTCATTATTTTTTATTAGCACGAGGAAGCATCCAAAAGAAACTGGATTTCAAAATTACTTCCTTAATGGATTGCTTGGCCAAAGAAAAAGAAAAATGCGAACAAGTTGAAACTATCTTTTAGATTCCCCCCAAAACCGCAACTCAAGCCTACTATCCTCTTTCCCCATGCTATGCTCCTCCATCTCCAGCTACCCCTCTATCCCTTCCTCTGACCCACTGCCCCCTCCTTCCTGGCCTGCCAGGTACCCCATAGCTCACTTACCTCTTTAAAGTAAACCCCCTGCAGATCAGAGAAAACCTCTGATGGTGGATTTGAATCTCTCATTTCATTTTTGGCTGAAAGCCATCAACAGAGACTCTGCAGGGCCTGGGCGACAGAGTGAAAATATTGCAGAAGAACTTAGAATCCTTTGAGGATCTTATAGCCCAGAGTAGCCACATATATTCCAATTCATCCTTTTGTGAGTAGGAGCTTCAGATCCAAGTTCAATGAAAACTCAGAATAGGAAGACCCCCAGTGGTGACTTAAAAAGGCCTTCAATTGCACAGGAAATCGGAGGGGTTGAGAAAAGCATAGAGCTGGTCAGGGTCTTGTGGGGGCTATCCTCTCTCTTTCCTGTAAAAATAGATTGTGCTCTGGTTCAGTTCTTCAAGCCGGAAAGAGAGAAGTCTGATGGAGACTTCAGGGACTGGTTAACACCTTAGCGACAGCAAGCAGGAGTGGATCCTGAAGACCCTGGTTGGCTCTCTTATCTTTCTGTGAAAGGCCTTGAAACCGGAAAGAGAGGAGCAATGCAGTGATCAGATCAATCGATTTTTGGGCAAGCAAAAAAGTAGAATGGGAATAGCCCCAAGGCCAGACCTCCCAAACCCTGCTGAGTATCTTCTATCAACAACAAAGATACCAAGGAAGGTGTTCAGTTTCTCATTCAACTCTTAAACCCACAAGGAAACATTTCTCTAAAAATTAAAGGACAACCTTACAAATGTTTTACTGATATGGGCACAATAATATCAATCCTAAACCTTACCGCTACTACACAACCTTTTCCTTCGCAGTTTTTAAACTACTCCAGTCACACATTTATCCTTTCCATGCCTTCCCAAGGCCCCAGCCCATAACCATCAGCCTCAAACCTTTAACCAAGGAACACCACACTCATTAAATTAATAGCAAGGGATTTACTGTGTGAATGGAACTGCCACATTAAATGCTTTCCCTGATGGTCCCTTCCTTCCGGTCTGGTCCCAGAGGACTTTCCTATTTGTAATAAGATCCTGGCTCATTCTGATAATGATTTACCAGTACTTCTGTGTGTAAATCAAGCAGATTGAAGCTCTTTTATCAGCAAAAATTCTACTGGTATTCTCCTAGAGCTAAATCCATCAAGGTTCAATCTCTACCTAAACTTGCATAAAAGCCTCTAAAACAAGGCGATAAAGAAGGAATAAAATTGATAATTAAAAGCCTTAAAAAAGACAGAAGTCTCATACCTTGTCCCTGTCTTTGTAACTCTTATTCTCTCTGTTGAAAAACCCAGTGGTGGGATCCTTGGGTGGCACAGCGGTTTAGCACCTGCCTTTGGCCCAGGGTGTGATCCTAGAGACCCAGGATCGAATCCCACGTCGGGCTCCTGGTGCATGGAGCCTGCTTCTCCCTTTGCCTATGTCTCTGCCTCTCTCTCTCTGTGTGACTATCATAAATAAGTAAAAATAAATTAAAAAAAACCCAGTGGATTCATTTAGGACCCCAGGGCCACAAATAAATTAGTCACTCGCTGCTTCCCTTTAGAATCAAACTCAAATACTATTCTATCTTCAAGGCCTATAGAGATTATATGTTTTACAGTTGCAAATTTATGTTGTGCTTTCTTTGGTGTCTTTTATTTAAAGACTGTAAGTTTATTTGAGAGAGGCAGAGATAGTAAGAGAAAGCAAGACAGGAGAGGGAGAAGGGGAGGAGGGGAGAGAAGAGGAAGAAGCAGGCTTCCTGCTCAGCAGGGAGCCTGATGATCCCAGGACCAGAATCATGACCTGAGTCCCTGAGCAGATGCTCAACCTATTAAGCCACCCAGGTAACCCCATTTTATTTTTTCTAAAGATCTTATTTTTAAGTAAGATCTATATTTAACATGGCGCTCGAACTCACAACCCCAAGATTAAGAGTTGCATGCTCCACTGACTAAGCCAGCCAGGTGCCCCTCTTTGGTGTCTGGTTACAGGGAGCCTGATGATCCCAGGACCAGAATCATGACCTGAGTCCCTGAGCAGATGCTCAACCTATTGAGCCACCCAGGTAACCCCATTTTATTTTTTCTAAAGATCTTATTTTTAAGTAAGATCTATATTTAACATGGCGCTCGAACTCACAACCCCAAGATTAAGAGTTGCATGCTCCACTGACTAAGCCAGCCAGGTGCCCCTCTTTGGTGTCTGGTTAAATTAAAAGTTAATACTTGCAGGACTCCTGGGTGGTTTAGCGGTTGAGCGTCTGCCTTTGGCTCAGGGCGTGATCCCAGAGTCCCAGGAGCGAGTCCCACATCGGGCCTCCAGCATGGAGCCTGCTTCTCCCTCTACCTATGTCCCTGCCTCTCTCTCTCTGTCTCTCATGAATAAATAAAATCTTAAAAAAAAAAAAAGTTAATACTTGCTTGTCTTCTCCAGGGAAACTCAACAATAGTACCTGGACCATATGCCTCAGTTTACCAAGGTGCCCTCCTACATTTCACAAGTCCTCAGCCTTGTGAGCCTTACACTGCCCTGTAGTTCTACTTAGTCAATACATGAACAATCTTTTGTTCTGTTCAAAGAGGAGGTGAGTTCCAAGGCTCAGTCATCTACTGCTCACTCTTTTAGCTCAGAGACGGCATTAAGGGTTCCACAGAAAAGCTGACAGTTTGTCAAAGGAAGTAACTACCCAAGGCAAGACATCCTATGGAGGAAAATTCCTTACTCCAGACAACAAGCTGTGCAAAGGGTTTCTGGCCAATAACTAAGGCAGTTATGAGGATCCTCGAGGGTCTCATTGGCCTCTACAAGGCAGTACATTCTCAACTTTTCTGAAATCTGCACGCCGTTAATTTGACCTACCCAAGCCCTTGCTAGCCAAACCTTTTCTCTAGGAACCCAAACATGAAAATACTTTTTCTGAGTTCAGATCAGCTCTTCGGTACCCTCCCATTCTGGGCCTAACCAAATATCATAAACCTTCAACCTCTAAGTACATGAGACATCTCTCCAAGTCCTTAACTTCCCAAGAACTGGGACAGACAGCTTACTATGGCTTCTCTTGTGATCCAGCAATAAAAGCCTCCCCATCTCGTCAAGGCAGAGCATCTAAACTAGTGCAGTCTTCTGTGAGCTTGTTGGTCCTTCATTCGGTACCATCTTTGTTGCTTCCTAAAGGTACACCTTTCTTAGCAGGCCGGTTTACCTCCCGTGAACTCCAGTACTTTCTCTGAGATGCTAAGACTGCCAGGCAGTGCTCTCTCCCTCACTCTAGTAAGCAATCAACCCAGCTTCTCCTGATCTGCAAGTTAATTTTGATGGCATTTCCCAGCCAGCAAATGACAACCATCTTTATCAGATTTTGTCCTAAACCCCCATCTGAGAGATTTCGGGTTATTAAAAAATAAAAACCACCACACTTTCTACACATCTTTTATTTCAGCAAATGTCACTAATACAATCATGGTTGCTCTTTGCTCTCACTCCTACAGACTCTTACTCCCCTGAAAAATGCTGGTCACTAGCAGGCTGGGGGCTTATCTCTGCTGGAAAAGAACTACCAAGGGGTCAGGAACGTGGCTGCCATGCATTATAAGTTCTAATCTCAATATTGTGTTCCTCTCTCCCGTGCTCCAGACCCACACAAATCCTGGTGCACGAATCACGAGCAGCTTTCTTCAGTTAGTTCCCGGGAGTCCTGCAACCTGGGGGCAGGGTTGGCAAAGGATTCCGGAGGGGGGGGGGCGGGAAGGAGGAGGGGAGGTTCCCTAATTTCTATCTGCGTTGCCTTCCCCTTCCGCTCCTCAACTCTGCTGCCCCCTGCCTGCCTCAGGGCTGACTCTGGGGCAGGTCACAGGGTATTCTCAGGGCACCCTCACCCAAAGGACTTGCACAGCTCTCTCCAACTGCAAGCCGATTCTGGTGACCAGCAAGGGCAGCCAAAGGCTAACAAATGCCAGTCTATTAGAGGAGGTGACAGGAGCAGGCGCCCTGTTTGTGTAAATGGAGTAAACTGATTCTAAATTCCAACTGCCAGAGATGACCCTGTTTTCCATCCTATTTCCTGGTCCCTGGGAGTTCGGAACAGACCCCGGGTGCTCAGAGCAGCAGCTAAGGTCAGTAAGTGCTGCCCCAAGCAAGGAACGGAGGGTACATTTGGAACCCGGATTGGAGGGTATCCACCCTGGGCGCTGTGGGGATGGGGAGCAGGAAGGTTAGCCCCCAACAGGTAGATAACTCCTATGGGACTAAGCGCCAGGAGCCTGGGCTCTCTCTGCCTGACAAAAAACCTGGCCACAGTTACAGTCGTCCAGAAGCACGAAGCAGTGGAGTGTCCTGACACTCAAAGCGGTCAAGCTGCTCCCACAGTCACATGTCAGGCAGGGGCAGAGCCCTCAGCCTCCGGGAGGAAGGTGGACGCCTACGTCTTGGGAGTCTGGATACTATACGTCAAAGCCGGCCCTGACTTCTGTGTTCTGGAGTCTTCGATCTGCCCCGTGCAAGATGTCACTTACACACGGGGGTGGGGGTGGGGGTGGGGGGCGGGGGGTGTTCTGGGGTCGCTGTGGTTCCCGCCGCGAGGGCCTAACCAGTCCCTCCTGCTTCGGGCCACCCTGTAATCCCTTGAACCTCTTGGTGCCCCACAGCGCCAGGCTAAGCCCTTCCGCGAGTCTTGGTCACCGTCTCCAGACGCCAGGAATTAGGGAGGAAGGACCAAGCTGGGACACAGCTTAACACCTTTAAAGAAGTCCCGGGTAACGGGCTCGGGCGCGGGGCGGGCCGGGCCGGCCAGGTCTTGCGGGGGAGTCAGGTTGGAAAGAGGAACCCCGCGGCTGCCGGAGAGAACGGGGCTCCGCGCAGGCGCCAGGGGTCGGGGCGCCCCCCCCCACCCCCCCCCTCGCCCCCCGCCCCAGCCCCGGTCCCGGCAGGGGGGCGCGCAGGGCCCGCGCGTGCCCGCCGGCCGGCTCCGGGGAGGCCGGGGTCGCGGCAGGCCTCTCCCCGGATTTGTGACGTGTCGGGGGCAGCACACAAAGCCGGGGCGTCGGGGCCGGGGGACGCCCACCCGCAGGCCGAGAGCCCCGATGGGATGGGGAGGGGGCGGGCAGCGAGGCGCCCCGGGGCGCCGCGGCCCCGCGCGGCATTAGAGTGAGCGCCGAGTCGGCGGGGGCGGCGGGGGCGGCGGGGGGCGGCGGGGGGCCCGGGGGGGCCGGGGGAGCCCCGCGTGGCCGGCGGGGGGGCCGCGAGCGCTCGTCGCGCGCCTGGCTGCTGTGGCCGCGCTGGCCGCCCGGGCGCCCCGCTCGCCGAGGCCGCGCCACGCCCCCGCGGAGGTGGAGCGGCGGCCGGGGGCGGGGGCGGGGGCGGGCCGGCGGCTGGCGGCGCCCGGGCCCGGGGCGGGGGCTGTGGCAGCAGCTGCAGCGGCGGCGGCGGCGGCAGCGCCAGGAGCTGCTGCTGCAGAGGCGGAGGCTGCTCCTGGACGCGCCCGGGCCGCGCAGCCGGAGCCCCAGCCCCGAGGCGCCGGGCGGTGCTCTGGGTGCTGCCGCCGCCGCCGCCGCCCGCCCGCCGCCCGGGCCCCCCCCGCCGCCGCCCGCGCCCCCGCCGCCGCCCCCCCCGGCCGCGTGTGTGCCGCAGCCCGGACGCCGCCCCCGGCCGGGTCTCCACTTCTCGGCCGCGCCGCCCATGACAGCGCCCGCGCGAAGATGGCTGCGAAGGGCGCGCACGGCCCCCACCTGAAGATGGAGAGCGAGCTGGAGCGCTGCCGCGCCGAGGGCCACTGGGACCGCATGCCCGAGCTGGTCCGGCAGCTGCAGGCGCTGCTCGGGCCCGGCGGCGGAGGCGGCCGGCGACCCAGCCCCGGCGCCGCGGTCCCCGCTCCGGACGCGGGTGAGTAGGGCAGGGGCCGGCCCCGGGCGCCCCGCGCACCCCGCGCACCCCGCGCGCCGCCGCCTCCGGGAAGCGGGCCCCGACTGCCCCCCGGCCGCCGCGGCCGCCTTCGGGATTACGCCTGCCGCGGCGCTGCTCCTGGCGGCCACCGGGTGGTTACTCGGAGGGCACTTACGCCCCGGGAGAAAGACCCCACGAGGCTTGAGCGGGCCGGGGTGGCGGGGGGGGGGGGGGCAGAGAGAAAGGGCCCTGGCTCTCTGCCCTGTGGGATCATGTGGGCGGGTCCGTCCCCCGGGAACTGGCGGTATCGGCACGGATGGCTCGGGCCAAGGGCTGCTGGACCCTTGCACGCCCCCTCCACCCCGCGCCCCGTCCGGGTCCCGCCAGGTGCAGGCCGTCCAGTGGACCGCGGTGCCCCATCCGCAGCAGACAGGGGTGGGGGGTGGCCAGAGCGCCGGGGCGGGCCGGAGAAGAGGGAAAGAGGCCTCGTAAGCCTCAGTTTCCTCATCTGTGGTCGGACTCGGGACCCATCCAGCCCCGGCACTGGGCGGCGTTGGCAGGAGGGCTGGTTTGGCTGGGCTGGGCTCTTAGGCTGGGGCGGGAAAGCACCCTGATGTGGCAGCCGGGGCAACACCCCGCCCCAGCTCGGCCTGGGGAGCCCTCCCGGAGCCCTCTCTGTGCACCACCAGTTTAGAGCCTTGTGGAAGGAGGCGGGGAGTCAACGAATGCAGATTTTAAAGACTGTGCAGCCTGTGCAACAATAATGGTAGTGACCATAGCTAACACTTATCCAGCCTTCACCATGTGGGGGGCACCGTCCTACCAAGCCCTTGAGCCAACTCATTAATTCCTCGCAACAACCCCTTAAAGTAGAGACACTTTTGTTTGCCCCATTTGCAGATATGGAAACAGAGGCCCTGAGAAGTTAACTAACTTGATCATCAGGTCAGTAGTGGTAGAGGCAGGATTTGAGCCCAGGCGTCTGAGTATATCCTTTTAACCACTTGCACTGTTACCTCTTAATGACGTGTAGCACAAAATCCCAGCCTGAGGAGTTGCCAGAAGGGATGGGGAGGTAGAGCAGTGACCAGAGGGCAGTCGTGGGGTAGATGGCGGAGGTCAGAGGAGAAGGGGTTTTGGGGAAGCAGCAGAATGTGTGCTGGCGTCAGGCTGGTATTGGGAAGGGCAGAGGGTGTTTGCCCAATGAGGAGGAAGGAGAGAAGGACACTGAGCGGGCTAGGTGACAGGGACAGAAGGACGATTGAGTTGAGACTTTGAGGTGGGTCTGAGTATGGCAGTGTGGAGGAGTGACCAGAGCTAAAGGCAGAAGCTGGTGAGCCCTCCTCTTCCAGGGCAGGATAGAGAAATTGCAGGTGCCCTCTGTCCCCCCCTGTGGGGCGATGTAGTGATTGTAGTGGGGTGGGGCTTCCAGGGTGGATATGGAAAGGACCCACACAGAGAGCACTGGGCCCTGGGTAAGTTATGGGAATCTGAGTAATGTTGGTCCCACAGCAAAATGTGCTGAGCCAAAACAGGAACCTGCCCCCCTCGAGTTCAAATGGGTCTGTATTTTCCAAACTGCTTTTTAGAGGTCTCAAGGAGGTTACATAGTTAGTTGGTATCCCAAGAAGAAAGAGCTTAGGGAGCCCAAAAACTAAAGAAACTGGACCTAATGGATTCAGTATTGTTAAACAGACTTTTTCTAACTGCAGGACTTTTCAGAGCCTTTATTTTTATTTGTTTATTTTTTAAGATTGTATTTATCTATTAGAGAGAGAGAGAGAGCATGAGCAGAAGAAGGGGCAGAGGGAGAGAGAAAAGCAGACTCCTGGAGTGGGGAGCCCCATGCAGGGCTGGATCCCAGGTCCCTGGGGATCACAACCCAAGGTGAAGGCAGACGCTTAACCAACTGAGCCACCCAGCCACCCCTTCAGAGCCTTTAATATGTTCACCTGCTGTGATGTACAAGTCAAGGTTGGAGTATAAATAGCATATTTCTCAAACCTGCCTTGACCATATTCTAGGAAGCATTATTGGGAAACACTGGTATGGTGTGGTTTATAAATGGTATGGTATGATTATAAAGTGCTTTCCCTATTTTTTTTTTTTTTTAATTCTTGTAAACAACCTGGTGGGGAGAGCAGGAGCTATTGTCTCCATTCTAGACACAGGGACACCAAGGCCCAGAGAGGTCACATAATGCGTATGTGACAGAGCCTGTATGCGAGCCTCAGTTCCAGCCACCGAATCCACTCTGAGTGAAGGTGGGGTCAGGGCACAAGGAGCCTGGCTTGGCTTCACTGTGGGGACCGCCTGGCACAAGGGGGACCAGTGGGGTCTCTCCTGCCAACTTTTGGGTTTGGTTCTGGGAGTGATTTTTCTCCCACTGCTAAATCTGGATATACTGTCCCAACACACACGCAGGCGCACATGCGGACTCACACGAGGAAGGAAAACAAAGGACTCCCAAACCTATGCATAGAGTATTTTTTGGATGGTCTGTTATTTTGATTCTCTCTCCAAGGTTCCTTGATCACTTGAGGCCCTGTTATTTTGGAGCAGTATAGCGCTGAGCCCTTTCAACCCAGGAGGGAGATTCTTACTGTACCATTTGGCCTATTAGAGTCTTACAGTCAGTGACCAGCAGCTTCGACAGTTCTCTCCTTCAACCGAGGGGAAAGGGATCATATTGAGAGGGTAGCCAAGCCCCAGGTGAACCCCATTTTAGAAACTAAGGCCCGGGGATCCCTGGGTGGCTCAGCAGTTTGGCGCCTGCCTTTGGCCCAGAGCGTGATCCTGGAGTCCCGGGATTGAGTCCCACATCGGGTTCCTTGCATGGAGCCTGCTTTTCCCTCTGCCTGTGTCTCTCTCTGTCTCTGTCTCTGTCTCTCTATCTCTCTCTATCTATCTCTCTTTCTCTCTGTGTGTTCTCTCATGAATAAATGAATAAAATCTTAAAAAAAGAAAAGAAAAGAAACCGAGGCCCTGAGTCCTGCTGTATCTAGTTTCCTACAGAAACTAAAAACCACTCCCAGGCCATCTATTTCAGTCAGGGGTCAGGAGAGGAGGACTCCTAAGATGGGGAGGGGAGTCCTCCTTGGGGTCTGGTGAGAATAAAGGGTTAAGGAGGTGCTCAGGCACTGAGGCCCCTACCCCCTCTTATCTGGGGAGGCTGCTCCCCACCACCTGCCCAGGGGGAAGATGGTTGCCACTATTTGTACGTTTTCTTTCAAACTCACATCCGGTTTAGATTTGGTCAGGATGGAGAAGGGGAATCCCAGAGTGTGGCTCGCTGTGATGGAGCTTGTTCATATAAAAACAAAGAACCCATCCAAGTGATTAAAGAAAAAAGAAATGAAATTATGAAAAATTTCCAAAACCTCAAAAGCAGAATGAATCCCATGTATCCATTAACCAGCGTTAGTGATTATGAACTTATGAATTACCTTGTTTGAGCTACACCCCAACCTATTTTTTTCCCACACTGAGTACCGTAGTAGGTACTTATTAAAAAGAACTCTTTTTCTTGCAGTTGCAAAGAGATTTATTTACAGTGGTGTGTAAACACATACATAATGAAGTGGTGACCACTGGGAGCCAGTGTGGAATCCTTAAAAAAAAATTAAGATCAGAGTTCTGTTATACCAAAGGAGTTCTAAAGAGGAATTAGGATTTCAATAAGTCTCTTAGAATGTCATGGGCAAGATGACTTGGTGTGAGATAGGATGACAGTTTAGATGGTGGGTTGAAATTTCTTTTTCTTTCTTCCTTTCTTTCTTTCTTTCTTTTTTTTTTTTTTTTTTTTGCAGTTTTCTGTTTTCATGTAATCAGTTGTATAATCCTTTATTTTTGGCTAAATAAGAGCTCTTTTGAAAAAAGCAAAACCACCATACCATTATCACACACATACACACACACACACACCCCAAATCTAATGATTTAATTTTACAGGTCATTTGCTACAATCAGGATCCAAGTAAGGCTACACATTGCATTTGCTTAATAGTTTAGGTGTCTCTTTTCTCCCCCAATATTTTTTCCTCCAATATTTTTTTTAAGATTTTATTTATTCATGAGAGACACACAGAGAGAATGACAGAGAGAGAGAGAGAGAAAGAGAGGGAGAGACAGAAGCAGGCTCCGCGCAGGGAGCCCGACATGGGACTCAATCCCAGGTCTCCAGGATCCAGCCCTGGACTGAAGGTGGCACTAAACTGCTGAGCCTCCTGGGCTGCCCAGTTTTTTTTTTTTTTTTTAAGACCTTATTTATTTATTCATGAAAGACACACAGAGGGAGAGACATAGGCAGAGGAAGAAGCTCTGTGGGGAGCCCGATAGGGGACTTGATCCCAGGACCCCAGGATCACGCCCTGAGCTGAAGGCAGATGCTCAACCACTGAGCTACCCAGGTGCTCCTCCCCCAGTATTTTTTTTTTTATGAAAATTTCAACATTCAGCAAAATTAAGCTGTACTTACTTTATCACATGTCTGCACCTCTATCCATCCATCTAGAGACTGTTAATCTGTAGTCATCCCCATCTTTTTTTTTTTTTCTTAACTATATGATCCCCCCCGCCCCCAACTGGAGTTTGTTCTGAGCATGTCTTCAGTTGGAGTTAGGGAGGGTGTGTTTGAGGCAGGTGGCCCCCTACTAGTTTTGGCCTCTTCCTCCTCTCACTGTGGTTAGAAGTTCCCAGCCCTCTGAGGCCCTGTGTGGTAAGGTAAGCAGCTGCAGAGACCACTATGTCCCCATTTGACTTCTTGGGGGAAGAGTGCACCTGGCTGGACCCAGGTTTCTGACTGTGGATTGGCAGGCTGTGGAGAGGGGGCACCGCCCTGCCAATGTGGTTCCTGGGGGAAGGGGCAGGTATCTTTGAAGTGGGTCCCTGTGACCTGGCACCTTGAGAGAGGCCTGGAGAGGGCTGGGAGCACAGGGGAAGTTAGCTGCCAGAGGCATGGGGAGTCTGAGGGGCCATTAAGTGGGGGCCTCCTCTGGGCCTCTGCCCAGGGTGGAGGGCTGGAGGCTGGGCTGGGCTCCCAGAATCCATACCCAGGTTCCCAGAATCGATTTCACTGTCAGGAAGGAGTTTCTAATGCCTCCGGGAGGGGAGAAGCTGGAACACTTGACCCAAACCTCCACAGGGTGGAGGTTTCAGACAAGATGATAAAAAGCCATGCTTTACCTTCAGAGAAGGAAGAATGGGAAAGCCTCGAATCCACCTGGATTCTTATTAAACAACTGGAAATCTAGAACTTTGAATCTAAAATATTCTTTAGTCCTATGCAGAGATTGGCCAGTTGGGAATGGTGGGATGGACAGAAGAAGGGGAAGGAAGGCAGAGTGGAGAGGGAAGAGATGTTGGACCAGGAAGAAAAAGTCAGTTCAATTCCCCACACTTACCGAACACAGACCCTGTCTAGGGGGAATGAAAGGTGGGGGCGAAAAGGCTGGAGAAGAACCTGAAGCATTAGTTTACAGAACAGCCTGACACTCAAGGGTATGTGACAGTAGGAACAAGTCTTATCCCTGCCTTTGAAATTGGCACTCCTGTTTGGAAATCCTGTTACTTGGAATTACTATTACCTTTGAACGTACTGTTAACAGCCTTGTAGACTTCTTTATTTCTAAGCTGCCAGAAGCTCTGCTCTGCATGGGACACAGGGACAGACTGTCCTGTGGCTGTGTTGCAGAATGTGATATTATGTTGTTGATGTTGTGGGCTGGGACCATAGCATATCTTTATTAGTGTCTATAAAATGGGAGTAATATCTACCTTTTAGGCCATGCAGATTAAAGGATACTGTGTAATAAAGCCCTTGGCACTTCGTAGGATCAACAAAAATTGGCCTTCCTTTTGTAGTAAAAGATACTCATGGTTCAGAGCAGTGCTGCTCAAGTGATCTGTGGTGGATTCTTTTGATGTTTCGGAGGGTTTTTTTTAGTTCCCAATTTGTCGTGCTCTGATATTTTCATAAGATACACAAACCACTGCCCCCCATTTTTTTTTTTATCATTCAATTCAACAGATTCAAATTTATTTTGCCAGGTTATCATCAATGTTTCTAAATGTGTACTCTAAGCTGAACTCATCTCCGTGGGATTGGGTGACAGACACAGACCCACCCTGGTCCACTGACCATCCTCTGAGCAGCACGAGTTCAGAGGACACTCCCATTGTTTTGAAGAGAGGCGTGTGCCTGGGCAGTGTTTCCAGGTTCAGGGTTGCTGAGAAGGAAGCTGGCTTCTCTGGGCATGAAAGGAACAATAAAGACAGCAGATGGGTAGTGGAGCCGGAGCCTAGTGGGGAGCTGCTGGTGCACCCCCACCCGGAGCCAGTCCAGGAGGGACTAGGGAGGGAGGGACCCTGTTCCCTCAGAAAGAGCAGGTTCTGAACTCTGCCTCTGGGTGAACAGGTGCAAAACAGGTTGGAGAGAGGGAGAGCCATGTGCCCAGTGGCCCATAGCTCAAGAATGCTGCTTAGGCACCCACCTCTAAGCAGCCCACCTTTCCTCCTAGCTGGCACCTGGAAATGGAGATTGCCTTTTGTTCTTGAGTTGACGTAGATTTTTTTCTAAGATTTTACTCATTCATTCATGAGAGACATGGATATAGAGGCAGAGCCCATAGCCAGAGGGAGAAGTAGGGCCTCTGTGGGGAGCCTAATGTGGGACTCGATCCCAGGACCCCAGGATCACGGCCCAAGCCAAGGGCAGACACACAGCCACTGAGCCACCCAGGCGCCCCAGATTTTTTTTTTTTACTAGATAATATATTCACGTGGTCAACCTTCCAAAGGGACCAAGAGATAAAGAGTGAAAAGCCTCCCTCCGTCTCTGCCACTTTCCCTGTAAGCCAGAAAGGCCATCAGATATGTATGAATGCTGTCACGTGTTTATCTATAAACACACGTCTGAGTCCACTGTGTACACTCTGCTTTCTTACTGGTGTATCTTGGAGTTCATTCTTTAACAGCCTAGACAGAGCTCCTCATTCCTTTTTTATGACAGCGTGGTGTCCCTTTTTATGGAAGCCCTGTGCTTTACTTAATCAGCCTCCTGTTGATGGACATAAAAGTTGTCTCTAATTTCCTGCTATTATAAAAAATGCTGCTGGACTGACCTTATATGTCAGTCATTTTACACATGTGCCAAGATCTCTGCGGCAGTGGGATGGCGGAGTCAACGGGGGTGCACAAAAATAATTTTGATGTATGTCATCAAATTGCCCCTTCTAGAGCTTCCATCAGCCTCTCCTCTACCAGTGGTGGATGATAGCTTGAACAGGTACTTTTTCGGCCATTTCCTCCGAATGTTAATTTTCGAAATCATGAGGTAGACTGCGAAAGATCACTATCAGGCTGTGGCATCCTCAGGGAAAATCTTTGGGGGCTGTTTTCTGGGATCTGGGCT
This sequence comes from Canis aureus, assembly GCF_053574225.1. NCBI lineage: Eukaryota > Metazoa > Chordata > Mammalia > Carnivora > Canidae > Canis > Canis aureus. The sequence continues at coordinate 51,965,877 of NC_135621.1, forward strand.
TTCCAAGGTGTTCTCTGTGAGGAATGCCCTTTCTGGGGACTCTTCAGAGGCACACAATTTTGGGTCCATGGCTTTGAGTTGTGAGCAAACTGCAGTGGTCCTGAGAGTGAGGAGTGAGTGGCATTCCTGGGTAGGTCTAAGAATGCCACCCTGGCAGTAGAAAGGGCTCTGGGAAGACTTGGGACCAAGCAGACTTTCCTGGAGGCATTTTGGGTTGGCACGTGACTCCCTGAGCCTCTTGGCTTCCTCACCCCATGGTGGAGGGGATCCAGTTTACTTGGCAGCTGTTTGTTGGGCACTTAAGCAGAGTGGTGGGCCAGGTCCTCACCCTGGTTGCGGGGGACGGGCAGCAAACCAGTCACACTGAGCACTGCCACCCAAGGCTGTCGTGAAACCACGACACTGGCACTGAGCACTGGCATCCCACCCGTTCCCTGGGTTGCCTCTGCTGTAGGTAGCAGGAATGTGGTGGTCACAAGCCTGGAGTTTTCAGTGCTGTGTGCTATGTGGGGAGGTGGCAAGTAGAACCAAATAGTACAGGTTCCCCTGCCAAGTGGTGAGGTCTGGAGATAGGCTGACATAGGTGAGAGAACTCCAGAAGATGCCAGGACTAGACACGTCCAAGGATTTGCCCTGCTGCACCAATACATCTGCTTCCCACCTTAACTCTTTGCTTTCGTTGCTAGGTTATCCCTGATTCTGTTAAAAATACCATCAAAATGGAGAAAACCAATTATGGATACACAGAAATTAGGAGCTCATGAAAACGCTTTAAGCCACCTCATATATTTTTCCTCTTGGGTCGTTTGGCAGGGAATTCCTTCTTGATCTAAGAACTCATTACTCACAATGGGGCATGGGTGTGACTTTGTCCCTCATTTTAAATTCTGAAATTCTGGGAATTTGTCCCAAGTCTTGGGAGCTTTGCCTCCCCGACCACTAAACTACAGAAAATAAAACCAAAGGGGCAATTCATACTGTGACGATGATAGAATGCCTGTGTCTTTTCTCCAAAGGCTGTTTAACTTTATGAGACCCGTGTCGCTATTTATTTTCTTAGACTTGGACCACTCCTGTGCTGGGGCAGGGGTGGCTGGGTGAGTACAAGGCCATGTGTACCGGTTTCAGAGGGTCTACTACGTTCACTGGATCATCACTGCCCTGTTTTTCAGATGACTTTGGGAAATTGCTCCTGGCCGAGGCCCTCCTGGAGCAGTGTTTGAAGGAGAACCATGCCAAGATAAAAGACTCCATCCCTTTGCCTGAGAAGAATGAGCCAAAGATGAATGAAGCCAGAAACCATCTGAGTAGTATCCTTAACCACGGGAGGCTGTCTGTAAGTGGTCAGCCCCCTGCGCCTGGTGCCTCCTCTCTCCTCTCTGCCTGCTATCAGTTCTTCCCTGAGTCATGCGGTCATCTGAGCAGAAGTCTCCCTTAAGGGTTCAGTACAGTAGCCACTAGCCACATATGGTGCTTGAGCCCTTGAAATGGGGCCAGTCCAACCTGAGATGTGCTATAAGTATAAAACATACGCTGGAATCCAACGACTTAGCACAAAATGAAGGAGTTTAAGATGAGTAATTCTTTATATTGAGTATGTGTTAAGATGATAATATTTTGGATAAATTGGGTTAAATAACATATCTTAGGGGCGCGTGGGTGGCTCAGTTGCCTCTTATAAGCATCTGCCTTGGGCTCAGGTCATTGGGCTCCCTGCTCAGTGGAGCATCTGCTGCTCCCTCTCCCTCTCCCTCCCTCCCTCTGTGTGTGTGCGCTCTCTTTCTCAGATAAATAAATAAATCTTTTTTTTAAATAAATCTTTTTTTTTTTAAAGATTTTATTTATTCATGATAGTCACAGAGAGAGACAAAGAGAGGCAGAGACACAGGCAGAGGGAGAAGCAGGCTCCATGCACCAGGAGCCCGATGTGGGATTCGATCCCGGGTCTCCAGGATCGCGCCCTGGGCCAAAGGCAGGCGCCAAACCGCTGCGCCACCCAGGGATCCCTAAATAAATCTTTAAAAATATTTATTGACACTAATTTTACCTACTTTTGCCTTTTTTAAGGTGACTAGAGAATTTTACCAAAAAAATGTAAATTATACATGTAGTTTAAGTTTTATTAGACAGTGCTTGGTTGACCTAGCATGTGCTTGGTTCTGGGCCCTTTGGGGGAGTCTGAGGGAAATAAGACTGCAGTGGGCCTATGATCTAGTTGGAAACAGGCAAACATGTGAAGTTGACAAAAGAGCTCAGTAACAGGGCAAGCTAGTTTAAATCTATGTGCATTTATTGAGCCCCTACTGTACAGAAGGCACCAAGGAGAGATATGGAGGGAAGTATAGTCAGCTCTCTCCACACCTTTGCTACTCCGACCGTGGTCTACCACCTGCAGTATGGGCATCCTCTGGGGAATGTAAAATCTGGATCAGAATCATCATTTTAAGATGCTCTCCAGTGATTTATGTGCACATTAAAGTTGAGACTGATCTGGATTATTATCCTGAGCTATAATAGAGGTGTGGGTATATCGTCAGAGACCTAAAGAGGATGTGATTTTTTCAAGGGATGTTCCAAAGTAATATATTTACTGACTTAAACATTTGTGGTGACCAAATGCCCAAGGCACTGTACTCTGAGGGCACTAAAGATAAATCTCACCTGGACCCTGCCCCCAGTTGGTTGCAGGTTTACTGAGAAAAGAAGTCCTATTGGCAAATTGTCCTAGGTGGACTGTGACCATTGCCACAGGAGTAGTCTACATGAGGAAGCAAGTTCAGGGGGCTACTCCCTAGGGTGAGGTGGGGAGTCAACCCAGGGTACTGGTAGTACTAGAATTGGATTCTTTCCAGGCAGGAGGTGGGGGGTAATTGACATATAGAGATAGGCTAGGACATTCCAGGAAGGAAGGAATATATCATTTAATGGTTCCTCTTATAAGATTTTCATTAAAGTATGTCAATCAGCAAGAGCAAAAGGGAATGGTGAGAAATTAGATTATAGAGGTACCTTGGGGCCAATAAGCAAGGACTGAAATACCAAGAGATGTGGGGCTTTTTCTGTGGAGGAAATGTACGGAAAATTTAAGGATATCCCCTTCAGACTCTTTAACAGGGATTATTGTAGCCCTGAGAGGTTTTGTGTTACCTTAAACCAGCCATTTGACCTGGAGCATGTCCCCTGACCTCTTAGGTCCTCCAGTCTCTCATCTGCCAATCAGAAGGGCTAGACTTGATCATTAGGTCCCAAGCTTTTCCTGCCAAAACCCCTTTTAATTTTCTTTCTTTTCCAGACTCCATTAAATATTTTTTAAAAAAATTTTTTACAGTAAAACGACTCAGGCTTATTGTTAAAAAGTCATTAAGTAAACAAGTAGTTTGAATAATAAATAGAAGTTCTTGTTTGCCACCCTCACCCCCAGAGTTCGGTGCTGGTCACCATTTGGTATGTGTCCCACATGCTTTTGTGTGTGCGTTAATGAACATACATATAGGGCTTTCTTTTCTCATTAGAGTAGGAGGATCCATGTTTGATGAGAACTTTCACTTGGAGCTCTCCCCATGCCAGTACTTCATTCTTTGCATGGGCTGAATAGCATCCACATATATTATCATGAAAACTGTTTGTATGTCAAATCACATTTACAAATTACACATTTTACCATGTTTTATTAATCAGAAGACCTTACACGGGCACCAATAACTCTGAGATAGTCACGATTATTCAGGCCAAAGCCAAAAACTTGATGCTGATTAGGCACAATAAAATATTAAAAGTAGTTTGTGGGATTCTCTATCTTACCCCAAAGGCCAGAGTGTGGCTGGGGGGATGGTCTCTCCTGGCCTCAGATGAAGCCCCAGCTGCAGTGCCTAGTATACTGTGTAGCTCTGATGAGATAGGGAGGAGATGTGGGCAAGGTGGGTCCTGAGGCCCATCCTCAGGGCAGTTTGGAATCTCCTCCCCATGATCTCTAAGATCCTATCTAGCTCATTTCTAAACTTTTGCTGTAACATCAGCTCTACCCCTTCCCCCAGCCCGAGTACCAGGCATTGTAACATCTCATTGGTCCTCTCAGTAACCTGCTGGGGGAGTTACTGCTATCTACATTTTCCAGGTGAAGAAACAGACCTAGGAAAGGTTAGTCACTCAGCCAACACCCTGCCAATTCTGCCCCGTAAGGACATTAAAACAAAACAAAAGCAAAAACAAACCACAAAACCCAACAACAACCAAAAATCCAACAGCAAGAAGACTGTACCATCTTTTATTATCGCTCCATAAAAGAGAAAACATCTCGACACCCAAAAGCAAGACAGATATGCTTTCAGGATTAAGGGAAGCTCGTTAAGTAGTTAAATTTAGCATCTGAAGCATTCACATTGTCCTTAATTTTTTCCCCAGCTTGATGGAAGCTCTGTTGTGAGTGGCCATTGGTCCAGCAGGAACCTCTACGAGCTACACTATGTCATCACACCCTGAAGTGTGTCCTTTTGAGCCTAGCTGGCCTTCTCCACATTTATAGTGGATCAGGATGATAATAATAATAATAATAATAATAATGACTCATGCCCTGTATTTATCTGACTCCTTTCTAAAGAAAAGTTAAAAGCTCTCCTCTGGACCTGTATAACTCTGATGCTTTTGGCATTGCTGTGAGGGGAGCGGGAGGGGTGGGTGTCACTCTCCCGCCCTCACCAATAGTGAAAATGAACCTGAGCAGTAAGAAAATGTGCCTGTGGCTTGAAACCAATATGGGGAACAGCAGAGTCTTTGCCCAGTTAGAGGAGACCCGTGGACCACCAGGCTCTGGGAGTGTGTAATCTATAGCCATGGCGGAGGGCATAGGTGGCCTCTTTGGGGAGACTAGAAAATGCACTCGAAAAATTCAGCCTTTGAAGGTTAACCAATAGTCAGAGCAGGTCAGGCCTACAGGGGCTGAGTGGGTCCACTTGGTAGAGGCATTATAGGAGTTCAGCAACAGAAAGAGCCCCCTGGTACTCAAGGGGTGCTTACTTCTAGGAAGAGGTGGGCCCGAGCATGTTCCCAAAGGATGGAAGAGGATCTGGATAGACCAAGGGGAAGGGGGAGATTATTCCAGATAGGGAGCTGTCTTTGAGCAAAAGCAAGGGGAAAATATGTATTTACAATGACCAAAAATACCAGTGCACACACATGGAACCGGTAGGCACTCATGAGAGAATTTCAGTGAGAGCCGTGGTATAGACCACAGGCTGTAGGTTTGGGGAGCAAGGAGATGTCACAAGCACTTGAGGGTCAGGGAAGGCTTCCCGGAAGAGGGTCTTAGGCAAGTGGTCATGGCTCCGTGAGCCTGGGGGGGGTGGCGGGGTTCATTCCAGAGGCAGAGATGGGGTGGAGGCTTTGCGGCAGGAGCCTGCTAATGTGTTTTTTGTCTTTTTAGCCACAGTACCTGTGTGAAGCCATGCTGATCCAGGGCAAGCTGCATTATGTGGAGGGCTCGTACCGAGATGCCATCAGCATGTACGCTCGGGCTGGGATTGATGACATGTCCATGGAGAACAAGCCACTCTATCAGATGAGGCTGTTGGCGGAGGCCTTTGTCATCAAAGGTAGGTATGGGCACCAGCCATGGCTCCCCATCACCATGTTCAGCTCCTTCCACTCTGGCTCCCATGAGCCAGGAACAGGTGGCAACTGTAGGGGAGTAGATGCTGTGTTGACAGTTGGCCTACAGGCCAAGGTCCCAGATATGTAGCCCCTAATAGTGCTCAGGGTGCTGACCCTCCAGGTAGATATCAGAAGACTCAGGTTCTCACCTTGGCTCTGTCAGTAACTAATCACCCAACTGCACGTCCTTGGGCAAGTTACCACATCACCTTTCCTGGCCTCAGTTGACTTAATGTGTGAAACAGAGTTGAAATAGCTGCCCTCACAGGGTTACCCCAACCAAGAGGAATCAGTTGGGTAACAAGGTTGAGAAAGACTTGAAAAATCTGCTGTCCTGTTGTCAGATTGGTGCTGGTGACTGGCGTTGGCTACCAGTCGGGTGCTTCCTGGGATAGAACAGCCTGTCACTCCCCAGGTATTTGTGGGCACCTACAGGTGGCACAGGGAGGCAGTGCTGGCATCCAGTGATGGGCAGGTCAGCACCAGTTCCCAGAGTGAGTGGTGTTCTAGTGAGGCCCCAGGCATACAGGGTCATGATAACGGGGCTGTGGATGGTGGCTCCCTTGGGATACTATGTACTGCCATTGAGCTGAATTGAGCTGCCATTGAGCTGCCATTGAATACATGTTAGTAAAAGCCTGACCCCAGACCTTGTGCTTTTAGGCTCCTCCTTCCCCAGATCTATGAACCCTGGGATCATAGAGCCTGAGGAGCGGCCCTTGGTGGCAGTGAGGTGTCCCAGGAGAACCTCTGCCCAGATTTTTGTCAGGAGTCTTAGATGATTGGTCATTTCCTTATTCCAGCACCAGCCAGTTCCCAGAGAAAAGTCTAGACAGGCTTATGGCCATATGGGGATTGGGTGCCTGAGATGGTAGAGTGTTTGTCACCTTCTCTATTGTAGATGGGGACATTCTTTCCATCCTATATATGGGTAAACTGAGGCCTATAGAGGCCTTGCCCAGAGTTGCTCAGAGATTTGTGGTGAAACCAGGATTGGAAACTCCACTCTGTCTTCTTAGGGGATTGACTGACATCTGTACAGAGCATGGCCTCCTTTGACCGTGGCTCTTACTCAAGGGCTATTTGTCCACCCCTGGGTCTCTTTCCCTTTTGAGAGACTGTCCATGTCATTCCAGGAAGTCTGCCAAGATTGTCACCCTGGACAGATGCCACACCAGAGTGTGGGAGGGAGGTGGCCATCGGGGATGATCCAGTATGTAGGGTCTTCTCCCTTTGCCCTCTGGTCCCTTTTTCTGTGCCCCAGCCTAGGCCAGTTTTAGGGGTGTTCTTCATTTAGCTTTTGGGTCTTTTGGGCCTCTTGAAAGCCACTCTGCCATGGACTCCCCAAACCTAACACCCTTCTTTGGGGGCCCTTTCCAGCACTTTCTCCTATAGCCCTGGCTCTACCTCCTGCTCCCTGTCTCCTGCTCTCTACTCTTTCCAGCACGCCTCCGGCTTGGGGGAACACAGTCCTGGTGGTCAGAGGTCCTGCAGGGGAGGTAAGGAGCCAAGAGCCGCCGGTGTGCGCTGCTCGCTCGTAGCCTGCGCTAGCTCCCCGCCTCTCACTGACTGCTCGTGGCTCCCACTTGCCTGCCTCCTGTCTGCTTGTCCTCACTGTCCTGTTGCAGCGACGGTGCCCTGCTGCTTGGCATGTTGAATTTCACCTGACCCTGTGTGTGCTTGAGATCATGCATGTGGCCTCCAGGGTGTGCATGATGTTGATTCTCCTGGGTTTGGGGGGACCCAGTGGGTCTCCCCATGTGGAGAGTCGGGGATGGGGATGGCTGGTCGTGGGGTTGTCTTAATCTACTGGGCTGCCATAACAAAATACTGCAGACAGGGCGACGCAAACAGCAGAGATTTATTTCTCAGAGTTCTGGAGCCTGGGAAGTCCAGGATTGAGGTCCCAGCAGGTTCGGTGTCTGTGAGGGCTCTCTTCGTGGGTTGCACATGGCCACCTTCTCGCTGTGACCTCACGTGTCTTTCCTCCATCTCTCTCTGTCCTCTTCTTATAAAGCCACCAATCTCATCACAAAGCCCCCTCCCTCATGACCTCATCTAACCTGAATTACTTCCTGAAGGCACCGTCTCTAGACATTGAGGGTTAGGGCTATGTACCACATGTGAGTCGGGGGGTGGGGTGGGTGGATGCAAACGTTCAGTGCATGGAAAGGATGGTGGTGTGTGAAGGCCATGGAATTCACAGAATATTAATAGTTATTAGTCTCTTGCTCTGGACCAGATATAACCTGACCTCAATGAATCTACACAATAACCCTGAGTAGGTATTCTCTTCATTCCTTTGTTATAAGATGAGGAGTTAAGATTTTATTTATTTATTCACGAGAGATACAAGAGAGAGGCAGAGACACAGGCAGAGGGAGAAGCAGGCTCCATGCAGGGAGCCTGACCTGGGACTCGATCCCAGGTCTCCAGGATCACGCCCTGGGCTGAAGGCAGATGCTCAACCGCTGAACCACCCAGGCGTCCCCAATGGGGAGTTACAGTTGATGAGGTGAAGGGACTCTGGATTTCACTGGAAATGGCAGAGCTGGGATTTGAACCTGGGCAGCCAGAGCTCATCACACCCCATGGTAGTGCTGCTCTGAACCCTAGACTGAGGTAAATCATAAAAGCAGTTTAGACCAGTCCCTCGTGTTCCAGACGTGGAAGCCAAGACTGGAACTTACCCAGGATGGCAGTCAGCTTGGATTTGAACTAGAATGCTCCACCAGAGGCAGCCTCTACAGGCTCTGTCTGTCTCCAGGTGACCTCCCCCAGGAGCTTGCCGCGCCTACTCCTAAGCACTGCCTGCTGGGCCATCATACAGTATATTTACTATTTTGCAATGGGTTGTGCTTCCTGGTTCCACCTTGCTACCATCCAGTGGGGCAGAGGGTTTCCTGGGCATACCTGGTGGGATGGAGGAGGATAGGGCCATGTGTCATGGGTGAGCCTGAGCTGGCCAGGCCTGGGAGCTCAGTGGGAGTACGTGTGTGTGGGTATCTCCAGCGTGGAGATCTGGTTCTTCTTAGGGGAGTTGGGAGGAGGCTTGAGGTCTCTTTACTCCCTAGCCCCCAAAAGACATAAAAATACATTCAATTCACCTACTTTCCCCGTCAGGGCAGAGGGACCTGTCAATGAGTCCTTCCAAGGCATCATTTACAAGGACTAGGCCTTCCTCTGAAGTCAGGGGGATGTGGATTAGACCAGAAGATGCTTTCTGATTCTCAGGGAGGGCCCTAGACACCCGTGGAGGAACTTGAGAGAAGGAGCACTTGCAGCAGTCCTGGGTCTCTTTTGCCTGGACTACAGAAATGATATTTGCACATGTGTGTGTACTGCATGGGGCTTACACCACCCTCCACCTTGTGAAAGGTGTTTCCTCTTCATCCCTACTCTGTAAGGTGGGAGGCAGTTGTTATGCCCACTCTATGGATGAAGAAACTGAGGCTTGCCCAAGGCTGTGCCACCTCTAAGTAGCAGGGTTGAGGTTGATGGCCAGGTGGTTAGCTCTCCAGCTTGTGTCCTACCTGTGACAGAGGACCCCACCTGAGGAGCAGATTACAGTTAGCACCAAGATGGGTTCACGGAGAAAAGGAGAGTGCGGGTGGTGTAGGAGCCCCAAGAAAGGGGAAGAGGACAGGAGGCAGTCACTGCAGAAACCAGGCCCCAACCAGGAGGGACGATGCTTAATGGGCATCATCCTTCTGTCCTTCTGTCCATGAGGGTTGCCCACAAGGGGACCTAACCGGGCCTTGGTTAGATAGGGGGCTTCAGCCTCTCCTGGCCTCTGTTCGCCTTGGGTTGACTAGGAGCTGCAGCCAGCGGTGAAGCCTTGTACCACTGTCCCACGGGTCCACTTAGTGTAGATGCAACCCTGGGCAGTGGTGTTCAGAAAACTTCCTCTTATACATCGACAGCAGTTTCCTTGGTCTGGGGTGGCAGCTCTGCCGCTCTCCCACCCTTGTCCCCAGACCCCACAGTGGCTCCCCTGTGACTTCTACCGGCAGCCCCCTTCCCTCGCCCCTGACCAAGGATGGCAGACCAGGGGAGAGAGAGCCTTGGGGAATAAATATTCCCAGCCCGTTCCAAGTACAGTTAGTAGATACCTGTTTTATTTTTAAGATTTATTTATTTATTTGAGAGAGAGAGCATGATCACACAAAGGTGAGCATGGGATGGTGGGGAGGCAGAGGGATGGGGCAAGAGACACTCAAGGAGACTCCATGCTGAGCGAGGACCCTGACGTGGGGCTCAATCTCATGACCTTGAGATCAAGGCCTGAGGCGCCCAATGTGGGGCTTGATCTCAGGACCCTGAAATCAAGACCTGAAGTGAAACCATGAGTCGAATGCCATCCAGATACCAATTTTTCATGGTGTTGCCTCCTTACCATCATGGTTTGTGTGAGGGAACATCTTCCATTTACTTCATTTTTTTTTTAAGATTTATTTATATATTTATTGAGAGAGAGAGAGAGGCAGAGACACAGGCAGAGGGAGAAGCAGGCTCCATGCAGGGAGCCTGACGTGGGACTCGATCCCAGGTCCCCAGGATCCTACCCCAGGCTGCAGGTGGCACTAAACCCCTGTGCTACTGGGGCTGCCCCATTTACTTCATATTAAAAAGTAATCAAGAATGATATGGTTTCGAGGCCCTTCTCAGAAAGTCTGTTTGCAGTGCCGCCCACCCTCCTGAAGCCCTTACAGAGCCTACGTGTTTGATTCTGTGTGCTCATGGCTGCCAGCCCTGTCTCCCCACTGAACTTGATGCCCGTGGGGAACAGGTGGTCATTTCTTCTGCACCCCTAGTCTTCTCTCCCTGTTCTCCCTTTCTGGAGCCATTCACAATCCAGCTGGATGAGGTCTGCTCCTGGCATCCAATGTGATCTACAGTTCTGTCCCTTTGCCTTTTCCTGAGCCATTACTCTTGCCCAACATGTCTTTTTTTATTGACTATGCACAGAGATAGCCCTAACACTCCTTGCAGGTGCAGTTCAGGTGCTTCCTCCACCAGGAGCCTTCCTTTGGTTATAGCTGCAGCCTATAGCATCCTCTTCCTCTTTCCAGCTCATTTGGACCTTGACCCAGTCTCCCCAGTTAGAAGTCAGTATGTTCTTCCTGCTAGGCATCTAGCCTCTGGTCCTTATACCTCTCCAGGTCCCCGGCCCATGTCTTCCAGGAGAAAGTAAAATTTGCTAGCAGTTGATTCAGCAAGCACCTGCCAGCAATGGCAAGATGAACAGTTAGGGTCCTTTCCCTTTAGGGAGTGGCAGTCAGGTGAGCAAAGCCTTCTGCTGGTGTGATGTGGCTCTGGGAGAAGCAGCTGCTCTGGAGGAGGAGTTAAGCCTGCAGTAGCTATGGCCAGACTGGTGATGAGTCACAAGCTACCTGGTGCCACTCTTTTCTGTCCAGTCCCTGAACAGACAGGTTATAGTGTCAGTGGAGTCTACCATTTGGAAAAATCGGGAAATGGAAACACCCCAGAGGTGGCCGGTCTGTAGCTTATTTCTGTGGCCTGCTGGGGGCAGGACAGTGAACTTCCTGCCTGGCCATAGTGCCCCAGCCATGCGGCTGCCCCCAGTTCTGTTCTGTGGGGAGCTCTGCCTTGACACCTGAGAGGGGCATTTGCAAAGTCCCTACTAGGGCTGTAGCATCTTAGCCCACTTCCAAATGGGGGTAACCTGGGATCACCACAAGAGTTGAGCAGTATGAGGCCTTGTTTTCCAGGTTTGGGGTCTGTCTGGCTCTAATGCTCTCCAGAACAAACCTACTAATAATAAGCCTTTGGACTCCATGGATAAGAAACTAGTGCCAGAGATTTTATTGACTCAAAACAGTTGGCTCTAGAAGTTTCTGTCTCTGCAGGAAGCCTCAGGTCCCCTCTCAGCCCCCAGCCCTCAGTTTGGTGGGTAGGCAGTGGACTGGGCTAGACGGTACTCACACCTTTATCCCCAAGCTGCATCTGGCTCCGTAGCAGCACATGAGAGCTACAGCATAGGGTTCTTGTGAGATCCTGGGGCATCAGGCCTTTCCCAGGCCCCAACCTTAGCTCTTGATAGGTTCTGGTCTTCCTGTCTTCTTTGGCACTGCCTTCAGCAGGAGCAGAGAATTTCCAATCCTGGGGTGCCAGGGTGGCTCAATCATTAAGCGTCTGACTCTTATAACAGCACAGGTCTTGATCTCAGGGTTGTAAGTTCAAGCCCTGTGCTGGACATGGAGCCTACTTAAAAAGGGAAAGAATTTCCAACCTGATTATCTCATTTGACCCTCAGCCACCTCAGATTGTTGTCTGCAAGCAAAACAGTCCCTTAGCAAAGCTGCATTTTCCAGAGGGATTGTCAGGAGTGAGGTTTGCCCTTTTTGTAGGCCTTATTGTGAACCCTAAGAAGTATCCAACATAGGCTAATATCCTGAAGTGTTCTTACCAGATGCCCTAAAACTCTAGCCTTCACCTTAAGACAAAATAGGCTGTGTTTCAATGGGTACTACTGCTGCTGTGTATGTAGAATTCCTGTTTCTTAGTTGGGAGATGAGAGATCTCTCATATCTGACATTAACTCAACCAAGTCTTACACTTCAGAAATTGTCCCCTCTGTGACATCATGCTTCTGGGGATCAGTTTCCATATAATCAGACTTAGGATTATAATGCCAAAAATGCTGCTCCAGCTAGCTGGAAAAGCAACAAAAAATGGAGGGAGGCATTGGGAACGTGTGCACCCATGTAACTAGAAAGTCATTGGGGGTAGGTAGCATCAGGCATAGCTGGATCTGGGGGCTCCTTATGTTGATGTCTTTCTCAGTAGCTCCAGATTTACATGGTTCTGTGCATAGCACTTAGAACTGCAGGAGGAGAGAGGGCCTCATTGACCTGGCTTGGTCTCATGCCTACCCTAGAACGAATTACACTGACTAGCATCTAGGTTTCTGGGTTAGTCCCAGGGGTGGGGTTTCTCCACCTGAATCTTGGGGACTGGATTGAAGGAATGGTTCCTCGAAGGCAAATCAGTGTGCTGTGACCAAGTAGGTGAAAGTACGGAGGACAGAATCCCAGCACTTAGTCAGCAGTGACTCCCCTCGAGTTATACCGGTAGTGACTAAATCAGGATTTGAACTCGGCTCTCTCTGACTTCAGTGTGTGGGGTCATCCCTGTTGCCCAAAAAGTACTAGTCAGATTGAACCACTTTGTTTCAGCAGAGAGGGAGGGGAATGAGCCCTAAGCTAGCTGTGGAGCGTTTCTAGGTTAGCCTGGAAGTGAAGCTGAACTTAAGGAATCATCTGCAGATGAGGTGCCTTCCAGGTGATGGAAAAGCCCAGAGTGAAGCCCCAGGAGACATGGAGGTGACTTGTTGAGAGTGGGGTGTGATCACACCTTCTTGGAGCAAAAGGGGGAGCGGGTGTGGGACTGACTGGGAAATGAAGGGGGGATTGAGAGTCTTGCAATAAAGCTCAAGATGTCTCTTTACTGGTGTTCTAGAACTTTCACCCAGGTAGCCGTGCTTTGATGGGCATGCAGGAGCTTTAGGGCCTGCACTATGGACATCTCAGGCTCACCCAGCTCAGTCCCACCAGCCACAGTATCTTCAGCCACCTCTCAGAGGGCTGTTTTACGGCCAACAGCTGCCTCTCCCCTTGGGGTTGTGTCATTTCCGTTTCTCTGGCGCCAGCTCAGTGTGGTCACATGTGAGAGAGGAATGACCCCCCATGTCTCCAGCTACGAGTCCTGCCCTTTTTCCCTCTGGCTCACAGCCCAGCACCAGGGAAGCTGCAGTCCATGCTGTGGACAGGCCCGCTGGCTGACCAGTGGAAGACAGGCCTGGCTGTTAAGAAAAATCGCCTCATTTCTCCCAAAATACCCCAGCTAGGTGCTAAATGGTGAAGGGGCCATGGAAAGTAACAATGTTAACACAAAACAAAAACCATTTAGCAGCTCTAAGAATTATGATCCACAAATTCTCTTCTCACCCCTCGAGTTTTTGTTTTTCTGTTCTTTTTCGGTTAGTGCAACCCCACACTATTCTGCTCTTACCTGAGAACTTGTGGCTTTATTAGAATCTTTGAAAATAAAGACACCAGGCTTCTCCTAGGGCAGGGCATAGTGGCATATTTGGTTTCGGGGTTTTGTTTTGTTTTGTTTTTTAAGTCCTGGTATGGCAGGAATTAGCTGTTGATTTTGGCTTCTTTTGCAAAGGGGCGTGGGTTGCTCGCCTTGTGGTGAAGCACGTCAGCACTCTTGGTACTACTGTCCTGCGCCCAGACTGCAGTCTACGGAGCGAGGGCCTGGCTGGCCTCCAGGGAGAGAAGAATGGATGGAGAGCCTCTTAAAAGAGGCAGGGCATGTTTTATGTGTGCATACCTGGCCTGCACTGAGTGCCTTCCTGGGCTAGGGGGTATGGAATGCAGGCAGGGCTTTGAGGGGTGCATTTGAGGCACCAGCACCTGGCAGGGTGGATGGCTATAACTCAGCCATCAGGTTTGTATGTGAAAAGGTGGGCCACCAGAGGCTGGCCGAAAGTCTGAGATTTGGGAATCCCTGGGGGTCCCAGCAGGTAGAAGGAGACACAGGGAGACTGGTCAGCAGTCTGAGTCAGCAGACAGTGTTGAAGCCAGAAGACCTGGATCTAGTTTGGACTCTATGGGCTGTTGGAAGGAATCTCTTCTCCTTGAATTAGAGGTTTCATTTGTCATTCTAGGGAAGACAGACCCTAGGGATTCTAGGGTCTGTGGACCAGACCCCCTTCCAGAGAGGTCACCATGGGTCTCACTTACCATTCTCTGAGAGTGTGCTTTCTAATCTGTCTAATACCATCTAATTTCAGTTTCATGGTCCCCCATGAGTTGGCCATTGGTTGCAATCCCATTTTGTGTTTCAGGAAACTGAGACTTATATCTCTATAAACATTTTGGGCTATATACTTCCAGTCTTTTCCCCTTTAGATTTATATTTAGTTTTTTTTTTAAACAAAAATAAGTTCATACAATCATATTTTATAATACATTTTCTTTTTTTTAAATATTTTTTTTAATTTATTCATGAGAGACACAGAGAGAGAGAGAGGCAGAGACACAGGCAGAGGGAGAAGCAGGCTCCATGCAGGGAGCCCGACGTGGGACTCGATCGCGGGTCACCAGGATCATGCCCTGGGCTGAAGGCAGGCGCCAAACCGCTGAGCCACCCGGGCTGCCCTATAATACATTTTCTAAAGTGAGCACTTTATTGTCATTTTCCAATACATGTTTGTATCACTGTTTCAAGCTTCATAGCATTGCAGTGTAAGAATCTGTTGTAATTTAGCAGACTTGTCCCCTGTTATTGGACCTGAAGGTTGAATCTCGTCTTTTTGCCAGTGCAAACATAGTGCTACCATAGATATCTTTGAAACTAAATTTTCACATATCTCATTAACTTTTTTAGTGATAAATTCCTAGAAGTAGAGTTACTGGATCAAAGAGTATTCACTTTTTGGAGATTGGCACAAGGAATCAAATTGTCTATACTTTCCCTTTTGTTTCATTTTTTTTATTTAAAAATTTTTTTTAGAAGATTTTATTTATTTATTTGAGAGAGAGAATGGGAGCACGAGTGGGACAGAGGGACAGAGGAATAGGGAGAAGCAGGCTCCTCGCTGAGCAGGGAGCCTGACATGGGGCTCAATCCCAGGTTGGGAATCATGACTGAACCAAAGGTAGATGCTTAACTGACTGAGCCACCCAGGCACTCTTTTTCATTTTTTTAAGTTGGTGAAATATACAGACACGTTAAAAGATGCTCAACATCACTCCTCATCAGGAAAACACAAATCAAAACCACGATGAGGTATCACTTCACGCTTGTCAGAATGGCTAAAATCAACAACACAAGAACCAACAGGTGTTGGCAAGGATGTGGAGAAGAAAGAACCCTCTCATACTGGTGGGGAGGGGGGATGCAAATTGGTGCAGCCACTGTAGAAAAAAATATGGAGGTTTCCTCAGAAAGTTAAAAAGCAAAACTACCCTAGGATTCAGTAATCGCACTACTGGGTATTTACCCAGAAAATACAAAAACACTAATTCAAAGGGATACATGCACCCTTATGTTTATAGCAGCATTATTTACAATAGTCAAGATGTGGAGCAGCCCAAGAAGATGTGGTATTTTTAATTGTGGTCAAAACACATAAAATTCACTATCTTAGCCACTTCTAAGTCTACATACAGTACAGTAGTGTTATGTACATTCACATTGTTATGCAGCCAGTCTCCAGAACTCTATCTTGCAAAACCTCAACTCTCTACCCACTATACATCTCCCTATTTGCCTCTGTCTGCTGCCCCTGGCAACTGCTGTTCTACTTTCTGTCTCTATGAATTGGCTACTTTAGGTTCCCCATAGAAGTGGAATCATGTACTAATTTGTCTTTTTGTGACTGGCCTGTTTTCACTTAGCATAATGGCCTTAAGGTTTATCTAGGTGGCATATGACAGGATTTCCTTCTTTTTAAAAGCTGAATAGTATTGCATTGTGTGCATATATTACATTTTCTTTATTCATCTATCAATGGATTCTTGGGATGTTCCTACCTTTAGCTTATTGTGACTAAAGCTGCCATGAACATGGGTGTACAAATTATCTTTTTAAGACACTCCTTTCGATTCTTTTGTGTATACAACCAGGAGTGGAGTTGCTGGGTTCATAAGTAATTCTATTTGTAATTTTTTGAGGAACTGTCACTGTCTGCCATAGTAGCTGTGTCATTTTAGGTTCCCGCAATTGCCTGCTTTCGAGTGTGATTTATAAGCATTCTTCCCTACGTGGCATGAGGCTTCCTCCCTGAGGACTGAAGCAATGACTTGCATTTCTTCCTCTCCCTCCCTCCAACCCAGGGTACCTAACTCCGGCCTTAGCCTTCTGTGGATGCCGAGTGCCTTGGACCAACTGGGTGGGAGGGGTCCACCCAACTGGAAAGTCCCATTGCAGAGGAAACCTTGTGCTCTCCACCTCTGCATCTAGGGCCCAAGGCTCCAAGGGTGGGGCTTCTTGGAAAGATGCCCATCTGTGATGTGATGAGTCATCTTAGGCTGAAGAGGCAGGGACCAGCCTGGGTGTTGAGCCCAGGGCTTAACCATGATCAACTTGCCTCAAAACCGAAAGTTTGGACTTAATCAAAAAACGAGCCCACTTCTTGAAAGGGTCCCTCTTCCCTTACCTAGTACAGCTGGGTGTTTTCACAACAAGCCCCCTTTGCCAGTGGGAATTGAGATGCAGTGCCCTGTGCTTCCTGGCAGCCTCTAGCTTCCTGCCCACTCACAGGGCTGCGTGATGACTGGGGTCCTGGCTCAGGAGCAGCCCACTCTCATCTTGGATCTAGTGTTGTTGTTTGGCCACTTGTACAGAAACACTCATGGGGCAGAGGGTGAAGGGATCCAAGAGCTGGAGTCACCTGTGGATTTCCGATCACATATTTGTAGACAGGAAAGTAGATCTTCATGGGAGTCAAAGAGCAAATGTAAGGTAAAGAAGCCCCTTCTTATGGGCAGAATTGGATGACTGGACCATGACCTTCATTAGGAAAAGCCATTGCCAGCTCCAGGAAGCCTTTTGGTCTTAACGTATATTGGAAATTATCCCCAAAGAATCACCTAAGTGACTGTAGCTCTTTTACTTTACTTCTCTGCTTTCACAACTGCTTCCTTCAGAAAAGGCTTCGTGTCCATCATTTCTGATGAATTTTCATACAGTGAGGTACACCGATCTTAACTGTATGATTTGGTGAGTTGGACAAGGGTAAATACCCATGTAACCAATAACCCAGGAAAGACAAAGAACATTGCCATCACCCCAAAAGTTTCCTGCAGACCCTTTTCCAGTTGGTTCTTTCTCCACCCCCATCCCCACTCCCAGCAGTGACTGGTGATTAGTTTCTATTAATATGGATTATAATTTTGCTCTTTTTTGAATGTCATGTAACTGAAATCCTGTAGCATATACTTTTTTTGATATCTGGCTTCTTGTGCCAAACCTAATTTTTTTTTGGAGATTCAGCCTTATTGTATGTATATCAGGAGTTTGTCCTTTTGTTTATGTCTGAGTGGTGTTCCATTGTGTAACTATGCCACAATTTGTTTATGAATTCAGCAAAAGCCATTTTGTAAATGGAGCAAGAGAAAGCCTGTGGGCTCTATCCTCAGCGTCAGTGAATGGGTGCATTCAGCTCTGTATCCATCCCCTCCCCAGACACCAAGCCCTGCTCTTACTGGGTGCCAAGAGCAGTCAGGAATGGGCAGAGAGGATAGATACAGGGCAGGAAAAAGGCATATGCAAAAGAGATGTGGGGGGAAATGTTCTGCTGGTTCTGAGGTCAGGAAAAGGCTTAAGAAGGCTTTCAGGAGGTGGTGTCAGGAGGAAGTGGTTTTGCTGTGAGTTGTCCAGGAGGATGGAACTTAGAATTTCCAGAGAGCATGTGGGGAGGCCCATACTGGAACAGAGAGGACAAATGAAGCAATGGACAGTGGTGGCCCGACAGACAGATGTTACTGAATTTACCACTTTGCAGTGGCCAGCCCACTAGAGGCTTGGGACTGGCAGCCTGAGCCAGCACGCGGCTAACATCATCCCTCTCAGGTCTGAGCCCAGCTGTGAGGCAGGAAGGATCCCAGCGAGCAGCATGTCTCTCAGGTGAGCCACAGGGTGGCTGTGTTGAAACAGATCTACCGTGGGGCTTCTGGAGTATCTGCGTCCTCCTGTCATCTGCAGTTGGTCTCCCAGGCCAGGCTCTGAATAGTTGGTTAATCCCACCTTCCTGCAGGGTGGACAGGCCACACAGCTAGGGAGGAGGGACAGGGCCAGCCCCAGCACTGAGCCTGCCTTCTGCCTTCTTTCCGTGTCTCCTCCAGGACTCCTACTATTTCTCCATCCTGTTTAGTGCTCTCGAGTGAGGAGCTTTTCCCTCCTGGTCATGAGTCATTTGGCAGGAGGCACGTTGACACTCGGTGACCCTGGTAACTGAGTCTTTGTGTTGAGCAAGGGCCTTCACATTCTGTGCCTGCCTTCCCCCAGGCAGAGTCACCCCAACCTTTGGACCTGTTCACGCCCCAGCCTGGCAGAGGGCAAGGTCACTAAATCCATATAAGTTGGGATCTAGCCAAGACCAACAATAATTCTTTACCTCGAATTTGCAGGGCACTTTGTACTTTGTCAGACATGATCAGACTTGCCATTCCTTCAGCCAGCCAGCCAGTGCTTGCTGAGTGCCTACTGTGTGCCAGTCGGTAGAAAGATGAACACGATATGGTTGATGCCTCTAAAAGCATACAGTCTGTTTGGGTGAGCTTGTGAATAAATAAGCTTAAGAAAAGGTGGGGCAGGAGTTATGTAAAGTATGGACTGGGGCCCCAGGAGGGAATGGCTGGTTATACCAGGGTATTTTAGTAGGGGTTCCCTAGAGAAGGAAGCACTCAGGAGGCCAGAAGGTAAGTGGTAATTTGGGGTAGACTCCGGGGGGGAGGGGTGGTGGTTAGGAGGAGTGTTTACCAGGCAGAAGGAACAATTTGAATAAAGTCAGCAGTCGGAAACAGAAGGTTGGGTGTAGATACAGCAGCTATGATGTCTTAGCTCGGGCTGCTATAACTAAGTACAGACTGGGTGGCTTATGCACAACACACACTTATTTCTCACAGCTCTGGAGGCTAGAGATGGTTAGGTTATGGGTTGTAGGCTGCTGACTTCCTGCTGTGATCACGTATCAGAAGGGGTGAGGCAGCTCTCGGGGGTCTCTTTTATAAGGCTTTGCATCCCATTCATCACCTCCCAAAGACCCCTGCCTCCACTGCCATCACCTTGGATACTAGGTTTTCAACATATGACCTGGGAGCTGGAGGCACAGACATTCAGCCTATAGCATGTGGTGAGCGCCAAGGGTGGCCTGGTGATGAGGATGGAATCTTGCAGGGCCTGGTATGGGCACCAGGTGTTTGGACCTCACTGTATAGCACTGGGGACCCCTGAAGGGTTGAAACAGTGGAGTTCTGGAAGGTTCACCCTGGGAGCAGTGTGCAGGATGGATTAGAACCAGAGCAGAGGCAGGGAACGGTGCCTGCGTGGCTCAGTTGATAAAGTGTCTGCCTTCAGCTCAGGTCATGATCCCGGAGTCCTAAGATCGAGCCCTAGGTTAGGCTTCCTGCTCAGCGAGGAGTCAGTTTCTCCCTCTCCCTCTCCTCCTTCTCCCATTTGTTCTTTCTCTCTCTCTCTTGCTCACTCTGTCTCTCAAATAAATAAATAAAATCTTAAAAAACAACAAAAACTGGAGGCAGGGAGGCCAATCAGGCTGATGTGATCATCCACTCAAGAGGTAAAGCCTAAAACAAGGGAGGCAGAGAAGGAAAGGGGAAGTTTTAAGGGCATGGTCCTCAGTTGGCTGTTGGGGTGGAGGGCAGGAGAGAGTTGGGGGTTCTATTCCTATAGCTCCTCCAGTAAGTTCATCCCAAGCACCTGTTGCATAGAAAGCACTACGTGGGACACGAAGGTGAGAGAGACCTGGATTCTGTCCATGAGGAAGCAACAGTCCAGGACAGCACCTACTGCAGGTCTATGTGTTAGTCACATGTGACAGAAACACAATTTCAACTGACTTGACCCAAAACGGGGTGGGGTGTCATGGGCTCATCATACACTGGGAAGTTTCAGGGGGTAGAGCTTCAGGCAGTGTGCTCAGATGGTGTCGTGAGGAATCTGCCCTCTTCAGTCTTGTCTCTTCTATACTCTGTAGATTTCCCCCCCACAATGGCTGTGAATTTAATTTATTCAGTCTTTTTCTTGTCTTAAAAAAAAAAAAAACACACACACCGAGGGGGGCACTTGACGGGATGAGCCCTGGGTGATATGCTGTATGTTGGCAAATTGAACTCCAATAAAAAAAAAAAATCAAAACCACAAAAATAAACAAAAAACCAACCCAAACTGACACAAACATGTTTTCCTTTATGGCATTCACTGCTAGTAAGCATCACAGTGCTTTCCCTTCTTGGGTTCTGACCATTTCTTTGCTTCAGTGTATTCTTGTTTAGGTGTGTTTTGTTGTTTTTTATATTTGCTTTAGAGCAATGATTTTACTTTATTTTATAAAAAATTTTTTAATTATGGTTTAAAAAAAAAAGATAACACTTAACCATTGTAAGCTTTGGCAGGTGTATAGCTCAGTCCTGTGAACTCTATTCACGCTGTGCGGCTTCATTTTAAGGCAGGCTTTCCCTAACGTCTGCAGGCTGACCTCTTCACAGCTTCTCAGCCCCAGTTCTGGGCCCTGTGCTCATCCATTGCCAGTCACTGTGGCCCGGGTGGATGGGTCTGCCCAGGAGGTGGACTGGGGTCCTGATGCTCAGAGACTGCAGGAGGGCTGCTCATAGGGAAGGCGAGGTGCTGGGGCTGGAGAACAGAAGTGGGTGCCTCCAGGGCAATGGCAGCAGCTGTCTACTTCCAGCAGGTTGATCTGCTCGAGAATAACTTACCTGAGGGAGAGACTGAGTGTGTGGAAGGGTACCTGTACGGTGCTGTCCAGCTCCTGTATCTGTACGTGCCCATACTTAGGGACTGTAGCGGGGGTACAGAAAGGATTACATTTTGCCTCACTCGGGAGAGAAGAGCTGGGTGTCAGTAACCACCGCACAGCATAGAAATGGTGAGTGCCTGGAGGGTGGGTGTTTTCGTCCAGCGACCTGGAAGGAGGGTCAGGAATGGTTCCTGTAGGATTTGGGCCGGAAGGGTAGGCAGGAGTTGGACATGGGGGTGCCGTAGTGTGGTTCCCCGTGTGAGGCCTAGGTGTGCCTGCCATTAGCCCGCAGCTTGACCCCGGCCGCTGCCAATACCACTGCTTTAGCCTCCTCCTTCCCCACCGCAGACCTTACCCCCACTGGCTGCTCCTGAGTCTGGGTTTCCCCGGGTGAGCCCACCCCCAGGCCCATAGGCAGGGCCGGGGGCTTAGGGGTCAGGGCAGGGAGGTCTGAGATGCTGTCTTCCTCCCGCAGGACTCTCCCTGGAACGCCTGCCCAACTCCATCGCTTCCCGCCACCGCCTGACAGAGAGGGAGGAGGAAGTGATCACCTGCTTCGAGAGGGCCTCCTGGATCGCTCAGGTGTTCCTGCAGGAGTTGGAGAAGGTGAGCTGGGAATATGGCACTCTGCTTCTAG
Organism: Canis aureus; assembly: GCF_053574225.1. Classification (NCBI taxonomy): domain Eukaryota; kingdom Metazoa; phylum Chordata; class Mammalia; order Carnivora; family Canidae; genus Canis; species Canis aureus. The sequence continues at coordinate 51,987,692 of NC_135621.1, forward strand.
CTGCCTCCATTGAGCACCTGTCACAACAGCCCCCCACTAAGCCTGTGGATCGCCCTTGTGCATATTGGAAAAAGGCACCCTCTACCCCTCCAGTATCAATCTGCCTCAGTGGTTGGAAAGCTCATCACAGTATATCTAGTCTGTCAGAATGAGACCCTTCGCCTCCAGCAAATAGATTTAATAAACGAGACTGCACTGGGGAGCTCAGAGCCTCCCTGGTGAGCTCAATCCTGATGAGCAAGTGTGACAGCCTTATCTGCACCCATCAAACCTGTGTAATCTTCACTGCAACTCTCTGTGACGTAGGTATTGTATTTATCCCCATCTACTAGGTGAGGTTTAGAGAGATGAAACCATTTGTTTACCACAGTCCCTTTGGAAGAGGTGCAGTTGGCTGATCCTTGCAGTTAGGCACCCTTCCCCGCCCTCAGGTGGCTGGGAAGCTCCCTATTGGATCCCCTAGGGGAGGGCAGGCCTTGGGGCTCACTGTCCAAGCCTTTCAGAGGCCAGCAGAAGCCAGCCAGCCAGGCTCTGGAAGGCCTCGAGTCTCCCCTTCTCCCCCCTGCCCCCTGGGGGACCTGTTTGCAGGACAGCAGTTCTGGTGTTAGCAGTATCCCGTGATGTTACCCCGATTCTTCCCATCTGGGGAGCTCCCGACGTGATGGGGGGGAAGGATAGACAGCTATATTTAGCAAAGATACTGCTCATGGTTACTGAGTTCCTGCTTTTGTGTCAGGCAGTACTCTGAGTACTTGACAGTCATTCTCGAATTTAACCCACACACCCACTGGCTTGAGATAGGTCCCGTTGCTCCTATTTCCTAAGTGAGAAACTCAGGTTTGGGGAGGTGTTCAGTGGCTTCCTGGAGTTCAGACACTGTCCAAGTGTTGGCAGGATTGGAACCCTGGGAATGTGGCTCTGATCACCCCAGCACCTGTCTTGTGACAGCCTTGCTAGAGGAGTCATCCTCAGGCCAGGCCAGTTCTCCCAGAGGGAGGTTTCTTAGCCTCAGCACGGACACTGGGGTCAGACCATTCTTTGCTGTGTGGGGTGCCCTGTGTATTATAAAATGTTCAGCAGCATCCCTGGCTTCTTCAGACAGCTCCCTGCCTCTCAACCAAAATGTTGTGACAACCAAAACTGTCTCCGGATGTGTCAAATGTCCCTGGAGGGTAAAATCACATCCCTGGTGAGTGTCACTACCCAAGAGTCCTCCTGCTTGATTTAGATTTCAGGAGGAAAGGAGAGGTGATTGAGAGACTTAGCAAAAACAGGACTCGAGTGCATTCCCTGGCAGAGACCTACTCAGAGACTTGGCGTGGTTGAGGTGACCTCTGCTGAGGTCACGTGGATCACTGCTAGACAGCAGTATTTTTGGAGCTCTTCACATTGGAATTGCATGTGGTTTGGAGAAACTTTCATGAGAAAGATAGTCTCCCATTCAGCCAGAAGCCTAGGCTTTCGACTTTTTCTTTTTTTTTTAATATTTTATTTATTTATTCATGAGAGACACAGACAGAGAGAGAGGCAGAGACACAGGCAGAGGGAGAAGCAGGCTCCATGCAGGGAGCCCGATGTGGGACTCGATCCCTGGACCCCAGGATCACACCCTGGACCGAAGGCAGGCACTAAACTGCTGAGCCACCCAGGGATCCCCTAGGCTTTCGACTTTTAAAGGGGGTTGCGGTGAGGGGCTGTAATGGTGGGCAGGACTGGAATCAGTGCCCTGTGGCAGTTGGGGGGACAAATGGGCCCCAGGAGCTGGTTATCTCGGGTCAGGGAAGGGCAGGCCACAGAACACTGTGCATGCTCAGAAATGCTGTGTGTCCCTCCTAAGACCCAGCCCCAAGCTCCAAGGAACTAAGAACCTTTCTTAAATCTACTTCAATTTCTGAAAGATAAGGTGGACGGCTCATTGATGTGTTTCTTGGGTGAGGGAAGGGAGGTGGCATAGGAAAGGCAGGCCTGTCTCGGTGGGGCTGGATGATCCCCTTAGAGCTGAGGCTTGAGGCCACCTCTGTTAATAACACAATTGTTCCTCAGGTTTTCCTAGAATCTGAGGTCTTAGCTGTTGGGCTGTCCTGACATTCCATGGTTATATGACAGGGACAGTACCTGGTATATCGTAGGCACTTGAGTCTTTTTTGAATGAGTGAACCAAGAAGTAGTAGAAACAGCCTGAGCCTGTAACTGGCCAGACTGAATTTTGAGACCTAGGTGCATGTCAGCTTTGTGAACTTAGGCACATTCTGAGCCTCAGTTTCCACATCTGTGAAATGCAGACAAAATCAGCTTTGCATGCCATCGTGGGCATCCAGCATTTGAATGAGAAGCGCATGATTTAGACGTCTTTAAAACAAAAGCAAGTGAGGTGGGGTTCAGTCTGAGAATGGCACCACGTACTACTCTGCGGCGGCTCGGGATGTGGGCTAGTGATGGGGCTGCTGTATCCGCCAGGGCTGACTCTCGCCCCAACCCCTCTGACTCAGAGTTCTGAGACATGGCTCTCTCTGTGTTCCCCTTCCCAGATCACAAATAACACCACATCACGGCATCTGAAAGGCTCTCACCCGGTTGACTACGAGCTCACCTACTTCCTGGAAGCTGCCCTCCAGAGTGCTTATGTGACAAACCTGAAGAAGGGGTAGGTCGCTTGCAGCTGAGTGGGCCCTGGATGTTTCTTTCTGGGTTGTGGGTGCTCCTGATGCTGGTCGCGTTAAGTCTGGCCTCTCTGATCTGGGTGTGTGTACGTGTGTGCGCTCTTGAGAGGATCGGTGGGGGCTGGTGTGTTCCCATCTTGTCAGGCTGAGCTGTGCAGAGGCACACACCTGGGGAGGAGGGCAGTTGTGGACCCCTGGCCTCCAGGAGGCCTGCATTCTCCTCCTCTCTCTCCACTCTACCCTCAGTATTAGACAAGGGGATACTGCTCAAGTCCCTGTCTTCTGAATGGTAAAAACAGGGTGGAAGGGTTCCCACCAGGAGGCAGGCTGTCACTCTGCTCTCAGGTGAGAATACCTGCCAGAGCTCTTGACCCATCCCAGCTGCTTAGAAAACCAGAGGTATTATTATCATTTATTTGTATTATTTTTGTGGCAGGCCCCAGCTGGGTAGGCTGATGGCCCAAGCCTGAACTTCATACCTTTTGTTTCTGTTCTTTAAATTTTCCTAGTGCCAGGCCAGGGAGGCGGTGTGTCGCCATTTGGGACATGCAGACCGGGAGGCCCAGAGAGCCAAGGCGGCTTGGCCCCCAAGGATGGAGCTAGCCCAGACCCTGGGCTCCTCAGACCACCCTGTGGCTGGCAGGGTACGGGCTGAAGGACATCACAGGGACCCTGGGAAGCATGCTGCCTCTGTTCTACCTCTACCATCTGGGCTTTTCTTTCCTTTTATGGTTGCTGAGCTTCAGTTTCGTAGACACAGTGGCCCGGTGGGCCAGTTCCTGTTTTTGCTGCCCAGGCAGCTGCCACCTGGCCACTTCTCCCTAGCTGCAGGCAGCCCCTGCCCTGGCTCTGCCCCCACCCCTGGGACCCCCTTCGGTCTGCAGGATGAATGGGGGGTGTGGAGAGATGGCCCCTCAGCTGAACCTTCGCAGTATGGGTCTGCTGCTGCCTGTTTTTGCAAATAAAGTTTTATTGGAACATAGCCATACCTACTGTTTACCTATTGTCTCTCACCCGGAGTGGAGTAAATAGCAAATCCTAAAATATTTACTCTCTGACCCTTTATAGAAAAGTGTGCTGACGCCTGCTGTGTTTAAGAGGCCCTCCCTCCCAAGGCCTCCTGTAGGCACAAAGCGTGGAGGTGCTCGTCTGCACCTCTTTGTGATTCCAGTGTCCCCTTCATTCTTGTGTTTGTCTGCATACGTGCCGAGTCTGTGTGAGGTACTTGCTAAGTGCTTTGCTTCATGTGTATTTGGTCCTCCTGGCAGCCCTGTGGTAGGGCTGTTGTTGCATCCCCATTATGTGGGGGGCAGTGGAGGCACAGAGAACATAAATGACCTGCCCTGGGCAGAGCCAGGATGATGAATGCAGGACCCAGCTGGTGCTCCTTCCCGTTGGGCTCCCCTGCCTGCAGCAGGAGTAATGAGACCCTGCCGCTGCCCCCAGGTGCTCCCGCCTCGCACGCATGTGTGCTTTGAGTGTGCTCAGCTTGGTAGATGTGGCCTCAGCTTCCGGTTTGAAGAGTTGGAGGTGGGGTACCCTGGCCATCTGGAAGTCGCCAAAGTTGGGCCCAGGAGTGGGAGGCTACCTAGCAACCCCAGGCGAGTTCCTCTTCCACCCCCTTTCCCCCCAGCTCCACTTCCTTCCTCCAACCGGGGGCTTCTGTTTGTCCTGCATCTAGATGGGTGAGGGTCCAAGGAGAGGCAGGACTGAAAAGCACCTTGAGTACTGAGTTCAGAGCACAGGGAGTGTTGCAATGAACCCCCTCTCTGCTGCAGTCCCCTCAGGGCTGCCCGTTCCCCTTGCCCACACCGCACTTGCTGCACTTGTGACCGGGTTCAGGTGACCATCAAGGACAGCCAGGAGGGAAGGCGGGAGAGCGCCGGCGGTGATCCAGCACCTGCTGTGTGCTGGGCTGGACCATGTGCTCAGCGTACAGTGTCCTGTGAAGGGAGTCAGGTGACCCCAGGTCACTCGACAGGGGGCAGAGCCTCAGCAAGGTTGAGTAACTTGCCCAACCTCACCCACTGGGATTCTGGCTTCAGATCTGAGTAGCCTCAAAACCCATGTAGCTTCCAGCTTGGAGGGGTGTGGGAGAAAGCAGGGCCTGGTGGTGGTTGGGCTGATCCTCGCTTTGCTGACTCAGGACTCTCTCTGGGATACTGAGTCACCATTCTCAGTGGGTGGCTCCTCTTCCTGAAGCTGGTCCCACCCGTCCCTGAGCAGGCCTCTTCCTCCTTGTCCGTGTTCCGCACACTCTGGCTGTGTGTGTGTGTGTGTGTGTGGTGGGATGGTGGTGGTGCGGCCAGCAGTGGACAGAGCAGTAACCAACGCTCATCCCTCCAGGACAGCCCAAGTAATTCCAGTTACTGTTCCATTCCTGTCGCTCTGCTCTCCACCCTTCGTCCTCTTTTCCTAAAGTGCAAATCATAGCCCTGAAAGACAGGATGCTGACTCTTCTCCCCCTGCACCCCCCCGCCCCGCCGGGCCTCCCAAATAAAGAGCAATGGAAACTGAGTCATTTCTTTCCAAGCAAACAGCCCAAACATTCGAAAACTTGAGTGGGAGCAGCAGTCCCTGGGACATGTGGCAACAGCCCAGCCCCTCCATCCATTTCCTGTGGCCACGTCCAGCCCAGAGGTGGCCTGGGAATGTGACAGATATTTAAAGCAGGGCTGTGGCCCCGTGTGCCTGGCTGGACTTGAAATAGTTTCTTTACCCCTTTTCTTTTAATAGTAGCTAATACTTGTTGAATACCTAGTGCATGCCAGGCAGGATCCTATGAAGAACTGATAACATCTCCATTTACTGAAGAAAGGAGAGGAGAGGTCACTTGCCCAAAGTCACAGAGCTAATAGGTGATAGAGCCAGCACGCCTGGTACTGAAGGGAGTCTGTCCCCGCTCAGTCCCTGGCTTTGCCTGCCACTACCCATGGTGGTATGAGCTTCTGTAATTACTCATTATGGTCTTCAGGTCACAGTTACATCTTCCTAGGCCAATTAAGAGTTCCAGTGGTTTTTAAAATATATTTGTTGTTATTAACTTAAAAAAAAATCATCACTTTAACCCAGGGTTTCTCAGGTACTGATTTATTGACCTTGTGAGCCAGATACCAGTACCTTATAGGCTTTAGCGACGTGCCTGGCCTCCACCCACTAGATGCCAATAGCTCTTCCTGCCCCGAACGTGACAACCAAAAATGTGTCTAGATGTTGACAAGTGTCTTGGATGGTGGAGGACAAAAATGACATCTAGTTAAGAACCACTGCCTTAGCTTTTTTTTTTTAATATATTTTTTAATTAATTAATTTATTTATTTATGATAGTCACACACAGAGAGAGAGAGAGAGAGAGAGAGAGAGGCAGAGACATAGGCAGAGGGAGAAGCAGGCTCCATGCACCGGGAGCCCGACATGGGATTTGATCCCGGGTCTCCAGGATCGCGCCCTGGGCCAAAGGCAGGCGCCAAACCACTGCGCCACCCAGGAATCCCCACTGCCTTAGCTTAAGGTGCAAGAACCATAGGTTCAGGCTTAGATTGGGACCTCGATGCCTGATACTGGATCTTCTCTTCCAGACAGCTCTGAAAAGTCGTTTAAGGGTCTCCAGAGCCATTTCCTGTTGGTTGAATCCTCCCCTTCCTCACCCGGGGCTCTTGGGGTGTTTAGGAAGGTGGTGAAACCCTTTGCCACATAAAGAGAGGTCACAGCCCAGTAGAGGGGAGGGGCTAAGGAAAAAACCCCCGAGAACAGCCCAAGCATTCATTTCACAGATAGCCTTTGAGAGCACACCACGCACTGGGCACCCACCTTACTCATGAGGTTGAAGCTGGGAACAGGATGAGCTCCCCTCCTTAGGGAGCTTCCACCCCAGCACAGAGCAGTCACAGAGCCAAATGTAGCTGTCACATATTGCTCTGTGCTAGGGAGGGAAGAGGCAAGGAGGTGGGGGTGCTGCTGGGATAGGGTGGGCTCTCGGGCCAGGGAGCTTCCCGGTGTTAGAAGACTTCTCTTGGGGCCCAAGGAGCAGGGAGAGATGGTGGGACCTGCTTCTGGGTGGAACCTGAGAACTGGCGCTCATTCCCATGTGGGCCCCGGGTAGACTGGGAGTACTCTGTTCTCGACGACAGATGGCCACAAGCAGAGCCTGCTCCCAGGGTCCCACTTTGTCCTTCCATGTGAGGATTTGACATAACCCAAAGAGTGTGGTATTCTCCACTGTGCAAACGTTTGCTAGACCTTCGACATCTCTTCTTTTATGCTGGGCGTGGGTTAAGCCCAGGCCTAAGTATTTTAGACTTAGTATGTTTGAGGGACATTTGTTCCCAGGGGCCTGGCCCTGTGGATCCATTATCAGTTCCCACCAATGACTCCTGCCACTTGCCCTGTAGCTGATGACAGTGTTCCTAACTGACCTGGAACTGAAAGTACTGACCTGAAAGGACAGTCGTGAATTGAGAGGCCCTCTTCCAGAGAGCGAGGGCCTGAGACCCTGCAGCTCGTTCCCCTCGAGGCCACCAGGGGGCAGCCGTGGACTCTGATGGGAGCTTCCTCCCAGGTAGTTCCGCAGGCGCCGGCCGCCAGGAGAGGGCACCTTTCTGACACGTTCTTGTGGCTGCCGACCCTGGCAGCGGGGCCCCAAGTCCTAGCTCTGGTTCTCCTTTGCATGAAGCAGCTCCAGGGGTGAGGCAGCAAGGGAGCTAAGGGCGATGCAATAACAGGAAACAATGTGAACTGTAGGCTTCTTCCCCCAGAGTGGGCAAAGGGCCATTCTCTTTGGAGTGGTTTTTTTTCCCCTTTCTTCTGCCTAGACCTGCAGAGCCGCTTCTTGGCTCTGGGCTGGGAGTGAGCTTGAGCCATGCATATTGAACCAGTGGGCTGTATGTTTTGTGCATGTTAAAAAAAATTTTTTTTTAATTACTAAAGCAGTACGTGCTCACTGTAACCAAAACCAAACAAAAGAAGGGAGTGTGTGTGTGTGTGTGTGTGTGTGTGTGTGCGCACGCGCTTTCTGCAGGAGTTTCCTGGGGCAGATTGTTCAGCCTTATAAAAGCACTCTCCCTTGCTGAGGGGTGTGCGTATGGGTGGCTGTGAGTGTGTGTGGGTGTGCAACTGTGCATACGCTTCACCCTGCCAACTAGGTGGGGAGTTGAGAGGCAGCTAAAGCTGCCTGGGCTGCCCACGGCTGCAGGGGAGGACTCTGCCCAATGGCGAGGTGACTTAGAAGGCCCGGCCTGCTGTGTGGTGTGACCCTGTGACAGGTGGGTTCAGTCAGCAGCGATTTTGTCTCATTCTCAGTAGCCAGCTGCTGTGTGCAGCACTGGGGAGCACAGAAGACAGATGGCTCTAAGGGGGATTCAGGGGCCAGAATCATCCAACTGGGAGGCCCCGGGGTGCCTCCTCGTGACCTGTGTTACTCTTTGGGGGACACAGGGAGACCTCTGAGGCCCATTGGAGAGATCATACTCTTCTAAGCTCTCTTAGTGCACAGCTTGTATTTACTGTTAGTACCCACTCACTACCCATCCCAAACCTCCCTAGAGAGGAAAGATCTCTTTGCCTGGACGTCGTTAGGGCCCTGCAAGGGAAGCATTGCTGCCTTTTTTCTGGGACTTGGGGTGACCAGGAGAGCTTTAGCTTTTGAAACTGATGATATGGGTCTAAGGCAGGAGTGAACAGCTTGATAAGTATTTGAACTTCACCTGACTTTGTCTCCTGACTCAACCCTCCAGCTGTCGGCATCTGCCAACTGGCTGTGCTCTTCTGGGTCTTTGACTAGAAACCTCTCCTCTGCAATTAGTGCCAGTCCTGAAATGGGGACTTCTGGTCAGGGTCACGTGCACCCAGCGTCTTGTTTAGATTCCATTTAACCATAAATGCCATGCAGCTTATTCTCTGTTTCAAATCAAACCAAACCAAAACCAAAAATAATTTGTTGAGTGTCTACTTTATGCAAAACACTTTGCTAAACTCTGGTAAAGCAGGAGTGTGGTTAATTTAACAGACCATGAGCTCCTTACCTGCAGAGCCACGAATGAGATACTCATTCACCCATTCTGTCTCTCGGTCCATTCCGCCAGGGTTTGTTGAATGCCTCTCATCAACAGGGCTGGTGACCAGGCACTGAGTATACAGTAGGTACTTTGTAAAGACTAGTCAGTGGGCTGACTTTCAGGAATCCTAGAGATCCCACAGCCAGGAAAGGAGAGTGTGACCATCCTGGGTCAAAAGACAAGCATTGTTTTTCTTGGGAATCTTTTTAGTTTAAAGGGAGTAAAATCTGAAGCTTTGGTGCCTGTGATAAGCGCCCTCAGTAAGCGATGGCCTGGAAAGGCAGGTATCTACCAGCCTTTAATTTTCCCTTGGAAAATGGGAGTTGATTTATTCCACAGTGATTTCTTGAGTGCCTCCTATGTGCCAAGCGTTGTGCTGGTAGCTGTGAGAACAAAGCCTGCCTTACCAGCCTCCTCAGAAGCTCTGACCAAGCACTTTGGAAAATCTGCCTGCTGCCTGCTGCTGACGAGGGGCCCCTGGGGAACTTGCCACCTCCTGGCGCGTCCCACCTGGAGCCCTCCCTCAGTGACCCATCGCTGCCTGCACAACTCTGTCTTTCTGTTCCTGGCCAGCCAAGCTTTACTTGAGGTGGGATCAGTGGCTTCCTGGCTTCTCCACACGTAGCCTGATTCTGGGCCAGGGTTTGTTTGAGGCCCTGTTTGGATATTGTTAAAAGTGGCAGCTCTGCTCAGAAAGGTCAGCTTGAGAGACTAGAACAAAGAGATCTTTCAAGCTGCCCTCTCATGGAGCCGGGGAAAAGCCCCAGCTCTACCTGGCACAGGCAGCTTTAGCTCAGGCTGGTGGGAGAAACCCCATCTGATTTCCCATTTCCCAGAGGGATAAGCTGAGCCAGAGGGTGTTCCCAACATGATAGAACAGGTCAGGGCCAGCTGGGAGCCCAAATCTCCCCCAGACAGCCCTGGCCACTGGAGCCTCCGTGTTGGTTTCTCTCTTTATGAGCATTCAATTAAAATTGGGATTTAGGGGCAGCCCTGGTGGCGCAGCAGTTTAGCGCCGCCTGTAGCTCAGGGTGTGATCCTGGAGACCTGGGATCGAGTCCCATGTCGGGCTCCCTGCATGGAGCCTGCTTCTTCCTCTGCCTTTGTCTCTGCCTCTCTCTCTCTCTGTGTCTCTCATGAATAAATAAATAAAATCTTTAAAATAAAATAAAATAAAATTGGGATTTACCCAAAAGATGCCTGAGGGTGACGACTTGCTTTGCTAAAGAATTCCTGGGAACTTATTTAGATGCCAGAATCACTTACAGATTTGAAAATAGTAAAATTACAAAACTGTTGGGCCATGGGATCTTGTGAAAACACAGCTCTGATTTCCTTAATTGTGTGTGTATTGGGGGCAGGGGGCAGGATCCCTGAGAGTCTGCGTTTCTCTGCATCTGCTAGGCGATGCCAGTGCCGCTGGTCTGGGAGCTGTCTTCTAGTGTTGATGATGTGGAGATTAAGGGCAGAGAGAGGACAGTCCTTGAGCTGGAGTGGGAAAAAGAGGCCGTAGTCCCTCTTGGCTCTGGGCTCCTGGTAGCAGCCTGAGCTGGGCTGCCAGGGAGGAAGCTGGCAGGGAGCCCACAGAGTGGAAAATCACCCACAGGTCTCAGGAGCCACTGGCTGTCTCTGGGCCATAAGGCTCTGGGGCAGTCCCAGCATCCAGCGCCTGGGTTCAGCCTCGCCCCGGCCTATGGCCATTGGCCCAGCTGCCAGGGCATTGGTCTCCTGCAGGCTTCTCCAGAGCCAGCCATTTCTTGTCTTTTCTGGGAGCTCATGCGGTCTGTCTTTTTTCTCTCTCCTGGTGATGGCTGGTGCTGGGCTCTCTCCTTAGCTGGCCTGACCTCTGGCCTTCTGTCCAATTCTGGATTCCTTTCCAGGCAAAGGCCTCCAGGGGGAATGAAGGGCCTCTGCTGCAGACCCCTCCTATGTGGGCTCTTGAGGACTCCCTGTCTGTCCCTGGGTGTAGTTCGCCTACCAGGAAAATCCTGTCTTTCTGTCCCCTGTGAGGGCAGGGCTGGGACACAAAGCTGGAAGATCCCTTCTGGTCCTTCTGTTCTCTGTCCCCTACTCATTCACTCCCGAACTTCCAAGCAAGATAACGTAGCAAATTAAAAACATGGTTGTCCCTTCTGGAACTTGGCTTCTTAGCATAGGAGACCTGGAAGACACTGAGGATTATCCAGACCAGTAGTTTTCAACATTGAATGTCCATCAGAACCCCCTGAAAACTTGATACAACCCAGATTGCTGGGCTCACCCCAGAGTTTCTGATTCAGCGGGTCTGGAGTGGGGTCTGACTTTGCATTGTTAATAAGTTCCTGGGATGCTGATGCTGCTGGTCCAGAGACCACACTTCGAGAACCTGTGGTCTAATCTGTTTCTCAGACTGGACCTCTAGTGATATATGAGGTGGTTTTAAGTGATACACAGACTAACTTCTTGGAAGTGTTTCTATATTTAATATCTATTGGCAACAAACAAACAACCCCCTCCCCCCAAAAAATAGCACACCAAATCTAGGATTCCAGGTATTTTTTTATTAAGACACATGTACTTAAGTAAAAAAAGATGTAAAGAAAAGTATCACATATATTTTTTAAAAAAATGGATGGTGTGCCACTGGGAGCAAGAATTGTGAGTGTGGTCTGCAGATGGCAGAAGACTGGGAGACACTGTTCAAGCTGAAGTCCTGATTTGTAGAGTTGGGGACAGCACCGCGCAGGGAGGCAAGCCCCTCCGTGGGCTGTGTGGCATCAGTAGCAGCGCCCAAACTTGAATCATTTCTAAGGGCACATGTGTTTCCAGTCCTGTTAGCCCCTCCTGGTTCTTCTGAAGCTCTGGACAGACTAGAAAGGTTACTATGACTCTAACTCTTTATCCCAGTGGTCTCTGTCTTCCCTCTCAGCCTTACAAACAAGGGTCTGTGTTTATAATGTTGGTAGTTTGTACATCTTTGCTGTCTTCTGTGAAACCAGAGGTTCCCAGAAGGCAGGGATTTATTTACTTGATCTGCCTGTTTGGCCTTTTATGGCTCCAGGCCCCAGAGCCCCCAGGAATCTGTTCCGTGCATGGAAGATGGAAGACGGGCTCCCATGACCTTCCTGGGCTGCCACCGTTGGCTTTTCACCTCTCTGTGGCCTTTCATTTCTCAATTTGCCGACCTGGTGGCCTCTGCTTTCTCCCTTGTGAGCTGTGATCCAGGGCACCCCCAGAGCAAATGAGAAGGGCAGGGCTCAAACATTGGCTGAGCACCTGCTGTGTGCCAGGAGCTGTGCTGGTGCTGAGCTTCAGGAGCGAGACAGGAGCCCTGCCCTCGGAGCACACAGTGCCTGAGGGGTCAGCCCGTAATGGAAAATGAGCACGGGAGGTCACACTTCAGAAGAGGAATTGATGGGGTGCAAGAGGGATGCAGGCAGGAGGGGCAAGTGTGGGTAGGGGTCTGGAAAGGCTGCAGGGAGGAAGTGATGTTGGAAGGGCGTTCTGAGAATGAATGTGGAAGGGCTGTTGAAGGCAGTGGGAGGCGTCTGTACTGAGACTTGACATAGATCATCTGGTCAGTTGTCCAAAGAGGAGATGAGTGGCAGGAGATTAGTAAGAGGTGAAGGGCAGACCCACCAGCCCCCAATGCCATGGTGAAGACCCAGATAAGATTCAGTGAGCCCTGAGGATGCTGACAAAAGGGCCAGCCTTGGGAGGGGGCAGGGGATACAAGATGATGTTTGTACGTCAGGCATACAGACCCCTCCAGGGACCAGGGGGCAGTGTTTCAAACTGCAGGCCACAACCCATTAGTGGGTCGCAAGATCTGTTTAGTGGGCTGCAGCCAACATTATAACAAAGAGGAATAGAGCAAGACGTAAAATTGGAAATAGCAGGGTGGCCTGCACACAAGAGAGCTAAGTAGTGCATCAAGAAACTTGCTTCCATTTTATATAAAGAAAGTCTCATGCATGCTGGGTTGCAATTTTATTTCTTTTTTAATTTTTTTATTTTTTTAAAGATTTTATTTATTTATTCATAGAGACACAGAGAGAGAAAGAGGGGCAGAGACACAGGCAGACGGAGAAGCAGGCTCCATGCAGAGAGCCTGACGTGGGACTCGATCCAGGGTCTCCAGATCATGCCCCGGGCTGCAGGCGGCGCTAAACCGCTGCGCCACCGGGGCTGCCCTCTTTTTTAATTTTTTTTAAAAGATTTTATTTATTCATGAGAGACAGGCAGAGACATAGGCAGGGGGAGAAGCAGGCTCCCTGTGGGGAGCCTGATGCAGGACTTAATCCCCAGGACCCCAGGGATCACAACCTGAGCCAAAGGCAGAGGCTCAACCACTGAGCCACCCAGGTGCCCCTGGGTTACAATTTTAAATGTATTTTTTTGCCCTCGGTCATGCTTTAAAAAGCTTGCAAATGATTTCAGGATCCAGAGGGCTGGCAGGGCTTGGGGGAGGTGAAACTGGCTCTTGTGGTTATCCAGACCCCAAGTGAGCCGGGCTGAACTGGGACCTGGAGATGGGGACTGAGACGTGAGAGGATGGACCCCGGTGTTGACCAGATGTGGTGGGTGATGTTGTGGGTGAAGATGGAGAATTTGGGGAAGTCTGACACTAGCCAGGGCTTTGGGGTAACTTGACATCATATTTGAGGTACTCAATCTTGGTCCCCTTCTGGTGGTGAACTGGAAGCCAGGGTTGCCGGGGGGTGTGGGGGACACCCGTTCTTGGATTGACAATGTCCTGGACTTCTAGGATCCTGGTACTACAACTCTGACCTTTCATTCCATTTGGGTGTTTTCAAGCAACACTCAAATGGGCGGGCTCCTGCTCGTGTGTGCAGGCTTGATGATAATCCTGTGGGAACTAGGCTGGTAATGGCCCTGCTTCTACTGTTTCCCCCAGGAACATCGTGAAAGGGATGAGAGAGCTCCGGGAGGTCCTACGCACTGTGGAGACCAAAGCAACTCAGAACTTCAAAGTGGTAACGTGGCGGGGCCTTGGGGCTGGGTGCTGGCTGTAGCTGGCTTATTCGGGGGTCACTTTCAGTGGGAGATAACAGACGCTAGCAGGCAGCCTCTGAATCAGGGATGACAGTATGTCACATGCGTGCTTCTACTCGCCCTGTCTGTGCTCTTGGCAGACATTGTTACTCCATCTCAGCGTTCCCTCCCACCGAGCCTGGGAAGCACCCTCAGCATCCTTATCACAGCACCACACGTAGCCTCTAGCGTTAGATCAGGGTTAAAACCCAGTGTCATTCCTTCCTAGTGGGATGGTGTGCTAACTCTTAGAGATTGTTTATGATCTTAATAAATAACCTAGACTCCTTTCCCTGACCCCAAGTCAGGCCTACCTTCTTAGGCTTTAATTTACCCGAAATCAGAGCCACGGTGGCTTCTCACTCTACTATTTTTGGTCAAATATCAGAAAGGTATCTGATCAAGAGCGCTGCCCGTGCCAGTGGCTTCACGCTCTGCCGGGGCCTGCTGAGTCCTCAGAGCTGTGCTGGGCCCCATGGGCCTGGAGGAGGAGGACACATACCTCCTGTCTAGGAGAGGAGAGAAGACAGAAGATTAAGTAGAAGCCATCAAAGGCCAACAGAAGGGGTGGGGTGGCCTCAGTGCTGGAAACAGAGAGAAAAGGCTCCTCGGGAGTGGAGTGGTGGGCCTCCTAGGGGTGGGGGGCAGCATACAGCAGCATGGGCAGGGCTGGCGGATTTGGCGGAGGCCATTCTGGGTCTGAGCGCCTCCCTTTCTGCCAGATGGCGGCCAAGCATCTGGCAGGGGTCCTGCTACATTCCTTGAGTGAGGAGTGCTACTGGAGCCCCCTGTCCCACCCGCTGCCCGAGTTCATGAGCAAGGAAGAGAACTCCTTCATCACACAGGCCCTGCGGAAACCTCACCTCTATGAAGGAGACAAGTAAGCCCTGCCCAGACCACGCCAGTCTTGTGCTCCCCACCTGGGGCTCCGATGTCCCCTCTCTCTGCCTGGCACTTTCCTCCAGCAGCCACCCAGCTCACTGCCAGGCAGGCTCTTCAGCATCCGCAAGAGCCAAATAGACCAGGGAAGATGGTCTGGGGATGGAGATTGGGAGGAGAATTCTTTAAGGCATCCAAAGGTCGAATTATTTGAAGGTTACCTGCCTTCCTACCTCTCTCTCATTTGATTAATTATTGAAGGTGGGATCTGAGTGGCCCTCCCCTGCTCCTTGCCCTGGCTGCCTAATGCAGCACCGGGTGCTGGAAGCTACGTCTCTTCTCCCAGAGCATCTGTAGCATTTCTGGGCCCACTGCCCACCCGAGCCTTTCAGTTCCATAACTCTGGGGCTTGAGAAGGAGCTGCAGGTGGCATCTGGGGCTTGAGAAGGAGCTTCAGGTGGCATCTGGTGTCTATGAATTATGCAGGAGGGGGTCACCTTACCAGGGCAGCTGTTGACTCTGGGGCAGAGGGGCCTGCATGACAGGCCAGCCGTGCTGCTTTGACAGGCTTCTGCTGAAGCCGGGGTTGCCGTTTGTGTCTTTCAGCCTCTACTGCCCGAAGGATAATATTGAGGAAGCCCTCCTGCTGCTCCTCATCAGTGAGTCCATGGTAAGCTCCAAGGCTTTCCTTCTCTGCCCCTGTGGGGTAAGACTGCAGGGCTCAGGTCCTGATCCAGCTCAGCCTCCCACAGACATCCCTGAAGTGAGATTCTTGGATCTACCCCCTGCATGGGGCTAAGGCTCACTTACCAGGTTTGGGTCTGGTGCACGAGGCTGTATTTGGCACTTGAGTAGGGACCAAGTTATGAGTCCCCAGTACCTCTTCTTGGATCATAAGAGATGATTATCAGTGAGTCATCAGTATGCACTGAGCAGCCCTGTGCTGGTGCTGGGACTGGTGTGAGGGAGTCGAAGGAGCATGTACTCTCAAGGCATAAGGCCTGGATTCAGCTCCCAGCTCTGCCACTGTTAGCTGAGGGCCACGGGCAAATCTAGTACCTCTGAGCCTCAGTTTCTTCACCTGTAAAATGATGGTAGTGCACAGGGGTAAGTGTGCCTGTACCAGGAATTTACTCGTTCAGGCAACTATTTATTATTAGCATCTTTGTGCCTGGCCCTGTTCTAGAAGCCAGAAACACAGCAGCAAACAGATGGAGAAAAGTCTCTGCCCTCCTGGAGCCTACATTCTAGTGAGAGAGGTGGACAGTAAATTAATTCACTACTACAATATCCAGGGTACTGGTGTCTGAGTGCTATGGAAAAGTAAAGCAGAGGAGGGAAAAAGTGTGCTGGATAAAGCACACATGAAGTGCTCTTTGGCTGTTTTCACAAGAGCCGTTTCCCCTGCCCCAGGCAGGGAGATGAGCCAAACACGCACACATGTCTATACATGTGCACACTCATGCACGCATGGAGCTCCAGGGAAGGAGAGAGGTGTGGTCCGGGGAGTGGTGGGAAGGATGGCCTGGACTGGGCTGAGGGAGGTCCAGGTTCCACTGGGCAGAAGTCGGGTGGTGATGCCGTCCACATGCGTGCTCAGGAGGAGTCCAAGGCTGGGTCTGAGCCCTCTGACTGAGGGGTCTCTCTGAGCTTGTGAGCTGGGGGAGCCCCCCCCCCCCGCAGGTTGAGAACTAACTTTGCTGAATTGGCACATCTGAGAGCAGTGGGTGGAAATAGGAGTTTAAGAAACCAAGACCCCATGAGCTGGGTCCCTGAACAGACTAGAAAGCTAATGTTCCCCTGAATACCTGGGACCATGAGTGCCAGACTTGTTCAGAGAGCTTTGGTCAGTGGGTTTCCTCTGCCTCAGTGGGTCCATCAGCAGGTAGGCAGGAGGAGGGACACTGGGCTGGGGTAGGATAGAGGTTATCCTTCCTTGGCTAGGCCATGGTCCTGAAAGGTTGACAGGGTCATGCTGGTGAGCGGGTCAGTGGTTGCTCCAAGGAGGGGCATCTAGCTGGTTAGCCCAAGGTAGGGATAGAAATCCAAATGACAGATTTGATTTTCATGGGTGAACAGTGCACTTTCCAAAGAAAATGGGCTCTCACTCTGACCACAGACTGCACCTTGATTTCTTTTTTATCTTTTTAAAGATTTTTATATATTTGAGGGCAAGAGGAAGCACAAATGTTGGAGAGGGGTAGAGGGAGATGTAGAAACAGATTCCCTGCTGAGTGGGGAGCCCAACACGGAGCTTGGTCCCAGGACCCTGAGATCACGACCTGAGCTAAAGGTAGACGCTTAACCTATTGAGCCACCCAGGTGCCCCTGAGCCTGGTTTCTTTTTTTTTTTTTTTTTTTTTAATTTTTATTTATTTATGATAGTCACAAAGAGAGAGAGAGAGAGAGAGAGGCAGAGACACAGGCAGAGGGAGAAGCAGGCTCCACGCACCGAGAGCCCGATGTGGGATTCGATCCCGGGTCTCCAGGATCGCGCCCTGGGCCAAAGGCAGGCGCCAAACCACTGCGCCACCCAGGGATCCCTGAGCCTGGTTTCTAATGATGGAACTGCAGACATAGACCGGTACTCTGTCTGCCCCTCCCCCACACACACACCTGAGCCATCTCCCCACCCACACCCTCAGATGAGACTGCACTAAAGTCTCCTGTCTCAGGAAACTCCCCTCCCTGTGCTGAGGATTACAGGTGGGAGGTAAAAAGGTGAAAGCAGGAATGTTCCTTAGGCCCTTTCTCTGCCAGATTCCAAACTGATTATCTCCTAGAGGGAGGCATTACGTTGAACCGTATGAAAAATAACAATTTCGTACTTCAGTCTAGAACGAATATGTCTCCAACTTACAGATGACAAAAGTAAGGTTCAGGGCAGGTGTGTGTGTCTTGGTGAAGGTCACTCAGTAATGATCCTCGCAGCCGTGATACAAATCATGTCCGCCTGCCTAGATAGCTTCCAAAGCACAGAGCTTGGGCCCCATGGAGCCCAAGCTCTGGCCTGCAGTCCTGATCTGCCACTTATGAGCCGCTTTGATTCTCAGTTTCTTCATCTGTAAAAAGGCCAAGGGGGTAATTTTGAGGATTAAGTGAAACAAGGCTCAGGGAGGGCTTTGTCAACAGGGACATGCCTGTGGGTGTGAGACAGCAGGGGCGGAGGCTGGAGTCTGTCTCCCCCAGCCATATTCTCTGGCCCCTGCCTTATCTGTGTGCCAGGACCAGATGGAGTTCAGATCCCTTTCCATGAGGTTATCCCCTCACCCCACCCCAAAACCCTAAGCTGCCCTATATCTCAAAGTGGAAGATGGCCTTTTACTACAAGGTGGCCCACATTTGGAGCCAAGGTGAATTTTCCTAAATACTTGCTTTCCATCTTTGCAGCTCCTGCCCTTTTGTAAGAGGCTGTATGACTTGCTGGCCTGCCCAAGAGATCCGGGGTGCAGGCCAGCTTGCCAGGCGGGGTCCTGGGAATTCCCTCTAGCATGCACAGCAGAGGAAGTTGTACACTGGGCGGGGAGGAGGCTCTCCTCCAAGGCCTGCTGATTTGTTTCCTCTTGCTCACACCCAGCCTTGTCACACATTCAGAAACCAGAAATTTGGTGGGGAGCTTTAGCATGTCCTCTACAGAGGGCTTTCCTCTTGGGATCTGGGCCTGGGCTCTGACTTCTCTCTTGCTCCTGTTTCATACTCTCCTTCCCTGCAGGTCACATTCTCAGGCAGGTATGGGCACCACCGTGCCAGCCTCCCAGGCTCTGATCCCTTAGCTGAACCCCGAGGCTCAGCCTGGCCTCCAGGTACCTGCAGGGTTTTCCTCATCTCCCTGTGATGCTGCCTGGGTTTGGCTGCAGATAACAGGGAGAAGCCTCTAGAACTGCAGCTGGCTGCCTTGGCTGTTACTCCGGTTTTACTAATACCTGCAGAATTCATTATGCTGTGGTAAAAGCCACGCCAGCACAGGCAACCCAGGAGACATAATCATCAAAGCTTTCCACCTCCAGGATCATCGGAGCAGCTGCTCTGGGAAAGGGTGTTTGCAGGTTTCTTGAGCACGTCAGCCCCTATTTTGTGGTTTGGAACTCAGAGGAGTAGCCTGCATGCAGTCTTGAGTGTGGCGCTGTTACCTTGGATATGGTTTTTGTTACAGGCTAACCGAGCGTGATCAGAATGAATAGGGAACCCCACCCCTTGTCTTTCAAAAGGTAAATAGAAACCTTACAAATGTCATCACAGAAATGCAAGGTATTCGAGTAATAACTGGTTGAAGAAGATTTGTGTTTTGGACCTAATTTTGAGTCTTTGGGGCCAAAAGGATATTTAAAATCTATCCATCTACCCACTGGTTTGCTCATCTGTCCTTCTATCTATCTGTCCATCCATCCATCCAGTCTTGTTTGAGCAGCTACAGCATGCCAAACCATACTTGGCACTGCAGACACAGTGATGGGGAGTTCAGTCATGGCCTCCGTCCCGTATGTACTCCCAGCTACGGGAGAATGTAACCAGGGACCTGGAGGAAATCCTGGTCTTCCTATCAGAAGGAATCACCCCAGTCTCCTGAACCCCAAGTGTATATTCTAGTTTTTAAAAGAATCATATCAAAACTAGTCTGATTTTTCTCAAACAGTTGGAGAATCAGGAAGTATGCAAGTCTTGATCCTTTCTAAAATACTCATCTAGGCATAAAAATATACACGAAAGCAGACTGAATCCGTGGGCCCCTGTTTCATTCAGCTGGTGGAGAAGCTGCTGCTAGTATCAGGTGCTTGGGAACTAAAAGGTCACAAAGGCCTGGTGTTGAGTGAGATTGGGGAGAGGGGTAAGCTTCTGGGGACCCTGCAGGTTAACTCACTGTGCCACGCCCCATGTCAATCCAGTCTTGAATTGGCCATTCACCATCTGTGCGGCCTGGTCAAGGCTCTTCCCTCCCTGATCCTTAGTTTTCTCATCTGTAAAATGTGCCTAATGAGGCCTTTCTTGCACAGAAAAGGCAAGACAGCGAACACACAGGTGCCTGGTACATTGTAGATGTTTGACACGTGTTTGTTTTGTCCTGATAAATACTTGGTTCTGATTCAGTCATTTCAGAAAACATTTAGGCTCAGATCTAGTTGGAAGAAAAATTGGTTTGAGGATACCATTCAGTTTAAAAAAAAAAAGTGCTTCTCGGGCTTGATTCCATTTGGGACTCAGCAGATGAGCACAGATTTTGGCACCCGGTTCGCTCTGCTGCAGGCTGCCTTGGTAAAGGGTCTGGTAACGCTGCCAGCTCGGAACAGGCGGTTCAGTAGAGGTGGGAGAGCCTCTCGCCCTCGCTGGCAGGAGGAGCTGTGATTTCTGCCGCAGAAGCCTGACGCGGCAGGAGAGTGGGGGCCGGCGTGGGCCTGGCCCGGGGCTCGGGGTAGATGGGACACGTCACAGAGCATGCTATTTCTTGGCTCCGTGGACTGGCAGCTTGAGAGCCATGGTAATTATGTCTGCTGGTGGGGGATGACAGCACGAGCGGAACATGACAGTGTCCTCCAGGGAGGGGCAGGTGCCAGTCACAGAGGCTGCTGGGAGACTCCTTTCCGGGGTGCTTCTGTGGGGTGCCAGCAGCGGGCCCTGAGGCTGGGTCTGTGGCCAGGATGGAGCAGCTGTGTCTGAGAACCGGGTGGAGCAGGGCCTGGACATGTTGCCCAAGGGGCTTTATCCCTGATTGGGAAGGCCCAGCCTTGTGTTTTGCTTCGGTTCCTCCATAAGCAGGGCCATCCTGGGGCCTCTGATGGCATGGACGGGCTACTGGATACTTCTTCAGAGGCCTCTGGGGGTGAAGTCAGAATGTCTAGGTTCTAATCTGGGTCCCACCTATCTGTATGCTTTGGGGAGCTTTCCTGGGCCTCGGTCTTCTCATGTGTGAAATAGGACAATAGTACAGGAGGTCACTGTGAGATGCCACTTACAAAGTACCCCACAAGTCAATTCCCTTTCCTTCTCTTACCCTGTTTGTGTCAAGGATTAGAAAGGAGAAACAGGGCTGGATGGAAATGAAGGTCAGTGTGGTCTGAGGCTCTGCAATTAGCACAAGGTCAGGACCAGGGCTGACAGGGGAGGCCCATGAGGCCAGAAGCTGTCCTGGACTGGCCTTTGGAGGTTTCATCTTCTGGGACTCAGTGTTGGAAGAAGGGTTACCTGCCTTGGCTTTCACGTGGGCTGGCCAGCCTGGACCCATGGCAGATCCCTTGCCGGCCCTCCCATAAGACCCTAGATTTGCTTCGTGGATCCTTCTCGAAAGATGTGGGTCACACTGGCAATGATGAGCTGTTGGAGAATAGGGAGTAGGGAGGAGCATGCTTTGGCGTTTCCTCTTGACCTGCAGTGGGCCTGGGGTGAATGTTCTCCATTTGGAGGAGGCTGCCTTGGGGGAGACAGGTTAGGAACAGGTACAGCTCAGGAGCCCTGCCTGGGACAAAATGTGGGGACCAGACAAGGAAAGGCAAGGCACTCCCAGAGGTGAGGGCTTGGAGTTTGTGCAGGGAGGAACAAGGGGAGAATCGTCTTCATGGCCCCAGACGAGTAAGGATGATGGTGGTGACAAGACTGTTCATTGTCTACATGTTGCCTTCTAGGCCGTAGGCGCATGCACATCTGTGTCTGTGATCTGAAGGATTTCCTAGCAAGGCCACTTGAATAGTGGAGGAAAGAGTGGCTGGGACTAGTTCAGAGCAGGCTGCTGGGGGTGAATCGGAGCATCGCTGGCCCGAGGGCGGTGAGCTCAGGCAAGGAGGGAACAGGACCCCCGAAGCCCCCAGAGTTCCTGCCCTGCTACCAGCCCCCACAGCTTCCTTCCTTTTGCCATGTCTCCCCCACCCAGCGAGCAGCACCACAGCATTTTACCGCAGCCCCACCCTAAAGCCATAGCAACCAGGGCAAACTTCTGTTTTTGGTTTTCCTTTGTGGAACCATGCTTCCCGCTTGACACAGGCGCCCTGAGACCTCTTCCCTGCTGTCTGCCTGCTGGGGAGGCCCAGCCCCAGGCTGAGAACCACCCAGTCCTCTGACTTAACCCTAGCCCAGGGCTGGAAATCCGCCCCTTCTGCCCCCCAGGCATGCACTCTGTCTTAAAGGTCAAGAGAAGAAAGGCCCAGAAGTCTTTCTTGACATCACTCATGATTACAGATGTGGACCACAGAAGGTGGTGGAGACAGCAAGGCACGTCCCTGGCCTAAGAACCAATGAACTGTTGCGCATACAGGTGCTGGGGTGTGTGCCCCATGCCAGGAGAGGACAAGAGGGGGTGGTCTTGCCTGGCAGGATGAGTCAGGTGGCCAGGTACCTGCACTGAGGTCTGAGGGGCCAGGAGACATCCAGGTTGATGGAGGGCATAGACAGTCCATGATGCTTAGGGGGAGCTACAGGGAGTTCTGTGGGGGCAGGGGGAGACTGGGAGCTGACTGGGGGAGAAACTTGCCAGGTGGACAGGGCCTCGTGGTGAAGGACCTTGTATGGCAGCCACAGAAAAGGAAGTTTGACTTTGTGCTGGGACCGTGTGGAGGGGGGTGGGAGTCGGGGTCCACAGGGGTTACTCTTCAAGGACAGGCCGACCAGAGCTGAGGATGGACAGACCATGCCCAGAATGAGACTGGTCTGCACATACAGCCCATGTGCCCAGCCAGGCTTCGCCCCAGGCCCCACAGCAAAGCCGCCCAGCTGCAGGCTGCCTGCACTGCCCCCCTTCCATCAGGGCCCCTCTCTCCCACTGGGTTTCTAGGGCAGGTTCCACTGGGCATGAGTACTGCTGCTATGGGGGTTCCATGGCCCCCTCTCTGAGGGCAGGACTATACCTCACATCCTCTCATTGCCTCCACCCTTGTCATTGCTGCCTAGCAAGGCCACCTCTGGAGGGTGGGGGGAGTACTCTCAGGGGCCAGAGCTGGGGAGTTGCCAGAAGAGGAGATGAGGGGTGGTCCATGGCCAGGTTTGTGCTCCTCCTCTGCTTTGTCAAAGAGCTCCTGCCAAGCCTCTGAGAATTTCTTCTGCCTTCCTGATGGTGCCTGTGTGGGTGGATTTCACCGGGAGGGAGGGGGATTTCTCTGGCACTTTCCCTCTCTACTCCTCTCCCCTTAACCCTTTGATGTTCCTGACCAGCTCTTGTTTATTGGGCTGGCAGCAGTGCTCATCCTTTCTGGGGATCGCTTGGCATCCCTGCACCTTCTCTGGGGGCTGGCCCATGTACATGGGAATGGTCACAGTCCTCACCTATTGTGGCCAGAGGGGCACCCATCAGGACCCCTGGCCACTGGCCTGTCTTCCTAAAGTGCCCCCTTGGGTGAGTCACTTCCTTACATCTTAGAGGCATTTTGGCTTCCAGAACCCTCTGAGAATGCACTTCAGGCCTACACAATAGGGCACATTCAGAGCCTGCAGTGATAAGGCCACTGGGCTCCTTCTCCCTCTATAGCCACTCACCCGTGGGAGCCTCAGCCCCTAACCTGGAGAAGGGGTTCGTAATTTTGCCCAGAGGGAGGTTTTGAGGACCATCTGTGAATACAAAGGATTGTCTGGATCTGACAATGGGAACTTGGTTTTAAGGGCCAGTAGCTCCCTTTTATCCCAGCATCCTCGATTCTGAGGTCCTATGTGGGGAAGTAGAAGAGGGGGAGTCCCAACACACAAAAGGGGGTTCAGCCCCAACTACAGAGGGAGAGGGATACTGGGAGTACCCAGCAGGAGCATCTGGCTGGAACCAAGCTTTGCTTCAGCTCAGATAGAGCCCTCAGGGGATATGTGTGTAGGAGATGCCGGGGTCCCAGATCATCCTTAACCTGGTCCCTGCCCTGTTGCTGTTCAGCTCGGAGACTCCATGATTCTTGTTGAATTACTCCCAGGCCTGAGTGTTGTCACCAGAGTATGGGTTTGCAAGGGCTTGGGACCATAGGCCACAGAACAAGAGGGTCGTGAATCCCCATTGGGGAGGCTTCAGGCTTGGTGATACAGAGCCTCTTGCTTCAGATTGTACAGAATTGCCTACTCCTTTTTTTTTTTTTTTTTTAAAGATTTATTTATTTATTTATTCATGATAGACACAGAGATTGAGAGAGAGGCAGAGACACAGGAGGAGGGAGAAGCGGGCCCCATGCCGGGAGCCCGACGTGGGACTCGATCCCGGGACTCCAGGATCGTGCCCTGGGCCAAAGGCAGGCGCCAAACCGCTGAGCACCCCAGGGATCCCCGAATTGCCTACTCCTAAAGCACATTTCCCCATTGTCCACTGCTGCCGCCCGCCCCGCCCCCCCCCAGGATCCCCCAATCCCCTTGCTCAGCAGCCACCTGGCAACTCTGAACTACTGAATGCATAAGTGCTGGAGAACAGGAACACAGACCCCATGTTATGGGAGAGGTTTCTTAGGGAGCTCAGAGAGGAGAGCTCTATGGTCAGAAGGAGTCAAGGATCAGGTCTGGGGTGAACACAGGAGTGATGGGAAGGAGTAGGGGGTGCGGGGGGGGCATCCTTATCAGAGGGACTTGTGGCACCAAGGGGCCACAGCCCAAGCTCCCATCCTGTGAGTGAGGCAGCAGAGCCACCCACCTGATCTAGACAATTTCAGATATAACTTGAAGCTACAAGCATGCAAGCAGCTCTTCCATGAAACAGCTCACCTGTATCCTCAAAAATGCTAGTGTCCAAGAGATGGGGGCTGAGGGGTCCTTCTGAATGATTGGAGACTGAACAGACGTGGCCCCTGAATGTGGGCATGGTCCTGGGTTGGGTTCTGGAATGAGACAACTTCTAGTAAGGCCATCGGTGGGCAGGTGGTGAGCTGTGACTGAACTGGTGTTTGGAGGTAGCAATTTTACATTTCCTGAGATACTGGCATTCCTTGTGTGGCTGTAAAGAGAATGTCCTCTGGTCCTCAGGGGTCAAGGGTCATCTTACCCCAATGACTCTGTCATTATTGTATACTGGAGAGAGAGAAAGCGGACGTGGGCGGTGCCATTATCCTTGCAACCTTTCTGTGGGTTTGAGATTCGTAGTCTGAACCATTGAACACCAGAAGCCCTCCAAACTACTGCCTCACCCCAACCTAGGCTGCGGGTGCAGGTTTTCTGTCTTACATGGGAGTCATTTTGGGGGTGTGGAAACGCTCTGGCACATTTTGGGAGCATGGCCTGGGGTAACAGCGCAAGGATCACAGTCACTGGGCCTTGGAGGCAGGCAGCTGCTTATTTTATGTCCTTATTCTTTCCTAAACCACATCCCTCTTCAGGCTACCCGGGATGTGGTGCTGAGCCGGGCGCCAGAGCAGGAGGAGGACCGGGCGGTGAGCCTGCGGAACGCTGCGGCCATCTATGACCTCCTGAGCATCACGCTGGGCAGGAGGGGCCAGTACGTCATGCTCTCCGAGGTATGGCTCCCACCTCCGCCCCCGAAGTCAGGCGGCTCACCAAGGCAGTCGGGTGGAGCCACCCTTTGACCTCCTCCACCATCCTTTCCCTGCCTCCGCGGGGTACAGCTCAGTCCTTGGGGAGACCAGGCTTGGAGCTGTTCCATTTCCAGTGCTGGGAGAGCTTCCCTTCACTGGTAGGAGGGGTGGTTTGGATTTGGGTTGTTCTACTAGTGTTTTTGTATATTTTCTTTTGAAAGAACACATGGGATCGTAAAGAGAAGCACAAGGGGGAAATTAATCCATCCCCCAGTTTATGCTGTAGATGACACTGGTATTTTGTGACTCCATCTCCTGGCAGGGCTCTGAGCTTGGTGTGTGTTGGGAACCTGCAACCCCTTCCCACTCAAGCTAGACAGAGCACCTCCATTCTATTGAGCAAACCCTCGTGGGCAACACTCCCGGGGTGGCACCCATCTGGGGTGGAGGCAGGGGAACCAGGACACCACGCTGCCCCCTCTCTATCCCCCATGATGCGAATGGCATACACACATTTTTAAGCTTTCAGATCTGGGCTGGGATCAGAGGTAGCTCTAGGGCTCGTGTCTCCTTGTGCAAGAGTGGGCCTCTTGGCAGTAGATTCTCTCCATGTGTTTAGGACGGCTCCTGAGAGGAGAGGTGGTGACATCCACTGAGCCCCTGCTTGCACCCGGCAAGGTGCTTTTAGATGATAACATCTTTAAGTCATGTTCTCTTGAGTTTACCGATGAAGCAACCAGAGGGGTTGCTTCTTGCCCTAGATGGTGGAGGGGAGTGCATTTGAGCCAGGACGTGAACCCACGCTATTGAGCTCTTAAAGTCCATGCTGTCTGGTTTCAGAACGCACCTCTGTCCCCCACCCTGCCTGACCATGGCCACAGGGTGAACCCTGGCCTCACATGCGGGCTGCTGCCTCCATTGAATGGAAGCACTTGTATCGTCTGCCGGACCCCACCAGGCCACTCCTGATTTTGGGTTGCCCAGGATCGGACAGGCCAGCGGGGCAGTCAGTTGTCTCTGGTCATAGAGAATAGCAGAACCGAGAAAAGTCTTTCCATTTGGGCAACTTTGTAGTTGGCCTGCTCTGCCACTTACTGGCCCTGTGACTCTGGCAAGTCATTCAAACCTCAGCCTCCAGATCTGTGAAATGGGGGTAATGGAGAACCCACCTCCCAGAGTTGTTGGGGACAGTAAGTGTGAGTACATGTAAAAAGCTGAGAGTGGTACCATGCACAATAATAATAAATGACAGTTATCATTTTTATGGGATGTTTACATTTTAAAAGCTCCTACCCAATCTCATTCACTTTTCACCATCGCCCTGTGAGACATTCACATGTTACAGAGGTAGGAACCGAGGGCCAGAGACAGTCAGAGACATGGGCAACATCACACAGCATAACCTGTCCAGTGCCAGGGCCAGGATATGCCCGGAGTTTCCTGACAGGAACCAAGTATGGACCTCCTGCAGCCTCCTACAGGAAGTGATTTGGGCAGTGATTACCCTGGGGGGTATAGGATCGGCTGGGGGTTGGAGGATCTCTTGGGGAGAAAGTGCTGACCAGAACCCTCTCCTCAGTGCCTAGAGCGAGCCATGAAGTTTGCGTTTGAAGAATTTCACCTTTGGTACCAAGTGGCCCTCTCTATGGTGGCTTGTGGGAAGGTAAGACCAGGGTGTGTGTTGGGTGGGGGAGGTTGCACACCACCTTTGGGGCCTCTGCTCTCCTCTGGCTTCTTCCAGGGGCAGGCAGAGGGCATGGCGATGATTCAGAAATGTCCTCCAGCATCGGGTTTTAATCTCTAGGAGAGTGAGGGGTGCCAGAGTGTCATACACAGACCCCTGTGTGACTCTGGTGTCCATCTGTGACCTACAGGTGTGCAACTGTGAGTCTGTGGATGCTCTTCAGGTACATGTGCACACATGGGGCATCAGAATTTCCATGTGTGACTCAATGAGTACAACTGCACAAAACAGGCATGGGACAAGGGTTCTGAGCGAGGGACATGTTCATTTGGGCCATAGCCCTCTTCCTGCACATCAAGTATGGTGTCAGGAAAGGACCTTCCTGTGAAAGGACCTGTTTAGGAGGGAGGGGTTGAAGAGTGGAGCAGAGAAGTGGCACCCACAAGGGAGTTTGGAGGGAGAATTGTGCCCATGGATGTGGCAGGACAGGGGTAAGGGGAACTCTGCCCAGTGTGAGGGGACTGTCCTTATTCCGGGTCACCAGGGCCACCTTCACTCTCTACCCACCAAGCCCTGTTCTAGCACCCCCTGGTTTCTCCTCTGATGAGAATTCCACTTACATAAGCCTCTATTTTCAGCAGTAACATGAAAGGAAAACCTTTCCGGGGCTGGGTGCTAAGGGTGTTAGAGCCAAGGATGCTACAAATGCAGGAAATAAGGTGGCAGGAGCTTGCAGATTGTTCCAAGAGCTGTAAACACCCAGAGCCCTTTTGTGGGGCTGAGGGGATTCCTGCCCCCTCCTCCGCCCATCTGTGCCACCTGCCATTTCTAGCCTTCAGCTCCGCTCAGAGGAGGGCCCTCTGCGGCTTGCCAGCATCTCCCCCACAAAGGTTAGACAAGGAAGAGGAAGAGGAGCAGGTGCTGCAGCCTCATAGGTGGGAAGGAGCCAGGGAAGTATGTGTAGTGAGAATCAAGTAGGGAGCTTCCCACCCCCCTCAGCCCCCACCAGGCATTTGTCTTCCCCACTCCCATCATGTTAACCACCTCCCAGAGCATCCTGAATGCACAGACATGGTCCACCCTGACTCTGTGCTCAGCAGGGTCTTGTCAAGGCTCAGGGAGCATTCAGGCCACAGATAGAGTGAGTCCTGAGGGAGGGGAGGAGGTGGGGCTGGAGCTTCCACGGAGCCTGGGCAGACAGCTCACAGTGGCATGTGACAGCTTCTTCCTGCTTCTGGGAAACAAAGAACCTCTAGTCTTGGAATAGTGAGCACAGAGCAGGAGGAGAGGCCCAGGGCCAGGGCAGTGGTCCTCACCCTTCTGGGGGTCATGGACCCTTTGAGATGCCAAGAAAAGCTGAGGACCCCTCCTCAGAAGAATGCAGCACACTCAGGAGTTAGCTTTGGGTTTAATCTCTGGTGGTGGTCCAGGAAACCACTCTCCCCGGCCCCCCACCATTCCCAGGGGAAGGTGTTAGCCTAGGAGGTATGGGATCATCAGCCTCCCTACTGAGAAGAGCCAGGCTCAGAGAGGTCCACACGCAGTCCAGCACGACCCAGGATCCAGGGGGTTTGGTGTCCCAGTCTGGCTTCTTTACAGACCAGCAAGATGGGCACGAGAATGGGCTTAACAGGCAGGGAGTTGGGGCAATCGGTGAGTACCTCACACTTGAGGCTCTACAGGCTGGAGACAGTAGGTGATACCCATGCCTGCATTTGGTACAGTAAGAGATTGTTCTGGAAGCGTACTCTCCACCCCTGCAGGAACCCTGCACACCAGCTCAGTGTGCCTGGTTGGCCCAGGCAGCCCTCCAGCAGAGTGGCCAGAGCTGGCCTTTGCCCCAGCGTAAGGTTCTGTACCTGCACTTCTGCTAAAGGTGTGGCCGGCCGGATATAAATACATCTGACACCGCAGCCCGTGGGAAGAAAAGATGAGGTCCATGACATGATTTAGGTCGCTCCTTCTCTTGGTCTCTTCAGCAGTCACATTGGTTGTGTTGCTAGGTAACCAGCATGACAAAAAAAAAAAAGCTGCCTGCCCTGACTGCGGAGTCCTCCCATGGCTTCTGAAATAGCAACACTTTGTGGTCTGTGGTGAACATGGACGGTTGGGGTTGTAGACCTTTATTTCAGTGTTAGAGAACCCTTCAAGCCTGCAGAGGTCAGCAGCCAGGGAAGGGGAGGGGAGCTCGAGGGTTGCTGTGGTGTGTGGACAGGGGGCCGTGGCCCGGGAAGCTGGGAGTGACCTTCACAGGAGAGCCGATGGCCTGGCCCCCTCCCCACAGCCTGCCGGAATAGGTCATCTGCTGACACCCGCCGGTGCTGGGTCTCACACCTCCATTTCCTGAGTGAGCGGTGGGGAAAGGTAGCTTTTGTCTTCTCCCCTCTGGCCTTTCTACAGGCACCTGATAGGCAAGAGCCATGGCCTCTTCCCTCTTCTCGCAGTGACCCCACAACCCCAGCGCAGTACTGGGCACAGAGCTAGCCCTTGGCTGAGACACGTGGAACTGGCCTACTGAGCGCAGGGCCACCATCTGTCATGTCTGGGCTGAGAAAAGCTTTTCATTAGCTGGTGGGAGAAGAAGGGTAGCTAGAAAAAGGCTGGGGGTCCAGCTCTCTCTCTGTCCGTGCCTCACACTGAACTATGGACAGGTAAGCCTTCCAGAGCCGTTTCCTCAGTTGCTGGGATGGATGAAAGCTCCTTAATGGTGAGGAAGCTTGGCTCAGAGTAGAGCTTAGTATATGGAGACTCTGGTTACACACCTGCCCCTGCCTACTGGGGATCACACAAGTGTGGAGTGTACACATTTGAGGGGCAGGGGGGTGTCACTGTTGAGTTTTCTTGGAAAAGTGTTGGATTTGGTCAGAAGCCCTGAGTATGTTGCGCGCCTGTGTGTGTGTGTGTGTGTGTGTGTGTGTGTGTGTAGCAGGGAGACCGAGGCTGTTTCTCCTGCCAAGGCAGTCACCACAGAGGGAGGATAGGGCAGTGGTTATGGGCTTAAGCCAGGCTGTTCAAACCCCAGCTCAGCCATGTATGGGCACTGTGGCTTTGAACAAGCTACTTCTCTGTTTCAGTTTCCTCATCTGTAAATAGGGACATAGCACACCTCCCTCATAGGAGAGTTGTGAAAGTTAAATTTATAAAGCACTTAGAACAGGAGACGGCAGACTTTCTGTACAGGGTCAGATAGTGCACGTTTTTGACTTTCCAGGCTGAGCAGCCTCTGTGGGAACTCCTCCACTCTGTCATAAAAACAGCCATGGGCAGTACACACATGAATGGGTGTGCCTGGGTTCCAATAAAACTTTATTCGCGGAAGGTGGAGGGCCACATTTGGCCGGTGGACTGTGTTTTGCTGAGCTCTGATTCATAGCAACGGGTAGTGCCTAGTAAGACCTAAATACGTGTTACCTGGTGTTCTTTTTCTCATTACTGTGAATGCTATTGCTGCCTGCCTGTGGATGGTCTCTCCTGGCCATCCTCAGTAGGTCCGTTCTGTCCCCATCTCTGTGGCCCAGTCCTGGAGCCTTGAGGGACCTCAGACTCCTGCCTGGAGGTTCTCTCTGCCTCTGCCCGCTTAGCTTCTCTCCTCCTCTGCCAGCCTTTATGCCTCCCCTGAACTCTCCACGACGGCCCTTCTTCCAAGTCCTGTGGAGCTTCGGCCTCATCTTGTCACCTATAAACCAAGGCTGTTAAACTCAGATGTTTGAGAGAGCCCCCTTTTGCCTCTAAAATTTCTGCGGGTCACATTTGAATTCCTTTGAAGAGTTTCCACCTGTTGTTACCTTAGCTGTTGGCGCCTCACCCAGGCAAGGGTCATAGTCTCCATTTTCCAGATAAGACTCTGAGGCCGGGGAGAGATTTGTCTGCCAACATGACCTGGGCTTCTTCCCCTGCTGGGCCTTCTTCCTGGCTCTTGGAGTGGAGGGACGAAGAGCAGGGACTGGCTATTTGGGAATACCCCCCGCTGTAGGCACGAGGCGCCCAGTCTGTCAAGACCCAGGGCTGCCAGTGATGGTATCACTTGCCCTTTCTTTTGCAGTCGGCCTATGCTGTGTCACTGCTGCGGGAGTGCATGAAGCTTCGACCGTCAGACCCCACCGTGCCCCTGATGGCTGCCAAGGTCTGCATCGGGTCCCTGCATTGGGTGAGTGAGCTACGGGGGCAAGGCCCAGATCCCAGCAGCTACCTCGGAAGAGTGGCAATGGGCATGAGATCAGGGCATGCACATCTTGCTGTGTGTATAAGGGGTGGGGGTGGAGGGGGACATGGGGAGCTGGGAGGCAGACAGGCCTGGAAGGAAAATCTGAGAAAACCAGCCTCTGTCCGCAACAGCAGCTCCCCCAACTCAGGCTAGTATCAGGTTTATGGTTCAGCCTTGAGTTGTGGTCTCTAGAGAACCAAAATGTAGAGTCAAAAGTAAAGTGGGGCCCCACCTGCCCAGCAGTGCAGGAGTGGGCAGGACTTGGAACACCTGGGCCAGCCATCATTTGGATGGAGGCTTCACATGACTACAGCGTACAGTTCTGCGTGGGCAGGACTAGAAGGTGGCCTCCTCCGTTGGCTCCTTTGTTCCTTTTGGCTCTAGCCTATGGGTCCGTGCCCTGTGCTCAGCTGCCTGCCGAGGGCTCTGCGGCTGAAGGGTCAGATACACCCTCTCCCCTCAGGGCCTGGCTTCCTTGAGCCCACACAAGCCTCCTGATGTGAGGGGCCGTCCTAGAACAAATGCATCCTCTCCTATACTTTGGTCGTCTACTCCACCCACTTCTCCTCTCTTTGGGCAAAATAGCCCAGTTCCTCTATCTGCCCTCCAGGTCCATTGTCTCCCTAAAGGGAGCTGCTCTCATACACGGTCCACCCCTGCCTGTTTTCCCAACCCCAAAGCCCACTCTCACCATGGTTGAGGGCCCAGCTTGTCCCAGCCAGCAGGGGCCAGGCTTCAGAATTAGCAGCCTGCCTGACCCACTGCCACTCCCCCTCTTTAGGCATCCAGCCCTGGGAAGGGAGACTTCGTGTTCTAACCATTCCTGCCAAGTCTCCCAGGGACTGGAAACTGGCCTGACCCTCCCCTGGGTCCCTACCTCGCCGCCCCAGTGAGCCTTGTCCTCTCTCTGCTGCAGAGAGGACTGACTCCCTAGCATGAGGGGCAGGGGGGAAAGATCACCTTCCCCTCTGTCTCCTGCTTCTCAGATTCTTATAGCTGGAGTGCCTGCAAGGCCCGGTGGGCCCCATTCGCTGTGAATGGTGCAGGGAGGCAGAAGCATGGCACCGGTGCCCTTGCTCTTAGAATGTGGTTTTAGTGAGGAGGAAATCCAGTAGAATGATCTCTTATAGGCTCCAAGCATTAGGAAACGGCTACACCATGAGGTGGATTAGTTTCCGTGCCACCCCTGGGCGGTCTTGGTACATACCCGTGCCATGCCTCTGTTTCCTCATTTGTAAAGTGGAAATAGTAACAGTCTGTTCCTCAGATGTGGCGTAAATGACATAAAGTATGTATAAGGCTGGACGGGGCAGGAGATTCACAGAGGAGGAGGCCTTTGGACTGTGGAGGGTTCAGGCCAGTGGTCAGTTCTTCCATCACTGCTTGCTTTCCGTACCCCATGATTAATGGGGAAACTCCTTGCTCCACAGATCTTTCCAGAGTAACTGTTGGTACTCTGCATCTTAAAAGTGGGGAGCTGTGGGGATGTGGGTGGTATGCAGGTGCCAGCAGACACCCAGGCTGCACACAGCAACAGAGGGCTGTGGTGTGAGCCAGGGAATGCAGAGAGGGTGGGCTCACCGACCCCTCGCTCATACTCCTGCATGCTCCTGGCACTCCTCAGAGGAGCCTCAAGTCCTCCACTGGGACAGCGCCCCAGGTGCCCGCCTCACCAAGCTGGGGCAGGGGAGGGCCCATGTCCTCCCAAAAGCCGCCAGCCCTGAGGTGGCTATGGATGTCCACCCAGCCAGCAGCCACCCTTGCCAGGAAGCCTAAATTTAGGCCTTCCCGCCGTGGAGGAGCTGTTTCCCTTGGCGGCATAATTACAGTCATTACGTGCATTCAGATTACATGGTAATAAAATTAGGATCAAATCAGTCCAAATTGAAATCAGATGAGTTAGGAGCAAAGTCATCAATGACAACGTAAATAGAAAAGTCCAAAAGGAAACTTAAACATGCAGACTTGTCATCAGAATCGGGGAGGAGGGCAAGCTGTTTAACCTCCGCTAGGAAGCATGCATGGCTTTGGGGGCTGGTTTAAGCCAGGGTTTAACACTGAGTCCAGGCTGGATCCAGGTCCCGCTGGAGGGACAGGGGGTGGGTCTTGGCAGCCATCCCTAACCTGGAACCTCCAGACCTCCCTAAAGCCCTGTTTATATGTGCCTTGGACATCTAGCACATTACATTATAATCACCAGTGTTTCTTGAGGGCGGAAACTCTCTCCCTTGATGAAACTGCAGCCCAGAGTTAAAGTCCGGTGCTACTTGCCAATGAGCATAATCATTTGACAACCAAATTCTGCCTTGTATGGTGCTTTTCTTCCCAACTAGTTGGGGAGCTTCTTTACTTACCGTGTCTGCACCCTGAGCCTCCCTCCCCAACAAAGAACCCTGCATGTGGTTAGATGTCCACTCATATCTTAATAGAATGACTCCCACCCCAGCTGGCTGGGCGGGATGGGTGCAGGAAGTCTGCCTCTGGTTCAGCAGTTCTCAAGTTCCTGAGTTGGCATTGGGCAGAGAGCAGACCGTGGGTAGCTAAGGGCAGCCTGTTCTCCAAGGATGCCAGGAGAGAGATGGCCCAGCACTCTATCTGCAGGGCCATAAGCGGGAAGAATGGGCCTGACTTCAATGAGTGAAGTGTGCTGGTGCTTGGGACAGAGCACAGCTCCTGAAAGGCACGGGATGCCACCTCTGTCTGCCTCTTGCCATTGTAGCTTTTCAGGCTCACAGCAGCTCCAGCAGGCCCAGACATTGCCCTGCCAAGCTCCATGAGCAGGGGACTAAAATCTGGGGGTGGACAACTTGGCCCAAGTTGCAGGAAGGGAGGCTGAAACTGGGACATCTGAAAAACGAGCTGTGCTGGGTGAAACCGGCCTGGGTGGCCGTGTGCCCAGAGGTGGAGCACCTGCTGTCCCCAAGTCCTGTCCTCATGCCCAGAGCCAGCATGGGACGCCCTAGGCTGAGTTCTGAGAGTAAAGTGGCCCTCAGGCGTGATGGGGGATGGAGGGCACCAGGCAGAGGGACCTGCATGGTCATAAGCTGGTGACATGGGGTTTGCTGCAAGGTGATTGAACTGGAGGCAGGCATGGAGTCAGATGGGAGAGCACCGGGCCCAAGGCTTAGCCCGAAGCTCCCCTAGGTAGGGGAAGGCATCCTGGTGACAGCAGCATGTGGCAGCTTCCTGCCTTGACACAGCCGATGTCTTGCCAAGGTCCCCAGCCAGCTATTTGGGGGAGGAAGGAAAGAGTTGTAAATATTTCTTAGTATCTCTCCAAACATAATTATTTAAAATTTATTTAATTTAAAAAGTTGAAAGTTCCCTAGGAAGATGGGAGATGGGGATGTGCCTGTGTGCTGTGTGTCACACAGAAGAGGGGAACAGGCCATGATCCTCTTTGGAAAGGTCTGTGGTGCTGTCTCTAGGCCTGCTCCCCGTGGGGGCGGGATGAAGTGGTAGGAACTGTGGAGGCTTTGGAGGCAGAGAGGATAGTGTTCAATCCCTGCCCACCCCACCCCCAGTAGCTGTTGGTTTTAGGGGAGTAAAGACTGTGCCTCGTCTAAACCCCGGAGGTAGCCACATCTGCCCTCTACAGGAGGCTCTGAACACCAGAGCCGAGGAGCGTTGCTGGCAAGTGCATTGCAGGTACATGGTGAATAGCCACCATCCCTGCGAAAGCCCCTTCAAAATAGTGAGTTCTCAGAAGGGAGGTGCTTTTGTGGTTTTTACCTTCATTTTTCAGATTCAGGGATGGCCAGAGCCAGGAAGACAAGTTGAGGGTTTATGAGGCAGGGAAGAAAGAATGCCAGCAGTCCTGCCACTGGATGTGGAAATAAGGAGATTTTGTCCTGTTTCTCTCAGGAAGGGAAGAGTGAATTTTCAGTGGACCAGTTCGCAACAGGTCCTGGGCCCCCCGGGGAAGGACCTAAGGAGAACCAGAGGCACTGTTGAAACAGGCACTGCAGGCTCAGAAAGGAACTTTCTCCGGTTCACAAGAAGGGAGAAAGGGTAAAATGCCAGGGGTATCACGTCTTTGGCTCAGTGCCGGGTGGATGAGGCAGCCCCTGAAGAGGAAGGCAGCCGAGCAAGAGCCAAGTGTGCAGGCCAGAGGCCTGTCGATGTGGGGACCAAATTAGGAAGACTAGAGAGCCGTCGGAGCTTGTGAAGTCATGGGAACACTTCTCTTACTTCTGGAAAGCCAAAGCAAAGGGTCCAAGTGTTACAGCCTTCAGTGCATCCTTTTCCCATGTGGTCAGAGAGGAAGAAAGTGAACAACTGCAGAGGGCAGTCATGAATCATGAAGCTCCGAAAGACCCAGATGTAGGCTCAGGAGACCTAGATTGGATACTTAGTCCTGTCGCTCAGCAGCCAGGTGGCCTTGGACAGGTCCTCTAAGCAACCTGTGCCCCAGAACCTTCAGCTCTCTACCACCTGTGCCATCAGGGCAGCACTAAACTGCTCTAGAATAGCAGGAGAGGGGGGGGTGCAGTCTCTACATGGGGTTCGTGGTGAAGTTACAGGGCTACCATAGGTAGAGGAGGTATTAAAGAGCTGTATATCACTGGAAGGAGAGTGGTTGAAAAGAACTTAAAAAACCCATCACCTTGGAGGTATTTTGATGAGCAAGGAAGGCCCAGCACTATAACCTGAGCTAATCTTGCAGAGACATCAGCCCCAAACTACAGAGCCACCAGCTGTTGACTTCTGAGGTCACCAGAGGAAGTGTCTGGAGATTAGAAAGGCCAAGTAAGGTAGTCCCTGGGAGAAAGAGGACAGGGGTGGCCGAAGATGGGCGTACCCTGGCTTAGAGCTGCAGCGTTCACATCAGAAGTTGAGACCTATTAGTGGGTTGTGAAATAGAACTCTTTCTTTTTTAAAAAAAAATTTTTATTTTTATTTATTTATTTAGAGCATATGAGCAGGGGGAAGGGCAGAGGGAGAAGAAGAGAGAATTTCAAGCAGACTCCACACTGAGCACAGAGCCTGATGTAGGACTCGATCTCACAACCCTGAGATGGTGACCTGAGCCAAAATCAAGTCAGATGCTTAACTGACCGAGTCACCCAGGCGCCCCTAGAATTCTTTCTTAAGAAAAAAATTGGGGGCAACCCCAGGTGGCTCAGCGGTTTTAGCACCGCCTTCAGCCCAGGGTGTGATCCTGGAGACCGGGGATCGAGTCCCATGTCGGGCTCCCTGCATGGAGCCTGCTTCTCCCTCTGCCTGTGTCTCTGCCACTCTCTCTCTGTGTCTCTCATGAATAAATAAATAAAATCTTTAAAAAAAAAGATAAGAAAAAAATTGGAATAGACTATCAGAAAATAGGACAGAAATATCCCAGTGTGTTACTCACAGCAGGGGTGAGTACTATGACAAAGAGAAGGTGAGTGGGTGTGTGTACATGTGTCCTGGACCATGGGCAGAGAGAGGGTTGGACCACCTAGCACAGTGGGCCGCGCAGGGCTGTGGAGACCCAGCTTCTCCTTGTGTAGAGTCTCCTTTCCTAACTAAAAGTTAGCAAGAGACAAAAGGCAGGCAATCGTACATACCCCACTCTGGATCCTGGGATGGTCTTTGACACTACTTCCCGATTTGTCGGCGAGGTCACATACAAGGGTCACAAGAACTCTTCTCAGATGGAACTTGCCGCATCTGTCAGGCTGAGACCTAAGGAAATCCTGGAAGCTTCCAACTAATTTTTTTTTAAGATTATTTATTTATTTATTCATGAGAGACACAGAGAAAAGGAGAGAAGCAGAGACACAGACAGAGGGAGAAGCAGGCTCCATGAAGGAAACCTGACACACGGGATTCGATCCCAGGTCTCCAGGATCACGCCCTGGGCTGAAGGTGGCACTAAACTGCTGAGCCACCCGGGCTGCCCCCAACTAATTTTTGATAGGAATTAACTAACTAATAATAATGGTTTACATTTATTCAAGCACTGCTCTGTGCATTTACTGTGTCTTAACCTCATTCAGTCCTCCCAGCAACTGGAGGTCTGTCTATGAGGCAGACACTTGTTGCCCCATTTTACAGAAGAGGGGACTGAGGCATAGCAAAGCGAGGTGAGTTGCCTGAGGTCACACAGTTGGTAAGTAGCCAAACCAGGGTTGAGCTCAGGAAGTCTGTTCCCAGTGCTTGTGCTCGTTCTTAGCTTCAGGGCTGCCCTGCTGTCTGCATGGAGAGCTTATTCCTGAGTGTGGAGCTGATTCTGGACTTGGCTGGGCTTTTAGTGCTTGTGAACAAAAATAACAAAGCCACATACTCAAGGCTGGAGGATTGCCCCTCGTGTCTTAGATGAAGGGGAATGGTGCATTGTGTATGTAGTTGTATGTGTGTGTACGTGTAGGTATTATATGCATATATACACTTAAAATACTTATTTCTTGTTTTTAAAATATATTTAAAATAAATGTAAATTTGGGGTTTGTTTTTGTTTGGGGGGTTTTTGTTGTTGTTTTTTCCTAGGATAGCATTTTTTCCCTTCCACAGAGCAGTTAGAGCACCTGTGTATGTAGATACTGGATGTTATCATATTGTATATTGTCATACTTATGAGAATTGACAGTGTTTTTCCTTCATAATCCCTGCAGTGACTCCACATGTAAAAAGACTGCTTTGTAGTAGGTAACAGAAACCAAAACGGTGTTGGCCGTATAGGGACATGGTTCATTCAAACTTTGTGTACATGCTGCTGAAGTGAGGACGGTACATTCAAGCTTTGAGTTTGATTTGAGACAAATGCGGACACTGGGCCTAAACTACATGGACAAGGCTGGCAAATACTGGCTGAGGAAGGTTTCTGACCTGGGGGTCGGACTGGACCACAGGTTGGACAAGCTAAGCATGTATGTTTTCACCTTTTTAAAAAAGATTTATTGGGCAGCCCGGGTGGCTCAGAGGTTTAGTGCCTCCTTCAGCCCAGGGTGTGACCCTAGGGCCTCAGGATCGAGTCCCACATCGGGCTCCCTGTGAGGAGCCTGCTTCTCCCTCTGTCTCTGCCTCTCTTTCTCTCTGTGTCTCTCATGAATAAATAAATAAAATCTTTAAAAAAGGGATCCCTGGGTGGCACAGGGGTTTGGCGCCTGCCTTTGGCCCAGGGCGCGATCCCGGAGACCCGGGATCGAGTCCCACGTCGGGCTCCCTGCATGGAGCCTGCTTCTCCCTCTGCCTGTGTCTCTGCCTCTCTCTCTTTCTCTCTCTATGACTATCATAAATAAATAAACATTTAAAAAAATCTTTAAAAAAAATAAAAATAAAAAAGATTTATTTATTTATTTGAAAGAGAGAGAATGCAAGTAGGGGGAGGACCAGAGGGAGAGAATCTTTAGCAGACTCCCCGATGAGCAGGAACCCCCCCCCCCCCATGCAGGGTTCAATCCCACAACCCTGAGATCATGACCTGAGCTGAAACCAATAGTCAGAGGCTCAACTGACTGAGCCACCCAGGCGCTCCTGTTTGCACTTTTTAAAGCTAAAGTATGGTAAGCTCTGCTAACCCAGAATATGTGTATGAACTGGAGAGTGACTTTTCCCTGTTGGCTAGTAACTGTTGTGCCTTGATCCCAGTACCTTCCCTACATGAGTTACAAGAGAGCCAAGCTACCATTTGCTGAGCAGAAGGGCATGGTCATGGGAAGAGTGTATATACGCGGATGTAGTCGCTTTCTAGATTCTGTAACTTGTACATGGTGGTTTATAAGCCAGCTTGTTCCTGTTTGAATGGGGCATATTGATGCCTAAAGACAGTGTATGAGCTGAGCTGCATCAGCAATGGGATATTGATGCAGTTTGCTCACCTAACCCTTTTTTTTTTGTGCCTCCTGTCCCCCCTCTGCCGTGAGTCCTCCTTGGACAACCACAGTCACACAAATTCCCTTCTCTTGGAGCTCTACTACCCCCAGGCCAGCATCACATCATGGAGCCTTAACTAAGAGCCACCCTGTCGTGTGGGGTGAGCTTGTGGGGATTGTGTGCCAGTTCACCCAGGCATCCCACCCCCTCGTCGCTGGGGCTCCCCAGCTGCGCCCATCACATAGCCTGCTACTGCAGAAGCCTGGGTGGAGGTTTGTGCAGAAGAGCCCTTGGAGGAGGAGTCCAAGTCTCCATTCTGCAGAAGAGGACCTTTGGGGCATAGAAATGGTCTGCTCCAGGCCCCACAGCTGTCAGGTGCTGGGCCAGGATCAGAACCTGTGTCTGGGAACTCATCTTTCAGTGCTTTTCTCTCCACCTGACTGACTTTAGGGCCCCCCCAAAACCCACCCACCCCACTGCCTCAGGTCGTGGGCCAGGTGCTATAGGACACCGATCTTGCTATAGCTTGGGTCCACCTGGCCGGCTGAGGCTGGGCGGCAGGCAGCTGAGGGCTTTCCTGAGCTGAGCTACAGTCTCCCCCAAACCTTGAGTCCTGGGGCCTGATAGTGTCAGAGCTTAGGTCTTTAGACTCCCTGCTTTCGCAGTGACCAGCCCACCAACCTGGAGGTGGCCGGCTGGCAACCCAGGCCAGCAGCCAGAGCACCACCACGAGGGGGCTGGAGCATTGCCCAGGCCAGCATGCATCGGGGACGGTGGACAGGCCACAGAGGGATTCAGCATCCCCTCCTGCCCGCTCTGTCTGGGCTGTCAGCTCACATGCTCCGCTTCCTTGTATTTTGGTTCTGTTGTTTCTCTCCCCGCACAATGTGCTCTCTGCTCCTTCAGCCCTTTCCCTGCACAGAGCTTACCTGGCCGTGTGCAAAGGGCAGGCTTACCGAGCTCACCTCCCCTCTGCTGATGGCCTCTGTCTCAGGGTCTCGGCTCCAGCTTCTAGGGAGGGAGGGTCCAGCAGCACTCTGGCCGTGGCCAGTGGTCAGCTCACAAGATGCACAGAGCTCCCCCTCTCCAGCCAGGGTAGGGTTGCAAGGATAAGAACAGCAGGAGCAACACTGGCCTGAGGGCCAGAAGCCAACTTGGGTTTGAATCTAGCTCCCTGGTTGACTAACTTTATGGGCCTCTGCTTGGGGCAAGATGCCTCACTCAGAGGCCTTGACATCTGGCTGGTAGTGGGGCTTTGGGTATGATCCCCCTAGCTGTGGGGCGGTGCCAATCTTTGTTCTCACTGACACTAACACTAGCACACTGTGTGCCAGGCACAGGGACAGATGATGTTCCTGGGCTGAGGAGGAGGTCTGTGGCCATGAGTGGGCATGGCTAAGACCCCCCAGCTGTCCCCTGACTGGCCTGACCGCTGTGGGTGCCCCTCTTCATGTCACATGACATGTGTGATGGTATGTGCACACATGACCTGCGCCAGTTGGTCCCTTTCCAACTGGAATGGTTCTTCCTTCTCCCAGGACAAAAACAGCCTCAGGCCTTTTTCCTCTGAAAAGTTTGAGCTCCCTGTGTCCGGGAGCGAGCTTACAGACAGAGCCAGAGTGGCACCTTGCCCATTCTGCAGGGTTGGCAGTGTCCCCAAGACCCAGTCCTAGAGCCTTGCCTGCCCCCCCACCCCCCACCCGCCGGCCCTGGCTTCTCTCTCTTTGCTGCACAGGGCAGGGACAGACGAACAGAGGCCAGATGATGAAAGGGGCTGTCACAGACGGGCCTGGTCCTGGGTCTGTGCTCTTGGCAGAGTAAGCTTCAGGGAGCTAAGCTGTCTGGGGAAAGGGAAGGTTTCTCCTGTGAGAGGTAGCACCCTGTGACCCTGCGCACAGGCCCTTGGGTTGCAGGGAACTGCTGAGAGAGGAAACAGCCTTTTTCTTCCACTTAGTGGTCATGTGGTCTCAGACAAGCCACCTGGCCTCTGGTTGTGCTGCCCACACATGAGGAATTGCTGTTCTGAGTGTCCCAGGCTGGTGATGGAGCGGCCTGCGTACTGAGGCCAGGAAAGCCCTCCCCTCCCCGTGACCTGTACCTCTTCTCTCTGCAGCTGGAGGAAGCAGAGCGCTTTGCCATGATGGTGATCGACCTCAGGGAGGAAGCCGGGGAGTTCCTTTCCAAGGGCTACCTGGCACTGGGCCTCACATACAGCCTGCAGGCCACTGACGGTGAGTGCCAGGGCCCCAGTGCCTCCCAGGCATCTTGTCCCACCTGTGCCCTGTCCCCAGCACATCTCCATTGAGGACACACACACACACACACTCACACACTCCTCCATCTCATTTCCACTCTTTGACCCAGACTCCATCACTCTCACACATGCCCTCTTTGTGGAGCTTCCCACCCTTTGTGACCTGGCCCCAGGTCCTCAGCAGAGCTGATACCTGCCCCTGGAACCTCTGTGGGGCTCGCAGTCGGACCCCACAGTGTCTTTATTCTGTTTTGGTCTTACCCTTAGCCCTGCTGTGACCTTCTGGGGCCTTTTAAACATCCCTTGACACATGGCATAGTGCTGGATACACAGTTAGTGCTTGATAAATACTTGTACTTGAAGGATGGATTCCATTCAAGCCTGGCATTCTCTCCTGAACCCTGCCACCTCAGTCGTGTGTCCCCCCATCAGTCAGGCAGCCACCTACATCTGTCTGCTTGCAAGAGGGGGAGTAGTGGGGTCCCATGCAGCCTAAACCTAGAAGAGTAATCTGACCAGGGCTGGGCTAGGACCTGGATGACCAGTCATTTTAAAGCTTACTGAGTGGTTCTGTGTGCAGCTAAGGCTTCAAACGCCTGCCTTTGGGATCCCTGGGTGGCACAGCGGTTTGGCGCCTGCCTTTGGCCCAGGGCGCGATCCTGGAGACCCGGGATCGAGTCCCACATCAGGCTCCAGGTGCATGGAGCCTGCTTCTCCCTCTGCCTATGTCTCTGCCTCTCTCTCTCTCTCTCTCTGTGTGACTATCATAAATAAATAAAAATTAAAAAAAAAAACAACGCCTGCCTTTAAAATTTAATACTCAAAACACTCAAAATTTGTTAAAATGGTTAAAAAATAAAAGAAGAGGCCTATGGGTAAGGAAGCCCAAGGAGGCAGGCATCAGGCCATGGAGCCTGTCTCTCAAGGCTCATGTGGCAAAGAAGGCAAAGGAGTGGAAGGACCTGGTATGCCAAGAGGCATGCTGGGAAGCTGGGCCAAGTGGACATCCCACACCCTCCCCCAGTCACTAGGGTGGTAGGTGGCATCAGTCCACAGCTGCTTGAGTGTAAGCATTTGCTGGATGGGACCCTAATCGGGCTCCACCCTGCAGAGCCCATGTGCCCTGGGATGGGGCAGGGCTGGGTCGGCACCCCTGCAGCAAGCCTTCATGGCTCTGTCTCCATCCTGTCTTCCTGCAGCAACTCTGAAGTCCAAGCAAGATGAATTGCACCGGAAAGCACTGCAGACGCTGCAGAGGTAAGGAGGGCCCCCGTCAGAGCAGAGACGCGGGGTGGCACATTCACATGCTTTCTCTCAGTAGACCCTCAGGTATAGACGGAATAAAAGTTTCTATCCCCATTTTATTGACCAGGAACCCAAGGCTGAGAGCCCCCAGGGGACGCAGGGACAGACCTGTGGGGTTGGGTAGGCAGGCCAAGCCCTTTGATGGTGGAATGCCCTTCAGGCTCAGCCCCTACCCCCTGGGGCTCGGGGTTCTAACATGGGAATCATAGCCCATGACTGTTGGGATAATTATGTGAAATGAAGTTAGAAGAGCACCTTGCATATGTGCCTTAGGTGTAGCAAGGGCTCAGAATTGGTGTTTGCCTCCTCCTAGCCCCTCTTCAACTTGAGGGCTGTGAGGACCCTCCCAACCCCCCAAACCCCCCAAGCCTTCCTCACAGAGATGTCCTGGCAGCCAAGATCCTGGAGAGAAGGAGGGAGGGGGATGCCAGAGAAGCCCCTCCCCTGTGGAGTACTCCCCCCAAGTACTGCTGTGGAAGCTGCTGGCTTGGGGCCTGCCCTAGACTCCTTATGCCATCTTTGTGGGAACACATAGGACATCCAGCCCCTCAAGGTGAAAGAGTTCCATTCCAGCCAATCCCCATGGAGCTACCAGGGTCAGCTCTTCATTCCCAAGGCTTCTCTCCCAGCGAAGCCATTCCCAGTCCCTCCACATACAGGAGCGTTCCTTTCTGTCCTGTGGTGGAGAGGTCAGGCTCCAGGCTCTATACAAGGCCACCACAGGGCCTCAGCTAGGCCAACAGTTGCCTAGAGGCGAGGAGCATTCCCCACTGCCCAGTCCTCCCCTCTCGGATGGTCCCCTCTTGGAGCTTGCTTGCCTGTGGGCTGCCACCATCATCTCCCATCGGGCACCCCCCTGAGAATGTCCGACCTCTTGCCCTGCAGCACCCAGCACAGGGCTGGCCTGCTGGAGGCTGTCGTCACACACTGGGTGCTCAGTCCTTGCTAACTGACCTGTCACTGCCTTTCCCCACACAGAGCCCAGCAGCTGGCGCCCGGTGACCCCCAGGTCATCCTCTATGTCTCCCTGCAGCTGGCCCTCGTCCGCCAGGTGGGTTGTCACATTTCCTAACTCCCAGGTCCCTAAGTGCTGCTGATCTGCTACTGGTACCACTT
Source organism: Canis aureus (assembly GCF_053574225.1). NCBI lineage: Eukaryota > Metazoa > Chordata > Mammalia > Carnivora > Canidae > Canis > Canis aureus. The sequence goes on from NC_135621.1 coordinate 52,031,087, forward strand.
TTACCAGCCATGTGGCCCTTTGCAAGTCACGTGACCTGTCTGAGTCTCTGTTGTCTATTACGTGAGCACCTTTGTACCCACCTCCGAGGGACCTAGTAAGGATTAAGTCAGAAAATGTGGTAAAGCACATGGTGGGCACAGAGGAAGGGATTGTTCTCTGCCCTCACACCCCCTTGAACAGTGCGGTCTCCTGAGAACTTGTTGAGTGACCACAGGAAGGATTTCTGTACTCACCTTCCACCAGGCTTTCTCCACGGGGCTCCTGACTTCCAAGTCCTGGGCGAAGCACTTGGTACCTCTCTGCGACTGTTCACCAAGAAACGTCACTCTGCTCTGGCGTTCTAAGGAACACAGTCGGAAATACCTGGAGCCACTTTATTTTTAGTTCTCTGTCAAGGCACCAGTGCTTGTCTTGCCAGTCAAGTTCATGATCTTTAATTATTCAGCCACCTCTGATGAATGGGGTCTGTCTACCCAGAGAGAATGGTGGCTGGGCCAGGCCAGTGGAGCCTGGCACCCAGCTCCCTTGGGGACCTCAGATCTTGGGGAGCTTAAGGGAGTTGAGGACTCTTGCATGGACTCTAGGCTAGACCTGGCCCACCTGGGTCTCTGATACCTTGCAGCCCATCCTGCTCAGAACACATGTGGCTGCATGAGCAGTGACAGCTGTGGATTTGGATACTCAGCCCAGGATAATGGGCTTCACCCTGGAGAATCAGCAGGGAGGAATGGCCTTGGGGAGGCACAAACAAACTGAAAGGTGACCACAGTAACCTAGCCTCCTTCACTTTCTTTGAACTTTCCATGAAAGGAAGTTCCCGTGGAAGGAGTCTGGGCCTGGCACTAACACTCAGGGTGTGTGTGCGTGCACAGAGGCTGGGTGGAGACCCGGCTGGGGCCAGGTACACCAGGGAACCGAACGCCCCAGCTGGCTGCACCGTAGACCCTTTGGGGAGCATGGGAGTCTCCTGTTTAAGGTTTGGTAAGGAGCAAGACTTTCTAGAAAAGACTCCCAAGGTTCCTGGGAGAATAGGTCTCTGATATGGACAGAGGCGCAAGAGCCAATGTAGTCACCAGCCCCAAGGGCGTAAGAGAACACACCCGTCAGGATGAGGAGGAGACATCTTACCTGCTTGGTAGCTGCCTGGGCTCTGAGGGGTTGGGGAGGGAAGGGCACATCTTACACATGTGGTACGGTGCAGGACATTCCCTTACGTTGTCTGACCCTCTCAGCCACCGGCACAGGCATGACCATCACCCTCACGTTGTAGCTAAGAACTGCAGCTCAGAGAGGTCACCTGAAGGCTCCAGCTGGGAAGTGGCAGGGCTGGCATCCGTGCCTCCACCTGACCCCAGAGCTGAAGCTCTTGCCACTGTGGGCTCCTGAGCAAGATGAGGCCTCCGTCACTGCATGAACAGGTGCAGAGGAGAGGCCACCTCTGGGTCTGCACCCAGGGACCTGAGGGGCCTCCTTGCAGCCCCTACATTCACCTAGAACCTCTATGCTATGCCATGAACCTGCTCCCCTTTACCCCCAAGCAGCAGTGGCTTCCCGAGCCTGACTTGGGACAGTGAGTCCTTCTCGCCATGGTATTTAGGGATGGGGTTTCTCATCAGAGCACCCACCCCGCCCCCAAGGGCCCAGGGTCTCGCTCAAGTCTGCTGTGCCTTCATTGGCCAGCTCTGGCACCAGAGTCCTGGGGGAGGCGGGCCTTGGAGAAGGTTGCTAAGCTGGCACTTTTCTCTGGCAGATATCCAGTGCCATCGAGCAGCTGCAGGAGGCCCTGAAAGTGTGCCGGGATGATGCCAACGCCCTCCACCTGCTGGCGCTCCTCTTCTCTGCCCAGAAGCACTACCAGCATGCCCTGGACGTCATCAACATGGCCATCACAGAGTATCCTGAGAACTTCAAGTGAGTTCCCTGTCAACACTGCCAGGGCCTGGGGGCTGGCCTGCCTCAGACACAGGTGCCTGTTCACACCTCCACCCTGCCACGTAGTCAGCCAGCACACACTGATTAAGTGCCTGCTGCATGCACACCTGCTGGCTGGAGGGGCAAGGTGGGGCGAAGACCTGTAGGGTCAGAGAATAGCTCTGGCGTTCCATGCCAGGAGGCGTCAGGTGGGGAGTGGCAAGCTCTGTGCAGCAGCTGCAGGCTCACAGGGACTACGTGGGTCACAGAGGAGACGGTGTTCAAATGCATGTGCTTGAGCTGCTTCCACCCCACCCCGGGCTCTGCATTGGAGCCTCATGGGACACTGACTCATGTAACTTAATCATAACCCTGGCATAGCCAGCCAAGGATGAGATTCTAACACTGACTGGACCTGGACTGGGGAGGCCAAGTGAGCCATCTCCCTGCCTCTAGGCAAGCCACAGGTATTGGGGGGAATGGGTTCTCTCCTTCCAGAGCAGTCCTGGCCTCTCCCTCCATCCTTGACAACTCCTCACCCCCCGTGTGCCACACTGCCTAGATTCCCCTCTTTGAAATAAGATTTATGCTGCATTTGGCCCAGGCCATGGTAGGTGTGGCAGAACTAGACTTTTCTGCCCCCACCTATACACAGAGGACCCACTGCCACCCAACCAGGGCATGGGAACAAGAGCCATGCTGGGCCAGCTGAGGCAGTAGGGTGTGTTGCTCTGCAGGAGGGAACAAAGAAGTCAGTCATCTTTTATTTCTGCCCCCCTCCCCCAAGGCCTGTGACACTGGGTATAATAGATCGTTTTCTCTGAATCCCGTGAACCCAGGATAAGGGGTCCCTGAACACCCCCATTCCTACCATATTACACCTTCAGGTCTGAAGGAGGGCTATTTAAGACCAGCCAGGGGCTGTCCGCTTCAGACAGCAGGAAGAAGCATGGTCTTGGCTACCTTGAGGGGTGACTCACACTGGCAATGAAAACAGATACACAAAGAATTAGGTGAAATTGGTGGGTGCCACCGCTGTGTTAAGTGATAAAGGGAAGGTGCAATTGTCCCAGTCCGAGTCTCCCTTTGTGTGAGGAGCCTGGGCATCTGCCTCTGTCCATCCCTAGCCGAAGAGGGACAGAGCTGGCTTTCCTGAACCTTTGGCCTCCTTCAGAGGATGCCATGGGTAGCTTTGCGTGTGATTTTTGCGAGAAGGCTTTGTCCTCACCAAGGCTCAAGAAAGGTGTTTTGGGAGCAGCAGAGTGCCTTTAGGGTAAGCTTTCCAGTGTGCCCCACTGAAGAGCAAGCCCCAGTGAATAAAGCCAAGGGTGGGCGTTCACCCCGCAGGTCAGCCCTGCTTTTCCTAGGCCACCCTGACTCCCTGCCCACAGCACCCTGACTCCTGACCTTTCCTGTCCCAGGTGGGTCTCAGCCGCCTGTAGCCAGGTGTAGGTAGAGATGATGCATGAACTTGACATAGCCCATTCTTTGTGTTCAGGAGATGGCCCTGACTCTTGGCCTCAACCCTGCATTTGAGAGGTTACTAAAATTGAAATCAGTTCACTTGAAAAGGCAGGTAGCTTAGGGAATACTAAAACACAGATAAAACAGCGTGTGTGTACAAGAGATTAGTTACCTTGTCTCATTAATCCCAAGCACAATACAGCAAGGCCTACCTACGTGTAGAAGTTTATTTTTTACTTTTAGTGAAAATACACTAAGGACAAAGGTCCTCCTCTTCTAATACCTGTTTACCTCGCTTTTTTCAAGCTCCATTCTCACGATTATCAGGCAGTCTGACCCACTGTCTGCTGCTAGCCGTGTGTGTGTGTGTGTGTGTGTGTGTGTGTTTACTCTGTGGTCAGTTAGGCTTTGATGGAAACAAAAACTGTCCTTAAGGAAACCTTAGAATCCTAGAGTGGGGAGGGCTCCTTGCCCTGCCCCCAGGTCAGAGTGTGTGGCACAAGAAAGAGAGGCTGGGCCTGGCATCAGACATTGTTTGACCAGCAAGTCCTTTTCCTGAATGAAATCTTACATGCATTGGAGACTCTCTGGGAGCAAGGGGAACAGAGCTGTCCTGATGGAAACAGGGCAAGGGATTCTCGTGCTGCCACCTGGCCCTTCCACGGGCTCTGCGTCCCAGCAGGGAGCCTCCCATTCCAGTGTCTTGACATCTTACTGCAGTGTCTCCTCCTAACTTTTGGGCTGAATGCCTTCTGCTGGTAAAATCTTGTCCCCTGGCCTCATGTGGAGAGCCTAATGGCATTTTTGGAAAATCTGCTGGAAGCCCATGGCATGAGGGGTTGGTGTTGGGTTTGGAAGGCAGCACTCTGGCTCTCCCTTAACCTCCGACCCGCCTCAGGGAAGGTGGCTCCTGGGCTGGGTGAGGAAGCCCCCTTGTCCCCAGTCCCTCCCCTCTTGTTGGTAGCATGTGTGCCCTTCCCCCAAGGGTGCTCCCCACCCCCACCGTCCTCACCAGCACTCAGGTGCTGACTCCTTCATCAGGGAATGCTTCACTCACTGCAGGTGTCTTCATGGGGGGTAGGGGAGAGGTGGTCCTTGGCGTGGTTGGTGACTCCTCCTTGTGAGGCCCATGGATGGGCTTCTGGGCCTCCAAGAATGCCTAGATCTGAACCGTAACATTTGTGCCTATGTGCGTGTATCCAGGGAGATGGCTTTCAGCATATCCTCTATGGGACGCAGAAAAAGTGACAAGCCTCTCCCCAGTGCAGACTGTGTTCTTGGTTAATTTGTAGCATAATCGTGCCCCTCTGTCAACTGTGTCCCTACCTCTGTAGGCAGGAGCCTTCTGAAGGGGCAGGTTCTGCATGAGAATACAGCTGCCCCATCCTGCTGGGGTATCAGGAGCTCGGGCCATGGGGCTGACAGCAGGGAGACCTCTCTGGGGTCTGAGCCTAAGGAGGTAAAGTGTTTTGAGTCCCATCCCTAGGGTTCTTCTCTTTTGGGTCACAGTAGAGAGGCCTGGGGACCAGAGCATCCCATTCTCTATGATGCCTCATTCTACAAAGCCTGCCCATCCAAGGACCAGTAGCAGATTCTTCATCTCTAAGCCACTGTGAGTCCCTCCCCTCCAAGACCATGAGGACCTCCGTCTTGATTGGAGCCAGCCCTAAAAGGCTGCAAAACTAACTGAAAAAAAAATATAGAGTATATCTGGGGTCCTGAACTATTGAGACAATACATTTCTGTTATCTTAAAAAAAAAAAGAAAAAAGAAAGAAAGAGAGAAAGAAAAAAATCAACTCTTAAAAAAATACATATGATAGGAGGTTGGGAGGGGTTGTGGAAAATTCACCTACCACACAGCTCTGGAGTGACCATAGAGCATGACCATGGCTTTTTGCGAATGAGGCAACACTCTTCCCCACAGATGGAACAGCAGAGTACAGAAACCCATGGATTAGCAGGAAATGTCATTGAGCCCATTACCGGCCAGGGATCACTGAAAAATGTCATTGCTCTTCAACTGAGACTGCACCCTGCTTCTCCAGCTGCTCCCTGCACTGGTAACAAGCTGCGCGTGGCTCCAGCTGTTGCCACGGCAGATAATTCAACAGCCGGTCCAGTAAATACCATTGCAGCAAAACAAAACAAAACAAGAAAAAGTCAAACCTCCTTCACCCTGGCCTCCGCATCCCCAGCGGGGTCTCCATTTGAGGGCACTTAAGGACCGGAGGTCTGTATGCCACCGAGAGTCCCCCGAAGGCTGCTCTGAGGGGCTGAGGCTTTTCAGAGGCTCCTCTTTTCTGCAGAACCTGCCCATGCATCGGCTCCCAAAGGCTGTCTTAGTGAAGCAAGCGGCTGACAGGCCAGTGTGGAGGGTGGAGCAGGCCTGGCACAGGGGGGCAGGCTAGTGGGTGGGACGCAGCCCTCTCCACAGGAGCTTAGCCCCACATGAGGGTCACAGGGAGGCTCCCGCCCTTGCCAGGTCGTGCGTCTCTTACCTGCACCGCTCCCAGCAGCTTGCTCACGTGCCAGACACTGCCACCTGCCCTGCCTCCCGCTGCCTCCTAAGGCCTGTTGGAGGACTCCGATAAAAGAAGGTCTTGCAGTCGGTTTAGAAGCATGTTCAGGGCAGCAGTGTGAAGGGGCCTGGCAGGCAGCTCCGACAGTGAGACAGCAGGTGGGACCTGAGGGTGGGGTGCGCGGTGGGTGCAGAGCGAGAGGAGGGCGCCCGGAGGTGTAGGCAGAGGGCAGAGGCCCTGGGAGAGGTGGAAGCTCCTCAGCGGCCCAGGAGGCCCCCATTCCTACAGACAAGGCTCAGGACTCCTGGAGAAAAACCCAGCTCTTGTGGAGCTGAACTTCTGGAAATCCACCCCCGAATTCAGGGATTAGAAAGAAAGCAGAGAACCTTGATTGCTGAGCTGTGGGCTGACCTTTAGTTAACGGGGCTTGGGTTTAAAAGGCAGAAACGTGATGAGGCGGAGACCGATGGCCCCGCGGGGACAGTGTGAACCTGGCCCCGGGGGCAACCAGACACCCCAGCAGCTTCCTGAAATCCTGAGGGCTCCCGACTAAGCCCCGACACATGTGCCCCGGCCAGCCTGCAGGGGGCCTCAGGGGGGCAGCAGACTCCCGCCGTACACCGGGGCCGGGGCCAGGGATGTGAGTGGTCGGGTCCTGGGTGAGCTCGGAGCTGCCTGTGCTCCCCTGGCCCCGGAGGGAGGCAGCTGGGAGGCTCAGCTGGGGCGGGACGGAATATGGGGTCAAGGGGAACAGGCCACCGATAAGCAGGTTCCTGAGGCTGGGGCTCCGGGGGCACTGGTTTTAGGTAACAGATTCCTTGTGCTTTAGTCAGGGCGCTTGTAGTGAAAGTCACCATGGCAACCAAACAAAATTCCTAGGCTTGATGATGGGAGCTTTCCAATAACCAGCCTGTCAGTCACGGCCCCCACCCAGACCTGGCAGCCCGCCAGACTGGTTTTGCAAAGCCAGACCGTGGGTGGATGGCGACTGACAAGACCACCTCCTCCCACCCCACCCTGTGGGGGCGCTAGGCCCTTCGGGGAGGTTCCGCCTGGCCCGGCCCAGGCCCCCAGGGGGACCTGGAAGATCCTGGGGGGCACTCCCCCAGTGCGGGAATCATACGGGCCTCTCAGCAAGCCGGAGCTTGCCGTGTGTAAACAAACTAGCGGCGCAGCCATCTCCCCCAGGAAACCTAGGCTGTTTTGGAAAATGTTTGAGCTGATAACTAGGCATGAGCTGGGGCCAGACCTTGGCTGGTTCTGGTTGAGGCTGACTGTGGCCTCAAGGGCACCTCTCTGATCTACCTGGCCCGCCTCACCTTTTTCTCAGGTTATTTCCCTTGGTGCATTCCACTCGGGCAGAGGGATCGGAGTCCAGGGCCTGCGTTACCATTTCTGACTTAACCCCGGTGTGTGTATTGGACGGCTCTTATTAAGGACTCATGGTAGATCAAAAAGACACTTAAAATACCAACACTCCAGTGAGGGGGCTGGGATCAAAGGTATTAGCACAAACATAGTTTGTCACTTTGCTGGATTCATTAAACATCTCTGGCTAGCACAGCCCCCGGGGAGGAAAGAGCCAGGGGTTAAACTTGCAGGCCGTGTGGCTGAGGGAAGTGTTAAGCCAGGCATAATCACTGGCACCAGCACTTTCTTCCCCAAAGGTCAGTTCCTCATCAGCTAAGCTGGTTTGACATTCAGCATTTCCCCTTGCTGGTTATTCTGTGGAGCCTCCTATGATCTTGCTCCATGTGACGCTGCAGTCAGGGGACTCGGTCTCCCCACGCCGGTCTGCTTGTGCTCCACAGGAGGGTCCATGACCCAGGTTGTTTGGTTTGTTTGGGGTAGAGAGGAAGCGAAGGAAGGTATCCTTTGCAGGGTTTTCTTGTTTGTCTTTTTTTTTTTTTTTTTTGCAAAAGTGATTCGAGCCCTTGGTTTGCTGATCCTCACTCCCCGAGCTCCCAGCTGACAACTTTTGCTGGATGCAAGCATTGTGGCCCAGCCCCAAGACCGAGCCTGTCTGCCCCTAGGAGAGCGGGCATTCTTGCCCATGAGGCGGGGCTGGCCTCCCCTCTGCAGTGGGTGGTCTTCGAGTCCCAAGGATCTTCTCACTGAGCAGAGATTAGAGACCAAGACCAAGGTGTTAGCTTCTTGGTATCTCGTACCCTCCCTTTGTTCCACCTAGGGACCTTTTTTCTGGAAGTTCTTTCACTCCTGACTGGTCATAGAAAGGCTCTGCTTGGTTTGTGTTCTTATCTGTCAAGATCATGTGTTTGTGTTTGGAGCTTCATCTGGAAACAACAGGAGGTAGCCAGCAGCTAAGGGAAGCAGGGCCTGAGGCCTGTGGGTCAGCATAGATAAGAAGGCCTTGCCGTCCAGCTAGCCACAGGCCTGCTTAGGTGCGGTTGCTCTCAGAAAGGCCCTGAGGCTGTTCTCAGGGCAGGGCCCTTGAAGCAAAGAGGGACTCATTTCAAGAAGCAGAAGTTTGTTGGCTGTATGTTTTTAATACTTCAAGGTCACTTCATTTTGAATGAATTTGGTAAGAGGCGGTGTGGGTCAGTGTGAGCCTCAAAAGATGAGGGTATGTGGGTCAGTTAATGCTCCAGACCCAAGGGAAAGTTATTGGTTTTTAGGGCTACGAGCTGCTGACAGGATCCCTTTCCTGTTAGGGGTTAGTCTAGAGGAAGGTAAGAAAGCTGGGCTTCACTCTGACCCTCCACCTTAGGGGGAAGTCACTCCCTGTTAGAGTTATTTCAAAATAATACCCTCAAAAAGCATGTGTGTGAGTTTAACTAGTTAGTTTCCCTGGTGGAGTCTCCCAGAGGCATGGAATTTGGAGGAGTGTGTGCAACACGTGTTGCCCTGCACCCTAGGCCACAGGTTAGAGCCAGGTGTTGGAGCCAGGTGACTCCAACCTGAATGAGGGTGAAGGGGTGGGCTGACTCCTACCAGAGGGCCTGTTCCTTCCCTTCCCCTGCCCCCCATCCTGTTCTAGGAGTGGGGCCTCTGTGCCTGGTCAGCTGGGTCTCCCACCCCACCTTTGGGTCGTTGTCATCCTTGCTGGGCCACCCTGCCTGCACCACTGGGCCTGGAAGCCCCCCATCGCTCACCTCTATTGGTCAAAACTGAAAACTGAACTACTCGATTGAGTACTGGATTCTCTTATGGTTTGTTTGAATTTCCCCTCATGGGTGGAAGCACCTTTGGAGCAGAGACTGAGAGGCCTGTGCCCTGTATTTCCTAGAGGCCTGCTCCACCTCCTCACTGTGGGGGACCCATGGCTAGACACCCAGCACACCCCAGTAGACCCTCCGATGGGCAGACTGGGGGAGTTGTTTTGTTCGTTGCCCAGGAGGGAAGGATGGAGCCCATAGGGATGTTGGCATCCTACAACCCTCATTCCACTTACCCTGTTGTTTTATTTGGATGTGTTTATTTTTCGCTCCTTATAGCCCTCCTACTTGAAACAACTAATGGGAAAGCTAGAGGATATCTCAAGGTCAGACAGCTGGTACAGGGCAGAGCAGGGGCTAGAACCCAAGCCAGGTGGCAGGCTGAACAGCCCTGAGATGCTTGAACCCCATGAGCGTCAGTAATAGTAAAACAGCAGCGTACCCAGTGCTTGCTCTGTGCCAGGCGCTGCTCCGAGCGCTTCACGTGTGTTAAGTCCCTGATCTCCTTGGGGACCTGTACAGCAACCGCCGTTACTCCCACTTTACCAGTGAGGGCATAAGCGAGGTGTGCCAGGGGCTGGGTAACGATGGGTAGGGCAAGCCTGGATCAAGTGCTTTAGGAAGTGCGAGCCCCCTGCTAGGCTTTTCTTTTTTTTTTTTTTTTCCAAACTTTAGAATTTTTATTGAATCTTCAATCATGTAAGGCACATTAGTGCTAAACTAATGGGATTTCAAATATAAAAACGTAAATGAGTAATTTTCACCTCTTCCCCCCAACCCTTTTTTCTCCCTCCATTTACTGTCCTCAGTTGTTCTCTCTGTTTGAGGGTGCAGGAGCAGGCATACCCCAGGAAGGAAAATTGACCAAATAAGAAGGCAATGCAGGACCAAATATTGGGGGTGGAGCAAAAGCAATAGGCATAGCAACTATGAAACTCGGAGGTCGAGGAGGTATAAAGCAATGAGCAGTAGGACGAGAAGGTAAACCGGGAGTACTGGAAGACAAGGGGAGAGACCTTGGCCAATTTTCCACGGGGTGCCGCGGGCCTCACTGTGGGAAAGAAACATGAGCCAGCCTTTCCTTGCTAACCATTCTTGTATTTCCTAGAGGCCTGCTAGGCTTTTCTGTACAGATTTTTCTATATATAATAGTCCCCCCTCCCCACCCCGGCGGTATAGATACCATCATTCCCATTTTACGGACACAAAACTCCAGTTCTGAGTTTTGTTTGGTATTTTTTTAAGATTTTATTTATTTATTCATGAGAGATAGAGAGGCAGAGACACAGGCAGAGGGAGAAGCAGGCTCCATGCAGGGAGCCTGATGTGAGACTCGATTCCGGGTCTCCAGGATCAGGCCCTGGGCCGAAGGTAGACACTTAACTGCTGAGCCACCCAGGCGTCCCAAGTTCTAGAGAATTTAAAATGACTTGCCCCAGAGGTCACATGGCTGGAAGAAAGGGAAGCTGGGGTTTGAACTTGGGTCATCAGATGAGGAGCTGCTTCTCAGCACCGAGTCGGGCCTGGGGCACGTGGGATGGGGCCCTCTTCCTGTGTAACTCTGCACGGGGGGCAGGCTCTGGCCTCCTGGCCCAAGAGTTAGACTTTCCAGAGGCGTGGCCGCCTGACTCAAAGAATAGCCTGCTTTTTCACTCAATTATGTGTTTTCTGTAAAAATAGAACTCTTCATTAAAACAGCACGGCACAGCCATCAGCCGGAATTACTAATTACTGTCCTTTAAAGAGATAATTCCCCCTTCTGTGCATTTGCCACACCTGCCACCACCCCCTCCCCCACCGTGGCGGGGCTCCCACGAGGGCCAGGAGCCGGAGGGATGGGGCTGGTGGGACTAGGGGAGAGTGGACCGTTGTGCAGGACACAGCAGCCCCCTTCCTTGGACGTCTGTCATCCCGAGAACCGCCCACAGCTCTCCGAGGCCTCAGTGAGTCCTTGTGGCTCAGACTCTTGTTATTCCACAAAGATCTGTTGAGCAACGTTAGGTCAGTCACTGGGGGTACAGATAGGAAAGCCATGGTCCCTGCCGGGCACAGGGTCTGCTAGGGAAGACTGGCGGCGATGGGGTGGGCGGCTGTTGCAGCACAATGTGCTCCCGTTTAACTGGGGGACAGCCACAGGCCCAAGGTGGCCCCTTCAGGTAGGCAGCAGTGGGTACACTCAGGCGTTGATTGCGTGTGCTGAGTGATTTTATAGGGAGCCGTTTTCAGGAACAGGAAAGGGAAGATGTGGACTCCTGGTGCTCGTGCCCTACACAGCCCATGTCCTTTCCTGCAGCCGCCTCTGCTCTGCACCTTCTGCTCTACCACCAGGAGCGGGGTGCTGCAGGGAGAGGCCGGGGAGGGGACACAGGAGAGAATGATCCGAGGCTCCAGGGAAGGGAGAGTGGACAAGATGACCTCTGACCCCAGGACAGTGCTTGCTTAGCTCAAGCCATCTTTACAAAAATATCCCCTATTTACTAAATATTTTTTTCCTAAGAAAACATTTTTTGGAAGGATTCATGTTCACTCAGTTCTAGGGAAGCTCACCCTAAGATATCTCCTCTTTCTGGCAGTGGGGAAAAATGAGTTGTCTTTGCCTCAGATGGGAACAGCTCCAAATCTTAATCCTTTTGACAAATAATTAGTAGGCTGATCCTGCCCCGGGAACATGGGCCAGGCAGGGCCCAGGAAGAGAGGGGGGAGGAGAAGGAGGCAGATGCCAGGCTGACTGCACATCTCTCAGGAACTTCCTCCATCACCCCCCAGCCTGAGCAGCTGGGCAGATGGGCAAAGGTACCCGGTGGGAACACCCAGAGATGCTGGTCTCGCTAATCTGCATCTTCCCACACCCCCAGGAAGAGGGCTGGCCCAGATGCAGACTCACACAAGGCTGAAGTGTTTCGTGGCCCAGCAGAGGCTGGGCCTGTTTATTGGCCAAGCACTGGCTGTGTGTGTGTGTGTGTGTGTGTGTGTCCCTGGGGTGCTGGACTGTGCGGGTGACACGGGAGGCCTTGACCAGAGCATGGCAATAGATGAGCGCATGGTGAGGATGGTGGCTGAGGGATCACCAAGCCTGGGCATGAGGTGGCCTACAAGGACCAGGGCACACATGCCACTTGGATTGGACCGGAGTGTGGAGTCCAGGACCCAGGACTCCTTCCCATAACCCAGGCAGCCTCACCCCTGGTGTGGGACAGAGCTCATGGTGTGTTTATGTGGACTCTTGCTCCTTCTTCTTCCCCAGAGAAAACACTCACTTTCACATCTGCCTTCAGATGCAAGGCGTGGGAAGGGCATTCAGTCTCGTAAGACCTCGGTGTTTATTCCACATGGGCTTCCCCAGTGGAACAAATAGGAAAGTGCTTACAAGAGGGGGTTATGGCCACGGTTGCTTCACCTGAACCTAACGGGCTGGGCCTCCATCCACCCCCTCCTATCCCCTTCCTTTCCTACACCCTTCTTTAAGCCCCAGGAACTACAAGGAGGACCGCCTGCCTTCCCAGACAGGCCACAGAGGTCGAGGGCTTTCTGAGAGCCCTCAGAGGCACAAGCCTAGAGACTGCATTGCTGGGTCCACTAGGCCTACAGTTTGGGAGCAGGACTCCCTTCCCCCAGCCGCGGGGCAGGCCTGCGCCGGAGGACTAAGTGCAGCTGTGCGTTTCTCAGTGGCTGCATATAGGTCATGGCAGTTCACCTGGTGGGAGACGTCACTCCTGTTGCACTGGAGCCTGTGACATGCCCTGCTGGGTGACAATGGAGCTGGGACTTTGGCTTGGGTTTCTCCCTCCTGGGCCAGCGTCTGTCCACTCTGAAACAACTTCACAGTACAGGGTCAGCGGTGTGGCCGTTCTGCTCCCGGGAGGGCCGCTGCCTCAGGGACACTCCGTGGTTGTACTTCTGGCTCTGCCTGGGTGACTGTCCTCTGGGATGAAGACCCCCAAATCGTAAGGAGCCAGACGCTGTCATGTCCTGCCCAGAACACCCCCTGCTCCTCCCCAGGCCCTGTAAAACTTGCTTCCAGGCAGCTCCAAGTGGACTCGGCCAACACTTTGCTTGCTGTGTGGCACCATAACCCACTCTGCAGTTATGAAGCATCACATGAGCAGATTCCTCCCCTCCGTCCTAACTGGGACCCAGCAGGGGAAGTGATGGTGTCAGAAATCAGTTCTGATTTAATGCGGATTGCGAGACCCTGAATGTGGCCAGATGGTTGTAAAAACACATATTTCCGCAGAACTGAGCAGGCACTGTGTGCTCAGCTTGTGCTGGGCTCTGGAGAGTCGAGGAGGACCCTGACTTGGCGGGAAACAGGGCCCTGGCCGACAAGTACTTGCCATCCAGGTGGGGATGCATGACAGGACACAGGACGAGGTAGATGGTGTCTTTCCCACCTGTAGGTAGGACCGGCCACGAGGTGTTTCTAAATTATTTGAATTTAAAAATGCTTGATACGAATTTATCTTCATTATTAAACTCATAAGCCTATGTGACAAAAAGATAAGTATATAAATATATAGATTTATAGATGGCTAATATCTAGAGATATAGATTATGTAATTAAATGCTAAGCAAAGACTACTGAATACTTAGAGAAGGGCAGGGGTGGTCATGCTGGGGCTTCTCTGAGGACTAAAACCACTAAATTAAAATAGTAAAATAGAATTCTTTCAGTATATAAAACAGGCATGCCAGGGACTGAGCTGGTTGAAGGGGTGGGGAGGCCAGGCTTGCCCCCTGCATCCCCCAGCCCTCACGCCCAGCAGGTTCCCCAAAGCCCTGCCCGGAAGCACCGTGTTCCGGTGAGGCTCCGGCCTGTTGCATGGCTCTGGGAAGTGTCGCCCACCAGCTGCAGTGGCATGCCAGCGCTCAGCCAGCCTTCTCATGCTGTTGTGGGAAGAACCAAGCCATCCATCCTGGCACTCAGGATAGAGAGAGGCCCTGTGCTGCGACAGAAGAGAGGGAAGGAGGGGAGGGGGCTCAGCAGTGCACCAGAGGCCTGCCATCAGGTGTGTGAATGACCAAGTCCAACATAGTGAAGGGTATCCTGGAGGGGAATACAGCCCCCATGAGGACACACAGGAAGTCAGAGGGTGACATCTGGTTAGGAGTTGGCCTGATGTTCGAGGAGAAGGGTGCGTCCCAGCAAGGGCGATGACATGCAGCAGGGCACAGATGAGTCCAAGAGCCTATCCCCCAGTTCAGGTTGCCAATAATACCCATATGAGCAGCACCGGGGCACCCAAGGGCGTGGGGAGGCGTGATAGGAATAGAAGGTCGCTGCACAAAGCCATTTGAGTTGATGTAACAGACAGTCCGGGCAGAGTTCTTTGCTGAGGAAGATCCCTCTTGGCAGTGCTCTGCTGTGAGACAGGAAATCTCAGGAGGTAATCTAGAGCCTCCCAGGATCCAAGATCTGGGAGTGGAGGATCCGACCAGAGGGTGACTGCTGGAGTGCTTGCCCCAGCCCAGAAAGGATGTGGTTTGGTTGAGAAATTCCGCGCTGGGTCACTCACGCTAATGGAATGTCAGCAGCCGCGAGGATAACAGCCTGTGTTGGTAGAAGTCACCGTATGCCAGCTCCGCTTGCAGCCACTTCTGTTCTAGGCACATGGTGTGGTCGGGTCTGTCACTCATCCTGACGCTCAGGGACTGGGGGGTGGGGGGAACCAGACAGGGGGTGGAGGTGAGGAAGGGGTCCAGCAGAGGGGAGCTGAAGAGGTGACATGTGGGAGGAGATGGGGTGCCAGGGGAGTGCTTCAGGGAACTGTCCTGGGAACCAGCTGCCTGAGGGGAGGGGCAGCCTTGGGATGGACTCGAGCCTGGATGTTCCCCATGCCTGTGGGAAGGGGTTTTCACTTCTCAGCAGCTGCTCCAGCCTCTGGTTACCCCCTTCCCCGCACTTCACCTCTCTCCCTCAGCTCCCACCTATGCCCCCCAACCCTTCTTTTCATCAAACACCAGCCCCAGCAGGATCCCTTATCTCTTTCTTCCTTGCACTGAGTCTGATCAACTTGTCACTTGATAATCAGCACCTGATTATCTGGGTAGTTTGTCATTTGAGCACTTAATTGTTACCTCTAAGGTGGAAGTTGGGTCTTCTACTCCAGATTCCTAAAGCAGAGGTTCCTAATACTTGCAGAATGATGGACCCTTTGGGAATCCAGGAAGGCAGAGTGAGGCTGGCAGGGCCAGTTTCCCCCAGCAGCTGCCCACCAGGATGCAAAGACCACATTTCTGCCAAGGCCTATGCAGTCCACACTGTGGGGACCATGGTTTCTGCTCTAGGGACCTTGTAGGCCAGCCACATTAGCAGATGTTCCAAGAAGGGCACGAGGCACCTGAGGGTCTGGGGAAGGCTACCCAGGGAAGATGGAATTTAATTAAGGTCAGACTTAAGAGGGGATGAATATGGAGAGGTGAGGCTGGATGGAAGAAAAGGGTGCTGACTGTCCTGTGGACGGGCAGAAAAGGCTCATGCATTTTTTATGAAAAGTGAGGAAGAAAAAGGAATACTTGCCTAGAACCCAAACCTCCTCCCCTGAAAAGAGAATCGGAACAGATTGTACCCTGACCCTCATTCTCCAGCAGCCAGTCACAGTCTAAGAAAAACAGGGTGTGAGAAGCAAGGAGCTGAGTGAGGCCCTCGAAGTCCTTCATGACAGTGGGAGGCCCAGTCTCCGTACTAGGTGAGGGGCCAGGGCTCCGAGGGAGGGAGGTCAGAGGGGAACGCTGGCCTCCTCAAACGGTGCCTGCAGCCTCAGATCACAGGATGCACCCTGCCTCGCTGCAGGACTCCACCTCTGTGAGGGCCCGTGTGCCAACCCCGGATGGGCCAGCAGAACCACTGGGCAGCGATTAAGTACAGGGCCTGACTGTCAGGTGGGTTTGTCCAACGGCGATGCCAGGATTAAAAGGGCCTCACTGCTCACCACCCAGTGAGAACCGGAGTCACAGCCTTGTTTGGGCCTCAGTGGCTCAGCCAAGTTCACATGCTGCCGGGGCAGCTGGTGTGCATCAGTGCGGCTGGCAGTACCACCGTGTAAAGAATGCAGTACTTCAGTAGCTGCTAGTAAATTGCCACTGCCTTGAATTTCCTAAGTGTCCCCAGCTGCCGTGACCCTCCCTAGGACCCCAGTACTCCCCAAAAACTGAAGGGCCAACATCTGGGACGGCGGAACACACGCCCTGGATCTGATGAGCAGTGTTCTGATGGTCTCTGCTGTGTCCAGGGCAGAGGGAGAAAGCAGTCGGCCCCCTCCTGTCGTCCTGCCTCGTGGTGGTTTCCTCTCCTTCAGCCCCCATCAGGGCCACATCCCCACATCCCACACCATCCTGACCTCAGAGGACTCCAGTTTATAGATTGAAAGAGATTCTGAGGTTGCTCTCTCCCTTTACAAAGTGACTGTTCTAAATGGTGACCAGATAGGACCTGGTGGCACTTAAATCCTATTGCACATATAAGGGGAGCTGGCTATTTTAGGAAATCCAGGGAAGACTTCTTTGATAAAGTAACACATGACTGATGACTGTCCTCGTGTATCCAGGGTCAGGAAACGGTTTGCAGTTCAATTTAGGAGATGTTAATTGAGCATCTATTGTGTGCCGGCAAGGTCGAAAGCAGAACTCTGCCCTTTAGGGGACCTTTCTTTGCCAGTTCCTGGCCTAGCTTCATTCCTTGACTAAGAGTTGCTTTCTGGGTCTGCTTCTCGTATACAAGGCCCATTGGGGGCCTGTGGGGCATGTAAATATAAAGCCATGTGTTCGTTGGGGACGGAGCGTACTGTGGGCGTGGGTAGGAGGGGTGAACAAAGCAAGGGCAGTAGCCACACTTTGACCGTGCTTCGGCGGGTGAGGCAGGGTCCACGAGAGGGGCCAAGTGGCCGAGGTGAACCTGCTGAATGGCGGGGCCGAATGCTAGCCTGGGAGGAAAGCCAGGGGCAGGGGGGCCCTCTGCAGGGGCACACTGACCACTACCATCCTTCCCTGCAGCCTCATGTTCAGCAAGGTAAAGCTGGAACAGGTCCTGAAAGGCCCGGAGGAAGCCCTGGTGACCTGCAGGCAGATGCTGCGACTGTGGCAGACCCTGTACAGCTTCTCCCAGCTGGGGTGAGTGCTTGTCATCGTCCCCAGGGGGTGGCCTGGCAGCACTGGTGGGTGGTGGTTGCCAAGGCAGCAGCCCACCTCTGAGTGGCCGTGAGGCCTGGGGGTGGTGACAGTATTTGAGTCCCACTGCGCTACTAACTGCTTCTGGGGCCTTTTACATAGGCAGGCTCATTTTCACCTTTGACCATCCTCTGTGAGGACACAAAGGATCTGCTTAGGAAGCAGAAGTTCAGAGGAGTACAAAAGGAAGTCATTATTGAGCATCTGGGCCAGGCATGGGGATTGCTGCTTATATCTCAAACACTGTCAGATTTTATTCTCAGCCCAGAAAGGAAACTAAGACTCTGAGACCTTACAGAATTTGCCAGAGTCGCTCACCTGGTAAATGGTAGTGCTGGGACTTGAACCTCTGTCCCCTGAGTCCCAGCCCTCCTGAGCCCGTTGCTTCTTCCTAGCTCCATTTGGAAGCTAGAAGAGGGGGAAAGAAGCTGAATTCTCTCACCCACCATCTCCACACAACCTGTCTCCTACCACCGTCCCCAGCCTGGGCTCCAGGTTTTGCCTAGGCCAGATAGGCCCTCTGGTCCAAGTTAGAGCTGCTGAAAGTCTTTGCTCAAATCCCGTTGACACTGTGTAGCCCAAAGCAGAAGAGTGCCTTGTGCCAGGCAGGTGCACCATGTCTTCCTGGTCCTCTGGTGCTCATTCCCTCCCCTTCCCTGAAATTATTGGCCTTAGGGGACCCCACCCTGGTAGACGTGTTTGCATTTTCACCAGGACTCTAGGAGCCCAGAAGGCTTTCAGGGTCTCCAGAGGCATGTCTCTCTAATGGCGGAATTTACAGAGAGGGCCCCAGGGTAAAATGGGGTTAAAACCCTTGGGCAAAGTAGAGCTTGCCTCTTTGAAGGCCTTTGAAAGGCCTGGAAGTTTCCAGGGCAGAGCAGGACCCAGTGAGTAGAAACTGCCAGAAGGAGGCTCTGAGGTGAGGGACTTTTCAGAAAGGGAATGGGAAGCTGTCTGGCAGCTGGATGGTATGTGGATGAGAACCAGACAGACTGTGTGAGGGGGACCTGCACCGAGATGCCCCTTGCCACTCACTGGCTGCAGCCACTTGGGCCAGGTACACAGTCTGGCTCCCCTTCCAGAGAGGAGCTGTCCTTGGAGGTGGCAGGGACTTCCTCTTGCTGGATGGCTGGTTGCCTGCTCCTTCAGACGGTCTTGGCGGGGCCCCCCTGGGCTGCAGCCCTGTGCCTCCCCTCCAGGCACCAGATCTGTGGGGCTTCCCCATGTTTTCGAAGGGGCTGGGGCTGTAGGTTCACGCTGGGGTTGTTTTAAGTCACCACCCACACACTCATCTCTGATACGGGGGCCCAGTGGAGCTCCTCCTGGGTTCCCTAGGTACCTCTCTTGGGGAGCCTCCCATAGCTCCCCACCCAGGGTGGGGCTCAGCCAGGCCGGCTATCTGGAGTCAAATTGCTAGGACCAGAGGGCGCAATCCAATACCCACCTAGCTTTTCCCCAGAAGAGGGGGCATTCCTTCTGAACCTGGAGCCACAGAGCAGAAACTAGGACTTGTGAAATCTGGTTTGGGGCAGCTAAGGACAGGGGCCAGAATCCACAGCCTGAAGGTCGGGCCTACTGGCCCCACCCAGGCACCCCCCTTCCTCTGCTCCACCTGGGCCAGCCCACACCCACCCGTGCAGATGCCATCCTTCATGGAGCCTAGTGTCACCCAGCCACTGGTGCTTCAGCTCAGCCCTCTTGAACTTGGTCTAAGCGCTCATCGTGGACTCTCCTCCCCACCTGGCCACCAATTTCTTCAGGGCAGGAGCCGTGCTATGTGCTGGCCCAGACCCAAGTGGCAGAAGGTTCCTGAGATGGGCTGTTTCTGGAGCCCTAAGAATGTCCCCATCGGGCTGGGAGGGGAGGTAAGACAAGACGCTGCTTGTGCCTGCCCATGTTGCCTCCTGTACTCCTCACAGAAACCTCGTGAGATCGACCTCTCCTGCTTATCACTGCACACAATAAGCATGCTCATTTCAAGATGAGAAAACTAAGAATGACTAAGGAACTTTGCTGAGGGTCACACAGCTGAGGAGGGGTGGCCCATGCCTCTGGCTCTTCGGCGTACCACACTCAGGTGCCCCCCAGGAGTAGAAGAGGATGGGGAGGAAGAGCACCAACCTGGACCCACTGTTTTGTGGATGGCATCCTATAAATGTCTACATGATGGCCATGCACCCACATGCCCAAGCTCAGGCCAGTGTGAGCCTAAGTTCAAATGGAAAGGACTGGGCCCTGGCCTTCTTGGTAGGACCATTGTCTTGGCACTCCTGTGAAGGGAAGAAGCCTCTGGCCCCAGGCTGGGCTTGCCTGCTCTCCTGCCATTTCCACTTTGGCCTTCCTCTAAGCTTCTTCAAGTCAGCAGGTTCAAGGGCAACCCAGAAGTAGGCAGGGCTGTCTGGGGGTGTGTGTGCCCCAAGATGGGCATAACAGGCTGTGCTGCCTTTCTGGGCTGGTAGCTCCTCTACCTCGCACTCTGAGAAAAGAGGAACCTCCCCAGCAGTGTGGGAGCCACAGGGACCTGGGGAATTGGGGCAGGGGAGATGACCATATTTGTTTACCAGCCCCCCCCCCTTTCTGGCTCTTCTGGGGCTTCCTTCCCTGAGGAGTGGGCTGGGAGCATTTCTGGTGGCCCGTGAAGACCAAGCTTTCCTTGGAAGCCAGACTTTGGTGCCTACTATGTGCCTGGCCTCTGCTAGACATAGTGAGGGCAGCAAAAGGTAGCAAAGACCTCCTGTTGGCCTGGGGAAGCTTCTAGCATCATGCACGTCAGAGGAGGGAGAGTTTCTAACCCACATACTGCTGGATCCATGCTGATGGAGGGCAAGGGAGGAGGCAGCGATGAAGGGCACAGGGGCCATGGGAGGCTTTCTGGACGGATGAAGGGCACTGGGCTGAGTTCTAAAGGATGGAGGGTCTGGCTGGACCAAAAGAACAACAGGAACGATGTTGGTGGCAGCAGCAAGAGCAATTATTAGCTGTGGGAACAAAATGTGGTGGCAATAAGGAATAGCGGGGAGACCGATGACCCCGCAGGCACACGGTGGCAGCATGTATGTGTGCACAGCACATACGTGCTGCACATTAACAGCATGTCAGTGTAGCTGCTAGGGTAAGCCAGAATTCTAGAACCCCAAGCCTGAGGTCTGGTCTGTCCTGCCACTCTGGGGGTCTCCATCCTTCCTGGTAGTCCCAGCTTTGGCTCAGTTCCCAGGCCTAAACTCTCAGCCCCAGAGCCTGCCTGCCTGGCACAAGGCCCCCTTCTTCTTCCTGCCAGCCCTCCACCTCACTGGGGCCTGGCCTCCCCTTGCCTTTCAGAGGCCTGGAAAAGGACGGGAGCCTCAGCGAGGGTGTCACACTGAAGAAGCAGAGCGGAATGCACCTGACTCTGCCCGACGCACATGATGCAGACTCCGGTAAGATCATGCCCACGGGCAGCCGTCCATGTGGGCCTGGAGCTCACTCCCCCAGCCTGAGCACGAATGGGGAGGGTGGCACCTGCCCGCCTGGCCAAACCCACCCTGCTCCTTGCCAGCCAGCTGCAGCTCCCGAGCCTTGGTGCTGAGGAGCTGAGGAGCTGCCGTTGGGCATCTTTCTGGGCCCATCTGGCTCTGGGGTGGGAAGCGAGCAGCGGGAGCAGGCAAGGGAGGGGCCCTGCCTCCTGGGCAGGGGTGCCGAGAGAAGAGCCAGGGTGGAGAGCCTGGCTGTGGAGCCCACAAACCGCCTCCCATTAGGCTAAGCCCGAAGCCAGGGTCTCCCACCAAAGCGTCCTTACTAGATGGAGTCAAGTAGAAAGGAAGGAGCTGAGCTTCACCTTACAGCTCTAAGCCCAAAGCGGACTGTTTCAGATGAACACCTCATTAAAGCGGAATGGTGGCAAAGGCACAAGAACCAGTCACGGGAATGGAGCGTGAGGGAGTTGTATTTAGTGGCATGGCTCCTTCTGTCCGCTTCTGTGGACGTGAACCAGGTTCCACCTTGGTTGTCACTAAACTGAAACCATCTGTGGTTTGCCCGTAGGTCTCCTGAGTTTATTGGCACCTTTATTGCCCCGGGGGGGGGGGGGTAGTGCTCGTGTTTCACCTGCCTGTGAGTTATAAATGTCAATGGCTTACATTTCCTGAGCAGGGGCCCATGTCAACCAGCACTGCCATGGATGGAGGGGTGGGGGTTCTCCAGAGGGCACAGGGTCTGGCCTGAGCCGTCACCCAAGCATCCGTCACAGCACAATCTCAAGTGGGACCTTCGTAGAGAGGAAATAATAATAGGCACCTGTGAAAACAGAGCGCAGAAGGGAGAAGAGAAAAACCCTCCAGTTTCACCATCCAGACCTTAATTGTGGCCTTTCAGGCCTTTTTTCCAGGCCTGTATTTCTTTCTTAGAAAAATGTGATCAAACACCTTTTCAGCTTGCTTCTGTTCACCTAACTGTATACCGTGAACATCCTTCTGCATCCATATCCGTGGTTCTGTGTCATTAGTATGACAACTGCAAGGTCTTGTACGATAACTCACTTATTTTGGATCTTTTGAATCACTCCCTATTGTTGGACATTCGGGTTATTTCTGTTTTCAGGATTACAGGCACCTTTGCCAATGTTTAGGACTGTCCTCTTTAGTGATAGGTTCCTAGAAGTGAGCTGGCTGCCCGGTTGCCCCTCCCAAGCTCCTCATCCCAGCGTGGGTGAGGGTACGAGGAGGGCCCTTCCTAGGGCATCTGTGAGCTGTTTCACAGCTGCCCAGAGTGGGGCTGTACAGTCACCGCTCCAGCTGTGTTGCTCAGCACCCTTCCCTCTTGCTCTGCAGGCTCTCGGCGAGCATCATCCATTGCGGCCTCCCGGCTGGAGGAAGCCATGTCAGAGCTCACTGTACCCAGCTCAGTTCTGAAACAAGGCCCCATGCAGCTGTGGACCACACTGGAACAGATCTGGCTCCAGGCTGGTGAGTGTCCCCGGGCCCAGTGACACCCACCCACCTGCAGAGCCATATCCTGCCCTCGAGGAGGGAGTGTGGGGGTGTGAAGACCCCTGACAAGGGCTGCGTAGACTGCAGTACTCGTGGAAAGGCCTGGGGATCAGGAACCTGGAGCTCTAATTCTAGCTGTTCTTTGCTTGGCCCAAGAAAAGTCGTTCAATCTGTTTGGCTGTGGGTTTCCTTCTCCATCAAATGGGGACAGGGCCTGCCTGCCTACCTGGGGGAAGGCTCTGGCAGCAAAGACTAATGTAAGAAGCTTTGAGGAAAGACCACACAGATGCATAGCCTTCTCAGTCCCAAAAGCAGGCCCCATCCTTCCTTGCTCCCCTTCTCCTAGTAAAACTAGCTCAAACCTCAGAGCTCAGAACATAGCTAGAGCAGAAGTGAAATCTGGTGGTGTAGTTCAGTGATGGCAGAGGGCTGGTAACACTGAGGTGGCCATTCAGGTGACGGTCCCTCTTGTTGGGCAGCTGGCCCCGTTGCCACCATGGAGTTTGGGAGTCAGTTACTGTTGGGGAGGCAGAGAGCTCCTGAGATGAGCAAGCGGACGGTGCAAGTCAGAGGCAGAATGTGGTTACCTGAGAATCCAAAGCTTCCCACTGTCTGGATTTCACAGAGGGCCCCATTAGCATGCAGTACTCCCTTATCCTCTCTCCCATAGGTTCTGAATCTGGGGAGAAGAAATTGGACCAGGATGCCTAGGCTAAACAGGGAAGCGTTTTAATAATGCAAACATTGCTACAGTTAGCATTCCAGGGCCCCTCAGGATGCTGGGGATGTGTGAGGGCTGGGCTCCCCGGCCAGCTTGTTGCATCCTAAGTAGGAAGAAGAATATTAAACAAGCCTCCCCTGAGGCCAGGGGCCCCTGTCTTCTTCTTTTTTTTTTTTTTTTAAGATTTTTTTTTTTTTTTCCATGAGAATACACACAGAGAAAGAGAGAGGCAGAGACCCAGGCAGAGGTTAGAAGCAGGCTCCATGCAGGGAGCCCGATATGGGACCCGATCCCGGGTCTCCAGGATCACACCCTGGGCTGAAGGCAGGCACTAAACCGCTGAGCCACCCGGGCTGCACCCCCCACCCCCATCTCCTTCTAAGAACAGAGGGAGCATGGCTCCTGAAGGGTGCACTGGAGCCCCCGCCCCTCCACCTGCCTGGGGGAGAAGGCTGCACCCACCCTGGGCCTCCACTAGCCTCAAGGAGTGTAGCAGTAATGCAGTGATCCATCAGATCCCGGGGTTGGGTGTTGCCTCCCCTGGAGCTCCCAAGGCCTTTATTGTAATGATGCGTTGTCTACTCCATCAGCAAATGAACACATGTTTGCATTTTACAAGCCTGCTTTCCGTTGCTCAGGTATGCTGCTTTACGCTCAGGGTGCTGGTATGTTCTGGTAACTTACTCTAGGAAAACTTAAATCATGGCCTTCCTGAAGCTTGTAATCAGGCTTGGGAATTATCAGTATAAATACATGCCTTTCAGTAATTTGCACATTGGCCTTTCTTCTCTGGACATTATCCTAGATAGTAAGCCCCCAGACAACTCTGAGAACAAATTGTGAATGCTTTGAATGGGGTGCCAGGTAAGGGCAGGGTGGGGTGGCTTTAGGAGACAGGTTTGGGTGTATGTGACCAATCCAAAGTGGCAGTGACTTCTGCAAGATAGACGCTTTGTTGTCCTTCTATAACAGTTCAGAGATGGCGCCCTTGACCGGGATGACAGTTCTGCTCTCCTGGCCCAGGGACCCAGGTTCCTTCCATTCTGAGGGCCCTGCTCTCCATAGGGTTGTCACACTCACCCCTGTGATCCATGACGGCTCTTCATCACGTTCACCTTCCAGGGCATAACCAGGAAGAGTGGGAGAAGGGGGCACCCCCTCCCTCTAGGGACATATTTTTGAAATTTGCATACATCAGTCCCCCTCATGATCCATTGGCCAGAACGTAGGCACATGGCCACACCTAGCTGCAAAGGTCCCTGGGAAATGTCCCTGTCCTGGTTGTCCGTATGCCCCATTAAAAATCAGAGGCTCTGTCGTTATCGCAGAAAAGGAAAAGAGAGTGGGCAACAGCTGCCACAGCCAGAAAGGGACGTAAGAGTGTCCCAGGTTTTCCCTTCTGAGCAGGGGAGGATTCTGGAGCAGTCTGCCCTCCGTAAGCCGTTGGCATCACCAGCAAGCATGTGCCGAGCACTTACCGAATAAAGGGCTGCTGGGACCAAATCACCGAGTCAAAAACATCTCCCTGACCTCACCCCCAACCTGACGGGGTTGGGCTGAGTGTATCTCACCGGCATCCCCACCCTCACCCACCCCATACCGCCTGACGATGCCAGCAGCTGCAGCAAATGTGCAGGGAGGGAAGAACGTCGTCTTTTATTATTTTGAAAGGAGCTCATCCCCCTGCGTTCGTTCAGGATAAACTGCATCCCAGGCTGTTGGGGCAGTAAGGCTCCATCAACATCCCCCCCCCCTTTGGTTGGGGGATGGTATCCTTCCCCTCCCAACTCTTGTCCTCCTCCCTGCCCTCTTCAGGCCTCCGTCCCATTTCAGTCAGATGTGACAAGTATCGGGGGTGGGGGGTAGCTTCCACTTGAGAGATGAGTTACAGAAATGTGGCCTCTTGGGCAGCGGGTCCGTGTGACAGTGGGAGAGGCACAGGGCCTCACAGATGCTCCTGGATCCTGCATGCGTGTCGGAGGTGCCTTTTGGAAGAGCAGGATGGCCCACCTCCCTCCCTCACTGCAGCTCCTGTCTCTGGGAGCTAATGTTGTGCTAGATGGAGGGACATGGATGTAGGGGACAGTTCCCCTCCCGGGGACTCACAGGCGGCCGTGGGCTTTCCCTTGGTCAGGGAAAGTTGGCCCGAGTCTCAGCTCCCAAACAGCAGATTCACAGTGTCTGGGCACTGGGCACGGAGCTCCAGCTGCTAGATGGATGGATGCGTCAAGCAAGAGCCAGTGCCCCCACTGGTCCAGGCTGAATCTATGCCCAGAGCCCCTGGTGCGATGGGCAGAGCAGAACTTGCCCAAGGCTTCTCAGCAGGGGGACCGTCCTCAGGAGGCCCTGGGCACCCGGAGGTACAAGCTACCCCAGCTGTGAGCTGGGCAGACCCAGGGCTGGGGCGAGGTGGCCAGGCTCTATCTGAAGATCATCTTCGTTATAAAGTTACAGTCAAGGGAGGGGCGCCTGCGTGACTCAGTGAGTTAAAGCATCTGACTCTTGATCAGGTCCTGATCTCAGGGTCTTGAGATCGAGCTCCTATGGGCTCCGTGCTGGGCGTGGAGCCTGCTTAGGGTTCTCTGTCTCCCTCTGCTTCCCCCTCCCCAAAATGTCAGTCAAAGGGGAAGCTCTGCCCTACTGGTGGTCCCGCATGTTTCTCTTCTGCTTCGGTTCCCTCATTTCTCATCCCTTTCTTTCTTTATCTTCTCTCATGCTCCCCTCTTCCCAGCTCCCCACTGTTCTCCCTCCTGCCTTCTGTGCCTTCTTCCCACGTCCCCTCTTCCCTTGCTCTGGCTTTTTCTTCTTCCCTCCTGTGCCGGCACCCCCTCCTCCCTGCTGCCGAGTCAGTGAGGAGAGCACTCAGGGACAGGAAGTGGGAGCCAGCCAGGCCCTGCAGCCATGCCCTCCCTGACTCGTGCCAGGTCCCTGGGGTGGAGGGTCTCAGACCACCTGCACAACGCCATTAGACCTTTGGATTCCTTTCATTACTCTCTGGGATCCTTGGCTGGCTCTCTCACCCGTCCCTTGTCTGCCTCCCTCCCTTCCCCTTTATCCTGGGTATCCATAGGTCCTGAAGGCCTGCTCCATGGGGAGGACGCTGGTTTCCTTTAGGGGCAGCTTTGGTGATCCCCTCTGGGGTTCAAAGCTAGCTAAGGGCCTAACCTTAGCTTCTTTCCTGAGCTGCTCCTCGAGGCATCTCTGCCTTTAGCCTGGGTGGCCCTCCTTTCCTTGGTCTCACAGTGAGTCTCTGGGAAGCACCTCTCACGTGAGGAGGCCCCTGAAAGGCCTTAGACTCGACCCTGAGCCACCCTCACCCTGTTCATCAACTCAGGAGGAGCCCCGGGACCAGGCCCTCCCTGCAAAGAGGGTGTGCAAATAGCCCGCGAAGAGTGAGTTCATCCCCCAACCTGGGGGCGGGTGGGGCTTGGCTCCAGCAGAGAGACTGGAACCAGCTCTGGGTGCAGGGTTAGATCAGGATGCCTCAGAAAAAAATAATAAAAGGGACTGTTGCAAAGCTCCAGGGAACAGATGTTTTCCATTTGGAGCCTGCCGAGAGAAGCACAGAGGGGGGCGGGTGGAGAGAGATGGACAGAAGAGGGAGAAAAGCTGAGATAGGGAGGCAGGAGGGGAGGTCAGGGGTAGGCAGAGAGGAAGATGAGAGAAGTGGGGAAATGAAGAGGGAGAGGGAGAAACAGCTGAGGGGATGGTAGAGGGGCCCTCGACACTGGGGACAGCAAGCTGTTTGCTGGGGTGGTGGCCTGGAGTGAGAATTGAGGCAAAGACCAGTAACAGCGAGTGTTCCTCCAGGGAGGCCAGGGGAGGCCGGGGAGGCCGGGATGGGTGGGTGCCTCAGGGCCCTGGCAGTCAAGGCCGGGAGGTTGAGAAATCAGGGCAGTGGACGGGCATGGTGCCACCGGCAGCTCCTGCGGCAGCCGAGGCTGGCCAGCTGGGGAGCACCATGTTTGGTAAAGCAGTTGCCCAGGGACGCCAAGGCTGGGAAGAAGGGGTGCCCCGCAGCCCCCAGACCTGTGGGCCGGTCTGCAGGTCAAAGGCCCTGCCCTGGAGGCCGAGCATGCCAGGGACTGTGTGCGAGGCGGCCAGGAGCCCTCAGGGGACCTCACTTCTCTGGCTCTGTTCTGTGTCATCTGGTTTCCTGCCTAACTGGTAATGAAGTCCATCGGACCAAAGCAGCCCTACCTATTTTTCAGGGCATGTTCTCTGGTGTGTGGCCAGCCCGACAGGGCCCGGGGCCCCAAGGCAAGAGAGAGGTGGGGATCCCTGTAATTGAAATCTGTTGATATGAAAGCACTGGGAGGAGTCCCCAAGGGAGAGACCAAAATCAGCCTCCAGAGACAGGGACTCAGAAGACAGGCCGGCAAGCTGTAAACAGCTTAATGAGCCACGGCAGGAGCAGGCAGGCCGGTGGGCCAGGCCTGGGGCAGGCCTGCTGGGCAAGGGCCCGGGGAGTGGAGGGCCTGTGCTCAGATGTAGTAGAGGAAGCAGCCCTGCCGGGCCCCCAGCACTCACACCACACACTTCCTTCTGCTTCTCCCCTCACCTCCGGTGACCCTGGGGAGTAGGATCTCAGTGGAGTCCAGCCTTCCAGGTCGCCACAGCCTCCCTTCTCTGTCAGTCCAGCCGTCCCTGCACCTTCAGGCCCCGGCTCAAATGTTGCCTCCTCCAGGAAGTCTTCCCTGACCACACCAGCACAGCTGACCCGACCCCTTCTAAGTGCTCCGAGCTTTCAAAATTAGCGCCTGTCCCTCCATTGCCTCGGCGCCCTCCAGCAGTTTGGTTGCTCAGCTGTCCCAGATCCCCCTTCTTTCCCCCACCTCTGCTCTTTCTCCTCCTGGGAGGGCCAGGCACATGGTCAGTACTCAGTCGTTGCACACCGGATGCTCAGTTATGAAGGCAGCCTGCTCAGAGCCCCTGGCAGCAGTTCCAGAAGGGAACACAACAGCAGAGCAGAGGAGAGCCTAGGCCAAGCTAGACAAACCCCTGAGCTCGGGCCAGCCCTCCCTGCAAGACCCTGGCTCCAAGCCCGCCCTTCCTGGCCTCACCTTCCCGAGCTTTCTGCCTTGGGACTGTGCCGTTCAGGCTGTCTATGGGGCAAGTGCCTGCATTTCTCTCTAGCCTATCATGGGGGCCTGGCTCCTCTGTTTACTTAATTCTTTCAAATTCTGGTCTCCTCTAGAGAAAAAGAGTTCCCTTGCTCTAAAAGGCCTCGGTAGTATTAAAAGGATGTGGCAAGCTACTTGATTACACAATGAACCTTAGGCAACATTCATGCGGACTACCCCAGGCGCCGAGTGCTGCAGGCAAGGCCTTGGGCTTCCTTCCTGCTGCCTGTTGGAACAGGAAGACGAAGACATGATGCCTGGGTCCGGGTTTTCCATCTCTTTCTGGGAGCTTCTTTTGGGATGTCTGTCATCCACCCCGCCCTAGACCTAACCTGAATTAGTGTAACCTCAGCCCTTGGCCTGTGCTAGGAACAGCTCTTGGCAGAGTCACAAGCCAGGCTCTGCGTGCCCTTCTGTGCTCCCATCTGTGCGCGGGCACCAGGGAGGGGCAGCCGAGCCCGGGGCTGCCAGGAGCGGGAGGCTGAGTGGGCCATGGGGCCGAGCCTCGAGCCCAGCCAACCTACTTCTAAAAGTACTTGCTGGGGGTGTGTACCCGTGCATCGTGGATCTGAAATGTGCCTTTTTTTTTTTTTTTTTTTAAGATTTTACTTATTTATTCATGAGACAGGGAGAGAGGCAGAGACACAGGCAGAGGGAAAAGCAGGCTCCATGCAGGGAGCCTGATGTGGGACTCGATCCCGGGTCTCCAGGATCACACCCTGGGCTGAGGGCAGGGGCCTAACCACTGAGCCACCCGGGCTCCCTGAAATGTGTCTTTATGTGGACTGGCCTGGGATCGGAGATGGCCCCGTTTTCCACTGATCTGGGGGAGAAGGCAAACTGGTTGTGGGACAGATCTTTCCAGCTTGTTGGTGAAAGGTGTGGGCATCCCGTATTCCATCAGTGCAGCAAAAGCCCTGGGCTTCGGAGGGAGGCCGGAGCTGCTGGGAGCCCAGTGCGGCCTTGCCCCTTGCCACGGAGGGACTGGTCTGTTAGCAGCAGTGCGCACGAGAGCACCTGCTGGGAGGAGTAAGTGAGAGAAGACACTTGGCAGAAGCAGGCCTTGGCCCACGGTCAGTCCCAGGAGCGTGGGCCGTGCGGGAGTGCACACCTGCCTCACCCTGATCAGCCTCCACCCGAGCCCCCAGACTCGTGGTCTTCGTGTGGAGAGACACTGCACAAAGCCACCTGACCTTGCCGGACACCGCCCGTGCCCCCACTGCCAGGCTTGGAAGTCAGACAGCCAGATGCACACCCCCACTCCACAACCGCTTCTCCCCGTGGCCTTAGGCAACTTCCCTACCCTCTCTGTGCCCAGTGTCGTCCTTCCTGAAGGGGGGTAATAAAAGTGCTTGTTCTATAGGCTTTAGTGAGTGTCGGCGGAGGCGGTCTGTGTGGGGCGGGTAGCACGGTGCCTGACCCCGAGTGAGCGCTCAGAAACCATTCCCTGCTGTTGCCCCCACGGTCCAGGGCCAGCCCGGCCCGTCACCTAAGACCCTCGAACTCTGGGGGCTGATGGTCAGATACGGGGACAGGACCTCTGCCTTTGACTTTTCCTGCCACTGTCACCTCCCTCTGTCCTTCTGGTTTCGCAGCTGAGCTGTTCATGGAGCAGCGACACCTCAAGGAAGCAGGTTTCTGCATCCAGGAGGCGGCAGGCCTCTTTCCCACCTCGCACTCGGTACTCTACATGCGGGGCCGGCTGGCCGAGATGAAGGGCAGTCTGGAGGAGGCCAAGCAGCTGTACAAGGAGGCGCTCACAGTGAACCCCGACGGTGTACGCATCATGCACAGCCTGGTGAGTCAGTCCCCCACCCTTGGAAAAGGCCTCAGGGCCCTCCTCCCCTCTCCCCCTCCACTGTCTGCGTCCCCTGGTGTTGGGGGGGAGGTGGCTTCCTCCCTGCTCTGTTGGGAGACACAACTGGCTGGCCACTCTCCTTCAATCAGAGCCTGCCTGAGTTGATGAAAAAATCTAGGATGAGTTGATAATTCTTTGTGACTTCCTTTTTGCTCTAAACTTCTATAAAGCAGTATAACCCCAAAGGGAATCCTCATCAGATCCTTGCCCTGGACACTCTAGGCAAAATGCTCTGCTTTCTGGGAGTCCCCAGGCCCTCCGTGATCACCGGGCTACCTCTCCCACTTCGGAGGAGCTCCATGCCTCTTTGGTGGCATTCTGGGGATGTCTGGAGCTGGGCTGTCATGTCAGGCCTGACTCGAGCACACATGGAAAATGGCCCCTGGGGGCGGTGGAGGGGAAGAGGGCCCGGCAGCCCCCAGTCCAGGAACATGGCACTCAGGTAGGTGCCCAGGGCTCAGCAGCTTTCTATGGGAATGTCTGGAGGCTGGGAGCAGGATGCTGGTGTTCTTGGCTTGGCCTTGCCATTCTCTTTCTGGGCGATCGTGCGCAAGTCGGTGCTTTTCTCTGAACCTTGGTTTTACTTATCTGTGCAATGGGGATCCTCTGGCGCAGGAAACATTTATTGAGTACCTGCTCTGACAGCTGGCGTAGTAGACCCGTAGGGATAACCATTTTTTCCCTTCCTTCCTTAGCTACTTTTACTTTTTTATTTTTTTCCCTAGCTACTTTCAGAGAGCAAGTCATCAGGAGAAATGTAATGATCTGAAAGTGTACAGGCCTGCATAGGCACAGTGGTTTTTGAAGTATAATTTAGCACACCATCAGCAACACGGTCTTCCCCTGTCAGGGTGCAGGTTCCACCTCAGACTTCCCCTTTTGAGAGTTCTTTGAGGGGAGTGGCCACGAGGGCGTCACTGACATCTGCCACATGTAGAACCCAGAGGGATCAGAATGACTCCAGATGGCTGGAGGGTTATCATTGCCAAAAGGGGTCTGATTCCTTCATAAGGAGAAGCCACCGGGAGTTCGATTTCTGCTCAGTGTCAGGAAAAACTGTATAGCTCTCAGAATAGTACAAACCCAGGAGTCGTCTGGTGAGGACGCTGCCAAGAGAATGGAAACACTACTTGGGGGGAGGAGCTGGACCAGGTCATCTTTATAAGGTCCTCCCGAGAGCCCCCCAAAACAAATGAGAGCCTCCCAGCTATTATTCCTGCTGCCCGATCCCTAAAAGGATTTCTCCCTTGGGCCCATGTGAATGTTCTGCGCCAGCTGAAGACAGCCCACGCGGTGACGTCACACCCTGGCCCACGTTCCCCTCCACATGGCTCTGTGTTGCCTTGCAGTCTGCTCAGCAAATGTTTGTTTTTTGCAAGGCACATCCTCCTTCCTCCCGCAATTCAGACATTAGCTCCTGTGATAAATGCCTCCCTGGAGGTCACATCCAGAAACTTGATTAGGGTGGCTGGGAGGGAGGAAGTGGGCTGTGTCGTTAGGCCTGCAGCCAGGCAGAGATGTCTGCCTTCTGCGCTCGGGGCTCGGGGTCTGCTGTCTCAGTCCCTAAAACCCGATGAAGTCCAATAACAGGTACAACTTTGAAGTCACAGTGTACCATTTTTCATTTACGCTCGTTATTGTTTGTAGCTCTTTTCCTGAAATTGAAGCCAGTTCCAAGGGTGGGTTTCCATGGTAACCGAAGAGCGGCCCAGAGTGGCTCCCTACAGATGTTTCTGAAATGGTCCCTTTTCTCTTCCCTGGGGTGCCCTGCCGATGTGATGGAATGAGAGCGAGTCAGAGCCAGGCCTGCCCACTGTTAAAGTTACAGGCCAGCAGAGGGGCAGTCTGCTCTGGCGTGGGCAGCCCGTTCGCTTTCCACATGCTCTGTTCCTGCC
The DNA here is from genome assembly GCF_053574225.1 of Canis aureus. Lineage (NCBI taxonomy): Eukaryota > Metazoa > Chordata > Mammalia > Carnivora > Canidae > Canis > Canis aureus. Next base: position 52,062,884 of record NC_135621.1, read on the forward strand.
AGCATCCCACACATATGCATGAGGAATAGCAAATTTCAAGTCTGGAGAAGATTTACGAAGCACTCTTCTCCCAAAGACACAGGAACACTTTGGCACGTTGTTCTCCAGTATTCCCTAATGTAAGTGCCTTCCCTGGGCTGGCTTTAGGCTCAGGACATCTGGGATCTCATCCTGGCTCTGGCTCTAATTCACTCAGGTGATTTAGGAAAAGGCACGCATAACTTCCACGTTCCTGACATCTCCTTCGGTAGATGAATAATAATCTTCATCATTCCTAGACCAGTTCTAATCAAATGAGGTGACGCACGTGAAGGTGCTTCTAGAGGTCTGCAGTGCAACATGAGAGAAGGCAAAACAGCATATACGCCCCTACTCTCCAGGCCCTCACCCATGACAGACGTTGCTAATCCATCAGAGCACTTCTCACTGAGTGCCTCTGTGACCTTGGGCTCTTTTCCACGATGGTACAACATGAGGGGAGCCACGACCTGGCTGTCTAAGTCAACTTGGCATTTATGTAAGGGATTCATTGTAAAAATGGTAAAGAATGAGATACATTAGTTGTCTCAGCCTTTGTCAACTCTGGAGGTTGGTGCATCCTTGGAGAGTTATCCAGAGAAAGGAACGTGGAGTATCCGTCCCCACCCCTGCCATGCGGTCATTGCCAAGGCAGGTTCCCAAGGAGGACATCCTGGCCATGCCACACCACTGCAGTTCTGTGAAGACATTGGCCTCTGATAGGTGCCAGGAGAGAAGAGGTACCCCTCCCCTGAGAGCACGGCCACCCAGCCTGTGCTAGGAGAGCTATGGATCCCTCAGGGAGCTGTGTGGGTGCCAAGATCAGCCTTACAATCCTTAGGGCAGGATCATCAAACACCAGAAGGCCAGGAACTGTGTGCATGGGATGGGAGATTTAGGGAGAGGCCAGAGAAAGAAAGCCTCTGGGAGTGAAAAGCTACTGCTTTTAGGAGGCTGTGTTCAGGCATTTCTAAGAAAATGAACTCTGGCCCAGAAGCAGGTTCTCTCCTCTCCTGGTCCTACTGTCCTCCCTGCCCTGGCTGTGAGGGGAGGCGTTTCCATGCTTCAGGCTCCATCCTGGGCTCAGCTCAGGCTTTTCCACCCAGCAGGCAGGCAGGAGACACCAGCTTAGTCGTGCTCTGCCAGGGAAGAGTCTCTCCACTGTGCCACCGCAGTGCCCCCAGAGGAGTCCGTGCCATCAAGCCCTGGCCCGGCGGCTGCCCCCTCTGGGACAGCCAGCTTGCTTCAGGAGACGGCCAGGTGCAGAAAGAAAAGGCCGTGCTCTCTGCAGATGGAAATTCCCAGTGAAATCTCAGGAGCAGGTCCTGACCGTCTTTGCCAGCTCGGTCTTGGCCTCCCTTCCAGTGGCCAGAAACCCTGTGCACTCAGCCTGGGTGCTCAGCACTTAATCTATGCGCTAAAGAATCTCGTTAAGAGGGGGACCCTGAACTCTACTTGCCTCCCCTGAGGAAACAAGAGAAAGGAAGCAGGGCCCTTCCCGAGATCAGCAGAGGAGTTGGCCCCCAGGTGACACTTTGTCAGAGAGGGCTCCATGGGCTTGGTGGAGAAGAGTCAGAGGCAGCCTGCACCCCATCTCTCTCTGAGCCTGTCTCTGCCCCGCCACTCGCCAGGAGGCTCTCTGCATCTCCGAGGGAACAGGGGTGCCTGGGGAAGGCAGGAACCCAGGAGGGCTGTGAGGTCACCTGACTTTAATGGTAGGAGGGCCCCTAGCCCTGGCCATGGACAGACTCGTTCCTCCCGCCCATCCTTTGGCTGAGCCATGAGTGGACAGGCACGCTGCCTCCCTGCCACCTGCGTTTGTGGGCAGTACCCCACCCTGCTCTCCCAAGACAGACTCTGGGGTTTCCTGGCACCCCTCTGGCCAGGCTTTCCTGGTCCTCACTGGCCCCTGCCTGTGGTCATGCTTCCTTCTTGGGACAGAGTTCCAGGCTTCTATTGCCCTGGTCCCCCAGAACCCTCTCCTCCTCCATGGGCACCCCAGCAGAAGAGGGAAACTGCCCTAAATGAACTTTGACTCCTGTGATGTAATTTCTGGAGTTGTAATGTCTGAGGCAGTCCTGGCCTTGTGACCTCACCTCTTCTTTCTCCAGATGCTCTGGGAAGGACAGGAAGACAGTGTGTTTCTGTCATCCGTGGTCCTGGTGAGAGAATGGCAATGAATGAGTTCCCTGCATTCATTCCCTTTCACTCCCAGCGTGGGGCTTGCTGTCTCATCCCTCAAGTAGGTTTGGGGTTTCGGGGGCACAGCCATAGCATGTGGCCAGCCCAAATTGTCCCCAGAACCTCTGGTCCCTCTTTCCCCAGGCTGGGGCTTGCCACAGCATCCTCCACGTCCCACCAGCTCCCCATCACCATCCCTGCCTCTCCCCAAGGTGGGGCCCGAGTCAGCCAGGACCAGGGCTTTGCACCACCCAGCCCTGAGGCTCTGGGTTGGGCCTTTTGCAGGTGCTCCAGGAATCTAACCGCAGGCTCTGCTCTCTAAGGCCAAACAGGTCAACTCTGGTGGCAGGGAGCTCCCGAAGTTCCCCTCCCCTGACAGGCCCCATCCCCCACCCTGGAGGGCAGGACTAGGACCGCCAGCCCTGCCAGCCTGAGTGTTCTGGGGTTCTTAGAGATTACTTCCCTTCACTGGCTCAGTTTTCACTTCTGTCTAATGGGCATAATAATTTCGGCCCTTGTGACCTCAAGGGGAGGATCTTAGTGCTCAGATGATCTCAGCGCCGTGAAAAGATAAATCAATACCCGGCATTTTTGTCAGCATTCATGTGGAAGACGTGGTGGCACGTGGCCTAAACCTGAGCCCCACCTTTGGCCAGGCTACTCGTGCTGTGGGGCAGGGGTCACTGGCCCAAATTTCCCCAGGCTGCCTGGTGGTCCAGGGTGCCAGCAGGGTACTAGGGAGGGAGGGAGGGGAAGAGTGCTGGGCAGGGACCAGGGGCTCCAGGGCTGCCTATAGGTTGCCTCTGGGGCTGGTTGGCTGGGATGGTTTTTGAGCCCCAGTATCAGAGCCAGCTTGTGTCTGGAGGTTGTGTCACAGCCTTTGGTTCTAACTGAGCTGGACCTGAACCCTGCTTTGCCTATACTCACTGCTCCACCTTGACCAAACCCCTCAATCTCTTGGCACCTCAGCGTCCTCATCTGGGAAATGGTAGTCACCATGCCAAGCCCTAGATCTCGGGTTAAAATGAGGTTAACCAGTTCTGTAAGTTAACGGCCAGTAGTTGGGGTTACTTTTACCTTTCCATTTGGAAGCTGAGCTCCCAGGCCAGGCTTGGACGCTCTTGGTTTGCAGAAGGAGGCAGAGGCCCAGAGCCAAGCCCCAGAGATTCAGTACAGCAGAGCCTCCCGGTCCTCACCGAGCCCATCAGGCGACTCCGGCCAAGGCAGAGATGTGCTGGACACCGGCCCCAGGCACCCTGTGGCTGGGACAAGAGCATCCCCAGGGCAAGGCCAGGCCAACCTGAGCTGGGTGCAGGGGAAGCCTGTTCAGGAGGCTGGAGTCTGAGGTGAGAGCCAGAGCCATTTCACGGCTGGTCTCTTCAGCCAAAGGGCCCTGCTGGGGATCTGAGGCTGCTGGGGAAGAGGAGGGAAGGCCAGGTTCTGGGGAGGCCCCACACGGCCTTCCACTCTGGCCTCTGTCAGGCCAGGCTGGTTCAGCCTCTGCTTCCTGACCTTAAGGACAAAAGGTGTCCTGAGCAGCTGAAGAGTGAAACCCAGTGCTTGGCCCTCAGAAGCTTCCCTGCGAGCACACGTTGCAGCAGGGCTTCTGGTTCCCGGGGCCCGACGTGCCAGGGTCTCGGGCTCCGCACCTGCTCCCTCCTGTCGGCTTCCTGCGCTACGGCAGGTGGCCTAGGGGGTGCAGGCGGCCGGAAGCCACAGGAAGCCCAGAAGTCTTGTGCTGTGTTGTACTGTCTGCGCAGGGACCCTGAGTTCACACGCGCGCGCACACACGCACACACGCACACAGCCCGCTCCACAGTCGTGCCGCCCCACCAGCTCCTATAGACGGGGAGCTTCACTCTGTTTGGCAAGAACGTCTTGTTGGCCATTTGACGACCTAGTGCTGTGGGTTTTATCCTGCCTTAGCTCCCTCATCCCTGCCCAGTTCTGCCTGAGGTCTGCACTCCCTGGTGGGAGAGCGGAGTGGGAGGCAGGAGGGAGCTCTGCAGGCTCACTGTGTGGGGTACCCCTAGTCCACCGGCCTTCCTGGGCTGGCACAGCCCCAGCCCACACCACCTGCCCTCAGGCTCAGACACCCGCGAGAAGGTGAAGGGCGGGCTCCCTGGGCTCTGGCTCAGGACTTTTGGAAAGCCTCGGGCTTACCTGTGGGCTCCTGAAGGCCTCAGCCCCCTGATGTGGAAGGGAAGCCTCCTGTCAGCCTGTCATAGACTCGGATCAGAACAATAGTGCAGCACCGTTCGCTTAATTTAGCTCCAAAATCATTGGTCGTAAAGACTCCCCATGTCTAGAGGGTGCAGCGGAGTCCAGCCTTCCCCTTGCCCAGTGGGCCGGCACCCCCTCCCCTCAGCTCTGCCTTCTGCCCAGAGAGGAGAGCTGCTGCCATGGCGCCCCCTCTCACTGCCCATCACAGGGTGTTCACTTTGAGCACCCCAAGTCCAGGCTCCTGACCTAGCCCTGAGGGCCTACCTGTGCTCCAGAGTGAGCAGAGCCTCCGGAGGCCCAGAACCTGAAACCAGCCTGGCAAGGGAGCTGGCAAGGGAGCCCCCCAGGAGGTGTTGTGCTTCCTTCTCAAACCAGTGTTTATCTTTGAGCCTGGCCATGGCCCTCCAAGGACAGACAACCCCCACCACAGCCAAGAGGCCCACTGGTGGGGGGAGAAGGGGCAGGAGGAAGAGAGGCATGGGCACAGCCACCTCTGTTGCCCCAGAAGCCCCCCACCTAGCTGAGCTCCAGGTGAGTGTGTGGGCTCTGGCAGCAGGGGCTCTTCCTGTGAAAGCCTAGGAGAGCTTGTCAACCAGGTGTTGGGCGGGGTCTAGGAGGATTTGCGCCCCGCTCCAGGACGGATGTGGTGATCTGTGGGCTCTGTTCTCAGCCTGGAGAAGACGCCTCATTCTCAGTCAGGTTGGACAGGTTGAGGCTGACACACCTGGGAGAACCTGGCATCCAGAGAGGCCTGAGCTCCTGAGCTTGGGCTGGAATGTGGGCCTCCCCCGCAGGGTGTGTCAGCCCCCGGGTGGGTGAGGACCTCAGAGGGGGCCCCACCCCAGGCTCCTCCCTGCAGCCCCAGGGTCCCCACGCTGAGGGCTCCTGGGACCAGGAGGCTCCAGCAGCCTCCAGCTGATTCCCTGCTTCCCAGCTGGAAAGGCTGTTACAGAATCCCAGGAATGTGCCCCAAAATAACTTCTATAAATACTTGAGAGTAGGGATAGGGAGGGAGCTGTCGGCTGGCCTGCAGCTGGCCTACAGCAAGGGGCTGCTTCCCAGGGCAGGCCTCCCCCCAGAAGAAGACAAGACAGACGCAGCCGAGACCTTCCACTGCCGCTTCCCTCTGGGGGACAGTGTTGGGCACTGAATTCATGAGGTGACGTGGTGTGCAGTAGCGGTTCTGAAAAAGGAAGGCAGGGGGCCTTCTCCTTCCTCCCCATCCCAGGCCGCAGAGAGCCACGTCTTCCAACAAGGAGGGTCCCCCTTAGGCTGCGTGTCCTGTGGCCCTAAGCCGGTCGGTAAGCATACACGTAAGTGCCTGTGTGCCTGGCTTGGGACCCAGGACCCCCCCTTTGCCCCCCCACCCCAGCTCTGTAGAGCTGACTCCCATGGGGAATAACAAAGCAGGCAGGAGCCGAGGACCCTGTCCCTCTCAGCCTGGGAAGGGACAGGACAGGGATCGCACACCAGAGCCCACAGTAACGGAGCACAACCTCAAGGGGATGGTGTAGCCGGCAGGTGTGATCCTGGGGGGCTTCCTGGGTGGGGAGCAGGTCCTGGGTCGTTGAGATGAGGCCAGATGCTCCCCCCTCCCCAAGATCCAGGGAGGGAGGGAAGAAGGGATGGATGAAGTTGGGAACTTCTGGGGCCTTCCGCCCCAGCCCTGCCCTCCCTGAGTGGCAGTAATCTCGCCCCCTCTCAAAGGTGCATTGCTCAACTGCCATGAGCAACTTGCACATCACTTTCCAGCTGCTGCGGGTGGCAGCATGGCTGTGGCATCTCCCAGGTGAGGGTCAGAGGCTGAGTCACCAGCAGGTCTGGTTTCTCTTGGCTCAGGGTGCCCCGTGGCCAGAGTAGGGCAGAGTCATCAGGGACGTTTGGATGGAACCACGTTTCCACCATGTCCCTGGAGACCTATTTTGTGGGCCGCTAGGGTGGGGGCGCCGGGGGAAGGGGTGATGGCGGGCCCTTGGCAGAGCGCCTGGCGGGGGCAGAGTAGGTGAGACCTCCCGTCTTCCCGAGGCGGGCCCTGCCCAGTTGTCAGGGAGCAAACAGCTCCGAGTTGCTACCAAACACGAACAGACTGGTGTGTCAGGCAGGTGGCAGCAGATCCTGTTACAGGCCCCGGGCTTTGGGGCCCCAGCCTGACCCCAGCCCGGTGTCTCCTTTCAGGCTCTGAGGTCAGCACCCCAGGGTATGGGGGACGTGATCCAACCCCACCCCGGGCCCCAGTCTCGGCCCACAGAGGGAGCCTTGCCCTCTGGAGAGGGCAGCTCCTCCCACTCCTCCCTCCAGCAGGACCCTCTGCTCATCCTGGGGACGCGTCCCTTTGCTGTCTGCCCACCAGGTGCCCTGACTACATGATTCCACATCATCCCTGCAGACTCTGCAGCAGTGCCCCCCAGGAGGTAGCATTCCGTTCCCTGCTTTGCAGACGAGGAAACCACAGCTCAGAGAGAACGGGCCACTTGCCCACGGTTCCTGCGCGCGTCAGTAGCGAAGCTGGGATTCCAGCCCAGCCAAGGTCTGGCCCCGGAGCCCCGGAGCCCTGGCTTTTCTCTCCATGTGAAACATGCAGAGGAGCCTACTGCAAAGCTTCCTGAGAGTAAAACCAGCAGACACACACACACACACACCCCGCTCAGCCTGCGGACACATCTGGCCCCCTCCCAAACATGCACACTCTCCTCAAGATCAGGGGTTTTCGAGCTCCTTGAGTGGTGGAGCTCCCTGTGCAAACAGGCTGTCCTGGGGAGCTCGGGAGCTCGTACAGAACCGTACTGGGGCCCCGCCCGTCCCCGGGGGACCCTGCCGGCCTCCCCATCTGTCCCCCGCTGCTCCTGCACTCACGCGGCCCAAACCTTCCATTTTTGGTGCTTAATTTTGGTGTGTGGTGGCCTGTGGTCCCCCCCCCCCACCTTCCCTCCTCCCTGTGGGCCCCGGTGCATGGGGAGCTGCCCAGGGTGCAGCTCCAGGGCCTTGAGGGCAGCCCCGTGACCTAGGCCCTGCTGGCCAGGCTGGACACTGCACCCCGGTCCTGGGCAGCCCTGGGCCCACGCTCCCCTGCCCTGCACCCCATCCGGCTCCCTTGCACGGCTTCGCCCTGGCTGCCTGAAGACGGCGCCCCCTTCCTTTCCTGCCCGGGGCCCAGGACCCCTGGCCGCCACCTCCGGAGAGGGTGAGGCTTTTCCTAGCGCTTCCTGAGCGCCAGCTCTCGCCCTCGCCTAGCTGGTCGTGTTCCAGGCTCTCCGAGGACTTTATGAAATGAGCGGGCATGTGCACCTTCCCCAGTGGGTCGCCATAGCAACAGAGGGGCCAAGTCCCAGGAGCGTGGTGAGGAGGAAAATGTTCCAGCTAAAAATGTTCAGGGCCGTCAGTGGGCGGGCACCGGGAGGCTCTTCTCCCGCACCCCAGCCCCTGCCCGTCCAGGAAGGTGGTGTTAGGCTCTACCTCGAATCTTTGAATGAGAGGGGCCCCCCTCCCCCATGCAGCCACCCCATGCCTCCTTTCAGGGCCGCAACACAGATCAGTGGGATGGAGCCAAGCAGCCTTTCTGGGACGGGAGGCCGAAGGGGGTGTCCTGGTCCCCCGCCTCACTCACCACCCTGTCCTCCCACCTCCCTGCACTCTCCTCAATACGAGTGGAAGAGGATGTAGAAGGGACACAGTCCCAATTTCACTTCCCAGGATTTTGTGATGATTCCTGTCACCTCTCCCTGCCAGCAGGGCTGTTAGAGACCAACAGCAGCGCCAAGCTTCCCAGCCACCCCTGACCCCTCTTACCAGAGCCCGTCCTTCTGCCCAGCACCCACCCTCCTGGGACCTTCGCCAGCCAGGCCAGGCTGGGATGGGCGGTGGGTGCCAGGACCCCGATGTCCCCAGGAAGAGCGCGGCTGAGGCAGGCCAGGAAGCCGCCCCCACCTCCCTGGGGACAAGGGCCGCTCCACGGCAGGGTGGCCAGGCCTCTGGGTAACAGACTGTCCCGCTGAGAGCTCGGGCATGCCAGGCATTATTCCAGTGCTTGCCCCAATGCTAACTCCTGTAACCCTGACAGCCCTGCGGGTGGGCACTGGGCCCTTCCCACTTACAGCTGAGGAAAGTGAAGGCCGGAGAGAGGGGACTTGCCAGGAGCCTCCCCCCCCCCACCCCGCCCCAGCTGTAATGGGATCTGCTGACTTGCCAGCCTGTCCTTGGGGCCAGGAGGGACAGAGCTCTCCCCACGGGGGAGCCGGGACGGGGAGGCCGGGCGGGAAGGGGGGTGCCAGGACACCCGCACTGACCTCTCCCGTGCTCTCCCCGCAGGGTCTGATGCTGAGCCGGCTGGGCCACAAGAGTCTGGCCCAGAAGGTGCTGCGGGACGCCGTGGAGAGGCAGAGCACGTGCCACGAGGCGTGGCGGGGCCTGGGCGAGGTGCTGCAGGCCCAGGGCCAGAGCGAGGCCGCCGTCGACTGCTTCCTCACCGCCCTGGAGCTGGAGGCCAGCAGCCCCGTGCTGCCCTTCTCCATCATCCCCAGAGAGCTGTGACGGCCGGCGGGGACAGGGCTGCCCCCCAGGGCGGGGCTCAGGGAAATACACGCCTAGGGAACACTTCTGGGCCGGGTCTCCTCGCCTCCCCCGCTCCAGCCCTGCTTTCCCTCCAGGGCCAGCTGGGTCTGGGAGCTGCTCATCTGGGGCTGGGGGGCGGGGGGGGGGGGGGGGGGGAGCAGATTTGCATCAAAAGCAAATGCCTTGCTCCCTGGGATTCAGACAGACATGGTGGCATTTATGAGTAAGGAAGGGGCTGGGAAGCCACAGCAGCCTGGGAGCATCTGCCCCGGAGGGTCTGTGCCTCCTCGGTACCACCCCCCAGCGTCTAGAACCCCCCCATTCGACACCTGCCACTCTCCACATCCCCCACCCTGGGATCCCGGCGACTGCACAGGTGCTAGCCTAGAACTTCAGCTCCCTGTTCTCCCACACCAAAGATGAACGCCACCAACTGCCCTCTGACTAGGTCAAGAGGGTTTTCCCCACTTCCTAACCCAGTGCCTCGGGAGACGGTCTGCTTGAACCCCAAGTGACCTCGAGTCATGGTGACCAGACTCGCTCCCTGGAGGTATGGGTGGGGGAGCGTCCCAGCACACTTCACCTCCACCTGCGCCTCTGTAGCGGGTGAGCCCCAGGGCCCTGGTCTCAGCCCCAGCCTCAGGACAGGGTTTCAGATAACTCTCAGGTCTTGCCCAGGGCCATCAGGGCTGGAAGATTCTGCTGGCAAATGGGAAGAGGGTGAGATCTCCGGGTTCCCCCCCACCAGGTTTGGGCTATTGGGGGATGCCCCTCTTTGCCCATGGAGCTCCACTGCTCTTCCCCTCTGCTGCCAAGTGCCTTTTGGGCCTCTGGTGCCTGGCCAGGGGCACTGAGCACCAGCCCTAACTCCTCTCCCATCTCTGCCATGCTCACCTTTCTGGAAACCTGCCCCTGCCCAAGTGGTCTCCTTAGGCCTAGGCCGTAGACCCCAGGATACGAACATGGCAGCTGGACCCGTTCTTCCTCACACCGTGCATCAACGTACCCCTTCAGGCCTCATGTTTCTGGGCAATGGGTACCACGCAGAACCCTCTGGGGATAATAATATGGAGATGGGTGTCTCCAGGGCTGACCCCAGCACCTCTCACCACCCACAGCCCGTCTCTGCATCAGGCCATTCAGTTTCCCCTGCCTGAGGTCCAGTGGGGACTGAACACCAGAGGAGGGGACAGAGCGTCAGCAGGGGGCGGGGGGGGGGCTGGTGGGTGGTGGAACCCTGCTGGCTCCCCCAGCCCTGCTGGGATACTCCCCAAGAAGTTATTCCCCGTCCCTGGGGGTTGGGGGGGATGCTCATCAGGGAATTCCTTTTCTATCTGCACTTTGGGTTTTAGTTTTAAAGCTCCATCTGGTACGGCTGTCTCCTCTTAGGGTGTGTGGAAAGGCTGGGCGAGGGCTGCCCTAGCTCCTCATTGCCCAGTCTGCTCCTCGGTGGGGGGGGGGTGGCCTCTGGAGATCCCCCCCCCCCCCCGCCACACTGGCTCAGCACTGCACACCCCTGGGTGCCTCCCCCGAGAGGGCCTGCCCCCTCCTGGCCCTCCTGCACGGCGACCGGCACTGCAGAGGACACCAGATCCCTCGCTCTGCTGAAGGATCTCTGTCTCCATGTGTGTGTATAAATATAGGTATAGAGATATATATATGATAGAGATCTATTTTTATTCTGAAATTCTGTGAGAAAAAAATAAAAACTGAATGAGAAGAGCAAATGGTACTGATTTGCCTCGGGGTGCCCAAGACTGGTGGTTGGTAATAGGAAGGGCCCCAAGTGCATTTCGGCTTGCAGCGTTCCTCCGGAGGAAGCCTCGGGGGGCTGGGCCACCTTGCTGGCGGTTTGAAATAAAGGTCTGGAATAAAGAGACGCTTGAGAGGGATACAGCGTGTTCATTCCATCCAACGGGGACCCCCGAACAGGCCCTGAGCGCCTAGTGAGGAGGGAGTGTTGCAGGAGGAGAGGCCTGAGCAGTCACCCCAGCAGGTCACACAAACGGGGCCGGGGTCCAGCAAGAGACTGCTTGGAGCAGGGGAGAGCCGAGAGGGCCAGGCAGGCGCCGAAGCTTGGGTGGGGGTGGACGGAGGCAGGGGGCCAGGCAGGCTGCTGGAGCAAGCCTCCCGGCCTGGCACCTGTAGCTCAGGTGGGCCTGAGCCGCCTGCTGCCTCTAGTGCCCCGCGGGGGGAGGCCAGGGCCAGACCCATGACCTGAACAGAGCATGTCCTGCGGGCGCTGCTGGTGGAGCATCTTCAGCCCGTGGGGAGAAGCACCAGGAGACAGCCGCGTGGTGAGGCTCCCGGCCACACGCGTCCTCAGCAGCTGCCTGCGCTGTGCCCTCCACACCAACACGCTCCTAAGCAGGTCACACCCGTTCGGCACACTACATGGAACACAAACGTGCGACAAAGTTTTGAAGGATGACTGAAGTTTGCGTAGAAGCTCGGCTTTCTTCGTGTGCCCCACAGGATCGTGGGGTGCGCCCCCAGGACTGCAGCCACCCCCGTGGAGGAGAGCTGCCCTAGAGGCTCCCCCAGAGCTTGGCCTGGCCTACACGAGAACGCCCCACTCCGGTGGCCTCACAGAAGTCTGGCCTCCTCCACCCCCACCCTCAGCCCTATTCTTGGGGGGATGGTCCTGCTGCTCCTGAGAGGAAGGGCCTTTGGGGGAGCTGCTGGGTGCCCAGCTTCTTTCACAGTGATTTAACCATCAGTATCAAATGACGACTTTCACACCCTCACCCCCAGCACCAGGACCCAAGCTTGCAGTGACAATTAAAGACTGCCTGAGGTCAGAGGTGGTGTCGCCTTGTCTGCCAGCCCTGGAGAAAGGTCTAGAAAGCTCATCCTACAAAGAAGAGCAAGGAGGGAGGGGAGGCCTTCCTACTCCTGATGCCAGCTGACCTCAGTTGGTCAGATGAAGGAGAGCCGGGCAGTAGGGGAGACCCAGGCTGCTTCCTGACCCCCAGTTCCCATCTGCAGACCCCTTGTTCGTACACACACCCCGTGTCCCATCCGCGGTGCCAGAACAAGGGCTGGAGTCGGGACCTCCGGCACCCCCGGCACACTCTGGGACACAGCCCCTCAGTATTAATAGTGTTTATCTACAGGCATAAATATGAATGGAATTTCAGCCACCAACACCCAGACTCCTTTCCGATAGCAAAGTCCTCATTGTTGCGTTCGCTCCCCCCACTGGGCGCTCGGATGTCATCACCATGCAAATATTTCTCGGCCTTGGGAAGCTTCCAAGGAAACAAACCTCCCCCAGCCCGTGCTGCCAGCCTTGATGGCAGCCCATCATCAGGGAGCCTCACACACAAGCGGCGTGTGGGGCCACCCCCGTGCTGCTGATCCTAGGACTGCGGAGGCCAGGAAGACCGCCATGGGGACAGCATCCTGCTCCCTGTCCCCTGCCAGCAGGTCCTTGGAATTTTTATCAGACTCTTCCAGTCGCGAGGGACAGAGAGCCCTGGAGGTAGCAGCAGGAGAGAGACCAGGGGGCCGTCTCCGGGCCCTAGTGCGGGAACTGCCTGCACAGACCTGAGGCCACAATCCGGGGTCTAGGACGGAGGCGGCACCCAGCCCGGGTCCAGAGGCACAGCTCCACTAACTGCCCATCTCTGGCAATGAAGGTGGCAGCCACTAGGACTATTCAATGTATATACACCTGTCACGTCGCTCCCTTGATGGTCAACCACCCAGGGAGGTGGCTTTTGTCCGCATGAAAGGGGGAGAGGTTATGGTGCCTGGGAACCTAGGCCCTGGCCTTCAGACCCCGCCTTCCTCCCACCGCCTCCCCTCCGAGGACTCGGCACGGCACCAGCTCACTGGACCTTGAGAGAGAGCCACAGAAGTGCCACCACCGCAGCAGAGGGATGGCCCCTCTGGGATCCATGGAAACGTGCATCGCTGGGGGTCCTCCACCGCAGGGTCACGGGGGACCACGCACAGGCCCCAGGGGCTGGAGGCCGGCTTCGGGGAGGAGGGACGAGTGATGCCCAGTGCTGCCTGCTGCTCTCGCCCCTTCTGAGGCCGGGGAGGACACTCCTTAAGCGGAGGTCACTCAAAAGGTTGGAAGGTCCCCAACTAGCAAGGGGGTTCAGAAGATGCCAGGCAGCCCGGAAACGTGACAGGCTCACCACAGGAGCTGCGTGCTGGGCCACGTGATGCCACTGCCCTCCTGCCAGCTGCCTGGACCACGGGTGGGCTCCTCCTCCGTGGACTGGCCCACAGCCTGTGACATGGCAGGGGGTCCCAGACTGGTGCTGGCTGTCACAGTTCTCCTGTTCTCACTCACTCTCTCCCACTCTTATTCTCTTCCTCCCCTGTCACTGTGGACTTCTCTCAAAACCATGTACTGTCACTTACTTTTTTCTGAACCATCTGAGCATCGGTTGCCTACATCATGCACCTTTACCCCTTAATACTTCAGTGTGCTTGTGAAGGAAGAAGGCCACTGTCCTACATAAGCACAGCACGGTGGACAAATGAGATTTAACACTGACACGCTCTTTTACCCCCATCCCGGCCATATGCCAGTTTGTCACTCGTGTCCTGTGTAGCGTTGTTTTTGTCCAGCCCCGAACCATATACTACACTTGGTTGTCACGTCTCCTTAGCTTCCTTTTGCCTCTCTTTGCCCTTCGTGGCACTGCCGCTGTGAATGCCTGCAGAGGGTCTGGCCGCTGCCCTACGACTGGGGGGTCGAGGAAGGGAGAAGCAGATGGTGGGGTGGCAGTAGCTGAAAAGACCGAAGCCACAGGGATGAGAGAACTGCCCCTCACCCCATCTGTTGGCCTTTGATGGCTTCTATGTAACCTTCTGTCCTCTCTCCTCTCCTGGACAGGAGGTACGTGTCCTCCTCCTCCGGCCCCATGGGGCCCAGCACAGCATGAAGCCACTGGCATGGGCAGCGCTCTTGATCAGATACCTTTCTGATATTTGACCAAAAATTGTAGAGTGAGAAGCCGCCATGGCTCTGATTTCGGGTGAATTAAAGTCTAAGGGGGGCGGGCACTTGGGTGGCTCAGAGGTTGAGCACCTGCCTTTGGCTCAGGTCATGATCCGGGGTCCTGGGATCGAGTTCCACATTGCTTGCCCATGTCTCTGCCTCTCTCTATGTGTGTCTCTCATGAATAAATAAATAAAATATTTAGAACAATAATAATAAAAAAGAGGGCACTTTTAAAATCCTAGAATAATGTGGCCACTGGAGATTTTATCTGTGGCTATAAGTACCATTTGTAAAACATTAGGGGAGATCCCCCTCTGCCCAACCCCACTTCTCATTATGCAATTTTTAACACAGTTGCCTCTTAAGTGATCTAGAGAGAGCTGGTTTATAATGTGTAACACCTGCAACCTTAAGATCAACCCTCCAGGAATGATTTCTAAATCAGTACTCAGTTTACCTCCTCTTTTTCAAAACTTATTTCTTCAGATGATTTCTGTCCGCACACAATGCCAGCAACGACTCAGGCTATTCAGGCTAATAGCCATTCCCTAAATAATTCTTCATGGTCCAAAATAATCCACGGAGCTTCCATAACATATTTTATACAAGGCTTATCCATTCCCTAAAGGATAATTGTGTACCTTGGAGCACATACAGTATTCAGTGAGCATCTACTATGTGCTAACACTGTGCCAGGCACTGGGAAATTCACTGATGCCCCAGTAGGCCCCAACTCTATGATCCTGGAGCCCACAGTACAACTTTGGCCTCAGGCCAGCATTGGGGACTGCCGGGGCATTTATGAGAAGCACCCAACCCGCCTCAGGAAGATGAGGGGAGGGTGCTTGGCGTTAGCACGCCAAGGGTAGGGTGGGGAAAGTATTTCCGGCAGAAGGATGCCTCACTCGCTACGCAGCTACAGGTTAGATAGAGTGAAGGTATGAATAATGCCCCCACCACCAAAGGTGTCCATGTCCTAATCCCCAGGACCTGTGAATACATTCTCCTACATGGTTTTTAAAGATTTTCTTTTTAAAGTTTATTTATTTAAGTGACCTCTACACCAAACATGGGGCTTGAACTCATGGCCCTAAGATCAAGAGCTGCATGTTCTATTGACTGAGCCAGCCAGGCACCCTGTTGGCCTATGTGGTAAAGGGAGTTTGCAAACATGATTATTAAGACTCCTGAGAAGGGGAGAATTTCTGGATTGGGTGAACCCAATATAATCACAAGGATCCTCACAAGAGGAAAGCAGGAGGGTCAGAGTCAGGAGTAGGTGTGCTGGGAACAGGAGTGATTTGAAGGAAGAAGCCATGAGCAGAGGAAGGTGGGTGGTTTCTAGAAGCTGAAAAAGACAAGGAGACAGTCCTACCCCCCCCCTCGCCCAGAGCCTCTCAAAGGAGGCTTCTTCTGGAACCAACCCTGCACACACCCTGACTTGAGCCCAGTGAGAACTCTAAGACAGTAAGTCTGTGTTGTTGGAAGCAACAAAGTCTGTAGGAAAAGTCCCAGGAAACTAATGCAGACAGTTTGGTTAAAGCCACCCCAGGCACAGGGATGGGCACATGGGCTCAGGGGTGCTCTGCAGCAGGCTCCCATGTCCACCCTGGGAGGGGGTGGGGATTAGAAGCCTAAACAGACATGACCCTGCCTGGGTAACACCTTTTTCTGGGTCCTGATTGGGCCAATAGTGCCACGAGGAGTGCCCCCTGGGAGATGATTCTCCTTGTGTCTACCCCCGGGCCTCCCCTATCTCAGTGTCCCATCTCTCTCCCGCCCTTGCTTCCCTAATCTCCCAGCCTCTGCGGGTGCAGACTTGGCTCCTCCTGCCATCCAGGGTTGTCTCTTCTCTGGGGAGGCTGCAGATAAGGCCAACCAGGCTCTGCGTCTCTGGTGCTGGTCCCCGCAAGCCCACCCCATCCCTGCAGCCCTGAACCTAGAGCCCAAACCCTGGCCTTTGGGCCCTGCTGGGTCTGCATGCCTGCAGCTGTGTCCTGGAGCAAAACCAAAGGTCTGTGAGAAGCCTGGTAAAGAGTCAGCCTGGTGACAGGTGCCCGGGTTCAAGGCTCCTATGATCCTTTCTACCCAGAATAACCTCTACCTAATGACACTCCAGGTTCTAGCTTCACCCGGACAAACCAGCCCTGTGCCGTTCTCTTCCTTCCAGCCTCAGCCAGATGCTAGCATAGGTCGATCTCTTCTTTGTAGCTGGAAAGTGACCCTAGCACACGGGCCCTGCCTTCCTCTTTAACCTCTAGGGCTAGGCAAACTGCCTTGTCCCACACAGAATTATTGGTGATTGGTGCCTTCATACCATCTTAGCAGTAGCCCTCAACCTTGGCCGCTCATCAGAGTCACCTGAGGTGGGTGAGGGCAGTGTTTAAAAAAAAAAAAAAAAAATTACTGGGTCTGAGCCCTACCCCCAGAGAGTTTAATGTGATCTGTCTGGGAGCTGCCCGGCACCGAGATTTTTTAAAGGTTCCCCAGGGGATTCTAAAATGCAGCTTAGAACCACTGATTCTGAACTTGGAAATTTTGAACTCTGTTTTCAAGAAAGTAGGGCTTTCAAAACTCAGGCCTGGGGACCTGAGTCCGGGCAGCTCTGCTGCAGGGAGGTCAGTGGCATCCAGCAGGTGGGAGATGATGCTGGAGGCAGGGCCTGGCTCCCAAGCAACCTGTGGCCCTTGGCTTCCAGGTCTGTAAGATGTCCCCCATAGGTCCAGCGAGCCAGGGTGGGAGGGGGTGAGGAAGAAGGGAAAGAGAGCAGAGGGAGGAGGAGGACAAGCTGTCCCCACCAGTGCTGTGACTTCTGACATGCTCTGACTTAATGGAGAGAGAATCTCACATGAAAACAGCAGAAGATATTTGCAGCCAAGAAGAGCCATGCCCTCTGGTTGACGCCAGATTCAGAGGGCAGTTGGGGGTGGCTGGGTGGGATGGGAGAGGGACGGAGGAGGGTCGGGCAAGCCAGGACAGGGGCCTCGAGAAGCAGTGTCACAGCAGTCCATGGGGGACGGAGGAAGGGGGGACTCAGGATAAACACCATGATCCCTTCCAACTGCAGCGCTCTATGGCTTTTCTAAGTGCTTCTGGACATGTCATTTGATGCACATAACAGCCCTCACTGCTAGGTGTTAATATCCCAATCTCAGAGCTCAAGCCCAAAGTCAACCCAGGTCTGTCCAGTCTCTCTCTCTTGCAAAGGACAGGAGGCAGCCCTGTTCTCCAAATACTGTCTCAGTTTTGAGCTTGTGGCAGGAGAAAGCCAACCAGAATTTCTCTGGTCTCTTTGGGAAAGCCTGTCCCTATTTGTAGGAAATACAAAAAAAAAAAAAAATACTGGAACACGCCAAAGAAGTCAATCATTGCTCTTCTCACCGCCTCGTTCCCGCCGGGCCCTCAGCTAATATCCACGGGCAGAGTCACTGTGCCATCCCCCCCAAATCACCCCGGAGGGCAAGAGCTGTAAGGAAGGCCGGGCTGAGGTAGCTCCAGCTCCAGACAGACAGACAGAGTCATGGGAGCCAAAGGCAAAGCTTGGCAAATAGAAACGAAACACAAGGGTGTCGGGATGGCCCTGCAGTATGTTCTCCACTGGTTTTACCTCCAGGGGAAGTCTCTGTAAGCCTCTCCAGTCCCTTCCTGCAGGCAGGTGAAGACATCCTTCCCTCCTTATTCCCAAAGGGTCTTCACTCCTTTCTAGAATCCAAGGAGGGATCCCTGGGTGGCGCAGCGGTTTAGCGCCTGCCTTTGGCCCAGGGCGTGATCCTGGAGACCCGGGATCGAGTCCCACGTAGGGCTCCCTGCATGGAGCCTGCTTCTCCCTCTGCCTGTGTCTCTGCCTCCCTCTCTCTCTCTCTCTCTCTGTGACTATCATAAAATAAAATAAAATAAATAAAAAAAAATAGAATCCAAGGAACTGCGCTCCACCCCAATGACACCCACACCACACAGCTGGGGACCGGGGGTCCCCGACCCTCTTGGCCACAGCAGGGGGGCCCGGGATGGACACCTGGTCCAAGCTGGCCAACTGGAGCCTCTGCCCTGGGAATCTGATGCTGGAGACAAGAGGGGCTGCTTCCATCCTTTCCGGGTGTTGGCGGGGGCAATGACTGAGGAGAGGCTGAGTGGCCCCGGTAGCTGGCAGATCGGGTGCGGTGAAGAGGCCGTGAAGGCGGCCTCCTGAGCGGGAGACGCAGGCCTGAGGGGAGGCCGTCCTGCCGCTGGCCCCCACTCCCGTCAGGGAGGCGCCCCTACACACTCACGACACAATCTCCCTCTCCCCTTGCTGGTACGAGAGGCTCCTCTAGCTTTCCATCCACGAGGCCCAGCCAGACAGGACCCCCTTGCTTTCCTCGTATTTATGGGGCACCTGGGTAGCTTAGCGGTTGAGCAACCGCCTTTGGCTCAGGGGTGAGCCCGGGATCCGCATGGAGTCCCACATCACACTCCCTGCAGGGAGCCTGCTTCTCCCTGTGTTTCTGTGTTTCTGCCTCTCTATCTCTCTGGGTCTCTCATAAATAAATAAATAAAACCTTTCAAATATATATATAGGGCAGCGGTTTATAGGCTCAGTGGCTTAGTGCCGCCTTCAGCCCAGGGTCTGATCCTGGAGTCCTGGGATCGAGTCCTGCATTGGGCTCCCTGCACGGAGCCTGCTTCTCCCTCTGCCTGTGTCTCTGACTCTCTCTATCTCTCTGTGTCTCTCATGAATAAATAAATAAAATCTTTTTTAAAAAAGTAAAAATAAAATTAAAAAATATATATATGCATTTATATTTGTTTTTTTAAGTTAGTTTTTTTTATTATTAAAAAAAAAAGATCCTCTCCATTTATTAATGACTCTGGAATCTGTCCAACCAGATATCCACTGTCGTTCATGGGGGTCTGTCTAGCTGGGGCTCCCTGAGCAGGTCTTCTGGCATCTAGGGCTGCAGGTGCCCCGAGCTTCTGACTGAGCCCCACCCTCTTGGCGACCCCCCAAACCCCCTCTAGTTGGGCCAGACTCCCCCTGTCCCCATCCAGCAAATGTTTATTCCCGCCTTTCATCCAAACCGGGTCCTTGGACCCAACCTTCATTCTCCTTTCTGCCTTAGGCTCCAGGTCCCTTGCCCGGCTGCCCTTCACCACTTGTGGCCACGCTGCCCGGTCCCTGCTCTGTGTGCCCATGGCCTTCATTGTCCAAATCGCTCCTCTGTGTACCAGATGCAGTGACCCTATGATGCCCTGACTCTTGGGCCTGCCTTCCCAGTGGAACTGCCATCATGTGAGCTTCAGACACACGGTGACCAGAAGGAGCCCCGTGGCACAGCTTTCAAAGCCTCCCTTGAGCCAGGGACTGACTGCCCCAAATTGCCTTGCTGACCTTATCTCCCCAAACTCACATGCCTGGTTCACCTTTCTGTGAAGCCCCTGTTCTCCAACCGCAGCACACACCTGGTGCAGAGCAGATACTCAAATATTTTTGTTGACTTAAAACCACAAACACTCATTGTGTTGAATCAATATTGTTCTTTTCAGGGAATTGAGAGAGAGAAAGAACCACCTGCTGGGATCCCGGCACACTCAGCGTGGCCTTGGCTGAATGCTGACCCCCAAGGAAGCCTCCGTGAGGCTGTGAGGTATCCAGCCCTGATGCAGTTGGACCCAGCTGGAGAGCCTGAGGCCATGCAGAGCACGGCCTGGACATATCAGGGCTTGTCCAAGCTGCCAAAGGAGCCACCCAGGGGCAGTGTCTTGGAATATACCCTTCGATAAAAATCGGAGAGAGCACATTTTATGATTCAAGCCAGGACACTTTTGAGAGTGAACTAGAAATTATGCTAGGAGTATTCCAGATAAGTGGCCAGGATGGTCACCTGGGCAATCGGTTATGTTCCAGTCTTTTGACTAAAAGACTCCAAAAGACTCCTAAAGAACAGATAAAATAGAGTTTTTTAAACATAAAACTTGCTAAACTCAAAGTAGCTTAGGGCCAACATGGCTTTATTTTAAAAGCCAATTGTGTTGTTGAAGAAAAGGCTATGTTCTCGGCCCATTTTGGCTATGGTTGGGGGCTGCTTGGGGTATTGCACTGAAGACTTGTATGCTCCTGGGCCTGGGGTTTTCTGAAAACAGAAAAGAAAACAGGGACTGATGAGACAGTGACACCAATACCCTGGAGCCCCCTGAGCCGGGCTGTGGGCTCAGACGTGACTGGCAAATCCCCACTGGGGAAGATGAGGGCCATTTCTGACTGTGCTGTGGCCTGGGGCACCCTTTAGTTGGAGCGTGTCCTTAGAGCTGAGGACCGCTCCCATCAGTGGCTTTCCCCAGGGCTCCAGAGATGCCGAGAAGAGGGAGGACACGCAAGTGCCGGCCTAGACCTGCGGGGCAGGTTTGGCTCATATCCCTCCTGCACCCCAAGGCACACTTCCTCCCAGAGGGCACTCTGCCCAGACTGCTCCTGTCCCCAGGAATGCCACTGTCCTCCCCTCTACCTTAGCCTAATGGTAAGCAGTTGGAGAAAATGGATTCTGAACCTGGGTGATTGACCGCAAAAGCCCAAACTCAGCTTTCTGTAGCTCAAGCTCTGTGGATCCCAGGGTCCAGAGTACTTTCAAGAGATCTGTGAGTTCTAATTTTTAAAAGTCATGTTTTTGGGGACGCCTGGGTGGCTCAGTGGTTGAGCGTCTGCCTTTGGCTCAGGTCATGATTCCAGAGTCCTGGGATCAAGTCCCCCATCAAGCTCCCTTCGGGGAGCCTGCTTCTCCCTCTGCCTGTATTTCTGCCTCTCTCTGTGTGTCTCTCATGAATAAATATATAACATCTTTTTAAAAAATTTTTTAGATAAAATAAAAAGGGGATCCCTGGGTGGCTCAGCGGTTTGGCGCCTGCCTTCGGCCCAGGGTGTGATCCTGGAGTCCCGGGATCGAGTCCCACATCGGGCTTCCTGGATGCAGCCTGCTTCTCCTCTGTCTGTGTCTCTGCCTTTCTCTCTCTCTCTGTCATGAATAAATAAATAAAATCTTTAATAAATAAATAAATAAATAAGTAAATAAATAAATAAATAATCATGTTTTCGTTTGGATGAAATTCTTGAAAAAATTATTTTGCCAATGATTTACATGAAGCTTCTCTTCTATGGTGATAAAATGTAAATGAATGTCATCTTCATTGACAGAAAGACTTTGATTTTTGGGGTCAGCATTTCCCATGTCGGGGTGCATGTACATATTCTTGAAGTCCCAGGGAATTTTCTCTTGGGTCTGTTGAAGAAGCATCTGTGTCTCTGTGTGTGGCTAAGGGAAGGGTCTCAACATCGGGCAGGCTTGAGTTTGAGTCCTAGTTCCACCACCAATGGCTCGTTGTGACCCTGGGCCATGTGCTTCCCCAGACTCACCCATCAGATGAGGTAATGAGGCTGGCTGGAGGCCCTCCAGGACAGAGAGCACCATGCCAGGCTGGCAGTGAGAGTGCTGCACATTAGCTACCAGCACTATTATTATTCCCTATTATCATGTGCTAGTCATTCCCATCCTTCTTTGCAGTTTATTATCTCTCCAGGAGACAGAGAGGGTGGAAATAGGATTACCCTGAGAGTGGGACAGAATGGTCAGCCTAGAGTGGATGAAGTCAGCTGCATGCAGAAGCTGCTGTAAATGACAGGATGTTTCCCCTGCCAAAAGCAGAGGAGCAGCCTGGAAATCTAATCAAGCCCTGGCCAGACGTCAAAGGAAGCTGAAGCCTTCATTAGTGCTATTAATGAGGAAGCAACATGCATGTGAAGTTCTGGAAAGCCAGCCCACAGAACAGGAGGCCTGTGGGCCTCGGTCTCAAAGGCTACCCCTCAGGAGGCTACCGGTTATGGTTCTCAGACCTTGAGAACATCCGGCTCCACATCCCAGCCCTGTCACTGAGCAAACTTCTGATTGTCCTTGGCTTCGATGAAGAGTTTCTTATAAAGGGAGACATCCCACAAAGCAGTGCCTCTGGGCCCCAGCCCCCTTGGTGGACCCTTGTAAATGAACGCTACACCTTCTGACTTCTCTATCAGCTTCCTGGGAGTTTGGTTCACAAAACTCCAGCTTCCTGAGGATGCTCAGCCCTGTGAGCTGGGACAAAAATCTGTGTCTGGATCATGCTAATGCCACTAGGGTATGAGGATCTGTGGAAGGGATCCACCACTTCCTGCTTTGGTCCATTTTTAATTTTACCAACAGGGACTCCCCAGTAGTCCTCCAGGTAAAGACCACACACTACCCTGTGCCAGAGTTGGTAGCTCTGGAGCAAGATCCTAAAGACGCCACCTTGGGACACCCACCCTTCCTTAAACCCCTGGGATGGGCCCATTATCTTACTGGCAGAATTTGTATTTCTGTCTCCTCAAACCACCTCAAATAAGGCAACATACCAGTGAGTTCTGGGGACTTTTAAACTGGGGAGAAGACTGGGAACAAGCCCAGGGGAATTAAAACTATCAGCTTTTTTTTTTTTTTTTTTAATAAAAATAGCCATTGTTCATCAGCTCCATGTTATGTTTTGCAATTTCTCTTGGTCTTCTCTAGGCCTCTGAGGCTCAAAACACCTCCCCCTCCAACGTATCTGTGTCTCTCCATGGACTTGACCCTCTTCACTCTCTATCCTGAGTTCTTGGGGGCAGGATGACTGCTTGTGCCTTAATGGTCCCTTTGGTTCAATAATAATGTTCCTGCTCCCAGAAGACACACAAAACGGTTCTGGGTGGATGGGGCCAGCCGCTGCCCACTGCTTGCCTCAGTTCATTAAACATGTTTTCCCACAGAGCATCCAGATCAGAACACGCTGACAGCTAATTACTATGCTGCAGGTTGTCAACTGGACCCGAAATTCCACCATGGTCTTTGGATCTGGAGCCACTCTGAGCCCGAGACAGACTGGGAACTTGCCAGATTTTTGAGCTCTGTGCTCTTTCCCACCTGGACAAGCAATCAGATACCATATACACACTAGATTTTAGAGAACTCTAGCCCAACCCCCACTGCTTCCCCCACCCCCCCGCCAACCCCAGTTGCAGAACCTACAATCATCTTTCAGAGTACTTACAGAACAAGAGGGCAGAAATCGAGGTACTCTGGACTGAAAACAAGAAGTAACAGAATTTGCTGGAGGTATTTTCAAGTCATAATGACCTGGTCCTGGGCCTTCATGCTATAGGAAGGGGGGGAAAAAGAGTGTTTTATAATTATTAATATTTGTTATATTATAATGCTTTATTTGCCTTCCACAAATAAACATATGGATCACTGTAATATGGTAGAAAAATCTCTAGACTGGGGTTTGGAGGATCTTATTAAGGTGTGCCCTGGCTCAAGCCATTGGGAAGTGGGAATAATACCTGCTTTACCTGCTTTACCTGCCTTGTGGGTGTCTGAGACTGAAGATTAAGTGACCTGTAAAAGTCCCCCTCCGTCTTGCCCCACACTGGCACGCCTCACTCCATACCTGCCCTTCGGACTGTTAACGACTTGCTGCTTTGAGCTGTTAAGCTTTATAAAACATACATATTCTTTCCTGAGTGTAGTATGTGTTATCTTAGTCCAAACAAGTCTTCACAGCAATTCACTGACATCAGCACAATGCTGTGACATTAACATAAAACGATCATCCTAATGGAAAAATTACTAAAAGGCAATTCACAAGGAGGAAATACAATTGTTCACTGAGGAAATGGCAGGTGGCTGGGAGTAATTTTAACCTCTATGAATAACTGAATAAGTTCTCATTAAAACAAGTATATGGAGGATCCTGGGTGGCTCAGCGGTGCACCCAGCAATCCCAGGGCATGATCCTGAAGTCCCGGGATCGAGTCCTGCATTGCGCTCCCTGCATGGAGCCTGCTTCTCCTTTTGCCTGTGTCTCTGCCCCTCTCTCTCTCTCTCTCCATCTCTCATAAATAAACAAAATCTTAAAAAAAAAAAAACAAAAACCAAGGATATGATTCTTGTTTCAGGGTCTTCAAAATTCATGAAAAAAGAAGAAAGGAAGAAGGGAGATGGAAAGAGGGGAAAAATTAAAGAAGGAAGACCCCAAATTTTAACCACCAGCATGGACACTCCTCTATGACTCTGGTGCAAGTATAAATTTGATTAGTCCTTCTGGAGGGCAATTTGGCAAGATACAAAAGGGCCTGTAAACATCTATACCTATCCAGAGGGGGAGAAAGGAGTCTGGTTACCAGACTGTTGCAGAAATCTGAAGACACATGAAGAGTCCTAGGCCAGATACAGCAGGGGAAATGGAAAGAGCCCAAACATCGCAGTGGATGATGTGGACAAGACGTTAACCTCTTATTTTTTTTCTGGCAGTTCACTTTTTCTCTCCCATTTTTAATTACTTGTGCTATTTGGTAGAAATGAATCTTTCTGACATGATGTCTAGGATCTGTTCCTAAATAATGCAGGGACTAGTGGAAGTGGGTGGGATACACACTGATCAGGAGCTACAATTGTTGAATGGATGCATGGGTGTTTGATAGAGTATTGTGTCTATGTAGTATGTATTTCCGAAGTTTTTACAATACAAAGTTAGAAATGATGTATGTTTATTATACTGACCCAGCAATTCCACTTTTAGAAATTCATCCTAAGAAAACAATTGACAACGTGTGCAAGTATTTGGCCACAAATGTTTTTTCTAAAAATTGAAAATTGAGGGGCACCTGGTGGCTCAGTGGTTGAGCATCTGCCTTTGGCTCAGGTGGTGATCCTGGGGTCCTGGGCTCGAGTCCCACATCAGGCTCCCCATGGGGGGCCTACTTCTCCCTCAGCCTGTATCTCTGCCTCTCTCTGTGTCTCTTATGAATAAATAAAATCTTTAAAAAAAAAAGAAAGTTGGAACAAACTAAATGACTGATAATGCGTGGCTGGCTAAGTACACTGTGATACTTCCATTCAGCTGTCGAGTGATGGATTTTTACAGACATAAAGCTACTTCCAAATACTTTTCAGTGAAAATGCAAGCTTTAAAAAAATGTGCATAAAAACCAGGAATGGAATGTTCACCGGCTGTTTTCCCCAGGTGGCAGCATGTAGTGTAAAAAGAATTTTGTTTTTCTTACCTGCATTTTCTAAATTTTCTACAATAGACTTGAGTGCTCTTGAGACATGAAAATATATATATATATATATATATATATATATATATATATATATATCTACTTTACAGATAAACGAACATGAAAAATGAGCAAAGGAGAAAAAGATAAAAGTAACAATAGGGTTAGAACAGAGAAATGTGTCCTGTAAGATCTTTATCATCACTAAGGCTGGGCTGCAAATTAGCCCATCAGATTCAGCAGAACAAGTGTTCGACTGCAGACCTTCCAAGGGATTTAAGAGCAAAGCTTTCCCTTTCATTCCTGTGGGTGGCAAAGCCGTGTAGTTTGGGCTGCCATCTCAATTACTCTTCCATGAATGGAGTTATTAAAGGTCAAACACAAGTCTGATAATCAAGAGATGGATGCCTCTCATAATTTTACAACTCATGTTAGAGAGATGAACACAGTAACACTTTGAAACTGATACATACGTGGGACAGAGATTGCTACAAGCGTGAGTGGAGTGACCTCTGCACTCCCACTGGAGAAATGTGAGCTGCCATAAAAACCAAGGCACAGAAATTCAGGGGGATCTGTCAGGAATAGTCTATGCAACCAACACCTCCCCCCAATTGGTTTGGCCATAATATATGCAGTATTTTCAAGTCAGAATGGTACTGGGACAAAAGATCCAGCTAAGTGCGCTACTGTTGACTAAACGCCTACAGCAACCACTTGCAGGATGGCTAAGAAATGCTGCCACGTGTCCCCTTCCCCTCAAGCCTGACATGGCTTCCCTTCCTAAGTTTCCATATCATGAGCTTCTTGGGAGTCCAGGTGCCAGGCCTGGCAAAGTGCTGATGTGTGCCAGTGCCACCCAGTAGCCTCCCTATATGGGCTTGATCATCTAAATCAAAGAACCCAAGACTTGGGGCAGAAAAGAAATGACTGCATACTCTTTGCCCCACTTGCGTCAGATGGAATCTTTTAAGAGACAACATTAGGGAAGTGGATACAGGCCCAAATTCATATTTCAGAGGCCACAGGCATGTTGTTCTATGTGAGAAGTACTGATTGGGCCAAGATCCTGCAATGGGTGGGCGGCAGCTCCAGCAGAGTCCCTGATTCTGAGGACAATGTGAGAGAGCAGAGCAGGAGTAGAGGGAAGGGAACACAGTCCAGGGTGGCTTAGAATGTGGCTTGAGCAACTGGATCCAGTTCAACGGGAGGATGTTTCAAAGATGAAGAACATTTGAATGGTTAGGAAGGCTGCTCCCTCATTGACTGGGGACTGAGCATGACCCAGAGCTTGGATTTACCTTATGTAGGGTGCATGGGTGGAGGGTGGCACCCAGGTTCATCAGACAGTACCAAGCACCTCTCTCACAAATCAGATGAGCCATCTCTTAACCCTTGTTTTAATTAGCATCACAATTTGGCAACCCTGGGTTTCCCAAAAGTACACCTTTCAAAGGCCACTGACATTTGGTGCCAAAAGCGGAGAGAACTGTCACCTTCCTAGGGTCCCAGGACCTGCTGCCAAAAGTAACTACAGGAAATCTTTCATCGTTACCCATTCTTCTGCTTTGGGGCATGATTACTCCTGACAAGGTGATATTATCTTTCTTTCCCTTTGAAAAAGTAATTGAGTTTCTACTCAAGAGCAACTTTAACTAACAGGATAGCACAAATGAATAAAATACTATCTTCAACCTCAGAGGAGTTTACAGTCCAGGGAGGGATTCTTTTTATCCCAAAACATGTGAGGAGCTAGGATGGTGCTGAGTGAGGGCTGAGCTAACTGCCTGGCTTCAAGACTCTACACTAGGCCCTGCTGTGACCAGCCTGTGCTAACTGTGACTGCAGTGGGCCACAGGATGGTACCAAGGGAAGCCACTTTCCACTTACTACCAAGGGCTCAGAGTACACAGACCCCACTGACTTTTCTGGAGTGCTCCTGGGACCATGTCATACCATGAAAGAGCTTCCCAGTGGGCAATAACTCTCAGTACCATTATAGGCCTTTGG
Organism: Canis aureus; assembly: GCF_053574225.1. NCBI lineage: Eukaryota > Metazoa > Chordata > Mammalia > Carnivora > Canidae > Canis > Canis aureus. Next base: position 52,089,904 of record NC_135621.1, read on the forward strand.
AAAGCCCTGCCATGCCGCCACCGAACACACTTCTCCTCCAGGGCTGGGAGAGTGGGACTAGCTAATCTCTGCCCCTCTGCTCTGGAACTAAAAGATGTATCACTCTGGGGCATCCCAGAGCAGCAAAATGCCAGGTACCTCTGAAAGACTGTGTGAGGGTAGATGAGATTATCCCAAATTACTATGTGTTCAATTGCGATCCCCTTAAAATTCACAAACTCTACAAATTTTTATTGTGTTGAATTGTGTCAAATAGTGTCCCCCGCAATTCATAGCTCCTGTGAGTTTTGAATTACTAGTACCTCAGAATGTGAGCCTCTATGGATCTAGAGTTCTTGCAGCTATAATTAGTTAAGATGAGGTTATTAAGATGGGCCCTAATCCTAGATGAATGTTATCCTTTATAAAAAGGAGGATTCTGGACACCCAGACACGCACACAAGGAAAACACCACACAAAGATGAAGGCAGAAGTCTACAAACCAGAGGAGGCCAAAGATTGTCAGCGTACCACCAGAAGCTAGGAGAGAGGAACGGAACAGATTTTTCTTCACAGCCCTCAGAAAGAACCAACACTGCTGGCTGGCTCCTTGATCTTGGACTTCCTCTAGAACTGTGAGACCATAAGTCTCTGTTGTATAAGCCACTCAGTTGGTAGTACTCTGTTAGGGAGGCCCTAGCAAATGAATTCGTAGGTGCTCAGCCCATTTCTTCATTCAGCCAGTACACAGTGCGTTGGAAGTGGGAATACAGTGGTATGTGATTGTCTCCTGATATCCATTCTATCCCTTAGTACAAGAGCAATTTTTAAACGGGCACATGTCTACACAGCATAAAGGCAACATTTCCCAGCTTCCCCTGAAGCTAGGTGTGACCACATGACTAATTTCTTGGCCAATAGGCCAGAGGTGAAGAGGTGTGTACAAACCCCAGAGCATCCTTATGGAGAGGGCAGCTTCTCCATCTCCCCCCAACTCCCCCACCCCGTTTGGTTGATCCCACATTATGTGCTTAGCTCTCTGGGGCCATGCGAATGGAAGCCACGCTCAGCAGAGCAGCACGCAGAAACGTGATGCTGCTGAATTATCTCACCAGCTCTAAACTGCCTACTGCAGGACATTTATACAAGGCAGATATATGTCCTCTCACTTATGATATTGTTATTTGAGGTCTCAGCTTCTGGCAGAGTCATAAATTGACAAGATAGACATGTTGCTACCCTCACGGAGCTTACATTCTAGCAGGCTTACATTTAGCCATATAAAAACTATGACAAATGTGTGGCATATGACACAAAGGGGCAGATAGGATGCTATAGGAGAGCATGTAGGAGGGTAAACTGTCTGGTCTGAGGGGCCTGAGACGCCACTGAGGAATTACAAAGGATCTAAGACCTAAAGAGTAAGGAGAGGGTGGAGTTTGCAGACAAAGAAGCTGGACGAAGGGTTTGTACAGAAGCATTACTAGGAAAGCCACCCAGGGAGGAACATGCCATTCATGTTAACCATTCAGACAAATTCACTGCATCACAGAAATAAAATGTGCCTAGGCTCCAGTCCAAAAAAAAAAAAAAAAAAAGGGACCTGAAATTCAACTTTCTCAAGACAGTTACCACCTCGTTATGTTTTACATGTGTCTTAACACTAAGAATGGTTTTAAATGGTGTAAAATGTTAAGTGTCACCTTTGTATTTCCAATCTCTGCAAGTCGCCCCCTTTGGTTTGCAGGTTTCAGGGCCCCTGGCCTCTCCTGCCTTGTCTGGAGCAGGCTCAGCTGCCCACCGCGACCTCCTCGGGACCCTCGCCACTGCCCGGGCAGCTGCCCAATCCTGTGCCATCTCTAGCTCAGAACCCACTCTCACCCAGTGCTCACTGCAGCCTCAGGTGGGAAACGCCATCACCTCCATGCGGCCCATGAGAAGTGAGGCTGGGTGGGCTACCAACAAATGCTTTAGCCCCTCACTTGTGGGAATCAGAGCCAGTTTCTGTCCTTGCTTCCTATTGCTGAGAGGTATCACTGCTTAGTTCTAAGCTCTTTTTCTTTAAAATCACAAAGCTAGAGGGAACCTAAGAAAAAGCACACGATCTGTCCCCATTGATTCTAGGCACAACTTTCAATGAATCATACCTGGAGAAAAGGTCAGAAATAAAATTTGTGGCCTCAAAGATCTATCCAGACACATGTAAAACACAAGTAGTGAGCAGCAATAACTGAAATTATTAGATGGGGTGGTAAAAAGGATCTCCCCCAAAATGTGGCCGCATGCCTGTAATAGCTGGAATATGTGGCCCCAGAAAAGGAAACAGGGGTCCCTGCAAGGGCTGTAGGGCGGTGAGTGCCAGGAGAACCTGCAACTGCTTCTCTGGGAATTCAAGAGGAGGCCTGTGGCTGAGGATACTCAACTCACAAAACTCTAAAATTCTGTTAACCATTGGTCTACAAGTTCAGGGAGCCATGAGTGCTGTCGCCTAGGGTAGAAGCAAAACTATCAGACCAAAAGTTATTCACATTTGCGAAATGGTGAACTGATCATACCTCTTAGGTGTAGCTCCATACCGTTTATTTCTGCCTAGAGAGGGAAACCAGGGCAGTCGGGGTTCCTGGTAGGGGCCGAGGGGGCTGGCAACACTGAGCGATCGCAAACCTGCCCACCCTAGAAATGCAGCTTTTACAGGAATGCACCTGCCGGGGACCCCCAGGCAGTTCAGCATTGCTGCAAGCGCTCACCGGCCCACCCTCGCTTTTCTAGAGGACCGCAGAGCTGCACCGGGGTTAGAGATCCAAGGCCGCACTTGGACGCAGGACCTTAGGCAGCTCCCCATCACAGCGACAGGCCCAGGGCAGGCACATGACTGCCACCTGGCCAATCCAAAGAGCCTGCATATGGGCAGCCCGGGTGGCTCAGCGGTTTAGCGCCGCCTTCAGCCCACGGCCGGATCCTGGAGACCTGGGATCGAGTCTTGCCTCAGGCTCCCTGCATGGAGCCTGCTTCTCCCTCTGCCTGTGTCTCTGCCTCTCTGTCTCTCATGAACAAACAAATAAATAATCTTTAAAAAAACAAAACAAAACAAAACAAAAAAAGAGCCTGCATGTTCACACTCTCCTCGCTGGGCAGGCAGGTGCTGCACCTGGGGCTGCTGGTGGGCCGTCATCCCAGCCCATAAACAGCATGCCCGAAAGGTTGTAAAGGTCAATTAGTGGCAAAAGTCCCAGACGCTGTGTGCACCAATAAATTCCATCCCACTTTTATGTTTTATGTTTTTGCTTACGCCAAGTCAGGATGGGCTTCTCTATCACATGCAACTGAAAAAAATCCTACCGATTAGATTCTTTTTCCTGTTCCCACTCAAGATATTGTTATAAGAAAAGAGAGCAGGAAATTCTTTACACCCACAGCCAAACAGGGATATGTGACTCTGCTGGTGTTAATATCACTGGAAAAGTTGCACAAACTTTTTAAAAAGAAAAACTGCCAGGATATCTTTTAATAAAAAATCCTAGTACATCTGTCGCTGTATTTAAAAGGTTGTATTTTTCCAAAAATGTTACCTACAAGTGAACTCACCTTTGAGGAGATTTGAGACTGGGACCTGCTTTAATCATTTTTCAGATTTCATTCATGCAGAAATCAATCTGTTTGGCTTGACTCAATCTGACCATGTTTACTAATTATTTTTCTGTTCCTTGTGGAATTTCCAACTATCAACTTAGTTCTTAATTGAACTAATTTCATAAAAGCAAAAAACAGCTGGAATGATTCAGCATTCTTTCATAGTGCTAGTTTTAATGCAGAGAGTATGGCACAGATCTGCTATCCCCTTTTCAAACTGCTGTTAAATGTGACTAAAACAGACAAATCATATAACGCTCATTCCTATCTGTACAGACTCTTTCCTGTTTATCTAATCCTTTCCTTATTCTTTATAGGCTTGTCAGGTTTTAAGAAATACAGAAACATCTTGAAATATTTCTGTCATCAAATAAAAGAAACTCAATTTCATTTGACATTGTAAGATTTTATTCCTATTGTCAGGAAAGATGTGCATGTCTTGTTTTTCACTTTATATACAGCTGTGAGAATTAATAACTGTAAAGAATCTGCTCAGCAAATCACTGGAAGCCCCAAATCATGTGGATGACTGAGTCCTAATTAAATAGTAGTAAGTGGCGCTATTTTTTTAAGTAACAAAATATTTTTATGTTGACCATTTTGATGGCTCTTTTCTTCAAACACTATTTTGACGGCTCTTTTCTTCAAACACTTCAAATGGCTCTTTCCTTTTTTTTATTTTTTCTTTTTTTTAAACACTACCTCTTTTCTGACTTTTTATATCTTTTTTATTTTTATTTTTTTAGAGAGAAAGGGTGCACATAAGAGTGGGAGGAAGGGCAGAGGGAGAGGGAGAGAGAGAATCCCAAGGAGGTGAGTGCCAGCCCAATGCCACCCTAAGATTGAGACCAGAGCTGAAATCAAGAGTCATTCAACCACCTGATCCAAACAGGCACACCCCGCCTCTTTTCTGAATTCTAAAAATCGTATTTTGAAAAACTATAAAAGTAATGGAAAAGAAAGGAGGTAAATAATCACCCTTAATCACAGCACCTCCACATAGTCACTAAATGGATTTGATGCATTTCCTGCATTTTCATAATTTTTCTTACATTGCTGCTGTTGTCATCTTGCTATTATAAGTAATCCCTTCATGACATCTTTGTATAGATGAATATTTCTGTCTATAAATTATTACTTTAGGAGGATTTTCTCAAAATGGAATCAGCACAAGATAACATAATGCCCAACTGCTTTTCAAGGTGTTGTATCAGTTACCACCAGCAACAGACAAGAGAAGCACTGGGTCTGTATGGTCCACATGCCAAGTAGATGCAGGGGAAAAAGACTTGGAAAAATAGAATCTTCCTTAGTCCTCTTTACCCTAATGGGCATAAAAAAGAGTTATCAGTGGCCCCAGTATGTTCAAAGAGGTTGTGCAGAATCTCTGATATCTTTAATGCCCACCCTTGGAAACACATCCAAGAGGAAACAAAATCCACGCAATTTTTTGGCAGGTCGAGAGATTTATGTGGGTCATTTATGAAAGCAATAGAATCAATTAAAGGGAAGGGCAAGGGGAGGAAAACCCACAAATGACAAGTTTTACTTTGTTCAACTCCCTTGGATAAGAATGCCCAGGATTTGTTGCAGTATTCTCCTCTTTAGAAAAATCCTGCTATGAAGCAACTATACCTTTAGGTCTTGGGATTTACAAGGCTTGGCCATTATTATCAAGGTGCTAAAAGGTGGCAGCAGTTGCCAATACAATTTTTTTTATGCATGCAAAAAGGCCCTTTTTATTTAAGGGAGACCATGTCTCCCGGCTTCTATCCCAAAATGTTCACATAAATATCCTCCTCACAGTCTTTACTATGGAAAAAACAGTTGTACTGATCCATAACCAATTATTATTACTTCAATAATAACTGAAATAGCCAATGAGTATACAACCTCACCTTGGTAATCTGAAGATTAAAAACCATTTTTCAACCCAACAAATCCCTTTCCAATGGCTTCTCTTAAGAGCTACCTATACTTTGGGGCAAAATGTAATTCACCAACTGAATCCCTGGCACAAACAAGACTGGGGATTTTTGTTGTTGTTGTTTTGGTTTGGCTTTTTATTTATTTTTGCAAGATTTATTTGAGAGAGAGAAAGAGTGCACACAGTGGAGGGAGAGGGAGAGAGAGCAAAATCCCAAGCAGACTCCCTGCTGAGCCGTGGAGCCTGACACAGGGCTCCATCTCATGACCTGGAGATCATGGTCTGAGCTGAAATCAAAAGCCAGACACTTAACCCACTGAGCCACCCACTGAGCTCCCAAGAAGACTGTGTTTTTTAACAAGTGAGAACAGCTTCTCCACACTGAGAGGCCTTCAGACACTTATGATCCTAGAGGATCTTCAAATCCAAAGTTAATGTACTTTTTAGAACTAAAAAATCATGCAGGGATGCCTGGGTGGCTCAGCGGTTGAGGGTCTGCCTTCAGCTCAGGGCGTGATCCTGGGATCCGGGATCGAGTCCCGCATCGGGCTCCTTGCAGAGAGCCTGCTTCTCTCTCTGCCTGTGTCTCTAACTCCCTCTCTGTGTGTCTCTCATGAATCTGCTCTGCATTCATATGGTGATTTACTCATCTTTTAACTGACTGCTCCTGAAGATTTTATGCATGAATGATCAACAAATTTCAATGGGCCACTTTTCACAGATTATGGAAAGAAAGGAAGAGGAGATCCACACCTATATGTATCCATCTTTTTTAACTTGCCTCATTCTCAAAAGGGTTTAGAGTGACTCCGTAGATGTCTATGGGTCATACAGGTCAGATTTCTGGTGAATTCTGGTGATTGTAGGCTTCAGGTATACCAACAATAAGGCAACCTGTCCTAAGTCAGTAGGGCTCAAATGACAGCACAACCTTACCATGCAATTGTACACAAACACATTTTGGGAGAATCAAAGAATTGTTTTTTAAAAAATCAAAACACCAAATACATGAAAGAAAAGTAAAGTGAACGTGTCTTTGAAGGGAATTTTTTAAGTGGTGGAAAAAATAAGAAAATATACATAAATTTCTTTCATTCATTCAACACATTTTTCAAGCACTGTACTAGGCTCTGGGCATTGATGAATAAGATGGCCCCCCTTTCATGGAACTTACATTCCAGAAGATGATGACAAACTCTAATTTGACGACATCAACATTTTACACTTTAAATGTCTCTCTCTATAAAAACACGAAAGTAAAAGGCAAAATCCCTGAAAAGCTTCAGCAAATACAAGTGCTAATATCTTTTCACTATAGTGTTTATACAAATTGACAGAAAAGAATGTTAAAACTCCACCCATGACTAGAAAGTATTCAGGAAGGACCACAAATAACTGATTAACAAAAAATTAGAATGTGTAGTTTCAGATCCTACAGATTAAATTAAAATAATGAGATACCATTCTTTTACTATCAAATTAACGTATTTTAAAAATTAATGATAAAATTTATACAAATCTTATGAGATGGGCACTCCCTTGATTGCTGGCAAAGATGTAAATGAATGTAATACGTTTTAAAAAGGGTTGGCGGGATCCCTGGGTGGCGCAGTGGTTTAGCGCCTGCCTTTGGCCCAGGGCGCGATCCTGGAGACCCGGGATCGAATCCCATATCGGGCTCCTGGTGCATGGAGCCTGCTTCTCCCTCTGCCTGTGTCTCTGCGCCTCTCTCTTTCTCTCTCTCTCTCTCTGTGACTATCATAAATAAATAAAAAAAAAATAAAATAAAAAAATAAAAAATAAAAAGGGTTGGCAATCTAGATGAAGAAGCTGTATATCACCTCTACACTAATAAATACGATTTGTGATAATCCATAAAAAATGATGCCCAAATTTAGAAAAGATTTTATGCATTGAGTCTTATGTTAGCATTAGTCTCTTGATCTGAGTATTCAGCACCAGCAAAGTATACAGCACTTTGTGCTTGTATAACTAAGTTGTGAATGTAAACAAAGTTGTCAGACTTCTCCAATAAACTGACCTCTTACAAAATCATATCCTATTCAAACATTTCTCCCTACTTAATACTGGCATCCACCATTGCAGACAGACAGTGTCTTTGTAAGTCAGTTTTTCTGTCATTATTAAATGATGTTTAATAGTACATTGCACATAAAATGCAAATCCAATTCAAAGTGAAATTGCAAATTTTACCCCAAAATGCAAGATTTCATGAAGTTGAAATCTTTAATTTCTTTCTCAAAGTGGATTAGTTTTCCTCTCAACCTGTTGCACAGTGGTCCACCTGGGACATCTTTAACTGTTCTCCCAGTGTGGACCCACTTTATCCTGGATCCCATGCCTCCCTCTTTCTGGATTTACTCCTTTGTTTTGCTGTATTTTACCATCAGCGGCTTCTTTGAAAAGGGTATTAGAAAGGCAATTTTTATTAATTTTTGCATGTTGGAAAATGCCTTTATTTTTGTCTTCACGATTGATTGAACACAGACTTCTGAGTTGAAAATAATTTTCCCTTCTTCCTCTCTTTGTGGATACTAAGTGGATTTTAAAAAAAAATCTTCCCTCTATTTAATGCATTCTGTTTTCAGCCAGATTTCCATTGTTCTGTCTGTCTTATACTTCCATCTCTCATTCATGTTACAGGCTTTTCACAGTTGCCTGGTGGAGGCTTGGTTATGTGGCTGGGATATGTGAAGATCAGGCAACTGAACGGTGAGCCAGTCTTTTTCCTGGGGTTCCCTAAATATCAGGATGTGGTTCTCTTTCCTCTAAGCTCACTGAGTTTTTCTTTTCTTTTTTCTTTTCTTTTCTTTTCTTTTCTTTTCTTTTCTTTTCTTTTCTCTTTTCTTTTCTTTTCTTTCTTTTCTTTTCTTTCTTTTCTTTTCTTTTCAAGATTTTATTTATTTATTCATGAGAGACACACACACAGAGAGGCAGAGATATAGGCAGAGAGAGAAGCAGGCTCCCTGCGGGGAGCCTGATGGGGACTCAATCCCAGGACCCAGGGATCACAACCTGAGCCAAAGACAGACATTCAACGACTTAGCCACCCAGGTGCCCCACACTGAGTTTTTCTAGAGGATAAATTCTACTAATTTTTTGCTTGGGGTCAAATGTCCAAAGTCCAGCATTTTACATTAGGAGAAGAAAGGGAGCACCAGGCTTAGATTACTCTGTATGTACCATTTCAATTAATTCCCTGGGGTTCAACTAATTCCCTATGCCTCACCTTATCTTCCCCACCCCAAGTCCTGAGCCTCTCTGCAGTTCTAAGAGACAAACAGGCTGCCATCTCTTCTGGACCACCCCCTGCCTGCTTTTTAGCTGGTGGCTTCCTCTACTTTGTCCAAAAATTGTTGAAATCTTTTGTCTGCCAACGTTTCCCTTTTTTTCTCTTTGTCCACGTGGATTTATTTATTCTTTTTCTACCATTTTTATTGGGATTTGAGAGTGAGAAGGGATCGTATGGCCAATTGGCAATCCTGAGAAGGAAATCATCTATTACTTTTAGAATAGAAAATATAAACTTTAAATTCAAGTAGCTATTATGACCATGATTATAATGAAGCAAGGATACTCAAATTGATACTCAAATATTCTACATATGCAGGAAATCCATTTATTTAACATTCATTCTTGTAGATTTTTTTCTGACTCTGCATCTTCAATTATGTCAAAATTGGATTCTCCCATAAGAATCAACAGACTTTTCTATTTGATAAGGAAAATATCCGTAAAAATTCCCAACAGAGTGCTTGCTTCAGCAGCACATATACTAAAATTCCCAACAGAGCAAGTCTTTGTGAATTTTATTTTTCTTCATTTTGTAGAGTCTGTTATGGAATTATCTTTAGGTTAATGTCAGAAACTGTAACATATGTTTTGTGCACAGAACAAACAGCTAATGATATAAAAATCTAAAAACTGGAATCCCCTTCTTATAATTCTTCCTCTTTTCACTGCCTTTCCTTTATCCCAGATATCTTTTCTTTTCTTTTTTTTTTTTTTTTGAGGATTTTATTTATATATTCATGAGAGACACAGAGAGAGAGAGACATAGGCAAAAGAAGAAGCAGACTCGAGGGGAGCCCGATGAGGGACTCGATCCCAGGACCCCGGACCCCGGGATCATGACCTGAGCCAAAAGCAGACACTGAACCACTGGGCCACCCAGGATACTGGGATATCCCCATATCCTAATTCACCCAGGATATGGGGATATCCCAGTATCCTAATTCTTGTCATCTCATCTATATTCCTGGAGGATGGGGGTGGAGGTGGGGGATCTAATAAGTCACTAATTCCTCAGTATGAATTGGATCAATATATTTCTCCTTCTAAGAGCTTTTGCATTTAAAAGAGGACATGTGAAAAGGAGAAATCCCCCCAAAAGATTTTTCTACAGTTAAATCGAGAGTGGCACATGTCTCATTTCAGATCTTAGGCTGCCATATCAAAATCCTTACTATGGGGTGGGGGGGGCGGACCTGACTGGCTTAGTTGGTGGAGCATTCGACACTTGAATTCAGGGGTTATGAGTTCGAACCCCACACTGCATGTAGAGATTACTTAGAAATTAATTTTTTTTTAATTTTTATTTATTTATGATAGTCACAGAGAGAGAGAGAGAGACGGGCAGAGACACAGGCAGAGGGAGAAGCAGGCTCCATGCAGGGAGCCCGACGTGGGATTCGATCCTGGGTCTCCAGGATCGCGCCCTGGGCCAAAGGCAGGCACCAAACCGCTGCGTCACCCAGGGATCCCTAGAAATTAAATTTTTAAAAATCTCTACCTATGGAGTTTCAGGCATTGCTGCAGTGGGTGGGGACATAAAAACACAAATTTCCCTTCTGGGCCTGTCAACTAATAAATGGCTTGTGGAAAAGCCTTTAGATCCAAAGCCTAAGAGGACAACTAGCACTTTGGTTCTTTTGAATTTGGCTTAGGATACAGGCTCTGAAGGGATAAGTATGGGTGTCTCTTTCCTCCTTCAAGCCTTTTCTTCACTCCTGCCCTTATTTCCTTCCTCAGCCTGGAGTCAGCACCTGCTGAGTGTATCAGAAAGTTCTGGAGATGGCTCTTGGGAGGAAGGAGGTACATGTGTGCTTCTATCAACAGATAATATTAAACTTGAGTCACAAGTGTCTAATTTTGGGTTCCACGTTTCAAGTGGTGCATGCCAAGCTATTTGGTCCTACACCAGTCAGACACACGCATTGTGAACCCTGGACTTTCATTTAATCTGCGTAGGTTTCTGTGTGCTTGTATGGGTACACCTTGGTTTGGTTATTGACTTAACGATGTCCTTGCCCTTCAAGAGAGAAGGAGAGCCCTGGTAAAACGTGTCATTTGCCATTGAATACTCAGCAATACTTACCTAGCATAGGGCCTCCCATACACAGCCACCGAAAAGAGATGTGTAGAATAGATGAAAGAACCTCTGTTGGAGTTAGCTAGACTCAGGTGAGTCCAAAGAAACTTTGCTGAGAAAAGACTGGAAGTTCTAACATCCTAAAGGTGTCTCTGGGAAAAAAATATGGCAAATGAAGAAAAGGCAATGTAGCAAGGCTCCCAGCTGGCATCTAAGCTGCATCCATTCATTTTAAGGATCTTAGATACTCAGGGCCGAGCAGGCAGGCTGGCAGATGGACCTCTTAGGAGAGAGAAGCCTTCTGCCTGTGAACTCATCCTACTGCAAAAAGGGTCAAGCAGGCCAACCTGGGCCCATGAACAAGCCTTAGTCATCAGTGAGGAATGGTGACGCCAGAGACAACACAACGTCTGCCACTTGGATTTGACCCCAGACCAGCTCTAAATGTCCAAAGGCACTAAGCAAGTCACTTGATCATGCTCACGCACTAGGCAGCACAGCTTAGAGCCCAGGTTTTGAGGTCACCATAGACAGGGTCTAAGTCACAGCTCTACTTTCTAAATAACCGTGTGACCTCTGTTAACTAACTTCCATTTCCTGACCTGTGAAGTAGAGGTGAAATATTAACCCACCGAGTTGGGATCCCTGGGTGGCTCAGCGGTTTAGTGCCTGCCTTTGGCATGATCCTGGAGACCTGGGATCGAGTCCCAGGTCAGGATCCCTGCATGGAGCCTGCTTCTCCCTCTGCCTGTGTCTCTGTCTCTCATGAATAAATAAATAAAATCTTAAAAAAAAAACACACACACACACAATACTTAACCCACCGAGTTGCTGCAAGGATTAAATGCATCTGCACCAGAAAACACTTCAATGAGTGATGGTGGCTATCATCATCAATGCTAATGAAATACAGTTGACCCTTGCACAGCGTGGGGGCTGGGGCACCGGTTACACATGGAAAATCCATGTATGTATAACTTCACGCTCCCCCAAAACTTAACTACTAATAGCTTACTGTTGGCTAAAAGCCTTACCAGTAATATACTGTCAGCACATATTTTGTATGTTGTATGGATTATATACTGTATTCTTACAATAAAGTAAGCTAAAGAAAAAATATTAAGATCATAAAGAAAATAAAATACATTTATAGGACTATAATGTATTTACCGAATATACTGAGTTTACTGAAAAAAACCTACATGAGTGGGCCCGCACAGTTCAAATCCATGTTCTTCAAGGGTCAACAGTAGCTTATTTATAAAGTTCCTTCCAGTTCTAAGAGTCTTTAATAGGGAACACCTAAGTGGCTCAGTGGTTGAGCATCTACCTTCATCTCAGGGCATGATCCTGGGGCTCCAGGATCGAGTCCCGCATCGGGCTCCCTGCATGGAGCCTGCTTCTCCCTCTGCCTGTGTCTCTGCCTCTCTCTCTCTGACTCTCATGAATAAATAAAATCTTAAAAAAAAATAAGGGTCTTTAACAATTCTATGATTGTATTGTCAATTTCTAGAACAATTAAACTGAATGACAAAATCAATCAAATGAGTTTTTTGGATAAAGGTTAAGTAGCATTCTATAATGGCCTGAAGATTACTGCATTTATCTCAAAAAGGTTTAAGAATGGTAAGCAGCATTTCTATACCATACTCACAGAGCACACCGTCATCTCCCACTGTTGGGATCAAAGGAGTTTGCTTTCTGCAGTTTACAAGTTTGTGGATCTAAACCAAACCCACATTCTGCTCTGGGAATGCATGTTTAGGACAGACATGAATCACAGCCCTGGGCTATTTCTTTGTCTTAAAACATTTTCCATGAAAGTATTCTTTTCACTTTGTTGAAGGACAGGATGTTCCAAATCAGTGAATCACTTTTATTTATGAAATAGAATGGATGAGGTGACATCAATGAAAATGGCAGAATAAGGAGCTCGAAAAATCTCTCCGTAAAAGCAATGAGAACAAAGGCAAAAACTATCAGAATCAACTGGCTTGAGCCATTTCACATCCCCAGCTGCTTGTCCAGGACGCCTAACCTGGACAGGACTATTGAGTCTATTGAGAACTATTGAGTCTCTTCTCACTAATAGTAAGCAAATCATTATTAGCTCACAGCATTCATTTAAAGCATATATTTCAAGGGGAACAGAGTCATTACCCAGCAAAAAAAAATCCAGGTGTCTTGACTGCTTGCTGCCAAAGCCATCTGTACATATGCATCTATTTCCTTTCCTCCCATCAAATAAGAAAGGTGTAACTATCCGCCTCCCATTCCACACACACACACACACACACACACACACACATAGAAGGGGGGGGAGAAAGAGAGAGTGAGAGAGAGAGAGAGAGAGAGAGAGAGAGAATAGCCAACAGAGAGTACATACTGGGGGAAAACATGAAGCACCCTGGAGGAATGGTACCTTATGTAGTAGAGCGGAGAGAGAGCCAAGGCCCACATGCCTGGAGAGGGCCTTCCAGGGGGACAGGCTGATTTGCTTCACAGACCCCAGGAGAAGGTCAGGAATTTTAGGCAATGAGGCCCCTGTCAGGTGGGAATGGGCAGGTGGTGGTTGAAAGTAGAAGAAACTGGTAGACCTCTTCTCTCCAGGTATCTCCTCCTCACTCCCTTCCTACATTGCAGGCAGGGCACGCGGTTCATTTCTGGGAGACTGCACCAGGGAACTGGACACAGGAGCCCCAGGCACTCTGAGGACAGGAGCTTTTACCCAAAACAGGAATTAAATGAAATTCTCCACACATCAAGCGGTGAGACCCCCCCAGCCTCTTCCCAGACTTAGCCCCCAGAACACTGGCAACTGGCCTATACTCTAAGCTGGAGGCTGAGGAGTCATTTTGAAGCTACTGTCATGTCCAAGAGAAAAAAGGTCTAGGACTACCCAAAGGAAGAATTTCCCATGTCCTCCTCCCATCAATCCGTTGTGAAATCCAAGGGACATACTCCCCATCTATCTTGCTGTCCTGTGCCTGGTGTGACAAATTACTATAAATTTGGTAGCTTAAAACAACAGATTTTGGGGACTGGGTGGCTCAGCGGTTTAGCACCTGCCTTCGGCCTAGGGTGTGATCCTGAAGTCCTGGGATCAAGTCCCACATCGGCTCCCTGCATGGAGCCTGCTTCTCCCTCTGCCCCCGGCCTGTGTGTGTGTGTGTGTGTGTGTGTGTCTCGTAAATAAATAAATAAATAAAATCTTAAAAAAAAAAAAAAAGCAGAATTTGATTCATAATTCTAGAGGCCAGAGTGTGAAATCAGGGTCACTGGGCTAAACTCAAGGTGTTGGCAGGGTGCTGCTCCCTCTGGAGACTCTAGGGGAGAGTCTGTCTTTGCCTCTTCCAGCTTCTGGTGATGGTCACCTTCCTTGGCTTGTGGTCACATCAATCCAACTTCTGCCTTTGTGGCCACATTGTCTTCTGCTCCTTCTCAAATCTCTTCCTGCCTCTCTCTAATAATGTGACCGCATTTAGGGCCCACTGGAGAATCCAGGACAATCCTAATCTCAAAATCCTTCACATAATCATATGGGCAGGGCAGTTTCTGTCACACAAGGTAACATTCACAGGTTCTAAGAATTAGGACATGAACACATCTGTGGGACCATTAGTCAGCCCAGCACACCACCCACATACAGAAAGTTTTCAATCAGCCTTTTCACTTCTCACATTTGTTCGTGGGATCACAATTTTTTTTACCTTTAGTGGATATCTGAACTTCTTGTTTTATGAAGGGTCCACTCATGGTCTTCATCTATTTTACTTTTCTATTGATGTTTTCCCTTGAGATTGTTAGATAAGGCCATTAGCCCTTTATCTACCACATCTGTTGAAAATATTTTTCCTAATTTGCATTTGCCTGTTAACTTTGTTTACAGTTTGTCTTCTGATATACAAAAAATGTTAAGTGTTATGTGACCAAACCAAATACTTCTTTGCAGTTCAACCACTGCTCTTATCTCAGAAAAATCTACCTTATTCTAAAATTAGATATGGGCTAATATATTTTCATCTGGTTTTATGGTTTATTTAATTCTTTTATCAACATGGAATTTATTTCAATATGTGGTAGGAAGGCTCTAACTTAATTTCTAAGTTATTTAATCAACTGCCCAGCATAAAATATCTCTTCCTTTGTCTACTGATTTGTCATACCATCTTTATCAAATATAAAAATCTTATATAAGTCCAGGGTCTGTTTCTGAACTCTGTTATCTAAATTCCTCTTTCAGATGTTCACTGTATATCTTTCTCCCCTTGGGTTTCTAGTTACAAATAGGTAACTCAAGTCCATGAAACCACCCCAGAATAATTTCATATTGCTTTAATCCTTCAAAATGTTTATATAATTGTTTTTTGGCATCCTAATAGTTAATTATCTAAAGTTCATTTTTATCATGACACATGAACATATATTTGGAAATCTGTGGATGCAGGAAGGCATTTTCACATTTTTTAAAGAACCCAGAGATACTTTTCCTTTTTGTTAATACAATGATCTATCAAATATCTCTGATGATTTTATTAATTCATTAAGTCAATAATACCATGTGCCAGGCATTTTTCCAGGTGTTATGTATGCAGGACAAAAACAGACAAAAATCCCCACCTTCATGAAGCTTACATTCCAGTGGGGAAGACAGATAAAATAGGACAGATTGGGATCCCTGGGTGGCGCAGCGGTTTGGCGCCTGCCTTTGGCCCAGGGCGTGATCCTGGAGACCCGGGATCGAATCCCACATCAGGCTCCCAGTGCATGGAGCCTGCTTCTCCCTCTGCCTGTGTCTCTGCCTCTCTCTCTCTCTCTGTGACTATCATAAATAAAAAAAAAAAAAAAAAAAAAAAAATAGGACAGATTAATGTCTGAGTGTAGTGTATCAGACAGTGATGAGCAGTATGGAGGAAAATAAAGCAAGAAAGAGAGCACAGGAAATTCTGAACAGGTGACTAGGGATGACCTCACTGAGCCTGTGATATGAGTCAAGACCTACAGAAAGGAAAGGAGATTTTACTTTTCCTCTGTAACTTGACACAAATGGGTTACTTATATTGAAATCCCTAGTATAGCTTCAGATACACTTGAAGTATATCTCAAGTCAATTACATTAATCATTCTCTGCTTATCTACTACAGATAACAAAATATTAATCTTGATATATCAGAAAGAACCACTGCATATCTTAAACATCAAATTCATCATGAGTTAATTGTCTATAATATACTTACAGGAGTGAAGTAGCTTGTTGGAAATCTTTGAACTGTAGAACGAAATACGAAGCTTCTATATTTAAAAAAAAAAAAAAGATGATTTTCTAAATCTATTTTTTAACGTGAGAACTTTGTTAACTTATTTCCTGTCTCTCACTAAGCACTTAAAAATGCTAATCTAGGGGTGCCTGGGTGGCTCAGGTCATGATTCCAAGGTTCTGGGATCAAGCCCCAAGTCAGGCTCCCTGCCCAGTGGGGAGCCTGCTTCTCCCTATCCTGCTCCCCTTGCTTGTACTCTCTGTCAAATAAATAAATAAAATCTTAAAAATATAAAATAAAAATGCTAATCTAGATATGATGAACATAAATAAGTTTTAAAAGCCATTAGTATTGGTTAAGAATGTAAATAAAAAGGCATGAGTGAAATTAGTAAAAGCAACTTGATAAGTATATAATTACCTGGAAGCGTGCTTGGGAACTGGTGCAGGAAGTAGATCGTATTGCCCTGGTGAAAGCTTAACTGACTACATAGAATGGACAAGGACACCAAAAATAGATTAATACAGGTCTTAAGCTCACTTTATTTTATTACCTGTCATTCATAATCCTTTATTTTATGACTATACAGCATTATATAATTTATTCTCTATCTTAACAGTGGAAAAAGTACATTTTCAAAGATGGAGCTTCAAAACACCACTTTTCATGGTAAATTTTATGATAATGTGCCTGAGGTGATGCTGATGCATAGAAAAGTGCTGAACAATTGACCGTATTTTAAAGTGCTAGATTCAACAAATCCATTTAAGTACCATTTAGTGAGGCTTCTCTGTGGGTAAAGCACTGCTAGGTGTGATGGGGAGAAACACATGGTAAGAGAGATACGGTCCCTGACCAGCAGGAGTGAGAAGCACATACACAAACAATTCTAATATAAAATACTATTTTAAAAAATTATAAGTTGGAGACTTGGGGGTTGGGAGAGATGAATTAAATCCAACTAAGTGACCTATAGGTAACCTCACATACTCAATGGTGAAAAGCTAAAAGCTTTTCCTCTAAGGTCAGGAAGAGGACAAGAGTGCCCACTTTCTCTCTCCTCACCGCTCATGCTCTCTGTTGCTACCTCTGTCTCTCTCTCTCAAATAAATAAATAAATAAAATCTTTTTTAAAAAAAAGATAAGAGATAAACGTTGGTCAGGATATGGGAAAAAGGAAACCCTTGAGCACTGTTGGTAGGAATGTAAAGTGGTGCAACTATCATGGAAAATAAGATGGAGGTTCCTCAAAAAGTAAAAAATAGAACTACTATAAGATCTAGTAATCCTATTTCTGGGTATATATCCAAAGGAAACAAAATCCATATCTAAAAGAGATATCTACACATTCCCATGTTCACTGTAGCATTATTTACAAATAGCCAACCTCTGGAAAAAACCTAAGTGTCCACTGATGGATGAGTGGATAATGAGTATATATATGATAATGAATAAATCTATATATATATGATATATGAGTATATGATATAAATGCTATATATATGTACATGAATCATATGTATGTGTGTACATATACATATCTCACAGGAATATAATTCCAATGTGAAAAGAAATCCTGCCATTTGCAACAACATGGATGAATCTGGAGCACATTATGCTAAGTGAAATAAGCCAGAGAAAGACAAATACTGTTTTGTATCTGTCATATGTAAAATCTAAAAGAGTACTCATAAGGACACCTGACTGGCTCAGCTGGTGGAGCATGTGACTCTTGATCTCCTGGTTGTGAATTCGAGCCCCACGTTAGCTATTGAGATTGCTTAAAAATAAAATCTTAAAAAAGAAAAGGGTACTCATAGAAACAGAATAAATGGTGGTTGCCAGAGGCTGGGGGTGGGGAAATGGGGAGATGATTGTCAAAGGGTACAAACTTTCAGTTATTATAAGTTCTAGGGCTATCATGTACAGCATGGTGACTCTAGTTAAGACTGTATTGTATGCTTGAAAACTGCTAAGAGAGTAGATCTTATGTGTTCTCATCACACACACACACAAAATAGTAACTATGTGAAGTGATGGATGTGTTAATTAACCTGATGTCATAATCATTTCATGATACATACAAAATATAGATTCTTTTTCTTTTGAGGGGCACAAGGGACAAAGAGAGAGAGAAGGAGAGCCCAATGCAGGGCTCGATCTCATGACCCTGAGATCATGACCTGAGCCGAAATCAAGAGTTGGATGCTTAACCAACTGAGCCACCCAGGTGCTCCCACATAATGCATAACAATATAAAATCATCATATACACCTTAAATATACACAATTTTTTCAATTATACCTCAGTAAAGCCAGGGGGAAATAATTAAATAAATCCACCTGAGTGGTCTAAAGATGGCAAAGACAGTGAGATTTGAGTGGGGCTTTAGGGAAAGCAGGACTTCCTCAAGGGGGCCAAGGAAGGTCATTTTATGGAGAAGAATGTTGCAGAAGAGACCGTCTCTTTGCCCATTGCCAAGCTTGTTGCAAACTACCTGGGGGACTCCACTGTCTCTCTATCTATAGATAGTAGTCCAGAAGTTCATGACATAAGGAGCATGAGGAACCTAAACAGACAGAGAGTGGGATATGTGAGAGGGGAGAAAAAGAAGGAAGAGAACTGGAAGCCAGAGGAACGAAGACTCACTGGACCTCTAGACCTCTAGAACTTCTTATGCTGAAGGAGCTGGCAGGGAGGAGTTGTATTACAAAATCCTGGGAAGATTCCTTCTTTCAAGGGAACAATCTCCCCCACCCCTTTTATTTTAAAATCAGGTTTAAAAATACAATACTGCCTTTGCTGAAAATGAGGCATCCATGTCCTGGCATTATCTGCCACAAGGAAGTTCAGCTATCGTATTTAACCCCACAGCTGTCTTTCACATTTTTTTTTCAAAGATTTTATTTATTTATTCATGAGAGAGGCAGAGACACAGGCAGAGGGAGAAGCAGGCTCCATGCAGGAAGCCCAACGTGAGACTCGATCCCAGGTCTCCAGGATCATGCCCTGGGCTGAAGGCGGTGCTAAACCGCTGAGCCACCCGGGCTGCCCTCTTTCGCATATTAATACACTTTTGATTGCAGAGGCAGCTTTTTGTGGATACAGTGATAAGAACAGTAAATATAGATTTTATGATGAAATACATACATTGTCCTGATGCACCTGTGCCTTGTTAATTGCTTATTCGACATAGTAAACACCAAAGAGACATGAGTTTGTTTGTTTAATCATGCCATGGGAGCACAGGAATGAATTTTAAACAGATGCTTTCTTAGGGGCCACAGCATTTTATTTCTTGATATTGATGATGGTTACATGGATATTTGCTTTCTGTTTAAACTGTCCATATATGCTTTATGCTCACTGTTTTTGTGCTCTCTCTCTCTCTCTCTCTCTCTCATGCACATATACCCACATATACAGGAGAAGAAATAAGAAAGAAGTGAAAAGTGGGGGGAAAAAAACGACCCTTAAGCTGCTGTTTGCTCTATACTCAGCAACCACAAAAGAGTTACGTAATAAAAGTACTCATAGAAAAAGTCTTAAACAGCATTAATCTAGAAAGGAATACTGGTAACCTATTGCTTCTATACTTGTCCTACTTTCTTGGCATTGGCCATTCTTTGCTATTTAATATAGCTGAGAGAGGGCTATTTTTTTCCATAAAGTCTTAAATATCCAGCTGCCTCTTATAAGAAAGTATTACTCCGCGCATTGCTGACCTTGTTGCAAGCTATCTGGGTGGTTCCATTATCCTTGGGTCTAACGGAATATACATATACACCAAAAAGAATGTATATGAAAAAAAAAGAATGTAGGGCACCTGGGTGGCTCAGCGGTTGAGCATCTGCCTTTGGCTCAGGTTGTGATCCGAGGGTCCTGGGATAGAGTCCCCCATCACGCTCCCTGCGTAGAGCCTGCTTCTCCCTCTTGCCTATGTCTCTGCCTCTCTCTCTGTGTCTCTCATGCATAAATAAATAAAATCTTTTTAAAAAAGGATGTGTATGTGCATGTGTATGTATGTATATGCATATGTGCATGCACATGTGCACACGGGTGCACACACATACACACGCACTTTCCTAATTCCTATATATGCTTCTCAGTTCTTCATTTGTAATGTAAGGCTCAGAGAATCTGGACAATGTGCCCACGATAATACCCGACTCTAGCTAATTGTTTCAATCCATGTTGATTAGGCACTCAGAAATCTTACAATACCTTAGAGTCATCAAATATGGCAAGATGATATTAGTGTGGATACTTAATTCAGTTGTGTTGTACCAGCACCATCAATGTCAGAAAACTGGAAAAAGTAAAAAAAAAAAAAAAAAAAAAACTTCTTAGGTCCTTGGTATGACAATATTTTGAAAATCTGGATCCATAAGTAGGTGGGATGGAAGAGAATAGATTGTTCATCCGTTTAGAAGCCCTAGCAGAATAATCATAAGGTGAATTCAACCAATGGGCTGGTAGGTGTAATATTTTTAGGCCCTACTAGTAGAAATGTCATCAAATACACCTTCTCTCTGAGAAGTAAAGTCTCTTATGTCATATGAAAGTATCATTGATTCACTGCTCAGACTTGGGTCTGAGGAACAGATGACATAGAACTTTTTCAAAAAGAAGCCTTCCTCATGCTAGCAATGACATTGTCCTTAATTTTGCAAGTACCCTATAGTGCTCACTTTGACAGCATGTATACTAAAATTGCAAGTACCCTGTACTTTTCATCAGCTCCAAACGAACTAAGAACTATAAGTGGGTCCCAGTCCCTGAGACAAATTCTCTGAATTCATTTTTCAACACAGTTGACAATGATCAATGGATTGGCCAGATTTTCTCAATCTTAGACTCTCAAGGACGTCTTTTGAATACATTAAAATGGATCCTTTGGGGTGCTAGGTGGTTCAGTGGCTTGAGCATCCAACTCTTGATTTCAGCTCAGGTCATGATCTTAGGGTTGTGAGACTAAGTCCTACATTGGGCTCCACGTTCAGCAGGGAGTCTGCCCGGGATTCTCTCTCTCCTTCTCCCTCTGCCATCTCCGCCCCACTAGCTCTCCCTCTCTTTAAAATAAAAATAGGGACACCTGGGTGGCTCAGCAGTTCAGGATCTGCCTTCGGTTCAGGGTGTGATCCTGGGGTCCCAGGATGGAGTCCCACATTGGGCTTCCCGGATGGAGCCTGCTTCTCCCTCTGCCTGTGTCTCTGCCTCTCTTTCTGGGTCTCTCATGAATAAATAAACAAAATCTTTTAAAAAATAAAAACAAAACTGCTAGGAATTACCAAATTACCTTCCACAATATTTGCAACAATGTGTATTATACAAACATTATGTGAGAATATCTGTTTCTGTACTCGCTTTTCCAATAATGGGTATCATCAAACTTAAATTGTTGATCATCTGACAAGCAAAAAAAATTATGTCTAGTCACTTTTGTTCCTTTCTCATTGTTTAATTATTAGTTGAAGCCAAGCATCACTTTGTGTTTTTTTTTTTTTTTTTTTTTTTAGTAACTAGTATGTCTCTGGTAAACTGAACTGCTAATTCATATCTTTTGTTCATTCTTAGATTATCTATTTCAATTGGATTATAAGAGAACATGACTATTCCAGAAACCAATGTTGCACTGTATGTTAACTATCTAAAATTTAAATTAAAAAAAGAGAGAGAACATAACTCATTTTTACCCTTTGATGCAAAAGTGTTGAAGCCACACAGTGACTGACTCACTGGCTTTAGACTGGAGCAGAGTCACTATCTTCTCCCTTTCCTGTTCATTGTAGGGAAACTCTGCTTAGCTGACTTGGGGTTGTTCGAAGTTCCCCTGGCATACTGATTTCAAGTTTATACTTTAAAATTTCCTATGTAAGTCCTTTGATCCGTGTTTTTAGTTGAAAACATAAACAGTGGATGTAAAATGGTACTGGATTTATTCCACTCTGCAAGATAGAGTTGCAGGATAGCACACTTTGTAAGAGTATTTTGGCAATGCATCTCCAAAGACTTAGACATCTACATAGCTTTCCCCAACAATTCCACTCTATGACTTAACAGCAGAAAATGGTGACTACATTAGGATATGTGCATATAGTAGAATATTATGCAGCTATCTAAAATGATATAGAGAATATATAATGGTGAGGAAAAGATTCACAGTATATTTCTAAGGGAAAAAAAGTTCTGGTTCCTATTAATGGCAAGCTATGTTATCTGGTTGATGAACTTTCCTACCACAGACAATTACTACAAATGAGGAATAAAATATTAAAAGCTAACAAACAAGAGTTTTTAAAATGATTTGAAATTGCTAACTGGATAACAAGGAATCATAAGAACACTATAGTGAGACATAGCAAGAAGCCAAAGAGGTATGTGGCCAGCGTTTGCCCAGAGGATGTTTGCTGGTCCAGACTAAGCTCAGCAGAAGAACAGGGCTGCATTTGAGGCAACTTCAGAGTCTTATGAGGATCCAGAGGTCAAAGCCTAGGCCCATCAATGAAGGTGATCTAATGGGAGTCCTACCCACAGGAATTAGAGACCCTAAAAGAACACTTTTGGAAAGTAAACCCACCCTTATCACTCAGTGCTAAACGTCTATAGACAGAGTTGCCTTGGTGCTGAGCAGAATTGGAAAGGGGGGCAGAAATCCATCTTTAAGAGAGTATAACCATGGGCTAGTCCCTTTCATGGATTCCAGTCCAAATTCCCAACACTGGAGCAATCTAAGAATACATAGACAATGCATTTCAAGTGGCATCAGATTAGTAGCTCCCCCAAGTATCAGGAGAACCAAAAGCAAACCTTCTCTGAAGGAGAACACTTTTCTCTTAGGTCTTAGGGTTCATGAAAATAAGTTTTGAGGAACAGTGAACAATACACACACAAAGACACATCAAAGGAAACAAATAGAATAAGGCCCAGTCAGATATCAGATAGTTGGGTAATCATTCATTTGTTCCACATTCAACACATATGAATCAACAGACACTGTTCTAGGGGCAAAGATGTAACAGTGAGCAAAATAGTTAAATATTCATGTCCTCATGTAGCTTCATGCTCATGGGGGAAAACAGAAAACAAATAGTAAGTGTAAAGTAAAAGTAAATTACAGAGTATATTGATGGCTACAGGTGCTAAAGAAAAAAATAAGGGCAGTGTAGGGAAGGTCTGAAGTGTCAGGTGGCCAATTTAAATGGGGCTCATTGAGAAGGTGACACTTGAAGAACTGAAGGAAACGGAGTGAGTCATGCAGATATCTGGAATGAGAGCACTCAAGAAGAAGGAGAATCCAATGCAAAGACACTGTGGTGCAGTGGTGAGCTCAAGAAGTAGCCAGGAGGCCAGGGGCAGGAAGGGGGTGAGTGGGATAGTAAGATGAAGCCAGTTCACAATAAACCTGTTGACCCTGAGAAGAACCACTCAGAGATCACACCCGTTGTCACTAAAGTTCTCAAGCAAGGAGGTGGGTTTGTTGGTTGGTTGGTTGGTTGGTTGGTTGGTTGGTTTTATTAGCCCCCTCTCCTCACCCTCAGGGAACATTTGGCAATGTCTGGAGATAGTTTTGGTGCTGTAACTGGGAGGGGGACTGCTAATGGCATTTAATTAGTTAATGGCATCTAATTTTCCAGGAATGCTGCTGAACATCCTACAAAGCTCAGAACAGCCTCCACAACAAAGAATTATCCTGTCCAAAATGTCAATAGTGCCAAGGTTAAGAAACCCTGAATTAGACATATAAGTGCAGAAGTCAAAATATAGATGGATATACAAGTCTGGAATTCAAGAGAGAAGTCCAAAGGAGGTATAAATTTGGAACTCTCAAACAAATAGATGGTGTCCAAAGCCTTGGAACTGAATGAGATCACTGATGGAGTGAGTGTAGAAGAGGAAGAGGTATGAGTGCCAGGGGCACTCCAACATGAAGAGGTCAGGGAGAACGGGCGGGAGGGACGCCTGAGTGGCTCCGTAGTTGAGCATCTGCCCTCGGCTCAGCGTGTGGTCCTGGGGTCCTAGGATTGAGTCCTGCATCGGGTTCCTTGCTGGGAGCCTGCTTCTCCCTCTGCCTATGTCTCTGCCTCCTCTCTCTTTGTATCTCTCATGAATAAATAAAATCTTAAAAAAAAGGGGGGGGGTGCTGAAGAAGGTGAGAAGAGAGAACAGGAAGGACTGAGGAGGAGGAGGTGGAGCTCTGGAAAGAGGGGAGATGTGAGATAAAGCCGCCTACAAGAGGGGCAGAGAAAACAACCAGGGAAGTCCATTCAGTGTCAGGCAAGGTGAAGGATTTCTTTTTTTTTTTTTTAAGATTTTATTTATTTATTCATGAGAGACACAGAGAGAGGCAGAGACATAGGCAGAGGGAGAAAAGGCTCCCTATGGGGAGCCTGATGTGAGACTCCATCCCAGGACCGGGATTACACCTGAGCCAAAGGCAGATGCTTAACCATGGAGCCACCCAATTGTCCCATGGTTAAGAACTTAAAATAAGATCAGTCATTCAGCTACGTGGATGCAGGTACAGAGTTCCCAGAGACTTGGACTTAAACAGTGTGGTTGCCTTGCCAGACGAGTAAGATGAGCCACCAGGGCAAGGGACTGAGAGTGTAAGGGGGGAGAAGCTCTAATGAGTAACTAGGAACTGAGGCTCTGCAAGGAAGGAAAACATCAAAAAGTCAGAGGCAGTGAAAAGGAGGTAAGATGCATGGATTCTAGATCGGGAGGATGGAAAAATTGTTGGGGTTAGTGCCCTAGGGTGAGATTAGGAGAGGGTGATAAGAGTGGGTTGTATGCAGTTGAGATTGTGGAGGATTGAAATGTTTGGTCTTGAAAACCTCTAAGGAGTAAAACAAACAAAAAAACAAAAAGCCACAAACAACTCTAAAGAGTGAATGGCTAAGGCAGAGGAGAATTCAAGAAACTGAAAAGCAAGATTGTTGGAAGATCATGTATGGGGCACACTGAAATCACATGAGCGGTGGAGAGAGTCGGAGCAAAAGGGAGTTAAAATCATCCAGAAGGGACGGGGTTGGAACCCAGGCGCTAGTGGAGAATGGCAGCCAGGCAGAGCAGGTTATAACACTGCAGATAGGGGAGAAACATAGCCTCACTTCAGTTCACATGTTCTATAATAAAAACCTATTACTTCTCAAAAAATAATTCCAAAAAGTATTATAAAATCGTAGGACCATCTCAAACAGTCTTTGGAAAGAGCCAGACAGGTGAGTACACGTACACACTCATGTATGCATGTGCAAACACACACAAACACACAGACACATCTATATACCTGATAGGAGTCTTTGATTTAGATTCTACGAGTTGCATGCTTCAGATTAAAGGCGTTGAAAATAGGAAAAACTCTTACACACAAAAAGCAGCAGTACAAAGTGAATATTCTATTAAAAATTGTGAAGCTGGAGAATGCTGTTCTGTGTTAGTAAATAACAGCAATGTATACTCTATCTACCTCAGATTCAAATTATTATTTTACTGAGTTCTGCTTTTTTTAAAAAAAGATTTTATTTATTTATTCACGAGAGACAGGCAGAGGGAGAAAAGCAGGCTCCCTTTGCCCCATGCAGACTCGATCCTGAAACTTCAGGATCATGCCCTGAGCTGAAGGCAGACACTCAACCACTGAGCCACCCAGATGCCGGGTTCTGCTTTTAAAAAACCAGAATCATGAATTTTATTTGTGAGTAAACAAAGTTACACCTGAATCTCTCTCTTCCTGAGAAGATTATCATATATTTTTGAAACAGAAAATTAGGAAAACATTTAATTCTTCCAGTTTTTACAGCATTATCCTTTTGGGGAGGTGGGGAGAGAGAAGAAAAAGAAAGCAACAGAGTATGTTTTCAGGTTTTATCCACCCCTCTGGGTAAGCCAAATTCTTATGACCCTTTAAAGCTTTAAATTTTGCCTAATACTAACCCTCTCTGTTTTCTCCTTTCAGCAGTGGGCCTTGGCCTACCCTCAAAAACCCCTAAAAGCAAGAAGAGAGGAAGTAGAAGGGCAGTAAGTGGTGGTGCAGAATGAGGAAGAATGGTTTTGCACTTGAGGTGGCCAGAATGATTTCACATGTAGCATGGTTACCCGATACCAAGCCATAAATGTCTAAGTATAATTTAGTGTTTGTATTCATCCACTGAAGCAAACAGGGTAAGATTTACCCAATGAGCATTTATCATTCTGTCCTGTTTCAAAGCTATAATTTGCAAAGCAGTAGGAAGGGTTTACATGCTGGCTATGACGTGCTCACCCTGCTGAAAATTTCTTGCCCATCTTTATAACCACAGCCCCTGTACTTAATTCAGCTTCCAGTTGCAATGCGTTTCTTCTCAGGTTATCACAACGATATTCTAATAAAGTTGTAGGGGTTAATACTATTACTGGCTTCTTTAAAAATGAGAAGCTCAGGGGCACCTGGGTGGCTCAGTTAAGCATCTGCCTTTGGCTCAGGTCATAACCCTGGGGTACTGAGATCGAGCCCCGAGTTGGGTGCCTTACTCAGTCAGGAGTTTGCTTCTCCTTCTCTCTCTGATCCTTCCTGCTGCTTGTGCTCTTGCTCTCTCTCTCCCATGAATTAAAAAAAAGAAAAAAAATCTTTAATAAGTAGGAGGCCCAAAGTCCCAAGTGCTAAAGGCCAAGTCCCAATTCTGTATTTGCCAGCCTGGAACAGGCCTTGGACAATGTTATGCCCTTCCTTTATCTACTCTGGATCCACACATCCAAAGTCGGGTTCACAGCCAGAGGCACACTGGAAAAAGCACTGAATTTGAACTCAGAAACCCTCAGTTAAAAGTACTGCCTCATCTATTTATCAGCTATGTGCCTGTGAACAAGTGACTTAGTATCTACTCACCTTGGTTTTCATGTATAAAAAGGGGATAACAACTGTTCCGCCTATTTTAGGGAAGAACAACTAAGAGAATACGTGTGGAAACTCACAGTAAGCTATTAAGAGCCACATAAATGTCATGTATTATACAAGGTCCAGCTTGGGTCCTTCTTAATCCAGGGAGCCTTCCAGCTTTTCAATCTAGCCTACACTGAATTCCCCCTGGCATTTCCTGCCATGCTATTTATCTTAGCACTTGATATATTTGCTCTTGCATTGTTACTCAAAGATTCCCTCAGTCAGGCACATCTCCCTACGCGGAACCTAGCACAGGATCATAAGCACAGCAGTGCTCTCTCTATCCTTAGTGTCATGAATGAACTGGAGGAAACAGAGAGTAGAATTTGACCTTCTTGGTACCACAGTGCTCATTTCTACAAGAAATTTTTTTTTTTACAAGAAATTTTTTTTAAAGATTTTTTTTTTTAAGATTTTATTTATTCATTCATGAGAGACACAAAGAGAGAGGCAGAGACATAGGCAGAGGGAAAAGCAGGCTCCCTACCGGGAGCCCAATGCAGGATTTGATCCCAGGACCCCAGGATCATGACCTGAGCCAAAGGCAGACACTCAACCCCTAAGCCACCCAGGTGCCCCTCTACAACAAAATTTTTTAAAGACTTTCCCTAGGATATTCAGTTATAGTCATATTCTCATTAAAGGGCACTATTCACTGGAAAAATGTTCTCTTTAAAAGATGAGGGTACTGGGTCTAAACTGCTTGAGGGAACAGAAGTATGGCCCAATCACAGGTAAGATCCCAGAAGCTCCCCAAGTCAGAGGAATCCTGCCAAGAGTGCCTGGAGAGGGAATAATTTTTCCCCACGTTACTCTCCTAAGGTTAAGGAGGCCTCACAGGGGGATCCCTGGGTGGCGCAGCGGTTTGGCACCTGCCTTTGGCCCGGGGCGCGATCCTGGAGACCCAGGATCGAATCCCACATCGGGCTCCCGGTGCATGGAGCCTGCTTCTCCCTCTGCCTGTGTCTCTGCCTCTCTCTCTCTCTCTCTCTCTCTGTGTGTGTGACTATCATAAATTAAAAAAAAAAAAAAAAAATATATATATATATATATATATATATATATATAAAAGGAGGCCTCACAGGGAAAAGGCCTCACTTGCAAATCAGGCAGCCCTTGTTTGACTTCTATAGGCAATAAGGCATCCTAAAGGATTTCAATTTCTCCTGGGGAAGATGCATTCAAAGTACATAGAATATTTTCCTCAAAGGCTCTTGGTAGCTTTCCCACAAAAACCCAGAGACTTAGTAGCACTTTACCTGATCTTTGTAAACCAGCCTGCTGGGGCTCGACCGAGGTTTGTCTTTAAATGAGTAAGTGGCCACTTGCTTCTTTAACAAGTCCAAGAAGTCAGGAGGTGTGTACAGGGGAAGGTCATTTAGGACTGGATCATTTCTTTGCACAAGAGGTGGTTTTTTCCTTCCTTCGTTTTTAAAATTGTAGGTTGCTATTACTGGATTTAATAAGGATTCTTCAATGAAAGTTTTCAAGTGGTAAGTGCCAGGGATAGGAGTATTCTGTGGAAAGTTGATACCATTTTTCAGATCAGTGTGTAAACTGGTAACATCCCCTAAAGCATCATTTGTAGAAGGGTCAGTCACTCTTAAGGAACATTTCTTTCTGTTTTAAAGTTTAATAAAATTTTATCGAATAAAGTAAATGCTCTTGACAATATTTCAAGAGAATCATGATTATTTCCTTTCTGAGACAATTGCTGAATTATAGCAAATGGGTTGTGGCCATTGTTGAAGTTTTAACTTTTTAAAAAGTGACTTCAGAGATACTAACACTTGAAATGCAGGTGAACTATAAATGTCAGGTCTCCCTTGAGACCACTCAGGTTAGTTTCCTGACTTAAAAAAAAAAAAAAAAAAGTTAGCCTACTTCTGCTTGGCAGACACTACACATTTCTTTCTAGCCCTCAAGTGAGAAGCTAAAAAAATAAGAACATGAGGCTGGGGATGAACTGAGAAAGCATGTGGTCTAATCAGTCCATAAGAGCTTTGGTACTTTCAAATCACCACAGTGTGGCTGAATGGCTCGACCTGTAAGTTTAGTCAATGTTGCTTTTATGGCTGACTTACTACTGAGCACGCAGCCTGGTGCCACCATTAAAATTAGTTCAGTTTCAAGAAGGCTTTGGCCCATGGCCCCTCTATTATTGAAGAATGTGGATAGAAAATATTTCTACAATATAGAAATGATGTCTTTTGAAAGGGGGATCTTCTGGTCATTGTTCTTTCATATATTACCACCTTGCTTTCCTACATTGCCCATGTTAACTGAACTATCACAGGCCCTAAATCCCATCTAACCAAGATAAAAACTGAAACCCAACCCCCTTTTTTAGACTGGGGGCTTGTTCTTGTCTAATCTCACCCAGATCACAAACTAGATTGACCTTATCTAGCTATCCTGTAAAGCACTTAGACTCCTAGAGTTGTTTCACTTTTTACTGCATCCAAAATTTAGTTCTCAGTCTGATGCTGAGACTAAAATTATAAATAGGAAATGAGGTCCACTGTTTTCTTACAATTGTTAGTGACTTAAAATGTAAGGCTGATTAAAATATCAATAAGAATACAAATTACTTGAATAGAAAGAATGAAAACACATACTGTTAATGCTATTCTCCACCATCCTTCTCTTTCAAAAGATGATGTCTTCCGGGTTGGTTTCTATTAACAAACATAAAATGTGCTTATTCATTTGAGAGGTGATCTGTAGAAGTCAAATGTATTTTCTTTTCTTTCTTTTTTTTTAATGTATTTTCTAAAACATTGGCTTGAAAAGATTAATACCTGTATCCAATTGGTCACCCTGAATCAAAATAAAAGCTACGTAACGATCAATTTTGCCTGTCATATTTCCTTAAATTACTATTTTATGACTTGATGTGCTTTTTAGCCATTTAAATTCCCTTTGGAAAAATGAGAGTAATAAACATCCTCATCTCAGGGAGATGTCATAAGGAAAATTAGATGTGGCAAAATTTGGTGTTCTTAGGAAGCAAAGAGTTGTGTAAATCCAAAATTGTATTATTATAATAGGTTTATGGTTCAGGTGATTGCGCTGGGAGTTCAAGGTGGAAGATAGTCATCAAATTAATGTGATATTGGGATACAAATTCTCAGTGACTTGGCAAATGCTTAAAACTACCATTCCCTGGATTTATATATACTATCAAATATGTATCATACAAATATGATACAGCTACTTTTCTCAGCTTGTCCAGCCAGCTGTGACACTACAGAGGCAGAATGATACAGGAGGGCTTGAACTCCACCTCTGCCGCTTACCAGTTAGGAGCACTAGGCCAGTCACTGAACCCTTATGAGTCTCAACTCCCTCTTGGGAGTATAAAAATAAGGCATTCTACATTTAAAGACTTAAACACACAACCAGTGGTCAATAAATGATAGCTTTTATTTTTTAACATCTCATCTGCCAAGTTAAAAAGGAGATGATTTTGGTATTCCCTAGTTTCCAAGGATGCTCTTGGCTTCCACAGTAGGTACTCTATACCCATTTATTATTATTCCACATTTGTTTCAGCCTCACCACCAACAGAGCATGGTTGTTTAGCTTTTTCCTTTTGTGCTATTTTCACTACATGAAGTCATTAAAACACTGAATGGTACTTCCATTTATAATGATTTTGTTACTACTATAAAATATAGGTTATTTCAAGCAACAATGCATTAGAAATAATAATCTTAGAGTAAAACTGATATAATTCATTCTTCCTTTTTAGCAACTTATATCCACTCTACTTAGAGTGCCCCTGGGCTTTAATTTCACTATGAAATGTGCATCTAACAAAACAAAACAAAACAAAACAGTTTCATACACACTGCAAAGTCTGTATTTCTTCCTATACGTTCCCTTTATTAGATTCACGTTGGATCTTCTCTGTTGCACATTTATAGTCACAGAAATCAAACTTTCTCAGGCAGGTCAAGACAAGTCTCCCACCTCTCCCTAGGACCAGGCAAATGAAGTGGAAAGAAGAGAGAAGTAAACACCCTGCTTCTAAAGGAAGGTAATTGGCAGCTGCTGTTTTGTTTTGCCCAAGGCCAGGGATCTAAACTCCACCCACCTATCACTTCAAATTCATATTAGGGGGTGAATCACTTTTTACAAAAGATAGGCTAAACATCCCTCGCCCAAATATATTTAAAAAGTAAACTAAGGTAGTTTAAAATAGTTTATAAATACGAAAGCAAGAGGCAGGCACAAAACCCTGCACTTCGGACTAAGGGAAAACCCATCCTCTCGGCAGAGGGAGACGTCAAAGCAGCTGTGCGGCGCAGCTGGTAGTACAGGAGGAGGAAAGAAAAAACGGAGGACAAAGGGCAAATGGAAGGATGAGGGAGAGCAAGGGAAGAGGAAATAAGACCAAGTAGACCTCAGATAAAGATCAGGACTGGACTGCAGGATAGGTAGGAGGGCAGGGTTAGGGAGGAAGGGCAAACCGGGGAGCACAAGGGCCCAGCATTAGAGACGTGGGAGTTCGGGCAGGAGCCCGCCGGGCGGGGGATGGCTGCGGGCAGGGGGGCCGGGTGGGGGGACGGGGAGGACGTCTGTACCGAGGCGGTGACCATCGAACTGCCAGGCCCCAGGTCATCCCTGAGGCTGTTGGAGGTGATGGCGACTGGCTGGTCCATGGCGGCCTCCTCGCTCCCTCCCTCCGCCAAGCCTGGCGTCCGGTTGCCAGGAGGCGCCTGGGGCCCGCGAGCTCGGGAGCGCGCGCAGGGGACCGCAGGGGACCGCAGGGGACCGCCGGGCGTCGTGTCCAGCTGGGGGGTGGAGGTAGGGGTGGGGTGGGGTGGGGTGGGGGAGGGAGGCGGGCGCACTGAGGCCCGCGCCACCCGGTGCGCACAGGAAATGGCTCAAGGCGCGGCCGCTCCCTCGCAGGGAAAGGCTAGAGGGCCCTGGAGGCGCTGCAGAACCTGGGGCGGGGAGCTGCGCCGAGGGAGGCTTCCGAAGACGGTTTGGGCGAGCCTGAGCGCACCGTAATCCCCACCGGCCTTTTCACAGAGAAGAACCCCGCCCCACATCCCAAAGCAGGGAGACAGTAGGCTTCGTAGGCATGCTTCACTTCAGCGCAAAAATCAGCCTTAGCACCCACTTTCTAACGTGGCTTCTAAGCTCCTCTGGATGGAAATTCTGGGGGTGTTTTCTTCTCTTGCCTGATTTTAGGAGTGCGCACTCGCCAAAGCAGGCTTCCCTAGCTGTGAAACCACGGACCACCCTTCCTTCTGATAGACCCTTTTCCCTTCCAGTCTCTCTTCGCTGTAGCTTCTCAGCCTTACAAACATTCTCATCTTCAGAAACAAACCCTCCCCCCAACTTTAGTAATTCCGTTTTATGGAGCACCCGCGGGGTTCTAAAAACTTCATACACATTAATCTAATTCAATCCTCACAACAACCCTGTGAGGTAAATACTAATTCCATTTTAGGAGTAAGCAAACAGGCTTACTTGGACAGTTTAGCATACATAGTTGACTGGGCATCACAAGTGGCAGAGGCAGAGTTCAAATCCAGATCTTGTTCCAGCACCCCACTGTCCACTATACCATGAAGTCTCTCCTCCCTTTCACAAATTTCTAGAGGAGACTCCGGTCTTTCACCTCTCCTACTTCCCTAAAGCCATCTTAATCTGACACGTGTACACACCTTTCTTTTAAAACTGCACTTGCTCGGGATCCCGCATCGGGCTCCCTGTTTAGAGCCTGCTTCTCCCTCTGCCTGTGTCTCTGCCTCTCTCTCTCATGGATAAATAAAATCTTAAAAAACAAAACAAAAAAACCCCACCAAAACTGCACTTGTTCAACTAGCCAGTGATCCAATCACCAAATCCAATGGGGACTTTTCAACTATCAAACCTGATCCCGTTGGTCACTGCTGCATTTTTATTACCCCACTCCGTCATTCTTGAATTATCTTTCCTCCCGTGATTATTAGGATTTGACCACTCTCTTCTGTGACTTGTCTTCTATAAAGGTGATAATAAATTGGTACCTACCCACACAGAGTGATTAAGACTAACTTGAGTGAAATGTTTGGAACCATGTCTGGCACAGTGTATTCAGTAAATACCGACAAATCATTGCCTTTGGGACAAAAGCAAAATTCACAATCCAATTTCCTTTCCTTTTTCCTCATTAGAACCTCACACTGATGTAATTCATGGAAACCCCATGCATCTTCACACTTTGGTCTCCCTTTATGCTACAATGCTATTGTACATGCTACAATGCTCCCCTTCCTCAACAGCCTGGCAAACCTCGAGTTGCCTTGAGAAGTCCTCCTTGGCCTAATCCTTGTACCTCAAAGGACCCTGTGCCTATCTGCTGGAGGATTCATTTTGACAAACTGTTTCTCCCCTAATTTTTAAACACATTCCAAACACAAGTTTTTGTCTTAATTCTGAGTCTTCTGAACAACCAGAAGGATTAAAATATTTCAACAAATGACCACTTTAGAGGATAAACTAGCACAGTGCTTTTCAAAAGTGTGCATACAAAACACTTGGGATCTTATGAAAACAGATTCGATTCAATTCTGAGGCAAGGGCCTAAAATTCTGTAGGTGACTTTTTGAGTAGTGAGACTCCATTTAAATTTCTCTTAATGGGATTCTAAATTCAACATAACCTTTAAAAAAATGTGGGGGAGGGGAGGCCAAGCAGGCACCAAGTTTGAAATCACAACTGACAAAGAGGCTAATAGCCAGAGTTTTCATAAATATAAGAGATTTAAATCAAGTCCATCACTGTTCCTAATTTCACTTTCTTATTTTGGCTGAGCCTGTAAAACTGGCTCAGCAGACTAGGGACTGGTACTCTAGAGACTAAAGGA
The DNA here is from genome assembly GCF_053574225.1 of Canis aureus. Lineage (NCBI taxonomy): Eukaryota > Metazoa > Chordata > Mammalia > Carnivora > Canidae > Canis > Canis aureus. The sequence continues at coordinate 52,123,879 of NC_135621.1, forward strand.
ATATGATGAAAGGTACAGAGAAGTCTAGAAACCCATACAAGGTGTGAAATAGAAAAGAACATCTAGATGAGAAAATAGTTTTGAGAATCTCAAAAATAGAAACAGCATAGGTCAAAGACTTCAAGGACTTCACCAATAAGACAGATTAAGCATGTAGGATAAACAAAATGTCCTAAGAAAACATAGTCTTGTACAGTATCACTGAGAAAAATTTAGAATTTTCAGGTTATAACAGCAGTTTTAAAAGGGGGGAAAAGTATTTCTAAGACTACACTAAGTAGAGGTCAACAGTATCTATGCTATGCATCAGATCTTTAATAAAAATTCTGTAAAATACATCCTAAAGCATGGATCATTTCTAACTGCAGCATTCTAACAATTTTTGTTAGAATAACCTGAGAGCAAATGTGCTACAGATAGCAGTTGAGGTAATAATTACCAATTACCGTGATCCTGCTAAAATAAAACAGGCAGTATGGTTAAGATTTAAAGATAGGTTTTAAAATTAGTCCAGAGTTCCATTAAGATTGTTGTAGAAGGGACGCCTGGGTGGCTCAGAGGTTGAGCATCTGCTTTTGACTCAGAGTGTGACCCCAGAATCTGAGATCGAGTCCTACATCAGGCTCCCTGTGAGGAGCCTGCTTTTCCCTCTGCCTAGGTCTCTCATGAATAAATAAATCTTAAAAAAAAAAAAAAAAAAGATCGTTGTAGAAGGCAGAACTGAGATTTGAATCCAGCTCATTATGTGCCCAATATGACCAGTTAAATTACATAAACTGTTCTATACTTCAAGGGGGCTCCTGAGCGGTGCAGTTGGTTAAGCATCTGACTCTTGGTTTCAGCTATTGTGATACAGGTCATGAAATTAAGGCCCAAGTCTGGTGTGCACTCAGCAAGATTTTAGTTTCTCAATCTCCCCTCTGCCCCTCTTCTCCCAACACCACCCCCCTCCCAAAAACAAACCTTTAAAAACACCCCAAAACCTGCTGTATACTTTGAATTTCCTATAAAAATCAATACTGACTTTGTGACTTTTGTGAATATAAAAATCAGCAATTAATGATATACCCCAAAATAGTGTGCCCCCTTCTACCTTGTTAACTTAAACTTGAAAATGTAGGAACTGGAAGAACTACGGAACTGGGAAAGATGGACTTTGACCAATCCCCTCATTTTACAGTCGGAACTGGGGGGTTTTACAGCATAGTATTATCGACTGAGCACTTACTGCAAAAATGCCACAGACTATGCTAAGTGCTTTACCTTCATATTGTAAAAGCCAAGTAAAAAACAAAAACATAAACAATTGGGTAAATTATATCCATCTTGCAAGTAAAACAACTGGAGTTTAGATAATATTAACCACTTAAAGTTTACACAGAGCAGTGATCTTAATTAACACTGTTGAAGTAAATAAAACTCCAAAGCCCAGGTTTAATACTCTGATAACTATTGTGTCTCAACAGCCAGACACATTAATCTCCCACCAGATACCTTGCTGGCCTTCCTTTTGACTGAAAGGTTACAACTAATGAAGGTTTTTCTATTTAATGATTGCCTGCCTAATATGTAATAATACCCCATCATATCAGGATTATCAACGCCTGTAACTTCCCTGTAAAACCCATTTCTCTCTCTCGTCCTTCACTAATCAGTTTTTTATTTTCTGGTGAAACTAGTAACAATGGTATTAAAATGGACTGCTCTCTAGGAAGATATATCTTGTGGCTACAATAATCAGGTAACAATTATACTTAATGTTTTAATCTTGGCTCTGGTTTGCTATGGAATCTAAGTTTTTAAAAGGTAGCTAACAAAACAAACCCTAATAACTACTTTTTGAGTAGCTTAAAATTATAGAGAAAGCAATGGTTTAGAAGAACTAAAACAAGGTATAGTTACTGCCAATCCACTCCTAAAGATACCTTTTTTTGGTAAAACATGTCCTGAATAGACAGGACAACTGAAAATTCTCCCTTGCCTTATGAAAAAGAAAAATCACTATGAAAAACATTAGCAAATAGAAGTAAAAACAAGGTTTTCTAATCTTTCATTTAAGCCTTCTGAAGTATAATTTAAAAACTAAACACATGGGGATCCCTGGGTGGCTCAGCAGTTTGGCACCTGCCTTCGGCCCGAGTCGGGACTCCGGAGTCCCTGGATCAAGTCCCCCGTTGGGCTCCCAGCATGGAGCCCACTTCTCCCTCTGCCTGTGCCTCTGCTTCTCTCTCTCTCTCTCTAGGTCTATCATGAATAAATAAAAATCTTAAAACACACACACACACACACACACACAATCTAGATAGTAAAACAACAAAAATGTATCCAAAATCCATCAAGTAAAAATCACCCCCATAACGGATTCTCAAAATTGTTCAACCTCAAGTTAATTAAAGGACTCAGATTCAGAGCAACAGTTGGGTAAATTGTAATTTTTTTATTGGAAAACAAATATACAACTTGGAATGGATTTGAGGCAAATTGTGCCATAAGCAGATTTTCTTTAAGTGGCTAAAACAAAGTTTAAAAAGCAAGTAACAATAAAAGAAAATGTTTCTGGTACAGGACCAGCAGTACAAAAAAATAGTGTACGAGTACCTGGATAATACACCCGTTTTGCAATAGTGCAACTTTTAAGTACATATTGTTGACTGTCCATAGTCCACGCAGAGTTACAACTCCACACTTCAACAACAACATGCTGACAGTTCCTAAAGAAAACTACTTAAAAAAAAGGCATAACCCAGATGTTCCCTCATTTGACCAACTCCATCTAAGTTTAGATGTGCAGAAGGGCTTAGATATATCCAGAGTAAGCCACATGCAACATGTTACTTGATCAATTTTCTAAAATAAGGTTTCAGGACAATGACAGTAAGATAAGGGAAGAAAACATGGAGGAATGAAGTCCTAATTACTATACATGCATATTTTTTGACAGCAGGGGGAAACCTTTTACAGATAAGTTACAAACAAAGAAAAGGCAAATAAACAATTTTGTACAAGAAATTTAACACATTCTGTACAATGTCTTCACTTTGCTGTCATCATTTGTACAAACTCTGAAAAAGAAGAAGTACACAAAAAGTTGCGTCAATGACAAAAGACTGACAAAACCAATCATATTACTCAATCTCGGAGTAGTTTCCAATTCCCCTTTCTTTCCTCAAAAATATACAGTACACAGGAGAACTGGTTTAGGCTAGCTCTATCAAGCTTTGTCAAGCCTAGATCTTCATAAACCAAAATTATTTAGGATTATTAATCAATAAACCAAATTAATTCTTTAGACAAGTTATTACAAATAGAAGCATTCTTGCTCTTAAGTTTAGTATAACAGGAATAATTTTTAGTTGAAGCATTAAGTAAATAATTTCAGATTAAAGCTAATTAGAGGGAAAATAAATCCAATGAAGGAGGGTAAGTCGCCTTAATTTCATTTTGAGGATCCTGAAAAGTTTATAAAGCTTTTAAAACTGTTTCAGTTGATCAAATGATCAAAGATCATTTTAGCGCAGTTTGGAGTACAGTGCTTCTCAAACTTTTAACATGCACATGAAATTGTCCAGCAATCTTGTTAAAATGCAAAGAATTCTAGGTATACAGGTAGGACCTTAAAATAAACAGCTCTAAAAAGTCCTCAGATGATTGTGATTTTGGCCTAGTGTAGAAAAACCCCTCAGAAGAGCAGAAATTTTGTAAACATAAAAACTGAATTAGCATCTTCATCTTGTGGGGGTGGGGGTGGGGTGGTGTCACTACTTTTGAAATATGTAACAAATACCTGTGTTAACTTAAAAACCAAAGCACAGAATGAGGTAGTGAAAGACTTACCTTCATAGTTTACTTGACCATCACCATCAATATCTGCTTCCCTGATCATTTCATCAACCTCTTCATCTGTTAACTTCTCTCCCAGGTTTGTCATCACATGGCGAAGCTCTGCTGCACTAATATAGCCATTGCCATCCTAGAAGAAAATTTAGTAAAATATTTAAGTAAAATTATAGACTCAAGAGTTGAAATGAAAGTTTAGGAAGTTTACACCAAGCTTCACAGAGGGAGAAAAATATACTTTTAAAAATACATACCAACCAAGAACAATCTATAGTTGGCCAATAAATTGCCATTGAGAACAAGGCAGGACATCATACGTTAATTAAAAATCACTGTTTCTAGTCCCAAAGTCAGTGACATCTCCTTTGCCAAGATTTATTCTCAAAATTTAATACAATCCCTGATACCTACCTTATCAAACACACGGAATGCTTCTCTAATTTCTTCTTCACTGTCTGTGTCTTTCATTTTTCTTGCCATCATTGTCAGAAATTCCGGGAAGTCAATTGTGCCATTTCCTGAAATGGTATAGTTGAAATATTATAAGAGAATTTAAATGCCCCTCTTCAACTCCCCTTTTCCAAACCCCCAATTAAAAAACACTTACCATCAGCATCTACTTCATTAATCATGTCCTGTAACTCTGCTTCTGTGGGATTCTGCCCAAGAGACCTCATTACAGTTCCCAATTCCTTTGTTGTTATAGTTCCATCACCATCCTTGTCAAATAGTGAAAAGGCTTCTTTGAATTCTGTTTTAAAGAGAGACCACAATCCAAACATACAGATTAACAATAAAAAATAACCTCCTAAATGAAATGTACTAATCAACTCTTAAAGCAAAGATATACATGGAGATAACACCTGAAATCAGTTTTTGATTCCTGAAGAATTAGGTGGGAAAACCTTACATTTCAAACATCTTTAATCATACTAATATCTGCTCATATTGACCTATCAGCAAAGTTTTTTCACCTAAAATCTTACAAAGAACTCCAATATCTAGACCAGGTAAAAGTCGAAATTATTCTGCAATGAAAAGGCAAAGAATCAAAGCCCTAAACGACTGGCTTCTCTATTTACTACTGAAGCTCAGAGTAGAAAAACCCAAGACGTGTTTCTATAGGACTATATGCATTATGTCCAAAGTAATCCTTGAAAATTAAAACTAAGTCTCTTTAAAAACTTACTAAAACTTAAGAACAACAAAAACCTTAAACTTTAGAACAATGAGATACAAGGAACTATCACCAAAAATCAAAAATGATATTAACAACGGGATGATCAAGATATGAATGGCCAGTTTTAGCTAAGTATTGTTACCACTGCGAACAAAGATAATTTAGACCTTTCTTGAAAACATAAAATCCCAAACTTTTAATGGAGTTGAAATGTATTATCTAACATCTTAAAAGTTGTCTTATGATACTATGTTTAACTCACCACTAGATTACATGGAAAGCTATTGGAGCAACAGTCTAGAATACCTGGCTTCCCCATTTTTTCATAAACTAATGCAGAGATTAAATTTGGTAGTGCAAGGTCATATAAATGAGCTAGTAACACAAAGCTAGTATTTTCTGGTAAGGTACTTTTTAAAAGGTATCAGACCCTGTCACCATGCAAATCCAAAAGCAAGTTTCCCAGGCTAAATTCCCTCAATGTATTTATACATTTGAAAATGTATACCTGACATGTTTAAGAAATAGTTTCCTTCCTCTTATATAGTCCAAGGCTATTCGTGCCTTTCTATCCTTGTTCCAATTCATATACATCCCAGTTTCAATCCACCATAATCTCTTCTCTGGACTCAACTACTCCTCTACTGATCTGCCATTAACATATATCATACCTCTTAGCTTAAAATGAAATTCAAACCTTGGATCTTCTTACATGCTTGCCCTTATCTCTCAAAATCCTGGGAAGCACCATTACTCATACTCCTTTCTCTACCATCTACTATTAAAATTACTTCCAGCTCCAACTCATCAGTTGAAAATGGCAAGTTTACCAGTAACAACCTAGTTGCTCAAACAAGTGTGTGTTAAGTATGTGAGGCCATATAGCATAGAAACTAAAAGTAGACTTTGGAATTCAACTGCTTGGGTTAAATAATCCCAGCTCTGCTACTTACTAGTATTGTAACCTTCAGCAAGTTAAGTTACTCAACCTTTACTACCTCAGTTTCCTCATTTTTGTTCAATAGGAGTAACTATACCTACTTTCCTAAGTTTATGATTTTTTTTTTTTTTAAGATTGATTTATTCATGAGAGACACAGAGAGAGAGGCAGAGACACAGGCAGAGGTTAGAAGCAGGCCCCATGCAGGGAGCCCGAGCGGGACTCCATCCAGTCTCCAGGATCATGCCCTGGGCCAAAAGCAGGCACTAAAAGCTGAGCCACCCAGGGATCCCCACCTAAGTTTACGAATTTAATTACTAAGCACAAAGCACTCAGAACTATGTCTGGCAAATACATACTTAGTGTCAAGAAAAAGATCTCATTTTCCTTCAGCATCCAAAATTACACCAAAAAACTCTTAAATTTCTCTTGGTTTTCACAACAGCACATCAGTTTACCTCCTACCTTATACTGCCAAAGGCTCTCTTATTCCCATTTATCTCTCCCACGTAGATGTGACCAATTTTCTTATCTTTTTCTCTTTTTGCCCATCTCATCTATCCCCACTTATAATGAAGACTTTAGTCTACTCGTCTCTCTCAACATAATACAGTAGTCCCCCCACTCTTACCCAGTTTTGCTTTCTGCCATTTCAGTTACCCAGTCAACTGCAGTCCAGAAGCAAATGATCCTTCTGGCATACTGTCCTGTCACTAGCAGCCTAACCCTACATCACAATGCCTATGTCCTTCAACTCACTTCATCTCATCACACAGGCATTTTATCATCTCACAAAAAGAGTACAGTAAGAGAGATCACACTCACGGAACTTACATTGCAGTATAATAAACAATTGTAACAATAGTTATTGTTGCTCATCTTTTATTGCACTTAACTTATCAATTAAACTGTGTATGTGTGTATATAGGAAAAACCAGAGTTTGGAACTGTCAGTGGTTTCAGGCATCCACTGGGGTCTTAGAATGTATCCTCCTCACACAGATAAATGGTGGGCTACTGTACCTTTATTTCTGACTTCCTACAGGACATGTTCCCTGGCTGACCCCAAGCAAGACTTATGAAAATGAATTCTATATTCCCCAGCAACCCTAGGAATGCAAGCAAAAGACACTAAATTTAATTCTTTCTCCGTGAAACCTGTCAAGTCCTGTTGAATTCTCCCATTTCAATATTGCCTGTTTCTTTCTTCAACTCTACACACAGTATCTTGTTTCATGACCATATCATCTTTTACCTAGACTATTACAATAACCTTTTAAAAAATTATTTATTTATTCATGAGAGAGAGAGAGAGACAGAGGGAGAAGCAGGCTCCATGCAGGAAGCCTAATGTGGGACTCGATCCCAGAACTCCGGGATCACGCCCTGAGCCAAAGGCAGATGCTCAACCATTGAGCCACCCAGGCGTCCCTAAAATAGCGTTTTAACTGGGTTCTTTAAAATTATCCACACAACTACTTGAGTTATATTACCTCTTTAGATTACCACATTACTTTCTTCAGTTTAAAATCTTTTAACTGCTTAGCTTTAGACCAGGTTATCACTAACTGGTTGGGTAGTTAATTACTACATTCATTAGTTAACATAATTCCATTTCATTTAGAATTACTTGTTTTCAGAGGAACTCCTCTGGTATCAGAAGCTTAGTAGCAAACTACTGATGGATTTTATATGAAATTAGCCTACAGTAGATTAATTAGATTGATCCAATGACAAAAACAGATCAATAAATCCCACAAACAGAATTTGATGAAGATATTTCCATTTTACTCAGGTGGGTTTTTTTTTTTTTTCTTTTCAACAGGATGGAAAAATACTGTCTAGAAATGCATAAACTATTAGGGTATGAACGCATGGCATCTATCACCTAATATCTTAGGGTACGAGAAAATTAAAGCACTTAGAAACATGATTTTGCTTATATTACATTCACTGCTATAATACTTAGCTAAAGGTATTATTTAACACCACCATCATGTGCAAAAGCTTCCAATGTGTAACTATATAACCATTTTACTATATGACTTAATTATTAAGATGCATGGTAAGTTTATATATGTATTCTTAATTTCAAGGAGTTTTAAAATACATTAACTTAAAAAAACAAAAAACAAAAAAACCTCTACACCCAGCATGGGGCCCAACACAGGGCTTGAACTCATGACCCTGATATCAAAACCTGAGCTGAAATCCAGAGTCAGATGCTTAACCAACTGAACCACCCAGATGCCCCTAAAATACATCAACTTTTAAAATGCTTGCTGGAGTAAGTGAAAAGCAGAAAATAAGACCATATCTATGCTGTAACTATTAGTTTATGGATATAAGAAAGGAACAAATGTCAAGATTTATTCCAAATTTCTTATTTGTATTTTTAAATAGAGCCAGAAATACCTGTTAAAACTCCTTGAAATAAAAATAAACTCAAAGTACAATTTAAATTCCCCTGCCCTTACATCTCACTACCTGTACTTTAGAACTAGTATAATCTTTATGTACAGATGCATTCCATTCTAAACTGTAATTCCCAGGAATTACCTGAATCTAATGTATGTTTACCAACTTCCATTTATTTAGAAAATTCTAAATTATGTCTTAAAGGGCATGTATCAGACTTTTGCTGTCACTATTTAAACGAGTAAGGTTATGATCTTTTATCAAGAAAGTTTTACTCCTACACTTGACTTAAAAAAAAAAATCCTTGTAGGTTTTTCCTATTAATCCCCTTCAGTGTCAAGCAACTGGCAGAATCATCAACAAAATTACTAGTGATGTCACAATGGACTCTTCCAGATTGCTCTTTAAGACTAGGTAAACAATTCTACTAACTTCATATAAACAAACATTCTTTCTAGACCAAGTTATTTGCTGTTATTTCTAAACAAATCTGAAGTAGTAATGATTATCATATGAAGCTAAAATAGCTTTAAAAGAACTTTATACTCAATGTTGAGTTATATTAAGTCTGTTGACATTTTATTTTTTTGGTAAGGACTCTGAGATGTCACTGATGACTACCACTTACAGCTCAACAGGATAAAGAAAATTTGCCTCCACCTCAAAGGTGGACACTGAAATAATCCTATTTAGAAGGAAGGGATTTTGGAGGGAGGCACAATTCTTAGGATAGGGTAGGTAGTGTTCTGGAACATTTTTCATGTCACACACCTCTGAAAAGAAGTTTATCGATTCTTCAGTCCTTACTATGTGGGAGGCAAAGGGGATACAAGAGGCAACAAAAAGGTCCCCTGTTCTTGCAGAGTTTTATTTTAATAGTATAAAAGCTTTGGCTTCTTTTGCCCTTTTATATTTAAAAGACACAAGCTGGTTTTTTGTTTTTTGTTTTTTTTTTCATAGTTGTATGTGTGTTTGGGAGGGCAATAATGAGCATGAACTCTGACAGATACTTTAAATAATACATTTTCTATCCTACAGTGAAAATGCTATGCCGTGTTCAGCAGTGACAACTACCTGACTGGGAATACCAAGAAATGAAAGGTAGAGAGAGGGGAGGCAAATGTATTAGAGAAGTTAAGAAGTTAAGGCTGAATATATTAATTAGCCCATCACTTCCTAAAGGACATGTTATTTTTAAAAAACTGTTTTAGGATAATTCACATTTCACTGAAAAACTTAAAATAATATAAATGAACAAAGAAATTAGGTCCAAAGTTTTGGTTGACTACTTCAACACTCAATACATGCAATGTATCAACCCTTGAAAGCAAATCCCAGATTCAACTCAAATTCACATAAAAAATAAAACCTGCTTACATTTGGTCCTTCATGCTAATAGCTTCCTAACTTTATATAGTCCTATTAAATAATATTTGTGATGAATATCTGAGATGACTAGTGATTGCTGAGTCCTCCAAATTTGTTTATGTGGAGCGGGCAAGGGGCTTACTTTAAATGGGCTATAAATAGCTGAGTTCCAATTGGGCTTTCTCAATTTTTTCTAGCATAAAAAAAAAAAAAAATGCTTTAGTGCTTTTGAACACTTCAAACTTCTTGCCTTCCAGGAAAACTGTGATAGTTAACACTACTTGATGCTTGTGTTAATAAGCCTAAGGAGAGTAAAGGAAGATTCTGCAAAGCATTTCAACATTACAATGAACTAGAAAGGAAAAAAAAAAAATCCTTCAGCAGGTTTACCCTACAGTTGATGTTAACCCACCATCTCAAAGTTGTTAGAATAACATCAAAAGTACCAATGTTTAATGTTATGACATAAAGACAACATGACATCAAGTTTTACATAACAATTTCACAAATTTCCACGGCAAACAAAAGAAGACTTAAAAAGCTCAGTAACAGCTGTTACTGTTCTTTAAGACAAAATTCAACTTACTACACATTTATAAAATAGAATGGTAACTTCTTGATCTAAGTTTTCTCTAGAGATAATGATTATCCCTGGTTGATTCTACATACAATTCTAAGGTCAAAATATTAGCTACTATAAACTGGGGTAAATTCAATGTTCCCTTTCCAATTCAACATTTCAAGTTACCTATTAATTACTACCTGGCTCTTTTTTTTATGAGGAGTATTTGGAGTTGCAGTGTTAAAAATTGCCCAGAATTCATGTTTTAAAGATAATCTTCAAGAAAAACAAAAGACCACCACCACCACCAAGTTTCCAAAGTATATCTTCACACAGCCTAAAAACTTGCCTTTAATTAGTTAGCCCCATACATCTTTCACAGGCAACTGTACCTTCTCATCTGCCAAAGCAGATTCAATTACTAGATTACATTACACCCATTTGTTACTATCTACTACATAGATCAAAGTCAATTCTTTTTACAGGTATCTTATTTTGAGGTTGGCTATTCAATTTATAATAAAATCCAATGTGTACCACTTAGCTAAGTATTTCTTACCTGCAATCTGCTCCTCAGTCAGTTGGTCAGCCTACAAAGAGATCAGAGATAGTTGAGTTCAGAGTATGTAGATGAGCAGTTAAATTAAGAACCAAGTTTAAAGACTTTCAAGGCTCCCCTTGTACCATAAACAACATTTAGTGTAACATTCCTTAGTATGAGGAACAAACAAAATGTATGCATTTTTTTACTCCTTAAGTAGACAGGTTTAGCTTCAAAGCTAAGCCGTCCTGACCAAGTTTAATACTTATACCTCAAATATTATTTCAGAATACATATAAAAGTTAAATTTCAAACAAATTGGGGGAAAAAAAAGCAATCTGACATACTAGAAAATTTAAATGGAGCTGTTATTCTTCTAAAGCAAGGGAGAATCCAACAAAAAGTTTCCTTTCTCAAAGTTAGGATACCTAAACTTAAGTCCACTTCCTCTGGTGGATAAAACACACACGATTATCAGAAATCTCCACTGAACCAAACATAATATCCAATGACTACATTCAAAATTACCCCTATTAATGATTAAATACATTATTTTGACATGAAAATGATTTTCCAAACCTAAAAAACAAAACAAAAAACCCCATAACACTAAGTAAAAATCCCATTATATATAAAAATCCAAGCTGTCCTAGTTGGGGCAACATAAAGCTATCAGTTTTTACTTCTCACCTGCCAGGCAACTGCAGAGAATCCAGGATTCTCAACATTTGAACTACATTATTTACTAAATGTTAAGTCTAACCATCCATTTTCTCCTGACTTTTGAAATCCCAAAGCGTGCCTAATGTTGTGAGGTTTGTAGCATAGAGAAGTTGTTTTTGCTAAAAAAAAAAAAAAAAAAAAAAAAAAAAAAAAACCAAAAACCAAAAAAGCCCAGACATTGCTAAAGCCCTTTATAGATGCTTTTATTCATCTTCTCAATAACCCTCCTTATCATACAAATAGGGAAAGAGGTTTAGGTTACATTTCAGGGAGAACTACAAAATTAGTAACTAGCGGAGTCAGAATTAAAACACAAAGGTATTAGATGTATTCATTATTGCCTTTAAGTTTTAAATGCAGAGTACCATAATATATAATAAACACATCTGCAAAATACCAAGGCTCCTTTTTTTTCATGTGGCCTTTGATTTGGATATTTCATCACTTAAAATACATGAACCCACAAATCAACGTTTACATGGTACTAACTAGACACAGGCTTCTAGTATTCTTACCTATTCGGAATCAAGCAAATTGTGATTAACCCATTCACTTATTAGTATGAAAGAGTAACACTGCCTGGTTTCATTCTTCTTAAAGAATACCTTAATGTAGAATAGCATCATATTTCTCTAGGGGTCAGCATGAGAAAATTTGGGAAGGAACCCAGAAAGCCTAAATTTCTTTCCCTGCTCAACAATTTTGACTTGACCTCCATGTAAACCCAACTTGTTTCTATTCTGAGAAAGCAAAAGGCCTTGTAACTTAAAATTGAAAAGGCAATAATTAAATTCAAATGCAGGAGTTAAAAAAAAAAATCTACTTTTATCCTTTCAAATCTCAAATCTCCACCAAGTATCTGATATAAAATCAGTCATACACTGTTTTCCCTAAGGAGTAAGATTTGAAACACAGTAAATCCACTGACTTGATGTTCACTTTGTTTGAGACTATAAAGATTTACTTCTACTCTGATTCCATTTTGAAGGACTTCTAACTTTTCAGAAAAAAAAGGGCAACATGGCAGGGCGGAGGTAAAAAAAAAAAAAAAAAAAAAAAAAAAAGCATAGGGCTTTGAATCATTGCTGGACTAGTATCCTAGCTCTGCCACTTAAAAGCCATGTGACTGGACAGGTTACTCAACCACTCAGTCAATTTCATCCATACAATATTAGTATCTACCTTATAAAGTTATTGTGCAGAGTGAGAAGCTGTGTAAAGGGCCAACCCAAAGAGTTCAGTGATAATTATTTTATATATTAACTAATTAAAGAACCTACAATGTTAAATATGAACCTGACAAGTTCAACTTCCACACAGAAGACAAACATGCATAGCATTATCACCTCTTGCTTCAGAGTAGCAGGGCCCCATTATAAATCTCATATTGACTGTATTATATGCAGGCATTTTGAAGTTTATTTTCTTCTTGCCATATTTTATCTTTTATCCTAGTTATCTTCACCCCATTCTGTCCACCAGATCACTTATGATATACTTAAAAATGACCAAAATACACATATGCACATGTGTGCTTTTTATCATATATTATGGAGATGCCTATTTAAAACTTACCCTTTCTAGGAAGTTATTAAGTTTAAAATGTATTACTGCAACATAGAAATTTAATTTTACTATTCTCATCCATTTACAACCAAGCATTGCATAACATTGTCTAGTGTCTTTTCTAGGTATCAGAATATAAAATTGAGACCATGAAAAACAATAAATATTTGTTAACCGTCTTTTAAAACACCAATCCTACCATTGTTCCATGTTATTTTTGTTTGATTTAATCTGAGAAAATAAATTTCCATAAACTGAAAGCACAAGGTGCAGCCTGGGGAGAGATGCAGCTGATGAAATCAGTTTAGGACTACAGACTTAGTTAAGCTAAATGTATGGAAGGCACAGTATATGTGAAAGCTATGTGCAGAAAGGTAAACAGGGTTTGTTCTCTCAGCAGGGAGGAAGGGGTGGATTTTGGGAAGGTGCATTTATATTAAAGCTAAGAAAGAAGGAAAGAAGAAAAGGAAGTTAGCTATAAAACAAAACTTTAAAATCATCCAATTTTGCTTGGAAAAGCCAAAACTCAATGGTCCCACATCTTGTCCAGCTCTTCATTCATCTCTAGGCAGACACAATCTCAGAAAAATTCACAAATGAGGGGTGCCTGCGTAGCCCAGTTAAGCGAAATCACTCTTGATTTCAGCTCAGGTCAAGATCTGACCTGAAGGTTGAGATATTAAGCCCTGCTTTGCGTTTCCCACTTGGCATGGAGATTTCTTTAGATTCTCTCTCCCTCTCCCTCCTTTCTCCCTGCCTCCCACCCCCCAAAAAGGAAAAGAAACAGAAAAAGTCACAAATGTACTTTAAGGAATGAACTATCAAACAGAATGCTGTTACTCATATAGCCTTAAAAGCGCTCCTTGATTTTACTTGCAATGTTTCAAAAAACTTAAAGCAGTTTTTATATTTACTACTAATCCAAGATCCAAGGTTTTAAAATAAACTTTACCAGCAACATTCAGATTAAGGCCTACTAAAAGCAAAACACACCACTCCCTAGCACACTAATTTGTAAGCCATTTCCAACTACATGCAAATAAATTTGGTTCTTATTTCTGTCTATGGAGAGTGCCATTTTCTTAGTTAGAAGAACTATAAGAATTATACTTTTGGGAAAACTCAAGCTCATTAACATGTGTGTTTATCTCGGTAAAGTAAATAATAATCCACTGGAGAGGTAACTAGTTCTTACTCCTTTATTTCTCTAACAATTGATGGAATTCCTCCTCCGGTTCATCACTGGAGAGAAAAGCTTCCGGGCACTAGGACACTCTCAGGTTCCACACCAGACCTACTGAACTAGAACAGAATCTGCATTTTTAAGAACCACAGGTGATTTGTAAACACTGGAAACAGTAATCTAGACTAATGGGTGATCTGAAAAGTCAATACATTATATATACCTATCAAACATTTCCTAAACAGCGTTCAAAGTGGATATGGATACTCTTGGGAGTTTATCTAGTGAACAGCAGTTTAAAAATAATCCAAAAGTCTTATCTGAATAAATGTATGAATCCACAGGTTTATTTATTTTTTTGAATCCACAGGTTTAAAACAGATACAAACTTTTAGCTTTCATTCATTCATTCATTTTTATTCCAAGTTCTACTTGGATACAACAAAGGCTTCATTAAGTAAAATTTTTTCTACAATTTCAGAAGTCAGGGTAATTGTTTTACCTTTATCAAAAGCAGTCTTTAGAATATTTCAGTAGAGTTAACAGATACCTTAATTCTGACAGAATAGCACTTACTACATAGCATCTTACACCAAGAAAAACCATTAAGACAAATTACTTCAGAGAAATTAGGACCTTTACTAAAGGCCTAATTCGATTGCTGTACCTAAATCTAGAACTTTCTATGTATTTAACAGGGCCATACTTGAGTGTAACACCAACTGATCTCCTTACAATTTGACACAATAAACATTATTTAGACAAGCACAAAACTTTCTACCTCTTCCTGTCTTCTACTTATTAGGCAGGCCCCAAAGTCTTCTTGAAGCAATCCCCAGCCCTTTCAGTATCAACTACATGTAAACCCAAGACAAATTCTTATTCTTTAAACTTGATAAGAGCCCTAATTTTAAATCTTCTCCAGGTCTTATAATTATTATGTTGCTTTAAGACAACTTCCAAATTAATTTTACTTAATAATGACTGTCAATCTAACTAACTCAAAACCCCCAAAGCACCAATGATGTAAACAGTAACTAGAAAAGCTTATCACTGGCAAGGACCATGAAAGCAAGATTAAAAACTGTATACATCACCCAGAAAATCTATTCGAGTTCCTGATTCAAGTATGAGACTGATTAGGTAAAAATTTTACCGTTCATTTAAAAACATTTTTAAAAACTTATTGCACAATTTAGAACCTTGATTCCATGCTTATAATGTAATCTGAAAGTAAATCCAACCAGTATGTTTGAAGTCAGGAAAAAATAATTTAAAAAATCAAAATAGAATGAATGCATCAAACTTGAATGAACACTAGTTTTAACCAAGGTGAACTCCTCTCCCCACACCCATACAAGCTGGAGGTTTCAGTTGGCAAGGACTCCCAACTCCTGTTTAAGATGTCACCTTGCCTTCTAGACACACCCATCGCTGTAACCACTTGGCAGACGGAAACACAAAATAGGTATTGCAAATTACCGCCCTCATTAGATTTTTTTTTTTTTTAAGCAGGAAAAAAAACCAGGAGTTCCGGTCTCAACTGATGACAGGAAAATGCTTTTGAAAAATCCCCTGCTCCCCCTGCCCCCGGTACACCCTTCCTTCACCACAGTATTTGACAGCCACTACTGTGCAAATGCATTGGACGGCATGTAACCGTGGTCTAGCATTTTCTATACGGAAATACGACTCCTTTTCCACGGAGCTGGAGCTGGAGCGGGGGCAAGGCTGTGGTTAACATCAGGAGTGCACGTGGGTCCTCCATAGAATACAGACGCTGCTTACGGGAGGATAAAAGCCAGTCGCGCCGAAGCCTGCCTTCGGTGAGCGACTAGAGAGCCTTTCAGACCCAAGCCGGAGCAGAGGGCTGTAACGAGACGCGCAGAGGATGCGCCAGACTTCAGGTATAAAAAGCTCATTCCCTTCAACCAACGACGGAGCCACTTAAGATAAATTTGTTGTTCAATGTCCAGCCCGGGGAGCAGGAAAAGGCCCCAGATGGAGTGGGGAAGATTCAGGATCAACCGAGCTTCCTTCTCGCCACCCGGAGCGGGGGAGGGGGGGAAGGGGGATGGGAACCTGCCAGGCCGCCCTCCCCCCCCACCCATCCCCAACCGGCCGGCCCCGCCGCGCCGCCGCGACCTCCGCAGCCCTGCAGGTGCCAGCGCAGCAGCTGGGGCGCGAGCCGAGCGGGCGGCGGCCCCGGCCACGCCGCCCCGCCCCCCCCCCCCCGGCCGCTCCCCGCGCCGCGCGGGCTCGGCCCACACAGCGCGCCGCGCCCGCCCGCGCGCCCCCCGCCCCCCGCCCGGCACGCGGGGGATGCGGGCTAACGGCGGCGCTGGCGCTCGCCCCGGGCCTCGCGCTCCCTCCCGCCCCCTCGGCGCATGGCGGCCGCGAGCGGACAAAGGCGCTTCCTGGCGCCAGCACTAACCGTCCGTTGGGCTTTTGAATCCGGCCCCGGCACTGACCTTCCGAGATGCCCGACCCGAGGCGCCTGCCCGCCCGCTCCCCGCGCCCTTCCACTCTCTCGTCTGCACCATGTGCTGGGCCGCCCCCCGCCCGGAACCGCCCGCCGCCTCACCCCGCCGAGCCCCTGAGGAGCTCCGCCGCCTCGCGGGCAACGCTCCCGGCCCCCACAGCGCTAGAGCGCTCCTCCCGGAGGAGGACGGCGATGGGGAGCACCTGCGACGCAGCCGCCGCGGCGGCCCCAGGCTCTTTCGCGCCAACCTTCCGGCGAAGACCACTCCGGAAGGGGGTGGGGGGAGCAACGTACCCCCCTAGACAAGTTTCCTTCAGCCTCGTCCCCCCTCAGGCCGAGCGCCGGCAGCTCAGCGGCGCACTCACCATGCTGCAAGCGCTACCGGTCTCCGAGAAGCGGCCACACAACCAGTCAGCTCGCTCGCCCCGCTCGGACTAATTCTCCTCCTCCGCCCCCAGCGCCTCATAAACACCTCCCTCCGCCAGATCCCTCCGCCGCACGCCAGATAACGGAACAGCGCAAACGAGTCCCGGCTAAGCCCCCTCCTCTCCAGCTCGGCTCGGACTCCTGTCTCCACTGTTACGGACTCGACGAAGCAAAAGAGAAAGGGAAGTGGGCGAGCGGATGACGTAAGTGGGTTTCACTGCTCAGCGAGCCCGGGTACCGGCCGGTGGAGTCGCGCCCGCGGGGCGCTACTTTGCGGCGCGGAGGAGCATCATGGTGGCGGCTCGCGGCCGAGGATCGTTGAGTCGGACTCTGATTGGCTGGTTCGTACCTGCAATGCGTCACTCGGGGCTCGCAGCCGCCGCCGGGACGCGGTGCGGCTTCTGCCGTTGCTGCTCGGGCCGCGCTGCCCTGGCAACTGCGCCAGGCGGCAGAGTCGCTTCCCCTGCGCCTGGCCGGAGAACCTTTCTCCCCCACCCATGCTGCCCTCCCACACTCACACACACACGCTTTCCCGCCTCTCCCCGGTACAGGCGGAGGCGAAAACACCTCAGGCGGAGAGAGAACGACGCCGAAAGACCCCGGAAACCTGTACCCCGCGCCCAGCCTCCCCGCCTCGTGGAGGCCACACATTTTTCAATTTTACTCCCTCACAAAACCCTATAAAAACCTAGGTAAGGAAAATGCAGCTGCTTAGCTGCGAGCCTAATCCAAAAGGGTTCTCCTTACCTTACGAGGGGTGCTTTCCCGGAAAAGTCCCTCAGAAACCACGGCATCAGGGATCCCGTGGGATCAGTTCCCGCCCCGATAGCCTTTTGGTGTCGTGGAATATAACAGGGTCCTCGGTTGGAGTCAGACCTGGGTGCAAGTGTTGGTTGGTCCACTTTCTTAGACGTGTGACCTTGGATGAGTCCTCTCGAGCCTCATAAAATGGAGGAGGTGATAATACTTCTCTGAAAAGGTTTTTGTAAGGATTAAAATGATAGGAATTTTAGAGTTAATGTGAAACGTTCAAGTATCTGGCTCAAGGTAGGTACCCAACAAGCGAGGGACCCTGTAATCAATTGGCCCTTTCGGGTCTCTGACCGCTCAGATTTAAGTGGACGTTTAAAAGACATGTTTAAGAGTCAGCTCCTTGGAACTGGAGCCCGTGTGCGCTGTTGGTGGGAATGTGAAATGGTACAACCACTACGAAAGTGAAAAATTAAAAGACAATTGCCATATCATGCAATAATTCCAATTCTAGGTATGTACCCAGAAGAACTGAAAGCAAGATCTTGAAGAGATGTTGATACACCTATTCTCAAGGCTGTGTTATTCGATATAGCTAAAACTTGGAAGCAACCCAAATGTCCGTCAGTAGATAAATGGATGAGCAAAATGTGGCATATACATACTTAAGAATATCATTCAGCCTCAAAAAAGGAAATTCTACAGGGTGTTGCAACATGGATGAACCTTGAGGACGTGTGGTAAGTGACATAAACTAGTCACAAAAAGATAAAGATATTGTAGAATTCCATTTATGTGGGGTACTTAGAGTAATTAAAATCAGAGACAGCAGTTTACCAGGGATTTTCCAGTAGATTATTAGATAAGATAGTGGTTACCAGAGGGTGGAGCAGGGGGGAATGGGGAGTTACTGTTTAGAGGGTATGGAGTTTCAGATCTACAGATGAAAAGACTTAGGAGGGTGGGTGGTGGAGATGTTTACACATTTTGAATGTGCTTAATATCACTGAACTGTGCACTTCAAAATGGCTAAGATGGTCAGTTTTATGTGTACTTTATCACACATATGCATTTTTTTTTAATTAGCTCTTTGGTCCCACCCCAAATAAGCAAGGGTATGCATAACTTGAAATACTTAACAAGCAGATTGTGAACACCTACTGTATGAATTTGATGTTGACTATAATGTAATTGTTACCATAGAGGGAGCTTACAAGCCACAGAAGTTCCAGAAGGATTTCTAAAGAAGATCACTCCTAAACTGAATCTGATACAATAAATGACCTAGGAAACAAGCAAAAGGTAAGGAGGAAGAGAGAAGCAAATTCCAGGTGGAAGGAAGAACAGAGCAGAGGCCCAAAGACATGCGATTGCATGTCATGATGGAGGAGCTGTCAGTGATTTTAGGCATTACTAGAGCCAGCCAAACACAGGCGAGGGTTGCTGGGAAGTTAGAAAGGAGCTAGGGTTTAATGCTCAAACTGCGGTTCCTCAAGAAGGTTGTTGGTAGAACTAGTGTCCAGAAAGAATCATCTTAGGCTACAGTAAGCCTTAAAATTTCTCAGTGAAAAGCATTGGCTTGTGGAGCCTTGAAATGTAAGCGAGCAGGATTTTTAGCAGGCCAAGGTGAAATCTTGCCTGCTGAGGAGAAGGTTGCCCAGCAAGACCAAGACATTCTGTAACTGCTATCTGCACATACTTGGAAAGCTTCAGTGGAATTTAACCTCTTTTAGCCTATTTAGACATTTCTTCATACCATTGAAAGTATTTACTAGGCCAGGGATGGATCCTCTTTCTTTCAGTCATGCAAACCAGACATAAAGTGAGTACTCTTTCAATTAGTATTGGCAGCACTGTGACCTTCCTTTCAGTTGAATGACTCTTTAATGAAAACTCAGGACCCTGGATGCCTGGGTGGCTCAGTGGTTGGGTGTTTGCCTTTGACTCAGTGCATGATCCTGGGGTCCTGGGATTGGGTCCTGCATTGGTCTCCCTGCATGGAGCCTGCTTCTCCCTCTGCCTCTCTCTCTGTGTCTCTCATGAATAAATAAATAAAATCTTAGAAAAGAAAGAAAGAAAGAAGGAAAGGAAAGGAGAGGAGAGGGAGAGGAGAGGAGGAGGGGGAGGGGGAGGGGGGAAGGGGAAGAACTCAGGACCCTCATGCTTCTATTATCCTTACTAACTTAATACTGTAATGAGGCAGGGTCAGGGGAGGTAATTAGCTTTATCTCACAAATGAAATACCATTTAGAATATTACTTAATTGTAGGTACCTCTGCTTCAGAATCTAAGCTGGAGACAAGAGCCCTAAGGCCATAGTTCCACTACTCTGTGTTCTGGTAGCTCCCAAGTCTTTCCAAGGTATTTCTCAGAAATTTATCTATGATTCCTCCTCTGATGGAAGAGCCATCAACAATCTTTTCTCTCAATCACTAAAAATATTCTCTCTTCACACAGTACCCCATCAGTATGCATAATTTTACATATAAAATTTTTAATGATAGGAAATTGAATGACAAAATGAATAATCACCTCTTCTAGAAAATGAATTTTTAAAATGATTGATGTGTAACGTATAACAAGCACAAGCTTAAGTCTAACATACAAGTGCGTGCTTAGCATTGTATGTATTGGATCAAGCTTTTAAACAAATATTTGGTAATGAAATATGCCTGTTAAAGAGACTACAGGAAAGTTCTTGGTTTCTAGGCTGAATTTCAGTAAGCCTCTCTTGTAGAAACTTCCTTGCTGACCTCTCCAAGATGAGAAAAAATGAGAAAAAAGTCAAGACTTACATTTAAAGCCATTGTGGTTTATGTGTATTTGAGACTGTTCCAAGTCAATTTATTTATAGAGCATTTGTCTTCAACAAGATGACATACAGTGCAGCCTGAACTTTGGCAATTGCCAGCTGAGAAGCAAAGTTGATGACAGGCACCACACCACAGCCTAGGAGGTGGTTGGTTGTCTTTGTTTCCCTCTCTTGACTAGTGAGGTCTCACAGGTTTCTACCTTTGTCCACTTTGGGAAAATGAGAATGTGCTTCCTCTCCAGGCCTCAGTTCCTCATTTTGCAGAATACAGATAACACAAGTCCTATCCTTTGAGACTTCCTTCCCATAGCTTCTTTCCTCTAGCCAGCTGTCCTAACCAACAAGGACAGAGGACGATCAGACTGGCATTCTTGATTGTAGGGCCTGTGTGACTCTTGACAGGTGAAAGAATTAAGCCCTAAATACCCTAAGGCATCAACAATTTGCTTAACCTCTCTCTTACTCGGATGGCAATTTGTTGTGTGTCAATTTTGAGAGAATGGAGAAACCAGTGCTCAAATCATTTTCTTGTTCTGTGGATCAGGTAAGGAGCCCTAGTTGAGAAAGTGAAGCTTTCCTTTTCTAGCACCTCCCTTCAGCCTCAGTGCTATTATGGGGCAAAACAGAGCTGGGACAGGAATCCAACCAGGTCATGAGAATGTTTTGCCCACAGTATTCTCAATAAGGGGTGAAGAGAATATGGAAAGAACATCCTGCATGGGCTTACACTCATATAAACACGGGAAAGATTGAGGGTCATTAGCTTTGATATTGACATTCTGCCTTTTATTCATTTATTCACTCAAAAAAATTGAGATGCCATTTTAGGGTGACCATCCACATTTGTCCAAAACTGAAAGGTTTCCTGGGACCCAGGACTTTCAGTGCTAAACCATACAGTCCCAGGCAAACCAGGGCGATTGGGCACCTAAGAAGCTGTTACCACTCAGTCAATAAATACCAGTAGCCTATTATTTGCTAATGTGCAATGATAAGAATGAGCATAGGAGACCATGGGAGCATGTAGGAGGACAACCTAATAGGCAAAGGGAGGACTTCCTAGAGAATGTGATCCATAGCAATTTGAGTAGAGTTGGAGAATAAGGAAAAGGTGTTTGAGGCAGAGAAAAGAAGCACAGAGGAACAGAAATATCATTGTCACCTCTATCATCAACATCATTATTAGCACATTCACAGCCACTGGTGAGTGGGTGCTCACCATGGGCTAGGCACCGTGCTGATCACTTTACATATATTGTCCATATTGTTGACCATTCCATTCCTCTTGAAACACTCTTCTCACTTGGCTTTGGGAACAACCCCTTGCAAGTACTTCTCCTACCTCTCTGGCAGTTTCTTTCAAGCTCCTTGGCTGGCTCCTTCGCCTGTTGCTGGAATGCCTCAGGATTAAGCCATGGCTCTCTTGCTTGTGACTTTTGACACCTGCCCTGAACAAACTCCCCACTCCCATAGCATTGGCTCTGTGCCAATGACCTCTAAATATGGATGGCAAGATGTAAAGTCTTCCTAAACTCCTGGTCTGTATTTCCAGCCACTCAGGCCACCTGTGGGTTCAGTCAAGAGTATAAACTGAGAATTATATAGCATATGTTATATATGTAAAAGTTGTGAATCAAGCTAACAAACAAATATCTTCTGTTATCTTGACAGATAAACTTTCATAACTTGACAAACTTTCATAACAACCTGGATGGCCATGGCCAATTTTATAACCTTGAACTTACACACCAAATTGTGGAAGTATAAGGAAGCCATCCTCAAACCCACAGCCCACCCATTTCTCTTCTCAACCCCAGCTCCATCTGCACTGTTGAGAGGTCTTACATTCACCTGTGTGTACACAAGCATAGTAGTGAGTAGGCTCCATCAACAGCCCCACTGTTGTCCATCTCTCAGGACCTAGAGACATGCACCCTTAGAGACAGAGTTCTCTGGAGAGTGGATCTGAGAGAGAAGCCTACATATGCCCTGGAAGCAGCCTCAGTGCTATATGAGCAAGGGACATAGAGTAGTCTTAAAAGAGTGGGGGGATGTGGGCTCTAGGTAGGACATCCCCATGGCCCTTTGTGTAGACGTACATCTGAAAGAAGGCCACAACCAGCCTATCTAAAGTGAGGCTAGGTCAGGGCCCTGTCCTGAAGTCCTGAAAATGCTTACTGGCAACTCCTCTGGAAGTCCTTAGGTGCTAAAAGCACATCAAAACTGAACTTCTCATATTTTCACCCCAATCTGCTCTCTATTCTGGCTTCATTGAAAAGCACCTCCCTTCATGATGTCACCCAAGCCACGCTGAACAACTTGCAGATATCTGCGTGTACTACACTGTTTTTCCAGTCCTTGTCATTCCTCTTGCTGCTCCCTCTGCCTAGAACATTCTTCTTCCCTTTCCCACTGCCTATTGCACATCCACTTATCCTTGGCCCAAACATCATATTCCCTGTGATGTCTTCCTAGCCCACTTACCCTCTCCCCTTGGTCCATGGAGAAATAATCACTCTCACTCAAAATATCCTTATAACACCTTATGGTACTATATCCTTATAGGTTAGTGGCACCAACTACACTGAGTCCCTTGAGGGACTGTAATTATGTTTTCACCCTTACCTTACTTGGTGACACAGTTGATGCCCAGTAAATTTTGTCAAATGAATAAGTGGATGAATGGACAAGGATATTATCATTTTGCACATGCCTTCTTCACACATTTTTAAACAAGACTATTACAAAGCGTGAGTTGTCTTATAAATTATAAAAAGGGAGAAAGTGGCCAGCAGGACAATTCTCATCTTCTAATGTAAGTCATTATTTAAATCAATTTGAAAATACTAAATATATATTTAAGCAAATGTAATTTTCATCTTCCTTGAGATTTTTTTGTGTCATTGTATAATAATTGTTTATACAATTTTTAAATTGCATTTCTTCGCATCTTATTTAAGGAATTTGTTGTTCACTCTACATTAGGCTTGATGAAATATAAATTAAAGCAATTAACCACCACATAATAAAGCTAAAAAAAATTATGCTTTCAACTGTGAATGGTTTCACAGAAAATGGGTGATTTATGTCATGGTTGGTACTGTAGTGGCAACATGAGGGTATGAATTCTCTGCAACCTCAAAATTTTAACCTCAAGTTTTAATTTCATTTTCTTCATCCTGGCTTGGTTTGTGATTATCTTTTGGCTTATAAAATCAGGATTCCCCAGCCTCAAGACTCTAAAGTGGGCACTATTGGGGTCCTCTCTTCCCTTCTTCACAGTGTCCAATTCCCCACCTAATTATCTAGCCAATAATTCTAGGTTCTGCTCATAGAACTTGGAGTAAACCATTGTCTGCTTTGAAAAAATATTTCCAAATGTTCTAAACTTAACTAGCTACCTGCCTTCTTTCTTTCCTTCATTTCCTACATATCAGTTTTCTTTATGGTGTGCTCTGAATCATACTGTCTGCTATATCTTCCATGAAATTCTTGGTAACAACTTCAGTTTGGAAGCCCATCTGCCATTTTGCTCTCTGTTTGCGATTCACTGACCTCTCTTCTGTAGAGAAATCAGAAACCAGGGGCCGGTCTGTAAAGAAGATTCGCAGCTCTATGTGGCTATGGGATCAGATGCACCCTATGAGAACTTGATTAGAAAGTTATGGATTAGTATCTGGATTTGCTAAATTCTTCATGTTATTTGTTGTGCCCTGAAATCATATTAATAATGAAAGTATACTTTGTGGGGAAATAGTCACCTCTTGTGACTTTCCAAGGTCTTTCCTGGAAGGAAGGAGGTTAGCTTCCCCTCTGCATGAGAAAATGGGAGTTGCGTTAGGGAAAATATCTTCTTTATTTTACTGCTACATTCCCACTTTCACTGGTTCCAAAGTAATAAGAGTCACAACCCCTGCTATTCATGTGGGGGCTGGGGGAGACCTAGATGTGCCCCTGTTTCAATTACAAGACTGATTAAGCATAAAAGAACTGCTTTTTTTTTTTTTAACTGCCAAACATTTCCTCAGAAATTTAGTTCTCTATCTTGAAAATTTTCAAATGTACAGAAAAGTTGAAAGAATGGTACAAACTATTCATATACTATCCAGTTTGAGTCAACAATGTCTAGCGTTTGCCACATTTGCTCTTTCTCCCTCTCCACACATACACACACACACTAATCTACAAATTATTTTTTTTAAGATTTTACTTATTTATTTGATAGTGAAAGAGTGAGAGAGCATGTAGGGGGAGGGCCAAAGGGAGAGAGAGAAGCAGACTACCCACTGAGCAGGGAGCCCAATGTGGGACTCGATTCCAGGACCCCAGGATCATGACCTGAGCCGAAGGCAGATGCTTAATGACTGAGCCACCTAGGCTCATAAATACAAATTATTTTTGGATGAAACATTTGAAAGAAAGTTACAGGCATCATACTTCAGCCCTGAATTTCAGCATATCTCTCCTATGAATAAGGATATTCTCCTAAAAACCCACAACACTGTTACCACACTTAAAAAATTCTGTACTATCTTTGATCCAGCATATACTTAAATTTCTGTCTCCAAAATGATTTTATAGTTGTTTTATTTTTTCTAACTGGGATCTGACAGGGGTTATCAGATTACAAGATTACAATCTTTGCAGGATTACATCTCTTTAGACTTCTAATTTTAATTTAGATAGTTCCCCTATCTTTGTTGTTCATGACATTGATATTTTGAAGGATCTAGAACAATTTTCTTTTACAATGTCCATATTCTGGATTTGTCTGATTGCTTTCTCATAGTATTATTTGACGTGATGCTCTATACCCTGTATTTCCTATAAACTAGAATTTAGGACTAAAGACAAGATTCTGGTTGAAGACTTTTAGCAAAAATATTGCATAGGCAGGGGCACCTGTGTGACTCAGTTGGTTAAGCATCTGCCTTCTGCTTGGGTCATGATCCCAGGGTCCTGGGATAGAGCCCCACATTGGGCTCTCTGCTCAGTGGGGAGCCTGCTTCTCCCTCTGCCTGCCACTTCCCCTGCTTGTACTCTATCCCTCTCTCTATCTCTCTGTGTAAAATAAATAAAATCTTAAAAAAATAATTCACAGCCAATGTTGTGTATTTTATACTGTATCATCTCAAGAGCCATTATTCCATTCTTAGTGATGATAAATTCGATCACTTAGTTAAGATGCCATCTACCAGACCTCACCATTTTAAGGTGTGTTTTCCATGTTTAATTGGTAAGTAACCTGTGGAACAATACTCTGCTAGCATGTAAGTATCCTTTCTCTAGCAGCTCTTCACCTAGCAATTTTATCATGCATCAATAATCATTGTCTGATAATAAATTACATTGAGGGTTGCAAATGGTTTTTCAAATTCTGTGATCCCTTCCATATGTATTAGCCATACTCTTTTTTGCAAAAAAAAACAAAAACAAAAAAAGGCTCCCTTCCTCCCCTCTTCTCTCTTTTTCTGAGCATTACTATTAATTGTGGGTTGTTTTTTTTTTTAATTTCAGTGTACTATAATCAATTACATTTATTTTAGGTTTAGGTGCTCAGGTTGTCCCAAACTTAGCCAGTATTTCCTGTTCAGTCCAGTTCTTATATTTCTTTGATCGATCTCCATTAGTTTTTGAGTAGTTTGTTGCTTTCTGACACAAAATATTCCCAGCTTACCTTCTACTTTACTCTCTCTGCCTGGATCTGGAATCAGCCATTTTATTCAAGAGATGTTCAGCAAATCTCATTCCAAACGTAAAAAGTCATCATTCTGTATTTGTGGAGTTTTTAAAAAGATTTTATTTATTTATTCATGAGACACAGAGAGAGAGAGGCAGAGGGAGAAGCAGGCTCCATGTGGAGAACTTGATGCGGAACTCTATCCCAGTACCCTGGAATCATGGCCTGAGCCAAAGGCAGATGCTCAGTCACTTAGCCACCCAGGCATTCCATCATTCTGTATTTGCTGTACTCCACCTATCCATAAGCACTTCAGTGGCTTTCCTAGATATTCAGAAGTTTTTCTTCTCAGTGCCTTTATTCTGGACCCTTGCTCTCAGTACTTGGTTCTTTGTGTTGTCTCTGTGTAGCTCTTAGCATTTCCTTCAGTCCTTTCCAAAGGGGTCATACTTGTGTCATATTTCCTAAGGTGTAAATTGTGAGTACTGGATCAGACGGGAAAATGGATAATATCACAAAGCTTGTTTAGAAGCTGCAGGTAAAAGGCCTAGAAAACGCATGGCCAGGACAAGACCATGAAGCAAGACCTTCAGCCAGCAGGATGCAGTGCAACTGCCCTCTGCAGAGAGGACACAGCTTCCCACAGAAACCCTTTCATCCTCACCCCTGCTTACTTCCCTGAAGGCAAAGAGGACTTGGGCCAGAGCAGGAGCTTTGCTTTAATCAGAGTTCAGTATGACCTCATCTCAAGGTCAGAAGAGAAAAAAGGAGGTAGCTATGGCCCTAGGTCCCCAAAGACCTTTCCAATATTGTATGAACCCATAGGGAAATTCCCATGTTAATTTACCTCTTGTGTTCATGTTTAAGTTTCTTTATTTGAATATATTTTGTCTGGATTTACTATGTCTTTTAGAGATAGATAAAATTGGAATAATTTTACTTACCAGTGATTTCTAATTATTTTTATCATATTAAAACTCTTAGTCATGGACCAGAGGTCTTCTTCAGCTGTATCCTTCTGTATCTGGTGGCATTATCTCCCACAAGCATTATACTTCCCAACCCCAGCAAGTGTCTCTTGAGCCATACCATCCCCTATCCCCCAGTCATTTGTCATTATATAGAGGACCCATCACTGTACAGGGACTCCAAAGTAGGAATTTTTATCCAAATGATCACCAACTGCTCTGTGATGTTGGGGTAAGTTTTATAACCTCTCTGGACCTCAGACTGCAAGTCAGTCACATGATCTCTTGATTTTAAGGCCCCTTTTAGTAAGGATTAGAGGGGAAGAAACATCCTTAGAATCTATTTCCTCAAATTATAGATTGCTTTGAGTGGGAAGGGATTTTACAGGTCATTTAATATAACTGTCTAATGAGGAAATTTAGTTCCTCAAGATGAGAGGATTGCCCAAAGTCCTGCATGTAGTTGAAGGAAGAGCCAGGTTTCCCTGACTACCAAACCAGTCCTTTCTATATTATACACAACTGACTTCCACCCCCACCCTCTTTAAAATTCTGCTAACCTAACCCAGCCAATAAGTAACCTAATAACCCCTATCTCTCACCCTTCTCACCTCTTTGTATGTGTTTTTATCACTTCTGATTATAATAATAGTAACTAACACTTTTCAAACATTCAATTCTAGTTTCTGTGCTAACCATTTTACATTTAGTATCGCATTTAATCCTCACAGCGGACTTAACAGAGCCTGTTCTACAATCATCCAAGTTTACAGATGGAATAGCTGAGGCTTAAAGGATTTACATAATTTGCCCAGTCACAACTAGTAGCTCTCAGAATTAGATTTCTAACTCATCTGACTTCCACACATCCACAGCACATTTCTGCCTGTGAATATAGTCACTCGTCCATTCATTATTGCTCCCTGAGTACCTGCTTGTACCCAGCACCATTCTAGACAGTATATGAAATAAAAAGAAACAGAAGTCCCTGTCTTAACTAGAGGTGCAAAAAATCTATAAACATGAAACAACTAGAGTGCAATTCAAGGCAACATGTATGTTACAAGAATTCCAAATCATTATTTTTTATGTCAATAGACTAAAAACTTTCCAAAGGCAGAGTTCAATCCATGGTTTCTAGAATACAGTGGACTCCAGATAGATAATAGAAATAATCTCCTGTCAGACAAAAAGATAGTTGGAGTTGAGAAAGTAGGTTTATGCTGAGAGTCAAGCTAAAGTCATAAATTTATTTTATTTTATTTATTTTTTATTTTTATTTTTATTTTTTTTTCATAAATTTATTTTAAAAAAATTTTAATTGAAGTTTGATTTGCCAACATATAGTATAATACCCAGTCATAAATTTATATCAAATTTGCAGGTCCCACTAAGATAATGTTAACTGTCAGCAACAAGAAGAGTTGAGTATTTACTATATGCTAGGTGCAGTGAGGGACACCTGGAAGAATCAGAGACAAGGAAGACAACCAGGACATTCAGACCCATCAGAGGTAAGGCTGTTTTGGGATCCATACAGTGCCTTATTGCTGATGTGATTGGAAGGCGCTGGGCTTTAGGATTATTTGAAGCATCTTGGGAAAAGAGAATTCTCTTCCAATGGGAGGTGGAAAATGACAAACTTGGATGTTGGGGTAGTTTAAAAGAGGAGAGGAAGTTTGGAGTTTAAGTAGGAACTTAGTAGACCAGTGGTCTTCGAGCCTTCTCACCACCCTCCACATCAAGGGGCAGACTCCCTCAAGATGAGAATTTGATTTGTTTTTATTGTACTGCTTTTGCTAGACTGACTCACTCTTGAGGTTGCTACACATTTATGAGTGAATAGTCTAACTATTTATATATCTTTGCTAGACTTCAGAATTATCGAGTTGACTTCAAGTCTTAAAAACAATAAATTTAAAATCAGTTTGGTCTGTGAAACACCTTAGTTTGATCTGAGATACTCAAGCCTGAAAGTTGGAGACTCCTGAAAGTTTGAATTCTGATGTGAACATACTAATGTCATTAACAGTGGAATCATTTCTTTCAAAAATGACATTGGGGATCCCTGGGTGGCGCAGCGGTTTGGCGCCTGTCTTTGGCCCAGGGCGCGATCCTGGAGACCCGGGATTGAATCCCACGTCAGGCTCCCAGTGCATGGAGCCTGCTTCTCCCTCTGCCTATGTCTCTGCCTCTCTCTCTCTCTCTCTGTGTGTGACTATCATAAATAAATAAAAAAATTCTAAAAAAAAAAAAAAAAAAAAAAATGACATTGGGTAATGGCTTACTCTCTACCAGAACTCTGTATCTTTCTATCTGGAGTTTTATGATGTAGTAAAATAACAATAACAAGCAGGATTTCCTGGGGAGAGGTAGAATCTATTCTGTTTAGGCAATTAGCTTTCCTAGCTCTTTAGACAATAGCTTTAATATAGGAAAATACGCCAACTGGCCTTGAGACAATGAAAATGAATGGCCTCCCAAGGTTCTCCCCAGGCTCAGCATTCTGAGATACTTCACATGGATACTAATTCCCTTCTCATTGTTTTCATTTGTGCGGTGCATTATTTCGGTGGGCACTGGGCTATAAAAGTCATAGTCCTTTTGTGTAAGTATTGAAATTGAACAGGCTTTTACAGTATGGCAGGCCCTGGAGGGCCATCTTCACAGAGGTTCCAGCTCTACTGACAGGCTGCCTTTCTACAAGAGTCTGCTATGTCTAGTTTTCTAAATTGTAAATGCAGATTTTTTCCCCTTTGAGGGCAGTGTGTTGGTAGTTCTGCAGTATACAATGATCTAATACCCAGAGAGTCTGTTACCATGCAACAAAAGCTAGGGTCAATTATGAACCCCATCAGTGACCCACAGCATCCCTCATGTCTTTCACAGCAGTCTATTTTGAAGAGCAGACACTTTAACATTTTTAAAGGGAACCAGAATTATCATTCAAATGATAAACTGCTACACAGACAGACATTCTCTTGTGATTCATAGAAGTGCAGGTCATAAGAGGTTATGTATTTGGTCTCAGTGTTTATTAAAGAAAGTGAAGACAAATAGATAAGACAACAAATCAAACATTGCATATCATAGATGCCAAGCTCAATAGAATGATGTTCCAATATTAATATGTGGGCTATATAACCCCACTGGGCAAAAACATGTTTTATTCAGGAAAATAACAAATCAAGTAATCTCTCTATAGAAAGCCATTTACAACTCATTTGGAAATTGAATTCATAATCTTTAATAAAGCCTGTTTATACCAACCATGAAGGAGTTTCAAATAAATAAAACTGAAAGCAATGATAAATTAGCTTCCAAGCCTTTATATGTTTATTACATTGTAATCATTCAAACCTACTGAAGTCAAATTTGTTTTTCCAATTTCCTAAATTCAATCCAATGAGCTCCTGGTTCTTACACAAAACCAATTCATATTGTCAAATGACAGCAAGGAAAATTAATATTATGTTGGTTCTTACTGTCCAAAGGGACTTTACTAAGTGTAAGTAATAATATAGGCTCTTACCAGCTAAAAATCTATTATTTAAGGTAAATTCTAGCCACATGCTCTGATACTCTTAAAAGGGCAATGAAATGAAAAGTCGACCCCGGGGATTATGTCATATCCAGCATGTTAAAACGGATCCCTAGAGCTTTGGTCAGGAAATAAAGAGCTATGCTAGAATTTTATTGAAAAATCGTGATGACAAAGCCCTTTCCATTTGAAACTCAGAGTTTATCAACATCATCGAATCAGTGGCTGGAAATGAATGGAGAGGTGGTCTCATTTTGTTCTCTCCTTGGCACCCAGCTTTAGGTAATAGTCACATCACTAGTTACAAATCAGGTTAGGAGACTCTGCTCAGAAAATTCCCTAGGATGACAGGGTTCCTCCTCGTCAGAGGCCCAGGCTGAGCTGAAGCTTCCCCACTGCTGCCCACTGCAGACCTACTTCTCGCAGATCCACTGTGTCTAGGACAGATTCTGTTTAATCCAGGCACTTCACTCATTCCACTCTGCGTTTGTTTTCAGTTGAGGAAAGGGATGATTCCTCATGGGAGAATGTGAGAAGAAAGGTAAACAGTGCACGTGAACGGCCTAGAGCTGCCTAGAGCATTCTCTCCTGCCCATTCACAGGGCAAATATTTACCGAGCCTGGATTCTGCGCATAGCATCATACACAACTGGTAATGGCTTTGCAAGCCTCAGAGTGAGGGCTCTGGAGGCCTCTCACTTCACCTGGTTGGCCAGGATGGGGAATGGGGAGAAAGAATTTCAGAGGCAGCAGACCTGGTTTGAATGCCCTGGCACCGCATCACAGCTGTTGCCTCCATGAGTCACTACCTCTATGAGCTTCAGTTTCCTCATCATACAGTAGAGGATTAGAGCACATACCCTGGAGGGTGATGTGAGAGTGAGACCCAGTGTACATCAGGTGGTGGGCACTGCCCAAACATTCTTGCCACCATCCTGCCTTCATGCCCCCTCCCTTCTGGACCCCGCATTGGATAGGATGTTCTGTATCCAGTGATGCAGGCCTTCCACTCTCCTTCCTGAGGCTTGTCTTATTTTATGTCAAAGTTGTACAGTCTTTGAGAGGAGGAGCTGTATCTTGCCCAGCTCCAATGCTCCCCAGGACCAGCCCCAGATTCACTGTGGGCTCCTGAATAACACACAGACTGTCTGCTCAGAAGCGAGACTACTTCCCCCACCCGCCTCTTTCTCTTCTCTGCTGCAGTCAGGCCTGCAGCCAGAAAAAGCCCAGGATCTCCCCCATCATTTCCTGCAGCCTCCACACTCCTGAGCAGCAGCAGAGAGGAGAAGACGGGGAGCTGCTCCAGACCAGTGCTGTGACACAGGGTCCCTCCCCAACCTCCTGAGCTGAACCCAGCCCACATTCTTTTAGGGGAGACCTAAGGGGAACGAAGGAGGACGAGGAGGAGGACCACATATCCACAGTGTTCACAGAGCTCCCAGGCACTCCTCAGCCTGTTCCCTCCCACAGCATTAAATTCACAGCACCCCTCCTCCTCGTGGGTGAGATTAGAGGAATGAACTACCTTTACTGAGCATTACAGTGGCCCAGAACTTACCTAATTAACAAAGTCGGCTCAGTTCTTCCTCAGAACATGGAC
The DNA here is from genome assembly GCF_053574225.1 of Canis aureus. Lineage (NCBI taxonomy): Eukaryota > Metazoa > Chordata > Mammalia > Carnivora > Canidae > Canis > Canis aureus. The sequence goes on from NC_135621.1 coordinate 52,156,456, forward strand.
ATCTTATTAGCCCCATTTTAGAAATGAAGAGACTGAGGATAAGAGAGGTTAGTTTGGTCCCCCAAGTCGTAGCCAGAAAGTGCTTGGGCCAGGATTTGAGGGCCCCAGGCTGTCTGACTCCAGGCTCACTCCCCCCTCAGCTTCAGCAGGCTGCTTTGCTGGCAGGTGGTGGGGAGGGAGCTGACTCATGGCTTTTGATTCATTCGGTCCTCTTTTCTGCATTAGCATTGCTGCAGCCTAATGAACAAATGTTGCATTATGCATTTCTCACTTTGCAAATATCCACATGAGGCTGCTTGCCTGCAAGCCCAAAGAGTCACATTTCCAGGTGACATATTGACAAGCTAGCTTATAAGTAAGTTAAAAAGAATGCTAGAGTCTTTAGAGATCATCTAAACTAATTCTTAAGCTGGAGTTCAAGGGAGGACCTCAAGAAGTCTGTAAGACTCTGAATTTACATACATTTTCCTAGGCCAAGGGTCTATAACTCTCACCAGATTCTCAAACAGGTTCTAAGTCTCAAAAGGGTAAGGTTAAGAACTGTACACAGCCTGGCCAAACCAAACCTCACATTCCTAGACTTGTTCCTGCCATTGCTCTGTGAGGCAGCACAATTTGTGAGAGAGAAAACCCAGAACTAAATACCAGAAGCAGAATCTGAGCTCTGAATCTTCTGGCAAACATTTTAAAGACTCATGAATTATTAAAATAGCTAATTAAGTCAACCTTCACCAGAGAATATTTGCTTTTCCATCAAAACAGAGCTCACTGTGAAACCTGACTTCGCTCCGTCATTTGCTTAAACATAAGGTCAGCTCCCTTTATTCTGTCTTTGCTGGTCTAGGAAGAACTTTCCGTGGCCTGGCATGTTAAGTAGTAGCAGCCGCTTTGTGTACCTCAGTGTACACAGCTGGGAGCCTTGAACCCATTTTCTCTTCTTTCCTCTGGGATCCTCTCCTCTATCGTCCACATTAACCATGCCTATTCCAACATCTTCCCCTCATACCAGGATGGTGCTGCCCCTAGGACACTGTGAGTGAGTGACCTAGAACTAGAAACATACAAGAATCATCAAGTCAAGGTCCATTGTACGATTGCACTAGACTCCCTACATTTTGGAGCACATTTACCAAGTATCCCCTTCCCTCCCCTCCAGACTTAAATGCTACTTTCAGGATCCCTCTCCAATTCCACATCCTTTGTGGAACCTTGTTATTTTATCTATGTCAGTTTCATCTATTTTCAACTAGATAATAAGCTCCTTGAGGGTAGGAACAACTTCTTCTTTCTTTCTTCTTTCTTCTTTCTTCTTCTTCTTCTTCAAGATTTTATGTGTTGATTGATGAGAGACACAGAGAGAGGCAGAGACATAGGCAGAGGGAGAAGCAGGTTTCCTGCAAGGAGCCTTGATGCAGGACTCAATCCCAGGACCCCATGATCATGACCTGAGCCAAAGGCAGACACTCAACCACTGAGCCACCCAGGTGCCCCTCTTTTCTTTTTTTTTATTTTTTTATTAACGATTTTATTTATTTGAGAGAGAGAGAGAGAGAATGTGACCAGAGGGAGGGGCAAAGGGAAAGAGAGAAGCAGACTCCCCACTGAGCAGGGAGCCTGATGTGGGTCTCCATCCCAGGACTCCAGGATCATGACCTGAGCCATAGTTAGACGCTTAACCAATTGAGCCACCCAGGGGCCCCTTATTTTTTTCTTCTTGTAACGTATTTACCAACAGGTTTTGTACCAAGCTAGATGCCAAATAAAAAACTATATTAATTAAGAAGTAGGCTTCTCCCTACTCCCTCAGTCTTTGAAGTTGACCATTTGCCAACAGGATCCATTGCAAAATGAAAATATAGGACCCCATCTGGGAGTGGGGAAGAAATTAATCTCCTTCCCATAGGCCCTCTGCACCAACCCATGATCAATAGGTGACTCCCTGGGAGATTATAACCTCTATGCTGGTGGCACTCAGTACCTAGACCAGAGGATGCTTCTAAATTACTGACCAGATGCACAATGGCACTGCCAGCCCAAGACAGGAATTGCTACCACCTTGCTCTACCATGAGATGCCCCGGTAGAGCATTCCATTTAACCTGATCTTCCTCATACCTGCGCCCAGGACCATGCCGTGAACAGAGGGCAACAGTGGCATATAGGCCTCCCCCCACTGATGCAAATGGGTCACCATCCCAGGTGAAGGGTGGCAGCAATCATGAGGCAGGGGTGGGGAAATGGGTCACTGAGGGACAGGGAACAGACCATCAAGATCCCATCCCCATCCCCCCATCCCCCCCCTCTGCCAGGAGGCAGGAAGACGTAGGAAGATAGGACTGCAGGAGAGTCAAGGTTCTAAGCCCCTGGGCACATGCTCCATTGTTCCATTAGACTTCATTTACACAACACAGATTGAAAATTAAATTACTGACAGTTTCAAGATGGCAAATGCTGAGCATCAAACCCCAAGTATGGGGCCCTTATGAGTAAGAGGACCTAAGTAACACATGAAGCCAGGCCTCCTGTGTCCTAAAACCTTTGGCATAACTTGACTTGTAAAAATACAGAGGAACAATGGGTAATCTCTTAGAGATTCATAGAGTTACCCTAATGGCTGTGGATACTACCACTTACCTCATCTACTATTTTGTATGTGCATAAGGATTCATGACTTGGAAACAGATCTCTAAGAAGATGAATAAAATTGGCCAGTAAAGCACTTATTTAATGTTTAGCTACCAGCTACACAGTTTTGATAGAAAATTCTATTGTTTGGAGATTGGTTTAGCCATGACCTACCTCCCCTTTTCCTATGGAAATCATTCCCGTTCTTACTTTCCACAGAATTCAAGCATCTTTAATGTTTACCAGAATAGGAATGGTTAAAACAAATTTTACTCAGTTTGTATGAGGCCTCAAAAAAAGATTAATGCAGCATCACACTTTGGTTTTAAACCCAGTGTTAACCACTGTAAGCTGTGTACTATTTTTCTCTCCCTCACATCTTTAATTCATGACTGTAGCTGAATATTTATCCTAAAAAGATTTTTAAAAGGTTGATTGATCCAACTGGCATTGGCCTGGATCAGATCCCATGATGGATAATGCTTTTTTTTTTTTTAAGCACAAGCAAGCAGTCCCTTTCCTCAATAACTTAGGACTTGATGGAGTAAGGTGGCCCCTGAGAGCTGAATTTCTGAGTTGGACTAGGGCAGGGTCTGCTGGGTATCTGCACTGATGACATCTGAGGAAGGGAACTGGGTGCTTCAGTTGACTCTGAATTTCTGTTTCTTCTTTTAAGCACCGTCAGATTTTGACTGGATATGTGTGCCTCATCCAGCACCCAACTGCTTGGGTAACATCTGTGAGCTGCTAATTAGTTGGAGAGTTTTGTAGCCCATAGGAGTGAGCTGTATTGCCTAATAATTGTAACAGAAAAAGAATCTCAGAATGGAAATGAATTGTGGGATGCTGGGCAGTTTTGAATATTGGTGTCTCAATCCTGGGAACAAGTTCTTCTGTGGTTGCTAGTTCCTACTCATCTGCAAGCATTTCCAGGAACAGAGAAGGTTTAATTTATCTCTTGGTGTCTACTACATAGTTAGCATTCAGTAGATGCTTTTTGAATTGATATTGCCCTCACCTGCCTTCCTTTTCTCCATTTTCAACTCCAAAATTCTTCCCCTAGGAGCTAATATTAGTATCACTGGCCATATCTTAGCTAGAGATTTTCCCTCTAGGAAAATCTTATTCATTGCTTCACTGGTCTGGTGAAGCAGTGGCACTATAAACACATGTTCTAGGCCAATGTGAGTTCAGTGGATTTCTTCCTTTCTAGGCTTCCCTACCACAGAGGCAACTTCTAATCCTAGGGGCCTCAGGAGAAATAGTAGGTGACCCCTTTCTTCACTCGCTCAGGAGATCACTACTAGGATCTATTGACCTTTTGTCTGTGGATTGTTTTTCTAAACTGAGACAAGAATTACATTATAGGCCCAAATCCCCATTAAGCCAATTTTCATTTTCCCTCTGCTTTCATGGAAAGCAGTAATAAATCTTGCTTTGTGGGGCCTCTGCCTCCTTATTCAGTCCCTAAGCTAATAAGATCAAGACTATTCCTGAAATTAGATTAAATAATTGGCTCTCTTCTTTCTAGAAGTTTTGGAGCTCTTCTGACCTTTCTTAAAGAGGCAGAAATTATCTTGTTTTTTTCTCTCTCAGTGGTCTTTGAGTATCCTGTCATTCAAAAATAAAAAATAAAAAAGAAGGTATGGGATATATATATATATCCCATACCTTCTTTTATATATATATATATATAATTTTTTTAAGATTTATTTATGATAGACACACAGAGAGAGAGGGAGAGAGAGAGAGAGAGAGAGAGATGCAGAGACTCAGGAGGAGGGAGAAGCAGGCTCCACGCCGGGAGCCCGACATGGGACTCAACCCCGGGACTCCAGGATCGCGCCCTGGGCCAAAGGCAGGCGCCAAACCGCTGAGCCACCCAGGGATCCCTGAAGGTATGGGATAGAGAAGGGAGGAAAACTGAGAGTCAGCTTTCACTAACTAGTTGTGTGCCTCAGTGTCTCAGGCCTCAGTTTCCTTTCTGTGAAATTCAGGACTCAGATGAAAAAGCTATCTTTATTTTTATTTATTTATTTTTTTTGGATTAACAATTGTTTCTTTTTTTTTTATAATTTCTTTTTTTTATTGGTGTTCAATTTACCAACATACAGAATAACCCCCAGTGCCCGTCACCCAATCACTCCCACCCCCCGCCCTCCTCCCCTTCTACCACCCCTAGTTCATTTCCCAGAGTTAGCAGTCTTTACGTTATGTCTCCCTTTCTGATATTTCCCACACATTTCTTCTCCCTTCCCTTATATTCCCTTTCACTATTATTTATATTCCCATATGAATGAGAACATATAATGTTTGTCCTTCTCCGACTGACTTCACTCAGCAAAAGCTATCTTTAAAGGTCCCTTTTGGCTCTAAAAAATCTAGGTATCTCAGAAGGCTGAAGTTTTCATGGATAAACTGTAATTCTCCAGGCTTAAGGAAATTGTTTTCTTTGTGATGAGAACAAAATTTTTTTCTCTTCTCTTTAAAAAAAAAAAAAATAGAACAGAACAAAATGATCCTAAATTCAGCTGATTTCTTTCTGAATCACAGAATTCATTTTCTGAAATAGCTGTCTTTTCCTTCAAAAGACCCTTCAAAGTCTTCAGCCTTGTCAACCAGCTCTATCACTTTTATATTAGGTCTTGAAATAAGGAGCTTTTTAGAGTAGACATGAAAGGAGCAATGACAGGACACAGGCATGGTTGAAGAGGCCATCTGCACAAACCTCCCCCAGGTTTGCTGTACAAATCAGCTCCCCTCCCATCCTTTTGTAATACCATCCAGACTCCTCTGCAGAATCTGGGCAAATAAAATGCTATTTGTCAGTCAACCTATTGATAATTATTTTTCAAGTGACTGTCGTGTGCATTCAACTATTGATCCTTCATAGTTACAATCCCAACAGTCATACAGGCCTTAGCTTTTAAAATCAGAAAAAGCTGTGTTCATAGGACTTAAGTATATTTCCTTAAAAGGAGACCACCTCAGAAGACTTAGAGGTTAAGAGCAGGGACTCTGACTCGTTAGAGTAGGTTCAAGTTCTAGAAGGTCCCACCACCTACTAGCTGCATAAGCTTTAAATTCCCTAAGCTTCTGTACTCTCAGATATGAAATGGAGGTAATAAATAATGCCTATTTCATAAAATGGGACAAGGAGTAATTTAAATAAATTATGGAAAGGACTTAGCATAGTATCTGGCACACAATAAATACTCAATAGAGTCAGTTATTATTAAGAATGATACTCTATTAATAATACATAAGTCAAGTCATCCTTGTTGCCCTAATCTAGAGAAGCAACTATGGCCTTAGGCATCATACACCTTTCTGGACTTCTTTTTTTTTTTTTTTTAATTTTTTATTTATTTATGATAGTCACACATTGAGAGAGAGAGAGAGGCGGAGACACAGGCAGAGGGAGAAGCAGGCTCCATGCATCAGGAGCCCGACGTGGGACTCGATCCCGGGTCTCCAGGATCGCGCCCTGGGCCAAAGGCAGGCGCCAAACCGCTGCGCCACCCAGGGATCCCTGGACTTCTTATGGGTTCCTGAAGCAAGGTAAAGAGGGGAAATGCCATTATGTTTTAGTCATTGAAAGTAATGGTAAATTTCTTTGAAATGCCTCCAATTATATTTTAATATAAAAATTATTTTCTTCTGAAAGACAGAATACAATAATTTAAACAACTAAAATAAGTAAGTTCTTAAACTTGAGAGAGAGTGATGTTTGGCCCTCCATTGATGACATCGGTGAGTTTGAACTCTCACCCTTGGTCAGGATTGAATGCTGGCTCTATCCTGTTGAGGAGTAGTAAACAACAAAAAGAAGAAAGGGAAATGAGGACCATCCACAAGCTTTGGCACCACATGGACTAACACAGATCAGGACTCAGTAATGCTTGTTTGACTGAAAGTGTCCATTCTTCTGTCACCCCTACAAACTGGAATCAGATGGACCTGAGGGCCAAGGCAGATAAAAGACAGTTACTCCTGAGTGGGGAAAATGCCATGGTGAAAAAAGTAATCATAGCTTTTACTTTAGAATTCAGATCCATGTTGAGATGAAACTCATATTCTACTTTGGGTCAGGGAGTGGCCCAAAAGGCCTAAGAAAATTTGTGTTCAGGTTTGAATCTGCTCTAGCTCCTTACAAAAGCTGATACAGTATCAGTCATCATCATCAGAGGGTCTCAAATAGAGTTTGCTTAGATTACAGAATCAACAGATTCGATCTAACCCCCAGTCAGGCAGGATTAGATAAACATAGAAGTGCATAATTGCTTTACCAAGTTTGACTACAAATTGTGAAATATCTCAGTCTAAGGTATAGCCAAGCAACCCGTGAAATAATCTCACTGAGTTGGCTGGCTAGATGCAGAAGATGGAGATAATGTAACTGGAAAGAGGAAAAATTTGTCTATCCAGAAGTGAAGACAGCAGGTAGACAGACCCAGCCAGCTACTGAGGGACAATGAAAAGCCATTTGAATGGGGGAAAGTGAGGAGAGGCGGAAGGTGTCATGCAAATTATAACTAAATTATTGGAGGAAACTGCAGCAGAACAGGAAATGTGCATGTGGATAAGTGAAGCCTCCATTAATGGCTTCACTGCATTTATCAGAAGGGGTTTCAATAAGCCTGATGAGGTTCAAGGCAGTCTCAGTAGGAAGAAGAGCTGGATTTAGGATTAATCCCCTGTTGTTTCCTATAGCAATTTATAAAGGAAATGTTTCAGGTGAGAGCCTAGCTTGGAATTAATCCTCAAATGATTAGAATAAGATTTTTTTTTAAGAAAAAAAAGAAGAACCCGAAAGGCAGTGGATCCCAAACTTGGCTACACATTTGAATCATTTAGGGATCTTTTAAAACTTCCAAAGCCCGAGGCCACACTGCAGACCAATTACATCACAATCTCTAAGGTGGGACACAGGAATTAGAAATTTCCAGTGTTCCTCATTGATTCCAAGGAACAGACAAGATTGGGAATAACTATGTAATGAGCAGGATGCACAGTGGAGACATGTTAGGCATGTTAGTTAAAGGAAAATAAGTATAGTCATTAAGAAATGGCAATAAATTAGCCTGCCTTAAAAAGTATAAGATGCACATCTTGTGTTTCCTTTATTTGTAATTTTTTAAAAAGATTTATTTATTTATTTTAGAAAGAGAGAGAGAGTGTGTGTGTGTGCACTAGTGAGGTGAGGGAGGTGGGAGGGCAAACAGACTCCAGACTTGTGCTTAGTGTGGAGCCACATGCAGGGCTGGATCTCAGGACCTTGAGACCATGACCTGAGCTGAAACCAAGAGTTGAACGCTTAGCTGACTGCACCAGCCACATTTTAAAAAGTATTTATTGGGCAGCCCGGGTGGCTCAGCAGTTTAGCGCCTGCCTGCAGCCCAGGGCATGACCCCGGGGTCCCAGGATCCCGGGATCCCGGGATCGAGTCCCACATCAGGCTCCCTGCAGGGAGTCTGCTTCTCCTTCTGCCTCTCTCTGTGTCTCTCATGAGTAAATAAATAAAATATTAAAAAAAAAAATATTTATCATAAGTGTTCAAGAAAAATGAAGGCGGCCTGGGTGCCTCAGTGGTTTAGCGCTGCCTTCAGCCCAGAGCCTGATCCTAGAGACCCAGAGTCCCAGGTCAGGCTCCCTGCATGGAGCCTGCTTCTCCCTCTGCCTGTATCTCTGCCTCTCTCTCTCTCTGTGTCTCTCATAAATAAATAAGTAAATAAATAAATAAATAAATAAATAAATAAATAAATAAAATCTTTTTTAAATTAATATAAACTTTTATTTACTTTTTTTTAAATTTTTATTTATTTATGATAGTCAGAGAGAGAGAAAGAGAGAGAGGCAGAGACACAGGCGGAGGGAGAAGCAGGCTCCATGCACCGGGAGCCCGACGTGGGATTCGATCCCAGGTCCCCAGGATCGCGCCCTGGGCCAAAGGCAGGCGCCAAACCGCTGCGCCACCCAGGGATCCCGTTAATATAATCTTTTAAGAAAAGAAAAATGAATGAAGATACAAAGCCACTTTTTTTGGCGGGGGGAGACAGGCAGAGGGAGAGAATCTTTTGTTTGTTTATTTGTTTGTTTTTTTAGAGGGAGAGAATCTTAAGCAAGCTCCACACCCAGCATGGAGCCCGACTTGGAATTTGATCGCTCGACACTGTGATCGTGACCTGAGCTGAAATCAGGAGTTAGGCACTTAACTGAGCCACCCACGTGCCCCACAAAGCCACATTTTAAGAAGGAAATAAGCAAGCAAGAGTTAAATTCAAGTAATTATTGAGTGAAGAACTTGAACTTGTTGTCTGGGAGTGGGATAGAAATCAAGAGAGTTCATTACCATTATGGTTATAGCGATTTATATATTTTTGCCTCATAAAATGTTCACATCCATGACCTAATTTTAGCTTGCATCTCTGTGAAGTAGGCAGAGAAAGTATTATTTTTCTCTCCCACTTCCACAGATGGGAAAACAGATCAAGAGAGTCTCACAACTGACTCAGCATTACAGAGCAAAGCTAATGGCAGGAGTAGGACTAGGATTTCATTCTTCAAAACTCCCAGTTGAATGTCCTTTCCTCCACCCATGTTGCCTTTCTGCCCTTGAAAAACTCTGTAAGAGTGGGAAAATTTACAGTGATAACTAAAACAAGAAAACATGACACCTGGAGAGTTGAAAAAAAGAGTTCTCCCATTAGGGGAAAAAAATCTAGAACAGATGCCAAAAGACACATCAAGGTGGTAGCAAAGTGCTGGACACCCTGCCCTTGAGGATGCCTCATGAATATTTGATGATATTAATACACTGGATTTGCCTCCAAAGTTCCATTGGGTTGGGGGGCAGGAGTAAGGTCATTGAGGTCACAAGCAATGATTTTTGAGGCCTAAAAAAATAGAAGTAGCCTTACAGCTACTTTAGCGTACAGTTTGAGGGCCTCTTTTAAGTCAAGTAGATTGCGAAAGAGCCAGTGAGTGGTTGTTGCCCTGGTGGATGCTTTGCTTGCAAGAAATAGAAATTCACTGGCATTGGCTTATCTACAATAGGAAGGTGTCTTATAGGTCCTATGGGTAAAAATCACATCTGGCTTAAGGAAAAACTAGAACTGGGAACTTGCAGACCTTCAGAAACTCAGAAGATGTGCGTTCTCTCCATGATCTCTCCTTCCTGAGTGTTTTGCCCATATTTTTCTGAAGAGTTCCCTCTTCTGCTCTGTCCCCATGTGAGATCAAAAGCAGATACCCACAGCTCCCAAGTTCATATTCCAGCCATATGAACCAACTCTCTCTCCCCATTCCTCTTTCTCAAACACAAACTCCCATGGAAGGAGCTCTTTCAGCTTAAATTGGCTCAGGAATCCATCCCTGATCCAGTCAACTATGACCAGGGGTCAGGGTCCCATTAGTCATGAGCAGCTGTTGAAAGCCACCCTCTACAGATGGCAATAAGGCATTTATAGATAGAAATCATTTAAGCTGAGCATATACCTCAAAATATATCCACCACTCACACCCACTAGGATGGCTATGCTAAAAACAAAACAAAACAAAACAAAACAAAAAAACAAATGGAAAGTAACAAATGTTGGCTAGAATGTGGAGAAATTGGAACCCTCATGTAATGTAAATGGTAATATAAATATAAATGTAAAATGGTGCAGTTGCTATGGAAAACAGTTTGGTGGTTCCTCAATAAATTTAAACATAGAATTACCATATGACCCAACAATTCTACTCCTGGGTATATACCCAAAAGAATTGGAAACAGGTGTTCAAACAAAAAACATGTACATAAATCTTCATAGCGGCACTGTTCACCATAGCCAAGAGGTGGAAACAACCCACATGTCATCAGTTGATGAGTGAATAAACAAAATGTGGTAAAGCCGTGCAATGAAATATTATTTAGTCACAAAAAGGGATGAAGTGCTGATACATGTTACAATGTGAATGAACCTTAAAAAAATTACACTAAGTGAAAGAAGCCAGACACAAAAGATACTTATATGACTCTACTTATATGAAATGATTCTACTTATTTTATGATTTTACTTTATATGAAATATCCAGACTAGACAAATCCTTGGAGACAGAAAGCAGGTTAGTGGTTGCCAGGAGCTAGAGGGACATAGGAATGGAAAATGATGCTTAATAAGTACAGGAACCCTTTTTGGGGGTGATAAAAATGTTCTGGAACTAGAAGGTGATGATGGTTGCACAACATTGTGAAGGTACTAAATGTCCCTAAATTTCACACTTTAAATGTTTATGTTATAGGTGTTTTACTACAACTGTATTTATACATGGGATGTGTGTATGTCTGTGTTTCTTATATATTTGTCAATTGCTCTGAGAAGACTGATCACATTCACTACCCTATAGTAGCCTGTTGAGAATAATAACTAATACATTCACTCATTCACTCATTCAACAAACATAAATGAATTGAGCATTCATTATATGCCAAGATATGCCAAAGCATATGGGGGCTAAGAGATCCAGTCTCCAGCCTTAAGGCCCTGACAGATTAGTGGAGCAGACACAGATCATTTCCATATTATGTGATAACTGCTAAGACTAAGACATGCTCAGAGTGTTCTGGAAATTTAGATGAGGTGTGATCATGAAAGAAGGACATAAGAAATGAGACAACACCTGAGCTGATCCCTAAAAGATAAATAGAAGTTCTGCTGGTGAGGCAAAAAGAAAGGAGAAAAGAAATGCACTAAAGGTACAGAGATTGGAGAATGTGGCCAGTGGAGGAGGAGATAAATCATGTGATAGGGAGAAGGAGAGGAGGCAGGAGCCAAATGGTGAAAGCCCTTGGCTGCTGTCCAGAGGAACCTGAATTTCATACCACAGTTCATGGCCAGTGCCTGAAGGATCATCTGCAGGTGAGCAGCCGCAAGGAGAAGCAGAGTCTAACAATATTGAAATGGGGGGAGGGGTGTGAAGCAGGAGAACAGAGTATTAGCCCAGAGCTGATAATCCAGAGAAGGGAAAAAAATAAGAAGAGTAGAAGCATCAATAGTGTCATAGCTTCAGCAAGGTCAAGTAAGATGGGCTGCAGTAGTGGCCATGGACTTCACAATGAGAAGGTCCTTCATGTCCTTTGCACATGATTGCAGTCATGTTGGACTATGGCCTGAACGAGCATACTTTTCTGTGGACTTTGGCTGGGAAGGAGAAGAATCTCAGCATGGTGGAGAGGGAACATGTTTGTGTGCTCAGGAGAAAGACAGGATGATATGGGGACAGAAGGCAGGCTTGGGGGATCTGGGGAAGCCAAGGTGGTGCCAAGGCAACAGAGCATTTGGGAGGGCTTCCCTTGGCCCAGATGAGGAGATCCCAAAGCCTCCAAGACAGGGGGAAGCAAGGACGATGAAGGAGGGAAAGATATTTTTCCTGCTGGGGCAGAAGTGTGGGTATGTGAAGATGAGGAAATTCCTACCTGATGGCCTGTATTTTCTCAGCAAAGCTCAAGGGGTGGGAGATGCTTAGAAAAGCCACTCTGAGGAAAGGAAGAGTTTGCTGCTGGGGATGCTAAGAAGGGTTTCCAGGCAGCTCAGCAGCCTGCTGAGGCTGCAGATGATGACTTTGTAGTAGCGCCAGTTTGCGTGGGCTGTGATTTTTTCCAGCGGAGCTCAAGAGCCCAGGAGCCCAGATGTCAGAGAAGGAAGAGCCGGCCTGATCAGGCTAGGGTACAGCCAGACAGGAGCAGCAGCAGGATTGGGCTGACAGGAGATGCTTCAGGAAGCTTGGGCTAAAAGGAGAGGGAAATGAAGAAAGGTGATTTGATGCAATGACAGAAAATGGCAAGGGAGAGACTAGGTTTTGAGAAGGTTGAAAACCCAGCATACTGGGAGGTAGGAGTAGGCGGGCTGGGAGGTGGGAGGCTCTGATCAAAGTGGGCTGGAGAACAATTCAAGGCAATATGTAATCAAGTGCTAAATAGGATGGTATGAAATGTAAGTGGGCATAAGTGCTGGGGAGGAGGGGGGCGCTCCAGGAACCGAGTGCTCAGTGTGGATTCGGGAGAAATCCAATGCAATTTGCTGCCTGCGCAGCACCCCCAATGGGGAATTCAAGGTGACAGTGTAGAAACTGGTACTGTATCTGGAAGCTTAAAAAATACCAGGTGGATCAAACCTTCCAGAGGACGCAGATTCTTTGGACTTAATAAAGGCAGAAAGTGAACAATAGGAGAGAATGTTAAGATTCTCTTAATCCTGCCTATAAAATGCTGTTGCATTCTCTCTGTGCCCTGCAATTTATGTTCTTCCTCATACTTTGTCTGCTTCAGTCACTCCTCACTTCCAGCCCCCTCTGACACCACATCTGCATTTCCCATCCTCAGCTCGTTTCAAAATTTCAAGAAACCTAAAGCACATTATACACCTTTACGAATAAGGCTATGAATTTATGTGGGTTTTGGGGGGAAGAGGTAGTAGAAGAAACTACCTAAGTGGTAAAGACAAGGTTTACAGTCTTTGTTGTAGTCCACATGAGGCTGCGCCGAAGGAGGTTAATCACTGGCCTGAACAGCACAGCTAGGGAACAGCAGAGCCCAGATTAGGTCAGCACTCTGAAGCCACCTGATCCTTCCCTGCCCACTGCTAGGTCAGTCAAAACCTGAGCTTCTATTCCTTTCACCTCATAAACTCTATGCTAGAATCAGGTGTAAGCATTGGATTGATTCCACTCAGGTGTTTCCCTGTTGAACACCCATTTCCCCCTGTTTCTTTGATCTCAAAACCCAATTTGACTCTAGTGAAGTATCTACCCCCACCATTCGTCTGAGGGGCGCTGTCCACAGTTGACCTTGTGGCCCAAGGTAGGCCTATTCTTTGCTATGTCACTAAAATTTGAGTCCTGAGTTGAGACTGCTGGAGCTCTTTACCCATGAATAGGTCCTGATCTGAAGGATAGCTTCTTATACTGAGATCCCAGCCCCCATGCTTTCAAAACCCAGTTATACAGCAGTTCCTTCTGGTCTGCACACACTTCCAGAAAAATACCAATTTGTAGTTTTGTGTACGTGGGATTTGGTGCTTGCTGTCCAAAAATCTAGAGGGCCAGTCTTCTCCATTAAATGAAAACTCAGTTCAACCAAGTTGGGTCCTGGTAGCACCATACATTCCATCTGTCAGCAAATTTTAACAGCACTACCTTCAAAGCATGTCCTGAACTGGAGCCCCTGGGTAGCTTAGTTGGTTGAGTGTCCAACTCTCGGTTTCAGCTCAGATCATGGTCTCATGGGTGGTGGGATCAAGCTCTGCATCGGGCTCCATGCTCAGTGGGGAGTCTGCTGGAATATTCTCTCTGCCCCTCCCCCCACTCTGTCTTTGTCTCTGTCTCTAAAATAAATACATCTTCAAAACAAAACACATGTCCTGAACTGGAACATTTTTAGTCCCTTCACTGCCCTTCATCCTGGTCCAGCCAATGCCATTTTTGGCCCAGACTCACTGGAGGCACTGCTCCCACTCATGCCACCCCCCCCCAAATCTATTCTCCACACAGCAGCCAGAGGCACTCTTTTATCATGCAGGATGGACCAAGTCACTCCCCATGCACATCCTCCTAGTGGCTCCCCCACCTCACTCAGAGTAAAGCCAAGCTCTGATAGTGACCTGCCAGGCCCACATGGTTCATTCCTGTCACTCCCCAATTCTCCCAGTGACCCTTCTGGCCCAGCCACACGACATCCTCACGGTTGCTGCAACATCCAGGGCACATTCCCACCTTAGGCCCTCTGCCCATGCTGTCTCCCTCACAAGAAATTAAGCCACAAGAACGCAGGGATTTCTGTTTTATTCATTACTGTATCCCTAGTACCTGGCCGAATGCATGGCACAAAGTAGCTGCTCACTAAGGATTTGATGAATGAAGGAATGAATGAGGGAGAGAGGAAAGGAGGAAATGAACCATCAGATATGAACTGGGCAGCCTGGTGATCTTTCCTCCTTCCTCAGCAATGCTACCCCCTTCCTACAGATCTTCTGGCAACTTGTGGAACTTTGGGCAGATGGTTTTAACACTGAAGGGGTCTGTTATTTTTTATTATTACTATTGTAACCATGAAGACCACAATCACTTTTTTTAAAGAGACTTTATATTTTAGAGCAGTTTCGGGTTCACAGCAAAACGGAGAGGAAGACACAGAAATTTTCAGGCAGCCCGGGTGGCTCAGTGGTTTAGCGCCGCCTTCAGCCCAGGGTCTGATCCTGGAGTCCCGGGATCGAGTCCCACATTGGGCTCCCTGCATGGAGCCTGCTTCTCCCTCTGCCTGTGTCTCTGCCTCTCTCTCTCTCTCTCTCTCTCATGAATAAATAAATAAAATCTTTAAAAAAAATTTTCTGTATACTCTCTACCGCCACACCTGCATAGCTTCCCTCATTATCAGTCTCTCCCAGCAGAGTGGTACATTTGTTACAATTGATGAACCTACATTGGCATATTATAATCACCCAAAGTCCATAGTTTACATTAGGGTGTATTCCTGGTGTTTTAAATTTTATGGGTTCGGACAAATGTATAATGACATGTAGCTCCCATTAGGGTATCCTACTCTGTAGTTTAATTGCCACAACCTCTGTGTTCCACCCATTCATTCCTCTCTTTCTCTAACCCCTGAAACCACTTATCTTTTTACTTTTTACCTTTTTGTCATCATAGTTTTATCTTTTCCCAGATGTCATATAGTTGGAATTGTGCAGTATGTAGCTTTTACAGATTAGCTTTATTCACTTAGTAATATATACTTAAGTTTCCTCCACATCTTTTGTGGTTTAATGTTAAATTTAAATGCTGAATCGTATTCCATTGTTTGGAGGTACCACAATTTACTTATCTCTCCACCTACCAAAGGAAATCTTGGTTGCTTCCAAGTTTTGGCAGTAAGGAATAAAATTGCTGTAAATATGCATATATAAGTTTTTGTGGATATACATTTTTTACTCCTTTGGATAAATATCAAGGAGTATGATTGCTGAATTGTATGATAAGAGTATGTTTAGTTTTTAAAGAAACTGCCAAATGGTCTCCCAAAGTGGCTGTACCATTTTATATTCCCACGAGCAATGAATCAGGGGCCCTGTTGCTCCATGTCCTTGCCAGTATTTGGTGTTGTCTGTGTGCCGGATTTTGACTATTTGATAGGTCATGATTCTTTATATTCATTTCTGAAAGTGGCACAAAGAGTGTATTGAGATTTATATAAAAAATAGTAATTTTAGGGATCCCTGGGTGGCACAGCGGTTTGGCGCCTGCCTTTGGCCCAGGGCGCGATCCTGGAGACCTGGGATCGAGTCCCACATCGGGCTTCCGGTGCATGGAGCCTGCTTCTCCCTCTGCCTGTGTCTCTGCCTCTCTCTCTCTCTCTCTGACTATCATAAATAAATAAAAAAAAAAAAAATAGTAATTTTACAATCAAAAACAAAACAAAATAAAAATGCATAAGCATATGGATCTATCTTCCTAAAGTGATAGAAGCTCAAACATTAGAACCTTTGTGGGGCCTGCATTCTTAGGCATATGGGCTGACAGGAAGAAGTTTATTTTAATATAAGATCTTTGGGGGATGTATACACAAACTTCCTAGAACTCTTTCTCAGAAGTGTTTCACTTTGCTTCAATACTGCCTTACAATGGAGAATTCTACAGGCTTTCTATAATTGCCCTCAAAGATGTTTGCTTCCTAGAAGCTGCTGCTATAAGTTATGGAAACAGACTACCGGAATACTTTTATGAGAAGCTCAGCCTTTGTGGCCTGTGGCAAGCACCTGAGGGACAGCCCAACCAGCTGTATACCCACTGGAATCTCTTCAGGACTCCACTACTGGATAATTCTGTCCATTTCAGCGTCCCCCAAACTGTGGAGTCACCCAGGGTGGAAGGATGTGAGTCTGAACTAAAATGGCCAGAGACCTCTCTGAGATAGATTATGCTCATTGCCCCAACAGCCCTTACAGAGGTTCACTTGGATTCAGGGACTTCCATCTCCCTCATCCCAGATGCTCCTCAAAATTCAATAATGCAGAATTCTTCTGGGCTCTCTGTGACACGCCCTTTCATCTCCACTCAACCAAGCTTAAAAGCAAATGTACAGAAAGTCCCCTGTTGGCCTGTGAAAACTCATTTTGAATCTCCCTAGCTCCCTTGCAGGTGGGTGAATTAGGCAGGGCCAGCATAGTTTATCTTATTTACCCACTCCTGTCCCATTACCGTTCCTTGCATCCTTTCCCTTTCTCAGAAAAGGTTCCATCATTAGTCATTTATACTTTGGGATTCATTTCAATGCCAGTGTTTCCTCTTTTCCAGAGATGACTCTGTTTTCAGCCACATTTCTCAAGTTTAGGCATCAATAGTTTGGGAAGGAGGGAAGCAAGAGGAACAACAGTATCACTGAAATAATGCAGTAGCAGCAACTACCATTTCCTGAGCATCAACTTTGTGTTTTACACTGTACTGGGTACTTTGCAAACATTATACTATTTAAATAATGAGTTCAGATTAAATAGTTTAACATAGTAGTTTGCACATAATAAATAATTGATTTAAAGTAGGTATTATTAAAATAGTAACCCTCATAACAATACAATGAGATAGGTAATATTCTATTCTATAGATGAATAAACAAAGGTAAGGGACTTCTCAGACTCACTCAAATGATACCTGCAAGGCTAGGACTTAAATTCAGATATGTCTAACTCTAAAGATGTGCTCTTCTCATAACATGATTTGTATTTCAAAACACAAAAGCCTCAGCTTAATCTGCTGAGTTTGGCCAGAAACTTGGGCATATAGGGAAGTATGTCCTAAAAGTCTTCATTTTATTTCATTTTTTTTTAAGATTTTAATTTATTCATGAGAGACACACAGAGAGAGGCAGAGACACAGGTAGAGGGAGAAGCAGGCTCCTTGCAGGGAGCCTGATGCAGGACTTGATCCCCCCACCAGGACTTGATTCCCCCCACCAG
The DNA here is from genome assembly GCF_053574225.1 of Canis aureus. Lineage (NCBI taxonomy): Eukaryota > Metazoa > Chordata > Mammalia > Carnivora > Canidae > Canis > Canis aureus. The sequence goes on from NC_135621.1 coordinate 52,174,070, forward strand.
GTCTTGATCCCCCAACAGGGATCACACCCTGAGCCACAGGCATATGCTCAACCGCTGAGCCACCCAGGCGTCCCAAAGTCTTCATTTTAAATAAGACTTTATTTACTATGAGAAACTTTCCTGTTTTCTTACCCTCATCATTTTCCAGAGCAGCAGAGGTTATGTTTCCCACATGGTACTCACAGCACCTTATGTCAGGGAAGTGACAGCCTGAGAAGCCATAAAAGTCCCTAAAGTCCTGTAATGTCACAGTCGAGCCTCAGCCATAAGCCTCTTTGATTCACTTCTGTTCCCAAGCAGACCTGGGAAAGGGATGAGTCTTAGTCTACTTTCTTCTAGGATAAATCCTGTGGCTAAGTGTCTCATGAGTCTGTGATGATGCTAATCCATGCCTCCCCCCTTCCCTATATTTCCCCAACAATTATACCCATGCAGTCTATCCATTGGACACAGCCCACAAGGGAGGCAGACTGTGTGCATTTCCAGGAAAGTAGGTGTGTGACTTCCTGCCAGGGATCATAGGGACTTTGGTTAGGACTCAGTATGAATGAATGAATGAATGAATGAATGAATGAATGAACTGAGATGAACAACCCTAAAATAAAACTCTCTGCCCCCATGTCTGACCACCTCCCAGATTAGAGCTATTGGCTCATAAATGTAGTGGCTGGAAAAACAACACAGGGCCCAGTGCCCATGTAAAACAACATGTGTATTCATGGTGCCTGCCCTTTCAGCCTCTTGGGAACGGAGGGATATTGTGCTAGGAACGGTTTCTCTCAGGTGCTCCCCTGAGGATGTGCTAACTAAAGGGATTCTTTAGTCCTTGTGGAAAATGTTTTTGCTACATAATAAAGCTTCATCTTTGATTTGAATGTTCTGTGCAGTAACCCTTTTCAGCTGAATTAGAAATAAAATTCTTCCAAAAAATATTCCACTCATGCAGGCTACTTAACATGAACCAGTCTGGGAGGCAAGCTGCACAGCCCCTGCTGAGATTAACGTTCCCTGGGTCCACCCAGATAGGTACAGAGTGATGTCTCCCAGCAAACTTGAGCCATTTCCCATCATCCATATTGGTAGAGAAGTCCACAGAATGTAAGAAAGTCATTCCAAGGGGTCTCCCAGGTTTTGTTAACCAGAGATTATGACTGATGAGGCATTGTGGTCCTTCTGCCTCTAGGTCATACATGGATACACAGACTCCAATAGTTCTATCCTTAAAAGGATTTTCTTTCCTTGTGGAAGAGCACTGATCTGCAAGGCTCTGCATTTCCCTTGTTCAGTTTTATCCATCAATATTTTTCTTTAAATCTTATTTCTGATCTAACTAGGGTTCACAACTGGGTTGATGCCAATAACCAGTGAGGTCTTGAGAAGGTCTGGTAGCCATGTCATTGCTGTGAAGGCTGTGTCTCTAGTCTCCCATGCAAGGATTTCCTTAGTAACTGGCTGGGAAATCCTATGTTCTAGAGAAGGATGCATCTATAGCTCTTGCCCTCCAGGACTCTGACAGTATCAAGACTATGGGCAGCAGCAGGTCCTGGGTCCCAGGCACAGAGCCCAGACAAGGAGGGTGGAAGCAAGGCTGATTGCAGATTATGGGATTGGCAAGGGATTAGGTTAGACCTGGAAAATGTCACTAAAAATCTATCAGCCAACCAGGAAAGGTCAGGATCCAGATCAGTGCAGTGATGAGTGTGGGGATCTTATCCCCGAAGACAGCAAATGAACATTAGAAGGTAATTTGTCAAGAGTTAAGAATTGAAAACAAACCAGGGAAATAGTCAAAAAACAACCAATAGATTTTTTTTTTTTTTTTTTTTTTACCAAACTGTCAGTGTAACTTAATGGGAAAGGATAATTTTTTTTAAAGATTTTATTTATTTATTAATGGGAAAGACACAAAGAGAGAGGGAGGCAGAGACACAGGCAGAGAGAACAGCAGGCTCCATGCCTGATATGGGACTCAATCCCCGGACTCCAGGATCACGCCCTGGGCCAGTGGCAGGTGCTAAACCGCTGAGCCACCCAGGGATCCCATGGAAAGGATAATTTTTTTTCAACAACTGATGCAGAAACAAATTTTTAACCATATGCAAAAATGAGCCTTGATCATTCCATACACCAAATTTGACTTGAAATTGGTCTGCATAAGGCTAAAACTATAAAGCCTTTAACGGAAAATACAGGAGAAAATCTTAGCGACCTTGAGTTTGCCAAAAATCCCTCAAAAGGATTCAAAAAGTATGAACTATAATAGTGTGGATATACTTAATGTGACTAAACTATACACTTAAAAATAGCCAAAATGGTAACTTTTATGTTATGTATATTTTACTACAATAATAGAAAGGAAATATTTTCCCTCCAGGCAATTGCTAGGGGAAAAAAACCCACACTATAAAGAAAATTCAAAATATAAAACTTCTGTACTTAAAAAGACATTGTTACAAAAATGAAAAGGTGAGACATCTGAAAAGTTGCAAAACCTTATCTGACAAAGAACATGTTCTAGGTTATATAAAGAACTCTCATAACTTTGGTGCCTGAGTGGTGCAGTTGGTTAAGTGTCTGACTCTTGGTTTTGACTCATGTGGTGCTCTCAGAGTCGTGAAATTGAGCCCACGACAGGCTCTGTGCTCAGTGTAGAGTCTGCTTAGGTCTCTGTCTCCCTCCACCCCTCCACCCCACATGCTCTCTCTGTCTCTCAAATAAATAAATCTTAAAAAACCACAGAAACCTCTTACAACTCAATAATAATAATATAAACAATCCAATCTTTTTTTTAAATGGGCAAATAATTCAAGCAAACAGTTCACCAGTGTCGATAGATGGCAAATGAGCACATGAAAAGATGCTTAACATGATTAGTCATTAGTCAATGCAAATTAAAACCACCATGAAAAACTACCATAAGCGGGCCTGGGTGGCTCAGTCAGTTAAGCATCCAACTCTCAATTTCAGCTCAGGTCATGATCTCAGGGTTGTGATACCGAGCCCTGTGTCAGGCTCTGGGCTCAGGGAAGAGTCTGCTCCCTCTCCCTCTGCTCCTCCCCACAGTGGCTCTCTCTCTCTTTCTCAAATAACTAAAATATTTTTTAAAAAAGAAAGCTATATACCTACTAGAATGACTAAAATTAAAAAGACTAATTATACCAAATGTTGGCAAGAAAGGGGAGCAACTAGAACTCCTCATACATTGCTGGCAGGGATATAAAATGGCACCACCATTTTGGAAATGGCTCGGTCATTTTTTGTAATATTAAACATACACCTACTATGTGATCCAGTCATTCCACACCTAGGTATTTACCCTAAGTAAATGTAAGCCTATGTCCACAAAAAGACTTGTACTTGAATGTTCAGAGTAATTTTATTTGTAATAGCCCAAAACTGGAAATAAGTCAAATGTCCATCAAGAGGTGAATGGATAAATAAATTTAGTGAATCTGTACAATCAAATACTGTTCAGCAGTAAAAAGGAATGAACTATTGTTACATACAACAACATGGATGAACCTCAAAATAATTATGCCAAATGAAGTCAGGCAAAAAAAGGCTACTTACTCTCTGTTTCCATATATAAAATTCTAGAAAATGCAAATTAATCTATAGGGACAGAAAGCAGATCATTGGTTGCCTAGGAACAGGTGGCAGTGGGAGAAGTGAGGGATGCACAAGGAAGCTTTGGGGAGTGATAGACTTATTCATTATCTTGATTTCAGCAACAGTTTCATGGTTGTATACATATGTCAGAACTCATCAAATTGTATTCTTAAGTATATAGTTAATTGTATATCAGTTATAATTCAGCAAAGCCTTTCCTGAAAAAGGAGAAGAAAAACACACACCCACCACTCCCATCAATAGGCAATACAGGCTCATGGGTACAATGTGGGCTCTGAAGACTTTACCAGGTTTGGACTTAGGCTCTAAGTATGACTTACTAGCTGTGTGACTTTGGCCAAGTCATAAAATCTCTCTAAGCCTTGCTTTTTCATCTGTGCAATGGGGATAATAATAATGTTGTGAAGACAAAATCATCTGGAGTTTGTAAAGTATTAGGAACAGTAGCTAAAGAGTGGGAAATGTTAGCTATCATTATCATCATCATCATCATTTGAGGCAGACAGATAGTAGAGATCCGCATCCCTCTGGGTAGATGGAGGGGCATAAGTGAGAAGTCAGGAATTCAAGTCTGACTGGAATGCCCAGAAGTTCCACTACCCCAAGGAACAGTGTTGTGAAGGAAACTTTTGACCATCCTGAGCCCAGACCCCACCTTTAGCCAGTCTCATAGCTGCAGGGGAAAAACAACTAGATGAACCTGGATGAAAGTATGTGGATGGAAAATACACAGTTTGACAGGCTATATGGTGACCCTTCCAGAAGTTCCCACGTTTCTATCCAATACCTTGCTGGTACCCCTTAGACACATTGGAAGATAAACTCTTCCCCATCCCTCCATCTCTCAAGGTGGTTCCCTGATATATCACAGAGGCCACCTTTCAACCTTCCAACACTTTGCAGTCAATCACCCCTCGTGGCTTAGTCACAGCTCACACTAGATCTGGGTGCCATCGGAGAGAATCAATACAGCCTGAGCTTCTTTCTGGTCTGGTTGATCAGAGCAATCAGTCCCTGCCCAGAAAAATGGTGACAGGGTGTTGGTAATGCTACCAAAGGCTGCTAAGGGCAGCACCATCTGTAGAGAATAATGCAAAAGGCTTAGGTAGAAACACTGAACTGGTAGAGGTAGAGGATGGGGAGGGGAGATGCCTGGTAAAAAATTGAAGATTTCTCTAGGGACAATTACTAGCCCAAATAATCACAGCGCTCTCCTCCTTCAAAAGAAAGAGAGGAGAAGAAGGAGAAGGAGAAGGAGGGGGAGGAAGGAAAGGAAAGGAAAGGAAAGGAAAGGAAAGGAAAGGAAAGGAAAGGAAAGGAAAGGAAAGGAAAGGAAAGGAAAGGAAAGGAAAGGAAAGGAAAAGGGAAAGGGAAAGGGAAAGGAAAAGGAAAAGGAAAAGGAAAAGGAAAAGGAGGGAAGGAAGAGAGAAAGAAAGCAAACAAAATGAAATGAAACAGAACCAGTGGTGGGATCCAATTGGCCAGAAGCCTGGGTCCAGGCAATTTCATTCCCTGGGAGAGGTTCCTACAGGAACAGGGAGGAGGAAAAAAGTGAGGAAATGATCATTCAAATTAATAAATAGATGAGCCGTGCCCAAGCCTTAGTCTCTGAGTGAGCTTGTGTCAGATGTCAAGGGTGCTGCATGATGGAAAGTCATCTCAGCTAAAAAGAACCTCGGCAAGGGATAAGCACTCTTAAGAACCCATGGCTCAGGGGATCCCTGGGTGGCTTGGCGGTTTGGGGCCTGCCTTTGGCCCAGGGCGCGATCCTGGAGTCCTGGGATCGAGTCCCGTGTCGGGCTCCCAGCATGGAGACTGCCCCCTCCTCCTGTGTCTCTGCCCCTCTCCCTCTCTCTGTGTGTGTCTGCCTCTCTCTCTCTCTCTCTCTCTCTCTCTCTCATAAATAATAAATAAATAAATCTTAAAAAAAAAAAAAACATGGCTCAAAATCTAGCTGTACCTCTATGCTGGTTGTGGTTCATTTGTGCCCCTTGCCTACCAACCTGTCCCCTCTCTTTCTCTCCTGCTCTGTGCCCACATGACTGACCTCTTTAGACTGCATCACCTGGGTTTTAGCTGGGTTCAGCCGATGGGAGGCATGGAAAAGATGGGAAAGCAGGAAAGAAGAAAAGCCAAGGTATTTCTCCCCTGTTGCCTCTTGCTTGGCGGTGGCGGTGTTCCTCTGTGACTCTAGGTCCGCCCCCATGGGTTCAGTTCTCTCACCCATCTCTGGTCTCACTCTTTCCACTCCTTGATCTTTTAGGCTTGCGGGTAATCAGAGCTTCCTGCTGTTGCTCCTCTCTGGGTTCCTCACCAGCTTTTGCTTATCCCTGAATCCTGCCTAACCTCTCTAAATGCAGCCCTTCATTTGAAACATATTCAGCAGATCCTACTCCCTACTGGGACCTGCCTGATATAGTCACTTGTTAGCTGCATAAAAACCCAGGGTAGTCCATGTCTGGGCTCCACTTCCTCATCGCAGGGACAGGATACTAGAAACTGTGAGTATTAGGATAATGCATACGGTTTCCCATTGCTACTATCCTGGGTGACGCTCCACCCTAGGGCTGTCAGGATGGAGACTTGCAGACTCTGTAGGTCTCCCTGTCTGTTCTCCCACTTCCCTCAGACTTTCTTCCCCTCAGATAAACCCTGCTTGCTCAGACTGAAGGAGAGAGGAAGAATGTTTCACTGGCTCTTCATCACGTAGGCCTGGGAAAGCAGGAGGGGCATTCAGCCAACCTAGCACATCAACCTTCTCCCCACCCCCACCTCCAAGCTCCTCCAAAGGTCAGCCTGCCCGGAATAAGGAAGTACCCGCAGCCGGGAAAGGTAAATCCGAACCCGAAAATACAGGAACTGACTGTTTCAATCAACATGGGCCTACAGCGTCCTTGCAGAACAGTGTTTATGAAGCAATAAACCATTAAAATGACTCTATTTTGGAACCCACAAAGTCTCCTTGAATGGTTTATGGGAAGATACTGCTAATAAGAGTCTCAGAGGACTGGAGGACTGAAGCATGAGGCTAGAGCACCTTTGCCTCAAAGCTACAGGTTTCCTTTGGAGGAAGAAGAGGGCTGGGAGCACCAGCCCTGGAAAGATTGCCAGGAGGTGAGTGGCCCTGGGGAAAATGCAAGGGTGCAGGCAGGGCAGCCTGAATCACAGATACTAAGGGCCAATTTTGTTTGTTTGTTTTTTAAGATTTTATTTATTTATTTATTTATTTATTTATTTATTTTTATTTTTATTTTTTTTTTAATTTATTTGTTCATGACAGACAGAGAGAGAGAGAGAGAGAGAGGCAGAGACACAGGCAGAGGGAGAAACAGGCTTCATGCAGGGAGCCCAATGTGGGGCTTGATCCCTGGTCTCCAGGATCAGGCCCTGGGCTGAAGGCAGGTGCTAAACCGCTGAGCCACCCGGGCTGCCCAAGGGCCAATTTTGTAAAGAAGAGTTGTAAAAAAGAGATACATAATATTTTGTGGAGGGCAGGAGAAGGGAGGGCTATTGTGATGGTCAAAAGCATGACATGGAGTCCTGAGTTTGAATCCTGGCTCTGCCGTTTATTTTCTGACTCTGACAAATGTACTTACCCTTTCTGAGTCAGTTTGGTCATCTGAAAGACAGGGATAACAGTAATAAGATATCTGCCTTGCAGAACTTTGTGAGGACTAAGTGAGATCATATATGTAATGTGCTTAGCATGGGGCTTGGCGGATGTTAACTGCTCAAGAAATTAGCCATTATCAAGAATGTTACCACCATACTCATCTCGTTGCATCTAACCACCCTTTCTCCCAGCTGCAAAGAGAATAAGGGTCCCTGGGGGATTAACAGTAATAACTGACACCTACTTCTGGGAAAGTGTTAGAGTAACAAATTCCAGACCCAGATCAACTCTCACAGGCCATTGGAGCTCAGAGGCTGCTGAGGGGAAAGGGCAGAAGCTGGGAAAGCTGAGTGGCTGGCACCAAGTGAACTGCATGCAAATGGTCCACAGAGTAGTGCCAGTGGCTAGTAGTCTCCTCAGGGCAGTACCACAGGTGCTCTGACACAGGACTGCCAAAGCTGGACATGACTTCACACCCCTTTGTAAAAGGCAAAATACTTGGGAGAGGGTCTCAGTTTCAAAAACTCACCATCACTTACAGGAAATACAATCAGGAAGAAGATGCATAGCAAGAGAGAGGTGCCAGCTAATTCCCAAGAGGATTCCCAAGGCCATAGCATACCTTGATAAATTTTCCAAGGTCTGGGGCTGTTCCCCCATCAGGCTCCCAAACTCAATATGGTCAACAGGCTGAGTGAGGGTGGATTTGTCTTTTAGGAACAGACTAACATCAACCAAAGTAATAAAACACTGATATATAGACCAGAATGCTAATTCTATCTCTGTCTCTTTCTTCCTAATATTTAATGAATGCCTACCATGTGCCAGATAGCTATAAATAAAACACAGTCTCCAGTCTCATAGAGTATGCATTCTCATTGGGAAGATAAAAAGTAAACATCTTTCAAGAGAATCAAAAGACAAGCCACAGACTGGAGAAAATATTTATAAAAGATCTATCTGAAAAGGAATGTTAAGCAAAATATACAAAGAACTCCGAAAACCCAACAATAAGAAAACAAACAACTTAAAAACTGGGCATAAGATCTAAACAGAGAGATACCTCACCACAGAAAATACAGATGGCAAGTAAGCATATGAGAAAATGCCCCACACAGTGTGTCATTAGGGAATTGCAAATTAAAACAACAAAATTATACTGCATACCTATTAGAATGGCCAGAATCCAAAACATGACAACACTAAATGTTGGCAAGGATGTGAGGCAATAGGAATTTTCATTCATTGCTGCTGGGAATGCAAAATGGTGCAGCCACTTTGGAAGACAGTTTGGCAGTTTCTTACAAAACTAAACATATTCTTGCCATACAACCCAGCAATTGTGCTCTTTGATATTTACTCAGAGGAGTTGAAAACTTATGTTCACATAAAAACCTGTACACAGGTGTTTATAGCAGCCTCATTCATAACTGCCCAAACTTGGAAGCAACCAAGTTGTCCTTCAGCAGGTAAATGGATAGAGATAAACTGTGGTACATCCATACAGTGGGATATTATTCAGCAGTAAAAAGAAATGAGCTGTTAAACCATGGAAAATGTGAAGGAAATTTAAATGTATATTATTAAGTGAAAGAAGCCAATCTGAAAGGGCTCCATACTGTGTAAGTCCAACTACCTGACATTGTAGGAAAGGCAAAGCTATGAAAACGGCAAAAAGATCAGTGGTTTCCAGAAGTTAGTGGGGAGAGAGGGCTGAATAGACAGAGCACAGAGGATTGGGGGGCAGTGAAACTCTGCATGATGCCATAATGATGGCTAACATGTCATTATACTTTTATCCAAATCCATAGAATGTACAACAAAAAGGAACAACTTGCGTAAACTGTGGACCTTGGTTGGTGGTAGTGCGTGGAAGAGGTTGGGGGAGGAGGAGGGCTTATGGGAGAACTCTGTACAGTCTGCTCCATTTTTCTAGGAACCCAAAGCTGCTCTAAAAAAATAAAGTATGCATTTAAAAAAATCTATGTAAATAATTAATAGCAGAGAATGATAGACATCATGAAAGAAACTTAGGGTTAGATGTGGGGAATATGAGGAGCAGGGGGCCACTTAGCCAAGGTGAAGCCATCTCCACAGAGCCAAGGTGAGGCGGCAAGGAAGGCATTCCAAGACAAGAGACCAGCAAGTGGGCGTAGTCCTGGGTAACAACTGCCTAACAGATTGGGATCCTCCTGCTTGTGCGGCCCTGCACACCTTTTCCCGGCAGGCACACTGTACAGGGAAGTGAGCTATGGTCAAAAGACTGCATGGTAAATAAGGAGCCAGAGCAAGGGACGAAGTGATCCCAAGTAGTGACCCCACAAAAGGCTACAGTGGCTGCTTGCCAGTCCAGGATGTTTGTGAATCGAGGCTGCTCCCCAGAGGTAGTGCTGAAGAGTCTGCCCCATTGCCTCTGCCATCCACATGTCTTTTCTCCAGGTTGGCTAACACAATGTGTTTGGCTACTGTTAATCTTATTTGGGCAAGGTGTTCAAACTACTCATCCTTTCTATATCTTTCCTCATCTACAAAATGAGGATAATAAAAGTTACCTTGCAGGGCTCCAGGGTAGCGATGAGGAATCTGTGAGGTAATGAAGCTGTGTGAAGCCCCTTGCCCAAAAATAGTCGCTGTTCAATATATGGTTAGGTTTATTGCTGTTATTCATATTATTTTGGCTATTTTTCACCAGTCTGTGAGCTTTGTCAGTTCTTTAATGGAGCATAGGAATAGCCTATAAAGTATGGTCTTAGGGCACACAATCTGTGTAATCTCAGGCAAGTACAGTGAGAACTAGAGAGGAAATTCCAGGAGGAGAAAAGCTTTTTTAATGACTTACTAATGTGAACTGAGCACATGTGGAGCTGGTAGTGGTTTTTCTATGAAAGGAGGATGGGCAAGAGATGGCTAAGATGAGTGAGGATAGGGAAGTCAAGGCTCTAGACATAGGGGAAGCCTCCTGTATTGAGCTCTACATCTGCCAGAACACTGAGCTGCCCACCTTCTGGCCCAAAGCACTGGCTATCCAAGGAAGGAAGTTGGCCCCAGGGAGGGATCTCTGTTCCTAGAGCAGACATTGATGAAAAAGATGAGATGGCTCTATCTGTCCTGGCAACAGAGAGTGCACACAAGAAGAGGGGAGAAATGTTTTGTATTTTCCCTTTATTCTCTTTCTTCCAGGCTTCCCAGATTTGACACAGTCTCCATTTTCTTTCTAGTAGAGGGGAAAATGACAACTAAGATTTCTCTTGAATCTTGGCAACAGAGCTCAGACTTCTTTAGTGTGCAGTAAAAATGGCATTGACCTCAGTAACAAATAAATTAAATCCTGGTTGGCTTGGAGTTTAACATCTTGGCCTTTCTAAGTTCACTCACCAAATGATTTACTTCCTTAGCTCCTTGAACCCAATATCCCCAGCAGCTGACCTTCCAGTGAATACCATTTATCTTACTTCAGGGATACAGATCTCAGACAAAACTGAAAACAGGTCTTAGAAATATCCATGAAGATTAAATGTGTTTTAGACATGCATACCCTGAAGGGATGAGAGCCAGCCCCCACCCTGTCTCTAGCTAAAAAGAAATTCACCTGAGGATTGGGCTGTCCAAAAGGAGCATTAAATTGGGAGCTGGGTTACCTGAGACCCTGAACCTGTTCCTTATCAATAGAGTGACCTTGAACAAGTCACATTACTTCTCTAAGCCTAAGTTCCCACTCAGTGTAACAGAGGTTGGAGGGCTGCCTCAAGACACCCAGCCAGCTTGCCATTTATATACTGTGTTGTCAAATACCTGTTCAGGTCTTGTCCTTCCAGTTTCCTCCATGACTTCAATAGTCTAAGGACACCTCTTTTTATCATTTCACTATAGACAGTAAGTGCCCCAGAACTGCTCAGTTTCCTCATCTGCACCAGGGGTGGGAGCAGTGACCTAAGGTTTAGTGCCACCTCCAGTTATTGGCTCAGGGCTCTGCAGAGCAGCTGGCAGTGATGTTCCTGGGAAATGAGCTGGAGGCTGCTACAGTTTGGCTGTTTCCCTGAACAGCTGGTGTGGAGAGTAGGGAGGGCAGGACAACCTCTGAGACTCTGGCCAACTGCAGCGTATATTAAGGGCAACCCAGATGGCTGCTAGCCAACAACCCAGGCCCGTCTAATTTGCACACTGTAGTTTCTCCTTCTGAAGGTGTCTCTCTCTAGTATATGGTGAAGGATGTTTGTTTCGTTCTCCTTCTATACCTGTCCACCTGAGCAAGACCTTAACTTGAGTCTCTTTCTTCGTATGGATTGTCATGAGTCTCTTCCTTCCCCAGGGCCAATCAGTGGCACCTCACATGGGCTCCAAGACCACCAGGCTTCCTTGAACAGACTATAGGGGAGGGAGTCTAAGGGAAGATCACACTCCTTTGTCCTACTAAGTTGCAAGTGTGGCTATAGCTTATTTTCCTAAGGCTGTAGGGTTAACAAAACTGCTAAAAGCTTGGGGTTGGCAAAAGAGAGTTACAATTATAGAATAAAAACTGTTAAGCTGGAAGCTGCCTATAGACTCTCCTGGAGCCCACTGCCCCATGGCCTGCGTGCCCTGCTTGCCTTCTCCTTCCACAGCCTTCAGACATGCTCTGACTGTAGAGCTAACCTAATTCACAGACAGGACGGCCCTTGGCCTAACTGCCCTACCTGGAGTCCAGGCCCCAACTCTTTGTTTTCCCTAAGAGAGAAGGGAAAACTCCTCCACCAAGTGAACACTGGAAGAACTTCTGCAGTGAGTAGTAGCTTTGCCCACTGAAAAGACAGCCTTCCATATTAGTATGCACAGCCATTTATTTCCCCTTATCTCAATATGTCCATTCTAGAATCAGCTCTTGAGTTTTCCTCTGCATAACCAAAAAGCCTAGTATTTTTCCCAAAACAAAAACAGTCTTTTCCTGTAGGTAGGTTTTCCTTCTTTCTTTGCTAACCAGAAAACAGCTGAGGCTTTGGAATTACTGCATCCCCTGCTTCAAGCCCTCTTGAAGGTTGCAGCGGTATCAGGGTCTGATATGAGAGCACCCCATCGTATAAGTAATAATCAGACACCAATGACCATATCTGGACCAGTCATAGTTGAAGGCAGAAGGTGCTGGGCAGCCTTCAGGTAAGTTCTTCTACAAGCCAGGGTTTTAAACTAAGCACAGAATGGCCTTTGAGTATATAGCACATGGCTTCATCAGCCAGCAGGACCAAATTACTCCTGTGTTTATTATTTTTTTAAAGGCATTGACCTATGCATAAACAGCACTTGACATTGAAAATTGCCACACTAAATACCCTGCTCCTCTGCCCGATTACAGCAGCCTCGGAGCTCTTCCAAATTGTCACCTAGGATGAATATGACAGCAAACAATGCTTTAAAAGTAAGTAATCTGCTCTATAATTATTTTAGCGGCTGCAACTGCCAACCAGCAGGATCACTTATGAAAAAGGATGCAGTCGTTCCTTATTAAAAATGCATGAATATACAGTCTCTTGATTGTGGAAATAATCAGCAGACTATCTAATGTAACAAGACTTAGCCACAGAAGAATTAATTAGGGTGAAATTGATTAAGGAAAAGAGGGTAAAAATCTATCTGTGATGATTCAGGCTCTGCGATTAAACTCAAGCATTAATTCTCACATTCTTTTCAAATTAAGAGCCTCATGTAAATGCTCCGCATTAATATTCCAATATACCCCACCTCCCTTAAAACCAAAGAGAAATGCAGACATTTCTAATGAAAGCTAAAGATCTTGTTCAGTTGACTGTAAAACCTCTGTATTAAGGATTTCAGGAGATTGGAGTTTTAATTATTATTTTAAATAAAAGACAGGGCAGGGATTTGGAGCGGGGGTAACGAAATCCCTGAATTCATTCTGGTTTTGAGCACTTAGAACTTTCATCAGGAGATTTCTCAAAAAATCTCTGAAGGAAGCATGCAACACAAATGATTATGTGACAGCCTCCTGAATTGTCTTTGTTTTGCAGTAACCTGCTCTGGTACAGATAAGGGGACCTTGAAGGGGTCATATATTCCATCCCTTACCCTGTGGCAGAGCTGTATTAAACCAGAGACCCATCCATAATTATCTACCATCTCCTGAGAGGCCTCTGGGCACTGGAACTCCACAACTCCCTCGGTAACACGATCAGGCAGCTAATATATTCCCAGCTCCAGCTTGTTCCCCCCCCACCTCTCCCCACCTCCCCCCCCACCCCCCCACAGCCATTTAAAGGATGTGAGTGAGGAGAAGCTTCCTGCATCACTGATTTTTCTCTTTTCATTTTCCCTCCATTAGGAGCCCGCTCTGTGGTTCCTGGCTCTCCTCATCCAAACTGTGTTTATGTTTCACAGGGTCACTGACCTTTCCTTGATCCTCCAAGGACTGCTATCTTTGTGGCTCTTCTTCCATCTGCTGCCTTGTTTTTTGTCCCGTGGTTGAGTACATCCTTTGTCTGGGTGGGGAAAGGCAACTCATGGCTCAGAAGCATCACACAGGGCTCTAAGCTGTCCTTCTGTGCAGTATGCAACCACTCAACACCATCTATGGGACCCCCTAATCAAGGTGCTCTGAGGTGGGGGGTACCCAGAGTTGCCAGCTTTTATTCAGTGAAATGTGAGGAGATGTGAGGAGAAGTAAAGAAGCAATTTCAAGCCCTTTGTTTAGCCTGAATATGATCTTTTCTCTTTGCCACCCTGGGAGGTAGTCATGGTCCCATTTTACTTGGGAGGCAGAGGTGTTCACAGAGGCCTCCAAACAGAATCTAATTCCACCTTGGGTCTCTAGCCAGGTCCCCCTGAGGAATTTATCAAGCAGTGACCTGGGGAGAGGGCATTCTAGGCAGAGGGGGCAATGTAAGGGGATCTGGGAACAGCATGTATGTATCAGGCTTCACCTTCCTGGGCCAACAAGGGAGGTGTCATTTACATTTATGACAAAATATCCATGATGTCGTCCCCCCCCCCCCCGCCGCCCTATGACACTGCTTACTGGTTTCTAACTGCCTCAAGCATAGCTGGGCAGATATCATTGGAAGAATGCAGGGCAGGCCACCAAAAAGTCATCAGAGGGTTATTACTGAAAGCCTCAGGGAGAAATCCAAACACTATCTCAGGGAGAGCCATACTACCCTATAGCCTGGCTCCACTGCTCATACCTACAGCCCCAGGCTCACCATACCTGACTTTGAACAACAAATAAGGAATATGGCAAGGCCCTGTCTCCCCTCTCAGGAAGCTCCTTCACTTCTATGTAAATTTGTGGATGCAAATTGTCATGAGGAGGCAGAGACCCCAAAGCAGCCCAGCCCCAAATGCAAATACTTATGGGGGAGGGAAGGATGGTCATCCTAACAACACCCATCCACAGAGCCTGGAATCCCAGATCCAATCAAAAGATCCTGTGCCCTGCACAATGACTACCATGGCCATAACTAATCCTCTCCCTCTTGTCCACTCCACCCTGTCTTTATGCTGTTCTTCTCTCATCTCTCCCTCAATTCGGTTATTAGCAACCTAGTTCTAATGACCTACCCAGGACTTTAACTTTATCCTTGGTACTAAAAAGGATGCAAGAGAAAAAGATGTGAACTCTGCTCTCAGGAATTTCACAGGTGGTCAAGAGAATGACATGAACTCAACCAAAGCAAGTGAAAAAAAAAAAAAAAAAAAGCAAGTGAAAAATCATAATAGATAGTATGTCATAACTTATTACATCAAGTGCCACCAATTTAACATTGAGTGAAGACAGAAAGGGAGCAACTCCTGGGACATGGGCTGGGGTGATTAGAAAGATTCCAGGGAATAGGTGAGACTTGAATTCATTCTTGAGGCTCAGTTGGCATCATAAGGATTGCGGGGAGAAAGAAAAGATTCCAGGGAAGGGTGAGACAGCAAAGGGCTCAGGCTGGAGGGCAGGTTAGAGGACTAACCTAACCTCTAGCCAGGCTAGAGGGGAAGGTTATGCTGGGGAGTAAGAGAAGCCAAGCTTTGCAAGCCTTGAATGCCAGCTATAGAGGCCTGGATTTTAAGCTAGGTTGTGAATTCTCAAACCTTGGTGTGCTGCAGCATTACCTGGGGTACTAGTTAAAATGAAGGTTCCCAGGCCCCAGCCTCAGGAGGCAGAGCATTTTAAATAAGCACCTCAGGTGACCCTGATGGTGGCCCACTGGCACATTTACTAAAGGCTCTTTTCTCACCAGCTTTGTCCCTCCAATGAGTAAACCTGGGCTTTGTTTGCATCATGGAAACCATGGAGCCAAAAAGGGTTCCCAGCTTCTGCAAGGACATTGAGCCTTGTCTCCTAGAAACCTGGAGGTTGGGACAGGGAACTGTTTTGACTTCACTATAGCCAAAAGAAAAGCAGCTTTCAACAACAACTCAACTACAAGAGTCCTTCTTGCACAAGAATGAAGAAGCTGCTTTAGATCCTGGGACTATATGGAACTAGCTACCCCAGTGATTAAAAGTGGAATCAATGAAGAAATACATTTGCTGGAGATACTTGTATATTATAAAAGTGTTCGGGGTGCCTGGGTGGCTTAGTCGGCCTGGCATCTGACTTTATTTTGGCTCTGGTCATGATCTTAGGGTTGTAGGATGAGCCCACATCAGGTTCCATGCTCAGCACAGAGTCTGCTTAGGATTCTCTCCCTCTCCCTCTACCCCCATCCCCTACTCGCACATGCACACTCTTTAAATAAATAAAATAATAAATAATAATAAACTAAATACAAAGTGTTCAGCTTTAGGTTCCTTTAAACAGCTATCTCTCCTTAGTTAATGTGACATACATTGACTCCTGGATCTGCCATTTAATAAATGTGCTTAATGGTGAGTTACTTGCCCTCTCTTTTAAACCTGTTTGCTCAAGTCTCAATTTTTACTGGGAAATTTTCAAACAGAAAAAAGTTGAAAGGATTGTACAGAAAAACCTATAAATCTTTCACGTAGATTTACCAAGTGTTAACATTTTGCCATTTGTTTTCTTTTCCTCTTTTTACATAGATTTAGAAGTATACCTATATTTCTATATTATAGATACATATTATGTATATATACATATCTCTGTATATACGAAGATATATATACGATATCCTATCATATATATACATATCTCCCTGTCCTTCTGCCTCTTCCCTGACTCTTGCATGACTCTTCCCAGAGCTGTTATAAGGGCTAAATGGGGCATTGAAAATAAAATGCTTGACATAGTGCTTAGCACATAAAGAATGCTCCAAAGGGGTGCCTGGGTGGCTCAGTCAATTTGAGCATCCGCCTTTGGCTCAGGTCATAATCCCCAAGTCCTGGGACAGAGCCTTGCATTGAGCCCCACATCAGCTGCCTGCTATTTGGGGAGCCTGCTTCTCCATCTCCCTCTGCCTGCCATTCCCCCTGCTTGTGTGCTCTCTCTCTCAAATAAATAAATAAAATCTTTTTTAAAATTCTCAAAAAAAAAAAAGTGTGTGTATAGAGCTAAACATATTGCACACATACATACACTCACACTCACACATATACTCAAAATGCATATATGTATATATGCATGCCCAGGAAGGTAAAGTTCTGGCCAAACAATGAACAGAACCCAGTTCAAGCCCCATCTGCCTGACTCCAAATCCAAATCTTATGCCCATTCTGCAGGCAATAGGTCAACCCTTATCCCCTTATAAGAAACATTTGATCTAAATCATCTGAGTATTGTTATAAAAATTAGAGTTGGGATCCCTGGGTGGCGCAGCGGTTTGGCGCCTGCCTTTGGCCCAGGGTGCGATCCTGGAGACCCAGGATCGAATCCCACGTCGGGCTCCCGGTGCACGGAGCCTGCTTCTCCCTCTGCCTGTGTCTCTGCCTCTCTCTCTCTGTGTGTGACTATCATAAATAAAATTTTAAAAAAATAAAAAAATAAAAATAAATTATAAAAATAAAAAAATTAAAATTAAAATTAGAGTTGATTACAAATATCTTATTTACACCTAATTTCAAGATGCATAAAGCAGGACCCAACTGCTCTGATTATACAAGGTTGGCTGTGGGTCCCCACACCTATGCCCTTTCTTCCCAGAATCTGCTAGTTAGTGCACTGCTTTCAGCTCACTGCTCTGTTGGCAATCTCACAACATCCCAAACTCACCACATTAAACAGCAGTCATTGTGCACCCAGAAACAACATATTGTGGCCAGAGAGCACTCTGTCCTTCACCCTATACAGAGTAATTGGTCTAGAATAAGGACAAGACCATGTGCTCATTTCAGCAGCACATATCCTAGAATAAGGACAAGACCAGAGAATAAGCCTTGGTTGAAGTAGGGAAACTTTAGGGTTCCAGGTCAGGTGGAGGTCCCTGAGAGCTCCCATGGGTTTTCATTGGAAATTCCCATCCCTGCTTTCAACTAAGTACCCCAACCCCAATCTGTGGAAGGGAATCCACAGCAGCAGTAAATCATCATTTTGAGTCAAGGGTCTTTATCTCATATGAACTAGGATGAATCCACTCAAGAACTAATCCCATCCGTCTGGGATTGTGAAATGTGGGTTTGCTGTTTAGATGCACATCTGGGATTTAAGGCAGGCAAAAATCACTTCCAATGAAGACTTCACAGAGCTGGTGGGCCTTGGGGAGGGGTGGATTGGAGTTGGATAAGGAGGAGGAGGAGGAAGAGCAGTTCTGATTTTGGGGTGATGGGGGTAGAGAGCATTAGTAAATGCACAGAGCTAGGATAATGAAGGGCTGATCCAGGGATTAAGGGACAATGTGTGCCAGGAAGAGTAGGATCCACGCACTGAGAGGGCAGGGCCCTCCCAACACAGAGCAGATAGTGGCTGTGGAGCAGCTGAATATTTTATTGATGGAAAACTGGATGTGGCTCTGGTGCTTGGGATGTGGATTCTGATTTCAGGGCTGGGTGGACTAGATGGCTGATTAGGCTGCAAGAGGGTGACTGAGGCCCCACCCCAGGCTTCTCAGCCCAGCAGAGCACAGATCCCAAACTTCCTGCTCAGCAATATCAATGAGTGTGCATGCTCTGGCTCTGGAAAGATGAGCAATGCATTGCCTCACAGGCCCTCAGTTCCAGTTATTCAGGAACATACATTTAGCACCTACTATTATAGCCCTGGGGATCAGTCTGTGGATCAGCTTGGAGACACAGACCCCCTAACAGTCCTCTAACTGGGAAGAACAAAGCACTGTGGCCTGAGGCATCTCAGAAGAGGGGCTGCCTGTGCTGATACATTCCTCAGACAGAGAGGAAGGAGAAGGATGCTAGAAATATTTAGTGAGGACTCAGCAAAACATGAGCTAGGAACTTGTTCTATACCACAACCCTTAAACTTCATAGTCACTGTAAGAAGTAGGTATCGTAGTTCCTAACTGCATAGACAAAAGGCATTCCAGGTAGGCACATATGCAAAAGAATACATGGAGGGAACTTTGGAATGCGAGGACACTTAGCAGTTTAGAGAAGCTGAAGCATTGGAGGCTTACTGCGGTGGGAGGTGGGAAGCTGGCAGGAAATGAGCCTAGGAAGATGGATTGTCAGGATGACAAACTTGGACTTTACCTACCTAGCCACCTACCTTTGAAGGGTAATGAAAAGGATAGTGGCAAATGTCCCTTTTACTCCTACCTTGATGGCCTTTTGGGTCCTGGCCTCCTCTCCACATCCTAACCATTCCACCCTATTAACAAATAGCACACCTTTAAAAAAAAAAAAAAAAAAAAAAAAACAAATAGCACACCTTTACTGTGAGCCACACACTCTCCTAGGCACTGAGAAAGTGGGCATGGACAAAGGCCTACTCTCATGGAGTAACGGAAGAGGGAGTAGTAGAAAGAGACACTATCTAGGACACAAATACATCAAAAAATGCAAAATTGTGATAGGTGCTGTGACAAAAATCAAACACATAAATGGGAAAGAAAGAGATGGGGAGGAGTGGAGAGGCTGCTTTAGTTAGTTGTTTTCTCCCTTCTCCATGGACCTCTGGGTTGTAGGGGTGCAGGGGTCTCAGGACACAGAGTTAGGAGCTTTTTCAATTTCCTGCATTTCAAATCCTTTCCTGAAAGTAAGTTGACTTCCTAGAAAAACATATCCCTTGCTTCCAACATTCTTGGGCCACTGATGCTGCTCCTGGCCAAGACCAAGGGAAAGACCCCTAACTTTGGACTCAGCCTAACCTGATTCCAGTGGGGATTAAGTGAGAGGCATGGTATGAAGCATCCTGTGCCCTCCCTTCCAGGATCAGGAGCCCAAAGTGCAGAGCCCACTTTGTATTCCAGAGCTGGAAAGGCTAAAATGCCACGGCCGTACAGGACACACAGTTTGGAGATAATTTTCAGGGATGGGTTTCTTTCCCTTCACCCATGAGTCATTACAGAATATCATCCTCTTAGCAGCCAACAGTGTCCTTTCTCTGGAATGACCCCTCTGCTTCATTACCCTTTCTTGGCCTTTGGTTATGCAGAAGACCTATTTAATTCCAGGCCCAATAGTCCTCAGAGGAACCAAGTCACCCTGAGTAGTCTCCCCAGTTCACATAGTCTTGGGCCCTTTCAGCATATGTTTTCCCACCTCAGTGGCCAAATTGGTGTTCGTCCTAAGAGTCAGGGAGGAGCAAATGGGATGCTGGTAGGATGGCTTGTCATGCCCTGGTTTCTGGATCATGAAGATCCACCAGGTCAAACTGGATAAGTTGTGGTATAGAGCTGGAGCCCAATGAGTGGCTCCTTGGATACGAGCCAACCTGCTGGGGCCTGGGCACACCCAAAGAGGATTGTGAGCAGGTCAAACCAGTGGGGCCAGATCCCAAGCTGTGCCATCCTAAAAGGATTCTTAAGAAAGTAGGCAGATGCTAGGAAGGGTAGGAGTAAGAGTCCAGCTCATGCCTGCACCAACCTAAAGGAAGTGGGAAGGGGAAGGTGAGTATAGGCCTTGACCAGCTACAGGCCAGAGGCTATATTGGGATCTGGACTTCCTATCCCAAGTGCAGAGGAGGGAGCAATTCTTGTTGGGCTGCTTATCTGTGCCTTCCATCCCTCCGAGGAACCCTGGCTGGGTCCGGTTTTATTACAACACCTTTGCCTTCTTGCTTCCCTCAGGGAGTCATGGTAACAACTGAAGACCCTGGAGAATGATTTGGTAGCCACCTTCCTCGCTTAGAGGACCTTTTTCACCTTTCTACCCTCCTTTGGGCATTTCCTAAAGCCCAGCCTTTTTTTTTTTTTTTTTTTTAAGATTTTATTTATTTATTCATGAGAGAGACAAAGACATAGGCAGAGGGAGAAGCAGGCTCCATGCAGGGAGCTGGATGTGGGACTGGATCCCTGAACTCCAGGATCAGGCCCTCAGCCAAAAGCAGAGCTTAACCGCTGAGACATCCAGGCATCCCAAGCCCAGCCTTTTGAGAGGTAACAAGAAAGTAGTGTGTTTTTTAAAATTTCACAGAGCAGAGCATTATTGCCAATCAGAGCTCAAGACAATGCAGAATTTGAGGCCATGTGTGTGAAGAAGGCAAATCCATCCAATATCCATCTCAAAAGCATCCTAAAGCTAAATAATGGGAAATTCTGCACTCTTCCCCTCCCTTCCCTCTGCCTCTCTCTATATATACACATACACACACACACACACCCTCCCCCACACCCATTTCAGAATCTTCCCCTTTTCTGCCAGTCTCTGCCTCCTCCCCCCCCCCATCTCTTTTCTTTTTTTTTTTTTTTTTTTTTTTCCCCATCTCTTTTCTTAGCAGGAGCACACCAGGACAAAAAAATGTTACTATATGAGCCTCCCAGCCGCAGAACTGGTTTCTCAGAAAGAGTTAATACAGATCTGACCAGAATCATTGCTGTCCTGAGCCCATTTCTCAGACTCACCCTGTCTAATATAACCCAAGAAATGAAGCAATTGCATGTAGTGGTCTTCACCAAAGGGTGCCCAGGGTTGCCCTGGGGAGCCATCTCTGCTGTTGTTCTAGGAGAAGGCTAATTCACTTCCTGTTGCAGGAGACTGCTGATATGGTCCCTTCCCAGGGATCAGCAGCACTGAGGGACTTGGGAAGGGCACTTATAAAATATGGGTTATTAATGGGCTGCTGAGGGTCTGGGAAGGCCCTGAAACTGAATGCGCAAGTGTAAATATGTGTGTTTTCCTGGGGATGAGAATATGTTTTGTCTGATTCTCAGAAGATTTAGAGACTCCACTCAAATGGTTACTAGTGGGCCAATAGATAAAACAAAAAAAAATTGAAATGTTCCTTCTCTCATTTCGCTCCCCAATCAATGTGTTTTATGCAATTCCTCATGTAAAGTGGAAGCCTCGGCCCATAGAAAGCAGGGGTTGAACATCCTGAATATGCAGTTCCTTGGATAGTCACCAAGAGAAGATCTGAGCAGGAGACATGATGTCACCTTTAGGGAGGAGACTCTTCAGCTGTCTGGAGTGAGGGGAGGAAGTAGGAGGAGAAATCAGTGGCCTTGAACCCCGAGGGAGAGCCCCAGAACACCTTTCTGGGACACAGTCCAGGCTCTGCCTTGTGTATACAGCTCTAAAAGAGATGCTGTGCAGATTCCAAGCTGCCAGATCCTGGAGGTCCTAAGGGAGAACCCAGCCCAAACCAACCCAGATGGTGTCTGGGCATCCTGTACCCTACCTACCAAGATCAGGAGCCCAAAGAGCAGAGCCTACTGTTGAGTCAGACCTAAGATAGCTGAACACCAAGACCAGTTCCCCTGACCTCCCATGGGAGGGAGGAGAGAGAAGAGGGAATGAGGGCCTCCACCCACTAGCCTCTGAGTCTCTTTAGCCCTTGGCATGGTAATTAATGGCCGGGAAGTTATGCATCAGCCTCTGCAACCTAACATGGCAGGAGCTCCCTCCTGACAGCAGAGCTAATAAGAAATTTGCTAATGCAATTTATCACTTTAAAAAGCCATATGTCGGTGAGGATGAGCACTTCTCTGCGGCAGCCAGTCTAATTGTCAGAGCAGAGCAGCAAGCAGCTCTCTGAAGGGGGTGAGGATGATGTCTTCACTGAATCGGTGGCGCAATGCAGCAGACAGAATGGGAGGAGGGGTGAGGTGCTGGGCCCCAGGCCCTCAGCCTGTCCTGCCCCCAGGAAGCTGGCCTCTGCAAGACTGTTCTAAGGACCTTTTAAGAACCCGATGTGCCCTGAGCTCCAGCTCCTGCTGGAAGCTGTACTTGCAGCTTCTCAGTTTATGCCGCAGTATTAAAATAAGAAACAGGTCTGTCTGCAGTGACAGCTGATCTAAGTCTCAGCCAGTGAATGTCAACACACTAGACCCCATTCAGGCTCCTGACAAATTTGCTTTTTCTCTCCCAGACCTCTGCAATGACTCTAATCAGGAAAAGGACCACTAATCCTGAGTCAGATGCAGAGGAAGATTAGAAATCAACCTCTGGAGCACCTGGGTGGCTCGGTCCGTTAAGTGTCTGCGTTTGGCTCAGGTCATGATCCCTGGGTCCTGGGATCAAGTCCCACACAGGACTCCCTGCTCTGTGGGGAACCTGCTTCTCCCTCTCCCACTCCCCCTGCTTGTGCTTAAGCTCTGTCTCTCTGTCAAATAAATAACATATTTTTAAAAAAGAAAAGAAAAATCCAGTTCTGGCCCCATAAGATCCATGCTCCCTGCTTAGACAAAAGGTAACTTGCTTTGAATGCCCAGTGTTTGGCAAAAACAAACAATGGTTTCCGGAAGGGGAAAAACTGCTGCCATGGGATTTTTTTTCCGCTCACTCCAAACCATCTGCCCCCAAAGCAAATTCACAGAGAAGCAAGTGTCCCTGTGGGAACAGAGCCCAGGGCTACCAAGAATGCTCTGGGAGGGATTAAAAATGTCCACATGTCTGGATCCCCCTGCTTTCTGGAATAGTCCTCCACTCTCAGTTATCCCTGGGAATGAAGGGGAGCTGGGGAGAGTGATGAAGGAGGGCAAGCCCCCAACACCCAGAGAAACATCACACCCAATTTCAGTCAGTTCAGCTTTCTTCTAAACCAAGTGTTGATCTTAATTTTTCCTTATCCTTTAATTAATGCTTTGAATATTGGTGGAAACACTCGAGGAAGACAAAGCACAAGGACCCAGGTAATAACCAGTAGAAAGAAGCAATGCCATACTAGGGTTCTGGACAGTTCTGTGTGCATATACCACCCCTGATAACTGAGAGGAGCTAGTAGGCTGCCTTCCTGTTTAAGACCTTTCTTGGCCCGATGACTCACCTACTCTTAAGAGTGACAAGTGAGGGCAGGCACTGGGAACTCTTTATGAGTCTAATCTGCAGGAGGAGGGTTTTGCAACAAGTCCCCTCAAGAAGTTAAAGCCACCTGTGTGTATGCAACCGGAGGCAATGGGCAGTGGGCAACTCCACTACCTTCCTGTTGTGCCTGACCAGCCCCTAAGCAGAGCACCCTGAGTGGCCTGGGATCTGAGGAACAGCCTTCAAGGCTTGGCCCAGGATTTGGCAGCCAGGGCTACAGGAGCAGAGAGGAACATGCACTGGAACTGCTTGAGCTGAAAAGGGGCCTAGGGGCCCCTTAATGTGCTCTTAAAAATGTATTTTAATGTCTGAGGTCCTGTCCTCTTATTTTAATTTTTTAAAAAATTTTCCTGGTTCTCCTCCCATGTTTATTTTCCAAATAAATCTTAGTACAATTTTTGCCAAGTTTATTTAATAAGATTTTTTTTTTTTTTTTAATTCATGAGAGACACAGAGAGAGGAGCAGAGACCTAGGCAGAGGGAGAAGCAGGTTCCTCCCAGACAGCTTGATGCAGGACTCGATCCCAGGACCCCAGGATCACGCCTTGAGCTGAAACCAGACATTCAACCCCTGAGCCACCCAGGTATCCCTTTTTTTGCTAAGTTTAAAAAAGATTATCCTGTTGATATTTGATTGGGCTCACATTAAATTAACAGATTTATTTAGGGAAAATTTTTCATTCTTGCAAGATTGAGTCCTTCTATTCAAGTTAGACTATTTTTTACATTTAAATAAAGCCCTGATGTTCAAGTACTTTTAAAATTTCTATATTGGCTCTGAACCACCTCCTCTGATGGCTCATTTGCCAAAGATTTTGTAGACTCTTACTAAGGGGGTAATGAGCTCCCTCTTTCTTGGTAGTGAGGGAGCCCCTTTAGAATATAAGTTAAACTGCCTTAATTTAAATTGAAAGGCACTGGGACTAACAGCCACCTTGAGGTTTCTTGGCCTTGTAACCTCCAACCTAGGCTCCAGGTCCTGAAGCCTCCCTCATTCTAGATCCACACTACACACAGGAAGGCAGTCTCTACCCCATGGCCAACTCTCACCTAGTCAGTGGTGAGCACCTCTGGGTCCCAGGGAGGACACCCAAGGAATATAAAGTCCCTGCCTTCAAGACCCGAGATTAGTAGGTTAACGAGAGGAGTTGCTGGTACAGATCCTCCTGGCTAAAGCCCACTCACACTTTTCTCAAGTAACCCATTTGCAAGGCCGGCTTCACAGGGGCAGTCATACAGTCACACACATCCTAGTGCATAGATGGATACTATATATGCTGGGTTTAATGCTTTCTTATCACCATCTTGAAATTCTCAATACTTTCAAACAAGGAACCCCACAGTTTCATTTTGCACTAGGCCCCACAAGTTACATAGCCAATCCTGTTCTCTGTAACAGTTGAAAGCTCAGAGATAGGAACAGTCCAAGTCACTCTCAGAGTTGGCTGACATTCAAATACTGGATGTAAGTCTGGGGACAAAGCTGGCCCTTCAGTAAACTCTGTATCCAGCAGCAGGCAAAGCCTCACTCCCACCTGGCAAATAGGCCTGGATGATCAATTTTTAAGGAGACACATCACAGGGGACTCAGTGCTTGCTTCCTTTGTTCCTTTTCTCAGCTTGTGTCCTGGGGTCTGGGCTATAACAGCCCACTTAGAGAATCCTCAGCACAACTTGTTGACTGTCATCTGGACTACCTCACGCATAGGCCTGCTCAGTGTTTCCCAACTTCTCCAGATGATTGCCTCTCTCAAGACTTCCTGGGAGTCTGGGCCAGCAAGGGAGAGCACTTCCAGACCATTATTAGCAGGAGCACATCCGGTCTCCTGGCCAGAGGAAGTCACCATGCCAGGAGAAGAGAAGGGTTGACCTTCTGGGCCTTAATCCGTAAGAGTTACTTGGCCACCAAGCGGTGCAGTCAGGGAGGAGGGAGTGGTAGGGCTCCGGTCAGGAAAGCTCAGAGCCATGTGTGCTTGGAAACTTCGAGATCTTCCTCCTTAGTCCCTTCAGCCAGGATGAGCGAAGCCAGCTTTGGCAGTAAAGGTGTCAGGGCACTGCTGGGAAGGTAGAGACTCAGGGAATTCCCCATGGACATTCACTTGTCTAGGAAGCCTTTCCTCCTGAGGCCTTCCTGCAAGGATGCTGGCAATAAGACAAGGATTCATGTGTAATTTCCCAACTGGAGAAGTGGAAGGAAAAATACTTAACTATTTATTTAACTCTGTCCAATTATACATTCATCCCTTCATTAATTTAGCACTTTTTGAATGCTTATTTTGTGATTACCTGGGTTAGGTTAGGTTCTGTGAGTACTTCTGAGAAATATAAGACAAGGTCTGGCCTCCAGGACCTTGAAATCTAGATATAGAGTCAAAATTAGTACAAATGAAACAATTGATGGATTACAATACAGTCAAGTGGAATATAATATGATCAGTGCTACATTGTGTGGTAAGACAGTAAGTGCTAAAGTGGAGTTTAGTAAATGTTTCCTGAGAAAATGCTTTGCCAGGCTTCGCTAAGTTCTAAGAGGTATGGAGATAGCTGAGACATGGTTCCTAGACTGAGAACCCTCAGTTCTAGTTGAGGGGACACATGTTAGTAGACAACTTTGATATGCAGAGAGTGCTGTGGAAATACAGAGGAGAGCCACTGAGCCCAATCCAGGTGATACAACACCTGATAAGTGAGGGCAGGCACCCAAAGGAAGGTTGGAAGAATGCTATAGGCACAGAGAATGGTATAGGAAACTCTGGTGGTCTGGTATGATTGAAAACTACAGCTAAGAAGTTCTCAGAAGTAGGGAAAGGCAGAAAATGAAGATAGAGAGGCTAAAAGAGGTCAGATCATGCAGAGCCTTATGAAGGAAATTAACAAAATCAGCCTTGTCGGGATCCCTGGGTGGCGCAGCGGTTTAGCGCCTGCCTTTGGCCCAGGGCGCGATCCTGGAGACCCGGGATCGAATCCCACGTCGGGCTCCCGGTGCATGGAGCCTGCTTCTCCCTCTGCCTGTGTCTCTGCCTCTCTCTCTCTCTCTCTGTATGACTATCATAAATAAATAAAAATTAAAAAAAAAAAAAAAAAAGAAAATCAGCCTTGTCTTGGTAGAGGCCACTAAAGGGTTCTTAACAGCTAACTCTCATGGCTGGGAGGAAGATGTACTTGAGAGGAACACAGCTGCAGGCTGGGAACCCAGTTAGGAAGCAATAACAGTAGTCCATGTGAAAAGTGATGGGGGCCTGCATTAGGTCAATGGGAGTCAGGATGGAGAAGAGAGGACAGGTTTTACTGTTTTCATAGCCTGGAATGTATTTCCCCATTTATTTTTTACCCAATTTGGTCCCTGGATCCTTCAGACCTCAGTTTCTCTGAGTTGTCTTACCTACCTCCAGGCTAGTGCGAGTGCCCATACTGTACCACAGCATAGCTCTGGGTAACTCCAGTCATCTTCCCAACTGTCATTCTAGATTTATTCCTGAGGTTATCTGATTAACATCTAAGGTGACCAATAAAACTGTCTTAGCCCATCCAGGCTGCTAGAACAAAAATACCATAGATGAGGTAGTTTAAAACAACAAATATTTATTTCTCATAGTTCTAGAGTCTAGAAGGTTCAAGATCAAAGTACCAGCAGATTCAATGTCTGTTGAGGACCTGTTAACTGGTTCATAGGTGGCAGTCTTCTCACTGTGTCCTCACATGGTGGCTAGGGTCCTTTTATAAGGGCACTAATTCCATTTGAGAGGGCTACACTCTCATGATGTAATTACCTCCCAAAGGCCCAACCTCTAAATGCCACCACATTAGGGGTTAGGATTTCAATATATGAATTTTTTTGGGGGGGGGGGGTACATTCAGTCCATAACAGACTATAAGATCGCTAGGGATGGAGACCATGCCTTGTTCCCTACTGTATCCTCAGCTCTTATCCAGAATCTGGCACATAATAGGGGCTCGATAAATATTTCTGGAGTGAATGGATGACAGATTTGGCTGCTATGTGAAAGCTCTATAAGAATTCAGAGAACATCGGGATCCCTGGGTGGCGCAGCTGTTTAGCGCCTGCCTTTGGCCCAGGGCACGATCCTGGAGACCCGGGATCGAATCCCACATCGGGCTCCCGTTGCATGGAGCCTGCTTCTCCCTCTGCCTGTGTCTCTGCCTCTCTCGCTCTCTCTGTGTGACTATCATAAATAAATAAAAATTTAAAAAAAAAAAAAGAATTCAGAGAACATCTATGTGGGCTGGAAGAGCTGGTATAGTCTACACAGACAAGATATGACACAGAAAAAATTAAATAACAACATAAGACAACAACGCAATAGAGATGACAAGACAATTGATGTGATATGTGTCAGACAAACAGTACAAATACTGTATGTTAAAGGCATGGAAATATCCCACCAGAGAGTGAGATACTGTTCTTGTCCCATGTCTCTTTCCTAGGAGCTTCCCAGCAATCTCTCTCATCATCTCACCATCCAGAACTGGGTCACGTGCCCCTTTCCAGGCTGACCACTGGTGAGGGAGTAGGATTTCTGTGACTGGCTTAAACCAACTGCAACTCCCTCCTGAGGCTAAGATGGGTCACTATCCACTGCGTGAAAAAGGAGTAAATATCCCATAGAAATCAGGATGTTAGACATGAATAAGTGGGAAAATGGTTGTTGACTAAAAATCAACATGTCCACTGCAGCCCACCCTTTGTAAACATCTACTCAAACCATTCATCCCATACAAAGAGGTCACTCTGTGTCAAAACGATCTAGAAAAAGCTTGATGGTGGAAGTCTCTTTTAAGAGAGTAGGACTTGGGATGCCTGGGTGGCACAGTTGGTTAGGCATCCAACTCTTGGTTTTGACTCAGGTTGTTCTCTCAGGGTTGTGAGATCGAGTCCCACCTCAGGCTAACACTCAGTGACATGGAGTCTGCTTGGGATTCTCTCTCCCTCATTCTCTGCCCCTCTACCACCATCCAAGCATGCACTCTCTCTCTTTTTCTCTCTCTGATATATAAATAATTTTTTTAAAAAAAGAAGGTAGGATTTACACACCTGGAGAACAGGCAGTGAGAAATGGGGACATGGAGGTGAAAATTAGCCAGGCTGGTTCCCAGAAAATGCCCCCTAAGAGCTATATATAATAGAAGGTGCTAGACTTAAATGGCAAAAAGGCCTGGGTTTACATCTTGACTCCACTACTCAAGTTTCTTAACCTCTTGGAATCTCAGTTTCTTCCTCACTGAAGTGGGACTGGAGGATCTGCTTTCCTGGAATGTGATCAGGATCACACCAGACTGTTTGGGACAGAACCTTGCACATAAAAAGTGCCCAACACATGTTTGTCTCCTACCTTTCTTCCTTGGAAAGGAAGCCTGTTCTGGAGAACACTTTGAGTTGCCAACACAAACTTCAACCCTACTGTGAAAGAGAGGCACCAGGCTATGCTTCCATGCCAAGACTTGAAGCATGAGTTTTCCTTCTCACTTGAGTCTTAGATGAATATTGGGCCTCTTTTTGCCTTCTTTACTTCTAACCCTTGGCCCTTTTGACATCAACTTTGACTATAGCAATCCAAGTGAGATGTTCCAGAGGCCTTATCTAGAGCCATAGATGCAAGATGGAATGAAAGATCCATCCATCTAAATACCTCTGTTATTGGGGCACCTGGGTGACTCAGTCAGTTAAGCGTCTTCCTTCAGCTCAGATCATGATTCCAGGGTCCTGGGATAGAGCCCTGCATTGGGCTTCCTGCTCCACAGGGAACCTGTTTCTTCTCCCTCTGCCTGCTGCTCTCTCTCTATCTCTCTGTCAAATAAATAAATAAAACCTTCATAAATAAATAAATAAATGAGAAAATAAATAAATACCTCCCTTATCTAAAGGCCCATCTAAGGGCCTGATTCCCCAAGGAGTTTAGAACTATGCTTTGGGATTCTTGAGGTTCATGGGATTCAGGACCCATTAGAGAATAGGAGAATGTTGTAGACATTTTTATCAGGGAAATGCACATATGTATAAAGATTATTGCATATAATTACCAGGGATTCTGCAACACTCTGAAACAGCTTCTTAGAGAAGCCAGAGAATGAGAAGCTCTGACATAGAGGGTTTGTTTGGGATGGCCCAGGACTGGTTATTGCAGGCAAGTGGGAAAAGAGCTAACTTTGCACAGGTATAAAACCATGTATTGAGCTACAGTTTTCGGATCTGGTCATCTGCTGGCTCATTTGTTCCCGGCTCCACACTCAGCCCTTGGCCTGGGCACAGACTGTGTGCACATGCAGACACTTTCAAAGGGCTTTGGGTGATGCTGATTATAAAGAAACCAGCTGAACATGTTTAGGATGACAGGTTCTTTGTCCTGAAACAGAGGATTACTTCCCTAAGAGGTCTTAGGAATCCAGGGACAAAGAGACAAAAAGACAGAGATCTAGATGCAGAGAGAAAGATGAGAATGAGATAACAAACAATCAGGAGAGCTGCCCCAGGAACTTCAGCCATTGGTGGAGGTGGGGAAGGGCTGCTAAACTGAACAGGTTGAGAAGGGGCAGTTGTGGGTGATTTAGGGCAGCAATCTTGAAAATGTGTGCAGCACTTACATAAGATTGAGAAAGCATCAATTGTCCAGATCAAAGAATGGGGGAGGAGTGCTTTCCAGAGTTTATGGGAAGGCTAAAGCAGCCCCAGCCTCCTGTCCATTGGCGCTGCCCCTGTGGCCCCAGCTCTGAAGCCCAGAAGCTCCAGCAGTCTGCCGAGTCCCAAGGACACTCACTGCTCCTCCTGGAGTGTTAGCTGGTACAAGGAGGAGGACTACAGCAGTGGCTCCTTAATGGAGCTCCCCAGGAGTCCAGCTCCATTGGCTGCCTGCATTATTAATGCATTATGTCATCTTTCCTTGCACTTGCTCTCAGCTGCTGAAATTTTATAGAGCAGTATTATTAATTGAAGCAATTAGTGCTGGGATATCAGCACAGCCATGTCAGGGGGCAGGAGATGTGCAGGGCAAGGATCTCTCCTTCTCTTTGTGCCCCACTCTCCCTCTCTCCCACCCTCTTTTCTGTGCCTCCCCACCCCCCACCTCCTTGTTTCTACTGTGCCCCCACTTCCCTCTCTTTCTCTTCCAGTTCTCTCTCAATATCCACCCCAACCTCCAGAATTCCTGAATGCCCATTACCCTTCCCAGACAGAAATTATTCAGTCTCCAAAGCTCTCCCAGCATGGGCAGACAGACAGACAGAATGATAGTGTCACTGTGGCTGACTCTTGCCTGGAGGGGCTGGCCTAAATTGGGATGGAAGACCATCCCTCACAGTTCTTACCTTGCCTCAGAGTCCTTGGTGGGGTTAGAGGGTGGCAGGTAGAAACAGGAAGGGTTCACTGCCTATCAGACCCATTCATTTATTCATTCATTCATTCATTCATTCTTAATCTGGTGCTATGGGAAATCAATAGAAGATAACAGCTCGCTCCCTGGGACTGGCATTGTAGCCAGAGGGACCAGACTGCCTCTGAAACAACTAGAGCAAAATATAGTACAGCAGAAGGTCACCCTGTGGCCCAGGTGGTGAGAAGGGCCTAGGGAAGCCAAAGAGCCCTGAGGGATGAGAAAATCAAGGTACTGCAGGAGGGTGAGAGCAGGAGCAGCTCCAGCCAGGAGAAAGGAAAGAAGGTATAGGCTGGGCAGGTAGAAAACAGAGAGCCCAGGAGGGACTAGATGGCTCCCCAGCCCATGAGGCCGATGCTCTCAGCCCAACCGAGCTGAGGTTGAGACCTCAAAGCAACTGGAAAACCTGACCAGGGCCAGGACACCAGGGCCCCCACCTCAGATCCTTTCATCAGGAATCAGAACCGACACCTGAGAGGCCACAGGCTCAGGTTCCCTGTAAAATAAAGAGATACCAGGATGGAAACATCCAGGATGAACAGTCACCTGCTGCCCCTTGCCCCTCTGCACTTGCTTCCCCCACCCCCAGCTATAATATCACCTACAGCAGAGCTTCCCAGTAGACATTCTACAACCATCAGATGTTCTGTTCTGTGCTGTCCGGTATGGCAGCCACAGGCCACATACAGTTAGTTATTAAGCACTTGAAATGTGACCCTATGTGGAAGGCCTTGAGTGCCAGGAAAAGAAGGTAGGACTTTGTCCTATGGGTAGTAGTGAATTATGGGAGGTGTCTGAGCGAAGGAAGGTTTGATAAGAGCAGCAAGACTTTATGCTTTTATTTGCTTATTGGTTTGATTGCTACCATTGACTGATCATGTCCTTCTGGATAATGGGCCCTCGTTCTAAGCTCATGCACAATTTTTTTAAAAGATTTTTATTTATTTATTTGAGAGAGAGAGAGACAGCAAGTGAGAGAGCACAAGCAGGGGGAGCGGCAGAGGGAGAGGGAGAAGCAGGCTTCCCGCTGAGCAGAGAGCCTGATGCGGGGCTGGCTCCCAGAACCCCAGATAATGACCTGAGCTGAAGGCAGATGCTTAACCGACTCAGTCACCCAGGTGTCCTGCTCATGCATAGTCTCATTTAATTCTTATGTACAGCCCTATGAGGTTGATGCTTTACAGGTGGAGAACTGAAGTTCAATGATGGCAAGTGGCAAGCAATTAGTGGGTGGCAGAGGAATTTGAACCCAAGTCTGTCTTACTTCAAAACACTGGCTCGAAGAAAATTCAGCTACTATCAGACTTTTTTAAAAAGGGGGTTGGGATAGGAGAAGGGTTAGTGGGGTCTCCTACACCGGTGTCCAGAATCAGTGCTGGCACTCAGACAGGCTGAGTAAATCCTTGCTCATTTAAATTGAATTGAGTGAAGGCTCTGGCAAGTCCTTAATCCAGACTGGGTTATCAAGAGCTAAGTTTGGCACAAGCCTCTAAGAAACCTATTTTCACCAGGCAGCCTGGGAATCCAAAGCTCTTACAGCCTTGCACAAAGTTTACTGTCCATTAGAGCTGCTAACAAGCCCAGCTGCTTGGCAAAACTATTTCCAGGGGCGATGGCCAGGCCTAGGACTACTAGAAGGGGACAGGTGCGAAGCCTTGCTTTGTGAAGGTGGCATTTCTGCTGGCCCTCTCTTAGGGATCTGCCTGCCCAGGTTCTCACCAGGGGTATCTGAGCTAACCTTCCCAGCTAGGAAAAGGAGCCTGGACCAGGGCTCCATGGGGCCCAAAGACAAAGTCAGACCGAGATACAGGGTTCAAGGAAACAGGATCAAGAGGCTTTGATCTCTGGAAAATCACTTTAAGTAGAATTTGTCTTCATATGCTGCTGTACCAAATTCGCCCGAGTCCTCTCCCAACCTACCCTCAGTCAGAACTTTAGTTTCTCATACGCCCCAGGTTCTCTTAGAAAACTTTGTGAAAACCTCATTTATTCTGAGATGTCAGGACCTTACATCCAACTGTTAAAACCTTCTATCCCCTTTCTAGGAAAATTATATTCCTTGGTGGAAATCCAGGCCCTCTGGTTTTGAGGGGATAGGGTTAGAGCTAAGATCAAACTGGTCTGTGGACAAAGCCATCCTGGCTGATATCAAAGCAATTTGGAATCTATGAGAGAACAACTCCAATAAGGCATATCAAATGAAATGAGGCAAGTCCTTCAATTTGCAGTTGTTTACTGAACACCTCCCACCATCGTTTGCCAGGAGCTGAGAGGCAAACTGAGCACTGAAAGAGGCAGCCTAAGAATACCAGCAACAGGTGGAAGACTCTGGACTTGGGAGACAAAAGATCTACGTGGGTGTGAGTTCAAGCTCCACCACTGAACTGTGTAATCTTAGACAAATTATTGGCTTCTCTGAGCCTCCCTTCTAGCTTTCTTTGATTTGGGGAGCCAAGTTGAATGGTTTAGAAGCTTAAGCTGTGGTAACAGACAGACCAAGGTTTGACTCCTGGTTTTGTCACCTATTATTGCTGGGCCTTGGGGAAACTCCTCAATCTCTCTATGCTTCAGTTTCCTCATCCAGTAAATGGGGATAGCACGGTGGTTGTGAGAATCCAATATAAGAACACATTGCCATTCTCAGAATCTCAATATGTACATTGTCATTATATTGACATTATATATATATCACTTCTTTCTGGAAGACTAGGTGTCAGATAGGGAGGGAGAGGAAGTGCTGAGAAACTGAAGGATATGTATCAGAAATGAAGCTGGACCAGTGAGAGGATGAAGTCAAACAGCAATGGCAGGACTCAGGAGCCAGGGAACCCATTCAGAATCAATGTGTAGTTGTGCACAAAGCTGCCTGCCTGAGGGGGCCAGTGGGAGTGGAAATCCCACCTGAACCCCACTCCCTGGAAACCTTTGCCTGTGTTGGCAAATTGTGCACAGGGTTGGGCAGGCAATAGGATGGGGCCTGTCCTGAGGGGTCAGGGCAGCTGCAGCGTTGGTGGTATAGTGGTTAGCATAGCCACCTTCCTAAGGGGTCCAGGCAGGTCAGCTTCGGGGATAGGCACAGGTGGAAGAAGGAAGGAAGTCCTGCAGCTCAAGGACCCTGGTGGCTGGTGTTCTAGGGACTCAGATGTGAAGACCTTGCCTGGGAAGACAGGACAGAACTCAGTTCCCAGAGCACTTCAGGGCTGGTAAGAAGACAAGGCAGACATTCTGGCGAAGGGTGACCCCAGACCGGTGGTCAGAAGGCACAAACCAAAGGTCTGTGATGATGGGATGGGCCACAGGTTCAGGCTGGGCTCAGGCACAAAGCTGCTTCTATCCTTGGTCATGGAGAATGAGCAGTCTGGGCCTACACTCGCTGGGGATGAGGATGAAACAGGCAGCTATTGATGCTGGAGGGGGCAGACCATGGGGGCAGGGCGCTGGCAGATCTATAGGAACTTTTTTCCCAAATCCTTTGGTAGCCTAATGCTCCGCACAAGGCTGTGTAGCAGGATTCACCTCTTCCTGGAGAGGCAGTTCCCAAGTGGAATGGTGTTATGAACAAGGAGATGTTCTTTTGCCCAGAAATATTGCCTTTATGGGTCTCTATGCTTCTGCTATTACTGTGTAATTTCTTGGGATGAAGTCAAAGGTCACGAGCTCAGATGTTACAGGAGCCAGACAGTGGCATAAATGGGAGAAGGAGGCCAGATAGGGAGAGAAAGGGACTGGTAAGAACTGCAGCAAGCCAGGGAGCAAAGGTTTCCTTTAAAGAGGGCAACAACTGCTCAGCTCAGCCAGTTCTTACCCGGTAGGAATGTGCAGCCGGTACTTTCAGTTCTTCCCATTTTCTAGAAGAAGCCAGAAATCTAAATTTTTATGTAAATTTTTCTGTTTTTTTTTTATTTTTTATTTATGATAGTCACACACAGAGAGAGAGAGAGGCAGAGACATAGCCAGAGGGAGAAGCAGGCTCCATGCACCAGGAGCCCGACGTGGGATTTGATCCCGGGTCTCCAGGATCACGTCCCGGGCCAAAGGCAGGCGCTAAACTGCTGCGCCACCCAGGGATCCGCCCCCCTTTTTTTTTTAAATAAAACTCTTGAGGTTATCATGATGTTGACCAAACCCACAAGCATCTATGGGTCCTACGTGGCCTCTGGCTTGGGAATTTCTCTCTCCAAGATCCCCTGGAAATGCATCTCCCTCTGAGAGAGGTCTCACATTGGGTCCCTAACATCTCCAGGGGAGAGTGCTACTCCAACACACTCTTTATTTCTTGTCCCAGAGGCTCAGGCTTCTGAAGATGGAAAAATGGGAAAGAGCACAGAAAGCAGAGGAGTAATATTGAGGACAAACCTCACTGACTTCATTATTTTGTGCCCAGTACATGCTGTATGCCTGGTCTCCGCCAGTCGTTATCTATAGACACAGGTTCTGGGAGACAGGAAGACAGCTCTGAGGCCAGGCAGGTCCCATGGCTCGGTTCCATGTGCTAAGGGCTAAGGGCTGGTGACCGAGAAGGGTCATGGCTTCTCTCTGGGAACCAACTCCTTCTTTTCCCTCCCCCCGCCCCCCAGCAGCTCTTCTAGCCTCTATCTCTCTGTGGTAGTTTTTATAAGACTCATCTTACTGTGTGGGTTTTATTAGCAAGCTATTGCTTCTCACAACTCAACTCTGAACCTTTCAGTTGTGGTTTCCACCTTGGGCCAGTGGACTCCGAAGAAGCAATTAATATATCCTTCCACCCTCCCACACAGGGGACAGTACAACACCTCAGGGCAAGAGGGAGGGAGGGGTCTAGATATAAGGTCTGACTTCAAAATAATAAACAAATCATAGGCAGTATTACCTTGCTAAGAAACTTGAGGCTCAAAGGGACTGAGGTCCCCAGTCATAAACCATGGAGACAGTGAAGGAGGAGGGGCTCACACCCAGAGCTTTGGTCCTTCCCTCACCCCATGTCCCCATTTTTCAATTAGGAAAAAGGTTTGAGGCCAGACTGCAGGCCCTATGCTAGAGCTCTCTGAAGAAGGCTCAAGAAGTGTAGGAATAAAAAAAAAAAAAAAAAAAAAAAGTGTAGGAATAGGGCAGCCCAGGTGGCTCAGCGGTTTGGCACCGCCTTCAGCCCAGGGCGTGATCCTGGAGACCCGGGACAAGTCCTGCGTCAGGCTCCCTGCATGGAGCCTGCTTCTCCCTCTACCTATTTCTCCCTCTGCCTGTGTCTCTGCCTCTCTCTGTGTGTGTCTCTCATGAATGAATAAAGTCTTTTTAAAAAAGAAAGTGTAGGAATAAGGCCTTTCAGTCTGACTGATGAGATACAGGTGGCACACCACAGAAGAGGACAAGAGAGGATCTGGTGTTGCTTCCTTCATTTCACAGGCATTGATCAGACTCCTGTTGTGTGGTCTACCCACAGACTGCCCCCAAGGGGCCTATAACTCACTGGGGAGAAGACTTTGCCTCAACCCCTTGTTAGAGCTGTAAAAGGCTTTTGGATCATCTAATTATGAATAATCTGGAGTTTTCAATCTCTCTGTCCCTCTCTGTCTCTGTCTCTCTCTCTGTCTGCAGCATTTTAGAATTTGTCCATTAATCATTTCAAAGTGTGTTCTCTGGTTGAAGAGGATAGAAGAAATCCTGAAGTTCCTATCCACTTGACTCCCCTCCCTTCCCTGCTCCCATCTAGCAAAGCAGTCTCTGAGGAATCCTCCTAAGAAAAACAGTTCAAAAAAATCTGTTTTAGGAGCACCTGGGTGGGTCAGTGGTTGAGCTTCTGCCTTTGGCTTCGGTTGTGATCCCGCGGAGAGCCTCCTTCTCCCTCTGCCTGTGTCTCAGCCTGTGTCTCTGCCTGTGTCTCTGCCTCTCTATGTCATTCATGAATAAATAAATAAAATCTTTTTTTAAAAAAATCTGTTTTAATCTGGTCCAATCCCTGAAAAATCCCAGTTTTGGAAATTGAGATCCCAAGAGGTCAAAATACTTGCCGAAGGCCACAACCTGCACCTCCTAATTGCAGGCAGGGCTCTTTCCTTGGCCACTGTCATACAGTAGTGTAAACATGAAGTACCAGAAAGGGAAAGTAAGTGGTGGGAAAGCCAGAGGGGCAGATAGAATTCAGTGTGGGTTACTCAGGGAGACAGGAAACTTGAGTGGGGGCCCTGATAGGTGGCTGAGAGGAGCAGAGGCGGTCATTCAGGAACAGGGCATAGGTCAAGCAGGTGTTAAATTCCAGAATCCTGTAGATAAGCAGTGTCCTGCTGATGGAAAACTGGGATGGGGCTAGGATCAGGTTCCATGTAGAGAGAAGGCCTAGGGTGCAGACTTGGGCTGGTGGTAGTTGGAGGGTTGAATTCTTTCCCTCCCAGTTTACCCAGATGAATCTGCTGATAGATCCCAAGTATGCTTAGCTCTGGAAGAACTACAGGAGGCTGGAAGTCCAGACAGGCAGGCAGGCACAGGGGTGAGTAGAAGCAGTGTATTAAGTAAGGCTTAGGACAGCAGCTGGGTTGCATTAAAAATGAATCAAGATGATGTTTGAATGAAAACAAGAATGGAGTGCTGGGGAAGAAGCATTCTGAGGACTGCGAGTGCCAGCAGCCAGGGCGGGGCAAGGTTCCTCAGCAAGGGCCACGTCAACCCCAGATGTAAGCCATAAACCGGGACTTCCAGTGTCTGTCTATTCAAATGAGACAGGAAAGGTGGAGCTGGCTTTGGAGAATAGCCCTTTCTGGAAACCTTCGTTCTCTTACCCCTAAAATGGACATAACAACCTCAACTCTACTTCTATTCGGGGCTGCTGTAAGCAGCAAATGAAATCAAGTTGAGAATCACTGAAGGCTTTTACCAAGGTTGAGGTCACAACTAAGCTCCTTCAGAAGTGGCAAAGTATGTGACTTGGGCCCTGGAGTAAAACCAGGGGGAATGGAGGCTGGAGATGTCTGTCTGGCTGAAGACATTTGAATTAAAGATTCCAGAGCCTCATGTTGGCCAAATGAAATGCATCTGCCTCGCACCCTTATCCCTAGCCTGTACTCCCTGAACTAAGGTTTGGCAGAGAAATGCTTAAGGTCTGAGCCTCCCAGGAGGATATATATATATATATTCTCAAGGAGGCATCAAAAACTACCCTGTCCATTATGATAGCCACCAGCCACATGTAGCATTTAAATTTAGATCTAAATTACTTAAAATTAAAAATTTAGTTCTTCAGATACACTAGCCAAATTTCAAGTGCTCAATAGCCACATTGTGGCTAGGGGCCACCAAGCTGGACAGCACAAATATAGAACATTTTCATCATCATAGTAAGTTGTGTGGGTCAGTGCTGCTCTAGGCCTATAATGGTAGAATGATAGGTATTAGGGTAGAGGGTTTCTTCCCTGAGGCTTCTCAAAAGGCAATACACCATGTATAAGCTTCTTTCTCTGCCTAAGTGATCTCTTCCACTTTTGCCACTTCCTTTCACCACCAGGCTTTGATAACTCACTAACTCCTCATAGTGAAACCACCATGCTCATTGTGCATCCGCTCAGGACCAAAGGTCAAATGGGAGAGAACAAAGGGCTCTCCCGAGGTTATCATATCTTCCACTATATTAGTAACTGAAAGTAAGAATTTCTGAGCCCAAAAGGAGATGGCAAGCATGATAGAATCAAGGGAGACATCCTGGGGTAGATAGGACCAAATGGTACCCTTCAAACAGCATAGAAGAGGTGGCTACCTGCTTTTATCAGGGAGGCAGCATAGCCAAGTCATTAAGAACACATGCTTCCTGGGTTGGAATCCCAGCTCTTCTACTTATTAGCTGTATAACCTTGGCTTCACATAGTTGTTCTAAGTCTTAGTTTCTTCATAGGTAATATGGGAAAGGTACTTACTCAGAGGGCATTATAAGAATTAGATGAGTTAATGGCTGGAAGGCACTTAGAACAGAGTCTGGTGTGGAATAAGTGTTAGCTAGTAGGAAGAGGAGGAGGAGGAGCAGCAGTGTTTATTTGTCAAGGCCTTGAATAAGGCAAGTTTACCATACTTACCAACCTTATTGCATACTGTGCACTGGCTCTTCCCCCACACCCCTTACATACCCCCTAGATTTTTTTCCATCATGATGACTGTTGAGCACTTAATTGTTTCTCTGGTTTTAAGAGCCACTGCTTGGCCCCATCACCAAGGTCTTGTCTTGCCTTTGCCACATCATAGAGATCCCCCAGTCTTTCCAACACCACATCTCCAGCCTGGTAAATACGGGCCAGGCCAAGCAGTGGGCTGTCCACCAGGCCCCAGAGCTCCCTCAGGCAAGCAGCAAGGCTCCTCCTTATGCCAAGGGCACAAGGATTAGCCCTGAAGCTCCACTTGACGCAAGACCAGTGCATCCAGACAATGGCACCCCAAAGGGAGACCATTTGGAGCCACAGGTAAGTTGAGTCCATCAGATTCCTTCTCCAGAATTTGAATAAAGGAAGACCCAAAGAATAGGCAGCTGGTTAGCATACCAGGCTGAAATTGAAAGATGAGGGAACCAGAGAAGCCCATGATGGTCAAGTGAGAGCTGAAGGGAAGAGGCAACGAAACTTCAGTGTACAGTGAAAGAATTGCCCTGAGCTGAAGATCTCTTGCTAAGGAAGTAGGAGAGCAGCACCTTTTACCACTTGCCTTTCCTTGCTGCTTATGTGGAAATACTGCTTCTCTGTCTTCCCTAGAAGCTTAGAAGGGGCTTGAAGGAAGTATAAACACAAAATCTCCATAAACACTTTTATGATGCGCTTGCACTTCTAATGAAAAACAGTCCCCATTAAAACAAACAATTTGTGGGATGAACATATTAGTGCAAACACACCATAGTACACCCCTCAGATGCCCAGTAGCTCCTTCCTGGTACGCCTATGAGTGTCTGGGCCAGGACAGATCAGGTGATCTGGCTGGCAGAAGGACAACCCCTTTCTCCTCTTTGATCCATGTAGTCCCTCTGTCAAAGAGAACTAGCTTCCTAGACAAAGAGGCCACACTTTAATCAAGAGTCTGCCAATGTGATTTGATGAACTAATAGAGCAGCTCTCACCAAAATAAACTCTGGGCTAAACACAGGAGAGCCAACCCAGGCATCAAAGCTAACTCCTTGGGATTCCTGGGTGGCGCAGCGGTTTGGCGCCTGCCTTTGGCCCAGGGCGTGATCCTGGAGACCTGGGATTGAATCCCACATCGGACTCCCGGTGCATGGAGCCTGCTTCTCCCTCTGCCTACTATGTCTCTGCCTCTCTCTCTCTCTCTCTCTCTCTCTCGCTGTGACTATCATAAATAAATAAAAATTGAAAAAAAAAAAAAGCTAACTCCTTGAGCAAGTCTGTTTATCTTTCTGGACCTCAGGTAATTTGTCTGTAGAAAAGGAGGAGAGAATTCAGATTTGATCATCTCTTGGACTCCTTGCACTTTTCTCATTGATCCCAGGGACCCTTGAGCCATGTCATCTTTAGCCTGCCAGCCTTTGGCCTTCCCAGCAAGCTAGTCTCCTGATAAACAAACCACAGAAATCCTGCTCTTTCTTATTTTTCTCCCCCTTTCCTTCCTCTGACATAACCAGCATCTGTGTTGGGGGTTCCTCAGCTGGGGTGTGGAGTTAGAACAGTTAACTGGTAGAAGCAGTGACAGGGCCCAGCACCATGCAGAGAAGGCTGGCGTCAGAGGATCTGCTGTGTTCTTGGTTGTTATTTTTGACACCCCACTTATATGGAAGCTGGGTGAGGCGGCCTGGCACATCAAATGTACCTCTGTGAAAGCTGAAAAAGGAATATTTAAAACACACACACACACAACAACAACAACCACTTCCTAGTAATCCAACACCTCCTCTGCTTGCGAAAAGGAGCCTGGCCTTGTTTTGGGGGGGGGGGGGTGGAAGTGGGGTAGGGGGAGAGCATTAGGCCCTACCTACCTGGGCCCTGAGGCACTCCAAACACAGAGGCCATTTTCATCCAGCCTTCAGAAGTTTCCTTTTGTGGCATCACGGTGTTAAAAATATTCCTCCCTGAAGGTGCAACCGCGGCAGAGCAGATGTCCCTGACTGAGCACTTGGGAAGAAGCTATTAAAAGGAACGTAATTAGGTTGTCATCCTGGGGCCTCCGAGCCAGGCTTCCGAACGCCATCTTTGTTGAAAGTTTTCCAGGCATCAAATATTTGTAGAACCCGATTTACCAAAAAGGCTGTTAATACCCAGTAGGACCAGGCTGCGTGTAGCAAAGGCAAAATGACTCTGTGGGTCAAGGTTGGTGTCAGGCCCTAAGACTCCTTTTTCTGTGTCCTCTCCCCATTTTGGGTCCCAACCCGGCTCCCTAATTTCCTCTCCCCTCCTCCTCCCACCACCTCCCATCACAATTTGCTCTTAGGAAAGACTCTATTAGTCATTTACCTCTTAGCACGAATATAAGAAAGCCACTGAGCACCTCTCACTTCTCCAGGAATGTGGGATTCATGCCTGAGCTCTGTACACTGTAGGGTACAAAAGGCTTTGTCTCCTTTTGTAAAAAGGATATCAAGCATTGGAGTACAGGTCGGGGAGCATCTTCCTAGTGATCCTGAAATTGCACTACAGACTGCCACCTACTTCTCTAAGTACAGAGCTAGCCTACCCCACCCTGGTGGCATCTGTTGTAATCACTCCCCTTCCTTCCCGCTGGTTAGATCCTACAGCCTCATCTATCCCTCCATTTCTTTGGTTGTTCATCTGTCTATGCATCCAACATCCATTGAGAGTCTCTCTGGCAAGAATTGTGCTGAGTGGGAAAGAGGGTAGAGAACATCCACAGTCACCATCCTTGTTGTCATGGAGGGAGACAGCATAGATGGAAAAAGACACTCACCAGATCATTACAGAAATAAATGTAAACAAAGGAGAAGGAAGTACATGGTGCTGTGAGGATACATCAGAGAGGATGTACCCTTGAACTGTTAGGGAAGTCAAGGCAAGGAAGGTGGCCCAGATGAAATGAACTAAGCTCAGAGCTGGGGGGAGTGTGTTCGTTGGTGAGGGAGGGGTGGAATATATGCTTGATGATTGGCTCCTTCAGCTGGATTGGCTTGTGCAAAGGCCCTGGTTGAGGATGAGGGAAATAACACGATTTTCTCCTACTGGGCTTTAGGAAACATCAAGGATTTTAGTTATAAGATAAAAAGGAAGGGTGGAGGAAGGAGAATCTGAAACCAGTGTCTGAAACCCTCTGTAGAAGATGGACTTATCATAGGTGGTTGAGACATGGCTCTACAAACATACAAATCAGACTGGGTTTTCTTTGGTAACAGAGAGCTGGACCTGGCCTCCTCTTCCTGGAGGCTTTCCCTGATATTCTGACATGCTTTTTACCTTTTAGCAATCTATCACAGCTATTTGCCCAGGTCAGGAAATATTATTTTGCAGTAAAATTGTTAATGGCTACCTAACATTCCAGAGTAGAGAAAGCCACAGTTTCACTCAATAAGCACCCTATTGTTGAACTTATGGACAATGTTTTGCAACCCTAAGTAGTTCTTCCATGAACAAACAGGATTGTATATCATCTTTGCCCACTCCTTTGACTTTTGCTCAGGATAAATTTTGCTACATACTAATAAATGTGAGGGTCAGCTTTACTAAACACTAGTCTTCTTACCTGCTGACCCTGTACATCCAAACAAGACATAGTGCTTTACCCACTCTGCATAGAATTCTGCTGCATCAACTCAGTGAGTTTGGAAGAAGGGATGGGAGGAGTCACAGCAGCAAAGAACCAAAGTGGGCTAGGTGCTAGATAGGCTGGGAGTAAGGAGTACTCCATCACCACTTACCTCCTTCTCTATCTTATCCTCCCCATCACAATGGATGAATCCATCTGTGCTGCTGGAGGGCTGTGCCCTAAAGCTCAGCACTCTACTTTTCCAGTGTAGACAGAGACTGAAGGAGGGAGAGGCTAGAACCTCCAGCAGTGATCTCTCTGCAGGAACTTTCTCTGGAAAGCTTGCAGTACACCCACCTCAAATTTATAGGGAATATATGTTAAAAGAGAGAATTCCTAAAGGAGACCAGGCTTGGAAACAGGAGACCAATCTGTGGTGATACTTTTGTTACAGATGTATTGTGTAAATCATCTAATCTCTCTAGGCCTCTGTTTCTCCATCCATCACATGGAGTTAATCCTTTTATCCCTACTTGACCAGGATGATGAAAACATGAAGTAAATAAATGTATCTACTTAAATGAATTAATCAACATGAAACTGTATGGGAATACACAAGTAGAAAAGAAGAAACCAAGATTCAATAAGCTGTAACAGGTGAGTGGCTTTGTGTTGTGCTGTTATATCACTGGTGTCTAGAACTGTGCCTGGCACTCATTAAATATTTGTAAAATGACCAAATATACCCAGAAGCACTTACTCTGTCCCGTGCTAGGTGCTTCATAAGCATTATTCCACTTAGCCCTTACAAATAGCTCTTTACCGGAGGGTATAAAACACTACCAGTTCACAGATATGAAAACCGAGGCTCAGACTGGTTAGGTAACTTCCAAGCATTGTTCAGCTAGCATTGGGCCTGATTTAAATTTAACTGTAAGTTCTTCTGACGACATTCCCCTAGCTCTTCCCACCTCTGCTATATGTTGCAGGGGAAAAGTTGCTGTGATGTGTTGATGTTGCCCTACACTAAATGAGCTAATCTTTATTAAAAGCTACAGCACCTGGCACGCAGTTAGTGTTCTACAAATGTGATCTATTATAATACTCTATGTATTAGTTCATATATTTTTTTTTATAACCACGTTGTAAACATCTTAAGGGCAGGGGTCATTCTCTACAAGGCCAGACCGAGTAGTGGCCTGAAATATCGATTAACTAAATAGCATTATTTTTATGGTGATCGTAAAGTGGAAGCAGAGGTGCTTCCTGTAAGGGAGGGCTTTGGGGACAAAGCTGGTCTGACCGTGACTTTAACGGGAAGTGAGAGTAGGCCATGACTCTCCAGTGGCTTGGAATCCAGGTGGTCAACAGGGAAACGGGTAGAGCCAGACACGAAGGAAAAGACAGCAACCAGCGCAGAGATCAGAGGCCCGGCTGCGGCGCACTGCCGACTGCAGGTTACCGCTCTAACAGCTTCTGGCCCCGCCCCCGGAGCCTGCGACCGGGGAGGCTGAGCGTAGCAGGGGTGGGCGGGCCTGGGAGAGAATCTGCACCAATCCCCTGGCACCCCCTCCGCCGCCGGGGCCTAGGTGGTGCTGGAGGCCACTAGACTCGGGAA
The DNA here is from genome assembly GCF_053574225.1 of Canis aureus. Lineage (NCBI taxonomy): Eukaryota > Metazoa > Chordata > Mammalia > Carnivora > Canidae > Canis > Canis aureus. The sequence goes on from NC_135621.1 coordinate 52,218,246, forward strand.
CAGATGTCAGTTACTGGAAAACTTCCCTCCCCTGCCGCACCCAGAGGCAATGCAGGAAAAGGTATTTAGCATTTGAGTCTAAAGGCTTCACCCTTTACCAGCGCTGAGCCTCAGTTCCTTTACCTACAAAACAGTAGTTTCTTTTCATTGGGGTTGTAGCAATTAAACAAAATAGGGCATGAAAAAGCGTGTAACACAGGCACCTATAACACAGGGCCAGTGCTCAAAGGAAATCGGCTACCTCGAGATAGCAGTCGGCCTGAAGGCAGGAACTATACCTGAATCACAGCTTGCCACGGTGCTCGGGCACATTCAGCTGTTAGTATACTTGTTGAATGAATGAGGGCCTGAATGGCTGGAATCCATTAACGCTTCATCTCTTCTGGTTAGCCTAGCCTGTTGTAGGCCTCTCTAAAGGAGGTCTTCCTAAAAGGGATTTCTAAAACGGTGAACACCCAATTTCTTTTCTCCTCTTCTAGAAGGGCCTGGGGAAAACATGAAGGCCTGGATGCTGGGGGAGGAAAAGTGCCACTTTCATAATGAAGACAAATTCATGGTGTTACCAGGACCACCGCCCTCAGCTGCTCGCATTCTCATTTTGTACCTTCTTGCTTCTGAATACTAGGGCAGCAGGCTTCACCACACTGTGGACTGACTATATGGAAGATGGTATTAATGATAGCATCAGCCACCAGGATCTTGGAGGGACTGAGTGATCCTTAGAGGTGTATAATGATTAGAATTAAGGAATGAATGATTTAAAAGAGTGGTTAGAACTGAGGCATTGATGGGATCCCTGGGTGGCGCAGCGGTTTGGCGCCTGCCTTTGGCCCAGGGTACGATCCTGGAGACCCGGGATCGAATCCCATGTCGGGCTCCTGGTGCATGGAGCCTGCTTCTCCCTCTGCCTGTGTCTCTGCCTCTCTCTCTCTCTCTCTCTCTCTCTCTGTGTGACTATCATAAATAAATAAAAAAAATTAAAAAAAAAAAAAAGAACTGAGGCATTGAGATTGGAGTTTGGAAATCACCTGGAGTTAGGATTCAGTAATCAGTTACTACTGAATTTCTGAGAAAACAGAACTAGTGGCCAGATAGGATAGGGGCTACCACTTTGATTTGAAATTTAAAATGTCCTATTCCAGAGACCTGCTTCTTTCATTACAGAGAGCCAGAGATTCCTGTCCTCTGATTGCCTCCTCAAAAGTCTTGGGTATAACCTACAGATGGAGGAGGTTGAGCATCTACACATACCAGGTGTTGTAAAGTCTAGCATATAGGATCCCAAAGGTGTCTAAGACAAAGCCCCCTACAATGAAATTGAGGTGACCACGATGTGAATGACCTGCTCTGGGCCCAGCCCTGCCACAACCCAGTGACTTTGGGAAAACCTTAAATATCCTAGCCTCAGCTTTTTCAACTGGCAAATGGATCTAACCTCAGAGGGCTGTTTGGAAAACCCTGAATGATCACAGAAGAAAAGGACTTTGAAGTGAACATTCTCTGGCAGAGTAAGCTCTTCCAAAGTGAACTATGAGGCAAAGTCTGGGTACCTTACCTTCAAGGGAGGGTTGAGGCCTCGCTTCCCTCCATGAAAACCTAGGATTTCCCAAGACCATTTCCAGGGGGGCTTATGCTTCTGTACAGGAACTGACAAAGAACCAACTCACACCAAAAGCTTCCCAGGCTCGTAGTACTCCCTACCGTGCGCACGCACACATACACACACACACACACACACACACTCCAGCCAACCCTTTTGGGGTTGAAGTATGACCAATCGTATGAGTCACCAGGATAAAGTAAGGACTCAACAAATATTTATAAAATGAATGAATGAATGAATGAATGAGGGAATAGATGAGTAAATGGTTCCATAAATGGGCAGATACTCCCTTAGAGAATGAGACTGCTTCCTAATTCAGGATGCTGAGTGCTCTCAAAGAAAGTCATTGGGACTTTCCTAGTGAGTGCTCCATTTTGGAGCCACACCCTCTACTTTCCCTCAAGCCCCAAGTGTCTTCTTTTCTCCCCAGCATCATCATGGGCCACTGTGTCCTAGACTCCTTTGGGTCCTCTTTTGGGACCATAGTCTATATGCTAGACTCTACACCTGGTGTGTAGTAGATGCTCAATAAATATGTGATAAACTGCAAGAGGAGATACCAAGATAAGTAAGACTTGGGCCCTGCCTTCCAAATGTTTACAGTGTAGTGGGAGAGAAAAGATAGGTGTGTACTACATAACAAAGCACCTATAGGTAACTGGTACCAAAAAAGTGTCAGGGAGTGTATGCTATAGGAGCTCAGAGCTGAGAAAACTTACTCTGGACTGAAAAAGTCTGGAGAATGCTTCCTGAAGGAAGGAAATGGTATCTGAAGCTGGCCCTTGCAGGAAGAGAAAGATCTGGCGGCAAGGGAGCAGGTGTTGCTGATAAGGAAAAAGGAGATGGGCAGCTCCCGAGAGGAAGGCTAGTTCAAGTTATATTCATAAGATTTGGGTAGATCTAGTGTAGCTGGAGAGCAGATTCAAGCAGAAGAGTGTGCCATGTAAGTCTGCCCAGAGTTTTGAAAGCTAGGGGGAGGAGGGATATGGATCAGGGAGCTAGTGAAAGCTTCTGAGCAGAAGCTCAGAAAGTGCTTTTCTGACAGAAAGTGAAAGGAAAGCTGTGAGATGGGAAGAATGGTCTTGGGAGAGACAGGTGAGGAGCAAGGAGAGTGTGGCAAACCCTACTGGGCAGTATTGTGCCAGCACAGGGCCGCCAGACCCAGATCTCAGACCACTCTCCATTTCACATTCCATTCCATTCCAGTTCGTTCACTCATTCAATAACGATGTCCCCTGCCACATGCCAGGCCCTGCGGAAGTGAACACTGCAGATGCCTTCCCTCCTTTCCTGGGGCCCTGGGCTCTGGGCCCCCACCCAAGCGCCGGTGGCCCGAGGGCCCGCGCCTGGGGTGGAATCGGCTCTGACCTCGCACCCGCAGCTTCTCCCTACGAAACTGCTACCCTTCAGGGTCCGGGGCCCAGGCCCGCGCCCTCGCGACCACCGCCCTGCCCGCCAGCCACTCCGGGAAGGGAAAGCACCGCGGGAGGGGAAGGTTGGCCCGCGGAGGGCGTGGCGCGTCCCCGACGACCTAGAGACCCGGGACCAGGTTGACCGGAAAATGACCTGCCTCCCGGGAAGGGGGCAGACGCTGGCTGCAGGGGTGCCTAGCTAGGCGCTTCCTGACGGCGCCCACACTGCGCGGAGGCGGGCCAGCGATCCGGGTGTGCGGCGCGGAGGCGGCGGGGCGGGAGCAGGAGCAGCGCGCCGGGGCCGGGGCCGGGGCCGGGGCCGGGGCCGGGGCCGGGACTCTGGACAGACCCAGCGGGCCCTCTGCGCCCTCTGCCGGGCGCCGGCCTCCACTGCACGCGGCGCGCCCGCCCCTGCGCCCTGGAACCCGCCGTCCTCGTCCTCGTGGGCTCCTTTCTGCCCCTCCGAGGTCCCCCGTTCCTCCCTGGGAGAAGGGAGGGAATAGAAGCCTTTGTTGTAATAAGAATAGAGGTGCTCCTGGAAACCCCCTCCCTAAGGCTTTCCTTGGTACCTGAAATTCCACCATTAGAGATATCACTCTTTGGAGAGAGAGCGTGGAGGGGTAGAGAGGGGACTTCAACTTTTATTGGCTACTTTAGCATTAAGGATATTCCACATGTACCTGGGAAAAGGCCTGGAAGGAGTAGGTGGTCAAAGTCTCATTCCTTCTCTCAGAGAAGCTTCTATTGGTGCTTGTTTGCCAGGGTGTCCTGAAGGTGACTCGGAGCCAACAGTCCTACTGCTGGCAAGCTGGAGTTGGGAAAGGCTAGTTTCTCTTGCCATGCTTTGCCTTTTATTAATCCCTATGATGGGCCTCCTTCCTTGAAGAAATTAGCCTTGACTTTTCTGGTGAATTGTTTACAGACAAGATTCATATCTCAGTTCAGCAGGCTGGGGCATGAGTTTTGCCTGGTTTCTCCAGGTTCATTCGGTGCCAGGGGCAGAAAATCCACATCAGCAGGGACACTTCCCTAAGGAGGAACTAGGAGGAGAACATAGATTAAAGGGAGCAGATACTAGCTCGCATTTCCTGTCCAATCAGGGACATGCTCACATGGTCCTTCCAAGGCCACTTGCATCTGGTCCCACATTACCAATAACCTTCTTGAGTGCCCACCCTGGACAGTCTGTTCTCCAAAAAGTAGCCAGGAGGTCATATATGATCATGAATGGTCTAAAATATAAGTTAAATAGTCTCTTCTCTCCCTAAAGACAAAGATTTAAGTAGATTTAGCGTAGTTGGAGAGCCGATTCAAGCAGAAGAGTGTGCTCTGTATGTATGCAGATTGGGACAAGAATGCAATGGCTCCCCAGCTCACCTGGAATAAAAGCTGAAGTTTCTACATTGGCCTGAAGACTCTAAGTTCTCTGGTCCCCTGGTTCTTATTTCTTGGAGCCACTCTCCTACAGCTCTTCCCAGCACTCACTAGTCTGGTGTACTCTAGCCCTTGCTGCTGTCCTTGAACACACAGACACACGCCCATCTGAGGACTTTTGCACTTGCTTTTCCTTCTGCCTGGAATGCTGTTTCCCAGATACCCACATGACACACTCTCTTATTTCCTTCAAGAGTCTATTTAAATGCCACTTTATCAAGAGGGGCTTTCCCTGACTGCCCTGGCTAAAATAATGCCCTCCACCATTCCCTGTACCCTTAGCCCCCTTGATTTTCTCCTAGCACCTATTACTACTTGACATTATTTGTTTATTTGTATGTTGTCTGCCTCCCCAGCAAGAATGTCAGTTCTAGGGCAGCCTGGGTGGCTCAGCGGTTTAGCACCACCTTCAGCCCAGGGCGAGATCCTGGAGACCCAGGGCGTGATCCTGGAGATCCTGGAGACCCAGTCCCGCATCAGGCTCCCTGCATGAAGCTTGCTTCTCCCTCTGCCTGTGTCTCTGCCTTTCTCTCTGTGTGTCTCTCATGAATAAATAAATAAAATCTTAAAAAAAAAATGTCAGTTCCATGAGAACTGAGATCTTTTTCAGTCATGTTCACTATCTAGCACCTAGATATGTTTTCAGTCATGTTCACTATCTAGCCTGGCACATAGTCAGTGCTCAATAAATTTGTGAAGTGACTGAATGAATGTGAACCAAGTACCAGGGCAGCCCATGAATAAGCCTGGGTTCTTGTCCTTGAAGAACAGACTGGCAGACAGGCAAATAATTACAAACCAGAGTGATGAGTGTTGTGTCTAAGTACAGATGTATATAATGTACACATGAAGACTCAAGGGAAAAAAATCATTCACTCTGCCTGGAAATAAGAGGAAAGCATGGGTATGACATCACCAGGTAGAGGAGAAAGGGAAAAGGCATTCCAAGCAGGGAAAACAGCAAGAGCAAAGACATGGAGGCGTGAAAATATTTGACTTGTTCCAGGAGTACCAAGGAGGCTGGCCTGGCTGGCATGCAGGATGTGTGGTAGGTGTGGCAGGACATAAGTTTGGAAAGATAGATGAAAGACCTATTATGAATGGGCTTATTAGAATGATGACAGTTGACTGTCTAAATTTCTGATCCACGCCAGGCCAGTGGAGGCATTTCAGGACAAAGAGCCTGCTTCTAACCCCCTGGCAAAGCTATGACCTGCTGCCTTGTTAAGGCCTGGGAACTGTGTGGTCTCCTCAGTGGGCCAGGCTAGAGTCTGAACACTCGGGGGAGCAATCTAGCAGCTCTGCTTGCCTTCCTGTTGCTGATCTAAGCAGGACCCTCAGTTAAGGACCCACTTAGCTCCACGAGACCCGAGAGTATCCTGGACCACATCTCCATATTCTGATCACCAAGAGTCCAAGTTTCAAAATGTCCTTATTTTGCGATCTGACTCAAAGGGTAGAGAGTGGAAAATTTATAGACAGCAGCCACCAAGGGACCGTGGCTTAATATAACTGGTGACCTGGGAAACAACAGGCAGAAAATAATTTGCCTCTCAGACTAAGAGACTGAGAGGGCCTGTCACAGCTGACTCAAAATAAAGACTTTTCCTTCTAGCAGACAGAAGAGCATGTGTTTGGAGGACAGGAAGATTCTTTTCTTTCACCTCCTCCTTGTTATGTTGCTCTTCCCTCCCCTCCTCCTCCTGCCCAGCTCTGCCCTCTATCCTGTCCCTCTTGGCTTTTTCTCCTTTCCCTGTTCTCCTTCCACCCTGCCCATTTCCTTACAATCCTCTTTGTCCCTCCTTCTCTCTATTCCTTCAGCTTAAGCACAAGACTGGATATTTGAAACCGTTAAAGGATCTTTTTTTTTTTTTTTTTTTTTTTAAGTAGCATCATGACTCCTATACAAATGTAAAATGAACACAAGTCTTCAACTTCATTTAACTCATTAGTTAATGAGGGAACCAGTAATATGTTACAGCCAGTTCACAGGAGAATCCAAAATGCAGACATATATATAGGCCATCAGAGATGCCAGGGGTGGGGGATTTGCTGAGAGATGCAGAACTGGCATCTTCCTTTGCATTCCTAGAACAGGAATCTGTGTCTTAGCATCAGTCATGTGCAAGTTAACTTGTATCGCTACAGAGATGCAGGATCATCAACAATAAAAGGCATGGATCCTTGTAGAATCAGAGGACTCGGGAAGGGTCCTGTAGTCCAGCAACAGTCTAGACAATGCCTGACATTCTGTTGAAAGGACGCCCAAGGATCTTTGCCCATCTCACAGTCTTTCTGAGTTTTTCTTGATAAGACCTTAGAAGAGTACAGGGAGGAAAGGTGGGAGCCGGGTAATTTTTATAAGTCTCTAAACGGGTCTCTGTTTAAAGGTGGAAACTGATTCTGGCCTAGAGGCTCAGTCCCAGGGCAGAAAGTGGAGGAAAAGAATGGTTGCCTGGCTCTGTTTGAAGCAGTAGGTGATTGGGCTTGGTCAGCTCTCCATAAACCCTTGTTCTCCTCCTGCTGCCATCATCCTCCAGCCTTGGAGACAGGGAAGGGCAGGGCAAAGTTGGAGGAAATCCACCCCACATGTGACCAGACCAGTGGAGACAGTTCTGGGCCTGAAGTTGGCCATAGGCCTCCTCACAGTTGATCCTGCTAACCTATCCCCAACATTTGGCTCATTCCCTATGAGAGATGACAGCTTTCAAGACCATCTCACCAGGCTTTAAAGCCCATCTCCCGGAGTCTGTGGCAGGCACTCATTACCAATGGCATGGACCCTCTGCACTGACATGTTGCCCACTCTAGCCTCCACCCAAGTTTTCCCCAACTATCCCAAAGTAAACTGGACCTCCAAAGTAAACTGAGAACAACCAGGCATGTTTCTAAAGTCACCTTTTGATGATATATGTGAGTTTGGAAGTATGAAGCAGCCAGAGTTCCCTGGGGACTACTGAGCTGTGGCCCTTAGGTGACACATTTGGCAGATGCTGGAGGGACAGATAGGGATGGGGCAAGAGAAGATGGTATTTACAAAGATGTAATTCCTGCTTTCAGAGAATTTCTAATCTAGCTAGGGAGGCCAAATACCCAAGAGGCCCCAGCAGCTGGTGTCAGATGTAGTGTATGAGGAGAGAGGAGTGTTAGGGGCAGGAAAGCGAGGTAACCAACTCTAGAGGAGAACAAGGTGACCATTCACCACCAGTGGAGCTCTACAAAATCCCTCATCCCCTCAAAAGAAAGGGCAGCTCCCTTAATCACCTACATAGAGCAGGTGTCTTGAACTTTATCTTCCTATGGAGAGAGCCTCAGGCTGGATCTCAGCCCCCAACCCCCCTTTTTATTGCCACTCCTGCAGAAGGGAGAACCATTTCCAAGGTGGAAACTTCAGATGGGTAATAGTAGAATTAAAGGGGTATCTAGGGGGATCCCTGGGTGGCTCAGTGGTTTGGCACCTGCCTTTGGCCCAGGGTGCAATCTTGGAGTCCCGGGGTTGAGTCCTGCGTCAGGCTCCCGGCATGGAGCCTGCTTCATGTGTCTCTGCCTTTCTCTCTCTCTCTCTATCATGAATAAATAAATAAATAAATCTTTAAAAAAATAAAATAAAATAAAATAAAATAAAATAAAATAAAATAAAATGGTATCTAGGATGCAGAGGTAGGGCAGGTGATGAAACCTGTTCCACCAAAGAGCCTTTAGGCGGGGCTGAGGAGCAGGCAGAGGATATTCAAGTTTGTTTCCTCTAGCTGCTCCTGGAGCTGTGTGATTCAGACCAAACAAGTTCTCAGTTCATCCGTCAATATGGGATTTGGACTCAGGGTTTATTGATTTATTTAAACTTAATATTTTTTATTGTGGCAAAATATCTACAATATAACATTTACCATTTTAACCATTTTTAAGTATACAGTTTGTGGCTTTAAGTACTTTTACACTGTTGTGCAAACATCACCACTATTCATCTCATTTTTTTATCCTCCTCAACTGAAACTCTATAGCCATTTAAACAATACCTCCCCATTACTCCCTTCCCCCCGACTCCCTGGTACCCAACCACTCTCCTCTGTCTCAACAAATTTGCTACTCTAGATACTGCATACAAGTGAACTTCTACAGCATTTGGCTTATTTCACTTAGCATGAGGCCTTCAATATTTTTCCATGTTGTTGCATCTGTTCAAATGTCATTGTTTTGTAAGACTAAATGATATTCCATTGTACGGACATGCCACATTTTATTTATCCTTTCATCCATTGATTGAATTTGGGTTGTTTATATCTTTTGGCTATTGTGAATAATGCTATTGCAAACATGGCTTGTACAAATACCTCTGCCAGTCCTTCTTTCAGTTCTTTTGTATAGATAGCCAGAAGTGGAATTATGGAACCAAATGGTATATTTAATTTTTTTGTTTTGTTAATGTTTCTTTTGCATGTGGATATCCAGTTTTCCTGGCACCATATTATTTTCCTTAGTGGCTGCTCCATTGCTACATTCCCACCAGTAATGCACAAAAGTTCCAGGTTCTCCATATCCACATCAACACTTGTTTGTTTTTCCAAAAGCAGCCATCCTACTGTGTGTAAAGTGGTATCTTGTTGTGATTATGATTTGTATTTCCCCTGTGATTAACAATGTTGAGCATCCTTCTGTGTGCTTATTGGCCATTTCTGTATCTTCATTGGAGAAATGCCTGTTCAGGTCCTTTGCCCATTTTTTAATTGAGTTGCTTGGTGTTTGCTATTGACTTTTAGGAGTTCTGTATATTCTTAATGTTAATTCTTAGCATATAGGTGATTTGCAGGTGTTTTCTCCCATTCTTCAGGTTGCCTTTTTCCTCTGTTGACAGTTCCCTTTGATCCACAAAAGTTTAATTTTGGTGATGTCCAATTTGTTTACTTTTTCTTTTGTTGTCTATACCTGCCATAGCCCAGTAGTTATTGCCAAATCCAATGTCATGAAGTTTTCATTTGTGTTTTCTTTTAAGACTTTTATAGTTTTAGCTCTTGTGTTTCATTTGACTCATTTTGAGTTAACTTTTATATAGGGTCCAGTTCATTCTTTTGCAAGTGGATATTGAGTTTTCCTGGCATCATCTGTTAAGTCACTGATTTATTATCTTCTGTCAGTTAAGAATTTTGTTCATCTTCAAGAAATAGAAACTGCAATGACTTAAACACACAAGTTTGTATTGTTTCACATAAAATAAGTCCAAAGGTAGATCATTATCAGCTGCTGTGAAGGCTTCATGAGGATCTGAGCTCCTTCTGTTTTTCTCCTCTGCCACGCATGGCTTCTATTCTAGGTCCACTATGGCTGTTGGAACTCCAGCCAGTAATATCTGTGAATTCCAAGCAGCAAGAGAAGAAGCAGGAAGGATAAAAGAATGCCACTCCTATGAAGCAGCCTAACTCCTAAACACTTCCACTTAAATCTTGTTAGCCAGACCTTAGTCACAGTGCAAAGAAGTCTGGGAAACATAGATTTTCCCCTAGGTACATTACCATCCCAAATGAAATCAGAACACTCTCACCAAGGAGGAAGGGCAAAAGGAATGCTGGCCCAGATAGCTCTGCCTTGAGTGCCTACACATCTGAAACTCTGTGGCAATCTGTCTCTTTGAGAAAAAAAATGAGAATATGGTTGCCAAGTGCTTAGATAAATGCCTTGCTCAGGTTGTGTACTTAAAAAAAAAAATTCTCTCTCTCTCTCTCTAGTTTTTTTGGTTTTTATTTTTTTAAAACTCTCTGGTCTCAGATAGGCCTGTTTCTATACCTAGGGGAACAGACAGTTCTCTGCATGATGTCATATATGGACTTCAAAGGCGAAAATTGCCTCCTAAATGTCTTCCACACCAATGCCTCAAATACACCATTAGGGCTCCAAGCCTCTGTTTCTCTCTTAGGCCTCATTTTCAACCCAAAGGAATGAGGTAGGAGGGGAATAGATAGACTTTAGAAACCACACACTCAGCCACCCTCAGCCACAGTCATTGGATGCTCTTTTGCCCAGCTGCTGGCTGGGATCCAGGCCCCCAGGGATTGGACATCAGGAGGGAAGGGACTCACACAAACCAGAGAGGGCAGGCTGAGCGTGCACCTCATTGAAGATGGAGAGTACAGAAAGGGGGCTGGTTGGCTGCCATTGTGAGGGTAGGGGCATTTAAAGGTGGTGGGAGACATGCTCTGCCCCTCCATGTTCCTCCCTAACCTACTTGGACACACTATCAGGCACAGTCCAGTTAACTGCAATGAAACAGGGCAGGCTGGAAGGCCTGGAATCTGAACTGGAACCACTTGTGGGGTGGAGACGCCATAGAACCAAGAGTGTCAGAAATGTAGCCAAGCCCAGGTAGGGGTCTTCAGCATGGTTCCAGAGACCTGGTGTCACTCAGCAGTCAGCTCTAGAACAATATTTCTGATTGCAAAAGTCCTTCCTGGGAAGACTGTCTAGATCCTTGTCCTTGTGATAAGGTATCATTAGGCACACACTGCCAGGAAAGGAGTAAAGCAGGAGCTGGAACTTCATATCAGAAAACATATCTGCCATTTACTAGCAGAAGAGTGGGCTCAGGGTTAGCTCAAGTGGGTAGAGTATTCAGAATATTGAATCATCACTATGGCCAGACCCCCCACATCAGGACAGACACGGGCGTAAGAACTAGGGCTGGGTCCTAGAGACCTCCCACTAGGCCAAGGGCCAACCTTTTATTTTGTGGATCCTGAGAAGATCCTGGGGAATGTGGCAAAGGGGCCAAGGGGCCTGCATCAGCAGAGGGTCCTTAAGGGACATGGAGCTACAACCATTTACCCACTCATATGGAGGTACTTCAGTATCCTAACCACTAGTACAACTGAAGCTGTTTGTTAGTGTCTGGGTGTTGGCCCTAGGCCCAGGGGGACAAATGTGGTTTGAGGCCCCTGACTTTCCTACAGTCTAGAATCATTGTGATAGACTGGGTCAGAGCTGAGCCTGCTGAGGGAATAGTGGACTCCTTAGACACAGCTACGTACGTACTCTCCCTACATCCCAGTGGACTCCTCAGTGTAGGGGTCCTGAGTGGACCTTTAGAATTTCTGTTTTGGCTGAATCAGTGCTCTGGCTTGGGCATAGGGGCAGGTGCTGGTGTACTTGGAACTGTTACTTGCCAGAGAAAAATGAGCTAGAGGCAACCAAAGGTCAAAATAAAAGTCAAGATCCACCCAAAGGGTCAATTTCTAGGGAAAAGGTGAAGAGCACATACAGGAAATGTGGGTCAGAACCAATACCAAGGGACAGGTCCCAGGGCCTGAGAACCTCCTATGATGTGTCAGGTGCAAACCCTACAGGCAGGTCTTAAGTGAGGAACTGATTTGGGGGGACCTTTTGTCAGTGCTGCCAGACCCCTGGGGACAGTTAGGATGAGGCTGCAAAAAGTCCACACTGGCCAAGTCAAAGGCAAGCCTGTCTGTCACTGATGAGTAAACACAGGCTGTCCCAGTTAGAAGCATAAATGACTACCAAACTGGTTCACTGACAACAGATTCCTAATGGACAATTAGATAACAGTCAAGAGTAGCTTCAGGAAGGCTAGTATTCAGGGGGACATGGTGGAAAGAGGATCTAAGTGGGACTTAGGAGCTCCAGTTTCCTCTCTAAGCTCTGCTGTTAAAAGGCTATATGACCTCAGATGAGTCACTGCCCATCTCTAGGCCACATTTTATCCACCTGTGAAATGAGGGCTGGAGACCTGGCAAGAATCTCTGAGGTAGAGATCATGACCAGAGGAAGAGCCATTCCTGAATGAACCAGGGAACAGCCAGGCAGAGGCTGCTCAGAGTGTATCACAGTAGAATTTAGCTTCAGCATCTGGGAAGACTCCTGAACTTCCCAGCCCAGAAAATGCAATGGAGGAGAGGTGGTCTTCTTGCAAAGATGCTCAGATGTCAAACTTGCATCAAGACCAGAAAGCCAGAGGCGGGCAGCCCTGGTGGCTCAGTGGTTTAACGCTGCCTTCAGCCCAGGGCCTGATCCTGGAGACCCAGGATGGAGTCCCACGTTGGGCTCCCTGCATGGAGCCTGCTTCTCCCTCTGCCTGTGTCTCTGCCTCTCTCTCTCTGTCTCTCTCATGAATAAATAAATAAAATCTTAAAAAGAAAAAAAAAAGAACTAAACTTGGCATGGTAGTGCCAAGAACATAGTTCTTAAAAAAAAAAAAAAAAAAAAAAAAAGACCAGAAAGCCAGAGGGGAGAATTATCTTGAAGCTAAAGAAGGTTCAGGGTTCCCTACTTGCATGAGTCCCTTCCAAGACCTTGGAGAGCTCAAGCCCTGTGTTCACATTTTTTCCTTAAAGAGGATATTCCCAAACTCTATCTGTTCAAACCCCACAAAACCTGGCCCTAGGCCTGCTAGATGGCCTGTAATTTGGAACCATTATTAAGTCAGGTGGGAGATAACACAAACACCCATTCTGATCAGATGACCAAGGCTCAGTGACAAACAGCAGGCAACTGTACTGTGGTGGCTCGGTGGCTTGACATGTACTTATTATTCATTTGAATAATAGCATGCATACCTACTCCACTTTCACCTTCATTATCCCAGTCAGTCCTTTTCCTTAAGCCTGTGAGATGAGCAGGACAGGTCTTATCACCCCTGAGCTAAATGATGAAACTGACACTCGGAGAAGCTGAGAGACCTGTTCTGGTTTACAAGGCTGGCTGAGGACAGAGCAGGGCTAAGCCCAGAACTTTCTTATGACCAGCCCACAACTCTTAAGTTCTCCTATTCAGGACCAAACACAGTCATTCCAAAGCGTAGCATAAAGAGATTCATCCTTCTGCACCTAGAGAGGCACCAAGTGGCTGCTGAGAGCACAAGCGCCTCCATCCTGGTCCTGGGAACAAAGAAAGCACAAGTGGACATAAATCACAAAACATAATTCAGAATCATAGGGATAAAAAAGCCCAAGAACTTTGGGAAGGAAGGAGTTTTTCCATTTTCCCCTAATTTCTCCCCAAACTCTGCATTCCTACTCATGACACAAGTCATTTTAATCAACTGTATTTATATTAAATATAAACACAAATACTCAACCAAAGTATAATTCAATTGGCAATAATTTCTCCGTAATATCCAGACTGGAAACAACAACCGGAGTTTTAGGGGCTCAACACACACACACACCCCCCTCCCTGTAACAACTCTGGTCTCTCAAAGACACAACTATGTAGAAGAGGGAGATCCAGCCCCCACCTCAAATCTGAGCCAGATCTGTAGAGCTGGTTTGGCCTAGGGAGATAACCCCACCCAGGAAACCTCAGGACCAAACCTACCAACTAAAACAACAGAGAAAGAAAACAGCTGCAGAGTGGCCCTGCCAACCTACCTTCAGTTGTTCTATGCTAACAAGGCCACCTGGGACCCCAGCATAAATAGGACCAAGTCTCATGGCCACTTGAGATACTGTGTGTATAGCACCTCCAGGGCAGGTTTTCAAACCTAGAGAGACTACCAAGGAGCAGTTGGGAGGAAACATGTTAAACTTTTTGACCTCTTCTCAGAAGGTGATGTCTACATTCTCAATCTGAATCACTGCAGGGTACTGAGTGAGATTCATTGCAAGGAAACTTTGACTATTCCTACAACTTTCTGGCTTTAAAAAGGGAGCCCACCTCTATGCTCCTGTAATTTGGAAAAATAGGCTTTCTTCCAGCCCTTTCCTGATTTATAGACTCTAATGAAGTCCTTTCTGTTTGTTTGTTTGCTTGTTTGTTTGTTTTTGATGAATAAATCTGAATCCTCTTCGACTGTCTTCAGTGGTTTTTCCTCCCTCTGTCTAATCCCTCCTCATCACCCTGGAACCTCTGCAGAGAGGTACAATATGCCTCTTTGGAGGTATCCCAGTCAGGATTTGGGGTTTGTGTTGGGGGTATAGAGAGGAATTCCCACTTAATTTAATTGAAACTGCCCTTTATCTTAGGGCTTATGTAACAGCCAGCCTCCACAATGGCAACATGATTCTGCTTCTTGATACTCATACTCTTGGATAGTCCCCACCCTACCATGAACTGACCTGTCCATCTGATCAATAGGATGTCATGGAAATGATGGAATGAGACTTCTGAGGCAAAGTCATAAAATCATAAAAGATATTATGGTTTCTGCCCTGTGCTCTGTCATGGATCACTGGCCCTAGAAGAAGCCAGCTATCATGTGAAGATGCCCAAGCAACCCTATGGAGAAGTCCCTGTGGTGATGAATAGAGGCTTTCAGCTAACAGCTAACATGAACTTGCCACCAAGTGAGGGAGCCAGCCTGGAAGTCAATCCTCCACCCAAGTCATGCAAAGGCAGCCCTGATTGACATCTGATTCTGCCACCTTTCAAGAGACAGAGCCAGACCACTCAGCTAAGCTAGAGACAGTAAATAGGTGCTGTTGTAAGGTAGTAAGTTTAGGGATGATTTGTTACACAGCATTAGATAGCCAATCGTCAAAGCAAAATGGGACAGAGCATAGAGAACTGTTTGGAGCCCTGCCAGATTATTCTAATTCTTGTGGGATGGAATGCCCAGGCATCCATAGTCCCAGTGATGGGCACATGATCTCTGTTTGGCACATATGCCTCTCCATCTCCTCGTCTCCTCTCTAACTGGAGCTTCTAGAAGTCTAAATTGAATTCAGAGGCAGCAAAAAGTAGAAAGACAAGGAGGAAAAGTTCAAGTGCTCTGTACTTCAGCCCAATCAAAGAATATAAAAGAAAAAGGTCCTGGATGCTGGACTGCGAATTTCCTAACTATGTTTGATATGAATTCCTGTACCCTGCTCTTTTGAAAGGAGATGGAAGCAGCAGTTGCTTCCATCTATTTAAAAATAAGTGGAGGGGCACTTGGGTGGCTCGGTCAGTTAGGCAGCTGACTCTTGATTTCTGCTCAGATCATGATCTCATGGGTCATGAGATCAATGCTCAACAAGGAGTCTTGAGATGCTCTCCCTCTGCCCCTCCTTGCTCTTGCGCACACGCATGCTCCCACTCTCCCTCTCTCTCTCTCTCTCTCCCAAATGAGTCAATAAATTTTTTTAAAGAAAATAAGCAATCAGGGGCATGTGGGTGGCTCAGTTGAGCAGCCAACTCTTGATTTCAGTTCAGGTCATGATCTCTGGGTCATGGGAGCAAGCCCTGCATCAGGCTCTGCCCTGAGCACAGAGTTTGCTTGGGATTCCATCCCTCTGCCCCTCCCTCAGCTCATGCACCCTCTAGGTAGGTAAGTAAATAAATAAACAAGCAAACAAATAAAATCTTTAAAAATAAACGGATTTTTTCCCTCCTATATAATTAGAGGAAAGGGAAAGAAATTTGTCTACATTTCCTACATATGTAACATATAAGAGAGATGGAGAAAACACGATGTGTCTTTCAGTAACTTATAGTCTAAATAGATGATCATCTCTACTGGGAAGAAATATCACAATTAGCTAGGGGACAGGGCACATACTGTCACAACTTCTGAAATCATCTGAATAGACCTTCCAATTTGAAGATGAAATCAACTCTGCTTGCAGACTTCTATGGGAAGAGCACTGCAAAACCCATATTTGCTGTCAGCTTCTTAAATCTGTTGCCATTGCCACATTTTATAAAATGCTCAATGTTGAAAGCCATCATACCATTTACTCACTGAGTCATCTGGGAAACTCATGGCAATAGGGAATGGCTTTGATTTTTTTTTTTTTTTTTTTTACAGAATCATTTTTTTCCTTTAAAAGTACTGAGACAGGGGATCCCTAGGTGGCTTAGCAGTTTAGCGCCTGCCTTCGGCCCAGGGCATGATCCTGGAGTCCCAGGATCGAGTCCCACATCGGGCTCCCTGCATGGAGCCTGCTTCTCCCTCTGCCTGTGTCTCTGCCTCTCTCTCTTTCTCTCTCTCTCTCTCTCTGTGTCTTTCACGAATAAATAAATTTAAAAAAATAATAATAAAAATAAAAATACTGAGACATAGGGCAGCCCAGGTGGCTCAGCAGTTTAGCGCCGCCTTCAGCCCAGGGTGTGATCCTGGAGACCAGGAATCAAGTCCCACGTCGGGCTCCCTGCATGGAGCCTGCTTCTCCCTCTGCCTGTGTCTCTGCCTCTCTTTCTGTGTTCTCATGAATAAATAAATAAAATCTTCAAAAAACAATACTGAGACATAATTTATGTACCATAAAATTCACCATTTAGAGTACTTCAGTGAGTTTTAGTACAAGGTTGGGCAACCATCACCACTATCAAATTCCAGAACATTCTCATCACCCCCAAAAAACCCCAGTCTTGGGCAACCCTGGAGGCGCAGTGGTTTAGTGCAGCCTGCAGCCCCGAGGTGTGATCCTGGAGACCCGGGATTGAGTCCCACGTCAGGCTCCCTCCCTGCATGGAGTCTGCTTCTCCCTCTGCCTGTGTCTCTGCCTCTCTCTCTCTGTGTCTCTCATGAATAAATAAATAAAAATCTTTAAAAAAAAAAAAAAACCACAGTCTTGTTAGCAGGTTTTTTTTTCTCCCATTCCTCCCTTCCCCCAGCCCCTGGCAACCACTAATATAACTTCTATCTCAAAAGATTTGTCTATTCCAGACATTTTATATAAATGGAATCATACAACATCTGATCTTTTGTGACTAATTTCTTTATCATAGCATAATGTTTTCAAGGTTCATCCATGTTGTAAAGCAGGAATCAATATTTTATTTATTTTTGTTGCTCAACAAGTTTCCATAATATGGTTATACTACATTTTGTTTATCAATTCATCATTGATGGACACTTGGGTTGTTTGCATTGAGAATTTTTTGAGGAAACCTAATCTTGCTGTGTTCAAAGTGATTGTAAGTGATGTTTCCCGTCCCCCCATCTTGTCACCATAGAATTCCCCCAGGAAGTGGTGTACCCTGCTGTTGGAGTACAGTCAAAAAGTAGATACTGTGTTCTGTAAGGATGAAATCAGCTACATAGCTCTGGATTGACCACAAGGAGTCCCAGGTCATGGAATTCCCCCCTGGGTATTTTTCTTGGTATTTAGGCAATGTAACCATTATTGCAAGCCTACCCCAGTGAACTTGCTAGAATTCCATTCCCATTGCAGCACTCCTGTTTCCAAGCTTAATGACAGCAGATGTGCTTTTACCTAGTCATATGAGCAGATGATCACCCTGTCCCAGCCTAGAGATGAAGTGGATGATCATTCTCGACTGGCCGCATGTGGAGTATGGAGTGGAAGCCAAGTTGTGTGTGAGCAGGAGAGCAAAGACGATGACTGGGAAGTAATCCTTTTAAGTAAAACCACATTACTCATCCATCAACCAGTCACTCTGTAAGTTTTCAGCCCTTCTGTGGTCCTAGCCCCTGTAGCAGCACTGTAGGGGATGGTACACATCACTTCCTCTTAACAACCTTAGGGCCTTAATAAGGAGGCTATGATGTATCACAGAACCCGATGATTGAAAAGCCCCAGCTTCTATAATATGGACAGGAAGGTTGCCTTGCATAGAGAAGATAATCAAATATTATCAAAACCAAAAGCTTGAACCCTTGAAGGGGAAAATAACTGCAAATAGGAGAAATGTAAAGAAATGACCCTCTAGTTCATTTATTAGAAAATTAGAAAATAGGAAAAGCTAGATGTGCACATTATTAAGCTAATAGCTCTTAGCTGCTGACTGGGACTATATACACTTTTCTCTTTTGCTAGCTACTCCCTGATAAGCTTTACTGTGGGAGCCTGCAAGGCTGGATAGGGACATAGGGCTTGCTTCTTCCTATTTGCTACCTGTTCCTGACAATGTCACACCAGCAATGTATCTGCACCTGACAGTGGCAGCTCCTTCCAGGGAGCAGCAGAATCACCTTCACCGTACCCCCCTCAGAGACACCAGGAGTGTTCAGGCAGCAGCCCCTCCTCAGAGGTTAAGTTTCAGTTCCACAGAACCCCTCGTCCAAGTTCTAAGTTTTAGCAGTTCCAAACTCTTTCCTTTTTCCCTCAGCCTTAGGGATGCCTCCAACCATGCCTTGTGAGCCAGTTAGGAAGACTTTTCACTCAATAGATAAATCCAGTTTCCTAGTTATATGTCTTAGGAAGGAATAAGCGTTGAATGAAACTGAGTGAACTTTGTATAGTCTATTACAGCATCATTTTTTTTTAAAGATTTTATTTATTTATTCATGAGAGATACAGAGAGAAAGAGGCAGAGACACAGGCAGAGGGAGAAGCAGGCTCTACGCAGGGGCCCAATGTGGGACTCGATCCCAGGGCTCCAGGATCACACCCTGGGCTGAAGGCAGATGCTCAACTGCAGAGGCACTCAGGCGTCCTTTTGTATTTTTTTATGTTTTATTTTTAAGTAGTGTCAACACCCAACATGGGGCTTGAATTCACAACTCCAAGATTAAGAGTTGCATGTTTCACCAACTGTGCCAGCCAGGTGCCCCTACCACAGCATCTTTGCATATACACCCTGTTCATGTGTATCCAGATAACACTTCAGATTCCCAGATGTCATACTGGAAAGTCTGTTCCTCATAGCGTAAGTTTTGTGTGTGTGTGTGTGTGTGTGTGTGTATGTGTGTGTCAGTTGTTAAGAGTACCTGGTAGAGTTCTTTACATATCCTTTTAATGTTTCTTTCAAAAGACTCCATTTCTGACCTATAGCTCATAGCAAAGGTCTTTAGACAAAGTGAAGGGATAGTAGAAACCAGGTGCTAATGACAAAACTGAATGACTGCTTAGTTTATTACAGTGACCAACCGAAGATCCCAGAATGAAGAGTAGATTTCTCCACTGGGTATAATATATAACTACTTCAATGAAGTAGTTATATATTATAATGAAGTAGTTATATAATATATATAATATATATATAATGAAGTAGTAATATTATATTATATTATATTATATTATATTATATTATATTATATGTATCGTGATCTTTGACACATTGACAAATCTCAAGGTCTTTCTAATCCATCTGGTAAAGTGTGTGTTACAATTGCTACTAGTTTAGCAGGGCTATTTTAAACATAGGAAAAAAAATTTTTAATTAGTTTGTTGACAGTTACTGTATGTCTATGTACCTGAACACTGTAGTTGCTTTTCATCCTGGAAGGTCAACAATTACTGAAGTTGCACTTTACCTGTTCCTAACTGACTCAAGAGAGTCTTCTCCTTTTTGTTGACACTTCTTCCCATGTGATGAGCTTAATAAACACAACAGCTCTCACTATCAGTTGAGTCATAAAAACATGGAGATTGGGCAACCCGGGTGGCCCAGTGGTTTAGCGCCACCTTCAGTCCAGGGCCTGATGCTAGAGACCTGGGATGGAGTTCCACCTGGGGCTCCCTGCATGGAGCCTGCTTCTCCCTCTGCCTGTGTGTGTGTGTGTGTGTGTCTGTGTGTCTGTGTGTCTGTGTGTGTGTGTGTGTGTGTGTGTGTGCCTCTCATGAATAAATAAATAAAATCTTTAAAAAAAAAAAAAAAAAAAAAAACAGGGCAGCCCGAGTGGCACAGTGGTTTAGCGCCTGCCTTCAGCCCAGGGCCAGATCCTGGAGACTTGGGATCGAGTCCTGCGTCGGGCTCCCTGCGTGGAGCCTGCTTCCCCCTCACCTGTGTCTCTTCCTCTCTCTGTCTCTATGTCTATTATGAATAAATAAATAAAATATTTAAAAAATAAAATAAAAACATGGAGATTATCAAACATACCTAATTATTTCTAGCACCTTTCCTTTTATAAAGCAGGAAAGTAGACTTTTTGGTAGCTACCAAAGAGCATCTAAAAAAGTGCCAAATAAGATTCATGTGCAAAAAACACCTTGTTGGCTTTCTTTTGAATTTTAGGGGAATAATTATCAGAGGAGATTGAGTCCTCATTTTAAATGGAAGCATAGGTACTTGAGAAAAAGGTAGTTGGAGCTTGGATAGCTGGATACTAAAAGTAACAATGTAGTATTTTAAAATAAACAGCAAAAAGTATCATCATTATCATCATCATCATCGTGTAATATACTCTTTCAGAAGTGAGAAACTTTTTTTTAAGATTTTATATATTTGCAGGGCACTTGGGTGGCTCAGTCAGTTAAGGGTCTGCCTTTGGCTTGGGTCGTAGTCCCAAAAATCAATGGGCTTCTGAGGAGGAATATTCAGTTGACATAAGTGATCTGTGCTTTCTAGGAAAATAACACAGATGGTAAATAATTTCTTACTACCTTTGGTGAAAAGCAGATCAATTTTGAACAACACATCTTCTCTTTGTCACTCATAATTTATCTTGCTTATTCATTTTAATATTCATACGTATGTATATATATTTATTTAAACATATACAGTTATGTATAAAGTTAAATGACAATCTTAGCTTTAAAATATAACTTAAAAATAATTATATTCTCATAATCTTAAATATTTTCTGGAAGCAATGATAATTTGTCTAACCCATAAAACCAGTATCAAAAAATTGTAGAGTTTAAATTAATTAAGCTTTCCAAACAAAACAAAACAAAACAAAAAAACCCTGAATCTTGCTAAGATGAGATGTACATTATATTATACCCCACACCGTGATAAAATGAAGATGAAGCCATAGCATTGTTATTAAACCAAAATTATCTAATCAGTCTTTTCTTTAAAAAGATTTTATTTATTTAATAGAGAGAGCATGCAAGAGAACAAGAAAGGGGAGCAATAGAGGGAGAGGGAGAAGCAGGCTTTCTCCTGAGCAGGGTCCCAATGCTGGACTCCATCCCAGGACCCTGGGAGCATGACCTGAGCTGAAGGCAGATGTTTAACTGACTGAGCCACCCAAGCACCCAATATTAGAGTAGTCTTATTTGTTCAAGGATTCACCTCTCCTAAGAGTATTGGTGAATGTGGATCCAAATATAATTCTGCGTCCATTTGTCAAATATTAAAAATGCTTCTGGCAGTTCATCTTAGTACTTTTTTACAACTGTGTATTGACTATATTTTCTTATTTTCTGTAGTCATATTCAAAATATTTTGGCATTTGAGGCCTTGATCCTGGACAGACTGGCCCTCTCCAGGCTAGTAATTCCTAGAAAGCAAACATTCCTCTATAAGAATGTCTTTGATATACAAGCCAACCAGGTCAGAGCCTGACATCTCTTATCAAATTCTCACATACCATATCAGTATTTACCCAGTCCAAAACCACCTCAGGGCTAGGTATCAGAGAACTAGGGACTGACTATAGCCCCAAGCTCACCAAAATTACTCAAACCCCCTGATGCTAAGTTTACTCAATATATCTACCCTGCCTTACCCATTCCTTCCAATGAAAACCAGGATAAAGGCTTTGGGTCATACTCCCTGCTTCTGTCTGTCCTGGTCAAATCTGGTCAGTCCTAGTGCTTCCTCATGTAGCCCTGTATAGCATGCCTAGCCTCGTTTCTAGAGATCTGTGAGTGTGAACTTCTCATGACAATTGTTTCCATTTTTACATGACTTACCATACCTGATTTTTAAAAAATCCTGGCTTTCAGGCACCTGGCTGGCTCTGTCAGTAGAGCCTGTGGCTCTTGATCTCAGGGTTGTGAGTCCAAGCCCCACTTTGGGTATAGAGATTACTTAAAAATAAATTTTTTTAAAAGATTTTATTTATTCATTCATGAGGCACACACAGAGAGAGAGAGAGAGAGAGAGAGAGAGGCAGAGACACAGACAGAGGGAGAAGCAGGCTCCATGCAGGGAGCCCGATGTGGGACTCGATCCCGGGACTCCAGGATCACGCCTCGGGACGAAGGCAGGCTCTAAACCGCTGCGCTACCCAGGGATCCCCTTAAAAATAAAATTAAAAAAAAAAATTAAAATCCCAGATTCATTTTTAGAACAGACTGCTAATTGTTCGCTCGATGCCTACTTGTGTTTCTTTTACTTCTCCTGAGATGCCCCATAACAAGTACAAGCGACAGATTCATGTGATCTGTTAACCCAGTTTCCCTCAACAAAGCCAATCACAGATACACAGATAGATCATCATATGTGGCCAGTTACTTTACCTGTGTGGGGAAGGGCAAAAGTTTTCCTCACATCTAGATGCACAGAGAAGAATCACAAGTTCCAGTGCTCCAACTGTAGCCACGGGTCAGACAAAAATACAGACACCAACACATGTGCCTACAGTAAACAAAAAACAAAAATAAACCTCTGTAGGTAAACACCTCTGACAGTGAAGAACTGGACCAGCAGAAGATATGGGACATTTCTTTCTCCCCATCCACCCTTTCATGGTTCCTTCCCATGGAATTCCTTACACAAAGAAATGTTGACAGAAGCCTGCAAGTCTGGGTCTGGACTTCTCCTTTGGAAACTTCACAGACTTCCCAGCACAATAGTGGTACCACAGAGCCTTCCCCAGGCTCCCAGCCTTTAAGCTAGAAGATGAGCATTTAACTTCCAACTTTGTCTAACAGGTCTTCTCTCTGGTCAGTGCTTCTGGGGCCCAGACTAGGCCTTTTGAAAGGCAGCCCCAGGTCCTAGCAGTTTCTAACAGGCAGACAGGCATGACTTAGAGAACCACATTTTCTGTTTCTAATTTTTGAAAGACAAAGACATTTTATCCACAACAGGTAGGTATCACCAGATTTTGACACATAGGAGCTCTGAAAATGATCCAAATTTGCCATATCTTGGCAAAAATTCACTGTTTGGTTGAAGCAATCGGAAGGTCGGGGAAATACAAAGTATCTTAAATTTATGTTTTCTATGAGGTTCTTGATCTAAGGACTGCTCTGTTTTAGGGAGTCCTTGTGAGGGGGCAGGACCTCTGAAACTGTGAAATTGTTAAAATTACAATAATAGTCAATTGTCCATTAAATGAAGTTATATTCCTCAGCTAATCAGCTGAGCTAGTTTGACCTATTAGGACACATTCTCAGATGATATTAAAACATCACATCTCTGCCTTGTTTCCAAGTTTTATATCATTTTCCCTGAACAAAGTTTCATTTCTGGAAAGTAGAAGCAACAACCACAAGTAAAAGCAACTTCAAGTGCTAGATTTTCTGATTCCTAAGAAATGAGAAATTACCAGATAATTTTAAAATACAGTCAGATGTTGAAAGTGTTCATGAGCTTTGAATTCAACATTCTGCTGCTAAAAACCTATTGTACAGAAGTATTCAGAGGTGCGTGTGCCCAAAGCTTCATGCCAGATGTTTGTCTCAGTGCCCTTGATCACAGAGACCTGGAAACAGTCCAACAGGTTCATTAATGGCATGTAGTAGAAGCTTTGATTCCTTCAACAGGCTGCGAATTTCCTCACTCCACTCCTTACCAGTCATGTGCTGGGAACTCCTAGCCTGTCCCTCCTGAGTCTGTAAAATTAGGACTAACAACAATGCTCAGGGCTGGATTCCCCGATAGCAGATGTGTTTAGGAACTAGTAAATCAGGGGCACCAAAGAAAATGTTTTTGAGGGGATCCCTGGGTGGCTCAGCAGTTTAGCGCCTGCCTTTGGCCCAGGGCATGATCCTGGAGTCCAGAGGATTGAGTCCTGGGCCTGGGATTGAGCCTGCTTCACCTTCTGCCTATGTCTTTGACCGCCCCCCCAACCCCATGTGTCTCTCATGAATAAATAAATAAAATCTTTACAAAAGAAAATGCTTTTGAAGGAATCTAATGTTTGATAGAAAAAAATAGAATAAAGTATACTTTCTTATGCTTATTTTATGCTTTTTGTTTGTTTTGGGTTTTAGTTTATGAACAGCATGGTACCACCATGATCTTGTTAGGAGAGAAAACTTTACCTCTATCTTCTTAAATTTAAAGCTTGAGACCTGTGAATTAAACTGACAGGAGAGATTAGCAAAAGAAAAGATCTTCATCACGTATGTATGGGAGTTCACAGAGCAGTATTATTCAAAGGGGCGATTAGAAATTGGGGCTTATATACTATCCTAAGAGGTGAAGCCGGGGACAGGGAGAAGGGCATGGTATGGGAAAAATAAATGGGACCTTAAGGGAATGAATGGGGAGACAGGATAGTTTTGTGACAGTGTGTTTGGGCATGGTGCTGACTTCTCTGGGAAGATTAGAGTGGCTCCTGGGGAGAAGATTTATGACATTTGAGTTCTTTTGGGAGGCTCTGCATTTACGTAGATAAGGGATTTCAGGAACTCAAAATATTTCCATTCCAACTAGAAATAATTTTTATACCATGGTCACAGAGACTTAAAAGAGGACTCTTTCAATCTTCTCCTAACCCTGAGTACTCTTTGTCAGTGCTCAGTGTTACACAGATAAGCTACTTGAGAATTTGGGAATGAAGGAAGTAGGATTGCTCCAGATGGTGAATTGTAAACCCTGTGACTAATGGATCAGAGAGTAGATATGCAAAGTCAATGAAAGAGGCTCAGCTGCCCAGCAGGGCTTGACTGCAACCTGATTAAATGTATTAACATATCTAAAGAGACTATGTCATTTAGAGCGAGGGTTGAGTTTTCCCCTCCCAAGTAATTACTCTCCCAACTGCTGGCCTTTAAAGCAGACCTCCCATAACTGTTTATGAGTTTGAACTAAGATGGCAATGAACAATAACCCCATTTATTGACCACCAGATGCCAGATGTTGGGCTAAACATCTTTAACACATTATATTTGGGTCTCACAATAGTCTGAAGCCCAAGTATTATTAACCCATTTAACAAATATTAAGAGAGATGCATGTGTTGTCCAGGAGACAGCCCAGGCTATCAGGTGGTAAAGCTAAGACCAAACCTTAGAATCCAAGCTCCTGCCCTCCATGCTGCTATAGTCAGGCTCCACTCCTTCCCCTGGTATCCTTCCCCTGGACTTTGAGTGGTTGGCTAAAATTCCCCCTACCCAAACTTTTGCTTATTTTGACAGTGGGCCAAAGAAATGGAAAATAAATCCAGCTTTACTGCCTCCCATTTGGGTGACCCACAAAAACATAAATCCTGCAGGGTCTTCAGCACCCAAGATGTCTAAAATCTAGGAGGTGTTGAACCCAAACACCACAGTGGAGGAGAAGCAGGTAGTCCCTGTCTGAGCCCTGGTTCTGCAAATGATTACCTGCATAATATGGGAGAAGTTGCTAAGCCTCTTTGGACCTAATTTTCTCATTTTAAAATGAGAGCAGTGGACCAGATCATGTCTTAGCACTACCATCCTGGGATTCTGTAGTTCAATAAAAAGGGTAAAAAGCTCCATGGGGGTTGAGGTTGCAAGAAAAGAGACTGAGTCCTCACTAAAGTGTTTTCAATTCTAATGATAAAGCTATTTTTAGATTTGATCTGATTCCCTCATGCATGTTGCATGTTACAGGATGGTTTTCTGGGTCAACCTTTCTCAGATAAACTGTCATCTAATCCATGACGAGGACATTTGTCCCTATAGAATAACAACTTTGCCCACACTAGCATTGGCTATTTTGAAATTGCTTTGCCCCAATTATCTGAATGGCCTTCAAAGAACTGTGATGTGGGGGCTCCACATGTCTTTGTTTGAAAGGGGTATCTTGGGTGGCTCAGTGGTTGAGTGTCTGCCTTTGGCTCAGGTCAGGATGGAGTCCCCCTTCTCCCTTCACCTCCCCCCCCCTCCCAATAGGGCTTTCCACAGGGAGTCTGCTTCTGTCTCTCCGTCTCTCCCTCTCTATGTCTCTCATGAATAAATAAATTAAAATCTTAAAAAAAAAAAAAAAAAAAAAAGAGGGCAGCCCGGGTGGCTCAGCGGTTTAGTGCTGCCTTCAGTCCAGGGCCTGCTCCTGGACACCCATGATCAAGTCCTACGTCGGGCTCCCTGCATGGAGCCTGCTTCTCCCTCTGCCTGTGTCTCTCATGAATAAATAAATAAAATCTTAAAAAAAAAAATAAAGAAAAGAAAGAAAGAAAGGGGTATCTTGGAGGTTCTGTCTGTCATACATAGAGTCTCATGCATTCATTCATTCAGTAATTAATTTTTCTGGAGAGCCCACTCTGTACTAGGAACTTAGAATATGATGTGAGCAATAATAGGATCTCTACCACCAAGAAGCTTCCACTGGGGGAGAAGACATTAATTAAATAAGCCTACAAATTTTCATTATGATTGTAAGAAGTGCTACAAAGAACAATTGCAAGGTGCCCTGAGAACTTAAGATTGGAATCTCAGAGAAGGTCCTTAGGGAGGTGCTATTTGAACTGAGTTCTGAAAGATGAGAATAATTAAATAGGTGCCAAGGAAAGGGAAAAGCATTCCTAGAAGAGGAAAATGTATAGACAGAAGTCTATAAAAGGAAGAAACATGGGACTAAAAGAAAACCAATGCAGTTGAGCACAGAGATCAAGGGACATGTCAGGGTGGAAAATCTTTTCCTAAAAAAAAGGGGGGGGGGATCCCTGGGTGGCTCAAGTGGTTTAGCACTTGCCTTCGGCCCAGGGTGTGATCCTGGAGTCCCAGGATCGAGTCCCACATTGGGCTTCCTGCATGGAGCCTCCCCACCCCTCTCATGAATAAATAAATAAAGTCTTTAAAAAAAAAAAGAAAAAAAGAAAAAAAAAAGAAAATATTTTCCTCTACCCTCTTAGGTTCAGTACTAGGGGCTTGTGAATTAAATTAACAAAAGAAAGCTTAACAGAAGAAATTATTCACATATATATATGGGAGCTTACAAAAGAAGTAGCTTGATTAATGATTAAAGTCAGAGGCTCATAAACCTCATTTAGTAGAGAAAAGAGTTAGAAGGCCTCTATGAGAGAACAATAAGTTTCTTTTGAAGAAACAAGTGGATTTCTGGAAGAACAAATGGGAAATAAGGAAGTTTGTGATAATATCCATGCATTTACAAGTAGGCTTTCTGACTTCTTCATGGTCGTAAAACTCCCCTAGAGAAGGAGTTCATGGTAGGTTAACTCTGGATCTCCTTCCTAGGAACAAAAGCCACCCTGAAAAGGGAATTTGTGGCATCTCCATCTCCCAAAAGTTTCTGCATGTAGTCAGATAAGGCGAGCTCTAAGAAGCCTTATTTCTGCATCTTGAATCTCAAATGTCTTCAGTATAAAATAATCTTCAGAGATCCCTGGGTGGCGCAGTGGTTTAGCGCCTGCCTTTGGCCCAGGGCGCGATCCTGGAGACCCGGGATTGAATCCCATGTCGGGCTCCCGGTGCGTGGAGCCTGCTTCTCCCTCTGCCTACTATGTCTCTGCCTCTCTCTCTCTCTCTCTGTGTGTGACTATCATAAATAAATTAAAAAAAAATAAAAATAAATAAAATAAAATAATCTCATACCATTTCTGGGGTTCTATGTCAATTTTCATAGGTGGCTTGCGCAAGGTGATGCCAGAGGGGTGACGGGCAAGATGGCACACAACATTATACTAGGCTGTGTTGGTTTGATCCTTTTCTTTAGGACAATGGGAAGAATCGAAGGGTTTGAAGTAAGAGAACTATAGGATTAGATTTGCATCTAATGATTCAAACTTGAACTTGGGGTGCATTTGAGAACTCTAAGAGTTGATGGTGAATAGAGAGGGAGCTAGCTGGATTATACCAGCTTGGAACTCAGAGGGAAGCTCTAAAAATCTTTTTATGAGTCATCTACATATAGATGGTAATTATAGACCAGTGTGTGGTTGAGATTGCCTAAGGAAAGAACGTATAGGAAGGAACATGATGCTCCTTCCCACTCACCTGTAAACGGAAGGAAGGGAGGGAAGGAGGGTGGGAGGAAAAAAAGGGAAGAAAGGAAAAGAAAAGAACAGAAAAGAAGGCACCTGGTGGCTCAGTCAGTTAAGCATCTGACTTGATTTCAGCTCAGGTTGTGGGATCGAGCCCTGTGTCTGGTTCTGTGCTCTGTGTAGTCTGCTTGAGATTCTCTCCTTCTTCCCCTGCCCTCCCCTCAGCACACTCTCTCTCTAAAATAAATAAATAAATAAATAAATAAATAAATAAATAAATAAAATTTTAAAGAAAAATATTTTTTAAAATGAAAAGAATAAGGGAAAAAAGGAAAAAGGAAAAAGGAAAAAAAAAAGTTGTAGGGAAGGAAAGCTAGTTTGCAGGGAAACAACCCATTTCTAGATTTGCAGATGTGAAATTGTAACTATTATTTCTGTTACCTGCAACTCTGCCCTTGGAGTTGTCCCTTCATCTGACAAATGGGATTTACTTTACTTCAGCTACTTAAAAAGAGACTGATGCAACTCAAATGAATATGAAGATTCTTTTAAATTCAAAGTATCAAAAATAAATAAATAAATAAATAAATAAATAAATAAATAAATTCAAAGTATCATAATATTGATATTTTTGCTGTTATTGCTGGTGTTATTATTATCATATATCATTGTTGGCTGGGAAGGGAAGTGATACAGAGAAAAATAACATTGTAAATTTACCAGTTTACCACACTGGGCCAGCCAGTCTGCATTAAGTAATCCTCAGTAGCACCACTTTACAGATGAGAAACCGAACTTTACAGATGAGAAACCGAACTAAGGCTCAGCAAGTTGAAGAGATTGCCTGAAGTTTCATGGCTAGGACATAATAGAACTGCAATTCACACTCACTCCTGACACTGCAGCTCATTCTTTTCCTTTTTGAAGTTCTTTTTCTCCAACTCTGCAACCCCACTCTCTCTCACAAACACACACACACTCACACACACACACGCACACACAGATTTTTCAGCTCAAATCTGCAGTACAATCAAAGGGAATAGAATGCTATAAGGTCATAAAGATTGGGCTGGGCCACTCCTCCAGACTCCTCCAGACTGGTAAATCTCTTGTCCTGACACTGGGGAAATGAAGAATGTCAGCCTTGATCCCTGCTGTTCTACTGCTGGGCATGTAGTTTGGCAGTGTTACATTATTATTTATTCATGTATGTCATCACAGATTTTATGTGAAGAATTAGTAGCTGTTTATCTAATTTAATGAGCTGGAAATTTATAAAATTACCATCTCTAGGTATGCAGATCAAATCCTACTTCATCAAAAGTATTTCCAAACCTCAGCCTACCAGTTTTCTACCATTCTTCCATATTTCTTATAGCACAGAAACACCTCTCAATAGAACAGCAAGGAAAAACTTTGGACAGTGTAGCTGTGTAGTTATTTAACAGGTCTGTAGTGAGAACCCTAAACTCTATGGAGGACAAATATATGTATATACACACACTAAGCCCCAGTTCCTGCCCTCAAGGAGCTTACACTCCAGATATCATCTAACAGCTATCCTCCTGGGCCTTGCAAGTGAGAAATAGCTGCTCTTGCCTCAGAGGAAGGTCAGAGAGATTATCACAACTAGGGAGGTTGAAGACACATTCACAGCAAAGGAGCTGCTTGAGTTTTGAAGAAAAGACAGGGTTCCGAGAGGTACACAGGAGAGCATTCCAAGCAGAGGGAGACACAGAGGTCAAAACTAAGAAAGGCAAGTTTAGAAATAGGGACAGGGTCTGCCTGTGAGAAGCAGAAATGCATTTGGGGAGTGACGGTTAGACATGTGGGTTTGGGGCATATGATGGAGGGCATTGACCACTGAGTCAGCTTAACTCAGGGACCCTGGCACTATCGACATTTGACCTAGATCATTCTTTCTCTGTTGGAAGTAAAGGTGGGAAGATGGGGCTTTCTTATAGTTGGGGTTAGTTAGCAACATCCCTGGTTTCTACTCACTAGATGCCAAAAGTATCCTTACTGCCAGTTGTCTTCTTCACTTAGTTATGAACCAAAAAAATGTCTTCTGACATTGCCAACTGTCTCTGGGGATCAATCAGAATTGTTCAGTGGCCTGAGAACTACTGGGTTAAGGCATGGTGATAGTGTGTGCGATCTGTGTGTAATTTTTCTCAGGGTCAACAGGTCTGTCCTGAATTCGCTTCATTCTTCCATGTGCCATCAGGGTTCCCATGCTCATGCCCCTGTGGCAGTGACCTACACAGCCCATAGAGAATCCATCTTCCTATGAGACTCCTGTTGGTCCAGTTGTGGGTGGGGTCTTTATTCACCAGCCCCTACTACAGCATGCCTAGAACATGACACTAGGGGAGAAAAAACAGGTAAAGTGCATCAAGCCAAGAATTAACAAGAGCCTGCCATTGGAATGGAGATGAACCACCTAAATAAAAATATTAAACAAAAACACATGGGAAGATTTCAAGCAGTTTAGTGTTAACATCAAACCCATTAGGATGGCTACTATTGACAAAACAGAAAACAAGTGTTGGTGAGGATAGGGAGAAATTGGAACCCTTGTGCACTGTCAGAGGGAATGTAAAATGGTACAGGCTCTATGGCAACCAGTATGGAGGTTCCCCCAAAAATTAAAACTAGAACTACCATACGATCCAGAAATTCCACTACCCAAAAAATTGAAAACAGGGTCTCAGAGAGATACTTGTATATCCATGTTCAAAGCAGCATTATTCCCAGTAACTAGAATGTGGAAGCAACCCAGGCGTCCATCGACCAGTGAATAGATAAGCAAATTATGGTACATACATACAATGGAATATTATTCAGCTTTAAAAAGGAAGGAAGGGGCAACCCGGGTGGCTCAGCGGTTTACCACCGCCTTCAGCCCAGGGCCTGATCCTGGAGACCCAGGATCGAGTCCCACGTCGGGCTCCCTGCATGGAGCCTGCTTCTCCCTCTGCCTGTGTCTCTGCCTCTCTCTCTCTCTGTGTCTGTCATGAATAAATAAACAAAATCTTTAAAAAATAAAAATAAAAAAATAAAAATAAAAAGGAAGGAAATTCTACAACATGCTACAATGTGGATGAATCCTGAGGATGTTATGGCAAGTGAAATAAGCTAAAAAGACAAATGCTATATGATTCCACTTTTTAAGATACTTAGAGTCATCAAAACCATAGAGACAGGAAGTAGAATGAATTTAAGACCAATGAACTGTATATTTGAAAATTATGAAGTTGGTAAATTCTGTGTTATGTGTATTTTAGCACCATAAAAAAAGTGGGGAAAAAAAAAACCACACCAAGAATGGTGGGAAAGTGCCCTATTTCCTTCTGAACATTGAACCCATTACCAGTAAAACGACAACTGTGTCCCAAAGTTGAACAGTGAAATGCGGTCCAATTAGACCTGGCATCAAGCCAACTCGAGCCCCTGATTAACAACAGCTGGGATGTTTAGAGGCTGATGTATTGTTTTCTTGCCCTCTGTGACTGGCAGGTTGTTGATATAAAAACCCTGTGAAAATGTTTACCATTATTCTGGCTTTTCCTAATTAGAGATTCCAGAACCACAGACTTTCCTCAGGGCTTCTGACATGGGGAATGGAATGTCGGGCATTGGAACAGAGCTGTGTGCGGTTAGGTGACCATGGAGCTTCTCGTCTCCTAGGCTGCCTTCCTGCAACCTGCTCCCTTCCAGTGTTACCTGGGAAGAAGGGCTGGTGAAATACACCTTGAAGCCTAGGAAACTTTAAAAATGTCATTCTGTTACTGTTAGAATGAATATTTGAGAAGCTGAATTCCATTGCAATGACAGCTAGCATTTATCTAGTATTTACTGTCCTTAAACGTGTTACCAGTGGGGTATGAGGAATTTAACACTTGGAAATGCAGATAACCTGCCAAGGACACAGGGACGGTACCTTGGACACAAGAGGTTGAATGGAGTTCTGTATGTCTCCTGAGTCCCCTTAACTTGAACAGTCAGACCTGCCCATGTGGGCTACTGATGGAGCCTCTCCAGCCTTTACAAAAAGATCCTGTCTTTTACAAAAAAATCCTGTCTCCATCAGGATTTGCTTTATATCAAGCCAAGGGACTTGCAGCTGTCTTGTCTGTGTCCCCTTCTTGACCAGCTGCCACCTGGAAAACCTATGACAGTTCCCCTCTCATTCTTAAAAAAAAAAAAAAAAAAAAAAAAAGGTTTCTTTTGCCTATGTATTCCCTGTAGAAAGTTAAAGAACAGGAAAAAAATTATCCAAAATCTTGAGACAAGCTTTTAAAACAGCTTGATGCATTTCCTTCACGTACAATTTGTTTTTCAGAGGCCTCTTGACCTCAGACTCTCTACCAGTTGCTAACCGTCCAGCATTGGTAGTGTTCACAGGCAGGCCCATCCAAGATGACACCCACAGAAGGTCCAGGAAACCATGACCTAGCACCCCCTATGTCCTAGAAGCTTCTCCCTTTACTCTCATGGGTAAAGACTTGCTCTTCAAAGTGGCCCCAATTGTAGTGTCCTACAATCTTCCCACCTCAGGAGAAAGTCAGAATTTTGAAACCAGCTTTTGGAGAAATCTGGAGAATTGACCACACAATCATACACCATTTCCTCCCTTAACGTCTTATCCTGAGCATAATGCTGATTTGGTTCAAATCCAAGCCTGGATGCTTTTTTTTTTTTTTTCTAAGATTTTATTTTTCTAAGATTTTATTTATTTAAAAAAATATATTTTATTTATTTATTAGAGGGAGAGGGAGAGAGAGCATGTGTGCACAGAGAGAGAGGGAGAAGCAGACTCCTCACTGAGCAGGGAGCCCAATGCAGGGCTCGATCCCAGGACCCAAAGACCATGACCTGAGCTGAAGGCAGATACTTAACCAACTGAGTCACCCAGGCACGCTAAGTGTGGCTTTTTCAGAAGCCCCACACTCCACACAGGCTAATATGGGGTGTACAGTTATGGCCCTAGTAATTAACCAAGTCATAAATCACCTAGTCCCTATCTTTCTAGACTGTTCAATAGAAATATAATGTGAGCTGCATGTGTATTATAAATTTTCTAGTTGCAAAAAATAAATTTCTAGTCACTACATAAAGTAAAAAGGAACAAGTGAAATTAATTTTGAAAACATTTTTACCCCAAGATATTAAAAATATTATTGATATTTTACATCTTTTTTGTGCTAAGTCTTTGATATCAGTATATATTTTACCCTTTTAGCACACCTCAATTTGGAGCAGCCACATTTCAAGTGCTCTATAGCCACATGTGACCAGTGGCTGCCATATGGAGCAGAGCAGTTCCAGACCCATTTTAGCTCTATTCAGTGACCTGCAGCAGCCTCCCTAGCCATATCCCCAATCTCAGGTCATTCCCCAGCCAATTCTGAATGCTCCAAGAGTAGGCAAAATGGAGAAAGGGTCTTTTTTGCACCCTGGACAGCCCTGCCCTCCAGCATACTGGATGGCAAGAAGCTGAAACTAAGGAGAGTCTCTGCCGATCTGGTGATGGTAGGTTTTCTGGTGATGGTAGGTTTCTACATCATTAAATATGTGAGCCCTGATCACCTTCCTGGAAGGCAGAGGAGCACATCCCGCTCCCTTCTTAAACCCCTCTCTAGCTCCCCACTGCATACACAGTAAGGTTTAGACTCCACAGGCTGCCACCCAGCACTGATTTACCTTCTCTCCAGCCGCTTTTCTCACGACTCCCCAGTGGAACCTTAGCTAAAGCCAAGCCAGAGCAACCTGGCACCCCACAAACATGCCTGCCACCTTCCTGCCTGCATGTCCTTGTGTCTGCTATTTGTTCCCAGCTAGAAAGTCATCACCTACTAAATTCCAGGTGCATCCCTAAGGCCTAGGTCTTCCCCCTCTTCCCTGAAGACTTCTTTAATGACTTCAGCCTGAAGGGTTTTTGCCCTTCTCTGACATCTGTAACACATTTATCAGAAATAACCAGGTCCAGTGATGTCATATTTTAGGAACTCTCTTATTTACTTTTTAGGTTATAAGCACCTGAAGGGCAAGGCAAGGCTCAGAGTCTTATTTTTTTTTTAAGATTTTATTTATTTATTCATGAGAGACACACAGAGAGACACATTTAATTATGTGTCAACCACTTGAGGTTTTGCCCAGAGCATCTAACAGTGTGTTAGGCACATCATAGCAATGTAATAGGGATTTTAAAATTAATGCCCTGCACCCACATGGCACCCACATGGTCACCATGGGACTGGACATTCCTTGCACATCCATAGTGCGGCTCATTCCACCCTACTAACGCCATCCCTAGCACCTACAGCATGACGGGGCCATCAAATGCTGCTCTATAACTTGATGTCAGCTTGGTTCTCAGACTTGGTGCACACCAAGTGCGGTAGACAACATGAATCCAGATACTGGGGAGCAAAGAACATGCCCCTGGGACACAAGTGAATTCCTCCCCCATTGTCAACCTTATCTGCTTCTCGTGGCTCTTATCACTAAGAGGCAATTTAATCCCCCTCCTGGAACCCAAAAGTCACACACCCATTCCCCAAGGAGCCAAGGTAATAAGAAAGACCAAAGTTTAGGATTACTCCTTGATAAGAGTCTTGTTTAAACAAGATCTCATATAAAAGCTGGTCTGCTCCCCACACCCTTCTCCCCTCCGCTTCCCTCTCTGCTTTCTTCCTCCCTTGCTTGAAGATTACGGGATTGTGCGATCCACCCCAGGGACGCAGGCTCTGACAGACCTAATGCCCATTGCTTTCAAACACTCAAGCCTGTTCGCCAGCCCTCTCCAGGAGCCTGTGTTTGGGGCTCCCGCAGGGCAGATTGCTCAGACCAGTTCCTGGGCACTTCCCACTGGCACTTGCTCGTTTACATTTTGAAACTAGAGCAAAGTTCAACACCCATTGGCTTCAGCACCCAGTGAATTGCCCAACCCTGGTTAGAAAAATGCAGACAATAGCAACCTGGGAAAACTGCCCTCCTGAAATAGCCTAGGCCCACAGCATTTTGGCAACAGGTCTCCCTGCGCGGAGTCTCCCGGCTCCGCAACAGAGGAAACACCCAGGGATGTAAATAGCAATGAAAAAAGGCCACTTGTGCCACTATTAGGTTTTGTAGTGGCTGGTTCATTTTTCCCCCCAACAAAGCCTGAGTTGCATTTTTTGGTTGTTGTTCCGTTTAAATTTTGGATGAAAGTGTAAACACCATGAGGTATTTACTTGTCCTGCTTTTCTATTTCTTCCCCTCCTTGTAGGGACCTGGCTCCTCTGTTTCAGCTCTGTCCTCCCCTATCCTCCCTGTCTGAAGACCAGTCCCTTTAGCTCCACAGTGGCGGTAACACCACAGCAGCCTTAAGAGCTAGCAAAGCCCCATGCCTGGCACCACACCTGCCTGCTGACAGGCCATCAGAATGTCAGGGCCCCACAGTCAGGGTGGGTTGTTGCAGGCCACTGTGGGGGCACTTTGCTGTCACACAGGCACCTGGCAGGCTGGCATGCTGGGCAGGGTACAGAAGCTTCAGGTAGAAGCAGCCAGCTCCCCACACCGATCCCCTTTTACAGAGTTCCAGGCCAGGGCCAGCAGCCCTTCGGCACAGAACTTTCTGTACATTCCACAGCAGCTGAAAGGGCTTTTGTCCCCAACAGGAAGAACAAATGACAAAGGCAATTGTGTGTCTCCTTGTAGGCCTGTATAGCAGGTTTGGAAAGAGAAACTTCTTTCCCCAAGAGGCCTGTTTGCCTGAGCGGCTGCAATCACAGATGTAATCACACAGCCACACAACGTAGGAGCAGTGTGGTGTTGGAGTTCCCGTGTGTGTGGCAGGAACATACACAGGGTACACACACATACTCTCTCTCTGTCTCTCTCTGTCTCTCTCTCTCTCTCACACACACACACACCCCTCCCCTAACAAACTGCTCCTGCCTGGCCCAGCGGGGCTCTGAGTCACATGCCACAAGGGCAAGGGGCCTCAAGAAGTGAAGTTGTCTGGCCCGCTCC
This sequence comes from Canis aureus, assembly GCF_053574225.1. Taxonomy (NCBI): domain Eukaryota; kingdom Metazoa; phylum Chordata; class Mammalia; order Carnivora; family Canidae; genus Canis; species Canis aureus. The sequence goes on from NC_135621.1 coordinate 52,254,349, forward strand.
TTTAGGAGCCATCACTTTATTATTCTTCTTTTCTGATGGGGACACAAAGGTCACAGATCACATGGTCACATCGTTCGCTTCAGGGCCCACAGCCCATTCCCGTGAAGAACACTGGGCAGCCTCAGAGAAAGACCTGTTTACAGGAAGTCTGTCCTGGGGTCCCTTCAAACACACTGCGTTCTGGGTGTGAGCTCCAGACCGCCCACATACGGCCCATTGCGTGGAAGAACTACCTCTCACTGGGGGAGGCTAGATCTCTCCTTTTGCCCTTTTCTCCCGTAATTTTCATAATAGGAGACTGAAGGTTTGAAGGGTTTTAAAATTTTTTGTTAAAGGGAAAAACTTCTTATCAAATGAAATTCTTGTGGATCATTTCAATGCACCCTGTGAACGGAATAATGCAGCCCACTTCCCCGGCAGATCTGGCTGCCTGAATGCTCAGTGCTGAGTTTGGTGGATCTGTTATAGCCGCTTATTCATCCTAGGTACATCTGCTTCCCCCAGCAGGTGTCTGCTCTGGTGTTTGTTTTTGAATTGTGTCTTGTTGCATCCCAAGTTTAACCATCATAAGCAATCTTTGTGCTGTGCAGAAATTTTTGTTAACCTGGAAGAGTTGGGAAATCTGAGTACTATTTCTGGCTCTGCTTGTCTGATCGGTTCTACCTTGAGCAAGACATCTCCTCTCTCTAGACCTTGATTTCCTAATTTGTGAAACACAAGACTGAGCCGTCTGTGTCTGAGCCTGCCTGTCACAGCATCTCCAGGGGCTCTGGTTAACCGTACAGAACCCCAAACCTCTTGCCTGGATGGCGGAGGGAATGTATGGATGGCTGGAATCTGTATCTTTAAAACCACACGGCCCCGTGGATTCTTACCTTCCAGGAGGTTTGAAAAACACTAACACCAGATGGTTGTTAAGGTCTTGTTCTGCACTATGCTCTGTAATTTATATAAATAATCTTTTAGAAAGAAGATGCAATAGGATGATGATTTTGAAACTGTATGTTTTGTATTTATTGAATAAAGTTCATTATGATCCTCAGTTTTCATTTATAAACACATGAGGGGCACGCTTTGTATTTCCCTTTGCAGAATAAACACCCCCACTCCAGGGCAGCCCGGGTGGCTCAGCGGTTTAGCGCCACCTTCAGCCCAGGGCCTGATCCTGGAGACCAGGGATCAGATCGAGTCCCACATCGGGCTCCCTGCATGGAGCCTGCTTCTCCCTCTGCCTTTGTCTCTGCCTCTCTTTCTCTCTCTCTCTCTGTGTCTCTCTCTGTCTCTCATTAATAAATAAATAAAAATCTTTTTAAAAACATAAAAAAAAATAAACACCCCCACTCCAGTGCTGGGTCCTCATGCAGTTGGAAATTCATGAGGCTCATGCCCTCCTTGCTCCTGCCCATGGAGACTGCACTTCCTTAGGATTTCAACGTTTCCCCCGGACATTTGCATAACTCTTTACCTTGCCACCTTGGCTGGGGTGCTTACTCAAATGTAATTTTTCAATGAGGCCTTCCATGGAGCTAATATCATAGCTCCCTCTTCACTTCGTATCCTCCTTCCCCACTTTGTTTTTCTCCTTAGCACTCATCACTGTCTAACCTACTGAATTTTCAATTATTTATCTTATTTGTCATCTGTCTTCCCCACTAGAAAACAAGCTCCTTAAGGCAGGGATTTTTGTCTGTTTTTTTCCTTGCTATAGCTTCAGCACCTAGGCTGGGACATAGTAGTTATTCAATCAATATTTCTTTAATCAATCAATGAAATGCTTACAGAATGGATGGATGGATCGGTGGATGGACTTCCAGAAAATGTCCAGATGTTTGACTCCAAGGAACAGCCATTCTTTTTTTAAGATTTTATTTATTTATTAGAGAGAGAGAGAGAGAGGCAGAGACACAGGCAGAGGGATAAGCAAGCTCCGTGCAGGGAGCCTGATGTGGGACTTGATCCCAGGTCTCCAGGATCATGCCCTGGGCTGAAGGCAGCGCTAAACCACTAAGCCACTGGGGCTGCCCAGGAACAGCCATTTTACAGCCATGCCAGGCTCCAGGCTTCTTGCAACTTTGATCCCAGCCACTTGCTCTTGCACACACTGGTCACATAGGATTCCCATGATTAAGACTTCTGTCCTGGGGATCCCCGGGTGGCTCAGCAGTTTGGCACCTGCCTTTGGCCTGGGGCGTGATCCTGGGGTCCCGGGATCCGGCCCCGCATCAGGCTCCCTGTGTGGAGCCTGCTTCTCCCTCTGCCTTTGTCTTTGCCCCTCTCTCTGTGTCTCTCATGAATAAATAAATAAAAGCTTAAAAAAAAAAAAAAAAGACTCCTGTCCAGTGGAATTACTCATTCCTGCCTTGCTCCTGTGGGATTGGCCACAGGGCACACAAATCTCCAGGGCCCCCATCCTCCCCTGCTCACAGCTTACTCCTTGATGTCCTTTGACACCGTCCCTTTTTTTCCTCTCCTTTTCCACTAGGACCTACCTACTAGACCTTGGTTACTTTTACTTCATGCTGGGATTGTTCAACTCCCAGCCACACTCCTGAACTTTTCTCTAAAAACAAAATTTTCTCGTTAAAAAGAGGGGAAGTAGCAGATGCCAGGATCCATCTCCCACCCAGAGGGATGAAACAGTGTCACAGGACTATAAGGGAAGTGAAATTAAGCAGGGAATTTTTTTTAATACTTTATTTATTTATTCATGAGAGACACACAGAGAGAGAGGCAGAGACACAGGCAGAGGGAGAAACAGGCTCCATACAGGGAGCCCGACGTGGGACTTGATCCGGGGTCCCCAGGATCATACCCTGGGCCGAAGGCAGCACTAAACTGCTGAGCCACCCAGGCTGCCCTAAGCAGGGAATTTTAACTGAGGTTTCCTGCATTCCAACCCAGAGAAACTGATTCAGACACTTGTGGCTCTTCTATCATAATGAGCCTCCATGGTGTCCAATATTGAGGGATCAGCACGTCCATGCTCCCTCTGAAGGCACTAGGAGAGAATTCTTCCTTGCCTCTGCTGGTGTCAGGTGGTTCCAGACATCCCTGGCTTGTGGCTGCATCCCCACAGTCTCTTCCTGGGTCCTCACACGGCCTTTTTTTCTGCCTTGTCTTCTTTTCTGTCTCTTACGAGGACACTTGTCATTGGATTTAGGGCCTACCAGGATAATCCAGGATGATCTTACCTTGAGATGCTTAAATAATTACATCTGCAAAGACCCCTTTACCAAATAAGATCACATTCACAGGGTCTGGGGTGAGGACATGGACGTGTCTTTTGGGAGGTTGCCATCCAACACTCTCCAGTAGCCTTGGTAATTCTGTGCATATGTGTGTTCACTTGCCACTTAAATACTATTGTTTGGCTTTCATATTTGGAGAGCCATCTCTGAAATCTGATTCCCTTGCACTCTCTACAAGTAAATTTCTTCGTTCGGTTTTTATTTTATTTTATTTTTTTATTTTTTTATTTTTTTTCTTCTTTCAGTTTTTAAAGCTTCCCAGTTTTCCTTTGACAAACTACAATGTAAGTTCTCTCTGTTATTCTCCCTGATTTATCTTCTTCTTTTCTTTTCTTTTCTTTTTCTGTTTATAAGAGACATGCTGAGAGAGGCAGAGACATAGGCAGAGGGAGAAACAGGCACCCTGCAGGGAGCCTGATGTGGGACTCTATCCCAGGACCCAGGATCACAACCTGAGCCAAAGACAGACGCCCAACCACTGGGCCACCCAGGTGCTCCTATTCCCCCGATTTAGAGATGAGGGAACTGGAGCCCAGAGATGTAGAATGCTGTGGGAATTTCATGAATTCTCACAGGCAGTCTGCTCCAGAAACCCGCCCCCACAACTTGGTGGTTCAAGAGATAACCCACAATAACCCTTTGATGTGTAAACGTCCAGTCCTCTTCTCCTACATGTATATTTATTTTTGTAGAGTAAGGGTGATCCTGCTTCCATTTCCCTATATACTGTTCAGCCCAGGTTTTTGGTCGCCATTGTTCATCATGTGGATGTCCATCACTCTGTTTCATTAGTCTAGAACACTTGTATGCAGCCTTCTTTTTTTTTTTTTTTAAGATTTTATTTATTTATTTGAGAGAGAGGGAGCACAAGCAGGAGGAATGGCAGAGGAAGAAGCAGACTCCCACTGAACACAGAGCCCAATGCAGGGCTTGATCCCAGGACCCTGGGATCATGACCTGAGCCAAAAGCAGATGCTTAACCCACCGAGCCACCCAGGTGCCCCATATGCAGCCTTCTTATGTGCAAACTGCTTCTGTGTTAGGGAAGAGAGAGGAAGAAGCCAGGTCTCTTTCTTTCAGGAGCTTATTGGCTAGTGTCTGATTCTCAAGGCTGGCTGTGTACTAGAATCATCTGAGGAGCTCTTTTTTTTTTTTTTTTTTTAGATTTAAAAAATTTATTTCAGTGGGAGGGAGAGCACCAGCAGGAGGGGCAGAAGCAGAGGGAGAGACTCTCCAGCAAACTCCATGCTGAGTGCAGACCCTGAGGCAGGGCTCGATCTCCTGACCTTGAGATCATGACCTGAGCTGATATCAAGAGTGGGACGCTCAACTGAGACACCCAGGCACTCCTGAGGAGGAGCTTTTAAAATACAGCTAGTGGGACGCCTGGGTGGCTCAGCGGTTGAGCGTCTGCCTTCAGCTCAGGGCGTGATCCTGCAGTCCTGGGATCGAGTCCCATGTTGGGCTCCCTGCATGGAGCCTGCTTCTCCCTCTGCCTGTGTCTCTGCCTCTCTCTGTGTGTGTCTCTCATGTATAAATAAATTTATTTTAAAAAAAAATACAGGGATCCCTGGGTGGCGCAACGGTTTGGTGCCTGCCTTTGGCCCAGGGCGCGATCCTGGAGACCCGGGATCGAATCCCACGTCGGGCTCCTGGTGCATGGAGCCTGCTTTTCCCTCTGCCTGTGTCTCTGCGCCTCTCTCTCTCTCTCTGTGACTATCATAAATAAATAAAAATTAAAAAAAAAAATACAGCCAGCTACCCCACCTCAGACCAACTACTTCCAATACCCTGGAGCGTGGGCCTAGGCATAGCATTTTTAAAGCTCCTCCAGGTGATTTCAGCGTCCAGTCAGGGTTGGGACCTCAGGGTAGGGGACCTAGGATCCCATCACATATGCTAACACCTGTTCTCTCTTGCCGCTTTCCTGCCTCCTGGCCCAAGGGTTGGCCAGATCACAGAAGTCTCTGGAGGGTGGATTAACCCTGCAGGTTCTGCATTTCTGCCTTGCTGACTTCAGCAGCAACATCCTCAAGGGCCTCCTGCCCCATGGACGGTTCTGGTTCTGTTCTCTCAGGTCTTCTGTCTATGCCTTTAGATGGAGAATAGGGCAGGATATTAATAAGTTGTTCAGGAACAACATCACAGGTCTGGGAATCAGAAGGCCTGGACTTCAGTCCTCTCTTGGAGCCCACGCAACCCTGGCCTTGTCAGATCCGTTCAATACCTATAATCAGATGGCTCAGTTCTGAGTTTCAGGGAAATTCATAAATTTATGAAGATGCCACTGGTCCCTACCATGACTGTACAAATCAAAGTGAATTCTGGATTTTAATAATTCCTCAGCTGCCTACTCTTATGCAATGAATAACCTGAACAATTATACCTGGGCTAAATGAAACACATCTTACAGGAAATTTAACTGGCCGAGGAAACACTGGACTGGTACCCTCACCTGAGATAAAATGTAGAGTCTACAAATGGGAAAGAATGAGGGAGAGAGGAGGCTCTGAGAGCTGCTGTGGAATCTTTTGCAGCATCAAATGGCCCCATGCAGGGCTGGGGCAGACAACCAGCAGACCACTCAGTGTGCATGTTCTCAGCCCCACTGGATGGCTGAAAGCTGGTTTGCAAACCTAGTAATACATGCTTGTGTGCCCACAGTCACACTCTGCAAAAAGAAGCTGTAAAATTAAAAAAAAAAATTTAAATGAAGATTAAACAGAATCACTGGAGCTGTACATGTTAATCTTCCATCTGAACATTTGTGAAATTGGGCAACTTTGCTCTAAGATACTGCCATCCTCCCCACTCTGCTTTTCACTTCCCTTTTATGTGCCCACTTAAATTTTTTTTAAGATTTATTATTTATTTATTTATTTTTATTTGAGAGAGGGAGAGACAAAGAGAGCATGCAGGGGCAGAGAGGCAAAGGGAGAGAGAGAGAGAGAGAGAGAATTTCAAGCAGACTCCCTGCTGAGTGGGGAGTCCAATGTGTGGCTCAGTCTCATGACACTAAGATCATGACCTGAGCCAAAACCAAGAGTTGGATGCCCAACTGACTGAGCCACCCAGGTGCCTCTGCCCACTTAACTTTTTGTGTCCAGTGTCCCCAGCTCCCTGCTTATCTTCCTTAATCCCCTCACCCTCATTCCATTCCCATTTTACCCTTCCAGTTAACTTGAAAAGTTATTGGAGGGGCAGATGGGTGGTTCAATCAGTTGGGCATCCAGCTCTTCATTTTGGCTTGGGTCATGATCTCAGGTCATGATCTCAGGTTGTTATCTTGGTGGTCATGGGATGGACCCCCACATTGAGCTCTGCACTGAGCAAGGAGTCTGCTTGAAAAAAATCTCTCCCTCTGCCCCTTCCCCTGCTCTCTCTCTCTCTCTCTCTCAAATCTTTTTTTTTAAAAGAGCTATTGGAAAGACTACAGACTTTGCAATCAGATCTGGATTCAATTCCCAACTAATTATGTGCACTTGGGCCAGTTACAAAACCCATTTGAGCCTCAGCTTCTTTATCTATAAAATGGGGATAAAAATGAGACCTAACTGAAATAATAGCACTTAGCTGATAGGGTTGCTGTAATAATTAAACAAAAATTTGCACAGAGTATCACGCATCTAGTAGGTTTCAATAGATGCAGATCCTACCATTTTTCTCTCTGGAAAGTGCTGCTTCCATTTATTTAAATCCTAGTACACATTTGAATCATATCTTTCTTTTTCTATATGTCTGAGTATTAACACTTTTGTTGTTGTTGTTGCAGAGCATTGCTATATCTTGAGCAGTCCCCAGGAGGGTTTGTTTCCTGAACCCACTGATCTTAGAAAATGCTCAGTCTTGGAGGGGCAGGCAGCAGGGAGGCCAAGCTGTGTGAAAGAGAGCAGGGTGCCCTGGCTTTATGCATGTTTGATGGGTAGCCTGCTGGGACAAATGGTAGTGAGTTCTGGGGACACATGTATCGATGCCTCATTGACATCAAAGACACAACAGGATGCAGCCACCTGCCCTTGAGCCTAGAGAGCCAGGGTCTCCTGCCCTGCCCAACATTGAATCTCCTCATTATTCTTCCACATTCTGTTCTTTCCTGAAAAGCTTGGGTCATCCGTTTCCCTCTGGCTGCTGTCACAGACCTCAATATGGTGAGCGCTTTGCTAAAGGGAACAGCAGCCTCTTGGACAGCCAGACGCCCACTGAAATGGCAAAGAAGTGCCGCTCAGGTGACACTGGCTCTCCTCTTGGGCAGGGGTGGCTCCCAGGTCCATGTGAACACTTGCACCATTCCGAGGGCAACCTCTTCTGTGTCTCCGTTGTCTACTCCTCTAAAACCCCACACTCTGAGGCAGAACCTCTTAACTTCTTAGCCTTTGTTTGGAAAGAAAGTGTGAAATCTCTGTGCATTTTGAAGCAACAGAGCGGAGTCCCAACCAACAGAGAGCTCACTTCTTTATATCACACAACGGACCATGACTGTGAAGCCTCGTCCCTGTGGCACCTCCCTCACCAACTTTTGCAACCTTTCACAATCAACCAGTCCAGCCTTTGAAGCTCAGAGTGTGTAGGTCAGAGCCTGTTCAATGCTATGGCGGGAGGTGGGGGTGTCTGGTCTTGTGCTGGGGACAGTGGTTAAAATATTTGAAAGCTAGCCCTCCCCGGGAGGGAAAGACAGTTCCTAAAAGAATCCAGGGGCACCTGGGTGGCTCAGTTGATTAAGCATTGGACTTTTGATCTCAGCTCAGGTCTTGATCTCAGGGTTGTGAGCTCAAGCCCCATGATGGGCTCCATGCTGGGCATGCGGCCTACTTAAGATGATAAGAATAATAGTAGGGACGCCTGGATGGCTCAGCGGTTTAGCCTCTGCCTTCAGCTCAGGGCGTGATCCTGGAGTCTCAAGATGGAGTCCACATCGGGCTCCCTGCATGGAGCCTGCTTCTCCCTCTGCCTGTGTCTCTGCCTCTCTCTGTGTATCTCTCATGAATAAATAAAAATAAAATTTAAAAAAAGATAATAGTAGTAGTAATAATAATAATAATAAAAGAAGAGTTTAGATGTCTTTCTCTGGTCTGTCAATAAGTCATCTTTGTAATAGATCAAAAGCATATGTTGGTATTAACACTTTAATTATCAAAAATCTTTTTTACTACAAAAGTGTTAATTTGCTGAAAACCCAGAGAAGCAAAAAGGAAACATAAAAAACACCACAACCTCCCCCCCCACAGTCTGCATGTTTACATTAACAGCCAATTGTTGAACAGTATAAGCTAGGCACAGTGCTAAGCCTATTATGTGCAATTTTAAATTAAATCCACACAACACTATACAACAAGTACTATTTAAATCTCTAACAAATGATTAAACAGTTTCAGGGTAAGTGTATAGCCAATAAGAAGCACCCATGCCTCTCAACTTGGACTATAAGACTTTATTCTCTGTTAAGGGACCTTCAAGCAGCAGAGATGATATTTGGGAGCTGGGAGCCCTTTCCAGCCCCAAAATTCCAATCCCTTAGCAGCCTCTGTCTCTAGAATCCTCTGCCTGGTTGGACACCACTGTCCACACCCACCTGCCCACCTGTGCCAGCTTCTGCAGTTGCTTTGTCTTTGCCAGCTGCCATAGCAACACATTTGCATGTGATCTTTGGGGCTTCTACACAGCCTGGACAGAACTCTTGCTGGTAGGGCCACTGATACAGGAGCCAGAGGGCCTGCTTATCACTACCTTGCAAGGTGACCTTGGACAAGATCCTAGGGAGTCCCTATCTCTCATGGGAATGATAGCAATCAGTTTTTTCCTGTGGTTCTAAAGGAGATAAAGTATACGAGACCAGCCAGATAGTTTAAAGATTTATTTATTTTAGAGAGGAGAGAGTGCCCACAAGCGGGGCCAAGGCAGGTGGGGGCAGAAGGAGAGGAAGAAAGAGAGAATCTCAAGCGGACTCATTGTGGAGCACAAAGCCTGACACAGGGCTCCATCTCAGGACTCTGAGATCATCATGACCTCAGCTGAAATCAAGAGTCAGACACTTAACCAACTGAGCCACCCAGGTGCCCTAAGACCACCCAGATAGTCTAAATGTCATATAATAGACAGTTACTAAAAAAAATAATAAAATAAAAAAATAATAGACAGTTACTAAGAAGGCAAGAGAAAGTTGTATATAACATATTTACAAGTTCAAAGGGCATTTGATAACTCGAGATTATGAGGCTGACCAACTGATACTAAAGCTGCAGAACAGGGAAAGGCAATGCATATTGACAGAAAATTTACCTGACATGCCAACCCAGAGTAGGTAAGTTCCCCGTGACATTGGATGGGGGGAAGCTGGAACCCTACGGGTGAGAGTGAGATTGGGCTAGAGTCAGGGGAGCCTGCACTGAGAACAGAATCCTGATCTCTCATCTGCTCTGAGGCAACCCTTCCTGGAAGAGCCTGAGTCCCATAATTCCAGCCTGTCTATTTTGGACTTTTTGGAACCTGGAGAAACACCCTATGGACTTTGTCTCTTTGAATCTCAGAATAAGAAGACTAAACTGAGGGATGCTTGGGTGGCTAAGCATCTGCCTTCAGCTCAGGTCCTGGGATGGAGCCCCACATCGTCGGGCTCCCTGCTCAACAAGAAATCTACTTCTCCCTCTCCCTCTGCTACTACCCCTTGCTTGTGCTCTTTCTCTCTTTCTGTTAAATAAATAAATAAGTAAAATCTTAAAAAAAAAAAAAAAAAAAAGACTAAACAGAAATAAGAGAAGAGAGTGGGCCAAGGAGTGGCTGTCCAAACCAGAGGGTGAGTCCTTCTGATTTCCACACCTAAGCATGTCAGCCCCCCCAGCCGAGAGTGCTCAGATCAAGCTGCTCACTTGCGGCCTCATGGCCTTCTGGATCTAATGCCCTGTGGTTTTAAATAGCCCTCTCCTGCAACAGGAAGGAGAAACTACCGTATTTCTTCAGGGCTTCAACAGGCTCTTAAAACAATGCTGTTTCTGTTTCAGATAATGCTACCCTGAAATGACCTGCCCATCCAGACTGCTGCTCACGCACCCAGTCAATAATTAATTGACCAACTAACACTCTTAGAAAGGACATTGCTAAAGGCCCAGTGCTTGTGTCACACCGGGGAGGTTACCCAGAGGTTCACAATCCTGCCGCTGGCCTCGAGGAGGTTAGCCTCCAGATGGTGTTTGAGTCACCTTGGAGCTCACCATGGGCACAGGAAAAAAAAAAAACAGTACAGTAAATGCCTTCCTTGGTGTCAGCCTGAGGACATTTGCCTATTCCGGAAATGTTTACCGGGGATTGCACTGTATGGAGCCTTACACCGCATGCAGCTGCTTTTGTGGTTGTTATTGTCCTTGTACATTTCCACGGGCAGAGAAAGGGGCCGCAAGGAAGATTCCTGGGCTCCCCCTGTGGGTCAGCACGGTCCCAGCAGCCTCGCTGGGGTTATTCATTCTTACATCACCCGGTGGGAAGCTTCAGGATTCTGCGGTGCAGAGGGAGCCGGCAGCTCTGAGGGGTGGGAGTGCAGTGCTCACGGGGCTGGAGCTGCGAGTGCGGGTTTGTGAGCTATGTGTTGTAGGCGTGGGCGATAATGTGGCACAGCAGGTTCCAGCTCATGAAGGGCCTTGGGTGCTGGCTAAGGAGGGGGACTTTCCTGGGAGCTGCAGGAGCTGCTCAAGGGCAGGACTGATCTGATCAAGTCTGCAGGGAAGCACAGTAGCATCTGCATGAGGGCTGGCAGGGCGAGGGGGTGGGATTGCCAACGACCAGAAAAGAGGGCTCTGGAAGGGCAAATCTCTTGTCCCTCCCCTCCTCCCCACACACAGAAGAATGGTCTCTGGACTCAAATGAATCATCTTAATAACCCAGTTTTAAATTTTATACCGAAGTCAGTAGCCTCTGTATTAATTTGGATAATCAAAATTAGCTAAAGTCCATGAGGGGAGCTTGTGCCGTGGGCAACCGCCTTGGTAGGAGGCTGCTATGAGGACAAGAGTGAGAAGATTTGGCACTAATGCTGAGGGGGTGCCCAGGGGGAAGGTGCCAATTGTGGATTTAGGCAGACTTGAGTTTGAAATCTGACTCGGCAGCCATTTACTAGCCATAAGACCTTGAAAATGTCATTTAATCTCTCTGATCCCCTTTCCCTCACCTGTAAAATAGGTTTCATCGTTCTTCTCTTGCGTGATTATGGAATTAAGAGTATTCAAAGTGCCTAGCACACGGTTGGCACTCGGTGAACGTAGCTAGAGCGTGTCACCCCTGGGCCTGGTTGCTCACAGTGATGGCTGTCACCAGCCTGGCTCTGCCCTGTAGAGCAACAGCGCCCTTTAGTGGCCGAACAGGGAGTGACAGGTCTTCCAGGCTCCCGGCCCCGCTCCTGCCCCACCACCCCACCACCCATAGGTTAGAAGTCTCCTTTGTCCTCCACAGTCAGAGCTGACAACCTCTCAGACCCCAGCCAGCATGCACCTCTCAGAAGAGCCCGAACCCCACTGCGGTCAGCAGGTGACAGGCTCCACTGTCCCCGTACTGAAGGACCTCACACCCAGTGGGTTCTGAGCCTTGGGCTAAGAAGAAAACACAATCTGTAGTAGTCAGGGAACAGCTTTCTAGGGATGGCCATGACCTCCAACCCCTCCTACCCTACCCCCGAGAATAGTGTGAGTGGAAAGCAAAATGCCAGCTGCACAGCCAGGCGTTCCCCAGCAGAACAAGGAGGGAAGCCATTCAGCAAACACTGGACACCCACCCCGGCCCCTGGTTCCCACTAGGCTGCAGATACCACAGCCAGCACACACAAAGCCCTGCCCTCAGGTAGCTGACTATTTAGTGAGATAAGGACATGGGCCGAATAATCACCTGGATACATAATTGCAGACCATAATAAGGTTATGAAGGAAAGGTTCATCCAGGACCAGATAAGGTGTACTCTTTACTGCTCCCATTGGCCTCCTGAGCACACTGGTTATGGTGCTGCCCCCAGGCTGGGTGCACTGAGCATACATTTACATGTTCATTACTCTTTGGAGGTGGGCTGATGGCGCTCTGGGCTGTCCACCCCTCCAGCTGGTACACACAGTCAGGGAAGTCACCAGAGGATGAATAGGCATTACTAAGCACTGGGTTTTAAAAAGAACATTCCCAGAAGCAGTTCAAAGGTGCTGGGGTGGGATACCACGGGGCATCTTGGTGCACAGAAACCAAGGACAGGGACAGTATCGCTAGAGCATCAGGCAGGGGGTGGTGACCAGGAATGTAGAGGCCACCTCTAGTGCTTCTGCCTCCCTGCCATCCACCCACCCACCTCCCTTCGCTGCCCAGGGTACTTCTATCAAGTCTTTTCTGGACTCCAGCCTTTTTTCCCCTTTTCTTTATAGCATCCTATCAACTGTGTCAGAGAATGTTTCCCCTTTCTCCTTTCTTTCCACAGAAAATCCTAAGTAAAAACTGGCCCTCAAAACCACACTCCCATGCCTAAGCTGCAACGATTTCTTGCCCACCCCATGTGCCCAGCCCTGTACTAGGCAGGGCCAAAGATGAAACAGAAAATACGGTCCTTCCTTACCCGTCTGTGGCTTCTCATCATGTCCCGAGTCCAGAGACAGCCTCTCAGCTACGTACTATTTCATTCTGAGCCCTGCTGAGGAAACAACACGTATACATGCTCCCTCTCTTTCTGAACATTCAGATCCACCCACAGGAGTCAGCCTGGTGGCCAGTCAGCTCATCTGGCGAGTGGCTTGAGGTACACGAGGAAAGAGTGAGCATCTGGAGTCTCAGCCCTGCTATTTTTTTTAAAATTGTGTCCTTAGACTTTTCGACTTCTCTGGGCTCTGGTTTCTTCATTAATGAAGTGGGGAATAACAAGGCTTTCTCTGCCTGCCTTGCAGAGGGTTCATGAGGATCGGATGAGGCACGGCAGTGGTCCCCGGATGAGGCTCCTGAGACGGGTGCGACCCCTGAGGACATTTTCAGCACCCTACAGTGAGCTGAGGAAAATGAGGACAGCAGAGGGAGGCATTCACAAAGGCAGGTTCATTCAACTGGAAGAACTGGCCTTTATTCCCAGACTGTGTCCTTCTTTGCATTGAAACTGCATTTATTTGGGCACTTGGGAGCACAGTTGGTTAAGCAGTTAAGCGTCAGACTTTTGGCTTCAGCTCAGGCTCAGGTTATGATCTCAGGGTCCTGAGATGGAGCCCTGCATGCTCAGCATAGAGTCTGCTGGAGTTCCCCCTCCCTCTGCCCCTCCCGCCCTCAAATAAATACATTTAAAAAAAAAAGAATTTATGTTAGAACTTTATTTTCTGAAATGAAGTTAGAACTTTTTTTAATGTTTTCACTCAACAAAATAAAAGGGTAAGTATTCAATTTTGGGAAAACTTACTGCTCCGTGAAACCGCAAACCCACCCAAGTAAGTGAACCAGAAAGCCCTCTGCAAACCACAGGTACTGCTCTTGCTGCCCCACCTCCAGGACTCCTGGCCACAGCCTGTGTCCTTGGTGGTTGCCTTCTCTTCCTGGCATTCAAAGCAAAGATTCTGGAATCTGGCCATGAGGGCTTCAACACTAGTTACGCACTTATGCACTTTCTAGCTGTGCATGATCATGGACACGCTGCTTATGCCAGAGTTTCCATATCTATAGCAGAGATAAAAGTAAGGCACATAAAATAGCGCGTGGCACATATGGGCACTCAGTCTATGTGAGAGGTGATTATATAATGATTTTTCCTCCCAGCTCCCCAGCTCCCCAGGTCACAGCTGCCTGTGCCAAGCCTTAAACCATTATGCCCTCTGCTCTCTGTCTCCATCTCCAAAGCCTTTCCAGATCTGCCTTTAGGGGCTAAGAAGCCACTGGCTTCCCCTGGAAAGTTCTGGGAAGGAAAATGTGGCAATCAGGACTGTTTCCAATAAGCAGAAAGAAGAAGAGTTTTTTTTTATTAAATCTTTTTTTTTTAATTTTTATTTATTTATGATAGTCACAGAGAGGAAGAGAGAGGCAGAGACATAGACAGAGGGAGAAGCAGGCTCCATGCACTGGGAGCCCGACGTGGGATTTGATCCCGGGTCTCCAGGATCGCGCCCTGGGCCAAAGGCAGGCACCAAACCGCTGCGCCACCCAGGGATCCCAGAAGAAGAGTTTTAACTGTCCTTTTTCTTTCCCCCTTTACTTCTGAGACTCTGCCCATTGACTTGCAAAGGAGGAACTGCTTTTGGGTTTTCAGCTACCTTTTGCCACAGTTAAGCCAGGAAGGGAACTTGGAAGCTGAAGACCCGAGAGGAACACCTGCTTGGCAGAAGCCAGGTGTTTTGGTTTGTTTGTTTTAAGGGCATCCTCTTCTACTTCAGTTTCCTTTTCTGAGGACACAGACTCACAATCCCTTCTGCTCGTGGCAGATGTGTGTGCTATTGGTCATTTGCTAAGAAGACAGTGCAGGGCGTGTCTTCCTTGTGCATACAAACGTGTGCGGAGTTGGAGCATGTACTCCTGTTCCCATAAGAGAGAACTCACAGCCGGCCCTGGGTTGGGGCCAGCCCTTCCAGATTTGAGCATAAGAAGACAAGACATTTGGTCTGGGACTTCTAGAACAAGCTGAAAACACCAACTCGTACCCAACTCCACACTCTTGAGAGTCAGCCACTGATGCCACCTTGGAGCCCACAGAGGCCACGTGCTTTTGCTCTTGCTAATAGCTTGTGGTATCTGCGTAACTGGCAGTTGGAGGTTTGCAAACAATGGCATTTCCCTATTTTTTTCATACTTTGAATAATATAAATAATGGACACCGCAGGGTTTTTTGTTAGACTCCCTACTGGTTTTGTCCGTAAGTGCCCTAACAAGCTTGCAGAGGGTTTTGCCTTTTAGAGTTGCTTTAATCCAGGTCTGACTCCCTTTATCTGTGGTTCGCTGGGCTTTCCCTTCTCTCCCTGCTCTGCCCACACCCCCAGCCTGGTGGCCAGTTGGCTCAGGTAGGCCATAAACGTCCCCAGGAAAAGAGGCAACAGGTCAAGCTCAACGTGAGAGTCACCCTAATTGGACAGCTCGGGGCGCAGCTGCCCCCATGAAAGCAGTGACGGTGCTCAGAAGAATGGAACATGACAACTGGCTGTGCTGACCAGGGACCCCAGGAGCTCAGACTGGGGCCCCTTTCCCCTGCTGTATCTGGGCTGTGTGAAGAGAGGTGGACACGAAGCCTGGATGGACCACCAACAATGCCCATGTCACATTCATTCCTGAGCTTTGAAAACTGCTGACATAAAATTGTGCCTACAAATTTAGAGGGTTTGTATCCATCTCTGGGGGGCCAAGAACCCCTCCACTGTCATATTTGAACAGCTGCTACATGCTGCCTTGGAAGAGCTCACACCTTTCTGTCCCACTCCCCCTCAGAAACCTGCCGGTGTCCCCTCTTATTACCTGAACTCCCCACACACACACACACACTGGTGGTGGCCCACGTCCCCTCCATCCAGGTTCTATCGCCCCCTAACAAGAGCCACTGCTCTGGAGGCTTCCTGCATGCAGCCTTTGAACCTGCCACTCACCCCCCCTGGATTGTTCTGCCTGCATTCTCCTCCTAAACAAATGCTACCCTACAAGCTGAGCCCACCCAGAGAACCCCACGAAGCTCAGCCTCATCTGAAGTCAGCAGCTCCTTCCCCCGTGGCTCCTGTGGGACACGCGCTCTGGTGGTCAACTGGCCCATAGAACAGAAGGATCTTGGGCAGCCCCCAGGCGCAGCGGTTTGGCGCCGCCTGCAGCCTGGGGTGTGATCCTGGAGACCCAGGATCAAGTCCCATGTCAGGCTCCCTGCATGGAGCCTGTCTCTGCTTCTCTCTCTCTCTGTGTCTCTATGAATAAATAAATAAAATCTTTAAAAAAAAACAAACAAACAAACAAACAAAAAAAACAGAAGGATCTCTAACTTGCTCAACAGCAGAACAGGCCTCCTTGTTTCCAGATGCCTTTTTCACCCCAACTGAACATCAGTCACTGAAGGAGGGCACAGCCCAGCGAAGGTCTGCATCTACACAGCTCTGCCTTTTCGCAGCTTGTTTTCTCATTCTGTTTCCCCCACACCCTGGCTGGACTATGGCACTGTACCAGGTGCTATGACTCACTCAGGGAGGGGACATGTGACTCTGGCCTCCCCAGCTCAGGCCCTACCTAAATAGCTGAGCCAACAGGGCCCGGGGCATGAATTTGCACTGGTTACACTGACTTTGAGTCTATGACTATCCAGGGGCTCAGAGAAGGAGCAAATTAATTATTAGAGAGAAATGATTCCTTATCCCCAAGCTACTCCCTTATTGTCTCTGACCCTGGCAGGCCTGTAGTCTCCAAGAACCACAGACCATGCAGTGGGATTTCAACTGGAATAAATAGGAACCTGTTGAACGTGTTCTTTGTTTAACTCCACACATTTTGTTAGAGCATCTCCTATGTGCCTGTAATTGGTCTAGATAGTAAGGATATGTCAGCGAACAAACAGACAAAATCACCATCCTTCTAAAATGTCCTTCCTAGGGCAGCCCGGGAGAGGGGGGGGCTCAGTGGTTTAGTGCCCCCTTCAGTCCAGGGCGTGATCCTGGAGACCCGAGATCAAGTCCTTCATAGGGATCCCTGCATGGAGCCTGCTTCTCCCTCTGCCTGTGTCTCTGCCTCCCTCTCTCTGTGTCTCTCATGAATAAATAAATAAAATCTCTTTTTTTAAAGAATATCCTAGAGAAGAAAGGTAAGCAATAAATAAATCAATAAATAATAAAGCAATAAATAAATAAAGTGCAATATCTAGTATGCCTGATGGTGAAAGTAGTTTGGAGGAAAATAGTCGGGGAATGAGAAAAGAGACAAAGGGAGTATGAGAAGGTTTGGAATATTCAACAGGGTAATCAGAGAGTGATTTATTGATGAAGTGACATTTGAGCAAAGGCCTAAAGGAGAGGTGGGATCAAGCCCTGCAGAGAGCTGAGGCTTTCCAGACAGGGGGAGAACAAGTGCAAAGGCCCTGTGGTGGGGACAGGTCCAGGGTGATGGAGGGAAAGTGTGGAAGGCTGAGCAGCTACAGCAGAGTCAAAGTACTTGATGTTCAGGCCTGGGCTTGGTGTTCAGAGCAATTCAAGGTAAGGAAACAACACAGTCCTTGACTTCAAAGAAGCAAAGAGCCTCTAAAGCCTACACAGCAAATGCTAAAATAATAGCACACGTAGAAAAGAGCGAGTCCCAGTCTATACTGTGAGAGTTCAGAAGAGAAAGCTCGGGGCGCTGGAGCAGGCAGAGAGCGCTTCATGGGACAGTGGAGGCCAGCTGGGTGGGCATTGGACAGGTAGGGAGGAAGGTGGTGTGGGCACAGTGCACGCCATGGGACATTCTGATCAACTATCAGCCATGTTCCCTGTGAATGAGTCTCTGGAATTATTGCAGCTTGGGATTTGGGGAGACAGATCAACAGAGGTTGGTAATGTGCACATATTTTCTCCCAGGAAGAGGCATTCTGTATCAAGGCCTCTGTCATTTCTCATCACAAAAGTCCTATTGCTATACAGTATGAATGTCTTCTAGGCATCAGCATGAAAGCAGTGAATGAGGATTGGAGTGGAAGGGGAGACGACCAGCAAAGGAGGCTGGACTGCCCAGAGCCCTCAAGGGCTTTTTTTTTTTTTTTTTTTTTTTTTTTAGATTTTATCTATTTATTCATGAGAGACACACAGAGAGAGGCAGGCAGAGACACAGGCAGAGGGAGAAGCAGGCTCCCTGTGGGGGAGCCTGATGCAGGACTCAATCCCAGGATCCCGGGATCACGCCCTGAGCCAAAGGCAGGAGCCACCCAGGCGTCCCCTCAAGGGCTTTCTATGACACACATTCTTCCTGCTTCATCTTTGCCTCCTGACCAAAGGCAAATAACCCTGGAAGATTCCTATTTTGAGCCCATCACACATTTATGCCCTGCTGCTTTCCTTAGTTTGCTGCTTTATTCATTTGTTTAGTTACCAATTCATTCAACCAAATTTTATCCTCCTTACTCTGAGGTTGTCAGTGGCTAGCTACTCCCACTCCATAAGCTCATCTGAAAACTTGACAAATCACCTTTAACAAGAGTCCAGTAAAAAAAAAAAAAAAAAGAGTCCAGTAACTGAAGATGCCATGTAGACAGCACCAGAAGAGGATCCCCGCCCTCCACTGCAGCCAGGACAAGCTCCCTAATGCATGAGTCCCATGAAGAAAAAAAATACAGGCTGTTTTGTTCCAAAGGCAAGGAAAGGGGTGCCTGGCTGGCTCAGTTGGTAGAGCATGTGACTCTTGATCTCAGGATCTCAGTTCAAGCCCCATGTCAAGCAGAGAGCTTACTTAAAACAAAACCTGCAAAGGAAAACATGCCATTAAAGGCATTAAAATATGATTTTTTTTCTTCCATTGACTCTCTTGCTCTCTCATAGTGTTACTTTTTTTAAAAAAAGATTTAATTTATTTATTCAGACTCAGAGGGAGACACAGAGATCCCAGGACTCCGGGATCACAACCCGAGCTAAAGGCAGATGCTCAACCACTGAGCCATCCAGGTGCCCCTCTCATGGTGTTTCTTACCTGCTCTTTAATGTTAAGCTTTCTTGGGCACAGGGATGATTGTAGAATGAGTGCAAGCCCTTGCAGACACTGGAGGTAGGCTGTGTGCTGGGTGCATATGCACACAGTGCAGCAGCTCTGGGATTCCTCCTTTGACCAGCCACCAGACCGACGTGCCACGTTCCAGGCACAACCCACATTGGATGGCACAGCCTTAAAGGATGAAACGTCTATGCCAGCACATGCTCAGTCCCGGGACCAGCAGTGGGTGAGAGGCTAAGTCCTGCTGTGCCCGCCAAATGCACCATGACACTGGCAGCCCAGGCGAGGGACAGCTGCCATCATGCCTCTCCTCCAGACACCAGAGGGCACACATGCTCAACTGTCATTCTCTCTGTACCCTGGGGGCGGGGGGGGGGGGGGCAGAGATGGTGACAGCATCAAGGGGCAAGGGCAGGAAGCGGGGATCTGGGGGGGGGGCATGGGAACCAAGG
Organism: Canis aureus; assembly: GCF_053574225.1. NCBI lineage: Eukaryota > Metazoa > Chordata > Mammalia > Carnivora > Canidae > Canis > Canis aureus. The sequence goes on from NC_135621.1 coordinate 52,273,664, forward strand.
AGCAGGAGACAGACAGCCAAGACCAGTCCCAAGGAGGCAGTGAGAGGCAGACAGACCTCCAAGCCCCAGTGCATGCTGCTTCGTTCCATCAGGCTTTACTTTGAAAATGTAAAATCAAAGAGAACATCATTAAGAATGGTAAGGGGCGTCTGGGTGGCTCAGTTGGTTAAGCATCTGTCTTTGGCTCAGGTCATGATCTCAGGGTCCTGGAATCGAGTCCCACATCGGGCTTCCTTCATGGAACCTGTTTCTCCCTCTGCCTCTCTCTCTCTCTCTCTCTCTCTGTCTTTCATGAATGAATAAATAAAATCTTTTTAAAAAAATTCTTAAACTGTTTAAAGGTCAAAGTAGCAAGACAGTGGCCACAGAGCATTAATCCCGAGTACAGAACCCTTCTGAGCATGGAGCCCGTGTGACCACACTGGTTGTACACCCGTGAAACCATCTAGGCAACAACTTTCAACACACAAGTGTTATGGTTTAGGTCCTCTGCCAAGTCTGTTGCTCCCAGTAGCTCCTCTCAGAGCTGAGGTGGGTCCTCAGACTGGCATTAGCAGAGGCGTGAAGCTCCCCACTACATCAAGAGAACATCCACCAAGGCCTAAGGAGTATCGCCTGAGCATCCTCAGATCCAGATCTACCTCATCAACTTCTTCCAGATGCAAAAAGCACCTCTGGGTCTCGGGGGCCTGGTTTGTTTGTGTCAGATATAATAACTCACCTGATAGTTGCTTTTAAAAACTGGCTATGCTTCCATCTGCCAGCCTCTGAAATCAGGCCCATGTTTCATGTTTCCCAGTGTGCCTTTGAGAAAAGTCCATAAGCCCATAAACACTTTCTTTTTTTCCCTCCAAGGAGCAGTTTAATCCTAATACTTAATACCACTGATTACCGAGGAGCTGTGCAGAGAATACCTTCTCTTTTAGGCTCCATTTCTAATCCTGGGGGACTGGATGAATATGCACCCACACTTCACTATGGAAGATTTCAAAAGCCTCAGAAGAAAATGAAAGGAGACTTTGAGTTAAGCCTTAAAAAAGGGAATAGAGAGGAAATACTAGGAAACTTTTCAATTTTGATTTCAGAATCCATTTGTGGAGATCTTGCTTTACAAGAATAAAGAAAAGCCCCTAAGCATACTAATTTGTTTTAATACCCAGCCGCATTACCAGGCAACTGAGAGCATGAGACTTGAGGTACTTGGTCCTACAAACCTATGTGAATAAATCCCAAATCTCTGTTGGGCCCTTGTCTTCTGTCTGCACAGAAGCTGGCACCTGCGGGCCTGGCAATGGTGGCGGAGTCGAGAACCAGTAGGGCCAGGGCCAGGGCCAAGGTTGGCGGTGTAGACACAAAATTCCATCCAAGGGCCTTGTGGCCAGGAAGGGTTGAGGGGCCAGGAGTCTGTCCCTCTGTCTTTCCCAAAGGTGGGAAAGGACTTCGGAGTCATCCTCGGTTCTGGGCGCTATACCACACTTCGGCCAGCAGAGGGCAGCACGGCATTTCAGAATGGTCGTTCGAGAGCTTTTAAAAAACAAAGAATTTGAGCCCTCTACCTGTCACTGCCCACCCCCTTCATATTTTTCGTTCAGGTCTTGTTTTTTTTTTTTTTTCCTGTTTCCTCTTCTGGGGAACCTGAAAGTCATCTGAAATTATTCCGTTGCTGTTTTGAGGAGAAAAAATGGATTTCCTCTTTGGGATGGACTTGAGCAAAATTAGACCAGAGTAGACCCCAGACCCCCAACCCAGGCAAGCCCAGCTGGACTTTCTTTGCCTCCTTCAATGCCATGAATGAACTCTCATTTTCTTTTTTCTTTCTTTCTTTCTTTCTTTCTTTCTTTCTTTCTTTCTTTCTTTCTTTTTTCTTTCTTTCTTTCTCTCTCCTTCCCCCCACCCTCTCTCACACTCTCCCCCTAAATACAGAATTTGCTGCCCATTAATATAAATATCAAGCCTCAGTGAACAGGCGAGGAAAACATTTGAGGAGGTAAAACAGGTTGAACCAGTAGTGTGGGAGTCTGAATCTCTGGCCCCAGAAACACCCAGAAACGCCCCTAACGTGAGGTCCTGCTTCTGAGCTCTGGACCCAGCTCTCCTTGGCAGTGCTCGTCAGGACTGAGCCTGTGTAAATGTGCCTTCTGAGCGCCAGAGAATTTCCTTTGTGAGACATGTTTTCCTTTACCCTGTCTCAATCCACAATGAGCCAAATCTTGGCCCAAGCTGCAGGCTGGTGTTTGCTTGTGAGACCCCTCCTTGCCTTTTCCTCTGCCTTCTGGGCTCCTTCTGGGAGCCAGTACCCTTTCTCAGCTCCGAGGGAATCTAGAGGAGGATTTCCGCCCATGCTGTTCTCGAGTTTTACCTCTGCATCTTTTGTCTGGTGGTGTGTGGTTCTCCATTAGAAGTCCTACTGGGGAAAAAGAAAGCATTCACCCTTCACATTTTCTTAAAAACTTTTTTTTTTAAGTTCAAGCCTCATGTTGGCTATAGAGATTTTTTTTTTAATTTTTTAATTTATGATAGTCACAGAGAGAGAGAGGCAGAGACACAGGCAGAGGGAGAAGCAGGCTCCATGCACCGGGAGCCCGATGTGGGATTCGATCCTGGGTCTCCAGGATCGCGCCCTGGGCCAAAGGCAGGCGCCAAACTGCTGTGCCACCCAGGGATCCCCTGTAGAGAATATTTTTTAAAAAAACTCCAAGATGAAAAGTCACATGCCTTACTGACTGAGCCAGCCAGGTGCCCTCACAAGGTATTTATGTTTTAACAGGGGGACAATAAGCCAACAGAATTGAATTCCAGAGGTGAGATTCCTGGTTTGGGGAGAGAGATATGTAAATGTTAGAAGACTTAGCCAACATGTAAGGAGCTGCCTCTTCACCTATCACTGAAGCCATCCATGAACCTAACCAGCTGATACAGGGCCAAACACACACAGCCAGGTCTGGTAAGCAAGCACTTTTGCCAAACACTGTTGATTTCACAGTGCCAGAGGTGATCTCATCACAGCAGCTGGGTTCTCTATTACCCGTCCCAAGCACAGAATCACCTCTGATAACCTCTGCAGGTGGTAGTCTAGCCTGAGCAACTCCTATATATTCCATATGGGGCTGAGCTCTGAAGCCTGACACCCACCTCCTCCCAGAAGCTACCTTCCCTCTCCATATTTTTCTCATGGACTCTTAATAGGTTGTTTCAATAGTCTCACTCCATTGAGCAATATTACATGCTTAGAAAGATGATGTCAGGCTTTATTGCACACTCCCATTACAAACTTCGGCATGTAATATTTACATACACACTGGCTCTCACCAAGGAACTCAAAGCCACTTATGGATCCTGTCTCATTTGCTCCCACAGGAGTCCTGAAGTTAGAGGGGCTCATCCTATCTGGGAATAAAGAGAGCGGAAGAAACTTCCACGCCTTTTCCGATATTCGAAAAGACTCCTCCAAGGTTAGTCATGGTCACCAATCTGTCCTTTATCAACATTTTGAGTTGATAATCCTAGGGCCATCTTGTGAAACTTGCATCTTGCAGGATGATAATCATTTAAGGGCCAGTATTTTCCTATTGAGTTTATAAGGCAAACTGAAACATTGCAGATTCTGTGACAAAGATCAGCATAGGGACTGAGGCTTAAGAGCCTGCCTGGATGGCCAACCAGAGCCAGGCCTTGGCAAGTCCCAGAGGATAAGCATAGGGTCTCAGGTAAAATGAGATGTTAGAAGAACCTAGACACTTTCATTCAAATGGCGATTCATTATTGTATAGAAACATGAGAAAAGGTGAAAATGCAGACGTGTGACAGCATATTTGGGGAAATGACAACAGGGTAATGAGTGTGGGTGGGAAAGTGAGTACAAGTATAGTGTGAGAAGCAGCTAGAGAGCCAGGCTAGTGGCCAAGCCAGGCAGATCCTGTAGACTCTAACAAGATTTGTAGACTTTATTCTGATGGTTCTCTGACCAGCTTAAACAAGACAGTGGCCTGATCAGATTTGCATTTTGAAAGAATTGCCAGGGCTGTGATGAAGAGAAGTTAGAGAGGCCAGAGTAGGTGCAGGGAATCGAGCTGGAGTCTCCCATGGGAGTCAGGCAGTGCCAGTCATCTAGACTAGAAGGGTGGCAGTGAAGGCAAAGAAAGTCAGTGGATCTGAGAGCTATTTAAGAGAGAAATCCCAAGGAGGATGTGTAGAGAAAGGACCCAATAGCAGAAATTGGATTTCCCAGTGCAAACTCTGGTATCTAATATAATTTTATATCCTTTGTACTGCCGGGTATAAGGGAGGGTAGTAGAATAAAAGGAGAGTCTAATACTTGAATTCTCAAACTCCTACTATGTGCCAGGCACTGCCTTAAGCTCTTATAATCTATAGGATAATAAGGGCTTTGGAATAAGGATTCCAGCTCTGCATTTATCAGCTATTTAACATTGGACAATTTACATAAACTTTTTCATCTATATAATGGAGTTATATGGGTTTTCATTCAGGGTAGGGGGAATGGGCAGAATGGGTAAAGTGGGGAGAGGTTAAGTAATTTACTCACCATGTTTACCTCTGGTCATAATGGAGTAACAGGAATCAAATTTACCTTCTCGTCATAAACAACCAGAAAACTAGACAAAAATGCATAAAATAAATGTGATTAGATGTTGGACAACAGGCAGCACAAGTCTGTGATCCCTAAGAGAAGGGAAACACATGAAGTGATTCCCCTGGTTTTCTGCCTGGAGACATGTTCTAGACCGTGGCACAGGGATTGCCCAGGGGACTTGCTGAGTTGAGAGAGAGATCACAGTGCCGGGGTAGAGGGTGGATAGGAGCTGGAATTTGTAGGACAGAATTCCAGAGAGGATGGAGTTACAAGAGACAAAGAGCTTGAAGGTCTCCTTGAATCTTTGCTCAATAGTAAAAAGAGTGAAACTCCATGAAAACATGAATACAGGTGAAAAGAGAAATGGAAGGTCTGGGGAACAAATGGAATTTCTAGAGATGGAATTAGCAAGAGAACATCCAGCAAGAGAAAAAATTACTGAACTTGTGACATAACAATAGAAATCAACCAAAATGAAGCAGGAGGAAAAAACACTAAAAAAATGAACAGGGGCACCTGGGTGGCTCAGTCAGTTAGGCAGCCAACTCTGGATTTCTGCTCAGGTCATGATTGTGAGGTCCAAGGATCAAGCTCTGCATCTGGCTCTGCACTTAGCAGGAAGTCTGCTTGAGCACTCTCTCTCTCCCTCTGCCCCTCCTCCTACTCGCTCTCTCATTCTCTCTCTAAAATAAATAAATCTTAAAAAAAAAAGTAAAACATGATCACAATATTCCAAAATGTGGATGAGAGAGAAGAATTAGAAGTATATTGTTGTAAGGTTGTTATATTTTATGTGAAGGGGTATAATAACAGTTAAAGGTATTCTGGGTTATGTATTTTATCCAAGGTTACACATACGGTGGAGCTAGGAGCAAATCAAATATTGCCAATTGCAAAGCCTTATATAGAAGGGATGATGGGAATACAGGCTTGCACAGCTGTCGAATCTTAGATTGCTCCAAGACAGAGTTGTACAAAAGCTATAGGAATTAAGCCCTTTCATCCCTGTAGTGAGTAGAATTGTGTCTTCTAAAAAGACATGTCCAAGTCCTGAGCCTCTGTACTTGTGAATGTGGCCTTCTATGGAAATAGAGGGTTTGCAGATGTCAAGTTAAGAGGAGGTTAGGGGCACCTGGGTGTCTTAGTCAGTTTAATGTCTGCCTTCAGCTCAGGTCATGATCCCAGGACCCTGGGATCAAGTCCCACATTGGGCTCCCTGCTCAGAGGGCAGCCTGTTTCTCCCTCTCCTCACTCTTTCCTCTGCTTGTGCTCTCTCTCTCTCTCTCAAATAAATAAAATCTTAAAAAAAAAAAAAATAGGAGGTCCTACTGGATTAGGGTCAGCCCTAATGGAAAGACTGGTGTCCTTTTGAAAAGAGAGAAATTTGGACACAGAGAAGAAAGAGACACAGGGAAAGTGCCATGTGGCAATGGAGAGGCATAGACTAGAATGATACTTCTACCAGTCTAGGAGCACTCGGGATTGACACAGCCACTAGAAACTGGAAGAGACAAGGAAGGATCCTTCCCTAGGGTCCTCAGAGGAAGCATGGTCCTGTCAACACCTTAATATTGGACTTCTGGCCTCCAGAACCATGAGAGAATAAATTTCTATTGTTTTAAGTCACCAAGTTTGTAGTACATTGTTACAGAAGTTCTAAGAAACTAATACAGGGGCACCTGGGTAGCTCAGTCAGTTAAGTGGCTGCCTTTGGCTTAGGTCATGATCCCAGGGTCTTGGGATCGAGCCCCACTTTGGGCTCCCTCCTCAGCGGGGAAGCTCCTTCTCCCTCTGCCCCTCCCCCTGCTTGTGCTCTCTCTATCTCTCTCAAATAAATAAATAAAACCTTTTATTTTTTTAAATTTTATTTAGGGCAGCTCCAGTAGCTTAGCGGTTTAGCGCCGCCTTCAGCCTGGGGCCTGATCCTGGAGACCAGGGATCCAGTCTCACATCAGGCTCCCTACATGGAGCCTGCTTCTCCCTCTGCCTGTGTCTCTGCCTCTCTCTCTCTCTCTCTCTCTCTCTGTCTCAAGAATAAATAAATACAATCTTAAAAAAAATTCCCTTAACTTTAAAAAAATTCCCTTAACTTAACTTTTAAATAAAAATAAAATAAAATAAAATTTTATTTAAATTCAACTTGCCAACATATAGTATAACACTCAGTGCTCATCTCATCTTGTGTCCTCCTTAATGCCCATCAAAATAAAATCTTTAAAACAAAAATAAGGAACCAATATAATCCTGAAAACTTGCTGTTCCCTATGTTCCCAGTGTTTGCAAGGTGGAAAAGCTCTGGGGGCTCATGTAGGAAGTGAATGTGGACAGCAAGGCTCCAAGTTAAAAAAACAAACCAGCTTCAAGATCGAAGAGCCAAGAGCCATGAAGGAGGGAACTGGTTGGGCTGGTTTTCTCATAAAACTCGGTGACTTTAATCCCAACCAGGTTGAATTTTAAAGTTAATTGCCTCAGCGAGGAACAAGTAATGCTTCCTTCCATAGTTTGTTCTGTGTGTGTGTGTGAGTGTGTGTGTGTGTGTGTGTGTGTGTGTGTCCATCTGGTGGCCCCGTGTTAGGCCCACAGGGGAAAGCCGGGTGAATCAGATGCCCTCGATCTTGAGAAGCTATTTCTAGGAGGACTCACCTCAGTGACAGGTGTAATGGAACAGGTCAATGGAATTAGTCAGGAAAATGAGTAACCAGCTGCAGGGGCTCAAAACCAAGAGTGATTCATTCCAGCTAGAGGAGGATCACCCAGATTGCTTCAGGAGGAAGAGGAGACACAGCACCAAATGATGCCTGACAGTGGAGTCTGCTGTCCCACGGACAAGCTGATCCTCTGTGTCAAATAGATACAAATGGAGGAAAACAAATTACCAGGAACGCTGGTGTTCTTCCAGGGGATGTTTCACAATAATTAGGTAGTAGTGCTCTCTGCTTAGTGGAGAGGTCTAAAGCTGTCTAGCCCTGACTTGAGCGGGGGGCAATTCTCTGGGCTCTCAGAGTCTCTTCTTTTCCATTTTGATTCTCCACATGGGGCCGGTGTTCTTCTCCACACTCTGCAGAGGTTGAGGATGGTGGCGAAGCTGGAGGAGGTACAGAGTGATGGGGAACTGTTAATGATCTCTTATCAACTACATTTTGTTGGAGAGCTGGTGGTGTAAGGAGAGGGCAGACCCTTGTCTAAAATTTGCAGGAGTCAGGATAAGAGTAGAGCCTGCATGTCCCAGCTCCATCCACATTGCCAAGAGGTGGCACACCTTAGCCCCACTTGGGCCTCCCTAGTAGCATGGCCCACAGTCTGGAAAAGGGACCCCATGAAGAGGCTGTGTGAACCCTGAAAGCAAACATGACCCTTTTCAAGCAAGGAACTTTGGTGTCCTGAGTACCCAGAATGTGGTCTAGAATGTAGTCAGCATATTCTTGTGGCCCTCTTGACCCTTAACCCACGAGAAGAGACATGGCTGGAACAGGCCTGGAGCAGGACCCTCTAAAGCCTGGAACCTGAGCTGGCTGACCCTTAGATTTCTCTGAGTCTAACATAGAATTGAGTAGGAGCACTCTTAAACTCAACATGAGCTGATACTGAGTTTCTTGTTTTTTTTCTGGTAGCTGGACAAGCTAATACCAATCATCACAGCAGCCTATGTAAAGAATTTCATGGAGGGTATGTGTCAGAAGCAGTGGTTTTCAACTGGGGGCAGTTTTGCCATCCGGGGACATTTCCCGTGTCTGCAGGCATTTTTAGTTGTCACGACAGGAGAGTGCTACTCACATCTCATGGATAGAAGCCAGGGAGGTTGCAAAATATCCTACAATAGTGTCCTACAATAAGCCCCCCACAATAAGCCATGATCCAGCCCCAAATATCAATAGTGCATGGTTTGGTACATGAATTTTCAGTATCTTGAGTATGTGGACTTGCGTGCTCTAAGATGATGAACCTAGAAAGGACCCAGAGTAACTGCTTCCAGAAAAATGAGTCAATATGAACAGAAAAATAACTTGATGGTGAACTTAGGGCTGTACTTTTAGCCTCAACAAATGGACTTACAGGCTATGCCAAGATCCCATAACACCAACCAGTCCTGAGCCAGCTTTTCCTTATGCACCTTGCCACCCACCACCCACATCACCTCCACTGTCTCCTTGTCTTTGGTCTTCACAGAGGCAGCTCTCCATTCAACTATATCTCCGATGCTTAAACTAATTGAGTTTTCTTTGCACCTTAATACCATGCCTCACAGGGTCTACTTCTATCAGGTTATGTAACTCAGGACCCAGGCAGAATTTGGACTTAAGTCTGTGTGGTCAACTGAGCAACCAGTACTACTTCCCTCAAGCAGCCAGGGGTCTGGGAAGGATGCCAAATGTTTTTGGCCTCCCTCTAGCCCACAGCAGGAAGGGGCGGTCAGGACATGGACAACAACACGCCTTCTACTCCCGCCCCAGGTTCATGACAACTTTTTAAGCCGAGCATACTGCAATCAATTAATTCTTCTTTTTTAAAAACATATTTTTATTTTATTTTACTTTTATTTATTCATGACAGACACAGAGAGAGAGGCAGAGACACAGGCAGAGGGAAAAGCAGGCCCCATGCAGGGAGCCAGACTTGGGACTCGATCCCAGGTCTCCAGGATCACACCCCACGCCGAAGGTGGCGCTAAACCTCTGGGCCACTGGGGCTGCCCTCAATTAATTCTTCTAAACATAAAATAATCAGTAGCCATGTCCATTCTGAGCCCATGAGCGGGCAGGGCCAAGTCCAAGACCACCCCCTCTGTCTTCAGAAGGCCTTGGGATCCCAGCAGTTCCGGTATCTAAAGGCTTTTTAGGCTCCTAACCTTTCCAATAACGTTTTCCAGTAATTTCCAACAATGTTTTTCTCGAAAAATTTCCCCAACAATTAGCTAAGCAAAAAGTCAAATGTGTATTTTTGTTGACTCAGTCAACTCTTGATTCTGGGAGGAATTCTGCTATGTGAGAAGTCCCCTGCTTCTTCTTTTCTCCCAGACTGTTCTTCACTCATCCCTTTGGTCATCTTTAGGGGGCATCTCCTAGATAGCCCGCCCCTTGGCATGCTTGTGTGCGGTGGTGAAGAGCCATTTTCCTGTATAATATCACACAGGCTGACTCCCCAGTTTGCCATCGCAGCCTGGAAAGAAAGAAAAGTGCTTAATGATGTATTTGCCATGCAATTTCACCAGAATAAATTCCCGATACGTATTATTACTTAATTAATCCTGAAATCATTCCTGATACTTCAGTTATTTGAGTGAAATAACTGAGTGATACTTCAGTTATTTGAGTGAGTTATTTTAAAGCCATAAAGGAGGCTTTAAAAGAGGTGGTATCGGAGAGAGACAAGGGAGAGAACTTTCTGAGAGACTGGTAGTTTTTAAAAGCACCTTCACTTGGTCTGGTACTTTTCCTACAAATAAATAGCATGCATATCTTTCAAGATCTAAGAAGTACTGGTGAGCATCAGTTTTAGGGAGAAATAAAACAACCGAGCTTCCTCTGTGCAGTAAGAATATATTAGCCTAATGTTGCTTTTCTTCTTTCTTTCTTTCTTTCTTTCTTTCTTTCTTTCTTTCTTTCTTTCTTTCTTTCTTTCTTTCTTTTTCTTTCTTTCTTTTCTTTCTTTCTTTTCTTTCTTTCTTTCTTTCTTTCTTTCTCTCTTTCTTCTTTCTTTCTCTCTTTCTCTCTTTCTCTCTTTCTTTCTTTCTCTTTCTTTCTTTCTTCTTTCTTTTTCTTAAGTTTTCACTGACGTTAAAAGCATTGAAATCTAAGAAACTGCAACTTGAGGTTGGGGGAATCCCAGGGTGGTGGGCACACAATCACATTCAACAACAAAAGCAAAAGAGAAAAGTGAAAAATGGGGCAGCCGCCTGAAATACTAGGCGACCTGGTCCCGGCAGGGAGCCCAGGGGCGGGCCAGGAACTCGGCCCCATCGGAGCCACGTGATCACTGTCTTTGCTGGCCCCTGGGGCCTGGGGACACAGGATGGGAGGAGACTCGGGGACAAAGAGCAGAGCTGTAGAAACCAGGCCTGGGGTGAGGATGCTATGGGTCGGAGTTTCTGCCTTTGTTTTTTTTTTTTTTTTCCTTTTTTTTATCTCACCCAAGGGAAGTTAAAAATTCACCTGAGCTTGTAAAAGGACTCTCTAAGTAAAGGTGCCCGTGGGGACCTCTAAGGATACCTGCAAGTCCGGGCTGCTGGGCTGAGGCCAGAGCGCGGGAGGGGAGGGCTTTTGGGACAGACCCCCCCCCCCCGCCCCATCCCAGCCCCCAACTCCTCTCATCAGGTCCTCCCCTCCCACCCCACCCCCACCCCTGCCGGGTTCCCCGAGCGAGCCTCCTGGCTCTGCCTCCATCTCCGCAGCTGTGCCCCTGGGGCCGGTGCCTGAGCCGCCTTCCCCGCGGGAGGGGACACTGCTCCCCAGTGAGCGAGCAGCACCGCACAGCCAGGTGTGTGATAGGGACTTTTGTTGGTGCCACTTGATGATGTCCCGAGAAACGCGAACAGCACGGCAGGGAGGCGGGTCTAGAGGACCCGGGGAAGGGGGGAGGGACGCCTGGCCCAGGGCGTGATCCCGGACTCCCGGGTTCCAGTTCTCCCCGGGGCTCCCTGCGTGCAGCCTGCTTCTCCCTCTGCCCGTGTCTCTGCCCCCCTGTCTGTGTGTGTCTCTCATAAATAAATAATAAAATCTTAAAAAAAAAAAAAAAAAAAAAAGACCCGGGGAAAGCAGGCCAGATCCGATGCGGGTGCCTGCGTGGCTGTGCCATCCACGTCCTCTGGGTTCCTTCCAGCTTCACTGTTCACCATAATCTCCGTTACTTGGGATTGTGTGAGTCACCCACACCGAGAGCTAGATTGGAGTTTGGAAATCAGATCCCTGTTGAACGGACTATGAATCTGAGTTTTGAGTGTATCTGCCTGGTCTCTTTATCGGGAGTTTTGCCTTTGGGCTCCTGCTTGTTTCTCTCCTGGCTGAAGGTGAGGAATCCTGAGATCTCAGGCTCTGCTGACCCTTTTCTGATCATAGGGCGAGGATGTGTTTTGCTGGGAGTAGTCTCTTGAAAGTGGCCCCGGGCACAGATATAAGGAAACAGCATATATGTTTTCCTTTGTTGTTTATCAGTCTGTCATTAGCTCTAAGGGCACCATGTTTCTTTACTTTCATTTTGTAAAAAATTGAGACATAACTTACGTGTCATAAAATGCACAGATGTTGGGTTGTAGTTCAGAGAGTTTTGACAAGTGCATACGTTTGTGTAACTCACACCTCTAACAAAATGCAAACATTTCCATTACTTCCTAAATGCCCCCCTCAAAAAAATTTCCTTATGCCCTTTATCAGTCTCTCCCTACATCACCCCAGTCCCAGGCAACTTTGTTCTGATTTCTATCACCTTAGGTTAGCTTTGCTTGTTCTGGAATTCCACATAAGTGGAATCATACAATATGTACTCTTTTTATCTGGCCTTTATTGTGTGGCATAATGTTCTTGAGATGCATCCATGTTGTTGCAGGTACCTGTAATTTATGTTCAAGATATTTTTGATAGCAAGCCCCCACGATTTATGAGGCCCCCTCTCTACAGAGCCTAGTCTTGGGCACCTGGGTGGCTCAGTGTGGTGGCTTTGTTCTGTGTTCTTTTAGCCAAGCAGAAACTACATTTTTCAGAATTCCTCTCCCTGTTTATTCCAGGAAAGTATTGGCTACAAGAGAAATGTGTGTGATCTTTGGAAGATGCACATCAGTCATGATTTTATGGGTCTAAAGGCAAGTGCAGGGCACCAGGCACTGAGGTAGCTTATGTGCTCAGCAAGTTCATGGGCAAGAAGCAGCACCAGGACCCACAGCACTTCCCACTCCTACCAGGACCCCTTTAGCTTCTCCACCGGCTGGGTCAAGTGTGGCTACAAGGAAAGGTGCCAGCCCCTCCTGGAGGGCACCCATAGCATCTAGGCTAAAAATCAGACCTGGGTTTCAATTTGTCCTCCTGAGTTCCCATCTGTCCTCACTCTCAATCAAACCCAGCTTTCTTTTCTGACGGCCAGTACAGTGACTGACCTATAGTGACTTCAAGCCAAACCTCAGATCCAGAAGCAGCAGCCTTGCTGTCTTCTACCAGTTTCCATGATTGTGTCATTCTAAATAATCCGTAATAGATCCTTTTTTTTTTAACTGTTTCTTTTTTTTTTAATTTTTATTTATTTATGATAGTCACACAGAGAGAGAGAGAGGCAGAGACATAGGCAGAGGGAGAAGCAGGCTCCATGCTCCAGGAGCCCGACATGGGATTCGATCCCAGGTCTCCAGGATCACACCCTGGGCCAAAGGCAGGCGCTAAACCGCTGCGCCACCCAGGGATCCCTAGATCCTTTATTCTATACCATTCATGACGTTTCTGCTTCTCTGGTCAAAGCCCAACCGATTCAGGAAGGACTAGAAGTCAGGATCTGTGTGGACAATCCATCCACCATGAAACCGCAGCTCCCAGCTCCTCGGATTTGGAACCCCATGGTCCCCTTCAACAGTCTTCTGCCACAGACCCTGGGTTCTGAGAGCCCCTGGAATGCTCCACCTCTACAGCTCCTGGCGCACATTCCTGTTCTTCGTGTCTTCTTACTCCCTTTCCCTCTCTGCACCTGCTCCTGGACCTCATCTAGTCAATCAGCTCTCGACTGCTCTCTTTCTTTTATCTCAGTCCCTCGGCTTCCTTCTGGTTTCCCCTTTTCACTGCTTCCATTCTTTTTTTTTTTTTTTTATGTTTTTAAGATTTTATTTATCCATTCTAGAGAGAGTGAGTGACAGAGAGAGAGCATAAGGAGGGAGAGGGAGAAGCAGAGTCCCCACCGAGCAGGGAGCCCAAAGCAGGGCTCCATCCCAGGACCCTGGGATTATGACCTGAGCCTAAGGCGGGTGCTTAACCTACTGAGCCACCCAGGCATCTCTCACTGCTCCATTCTACACCACAAAGAACCACCTGAACCACTTTCTTGCCAGCAGCTTCAGTGCTATTAAGAAAAATTATCCAAACATATAAAGCAAGACAATGACTGCCTGTCCTTTCAGTGTTTAGCACCGTTTAACAGGCTCACTTAAGATTATTTAGTTATCGGGATCCCTGGGTGGCTCAGTGGTTGAATATCTGCCTTTGGGTCAGGGCATTATCCTGGAGTCCCAGGATCAAGTCTCACATCGGGCTCCCTGCATGGAGCCTGCTTCTCCCTCTACCTATGTTTCTCTCTCTCTCTCTGTCCCTCATGAGTAAATAAATAAAATCTTTTTAAAATATAAATTAAATATTTTATTTACTTATTTGAGAGAAAGAGAGAGAGAGAGCGCGTGCACACACACACACACACACACACACACACACATGCATAAGTGTCAGGGGAGGACTGAGCAGGGAGCTGGATGCAGGGGCTCCATCCCAGGACGCTGGGATCATGACCTGAGCTGAAGGCAGATGCTTAACCAGCTGAGCCACCCAGGTGTCCCTAGAGTGGTATTTTTTTCAAGGTGGCCAAAATTTGAGCCCATTTGTCAGCTGAGGGGAAGCTGGAGTCAGTAAAAAGGTGAAGATCTAGGAATGAGGCCTAGTTGATGAAGCTCCTGCAGAGCAACCATCATTAGCCTCGCCCATACCTGGCTGTGCTGGACCCTGTTGGAGGAAAATGACATCACAGAATAGCCTGGTACAAATGGCTGCATGCACATAGGGTTGGTGGTTCATAGAGCTCCAAAGGGACAGGGGTGCACGTACTGTCAAAGTAAAATTTTGGGGGTGCCTGGATGGCTCAGTCAGTTGAGCCACCGACTCTTGATTTTAGCTCAGGTCATGGTCTCAGCATTGTGAGATTGAGCCCCACGTTGCTCTCCACACCCAGCGTGGAGTCTGCTTGAGATTCTCTCTCCCTCTCCCTCTGCCCCTCCACCAAAATAAATAAAATCTTTTTAAAAAGTAGAATTTTCAAAAGTCTGAAATTGTGATTCTACCCCATAGCAGGGAGCCTGCTTCTCCCTCTCCCTCTGTCTGCCACTCCCTCTGCTTATACTCTCTCTGTCAAATAAATAAATAAAATCTTGTTTTTAAAAAACATGAGAAACAGAGAAAGAGAGAGAGACAGAGACAGAGACACAGGCAGAGGGAGAAGCAGGCTCCACGCAGGGAGCCTGACACGGGACTGGATCCCAGGACTCCAGGATCACACCCTGAGCCAAAGGCAGATGCTCAACCACTGAGCCACACAGGCGTCCCATATATAAATAAAATCTTTATTTATTTATTTTTTTAAATCCAAGCATTTTTTTAAATTTTTATTTATTTATGATAGTCACAGAGAGAGAGAGAGAGGCAGAGACACAGACAGAGGGAGAAGCAGGCTCCATGCACCGGGAGCCCGATGTGGGATTCGATCCCGGGTCTCCAGGATCGCGCCCTGGGCCAAAGGCAGGCGCCAAACCACTGCGCCATCCAGGGATCCCTATAAATAAAATCTTTAAAAAAAATGTGATTCTGATACAAATATGAAATGAACATGTGTTAAAGATTCATTAATTAATGAGTGAACCAGTAAGCTTTACTATCTTACAATGTTCCAAGAACATTGGGAAATTAGGCATTTATAGGCAAAAAAAGGAATGTTGGAATACATTTGCTAAATTAGATATAACTGGCGTGCTGGAGGAGTAGAAGGAAGAATAGGACTAGAGCAGCAAGGGCCCAGGGAGGCTGGACAGGGAGACAGGGTCCACACTACAAGGGCCTTGGTGATATTAGGAATCAGAGTTTTGTCCTTAGAACAGCAGGAAGCTGCTGGAATGGGAATGGGGTCATCAGATTTGGGTTTGGAAAATTCCTTGGGTGGTTGTGTAAAGAATGAGTTGGAGGGGTACATGAGTGGATGTAGAAAGGGGTCACTCGTTGGGACCAAGATGCAGGTATTGCTGGGTGCCCTGGTTAAATGCATCTTCAAGGGTACCTGGATGGCTCATTGGTTGAGGATCTGCCTTTGGCTCAGGGTGTGATCCCAGGGTCCTGGGATCGAGTTCCTCCTCTGGCTCCCTGCATGCAGCCTGCTTCTCCCGCTGTCTATGTCTCTGCCTTTCTCTCTGTGTCTCTCATGAATAAATAAATAAACTATTTTTTAAAAATTAAAAAAATAAATGCATCTTCATCTCACACCATTCATTCCTATACACTTTCGTCCTTCCTCTGTTCCTACTTAGTGGTCTCACCCCTACCCCAGCGCTTATTTTAGTGTACTATTGCTGTGTTTCATTAGTGTGAACACTTCTCTTTTATTTTTATTTTATTTTATTTTTTTGAACACTTCTCAATGGCAGTCTCCTTCATTCTTCTCCTTTCCTCACCCTCCAGTGTCTTCAGCTTGATGATTGACGCATAGTAGTTTATCAAATAAATGTAGACCTGAAGAGTATCTTCCCCCAGTTTTCACTCCAGGGTCGGGGAGAGGCTGTACTCTCTGCCTCCGCCTCTCCATGCCCCATTCATTCCCACCTACTCCATATTCTGCCCCCAACACCCCACTGAAACTTCTCTTGCTAAGATCACCACAACCTCTTGGTGGCCAAACACAATGGACAACTTGGGACGTCTGGGTGGCTCAGCTGGGTAAGCGTCTGCTCAGGTCATGATCCCAAGGTCCTGGGATGGAGCCCTGCATCAGGCTCCCTGCTCAGCAGGGAGTCTGCTGGCCCCTCTCCCTCTGCTTGTGCTCCCCTTGCTTGTGTTCACTGGCTCTCTGTTAAAAATGGACTTTTGTTCTTTCCTTAGCTTGACCTCTGCCCATCAGTTTCTTTTAACAGTTCCCTTCCTTGTGAAACTTTCTCCACCCTAGTTTCCATAGCCCCACTGTCTTCTGCTAGGTTAGCCCTCACATTGTTTCTTCTCAAGATTCCTTAAGGGCTCTAGTGCCTCCATCTCGCCCTCACATATCAGTGTGCCCAGAGATCCACCGTCAGCTTTCTTTTCTTCTCTTCCTGACTGATTAATTCATACACACTTACGATTCCAATTTTGACCTCAGATGCTGAAAGTATCTATCTATAGGTATCTAATATCTATCCACATACCTACCCCCCAAACTTTCTTCTTAGCCCCAGACATGTGTTTTCCAATATACTAGATATCGGTACCTGAATGTACAATGAGTACCTCAGACTCAAATATGTACTCATTCTCTCTTTGGAATCTACTGACATGCCTGATCCCTCCCCTTCACTCCATGGCTCTGTAAAGAGTCATCCTAAATCATTCCTCCTTTCTTTATCTCCTACATCCTGTCGAATCACAGGTTTGCACCCTCTTCTCCAGTACCTCCTCCCTGCCAACGTCAGTTCAGGCGCCTGTTTGCTCTCTCCTCCTACATGATCTCTCCCGGCTCAGGCCTCTGCCCCTCCAATCAGTCTTCTGTATCGCTACCAAAGGAATTTCTCTAAGCCTCTGACTGCATCACTCCCTGGATGAGTCATCACTTGGTAAAATCCAAACTCCCCAATCACCTGGCCTTTATCTTCAGCCCATCCCCCCATCTTCCTGGCTGTACCCCGTGATAAGCTCTCTGCAACTACTTCCAGGTTCCCAGACTTGTCACACAGCTTTCCCATCTTTCACCCTTTGTGTAAACTGTTCCCTCTGTTCCACATGTCCTTTCCCCACTTGCTGGCCTAGCAAATTCCCAGGGGCCTCCAGCACCATTGGAGCAGCCCCTTCTCTGCAAAGCCCTCTCTGCTCTGCTAGCACCCTGACATTTCTACACCACACCCCTTATCTTTACTGCAGTCAGCTCAACCTGCCCGAGTTCTGGGCTGTGAGTTCCCTGAGCAGATTGACCCTGTCTTGTCCATCTGAAGATCCCCAGTGCCCAGCACTGCAGATAATCAGGTAAACAGTGATTAGAAAAGCCAATGATTGAGGAAAAAGAAACCCTCCTTCGTCAAGAAATTCACTGTTGTGTAAATAAAACTAAAGCATAAATAAAAAAGGGAAAAGAATATATAGCTATGTACAGGTAAATGGAAATTAATAAAAGGCCATTAGACTAAGACCAGAACTTACTGACAAGACAAGATTCATGAGTCTATTGCCAAGAGATGGATAACTCATTAAATGATATTGGGAAAATGGGTTACTTTTTTAGTGTATTACTTTAAATCCTGACTTCATGCCATGTCCCAGAATTAAGCCCATATGAATTAAAGAGTTACTGCAAATAGAATATCATTTTTAAGAACTAGAAGAAAATTTTATCAAATAGTTATGTGCTTTTTGGATGAGAAATCTCTTCCAAAGCATAATGGTCATGAAAGAAAAAAAAAAAAAAAAAAAAAACCTCAAAAAAACCTACAAAAGATGTGACCATGGGGATTCCTGGGTGGCTCAGTGGTTTGGTGCCTGCCTTCTGCCCAGGGCGTGATTCTGGAGTCCCAGATCAAGTCCCGCATCGGGCTTCCTGCATGAAGCCTGCTCCTCCTCTGTCTTTGTTTCTGTGTCTCTCATGAATAAAAAAATAAAATCTTAAAAAAAAAAAGATGTGACCATAGGAAAATGTAAATTTTCTATAAATCCAAAAATAAAATTACAAGTCAAACAACAAACTGGGAAAAATACTTATCTATAATATGACAAAATATAATCACATAACTACTTATAAAAATTAATTTTTTAAAAACCAGTAAGACTTCGGGGCACCTAGTGTCTCAGTCAGTTAAGCGTCTTCCTTGGCTAGGGTCGTGATGCCTGGGTCCTGGGATCAAGCCTCCATCAATCTCCCTGCTCCGTGGGGACTCTGCTTCTCTCTCTCCTTCTGCACCTTCTCCCACTCCCACTCTCACCTCTCCCTCGCTCTCAGATAAATAAATAAATAAATAAAATCTTTAAAAAAAGAAGAACTCCATAATCACCTGTAACCCACATGTATTTATTTTTGTAGGGTATTTGTTTATATTCAAATTTAGAATGTTATAGAATATTTATTTTTAAGAAAATTTGGATTACACGCTATATAGTTTAATATGTTGATTACGTAGTTAACATAAATATTTTTATGTTATTAATTATTCTTTAAAAACTCAATTTTTAAAAATTATCACATAGCATTTCATTATATGGATATCTTATAATTAAGCAATAATTTCCTTATCCTTGAACATTTAGTTTCTTCTATGTTCTATTATATGAGATGTCTAGGTAAATGTATTTGCATATAAACCTTTACTTGGGGGTGTCAGGATGGCTCAGTCGGTTAAGCATCTGACTTTGGCTCAGGTCATGATCTCATGGTCCTAAGATCAAGTCCCACATTGGGCTCCCTGGTCAGTGGAGAGTCTGCTGCTCTCTCTGCCTCTGCCTCTGCCTCTCTAGGCCCCGCTCATGCTCTCTCTCTTTCTTTCCCTCTCAAATAGATAAATAAAATCTTAAAAAAAAAAAAAAAGCCTTTACTTATATTTCTTTTTTCTTTAGGGGATGGATTCTTGAAAGGAAATTAATAGGTAAAAGGATGTGAGCATTTTTTTTTTAAGTTTATTTACTTTTTTTCAGTAATCTCTATATCCATCATGGGATTCAAACTCATGACCCCGAGATCAAGAGTTACGTGCTCACAGCCAGGCACCCCAGGATGTGAGCATTTTTAGCTTTTTGTTTGTTAGTTATGCTTTTTGCTCTTCTGAAAGTGATTTTGTTTAAGCCTCCCCTTGCTTGTCATGAGTGTGTGGCTCTTGGACCCATGTTTCCATTGACTATCATCATTTTGTAAATCTTTGTCAATGTGATAGGAAAAAAAAAAATCTGACCATTGTTTTAACTTGTATGTCCTTGAGGGATGCCTGGGTGGCTCAGTTGAGCGCTGCCTTCAGCTCAGAGTGTGATCCCGGAGTCCCAGAATCAAGTCCCACACTGGGCTCCCTGCACAGAGCCTGCTTCTCCTCTGCCTGTGTGTGTGTGTGTGTGTGTGTGTGTGTGTGTGTCTCTCATGAATAAATAAATAAAATCTTTAAAATAATAATAGTAATAATTTGTATGTCCTTAATAATTAATGATAATTTTTTTTTTATGATAGTCACACACACATAGAGAGAGAGAGAGAGAGAGAGAGAGGCAGAGACACAGGCAGAGGGAGAAGCAGGCTCCATGCACCGGGAGCCCGACGTGGGATTCGATCCCGGGTCTCCAGGATCGCTCCCTGGGCCAAAGGCAGGCGCCAAACCGCTGCGCCACTCAGGGATCCCCTTAATTTTTTTATTAACCATTACACATTCTTTTCTTTAAATTATGTATAGGTGTCCTTTGCTTTACTTTCTATTGAAATCTTAATTTTTAAAAAGATTTTATTTATTTATTTTTTTATTTTTTAAAATGTTTTTAAGATTTTATTTATTTATTCATAAGAGACAGAGAGAGAGAGGCGGAGACACAGGCAGAGGGAGAAGCAGACTCCATGCAGGGAGCCCGATGTGGGACTCGATCCGGGGATCCGGGATCATGACCCAAGCCGAAGGCAGATGCTTAACCGCTGAGCCACCCAGGCGTCCCAAAGATTTTATTTATTAATATGACAGAGAGAGAGCATAAGCACAAGAAGGGGAGCAGCAGGCAGAGGGAGAGGAAGAAGCAGACTCCTTGTTGAGCCGGGAGCCCAATGCAGGGTTCGATTCCAGGACCCTGAGACTGTGACCTGAGCCAAAGGCAGACGCTTAACCAGCTGAGCCACCCAGGTGCCCCGATTATGGTTTTCTTCTTTATGCTTCTAGTTATTCTTCCAAGCAGGTATAATTTTTATAATTACAAATCAACGTTAGGGTTTTTTGGACACATGTAGGTTTGAGGGGAACCTGAAGTCCATGTAGAGATGAGATCCATCAAGTAAAGCTGACCGCCCTGCAGGTGTTTGCAGATGATGCTATGTTCACCTCTAGCCTTCCTATCCAGTGGAGATTTATAACTTAACCAGCCTCAGAAAACTGTGCTTCCGGGACACCTGGGTGGCTCCGTCAGTTAGCCATCTGCTCTTGCTCAGGTCCTAGGTCCTGGGATGGAGCCGGGCTCCCAGCGTCACTTCATAGCGAATCTACTTCCCGCTCTCCTTCTGCCCCACCCCCTGCTCCAGCACATTCTCTCTGTCTTACACACAGAAAGAAAGAAAGAAAGAAAGAAAGAAAGAAAGAAAGAAAGAAAAGGAAACTGTGCTTCCACCAACCAGGATCTTGGGCAGAGCTAGCTTTTGGGGAAGTGGTAGCTTTCCACCCACTGCCTCCACTTTTGGGAAACTACCTGACTACCCTCCAGGTATTTATAAAATAGAGGCAATAATGCTTACACTCATTTCAAAGAACAAAGGTCCTCTGTAAAGATGAGCACCCAATTACAAGCTCCTTTTGGAATCAATTGGAAGTTATTAAGTGCCGGAGTTTATCTGATACACAAACATTTCTCTCTGTTTTCGTGACTAAGACATACACTTTAGGGCTGACAACAGCATTTGATGAGTTCATGCATATATGCTAGTTATGATTTCACAAATTTTTAAAACATTTTAATTAATTAATTAATTTTTAATTTATTCATGAGAGACACAGAGAGGGAGGGAGAGAGAGAGGCAGAGACACAGGCAGAAGGAGAAGCAGGCTCCATGCGGGGAGCCCGACCTGGGACTTGATCCTGGGTCTCCAGTATCATACCCTGGGCTGAAGGCGGTGCTAAACCGCTCAGCCACTCCGGCTGCCCTGATTTCACAAATTATTGAAATTTACTGTAGCTTAAGGTCCAATTTGTTACCATTTGTTAAAACTGGACTTGCATGAGAAATTAAAATATAGGGACACTTGGGTGGCTCAGCCGTTGAGCATCTGCCTCTAGCTCAGGTGGTATGTGTGCTGCCGAAGCAAACACTTGGCTCAGGTCGGGATCTAGGGGTCCTGAGATCGTCCCGCATGGGGCTCCCTGCGGGGAGCCTGCCCCTGCCTCTGCCTGTCTCTGCCTTTCTCTTTGCGTATCTTATGAATAAATAAGATATTTTTAAAAAAGATTTTATTTATTTATTTATTTATTTATTTATTTATTTATTTATTTATTCATGAAAGACATACACAGAGAGAGAGAGACAGATTGGAGCAGAGACACAGGCAGAGGGAGAAGCAGGCTCTATGCAGGGAGCCCCATGTAGGACTCGATCCCGGGACTCCAGGATCATGCCTTGAGCCAATGGCAGGCACTAAACCGCTGATCCACCCAGGGATCCCCTAAATAAATAAAATATTTTTAAAAAGAAATTAAATATAATAATAACGATGCTTAATTTTTAGCCAGAGTGCTCTCTTAGCTAAATACTTTCTTGTGGGATGCCTGGGTGGCTCAGTGGTTGAACATTTGCCTTTGGCTAATGGTGTGATCCCAGAGTCCCAGAATCGAGCCCTACATCAGGTTCCCTGCAACAGAGCCTGCTTCTCCCTCTGCCTGTGTCCCTGCCTCTCTCTCTCTCTCTCTCTGTCTCCCATGAATAAATAAATAAAAATTTAAAAATAAATAAATAAATACTTTCTTGTTGGTCTGCCATAAATGGGTTCAAATAATAATCATTTTCCGGGATCCCTGGGTGGCGCAGCGGTTTGGCGCCTGCCTTTGGCCCAGGGCGCAATTCTGGAGACCCAGGATCAAATCCCACATCGGGCTCCCGGTGCATGGAGCCTGCTTCTCCCTCTGCCTGTGTCTCTGCCTCTCTCTCTCTCTCTCTGTGACTATCATAAATAAATAAATAATTAAAAAAAAATAATCATTTTCCTTGGTGTTCAGATCAATATTCAGACCTTATTTTGGAGCCTAAAGAAAAGCAATTAACATCCCTGAAAGATTCTTTTGGAGATTAGTTTATGGACTCTTTAGACCCCAGTGTCATGATGGATTTGGGCACCATGATGTATCTTTCTTCTGGAAAGCTCAGTGCTGTGCCCTAGTTTTATTGTCTGTTGTTAATATGTAGCTGCTTATTTTTTAATTTCATATATGTTTCTAATCTCTCCCAACTGAGCTGGAGGTTCTTGAGAACAGGACCTATATCTTTTACTTCCTAGACAGAAATAATGCTTACCATGGAGTTTCATAACCTAAATTAAGTGCTTGGTAAATATGTATTAAGTAAACAAGTCACAAATTAATCCCTAGTCAGCCCTGTGCTTCAGTGGAGTGATCTAACAGGTACCAAAGGCCCCTGCTGCCCAAAACACCTCCCTCAAAACCAGCTTCAGTGCCTAAGAATCCCACCATCACTTGCCTTTTTTGGATAAAACACTGTCTCCGAGAGCCCTGTATTAAAATGAAAATATCTAACCTGGATGGTATCCATCACTAGTATATTGTCTGTATAGTTTCCCAGCAGGGAGCTTGGGCCTAGGATTGAGTCCAGGGAAGAGGCCTGAGAACCTAAGGTAACATTTTGGGGTGTGAATTAGGTGGAGCAGCTCAAGGACACCAGTGAGAGATGAGGGAGGGAGCATAGAGCAGAGGTCCACTGGGCTGGGACTCTGTGGGGTGAGGCAGGGAATGCCCAACTGGGCTGTAGTGTGTCTCCACACAACCAGAACTGATCTGTAGTAGAAAGCCTTCAATGAAAACCAAAGTGGGGCAACAGAGGAGAAAGAATTTCTGGCAAAACCAGAAGGTTTTATTTACTCAAGTTTCCATCTGAAATTACCCTCAAAAATGATGGGAGGAGGGGTGCCTGGATGGTGCAGTCAGTCACGCCTCTGTTTCTCTGTTTCAGCTGAGATTCTTTTTTTTTTTTTTTTGAAAGAGTTTCTTTTTTTTTTAATTTTTATTTATTTATGAGTCATAGAGAGAAAGAGAGAGAGAGAGGCAGAGACATAGGCAGAGGGAGAAGCAGGCTCCATGCACCGGGAGCCCGACGTGGGATTCGATCCCGGGTCTCCAGGATCACGCCCTGGGCCAAAGGCAGGCGCTAAACCGCTGTGCCACCCAGGGACCCCTCAGCTGAGATTCTGATCTCAGGGTTGGGAAATGGAGTTCCGTGTCAGGCTCTGTGCTCAGGACAGAGACTGCGTGGGTTTCTCTCCCCCCATCCCTCTCTTTCTCTCTCTCTCTCAAATGAATGAATGAATGAATGAATGATAGGAGGATGGGTCAATGTGGTATGGCTCTTGACCTACAACCAATATGGCTTCTAAATTCTGAGCAATCTTTACGTAAGCATACCTACACCCAAACACGACATACCTACACTTCAGTGCTTCCACGTATATAAATCCAGGTTGGTTTTTTTTTTTTTTTTTCCTATGAATTGTTTACTAGGAGTTAGAACTAGGCAGCATCCCAAAGTGAGCAAGGGATCATGGATACAGGGCAGGGTCCCCTCTCCTCTACCAACCCCCAGGAGGAAGCAGACAGGGAAGGTTCCTATGGTTACAAGGGCTTGGCTCCTTTATTGCTCTCATTCTTCTGGGCGCTTTTATAAGAAGAAAGCAAAGTACAAATATTTTATAACCCTTTGGCTAGAAAATAAGATATTCCATTTCAAAAAATGAAGGCCCCTATAAAGGTGAGCACCTAACTACAAGCTTCTTTGGGAATCAATCAGACATGATTAAGTACTAGAGTTTATCTGCTACACAAATAAATATTTCTCTAGGTTTATGACTCTTAAGAAAGACATAACCCTTAGGGTTGATAGCACTGAAACTGTGGTGTGGAGAAAGAGAATAGTTTTTGGAGTTGTACAGCCTTGGGGTTAAGCCTTAGCACCACCGGTTCACTAATCCATCTTTCAGCCCATCTTGGGTGTTACCTCGCTGTGCTTAACCAGTACTCCCATCTGTAAAACGGAAATAGGAGATAGAGTCTCTGTAAAGATTAAATAAGATAATGTGAAAAAAGCACATTGTGAGTGCTTACCAAATACTTGTTTTCCCTTCTTTTCCTTTCTAAATGGTTGGCTGAATGAAATAACTGGTGAGGAAGATCTCTAATCAGTAGCCAAATAAGGTTCTGAAAACCCTCAAGGGTAAGAAGAATCTAAAAAATAAGCTGTAAGAAAGAAAGCGATCTGTTTCATTAACACTTATAATAATTTAGAACCAGAGAGTAGCCAGACCAATCCTGAGCCCTGAGTTCTCTGTATGGGTGTCTGTCTCACTTCCGAAGCTACAAACTCCTGAGGGAATGCATGAGGACCTAGAACCCTAAAAGCTCTGTCTTGTTAAACCTGAATCTCCACAAACTAGTGAGGAGCCTCCTAGTTTGATTGCTGATTAAAGCTGACTCATTTTATCTCCCCTCTCTCCCAGTTGGTTCCGAAATACAATTCTCCTTGGATAATATTGGAATCCCTTAAGGCTTACTTACAGGCCAGCTTTCAAATTTTTTCCCTCATTTGATGCCCGATAACATGCATCAAATAAATTTACCTATGCTTTTCAACAGGTGATTTCTATAGGAGTGAGTCAGCTTGGGCCATGTAGAAGCCAAGCTATGCCTGTGTTCTCTATACTCCTATAATCCCACTGGTTAGTTATTACCATTCAATGGGTCCACTGCTTTGTCCTACAAAGGCTTTTGCACCCAAGGATAGAAGCAAAGTGTGATGTCCCCCATGTTGAGATGGCTTAGTAACTCTTCACTGGTCTGAGATATTCTTTTTTTTTTTTTTTTTTTTAAGATTTTATTTATTGGGACACCTGGGTGGCTCAGTGGTTGAGCATCTACCTTTGGCTCAGAGCATGATCTCAGAGTTCTGGGATCGAGTCCTGCAGTGGGCTTCCTGCTTGGAGCCTGCTTCTCCCTCTGCCTGGGTCTCTGCCTCTCTCTCTCTCTCTCTGTCTCTCATGAATAAATAAATAAAATCTGTATTTTTAAAAAACATTTATTTATTTATTTATTTATTTATTCATGAGAGACACACAGAAAGAGAGAGAGAGAGAGAGAGGCAGAGACCCAGGCAGAGGGAGAAGCAGACTCCCTGCAGGGAGCCTGATGTGGGACTCCATCCCAGGACCCCAGGATCATGCCTTGAGCCAAAGGCAGACACTCAACCGCTAAGCCACCCAGGCATTCCTGGTCTGAGATATTCTATGAGCTATTTGTGTGGTTTTTTTTTTTAAGGTTTTATTTATTTCTTCATGAGAGACACACACAGAGAGAGAGAGAGAGAGGCAGAGGCACAGGAGAAGCAGGCCCCATGCGGGAAACCTGATGTGGGACTTGATCCTGAGTCTCCGGGATCCGAAGGCAGGTGCCAAACCACTGAGCCACCCAGGGATCCCCCTTTATGAGCTATTTGTAGCATTTAGATCCACGTGCTATTTTTCCTGGGCTTTTTCTTTTTCTTTTCTCTCTCTCCCTCTCCCCCCACCCCCTCTCTTTTTCCTGGCTATCTTTTTGACCTAATAAACCCTGCATGGAAATGGAAATGTGGTCATTGGTTCACAGACTTCACTACAGGCTTCTAGAAGTGCCTTTTTTTTTTTTTTTTTTTTTTTACAAATAGGGAACCAACAAAGATATGACATATCCTCCTTCCTCCCTCCCCTGCTCACATTCCTTTATTTCTTCTTTCACTTCCCTTCTACAATTCATGGCCATAATTCTCCCTCTAATGCGCTCAGTCCTCAATGACTGCTAATCCTTAGCACTACGATGGGGGACAGCCTAGAACTCCCAGGATCATTATCAAACTGGGTACATTCTGAGTCAGTACTGTACACAGTGATGTGTGTTATATATGGTTCAGCTGGGCCATGACACTTGATAACTCACTCATCCTGAGTAGGAGTGCCAATAAAATTATGTTTATGGTATTTAGTTCATTCTTATCATACACCTTCATTTTCTAGGGACATCTTAGGAAGCCCTATGGGGACATACAGAAAATTCCAGAAAGGAAAGCCACATAAGTGTGTATTTTTCCTTTGTTGTTTTTTTCTCGTGCCTTGCAAGCTGCCAATGTGTTCCTTCTCAACCAGCAATATGAGAACCCAGGTGACAGTCCTGTTTGATCCTGTCCAGTTACCAGGAAAGGGAACTTCCTCAGAATTGCGAGTGTGTATTTGGTTGCTTCGGAGATGTTATTAAACTTGAAATAAGCTCTCAGGTTCATCAGGGCTGTCGCATACACTGTAAATGACCCATCATAAAGATCCCACCCCTCTCTGATCCTGATAAGGCATAAGGCAAGGGTAAAGGTCCATCTCTGTTTGCCACACTCTAGTTCCTTCTGTCTAGGCCACAACACAATTTCCGGAACCAACCAGCTCCAAGAGCAGTGTCAGTGTTGAATGGTTAAGTCATCCATAAAGTAAATGTTCGATACTTATTAATGATCATGACTCAATCATTCAGGTGGTTATTAAGCTAACACCGGTCATCCCACCACCCCTACCTCACCATATCCTCCCTGAGAGAGCATTTCCACCCCTCCCTACAAAGATTGCCACCACCCACCACTACATTCTGCAGGGCAAGACAGTCATCCTGAAGTCCCTCGACCTTTGTATTAATATTCAAAATCTGCACATCAGGCTGATTTCCCATCTCCCTCCAAGAGCCTGTCAGGCTAGTCAGACCATGCTTTATATCCTATTTGCCTGGGTCACCGCCAGAAGAACAAGCCTTCTAGGTCACCCAACATCACATTGGCCATTCATCCCAGTACCTGTGAGCTCATCACCTAGTCTTATCCAGTTCCTCTCCGTCCTCCCACAAACTCTCCCACTGCACTCTCACTGACTCTTTCTCCGTCACCATCAAACATCCTGGTAGCCTCCTCTTCTTTGAACATCCCTTCCACCTCCCAGCAGTGAGTGACCTTGGCTTCCCTCTCAGATGAAAGAAATTGCTTTTACTTTTCCCCTCAGGGAAAAGGCCTCAGGGCCAGGGGGTGTCCTAGGTGTTCTACTTGTCATTTCCAAACTATTTCTTTACTTTCGTCCTTCTAAACATCCAGCTCCTTCAAATCCCCTGCCGTCACCCCGGTCCTTTCAGCTTCTCACTTATGAGCTGCGTTGTCGCTGTTCTTTACCCTATCTGACAGATATTCCTGTCTCATCTTCTTTACTTCTGAGTAAAGAAGTAAAGCCCTGCTTAGGTGCCATGACCCAGCATCATCATCACACTTCTGCAAACACCCTCCACACTAATCTCATCTTTCTCTTGTCCATCCTGGAATATTCCATTCTGTTTACCCCAACTCCCTGGTTCTCAGAGCTTGTACTCAAGCACCTGGTTATTGCTAGAGGAAATTGCACAACACAACTGATGGATTTCACTTTGAATTGTGACTTTAAACCTCAAAGGAACTCTTGCACTGCCAAGCAAATACTATCACATTTTCTAGGAAAGTTCACTGTCCCACTCTAAAATGGCATTCTCAGGGGTGCTTGAATGGCTCAGTCTGGAGAATTTGTGACTCTTAATCTTGAATCTGCGGGTTCAAGCCCCACATTGGTGTAGAGATTAGTAAAATAAATAAATAAATAAATTTGTCAGAGATATTGTGCTTTAAGAAATTATTTTAACCATCTTTTTTTTTTAAGTTTTATTTACTCAAGTAATCTCTACAACCAACATGGGGCTCAAACTCACAACTCTGAGATCAAGAGGATGTGAATCCTCCTCTGACTGAGCCAGTCAGGCACCCTAAAAATTTTTTTAAAAATAAAATGACATCCTCACTTTTTCCCCCTCAATATCCTCCACATTACAAAGCTTTAAAGAAAGATAGAATGTTTTTTTGTTTTGAAAGATAGAATGTTAACATAGCTGCAAAGCATCTCCCCCCAGAATGTTTGTCATAACTCTGATGGGTTTTTTTTTCATAACTCTAATGGTTTTAACATGTCCACAAATTCTTTTATATTCCTCCATGTGGAAGGTGGTGCTTAATTTCCCTCCCCTTGAATGTGGGCTAGACACAGTGACTGGCTCCAAATGAATGGAGTGGAAGGGGAAACATGTCATTTCTACAGTGGGGAAACCCAGCAGACACTACCTTATACAAGTGATTCAAGTGATGCAAGTAATAAAGCATAGAAGTAACAAACCAGGTTAATATTGTCTATCCTGGAGATGATTTAATGAGGGGGGCTTTACACCTCTGTAACATGCTTCCCCAAACCCATGACCTCCTTCTTCTCATGAGAAAATATCAGACAAACCCCAACTGAGGGATATTGCACAAAATTCTACTATACCCAAGAGTACTGACAATAGACTTTTTAAAAATGATTTTATGTATTTATTTTGAGAGAGAGAATGGGGGTAAGAGAAGAGGCAGAAAGAGAATCTTGGGCAGGCTCCTCACTGAGACTGGGGCCGACGCAGGGCTCCATGCGGAGCTCGATGTGGGGTTTGATCTCACCACCTTGGGATCATGACTCTGAGATCATGACCTGAGCTGAAACCAAGAGTCAGAAGCTTGGTGAGTGAGCCACCCAGGTGCCCCTGACTAGTAGTACTTTTTAAAAAGTGTCAAGGTCCTGAGAGAAAAGGAAAGACTGAGAAGTGGTCACAGAGACTAAGGACATATGATGATTAAATGCAATATGGGATCTTAGATCAGAACCTGGAATGGTAAAAGAATATTAGTGGAAAAACTGGGAAATCCTGAATAAAGTCTATAGCTTAGCTAATAATATTATACCAACATTTAGTTCTTATGGACCTGTAAGATGTTGACCCTAGGGAAACTAGGTACGGGGCACTGGGGACTCTGTACCATATCTTCAACTCTTCTGTAAATCTAAAATTATATCAAAATAAAAATTTATTTCTATTTTTTTTTTTTAAATTTATTTATGATAGGCACACAGTGAGAGAGAGAGAGGCAGAGACACAGGCAGAGGGAGAAGCAGGCTCCATGCACCGGGAGCCCGATGTGGGATTCGATCCTGGGTCTCCAGGATCGCGCCCTGGGCCAAAGGCAGGCGCCAAACCGCTGCGCCACCCAGGGATCCCCACAAAATAAAAATTTAAACTAGGGCAGCCCTGGTGGCGCAGTGGTTTAGTGCAGCCTGCTGCCCGGGGTGTGATCTTGGAGACCCAGGATCGAGTCCCACGTCAGGCTCCCTGCATGGAGCCTGCTTCTCCCTCTGCCTGTGTCTCTGCCTCTCTCTGTATGTGTGTGTGTCTCATGAATAAATAAATAAATAAATAAATAAATAAATAAATAAATAAATAAATATCTTTAAAATAAAATAAAAATTTAAACTAATAACTCTCACATCTCATCTTCAAACCCTTCTTTCTTTCTTTCTTTTCTTTTTTTTTTTAAGATTTTATTTATTTATTCATGAGAGACACAGAGAGAAAGGCAGAGACACAGGCAGAGAGAGAAGCAGGCTCCATGCAGGGAGCCCAATGTGGAACTCTATCCCAGGACTCCAGGATCATGCCCTGAGCCAAAGGCAGACGCTCAACCACTGAGCCACCCAGGCGTCCCTAAACCCTTCTTTCATCTAGTGACCTTGCCTCATGCATCCGTGATAAATTAGAAGTGTGGGACTGGAACTTTCCTTCTCCCATGACTACATTAGCTGGTGTACCTGCATCTGCCTCCATCCTTCTGGTAGAAGAGCAAAGCTGTCTCTGCTCTTTACCAGATCCCATTCTCTCTCCTCTTTCCCCCTTTCTTAAGGATGCCCCTCCTCAGCTACTCCTTTTCTGTCAGCGACCCACTCCCTCCTGGGTCACTCCCCATCTCCCGTGTACACGTGCTGTGCTATCTCAGATTAAGAAGACCCTTCCTTGCGTCTTTGCCTCCCACTGTGCTACCTCATTTTCTTTGTCCCCTTGGAAAACATTTTGCAAGACTTATCTGCATGTGTTCTCTTCTTGATCTCTACTTCCTGTGAGTTTCTCTCCATGAGCACTGTGATTCCACCAAAATTATCAAAATCCAGTGGACTGTTCTGTCATCTTATCAACTTCTCAGTGGCACTCAGTACAGTTAGTCATTAACTGTATTTTGAAAACCCTTTTCTCTTGGCTTCTGTGACACTCCTTCTAGTTTATTCCTACTTCATTGACCACTGCCCCTCAATATTCTTTCCTGACTCCTACTCTTCAGCTCAACTTCTAAATATGGGATACCTTAGGGTTCCTTTCTGAACTCCTTTTTTTTCTATCCACATTCTCTGCCTACTTACTTCATATACTCCCTTAGCTTTAGATACTATCTTTATACAGATGACTCTGTATGAATTTAGACTCACATATGCCACATTCCACTTGACATCTCTGCTTGGATGACTAATGGACCACTCAGACATATGCCCCCCACTCCCTTTCTCCCCCAGTTTTTGCCTTATCAGCAAATGGCACCATTATCCCCTCAGCTGCTGAAGCTAAGAATCTCAGAGTGATCTTTGATTCCTCACTTACCCTCATATCCTGGATTGGAATTAGTAAATCCTATCTGCTCTAACTCCAAAACTGCATCTCTTATGTATTGGTACTTCTCTCCATCTTCACTGCCACTACTCTTGTCTAGGTTAACATCATTTCTCACCAAGATTAATACAATGGCTTCTAAGTTCATCTTCCTTCTTACACTCTGCACACTTACAATGCATTCTCTAAAAAGCATTCAGAAGTGACTTTCTACAGTATAACTCATGTCTGTCCCCTGCTTCTATCCTTACAATAAAATCTTTACCATTCCTCAAGGCTTTGCATGAGCTGACTCCTGGCCTCAATCCCTTCCTTTCTCATTCACAAAATTCTAGTCCCATTGACCTCGTTTCTGTTCTTCCAGCATACCTTTTGTGTAGTCCACTTTTTCTATCTTATAGCAATACTGAGTTAGATAAAATATGTTGCTGAAATCAAGGTATGCTATTATTTAAGGCCATAGCTCTTTTTATTTTTATTTTTTATTTTTTTATTTTTAATTTTTTTTTAAAATTTATTTATGATAGTCACAGAGAGAGAGAGAGAGAGGCAGAGACACAGGCAGAGGGAGAAGCAGGCTCCATGCACCGGGAGCCTGATGTGGGATTCGATCCCGGGTCTCCAGGATCGCGCCCTGGGCCAAAGGCAGGCGCTAAACCGCTGCGCCACCCAGGGATCCCTCTTTTTTTTTTTTTAAAGATTTTATTTATTTATTCATGAGAGACACAGATTGAGAGAGGCACAGACACAGACAGAGAGAGAAGCAGGCTCCATGCAGGGAGCCCGACACGGGACTTGATCCTGGGCCCCCAGGATCACACTCTGGGCTGAAGGCAGCGTTAAACCACTGAGCCACCCAGGCTGCCCCAAGGCCATAACTTTTAATCAGAAGTGATACTGCCTTGCCCAAAGTTCTGGAAATGTATAGACACCTCTTTTGAGTTGTTTAAATGACTGAGTAGATTGAGTGGAGGCTAATCTCCTTGAAATATTTCGAGGAATATCCTATCCAAAATTCCAATGTAGTGCCCCATGATAAGACACCTAGTCTGACGCATTCTTGTGTCCATAAAAGACTTATAACAATAATGTTTATAGCAACTTTATTCATAATAGCACCAAACTGAAACATCCCACCTCTCCATCCATAGTAGAATAGATTAAATAAATTGTGGCATATCCATACAGTTCTAAACTTCTCAGCAATTAAAGAGAATTGTCAACACATGCAACATGATGAATTTCAAAAATGTTATGCTGAGGGACACCTGGATGGCTCAGTGGTTGAGCTTCTGCCTTTGGCTCGGGTCCCGATCCCGGGATCCAGGATCCAGTCCCACATGGGCTCCTGGCAGGGAGCTTGCTTCTCCCTCTGCCTGTGTCTCTGCCTCTTTCCCATTCTGTGTTTCTCATGAATAAATAAATAAAATCTTTTTTAAAAATGTTATGCCGAGCAAAAGAAGCTTTATACAAAAAACTACATATGGGTTGATTCCATTTATATGACAATTCTAGTGGGACCAACTACATAAGTTCCAGGTTCTAGTACAAAATGAAAATGTAGATTTCTTGTTAGAATACTGAGAATTTCAAGACTGTTACAGCTTGTATTATACCAAGTGTGTATCCTTCAAAGCATGGGGTCCTGTGTGAATGTATGGGTTGCATGCCCATGAAGTTTGTCAAGTGCTGGAGTAGGCAAATTTATGTATGCTGGAAAACAAATGAAAATTGGAATTGCATCTTGAGGGAGTAGGGACTGACTAGAAAAGAAAAAATAAAACTTTTTGGAAATGATGGTTATATTTATCTTTTTTTTTTTTTTTTTAAGTAGGTACACACCCAGTGTGGAGCCCAGTGGAGGGCTTGAACTCACAACTCTGAGATCATGACCTGAGCTGAGTAAGATCAAGAGTTGGGTGCTTAACTGACTGAGCGCCCCAGGCGCCCCAGTTACAGTTGTCTTGACAAAAGTCTGTATCACAAGTGTATATATTTGTCAAACTCATTTAACTTTGCACTTAAATTTTTTTTCTTCTTATTGTTTTACTGAAAAAAAAATTTCCAAGCTAACATTGATCTTCAATTAACGGTACACATACTGAAGTAGTTAGAGAAAAATGTGTATGAAGTCTTCAGTTAACTTGGAAATGCATCAAAATAATGATGGGAAGATAGATGGATATGTATGTGATAAATCAAGTATGGTAAAACATTAATGGTATAATTTTAGTTTGGCTATTTCAATACTCTTCTCTCAATTATTGAGAGAAGTTGGGGATCCCTGGGTGGCTCAGCGACTTAGCGCCTGCCTTTGGCCCAAGGCATGATCCTGGGGTTCTAGAATCCAGTCCCACATCGGGCTCCCTGCGTGAAGCCTGCTTCTCCCTCTGCCTGTGTCTCTGCCTCTCTCTCTCTCTCTCTCTGTGTGTGTGTGTCTCTCATGAATAAATAAATAAAATCTTTTTTAAAAATTGAGAGAAGTAGACACAAAGTCAGAAGGAATAGACAACAACTGAAAAATACCGTCAATGAACTTGAACACTCCTTCTAACAAAGTTCTTTTTTTTTTTTTTTTAAGATTTTATTTATTCATGAGAGACACAGAGTGAGAAAGGCAGAGACACAGGCAGGGGGGAAAAGCAGGCTCCATGCAGGGAGCCCCACGCGGGACCCGATCCTGAGGCTCCAGGATCACGCCCTGGGCTGAAGGTGGCACTAAACCTCTGAGCCACCAGGGCTACCCACAAAGTTCTTTTTTTTTTTCCCCCACAAAGTTCTTTTTAAGAGCACATAGAACATTCACCAAAATAGACCATATGCTGGGTTTTGAAACAAGTCTTGATAAATTTAGGATTGAAATAACCCAGAATTTATTCTTTGAACCCACTGAAATTAAATTAGAAATCAATAACAAAAAGGTATCTAGGAAATCTTTAAATATTTGGAAATTAAACAACACACTGCTAAATAATCTATAAGCTGATAAAAAATCTTGAGGGAAACTAGAAAATATTTTTAATTGAATGATAATTATAACAGAACATAATGTGTGGGATTATAACACAACAAAATGTGTGAGCTGCAGCTAAAGCTATGCTTAGAAGGGATATTATAGGTTTAAATGCTTATGTTATAAGAGAAGAAAAGTCTAAAATCACTGATCTAAGCTTTAATATTAGGAAGTTAGAAAAAGGAGAGCAAATTAAATCCAAAATAAGTAGAAGAAAGGAAATTATAAAAAGAAGAGAGAATTCCAATGAAACAAAACAGACAGCAATAAAGCAACATCAATAAAAACAAAATTTGGCTTTTTGAAAAAAGCAATACAATTAATAAATCTCTAGCTAAATTGGTAATTTTATTTTTCTTAACTTTTAAACAAGATTTTATTTATTTGACAGAGAAAGAGAGAGAGCACAAGCAGGTGAAGTGGCAGAGGGAGAGGAAGAAGCAAGTTCCCCTCTGAGCAGGGAAGCCCATGCAGGGCTTGATCTCAGGATGCCAGGATCATGACCCAGCTAAAGGCAGACATTCAACTGACTGAGCCACCCAGGCGCCCCTAGATTGTAATTTTAAAGAGAGACAAATTACCCATAACAGGGATAAATGAAAGACGTCTCTACATATTCTACAAATATTAAAAAGATATAAGGAGAGGGCACCTGGATGGTTCAGTGGTTGAGCATCTGCCTTTGACTCAGGTTGTGATCCCAGGGTTCTGGAATCAAGTCCCACATTGGGCTCTCCACAGGGAGCCTGCTTCTCCTTCTGCCTAGGTCTCTGCCTCTCTCCCTGTCTCTCATGAATAAATAAAGTCTTTTATTTAAAAAAGATATAAGGAAATATTATAAATAATTTTATGCCAATAAATGGGATAACTTAGATGAAAAGGATAAAAATTTCTGAAAAGACACAAGTATTAAAACAGACACACAAAAATTAGAAAATCTGAATTGCCTTCCATTTATTAAAACACTGAATTTGTCATTAATTTTTTTTTGTCATTAAAATTTTTGCTACAAAGAATCTCCAGGGGGATCCCTGGGTGGCTCAGTGATTTAATGCCTGCCTTTGGCCCAGGGCATGATCCTGGAGTCCCGGGATTGAGTCCCACATCAGGCTCCCTGCATGGAGCCTGTTTCTCCCTCTGCCTGTGTCTCTGCCTCTTTCTCTCTCTCTCTCTCTCTCTCTCTCTCTCTCTTTCTCTCTGTGTCTCTCATGAATAAATAGACTCTTTGAGAAAAAAAAAAAAAAAAAAAAAAAAAGAACCTCCAGGCCCAGATGGCTTTACTGGTGAATACTAACAAACATTCAAGAAAGAAATATGTAAAATCTATAAAAACGCTTTCAGAAATTAGAGGAGGAAAGAATACTTTCCAACTCATTTTAAGAGGTCAGCGTTGGGATACCTGGGTGGCTCAGTTGGTAGAGCCTGTAACTCTTGATTTCGGAATTGTGAGTTTGAGACGCACATTGGATGTGGAGATTACTTAAAAATAAAGTATTTAAAGGGCACCTGGGTAGCTTAGTCAGTTATGCATCCCATTCTTGATTTAGGATCCAGCCATGATCTCAGGGTTATGAGATCATATAAGCCCTGCATCAGGATCTGCACTCAGCAGGGATTCTGCTTGAGATTCTCTCTCCCTCTGCCCCTCCTCCCACTTGTGTGCAGACTCTCTGTCTCAAATAAAGAAATATTTTAAAAAAGTAAAAAATAAAAAAAATATTTTTTAAAAAAGAAGCCAGCATTAACCAAAGTGACAGGAAAACTTCATCCTTGATGAACATTATTACAAAACCCCCTTTCTTTTTTTTTAAAGATTTTTATTTATTTATTCATGATAGTCACAGAGAGAGAGAGAGAGGCAGAGACACAGGCAGAGGGAGAAGCAGGCTCCATGCACCGGGGGCCCGACGTGGGATTCGATCCCGGGTCTCCAGGATCGCGCCCTGGGCCAAAGGCAGGCGCCAAACCGCTGCGCCACCCAGGGATCCCTCTTTTTTTTTTTTTTTTAAAGATTTTACTTATTTATTCATGAGAGACACAGAGAGAGAGAGAGAGAGAGAGAGGCAGAGGGAGAAGCAGGCTCCATACAAGGAGCCCGATGTGGGACTCGATCCCGGGTCTCCAGGATCACACCCTGGGCTGCAGGCAGCACCAAACTGCTGCACCACCAGGGCTGCCCTACAAAACTCTTTAACAAAATATTAGCAAATAGAATTCTAATTTATAACAAAAATAGTACATTATGATCAGGTGAGGTTTATCCCAGGAATGCCGGGTTAGATTAACATTCAAAAATCAATGTAATTAAAAAAAATAAATGTTGGATGGAGCTACAGTGTAGCTACAGTTAAATAAGCTAGTCAGAGAAACACAAATACCATATGATTTCACTCATATGTAGAATTTAGGAAACAAAACAGAAGAACATGTGGAAAGGGGTAAAAACGAGGAGAGACAGGGACACAAACCATAAGAGACTCAACGATAGAGAACAGAGTTAATGGAGGGAGGTGGGTGGGCAGAGGATGGGCTAAATGGGTGGTGGGTATTAAGGAGGGCACTTGTGATGAGCACTGGGTATTACATGTAAGTGATGAATCACCAAATTCTACTCCTGAAACCACTATTAAGTATAATGTTAACTAACTAGAATTTAAATAAAAATTTGGAAGAAAAAATTGTTTAAAGCAACGTAATTTGCCAAATAATAGAAAACAGAAGAAAAATCAAAGGATTATGTCAACAGAGGTAGAAAAACCATTTGACAAAATTTAACCCCCACACACAAAAATATGGGATGCCTGGCTGGCTCAGTTGGTGGAATGTGCAATTTTTGATCTCAGGGTCATGAGTTCAGGGTCCCTATTGGGCATAAGGATTACTTAAAAATAAAATCTTTTAAAAATTTTAACACCTATTTATGATACTCCCAGGAAACTAGAATGTTTTAAAAATGTTTTTCAACCTTAAAAAGGGTATCCATAACAAAGAACCTGCAGCTAATATAATACTTATATTTTTAAAGATTTATTTATTTATTTATTTATTTATTTATTTATTTATTTATTTGAGAGAGAGCACAAGCTCACGAGCAGGTGCACAGGAGCTGGAGGCAGGAGAGGGAGAGAGAATCTCAAGCAGACTCTTCACTGAGTGCAGAGCCCAATCTCATGACACTGAGATCACAACCTGAGCCAAAACCAAGAGTTGGATGCTCAACCGACTGTACCACCCAGGCACCCCAATATAGTACTTCATAGTA
Source organism: Canis aureus (assembly GCF_053574225.1). NCBI lineage: Eukaryota > Metazoa > Chordata > Mammalia > Carnivora > Canidae > Canis > Canis aureus. The sequence continues at coordinate 52,310,965 of NC_135621.1, forward strand.
AACAATTGAATGCTTTCTCTCTAGGATCAGGAATAAGGCAAGAATAAATAAATAAATAACTAAAATCTTAAAAAATTAAAAGCTAAAACTATGAAAGTTCTACAAGAAAATGATGATAAGACAACAGAGTGGGATGATTTCCACATAAATAATATGGGAAGATGTGGGTAAGGGACCTTCAGAAGAGAGAAATAATTATCTTCTACAGTGGGATATGAGCTGATACCGTGTGAAAGGGGAGAAAAAGCAGCTAAACAAAGTGGTTGTGTCTAGTGGAACAAGAATCAGGATGGGAAAGGGAGTGTCTATTTTTTTGTTTTAAATTTTGTAGTACTGGGCAGCCCAGGTGGCTCAGTGGTTTAGCGCCGCCTTCAGCCCAGGGCGTGATCCTAGAGTCCCGGGATTGAGTCCCACATCGGGCTCCCTGCATGGAGCCTGCTTTTCCCTCTGCCTGTGTCTCTGCCCCCCTCTCTCATTCTCTCTCTCTGTGTCTCTTATGAATAAATAAATAAAATCTTAAAAAAATTTTTGTAGTACTATTTGATTTTTTTAATTTTTTTAATGATTTTATTCATCTTATGATCATGCCCTGAGCCAAAGGCAGATGGTCAACCACTGAGCCACCCAGGCATCCCTATTTGACTCTTACACTATGTACATGCATTTCTTTGATAAAAGTAAAAATCCACTGTATTATTTTTAATTATAATAGATATCACCTAACAAGCATCTCTATATTAATGTACTGAACAGTGTACTAAGTACTTATTATATAGCGCTTTATATTTTATAAAAGAATTTCAAGGGTCCAAAGATATGAAAAAGGGTTTTTTTCATGGTTAGGAGTTAGAAGTTTTGCTTTGGAGATAAAGTTCATTTTTTTAATGACAGATAAAATGACGATAAAAATCATACAATATATTAAGGTGGGCTCTAAATATACAAATGCAAGCTTGTTTTATAAAGCTAAACCAGAATAATGGTAATATCCCTCATTTAACAAATAGTAAATCCTATGAAACCTGATTCTTTAGGATATGTGAGTAGAATTAACGAATAGTAGCATAAATATCAAACCATTAACAATGATTATCTAGGAGAAAAAAGGATTTGCTGGGTAGTGGTCAAGAAGAACTTTCATTCTTCATTCTTTTTATCTTTCCTTAAATATTTTATTTTTTTAGTCTCTACACCCAACCTGGGGCTGGAATTTATAATTCCCAGATCAAGAGTTGCATGTTCTACCAATTGAGCCAGGCAGGTGCCCCTCATTCTTCATTCTATTTACTTTTGTTTTTTACTAATATATTACTCATGAAATAACAAAAAAATTAAGAGAGGCAGGTGAGGGGCAGAGGGAGAGGGAGAGAGAGAGAGAATCTTAAGCAGCTTCCACATCTAATGCAAGCCAGAAGCCAGACTCAGTCTCACAACCTTAAGATCATGACCTGATCTGAAATCAAGAGTCTGACACCTAACCAACTGAGCCACCCAAGAACTCCAAAATAACAAAAATTTTAAGAACTAGCAATCCTTTATATTAAATGTTTACACATTATACTTTCCCTTAGCCATCTGCAAGAATAACATTTATCCCATTTAAGGTTTCATTAAATTCACATAAATATGTGCACATACACACATTCTAAAATCTATGTGAAGAAACTACTGTAGGATATGAACTAGGTAATTTTCTCAAAGAAAAATAGGTAGTAGGTAGGCAACTAGGCAATTTTTTAAAAATTTCGAGTTGTTTTTTTAAGGAACATGATTATTTTATTTTCTCCAATGCTGATTATATTTAATATGATATAGTTTTACTTTATTTTTTAAAAAATATTTTATTTATTCATGAGAGACACAGAGACACAAGCAGAGGGAGACGCAGGCTCCATGCAGGGAGCCTGCTGTGGGACTCCATCCCAGGTCTCCAGGATCAGGCCCTGGGTTGAAGGCAGCGCTAAACTGCTAAGCCACCCAGGCTGCCTGACATAGTTTTACTTTAAAAGTATCCTTGAGGGGATCCCTGGGTGGCTTAGCGGTTTAGCACCTGCCTTCTGCCCAGGGCATGATCCTGGAGTCCCGGGATCGAGTCCCACGTCGGGCTCCTTGCATGGAGCCTGCTTCTCCCTCTGCCTGTGTCTCTGCCTCTCTCTCTCATGAATAAATAAAACCTTAAAATAAATAAGTAAATAAAATGAACTAGGGGTGGTGGAAGGGGAGGAGGGCGGGGGGTGGGGTGAATGGGTGACAGGCACTGAGGGGGGCACTTGACGGGATGAGCACTGGGTGTTATTCTGTATGTTGGTAAATTGAACACCAATAAAAAATAAATTCATTAAAAAATAAATAAATAAATAAATAAAAGTATCCTTGAGGTGCCTGGGTGGCTCAGTTGGTTAAGGGTCAGACTCTTCTCTCATGAATAAATAAATAAATAAATAAATAAATAAATAAATAAATAAATAAATCTTAAAAAAAAAAAAAAAAGTCAGACTCTTGATCTCAGTTCAGGTCTTGTGAGTTCAAGCCCAGAGTTGGGCTTCATGCTAAGTGTGGTGTCTACTTAAAAGGAAAAAAAAACTATCCCTTACATAGGAAGGGAAAAGGAAGTCATAACCAAAATCCCTATTCAATCAATATTTTGTACTACCCATAATATATTTATATATATATATATTTTTTGAGGGGACTCAACAGGTGTGCCCCACATGACCCTGAGATCAAGACCTGAGCTGCTATCAAGAGTCAGATGCTTAACCAACTGAGCCAACCAGGTGCCCCTATACTACCCATTATTTTCTTATTTTTTTTAAAAGATTTTGAGAGAGAAAGAGTGAGAGAACAGAGGAGGAAGAAGGAGCAGAGAGAGAAGCAGGTTCCTCAAAGAGCAGGGAGCCCAACATGGAGCTCAATCCCAGGACCCTGGGATTATGATTTGAGACTAAGAGGCTTAACCCACTGAGCCACCCAGGTGCCCCTCCCATTATATTTTTATTAACTCGTTTCTCTTCATTTCTATCCATTCTTTGTTTTTGATACTGGTTTTTCTTTTCTTTTCTTTTTTGATATTGGTTTTTCAATTTAGTTCTTATTTGATAGACTGCAGGAGTTTGGTCAGAAAAGTTTCATTTTTAATCTTGTCATTTTTTAAAAAGATTTATTTGCTTGAGGGACGCCTGGTTGGTTCAGTGGTTGAACCCCTTGCCTTCGGCCCAGGGCATGATCCTGGAGTCCCCGGATCGAGTCCTACGTCGGGCTCCCTGCATGGAGCCTGCTTCTCCCTCTGCCTGTGTCTCTGCCTCTCTCTTTCTCTGTCTCTCACGAATAAATAAATAAAATCTTAAAAAGAAAAAAAACTGATAAGATTTTCTTATGAAGTCAATCATCTTACTTAACGTTCAAGAACTTGAACTTAAACAAGTATTTGATTGAATTCATTTGCACTTATTCTTTGTTTCTACTTCTCTGTATTTTCAAAGGACTCAACAACGTTCTGCAATATTAAAGCTGGAATCACCTCAATTCTCAGCGTTTGGCTCTCTGAGGACATCTTTTGTTACACCTTCAAGTACTAAAAATGCTTATAACAAAGGGAAAAGAATGAAACTGTAAAGAACAAGAATTTCTCAACCACAGAACCAGGGAGAGTTCTCTTTTCTAGTTTCTTTCTTTTCTTTCTTTCTTTCTTTCTTTCTTTCTTTCTTTCTTTCTTTCTTTCTTTCTTTTCTTTTCTAGTTTCAAAGGAGTGTGACTGCCAGGTGCGGCTCAAAGGTCGACTTTTTTTTTTTTTTCTTTTTTCTTTTTTTTTTTTTTTATTGTGGTTCCGACCGTACTCCGGCTTCCCTTGTATTCCATTTTAGCTTCCAGCTTCCTGTTCCCAACTTCTCCCTCTTTGTTTCAGGCCCCATCTCTCCCAGGTCCCAGGTTCGGAGTCGTGCTGCCTCCGGCAGAAGGAAGACTCCGTTTTTTCCCGACTTTCTCGGTGGCCACCAAGAGTCCCGCCGGCTGTCGCGGCCGCAGCCCACCGCCCTCCAGCTCCCGCGGGCCCAGGGCGGAGCACCTGCCGCGGCGCCGCCCGCGAGCACCTGCCCCCCCCCGCCCCCCGCAGGCGGTGACTCACGCGGGGCCCCGCGGGCAGAGGTGAGCGGCCCGGGGCGGGGCCGGGGGCGGGGCCGGCAGGTCCGGCAGGTCCGCTCCGCCCCGCCGCGGCCGCAGAGCGCGCAGTCCCTCGGCGAGCTCGCACCGCCCGCCCGCCCGCCCGCCCGCGCCCCGCCGCCGAGCTCCCGCCGCCCCGCGCCTCCCAGGCCCCCGCCCCGGCCGGCCCCGGGCTCCCGCCGCCCCGCGCCCCCCGCGCCCCCCGCGCCCCGCGGCCCCTCGACGACGACGCGCGCGGCATGGCGCGGCCCCAGGTCCTCGCGTGCGGGCTGCTGCTCGCGGCGGCCACCGCGGCGGTGGCGGTGGCTCAGAGAGGTAAGGAGCGGAGTCGCGGGCTCGGGCGGCGCGGCCGGGCCCCGCGTCCGAGGCCGACCCGGTGGGGAGGGCGCGGGAGGCGGCCGCCGGGGAGACGCCCCACCCCGCCCCTCCCCGCCGCTCTGCGCGGCTCCCCGGGAAGCTGGCCCGCGGCCGGGGAGGGGGGGGAGCGGGGCCGGGGCCGAGGGGCCTCCGCGCGGAGTTGGCGGCCGCCCCCCTCCCCCCCCCGGGCGCGGGCCGCTGGCCCCGGATGTGCGCCTCGCGCGGGCACAGGTGGCTGCGGGGAGGCCGGGCCGCGCGCACCTGCGCGGGAGCAGGTCCTGGGCCGCAGCGCCTGGCGCGTTGCCCCCTCGTGTAAGGCTCGTGGGGGTAAGGCCGAGTGCGCTGCGGCGACCCCAGAAGCCCCGATGACTGTACAGGGTGGAAACAAACCCCCGCGATCCCGCCCGCCCCCCGAGAGAATCCCTCGGTCGATGACCAGGACGTCTGTCTCCTAGACGTTTGCTGTGAACCTTGCCCTAAACCGAAACCCGGTTTCACATCTTGTGAGCGAAAGTGTTTTTACTCCCGCAGAACGTGCAGAGTTGTCCATTTCTTTCGGGCCTGGAAACCGCGGTTTCAAAGGGGTGACGAAACAATCTCGGGGAGGAAGGTAGCGCCATTGTCCACGTATTGGACGTGTGATTTGATTACAGTTTTCGTTTTCTTCGTTCGGAATAAACAACTTGTCTGCCGCCTCCTGCTAGTCTGTAAGATGGAGGCCGGGAGTGAAGCGGCAGTTGGCCAGAGCTGCCCCGAACCGTCTCTATGCGTCAACGGGGCATGGGCCTGATGCGTTATACTTTCACAAGAATGGCAGTTTTTCTAGCTCAGGATAAGGCTAAGTACTTAAATTGCTTTAAAGTGATGCTAGTTGCTCTAGTTGTATGGTCAGAAAGTCTGTACCTGATTGGTTCTCTTTTAAATTTCACATCCCCTGGCCACGCAAAGGTGCTTTTGAGCCGAAAAGAGCAAGAGTGCTGCATAAGGCTTTAGCTCCTTGAGGGCAGCCACTGTCTCCTTTTGTGATCCCAACACAGTTTAGTGCTGGATGGATTATTCAGGTGGTTCATATTAATCATAATTTTTCTAAAAAGATTTTATTTATTCATTCATTCATTCATTCATTCATTCATTCATTCATGAGAGACCCACAGAGGCAGACACAGGCAGAGGGAGAAGCCAACTCCATGCAGGGGGCCCAGTGCGGGACTCAATCCCAGACCCGGGATCATGACCTGAGCCGAAGGCAGCTGCTCAGCCCTTGAGCCACCCATGTGCCCTAATCATAATTTAAACAGGGAATGGTTAAAGCCAACTTGAGATATGAAGGAGCTATATAAAAATTTGGTTTGTCACAGTGGTTTTTGTTGTTAATGATCGCATTTTCTTAGCTGGACAATTAAAAGGAACTAGAGGGGCTTGCCAATTTGAAGTTACAACGAACTTTTGAGATAGTCAAAGATATAACTGTTAAACTGGCATTGATATCCAGGATAAGCTTTGCCATATCACTTTAAAAGTTGGGTACTAGGATTTCATTTGGTTAGGAAGGCCACAAACAAAAGTACCCCAAGTTCATTTGAAAGTATAATTTTTTCCAAGGGTTATGTTACCATTAAGCTTAAAAGCAAGCATCTCTTTTTAAGAAAATGGCCTTGGGAGGAGGGCGGAAATGTGAGTTATTCACAGATCCTAGGATTGGAATTGTTGAGTTTCTCCGGAAAAGAGTCCGTAGCTAACAAGCAAGGGTTTGTTCAGCAGTACCTGGGGAGAAAAGGATCTGAGACTGGGAGAATCATGGAGGCAAAGCTGAATACGATGTTTGCATGGCTGTTATTGGCTTAACAAAATCAAATTGGGAATACATGCAAATTAGACTATGTGTCTGTAAAATATATACAAACTATTCACCATACTATGAGCCATTCAAATTAGAGCTGAAAAAGAAAACACTTGGGACCATTTTTTTTTTTTAATTTATTTATTCAGAGGGAGAGAGAGAGAGGCAGAGACACAGGCAGAGGGAGAAGCAGGCTCCATGCAGGGAGCCTGATGTGGGACTAGATCCTGGGTCTCCAGGATCACACCCCAGGCTGCAGGCGGCGCTAAACCGCTGCGCCACCAGGGGTGCACTTGGGACCATTTTTAAAGACTTTGTGGCCCTGTAACTTAGGCATTGTTGTTAGAGTATAATTTAGCTGAGACACCAGAGCTCATAGTTGGACTCACATTTTATTTTATTTATTTTTTAAAAAAACTCACATTTTAAAGTGGGATTTTGTTTTTTTCATTTATCTAGCATGTATCTGTGAAAACTACAAACTGACCACAAACTGCTCTTTGAACATAAATAATCAGTGCGAATGTACTTCAATTGGTGCACAAAATTCTGTCATTTGCTCAAAACGTGAGTAGAATATTCTCATTGCCCTTAAAAATTGTATTTTGACTTAGCCTTCTTTAATTGATGTGTCTGGAATCAGAAGCATTTTTTTGGCTCAAATTTGAATCGTGTTATTTTGTCAAAATTATCTCCTTGCTGAATCTTCTTAAAATTTATAAAGTGAACATGGGAGCATGTCAGTCTGCTGTGATCTTTGGCTCTGGGAGTTTGGAGTTAAATTAAAAATTTTTTTTCCTTAAGCATAAAACTGTAGTTACTTTGCAGTGTAACATTAAGCTTACCTTTCAGTGGCAACCAAATGTTTGGTTATGAAGGCAGAAATGACCCGCACAAAGTCTGGGAGAAGAGCGAGACCTGAGGGAGCTTTCCAGAATAACGACGGGCTCTATGATCCCGACTGTGATGAGAAGGGGCTCTTTAAAGCCAAGCAGTGCAATGGCACCACCACGTGCTGGTGTGTGAACACTGCTGGGGTCCGAAGAACTGATAAGGACACTGAAATATCCTGCACTGAACGAGTGAGGACCTAGTGAGTTTGGCTGCTCATATTCCTTGTTTTCATGCTTTTCAGATTCATTTAAGTAAAGTTATTTTTGAATATGTAATATGATTTGGTGGTTTAGAATTCAAAAGGAGAGGAAAGAATATATATACAGTGAAAGCTTCCATTTTATCTCTACCCCCCAGCTACCCAGTTTGTTATATAACCCTCCAGAGATATTTTATGAATTCACTAGCAATATGTTGTTCTTATTTTAACAATTTTTTCTTGTGGCAGCATACTAAACATGATTTTCCTCTTCTATGTTTTTTCCCCTCTTCTATTTTTATTTAACACTTCAGATCTTAAAGTTGGATTAGTGTTCAGATTTAAAGTTCTTAAAGTTCAGATCTTAAAGTTGGATTGCGGTTAAATGTAGTGAAAACTGTAACCTGTTTATATATTTGTTCATTTATTGTGTTTTAAAACCAGATACGGTTAGTGCTGAAACTAGTATTGGACTACATGTTAACTAACTAGAATTTAAATAAAAATAAAAAAAAAAAAACGAGGTATGTTTGTCTCGGATTTATGCATTGAAAAGGAATAGAAACACTCGAGGTAGCTTAAGCAAAAAAGATTTTATTAAAGGTGACTAGAGCTGGAAAGTTATCCAGACCAAGGCAGACACTCTCTCCTTTGGTGTTCTGGAGCCTCAAGGTCACTTTTCTCTGTTTCTCTCAGTGCCTTTAGGTCTCTTCCCTTGAACATGGCCTGGCATGACCAGCTAAGCCTTGGCTTTACATGACCTTGGGTATTGTGACCCAAAGCCAGAGGTTGACTTGTTTGAAAGGTGTTTTCTTAAGAAAGAAAAGAAAAAGAAAGAAAAGGAAAAAGGAAGGGAAGGAAGGAAGAGAGAGAGATAGAGAGATGTTTTCTCCTGGATGAGTGCTTTATAAGCAATGTGTGTGGGGGCCAAGGAAGAAATTAAGGGCAAACCTATTGCATAAATTTTTTCCTGTTGATTATACTGTGGTTCCACTTGGGAATTTTGCTATTAGCTTATCAGGAAAATACTATAAAAGGTTGAGTTGGTATGGTCAGTTAATAAATAAATACTGTTTTTTTGCTTTACAGCTGGATCATCATTGAATTAAAACACAAAACAAGAGAAACACCTTATGATACACAAAGTTTGCAAAAGTACGTATTGTTAAGTGCATTATATTTGCACAGTTGATACTCAGATCTTCCTTCTACACCATTAGAAAAACTTGTACAAGTCTTAATGCTTTTTTATATTTATGAAACATAAAATACCATCAGTAATATTTTAATCTTATTTTGAAATAGAGTTGCAAGAATAGTACAGATTCCTATAGTACTCTTCACTCAGATTCACCAATGAATGTTTTACCCCATTTTCTTTTTATATAGGTACATGTATGTGTACTTTCTATATCTACCTAAACACGTATAGATATTTTTGAAGAATATAGGCAAATTATTTCATAGAATGTCTCTCAGATTTGGATTTATATGAAATTTCCTTAAATCCAAGTTAAGCATTTTTGACAGAAAAACTACTTAAGTGATTTTGTGTCCTTCTTAGTACTTCATGTCAGGAAGTACATGATGTATTCTTGTCCTTTATTAGTGATAACTGTGGTTAAGGGGATATCAGGTTTGTAATATACAGTTACTGTTTACCTCTGTAATTTTTTTAATTAAAAAAATTTTTTTAAAGATTTTATTCATTTATTTGAGAGAGAGAGCACAAGCAGAGGGGGGTAGCGGCAGAGGCAGAGGGAGAAAGTTTCTGCACTGAGCAGGGAGCCTGTTGTGGGGCTTGATCTCAGGACCCTAGGATCCTGACCTGAGCTGAAGGCCAATGCTTAGCATACTGAGCCACGTAGGCACCCCACCTTTTTGTAATTAATAAATATAATATGTGGACAGATACTAGGATCCTGTATAAATACCCTGTTTCTAATCAAGCATCAGTAAATGATTCTAGCCTGAATCAGTTATTATTATGATAGTTGCAGAATGGCATAACTTTTTTTTAAGATTTTATTTGAATAAATATTTATTTATTTGAATGAATATAAATAAATAAATAAATAAATAAATAAATAAATAAATAAATAAATAAATGCAGACACAGAGGGACACAGAAGGCAGAGACAAAGAGAGAGGGAGAAGCAGGCTCCTTGCAGGGAGCCTGATGTGGGACTAGATCCCAGAATTCCGGGATCATACCCTGAGCCAAAGGCAGACGCACAACCACTGAGCCACCCAGGAGTACTGGCATAACTATTTTAAAACAAGGTTGGTTAATGATAATTCTAGAGCTTGAACTACCTGCTTAGATAAAAACTAGTGCTTGGATGCCTGGGTGGCTCAGTGGTTGAGGGTCTGCCTTGGGCTCAAGGCATGATCCTGGGGTCCTGGGATGGAGTCCCACATTGGGCTCCCCACAGGGAGTCTCCTTCTCCCTCTGCCTATGTCTCTGCCTTTCTCTGTGTCTCTCATGAATAAATAAGTAAAATCTTTAAAAAATAAATAAAAATAAAAAGTAGTGCTTCTTAAAAAAAATAGTGCTGCTTAATGTTGTGTAGTATGCTTTTTTCTAAGACAAAGATTTTTAATTATTTACAGTGCACTTAAGGAGACACTCAAAAACCGTTATCAACTGGATCCAAAATACATCACAAATATTCTGGTAAGATTTTTGTTTTTAGTAAATGAGCTTCAGAAAGTTGGTGGGTGATAGTATGGTTTGGGTATGACTTCTGGTAGTGGTCAAACTGCATTTGACTAACACTTTAAACCCTGGACACTTAACTCAATTTCCTATTGTTGTTTTCCTTCCCTAACCTTTAAAAACCTCAGTTTTACCCTTAAGGAAAATATCCTGGTTGAAAAATACTTGAATAATGTGATGAAATTTCTTCAAGGCAGAAAATTGATGTCATTTTTAAGGATAGGAAGGAATATGCCTTTTTGCCTATTTAAAGCAGAACATGGTAAATGTATAGTGCATTTTGGACTGCATTTCTTTAGCATTTTATTTTTAAAGTACTTCTAACCAAATAAGATGGTTTATTTTTTGTTTGTTTTGTTTTGTTTTTTTTTGTTTTATTTTTTTATTTTTTGAATGTTTTGTTTTTTTTAAAATAAGGTCTATAACCAATGTAAGGCTTGAACTCAGGACCTTGAGATCCAGAGTCACATGCTGGGCAGCCCCAGTGGCACAGCGGTTTAGCGCCACCTGCAGCCCAGAGCGTGATCCTAGAGACCCTGGATCGAGTCCTACATCAGGCTCTCTGTATGATGCCTGCTTCTCCCTCTGCCTGTGTCTCTGCCTCTTTCTCTCTCTGACTCTATGAATAAATAAATAAAATCTTTAAAAAAAAAAAAAAAAGAGTCACATGCTATACAGACTGAGCCAGCCAGGCACCCTCTAAATAAGATTCTTTTGTTTTTCTTTTTTTTTTTTTTTTTTTTTTATTTATGATAGTCACACAGAGAGAGAGAGAGAGAGAGAAGCAGAGACATAGGCAGAGGGAGAAGCAGGCTCCATGCACCGGGAGCCCGATGTGGGATTCGATCCCGGGTCTCCAGGATCGCGCCCTGGGCCAAAGGCAGGCGCTAAACCACTGCGCCACCCAGGGATCCCTCTTTTGTTTTTCAAATAAGATATTTTAATATCTTGTTTTAAATTTTTTTCAAGGGAAAAAAAAATTTTTTTCAAGGGGAGAAAATTATCTTTTGAAAAGAAAATTTGCATCATCCTAACCTTTAGTTGCATTGCTGTCTTGTTTCTCTTGGATAGATTTTAAAACTTCCCACGGATTTTTTATTTATTTTTTTTAAAGATTTTATTTATTTAATCATGAGAGAGAGACATAGACACAGGCAGAGGAAGAAGCAAGCTCCCTGCAGGGAGCTCGATGTGGGACTTGATCCCACGACCCCAGGATCACCCCCAGGATCACGCCGCTGTGAGCCAAAGACAGATGCTCAATCACTGAGTCACCCAGGCACCCCTTCCCAAAGATTTTTTTTTTTTTTTCCCAAAGATTTTTAAATAAGAGTTACCCACTAATGGAAAGGAACACTGACATATGTAGATTACAGAACATCAAAAACTGAATATTCTGATAATTGAACCATATTTTTACATGATTTTGGTTGTACCAATATTAATTTAGTATTTTTCATTTTTCCCCCCAGTATGAGAATGATCTTATCACTATTGATCTGATGCAAAATTCATCTCAGAAAGCTCAGAATGATGTGGACATAGCTGATGTGGCTTATTATTTTGAAAAAGATGTGAGTATAATCTCCTTTATTTTATTCCTGTGTTTAGAAATGACTATAATGTCTGGCATGCTTCGTGGATTCAAGATCTTTCATCATCTTTTTCTCCACATCAGCCACACCTCTGTTCTCCTAGTGGTTCTTGTGCTGCAGTTAACTTAGTCCTCATCCCTCCCATGTACATTCCTCACCTTTCTGACCTGTTTGTTATATATTTATGGCTTTTTTTCAAATTCTTTTACCTACATTATTTTCTCATAATTCTTACCTATCACGTCCTTGATAGTTACTTCGTTTGTGTGTGTGTAGCCTTCCATTATAATGTCCATGAACAAGAAGTTATGTTAGAAATGCTGTATGTGATTAATCAACCAGTGTGATGAAAATAGTTTGTTTCTACTTTAATATATTACAAAAAAATGAATATACTTTAATATATTCTAGTGAGCCATCGTCTGATGAAACCTGAGATTTACCTCAAATAACTAACTGGCCCAGGGGGGAGGAGGAGAAGCAGAAGGATAGAAGAATGGATTGAACAAGTTGGCCGAATGTTGCTATTGTTGAATCCAGGATGATAGGGATAACAGAAATTCGTTATACTATTCTTTTTACTTTCGTATATGTTTGGCAATTTCCCGCGGTAAAAAGGCTTTTTTTAGAGTTTCAGCATATGAGATTGTTACCACTGAAACCACAAAGATCCTTGGTAGCAGTTCTTTCTGTGTATAATTGGCAAGTAATTCTATGTGGCCATGGTCGGTTTCCTTAAGTATTTTAAATTGCTTTTCTCCTTCTCCATACAGGTTAAAGACGAATCCTTGTTCCATTCCAGTAAAATGGACCTAAGAGTAAACGGGGAACAATTGGATCTGGATCCTGGTCGAACTGCAATTTACTATGTTGATGAAAAACCACCTGAATTTTCAATGCAGGGTCTACAAGCTGGTATTATCGCTGTCATTGTGGTTGTGACACTAGCAGTTATTGCTGGAATCGTTGTGCTGGTGAGTATAGAACAAGTCAACTTTCACTTAAGGGCATTTTCCAGAACATATTAATGAAACATCTTCATTTTTTATAATTCTGTGTAGTGAATGAATCTCTTGCATCTGGTCTTTTTTTTTTTTTTTTTTTTTAAGATTTTATTTCTTTATTCATGAGAGACCCAGAGAGAGAGAGGCAGAGACACATGCAGAGGGAGAAGCAGGCTCCATGCAGGGAGCCAGACATGGGACTCGATCCTGGTCTCCAGGATCATGCCCTGGACTGAAGGTGGCGCTAAACTGCTGAGCCACCCGGGCTGCCCAACATCTGGTCCTTTTTTATAAAACAGTCACTTTATGAAGCAAGAAAGGATACTAGCCGGAGAAAAGCTTGTAGCCGAGCACCTCATAGGTCACTTATGTTGCTATCAAGCAGCAGATGTCCTTTAGCTCTCACTGCAGATAGTCCTGACAGTCCTGCTAGCGTTGGTGCAAAATACCCGAACTCCCAAACCATTTAATGAAACAACAGAACACCAACTAAAGTTAGTTTGGAAAGGATTAAAAGTGGTAACTATGAAAAGCAGTTGTAAACAAAAGATTAGCAAATCGAATGTAGCAGTGCTTCAGATGGAGAAGGTACCACCTGAACAGACAGGGTTTATTCTAGAAATGTAAAGGTGCTCCAGCATTAGAAAATCTTAACAATATAGCAGAATTCAGAAATAGAAGTGAGAGTATGTGGGAACTTATGTTTTCAGCTCAATGGAATTATACTCAGCTGTCTACTGGAAGAAAACAAAAGTTGAATTCCCATTTCACCTCATCAGGGCGAGCTATATTGCTCAACAGTATGAATGGCACATTATGCATAGCACACCATATTCAAACACATATTCCAATTGGATTATGGTTAAAATGTTTAAAAAATTAGAACCAGTCTTAAAATTAATTTAGGAAATGTTTGTACAATCTTGTGGTAACCAAATAAAGCAAGAAATCTAGAATCCATGAATGAAAATACACATATTTCAGTAAATTGAAATTAAACATTTTGTATGGCAAAGATACTATAAAGTAAAAATATCAACAGTCGGTTAGGAGAAAATGTAATGCATAAAGCCAGAAAGACTGTTATACATAATATAAAACAAGTTCTTACAAATTGATGAGAACATTAAATAAAGCATAGCAGAAGTCATGGATATATGATTTACAGAAGAAATCCAGATGGAAAATAAACACATGAGAGAATGATAGAAAACAAACTGTCCTATAGAAATGAAAGCACAGGTGGAAGGGGAGGAGGGCGGGGGGTGGGGGTGAATGGGTGACGGGCACTGAGGGGAGCACTTGACGGGATGAGCCCTGGGTGTTATTCTGTATGTTGGCAAATTGAACGCCAATAAAAAATAAATTTATTATTAAAAAAAAAAAAAGCACAGGTACATAGGAAGCATGGTCAAGGTTATGTATTGTGTTGTTGCTAGTAAGGATGAATCTGGAAATAACCTGAGTGTACATCTGTGGGAGAACAGAGGAGTAGATTGTGGAATATACGTGATATGGAGTAAAGTTATTAAAAAGAATGAGTACAATCTGTATCTTTTAATCTGGAAAGGTTCCTGTGCTGTTAATACAGGCTGTGCAAGGAGAGAAATGATATTGTATGATCCCACTTTTTTAGACTGCCCCCCCTTCCCCAAAACTCATACACATAAGTTTCTGTGTATTTTTTGTGTGTGTGTATATTTTTGTTAGGATAGAACAAAATGGCATACCAAGCTGTTAGATTTTATTAAAGATTGTTCGTGGATTTCTTAGTACAATTTGTTGTTGTTGTTTGTTTCACTGGTTGTAGTAGGTTTTTTTTTTTTTTTTTTTTTTTTTTTTGTAGTAGGCTTTTTGTTGTTCCAAAAGATTTTGGGTTGGGGGGGAAAGGGTCTCAAAAGTGTTCTTAATTTTTTTAAATGGTATTTTATTTAAATTCTATTAGCATATAGTATATTACTGGTTTCAGAGGTAGAGTTCCATGATTCATCATGTGGATATAACACCCAGTGCCCATTACATCACATGCCCTCCTTAATGATCATCACCCCAGTTATCCTGTACCCCCACCCTTCTTCTCTTTTTTTGAAATATGCAGTGTTATATTACTTTCAAGTATACGATGCAATGATATACAATTCTATACATGACTCAGTGGGCATCATGATAAGTATAGGCTTTTTTTTTTCTTTATAGTAGGAAAATTTTATTTTTATTTTTTTAAGATTTTGTTTATTTATTCATGAGAGACACACAGAAAGGCAGAGACACAGGCAGAGGGAGAAGCAGGCTCCATGTAGGGAGTCTGACATGGGACTCGATCCTGGGTCTCTAGGGTCACACCCTGGGCTTAAGGCAGCGCTAAACCGCTGAGCCACCCAGGCTGCCCTACTAGGAAAATTTTAATTTAAGAAATAACGTCTGTGAATAGATTTTTAAATTCAGATAGGAATTATGTCCATTAAAAGCATTTGTGTGTCAGTTTAGATCAACTTTTTCTTTGGATACCAGTCCTAAAATAATAATCATTTTTCTTCCATTCAGGTTATTTCCAGAAAGAACAGAATGGCAAAGTATGAGAAGGCTGAGGTAAATGAATTACTTTATTTTAAAAATCCGTTTTTAATCTTTACTCCTGATAATCACTGTACCTTCCTAGATACTGATAGGACTCAATTATACTGGAGCCCCTTTATAGTGTATAGTCCTTAGAGTCTTAGGGATTGCCTTTCATTGCTCTTAACTTACATTCCCTTTTTTTTTTTTTAAGATTTTATTTATTTGAGACAGGGAACGAGCATAAGTCGGAGGGAGAGGGAGAAGCAGACTCCCTGCTGAGCAGGGAGCCCAGTGAGGGCTTTAAACCCAGGACCTTGAGATCATGACCTGAGCCAGCCACCCAGGTGCACCCCCCGCCCCTTTTTAAGATTTTATTTATTAGAAAGAGTACATGTGTGTGTACACAAGAAGACTCCCCGCTGAGGGGATGATAGGATGCAGGGTTCAATCCCAGGCCCCTGGGATCATGACCTGGGCTGAAGTCAGACACTGGACCAAATGAGCCATCCATGTGCCCCTTCCTTTCTCTTGCATGAGTTCCATGGTAGACTAGCTAATATTGAATTCTGTCTCAAAGAATAGTGGGATAGGAAGCCTACAATTTTTGTTTGACAAAGTGTCAACTTTGTGGAATCTTTTAGAGGCATACTCTGGATTCACATTAGAGAAACTCAGTGTGACTGATGACCTGTTTACTGTCTCTGTCCCAGTGAAGTAATCATTTTGAAAAAGACCTTAATTTATATTCTAGTGAATTTGTTACATGCTAACTAGTCATGTACATTAGTGTGGAAACAGATGATTAGCATGTCAGTCACTTGGAATCAGATGTGAAACACACTTGTTCCTGAACCCTCTCAATACCATTTTCAGTATACCAACCAATTTTTACATTTTTGTGCGTTTATCTGTAATTGTATATGTGCTTCTTAGTAATGTTTTACCAAGAAACATAGAAATGTAAAAAAGTATTGAAAACAATCTAATAGAAGTAGAAAGTTGTAAGATTTTCTTTTCCCCCCATATCATAGTTGATCATCTGGCTTACCAAGTTTGGTGACTACAGATCTAGGGGATGGACAGACTCTCCCTGAACTGAAACATAACAGAAAGTTGGAATAACAATGTAGTGTTTTGATTAAGAGCAATGTAGACGTGGGTTTGACTACTTATTAGCTGAGTAGGCAAGTTATTTAACTTCAAGCTTCCATGTTTCCTTATCTATAATTGGGATATAATATTACAGACTTGTTGCAAGAATTAAACAAAGTAGTCTGTAGAAGGCAGTTGGTCTCATACATGCCACATAGCACAATGTTTGCCAGCAGTAGTAGTTTCCATTATCTGGTCTCAGCTCTGCCTATAACTAATTGTGTGATCTGGGACAAATCACATACCCCTGAACTTTAATTTCCTCATCTGTAAAGTTAAAAGATTGATAATAGAAAATATATTGATTCTTACTAGATGTAAAAGTGGCATACATTTAATAAAATCCTTATCCATTGTTAAAGATACAGCTCACCTACTACTCCCCTCCACCCCCATCACTTTGGCTAGCTTACCTCCAAATAGCAGGGTGGGTCATGCATTCAGTGTGTGCTTCCTTGTAGTACATTTTACCTGTTCCAAATAAGGTTCATAAATGTGGGAGAGAATTGTCTTGATTCCCCCCACCTTTTTTTTTTTTAAACTATTTTCAGGATGAACAAAAGGTTGGAAAATTATTTTAATTTTTTTCTCTTTTTCTATTTCAGATAAAGGAGATGGGTGAGATGCATAGGGAACTCAATGCATAATGACTATAATTTGAGGAGTAACTACAAGAAGGAAAATTAGATTACAAATGTATGAGCATGGGGACAAAGAGATCTTTGAGGACTATTATTTTGTTAGTTAACATCTTCTCTTTGTAGTAGTGAAACCTGTACTCTGTATATGAGCAGCTTCAAATTGACTTTACCAATCTTAAAATTTGACCACAGTGTCCTATTTTGCAGATCTGATATAAAAACCAGAACTTGGCATAGTTAAAATTATTTATGAGGTGTGTGCCTTAAATAGGCTTCCACAGTAGAGTTTGAATGACTCCTGTCTCATCCATTTGTGATTGAGAGCTGCCTTTCTATTTACTTTGAGTCTTGTACATATAAACATTTTTTTACAACCTGTGAAATAAAACATTTTAAAACTGAATTTCCTAACTCTTCATTTGACTCCTATTGAATCAAATTTCGTAGTATATACATAAGGTAACAGGTTGAGAAATGCTCTGAATCCAACTACAAATTACAGTTTTGTATGAGTACTTACAGTCCTGTGTATTTAATATAAAATGTATAACCTAGAATGTGTAACTTCTGACAGGAAAATCAAACAGTTTTATTCTGAATGAATCTACGTTTGTTTTAAACAAATTGGCATTTTGGCAAACACTCATGTCCTGGGGCAGAATTGATGGAGAACGTTGTGAACCATGAGTGCTGTGGTTGGTTGAGTTAAAGCACCAGTTATTCAACATCTTACATAATGAGTAATCATAGTGCAAATACATTTTATATGAAATTAAACTATCCTGAAGTATTTTGCTTTCAATAGGAAATTTCTTCAAACGCTATGAAAAGAACAACATTAAAATATAAAAGCTAGATTGAACATTTACTGAAGATTTTTGTCCCTTCTGTAGCAGGCCGAACTCTAGGATGGCCCCAAGATTTCTTATCTCTGGTGTATATGCTTTATATATTCCTTTCCCCAAGACTGTGGATAGGGCCTGTGAAGATGATGGACTGCCACTCCAAAGTTGTTCCATTTTATGGCAAAGGCCAGGGGATTTTAGGTATTGATGTGATTAAGATCCCTAATAATTTGACTGAATTTTTTTTTTTAATTTTATTTATTATTTATGATAGTCACACAGAGAGAGAGAGAGGCAGAGACACAGGCAGAGGGAGAAGCAGGCTCCATGCACCGGGAGCCCGACGTGGGATTCGATCCCGGGTCTCCAGGATCACGCCCTGGGCCAAAGGCAGGCGCCAAACCGCTGCGCCACCCAGGGATCCCAATTTGACTGAATTAAGAGAGAAATTTTAACAGCCCCTGGAGAGAGGAGACAAGAAATACAAACTATAGATTTGCTCTCCCTTTAGCCTTAAAGCAAACTGCCATGTTGTAGAGACGGTTACCTATCAGGAAACAGCAGGAGGCCAGGTGGTTGGGGGTGGGGTGGGGTGGAAGGACCTCAGTCCCATAACCTCAAGAACTGAATTCTGCTGACCAGTAAGCTTGGAAGAGGACCCAGCTCGAGGAGATCACAATCCTGCCCGTCATCACTGCAGTCCTGAGACCCTGAGAAAAGGATCCACTTAGGTGATGCCTATACTCCTGACTCATGGAAACTGAGATAATAAATGTTTGTCGGGCAGCCCTGGTGGCGCAGCGGTTTAGTGCCGCCTGCAGCCCAGGGCGTGATCCTGGAGACCCTGGATCGAGTCCCACCTCAGGCTCTCTGTATGATGCCTGCTTCTCCCTCTGCCTGTGTCTCTGCCTCTCTCTCTCTGTCTCTATGAATAAATAAATAAAATCTTAAAAAAAAAAAAACACTTAAAAAAATAAATAAAATTAAAAAAAATAAATGTTTGTCTTCAGATGCTAAATTTCTGGTAATTTGTTATGCAGCAAAAGAAATTGATAGAGCCAGCAGAAAGTAATGAGAACGTTAAAGAGAATGGGAATAGGGGGATCCCTGGGTGGCTCAGCGGTTAAGCGCTTTGGCCCAGGGTGTGATCCTGGAGTCCTGGGATCCAGTCCCATGTCAGGCTCCCTGCATGGAGCCTGCTTCTCCCTCTGCCTGTGTCTCTGCCTCTTAATTCTCTCTCTCTCTCTCTCATGAATAAATAAATAAAATCTCAAAAAAAAAAAATGGAAATAGCAGATAATATGGAGCAGCCATTACCCCCAGGGCTGGGAGGGCACACAAAGAAGAGCTCTATTTTCTGCTAAGCCCCATTCACTGGGCTGAGATCCCAGACCTTGTGGGAGAGGGCAGTGTGGCTCCCCGAAGAGCTGAGAAGTTGCTGTGAGGCTTTCCAGGTGAAAACCTGCCCTCTAGGACAGAAGCCCTCAAACTACAGCCTACAGCCTGGGCCACTGCCTGTTTTTACATAGTCTGGGAGGTAAGAATGGTTTTTGGCGTTTTTAAATGTTTGAAAATAATATTCCCTGGTATGTGAAAGTCACATGAAATAAAAATGTCAGTATCTATAAAGTTCTGTTGGAGCACAGCTTTGTCCATTTATTGTATGTGGCTATTTTGCACTACAGCAAAAAGAATTGAATAGTGTTGGACCCAATGGCTGGTACAACCTAAAATATTCTTTCTGGTGCTTTATAGGAAAACATTTAATGACCTTTGCTCTAGGGTGCTGGGGAAAAGCTATTCATAAGGAGGTGGCGTGCCAGACACCAAAGGCATTCCATAAAGCTGCCTTTTGTAATTTGGGTGTGGGAGCAGGTGCTCAGGGAAGCTGCTGGCTGCTGTCCACGGCAGAGCAGCAGCGTGCTGGAGCAGCCCTGGGTATGTAGCACTGGGGAAATAGGAGATGTTGCAAGAACGAACTACCTTTTCCTCTTGCACGGTCTCCTGCGCCCTCTACTGACACAGCTTCAGGTGCACTTTGACAGAACAGGTGAAAAGGGTGAATTTGCAGCTAACAGGCAATAAAACGATAATGGCTCGTCTTCAACCCCATGCCCTCAAGTTTCTGTTCTAGCTCTTCTGAAGCTACTCTTATTTTTTTTTTTGAAGCTACTTGTTCAAAAGACAACACTGATCTACTAATTGCCAATGGCCCTTTGTCCCCAGTGTATAATCATGTGATCTGTCCACAGCTTACCACCATGACTTTCCCGTTTCCTACCCCAGTATGTTGCTGACAGATTTTCTTCTTTGGCATAACTGGCATTAGTCTCCCCTGGTTGTTTTCCTCTTCTACTGACTCTGAAATACCAATGTTCCCAAGATTTTTAGCCTTATTAGTATTTTCCACTCCTTTGGATATAACAATATTATTAAAAACTGTGCCTTTTCTCCTGTTAATCTGCATTCTGTCAGTTTAATTCACATACTCTCAGGAACTGAACCTAAGACTAGTTTCTACTCAACAAATATTCTTCTGTTAGATACAACATAATTTCACAACTCTTGTCTGTCAACCTAAAACACCCCCCAACACCTCTAAAAACTCCCACTGACCTCCCTAACAGGCTACCATTCCTTTCTTCCTTTTTATCAAACTTAATTTAAAAAAAATTAATTCCAGTGTAGTTGAAATGCAGTGTTATATTAGTTTCAGATGTACTAAAATTCAATACATTACTCAGAGCTCATCATGATAAGCAAACTCTTTATTTTTATGTAATCTCCACACCGAACGTGAGGCTCAAACATGCAGCTCTGAGATCAAGAGTCACACACTCTTCTGACTGAGCAGGCCAGGTGCCCCATTTCTTGGGTTTTTTATTTTAGCCATTCTGACAGGTGTGAGGATATATCTCGTCGTTTTGATTTGCATTTCTCTGTTGAGTGACACTGAGCATCATTTCCTGTGTTTGTTGGCCAACTATGTCTTTGGACAAATGTGTGTTTGTGTGTTCTGCCCATTTTAAAATCGGATTGTTTGGTTTTCTGGTGTTGTGTTATTTAAGCTCTCTCTCTTTTTTTAAGTTCTTTATATATTTTGGATACTAACCTTTTATCAGATGTCATTTGCAAATATCTTCTGTTCAGTAGACTTTTAGTTTTGCTGATTGTTTGCTGTGCCAAAGGTTTTATTTATACCTTACCTGAGGAGACATATCTAAGAAAACGTTACAGCTGTTGTCTGGAGAAATTACTGCCTGTGCTCTCTTCTGGAATTTTTATGGTCTCAAGTCTCATATTTAGGTCTTTAATCCATCTTGAGTTATTTTTGTGTATAGTGTAAGAAATTGGCCCAGTTTCATACTTTTGCATGTAGCTATCCAGTTTTCCCAACACCACTTGTTGAAGGTACTGTCTTTTTCCCATTGGATATTCTTGCCTCCTTTGTCAAAGATTGACCATATAATCATGACTTTATTTCTGGACTTTCTATTCTGTTCCAGGGATCGATGTGTATTTTTGTGCTAGTACCATATTGTTTTGATTACTATAGCTTTGTAATAAAACTTGAAATCTGAAACTGTGATACTTCAGCTTTTTTAAAAAAGATTTTATTTATTTATTTATTCATGAGAGACAGAGAGGGAGGCAGAGACACAGGCAGAGAGAGAAGCAGGCCCCATGCAGGGATCCCGACGTGGGACTTGATCCTAGGTCTCCAGGATCATGCCCTGGGCTGAAGGCGGCGCTAAACCACCGAGCCACCTGGGCTGACCCCCAGCTTTGTTTTTATTTTTCAAGATTGTTTTGGCTATTCAGGGTCTTTTGTGGTTCCATACAACTTTTAGGATTGTTTGTTGTAGTTCTGTGAAAAATGCTGTTGGTATTTTGATCCATAGATTGCTTTGGGTAGTATGGACATTTTAACAATATTTGTTCTTCCAATCTATGAGCATGGAACATCCTTCCATTTGTGTCAATGTTTGCTAGTATTGTTAAAGATTTTATTTACTTATTCGAGAGAGAGCAAGCACAAGCAGGAGGGGCAGAGGGAGACAGAGAATCTCGAGCAGACTCTGCACTGAGTAGAGCCCAATGAGGGGCTCAATCTCATGACCCTGAAATCATGACCTGGGCCAAAACCAAGAGTAGGACGCTTAACTGACTGAGCCACCCAGGGGCCCCAATGTTTGAAAATTTTTAAAGTACAGGTCTTTCACCTCTTTGGTTAAGTTTATTCCTAAGTATTTTATTATTTTAAGTGTAACTGTAAATGAGATTTTTTTTTTTTAAGATTTTATCTATTCATGAGAAACACAGAGAGAGAGGCAGAGACATAGGCAGAGGAGAGGCAGATTCCCTGCGGGGAGCCTGATGTAGGACTTGATCCCAGGACCCCAGGATCACGACCTGAACCAAAGGCAGACGCTTAACCACTGTGACGCCCCGGTGTCCTGAGTTGGTTTCTTAATT
Source organism: Canis aureus (assembly GCF_053574225.1). Taxonomy (NCBI): domain Eukaryota; kingdom Metazoa; phylum Chordata; class Mammalia; order Carnivora; family Canidae; genus Canis; species Canis aureus. The sequence goes on from NC_135621.1 coordinate 52,333,404, forward strand.
TCTCTTTCTGCTATTTTATTAGTATATAGCAATGGAATGGATTTCTGTACATTGATTTTGTATCCTCCAATCTTACTGAATTTATGAGTTCTAGTAGTTATTTTTGGTAGAGTCTTTAGGATTTTCTATATGTAGTATATGTCATCTGCAAATAGTTTTATTTCTTCCTTACTAATTTTGATGCCTTTTATTCTTGTCTGGGTGCTGTGCCTGGGGCTTCTACTACTATGTTGACTAAAAGTGGTGAGAGTATATGTCCTTGCCTTGTTCCTGACCTTAGGGGAAAAGCTCTCAGTTTTTCACCACTAAGTATAATATTGGCTGTGGGTTTTTCATATATGTCCTTTATTATATTGAGATACGTTCCCTCTAAACCTACTTCGTTGAGGGTTTTTATCATGAATGGATAGTGTACTTTGTCAAATGTTTTTTATGCATCTACTGAAATGATCATACCCTTTCTCTTATTTTTTTAAACTATTTTTCTCTTTTTAAAAAGATTGATTATTGATTGATCGATTTGAGAGCACAGAGAGAGGGAGAGGGAGAAGCAGGCTCCCCACTGAGCAGAGAGCCTGATGCAGGGCTCCATCCTAGGACCCCAAGATCATGACCTGAGCCAAAGGCAGATGCTTAACCTGACTGAACCACCCAGGTGTCCCCTCTTTCTCTTATTGATATGATGTATCATGTTGAGTAACTTGCAAATATTGAACCACCCTTGCATCCCAGGAACAAATCCCACTTGATCGTGGTGAATGATTTTTTTAAGTGTATTGTTGGATTCTGTTTGCTATATTTTGTTGAGGATTTTTTGCATCTATGTTTAACAGAGATGTTGGCCTGTAGTTCTCTTTTCTTGTAGTGTCGTTATCTGGTTTTGGTATCAGGGTAATATGTATGTGGAAGTTTTCCTTCCTCTTCTACTTTTTGGAATAGTTTGAGAAGAATAGGTTGTTTTTTTTTTTTTAAAAAAAAAAAAAGATTTTATTTATTTATTCATGAGCCCATGATCCCAGGACCCCAGGATCACATCCTGAGCCAAAGGCAGGCGCCAAACCACTGAGCCACCCAGGCGTCCCAGAGAAGAATAGGTATTAACTCTTCTTTACTTTTTTTATTTTATTTTATTTTAAATATTTTATTCATTTATTCATGAGAGACACACAGAGAGAGGCAGAGACACAGGCAGAGGGAGAAGCAGGCTCCACACAGGGAGCCCGACGTGGGACTCGATTCTAGGTCTCCAGGATCACGTCCTGGGCCAAAGGCAGGCGCCAAACCACCGAGCCACCCAGACTGCCCCTACTTTTTTTATTTTAAAGATTTTATTTTTATTTATTCTTGAGAGACAGAGAGGCAGAGACACAGGCAGAGGGAGAAGCAGGCCCCATGCAGGAAGTCTGATGTGAGACTCAATCCTGGGACTCCAGGATCACACCCTGGGCCGAAGGCAGGCACTAAACTGCTGAGCCACCCGGGCTGCCCTTAACTCTTCTTTAAATGTTTGGTAGAATTCACCTGTGAAGCCATATGGCTCTGGACTTTTATCTTTTGGGAGGGTTATTTTTTTTTTTTTTTTTAATGTAGGCTCCACATCCAACATGGGGCTTGATTTTCAACCCTGACATCATGAGTCACATGCTCTGCCAACTGAGCTAGCCAAGTGCCCATGTTGGGAGTTTTTTGATTACTGATTCAATTTCATTGCTGGTAATTGGTCTGTTCAAATTTTCTATTTATTTCTGATTCAGTTTTGGGAGGTTGTATATTTCTAGGAATTTATCCATTTCTTTTAGGTTGTCTAATTTGTTGGCATGTAATTTTTTTTTTTAAAGATTTATTTATTGGGATCCCTGGGTGGCGCAGCGGTTTAGCGCCTGCCTTTGGCCCAGGGCGTGATCCTGGAGACCCGGGATCGAATCCCACGTCGGGCTCCCGGTGCATGGAGCCTGCTTCTCCCTCTGCCTGTGTCTCTGCCTCTCTCTCTCTCTCTCTCTGTGTGCCTATCATAAATAAAAAATAAAAAATAAATTAAAAAAAAAAGATTTATTTATTTATGATATAGAGAGAGAGGCAGAGACACTGGAGGAGGGAGAAGCAGGCTCCATGCAGGAGCCTGACGTGGGACTCGATCCCAGGTCTCCAGGATCAGGTCCTGGGCTGCAGGTGGCGCTAAACCGCTGTGCCACCAGGGCTGCCCTAATTTTTTTAATAATATTCTCTTATAATCCTTTGTATTTCTGTGGTGTCAGTTCTATTTCTTCTCTTTCATTTCTGGTTTTCTTTATTTGAGTCATCTTTTTTTTTCTTTTTTTTTTGATGAGTCTGGCTAAAAGTTTATAAATTTTGTTGATCTTTTTATAGAACCAGCTCATGGTTTCATTGATCTGTTCTACTGTGTGTGTGTGTGTGTGTGTGTGTGTTAAATTTCTATTTCATTTATTTCTGCTTTAATTTTTATTATTTCCTCCCATCTACTGGTTTCAGATTTTTTTTATTATTTTTTTTTTCCTAGTCTGTTAGGTGTAAGATTAGGTTGTTCATTTGAGACTGCTTTTGCTTTTTAAGCTAGGCTTGTTTTGCTATAAATATCCCTCTTAGACATCTGCATGCTGCATCCTAAAGATTTTAGGCCATTGTGTTTTCATTTCCATTTGTCTCTATGTATTTTTTGGTTTCTTTTTGCATTTCTTGGTTGACCTGTTAATTGTTTAGTAGCATGTTATTTACCCTCCTTGTATTTGTCCTCTTTCCAGATTTTTTTCTTATGATCGATTTCTAGTGTCATGGTGTTGTGGTCAGAAAAGATGCACGGTATGACTTTGATCTTCTTGAATTTGTTGAGGCTTGTTTTATGGCCTAATATGTGAACTATTTTAGAGAAATGAAAAGAATGTGTATTTTGCTGATTTAGGATGGAATATTCTGAATATATCTGTTAAACCCATCTGGTCTAATGTGTCATTCCAAGCCACTGTCTCCTTGTTGATTTTCTGTTTGGTTAATCTGTCTATTGATGTAAGTGGAGTGTTAAAGTCTGTTACTATTATTGTATTACTATCAATTACTTCTTTCGTGTTTGTTATTAACTATATATTTGAGTGCTCCCATGTTGGGTGCAAAAATGTCTATAATTTTTATATCTTCTTCTTGGATTGCTCTCTTTATGATTATATGTCCTTTTTTGTCCCTTGTTGCAGTCTTTGTTTTAAAGTTTATTTTGTTTGATATAAATATTACTACCCGGGTTTTCTTTTCACTTCTATTTATATAACAAATGCTTCTTCATCCCTTCCCTTTCAATCTGCATGTGTCTTTTTTTTTTAAAGATTTTATTTATTTATTCATGATAGACACACAGAGAGAGAAAGAGAGAGAGAGAGAGGCAGAAACACAGGCAGAGGGAGAAGCAGGCTCCATGCAGAGAGCCTGACGTGGGACTCTATCCAGGGTCTCCAGGATCACGCCCTGGGCTGCAGGCAGCGCTAAACCGCTGCACCACTGGGGCTGCCCTGCATGTGTCTTTAGATTTTCTTGTAGCAGCATATACATAGGTCTTATTATTATTATTTTTTTATCCATTCTGCTATCCTATGTCTTTTGATTGGAGCATTTACAATCAAAGTAATTATTGATAGGTATGTATTCATTGCCATTTTGTTCTTGTTTTGTGGTGGTTTTTGTAGTTCTCTGTTCCTCTCTTCCCTTGAGCTCCTCTCTCATGATTAGTTGGATTTCTTTAGTAGTATACTTGGATTCCCTTCTCCTTTTTTTTTTTTTTTTAAATTTATTTATTTATGATAGTCTCAGAGAGAGAGAGAGAGGCAGAGACACAGGCAGAGGGAGAAGCAGGCTCCATGCACGGGGAGCCCGATGTGGGATTCGATCCCGGGTCTCCAGGATCGCGCCCTGGGCCAAAGGCAGGCGCCAAACCGCTGCGCCACCCAGGGATCCCTCCTTTTTTTTTTTAAGATTTTATTTATTTATTTATTCATGAGAGACACAGAGAGAGAAAGAGATAGAGAGAGAGGCAGAGACCTAGGCAGAGGAAGAAGCAGGCTCCATATGGGAAGCCTGATGTGGGACACAATCCCAGGACTCTGGGATCATGCCCTGAGCCAAAGGCAGATGCTCAACCACTGAGCAACCCAGGTGTCCCCCTTCTCTTTATTTTTTAACGTGTCTTTGACTAGTTTTTGATATGTGGCTGCCATTAGGTTTGTATAAAACACCTGCATATGGAAATCTATATTAAATTCATTAAATTGATGGTAGCTTAAGTTTGAACCCATTCTTTACTCCTCTCCCTCTATATACCACTTTTGAGTATATGATGTCATATTTTACATCCTTTTATTTTGTGAGTCTGTTAACTAATATTTATGGATATAGTTATTTTTACTGTTTTTGTGCTTCCTACTCTTCTTACTCTTACTCCTTTCCATTCAGAGTCCTCTTTATTTATTTTTTAAACATTTATTTATTTGAGAGAGAGAGCATGGGGGAAGGGGTACAGGGAGAGAATATCCAAGCAGACTCCCATTGAATGGGGAGCCCAATGCGGGGCTCCATCCTACGAGCCATGAGATCAGGAACTGAGCTAAAACCAAAAGTCAGATGCTTAACCACCTGAGCCACCCAGGTGCCACAGGAATTCCCTTTAACATTCCTTGTAGGGCTAATGTACTGGTCATGAATTCCTTTCATTTTTGTTTGTCTGGGAAAGTCTTTATCTCTTTTTCTATCTGGATAATAGTCTTGTTGGATAGAGTATTCTCTTTTTTTATTTTTTTATTCATGAGAGACACAGAAAGAGAGGCAGAGACACAGGCAGAGGGAAGAGAAGCAGGCTCCATACAAGGAGCCTGATGTGGGACTCGATCCTGGGAATCCAGGACCATGCCCTGAACCAAAGGCAGACACTCAACCACTGAGCCACGCAGGCATCCCTGGATGGAATATTCTTGACTAATTTTTTTTTTCTTTTAGCACTTGGATTATATCATGCCATCTTCTCCTGGCCTGCAAAGTTTCCTTTTTTAAATTTTTTAAAAAGATTTTATTTATTTATTCATGACAAACAGAGAGAGAGAGACAGAGAGAGAGAGAGAGAGAGAGAGGCAGAGACACAGGCAGAGGGAGAAGCAGGAGCCACGCAGGGACCTGACGTGGGACTCGATCCCGAGTCCCCAGGATCACGCCCTGGGTCGAAGGCGGCGCTAAACCACTGAGCCGCCCGGGTTGCCCCCTGCGAAGTTTCTACTGAAAAATCAGCTGATAGCTGTGCAGGGTTTTTTATTGTACGTTACTGCTTTCTTTTCTTGGCTGTTTTTAAAATTCTCTCTTTGTTTTGAGTTTTTGCCTTTTTTAATTACTATGTGGACCTCTTTGGGTTGATTTTGTTGGAGAATCTCTGTGCCTCCTGGTTCTGGATTTCTGTTTCCTTCCTCAGAATTGAGAAGTTTTCAGCTTTGATTTTTTTTCAAATAAATTTTCTGCCCCATTTTTTTTTCTCTTCTGCTTCTGGCATCCCTATAATGTGAATGTTATTACACTTGATGGTGTTGCTGAGTTCCCAAAGTCTGTTCTCATGTTGTATAATTCTTTTTTTCTCACCTGCTTGACTTGATTACTTTTCATCACTCTGTGTCCTCCAGGTCACTGATTCATTCTTCTGCTTCTTCTAGTGCTTATTCTATCTAGTATATTTTTAATTTCATTTATTGTGTTCTTCATCTCTGATTTGTTATCTTTTTATCTCTTTATTAAGGGTGTCAATGATAGCCTCCATTCTTTTCTCAACTCCAGCGAGTGTCTTTATGATCATTACTTTATTTTTTATTTTTTTTTAAAGATTTTATTTATTTACAGAGAGGAGAAAGAGAGAGAGAGAGAGAGGCAGAGACACAGGCAGAGGGAGAAGCAGGCTCCATGAAGGGAGCCCGACGTGGGACTCGATCCCAGGTCTCCAGGATCACGCCTCAGGCTGTAGGCTGCACTAAACTGCTGAGCCACCGGGGCTGCCCATGATCATTACTTTAATTCTCTACCAGGCATATTATTTTGTTTTATGTAGGCCTCTTGCTATGATTTTGTCCTGTTCTTTCATTTGGGACATATTCCTCTGTGTCCTCATTTTGTCTAACTTTCTGTTTCTTTTTCTTTTTCTTTTTTTTTCTTTTTAAGATTTTATTCATTTATTCATGAGACACACACACACACACACACACACACACACACACACTGGCAGAGACACAGGCAGAGGGAGAAGCAGGCCCCATGCAGGGAGCCTGATGTGGGACTTGATCCTGGGTCTCCAGGATCGGCCCTGGGCTGTAGGCGCTAAACCACTGAGCCACCCAGGCTGCCCTAACTTTCTGTTTCTTATCAAACTTTTTAAAAGATTTTATTTTTAAAGTAATCTCTACCAAGCCTGGGGCTTACACTTACAGCCTCAAGATCAAGAGTTGTGGGCAGCTCTGGTGGCGCTGCGGTTTAGCGCCGCCTGCATCCCAGGGTGTGATCCTGGAGACTCTGGATCGAGTCCCACATCAGGCTCTCTCTGTATGATGCCTGCTTTTCCTCTGCCTGTGTCTCTGCCTCTCTCTCTCTGTCTCTATGAATAAATAAATAAAAATAAAATCTTTAAAAAAAAAAAAAGATCAAGAGTTGTGTGTTCTACCAACTAAGCCAGGCAGGCACCCTATCAAACTTTTTAAAAACAATGACCACATCTTGTTTTCAGAATGAAATCTTCAGTCTATGGAGCTTCTCTTCTCCATATCAACTAACCAAAGACCATTCTCTAAAACCAATTACTTTTTTGGATCCTTTGCCCACTTTTATTTATTTTTATTTTATTATTTTTAAAAAAGATTTAATTTATTTATTCATGAGAAACACAGAGAGAGAGAAAGAGAGAGGCAGAGACACAGGCAGAGGGAGAAGCAGGCCCCAAGCAGGGAGCCCAATGCAGGACTCAATCCTGGGTCTCCAGGATCACACCCTGGGCCAAAGGCAGCACTAAACTGCCGAGCCACCTGAGCTGTCCTTGCCCACTTTTTTTTTTTTTTAATTTTTATTTATTTATGATAGTCAGAGAGAGAGAGAGAGAGAGAGAGAGAGTGGCAGAGACACAGGCAGAGGGAGAAGCAGGCTCCATGCACTGGGAGCCCGACGTGGGATTTGATCCTGGGTCTCCAGGATCGCGCCCTGGGCCAAAGGCAGGCGCCAAACCGCTGCGCCACCCAGGGATCCCCCCCTGCCCACTTTTAAATTGGATTATTTATTTCTCTCTTATTGAGATGTAAGATTTCTTATATGTTCTGTGTACAAGTCTCTTGTCAGATATATAATCTGTAAGTGTTTTCTCAGAAGAACATATAAGAAAACATGAGAAGATGCTGAATGTTGTTAGCCATTAGGGAAATGAAAATCTAAGCCACAATAAGATATCATTCATACCCACTAAGATGGCTAGAATTAAAGACAGACAGTAATAAGTGTTGACTAGGATGTGGAAAAGTTAGAACCCTAAAATATAGTTAGTAAGAATGTAAAATGTTGCAGCCTTTTGGAAAACAGTTTGGCAGTTCCTCAAAATGTTAAATATAGCATGTTAAACATATATGTTATAGGTTAGCCTGTGAACTATAGTTAAACCGGGGCACCTGGGTGGTTCAGTTGGCTAAGCATCCAACTCTTCTTTTTCTTTTCTTTTTTTTAAATTTTTATTTATTTATAGAGAGAGAGGCAGAGACATAGGCAGAGGGAGAAGCAGGCTCCATGCACCGGGAGCCCAACGTGGGATTCGATCCCGGGTCTCCAGGATCGCGCCCTGGGCCAAAGGCAGGCGCCAAACCGCTGTGCCACTCAGGGATCCCCAGCATCCCACTCTTAATCTCAGCTCAGGCCTTGATCTTGGGGTCATGAGCCTCATTGCCTCCATGCTAGGCATGGAACCTATTTTTTTTTTTTAAGAATTATAATTAAACATATATTAAAAGTATGACCCGGGGTATCTGGCTGACTCAATTGGTGAAACATGTGACTCTTGATCTTGGGGTTGTGAGTTTGAGCCCCACATTGGGCGTAGAGACTACTTAAAAATAAAATCTTAAAAAAAAAAAGTATGACCCAGCAATCTCATTTCTTGGTATATATCAAAGAGAAATAAAAGCTTATGTCCGGGATCCCTGGGTGGCGCAGCGGTTTGCCGCCTGCCTTTGGCCCAGGGCGCGATCCTGGAGACCCGGGATCGAATCCCACGTCGGGCTCCCGGTGCATGGAGCCTGCTTCTCCCTCTGCCTGTGTCTCTGCCTCTCTCTCTCTCTCTGTGACTATCATAAATAAATTTAAAAAAAAAGCATATGTCCATATAAGAACATGTAAACAAAGGTTTATAGTAAAATTCATGATGGCCACTACCCAATGAATGAATAAATAAAATATGGTTTAGCCCATATAAGTCAATATTATTTGGTAATAGAAAGGAGTAAAGTACTCACATATGTTTGGACATGGATGAACTCTAAAAACATCATACTAAAAAAGAAGAAACATCATGCTAAATGGAAGAAGCCAGACACTAAAGGATTTATAGTGTATTATTCCATTTATATAGATGTTCAGAAGAGGCAAATATATAGACAGAGAGTTGATTTTTGGTGCCATAAAGTAGGGAGAGGGGGAAATGGGGAATGACTGCTGTTGGATATAGAAATTTTTTTAGAACAACATATTCTAAAATTAGATTGAGGTGATCGTTATACAATCCTGATAATAGACTAAAAGCCATTGAATCATACACTTTTTTTTTTTAATAGCCTCCATACACAACATGGGGCTCAAACTCCTCTTTAAAAAAAAAAAGAAAGAAAGAAACTGCAGTTTTTGACACAGTTGAGAGTACTTTACTTACCATCATTTTAAATTTTTCTTAAAGATCTATTTACTTGAGGGCACCTGGGTGGCTTAGTCAGTTAATCCTCTGCCTTCTTTCTACTCAAGCCATTATCTCAGCGGTTTAGCACCTGTCTCTCTCTGTGTGTGTATCTCTCATGAATGAATAAATAAATAAAAATCTTAAAAAAAAAAAAAAGGCTCCATGCAGGGAGACTCATGTGGGACTCGATTTCGGTACCCCGGGATCACGCCCTGAGTTGGGCTGACGTCCAACCACTTAGCCACCCAGGCATCCCAAAATCTTATTATTTTTTAAAATAAATTTTGTTTATTTATTCATGAGAGACAGAGAGAGAGAGAGAGAGAGAGAGAGGTAGAGACACAGGCAGAGGGAGAAACAGGCTCCATGCATGGAGCCTGACATGAGACTTGATCCCAGGTCTTCAGGATCATGCCCTGGGCTGAAGGCGGCGCTAAACCGCTGAACCACCCGGGCTGCCCCTATATTTATTTATTTATTCATAGACACACGCGCACACACACACACACACACACACAGAGGCAGAGACACAGGCAGAGGGAGAGGCAGGCTCCATGCAGGGAGCCCCACGTGGGACTCGAGCCTGGGTCTGCAGGATCACACCCCGAGCTGCAGGCGGCGCTAAACCGCTGCGCCACTGGGGATGCCCTGAACTACTTATTTAAAAGATTTATTTATTTATTTGAGAAACTGGGGGGAGAGAGCAAAGCAGACTCCATCTAGGACTCTGGGATCATGACCTGAGCCGAAGGTTGATTTGTAAACTACTGAGCTACCCAGGTGCCCTGAGTTGACTGTTTAGAATACGAACCAGAAAAGAGGAGGGATGAGATGACACTCAAAGCCAAGGGGTCCTTTAGAAGCAGTTATTGTGATCTCCAGCTCATTTATTTACAAAAATTTCCTGCACACCCTACAGGTCCTAAGACACGCAGGATGTGGGAAACAAAGGCAAAAGGAAACGTAGATAAAATTAAATGTCCTTATAACTTGCAGCCCGAAAAAAAAAAATAAAAAAAATAACTTGCAGCCCGTTAACAAACACTTGAGGTAGGCTGATTATAACATCCCTCCAGGAACCCGAGTCTTTTTTAGCATATGAAAGTCCTTTTGAATTGCCTTATCTTCACTTCCCTGAGCCCCAGGGTATACTATCAGTTGCCCTACACAATCCTGGGGCAGCAGGCAGCAGCCACAACAGCTCTTTCTGCCCAAGGGTCCTGTCCCAGTGCTTTTTTTTTTTTTTTTTAAGATTTGATTTATTTATCTGACAGAGAGAGTGAGAGAGCACAAGCAGGTGGAGTGGCAGGCAGAGGGAGAGGCAGAAGCAGGCTCTCTGCAGAGCAGGAAGCCTAACAAGGGGCTCCATGCCAGAACCCTGGGATCAAGACCTGAGTGAAGGCAGACAGTTAACTGACTGAGCCACCCAGGCAAACCCCACCCCCCTGCCACCTGTGCTTTAATAAAATCATCTTTTTGCACCAAAGACTTCTCAAGAGCTCTTTTTTGGTGTCAGCTCCAGACCCCACCAACACGTCAACGTTCAAAAAACCACATCACACAGATGGTTAAGCATACAGAATCTAGAGCATGTCACAACTCTAGCTTTATCACTTACTACCAACTCTAAAATCTTGGGCAAAATACTTCTCTACGTTTCCATTCCTTCATTGTAAAATAAGAATACCAGTAGATGGGCAGCCCCGGTGGCTCAGCAGTTTAGTGCCACCTTCCGCCAAAGGCCTGATCCTGGAGACTCGGGATCAAGTCCCACATTGGGCTTCCTGCATGGAGCCTGTTTCTCCCTCTGCCTGTCTCTCTGTCTCTGTCTCTCTCTGTGGGTCTCTCATGAATAAATAAAATCTTAAAAAAAAAAAAAGAATAACAGTAGTACCTAATACCTAGAGTTTCGAAGATTTTTAAAAAAATATTTTGTTTATTTATTCATAGACACAGAGAGAGAGAGAGGCAGAGACACAAGGAGAGGAGGAAGCAGGCTCCATGCAGGGAGCCCGACGTGAGACTTGATCCCAGGTCTCCAGGATCACACCCAAGGCTGCAGGCGGCGCCAAACCGCTGCGCCACCAGGGCTGCCCCCCCCCCCCCTTAAAAGATTTTATTTATTTATTCATAGACAGAGAGAGAAGCAGAGACACAGGGAGAGGGGGAAGCAGGCTCCATGCAGGGAGCCAGTTTTGAAGATTAGTAACAGTAAACACATGTAAAAATAAGGAAACACCCAACAGTCAATGAATGCTGATGAATAGTAGCCATTATCATTAACTAGAAACATAAATACCCTTTGGTGTCCTCTCCACATGTTTAGTCAAAGAGGTGAACAGGTATTTCTATGCAGCAGATATTGTTATAATATGAATATCAATAAGGTGGTACTCCAGAAGATAATGCAACTAATTACACCTGTGGAAACTAGGCAGGTTTGGTTGAGGAGACATTTGTACCTGAAGACAGAATGATGACTAGGAGTTTGTTACACAAAGAGCAGGAAAGGGCCATTCCAGAGTATAGGGACAAGCTTGTGTTGGATCACAAGTGTTGAAAGGGAAGGGGAATTTATTTTAATTATTATTATTTGTCAGTAAGCTCTCTGCACAGTGTGGGGCTTGAACTCAGGACCAGAGATCTCCGGTGCTTTACAGACTGAGCCAGCCAGGTGCTTGGGGAAGGGGAATTTACTGGTCTAGATCACAGAGCTGCAGTGAGAGGCAAGGAGCACCACAGCCTTGCGGGAGATTTTAGTCTGTAGGAAAAGTAGTCAGCAGTCAGAGGATCCAAACTTCCTCTGCTTCCCAAGATATATATATATTTTTTTTAAGATTTTATTTATTTATTCATGAGAGAGAGAGGCAGAAACACAGACAGAGGGAGGAGCAGGGAGCCCGATGTGGGACTTGATCCTGGGATCACGCCCTGGGCGGAAGGCAGGCTCTCAACTGCTGAGCCACCCAGGGATTCCCTTCCCAAGATATTTAAATTTTAACTTGTAGGCTAGTGGTTTCAGAACTGAGCTGATTGTCAGGACTACCCAGGGAGCTTTTAAAAAAAGATCCCAAGATCCCACCTTCAGAAATTCCAAGCCTTTATAGGTGAGTGGGGCCCAAGGAATACCTTTGAAAAGCCCCTGGGGGTAATTCTGCAGCTGAAGCAGGGTTGGTGCTGCTTCCACAGGTCAAGGGTGAGCCAAACAGGAACCTGCAATTCCTTTCCTGAGGCAGGTAACTGCAGGACACATCCTGACCTTCCGGTCTTTGCTCATTATTATTATTTTTTTCCTTTGCTCATTATTAAAAACAAAAACAACAACAAACTCTATCTTTGTTTTCCATCTGAATAATTATCTTCTAACAGTTTACTTACTATGAATTTACTTGCTGTACCGTCTTGCATTCACTCACTAGAACGCAAACTGAACATTACTGGTGACCCTCAGATTCTAGAAGAGGCTGGCACATAGAAGGCCTCTTAAGTAGGACTTCCAATCAATCGATCAAGGAGTGGAGGAAAGGAGAATGCGGCTAGTGCAAAGCAATTAGGGGAGTTACGGAAAAAACCTATAATCTCGACGTTATCAGTTTGCTTAAAAAGGAAAACAGGGACAGAGGGGTGTAGATTTAGTTTTTAAATCCCAGTATTCACGTAGCGTTATGTTACTCACATAAGGATTCTATACATTACTCAGTGCTCAGAGAGGGGGGGTAGTTTTTTTTTTTTTAATGTAGCAGGGTGAAAAAACAAAAAAACAAAAACAAATGTAGCAGGGTGGGGAGAAAGGCTAGTTTTTCCTTGTTTTCGAGTTTCTTTCTGACTGCTGTCTCATGCTTCCGGGTACATAAGAAACCCCAAAGCGCCGCAAAGCCCACCCGGCCGCCTTCCCCAACTAGCCATGCACCTGGATCCCAGGCGGGCGCAGCAGGAGGGACACCTGGACGGAATCCTCTGAGGGCTGGCAGGCGGCCAGGGTCGGCGCGCGACCTAGGCTCACGCATGCGCAGTAGCCAGGGCTGCCGGCGTGCGCGGGAAGCTGGGCCGCGTCCGCTTCTGATTGGCTGCCGCGGCGGGCTCCCGCCCACCGCCGCGCAGCACTGGGTGCTGATTGGGCGCCTCCGCAAAGGCCGACGCCGCACGGGAGGGAGGGAAGGGAGGCGGGAAACAGCCTAGCGGGTGCGGGGTCGCGCGGCTCCTTCTGGCAGCGGCGCGGACGCTCCGAAATGGCGGTGCAGCCCAAGGAGACGCTGCAGCTGGAGAGCGCGGCCGAGGTCGGCTTCGTGCGCTTCTTCCAGGCCATGCCGGAGAAGCCGACCACCACGGTGCGCCTCTTCGACCGGGGCGACTTCTACACGGCGCACCACGAGGACGCGCTGCTGGCCGCCCGAGAGGTGTTCAAGACGCAGGGGGTAATCAAGTACCTCGGGCCGGCAGGTGAGGGCGGGGACGGCGCGGGCTCCCCGGGCGGCGGGCGGGCGGCGGGCGGGCGGCGGGGCCCGGGGGCGGGGACGGCGCTCGGCCCGGCCGCTGCCCCGCCAGGTGGGGCGCCGCCCGGCCCTGCCGCGCCCTGCCCCTGCCCCTTTGCAGCGGCCCCCGTGCCGGGCGCTTTATTTAATGCGTTGTTCTTTTTAATTGTCCAGCGGTCGCCTGCGTGTCTGCCAGCGGCCCCGCCTTGGCCCTGTACATCTCCCCGCAAAGCCCGCCCCGCAGTGAGATTTAAAATAGCAGGGGGTTGGGGAGACCTTGTCACATCACCGCACTCCACTTGGGGCTCTGGTTCAGAATCTGAAACGGGCTACTGTTGGTGGGCAGCATCGCCCAGTGGTCAGGACCTCGGACTTGGAGCCAGGTGACTTGGAATCCACTTGCTAGCTGTGTGACTTCGGGCCAGTCACGAATGCCTTGGCCTCGGCTCGGCATTGCGCGCCCTCCGTGATCCGGCCCCACCCCTCCCGCATCAGCTCTCCCTGTAAGGCCACACGCTTCTCACCCAATGTGAGCTAGGTGCTGTTGTTGTTTTTGATTTATATACTTATCGATGAGAGACACAGGCAGAGGGAGAAGCAGGCTCCGTGCAGGGAGCCCGACGCGGGACTCAATCCCAGGTCTCCAGGATCACGCCCTGGGCCGAAGGCAGGCGCTAAACCGCTGCGCCACCTGAGGTGCCCGAGCTAGGTGTTTTAGATGTTTTATGGTGATGGTTTTACTGCCTGGCTCCGTTGCGATGATGGAAAGAGCATTCTGATGAGTCGTGGGTTCTAGTCCTACCTTTGCCACATGCAGATGGGATGTTACTGAGGAAAGAATGTTTCACATTCATCAAGACAAAATTGAGTGTTGCTGTGTCTGGCAGAGTTATGGACACTAGGACAGACATTTAGTATCCCTGCCTTCACACAACTCACTCTAGTGGAGAGCAAGGCAGAAGTAAATAATTGAAGGTGAAGAACTGTGTAGATGTGCTCCATAGCAAGTTGTTGAAGAGGCATAAAAGCAGGAATGGCAAAGATTGAAGACCTCAGAAGAAGCATTGCATGAGAAGCTAAATTTCATTTGAGTCTTGAAGGACTAGGCATTGGCTGGGATGAGGCCTGAAAGGCAGATTGGTGTCGCTGGGACAGGATTCCGGGGGGGAGGGTGGTCCGGGTGGATGGAGTCAGAGGATGGAAGGCTTTTTTTTTTTTTTTGGACTGAGTTGTTGAAAATTTTTTTTGTAAGCTCGGAGACTCGGTGGCTTTTTTTTTTTTTAATTTTATTTATTTTTTAAATTTTTTTATTTATTCAGAGGCGGAGAGAGAGAGAGGCAGGCAGAGACATAGAGGGAGAAGCAGGCTCCATACAGGGAGCCCGATGCGGGACTTGATCCCAGGTCTCCAGGATCACACCCCAGGCTGCAGGCGGCGCTAAACCCCTGCGCCACCGGGGCTGCCCTGGGTGGCTTAAGTAAAGGTGAAGTGGTATGTTGGATCTTTGGCTGTAGGATGGGGGATGGGTTAGAAGGGGCAAGAGGAGAGGTATTACAATTAATGGAGACCAGCCAGAGATGGATAGGGATGGCTTCATAGTTAATGATGGTCTAGATTGCTTTCCAGTTTTAAAGTTATTCAAGGCTAGTGCACTTAGCTCTCTGATGTTTGTATTACACAGTTTACAATAGCTTAAGCATTTAAAATGATGTAAAAAGTTCTAAATGTACTTGTATGTGTAAATTGAATCACTGGTTTTTCGAAACACCTGTTAATGATTCTAATACTTTCATTTTTCTTTTTTTTTTTTAAGATCTTATTTATTCATGAGAGATAGAGAGAGAGAAGCAGAGACACAGGCAGAGGGAGAAGCAGGCTCCATGCTGGGAGCTCAACGTGTTACTCAATCCCGGGACTCCAGGATCACGCCCTGGGCCGAAGGCAGATGCTAGATGCTAAACCCCTGAGCCACCCAAGGATCCCCATCATTTTTCTAATATAGACTAATAATATGAAAGGAATAATGGATGCTAACATCACACCCATTTATTGGGAAGGAAATTTAGTATGAATATGCAGGAATCTTCTGTACTGAAGTGTAGACTTTTAATAAAAAAATATATATTCTTTTATTACTCTTGAAGGTTAAAGTGTGTTTAGTGGGCGCATTTCTAAGAATAGAGTAAGTAACCTAGACAGTCGCCTTCTATTCTATTGAGAATGACGTTAAAAGTGAATTTAACTTTTCAGAGATCAGCAAGTAAGTGAATTATTCTTAAGGATCTAGTTCTAAGACTAGAGATGTCAAATGCACATTTTAGGTAAAAGATTGTCCTATATATGCTTAGGTAGGATAATAACAGTTATATAAAAGATTGATCATGTTACTAGAAATTGGGTGAAATAACTCCAAAGAGGGAGGGACTCAAAAACAAAAATGTCCCAGACATCACCAAAGCAAGTGTCTTGCAGTTTTCACTGTGCAGGTTGCATTGTAACTGAGCATCTTTTTAAATAATACGTGTTACTGTAAGGCTGCCAAAACTTGTTTCTTGGGAGGAGTTTTCCTTTGTTTTAATATTATGCCATATAGGTAAAGGGTTAACAAAATCCTTTCCTTTGCTTCTCTGTCCCACCTGGAAACCTTGATCAGGTTAAGAAGGTTAGTTATGTCTCTAGGCAGCATTGGTTATTGCAGAAATGACCCTAGATTGGTAAATTATATCTGGACTGTAATGCCAGATGAACTATGAAGATCCCATGCATTTGCACTTAAGGCAAATCTTGGAGCCTGTGACCTTTTCCCACATTCTTTAGCAGTTGAACTTGCCTCTGACTATAGAAAATAGAAATGGTTAGAAAACTTCCTCAATTTCCTGCCCTCAAATCTATATTATTATTATTTTATTTATTTATTTTAAAGATTTATTTATTCATGAGAGAGAGACAGAGATTGAGACAGAAACACAGGCAGAGGGAGAAGCAGGCTCCACACAGGGATCCCGAAGAGGGACTCAATCCCGGGACTCTAGGATCACACCCCAGGCCAAAGGCAGGTGCTAATCCGCTGAGGGATCCCCTATACTTCTTTTTTAATATAACAGATTTGTTGAGATTATTCACATAGTATGATTCACACATTTATTTTTTGATTGACACATGTATATTATTCAGTGTTTTGTTTTATAATTCTGTAGCTTTTAGTATATTCACAAAGTTAAGCAACCATCGTAGTACATTTTTTTTTTTTTTTTTTTTTTTGGAAGTAGGCTCCATGCCCAGCTTGGAGCCCAACAGCCCAACATGGGGCTTGAACTCACGACCCTGAGATCAAGACCTGAGCTAAGATCAAGAGTTGGATGCTCAACCTGCTGAGCTGCCCAGGAGCCCACCACAGTGCATTTTATTTATTTATTTATTTATTTTTTTAAAGTAATCTCTTCACCCAAAATGGGGCTCGACCTCAAGACCCTGAGATCAAGAGTCAGATAATCTACTGACTGAGCCAGGCAGGCCCCACAGTAAATTTTTAAAACATTTTTGTCAGTCCCCAAAAGAAACCCTGTACCCATTAGCAGTTGTCCTCCTGCCCCACCTCCAATTCTCCCAGTCCTAGGCAACTGCTAACCTGCCTTCTCTTTTGCTTATTCTGGACATTTCATAAGAGTAGAATCACAAAATGTGATCTTTCATGACTTTTTTTTCACTTAATATTTTCAGGATTCATCTCTGCTATCAGTACTTCATTCCTTTTTTTTTTTTTTTTTTAAAGATTTTATTTATTCATGAGAGACACACAGAGAGGCAGAGACAAAAGCAGAGGGAGAAGCAGGCTCCATGCAGGGAGCCTGATATGGGACTCCATCCTGGGACCCTGGGATCATGACCTGAGGCAAAGGCAGATGTTCAACTGCTGAGCCACCCAGGCATCCCGAGAGAATTTCAAGAGGACTCCATGCAGAACCCACCGTGGGGCTCCATTTCACAACCATGAGATCATGTCCTCAGCCAAAGCCAACAGATGCTTAATCAGCTGAGCCACCTACATGTCATTTAACCCATTTCCCATCTACCTCCTCTCCAGCAACCCCCAGTTTGTTTGTTTGTTTTTTTTTAAGATTTAATTTATTTATTCATGAGAGAGAGAGAGAGAGAGGCAGAGACACAGGCAGAAGAAGCAGGCTCCATGCAGGGAGCCTGACAGGAGACTCAATCCCGGCTCTCCAGGATCACGCCCTGGGCTGAAGGTGGCCCTAAACCGCGGAGCCACCCAGGCTGCCCCCCCCCCCCTTTTTTTTAAGATTTTATTTACTTACTCATGGGGGACACAGAGAGAGGCAGACAGGAGAAGCAGACTCCATGCAAGGAGCTCGATATGGGACTTGATCCTGGGACTCTAGGATCACACTCTGAGCCAAAGGGGCAGATGCCCAACTGCTGAACCACCCAACCGCTGAGCCACCCAGGCGTCCCTCAGAGGTAACTTTCTATTTCCTCTCTGTGTGGTTCCTTTTATTGGCATTTAGACTTATTCACATCTTTTTAGCTACTTTTGCCCTTCAACATCTACATTATTATAAAGACCTGTGAGATAGTAGCTATCTCCGATTTATAGATAAGGAATTTGAGTCACTGAGAAAGAAAGTTACTTTTTCCCCGCTTTTGCTGTCAGAACTCAGCTTGAAAAATATCTCCTTTTGGAAGCCTTTCTTGATTCCCACGTTAAGATTGTCTGGGGGACGCCTGGATGGCTCTGGTTGAGTGCCTGCCTTCAGCTCAGTGCGTTATCCTAGGGTCCCGGGATTGAGTCCCACATATGGCTCCCTGCGTGGAGCCTACTTCTTCCTCTCTCATGAATAAATAAATAAAATCTTAAAAAAAAAAAAAAAAAAGGCTGGTTAGCTGTCTCTCTTAGGCATTCCCTGCCCTTGTTCTCCTTCCCCTAGACACAGCTTTGAGTCTACCTATTCCTGTCTATCCCAATCGCCTGAAAGCTCCCAGAGAGCAGCAGGAACTGTGTTTTAACCAATGTCTACCTCTGAACCCTAGCACCTGGCCCAGTGCCTTCATGTAGCAGACACATGGTAATTGTCAGCTGAATGAGGTCAGGGGGGCTCCAAATTATTATTATTTTTTAAAGATTTATATATTCATGAAAGACACAGAAAGAGAGACAGACATAGGCAGAGGGAGAGGCAGGCTCCCTATGGGAAGCCTGATACCGGACTCAATCCCTGGGATCAAACCCTGAGCTAGAGGCAGATGCCTGACCACAGAGCCACCCAGGTGCCCCGGCTCCAGATTATTCTTTTTTTTTTTTTTAATTTTTTTTTTTTTAATTTATGATAGAGAGAGAGACATAGGCAGAGGGAGAAGCAGGCTCCATGCACCAGGAGCCCGACATGGAATTCGATCCTGGGTCTCCAGGATCGCGCCCTGGGCCAAAGGCAGGCGCTAAACCGCTGCGCCACCCAGGGATCCCTCCAGATTATTCTTGAAGAGAAAAATCTTGTACAAAACCAAGGCTATTCCTTCTGCTGTACTCCAGGTGGAGTCTGGTGGGTAGGTTTCTGTTCCTCTTTCCTCACGTTTCACACCAGGAGGTCAGTTTTACTCCCCAGCTGGTTAAAGCATACAATCAATGCCAGCTGCACTTATAAGACTTAAAATGCACTCCCACCCAGTATGTCACAAAACCTCCCTTGCGAGAAATAGTACCTTTAGAGGATAACCTTGGCAGTTGGGCAGCCTGGCAGTGTGTTAGCAATGGAGATAGAGGAGGCCATGGGGGGGGTGCGAATCACCTCATTTGCCTCTTCACCCCACCTACTTTTAAGAAATTACTACTGTTGTGAACCTGTGTTCCTGTTGAATGTCAGTAGAAAGATTTGACCAGATTGCTCTGGATCCTTCTATCCAGAGCGCAGTAGATAACATTGATGTGCAAAGTAGTTAGGTGTAATAGAGAGTGGTGGAGCTTGTGGATCTGAGAGTGCTTATTCATCCTGTGATAGCATTTAATTTTAGATACTTTAAAAACCCTGTGCTGGCCAGACAATTCTACTGGCACATCCTAGTGGTTTGATGATTTAAGAGCTGTTTTAGAATTTTTCATATTTTTCCCCCCTCTCAGGATTTATTTTTGCTGACTTTTCATTTTGCCTTTTAATTTAAAGGATGATATGAAAAACAGTGTTTTGGAAACTCGTATTTACTGGAAGTTGCTGGTAATACTCAGTGGTGTTTATCAGTGCCTTTGAGAAATTCTTTTTTTTTTTTTTTTTTTATTTATTTATTCATGAGAGACAGAGAGGCAGAGACACAGGCAGAGGGAGAAGCAGGCTCCATGCAGGGAGCCTGATGCAGGACTGGGATTCCGGAATCACGCCCTGAGCCAAAGGCAGATCCCCTGTATGCTTGTTTATATTTCATATTTGTAATTGGCATGATCTATTATTAAATTTAGGTTAAGTCTTTAATAAGATCCAGAATTGGGAACCCTGGGTGGTGCAGCGGTTTAGCGCCTGCCTTTGGCCCCGGGGCGCGATCCTGGAGACCCGGGATCGAATCCCACGTCGGGCTCCCGGTGCATGGAGCCTGCTTCTCCTTCTGCCTGTGTCTCTGCCACTCTCTCTCTCTCTCTCTGTGTGTGACTATCATAAATAAATAAACATTTAAAAAAAAATTAAAAAAAAAATAGATCCAGAATTGTCAGAATAATCTACATATAATTACCTTTAAGTGAATAATTGGTATTACCTCTACTGTTTGAAAATTGAATTTTTATTCCATTTAATGATGTGGGTGATTTTATTTTGTAAGAAATTGATCATTGCAAATCATAACTAGGATGAGATACTGTTTTTTATCTAATGATAGTTCTTGACCTTTGGGACTATTGATTTTTTTGGATTGAATAATTTGTTGTTTTGAGGGGCTATCCTGTACATGTTTAACAGCATCACTGCCTTACCCATCAATTCCATTAGTACTCCCCTTCTCTCCCCCAGTTCCTGACAAGCCACATGTTCGCAGACATTAGCAAATGTCTGCTAGAGAACCAAGATCGTCCTGGTTGAGAACCAGTGATCTAAGATAAAGACCAGAAATCTTGAAAACTCTGTGTTGATTGGATAGGGGAAATAGATAAACTCCTACTTTATGGATGATAATGAGAATCGTCTGGCAATATTTATCAAAATCCCTCAACATTCTTTGATAAAATCCAGTTTGGGGGCTTTGTGTTAACAGATGTACTAACATATTTGGTGAGTGAAGCGTGTACAAGATGATTTATGCAGCATTGTTGTAACAGCAGAGACTGGAAACAACCGATATGTCCCTTAATAAGAGACTAATTATAGAATATCCTCAAAGTCCTTGGAATATTTGCAGCTGTAAACAGAAAAGCTGATTTTACTGATGGAACAATCTTCCAAAATATATTAAAATTAAGAAAAAGCCAAGATACAGAACAGTGTTTGTAGTATGCACTTACTGATGTAAGAGAGGAACAAAGTAATGCTTGTGTATGCAGCTTATTTTGGAAATCTATTTTATAAACTAACAGCAATTGGCTGGGGAATTGGATGTAGGGGAGCAGTGGTGAAAGGGAAGTCTCCTTTTTTGCTATACTTTTTGAACCTTTGAATTTTTATCTGTGCTACCTAGAAGATTTTGCAATGAATAATGGCATTCATTTTTATGGAACTTTTGGGAAAAGTTTAATTCCATACAAATATTATATAGTTATATATAGCTATATATAGTTATATATGGTTGTATATAGTTATAAGACTTTAAAAAAAAAAAGACTTTTATTCAGACTTCTGAGAAACTAATTATAAGAAAGGACAAGTAAGTTTAGCTTTATATATATTTACTCCTTGTTTTATCTTTGTATCTTCTTAATTTTTTATTTTGATGAATAGGTTCCACAGAAGGAGACGGGATGAAGCACTACATCTATTCACCTTTTTATACCCTTCAACTTCCAAAGTCCCTGGGATGAGTAATAGTGCTTGATAAACAGTTTTTTATTGAAGGAATGAATTAATGAGAGAAGAATGTAGGTTGGGGAATCCATTGTGTTAGGTACTTGAACACTTACTACTTTAAATCCTCAAATCTGTGTAACGTGTTTTTTAATATTTTTCTTTAGGAACAAAGACCCTGGAGAGCGTTGTGCTTAGTAAAATGAATTTTGAATCTTTTGTTAAAGATCTTCTTCTAATTCGACAGTATAGAGTTGAAGTTTACAAGAATAGAGCTGGAAGTAAGGCCTCCAAGGAGAACGATTGGTATTTGGCATTTAAGGTAATTATCTTTAAATTGGTTATTATTTTTAAGAGTAGAAAGAATAAAAATGTGAGGGAATTCTATTGTGTGCTTTAATATTGTAACCAAGTTCTGATAACAAAATGCTTTGAAAAATATTCCTTAGTGTGTGGTTTTTAAGATCATGGTTTAATAGCAATTTAAAAATTCAGTAAATCTTTATTATTTACTGAATATTCTGTATAAATACTCTGAGCTGTGTCAATATCCCTGAAACGTAAATAATAAAATAAACTTTACATAAAATTAAATGCCAGCATGAAACAAAGATTTGATTTTACAGTTTTTAAGGTACTATCACACAGATTTACTGTATCCCAAATTATCTCATTTATACACTTTTTTTGAGATTTTAAAAATATTTTTGAAGATTTTATTTATTTGAGAGAGAGAAACAGCGCATGATAGAGGCAGAGGGAGAGAATCTCAAGCCGACTCTACGGTGAGCGCAGAGCCCCAAGACCAGCTCGATCTCATGACCTAGAGATCATGACCTGGAAATCAAGAGTGGCATTTTATTGGATAAGCCACCCAGGCACACCCCCCCCTTTTTTTTCAAATTTTTATTATTTTTTTAAAGATTTATTTATTTATTGATTCCTGAGAGAGAGAGAGGGAGAGAGAGAGAGACAGGCAGAGGCAGAGGGAGAAGCAGGCGCCATGCAGAGAGCCTGATGTGGGACTTGATCCCAGGACTCCAGGATCATGCCCTGGGCCGAAGGCGGCGCTAAACCGCTGAGCCACCCAGGGATCCCTTTTTCAAATTTTTAAAAAAATTTATTAAACTTTATTTAAAGTGATCTCTATACTCAACATGTGGCTTGAATTTACAATCCGGAGATTGAGTCACATGCCAACCAGGGGCCCCTTGTTTGTACATATCTTTGTATGTGTCTTTCTCTTCCATTAAGTTTATAATTTCTTGTATGTCAGGGGCTTTGTTAAATGGTGATCGTATTCCTTGGTGTCCCTTAGAAAGGCTTATTGACCTTCATGCTTCTATGGCTTAATGGAGATTGGAAACAATAGTACTGTTTTGTTTTATGTAATGACTGTCTTCATTGTTAGTCTGTAAGGTCCTGTGTTTGGTTGTTCAAATGCAGTGTCTGCAGAGTAGGTTCTCAATAAATGCTGGAATAAATCAATGGTTAGAATGTTGTTGGGGAGGTGAGATTTATTCTTGAAAGGGAATACATGCATGATAAGGCTCTGGGCTTATAGTTAGTGTATATATATAGCCTTTCTTTTCTCCTCTCTCTGGTTGTCCTTGGCAAATTTCCCAATCCCTTCTCCTGTATCTGTTTCTCCATAAACAGTAAAATTGGAAGGTTTTTGTTTTTTTTTTTAAATGTTCTCTAACTTGAAAGTCCTGTGATTTTTTTTTTTTTTCCTTCTTGTGAGATTTAATAGAATATTTAAACATTTGATCTTGGTACTACCCCAGATACAATCTTCTTTGGTCTCTGTTCCATATTGTGTCCTCCTCCCCCAGCCTGCCTTTGTAAATGTAGACATTTACTGAAGATTGTATCTGCGAGAATTTAGCATTCTACATTATGGAGTTTCCTGGGGATTTTCATTGATGTTTTCCTGATAACGGGGTGTGGGGTGGGGGTGGGGAGGCTTTTACTTAGAGTTGTAGCCTCTATCTTGAAAGATTTTAATAGATAATTGAGGGTACCACAAAGTGATTTTTCTGTCTCATTCTTCATAGAACTCAATTAGTTAACACCACCAAAATGTGGAATCCTAAATTTAAGAGATTACCATGTATATCAGCCCATCACACCTCACTCCTCTATGTCATACCAGAATCCTTCAAGATGAATTCTCTTCAAGATGAATAGACAGTTAGGTCAGGGGGAAATTTTTTCAAATATGTATCTTTATCAAATTAGAAGTGGTATTTTCATCCTGACATTTTAAGTTCAAATCTAAAACTGCAAAAATTGGGCAGCCTGGGTGGCTCAGCGGATTAACGCCACCTTCCACCCAGGGCCTGATCCTGGAGACATGGGATCAAGTCCCATGTCGGGCTCCTTTCGTGGAGCCTGCTTCTCCCTCTGCCTGTGTCTCTGCCTCTCTCTCTCTCTATGTCTCTCATGAATAAATAAATAAAATCTTAAAAAAAAAAACTGGAAAAACTGATTTGTCTTTACATCTTTTAGCTTATTGATTCTACAGTAAACTATTAGTGATATTTAAGATAGTTGATCTCTCTGATTGATTTCTTTCCCATGTTCTCAGTGGTATGTTCAGAGCAGGAAAAGACTTTGGATACCATCTAATTCACAGATTACCAGTCTTATCATTTTCAAGAACCCAATTTTGTTAGCTACTGGTTCTCTTGAGAGTTTTTTAAATTTTTTTATTTTTTTTATTTCTTGAGAGTTTTTTTTTAAAGGTGTGCTTCATAGTCTGCAAATCCAAAGTATGGAAGTAAAAGCACTATGTTTACATTTATGACCGAAACAGTTTTTTATTTTATTTTTTATTTTATTTTTAATTATTTTTTAAAAACATAGGAAACCTCAAATGGGAATTTTGACTTTTTTTTAAAAAGATTTATTTATTTATTTATTCCTGAGAGACACAGAGGCAGAGACAGGCAGAGGGAGAAGCAAGCTCCCTGCAGGGAGCCCGATGTGGGACTTGATCCCAGATCCTGGAATTACGCCCTGAGCCACAGGCGGATACTCAACTGCTGAGCCACCCAGGCGTCCCATGAGTCAGTGCTTTTAAAATTTGAATGCAAGAATTCTTTTGTGGGGCAGCCCCAGTGGCCCAGCAGTTTGGCGCTGCCTTCAGCCCAGGGCCTGATTCTGGAGACCTGGGATCGAGTCCCATGTTGGGCCTCCTGCATGTGTCTTTGCCTCTCTCTCTCTCTCTCTCTCTGTGTCTGTCATGAATAAATAAATAAAATCTTTTTTTTTTTTAATGCTTTTGCCATTTCATTTTTAAAAAAAAAATTTTTTAAAGAGTGCCTAGCTGGTTCAGTGATAGAGCCTGTGACTCCTGATCTCAGGATCATGAATTCACATCTCATGTTGGGCATGGAGCCTACTTTAAAAAATAATATTAAATAATTTTTTTGAAGATTTTGAGTAATCTCTCCAGTGTGAGACTCAAACTCACGACCCTTATTTCAAGACTGTCATGCTCTTCTAACTGAGCCAGCCAAGTACTCCCTCCATTTTATTTTTGATTCAGATTTTTTTTTTTATAAGATTGCATTTACTTATTCATGAGAAACACAGAGAGGCAGAGACAGGAGAAGCAGGCTCAATGCAAGAAGCCCAATATGGGACTCGATCCCGGGACTCTAGGATCACACCCTGAACCAAAGGCCACTCAACCACTGAGCCACCCAGGCGTCCCTTGATTCAGGTTTTAATCAATAATCCATAGTTATAAGTTACTTAGAATCCTATTATAAAAAAATAAATGATTATCATGATTATGATGCTTCAAGAGCTATTGATGGCTATTGGTTGCTTAAATTTGGCTGTCACCATGGTCATTTGGATGATTTGTGACTGTCTCCTGTTTCATACCATGGATCATCATTTGCCCCAGAAAATGCCACAGGCTAAAAATTTCCTATCAGCTTTTTTTTTTTTTTTTTTTTAGATTTTATTTATTGATTCATGAGAGAGACAGAGAGGCAGAGACATAGGCAGATGGAGACACAGGCTCCCCATAGGGAGCCTGATGTAGGACTCAATCCCAGGACTCTGGGATCATGCCCTGAGCCACCCAGGTGTCCCCATCTTATCAGCTTCTGATCAGTTTGAAATATAGTGTTAACCTTCTGACTTGACACAGGTCCTGCCAGAAGCAAAGAAGTTTGACCCTTTAGTTGACTTGTGTAGTCTTAAAGAGGGATTTCTGATCTTTTTGAAATATTGAAAATAGGTCTAGACCCTTTATCTGGAAATCACTAATATAGAACAATCTGCATTTTACTAATAAGATAGAGAATTGACTTTCCAAGGTCAGTATTTTTAGCTAATATTACTGCTCTTCTGTGTGATATAGTTAGTGAAAATACTGGTATGTGCAATTAATAAGTAGATAATTTCATAGGATATAGAAATTTAAGCATACCATTAATAGGATTATCATTTGGATACTTTAATGATTGTGTATAAATCCAGCTGCCAAATTTCAAAGTCTCTTTTGAAAATCTCTTTTGATACGTTTATTTTTACATAAAGTACATTCAACAGTTCTTAAATTTTTTTATTTTTTTAAGGCTTCTCCAGGTAATCTTTCTCAGTTTGAAGACATTCTCTTTGGTAACAATGATATGTCAACCTCCATTGGTGTCGTGGGTGTTAAAATGTCTACAGTTGATGGCCAAAGACAGGTCGGAGTTGGGTATGTTGACTCCATACAGAGGAAGCTAGGACTTTGTGAGTTCCCTGATAATGATCAGTTCTCCAATTTGGAGGCTCTCCTGATTCAGATTGGACCAAAGGAATGTGTTTTACCAGGAGGAGAGACTGCTGGAGACATGGGAAAACTGAGGCAGGTAAGGGAATCAAGGTAGGGATGAAGGAGAATCTAAGCCTAGGAAAGACTAACATGATAGATACTGTTTTACTTAAAAAGCATAATTCAAAAGTCAATTTTTTGTATCTAACTACAGTCTTGTTATATTTCAAGGGTAATCTTGTTTGTCATTCACAGAAACTTTATGAGGACTTTAGAACAAGCTATTTCTTGTTAAGGCTTGTTAGACCTCAGATCATTTCCCCTTTTCCTGCCTTCTTCCTTCCTTCTTAAAAGAGTAACAGAATATCATCTTAAAGGGATCACAACTGATAAAGAAGAATGCTTTCAGAGTTATGGGGGGGAGATGATTTAGGTCCATTAAAAAAAAACAATACTACTGTATTTAGCATGGATTTATCAAATAAATACAGATCTTTTTAAAAAAAATTTATTTATTTGAGACATATACAGCATGAACAAGGGGAAGAGCAGAGGAAGAGGGAGAAGCAGGCTCCCCACTGAGCAGCTAGCCCAGCCCAGGGCTCATCCCATGACCCAGGGATCATGACTTGAGCCAAAAGCATAAGATGCCAGTCTTCAGGGTTATTTTTTGATAGTTCAGATGGGACTTTTAGCCTTTCATTTCACTGAGTTTTTATAAAATTCTGATTGTACTATTTGTGTGTGTGCTTTATTTAGGTATTTAAGGGATGTTGTATCCCCTGAAGATTTTCTTTTTGTGGGCCTCAAATACCATAATAATTGCTCAGGAAAGAGTAAATCTGTGATGGCCATTGTTAGCATAGATAGTATCTAAGCAACTTTCCACAAGTATTCTGTTAAGAGTTTTTACTACTGGGACTAATCTTTGGAAGCTTTATGTGAACATAATTTTAAATTTCCATGAAAACTTACTTCGATATTTAAAATACCTGTCATTATGTATATGTTACCAATGTCTTGCAGATTATATAAAAATTTAATGTGGGTTGGTTTGTTATGCTGTTGTTACCGTACTTGTTAGTGGTATAGTTTTTTGTCATTTATTTTTTTCATTCCTTTTCTTGAAGTCATTTATTTTTTACAAAATAGGTTATTCAGAGAGGAGGAATTCTGATCACAGAACGAAAAAGAGCTGATTTTTTTACAAAAGATATTTATCAGGACTTGAACCGGTTATTGAAAGGCAAAAAGGGAGAACAGGTGAATAGTGCTGTCTTGCCAGAAATGGAGAATCAGGTATGTGGATTACAATATAAATTTATTCTTAAATTATAATCTTGACTTTTAAAAGACTACTTGTTTCACCTCAAAATCTAAACTGTGGATCACTGATACTAAGTTAATTCTTACTGTGACGAAGCTTGTGAAAAAAGGAAATGACTAGAAAAGTTTAAATATAACCTTAAAGGGCAGCCTGGGTTGCTCAGTGGCACTGCCTTCAACCCAGGGCGTGATCCTGGAGACCTGGGATCGAGTCCCACGTCGGGCTCCCTGCATGGAGCCTGCTTCTCCCTCTGCCTGTGTCTCTGCCTCTCTCTCTCCCTGTGTCTCTCATGAATAAATAAATAAAATGATTAAAATATATAACCTTAAATATAATTACATTATATTTATATAATAATTTATAAATTATATATAATATATATAATAAACATTATATATGTAATATATAATAAACACTATAATTATATAAAGAATATATCAACATATATTCTTGAGGTAAGAAGGAGTTTTGACTTTCACAGGAAAGAGATTAAGTGGATGAGATAGCATAGTGATTGTAGGGGAAAAGAAAACCCATCATCACATTATAATGTATAGGTTGTGGAGTCTTTAATAAATTACCTCACTTTTTTGAGAGGCACTTTCTTTTTTAAGCTGCTTTTTGGGATGCCTGCATGGCTCAGGGGTCGAGCGTCTGCCTGTGGCTCATGGCATGATCCAGGATCTGGGATTGAGTCCGACTTTGGGCTCCCTGCGAGGAACCTGCTTCTCCCTCTGCCTGTGTCTCTGCCTGTCTCTCTCTGTGTCTGTCATGAATAAATAAACTTACTGTAATAGAAGCACTATTTATAATAGTCAAAAGTGGAAATGACTCAAATGCCTACCAAGTTTGGTGTGTTCGGCCCTATAGAATACTACACACTGCACACACAAAAAATATTAGCACCAACAATCCAGTGCCACACAACAATATGAATGAATCTCACAAACCTAATACTGAACAAAAGAAACCAGGCACAAAAGACTATAAACTATATGATTGCATTAATATAAACTACATACAAAAAGAGGCCAAATTAATCTACGCTGTCAGAGCTAAGAACAAGGGTTACACCTGGTGGAGTAATGACTGGAAGAGAGCATTAAAAAACGTCTTTAGGAAAGTACATAATACATCATAAGGTATAACTGAGTTTTCATAAATTGCAAATACCCAAATAATCAGCATCCATGAAACAAGACAGGGATCAAAGACAGGTACCATGAAACAAGGTACCAGCATCTCAAAGACAGGGATCCTGCTTCTCCCTCAGCCTATGTCTCTGCCTCTCTTTCTGTATCTCTCATGAATAAATAAATAAAATCTTTTAAAAAAAATTTATTGCCATTTTGCTATTTGTTTTGTTAAAATCTCTAGGATTCTAGTGATAGAATCTTTTCTTTTAAATTCCTAATCTTAGGTTGCAGCTTCAGCACTGTCTGCAGTAATCAAGTTTTTAGAACTTTTATCAGATGATTCAAACTTTGGACAGTATGAACTCACTACTTTTGACTTCAGCCAGTATATGAAGTTGGATATTGCAGCAGTCCGAGCCCTTAACCTTTTCCAGGTAAAAAAAAAAAAAAAAAAAAAGGGTTAAAAATATTGAATGGTGACAAAATGTTTCCTTTGTTATATACTGAAGAATACAATTAAGAAGCGTAAATATTTTGAAATGTTATTATACTTAGAATAGATAAGCAGTTTTAAATTACTGTATTTTTCTGTTGCAGGCTATATAAATAGTATTTGTCATGGCTTAATGAATAATTTTATTATTAACAGCAGTTTTTAAGAAATTATGTTTTAAGAAGTTTTATGCCTAAAACTTTAGTAATTATAAAGTGATTTTGGTTTGGGGAAAAATACACTGCAGATTAACAGGTTGAAAGTTTGATTTTAGGAAGAGGAGGGGTTTTTTGAGGAAAATAATTTTATTTCTTTATACACAGTTTGCTTTAATAGCCACCAGAAAGACTATATCATTTCCTCTAACGGATACTAACAGTTCTGTTGGCCTTCAACATATGACCATAGCAGCACATATAAATATCGTGCATTAATATACACGTAGACACATTCTAAATCCCCGTGAGCCATAGGCTAGGCTTTCATGGAACTGGGGACCTCTCACATGCCATGTACCAATGATCACTAGTTAGCTTTACCCAAGACTTTCAATGAGCTTGGTTTGGCCATTAGTCCTAGTTCCCCAGAGAGGAGTTAGGATGATATAATGAGACAGTATTCAGAGTGGGGTCATCACACTTTGAGGATCATAAAAGAATGGAAATAGGAGATGCCAGGCTAAACATGAGATAACATTTAGGAAGCCACAACTTTCACTGTGTGGATTCAAAATACTGCAGTGTGCTGCAGTGTAGACTGACACTCAGCCTGACAGTAAAACCCACCCCCCCCAACTGAGGAAAAGAAACTTTTGTGCAAATTTCTCATTTTATTTGAAGAATATTAAGTATTCTTGTTTCTAAAATTATTTAATTATTTTTCATGGCACAGTAAGGTTTTCACTAATGAGCATGCCATTCTTCCTATTTTGTTTTTTGTTTGGTAGGGTTCTGTTGAAGATACTACTGGCTCTCAGTCTCTGGCTGCATTGCTGAATAAATGCAAAACCCCTCAGGGACAAAGACTGGTTAACCAGTGGATTAAGCAGCCTCTCATGGATAAGAACAGAATAGAAGAGAGGTATATTTCTAATGTATAATTTCTATAAGCTTTGAGTAACTTCTGATTACTCTAGGATTATGCCACTTGATCAAATATGCAAGTTTTCTCCTATATTTTGGCATCTGACTGTACAAAGAGTTACCTACATAGTAATAGTAATAAAATAGTAATGACTTAGTTTAGCAGAGTAACTTAGTTTATTAATATTGTTTTTTTCCACCTTAAAAATGTAAGATTTTATTATGAAAATGGATGGATGACCCAGACTATGATCTTGGGAGCCTGAATACCTTGGTTCAAATTATGGCTCTACCACTTAATAGCTGTATTATCTTGGGCGAGTTACGTAACCTCAATGTTGTAGTTTCTTTTTAAAATGACAATAATAACCTACTTTGTAAAGTTGTTATGAAGGCTAGATGATTTAATATATATAAACTACTTTAAAGAAGGTCTGGTACATAGGAAACACTCTTAATTATTTTAGAAAGGCTTTAAGGGCAGCCTAAACATATAGTTCAGAAAAATCTCTAAAATTGAGGAAATGAAAGGAAAAGTTTTATAATCCTGCTACCCGAATATGATTAGCATTTGGGTATATTTTATTTTAATTTTTCTGCTTTAGATATGAGTTTTAAGGCTTTTCAGTGAAGTATAATATCCATAAGAGCACAAATCCTAAGTGTGCAGGTTGGTGGATTTTTCACAAAGTGAGCATATTGGTGTTAAAAACAGTCAAATCAAGAAACAACATGACTAGTATTCCTAGTAACTACCCTGATTTTCCTGCTGGTTATTACCCCTTTTTACTTCAAAAGTAACCACTGTCCTTCTAACACGATAGAGTAATTAGTTTTGCCTGTTTTTGAACTTTATTTTTAAGATTTTATTTATTTTTAGAAAGCGAGAGAGAGAGAGAGACACAGCCAGCCTGTGGGTGTAGGGAAGGGCAGGGGGGGGGAAGGGAAAAAGTATCTCAAGCTGACTGCACTCAGCAGCTGGACACTGGGCTCCATCTCATTTCCTTAGCCAACACTAAGAGTTGGATGCTTAACCAGCAGAGCCACCCAGGTGCCCCATGAATTTTATATAAATGGAGTCATTTTACATGGTGCACTTATATTAGTCCTGTTTTAAAACTCCTAGTTATTAAAAAAAAAAAAAAAAAATCAGGGCAGCCCCAGTGGCCCAGCAGTTTAGCGCTGCCTTCAGCCCGGGGTGTGATCCTGGAGACCTGGGATCGAGTTCCGCATCGGGCTCCCTGCATGGAGCCTGCTTCTCCCTCTGCCTGTGTCTCTGCCTCTCTCTCTCTCTCTCTGTGACTATCATGAATAAATAAATAAAATCTTTAAAAAAAAAAAAAAAAAAGATTTTATTTATTTATTCATGATAGACACAGAGAGAGAGAGAGAGAGGCAGAGACACAGGCAGAGGGAGAAGCAGGCTCCATGCAGGGAGCCCGACGTGGGATTCGATCCCGAGTCTCCAGGATCGCGCCCTGGGCCAAAGGCAGGCGCCAAACCACTGCGCCACCCAGGGATCCCTAAATAAATAAAATCTTTAAAAAAAAATCATAATTGTAGACTCTTGATTTTGGCTCAGGTCATGATCTCATGGGTTGTGGGAATAAGCCCTCTTTGGGGTTTGGCGCTGGCTCCCCACTCAGTAGGGAATCTGCTTTAGGATTCTCTCCCTCTACTCCTACCTCCACTTGGGTGAACTCTTTCTAAAATGAATACATCTTTAAAAAAAAAAAAAACGTTGTAAATCCTAGTATAGTTCTGTGCCCCAGTTTTTTCATTACTTACACTTATTATCATAAACATTTTTTTAGCATTGCTGTTTTTTTTTTTTGCATTGCTGTTTTATCTTCACATTCAACGTTTTAAATTTCTAATAAGTGCATACTATTTTATTCCCTAGATGTACTTTATTTTACCTTCCTCAATAATTAGGCTATTTCTCACGGCCTTATTTTGTACCCAATGTTTTCCATTTGGCAAAATAAGTTACCTTGCCTGAATTGGTAAAAGATTCAGTATTTTATGGCTATGATGTCAAATCATTCAATAATATATTGAATACCTACTGAATACTGATGATACAGAAAAGCATAATCTCTTCAGTATTGGAATGTTGCCAGGCAAACATAAAGTAGTTGGTCAGTATTGTAAGACACCGTGCACATAATTACTAAGCTGAGTGTTAATTCTGTGGATTCTTAAGAGCCTTAGAATAAAATAACCCAAGAGGTTAGTGATTTGTGGGCATACTGGCATTTTATTGAAAATGCAGAAGTTGAGATGTTAAGGTGACTTTCTGAAATCAGGTTTGCTGGAGAAAAGTGGGATTTAGTAATTTAAAATAGAAAGGATTAGATATTTGCAAATAAAACAGTTTACAATTTTTAATTTTAAGTATTTGTGAATAGGTAATAACATTTATATGTGTCAAAATTCAAACAACAGGGACATCTGGGTGGCTCAGTGGTTGAGCATCTGCCTTTGGCCCAGGGTGTGATCCCGGGGTCCTGGGATCGAGTCCCTCGTTGGGCTCCCTGCATGGAGCCTGCTTCTCCCTCTACCTCTGTCTCTGCCTGCCTCTCTCTCTCTCTCTCTGTCTCATGAATAAGTAAATAAAATCTTTTAAAAAAAATTCAAACAACAGAGGGACACACAGTGATAATCCTCCTATTCTTGTTCCCCAATTTCCTGGGATCTCTTCCCTGGGGCCTCTGTTGTACAGCTCCAGGGACACATCCCCCCCCCCCCTTTTTTTTTAAAGATTTATTTATCTGAGAGAGCACCAATCCTAGCATGAGCAGGGGAGGAGTGGGTGGGGGGAGAGGAAGAAGCTGATTCCCTGCTGAGCAGGAAGCCCAACACAAGGCTGGATCCCAGGACCCCATGACTTGAGTCAAAGTCACAGGTCAGACACCCAACCAATTGAGCCACCCATGCACCCTTCCCAGGGACACATTTCTTTCTGTACTCTTTGTGAATTGCCACCACTGCCCTAGGAGCAACCAGTCGTTTTTTTCTTTTTTTTTTTTAAGTAAGAAAAAATTAGGTAATTTAACTCTCAAGGTCTAGGTCATGGTTATATTTTTATTTTAACCTTGGTCTTGTGGGAAGAGAGCAAGTGTCAGTGGTCCCCTTCTGGCTTAACAACTAGAACACATGTATTTAGACTGTTCTGAAACCTGGGGTATCACTTTTGTATTACTTACCAGAATAACAAGTTACTTCAAAGATAAGATAGCAAAATTCGATCTTTATTTATTTATTTGTTTATTTATTTATTTTTAGAGGTAAATGGTTTTTTTCACAGGACATAGCAATAATTTCCAAAAATCTGATAGTCTAACAAGACTTGTTAATTAGAAATAACACTTGGGAGGATAGCGTTATGAATCAGAATATGATCTGGTTTCCTGCAGCTGTATAAGATGAGAAGATAGATTTTCTTTCTCCTATTGGTCAGATTTTTTTTGGTCAGTAAATAGGAAGGCTAAAAAAAAAAAGTAGGAAGGCCGTTGGTTTTATTTTTCTAAAGATCCCATTTATTCATTCATGAGAAACAGAGAGACATAGGCAGAGGGGGAAAAGCAGGCTCCTTCCAGTGAGCCCAGTGTGGGAAATAGATGGATCAGGACCCGAGCTGGAGGCAGACGCTCAACCACTGAACACCCAGGCGTCCGAGGCCTTTGGTTTTAAAGACCAAGTGCTGAAATTCCAGAGTAGGGAAAGTTATATCCTTATACAGGTTCTTGTTTGGATAGTCTCCTTGTTTTATCTCCCTTTCTCAGTGTGCCTGCTGTGATAGTCCTGCTTTGTAGTTTACACCTTCCAGTTGCCTCAGGGGAATCTCTTCTCTCCCTCTCTGAGCATTTAGGATTGATCTTTCTTCAGGGTAACAGTCAAATCAGGTTTTCTGTTTCTTACTGTCCTAATTGTTTAGATTTCCTGTAAGTGAAGAGTTAATTTAAATTTTTAAGTACACACTACACCCAACATGGGGCTTGAACTCATGACCTTGAGATCAAGAGTCACATACTCTACTGCCTGAGCCAGCCAGGCACCCCAAGAGTTAATTTTAAATTATGTTGCTGAAAAAATAAATAAATAATGTTGCTGTTGGGTGAATTCTGTTACAGAAAGCAAAGATTTCTCTTTTTCTTCCTTTTTCATTAGAGCAGAGGTAGGTATAGATGTGACTAGATCTTTGAGTTTGGTGTTTACGTCTTATAAAGGACAATAGCCCAGTTGATAGGTTCAGGAATAATGATGAAAATGGGATTACTTAAAAAATGGGATTATTTTTAGATTATTGTCAAGCTATTAGGAGGAGGAGGGTGATAAGACTGGTATCTACTTTGTGCCTGGCACTTTGCTAAGCATCTCCCATTCATCAGCTGTAATGTGGTGGAGACTGGATTTAAAGCCAGTCTGGGGGATCCCTGGGTGGCGCAGCGGTTTGGCGCCTGCCTTTGGCCCAGGGCACGATCCTGGAGACCCGGGATCGAATCCCACGTCGGGCTCCCGGTGCATGGAGCCTGCTTCTCCCTCTGCCTCTGTCTCTGCCTCTCTCTCTCTCTCTCTATGACTATCATAAATAAAAAAAAAAAAAAAAAAAAAAAAAGCCAGTCTGGCCTGGCAACAGAGCCTGGTTTTTTTTTTGTTTGTTTTTACAGAGCCTGTTGCTGTACTGTATTTATTATTTCTATCAGTGGTATTTAATTTTTTTTTTAGTGGTATTTAATTTGATCCAAATTGGACTTTAACACCTTAAATGGAACGTATTATTTTGGTTTTTATTTAAGTTATATCCATAGAATCACCTTATCTGTTGTCATTCTCATGTTACCATTCACTAAAACCTATTTGCACTGAGACTTCAGATAGTTTTTATTCTTAGCTAATGGCCTAAATACTTTAATCTTCATGAGAATGAGAAGTTGTTACCTTTGAGGAACTAATAATCTAGGTATTTCTTTTTTGTACTTCATCTAACAATCAAATTAGAAATCATAATAAGAACTCTACCTTTTGCTTTGTTGCATCCAAGAGAGGAAGATGGGTGACTTTCCTGGAGTCATCTAAAAGAAAATTGGCTAGGGGCCCCTGGCTGGCTTAGTCAGTAGAGTGTGCAACTCTTGATCTCAGGGTCATGAGTTCAAGCCCCATGTTGAAGGTAGAGTTTACTTTCAAAAAGAAAGAAAGTAAAAAAGAAAATTCAGCCAGGATTTTTGTCCTTGCCTCATGGGCATAAACTGGCATGATCTGATCCAGAAATAGGGCCTCAAAACAAAAGAAATACAGCTTCAATATGTGTCGCTAGTGTTTCTGTCAGCATGCGAAGGATATGGGCTTCATTAAATTGGATTAAGTGAACTTAGTTGAATGGGTCATCTAAGAGTCCTGTTTTACTGCAGATGTCCAAGATATCTACCCTAATGCTAGCTCTTTGTACATAAAGTAAATACTTGAATTTTTTTAAAGGAACTTTTTTCATATTACTGTTTTCTGGACTGTTGCTTTTAACTTCAAGGTTTTTGTTTTTTGTCTTTCCATAGATTCATATGAAGCCTTGATAATTTTAAAGTTAGAATTCTCTAAAGAACATTGAATATATGGTAGTATATGAAATAGTTCATTCTTATGAAGTCGCTGATGAAATAATTTATGTATGCTGAATTTGGTATTCTTACTACTTTCTAGTTTATTTTTTTAATTTATTATTGTTTTTAAAGATTTTACCTATTTATTCATGAGAGGCAGAGACGGAGGCAGAGGGAGAAGCAGGCTCCATTCAGCGAGCCCGATGTGGGACTCAATCCCGGGTCTCCAGGATCACACCCTGGGCCGAAGGCAGATGCTCTAACTGCTGAGCCACCCAGGCATACCTTTCTGGTTTAAAATTGAATCACTGCTCTTTGTATAGAATGTACAAGTAATGTAGCATTCTTCTTTTAAAAGATTTTATTTGAGAGAATGTGAACAGGAGGAGGGGCAGGGGGAGAGAAAGATTATCAAGTACACTCTGTGCGGAGCTATGGAGCCCGACACAGGATTCCATCTCATGACCCTGAAATTATGACCTGAAGCCAAAATCAAGAGTCAGGCACTTAACCTACTGAGCCACCTAGGTACCCCTAATGTACAGTCTTAAAAGAAACATGTCTCTAAATAAAAAAGTATGGCTCCATAAATTTAGATAGTGATGGTGCTTATGTGATAGTATACCATGGTTTTTGAGGCAGTGGGGTACTCCTAGAGTCCCTAGACTTCTTTCTAGGTTATATAATCCTTTTGTGCAAGGATGTCTTTAGTAATAGTTCATATTTTGTGGAAACAGTGGTCTGGAGGTCATACAGTGAATGTAGTTTCTTTAATAACAGTGAAGCATTGCTCTAACCTCTGAGGAAGAACAGGAGGGCTTGCACTCCACTGCTTCCCACTATTTCCTCTGCTTCTAAATCAAGTTTAGTGGCAACCCTTTATTCTGATCTCTGGACTGATCTGCTCAGCCATTTGAAGTTCATTTGCCTTCCTCTCCGGCCTGCGCCATAAAGGCAACTGCATTTCCAGTGCTTTCATGGGAACCATAGAATTTCTTGTGCTCCATTAGCCCTTTGTCATACTGGCCTTTCTCCTTACCTGTCTTTCTCAGTTAAAAGTTGCTGGCTTTCATTGCTACCTGGGTTTGTTTGTTTTCTCCTCTTGATCAGACTTAATAAATGTAACAATATTCTGTGTACAATGTGACCTGGACCTGCTGCTTCAAAACATGATCCTTTCTCACTAATATTTTTTTTGAAAGATTCTATTTATTTGAGAGAGAGAGTGTGTGAGAGAAAGCATGAGCAGGGGATGTAGAGGAGGAGAAGCAAGCTCCCTGCTAATAAGCAGGGAGCCCAATGGCTTGATCCCAGGACCGCAGGATCATGACCTGAGCCAAAAGCAGATGCTTAACAGATTGAGCCATCCAGGCACCTGTTTTCTTACTAATATTTTGTTAAGTCCATTGAGTATCAAAAAGCAGCTTATTCTAAAATTAGTAGAAAAGTGCCCATTGCACACTAAAAAATGGCCTAATTACCGGACCTGTAATAGTTCTGCAAGATAATTAACATAGGTAGGACTGAGCCCCTATGACAGGCTACTGGAGAACTGATGATAAATGTTAGAAGACCAGGGGTGCCGGGGTGGCTCAGTGGTTGAGCATTTACCTTTGGCTCAGGTCATGGTTCCAGGGTCCTGGGATTGAGTCCTGCATCGGACTCCCTGTGAGGAGCTCACTTCTCCCCCTATCTATGTCTCTGCCTCTCTCTCTCTGCATCTCTCATGAATAAAAAAAAAGTTAGACCATTTTGTGCACTGTCATTGTGATGACCATTGTGGTTCTGGTTTATAATGTTCCATTATCTGATTCTAGACACACCATAGGAATGGGGTCTATGGTTAGCTTTGCTGCTTGTCGGGCTAGAACAGATAACATGCCAGCATGTTCATCTGACAGGGCCCCACAGCAGCCCTGATTAAGCCCTTGTGAATCTGTACACAGGACTCTGATCAGTGGATCAATGGGTCAGTTCTTCATTGTGTCTTCCAAGTACTGCTCCAAGGTTGTGTCCATCCCACCTACAGTCTGCGCAGCCAGGGTCCTGCAGCACCTTGCATCCTTCTCTGCCTCAGGCCTGGAATGTATCTCCTCTTATTTTTATTACATGATAGATTACAGTGACCAATCCAGATTTTTATCTATCTATCTACTTATCTATTCACTTTTCTTGAAAGCCTTCAGCTACCTCCTGCCTCTAAGTAGATCATCTCCTTAATTCTTCTAATCTCAAAATGTATCTGTATTTTGAGTCTTTTACTCCCTGGCTCTTTCTCAGAGGAAGAAATAGTACTTTTTCCTTTCCAAAGCCAACTTTTCCATTTACCTTTGGATATAGTTTTTTCTTCTTCCTTCTCTGCATCAGCTTTCTGGTGTATCCTGTACTTTTCTCCCTTCAAGTTTCTCCTGTGGTCTCCCATCCCTAGTCCTATCCCAAGTCTTCCCAAGTCCTATCTCTAAATCCCAAGTGTTCAAGATACAGGCAAATAAAATACCCCAAAGTGAAGTTTTCTAGCTCCCCTAGGAATCCTTGCTCTTATCCATATCACATTTTATTGCATTTTGTGTCTCCCTTGTTACTCAGCACTATTTGTAAGATGGAACATTTCCTTCTCCACTAGATTGAATATTCCTTAAAAGCATTCTCTCTTTATATCTTGCCATACTCTTTTTCTTTTTTAATCTGCTCAGGCCTAGCAGAATACACATCAAATGAGTAGTTCTGACTGCATTTAACCGTGCGAGAACAGATAAAGAAGAGACTCAGAAATTTATGATGTAGTTCTTTAGGGACCACATTTGTTCTTAGCTGTATAAATATGCTGCCATGAAACTCTAGCCAACTGTTCTTACAGTGAGAGACCAGAAATGCTAGTTTAAAAAAAAAATTTGGTTTTTTTTTACTCTATTCGAGAGAGGAAGAGAGGGAGAGTGCCAGTGTGGGGAGGGGCAGAGGGAAAGAATCTTTCAAGCAGAGTCCATGCTGAGCACAGAGCCCCATGGGGCTTGATCCCACAACCCATGAGATCTGACCTGAGCTGAAATCAAGAGTTGGATGCTTAACTGACTGAGCTACCCAGGTGCCCCCAGAAATGCTAGTTTTAAAGAAAAGACAGAATGTGGATTTTATTATTTTTTAAAGATCTTATTTGTTTATTCATGAGAGAGAGAGAGAGAGAGAGAGGCCCGAGACATAAGGGAGAAGCAGGCTCCCTTTGGGAAGCCTGATGTGGGACTCGATCTCAGGGCCCTGGGGTCATGCCCTTGAGCTGAAGGCAGATGCTCAACCACTGAGCCACCCAGGTGTCCCCAGAGTGTGGATTTTAAAACAACAAAATTTCATGATTAATTTCATGATTTTTCTGTTCAAATTTTAGAGATGAACTGACCCTAAAAAATTCTTTTATTCCAGTCAATTTGCAGATTGATGTCTCAAATTGGGTACACT
Organism: Canis aureus; assembly: GCF_053574225.1. NCBI lineage: Eukaryota > Metazoa > Chordata > Mammalia > Carnivora > Canidae > Canis > Canis aureus. Next base: position 52,372,685 of record NC_135621.1, read on the forward strand.
GAGTAATTTTATTGAGTAGGATTGACATGTATACTGTGTTATGCCAGCAGTAACTTTGGAGTTTCTAAAATTGTGATTTAAGAGTGGCATTGTCATAGAAACAGTTAGCAGAGCAATCTTTTTTAAAAACTTTGTTAGCCAGTACATAAACTGACACTGTAATTATTTCTGAAATGGCATACTGAATAGATTTGTGAAACTAACAATTTATTGGGCTTTTAATGATACCTGGACCAAAGATTGAGGGGGTGTAGATTGCCTTGTACTGTATGTTTTAGAAGCTGTTTCATTCCCCTGCTATTTTACTTTATATACTCCTACTAGAACTTTATGCTCTTAAATAGTGTTGAGTATTTTTTAAGGACACAAAGTTTGCTTTAAATATCTCTTTGGAGGACGCCTGGGTGGCTCAGTGTTTGAGTGCCTGCCTTCAGCCCAGGGCATGATCCCGGGGTCCTGGGATTGAGTCCCGCATTGGGCTCCCTGTGCGGAGCCTGCTTCTCCCTCTGCCTGTGTCTCTGCCTCTCTCTCTGTGTCTCATGAATAATAAATAAAATCTTTAAAATAAATAACTCACTCACTCACTCACTCTTTGGATGAGGGGAAACCATATTTCTCAATTAAGAAACATTTTTACATTTCAGAGGTCTTTTTTTTTTTTTTTTTAATGTCTGTCATGCCATAAATCCTTAGGGTTCCAGCTGCTCAGGCTCTTTTCCGTTAGTTACTACAAAGTGTGCTTCTCTGCATGGACCATGCTGGTGCTTCACTTGGACCCAGGCACCTTTCTCTTGGCTTCCTTTTTCTCTGATCATTTTCCTTCAAGGTTCAGGTAGCTAACTACTTAATATTAAGGCTTAGTACATACACTAATTCTCTTGGCAAGATTCTTGCCCGTAACTTGTTTACAGCAATGCTAACAGCATGCTGGATAACATCTGTAGGGTGTTACTATTTAAATAGTGCTAATCCCTTGATTTCTATATAGTATTGTCATCATCTTTCAGGTAGATATGTTTGTATGTGGCCAAAGGACCAACTGTATTCTCTAAAAGGCCTGGAGAACAGAGTGGGTGCCCCTCTTTCCTTTTGTGTTGGTCATTTTGGCAGATGATAGGGCCAAAAGATGGTGTTGGCGACTTAGGACCTATTCCCTGGTCAATTTGAGAGGAAACAGTGATAAAATAGATGGAGTAGGGAAAAAGCATGAGAAGATTCTTTTTTTTTTTAAGATTATTATTTATTAGAGCATGTATGGGTGGGGGAGGGGCAGAGGGAGAGAGACAATCTCAGGCAGACTCCCCACTGAGCATGGAGCCCCACACAGGGCTTCATATACTACCTGAGATCATGACCTGAGCTGAAACCAAGAGTTAAACAGTTAACCACTTGAGCCACCTGGGAACCCCTGGAATATTCTTGATTGGAAATATCTTCTATGCGGATTATTTACCTGAGAGTGGCCTAAGGTACAAGAGTCAAACTGTTGGTGCCTGAGAAGCTTATAGAAATTTCACAGCTGAGCCTCACTGCCCAGGAATACTGTACTATCCACCTCCAAGTCACTTCCATACTGGTGATCTTGGAGCGAACTTGGAGATGCCTGTTAGAGCAAGAGGCTTAGGTACGAAGGCCCAGATTTGTCTTACTGGATTATGGGACTTGACTGCATCTGTCTGCTCAAGGTCTGTCTTGTCTTTTAAATCTAGAGTACAAGCCATAGAAGTCTTTTCTGGAGCGATAAATGCCTGAAGTATTCTGGAAGTTTGTTTATAGCCTTAGGGACTGGTACACAGTACAATACCATCTTAGTAGCAGATTCCCACCCCCCCCCCATTTGACATTTGCCACAATGCATATATCTGCTGCCAGCTGCCTACCTATTATCTTGATATTCTGTAGCACTTTATTTTTCTTTTAATTTTCATCTTAAAGGTGAATTTTTTTTTTTTTAAGATTTATTTGCAAGAGAGAGAGTGAGAGCACGAGAGTATAAGCAGGAGGAGAGGGAGTAGACTACCCCACGATGTGGGGCTCCATCTCAGGGCCCTGGGATGTGACCTGAGCTGAAGGCAGACGCTTTACCGACTAAGCCACCCAGACATCCCTAAAAAGTTTTATTCAAGTTTCTTTAAACTGATGGTTCTCAGCCTGGGACAAGAGGACATGTATTAGTGTCTGCAGACATTTGGGTCTGTAAACAGAAAGTATGCTTACATACTGTTAAAGAGCTCAAGAAGAGCCCCAAACAAGGACTTGTCAAGCCTAAATGTCAATAATTGTCGGTTCAGAAATCTTGCTTATGTGATTACTCTGGAAGCAGTATAATTTTCCCCTCATATAATATGCTGGATGAACATTTTGATGGTGGAGGAATTGTAAATGCTGATGGAGAGATCAGTAATTAGTTAAGAAACTTAGAAAACTGTTTCTTTTCTCTGTTGTGTAATTTGAGAGTTAATTTACAGCTCTTCTAATTTACAAATGTAAGGAAATGGTTGCTCATTTGTAGCCTTCTGAACCTAGGACCATTTGCTCTGCCCATGGCAATTTTCCTTATTTATTTATTTATTTATTTATTTATTAATTAAAGTGTGGCTCATGTGATTCAAATTCAGGAGCCCAAGATCAAGAGTTGTGTGCTTTACCAACTGAGGCAGTCAGGTGCCCCATCCCTACCTTTGATTATAAAAATTTACCTTTCAGCAATATATATATATATATATATATATATATGGTACTGCAGTAATATCTACAATGTAGCTTTTCACACTGCAAGTTGTGACCCAGGAGTGAGTTATGAAATTATAGTGTAGTGGGTGAAAACTAGCATTTTTGACAAGCTAAATATGAGAGAAAAATAACTGTATATTACATATAGTAAGAATAGTAAGTATTGTTTGTGAAACCTATTTTAATTATATATTGCAGGGAAGAAATTTTTCTTTTTTCCTATTACCCTCCTAGATTCTCTGGCTTGGGGCCCTGTAAATTAGATTGACAGAAGATAGATCAGCTAGAGAAAAACAAACTGAAGTTTATGCTTATACATGGGAGCACTCAGAAATGAGTAACTCCAGGGTTGATGAGAACTTGGGCATATATAGCATCTTAGCAAAGGAACAATACATTTTCAGAGAAGAGATAAGACAAAGGGGAAGGGTTTTGAGTTCCTAAGGGATGTAAATTATGGGAAGCTAATGGTAGATAAAGGCTAAAATTTGTTATCTAAGTTCCTCCAGTACCATTTCCAGGCTGATAAGGGTCTAAAGTTGTGGTTAACTTTTGTCTTCTGGTAAGGAGAGAAGGGAGAGGACATCTGTAAGTTTATGTCCTGCTTTTGGGCACATAGGGAGAAGGCAGCTTTCCTTTTTTGCTTCTTAATTGTCCGCTCAAAATAGTCCTTAGGGACTCTAAAGTGGTATGTTCTGACGTGGCATATTATGCCTCCTACGATATCTATGCATGCTTGTGCTGGGTCATGATGTAAAACCATTTTTTCCATTCCCTCCCACCCCAAAAATTTCTTGTTGTTAGTTACAAGGAAGAAAACAGAAAGCTGTGGATTCCAATAAATTGCAAAAGCAATATGAGCTGCGTGTTTTATAATTCTTAGAACAGGCCAAGATTTTATTTATTGATTTCGGGGAAGGAGTAAACTTATTTCAGTTTTTTAATTAGAAATTTTTGGCTTTGTCATAAGATAATTTTAGAATGCATTCTGAAAATTTAGAAGACCTTCTGATAGAATAAGTATTGGATTTGGCAACATTCTTGAATTGTTATTGTTTTATTGAAGATCATTATTTATATGTGCATTAATGTATCAGTAACAGTAATGTCCCAATAATGAAATTCTTCTGTTTAAGAAATGGCAATTTGATGAAAGGCAAACAAAATTGGGTATGTATTAGTATTTTCTGATACTACTTACTAAACGTTAATTTGGTTGTTAAGTAATCAGAAAGTGCTTACGTGACAAGATTATGGAGCTTTCCATCATCTCCAAGAAGCTTACGTTTCAGGATAGATTCAAGCTTCCTTCATGGGATTTTTGTGTTCATTTAGTTGATTCTTAGGTACCTAGTAGGCAGATTTTAATTTTATACCAAAATATTTAAGATTAATCCCAGTGCAATTTATTTCAGACTGAATTTAGTGGAAGCTTTTGTAGAAGATGCAGAATTGAGGCAGAGTTTACAAGAAGATTTACTTCGTCGATTCCCAGATCTTAACCGACTTGCCAAGAAATTTCAGAGACAAGCAGCAAACTTACAAGATTGTTACCGACTCTATCAGGGTATAAATCAACTCCCTAATGTTATTCGGGCTCTGGAGAAATATGAAGGTAACAATGATCTTTGTTTCTCTTTTCCTTCACTCTCAATATACTTAGCAAATGTGCTGTCCTTATAAAGTTGGGTCTGGTAACTCATGCTTATAATAGGTTTGTTTTGACTTATATTTACATTGCAGAAGTTAAGAATCATGAGACAACTTAGAATTTTTGCTTTTTAGAAGCAAATGTTAGGGTAACTGAGTTTATTGCCTTAGTGGTGGCAGTTGAACAGGATTCAGTTGCCAAAACGTCACAGGACCCAAAATGATACTGCTTTCAAATCTATAGTTTATTAAAGGAAAGAGATACAGCCTAGTTAGCACCAAAGGAAGGGTAAGGGATCACCACGAAAGTTTCACAGCAGGGAGCCAGGGAGGTCAGGTGCAGACTCCTATTGTCCTTCCTTTTGAAAGGTCCTTGGTGAGGTGCACTTGCTCTCACTTTTCAGGGACCACCAGTGTGTGCAGAACACCTTGGAACTAGGGAGCTTAAAATGGAGTCTTGCTGGACTTTTTAAAATTTTGCTTGTCCTGTGGGCATATTCCTGTTCTGTAACCAGCCTTTAGGAGAACCCTCTGGCACAAGGAGGCCTCACTGAGACCAGGTGCAAATCATCAGTCACAAACAATGCTGACAAGCTGAGCAAACCACCCTGAATATCCTCAGATCCATGATTACAAAACAGTGTGCCTTGAATTGCCATAAAGGAACTTTAAGAAGACAGTTCAGGTAAATTCTGGGCCTGCTGGAGTGAACCTTTCTAGCACACCTATAAATGAAAGTTTAAAGCAAAGGGTCTTGATGGTCTCTAACAGTTGATGTCAGAGTGAAGTTAACAGAATGAAGTGTGCCAAGTCACATTATTTAATCAGTATAGTATTGGTGGATAAAATCAGCTTGCTCTTACAAGCATAGTTTTTATTTTATTTTATTTTATTTTATTTTATTTTATTTTATTTTATTATTTATTTATTTCAAGCATAGTTTTTAAGTGAATATAATTACTTAACTGTTGCAGAAACTAGGAAGTTATAGATCCAATATGTAAAACATTTTAAGTTTCAAGTTAAAAATCACCATTCCTTACAACTGTTAAACCTTTCAGTATTATGAGAAAGCTTTTTCTGCAGACAGACTTTAAAAAACTCACCTCTATTATGACAGGATATAAAATAAGCATAAATTTAATTTTAATTTTATGGTAGCCTTTTCCCTTAATTATCTAGCAAAGTGTGAAAGACATCTTTAGCGCTTATCTTAAAGAACCACTGTATAAAGAGTATTCCCCTTCTAACCAAGGCTCTTCTTGAGGCTGATGACACTTAAAAGCCCTTGCATTTGTTCTACTAAAGTGGTATTAAAGAAAATGGGTCTTAAATCTTTCCTGTGCCCACATTTCTTTAGTGTGGCTTAGGCAGCCATTTACCCTCCCTGTGCTTCCATTTCCTTATCCAATAAAAGAAGATCTTTCACTGCTGTACTTTTCTGATTCCATATATCCTCTGGCCCTATTCTAATAAGATCAACTGGGAGCACAAGAGGATTGACCAGTATTAGGACTATAATAACCAGATTATCATGGAAGTAGGCTTTCAAAACAATTAATTCACTCTTATCCACTTACATCAGCTGTTTTAAACTTTTTCTCTCCTACATCTCTTCCTTCCCATAGTGAAAAAAAGAAAGAAAAGCATCCTTGGCCCTGTGTCCTCTTGTACCTGCACCTCTTTTTCACTATCCGTTCCCAGCCAAATTTCTGAAAGCCTACATTTCCATCTCCTGTTTGCTCAACTGCCTTCCAGCCCTGACCACAACACTGAAATGGCATTTGCTGAGTTACTTATTGTTGCTAAATCCAACAAGCACAGTCTAGTCATTATATTCTCAGCTTTCACTGCTGAGTTAGATTTTTTTTTTTTTTTTTTGAAGATTTTATTTATTCATGAAAGACACAGAGAGAGGCAGAGACACAGGCAGAGGAAGAAGCAGGCTCCATGCAGGGAGCCTGACGTGGTACTTGATCCCTTGATCCGGGTCTCCAAGGATAACGCCCTGGGCTGAAGGTGGTACTAAACCACTGAGCCACCTGGGCTGCCCTTCCTTCCAGTTTTATGGAACTATAACTAACATATAACATTGTATAGCTCTAGGTGTGCAACATGATTTGAAAGATGTATGTATTGGAAGTAATTACAGTTGACTCAGTTAACACCTGTCAACTGACATATTTTTTTTTCTTATGTTGAGAACTTTTAAGATCTAATCTCTTAAGAGCTTTCAAATATACAATACAGTATTTTTAACTATAGGTCACCCTGCTATACATTACATCCTCAGAACTTAAATCTTAGAACTGAGAGTTTGTACCTTTTGACCACCTTCCCCCATTTGCCAACTCCCAGCTGCTGACAACCACCATTTTCTATTTTGTTGAGATTAGTTTTATTAGACTCTACGTATAAGGAGACCATAGTGACTTTCTCTGCCTGACTTCTTTTACTTAGCATAATGCCTTCATGGTCTAACAGGTTGTCACAAATGGCAGGATTTCCTTTTTTAGGACTGATATTTCTGTGTGTGTGTGTGTGTGTGTGTGTGTGTGTATCACATTTTCTTTATCCATTTATTCGCCAGGGGACACTTAGGTTGTTTCCATGTCTTGGCAGTTACAAGTATACTGCAGTGAATAAGGGAGTACAGATCTCTTTGAGATAATGATTTTGTTTCTTTTAGATATATACCCAGAAGTAGAATTGCTGAATCTTTCTATATTTTGCTTTCACCTTAAGAGTCTTCCACCCCAGTTCTGTTTTGGCCCTTTTTTCATTCAGTACCAGTAATTTTAAAGCTGGGAATTTTTTTTTTTTCTTTAAAGCTGGGATTTTTTTATACAAGATTTTGTGTGTGTGTATTTTTTACTGGGAGAAGATCTGTAACTTTCATCAGATATTCAAAAGCATATGTAAACCCTCCTCCCCCCACGAGAAAGAGTAAAAAATACTGATGTGCACATTCTTTGGAGACTCTTTCTTATTCTCTGGAATAAACACAGAAGTTAGGAATTGGGCTTAAGAGTAGCTTGGCTTTCTTCCTTCTGCATATGTGTGTGGCTCAGTGTACTTGAGAGTTTTACAACAAATCAATAATTTCCTACTTTTTTTGGGGTTAGAGTTAATATATACCCGTGAGAGACATAACATTATCTAAATCAAAAGCTTCATATTATCATTTTGGCAACTGATGTTTGCTTTATGGAATTTGTAGTCACCCAGCCTAGAGAATATTAGAGGAGGAAGACTGTACCCAGATGTTATGGTGCTAAGAGCTAGGTTATTTTCTTTCTATAAGAAACATTGGAGGGGACACCTGGGTGGGAGGCTCAATCGGTTGTCTGCCTTCAGCTCAGGGTCATGGTCCTACAGTTCAGGGATGGAGCCCAAAAGAAAAAAACATTGGAGACTCCAAGTGTGCCGTAGTTATTAGGAACCTAACCTGAGTTTTTTCTTAAAAATGAACAAAATGGAGGCTCCTGGCTGGCTCAGTGGAGCATGCAACTCTTGATCTTGGGGTTGTGAGTTTGTGCCCCAGATTGGGTGTACAGATTGCTTAAAAATAAAAATTTTTAAAGATGTATTTATTTGTTGAAAATTTTTATTTATTTGAGAAAGAACGATAGAGACCATGAGCAAGGGCAGAGGAGAGGGAGAAGCAGAAGCAGAAGATCATGACCTGAGCCGAAGGTACACAAACTGAGCCACCCGGGCAGCCCTAAAAATAAAATCTTTAAAAAAAGGGGGGGGGCATTTGGCTGAGTTCAGCATAGCTCTTTAGCCTACTGATTCCATGGACAAAGCTAAAACTGAGGCTAAATTATGAGGGAAATAAACCAAATATACTGTTCTTAAAAGCAGAATCATGATTTAAAAAAATTCTTTTTAGGGGAGACTGGGTGATTCAGTTGGTTAAACATCAAACTCTTGGTTTTTGGGGCAGGTCATCATGATCTCAGGGTTGTGAGATTAAGCTCCAAGCCAGGTAAGGGCCTGTTTGAGAGTTTCCTCTCCCTCTCCACCTCTCCCCTCCCCATGCCCACATACACTGTCTCTCAAAAATTCTTGAATTTTAGCGTATTAGTATATTGCTAGAAATTGAGTATATTCTCCTTACGGTGTTTTGGGTTTTTGATTAAGTCTAGGTTTGAAGTTATATTAACATTATTCCTGAAAAAAATTAAAATAAATTCAGAGACAGCAGAGGGCAGCAACAGTCTAGAAAGGAGATTTGCATTGAGTAATAGAAGCTCTACTCTAAATCATCTCTTATAAGAAATATTATTATTTTTTAAAGATTTTATTTATTTTTCATGAGAGACACAGAGAGAGGCAGAGACACAGGCAGAGGAAGAAGCAGGCTCCATGTAGGGAGCCCGACGCAGGACTCGATCCTGGGTCCCCAGCATCACACCCTGGACCGAAGGTGGCGCTAAACTGCTGAGCCGCCCAGGCGTCCCAAGAAATAGTTACTTGAAAAATATATTTGGCTTCCCTTATTCCTTGTAGCTTTTATTTTTATTTTTTTTAATTTTTATTTATTTATGATAGTTAGAGAGAGAGAGGCAGAGACACAGGCAGAGGGAGAAGCAGGCTCCATGCACCGGGAGCCCGATGTGGGATTCGATCCCGGGTCTCCAGGATCGCGCCCTGGGCCAAAGGCAGGCGCCAAACCGCTGCGCCACCCAGGGATCCCTCCTTGTAGCTTTTAAAATTAAAAAGTTGAGGCAAAACCTCAAATAATGGTATTATATTATATGCATTTAGGGCAAATTTCTGATAGTGCTTGAAACAACTCCTCTATATTTTATTTTATTTTATTGATAAGTTTTATTTTAATGGCCATCATTCTGAGGCACATAACTTTTCCCTCTTCCCATATCCAATTAACCAGGTTTCTGTTTAATTACTTCTTAAAAGCCTCACATTTGCTAGTTTCCTTTTGTGATTTATACCTCCTCCTCAGGGAACCCATAGTAATGTTTCCTAGCTCATCTGATCATATCACTTCTTCCCCTTCAGTTCAGAACGCATTAATTGCTTCCACTGACCTGTAGAATCAGAGTGGTCTGCTCTGCATTTTAATAGCAAGTGATTGTTTATTGACGTTATTTTCCAAGAAGGTTGTACTTGTTTTTAGTTCCAGTCACAAGATTTATAAGAAAATTTCTTTCTATCCTCACTAACACAATTTGCTTTTTATTATGGTGATTAGCTGGTATGTTTTGGTGGTTGATATATCTTGTTGGGAATATTTAGTGGGATCTGGGTGTGAGATTATTTGGATGGAAGGACAGAGATGTAGACTATTGGCCCAAGAATGTATACCAAAAGATAAAATGAGAAATTGCTATAATAACTGATGGGTGAGAGAAAGGAAAAATAATCGTACGAAGTTGGGACAGTAAAGGAAAACTCAGTTTTATTCCTGTCTTTTCCTCCTGTGAATTTTTTTCCTGTGTCTCCCGTTTGCTCTCACACAGAACGCTATACTTCTATCACCACATGTGTAGAGCTTTTCCCTTTGCTTCAATTTTCTGAGACACCAGCTGGGTATCCTACAATGTAACTAACTCAGTTCTGACATTATCTATCTGGAAATTGTAGCAGATCCCACAGGTTAAGGGCTAGTCCCACAAGAAGCCTTTTGCGAGCAGGGGTTATCACCTGTGCTTCTGACCACTTGGCTATGGATTGAAGGTTCCTGTGATGCCCACTCCTTGGATTTGATTAATTTGCTAGAGCAGCTCACAGAACTCAGGCAAACACATTTACCAGTTTCATCAAAGGTGACAGATGAATAGCTAGATGCAGAGACACATAGGACCAGGTCTGGGAGGGTCAGGAGTCTCTGTCTTTGATTTGGGTTGCATTTACTCAACTTGGAACCTCTGTGAACTCCCCGTTATTAGAATTTTATGAAGGCATCTTCATGTAGGTATGATCAGTTATTAGCTACATTTCTAGCCCTCTCCTATCTCTGGAGGATGAAGGGATGGACCTAAAAATTCCAAACTTACAGTCATGGTTTGGTCTTTCTGGTGACCATCCCTCATCCAAGGAGCCCACTTAGAAGTTACTCTTTTATTTTAGGTAAACTCTACCTCAACTTGGGGCCCAAATTCACAACCCCGCGATTAAGAGTTGTATGCTTTACCTATTGAGCCAGTCAGGCGCCTCTAGAGTCAAACGAGTTGCTCCTAATGCTCTTCACATTGAAGAAATTACAAGGGTTATAGAAACTCTGTGCCAGGAACTGGGGGTAGAGACCAGTGTGTTTTCTATTATCTCATAGGGACTGCTAGCACAGTTGTAAAATGATACTCATAAATAATCAGTGGAATCAGGAGAAAAAGTCATTATAGGGGAAAAAATGTAGAATTTTGTTAAAATGACAGTAGTAATAAAGGAAAATGAGAGGTGGCGTCAAAGAAGGTATTGCTTGCAAAAATGGGGGAGCTGAGACAAGTTACTGTCCCCAACAAAAGGAATGATGGGGCTGGAGAAACAGACAAGAGGATGAGTGAAGGATGAGAGGCCCATACTCCAGAGTGGCTGACAGTAGTGAAGGAAGAGCAGAGATGGCCTTGTGCCCAAGGTCATCATTTGCAGCCTTTTAATCATTTAGACATTTTACCATGATTTACCTGCACTTCTACTTCTGTTGGCTTCTTTGTTTAATTTGGAATTTTTTGGCTCCGACCTCATATTTTGTGAATACTTAAACTTTCATTAGCAGTATCTTGCCGTCATTGTTTCCACTTACGTGGACTTTTATGTTTTTACTTTATTTATTTATTTTTTTATTACGTGGACTTTTTTTTTTTAATTTATTTATGATAGTCACAGAGAGAGAGAGAGAGAGGCAGAGACATAGGCAGAGGGAGAAGCAGGCTCCATGCACCTGGAGCCCGATGTGGGATTTGATCCTGGGTCTCCAGGATCGCACCCTGGGCCAAAGGCAGGCGCCAAACTGCTGCGCCACCCAGGGATCCCTTACGTGGACTTTTAAATCCATTTCATAAATTCATTAAAGAAGTCAGGTAAAGTTTAATGATGCTTAATAAAACTTTGAGATTGAAATTAATAATACAAAGAATTGGGGGATCCCTGGGTGGCGCAGCGGTTTAGCGCCTGCCTTTGGCCCAGAGCGCGATCCTGGAGACCTGGGATCGAATCCCACATCGGGCTCCCGGTGCATGGAGCCTGCTTCTCCCTCTGCCTATGTCTCTGCCTCCCTTTCTCTCTCTCTCTGTGTGACTATCATAAATAAATAAAAAAAACTTAAAAAAAAATAATAATACAAAGAATTTATGTAAAATTAGTCAAGGAAATGGAGATCTAGAATAAATTGTTTAAATCTTTGTTAATTGAAACTCATGTCTTTGGATTACTGTTTACCGTTTATCTATTAATACTTAATAGAATAAAATGTTAATGTCAACTTTATAATTAATTTAGACTTCAGGTTGATTTTCTCAGTCATGGTCTATTTGAATAGCCTGATTTAGCAGACTTGTGAGTAGTGCCAGACCTTGGATCTGAGGTCAGTGTCAGGAGGGCATGTAGAAGGAGGCCCCTCATATCTCTTGTCCAGAACTGTACTGTAGTTTATTTTGACTTTAGTGTTACTTGCTCATTGAACTTAGTCTCATAATTGTTTTCTTTTAATTTAAAAATGTTTTATTTGAGTACGGTTGACATACAGTGATCCAGGAGTTTCAGGTGTATGGATAGTTATTCAGCACTCTGTTATGCTGTGCTCACCACAAGTGTAGCTCCCATCTGTCACCATAAACACTATTAAACAGTACCATTGACTGTAATTCCCTGTGCTGTACATTTCATCCTTGTGACTTATTCATTCCACAACTGGATACCTCTGTCTCCTACTCCCTTTAACCCATTTTACCCATCACCCCACTCCCTACCCCTCTGGCAACCATCAGTTCTCTGTATTTGTGAGTCTGTTTCTGCTTTTTGCTTGTTTATTCATTTGGTTTTTTTAGATTCCACATATAAGTAAAGTTGTATGGTATTTGTTTTTCTCAGTCTGACTTATTTCACTTAGCATAATACTCTCTAGGTCCATCCATGTTGTTACAAATAGCACAATATTATCTTTTTTTTTTTTTTTTTTATGACTGAGTGATAACGCTGTGTGTGTACCACATCTTTATTCATTCATCTGTCAATGGACACTTGGGTTGCTTCCATATCTTGGCTATTGTGAATGATGCAGTAAACATAGGGGTGCATGTTTCTTTTCACATTAGTGTTTTTGTTTTCTTTGGGTAAAAAAAATACTCAGTAGTGGAATTATTGGATCAAAGAATATTTTTATTTTTAATTTTTTGAGGAGCCTCCATACTGTTTTCCACAGTGGCTGCACTAGTTTACATTCCCACCAACAGTGTGTAATGGTTCCTTTTTCTCCACATCCTCACTAACATTATTGCTTGTCTTATTTATTCTAGCCATTCAGCAGGTATAAGATGATATTGTGCTTTTGGTTTGTGTGATGATTAATGATATTAAGCATCTTTTCATGTGTCTGTTGGCCATTTGTATGTCGTCTTTGGGAAAATGTCTATTCGGGTCCTCTGCCCACTTTTCAATTAATTAATTAATTAATTAATTTTACCACAGTGTTTTTATTGTTAGGCAAAGTCCTTCTCTTTCCAGGTCTTGGGTGTCTATACTTTTCAGGACAAGTTCCCTTACCCAGCTCCAGCAAAGGAAACATTTCAAGTCCCCAAGAAGCATTCTTAAAGCTCCTGAGAGAATAATAACAACTCTTCCAAATGCATCCTATGAAGTCTAGAATCCCTACCAAAAATGCTCACAGATGCAGACTGACTCCTGAACCCAGATGTGGGACCCATCTCACTTGTTGCACATCAGCAGCACTTCAAGTTCCTTGTTGTAGACCAGGAACTTCTGGAAGCCACTGGGCAGTATGTGCTTTGTTTTCTTGTTGCTCCTGTAACCAATGTTGGGTATCAAGATCTGGCCCTTAAAATCTTCTGCGTACCCTATTGTCAGTGCCTTTGGGTTTCCGCCAGTTGCACTTAATTTTGATATATCAGTCTGACTGGTGCCGGATGAACTTCTTGGTCCTCTTTTTAACGATCTTGGGCTTCACCAGAGGTCTGAGGACAGCCATGATGCTCAGCAATAGATGGCTGCCACCTCTGCAGGCAGTGCCGAGGAAGAGAGGAGCCCTCTGCCCATTTTTAATTGAATTGTTTGGTTTTTTGGTCTTGAGTAGTATATGTTGTTCTTACGTATTTTGGATATTAACCCCTTAATGGATATATCGTTCGCAAAGATCTTCTCCCATTCAGTAGGTTGCCATTTTATTTTGCTGTTGGTTTCTTCACTGCAAAAGCTTTTTATTTTGTGTAGTCCCAATAGTTGATTTTTTGCTTTTGTTTCCCTGGCCTTAAGAGACCTTTCTAGAAAAATGTTGCTATAGCCAATGTCAAAGAAATTACTGCCTATGTTTTCTTCTAGGAGTTTTATGGTTTCATGTTTCAGTTAGGTCTTTAATTCATTCCAACTTTATTTTTGTGTATGCTGTAAGCAACTTAAGTTATAATCTTTTAGTGGCTGGCAGTGAATCTGAAGTTCCTACAGAAATTATTTAATTATTTGATTACTTGATATTTCACATTTTGATGCACTTAAGAAGCTAGCAATTAATTCCTTGTGTCATCTTTGGTATGCTTGCTAGGTGAGTGTTGTGTGTATCAAAACTAGTGACCAGCTATTGTATCACCAGTCCCTTCTTTCCTTCAACAAGTCATTCATTCTACAGATAGTTAATTTGTTCCAGACATTGTTCTAGAAGGTACAACATAGATGTGACAAATGTCTCTGTTCTTATGGAGGGTCAGTGATAGTGGAAGGATAGAGGAAGACAGACAATAAGCAAATCAATAAACAAGAATTTCAATAGTAAAAAAAAAAAAAGAATTTCAAGTAGTAATAAGTACAGTAAAGAAAATATGTTGCTACGATACAGTAACTTGGCTGGGGCCAGGGAGACACTAGATCTGTTGGTCAAGGATGGTTTCCCTGGATTGCTATCTCAGTTCCGCAACTTGAATGACAAGAAGGAACCAGCTGTTAAGATCTGAGGGGAGGCCAGTGGACCAGCTAGTGCAAGTGCCTAAGGCTTGATTTGCTGATGGAGTGAGGGAAAGCTAGAGTGGTCAGGCATGAGATAGAGAATAAGGGCCATGTTAGGAGTAGAGGCCTGTTTGAAGTTTTTAACTTTGTTCTGTGGAAATTATACTGAAACACACATCAAAATATAAAACAAACTCTTGATAAAGAAATAAATCCCGGGCAGCCCCGGTGGCTCAGCGGTTTAGCGCCGCCTTCAGCCTAGGGCATGATCCTGGAGACCTGGGATCGAGTCCCACGTCAGGCTCCCTGCATGGAGCCTGCTTCTCTCTCTGCCTGTGTCTCCACCTCTCTTTCTCTCTCTCTCTCTCTCTCTCTCTCTCTTTCTCATGAATAAATAAAATTTAAAAATCCTTTTATTAGTGCATTAAATAACATGAATGAAGTTCTAAGGTCTTAAGTTTTGAACTTAATAAGTTTAAATGATACTTAAAATTATCTCGAAACTATAATATGATATGAAAATAGATCTGGGATTTTGATGACAAAGACATAGGTACTGGGAGTCCTACTGTGGTTTATTGTGCACGTTAATAATGGAAGGAAATGTCAGATTCCAGTTAGAGGTGGAGAAGATAGAGAAAAGAAGGTGGAATTTATTTCTTTTCCGTGTTTATGTAGTACTTTGAACTTAAGCCTCTGTAGTCCTTGCGTTAAGACCCTGGAATAGGGATCCCTGGGTGGCGCAGCGGTTTGGCGCCTGCCTTTGGCCCAGGGCACGATCCTGGAGACCCGGGATCGAATCCCACGTCAGGCTCCCGGTGCATGGAGCCTGCTTCTCCCTCTGCCTGTGTCTCTGCGCCTGTCTCTCTCTCTCTGTGACTATCATAAATAAATAAAAATTAAAAAAAAAAAAATTAAAAAAAAAAAAAAAAAGACCCTGGAATAGATTGTGTAGGGCTTTCTAGGCAGTGATAGTGAAAAATGGAGTTTACCAAAAAAAAAAAAATTGATGTTCATCACTTGATGAATGGATAAATAGAATGTATCTATATCTAAATAATGCAACATATTTGTCAATAAAAAGGAATGAAGTACTGATGCATGGTGCCACATGGATGAACCTTGAAAACATTATGCTATGGGACGCCTGGGTGGCTCAGTGGTTGAGCGTCTGCCTTGGGCTCAGGTCATGATCCTGGGGTCCCAGGATCGAGTCCCACATGGGGCTCCCCACGGGGAGCCTGCTTCTCCCTCTGTGTGTCTCTCATGAATTCATAAATAAAACCTTTAAAAAAGAAAAAAAAAAACATTATGCTAAGTGAAAAAAGCAGTGACAATATCCTGTGATCCATTTATGTGAACTGTAGGCAAATTTATAGATAGAGTGAGTGGATTGGAGGTTGCCTGGATTTGGAGGAGTGGGAGGAGGTTGGGGGATGATGGTAGGTTACTGTTAAGGGTATAGGGTTCCCTTTGAGGGCAGTGATAGTGTTTTAAAATTTATTGTGGTGGTGGTCACACAAATCTGTAAATAAACTGAAAACAATTGGATTGTACTTTTTTTTTTTAAAGATTTTATTTGTTTATTCATGAGAGACACATAGAAAGAGAGAGGCAGAGACATAGGCAGAGGGAGTAGCAGGCTTCATGCAGGGAGCCCGATGTAGGACTTGATCCCGGGACTCCAGGATCATGCCCTGGGCCGAAGACAGGCGCTAACCCGCTGAGCCACCCAGGGATCCCCGGACTGTACATTTTAAAATGGAGTGTTGTTTGGTATGTGAATTATATTTCAGTAAAGCTATTATTTTTAATTCAAAAAACCATAACCATTTTGGGAGAAGAAAAACCTAGTTGGAAATTGGCAGCTGGGGCTCAGTATAAGTTATAGGTAGGGGAAAGAATTCAAAATGTTAAAGTTTGCAGGATAGGGAGCAGGTGAGCTCAGAAGGGGCTTATTGAGTCTTGAGCTGCAGCAAGGTTGCATGCAGCTTTTTCAAGTCTAGGATTCTTGTTCCTCCTTTGAGATGCCCTGTGAGAGTATTTGTTTCTAACAAAGGTCAGTTTCATAAAAGTTAAAGATTTGAACTGGGATACAGAATTTAGTTTAAAAAAAAAAATTCTTTTAAACACCAGCAAATGTTTTTGTACTTTTCATCTATACCCTGCTTTTCTGTGTTTCTTAGCATAGTGGTAGATAAGTACACTGGCCATTAAGCCAGTCTGAGGTCTTCAAATAGTGCTAAGTTTACTCTTGACTATGCAAAAGTTTGCCCTTAATCACTGCAAAACATTAATGGGCTAGGAAAAAGTCATTTGTGAATCAGTGCCACCTCTGTGCTTTGCTTCCATCATTCCCCTATTTACCAATAGCATTTGAGCTAGCTAACTCAGAATAAAGAACCAGGCGTTGAAGCACAACAGACATTATGTGGGCAAAGTGTTGTTTATAGACTGTCTAAATAATGTTTCACACATATGTACTATTTTTTTAAATATGTGTAGATGCTGTTGTGATTAATAAAACATGAATTCTTACGATAATTTTGCTGACTTCATAGTAGCTTTTCATCGTTTTCTCAATTAAGAGCTAATATTTCTAGAAAAGATTGGGAACTATTGCTTTGGAGCACAATGCAGTAGGGTAGAGATCACTTTCACAATTCTTATAAAAGAATAATTAGGTATCAGGAAAAAAATCCTTGCAATGTAACCAATAACAATACATAGTAACTATAGCTGAGCTCCTGTTAAATGTCAAGCAGTATATTAAGTGTTATGTGAGTTATCTCACTTATTCCTCTTCTGGGTAGCTGATGTCATTACTCCTGATGACACGGGAAAGGGGCTCAGAGTAACATGCTCCAGATCACAGAGCCAGTAGGTAGCAGAGTTGGGGTTGGCACCCAGGTCTGTAGTCAGGCATTTCACACTATAGACTCCATTGCTTCACTTACTCCTTCTCATATAATTGCTCAGCATGTGCTCTTAAATAGCATCAAAGTAAAGTGCCAGTGTAAATACTAGGCTTGATTAAACCTCTGTTAATTGGAATACTGTATTATTAATGCAAATTAGGGATATAAGGTAAGTTAGAGGCATTTTATTTTAATGACTTTGACTTTGGGGTATTAAATCCTTTTGGAGGGGTATTAAATCTATGAAGAAATACAATTCATTTAATTGTAATTAATATCATGTTTCTGCATCTCTAGTGCTTTGTATGAAGGAGATTACAGACGGGGGGGCAGTGTTTGTTAGTACAAAGCTTTGAGTGCCAGATGATCTCCTTTTCTATAAAATAAATACTAAACATTTGAATTAAAATATGGGAATAAATAGTAACTTTGGAGACTTGCTGCGCTATTTGTGTTTTTTTGGATCAAATACTGTTATCTCAGATGAATTTTTATGATGTGTGGCCTTGTATTTTTTAAAATAGAACTATTTTATTATTTTTTGCTTTCTTTTAGGAAAACACCAAGGTTTATTGTTGGCAGTTTTTGTCACTCCTCTTATTGATCTTCGTTCTGATTTCTCCAAATTTCAGGAAATGATTGAAACAACTCTAGATATGGATCAGGTATGTAATATACTCTTGAATTCAGCAGCAAAGTATTTTTGAAATGCATGTCAGAAGACTTCTCAAATTTCTTTGTTAGTACTTAAAATGTTATTTTTGAGAGGCATCTTTGAGACCGTGGATGTAAGATTAAGTGATGGGTAAAGTTTGTTGTTTTCTTAACAATAACAGTTGGTTTAGAGGATTAACAGAGGAAATAAATGTTGGGCATAACTGGCCTGGTTAAAGGAAATCTCCCAAATAAAAGATTTCACATGAAATCTGAATTTTGTTTTAATTTCAAGAGAGAGGGAAAATTGTAATCACTGAAGAAGAGAAGATAAAGGTAAATATGGAACACAAGAGATGGCAGCTTCTTGGTTTATTTTCCATGTAGGGAAGTCTCTGGGGGAAGAGGTTAGAATATGTGTGTATCTCCTAAATAGTTGTTGATACACTAAAAAGTTAACCATACTCTAATACTGTTGATGTCCAAATTTCTTGTTAGTTGAGAAGAGTATTTAATAGGGTGTAAGAGATCTATATTCTCAGGTCTTTAACAATGTTAAGCAGTAATTTGTATATAAATATAAAGTGGGAATAGTTTCTGAAATAGTTGAAAATATCCTTGTATGAAAATGAATTTGAAAGCAAAATGTATGAAATGGTAAATTTTACTCTGTTTAAAGTTTGTTTATAGAACAAATTTAATATGGGGCCATTGAATATAGTGTTTTTCAAATATGTGACTTTAAAAATCATTATCTTTAAATTTTTTTACACTGAATTTCCTGTCAAAAATGATTATGTAGGAAATATGAGCTGTC
Source organism: Canis aureus (assembly GCF_053574225.1). Lineage (NCBI taxonomy): Eukaryota > Metazoa > Chordata > Mammalia > Carnivora > Canidae > Canis > Canis aureus. Next base: position 52,391,597 of record NC_135621.1, read on the forward strand.
ACATATTCAGCTTAGTTCTGCTGAAATCCTGCAGTTGACTTTGCCCTTTGTGGCCAGCTTTATTCTTCTAAAAGTTGCCATGCTTTTAATACTGTGGGTCTCAAATGTAAGCATGTTACCAGAATTGTCTGATGGGTTTGTTGAAACAGATTCCTGGGCTCTGTCCCAAGAATGAGATTCTTTCCATCTGGGGGAGGGCTAGAAAATTTACATTTCTCACATGTACCCAAATGATGCTGCTTGTCTGGGGACCATACTTGGAGAACTACTTGCGAATAAAGCAAATTACTTCTAATAAGTTAGGAGTGCAATCCTGTTTCATTTCACCAATTTGCAGCTTACTGCAAGTGCTGTGCTTTAGGGCAATGACTGGGTATCATCTGGCCAAAAGTTGGTGTGTATAAATTGAGAAATTTTAAGAGTTTCTTAAAGTTTGTAGTCCTTCTGTCAATGTACACGTCTTCTTTTGAAGACCCTATGCAACTACCCTTTTTTTTTTTTTTTACAGCTGCCTTTTTATCTGGGTCATCACATTCACAGCCTGCCCAGTAGATGTGGAGGCCCTGCCTAATAGGACCTCTCCTCTCCTCCCTCTCCTTCTCTTAGTACAAAGCTGTCTCCTGCAGTAAGCAGTTTTCATTATACACAGGGTATTAGCTATTACTATGATAATTGCAAAAAGCAGCAGGATGATAAAATGTTGGATACTTTTGCTTCATATTATGCCTTTTGATTTATTCCTTTCCCACCTTCCTGCCTTCCTTCCCTCCTGTCATGTGGTGTTTTGACCTCATAGATCAGCCCTTTGGATACATACCTATGGACAACAAAAAAGCCAAAATGATGGTATGCTAAAATACCAGAATATAAATTTTCATTTTAATTTTTAAAAAATATTTTATTTATTTATTCATGAGAAACACAGAGAGAGAGGCAGAGACACAGGCTCCATGCAGGGAGTCCAACATGGGACTCTATCCCAGGTCTCCAGGATCACACCCCGGGCTGAAGGCGGCGCTAAACCACTGAGCCTCTGGGGTGCCACAAAATATACATTTTTAAAGTGTTTTCTTTATTTAAAGCTTTTCTACGTGTAAAGGCAACACATAGTATTAGAACAAGTGAAACAAAATGCTATGAAGAACTATAGAAGCAAAAGTGACCATGCTTCCCTCTTGAGATAAACAGTGTTGACAGCCTAGTGTGTTTCCTCCAGCTCTATTACATTGACTTTCCTTATTGTGGATTAAGATTTTTTACTTTGACCTGAAATACTTGATACGTATCTGTTAAACTAGACTATACTGTGACTGTAAAATAGTAGTCAGTGTTAATTCTCCAGTGATGCTGTAGGATTAGAGTGTTGTAGGATTTTGTGTCTGGAAAGAGTAGATTTTAGGAAGGCAAGCTGTTCAATTATGTGGATATAGACTGGAAAAGAAGAGGTCATTTGTCCTAATTTCATTGTCCCTCAAGATTATGACAAACTTTGATTTCTTAATCTGAAAGTAGAACATTAAGTAGTTAATTTTGTAGGGTAGAAAAAACTTTTCTGCTCTCTTCTGTTCATTGTTGGAGGTATGCTAAGTTAAACTGTTAGATTAGCAAGAGAACAGACAGATTTTTGAGTTCATAGAAAAGTAAGATTCAAGGAGGCTGTTAGAATTTGGGGTTTATAAAAAAAAGAATTTGGGGCTTATGCACTTGCTTGGGGAGGAGAGAGAGAAAGCGCACTTTAGGGTAAAACATGACTTTTAGGAATGATTTATGAGCCCTTTGGAGAATAGATGGAGGATATGATAATTTTTACTACTTGATTGTGAAACTCCCTGGGAGGAGGGGATTTACAACAGCTGAGTTCTTTTGGGAGGCTCTGCTTTTATGGAGATGAGAGAGTTTAGAAACAAGATCTATTCTCAGATACTTCATCTTGGAATAAATTTTATGTTACTACGGCATATTCTGGACCCCCCTCATTAACATTAAGTACTGTGTTGATAAGATGTGAGTTGTGGATTACCCTCACCACCACCACCCCCCATAGACTGTTGAAGGCTAAGCTCAGTATCAGTTGGGGCTCTTTCTTTTGCACATAAATTAAAACTCAGTACATTCTAGCTCATGAAATAGATAGAATAGGCTTTACCTTATAGTTGCTTGATCCAGCAGCTTATTGATACCATCCAGAGGATCTGATTTCTTCATCTTTTCTATCTTTGTGATATGAATTTCAACTAAATGCTGGTTCCTTTTCGGACCTAAGTTGGCTACCTACCAGTAGCAACTCATGCAACATTTCAAGGAAGAGTCCTGCAAGTTGCCTTGATGGAACCATTTTAGCAGTGATTGTGGCTAGGGATATAGAATGTGATGACGGGCCTAAGATAACTAGGGGTGGGTTATCCCTCTATTGGAGATACACAAAATGAGAGCACTACTGGGAAGGGGAGGGAGGGAAATGTGGTGTGGACAACCAACCTTGTCTACTAAGATACTGTTCTGTAACCTAAGACTTTCATATTTTATAGTGTGATGCTATCTTTTAAATAAATATGATTCCTAGTTAAAACCTGCTCTAGATTCTCTAGGGAGTTGGCCTAATAATAGCTTCTTTATTCTGTTACAAGCCTTTAAATTTACCTTGGGTTATAAAGTGAATTCAGCCCTTCACTGTCATTGTAGATATTTGTAATGAATTTAGACATTTAAATTACATGACTCAGAACTACTTTGAGCAAACCTCAGAGGATAGCAATCATTTCGTGTATGATTTCTGAAAGCTTTACTCACGTTTTCCAGCTGTGTACTTAGGAGCTTATGTAATGAAGGGGAACTGTCATTTTTTACATGAATGGTTGGATTAATTTGGGTTTGTTTCCCCCCCGCCGCCCCCAGGCTTAGCTTTGTATATAATGCTTCAGGTGTTTTTGTGTCTGCTTTCCATAAATCTTATGGAAAGATTTTCTATATCTGAAGTATATATAAATGTAGATCAATACTGCCCCCAGGACAAGGTTCATAAAGGCAATGCATTTTCACCAAAAAATAAACATTTTCAGTTAGATTGGGTGATTGAGATATATTAAATTTTAAAATCTTTCTATACTGTATTTGAGCATTTTATCTTTGAATATGAATTTTTACATACACTTCTTAATGGCATTTCCTCTATTACTGGAAAAGTAGTGACTGGGATGGAAAAAATGGAAATAAATAAAATAAATTGAAATAGTTTTTTAAAAAGACATAGTTGCATGATCCTAATACAACTGTATCATTGTATGAGTATATGTAAGCTGTAAAGATACTGTAGTATATAAATGCTTTAATATTTTTGTTCTTGGAAATGAATTTAAAAAATCAAAAAAGGGAAAAAATATTCATGTCCTCCCACTTAGAATTAATTCTAAATACATGTTAACATTTTTGCTTATAATTATCCTTGTTTTCTATTTTTTATTTTTATGTTTTGGTTGAAGTATAGTTGACACACTGTGTTAACATTAGTTTTAGGTGTACAACATGGACAACTCCATGTGTAATGCGATGCTTACCGCAGTGCTATTATGGTACCATTGACTATATTCCCTAAGCTGTACCTTTCATGCCTGCGATTTATTCATTCCATAACTGAAAGCCTGTATCTCCCACCCCCCTCCCTTCTGACAGTTATCAGTTCTTTGTATTTATGGGTCTATTTCTGCTGCCCCCCCCCCCTTTTTTTTGGTGGACCATTAGATTGTTTCTAACTCTTGGCTATTAGGATTAAGGCTTTTATGAACAGTCATATACAAGTATTTGAGTACCTGTTTCTAGTTCTTTTAAGTATTTATTTAGGAATAGAATTGCTGGGTCATATGGTAATTTTATGTTTAACTTTTTGAGGAATCACCAAATTGTTTTTTAAAGTATCTGCACCATTTAACATTCTTGCCAGCAATATAGGAGGATTCCAGTTTCTTCACATTGTTGCTAATAATTATTCTTTCCTGTTGTGGTTTTTTGTTGTTTTGTTTTTGTTTGTTTGAAGACTTATTTTAGATCTTGTGAGCCCGGTTGGGGGGAGGCAGGTGTCCAGAGGGAGAGAAGTCCTCAAGCAGATCCCCTGCTGAATACTCAGACACCCCCACCCCACTCCCACCCAACAAGGATCTCAGGTCATAACTGAGACGAAATCAAGATTTGGCCATTTAACTGATTGATGAGCCACCCAGGTGACTCTATTTGTTTTTTGGGTATTTGTCTTAATAGCCAATCTAGTTTGGGTGTGAAGTGGTATTTCATTATTGTTTGATTTATGTTACCCTGGTGGCTAATGTTGGGCATCTTTTTGTATGTTTGATGGCCATTTATTTGTGTATCTTTGGAGAAATTTCTGTTCAGATCCTTTGCTCACCTTAAAATTGGGTTGTCTTTTTGTTGTTGAGTTGTAAGAGTTCTATATGTATTCTGATAGTAGACCCTTTTTCTAGGGAATATATACTTCTTAGTTTTCCACTTGCCTCAAGTTATTCATAGTGATTGCTTATTATTTTTTTTATAATACTGCTGTATTTGCAGATACATTCCTTGCTTATTTTTAATTTAATTTGTGCCTCCCCCAGCAATTCTTCCTTTCCATAGTTCGTTTTTTTAGGGAGTCAATTTGTGACTTTTTTTTTTTTTTTTAAGATTTTATTTACTTATTCATGTGAGAGAGAGAGAGAGAGAGGCAGAGACACAGGCAGAGGGAGAAGCAGGCTTCATGCAGGGAGCCTGACATGGGTCTCGATTCCGGGTCTCCAGGATCACATCCCGGGCTGATGGCGGCGCTAAACTGCTGGGCCACCGGGGCTGCCCAATTTGCGACTATTTAAGTCCTCTTTTGTATCTTTGCTTTTTATTTCGTTAATTTCAGTTCTTATGTATTTTTTCCCATCAATTTTTGGTTGTTTCTTTTTTTAACCTCTTTAGTTGAATGCTCACTATTTTTGCAGCCTTTTCATTTTCAGTAAGCATTTAAGATTACACTTTTCTTTATATGTATTGCTTAATTTTGTTCACAATGTCTGTAGGCTTGCTCATTTTTGATCTACTGAGTTATTGAGAGATATGTGGACTTCTTTATATAGTTCAGTCCATTATGCCTTTATATATTTTCAACATACAGAGCTATAGTTTGTGTTGAACTGAACCTTCATCATTCTCTATGGACAGTATCCTTTGTAATGCTTTTTGCCTTAGTTTTTTCTGTGTTTTGTTTTGTTTTTGTCTGATAGTAAGAGGGCTATCCCAGAGTTCTTCTTTATTTAGTTTTTTACATGATGTATATTTTACCTTCCTTTGTGAGTCTTTTGTGGTAACGAAACTTATAGCTGGATTTTATTTTTTTTATTTTTTTTATTTTTATTTTTTAAAATGTTTATTTATTTATGATAGTCACAGAGGGAGAAAGAGAGAGAGGCAGAGACACAGGCAGAGGGAGAAGCAGGCTCCATGCACCGGAAGCCCGATGTGGGATTCGATCCCGGGTCTCCAGGATCACGCCCTGGGCCAAAGGCAGGGACCAAACCCCTGCGCCACCCAGGGATCCCTTATTTATTTTGATAATCTTTTAAGTGGCAATTTGAATTTATTTCTGCTATATTACTTTGTGATTCCTGTTCTTCCTGGTTCCCCTCATTATTCATTTTGTCTTTATTTTGTGTACATTGATTGGGTTTTTAAAATTCCATTTTGCCTTGCCTTATCCTTCCCCATCCTATTGCATCCATACTGGTTTGGAAGTTTTTCACAAATTTTTACAAAATGTGTATACATAACTCATCAAAATCAAAAGTCTCTCAATATCTTCTCATTTATCCCCCAAAATACTAGGACCTTAGGATATCTGTGATCAGGTGACATTTCTTCATTATTGGCTGATATTTTAGTTCTTTTTTACCCCTTTACATTTCCATTCTATACAGAGTTAAGTTTAGATTTGCCCATATGCCTACCAATTTCTTTGGTATTCATTCCTTCTTCCTGAATATTCTTTAGGAGTTCTGTTATTGGCAGTCTGTTTAGTCAGGTTTTGTTTATTTGAAAATGTCTATTTCACCCTTGTTCTTAAAGGAATTTTTTGTGGGTGTACAATTCCAAATCGGTAGTAATTTTTCCTCAGTTAACTATGAGATTGTATTGTATGCCATCCTTTGACTTGTGTTATTCCTGTTTAGAAGTCCTGGCTCCAGATGCCGATTCCTTTTACTTCTCTGAGTCCAAAAGTGGATTTCTTTTTCCTATTTGGATTTGCTCTGTTTTCTTAATCAGAGGAGTCATGTCTTTTATCAACTCTGGAAAATTATCAGTCATTATCTCTTTGAATGCTGTGTTCCTTCACTCTCCTAACTGTGGTTGGACATATGTTAGACTTTCACATTCTTTTTCTGCCATGTGTTTGTGCTGCTCTCTTTGTGATCACTTCAGATGTTCCAATTCACTGAGTGTCTCTTCAGCTCTGATGCGTTGTTTAACCAATCCATAGGGTTTTTTTTTTCTCCCAATGATTATATTTTTGTTGATAAAGTTTTTTGGTTCATTTATAACTCTGCATAGTTTTTTTTTAAGTTGTATCTTGTGGTCTTTGCTTATGTGTGTTCCATTCTCTATTATATCACTTCAAACATTTTAATATACTTAATATTCCATATCTACAATTTCTTGGCTTAAATCTACCCCTTGTTTCTGCTGAGGTTTTTTTTTTTTTTGTGACTTTTTTTTTTGTGTGTGACTTTTATTGTTGGTGGCTTCTTTCCTTGTCTGTTACATATATTTAGATTATGAATTTGCATCTGTCTGGGTTCTGTCTGTGCAGATCATACATCCTCCTCTCCCCCAGATAAAATTTGCTTTTGCTGTGTATCTCACAATGTAAGCCAGGAACTTTTTTTTTTTTTCTTTAAGATTCTGTTTATTTGTTTAGGGAGAGTGAAAATGTGTGAGCAGTGGGAGGGAGAGAGAGAATCTCAAGCAGACTACGCTGAGCGCAGAGCCCCACCTGGAGCCTGAGATCATGACCTGAGCTGAAATCAAGAAGAGCTGGATGCTCAACTGACTGAGCCACCCTGGTGCCCCATAAGCAAGGAACACTTTTTAAGTTAATTTCTCAGCCTGGAGTTTTTTTGAACCATTGGAGCAAAGATTTACCTGCTCAGAAGCAAGCAAGAAAGAAAAAGAAAGAGGGAGAGAGGGAGGGAGGAAGCAAGAGAAAGAAAGATAGATGGCTTAATCAAGAATATGGTTTTCTGTCACAGCAGTATGAGCATAGCAGCAAAGGACTGGCAGGATAACCCTGCTGTCTCTGTGACCTGTTTCTTCCTTTGTTGCTCCAGATCCCTAAGGGTATTGCCTTCAAGGTCCAGGTTGGCTTACTACCTTATCATTAATCCAGCCAGTGGGAGAAGATAAAAGGGGAAGAGGAGGATGCATTATGGAAATGGTACACCTCTTTTCTGCTCACATTCTGTTGACCAGAATTTAGTCCTATCCCTACACCTAGCTGCAAGGGAAACTGGAGATGGATTCTTTGCTCTTAGTAGTTCTGTATCCTGTGAAAAATGGTCAGTTCTATTACCCTAAAAGGAAGGGATAATAGAAATGGCAACAGTGAACAGCCTTTTTCCACTGCCAACGAAAGTGGCAGACATTTGAAATCTCAACCCCAGTGAAGTTCAGGTTTTTGTCAGGGAGGAAATTCTGCCCTTTCTTTCCCTTTTCTAGGGGCTTAGTCTGAAAGAGATTTTTTTTTTTTTTTAAGGATTGATTGATTTGAGAAAGAGCAGTGCTCGAGGGGGTGGGGCAGAGGGAGAGGGAGAGGCTTCCCACTGAGTGTGGAGCCCAATGGCTAGGGGCCTCTGAGCCCAGGTGGGGCAGTGCCAGCCCAACACGTGGCTGCATCATCCCAGGACCCTGAGATCGGAGCCCAGGCGGGGCAATGCCAGCCCAACACGCGGCTGCATCATCCCAGGACCCTGAGATTGTAACAGGAAATGAAACCAAGAGTCCAGTGCTTACCGTACTGAGCCACCTAGGTACCTCTAGAGATGGGTTTTGAAAATGGTCTTTCTGGCCTGGCTTTATGCTGGCAGTTCTCTATTTTGCAGGGGCTCTAACGTCTAGTTTTTTCTAACTCAACTATACGTTTATTTGAAAAACTGTTACGCTGTTAGTTATTTCTAGGGTAGTGGAGTGCTTTTTGTTTGTTTTAAGATCTCCAGTAGCTTCCCTATTTATTTTCTCCTACTTAATTATTTAAATCTAGCTTTCATGTGACTTTTGATTATAGCAAGTCTTTCTACTACAGTAGTACAGGTAACTTTTTTTTTTTTCTTTAAGATTTTTTTTGAGGGGCAGCCTGGGTGGCTCAGCAGTTTAGCACCGCCTTGGGTCCAGGGCCTGATCCTGGAGACCCGGGATCGAGTCCCACGTCAGGCTCCCTGCATGAAGCCTGCTTCTCCCTCTGCCTGTGTCTGTGCCTTCTCTCTCTCTCTCTCTCTCTCTCTCTCTCTCATAAATAAATAAAATCTTAAAAAAAAAAAATTTTATTTGAAAGAAGTCAAAATGGGGGAGGGGCAGAGGGAGAGGGAGAAGCAGACTCTCCACTGAGCAGGGAGCCCAGTGTGGGGACTCAACCCCAGGACCCCATGATCCTGACCTGAGTGCTGAGCCAAAGACAGATGCTTAACCAACTAAGCCCACCCATGTGCCCCAGTAGTAGAGGTAATTTGATTCAGTAGTGTCTCTTCTTTTTTCTTTAGTGTGTTGTGTTTATTCATATTTAAATGATAGTGTTAGGACCTGATTAACTTTCTTTTCTTCTTCATTCTTTTATCTTGTTTCTTAATTTCATTATCGTATTTGGAGTTCCAAGCCTGGATTTCTTTTTCTCCATCTTCTGTGTGTAGTCTGATGTAATGAGTGTGTATGTTTCTGGTGATAGGTAGGTGATGTTGTTGGACAGACAACTAGAGGTCGTATGCTAAAGCCTGTTAGAATACTTCAGTTCTAGGTTAGAATACTGAGTTGGGTAGTATATTTTACTATCCCAGATTGTTAGGGAGGAGTGATGTCTTGCCGAAGGGTACCCAGTTTGGAGTGTGGCCCTAAAGTATTTATTTTAGTGCACCAGGACCCAGTCATTCACTTTCCCTAGTTTCACTCCAGTCTCCTCAGCAATGTTTTTACCACAGTATTTCCCCCTCCTGAGACTGGGAAATGGAAGGATACTGGTTCTTCTTTCTTTTCTAGATTGGGGATTATTAGCAAGGATTCTCAGGATTGACCGATAGGCTTCTGGAAGATGGGGGTGAGGATAGGAGCTTGACAGGGCTCACTTCTCTTAAGTTCACTAGAAGAGGCAAACGCTTTAGCAGTGTCAGCCTACTGCTGTAGCATTATTTTCCCTGGAATTATAAGTCTTGGCTCTTGTTTCTAGATCATCTTCACTCTCTGTTAGAATAAACAGTATAATATTATTGATGTACCATCATGCAGATATTGTGATGTTTATCATTTTTGGGTTTTGCTAGAACAGATAAATCTGCAGAGATCTTATTTATTCCTGTGTTGTTTTGCATCTGTTGCATTATTCCTTAGGTTGAATTCCTGGGAGTAGAATTGCTGTGTCAAAGAGTGTAACAAATTTCTCTGAACCTTCTCGCATACTGCCTTTTTTTTTTTTTTTTTAAGGTTATAACAACTTAGATTCTCACCAGAAATGAATGAGTATAGTAATTTCATTGTAGCCTCATTAGTATTTGGTGGTAGGATTTCTTTTCCTTTGAAAAAATAGCTGTAGAATAGTATCTTAAGGTTGCTTAAATATTCATATCTTTTATTGTTGAGCTTTAGCATTTTTCTGTGTTAGTTTACTACTTAATTTCTCTGTGAGTTATGTTTTTATGTTTGCCTATTTAATGACGTTGATATTTTTCTCATACATGCAAACCAAGTTCCTTTACAAAAGAAAATGTTAACCTTTCCATTTTTAAATTTTTGTAAAGCTACATTTACAGATCTTTTTGTTTTTTAAAAATTAGGTTTATTCAAAAATTTAAATTTTAATATAATGAAATCTCAGTTTAAGTTAAACAAGTTAATTGATAAATATTTTAGTCTCTTTTTTTGCTAACTTTTTATAATTTTAGTCCTTATTCTTGTGTGTTCATCTGTGGTATGTAAAGAAGGTGTGCCCTGATTAAATGGAGAGTAATTAGAGATTAATTATATTAATCCCAATTATTATGTTTTTAAAAATCTCCTTGTCTAAGAAAACTGACTATCCTCTATTGTGTGTTTCTACATAATTCTTTTTTAGTAGGGTTTTTGTGCTTTTGTTTTTAATAGGCTCAACACCAAACGTGGGGCTTGAACTTTTATCCCTGAGATCGAGTTGCATGCTCTGCTGACAGAGCCAGTCAGGCTTCCTTCCTGTAATTCTTTTTTTTTTTTTTTTTTTAAGATTTTATTTATTTATTCATGAGAGACGGAGAGAGGTAGAGACGCAGGCAGAGGGAGAAGCAGGCTCCATGCAGGGAGCCCGACATGGGACTCCATCCTGGGCTTCTCACCCCGGGCTGAAGGCGGCACTAAACCACTGAGCCACCTGGGCTGCCCCCCCTCTAATTCTTTTTAATAATTCTTAGTATCTGTAAGGATATACTTCATTCTTTTTAAAAAGGTATTCTTTTCTAATTTTGTCTAAGTATTAATTGTTTTGTTTCAAAAAGGGATTCCTATTGGACAGTCTCTTAGGAATGAGTAGATGGTCATGTTCAGTTTGGTTTTCTTTTTTGATGGTTTACCTTTTTGTTTACCAGTTTTGTTTTGTTTGTTTTTTTTTAATTTTTATTTATTTATGATAGTCACACACAGAGAGAGAGAGAGGCAGAGACACAGGCAGAGGGAGAAGCAGGCTCCATGCACCGGGAGCCTGACGTGGGATTCGATCCTGGGTCTCCAGGATCGCGCCCTGGGCCAAAGGCAGGCGCCAAACCGCTGCGCCACCCAGGGATCCCAGTTTACCAGTTTTAAATATTCCAATAAGCAGTAATTTTTTTACAAAAGTCCTAAATAGTTAAGACTTTGTTTCTAAATATTTTCTGTATACATTTGCCATTGTAAGTGAGAACTATCTTTCATTATGATTTCTTGCTGGCTATTACTGGTAAGAATTTAGGGAAACAAAGTAAGAGATTTTTTTAAAAGGATTTTATTTATTTATTTTAGAATGAGTTAGAGAGCAGGAGTAGGGCAAGGGGCAAAAAGAGGGGGAGAGAAAGAATCCCAAGCAGGCTGCTGAGCTTGGAGCCCAACCCTGAGATCATGACCTGAGCCAAAATCAGGAGTCCGACATTCAACCAGCTGAGCCACTAGGCATCCCCTTGAGAGATTTTGATCAGCTTTCAGTGTGCAGAAATGAAATTCTGTAGCTTTTTAAAAAAATTCTGAGGTTCTGAAGATGAATTCGTGGTTTGAGTAAAAACTATGCATTCTGTTAAAGGCTATGAACATTGAACGTTCTTTAGTAATGTTCAGGAAGAACATGTTGAACATTGTTTAGGGGGAAGTATAAATAAAAATAGCTACTACTAGTAGTGATATAAGTACTGCAGCTTTTTCATCTAATTTTTGGACATCTAGAGCTCTAAGCTCCTTATAAACAGAATATTACATCTAATAAGTGGAAACTCCTTATAGTCTTGGCTTAAAACATGAGTTTAACTCAAAATACAAGTGAAATTCAAATGAAGGAAATGAAAGTACATTGTTATTTCCATCTTTACCCATCATTTATAGAATTCAGCTATTCTTTGTTCTGTTTTTAGGTGGAAAACCATGAATTCCTTGTAAAACCTTCATTTGATCCCAATCTGAGTGAATTAAGGGAAATAATGGATGACTTAGAAAAGAAGATGCAGTCAACATTGATAAGTGCAGCAAGAGATCTAGGTAAGAAGGCCTCATTGGTGGTTTGAGTAATTCTTTTGTCTCTATATCCTCCACACCGGTGCCAGAATTACTTTCCTAGAAGACACAGTAGATCATGCCACTTCCTTGTGTAAAGTGCCAGGCCTTTCCTCCACAGAGTAAGATTACAAATACTTCCAAGTTGAAGTATAAGATTCTTTGCATGTGGAGCCTCACCCTCTTCCAGATTCATCTCTTACTAACTCTATAACCCTAGGATGATCCCACATTCCTGACAGACAAGTCAATTAAGAGGCCCTTGCATCATTTCCTTCAAATAGGATCTGTATTAAATGTCACCTCCTCTGTAAGCTTCATTCTACTAGGAATGGTTCATTTATTTGGTGTTTGGGTTCCCAAGCACTTCATTAACATCAGCATTTTTTAAACATCTGCCTTCCATACTAGATTTTTTTTCTTTTTGAGAGCGAGAGTGCATGCATTAGTGTGAGTGGGGAGAGAGGGAGAGGAAGAGAGAAAAATCTTTTTTTTTTTTTGGTAAGATTTTATTTATTTATTTACGAGAGAGATGGAAACATAGGCAGGTGGAGAAGCAGGCTCCCTACGGGGTGCCTGATGTGGGACTTGATTCCAGGACCCCTGGATCATGACCTGAGCCAAAGGCAGACGCTCAACCACTGGGCACCCAGGTGCCCCAGAGGGAAAATCTTAAGCAGAGTCATCCTCACCCACTATAGAGCCCAATGTGGGGCTTGATCTCACAGCCCTGAGATCATGACCTGAGCTGAAATCAAGAGTCTGTTGCTTAACTGACCCAGCCACCCAAGCACCACCATACTAGATTATTAATTCCCCAAGTTAGTCCTAATTATTCACCCTAATTTGTTTTGAATTTATGAACCTTTTTGTTTGAGAATCTCTCATGTTTGTTGAATGAATAAATAAATCTTAGCACATTAGAAGACCCCTCAAGTAGTAATTCTTATTAAACTTTTGGATAATTTTTTTTTTTAAGATTTTATTTATTTATTCATGAGAGACAGAGAGAGGGGCAGAGACCTAGGCAGAGGGAGAAGCAGGCTCCCCACTGGGAGCCCGATGTGGAACTCCATCCTGGAAGTCTGGGATCACCCTCTGAGCTGAAACCAGAGGCTCAACCGGCTGAGCCACCCAGGCATCCTACTTTTTTTTTTTTTTTTCCAAGACTTTATTTATTTAATCATGACAGACAGAGAGAGGCAGGAGCAGGCTCTATGCAGGGAGCCTGACATGGGACTCGATCCCAGGTCTCCAGGATCACACCCTGGGCCGAAGGTGGCGCTAAACCACTGGGCCACCGGGGCTGCCTGGCATCCTACTTTTTGAGAAATGGATGAAAGTTATGAATCCTCTTCCCAAAAATACGTCCATACCTACATATACAAAAAATTTGCAAATAGTTTCCATGAAAAATCCATATATGGGCTAGACCCTAGGTAAAGAATCTTTGTCTTTCTTTACCCTTCTCATTTCATAGCTCTTTTTACATTCCTTTTTCTTTTTTTCTACATTCTTTCCACAATCTCTTTCCTCCCCAGCCCAGTGAAGTCTGTCTTTAGTTGTTTGCTGGTACTAATATTTGATAGCCATCCCTTAGCAATTAAATTTATAGATATGATCTCTCTCTTCTGGCTTACACTCTAAAGATGACATTGATGAATGAGGTGATGAGGACAGATTTATAAAAACTCAAAAATCTTAGGTAAAGTCTAGCTGATTGATCATTGCTTATTTTGGGAAGTTTCCTATACTTAACAGACAATATATGTCCTAGTTGTATAGAGTTTGATTGTGAGCATTTTAAGTTTTTGTATGGAAAGTATATTTGTGCACTTTAATCATACTCTTTATTAGTTCCAGAGAAATTCTTTAGTGAAATAAAGAACCCTGATGCAGAACTCCACAAGGACAGGGCCCATATCGGATCCATCCTTGTGCCCATAGCCCACTGTTGTGCTCTGCAGACTTGGATGGGTACACCCAGAAAGCATTTCTGCATCAGAAGCTAACATTAATAAAAGAGTTTAAGGTTTTTATAGATAGCCTTCATTCATATAGTTTTTGAGAGAAGTAGTTCAAATATTTCCCAGCTAACCTTAATTTCCAGTGTGCTGTCTTATAATGAAGGTATGTTTTTCACCATTTAGAGTTAATTGTTTTAGATATTTACATTGAAAAACAACTGTAGACATCTATGACCTTTTTCTTTATTTCCATTTCATGAAGGTTTGGATCCTGGCAAACAGATTAAACTGGATTCCAGTGCACAGTTTGGTTATTATTTTCGAGTAACATGTAAGGAAGAAAAAGTCCTTCGCAACAATAAAAACTTCAGTACAGTAGATATCCAGAAGAATGGTGTTAAATTTACCAACAGGTTTGTATTACCTATATTATTTTGTTAAGCCTTCAGTAGCTCCAAGGAACTAAATTATTCTCGGATGAAATGTGCATGTTCCATAAGGAAGTTTTACCTTATTAATTGATATGAGGTATCAGGTAAGAAAGAAGCTTTATATTCTTTTTATTTTTTTTACATGTGGATGAATTTATTCAGCCCACCGAAAATGTGTTCTCACTCTGTGCCATGCTCTTTATTAGTTGCTGGGGCCATGTTGGCTCTATGGAAGCTTTATATTCTTATAAGAGCCTCATCAGGTGTTTCAACACTACTTGTTAAATAACTCCTCTCTTCCTCATTGACTGAAGTGACACTTTGGGTCTGTTTTTAAGATTCTTTCATGGGGCACCTGGGTGGCTCAGTGGAGTGAGCGTCTGGCTTTTGATTTTGGCTCAGGTCTTGATCTCAGGGTCATGGGATCAAGCCCTGCATCCGGCTCCCTGCTCAGTGGGGAGTCTGCTTGAGATTTTCTCTTCTTCCTCTTTCTAAAAGAAATAAATCTTTAAAAATAGAAAAAAGATTGTTCAGAACACCTAAGTGGCTCAGTGGTTAAGGGTCTGCCTTTTGCTCACGGCGTGATCCCAGAGTCCCGGGATCAAGTCCCACATCGGGCTTCCTGTATGGAGCCTACTTATCCCTCTGCCTGTGTCTCTCATGAATAAATAAATAAAATCTTTAAAAAAGAGAGAGAGAGAGAGACACCTAACTCTGGGAAATGAACAAGGGGTAGTGGAAAGGGAGATGGGCAGGGGGTTCGGTGACTGGGTGACGGGCACTGAGGGGTGCACTTGATGGGTTGAGCACTGAATATTATGCTATAGTTTGGCAAATTGAACTCCAATTTAAAAAAAAAAAGATTGTTCTTTCACATATCTCTCACCATTCTTTTTTTTTTTTTAAGATTTTATTTATTTATTCATGACACACACACACACACACACACACACACACAGAGGCAGAGACACAGGTAGAGGGAGAAGCAGGCTCCATGCAGGGCGCTGGACATGGGACTCGATCCCTGGTCCCCAGGACGAGGCCCTGGACTGAAGTGGCACTAAACCGCTGAGCCACCCGGGCTGTCCTCTCTCACCATTCTTTTGGTCAATATGAAATAGATCATATCATGGTTAGTTTCAATTATGCTTCCATATCTGTCAGTTTCCTATCATCTCTCTCTCTACTTTATAATTATTTTCATGTTTGTTTTTTCTAAGAAAGCTTTGCTATCATTAATCAGTTAAAAAAATTCTGGTATATCACAGGACGCCTGGGTGGCCCAATCAATTGGGCCTCTGCCTTCGGCTCAGGTCATGGTCCCAGGATGCTGGGATCCAGCCCTGAGTTGCGCTCCCAGCTTGGTGGGGAGTCTGCTTCTCCCTCTCCCTCTGCCTGCCTCTCCCTGGCCCTGCTTGTATGCACTCTTGCTCTGTCAGATAAAATCTTTTAAAAAATTCTGATATGAGGTGCCTGGCTGGCTCAGGTGGTTGAGCATCTGTCTTTAGCTCTGGGCATGATCCTGGGGTCCTAGGATCGAGTCCTGCATCAAGCTCCTTGCAGGGAGGCTACTTCTCCCTCTGTCTCTGTCTCTGTGTTTCTGTGTCTCTCATGAATAAATAAAATCTTTTTAAAAAATCTGTTGTATGAACTGGATATATAAATTAGTTTAGGGAAATGCCTACCAGCTTTAGTGAGGCCACTCATTAGGTTATTGCTTTTTAAAAATCCTGTTTCAGGGACGCCTGGGTGGCTCAGCAGTTTAGAGCCTGCCTTCGGCCCAGGGCGTGATCCTGGAGTCCTGGGGTCGAGTCCCACATCGGGCTCCATGCATGGGGCCTGCTTCTCCCTCTGCCGGTGTCTCTGCCTCTCTCTGTGTGTCCCTCATGAATAAATAAATTAATAAATCTTTTCTTTAAAAAAAAAAAAAAAATCCTGTTTCATGCTAAAAAAGATTTTACAAGTTTTCTTTTTCCTTCACTGATGTAAGGAAGTTTCTGAACAAATTATAGGTGAAAAAAATAATTATTTTGAAATAATCTTCTGTGACTTGAGATGAGGACATTTATCTTTTTCCTTCTTGTACTCTATTAAAATCTATGTCAGGCCTTACACCCACTCCTCCTGAATATCCCCCATATTTCACAGGGTAGTTTTGTGTATGTGATCCCCTTTTATCCATTTACTGAGCAAGTATTTTGAGTGTCTATTACATGCAGTTGTTATTCTAGGTGTTCAGACACCACAAGAATGAAAACAACCTGTTCAGTTTGTTTCTTGTAACAATTCTGAAATAAATAGGTTTATTTCTCTATTTATTCATTTATTTATTAAAGATTTTCTAATTTATTTACTCATGAGAGACAGAGAGAGAGAGGCAGAGACACAGGCAGAGGGAGAAGCAGGTTCCATGCAGGGAACCCGATGTGGGACTTGATCCCGGGTGTCCAGGATTAGGCCCTGGGCTGAAGGCGGCACTAAACCGCTGAGCCACCAGGCTGCCCTATTTCTCTCGTTATTTAGATAAAAAAAAAAACCAAAACTCCCAATTCCCCAGGATTAGACAGGTAGTAACAGTAGATTCACAGCTACATCTCCTATTGCCCAATTTAGTAGTAGTTTTTCCAGCAAACTATATCCCTGATTCAAACTATATGCAATAATGGCTTAGGTAAGACAGAACTTTTGGGGTATTATAACCACCTTCAAATCGTCATTGGTTAGTTTTTAATAAAAGAGATTGAGCTGAATAACCACATTTAGTCCAAAAGTTGTGGCAGATTCATTTATTTATTTTTGTCAACAAATTGAATGCTTGCTTTATATCTGACTTCTGACCAGTTAATTTTCCTTCTTAAAAACCTCCTGTGTCTGTCATCCAGAAAAATCTAGAACCTTTATTGTAACCTGCAGAATTTGATCCTCATCTACTTTCATTTGTTCTTCTTTTACATAGTGGTCTCACTTTTATAATGTCTTTGTCGTTTGTTTGTTTGTTTGTTTATTTATTTATGAGAGACGCAGAGAGAGGAGCAGAGACATAGGCAGAAAGAGAAGTAGGTTTCCTGTAAGGAGCCCGATATATGGGACTCGATCCCAGGACCCTGGGATCACGCCCTGAGCCAAAGGCAGACGCTCAACAGCTGAGCCACCCAGGCATCCCAAGATTTGGTTTTCAAAACATTTTCATTCCTTTTTGACAACCTTCACTATCAAAAGATAGCTATATACTATAGTAATGAGAGAAACTGTGTGTGTGTGTATTTGAAAAAGGGAATTTGACCACTATTTGAAATGAGGATGAAGATTTACTGTATTTATATTTTAGAAAAGGTCACAGATCAGAATTTTACTCAAGGGAATAAATGTTACAGCAAGAATTGTGCCAGTGGGCTCTTCCAAACAGAGTAAATATTAATACAGTGGATTTCATCCACATCTGCCCCTAATGATTTGCCCATTTTCTACTCACATTTTCATTTTAATTATTGTTCTGGTGCTTATAGGACAGATGCTCTGGGCATATTTTATGTAGTAATATTTACTTCCAGTAGATTTTTTTTTAAGATTTTATTTATTTATTCATGAGAGAAGAGAGAGGCAGAGAGAGGAGAAGCAGGCTCCCCACGGAGAGCCCAATATATGGGACTCGATCCCTGCACCCAGGATCACGCCCTGAGTTGAAAGCAGATGCTCAACCACAGAGCTACCCAGGTGTCCCAGATTTTGTTTTTAATTATAGATTTTATTCATAAGAGACATAAGCAGAGAGAGAGGCAAACTTCCTGCAGGGAGCCTGATGGGGGACTCGATCCCTGGACCCTGGAATCATGACCTGAGCCAAAGGCAGATGCTCAACCACTGAGCCACCTAGGTCCCCATGATTTGGTAATTTTTAATAATATTATTATCTTGATTTGCAGCAAACTGACTTCTCTCAATGAAGAGTATACCAAAAATAAAACCGAGTACGAGGAAGCCCAGGATGCCATTGTTAAAGAAATTGTCAATATTTCTTCAGGTAAATTTAATAGAACCAATATGTTAAATGTTCTGAATATAACCTGGTTTCTCGTAATAGAAAAAATATTGGGTTGTTTGAAGCGTTTTTTTAAAAAGCTGTTACATACTGTGACTATTATGTTAGGCAACCTATGAAATAATGCATGCTGTATTGTGATAGGAAAAGTCACTGAAAATAACTCTTGTAAATTCAAAGATAAGCTAGTACAGGCTCAGGAATGAGAATACCCTGAAAAACACATGCATAGAAGCACAAAATTTAGTGTAGTTGTAACAAGGAAAAGAAACACCCAAGAGCTACAAGGCACTAATAATCTTAGATTATCTGTGGCTTATGCTCTAATTTCTGGAAATAAATATCACTGAAAAACAAATAGAAAATCACACATGAAGCAAGCCTTCTGGATTCTGTGTGCCGTTTTTATTTTTTTAGATTTTTAAATTTATTTATTTATTCATGAGAGACACAGAGAGAAAGAGAGGTAGAGACACAGGCAGAGGGAGAAGCAGGCTCCATGCAGGGAGCCCGATGTGAAACTTGATCCCGAGTCTCCAGGATCACACCCTGGGCGGAAGGCGGCGCTAAACCGCTGAGCCACCCGGTCTGCCCCTGCGTGCCATTATGTGGATTTTCAGATTTCCTTATGGAGGGCACTGTTGAGAAAGTTGCATGACTTGACACTACGATATTGCCCTTAGCACGGAATGAATGTATATTTCACACAGGACTAGGGCCAATATGTCAAACTGGAAGGCTTGCCTGTCGTCATGGGTGTATTGACTATAGCTTTTATTGTGCATTTCAAAAATATACCAAAGAACTACTTCAACCAGGTGATCAAAGGTATCATCAGTACTGGGACAGAGGATATATATATATATGTAATTTCCTGATGTGATGTGGAGGGAAGAGCACAGTATTGCCCATGTGGTATTCTTGACAAAAATGTTTAACCTGATTGTTAACAAGAAGGGAAAGCTTAGATAAATTTAGATTGTGGGACAGTCTTTTTAAGTCCTGTACTCTTTAAAACTGTCTGTGTCATGGTAGCAAAAAAAAAAAAAAAAAAAAAAAGAATGGGCAAGATCTATTCTAGGTTATAGGAGACTTAATGGAGACATGACAAGCAAATGCAGTAGATGGTCCTTTATTGGATCTAGGACTAGGAGTTGGAGGTAGGGAAGAGCTACCAAGGACATTTGGAACAAATTTGTGAAATTTAATAAGAGATAATATGGTATCGGAGTCATATTTTCTGGGTGTGTATTTTAAGTAGGAGGATGTCCTCGTTTCTAGGATATTCATGCTAAATTATTGAGTGGTAAAAAGTTATTTAAAAGCTATGCGCAAATAAAAAAGCTATGCACTTGTATAGTTCTGTAAATTATTTTACTATTATGAATTTTATAGTAAGTTAAACATAAACTTAAAAGATTTTAATATACTTTATATATTGATTTGAGGTGAATGAGATT
Source organism: Canis aureus (assembly GCF_053574225.1). NCBI lineage: Eukaryota > Metazoa > Chordata > Mammalia > Carnivora > Canidae > Canis > Canis aureus. The sequence goes on from NC_135621.1 coordinate 52,411,482, forward strand.
TGTAAAGATTACGTTTTTGTTTGGCGGTAACAGATAACTCTAGTTGAATTATGTTCCTGAGCCTACTATGCATTTTTTTATTGGCCCTCTAAATACTGTATATTCAAACTAGAAGTCTTCCTCAAAAACAAACAAACAAAAAACCTCTGATTCATCAAGCACTTATTAGATTAAAGCTGCTAGCTTTAAACATTTAAATTAAGGAGAGTGTTTTGTATTTAGAGTTACCTTAAACTTAAATGAAACTTTTCTTGGGGGATCCCTGGGTGGCTCAGCGGTTTAGCGCCTGCCTTCGGCCCAGGGCGTGATCCTGGAGTCCCGGGATCGGGTCCCACGTCGGGCTCCCTGCATGGAACCTGCTTCTCCCTCTGTCTGTGTGTGTCTCTGCCTCTCTCTGTGTCTCTCATGAATAAATAAATAAATAAAATATATTTTTAATTTATTTATGATAGTCACACAGAGAGAGAGAGAGGCAGAGACATAGGCAGAGGGGGAAGAAGCAGGCTCCATGCACCAGGAGCCCGACGTGGGATTCGATCCTGGGTCTCCAGGATCGCGCCCTGGGCCGAAGGCAGGCGCCAAACCGCTGAGCCACCCAGGGATCCCTAAATAAAATCTTCAAAAAGAAAAAAAAAAAAAGAAACCTTTTCTTGGTCTAATATACATATTATCTTTATTTAAAAATGTAATGGATTATTTTTGTAGTTTTCTATCTTGCTGTTAAACTAGAAAAGGTGATGCTATTGAGCCAGGTGATGTGAGATACCAAGTGTAGACTTAAGAGGCTTCGGTTTTCCTTTTTTAAAGGAGTTATAGTAAATACTCCATTAATGTTCAGGTGATTCTTGTAGGGTTCCTACATGAGAGGGTAGTGTGAATCATTCCTTTTTTTTTTTTTTTTTAAGATTTTATTTATTTATTCATGAGAGACACACAGTGAGAGAGAGAGGCAGAGACACAGGCAGAAGGAGAAGCAGGCTCCATGCAGGGAGCCCGATGTGGGACTCGATCCCAGGTCTCCAGGATCACATTCTGGGCTGCAGACAGCTCTAAACCGCTGGGCCACCATGGCTGCTCCCTCCCTTTTAAAAAAGAATACATGTTAGATAAGACAGGAATGAATTTTAAAGTGGTGTAACAGTAAGAGAATTACTTGGATTCAGCCATTCATAATTTTTATTTTTAAAATATTTTATCATTTTTATGGGGAATAAGAAAGTCAAAGAGGAATCCTATTTCCTGCCACTTGATTAAACTCATAACTTTGTGTTTTTCTAAAACCCTATTCTTGTGAATTTCCTTTGAAGCTCTTGACACATTGGTGCCCATGTGATAGTTCTACATAAGTGTGGGTATGTCACACCAACCCCTCAGAGCTATTGAAATTTTAGGATCTATTCTACAAAATTTGACCATTTTTATCGCTTAAACATGCATTGCCTGGCATGTGTCAGGGACTTTTTAGTGTACATAATAGCTTTTAGTTTAATTGCCTAGCAGAGTAGAATCTCGTTGAAAGTATTTTAAGTGACAATTATGGATCTAAATTATGCTATAATTCAACCGCATGTGATACTGATAGAAAAAAAAAAGCTTAAACTCTCCTGGTCAGGTTTATATAGACACAGGCCTTGATAGTCACATTATTCTATCTTACAATCTGGTGTTTGCATGTTTCTTATGATAAGCAGCTGTGTGTTTTTTAGTTTAATGGATTTTGATAAGGGAGGGCATCACACTTTTTTGAAATCTATTCATACTAGGGGAAGATGTAGTAATACAGTTTAATCTTGTGAGGTTTTAGGTATTCTTTCAAGTTTAATTATGGCAATCTTCTGTTAATTTTTTAAAGTATATAAATAAGAAAATGGATTTTAAATTCCCAAATAGGGAAGTTAATTTATTCCCATAATGGCTTATATATATTTTCTTTATTCAGTATTCCTGTGCACATTTTCTATTTTTATATAGGCTATGTCGAACCAATGCAGACACTCAATGATGTGTTAGCTCAGCTAGACGCTGTTGTCAGCTTCGCTCATGTGTCAAATGGAGCACCTGTTCCATATGTACGACCGGTCATTTTGGAAAAAGGACAAGGAAGAATTACATTGAAAGCATCCAGACATGCTTGTGTTGAAGTTCAAGATGAAGTTGCATTTATTCCTAATGATGTTCACTTTGAAAAAGATAAACAGATGTTCCACATCATTACTGGTAAAAACAAAACAAAAAAACCCCACCTAAATTATGGGCTTTCTTTGGGGGGGTAATTGTTATGGTGGAGTGGAAATATTTTAAAGTGATGAAGAAAATCCTGGTCTTTGATGTTCGAAAAAGAACGTGTTACTCATCCTAGTTAGTAATATGCTCACATTTGGGTTAGAGGGAAGATTTGGAAGGAGGGGGAGGCCTTAAAGAACGAATGTCATCTTTATAAGAAATCTGTTCCACTGGTTTAGTGCATTTAGATAGGAATATTCCTTTAACCTCAAAGCCTCCCTTTGAGCCAGAACATTCAATAGTGAGGTCATTGAAGGTCAAACAAAACTGACTGCTGCAGTGCCCTCAGCTTGAGGTAGCAATTCTTTTAAAGACATGGGACTGTATTCCTGTGAAATGTGAAAAAAGTTTGTTTCTAGACTAATGTAGCATGTCTCAGACTAAAGTGTTTTTAGATCTTAACCATATTTTATAAAACAAAAGTGAAGGGCAGGGCAGATAGTCTTTGGGCAAATGTATTTGGGAAACAGTGACTGTATTCTAGTTCCCCAAATAGATCTTTAAGTTGTCCATATGATCTAACCTAGACAGATCATTTATGCTTTAGTGAAAAGAAGAGCTATGTCTCTTCAGGCTTTAATGTGGAGTTTAAGTGATTTGAAGGATTAGACCATACTACCCATTCCCTAATAGCCTCATTTATTAATGAATTACAGTGTTCAGTTAGTTAATTAGGTATGTACTTTTCTGGATGACATAAAATTATTGTGCAGGTAACTGTATGAGCTGTGGGAAAATCTTGGTTCTTCTAAAGGCAAATTCTGTAATTTGTAAGGTGTATATTTTGGGTCCTCTTGATGAAGGATGCCATGTAGGTTTGTCTGAAGAGAAAATAACATTACTTTGGCAGTTAATGGTTCTGCTTATATGCCATATTATATAATCAGGTGATTAGTCACAAATGTATGATTTAGGACTAGCAATTTATTAGTGGCAGAAATAACTTAATAATCTTGCTTTTTGATGTAATTTATTTTAAAGGCCCCAATATGGGAGGTAAATCAACATATATTCGCCAAACTGGGGTGATAGTTCTCATGGCCCAGATTGGGTGTTTTGTGCCGTGTGAGTCAGCAGAAGTGTCCATTGTGGACTGCATCTTGGCCCGTGTAGGGGCTGGTGACAGTCAGTTGAAAGGAGTCTCCACATTTATGGCTGAAATGCTAGAGACTGCTTCTATTCTCAGGTGAGTGAATTTCCCAGTCCCCTCAGACTGGAAATGAATATCTCTTTCCTGTGATAAGTATATTTGCAGATTCATCTATAAAACATCAGAGAATCTTTATCTAGTTCAGTAGTTGTCTTGTGAACTTTATGCACTTCATATTGTCTTAAAAGGATAATTGGTAATCACTGAGGAAAGCTGCTTTGATTTTTACATTTGTCTTATGGTTTCTGGTAGTTGTTCACCTTGTAACTCTCACTACTGCCATGCTTTTGCTTGAACTATTCACAGTACCTGGAATGTTTACCCCCTTTCCTTTCTAATCTTTGAAGGCCTTAATGACAGAAATTCTGTTTTTCTGATGATTTTCCTTGTCACATAAGCCTCAGGTCATGGGTGTTTCTTCTCTGAACTCTTTGACATGTAATTTATTAGGTTTTTTTATTTTAGAGGTTACTGAAATCTCTTTATTTCACTTTTTAGGTGCCTCTTTAAAGATAGAGAAGCTATGCCTTCCATTTCTTGGTGTCTTCTAAAGCACATCACATATAGTAGATCCTTAGTAAATTACTGTTGATTGTTTGTGGGGAATTATAGAAGCAGTACAACAAGCTAATATTCATAACTTAAAAACTAAAGAAATAAGCAAAATATGTCAGTGGTGATTCACAGAAAAATAAATGACCAGTAAGCACACGAAGAATTGTTGAATTCTTAGGGCACCTGGGTGGCTCAGTTGGTTAAACACACAACTGTTGATCTCAAGGTTGTAAACTCAAGCCCCACATGGGCTCCACACTGGGCATGGAGCCTACTTTAAAAAAAAAAAAAAAAAGTACTGTTGCATTCTCTAATTGAGAAAAAAAAAAACAAACAAAATCCCCTCCTTATATTTGTATTTGTTATTAGTATTATTGATATAAAATACAGATACTTTTACAGGCGCCTGGGTGGATCAGTGGTTGATATTTGGTTAAAGAAGAGAATGCAAATATCTGATTGGTAGGGCTGTGGCTGGCATGCCAATTTACATGACTACCAGTTGTGTGTCGTAACATGACACCCTTGTCCCATTTCTAAAATATTGGCTGGTTTGATTGGCAAAACATAAATGATAGCTGATTTGGAAATTCTTTGATTATTGTTAGTGAGATTGGTAATTCAATAAATACTTATTTACTATTTGTTTCCTTCTCCATCAGTTGTTTATGATCATGCCCATTTTTTTATTGACTACTGAATTTTTTTTATATATTAAGATAATCCCTTATGTCCCTTAACACATCTTTCCCATTATATTGCCTTAATTTTGGTTTTTGTATTATCATATATCATATGGGATATCATATGGGATTTTCATGTAATTATGTGTTTCAGGTCTGCAACCAAAGATTCTTTAATAATCATAGATGAATTGGGAAGAGGAACCTCTACCTATGATGGATTTGGATTAGCGTGGGCTATATCAGAGTACATTGCAACAAAGATTGGTGCTTTTTGCATGTTTGCAACACATTTTCATGAACTTACTGCCTTGGCCAATCAGATACCAACTGTTAATAATCTACATGTCACAGCACTAACTACTGAAGAGACCTTAACTATGCTTTATCAGGTGAAGAAAGGTGAGTGTATACCACTTATGTACCGTAAATTCGGGCGTGACTGGGAAATTTACTACCCTTGATGTCATCAGTCATTGTCTTATTCTTTTTTTTTTTTCTTTTTTTTCATTGTCTTATTCTGAGTGTGAATTAATTGATGTTTGTACAGAACACATTTACTCTCAATTCATAATCTGGGCACAAGGACAGGATACATTGTCTATATTTCTGTGTCTCATAGTAGGACTGCTCATTATAAGACGGTTGCGGGAAGAATAACCCATTGTCTACAACATTATTACTGAGGGTTTTGTACTACTTCCCATGACAATCTGATTTCTTGTCAGAGTATCTTCTAGATGCTAACAATTATAGGCTTTGAAGTTCCATCTGTTAATCTTAAATAAACCACTTGTTATGATTATCTAATTGTATTTTTAAGGATGTGTTACATAAACAGGTTCATTTAAAGATAGGATTTTCAAAAATCCTGAAATTGTGGTTTGTTGGTATTTCCTCCTTTCAGAAAAGTTTGTCATTTGTGGGTCTGGCAGCTAATGAGATCACCAAATTGATGAGATTAAACATTTCACCAGTCATTGGAATACCTTTTTCAGATAGCTTTCTGATTTCCCAAGAACACATTTTCCTGCATCAGTAGGTTGCATATAAATGAGATACTGTGTTTGGTTCTTTTATCCTTTGTTGCCTATGCTTCAATGGGAATCCTTTTGAGTTACCGTGTTTATGTTATTAGTATTATTGATATAAAATACAGATACTTTTAGGGGCGCCTGGGCTCAACAGTGGTTGAGCATCTGTCTTTGGCTTGGGTCATCTGATCCCCTTGGTCCGAAGATCAAGTCCTGCATGAGGCTCCCAGCGAGGAGCCTGCTTCTCCTTCTGCCTGTGTCTCTGCCTCTCTCTCTCTCTCTGTCTCTCATGAATAAATAAAATAAAATCCTTAAAACAGATACAGGTACTTCTGGTTGGACCTGACATTTAGCATGAAGTTTTGTTTTTTGTTTTATGTTTTATATAATAAAGAAATGGTTTCAGAATTTAATTTTATTTTTAAAAGATTTGAGAGGAAAAAAAAAGATATGAGAGAGAGTGTGAGCATGTGAGAGGGTGGGGAGGGGCAGAGGAGAGAATCTTCTAGTACACTCCCTGCTGAGTGTGGAGCCTGCTGTTGGGCTCAGTCTCAAAACCCCAAAATCATGACCTGAGCCAAAACCAAGAGATAGACACTTAACCATCTAAGCCACCCCATGTGCCCCAGTAAATGGCTTCAGAATTTTAAAAGACCAGATGACATGAGGAGAAGATAGAAATACATCCTCTATCACTGTGGATGTTGATCAAACATTTGCTTCTATTTTATTTTTGTTTCTCTTAGTTGTGCAGGGTGTCCAGGCCCAGAATGCATGTGATATATAACTAGGCCAAAAATTTTGCGGTTGATACATAGTTGAGGCAAAAATGGAAGCTCCTTGATAACTCTGTGAGCATCATTTATATTAAATACATGGAAGGAATACCTTAAGTCACTATATTTTTTGCAAATGGAGTAAAGATAAGCTACCCAGTCTATAAAATTTACTAGTAATTTGGGTCAAAGATTCCATTGTCATGTGTTTGCAGTAGGTCAGAATCAGAATAAGATTATGTAAGAATGGTAACTTTCTGAGACTAGTATTGTAAATATTTACATTTATCCAGCCAAATTCCTGAAGTCACTGTCTCTAGGAAATGTAGGCAGATCTAGAGGATAGACTGGTAATATTTTGAATTAAATGCTCTTAATTAGTGGCACACATTTATCTTGTTTTTTTCTTAGTACTTCATTTAGTTTCTCCCCTATGAAATGAGAACCTCAGAGGGTTAATTGAGTTAATTAATTTTTCTTCAGATTCCGATACTTGTCTAGACCTCTGAGGATTCATTATCAAACTTTTTTGGGGATATTTTTATTCTTCCTACTACATTTGTCAAGGAGAAAATAAAACATTGTGTGCCAAGTCATAATTAACTTTCCATTGAAGGCTTAATTAAAAGTCCTTCCTCTAAGATTCTCTGAAACATTTGGCAAATATATATGAAATACAGAATTAAGTTTCCTAATGACAAGGTGAGGTGAACACGTTCTATTTACATCAATTGCTGTCTCTTTCTGCCCTGCTCCTCACAACCCTCAAATCTCTTATAGGTGTCTGTGATCAAAGTTTCGGGATTCATGTTGCAGAGCTTGCAAATTTCCCTAGACATGTTATAGAGTGTGCTAAACAAAAAGCCCTGGAACTAGAGGAGTTTCAGAATATTGGAGGATCACAAGGATATGATGAAATGGAACCAGCAGCAAAGAGGTGCTATCTGGAAAGAGAGGTCTGTCAGATTGTTTCTATAGTTATCTAACCCTGTATTATTGTATCTTATCAGGTCACCAAGATGAGTTATTTGTTCCCTGTGTGATTCTAATACTTACTTGATAAGTGTTGGCTTTCACTTAGATTTCTTTGCACGGCAAAGATGTCATCTGTATTGTTTTTATTTCTGCACTATGTACATAACCAAAAGAGAGCTTTTCAGTACCAGCTGTAAAATGTAGGAGGATGGGAATATTAGTCTAGGTGTAAAGTAAGTAATTCAAAGGAGTTACAGGCACCCAGGCAGTTTTTTTATTACTTCATAAACAGATAGATCAAATCTAGTTAATTTCATATTTACTCAGTGCTTAATTAAGAGGATAGCAAAGAAATAAACATAGTTCCTGCCTTCCAGTTATCTAGAGTCTAGTTGGGGAGATAATAAGCATGTCATAGAGAATAACGTGTATGACACATGTTTACTCTGGGAAGCTTTGTGGGCAGGATGTTTTCAATGCTCATTGAAGAAGTGCATCTTAAGTTAGGCCTTCTCTGAGTGATGGATGAAATTCAGGTGTTCACACAGAAAGTTACAGCATATGCCCAATGTATTTTTTAATTAAAATAATTAAAAATTTTAAAAAATTAAAATTAATAATTCTCTGCATTAAGGAAAATAAAAGAATCTTAATTCTCTGCTGGGTGCTGGCAACATTGACTGTTAATGCATTGTGAGAACTTCTTGTCATGTAGCTTTTACCCAGTGAGTTTTTTGATACTGTTTTTACCTGAAGGGTAGATATTTCTTAGAATAATAGATGATTGTGTATGATTTTTAAGCTTAAAAGGTATAGTTTTATCTGTTGTACCAGTACAGGCAGGAGGAATGTATTATATCTTGTTCCTGGTTTGTTTGGAAGGTTGCTGTGGAATAGTCTTGGTATCAGCACCACAGCTATTGGTGATCTGTGGTTAGGTAGGCTCTTTTATGTAATCCCTGGTTTCCAGTTAGAACAGAAACCATGTATTTTTAATAATATTAATTACGTTGTATTTTGAAAAGACTTTAAGCTAAGGGAGATGCATAACAATGGATGCTGCGTCTAGATTCTATCTTTATTTGAAAAAGAGTGTACTTGTTTAATAAAGAAATACATCTTCTTTACCTTCCCTTTGGATAGCTACCTTTCAACCCTTAAGCTATTTATTACTAACTAACTCCCTGTATGAAAGGCAGGTTTTTTGGTTCTGCTTCATATGTGATGATAAATATTTATATAGTACTTAGCCTTCGCCAGGCACTGTTCTAAGCACACATATTCACTCTCTAGTTCTCCCAACAGCCCTATGAGGTTGGTAATGTTATCACCCCCAACTTATGAATGAGGAATGTGGGATTTCCCCATGGATCACTTGGCAAGTAATGGCCATATTCTTTAGAATGGCAATAACTGGCCAGTAAAATACTTTAAAAATTCTGTGTGTATAGGAGCACCAAATTTTCAGGGACTGTTTATGCCTTTTACAGTATTTATAAAGCTTGATTTCTTTTTCTTCCAGAAGATTAAGACTATTTATATTGATTATAAAAGGTGAGGGATTTCGGAACTACTAAAATATTGAGCCCCTTTTCATTAGCAGCTGAAAACATAAATATACTTTAATAATTTGCTATGAAGAAATATGGTCAACTTAGGACTTTCTGTAAGGAAAGAATTCATTACAATTTAATGTGACTTTTTGGAAAGCCATTTTAAAGACTAATGGAGCATTCTTATGTCTTTCAGCAAGGCGAAAAAATTATTCAGGAGTTTTTATCCAAGGTGAAGCAAGTGCCTTTTACTGAAATGTCAGAAGAAAACATCACAATGAAGTTAAAACAGCTGAAAGCTGAGGTAATAGCAAAGAATAATAGTTTTGTAAATGAAATCATTTCACGAATCAAAGTTTCTACATGAGAAAATCCCACCAAAGGAGTGAAGAAAATACTGATAAGCTATTGTCTGTAATACTTTTTGTATTGTTTTATATTAACCCTGTTTTCATAGTGTTGGCAATTTGAGGCTCACGGGATATCAACTTAATAAAATATTTAGTAATACTTTGAGTACATTTTCAAAGATCTTTATTTTGGAAGAATGAGAGCTGTAGCTGAGGAATACTTAAATGGACATGGGCAATAGTTGGCAATGTGTTGAATTTTATAAATAAAATGTAGCTTGTGGAATTTGAAATGCGTCATATTTCTTTGTAATAGAACTTCTGTACATGTGTATTCCCAAATGGTATGGAAAAAACAAGTCGCAGCCAAGGACTTTGTAAAAGTAAAGGCTCTTTAAGCTAGAAGGAACTGTGGGAATCATTTCCATTGATCCCCACGGTATCCATTTGTTGGCAGGAGCCAGGTTGGCCAGATATGCATCAGCCAAGGAATTTATTATGAACCCAGAGTTCTGGTGTGAGCTCCACCCTACCTGCCATTCTCCTGTCTTTGTCTGTGGGGAGACTTAGAAATCCAGATTTTAATAAAACTTTTCAGATTTGGAACCCTGATTTAGTCCACTTCTCTTCTTTTACAGGAAGGAGATGGAATGGTTAAGGGTTAGTGACTATCCCTGCTGAATATGGGTGGGGAGGACCATCTTTTCAATAAATAGTGATGGGATGATGGGGTGTCCATATAAGGACAGAAAGAAATTGAATCCCTACTCCATATACAAAGTGAACTCCAGTGAATTTTTGACCTAAATGTACAAACAAAACTACAAAGCTTTTAGTGTTTAGTTTTGTGGATCTACAGAAAACAATACAAGGAAATATATTCTCATGATCTTGACTTTGGGAAAAATCTCTTAAGTCACAACACCATCTACTCAGCTATATTGAAACTGAGCACCTCTTTTCGTTAAAAGTCCTCACAATATGTTAAGACTAGATCCATGTTGGGAGAATATACTAATACTACATAAGATACCAAAGATTTAACCACAGTAAGCTACCACTTAACACCCATTAGAACAGCTAAAATCAGAAGTCTGATAACAGGGGTTTTTGTTTTTTTTTTAAGATTTTATTTATACATAAGAGACACACAGAGGCAGAGACATAGGCAGAAGGAGAAGCAGGCTCCCTGCAAGGAACCTGATGCAGGACTCAATCCCAGGACTTTGAGATCACCACCTGAGCCAGAGGCAGACATTCAATCACTGAGCCACCCAGGCGTCCCAAGATAACAAGTATTGATGAGGACGTAGAAGAATTGGAATTCTCACACACTGAGAAATGTAAGCGGTACAGTCACTATGGGAAACAGCCTTGGATTTTCTCAAACATATGATGCAGCATTTCCATCCCTAGGTATATATCCAAGTGAAATATCCACACAAAAACTTGTACACAAAAGTCATAGCAACATTATTCATAATAACCAAAAAGTGAAAGCACCTCAATTGGCCAAGGCCAATTAATGAATTAATGAACATATGAAGTGTGGGATAACTATACAGTGGGATATTATTTTGCCATAAAAAGAATGAAAGACTGATAAATGTTACAACTTGGATGAGCTGGGCAGCCCTGGTGGCACAGCGGTTTAGTGCTGCCTGCAGCCTGGGGTGTGATTCTGGAGACCTGGGGATCGAGTCCTGCGTCAGGCTCCCTGCATGGAGCCTGCTTCTCGCTCTGCCTGTGTCTCTGCCTCTCTCTCTCTGTGTCTCATGAATGAATAAATAAATAAATAGATAAAATCTTTAAAAAACAAACAAGCAAAACAACTTGGATGCGCTGTGGATGGACATGAGTGATGGAGCCAGGCACAAGAGTTTATGTATTATATGATTCTGTTCATATGGGAATACAAAATACTACAGAAAGAATAGTTTAGTAGCACAGGGCTGGTGGCCAGAAAATGGGTAGCTAGGGAGGTGATATGATGGCTAAAGTTTGGTTTTGAAATGAAAGTGGTTTGGGGTTTTTATTTTTTTTTTGAAGATTTTATTTATTCATGAGTGATACACAGGCAAAGAACAGGCATAGGGAGAAGCACAGGGAAGTCCCACAGGGAGCCTGATGTGGGACTCGATCCCAGGACTTGGGGATCACGCCCTGAGCCGAAGGCAGATATCTGCTCAACCGCTGAGCCACCCAGGTGCCCTGAAATTGAAGGTGTTCTAAAATTGGTGATGGTCGCACATGTCTGAGTATACCAAAAGGCATTGAATTGTACACTTTAAATAAGTGCATCGTATGGTGTCTGAATTATATCTCCATAAAACTTGGCTTAAAAAGAGTTCAGGGACTTTATCCAAGAGAAATCTAAATGGTTCATACACATGTAAAGGTCATCAGTCACCATTGAGAAAAATGAAAATGAAAACTCTACTGTGTTACCCCTCCCTCCCCACCAGATTGACAGTCATTTAAAGTGTTGACAGTGCCAACTCTTGGTGAGGATGCCTGACAACACTGCTGGGTGGGAATAATTTTCTACTATGGCTGAAAATATGCATAGGACTCAGCAGTCCTCCTAGGTGCATACTCTAGAAATGCTTGTACGTGTTGTACTACGATGAGTAGATAAGAATGTTTGTGATAGACCCTAGCTGGAAACAACCCAGCTGTGGAAATGAATTCCAGCTTTGCAAAATAATCATGGATGGAATCTTAACAACAATATGCAAAAGAAATGAGAGATAAGGCATGATAGTTTTTTCCTGCTCATTTGAAGTTGAAGAATAGGTAAAATACTGCTTGGTGGTGTATTAACAAGGGCTGAGACTAAAGAACACTGAATATGTAAGTGGAGAGCATGAGGGTCTCTCGATTCCTGATGGGGGGGTGCTGATGGGGAGGCGGCCCCTAGCAGGCTTCCAGGATGCTAGAGCCTGCTGTCTTCTACCAGGTGTGGTTGTGCAGGTGCTTTATAGTTATTTTCCAACTGCCATTATGTTTGTTACAAGAACAAATGAAAATGTAAGACTAATGGGCCCTTTAAAATGCTCATTTTAGGGGCACTTGGGTGGCCCAGTCAGTTAAGCATCTGCCATCGGCTCAGGTCATGATCCCAGGGTCATGGGATTGAGCCAGCCACCCTGCTTCTCCCTCTCCCTGTCACTTCCCCTGCTTGTGCCCGCTGGCCTTCTCTGTCAAATAAAATATTAAAATGCTCATTTTACTTTACCATGCTCTTTTTCATCATCGACAGTTTAGGATGAGTTATATCAGTTTGTCTTTTCTGGATACCAAAAGCTTAGGAAGAAGGTAAATTTACAGAGGAAAAATTTAAATGTGGAAATTTTTATTGGTGACAAAATCAGTCACTTCCAAGTGGAAGACTTTCATATAATTTCAAAAGCAATTTTATCATTCCAGTGAAATGTTTCATCCCCTAGTTAGCCGTGAGAGTGTTTTTAGATTGCTACACAAAAGCATGCATAAAACGGAAATCAGCCCATGGTTTTAGTTGTTAGCCCTACAAGAGATGGGGGGAGGGGGTGTTGATGCTAAGAAAACATACGCAGTCTATCAAGCTCTGATAAATCAGGCTGCTTTCATTTCTCTAAAAGAGATTTAGTGTTTAGTTGTAAGATGTTTTTGAAATTGAAAAACACGTAATAGAGCCCTTTAAGATATTTCAGACCTAAGCTGTGCTTGTTATATGAATATGCTAATGAAGCAACAAGGCCTTTAATTCCAGTCTCCTTCCATTTGGAATGGTAGATGTAAAGCAAAAGACCGTCGCATTTAAAATTTTAAATTTGAGTGTGGTTTGGTTTTTCTTCACTCAGACATGAACTTGGATATTACCAAGTAAAGTCGAATATATATTTTCCAAGATTTAGAACTTAACCATACTGTTACCATGAAATCTGTTGGCCACATAACCACGTTTCTGAGAAAATACATGATTTTTGCATTTTTAAAAGTTAGCACTAAGAATCCATCCAAGATGCAATTGTTTTTGTAATTAATTTGATTTCTTTCCTTAAAATACTGTTTTGAGGATAAAAATTGTAACAGAACAGAAGAAAAATGTTTTAGGATAGATATATTTAAAGAATAACTTTTTCCCCTCAAAATCTCAATGTTCCACATACTAAGCACATCCTGTTAGACTTCTTAAGTATTAAATGCATCTTCTATCCTTGGTCTTTCTGCATTTAGCTTTTTTGGGAAGTATGTTTTTACCCACAGCATATGGTATAAGCTGCTGATTCAGTATTGAGTGGCTCTTTAAGCTTGTTAGTTACATTCTGTTGATCAAAATGGTGTGCTGAACAGGAGAAAAACCAGTTCCTGGTCTGAGATAAATTAAACACTGTTAATCAGCTTATGAAGAAGAACAAATGAGTAAAGGATTTTGTAAGGAAATCTGACCCTGCCTTCCTGGGCGCAGCAGCGTGTATGAGTTAGGGGGTTTGGGTGTGGCTGGGGTCGGTGATGCAAACGCCCAGAGTGATACCTGCAGTTTCAGGCTAACACTGGAAGTGGAGCCCAAATTAAAATAATAGTTTTCTGCGTGATGTTCTCTTCATTCCACTTCCCTTGACAGAGCTGCCGCTTTCTCTTAATCCTGCTTCGGAATGTATCCATTTGGCCTTCAGATGTCTGTGAATCTTGTGCTGCAGTGCTTGAGTGTCACAGAGAAAGTAGTCCCTTGTAGAACACGTCTCCGTGCTGGTAGCGATGCCTCCCTCACTCTGCAGAGGGAAATGCAGAGCCCTCGCCTTGCCTTTGACACAGCAGCTTCCCCACCTCCCTGGAAGCAGTGTTTCATGGTGTCAGACAACATTCAGAACATGGTCCAAATTCAATGTATGTTAGCATATTTTTGCTTTGGCTTGTGGTTTGTCCAACAGAAGTGCCCACACACATCCTTCATCCAGCTCTGTGGGAAATTTCAGCGGTGGCATGAACAATATGGGATGTTGGGCAGCCTTCACTGGACCATCCTGATCTTATTTCTAGAGTTTGGTGAATAGAGAACCACATTGCTGTTGCCTTTGGTTCATCTCAAAAAAGGTAAAGAGAAATTACAAACTCCCTCAAATGGTTAAATTCAGAAGGAAAGGAAAATTCTGTCATAAACCTGTATCATCACACTATTACTATTGTGTTTATTTCCTAGAATCTTATAACTAGCAGTCAGTTTAATTCTACAAATAATCTTGAATGGAAATAGCTTAAAACCAAATTAAACGTAGTTAAATCTAGGACAGTGGAACTATTTTCAGCCACTGATCTGAAGTTTTAATTTGCCTTGTCCATCTAGCAAGATGTATTTTATCCATCTTTTCCTCACATAATGATCAAGACTTCCAATTTAGTATCAATTTTAATGTGATATTTTATTGTTAAGCATTGTGTGACTCAGCCAAGTCCATCATGAAAATGACTTTACAACATGGATGAACAATTTGGCAACATTAAATACTCGATGAGTAACTGAAAGGACAAGGGCCTGTGCTGGTTCCTCCAAAAGCTCTTAGAGGTGGGCACCTCTGTCTGTGCTCCACAGATGAAGACACTTAGACCCAGAGGCTCAGGGACTTGCCTGGGTCACACAGCCAATAAATGGCAGAGCTCGGATTTGCACCCCAGGAGTGTGTCTCCAAAATCTGTACTTTTTTCCCCTTTCCATTTAGAGCCTTAAAATATCGTTAGGAATCTGAAAGGCACACTTGTGATAAATTTAATCTTTCTAAATATTATTTAGTGTCAAAATGAGTGGTGTAGGCAAAGGAACAGGAGTTAAGGAAAATAGAGGGAGGTGTGGTGCAGATGTTAGGTGTTTCTAATTCTGTTGAGGAAGCTGGCACTCCTGTGGAAGGCTTCTCTCGGGAGCTGCAGGCACAGCAAGAGGTGTCCATCCACGAGGGCCCTGCTGCCTGCCTGGTTTACGGCTGCTACGGGGCCGCTGTCTAGGGCTTGTTAACCAAAGGACACTGAGTAAGAAGCTACAAGAGTTCTTTCAGATGTTTAAAAATCACCAAATAGCTGATACCAAGTGATTGCATTGTACTCTGGACAAAGGATTATGTTTAAACGAAAAGAGATGGTTGGCCAGAAGCCTGCAAGATGGGGGAATGAAATGGAAAGTCAGCAGTGTGTATAGCAGGACACCGAAGCGGGTGCGCTCAGATGTTCTGATCGCTTGACTTGGAGGTTATGGATGTTCTCTGGTGAGCCAGGAATGTTTTACCCGGCCTGTGGGGAATCGCCCTGGCGCTTCTCTCAATCACTGCGCTCTAAATCTGTTCCTAGTGAGTAAACTGATGACTCAGCCTGCACAGGCCAGGACACGCGGCTGAGTTAGAGAGAGCGGCAATGTGGCGTCTCCGGAAGGCTGGTGGAGTTGCTTAGTCCTTGCTTGGCCGCCACCTAGCTGCGTGACTTGAACCATCCCCCCTCGAATATTTTTCCCTCCATCTTCTGTACCTTAAAGAGACTGGGTTATTAGAGTTCTCCGCCACACTTTTGGGGGTGGGGTATGAAGGGAAGTGGGGTGAAAGAGAATGCCAACCTAAAAAGCATTCAAGGGGCACCTGAGCATCTGCCTTCAGCTCAGGGCATTATCCCCGGGTCCTGGGATCGAGTCCCACATTGGGTTCCCTTCAGGAGCCTGCCTCTCACTCTGTGTTTCCCATGAATAAATAATTTTTTTAAAGCATTCAAAAGTTTAGGAACACTGCTGACTGAGACTATGTAGGTCTGATTTTGTCCAAAGGCCACCGGTTTGTGTCCGTTGGGGTAGTCTAACATTTCCTGATTATATGAAATGAATGTTGGACACCTGCTAAAAAAAAGGACTCGAGCCCCTGTTGCGGCTAAGTCTATGCTGGCACCCAGTTGGTACCCCGAAGTGGTCCCATCCTCGTCTCTCCCTCTCCAAGTACCATGTTTCTGATCCAGCTGGTAATTCTCTCATCAGGAACGACACACTTGGCTGCTTTATTTCCTATTATTAGCTGTGATCTTAGCATCCAAGTATGTCAAGGTTTAGAAATACTCACTGTTAATGCTTTTCCCTGAAACTTGGTGGCTCCTTTGCTAGAACTGGACATGGAGAAAAACAACCCGGTGAATTCCAAGCAGACGGAATGGAAGAGGACCTCTAGTTGCCTGAGAGAGGAAAGGCTAGGTGATTGAATCAAAGCAGCACTCCCAACCTCCATAAGCTTAAGTCCAGGTTTGGGGGAGAGTGGGGTGAGGAGATAAAGCAGGCTGTGACGGGCGGAATTTGCTCTGATTTAAGTCAAGATTGAAAAATAGTAGCTTTGGGACAACTGGGTGGCTCAGCAGTTGACCATCTGCCTTCGGCTCACGGGATCCAGGATCAGCTCACGAGAGATCCAGGATCGAGTCCCGCGTCGGGCTCCCTGCATGGAGCCTGCTTCTCCCTCTGCCTGTGTCTCTGCCTCTCTCTCTCTGTCTCTCATGAATAAATAAATGAATCTTAAAAAAAAAAAAAGAAAAAGAAAAATAGCTTGAAGCAAATCCAGCAGCAACCAGGTGGAGGGCAGGAGTCCCTAGGAGGGTAAACCTGCTGGGTTTTTGCATAATGGAGGAGTTTGGGGTTCAATTAATAATAGCTACAAAGAAAAAGCAGGAAGAAAGGTGAGTGGGATTATTAACTCCAGGAGTATCAAAATTTCACTAAAAAAAAAGTATCATGATAGTATACTGCCCACTTCAACTGTCAGTCTTCTTCATTTAGTCATAATAATTTGTTTTTTAATTCCAGTATAGCTAGCAAACAGTGTTCTGTTAGTTTCAGGTGTACAATAGAGTGATTCAGCAAATCTACACAGTACTCCGTGCCTCTTGTATCAATTTAACTTTTAAAAGAACCAGCTTTTGGTTTCATTGATTTTCTTTTATCATTTGTCCATTTCCATTTCACTGAATTCCACTCTGTTTTATTAAGTTAGTCATAATAATTTAAACACCAACAAGTAATGCAAGAAAAATAGTAAAAAAAACCAAAAAAAAAAAAAAACAACCACCACATATTGGGATAAGGAAGGGCATAAGAGAGGAAATCTGCCAGTCTTTCTGTAAGATAATGTCTAAAATTGCAAAATAAGGAAAATGGCATAAGCATGTTATAAAAAGCAGGGAGACAAATGCCAGAGGATTCTAAGAGCTGAAAGCAGCTACCTCTGGACAGTGAGCAGGGCAGCGGTGAGAGGAGGACCACTGTTTTTCTCTTACGAATATCACGATAATATGATTTCATTTTTGAAAACTATATTTTCTATCATGTAAAAGAAATCTGGAGGTAGGAAGTCTCAGTAACATGGTTCCCTGAACATCAGGGACCCTGGATTCTTTGAGCTTGTTTTTCCACTGTGTGTGGCGTCTCTTCTCGAGGTCCCCTCCTGGTCCACGAGGACCACTGGGGCCCCAGCTACTGCACCCGCGTTTCGAGCAGCAAGGATGTTCTTCCTAGCTTTAAGGAAACAAGTTGTACCCGTTACTTCCTTTTTTTTTTTTTTTTTTTTAAGATAGTTTATTTATTCATGAGAGGCACAGAGAGAGAGAGAAGCAGGCTCCATGCAGGGAACCCGATGGTGGGACTCGATCCCGAGTCTCCAGGACCATGCCCTGGGTGGAAGGCGGCGCTACACCACTGAGCCCCCCCGGGATCCCCTATACACGTTACTTCCACTTGCATCTTCCTAGCTAGAATTGAGTCGCATGCCCACACTGACGGGGCTGGGAAATGCTGTCTTCAGCTGCTCTCCCTACCTCCTTGGGGCATGAGCGAAATTCATTTTAGGAATGGCAAGGGGTTTTTATTTTATTAAGATTTTATTTATTTATTTATGAGAGAGAGGCAGAGACACAGGCAGAGGGAGAAGCAGGCTCCATACTGGGAACCTGATGTGGGACTCGATCCCGGGGCCCCAGGATCACGCCCTGGGCTGAAGGCAGCACTAAACCACTGAGCCACCTGGCTGTCCACAGCAAGGGGTTTTTAATTTGGCACTTTAGTAAATGCTGTGAGATGATGATCCCTCTGCCTGTTGGTCCTCTTCTGCCCACCATCTCGAAGCCTCCTCTCCCTTTTCTTTAATATTTGTTTCCTCTCAAAGCATCTTTTGGTTTCTGTTCTCTTCCCTGTGTAATAACTTCATCAGACTCCACTGTGTTCTGTAATCCTGTTTCCACTGAATCCGACTAAGCTACAAACTCAGGACCTCGTCTGTCGTGCCCACAGTTCTGAGCACAGTAGGCCTGGAGTAGGTCCTCAGGGACACACCTGTGTAAGCTCCGGGGGGCCTGGCTTATTGGCACCTTGGAGCAGGGACTCTGCGCCCCCGCGTATATACCTCCCCCTCTGGGCGGTCATGAAGGGTTGTGGAGCACTTGGACATGCGCATGGCTGGAATAAAATGCCCCTCCACAGGCCAGACTGAGTGTTGAAGCCAGCATGCAGAGGTGGCCCCAGGTCTCAGAGCTGGGTGGTGAGCCTCCTGACCCTCAGGTACCTCCTCCGACCACTCAGCCCAATCACACACTGACTCCAAAGCAAAGCTTCATCACACACATTCTCTAATGACATTCTCTGTCATTAAGAGAACGGCAACGGATAATAAATTTTATGTATTCAGAAACTGTTCCTCTCCTCTCCTCTTGGGATTGATTAACTTCACTAGAGATAAACCTGAACTGATTATTTGAGCACCAGGTCTAAATGGTAATTACTGTTCTTGTGTCTTGCTTATAGACTTCCAGAAGACCATAATACTTATTAAGATGATCCTTTTCTCTCCCCCACTTCCCACCAGTTTTTTTCTTTTTTTTTCCCTTAGTGTTGAGAACTGAGGAGACAGAAAATAAATGAGCTGGAAGAAAGAACAGTTTCTTTTTTCTAGGAGTTGTGTCATATTTCTAAAGGGCAGCGCTGTAAATACCGTACTCCCCTTGGGGAAAAATCGTGCTTCAAGGACACCTCACTGGAGAATAAACTCCAGGGGAGGAATGGCCAGTTTGGGACTGACACAGTCATTGGCCAAATTCCTGCCTTCCCAGAATCTTGCTGACAGAGGCCCAGGGTCACCTCATAGGGGTTTTTTGGTTTTGGTTTGAGGCCATTTCTGCTTCCTTCTGACTTTTATCATATTTGTTGTGTGCTCTTTTTTTTTTTTTTTTAAGATTTAGTCATTTATTCATGAGAGACACACAGAGGCAGACATAGGCAGAGGGAGAAACAGGGTCCCTTCGGGGAGCCCGATGTGGGACTCGATCCCAGACCCCGAGATCACACCCTGAGCAGAAGGCAGACACTCAAACACTGAGCCACCCAAATGCCCCTTTTTGTGGCTCTCTTAATGACATTATCATTCGGACTGCTTGAGATCACTCCATGCCTGTCTCTTGGTCCCTTCTTACATGAAGTACTCTCCTATTTGTCCTCAGCTGGCCTCATGGTATCAAGGCCGTCCTTTTTCTGAGTCCCTCGGGTTAGTGACCAATTCCATCTACATGGCTGAGAGCACCTGGTGAACTTATGGAAGCAGCACAGCACCCCTCTCCCCACAACACACACCCCTGCGGTTAGTCCCATGGTGACTCCTGCCCAGATTCTGTGGTCACACCGGAGAGGTCCCAGGTGACAGCTCAAAGATCAATTCCAACACCACCTCCTGGGGGCCCTGGGGGCTCTGCTTCTTACTAGCTTTAAGACATTCTCTTGTATATCCTGCCTGGGCCCTGGCAGCCCAATGGCCAACTAAGAAAAGTCTCCAAGCTGAGTAGCTTCCACTCCACATGTAGCTTTTACCCCCTCTGGTCCCTTTCCTAGAGATTCCAGATCTCTGCTGTTCTGGCTCCAAATGCTCCCTACCAGTCCAGGCAGCCGAAGGACCGAGCACTCTCCCCACTTAGACTGTCTGAGCCCTGTGCCCCTTACCACAAGCAATTCGATCTTCCCATTGTGCCCAGGCCCAGCTACTTCCTGCTCTCAGCTCTGCTTGGGCTGGCTCCTGCTGTCCTATTTCACCGCTTCCCCCTGCCTGGGGGAGGACAGGTTCCCTAGAGGAAACTGGGAGCACCATGACCCAAAGGAATGAAGAAGGGGTACTGGGCTGAGAACAGCATGTCTGTGCACTTCCTTCCAGGAGGCCAAGATTCGAAGAGGTACAGCAGGGGAAGAGCTGAGCAGCATGTGCTGCTCTGAAGCCCTCAATAACAGCTGCTACTAAGGTGGTGGTGGTGGCTGGAGGAGGAGGGGGAGGAGAGGGAAATGGAAGGAACAGGAGTAGGGCTGTGCCATGCTCTGGACTTTGCATGAGGGTGGCCAGCTGGTGGCCGAGTGGGCTGTGTGCCAGCCCCGGCTCCACTGTGTGGCCTGGCCCAGGCTTTGTCTGCTCAGAGGGCCACCTCCTTCTCATTCCCACAAAAGCCCTGTATGAGCAGCCACAGCCTCTAGGAAGAAAAAGATGTTTTTCTGCTGAAACACAAAGAGCTAAAATCCCTGCACTGACAAAGGCTGGAGCTGGAAAAATGATTCTAAAGTCTTTGTAAAGGAATGCTGAACGGGAGCACGCACTGGCAGCTGGTGGTGTAGTGACACGAGGAAGGGTTTTGGACACTTTCTATTTTTTTTTTTTTTAAGATTTTTTTTATTCATGAGAAACACACAGAGACAGAGAATGGCAGAGACACAGGCAGAGAGAGAAGCAGGCTCCATGCAGGGAGCCAGACGTGGGACTCAATCCCGGGACTCCAGGATCACATCCTGGGCCGAAGGCAGGTGCTTAACCCCTGAGCCACCCCGGGATCCCCTGGACAATCACTTTCTAGAAGCCAAGAGCTACAGAGCCCGCGTAGCTTTCCAACTGGAAATCAGCCGAAGGCATTAGTCGAGGTCTTAGCTTGGGGTCCCAGGGAGACCCTGACCCGGGCGGCGGGAAACGGCGTGGACAGCTCAGGTCCAGGGGAAGGAAACTGAAGCCAGCGAGCGCCCGGTGTGCCCCATGCACTCTGCACACATCCTTTCATTTAATCCACGCACAACCCCGCCAGCTCTGCAGACATGGAGATGGGGGCTGGAAAGGGAGTCCCCTGCCCAGGTCGTGGAGCTGAGCGATGGAAGGACCGGCTGCCCCTCGTGCCTCCCACCCCACGCCGTGCTCACCGAGAGCGCCCCCCCCCCCCCCCCCCGTGCACCCCGGACGGGGAGCTTAGACCCCCTGGGCGCCTTGCCCAAACTCGCCGGGGGGCAGCGGCTGCACTGTCTCCCTGAGTCTTCGCAGGAATCTTGCAGCCAAATTCCACCTGCGGGGTGAGCCGTGGTCTGTGGAGATTTCCAAACATTTCATTTCTCGTGTTGATGGGCCCTTTCTCACGGTGCCAACAAAATTTGTCAGATTTTCCTCTTTCGTGTTGGAGAGATGCCTCTCCCCGCTGTTTACCAGGCACTTTTGTAGCGAGACACGAACCCCCCCCACCCCCCATCCCCCCCCCTCCCCCGGGGCTGGCTGAAGTATGGGCCCGACCCACCTGGTGGGAGAGGTGTGTGAGGGGTGGAGGTCGGCTGCTGCCCCCCGCTCCCAGCCTCCCTTCCCCGACTCACCTGAGCGCTGCTGTGCAGGACCGTCTGGCCCCAAGCAGCTGCCTTCAATGCATCCATCATCTTCTCATTTAGCTCATTTTGCTGCTTTCACAAGCCCTCATGGAGGGTCCAATTAAAATCTTGGAAGGAATCTGGGATCTGTACATTGTCCTCAGTGGAGCCACTAAGAGCTGAAAAGAGTAAAATGAAAAGTGAGACAAAGCCATTGCTCAGGTTAGGATAATTAGAATTTGAGGCTTCTTCCTTGTATAAAAGGGAAAAAAAGAAAACCATCCTGGTGGTCTCCATTAAAGAAAGAAATGCTTTAGTAAATCATATGTAATCCTGGCAATTGCTTTCTGTTGGAGCTTGGAGAGAGGCCTGGGAATGTTTCACCTCCCAGCACTTTCTCTGTACCTCCCTTAGGACACTCTACTTTCTGCCAAGTTATTTGGGTCTGGTCTTAATGTTTAATTTCTTCTTCCAGAGGGTATGTCCCTATATCTATTTCTGTGGACAACTTGCAGTGGTTTGTACATGGAAGGTGCTCCATAAATAATGTAATATAAATACGTGATGGATGGATGGATGGATGGATGGATGGACAGCTGGTTGGATAGATGGCCCCTGATAGGCAGGTTGGCAGAAGAAGTATAGAACTTGTGGATTTAAGAGAGGAGGGGAGAAGGGGAACTGATACCCATTGAACATCTGTCCTTGCAAGACACTGTTTTTGGCACTTTATAACAGTTTCAATAATTGTTACACCAACGCAGCCAGGTGGGTTTGTTTTCTCACTTCAAGCCGTTTAATGCTCAGAGGGTATGGGATTTGCTTAATGGGAACCTCAGCTAAACCAGTCTGAATGAAAAACCCACCATACTCTAGAAGTCACATATCAATTGAGCACCAAAAGTTGACTTTTATGATGTTGTTTATCCAGTACACTGACCCCAAAAGTATATGGATGTAGATTGGTGTGGAGCAGCTTTGGGCATGATTGAGGGTCTGCTGTGGGAGTAAGGGAGAAGGTGGCTTCCCCAACACCTGGGCAACAGGAGTGTCAGCTCAGGAAGACTGCTTCCCCTCTTTGGTTCCAGAGGAGTCAGGGCAGGTATGCCCATGCGCTCAGCAC
The DNA here is from genome assembly GCF_053574225.1 of Canis aureus. NCBI lineage: Eukaryota > Metazoa > Chordata > Mammalia > Carnivora > Canidae > Canis > Canis aureus. The sequence goes on from NC_135621.1 coordinate 52,434,595, forward strand.
ACCTGGCCTAGAATGCTGTGTCCTGGAGGGTCACCCATGAGGTTGGTTAAGCAACCAACTCTTGGTTTAGGCTCAGGTCCTGATCTCATAGTTGTAGGATCCAGCGCCGTGCCAGACTCTGTGCTCTGTGTGGATTCTGCTGAAGATAGATTCTCTCCTCCCTCCTGCTCATGCACACTCACTCTCTTTCTCAAATGAATAAATAAATAAAAATATTTTTTTAAAAAAGAATGCTGTATGCCCAGACAGGTGGCCCTCCCTCCCACCTCACCCCGCCACCCCCCACCCCCCGACAGCAGACTGTACCCTTCTCTCTTCTCAGTGCCTACCGCAGAGTGTATAAGCTGAGAGCAAGTGTGACCTTGAGTAGCAGGCCTCTGAGGAGGAGAGAGAGGAAGCCTCATTCTGGAAGCTGGGGGCTGTCTGGGAAAAGCATTTGTCAGGCCTTGCCTTCAGCTGATGTCACCATCAAAGCAGACAGGGCTAGGAGCCAGCGGGCAGCAGGATTTTGAGAGCCCAGACTGGGGATTTGGTTCTGGAGATTGAATCCTTTGTGTGACTCCCCCACATGATGGCTGTCTGCCCTGTGGGAGCATCCTGGTTCCAGAGTCTATCCCTAGCAGACCTGATAGGCCTGCCCCTCCCAGATGCTCTGTCTTGTGCGGTGAGGGGAAGGGCTCCTGTCAGTAGGCCCACCCCAATGAGCAAGCTGCCCCCATGTCTTCTTTGAGATGGGGCTCCTGAGCTGCTGCTTCTTTTTTTTTTTTTTTTTAAGATTTTATTCATTTATTCCTGAGAGGCACAGAGAGAGAGGCAAAGACATAGGCAGAGGGAGAAGCAGGCTCCCTGTGGGGCCCTGGGATCGCAAGACCCTGGGATCCCAACCTGAGCCAAAGGCAGACGCTCAACCACTGAGTCACCCGGTGCCCCTGGTTATTTACTCTTCAAGTCATATGATGGAGGAAAAAGTTTATCAGTCAATGAATACTAATTCTCATTTCTATTCATATGGCCAATAGTAGACATTATTTTTTCACCTATGTCATCTTTTGGGATTAGTATAACCTTGTTTTATTTGCATCTCTGTGGGGGACTCATTTGCTTACCTGGCAGCTCTGACAGGCCCTGGCTTTCTGGGTGTATGTTTGTATGGGAACCCTCAGGAATCCTTGTGGCCTTTGGAGGGGTGCTAGGTTCCTGGAGCACATCCCCGAAACGGATGGAGAGATTGCCCCCTCCTATCCACCAGGGAGTCGACAGGGTAGAGAAGAAAGTTCCCACAAGGTTTCAAAGACTAAGGCACTTGTGCTAGATGTTGCAATTCTGTGGGGAGAGGCCCTTTGGGGTAGGACTCAGGGTAGTGTCCTAAGAGTGCCCTTTGACCCGACGTTATCCCTGGCTCCTTGAGCAAGAGGGCTATAAGAAAAAGAACCAGGCCCCTTTTGGAGATGCTCTTAGAAACTGTAACATTGGTTGGGAGAGAACACCTAACCCTGCAAAGAGTAGAAAACAAGATGTGGGGCAGCTGGGGTGGCTCAATGGTTTAGCACCGCCTTCCACCCAAGGCATGATCCTGGAGACCCGGGATCGAGTCCCTCGTTGGGCTCTCTGCATGGAGCCTGCTTCTCCCTCTGCCTGTGTCTCTGCCTCTCTCTCTCTGTCTCTCATGAATAAATAAATAAAATCTTAAAAAAAAAAAAAAGAAAGAAAGAAAACAAGATGTGTGCGAAAGTGAAAAAGTGAAGGATGTCAACAGTGGCCGTGGGAGAGAAGTGTGTTGTCCTCTCATGCACTGCAAGGCATCGAGAAGTAGAAGGGACAAGGCACAGTGAGGCTCCCACAGGGCAATAAGTCGCCACAGATGGCCAGAGTGGGACAATCTAATAGCCATCAGGAGGACACATCAGCCCCTCAGGTCCCTGTTCAAGGAGGGGGCCGCCTTTGGGGCTAGGGGCAGGGCTGGTTCTGCTGGGAGGGTTGTGGTGCCAAGGGTGGCTGTGGCTTCCACTGTTTCTCCCACTTTGGCCCCTGGCCTCTGTGGCATGACCCACGGAGGCAGAGGCTGCTGTCAGTGAAGAGCTGTGCCCAACTGCAGGTGTGTGTGGTAGAGGGTCAGTTCCGCGGGCCTGGGGTGCTCGCACCCAGCACATACCGAGGGAGTGGCCCTTGACCTGCTCCGGGGAAATAACCTCTGAGCTCTTGGAAGATCTTGCCTTAGAGAAGTATCCTTTTTTTCTTTTTTTTCTTTTTTTAAAGATTTTAGGGCAGCCCTGGTGGCATAGGGGTTTAGCACTGCCTGCAGCCCAGGGTGTGATCCTGGAGACCCAGGATCAAGTCCCACGTCGGGCTCCCTGCATGGAGCCTGCTTCTCCTCCTGTCTGTGTCTCTGCCTCTCTCTCTGTGTATCTCTCATGAATAAATAAATAAAGTGTTAAAAAAAATAAAATAAAGATTTTATTCATTTATTCGGGAGAATCACACAGAGAGGCAGAGACATAAGCAGAGGGAGAAGCAGGCTCCCTGTAGGGAGCCCGACGGTGGGACTGGATCCTGGGCCCTGGGATCACACCCTGAGCCAAAGGCAGGTGCTCAATCGCTGAGCCACCCAGGTGTCCCTATAGAAGTGTCCTTGTACAACTGAGCGCTGGCAGTCTGCCAGGTAGTTTATGCTAATGTGATGCATGGTGAACACCTGTCTGTTCACCTGGGCCCTGGCTGATGCTGTATCAGTTGGATCTCTGGAGGGGCTGGCGCGTGAGTAGCTAAGCTCAGTCATGCGGGTGCTCCGTGCCTATGTGACTGACTGCACCTCCCCACCCCCACCCCCACCCCCACCCCCACCCCCAGTAAAAATCCTAGACATCACAGCTCAGGGGAGCTTCCCTTGCTGGCGAGACTTTGCACATGTCACACATCTTTACTCTCCCGCCAGGAGAGGACCACCGGTGCTTGCAGCTGGTTTCTTCATGATTCCGCTCTCTGTGCTTTTCTCCGTTGCTGATTTTAATCTATGCCCTTCCTCTGTGGGTATCATGGCTTGTCTGAGTTCTGTGAGTCCTTCACTGGACCTGAGGGTGGTCTTGAGGACCCCCGATAGAAGGTGCCAGGACCTGAGCCCCGCGTCTGTTTCACAGGCCCTCCAGCAGGTGGTCTTCCTGATGCCGGGCATCCAGAAGCTGCTGGGGGGTGTCAGTTATTTTTCTCTAAGGGGTGCTGCTGGTGAAAAGAGGAAGAGGTACCCTGAAATCTCATCGCAGAGGCAGATCTGCTTCTGTTGTAGGCTTTTCCCACATACAATTGGGAGGGCAGGGCACTTCCCTTCTCCAGCCAGGCTCCTCATCTGTAACACGGGAGGGCAGGCTGAACCGTGGCTCAGGGTGGCCAGTGTAGGCTCTGGAGTTTGGGGTGGAGGGTGGTGGGAGTTCTTGCAGCTCCCTTCCTTGTGTCACCGGCTCCCCTGGTGTGCGGTGGGGGAGCTGGAGCGGGGAACGAGAGGCCAGAGATGCTCGGCTTGCTCTTTCTGCGACCAGATGGCTTGTGTTACCACTGCCTTGAAGGGGGCCCTGGGATCTGATCGCAGATTGGTCCGGAGTTTCTCTCTCTCTCTCTTTTTAAAAATTTGTTTTATATTATTTATTTGAGAAAGACCAAGAGAGAGAGAACACAGCCAGGGAGGGAAGAGACAGAGGAAGAGGGAGAAGCAGACTCCCCGCTGAGCAGGGAGCCTGATGTGGGGCTCGATCCCAAGACCCCGGGATCATGACCTGAGCCAGGCAGACACATAACCAGCCGAGCCCCCGAGGCACCCCTGTCTGGAGTTTCTGCTGCAGGAGTGAAGCTCCTGAGTCACGCTGGTAGTGGAGCAGCTGGTATGAGCCCAGCCTGGAGTGCACGCAGGCCCCGTAGGCCCTGTAGGCCCCGCAGGCCCCGCAGACGACGGCAGTGCTCACTGTGCTGAGGCTGTCGGCGGAGGGGGGCTTTGATGCCATCAAGGAAAGAGGGTGAGGGGCTGTAACCCCCAGGGAAAGGCTGTGCTCTAAGATGTCTCCCAGCCAGAAAGCTTGATTCCATGCCCAGTGCTTCTGCGTTATTCCTATTAACTTGTTTAGGATGAATAAAATTGCCGTAATAACAATTTCTCCCACTTGTATTATTTTGATTTTTAACCAGTGGAAAGGGAAATCCCTTACCTGTGAGGGTGAGGTGAGGATAAGTGGGCTGTGGAGGGACAAATGTTCCCAGTTTCTAGAACAGAGAAGCTCTCTAGCCAGTAGAAACCTCCCTCCAGTCCTCTTGCCCCAAGATCTGGCTACTCAGAAGAGAATCCAGGGAAGTTGGAACATGAAAGAAGGAGACAGATTGAAATACTTTTGTGAATCTTGGGGTGTTTGGTTAATAGTATCAGAAGCTGGGCTGGCAAAGACCCTGTCACATAAATATGAAGTCATTGCTAGAGATAGCACTTGTTAGAAATGTAAGGAGCGGTGGCTGGAAATTTTTCGCTCTTTTTTTTTTTTTTTTTTTTTTTTTAAGAGAGAGAGCACAAGAAAGGGGAGAGGCAAAGGGAGAGGGTGAGAGAGAGAGTCTTAAGCAGGCTCCATGCTGGGCATGGAGGGTTCGATCTCACCACCTTCAAATCATGGCTCAACACAGGGCTCGATCTCACCACCTTCAAATCATGATCTGAGCCCAAATCAAGAGTTGGATGCTTAACCAACTGAGCCACCCAGGTACCCCGGAAATTTGTCTTTTAAAGGAAGGACTGTTAGGGCTTACATTTAGCTTCAGTCCTCTGAAGCTCGGGGTCAGGAAGGTGGATCAATGATGCCCTAGACTGGCCTTTTCTGTGGCCTTTATCTGATTAGTAGGGTTCTCATCTCCATCTGCTGGGGGCCAAGGCTTCCACCTCCTTCTGCTCCATCAGCCCCTGGTCTTGGAAGAGGCTCCACTGACAGTCATTTACACTTTAGTGAGAATATGTCATTGTACTCTCCCACAGACGTCGGCATTCCAAGGCTGAACTTTCCCATGAAAGTTGCTGTTGCTATAAAAGACACTCTGGCTCTCCAAGAGCAGGGAAGGAAAGGAGTTATCCTGGGTAAAGGACAATGTTGGTTCACATTTTTTCAGTTGCAGGGTGATCTCACGCAGTCCATAGATGAAGAGGGAAATTACTGGCTTGCACTGGTGGGGAAGAAGTTGAGGATCCTCTCACATTTGGAGGAAGAAATGTAGGCGGCAGCCTCAGGGAGCACAGCTGGGCTAAGGCAGGCCTGGCTCTGCTTCCTTTTCCATAGTGGTTTCCTTCTGTCTTCCTGCAGGCTGACGCTCCCCGAGGCAGAGGATGGAGGACAAGAACTGCCCAACAGCCTTTGCGGGCAGGATGTGGTAGCCGGGCACTCAGCATCCATTCCACCCTCCTTCTAGAGAGCTGTCCTGTACTGCAGAGACTAGAGGCTGAAAACTACATTCCCCGGACTCTTGCAGCTACCAATCTGGATGAGATTCAGATTCTGCATGTTAGATGCACTTGCATGAGATTTGAAAGGCAGATTGGATCTAGAGCTGTGCCTCTGCTGTTTGCTGCTGGCAAGTGGGTGCGACTCATTTTTCTGGAGTGACTTCTTTACCATGGCGCCTTTATGCAAATGTTTGCTTCCTGACTGTGGGAGAGGTAGCAGCCCTCTTAGTAACCTGGCTCTCTGGGTGTGTTTCTCCCGAGAGTCAGTCCTGAGAGCCTTCCCTAGAGGCTTTCCCAGTGATGTACAGGCCATTTGATAGCCCAGCAAAGTAAAGCCCATTAGACCAAAAATAGAGTGAAAACATTTTATGGCCAACCAGGAAACCTGATCCAGGGCAGGGTCTGGGAAGGCTGTTCAGATGAGGTTTAGGGAGGAGAAATGGGCAATGTCTTTTAAAATCAAAAGACTGCAAATTCTCTCTGTCCCATAGCAGAAAAGCAAAGTCTCCTAGTGATGCTGACTGGATCTGTCAGTTGTATACGCACGGGGTACTGGAAGGGGCCTGCTGGGTGCTTGTGGTGCCCGTCTCAGGATTATGGTATCCAGGTGTCTCTCCTAAGCACATAAGACCCCGCTAGGGGACTTTGGCACCAGTGCCCTGAAACGTGCCTGAGTTAGGGATGTCACACAGTCAGGCTGTCAGTGTCAGGGACCTAGGTGGCCAGGTCAGAGTTTATCACCTATAATAAATCTTTTCTTCTTAAGCCAGCTGAACTGGATTCTATTGCATTAACTTTGCCCTGACTGGTGCACCAGACCTAGCTTGTAATCTAAGAAAAGAGAAGGCCACTCAATCAACTACCATCCTTGTAAGGCAAAGGAGGTGCTCCCCTGGCCTTCCCTTAGACCAATGGCCATGTCTGAGGATGTGGAACCATGGGTGATCCAGCCTACAGGGAGGGTGCCAGGTACTGTACATAGGTGGCCTCACCCCTTACATCCTCTCGTAGAGAGGATTGTTGCAGGTGATGGTGACCGTGTGACACTCTTCTGGTCCATGAGATGTCAGCAGAATGTCCTCAGGGAGGCCTGGGAAAGCCACTTACCAGGCAGTCTCCCTCCCTACTGTTTGCTGCTGGTAGCATAGATGTGAGACTTGGAGGTATGGCTGCCTTGGCACCTGAGTTGACCAGCTTGAGGACCAAAGACAACATGTTAAAAATGGCGAGCGGGAAGAGAAGAGGAGCTGGCCTTCCTGCCTTACTGCAGCACCTGCCACCAGACTTCTGCTTATTTGAATCAAATAATCCCTTTCTCCTGCTTCTTTAAGCTCTCTTGGATTTTCTGTTAATTGCAGCTGAACACATTCCTAACACAGGAGGCACCCTGAGATTGACAGGTCCACTAGACCACGGGGAGATGGGATGAAGAGGGATATTGTTCCCAGAAGATGACAGGAGAGTGTCCTGGGCAGGAAAGGCAAAGGCTCCATCGTGTACTCTGATAGGCCTTTTCAACACCCTTAAACCCTCACCTGCAGGGGGTACCACACCAATCACTATGACCGACTATCATAGTTTGTGCCTACTGAGTGAAACCCAGCAGGACTGTGACCTGATTAGGAAGAGATGGGCTTTAAGAATCCAATCTTGAGCAATCTAAGGGGGGAGGATCTGAGCATGGAGGGTGGATAGAAGAGGCCTATAAACTCCCCTGTTCATTGGCTGCTGAGATTTTGATAAATACCATTCCCAGCCCCAGGATGGCCCTGGAGTTCAAGCTTCCTGACCCCAGAGCTCTCTAGAACAGCCCTATGTAATAGGCCTTGCTGTCATGACAACAATGGGTTTCATCTGTGCTGTCTAATATGGCAGCCATTGGCCACACTTGGGTTTTGAACACTTGAAATGTGGTTCCTGCAACCGAAGAGCTGAATTGATAATTTAATTTTAATTTAACTTTAAATTCATTTAAATTTAAAACAATTAAATTTAAAATGTGGCTGGTGAATACTGCACTGGACAGCACAACTCTAGAGAATGATCCTTCCTGTGTCCCGGGGGAGCAGAGACACATGGAAACAAAGACCTGGAGCTCACAGAGGCTCTCACAGGGTTGGGAATGCGTGTGGAAGCTGCAGCTTTCAGAGGAAGCTGGCCAGCCTTCAGCGGGCACACTTCCTTCCATCCTGCATCCAGATGGCTGGTCCCGCTCAGCGTAGTCCACGGAGCAAGAACTGGCCCACGTTGTCCATGTTGGGTTAGGCACTTGCTACTCCACTGGGGGGAAATGTTCACAGAAGGGAGGCTACAGAGATGTTTGCTAAGTGGGGTTCCTGGAGGAATCCCCGTGGACTCTTTCATTCCTCACCCCCCTCCATCCTTTCTCCTGAGCCTCAGAGTGACAGAGCCCCAAGGCCAGCCCTTACTTTGCTGACATGGAAAGGGGGTCCCGGGGAGAGGAGGAGGCCCCCTGGCAGCAGCGAGAGAGGCCGCCACACGGCAGATGCGCGGGGCGCGTTCCCCTGAGAGACGAAATGACTACTCAGAGGCCAGTGTCTTGGAACAAAGAGAGGCCCGAAGGGGCTACCAAGGCCCCACCAAGAGGTGCAGGTGCCAAGGCGAAGCCTCGAGTCCGGGTTGGCTCCCGGTTTTACTATCATCTCAGAACATAAAGTATGTGGAAACGAGGGAGGAAAAATAAGTCAAGAAACCAGTCACGTGAGGGGCAGCAGGGAGCTGGTCGGTGACCGGGTCTCAGGGAAGCATGATCCGGGGGCTGCGGGGGATGAGAGAACGAGCAGGCCTGGCTGTCCCGCCACCGGCACTGCTCTTGCCAGCAGGTGCGCTTTTCAGTACAGACCGACGGCAGAATAATAGGCTTTTGCCACATGCATGAAGCTGTTGCCATTTATGTGTGTCCCTGTTCTTTTTTTTTTTTTTTTTTCAGATTTTGTTTGTTTATTCATGAGAGACACAGAGGCACAGGCAGAGGGAGGAGCCCCACGCGGGACTCGATCCCAGGACCCCAGGATCACCGCCCGAGCCGAAGGCAGATGCTCAACCCCTGAGCCACCCAGGCGTCCCATCTTGTCCCTGTTCTTACCGTTTCTTTTGCCCGCCGAGGGTCTTGCTCTCCCACAGGCAGAAGGCAGGAGGGAGCGCTAAGGTCTCTGGGTAAGCCTCTCTTTAGTCATTCCGCCAGCCTCCCTTCTGTGAACATTTCCCCCCAGTGGAGAAGCAAGAGGCCGGGGATGTAATTTGCTTTGCCCAGACTCCAGTCCTACAGCGAAGGTAGCTCCCGGCGTACTTCTGCTCTCTGGTCGTCTCACTTGCCGCCCCCCGCGGCACACCCAGCTTGGACGGCCTGCCTCTGAGGGCCTTCCCGACTGCGGGCTGGCGGGCTGGCCGCCTCCTCCTGGAAGCCCCCCAGAGCCCGGGCTGCCCCGGGGACCCGCGGCACCTGCCGTACTGCGCGGCCCGGCCTCAGGGGCCTGGAGGTCAGGGACGGTGGGGGCTGTGCTGCCTTTCTCACCCTGGTCTCTCTAGCCCCTAACAAGAGGGGGCGTGGCTGGCCCTAAACTAGACAGTTGCTTACGCCTCTGACCCAGGACGACATGGGGGAAGGTATCAGATCCCTAGGGTAGGTAGGGGACAGGGAGACAAACAGGCAAACCCTCGTCCAAGGGCCTGGCTTGGTCAATGTAAGGTCCCTCTCCGTGGCTTCTCCTCAGGAAAACAGAACGGCGACTGGCCACAGGAGCAGACGGTTGGCAGCCCCCGGGCCTGGCGGGCTGCCGCTCTGAAACGTCAGAGGAATCCCAGGCCTTGAGAAGGTAAGGACCACTTGGTGCAGGTAAATGGCCCACCTGGGCTGATTATGCAGGGGGGGCCTGGGGCCCAGAGGCACAGGAGGGCGGCTGGGCCCCAGAAGCTCCCCCTCCGACTCCACAGCTAGCTAATGGATCTTAGCTGGAAGCAGGGTAATAGGAAGGCTTCATTCCAGAACGCTGTAGGCCAGTGTTTTTCAAACTGCTGGATGTGATTCATCAGGAAATCTATTTAACAGCTTCGACCAGCATTAAAACACAACAAAACAGAATGGAAAATAGTATACTGCACGTCCTACAGTCCTCTGAAACCTCTGGGCTTGGGGGAGGGAGAGAGGGTGATTTTGTAGACTGAGGTGGGCAGGGCCATACTTGAGTGACCTGGAAACTACTTCTCAGCTCCAGGGAGGGCACCCCGAGGGAAAGGGGTAACCTGGGGATGGGCTGTGGAGTTTGCACTACTACTACTTTTTTTAAAACTTTTATTTATTTATTTATTTATTTATTTATTTATTTATTTATTTATTTATTGACTCATGAGAGATACACAGAGAGAGGTAGAGACACAGGCAGAGGGAGAAGCAGGTTCCTCGCAGGGAGCCCAATCCTAGGACCGGGATCATGCCCTGAGCCAAAGGCAGACACTCTATCGCTGAGCCGCCCAGGTGTCCCAAGTTTGCATTATTAAGATGAAGATTAAGGTGGTGCCAAAAAGGTTTGCAATGGCACCGTGGGCAGAAGCGATCATCTAGATGGAACCTTCTTCCCCAGCTGGCACTGCAGAAGCAATAGGGACTACCTGGTCCCTCTCAGGGTGACACTTTTGAAGTTGTGGACAGCTTAGGCTCTCATTTACTTTTCATAAGACTCCAGGGTGGTATGGGGATGGAGGGTGGGGGACACATGATATCATTATCCCATTTTAGAGGTGGGGAAACTGAGGATCTGATCCAGCAAAGTGACTGCCAGATGCAGAACTAGATTGCAGACTACTTTCTAGCTTCTTCCTTTTTTTTTTTTTTTTTTTAAGATTTTATTTATTTCTTCATGAGAGACACAGGGAGAGGAAGAGACAGAAGCAGGCTCCCTCCAGGAGCCTGATGTGGGACTCAATCCCAGGACCCCAGGACGTCGGCATCACAACCTGAGCCAAAGGCAGACGCTCAACCACTGAGCCACCCAGGTGCCCCTGGACTTCCTAGCTTCTAAGTGAGTGTGCTTTCCACACCATGACCAGAGTGCTCTGTGTTTAGAGTGTGAGTTCAAGACACTGGCTGCCCATGAGAGGTACCTGGGCAGCTTCCACAAAATTCCAGTGCCTGCCTGAGCTCTTCCTGGGGCGGCTGAAATCAGAATCTCAGAGGTGGGGTGGGGTGGGGGGGCCTGGGCATCAGGATCTTCTCGGGTTGCCTTTGGAGAAACTTGTGCACCCCCAGGGTTGGTGCCCATCCTCCCTCCAGGCCTGGCTCTTAGAAACAGGCCCTGGCCCAATCTCTTCCGCCAAGCTGCCTGCGAGGTCCGTTGGTGCCTCCCCAGCTCAGAAGGATGTTCAGTTGTTTTGCTGAGTAACTTCCCCAGGGAGCTGCTGCTGGGGCCCAATCCAAGAAGCTGAGGTCTCCTGGGGCCTCCTGAGAGGAGGTGTGATCAGGAGGGCGGGGAGGCAGGAGGCCCTGACAAACAGACAGCAAACAGCTCAAAGGGGTGGCAGGCTGCATTTTATTCATCGTTAATTTAAACACCCTTCGACTCCTCTCTTGGAGTTCTGCTCAGAAAAATAAATGTATTGTTTAAGAAACCCTGCAGGCTTGCCCCGCATGCTCTAACCCCCCTCCTGAGAGAACACAGTAGCATAGAAAATGATTTGTGAAGCGAAGGGGAGCTTCCCTTGGGAGGGGGGAGAGGAGGAAGAGGCTGAAGGAAAGAGGAGGGGGGGTCTCGAGCCAGGTTAGTACAGAAATCTCATCGCTTCTCAGCGCTTAATGAGGTGCCTGAAGGTGCCAGAGCTGCTGGGTGCGGGGCGGGGATTGGGGGGGGCACGGGTCCAGGCCCCCCGAGTCTGTCCTGGCTCGGGGATGGTTTCAGCAGCCCTTCCCCTACCCCAGCCCGCAGTGTGCAGCCTCCAGCGCCGCCGCGATGAGCTCGCCGTACAACAGCCCAGCGACATCGAGAAGCCCCGGCGCCTCTTCTGGACTCAGAAGGGCCCTAAGCAGTCTGCCTGGCTGTGCTTTCCAGACAGTGTGCATGTGGAATTGTGCTTTTCGTTTGTTAAGAATGTAAAAAGTTACAGTAAGACGGAACCGCCTGGCCCACAGCTCCCGTGGTCGCCACCCCTGTGGGCTCCCATCTGCCTCGATTCCCCAGAAGCCTCTCCTGTGGCTGGGAGGGCGCAGCCACCCTCACCACCAAGCACACGGGAGGGCGTCTGCTAGGAGGCCTGTCTGAGGGATGGAGGAGCCTGCGTAAATTTAGCAGCTATCTTCCACGGTTTGGCTTGGGTTTGGACGCTGGCTTCTATGTAAAACACAAATTCAAATTCATGCAAAGTGTACGTGAAACTCCCCCAAGGCGGAGAAGAATTTTCCAGGCCTTAGTAAATCTCCAGGGAGTTAAAAATGGGAAAGCTTTCTTCTCAAAGTGACCCAGACTGGGATTTTTCCTTGGGGAAAGGGGGCTAGTAGCTCTTTGTAAGGCTAGTGTGTGTGTGTGTGTGTGTGTGTGTGTGTGTGTGTGTGTGTATGCGCTCACGCGTGCCGGTGAAAGTACATATGATGCTATGATGTGTGATGCTCCTGGGCAAATGCCCAGGACTTTCTGGCTGAGGGCCTGATGCAGTCTGAGCCTTCTGACTCTTCCTCCAGGCCTTGGGGGGCTCTGGCTTTCAATCAGAGGACAGAGGAGCCTGACCACCTGGCCTCATTAGCAAGCAAGGACATAAGGATGGCTTCTTTACCTGTCTGCTCATCTTGGAGAAGTCTCAGCTGCTCACTAAGACCTCTGTGTGGCCACAGCGAGTGGCAAGGGCTGCTTAGAGCCCCACAGACCCAGCCGGAGAGGGGTGAATATGGGCCTAAGGTGAGACAGTAACCCCAGGAGCTGGGGGTAGTTGCAGATAATAGGGAGCTACCAGCTGTGGGTCAGACTGGAGATCCCCACATGGTGGGGGAGGCACAGCATCTAGGAGAATGGAACCTTTTCTTAGCCTGAGGTTCAGTAGAACCTGCACCAAAGAAAGGGGTCCTTTATCAACATCATTATTCCCGAAATGACTACGGACCCCAGTTCTAGTTTTCAATGCTCAGCAGGATGCCAAATAAGCCTTTAGGCAGGGGTCTAGGTTCCAGCTATCCCCCTAACTTTGGAAGCCCAGCTTTTCCCCCCTGAGAAACAGCCCCTGGCATTTGGGGCACTGAGCCTTTTTTTGCCTGAGGTGAAGGACAGTGATGTACTGAATTTGGGGGGTGGGGAGGGTTAGGAGGACAAGGGCAAAAATACAAGCACTCCTCTGGATCCTGAGCATACAACATTGTATGTTGGAGGGCTGGTGTTTCTCTGGAAGGTTGATGAGAGGGAAGGGTCCCCTCCCTGTCCTCATAAGCCAGGCTTATGGCTCCTTCAGAAGCTTGCTCAAGCTGCTCACAATTGTCTCCTTCCAAAGGCAAAGCATAGAAGTGAAAACAGCTAAGGCTGCAGCATGAGCAATTTAGGATAGACTCTAGGAAGCACTGCTGACAGAGAAGACTGCCAAGGAAGGTTGTGAGTTTTTCTTCTCTGTAGGCAGGTCCTGCTCCCTCCTGTCTGTGCGGTCCTGTGTGTTGGTCAGTGGGATCACTTGGACACCTCTTTGGCCTGTCCAGCTCAAAGAACCTATTTAACTAGGTCTTAAGCTTCCTGTGCTGGGGGCTCACTTCCTCTGGGTTGGCTGCTTGTTTTGCCTTTTATCAAGTCCTCATGGTCTACATGCCTCTGTCATGGGGATCTCTCACCCCCAAGTTATTGCTCGTTGCCTGGGTGACACCTCTAATTGGATGCCTTTTCATCTTCCCTTCTTTTAGAGGGTTTGGCATGACACTACTTCTAGGTCCTATGAGAGGGCCTTGGCCTAGAGCATGTGTGCCTCTCTGAGTGTGCTGTTACTGCAGTGTGACTGCAGCCATGGCTCGGGCAGGGCAGGGGTGTCGCTAGCTGGCCTGAGTGACAGTCACAGTGAATCCTGAGGTGTGGTTCTCTGGAAGCCTGCCCTTCGGGATTCAGCAAGGCTGACCTCTCTCCTGGCCGCCCTGCCTCAGTGACCTCACCCGAAGATTAGGACCTGTGTTTAGATCCCAATCCCAATTAGAAATTACCCAAAGTAGCTAAGAGAGTCGTTCAGATCCCAACATATTTTCCCCTTCTTGTCACCAACTGGAGGGGGCATAGGGGAGATTGACATTCAAGCATGACTCCTGATGCTGTGTGCACGTGTGTGTTATGTGTGTGTGCATGTGTGTGTGTGTGCACATGTGTGTTCCAGGCACATATGCTTCCTTCACTGCCAGGGAGGGAGATTTCACGGCTTTTCATGCCTCTCAGGCATACAGTGTGAGGCGTCCTGGTGCTCTTCTAAGACTTCCTGTCAGAGCTGTAGATATTGATGGGTCACACCGTGTCTGACTAGGTTCTGGCGTCTCTGTCCTTGGGATCATCTTCTTAGATGAGGAAAATGGGCCGAAAGAGTATCGGTTCTTTACAGTCCAAGACAGGAACCCTATCCTTTCAATGAAGGCAGCATCTGGTTAGTGACCCCCATGCAGCAATGGGTGGAGAACCAGTCCCTCAGCTTGAGGATCATCCAGCACAGAACTGATTCTAAAACGGCTTCCATCCACCCGTTCCATCAGCTCCCTCCCTCCCGCCTTCCTCCACCTCCGATACAGACTGTGCGTGGAGAAAACAAATTCACTTGATTGTCAGTGGGGGCCAAACAGGGTTTAGAATGGGATCTGTCCTCAAAACATTATGGGCTCTGGAGCCAAATTCTCTGACATTTGCAGGATGGCTGCTTTGGGTCCCTGGTGCTGCAGAGCCCTGACTCAGAAGGGGGTTCTGGAGGCTGCACTCTGTCTGCACCCTTAGGCTCTCTGAGAGGGGAAAAAGGAGCTGCTCAACGGGAGTCAAGACACAAAATCCACAGCAACGAAGCAAGATTGTGCCTGAGAGGACTCAGACATTCCTGATTAGTAATGAAAAGCATTCCCAAGGACAACGCTGGTGAAAGAAAGGAGGGTTGAGGGGGGGGATTCTGAGATGAGCCCCCAGCCTCAGAGATCAGCTGGGCTGAAGCAAAACAGGGCTCCTGCAGCCTGACTGCTCCCCTCCCTGCCGGCCACCCTGGGTTTCCGGCATTAAAGTAGCTGCCCTGTGTGCCGAGCCGAATGCACGAACTCCAGGCTGAGAAAGGCCAGCTGCGCCCCTTACCATCCCAATTTCCAAACCTCGGGGAAACGCCACAGTCCGCGAGTCGGTGCTAGGTTGCGTCTCATTGCATAATACTACACCGTTCTCCGTGTGTAGCGGCTGTCCTATTTATACACATCGGTAGGCAACATATGGCTCTCCCCACCCCCACCTGTCAAAACTGTGACTACATCACTTCTGACGACCAGAAGGAAGCTGCTAGGCTGGGCCAGGATTCTAAATGCTGCGGAGGTAATTCAGAGCCATGAGAAGTTGCACCATATGCTTTGGGGTTGCCGGCTGCTTGTGTGCATGGGGACGGGGTTTGGTGCCATCCGCAAGACCCAGGGGCGCCCCCTCCTCGCGGCCGTGGGCGCACCGGGTGAGGGTCCAGGGCGCCGCTCCCTCGCTCCCGGGAGGGGAATCTGCTGGGGGCGGGGGCGGGGGCGGGGGCGGGGGGAGCACACGGTTCTTCAAGAGGGGACCCACGAGGACGACAGGCTCCCCCGAAACCTGCCCTGGATAACATCAGGCCTGGCCAAATAGTATTTCTTTTTTTTAAAAAAAAAATTTTTTTTTTTTGGTTTGATTTTATTGGGTAAAGATTAAGAAAGCGCCAGCGTCTGCGAGGAGGAAAGCGGGCGGCGGCGGGGGCCCGCCAGCCCGCCCGGGGTCCGGGGCGCGGCCCGGCGGTCTACCTGGAGGCGCTGGTCTCGGCCAGCCGGTTGTTCATGATGCCCAGCGCGCCCACGCCGCCCGAGAAGCCGTTCTGGCGCGTGTGGACGCACACGCCGCGCGGGTAGCCGTTGGCCGTCTCGGACAGCTGCTTCTGCAGCAGCGCCAGCGACACCTTGTTGGAGGCCGTGAGGTCGCGCATGGAGATGAGCTCGCCCGACAGGCGGCGGCCCTCGGCGTCGCTGTCGCGGGCCGCGGGGTCGGCGCCGAGCGCGGCCAGGCGGCGGCGCAGCCGGGAGCCCGGGGTGATGGCGTTGCGCCGGGCCAGGGGCGCGCCGGGCGCCGGGCAGCAGCGCGCGCAGCAGCGGCAGCTCAGCTTGCGCAGCATCCAGTTGAGCACCTGCTTGATGAGGATGGAGATGACGTTGAAGAGCGAGTAGATGCAGCACACGCCGAGCAGGATGAAGAGGAAGTTGCCCAGGCGGTAGAGCCCCTGGTTCCGGTAGGCGGCGTGCTGGCTGCTCACCAGGTCCCCGAAGCCGATGGTGCTGAAGGTGACGAAGCAGAAGTAGAGGGAGTCCACGTAGTCCCAGCCCTCCACGCTGGTGTACATGGCCGAGGCGCAGCACGACAGCAGCACGGCGAACAGGCCGAGGATGAGCAGCACGTGGTACACCGAGGGCTTCCAGCCCGCCAGGCCGTCGGCCTCCGCCAGCGCCGAGCCCGAGCCGCGCCGGAGGCTGGCGGGCAGCAGGCCGCTGCGGCGCAGCTGGCGCTCGCGGCAGGCGCGCATGATGAAGGCCAGCAGCGAGATGATGCGCTCCAGGAAGAGGTTGAAGAACAGGATGGTCCCGGCGCAGCCGAACAGCCCGTAGGCGATGAGGAAGGCCTTGCCGCCCACCGTGGCGGGGGTGGTCATGCCGAAACCTGCGGAGACAGGGCGAGGGTCAGCGAGGGTCCGCGAGGGCCTGGCGGGGGCCCCGGGCAGGGCGCAGGCCCAACGCGGGTGCCCACGCGCCTCCGCCCCGAGGGGCATCGCCCAGAGGAGGGGAAGCAGGACCTGGGCATTTCCTGATGGGGTAGGGGGGCAAGGCCTAAACTGATGGAGGAGATCCGTACATGGAAATGGGCGGGACAGGATGGTCACTAGGAAGGACCCATGAAATGAAACCACTACCTGGGTGCAGACCGGTGAGATAGCTGCTAAGCTACAGAGATGTCACCTGCTTTCCCATTCCTTTTTCTTTCTTTTTTTTTTTTTTTAAGGTAACCGATGGCAAACGTGGGCCCACTTAGGACAGAATTCCATAAAGGCTTCATTTTTTTTTTTAAGATTTTATTTATTCAGGATTGACACAGAGCAAGAGAGAAAGGCAGAGACACAGGCAGAGGGAGAAGCAGGCTCCATGCAGGGAGCCCGACGTGGGACTGGATCCTGGACCTCCAGGATCACCCCCTGTGCCGAAGGCAGGCACTAAACTGCTGAGCCACCCAGGGATCCCCTAAAGGCTTCATTTTAACTGAGATTCCTAGGGACCAGGTAGAGTGTGTTCAGTCTGGGCAGATATGTGTGAGGGTCTCTGGAAGGGGGGTTATGAATCTGACAAAAAGATTGTTTGAGAATGAGCAGGCAACCTCCAGAGAGTGAGCTGGCTCTGCTGTGGAGCGTCAGTTCCTTCTCCCCCAAGGACCGTCACCACCCTTGTTCAGACTTGCGGCCAAAGGAAAGGTTGTTGCCCTTCTTGCCCCAGCGGGTCCTATATTGTCCTGTGTTGGGGTTCACTTTTGTCCTGGGAGGCCTGCCCTGTGCCGGGGCAGCTACCTAGTGGTTTGAATTCATAATTAAGCCTTAACTTACCCACTTGGTCAAAGCAGAGTCTTTAAGGGAGATTCTTTATCAATGGATTTCTGCAGAAAGCTTGGCTTCCCACCAGTTTGCTAGGCCTTCCCGCCTGAGCTCTCAGCCTACTGCCAGCTCTGGTCTCTTTGTGGGACCCACGTTTGCCTCACTCTGGTTATAGAAGGGGTTTAATCTCTTGGCACAAAGATTCACTGCTACTTGGGAGTCCAAGCTGGAAGTAGATCACAAATCGGAACAGCACCCTGGCACCTTTCAGCACCTACACAGCAGAAGTTCAGGGGTATCACTGTTAAATTTATGCCCCACGTCAGGAAGGCTGCCTGTGTGCTACTAGTGGGGTGAAGCCAGCCCTGGGAACTGGTGGAGGAGAGTTTTGTCTCACGTGGCTTACTCTTTCCTTCAAAAAGTCAGGGGAAAAAAATTTTTTTTTTTTGGTAATTCCTTAAGCCTATATACTAATCATTCTCTAGATTCCATGGAGGAAATCTCAATTGCCTGACCACAGTCTCATCTTATGTCTAATGATTTAAGTTAGGAGAAAAGCTTATGATGATACCCATGTTGAAGAAGATGAATTATATCCCTAGATACAGATTTTGGCCACAGGAGAGTAAAAAAACAAAACAACAAAAACCCAAAAAACAAAACTAAACTAAAACCACAGGAGCAGTGTAGCCAATTTAATAGAGGGATTTTTCCACACTTTAAAGCCAAACCCAAGGGGCACCTGGGTGGCTCAGTTGATTAAGTGTCTGCCTTTGGCTCAGGTCATGATCAAGTCCTGTGGGGTTCCCTGCTCAGTGAGGAGTCTGTTTCTCCCTTTCCCTCTACCCCTCTCCCGTTGCCCCTTCCCCCATAACATTCTCTCAAATAAATAAAATCTAAAAAAAAAAAATTACAAAAAAAATAAAGCCAAACCCACATTCTTGGGTTCACAAAGAAATTAGCTCTGAGTCTATATGGTTATATGTGGAGTGAAAGTGTTTGTATTTGTGTGTCTGTGTGCACATTTATATAAAGTCCTAGATCGATGACCCAAATATCCAGCAACATAACTAAGTCACAGTCTGTTCATACAAGGAAATACTAGACAGCAATGAGAAAGCACAAACTACAACTACTTGTAATATGAATGAATCTCACAAAAAGAATGTTAGGGTGCCTGGGTGGCTCAGTCATTTAAGTGTCTGCCTTTAGCTCAGGTCATGATCCTAGAATCCTGGGATTAAGCCCCGGATCAGGCTCCCTTCTCAGTGGGAATCCTGCTTCTTCCTCTCCTTACCCCAGGCTCGTGTTCTTTCTCACGCGCTCTCTCAAATAAAATCTTAAAACAAAAAATGTTACAGAAGCTGAACACAGAACACCTTCTGTATTAGTCCATTTCCAAAATTCAAAACCAAGCAAAAATTTTTTAGGGATGCATTGTTGGTTGGTCAAATTATAAGGAAAATCAAGGAAGTATTTTTTTTAAAGTTTTTATCTGAGTAATCTCTATACCCGACCAACTCAGGATTTGAACTCATGACCCCAAGATCAAGAGTCTGATACTCTCCTAACAACCAACCAGGTGCTCCCTCCTCCATCTTTTTAAGTTCTTATTTAAGGGAAGTAATTTCAATAAAAGTCACAATTGCAATTTCCTGTGGGGGTGACAGGGGTAATAAATGGGAGGGCATACAGGGACTTGTGGGGGCCTGGAAATGTTTTGTTAATCTGGTAGTGGTTACATGGGTGTTGTATAATTATCTGTGTGTTTTTGAGTTTGCTTCTTTTTGTATTATCATGATAAAAAAAAAAAAAAAGACTAGACTCTTAAGTGTAAGGGACCTTAATTCTGATCTACCTCTCACTATATAAGTGAGGGGGCAGAGGCAGAGGGAACATGACCTCTAGCTTGTTGGGGACAGATACCATACATATGTCCTGGCTTCTAGCCTGATCTTTAGACTATTCTACACCACACTGCTTCTACACACTGAGGAAAAACAGCACCTCTAGTAAGGGATTCTTTTGCTAGATCCTGGAAGAAACAGGAAGTCCTGAGTCTGGAAAATTAACACTTGCCTGAGAGAACATCAAATGAGATTTTCCCAATCTTTAGGGTTTTTAGCTGGAGTTTCAAATCTAAGAGTGATGTGTGGTATGTTATCCCATATTTGAAAGGGAAGTTCTAGATGCCTCTATGCTGGATTACTAGAAGATGAAAATGGGTCTGGTGACTAGCACCTCATACCCCTCCCATCTCCAGGCTATATGGAAAGGCTAGAAATTATCCAGGGATAATGGGAGATGGTCACGAAGTAGCAGAGCTGTGTCATCCTGTACCCACCCCCAGGCCACATGTTGGGGTGCAGTTAAGAGCACCCCAGGCTGCAGACAGAGGAGGAGAGCTGGCGAGCTCACTTCCAGAGGCTAGCAGAGCTGCAGACACAGGCAGGCCCAGCCAGGGCCACTCCACTGGATGGACTATGGTGAGAGTTTTGAGAGAGCCAGAGGTTATTTCCTAGAGTCTAAGATTGCTGGAGAGTTTCTTTGGATGGAAGGCTGGCTGGAGGAGCCCACACAGACAGGGGCAGGGAAGAGGGGAGCAGCCTGCACTTCTAACGCTAGTTGCATCAAGGAGTGAGAGTGACAGGGTCGAGTGGATGTGCAGAAGGCAGCCAGATCTGAAGGGACTCTCCCCAAAAGGGTTGCTGCTGGATGGAGGGGCCCCAGCAATAAGAGGCTAAGGGGTGGGGTGCTGGGAAGCATTCGAGGTACTCACAGGAGGTTGAATGGAGAGGGCACATCCACTGATGGAACAGTGTAGGGCAGTGGTCCCTGTGCCTGGTCTCCAAAAACCCATAAATGGGCCCCATGAAAGGGCATGGCTGTCCCAACAGTGCCCATTGCAGAGCCACTATCAATGGCTAAGAAAGGATTATAGTGGCACCAGTGATGTCAGACCAAGAGCAAACACAGATTGCCCCTTCTGCACTGCAAGAAGGGAGAGGCTGAGCTTTGATTAGAAGTGAACTTGAAGGGGCACCTGGGTGGCTCAGTGGTGGAGCATCTGCCTTGGGCTCAGGGCGTGATCCTGGAGACCCGGGATCGGGTCCCACACTGGGCTCCCTGCAGGGAGCCTGCTTCTCCCTCTGCCTGTGTCTCTCTGCCTCTCTCTCTCTGTACATCTCTCATGAATAAATAAAATCTTAAAAAAAAAAAAAGAAGTGAACTTGAAGATTGAGTTTAGATCAGACTGGATATCTGAGGATGAGTTTCAATTTTAAAACTGCTGGTATTTAAAATAACAACTAATTGGAAAACTCTAGCATGTGCCCAAGATGTGAAGGGATCCAAAGGGAAGTCTTTTAAGACAGCAGATGAAGACGAGACCATTTCCCTGGGTCAGCCCATTGAATAAACTGATTCTACCTAGATTCCCTTGCTGGGGGGAAGGCCGGCGCCACCCCTGCCCCTCCAGTGTCAGCCCCACAGAGCGAGGCACACCCCACTCAACAGACAGGAAGCCGTGGACCAAGGGGTTGAGTGGTGCCAAGACCCCACAGCATGGAAGGGTAAGGTGAGTCTGAAGCCCAGGTGTGCCAGTGTCCACCGTCCACATCCTTCCCCCCACCCCACGCTGCCTTCTGAGGGCACTGCGGGGCCTCCATTCCTCCTATAATAATTCCTCCTCCATAATTTCAATCTGGCAGTCAAGAGAGCACTCTCACGTGGGGAGGCTGACCCTCTGTCATGCCCCCCAAGAGTCTTCTTTCCCCCCGTGGCTCTCTTTCCGCTGACCATTGCTGGGGAGAAGGGCCACTGCTCCTCCTCTATGGTTCCCATCAAGGTGGACTCTTCACCCCTCTTGTGGCACAGTGAAGATAAGACGGCTGTATAACCAGACGATCCGGGGCTTGGTTAGGGACAGTAGGTGGAATGCAATGCTGGGGGGACCTCCACTTTTGGCTAACAGACTGGCTGGTTGCCCACAGGCAGGGGACTCATTTGCCCCTTGGGGTCCTCACAGGACTCCCCTACCTGACCTAACTGCCCTGAGTCAAAGGCTGTGCTCTCCATCAGGAGCAGCCCCAGATTCCTTCAAACTCCCCTATGTCTAGCTTCCTAGGTCCCCTCTGGAGCTAGATTTCTTTTTGAAAAAATTTTTTAAGGCAGCCTGGGTGGCTCAGCGGTTTAGTGCCGCCTTCAGCCCTTCCCGGGATCGAGTCCCATGTCGGACTCCCTGCATGGAGCCTGCTTCTCCCTCTGCCTATGTCTCTGACTCTCTCTCTCTCTCTCTCTCTATCTCTCTCTGTGTCTGTCATGAATAAATAGATAAAATCTTTTTAAAAATTTAAAATTTTTAGTTTTTTAAAAGATTATTAATTTGAGAGAGAGAAAACATGAGTGGGGGGGAGGGACAGAGGGAGAGGGAGAAGCAGACTCCCCGCTGAGCAGGGAGCCCAATGTGGGGCTCTCTCCTAGGACTCCAAGATCATGACCTGCCTGAGCTGAAGGCAGACCCTTAACCGAGTGAGCCCCCCGGGTATCCCTAGAGCTGGGTCTCTTGTTGAGGATATATCTCTTCCCTTGAAGATGGGACTGAGAATGAGACATGTTTCCCCACCAACTATTCTCCTTTCCCAAAGGAGTGTGGCCTTCTCCCAGGGCCTCTGCAAGGCACACCACTAGATACACTGCTGGAAGACCAACATCCGCCCACTCCTTCAGCAAACACAGCTTGGCAGGCTTTGTGCTGGGCTCGGGGATACGGTGGAAGCCAGACAGGTGGAAAACCAGCTGCCCTCATAGTATCTGGGCTGTATTCTTAGAGATTTTGTACTGATTTTTATTTCTCTGCTGCCGCAGGCTCACCCCTGGGCCAGGGCACAGCTTTTCCCTGATGCCCGCACAAATAGGCTGGGCCAGGACTTGTTCTGGGGTCTCCTTATGGCCATGAGCACGGGCCCAAAGTGGTGCCAAATGCTTGACTGGCTGTGGTACTATCCTCCCAGAATGAAGGGGACATGCAGGTCAGGAGCGTTTCTGACAGCACAGGGGGCACCCTGTGCAGTGTCCCTCTCACCAGCCCTAGTCCTGTGGTCTGGCTCTGTGCTCACCACACCTCTTGCTTTCCTACAGAGGACCCGTCTGCTCAGCTCAGGAAATAGGGCAGAGGTGACAGTTTATCCTCCTTCCCCACGCACCCCCAAAGGCTCAGAGCTCTGGGGGGCCCCCCAAGCCTTAGGGTCAGGCTTTTTGCTGAGGGCCGAGGGGCGGGCTGTCTGTGCCTGGCACTGCTATCTAGCCAGGTGCTTCCCAGAGGGGATGAGTAGTCCCCCACGCTCCTGCAATCTGTGGGGAGCCAGGCCGGCTGCGGAGAGGGGCCTTAAAGCTTCAGCCAGAGAAAAGGCAAACCCAGCCACCCCGAGAGTCTCTTCCTTCCCCCAATCACACCCTGCAGAGGCGTAATCTGTCCCCAGGTTCGCACCAAGCCTGCTGTTTTGTTTATGCCACAATTGATCTGCCATCCCAGTTTGCAAAGAGCAGACACTTGGGGGCTTTATTATGCCACTTTGACAAAAGCTGTGAAGCTCATTCCCACAGCCTGTCTGGTACCGCCCTCGCAAATGGGGCCCTGGTGACAGGGCCTCTGGAGTTCAGCTCAAGGAGGCTGATCTGTATTGGGCGCTGGGCAGCCTCTGTGCTGGACACTGGACACATGTTCTCTCGTCCGGTTCCCCCAACCACCCTGTGACATGGGCTAAGGGAGGTGAAGGTAGTCGGATGAGTTACAGTTTGTAAGCTGCTGAGCTGACCCTGAAGCCCTTTCCACAGTGCCGGTCGGATGGCATGGCAAGTCTTTGCTCTTCACCTGGGGGACATTATTCTTCTGGCTCTACAGTGTCACCTTGGGGAAGGGGAGATATAATTTATAGTCCAACCCAGTATACTTTTGAGAGTAAAAGGGTCACTAGTAATAACTACCCCAGGACAGCAGGTGTAAATCAGGGCTGATCCAAGAAACTAGGTTGTATGATTAAAATGCAGATTCCAAAGCAGAGACCAGTTAACTCAGTTGGTTAGTGTGGTGCTAATAAAATGCCGATTCTAAGGCAGGTCCCGCTCCAGAGGTTTATTTAGTGGGTCAAGAAGAGGACCCAGGAATCTGCATTTAAACAAATGTTCCCTGATGATTTTTTAAAAAAGAGTTATTTATTCATGAGAGACACAGAGGGGCAGAGACACAGGGAGAGGCTCCCTGCATGGAGCCTGACGTGGGAATCGATCCCAGGTCTCCAGGATCATGCCCTGGGCTGAAGGCAGTGCTAAACCGCTGAGCCACCCGGGCTGCTCTTCCCTGATGATTCTGATGCAGACAGGCTGAAGCCTGTTCTTTAAGAAACAATGTTATAAGGACACCAGGAAGGCTCAGTGCTTGAGTGGCTGCTTTTGGATCAGGGTGTGATCCCAGATTCCTGGGAGCAAGTCCCACATCAAGGCTCCCCACAGGGAGCCTGCTTCTCCCTCTGCCCTATGTTTCTACCTCTCCCTCTTTGTCTCTCATGAATAAATAAAGAAAATCTTAAAAAAAGAAAAAAAAGAAACAATGTTCTAAGGTAGCCCTTGGATATCCTACTGTTTGGAATCTGCCCAATTTCAAATTTTTTTTAAAGATTTTATTCATTTATTCATGAGAGACACACAGAGAGAGGCAGAGACATAGGCAGAGGGAGAAGCATGCTTCCTGCAGGGAGCCCGATGTGGGACTCGATCCCAGGACCCTAGGATCATAACCCGAGCCAAAGGCAGATAGATGCTCAACCACTGAGCCACCCAGGCACCACTAATTTCAAATATTTTGATTTAAATTTCTCTTAAAAATTTGGCCTTACTGAGGTATAATTAATATACAAAATTGTAAGATATTTAAAGTGTATATTATTGATTTAATTTCAAGTGGCCCAAAACACTTGTGGATGATGGTGTAGCTATTTCCTTAACAACATCTCCTACCCCCCACTCCTATGTGAGGCAGCCAGGCCACTTGAAGAACTGACCTGCATCCAGGTGCAGGCTAGGCCAATGGAAATGACCAGTTCCCTTACTGGGATTGGCTCAAGGATGGATAGACCTAAATCAATCAGTGCAGGGCATTTTTATGGCTACAGAGATTGGTGCAGGAATGGGCATGTGATCCCATTCAGGCAAATCAGATGAAAGAGTTTCTCTGATGGTTTTTGGGTTAAAAGATTGTCATTTAGAGCTGCTCTGAATGTGGAGGGAGCAGAAGTAGCCCCAAGAGTAGTTGGCAGCCTTCTGTGGCCATGAGGTGGAGCCAGCCTTAGATGAAGCTGATGCTGCAGGAGGCGAGTGGAGGTAGCCTGAAAGAATGAAGCTTCATGACCCCAGTGAGCTGTGACATCAAACTGGCCATGCTCCCCGACCTACCTCTGGACTTTCAATTCTTGGGCTCATAAACCCCTTCTCCTGCTTACACCTTCCATGACATACACCCCAACACACTCCAACTGGTGTTGGAGCACCAGGGTAAACAGCTCAGCGTCCAGGAAATATCACCAGACTTGAACTCAAAGGTTGGACCTCCGTTGTGGCCTCTATGGGCCAAGAGTGAAGCAAGTCACTACCACTAACTTCTCTGAGCCCCAATTTCTTCATCTATAAAATGTCAGCCTCCCAACGTGAACCTTCTTTGTAAACTGCAATACCAACGTGTGCTTCTCGTGATGATAAAATAGACTTACTGGTGGTGGGGAGAAGGTGGAGGTGAGTAGAATTCTCAAAATTAAAAAAAAAAAATGATGGATGAACGTGAAACAAGTTTATTTATGGCAGGACTTTTCAGAGCACTTATTGTGTGATTTATGAATCCGAGGGGGCTGTGCTAACACTAACCAGTGTTCCCCATACTAATCTGACCTCAGATTGTATTTAACTGCCTCAGGTGACCTGAGTGTTTCAAAGAATAAACTTTGGGAAATGCTGCAGTCTATCCTCACGAAGACTTAAGGATGAGATATTTTAAAAAACGCTTATGAGTACCCACATTTTCCAATAGTCACCGTGACAATGCAGTGCCTAGAATAGCCTCTGGTGTGCAGAACGTGCTTGAGCTAAGCTTGTCGAGTGAATAAATAGACTCTCCCCCTGCTTGTTTGGAGCAGTGATTCTCAAACTAGATTGCCTAGGACCCATCTGGGGATCTTGTTGGATTCTGGGGCAGGGCTCCCAATTCTGCATTTGTAACCTGGCTTCAGGTGATGCCGCTGCAGATGGTCACTGAATTTTATTTTTAGTAGCAAGCATAAATGACTTATGAGACTAATTACCTTCGGGGGCCTGTCTCCACAGTGAGATGGGAATCCCTTGCAGCTGAGGTCACATTATACTGGCTATTTGGAACTCTGCTGCTCAGGTTTGAACCCTAGCTCCACCACCCCCTGGCTATGTGTCTTTGAACAAATTCATTAACCTCTCTGTGCCTCAAAGCCCTTATCGGTAAAATGCAGGTAACATAACTACCTCGATCATTTCTTGTATTGAGTTAATATATGCAAAGTATTTAATGCCTAGCACATTAGTAAGCCCTTAATAAAGACTTACTATTAATCTTTCCATGCTCTACAGTGAACAAGGGAATCTTATGTGAAGTAGGCAATGATAGTTATTTGTTGACTGAATGATTGAAAGTAAAAATTTCAAGAACCTCTCAAGGGTAAGAGTTAACTATCCGAGATAGTGGAAAGCAGAGGTGTGGAGTCAACAGGCAGGGATGGGCAAAGCCACATTAGGGTTGCCAGATAAAATACAGAACTCCTAGTTAAATATCAAATCATTTTTTAGTATAAGCATGTCCCAATGATTCATTATTGAGCACTTGGCTGGCTCAATCAGAAGAGCATGTGACTCTTGATCTCAGGGTTGTGAGTTTGAGCCCCACGTTGGGCAGAGGTTACTAAAAAATAATAATAAAATAAAAAATGTTCTTTAAGGGTTATATATTAGGGGCACCTGGCTGGCTCAGTTGCTACAGTGTGCAACTCTTGATCTCAAGGTTGTGAGTTCAAGCCCCATGCTGGGTGTAGAGATTATGTCAAAATCAAATCTTAAAAAAAGGATTAATTATTTATCTGAAATCCAAATATAATTGAGTGTCCTGTATTTTTATTTGCTCAATCTGGTGACCCTACCCATGGCTCCACTTGTTTGCTTGGCACAGTTCTCTGGGAAGCCTTTCCCAACACATTCAATCTCATTTGATCCTTCCTGACTGGCTGGAGGAAGGATTAACAGCCTCACTTTAATAATCAAGGAGCCTGAAGCTCACTGGAGTCTGGGCCTTGCCCAAGGCCAGGCTAGCAGTCAGGCCTTCCCATGGCCCTCCCTCTCCCAGCAGGGAGCAGTGGAATATTTGAGGTGGGATGTAGGGTGGAGGGTTGAACTGCCATTAGGCTGCTCTGTGGTTAGAGTCAAGACACTGACTCATGCTGCTCTAAGTCACTACCCTGGGTTGGTTGCGGGGGAATAAGGGGAGACAGCCAACAGGCCTGGGTAAGCCCTGGACTTACTAGGAGAGCTCCAGGCTGAAAGAATGGACAGGAAAAGTCACTAAAGCATTCAGTGAGGAATAAAAAGGTGGTTGAGCCTAATAATAGTTGACATGTACTGAGGCCATCACCACTTCCAGGTCCTGGACCAAGACTTCGTGTATATCCATGCATTTCATCCTCACCATGACCCCGTGAGGCACTGGGTTTTATTCATTCTAAGTCACAGCTTTTTTTTTTTTTCCCTTGCATTTTAACATCCCTGAAATCAGGATGCTTCTTAGGATAATGACCTGACATAGTTTATTCGGCAACATTTTAAATTCTTCATGGTACACAATAGTGGTGCATTTATAATCGATGGTGCATTTTAAATCTCAGATGGGATGAGCCACAGTGGAAGGTTAACATCATCCCCATTTGCAAGATTAGCAAATACGGTCACACTGAACAGATAAGGACCCTGAAGTTAAATAACTTGCCCAGATCACACAAGAGGCAGAGCCAGGGTCTGAAAGCAGAGGAAGGAGCTTGCGATGTGATAGAGTCAAGTGCACGGGGTTTGGAAGGAAGAGAAGGTCGGAGCCGCAGCAGCTCTTCGCTCCCTGTTGTGCAAGAGAAGCACCTGGGAGACTTAAAGCTGCCCCCAGTGCACAGGCGCACCCACCTGGCGCCCACCGGGGTCAGAGCCCACACTGAGGTCCTCGGGGTGGCCGGTCTGGGTGAGACACCAGGAGGCCTATTTGTCCAGAAGGGTGGGTGGGGATTCGAGAGGGAGGACGTAGAGGCCTGGCTTTGAGAAAAGCATGCACTCGAGAGTGAGCGCGACCCTGTGGAGGCGGGAAGAGGGCCATGAGGGAGAACTTGCCCTCCACCTCGTTCTCAGGCTGAATTTACGGGAGCATCATGGAGTGAGGCCTCTAGAAACACCTCTCAAGGGCACCGCTAGAAGCTTCTCCAGCATCTCAGCCTGACCCCCAGCAACAGGGACAAACTTACAGGCTGCAGAGGACAAAACTGGCGAGTCCCCATTCCTGTTCTTTCCCAAGGCAGGCATGGGAAGGGCCAAGGCCACCTTTCTTGGAGAGCTGAGAGCAGACTGGGAGCAGAGGCCGGCGTCAGGCTCTTGCCTCCCTTGCCGATGGGGCGCGTGGACGTGTTACTTCTCCGGCTCACAGTGGCCTGCGGCCCGCCTGCCTGGGACCACGGAGTGCCCCCAAAGCAGCAGGTTAACTGGCAGACAGCAGGGCTCCGTCGCTGCTCGGGGGCATCAGGTGAAAGGTGCAAGCCAGGGGGCAGCCAGGAAGGGCTGCCCGTCTACACCCGCGAGACCGACTCTCCTGACTGCTTTCACCTCACTGGGCCTCGGTTTGGGGGCAGCTGCAGGTGAGTGGCGGCATCTGCTCAGGACCTGCTGCAGGCCCTGGCCCCTGAGCCGGGTGGGGGCCCAGCTGGAGGCCGGCACCGCCTCCCCCCATCCCGGGGTGCGGAGTGGCAGCGGGCGGGACACTGGAAAGCGGGGCTGCTGTGGCGGAGCTGGGACCGTGGGCCTCTGTATCGGTGGGTGCTTTGGATTTGTCTAGATTGCCGGCTCCGAGGACAGCAGCCCTTGGCTCCCTTCTCCCCGCAGCTGAGCATGGGGTGGGGTGCGCCCTGGATGCTTGGTGACTCAGGACAAAGCACCTGGAAAACGCGGGCCCCTCCTTCTCCTGTTTGCTTTTGGCTTGTTGTAGGGGGGCCTTTGGGATGGCCTTTGTTTGAGGAGAGAAGGTGGGGGTGGCTGAGAGAGCAGAGAGCTAAAGAAAAGACTGAACCCCCCAGGCTGCAGGCTAGCGATGTTTCACATGAGAAAAGTTTTGGTAAACTGTGAGCAATGGGCAGGTGACCCCAAGAACTGGTTTTGAACCCTGGCACGGTTTTCCTGGCCAGCGGGGCTGCTTGGAACCTCCTCCTACTCTGTGCTACTTCTGTGGGATTAAGGTTTTCTCTCCTCACCAGAAATCATTCAGCAAAATGAGTTATTAAAAGCCAGTTAACTACTCCTGCCTCCGGGTAGCTCCTGCTTAACAACCTCTCCCGGGGAGCAGCTGTCAAACCCGGGCCCTGTGGAGCTGGCGGGAAGATGAGTCATTTACATGGAGCCCATCCTCCGTCCTGCCCCCCAGATCTGTCCCTGCCTCTCTGATGACTAATCCTTTTCAAGGATGAGATCACTGCCCCTCCTGCCCCCCACTGTCCCAAAAGAGCAGAGCCCTAGCCTCCGCCCAGGATTGTGGGGGAAGCTGAATCCAAGGTGAGGGGAGTCCCGGATGGGACATGGGACTAGCCAGCAGGAGCTGGAGTTGGCACAGCAACGTGAGAAAAGCCTGAGGCCCGCCCTGGCCCCGCTCCTTGCTCTTGGACCTCTGGGCTGTGGTGAGGCTGCCATTCGGGGAGGAGCTTGTGAGCTCGCCTGCTTGGAAGTGTCACTACAATGTCAACTGAATCTCATGTCGCCTCAAATCCTCTATCATAACAGGAGCAGAGGTTTTATTATTTTTTTAAAAGATATTTCTTTCTTTATTCATGAGAGACACAGAGAGAGGCAGAGACATAGGCAGAGAGAGAAGCAGGCTCCCTGTGGGGCACCTGATGCAGGACTCGATCCCAGGATCCCGGGATCATGCCCTGAGCCGAAGGCAAACGCTCAACCACTGAGCCACCCAGGAGCCCGAGGAGCAGAGGTTTTGAAGCCCATGGGGGTTCCCGTAAAGCAGGGTCTTGCTGTCCCACGGACAGTTCAACCTCCTCTCAGTCAATTCCGCTTTCCTGCCCCTGGAGCTGTGCCTCCCGTTCCTCATGCCTGCCTGTGGAGCAGCAAGCCACATTGGAAGGGGGGTGTCTGTGAGGGGAGACACAGGAAGGGAGCCAAGTGCCTGGGAAGCTGAACCTTCTGAGCCCTTGGGGACAGGCTCTCCGTGCACGGGGCAACTCTTCAAGGCCCTGGTCTGTGTGAGGAGTTGTCCCTCTCTCCTTACAGGAGGAGGCCTGTGAACTGCTCCAGAGGAGTGATAAAGACATCATGCAGACAACTGTTGGGAGCTGCAGTGGGGGAAGTGCACTTGAGGGTCCCCACAGAACCCTGTGTCTGCCCTGGCGCCCCCTGACATGCCCTCTGCTCTCTGGACCAGCAAACAAGCTAGAGGGGCTGCCCCAGCACCTTGGCACGGGGGTCTCTGTTAGGGCCTGGCTATGTCGGAAGGGATGGGACTTGAGGTGCCTGGACTGAGGCTAAGGGGTCAGGAGCACCTCCTCCTCCACATGGGGCAGGGCTGCTCCTACCGCACATTCTGCTTTCAGCCACTTATAGGGAAGGGTGGTTGCCCGCGGGCTCACAGGAGGTGAGGGATTGAGGAACTGGGTATGGAGGCCTACTCTGTGCCCTGCATTCTGCTGGTGCTTTCCCAGATGTACCCCCAGAGCAACTCCTGGAGCAGGTGCTTCTGGCCCTTATTCAGGTGAGAAAACCAAGGTCAGAGAAGTCAAGTAATGGAACAAAAGAACACCAGCACACAGGTCCTAAACCCCACACCCATGGCTCTTTCCATTCCCCCTCTCGAGGCCCGACTCAGCCTCTAGCTCACAGCCTCCGGCTCAGAGAATGCACTGTGATCGTGCCCTGAAACATGCAAACAACTATGCCATGATGGGGAACCGTGGCCAAAATGCCTACCCCGGGTCTGTGGCATGAGTGTGCATCTGATCCTGAGTGACAGGAGACGGAGGCTGGGGCTCGGTGGTGTTAATGACCTTGTCGAGGGTCACAGACAGTGGCATGACTGGGATTCCAGCTCAGGTCTGCCCAACCCCAAATCCCACATTCCTCATCAGCTTGCCTTTAGCCCCCCACCCCCATTCACAGAAAATGACAACTTATCTAGTGGTCACCAGCAAGGACTGTCCCACAAACATGGTTTCCATCTGAGTTTGAACTTATCTAACATGTTTTTGGAAATCTGCTATGTGCTGGGCCGGGGCAGGGGACAGCACACTGTGACGGACTGTATCGTCCGGGCTCTGCAGCCAGAGGCTACCAGGAGCATACCAGGAGACACACAAAATTGAGTTTACCGACTCACTGCCACAAGGGAGATGTACACCATGGGGAGCTGTGGGGCGTCTCGGCCAGCAAGTATCAGAAAGGACTGAGTTAGGATTTGGGCTTGGGTTAGGTGATTTGGAGGGTTGCTCAAGGAAGCAAGGCTTTGCTCTGGATTAGATGCTGCCAGGGAGCAGGGATAATTCTAGGATTGAACATTTTAAAGATTTTATTTATTTGAGATAGAGCACTCGAGAGAGAGCACTAGTGGGGGGAGGGCAGAGGAAGAGACTGAGTTCGGAGCCAATGTGGGGCTGGATCCAAGGACCCTGAGACCATGACCTGAGCCAAAGGCAGACGCTTAACCAACTGACCCACCCAGGCGCCCCTAGGATTGGACATTTTAATAACTGCTACCTATAAGGTGGGAATACTGGAGCAATGCCATAGCTGTGGTTGGTAAAGCAGCAGCAGTCATTCATAGCAACCAGGGGGGGTGTTTGGTCATGTTGGTGGCTTGGAGGATGTTCTTTATGTAGTCTGTGTTCAGACATGACTGTGGGTGAGTGGTCTTCTTTTTATCTTACTCCGCTGTGGTCATCAGGTAGCCTTGCCTGAAGTCGGTGTCCCGTGGAATTGCTTATGTTCTGTGTCTGAACACCCCCGCCTAGATGTGAGCACAGGCCTGCTCTCAGCTCACAGGGGCTGCTCCTGTCTTTCTCAGAATGGTTCTGCACTCAGCATTCCATAACAGCATTTTATCGGATGCCATTCATTTTTTAAAAGAAATTCCTTCTAAGTCCTTCAGTTTATTAAAAAACATGTAAGTATATATATGTGTATATATATATGCACATGTGTGTGTGCCTGCACGTGTATTTGATTCAAGTGGAACGCATCTCTCGATTGTAGAAATATGGGTGATTTTCATTTTAATTTTCTTCTGTATGCTTTTGTAAATATTTCACATTTCCTCTGGTACAAATGGGATTGTTAGTTACTACTTTTGAAATCATAACCTTTCCCCTAACAATGATTTTTTTTCTTTTTTTTAAGATTTTATTTATTTATTCATGAGACACACAGAGAGAGAGAGGCAGAGACACAGGTAGAGGGAGAAGCAGGCTCCATGCAGGGAGCCCGACATGGGACTCAATCCCGGGTCTCCAGGATCACGCCCTGGGCTGAAGGTGGCGCTAAACAGCTGAGCCACCTCGGCTGCCCCTAACAATGATTTTTTTTTTTTTTTTTTAATTTATAAATAGGTGGGAACACCTGGGTGGCTCAGTGGTTGAGTGTCTGCCTTTGGCTTAGGGTGTGATCCGGGAATCCAGGATCGGTCCTGGTCCTGCATTGGGCTCCCTGCGGGGAGCCTGCTTCTACCTCTGTCTGTGTCTCTGCCTCTCTCTCTCTGTGTCTCTCATGAATAAATAAATCTCTTTAAAAAAATTTATAAATAGGTGTATGTGGCTGGCTCAGTCAGTAGAATATATGCAACTCTTGATCTTGAGGTCGTGAGTTCAAGCCCCCTGTTGGGCACAGAGATTACTAAATAAATAAATGAAATTAAAATGTATAAATAGACTCTGGTTTCTCTTCAGATTGAATAAATCTTTCGCCTTTTACTAAGGATTTCCATGGAGAGAAACAACTCTGAGTCTTAGACTAATTTTTTTTGAGGCCTTACTTTGTGTGAGGCTTTAAAAAAAAAAGTATAAATAGAAATGAATGAGATAAGGCCCCTGTTCTCAAAAGAATGACCCTGAGACCCTGGGAGTATGAGAGACATCACAAGAAGCTAGGAAATAAGAGAAGAGGCCTAGGGGGCTTCCCAGAGGAGGTGCCGCTGACTGAGTAGTAAACATGTCTTAGCCAAGCAGGTGGAGGTTGGGAAATGGATTCAGGGGTCATATGGATTAGACTTCTTAGGGAGCGTATACAGTATGAGAATGAGGGCCTCTGGGGAACCCTGGCATTTAAAGGGGAGAAGAGGAGCCCGTGAAGGAGCTTTCATGCACTTAACAGATATCTGAGGACCTACTGTGTGCCAGGTGTTAGACTAGGCCATTGGGATTCATCAGTAATTTAAATAGTTCCTTTCCCTCACAGGGCTTATATTTCAGTTTGGGAAATGGATAATAAACTACAAACAATGTGCAAGTAAATTGTATTGGAAAATAGTTGATACCATGAAGAAAAGGAAAAACTAGAGCTGGCTAAGGGGGTGAGGGTGCCATGGGCTGGGAGAGCGCATGCTGCAGCATGAAGTGGGGTGAGCCAGGGCAGGCCTCACTAAGGAAGTAACATTTGGTGAAGCACTGGAAGAAGTGATGTCTGGGGTAAGAGTGTTCCAGGCCAGTCAGCAGCCAGAGCAAAGGCCCTGCGGCAGGAGCTGGAGGTGGAGGAGGAGGAGGAGAGCAGGAGAAAGAAAGAAAATACTAGACAGAGGGATTAGTCAGCAAATCTCTCATTCACCCTCTCAGGGCAAAGTCTAACTCACACAGATGCCCCAGAACAGAAGAGAAGCTGTCACTCTCATTTGATTTTAGCATGAGGGATAAACAGATAAGCTACTGCTCTTTAAAAAAGTGGAAGAAGTAGAATAACTATTCAAGTAGATTTCAAGAGACAGCAGAAATGCTGAATATAACTGATAACTACCTTTTATCTCTATCAGCAGATCACATGCTATTTTAGAAGGAATTAAGATAAGAACAACCATTGGTTGCTCAGTGTACAGAGCAAATTTTTATGTTTTATTTGATCAATTTTTTTAAAGACTTTATTTATCCATGAGAGACACAGGTAGAGGGAGAAGCAGGGTCCCCACAAGGAACCTGATGCAGGACTCGATCCCGGACCCTGGGATCACGCCCTGAACCAAGGGCAGGCACTCAACCACTGAGCCACCCAGGTGTCCCTAATTTGTTTATTTGAGAGTATGTGTGCATGAGCACAATTAGGGTGGGGGAGCGTGGGGGGAGGAGCATAGGGAGAGGGAGAGATAGAATCCCAGACTCCACACAGTGTGGGGCTCCAAGTGGGGCTTGATCTTACAACCCCAGGATCATGACCTGAGCCAAAGGCAGATGCTTAACCGACTGAGCCACCCAGGCGCTCCAAGCTATTACAATTTTTACATGACAGTAATAATAATAAAGCCAGTCTCTCTGGCTGCTGTGTTGAGCACAGCCTGAAGAGTCGGGATCTAGGAGTCCAGTTCAGAGGCTGCAACACCGAACAGGTGGGGGTGGCCCCAAGCAGGACAGTAGCCAGGAGGAGCCTAGGTAAGGGGAGGCCAAAGGGAGGAAACAAAAGCAGGAGAGGACAAAGTCACCAAAGCTAGAACAGACAAAGGGCTTGAGAAGCATGGATGAGGGAGTAAGAGGTCAGAGACTTCTAGAAGGATCTAACCAGATAGAAACCTGACAGGTCCCCTGGGATTTGGCAACTGGGAGAAACTGGCTGTAGGCATGAAATGAGGGGATAGGGCTTCATGAATTCCAGGCTGCAGGGGCAAAGCTCCGGTAGGGGAGGACATGGACACAGCGGAGGAGCCTGCCTTTGAAGCAGCTTAGGGGAGGAAGGCTAGGACACCCTGACCTGGCAAGGCTCAGGGCCAAGACAGGTGCTTCACTTACTTTACCTCAGGGAGTATTATGGTCTTTTTTTTTTTTTTAATGTTTTTATTTTTATTTTAAGATTTTACTTATTTATTCATGACAGACACACAGAAAAGCAGAGACACAGGCAGAGGGAGAAGCAGGCTCCATGCAGGGAGCCTGACGTGTGACTCGATCTCAGGACTCCAGGATTGCCCCTGGGCCAAAGGCAGGCGCTAAACTGCTGAGCCACCCAGGGATCCCCGGGAGTATTATGGTCTTAATGTTTGCCTTAATGGATGGTCTTAATGTTAATGCATCACCGTGAGGTGATGGCATTAGGAGGTAAGGCCTTTGAGAGGTGATAGGTTAGAGGGAGAAGCCCTCTAACCTATGAATGGGCTCAGTGCCTGCACACGAGCTCCCTTGTCTCTGCCATCATATGGGGATACAGGGAACAGGTGTTACCTATGAACCAGGAACTGGGCGCTCACCAGACACCGAATCTGCTGACACCCTGATCGTGGACTTCCTAGCCAGGAAGTGGACTAGTCAGAGCCATGAGAAATAGATACTGTTTAAGCCACTCAGTCTCTGGTGTATTGGTCATGGCAGCCCGAGCAGACCAGGCGGGGAGGTGGAGTAGCTTGTTCAAGTATCTGAAGAGGACGGTTAAATTCCCGGGCCCTGGAATCAGATTCAGATTGTACCTCGGTCCGCACTCACTCGGAGCCACCTGCCATGTCTGTCTTGTCTGTCAGGTGGAGATAGCAGTCCTGTGCAGGGTGGCTCTTGGACTCAGCAGAGTGAACATCAGTCTGTGTCTTCACTGTCAAGGTGACACACCTGGCAAGGGCAGTGAGGGAGGAGTTCCTAGCTGGGCAGACCTCTACCTTGGAAGAAAGACAAACAAATGCTCCTAAAATTTCAGGTGTCAGATGTTGCTTTTAGGCATTCACTCCTTGTCTTAGTCTGTTTGAGCTTCTATAACACAATCCTATATACTGGTGGCTCATAAATGACAGACATTTATTCCTCACAGAGCTGGAGACTGGGATGTCTAAGATGAAGGTGCCAGCAATTTGATGTCTGGTGAGAGCCCTCTTCCTGCCTCACAGGTGCCATTGGTCTGCATTTATGAGGGAAGGGGTGAGAGATCTCTCTGGGATCTTTTTTATAAATTCACTAATCCCTTGGGACACCTGGGTGGCTCAGTGGTTGAGCATCTGCTTTCAGCTCAGGGCATGATCCCAGGGTCCTGGGATTGAGTCCTGCATTAGGTTCCCTTGGAGCTTGCTTCTCCTTCTGCCTATGTCTCTGCCATCTCTCTGTGTCTCTCATGAATAAATAAAATCTTAAAAAATAAAGTCACTAATTCCATTATGAGGCTGCCACCCTTAGCACCTAATCACCTCTCAGAAGCCCGGCTACCTAATAGCACCATCTTAGGGATCAGATCTCAACATATGAACGTTAGGGGGACACAGGCATTTCAGACCATTCTACTTCCTCACTTACACGTGCACTCACCTGGCCTCCCTCTTCTATAACATTATGATGTGCCTACTGTGTGCCAGCCATGAGGTGTGTTCACTGTGCCAAGGGGCTTAGTGTCTATCTTAGGAAGTGGGAAGACAGAGGCTCACCTCATTAGAGGCTTGGACAAGAGCCTGGAGGTTCTGAGCAGCAAACCCCCTCCTGTGGGGTCTCTAGATGCCATCTCTCCACTAAGTCAAGTCATCAAAAAACAGCTACCGTGGACCATACCATCTTTGCTTCCCATAGAGATGCTTTCAGAAATGATTTAATGTTTTACTGCCTGACTTTAGGAAGACCAGGTCTGTTTCTTCAAAACGAAAGAAAAAAATCATTGCCCACATCCCTGACTAAAGATCCATGAGGGCCACCTCGGTGGCATAGTTGGTTGGGCTTCTGACTTTTGATTTTGGCTCAGGTCATGATCTTGGGGTCCTAGGATTGAGTCCCACATCGTGCTATGCACTCGGCAGGGAGTCTGCTTGAGGATTCTCTCCTTCTCTTTCTGGCCCTCCCAGAAATACATATAAATAAATACAAATAAATAAATCTTAAAAAAGGTCCATCAGAGTTGCTTCTCCTTGGCTTTAGGATCTGAAGTGTTGGTTTGCTTGGGAGACCTGTCCACTTGCTTCCTTTCCTGAGTGCCTAGTGTGCCCACTGAGGGGAAGCTTGGAGGCAGTGCAGTGACAAGTGGCTGTAGGACTGTATCCCAGGGCCTGGGACAACTCATCAATCTTAAATCATTTTTTAGCCCTTTTCACCCCTCCCTCCCTGCTTCCCTCATTGTCATCTTCCTCTTGTCCACAAGACCTGCTGAGCACCTGCTCTGTGCAAGCACTGTGCTGGGGTACCACCCTGCCCTATTAGAGCTCACAGCTTAGTTTCTTCTAGTTTTACTGCAAAGTTCATTCACACTATGTAAAAGAAGCTAGCTTTTAGTTATATCTAATAAGCAGCAACAGTTTCTAGAAATCTTCAAGTCACAGCAAGCCCACCAAATACACGGGATCTTTCTCTAGAGTGGGTGGTCTTTAAAATGCAGACCAACTCTTTCACCAAGGAAGGCTCTGACAGGTTTCACTCTGAAGGCAGGGGGATGACCTCGATGACCTCTCACTTCCCTAATTCTTATGTTGAAGCCTAACTAACCCTTCCAGTTCCCCAGAACATGACTGTCTTTGTTCATAGAGCCTTTAAAAAGGAAACTAAGGAAAAATGAGACCATGTAAGTAGATCCTAAACAGGACTGAGGTCCTTATAAGAAGAGATTAGGACCCACATACTGAGGCAGGACCACGTGAGGACACATAAAGAAGACAGCCACCGCCTACATGTCAAGGAAAGAGGCCTCAAAAGAAACCACCCCTGAGGACACCTTGATCATGGACTGTTGGCCTCCACAGCCATGAGAAGATGAGCCACCCAGTTCGTGGTGTTTT
Source organism: Canis aureus (assembly GCF_053574225.1). Classification (NCBI taxonomy): domain Eukaryota; kingdom Metazoa; phylum Chordata; class Mammalia; order Carnivora; family Canidae; genus Canis; species Canis aureus. The sequence goes on from NC_135621.1 coordinate 52,472,064, forward strand.
GTTGTGACAGCCCACGCTGGCTGCTGGAGCCCATGTGCAAGGCTGCAAAAGCCCTGCATCACTGCACCCTTGCTCATCCTGGGTTTTTACAGCAGTGGTGGCAGCAGGGAGCTCAAATGCACAGCTTAGTTTCTGAGCCCTGATCAGGAGGCTGTGTTTATATTTATCCTGCTAACTGCAGGGGACTGTTTATACCCAGAGCAATAACCTCCCAGGCGAGATGAGGGCAGCCAAGGAACCAGCTGCTTCCGTCAGGCCTGCTGGCTTCCTCCAGCCGGGCCCACACTGTCAGGCCCCATGGTTGTCAGGTGCCACCTCCCTCCAGACTCTCTGTGATGCCAGCTTTCCTCACCCCCACACCAGGCTTGGGCTCAGGGGCCGAAGTCTGGTCTTCCTGGAACACAGGCAGATTGCAGAGAAGCTGACTGCTTCTCTCAGGCTCTCCAGAATGTGCACAGCCCAAAGATTCCTGCCTTTGCAAACCAATCTTCATCCTAGTCTCACTCAGATTCAGCATGATACGGGGTGTCCAGTAGGTGCTCAATAAACAGAGTGAGAAGGTGTTTGGGTTTAAAAAATTGGTCTAGACTTATACCTTCATAAACTGTAAAGTGCTTTTGCCGCTCATCCTTTCTTCTTGCTCCCCTTCCTGGCAGCTCTGAGAGGATGGTCTCCTGGGAGTGGGGCCCAGCCACTCTGGGATTGTTCAGGGATTTTAAAGCTTGCCTGGCCTCCAAGGAGCCAATGAGAATTTCCAGCAGGACTGGCTGTCACTCAGATTTCTTACCAGAGAAATCACTGCCACATTGTGACCCTGGAAGTCCCCAGCCCAGGTAGGAGTGTGATGGGGGTACCCAAGCCAGGTGAGGGTGCCCAGGCTTCTGCTACCTGCAGAGAATTCAAGGATGCAGGGAGCCAGCGCAGGCCACTATAGAAAGCAAGGAAAGATGCAGATGGGCTTACAGGTTTTCAGTGCTGGCTAGAGGGTTTCCCTTTATAATTCTGGGTGGCTTAATACATGGGGGTCAGTCTGCACACAGACATGCACATTTAAAGGGACTATTTGAGGTGGGAACTTTTAATTTCCTTGAGCAGGTGTGTCAGTGTGACTGTGAAAAAGGGACCTGCCAGAGCACTGGATCACAGAACCTGTCACAACCACAGCCACCACCACAAGCACAGATGACAACCACGTTGTTTAGCTCTCATCACTACTCTGTGTCACTTTCCTCTTGGTTTCCACTTGGTTTCTCTGGGGGTTTATGGCTGTAAAAGGTCATTTTCACATACAGTTTATTTACCTTTCCTCCCAACCATCTGAGGTGGGTGGGAGTACCCTGTTTTTAGATACACAGTCTGAGGTTCAGACAGGCATGGACTGTGGCAAGAAAGTGGTGGAGGTGGGTGTCAGAATTCAGGTCTGTGATCCCACAGTGGCTGACCCAACCCTCTTTTTGGGTCTTTGACAACGCTGTCCTAGGCTTTCAGAGCAGAAACTCATCAGAAGCTAGGTGTTCCTGTCCCAGAAGACAATGGGGTGTATTCCCTCAGGCGTGTGTTCTGTTGGCTCTTTGGTAGGAAGGGCAGAGCGGGGATCACCATGGTTACGTGGCCCTGGACACTGCCCCTGGATGAGCCCTCTGGGAGCCAGGCCAGCGACTGGGGCTTGGGGATGGGTCATTCCCTCCTCCTCTCTGCTACTATGATTCTGAAGGTCTATAAAAGAAGTGTGCCATCTTTACAGTCTATTTCTCATCTCTGCCACACAGTGAGGCGTCATCTACTCAGATTCAATTCGTCTAGCTCTTTCTATTACTGATGAGAGGAGATCAGGGGCTCTTTCCACCAAGGAGCCAAGAGGATGCCCATCACTGCTTCTAGGAGCAGGGGTCCTCAGATGTGGCACTGAGTCCCCAGGGCCTGCCTTCCCTCAGCTCTTGGTGGGCACAAAATGCCAAGCAACATTCTAGAAACACAGCCACCAATTTCACCTCTCTTTTGGTCTGACTCTACTGTCTCAGAGGAGAGCGAAGACAGACCTCTACCCAGAGGACAGACACACAGACATGCTAGGTACTCCTATTTCCCTGTCTTGTCCCCCCAGTTCCCTCTCAATACACACACAGGGTATCACGGGGATAAAGCCAGACCAAAGGGATTCTTGTCACATTAGCTCTTTGTATCATTTCAGCGTGTTCTTCAGCGAGGCCTCGTAGCCCAGGGAAGCCCTGGCCTCTGCGTGTAGGACTTATGCCTTACCAGCTCTGAATGACAGGGATTGTGGATTGCAGCCTGGGGTCAGCATCTGGGAAAGCCTTTCTCTTTCATACGACACTTTACCAGGTCCTTGAGATAGCCAGCATCATTGTTCCCAGGGTTTTCACTAAAACGTATCAGTCCCATGTACTTTTCTGTCTGAATAACTCATAGATTGCAAAAGCTATAATTTCATGGGATTTGTTTTAAATGCCCTTTGTTGGCAGACGTGGGCTCAGCATGAGCATTCTAATTTTCCAGCCTCCTAAATGGCCCCCCTGTAGCTAACACGTACCACGCACCAAACATAACACACCCTCTTTCCACCCCCCAGACAACCCGATTACTCACTCACATGGTCTTCACCAGGGTCCTCCTGGGAGGAGGGGGAGAGTCCCTGGCCTAGGTCTTGTGGGGGAGGCATTCATGCTTCTGACAAGCTACAGCACATCCTCTCCAAAGAATACTACTATGCATCCAACAACAGGCATGCTTTTAAAAAGTTTATTTCTATATTATGTATCAATAAGGTAAGACCTCAAATTTTTCTCCAGAAAAAGACTCAAAGGCAAATCTCTCTTGAAGTTCTATTTTAGTGATAGAAATATTGGAAATTTCTTTTCTTTTTTTTTTTTTTTTTTTTTGGAAATTTCTTTTCTTTCACTTCTTTGTGCTTCTCCATTTATCAAATGTTCAACAATGAGCATATATGATTTTAATGGGTTAAAAACTATGTCATTATTTTTTAAAGGCAAGGTCTAACCGGCTGGCAGGGAGGGAAGTCATACCTGTGTGGTCAGAGAGTCACCGACAGGAGTGAAACGAAGAAGGAGGGTCAGTGGAGTCTGAACTACAAGGGTGGGCTCTGCTGAGGAAGAGGCCTTTGAATGCTGTGTGGGTTTTGGAGATGTGAAGGGGGAGGATAGGAGAGGGCTTTCAGGGCAGTGGTAATTTCATAATAAAGAATGGAGGGAGGGCAGCCTGGGTGGCTCAGTGGTTTAGCGCTGCCTTCAGCCCAGGGTGTGATCCTGGAGACCCGGGATTGAGTCCCAGGTCAGGCTCCCTGCATGGAGCCTGCTTCTCCCTCTGCCTGTGTTTCTGACTCTCTCTCTCTCTCACATGAATAAATAGTCTTACAAAAAAAAAAAAAAAAAAAAAAAGAACGGAGGGGTGCCAGGTCATTTGACTAGAGCTGAGGGCAGAGCAAGGAGAAGCAAAGAAGCTTGGAGAGGCTGTGGCCAGTTTCTAGAAGTCTGGAAGATACCAGGCAGGCTGCCACCAGAGGATGGGCCCTTTGGGAGGCCTGGATTCAGCTCCATGTCTATCCCCAGTTCAGTCACTTACTAAGTCCCTTTTATGTCCTCCACCATTCTGGCAGCACCAGCTTTGCAGGCAGGGTGGGGTGGGTGGTGGGCTATCTGCAGAGGAAGGAACCCAGGGTCAGAGTCTCCCTTTTGTCACTTTATAGCTCTTTGAAAGCCCTTTAACTTCTCTTTGCTTCAGTTTTCTCATCTGTAAAGTGAGGATAGGGATTGCACCTGTTTCCATAGGACCGTGATGAGGATTAAATGAAATAAAGTATGTAAAGCACTTAGCATAGGGCTTGGAAATGTTGACCATTTGTGCTGTTTGAGAACAAAGAACAGAATTTCTAAAGATAGAAGATGAGGAAGAATGGAGAAGAGAAAGGTGGCAGAATAAAATTCCCAGACTAAATTTTGTTCCTTTGTTTTCTTTGAGTAAATAATTGGCTCAGGAGGCCAGCTGGCATTATCTACGTGTTCTCTTGGGGAGGAACCCACCCACATTAAACTCCCAGAGAGAGACAGCTATGGACAGGGAAAAACTGTAAATGAAACCTGCTCATGGGTGCCCCAGGACCAGAGGAACAGCCCCTCCCCTGTCAGAAACTTCTAAGGGCTTCCAGAGCCTAGAGCTGTGGGTCCCAGTTATCTGGCTTGGATTCCCACAACTCTGCATTTATTGCAAAGGCGTCTGAATCTGTTCACTGAGCATTGTTCTCAGCCATAATAACTTTCCCCTACATGCTTGTGCTATTATTTTCCAAATACATGTGAAGTAAAACCACGAATACATTTAAAAGTGGTATTGAATTAATTCAGAGGATTTTGTCAATATGTATTTTCCCTATTAATTAATGGATACTGTAAGTATATGTAACTTCTATCATATGGGTTCTACAAGAAATATTTCTATCATATGGGTTCTGTGAAAATATTCTAAATAAATGTAAATATTTATTATTAAAAATATTTAAAATGATCCCACCTTTAAAAAGGTTTGGAGACTTCTATTTTTAAGATGATCACCTAATCACCTGGATTGATCCCCTCTCCCTCTAAGACCTTGTTAAAAATGACAGTGAAGGGATAGACAGAAGGGAATAAAGCAGGAACAACACTGAAAATGGGGAGGAAAATCCTTCTAGTGGATGAGGAATCTCAACATACTCCTGGAAGGTGACAGCAGATGAAGGTGGGTGTGGCTGAACAGGGGAAGGAGAGGAAGGATTCCCAAAGAACCCTGAAAAGGCTTGGGTGAGGGCAATACCATAAAGATAATGGCTGGCTGCTCACCCACTGACCTAAAGAGAAATGTGAGCCTACAAGCCCCACTCATGCAGTCAGATATTCTTAAATATGAATGGACAGCCACAGTTCAGACATTCACAGAAAGCCTGTGACCTCCTTCTGTCAGTTCTCCTAGCTAAGCCACTCCTTCAGCCTTTGGACCACTAAGGCTCAGTCTTCAGATCACTTCTGAGTCCCATGATCATTCCCTTGGCTGCACACTGGAGTTCCCTAAGGATTTAACAAGATACTCATTCCTATGCCGTACCCCTAGAAAATATCATACAGTTGGATGGTGGGGGTAGGGTGATAGTTGGACATTAGGACGTTAAAAAGCTTCCTAGGTACTTTTAACATGCACCAGGGTTGAGAACTACTGCCCAAGCTGATCTTTGGCAGGGGGTCAGATGACACTTGTAAGAGTGGTCCTCACTCCTGCCTGCACATTAGAACCATCTGGAGAACTTTAAAAAATATCAATTCCTAGATCTAATCCCCAGAGATTCTGATTGAGTTGGCTTAAGGCCGAGTCTGAACATTGACGTTTTTCCTAAGTTTCCTAAGTGTTTTTAATACCACTGCAGCCAGGGTTAAGAACCATTGATCTAGGGCAGCCCTGGTGGTGCAATGGTTTGGCGCTGCCTGCAGTCTGGGGTGTGATCCTGGAGACCCGGGATCAAGTCCCACATTGGGCTCCCTACATGGAGCCTGCTTCTCCCTTTCCCTGTGTCTCTGCCTCTCTCTCTGTGTGTCTATGAATAAATAAATAAAATCTTAAAAGAACCATTGATCTATAAGAAATTGATATCTCATTCCTGAATTCTCTCAAGTTCTAGACATGCATATCCAACTGCCTAACTGACATCCAACCTGAAGTCTAGCAGGCATCTCAAAATTAATATCTTCAAAATTGAGCTCTTGACTCTCATCTTCATCCCAGCAACATCCCTTCTTGATTTGACTACAGCCTTCCTTATCTCAGTAAATGGCAAATCCAAGCTTCCAGTTGCCAAGGTCAAAAGTCTTAGAGTCCTTTTTGATTATTTTCTTTCTTTCACACCTTGTATCTGATCCATTAGCAAATCCTTCCATTCTACCCTTGCAACATATCCAGAAGGAGTAGCTGGGTCCAGACATACTCCCACCATAAACAACTAGGACACTAGACAAAATCTATGAAATTATTTTTTTCAAACATTGCAATACAGGTCATACAGGATTATGATCCCTGAGAGAAGGGAAACAAACAAGGCAAGACCTTTTATTGCCCTGGCTTTCTGCTTGGAGGCAATTGTCAGCAGCAGAGGAAATGGATCCAGACAGAGCCCAACGCTCTCTACTGAATTGAGGAGATAGAGATTTGAGTTCAAGGAAGACAGGGCAGCTATCGCAAAGGCAGTGCCCACAGGGTAGTATATATGGGAAAGGAAGAAACTACCAAGATAAATTATAGAGGTTTCCTTGAGTCGTTGACTGAATAACAATCTGTACGGGTGTAGGGTGAAACTTCTTAAGACCAAGAAAAAAAACAACTTCCAGGAAAGAATAGCTGCCAGAGTTGTATAAGCCAGACAATTTCTAGAGCTCTTACAGAACCAGGAATCATCTGAGTTCCCACCAGCCAGAGTACAAAGGTTTTAATTAATATACAAGACATTCAGTAGAGACCCAGGAAGAGTTACACCTTAATAGTGTGGCTTAACTAGCCACAGAGAAAAGTCTCCTTTAGATCTGTCTTTAAAAAGTTTAAAAACAAGCCTGGAAAAGATCAGATATATCCGTAAGTAACTCAGCTGTCTGCCAGAACAAAGTCTAACCCTTTAAAAAAAAAATTGAGAGAGCAAGTGAGAGCACACATGAACAGGGGAAAGAGGCAGAGGGAAAGAGAATCTCCAGGAGACTCCCTACTGAGTGAAGAGCCTGGTACAGGGCTCAATATCATGACCCTGAGATCATGACCTGACTGGAAATCAAGAGTCGGAGGCTTAACCAACTGAGCCACCTATCCAATCCTTTTTAAAGGAGTACAGCATAATCAGGCATCAAAAATGTAAAATTCACAATGTCTCTAATAAAAATATTATCAGACATGCAAAGAAGCAGAAATTCACAAACAAGAAAAATCAGCCAGTAGAAAGCTATCCAGAAATGCTAGAGATTGGGGATCCAACAAGACATTTAAATAGCTATTATAAATATGTTAAATATACTCAAGGATTTAAGAAAAGATGAACATAATAAGGGAAATAGGAAAAACTTTTTAAAAGAGCTAAGAACTTCTAGAGATAAAAAAATAAAATATCTGAGATGGAAATTTCACACTGGATAGGATTGACAGTAGATTAGCCACTTCAGGGGGGGAAAAAAAAAAGATTGAACCTGAAGACATAGCAATAGAAACTATCCAAAATGAGGCACAGTGAGAAAAAAAAAAAAAGTCTGAAAAAGAAGCAAAGGTAAGAGCTTTGGTTTTCTGTGAGATAGTATCAGATGCTCTAACATATGTGTAATTGGAGTCCACAAAGAGATAGTTGGGGTAACAAAAAGAATATTTGAAAAAATAATGGTCAAAAAATTTCCAAGGCTGGCAAAATTTATAAACACACAAATCCAAGAAGTTCAATAAGATCCAAGTAGGATAAACACAAAAAAGACCATGCCAAAACACATCAGAATCAAATTGCTGAGAATCAGGGATGAAGGGAAAATCTTAAAAGCAGCCAAAGGAAAAAAGGCACATTACTTACATATAAACAAAGATAAAAATCACAGACTTCTTGTCAGAGACCTTGTAAGCCAGGAAATAATCTTTAAAAGGCTGAAGGAGGGATGCCTGGGTGGCTCAGTGGTGAGCATTTGCCTTCAGCTCGGGGCGTGCTCCCAGAGTCCTGGGATTGAGTCCCACATAGGGCTCCCTGCATGGAGCCTGCTTCTCCCGTTGCATATGTCTCTTCCTCTCTCTCTGTCTCTCTCTCTGTCTCTCATGAATAAATTTAAAATCTTAAAAAAAAACTTAAAAAAAAAAAAAAGGCTGAAGGAAACAAAACAACTCTTAAACCTAGATTTCTATACCCAGTTAATATATCTTTCCTGAAAGCTCTCCTGAAAGATCTAATCACTTCTCCCTGGCTTTGCCATTAAAACCTGGTCCAAGTCACCATCATCTCTCACCTGGAATATTACAAAAGCCTCCTAACTGGTTCCCATGCTTCTATACTTGCTCCCCTAAAGTTTTTTCTTGAACAGTAGACAGAGGATTCTTAAAATATAAATCAGATTATCTCCCTGCTCTCTCCATCGATTCTCTGTTTCACTCAGTAAAATCCAAAGGCCTTGCCATGGCCCAACAGACCCTGCATGATCTAGTTCTTAGTTATTGTTCTGACTTCACATTCTAACACTCTCCCACTTAATCCTCCTCCAAATACTAGTCCAGCCACATTAGCCTCACTGCTGCTCCACAAACCATGCAAGCTGTGCTTAAGAACCATGGCTGGAATACTCTTCCTCCAGGCAGCCAAATCGCTCACTCTCTTACTCCACTCCATGTCTTTGCTCATCAGAGACCCTTTTAGATCACCTAGTCAAAAACAGCACCCGTTTCCATCATTCTTTTTCTCGTACCTTGCTTTTTTCTTTTTGTAGCCTTTATCACCATCTGACACTTATCTATTGACTGTTTTCTTCAACTAGAATGTTACAGTGGGGACTTTGTCTACTTGTTCGGTTCTGTATGTGGAGGGTGAAATCAATCACTCCTACGCATACACACACATACTGCATCCCTACCTCACATTTTTCTGGAACTCTCCAGTTATAGGCTCCTTGATGCATGAAACACTTTGGGACCCTCAAAGGGGCTAGAAGGAGCCCTAAATGACATGTTTTAGCACAGTGGCACCACTCTGCAGTTTGAAACCCTGGAAACATTATAAGAGGTAAAGGCCAGGGCCTTACAGATGTTAGCTTCTTCAATCATATTACATGGAAAAGTTGGGCCTCTCTCTGCAGGGTCTGAGTCATCTCCTTCCTCCATTCTCAGCTCTGGGGAGTGGGGCAGGGTCAGGAACTAGGGTAAAATTAGAGTACTCAGCTCTAGCCCTGCAGCTGGGGTGCCCTTCAGCCATAAACAGCTATAAAAGAAGAATTTTTTAATGGAAAAACCACTTAGAGTGAAATAAAACAGATTTATTTGGAGGTGAAGATGGTTATAGGAACAAAGATGCCATGAATTAAGGTCACTGCTACATACTAACCTCTGTTGCAGTCTTACCACCTTTCCCTAGTGCCTTTCTTACTTGCAAGACACAGGAGACTGCCCTCTGTAATTTGTGAGCAGGGAGGGGAGTGCTATCCTGCTGAGCCTAGATTTGGAGGACGGGCTTTCTCCTCTGGCCTCAGCCTGACTTCACTCCCCACTTTCTCTGCAGCTGGAGCATCCTCACCTACTTCCCCCCCATTATTAGACAGACAGACAGACACACACACACACACACACACACACCCTTCTGGATGTAATGTAGAGATCCCCAGGCTCACATTCAGTCCCTTTTCCTGGATCTTGATGTGTGGCCTTGATGTCAAGAAATGGGGGCAGAACAGAGAACAAGAAAACCCAAGAGTAGTGGAGATGGTGTTGAGTCACTTTGAGTGCCAGTCACTAGATCCTGCCATTTGGTTCCTGAAAACCCTTCTCTCAGCTTATCTTTTCCCTTCCAAAGGCCACAGGATCCCTGTCCCCTGTCCCTAGCCCCTTTCACCCAGTTTACTCTGCACACAGATATTCAGGATCCTGGATTGCCATATAAACAAATGAACAAACATTTATGGACCCTTGGCCTATATGTGGGGATCTTCCCTGCAACCCTGTGAGGGAGACATTATTGTGGGGATGATTTGTATATAGCTGCTAAGTCTAATGTGCCAAATTCTGCTAGCTCTTTGTTCAATGTGTGTACACCAGTAGCTATAAAATAAAATTATAACCATCATAGATCATGAGCCACTTAGAGCTCATGAAGAAACAATACACATTGGCAATCCTTTTGAATGAGTTTGGAATCACATTGCAGTTCAGAGCTAAATATACAAACTAAGTACCTACTCCTCAAGGATTTACCACCCATATAGACATGTAAGCTCCCCATAAAGTGCAGGGGACAGCTGGTAGTGGGCTGATTTAAATGTTTGAGGTGAACAGCCAAAACGAGGTACTTCACAATTATCTGGTTGTTTCCAGGCAGTCTAGAGAATGACAATTTAGACTAACTAGATTGCCTGATTTAATGACATACTATATAGTGACTAATCAGCCAAAATGCTCCTCTAAAACACTCATCATCACATTGCAACTCCTGCTCAAGAACATATAATGGCTCCTTATTGCTCCCCATGCCAAGTCTAAACATTTCTGCCTGTCTTTTCAGGGTTCACTGATATGACCTAAACCTATAAAACCAGTTTTACCTGTCATTGCTCCTTAATATGCTTAAGCTAGGCTGGTCATGATGTCACTCACTGTTCCTCCAGACCTCCCTGTCCTACAGTCTGAGAGGTGGCACCAGACACAGTGAAGTGAGCAAAGGATCTGGGGTCAGAGAGCTCAGCTCAGGGTCCAGTTTTGCCACTCATGGTGTGCCCTCAGCCACATTCTTTTTAATAAAAGCAATAGCTCACTCAGAGTGCCTATGAAATGCTGGGGCCAGACTAAGCACTACACTCATTATGTCCTATAGTTCTCCTGACAACTGGTGAGATAAGCACTACTATTACTTCCATTTTATAGATGTTAAAACTGAAGCTGTGGAAGTTCGTTCATTTGTTCAACAAGTGCCAGGTGCCGTGCTCAGCAATAAGAATATAACCATGGATGAGAGAGAGAAGAACCCTGCTCTCGAGGAGCAGGGAGTGACGAGGGGTCAGGCAACAGACAAACAAGTAAACAAACACATAAGCCAGATGATTTATGAAGGCATTTCATGCTCTAATAAGACATGGAAGTAAAAAAAAAAAAAGCATGGAAGTGTGATGAATGGTGGCCAGGAGTGAGAAGGGTCATCAGTGTGGTCAGGGAAGATTCTTCAAAAGGTGATATTTTAGCTTTTGACATTGAGACTTGAATGTGGTTAAGAAGTCAGCCATGCTAAGACTCAAGGAGCAGGGTTCTAAGGAGCAGGAACAGCAAGTGCAAGTACCCTGAGGCCTAATAAGTCCAGTTTGGTATAGTGACAGAAGCAAAGGGGAGAGTGGTACTGGTGAGGCTGACAGGAGACAAGGCCAGATCCCACAGGGCCTTGCAGGGCATGGTTAAGGAATACGATTTCCTGCAATGGGACATCACAGAAGGGTTTCAAGTGGAAAACTGGACAAGAACTTGGTCTGATGATACCTTTAAAGATCTCTGTGGCTGCTGTGTACAGAAGAGGTTGTCAACATGCAGACAAGAAACTGAGGGTTGGTTAGAAGACTGCTTTAGTTGCCCCAGCCACAGGTGATGGTGGTGGTGATTAGGGTAGAAGGAAGTGATTGGCATGGGGATGAGAGGATGGGATCTGCATGTATTTTGCAGACTGAACTGACAGGAGTTGATGATGGATTAGAAATGGAAGGTTAGGGAGAAAGAGGAATCAGGACAGCTCCTTATGTTGGTGACATTTATTCAGACAAGGAAGACTGAGCTGGGGCAGGAATCAAGTGGTTTTTTTTACTCTTTGATACCAAATTAGCCAGCTACGTTGAGAAGTCAAGGAGGAAGTTGGGCCTATGGTCTTGAAGCTTAGTGTAGAAGATTGGAGTTATTCTGGAGATCATCAGCAGATAGACATGGGCTGCAATGGAATGGGAATATGCAGACCCAAAATATGCAACTTTGGCATGGGATTATCTTGGGCTGAAGGCAATGGAGAGACAGCAGATATAGGAAAGCTCTCTACCTTTCCCCTATCTCTCTAAATGTAGGGTATAAAATTTCCTTTGTGAAGATGTCTTCTCTTCCCTCAACTGTACCAGAAAGAAAAGAGCTCTTCATCATGAGAGACACTCTTATCACCCTGATACTGCATGAGATTGAGTGTGCATAAGAAACCTTACTAAGGGCAGCCCCGGTGGCTCAGCGGTTTAGAGCTGCTTTCAGCCCAGGGCTTGATCCTGAAAACCTGGGATGGAGTCCCATGTCAGGCTCCCTGCATGGAGCCTGCTTCTCCCTCTGCCTGTGTCTCTGCCTCCCTCTCTCTCTGTGGGTCTCTCATGAATAAATAAATAAATAATCTTAAAAAAAAAAAAAAAGAAACCTTACTAAAATAACCCTTATGTTCCATTAGTTTCCCCTACCTACAATTCATCACTCCTAGATAATTTATCACTCCTAGTAGGCTAAACTCTTTTTTCTTTGTCTTATAACTTCACAATTTATAGTTCTTTTTTTTTTTTTATGATAGTCACAGAGAGAGACAGAGAGAGAGAGGCAGAGACATAGGCAGAGGGAGAAGCAGGCTCCATGCACCGGGAGCCCGATGTGGGATTCGATCCTGAGTCTCCAGGATCGCGCCCTGGGCCAAAGGCAGGCGCTAAACCGCTGCGCCACCCAGGGATCCCCATATAGTTCTTCATTAAGATGGCATATAAGCCCCTGGCTAACTGTTTCTTTGGGTATTCAATTCTTTCCTTAAAGGGCCTTCATGTATAAACATAATAATCCCTTTGTCCTGCGAATCTGGCTTTTGTCATTTAATTTGCAGGGCCCCAGAACTGAATCTAAGAGGGTAGAGGAAAAAGACTTTTCCTCCCCCACAGGTGAAATCAGATTGCCTGAAGAGAGAGCAAAGAGAACAGTCTGGGGACTGAGTTTGGGGCTGTCCAACACTGAAAGGCAACATGGAGGAGGGGATCCAGCAAAGGAAACTAAAGAAGGCAGCCAGTGAGGGTAAAGAGAGCATGATGTCTCAGAAGCCAAGAGAGAAGAGGACTTCAGGAAGGAGTGGTCAGCCATGTTTCATATTGGTGAGATGCTGAGTAAGATGAGAACAGGGAAGTCACCACTGGATTTGCAGGAGGAGGCTGCTGGGGATCTTGCAAGCATAGATTCTGGAAAGGTGGGGTGACATCTTGATTGATGTAGATCCAGAAGAGAAGGGAGGAGAGCAAGGGAAATGTTGACTACCATTTTGAGAAGTTTTCCTGTAAAGGGGAGCAAAGAAAGGAGGAGGTAGCTGAAGGACAATGCAGGGGCCTAGAGAGGGGTCTATTAAGAAGGGAGAAAATATATCATGTTTGCATACTAATTAAGGACACTGGTAATGCAAGGGAGTGGGTAATGGCGGGAACAGAATCTTTGAGCAAGTTAGAGGGGATGGGACCTAGTGATCCAGGCATTTGAAAGGCAGCTATGCTCACCACTATACCACCAACGTGAACCAGGTATTTGAAAGTGTATCATTCATCTGCCGTCCTAACAGGGAAAGCAGCTCCATGTGATGAGTGGATTTGGGGATGTGAGGATAAGAGAGAACCTGTCAGGTTACTTTTATTTTCTTAATGAAGTGTGAGCAGAGTGAGGGGTGTGGGAGGCAGGAGGCAGGAGGTGGGAGAAAAGGGGATAGCAGTGAATTGACATGATTGGAAGGAGGGCCTTCCAGTTGGATGTCCAGCTGGTACCCAGGATCACTAATGTAAAATTGGATCGGCCAGCATTGTGCCATTGTTTTCTCCAGCCACATTCAGCTGCTTGGGTGCAGGACAGGAATAGGTGGAAAGCTGGTGCTTTGATGGGGACAGGGGCACAGCACACAGGGAGAAGAGCAAGAAAGTTAAGGGTCTCTGCAGAGGGAGTAAATCCAAGTTGGATTAGGAAAGAAGCAGGAACCCAAACAAGATGATGGAAATATGAGTAGGACACTGCGGGTCCCAAGGTCCCAGGATGGCTGTTCTGGGGCAATAGAGGACGAGAGCTGGAAGGACAGGAGGTGGTGGTCAGAAGAAGAGATGTTTGGAGCCAAACACTTTGAAGGTAGTGCAGGGTCACAGCAAGGAGAGAGGTAGAGCCGAGGTGGGACAGAAAAGAGCATGGTTGCAGATGAGACGGTCCAGGGACATAAGCCTCAGGTCCTTGATGGGTTATGCTCCGGAGACGGGAGTGGGGTGCAGAGAAAGGCAGTGAGCAGGGCTTCCTCGGTGATGGGTGATCAAGCAAGAGACATGTCCCAGCAACCCAGCTAGAGAATAATAGAGCTGAAATTCAAACCCTGGACCAGGGCTCTGGGTGCCCTCCCTGTCCCCTGTGTCACACAGCAAGTTGTCTGCTGGTGATGCAGCTTTTCTCATTCTGCCAATGGAGCCACGAACAATACCCACCCCCTGCTGAATGGTGCGTGCCGGGGAGCTTTGTAAGGCACTTTTTGCACAGCAGGCATACAATCCAGTGTGCTGCCCTATGGGGAACAAGACACCCTACCCACTTGAACTCTTGGCACACCTACTTCTATGATGCCCACCAGGCTGTGCAGAGTGCTCACTAATTTGACCACAGTCGCTTGCCATTAGGGACTGTGCTGCCTCAGGGGCTTGAGGCTGGTGTGTAGGTGGTGATGGCAAGAGAGGGGACTCTCTGTGGCTGCTGGGCTTCTCACTTACTGGTTGCATGGTACAGCTCACTCTAAATGCACTGAGGTGCCTGGTTCTACTTACAGAAGCGCTGGGGTGAATCCCTCTGCAAACTGACGCTTTCTTGTACAAGGCGAATCATCATCTGATCTTCACATTTTATTTTTTCATAAACTGGTGCCCAGTTAGACTTGAGAACCTTGGAAACAGCCATTCATCCCATAGATATTTCTGGAGCCCCTCCCATGTGCCAAGCCCTGTGCCAGCCAATGGGAGGCAGAGATCAGAGATCACAGATCGGAAGACACAGGCCCCAGGCTGCTGGCAGGGTAGAGCCCTGTGGTTCTGCGTCCAGAGGCAGGGTCCTCTTCTCTGCCGGCTGCCGAGCGCTTTCAGAGCTCCCCTACCACTGGTTCACCTGCCTCTCACCTTCCCTTCCCCACTCTCCATTTAAAAATAGAAGCCAGCCATCAAAACCTGCATGGTCTCCAAAATGCACCCTGCCCTCCTAAGAAATGCCAACCAGCTCAACGTGGGCAGAGTTTTATGTGTTCCTTTCCCTCTGGGCCCGGGCTGTCTCTGCAGCATTTCTGGCAGGCCCCGGTGTGAGGAGCTCAGAATTCAGAACACTTGGCAGCAGGGAACGAGATCGCGGCCATTTGGAAAGGATTAGGAAGAAGTTAAACGGAGTGCGGTTCGGGGTTTGTGTTTATCTCAACTGTAACTTTCCAAAAAGCTGGGACACCCAATTCCAATAAAAGCCTCCCCAAGTATTTTTGGAGGCATTGTGATGGTGCTGGATTGTGTGGGTGGGGGTGGTTTTTCCCAGTTTGTGCAATGCGTTTAGTGACTGGGAAAACCTCTGTCCAATTTGGTGCACCAACCTGTGTTTCCCAAGGGATATGCCCTGGGCAGGTGGCGAGGCAGCAGTGCTGGGCTAAAGGGTGGAATTCGGCAGGGCCTCCTGAGGGCTGGGGACCAGAGGCTGTGGCCAAGGCCAGGCCAGACGGGGAAGCAGAGTCGGTGGGAGAGCTGGGATCAGAAGTCTGGCTCCGTTATTCAGGACTGAACTTCTGCTACCACTCCTGGCTGGTCTGGTTTCACACCAAGGATGGTGCAGGGCCCCAGCAGGGTAGGAAAGGACCAAGCAGACTCAGAGAGCCACGGAGGCAGCACCGTCAGCCAGGGGAAGCCCCGTCATGGTGAGCTGGCTGCCTGCTGCACACCTGCCAGCTGCTGAGAGAGCGTTAAAACAATGGCCCAGCAGAAGGGCCAGGGCACAGCCCGCCCCTCTGGCTCCAGGGCATAGGGAGAGGGAGGGGCAGGGAGATTCCTGGAGCCCAGCTTGGGCCCAGCTTTTTGCATTAAAAAAAATATTTTTTATTACTATGTCCAGCAGTCCAAGGTTTTCAGTTACTCACACTCATTTATTCATTCCATCCATTCAGCATACGTTGATTAATCACCTACTTTGTGCCAAACATTCTGCTCCGTGATTTACAGAAACTATCTCTTTGCTTTAATTATCTTCATCCATCTCCAGGCAGTGCCCCTTTATAGTAGTCATTCTGTGCAGTGACAAGCCCTACTGAGACAGAGCTCCAAACTCGGAGGAGGAAGGGAGAGTAGTTTCTGACATCTAGGACATGCTAGGTCCTGTGGCAGCTTTTGACATAGCTTGCATTATTTCCAGGGAATCTGGCATAGAGACAAATAGTGGCCACAAGTCTAGGGGCAGTAAGAGGGTCTTGCTCTAGTGGCCTTGAGGACCAAGTTCACTGGCTAGAAGATGGCAAGAAAGGGAAGAGCATTTCAGGCGGAAAGTAACAGCATAAACTACTTTAAGCCTGGAGGCTTAAAGTTCCTGTAGCTTGGGGGTGGGGTGGTGTGGAGTAGGGGGTGGGGGAGGGATGGCCAGAAGTTAAGAGTGGCTAGAAAGGGGGGGGGGTGCAGGGAGTGGGGTCAGTTTCATGTGCTCCCCTAATATCTGGGTAGGTTTGCCTCCAGGATATAACCTTGAGCAGAATCTTTCATAAAGCAACTGGCCCTTGGGAACTGAGCTGGCCGTGTCCCCAGACTTTCTTGGCTGGTGTGAGGACCTTCTGGTTATTTGGTTTTGCGTTCCTGCCTCTCTGTGTCCACTGCTGCTAGCCCAAGTGCAAGGCTGAGGGTCCCCTCTCTGGGCAGGAGCTTGGTACAAAGTTCCACACAGGCTCCCAGAATTCTGCTGAGCTCCGCACAAAGCACTTCGTGTCTGCCTTCTCTCATCTGCTGGCAGCCTCCCTCACAGAGAGGAGCAGGTTGTAAAGAATGGAAAGCAAGCAGCCCTTGGTTCAGTGCAGCCACTGGGGCTGCAAGGAGCACAGAAGAGACAAATCTGAGTCCCTAAATTGTGCTTGAGCCCTTGCCGATACCTTCTCACATTCTCCTCCTCCACTCTCACCACCCAGCAGATCCCAGAGTGGGCTGTGATCCTTCTCTAATAGGTAATGCAGGGCTCAGGGGTAGCAGAAAGGCATCAGGAGTCCTAAATCCTCTATCCCGCCAATGATTCACTTGCTATGTGTCTCCAGGCAAATCTCTTGCCCTTTCTGAGCCTATTTCTTTGTCTGTGAAATGGGATAACAGCATCTTCTTTGATGTTCTAGGGTTTTTGAAAGGTTCCTGAGTAAATATGGGTGAAAGCACAGTAAACTGGGAAACAGGACATGTGGATGAGGGGGAGACTATCAGTGAGAATAATGAGGCTTCAGCTACGCCTCCTGCCCCCCAGAACCAAGGCCCTTGGGGTGTTGGCAGGGGAGAGTTTGGAGCGGGGAGATGCTGGCAGGCCCTGCAGCTTCCCCCCACCTTCCTGTTCTGCCCTAGAAGGTCTCTGACTGGGGATGCTTTCTCTGCCCATCATGCTATCAGCGCCTGGCAACCTGGAGCAACACTGTGGCTCCGAGGGCTCTTTGCTGCAGTGCCACCCCCTCTCCCCATGGCCTCCGCCCGCTGTCCCAGCACCAGGCCCACCTCAGAGAAAGGTGGCAGGGCCTGACTTCAGCCCACATGAAGCTCTGCTGGTCCCAGCTCCATGACCTTCCCCTAAGACCAAGCACTGCTGAGAGGCCCCAATTCCCCTGGGAGACCAGGAGGGAGGGCAGGGGTTGCCCTGCCAGGGCTCCATTTGGGGAGTGGGGAGCAGAGGAGCTGTGTCCCCCACTGGGGACACTGGTCTAACCCACACTCAATCATTCATTCAGTTGTTTGCTAAATATGTTCTTATAAAGATTAAGGCGCGCACACACGTGAAGAATTATTAAGACGTTCTAGTTGAGGAACCAAAGAAAATGCATTTTAAAAAGCACCCTCCCAGGCCACTTATGTAACAGTGCAGGACAGCAACACGCCCCAGAGACAGTGGCCAATGAGAGGGCAGCAGATTACACACTGCAGGGTGGCTGAGGCCCAGAGGACTGTGCACAGCACGGTGTGTGCGACTGAGTGCAGGGGGTGAGCAGTGCCTCAGTTTCCCTCCTGTGCAGTGAGGCAACACAGGGCTCGCCAATGGAGCCAGCCCAGTTCTGGGCAGCTGATGCTTCCTGAGGGCTGGCCAGACATTGCACGCATGGCCTAGCTCGTTCAGTCCTTAAAGTAATACCCCATGGGGCAGGAACTCTCATTATCCTCACTCTACAGAGGAAGCTCAGGTGTGCGGAGCAGTACATCCGCTCACCAGGAGCCCATGGCTTTAAGTGGCAGAACTGGGACAGAACTCAAGCAGGCCAGTTGCGGAGCTGGCGTGTTCAGTCTGCACTGTATTGTACTGGGAGATTATGAGCAAATCACCTTCCAAGGCGTGAGAATGTCAGAGCTGGAAGGGACCCCCAGGGACTGGTACTCCTTCCTTTTAGGAATGGAGAAACTGAGGTACCAGGTGGCGATGTGTCTTGCCCAACACCACACAGCCAGTGAGTGACAGAGGTGGGTCTCAGCTGTCGGTCCTTTGATTCGCCACTGTTTCTCTACACCCTGGCTAGTACAGGTACAGCCTGGGGACTGGTGATAACAGGTATTCCTGGGAGCTCGTTAGGAATGCAGAGTCTCAGGTTCCCTCAGACTTAACTGAGCAGAAACCTGCATTTTGACAAGAGCTCAGTGATTCACATGCACTTCACATGCAAACTCACATGCAGTTTGAGAAGCACTGCTCTTTGCTACTCTACCTTCCTGGTCTGCAGTCTTGTTACTGTGAGTATGATGACGTTGTATGCAGATACAGAATAACCTGAAATCATAAAATTCTGGAAGCTCCATCCCAGGCTTACATGGGGGTAAGTCATCTGGGAACTGGGAGAGGCAGACAAAACAGGTCCCCCGGAGCTCGGCTCTTCAGGGGCTCGGGCACACCAGTCACAGGGGACCTGCTACTTAGCTGGGAGCTTAGCCCTGAGCTGGGGGTTAACAGAGAGGGTCCAGAGCATCCTCCACCATCATCACTGACGGCTAGTGGAGGAGGTCTAGACTCCCTTGAGGAAAAGCCAGACCTGGAGGCTGGCTTGGGAATGGCAGGTTCAGGATAGAAGTTCCTGAGGTAGAGCCTGGCAGCAAGGGATGGTTGCCGAGAGCTGGCCAGGGCTGAGGGCCAAGGAGCTTTGGTTCTTTATTGGCACCCTCCCAGCACCTCCCTGCATACTGTGAAAGGCTCTGCTCAGTTCCATGGAAAGTCCTATGTCCTCAGAGCCTTGAGACCCTCTGCCTCCTCACTCTTCCCTGCACAGAAGTCCTGCTGCTCGCTGCCCCTGAGTGAAGCCAGAAGTTGAGACAGCGCGGCATGCCCAGCTCAGCCCCATACTCATTCTGATTTGTGGGATGGCAACCCCTGTTTCCGCCCCGGCTCCTGGGGAAGTCAGTGGAACTAGGGTCAGAAGACTGGGGAAGACCCAGGCTGGGAGTGACCACAGGAACACAGTGGCCTTTTGCTCTGTCTCCCAGCTTTTCTGAACCTGAGGCAGCCACAGAGGCGTAAGGAGAGTCCCACTGTAGTTGGCAGTCTCCCTACACAGACCACCTTCAGATGGAGCAGCAGCTTTTCCCTGGAGGACACCCAAGGCACCTGACTTACTGCTGTTCCTCTGATGGCCTACTCTCTTCTCTCTACACTCTTCCCATTTCTCTTCAGTGTATATAGCATAATGCTCCTCTGACTTGCTGTATGACCTTGGGCAACCTCTCCCCATCTCTGAATCTTATGTGAAATGAGCAACGGGGCTAAATTAGCCATCTTCAGGTGGGTCTTGGAGGAGCTCCTGGGCTCCTCGGAGAAACCTCTGGGGAGAGCATGGTATCCAAAGGTAGGCCTGATGGGCATGGCTCCTGCCCCTATCTCCTCCAATCAGAGTAACTTTGCTGCTGTTTGTTTACTATAATAGGATGTTTGTTGGCATCTTTTGGCAAAATGGCCTAAATGCTTGGGAGAGACGTTCTGAAGGACTTTTATGGTACTGTCCAGCTAGAATCCCCTAGGGGTAGATCTTTGCTCCATGTGGCACAGTTCTAGGCCTTTCCAGGCTGGAGCCTAGTCAGGACTAAGGGAAGGATGTTCCCTCTCAGCTGGATTGGCCCAGGAGTAGAGGGGACAGGAGGGAAGAGGGTCCAGGTACCCCAACCCCTTCGGTCTTTGATGGCCTGGCAGCTACTCTCATCTGTTCCTCTTTCTTGTCCTTCTTCACTGTCCATAAACCTCCCAAAGGAAGCAGCTCTCACTAAAGCAGTAGAGGCTGACAGTGTTGACACCACAGCCTTGTTCAAGGGGTGGCTCAGCCCCCGGGACTGAATGCAATCCTGGCAAAAACAAAGTGGCCTGTTTCCATAGCACAATCGGCTGGGTAACTATCCAGTCTCTGCTAGGCTCAGCTTGGGGGAGACCAGACAGTCCCCCACTCTGAAGGAGCTGGCCCAGAAGCCACGAAGATAGCAGTATCCACTGACTCAGCAATTTCACCACGGGGAATTCAACCCAAGGAGATATCGCAGAAAGAAAAGGCCATCTGCATAAAGATGATCACTGTGGCATTACTCAAAATAGCCCTAAACAGGGAACTACCCAGCTTCCCAGCAATAGAAGTAGTAAATTATAGAACATCAACCAGATGGAATATTATGCACCCACTAAAATTAGCATGTGAAGGCTATGTGGAAACATGGAAACAACACTGGTGGTAAAATGTTAACGAAAGGGAAGCGGCTCCGCAAAGATCAGTTCTCTTTCCTTTCCCTACCAAAGGCGTGATAGAGAACCGCAGCCGTGTCATGAGTGACTTGCTGTCTTGTTCACTGAAGAAAAGATGACTGAATGTCTCCCACGTGCTGGGGCCAGGGCTGGGTGCTAAGGATATAGCATGGCTGAGAACACATTTCCTGCTCCCCATCTAGCGCCTCCAATCTAACACTGAAGTTCTTCCCTAAATGTCCTTCAAAGCTGTCATAGCATCATCTTTCTTTTTTTTTTTTCTTTTCTTTTTTAAGCATCATCTTTCAATAAAAAGTAGTTGGTGAGGAAAGTAAGAGAAGAGAGGTGTTCCCCTCCTTCCGAGTAATGTTCATTCCCTCCTGGGATCAAAGCAACCTCCAGCTGGATCACATACATGTCAGAAGAAAACCAAATGTAAATGTGATAGTGACATTTCAGTCTTATAATGTCTTAGTTTCCTTTGAAGCAAAAACTGTTTTAAAAAATCCATGATAAAAAAGAGGAAAAAAGTTAGGACTTGTTACTAATCTCACGGCTGAATAATTAAGTGTGCCTAATTCTGAAAGTAGCAAACGAAATTATGCAGTGCCAAAAGTGACAACTCTCATACCTACACCATCCCGTCTATAGCAGCGTGGTTTTAACTTTATAGCTAAAATACACTGCCAGAAAACCTAATAAAAGGAAGCAAAAATATTTCTGTTTATATCAAGCTGCCATTTGAGAAAGACTTTTAAATATGTTCTTCCCCATGTGTAAATCTGACAGCAGTTGCATAATTAAAACCCCAGTGGAGAGTTTCCTTTTAATCTTTTCAAAGTAAACCAGTAAAACATCCTTTAGGATGTAAAATGATGGATTAATACCCTTTGGATTGCTTGCTCGTCTTTGAACTAGAGCACTGCCTCCAAGAATATTATTTAGTGCTAAAAGAACACAAGCCACCATCTTTATCTGTAGGAGTTCATGTAATCACAGAAGATGCAGACAGTGATGTGCCAAAGGCCACACATGCATCTATGATGAGTTATGTTCATCTCAGATTTTGCTAAATGGAGGACTGAATTAAATGAGTGCATTCACATTAAAACCAACTTGATTTCAACCCCTTAGGAATATGTCACATAGCATAAATGAAAGAAATAATAATTACCCAGGATTTCAGTTCAGTGTGAGCAATCAATATGAATATTTTAGACCACAGGGTGTTTTTTTTAATTTTTATTTTACTTGAGCTATTCAGGTTGAATTTCTATACAGCCTCAACTATGGCTGAACAATCACTAGCAAATTTTTCCTAGATCTGTACCATGTGGACACAAACGTGTCTATACAGTTGCAAACTGCCTAGCTCTGAGTATAGGGTCTTGCTCAAGCCAAATGTCTGGACAAATATTTCATCTTATTATGATGTTCTGTCTAACCCTGAATATACATAGGCACATCTGAACTTTTCTTCTGTGTCATCCTCTAGCTGAAAGCCCATTCCTGCCCTTTCTTCCTCTTACCTGCACACACACACAGGGGCAAAAGAAGGCAGAAAGCAAGTGGTTTCTGTCTTTGTACCATTCTGATAAACATCAGAATGTCTCCTACTTGCTAGCACCTCTGTCTCTGACCTTCTTTGTGTTGGCTCCTGCCTTCTCAGCTTAGACCTGCCAGATGCTTCTAGTCTGTCTGACCTCTAAGATATGTTTGATCCTTCAGGTTTTCTCTGGAATTAATCAGTTGTTGTCCTGACCAACAGACCAGTCCTCTTGCCTAGCCCTGACCTCCCATCAGACCCACATACACCCATACCCAATATTAAATACTTCAGTCTCAAACAAGGATGTGCCCACCAACAATGCACATGAAATTGGTAGACCAAACACCGCATAACATGGATTCTGGAGCCAGCTGAACGTATAATTAACTGTGACCTGAGATGAGTCCCTTAACACTCTGTACCACATGAGATTAGACTAACGGTCTCTCTTGTTCTATTCATCTTTAGTGAAAACAGCCAGGATATGCTGCCCATAAACCCTGTTGATGCATCTGCTGGAATATGTTTTAACCTGTGTCTTGCAGGATAAGCTTTAACTTTTTCAAATGTAGCACTGGGCCTGACATACACAATGCAACAAATTTATAGGATATATAAAGGAAGGTTTTTACATACTAAAATCTAGATGAATTCATTTAGCAGGGTCCGCACAACACAAAAAAGCAATGTCCATACTGCTGCAAGGACCATATACACCATGATATTCACTGATCAGATAAAACTGAGTGCATGCTAATTTTCCTCTTCATTGGATGAAGTGGCAGGCAAAGAATCCTGACTGCCCGTTTTGGACTGAGCTTTGGCTCCCTGAACTGCTAAATCCATAAAAGCACCAATACTAATAATAATTGTTCCTGAAGACTCAGGGCATTTAAGGGAAAGAAACTATGTAAGCATAAGAGAAACTGACATATGTAGGTCTTTACTTAAATCTCAGTACATTTTGCAAGAACAGGCTGAAATGACAACCTTGTTACTTTGGGATTCAGCACAATTTATCTGACAGATAGGAGTGACCAATTTGAACCACTGCCCCAGACCACTAGAGCAAGTGGATAACTGACAGAGATCCTGCTACCCGCGAGGCTGTCTTGGCATCCCT
Source organism: Canis aureus (assembly GCF_053574225.1). Taxonomy (NCBI): domain Eukaryota; kingdom Metazoa; phylum Chordata; class Mammalia; order Carnivora; family Canidae; genus Canis; species Canis aureus. The sequence continues at coordinate 52,495,394 of NC_135621.1, forward strand.
GCAAAGGTCTGGTTTGATGCCAAGCTGTCCACAGGCTAGTCCTGGTCCCTGAGTGCGGCTCCCCTCAGAGATACATGTCTCCCTGCGGCAGATTTTGGAAACAGTATGCTGGGTCATTCGTAACACAGCCACATGCTTCAGTGTAGCCCTCCTACACTGCTTGCCTACATCTGAAAACACAAATCAAGAAAGAGAATATAGCTCCTTTCTGCTTGACTAAAGAACAGCCAATCCTGCCAATAGATTAAAGGCTGGGGCTTGTAACAATTTGCCAACAGACTTGATTTTGTGCAAAGACTGAGAGAAGCTTTAGAAACTGTGGCTGGGCAGTGAATGAAGAAATTTATGGGAGCTCATCAGAGAGGCACAGAGACAATAGCATACAGGACACTGGCATGGGGCCCCATTTGGGTGCACTCACTGCCTATAGGAAGAGGACACTACTAACTTTTCCCTTTGGCCTGTGGGTTCCATTAGAAAGCTAAAACCAGAGTGTGTAATTGGGAGAGAAATGCTGCGGCCACCCAATATGTGCACAGGTGTGCCTCTAGGTGGAAAAAAGCAAAAGGGTCTGTTTACAAGAGTTAGAGCACAAATCAGTAATGAGCTATGAATGCATGATGTCATCCTCTAGGACTAAGCATCCTTAGTACTTTTAAAGCACTTAAAAAAAACTCTAGTTGCTATAGCAACTTGATGCAGCTCTTAAAAGGGTTTTTTTTTTTTTTTTTTGAGGGGGTCATTTTATATCTTCAATCACCATAACAACATGATATAGCTTTTAAAGGGTATTTTTATCCAATTTGTGTGTGCTTTGGGCTTGGGCCATATTTGCCTTTTCTACTTAAAATAATCAGATCAAGCATGACACACGAAAAATCATTGAAGGAAAGGAAGCCCTTTCGTAGACTATACATATACACTCAGAGAGACATCTCTAGCTGCTCATATCCTGCACATGGATGAAGTCTTTCTCTGTCTCCCAGCAGCCATCAGGAATGGCTTACACTGGCCAGTAAGTTTGTGCCCATCTCTGAGCTGGCATACCAAACTAGCCCAGAGAACTAGGGACAGAAGGTGTGTCCGTACAGTCCCTCATTTCTCAGCCCAGTGAATCCAGCCCCCTCCTCTGAAACTACCACCAGGAGATAGTACCTTGGGGTGACTAGTGATACAGCTAAATGCCTTCTCCCACCCTGGGACTCAAAGCAGGAGCAGATGGGACATACACAAAATCTCACCAAAGTGGAAATCCTGTATTTATTGTGCACTCTGTAGTAACTGGGGAGGAGGTCTGTTTCACATGACACCCAGGATCCAGGGAAGGGAGGGGGTGATGGGGAAAGTGGGTGACAAAAGAAGAAACGGAAGGGGTGGAGCGCAGAGCAGTAAGCGGCTCCAGGATCTCTACAGGAGAGGCTCAGAGGGAGAGGGTCAAAGTGGGAGAAGTGGGGGGCTTATTAATGGAGTATTTACATTGCATATTTTGTACGGTTGTGAAACCGTGAACTGTCTTATGTCAAAAATAAGGAAAAGGGCTGATAAAATGTATAGAGAAACCTCTCCTTCCGCCACCCAACCCAGCAGCCCCTCCCTTGGTGGAAAAGATGGCAGGGTGACAACAGAGGTCAAGAAACTGGAGAAGTTGGGAAGGGGGTGGAGGAAGAAGGGTAAGAAAACCAAGGGAGTGGAGAGAATCAGAGCGAAGTCCCGGCTTCCAAGTCTAACGGGCTTGGGGGGAGGGGAGGGTGCGGTGTAGAAGCGGGTGGGAAGGAGATGAGGAGAGTGGTCGCCCTCCCCAGGGTCAAGGGCTAGAGGATGCTGAAGGAAAACGCCTGGTAAAGTAAGAAAGGAGGAGGAAGAGGTAAAAAGAACCCTGTGTGTTGGGGAGGGGAGGGGGGGTGGCTTCCCGAATCCTCTGCATGAGCAAACAGACTCAGGGGGCGCGAGGAATGGGAAGGACACAGCGGGCCCTGGACGCTTATGCTCACAAGTCCTTTTAGAGGAGAAAACAGGCGCGCAGAGGTTAAGTCTCGGAGCCGGCGAGCGCCGGAGCGCGGGCGGCCGCGGGTCGGCCCAGCGCGGGGCTGAGGGTTCTCCCCATTGGGCAGCCCTGCCTGGCGAGTCCCCGCTGGGTGAGCGCCAGCGATGCGCCCCTCGGGCCGCCGCCCGCGCCGAGAAAGCCGGTTAGGAAAGAGCAGGGTCGGGAGGGGCGCGCGGGCGGGGAGGGGAGGGGAGGGCGGGCCGCGAGCCGGCAGCGGGGTCTCGGAGGCAAGGGGGAGCCGGGGACGCGGCCGCGGCCTCGGGGCGGCGGAGAGGGCGGCAGGTGCCAGGCGCGGGGAGGAAAGACGCGCGCGGGGCGCGCCGCTCACCTATGGTCGACACCACGGTGCCCACGAAGTAGAAGGCGCCGGGGAAGTCCCAGCGCGGGCGCAGCGCGTCGGCCCGGACGCCGGCGGCCAGCGCGGCCTCGTAGTGCCGGAGGAAGGCGCGCAGCTCGGGCTCCGCCACGCCGTGCGCCGCGCTGAAGTTGCGCAGCGTGGCGCCCCAGCGCGCCCGCGCCTCCGCCTCGCCCGGGCTCTCGAGCGCCGAGAAGACGGTGGCGCCCGCCACCAGGTAGAGGCCGATGAGCGCCGCCAGCAGCACGAAGCGGCCCGTGTCCTCGTTGAGGTGCGAGCGGCGGCAGCAGCAGCAGCAGCAGGAGGGGCGCGGCAGGCGGCGGCGGCAGCGGCGGGGCGGGGGCCGGGGGCTGCGGGAGGACATGGTCCGGAGCTCAGCCCCGGGGCCGGGGCGGCGCTCGAGGCCCGGGCCGCGACATCCCCCCCGCGGGAGCAGAAGCGTGAGGATGGTGGCCGGGGGTCGGGGCCGCCGCGGAGCCCCTTGCCGCCTGCCCCGGAGCCCGGACGGCGGGGCGCCTCGCCGCCTCCTCCGCCGCCTCCGCCGCCGCCTCCGCCTCCGCCTCCTCGGCTCTCAGGCCGCACGCGGGTCCCGCGGCCCTTCGGGCGCCCGGGCTGGGACGCTCCGCTCCGCGCCCCGACGCCTCGCCGGCTCCCGCGGTTCCTCACCCGCCCCCCGCGGGCGCAGGGGTCTGAAGCGAGGCCCCTGCCGCCCTGTGGCCGGCGTCCGCGGGGCCCCGGGCCTCATACTCCTCTCCAGACAGGCCGCGGGCTGCGGGCGGGGCGGGCTCCGGAGCCGGGGAGCCTAGACTGGGACGCCGCAGGAGGGCACGGAGAGCGCCCCCGGGGGCGTCCCATGAGGCGCCCCGCTCGGCGGCTCCCGGGCGCGGGCTGCGCGGGCAGGCGGCTCCCACCCCCGGGCCTGGGCTGGCGGCGTCGGCTTCGGAGCCTCAGAAGCGAGCCGAGTCGCGGGAAGCGCTCCCTTTGCAGCTCCAGCCGGAGAGCCGCCCGGCACGGAGAGGCGGAGTCACCGGCGCCCGGGGCGGGGTGTTGGGGGGGGAGATAAGGATGGAAAGAAAGGGGTGGGGAGCTGGGCTGCTGCGACGCCTCCCGGCCGTTCCGGCGGCACTAACTGCGGGCGCCGAAGCAGGTGTCCGGGCTGCGGTGGGAGCCCTGCGCGGCCCCGCTGAGCTGGCTCCGGAGTCCCTTCCTTATCTCCAAGCCGCCGCCAAACTTTGCTCAACTTGCTGTGCGCTGCGGTCTCGGGGGCTGGGGGCCACACGGCGCGAGTCCTCCAGCAGCCGGCTCCCGGGCTGCAGTCCCAAGTTGAAGTTCCCTCCTGCCCGCTGCTTCTTCCTGGATCCTTCCGCGGCGCTGGGTCTCTGACGGTTCCTTTGGGGGAAAGGATCCCGCCTGGGCAGGAATGGGGGCGGGGCCGCTCGGCCCCGGGCGACCTGGGGAGGAGGGCGTCTCCTCCGCTCCCGCCGGGCGGGCGGCCGGCGTCAGCACCGCGGACAGCGCATCGGTGCGGCAGCTGGGGGCGGGCGGCGGGCGGCGGGCGGCGGGAGCGCGGGCCTGCAGGCGGGGCGAGGCCGCCACCCTGCTGCGCCGCTCCCCAAACCTGCCTCCCTTCCTCCTTCCCCGAGGCCCCCCTCCCGAGTCGGCGGCAGGTGCAGCCACCCAGCAGCGTGCTGACAGGGCGAGGACGCTGCGGAACAGAGACAGGGGAGGAGTCAAGCGCAAGTAGGGGATCGAGGTGCCACCGGAGGAGGAGGCGGCGTCCAGACCCACCCTGCCGCTGCTACGTCTTCTTTCGCCACCCCAGCTCCCTGACTTCTGCAGCCCGGGGTGGGGGAGCCTGGATAGGAACCCGGCTGCCGCAGGGTGGGTCAGCGAGGTGCAGGGGCAGCTCGCTAGCGGGCTCCCCCGTGGCGGGCGTGGGGGGCGGAGGAAAGGGTGTGCTCTTGAGAGCGGCGGGGGCGGGGAATCGTCGCCCCTTGGTCCTGCGACCGGCCGGGAAGCCGCGGGTGCTCTGCGCGACTGTGGGAGCTTCTCCTCGAAACACAGTCCGGTCTTGTTGGCCTGGGTCACAAAGTTCTATTGTAAGGAACGCCCTCGCCCTCGGTATGGACGGAAAACCATCGTCTTCGGGCAGCCAGCCCTTCTGTTTCCCACCTTCCCATGATGATGATGATGATGAGACTACGCAGGTAACAGAAAATAAAAACAGTGATGGTGACTGTGTTTAGACACGCTAGGTGGGCGAACTGTGGCAAAACGCAGAACTATCTCCCCGCCCCATTTCGCAGCCTGTCCGGCAACCACAATAGAAAACACTCAAGCTAAGGTCGACCTAAAGTAGTGGCAGCATCATCTGTCCCCTAAGGGTCAGGGTGCTCAAAGTCGTTCCGAAAAGAGCCTCCACTACTCACTGAGCATTTCCCAGCTTAGAAACTAGGTACCTTTGACCCCATGCCCCCACATGGAGCCTGGGGGTGGGTGGGAAACAGGAGAAAGTTAAAAGGCATCTGATTTGGGGCATTGATTTTCTTAAATGAGGTACACTGGAGACTTGGATCTTTCTAGAAATGCTGTTCCAGTTTGCAGATAGAGCCAACTGCACTCCCCTGTGTGTAAGGAAGGGACAAACGAGAAGAGACTCCACCACCATAGTCAGAACTAGGATTTCTGGCTATGGGTGGCATATATCAAGTTTTGTAATGATCTTCTTAGAAAGGGGCAGGGGAACCTTTGCCCGAGGAAGAGGATATCTCATTCATCATGGGAGCCTTAAACAACACAAATTATTCCCATTGTAGACTATCGCTATTATTTGCAAAATGCACTTCAGTTACACTGTCTCCAAGTCTTTGCCTCTCTTCAGCTCTCCAGCGGTGTTTCCCCGACTTCTCTCTTCCCTACAATACCCCCATCTCTTTGAGTTCCTGCAGCCAGGGGGACAACCCAGCCATGGACCTTTGGAGCTGGATTCTACTTGACTGGTCAGCCCTGACAGAAACCCTGAGAGGTGTCACCCCAGGAGTTGGCGTGGGAAGCCTCCAGATGCAGCTGAAGGGCATTGCCAGGCCTCTCGGTGGCTTTCTTTGCCCAGACTCCCAAGGCAGGGACAGAGCGCTTTGCTGCAGTGTTCTGTGCCTCTGGACCAGTTCCTTGCCCAGTTGGCAGAGGGCCTACCTTGTCCTCCAGCTTGTTATTCTAGCTTGATTAGCAGCAAACCCCTGGCATCAATCTCAACTCTGAATGATCTAATCAATTTATATAATAGGAAAATGATGAGTTCCCTGCACAGAGGCACGGAGTCCTTTGGGGGCCCAGCCCCATGACGAATGCCACTTTTGCTCACTGAATCAATATTTAAGTCACTGATTTCCAGCTGGCTATCTTCAAAGCCTTTACCTTGGCCCTGAATTGCTGCAAGAGCCTCCTAGGGATGAAGGCTTGCTATCTCAGATGTCTCCCTTTATAGCTCCATTGCCAGCATCTGCCACTCATTGCTGTGATCATGCCATTTGATCTGATCATGTGACTAATGTCCCTGGATCGCAGTCTTCCGTGGCTCCCCCAAGGCTATAAAAATTTAGTCTTCAAACCCTCGGGACTGCCATTCAAAACCCTTGCTGATGTGATTCCCGAAAATTATTCTAGCCTCAAATTCTCCCATGTCCTGCTTATCGTCCCTAATCATCAGGCCTTTGCCTGTGCTATGGCCCCTGCTGGAGTGCCATTGTCCTTCTCCTCTCCAGCTCTTCAAATATATAGCTCAACTCAGGTTAGAACTTCTTTCCAGAAAACTTTTCCTTTGTAGGATGCTCTGACCCGATCACTTTGATGACATCATTTCGATCCTAAGATCATTTGATTTTGCCGTGTCCTTGAGAACTTCAGGTAAGATACCTGACCAGGTACAGGTCGTCTTCACTTTTTCTGTTCCTCTCTGTCTTTTATAAAAGAAAACATGGTGGCAGGAGCATTAACCAGGAAAATTAGGGAAGGCAAAATGCACCCAATTGGCAATTCTACCCCTACATATATACCCAAGATTAATGGAAGATATATCCGCACAAAAGCTTGTCCATGAATGTTCATAGTAGCATTATCAATAACAGCCAAAAAGTGGAAACATCCCATCAAGTTCATAAGTGTCCATCAACTTATGAATGGATAAATGCAATGAAATATATCCATACAATGATATATTCAACAATAAATAAGAATGAGGTACTGACATGGGTTGCAACATGAATGAATCTTGAAATATTACATGAAGTGAAAGAAGCCAGTCACAAAAGATGACCTAGTGTATGATTTCATTTGTAAGAAATGTCCAGAATAGGAAAATCCACAAAGATGGAAATAACTTAGTGGTGGCTTGAGGCTGAGGAATTGAGGAGAAACGAGTGACTGCTAATGGTTATGGAAGTTTCTTTGAGGGTGATAAAAATATTCTAAAATTGTGGCAATGATTAGACAGTTCTGTGAATATACTAAAAAGCTTCAAATTGTATATTTTAAATGAGTGAATTGTATGATATGTGAACTACATCTCAATAAAGCTACTAAAAATACAAATACAATTAGTTGGTCAATTTTTTTATTGAAAAAAAAGGAATAGAAAATAATTTATCCCAAGGAAAATAATTTCTTTAAAATAAAAAAGATAGGGGCGCCAATGTGGCTCAATCAGTTAAGCATCTGCCTTCAGCTCAGACTACAATCTCAGGGTCCTGGAATCAAGCCCCACATGGGGCTCCCTGCTCAGCAGGGAGTCTGCTTCTCCCTCTCCCTCTTCCTTCCCCGCTGCTTGTGCTCTCTCTTGCTCTCTCTCTCACAAATAAATAAATAAAATCTTTAAAACATAAAATAAATAGGAAAAATTGGGAAAAGTTTAGCTATGCTACAGAGAAAATTGATTATGAAATTAACTTGAATAAAATAAGTTTGCTCCAGAAAATACTTTCTCTTAAAAATTAATCTGTGTTGCTAAAATTCTCATGAAAAATTCTGCATTCCAAGTAGCAAATTCAGAATGTGCTGGGTGCCTCCAAATCTCTTTGATCTTCGTGATCTCAGAACTTCTCTATTATTTATTACTCATTGGCAATTAGTTGTATAACAAGATAGATGTGTGTGTGTGTGTGTGTGTGTGTATTTATATAAATTCTGGATCTGGAGAAGGTGATCATCTCTATCATGTGAAGGGTCACTTGAGTTGTACAGTTGCAGAAAGCCTCCTCCTCTTATCCTTCCAGAATTAGGAAAAAGGAAAATCTTTTATGTTTTATGTGATATGGCAAATATTTCCTCACATTGTTTTACACAGCTGGTGGCAGAGGAGGACCAAACCAATTTCACCCAGGACCTTCTGGAATGAAAGGAAAGATGTATTCCCTGAACTTGAGGTCATAAAGCCTTGTTGAGGAAGGGTAGGGGGTAGTGTCTAACCACAGCCTAGGAGCTGGGAGAAAGGCCCTTGGAAATGAAATTACTTTGAGGATGAGGAGTTGGACTGGAAGCTAGGCTCAGACAAGTGTCTAAATGCTTTGGTAGCAGAGGATGTAACTGATACCAGATGTCCCATAGGCACATCTTCTTGGCACTCTGTGGGATCTGAAGACCAGAGTTGGTTGAGCCTCAGCTTGTGACCTGAGAGGAAAGTAGTTTTGGTGCTCAAGGTGGCTCCTCATGGTAAAGTGATAGATAAGCAGTGCTGCAAATGGTATAGAGGGGCTTGCAATAACAGGGGCGATCATACTTCTTTTCTTTCCGATTGGCATTTGGAGGAGGGGGTTCCTTCTGGACTGCCTAAGCCTCTATTTTCTTACTGATCCTCTGTCTAGATTTCCTATCTATTATTATAAGTGGGTATTTAGGGGTGCCTGGGTAGCTCAGTCAGTTAACAGTCTGCCTTCAGCTCCAGTCATGATCTCAGGGCTCCCTGCTCAGCAGGGAGTCTGCTTCTCTTTCTCCCTTTGCCCTAACCCCACCCCCACCCCCACCCCACTTGTGTATACTCTCTCTCTCAAATAAATAAATAGATAGATAAATAAATGAGTATTTAAGTCTTCAACTACTATCATAAGACTCATTTCTCCCTTCAAATCTGTCAGTGTTTCCTTCATTTTTGGGACTCTGTTGTTTGGTGCATATATGTTTATAATTATTATAGCTTCTTGATGGATTCACTTTTTTATCAATATGTAGTGTCCTCTTTTGGTCTATTGTAACAATTTTTAACTTAAAGTCTATTTTAGGGATGCCTGGGTAGGTCAGTCAGTTGGATGTCTGCCTTTGGCTCAGGTCATAATCCCAGGGTCCTGGGATCAAGCCCCACCAGGGCCTTTTGCTCAGTGGGGAGTCAGCTTCTCCCTTTCCCTCTGCCTGCTGTTCCACCTACTTGTACACTCCCCCCTCCCTCTCTCTCTCAATCTCTCTCTCTCTCTTTCTTTGTCAAATGAATAAGTAAAATATATTTTTTAAAAATGATAAAATTTATTTTGTCAGAGTGTAGTCACTCCCCCTCTCTTTTTTGGTTATTTACATGGAATGTCGGTTCCACCTGTTTACTTTCATTTAAAAAAAAATTTTTTTTTTGAGAGAGAGAGCATGCACAAGTGGTGGGGGAGGGCCAGAGGGAGAGAGAAAGAAATCATCAAGCAGACTCCATCCTGAGAGCAGAGTCTGCCCCAGGGGCTTGATCCCAGGACTCTGAGATCAGGACTTGAGCTGAAACCAAGAGTCAGATGCTTAATCTACTGAGCCACCTAGGTGCCCCACCACCCATTTATTTTCAATCTGTTTGTGTCTTTGGATCTTAAGTGAGTCTCTTGTAGACAATATATAGTTGGTAGATGAAGATTCCTAACTTAACTTGTTAAGACTGCCTATGCTTATTCAGCTGCTTCCTGGTATATTTCCAAATAATCAGTGAATAGTTATTTACTGAGAATTCATCAGGTACAAGACAATGTGATGTGTGTGTGTGTGTGTGTGTGTGTGTGTATGCATGGGCAAGCGCTGAGCTCTACTGTCCCTGCAAGAGCTGAAAGCCTGGCTCAGGAGTGAAGTTACACATATGTGAAGCAGTAAGGACCATGACACAGCAGATACAGTTAGGATCTGACTGTGTGGTAATGATCACAGATCAGAGAAGGGAGCCTGTGGTGAGGATTGCAGCAGTCAGAAGAAGCTTTGGGTAGCAGGCAGACCGTAGGCTGGTCCTGAAGAATGGATAGAGTTCAGATGGACTAGAAGAAAGGCAACATCCCAGCAAGGAAAGTTGGCCTGAGTGTTCATGTGGAAGCAGGAAAGAGCATATTGTATTTAATATGGCCAGCAGAGAAGAAAGTTCCTCTGTCTTTTATAATCCATGACTTCATCAGCTGGCCTGTCATTCTTATAACATATCTTGAGTGCATGCAATACCTGACTGTGGGAAACCCAAAGGTGAGAGTTTTCCTTCCAGGAGGAGTGTCAGATATCTAATATAGGTGGATTAATGAAGCCAATGGACAAACTCTCCATTTCCCCATGTACACCAGCATACTGAGGGAAGTGTGGATCAAGCTGTGTCTGCAGAAGAAAAGAGAGACGAGTGTAGAGCCACAGACTCTAGTGTTAAGACCTCCCTGGGTTCCAGTTTCCATATCTGTCATTGTGAAGAATGTACAGTCATCTTTTTAAAAAATTTATTTTAGAGAGATATAGTACCAGCAGGGAGGTGCAGAGGGAGAGGGAGAGAGAGAATCCCAAACAGGCTTCACACTCAGAACAGAATCCAATGAAGTGCTCTATCTAACGACCCTAAGATTATGACCGGAGCTGAAATTAAGAGTTGGATGCTTAACCGACTGAGCCCCTGTACTGTCATCTTTATGTCAGCAGGATGCCCAAGGATTAATGAAGCCACTGATGCCTGTCTGGTTATAAGGAGCTTGAAAATGAAGCCCAGAATCCTAGAGTGAGGAGTTGTCTAGAGGCTACTGGGGACCATGCCTTGCCTCCTAATTCTCATACCCATCCAGAAATCTGTGGGTTCCTTGTCTAAACATCTCTGTGAGCTCTCTCTTCCAATGTCAAATAACTTCTTAATTTTTAAATGTCTATTTCAGCTTTTATTTTAAAATATGACCCAGATTTTTTTTGTTCTGTAGGTAAGACCATACATATATTGATTTGTCCCAAATGGGTTTTGACATAACTTTTTTTTTTTTTTTAAGATTTTACCCACCCATTTGATATATATTGAGAGAACATGAGCAGGGGAAGCAGCAGAGGGAGAGGGACAAACGGACTTCCCATTGAGCAGGGAGCCCAATGTGGGACTCGATCCCAGGACCCTGGGATCATGATCTGAGCCAAAGGGAGATGCTCAACCAACTGAGCCACCCAGGTACCCCTTGACATAACTTTTTAAAGACTGTATGAATAAACAATGTGTAGCTAACATAGAATACTTGAAAATTTTAATAAAGCAAAAAAGAAAACAAAAATCACCCAAACTCTATCCCATTATCCTAAGAGGATAATTGTTGTTAATTACTTTTTCCTTTTTGTTCTTTTTAAAAATTAATCTCTAAACCTAACATGGGGCTTGAATGCATGACCCTGAGATCCAGAGTCACATGTTATAGCAACTGAGCCAGCCAGGCACCCCTGTTATTATTTTAATGACTCCCCTATTTGGTTTACTGGCTCGCTCTATCATCTATCTATCTATCTATCTATCTATCTATCATCTATCTATTATCTATCTATCTATCTATCAGAGAGAATATCATTTGTTGATATTGATATTGATATTGATAATGTTGACATTATGCCCTCCCAAATGAAGTGTAAGCTGAATTTCACATTGGCAGGTCTTCTTGAAATTTTTAGGTCCCCTTCTTCTCTCTCCCTTGTCTTTTTTCATACTCTTTCCTTCTTCATTAAAATATTAGTAAATATTTGGGTTTGGCTTCTCAACCAGACTGCCAGTTACAATTCAAATCCATTCTCCACCTCTTTTTCAGTAGTAATTTGTTATAAATTAACATTTTCTTGGCACATACTGTTGCAAGCATTATTCTAAATGCTTTAGATATGGTTATACTTTTAGTCTTCACAACAACCCTATAAGGTAAGTATTTCTATTGCCCCATTTTATAGATGATAAAATTGAGGCACAGAGGTTAGCTGATTTGCCCAACTTTACACAGCTAGCGAATGGCAGAGCTGGAATTTAAACCCAGACAGCCTGACTCCAGAGTCCATCCAACCAATTGAGTCCATGGGGCTGTCTGGTTAGTGGAAGCAGGCAATCAGTACAAACATGCAGTTTTGACTGAAACATTCATGATGGATGACACAGCTCACAGAGGCAAATTTGCATTAACAGGATGCCACAAGGGGCTGGTTAATTTGCTTTTTTTTGTTTGTTTGTTTTTTTTAAAAAAAGATTTTATTTGAGAGAAAGCACATGAGCAGGGGGAGGAGCAGAGAGAGAGACATGCTGACTCCCCGTCAAGACCTGAGCCAAAGGCAGACGCTTAGCAGACAGAGCCACACAGGCGTCCCCTAGCCACACTTTAAATACTTTGTTGTCAAGGGCCATTTCTATCACTGCAGAAAGTTCTATCAGACGGTGCTATGTGAGATCTGACAGGAGGGGCAATTCAGTACTTCACAAATCAGGACACAACAGCAGCTCAGCTGAAAGGTCTCACATTTATTACTGAACCAACCTACTGGTATAGAGGCATAGTAACAGAGAAAATCATTCTCTTGATAAGACATGTCTATTGGCCAGGTAGGAAGGATGTTTCCATATTGATAAGATAGGAACATGTGATCTCCATGTGGCTTAAATATGTGTGCCAATTATGTTTGCTATTTCATGATGTGCGATGCTTCCTCACAGACCCAGTTTGGTTCTTCTCCAGTGTCTCCTCTTGGAATTGTACCTGATTTTATTACCAGTTTTCATCCGAATCCACTGGGGAATAGGACGATTCTGCTTTTGTTTCTTGGCCAGGAATCGCTTGATTCTGAAAGTCTTGTGAGAAGACATGGCGATCACAGTCAACCACACGCAACCAGGATGGTGGCGGAAAGGAGAGAGCGGGGCTGGTTAATTTGTGATTGTAAAAGGCTTTCTGTTGTACAGTTTGCTTTTTTCTGTAAGGACTGTTTTTATATGTTTGGGACATGGTGGGTTGGTTAAAGGGTTAGGAGCCGGTGGGGAGCATAGTGAAGCTAAGTGGGCTGAGCAGAGTGACACAGCCAGAGAGGTCAGCCCTGTTTTCTAGCTCCCAGCCTCTCCATCCTACCAAGCACTCTCCAAAACTATATTCTACATTCGCCTCCTGTACTTTCCTCCAGCACACTGGATTCCTTCCACATTTCAACAAGATTGCAAATCATCTCCTTTTCCCTCTAGAGAGAAGTGTCCTGTTTCTTAAGCAAGGAGCTAGACAGAGATGGTTAATTAAATTTTCAAGTCAGTAGGCAGTAGCTTCCTTACTTCCCTGACATGGGGGTCAGTACTCGTTCTTTAAAAAGAGCTTTGTAGAGACTCAGCAGATTCTGAATATAAGTTGGATGCTTGCCTGACTTGGGCCGGGGCAAAGGGCCTAGTTCCCACACTCTCCCTGCCTCTGCCCTACTCCCACCTCCTTACTCCTGGAGGAGCTCAGTACCTGCAGTATTCCTTCATCCAGGCAGAGGACCTGAGTGGGGACAAGGGTGGAGTCTGAGGGGTAGATCATTACCTGCTCTGGAAGACGGAAGCCTCCTGAAATGAATGCCTTCTGGTGGATATATTCCTTGGTCAGTCATCACCAAGTCTATAATGGAGGCCAAACCTGCCAAGGGGGCAAATACCAATCTACTTTCTGTTTCTATGGATTTACCTATTTTGGATATTCCATATAAATGGACTCATACTATGCCTGACTTTTCGTGACTGGCTTCTTTTACTTAGCGTAATGCTTTTGGGGTTCATTAATACTAGCATATGTTAGTGTGTCATTTCTTTGTAAGGCTGAATAGTATACTGTTGTATGGATATGCCACATTTTGTTTACCTCTTCACCTGTTGATGCACACATGGGTCATTTCCACCTTTTGACTATTGTGAGTAGTGCCACTATGAACATTCATGCGCTTGTTCAAGGGTTTGTTTGAACACCTTTTCAATTCTTCTGGGTATGTTCCTAGGAGCAGAATTGTTGAGTCATATATTAATTCTTTGTCTACCTTTCTGAGAAGTTGCCAGATTCTTTTTCCACAGGAGCTGAATACAAATCCCCTTTTTATTGTCCTGTGTGATTCAAGGAGAGCTGAGATGCCACAGTTGTGCCCTTTACTGTTCCCAGGACCCCCAGGAGAGTAGTCTTCACTGGTCTGGAATTGTTCCTGGGCTGGTACTCCGATGACACAAAGTGACACCCAGGAATGATCACAGATGAGGAAGCTATTTCCCCTCAGACCTATGAGGAGCCGTGTCCTAGAATAGCCTCTCTCTTCAGCTGCTGGGAGAGGCACTTCTGGGCAATATCCCTCAGTCTCTCTATTCATACTTTCTTTCTGGGTGGCCTCCTCCAGAGCATTGCTGAGAGACGGCAGGCTAATTTGGGCTGAATTTCAAGGAGGGTCGAGGCTGTGGAATGGTCTGTCTCTCCAAACCCGGGCCTTTGGGTCCATCCATCATAAAATGTGGGAATGCCAACCCAGGGGACTGTAGAGAGAGTCAAACCAGGGCCAGGATATTTGGGCTTTATCTGCTGCCTACCCACCATGTGACCTTAAGTAAGTCCCTTTCTATCTCTGGGCCTCAAGTTTCTCAAGTGTCAAATGAGAGGGGGTGATGATCACACTGACCATGTTGGGGCTGGGTGCCTTCCAGCCCACCTTGCTCCCAAACTTTCCTTCTCTGAATCTTCATTAAAGTCTAGGATTTTGCAACTGGCTAGAGGCACAGCAATAATCCAAATCACCCACTCTGGCCCTTGTTCCCACTCTTGGTATGTGCATGCTGGATTTGACTGGCCATTGTGAGTGGGAGCTGAGTGCCTACTGAGGTTTTCAATTAGCAATAATTGCACCTCGGATAAACCTCATTGGCTATGATACTGCCACTGTGCAAAGCTTGAGTGCCTACTGAGGGCATTCATTATTAGCACCAGGATCTTCCTGCAGCTACTCTACAAACAGCAGTTGCCCAGCAGATGCATGATGAGATGTGCTCCCCACCACTGGCCTCAGTGATGTTGCAACTTGCAGGGGCTACATAGGGAAGTGACTCCCTATTTCAGCGCTCAGCTCACAGCTGTCAAGTTCATCTGCATCAATAGCAGCACTAAAAAAAAAAAAAATAGTAGCACTGCTGGGTGCCCCCACGTGCCCATTCCCAGGAGTCTTGGAAAGCTGAGTAGCATTTGAGGTGCTTGTTTGTCTTTCATACACATGCAAACATCTGTCATGAAACCTGGCCTTCACAAACAAAGTATCCATCTGAGAATGCCTTTCTCTAATACTCTATTATTCTAATCAAATGTTCACTCTATTTTTACAACTTATATAGTGTATTTGACACACTCAAAGTGCTATAATAGAGTAAGATATATTGTTTCTATTGCTATTGGTATTTTGATTACCCAAATCTTACAAATCCAACAGATGTAAGTGATGATTTTCTAATTTCAGTTTGTTTTTTTTAAGATTTTATTTATTTATTTGAGAGAGAGAGATGGAGCACAAGCAGGGAGGAAAGGGAGAAAGAGGCTCTATATTGAGCAGGGAGCCCAAGTTGGGGCTCCATTCCAGGACCCTGTGACCATGACCTGAGCGAAAGGCAGGTGCCTAAGTGACTGAGCTACGCAGGCACCCCTCTGATTGCAGGTTCATAATGATTCTCAAATATTTGTAAGTTTCCATATAGAAAATCTAATGCTCTTGAACTGGTCTTCTGATTATGACATGATAGAAGCCAATGCTTGGACACCCTCTCTCTCTGTAGGAGGGGAGGCATGTGTGGTTTGGGGAATGTTCTATGTCACAGATTTTCAAAGGGCCAGTAAATTGCTTTATTTAAAGATGGGTTTTATGTGATCCCTGGGGCTCCATTGCCCCATCCCCTTGATGTCCTCTCAGGAAGCAGATGTTACCAAGGCTACCGATGGGGTAAGGGCCCTTGACCACAGGCAACACCAAAAGGCCTTGGTAATGAAAGGCAGAGGGGGATGGGCAAGGCCATGGTAGAGAAGATGGGCACTAGAACTCTTGCTCTTTTAGTGCTATTGATGTTGACAAAGGATGCAGGAGATAGATGAGGGGGGTGGGCATAGGGGGATGACTAAATGACCCCTAAGCAGTTCCCGACCCTGAGACCCCAGGCTCTGTGGGAAAAGCTATTAATTAGGACTGCAGCCCCTGAGGATTTTGTGCCAGATGTCCCCACCGTACTCAGAGAGGCACTCTTGGGCTCTCACCTAACCAACACTCTGCATCTGCCCAGGTGGGGTAGAGGATGTGCTTTTGCCCACAGAAGGTGGCCCAGGGCAGGCACACCGTGCTTATAGGAAGGACTTACTCTTGAAAGAACAATTGACTGTGGGTGGCAGTGTCAGGAGTGGGCATGCATGTAGGATACCTCTACCCCTAGCATTATCTTGATCCTTCTGGCCCTGAGGGACTGTGCCAGGTAGCAGAGTAGGATAGAGGTACAGAGAAGGTAAGGCTGTGTGTGGTGGTGATGCATATGGGACACCCATCCATCAATCCAGTCAGACTCATGCAGGCTCCTTCCGGGATCTCTCCCTACTTTCTATTCCTTAGGCCAGGGCTATAGACTGCCCAGGACCAGTTGGATCTTTACTAAGGAGAAAGGGCTAACAGAGGCCATTAGCCCCTTCCTTGTCATTTCTCCAGTGAGCCAGGAGGCTTTCCCCAGGGGAGAACCCTCTGACCACGGTGACCAGGAGCCTATGTTGAGCTTTCACTTAAGCAAAATAGACAGCAGCCTATGTGGTATAGCTTAAGAATTAGAAAAAGTTCCAGTGCCACTCTCAATATATTTCTCTTTAGTGATATTTAGTGCCGAAATATCATTCATTAGCAGTTCTCGCGTTTGAGTTTTGATGATTTAAATGTTTATAGAAAGGGCAATGTTATACTTAAAGACCTGTCTCTCCCACATTACATTTTTCCCATGATAGAAGGGCTCTGGAGTGACACAACCCCCACCCCCACCACTGGTCTGGAGCAGGATACAGGGAGAGGTCCCTCAAGTGGGGCAGGTGTGTAGAAGACCAATGTTCTTGACTTGCCTGTTTGGCTATGAACATCAGAACAGTGCGTGAAGGACTGGACAGGAATGAGAAAGGGGTAGGCTTGTTGTGAGTGGCTCCTGTGGAGTTTGATTCAATTCAGTCTGGCTGGCTTAATGATTCAGTGTTGGGAAAACACAGTGCTCTCCTGGGAGAAGAGGTGTTTGGTATAAATAGAAGGTATTATCATTGTGAGGCAATTGGGGGATGTCACATAGCTCAGTACAGCTCAAGGCAGCAGAAAGAGCCCAGCCGTGGGCTGTAGACCTGCAAGTGACATGTTTTCATTTGCTTGTCCTAAGAGGAAGAGTTCTGCTGTCAATGTGACCTGAGCAAACCCAGTACCCTCTCTGGGCCCTTAGCCTCTTCACTGTTGGGCACAGTGGACCTCTTCAGAGGGTCCTAAGTGTGCTGGTGAGCTGATGGTAACACAAGGAAAGGCTTAGCACTCTCCACTCAAACTCTGAGCAGGAGCTGTGCCTTCTGCCCCTGATCCTGTGTTCTTTATTTTTAAACAGCCTTATTGAGCTATAATCTATATACCATACAACTTACCCACTTAAATGTATGATTCGGTGGGTTTTAGTATATTCACAGATGTATACAACCATTACCTCAATCTCAGAACATTTTTAATCACCCTCAAAAGAAACCCTATACCCTCTAGCTATCACCCGCCATCTCCCTATCAACACCCAAGAAGCAGCTCTACTTTCTATCTCTATAGATTTGCCTAATCTGGACTTTTCATATAAGTGGAATCATATAATATGTGCTCTTTTGTGACTTAGAGTAATGTCTTCAAGGTTCACCCATCTTGTGATACATGGTTCCTTTTTATGGCCAAAGAATAGTCCATGGTATGGATATTTATTGAGTCAGCAGCTGTTGGACATTTGGGTTATGAACAATTTTTTGTATGGATGCATATTTTCATTTCTCTTGGGAACATATCTAGGTGTGAAATTGCTGAGTCGTATGGTAACTCAATGTTTGATTGTTTAAGGACTCCCAACTTATTCTTAACAACAATTATCATACAAATCAGGGACTCCTTCCTGGATGGCTCAGCGGTTGAGGGTCTGCTTTCGGCTCAGGGCGCTATCCCGGAATCCCAGGATCAAGCTCCCACCCCCATAGGGCTCCCTGCGGGAAGTCTGCTTCCTCCCTCTGCCTGTGTCTCTGCCCCTCTCTCTCTCTCATGAATAAATAAATAAAGATATTTTTAAAAATTATCATACAACTCAGATTAATTGTGGGCCTTAAAGGCAGTCATTTGACAAATACATATACTTATCTATATTTCTTTCTGTGTTCCAGGCACTGTTCTGGGGGCTAAGGAAACAGCTAAGGAAATGTGAATGGAGGGCAGTCAGCTGTGAAACTTTGCCAGGGTAAGGACTGGGTCGTTTACACTGAATGCAATGCAGAGAATTTGGAGGTTTGTATTTCCCCAAAAAGATTTATCGAAGTATAATTTTTTTTTTAAATTTTTATTTATTTATGATAGTCACAGAGAGAGAGGCAGAGACATAGGCAGAGGGAGAAGCAGGCTCCATGCATCGGGAGCCCGACGTGGGATTCAATCCCGGGTCTCCAGGATCGCGCCCTGGGCCAAAGGCAGGCGCCCACCCAGGGATCCCCGAAGTATAATTTATAAACAACAAATTGCACACATCTAGAGTGTGCAGTTTCATGAGTTCTTACATGTGCATATACCTGTGAAAATATCACCACAAGACCATGAACATCATCCCTGTAACTTTCCTTGTGTGGTCCTTTGTAATTCCCTCTCCTGCCCCTCTATCTGTATCTACCCCCAGGCAACCACTGATCAAACTACAGATTAGTGCATTTTTATTTTATTTTACTTTATTTTATTTTATCTTGTTTTATTTTAAGTAAACTCATTACCCAACATGGGGCTTAAACTCATGACCTTGAGATTAAGAGTCACATTCTCTACTGACTTGAGCCAGCCAGGTACCCCTAGTTGCATTTTCTAGAATGAAACAGTATGTGCTCTTTTTGGTGTGACTTCTTGGCATAATTATTTTCGGCTTGTCTATATTATTGGTTGGATTGACAGTTCATTCCTTTTTATCACTGGATAGTGGTCCATTATATGTGTATATATGACAATTTGCTTACCCATTCCCTAGTTGATGGATATTTGGAGTGTTTCTAGTTTGGAATTATTACAAATAAAGCTCTTATGAATATTTGTGTACAAGTATTTGAATGGACATATGCTTTGGTTTCTTGAGAGAAATATCTAAGAGGGAAATGGTTGGATCATATGGTAGATGTTTGTTTAATTTATAAGAAACAGTTTTCTAATGTGATTATACCATTTATACTTCTACCAGCAGTGTATGAGAGTTCCAGTTGTTTCACATCCTTTCCAACCATTGGTTTGGTCCTCCCTTCTTAATTTTAGCCATTATAGGTGTATATAGCCCATCATGATTTTAATCTACATTTCTCAAATAAAAAATCTACATTTCTCAATGATCAGTGATACTGAGCATCTTTTTATGTGTTTATTTGCCCTCTGTATCTTCTTTGATGAAGTGTCTGTTCAAATCTTTTGCCAATTTTTAAAATTTTTATTTAAATTCAATTAATTAACATATATTATTGGTTTCAGAGATAGAGGTCATTCATCAATCCTATATAATACCCAGTGCTCATTACATCAGATGTCCTCCATAATGTCCATCACCCAGTTACCCTGTCCCCCAACCCCTCTCCAGCGACCCTCAGTTTGTTTCCTATGATTAAGAGTCTCTTATGATTTGCCTCCCTCTCTGATTTTGTCTTGTTTTATTTTTTCCTCTCTTCCCCTATGATCCTGTTTTGTTTCTTAAATTCCACATATGAGTGAGATCGTATGATAATTGTCTTTCTCTGAATGACTTATTTCGCTTAGCATATCTTCTAGTTCTATCCACATCATTGCAAATGGCAAAATTTCTTTTTTTGATAGCTGAGTAGTGTTCCATTGTGCATATACACAGTTTGATACACACATTGTGTATATACACATAAAGAAGTACATCTTCTTTATCCATTCATCTGTTGATGGGCATCTGGTCTCTTCTATAGTTTTCTTTTGCCATTTTTAAAAAATTGCGTTGCTAGTTTTCTTGAGTTTTAAGAGTTCCATGTTATATACTGAATACAAGTCTTTTATCCAATATGTGATTTGCAAATATTTTCGCCCAATCTGTGGCTTATCTTTTCATTCTCTTAACAGTGTATTTCAAACAGCAGGAATTCCTGGTTGTTGTTTTTTAAGATTTTATTTTTAAGTAATCTCTATACCTAACATGAGGCTCAAACTTGCAACACCAAGATCAAGATCTGTGTGCTCTACCGAGTGAGCCAGGTGCCCCAAAAACAGCAGAAATTCTTCATTTTGATGAAGTCCAATTCATCAGTTTCCTTCTTTTTTGTGTCATGCTTCTGGTGTCATAGCCAAGGAAACCTTGCCAAGCCAAGGCCACAAAACTTTCCTTCTATTTTCTTCTACAAGTTTTATAGTTGTCAGCTTTACATTTAAGTCTATGATTCATTTTGAGGCCATTTTTTCATATAGTGAGAGGCATGAATTAAAGTTCATTCTTTTGCATTTGGATCTCCATTTATTCCAGCACCATTTGATGAAAAGATGATTCTTTCTCCTCCATGATGCCTCTGTACCTTTGTTGAAAATCATTTGTGCATAGATGTGTGAGTCTATTTCTGGACTCTCTATTCTGTGCCATTGATCTATGTGTCTATCTTTATTCCAATACCACCTCGTCTTGACTAACTTTATAATAAACTTGAAGTCAGGGAGTGTTCCTCTAGCTTTGTTCTTTTTCAAAGTTGTTTTGATTAGTTCATGTAAATTTTAGAATCAGCTTGTCAATTTCTACAAAAGAGACTCCTAGGATTTTGATTGGGATTTCATCGACTCTATGGAACAATTTGAGGGTAATTGACATCTTAACAACATTGAGTCCTATGAGCCATGAGCAAGTATATCTCTCTATCTGTTTAGATCTTTGATTGCTCTCAGCAGTTGTGTAGCTTTCAGGATCCAGGTCTCTACAGGGTATGTGTGTCACATATCTTAGCATGGAATGGTCACCTACTAAATGAGCTCCACACCTGTAACAATAGCTATTCTGGTTAACCGGTTGAGCAAGGACCCCCACCTGAGACTACTTGCTGGGGCTATGGAGGTGGTGATGAACATATAGTACAGCAACTGCCTATTTTCCCTACCAGAAAGCATAGTGTGACTGCTGCTTGGGGATTAATGAGCTTTTCTGGCTGCCATCCTGCAGACCTGCAAGATCAGGCTGAGTGCCCTGGAGCTTCATGCCCAACCCAAGCCTGGCACTGAAATTTACAGAAGTAGGGCTGAACCTGTCTTGCAGAAAGCCAGCTCTTTCCTCATACTCAGCTTGTGCACATCCTACCTGACATGGACTCATCATCTCAGATCTGCATATGTCCCTGAATCATTTTCTTGGACACTACTCTAAGTTTTTCCAGGAAAACACCCACAGATGAGAAATAGCCAGATCGGTGCTGTTGATGCCGAAAGCCAAGAAGTATATTGTAAGGTAGGGTAAGTCTGGAGCCCAGAAGGACATGCGTGGATCCTTCCACAGGGTGTTTCTAGGATTGGTCAGTTTCCTTCACCCATGCTGCATCCCCTTATGCTGGTTTAAAGACATAGATGCCAGGCTGGATGCCTCTAGATCTCAATTCCAAATAATTTGTGCATGGGGTGGGCTAGATTTATATTTATCACTATATTAATCAAATTCCTCTCCTGCTCAAGAACCATCTGTGATTCCTCAGTACTCTCAGGATAAGGTTCCAACTCCTTGGCTTGGTATTCAAGGAAACCCAACATCTGTTCCTTCCCCATGTACCTTCAACACTCTATTCCAGCCAGGCAAATCTTACTGGCCCCAGCATGCTCCCAACCCCAAAGCCTTTGCTCACGCGTGCCCTATCCTGCCCTTCCCCACACTCACTTGCTCAGATCTCAGCAACCCTTAAAGATCAGATCAAATCCTACTTTTTCTATAAAATGTTACTAACAATTATAGCCCACCCAGCCACCTTCTATTTCTTAGATTTAACCAGGGGTTTTATTTACAACTTGATTTCACCTTCATTAGTTCTACTTAAAAATAATTTATTATATAAGGGGATCTGGGTGGCTCAGTTGGTTAAGTGTCTGACTCTTGATTTCAGCTCAGGTCATGATCTCAGGGTTATGACATGAAAGTCCACTTCAGGCTCTGCCTCAGGCTCGATGCTCAGTGAAAAGTCTGTTTGAGATTCTTTCCCTCTGCACCCCCCACCCACCTGCCTCTTGATGTCTTTCTCAAATAAATCTTTAAAAATTAAATTAATTAAATAATTTATTATTAACTACTAATAATAAAAGTTCCCACTTAGTGAGAGCTCTGATATCTATGCCCGACACCACATATACATGCATTCATATGCACACTTATACACATTTTTTTTTTGCTTGGCTTATAAACATTTATTTCCTTGTAAAAATTGTTTCTAACTCAAACATCAAAAAGTCTGGAGTCCCAATAGCCCTAATTGTAGATGTTGACAGAGACTCAGAGAGCCTAAGTAACTTTCCAAGTCCCATAGGAAGTGAGTGTTGTGGGTAGGATTTGAACCCATACATGTGTCCTTCCCACTCCCACTCCTGGAGGATAAACAGGGGATTGAAGCTCAAGAGATTGTTCCCTTTGAGGTCACACAAGAAAAACAAATGTGCACTTCCATTTTTATTTAAAGATTTATTTATTCATTTTGAAAGAGAGAGCATGGAATGGGAAGGGCAGAAGGAGAGGGAAAGAGAATCTCAGGCAGACTCCATACTGAGCAAGGAGCCCAATGTGAGGCTTGATCTTACCATCCTGAGATCATGACCTGAGCCAAAGAGTTGGACACATAAGTGACTGTACCCCAGGCACCCCAGGGACCTTCCATTTAAAAAAAATTGTGAAAAAATATTGTGGTAAAAAAAATTTAAAACATGTGGTAAAATATATACAACATAATATTTACGGTTTTAACCATTTCAAAGTGAGCAATTTTTTAATTTTTATTTTATTTTTTCTAAGATTTTATTTATTTATTCATGAGAGACAGACAGAGATTGAGAGAGAGAGAGAGAGAGAGAGAGGCAGAGACACAGGCAGAGGGAGAAGCAGGCTCCGTGCAGGGAACCTGATGTGGGACTCCATCCCGGGACTCTGGGATCATGCCCTGAGCCGAAGGCGGTGCCAAACTGCTGAGCCACTCAGGCTGTCCATGAGCAATTTTTTTAATTTTAAGTTTTATATAATACCCAGTGCCCTTTACATCATGTACCCTCTTTAACGTCCATCACCCAGTTACCTCATTCCCCCCATGCCCCTCCCCTCCAGAGACCCTCAGATTGTTTCCTATGATTAAGAGTCTCTTATGGTTTGTCTTCCTCTGATTTTGTCTTATTTTATGTTTTCCTCTCTTCCCCTATGATCCTGTTTTGTCTCTTAAATTCCACATATGAGTGAGATCCTATGATAATTGTCTTTCTCTGATTGACTTATTTCGCTTAGCATAATATCCTCTAGTTCCATCCACATCATTGCAAATGGCAAGATTTCATTTTTTATGTAATAAAAGTAATATTAATAATATTAATAATATTAGTAATAAAGAGTAATATTCCATTGTATATATAGACCACACATTCTTTATCCATTCATCTGTTAATGGGCATCTTTCCATAGTTCGGCTATTGTGGACAATTTAATGGCATTACATGTGATCCCAGTATTGTATAACCAACATCACTAATTCCAATTCATTTTCATTACCCAAAAGGAAATCCTGTGTCCATTAAGTAGTGACTCCCCATTACCTCCTCCTCCTAGTTCCTTCTTCCTGCCTCTGTGAATTTGCCACTTTTGAACATTACATAAAAGTAGAATTGTATGACGTGTGGCCTTCTCTGTCTAGCTCCTTTTCACTGGGCACTTTCACTTCATTGCTGCTATGTTAGATATCATCTGTGTTGTAGTTTGAGCTCATGTGTCAGATGGCTGTATCAAAATGGATAAGCCCTAAATGGTAGCACTGAGCCTGGAACCTAGATTTTATGATACCTAATGGCCAAGAAAATATATTCTGCTACCTGCCCTGGTGCTTTGAGTCTGGCTAACAGCCTTGTAGTTCCTCTATTTCAGAGAGGCCTATATGGCTTTTCTTCCAGACCCTACTCCCACCCAAAAACACACAGCACCTGACATGGAGTTGGGCAGCACGAGTGTACACCAGTGCTGGTTGCATTACCCACAGCTGGCAAGATGTCTGGCCCCCACTGGCACAAAGGGCTCAGCAGGCAGGGCTCAAGGCTGCCTCCACTGCTCTGGCCACAGTCCCTACTCAGCATTCTCCAGGTCAGTCTATCAGCATTGAGCATGAGTACCTTCTCGCATCCCTGCTCTGTGTGGCTCATATTTGCACACACCCTCCTGGAGGCCATACAGCCCTGGATAGGGGTTTTCCCTGTGCAAGCACCTGGAAGGAGTACTCCCTAGCAGCTTGACTTCTCCTACGCTCTTTTGATTCCTCAACTTCCAAGGGAAAAGTATCACCCATACATGCAAAGACTGGTTATTCCAGGTCTGGGGCAGGTTGTGATATAGATATGGCAGCTAGATGTAGAATTCAGTGACCACTGTCTCCTGCCAGCTCAGCAACTCGAGGAGCAGGTGACCAACCCTTGGGACTTCTTTTTTTTTTTTTTTTAAGATTTATTTATTTATTCATGAGACACACATACACACACACACACACAGAGAGAGAGAGAGAGGCAGAGACACTGGCAGAGGGAGAAGCAGGCTCCTCACAGGAGCCCGATGTGGGACTCGATCCCGGATCCCAGATCATGACCCAAGCCGAAGGCAGCCACCCAGCCTCTGAGCCACCCAGGCATTCCAGCTCTTGGGACTTCTAGAGAGCACTGCCTGTCCAGTGAGGTCTTCTCACTCAGCTTTCTCCACCTGGAAAGCAATGCCTGACCATGCTTGCTAACCTGTCTACTCAGTTAGCCAGAGAACATATTCTGTTGAGAGGGATTTGGGTGTGATTTTCTGCTCTCAGGGGACCTCCTCCATCAAGTCCAATTTTCTGTCCCTACCTGTGGTACTTAAACCCCACCATTTGAGGGTCTTTATTAGTGGACAATGTGAGGTGGTCTCTTAATAGAGGTAGTGCCAAGTATGGCAGAGAGGGTAGTAAGTTACAACCTCCATTCACAAATAAAAATGCTACACTCAGTAGGCTGACACAGCTTCCACTCACATCCACCAGCGTCCTCCTTCCAATCAAATTGCTCTCGCCAAGCCCTTCCTATGCAGACGTTCTAGAGCCACCTCTGACCCTCAGTATGAACCAGTTTATCCAGCCTTCACATTTGAGGGAGACCCAGATTGCAGACCTGCTCTAGTTGCTGGGTCTCTGCATCTCAAGCTCTGGGCATGGATATGAGATCAGTACTCTGCCTATGTCCTGTGGGCCTCTGGGCACCTGCAAGCAGATGTGCAAGACCCAGGTTTGCCCCGCCCACTGTTG
Organism: Canis aureus; assembly: GCF_053574225.1. Lineage (NCBI taxonomy): Eukaryota > Metazoa > Chordata > Mammalia > Carnivora > Canidae > Canis > Canis aureus. Next base: position 52,520,775 of record NC_135621.1, read on the forward strand.
TTTGCCTCTCCCGGCAGCTATCAGACTTTGCTGTGTGGGGTCAGCACTGATTTAAGGAGCTCCATCCACCACTCAGACCCAAGTGCTGCATTTGTCTTGAGGTGTCCCATGACCCAGCCATCCTTTAGGCTTCCCCAGGCCTGGATAAGCTCCTCGTGTGCTTCCCATCCCCTCACTGCCTTCCCCTATCTGTGACCTAACTGAGATGCAAGTTTTTTTACTGGGCATTTCATTTGTTTCCAATTGTTAGGCTATTATAAATGATGCTCCAAGGATCATCTTTGTGCCTTCTGTCTGTCATTGAAATGGCCTCAATGGGAGCCAGACAAAGACAGGAGGGAGGCTCAGAATCCAATTGGATTTAAATATATGCAAGAGGTGTGGTCCTGCCAGATTGGTAGAACATGCAAAGAATTCAGAGTGACATTAAGCAGTCAATAGAGGAGCTCTAATATAGTGAAGAAGGAATGAGGGGGGCGGGGGCATGGTTTGCAAACTCAGACCAAACATGATGAGCAGGGGAGGTGCAATCCAGGACACAGGCTGTGCAGCCACTCAGCCACTCAGTTTGGAGGGTGTGGACTGGTGATCACAAAGTTTAAGCAGAGCTACTATGTAATTGTGTTCAAATTATCCCTATTATCGTGAGAAAAATCTCCTTAGGTGTCTGTAGCTGCAGATCTCATGTCCTACCTAAAACTATGGTCTATGAGTAACCTCAGCCCCGCAAGAGAATGGTAATGCTTCAGTGTTTTAAATGGTTTTTTAAAAAGATTTATTTAAAAAAATTTTTTTTAAAGATTTTATTTATTTATTCACAAGAGACACACAGAGAGAGAGAGAGGCAGAGACACAGGCAGAGGGAGAAGCAGACTCCATGCAGGGAGCCCAACGTGGGACTTGATCCTGGGTCTCCAAGATCACACCCTGGGTTGATCACACCCTGGGCGGTGCTAAACCGCTGCGTCACCCGGGTTGCCCAAGATTTATTTATTGTAGAGAGAAATGGAGAGAGTGAGAGTGGAAGGTAGAGCATGAATGGGGGGAGGGACAGAGGGAGAGGATCTCAAGCAGACTCCCCGCTGAGTGTGGAGCACAACACAAGACTTGACCTCAAGACCCTGAGATCATGACCAGAGCCAAATTCAAGAAGGGGGTGCTTAACTGACTGAGTCACTCAGGTGCCTCCACAAGCATTTGTGTGGAGTGACTGGTAGATTCGCCCCACCCTCCCCCACAGTGGCTTAGCACAAGGACAGTATTAATTTTGCTCTCCTCAACCAGACAGAATGGGGGCCTGCCTGGTTTCAGAGGGCAGGGGAAATAAATGTTTTCATGAGCACAGGCTTGCTTCTGGAAAAGCATGTGGAAGGGGACCGCTGCTGTGAGTTCCCAGGGCCATCCAGCCTCTCTGAAGCCCACTAGCTTTGCATTACCCATTCCTGAAGGCCCATCTGGCCTCATCTGCCACCCACTCTCAAAGCCCCACATTTAGGCTTGACTGTGGTAGCACCCCAATCTCTATCAGGTATCTGTTGCTGCACATTTTACCATCCCCAAGCATAATGGCTTAAAACAATGACGCTCCTTTTTTCTCATGACTCTTCAATTTGGGCAGGAGTTGGAGGGGATAGCTCATCTCTTCTCCATTCAGTATCAACTGGAGCTGCTGGAAAGCCAGGGTGGGGAATCCTCTGGATGCTTTCTCACTCATATGTCTGACCATTCATCTTGACTGCAGCTAAGACTGAGACTGGCAAACTCACCCAGCCTTTCTCAATGTGGCCCAGGCCTCCTCACAAATGGTGGCTGAGTTCCAAGGCCATGTGTCTGGAGACAGAGAGAGAAGCTTCTGGAAGCAATATTCCTTCATGGCCTAGCTTCATAAATCCTAGAGCCTCCTTTTTACCACATTCTGTTTTAAGGTAGTCATAAAGGATGGGAAATAGACTCCACCTCTTTTTTTTTTTTAAGTAAACTCCACACCCAACGTGGGGCTTGAACTCATGACCCCCAGACCAAGAGTCACATATTCTACTGACTGAGCCAGCCAGTCGCCCCTACACTCTACCTCTTGATGGGGCAGTAACTAAGTTCCGAAAGAACATGTGGAACAAAAGATATTGCTGTGGCCCATCCGGGGAATGATCATCTTGGCCACGCTTCTGCACCAATATGTCATTGGCTATAGGCTACCCAAGGGGAAGGTGCTTGCAGCTGGGGAAAGGAGTGACCTAAGGACTATCTTTCTAAAACAGTCACTAGTGTAGGATGTTCAAAATAAAGGGATGTGGGATTTGGGTAAAAGGTGCATAGAAACAACGAATGGTAGGTCTCGGAGCTGTGAGAGATGTACCGACAGGGTCTGTTCCAAGATGATAAAACAAGGTACTGACAGATCAGAAGGCGGGATGAATTATATACCTGTCCCTGGCCTCAGATGATGGTAGACATCTTGGTCCAACAGGCAAGCCACACCCCACACCCCCTTCAGAGGGGCTGTAGCAGGGCAGTGGTGCTCACAGTACCGTACATAAATATTCAGTGGTGTCTCTGGGAACCATGAGCTTCGGCCGCTCTATTGTACCAAGCCTGGGACTGGGACCTCCATGGCTAGATTCTGGTTTTCTTCTAAATCAAAACTCTCTTTTCCTGATTTGTCTTGGAGCCTTCGATGGAGAGAAGTCTTAAAATGCAAAATGCCTTCTCTGGAAAGAGATCACTTACCTAATCCCAGGCCTCTGCCTCCTTGGAAAAGTAATGAACAATCCCAAACCATAAGGAAAGCAATTGTAAAATCCCAACAAATGTGTGGGGGCAGCACCAAAGAAGGATGACCAGCAATGGGGAAATTGAGCAGATTCTTTTTTTTTTTTTTTTTTTTTAAAGATTTTATTTATTTATTCATGAGAGAGACACACACAGAGAGAGAGGCAGAGACACAGGCAGAGGGAGAAGCAGGCTCCATGCAGAGAGCCTGATGTGGGACTTGATCCAGGGTCTCCAGGATCATGCCCTGGGTTGCAGGTGGCACTAAACCGCTGCGCCACCAGGGCTGCCCGGGAAATTGAGCAGATTCATCCACTGGATTCCAGGGTCGTATTCAGCCCACACCTCCCTCCTTTCTCTTCTTCGTTGGTGGATGTCATGAAAGTGAGCAGATCTGTTCTGAGCTTTGCTGCTAGAATGGGCAATGGGGAATGCACCAGATTTGGAGATGGAAGCCCTGGAAATAAGTCCCACCTCACCCCTCGCCAGCTGTGTAACTGGGGCAAATCTCAGCCTCTCTGAGCTTGCTTCCCCATCTAAGCCCGCCCTCCCCTCCTCACAGGAGGGAGGTGGTAGACAGGTGAGATGCATGGGAAAGAGCTCTGCGAGTCCCCAGACTCTCTGTTCAAATATATATATATATTTTTTTATTTTATTTATTTTTTTTTTTTAAGATTTTATTTATTCGAGAGAGAGAGAGAGAGGCAGAGACACAGGCAGAGGGAGAAGCAGGCTCCATGCAGGGAGCCCGACATGGGACTCGATCCCAGGTCTCCAGGATCACACCCTGGGCTGAAGGCAGGTGCTAAACCGCTGAGCCACCCGGGCTGCCCTCTGTTCAAATATAGAAGTCATAACTGGCACTGACTCAGCACAAGCTCCCAGGTTCCCTGTCTGGGACACCACACAGAATCTCTGCAGGACATTCCAGAACAGAATTGAGTGATGCCTACTTTCACTGGGCTGCCCTGGAGAAAGACATTGTAAGGCCTGGCTCTCTCGATGTATCCCTGAACCTCTCAGGCATGCAGCATCTCAGAGCAGTGCTGTTGAGGGTGGACTGGCTGTGGAAATGGTGAGAGGAATGAACTCCTTCTGTCACTGGCTTTGACACAGACTGCAGAACGCTAGCTTACAGAACTAATGAAGATCTCAGAAAAAAGTAAGAGCTGAGATGAAATGCCAGTATCATGCTGAGTGATGAAGTATAATCAGTGAGCTTGAATTTGTGGCTGGTTTGACCTGGACACCCTCCCTCTTCAGCTGCCTGGGGCTCCCATCTACCATCATGGGCACTCAGGAAAGGCCTGCTGTCAATCACTTAATCTTTGACGAAATGGAAGCTGCTCAGCCCTTCCCTTTCGGATTTCTGCTCTCCCAGTGCAGAATGGAAAGCACTAGCCTGAGAATTAAGAATTATCAGCCCTCAGCTAGCAGGTCAAGGATGATTCTTATGGGTAAGGGGGCTCTTTGGTGTCCCTGAAATTCCTTGCTTTCCATCTTGGAGTCGGGCTGACCTTGGAGAACCCTGAGATCTGGGCCAGAAGGTGTCTTGGGAATTTGGGAGATGGTTTTCAACATCAGATGAAAGCAGCAGGTCTACAGAGGATTTCTGCTCTGATCCAGATGGGGCACTCAGGGCTCATCTGACAGCTGTGAGTGTCACCCCCTGAAGCCTGGCTGGTTTATCCAGCAGTCTGTATAAAAGGGTACTTGTTGAGGTGCCTGGCTGGCTCAGTCAGAGGGGTACGTAACTCTTGGTCTTGGGGTCATGACTTCAAGCCCTACATTGGATGTAAAGATTACTTAAATAAACGAAGAAAAACTTTTTTTTAAAAAGGGGGACACTTATGAGAATGGAGGTTCCTCAAGGTCAAAGGTCACTGGTGAAGGGTCACCAGGACTCCAGATACAGAAGACAGCACCCTGTGCAGGGTGCTTCCTGGATCTGGGAAGGAAGCCTCATCTCTCCTCCACATCACCCAACTTAAAAAAAAAAAAAAAATTAGCTGTTATCTGATCCTTAGGCTGCAGCTAAAATGCAGATTTCCCTGGGAAGGTCAGGATACTTTAGTTTCTTGTAATTTACCCTTCTGGATGAATGAGTTCTAGAACTAGGCTCAGAAATTTGAATTGGTAGGGGATCCCTGGCTGGCTCAGCGGTTTAGTGCTGCCTTTGGCCCAGGGTGTGATCCTGGAGTCCTAGGATCGAGGCCCATGTGGAGCTCCCTGCATGAAGCCTGCTTCTCCCTCTGCCTATGTCTCTGCCTCTCACTCTCTCTCTCTGTCTCTCATGAATAAATAAATAAAATCTTAAAAAAAAAAAGAAAGATTGTATTTGTATTTGTATTTGTATTTGTATTGGAACAAAGCAGGTGGGCCCTGGAGGATAGTGAAAAATAGGAGCTAACAGTTGTGGAATGTGGAGTGCCAGGCAGTGTTACATACCAAGGTAAGTTTTCTCATGTTGGTCTCACAGTAACTATGTAGAACGAGGACATTGAGGCCCAGCAAGCAATTGTCTGAGGTCAATCAGCCAGTAGCCACCAGCAGCCAACACGGCTGGCATTGCAAGCCAGATCAGCCTGGCCCCAAAGCTCTGCCCCACTCTCCTTCTTCAGGGCAGAGGAGAGGAGGCAGTGGATGGTGTCAGAGGGGAAGAGTGGGGGCCCAGACAGCAGGTGAAATACCAGGCTGTGAGCATGTTTGTTTTGTTTTTAAAGATTCATTTGAGAGACAGGGTATGTGTGCGCGTGCTCCGCACTTGAGTTGGGGGAAACACAGAGGAAGAGGAAAAAAGAGAATCTCAAGCAGACTCCCTGATGAGTGTGGAGCCCCATGCAGGGCTGAATCTCAAGACCCATGAGATCATGACCTGAGCGAAAATCACAAGTCGGAGCTTAACCATTGCTGGGAAAGAGACCCAGCAATCAATGACTTCGAGAACACAGAAGTGACAGGCTGCAGTAGATGCTGTGGGGCCCCATCCAGAGTCCCCCTTCCGGAATGAGGCACCACTTGCCCCGATGCTGGTGGCGAGTTGGTTGTTGAGGGCTCATAGCTGAGTCCCTCTCTGGGAATTGCCCTTGGCCCAAGGGATCTTGCCTTACCCAAGTTACACCCTTTTGTGGGGACAGCCTGCATCCAAGAAGGACAGCTAGACACAGAGTACAACAGTCCCACCCCCTCGTCTCAGTCTAGGACAACTTTGAAGGACCGTCCTAACTCCAGTGCTCCCCACTGGACAGCTGAAATCTCTTGTCTGACTTCACTACAATTTGGCTTCTGCCCTGAAACCTATGGGTGCTGTTCCCCAGAGTGCACCCCAAACCCCCCTGGGACAGAGTCTGTTCCAAGTATGCCCACCTACCACACAGTCCAAAGTAAGCACCCCCGTTTGGTGGGTGGCTTTGCTGCCTTCAGTCCCTGAGGGGACAGGTTCCTTCCATTTTCTCTCTATACCATCCCTTTGGCTTTCCCCTTCATTAAAGACAGGTTGCAGGTCCCTCTGTGACCCCATTTGTGGAGATAGGAAAAAGAACATAGACATGACCCAGTGGGCCTTAGGACACCAGCCTGGAAGTGGCACACATTACTTCCACCACTCCACTAATTACCTAAACCTAGTCACATGGCTACACCCAACCACAGGGATGCTGGGAAGTAGTACCAGGCTGTAACTCCTGCTTCAAAAGAGGAAAAGAAGAAAAAAAAACAAAAACAAAAACAAAAAAAAACAAAAGAGGAAAAGAGAATAGGTAGACAGCCAGAGGCCCCCATGACAGCCTCGGAATATGAATTTGTACGGCCTCAACTCCATGAGCCACAGAGCCAGAGTAGAAACTCGAGCCTGTTTACAGTGCACAAAGACCCCTAAAACATTGCCATCCTCATGCGCAAAAGCCCCCAGAGCTCCTTGGGATGTCGCTCACTGTGGGCTCTGCATAAAAGGCTACACTGTGGGTTTTGCCCACTATCTAGAGCACTATAACTCTCATGTCTCTGGCAATCCTCAAAAGCTTAGCCAGATGTAAGTGAGAGAAAGTGACTCTAAGAGATAACCCTCAGTAGGCTCAATAAGAAGAAAATAATTCCCAAGCTTCAGTTTGTTATTATTAGCTACAAATTACTTGTAAGGACCTTCCATTTAGTCATGACACACCGTTGCCTGCTTTTACCAGTTCCCTGGTCACCCCAGGAGAGTGGGCTTGACGGCAGTGGGCTTGACAGCTCTCTCTCTGATGGATGAACTGCTTATTGGGCCGGGATGGGGCAGACTGTCCTCCATCCTTGTCCTAGGAATCTGCCAATAGGCCCAGGGCACAGGATCACATCATACTGACCCCCTCATCCTCCACCCTCCCCTTACCTGGCTTAGAATCTGTGGTCCATGTCGTCATGGCTTTGTTGCAAATTCCCTGAACTTCCCTGTCACCTCCCTTGAGCCCTGGCTCCATCCACACACACATGCCCCATCCCCGTGCTGCAGAGGTCCATCATGCATACGGGCTGTGCGACCTCTTTAGGTCCCCACATATCAAATGTGCACTCAGTACCATCAGGCAACCCATGTATCCCTTCCTATCCTAGGGAATCCCTTTCCTGCCTGCCCTCACAGTGCTCCGCCTTCTCTCCTCCCTCACAGCCACATGCCCCTTTGTAAATGCCACAACCTTTGCAGAGAACACAGCCCTTCGGGGATGCCTCAGTGGCTCAGTGGTCGAGTCTCTGCTTTGGCTCAGGTCGTGATCCCAGGGTCCTGGGATCGAGTCCCACATCAGATACCCCACAGGGAGCCTGCTTCTCCCTCTGCCTCTGTCTCTGCCTCTCTCTGTATCTGACATGAATAAATAAATAAGATCTTAAAAAAAAAAAAAAAAAAAAGAACACAACCCTTTGGTGGGAACTCTTCACTGACCCATCACCAATGGCACCAGTGCCCACCTGCCCCTCACTCCTGTCCCAATAGAGGAAACGTCCCTGTTTCTGTCTGAGGCCAAACCCTCCTGTTGGTCTGTAAATCCTCTCCCTAAACTCTGTTGTTCACATCCGCAGCCATGCCTTCTCTCTGAGCTGGAGACTCAATCTCAGGCACCTCCACTTGGGCTCACAGGGGCTGAGGAGAGAGACACAAAGCCAGCCAGGCTGACCACTGCTGGGTCAGTGCCCATGGAGGAGCAAAACTCACCTCCAGGCTGTTGGAGAAGACCTAGCCCAACTAGGGAGAAGACTGAGGGGAAAAGCCGTGGCAGGGCATCTTTGCCAGGAGGGAGAGGCCCGTTCCTACCAGACACTTGAGATGTCTAGCGTTATGGAACAGACCATGAATGGGAGGGCTTGGAAAAGGCCCCCTTCACTGCTATTCCCAACAGGCCCTGCTGCTGGTTGCCCTCTGACCTCCAAGATGACATTCCTCTCTGGGGGTGCCTCTTCCTGGGCAGGCAAGGAATTGGGGCCAGACTTCGATGCTTATTCTGCTCCATCTCATGAGGTCCCAGGGAGGAATTGTTGATGGCCTTTGTCCTGGTGCTGCTTCTGGGCTGGGTGACTGAGTGCTGGGGCAAAGGAGGACTACCCCCCAACCCATCTCCCTGCATGCCCAGGGGCTCTGGGAGCTCCAGACTCCAACACTGTCAGTGGAAGCACCATGCTAAGAAGCTACTTGGTAGTGGGGGAGGAAGGGCAGGTTGCTCGGTCACCCTGGTCACTGACCCATCCTCTCTCCAACTCCACCCACTTTCCAACTAGTTTGTACTAGCATCTGGGAGCCAATTTATCTCAGCCCTGATGAGGTTTGTTTTGTTAAGGACTTTAAAATGTATTAAAAATGTGGAAAGGGCTTTGTCATCACTCTTCCCTTTTGACTGTACCTGAGCAATTGAATCAGAAAGTCCCTGCCTGCCTCTTCCTTGGCAGACCAGCAGGGATGGCTGGATGTCCCGGGATGAGGCATCCAGCTGGGGTTTGGTCCCCTTCAAGAAATCTCTCTGGCTCCATATCCTGGACTATAATGACCTGAGCAAGGAGTATGAGGGGATGGTGGGGAAGAGGGGCTTCACTCTGTTCTCTGTCACCTCACACCCCGTGTTATACAGACTGTATGTGCCCAGGAGGCAGAGCCCAGGACTTCGGGGCCCCAGCACCCTGAGTGTCACTGCAAGGCACAGTAAAGACTCAGTCATGATAGTGGACTGAGAGGAAGGGGTAGATGCCTGTCTCCATCCAGCTCTCAGAGTCTGTCTTCCCTGCTCAGGTACATGCTCAGGCACAGTAGGTCCCTGGGAGCTCTTCTGGAAGTTCTTCCCCTGGAGAGGGTGTTTGATGTCACTCTGATCTGAGCTCAGGCACTGAGGAGAGAATGCTCATCTCAAAATGGGTTTAGAAGTTCTTATGGATCCCCTTGTATTCCCCTCAAAATGATATGTTGAAGGCCTAACCCCCAGTACTTCCGAATGTGATCTTACCTGGAAATGGAGTTGTGGCAGGAGTAATTAGTTAAAGTGCGCGCCCCTTGTCTCATATGACTAAGTGTCTCTACAAGAAGAGGACAGTCAGAAGACAGCGTGTGACAATAGAAGCGGAGATTGGATTGCATCTATAAGCCAAGGAACCCCAAGGATTGCTGGCAAACAGCAGAAGCTGGAAGACACAAGGAAGGATTCTTCCCTACAAGTTTCAGGGAAAGCATGACTGTGTTAACACCTTAATTTGAGACTTCTGGCTTCCACAACTGTGAGACAATACACTTTTCTTGTTTGCAGCCACTCAGGCTGTGGTACTTTGTTATGGCAGCCCTAGGATCCTAAACTAAGACCGAGGTGAACCACTTCACTCCGGCGTACCCATTTAAGCCACATTAACACTGCCCATGCCCAGCCGATGGTGCCAGTATGACCTGGAGGCTCATCAGTTACCTTCCTACTCACCACTTCACTCTCAGAAGGCCCTAGATGGAGTCCGGTCACACTCAAAGCAGGGCAGCCCTGACTGATGAGCCCCATTGGGATGTTGGGCAGAGATGAGGCCTGGGGTCAGGGGGTAGTCAGTAGACCTGGATTCTAGGCCAGGCTTTCACTACGTCTATTGCAAATCCTTGTCAGGGCCCACTCCTGGGAAATCTGCAAAACACATGTTCTCACTGAGTTATGTGATTCAAATGAATGTCTCAACAAAACAGAAATTATTACCGGTCATGAATCTTCAGAGTCAACTGAAGAATACTTGACACTCTGAATGTTAAATGTGTGAATGCTGAGGGCATGGCAATGACTATTCCAGCACATCTCTAGCCTGCCCTAATGCCCTGCTTGATCCTGGACGTTCACACCTTTGCTGTGTATCATGCTTGGGAGCTCTGCTGTACTTCTCTCACACTTACCACCAACCCAGAGAAAACTCAGCTCTCCTAAAACCGCACCTGAACGGTCTGAGAAACAAATTCAAGTCCTTGGTGATAATAATAAACCTCATTTTGTTCACCTCTTAAACGCTGTTCCTGGCACCAGGCCATTTCACCCCCACATTAGCTCTATGATGTGGCCTTTTTATCTCCTTGTTACAGATGAAGACATAGCTGCTCAGAGAGGTTGAGGATTTGACTCAAGGTCACATCGCTAGTGAGGGGCAGAGCCAGAACAAGAGCCCCAGTCTGTTTGACTCCAAAGCCCCAATTCTGTCGGCTTTCTCCCATAGGGAGACTCACTCTGCCCTCCCCCCAGGGCAGCTGCCTACTTTCTGACAGGAGCCTTTTAGAAAAAATGTAACCCTTAGGAATTTTAGGTACCGTGATGGGCAGCGGATGGAAAATGTTGGAGTGACAAGTCCTTCTGGGGCAGCCTTTATGCCTATGAATTCAGAAAAGTCTCCATGCTTAGTTCTGGACCTATTTTTAGCTCCTCTCAATCTTGCTTGTGGCCCAGGCATGGCCTGAAGCTTGGCTGGCCTCCTTGGGCAGAGCTGCCAAGCAGATTGAACCCTACCTATTGAAATGGTCATGGTGTTTGAGATGAGGTGCTTTTCCCAGTTAATTCTAACCTGTCAGTATTCATTTTTTTTCCATTGAAGCCCAAATAACAACGTGTCACCTCTCTAAACAAAGGGCCTGCATTAACTTTCATTCCCCTTTTTTGGGTTAGAGTCATGAAAGGTGCCAGGATTGGGGAGTTAGGGCTTGTGTTTGTGTGTGGAGAAGAAGGATCATGGGGTGCCATAAATTATGGGGCACCTATTCCATGGAAAGCAGTGCAGCTATTAGAATGCCGATGTGATTATCAATATGAAAAGGTATTTATAATATATTGTGTACTTAAAGAAAAATGTGCATAACCCATTGTGTATTTTAAAACATATCAACACAAAAATTACCAGGAAGACATATTCTGAAATAATTACAATTGTTATCCCTGGGTGGTGAGATTTGGGGTGATTTAGTTTTCTTTTATCCACTTATCTGAGGGTTTTTTTTTTTTCCTGTCTAATGTTTCACCCAAATTCAACACAAAAGTGCTTAAATTCAAGTAAATTTACTAATAAATGTGGAATTGTAACAGCAAACCCTGGTTTTGACTTCCAGTGGTTACTGGTTTCTCTCAAATCAGGTCACAATGAACTTATGTTTAAATTAATGTCTATTCAGGCCCATGGTCTACTTTTTTTTTTTTTTTTTAAGAGAGAGAGCTTGCACAGGTGGAGGGAGAGGGAGAGAGAATCTCATGCAGGCTCTGCAAGCAGTGAACCATCAGGAGTCTTGATCTCATTATCCTGAGATCATGACTTGGGCTGAAATCAAGAGTCAGTTGGTCATCCAACTGAGCCACCAAGGTGCCCCTCTATTCTTTTTTTTTTTTTTTTAAGATTTTATGTATTTAAGAGAGAGGGGGAGAAAGTAGTATTGGAGGGAGGGACAGAGGGACACGGAGGATACCTGCTGAGTGGGGAGTCCAATGTGGGGCTCAATTCCAGGACCCTGAGATCATGACCCAGGCTGAAGTCAGATGCTTATCCAGCTGAGCCACCCAGGTGTCCATATATATATATATATATTTGGTTTTCTATTTTGAAAAACTTAAGACCCAGAGAAAAGTTGGAGTCAACACCCAATAAACACTCAAAGTCCTCTCACCTAGGTGGATGGTTTTGCCATCTTTGCTTAATCTCTGTACATTGTTTATGTATTTCTAACCCCCCAGCATCTGACACTGTTTTTGGTGAGTGAATGAACCACTGTAATGGCAGGAAGGCCAGTCCTTCAAGGGCAGGGAGACCTGAGTAGGTGAGGGGACAGAAAGAGGTAGAGGCAATGGCTCTGGATATGGAGAAATCCAGGATGATGCCCAGGGTCTGGTTAGAACAGGTGAGTGGGGCACCCAGGAGGAGGACAGGCCAGTGCCCAGGGGGAGGGGGGAGGGGGAGATGTTACCTTCAGTTTTGACACATTGTGGTTGAGTAGCCTCCGGATATCCAAACAGAAATGCCCAGTGGGCAATTGACTAGGGCTCTGGAGCTCAGGACCAAGGACAGGTCTGGACGTGGACATTTTGGAAACGTACGCGTGATGTGGGTGGTTGACCGTCATGCTGGCTGGCCTAGGCAGCCCCTGTTCATGCCTGTATTCTAGCATATTAACAGTTTCTCCTTTCATTTGCCCGGTTTAGACAATAATGTATAGGGCCACCCTAAAAAACTGAAGTCAATTGCATCCTGTCTAATACTCTGCCTGGCTCTTTGGGTGTTGCATACTATATGCAGTTAATTACTGGAGATCTGTGTCCTCTGTCCTTGGATATATCCCACTGTCCTTCACTTGGTGTCTTTCAGGTAGATGGTGCCTAAGAAACATTTGCCTGTACTGTGGTTGAAAGATCCACAGGTGCCCATCTACTGAAGAGAGAGGAGATGGAGAGGTTCTGTAGGTTATCTTGCTGGAGGCTGGTGGACTGACCTACTCACCTGACACCAAGCTACGATTAGATGTGAGATTTAGGAAATGTCAGAGAGGTGAGGAAACTCAAACATTCTCTGTTCTCCCCACTGGCCCACCCTGCTCCCTTCTCTCACCTTCTGCTGGGGCTGTGACAGCTGGAGTGTTGGTAAGACCTATTCCCCACCATACCTCCACGGAGGTTCTGTGGCTACCCAGCTCTGAATGAGTCCTTCTGGGGCCTACCCTGCTAAGGAGAGCCATGACCTGGCCATATGTTTGGACAAACCCTGTCCACCCCCACTTTCTGCTGTTCCCTCCACATGGGCTTCACTTTGCCAAACAACCCTCAAACATATCCTGAACACTTTTGCCTCTGGAACCAGGAATGCCTTTTCCTCATGCCCTCATGCCTCTCACTCTCATGTCTAACTATTGAAATTCACTTTTTTTTTTTTTTTTGAGAGCGCATGCTCATGGAGAGGGTGGAGAACAGGGGAGGGGCAAAGGGAGAGGGAGAGAAAGAATCCCAGCCTGGGCTCCTGCCATTGGGCATGGAGCCTAATGTGGGACTCAGTCTCATGAGCTGAGCCAAAATCAAGAGTCATACATTTAACTGACTAAGTCACCTGGGCACCCTGAAATCACCTCTGGGGCTAACTCAGATGTGACCTGTGCTCCAGGAGACTATCCTGGATGCCTCCCTGCTGGACATAACACACACTTCATCTGGAATATCCCAGGGGTACCCACTGTCTTCCTCATTGTTTCATATGGGCTCTTGTTTTTCTCTTTGGAACTCTGGGTGGAGATAACTTTCTTTTGTATTTCTGTGATTCTCCATAAAGCCAAACATGGGGATCATTAGTCCACAACATGTACAGCAAGTGTGTGGAGTGAATTGCTAAGGATTTAGTCTCCAGATAAGAGGCCCCCACTGAGGGTTATGAGGCAGGATGAAAACAGGATTTACATTCATTCATTCAACAGATATTTATTGACAACTTGGACATAGCAGACACTATGTTGCATAACGGATTTACAGAAACACTGCCATCAGGGATCTCATTATTAGAGGTGAGAGGAGACAAGACAGACATGTAAGTAAAGAGTTCCCAGCCAATGCCACTGTAACAGTGACAAGATAGAGTGCACAAGGGAGTCAGAAAGGCATCACCAAGGAAGTTACATTTAGGCTGGGTCTAGAGGCATGCAGAGGAGTTTGCCAGGCCCCAGAGAAAGGGTGCTGCTGTAGAGGGAACAGTAAGCAAAGGCACCGAACCTCAGAAATGATTGTGAAAGAGACTAGAAGAAGTTCAGTGCAAGGGGTGAAGGGACAATGTAAGGATGTAGGGAGAGGCAGGCAAATGCCAGGGAGATCAAGCAGGAGAGAAGAAAAGGAGCCTGACGTTGGAGGCACGGACAGTTTTTAAGGAAGGGAAGCTGTGGCAGCTCTGGCAGCTTAGGAGAATGGAAGAGAGGAGATTGTGAACAAGCAGCTACTCTCCATCCATGCTTACCGGGGGCTGCCTTGAACTGGTTATGGCTGCTTTGCTTTGGATTATCGGTCCCTGCCCGGAGCTGCCTGCTTCCCACCCCTGAGTTGCTGGCAGCAGCCACAGATCCCAATCATCTCCCACCTATTCTCCTGGAGGAGCACTTCTGGGGTCAGAGACTTTGGCAAGGCTGGCTTCTGGTCCAAGAGGCCCTTTGCCACCAGCAGGAAGATGCGCACACTCTCGGGGTGGGCAGATGGTGAGGCCTGCCTTCCACCAAGGCAGCCCCGCTGGGCTGACAGTGCCCTTTGGAGTGTGTAGGAGACAGCAGGGGCCCGCAGGCCAATATCCGCCCTCCCAGGTGTCCACATTTGGCAGCCCCACCTGTCTCCAGCCAACTGTGTCCTTGCAGATGAAACTGGCAGAAGGAAGGAGCTGGGCTCCAAATTGGATTCCTGAATGTTTTTAAGTCACAACTTGGATGTTTCCTGTTCTGTCTGGTTGGACTTTCAGTCCTTTTTTTTTTTTTTTACTACCTCTTACATGCCCTTGGGTCAGCCTGGAGTGTGGGGACTGTCCCTCTCCCCCGGCCCCCAACACTTACTTAGTCTTACCAGCCTGCTAAGAGAGCAGGTGGGTCTTTCAGTCTTATTGTACACATTTACACAAATGGAAAATGTTGGCATTTAATCTGTAAAGGAGCCCCAGCTGGGAAGTTCCAAAAGCAAATGTTTGAAGGTGCAGTGTCTTTCCTCTGAGTGCGGGCCCAGGAGGAAAGCTGGTGTCCTGTCAGCTGACATCCTCACACTTACTCAGCACACTCTGTGGGTAAGACCTCCTGAGACCGGGAAGACATTCTGCCCTCCTGGAGCTTCCAAAACAAAAAGACAAATTCACAGGCTATTAAATCCCGAAGTCCACATTGGTGTGCGGCCAGGCAGGCAGGGAGGGTTTGGTGGAGGACTAGCTCGCTGTGAATTGGGCTGGGAACCAGGGTGGACACTGGACTGAGACACTCACTTGCAAGAGGGAGACATGAGGAGTGAGGAGAGCATGTCAGGCTATAGTAGTAATATGAACAAAAGGCTAAAAGAAGAGCTTGGGGACAAGGGTGGCAGGACTGGAGGGTGGAGGATAGACTCTGGGAGCCTTGAATGCCTGACCAAGGGAGTGAGGCTCTTCTTATATAGGAGAGGTGGCACAGGCCTGTAGGTACATCCAGTCCTGGCTGTGCCACTAATCAGCTTGAGCCTTGGGCAAATTCTTTCTCCTTCTGCACCAGGTGACAGGGGTAGACAGAGGCAGAAGTTCCCAACCAGGAGGACAGTGGTGCTCTTTAACAAATATCCACATCTAGTGCTAGTTGTACTGGTGGACATCTCTGGGGTATGGCCTGGACATGTCTTTATTTTTAAAAGATACTGGTGCTTCTTATGTGTATCACTGGATGAATTCATTTCTAAGATCCCACCAGCTCTGAAATGAACATGTTTCTGAGGTATGAGAGGGCGGTAATGTAGTCAAAGCAAAAACTTTTCCTCTACTCTCTTAGGTTCAGGGACTAGATACTGCAAATTAAACCAACAATAGATAGTAACAGGAAGATAGATGTTCATTTACACATAGGTCAGGCATAGGTGAGGGAATGCTCAGTCATGAGTAACTCAAAAGGGTGGTTGGGATTTGGGGCTTATGCCTCATTTAGTAGAGAAAATGGGAAGAAGGGGAAATCTCCCATGGGAAGAGCAAATAAGTTTCTTCAGGAAAGACAAATGGGTTTTAAGGAGAACAGATGGGAGATAAGAAAGTCTGTGATGATGTTTGTTTATGCAGATGCAAATGGCCTTTCTGCCATTCCCTGGGGAGGGGAATGATGGTATGTTTGCTCTTGGTCTGTCTCCTGGGAATAGACCGACACCAAAGAGGGAATTTATGGCAGTCCTCATTTCTCAGAAGTTTCTGCTTTTAGTCAGAAGCTTGGAGAAGGCTTTTATCTGCATCTGTTGAATCTCGGAGGTCTTTAGCTTAAAAATAATCTTTATGCCAACACTGAGGGTCTGAATAGAGTCCCATGGTGAAATGGCTAACACGAAGGAATTCTTGGCCAGCCCAGAGCTGACCTTCACAACCTGTGGAAACCAGTGGCTGAGGATTCACCGTGTAGTCCATGCATCTGAATTGCTGGGGTTATATGGATAATTTCAGAACAAAGTTGATGCTGGGGGGTAAAGACACATTTTGGGGACTCAATGATCCAGATAATTGCAGTGGTGGTAATGCCCTCCCAGCATGCCCTGGGGGTAGTGGGAGCACATTAATCATGGGTTGGGGTGAGGAGAGGTGGTTGAGGAACAGGGAATAAATAAAAGGAATGAGCAGTCATGTCTCAAGCAGGCCTGCGAGGGCGGGGGGTGGCTGCCAGCATCCCAGGCAGGGAGACATGAGTCACACCCTGAGACGCTGACCTGCCAGCACCCAGCCTCTCTAGAAGGAGGGAGGAGGAGGCAGGCTTTGGAGATTCCAAATGTCAGGCTTTGCCTCTTGCTATAGCCTCGGGCTTGAGATTTTTGTCATCCTTCATCATCAACCTTCGCGAGGCTACATGATGAACTGACCTCTCTTCATAGGTCTTCTGCTGCTCTTTATCCTTAAACCATCAGAAGCTCTACTCCTGGGGTGCCCGGGTGGCTCAGTAGGTTAAGTGTTTGCCTTTGGCTTAGGTCAGGATCCCAGGGTATTAGGCTCGAGCCCTACATAGGGCTCCCTGCTCAGCAGGAAGCCTGCTTCTCCCCCTCCCTCTCCCCCTGCTTGTGTGTTCTTTCTCTCTCTCTCTCTCTGTCAAATAAATACATAAAATATTTTAAAAAGAAAAGAAGCAGCAGCAGCAGCAGCTCTACTATGGACCTCAAAGGCCATAGCCACTTGGTCACTATCCCAGGCTGTAGTGACCAGATACTCCACCTCTGGAGCTGCCCATGGGACTGCTGTTTGTTCTAGACACTGGGGCTGATTGGTGACATTGGGAGGGAGGAATGATTTGTCGCTGTGTTCTCAGCATCATGCTCCTCCCTGAGGCCCTCTCATTTGTGACCCCTCGTCCACCCAGGAGGTCTTCTGCCCAGAGAACGGAGGTTTTTTCTAATGTTCTACGGAGAATATCCAGACCCCATCCCTGGAAAGAGTGGGCAGGTCTCAGAGCAACCGAAAAGTTAGCTGTTGTAGATGGCATTGCCAGACACCATGTCCTGCCCCAGGGGCCAGGACCACTCCATCTGACAAGAGCCACAGCCTTTTCTTCCTGCTGAGACCCACTTTCATGGGAGCCAGAGGTCGGCATCACTATTTGGTCAGCTCCTACCCTCCCAGATCTTCCTGGTACTGAGTGCTGAAGTTAGCACCCCTCTTTCTCTCCACTCTTTGTTCTGTGACCTCCCAGGTCACAACGTCTCCCTCACCCATCAACACCTAGATCAGTGTCTACACCCTGCTCTATACCCCAGCCTCAGGAGCTCTGGAGCTCCAAGCCCTGGTGCTATGCAGGCTTTCACCTCGCTGGGGGCAGCCTGGGTGGAAGCTGGACATGAAAGTCTTTTGCCAACTGTGGCGGAGACGTGCCGAATCTGCCTAAAGTAATTGAGGACATTTTCTGCCTGTGTGAGGGATTTTTATTCCCAGAGTCTGCTTGACCATGTGGGGCAGCCCTGTGTGGCTAGCTGAGGGTTCATATTTTTCCCCACAGCTGGATGTTTACAGTGTCTATGATGCACTTGCCTTTTAAAAATGTCATCGTCTAGAATAGCTCTGTTTCATTTTATGTTCAATCTCCCTTTTTATCTTTAAGTGGGAAATGGGGAGACCAGCAGTGACGAGGATCATCTGTGTTCCAAGCAAGGGACATGAGATGGCATTTCCCCCACACGTGCTTTCTAGAACTAAGGAGCAGAGCTTGTATTCCAGCCTCAGATGGACAGGCCTCTTGACCTTGAACAGGCAAGGCTGATAGCCCTGGAACAGGAGTGGCTGCTGGGAATAACTGGGAGACGTCATCTTAGAGCAGAGACTGCCCTCCTCCTCAGAACAGAGAAGGAGCTGGAAGGAGACAGGAGATGTCACCTCCACAGCCTCTAGATAGACGGCCCCTGGGACGAGAAAGAGGAGCCATTTCACCCAAGGAGGGCCCCTGGGTGAGCTGCCTCCGTCCCAGCACTGTGATGTGGTTGTTAATGTGAGGTTCCCACTGGGGTTGGCCATCGATGCAGCGGTCATGGCTCTGGGAGGTCATTAAAGCTAAATTTAAATAAATCACAACGAAGTAAGGTTTAAGCACAGTTCCTTGGTTGCACTAGCCGCATCTCAGGTTCCCCATGGCCACACGTGGCTGGTAGTGACCTCCTCAGTCCATGCAGATACAGAACGTTTCCGTCTTGGAGAGGCCTGCAGGTGTTTGGGAGAGGCTGACAGGTCCCATCCAGTCACCTTTACGTGGCCTGACTATAGAACCGACACCGCACACATGCCCGTCCCACCGCGGGTGGACGTTCAGAGGCTACCTGTGTTCTACAGACTGTCCCAAGCTTCTTTCTCAACCCAGAGAACTGGCGGCTATGGCCTCGTGACCTCTCCTTTCTAGAAGGAACAGGGAGCATGCCTCAGATAACCAGGCTGACTAGGCAACCCTCAGGCACCCCAAAGATGTACTAATAGCCTGACATTTACTGTCCAAATGAATACCTCTGTGTCCAGCGGTGACAGCAGCCTCTTATGCGGCCGTGCTTCTGCCCCACTGCCAGCTAATAACTGGTTCACACTGGACAATGAGACCAGTCAGACACACTGATGTCCAAATATATTTCCTTCTTGGCTCCTCGTGCCACACGTATCTTCCCCCAAACACCATTATCCCAAATAAAGACATCTGTTAATACCCTAGGAGCCGTCCACGAAGCTCCTGCTTCAGAATTACTGGGTGGGGAGGGGCTTGTTTATTTATTTATTTTTAAGACTTTTACTTATTTATTTGAGAAAGAGACAGAGAGAGTGCAAGTAGGGGGAGGAAGAGGGACAAGCAGACTCCGATGTGGGGCGGACTCCATCTCAGACAGATCAAGACCTGAGTGGAAATCAGAGTTGATGCTTAAACAACACCCGCCCAAGGGGGCTTGTTTAAAATACAGATTTCTCAGCCTCACCCGAAGCCAATGGAATCAGTATCTCTAGGGTGGAGCCACTGACATTGGGAGCCAGTGCTGGTGGGGAAGTAGCTCAGTCATCACCCTAAGAGTCCCTGGAAACTAGAAAAGTCACCCCAAGAGTCCCTAGAAACTAGAAATCAACCCCTTTTGCATTCTGGGGTCTCTGGTGAATTGCAAACCAGACTCCGCCTAGGGCTGAGAGCCAGATGCTGGTGGCTGATAAGGGGTGGGATGGGTGTGACAGCTGTTTCCCTGCCCCCTATGTACACACATGGATGAGTACACATGCACAAACTACTTGCCCGCAAGGTCTGCTGGGTAAAAACAGAACTTCACCTAAGAAAAGCTTGCTCCAGGCCTGGCCTTGGGGGACAGGGATGAGTGCCTGGCCTTCTCTCACTCTCAGACTGTGTGGCCTCCCAGCCCCAGCCCCCACGGCCTGCCTCAGAGAGACTGTCTTCCTTTTGTCTAAATCGGGATTTCACAACTTTTATTAGCCCTTGTCTCACTTTGGTGAACATAAAACTACCTCTGGGATTCTAATGTGCCATTGTCTCTCTTCTTGCCTCTCCTCCCAAATATTCTATAGTTTGTGTTACATTTTCCAAATGTAAAATTATATGCACATAATACTTAACAGAGTATGAAGGTATAGTTCCTTTCTGGAAAGAAAGTCCTCCTCCAGAGCAGAGTTTCTCCAGCCTGAGCAGTGAATCAGAATCCCCTGCAGGGTGTGTTAACCACAGATGGCCAGGCTCCACCCCCAGAGGCTGATTCAGGAGGTCTGGGGTAGGGCCTGAGAATTTGCATTTCTCACAAGTTTCCAGGTGGTGCTGTTGCAGCTGGGTGGAGGGATCACACTTGGAGAATCACTGCTCTAGAATGATTATCCTCACATACACCCTACCTAGAGCCCAGGAAGGGCCAAGCCTTTCTTTAAAACACCCAGATGGAGCTCCTGGCTGGCTTAGCCTGAAGAGCATGCGACTCCTGATCTTGGGGTCCTCAGTTTGAGCCCCACATTAAGTGGAGCGATTACTTAAATGAATACAACTTTAAGAAGCAATAATAAAATAAAACACTTAGATAAGCACATGAGGGTCCCTTCTCTCTCTGATCTCCCTCTGTCTTCAGACTGGAGCATCTATAAAGCAAGCCAACCCTGTTCTCAATAACCCTGATGGCCTTGCTGAGTGAACTTCCCCATTGTTATTCTGACCAAGTCTGTCCCTGCAAAAGATGTTATCCATACCCGCTAGCTAGCCGTGAAAGGAGAAAGGAAAGGTGAAGAATGAAGAACCCTTTCTTGCCAAAATCATACTGAACATAGGTTTCAAACTCCACACCTTGGAGTTTGGGGGGGCGGGGGGTTGTGATATGATGCATGCTGCGGGTGTGTGTGCACTTACGCATGCGTATGTGGGCATGTGTGCATATGTGCATGCCTACATGTGCTCACATGCATGTTTACTGCTCTTTAGATTTCTGGGCACAACGTGTAGTAACCAACGCTGAAAATTTGTACGGTGAATCTGAACAGCACTGATGGAAAATGCAGGCCTTCCATCCCAGCCAGAGCTTGGAAGGAAACAACTGCATAGCTTGCATATTTATCTGGGCCTTGGTGTCTCAGCAATGAAAAAGTTTGTGGAGTAAATGAGCAAAAGATGGAGAACTTTTCTGCTCTGTATTTATAGGTTTTGGCTTTTCCCAAACAATCCATCTTGAGCTATCCCCATAAAGCAGGCAAGCAGCCTCCGACGCGCGCATCTTGTTAGAAGTTTTACACTATTTATTTTTATTTTTATTTTTTTTGCCCTGGGAAACAATCTAGTTCTCTGCCAGCGAGGCTGTCAGACGGTAACAGAGTGCCTGAGCTCATGCAGTTGTTTATGGGGCTTTCTCTGAAATTGTCAGCCCTTTTCCACAGATGGGAAAAGCAATGAAAAATCTCTTTGCAACAACCGTGAGTGGTCCATCTGTCCTCGGCTGTCCCCAGGCCACTGCTTGTTTGGTATCTATCACGCTGCTTAGCTAGTCTCACCTGGGCTGGTCAGTCTCACCTGGACAGTTACACTTCCTTACAGGAACTTGAGAGGACAAGTTCCTTGGTGGTGAAGGACTCTGAATGATGCCCTATGAGGAAAGACACAAGGGGGTGTGGAAGGTGTCACCTAGAGGTGCATACTCAGGGACACTGCCCTGTCTTCAAATATCCAGATGAGCTATTATGTGGAAACATCTCAAACTTGCTTCCTGCACTCCCAAGCGACGTCCTGATTCCTAAGTCAGGTTAGTATCCTCCTCTCCAGGCACCTAATGCTAGTGTCCCTTGGAGCTTTTTCTCTCCCTCCTTCCTCCGTAGGCAAAATCATTGCTTGTCATGGCTTTAAATATTGTCTTTGAGCAGGCGCCTCCCAATTGTACATCCCTAGCCCAGCTCAGTTTTCTAAAATGTAAACTTGTATGTTCCACTGCCGACTCACATCTCTACTTGATGTCTCCCTGACATCGCCAACATAATATGTGCACAAGTCAGCTCTTGATTCCCACCCCCCCAACCTAAGTCTTGTCTTCCCACGACTTTCCCCATCGCAGTCAATGGCACCAGCCTCCACCCAGTTGTTAACTCAGAAACCTGGGATTCATTTTTGGCACTTCCTTCTCATTCATACCCCACACCCAATCCATTACCAAGCTCTGCTTATTCTCCCTCCAAAATATGCATGGAGCTCCTCTACTTCCCTCACCTTCAAACCCACCACCCCCATTCAGGCGGCTCGCAGGCACTATTTCAGGGCTCTTCAAGCAGTCTCGCTGCCTCTAACCCATCCTCCCACACAACAGCCAGAGAGGCATTGAAAGCTCCACATCTAATCATGTCGCCCCCCTTTCAAGCCCTTCAGTGGTGTCCACTGCAGTTAGCATACAGCCCAGGCTCCTTCTGAGACCTGCAGGGCCTCCCATTCTCACCTCCACTGGTACCACTCTCCCTGTCACTGTGCACTTGTGCCACACTGGCCTCTTGTAGCTCTGCAAATGCACCAAGCTCCATCCTGATCCCTCTGCCTTGGCTTGCCATCCCCCAGGGTCCCCCCATCCCCACTCCCACTCAATCTTTGGGTATTTGTCTTTTGTGCCACTCTCCCAAAGAAGCCATCTGTTTTGGTGATCTGCTCTGCATAACAAAACATCCCCAAACCTAGTTGCTTAAAACAAGCACCATCGGGGATCCCTGGGTGGCGCAGCGGTTTGGCGCCTGCCTTTGGCCCAGGGTGCGATCCTGGAGACCCGGGATCGAATCCCACATCGGGCTCCCGGTGCATGGAGCCTGCTTCTCCCTCTGCCTACGTCTCTGCCTCTCTCTCTCTCTCTGTGACTATCATAAAACAAAACAAAACAAAAAAAAAAAAAAAAAAACAAGCACCATCTTATTATTTCTTATGGTTCTGCAAGGTACCCTGGGCTTAGTCTAGTGGTTCCTCTGCTGGTCTTGCCTGGGGCTCTCTCAAGTAGCTGTAGTTCAGATGGCAGCTGGGGCTGAAACATTCACAATGCCTACACTCTCGTGTCTGGCATCTTGGCAGGAGCATGCCAGCTGGGTCACTGGGATGGTTTGGTCTCTCTGTGTCACCCCAGGGGCTCACTCTCTGTGCATGGTCTTCCAGCAGGATGGCCAGATGGATTGGGGCCTGGAATGACCCCATGAAAAGCCTTGTTAGAATGGCTGTGGAGTTGTATAATTGCCAGCATGACCAACTGGTTCCCAGGAACGATGGTACAGAATAGTGTAAAAGAACCAGACTTTGGGGCACCGGGATGGGTCAGTCATTAAATATCCTGCTCTTGATTTTGGCTCAGGTCATGATCTCAGGATTATGGGATAGAGCCCTTTGTTGGGCTCAGCGTTGCTGAGTGTGGAACCTGCTTAGGATTCTTTCTCTCTCTATCTAAAAAAATAAAACAAAAACAGGCTTTGGAGTCTAATGTTTAAATCCCACCTCTACCGTATGTGATTCTTGCTTATTAATTAAGGCTGTTTTGGTTGCTAGCAATAGAAAGAATTCAGTCTAGCTCAAGCACAAAAGGAAAATTTGCAGTAAGGATCACACGTAGGACTGGAAGTCACAACCCAGCAGCAGCCATCAGTGGCCCTTGCTCCCGAGCAAGGGCCCTAGCCTGTCTCAGCCTCCCGAGATCCCTTGTCTTGATGTCTCACATTCTCTAGTTTCAAGTCTCATGCCTTCATGTCCCTCAAGACTCTGACCCAATGGGTTCTAGCATCAGATTCCTGGTCAGCTGAGGAAAGCCAGGGCACAGGGTCACATGGTACAGACCGAGCTGCTGGGGTCCCCTGAAAATGGAGCTGGGGGGGGGTGACATGGCCAGAAAAGGAAGTCAGTACCAGATCTTGGGGGACCTCAGGCAGAATTCAAGGTCAAGGTCAATTCTAGGTCAAGTTACTGGTAAGCCTTTGTTTTCTTCACCTACAAGTCAAGATAATGTACTTCTCAAAGTTATTGGGAGGATTAACCCAAATAATAGCCAAAAGTGCCTCACACAGAGTGAACACTAAATTTACAGTAAGTGGCATTAGTGTTGTGGGTTTTTTTTTTTTTTAGATTTATTTATTTATTCATGAGAATACACAGGAGAGCGAGAGAGAGGCAGAGACACAGGCAGAGGGAGAAGCAGGCTCCATGCAGGGAGCCTGACGTGGGACTCGATCCTGGGTCTCCAGGATCATGCTCTGGGCTGCAGGCAGCGCTAAATCGCTGAGCCACCCGAGCCACCTGGCATTAGTGGTTTTAATACGGCAACTTCAGCACTGCTGAAGAACTGAACGAACATGTTAATAGCTTCAAAACATTATCACAGCCTTAAAGGAAGGTTCTGCGCTCATCTTGTACTTGCTTTGTTCCACCCTGGTATTAGCCATTTCTCTGGGGAGCACTCATTCCCTGGAGAGAGTATGGGAAATACTGTTCAGAAGCCAGTTCTGGTCTCTAGATGTGCTCGTTGCTATTGGGATGTCACTGCTTCCAGGGGCTGTCTGGGGGCAGAGCTAGGGGACACACACACCTGTTTATGGGCACATTTATTTCTCTCTGTATGTGGAAAATCATGTGTTTCCACTGATCCTTCTAATTCCAATTGACACAGGGTTTATTCTAGTAGTTTCCTTAATTGTTTATTTCCTAATTTTGATGGCTGTATTGTGGTTATGAAGAAGAATGTTTTGAGGAAGGAGAATTATTTGAAAGAAATACACTCTAAGGTGTTTACCCAGTGGGGAGTTGTGAAGTCAACAATGTACTCTCAAATAACTTAGGGAAAAAAAATGTTCCTTGAACCATACTTGCAATTTTTAAGTGTGAGATTTTTCAAAATATATGTATTAAAGCCAAATCAATCATACATGAATAACCCTGTACATACATCATTTTCTACATGGCAAATGTATTCCTAAAAAAAGAAATGCTGTGTCCAAAGGCCTGTACGTTTATTTTAATGGACGTTGTCCATATTGCTCTCCATAGTGCTCTTACCAATTTTTATAGACTTCTACCCAGAGACAAGGAGAAGCCCTTACGCTCCTGAATACAGTGTCTTATCAAATTTTAATTTTTAAAAATAATTCATTTGGTGAAAACTGTTCTCTTATGTAATTTTAATTTGCATTTCTCTTACTGTGGGTGAGTCTGAACATCCTTTCAGAGAGACTTAGAAGCCAGTTGCATTTCCCTTTCCTTCAATGGCTAATGCACAGTCTTTACCCATGTTTTTATTGATTATTGTTCTTTTATGACTGTTGTTTTAAATATTTAGATTTAGATATGAGGGAAATGAAGCTGAAATGAATAGTAAATATTTTTCTCAATTTGTCACTTGTCTTTGGACTTTTGGGAGATCATTTTTGTCATGCAGATAGCTTTTATTACTATGTAGATGATTTATCACTCATTTTTGTTTTACACCACAAAGGATTGTTTTAAAAACGTTTTTTCAGGTGCCTGGGTAGCTCAGTTGGAGAAGCAACAGGCTCTTGATTTTGGCTCAGGTCATGATCTCAAGGTCATGAGTTCGAACCCAGTGTTGGGCTCCGAGCTCTGCATGGAGTCTGCCTGAGATTCTCTCTGCCCCTCTCCCCCCACTCTGTCTCTCTCTAAATAAATAAACAAAATATTTAAAGCCTTTTCTTTATGGTTTCTTCTAGTATATCATAAGTCACACTTGGACATACACATAAGAAAGAAAATCTAAGTACAATAAATTGGCTAAGGTAGTTCTAAAATGTCTTCATATTCCTATTTTGATTCTAAGCACTGATGTCCTTTTTTCCAACAAATATTGTCCTCTGTATCTTCAAGAGCGTAAGTTTGATGATACAGCATTTCTTTAAAGAATATCCCACTGTACTCAGTGGTTGAGCGTCTGTGTTGGGCCCAGGGCACGATCCTGGAGTCCCAGGATTGAGTCCCCCATCGGGCTCCCTGCATGGAGCCTGGTTCTCTCTCTGCCTAGGTCTCTGCCTCTCTCTCTCTCTCTCTCTCTGTCTCTCATTGGTAAATAAATAAAATCTTTAAAATAAAATCTTTAAAAAAGAATACTACCCCACTGTTGATCTAGGATTTTCTTTCAAGTCTGACAATCTCAGAGTTGTTGATGTGCATGGACAGGCAGTGACGACCACCTCAATGACACGCCTTAATTTCAGGTATTAAATTGTAAAAACAACTACAAATAGAAAACAGAGTCAGTGAATTATGGTACTAGTGGTAGGGTGGATTCCCCCTACTTATTTCTCTTCTGAATTGTTTTTCTAATTTTGCTTATTCTTCCTTTATGACTAGTTAAATTCAAAAATATTATACAAATAAATGACAATAAATGACAAATGAATAAATAATAATAGATGACCAATAAATAAATGATAGTATCAGCGCAGAAGAGCCAGATCTAATCACGTGGCTAATGATTTTATGTATCAACCATGCCTTTTGCATTAGGGTGAAGTCAACAAACACCTGGTTGTCCCTCCCACTCCGTGGCCTTGGCAGAAATTGCTAATCCAACAAGGTTCTGTTTTTCATGGATCTCAGAAGAGGCTTTAAAATTTTTCTCAGGGGATCCCTGGGTGGCTCAGCAGTTTAGTGCCTGCCTTCAACCCAGGGCGTGATCCTGGAGTTCCGGGATCGAGTCCCACATCAGGTCCTCTGCATGGAGCCTGCTTCTCCCTCTGCCTGTGTCTCTGCCTCTCTCTCTCTCTCTCTCATGAATAAATAAATAAAAATTAAAAAAAAAAAGAAAATAAGAATGAAAAATTTAAAAAGCTAGTTTTAAAAAAATAAATAAATAAATAAAATTCTTCTCAGCGCAGCATTACCGGTAGGTACTAGCAGTTCAGTAGACTCTGTATGTGGGACTAAATCCCCCCCAAGCCAAGAGTCACCCAGGGGAGGTAGAGGTAAAAGGGCAAACAGCCTAAATCTGTTATTAATTCTTCAACCATGCTGGATGCACACTATATAAAACTTATCATTCCCCCATCTTTGGGAAAAAAATCATATTCCATATCAGTTGATGGACATTTAAAGACTTGCCCATTGGGATCCCTGGGTGGCGCAGCGGTTTAGCGCCTGCCTTTGACCCAGGGCGTGATCCTGGAGACCCGGGATCGAATCCCACGTCAGGCTCCCGGTGCATGGAGCCTGCTTCTCTCTCTGCCTGTGTCTCTGCCTCTCTCTCTCTGTGTCTATCATGAATAAATAAATAAAATCTTTAAAAAAAAAAAAAAAAAAAAAAAAAAAAAAAAAAAAAGACTTGCCCATTGCTCTTGTGTGTTCCCTAGTCCAGGCTAGCTTAGTTCAGAGCAGCACCCCTCACCTCCAACAGACTACCTCACCTCCAACAGACTACCCATGAATGGAATTGTGTAATACCTACTTTTGGCAAATTTGAGAGGCCCACAACTTTTTTTAGTTTTGAAGGCTTCTCTTTTCCTACCCTAAACTATTCTCCATTGAGAATCCCTCATTCATACTGAGGGGTAAATGACTTCTAGCCCAGGGGCTCAACACCTTATTCCAGTTCAAATGCTGAACCACCTGGCCCTCCTGTAACAATGCAGGCTCAGTGGGGTGGGCCTTAAGTCGGGCTAGGTAGTGCTGGTCCAGACTGTAGAAGCAAGGCGCTGGGTTTATTAGCTCAGGCTGCCGTAACAAAATACCACAGGTTGAGTGGCTTGAACAACAGAAATTTCTCACAGCTCTGGATGCTGGGAAGCCCAATATCAAGGTACCAGCAAAAAAAAAAAAGGTACCAGCAAGGTAGGATTTATTTGGAGGCCTCTTGGCTTGTAGGCTATGGCCATCTCACTGAGCAGGGGTGGTGTCACATGACCCCTTTTTGGGAGCACAGGGAGGGATCTCTCTAATGTCTGTTCTTTTTTAAAAAATATTTTATTCATTTGAGAGAGGAAGTGAGACAGAGACAGCATAAGCAGGGGGAGGGGCAAAGGGAGAGGGAGAAGCAAGCTCCCCGCTGAGCAGGGAGCCCAACTTGGGGCTTGATCCCAGGACCCTGGGATCATGACCCAAGTCGAACACAGAGGCTTAACTGACTGAGCTACCCAGGCATCCATGGTGTCTTTTCTTTTTTTTTATTTTTTATTTTTATTCTTATTTTTTTAAAGATTTTATTTATTTATTCATGAGAGACACACAAAGAGAAAAAGGCAGAGACAGGCAGAGGGAGAAGCAGGCTCCATGCAGAAAGCCTGACGTGGGACTCGATCCCGGGACTCCAGGATCAGGCCCTGGGCTAAAGCCTGAGCTAAACCGCTAAGCCACCCGGGCTGCCCCCTGGTGTCTCTTCGTAAGGCGACAGTGGTCCTATTTGATTGGGGCCCTACCTTTATGAATTCATTTAATCTTGCTTCCTTCCTTAGAGACCCCATCTCCAAATAACTGAGTTAGGGCTTCAGCATATGAATTTTAGGGGGACACAAACACCTAGTTCATAGCACTAGGGAACAGAACACTGGAGGAAGAATGTTCTACTTCTTCAGGTCACTGGAGAAAGCAAGTACTTGGGCTCGACCTCAGCACCATGGATGATCAAGCTGAAAGATTTATCAGTGACTGAGGCCAGCAATATTTGTTGCTGGCAGGAAAAATCCATTGTGTAATTATGAATCTCAGCATCCTAGAATTATGGGGCAAAGCCTGTTTTCAATTCGCTTTAACAAAGCTTCTCTCTATGGCAATTCTAGCCAATTAAGCCGACTCTGCAGGTTCCTAGGCAAAGAGGGCTTTGTGTATGGGCTATATTTAGTGCCCAGGTGGCAAGTGGACATCTGCCACACTGAACCCAGCACTACCTTGCTCACCACCCCAGCAGGGTCAAGATGACACCTGGGAGCTTGTGTGGCAACATAGAACCCCTCCATGCCCTGCACTAACCCAGACACATCCTTCCCAGCCCCCAGTGCCTTCAGAAAAGCTGCCTCAGCTGACACAGTACCTCATTATGGGCACTGTGCTCTGGGCCTGCTGGCTTTTTAAGCGCCTATAGAAAATATTTGAAACCTGCATTTAAAATGTATGGCTCTGGGCTGCCTGGGTGGTTCAGTGGTGGAATGTCTGCCTTTGGCTCAGGTCATGATCCTGGGGTCCTGGGATTGAGTCCCACATCAGGCTCCCCGCAGGGAACCTGCTTCTCCCTCTAAGTCTCTGCCTCTGTGTGTGTGTGTGTGTCTCATGAATAAATAAATAAATAGCTTTAAAAAAAAAACACTGGAGGTTATTATGCTGAGTGAAGTAAGTAAATCAGGGAAGGACAAACAGACTTTCACTCATACAGGGAATATAAAAAATAGTGAAAGGGATTATAAGGGAGAGAAAATGAGTGGGAAAAATCAGAGAGGGTGACAAAACATGAGAGACTCCTAACTCTGGGAAACAAAGTAGTGGAAGAGGAGGTGGATGGGGGGATGGGGTGACTGGGTGATGGGCACTGAGGGGGGCACTTGACAGGATGAGCACTGGGTGTTATATGTTGGCAAATCAAACTTCAATAAAAAAATATACATAAATAAATTTTAAAAAAATGTATGGCTCTGGGGTGAATGAGTGGCTCAGTCCTTTAAGTATCTGCCTTCAGCTCAGGTCATGCTCCTAGGGTTCTGAGTTCAAACCTCACATCAGGCTCCCGGCTTTGCTTCTCCCTCTCCATCTCCCTCTGTCCATCCCCCAACTTGTCCTCACTTGCTCACTCTATCAAATAAATAAAATTAAAATGTATGGCTCTGAGAGATAAAAATTTCTAAATTAAGGGATACCTGGCTGGTTCAGTCAGCAGAGCATGCTATCCTTGGTCTTGGAGTTGTGAGTTCAAGCCCTATGCTGGGTGTAGAGATTACTTAAAAATCTTTTTAAAGGGGGCATCTGGGGATGCCTGAGTGGCTCAGGGGGTTGGGTGCCTGCCTTTGGCTCAGGGTGTGATCTCGGATTTCCAGGTTTGAGTCCCACATCGGGCTCCTTGTGTGGAGCCTGCTTCTCCTTCAGCCTGTCTCTCTCTGTGTCTTTCATGAATAAATAAATAAAATCTTTAAAAAGGGGGAAGGCATCTGGGTGGCTCCGTTAAGTGGCTGACTCTTGGTTTCAGCTGAGGTCATGATCTTGAGGTCATGGGATCAAGCCCCACAATGGAGTCTGTGCAGAGCTGGCTTCAGTTGTACACTCTCTCTCAAATGAATAGAATCTTTAAAAAAAATTTTTTTTTAATTTCTAAATTGAAATTAGAAAAGTTAATTAAATACCAAGAAAATGGCATTTGGCACTTACAATTGAATTATACTGTTATATAAATGTCTAATAAATATGTAGTTTTATTATGTAATATAAATATATATATATATGACAATAAGAACAACATGGATATTTTAAAAAGCTAAAATGTAGAAAAGGCCTTTCAAATTTCCTAGAGCAAAGAGTCATATTTAACGTAGGGTATGGGTTCATTTTAATGTTTGATATGTTGTGAGAGGTCCCCTAATGTCAGCTTGCCCAGGCCTGGCCCAGGTATGTTTTCTAATGACCATGAAGACCCTGACCCTCGGGCAAGGCTTGATTCTTACCCAACCTGTTGCCAAGTTTGTAAGAAGGCTTAGGTTGGCCCAGTCCAATCCTGGCATGACCTGAGCCCCAACGCTCTATAGCGGAGCTTCTCAGAGTGTCCTCCAGAATCCACATGTGGAGGGCTTATTAAACATGCAGTTTCAGGCCGTGAGACCTACTGAGTCAGATTATCCTGGAGAGAGCCCCGGGAAGCTGTATTATTGCCAAGCCCCCAGGTGACTCAGCTACACAATCAGGTATTAGAACTCGAGCTCTCTGGGGATCCCTGGCTGCCTCAGTGGTTTGGTGCCTGCCTTCGGCTCAGGGTGTGATCCTCAAGTTCCAGGATCGAGTCTCACATCGGGTTCCCTGCATGGAGCCTGCTTCTCCCTCTGCCTGTGTCTCTGCCTTTCTCTCTCTGTGTCTCTCATGAATAAATATTTAAAATCTTAAAAAAAAAAAAATAGAACTCGAGCTCTGTAGGCTCTGCTTTCCGTTTGACAGAGGGCTGTCCAGAGTTGGTAAGAGCAGGTCTCAGGATATGAACCATGACCTCTGAGGTGCCCTGGCAGAGGACTGGGGCCAGAGCCAGGACCCAGGCAAGAGGTCTAGGGCTGGAAGAGGCATCAGCTAAAACCAACAGACTGAGGCTTGTGCCCTTTCGGGCTCCTGAGTTCTCCCACCTACCACAGGCCTTAGCAGGAGCTCCCTGGGGCTGGATTCAATATCCAAAGCAAGATCAAAGGGAAAGACATGGGGGGCATGGGAGGGCTGATATGCATTCATTTACTGATTTATTTGGCATACATTCATTCATCCTATACTGATTGAGCATTTATTCTGTACTAGACCCTGGGCCAGGCCCTGGCCATACAGCCATGAAAAAAATGAATATTGTTCCCTGCCTTGAGAGGCACACAGATCTGGCATAGCTGTTGGGCAGATGCTAACAGGGTTGCTTGGGCCAGGTGAGAGCTGCCAGGAAGTGAAGTTGGGGGTCATGGGCCAGAGGAAGGGGTCCCCTCTCACTCCAGGTAGGAAAGGGCCCAGCCCCAGGTGGCCTCTGTGCAATGTCTACTGAAGGTTCTCTACCTGCAACACATCAATCAGTAAGTCTCGACACCTGCCTCTTTCCCCTGTTCCTTCTACCTCCAATTCCTGTCCATTCTGCATCCAAAACCTCTCTGACTACTGTCTAGTTGTCTTTATTTCCACTGCTACTATCTCAGCTTAAGCCACTGTCCTCTCCTGTCAAGGATGATGGCAGCCACCCACTGGCCATGTCATTACGGTCCTATTCTTCACCATCTCCAAAGCATTATCCTCTTAGCTTCCTTTCATTTTTATTTTTAACATTTTATTTATTTGAGATAGAGCACAAGTGAGTACAAGTAGGGTGAGGGGCAGAGGGAGAAGCAGACTCCCTGCTGAGCAGGAAGCCTGATGTGGGGCTCTATCCCAGGATCCTGGGACCATGACCTGAGCTAAAAGCAGACGTTTAACCAACTGAGCCACCCAGGCACTCTGGTCCTCTTATCTTCCTGCAGGGACATGGATCCCCTGCTTAAAGCCCCACCAGTGACTTCCCCATGCATTTAGGATAAAATCCAAACTACCTCTGACGTGGCTCATGAAACTCCTGATAATCCGGCCCAAGTTTTCTCATGGACCTTGTCTCATGGTAGCGTCCCCCTGGTGTGCTCTGCTTCCTGCCAAAGTCTTTTAGCCCCAAGTACACTCACATACCGGGGATGCCTTTCCTCACTTCCTTTCCCATTACCTAAATGATTGCTACTTATCCTTTTGTCACTTCCACAGAGAAGCCTTTCTTGACCAATCCCCACCCCTAATGTAGAAGAGATCCCTTGGCTCTTTTACCTTTATTTTGTATTCGTAGCATGCACATGGTAATTATATATTGTGACTATTTAATGACTTGATCATAAGCTCTTCCAGGCAGATACCTGATCTAATTTTGTCCTTTTTGGTAGACACAGTGCCCAACCCATTGGTACTCAATAAATATTTGTAGAATGAGTGAGCAAGCAAGGACATGGTGTGTATATTCTAAAGTATCCATCTTTATGACAGAAGGCATGAGAAATGCAAGGAAGAGAAAAAAAATCATAGCCCCTGAATTTTAATAGATTTAAGAAATTTTTTCTTGATCAAGATATTTGTATTAGTTGTCTATTCCTGAAGAAAATATTATCCCCAAATTTAGCAGCTTAAGGCAAACACTTATACCTCACACCATTTTAGTAATTCAGATATTCGGAAGGCATTTAGCTGGGGGGTGGGGGGTCTACCTCTGAGCCTCTCATGAGGACAAGACTGTAGTCATTTGAAGGCTTGACTGGGGCAGGAAGATTTGTTTCCAAGATAGCTCACTCACATGCCTGCCATTAGTATTGTTTTAACTTAGTAGACCTGGTTCTTCACCATGTGGACCTTTTTATAGGGCTGCATAAATGTCCTGACCTGAGATGGGGGCTAAATTCCTCCAGAGCAGGCTATCCAAGAGTGCACAAGTCAGAAGTCAACATGTCTTTTATGAGCCTTGGGACGTCATGCTATGTCATTTCTGCCACCTCCTCTTGGTTATACAGGTCAGCTCTACTTACTGAGGAAGACTGCACAGGTGCATGAACACCAGGAGGGGAGAGTCTTGGGGTCCATTGTGAAGGCTGGATACCAAGTGCTGAAGTGTAGCACCCTATGCATAAGCATGAATTCAAAGAAGGGAACAATCTCTGGTTTGATGAAAGAGGTTGATTCGCTCTGTATCCTGAAGAATGATAGCTGCTGGAGAAATGTCCATAAGTGGAGGGAAGGCAAGCTGGGTAGGAACATAAGCACAGGCACTGAGGCAGAAATGGACATCATGAATTTATTTGTGATTTTTTTTTTTTTTTATTTGGGAGAGAGAGTGAGCATGAGCAGGAACTGGAGAGGGGTAGAGACTCAAGCAGACTCCGTGCTGAGCACAACACCTGATGTGGGCTTGATCCCATGACCCTGAGACCATGACGTGAGCCAAAATCAAGAGTCAGATGCCCAACTGACTGAGTCACCCAGGTGCCCCTGGACATCATGAATTTATTAATCAGAGAAGAACCTGGTATGGCTGAAGCAGAGAGTGCTTATGGTTTGAAGTAGAGGTAAAAAGACAACGTAGTTGGATAACTAATTAAAGAGAACCTTAGAAGCCAGGCAGTGGCATTCTGTTCTGATGGGTTGTCAGTTTGGGGCAACAGTGAGTGTTATGACATCCGACCAGGATGAAAGCAGAGTTTAGGAAGCATAATCTAGGGGCAGCATGTCGGATGGCTTAGTCTGGGGAGAGACAAAAGTCAGAGCCATGAGCCTTGTGCTGGTGAGAACCTAAAGTAAGATCTTGGTGATAGGAGTGGAAAGGAGGCAGAGTTTTAAGTGTTATTATAGAGGAAAGGAAATGGAGGATGAGATGAAGAGTTGGGTCTGCACCTCACTTTCTCCATGCACAGAATGAGGGGTGTGATTCCCTATTCCACCCATCTCCCAGCACTGGGTTGAGAGCATCATGGGATTCAGTGGATATGAAGTGCCCTTGATCGGAGAGATGGTGTAGACACTGAAGGGATTACTATTGTTGTAGAAACAACTCACTTGGTGTGCAGCGTTTATTTTAGGATAGAGCAAGGTAAGGTTGGGAAAAGAATAGAGGATATTTGGGGACATGTCTGCCCAGCTCCCCCTCCCTGTCCCCTATTCATCCATTATGGATCTAAAATCCAACACCTCTCTCTTCCTGTCTCTCTGTGCCCTACAGTTAGCCAGCTGCAATCTGAGCACTTGACTCCATGTGTCCTGGGGGGGTGGGGGGGCTGAAATCTCCCCCTTCCCCTCTGTTCACTTCAAGCGCACAGCAGTCGGGAGCCTGTGCTGGGGCAGCACCAGCCACCCCGCCAGCTACTGCTTTAGGCTGAGCAGCCTGAGAGACTGGGTCTTGCAGAGCCTGGAGCTGTACTCCCAGAGGTACAGAGGAGGAGAGATTGACCCAGCCCACATACTTTGACCTGTAAGGTCTTAACCTCCACATCTCATCTCTCCTGGTCCACTTAGTTCCTTGCCCCAAATTAATTTGCAGAGAAGAGGGATCCCTGGGTGGCGCAGTGGTTTAGCGCCTGCCTTTGGCCCAGGGCGCGATCCTGGACACCCGGGATCGAATCCCACATCAGGCTCCCGGTGCATGGAGCCTGCTTCTCCCTCTGCCTGTGTCTCTGCCTCTCTCTCTCTCTCTCTCTGTGACTATCATAAATAAATAAAAATTAAAAAAAAAATTAAAAAAAAATTTGCAGAGAAGACAGAGCGGTTTGGTCCTCATTATGTTAATAACAGTGAGATTCTATATCTGAATTTTTCTTATCATCTCCAAGTGCTTTGACAAACATCACCCCTCAGGGGCATGTAATGAACGACAGCACTGTTGCATGTTGCATCCCAGCTTCACAACTTCCCAACTGGCTAGTTCCAGTCTGCAGGCCTCGGTCTCCCCATCCATGAAATGGGCTAGCCATAGACCTACCCTTGTGAGGCATCGTGATGACTGAATGGGGCTCAGCCAGGTGTCTGGCAGGTCACCGCAATAGGCCAGAGCTCCCACTCTCAAAGTGCCTGCAGGCTGGTTGGAAAGACATGTGAAAAGAAAAAAGTCTGCTTTTTTTGGGCTGCCTGGGCTTTTGTTAATAAATTTCCAGCGGGACGTTTCCGCCACTTGCCTTTTTTTAGAGACACGAAGAGAGGAGAATTGAAAACATTTCCTATGTTGAAATGAAAGGCACTATTTAATCTTGCCACCATCTGCCTTCGCTCCAGGCTGGGAGCCCGCAGGCCCAGCTCCCTGTTTCCTAGCGACAGGACAGGCACACCTTCCCCATTAGAGAAGAACACCCACTGCGGGGGATGCTCCTGCCCCAGGGAACTGTGAACCCAGCGTCCCAGAGCAGGGGACCCAGCCTTCCACACGTTGGTCTTGAAACAGGCCACCCGGTGACTCCTTCCCCGGGTCACACTGCAGCTGGGCCAGCACCCAATTTGCGACATCCTTGATAGTGACCCTCAGTGTCGCAAGTCCCCTCCTCTTCCCCAACCAAACTCAAAGGCTGTCTCCATTTCCTAGGGCTGCCATAATAAAATACCACAAACTGGGTGGCTTACAACAACAGAAATTTATATTCTTAAAATTCTGGAGGTCAGAAGTGAAGGCATTGGCAGGTTGGTCCCTTCCAGCGGCTCTGAGGGAGACCGGTCCCCATGTTCTAGTGGCTCTGGCAGTCCCCGACATCCCTTGGTTTGTAGATGCCTCACTCTCTAACCACATCCTCCTGTGGCTTTCTCCATCTATTCACCTTATGGGGGGCACCTGTCACTGGATTTAAGAATCACCCTAATCTAGAATGATCTCCTCTTGAGATCCTGACCTTAATTATACCTTTAGAAACCATTTTGCAAAATCCTATTCTGAGGTTCCTGGTGGACAAATCTTTTTTTCTTGGGGGGGGGGGTGGCTATTAATCAACCTATTGTCGAGGCTGTCATATCACCTGGGCCCCTCCTGTCCAGGTGAGAAGGTTTGGTAAACTGCTGGTAGGAACAATATTTGGGATGCAACTTGATCCACAGCCAAGAGATGTATATTTTGCAAGTGGGGCTTGGAACAGGGCAATCCCATAACAGAAAAGGATGTTAGCCCTCATGGTGGAAAACCAGGTGTGGTGATCCTGGTGGGAGACCCTTTCCGACAAGACAAGACGTCTTCCTGGTGATCCTGTTCCCTGAGCAGTAGTGGCCAAGCCTGTGCAGCTGTGCAAACAGGGGCATCACACCTGCATTGTCCTCCTAGCGGGAGGGGCTCTTGCACAGCCTCCTACATCTTGCAGGGCTGTCGGGGCCCTTCATCCTCCTGGGCCAGGGTGAAGATCCACCAAGTGCCCTGCTGGTGGTTCTGGCCCACCCCAGAAGGGGCTCCCCAGGCTCTGCGGATGACCCATTCTCTTTCCCCTCCCTCTCACAAACCAGATCTCTCCACCTTCAGATCTGAGAGGGTCTCCTGTCCCCCAAATATCCCCCTCACTGATGGCTGAAACCCAACCATCTGAAATCCATTTCTTTCAGTTATTTTTATTTTTTAAAACATCCTATGCCACAACAAAACTATCACGTGAATTTTTTTTTAAATAGGTAATACATTGTCATAGTTCCAGATTCAAAAGGAACAAAAGAACATTCTGTGAAAATTCTCTCCCACTCCTGTCTCCCAACCACCCAGTCCACCTCTCTGAAAGCCACTGATGTTTCAGTGAAGTATGCTCCGGAGTTACATATATAGTCCTAGATCTGTGTTTTCCCTCTTCTGCACAAATGGTAGCTACTATACCTAGTTTTGCAGCTTGGTGTTTTCACCTCACAATATATTTTGGGGCTCCTTCCACATCTGTCATAGAGCCTGCTCACGTTTTTTTTTTTTTTTTTTTTTTTTTTTCTTTTTTTAAGTGGCAGAAGTACCCACAGTGTGCAAGCACCGTGGCGTGTCACCCATGCCCTGTTGTGGACACGTGGGCTTTGGCTGTTTCCTGCTGCTGGAGACAAGGCCACAGTGAATAACCTTAGATGTGCATCGTGTCA
This sequence comes from Canis aureus, assembly GCF_053574225.1. Taxonomy (NCBI): domain Eukaryota; kingdom Metazoa; phylum Chordata; class Mammalia; order Carnivora; family Canidae; genus Canis; species Canis aureus. The sequence continues at coordinate 52,557,937 of NC_135621.1, forward strand.
CATGTGAGTGGAAATAAACCGCTAGAGTAAATTGCTAGAAGTGGTGTTGCCAGGCTCCCCCACCTCCTGCCGTATACCTTCCGGGAGGGCACTCAGGCCCTAGACTGAACAGCACAGCCTCTAAGAGCCCGGCTGGTTTATTTGAAGATCGCGCCCTGCAGATGGAAATATGAAACCTGTCTTGATGGGGGTATTTAGGGATGCAGCATATCTACTCAGATGGGTTCAAGACCATATAATTTTTATGTTGCTGTTAAACCCAGCTCAGGCCTTGCTTCCACGCACACTCTGTGTCAAGATCCCACAGAACGGTCTGGGGGCTGCAGACCCAGCTCTGCTCTGGGTGACCTTGGCAAGTCACTCACCCTCTCAGGGACCATGGATACTTGAATCCTTGTCGTTTCCCTCTTTCGCAGACTTGCAGAAGGATAGGAAAATGTGTTCCAGAGCTCCCTGCAAGCAAACCATGCCTCAACAGCAATTGCATCCTATGTATTAATAATTACAGTGGCCCTGAAACAGAATGAACCCCATTTCACCCTTCTGGCTGGTGTATTTATTTTCAATTTTATGTCCTTGGCTCTCTGAAAGAAAAATAAGTTTGAGGAACATATTTCATTCTGTGCTTAGCTGGCCTTCCAGGGCAGTGAGGGCTGCAGGCAGATCTGTGGGGTCTGGACCTCCACACTCGGAGGGGCAGGGGAGGTTGCTGTGGGAGCCTCCTGGGCCAGGTGAGGCGTAGGGGATCTGTGAAGTTTTTCTGCCTGAAGGCCTTGAATATGGACAACTAGCATTTTCCTGGTGCTTTCTCAGTTAATATGTGATTCAGTCAGATTCTTAGTAATAGCAGATGTAAGCAGAAAAAGAAACTAGTGAAAAAAAGATTTGGGGGGGATGGAGGGACTCACAGGCTTGCCTTGAATTTAAAGCAGGCAGCTCAGAAACCAGGTGGGAATCAGTACAAGACAAAGTAGCCAGGAACTCAAATCCCTCCCTGCGAATGAAGAGGTGAGGACCCCATGGCTTCAGACACTAAATGTCACCGCAGGCAACATGGCCACTGCCCAGGCTGAGCACAGGACACCAGAGGCTGAGGTGACCTGTTACTACAAATTGTCATTCCGTTGCCCACCTCAGCCACCGTGGTGGGCCTGATGGGGTGGCCTATGTGTCTGCTCTTATAAGTCACCTACTTGAAAATAAATGTCCCTTCCTGCCCCAATGCCTAATGTATGGAACCCTGGTTGCTGTCCACAAGGGAGGCAGAAGAAAGTGGGTGACCTTTTCAGCTTCTACAATTGGGAAGCCACCCTGCTCCTTAAAGACTTATGGAGGGGGACCATCCATCCTCAGGAGGGGACATTAGTGTAGGGTGCAGAAAGGCAACAGTCTTGGGATTTGGGTTACTAGAAACATATCCTACTTGTTGAAGGGTGTTGGGGTTTAGGGTGGTGTCTTTTCCTGAATCAGGGCTCCTGGGATCTTTATATGGAGATCTCAGTGCAGAACTGTCTGACATTGTAGCTTATTGCTCACAATCAGCACACCATTAGAGGATTATTGGCTGATGCCCCATCTTCTCCATCTTTTCCAGTGGCACTAATGTAGGCCTGAAGCACACCCCCACATCCATTTGTTTTTTTTGTTGTTGTTGTTTTGTTTTGTTTTTTTTCCCCACATGCATTTGAAACCCACACCCCTGAAGTGGCCACATAGCTCCTTTTAACCATGAAAATAATGCTGTTTATCCTTTGGAAGATATTTGCCATGAAGCAAAGACCTTAGGTAGAAAAATAGGATATTAGAGACAGAGATGTAGCCGCGGCCATCTGCCAGTGGCTGCCTAGGACTCAACCACTGAGGGGGTGGTGGTCACTGTGCAGCTCAGCTTCACCATGGGAGTCCACTCTGTGGGGACAATGTGAGTGATGCATGCCTGTGCTCCCTCGCACAGTGAGGAGTCTCCGCAGCAGAGCACAGAGGTGCCCAGCCGTGGCTGCACATTGTAGGCCTCAGTAACAGATGGTGGCAGGGGTGACTGTCCCATTTGTGTAGGTTACAGAAAAGGAAACCCAGGTGCAGAGAGAGGGGCAGTGAGTTGCCCAGGGTGACTCTGTAGGCTAGAGACAGAGGTGGGGGATTAGGGCATGGTCCTGCACCCCTGCCACCCCGGCAGGATGCTGATACAGGTGATGGGACATAGGTACCTGGGGATAAGAACCACCAGGGGACCTTGTTGAAATGCAGACTTTGATTCAGCAGTGGGGTGGTCCAGCTGAGAGTCTGTGTGTTTAACCAGCACCTGGGAGATGCACTTCCAGGAGCCAGGCTTGGGAGCAGTGGTTTGCACCCCAGCAATGCATTAGAATCACTTGGGGAGCTTTCATAAAATACTGATACTTGGGACCAGAGCCTCATTGAACTGGAGGTGGCCAGTGAACCTCATGTAGGCCTGGGTTGAGGAGAGCCACAGTAGAAGCCACTAGTGAGAAGGGGTTTCAGGAACACCAGCAAGCCTCCTCTCTTCCAGCTACTGCTCCTAAAACCCTTTAGGTCATGGCTAAGTTTAAACAAGCAAACACTTACTGGAAATGTGCAGTACCCCTCAAGTACGCTCCTTACAACAGAGGTGCTGGGTGCCAGGACCATTGGGAGGAAGAAGCCAAGAAGGAGGGAAGGTGTGTAGAGAGTCTGGAGCCAGGAGGCACATTTTATGGCTGGCCCAGTTTGGGCTGTGAGAGAAGACCTTAGTAGGCCCCCACATAGGGAGGGGCCTGACCGGTGTGACCCCTGAGGGCTGGGTGGGTGTGCAATGAAGGAACCCCCACAGGTGGGGCCATCAGCAGGCTGAGTAGTCTGCCTCAAGCTGCTTGAGTTCCACTTTTCTCTAGGGTGGGCAGTGGGGGAAACCCCTCTCTGGCCGATGCTGTCACCAGGAACCTCCACGCCCAGCACACCTGAGGTCGACTGTAATTTTCAAGAGGGATATTATTCATTTTCAAGAGGCAGGTCTGTCAAACAGAACCAAGGAAGTAAATAGTGCAAATGAAAAGGCATGGCTTTGTGACTGCTCCCTGGATGGGCTCCCCTGGGGAACACAAGCTCCACCTTGGACTCCCAGAAGGGCTCTGGTCAGCAGATCACACTCCATGCCCTCTTAGAGAATGGTGAGGCCCAGGAGCAAATGAAGGGTTTGTAAACACCCGTTAGCTTTATTTAATCCGGTATTTCCAAGTGCATTTGCCCATGGAACTCTTATTGCAGAATGACCATTAATGTTCTAGAGGGCTCACTATGGGATGGAGACCCCCTTTCTTGGAGATCCTAGGACAGGACTGATGCCCAAGTGCCTAAAAACTAGGGGTTTAGGGCCAGCTGGAGGCCGAGGTGTGACTCCACACCTCCAGTGTTCCTGCAGTCTAGACCCTCTTAGAACCTTCCTCTCCGAGAGCCTTCAGAGGGATCCTAGCCCAAACCACACCTTCATTTTGGACTTGTGGCTTTCAGACCTGTGAGACAATGAGACAATATATTTATGTTTTTAGCTTCCCAGTTTGTAGTGATTTGTTGCAACAGCCATAAGAAATTAATATAATCAATTATTTGATCACCTTGAAGAGGTTTCCTGGCCCACTGCCTATCTGGGTTCCAGCCTCTTGAACAACAGGGGCCCCCTCAGCTTATGGTGTGCTCTGCCCTCAAGGACCTGAATCTTGCAGCTCTCTGGGCCTCCTTGGGCTGGGAGGCCCAGGCTCCTTGCCTCCCAACAGAATCCCCTCACTAAGTCCTCTCCTTAGGTGAGGGCTTAGCTGGAGACAGGTTCTAGGTTCTTTCCTTCTTGGCACCTGGGTCGCTCAAATCTATGCTGACCAGGAGCATGGATCTCAGAAAAAAGGGCCCTTTATGACTGTGGGGGCATTGCAGTGGCTCCTACCTGCTGCGGGAAAGCCAAAGAGAACTGCAAGCCTAGTCGGAAATGGGCCTCTGCAGGCCATGGGGCCTTCATTTCCTCCCCCACCTGCTGCTGGAGACCCACAGCCAGCCTGGGTACCAGACAGTTAGGCCCCAGGTCCCCAGAGGGGCTAGGGAAGTGGGGCTGGCTGGGCCTCAGCCAAAGTCATCTGAAGGGGAGCTCTATCCATCCCCCAGTACTGAGGGGAGAGGGAGGAAGAGAGAGGAAGGGCAGGGTGGAGACTCAGGAAAAAAAAAAAAAAAAAAAAAAACCCGAGGAGGTAGGACACCTGCTTTCATGGGCTGTGTGACTACTAAGGCATTGGTGAACTTTTCTGTGCCTCAGTGTCCCCTATCAAGAAGAGCTTTGCTTTTGACCACCATTCCTAAGTTCTCTTCTATCACCAAAAGTCTGTAAGACCTGGACCAGGCTTTGGGAGTTGGGGTGGGGTTCAAAGTAAACGAAAGACCAGACCTGTCCTGGAAGTGAGTGTGGTCCAGTGGGGGAAAGCTAGACACTCACCAGTGACAGAAGTTCTCCCCCATGGCAGCGGGAGCAGGGACTCTCCTCCAGGATGGGCTACTTATTGGGAGCAGCAGCCTGAACCCTAGATGAATCACCAGGGACCCTGGAGTAGAACCTCAGGGGTCCCAATGCAGAGCCAGGGCAGAGCACCCCACGGGAGGAGGGTGCTGGCTGGTGGAGGGTAGACCTCTTAGACAGAAGTGGAAGCTGGGCATGACAGACAGATTCATATCCAGCCTAGGTTTCTGGGCTTTTGTGGTGTGAATTGGTGTAAGAGTGAGGGGGAAATGGATATTTAGGGGGGACTGAACTGATTTATATCGAAAAGGACAGGAGGTGGGCAGGGGGGAGCCCTGCAATTGGGGTTTTGAGGATGTGTGAAAGGAGGAGTGCAATTTGGGGGTAACTGAGCCATGGTGGAAGTACCCATCAATGTGTCCTCTATGCTATGGTCATAAGTGGCCTTTCGTGTCTTATCTGATGACTGTAGTAAAAATTTACATTGCTTTTCAGTTACTTTTGGATGTCAGACTGATGATTCTTTGGATGCTGAGGCTGACTTCTAGGTGAGTGAAACTAGCTGCTCCTAGGGGGTGCACGTGGGGGGGGGGTGGCTGCTTAAGAGGGAGAAATGCAGAGCAAGACTGCATACATCTTGTGGCCCAAGTCAAGGTCAAACACAGACCTTCTCCCCTTTTCCCCCACTGACTTCCTAGCTCTTTGTCTTATGATCAGTTAAGATTAGAACTATTTGGGGCACCTGGGTGGCTCAGTGGTTGAGCATCTGCCTTTGGCTCAGGTCGTGATCCCAGGGTCCTGGGATCAAGTCCCGCATCAGGCTCCCCACAGAGAACCTGCTTCTCCCTCTGCCTGTGTCTCTGCCTCCCTGTGTCTCTCATGAATAAATAAATTTTAAAAATCTTAAAAAAAAAGATTAGAACTGTTTGTCCTGAAACCAGCTAGACACAGATCAACATTACCTGTTCAGCTGAGACTTGCTCTGATTGCAACATGATTGCCCTCCCCTGTTCCTTGTGTGCTCGTCCCTGTAAAATCCCAAGTCAAACCCCTGAAGCCATCTAATCTCACTGGGCCACCCCCTCTTTTTGCAGTAGCCTGAATAAAATTCATATCCTTACTTGTCCAGTTTTTGTCTTTGACACAGGTGATGTGCTTTCTCCGGCTTCATGTAATTTTATCTTCACAACTCTCCCAGGAAGCATATGAGGAAGATATTCTTTATTCCTACTTTATACTTGGGGGATGAGACTCTGCAATGGTAAAAGTAACTTTCATGGGGTCGCAAAGGTGTGAGTAGACCTGAGGCTAGAGTCTGGGTTTCCTGATTCCTGTCGCTTGTGAGGCCAGCCTGTCTTTAGCTATGAAACCAGACACAGCCCAGGTCAGGCCGGTTCAGACTGGCAGCTTCTGCTCCTGCAGTCAAGGTCCTCTCTCATCTGTCATGAGCCTGGGGCCAGACCGTGTGTAAGGATCTTAGTGGAGCTTCCAAAAGGGCTCCCAAGAGATGATGTGGTCTGGGCTCTATTTTTCAGAAGTGGCAACAGACTCATGAGGTTTAGTGACTTGTTCAAGATCACACAGCAAAATAGATAGTCACTAGCGCAGGGCTGAACGGTGTGTGTGTTGGCGGGGAGGAGACACCTCAGGAAGGGGCATGACCCTTGACCTTGCAAATTAGAATCTGGCCCCTGGATTAGCAGCTGGGATATGACCTCCTTTGGGCTGTGCCCAACCCATTCCTCCCAGTGGGTTCTCAGGACTTGAAGAGATGCTCCAATAAGCTGCCTGACGTCTCCCTCTCCCACACCTACAAAGCGGGGTCTGCAAGTATATACTGACCCCAAAACTAGTTGATGGGATGTTTGAGGGCAAGAGAAGGGTTTGAGATTGTTTCTAGAAAAGGTGTCTGCAGTAGGCTGATTAATGGTCCCCACAGATGTCCTAATTCTTGGAACCTGTGAACCTCTTACTTTATATGGGAAAAGAGACTTGGCAGCTGGGACTTTCAGATCTTGAGGTGGGGAGATTATCCCAGATTACCCAAGTGTACCCTAAATGTAATGCCAAGTATCCTTGTAAGATGGAGGTGGAGAGAGATGTGACGATAGAAGGAGAGGAGATATGAGGACAGAAGAGGTCAGCTGATGTGATAAAGGGAGCACAGGTGCTTCTAGAAGCTGGGAGTGGCAGGAAATGGACTCTCCCCCCTGAGCTTCCAAAGGGAACCTTGATTTGGGTCCTTGAAGAGTTGTTTGGACTTCCGGCCTCCAAGCTTGCGGTAATTTATGACAGCAGCCCTAGGAAACTAATATGGGACCTTTCTAGGGGTGCTCACACCACACAGCATGAACTGCCACCTGTTTTGTCTGTGGGGAAGGCCAGCTCTGAAAAGCTGGGGAGGAGACGGTGTCTCTGGGGGTGCAGGGGGGGGGCCCTCCAGAACAGAAGCAAAACTGCCTCTCTCCCGGCCCCTGGGTGTCTTCAGGACTCCTATCTGTCCCTGTGGGTGCGGGCGGGGAGAAGGGGGACTTTGTGCTCCCTCCTCCTCCCTGCCCCCACCCACCCCCCACCCCAGCCTGTCTCCTCTATCAACAAGCTTTCTCCTCCAACCACCAACCCCCATACCAGTCATGACCCCGACACCAGTCTCATCCTCATGGGTCAGTAGTAGAGGGAGAGCACAGTGTGGGTCATCTTCACAGCAGCAGCAGAATCCTGCTCAGGGAGGGATCCGTCTTTGTTCCGGAGAACACTGGCCCTGGGCAGGACCTGGAGGGACACAACTGAAGGAAGTGAGGGACAGAATTACTCGGCACATGACAAGCCATTTGCTCACCAGAGGGAGGGACGGAGACCCAGCGACATGGCAGGAGCCAAGTTGGTGGAAGCACAACTGAGACTTTGAAATAAAGGCTGTCTAAATTTTAAAGTCTGTGTTTGTATACATTTCCTCTACCTCTTTCAGTACTCCAGTGACTTTTGCTAAGACGAGAACAGCCTTTTTACTTTCATTTTTGTCTGCATTTGGTTTAAAATAAGCCAAGGCGAGGGGCTGAGTTCTGTGGTTAGCACAGGGTGGGGCCAGCACGTTGGGATGGGGAGATGGCCTATAGACTGGACTGTTAACAATTGAGGGGAGCTTGTAGCATCTTGCCCTTAACCTCACTTAATCCTGCCACCGAAGGGGTGCCTGGGTGGTTCAGTGGGTTAAGCATCTGCCTTCGGCTCAGGTCATGATCTCCAGGTCCTGGGATTGAGCCCCACTTTGGGCTCCTTGCTCAGCGGGGAGTCTGCTTCTCCCTCTTCCTCTGTCCCTCCCTCCGCTTGTTCTCCCTCTCTCCCTCTCAAAGAAATAAATAAAATCTTTAAAAAAAAAAGAAATCCTGCCACAGACAAGCCAGAGCAGGGCAGTCAAGGGGCAGGAAGGGGTAAAAGCAGATTTTATTTGGGACTATTGCAATAGGGCAAAAGGGATTTTGATAAAGAACTGTGCTCACCTTGGAATAAGGCAGGGCAAGTGGGAATTTGTAGCCAGGGAGCAGGAAGGAGGTGGTGGGTGAGAGGAACATCAGGGGTGACAAAGATGCTGGCCAAACTGACCTCCCGAGAGACGACACCTGGAAGAGGGGGAGGACGAGGAATTTGATCAGATATTGAGGGTGAGGAGATACGGAGTGAGGGGTTCTAGTTAAAATGAGTTAGCAGGGCCTGGCTAGAAATGGATTTTACAAGGAGGTGCACAGGTGGGGCCACGAGAAGATTCAGGAGCCTGACCAAAGTTTGGTCAAGCAAAGCATCTTCGTCAGTCCTCACAATAATCTAACGAGGTATAAACCATTATCCTTGTTTTGTAGACGAGGAAACCGAGGCACAGAGATGTTACATCCCTTGCCAAGATCATACAGCTGGTGCATTAGCGCTCCAACCCAGGCCATCCGAATCCAGAGCCCCTCTTTCTAACCCCTGGGCCAGGTTGCCCCTAGTTCCCCCCTACTGAGTGAAGTTGCAAACTCTGTCCCTGGCCCAAGAACACAGAGGGGCAGAGAAGCAGAGAGACAGAGAGATGCCAGGCAGGGCCAGCTGTGGAGTGGGGGTTCAAAGCCATCATAAGGTGCCTCGGGACAGGGCGCCCCCAGCTCACACTTGGGCTGTACCTTGTCCTGCGCCCTTTCCCCAACCAGCCTGGGCTTCCTGGAGGGTGGAGTGGCACGGGGTGGCTCTGCTAGATAATGCTGCATCCAACATCTGCGCAGGGCTCTCTGCTTTCTCCCGGGACTGTCCTGGATGCGGTCTAATTAAATCGGCACAGTTGTCCCTCGAGGGAGATAGAAGTCGTTGCCTCCACTTATGAATGAGGGGATCGAGGCTGACGGAACCGGGCGGCCCGCAGCGTCACCAACAGAATGCTAAACTGGAACATGAGATTTTTTTTTTCCTTTCCACCCCAAAGTGCCCCCCTCGTCAGGTTAACAGCTTTAAAAAGCATCCCCCACCCCCACCCCCTCAAAAAAGAACCCACTCTCTCATTCTCTTTCCATTTTGAAAGCACAGGCCCCTTTTGCAGATGGTCTCGAGCCGGAAATAGCTCGGCAGGGAGGTGGTTTCCTCGGGATCGGGCAGTAGGCACCCTTCCTGGGTGAAGGGCTCCCTCGGGGCGCAGCGCTGGGCACCCAGCCCCAAGGGCACTTGCGTATAAATGCAGAGCTCAAGGCTGAACTGTCCCTTGTTCCCGTGACCAGCGAGCGCTCTTTGCGAAGTAAGAAAACGGCCTTCGGCCTCCGGTCAGCTTCCCTCCAACTCGGAGAGAGGCCAGTCCTCCGGTCAAAAGCCACTTCAGGGGGATCCCTGGGTGGTGCAACGGTTTAGCGCTTGCCTTTGGCCCAGGGCGTGATCCGCCGTGATCCTGGAGACCCGGGATCGAATCCCACGTCGGGCTCCCGGTGCATGGAGCCTGCTTCTCCCTCTGCCTCTCTCTCTCTCTCTCCCTCCCCCCACCCCCCCGTGTGTGTGACTATCATAAATAAATTTTTAAAAAAATTTTTTTAATTCTACTTAAGATCCTCTTCCTAGGAAATGACTGAAGTTACTGTCCTGTATCCGGCCAGGGACTTTCTCAGCAAATGCATCCAAGGCTTGGGGTGAGCGCCAGCTGTCTGTCTGTCAGAAGGTACAGTGTGCCTCCCACAGAACCTGAATTGCGCATTTCCTGGGCACCCAGGGCAAGCAAGTGCACACGTGGGACCTGGTCCCTGCCCTAGAGGACCTCCGCACAGGAGTGTGGGAGGAAGAGGAGACACACCTGAAGAATGCAAGAAAACCCAGTGCCTGGGGCTTGCAGGAGGCTGGAGGGGCTTGGGGAGGAGATGAGCCATCCCCTGAGCCCTGGAGGCCTCCTCCATTCGTTCAGTAAGAGTTCCCCTCTGTGAGCCTGGGGCCAGGCCCTGGGGGATGTCGCAGTGAAGGCAACAGATAAAATTTCCTGCCACCCTGCTGGGAAGAGACAATAAGTAAGCCACAGAGGAGGCAAGGGAGGCCTCTCGGGAAATCAGGCCGAGCTGTGGGATGGGGTAAGGAAGAGATTGTGATTTTAGACAGGACGGGATGCTTCAGTCAAGGGTAAAGGGAGGAAGCCCTAAAGATGCCTGGAGGAGGCCTTCCTGGGCAAAGGGAACAGAGATGGAAAGAGCTGAGCCAGGGGCCTGCCTGGAGTTTCTGAGAAACACAGTTGGAGGATGGACTCTTTCTTGGCCAGGGGTTGTGACGGGGAAAGTGTCCTTTTTAAAAGCAGTTACTCTGGGAAGCAGTACTCTGGGAAGCATCTTCGAGCCTCCACTCAGTTCCCTGGCAGTTACCATCGTGCCTGGAAGGATGAATTGGGGGAGGGCGAAGGAGATGGCTTGCAGCAGGGAGGGGACCTGAGTGGCCATTTTCTCTTCAAGGATACCAGGGAAATAAAAAAAATAAAATAAAATAAAAAAAAAAAAAAAAAGGATACCAGGGAAAGATTAGGGGCAGAGGAGACTTGTGCTCGGATGTTGGCTCTAAGGGATTACTCTGTGTTAAGAATAGTCTATAGGGTCCAAAGGTAGAAACAGGGAGGCAGGTTGGTACAACAGGGTTGATAAGTGGGTGCTTGATTTAAGAGAAACTGCCGAACCTGTTTCCAAAGTGGCTGGACATTTTGCATTCCCACCAGCAATGTGTAAGAGGGCGCTTGTTCCACATTCCTGTCAATGCTTGGGATTATCAGTCCTTTTAATTTAGCCATTCAAGGGGTACCTGGGTGGCTTAGTTGGTTAAGCATCTGCTTTGGCTCAGGTCATGATCCCAGGGTCCTGGAATTGAGCCCCGCATTGGGCATCTTGCTCAGAGAGGAGTCTGTTTCTCCCTCTCCCTCTGCCTGCAATTCCCTCTGCCTGTGTTCTCTCTTTTTCTCCCTTTCTCTCTCTCTCTCAAACAAATAAAATCTTTAATTTAGCCATTAGAGGGGGTGTATAGTAGTATCTCGTTGTGATTTTAATTTTTACTTCCTGGATGACTAATGATGTTAAGCATCTTTCCCTGTGTTTTTGTAGGAAGTTGGCAGTGTGGAGGAGGGTGGCAGCAGTAGAGATGATGAGAGGGGTCTCATTCTAGTTACAAGAGGTCTACAGGAAAAAAAACAAGAGGTCTAGAGGGACACCCGCGTTACTCAGTGGTTGGGCATCTGCTTTCAGCTTGGGGCGTGATCCCAGGTGCAGGGATCAAGTCCCATATTGGGCTCCCTGCATAGAGCCTGCTTCTCCCTCTGTTTATGTCTCTGCCTCTCTTTCTCTGTGTGTGTCTCTCATGAATAAATAGGTAAAATCTTAAAAAAATAAAACAAGGGGTCTAGAAAGAGCAGTGGGGTGATGCACTCAAGATCGGGAAGCCAGGGGGCTCTAGAGCTGATATCTCTCCTGAGTCCTTTGGGAGAAGGAACTACCTCTGGACAAACAGGATCTCTGCCTGCAGTGTCATCCTCACTGTCTACTTCCCCTTTGTCTGAGGTGACAGAGGCCTGCTTTTGGCTGAATGCAGGGTTATCCAGGATGGAGACTATACTTCCCAGCCCCTCGTGTGGCTGCTAGAGGCCGTCTGGCTATTGAGTTGCCGACAGAAGAGTTAGGGCAGCTCCGCCCGAGCAATCTTTAAAGGACAGCCAGCCCTTCATCCCTTCTTCTAGCCTCTCCCTCTGGCCTTTGCCTGGAACCTGAAAAGCCCTGTAGGCCATACCTTGAGAAGGTAGATGGCATAGCCAGAAAAACCCTGAGCCCCTGGCTCCTGAAAGGCTCTGTCAACCCTAGACTGTTACCTCCCAGCTTCTTGAATGAAAGAGGGAAATACACTTCTAGGTGGTTCCTTGCTGCTGCTCTCTCAGCCTAATCTGAACTGATAGAGCAGACAAATAAGTGTCTGCTCTCCAGAGCATCTTAGAAGGAGGGATCCATAAACTTGGTCTGTGGATGGATAGGATTTAGAGAATCCGAGGCCAAGCTAGTGAGCATTCCGGCCTGAGGCAAAATAAGTGGCCTGGCTGAGGAGTGAGGTACAGGGAGCTGAATTGGAGCTGGATTGTAGAAGGCTTTGATCACCATTGAGACTGGGACTGGTGCATCCAAGCCACGAGATTGGCACCATGTTGAATGGCTGCTGGTACCTCTGTGTTTAACTCAAGTGTGTCAGGTGGGAATTCCACCCCTTTTCCTTGTTCACGAGAAAAAGCCTGGCTTCACCTTTGGAGCCTCCTTGTACCCCTGACCTTATTAAATGCTGCTCCCAATTAGCACACAGACCGGTTGGCAGGGGTTGCTCCTTAATGTGGTCAAACCAGCAGTCCTAACCTGCCACATCTGGTTCTCTAAATGTGTTGTTGTCATTCCTAAAGTTCTACTCCAAGACCAGATGCAATGAGCCAGCCAGGGCAGGAAGCCCATCTCCTCCCTTAGCATCCGCTCTGGCTTGGCCTACTGGGCTCTCACTTGTTGAGCAACCCCATCTTCCCTCTGAGCCTTCTCTTGGACTCGTCCTTTGCTCTGTACCAGAGGAACCAGGAGCCAAGCACAACATCATCCTGCAGCTGAGCCAGGTTGGCAGTTCTAACTGCCCAAGGGGCCCTCATGCCCTTTCCTCCTTCCTGCTTCCTAGAAACCTCCCTGATATCAGTTATCTGAGATGTGGGGCCGTAAGCTACTGGAACACCCAGTCTCAGAGTCCAGAGAATATCTTTGCACTCCTGACACCAGCTGCTAAGGACTTTCTGCACCTGGAAGTACAAAATGAAACTCTTCTTATTTCCATGTGAACCTCACTATGTTAGCAATGGACAGTGGCTTTGTAGGGATCACTGGGAAAAGAAAGAGCTTTTATTTGAGGTTATTCAATGTTCGTTGAACATTGGTCTAGGGCACCTGGGTGCTGTTTCTGTTCACTGGGGAAGCATGAAAGGCAGACAAGGAGAAAGGAAGGAGGTAGAAGTGGGGAGTACTACCTTCTTGGATCTGCAGATTCCTGTGACTAATGTTGTTCCCTGCCTTTCTTCCACCAAGGATGCCTCTGAAAGGCAAACTGGACGTTTTTTCTTTTTTTTTTTTAAAGATTTATTTATTTATTTATTTATTTATTTATTTATTTATTTATTTATTTATTTATGAGAGACACACATAGAGAGAGAGAGGCAGAGACACAGGCAGAGGGAGAAGCAGGCTCCACACAGGGAGCCCGATGTGGGACTTGATCCCGTGACTACAGGATCACACCATGGGCCAAAGGCAGATGCTCAACCACTGAGCCACCCAGATATCCTAAAACTGGACTTTTTTCTGATAATCAATTTGCTTCCAAGTTTGATTACCCAGAAATCATTGTAGTCACCAGTCCAAGCTTCTGGTGAGTATGAGATGAGCAAGATTGTCACACAGATGATGTCATTCCAGCTGAAAATGAAGGAAGTAGGGCTTTACTTAGCAGTCGAGCCTCATCTCAGGGAAATTTTAAGCTTTTGCTTGGGTTTTCTGAAATATTGTGAATAGCCCAGGATCACATGACCCAGCTCTTGCCCGGATTCCACCTGAGAACCTGTCATCCCTTACCTCTAAGGACAGCTTGTTGGAGGCCTTTGAACAGGGCTTTCAGGCTCTCACTCAGGGTATCTTCAGGTCTTCTGACCATCTGCAGTGCCTCAGGTGAGTCCTGGCCTGGAGCCTTGCATTCCTAGAAATTCTAGCAAATTCTTCATACCCCCAGACATACTGACAGTGGGAAAAGTGGGTGTGTGTGTGTGGTTGGAGATGTGAAGAGGAGCTCAGGTTTCTTGAGGAGGCTAATTTTATGACTAATTAAATCGAGAAGGATGTGGAACATCCTAGCACTGGTTTACAATTCTCCTCACACCTTCAGGTTACCCAGAGGGTTGTTTTTACAGGGAGAGAAGCAAAGCAGGCTCAAGATTTTCTCCTTCAGTTAGAGGGAGTAAGGATGCTTGGATTTTGGTCCCTGTCCCTCCCTTACTTGCTGTGTGACCTTGGGCACATAACTCAGCCTCCCAGAGCCTCATTTCCTTACCTGAAAGACAGTGTTATGAAAATCAAACAAAAATTACATAGAGCATTTAAATTTAAGGTCTCTGACATATAGTAAGCACTCAAGCAATGATGGCTGTGATTGTATGTTTATTACATATAATATTCTCCACCTTTATTGTAACCCTCCCATCACCTCCTAAGAGACATAGCTCCAGAGTCTGGCTAGGAGCTCTCTCAACATGGAGACAGTGTCTTCCCCACTGGAGCTGGGGCTCCTGTAGGGCTGATGGGATGTAGTCTCCTCCCTCTGTGCTAACTCATCCCCAGTCCTCTCCTCTAGGCCCAGTGCCAGACTCAGCTAGATGATGAAAAGGTCCATAATATGCCACTGTAGGGGAAGAAAAATAATTTTTCCTCTACCCTTCTGAGTTCTTGGTTAAGAACCCTGTAATAAAAGACAAGTCAACTAGTGAAAAACAAACAAATTTATTAATATGAATACCTCATGTGTACATGGGAGATGCCCAGGAAAAATGAGTAACTCAAAGAGGTGGCTTTAGAATTCGGGATTAAATGCCATCTAGGGACACCTGGATGGCTCAGCGGTTGAGTGTCTGCCTTCTACCAGGACATGATCCTGGAGTCCCGGGATCGAGTCCCACATCGGGCTCCCTGCATGGAGCCTGCTTCTCCCTCTGCCTGTGTCTCTGCCTCTCTCTCTCTCTCTCTCTCTCTCTCTCTGTGTGTGTGTCTCTCATGAATAAATAAATAAAATCTTTAAAAAAATAAAAAAATAAATAAATAAATGCCATCCAAACTGGGAAGGGGAGGGAGGAAAGCAGGCCTTGAGAGAGAGAGTGTGTATGGTTTTTAGGGAAGATGAATGGCCCCTGAAGAAGAGTCATCGGGAGATATGGTAGTTTGTGACAAAGGTTGTCTAGGTGTAGTGCAGACTTTTAGTCTCCTCTCCTGTGAGGAGTCAACCTGCCCTGGTTGGTGAAACCAGGAGATCAGGGACAGGAGAACACCTTCCAGAGAATCTGCCTTTAAGCAGTTAAGGGCAGTTCAGAGAAAGCCTCTCCCCGTCTGCTGGTTTTCAAGTGCGTACAACTAGAAAAATAATCAATATACCAAAGCGGCATATTTTGGGGTGGCAAATTCTGCTACCCTTCACCACAGTGGCATGAGGATTATTTTGAGCTGAAGACATTTGAGAATTAACAGCTGCAGGAAGGAGCTTTTTTTGAACTTCCTTTAGCTTCCTAAAAGCAGTCTCCCAAAAGAATTCAACTGTCATAAATCCCCTCTTCCAGGAGCTTCACAACAGGGAAGATTGACTTTTATCACTAAAGATAAGAAGTCAGCACGAGTCAGCACTGGGATAAGAAATCGTCTAAACATACGTTGTCCAAAAACTATCAGTTCTTCTGTGCATTCTCCTAAGGGCTCATTTATTTTTCCTAAAAGTCACTTCTTCCCTAGTAATGGCCCCCTGCCCCTCCCCATCCTCTATTAAGATGGTCTGTAAGCCCTAGGTTCTAACTACCTTCTTGAGTCCCACTTTTCTGTGTACTCTCTAATATAGGTACATGAATAAAAATCTGTCTTTTCTCTTACTAATATGTCTTTAGTCAGTTTAATATACAATATCCAATTACTAAACATAAGAGGGTGGAGGAAAACTTTTTCCTGGCTGGCTAATATCTTACCTAACAGCATCAAGGTTTTCCTCCAGGAAGCTTTAAGACTGGCAAATTGAAGAAGGCATGCTATTCCAACTGAGAGAAGTTGCCCATGGAAAGGGCAATGGGTGGCAAGACCTTTGTGAAGGCATCCCATTCCATCTGATTCTTCATTTCCCACGCTCAGAAATTTACTGCTTGTGTACCCAGAGGTGATCAGTTTCTACAGAACATCTCACAGTAACCAAGCCCACAAAAACTGATGGATGAGACCAGTATAAGGAAACCCAAGAGGTCACCAGAGGTTGCTTAGTGAGCCCTGAACTCTGAGTAGGTGGGCAGCGGTCAATGATCATGATGGCTGGGATCAGCAGATAGCCCATTATAAGGCCAGTATGTCACACAGCCATTCCGGGGCCACAATCATCTGGATGCATCTTCACAACTGAATTTCTTTTTTATTTATTTATTTATTTATTTATTTATTTATTTATTTATTTATGATAGTCACACACAGAGAGAGAGAGAGAGAGGCAGAGTCACAGGCAGAGGGAGAAGCAGGCTCCATGCACCGGGAGCCCGACATGGGATTCAATCCCGGGTCTCCAGGATTGTGCCCTGGGCCAAAGGCAGGCGCTAAACCGCTGCGCCACCCAGGGATCCCCACAACTGAATTTCTATACACTCTTTTCTATACAACTCCAGACCTGAAAATTTGCTATCTCTGGCACTGGGCTCAGGTACTTGAAGGTTTAATGGAGTTTCCAGATGATTTTTCTGAGGTTCAGAGTCTGAAGACCTCAGCTCCAGGAATACATCTGCAGATAACTGATTGCTTTTGTGGTTCTCTCTTCACACACGGTGCTTCTGATCTGTGGATTCCTTCTTTAGACATGTTGATTCTTTCAATTAGGGTATTTTTGGGAACCAGGGAGCTATTTGCTCACCATAAAACTTTGTTTATCTCTGCTCTGATACAGTAAATTTTATATTTTAGCTTCAGAGGTCAATTTGATTTAACTCTAAAAAAAATCATTTTTTCTTTTAGCTAGACCTTTAATGTACGGTTGCCCAGTGCTCCCCTGTCAGTGTGGTAGTGGGAAGCCCTCAGGTCACCCCCTGCAGACTTCTGCTCCTCCCTGTTCTGGGTAAAAACTGTAAGCAAGTGTATTTTGTTTTTGTCTTTTGTTTTGCTAGGCAAGAGTTCACTCTGTCTCTACGCTTAGGAGCTCTCACTCAACTGCTGGAGGGTGGGAGTTGAGCATACTTGGAGAGGGAGGCTGGGGAGGTGACTGTACTTCCCGTCCATGCCCATTGCACTGATGACATATGAACAGTGCCCCCTTTCCATTTGCATGACAGTTTGGAAAACAGATTATGAGGTTACCATTGCTGAAGCCCCTTGGGAAGCAGAGGATAAAGATTCTGACTCCTTTCCTTTTGAAGATCAGTTTTCTTAAAATAGCTGTGACCCAGGGTACACTGACTAACATAAGAAGAGGACTCAGGGGATGCCAGAAGAGAATGAGGAGGCTGGACCAGGGACTCAGGCCCAACACCAGTATGGAGGAGACCAGTTTGGGGCATTATGTAGCCCTGGGCTAAACCTCACCTGATCCCCATCCTGTTCCCCCCAGCTCTATGTGAAAACCTCACCTGGTCCCCCTTCAGTTCCCCCCAGCTCTGTGTGCATATATGGGTCGTGTTAACATGTTTCCACTCATTCATTCATTCAAGCATGTTCACTGTTCCTGTCATATGCTAGGCTTTTATCTAGTGGGATATAGCAATGAAAAATATACACTTTACCTTATTGGAGCTCATTTTCTAGTGAGGGAAGAAAGACCCTAAAGAAAAAAAAGAAAAAAGGAATAAGGAGAGGTGCCTGGGTGACTCAGTCCATTAAGCATCTGCCTTCGGTTCAGGTCATGTACTGGGATCAAGCCCTGTGTTGGGCTCCCTGCTCAGCAGGGAATCTGCTTCTCCCGCTCCCTCTACGCACCCCCCCAACCCATTCTCTCTCTTTTGCTTGCTCTCTCTCAAATAAATAAATAAAATCTTTTTTAAAAAAATGAATAAATAAAATGCCACTATGTGGCCTTAAGTATGATTGAAGAAAGTGAGTCAGAGTAAAGGGAAGGAGCAGTTATTTTATATGCAGTGGTCAGGGAAGGCCTTACTGATAAAGTGATTTTGAGTAGAGACCTGAGGGAAGAGAAAAGCAAGCCATGAGATCCTAGGGGAAGAGCATTGCAGGTAGAAGGAACAGCAGGTGCAGAGGTCCAGAGGCAGACAGGCTTGTTTAGTCACAGTGGACCTGGACTATGGTTGGGGAGGAGAAGAAGGGAGGAAGCAGTCTGAGAAGGCAGAAAGGTTCTTTTTCTAAAAATTTATTTAAATAAATAAATATACATTTATTTAATGTAATAAATTTATTTAATATATTTATTTGGTGTAAGTTTTATGTGACCTGAGAGGCTTCTCATAAGGAAATGAAGACCCAAAAAAGTGCTTTAGCCTTAGTGTTTTTTTTTTTTGTAAGATTTTATTTATTTACTCATGAGAGACACAGAGAGAGGCAGAGACATAGGCAGAGGGAGAAGCAGGCTCCATGCAGGGAGCCCCATGTGGGACTCAATCCCAAGACTTCGGGATTACACCCTGAGCCAAAGGCAGATGCTTAACCACTGAGCCACCTAGGCATCCCTAGCCTTAGCTAGATTTGAAGAGTGGAAAGTCATGGAAAGACAGGGTAGGACAAAGGGGAGAGTATGAGCTAAGGTTAAGAGGTGAGAAAGGGGGATCCCTGGGTGGCGCAGCGGTTTAGCGCCTGCCTTTGGCCCAGGGCGCGATCCTGGAGACCCGGGATCGAATCCCACATCGGGCTCCCGGTGCATGGAGCCTGCTTCTCCCTCTGCCTATGTCTCTGCCTCTCTCTCTCTCTCTCTCTGTGACTACCATAAATAAATAAAAATTAAAAAAAAAAAAAAAAAAAAAGAGGTGAGAAAGGGGTACCTGGGTGGCTCAGTGGTTGAGCATCTGCCTTTGGCTCAAGATCCCAGGACCCTGGGATCAAGTCCTGCATTGGGCTCCCTACAGGGAGCCTGCATCTCCCTCTGCCTATGTCTCTGCCTCTCTCTGTGTCTCTCGTGAATAAATTAAAAAAAAAAAAAAAAAAGAGCTGGGAGAAACTGAGCAAGGTGTATCTGTTAGGAGTCTTCTGGGTGTCCCTCTGCCTTACAGGTAGGATACTCCTTTCCTCCAGGAATGAGGAAGGCACCTCTCACACAAGGATTTTAGGAGCGCTTCAAGAGAGAAGGGGAATGGAGGTCGGAGTGATTTCCTGCATCTGCCATTTTCTCAAACTCCTTCATCTTAAAATATTCAGTATGCTAGGTGCCTTATTGTGGGGTAGCATATTCTGAACCCTGTCAGTATCTTGTAGTCACCTCATTGCCACTCCTACAACCACTGTGATCTATAGCAGTAGTTTAAAATATATTTCCTTGCATGAGAGATGACAGGTCACAAAGTTCTTAGAAATCACGTAGGCCTCATTTTCTCCATCTGTAAGATGGGCATCCCTCATAGGAGGCAGTCTGGTGGCATTCTCAGCCAGAGATTAAGTTCCTGCAGGGGGTCTGGAAGCCACAGGAAAAGCAAGATGTCTTTTCTTGATGGGAATGTCCCAGACAAACCAGGATGAGTTGGTCATGCTCAAGAGAATGTCCATTAGCTAAATTTCTTTTGAGGATGAACAAGAGAAAGGAACTTTGGCCAAATAAGAATGGGGGAGTAGGGAGGAGGAAGGACGCTGGGATATCTCACAGAATCCAAGGAAAAGCAGGGCATGGGAGCCTCAGGTGGGAACAGACCCAGTCAGCTATGGAGAGCTTAGCTAAAAAAAAAGTTTTGCCAGCCTGTCTCTGGTCATTAGTATGAGCCATCACAGGCAACAGGTAACCAGCAGGTAACTGACAGACACACTGATGCCCCTAAAATGACTTTCCTATAGTAAAAACAACAGGGCTATTGATTTATTTTACGCACCCTATCTCAGGTAAAATGTCCCTCATGGCCCACCCTAATTAGCAACTTACCAGGAAGGAAGCCCTGGAAACAGCTCAGCCTGACCACGATAACACATTGCAGAACCACCACATGCCCTGGCTCTCCCTTCACAGGTCAGACCTGCTTTATCACGTGATGGCTTTCCCTGTTTGTGCCCCCCACTTTGTAACTCCACAAAACTGGCTGAAAAATACTAAGAAATATCAAACAAAAAGGGTCAAGGACAGGCCAACCACTAAGATACTTTACTCCAGGCCCATAGGATCCATCGGTTTTCAGGTATAATTAGTTATGTAATTATGAATTGTCCAAATGAGTTGATTTTTTAAAAAAGATTTTATTTATTTATTCATGAGAGACACGGGGGGGGGGGTGGGGGGGCGGGGCAGAGACACAGGCAGAGAGAGAAGCAGGCTCCATGCAGGGAGCCCGATGTGAGACTTGATCCTGGGACTCCAGGATCATGCCCTGGGCCAAAGGCAGGTGCCCAACCGCTGAGCCACACACGCATCCCTGTCCAAATGTGTTGAAATCCAAAATGTTCCCTTGACATCTTGATATCAGAGATACTTGTTAAACATCTTGCTGAAAGATATATATATATATTATAGTTTCAACGTTCTCTTTACTCAGCACTCTAGTAAGGTAAGAAGAGGAGATTTTTTTTTTTTTTTTTTTTTTTTTTTTTATGATAGTCACACACACACAGAGAGAGGCAGAGACACAGGCAGAGGGAGAAGCAGGCTCCATGAACCGGGAGCCCGACGTGGGATTCGATCCCCGGTCTCCAGGATCATGCCCTGGGCCAAAGGCAGGCGCTAAACTGCTATGCCACCCAGGGATCCCCAGAAGAGGAGAAATTAAAAAGAAAATAGGAACAGCACAGCAAGCACCCATATGCCCTGCAGGGAACTTGCCTCATTCACAAATTACCAGCACCTAACACGCTGCTTGGCACAGAGTAGGCTATGTACACACATGTACATATACACATGCTCACCCACTTTTGTATATATGAAGTATAAGTCAACTTTATTGAAACATAGTTGACATATTGTATAAGTTTAAGGTATATGACATGAGATTTGATACACTAAAATATTGGAAAATGATGAGCACAGCAGGGTTAGTTAACACTTTCCCATAAATATACTTCAAATGAATGAATTGTATTTATATTTGTAGAGTTTACTTCCTTACAAGAATCATGTGTTCCATTTAATGTCATTGTTAAGGACACAAAGTTTACTTTGTGTAATAGAGAAAGCTATTTTTTTAAAGATTATTGATTGATTGATTGATTGATTGGGAGGGCATGGGCAGAGGGAGAGGGAGTAGCAGACTCACAGCTAAGCAGGGAGCCTGATTCTGGGGCTTGATCCCAGGACCCTGGGATCATGACCTGAGCCAAAGGCAGATCTTAACTGACTGAGCTAACCCAGCACCCAGAGAAAGCTATTTTCAAGTGGAAAAGTGGAGCTGATTAAAATAAGTATACTTAGTGGTAATGTGGAAGGTGGGACACAGATGTAAAAAACATGAAGTTTAAGGCTGAGGTTCAGGAACCCTGGGGTGGATGGAAGTGGGTGCTGTCTTGCAAGAGTGGTAGGGATAGAGGCATTGGGAATGTCTACTTCCAGGAAAGGCTTCCCAGCCCTTCTATCCTGACATCACCCTAATGCACAGGAGATTACAGATGAATGCCGCTGGGCAGGTCTGTTGCTGGTCCTGTGTTTAGGCAGCTCTGAAAGCCACAGCCAAGACAGGCAGACTTGTGCAAAGAGCCGGGCAGGCACAGGCTTTCACACCCATATTGCTATCAATAGTCCCTTCAGGACAATCTAGGCTTTTCTCGTATGCATCTGAAAACTCATTACCCTGTTCCAAAGCTGCTTCCACATTTTTAGATATTTGTTACAGCAGCACCCCACTCTGTGTACCAAAATCTATCTTAGTCAGCTCGGGCTGCCATAAGAAAATACCACGGACTGGGTGGCTTCAACAACAGGAATTTATTTTCTCCCAGTTCTGGAGGCTGGAAGTCCTAGATCAAGGTGTTAGCCAGTTCCATTCCTGGTGAGAGCTCTCTTCCTGGCTTGCAGATGGCCACCTTCTTGCTATGTCCTCACACGGCTTTTCCTTAGCGTGTGGGCAAGAAGTGAGGCCTCTTCTAAGACCACCAATTCTGTCACACTAGGGTCCCAACCTTAAGTATAATCTTAATCACCTCCGAAAAGCCTAGTCTCCAAATACAGTCACACTGGGGGTTAAGGTTTCAGTGTATCAGTTTGGGGGAGGACATAATTCAGTGCATGTAGCATAAAAAAATTTGCAGGGACCATTGGGGGTGATCTGGGTGCCAGAAGCTCAGAAAAACCCCTTCTTGGTTCTTCTCCCCTCCCCCTCCCCTCATTCATTAACTTAGTATTTAATGGAGTACATTGCAGGCACTTTCCTTGTTTGCATTGCTCCTCTAGGCTCAAGAAACTGCCTGGAATCTCCCCCTCCACCCCCCCACCCCCCCCAAGCAAGGATCTAAAAGGGTAACTTGAGAACTGAGGTGATCTCACTATAAAAGCTGATGTGGGGGAGCTGGCCTCTAGTGGGGTCCCCATTTACCACCTCTGGACCTCTAAAGTTCTGTTCTCCTGAGCAGCATTCCCTGCCCATGTCTGTCATGCATTTGTGCATTTGCTAGTTCTTTACGTCAGCTGGGTACCGGGGGATCCAAAAATACTAGAAGACACAGCCTTAGGAGCTCACAGCCACACCATTTGCCACCAGCAGTGCTGCCCGAGCAAGCAAGAGAGAAGCTGAGGTAACAAGGTTCTTATTTCCTGGACAAAGAATTAGATCAGAGTACGGGGACTGGGAGGGGACTTCCAATTAAATAGTGTTAACACCACGACTTGGGAGACAAATTTTTAGTTCAAAATGGATTGTTGAGGAAGAAAAATTTTCCTCTGCGCTTCAAGAGTTTTCTAGCAGGTCTAAGAATTAAATTGACATGAGTCAGATTAACAGGGAAAAAAACAATTTAGTTACTTGGGCATGGAGACCCAATAATAAAATTGAGATCTAAAGAAATGACCAAGGCAAACAGCTTTTATTATACATTTTAGACAAAGAAGCAAGTCTGTGGGGGAACTGACAGGACAAAGAAAACTTAGGCTCAGGAGCTTCAGTTAGTAAGGAATTTTAAACAGAATTTGCACTGGGGTAGTAAATTAGTGAAAAGTAACCAGATTTGTTTATATAGCCTTGGCTCTCAATTCTTTATCTCTCGTTATAGGGATGTCTCTCTATTCCTGGTACAGGGAGGGTACTTTTCACATGGGAGATTTATTTCCTGCTTCCTGGAGACAAGGTGGGATGGGGATCAGAACATTCTTCTCACACTGCCTATTTCTTAAGGAATTTTAAAATAACCCATATGCTAAAGTGATACATTTTGGGGTGATCTGTCCTTGGCCTCTGTAGGATCAAGGACTCCAGTTTACAAAGTAAAACTATAAAATTTGTATCTAGGGCCAAACAGAGTTCTTAGACTTGACACTAAAAGCATGATTTGTAAAAGAAAAAAAAAAAAATCATAGGGGATCCCTGGGTGGCTCAGCGGTTTAGCGCCTGCCTTTGGCCCAGGGCGAGATCCCAGAGTTCCGGGATTGAGTCCTGCATCGGGCTCCTTGCATGGAGCCTGCTTCTCCCTCTGCCTGTGTCTCTGCCTCTCTCTCTCTCTCTCTCTCTCTCTCTGTGACTATCATAAATAAATAAAAATTAAAAAAAAAAAGACCTTGTCAAGAGGATGAAAAGACAGGTGACAGAAAATATTTGCAAACCACATGCCCAACTAGAATGGACTAGTTCTAAACTAGTTTCTAGAATGTATAAAGAACTCTTAAAACTCAGTTTTAAAAAAATACACAGTCCAATTAGGAAATGAGCAAAAAGCATGAAGAGATATTTCACTAGAGTGTGGACAGCAAACACACATGAGAAGTTCAACCTTGTTAGTCATTAGGGACTCGCAACCTGAAACTACAGGGAGATAGCATGCTCATCTATCAGAAGAGCCAATATGAAAACAGCAGTAACAGCAAATGCTAGAGAAGATGAGGAAAAAACCAGATCACAGATACATTGCTTGGGGGCAGTTAGAATGGTACCATCAGTCTGAGAAAGCAGTTCAGCAGTTTCTTAAAAAATTAAGTATGCAATACCATATAACCTAGCACTTGTTCTCTTGGGCATTTATTTCAAAGAAGTGGAAACTTATGTTTACAGAAAACCCTGTACTATTTTTTTAATTAATTAATTAATTTATTTATTTATTCATGAGAGACACAGAGAGAGAGAGAGGTAGAGACATAGGCAGAGGGAGAAGCAGGCTCCATGCAGGGAGCCCGATGTGGGACTCGATCCCGGGACTCCGGGATCATGCCCTGGGCCAAAGGCAGGCGCTAAACCACTGAGCCACCCAGGGATCCCCCCCGTACTATTTTTATAGCAGCTTTATTTGTAGTACCCAAAAACTGTACAGAATTTAGATGATCTATAAGATGTGAATGGTTAAATAAACTGGTGTATCCATGCCCTGGAATATCATACTCTGTGAGAAATAGGAATGAAGTGTTGACACAGCAAATTACATGAATCTCCAGGGGATTATGCTGAATGAAAAAAAAAAAAAATCCCGGGGATCCCTGGGTGGCGCAGCAGTTTAGCGCCTGCCTTTGGCCCAGGGCGCGATCCTGGAGACCCGGGATCGAATCCCACGTTGGGCTCCCGGTGCATGGAGCCTGCTTCTCCCTCTGCCTGTGTCTCTGCCTCTCTCTCTCTCTCTGTGACTATCATAAATAAAAAAAAAAAAAAAAAAAAATCCCCAAAAGTTACGTACTATAATCACTTATATGGCATTCTCAAAGTGACAAACTAATAGAGATTAGTGGTTGTGGGAAGACAAGAGTGTGGGTGTGGCTGTAAAAGAGTAACAAGAGGGGTCCCTGTTGTGGTGTAATTATTCTGCATTTTGACTGTATTAGTGTCAATATCCTATTTGTGATATACCCTCGTTTTATAAGATGTTACTACTGGAGGACACTGGGTGTTGGGTACTGGGATTTCTCATGGGATCTGTCCATATCATTTCTTACAGCTATACTTTGGAACTATCTCAAAATGTGAAAGTTCATTTAAAAAAGTGATTCCAACCTCTTCTCTGTGTGGGGGCATTGAGCTACCTTGGAACTAGTCTTTTTTTGTTCTGGGAAGTTGCTTGAGGGGCTCCCTTTGTTATAGAAAAGTAAGGCTTGTAGGCCCTTCTTGTACTACGCAAGATTGGCTGCCCTCTCCTTTATATACAGAGGCTGGTGGTAAAGCCTTCTCCTTTGCAGAAGGAGTCTAAGGGCATTCTGAAATGGAAGATAGTGGTACCCTAAATCCTACTGTCTGATGTAGCTTCTGAACATAGCTGCCAGACCAAGGTTTCCTGGCAGCAAAAGACACCAAGGCCTCTGTGAGGTGTTGACAGAGCCTGGAAGACCCCCTGGCCCCAGGCATGTTGATGGCAATTTGGGAACAACGAAGAGATCATTATGGAAGATTCTGTAATGCAGAAATCAATTCGGGAGGTAGGGTGTAGGTACCAAAAGACGTGAGCCTGCAGCAGGAGGCAACGTCTGGTGGTCTCCACAGGACTACCTTCAACAGCAATGCTAATCACCACTTGTAAGAATTTGAGTCAGAAGCTTCTAGAGGAGAATAATGGATTTTCAACTAGTGAGGGCAAGTGAGAACTGGGAAGATAGATTTGAAAAATCAGGGAGATTATTGGGGAATACAATTTTCCTTTACCCTTCAAGGTTCTTTTGGCTGGTCTAAGAATTAAACTGACATGAGTTGGATTAACAGGAAAAAAAATCAAACTTAATTACATGCATACTGGGGTTCTTTAAGGATATGAGGCCCACAGGCAGTCAGGCAACAGAGGCTCGTCTGCCATCCAGAGCTAAGGAGGAGGGGATGGGGATCTGGATCTTGAAAAGGAAGGAAGACAATTCACAGAAGATGAAAAAGAAATGTCTAGTAAACTAATGTTTGCTGTGCCATCCAGAAATAGTGGGACTTGGAGAGGAACTGTAACAAACAGACTTTGCTGGGTTCCCCACTGGCTACCACCCCAATTCATATACTGTCATTATCTATGGGAGAGCTCCCTTCCTGGAGCAGGTTCTCCATCTAGATTCTTGTAGGCAGTTAGGGGGAAGGTCAGAGTTTCCTCCTGAGCCTTCGGTTTCTTAAAAATAATCAACCTAAGGGCACCTGGGTGGCTCACTTGGTTAGGGGACTGGTCCTCAGATGTGAGCACCCTGCATCAGGCTCTGCACTCAGCGGGGAGTCTGCTAGGGGATTTTTTTTCCCTCTCTCTCTCTGCCCCTCCTTCCATGTGTATACATTCTCTCTCTCTTAAATAAATAAATATTTTTTAAAAATGATCAGCCTAAAATATTCCACATGTCAAAGAGACACATTCTGTGGGAAATTTTACTTCCCTATAAGACCAAAGATGTGTAATTATATTTGAACGTCCACTCCTAGAACAAATCACATCAGTTTCAAGACATAGGAGGGACAGTCTCTATTCACCCAGCCCTGAGTTCAGCAGCTCTGGAAAATTGCAACTGATTTTAAGCAGTCTCAAAGCAGATGCTTCTCTTTGCTCTCTGACCATCTCCAGGGGGTTACCTTTGCCTGTCATTTTCTCTCTCCTGCCTTTCTGTTCAGAATTCCAGGTGGAGTCTCCTCAGGAGCAGCTAGGGCTGCAAACAGGCATGGAATGGTGCTGAACCACAATCTGCCGTGCCTGCTGCCTCAAACATTAGTCGTCTTAGGTCCATGCATTTGGAACAGTCAGGGAAATTCTTCTAGACACTTATAACTGCATTCTGGACAGGCGAGGTCTATTAGATGTGTCTGATCTCATGAGACAGATACCCACTCCACATGGTGAGTGTGGGGGGCTGTCAATCTCACAGGCACTTGGGGACTAGAAAACATGCAATGAGAAAGCCACCTGTGGCCTGGCCTGAGGAGATAGGACTTTACTTTCCTTGCCCCCTCCTAGGGAACCTTCTTCATGCTCTCCACTTTTAGCTTCCACATAGTTTATCTGCTCCTCAATGGCCTCACCTGGGAGGTGACTTTGACTTACCATGGACTGAGTGGGAGAAACACCAAGGAAGAGGTGCAATCTGGGTGATCACCTGGAAACCTTCCTTCTGCGATGGGAAGCTTGTGTCCACAGGCAGATTGTGTCTCTAGAACCAGTAATCTGGATCATGGGCAGGTCCTGTGCCAGCTCCAGGCTTGCAGTCTCCTGTGTGTATTTTGAGGTCACTGGGTACTTCACAAAGATTTCCCACTTCCATGTTCCAGAAAGTCTATGAAAGAAATTAGTATTTCTTTGTGTGAAGCCCTCCCCAAACAAGGCCTTGGTGCTGGGGAGGAGCAGAGATGGACAGACTCCAGCTCAGCCCACTAGGAAGCTAGCCCCTGAAAAATGCAATAAAAGGCAGTTTGTGAAAAGCCACAGAAGAGAAATCTCACTCTGGAACCATGCGTGTTGAAGGGAGGAGAGCTGACAAGCATTTCATCTGATGAGTGCCATCTGAATTGTGGGCAGTGTAAGAGCAGTGGTCCCTGCCAGGGGAAGTCAGGCTAAGTCGAGTTCTCCAAAGAAGTCAAGCTAGAGTCTGCAGGTCAATGATGGGGTAGTTAATGAAGGAAGAAGTGAGAGTGGTAAGGCTGATTCAAAGAACATTCTAGAGGTCAGGGCAGGTAGAAAGAGGAGGGCAGTCAGTATGGCTACAAAAAAGCAAGATGAGGGATTTTTGTACTGATGGACTTCTTCTGCATCTTGACTGCATCAATGTCCATGTCCTGGTTACCATAGGGCACTCTAGTTTTGCAAGATGTTGCCATTGGGGGAAACTGGGTAAAGAATGTGTGGAATCTCAATTGCTTCTTACAGTTTCATGTGAATCTATGGTTATCTCAGAATATGAAGTTGGGTATTTATAGACAATAAAGAAATGTTAGAGGGACACCTGGGTGACTCAGCAGTTAAGTGTCTGCCTTAGGCTCAGGGCATGATCCTGAAGTCCCTGGATGGAGTCCCACATCAGGCTCCCAGCATAGAGCCTGCTTCTCCCTCTGCCTATGCCTCTACCTCTCTTTCTCTGTGTGTCCTCATGAATAAATAAATAAAATCTTCAAAAAAAAAAAAAAAAGAAATGTTAGAATAAGATTGCTTCATTATATATAAAAATCTGTTAATGTCCCATGGGACACTAAATGGTAACCACTGGGGTTATCTTTTCTCCCATATGAAAATCATATACTGTACTGGATGCAAATCTTCAGATTAACATGCAACTTTACAGAATATGAGCCCTTAATTAATAGTAATTGGCAAAGGCAAACAATGGTATATTATGTTTAAAACTTAATCTTTAGGAGTGCCTGGATGGCTCAGTTGATATAGCATGCAACTCTTGATTTGGGGGTTGTGGGCTTAAGCCCCGTGTTGGGTGTGGAGATTACTTAAAAGTAATATCTTTTAAAAAATTTAAAAATAGGGACCCCCTAGGTGGCTCAGTGGTTGAGCATCTTCCTTTGGCTCAGGTCATAATCCCAGGGTCCTAGGATCGAGCGCCACATCAAGCTCCCTGCAGGGAACCTGCTTCTCCCTCTGCCTATGTCTCTGCCTCTCTCTGTGTGTCTCTCATGAATAAATAAATAAAATCTTAAAAAAAAAAACAATGACATATTCTAGATCCCTTCACAGTCATCTTCTTGGCTTTATATGGGTTTCAAATATATATTTTAACACCAGATCCACGTGGATTGCCTGAAATTCCAGCCTTCCAGGACTGCCCGCCTCCCCTCATGTTGCCTAGTTATTATAGGCCACCGCTGGCTCCCAGGATGTCCCACACTCTCCTCCCACCCCCATTGTCACAGCTCCAGGGTTCTCACTCTGTTGTCTTCACCTACTGGTAACCCTCCTCGTTGAGGTCTGATGGTGTGGCCGTACCAATAGTTCTCTCTGAACACTTTATATGCTCAAGAGAGAGAAACTGAAACAGTCTCTCAAAAGGAAGGTAGTGCCAATCCAGCAAAATCTTGTGCATTGCTCAGCTTCCATTGAAACTATCATCCCACAGAAATCATTCCCTCATTCCTCCCCCTCTCTTCTCCCTCCTTCCCTAGCTGGTTCAGGAGAGGACACTGGGTTCTCCATCCTGCCCTGCATGACTCTGGGCATCCTCCTGACTTCTTCCCAGGCTTGTCCACTCACAGCCGGCCCTCCTAAGCATCCATGCCAGCGCCAGCATGACAGCTTCTGGAGTAGGGCAGCAAAGGCCCAGCCTTAGGATCAAACACAATCTGTTAGGGAAGTTAATGTGTCCAGTAACTGCTGCCTCTATTTTTATTAGAAATAAAAAGCAGCTCAGGAGTGGGGAAGCTGTCTTTGGGGACAGCTTTTCCGGACAAGCATACCATCTCCATCTTGTTTCTGAGATTTAAGTATTGTCTTTATTAGGAAAGGGGTAATCCCAACAGAAGTTTTTCATCCTCCAGCACCACTGATACCCAGAAGGTCTCAGCTATACCATATCTGATCCTCTCAAACTGTGGAAGGAGGAGAGGGCATTGGTGGGAGGTCCAAGGGTGGGACTTTTGCTGGGTGAGTCCTGAGCCAATCTGCACTCAGGAACTTAGTTCCAAGTTTTAGAACTCAGAAGGCACAGCCTTCTGCCTAGATTTTGCTCAGGGCCTTGTAAACAGTAGGTGCTCATTAAAGAATGGAGGTGCTCATTAAAGATTGTCTTCCTTCTCAGACCTCTCAGCATCCACCTTTTACGTGGTTCCCCCCAGAATAAGTGACCACTCTCTTTTGCAAGTTCTGTTGCTTATAAAATGTACAAAGTAATGTATGTGTTTGTTGATTATGATGATGGTGTAGGGGAGGAAAAAGTTTTCTTTGAATATTTGTAGGGTCCTTGGGTGAGTCTGAAAGCGTCTCCGACAAAGACAGATTATTAGGAAAAAAGCATACAAATTTATTTAATAGAAATTTTATGTGACGCAGAAGCCTTCATAAGGAAATGAGGACCCAAAGAAACAGACCTGAGGATTTTTATGTAGGGTTGGAGGGAAAGTGGGCATTCATAGAAGAATTTAGTAACTGATCAGAGAGAGTGAGCTAATAAGTGTAGTAAACTGGGAGAAACTTAATGAGTTAGGATTTTTCTTGGCATCACTCTGTCTTCAGAGACAAGTACGCTCCTCCTCCAGGATAAGGAGGGCACTCCTCGCATGAGGGTTTGTGACCCATTTCAGGGGAAAGAGGTGCCATTTTTGAAAACTCCTTCAACTTAAAATATTGAATATGCCTAACTGTATATGGAACCCAATCAATGGCTTCAGGATTGTTTATGTAAGAAGCTTATCAATCTGAACACTTTATTTTTTTGAACACTTTAAATATATTCAATTTATTGTATGTATGTCCATTATACCTCAACAAAGCAGTTTTTAAAAAGTAAGTGCCTGAACATTTTTCTGCATTCATTAGCTACCTTTCAGGGAACCAACAACCTGGATGCTGCCCATTTAAATACGGTCTACAACCCATCTCATTGTAGTTTTCCTGCTTTTTTCTATTAAGTATTTTTGCTTTTATGGACATAGTTGATGGTATAAATTTTTATGTATATGGTATAAATTTTACTCGACATAAAATTTGGTAATCTCTCTCTCTTTTTTAAGGATTTTATTTATTTAATCATGAGAGAAACAGAGAGAGAGAGAGAGAGAGAGAGAGAGTGAGAGAGAGAGAGGTAGAGACACAGGCAGAGGGAGAAGCAGGCTCCACACCGGAAGCCCGATGTAGGACTCGATCCCGAGACTCCAGGATCACGCCCTGAGCCAAAGGCATCCCAAATTTGCCAATCTCACTGAGAAAGTATAATTTTCAAAAAGTTAAAAACAGGGATGCCTGGGTGGCCCAGTGTTTGAGCATCTGTCTTCAGCTCAGGGCATGGTCCCAGGGTCCTGGGATTGAGCCCCACATCAGGCTCCCCTTAAGGAGCCTGCTTCTCCCTCTGCCTGTGTCTCTGCCTGTCTCTTTCTCTCTCATGAATAAATAAATAAAATCATTTTCTAAAAAAGTTAGAAACATTAATCTCGTGCAAATAAAAAAATGAGCAAATGTCAAATATTTATTTAACTCATTATCAGGCAACCAGCAAGATGATAAGGCTAGTTCAGAGAGAATTGGAGAGAGTGAAGTCTTTAGAGTGGCAAAGAGAAAGAATGTTTGCAAGAGTTTGCTAATTTAGATACAAAAGTGGTTAATATCCTACATTTAGCTAGCATTATTCTAAAGGGAAAGAAAGGTAATAATGATCCTTTTTCCTTAGTTCCAAGTTTTGGAACATTTTCTCTTTTTTTAAAGATTGATTGATTGATTGATTGATTCATGATAGACAGAGAGAGAGGCAGAGACACAGGAGGAGGGAGAAGCCAGCTCCATGCCAGGAGCCCGACACGGGACTCGATCCCTGGACTTCAGGATCACGCCCTGGGCCAAAAGCAGGCGCCAAACCGCTGAGCCACCAGGGATCCCCTGGAACGTTTTCTCAACATGCCTTTGGACAGGGGCCCCGGGGTGGCTCAGTTGGTTAAATGTCTGCCTTCAGCTCAAGTCATGATCTCAGACTGAGCCTCACATGGGGCTCTCTGCTCAGCAGGGAGCCTGCTTCTCCCTCTCCCTCTGCCTCCGCTCTGTCTGCTTATGTTCTCTATCAAATAAATAAAATCTTAAACAAACAAAAGTGCCTTTGGTCACCTAAAGATTTTGTTTCTTTTTTGTTTGTTTGTTTTAAGATTTTATTTATTGATTTATTCAAGAAAGAGTGAGAAAGAGTTGGAGGGCAGCGGGAGAGAGAGAAGGCACCTCACAGAGCAGGGAGCCAGACCTGGGGTTCAATCCCAGGACCCTGGGGTTAATGACCTGAGCAGAAGGCAGACACTTAACCAAGTGAGCCACCCAGATGCCCTGTTTGTTTCTTTTTCTGTTATTTTGTTTTATTTTAAAATTATACTGATCTACCCTAAAACTTTGGAACTGCTGGCTCTGGGAAATCCTTTGGGTTTTTTTGGTTTTTGTTTTTTGTTTTTACACAAGTGCTAATTTAAGAAAAATTAAAATGTTTACAGAGGCATTTTCCACTCATTCAATACAGAAATAGCTTTACTGTATCCCTTGGAAACAATGTAAGTTCTTACAACTTTGATAACCTACTTTTTGGGATAGAGAAAGATGAATGAGAAAACGAGGCTGCTTCTAGCAGCTGAACCTTTTCAAGAAGCAGCTTTCTAATATCTTCCTCTTGAATTGTGATTTCTAGTTTAAGTTTGTCCTGCTCAGGTAACTCACACTGGCTTGGACCCCAATTTTGGGGATTTAATGGCAAAATCCTATAGGAATAGGACCCCAGAGGCTGGTGATGGGATAAGATGTGGGGACCAATTAGGAATGGGTCCGGAAAGAAGGTGCGGGCTAGGCCACTGTAATTCACAGGTCTTGGCCCACAATCCAAGACTGCTCAGGTGACCTGCTTAAGAGGGCAGGAGACAATTTTACTGAACCAGGAGCATCATGGAGCTTTCATAGCAGCCCACTGGATTTAGAGAATTTAAAAGGAAAGCATTTCAGTTAAGAACCTAGTCCTTCCTAGATAACTGAGGGTAGAGCAACAAAAATCATAGCAGCCCTTTATCTGCCTCTAAGTCATTATGGCTCCAAGTGGGTGGCATGCTAATAGCATAGTCTATTGGGTTGATGTTTTAACCTTTCTAGGTGATACATCTGCAGGTATCTGGGGCCTTCTGAAGATGATGCTTCTAGCCATAAGAGTAGCTCATGATGCAGTTTCAGATACTATATCAGGCCAGTGGTATTGATATTACTGGGTAGGATGGTGGTGGCCTCTTGCTGTTCCTCTGCTGTCCAATATGGTAGCTACCCCCCATCTGTGGCTACTGAACACTTGAAACATGGCTAATCCAAGTTTAGATGTGCTCCATATAGAAAATACACATCCGATTTCAAAGACTCACTAGAAAAATAAACCAAAATATCTCTTCAGTAATTTTTTTTACATCAACCACATGTTGAAATGATATTTTGGATATATTGAGCTAAGTATATTATTGAAAATAAACTCTCTTGTATCTTTTTACTTTTTAAAAATGTATCTACTAGAAAATTTTTAATCACACACAGCTTGTGTTGTATTTTATTGGACAGTGTGACCTACTCTATCATGTGCCTTCCCACACAGTTCCTGAGAAGTGACAGCTCCCTGTGCTGTCATCCCTCCCAGCTATCTGGAGAGAGTTAACTTCTGAATGGCAACTCCTCTCTTCTGATGCTTCTTCATGGGATGGACACCTTTGGTCCACGTATAGTGGTTACTCATTTCATGCTCCTGGAAATCTACGATACAGGGCCACAGGATAGAACTGTGGGAAATCAGGAGACTTGTGACTTAGTCCCAGTATTACTACTGAAAGATAGTAGAAGGGTGCCTGAGTGGCTCAATCGGTTAGGTATCTGACTCTTGATTTTGGCTCAGATCATGATCTCCAGGTCATGGGATCAGACCCGTGTGGGTTCCACACTCAGCAGGGAATCTGCTTTTCTCCTTCTCCCTTTCCCTCTGCTCCGCTCCCCATTCTTTCTCTTTTTCTCTCTAAAATAAATAAATATATCTTTTTTAAAAAAATAAAAGGTAACAAAATATGCCATCCCAAAATATGCCATTGTGACACAAGGATTATTTTGAACTGGGGACGCCTGGGTGGCTCAGCCTTTGGCTCTGGGCATCTGCCTTTGGATCTGGGCATGATCCTGGAGTCCCGGGATCGAGTCCGGCATCGGGCTCCCTGCATGGAGCCTGCTTCTCCCTCTGCCTCAGTCTCTGCCTCTGTGTGTGTGTGTCTCATGAATAAATAGATTTTTAAAAATCTTTAAATAAATAAGTAAATAAAATAAAAGTAAATTTTACTAGTTAGTCCTTTTGTTCCATTAGTTCCCCCATATTTTTACCTTCCCCAAATTTGCCATCCCTAGTAGCTCAAAATCCTTTATCTTACCATTTCACTACAAATATATTTTTCTTTTGTTAAGATGCTAAGTCCAACTTCTAACCACCCCTTTGAGTTACTCATCACTGAGGTTTCTCACACATAGTGTGAGATCGCATGTGTTAATAAACTGTTTTTCTCTTGTTAGTATATTTTTGTCAGTCTCATTTATAAGGCTGCAGCCAATGAACCTGAGATGAGCAGAGGAAAGAGAATTTTTCCTCTCTGATGTCACTGACTTCCCATGGGACCAGGACAAGTCCCCTCAGTCACCTGGGTCCCACCTTTCCCACTTGCTGAATGACACAGCCTGAGCCTGAGTGAGATCCACAGGAAGGTCCCTTCTAGCATAAGGGCTCTATTTGCTTGAAGATATGAGACAAAGTGGCTTTAGTATTACATTGTTTTTATTTGGTGACCTTGTCTCCTTCATTTAGAAGCACAACCACAGCAGGAACACCAAGCCTGACCCTCTAACCCTGGGACAGAATTGTGACTTTCAGACTTGCTACATCTCATCTGAAAAAAGTTGGTCCTGCCATGTTGTTGTCCACTTCATTCCTTCTCTTTCCATCAACATTAATTCAGCCAACTTATGTTGAGTGCCTAATATGTGCCAGGCACTGGGATACAAAGATGAGGACATTCTGGTCTGTGTGTGCACTCATCCATCCATGGGACATGACCCATCCACCAGCAGACAACTGTAATGCAATAATTTGATGAGAGACCTGTCCCTGGGGATTGGAGGAGTAGAAACAAAGCATGGGCTAAGGGTCAGGGGTGGTCTTCTGGAGGAGAGACTGCTTGTCTTCTGGGGCAGGTCGGAATCAGCCAGCTGAAGAAAAATGGAAGATGGAAGGCATTCCAAGTGGCAGGAACAGCTTGCGCAAACACACAGAAGCCAGGCACAGCTGGATATGGGACAGAATTGTAAGCTGTTTAGTCCTTAGAGCTTAAGATTCAGTGGCGGGAACAGAAGCTATAGATGTGGGCAGGAGGCTCCACTCTAGAGCAGACTAAGAGTTCTTAGGGCATCCAGCTTCACTTCTTGGTTCATTGTCCCAGCTTCCTCCCTTCCTCCTTCTTGATTCAGTGAAGGAGCTAGTTCCTGTTTGCAGCCTCTTTCACACACTAGCTTCTGTTCTCTGTCAGAATCTATCCCTACCTCTTCAAATCATCAACTGGGACTCACCTTTGGATTCCTGAATGCTGAAAGCTTCTACGAGTCAGCCAGGAAATTAGTTCTAAGTGACTGGGATTCATGGGACTAGTCCATGCTCTGGGATTTGGGATAGAAAGTACCCATTCTGTTCTGGTGGTTTTATCCATCATTGCTTCCTCTGGATCTGTGAGTTATTCCAGCAAACACTGGCTGCTCTGTAGTAAATGTTCCAAATGATTATTATTTCTGCAGGAATTGCCTTTTAAAAATATGTGTGTCGGGATCCCTGGGTGGCACAGCGGTTTAGCGCCTGCTTTTGGCCCAGGGCGCGATCCTGGAGACCCGGGATCGAATCCCACGTCGGGCTCCCGGTGCATGGAGCCTGCTTCTCCATCTGCCTGTGTCTCTGCCTCTCTCTCTCTCTCTCTGTGACTATCATAAATAAATAAAAATTAAAAAAAAAATGTGTGTCTTTTAAAAAGGTTGGTTGGTTATTGGGGTGCCTGGATGGCTCAGTCAGTTAAGCATCCAAGTCTTGGTTTCAGGTCATGATCTTTGAGTCATGAGGTTGAGCTCTGTGTTGGGTTCCATGCTGGGTGCAGAGCCTACCTAGGATTCTCTTTCTCCCTGTCCCTCTCTTCCTCTCCACCACCACCCCCATCCAAGTGCACATGCTCTCTCTCTCTCAAAAACAAAAATTAAAAAATAAAAAGATTGGTCATTGTGCAAATGTTTTTTTTTTTAAGATTTTATTTTTTAAATTTATTTATGATAGTCACAGAGAGAGAGAGAGAGGCAGAGACACAGGCAGAGGGAGAAGCAGGCTTCATGCACCGGGAGCCCGACGTGGGATTCGATCCCGGGTCTCCAGGATCGAGCCCTGGGCCAAAGGCAGGCACCAAACCGCTGCGCCACCCAGGGATCCCATCAAATGTTTTTGACTGCCTTTTGCAGCTGGTTTTCTCCCCTAGCAGGACACACGTATAATTTTTAGTAGAAGTAGAAAGGAAATTATTATTATTATTTAGTATTTTTATGTATTTATTTATTTTTTTTTTTTTAAGATTTATTTATTTATGATAGACATGGAGAGAGAGAGAGGCAGAGAGAGAAGCAGGCTCCATGCACCAGGAGCCCGACGTGGGATTCGATCCCGGGTCTCCAGGATCGCGCCCTGGGCCAAAGGCAGGCGCCAAACCGCTGCGCCACCCAGGGATCCCTTATGTATTTATTTTTAAGTAGGCTTCTCACCCAGCCTGGAGCCCAGTGAGGGGTTTGAACTCACAACACTGAGATCGAGATCTGAGGTGAGATAGAGAGGCAGTCAGTTAATAGGCTGAGCCACCCAGGCACCCCAAAAATGAAATTATGATTCCATAATTGTAAGTCTAGTTTTAGTAATACACCGACTTCAGAGAATCTCAACCTCCTTGCAGCACACCCTGAGTGCAAAGAGCAAAGACACTGGATTCTAGGAGGATTTGGGTAGCATACTCACAGAATTCTGGCAGGTGACTATCTCAGGACTGGGACGTGTTCCCAATTGGAAAAGTAGAACCATAGACAAATCTGCTGATGTGAAAAGTGTGCAGACAGATGGGGCACAACTAGCATAATCACTCAGATATTGTTAGTCCATGATCATTCCATTTTCTGTGGCAATTCCTCTTTCTCCTGGGTTTTTCCCTCACCCGAAAGCCTGCTGTGGCCATGGTCATAGCAATGGCCTCACCATGCCCAGAAACCACAACACTGTCAACACTCATGGACACCACATTGGTGGTTTTGCATGACCAGCCAATGGAAGGAAGGACCCAAAAAGCATTTTCAATGTCCATAGGTTGACCTTGTTAGTCTTCTTGTTATTTTGTGATTATTATTACTTTTCCGAAGGAAGAAAGGGAAAGGACCTACCTACTATTACTGAATTGTGTCCTTCCCCCCAAAAAAGCTTTTACAAGGTAATTAAGTTTCAATGAGGTTATAAGGGTGAACCCTAATCCAATAAAGCTGATGTTCTTAAGAGAGGGAGAAATACCGGAGCACTCTGTCTCTACCATGTGAGGACACAGCAAGACAGCTGCCATCTGCAAGCCAGAAAGAGAGCTCTCACCAGGAGCTGAATAAGCTAGCACATTAATCTTGGACTTCCTAGACTTCAGAACTGTGAAAAAAATAATTTCTTTTGTTTAAGCCATTCAATTATGGCAGCCTGAGTAGACTAATATGGCCATACATTCATTCATTGTCCACTGATTGAGTATTTTTTATGAGATACTGTGAGGGCTAGCCTTGCAGTTGACAGATATGGGTTTAGTCTTTGTAGTCTTACAAAGGAGGAAAAATCTTTTTTTCTATCCTCCTAGGTTCTATGGCTGGAGCCCTAGAAATCAAATTGACAAAGGACAGTTTAACAAGAAAAAAAAACAGAATTTATTAATTCATGCAGAATACATATACAAGGACGAAACTTAGTGATGAGTAACTCGAAGGGATGGTTAGAACTTAGGGCTTATATACCATCTTAATGAATAACAATAAATTTGTAGAGAAGTGACATGGCCAAAAAAAAAAAAAAAAAAAGAAGGAGAGGTTGGCTTTTAGGGATGGCAAACTAGGAAGATAAATATATGGGAGGAAGCTAATAGGAGATAAGAGAGTTTTGGGGGTTTTTTAAGAGTTATTTTAGGAAAAACAGAGTTATTTTAGGGGTGCCTGGGTGGGTGAGTCAGTTGAGCATCTGACTCTAGGTTTTGGCTCAGGTCATGATCTCAGGGTTATGAGATTAAACCCCATGTTGGGCTCCACATGAGCATGGAGCCTGCTTGAGATTCTCTCTCCCCTTGTTTCCCTTCCCCTCCTTCCACCCCTCTCATGTGTGCTCTCTCTCTCTCTCTCAAAAAAAAAAAAAAAAAAAAAGTTGTTTTAGCAAGGTTTGCTCTGTAGATTGGATTCTTGAGCTGATAAGAGTCTAACATTGTCTCTGGGATCAAGAATCTCAGAGTTGTCCTCCTCCTCCTTGTATGGAAGAGAGAGACCCTTTTACAAATGAAAATTAATACCCTGCCTTCAGACAGCTTTATTTATTTTTTTTCTGCATCTGTTGTTTCCTAATTGCCTTCAGCTCAAAATAATCCTTATGCCAAAGTGACATATTTTGGGGTGGCATATTCTGGTTTCTTTCACTCCTGACTCTACCAGCTAAGTGACCTTCACCAGTTTACCTGGCCTTTCTCAGCCTAGTGAGGCTTATAAAATGGGTTCAATGAGAATATTTTCTTCTTCATAGAGCTGTGATGAGGATTACATGAAATATTGCTTATAAGCTTACATAGCTTGTTATTTTGAGGGAAGTGATGGTGCTGAAGTTAAGACCATGGATTTTTTTTTTAAGATTTTATTTATGTATTCGTGAGAGACACAGAGAGAGAGAGAGAGGCAGAGACACAGGCAGAGAGAGAAGCAGGCTCCATGCAGGGACCCCGATGTGGGACTCGATCCTGGGTCTCCAGTATCACACCCTGGGCTGAAGGCGGCATTAAACCGCTGAGCCCCCCTGGGCTGCCCAAGACCATGGATTTTGAAGCCACATTGCCTGGACTTGACTCTCAGCTCTGGTGCTGTGTGACCATGGGCACAGGTGCTTATCCTGTCCAAGCTGCAGTTTCTTCATTTGTAAATAGGCAATATAACTCATAGGGTATTGAGCTACAAAAGAAATGAATATATGTAAAGCACTTGCAACAAGACCTGACACATAGGAAGTTTTATGTAAGTTTTACCTATTTCTATCACCTTGGGCTTAGGGTAGGAGGAATAAACCCTCAGCAGCAACAGCAGCAGGTTGACAGACCCTTTCTGCCCCAGGTCAGTGGAAGTCAACGGCCCACTGCTGTGAATCTGGATCCCTCAGTGAGTGTTCACACCGGCTATCCAATTATGACCTTGAACAGTCCCTTCATCTTCCTGGCTCTCATTTTTGTCTTCTGTAAAATGTGGTGGATGATGACAGGACCTCAGAGGTGGATGCTTGTATTCATGATTGGGACAGAAACAGAGGCAGAGACTCAAATGACAAAGCAGAAATCCAAGATGACCTCTTGGAGCACCATAAATGTGGACCAGTGAGCAGGAATACTGCTGTCCTGGTGACAGCCACCCACTCAAACTACTTGGGAAGGTTGGGTGCTTGGGAGAAGGACATAATTTCTGCATTGGATTGGAAGGGATGAGAGGCCCATCCTCACCACCACCTTCACACCCCAGACTCCCTGCCAGCACGTAGCAGTGTGGCATAGACGACTCCTCTTCCGTGCCTTAACAATCTAGTTTACTGCAGAAGTGTTAAATATTCATGCAGAGAAAGGCCTGTGAAGTTTCAGCAAATGCTTCCCAGGGGTTTATCTGTGCCAGGGGCTTGAATTCAGGGAAAAATGAACTGCTGCCTCCTCCTAGGAAGTGATGCTAGGAGGAACAGGACCCAGCTGTCAAGAGGACACAGTGATGCCTGAGAGTCCACCAAGCACTGATTCCCTAAAGGAGATGAGGGAACAGCTGACTGGGGGTCACAAGGTGGGGCCCCAGGAGAGGGGTCTTTTGAGACCACATTTCCATGGTGACCTAGAGGACCCCGGGGATGAGAGGGGGGTGGCTGCCTCTGAAGGTGTAAACCTGCCAGTTGAACCTGTTGAGGATTAAGTAATATATTAAATTTGGGGAGACCCTTCTTTGCTGGTGGCTCCCCTGGGGAGGGGTCTTGGGCCAGGTCTTTGTAGGAGGAATCCTATGGAATAGAATTCAGTTTATTGTTTTTACATCATGCCAAGGGCAGACCCAGTTACTGGATATACAACCAAAAATGAAATGCACCCTGTGTCATCCTCCGGTTGAAAACACAGTCCTGGGCAATTAAAATACAACTTAGCCCCATGGTGAAATACAACACACCACACTAAACTAAATGTCCAGCAAGAGGGACACCTGGTGGCTCAGTGGTTGAGCCCCTCTACCTTTGCCTCAGGGCCTCAGGTCATGATCCAGGAGTCCCGGGATCGAGTCCCACATTGGGCTCCTTGCTTGGAGCCTGCTTCTCCCTCTGCCTGTGTCTCTGCTCTCTCCCTCTGTGGGTCTCTCATGAATAAATAAATAAATAAAATCTTTAAAAAAAAATGTCCAGCAAGAGAGGACTGAAGTAATAAGCCTAGGGACATACACACGGAGGAACACCAAGCAACTGTTGAAAACAATGAGGCACCTTTCTTGGGGCACCTGGGTGGCTCAGTCAGTTAAGCATTTAACTCTTGATTTCAGCTCAGGTCATGATCTCAGGGTTGTGAGACTGAGACCCGTGGGTTCCACACTGGGCATGGAGCCTGCTTAGGATTCTCTCTCTTCCTTTCTCTCCACCCCTCCTCCCCATCTCCCTTTCCTTCTCCTGCCCTCCCCTTATAAAAATAAAAAAGAATGAAGCCTTTCTTCATGTACTAAT
This sequence comes from Canis aureus, assembly GCF_053574225.1. NCBI lineage: Eukaryota > Metazoa > Chordata > Mammalia > Carnivora > Canidae > Canis > Canis aureus. The sequence goes on from NC_135621.1 coordinate 52,598,600, forward strand.
CTCTAAAGATGTACAATACATGTGAAGTGGAAAAAGCACTGGGTGCAGTAGTCATAGAACAAAGTCCCATTATATAGAAACAAAAAAGATAGGGGGTCCCTGGGTGGCTCAGCGGTTTGGTGCCTGCCTTCGGCCCAGGGCATGATCTTGGAGTCCCAGAATCGAGTCCCACATCAGACTGTCTTCATGGAGCCTGCTTCTCCCTCTGCCTGTGTCTCTGCCTCTCTCTCTCTCTGTGTCTCTCATGAATAAATAAATAAAATCTTTTAAAAAAGATACATATGTGATATGTGTATATGTATGCACATACTTGCCTATGCATATATTTCTTGGAAAAATGAACAAGAAAATTAAACTGGTTTTCTCTTGGGTGGCACTGAATCCATGAGGGAAAAGAACTATAATTCTCATTTATACCCTTTTTCATTTCATGAATGTTTCAGTGATAAACATACTGTCTTCACCCATTTGGGCTGCTATAGTAGAATTCCATAGACTGGGTAACTTATACACAACAGAAATTTATTTCTCATTGTTCCAGAGGTTGGGAAGTCCAAGGTCAAGACACCAACAGATTTGGTATCTGGTGAGAGTCTGCTTCCTGGTTCATAGACTTGTGACCTTGCAAGGCACAAGGGACAAGAGAGCTGGGGTCTCATTTATAAGGGCATTAATCCCACTTGCAGGCTCTTTCCCTTGGCCTAACCATCTCTCAAAGGCCTCACTATTTAATACCGTCACCTTGGGGATTAAGATTTCAACATATGAATTTGGGAGGACCCAAACATTCAGTCCATGTCATGTATATTAATAAAATAGTTTAAAATATAAAAATAACATGATAAATACAGTCACAGATATGTACACAGAACACATAGAAGTAGTAGGTAGGGGAAGTGAGAGGTTGTCGAAGGATTTACCTATGAAATTGAAGGGGTTGGGTGAGAGCTTAATTTGAGGAAATTTTGTCTTTTTTTCTTTTTCTATGATATTGAAGAAGTTGGGCAGGCAATGCCATTTGAAGAGGTCAGAAAGGGAGATGGAATAGGTAACTAAATTCATCAGGTGATAGGTTGTTGAAGATCCCAAAGGCACAACTGCACCAGAGTTGCAGATATTTGTAGAAGCATCAGCATTCTGATGGACAAAAAATCAGGACAAAAAATCCTAGGGCTTTCTATTTTAATCCCTTCAATGAGAGAGGTAGTATCATCTTTGTTTATAGATGAGGAGACTGAGGCACAGAGAAGTTAAGTGACTTGCTGGAGGGTGGTAAAACCGGAACCCAGCTCAAACCTAACTGACCGCAAAGCCTGTGCTTTTGCCACTAAGCTCTGCAGAGATGCACTGGAACCTCTTCTCTGGCCATGTGGATGCATAAATCCTCAGTAAACAGTGATCCAGCCTCTACTTCATCACCAGCACTATGTCTTCAGGCAAAAGTTCTGATGCACGGGGGATTCTTCGTAATAACTATGCTGATATTTATGCTGCTTTCCTTTCCTTTCATTGAACTTAGTTCTATCCTCTGCCACAGCCGCCCTCCAATATGAAAAGATACCCTTTGCAATTCACCCACATCTTCTCCAGAACAAACATCTCTACTTCTTGCAACTCTTTGATATAACATGATTTCCAATTGCTTATCATCCTGGTCTCTTATATACAGTGTTCAGCATACAACAAAAAATTGCTACAAATTACTACACATTCAAAGAAGGAAAGGTGGACCATAATTCAGAAGAAAATCAGTCAATAGAAATAGACCTCGAGGTGACAGAGATGATGAAATTAGCAGATGTACCAGCCAAGAGTCTGATCAGGAGACAGAAACGAGTAATTTGAACAGAGAATATTTAATGTAAAGAATTATTAACTATAACAGGAGAGAAACCATAATGGTAAAAGGTTGGGCAGGGGGGGCACTCTAAGGAATAACCTAGTGCTAAGGAAGAAGGACTAAGGAAGAAACAACTTGAGAGGGTGGTGGTGGTGGGGTCCCTTCCCAAGATCAAGATTCAGATCTGACTTCAATCTACCCAAAGGTGGAAAAAGTCTCTGAGCTGCCTGGGTTAGAGCTGATCTACAATGGGTGGGAAAGTAGGAAATACTTGCCTCCAGGGCTTAAGTGGACCAAAGCTGGTGGGTGGAAATGCAAAGGGAGTCAAGGCATTAGGAAGCAACTTAGCAGCGGGGCAGTCTGAGACCTGGTCACAGGTGTCCAGGTCAGGAAGGTCATGGGAACCAACCACCTGGGGTACAGGTGGGCCAAGGGTAGTAGATGGGTGCACAGTGGGAGTCAAGATGTAGGGAACCCACTTGCTGGCAGGGCAGCCTAAGGTTTGGTATTCATGTTGTTGACATCAGGAATACTACAGTGAGGTAGTTAGTGGACCAGAGCCAGGCCTGCAAGTGCTTGGGACTATGTGCTTTGGATATGAGGCTGGCAGTCATGTAACAATAGCAAATAAAAACAGAAGCAGTGGAACCAGGAGAGAAGCTCCTTCCTCCTAAAGTCCCTCCAGCTTCCTCTACTGGCAAAAATTAACATTGTGGTAACTGCAAAAGAGAAACACTTAAAGGGTCTGGTTCATTATCATAGCACTCATGAAAGGTTGATTTAGTACTAAAAGACAATAAATTGATAATTTGCACAGTGCCTAGGACTTTAAAATAACTATTATGAATATGTTTAAGGATATAAAGATAAATATAATGGATAAACAAATGGGAAATCTTAGCAGAGAAATGGAAACTTTTTTTAAAGATTTTATTTTTGGGATCCCTGGGTGGCGCAGCGGTTTGGCGCCTGCCTTTGGCCCAGGGCGCGATCCTGGAGACCCGGGATCGAATCCCACATCGGGCTCCCGGTGCATGGAGCCTGCTTCTCCCTCTGCCTGTGTCTCTGCCTCTCTCTCTCTCTCTGTGACTATCATGAATAAATAAATAAAATCTTTAAATAAATAAATAAATAAATAAATAAATAAATAAATAAATAAAGATTTTATTTTTAAATAATCTCTATACCCTATGTGGGGCTTACATTTACAATCTTGAGACCAAGAGTCATATTCTCTACTGATTGAGCCAGCCAGGTGCCCCTGAAATGGAAACTATTTTTTTAAAGATTTTATTTATTTGACACAAAGAGAGAGAGAGCAAAAGAGCACAAGCAGGGGGAAGGGCAGAGGGAGAGGGAGAAGCAGACTTCTGCTGAGCAGGGAGACTGACATAGGGCTTGATCCCAGGACCCTGGGATCATGACCTGAGCCAAAAACAGAGGCTTAACCAACTGAGCCACCTAGGTACCCTGAAACTATTTTTAAAAAGCCAAATAGAAGAGTGAGTGCCTGAGTGGCTCATTTGGTTGAGAGTCTGTTTTTGGTTCAGGTCATGATCCTCAGGGTCCTGGGATCAAGTATTGCATCAGGCTCCCTGCTCTGTGGGGAGCCTGCTTTTGCCTTTGCCCCTGCCTTTCTCTCTCTCTCTCTCTCTCTCTCTCTCATGAATAAATAAATAAAATCTTTTTTTAAAAAGCCAAATAAAATTACACTTTAAGACAGGAAGCAGATCACTGATTTTTGAGAAAGGAGTCAAAGCAATTCAAAAGGAAAGGAAACTTTTTCAATAAATTGCACTGTAACAATTGGGCAAACATATAGGGATAAAATTAACTTACCATCAGACTTAAAAAATAATGTGAGATGATTTATGAACCTACAGGGCAAAACTTACAGTATAAAGTGTCTAGAAGAAAGCGTAGAAGAAAATCTACATGCTCTTGGGCCACCCTAAAATTTCTTAGGCAGAACTCAGCAGTAACTGTAAAGATTGATAAGTTGGACTTCACCACAATTAGAACCTTCTGTTCATCAGAAGATATCATTAAGAAAATGAAAAAGCAAGCCGTGGACTAGGTTTGTCCATATCCTACTACATATCTGTAACTCATATTCTGATGAAAGACTTCTATCCAGACTCTATCAAGAATTCATCTATCAATTAAAGAAAACACAACAAGAAATAATGAAAAGATTTGAACAGACACTTCACAAGGAAAGATATACAGATGGCCAATAAGCACATGAAAAGATATACAGTACCATTGGTTATCAGAGAAAGACAAAACCACAATGACATACATAATTCACAGCCACTACAATGACTAAAACTTAAAAGACTGACAATAACAAGTGTTAGCAAAGATGTAGAGCACCTGGAATTTTCATAACTGTTCATGGGAATATAAAATGATATAACCAGTATGGAGAACAGTTTGGCGGTTTCTTATAAAGTTAAATATATGCATACTCTATGATCCAGCAATTCCACTCCTAGGTATTTACCCAGGATAAATGAAATTACCTGTGGCCCAATGTTCACAGCTACCATACTCCTACTAACCGAACCCTGGAAATAACCTAGCTGTCCTTCAACAGATCAATGGACAAACAGATTATGGTATATCCATACAATGGAATACTACTCAACATTAAAAAGGAACAAAATGCACCTGAAACTAATGTCACATTATGTATGAACTATACTTGAATGAAAAAAGATTTTTTAAAGAAGCAAAATGTTAATACATGAAACAACATGGATACATCTAAGAAACAGTATGTTAGTGAAAGAAGCAAGAGACAACAGAGCATATTGTATGAAAGTATTAAATGTGCCTAATCATCATAAATTATACTTGAATGAACCTGATTTTATAAAAAGATTTATTGAGCATCTACTAGATGCCAGGTTTGCAAACTGTAAAGAAAAAGTAAACAAAGAGGAAATAGTTGAAAATATACACAAAAAGGAGCCCTGGGGAAATAAAAAGGGGGAAGACGCAGAGCCCAGATGAAAGAGTTAGGCATGGTCTGCACAGAGGACACAGAGGCACGAGAAAGAGGGCAATGAAGAGAGAGCCAGAGAGAAACAGGGGAAAGGATTCTTAGGCCATGCCATGGACCTAGCTGAGCCTGATGACCTCAGATCTGTGATCTCCCCAAACCCCAGATTTTTCCAGCATTGCTCTATAACCTAGAGGAAGGGACAGAGAGAGGATACAAAGTTTGGGCTGTTGAGAACAGGTAGTATGGAAGGAAAAAGTGCTGGGAGTTGAAGGCATTGACCAATAGTTGAAATGGTACCTCAGGTCTCAAAGGGGAGGGGAAGGAACTGAAACCAGGAGGGCAGAAGGTGGAGGAAATACAAGCCAGAGGCTAAGTGCAGGTGGAACAAGCTAGAGCCCTGGCAGGGGGTGCGGGGGGGTCGGGGGTAGTTGGAGCTCATGGTGGATGTGGAGTTGAAGATTGCGGATCTGTTCCTCCTTCCCTTACGAAGCACTTAAGCTTTCTTTGGCACTGTTCATCTCATCCACGTTTTTGAAAGCCTATTGTGTAGTAATCAAAACTGTCTTGTAAAGGGAAGTTTGTGTAGGTTGTCTCCACCTAGTAGAAGGTGAATTCTCATGAGGCTGTGTTCAGACAGCATTCTCATCTGCCCACTTTGGCAGCACACTTGACACTCCGTGTTTTTTATTTTCTCTAGAGAGAGAGAAAGGGAAAGGGAGAGAGAGCTTGTGAGGAAGGAAGGGAAGAGGCAGAGAGAGAGAGAATCTCAAGCAGGCTCCATGCTCAGGGCAGAGTTAGAGGTGGGGCTCAATCTTAGGACCCTGAGATCGTGTCCTGAGCCAAATTAAGAGTTAGATGCTTAACCAAATGAGCCACCCAGGCACCTCTGACTGACACTCCATTTTTGAACAGGGAAAGTTCTCGTACCCTTCAGCCAGAAATTTCACTTCTAATAATCTATTCTTACTGATGTGTTATATACGTGTGAGCAACAACTTCTGTATAAGGCTGGTCATTTGCGTGCCATTTGCAGCCATAAGAGGAATAATTTCACCAGGAGGCTGGTTAAATAAATAATGGCACAATAACTAAATAATGAAACAGCATTGTATCTATAGCAAGAACAAGAAAATTTTTTAAGTACTGATATGAACTGTTTCAAATGTCTATTGTTTAAAGTGAAGATGGAAATAAGGTGCCAATGTGTATGGTGTTTCCTCATTTGTGTAAAAATAAAAACACATACACACTTAGAAACTAGAAACTTGTTACTTGTGGGACAGTTGTGCAGGCTGGAGATGGGAGGAAGACTTATTTTTTCCCAGATACCCTTGTATACCCTTTTTATCATTATAATTTTGTGTCATTTTGCCCTTAGAATTTTGAGAGAATGCTCACCTGATACTGTCTAGAGGACAGGGGGAATTTTCAACTTAATGAATAAAGCCCTAGAGGTAGAATTTTAGGACTTGATTCTCCCAGGATCCCTCAATGGTCACCACCCTGCCAGTCTTTCAAGCACCTCTTAGAGCTGATGGAAGACATGTCCCAGCTCTGAACACCTGGACTTTAGAGGATCGGCCTCTGAAATGGGATCCACAGCTTATCTCTGTACAGACACCTCCCCTATCCATTACTCAGCTACCCGGCCACCAGGAAATAGCTAAGAATCAGAACTTTTAAAATGGCTCTGAAGTGTCACCATAGATGTCGTTGAAGCTTGTGTGTTTCTTCCATCCTCACTCACCCATTTTCCCTTTGTGGGGACTTAACTTGGCCTCACAGAGGTGGGGTACAGATTATTTTAAACTGAAGACATTAGAGATGCAGCAGATGCAAAAAAAAAGCCGTTTTGGAGCTTCCCTTATCTGACCTAAAGACAAAACTTTTTGGAGAGTGAAGTTGCCATCAATCCTCTTCCTCAAAAAGAAGACCAGTCACTCTGACCGGTTGAGAACTTGCATAAATGGACACTGTTACAATCGTCCTACCTTCCATTTGTTTCCCTAAAAGTCCATTTGTATTCCCTATAAAAGGCCCATTTGTTCTTCCTTTTTTTTTTTTTTTTAAAGATTTTATTTATTCAGGGATCCCTGGGTGGCGCAGCGGTTTGGCGCCTGCCTTTGGCCCAGGGCGCGATCCTGGAGACCCGGGATCAAATCCCACATCGGGCTCCCGGTGCATGGAGCCTGCTTCTCCCTCTGCCTGTGTCTCTGCGCCTCTCTCTCTCTGTGACTATCATAAATAAATAAAAATTAAAAAAAAAAGAAATCGATCTAAAAAAAAAGATTTTATTTATTCATTCATGAGAGAAACAGAGAGAGGCAGAGACACAGGCAGAGGGAGAAGCAGGCTACATGCAGGGAGCCCGACGCAGGACTCGATCCCGGGTCTCCAGGATCAAGCCCCGGGCTGAAGGCAGCACTAAACTGCTGAGCCACCTGGGCTGCCCCCATTTGTTCTTCCTATAGAAGGCCTTTCCCCTTGGGCACCTGGGTAGTTCAGTGGTTGAGCATCTGCCTTTGGCTCAGGTCGTGATCCCGGGGTCCTGGGATTGAGTTCCACCTTAGACTCCCTGCAGGGAGCCTTCTTCTCCCTCTGCTTGTGTCTCTGCCGCTCTCTGTCTCTCATGAGTAAATAAATAAAATCTCTAAAGAAAAAAGAAAGGCAGTCCTTTCTCCTGTTAAGTCGGTATATAAACCCCTATTTCCAGCTGTTCAGCGAGCCTGTTCATCTAATGCTCCCACATGCGTGTGAATAAAACTTGTTTTCTTTTCTTCTGTTAATCTGTCTACTGTCAGTTAATTTGCAGGCCCTGACTCCTGGACTGAAGTTGGCATAGGAAATGTTTTTTCTCCTTTTCCAGGTTTTAACCAAGTTGGGTTAACAGGTTTCCAAGGCCGTGGGAAAAAAGATATAGCAAATTACAAGGGAAGTGGATGTCATTTCGGGCAGTAGCCTTCCTTCAGCTCTACAAAGTGACAGATGACAACCTAACTGCTGAGGGGGAGAGACAGATACATCTATTGAAGAAAAAAACAAAAGAAGAGCCACCTCTGAGAAGTCCAGGTCATTCACCAACTCCACACATCTGCCTGGGTGTCGTGAGGATGTCTGGAGTTGCCTCAAAGCCCAGCCACTGGGGTCTGTAACCAAGGCCCAGGTTTTCGTACAAAGGGCTAAATTCTCCTCAGGCTCAGAGTGGGGGTGGTGGGTTCTGTGATGGAGAAGACCAACCCAGACCCCGCACTTCAGGAAGATGTAAACCCTGTAAACCATCTAAGACTTAAAGGGATGAGCTGCATTGCTTAGAAATCTTGGCTGCTACAGAATGACTCACTGCCCCCAAGTTTCACTCAGACAAAAATGAGGCACAGAGTGAAGTGAGGTATGTTCAATGTTTAGACAGTTACAAGATCACAGAACCCAACCAAGTAGACATAGGAAGTTCATCAACAGCTGGCCCCTGTGGGGTTCTTGGCTGAGCCCAGATGGCAGAAGGGCTCACAGACAGGGTCCAAATTCTTGCTTGGCAAAAACCTCTAGATAAACACATTCACCTAACTCTCAGGACCTCTGTTTTATCTTCTGTACAATGGGAATCGCAACTTTTAAACTCCCAGTGTTACCAAATCATTGGGATGGCTTAAACCAACTCAACTCATTTTAACAAACATCTACGGAGACTCTATATGTCCTGCATGGTGCAAGATAAGCCTTGAGAGAACAGAAAAATGAATACAACACACTCTTTAACATCAAAGAGCTCATGATCTGGCAGGACAAAATGAACTAATAGACGGTGTGAAGTAATAGAAAATATATGCTGGTTTCTGCCCCTGGTTCCTGGCACAGAGCTCCTGAAACCCTTATAATTTTGGGTGACAGGAATGGATTTTGTTTTAATGAGGTGACTCAGGGTGGGCTCCTGGATGGAAAGACCAAGCCATGGTTAGAAGCTTGAAATTCCCAGCCTCACCCCCACCCCCTCATTCTTTTGAGAAGGGGGAAGGGCTGAAAGTGGAGTTGATGATTGATCATGAGGATTCTATCAAAATCCCAGTAGTTTGGGGTTCAGAGAGCTTCTGGGCTGGTGAACACATGGGGATTTGGGGAGAGGTGCCCCTGAGGTGGCAGGGAAGCTCCATGCCCTTTCCATCTCTCCCATCTGGCTGTTCCTGAGTTCTTTCATAAACTGGTAATCTAGTAAGTAAAGTGTTTCTCTCAGTTCTGTGAGCCTCTCTAGCAAATTCATCAAACTGGAGCAGGAAGTATTGGGAACCCCTGATACGTAGCCAGTCAGAAGTATAGGTAACTCTCATCTGGTGTCTTGAGTCCAAGGAGGGGTCATTGGAATCTCCATTCTGTGGCCAGTCAGTCAGAAGCACAGGAGACAACCTGAACTTGCAGCTGGTGTCTGAAGTGTGAGGGGCAGTCTTGCGGGACTGGGCCCTCAGCCTGTGGCATCTGATACTGTCCCTGGGTAGACAGTGTCAGAACTGAGGTGAATTGTAGGATACCCAGCTGGCCTCCTGAGGATAGCCTATTGCCCTGGGTCCCAGAAGACATTTTAGATGTGAAAATTCTCTAGAAAGGAAACCCCACTCTACAAAAGAAAGGTGTCAATACTTTTCTGGAAAATTAGAGTTTGTAGTAACTTTCTTATATATTTTTTTAAGATTTTCTTTATTTATTCATAAGAGACACAGAGAGAGAGGCAGAGACATAGGCAGAGGGAGAAGCAGGTTCCCTGCGGGGAGCCTGAAATGGGACTCGATCCCAGGACCCCAGGATCACAACCTGGGCCCAAGGGAGATGCTCAACCACTGAGTCACCCAGGTGCCCCATGACATTCTTTTTTTAAATTTTTTTTTTTTAATTTTTTTTTTTTTTTTTTTTTTTTTTTATGATAGGCACACAGTGAGAGAGAGAGAGGCAGAGACACAGGCAGAGGGAGAAGCAGGCTCCATGTACCGGGAGCCCGATGTGGGATTCGATCCCGGGTCTCCAGGATCGCGCCCTGGGCCAAAGGCAGGCGCCAAACCGCTGCGCCACCCAGGGATCCCCCCCATGACATTCTTATCAAAGGAGCAGCGTAGTCTAACACCAGATTCAGCACACTAGGCCCTATGGACCAAGTCCCACTCACAAGTTGTTCTTAACAAAGTTTTTGTGGAACACAACCATGCCCATTCATACTGTCTCAGGCAGCTTTCACACACCAACACAGAACTGAGTAGTTGGTGCAGAGACAGAATGGGCCAGATGATGCTTTCTATCTGGCCCTCTATGGTGCAGAAATAAACAAGGGAACTGGCCACCATCACTTGTGACTGGCACCACAGAGGTAGGAGAAGGCTTCAGATGTGCTCGGGTTGGAGGCTGTTGGCACAAGAGGCTGAAGATGAGTTGGTAGAAGCAGGGCAAGCTATGAGGCTAGTAAGGGGCCATGCTTGGCTTCCTCTGGTGGGTCCCAAGTTGGAAGTAGGGAAGCTGCTAGGTATCAATCACATCCTGGCTCTTTGGGGGCAGTGGTTCCCAGGGTTATTGTTTGGCTTCCTTTGCTGGTTGCTAAAGGTGGTAGCCTGACTTCTTACAAGTCTGACCTATGGAGAGCAAGCTGGCTTCCTGGGCTGGTTACTGCAGATCCTGGGCGGGTTTCCTGGGCTGGATGCTGCAGATTATGGGCCAGAGTCCTATGTTTATTTGTGGTCTGGCGATTGGCTATTTGTATATTCAGTCTCAACAGAGGAAGTTTGCTATGTTGGAACTTAAGATTCAGTATATAAGTGAGTGTGTTCTGGATTTTTGGGTAAGTTACTTAAGGCCTCCATGTCTTAGGTCCCCATCTGTACATTGGGATCATGACAGTTCCTACCTCATAGGGTTTTAGAAAGATTAAGTTCATGTAAAATGCACCCAGCAGAGTGCCTGAGACATCGTGGGTCTCAGGTAATATTATTCACTGTATTATAATTGTCCCTTGAAACTCAGAGCTCCTTCAAGGCAAGTTCTGTGGGTTTGGTCCCAATGGTCTCAGCTTCCATAAGAGGATTTGGCAGCTGCTCAGTAAATATTTGATGAGTGAATGAACGAATCACTGGAAACCAGAGATGGTTGGAATCTTTTTTTTTTTTTTAAGATTTATTTATTTATTTATTCATGAGAAACACACACAGACACAGGCAGAGGGAGAAGCAGGCTCCATGCAAGGGGCCTGATGTGGGATTCGATCCCGGGTCTCCAGGATCACACCCTGGGCTGCAGGCGGCACTAAACCGCTGAGCCACCCAGGCTGCCCAGATGGTTGGAATCTTTTTTTTTTTTTAAGATTTTATTTATTTACTTATGAGGGACAGAGAGAGAGAAGCAGAGGCACAGGCAGAGAGAGAAGCAGGCTCCATGCAAGGAGCCCGACGTGGGACTCGATCCTGGGTCTCCAGAATCAGGCCCCAGGCTGAAAGCAGGCACCAAACTGCTGAACCACCCGGGCTGCCCGATGGTTGGAATCTTAACAGCACATCTCAGAGAGAGGATTATCAGTTTGATTACTTAAAAAGAAAAAAAGAAAAAACCCGAGGCTCAAGGCCCCCCTTTCCACCCTGAAATCCAGGCCACAGCCCTGTCTTAAAGCTAAAGGAAGCCTTCTCCCCACCCACTCTACCTGAGTAGGCCCCATGAGCTGGCTGTCTCTGAGTCTCAATGATACTTTGACTTTACTGCATTATTCAGGTGTTATTTTAATTACCAAAGGCTTTAACTGCCTCTCTGTCTTTTTGGGAGCCTTCCCACTCTTGCAATTGGTAATGTGGAAATTGGTGTCAATATTTACAATCTGACTCAGTAGTTTTCAAAGCCGCCGTGATCCTTCAAGTTAATGAGAAAGGACAGCCAGGCAAGATATCTCTTTAGTCTGAGACTTTGACCTTGACAGAGCCCGCCTTGCAGGGAAGGGGAAGCTGAGAATCCAGCAGCTGCCACACAGCACCCTCCCCCTGCCTCCAGTCCCTTTACCCGGGCCAGCACCCTGTCCCAGGCCCACTACCCCAGAATCTATCTTTTATATAAAGCTTCCCAAGAAGGAGATGCAATTACACCCTTTCAAGCCAGGAGACCACTGGTCTTGCTGGTTCTATCTTCTAAAAGCTTCTGGAATCAGTGCCCTTCTCAATAGCCCTTTTGCATTTGCCACATTTCAGATGCTCAGAACTTTACCCTCAAGCTATAACTATGGTCTTCTAACCCCAGTCTTCCTCTGCTTCACCCCAGACCCCATGACCCAAGTCACTTTTCAGATTGCAACCCTCCAAAGACTTCCTATCACCTACAGGTTAAAGTCCAAAACCCTTCATGTGGCACCATAGCTCTTCACTGAGCACGCGTGGCTGGGTTTGTCTCTTGCCACTCTTGCCTGACTATACTACCTACAGCCACTGCACTGTCCAGTATGGGAGCCACCAGCTGCGTGAGGCTCTTTAAAATCTTAATTAAAATGAAATAAAATTTAAAATGTAGCTTCCCAGTTGCACTATCCACATTTCAAGTGCTTAATAGTAGAGCTTACATAATAGACGACACAGAGATAGAGCATTTCTGTCAACACAGAGAGTTTTGCTGGATACTCCTCTAGGAAAATCCAAAAACTTGTGTTTCTCTGTTCTACCCTGCCAGATCTCTGCTCATGCCTTTGCTCAAAAGACCCTTCCTCTTCCCTTTCCACCTGTGTAAGGCTTAAACATTCAGTTTGGCAGCCACCTCCAGGGTGCCCTGTTGGAAGCCCCAGGCTGGGGTGAATGCTGGGCTTCTGGATTCTAGTAGCCTTTCACATTAGCTAAACTTTATCTAACACTTACCCTATGCTGAGCTGTCTGTCTCCTCCATGAAACTGTGAGTTCCTCCAGGGCAAGAACTGTATCTTCCTGGGCCCTGGGTCCCCAGGGTCTGGCACAAAGCAGGTGTTGGTTACCGTTGGCTGAACTCATGTGAACAGAACTCTCAGCAGTGCATGACCACAGGGCAATATTTACCTGTGTGTCAGTGAAGACTCCGAGGTAGAGAGAAAGTAGTCAAGAGGAAAGAGGATTTAATGGTTCAGTAATTGGGAAGCTCAGGGATGGTTCTTGCTTCCTGCATGACTGGATCCAGGGGCTCAGAGAATGTTATCAGGGCCCTGTCCTTGTCTCTCTGCTCTGTTGATTCCCCTCTCCAGCAAGGTGACCACCAGCAGTCTTGGTTCTAAATACCTCCAATTTTGTAACTTCCATGAAGAAAGTAATTCTCTCTCCCAACATCTATCTAGCAGTCTCCAGGAAGATGCTATTTGGCCTTGCCTGGGTCATGTACCCTCCTCGAATGAATCACAGTGGCCTGCAGAAAGGAATAGTTGGCTGTATCACCCTGGCTCCTGTGGCTCTGTTCCTTGGATAGGGGTGGGGCCAGTAAATGTCATCATGATTGACAGCTCCCCAGGCCACTTGGAAAAGGAAGGCATCACCCAAAGAAACCAGAGTGGGTTGGAGAAATGCTGAGAAACAGGAGGGTCAGCTGGCCTGACTCCTTGCTCTGTGAGCTGGACTCTGGTTTGTATTCTTTTGCCCTTAGCACTTCCCCCATGTGGACCAGTGCCGCAGGGGAGTCCAGCCACTCACTCTCAGGTTTTAAGCTACCAATTAGCAGACAGCAAAGGGTCTGAAATTTGGAAGATTTCTCTAGCCTGGAATTATATAGTTGATGGAGATTCTAAGAACACCAGCCATATTCTTGAAAGATACATCATAGGGACACCTGGGTGGCTCAGCGGTTGGGCACCTGCCTTCGGCTCAGGTCATGATCCCGGGATCCGGGATCAAGTCCTGCATCAGGCTCCCTGCAAGGAGCCTGATTCTCCCTCTGCCTATGTCTCTACCTCTCTCTCTCTCAGTCTGTATCTCTCATGAATAAATAAATAAATCTTCAAAAAAAAAAAAAAAAAAGATCCATCATAGAATTTGCCAACTCTGGTCAGTGCTCCATAATGGGGAGGAAATTTTTCCTCTACCCTTCAAGTTTCTTTTGGCTAATCCATGAATTAAACCGACATGAAACAAGTCAACAGGAGAAAATAAGATTTATTTACATGTAGTACATATGAGGATTCCCTAAGGATATGAGGCCCACAGGCAGTCAGGCAGTTGAGGCTTACCTACCATCCAGAGCTAAGGAGGAGGGGACGAAGGTCTGGGACTTAAAAGAGAAGGAAGGCAATTCACAGAAGAGGAAAAAGAACAAATGTCTGGCAAACAAATGTTTGCTGTACTATCCAGAGTCAATGGGACACAGAAAAGAATAGAAACAAACAGGCTTTGCTCGGTTCCTCCCTGTTTACCAGCCTAGTTTGTATACTATAGTTATCTTTGTGATAGCTCCTCTCCTGGAGCAGGTCCTCCATCTAAATCTTTTAGGCAGTTGGGGGATAGGAAAAAAAACCTTAAATCTTCTGTTTTTTAAAAATAATCAGCCTAAAATAATTTATATGCCAAAAATGACACATTTCGGAGTTGCAAATTTTGCTCCCCTATACCCACAAGCTGTTGCAACCTCCTTTTCTCCTTCCTTTTAAAAAATTAAGGTATAATTTACATACAGTAAAATTCACCCTTTTTAATGTTTAGTATTGTGAGCTTTGACTATAGTCATTCATCATAATCAAAATATAGAATAGTTCCTTTGTCCACAAAAAAATTCCGTGTCCCTTTGTAGCCAGCCTTTTCCCCTACCCAGTCCCTGGCAACTGTTGATCTGTTTTCTGTCCCTATCATTTTTGCCTTTTCCCAAATGTCATATAAATGGAAACATACAGTATGCCGCCTTGAGGCTGGCTTCTTTCACTTAGCATAAGGCAATTAAGATTCATCCATGCTTTTCCATACATCAAGAGTTCATTCCTTTTTATTGCTGAATAACATTTTGTTGTATGGATGCATCACCTTTTATTTATTTTTGCTGTATTTAAAAGATATATGGATTTCTAGTTTTTGGCAATTGTGAATAAAACTTCTATAAGCATATTTTCATTTCTCTTGGGTGAAAAACTAGGTGTGTGTTTTCTGGGTTGTATGGTAAATGTTTAACTTTATGCAAAACTGCCAAACTGTTTTTCTGAAAAGGCTGTGTCATTTTGCATTCCTACCAGCAATGTACTAGCATTCTGGTTGCTTTGCATCCTCACTGGAGCTTGGGTCTGTTGAGTTTTTAGTTTTAGCCATTCTGATTGGTGTGTAGTAGATCTCACTGTGGTTCAAATTCGCATGTCCCTAATGACTAATAATGTTGAACATTTTTGCATATGCTTTTTTGTCATCCATATATTGCTTTGGGGAAGTGTCTGTTCATATTATACCCATTTTTTTTTTTTTTAACCTACTTCAGGGTGCCTGAGTGGCTAAGTGGCTAAGCGCCTGCCTTTGGCTCAGGTCATGATCCCAGGGTCCTGGGATTTGCTCTGCTTCTCTCTTTCTCATTCTGTCTCTCATGAATATATAAGTAAAATCTTTAAAAAAAATTTAAAAACCTAAAAAATAATAATAATAAAAAAATTTAAAAACCTACTTCAACTTACATACATATCATCATTACCACTATACATTTTGAAAGTCAGGTTCCCATCCCATTCCCAAGAACAGTTTCTTGTTTGAATTAACCTGCATTTCTAATTCCACTGTTGAGACACTATCTCTGATTGAAGACCACTTTTTTGTGGTCACTGACAGTGTCTGCATTTGGGGGCTTTTTATGTTTGTTTTGTTTTCAAAGCAGGGAGCCTGCTTCAGGACTCAATCCCAGGACCCTGAGATCATGACCTGAGCTGAAGGAATATGTTTGACTGAACCACTCATTCACCCCATTACAATCATTTTTAAAAGTTAAGTTGTTTTTTTACTATTGAGTTTTGTATATTCTGGATTCCTTTATCAGTATACATTTTGCAAACATTTGTGGCTTGTCTTTTCATTCTTTTTTTTTTTTTGTCTTTTCATTCTTTTAACAGTATCTTTAGAATAAAAAATCTTTTGATGAAGTCCAAGTACTTAATTTTTTCCTTTATGGGTTATTTTTTTCACATCATATCTCAGAAATGTCAGAGTAACCCAAAGCTACAATGTTTCCTCCTAGAAGTTTTATATTTATGTCTATGATCTATTCAAGTCCATTTTTAATAGGGTACCAAGTACGGATCAAAGCTAATGTTTTTGCATATGGATATCTAATTGTTCCAGCACTATTCCTTGAAAAGCCTACGCTTTTTCCATTGAATTACCTTGGCATCTTTGTCAAAAATCAATTGACTGGATGTATGTACATCTCTTCCTAGACTCTCTCTTCTATTTTACTTATCTGCATGTGTCTCCTTTTTCTGATACCACACTGTCTTGGCTACTGTAGGTTATGATAAAATTGGAAATCAGGGGGCAGCCCCGGTGGCTCAGTGGTTTAGCGCCACCTTCGGTCCAGGATGTGAATTTGGAGACCCAGGATCGAGTCCCGTGTCAGGCTCCTTGCATGGAGCCTGCTTCTCCCTCTGCCTCTCTCTCTCTCTCTCTCTCTCTCTGTCTCTCATGAATAAATAAATAAAATATGAAAAAAATTGGAAATCAGGTGGTATGGGCTCTCCAACATTGTTCTTTTTTAAAAAAAGAAAAGATTATATTTATTCATGAGAGACACAGAGAGAAAGGCAGAGACATAGGCAGAGGGAGAAGCAGACTCCTTGAGGGTGAGCCTGATGCGGGACTTGATCCCAGGACCCTGGGATCATGCCCTGAGCCAGAGGCAGACGCTCAACCACTGAGCCACTCACGTGCCCCTCCAACATTGTTCTTGTTCAGATTGTTTTGGCTATTCTGGCTCTTTTGCTTTTTCCCATAAATCTTAGAATCCACTTGCAGAATCTACCTTTGTCTGTGGGACCCATAGGCTTATGGGCGCTGACTGATCAGAATCCACACCACTGTTCATGATTTATCAAGAGGTGGTTCTAGTGTAAGGGAGACAGAGCAAGACTCTGGGACCTGATGGTTTGGACTCCAATCCTGGCTCCAAGTCTTGGCAGAACTTGGGAAAGTTACTTGACCTCCCTGTGCCTCAATTTCCTGTTCTATAACGTGAAGGAAATGTTAATACCTATTTCATGGGACTGTTGTGAGGACAGCAATAGCATGTGGAAAACAAAAGCAGCACCTGGCACATAGGAAGCCTTTGGTAAATGTTAGCTATTAATTGTATTAGCTTTACGTGCCTCAATCTTTCCCCTGCTCTCCACGCTCATGCTAACATTCCACAACCACTGAACACGAATTTTTCTTTCTTGGATAATATTTCAGGTTTTTAAGCTATTTAATAGCCAGCTTATCACATTGTCGTGGCCCTCCTGGAGGTTCAACATACAGCTCCTTTCTGCTGTTTCACCTGAGCTGAGCTCTCTCTCATTATGAAATTTTGTGAAAAATTGGCTTTGTGAGCCATATGATTTGGCTAGTAGTGAAAGGCCAAGCTCAGCTCTGCCTACTGTGTCCCACCACCGAATCGGAAGGCCAAGCCATGGTCACGGACCCCCACAACAAGCAAGTAAGGCCCTGTGCCTCTCCTGTCCGACTGGTTCTGTCCTTTCTCCATCAACCTAGCATATCCCCATGGGCAGGGGTTTGATCTGTCTGGATCCACCAGGGGCTCCTCAGTGGCAGGAATTGCTTCCCTCATAGGACCAGGAGTTGTGTCTGAATAAAGCCCAGTGTCCCTGATCTACCACGGATCCACCAGAGCTTTCCCACTGGAATGGGAAGGCTTAAGTCTAGAGGGCTACAGCTACTCCAATGCTGAATATTTTTTTCTTAAATATTTTAATAATTTTTACAATCATAGTTCTAAAATGGATTGCTTTTTAACTGCCTTCTTTCAAAGAACTCAACCTTGGGGCGTCTGGCTGGCTCAGTCAGAAGAGCATGAAACTTTTGATCTTGGGGTTGTGAATTTGAACCCCATGTTGGGTGTAGAGATTACTTTAAAAAAAAAAAAAAAGAACTCAATCTTCCCTCGATAATTCATAGCCATAGTCATGTCCACTAATGGCTATACAGTGATGTCATGACTGAGGCCAATGCACCCTGCTGTGATGTCTCATGTACCTTCCTACAGATCAAGTGCATGGGCTCCCTTCTCTGCCTATGCTTACCTGTTTTAGGACCCATCTCTTTGGTTCTCTAAACTGAGAAACGAACCTGAACACTATCAATTTCCCATTATTAGCGGCAATAACAATGAGAAAGAGAAAAGCAGCCCCTGCAAGCCAGGAGCTGGCCTGGCACCCAGAGCTAGGCTGTGGTGTTCTGTTGTTGAACATAAATGCTCTCACAGAGCATCAACATCAGATTAGACCACTTCGTGAGTAGAGTCAGAGCATGACCACAAACAGGACCATTCATCCCTTAATCATGTCAGAACACAGACCAAACAACATCATTGGCCAAACCACAAAAATGACCAAACATCTCTCCAATTTGTCTAATATGAGTGTTTGCTGCTGCTTTACCAATTAGTTTTAGTCTCCACTCCATTCCTTCCATCTTCTAGATAACAGATATGAAGATTCCCAATGATAGAATTTATCTCCACTTTCTAAAATTGTCTCATTCATAGGAAACCCCGGCTTCTTTGACTACTCCTTAGAATCACCCACACTAGGGGCACCTGGGTCTGCCTTTTTGTTGTTGTTGTTGTTTTGTTATCCAAATTGAATAATTTATTGCTGGTCTGAGGCTTGACTTCTTTTACATTTACATAGAATTTACATTTTGTTTCCACAAAAAGTAAATGATCAATATTTAAAGGAATTTGATAGTGACCTATTCAATAAGGCAATTATCTTGGTAGCAAATTTTTATTGAAATCTTACATACCTCAAGCTTTATAAAAAGCCAACAAGATTGAAAATCGGGATCTCCCTCTAAAGCCTTAGGTATTCAAAGCTAGAAACGGTTAATTTGAAAGTAAGCAAACAAAACAACAAAACTCCTGCAGCAGATCCTGGTGAAATACTTTTAAAAAATCTAAATGAGGGATGCCTAGGTGGCTCAGCAGCTGAACCTCTACCTTCGGGCCCAGGGCGTGATCCCACCGGCTCCCTCCGGCTCCTTGCATGGAGCCTGCTTCTCCCTCTGCCTGTGTCTCTGCCTCTCCTCTGGGTCTCTCACGAATAAATAAATAAAATCTTTAAAAAAAATAAAAATTAAAAAAATTAAAAATCTAAATGAGCTTAATGTTTACAAAAGTTATTTTAGTTCAAAAGCTATAAAATCAAAGTTATCTTAATTCCACAAAGAATGGAGAGGGTCTCCATGCCAGCATTTCCTTAGAACCTCAGTTTTTTCCATCAAATTTGGCCACAAATCAAATTTCTGTGTGCCCCCATTTTCAGGAGATTCCTCTTACTGAAGAGGCCAAGTACAAACATGGAAGAGTAACTAACTGCCTAAGCAAGTAGGAAAGTGTTCCATAACAGTGTGCCAAGAATGCAGAGTTCTAGGTTAATCTCTGGAACTGGATCTGGACCGTGACCTTGACTTCAAATGAGATCTAGAACGGGATCTTGAAGCTCTTTTTGGTGGAGGGGACACAGAACGTGCCTTTGAGGGTGGGGCAGGAAGGGGAGAATTTGAACGAGACTGGCTTCTTGATCTAGATTTTGACTTTATATCACCTTTTCCATTTTCTTTGGGGGAACGAGGTGGAGAACGAGACCTGCTTCGAGATTGCTCATACTCCTTAGATCTGCTTCGAGAGAGCCAACGGGAGCCCCCATCTGACTTGGGCTTAGATGTGCTTTATGATCTAGATTTCCTGACTTTTGATCGAGAACGTGATCGACCTTTGCTCTGAGACCTGGATCGGGAGCGACTTTCTGAGATACTTGGAGATCTACTGCGGCTGCTCTATGACTCCCACTTCGTGACCTTCTTCTAGACCGTGACCTTGATCTGCTTCCAGGGTAAGACCGCTTATGGCTCCTTCTGTGGTTTATCCTCAATGAGCCTAATATTTCTGCCATTTATTTCCATACCATCCGGTTTATCCAAAGCAGCTTCATGTCGGAGCGGGATCGGAATTCAATCAGGGCCTGGTTTGAGCGTTCTTTGTGCGCGTAGGCATGGGTCACTTCACCTGCTGGTCTCATGAAATCCTTTAAATCTTGCCAACAAGATTGCAACGACTTGAAAGATCTTCTGCAGTGAGCCTGAACGCTGTACGAACAGGTGGCCGTATCCGTCCTGCCCGAGGCCCTCCGGCTGCTGCAGCCCCAGCCTGCGGCCACCGCGCGGGCTCCGGGTCACGCGCCGCAGGGCTCTCTGCGGTCCAGCGCGGGAGTCCCCGGCCATTCCTGGGGTCGACCTCGAGGAGGCGGCCGGAGCCACGGACAGAGCCTGCATGTGCTCCGGGACGTTTAGCTAAGGCGTCCTATGTGGACGCGGAGGGCGGGGGCCCCGAAGGCTGGCTACCGACCCGAGGGCCGCAAGGCAAAAGCCGCGGTGCGGGTTGGGTGCAGGTGCGGGTGCGGGGTGGGTGCAGGTGCAGGTGCGGGGTGGGTGCGGGTGCAGCGACAGCCTAAACACGTGCCTCACCGGGCTTCTGCCTTTGGCTGGGGTCATGATCCCGGGGTCCTGGAATCAAGTCCCACGTCAAGATCCCTGCTCAGTGGGGAATCTGCTTCTCCCTCTGCCTGTGTCTCTGCCTCTGTGTGTGTGTGTATCTCTCATGAATAAACAAATAAAATCTTTTGTTTAAAAAATCATGGGCAGGGATCCCTGGGTGGCGCAGCGGTTTGGCGCCTGCCTTTGGCCCAGGGCGCGATCCTGGAGACCCGGGATCGAATCCCACGTCGGGCTCCCGGTGCATGGAGCCTGCTTCTCCCTCTGCCTGTGTCTCTGCCTCATTCTCTCTCTCTCTCTGTGACTATCACAAATAAATAAAAAATTTTTAAAAAAAATTAAAAAAAAAAAAAATCATGGGCAGCCCAGGTGGCTTAGCAGTTTAGCACAGCCTTGGGCCCAGGGTGTGATCCTGGAGACCCAGGATCAGTCCCGCCAGGCTCCCTGCATGGAGCCTGCTTCTCCCTCTGCCTGTGTCTCTGCTTCTCTCTCTCTCTCTCTCTCTCTCTCTCTGTGTGTGTGTCTCATGAATGAATAAACAAAATCTTTAAAAAAAAAATCACCCACACTAGCCCAAATCCTTAATAAGTCCTCAGGACACCGTTCTGAATATTGAGAAATATGGTGCCCTCATTCAAAGAGGATACCAGTAGGATTACAGGAATCACAACAGGGTCATTGGGAAGCTTTCTGTGTCCCTCAAGTACCAAACCTCCGGAGAAACCTGTGTGCAAGGAATAATCTGTGAACCCTTTATATATTTTGAATCAACACAAAATCCTTTGGGGAACGTGCTATCTCCCTCTTGCCCACCCACCCCCACCCTGGCTCCAGATTATCCTGAGAGAGGGATGGGCTCAGTTCTACTGCATTAAGGAAAAGAAAAAAATTTAACTGCTCAAAAAATTATTGGTGGAAAAATGTCTGCCAACAGAGATTGCTTCCATAATGGGGCCCAAAATAGAGTGAGCAAATAAAGCTGTTGAGACATCGATGGGTTTAGTTTCAGCAAGTGTTCCCCGCTATTTAGAAGACATAAAAATGATCTTTGCAATGAGCAAGTAGTGTTTTATTTCTGGTGGGGAAGTATTTCTCATTTAGCCCATTTCATTTCCTTTATGAAACAGGAAGCGAACATCTCACACTTTTGGAAGGTGATAGCATATAAAACTGCATCTGACTGTAAATGTGAGGCTATTCAGTCTGTTGTAGTTAAAAATTTGAAATTTTGGCCAATGTGGCTTTTTTTTCTTAAAGGTTTTATTTATTTATTTGAGAGAGAAAGAGAGCATGGGGAGAAGGGCAGAGGGAGAAGCAGACTCTCCACTGAGCATGAAGCCGGACGTGGGGGCTCTGTCCCAGGACCTGTGATCTTGACCTGAGCAAAAGGTAGATGCTTAACTGCTCAACTGACTGAGCCACCCTGGGGCCCCTTGCAAATGTTTTAAATGGAGAAAAGAGAACTGATGGTGCAGATGATGTGCTTCATTTCAGTCTTCTGTTCCCATGGTCCTTTCAGAAAGAATTCAGGGCCCTTTATCCAGACAGGAAGTTTGCATTTCATCATGAGTTGGTGGGAGAGCAAGTCTGGACCCCAACCACAGAGGGGACCCCTCCTCCCTCCCCGTCTCGCACTTTCTCAGAAGTTCAGTGGCTCAAGAAGAAGCCCCAGTCTGAAAGCCCATAGGAATCTTCCGTCCTCCTGCAGGCTGTATCCCTTGCTGCTCTGCCTCTACAGTGCGCTGTAACTGCCTACAAGCAGGAGGAAATAATGATTTTCTCCTATATGGCAGTGTTTTCTTTTTCATTCCTTATTGAGCTATCATTAAGTCATGAGATACTCTGGGGAAATCACTTTAATCTCTTCGGGGTGTCTCAGAGTCCCCTGAAGGTGATTTGAGTACATCCAGGCAATATTTCACTACTGAATCAGGGAATGAGCTGCTAGAAAAACTCATTTGCTGTTTGACTTGCATGTCTCGGGCCCTCAGCTGACAGGATGGCCTCCTCCCACGGCCTGCTCCCCTCCTGCTGCCTTCTCAACAGCGGCAGCCCGCATTTCTGCCCTCCGCTGACTCCTAAAATCGAGAATTGGTCATTGCGGTGGGATCATAGTGGAGAGGAGACGTCTGTTCTTCTCGGTCCTCCACTGGGGCTCTGTAACCCAAGGCAGATTAATAAGAGAAAAGCATACAAATTAGTTTAATGTGAGTTTTACATAACAGAAGAGCCCTCAGAAGGAAATGAAGGCAGGAAGAGGCACTCAAACCAAGAGCGATTTTATGTGGGGTTTCAGGAAGAGTGGAAAAGTCATGGGGAAATGTGAATAGATCAGCGGGTAGTAAACTGGGGGAGATTTAGTGATGCCTTTTTTGTTCAGATTCCTCTTGGCTGTCCCTCCATCTTTGGAGATAGGAATGTTTCATTCCTCCTGGTGAAGAGAGGGCACCTCTCACATGAGGGTGTTATGTGACAAGGGCAGGCAGTCCCTCTTGCAGTTGCCCTTTCTCAAATCCCCTCAGTGTAAACTATTCAATATGCCAAGGTATCATAAGCAGAATTGTTAAAAACACAGGCTCCCCCCCCCCCGCCCCCTCCGCCCCCCCTCCCCCCCAGATTCCCCTAGCAGCTGGATTTCTGATTGTCTTCAGGGCCAATTCTGTTCTCAGCTTCTCCATCTGTGAAATGTAAATGATCAGGGGCTGGTTTGGCCTACAGCCTTTGAAGGGCCATCAGTTGGAGGGGGTGATGGAGAGCCAAGATATTTCCAGAAGATGGAGAAGGATTAGGAGTTTTTTCCCTCAAGGTCCCAGAGTTTAACTGTATACTCCTAGAAAGAATTATGAATATATTCTATTTTCCCAGAGCAATATGATGGAGTCTCTGCTTCACTGTCCTAACCCAAAGCTCACAGGTCATGAAAGCTGGAAGGGACCCCAAGGACCATTTAATTCAAGAGTTCTCAACTGTGGTTGCTCTTGTAATCATTTACTGAGCTTTTTTTTTTTTTTTTTTTTTTTAAATTTTATTTATTTATTCATGATAGTCACAGAGAGAGAGAGAGAGAGAGAGAGGCAGAGACACAGGCAGAGGGAGAAGCAGGCTCCATGCACCGGGAGCCCGACGTGGGATTCGATCCCGGGTCTCCAGGATCACGCCCCGGGCCAAAGGCAGGCGCCAAACCGCTGCGCCACCCAGGGATCCCATTTACTGAGCTTTTTACAAGGTATCTTACCTGGACCCCAACCCCCAGAGCAATTATATCAGACTCTCTGGAGACAAATCCAGAGCCTGCTTTCCGAAAGCTCCCTAGATGACTTCAGTGTCCAGCCAGTATCAAGCACCAAAAATCTGGATAAAGCAGAAGACAACCTGGGGAGGTGATGTGGGTCAGACTAAAGTCTTATGAGAAGGGGATCAGATGGCTTGTGTTGAGTAAGGGACAGGCGGGCCACGTAGGGAGAGATAGATAGGGGCCTATGGGATCGGGCTTATAGAAATCCCCAAAATGCGGAAGTGTGAGGAAAGCAAAGATAAGGGAACACACCAGACCTCCTTGCCCTAGGTATTGGGGGAGGTGAGGAGGTGTCTTATTTATGACAGTCTCCTGTGGTCAACAGAAAAGAAACAGACCCTAAAAAGACCCATTAGAGATGTTATCACTAGTTCTGTTTATACAAAGTTGCTGTCAGTAGAGAAATTTAAAAGATTTAAGATCCCTGGTTAGCATTTAATGAAAGATTAATCCTAAAAGCCCTCAGTGGCAATCCCTCTCAGTCCTGAGAGCTTTTTCTGTATCCTTGCTTAATAAAACTATCGCTTTACTCATGCTCCTTTGTCCTCCAGAATCATTCTTCAACTCTGTGAGACAAGAACCTAGCTCTCCCGCTTCAGTGGCAGCCAAAGGCAAAAGTCATACAAGGACTAGGAGGGTGGAGACCTACAGGGCAGCATCAACACCATCACCCAGTCAGCAAGTTTTGAATATGTGCTGCGTGCCAAGCTCTTGAGTGGGTAAAAAGGATACATAAGTGAGTTATTCACTCTGCTCAAGAAGCAAACTATTTGCTGGCGGACTTGATCACAAACCAATAGCTGGAGGAAGGGGAAAGTGGGGTTTATGCTCAAAGATGTTCATTGCAGTATTATTTACAATAGTGAAAAACAGAAAGCAGTATCCAGTCATAGGAGAATTCTTAAGTAATCGCTAGGTTATGTCTACTTGATGCAATATTTTGAAGCCATTGACCTGGTCAAAAGATAAACTGAGGCTTATTTAAATTTTTTAAGAGTTTATGTGAGCAAAAATCTATTGGAATTTGGAAGTGCCAAACCAGAAGTGGTTGGAGACTCCATGGATGGGAACTCAGGGAGAGATCTTGTAGAGAAAAGGCGGGGTGGAAGCAAAGTAAGTAGTTTGCAAACTAACTATTGATCGGCTATAGCTTAAAGCCTACTTGGCTGTTTGTGGTTGGTTTTTCTTACCTTTCAACTTTATAACCTTGAGGGCTTTGCAGACTTGACGTGGGTTTCCTTATATAGGCCCTATATGGGAAAAAGAAGGTGACATTGTACAGGGGCTATGATCATAGGTTACATGCATAAGTAAAAGGCTACAAGGAAACACACCAAATGTTAACAGGTGTTGGGAACTGGGTGCTTCTACTTCTTTACTTCTTCCTTCCTTTTCTCTTTCAATCATTTTGAAATGAGCCAGGCCAGGGAGTTGGAACTCACTTGGTGAAGAGTGGGGGCCATACCTTACCTCTCATCTTCAGAGTGTCCTGCATGTTGTATGTCATCAGATACAGAAAGACCTTCCAGGACTCTCCCCCAGTGTTAACTGGAGAGTCAGAGAGAGAGAGAGAGAGAATGCAGGTCTCCGGCATTTCAGTTTGGATCTGGGGGTGGGGGTGGGGTGTCTGCACAGTCTGAACATGAGGGAGGGCCCAAGGGGTAGATAGAAGGCTGTGATGATGGGGTGATGGGGTGTACCCATTGAGGGCATTGGGCCTATGCTGGATCCTCACCCTCCTCACCCTCCTACCCAGGAAAGGAGACCCCTGAGCAGCATAGTTTACAACCAGGTGATGGAGGGGAGGTGCCTCTAGGACACCTGCTCCTTGAAATGACTGTCAAAATGGTCGAGGTTAAATTTGTTCTCAACATGGCAACACTACCAATCACAAATGGCCAACTAGGTTTTGAGCTATAGCCAATCAGTAGTTTCCTCGGACTCTGGTCTTAGGAGCAGCTTGGAGGAGGTAGGGCCAAGGCTAGTTTAACGTGGATATTTGGGTGCAGGGACTTGATTAGAACTGGGAGAGAGAGTCATGATACAGGGGTTTAGTATTGAAGGACACAGCAAGGCAAGGATTTGGAGGCAAAGATTTTGAAGAGTCTTGGGAAGTAAACTGTCCCTTGATGTTCTCTATAGAAGAATCAAACAAACAAACAAACAAAAAAAAAAAAAAAAAAAGAGAGAGAGAAGAAGAAGAATCAAACAGTTTGATGTTCATTTAAATCAGAAATTTATTGGGATGTCTGGGTGTCTCTGTGGTTGAGTGTCTACCTTCAGCTCAGGTCATGCTCCTGGGGTCCTGGCATCAAGTTCCGCACTGGGCTCCCTCCATGGAGTCTGCTTCTCCCTCTGCCTGTGTCTCTACCTCTCTCTCTCTCTCTCTCTCTCTTTGTGTCTCTTATGAATAAATAAATAAAATCTTTTAAAAAAATCAGAAAAGATAAATAAATAAAAAATTAAAAAATAAAAAAAAAATCAGAAATTTCTTAACCTTGGCACTTTTGGCAATTTGGGCTAAATAATTATCTGTGGCTGTCCTGTGCATCATAGGATATTAACAGAATCTCTGGCTAGTACCCACTAGATGCCAGTAGCCATTCCCTCTACAACAGTGAAAACCAAAAATGTTTCCAGGGTTTGGGGTGGGGGGTATAAATTTAAATGAGCCTTCCAGGAAGTTCCTGGAATGAACAAAAAAATTATTTGCAACTTTTATCATCTTTGGCAAAAGTTTCCTATAATAGTAAAATCAGTTAATAAGAACAGTGGAAGGGGTACCTGGGTGGCTCAGTGGTTGAGCATCTGCCTTTGGCTCAGGTCATGATCCTGGGTCCTGGGATAAAGTCCCACATTGGGCTCCCTACAGGAAGCCTGCTTCTCCCTCTGCCTGTGTCTCTGCCTCTCTCCGTGTCTCTCATGGATAAATAAATAAAATCTTAAAAAAGAAAAAAAAAAAAAAAGGACAGTGGAAGAGTAAAGTCATGTTAATGTGGATTTTAAACTTGGTGGGTGCAGGTGGTTTCAGTTCTCACCCTGGGGTCCGGTTAAGCCTCTTGTCCCCACCTCTCCTTCCTGCTCTTTGGTCTCTTGCAAGTCACCTCTTTCTGGGCAGCTTCTAGCTAGAATATATTACATCTCTAAAGTCAAGAACCAACAGCTTCTGAGAGATGAGAACAGGCTGAGGTCGACTGAACCCTTAGCTGAAACATGAGCAAGTGTCATCGTCCGTTTTATACCTAAGGAAACCGAGGCTCAGAAGAGGGAAGAGCGTTTCTCCTGCCCCGCAGTGATGGTGAGGTTGGAATCAGAATGCAAGGGTCTGACTCCAAACTAGGTCGCCAAATTTAGCAAAACTATTCTGAGACATACTTCACTCAAAGAATGAGATAAATTTGGTGTTTATCTGAAATTCACATTAGGCCTTCTGCATTTTACCTGGCTACTCTCCTTCAGCACCCTTTCTCTGGCCCGGCGGGCGCAAGGCCAGGGGTGTGAGGTGCTGGCCCCGAACCGATGGCCCGGCCCGGCCTGGGGGCGCGGCGCAGGGAGGGGTGAAGCCCGCGCACGGTCCCGGGCTCGAGCGGCTGGCGAGGAGTGACCCCTGGTGGCCGCGCGGCGCCTTGCAGCCCCGGCGGCCCAGACCCCGCGGTGGGGCCCCGGCCGGCAGCGGCGCACAGCTGTCCTGGGCCCTGACCTCGGTCAGAGCGGGGTGCGCCCGGGGACTCTGGGGAAGCAGGGAGGGCCAGGCTCAGAGCCACCTGCGGGCTTTCTGAATCCGTTCGGCTGGACTGGAGGTCCGCGCCCCGCGCCCCGCGCCCCGCGCCCCGCGCCCCGCTCTGGGGCGGCCGCTCCATCGCCCCCAGGCGGCTGGCCTGCAAGGAGCAGCTTCCCAAGCTCCTGAGTCTACAGGGGCCAGAGGAAGAGAGGCTGTTCTTTTTTTTTTTTTTTTTTTAAGATTTTATTTATTTATTCATGAGAGACACACAGAGAGAGAGAGGCAGAGACACAGGCAGAGGGAGAAGCAGGTTCCATGCAGGGAGCCTCATGTGGGACTCGATCCCAGGACTCCGGGATCATGCCCTGGGTTGAAGGCGGCGCTAAACCGCTGAGCCACCCGGGCTGCCCCAGAAAGGCTGTTCTTGTGTAAATCTGCTTTTCAGTACATCTGCTTGGTGTTACCAGTCTCCCTGTGTCCTCCCTTGGAGACTCATTTCTTCCCCAGGCTTCCACTGCAGCGTGCTCTGTGGCAGGAAATGGCATGTTCTGAAGGTCACAAACATGGTCCAGGTGGGGCCTGCTTTCTCAGGGCTGTTGAGGAGACAGGCCTGGACAAACCAATCCCACCGCACCCAGAGTGGCTTCCACCTCCTGCCCTACAGAAGCCCACCTGCTGGCCCTTTCCTCTGAGAATTGCAGAGGCCAGAGTATCTTGGGGTGGTGGTGAGGGTGTCTTCCCAGGGGTCCCTCTGCTGTCTGGACCCGGCTGACTTTTCATAGTGTCTGGGCCTGAAGGTGTCACTGGCAGTGCCAGCCTGGCCAGGGCTCATTGGGTTCTCTGTGTGCAGCCCAGGGCCCTGCAGAACTTCAGAGGGCCAATGCTCAGGTGCCTATACAGCTCATTCTCCTTTTTCCCTCCATAGTTATTCTCCACCCGCCTCCATCCTACTGTGCCCGCAGGCTGACTGCTTCACCAGGGTTTCCTTGTCCTCTGGCTTCAGGTTCTAATCAGTCGGTGGGGACGGTCACTAACAAGGGATACAGGGATGTGAGAATTGCCTCCTCCCTCCCCACTGCTAGCCTGAGGGTTGGAAGGGCTGTTCCTCTACCTGAGGCCACAGCTTTACGGTCACTCTTTCCTACAGCTGCAAGTGTCCCCCAGTCCCGTCAGGGCTCTCTCCCTTGCCCCTTTAGGCTTAGGGCATAGTGGCTCAAGGGGAAAACCATTCTTCAGTTAAGTACGGGGTGGAGGGGGGCGGCTGCAAATTAAACTAACAAAAGAGATTAACAGGGGAAAAGGCACACAATTTTTATTAATATTTTCATGTGTGGGTGTTCACAGAAAAGAAGTAAAATACAGAGAAGTGGTTTGATTGAGGCAGGGGGAGTTAAATACCATTTTAACAAAGGAAAGAGGGTTTGGGCTTGAAGGGGTAATAAACTGTAGGGTAGTGACTAGGAAATGTATGGGGGAACTACTAGAAGATACTAATTATTTTAAGTTTTGTTTATGCAGATTCATCTTGATGCTGATTCTCTGTCTCTGATGGTGAGAGTCACTCCTGACCCGGGAGAGGGGGACACCTTCACTAGGGAAATGTATGGCCTAGTTTTGGGTGACTTAAAGCAAGGACAGAGAACTCTTCCCGCCATTTGTTGATTCTCAGCTACCTTCAGCTCAAAATAATCCATTTGCTATAGTGACATATTTTGAGGTGCCATCTCCTGGTCCCTCACTTACTACTGCTTCTCCTAGCAGGCTTCATTGTCACGCATTGCTAATTTCTCTTAGCCCTGCCCACACCATTGCAAACAGTCCCTTGTGAAGCTGTGCGTCTTGCTAAGGTGATAGAATGCCAAAGTCAGCCTCGCATTTCCAGCATCAAACGCACTTGCAGGCTGAGAAGTCCCCGGCACACAGCTGGGAACCCAGACCCTCCGGATGGTTGCAGCCTAATGGGAGAGAGACCGTGACAGGTCAGTGGGCTATGGTGAGAGCTCAGGGAGCCACCCAGCCCTGCTTGGAGAGTCAGGCAGCTTCCTGAAGAATAAGGAAGGATGAGCCAACTGGAGGGAAGCAGACAATGTGGGAGAAGCAGCAGCCTGCACAAAGGGCTGAGGGTGGAGAGGTCATGCGTCGGGCACTAGAATGGCCACAGGAAGGCCAGCCTGGAAGATTGGTCATTAGGCATGACCTGAGCAGACAGTGTGCCCCTCCTAGTGCAGGGCCCTCGGTCTCTGACACCTCCAATCTGATTGGGGAACAGCCTCTATGACACAGAGAGTCCATCTCAAAAGGACCCATATGAGGGCCAAGCAGTAAGTGCTGAGGATGTTCCAGATTGTGCATGTGTGTGCGCACATGCGTGGGTGTGTGTGTGTACATGTTGGGGGAGGGATCCAGCCAGACATGATTTGTGTTACTCTGGGGGGCACCTGGATAGCTCAGTCGGTTAAGCATCTGCCTTTGGCTCAGGTCATGATCCCAGGATCCTGGGATTGAGTCCAGAGTCTGGCTCCCTGCTTTATGGGGAGTCTGCTTCTCCCTCTCCTTCTGCCTCTCCTTTTGCTGATTCGTTCTCTCTCTCTCTCTCTAACACATAAATAAGATCTAAAATAAAATAAAATAAAATAAAATAAAATAAAATAAAATGTCACTCTGGCTGTTGCAGGGGGAATGGGTGAATGTTAGGGAGATAAGTAGGGAGACCAGTTAGGAGGACAGTACCAGTCATGGAGAGAAGGGAGGGACACTTTTGTGCTGTGTGGAGGTGGAGCTGGCCTACGTAGCCGTAGTCCAGGCTTAGCATGTGGAGAAGAAATCAGGGAGGAGAGGCATCCAGAGTTCTGGCTCCACCAGCCGGGTGAGCAGAGAGGTGTCACTTACTCAGATGGAGAAGAGGCAGAGGATAGGCTGGGAGGAGGGATCAAGAGCTCAACTTTAAGTGTGTTAAGAGACACACTGAAACAACCAGGTGGTGGGATGTGTGGCTTTAGAAGTCCAGAAAGTAGTCTTGCGAGGTTGGGTCTTGCAAGGGAGGAAAGTGGTTACATGAGGCAGAATTATGACTCAAAGGATTGGTGGGTCCTGGAGGCAAGGGTCCTGAAAGAGTCCTGGTGAACAAGTTATAGTGAGACGGAAGCAGAATGGACCCCATAAAAAAAGCTGTTTTTTTTTTTTGTTTTTTTTTTTTTCCCTTTACTCCAGCTTCTATTCCTGCTGGGGCCTGCATGCCCACCCCACTGTACACATGCTTGTAATGCATATAGTGTATGTCCTCCTTCTCAGGGACCAAGAGATAATGATATCTTTGGAGTCTTCCAGCATGATAGATGACATCTAAGGGGTGAAGGGGCAAGTGGTCATAAAGGTTTGCCAAGACCACTGACTCCTAACACCTTGATGCCAAGACCCCTGGCTTCAGGGAATGAATGACTTACGAAGGACGTCCGGACCCTGTCCTTGTTCTGACCAGTTCCTGGATGCCTAAGAGGTATATGCACCAGGCCACAATAGCCAACCAAAACCCCAGACCCTAAGCAAAGACAAGACTCATGGATGTTCCATCTATCCATCTCTATCTATCTATCTATCTATCTATCTATCTATCTATCTATCTATCTATCTTCAATAAACTCTGCTTTCACATTCTGCTGGCTGGTGTCTGATTTCCCTCTTTCAGGAAACCAGGAATCCCCTTGGCTAGAACCCCCTATCTGGGTCCTCAGACCCGGCCTCCTCCATCAGTGGCCTCCTTCATCAGTAGTCCTGATCAGTCAACTGCTTAGTTAGTTTACAATCTTATCTCTTAGTAGCAGATATTTCCTGGAGCAAACAGCCGAATTATTTTTGTTTGATCCTGGTATTGTTTAACACGGGGACAGGAAAGTGTGTTCATTTCAGTTCTCATCATTAACTGAGTATCCTCAAGCAAGCACCTTGAAAAAAACCCAATTATTAGATAGTGCTTACTCTGCTGCACAGCTGTAACTCATTTGATTCAATACCCAGTAAGGTGGGTATTGTTATTTACCCATGTTACAAGTGCCTCTTGTTTCAAATACAGACAAGTAACCTCTCTGAGGTCACATGGCTGGTTAGTGGTAAGTCTGGGCCCCAGGATCCAAACTCCTACTCCCTTTCTCTCTCTCTCTTTTTAAAGATTTTGAGAGAGAGTGCATAGGCACACGCACAAAATCAGGGGAGGGGCAGAGGGAGAGGGAGAAGCAGACTTCTCACTATGCAGGGAGCCTGGGGCTCCATGAGGTACTTGATCCCAGGACCCTGAGATCATGACCTGAGCCGAAGTCAGACGCTTAACCCCCTGAATCACCCAGAGGCCCCTCTTATTCCCTCTCTTGTTTAATTGCCTAACTTCTCAGTTTCTCCTTATATACAGAGAGGGATCAGCCCAGATGATAAGGGCTTTGGTGGGGAAACCGAGGTGTTGAGGAAAGAATCATTCATGACACTTATTAAAGATAGTGAGGTAAGGGCGCCTGGGTGGCTCTGTGGTTGAATGTTTTCCTTTGGCTCAGGGCATGATCCTGGGGTCCTGGGATCGAGTCCTGCATGGGGCTCCCTGCAGGGAGCCTGCTTCTCCCTCTGTTTATGTCTCTGCCTCTCTCTCTGTGTCTCTCATGAATAAAATCTTAAAAAAAGAAAGAAAGAAAGAAAGAAAGAAAGAAAGAAAGAAAGAAAGAAAGAAAGAAGAAAGAAAGAAAGAAAGAAAGAAAGAAAGAAAGAAAGAAAGAAAGAAAGAAAGAAAGAAAGAAAGAAAGAAAGAAAGAAAGAAAGAAGGAAGGAAAGAAAGATGGTAAGGCAGGCTTGATTCAAGAGGGGCTATAACAGTTGGGGTTTTGTGGTAGGGAAGCAAGGTCCTGCTCCGCTCTGAATGTAATAAGGAAAAGCAGGGATTTATTGCCAATGAGCAGGGGGTGATCAGTAGATAGAAAATGACTAAGAGGTAGAGTAATTCTTTGCTAAACTGACCTAGCCGGATTGTTGCTGAAGGCAGGCCAGAGTGAAAAGATATTGAGTGGCCAGGGAATCCTGGGTGGCTCAGCGGTTTAGCGCCTGCCTTTGGCTCAGGGCGTGATCCTGGGATCCTGGGGTCGATGCAGGTCTCTGCGTGGAGCCTGCTTCTGCCTGTGTGTGTGTGTGTGTCTATGTCTCTCATGAATAAATAAAATCTTTAAAACAACAACAACAAAAAAGATACTGAGTGGCCAGACCAACAGGAGGGGATTTTCACTAAACCGAAGCAGGATTCTTGCTAACAGTGGACACTGCAGAGATGAACAGGGAGCCTAGAAGTCAGAGCCTAGCTGAGCAGGGAGCCTGTCTAAATTTGGTCAAGGAGAGAATCTTCCAAGGAGGGAAAACTTTTCCTCTCTTCTCTGGTGAAGTGAATGAGCCTGCAATTAAACTGACAAAAGCTAGATTAGCAAGTGAACAGACAGAGCTTATTTCTGCACCAGGCACACAGGCACGCACTCAGGCACGCACTCAGGCACGTGGGAGTGCTCAGAGTAACTCAAAGGGGTGGTTAGGATGTGGGGCTTTTATATCTAATTTAGTAGGAAAAAGGGAGGGGGGAGAAAAGGCTCCTATGGGAAGAACAAATAAATCTCTTTAGGAAAGACAAATGGCTTTTTAGGAGAAGAAACTTGAGAACTTGAAATAAGAAAGTCTGTGATGATGTTTGTTTCTGCAGATGCCAGTGGTCTTTCTGCCTTCAGAACCGTAAAGCTTCCCCGGGGAGGGCACCGAAGGCATGTTTGCTCTGTCTGTCTCCTGGGAGCAGACCCACAGCAAAACGGTAATTTATGGCAGTCCTCATTTCGCATTAGTTTCTGCTTTTAGTCAGATAAGAGAAGTTCTGGGAGGCATTTTCCCCCCCTGTATCTGCTGAATCTCAAATGGCTCCAGCTTAAAATAATCTTTACTTTCTCAATCCCCAGAAATAAGAAGTCCCCACTGGGCTCCTCCAGTTCCATCATTCTGTGGCTCACCAGATGGTAGATGACAAGCTGAGCTATGTCACCAGGATCAACCGCATGCCACAGCTGTTGGGGCCACGCTCTCAAACCCCTGCTTGGGGTCTTCGGCCTGAGGTAGACTTTCTCTGAAGGGAAGCTCTCCTGATCTGGAGACAGCATGTTCCAGGTGAGGGTGAGGACTTCAGGTGAGCTGATGAAAGCTTTTCGGATTGGGATCGGTGACGAGAAGTGGGCAAGAGCATTGTAGGGGCTGAGACAGTGTGTGTGTGGGGGGGTGTTGGGGGGGCTGGTATTTCTAGGGCACGCATTATGTGCTCATTCCATTTTCCTAGTAATCCTCTGAGGTCAGAATAAATCGCTCCCCACCCATCAGAGCTGGAGACCAAGGCTCAAGTGCAAGTAATTTACTCACGCTGCCTGACGTGTCTGTGGTGTACCCGGGATTGAACAGTCAATGGTCACCAGCAGAGGCAGAGGACAGGATTGCTGTCAGCTGGGAAGGGAGACTGAGGCCAGACTTTGAGATCAGAGGCCAATGAAACGTGAAAAGGCCTCTCTAGTTATTAGAAAAGCCATCCAGCCGGATGGCCCTGGGAGCCAGCCCCCCTGGCACAGCTGTTCCAGGTCTGAGAAGAGGCTGCTGGGGCAGGAGGTACAGGGAGCCACCTGCACCCTCTCCCCGGGTGGCCTAGGGCCTGTCCTCCCCAGCAAGTCACTCAGAGCCTCTGCCACCCCTTGGGTGCTGTGAGGAGTGCACAGGTGCCTATGTTACCCCTGTCCCACAAATGGCAGGGCACATTTTTAAAGCAGACTACAGCTCTTGTCTCCCATCTGGCTGTCACAAAGTCCCTCTCCTTCTTATTTCTGGGGATTGAGAAAGTAAAAATTAGCAAGGGATGAGAAGTTGGGGCACCCGGGATCCCTGCATGGAGCCTGCTTCTCCCTCTGTCTTGGTGAGAGCCTCTTGGTGGCTCTCATGAGAGAAGCAGGCTCCATGCAGGGAGCCCGATATGGGGACTCGATCCTGGGACTCCAGGATCACGCCCTGGGCCAGAGGCAGGCGCTAAACGCTGAGCCACCCAGGGATCCCCCAAATAAATAAAATCTTAAAAAAAAAAAAAAAGTAAAAGACAAAGGATGAGAAGTTAGAAATGTGCCCTGCCATTTATGGGACAGGGATAACAAAGATGAAGCCAGCTACAAAGTGCAGGAGGAAGCACTGTTTCTCTGCAGGCCAGGCTCAGCTGCAGGGGGCAGGGGAGGGGGCGGGGTGCCTGGGAGCGAGCCCCTAGCACTTACTTCCTTACTCTGAGATCTTGTCTCTAGATCCACAGACCAGCAGAGACTTTGCTCTTTGAAATTGTATCAGCCCCAATGAACAGCCAACTCTTGTGTCTCATTCACTTTGACCCAGAGAAGCAACTTCAATTTACAACCCAGGTGGCCAGCATTAGATATGGGATTTTTGGACACACCATTCTGCATCTATCTTAACTTAGTAGTTTCCAAGGAAACGGGTCCGTTCTGGGCCCGTTCTTTGGTCTAGATTTTGACTTTGCTTTGAGCCCATCCAAACAGCACTTCGGGTCGATTTCTCGAGCCTCCCCCCTACCCCTGACACAACAGCTGCAGTTCTCCTTTGTTGGATGAGCTGCCCACCGTTCCTGTTGTGCTGTGGACTCTCCTGCCTTGCTACTGGCCAAAGAAACCTGACTTTGTCAGACTATAGGCAAGTCTCTGGTGATCACGGGCTGATTGGGCTAGGACTTGACTTTATTTCCCCAAGTCCAAGACAAAGGCAAGGCTTGTTGAGTCAGTCTGTGGCTGGGATGGATGGAGAGGGAACACAGAGCATTACATTCTTCTGGAAAGCCCTCAGAGCTTTGTCTATAACTGCCTCATTTATCTGGTGTTCCTGCTGTGGCAGGCACTGGGCTGAGGCTTTACAGTGTCCTATCATTCAATCCTCATCACACCCCCAAATAGTATGTCCCCTTATCATCATTCCCACTTAATAGGTGAAGAAACGGAGGTACAGAGAGAGATGATATGGCCTGCCCGACAAAGTCCTGCAGTTAGTAAGTGGCTTAGTTAGAATTCAAAGCATCAAGTTTAAGTATCCCAGGGATGCCTGGGTGGCTCAGCAGTTGCGCATTTGCCTTTGTCTCAGGTGGTGATCCTGGGGTTCCAGGATTGGGTCCCACATTGGGCTCCCTGCATGGAGCCTGCTTCTCCCTCTGCCTATGTCTCTGCCTCTCTCTCTGTGTCTCTCATAAATAAATAAATAAATAAATCTTTTTTTTTTTTTAAGAAAGGTTAAGTATCCCTCCATCCCCTCCATCTCCACCCCACCACCCCCCTCCAAAGAACTACTTAACCAGGGACACCTGGGTGGCTCAGCTGTTGAGACTTATTAGGTATTATGTACACTGTAATAACGATTAATGTCCTAACAGTTTCATAGTTATTTGAAAATAAATAATATATAAATAATAATAAACATAAATTAAAAGAAAAAATGAGTATTTCATTCTTAAATAACCTATACCTGGTAATGGAATGTGTGCTTCTTGGGCACTGTACAACTTCTCAAACTTTGGGATCAGATTTGGTGACCATCATCCTCATTCCACATTAATTTTTCTCATGTGTTAAAAAACAAAATTCAGGGGCACCTTGGGTGGCTCAGTTGGTGAAGTGCCTGCCTTCAGCTCAGCTCATGATCCCAGGGTTCTGGGATCGAGCTCCGCATGGGCTCCCTGCTTGGCGGGGAGTCTGTTTCTCCCTCTGCCCCTCCCTCTGCTCATGCTCTCTTTCTCAAATAAATAAAATCTTAAAAAAACAAACAAAAATTCAGAGTTGCCTGGCTGGCTCAGTCTGTAGAACATGCGACTCTTGATCTCAGGGTTGTGAGTTGGGCATAGAGTTTACTTAAAAGTAAAATTAAATTAAAAAAAAATATAAGGAACTCCTGGGTGGCTCAGCAGTTGAGTGCCTGCCTTTGGCCCAGGGCGTGATCCTGGAGTCACGGGATCAAGTCCCACATCAGGCTCCTGCATGTGGGAGGACATAGGCTCCTCTGCCTATGTCTCTGCCTCTCTCTCTCTCTCTCTCAGTGTGTATCTCTTGTAAATAAATAATAAAATCTTAAAAAAAAGAAAGAAAACTTTTAAAAAAATTATAAAAATTCAACCGAGTACATGTGAAACTCTAACTGGCTTTATTAAATGATTTGTGAACCAGGCAGCACCTTATATAGCAAGTAGAGGAGTGCTCCAAGAAGTTGTACAAAATGGAAGGGTTTTGTAGGAAGGAGGTAGGACAAGAAAGTTACCAGCAAAAGGAAGGATTGCTTCAGGTAAGACCACCTTTCTTTAAGGGGAAGGGCAGTGGGTTTTATTGTGCACATTACCTCTTCTTCCTTTGGGTGGCGGGGGATGGAGAGGGCCAGTGAGGCAGATTACCCCATTGGTTCTTATTAAAAAAAACTCCTGAGGGCAGCCTGGGTGGTTTAGCAGTTTAGCACCACCTTCAGCCCAGGGCCTAATCCTGGAGTCTCGGGATGGAGTCCCGCGTCAGGCTCCCTGCATGGAGCCTGCTTCTCCCTCTGCCTGTGTCTCTGCCTCTCTCTCTGTGTGTGTCTGTCATGAATAAATAAATAAAATCTTTAAAAAAATAAAAATAATAAAAATAAAAATAAAAAACAAACCCCTGGGGGCCTGGCTGGCTCAGTCAGAGGATCATGTGATTCTTGGTCTCGGGGTTGTGAGTTCAAGCTCCAAGTTGGGTGTAGACATTTCTTAAATAAAAGTACAACTTAAAAAAAGAAGGAAATAAAGAAAACTCCTGATTGAACAGTTGAAACATTCTGGAGAAGATTGAAATTGCAATTAGGTTAGATATTAAGCCCTGGTTTGGTGATTTGGCCTGACCCAAGTAACAGCATCTCGGGCCGTTGTTTTCTTTTATAACACATGGTACTTGCTTTTTTTTTTTTTAATATTTATTTATTTATTCATGAGACACAGGGGGGGGGGGCAGAGACACAGGCAGAGGGAGAAGCAGGCTCCTTGCAGGAGCCCGATGTGGGACTTGATCCTGGATCGCGTGATCATGCCCTGAGCCTAAGACAGGTGCTCAACTACTGAGCCACCCAGGCGTCCCATGGTACTTGCTTTTTATCACAGAAAGCATCAAAAACTCAGCTTCACACTCAAAACCCCAGAATTTGTATAAATATTTTAAGTTAAAGACCTTTGAGATTCAATAGATGCAGAAAGAAGCCTTCTTGGAGTTTCCTGTATCTGACTATAAGCAGCAACTTCTGGGGCGCCCGGGTGGCTCAGGTGGTTAAGCATCTGCCTTCGGCTCAGGTCATGGTCCATGGGGTCCAGAGACTGAGCCTTGTGTGGAGCCCCCTGCTCAGTGGGGAATCTGCCTCTCTCTCCCTCTGCCCCTCCCCTACATGCTGTGGAGTGTAATAATGCACCTTGAGTTTGGGAATAGCAAACTCTCTCTCTCAAATAGATAAATCATTTTATTTTTTTTTTCCAGCCACCCCGCAGCCTAAATCTTTATTTTTTTTAAAAAAGATTTTATTTATCCATTCATGAGAGACAGACAGAGGCAGAGACATAGGCAGAGGAAGAAGCAGACTCCCTGCAGGGAGCCTGATGGGGGACTCAGTCCCGGATTCCAGGATCACGCCCTGGGCCAAAGGCAGCCGCGCAACCATTGAGCCACCCAGGGGCCCCTATAAATAAGATCTTAAGAGAGAAAAGAAAAAAAAGGTAGCAACTTCTGAGAAGTGAAGCTGTCATAAATTCCTGTTCCTGGGGAGTTTCAAGGCGATGATAAAGAACACTTGTACCTGCATAAACAATTAGCACAAACTTTTTCATGTCCTGTTTGTTTTTGTAAAAACCCATTTGTCTTTTCTTTCTTTCTTTTTAAAGATTTTTAAGTAATCTCGGGTCAGCCCCGGTGGCTCAGCGATTCGGCGCCTGCCTTCAACCCAGGGTGTGATCCTGGAGTCCCAGGATCGAGTCCCAGGAACGAGTCCCAGGATCGAGTCCCATATCGGGCTCCCTGCATGGAGCCTGCTTCTCCCTCTGCCTGTGTCTCTGCCTCTCTCTCTGCCTCATGAATAAATAAATAAAATCTTAAAAAACGAAAAAAAAAAAAAAGATTTTAAGCAATCTCTACACCCAAAACGGGGCTTGAACTTAAACCTGCAGATCAAGAATTGCATGCTCTACCCACTGAGCCAGCCAAGCATCACCCCCCTCCCATTTGTCTTTCCTAAAGAAACA
The DNA here is from genome assembly GCF_053574225.1 of Canis aureus. Lineage (NCBI taxonomy): Eukaryota > Metazoa > Chordata > Mammalia > Carnivora > Canidae > Canis > Canis aureus. The sequence goes on from NC_135621.1 coordinate 52,637,460, forward strand.
ATTTGCTCTTCCTCCTCTCTCTTCCTCACTAAATTAGATATAAAACCCGAAATTCTAACCACTTCTCTGTTACTTATCACTGAGTATTCCCACATACACTCGCCCCGATGCAAAAAATAAACTTTTAGCTTCTTTTCTCTTGCTAATCTGCCCTTTGTCAGTTAAATTCACAGACTCTCAAAGTAGTGCACCTAAGAGGGCAGAGAAGATGTTGTTTATCGTCTCCAGTAATATTGCCACAAGCAATGTAGCATGATTTAATGTTAAAACTATGAACTACCTGAAATTAGTTTTGCATGGTGTCCTACAGATGTTGCTGTTTCCCTTGAAATTTTATTTATTTATTTTAAAAAATATTTTATTTATTTATTCACGAGAGACACAGAGACAGAGACACAGGCAGAGGGAGAAGCAGACTCTATGCAGGGAGCCTGACGTGGGACTCAATCCTGGGTCTCCAGGACCAGGCCCTGAGCTGAAGGCAGACGCTAAACCGCTGAGCCACCCGGGGATCCCTCCCTTGGAAATTTAAAATACCCCTGGGGCCCCTATGAATTTGCTCTTGTTCTCTTGCTGCGCAGTTTGGGAACTGTGGTACTAGCCTGAATCCCTCTCACAAATGATGTAACATAATCCCCAAGCCTGCTGAGAGCAGGCTGGTTTTCTCGGTAGTCTCCTCCTCCTCTGAAGAAGCCCGTCCAGTTCATGACTGTATAACTTGTGCCAAGGTCAGTAGCCTGGCACACAGGAAGGACTCACTTGGATGAGGTGTTGCATGAGCTTGGGCAGCACAGGTGCAGAACGCACATGATTAACCCTTGAAGATCTCTCACCCTACCCTACTCATGAGTTATCCCAGAGCGAATACATCCACAATTTTGGATATAAATACCACTAATGTCTCTTGCTTTTCTGGCTTTTTTTTTTCCTTAGACTTTATGTAAACTACACCCTCCCTATTTCCACACTTTCTTCTGTTGAGAATAGAGCTGAAATAGGTGATTGTTTATTATACTGCACTCTATCATCAACACAGCAGTCTGCATCACATCAGAACCCTTGTCTGCTCAAAATCTGCAATGGTTCCCCAGCTCACTCAAGGTCAAAGCCAAAAATCCTATAAGGGCTCACACATCTGCCCTTGCCCTTCTTCCCTGACCTCATGTCCTGCTGCTCCTCCCAGCTTATTCTTCTCTAGCCAATCGGGCCTCCTTGCTCTTCCCAAACTCAGGGTGTTTGCTCTCACTTAGGAGCTGTTCCCTTGGCTTGGAAGGCTCTTCTGTGGCTCTTCTACATGTGGAAATAGTTAGGACCACCCAAATGAAAACAAGTAAACACAATTTATTCAGTTTGCTACAGCAAGGGAGTCAGCCACCGCTATTTACATTTGGCAGAAACTCAAGGGCTATAGGGGATGTTTGGCTCCCTGGACTTCCTAAACTGGTTGCTGCAGATTGAAGCCACACCACAACCTCTGCAGGAACCAACGACCTCTGCAGCAATCGGCTCAGAACCAGCAGGACTTGGTGAATGACCAATCAGCTTCTCTCTCTCTCTCTTTTTTTTTTTTGGGTCCTCTTCCAGTTTAGGACCAATCCAAGAAAGCTAATATGCTTCCCAAATCAATGACAAAGGATGCTACACTTCTAGTTAGCCCATCTCTAGCTTCCCCATGCCAACTACTTCCAATCAGAGCACATCTGAAGCCTTCCCTTTGTTCACTATGAAGCTTTCCTACTCCTTACCCTGCCCTGGAATTGCTGCCCCATGATGGAAGCTGACTCCATTGCTTTAGCAAGCTCTGAATAGGTAGCTCGTTCTGTTTGTTCTTATTTGGGTGTTTATATTTAGAAACAGTACGTGCCTTCTAGAGATGGCTGGGTGATCTCAACTACCAAAAAACTGTGTTTGATGATGCTAAGATGTGTGACTTCTTACTTTTTAAACTCATAATGGAGTTTGTGGGAGACATTTAACTGTAGCCTCCAAAATTTGGCCCGAAGTTAGTATCGTTCTCAATTAACAATGAAAAAACAAGCTGAGAGAAGTAATATTGCTCAATTACCTGCAGGTGGGCTGGGCTGGAGACCAGTCTAAAAGCACTGGCATTTGACTTCTGTCCCATAACTGGCTCATTCCCTCTGAGCCTGTATTTCCTTTTGGTAAAGCAATAATAATGATAAATCGAACCAAATGAAATAGGATTTTCATGCTTCAAAGAGGGTTCTATATTGTCAATTTCATATAGCTCAGCCAAATCTTAGGTTATGTGAAATTGAAGGCAGTGTAACACTTCTGTTAATAACACAAGACTCCGGAAACAGCTTCCCAGGATTAAAATCCCTGCTTCATCACTGTCTAGCTGGTTGATTTGGGGCACATTGCTTGACCCATGTGTACCTCAGTCTTTTTTTTTTTTTAAGATTTTTTTTGTTTATTCATGAGAGACACAGGAAGAGAGGCAGAGACAGAGGCAGAGGGAGGAGATGCAGGCTCCATGCAAGGAGTGGGATGCGGGACTTGATCTGGGGACACTCTGAGCCAAAGGCAGGCACTTAACTGCTGAGCCACCCAGGTGTCCCAGTACCTATGTCTTTACAGCCATACAGATCTAATGAAGATCAGCAATCCCTTACCTGCAACTCTGAAATGCAAATATCTCTGAAAACGAAGTCTTTTTTTCCAAAGATTTTATTTATTTGACATAGAGCATAAGCAGAGGAAATAGCAGAAGCAGGCTCCTCGCCCCAAGACTTTGGGATCATGACCTGATCAGAAGGCAGATACTTAACTGACTGAGCCACCCAGGCATCCCTGAAAACCAAGTTTTGTGGCAAACTCATTTGATAGCAAATTTTTTAATAAAGATTTTATTTGTTTATGAGAGACACAGAGAGAGAGAGGCAGAGATGTAGGCAGAGAGAGAAGCAGGCTCCACTCAAGGAGCCCCATGTGGAGTTCGATCCCAGGACTCCAGAATCACACACTAGGCCAAGGGCAGGTGCTCAACCGCTGAGCCACGAACCCTCCCCATTTGGTGGCAAATTTTGACCTGAGTTTACCTGAGGCTATGGATAGTCTATATTTATCCCACTTACTGTGAATAAACAGGTTTTGCTGCAGAAGTATTGATTGCAGAGTGTTGCCCCAGAATCTCTGGGGGTCTCACATGTACTGAGGAAGGGAAGAGAGCACCTCTCAAATGTATTTGAAACAGTGCTGGTTTTATTTCTTGCCTAGCTAGCAAAGGAGAAATTGTAGCAGAACACAGCCTCCCTGAACAAAGCAAAGAGCTGATCTTATATAGGTTTTTTTTTTTTTTCACCAAAGCACAGCTGTTGCTGATTGGGGCTGCTTTCCAGGATTCTAGATTCCAGTTACTTATTCACAATTTGGGATTAAGGCCAAATAACTGTCAGTCTTCCTATTTCTGTTTTTGAGAATTCGGAGAATAGGAACTTTAGTCACTTTACCCTGTTCCCTCCCTAAATCTGAAAAACCCTCCATCCTGAGACACCCCTGGTCCGAAAGGCTCAGGTAAGGAACCTGCAGACCCGAAGCACTTCGAAGTCCTGGGTTATTGCAGCGGATTTAATTCATCTATGTAAAATAACTGGAGAGCTCGGTGTAGCGGGCAGGTTTTATCATAAACAGGGAAAGTGCCTGCCACTTAAGCATCCGTTTAGCAAGTGTGTCAAGCACCTACTTTAGAGTAACGCTCTGAGAATACAAGATGAACAGGGGACTTGATCCACTGCTGAACTGTAAAGTCTGATCTTTTTTCCCCCCTGGGTCTCTGGCGGAAGTGGTCGAACCACAGGACTTGTCGTGCAGGCGCGGGAAGGCGCTTCCCCGCAAGGGCCTCTTCTCCTTGCGCTCGCGCCCTGCACCCGGGCCACCCAGGTGCATCACTGCGTGATGTCGGCACCGCTGCCCGCCTCCCTTCCCGCCCCGCCGCTGCAGCCCCGGCTCCAGCCCCGGCTCCAGCCCGCGCAGCCCCGCGCAGCCCCTCGCTGCCCCGCGCTGCGAGCGCGCCGGGCCCCGGCCCCCGCCCCCACCCCCGCGGCCTGGCGGCCCCGCCCCTCCCCACGTCGCCCGACGCCCCCTGGGGGCGGGGCCCGGGCGCGCCCCGCCCCCCACGCCGCGCGCGCACGCCCCGGCGCCCTCCGATTGGCCGTCGGGGCCCGGGTTCCTCCGGCGCAGCGCGCCTCCCCCCAGATTTCCCGCCAGCAGGCGCCGCGCGGGTTCCTCCGTGCCTGTAGTCGCTCGGCCAGACACAGCGGTTGGGCCTCGCCGGCCGTCGCTATGTCGCGACAGAGCACGCTCTACAGCTTCTTCCCCAAGTCTCCGGCGCTGAGTAATGCCAACAAGGCCTCGGCCAGGGCCTCAGGTGAAGGCGGCGGCGCCGCTGCCGCCGGGGCCTCCCCTTCTCCCGGCGGGGATGCGGCCTGGAGCGAGGCCGCACCTGGGCCTGGGCCGCTGGCTGGCCGCGCGTCGCCGCCGGAGGCGAGGAACATCAACGGAGGGCTGCGGAGGGCTGCCGCGCCTGCGGCCCCCGCCAGGTAGGGGGTGGGGCGCAGCGGCGGGACGCGGGACGGGGGGAGCCTGGGGAAGGGAGGGCTGCGCGGCCCGGAGGAGGTGGCCGTGCGCGCCTGGCCGGGAACCTGCAGGGGCTGAGTTTGCACCCTCGGCGTTAGGGGGCGTAGGTGGTAAACAGGGTGGGAGGAGGGAGGCGGGGGAGGAGACGGGCTCCCCCGGGCGGGAGGCTGGGCCCGGGGGGGGTGCGCGGCGCTCGGGGTCGTGGGGAGGGGGGGCGACGGGAGCGGTGGGGGCGGGGCGGGAAGAGAAAGGAGCTCCGCACGCGCCGCGCGGGGTGCGCACGGGCGGGGGGGGCGGGGGCGCGGGGGCGGGGTGGTGCCTGCCTGCGGCGGGGGAGGGGTGGCGGGAAAGAGGGATGCCTGCGGGGGGCGGGGGGGCGGCGAGCCGTGCTCGCTCCGAGCTGGGACCGTGAATGGAGGGCCGGCCGAGCGACGGCCGGCGAACACACTTGATTGTTTGGCTTTGAGCCTCGGGCGCCTGGAGCTTGCGGGGCGGCGGGCGGCCTGCCGGGGGGTGGGGGCGGCGAGCTGGGCGCCCGGGGGTGTGTCAGGCCGCAGGCCGAGGGCCTGATTGGCCCGAGTGAGGTTGCAGGGGCGGGGCGGGGGGGGAGCCGAAAGTGCTGGGCTCGGCCGGGTGGTCCCCTAGGTAGGCCCGCAGGCACCCAAACAAATGAAGGATTCCGAGGCTGTGTTCATCTTGATACACGTTTAAGTGTCGTGTGAAGTTGGAAAAGGTGTCCTTTCAGGATGCAGCGGCCCTTCGACGAGGATTCCGTGGGAGGATGCGGCACCGCAGTATTTTGGAATCGAGAGAGGGAGTGTGGAGGCCGGGGTGCGGCCCGGACCGGGGGCCGGGGGCCGGGGGCCGGGAGGGCTCCGCGCCCCGCCTGCCTGTTCGGGGCTGCCCGCCGCTCGGCCGGCCTTTGTCGGGGCCGCGGGCGACATTTTGAGAAGCTCGCGTTTTGCCGCATCGCAGGTTTTGCATGAGGCACAGAGTGTAATGGTAGACGCCGGAGAGGATGGAGGGGGAGAGGGTCTGAAAAAGTGAAGGACTCCCTCCGAGGCTGGACAGTCGGTTAGTGGTTCTGAGCCACTCGAGTGTTCGGTGTCCTGCGGATTCGCTAAGCGTCCTCACGGTATTGAGTCTCCTTTAAGCGACCCTCGGAGGCAGTGAGTTGAACTGTGTGGCTGTGTGAAGAGTGGTAGGATATGCCTCTGGCCGATTATTTTGAGCTTTTTTTTTTTTTTTTTTTTTTTTTTTTTATAGCAGTAGACACAACAGAAGTTCTGAAAATACTACCTTACTCTCTGTTAAGGGAAGTAGTTTATAAAGGAAACCTCCATTTGTAAGGATGTCTCCTGCTCTGAACCAGAAGAGAAGGAAGGATGACTGAATCTGGAGAAAGGCTCACTAATGGAGACGGTTCTGATTTAAATCTGCATAACAACCATATTCCTTGTTTGCTCTTCTTAGCCTGTCCACACCACCACCACCGCCCCGCCCCATCTTTCTTTTTGTCTTAGCAGCAGATGGTATTTAAGGTGGTGACTTGGGCTCTCTCTGGGAGTTACTCCGTTTTCCTTAGGATCTCCCATATATACATAGGGGGTATACGTGTTAAACTTTGGTTCAGTTTTCTCTCATTAATCTTTATTACTGAGGGGGTCTCAGCCAAGAACCCAGAAGTATAGAGGAAAAAACATTTTTCCTCCCCTACATTTGCATCCTCTGTAACAGACTGTTTTTCATAAAGTTTTCATCATGAGACATGCATGATGTATAGTTAGGTTTACTTAAACATGAATTGATTATTCCTGGATCCATGCTAAAAGGCCTTCATTCAACAAATGTCCATGTACCTACTCTTCCAGGCACAGAATTAGGTATTATGGATCCTGGATACAGCCTTGTATAGGGCAAGCAAAAAGGCACTTTTTTAGAGCAGGAGCAGAGTGCACGAGCTCTGTGCGCTTTGGTCAAGGGAATATATGTGTCAGGATAGGCTTTTGGCTCTTCAAAAGGAAACCCAGGACACAGATAGGAGTTAGTTAGGCTACGGTGGGAGTAAGGGGGTGTTAGGAAGCTGGTTCAGAAATAAGGTCCTGCAGATTGTGGATAGAAGGAAGAGAACAGATGGGAGACTTGAAGAGGTATGTAAGATCTAGTTATGAACAGGCTGATGGGCCACAACGACATTTGGACTTTTTCTGAGGGTCAGTCAAAAGCTTTAAAAACAAGCATCTTTTAATGTTGGTCATATACATTTCCTCTGTGCTTAAATGTCTCACGTTGCCTGTTTCAGTTTTTTTCCCTAGTTCCTTTTTTTTTTTTTTTAATTTTTTTATTTATTTATGATAGTTACAGAGAGAGAGAGAGAGGCAGAGACACAGGCAGAGGGAGAAGCAGGCTCCATGCACCGGGAGCCCGACGTGGGACTCGATCCCGGGTCTCCAGGATCACGCCCTGGGCCAAAGGCAGGCGCCAAACCGCTGTGCCACCCAGGGATCCCTTTTCCCTAGTTCTTTGCAGTGGTGTGTGATGCAAAGTCTTTTTCCACTCTGGGTCATCCTTTTGTTCAGCGTATGACATCTTTTGAACAGAAGTTACTAATGTAATGTCAAGTTTGTCAATCTTTTTTTTTTTTTAATTTTTATTTATTTATGATAGTCACAGAGAGAGAGAGAGGCGCAGAGACACAGGCAGAGGGAGAAGCAGGCTCCATGCACCGGGAGCCCGATTGACAGGGATCCCTGTCAATCTTTTTCTTTATGGCTTATGCTTCTATTGGTTTTATTTTTTTATTTTTTTTTGTAATGATACTTTTATTTATTTTTAAAGATTTTATTTATTTATTCATTCTTGAGAAAGAGAGAGAGGCAGAGGCAGAGACACAGGCGGAGAAGCAGGCTCCATGCGGGGAGCCCAACGTGGGACTCGATCCCGGATCTCCAGGATCACGCCCTGGGCTGAAGGTGGCGCTAAACCACTGAGCCACCCAGGGATCCCCTTCTGTTGGTTTTAAGAAATCCATAGGGGAGATTGAGGTTTTAGAAAGCTCACTCTGGAGGTGCCTGGCTTGTGACTTGATCGGTGGGGTCATGAGTTCAAACCCCACATTGGATATAGAGATTACTTTAAAATTGGGGTGCCTGGGTGGCTCAGTCACTTAAACGTCTGCCTTTGGCTCAGGTCAGGATCCTGGAGTCCTGAGATTGAGCCCTGCATGGGGCTCCCTGCTCAGTGGGGAATCTCCTCACCTGCTCAAGCTCTCTTTCTTTCTCTCAAATAAAATCTTTAAAAAAACAAAACAATCTTAAAAAATCTCACCCTGGCTGAAATATATTTGGTGGGGAGATCTATTGATAATAGAGAGAGCATGTGGATAGTGGCAGTGGGGGGTAGGATTTAGAAAAGTTGAGAGCAAAGTGCTGGAGCAGGCCGGTGTTGATGTCGATAACTGGACGTAAGAGCAAGGAGGGAGGCAAGATGGCATCATTTTGAAGTAAATGGTTATAAGAAGAGGTAGCAGGAGGGGGTACCTGGGTGGTTCAGGTGGTTAAGCTGCTGGCTCTTGATTTTTGTATCCGGTCATGATTTCTGGGTCCTGGGATGGAGCCCTGCATCGGGGTCCAGCTCAGCCTGGAGTCCCTTGAGGAGTCTATCCCTTCCTCCTCCCTTGCAAGCATACATGCATGAGCTCTCTCTAAAAATAAATCTTTAAAAAAGAGAAAGAAGGGTAGCAGGACATACATGTACTCTAGGCCTGTTTCTCATCCATTATTTTTTCTGTAGTTTATTAAGATTATAATGGAGAGAACTTTAAGGTTTTGACCACTTAAATCTGGCTTTTTAAAATATTATTAATACAAATCTTAGCTAGTTTATTTTTTACAATCTCACTTCAGTGCTAATTGTCTCTCTTTGTTTGAAGTGTATGCCCTATTCCCATTCACAGACAAGGAATGTCAGATCTGGCAAATCTTTTTTCAGCACCTTTATTTAAAGGCAACTATCTTAAAAAAAAAAAAAAGGTAACTATCTGCACTAGTTGTATGTAGGTGCTTTCCTGAGAACTTTCATACAGTTAAACATTTATAGCAATATATTTTCCCAACTAATAGCACACGTAATGTTATTGTTGTAATAGGAAAGAATTTTTTTTTAAGATTTTAAAAATTTATTTATTCATGAGAGACACAGTGAGAGAGAGAGGCAGAGACATAGGCTGAGGAAGCAGGTTCCCTGCAGGGAGCCTGATACAGGACTCTCCCAAATTCCAGGATCACGCACTGGGCTAAAGGCAGACACTCAACCGCCGAGCCACCCAGGTGTCCCAAGAGGAAAGAATTAAAAAAAAAAAAAATTAAGCTCTTTAAAAAGTATCCTGTGGACTCAGTTTCACAGACCTACCTTGTTTTATTTTTTTTTTTAAGATTTTATTTATTTATTAATAAGAGACATAGGCAGAAGGAAAAGTAGGCTCCCTGCAAGGAGCCTGATGTGGGACTCGATCCCAGGACCTTCATGCCCTGAGCCAAAGGCACATGCTTAACCACTGAGCCACCCAGTGCCTTAATTTGTTTTAAATGATATAATTAATATAAAAAAGATATTAAAGATGCTCAACTTGTTATAATTTGGTCTGTGGGAGCCTCTTTTGAGCTGACTTTTATGACTTTTTAACATTAGCTCGGGGCTTTTGAAACCATTAATTCTGATGACTTTTCCCTGCACTAAGGCATGAAATTAAAATTAAGCTGCTCCACCAAGAACCTGGTTTCCTTTAACTTCTTTCAGGTTTCTTTCTAATGCTATTTAGAATATAGTACTAGATGCCAGTTTATACCGTAGACCCTAGTGCATAAGTGATGGGCCATAGTTAGCCCAAGCTGAAGAAGGAAAAGGTGTATGGACAGAGGTGTACTGGTAGGTAGGTATTGTAGGGGCCTCTGAATTAATTGCTCTGATTAGTTATTTGAGGGCAGGGAAAGTGTGCTCTGATGGTCCACCTTGAGAGTTAAGTGCAAAAGCTGATAGCTGATTTTCTGAGGTTGGTTTGAGAGTTTTCATGTTATGACTCAGTGTTTACATGTACAAATTTTTATTAGACAAACAGTTTATTTTTAATTGCTTTTGGAAGCAAATTCTAGCAGTACTTTTGTATCTACTTTTTTTTTTTTTTTTTTATGTAGATAACTAAAAAAGTTGATTATGAGTTTGGGGCACAACCAGTCATTGACACCAAGATTATAGACTAAGGAGAAAGCAATGTGATTTTATTTTATTTTTTTGAAAGATTTTTTTTTTTTTTTTTTTTTTTAATTCATGAGCGACAAAGAGGGAGAGGGATCCCTGGGTGGCTCAGTGGTTTGGCACCTGCCTTCAGCCCAGGACCTGATCCTGGGGTCCCAGGATCAAGTTTCACATCGGGCTCCCTCCATGGAGCCTGCTTCTCCCTCTGCCTGTATCTCTGCCTCTCTCTGTGTCTCTCATGAATGAATAAATAAATCTTTAAAAAAAAAAAAAAAGAAAGAAAGAGGGAGAGCCTGATAAAGGACTCAATCCCAGGACCCTGGGATCACGACCTGAGCCAAAGGCAGAGATGCTCAACCACTGAGCCACCCAGGTGCCCCAAATAATGTGATTTAATTAATTATTATTTTTTAAAGATTTTATTGGATTTGCATAGGGCTAATGATCCTTGTTAATACAGTTATACGAAGAGGGAAAGATGTTAAGATTGTCAGAAAGTATAGCCAAATAATAGAATACAGTAAAGTTAATATATGACTGTAGGGCAAGTTTTCAAGTAGAGCCAGTGGAATAAGTGGATGTGATTTTCTAAGATTATTAGGCTCTTTTAAAGACTAATGTATGACAGATTAGCAGGTATTCAAATTATAGCACATTCTAGCTTGATTCTAGCTTGCATTATATTTCCATACTTTTTTTTTTTTTTTTAAGATTTATTTAGGGAAGCCCGGGTGGTTCAGCGTTTAGCACTGCCTTCAGCCCAGGGCGTGATCCTGAGTCCCCTGATCGAGTGCCATGTCGATCGAGTGCCATGTCGGACTCCTTGCATGGAGCCTGCTTCTCCCTCTACCTGTGTCTCTGCCTCTCTCCCTGTCTCTCGTGAATAAATAGATAAGATCTTTAAAAAAATATATATTTATTTATTTATTTATTTGAGAGCGAGCATGAGCAGGGAGAGGGGAAGGGAGAGAGAATCTCAAGCACATTCCATGCTAAATGCAGAGCCCAACTCTGGCCTTGATCCCACATCTTAGGGGTTGTAGGATTATGACATGAGCCAAAATCAAGTGTCAGATGTTTAACCAACTGCACCACCCAGGCTACACCTCCATATTTTAAAATACAGTATGTAGTGTTGATAGGAAACCTGAGTCTTTGCATTGATTAAAATATGTTCCTGGGGATCCCTGGGTGGCTCAGCGGTTTCCCGCCTGCCTTTGGCCCAGGGCGCGATCCTGGAGTCCTGGCATCGAGTCCCGTGTAGGGCTCCTGGCATGGAGCCTGTCTCTGCCCTCCCCCCCCCCCCCCCCCCCCGTCTATGTTTATCATAAATAAATAAAAATAAATCTTTAAAAAAATATATGTTCCTTTATTTTAAAATGCATTCTTTGGAAACCATACAGCTACAAGAAATTAAAATTTTAAAATTACCTATAAAGAATTAACATTTACCCACAAAATCAATAGCTTTAAAAACTTTGTTAACATTAAGTGAGGAAAAACATTTATTTTTAACGATTGTATTTATTTATTCATGAGAGACAGAGAGAGGCAGAGGAAGAAGCAGACTCTATGCAGGGAGCCCAATGTGGGACTCAATTCTGGAATCACACCCTGAGCCAAAGGCAGACGCTCAACCGCTGAGCCACCCAGGCATCCCAGTGAAGAAAAATTGTAATGAAATGTTTAAAATACTGAGTTTTACTATATAGTCTATTTTATTTTATTATTAATTTTCAGAGAGAGCCTGCAAGAGCAGGGTGAGGAAGGGGCAAGGGGGAGAGAGGGAATCTTAAGTAGGCTCCACATCCAGCATAGACCCTGACTCAGGGCTCCATCTCATGACCCTGAGATCATGACCTGAGCTGAAATCAAGAGTCAGAAGCTTAACCAACTGAGCCAGGGGCCCTTACACTGTATATTTTATTACCTGATGAATTCTCTTTGGTTGGAAGCCACTGTTTGCTGGACCAGGGTTTTTATTTATTTTATTTTTTAATTTTTTTTATTTTTTTTTATTTTTTGGACCAGGGTTTTTAAAGTGTCCCTTTTATTTATTTATTTTTAGAGATTTACTTTATTTATTTATTTAAAGATTTTATTTATTTATTCATGAGAGACAGAGAGAGAGAGAGGGAGGGAGGGAGGGAGGCAGAGACACACAGGCAGAGGGAGAAGCCTGCTCCATGCAGGCAGCCCCAGGATCACGCCCTGGGCTGAAGGCGGTGCTAAAGGCTGAGCCACCCGGGCTGCCCTTAAAGTGTCACTTTTAGCATTAGAGGAAATAGTGCATAGTAGTAATTTTTTTTTAGTGTTTGCATTTTATAATGTACTGTCAGTTGCTAACATCAGGAAAGTTAGGTGATGTGTAAGATTCTTTAAGATTGTGTGGTGATGTTGAAAAACAGATTGTTGGAATAGTTCATTTTAATTGTATAGATTGGGATTTACTTCAAAACTGTTAACCATTGTAATTAGCTTTTACACATTTTTTTTCTGTAGTGAGTTATGTACATTTGCATTGCAAAATAAATTTAAAGACCTTTAAATTTTTAAATTGGTTACTTGGAAAAGGATCTAATCATTTTGAGGCCTTTGAACACCACTGTATGGTTTGTTTTACAGTTTGCACTACATTTGTACAAATGAGAGTTTGAAGGTAACAGTGTCTTAGTTTAAGTTATTTCCTTTGGGATAAAACTGGAATGAACTTTTTTTTTTTTTTTTAATTTTTATTTATTTATGATAGTCACAGAGAGAGAGAGAGGCAGAGACACAGGCAGAGGGAGAAGCAGGCTCCATGCACCGGGAGCCTGATGTGGGATTCGATCCCGGGTCTCCAGGATCGCGCCCTGGGCCAAAGGCAGGCACCAAACCGCTGTGCCACCCAGGGATCCCTGAACTTAAAATATTTTATTACATAGTAAGTTAGGTGTAAAGTAAAAAAAATTTCCCCATGTCTTTTGGGTCTCAGAAACTTGAGGTTACTCTTGATTACAGATAGAAAGGAACTTTTAAGAGGCGGACATGCCATCTCATTTTTTTTGCTCAAGAATTTTGATCTAATCATGCAGTTTCTCTTGGAGCCCTTAAGACAACTGAGATTCATTCCTGCAAGTGCTCTGTTGCCTTATACCAGGCAAAATAGGATTTCACTGGTTTTGAGGCATCCCACTCTTTTGAACTTCAAATGTACCACCAAGATGTACATTCTTGTCACTCATGCACTAACTCCATTCTTGATAATTTTTAATTTTCATAAAATATGTAATGAAACAGTTCAGCACTTAGTTCTTACCCTCCATAACTTATCCATTCACAGAGGCAAGAAAAATAGTTCTCTTTAATTTTACAAACGAAGAACATTTTTTAAACCTTTTCTCATACTGCTAAGGCTCAGGGATCATCCACATATATTTAATACGTAGGGCAGGACTGCCCCAAACTAGCCAGTGATGGAGTTTAGGCTTTGCTACGTACACACAAAAATCTTACCTGAGTATCTTTTAAGGGATTTAGTTGCCTTTAAGAAGGGCAGCCAAGGGGCACCTGGGTGGCTCAAGTCATGGTCCCTGGGGTCTGCTGTTCTCTCCCTTTCCCTCTGCCCTGCATGTGCATGCTCTTGCTCTCTCACATAAATAAAATATTATAAAGGGGGGGGCAGCCAGGCTTGATAGGTATCCCTACTGGTCCCCCTTTCAGAAAAATCTACTTGGATAATGCAATTTGAGGCCTGATGTCTCAAGACTATACAGCTAGAAATCTGCTTCCTGAGGGAGAGGACTGAAATAATAACGTACTTATTCTGGCCAGTCTTCTAAGAAATATGGTCAGGGTTCAGACTCAGAATTGATAGTGTCTTTAGGTAGACAAGGTATTTCCCTCCTTTAGCAGCAGAAATAAGAGTACAGCTTTAGGGTAGTCTCTGGTACTAAGGTACAAAGAAAGCTTGTGGTTTTCTGATACTTGTGATAGGCTTTATGTGGTTAAGTGGCTACCTGGCCAAGAGTTCATGGTAAGACTGCTTGACAGTAGGGAGGCTTGTAAACACCATTCTGCACAGCTATAAGGGTCTTTGTCTCTTCTTACTGGACATATTAGGAAGAAGGGTAGAAATTAGAATTGTACAGAGATTCCTATTTGAAGACCAATATGTGGTGAGGTTGCTGGCAATATTTATAGATTTGTTCATGTGTAGGTCGCTGTAGATTCTGTAAGTTAAGAGTGCACATACCGTAAAGGCCCTTGAGAAAAGCCCCAGCTGAAGTCATGCTGTTGTTTTTCTCTTCTAATTGTCTAGCCTAGGGGTTTCCTTTTTGTTGTTGTTGTTTTCTTTTTAAGATTTTATTTATTTATTCATGAGAGACACAGGCAGAGGGAGAAGCAGGCTCCATGCAGGGAGCCTGATGTGGGACTTGATCCTAGGTCTCCAGGATCAGGCCCTGGGCTGAAGGCAGCACTAAACTGCTGAGCCACAGGGGCTGCCCAGCCTAGGGGTTTCCATATTCACATTTTTGAAGAAAGGAATACTTTAATTTCATGATTGGGTCTGAAGAAAGTTGCCCCAGTGTATTAATGGAAGCTGTTCTAAAATGTTTTTGTTTATAATGTACTTACTTTACTTTAGCATTTATTCAATGAAAACCTTTAAGCCAGTTTAGAAAATCTTCGTATATAGTACTTGTAGAATTTATTAGTTATTGTGGCCTCTCCATCACTGAGAGACTCTGCTGTATGTAGTCTTTACTTTTTTTTTTATTAAATTTTAAATTTTTTATTTTATTTTTATTTATTTATGATAGTCACACAGAGAGAGAGATAGAGGCAGAGACACAGGCAGAGGGAGAAGCAGGCTCCATGCACCGGGAGCCCGACGTGGGATTCGATCCAGGGTCTCTCGGATCGCACCCTGGGCCAAAGGCAGGCGCCAAACCGCTGCGCCACCCAGGGATCCCAAGTTTTAAATTTTTTTAAAGATTTTATTTATTTATTCATGAGAGACACACACAGAGAGAGGCAGAGACACAGGCAGAGGGAGAAGCAGGCTCCCTGTGGGGAGCCAGCCCAATGCGGGACTCAATCCCAGGACCCCAGGATCATGCCCTGAGTGGAAGCCAGAGGCTCAACCACTGAGCCACTCAGGCATCCCTAATTTTTTTCTTTTAAGAGAGAGAGCAGGAGAGAGCATGAGCATGTAAGTGGGGAAAGGGGCAGAGGGAGAGAGAATCTCAGGCAGGCTCTACACCTGATACAGAGCCTGACCTGGGGGCTTGATCTCCCGACTCTGATATCATGACCCAAATCAAGAGCCAGGTGCTTAACTGACTGCTCCATCCAGGTGTCCCTATTATGTTTTAATTTTAGTTTTGGTTAGTTAACATACAGTGTTCTATAGTTTCAGGTGTATATCTTCTTCTGCTCCCCTTACTCTCTTCTTTCCCTTTCTCAGGAAACCTTCAGGGCCAACTTAATTTTCCTGAAGATTGAATCTTTGTTTTTGATTCTACAGGCATATATGTTAATTATGTGAGGGGCACATTAGCCACTTCTCTGTTTACTTTTTCCATAAAACTAGATTTTTAGAGGTGGGGGTTAGTAGTGTACTATGTAGCTTTTGAAGTGTTAACTGGAAAAGATCCCAAGCAGACTCTAAATATTTATTATCATTAGCAGATTACGTAGTATACTTGGTATTTTATTAATAGCGTGGGTCAGGTCCTGTTCCTGCCCTATTGTGGTATATAGGTGTGATACATTGTAATTTGGAGAGCATGTACGTCTGTGCCTTTTTCTTGTTAGCAGTATTGTACCAGAATTTGGCCATAGGTTATAACTTGGAATGATTCTGAGAAATAGTTTTTCATCTTAGTACCAGAATTCATTACATTTGTATTTGTCTTAATATGTTAAGTAAGCATTGTGATATTTGCTTATGTTTTTAAAAGTGACTTTAACATCTGATCTTTTTTATTATTTATTTTTTTGGATATCTGATTTTTTTAAAAAAAAATCATTTATTCTAGAATTTCTGTTTGAGTATTAATGCCGGAAAACTTCAAAGGAGTGTTAACGATGCCTTCTTTGGAATTGCTTATTTGTAGGTAATTGCCTTTAATGCAGCTTAACCAAATGTTAACCAAGTTATGTATTTCTTTTTTGGCAACAGTTCTTGTGACTTCTCACCAGGTGATTTGGTTTGGGCCAAGATGGAGGGTTATCCCTGGTGGCCTTGCCTGGTTTACAACCACCCTTTTGATGGAACATTCATCCGTGAGAAAGGGAAGTCTGTCCGAATTCATGTACAGTTTTTTGATGACAGCCCAACAAGGGGCTGGGTTAGCAGAAGGCTATTAAAGCCATACACAGGTAAGAGAGTCCACTCTGCAGTGTGTGTGTGAGAGAGAGAGAGCATGTAAGAGAGCAAGCATGCAACACAAGAGCACAAGTGTCTGCATCTCCCATACAGTGAAATTAAGTGTATTTTACTCCAATGACTTAGGAGTGGCAGGGTGAATGCTTCCAGCATGGGAAAAAGACACAGCGGAGTGGAGTTTTTATTTCTGTCTTTTCAGTTGACTTACGGCAATATCATTCCCTTAAAGGAAAAATATTTTCATGATTAGATATCATTTGGGCCACAATACCAATTCAGGCATGAAAAGGGTAAATTAATGGTGCCCCATCTTCAGAGATCCAAGAGAAAGTCAGTGCAGTGAGGATATGTAGCATATAGATCAGTGACATTGTCTAGGGCAGATGGAGATGTATGCTTACCTGGCCTTTTTTTTTTTTTTTTTTTTTATTTATTTATTTTTTTAAATTTTTATTTATTTATGATAGTCACAGAGAGAGAGAGAGAGAGGCGCAGAGACATAGGCAGAGGGAGAAGCAGGCTCCATGCACTGGGAGCCTGATGTGGGATTCGATCCCGGGTCTCCAGGATCGCGCCCTGGGCCAAAGGCAGGCGCCAAACCGCTGCGCCACCCAGGGATCCCTTACCTGGCCTTAAATCCTCCCTATGAGCACATCTGAGTTGAGTTTCACATCAGACTTCTGGGCACCATAACTTCCTTTTCCCAGGCCCAGCTTTCTCATGTCCTAGATAACCAGGAGTCCTGCCTGTGCAGCTTCACTTGGGCCAGGGGAACCTATCAGTTGAATTACACAGTGCATGCACACTACATGCACTTGAGCATGAGTAAGTCCTTATCCATTATCCTTAGAATCTCTAGGCTAGGATGTTAACTAAATTCATTGTTTTGGAATCACAAGAAGGGTCCGTTTCCCAGAACTCTATGGGAATCCTGCTTTTTGGTCATAGTGCTTATCCATAGTGCAGGGCCAGGAGGGCACACTGAAGAAAGTTCAGTCTACATGAAAATCTTACCTGTAGGATGTAAACAGAATATGGAAATTTGGTTCTATCTTCCATATTAATTTGCTGCATAATCTTGGCCAACACAATAACTCACATACTGTTTACTCACGTGCACACACACAAGTGTGGGCAGGGAAGGGGGATTAATCTTAAGCCCAGGGCTTAATCTCAGGACCCTGAGGTCATGGCCTGAGCTGAAATCAAGAATGGGATGCTTAACTGACTGAATCACCCAGGCACCCCTAATTTTGAGATTATAAACAAAGGTTTGGCAACATGACTTTTAAAATACCCAGAGTTTACATTTTGTTGTCATTATTTTGTAAAGGCCACCCCTATTGCATAATGCCTTTTGCCCTTTCCGTTCCCAAATTGTTGTAATGGCATGGATGAGAAAAGTAGGTTTTTAATTCTTTGGGGAGGGGGGCGCTTGTCTTAGAATTGTCAAGTAGTTTGCATTGGGTTTTGGGGGAATGATGATGTCATTAGATAGGTGGGCAGTGAGTGCAGCTGCAAAGAGGCACTTGAAGTTAGGAGCCACCCTCCAATGGACTTGATTGTTGCAGTTTGTACTGCTGGTGCCACTCTGTAGAAAAATGGGAAATTGTACCTTTATTTCAGGTAGCTCACTAAGTTGCTAATGTAATGGCACTTCAGGATGTTCTGTTTTGATATACAGTGGAAAAAAGGAAATAATGTAATATTTGGATGCATTAAATTTAGACAAGTTCAGGTTTGCTTTCTAATTATATTTGGTCAGAAGAAAACAAAGACTTATCCATTAGGCCTCTTGGGAAAAAAACCAAACTGTTTTGTGCCATTAGATTTGTGATTAACTTCATCTAATTTTTTGCTCAATGGACAAGTGTGTCATTTAAAATTATAGCTCCTGGGGCACCTGGGTGGCTCACTCAGTTGAGTGTTCAACTCTTTGTTTTGGCTCACGCCTGATCTTGGGCTCCTGAAATGGAGGCCTAGGCCCCACTCAGCAGGGAGTCTGCTTAAGATTCTCTCTCCTCACCCTCTGCCACTTCCCTCACTCAGCATGCACACGCTTTCAGATCTTTTAAAAAATAAGTAATTTAAATAAAAAAGAATAAAGTAAGAGTTTTCACCTGAAAAGAAGACAATTTGATTCAACCTTTAAAAAAACCATTCCAAGTCTGAACTTGGTTATCATTCAAAAATGTTAGTATCCTTACCAGTAGGGTAAGGATACCTGTTTTTGTTTGTAATATACCCTTTAAATTACCTTGGGGATAAACTTAGTATCATAGCTTCATTTAACTGAAAGTGTAGTTTTTGCTTTCCTGAAGTAAAAAAAATTTTTTTTTTTCTGTACAGAGGGTCTCAGACGCTTTTTAAAACCTCTCATGCTTCACCTGAGGAGTTGTGCCGCCTTATCTATTTAGGGTCAGGGTCCCAGGTCATTAGAAGAGAGATGAAGTAGTCATGGGTGACCCAGCAGTTAAGGCAACTTCAAGGAGGTAAAATAGTTAATAAAAGCTTCACTGGTAGTTTTCCCCTGGTAATTCCTTCTTTGTAGGCTTTATCAGTCTTTATCAATCAGAAATAATGGAACATTAAGAACTGTTTGATTCTTTTCATTAAGACAGTTGTACATTGAGCCCATTACTTAGTTAACTGTTCTTATTTATAAATAAGATTTGCTTCATAAGAAATATAAATTAAATCTATGTATTAATTTTTTAGGGTCACAATCAAAGGAAGTACAAAAGGGAGGTCATTTTTACAGTTCAAAGCCTGAAATACTCAGAGCAATGCAACGTGCAGATGAAGCCTTGAATAAAGACAAGATTGAGAGGCTTGAATTGGCTGTGTGTGATGAGCCCTCAGAACCAGAGGAAGAAGAAGAGATGGAGGTGGGATATTGTTAAATAGTCCGTTGTTAATTCTGTTGGAGAGTGATAGAAAAGAGGGATGGGATATATTAAAGGGATATTCCCTTGTTTTATTTATATGTATTATTATTATTTTTTAAAGTTTTATTTATTTATGAGAGACCGAAAGAGAGGTGCAGAGACCCAGGCAGAGGGAGAAGCAGGCTCCATGCAGGGAACCCGACATGGGGCTCGATCCCGGGTCTCCAGGATCAGGCCCTGGGCTGAAGGCGGCGCTAAACCACTGAGCCATCCGGGCTGCCCTATTTATATGTATTATTTATGTGTGTGTGTGTGTGTGTGTGTGTGTGTGTGTGTGTATGTGCACACACTTTAATACTCATACATCCTTTTTTAATTTTCTTTTTATTTGTGAGAGAGAGTGAGCATGGGGAGAGGGAGAGAGAGAATCTTAAGCAGGCTCCACACTCAAGTGTGGAGCCCGATGAGGGGCTTGATCTCACAACCCTGAGATCATGACCTGTTCCAAAATCAAGAATCTGGATGCTTAACTGACTCAGCCACCCAGGTGCTCCAAATACTCATTCATATATATATTTTTTAAAGATTTATTTATTTATTTATTCATTCATTCATGATAGACACAGAGATTGAGAGAGAGGCAGAGACATAGGAGGAGGGCAAAGCGGGCTCCATGCTGGGAGCCCGATGTGGGACTCGATCCCAGGACTCCAGGATCGCGCCCTGGGCCAAAGGCAGGCGCCAAACCGCTGAGCCACCCAGGGATCCCCTCATTCATATACTTTTATGTAGAACTGTAGGTTAAGTTAGATTAGAATCTCAGCAGCCATTTTGCTTTAAGTTCTCAAGTTCAAACCTAGAAGACATCCCATAAGTAGTAGTACCATTTTGGTAACAAGTAATGAGCTCAGGAAAGTAAGGACATGGTGGTAAAACTGGTTATGAGGTCTGGTGGTAAGTCTCTATGAGAGTGTGGTCAAGCTCTGGAAATTAGTTACTTGATGTTCTTTTTGTTTTGTTTGTGTTTTGGATAAAAGAATAGAGGTTAAATAACCTTGAGATACAGCCTGAGTTTCAAATGTTAATGGTCACTATTTTGAGTGAATTAAATCATTTTTCTCTAATTTAACAGATTAATGAACTATACGCTTAAGAGATTCATTTATGACTAGCCCTGATTTTATGTTTTATTCTATTACAGATTGGGAATAAACAAGCTAATCTAATGGGTATTTTAAGAGAAATGAAAGAAAAATGTTTTTAATCTTATTTTTGAGGTCGAGACCAGGGTTTATAACATAAATGAAAGATTTAGAACTGGATGGTAATACAGAGATCATTTAGTCTCCTATAACTTGTGTGGGAGATCCAATCCATGATAAGTGAATGTCTTGCCCAAGAAACTACAGCTGGTTTGTGGAAGAGCAAGGACTAGAAACCAGTATAGATTGCACTGCTTTCTTATGCTGAAGAATTTATAAAATGGCAGACTTCATATGTCCCTCTGGGAGAGGTGACCCTAGAAGAAAGGTAACAGGGAGATTTAAAAGTTCCTTCCACAGCTGTTAATGAGGGCATCGTGTGTAGGTAGGTATTTGGGGTGTATGGTCTTGCTAATGGCTTCATCACTGTTGTATGGGATAAAACTGTCATGAGAGAATCACTTAATCCTGTAGTGTGATGCTACTGAAATTGATAATCTTTCAGTGAAAGAAAATAGTATCTCATTTCTGGAGCTGGGTTCTTGATACAGGATGTTGCAGCATATTGAGATACTCACAGCAGTATTGCAATTTTTCAGATTTTGTTTTGTATTTAAATAACACTTTCTTTGCCTGCCAGGTAGGTGCAACTCATTCATCAGAAAAGAGTGAAGAAGACAATGAAATTGAAAGTGAAGAAGAAGTAAGGCCTAAGGTCCAAGGATCTAGGCGAAGTAGCCGCCAAATAAAAAAACGAAGGGTCATATCAGACTCTGAGAGTGACATTGGTGGCTCTGATGTGGAATTTAAGCCAGATGCTAAGGAGGAAGGAAGCAGTGATGAAATAAGCAGTGGAGTAGGGGATAGTGACAGTGAGGGCCTAGACAGCCCGGTCAAAGTTGCTTCAAAGCGGAAGAAAATGGTGACTGGAAATGGCTCTCTCAAAAGGAAGAGTTCAAGGAAGGAAATGCCCCCGGCCACCAAACGATCAACTGGCATTTCATCGGAAACCAAGAGTGCTTTGAATGCTTACTCTGCCCCTCAAAATTCTGAATCTCAAGCCCACATTGGTGGGGGATGTGATGATAGTAGTCGCCCCACTATCTGGTATCATGAAACTTTAGAATGGCTTAAGGAGGAAAAGAGAAGAGATCTACATAGGAGGCGACCTGATCACCCTGATTTTGATGCATCCACACTCTATGTGCCTGAGGATTTCCTTAATTCCTGTACTCCTGGGATGAGGAAGTGGTGGCAGATCAAGTCTCAGAACTTTGATCTGATTATATTTTATAAGGTGGGGAAGTTTTATGAGCTGTACCACATGGATGCTCTTACTGGAGTCAATGAACTAGGGCTGGTATTCATGAAAGGCAACTGGGCTCATTCTGGTTTCCCTGAAATTGCATTTGGCCGATACTCTGATTCTCTGGTTCAGAAGGGCTATAAAGTAGCACGAGTGGAACAGACTGAGACCCCAGAAATGATGGAGGCACGATGCCGGAAGATGGCACATATATCTAAGTATGACAGAGTGGTGAGGAGGGAGATCTGTAGAGTCATTACCAAGGGTACACAGACCTACAGTGTATTGGAAGGTGACCCTTCTGAGAACTACAGTAAGTATCTTCTTAGCCTCAAAGAAAAAGAGGAGGATTCTTCTGGCCACACTCGGGTCTATGGAGTATGTTTTGTTGATACCTCACTGGGAAAGTTTTTCATAGGTCAGTTTTCAGACGATCGCCATTGTTCCAGGTTTAGGACTCTAGTGGCACACTATCCTCCAGTACAAGTCTTATTTGAGAAAGGAAATCTCTCAACAGAAACTAAGATGATTCTGAAGGGTTCATTATCCTCCTCTCTTCAGGAAGGTCTCATACCAGGCTCCCAGTTTTGGGATGCAGCCAAAACTTTGAGAACTCTCCTTGAAGAAGAATATTTTAAGGAAAAGTTAAATGAGGACAGTGGGGTGATGTTACCCCAGGTGCTTAAAGGTATGACCTCAGAGTCTGATTCTCTTGGGCTGACACCAGGAGAGAAGAGTGAATTGGCCCTCTCTGCTCTAGGTGGTTGTGTCTTCTACCTCAAAAAATGCCTTATTGATCAAGAGCTCTTATCAATGGCTAATTTTGAAGAATATGTTCCCTTGGATTCTGATGTGGTCAGTGCTACAAGACCTGGTGCTGTTTTTGCTAAAGCCAATCAACGAATGGTGCTAGATGCTGTGACATTAAGCAACTTGGAGATTTTCATGAATGGAACAAATGGTTCTACTGAAGGGACCCTGCTAGAGAAGATTGATACTTGCCATACTCCCTTTGGTAAGCGGCTTCTAAAGCAGTGGCTTTGTGCCCCACTCTGTAGCCCTTACGCTATCAGCGATCGTCTAGATGCTATAGAAGACCTCATGGTTGTGCCTGACAAAATCTCTGATGTGGCAGACCTTTTAAAGAAGCTTCCAGACCTCGAGAGGCTGCTGAGTAAAATTCATAATGTTGGGTCTCCCTTGAAGAGCCAGAACCACCCAGATAGCAGAGCTATAATGTATGAAGAGACTACATACAGCAAAAAAAAGATTATTGATTTTCTTTCTGCTCTAGAAGGATTCAAAGTAATATGTAAAATTATAGAGATCATGGAAGAAGTCGTGGACAACTTTAAGTCTAAAATCCTTAAGCAGGTTATTACTCTGCAGACAAAAAATCCTGAGGGCCGTTTTCCTGATTTGACTGTAGAATTGAACCGATGGGATACAGCCTTTGATCATGAAAAGGCTCGAAAGACTGGACTAATTACTCCCAAAGCAGGATTTGACTCTGATTATGACCAAGCTCTTGCTGACATAAGAGAAAATGAACAGAGCCTGCTGGAATACTTGGAGAAACAGCGCAGTCGAATTGGCTGCAGGACCATTGTCTACTGGGGGATTGGTAGGAACCGTTATCAGTTGGAAATTCCAGAGAATTTCATCACTCGTAATTTGCCAGAAGAATATGAGTTGAAATCTACCAAGAAGGGCTGTAAACGATACTGGACCAAAACTATTGAAAAGAAGTTGGCTAATCTGATAAATGCTGAAGAACGGAGAGACGTATCATTGAAGGACTGTATGAGGCGACTATTTTATAACTTTGATAAAAATTACAAAGACTGGCAGTCTGCTGTTGAGTGCATCGCAGTATTAGGTAAGACTTGGAACCAGCTTGTTCCTAAGGCTTTGGTTAGTCATGCCTTGTATCTTGTGCATTAAGATTTAAATCCATTGGACATTTGCCATGGAGGATATCTCTCAGCACAGGTAATGAGTGTATAGATTTGCCTCCTCACTAGACAGAATGACTAGTTTAGTTTGCCTGTAGCAATTTAAGCTATTCACTTTTTGGCCTTATTCATAAGTCTTGAATAATTGAACGGAAGACTAATGGGTTTTTAGTTTTTTCTTTTTTAAAGCAGGGGCTTTCTTCTGTTTTTGTTTTTAAGGCAGGGCTTGAACCCTACGACCTTGAGATTGTAGGACTAGAGCTGATCTCAGGAGTCATATGCTCCAATCATATGGAGCCACCCAGGCACCCCAGATTTTTAGTACTTTAATGAGGTCATTGTTTTATTATTTATTTAGATTTTATTTATTCATAGACAGAGAGAGAGAGGCGCAGAGACACAGGCGGAGGGAGAAGCAGGCTCCATGCAGGGAGCCTGATGTGGGACTTGATCCCGGGTCTCTAGGATCACACCCCAGGCTGCAGGCGGCGCCAAACTGCTGCGCCACCAGGGCTGCCCAGGTCATTTGTTTTAGATCAGATTACCTTCTCAATTGAATTTTTAGCATCTGATATTTTTTATTTTTTATTTATTTTTTATTTGAAATTCAGGAGAGACACTGAGAGAAAGGCAGAGACGCAGGCAGAGGGAGAAGCAGGCCCATGCAGGGAGCCCGATGTGGGACTTGATCCCAGGACCCCAGGATCACGCCCTGAGCCAAAGGCAGATGCCCAACTGCTGAGCCACCCAGGCATCCCATTGTTCTTTCTGATACTGGTTTTAAGCTTCTTTTTGTTAGACGAAATTAAAACTCTCCTGGCCCATCACTTCTTCGTTCTGTATTTTCAGTTATTCTCTTTATCTGTGTATTGCAAGATTTTAATCATCTTTTTTCTTTTAGCCTAATATATCACACTTTCTTTCCTGCAATTGATTTCTAAGGGCTTTGATTAATATATTTGTAATTTAATAGCTTTTTCAGCTTCATTAAATAATTTCCTTTTTCAATTTTATGGCCAATTATTTGAGCCTTTGCTGTTTTACACAGTTTAGGGTTTTTCCCTATATTTTAAAAATACAGTAACCATAGTTTACCCAAATTTATAACAGAACTATTTTGATCTGAATGCAACTGTCTGGGATAGAATAGCATCCTTCAGTTTTTGCCACATTTTTCTTAAACTAGTACAGCTTTGAATGGTTTGATGGGTAATTTAAATCTTCCCTCAACACAGGCATTCAGAATTGGTGAATTCATTTTCCTCTTAAGATTGTTTTTTATCAGTGTACCTGTTGTGACAACATTCTGCTTCTAAGAAGTGCTAGGTCCAGGATTAGGTCAAGTAAAATATGTCAGTATAGCATTTCCCTGTTGTATTTCTTAGCTTCCCCATGGCATTCCTCTGGTCCAGATGTTAAAGGACTAAGTCTTACTTTGAGGTGAGAGATTTTGGGCTGAAAATTAGTTATTTCTCATTTCACTACAAGTGGTCTAATGAAGACACAGAAAACATTTAGTACTGACTTATTTTCTGTTAATAAATGCATAAACAAAACATTTTATGTATTCTAGAGTGCCTATTGTTAGGGGAAAAAAACCCTATGTCTAAAAAGCAAGTAGAACATCCCACCCACTGAAAAAGTATTTTGGATTTTTTTTTTGTTTTTTAATTTTTTTTTTTATTTATTTCGGAAAGATTTTTTTAGATTAGTTGGGTATCTTGTGCTTCTCAAGCAACCTCAAAAATGATGAAGCCTCACTTTTACCCTCTCTTTAACAGATGTCTTACTGTGCCTGGCTAACTACAGTCAAGGGAGTGATGGCCCTATGTGTCGTCCAGTAATTTTGTTGCCAGAAGAAGGCACTCCTCCCTTCTTAGACCTTAGAGGATCACGTCATCCCTGCATTACGAAGACTTTTTTTGGAGATGACTTTATACCCAATGACATTCTAATAGGCTGTGAGGAAGAGGAGGAGGAAAATGGCAAAGCTTATTGTGTGCTTGTTACTGGACCTAACATGGGGGGCAAGTCTACACTCATGAGACAGGTAAACCGAGCTTTAAAGTTTGTTACAGAAAGTCATTAAGAATATATTAGATATATAGGCCATCCTTCCAAATAGCACATAAATTATATAGAATTCAGTCACTAGCATACTAGGAAACAAAGGAAAAATGCTTTGTATTGTAAAATTGAGAAATGTATTTTACCTTTATCAAATAACTGCCTGATGTTACGGGAAGTGTACGTTAAAAAGGCCAAAGAGGTTTTAGCTTATGATTTCTTTACAAACTCTTTGACTGGGTTGGATTTCCTCTGAGGGTAGATGTATTAATGAATGAAAATGTTGCAGGTTTGTCCCTCAGGTTCATGACCGACTTATTCAGGTAAGAAAGCACATAAAATAAAATTCATGACTTCTAGTAACTTGGAAACTGCTTTTAGAACTGCTTTTAGAAAAGACAGTAAATATCTGTTTTTATATCTGGGGTTGGCCAGCCACTGAGCTAAACATGATTTACATTTTTTTAAAGCGTTGTGGAAAGGAAAAAATGTGACCGAGACATTGGGCCCTTCACTAAAAATGTTTGCCAACCCCCCTGCTCTCTTGTATGATCTTCTACTTACTTAGGTTCACCAAATTTGCTAACTAGCAAGAGGCAGTATAGTATATTGTGCAGTGGTTTTCAACCCCATTTTCATTTATCATCAGTTGGGAGAGCTTGACAAAAGTATAGGAAGGGGTTCCATCATCCCAGATTGATTCATTTGGTCCAGAATTGGTTCTAGACATCAGTAATTTTAAAGAGCTCCTAAGTGATTGTATGTGTAGTCCTCCAGTGTTGAGAATCACTAATGCAGTGGGTTAAAAATTCAAGGCTCTGAGTTTTTTTTTTTTTTTTTAATTTTTTTAAAACTTATTTATTTATGATAGTCACACACACAGAGAGAGAGAGAGGGGCAGAGACACAGGCAGAGGGAGAAGCAGGCTCCATGCACCGGGAGCCCGATGTGGGATTCGATCCCGGGTCTCCAGGATCGCGCCCTGGGCCAAAGGCAGGCGCCAAACCGCTGCGCCACCCAGGGATCCCAAGGCTCTGAGGTTTTAAGGCCGGTTGGGCCCTATAAGCCTCTTGCTTTGCTAGGCTTCCCTTTGCCTACTTTGGATTGTGAACAATTTTTTTAAGAGTGCCTGACTCGTATATAATCATTCTTACGAAAGATAAATGTTTATTAGCTTGGCTTATTGCTTGTTTTCTGAATATCTTATGTATCCCTCTCTATCTCTGTGTTTTTTTTTTTTTTTTTTTTACTAATTGGTACTAAAGACCTTTTTCTTCCTTCATTCACAGGCTGGCCTATTAGCTGTAATGGCCCAGATGGGTTGTTATGTACCTGCTGAAGTGTGTAGGCTCACACCAATTGATAGAGTATTTACTAGACTTGGTGCCTCAGACAGAATAATGTCAGGTGAGTTTTCACCTAAGGATTTATTATTTGACCCTTCATTTCTGTAATACATCTGCCTTGAAACTTGTGTATGAGCCATTTCAAGTGGATGTTTGATTTTTCTTGTTTTTCGAAGTGTAATACTTTCAGGCATTTGAAAAGATTATTTCAAGAATTGCATAATCTCTTAATGAGATGTAACCTTTAGTACTGGGTAGGTCATGATATGAACCTAAAAGATGAAGTACTGTTTTTAAAAGATGAATGTACTGTTTTAGGATGCTAAAAAAAGATCTCCTGTGTGCTTTTTTAGGCGAAAGTACATTTTTTGTTGAATTGAGTGAAACTGCCAGCATACTTACGCATGCAACCGCACATTCTCTGGTGCTTGTGGATGAATTAGGTAAGACATTACAATTTCCATTTGGAGGCTGTTTTTAAAACTTTAATTTTTCTTGAAGATGGCCAGACCTTTCTTGAAAAAAAGTTTGCACTCACCTTTGTGTCATAGATAAAGGTCTTTGGTTAATTACCAAGGTTCTAAACTTTATTTGTAGTTGTTACAATATGAGGATGTGTAATGAGAAACTAATAGGGCATTTCTGAAGAGTACTCTTAAAAAAAGAAACACGGGCATCTGGCTGGCTGTTAGTAGAATGTGTGACTCAATTGCAGGACTGTAAACATTTGATCCTCTTGTTGGGTGTAGAGATTACCCAAAATCTTTTAAAAATAGAAAGGTGCCCTTCACCAAGGGTTGCTAAGTGCATCTATGTAGCTAAAAACAGGGCTTATTCTTTGGGTGCACAAATTGTTACTACTTTTTTTTTTGTTATTACTATTAATCCTTTCCCCCCCTTTTTTCATTCCTTTGTGAAATCTGTCTTCTGGTATAAGGCAGATGCATAATTTATGCATATTTTATTTTAATAGGGAGAGGTACTGCAACATTCGATGGAACAGCAATAGCAAATGCAGTTGTTAAAGAACTTGCTGAGAACATAAAGTGTCGTACATTGTTTTCTACCCATTACCATTCGTTAGTAGAAGATTATTCTCAAAATGTTGCAGTGCGCCTGGGCCACATGGTATGTATAAAGTGCTTATTCAAAGTGCTTAATCAAAAGTTTAGATTTTTGAGGCAATCAAGTCAGGTACTTCCATTGCTAGCACATGAATAGAACATAATAATAAACTATTTTCCTTTTTTAGGCATGCATGGTAGAAAATGAATGTGAGGATCCTAGCCAGGAGACTATTACCTTCCTTTATAAATTCATTAAGGGAGCTTGTCCTAAAAGCTATGGCTTTAATGCAGCAAGGCTTGCTAATCTTCCAGAGGAGGTTATTCAAAAGGGACATAGAAAAGCAAGAGAATTTGAGAAGATGACTCAATCACTACGATTATTTCGGTAATTATATTCGGGATATAATTTTGCCATGCAGCTGACCTTATTAAAACCATAAAGGGGGATGGTTGATACACTGTAAAAAACACGAACTAAGCCCTTTTTTTTTTTTTTTTTTTAATTTTAAGGGAAGTTTGCCTGGCTAGTGAAAGGTCGACTGTAGATGCTGAAGCTGTCCCTAAGTTGCTGACTTTGATTAAGGAATTATAGACTACATTGGAAGCTTTGAGTTGACTTTTGACAAAGGTGGTAAATTCAGACAACGTTATGATCTAATAAACTTTATTTTTTAAAAATGACCATTTTTCCATTTTCTTTCTAGGAAATTAAACCCTTTTAATTCTTATCTACCTTCTACATAATGGTTATTGAATACTCCACAATATATTAAGTCTAGATGTTATGGTACATGCATACACTTTCAGGCTGTTTATACCCACTGTCACCAATACACATAAATGGGGGGGGAGGGAGCTATGAAACTGTATAGGGCTGTATATATACTTGTCTCAGCTTAATGCAGGAAATTGTTTTTAATTTCCAGCAGTTTAGTCTAAACTGTTCAAAAAAAAACTATGAACAGAGTTCAAATACAGGACTGTTTTGAAGAGACTTTCTAAAGTGTACTTTAAAACATAGTAGTTTTTACCTTTCACAAAACTGAGTTACAAGAATACTTTTGTTTTACAGTGCATCCCTTCCTAGGAAGTCTCATTAAAACACTCACTTTTTCTAGGGGTGATTTTGAATGCTGCACAGGGAAGGGAAGGAAATAATAGTCTTAACTTTTCTTAAAGGATACCAGAAACATTGCTGGATATAATTTAAGATTAGTGTTTTCTCTTTCATAGAAAGAACGTACATACTGGGACATGAGTACAGTTACAGCAAGTCTAGGTGTGCTAACAAAACAGGGCACATTCAAGTACAAGAAGATTTGCTTGAAATTAAAAACAAACTACATGAGATTAAAGCATTAAAATCATATTTCTCAATCTGAATACATGTTAAAAAAAAATCAAAAGAAACGCAGAAGTGCTAGCTCACATTTTTACCATATTACAAAAGCAATTGGTACCCATGTCCATAAAGGCAGCAACAAAGCTGCTTGTCTATTGAAGAGTACTACTGCAAATTGGACTGCATTCAATGCTAGTTGTAAAAACACCAGCTTTTTTTCAGAAGTTGGTATCTGTACAAAATTGCAGCTTATTTCTTCACTTCTGTCCCTTCAAAAGTCTTTACACAGTAATGCTAAAACACCCAGCTTTGAGATCCTGAGTCAATATATTGCCACTTTCTTTTTGGTAGCTTGAGCTTCATAGTGTCAACTGACCTCGTGTATCCATTTTTAATACAGTCTCTTCCTGTAGCATGGGCAAATATTTTAAATCTTCTTCCAAAAAAAATGTTTTAAGTTATGATGTTAGAATGGCAGGACTTTTCTTTAGGGAAGGAATTCAGTTGTGCTGCAATGTATTAGATTCTATAGGTGGAGCAGAGTCATATAGTGTATCTGTATCATGTGTAGGCTCACCAGCTAATGTACAAGGATTAGACAGTGTTCCAGCACCACAGTCACAGAAAAACCTAAAGCAAAATGAAAACCCAAAAATTAGGAAAGTGAGGGGGGGGAAATAAGTGGGTAATAGAGCAAGCAAGTGTGCTACATACCTATCATGTCTAATAAATTCTACATCATGTCCCTGATGGCACTTCTTAATGCAGTTCACACATATGGCATTTCGATCTGTGGTGTTACAAGTGTGACATCTAAAAAGCAAAAGCTTATGTTATTTTTCTTGAACATGTTATTTCTCAAAATACTGCATTTTACCCTATGACCTTTGGTTTAGAAGATGACCAAAACCCAAATTTTTGTGGCTCAGCCCAGATTAATTCTGCAAAAGGACTTCAATGTATTAAGTCAATCTCCTGTTTAGGGTCTTCTGAGAAAAACTGATTTGCAAATTGCAGAAAGGCAGCTGAAACTTTGAATAAAAAAAAAAAACTATCAAAGTCTTTATGAATTAACCTGAGGGCAGGGAGAAGGGAGTCCAAAACTACTCAGTGACTGGGGAATATCTAACAATTACAGCTTTACTTTGAAACTCCTATGCAAACAAAAGCATTGTGTTCCACCTTCCTAGTGATAGCAATAGTTGGTGCAGTATATTTTTTCCATATTTATGGTCTCACACTCTTCAAGTAGATTGATTATAGAACTTAATGTGGACAAACAAAATTCTCAGTTATATTCTCTTTCCATTGGCAAATACTCAATTTTCTCTAGCTTACATTTAAGAGAAAAATCTGAAATTGTTATGTCTTGCCAGTTTAGAAAAGAAAATCACTATCCCCCTTTTCAAGACTCACAAGTAATTTAGAAATATACCTGTAGAAATCATGCATGGGATAGCTGGTATAACTTGATATTTTATATAAACATTGGCCTCTACTAACAGCCTTTTCTATGGCGTCTTGATTGTTCATTATTTTGTTATCTGTAATAGAAGAAAAAATAAGTTCTAAAAGACTTATAGATTCTAGGATTCTAATAGAAGAATCACTTTTTAAGACCTTTAAAGGAGGCTAACCAACGAAAGCAAAAAAAATCAGCTTAAAATAGAAATTGGTTTTCCTTGCGTAAGAAACTCCCAACTGTTTAGAACAAGTCAAAGCTTTCAAAATAGTCCCTGAGTTGTAGTTAACTTGGGAGAGTGATAGCAATGGCTTCTGATACCAGTATCTTCTCATGGCATATTTTGTGTATCCACAGGCAGAGCAGAGCATATTCCAACATACCTTTCATTGTCACATTAACACCAGATGCTAAAAATAAGCCTCCAAACCGGTTGTTAAAAATCTGATTGCCTTCTAGTGTTGCAGTTGCGTGATTTGTAATTTCAATACCTGAAGTAAAATTTACAAACAGTAGATATATCACCACATTATACAGTTTAACTCTCAACATCTAAAGAATAAGATGCAAATGACTGAGTCACTGAACATTTATCTTCTACAGTTAATAGTCCATAATCCTTGCTAAAGAAGGAATGCTACTACAAATGGTTCATTACTACTTTATTTTCTTTGCAAGCAGAAGAGGATAATGTCTGTGCAGAATTCTGTTTAGGTAGCCACTAGTTATACACATGAAGAAATGAAGAAAAAGGAAGCTGGATGGTTATGTGGGATATTTAAAAACAAACAAAAAACACGTCATCTTCCTGGCAAAAGGTTGAAATAATATGCACAATATTTGGATTTACTTAACCAAGATCTTTAAAAAGTCTGAGGCCAGAGAGTTTGAATTTATTGTATTCCAATGGTAGTACAAGCCTGCACTCTATCCCAATTAAGGTTTCATAATTACTACTGAGTAGCAGGAGAGATTTCTTAAAACTCTGGCTTAGAATAGAATCCAGAACTTGGACTGGGTGCTCTCCTAAGCCATGGTTAATTGACAGGCATTCAGCCACTTTCACAATACATTTTGCACACCTTCAGTTATTAAGCAAAAAAATTAATATATTTAGAAACTAAACATTTATAGAAGACAAGCTCCAGGTAACAAAAGAACATACAAACCTGCAGCAAATCCATCAAATATTCTGTTTTTCCTTAAGACTGGATGACTATTAGTGCTGATGAGAACACCTGCTTGAGCATTCCTGAAAATATCATTTTCTTCAAGGAGACCTATAATAAAATATTTCCTCAGATTAAGGCTAATGCACATAAACAAGTTTTATGAGCCTTTTTGGTGGTATTTAGTTTTTTTCTTTTAGTTTCTTATTGCGTTGTATGAAATTCACAGGACTAATTTTTCAGCTGAAAAGAAAGTTTATTAGTAAATCAGAGGAGTTTATGGCAGGACATAACCAAAAACTGCTTAAAATGGCATGTGAGCTTTCTAAACGAATGATTGAAAATTTCATGGTAGCAGGAACCATGACTAGTTCACTCACCATTTTATTCCCAGTGGCTGCAGGCACATAGTCCTCACTAAAAATACTGAATTAAAAAAATTAGTTCCTTCTAAGTATTTTTAGAACTTATGCAGCCTTAATGTTTTCATTCAAGCCCTGATTAATCCCACTATTATTACAATAATTACTTGATAATTTACTCCAGTTTCTCTTCTATTTTTCCGTTTCCTCCAACTCTTATGTTCCTTTCTCCACTTAAAAACCATTTTCAGAATAAAGTTTAAAATTAAGTTGCTACTTAAAGCCTTTCAAAATGTTCCCCTAACCTATTCTGTTGTCTTACTATGTTACCTATGCTTCTGATTATGCTACACGTTTTTATCTCTAATGCCTTTGGTTTGTGTTATTTCCTCATCCTGGAATGTCCTGCCCTCTTTATTCCTAATGTCATTTTCTCTGGAAGATTTGTTACCCTCCACCAAATTTATTCTCTCTTCTGAGAGTACAACAATATAATGATTAAAAAGTGAGCTGAGGAATCGGACTTGAGGTCTTCAAATATGGATTCCACCACCTTCTAGGTCTGAGTAGGTAAATTATTTACCTACTTTGTCTCAGTTTCCTTATCTAAACTGGGCATGATGGCACCTACATATAGGGTTATAATGAGGATTAAATGAATTAATACATGCGACAGTACACATGTGAAAGTAATATTACTCCTATAAAACCCACTGAACTATCAGTTGTGTACTAGCATTTCTCTGCTCTCTGAAGACATGAAACTTTATTATTTCTGTGGACATTGAATACATCTGTGGTATTTCAGTTTTGGCCTCTAAATTGCTTTCCACTGGAAAAGACCATTTCAAAGTCCCTACCTCTAATCTGCTTCTGCTGAGATCCAGTCTGAACTCGCCTACAAAGTCTCTTAGGATTTGGGCCCCGCCCCTTCTCTAGCCTCAACTCTAAGTACCTCTGTACACCTTACTAAACCACTTTGTTTCCTGTAGACTTCTGTTTACAATGTGCCATTAGACTATAAACTTGCTGGATGTAGTTTTATTGACCATTTTTAGCATCTGTATCAGTTGGTACAGAGGTGTTCAATTAATATGTACAAATGAAAGTGTGACTTATGCCTTCTACATCTGGAATGGCCTCCCCACCCCACAATTTACCAGTGAATACTCATTTTTCAAGACATAGCTCAAGAGTGATTTTAGTCCATGAACCTTTTCTTCACACCTTACAAATAAAACCATCCACTGTATTGCATTTGTTCATTATATCCTGTAAAGACTCCTAGGAGATCTGTCACCTTACTGAATTACTAGGTTATGAGCTCTTTCAGAGTCTATGCCATTAATAGAATCATCACTGCTTGGCTGTAGTAAATTTTGAATTATTTTGTAGTAAGAACTAGCTATCCTTCCATATTAGATATGTACAGTGCTGGGTTGCTGACATTTCAGGAATGGGAATGGTGATAAATTTGCATTTGACATTCTCCCCTAATCACTATGAACAACGTGCATTTGCAAGGGGCAGGGACAGTGGAACCTTTGCCTCAATGCAAAATGAGTTGACCTTTACGTACACAAAACCAGGCACACCTTGTCTTCATTAATTCCATTCTCCAACAAACAGTTGTAAACAGGTACAAAGCAATACTTATTTACTACAGACATTTTCATTTATTTACAAGCCAATTAATTTCTATCCTAGTTCTATAACTGGACCTTGACGTTTATTATATCACTATTCTAAATAAGGTCCAGAAAAGAGAATAAACAAATTCTACCTTTAAAAAGCCTAACAACTAGCACACTCAAGATGGCTAGAAAGAGAAAAGAAAAATTGTGTAGATCTCTTTCTGCTTTACCTCTAGGCACTAATCTTATAAACTATTTCAAGATTTGGTAAGGAAAAAGACTGAGATTCACTCAATTATAATTCATTAATTGGCAATGTCACTGATCATTAGAGATATGGAGGAAGAATAATGAAAAATTGGATTTTTTACTAATGCAAAATTAACAACAATACCTCGACCCCCATTAAATATACAGATGCCACCATCTCTTCCATCATGGATTTTATTTCTTCTTAGTGTAGGATTACTATCTGTCTTAATCCAGACTCCAGCCATTGCATTGTCAAATATTTCATTGTCTTCTATACAGCCTAGACCTACAAGTGGAAGAATTGAGGTTATGTCATTTGGAAAGTATATTTCTAAAGGCAATTAGCAATAAGAAAAGGATGAAAGATTAAACCTACCAGAATTATAAACAAGAATTCCACCATTCTGTCCTCCCCAGATTTTGTTGCGTCTAATTTTGGGGTTGCTTCCAGTCCTATAGATATAATAGAAAAAAATGCCATCTTAACTGCTTCTATTCCCATATCCCATGTTATGTGAGGTAACAGTGAAAAAATTCATATTAATTATAGTAAGAAGAACTATACAATGGAGTCTTTCCAGATGCTCTGAGAAATTTGTCAGTAAAGACACTAGTTTAATTTTGCTTAATTCTATTTCCCATAGAATACACTTAGCTATAGATTAATTACTATAGAGTCTCCTAATACATAAACTAAACTGAGGAGATTAAAAAAATAGTAGTCACTTAATCTATAAAGATTTTATTTATTCATGAGAGAGACAGAGAGAGAGGCAGAGACGTAGGCAGGGGGAGAAACAGGCTCCCCTCAGGGAGCCCGATGTGGGACTCAATCCTTGAACTCCAGGATCACGCCTTGAGCCGAAAGCAGAGCTCAACCACTGAGTCATCCAGGCATCCTGATTAAGTGACTACTATTATGGTATACTTCCCTAATATATAAAATGAAGGGCTGAATTATAAGTACTACTAGTTTCTAAAACTGTTAAAATATAGGAAATAGTGTAAAAAACTATTAATTTTACAGAAATAGTGTAAAAACGGAAGCTCCCATTTACTGAGTGCCTACAACATGCCACATATAGCTCACAAGTGTTTTCATATAGCCTTCTACTTTCCAAGTATGGTGGAGTACATTGGAAACTATGACTGTTAACAGTGGATAATATAACAGTGGAAATGTGCTCTTATGGCAGGTGTATGTGCCACTGGTTGCTTGCCTCAGCTGGTTCAAAAAAACAACAACTATATTCTGACAAAGCCAAGCATGTGGTAAGAGTATGAATATATATACAAAAGGAGGAATAAAGACTGAGCATTAAATAACAAGGAAAGTTCTACATACCCCACATATTACCACCCAACTCCCTCCCAAAAGAAAGCCAAATGTGAAAACATTTACCTTATCTGAACCCCAGAATACATATGATTATAGATATCATTGTCCTCTAGCACTCCATGTCCATTGTCATAAAAATAAACACCAACCTAAAATTAAAAAAAAATGTTTTCAAGTGACAAAAAAGTGTTCATAAAACAACGTATTTCCCATATAAGAGTCCAAAATAATTTTACCTGCTTTCCACTATGTATCCTGTTTCTTCTCAGTACTGGAGTGCTGCCAGTTGTCACCCAGACCCCAGCCAGAGTATTACTATAAACTTCATTCTCTTCTATTACGCCTTGTCCTTTCTCATGCTAAATAAAAGTTACATTGATTACGATATATATCTTCTGGAAACAAGTAGTTTATAGTGTGTTCTCCTCCCCTTAAAGACAGTTATGATTAAAAAAACTCAACTTTTACTTTTTTTTTTTTTTTTAAGATTTTATTTATTTATTCACAAGAGACACAGAGAGAGAGAGAGAGAGAGAGAGAGAGAGGCAGAGACACAGGCAGAGGGAGAAGCAGGCTCCATGCAGGAAGCCCGACATGGGACTTGATCCCGGGTCTCCAGGATCATGCCCTGGACTGAAGGGGGCAATGCCACTGGGCCACCGGGGCTGCCCTTTTTAATATGGATGAGGAGGTGGTTAACATTGTTTTTGTATAGCCTCTACCCTGAATTTAAACTCCAGAAGCTTTTGTACTATTCTTTATGTGGTCTTACACTTTAAAGCTTCTCATTTCATTCTATGATATAAAATAAACTGAAGAGTTCGCATTTTAGTAAGCTAATAGGTATTGCAAGTTTATTACTGGTGAAATCATTCAAAATAAGGTCTCAGGTTACTAAATGTTATTTAGAGCAGAAGACTCAAGACACGGACATTTTTAGACATGGACATTTCTATAACTGAAAATAAAAATTAGAGACATTACCTGGCATTACACAAGGACCTTTCTAAAATTTCCTACATTTTTTCATTTGAATCAGTTGTAACAGTTTCAGATATACCATGGTCAGAAGATACATGAGCAATACATGGTCTTAAAATTTTCTAAGATGCTCAATTATGTTTCAACATAAATTAAATGAAAAATTGGCTTTTCAAAAAATATTCAAAAATACTCAAGTTGGTATTATTAGTACTTTCAGTGATACTACGGATTTACTTAATACTTTTGGAAAATTTCAGACTCCTAGTGCAGTCACACCAGCAAAACTCCAGTGTAACAAATGTAACTCAGCCAAATCAGCGGTTTTGAGTTCAGCCTAAAATGCCAATTATAATTAAAGACTTTAATAAAAAGGTATACTCTGCATAAATTCAGTCAGTTGAATTTTACAGAACACTATACACACTGTAAACGTTATTCATATACTAGCAGGGAGAATAAGAGTCTTACTTATTGTATAACTATTAAAGACCGTCATAAATTCATACACTGTAAGCTGAATATGGCCTATCTAGAGCTACATATAATTCTGTCCTCTTCTATCCTTTATTCCCTGGTTTTGATGCATGACATTCTAGAACTGTAATTCATTAACTTACCACATAAATCCCACCATGCTGGCCATCGTGAATTTTGTTATGTCGAACAATTGGACAACTGTTTGTTCTAATCTGAATTCCTGCTAATGCATTGCCTATTTAAAAATAAAAGTTACAATGTCAACATATAGAGCCTTGTGGAACACAGAATTTTACATTACACAGTAGTTTAAATTTTTAGAATTTTAGGAAAAGCATGATTTTGTGAAATATGTCATATTCAGAAAGATATTTATGGTCCTTAAGTACTAAAAAACAAAATTAAGGGAACTATGTATATAAAAAGAAAAATTGTAGGCAGTATAATAGTTAAGGGTAGAGACTCTGAAGCCAGGCTGCCAAGTTTTAAATCCCAGGATTTAAATCCCAGAATCCCAGGATTCTACCTTCCTGTGTGACTTTGAGTATGTTAATTTCATTGTACCTTTGTTTCCTGACCAGAGTGGGGATATTTAATAGTGTCTATGTTACAGGTTGATGTGAATATTCTATGACTCAATTCAGGTAAGATGTTCAGAATAAACCTGGAATTGAGTAAGCTTTATGTAAGTATTATCCAGATAAGTATTAGCAAAAGAGAAACTCCAGAAACATATCAGCGTCTAGTACACACACATCTAATAATGGTCTGCTAAATGAATATCTTAAGTTTTAATGAGGAATAAGTATTTTCCCATTATAGTTTTTTTTTTTTAAGATTTTATTTATTTATTTGAGAGAATAAGCAAGCAACAGAGAGAGAGAAAGAGCACAAGCAGAGGGAGAAGTAGACTCCCCACTAAGCAGGGTGCCCATGTAGGGCTCAATCCCGGGACTCTGGGATTATGACCTGAGCCAAAAGCAGATGCTTAACCCACTGAGCCACCCAGGCGCCCCTCCCTCTATAGTTAGTACCAAAGTGAAAGGAATGATTCTAAGGAAACCAGATATTCCTGGAGACTAAGGTCTTATTTATATTCTCATCACTGGTACCTGGTATGGTTCTGGTACACAGTGGGTACTCAGTAAACGTTAAGTGAATAATGACTAATGTTAAGTAAATACATATCACAAATAATCTTTACTGAGAATGTAAAGAAATTGGATCAGTTCTCCTACTTGGATGGTTTCAAAGTGGTCCATTTTGCTAATGTCAGGAAGACAGACCAAGCTCCAAAATTTTATAGAACAAAACACACTTACCATAAATATCATTTCCTTCAATAAGGCCTCGTCCATCACCAAAGATGTAAACTCCCCCTTGATTTCCATTAAATATAGAATTCCCCCTATAATTATGAGAAATAATAAAAAATAAACATCTATTTAGCAAAAGCTTACTTGTTTAACACAACCAACTGTAAGGGCACTCATAATCATGTGACCTTAAAAAATTATTTATCTTCTATGGACCAGTTCCCTAATTTGTAAAATAAGGGACTCAGGCTAGATGATTTCTAAATTCCCTTGTTTTTTTTCTAAGACCTAAAGCTACAAAGAGCCACCTAGTATTTGAGACAAAATAACATTCTTAAAAATTTCCCTCAAAATAGTTAACATATTTAGAACTGTTTCTTTTAAAGCTAATCTAGATACATTTGAAATACCATAATCTATTTTCATAAAGCCAGTGGAAGATAAAACTTGGCAATTAAAAATAATTCATCGTCACTGATTAAACTATAACAGTTTTGTTCTACACTCTTATCCAATGCCTTTCGGGCTGGGTCTGTTTCCTTACTGTGGCCTGAGGGAGTGGTAGGAACTACTAAAAGCGATGGCTTGAAGTTTTGACTTTTTGTTATTTTTGGTATCTCTGTCCAAGAATCTTTGTGATAATTACTTTCCTGAGTTATGCTATCTCCTGACTCTCAGACAAAAGAGAAGACAAGGTCATTCAGGTTCCAAGAGAAGAACATGGCCCTATATACTCATTTATAATGCAGTATCGTGAATTTAAAATAAAAATCACAGCATTTGCAACTGTTCATAAAAAAATTATGCATGACTGAGATCACTAAAAAACAGAATACCCAAAAATAAATGCAATAGCTATGCTCATTCAGATGCATAGAAATTTACTAGGATAATCTATTTTGTAGTAGTCAGGTGATCTAGGAAAAAAATTAAGAGTTAAAGCTAAGTATCTTGACTTTTCTTGTAACATAAAAAGTGAAGAAGTAACTTCCATCCACAATTACATTTAAATACCTTATTGTTGGGTCACTATTTGAGGTAATCCATACACCTGCAAAGTTGTTTGCATAGATTTTATTCTCTATAAATTGTCCTCTTCCTTTTTCATGCACATATATTCCTCCAGTCTGCCCATGATGAATTTCACATCGAACCACTGTGGGGTTAGCATAGGCTTTTACTTCAAAGCCTGCTATTCTGTTTCTGTGTATGTTGCAACTTTCAAAGTAACCCTGAAAAATACAGAAATCAAACTGTAGGTAAAGCTACTTTCAAAAAAGAAATGACATTTAAAAAATGACCTTTTTACTGTATGCCTCAAAATTAAGTATCAGACATGTTCAAGAGTAAGAATAAAACAGATATACATGAAATTTCAAATGATAAACAAGGAATAAAAAAGATTTAAATGTTTTAGTAAAACATACAACCACAAATCCTCTAATTAAGTCTGAGTATATTCAAAGCCAGAAAAAAAAATAAGGAAAGCTTCATTCAAAAACTGCAAATAGGGATGGCTGGGTGGCTCAGCGGTTTAGTGTCTGCCTTCGGCTTGGGGCGTGATCCCGGAGTCCTGGGATCAAGTCCCATACTGGGCTCCTTGCATGGAGCCTGCTTCTCCCTCTGCCTAGGTCTTTGCCTCTCATGAATAAATAAATAGAATCTTAAAAAAAAAATACTATTACCCAATAAACATACATATCCTTTAACAAAGATTTATTAATAATTAAAGAAAATATACCCTTGGAGATTTAAAAATGTCTCATGAAAACAAACTGTAAAAAGCTGACCTAAGGATATAATCGGAGACTAGAAAAAGACATACAAAATAATGTTCATCTTAGCCCAATGATAGGGAATAGGCTAACTTATATTCATGCTCTTCATGTTATCATGTTCAATAGAAGAAACAATACATACTTCAATACAGTATACATTAAGTATGATCTAAATTTTATTTCAAGAAAAAAACTTGAACAAAATAAAAATAGGTGTGATTATCTGAGTATGATTACAGATGACTTCTGTATCCTTTATACTTCTCTGAATTTCTTAAATTTTCTGTAATGGACAAGCTTTACTTACTTATTTTGTAATGAGAAGAAAAGTTACTATAATATTGATATCCTAAATTCTAAGATTTAATCAAGACTAAATATTAAGAGAAAAAAGTGAGATATTCTTAAGATGGCACTTCTAAAAGCCATTTCAACTCCTGGTCTATCTCCCATCAAAAAGTGAATATGCTCTCCTTTCTTTAAATTCCCTCAAGAACTAAGTACTTTCTATGGTACCTCTATATACTATTTGGTACTACTTCTGTATTTGTCATATCCATTTCTCCCTGATCATAAGCTCCTATAAAGAAATGACTATTCTAACTTCTGCATCTATATAGGACTTCACATGTAACAAGCACTCAAGTGGAACTAATGAATCACTTTTTGCAAAAAAAAAAGTGGAGATTAAAAATAGGATGTAATTCTGAATACCCTAGTTTACTACATATTTAACTCTTTAAAAGAACAGACCTCTGAGAATAACACTCAGAAATAGTTTCAGGTTTCATTTTCTATAAATAAAGTACAAATTATCTGTTAACTTCTTTACATTTGGATTAAATATTTTTTTAACTGGGGGAGTAACTAAAAAATAGTTTCTTTAAATACAAAAAAATTCTTTGATTTTATACCAAATAAAAATGAATGTACACTGGGTATATATATATATATATATATATATACACACACACACACACACATACATACAGACTATTATGGCAAGACTTAGCATCAAAGAAACAAAAATTTTAAAAGTGTTTAGACTAAACTTAATGTTAGATTGGAGCAATTCCACATTTCTGATGTTTTCATTATTGAGAAGGGAGCTCAATTAGGCTCCTAGTTTCCTTCTGCTGGGAATTGCATGACATATGTGGTTGATAAACTTGGGAAAGAATAAACTGGGTATGCCTAATTTAGCCTCACCCTTTTCCTCAGGGAAGTGAGCTGCCCTAAGGGAGCATGCCTTCTGCCACAAACAAATCTTATGACTGAGTAAGCTTATTTAACTTGGGGGCACAGTGAACCAAACCCATTTGGTTCTTGTTCAAAGTTGTATACTCCAACTTAACCTTTTATTTATTTATAAATAAAAGTAATTTATTATTTCAGCCTCTTCATGTTACTTCATGGCTTTATTTCATAACTTGTTCAGAATGTGGCAAGATAAGGTATGCTGCTTATTGGGCTTCCTCAAAGATTTCCATAACAGGCCACTATCATGTCCTGACTATTCTAAACATACAGTACTATAAGTATACTTTGCTATGTATTGACTAAACATGATTCAAATGCAGGGATGCTCTTTCTCTTATCTTTAGGTTTTGACTTT
This sequence comes from Canis aureus, assembly GCF_053574225.1. Taxonomy (NCBI): domain Eukaryota; kingdom Metazoa; phylum Chordata; class Mammalia; order Carnivora; family Canidae; genus Canis; species Canis aureus. The sequence continues at coordinate 52,679,246 of NC_135621.1, forward strand.
GTAAAGTTAAGAGAGTCAACTAGATCCACAAGTTTATTAAGGCAAACAGGAGTCTCCTCTCCTCATTATTCCTTATCCACGGGTCCCCACCTTCAATTCTTTTAGCTGATTCTTTTTATCTACTTCTATATTTTTAAGACTTATGTTGCTGTAGGCATTGTACAATAAATCATGTAGGCATTGTCTACTGACCTCCTATTATGGAAGATAAGAACTTAGCTCTATCTTCCACCACATATATTCACTGTATCTTTTTGATGTAGTAATATCACGATTTTTGTTAGATTAGTATGCTATTCAGAGCGGAGTAAAAAGTAGAACTACATATTCTTTATTGTACAACTTTTTATTAAAGTTGGTAAGTCTGTTATTCTTCTCCTTTGCTTAGGCCTCTACTGATAATTCTATCCTAAACTTGTTATCAGTTGTTTAAACACCTTAATATATTTACAAATATATCTTCCTATAAGGTTTTATAATCTGCTCTAATCTGGACTGGCTGCTTTGGTCATAGGACATAGTCATCTACCATATTGTAATTTAAAGGTTAAAAATGTCCCTGAATTCCATCAAAGATGAAGTTTGTAACCTGTTATCTTTTGTTTTAGAATAACATTCAAGGAAAGAAAGCAGTAAAAACACATTTTTTTCTTCATGCTTTTTTAAAAAGTAAACTCTAGGGGCACCTGGGTGGCTCAGTTGTTCAGTGTCTGCCTTTGGCTCAGGTCATGATCCCCAGGTCCTACCGCCATCCCCCAACCCTGCTTAGCAGGGAACTTGATTCTCCCTCTCCCTCTACTCTTCCCCTTGCTTGTGCTCTCTCAATATTTAAAATCTTTGAAAAAAAATTTATCAAAAAAAAAAGTAAACTCTACTTCCAATGTGGGGCTCAAACTCATGACCGTAAGATCAAGAGTCATATGCGCCACCAACTGAGCCAGCCAGGGACCCCAAACGCCTCTACACTGCTACAACCGTCATTTTCACCACATTCAGACAGAACAATCAACTGACTTACAGTTTTAAAATTTTACAAGGAAACTGATCTCTTGTTATGGGCTTAAAGGGTTCAGTTAATGTAATTTTGCTTTAAAATACTGTGCACACTAATGTGCAATTTCTATCACCTAAAGTTTAAACACCTTAATAGTAAACTATTAGTAAATAGTAAACTTAATAGTAAAACTATTCCAAAGTTTTAATGGAATGTATCTGTTTTAAGAGATGCCTTTAGTGTAAAATGTAATACAGAAACACAGACCAGAATTCTACTTTGCCTTATAAGATAGAAACCATGAAAATTCCAATGTATATATGCAAAACTCCAAAAGCAGGGACATTTTATTGGATGGCTCCAGAAAAATAATTTCTGTCCCTATCAAAAGATACCAGATTGCTAAGAGCTTCTATATTTAAAATAAGGGTTTGGGATGCCGGTGGCTCAGTTGGTTAAGCGATGCGATCAGCTCTTAGTTTCAGCTCAGGTCATGATCTTGGGGTCCTAGGGTAGAGCCGCACATGGGGCTCTGTGCTCGGGGCGGTCTGCTTTAGGATTCGCTCTCTCTCTGCCCTTCCCCTTCTTCACATGCAAGTGCATGCTCTCTCTCAATAAATAAATCAATCTTTAAAATAAGCGCTTGTTAGCTTTTCAGCACAAGTGTTTCTAAATCCTTTCTGTACACATTACTGCAAATTTTTGAAAACTATTTTATAAAGCTAAAAACTTAACACTGATATAAAAACATAAGGTGAAGCACTTTTTCATTTAAAATTTTTGGAAGTACAACAGTCTTTATTAAATATGACAAAGTAAAAGGCACTTAAGTGTCTCTCTTAAAACTCTTCAAATAAAACAAGAATGAAAAAAATAGGGAAAAAAAACATGCTATCTTCATTGAAATAAACTTCCATAACCCCAAAATATTATCTATAAAACACTTGTCAAATACTATGAAATCTGGATAAGGAAGAAAGACTAGGGTGCTGAAACCTAACAAATGTTATCTTAGACCTTCAGCAAGGTAGCTTTCCCCAAGTCACTGAAGGTTCTCATAAGCCTAGCCAATCATCTACTAAAGTGATCAGATCTAGTGGCATGAAAAGACAGAAAAGAAATATTCCCATAGTATTATTTTCATAGAAATAACTCAGGCACAAGAAGTAAATGTGAGCAAGAATACACAAATGTGCAATTTCAATCATCTAAAACTTATGCTTCCTATCTGAGAGAGACTATCCAAAGTAAAAGAAAACGAACGAAGAGAGAGGACAGCCAGATTTAAAGATATCTGTCATCTGTCAATCTGTCATGTGTTAAATTCATAAATTTAGAATAAATGTCTCCAAAATTTTATAGCAATTTGGCATTACTATGGCATTCTCATTATATTTTACAAAAATAACATTCTGCAATGGAATATTAAACAAAGATAACTGGGAACCTGCAAACACTGACAGAAAAATTATTTTTAGGAATGAGACTGGCACTGTGGTTATGTGAAAGAAAAAAGAATCCCTATTTTTTAAAGACACATGCTGAAATATTTACTGATGAGGTGATGATGTCCAGGATTTGCTTCAAAATAATGTGGAGAGTAGAGAAGAGAGTAAAGAGTAAGTATAGGGCAGCCCCGGTGGCGCAGCGGTTTGGCGCCGCCTGCAGCCCGGGGCATGATCCTGGAGACCCGGGGTCGAATCCCACATCGGGCTCCCTGCATGGAGCCTGCTTCTCCCTCTGCCTGTGTCTCTGCCTCTCTCTCTGTGTTGCTCATGAATAAATAAATAAAATATTAAAAAAAAAAAAGAAAAAGAAAAAAAAGAGTAAGTATAGATGAAATAAAACTGGCCATAAATTGACAGCTGTTGAAGGAGAAAATGGGTACATGGGGATTCATTCATTCATTCATTATAGTCTTCTCTCTTTTATGTATGTTAGAAAAATTCCTAAAACAAAATACATTAAAAATTAGAGATGAACATCACACTAGGGGGAAAAAAAAGCGGAACTACAGAGATACAGAAAGGGGTATAGATTTGAGGAAATCACACAAAACTTAAACCAATACACAGCCAACTTTCTAAAGAAACACATGGAAGAGAAAAACAGCAACAACAAAAACCTACATATGGATATTGAAGTAGAAAAGTAGATCATCACAAGAAAAAAATCCCAGAATGATCTCAGACCTGTCAACCACATTTAATGCTTAGAGATATAAAAATGACCACAAAATTTGGAGGGAAAAAAGGTATAATCAAAACTGTGTATACTTATTAGCCAATTTAAAAAGTAACGTGTAGGTATTCTCAAGTGGCAAGAATTCAAGCTACAATACCCGTAAACCCTTCTTTTAAGAATAAGCAAATAATGAATGGCTAGATGAGAAAACTCATCCATACAAAGAATGAATCAAAATTTTAAAATTCAGCAATGGAGAAACTATTATAAAAGGACTAAAGGTAATACAGAGTAAATATTGACCAATAACTATAGGAATGTAAATGTTATTAACCTTCATAAGAAAAATAATAATAAATGATGTGATGGAGGCAGGTTGAAATGTAAAGTGTTTATTTCCTCATTTTTCATAGGGGAAGTTCACACTTTAAACATAAAGGTAACAATGACAAATGTTGGAGTCATACCCTGAAATCCTAGAGATGTCCTTTATTCTTGTGCATACAGTATTTTTACAAAAATTCAAAAATTTCAAAAATTCTTGAAAATGAAAGAGTAGACGTTTTAATTTTTATTCTTCCCTTACAAATCTGTAATACCTTACAAATCTTTTTAATTTAAATTCAATGAGTCAACATAGAGTACATCATTAGTTTCAGATGCAGTTTTTACAAATCTCATTAATCTTTAATGGGAATATTTATTGACAGCACTGCCTAGAGTTTAAAAACTTTAAAAATTTGTAAAACTAAAGTGTGTATATATATGTATGTATATGTGTGTGTTTGTGTATCTCTCTCTCTCTCTATATATATACACACACACACACAGTATCAGAAGTGTATGATGAAAAAAAAAAGAAGTGTATGATGAGAAGTAAATTACTATGATGAACTTTAGTAAGTGACAATCAGCAAAGGTTTTTTTAAAATGAGGAAGCTTATTTTCAGATTAAGATTATTTTCGTACCTCTAATCTCTCAACAATGAGACCAGAGGCATGCAAAAATATGACACTGGAGTTGTATGTCACTCTGGGGCAAAGTCTAAAGGCAACACAGGCAAAGCATAGTATAGTGCCATTACAAAACAAGAGATCCATTTAGGAACTATATCTAATATAGGCCTCTAAAAAAGGAGAGGAAATTTTCAAGATTCTTCTGTTTTGACATCCCCCATACCTTTGCCCTCCAGACTACAATTCCAGTGCTCCCTACCTCCCTTCCCTACTCCCTGGGGAAAAAAGAGGTACAATGTATAATGAAATGTCTTATTTATTTATTTATTAAAAAGATTTATTTATTCATTTTTCATGAGAGACAGAGAGAGAGGCAGAGACACAAGCAGAGGGAGAAGCAGGCTCCATTCAGGGAGCCTGATGTGGGATTTGATCCCGGGTCTCCAGGATCAAGCCTTGGGCCGAAGGCAGGTGCTAAACCGCTGAGCCACCCAGGGATCCCCCAATTTCTTTATTTCAGCTGGAGAAAGGCAAATGGTCATCTCCACTCTGTTTTCTTTTTTATTATATTATTATTTTCCCCCACTCAGCTTTCTTGTTGATAGGCCCAAGCTATAGCCTATATTTTTTGTTTTTTTCTTTTCTTTTTTTTTAGAGTGTGCAAGCAGGGGTTGGTGGTGGCGAGTGGCAGAAGGAAAGAATCTTTTTTTTTTTTTTTTTTTTTAAGAAGGAAAGAATCTTAAGTTAAACACACTTTGTGCTGAGTGCAGAGCCCAATGTGGGACTTCATCTCATGACCTGAGTGGAAATTAAGAGCTGGATGCTTAACCAACTGAGCCACCCAGGTGCTCCTAGCCTACATTTTAAGTGAACTGTTCTACTCAGGTTACATGTCCCCCAGGACTATGATGCACTGGATGGCCTGAAACTATTTAGGTCTAATCAGAACTTATAGAAGAGTACTCCCTCCTGGTCTAGTTCACTTTAAAAAAGAGTTCTACATTAGGGTTTTAGGCACAAACAACAAAAATAAAAAACTTCCTTTACTAATTGACAATTTGTGTATGTGAATCCAACAATCCTGTTGCCTGATTCACACCATACAACAGCAATTAAACATCACCATCACCACAATCCCATCTGGCCACCATACCATCACCTCTCTCCCATCTCTGATTCTTTTTTTTTTTTATTAAAGTATTTTTTTTTAATTTTTATTTATTTATGATAGCCTCAGAGAGAGAGAGAGAGAGAGAGAGAGAGGCAAAGACACAGGCAGAGGGAGAAGCAGGCTCCATGCACACCTGGAGCCCGACGGGGGATTCGATCCCGGGTCTCCAGGATCGTGCCCTGGGCCAAAGGCAGGCGCTAAACCGCTGCGCCACCCAGGGATCCCCATCTCTGATTCCTTAACAAAAAATGCTGCCAATATTGTAACAGGACCTGAAAATTGCCTCAATGAAAATTAGACATTAAATGAAAAGAATACCTGAAAACACACACCAAAGAGCATTATTTTGAAATAGTGGCCTAAAAAGAGCTCAAAAAGTCGCATCTCTAGAAACCTGTGTAAAATGACACAATAGTACTTAAAATATAGTGTCATCCATAAAGATACCTAAGTATGCCTAGGCATAAGAGTTTTGTTTTTTATTTTATTTTATTTATTTTATTTATTTAATTTTATTTATTTAATTTAATTTAATTTAATTTTATTATTTTATTTTATTTTATTTTTATGGTAGTCACAGAGAGAGAGAGAAAGGCAGAGACACAGGCAGAGGGAGAAGCAGGCTCCATGCACCAGAAGCCCGACGTGGGATTCGATCCCGGGTCTCCAGGATCGCACCCTGGGCCAAAAGCAGGCGCCAAACCACTGTGCCACTCAAAGATCCCGCATAAGAGTTTTAGAACTGATATTTTATTACCACTTTATCTCCTATTAATATTCTGCCAGTTAAAACTAGTAGTGAAACCATTAATTCTCAAAGTGTAGCCTATAAACAACCTGCATTCAACTCACTTATGGTGCTTATTAAAAATGCATGTCCTGGTCCCCATCATATTGTTTTATCTGGGTGACTTTAATGCACTCTTACATTTGAGAACTACTAGATTCCATCTTAAAGATTCCATCAATTCCTTTAGGACCTCATCTTCTCTACATGCACATAATATTAGATTCATGAATTTACAGAATATTGCATATTGATTTTAAAATACATTACTGAAATTTCTTTTAACCCTGTACTTTTCAATTCACATAGTTTGGTGATGGGAAAATGCAGAAATCTATTGGAAATTCAACTGATATGGCAGGCTTGGCTGACTCAATTGGTGGAGCATGTGACTCCTGATTTCCAGGTTATGAGTTCGAGCTCCACACTGGGTGTCCAGAGATTGCTTAAAAAAAAAAATCTTAAAAAAAAATTAATGAAGTCAGTTTTTCTATTAACAATAAACGTAAGATTCTTACCATGCCATGATCAAATGTGAACACACCGACATCACGTCCATGATGGATATGATTCCGTCTAATAATTGGGTTTCCATGATTTTTAACCCAAATCCCAGCTAAAGCATTATTGGAAATTTCATTATCCTCATATATTCCCTGTAACAATTAATCAGAAATAGGTATTAGCAGATATTTTAAAGACTTTTTAGAAACAAAAACCCACAAAATTTAAAAATACCTGTGCATGATCTGTTATATAAAGTCCAACATTTTCACAGTCGCTGATGTTACAGTGTTTGATAGTGGGACATGCTCCTTGACCACTAACACATACTGCAGAGCCAACTGTAAGAAAAATGATTTATTTAAAAACCTATTGGGCAACAACAGCACAATGGCCCATTTTATAATAAGACATAAGGGAAACACTAACCTGTACATGTACTTCGGATGATACAGTGATCAATAATAGGGCTACAATTAACCGTAATCTCTAAGCAGTGGTGTGCATTATGGTGTTGAGCAGATTTGTCATCAGGGTTAAACTGAAAAGTAGAAATTTTGCTTGAAATTTTGGCTGAACAGCTGCCTTAAATGATTTCAACAAACATTCTAACTCTAAAATTCCTTACCCTTATTGTCATATATCCAACATAAGCATCTTCAGAACCTTCCATAAAAACGAAGGTTGAATCTCTAGTGTTTTCAATTATAACTTTGTCTGCTACTTTTCCAGGTGCTGTGAGAAGATATTTTAAAACATATAACTTTTATTTTTTTAAAAACACATTATTTATCAGACAGATGAAATTCCAATAGAATTCTATTTTTTAATCAGTAAAAACACTCTGCCATAAAACTAGTAATATGGAAATCTTTTTGTTTTTAAGTTGGGTTTTTGAGAATTTTTAAAGAAAATTTTTAATTGAATTATAGTTGACATATTAGCCTCAGGGGTACAACATAGTAACTTGACAATTATATACATTACAAAATGCTCACTATTTTAAGTGTACACTCTATCACCATACAAAGTTATTATAATATTACTTTTTTAAAAAAGATTTATTTGAGAGAGAGAGAGAGAGCGCGCGCACACATGCAAGTGGTGGGAGGGCCAGAGAGAAGGGGAAAAAAATCCTTAAGCAGATTCCCTGCTGAGCTCGGAGCCCCATTGGGGGCTCAAATCCCAAAACCCTGAGGATCATGACCTGAGTCATGACCTGAGTCAAAATCAAGAGTCAGACACTAAATTGACTGAAGCACCCAGGTGCCCTGTTACTATATAACTGATTACATTCCCTGTGCTTTACTTTTCATCCTGTGACATTTATCTTATAAGCGGAATTCTGTACTTTTCAGTCATCTTCACCTTTTTTGCCCATCTGCCCAACCACCTCCCTTCTGCAAACCACCTATATGTTCTCTGTGTTTATGAGTCTGTTTCTTTTTTGTTGTTTTGTTTTTTAGATTCCATATGTTAAGTGAAATCACTTGGTAGTTGTGTTCCTCTGACTTCACACTTAGCATACTACAGAGAAGGAGCTATTTAAAAATAGGTAAGAATAATTCATTTTATCAGGTAACTATGTTTCACTGGTCTTTACTACAGGTGGTCATATTTAATGTGGGTATTATTTGAGTACCATTATATTCAAATTTAGGTATAATAATACTTAACTACTAATAATATTTAGTATCAAATACAATGACATATTAAAAAATGGTTTAACAATAGGCCTGGGTGGCTCAATGGTTGAGCATCTGCCTTTGGCTCAGGGCGTGATCCTGGAGTCCCGGGACTGAGTCCCACATTGGGCTTCCTGCACGAAGCCTGCTTCTCCCTCTATGTATGTCTCGCCTCTCTGTGTCTCTCATGAATAATTAAAATCTTAAAAAAAAATAAATAAAAATTAAAAATAAAAAATGGTTTCTTGTGGAAACAAAATCACTTCTGCAGCACCAGAAAAAAGAACTCAGGGAAAGCAAAGGAGAAGAGGATGATGAGTAGGTAGAGAAAGAAATGTCCTAAGTTAAATTTATTTCTAATACTGGCCTTTATTTGGAAGGTATTGCAAAACCATAGGCAAAATTTTCTACGTCCTCCTCCCCTTTTCTCTGTGGTGGAAATGGGGGAGGGAAGCAAAAAGGGCAGTACATGCAAATTTCAATAACAAGTAATAATTAACTAGCTATCTTAAAATGGTCCATGTACTGTGTCCTTAAAAAATCAGACAGCACAAATCTTGAATGACTGATCAGTGCTCAACAATTATTTCACTACATTTATTCTTAGAAACTGGACTATAAAAATAGTTTTGAAACAGTACAAAAAAAATTTATCAAGGACATTGTTTCATTAAAAACAGAGCAACAAAAAAAACAAAAAAACAAAACAAAACAAAAAAACAGAGCAACAGAAACACTAACCATCTTTATTTTCAAATAAAAGATAAAACAAGTATCTTTCTTTCCTTAATGAATAAGGCATTGGACAAAGCACAGACATCAAGAGGGAGGCAGGGAGGGATGGCAGGAGAGAGGATGGACATAAATAAATAAATAAATAAATTAATTAATTAACTGGTGTGCCTTGCAGGCAAACTCTTGATTTTGGCTCAGATCATGATCTCAGGGTTGTAAGATCAAGCCCCTGCTTCAGATTCTCCATCTCCCCCACTGCCTCATGCTACCGCTCTTCAGGAAAAAAAAAAAAAAAAAGAAAAGATGATCTATTTTTGTTTTCTGAACTCTCATGTTTTCATTGCAATAAGCAATATTCCTACTCTTTCCTAACCATTAAGGTATTATCAAGGTTCGTCTAGATTTTAAGTCACTAACATTTTAAGAAACCCATCATGTAAATAATACATTAAAAAATTTTAATGAAAAAACAAAAAAAAATTTTTTTAAGATTTTATTTATTCATGAAAGACACACACAGAGAGAGAGAGAGACAGAGACACAGGAAGAGGGAGAAGCAGGCTCCATGCAGGGAGCCCGATGTGGGACTCGATCCCCAGTCTCCAGGATCAGGCCCTGGGCTGAAGGCAGATGCTAAACCACTGAGCCACCCGGACTGCCCCTGAGAAAACAAATTTTTAATGACAACGCATTTCAGAATACCTGCACCAATCATGGTGATTGGAGATTCAATATATATCCATTCATCAGTATATATTCCAGAATGAACGAAGATAAGTCCATCAAAATGAGCTTCTTGTACCCCACCCAGGGCATCTTCAATTGTATCATAATACTAGAAAAAAATAAAAGTGTCAGTACAGAACTGAAAGATTACCATTTTAAGTCTTATAAAAATACAAATCAAACATACCAACATATTTTCTCTTCCTTTATATCTTGCAGGATTACTGTAGAAATGTTCAGCAAATCCTGGCTTTACATGTGCACCTTTATACTAAAATGTCAAAAAAACAAAACAAAAAAACACAAAACAAACAAAACAAAACAAAAAAACCAGAAACAAACATTGACTACTAATGTAAACATTATATTCTAAATTAATACTGTATATATTTTTTATTAAATATAAAAAGCAATCAATTACACCAACTAGTTTTCTGTTGCATAGTGCAATGTACAATCTAAAACAGCTTATAACTCAGTAATAATATCCAGTAAGAAAAGACAAAATATGTCAATATCAGCACTACTAATATTTTGAGACAGTAATTCTTTGCTGTGGGGGCTGTCCTGTGCATCACTGTAAGATTTAGCAGCATCCCTGTCCTCTACCCTCTAGATATCAGTAGAATCCTCTTCTCCAGTTGTGACAACCAAAAATGTCTCCAGACATTGCCAAATGTCCCCTGTGGAGCAAAATCACCCCCAGTTGAGAACCACTCATAAAGGACCATATAAAAATTAAAACAACTACTGAACACTAACAATTTAAGAAAAGGTTCAAACAGACCCATAAAATGTATAACTCCTCTCAGGCTACTGATGGTTACTGCCACTGTTAAAATTATTAATATGTCAGTAGTGAAAAGAATTGTTGAATGTTTTGTTGACTGATAAATATATTCATTGGCTTGAAACCTATTCTTGAGTTTAAATTAATCTTTTAAAAAGAAATTTTATTTATGAATATATAATATAAGTCAATATTTTCCATTTATACTTCATACCAACTGCTGGAAACTCTCTTTCCAAGGATTTGGGTGTTCATATTCTTCTGGATTAATCTGGTAGAATTTGCCAGGTTCAGGATGCATCATAGGGCGAGTATATTCGAAAACTTCCATGTATAATCGTTTCCTAAAGAAGTAAAAGGATGAAAGATTCCTTTATAAAACATCCTTTAAATAACTGGAAAATTATCTGATGCTTCAAAAACACAGAAGAATACAAAAAACCAAAATTTTAACCGTAAAACAGTTTTTGGCTAAAACAATATAACATATTAAAAAAAAAGTTCACTTCCCAAAATAACGTGTCAAGTCTTCAAAATTTATTGAGGAAAAAACGGCCACCCTACTGGAAAGACCTCATATGGTTATTATTAAAAGGCTAGCTTTCAGGGCACCTAGGTGGCTCAGTGGGTTAAGCCTTTGGCTTTGGCTCAGGTCATGATCCCAGGGTCCTGAGATCGAGCTCTGCATCAAGCTCCCTGCTCAGCAGGGAGTTTGCTTCTTCTCTCTCTCCTTCTGCATTCACCCCTCAGCTCATGGTCTCTATCACAGATGAATAAAATCTTAAAAAAACAAAAAAAACAAAAAAAAACCAAAGATGGCTTTCAATAAAATATTCTGAACTTAATGCCTCATATCTTTAGTTCATTTATGTTATTGTCAAAACCCATCAAATCTCAGAAATGTAGTCATAATAACTATTATCACTTCCTGTGCAAAGCAGTGTTTCCTCCAAGTCTTTTTTATCTACAGATACTTTCATTTATTAGCTGTGATTATATAGCATCTAAAATTTTGTATTCTTTTCAAAAACTTTTTTAGAACACAGCATTTTCCCATGTTATCAACAATTCTGAAAAAATCAGTTACATGTATATAATCACCGCCCTTCAAATACACATTCCATTGTTAGTCCATTCATTCCCTTCGTGCCAAAGATTTAGATCATTTCTAATTTTCCTCCACTATTAACTATGCTATTATGAAAAATTTGTACATAAAGCTAAAAAATTTCCAAAAGTGGAATTACATGGGTCAAAGGACATGCATATTTTAAGGTTCATGGATATAACTGTTAACTATTTTCCAAAAGTGAATGTATCCAAATCTACTTTCTCATTAAACTATCAGATTAATTACCTGTTTTAAATTAGACATAGTTCTGTTTCTATGAAGCTTAAATTTAAACGAAAAAATTTCCCACAATCACTCAGTTGTTATTAACTGAGAAATAGCAGAGATAGTACTCTTGTTTTATAAATACCACTTGGGGGCAGCCCGGGTGGCTCAGCAGTTTAAGTGCTGCCTTCAGCCCAGGGTGTGATCCTGGAGAACCATGATCGAGTCCCACCGTCGGGCTCCCTGCATGGAGACTGCTTCTCCCTCTGCCTGTGTCTCTGCCTGCCTCTCTCTCTCTCATATGAATGAATAAATAAATAAATAAAATCTTTAAAAATAAATTAACACATACATACATACATACCACTTGGACCAACAACCTATATTTTTGATAAACAGGTAACACGGGAATTTTTAAGCATTTTAATTCTGTTCCATCTATCTAACTGTAGCTACCAACTCACACTTCAACTTCCCCACCATCTTTTAGCATTTGGGGCAACAAATAGTATATCTCAAGATAATAAGAAATAAATTTTCACTTACCACAAAATTGGATCATTAGCAAGCTCACTGAAGCGTTTACATACACAAGCTGCTCTACAAAGATCCTGTTCCAGCAAGTAAGAGAAGATTTTTAGAACCACTTCATCTGGTAGTTTCTCCTGAAGATACTGTTCAGCAGGTGCTGCTATAAAAGAGATTAACAAGCAGAATATAAACTATTTATTGCGATAGCAACAAGTTTCTCACTAAAAAGCATAATTTTCATTTTATCTAATGAATAGTTTTTTAATCATCATTTTATAAGCATTTTGCTTTGACAGATAAAACACATATACCTTCTTTTGTTCTGACTTAAGTATTCTTTCTTTTAGCTGTTATGTACCATTTCAGAAACTGGTTTATAAAATGTTATTTTTATACACAAAAGTCAGAAGAGTGAGAGGTCAGGGTTCCCATGCTTTTTCTATAATATTACCTTCTTAATCCCAAACATACCATTAAGCTATATTTAATTTTTTGATATCAAACAAAATAAGATTATTTAATGCCATTCTGTAGTTTTCTCAGAAGAAATACCTGATAGATCTTGTGATTTTCCAGATACTCTTGCGCGTTTTGCACGATGACCAAAGTTTTCTGTAGTTGAAGTTGAGGCACCCTTGAAAAACAAAATGAAAATTGATTAAGCAAATATTTTTACCATACATAATCGTTACTTTAAAAAAGTGACACTTCCCTTTGTTTTTTAACAATTCTTTCATTACCAAAAAAAAAAAAAAAAAAAAAAAAAAAAAAAGCAGTTACTTTTAATTTACCTCCATACTGCTCTTTGTAGGACACGCTGTTCTTTTTGGCAAAAGAGTTTTTCTACGAAGTTGGTATGGACTATTTTGTGCACCAGGACCTGATTCTTCAGCAACCATATCTGCAGGTACATCATCATCTGTTATAAACAAAAGCAACATGAAAAATGACACCCATTTTTTTTTTTCAAAAAGCTCTTGGATGCAGTATACTTTTAAGAAACTTCATAAATTTTTTAGGAGGAGAGGAGATAGATACAACTTTCACATAAAATTCTAGCCAACTGGATAAACACCTGAAAGAAATGTTAGACTTCATTTCTTCACAATAAATTCCAAAATAGAGCACATATATGTATTTTTAAAGATAAGATTTACTGATTTGAGAGAGCAAGCGAGCAGGGAATTCGATGCAGGGCTTGATCCCAGGACCCTGAAATCATGACCTGAGCTGAAATCAAGAGTTGGCCGCTCAACTTACTGAGCCACTCAGGTGCCCCAGAACATATATTCAAATACAAAATAATCAAATCAGTAAAAGAAAATGATAATTATTTTTTATAATGTTAAGATGAAGAAGAGGTGTAACACAAATTTTGGAAGGCATTTATAAAAAGGTGAGGAGCATGTTCACTTGGTTACAGTCCAAGTGGGGTGAGAAGAGTAGCCTGGCAAGAGGTGTCAGAATCAAAGCCAGGTGAGGAGGGTGTCCATGGAGAGGGATAGCTCAGTGTAGGGTATCAGATATCAAGTAGGATGAAAATGGTATCTATGCAGATACTGCATAGACTCAAACTGTGGCATAAGATGCTGGAGCTCAAGAAGGATGGAAGGAAGTCTGAGGGTGCGGGTGGGGTGGGTGGCATAGAATGGAGAGTCAGAGCAAGAGTAGGGAGATAAGGGCATCACAAAGGAGAAGGGATGGTGGAACTGGAAGACTGGTATATTGTATATAACAATACAGGAATCCATCAAACAATTAAATATAAAAATGGAAGCCAGGTTTTTGTCATAGGAGAGATTTAAAATATAAAAAGATAGAAAACTAGAATAAACCCTTTAGTATTAAGACTGGAATTGGAGGTATCAATGTGAACTGATGGTTTTTAATACTTAGATAAATACAGATGTAAATGGATGTGGGTGAATGTATTTGTGCATATTCCCTAGCTCTGTCCAATGACAGAGCCTAGAAGCAGTGACACTCTAGTACCAACAAGAATGACTAGCATTTGATCTTGGTGGGGCTTTTTTGTTTTTGTTTTTGTTTTTTTTAGAGAGAATGTGCACACAAGTGGGTAAAGACAGAGGAACATGCAGACTCCTGGCCAAGCAGAGAGCCCAACACACAGGGCTTGATCCCAGGACCCTGAGGATCATGAACTGAGCCGAAGTCAGACACCCAACCAACCGAGCCACCCAACCATCCCTAGATCTTGGCTTCTGAATATTTTTTATAAAAAGGAATAAGGGCTCCTTGGAGAAATGGCTGAGTTCAGGTTGGTGGAAATTAGAAGATGAGCCTGGAATATCTTATGACAGAAAGAAGAAAATGCCCAAAGAATGATGAGGACATGGGACCTAGAAATCAGCTTAAATTGTCACTCACTAGCATAATGATGTTGGAATATCAAAATTCATAGTGATAGTAAAGGGATAATAATCGAGTGAATGGAAAGTAACCCATAAATTCATATTGCTAGAGATACATAAATGAATAACTTCAAAGTTTGATAAGGAATGGCATACTTAGGGAAAAACAGTAACTTTACTAGTGTAAAGTTACTAAATGATGCCCATCATACACTGCCTCTTAATCAGCCGATCAAGGTGAGTATCATCAACAGGACAAACTCAAACTGTGTGCCACCTTATAGCATACAATAAGATCACAGCGTCACTTTAATGATAAAGATATATATATAGCCTAAATCTAATTTGAAGAAACCTCAGACCAATGCAATTCTAATTTGTTTTGAATAATCCTCAAAATTGTCACACTCATGAAAGCCAAGCAAAGTCTAAAGTATTGTTCCAAGATGAAGGACATAGAAAAGATATAGTAACTAAATGCAACACATGGTTCTGAACTGGATCCTTTTGCTAAAAGAATGATATTAGGACAATTGGTGAAACTTGAATGGGGGTCAAAGGATTAGAAAAGGTAGCAACGTGTCACTGTTAACTTTCTGATCTTAATAGCTGTAGCACAGTGATTTTGGAGAATATCCTTTTTTGTAGGAAATACACACTAAAGTATTAGGAGGTGGCAGGACAAGAGGCTGGCAACTTCTGAAGGGCGACCAGAGGGGAAAACCTTCCTTGTACTGTACTTTTAATTCTTTTCTAAGTATAAACTGTTAAAAAAAAAAAAAAAAACGCTGATAGATTTGAGTAACATATAAAAATTTTTAAAATTCTGCTGGAAAATGAACACTATAAACATAATCAAAGGAGGAACACAATAAGGAAAAAATATTTGCCAATACATGTCACAGAAGGCTAATTTCCTTATTATATCTGCATGCCTACAAATCAGAATGGAAAAGATGAACAATTCAATAGAAAATTAGGCCAACAACATGAAGAGACAACTCAGAATTAAGTTTAAATACTAATAAAAACTACAGTGAGATTTTTTTAAAGTAGCAGATTATCAAAGATCAAAAAGTACAATCACATGCTAGAATCATTAAAGGAGATATGGTGGGGGAAAAGTTCCTAATTGCTTGAAGGACAGTAATCTGGCAATAGCCATTATTACTCAGTAATTCCATTTCTGTAATTGATTGATTGACTCTGTAATTGATTCTGTAACTATATTCATAGATGTGGGCAAAGTAGTATGTACCAAGATATCTATTGTAGTACTATTTATAATACTGTGGGGGTAACAGTCAAAATGTTCATCAATAACTATTAAATAAACTATGGTGCAGCTATACAACAGATATTTTATGGTCATTACAAAATACAAAGCAGTTCTATACAGACTAATAAGGAATTATTGCTAATATATAGTAAGTATAAAAACCAATACACAGAATAACGTGTTTAGTGTAGGTGTGTTTTAAGGCTATATATACGTGTGTGTGTGTGTGTGTGTGTGTATATATATATATTTACACATATGTTTATAAATAGCTATATTTACTAAATATATATAGATGAGCCTATTCCCTAGCTCTGTCCAGTGACAGAGCCTAGAAGCCGACTCTAGTACCAACGAGAATGACTAGCAGCATTTGATCTTGATGGTTTTTTTTTTTTTTTTTTGAGAGAGAGTATGCTCGTGCACACAAGTGGGGGTAAAGACAGAGAACATGCAGACTCATCCCCAAGCAGGGAGCCATTTATATCTGTTTATAAATAGCTATATTTACACTAAAATATATATTCCATGATGGCAGGGAGCTAACTTGAAGAGGCTCCTATTGGCCAAAGATGGGACAATTTGAGCATCCATAAGAATAACCAGAATGAACTGAAAAAAAAAATTAATCCATGAGTTTATAATGATACTTTAAAAAAATTTTTTAAGGTTATTTTGAAAGAGGCTAGTGAAAACCAAGTCATCATTTTGAAAACTGGTAAATAACAGGAAATAAACATTTATTCTTCCTCTCTTCTATAAATTGAACCACCAGGTAATCAAGTATTAGCTGAGAGGGAAGCTTCCCTAGAGAAACATTCCACCAATAAATGAAGAAATAAAATTTGCAATCTCTAAAGAGTTAATGGATTCAACTGCTGAGTATCAATAGTCCCTTTTATCACAAAAAGAAAACCAACCAGAGATAACAAATCTCCTGATGAAAGAACACAGCAGTTTTGCCCAAACACCTAATCTGAATGTGATCAAACCTGTAAGAAACTCTAAATGGTCAAACTGTTAACAGTTTCCTCAACAAATAAATTGCATGGGAAAAACAGAGGGGAAGAAATAAGCAAATCTAAAGCATACTGCTTAAGAATGTACACTTTGGTATTAAAATTATAAAGAAAAAGCCAAAACATCATCATAAACATGTTTTGTAGGAGAAGGATTGGGATGATAATTGAAACACATAAAAGGGTACTGAGTTGCAGGGGCCAGCAAGGTTCTATTCCTTGACCTGCTGGTATTAAAATACCAACTTTAATAATAATTTGATAACCTATATGTTTCATATGAGTTTCTCTACTTGGCTATATTTTATAATAGCAAAGATGTTGTTTTTCTAACAGCAAACCTTGAGTAAATTAACATTTTTAAACCTAAATTCTCATCTACTAAAGATAATAGTATCTTATAATTCACAGGGTTCCTGAAGGGATTTAAATAGAGTAACACAAGCAAAACACTCACCACTATGTCTGGCTCATTTAAGTGTTGAATAAATGTTTTTGCTATAATTTCATTCATTCATTAGGATTTTATGAATGTGTGTGTGTGTGTGTGTGTATATATATATATATATATGTATATATGTATTTATGATTTTATTTATTTATTCACGAGAGACACAGAAAGAGAGGCAAAGACCCAAGTAGAGTGAGAAGCAGGCTCCATGCAAGGAGCCTGAAGTGGGACTCGATCCCCAGAATCCAGGATCAGGCCCTGAGCCAAAGGCAAAAGCGCAACCGCTGAGCCACCCAGGTGTCTGTTCCCTCTATTATTTCCTTTAAATATATTATTCTAATAACATCACTTCCAAATGAAACTTGGAAAACCAAGCCAATTTTCTATGAACCATAGTGCAAAGTAATATGCCTATTTGTGGTGTCATCCCTCTGTAGTTTAACATGTGGTTAATTTCTACAAATGTTTCATATGTGCTCTAATGTTTGGAACCTCTACATTCTATTTTTTAAAGTTTAAATAAATCTGAAAGGTCAAGTTTGTTAACTGTGTTGTTCACATAATTTATGTGTTTACTTTTGTTGGGGATGGTGGTAATGGTGATCTGATTTATTAGCTTATGAATGAAATATGCTAAAATCTCTCACTATATCTGCAGGTAGTCCTTTATTTGTAGTACGTAAAATTTTGCTTTGTATAACTTTAAGATAATGTTATTTGGACATACGGGTTCAAGATTATTATTTCCTAAAAAAAAAAAAAAAAAAAAAAAAAAGATTATTATTTCCTCCTGGTAGTGAAAACCAAGAATTATTTTGTCATTATGCAATGGCTCTTTATCCTTAATAATGCTTTGCCTTAAAAATCTCTTTTGGACTGAGAGCTGTCTGGATGGCTCAGTCAGTGGGTTAAGCGTCCAACTCCTGGTTTCGGTTCAGGTCACAATCTTGTGTTTTGTGCGACTGAGCCCCAAGATCAGCGTGGAGCCTGCTTGAGATTCTCTCTCTGCCCTTCCTGCCTCCACATCCTCCCCTCTCTCTTTTCTCTAAAAATAAATCTAGCTAGTTTTGCCTGATAATGTTTTCCTAAGAGCTTTTTGTTCTGTTTTATGACAGCCTAGTATTTTTTCAGCCTTGTATTTTCAACGTTTTACTTTTGGATTACATTTTATTTATTTATTTATTTATTTATTTAGTTAGTTAGTTAGTTTTTAAAGATTTTTATTTATTTATTCATAGAGACACAGGGAGAGAGAGGCAGAGACACAGGCAGAGGGAGAAGCAGGCTCCACACAGGGAGCCCGACGTGGGACTCGATCCGGGGCCTCCAGGATCACACCCCAGGCTGCAGGCGGCGCTAAACCGCTGCACCACAGGGGCTGCCCTGGATTACATTTTAGATTTCGTTCTTAACCATTTGTTGCTAGATTTTCTTGATTTTTTTTTTTTTTTAAAGATTTTATTCCTAAATAATCCCAACACTCAACATGAGGCTTGCACCTATAATCCTGGCATCAAGAGTCATATGACTCACTGACTGAGCCAGCCAAGCACCCCCAGATTTTCTTTCCTTTTCAAGCAATGATATCTAATTTGTATTTAACCCATCTCAAGCCAATTTCCATTTATATATGTATATAATTTTTTTTTTTTAATTTATGATAGTCACACAGAGAGAGAGAGAGAGAGAGGCAGAGACACAGGCAGAGGGAGAAGCAGGCTCCCTGATGTGGGATTCGATCCTGGGTCTCCAGGATCACGCCCTGGGCCAAAGGCAGGCACCAAACCGCTGCGCCACCCAGGGATCCCTATATATGTATATAATTTTTTAAAAAAGATTTTATTTTTAGGGATCCCTGGGTGGCGCAGCGGTTTGGCACCTGCCTTTGGCCCAGGGCGCGATCCTGGAGACCCGGGATCGAATCCCACATCGGGCTCCCGGTGCATGGAGCCTGCTTCTCCCTCTGCCTATGTCTCTGCCTCTCTCTCTCTCTCTCTCTCTCTCTGTGACTATCATAAATAAATAAAAATTAAAAAAAAAAAGAAAAGATTTTATTTTTAAGTAGTCTCTACACATAACATGGGGATCGAACTCACAACCCTGAGATCGAGTTGCATGCCCTACCAACTGAACCTTGAACCAAGTGCCCCTCCATTTTTATATTTTTAATTTCTGAAAGTTGATTTGTTTTTTTCAAGTCCTATTGTTTCTTTTTTAAATGGGCATATTATCATCCCTCCTCTCCTTTTTTAAAAAAGGGATTTACTAAAATTTATTTTGAATAATTTTACACACACTTTATACTATGTTTTAGACTGTTCTATCACTGATCACTCTTTAAAAATTTTTGCACAGGGCAGCCCTGGTGGCGCAGTGGTTTAGCGCCGCCTGCAGCCTGGGGTGTGATCCTGGAGACCCGGGATCAAGTCCTATGTCAGGCTTCCTATATGGAGCCTGCTTCTCCCTCTGCGTCTCTTTGAATAAATAAAATCTTTTAAAAATAAAATAAAATAAAAATTTTGCACAATTAGGGAAGCTGTATCAGGTTCTAGGCCATATACCTGGGTTTTAGTGCTAGTTCTATTTTGAAAAGGCCCAAGGCTACATGTCTCCCACCCCATATATGCATTAAAATTCCACTCTAGATCCTTTAGGAGATATACTCCAAGACCAAAAGGTCCCTGTGCTATTTTATACAGCAGCACCAGCTCCCACTTACTGCTTTGACTTCTCTCTTTTCTGGTTTCCTTCTCTTCTTTCCTTTTTTTTTTTTCTTCTTTCCTTCTTTTGAGCTTAGCTATTCATTTAAAGTTTTGCTCTTCTTTTGTGTTCTATTTTTATATGCTTGTGGTATATATGCATATCTCTATCAGGTTGGTTTATCATGCTGCTAGTAGTTTCTACTCAAAAGTACACTCTCAAAACTTTTCATCCTATACAACCCTCTCTCTCACTCCACTCCCATTCCAGTTTAAAATCTATAGATTTGGGCAGCCCCGGTGGTGCTGGTTTGGTGCCGCCTTCGGCCCAGGGCGTGATCCTGGAGACCCGGGATCGAGTCCCACATTGGGCTCTCTGCACAGAGCCTGCTTCTCCCTGTCTGTGTCTCTGCCTCTCTCTCTCTCTGTGTTTCTCATGAATAAATACAATCTTTAAAAAAATAAAAAATAAAAAATAAAAATCTATAGATCTTGGGCAGCCCAGGTGGCTCAGCGGTTTAGCGCCACCTTCGGCCCAGGGCGTGATCCTGGAGACCCAGGATCAAGTCCCATGTTGGGCTCCCTGCATAGAGCCTGCTTCTCCCTCTGCCTATGTCTCTGCCTCTCTCTCTCTCTCTGTCTCTCATGAATAAATAAAATCTTAAAAAAAAAAAAAAAACTACAGATCTTATCTATAGTAATAGATACCTACACCTCACCCACCCACCTCACCCTGGAATCCTTTCCTTCTCACCATCAACACAGCAAATATTAAAGACTGAAAAGTAAGAAATTCAGAAGTACTAATGGAAAGAAAAGATGTTGGTTAACTCAGCTGCAACCTGAAGTTCACAGCAATCAAATACATGGAGCCATGTAATCTGAATTGTGTAATGACACTGTAACCTCAATTTCCCATCTGTAAACACTGTCTTATTCTAAAGTACTCAAAGCTCAGTTCCAAAAGAACTGTATTAAATTCTTACTTGTGCTGGAGTAAAGAATCTGTGCTTAATTTCTATATAGTTCTCATAATAAACTACCACTGACTGTTCTGAGAATACAAAATTGAACACCAATAAAAAATAAATTTATATTAAAAAAATAAATACAGTACTAGAAGGTATTTAAAAAGGGGTCATTCTGAAAAGATCACTTGGCCACTGTTATAGTAAGAAGCAAAGGAGAAAGATTAAAAAAAAATTAGTGTTCTCTTCATTTTTTGAATTCCTGTAGAATTGTGTAAGAATCTGTAGTATTGTATAAGTACCATATACGTCATAGCTGCTTTATGTTACTTATTTTTGGTTTATGCCATATTTTCCCAACAAAAATATAAGCTCTGAGGGCAAGATCTCTCTCTCTCTTTTAAAGATTTATTTATTTGAGACAGCGCACAAAGGAGGGGCAGAGGGAGAAGTAGAGAATCTCAAGCCGACTCCCTGCTGAGCAGAGTTTGACATGAGGCTGGACATGGATGGGGCTCAACATGGGGCTTAATCCCAGGACCCTGATAATCATGACCTGTGCCAAAATCAAGAGTTGGACACTTAATGGACTGAGCCACTCAGGTGCCCCCAAGGCCTCTTATTTATATGCTTCCTCAGTGTTTACTTTGTTGTCTAAGTACTCAATAAATGTTGATTCACATCTATGCAGAACACTTCAATTTTTACTCAAGTCAAGGAATTTTTCCTAGAAACCATCACTACTGGTAAACTATGATGATCTTACATACACTACTTTACAGAAAACAAAAACCCGGACAAGAACTGCTTCATTTCTTTCTATCTCCAACTCCATGAACTCATTTACAGGCATATCCATTATTTTTTATTCCCTCCTACAATTATGGAGAAGCAGATTTGGCACATATGAAACAAAAAATTTGTTAAATAAATAAATGAGAAAACCAATAAAGTGAATGGTTAATGGTAACTGTCAAACTAACTCCAATCCAAGAATCAAGAAATCATAAAACATTATAGTTTTGTTCCAACAAAGTCTAAAAGCAAGCCCTTAAAATAACATCTTGTTAAATCCCTTTTAACTTTATATAGTTTCACCTTTACATCTAATATTAGAATGCCAATATTCAGATGTCAAGCTGTAATCTAAGACTAATAAAAAATAATTCTCAATACCCAAAATGCTCAATTTCAACCATAATTTACAGAAAGCATAATTTTCAGTTAGGAAATATGTCCTCAGCTAGAGATGTCTATGTAGAAACAGAATGCAATCATATATGTAATTTTTTAAAGTTATTTATTTATATTTTTTAGTAATCTCTACATCCAATGTAGGGCTTGAACTTATGAATGAGTCAGCCAGGTGCCTCCCACATAGGTGATTTTTAATATTCTAGTAGCTATAATTTAAAAAAAAAATCAGTGACACACACACAATTTTATTAAGACCTTATTAGTGCTCTAGGGGCACCTGGTTGGCTTAGTTGATTATGTGACTCTTGATCTCAAGGTTGTGAGTTTGAGCCCCAAATGTTGGGTGTAGAGATCACTCAAAAATAACATTAAAAACAAAACCAAAAACAACCACTTAACAGTGCTCTAAAAGGCAAAAAATTAGTACCATGCAATTCAAAGGGATGCTATATACAAGCACACATACCATTAAATTTAATTTTGTAGGGGTGCCTCAGTGGCTCAGTGGTTGAGTGTCTACTTTTGGCTCAGGTTGTGATCCGGGGTCCTGGGATCAAGTCCTGCATGAGGCTCTCTGTGGGGAGCCTGCTTCTCCCTCTGCCTATGTCTCTGCATCTCTCATGAATAAATAAACAATCCTTCAAAAATTTAATTTTGTAATTTTTAGATTTTACTGTAAACCCTACACAAATATACCAAAGTCCCCACTATTAATAGGAGCTAAGGTTTAAGTAAAGCTGTCTGGAAAATAAGCATACTTCTTTAACTAAAAAATAATCTTTGAAATCTTTTTTTTTTTTTAAGATTTTATTTACTCATGAGAGATAGAGAGACAAGACAGAGAGAGGGAGGGAGAGAGGAAGAGAGAGAAAAAGAGAGAGAGAGAGAGAGAGAGGCAGAGACACAGGCAGAGGGAGAAGCAGGCTCCATGCAGGGAGCCTGACGCGGGACTCGATCCGGGGTCTCCAGGATCAGGCCCTGGACTGAAGGTGGCGCTAAACCGCTGAGCCACCTGGGCTGCCCGGAAATCTTTGATATTAAATATGACTGAAAACTTATATTAGGATTCATTTCAACAAATAAGAGACCTAAGTCTATACATTTTGAAGCTAGAAGAATATCCTAATTTTTATATACTTAACTATCTGAAAGGTTTACAAAAAACTCTACTACTGCTTGGCTGGGGTTCAAAGTCCTTCATGCTATACATGAACCTAGAGTTAGAGTTTATGGAATTTAAGCAGTTTCCTTCCCCCACAAATATTATACATATTCCGCATTACTTACCCATAGCCAGGGATCAGATTGGAAACTTAAGCAAATCTGTGCTAGTAACTGTGTGTTTAGAAACAGCTCCCAGTCTCACGTTGTAAAGAACCACACTTGACAACTGTTTCTAACACAGTTGGGAACTACCACAGCTTTTTCCAACTACTAAAAAAAAAAATCCACTGAATAAACTGAAGATAAAATTCATTTAAAATGTTTTTTAACTTAAATATTTTACTTAAAGCTTAACTATTTTATTTAACATTTTTCTTAAATATTTAAGGTAGGGAGTCTAGAAATAAAGTCATAATAAAACACTGCTTTTTAAAAGCATGACTTACTAGCATCAGGTGTTTTGTTTTATTTTTTAAAGATTTAATTTAT
Source organism: Canis aureus (assembly GCF_053574225.1). Taxonomy (NCBI): domain Eukaryota; kingdom Metazoa; phylum Chordata; class Mammalia; order Carnivora; family Canidae; genus Canis; species Canis aureus. Next base: position 52,703,284 of record NC_135621.1, read on the forward strand.
TTATTCATGAGAGACAGAGAGGCAGAGACACAGGCAGAGGGAGAAACAGGCTCCCCGTAGGGAGCCCGATGTGGGACTCAATCCCAGGACCCGGGATGGCAATCTGAGCTGCAGGCAGGTGCCCAACTGCTGAGCCATTCAGTCATCCCTATATCAGGTATTTCTAATTATATCATTACAAACTTTAAAATATATAATTATTCAAGATACTATTACATACTTCCCATTAATACATTCAGTTATTATTTACACACACACACACACACACACACACACACACTTTTGCTGAATTCCACCACAACACAACTATAGGGATTGTCTAAGACTGGTCAAAGAAAAATATTTATACATTGTCTAATGAATAATAACCTTTAGAAGCCACTTCTTTGATATAAAAAAGTTACTGAAAATTCAAACAAGACTTCAGTTCAACAGAAAAAAATCAAACCAACTCATTCTGAACTGCCTGACAAGGGCACTGGGGTGTGGCTCAGTAGGTTAAGTGTTCAATTCTTGATTTTGGCTCAGGTCATGATCTCAGGATAGTGAGATCAAGCCCCACATGGGGCTCCACTTCAGGCTCTTGTGCACTCAGCAGTCTGAGATTCTTTCCCTCTGCCCCTTCCCCTGCTTGAACTCTCTCCCAAATTAAAAAAAAAATCATAAAAAATTAAACAAATTGCCTGACATAAAGCATGTTCAACAAATATTTGCTGACTAAATGAAGACTAAATGAATGAATGTGCCAGGTACAATGTGAGTTACTGGTGAAATAGAGCAACCATGAATTCTTTGAATTGGTAGAATTTACCAGTGAAGCAGCCTAGTCCTGGACTTTGTTGAGAGTTTTTTGACTACTGATGCACTCTCCTTACTGGTAATTCATCTGTTCAGATTTTTTACTTCATCATGATTCAGTCTTGGTAGGTTGTATATTTTTAGGAATTTATCCATTTCTTCTAGGTTGTCCAATTTGTTAGTATATAACTTCATTCTCATCTCTTCTAATCCTAACAACAACAAAAATCTCTTCTAATCCTTTTTTTCTGCACTTCTGGGCCATCAGCTGTAATACTTCCTCTTTCATTTCTGATTTTGAGCCTTCTCTCCTTTTGTCTCGGTGAGTCCAGCTAAAGGTCTGTCAATTTTACCTTTTCAAAGAACCAGTTCTTAGTTTCCTTAATCTTTTTTTTTTTTTTTAAGATTTTATTTATTTATGAGAGAGAGAGAGAGAGAGAGGCAGAGACACAGGCAGGAGGAGAAGCAGGCTCCATGCAGGAAGCCCGATGTGGGACTTGATCCCAGGACTCTGGGATCATGCCCTGAGCCAAAGGCAAAAGCTTAACCACTGAGCCATCCAGGCGTCCCTTCTTTATCGTTTCTATTGTCTTTTTAGTCTCTATTTTATTAATTTCTGCTCTAATCATTATTATTTCCTTCCTTGTACTTAACTTTTGGCTTCATTTGTTGTTTTTTAGTTCTTTAAGGTATAAAATTAGGTTGTTTTAGACTTTTCTTGCTTCTTGCAGTAGGCATTTATTGCCACAAACTTTCCCTCTTTGCTGCATACCATAGATTTGTCACATTTCTTTTTATTTTTTTTTATTTTTTTAAAGATTTTTTATTTATTTATTCATGATAGTCACACAGAGAGAGACAGAGAGGCAGAGACACAGGCAGAGGGAGAAGCAGGCTCCATGCACCGGGAGCCCGATGTGGGATTTGATCCCGGGTCTCCAGGATCACGCCCCAGGCCAAAGGCAGGCGCCAAACTGCTGCGCCACCCAGGGATCCCGGTTTGTCACATTTCTATTTTCATTTGTCTCAAGGTATTTTTTTGATTTCTCCTTTGCTCACCGGTTTCTCAGCAGGATACTGTTTAATATCCACATATATCTGTGAATTCTCCAGTCTTCTTTGTGTAATTAATTCTCTAGTTTCATACCACTGTGGTTGGAAAAGATGCCTAATATGATTTCAATTCTCTTCAACTTAATTAAGACTTGTTTTGTGGCCTGACATATGATCTATTTTAGAAAAGGGGTCTAAGGCAGCATACTGATGAGTCTTCTTCCTTTTATGATGGGTTCTTATTGTTACGTTCTACCAAGTATTTGAAGAAGAATTAATATCAATCTTTCTCAAATTCATTCAAAAACAGAAGAGGGATGCCTGGATGGCTCAGCGGTTGAATGTCTGCTTTTGGCTCAGGGCGTGATCCCAGTCCAGGGATCAAGTCCCACATTGGGCTCCCTGTGAGGAGACTGCTTCTCCCTCTGCCTGTGTCTCTGTGTCTCATGAATAAATAAAATCTTAAAAAAAAAAAAAAACTCACAAAAAAACAGAAGAGAAGAAAACTTTTCCAAACTCATTTCACATTACCCTGATAGCAAAACCAGATAAGGGTGCCACAAGAAAGAAAACTATAGGTGAGGGCAGCTGGGTGGCTCCGGGGTTGAGCATCTGCCTTTGGTTCAGGTCATGATCCCAGGGTCCTGGTATTGAGTTTTGCATCAGGCTCCCCATGGGGAGCCTGCTTCTGCCTAAGTCTCTCCCTCTCTCTGTCTCTCATGAATAAATAAATAAATTAAATGAAAAAAATAAAACTATAGACCAATATCCCTGATGAATATAAATATACAAATCCTCAACATAGTATCAACAAACTGAATTCAACAATACATTAAAAGGACCATACACCATAATCAAGTGATATTTATTCCAGGGATGCAAGATGGCTCAACAGCTGCACATTAGTCAATGAGATATACCACATTAACAAAAGATAAAATTCATATGATCATCTTAATAGATGCAGATAGAGCATTCGACAAAATTCAACATCCATTTATGATAAAAACTCTCAACAAAGTGGGTATAGAGGGAGCATATCTCCACACAGTAAAGGCCATATATGAAAAGCCCACAGCTAACATACTCAATGGTAAAAAGCTAAAAGTTGTTTCCTCTAAAACCAGAAACAAGACCAGTATGTTCACTCTTGCCACTTTTATTCAACTCAGTTTGGAAATCCTAGCCAGAGCAATTAGCCAGGACAAATAAAGGTGTCCAAATTGGAAAGGAAGAAATAAAACTGTCACTATTTGCATTATGTTATATATAGAAGACCCTAAAGCCATTTAAAAAACTGTTAAATTCAATAAAGTTGCAGGATACAAATTCAATACACAAAAGTTGCTGCATACATGAAGAATGAGCTATTAGAAAATAAAAAGAAAAAACCATCTTGCAGTCATGAGATTGATGAGCCTGGTGTTGGGCTCTGGGCTCACTGTTGAAATCAGCTTGAGATTCTCTCCCTCTCTCCCTCTGCCCCTCCCACTTTTGTTCTCTAAAATAAATAAATCTTTAAAAAGATTTTTTTAAAAAACCAGTCCAATTTACAAATGCATCAAAAAGAATAAAATAACCAGAAATAAATTTAACCAAGGCGGTAAAGGACCTGTTCATTGAAAACTACAAGACGTTAATGAAAGAAACTGAAGAAGACACAAATAAATGGAAAGATATCCTATGCTCATGGACTGGAAAAATTAATATTGTCAAAGTGTCCATATTATCCAAAGAATATATAGATTCATTGCAATCTCTCCCATAATCCCAAGGGCATTTCTCATGGAAAGAGAACAAACAACTCCAAAATTTATATGGAAGCATAAAAGACCCTGAATCTTGAGGGAGGAAAACAAATCTGGAGGCAGCACTCTGATTTCAAACTATATTACAAAGATATAGTAATTAAAATAGCATTGTAATGGTGTAAAAAGACACAAAGATCAACAGAAGACCCAAAAATAACCCACACATAAAAGGCCAAATAATTTATGATAAAGGAGGCCAAGAATATACAATTCGATAAATGATGCTGGAAGAATTGGACAGCCAATATGCAGAAGGATGAAACTGGACCATCATCTTACACTATACACAAAAATAAACTCAAAATGGATTAAAAACTTGAAAACATAAAATTCCTAGAACACACAGGCAGTAACAAACTCCTTGACACAAGTCTTGGCAATGATTTTTTTTAATCTGACACCAAAAGCAAAAGCAACAAGAGCAAAAATAAACAAGTGGGACTATCTCAAACTAAAGAGCTTCTGCACAGCAAAGGGACCCACCAACAAAATGAAAAGGCAATCTACTGAATGGAAGGAAAATATCTGCAAATCATGTATCTGATAAAGCGCTAATGTACAAAATATATAAAGAACTCCTACAACTGAACAGCAAAACAAAAACAAAACCCAAATAATCCAACTCAAAAATGGGCAGATTAGAATAGAGATTTTCCCAAACACATATAGAAGGACAACAGGTACATGAAAAGATGTTAATCCCATTAATCATTAGGGGATGCAAATCAAAACCACATAAGGGGGACACCGACACCTGGGTGGCTCAGTCAGTTGAGCATCTGACTATTTTCAGGTCACGTCATGATTTCAGGGTCATGGGTTCGAGCCCCCTGTTGGGCTCTATGCTCAGCAGGAAATCTGCTTGAGATTCTCTTCCTCTCCCTCTGCCCCTTCTCCTGCTCACTTGCTCTAAAATCAATCCATCGGGATGCCTGAGTGGCTCAGCAGTTGGGCAGCTGCCTTCAGCTCGAGATCCCGGAATCTGGGATCGAGTCCCACATCGGGCTCCTGCAAAGAGCCTGCTTCTCTCTCTGCCTAGGTCTTTGCCTTTCTGTCTCTCATGAATAAATAAATCTTTAAAAAAATAAAATAAAATCAATCTATTAAAAAAAAACCCACAATGAAGTATCATTCATACCTATTAGAATGGCTACTACTATCAAAAAGACCAGAAATAACAAGTGTTGGTGAGGATGTAGAGAAGAGGGATCCCCTATGCATTTCTGGTGGTAATATAAACTGGTACAGCCACTATAAAAAACAGTATAGGTTCTTCTTTTTTTTTTTTAAGATTTTATTTATTTATTCATGAGAGACACAGGGTGGGGCGGGGTGCAGAGATACAGGCAGAGGGAGAAGCAGGCTCCATGCAGGGCGGCCAATGTGGGACTCAATCTTGGGACTCCAGGATAACACCCCAGGCCAAAGGCAGGCGCTAAACCACTGAGCCACCCAGGGATCCCCACAGTATAGGTTCCTTAAGAAACTAAAAGTAGAACTACCACGAGTCAACAATTCCACTTCTAGGTATTTATCTGAAAAAAACAAAAACACAAAGAGATACATGTACCCCCAACGTTCAGTGAAGCATTATTTACAATAGCCAGTATCCGAAACATCCCAAGAGTCCACTGACTGATGAATGAATGGATGAAAATATTGTGGTGTATAGAATACACAATGGAGTATTAGTCATTAAAAAACTGAAATCTTGGGATGCCTGTGTGGGGCTCAGCAGCTGAGCATCTGCCTTTGGCTCAGGGTGTAATCCCAGAGTCCCGGGATCGAGTCCCACATTGGGCTTCCTGTATGGAACCTGCTTCTCCCTCTCCCTATGTCTCTGCCTCTCTCTCTCTGTCTTTCATGAATGAATAAATAAAATCTTTAAAAATAAAAATAAAAAATAAAATAAAAAACTGAAGTCTTGCCATTTGTGACTACATGGATGGATCTTGAGGGCATTACACTAAGTGAAATAAGTCAGATGAAGAAAAACCACTGTGTGATCTTACACATGAAATCTTTTTTTTTTTTTTAAAGATTTTATTTATTTATTCACGAGAGACAGAGAGAGAGAAAGAGAGGAAGAGACACAGGCAGAGGGAGAAGCAGGCTCCATGCAGGGAGCCTGATGTGGGACTTGATCCCGGGTCTCCAGGATACGCCCTGGGCGGAAGGCGGCGCTAAACCGCTGAGCCACCCAGGCTGCCCTTACACATGAAATCTAAAAAACAAAACCAGAAACTCCAAAACACAAAAACAAAAAAATCCCCCCCAAACCACACTCATAAATACAGAGAACAGATTGATAGTTGCTAGAGGCAGGGGGCAGGTGGATGGCAGGAGAAATGAACTCGTTTTGTTTTTAAAGTCTAAATAAGTTGAAAAAATAAATAAAATTTTAATGGAAAGAAAGGTGTGTGATGGGGAGGAAGGGAAGGGAGGAAGGAAGGAAATGGATCTGAAGAAAGTAGCTCCAAAGTTGTTGACAACTGTAAAAAGGAAAAAAGAAGAAAGAAACAAAAAAGAAAAGAAAGAGAACCAAATAGAATATTGTATTTGCCCTCCAGGAATTTAGGAGAGATACAACTAAACAGGCAACAATAATACAGTATGCCATGTGTTCTAATAGGGATAAACAGAAAGTACTATGGAAATATACAAGAATATCTAATCCATATTAGATGATATTGGGGTAGTAGTGAAGGTTTTTTGAAGTCCAAGCTGAGATGAATATAGTCAAACAGAAAGAATAGTGTGTGTCAAGACCTGAAGGTGCTCACCTCCAGTGCAAGTCTCAAAGAACTTATGAGTCACTTCATATGGCTGTATCATGCAGCAGGGGCCAGATTATGAAGGGTGCCATTAACTCTTTAAAAAATTTAGGTTTTATTTTGAAGGCCAAGGATAACCACTGGATTATCCTTTTTTTTTTTTTTTTTTTAAATTTTTATTTATTTATGATAGTCACAGAGAGAGAGAGAGAGAGTGAGAGAGGCAGAGACACAGGCAGAAGGAGAAGCAGGCTCCATGCACCGGGAGCCCGACGTGGGATTCGATCCCGGGTCTCCAGGATTGCGCCCTGGGCCAAAGGCGGGCGCCAAACCGCTGCGCCACCCAGGGATCCCTGGATTATCCTTTTAAGCAGAACAGTGACAGTTCTGATTTGTGTCTTAGGAAAATTACCTGAACAGTGTAAAAACAACTAGAAATGAATGGCATTGATGGTGGGAGACCAGTTTAGGAGGCTATAGCAGTAATATAACTGAGAAGAGATAAACATTGCTTGAACTGTGGTAATAAAAAGGGAAGAAATGAATGGATTTGAGATATACATACAAGGTAAATTCATAAAGCTTGATAACTGAATGGATATGGGTGAGGCAAGGGGCAGAGAGGATAGAGTCAGGAATAATACTGCTTTGGGCAATCTATTGGATATGGTATCATGTACCAAGGCAGGGATCCTTGTGGACAAGCCAGGGATGGGAAAAGTGGGGAGGAAGGGGCGGGGAGGAGGAGTTCAGGTTTGGGTTTTTAGTTTTGAGGTACTGTGGGACATTCAAGTGGAGTTTCTCAACAAACTCAAGCTCCAATGACTGATTTCGAGTTAGAGAGTTTTATCAGTCTGTTAACACACTATAGGAGAATTGGAGAGTCACTAAGTATAGATTAGCTACCATTATTTACATACTGTGATAAAATATAGATGCTTCGCGGCAATGTGCTATCCAATCCTTAAGGAAAAGCTATGTAATATAAGGTACATTATTATCTATTGATGTCAAAATTATCACTACCATATATAAAAAAGTAACCACGGGCCCAGAATTGGTAAAAATTCATAATTCTAGCTTGATAAAAAATAAAAGAAAATCTCCAACTGACAACTACTAAATCAATTATCTTCATTCTTTCCTGTTACATATCACATTCTCTTTTCCTAAGACGTTTTCTCCCATTGCTTTCAGGGAAAGCACAGTGATTAAAGATACAGGCTCTGGAAAAACTAGCCCTTGGTTAGAATCTTGGCTTAGCTAGCTGTGCAATCTTGGACAAGCTCCTTAATCTCTGATTCTCAGTGTATCCATAAAATGGAAATAATATTGTCTACCTTGTAAGATGTTGTGAACATCAATACAGTACCTCACAGAAACATCCAATTAGTTATTATTATCATAAATGAGATGGGATATTGAAAGCAAAGTACAATCAAAATATTCCAGTTACAGGCCTTTTTTATATTCTCCAATTCACTCTTTAAAAAACCTATAAAGTAGACATAATGATTTGTGATGCCTGGGTGGCTGAGTTGGTTAAGAATCTGCCTTTGGCTGAAGTCATGATCCCAGTGTCCTGGGATCAAGTCACATCGTCAGGCTCCCTGCTCAGTGGTTCTGCTTCTCCCTCTCTCACTGCCCCCTGGCTTGTGCTCTCTCTCATTCTCTATCTCAAATAAATAAAATCTTGGGCAGCCCCAGTGGCCCAGCGGTTTGGTGTCACTTTTGGTCCAGGGTGTGATCCTGGAGACCTGGGATCAAGTCCCACATCAGGCTCCCTGCATGGAGCCTGTTTCTCCCTCTGCCTGTGTCTCTGCCTCTGTGTGTGTGTGTGTGTCTCATGAATAAATAAATAAAATCTTTAAAAATAATAAAAAAAATAAATAGAATCTTAAAGAAAAAATGAAGTAATGATTACTAGTACGAAATTACTTATGATGCATGTTCAGAGTAGTTCTTGATTAGCAGAAAATAGTGTGAAATCAGGGCACCTGGGTGGCTCAGTCAGCCAGCTCAGGTCAGGTCAGGATCTCAGGACCCTGGGATGGAGCCTCATTTCAGGCTCTGCCCTTAGTATGGAGTCCGCTTGGGATTCTCTCTCCCTCTGCCCCTCCCCCAACCCGCCATGTGCATTTTTTCTCTCTCTCTCTAAAATAAATAAATAAATCTTTAAAAAAACACGGAAGAAAATATAGGGTGAAATCCACAAATGCCATGGGCTGACTACAGAAAAAAAAATGAATAGTGTCCCCTTTAAAGTATCAGCATTTTGAAGGCTACAAAATTATTCCAACAATCCTGCCACAATTGAAGTACCTCCACACTAATTTTTTCTAATTATAAAAACATTTTCACTTAGACAATTTGAAAAACACTGAAAAAGTTAATGAAAATCCCATCAGAGTTTATTACCATTAATATTTTAGAATATTTTTCTATATACAAATTATATAATTTAAGTGAACTACTTTATGTACCGCTTTGTACCTTCCTTTTTCATTTTCACTGTATCATATGAAATATGTTTATGATACAGGTTATGAAATTCTCTGAAACACGGTTTTCAATAGGTACAGAATATAAAGGTTTCATTATTTATTTAATTAGTCTCTTGTTAAATCTAACCAGTCCCCTCTTATTAAAGTTTCCATTTTTTTTCCTGGCCATTTTTGTGAATTCTTTTATTCATGACAAAACTTTACCCTTTCAGGACAGATGATTTTTGATGTTAGCTTTATGTCATTCAGTGTCAAGATAACTTAGTAAGCTAGGAAGTAATAACAGACGTTAGTTGAAAAATAGTTGGTTTAGGGGCCCCTGGGTGGCTCAGGATCCTGGGATGGAGCCCCACATCAGGCTCCATGCTCAGCAGAGACTCTGCTTCTCCCCATCCCTGTGCTTCTCCCCTTGCTTGTGCTAACATTCCCTCTCAAATAAGTAAAATAAAATCTTAAAAAAAAAAAAAAAAAGGGAAAATAGTTGGTTTACAGAGATTAACTTCTCAAATAGCTAGTAAGTAACAAGACTGAGATTTGGTTCAGGAACCCAGTCTTCTAACATTTTATCAATGTGTCAGGTAGTGTGATCATTATTTTACATATGTTATCTCTATGCTCCTGTAAAGAACACCTACTATTAGTCCAACTTAGTCTATTCTGTCCCACAATATGTTTATATATGTATTTATATCTACGTGCCTTTATTCACTGCTTCCTGCTTACAATATCCATCTCTTTTCTCTCTACTTATGTACGGTTATAGTTCAGTGTTCTGGTAAGTCCCATGTTCTCTATGCATAAAGTGTTTCCCAAATTTCCCATTTTATATTGCTTTCTAATTGCTACTTATAAAAAGTCAAATCAAGTGTAGAGTGTTAAAAAGAAAACTACCTACTTATAACTCTTTGGGCAAACCAATTAACCTTTCTATACCTCAATTCTTTGCTTGCAAACTGAGAGGGATCGACAAGATCTGCAGTCTGCACACTTTAGCAAGGATCAGAATCATGTGAAGATCTTATTAAAACACAATGCTGAGCTCTACCCCCAGTGTTTCCAAATCAGAAACAGGAAAGGGGGAGTAAGAATGTACACTGCAAACAAGTTCCAAAGGATGTTGCTACTGCTAGGTCAGGAGTCACACTTCTGAGAATCACTGGGGTCACACCAAGTCTGTGAAAGCCAAGGTAAAGAGTGTGGCCTATTATTCTGCTTTAGGGAAGGAAAAAAAAAAAAAAGAAAGAAAGAAAGAAAGAAAAGAAAAATTTTCAGTTAGTGTTGTAACATTTAATAAACCTTCTGTTCAAAGATGGCTTAGACAGCAATGTAATAAGAAACTAGGGTATAAGGACGCCTGGGTGGCTCAGTTGGTTAAGTGTCAGGTCATGATCTCGAGGTCCTGGGATTGAGCCCCATGTCGGGCTCCCTGCTCAGCAGGGAATCTGTTTGTTCTTCTCTCTGCCTCTCCACCTGCTCATTTTTTCTCGCTCTCAAATAAATAAATAAAATCTTAAAAAAAAGGTAAGTAAATAGGGTATAATAAAAAGACTCTTTCAATAATGGCAATAAACCAGAAAGCCCTGGATTAAGGTGGTGGTAGTAGAGAAGAGGATAAAACAAAAAACCTCCCCCAAATTATGGCTCACTCTTCTTTGCTAACGATTTTACCATTATCCAATGGAAAGTTGTATGTGTACATACTCCTATTATCTAGAAATACATGAAATCAGGAATCATTTTCTGCATTGTAAAATCACTGTATCATTAATAGGGATTTAATGTTCAAGTTACTTTCTTAAAGATCTCAGCTTTGATTTTTAAAAAGATTTATTTATTTTGGAGAGAGAGTGCACGTGAGAGCAAGCAGGGAGAGTGGCAGAGGGAGAGGGAGAGGATCTCAATCAGACTCCATGCTGAATGCAGAGCCCAACACAGGGCTCAATCTTAGGACCAAGATCACGACCTGAGCTGAAACCAAGAGTCAGATGGTCAACCGACTGAGCCACCCACATGCCCCATGAACTTTAAACTTTTAAAAATAAAAACCTGGGGGAAAATGGCTGAGTAGATAGACACATTTCATTTCCAAGACTCCTCAACATATAAACCAGTATAATAGAGAGGATAGGATAAAGCCATTAGTACACATGAGATTTCAGTGGACTTCTGGAAGACACAAAAACAAGTACTGACTGCAGAAGCAAAGAAAACTATTGTCTATGAAAGCATGTTAGAGGCTACAGCAGAAGAGGGAGCTGTTATGTTCTCTCAAAACCAGAGAGGAGCTTAAGCTCTGAAAAATGCAAGTACTGTAAAGAACAATCATGATACATGGATTTGATAGCAATAACATTATAGATCAATGAAAAGGAAGTCAAGTTTCTTTCCAGACATGCTGAGAATTACAAAGTTGGTCTCCTATATAACCTTTCAAGTTACTTGAGGACATTATTTCAACAAAACCGGGGCGTAAATACAGAAAGAAGATATGGGATCCAAAAATTAATGAAGTCCTCACAGAAAAGCAACAAATGGAAGAAATTCCAAGATAATGGGTGTGAAGCAGGCTCAAAGAAACAACAGATTGAAATAGGACTCCAAAGAGCTGCTGGAATGAAATTTCCCAATTTCAAAGAATTAATTAATAGGTTAAAGAGTATGAAGCTTAAAACAACTTGAAGACATGATAAAAACAACAGGTAAAATGTAAAAAAGAATCCACTGGAGCAGTTAGGAATGGTTTCTTTTGGGGGGCCTAGAAATAATAGTATTAGGCAGAGGAGAAAAACTAGCACATACTTGATGCTACAAAGAGAAAATATCTTCATATTCATAGTAAGACAAACAATGTTATTTTTCAACTTCTAGAATCAACCTATGTACAAATCACTGAAAAATACTTTACCAGCAGTATGATAAATATGTTCTCAACTTTGATAATGACATTGCAGAGCTAAAACAGCTTAGCAGTGAAAGTCCATCTTTCAAAAGAGGGAATCTATAGTTATCATTCTTAGTTGAGGAAATGTAAAATTAAGCTTTAGGTATGTATTTAAAAGTTATATTGGGTTGAGGTGGTTGGTAGAAATGGCTGTAAGGAAACCAAAGCAGCAGAAATCAACAATGTTTAAATTTGATGGAAAAATAGTAAAATAAGATTTGATCAGCCAAAATAGACATCATGCTACTTATGCACAGAAACTCATCAACTTTACTCCAAGTTCACAGTTCAGGATTCATTTATCTTTACTGTACACATAGTTTTTAAATTAAGGCATCAGATTTCCAAGACTTCATACCCAGTAGTGCATAAAGATTTGTTATCCAATGACTACATTATCAGTATATATATTGCCCCAGTCAACAGAGTATGCCACTTCTCTGGAGAGAAAAGACATAATGGCAATTAAGAACAATCTCTCTCTCTCTCTCGATATACCAGAGTACCAGAACATGTTTGACAATTAGTGACTATGAATATAAAATGTTATTTCTGTACTGCAAATGATTTATATAAAATATAAAAAAAACAATAAAAATAAAAGTAGCTCAGAATCACAGGGAAAGATTTCCATGCATGGTCAGAGATGGAGCTTGAGGATAAGATATGGGCAGACTATGAAAGATGAAAATGTAGGTCTTCAGAAAGGGACATTAAAAAAACGGGGGGAGGGAATCCCTGGGTGGCTCAGCGGTTTGGCGCCTGCCTTTGGCCCAGGGCGTGATCCTGGAGTCCCGGGATCGAGTCCTGTGTCGGGCTCCTGGCATGGAGCCTGCTTCTCCCTCCTCTTGTGTCTCTGCCTCTCTCTCTCTCTGTGTCTATCATACACAAATAATTAAATAAATCTAAAAAAAAAAAAAAAAAAAGCAAAAGTAAGAAGTCCAGTGAGGCTGTCTTACTCCGGAGCATTCACAGGAAGACAAAGGAAACTAGAGGGAAAAGTCTTCAGGAACCCAGAGGAATTGAATGAATGAATGTGCAAAAATGGTAGAGTAAGAGTACAGAAATATTTTTCAATAAGCTTATTTCCAAAATTACCAAGGAAATAAATAGCCTCAGCCCCAGGAATATGGGAATCACAGGGCAGCTTGTACAGATTAAAAAAAAAAAAAGAACTCTATTATTTTTGTGTTTTTTTTATGGGTAAACAGAAAATACATATATCCCAATCTACCTGTCTTACCAAAGTAGATAAAAGATTAAAGAACAGCAGATGGCGCCAAAATATTATTTTTTTTACACTATTGTCTCACGTCACATAAATCATTAACTAGAACCAAAGGAAAAAAAACTTTTCATATTAGAACTGAAGAATATCTAAAAATTTACAAATTATCCAGATTTTCATGTGGTAGCCCACGGACTGATGATGTCAATAACATTGTTCTAGAGCATGAATACTTCTTGAAAAAAACAAGACTGCATCAAATGCAAAAACCTAAATTGAAAGCACTTCAGATTTTACAAGTTTAACCATACTTCTTACAAAGGAATTATGAATAAGCAATTAATGGCACTAACAGAATTGATTAGTAATATGGATAATTTAAAGCTACTCTTTTTTCTTTTAGATTTTACTCATTCATTCACAAGAAACACAAAGAGAGAGGCAGAGACTTGGCAGAGAGAGAAGCAGCCTCCCTGTGGGGAGCCTAATGCGGGACTCATCCCAGGAGCCCAGGATGGTGACCTAAACCAAAGGCAGATGCTCAACCACTGAGCTACCCAGGTGCCCCTAAAGCTACTATGGAAATTTATTTCCCTTCTTTTTCTAAGATGTGTAAGGGGTAATATACTACCAGAACAAAACAAAATCATCTCAAGATCATCCAGAGTTCAAAATATTAAAATATAAAAAAAAAATAAATTGGAGATTTAAAGAACAACTTCTGTCAACACCAATGATTCACTCTGATGATGTCTGGATTAAGTTAAGATTAAACTAATTTGCACTGATTTGGGTTAGGGGAGAGGGAAACTTGGCAAGATTTAAAAGTAATAGTCTCTGGATGATTTACACAGACAAATACCACATTTTCATAAATTCATAAATGGATGAGACCTCAAAACATTCTAGTCCATTTTTTTTGCATACAAATAGCTTTAAAGCTTTACTGTGTTTTTCTTATCTGTAGTCCTCAAAGAAAACGTTTTCATAACTTTTTCAGGATAGCCGAGGGTTTTACACCCTTCAAATACCAAAAGAGAATTCTAATTTTATTTTTTATTTTATTTTAAAAATTATTTTCATTTATTTATTCATGAGAGACAGAGAGAAAGAGTGGCAGAGACACAGGCAGAGGGAGAAGCAGGCTCCATGCAGGAAGCCTGACGTGGGACTTGATCCTGGGTCTCCAGGGTCAAGCCCTGGGTTGAAGGCGGCGCTAAACCACTGAGCCACCCGGGCTGCCCCCAGAATTCTAATTTTAATCATTTTGATTGAAAATACTTCTAAAGTTTATTACTTTATTTCGTCTTTAAAAGAATATCTTTAAAATAATGGAATACTGTATTATAAGATAATCAGCAGGATCATGAAATAAGTCTACTGTTTTATAATATGATGAGACCCCCAAGAACCCATTTATGAGTAGTAAGAGATTTTCCAGAATAAACTGTCCTAACTGGTGGGTTTCTTGTGTTACTTCCACAGTTTACAGATTTTTTTTTTCTCCTTTTCTTGCTGTCATGCTATTGTGTCACTTCTTCCAAGCTGTCTATAGACACCTCTTTTCTCTGATAAACCAAAATAATAGCTTGCTGGACATAATCTATTTTAAGAGTAAGAACAAACAGGAGCTTAGGAAACTTTTCTGAGAATAAAGCACATGAGTATTAGAACTATGTGATGCTGCTCAAAGTCTTTATTGCTTCCTGCCTTCTTAGCATTAAGATAAATGAGACTGCTGGCCAGCTTTATTCCAAATAGTTAATACACTTCTTTTTATCACTGTGCTGAGTGGTTAACTCATTTGTCAGACAACATACAGCCAAAGGATCTCTAACAACAGCCACCATATTAGAAATGTATATTTCATATGAATAGTTAATAAATTTAAATGACAATTATGAATGTACATCTCCCATGCTAATCCTTAATTAACAATTACTTTACCCTGGAGCATTAACTAAGGCTAACCAAACTCAGTCTTTTCAGCAGAAATCAAGAAGATAAATTAAACCAAACCATCCTTTATTCCACTGGATAAATAGATGATTAGGTTTTTTTTCCTTCTCTATTATTTTTTGAACTGGGAAGTGTAGCAGTGCTCAAAATTAGTTGTGTACTGAATCACCTGTAGCTCTTGTAAAAATAATACATCCACAATTCTCACTATGAAGTGGAGGTTCTGATTTCATAATATCCATTCCACCACATATGAATAGTCTGGTTATTTATGGTAATTCCATATTCCTCAAAGAGAAGCAGCCCTAAGCCATTCTAGCCCAGTGAGACCCAAGAAGTAGCTTGCTTTTTTGGCTTCTGGATAAGAGAAGTCCTTCTTTCTTTTCTCCTAGTAGATACAAAAAAGGATAAATGTTGCATTTTTTATGGTAGACAGCCATCCTAGGTCCTTGAGGAGAACTAACCTGAGACAAAACTTGTCATTTGAGGTAAATTTTCTTATTAAGTCAGTTTGAGTGAGATTTAAGTTATATTCAAAAGTATTTTGAATTTTGAAAAACTCTAACTGTTCATGATATACAACTGGGGCTGAAAGCTACAGGGCTATAGAAGTAATAATCAGAAATTCAAAAGGAATTAAACAAAAGCAGTGATATCAAGAACTGGGAAGTAAAGGGAACAGTAAGAATCCGAACATATCTATGAGGCAAACTCTTAGTCATAAAATGTTGAGTGCAAATTCAAAATATGTACACATGCACTATTCTTTCTTTGGATCCTCCTTCAACAGTGATTATCATTGCACTAGGCATAGCAATACTGTTTAACAACTAAAACAAATCTAAAGCAATTAGTCCAAAGACTTATATTAGCTTCAAATACAATGTTTCCCCCTTGCCTTCAAATCTACTTCAACACAGAAAATAAAACCAAAAAAACTCTTGGTAAACTAGCTCAATATAAAACTGTTTCAAGTTTAAAATGCTGCAGATTTGTTGGAACCATAAGAAAGCTAATGAGCTCATTATTAAATGATAATTTTACTTATACTTTTTTGGTCAAGATTACTAGTTGATTTTATAGGTGTTCTGCTTTAAGGCTAAGAACAGAATTAAATTAGAATCTACTTTCATTTCCACAAATACTCTTAGATAGCTCATTTAAATGGCTCTGAAATAACCCAGTTACAGAAAACTTAAGGGAAATTAATCATATCCTAAGAGCCTTACTTTTAAAAAGTGTTCAAAACAAAGGGTCTAGGGCAGCCCGGCTGGCTCAGCAGTTTAGCTCAGTGGTTTAGCGCTGCCTTCAGCCCAGGGTGTGATCCTGGAGACCCGGGATCAAGTCCCACGTCAGGCTCCCTGCATGGAGCCTGCCTCTCCCTCTGCCTCTGCCTCTCATGAATAAATAAATAAATAAATAAAATCTTTAAAAACAAACAAACAAAAAAAGGGTCTATAAACAGATCCTAATTTATGAAGTAACAACTAAGTTATAGTTTTATTTTATTTATTTATTTATTTTTAAAATTTTTATTTATTTATGATAGTCACAGAGAGAGAGAGGCGCAGAGACACAGGCAGAGGGAGAAGCAGGCTCCATGCACCGGGAGCCCGATGTGGGATTTGATCCCGGGTCTCCAGGATCGCGCCCTAGGCCAAAGGCAGGCGCCAAACCGCTGTGCCACCCAGGGATCCCAAGTTATAGTTTTATTTCAAAAGTTTCACAATTTTCATTAGGCCTAGTATTTTGGGGTTCTGGCACAAAATTTTCAAAAATACTGGTTGACTTTGAAGAAATATACATTTTATTAACACATAAAGGTAAACTTAAAGCTGGATGTATGTTTCTTTTTCTTACATATGCACAAAAAAAGCATGAGTACTCCTTATTTTAACTTATTTAAAGTCCTCCTAACCTGTAAATGAACATAAGCACTAACACAGTTTACTGTCATATATACTTACGAGTTATAGTGTTTGGTATATAATAATCACTCAGTAAATAACTATGAATAAAAAATTTGAAAAACGGATTGCACCAATGTGAGAGAGACTATTATTATCCCAAATCTAGTCAATTGTCTATGACAGACGCTAGATATTTAGCTGAGTAGAACACTATCCAGAACACTGCCCACATTTCTCAGCCTCCCTTACTGCAGAGTTGGCCATCTGACTTGGTATTGGCTTATAGTATATTAGTAGAACTGTCCTATTTAATTTCTGGGATATGTTCTAAAGAGCAGAGGACACCTGGGTGGCTCAGTGGTTGAGCATCAGCCTTTGGCTCAGGTCATGATCCTGGCGTCCTGGGATCAAGTCCCACATCAGGCTCCCCTGCAGGAACAGGGAGTAAAATAAAACAGAAGCCTAGGTCACAATGTCATGATGGAGCCTTCATACTAATCTTAGATGCTTACCTCCAGACTAATCACAACAGAGAGGAATACATTTCTTTTTAGACAACTGTTGCCTTGGGACAAGAAACTGTTGTTTCCTGTCATTCTGACAAACTTAATTTTAATTAATAGTCACACAAAGTAAAACATTCTCTATATTTGTACAAAAATCTTTTAACTATTTATTCATGAGAGACAGAGAGGTGGAGACATAGGCAGAGGGAGAAGCAGGCTTCCCGCGGGGAGCCCAAAGTGGGACTTGATCCCAGGACCCCAGGATCACGACCTGAGCCAAAGGCAGAACTCAATTGCTGAGCCACCAGCTGTCCCTATTACTTGTACAAATAATCTTAAATACAACTAAGACGTAAGTGAAAAAAAAACACACACTATTCGAATCAACAGAACTTGTTTAAATCCCAGCTCTGCTACCAGCCATATGATCTTGAGCACATTACTTAAGTCTCAGTCTCCACAACTGTAAAATGGCAGAAAAAAATAATCTACTTCTTAGAATTACTGTGAAGATTAAATACAACGAAGAAAGAAAGGAATGAGGAAGCAAAAAGAATACAAATGTCAGCAAAGAGTGCTAAGAAAAATATTAGTTGGGAAAGGGATTAGCTGGGATTTCTCAAATAGTATTTTAAGACATAAAAATAATGTAAAAGTAGGTAATTCAAACATGTTCTTTATTTCATCTTTTATAACATATAACGTCTATAACATATGGGTGTTGTATTACATGATATTAAGGGTTCTTCCAGCTCTAAAATTATATTACAAAATTATGTGATGGCACAAATATCTATAACCTATCCTACAGATTTGCTTAAAAACTTTCAGCTCCATGCTACTCTGGAGAAAAAATACACACAGACATACCTCTTTGATAACAAGCAGGATTAATCACGATAGGCCTTAATCATCTTCAGACCATTTTTATGTACACAACATAATACTGACTCTGCAAAATGTTTTGTGATCTCTGGCATCTTTAGTGTGTATTCTCAAACAAAGCTGCAATCTTTTTTTTTTAATTTTTAAGATTTTATTTATTCAAGAGAGACAGAGATAGTGACAGCATAAACGGGGAGGAGAGGGAGAAGCAGGCTCCCTATTGAGCTGGGAAACCCAACATGGGGCTTGATTCCAGGACCCTGATCATGACCTGAGCTGAAAGCAGATGTTTAACCAGCTAAGCCACCCAGGCGCCCCCAAAGTTGCAATTTCTAAGACTTACGGTCTTTGATGACACAACCTATAAATACAGTTACCTTAAAGACTAAAAATTTTCTAATACCTTGCAGGTTATAAATTCTGTTAAGCCTAGCTACCTTTAATTAATTGCTTTAATTAATAATCTAATTACATTCTTTCTTCACTTTAATGCTACAATGTAGGTATCAGATAGGCTCAGTTAAACCACAGTAATGAACAACTCCAAAAATCTCTAGCTTAAAATAAATTTAGGAGTGCCTCGGTGGTTCAGTTGGTTAAGTGATAGTGACTGACTCTTGATTTCGGCTCAGGTCATGATCTCAGGGCTCTGAGACTGAGCCCAGACTCTGTGCTGGGCATGAAGCCTGCTTAAGATTCTCTCTCCCCCTCTGCCTGCTGCATGCATGTAGAGTTCTCAAAAAAAAAAAAAAAATAAAGTAACAGATTTATTTCTTGCTCACTTTACATGTCTATGCCTGGCTGGTGAAGACCTCTGCTATGTATAATCATTCTCTTCTGGAACTCAGGCTATGGAGCAGCTATTCTCTGAAACACTGTTAGTGGTAGCAGCAGAAGGAAAG
This sequence comes from Canis aureus, assembly GCF_053574225.1. Taxonomy (NCBI): domain Eukaryota; kingdom Metazoa; phylum Chordata; class Mammalia; order Carnivora; family Canidae; genus Canis; species Canis aureus. Next base: position 52,722,555 of record NC_135621.1, read on the forward strand.
AGAGATCATATTGGCAATTAAATGATTGGCCTAGAAATGACACACTCATTTCCATTCACAACTCTTTGGCCAGAACTGTTGACATGGCCCAATGACAGAGGGTTAGGAAAGCCAGATGGAGGAGAGCCAGAAATATTTAATAACCAGTATAAATAACTACCCCAAGTGCCCAGTCTAATTGCACCAAAAGAGGTTAAATAAATGTTGTTTTTTAGTGATACAGATTTGAAAAATTATTACTTCTAATAGTCCTATCATCACTGAACAAAATTAGAGCCTTAACAAACCTCGCTGAAGTCATGACATTCTTCTTATAGAAACTATCAGATTCCAGGGATATTCATAGCAATGCTTTAATAAAGAATTTTTTAAAATAGAGAATTGAGGGACGCCTGGGTGGCTCAGGGGTTGAGCCTCTGCCTTCGGCTCAGGGTGTGATCCTCGAGTCCCAGGATTGAGTCCCACATCAGACTCCCTGCATGGAGCCTGCTTCTCCCTCTGCCTATGTCTCTGCCTCTCTCATGATAAATAAAATCTTTAAAAAAATAAAATAAAATAAAGAATTGATAAGTGTATCTATATATCTGTATCTATATAAACAGGTACATATAAAAACATATTCTCCTGAAGATATACTATACAGTTCTGGGAAAGACAGATGGCAATGTTAGCCCAAATTCAAGGGTTTATTTTTTTTTTTAAGATTTATTTATTTATTCGTGAGAGAGAGAGGGAGAGAGGGAGAGAGGGAAAGGGAGAGAGAGAGCGAGAGAGAGGTGCAGAGACATAGGCAGAGGGAGAAGCAGGCTCCATGCAGGGAGCCTGACATGGGACTCAATTCTGGGACTCCAGGATCAGGTCCTGGGCCGAAGGCGGCGCTAAACCACTAAGCCACCAGGGCTGCCCAATTCAAGGGTTTTAAAAAACATTTAATTTATCCTAATCAGTGTTAGCTTCCCATGCTACAATTAGAAGTAACAAAATTTTTTAAAAGGCTCTGTACATGGGCAGTAAGTTAGCAAGCATCACAAACTTAAATGCCTATGTAGGTCACAGGTAAAGAATATGAGTGAAATGAAACATTAAGAAATGGTAGGGGAATGGAGACAATTGGAGAGTTTATGGTTCATGCAATCCTTACCCAGTGCTAAACTCTGGCCAACTGTTGCTTCGTTGGAATTCAAGCCAGTGATATCAAATGATCTGAAATGTTAAAGGAAGCTAGGAATCAAGATTATGTGAAATTTCACATTTAAAATGTTGGAAACCAAATGAATTTATTTTTTAGGAGCACTGTGCAGAACAAATAAAACATTCTGTTGGCCAGATCAGTTTGCTGGCTGCAAATGTGAAACCTCTGGACTAGGCAAAGTCAAAGACCTTTTGTGCACGCATCTTTTGTGAAGCTGCCCAATTCTTGACTGTTGTCTCAGAGGCATCTTAGAAAAAATAAACTCTTATTTTATTGGGAGGATCTTGAAGTAAACTAGGAATCTGTCAAAAGAGACCTAAAATACCTTACATAATTATTCTTTTGAACTTTTTAAAAATACATAAATGCAAAAATTGCTATAAGCATTTTTAGCAGAAGCTCCTAAAGTAGCATTTTAATGAAGGCATGAGAGTTTAGTTCTTTTGTAGGGATTAAACAAAGAGAACCAAAAGATTTCTATCGAAAAAAGATCTTCCAAATCCAATTAAAGATTTTAGATTTTTCTGAAGTATTGTTCTTCAAATACAGTGCTATAGTATGGAACACTAACAGACATGATTTAGATTCTTTTGGGAGTAAAACTTTTTTGTAAAGCCACAGATATTATACAGTCCATCCTAATAATGACTGCTAGAAAAGCACTTATGAGACTGCTTATCTGGAATTAAGAATATGTCCATGTGAATTTAATCTATGTGACTTTTGTTTCATTTAGCACTATGTTCAAATTAAACTGAACTCCCAGCTCGTTACAAATTTAGTGTTATGCTAAAAACACTGCCCAGGGAAACAGTTTATTTTTTTCCTTTAGTCCTTTTATAGGAGATAAAGTTCTATGTAGAAAAAAATTATACATATATACACATACACACACACATACATATATATATAGACAATCCCTGAATTTCAAGTTTTTAAAATTTTTAAAATTTTTTGAATTTCAAGTTTTTACTAAGAAACACAACTTCCATATATTTATATTTACCCCATTTTATTGTAAATAATTGATTCTAGATTATAAATATGCTATAGATTATAAATGTTTATATTGTTATCACCCTAAACACAAATTTCAAATTTTTAAACTTCAACTAATAAAGACTGAATTATTATGAGACAGACCTTGCTAGCCAATGAATCAATTTTAGCTAGTACCACCTTATTTTCCATATAGGAGTATTTGATTATCTTATTATTTTACAGTGTTCAGAGAAATGTAAATGGCAAAAACAGAATAAAGATGGAAAAAAGAGACAGGGTTTATATTTAATGTGTGAATGGTTATTAATAATTGTCATTCTTTGTTCCCTTTATCTGATTTAGGTTCCTTCATAGCATTTATTGTATCATCTAATATTACTTATCATTTGTCTCACATTAGTGTAAACTCCATACAAACAGGACTCTGGTTTTTACACTGCTAAACCATTAATGCTTAGTTCCTGGTATATGGTGATACTCAATACACCTGTTCAATGAATATACTACTTTTTTCTCCTTTAACTCCTTTAAGGAGTTAAGTTAACGCCTTAACTCTTTTAATCTGTTGAAAGTGAATACGTTACATTAAAAGGTTTTCTAGTATTAAGCGAATTTTGCATTTCTGGGATTAACTTCACTTGATTGTGATGTTTTCCTTCATTAATATACGCTGGGTTTAATCTGCCATGGTTTTAAGATTTTTACATCCCGATTCATAAAATTAAGTCGTATCTGGGAACACCTGGATGGCTCAGCGGTTGGGTATCTGACTTTGGCTCAGGTCATGATCCTGGAGTTCTGGGATCAAGTCCCACATTGGGCTCCCTACAGGAAGCCTGCTTCTCTCTCTGCCTATGTCTCTGCCTCTCTCTGTCTCTCACATGAATAAATAAATAAAATCTTTAAAAAAAAGTCAGATGTTTAAAAAAATTAAGTTATATCTTTTCTTGTAGTGTCACTGGCTACTTTAGGTACCAAATACTTTTGTATCATTTCACTAATATATGCAGTATAAATGCTCTAGAAATACTTGTTGAGTTAGTCTTATAAAACGTACAACTCTTCTTTTTCTTTTTTTTAAAGGTGATTTTATTTTATTTTTTAAGATTTATTTTTATTTATTTATGATAGACACACACACACACACAGAGAGAGAGAGAGAGGCAGAGACACAGGCAGAGGGAGAAGCAGGCTCCATGCCGGGAGCCCGATGCGGGACTCAATCCCGGGACTCCAGGATCGCACCCTGGGCCAAAGGCAGGCGCGAAACCACTGAGCCACCCAAGGATCCCCATTCTTTTTCTCTTCTAACTAGAAAATTTGGAGATTTGGTATACCTTTGGTGAGGAAGCTGGTACATGAACATTTGTTTTTTGTTTTCTACTAAGTGTTCATAAGTAACTTATTAGTGTTATCTGTTTCTAAAGTTATTTTTGACAAATTACATTTTTCTAACAAACTATGCCATCCAAGATTCAAATTTATTGACAGAAAGTATTCATGGAGTTAACTCAGGATTCTTAAAATTCTTATCCTATTGTCTACTGGTCTTTTAAGTTTATTTATTTGAGAGAAAGAGTGAGTGAGTGAGCACAAGCAGGGGGTGAGGGAGAAAGGCAGAGGGAGAGGGTACAGTACACTCCCTGATAAGCAGGGAACCTAATACAGGGCTCGATCCTAGGACCCTGAGATCACGACCTGAGCTAAAGGTAGGCACATAACCCGCTGAGCCACCCAGGTTCACCTATTGTCTATTGGTCTCTATATTGATTCCATTATTTGTCTTTTGTTTCATTAATTTCTATGTTACATGTTGTCTGGTTTTATTCTGTTATTTTTCTATTCCAAGAATTAAAGACTTAATTATTTATATCCTATCTTTTTAAGTATCAGTATTTTTAAGCCAACATCTCTTCACGAGTTAAAATCTACAAGATCTGACATGAGTGTTTCTGTGTCAGAGTTCTAGTATTCTGTAATGTCTAATATATTAAAGTTGTTTAAATGTAATTTTTAAAAGATTTTCTTTATTTTTGAAAGAGAGAGAGCGAGCAGGTGCAGCCATGCCCAAGGAGGGGGGATATGCAGTGGGAAAAGCAGACTCCCTGGTGAATAGAAAACCCAATGTAGGACTCAATCCCAGGACCCTGGGATCATGACCTGAGCCAAAGCCAGACACTTAACCAACCAAGTCATTCAGGTGTCCCAAAATGTAATTATTAAGCTCATCATTATTGCGGATTTCCCAATAAATTACATTAAGGTCCAAGAACATCCTCTAAATGACACTGATAAAATTCCCAATGTAACTTAACACAGATTGACTTTTTAAAGATTTTATTTATTTATTCATGGGAGACACAGAGGGAGAGGCAGAGACACAGGCAGAGGGAGAAGCAGGCTCCCTGTGGGGAGCCTGATGCAGGACTCAATCCCAGATCCTGGGATTGCAACCTGAGCCAAAGGCAGATGCTCAACCACTGAGCCACCCAGGTGTTCCTAGAAATTGAACTTTTTGTAACTTAAATTTGTATACTTGAACATAAGGTATATGCTTTACTCATGTGCTTGTATGTATTCAGGGTTCTATATACTTTTTAAAAGATTTTATTTATTTATCCATGTGAGACACAAAGAGAGAAAAAGAGAGAGAGGCAGAGACACAGGCAGAGGGAGAAGCAGGCTCCATGCAGGGAGCCCGACCTAGGTCTCCAGGATCAAACCCTGGGCTGAAGGTGGCGCTAAACCGCTGAGCCACCCGGGATGTCCTACATCTCTTAAATAAAGCTTGTCAATCGTATTCATTTTCTATATCCTAAGTTTGTAATATAGGACTACACGGGCTCATCTACTTTTCTGTACTTCGGATTTATAATTTTCTTCACATATGTCAAGACTATTATACTTTATTCTATATCTCACATTTTTTGACAGTGTGCCTAAGTAATGAATCCCTAAGGCAGAAATATTTTTTTCTCATAAATGTGAAGACATTTGCTCAAGTGTCTTTCAGTTTTGTTTCTGAGAAGTTCAATGATATTCTGACTCCAGATCACTGGTACGTGACTCCCCTCTCCTAGAAGCATTTAGATTTTTCACTTTATTCCCAGATGTCCTGAAATTTCATCATTATATACCACAATATGGACCTTTTGTCATTCACTCTCATGAATGTGTGGTGGAATCTGCAAATTCATGTCCTTTATTTTTGAGAAATTTTCTTGAAATACTCGTTTGAATTACTTCCTCCCAATTTCCTTTTTCTGAATTCCTAGTATTTCAGAATTGGGTCTCCCAGCCTAACAATTCTACTTTTCTTTTTTGCCATTTCTCTTTTTCTTACCCATATTCCATATTTTTGGTCTTTTGGTCCTAATTTCTGGGAGACTTAACAATTTGCTTATTTTAAATTCTTCTATCCATTTTACTTACTTTCATTTTCCATTTTTATTCTCTTGCTTATACAAAGACAACTATTCTAAAATGCTTAACATTAATCTTTTTTTTTCTTTAAATCACAAAACAAGCTTCAGTTTATATACATGGTGTGATGCGGAATCTTGATCACCTTTACCTTTCACAAGATACACACTGATATCATCACATGGATGACATTACATTGACTGGACTTAGCAAAAAGTAGCAACTACCAAACTTAATTTTAGGACATTTACATTACCTGGAGATGGGAAATAAAACTGGCAAAAACTCAGGGGCCATTAACTTCTATGAAATTTCTATGGGTCCAGTGGGGTCAGGCATATTAAGATATCCTAAGGTGAATAAGCTGTTGCATCTGGCCTTCTACAATTAAAAAAAAACAAACAGATGCACAATGCCTAGAGACACATTGCCTAGTAGACTGCTTCTGATTTCAGAGGCAACATATTCCTCATTTGTCTGTTTTTCTGGCCCATTTACTGAGTGACCTGAAAAGGTACTAGTTTTGAGAGGAGCTCAGAACAAGAGAAGGCTCTGCAATAGGTCCAAGCTGCCACATAAGCTACTCTGACACGTGCTACGTGACCCAGGAGATCTAATGGTGCAGGAAGTGTCAATGGCAGACAGGGATACTGTTTGGGACCTTTGGCACGCTCCTATAGGAGAATTGCAGCATGGGCCTTTAGGAACTTGGAGCGAAGCCCTGCTTCCTCTGCAGGTAACCCCTCTTCTTTTAAATAGCAGCTTGTGGCCTGCGACTGGGCCTTAGCTGAGATGAAACACTTAACCCTGGGTCACACATCAAGTTCCCTTGTGACCTGAACTGCTCAGCACAACCACCACGCCACAAAGTTGGGCCTACACTGTGGCACACCATCATCACACGAAGGTCCTGAACACATCTTGAAGGCACAAGTTCCATGAAGACATAACACAAATGCCCATGGTCCTTACCCCTGCCACACTACCTGCTCTCTCCCTGCCTGCACCTAGAGCTTCATGGGGAGTTCCCTCTAATCAGGTGACACAGAAAGAACTCAAACTTAGTTTACAGATGGTTCTGCATGATATGCAGCACCACCTGAATGCAGACAGCTGCAACACTATAGCCTCTCTGTGGGTCATCCCTGAAGATGGTGGTGAAGGGAAATGTTCCTTGTGGCCAGAACTTTGAGCAGGGCACCAGGTTGTTCATTTTGCTTGGAAGGAAAAATGGCCAGACATGTGATTAAATACCAATTCATGGGCTGTAGTCAATGGTTTGGCTAGACAGTTGATGACTTAGAAGGAAGACAACTGGAAAATTGGTGACAGGAAAGTCTGGGAAAGAGGTATGAAAGAGGTATGTAGATAGACCTCTTCAGAATGGGTGAAAACATTAAGATCTTCGTGTCCCGTGTCAAGGCCCACCAAAGGGGTAACCTCAGCAGAGGATCTGAATAATCAAGAGGATAGGATAACCTGTTCTGTGGATACCAGTCAGTCCCTTTTCTCAGCCATCTCTTTTCCCATGCCATGAACTCCCAATGGACTCATGGACAAAGCAGCTGGGGTGGCAAGGATGGGGGCTATGCATGGGCTCAGCAACATGGGACTTCAACTTACAAAGGCAGGCCTACCTATAGCCATTGCTAAGTTCCCAATCAGCCAGCAGCAGAGACCAACACTGAATCTCCTATATGGCACCATTCCCTGGGATAGTAGGTTGATTACACTGGACCTGCATTTGTTCTTACTGGTAATAGACACTTATTCTGGATATGGATTTGCCTTTCCTGAATGCAAAGCTTCTGCCTAAACTACCATCTGTGAACTTACAGAATGCCTTATCCACGCTCATGGTGATAGCACTGCTTCTGATCAAGCAAATCAACTCCATGCAAACAAAGTACAGCAATGGGCCCATGCTGGTAGAATCCACTGGTCTTACCATGTGCCCTAGGATTCTGATACAAATGGCTTGACAGAATGATGAAACGGCCTTTTGAAGACTCAGTTACAGTACCAGCCTGATGGCAATGCCCTGCAGGGCTAGGGCCAGATTCTCCAAGAATATCAGTATTCAATATATGGTGACGTTTCTCCCATAGCCAGATGCACATTCTGGAAATCAAGGGGTAGAAATGGAAGTGGCACCACTCACTATTACTCATAGTGACCCACCTACAAAATTTTTGCTGTCTCCATGACATTATGCTTTATTAGTGGTCTAGAGATCTTAGTTCCAAGGAAGGAATGCTTCCACCAGAAGATATAACAGTGATCCCAATGAACTGCCATGAACTGCCACCTGGACATCTGAACACCTCATGCCCCTGAATAAACAGTCAAAGAAGAGAGCTACTAAGCTATTTGGGTGGTTGGACCAAGGGGAGTCTGGACTGCTACTCCGTAATAGAGGTAAAAGAGTATGTCTGGTTATAGGAGATTCCCAAGGGTATCTCTCCATGTTTACCAAGCCCTGTTTTTAAAATCAATGGAAAACCACAACCCAATTCAGGCTAGACTACTAATGGCTCAGACCTTTCAGGAATGAAAGTTTGGGTCACTCCACCAAGAACTAGGACCAGGTGAGTTACTTGCTAAAGGCAAAAGTAATTTAAAGTGGGTAGTGGACTAAAGTAGGTCCTGAACACATCTTGAAGGCACAAGTTACATCTAAGCAGTTATGAATACCAGCTATGACTACGGGACCAATTACAAAAATGAGGACTGTAACTGTCATATTTCTTCATTATATTATGAATATGTTTGTGTGCCTGTGTATGTATGTATAAATATCTTCTTCTATTTCCCTATCATTTAACATAAGATATATAATACTTTATATGGTATTTATTTACATCATAATCTATAAAGTACATATAAAATAACATCACAATATTTAGGTTATAAAAAAACAGTATTTAGGTTGCGGGATATCAAAGAGAAAAGTTAAAGGATTTTTGCAACCGCTTCTGGTGAAAGGCTTAGGGTGTTTTGGGTTGTACACAGGATATTTTTATGTTGGACAGAAGTATGACCTTGTTATCTTTATTTAGATTCTAAGTATGGTTTAAGGAGAGGTCTATGGGTGTTAGTTTGACAGAGGGTGGGCTTGTGATGTTTAATTTTATGTGTCAACATAGAGGGTGTTTTGGATAAGATTAACATTAAATTGGTAAGCTTTGAGTAAGCAGATTGCCCTCCATAATGTGGGCCTCAATCAGCTGAAGGTTTGATTAGAACAAAAAGAGCTTCCCCAACCAAGAGGAAATCCCCCAGCAGACTGTTTTTGGACTTCATTTGCACCATCAGCTCTGCTAGGTCTCCACCCTGCCAGCCCACACTGCAGATTTTGACTTTCCAGCTTCTATAATGATCATGTGAGCCTGTTCCTTATAATCTCTCTCTCAACCCATCTATTTATATATAGATATATTACCTCTATCCTATTAGTTTTGTTTCTCTGGAGAACTCTAACACATTGATTTTTCATTTATATAAATGTTACTGTTACTACCTCATCATTCTGTTTCTTGCATTTCCTGCTATATATTATGTGCCTCTGCTATATACTCTGTGGGTGTTTACATCGAATTTGTTGCTTCTAACTGCTGTGTATTAGTTCATGTTTATACAGATTGGGCAGCCACGGTGGCACAGAGGTTTAGCGCCACCTGCAGCCCAGGGTGTGATCCTGGAGACCCAGGGTCGAGTCCCACATAGGGCTCCTTGCATGGAGCCTGCTTCTCCCTCTGCCTGTGTCTCTGTCCCTCTCTCTCTCTCTCTCTCTCATGAATAAATAAATAAAATCTTAAAAAAAAAAATACAGATTGAATTGTATTGTATCCCTCAAGGATATGTTTAAGTCTTAACCACTGGTACCTGTAAGTGTGACCTTATTTTGAAATAGAGGCTTTGTAGATATAATCAAGTTAAGATGAGGTCATTAGGGTGGGTTCCAATCCATTATAACTGATGTCCTTATAAAAGGAAAATAACCATCCCAATACCAAAGAATAGACACAGGGAGAATGCCATGTGACAACTGAGGCAAAGATTGGAGTGATACAGCTGCAATTCAAGGGTTAACAACCACCACCATGATCTGGGATTAGACAAGGAAGGAGTGTACTCAGTCTCAGAGGGAGCATGGCCCTGCTCACACCCTGATTTTGGACTGCTAGCCTTCAAAATTGAGAGAATAAAATTCTGTTGTTTTAAGTCATCCAGTTTATGATACTTGGTTATCATACACTCATACTAGTTAGTATATGAGACAACCTGATTGCCTCCAACTTCTGCTGCTACAAATAATACTGCAGTGAATATCCATGTATATAACCGCTATGAAATTCTTACAAGTATCTTGAGCTACAAATCTAGAACTCAAATTACTGGATTATAGGGCATTCATATTCTTAGGTACTGCTGGACTGAGCACTAGAAAGGCTACAATCTAGACTATTAACATTTGCCATTATCCAGTGTAGTAGTTTTAGAATGTCCACAAATTCTTTGATACTTCTCCCCCATGAGTGAAACCTTATTCTTCTTCCCTTAATTACTGGCTAGACCAAGTGACTTGCCTCAAATGATTAGAAATTTCACTCAAAGAGGTCACAAAAGGAACAGTGGCTTCCTGTTTGGTCCCTTTTAGATCACTTGCTCTGGAGGGAAGCCAGATACCATGTGTCTTGTCAGCACAGGCTGCTATAACAAAATAAACTGAGTGACTTACCACAACAGAAATTTATTTTGCACAGTTCTGTAGGCTGGAAGTCCAAGATCATAATGTCAGCATGGTTAGGTTCTGGTGAAGGCCCCTTTCCAGATGACTGACTTTATCTAGTATTCTAACATCATGGAAAAAGTCAGCTAAATCTCTGGCATCTTCTTATAACGTCACTAATATCATTCAAGAGGGCTTTATAGTTGTGACCTAGTCAGCTTCCAAAGGCCCCATATCCAAATGCATCAAGGGTTAGATTCCAACATACAAATTTTCAACAAACTTTGAGGAAAACATCAGATTTACAAAAATGTAAAACAATGCTACTCCATTATTTGTTTTGAAAAGGTTATTTTTCATAAAAGTATATTATGTTGACATATTGTTTTTAAAGGAATATCTAAATATTCTGCTTTATGATATTGTAAACAGCTACAACCCATATTTTCAAAAGATCTGTAGACTAATTAAGTGGAAACATAAAAAGAGTTTCAGTGTTAGTACTGGCTAAGTCTATAGTTTTAAACAAGTTAGTTTTCTCACATCATCCTTGGACAGCACAAAACATCTTGAGTTCGTAATCTGAGATTTCACATATGTGATCAGTATTGCTATTACTTATATGATCAATTTCACTATCATAGTGTCTAGAGCAGTGATATCCAACAGAATTTTCTGCAATGATGAAAATGTTCTATGCTTTGCAGTCCAATATAGTAGCCATGGTGAAATGAAACTAATAGACTGTTACATTCCCTCTATATAACCACTTCACAGTTCATGTGACTGAGGAACAGAATTTTAAATTCTATGAACTCTAATTACTTTAAATATAGTCATACGTGGCAACTGGCTATTGTACTGGACACCTCACGCCTACAGTGCTACTTCTCACCTTGTATTTATCTTTTTATTTGTATGTCTCCCATCCTCTTTTACATCTTTTTTGAAGGATACAATATATGCAATTTTAAAAGCTGAAAAATGACTCTTTCACTATTATATCTTCTTCTAGTGGATCCCATCGTTCTTGTTTTTTTTTTTTTTTTTTAAAGCACAGCAGAAAATAATCGGTGGTAATGATAAAATTCCCAGAAACAGCAAAATATTTCAAGATACAGAAAAAGATCAGTAGGATTCTATAATATATATTCTATAATATACCTTAGATTTATAAAAAGGATCTGATGGATTCTTGCAAAGAATGATTTTTTTAAAAAGCAAAATTTTTCTGCTCATTGGAAGATCTTTAACAAAGAATAAAAGTAATCAAATGCCAAAATCAAATGCTTTTAAGTGGTTAGAAGTGCCCAAAAGAGAATACAAAAAACTAAAATAAGTTCAACTGATCTTGATGGATCTTACTAAGGGGTAAGCTTTCTTCATTCCCTCATTTTAGTTCTCCTGGCCTGTAAGTCACAGGTTTTATTTCTATTCTTTTCTTTCTTTTAGAAAGAAAAGCAGCAACAGCAAACATGTATTGAGTATTTAAACTTACTGAATAGTGTTTTAGTGGCCTTACATGTATCACACTTAATCCTCTCCATAATGGTATGAGGATTATTGTCATCCCGTTTATAGATAAGAAAATGTAGGCACAGGAAGGTAGAGTAACCTTAATGTCACACAGCTAATAAGGAATAAGCTAGGATTTCATCCAGATAGTCTGGCTGCAGAAATACACAAAAACAACTATTTTTATAAGATGTCTTAGAGTTCTCAGTATCTCTGTACTCACTCCTTGTGAAAAAAGAATTTTAGCACTTTCTTTTTTTAAAGATTTTATTTTTAAGTAATCTTTATACCCAACTTGGGGCTCTAACTCACAACCCTGAGATCAAGAGTCACATGCTCTATCAACTCTGCCAGCCAGGCGCCCTGAATTATAGCACTCTTGACTCAATGTAATCCCCTTTCTTTCAACTTTATTGTAATTGTCTAGTATTTTGGTTCTATCTTACAGGTGATGAACTCTTAATTTTTGTGTATATCCTCATTTTGGGCCTCATTCTTGCTGGTAACTGATAGTTTAAATAGGTATAGAATTCAAGTCAAACAGTTATATTACCTCTACATTTTGAGGAAAGAGTATTCCATTTTCTGGAAATTATTTGTTCTAGCAAATACACTGTCAATATAACTGATATTTTGGTGTAGCACTCTGGCTTTTTTCATTATTTTAAAGAACTCTTTATTTTATTATGTTCTACAATTTCACTATGGGGCATTATAAGCATACTTTTTTTGTATTTATCCTGCTAAACACCAACAAATGATGAAGGCTGTTATAAAAAATAAAACACATTTACTGACTATCCAATCAATAAATGATTGCTATTAATATCACAACTACTAAATATAGTTATTAAACCAAAATTCCTTGTGTTTTCCCATGGATATAAAGATAGCTAATTCTACTTAAGTGTTTTCAAAAATATTTTTCTTGTTATGCTTAACATATAAATTACACATCATTTCTACTGTGTATCAGAAATCTATACACTGATATCAGGTATCGATTAATATGGAAAGTAGGTTCTGGAGAGTTTTCAGAAACTTCACTGACAGTATTGTAAATAAAAATTTACATTCATCCTGAATTGTCATTCAGGATATCAAGCAAGATGAATTTACTACATAAAATATTATCAAATACTTACTGATAATCCTCCACACATTAAGCATAAGTGGATCTTTTTATGCTTACATAAATTTAGTACATAAATGTAAATGATGGTAAGCACCTGAGGCTGAAATATGGGTAGCTATCACAAAAGCATGAGGACTCAAAAACAAGTGATTAAATATTGTAATAAAGGGATACCTGGGTGGCTCAGTGGTTAAGTGTCTGTCTTTGGCTCAGGGTGTTATCCCGGGGCTCCAGGATGGAGTCCCACATCGGGCTCCCTGTGAAGAGCCTGCTTCTCCCTCTGCCTATGTCTCTGCCTCTCTGTCTCTCACAAATGAATAAATACAATCTTAAAAAAAAAAAAAACTGAAGTCAAGCAAGCACTGAGTTCAAAAATTCGCAACAATGTAAAAAGAAAATGAGAGGAGCAGCCTCTCTGGTTCATTCAAGAACAATTTGTAGATAAGTCTGCCAAAAGAAGACCCATACAAAAGAAAACTGTGCAGCCAAAGTATAGATGATTTTGAATCATGGCTAAAGAATTTAGACTATTCTACAGGTGGTAAAGTTTTAAAGTCAGAAGAGTGCCTAACTCAACTTTAACTTTTTTCTGGAAAAGAAACACCAAGACAAAGTGAACTGTGAGATGAACAGAGTATGATGATGGAGTTAAAATTCTGTCCTGGTAACTCTTCCATGTTCTCTGGCCCATTTCCTCTTACTAAGAATATCCTTTTTTTTCCCTTTTCTTTATCTGTGACATACTCATTCTTCAAGATCTAGTTTAAGCATTCACTTTCTCTGGCAAGTCTTTTTAAACCATTTCAGCTCTCAGACTGCTTTCCCCTCTGTTTTTAAGCATATCATGTATACATTCATTCAATAACATTTAATCTCATACATTAATGGTAGGAGTATTATAAAAAACAAATTTGGCAACATTTATCAAACTTTAAAATGTAAATATCCCTTTAACACAATAACTCACTTTTAAGAAACCAAAGTTATGACAAAAACACGTGAAGATACCTGTAGAAAGATATTTACTTCAATACTAAAACAGCAAAAAATAAGAACCTGAACATTAATTAAGAGAGGTACATTTAACATAAATCATGGTCCATTCATATAATGAACTATTCTGCAATTGTAAAAAATAAATAATTTTATATTGATACAAAAAATACCCAGGACATATTTAAGTAAAAAAACTAAATTTACAAATTAATGTATTTACTGTGGTTTCTTTTTAATAAAGTATGTTTAATTAAAAACAACCTCAGCAGTAAACATACACAGTTTAGTGTTACCTCTGGGGAATGGTGGATAGGGGAAGAGAAAAGAACTGACTTTCCTTTAAATTTTATATTTCTAAAAAAAAATTTTTATATACTTCTATATTCATTAATTCACTCAATAATCACTGAAGAATTGGCAGGCACTCATGATTTATATCATTCACTTGTCACTTACACATTAAACACTGAACATATTATGAGAGAATATTTATGTTCCTGCTTACTGCACTGAAACATCCTGAAGGCAAGCTTTTACTTTCCCCACAGTAACAACCATAACACTGTACAACTGTTTACAGATTCATGGAAATACGTAGAAGTATTTTTAAAAATGTAATGAATAGGTTCATACCAAATTCACGATAGTTGCTGCTTCTGTAAGGGTAGAAGGAAGAAGGGCAAATGGGATAAAATTCTTTTTAGAGAAGATTCAGCTCAATAAGCAATATTTCGTGTAATTTTTTTCAATAAAAACTCATATATTAATCATTTGTATATTAGAGAAAGTGCAAATTTTTTTCCAGTCTATCATTTGCCTTAAAACTTTATTAGCACCCTTCACTACACAGAACTTTCATTCCATTTATGTAGTCCATTTCTTGATGTTTCCTTAATGACTTTGATTTTTTTGGCACTGCTGAGGAAAAAGTATTTTAAAAATTTTTCTACGATTTTCTAAAAATATTGAGCTCTTATTTAGAGGACATTATGCTAAATGAAATAAGTCACTTATAGTATGACAAATACTGTATGATTCCACTTACAGGGGGTATCTAAAATATCAAACTCATAAAAGTAGAGTGTAGAATAGTGGTTTCCAGGGGCTAGGTGGGGAAGAGGAAATGAGGAGTTGCTATTCAATGAGTATTAACATTTCAGTTATGCCAGATGAGTAAGTTCTTCAGATCTGTTGAACATCTTGCCAGTAGTTAACAATACTGTATTGCACACTTAAAACTTTGTTAAAAAGGTAGATCTCATGCTAAATGTTTTTACTATAGTAAGATAATTTTTTAAATTGAAAAAAAAGCTCTTACCTATTTGAAATGTATTTTTTCGTATTTTACAAAGTGAAAATTAACTGAATGCTTCTCCAAATGAATAATCAATAGTCTCAATATCATTTATTGAATAATAAATGATTTCCTTATTGATCTCAAATAACACCATTATCATAAATGGGCACTTGAATTCACAGTGGAAAAGAATTTTGCACTGGGAATCTTTACATGAATCTATCATCAATATGGTTCATCTTATACTGAATAATATAACTGCCTTTTTAAAAACCAGTACAGACTTTAAAAATTAAGTCAATCTGTAAGAAACAAGCTATTAAAAATGACCTGCATATTTTTTTAAGTTACTGAGTACAACAAACATTCTAAAAAATTAATTTTTGTTTAGTTCAACTAAGGAATTACAGAAAACTATCAGATCAATAGGCTCAACAAACCACTAAACTTAATAATGAACAGAATGATAATAAAATTCTGAAACAAGAACAGACAACACTACCATCACTGACTGATGGTAGTCAGGAGACCAAGGCTCTAATTCCAACTACCCCCTTGAACAAGTAAATAAACCTCAAGAATTGGGACTATGGTTCTATACCTAACATTCTATTTTTAACTAATTTACCATCTCTAAGATAATTAAAATATCTAATCCTAATAGCTAACACCAAAATAGCAAAGTATACAGTCTTCTTTAGATGTTTACCAAATGTTCTATCAGTGTAAAACTTAATAATTTAAATTCATTTTCAAAAAAATAATTTTCCCTAGCTATCTTCTGCGTATACGGAAAAATAACTGAACATCCTTAAGAATTACTTTCAACCATGTGAAAGGTTTAGCCATCCTTTAGCTTATCCCTCTCTTGAATATCTCTTCAATTTTTCTAATAGACATATTTTTCAACCACTTCAACATTTTACAAATCTTATTACTATGAATTGGTATCATGTGTTTACACATGCACAAACACATTTTAGATGATTCATTCAACTGTAGTCGTCCACATTGTTTTCTGCTATACTTAGTTCTGGTTCAACATTTCTAAGCCACTACTCATTTTTTGCTATTTCTACATAGATGAAGGCACTTTTTTTTCTTAAGAGACTATTCAAAGTAATTTTATTTCTATTCTTGGTTTTTTGGGTCCTTAACCTCAGTCTATTTTTTTTTATTATCTATGAATTTAATATGCTCAGTAATCTAAATTAGTAATTATATGAACAAATCTTAGTCCAGAGAAGGAAGCTGAAGGGAAACAGAAACAACCATTTACTTAATGTCTATTTGCAAATGGTAGCACTATTTTTATAACTTGTAGCTTCCATATAATACAATCTCAAAAGATTTCCCCCAACTATAACACCAATAAGACTATTTAATATACTTAATAATATAAAAGCTGTATTTAAATCCACTTATGTTGCTCTCATTCCTTCTTCAGCTACCAAAAGTCACGGTTTTGGGAAAATATTGTAAATTCATCTGTAACCAGCTCTTCATAAAACTATGTTGATTACTATCTAGAATCTACACTTAATGACTGATTTGCCCTGAATCATACAAGTAGCCTTCTCCTCCCCCTTTGTGTAAAGATTTGAGAGAGCAGGGGGAAGGCAGAGAAAGGGTGTGGAGGGAGAGGAAAAGGGAGGAAGGGAGGGAGAGGCAGGCAGGCCTCCCACTGAGCGCAGAGCCTGATGTGGGGCTTGATCTCACGACCCAGAGATCAGACCTGAGCTGAAATCAAAATTCTGATGGTTAACTTACTGTGCCACCCTGGCACCCCTAGTGACTTCTACTTCTAAAAACAAAACAGTTCACCTCTTTCAATGAAGGTTTTTAAATATATATATATATTTAAGATTTTATTTATTTATTCATGAGAGACACAGAGAGAGAAAGAGGCAGAGATACAGGCAGAGGGAGTAGCAGGCTCCTCGCAAGGGAGCCTGACGTGGGACTCGATCCCAATGCCGGGTCTCCAGGATCACACCCTGGGTTGAAGGCGGCGCTAAACCGCTGAGCCACCCAGGCTGCCCTTAAGTATATTTTCTAAAAAGAAAATGTTTTCTCTTGGTTAAAGTTTACAAGAAGTCTAGAAGATGATCAGAAGACTGGTCAAATGTGAGATGAGTTAATTCCAAACTAATTAATTTTAGGCTGCCAAGGCCCAAATTTTTTGAAAGCCTCTGCAGGTTCTTATTTATTCTCAAACACATAAGGTCCCATAATTCAAAACTTCTAAGAATATAGTATCTTAGAAAGGGAAGGTTTCTTCTTTTTTTAACTGATAATGGTGAAACAATTCCCCTTAGCAATCTGTTTCAAATTAATAAATTGACAGTCATCTTATTCTTCCAGGGCTAATTCCAGTTTTATGAGAAGAAAACATCCTTCACATAAAATTATCAAATACACATGAGTCCATACATACCACAAAGGTACAAAATAAATAGCCACCTTTTGTACCCAGTATTAAGTTTTGCTTTTTCTTTCTAATATCCAGTATGTTTGCACACTAGATTTTCATCACTCAGCCAGGCATGTAATTAAAATACTGCTAACACCTATTTGTATTTACATAATCTACAGTCACAACTTACCCTAGAAAGACAGTATCAGTGACTCAAAGTCTCAAATAACAAATTTGTTTTTAATTCTGAATTCTGACTTTCTTATCCTCAGTTATCCTCATCTCCTATAAATGATATAAGCAATTATTATCCTCAAGCTGCTGTGGATACAAAAACTATAAATGTCCATAAATTAATAAGCACTTAAAACATAGAGCACTGAGAAATGTAAAATTTTAAGATTTTATTCAAGTTTAAAATGACCTATGCAAGGACTATATCAAACCAACTACTCTAAGTTCACATCACAATCACTGCTATTAAAATCTTAAAAAAAAAAAATACAAACCTCCTTCCTTCCAGACTCCATATATAGTATTAAAAAAAAAAAAAAAAAGAAATGTAGAAAAAGAAACAAAAATCACCTCACCTCCACCATTCCAAGACAATACTGCTAACATTTCACCAAAAATGTTCAGACACTTTACAAAACCAAGAGTGCATATTCCCAATTTCAGAATGTGTGTTCTCTATACCATGATTGGTATACGTCATTTTTCTAGGCCTCTAAAACCAGACTTTACAACCCTGGATAAGCTCACTATACCCATATGTCTCAGCTTAGTTTTTCACCATTAAAGATTTCAGCTAAGAGGTTCTCAAATCAAATGACTCAGAAGACAGGTTCCCTCTGAGATGTTGCAGTAGAAACTAAGACAGCATCAGAAAAAAAAAATCCATAAAGGGACCCTGAGAGTTACAACTACTTGTATGTTAGACTACAGATGCTATCAAGAAACTTAAAAGTGTTGTTTTATCTCTGCAATGGAAGATCTTAGATTCTGGCAACATATAATCTAATTTAAACCCGTCTACCTTCAATTTCTGGATATAAGGGCAAAACAATGAATCTAATGAAGGAAAACATCATGAAAACAAGATGACCCCAATTCTGCAGGCAATTTCCTTCACTAGGCACATTTCTTTCTTAATCATTTACATAAGCATGCCATAACTTAGCTTAAACTTTGGGCAGCAATAACTTTTTTCTTTTTAAGATTTTATTTATTTGAAAGAGAGAGAGACAGCGTGTGTGTACACACAAGCAGGGGGAGCAGCAAAGAGAGGAAGAAGCAAGCTCCTCAATGAGGAAAGAGGCTGATGTAGGGCTCGATCCCAGGACCCTAAGATCATAACCAACTGAGCCACCCAGGCACCATGGGCTGCAACAACTTTTTTTTTAAAGTAGGCTCAACACCCAAAATGGGGCTCGAACTCACAACTCTGAGATCAAGAGCTGGATGCTCTACCAACTGAACCAGCCACGCATCCCCTGCAACAACTTTCTAATTGTGGCACAAAAGTAATTTAATAAATAATTAAAGGGTAGAACATGTATCAGACAGCAGGGAGTCCTAACAAACTTTCATCTTAATTGCAACTCATACAAAATTCTCCAACAGACTCAAGTTGGAAACAGTGGACAGATAAGGTTACAAACAAAACTCCGGTGTGGTGTATGTATGTGTTCACATATAATATTAAAAATATCTATCAGAAGACAATGAAAACAATATCAACATGCTTATTTGCAATTCATTTTAATTTTGAGTGTTATTTAAATTTAGTCTCTAACTCAACTATAAGTTCCACAAAACAAGAACCATGTCTGCATAGTAATATCTAACAAAGTTAGACACCTTGGTGGCTCAGCGGTTGAATGCCTGCCTTTGGCCCAGGCCATGATCCTGGAGTCCTGGGATCAAACCCCACATCGGGCTCCCTGCAGGGAGCCTGCTTCTCTCTGTGCCTGTGTCTCTACCTCTCTCTGTGTGTCTCTCATGAATAATAAAATGTTTTAAAATTAAAAAAAAAAAAAAGTTCAGACCTCAATGATTTATACTGGTAATTTAAATGATACAGAAAGTTTTAGAGCATCTCATAATTACCT
This sequence comes from Canis aureus, assembly GCF_053574225.1. Lineage (NCBI taxonomy): Eukaryota > Metazoa > Chordata > Mammalia > Carnivora > Canidae > Canis > Canis aureus. The sequence goes on from NC_135621.1 coordinate 52,742,374, forward strand.
TATTCAAAATCCCCTACTTTAGAAATGGGATTAAGAAACCATTCTAGAAAAAAAAAAAGCCACTTTTATTTGTTGTTGTTGTTTTTTAATTTATTTTTGGTTTAATTAATTTCAAGTTAGTTAACATATGGTGTATAATTAATTTCAGGGTAGAATTTAGTGATTCATCAGATGCATGTAACACCCAGTGCTCATTACATCAAATGCTCTCCTTAATGCCCATCACCCAATTACCCCATTCCCCCACCCACCTTCCCTCCAGCAAGTCTCAGTTTGTTTCCTACAGTTATAAATTTCTTAAAAAAAAAAAAAAAAAAAGGCCCTTTGATGAAAAAGCTCAGGCTCCTTCTCCCCAAACTTAACAGGAACATTTACTCAATATGGCTATGTTGGGGGTGGGGGGGCGGAAGGAAGGAAGGAAGGAAGGAAGGAAGGAAGGAAGGAAGGAAGGAAGGAAAAGAGAAGAAAAAAGGAAAGAAGGTAGGTGGCAGTCTCCTCCACACTGCTTATGGACAAGAAAGAACTGTTAGCACTAACACTCAACTGGGAAGTGCTGAAAGAGCAGACACCAAATACTAAGATCTTAGTCTTTTTAGTATCCTAGGCTACCATATCATCAGTTTCAAGCAAATGGTTCCTTGAAAACAAAGGTCCATCTCAGTCACCGACAGCCTGTCATTCTCAGGATATTTGTATGGTGGGGAGTAAAGCTTATAAAGCAAATAACTAGCTAGCACTTCAGCACAAGCTTTCAGTTGAGGAAGAACTTCTCAATGACGCTGGCAGGGGCCCTTTTACACCTTCTTTTTCTGTCAGGAACTGCTAGATCTGGCCAAGAACTAGAAAAATAACCTAAGAACAAAATGTACCCTAATTTTTCTATGAAAGTTTTATACTTTTTTTTTTTTTTAAGATTTTATTTATTCATGAGAGACAGAGAGAGAGAGAGAGAGAGGCAGAGACACTGGCAGAGGGAGAAGCAGGCTCCATGCAGGGAGCCTGATGTGGGACTCAATCCCAGGACTCCAGGATCACACCCTGGGTCAAAGTCAGGCGCTAAACTGCTGCGCCACCCAGGGATCCCAAGTTTTATACTTTTATGTTTATATTTATAACTAAGATATGCAGAAAAAAATAAAATGAAACAACCAAATAAAAGCAAAGTATTTTCAAAGGAGTTAAAAGGATAAGCTTAAAATAGTAAGAAACAGTATTCCAAACTGAAATAGAGAAACAAAATTATTTATGGCAATAGCAGAAAGAAATAATTTGTGGAATGAAAGCTTAGCATCACATAGTAAAGTCCACAGCATTTTTGAAAATTCCTAAAATTAAAAAAAGATTCCCCTCCTCCTCAAAATAACCCAACTTACAACCTTTGGGGAAAATTACAGTATATAAAGTTGATGTGTAAACTTCCTAACACTGGACTGTTAAAGGATGCTACAACAGGGATCCCTGGGTGGCGCAGCGGTTTGGCGCCTGCCTTTGGCCCAGGGCACGATCCTGGAGACCCGGGATCGAATCCCACATCAGGCTCCCGGTGCATGGAGCCTGCTTCTCCCTCTGCCTATGTCTCTGCCTCTCTCTCTTTCTCTCTCTGTGACTATCATAAATAAATAAAAATTAAAAAAAAAATTAAAAAAAAAAGGATGCTACAACAGTCATCCCAAAACACGAAAAACATTAATATCTGAAATAAAATCAATTGTTTTAGCAACATTATGAGAGGTCATATTCATATCTTTCCTAAAACTATTTTACCTTCAGTGTAAATGTAAGCTCTGCCTCTGGGAAAAGATAACTAACAGTATAATGTTGAGGTATACAACTTATCAGGAATGTGTACATGTATTCATCAAGATATACATAAAATGCTCATAGCAGCACTCTTCCTGACAGCCAAAGATGAAAACTCTATGTCTATTAATCGTACAATGAATAAATTGTAGTATATTCACACAATGTATATTATACAGCAACAAGGATGAACAAATTAATGCTATAAGAAACAACATGGATGAAACAAACAAACAATGATTGAAAGAAGTCAGACACATAGGAATACATACTGGGTGATTACATTTATATAAAGTTCAACAGACAAAACTAATCCAAGCAGTTAGAAAGATAGGGTTGTACATAATGACTGGGAAGGCCTGGGGGTGGGTGGGGCATGGTGGGGGAGGAAGGCTGGAATGCGATGAATACCACTTCTGGGATGCTGGTAGTGTTTATTTCTAGGTATTACTGGCTACTCAGATGTGTTTACTCTGTGTAAAGTCATCAAGCTATACACCAATGATTTGTGCACTTGTATACTTTAATTAAAATCTTAGATTAAAAAACCTAATAAAATTATTTTCACAATTTATATATGGTTATATATATGTACATATAATTATATGTAGACTTTTTAAAAGATTTTATGTATTTATTCATGAGAGACACACAGAGACACACACACACAGAGAGAGAGAGAGAGAGAGAGAGAGAGAGAGGCAGAGACACAGGCAGAGGGAGAAGCAGGCTCCATGCCAGTAGCCTGACGCAGGACTCGATCCGGGACTCCAGGATCGTGCCCTGGGCCAAAGGCAGGTGCCAAACCACTGAAACCACCCAGGGATCCCCTATATAGATTGTTTCTAATTCAAATGACCACTACTAATTTAATTTAAATGACCCATACATACTGCCACTCCTACACCCTCAAATTCTTTTTCTTCTCTCCGTCCCCCTCCCAAAATTAGTCTTTTAAGAAAAGTTTTAGGGTCAGAAGTAGATTAGGAAAAACGATAAATGTGTAAGGTAAGCAATTCTTGCAAGATTCTTCTACCCTCTTCCTCCCCTACATGGTTATTTTGTCTCTGAGGAAGCATTCCTAGCCAAAAGGTCTTTGTTCAAATCACTTATTTTCTATCTCTTTTACTGGGTCTAAAATACCAAAATTTGACTAAGTGATCAGTTTCTTAAAAATGCAAACATACTTCAACTAGTTGTGTGTTTTGTTACACACAAATTAGTTCTGTGGCTACTTTTAACATAGGAAAATGAAGGGTTCCATAATTTCTTTTACCATGCAATCACTTTGCCAATAACACTCAATTTCAAAACAGAAGGTCTTCACCCGCTCCATTTCTTTCAAACACTTCTTCTTTGATCCTTTATCTCTGTCATGATACACACACCTGGAAGGATTTCTACTTTCCAATTGTTAAATTCTACATTACTTCTAATTTCCTTAGCCTGTTTTTTTTCCCCCAAGTATGTATGGTTATGTGGGAAGAAACAAACACTAGTGACATATATATACCAACCCTGGCCAACTCAAAATATAACAGGTGAATAAAAAAGAGCTGTATGTTCTTCCTCTTCCCCACTTGCTTCCTCCTAAGTGACAGATTCTCATAAAGCCACATGGTCTTATACATACTATGTTAGACACTGTGGATGTAAGATACAAAATCAATACTTGAGTGTAAAAAAGAATTCTTATAACTACACTTAAGTCAAGAAATAATGCAAACCAGCAAAGGCTAAACTGATTTAAGTCCGTTATCAATACATGGTACTAAAGAAATACCAAAGACTGAACCCCTATACTAGTCAGTTAATTCCACTTTGAGGAAAAACTTTCAATAGTAAAAGAATATGACACAACCTAACTCAACCATTTGGAAAATGAATTTGTTGCACACTAGAAGAAAACAGTGAAGCTAAGATTTTCACTGTTACCAGAAAAATAATTTTTTTAAAGATTTTATTTATTCATTTGAGAGAGAGCAAGCGAGCGAGAGAGAGCGAGCAGGCACACACAAGCACAACCAGCAGGAGAGGGAGAGGGAGAAGCAGACTCCATGCTGAGCTGGGAACCTGACATGGGGCTCAATCCCAGGACCCCAATATCATGACCCAAGGCAAAGGCAGACACATAACTATCTGAGCCACCCTTGTGCCCCCCAGAAAAATAACTGTAAAGCACAGGTTATTACTCCATTTCTATACTCAATTTCAAAGCTTTCAGAAAACAGAAAAGTAGGCTCTCTTCATAAGAAAGATGAATGGTACCTCTTCTCTCATGAGATGCAGAAGTATTCCATAATGTTTTATTTTTTTTTTTAGTTAAGATTTTATTTATTCAGATAGAAAGAGGCAGAGACACAGGCAGAGGGAGAAGCAGGCTCCATGCAGGGGCCTGATGCGGGACTCAATCCGGGCACCCCAGGATCATGACCTAAGCCGAAGGCATAAATTCAACCACTGAGCCACCCAGGCATCCCTCCATAATATTTTTAAAGTTTTAGCCACCAGTTGAGAGATCAGTATTTAATCATTTTTTCTCCTTTTTGAACATGGTCACATAATTTTCCATTCATTAGACAGGCTAAACATTTAACAACTGGATCATTAGAAATTGGGGAGAGTAAGCAACTAACCTACAAAATTTACATTTGTTTTAATATACTATCTTATCTGGGATTTAAAAAAAACCCCACAATGTATTCATTTTCAAAGTAAATATTTCTGATATCTCTTTAAATTAAATTATGTAAGGGAAGTTAGTTGGTTTCATTTCTCTATTTCCTAAGGATTAAGTTTATACACATTTCTTATATTAACCTAACATCTATTTTAAAAAAACTCAGGCTGTATATCTAAAGACATCAAGCTATGGTATCAAAAGGATATTTAGTTCACAAACCTGTCAAAATTACCATTGAAGTGTAATTTATTTCACATTTTTCCTTCCTGAAATAGTCTAGTCTATAACCATGAGCTAAAATGACTTAACACCTTTTATTCATAACTTACAAGTTATTCAAGGGAAATCTACCCCTCTTTGTACAATGAGTGCTTAGTGATCTCAACAAGCTGGAAAAACATGCTGGCCAATCAGTGCAATCTCTTCTGGAGACAAATCTACATTAGAGGTAAAATTATGATCAGAAGGTTACTTAGGAAATGTGAAAGCAGATGTTTAACAATCAATGGCATCAGACTACTGTCCCAGCCTTCAATAAAATAGAGGGGATAAGATAGGGGACAGATGTGCTTCAAGAGCTAGGTTATTCCCTCCCTCAAATGGGATGGAGATACTCTGCCAAATGCATTTTGTTATCTCTTGTTTATGGGAAGACTCAGCGATATAAATCAATTTTGAAATTCTTCTCTGTTTGCTATGAATATTCACTGCTGATTAATGTCCACCTTACAGAATTGTTAAGAGGGTTAAACGAGATAGTATATAAGCAAGTGTCTGGCATAGACTCTAGTACATAAGAGAAACAGAGACCTATGTTTATTATATTATTCCAAATACTTATTTTTTCTGTTTCCTCATTCCTCCCCTTTAAAGAGTATTTCAATTCGTTAGGTATAAAATTAATGACTTATAAATCAGTCTTTCTAAGGCCATATGAAGTCACCTACATTGCATTTTTATTTTTTGTTTTGTTTTTTAAAGATTTTATTTATTTATTCATGAGAGACAGAAAGAGGCAGAGACATAGGCAGAGGGAGAAGCAGGCTCCCTGCGGGGAGCCCAAAGCAGGACTCAATCTCAGAACCCCGGAGATCATGCCCTAAGCCACCCAGGTGCCCCCTAGATTGCATTTTGGGGTATGCTGGAAACTAACGAAACTCATACATATTTTATCTCTCGGGTTTAGTTTTATATACAACTGATTGCATTCCTTATTATTTTTAAAAACTGCCATTCACAAGTGCTAGATACTTAAATCTCTCGGCAAGAATTATTCCATAAGGCAAGTATTATCATCATCCTCATTTTAAAGATAATGAAGTAAGACTCCAAGAGTTTATACTGCTTGCCCCATGTCAAAAAGCCTGTTGATGGTATAGCAAGGATTAGAACCCCCATTTAAGTATCTGTATCCCTGAGCTCTATCATACTGTTCAACTGTCTCAACTCTCTATTTTGCTTTATAATTTTATTTTCAAAGGGTAATAACTGCAATTTGGGGGTACCCTGTTAGCAACCTCACATAAACTGGAATTCTCTGGAAGTTGAGAATGCAATGCAAAGGGCTGATTAAACTGGTAGTCTAAAACAAAATAACCCTTCAGAGACCAGTGGGACAAGATAGACACAAAATAAAATTAACTTATTAGCTGGGAATAAACTGGGGGACAATAAGAAACCTCAAGCTGAAATAACTTACTATTACAGATTGTTTAGCTTCAAAATTAAGACAAACAGAGGGCGTGAGAGGGGCAGGGGGGACCCGAGAAAATATTAGCCTTGAATTCTGCCAAACAGAAGTCCAGGGGTCTTAACAGGTCAGGATCTACTGGTGATTCTTGCCTTACCTGGTAGGTCTCCAAGCTGGATGGCCTGTCCTTGGGTTTGCCAGAACTTCCAGTAAAGAAAGAGAAAAGCAGTATAGTGACAACCCATAGACCTCATCAGCACAAAGTTAACACTGGCATTGTCACTATCTCATTTCTATCCCTTAAATAATCTGTAAGCTTTGAAAAAACAGGCTATCCTCCACCCCATCCCATACACATACACACACACACACACACAAACTGGGTGGCATCTCTCCTTTAATGGATATAAATATTTTGAAGGTTTAGCTACCAGAATGGAGAATAGTGTCCCACAGTACTTAATTCCTAAAACAGGAAAAATCATGTCCCTTGTCCAGAACTCTTCTATCAAAAAAGGTTGCAGAAGTTCCTTATTCTTGTATTCTCTAAGTTCCTTATTCTGAAGAACCTGAAGGTAAAGTATCATGAGCTAGAATAAGCCCACAGAAAGTATGATTAGCATGCATGACTAGAACACTAAAGAGTTTCCAGGCTGCTGCATATTATAAATATGTAGCTCCATCAGGAATATTTCATGTACTACTATATGTATTCAATTACTTCAACAAGTTTAGTTAAAATAAAATCCTGTAATTCCAGGATCATAGGTGAGATTTTTATCCCACAAATACGAAATTTAAAAGACTGATGATTTTTTCACTCTATATGATTATTTCAGACTAGAAATTAATAGCAATATCTATTAATATATTGTATCCATTATATATATTTTTAAATATTTTATTTATTCATGAGAGACAGAGAGAGAAAGAGAGGCAGAGACACAGGCAGAGGGAGAAGCAGGCTCCATGCAGGGAGCCTGATGTGGGACTCGATCCCAGGTCTCCAGGATCATGCCCTGGGTTGAAGGCGGCGCTAAACCTCTAAGCCCCTGGGACTGCCCTGTATTCATTATATTTAACTATGAATTATTACATAGTTAAAATTTCAGCACTTCAAAAGAATCTTATGAATTTTCCAACCAGAAAAAGATTACATCTATTTTCAAAAACTTTCACATCAAGATTTTCAGTTGTCAAATTTCATCTTTTATTAAAACATAATAAATGAGAAACTAATAATAGTGATTGATTCCAGTAGGAGAATTTGGTATGTGAGGCAGTGTAGACAAGAAACTCCAGAATTTTTAATTATGTGCACTTATTACCTATTCAAAGTAATCAATTTTAACTACAAGCTAAAAGTGCTCAGCATACATAGCACTTCTGCAGGCTCCTAAGCTCTCTTACTTCTTCTAGAAAAAGACTACCAAAGAGGTATTAAGATATATTTAACAGAACAAGTTGCAAAAGCTAAATCCTTTTAGGATTTTTAAAAGTAAAAATAAAAAATCTAACCCCATACTACTTTCAGATTCATTGAACCTGAAATATATTATCAAAACAAAATAACACAAATTATTTTGTGAACACAAATTATTTGTGGAACACAAATGTTCCACTTATATATGTGGAACACAAATTATTTTCTAGTAGTTTAAAGTGATATGTGAAATCCTAAACTCTGGAACTTACACTAAAAGACCAAAACACATAATGATTAGTATTGCATCTTAAGACAGTAGGCCATTTCAGATAACATGAGTGAAAACAGCATTCTTTGAAACACCCAAGGCAATTATTTCCCTATGTGGGTCATAAGTTATTCTCCCCCATGGAAGGCTCTAAAAAGTCTTCGTAAGAATTCACTCTTTAAGACTGTTTCTCTCTACTTCAAATATTGGCTATTGCATATGCAAGGAAGTGTGTGTGTGTGTGTGTGTGTGTGTTTAAGGACATATCAAGGAAGTTTTTAGATCAATTACTTTGTGGGTGAATAAGCAACTAAAAATCAGCTGACAAAATTTTTGCTTGAAAAATCTTGTAACTATTCTATTACCACTACAAAGGCAAAAGTCCATCCTTTATATGAAATATAAGACTGAATTAACTTGTCTTAAAAAAATTGAGACTTCAATTCCTGACCAGGAAAGCTGTCTGACCCACTATTATGTAACTCTATCCAAACTCTAATGCAAGTGTTACATATCCATTAAGAGTTAGTTAAAAAAAAAAAAAAAAAGTAAAACACACGTGTTAGCTGTAGTTCCTTAATTACCTTGTCAAAGTTATGAAACCCAGCATATCCTTAAACAAACAACAAAACCTCTCCCACCCAAATGAGAAATAGTGACACTTTGTATGCTCCATAAAACTTTTAAAATAAAGAGTTTTCCTTTTGGCTAACTTCTGATCATTATGTAAACTGTACCTTTTTTAAAAAGTAATCAAATTGCCAATTTTTTGAAGAATTACATATTTTACATGAAGCTGGCAAAAACTTTATTAGTCTTTTAATTTATCTTAATGTTTATTTTAAAGCCATTTATTTGCCCTCTAAAAGACCCACAGCATTTCCCTGAAGGCTAATCAGTAAGTTCTTTTCCCCTCTGTGCCAACATAGAATCTCCAGAAGAGTTTCTCCCAGCTGCAGCAAAGGAGCGATTCTACACTGCATCTGATTTACTATCTGGTTAGGTACATATTGAAATCTTGATTTCATGAACATCTTTGTCAGTCAGCTTATACACATGAATGAAAAGAAAACTGACACTCTGCCATGCCAATGCCAACAACCAAGTCAATTTACTTCAAAAGGAAACAGACTTTAGTAACTGATAATTCACACAAATGAAGAAAAGCACCCAAGATAAAAGCACTTCAACTAAGTTTGAAATCACACACATTGTGAAAAGAAGATTCAGAATAAATATTTTAAAATACACAATGAGACTAAATTAAGTTTGGCCAAACAGATTTGACTCAGCCCTAATGGTCTGAACAAATCAGTACATCTTGAAAACGCTTACTTTACTTCTAGCAAACGAATCCTTACTACGCTAGGATTTCAATCTAGTGTCACTGTTTTCTCAAAAAATTTTTATACAACATAGAGTGGAAGTAGTCTTAAGTGTTACTTGAATGGAACACAGGAAAACCCTGATATGCAAATGTGAAAGGAAATGATGAAACTAAATATTTTCAATTTATTAAAAAAAAAAGGTAAATGTATCAAAGAATCATTAAAACACAATTGCCAATAATGTTACACAAGACTTCTAACTGGCTTGAAACATCACATTCTTTCCAGCAACATATAGCAAAGGACTCAAGGACTATCGGTAACAGTGACTAGTGAAAACCCTTTGAACTATTTTTCAGATTATCATCTCTCTCTTTCATTTAAGTATTTTTATCAAGTACAACACTGAAACAGATTTTAGGGAAAGAATGTATGATTTTTAAAAGGCATTTAATCTCAATCCCCTTGATCAAAGGAGGTGTGACAACCAACGCATGTAAAATTAACCTTAATCCGCCAACGAAAACACGCAAAATGTCTCCTAACAATTCCCCTCCTCCTTAAAACAACAACCGTACACATAAATATGGTACTGACCTCCACCCCCGCGGAGAGCAGCTAATTAATAAAGAGAATAGTTACGTCTGGAGACCGAGGTGCAACACTCTACCTCATAAACCTCCCCCAAATAACCACATCGTCAAAGTAGAACTGAACATTATTTTTGCTAAACCAAGAATCCAACCCCCCGGAGCCTCAGCCCTCAGACAATGGTGGTTACCAGACAGAGCTGCACAGTTGGGTCCAAATGACACATTTCGCTAGGCCTTGGACACGGCACACACTCACTCTCTCCCTAGGGGCCGGTTCCCAGCAAGGGGCGTTCAGACCCCACCGGGAGACGGAGGGGCTGGCGCAGCGGCGCAGGGGTTCGCTGGGGGGAGGACGGGCGAGAGGGGTGGTCGGGAGGGCGGAAGGGTAACTGCACTGCACGCGAGGGAGGGGGCTGGAAATGGCCGATGGGTCCTATATTTATTTATTTAAAGGTCTCGATTTAACGGGTCCTTTCCCAGGGGTTCTGTAACTAAAGCCAAACTGCGCAGCAAACACTGTGGGGTTGGGAGAGGAGTCGCGGCTCCCCCTACCCCGTGACCAGGGAGGGGGGTGGGGGAAACAAGTTCCCCGGCCAACACCACAGACCACTCGGATTCCCCCCCCTTCCCCCTCCTCCACAGGAAGGGGGAGGCTAAACAGAGAAAAGGGGGAAAAACAAGTTCCCCAGCCAGCCCCACCGCCCGATCACTCCCAGTTGTCCCCCCCCCCACACACACACCTTCTGTTATGAAGGGGGAGGCAAACCGTGGAAGGCAGCAGAAAAGGGGGAAATCCCACCCTCTGCCTCCCCCGCCCCAGCCACCGACAGACTCCTGCGGGGTCCGTGAGCCAGGCGAGAAGCCAAGGGATGGGTGGGGGTAGAGGGTGCCGAGCCCCCGCAACCAAACAAAGCGCGGCCTGAGCGAGAGCCCGGGCGGGTGGGGAAGCCGCGGCTTTTCCTGCCGGCCGGGGCCGGGCTCGGGGCCGGGGCCGGGCTCGGGGCCGCGGCCGGGGCCCGGGCCGGGCTGACACTGCGGCACCGGGGGACCCGCCTCCGCTCGGCCGGCGTCTCCCACCCCCGGGGGGCGCACAGGCCTCCCTCCCCGCGGGGCCCGGCCGGCCGGCGCCCGAGCCGGCGGGCGGCGGGGAGTGAGCGCGGCCTTACCCCGCTCGCCGGCGTTGTTCCGCTCCTGAGGCAGCGGCGGAGGCGGCGGTGGCGGCGGCGGAGGCTGCTGCTGCTGCTGCTGCGGCGGCGGCGGAGGCTGCTGCGGCTGCTGCTGAGGCGGCTGCGGCGGCGGCTGCTGCGGGGGCTGCTGCTGCTGTTGCTGCACCGGGCGCGGCCGCGACACTCGCCTGGGTCTCCGGTTGGCGGCTCGGACGGAGTTCATTTGCCGGGCTGAGGTGGCGGCGTTGGCGGAGGGACACACACACACACACACGCACACGCACGGCGAGCTCCGGGCCGGAGCAGGGGGTGGGGGGGGGAGGAAGGAAAGGGGGCGAGGGGAAGGGGAGACGGGAAGGGCGGAGGGGGCGAGCGAGACCCCGAGCGGAGAGAAAGGCCCGCGGAGACAGACCGAGAGCGAGCGCGGCCGGCCGGGCGGGCCTGACGCACGGGGAAGGCCGAGGCGGCCGGGCGGGGCGGCCGCGAGGGACGGAGGCAGGAGACGGGCAGAGCGAGGGGAAGAAAGAAAGGGCGTCCGCCCGCCCGGGGATCCCGAGGCGAAGCGCGGCGTCGGCGGGTGAGGAGACAGACTCCGGGCCCGCCGACTCCCGAGCGGCGTCTCCGGCGGCGGGGGGAGTGGGCGGGCGGGCGGGCGGGCGAGGAAGGGAGAAGGAGGAGAAGAGAGGGAGAGAAGGGAGGGAGGGAGCGGGGGGCGCCCGGCTCTCTCTTTTTTTTCCTCTTCCTCCCCCCACACCCCCTGAAAGAGATTTCTGTGAGGAATTTTTCTCTCTTTCTTCGGCCTCTTCTCTCTCCTCCCCCCCTTCTCTCCTCGGCGAAGGGGAAATGAGTGTGAAGGGAGGAGATAGAGGGAAAAAGAGGCGTCGTCGTTCCTCCTCCTTAAAGGAACCTTTCCTCCTCCTCCTCCTCCTCCTCCTCCTCCTCAACCCCGTCGCCGCTGCTTCTGCTGCTGCTCCGTGGCAGGAGGAGCCATTGACACCGCCGGAGCCTCCACTCGCCCAGTGGGTCCCTCCCCGCCGCGGGGCTGGCCGGGGGCGCGGGGGAGGGCCGCGGGGCGGCGGGGGGAGGGGCGAGGGGGCGGGGCCGCGGGGAGGCGGGGATTCCAGCCAGGCAGCCAATGGGGGGCGCCCGTACAGCCACCGGCCAATGGGGCCCCCGCTCTTATGGCGCAGGCCCTTCCTTCAACGCCCTGTTTCCTCTCTCGGGTTTCCTCCCTCCCTCGCCGAGGAGGGGGAAGGAGGGAAGAGGGAGTGTGGTGGGGCGGGTGATAATGGGGAGGTATCAGGGCATATAATAGAGCGGGGGGTGGGCGCCGAGAGCGCTAGTGCGTAGCGACGGTTCTCGGAGAGGAGGTGCTCGGAGGGAAGGGCGGGGGCTGCTGATGTAATGGGGAGAAGTGATTAATCCTTCGGTTCGCCTTTTCGGTTCTCCCCCCTCCGCCCCACCGCCACCTTCCCCCGATTTTTTAAGCAGAAGAGAGAGAGAGAGAGAGAGGAAAAAAAAAAAAAAAGTGGAGCCAGGGAGCCGATCCTGGGTAACTCGGCGTTTTCGGCAGTGGGTAGGTTCAAGGCGTGAGCTGTAGGGGGCGCTAGAGAGTCCGTTGCCCTTTAGCCCAGCTGAGGGTATCTGCAAGCCCCGGAGCTCCGGTTCCCCGGGCTTTCAGCTGGAAACCCGAGTTGGGAGTTACTTTCCTGATCGCAGTCTGACAAGAGTCGCCCGAGTCTTGGAAAGGTTTCGGTAAACAGGCACTTAGACCTCGGGTCGGCTTATTTCTTGGGAACGTGGTCTATGTAATAACGATCAGGAAAATAATTTGTGAGGAAAGGGAGGGATTATAAATGCGCTGAGGTTAGGATTGTTTATGTGATTTTAAATGTTTTTAAATTTATTTATTTATTTATTATTTATTTATTTATTTATTTATTTATAGATCCTACAAACTCAAAGGAAGAGAAACACCCCCCCCCCAAGAGGAATTATCTTCCGTATCTGGTCCCCTCACCATAATCTGTCCCCAAGGAAAACGCGTTTTGTTGTTGTTGTTGTTGTTGTTGTTTTTGGTTTTTTTTTTTTTTTTTTTTTTATTCCCTAGCTTTTGTCGTGAAGACGGAAAAAGTACCCTTTCTCACTTGACTCTGGCTCTCCCTTTTGTTTTTTCATTTTATGTAGGTGGCAAAACAGTTTACCTGATTCTCCAGTCTTCAGACCTTTGGGTGACTTCTCTCTTATTTGAGTTTGATCGATTGCTGTCTAGGCTTGAGATGGGTAATTAAAGAGGTTACAAAGTATGATAAAGTAAGGCTGAGAGGCGGACAGGTGTGTACTTGGAGGGGGGGAGGGGGGAAGGGCAAGGAGAGAGGATCCCGCACTGTGCTGGGTGTTTGAGTCCCTGGTTTGATTCTGTGACTCTAGGCAAATTACCTTTATAGAGAATGAGGGTTCCTCACCTTTTAATATGAGTTTATTTTGGATTACATAATCCTGTTTTCAATTTTTAAAAAACATTCTGTAATTTTGAGATGATCTCTCTCTGGTCCTAAAAATGTTGAAACTTAGATCTCTAAGTTTCCTTAAGTATCCAAAAATATTTGAGGAAGGGGGCTGTTAAAAAACAACTGAAGAACTCCGGATTTTCATGGTTGTTAGCCAGGTGCCAATGGGTAAAATTTTAGTTTTGGCTCAAGTAAATAATGGAGTGGGTGGAAGAAAATTACTCGCTATTATACATAGAAGTGGATCCATAATTCTGATTTTTCCAAGAATTTATTTTTTCATTCAACAAGCACGGTTCCTTCTGTTCCATCTGCATTCCTATGTAAGGTGCTATGGGAAGTACCAAAACTAAAAAGAAAAGGCAAACTCTTAGGCATAAAGCATTTGTAATTTGGCACGGCAGAGGCGAAGATTTACTTACACTAAGTCATATGTACAAAGAAAATGTAGCTTGTTTATTTTTTATAAGGTTTAACCTTCTCGAGTCTCCACATTATCTCTCTCTTAACATAAATGTTGAGTCTTTGAGATTTTATTTCCCCACCTCCCTCTCATTCCAAGATATATATGGGGGTTGAGGGTTGCTGTATAAGGTGAATAGATTTCATATCTTTGGCATCCTAGATATTTGAGTTTATTAGGACAGCTCTCTGGCCTGTGGCAGTAAGATGCCTTGTTCTAACAAAACCAGCATATTATGACGATTTTCTGATAGGTGAAAGTAAAGTGTCTTGAGAGAGGAAGTGTCTTTTTCTAATTTACACAGTGACTAATGGGTTGGTAGCAGCCCTGAAGAATGGGAAGGCTGACATGGCATCAGGGAAGCCACGCTTGCCCCTCCTGGTGTTATCCACTGCTATGGAGTGGATGCCATGGTCTGAAAGCAGGACTGAGAGCCTCAGAGGCGAAATTGTTCATTACTGGATTTTTCTGAGATACCATGCAGTTTCCTTTACTGGAGTACATACATGAGTTGTATTTACTGCACCTGGGTACTGACTGACCCTAGGTCTCTGCAGGTCTGTTGATTCTCACAGTGCCACTCGCTTTTCTCCCTGATATATACGGGAACTTCTAGAGTCCCTGAAGACCACATGTAGGCCAGGAGCCTTGCTTTGGGCTTCTCTATTGAGCCATTTCCCTCTGCCAACATCGCATTATTCTCCCTACATCATATTGGACATGCCTTCAAACTCTCAGCGGAGTTTCTATAGGATTCAGCCTTTCACAGGAATGCTCAGGGAAGCAAACCACTATCCCCAGGTTTCCTTGGATTTCCCCAAATCTATATGAACTATATACCTTCACCTATATACCTCCAATTGTAGCTTCTACCCTAAGAACGGGTGGAAGGTAAGCACACTGGGTCTGATTATCTCTTCCTTGTACTCCTCTCCTTTCCATCATCCCTCAGGGCTACGGGAGACGAATTTTCCTACTTGTAATGTCAGGAGCTTTCCTTAATGTGCCATATCCTCTTCATTCTTGTGATGGCATCTGCTCTGCTCCCTTTCTTGGAGCCGTGATGGCTGATGGAGTGCAAGAGAGAAACTAGTTTAACGGTAATGGAACATCTATCGGGAGATAACAAAAAATATTATCCTAGCCCCATATCAGCCGTTCCCACATATTTTTAGTCTATATTGCCGGATTAAACATTAGAATCTTCTTTGTGCGAAAATGTTCAAAGCCATCTTAAAATTGTGGAGCTTGGGAGTTGTAGGAATAGGCCTTGGAGATCATTTAATTCTCATTCCTGTATTTGACAGACTGGGAAACTAAAGTTCAAAGAAGTAAGGTGACAAAACCAAATCCCCTAACTACTTAGTGGCAAAGTTACCATCTGCCAGTACAGTGCCCATTCCATTCACAGGTACTTATAGGCTCAATTCTTCCATTAAAAACTCCACAAATATTCCAGACAGTGTTATCCATTGCCACATCCACCTGTGTTAGTAAATAATCCTGTCAATTAGCTATTATAGAAATTATGTGTGACAAAAAACAGGAGAAAAACATAAAGGGGCTTTTTTATTTGGGATGGGAGTCTCCCAGAACGAGTGCAGTATACACTTAGCATAATTTCAGAGGACTAAATTCCCTCAGGGTTTGCTCTCTCTTCAAGAACATTTGTGTTTGTTTTTCTCAACTAATTACTGGTGCTTAACAGGTTATGTACTTAAAATTATTTGTTAAAAAAAAACTATCACAATAGGAGTATGGAAAAAAATAAGCCCTGTAATCATTTTAATACCTGGCAGGTGATATTTACTGTGATTTTTTTTTTTAATGGAAATTTTTACCATGTCAAAGATTCAGCCTCTCTTTCTTTTTTTTTTTCAGCCTCCCTTTCCTCTGTCATTCCATCATCTAGTCCCAAGCCATCAGCACTCAGTTACATAAGACACCTCAGAGCTGCTCACTCCTTTTATGTCATTTAGGAAATTAGTTTGATCTGAATATGGTTTTCCTGAAGGAATAACCAGCTGTTTAAAATATCCTTGTTAGAGTATGAATGACTTATCTCACTAAGCTGCAGAAATTCATTCTTTAGCACATGCTCAGATAATTTTTTATCAGTTAGGCAGTGAAAATTAACTTGGAACTAAGGATTTAAATTTAATGTATATGTGGGAAAACCTGGTAAGCATGCCATCCAATGATACTTATAATAGAGGTTATCTTTAAAAAGTTACAGATTTGAACTTTAATACCCTCCCCTGTGGAATAATAGAGACATAGCACTCTTAAAAAATTAATAATGTGCAAGATTTAGGGTGGGCTGTGATAGACAGTTGTAAATCTTTATTGTTGCTTTTTCAAAGCAGAACCGAATTTCCAAGCATTGAGAGAAGATGAAGCCAAATGATAGAAGTGTATTATGGAAGAACTGGTAGGTGACCAACATGTGGGCAGATGTCAGAGAGGAGGACAAACAGGGAGCCCTGCCACTTACTGGCCGTCTGGATTTGGGTAAATTAATTTACCCTCTTTGTGGCTTAGTTTTCTGCATCTCTAAAATGGGGGTGAAATAGTCCTTATTTCATGGGATTGTTGTGAGGACTAACTAAATCAGTACCTATAGTATGCTGAGAATGGTGCTTGGTGCATAGTGCAGGGCTCAGTAAACTATCAGCCACTGTTGCTATTGCCATTGGTGCTGGTATTATTTCAGGCCTTACTTGATGACTTTCAAAACTACACAGAGATGGGATGCCTGGGTAGCACAGTCAGTTAAGCATCTGACTCTTGGTTTCTGCTCAGGTCGTGATTTTGGGGTTGTGAGATCAAGCCCCTCATTGGGCTCCACACTGAGGAGGAAGTCTGCTTGAGATTCCCTCCCTCTCCCTCTATCCTGTTACCCCCCATTTATTTAACAAGAAATAAAATCTTGAGAAAAAAAAAACTACGCAAACATTATATGTAGGGAAGTGAGTAAGGTACTTGTTGTCTAGGCACTAGGAAACGTGCCTAGAAAATGAATATTACTAGAAATATTTTTACAAGTTACATGCAAGATAACACCAAAGGGAAGAGTTGGGCAGACCAACAGCAGGTGAAGATCAGGCATGAGTTGGTGGGAGACCTCCCTGCGGGATTTCTCCGCTCAGGCAGTATTTGAACTGAGCATCTTATGGCAGATGCAGAATGCTCTGGCATTTTTTTCACTATGGGAACCTCTCAAGTGAAAGTCTAAGGATTGGTGAGGAAACGAATGCATAGGCCTATAAAGAAAAAGAAAAGACAGCACTTGGAGGTTCATCTGTGTTAGTGGAAGAATTGGCTGTGTTTAAGTAACAGGTTAAAATTTTAAAACTTACTTGGGCCTCCTTGAAAGGAATAGGGAGGATAAAAAGACATGGAACAGGAGCAGAGAAAGAAAAGGCAGAAATTAATACACGAAGTAGTATAAGTTACTCAAGGACTGAAGAATCTGAAAGCTGGAGGAAGTGGGGTTTTGGAGAGGAGCACATGTCAGAGGATGTATTAGACCCCTCTGCAATCCTGAGATTATCACTTTTGGAAGCATCAATAGAAGCTTCAGATTCAGGAATCTGTGGAGAGTAATAATCCAGCTAAGATACATTTCAGGATCTTGCCAGCAAGGTCAATAGATCTAAGGACTTCTAGAGTAGGAAACAGGGCAGCAGCTGTGTCATCAAGTTTAAGAAGTCTTGGGCCTGGAGTGGACAAATGCAGGGAAGATCAGCTGCAAGGCTACAAGCATTGGACTACAGGATTACCTATTCAAAATGTGGGGTGCTGTGTTCACATGTGGAGAAGTAAACTCACTTGTTAGAGACCTGGCTCCATTTGATGTTGGCCTTTCAGGCTAGAAACACCAGACTCCTAAAGGAAATAGAAGAAATAGAAGAGCTCAAAACACTTGAAGGATACCAAGAGAAAGAAGATTTGCGCGTGATCTAGACATCAGAGGTGCTGCCACTGAAAACCTAGGTATCTCTTTATACCTAATTGGGCTCTCTGTCCCTTCTTTTCTTTTTTTTTTTTTTTTTAAGATTTTGTTTATTTATTCATGGAAGTCACACACAGAGAGGCACAGACACAGGAGGAGGGAGGGGCAGGCTCCATGCAGGGAGCCCTACAGGGCCGGGTCTCCAGGATCAGGCCCCGGGGGTGAAGGCAGCACTAAACCGCTGGAGCCACCTGGATGCCCTCTCTGTCCCTTCTTGAATGAATGCCTGGCAAGGGTGAGGATGACTCTTAGACCAATCAGACCACATCGGTCAGTTGTGGTCAATTGGTTGGGGGGAAAGGGGAGTCCATAGAAAAAGTTAGATTTTTTTTGAGCAGAAGGAGGAAGATGTATAGGAAGTCATCTATGTCCTTATAAAAGGATCCTGTGTCATAGTTAATGTCTTGTTTGGAAGTTTCTCGCAACTGAATTTAAATTTACATGTAGCAGTTGGAAAACTAACCTGTTCTAGAAGGCATCCCTGCGAGGCGGAAACCAAGACATTGTTCTTTGTCCTTGGCTTCCCTTGCATATGCTGCCCCCCCCACACACACACACACCTACCCCCCAAAACTCAGTCTGCTGCCATCAGTTCACTGGGTCTTAGGAACATCATTTTGTTTGCAAAATGCTGCTGGCTACAAAAGTCACAGTTGCTTCTACATTTGTGGGACTTTGTGAGAGATTTGGGTGGGTTCCTGCATTTCAAAGGTGCAGAAGGCTCAAGGCTCATCCTGGTACCTGGTCAGGAAGGTGGACTAGTGCTCAGCTATTCATAACCTCCTCTCTATAAGTCTTGTTCTTATCCTCACTCCTACTCTTCTTTCTTCTGGCATACGTGAGGGGGTCACAGGATATAGATTTGGGGTTGGAAAGGCAAGAGACCTCACTTAGACCTCCCTGTCTCTATTGGCCTTGATCCAAGCTTTGAGTTTGGGCATTCGCCTGCTTACTAATAAAAAGCTCATTGGGGCATAGACCCAAGTCTGCATGTTCCCTTAGGTAAGTTGATCAGCAGAAGAGGTAGGGATAGCAATTGAATTTGGAATTCTACCCCCAATTTCCCAATTTTTAACACTGTTTTGTGGGACAGATGGTTATTTTCTACATCTTAAAGCCATGAATTTGTCTTACAAGATGTTGCCTAGCTCAGAAATTCCCAAAAGAAAAATGAAAAAAAGAACAAGAACTTCAGAAAAGTTAGAACTGTTTTTGTGACATATAAGCTAGAAAAAAACAAAAAAAGTATATTAAAAATATATATAAAAATATTTTAAAAAATATATGTTGAGCAAGATCCTGTAGTTGTAATTTACCTTGATGCTTGATGAGTAACTATTGCTGTTCAAGTTATAAACGAATGAAAAATGTGAACTGAAAGACAATTCCAAATAAGTGGAAATATTGTTAGATTCAACACGTAATAAATTCTTTATTTTAACTATAAAGAGCTATACATTTTATATTAATAGAAAATGAATTTCTCTCTGCCCTCAGCTATTTAAAGAATATTGGTTTGAAAGGGTGCCAGATGATTCCTTTCCCCAGGGCTCCCATATGACTCGAGCCAGTCCTTTCTCAGCCTATCTATCATTTATCTAATGTTGCTTTGTTTGTACCACCTACTACACAGCCCTCAGATTCCATGAGTCCTTTTGAAAAGACAGGTTATTACAAGGAGTGGTGGGGGTGGAGAGGATGAGGGTAAAAATTGTGAAGATAAGGAGACTGACTCCACACCTATTAGAACAGCCAAAATCCAAGAAGCTGACCACACCAAATGCTGGTGATGTGAGGAGCAACAAGAACTCTTGTATATTGCTGGTGGGAGTGCAAAATGGTGCAGTAACTTCAGAAAACAATTTGGTGATTTCTTACAAAATGAAACTTACTCTTACTACAGGATGCAGTAATCACACTCATTGGTATTTACCCAAAGGAATTGAAAACCTATGTCTACACCAAAATTTGCACACAGATGTTTATAGCAGGTTAATTCATAATTGCCAAAACTTGGAAGCAACCAAGATGTCTTTCAGTAGGTGAATGGATGAATGAACATCTACATAATGGAATATTATTCAGCACTAAAGAGAAATGAGCTATCAACCCATGAAAAGACATAAAGGAAACTTACATGCATATTACTAAGTGAAAAAAGCCAATCTGGAAAATCTATGTACTGTATGAGTCCAGCTATATGGCATTCAGGAAATGGCAAAACTGTGGAGACTACTGATCAATGGTTGCCAGGGGTTAAGGAGAAGGGAGGATTTGATAGGCAGAGCACAGAGGAGCATTTTTGGACAATAAAACTACTCTGTGTGATACTATATCATTATCAATTTGTCTAAACCCATAGAATGTATAACACCAAGAGTGAACCCTAATGTAAACTGTGGACTTTGGGTGATATCATTATAGGTTCAGCAATTGTAACAAATGTCTCACCACTCTGGTGGGGCAGGTTATGCATGTGTATGGCAGGGGACATATGAGAAATATCCTACTTTCTGCTCAATTTTCCTGTGAACCTAAAACTGCTCTAAAGAAATAAAGTCCATTAAAAGCACACACAAACTGTTTCTTTTAAAGAAAAAAATAAGTTTTCTGTTTTATTTTCCAAAACCCTGTATTGCCAGTCTGCCTACCCATATGATGGACATTCACTCCCTAAATGCTGCTTTAGAGGGAGAAGGGTGATAAGCCTCATACATGCATCAACCGTATCAAATGACCTTGGCTTTATGAAACTCCTGCCTCTGTCATATTTCTTTTCAGTATGCAGTGAATCATTGAAGTCAGCACTTAAATTTATATGAAATAATTATTGAGAAAATGTTAGTATTTTTGTTCACTACACAACTGGAGAAGAGGCCTTGGCGTGCAGGTCCAGGTTTTGGGGTGTGAAAACAATGGAGAGTTACCCAATCCATTCTCATAACTTCCCTTCCCCCACTTCAAGAGAGCCTCTGACACTGCAAAAATTTATACTTACGGAAATTGAAAATTAAGGAACTGATCTTTTTGTATAAGTTAAACCCTCCAAGCTACTACTTACCTAGGATCACAAATGAAAGGAGTCAGACTTTTGAAAATAAACAGAATCAACAGATTAAACACCCTTGAGTTCTAATAACCCTAGTTAAAAACCCTTAGTTAAAAAGTAAACAATTAAGAGATACTCATCAAAGGTGGATAGCTTTTAGCAAAGAAGCTTGTAATTTTTTTTTTTTTTTTTTAAGGGAAACTCTACTTGGAATCCATCTTGTCCTAACAAGAAGGTAATAGAGCTCTCCAGTCATTACAAACCTCATTTAAAGAACCAGGCCCCACCACAGGATGTCTCCCTTTTGATATAGATCAACTTTATTATGTGACTTATTTTAATGAATGCATAGAATTGAAGGTATTTTTTGTTTTAGAATATAGTTTGTTATTAGTCTTCAGGTCAAAAGTCCTTTGAGAAATAAGTGGGCAGGACAAGAATTTTTCACCTACAAACCAGGGTTGGGTGAGCAAATACAAACCAGATTATTTTTGAAGTGTCCACTCATGAGATCCCTTTCAAACCTTACTTCTTGAACCTAAATAGTTTTCCTTATTCCCTTGATTTCTACCTCTAGTGTCCAACCTTTAATGATTTGGATTCTGATCACCTTACCATGTATCCTGTTTGTTGGATGTGCACCTCCCAAGATTCTAATCTGGACCCTGGGCTGATAATTTGACCAAGACTTCCTGTTTCCTTGCTTGATAATTTAATCTGGCACTGTAATGAAATAGAAAAAAAACTAGGTTTGCAGTCACACAGCTTTGGTTTACATCCTGAATATACCACTAAATGTGGTCTGATTTGGGTAATGCACCTTTTTGAGGATCAATTTCCTTTGTGGAAAAATGAGGATATTAACACCCACCTCAAAATATGATTATGATTGGAAGTAGATAGTGGTAATGGTTGTATTACATTGTGTCACTGAATTGTACACATAAAGAAGGTTAAAATGGGAAATTTTATATGTATTTTGCCACAGTTGTAAAAAAAAAAGAAAAGAAAAATATGGTTGTAAAAATTAGCCTGTGGAACACACATTGCAATGCCTAGCACATAGTAGGGTCTCAACAAATAATAACTGTATGGCATAGAATATTTTATGTTGCAAGTACCAAAAAAGCACAACTGGTTTAACCAAGGGAATATTCATGAAATTGAAAAGTCCAGAGATAGGGTAGACTTTTTTGGATTCATTTATGTCACTAAAGATTGTTTAAGTCTTTAGTCACTGAGGGTTGTTTCTATCTTTCCATTCTGCCTTCTGCATCACCAGCTTTATCCTAAAATCAGCAACTCTCATGAACACAAGATGGTTACCTACAACAGCTCCAAAAAGTACATGTTCCCTCATCCACATCTAGAGCAAATGAATTAGTCCCAGCAGCCCCGCAAGTATCCTGATATTCACTTGCTTGAATCACATGCCTGCCCTGGAACCAAAAGTCGTGCATGGGAAGATGGAATGTGATGGTTGGTTTCAACTAACCAGGCAGTGGGTCAGCTTCCCTGGAAGCACCTGGGCTGCATGGGGAGAGGCAGATTCCTCAAATGACAATCAAGAGACTGTGGAAGAGAGAAAGCAGAGCTTAAGACACTAAAGAGACTACCAACAAAAGTACATTTTGTAGCTATTATCATTATTATTGGCTTTCTTGGCTCTTAGCCCTTGGCTCTTGGCTATTTCTTTGGAAATCATTAAAAAAAAAAAACAGTAAGATCTTATTTTGAGTAAGTGTATTCTTTCTAGCAAAGGAAGATCAATAAGTATAAAGGTAAGTTTAATGTAACGGCCATTAGGAATCTGGAACACCAGCCAAACAAGCAGCAAAATGCATTGAATAAAGATGTCTATCAGGAACAAATGTCAGAGATGGAGAGCAAGGAGGAAGCTAGATGGTAACTTGCCCAAGTGCCCAACCCAGAGGGTGAGATTAGTTACCGGGCTACTCTTTACTGGTGCCAGGTTAGAAGCCCATGACATAGGTCGGGACAAGAGCGGTATTCCCCAAAGCAGAGTTGCGAGAAGAAAAATCTAATTAAAACCCAATTTTTACTGCTCTGCCTGTGCCTTTGCAGCCACTATCTGCCCCTCTGTAAGATTCCTCTCTTTTTGATCCAGCCCCCATCTAATGACTCACTGATTTCTGCCAATTTTATTTCTGTCCCTTCTGCCAAGAAGGCTCTCCCGCATTCCTTTGCTGCATTTCATCTGGCTAATTTCTACTCACTGGTTAAGACTTTAAACTGTGTCTTTTCTTCCCAGGAAGGCCTTCCAGTGCACCACTGCTGCCCCACCGCCCACCCCAAGACACACGCCACTGGCTGATTAAGGTAACCCTGATTGGTACTCACTGCCTGTAATCAATACACAGTATGTATCAACACATAGTAGTAGCTTAATGACCTGTTTATCTGTCTGGTCCCGACCCCTGACCACTCTCCCCGTACCACATTAAAGCTTCTGAAGAGTAAGGACTTTATCTTAGTCATCTTGAGTTCCACGATGTCCAGCACAGTGGCTGGCACATAGTAAGGGTAGTTCAATGAATCAAAGAGGCAGTGCCTTCGGTGACACATAAAAACCAAAGTGTTCTCCCTACCTAGATAGGAGTTCAGAATGAGGAATATGGAGCCACAGAGATGTTTTGTACAGTTTGTACCCACTTAGACTTTGAAAGTTATGAAGGCAGAATCAAAATTTTCAAGAAAGTCCAGAATACCTCTTTTTCCTTTTCTAGTCTCGATCTTCAAACGCTGTTCCCTTTCCCAAAGTGTTAAAAGATATTTATTTTTTCTAGTCACATAGTGTTCACAATTTTTATGTTGTTTTTTTTTCCCCAGAGAATAAGGATGCGATTATTACATGAAAGTGACCATTATAATAGTTCAGACTTATAAACACTAGTTATTGGCATTTACGGAGTGAGGCAAGCCACCTGAACAAAATACCAGGTACTCAGTAAACTTACTGAAATACCTCATTCTGGTTACAAAGAGCTCATATGACCTTTATGTAAGGAATTTGTTTACTGTTTAATTTATTTTTCCATTTTGAAATAGAGATTCATCCATTATAGGAAAGGAGCCAATTATTGGGTAAACACAGTAACACCTAATGACTATACCCTCTGGTATTTAGTCTCAAAACATTTTATGTTTCTTAGCATGCAGAATTAAAAGTATTTTAACATTACACTAAAATGAGATTAAATATAATTTTTAACGTTCCAGGAGGTTGAATACTCAGCCGTTTATCAAGCAGGCTTGCTGAAATGTCTTGTGCTTTGCCTGGTGGTTAGGTTTTCATAAGAACCTAAGGGAATAAGTTACAGAACTGAGATCTGTTACAGAACTGAGATCTGGCCCTGACAACTTCTTCTTGGTTTCTGGTTATTTAGGCTTATTTAGAGGCAAAGCCAGCCCCAGGCAAGTTTCCTAATGTAATGTGTCTTTACACACTATTCCTGCATGACCCATCACTGCCTTCAAGTCCCCTTCTCCCTACTCTTGGTGTCCTTCCTGCCATGTCCTCATGCTCTTGTGCCTTTCTAGCCAGAGCAGAGGGCCACCATCCTGTTCCTACATAATGACCCACATGTACACCTTTATCTGACTCCTGTCACTCTCCAAGGCCTCTCAGAAGAGTTATAATAACTTTCTTATTCTAAAGTATACTTTAGGGACGCCTGGGTGGCTCAGCTGATGAGTGTCTGCCTTTGGCTCAGGGCATGATCCCAGTCCCAGGATCGAGTCCCATATTGGGCTCCCTGTGAGGAGCCTGCCTCTCCCTCTACCTTTGTCTCTGCCTCTTTCTATGTCTCTCATGAATAAATGAATAAAATCTTTAAAAAAAAAACCCTCAAGTACACTTCAAAAAATCATATTTTAGTGTTTTCGAAATTCTAAGATATACTCTCCCATTCCCCCCAAACACACATATTTTGGCGTTTATAATATTAGAATTAATTTTATAGTCTTTTTCTTTTATCTCCTAAAAAAAAAAAGTGCTTACTACATTTCTGGTTAATCCCACAATCAAAAGTGTCTTTTTAAAAAAGATTTTATTTATTTATTCATGAGAGACAGAGAGAGAGACAGAGACATAGGCAGAGGGGGAAGCAGGCTCCTCATAGGGAGCCCCATCCCAGATCCTGGACTCCATCCCAGATCCTGGGACCATGCCCTGAGCCAAAGACAGACATTCAACCTCTGAGCCACTCAGGTGTCCCCAAAAGTATCTTAGAATTGGAGATCTGTGGTATGAACATACTTCGCTAGAGAGAAGTTTTTTATTTTTTAGTCAGATATTGCAGTATGTGAGATTGGAGCTGTCACACGGCTAATTCAAGCAGAAAAAGGGCTTTGAGTAGGAATATACGAATAGTTTAGAGTCGGTCATCATAAATATCTCAGCCCCCCACCCCTTTACATTGCCTCGTTTGGGTATTAGAAGCTAAGAAAATATGAATCTAAATGTCTCTATCATATAAAAGATAGGGATCTTACACTTTTCCTCTGCACAAATCTTCCTTTTTAAAAAAAATTTTTTTTATTTATTTATGATAGTCACACAGAGAGAGAGAGAGAGAGAGAGGCAGAGACACAGGCAGAGGCAGAAGCAGGCTCTGGGAGCCCAACGTGGGACTCGATCCCATGTCTCCAGGATCGGGCCCTGGGCCAAAGGCTGGCGCCAAACCACTGCGCCACCCAGGGATCCCTGCACAAATCTTCCTAAAACCATTTGTGTTGAATAAGAGGCTAGGGTTGTGAACAGAACTCTCCAGAACTTTTCCATGTGGATGACTAGTTATCTCAAACTACCCCTCAGGTCTTCCCTCAAACAAATGTAACTTGATCTCATCTATTCTTGCTAAAGAGGACAATGACTGTACAGGTCACTGGTCTGTGGAGGGGGCACACTGTCAACATAACCATGAACATACATGGTTCCTGCCTTGGGTGGAACAGAGAGATCAGAAGTCTATTAATGATGTCCAGCAAAAATACACAATATTTTCCTAAAATACATAGAGGAAGATAATTATAAATTGAAAAAGAGCATTTTCTAGCTATTCCCAGTCAAACCATCTTAGTTGTTAAAATAAAGAATAAATTGGAAATTCTGAGAGTATGCTTCTCCTAATATTTGCAGTACCCAGGACATGAATGCAGGTAGAGGGCTACGTACAATAGGTCCAAATCATTAAGTTGTAAATCAAGGTAAAAAAAACCCTTAAATAAATGTGTTTTATTCTCCTTCCTTGAAAAATATATCCTTATTATGACAAAAATGTTAATGTATAAAGCAATGGTTTTTATATGACTGAAAGCTAAACAGCAAAAATGACTGGAATTAATTTTTATTATACATTTGGGTGTTATATTAATAGGCTTATGATATTTGGATGAGTAATAAGGTAAAGATGTACATCATAAGTCATAAATTACCACATATTTATTTTGTACTTTTTTTCAGGAAACCCCTAATTATAATGTTATAATCCACATAATTTGAATTCTGTTGACACCAATTAGCAAAATTTTTCCTAAATCAATGTACTTTTTAGCTTTTAGCTAACTTTTTATTATGGAAATTTAAAAACATTTACAAGTAAACATTTATAAATGTAAATATAGAGTATAAAGAACTCCACCGTACCTGTCATCCAGCCTTGATAATTATTCACTCTTCGTCAGTCTTGCTTCCTCCATACCCCAACTCTCTATATTCAATTATTTTGAAGATAGATATCCTATCGTTTTATACATGAATGTATCAATATGCGTCTCTAGACGAAAAAGGACTTCTTCAAAAATTAACCTTAATACTATTTTCATATTAATAAAGTTATTCCTTAATATTAGATGTTTTAAAAATTTTCTTTGATAAACTTAGAGAAATTTTGTTCTAAGGCAGTAGCAACTAGAATTGTCAATAAAAAAATAGAATTGTCAATAAAATTTTTTTTGTCAATAAAATTTCTAAATAAATATATTTATATTGGGAAATAAACCACAAATTTTACATATCATGTTCAAACATTTTAATGGGGTTGCAGTAATGATTATTATCACAGAAAATACTACAAAATTTTAATTTTATCGTAAAAACTCTATCACCTATACTTTTTTCCACCAGCCTATTAGCAATACCTATAGCCAGATAGTGTTAAATCTTCTTTCAACCTTTACCATGCTGAGATATAAAGAAAAACAAAATGAAAAATATATGGGTCAATTTGTTCAATTCTCTCTTCATAGGGGACCATATCTCTACCCATAATATAATAGAATATTTATATATGACATATAAATATGATAGAAAATAACATCTATCTCTCTAGATACAGATATATAATATATAGATATATAGTTGTATACAAATGACTTATAATAAACTTAATAATTATGCAAACATTTTTATTTCCTTCTTCTAATTTTCTGTTATTTTATTGGAATATCATTTTTTGTTGTACTTGTCACATTTAGTGTATTTCTATTTAGAAAAATCATTTTCTCTAAAAATTTAAAAAAATATTCTAAATTATTTTAAAAAGTGAAATAGGCAAGCTTAGGTCTGTCTGTGTCTCATATAAGTTTCTTCTAACATCATTAATGGCAAGCAACAGTCCAAACCAAATAACTGTTGTTAGCACAAAATAAGACCATAGACCACAATTCCTTATTTATTTGAGAATCTTCTATTGTTTTACTAACTTTCCTAGTGCAGTTCACCATCTTTTCTAAATTAAATCTTACTTCTCTAAGAGCATTTAAATGGCACCTCCGTTTTTAACCAGAATGTCTGTGTGGTCAAATTTCATATGTATTTGATCAAGATGATCCCATTTTGGGTCAAATCCAGAGAGTACTGTATATAATCATTAAATCACTCCCAAGAATATTGTTTCTATTGTCAGAGTTGAGGCCATACAAGGAACATGCTGATAGATATTTAATAGAGTTGAATGTGTTTGTGTTTGTGAAGTACAGGGCTCAGGGCAAGGGCTCCTCTTGCTTGAGTCTCAGAGTGGCACTGCAGACCAATGATAAATGTATGTATTAATGATACCTTATAATATGCATGTACTACATTTTTTGAAGTGCTTCCACATTTACGATTTCTTTTGATCTTCACAATAACCTATGAACTAGATAGAGCAATTAGAGATGAGAAACAGAGGTCTAGAGAGGTTAAGTGGTTTATCTAAAATTACACATCTAATTATGGTAGAGCTAAGAGTAGAGCCTAGGTCTTCATATACAAGTTTTCCTCTCGTACTATGCTAAACCGCGCTGTCTCCTTAACATTTCTAAAACAAAGAGACCTGACAGTTGGGCAGGTTGTATCTCAACATTTTTCATTCCTTAAAACCCTTCAGATTTTAGAAAAGAGAATAAATATGGGACAAGGAATGAAAAAAAAAAAGTCATATGCTCCTTCATATCTGTCCATGTGGGACCAATATATATTTATTGACCAATGTTTCAGAAACGAGATTTATCTCCTTCCAGGCAAAGGTTCACTTGAGTAATACAGAATAAATCTTCTGAATGGTGAAGATCATATTCCTTAACCTATTCATAAGGTCCTAAGTACAACTCTGGAAACATAAACTTTGGGAGCATCTTCCAAGAGCCAGGGATTTGGGGAATACACTATACATTCTTAGAGTAAAATGCAGCACCTGGAAGTATAAAACATTAGTATGAAAATGAATATAATCCTCTTTTAATCATGCAAGCCAGATTTCTTACAAATTCTCCCGTACAGTTTGCTCAGGACTGCCTTGGTGCCTCTGCCTTCTGCTCATACAGACCCAAGACTTAAAGTACTTACTAAAATCCATTTTTTCTCTCCACTTTTTAGCACCTTCGAATTTAGGATGCTATTTTAGATGAACTAGAACATAGTGAACTGTTAACGATGGTTAACTCTGGTGTAACCAGAGTATGCTTCCACTCCCTAGAAGGAGAATGCATTATTTTGATGATAAAAACAAATTTTAAAAAGTTTTAGACACAAAATGCTCTGTGGTTCATACACCCTCCCTATTAGTATTGAAAGAATACCAAGAATGTAATAACAATAATTAACATTTCATAAGGTTTTATATTCATAATGGATATCATAAGTCCCTGCATGTTAGCAATAGACTGATACTTCTGAGATACTCCTCACAGAAGTCAGCTGTGAATTCTCCACAATGAAAACGCTGCTCAACACTCTCTGGAATTCACCATATTGTATTGTAATTATCTGTTTACTTGGTCATCCCTGCCTCCGCTGAGTGAGAGCTCCTTGAAGGCAGGAACTGTGTATATTCATTTCTGTGCTCTGGTATCTAACACAGACCCAAACATCAAGTTCATAAAATAAATGACTGAATGAAAGACTGGCAGGTACTCAGTATTTTTTTTTTTTAATGTTATTCCACCTATGCAATTTAACAGTTTATCTGTGAAGAGGGTGATTATTCTCTGCTAGGGTATGGCTTGTTCATTTTTCCTTTGTGGATGGTAAATAGCAAGGCATAAACAGGAAATATTATTTTTTAAAAAGTGTCTCTATTTTCTCCCCTCAGGCATATATAACTTTAGCTTTTTGTTGTTAAATCTATTAATCTACCTAATTATTGTGTAAGCAGGTAGAGAAAAACACTTTCCAACTTGTTACTACATTAAATATCTTACTGAGATAGGTTATGAGTCAGGGAAGCTTGAAGTCTTTTTTCTTACTACTTAAATCAGAAGAAATATTTTGCCAATGAAAATTTCTCATCTGGTCTTTTTTATTTATTTAGTTATTTATTTATGATAGTCACACAGAGAGAGACAGAGAGGCAGAGGCACAGGCAGAGGGAGAAGCAGGCTCCATGCACCAGGAGCCCGACGTGGGATTCGATCCTGGGTCTCCAGGTTGGCATCCTGGGCCAAAGGCAGGCGCCAAACCGCTGCACCACCCAGGGATCCCCTCATCTGGTCTTTAAACTATGGTATCATGTCTACATTGAGAAACTCTGTTTGGGAGAGTGTTCCTAAAGTTCGGGGGTGAAGGACTGAGCATATTTTTATAGGATCTGGTACATAAATGAAAATAAAAATATTTGGCAATCTGTGAAGTGGGAGAAAATATTTGCAAACCATACATCTGACAAGGGATTTACATCCAGAATATATAAAGAACACTTACAAATCAACAACAGCAACAAAACCAAACAACCCCATTAAAAAATGGGCAAAGGACTTGAATAGATATTTCTCCAAAGAAGATAAATAAATGGCCAATAGTTCATGAAAAGATGTTCAACATCATGAATTATTAGGGAAGTACAAATCAAAACCATGGTGAGATTCTACTTCATAATCATTAGGATGGCATGCATATATATGAACATATATATATATATCTTTTATATATCTATGACATACATATATATATAAAACAAGTGTTGGTGAGGATGTGGGAGAAATTGGAACTCTTATGTACTGTGGGCAGGAATGTAAAATAGTGCAGTCTTTGTAGAAAACAGTATGGAAGTTCCTCAAAAAATTAAACATGGAATTAGCATATGATCCCGGAATTCCACTACGTGGTATGTACCCAAAAGAATTGAAAGTAGGGACTCAGGGCGCCTGGGTGGCTCAGTCAGTTAAGTGTCTGCCTTCCATTCAGGTCATGATCCCAGAGTCCTGGGATCAAGCCCCCACTGGGCTCCTTGCTCAGCAGGGAGCCTGCTTCTCCCTCTCAGCCGGCTTGTGCTCTCTCTCTCTCTTTCTCTCTGTCAAATAAAGAACATCTTTAAAAGAAAAGAAAAGTAGGGACTCAAACAGATACTTGTACACTGATGTTCATAGCAGCATTATTCATAATAGCCAAGGTGGGTAAACAACTCAACTGTCCAATAATGAACAGACAACGAAATATGGCTTGTGTATCCACAGAATATTATTCAGTCTTAAATAGGAAGGAAATTTTGATGTATGTAATAATGTGGACAAACCTTAAAAATGTTATGCAAAGTGAAATAAGCCAGTCACAGACAGGACAAATATTGTACCATCCACTTATAGGTACTTAGAGTAGTCACATTTGTAGAGGCAGAAAGTTAGAATGGTGGTTGCCAAGGGCTGGGGAGAGGCAGGAATAGGGACTTAATGCTTAATGATAGTGTTTCAGTTGGGGAGGATGAAAAAGTTCTGGAAACGGACCATGGTGATGATTGCACAACAGTGTGAATGTACTTAATGCCACTGAACCGGGCACCTAAAGCTGTTAAAATGGTAAAATTTATATGTATATTTTTCCAAAATTAAAAAAAAAAACCCACACCTCGAGGGGAGCCTGGATGGCTCAATCAGTTAAGTGTATGTCTTCAGCTCAGATCCCAGGGTACTGGGATCCAGCCCTGCATGGGGCTCCCTGTTCTGCGGAGAGCTTGCTTCTCCCTCTGTCCCTCCCCATGCTTGTGCTTTCTCTCTTTTTCTCTCTCTCAAATAAATATATATATTTAAAAACCTTGACATTTGGGCAGCCCGGGTGGCTCAGCGGTTTAGCACCGCCTTCAGCCCAGGGCGTGATCCTGGAATCCCGGGATGGAGTCCCATGTCGGGCTCCCTGCATGGAGCCTGCTTCTCCCTCTGCCTGTGTCTCTGCATCTCTTTCTCTCTGTCTCTCTCATGAATAAATAAATAAAATCTTAAAAAAAACCAAACGACATTTACTTAGCACTTGTTTAAAAGCACTTTTACATGCAGTATTTTCTTTGTTCCTCACAACAACTCTGAGAGATGGGCAGGGCAGTTATTATTATTCTCATTTTACAGATAAGGAAACAAAAGCTCATTTGGTTTAAATAAAGAGTCAAGAAGCACAATATTAATAAGTGGCAGGGTCAGAATTAGGACCCAGAACTCTAGTCCAGTGCTCTTTCTTTTATAGCAAACCGCCTTTCACAGAAGGGTTCCTGGACCCTGACAGTTGAATTCACTGGCAAATGCCCAACTTTCATTTGGAGTGTGCATGTAAAGCCTGATTCCAGAGAATGGTCTTGAAAGGGCTTTCTGGAGAATGTGGGCAAAACAACAGGCGCAGAAATCATTAACAACAGAGACCTTTCCCTCATCACAACAATAATATTATAAAGAGCAAGACAGAAATATGAGAACTGAAGCCACTACCAGGAAATGCTCCCCCACCATGTGTTAATTTATCATAGCACTAGTTCCTTTCTAAACAATTTTTTGAGGGACCATCTCTTGTGAGACCGGAATTTTTATTTTGCCAAATATTCCTTAAACTTCATTTGTGGGCCATGAGAGGATCCTTGAGAATGCTTTTTATTGTGGTTAAAGGAGTTTTATTGTTGCCATGTAATACAATTTGATCTGTATCTGATAGCCTCTTAGAGAAATAGTGATGATTTTTAAAAATATAGAGATGGGAAGAATAGCAACACAGACTTTTATCGTACAACTGCGTGTTTGCATTGTTAATTCAGTCCTGTAAAATCTTTCCAGTAAATTAATTACAGCTAAGAATCTGAGGGGACCATAAAGCAAAAACAGCAGAGGAGTCACAGCCAGCTGTTCTTTAAAAATGGAACACTGATTTTTATTTTTAAGTATTCAACAAACAGTTCCTGAAGCACATCCTCAAGAATCTCAATCATATATTGTTGGTAGACTCTGAAGTTTTGTTTTGTGTACCGAAGAAGAAAAATGTCTGTTCCATAGTATTAATACATTTCTCTATGTTCAGGTTATTTTTTTTTTAAGATTAATTAATTTATTTATTTCCAGGGGCAGGGGGAGGGGCAGAGAGAGAGGGAGAGAGGAAGCAGACTCTCCTCTGAGTGGGGAGTTGGACACCAGGCTGGATCTTCTGACGCAGATATCACAACCAGGACATCAGGACCCAGACATCATGACCAGAGCCAAAACCAAGAGTTGGACGCTTAACCAAACGGGCCACCCAACCGCCCCAGTTCAGGTTATTTTCATGGCAGGTTAAGACATGAAATTTTGGGATCCATGGGTGGCACAGCGGTTTAGCGCCTGCCTTTGGCCCGGGGCGCGATCCCACGTCGGGCTCCCGGTGCATGGAGCCTGCTTCTCCCTCTGCCTGTGTCTCTGCCTCTCTCTCTCTCTCTCTCTCTCTCTGTGACTATAAAAAAAAACAAAAAAACAAAAAAACAAAAAAAAAAACTGAAATTTTGAGGTGACAAAAGGTTTGGAAATTTAAAATATAGTAATAATTATAGAAAGACCCCAAAATGCTTCAAAAATGTTAATAGTGATTCAAATTAATAGAAAAAAAACAAAAGGTGAAAAATTTGTTCTTCAGCTTTCAAATGAATACATATATTTTTAGTTCCATTTTTACAGAAGAGTGAGGCCCAATGAAGTCAAGGACTTGAGCTGAGTTCACCCAACTAGTAAGCAGCAGGCGGGGGGAGGAGGGAGGACTAATAGTCTATTTTACTACTCAGCCTACATTCCACCTGGTGATTCTGAGCAGAAAGGGAGCACCTTAAATTCGCACATTGGTACATCATGTTTCCCTCCAGTTTGATAAGCAGGCATATAATTAAAGAAGCTCCTCTACCACAAAAATATGGTTCATTTGCTCTGAAGCATCCCTTGTATTAACGATTTAAGATCTTAATTCATGGATTGCAAATGAATCATGCCTGCAACCACAATGAGTTTCCACATATGTTTTATAAAATTAAAGTATCATTACATCTTGCCGTCCATGTGTGCATTTCTAGTATCACCAAGGATGTCTTGCTGGTGCCTTTGGGGCCCCTCCACTTACCCCCAATCTTATTTCAGCAAAGGCCTCATGGCCTCATTTTCTTCCTTCTCTTAGTTTAGCTATTGCTAAATCCTATGATTTTAAGTCTCAGTTTTGACTATAAATCTCACTTCCTTAAAGTTGCCTGCTAGTTCCCTTTATATGACACATCAAATCAATAACAATATCTACTATTTATTGAGTGCGTACCATGTACTGGTCACTTAATGCTTAATATTTCTCATCCATGACGTAAACTCTGACTACTTCTGCAATTTTATTTTCCACCGCTCCCTAATTGCACTCTGTGTTCTTCTAGGTCAGAAGTCAGCAAACTATAGCTTCTGGACGCAATCTGGCCTGCTGCCTGTTTTTGTGTGGCCTGTGAGCTAAGAATGGTTTTTACATATTTAAGTGGGTGAAAAGAATCAAAAGATGACTAATACTTTGTGACATGTGAAAATTATGTTAAATTCGACTTCTGTCCACAAATAAATGTTCATTTGAACATAGCTACTCTCAATTCATTTAGGTATTATCTGTGGCTGCTCTCATGCTGTGAGAGCAGCAGTGAGCAGTTACAAGAGACAGTATTATCCACAAAGTCTAAAATATTTATCTGGCTTCTACAGAAAAGTTTGTCAGCTCCTGTTCTTGCTGAACTAAATTCATTTCTGTCCTTACCTTTTTGTCCTCATATGTCTTCCTCTCTGTCTGGAATGCTTTTCTTTTCTTTCCTTCTTTCTCTTTGTTCTCTGTTAAATCCTCATTCTCTCTAGGTGAGTTTATCCAAGCTCATGGTGTTAAATTTGATCTATGACTCCATATCCAACCTCTGCCTTGAACTCCAGACCTAAATATACAGCTGTCTATTGGGTACCTTAAGTTGGTATCATAAACCTCTCAACCTAACGTGTTCAAAGTTGAGCTCTAGATCTGTCCCCCTAAACCAACTCCTGTCAGTCTGCCCCATTGCAGTTGACAAAAACTCCACATTTGTAGTTGGTCAGGCCAAAAACTTTGGTGCATTTTTTATTCCTTTGTCTCACATTTCACAGTCAATCTGTTGGCAAATCGTGTTGGCTCTACCTTCAATATATATCCAGAATTTGACTGTATCTCACTATTCCCATTGCCATCCCCTGGTCCAAACCAGCATCTTTTCCCTGGACAACTGCAATGACCTCCCAACTGTTCTTGCTGCTTTTGCCCCTAAGACCACACAGTGTCATCTTCTCAGATCACGCTACTCTCTGCTCAGATCCTTCCCATGACTTCCTGTCCAAAGTCTACACCTCCTTCTCACCTGTTGCCTCTCAATCTCATTTCCTACTACTCTTCCCCTCACTCACTCCAGCATAGAGACACTGACCTTGCTCTTCCTCAAGTTCCTCCTGGCTCTTTTGTATTTCAGGGCCTGTGTGCTGTTGTTCCCTCCTCCATATTGTCCTGCAGCATCCCCATAGATATTAAGACTTAGATATCTCACTCTTTAGATGTTCAGTGTACCTTCTCAGTGAGACCTTCTATGGTCTTCTCATCTACAATTTCAAATCTGCATTTGTGGTTTAATTTTTCTTCCTTAGCACTTTGCATTAGTGTATTTACTTGTGTTCATCATTGTCTACACAATAATGTGAGTTCATGGGTATGGGAATTTTTGTCTGTTTCACTCACCACTGTATTCCTACTACCCAATGCCTCACACATATAGAGTGCAGCATGTATTTGTGGCATGAGTGCATGAGGGAAAACATTCAGCTCGAGGGCTGGTTTCATGAACCCAACCTGGAGCCTAGGTCCTTCTTCCTCTGGGCCAGTGATCATCTTTAATTGTATTTACTACACTGTAGAACAATTACTTGTTTGACAAATCTGTTTCCCCTACTAAACTGAACTTGATTCATTTTGTATCCGGATGCCTAGCACACCTCCTGGCATGTAACAAATTCTCATTTAATGTTTCATAACTGAATGAATAATTCTTTACCTTTCAAGAAGATGCTTCTCAGAGATTGATTGATTGATTGATTGATTTTGACAGGGAGGGGGACAGGCAGAAGGAGAGGGAGCGAGAACCTTAAGCAGGCTCTGCAGGGCATGTGGAGCTCAATCTCACCACCTGAGACCAGGATCAGAGCTGGAATCAAGAGTTGGATGTTTAATACATTGAGCCATCCAAGCACCCTAGAGATTTATTTAAATAGTAAATGATACTTAAATTGGAATAGAATTTTAAAAACCCACAGTTATTCAGGATCATACTTGCTTTTGATTCTGAAGCCACTGAAGGCAAGCCGTGAGTTTTACTGAGATGTAGAACATACTCTACATATTACAGAGCATGATACCAAAGACTTCCAGGTTGAAAATCAAGGTGCAGTTCCTTGCCTGGTGATGTCCTGACTTACATCATTGCTTATGCCTTAAGTTAAGACTGTTGGTAGGTGGAGAAAATATTTACTTTTATTTGTTTGTTTTCAATCAAGACCTGTAAGACCTGCTAATTGGCGAAGTGGAAAGGATTAACGATCTCTAATCACTGTTAGAATGAAAAATGCCCTTATTGTTTTCCTGTCTCTAAATAACCTTTTTCCATCTGTGTTCAGGAAACAGTCACAAGTCAGCTAAGTAAAAATCTTTCAGTTGGTCTTTAAAAACAAGCATTTATTTACTGGGAGATCATTGACTCCAGTCTGGCTGCCACAGTCAGAGAGTTGGCAGTGGGGGTTGGGGTGGCATAGCAGTGGATTTGCAGAAGGTTGGGCCAGCAGAGCAGTCGGGGAGAGAGCCTGATCTTAGGCACTTTGATATTCTGGTTCTGGGGTCACTAGCAAAATGAGATTTGCATTTATCATTTTGCATTCTCCTCTTGGTGATTTCATGTACGTTTCCTTATTTGAGTCCCGCACATACATGTGAGCAGTGAAGGCGTGAACTCCGAGAAAGTGAGAAAAGTGGAGAAAGTGAGAGCAAGAGGCAAAGTGACTTGCCTTGTCAGTGACTGATCAGGAGGAGGACTTGGGCACTCACGCAGGGCTCTTTCCACTGGCCTTTTCTTCTGAACTATATGCTTGCCTCAAGACTTTTTTTTTTAATTGCATGTATATAGAGAAAGAACTTGAAATGCTTAGGTGGCAATGACATGGAGTGTTTGCTTTGTGCTCAGCACTAAGGTAGACACAAAGAAATAGAAAACACTGTCCTTGTCCTCAAAATATTTATAGGCCTAGCTGGGGGGAAAGAACATATACACAGAACAACAAAATAATAATAATAATAATAATAATAATAATAATACTGTAGGGTGAAAAACTTCAGGTCACAAAAACATGTATGCTGACATGTACGCTGAATATTATAAATTTTTATTCATTTTCATTTCTTTCGTTTGCTTAAAATATAACATCTGGAGTGAGGACACTGCTCAGAAGCAGGCCCTGTGGCTTCTCCACTTTTCTTAACTCCTAATCTGCACGCTCCCACCCTTCCAATTAAAGTTATCTCGGTCTCCTCCAGATTAAATAGTCTCTTGTGGTTTACAGTCTATTTTGATTTAAAGTGGTCTCTACCAGGTAAATAGTCCTCAATGCAAAGTCCAATTCCCTAACCGGGCTGTTTCTCCCCCTCCCCCAGGGCGGCTGTGCGGCCGGGGGGGCGGGGCTGCAGGGCCGAGCGCGGGTCTGGTCGGGGCACCCTGGCAGCTCCCCAGGGAACGCGGGGCTAAGTTTTAGCTTCCCCCCTGGAGGGGTCGTTCCCAGGGTACGTTGGAGCCGCAACGCCCTGCCTCCCCGTCTGGCCACAACCCACTGTCCTCTCTTGCGCTACCCTGACCCCCGCGGGCGTGGGATCCCCCAGTCTCCTCCTCGGTTTCTTTTGAGGGGCCCCGGCATTTGTCCCACACGCTTTCCCCTCCGGGAATTCAGTCCAGACAGGATGGGTCGGAATACACCTGTCCCCTCCCCCCCTTCCTTCTTCCCACCCCTTCATCCCCTTGATCCCCGCACCAAAGTCGTCCTCCTCCCCACCCAGTGCGGGTCCCTCATCCTTGGAGTTTCCCTACTCCTGGCTTTCAGTAAAACCCTGTGTCTCTTGGTTCATGAGAAATAAAATCATTTAAAAAATAAATCTTTTCTGTTCTCAGTGTTGGGTTTTCAAAACCCTTCATGTCTAATCAAAAGTCTTATTTTAGAAGTCAAAAACTGAACATTGACTCCTTTTCCACTCTGCATTCCTGCTGTAAGGATCCAATGGTTTAAGGAAAAGAGGATGCCTGCTACAGAATGAAGGGTGCTGACATACAAGGAAGTCATAAGAGAAAAACACATTAATACAGTTCTAAAATATTTTCCCTGTTGCATATGCATAGAAAAATAATCTGGAAAAAGTGTACACCAAAATGTTAATAGTGACTTCTTTTGGGGTGGTTTTTTCAAGTTATTTTATTATTTATGTCCTCTCATATTTTCAGAATTTTAAAAAAAATGCAATGCAAATGTTTCTTTTGTAAACAGAAAAAGCAATAAAAAGATCTCCATTGGTGTGGGGGAGAAGATAGAGCTCTACCCATGAGAAATATCTCAAGACTATGACCCCAAGTTAATTGTCAAATAAGCGACTGAGCCATAGCTGTGATGAATCTTTTCTGAGTCACATTTTTCCTCTTCTTTTAAAAATTAGGATATAATTAACATATCATAAAATCCACCCTTTCAAAGTGCACAGCTCATTGATTTTTAGTATATTTGCAAAGTTTTACAACCATCACCACTATTTAATTCCAAAACATGTTCATCACTCTAAAAAGAAACCCCATACCCGTTAGCAGTCACTCTATTCCCCCTTCCCTCAGCCTCTGGCAACCACTAATCTGTTCTCTGTTTCTATGGATTTGCCTATTCTCCACATTTCATGTAAATAGAATCGTACAAAATGTGGCCTTTTGTGTTTGGTTTCTTTCATTTAGAATAATGTTTTCAAGGTTCATCCATGATGAGTCATATTTTTCTTGATCTCCTTTTCTGAAAAGCTTTTCTCAGTGCTGCAGTAATCCACATTCTAGTCCCTTGACCCTTGCTGTATAGTCTATATAATGCAAAAAATTCAGACTACTTCTTGCTTCAAAGTTGCATTTCTTGCTCTATCGATAGACTCCGTGGAATAGAAAATTAATCCCAATTTACTACCAAAAAATTATATTTGGCTTTGGAATACAAAGCCAAATAATATGGGAGTGGTGGAGGAGGAGAGGAAGCAGGGATAGGGTGAGGTCCAATGACTTAGCTTCCTTGGAATCTGAGGTTGATATTATTCAAAGCTTATAGGGAAAGTAGCCCAACAGATTGGACTCGATATTTTATTGTAAAAAATAAGCTTTCTCAGGTGGGTGGGCATTAACAATATTGGACAATGAATATGTGTATATCCTCTTGAATCTTTCTTATTTCTTATTTGTTAATACTCCTAGATATTGATCATTTCTTCAAATAGGAATGAAGGCAAAGACTGGGTTCCCAAATATCAAAGTGTCTTGTAATCCTACAGGGTAAAAACACAAGAGTCATTCCAAGTCAGTGATCTTTAATCTTTTGGGGGTCATAGATTTAGTTTTTTGAATCTCTGAGGAGAATTATGGACCCTTTCCTAAAAAATGTTAGTTATAATTTCCAAGGGTGTATAAGTCCCTCCAACCATCCAAGGTATCCACAGCGTCTTAGTCAGCTTGAGCTGCTCTTACAAAATCTCATAGATTGGGTGGCTTAAACAACAAAAATTTATTTCTTCACAGTTCTGGAGACTAGAAAACCCAAAATCAATGTGCTGGCAGACTAAATGTCTGGTGGGGGCCTTATTCGTATTTTGCAGATGGCTACCATCTTTCTGTGACCTCATATTAGGGGGAACATAGTTCTCTTATGTTACTTCTTATAAGGGCACTTGTCCAACCATGAGGGCTCTGCTCTCACAACTTGTTCTGAATCTAATTACCTGACAAAGGCCCTACTTCCAAATACCATCACAGTAGGGGTTAGGGTTTCAACATATGAATTTTGGAGGGATGCACACATTTAGTCCACACCAAAGAGATAACCTCCCGATTGCTCTAGGAAATCTACTCTAGGAAAATGCCCCCTCTTTATTACTCTCTAGAGTCTCAGCCGTAGGTCCCAATCCTGTCTCCTGTTCTGATTAACTGGGTGGGACGCCATGGACTTGAAGACCTCTTGGCCCTGGAGAGGAGCCTGTATGTCTTCTACTGAATCCTGCTCTAGGGACAGGAGGCACTGCTAGGTGCCAGTTCTAGATACATAATCCGAGGAAGAAGTGAGTGAATAACAAAGGGGATGAGAATTTTGCCCTCACTCCTAATACGGTCCCCTTGTTATGTTCTACATATATTCTTGATTTTATCCTTGCTTCTCATCAGAGCTTCTCTCCCTTAAGAACGTAGTGAAGTGGAGAAAAGCATTAGCTCCTTAGCGTGGGTTTGGAGAAAGACTTTTGGTAAGCAGTGCATGCCTCCAGCCAGATTTGTGAATAAACTGGGGGCAGATTCAGGATCAGCAAGAAGGAAGTGCTTCTGAAGGATAGAAGACATGTCTAGAAGACATGGACTTGAACTTGAGGGGCAGATTTTTCTCAATGGATGGCTCAAGTCTTTGAATTCCCCATTTCAGGGTCTGGCAAAACTCACATTTGTTAACTTTAAAGCACTATATAAGTTAAACATTTGTTTGGTGTTTCAGGGAAGAGATGAGGGCATTTTCTCAAATAAAAAGAGAGAAAGAGTTCTGTTTTCTTAGTGACTGTCCTTCTATAAGTCCTCTCTGCCTCACTTTGGTTGGTTCCTAGGAG
Organism: Canis aureus; assembly: GCF_053574225.1. Lineage (NCBI taxonomy): Eukaryota > Metazoa > Chordata > Mammalia > Carnivora > Canidae > Canis > Canis aureus. Next base: position 52,783,028 of record NC_135621.1, read on the forward strand.
TGGCCGGGTGAGTTTATTATCCCATCTCCTTGGTAGTCAAGCTGAAAGATCCTTTTTCATTCCCTCTCAGAGAAGAAGTCCTGCATAGTTCTATATCATCTATAGGAGACTCAGTCTGGAACCAAATCACCAACTGACCTTGTTCTGACTATTGAGTCATGGGTGATGTATAAGCAAGACACAGCAGGACTGAAAACTTCTAATGGGCTCTGCTGTCGAAAGGTGCTATTTTTAACTACTGGACATTATTTTTAATATAAATAAATATGATAGTGCCTATCGATAGAAAGATATCTTTAACACACCTCAAAAAGAGTTGTCAAGGAAAATAGAGAACTACATTTTGCTAAGTTTGATGATTTTTCTTTAGTCCTCATCTTACTTGATCTATTACTAGTATCTGACAGTTATTATTGCTGTCTTCTTGAAATACTTTTTGTGCTTGGCTTTGGGGATATTCCACTTGTCTGATTTCTTCCTATTTCATAGGCTGTTCCTTTCCTCTTTCCTTTATGGTTTCTACTCATCTTTCCAAGTTTTAAACACTTGGTATATTTGTTTAAAAGTACTGGTGCCCAAGGCACATGAGTGGCTCTGTCAGTTGGGCATCTGCCTTGGGCTCAGGTCGTAATCCCCAGGTCCTGGGATAGAGCCCCATGTCAAGCTTCCTTTAGGGAACCTGCTTCTCTCTCTCCCTTTGTCCCTCCCCCACTCCTGCGCGCGCTCTCTCTCTCTTTTACACACTATTTCCACAAATAAATAACATTTAAAAAAAAAAACACTGGTGCCCAGTCCCTACCCTAGGAAATTGTCATTCCAATTGTCTAGATTGAAACCCATGTATTTTTTTTTTTAAGATTTTATTTATTTATTCATGAGCGACACACATGGAGAGGCAGAGACATGGCGTAGAGGGAGAAGCAGGCTCCCTGTGTGGAGCCCGATGCCGGACTTGATCCCAGAACTCTGGGATCACAACCAGAGCCGAAGGCAGACACTCAACCTAGGTGTCCCCATGTATTTTTTTAAAGGTCATTAAGATGATACATTTTATGTTATGTGCATTTTATCACAATTAAAAACATGTTTTTAAAGATCCTTAGGTGATTCTTATTAGTAGCCAAGACAGAAACTTCTGGCTTATCTGTTGACAATACTTCAGTTTATATCTCTAACCTGTACCTCCTCCATGAATGCTTGAATTGTTTGTCCCACTGACAGCCTGACATCTCTTCTTGGATGTCTAATAAGCTTCTCAAACTTAACTAAAACCACATTTCTGATTACCTATCCCACACCTGCTCCTCCCATAGTCCTCCCTCAAATCTTTGGAATCCTCATTGACTCTTCCTTTCACATTCCACACCCAAACCATCAGCAAATCTTGTTGGCTGTCTTCTCAGAATCTGACAATTTTTCACCACCTTTATTTAGCATTTAAACTGGCCAAGCCACCATCGTCTCTCACTTGGATTATTGTAATAGCCTCCTAACTGGTCTCTCTGCCTCTGCCCTTGCCCACAAACAGACTCTGTGAAAGTTACAACAGATAGCATTCTTCCTCTGTGTCACATCCTCCGACTGGCTTCCCTTCTCACTCACAGCAAAACCCAAAGTTCTTAAAATCGTCCACAAAACCCAGCTAATCACTCCCTTCATCTTTACCTCTCTCTCCTTTCACCACATTCTGTCTACCCTGTGCTGTGGTGACCGCAGCCACCCTGACCTGCTTAGCATGCTCCCACTCAGGGCCTTTGCTCTGCCTGAAGCCTCTGAGGTTAGCTCAAGCAAGGTCACACAACTTATAAGTGGTAGACATGGGATTCGAACCCACTTCTGATTATAAATCCAGTTTTTACCGCTGTACTGTGTGGCCTCTCTACTGTGAACAGTATTCATTCAGTCATTTGGCTAGTGCTTTCCAGGTGCTGAGGTATAGTAGCCAACAAGACAGAGTCCTTACCTTTGTGGGGCTCACATTCCAACTGGAGGAAATTGTAAAAAATAGATAAATTTAAACATAGGGTGTCAGAAGGAGAAACAAAGTAAGGCAAAGAGATAGGAAACTCAGGGCAGGAGTTGCTATTTTATGAATCTATGGGAGGTCAGGAAGACTTTACAATCAAGTGACATTCTAGCAGAGACCCTAGCAGACAAAGAGTAGACATAAGCCACAGGCATAGAGCAGGAGCAAGGATTCAAGTTAGAGTGGTCAAAGGAGTTCACATTTCCTTTCGATTTAAGTTACTTGCAATGTAACTATTACCTTACTGAAATATTTCTAACCTGTGGCTCACCTGTGTTTTGAATGTTTTTGGAAGTGGTATGAATGGATTGTTCTTGCCTAGACGTGCTTGTGGCTGGGCAACTGGTAGGGGTTTGGGTCTGCTACTGAAACAAAGTCCCTCTAGCTAATAGAAGCATATATCAAGGTGCTAAGAATATGAGTCAGAAAATCCCAGTTCTATTTTGTGTACTCTTTGTATAACCTAAGACAATTTACTTCCCTGTCCTAAGTCCCAGTTCCCAAATCCGTAATGTGAGGATGATCACAATAGGTCAATTTTCAACCACCAGGCACCTACCTATTCTTTGTTCTAATTGATTAGTCATATCAGTTGTTAATTATTTTCTATTTATTTATTTATTTACTTGAGAAAGAGAGAGAGAGAGCGCGCACCAGCAGGAGGGGTAGAGGGAGAAAGAGAGAGAATATCTCAAGCAGACTCTCGGCTGAATGTGGAGCCTGAGGTGGGGCTTGATCCCACAACCCTGAGATCATGTCCTGAGTGGAAATCAAGAGTCATTTGCTTAACAACTGAGCCACCCAGATGCCCCCATTGTTAATTATTTTCAATATCATTCTTGAATAAGGGTATTTACCTCATGGGAGTCATTGTGATAACTGTATTGCTAAATAGTTATTATTATTATTATTATATCTATATTTATTATCATAGTCTAAATCAAGAGTCAGCAAACTATGGCCTATGGGCCAAATCTAGGACCCCCCTCCCATCTTTATAGCATGGAGATGTCCCCAGTGAATTCTGACATCAAATTTCTGCAAATAAAAAGCTACATAGGGAACCATGATGTTCAGGTAGGCAATGAATGATATGCATAAATGTGTCCACTTTCTGGTTTCTCCTTGCTCCCTGGTCTCATATTCTGGTGTTAGCCTTTACCTTGCAATACTAGATTAAGGCAAGGACAGAGAGGTATTCCCAGAGAAGGTAGAAAGGAGAAGATGCTTTCTTTGCCAACTTGGTGGAACGTAGGGTCATATTTACTCTTCACAGCACCTGGGTCCTTCAAAACATTATTTGGGTATTAGTTTTGATTTTGCTTCTTCAGAACCAGTAAGTGCGTTAGGAATTTTACTATTTTTTTAAAGTTCTTTTTATCCATATTTCTTTAAAAAGTGGTCACAGTTGCAAGCCTTCAAATAAATCAGGCTGAGCCCAAGGGAAATCAAACACTAGTCACAAAATGATAGAGGTCAAAACCCAAAGAGGCACCTAGGTGGCTCAGTCGGTTAAGTGTCTGCTGTTGGCTCAGGTCCTGATCCCAGGGTGCTGGGATGGAGCCCCACGTTGGGCTCCCTGCTCAGGGGGTAATATGTTTCTCTCTCTGCCTCTGCCTCTGCTTGTGCTGTCTCTCCCTATCTCAAATAAATAAGTAAAATTAAAAAAAAAAAAAACCCAAAACACAAGAGGTTCATATACTCTTTCTATTTTTCTTTTTTTTTTTTTTTAAGATATTATTTGTTTATTCATGAGAGACACAGAGAGAGAGGTAGAGATACAGGCAGAGGGAGAAGCAGGTTTCCTGCGGGGAGCCCGATGTAGGACTCGATCTCAGGGCCCCAGGTCATGCCCTAAACTGAAGACAAATGCTCAACCACTGAGCCACCCAGGTGCCCCAATCCTTTCTATTTTTTTTTTTTTTTTTTAGTTTGATTTGACTCTTGTGGGAATTTGTGACTTTGGGAATGCTGAGAATAACCAAGCTTGTGGTACTGGTTTCATTTTACTTCAGAAACAGACTAAGAGGGAAGAGGGTCCATAAGCATGGTTAACTGCTGACTGACTACCTACCATGCACAGAGCATCATGTTCACCTAGGTGTTTTATAGGGACTCAAAGACTTCTTTGAACCTACATGCAAAGTTGTATTACTCTGTGTCCATAATTCAGCTTTAAAAAACTCATGACTTTAGTTTTTTGAAAAGAGAAACTTGAAATGTTTCTTAGTTAATTAATATTTATTTGGTTTCAGGAGAAGATCAGATATCTCTTCCTCTTATTTAGGATATGATTAACTAGCTGACTTTATCCCAGCTTATAAATATCATGTAATCATTGTTTTCCAGGAAAGATCTGATTTCTCATCAATTGTTTATAGAAGATCAATCAGAAAAGGTGAGAGACAGAGGTTTATGGAAACGCCTCTAACAGTGGTGCGTGCATGGACTGTGCCTTTGCCTGGATTGGAACGCAAACTAGGTCCAAACACTGGAGCTGCAGGGCCCGAGGCCCAGGAATTGCTGAATGACGGAGCTGCTGGGCCAGGCTGATGTCTTGAACAGGCCTTGGGAGCATTTGGCTTTCTCCACAGAGACAGCACAGGAGGACTTCTCAGCCTTGAGGGACCCAGTGTGTGTCTCCTGCCAGGAGAGGCCTCCTGGTCTCCCATTTCCATAGTCTTCTTCAAAAAGGGTTTTCTATCCTTCCCCCAACTTCATCTGAACGGAAAAGATCACTTCTCTTGTTGGAAGGAGAAAGGAGGCCTAAAACAAAGGTGTATTTCTGCTTGTATCACAGATCCTATGCCTTCTCTCTGCTCCTTCTGGCTCCCTCCTCAGCCCCTCGGATGAGATTTGCTCCCAGCAGAGCGTGTGCCTCTTTCCTGTCAAAACTAGCCCTGGTGAGTAGGCCATGGAAGGGAATTCATGCTGAGGTAGTAATGATTAGTATTAACTTTGAAGAGCATTTGTATTTTATCCTGGGAAAACCTCATTAAAAGGTGAAACTACAGCATGAACTTAGAGGTTGTAGACAGTAGGTGGGAGCTCATGGAAGGGCAGTGGAGCTTCTTGGCCCGTTAAAATAACAGTCCACAAAGGTGGCAGCTTACTGCAGTTCATCTCAGATATGAGATCGTACATGAATATATGAACATAATTTAATATAATTTTAACTGTCACCACCTAAACTGGTTGATTCTAGCTTCTCGGAAAGCTAGAGATTTAGAGTCAAATGGTAGAACCAAAGGAAATGATCATCATTTGGCCTTTCAGAAGAAAGTTTCAATCTCTTTTGGCTTTCCTCCAGGGACTCTGAACAGGACACTGAGTGGCTGAAAAGCCAATGTTTTCAATGTATCATAACTGCAATCAGTCCTATGTGTTAATTTTTGGGAAAGGCTAAGTTATAAAAACTTTCATATTGAGGGGAGCACCTCTATGGCTCTGTGGGCTTTTTGTTTTCTTCTTCTTTCTTCTTCTTCTTCTTCCAAAGTTTTTATTTATTTATTCATGAGAGACACAGAGAAAGAGAGAGGCAGAGACATAGGCAGAGGATAGAAGCAGGCTTCCTGCGGGGAGCCCGATGTGGGACTCGATCCTAGGACCCCAGGATGGTGACCTGAGCCAAAGGCAGACACTCTACCCCTGAGCCACCTCTTCTTCTTCTTTCTCCTCTCCTCCTCCTCCTCCTCCTTCACTTCTTTTTGGTGGGAGGAGATGAAAGATTTTGTTTTATTTATTATTTTTTTTTAATTTTTATTTATTTATGATAGTCACACACACAGAGAGAGAGAGAGAGAGAGAGAGGCAGAGACATAGGCAGAGGGAGAAGCAGGTTCCATGCACCGGGAACCCGACGTGGGATTCGATCCCGGGTTTCCAGGATCGCGCCCTGGGCCAAAGGCAGGCGCTAAACTGCTGCGCCACCCAGGGATCCCCCAAAGATTTTGTTTTAGTTAATGTTTTTGTTTTTGCTTTTAAAATGATGAAAAACAAAATGCTTTACTGGCACATGCAAACTTTCCCATAAAATTCTTTTTGGCCATGGACTAAGTACACATACACGGTGCCAGGAGGGGTTTTATGGCTTCCTTTTTTTCCCCCTGCAAAGAGAAAAAAAAAATGATCACAGGATCAAAATAAAGCTAGAACGCAGACCATATTCCAGCCTCATCATTTGAGCCTTTTTAAAAAAAATTTATTCATGAGAGAGACACACACACAGAGAGAGAGAGAGAGAGAGAGAGAGAGAGAGAGGCAGAGACACAGGCAGAGGGAGAAGCAGGCTCCATGCAGGGAGCCCGATGTGGGACTCGATCCTGGGACTCCAGGATCAGGCCCTGGACTGAAGGTGGCGCTAAACCACTGAGCCACCCGAGCTGCCCTACTTTGCCTTTAATAATCACTATAATCCAACTTTGGTTTTGTCAAAAAGAAATAAAATAACCATATTACCTTCTTTCGCTCTGGGCTTCCAGAACAGATGCAAACATGGAGAATTCTGTGAGCTGAGCTGCCACTGCTGTAGTGGTCAGGCATATTTATAAACCTCTCTGATTTGACCAGTGCCCCCCAGGCAGCCTCCTGTAAGCCACATGACAGTCCTTCTGGAGACAAGGACATTGCTCTGTCCTTGCAGGCTCTTCATTACCTGAGTGCTGGCCAGTCAAGGAGCAGGGGGATCCTGGCTGGTTGACAGCCTCAGCTCCAGTCTTTAAAACCAATAGGCCCACTACCACCTTCTAACACCAACACAGCAATCCATTCTGTTGATTGGGTCAATTGCAATCAGATGAGATCAGGGGAACATTTTTTTTCTATTAGGGGTAACTGACCCATCAGACTAGAGTTCAGGAAGTAAACAAAAGCTTTCTCAGAATTCTTATTCTCCTGTTTTTGAGCAGGAGTGACATCCTTCTGTGGCCCTCCCTGAATATCAACTTCCTACTCCAGAAAGAAAACAAGATTATTGATTATTCTATAGAAAAGATACTTATTTTTACGTAGTCATACACACTCCGTATCATGAATATAAACATTACATTTAAACTTCATTGGGATCGGGGCAAACTTTGTAATCATAAACATACTGGAGGGGAAAAAAATCATAAAATGTCAACAGACATCACTTCATAAGAATTTAATATTTCTGTATGACAAGAGAAACTATAAATAAAATCAAAAGTCAAATGACAAATGGGAGGATATTTATAACACATATAACAGGAAAGAATTAATATGCTTTACTGGTAAGGGATTCTTACATAGCAATAAGAAAAAATCCCTATTATTCTGTTGTTAAAGTGGACAAACAAGGCAATCTTGAAAAATAAGCTGAAGGACTTACACCATTAGATATTATAGTAATTAAGACATTGTGATATTGGCTCAATAATAAAACTAGTCAACCAATGGAACAGAATGGAGGAACAGAATCACATATATATGGTCACCTGGTTTATGACAAAGGCAATAAATATTGTAGGCAGAGAGTAAAGATGTTCTTTCCATTAAATGATGCTGGGTAAATTGACTATCTGTATGGAATAAAATGTATCTGGACCCATACCTCATAACATACACAAAAATCAATTCCAAATGGATTACAGATCTAAATATGAAAGAAAAAAAATAAAACTCTCAGAGGAAAACCCAGAAGAATACTTTCATGTTCTTGCAATGGGCAAAGATTATTTAAGCAGTCACAAAAAGCATTAACCATTAAGGAAAAAAATGGATAAATTGACCATTAAAAAAAGATTTTATTTATTTATTTCAGAGAGAGCAAAGCATGTAAGCATGAATGGGGTGGGGGGGCAGAGGGAGAAGCAGACTCCCTGCTCAGCAGGGAACAAGATGTGGGGCTCCATTCTAGGACACTGGAATCATGACCTGAGCTGAAGGCAGATGATTAACCCACTGAGCCACCTAGGCACCCCAATAAACTGACCATTTTATATAAAAAAACTTCTGTCAATCCAAAGATATCATTAACAGAGCAAAAGGAGAATGTACTAACAAAAGATATTTAATGCATGCATATCTCCAACTTACTAAACAGAAAAAGGAGCAAAGATTTGAAAAGATACTTTGCAAAAGAATATATCTAAACTGCCAATAAACATATGAAAAGGATCTCAGTATCAGTCATCAGGAAAATTCAAACTAAAACCACAATAAGATGGGACACCTGGGTGGCTCAGTGGTTGAGCGTCTGGCTTTGGCTCAGGTTGTGATCCCGGGGTCCTGGGATCAAGTCCCGCATTGGGCTCCCCTCAGGGAGCCTGCTTCTGCCTCTGCCTATGCCTCTGTCTCTCTCTCTGTCTCTCATGAATAAATAAAATCTTAAAAAAAAAAATACAATGAGATACTGTTATACACCCACCAGAATGGCTAAAATTGAAAAGACTGATGATACTAAATGTTGGCAAGAATATGAAGCAACTAAAACTCTCATATATTATTGATGCGATGTAAATTGGTATGACCACTTTGGAAAACTGTTTGACAATATCTATTAAAGCCAAATATATATGTTTAGCAATTCCATGCCTACTTAACTATCCAGCAGAAATGTGGATGTGGACATATACCATTCTCCAAAAGACACGTATGGCAGCGCTATTCATAACAGTACTGAATGGGAATATGCCTAACTGCTCACTACTAGATAAATAAATTGTCATATATTCACACAGTGGAATTCCATCAAAAATAAGAAGAAATCTACAACTATACGCAACAACATGAATCAATCTCACAAACATGTATCGTGGGAAAGGACCAGACACAGAACAGAACATACCTGTGTATAAACTCCATTTATATAAAGTACAAAAACAGGTAAAATAATCTTTCTGTTGTGCAGTGAGAGTGGGAATCATCCCTTCTGAAAGGTGTTTTGAAAAAATAGCAGAATGGGTCAAGGATCTTAAAAAACTTCATGCCTATTGACTTCCTAAACTCTATCCTAAGGAAGGAATTATAGATGCCCATGCAGATTTACATGAAGTATGCAAGAGTTCTTATAATAATAAAAAGTCAAAAACTGATAAATATATATAATAGAGTAGTAATTAAATAAATTTTGGTATATTAACATTGATGAAGTATTACATAATCCCTAAATATCAGGGCTTTTTTTAAGTCTTTTTTTAATTTTTTAAATTTTTATTTATTTATGATAGTCACAGAGAGAGAGAGAGAGGCGGAGACGTAGGCAGAGGGAGAAGCAGGCTCCATGCGCCGAGAGCCCTACGTGGGATTCGATCCTGGGTCTCCAAGATCGCGCCCTGGGCCAAAGGCAGGCGCCAAACCGCTGCACCACCCAGGGATCAAAATATCAGGTTTTTGAAGAATATTTAATATTATCCAATAGTCATGATTTCACATTCGGTAAAAAACGTAGAACAGAAGCCTATTTATATAATGCAGTCCCAGCTCTATTATACATACACTCATATACACATATACATACATACATACATACAAGAAGGAGGGAAAAATACCACCAGGTCAATAATTGTCATTTCAGTGAGCTTTTACATTTTCTTCTTTAAAAAATTTTCCCTATTAGGGATCCCTGGGTGGTGCAGCAGTTTGGCGCCTGCCTTTGGCCCGGGGCACAATCCTGGAGACCCGGGATTGAATCCCACGTTGGGCTCCCAGTGCATGGAGCCCGCTTCTCCCTCTGCCTGTGTCTCTGCCTCTCTCTCTCTCTGTGTGACTATCATAAAAAAAATTTTTTTTCCCTATTAGTCCCTAGGGTTAATTCCCAGGTTCTGTCACAGTCTTGAACCTATCACTAAACATGACTCAATACCTCTTTTGTTCTCCAGAGGGATTACAATAGGACCAAATGTTAATTTTTGCTGATTCTGTAAGAAAGACAGATGAGAGTTTTACACCACACAGCTCAGAGCAATTCAAATGTTTCCTTCAGGTGTGTCTTGTGATGGTTGATATTATGTATCCACTTGACTGGGCCACAGGATACCCAGATAACTAGTTATCATTATTTCTAGGTGTGTCTGCGAGGAGGTTCCAGAAAAGATTAGCATCTGAATCTGTAGACTTTGAGTAAGGCAGATTGCCCTCCCAATGTGTGTGGGCTTTATTTAATCCATTGAATACGGTCTGAATACCGCAAAAGGCGGAGGAAGGGAGAAATACTTCTGTCTGCCCAATTACTTGAGTTGGACATTGGTATTCTCCTGCCTTCTGAAACTTACTCCATAGGATCTCTGGATCTTGGGTCTTCAAACTTGGACTAGAACTTATACCATTAGTTCTTTTGGTTTTCAGGCCTTTTGACTTAGATTGGAACTACATCACCAGCTTTCCTGAGTCTCCAACTTGCAGATGGCAAGTAACAGGACTTCTCAGTCTCTAGAACCATATAAGTCAAATACTTATATTAAGTCTCTTTATATATATCCTACTGGGTAACATACATATCACTTTATGTATATATCCCATTAGTCATATATCTCCTTATGTATATATCCTACTGGTTCTGATTTTCTGGGTAACTCTAATACATGCCTCAGCTCTCAGTTCTCCCCAGCTATAAGCCAAAGTTTCCCCTGTAGTCTTTCCCTGGGTAGCACCACACTGGCTAGTTTCTGGCTTCCACAATTCCAGAGCTTCCAGATCTCTCTCCCTTTCTTATGCAGAACAATTCATTTTCCAAATATGCATACAGCCATCACTCAGCATAAACAAACAAAAATTCTTGTCAGTTTGAAAGTTTTCTACAATTAGTTGCTATGACTTTCAGAATCAGAAAGTTCTGAAATACTCATAGCAACTCAGTAGGGGGAAATATTTCTCTAGGCAGCCCCAGTACTAATGAAAACATGTAATCTGCAAGATCGAGTCCAACTAGTTAAAATTAATCTAAGGGCCAGAAATTCCTCAGCCTAAAAAAATATGCATATCAGGTACAAATTTGTCTGATAATTTGAATTATCCATGCAGCAGCTCCCCTTGGTGACAGCGGAGATCGGAGAACTATTTGTATTAGTAGTAGTCTTATATAACAGGGATCAATAACCAGATGAAATAGTTAATTCTGGACCCAAAGAGAATAGTGGCATGAGCAAACATAAGAATTAGGTGTTTGGAAGCTCATTTCTGCTTGGCTTTTTTAGTAGTAGCATAATTATCTTCCTGAAATCTCTAGTGTCCTAAGATGCTTAAATTATTAATCTAGACCTTTCTCCTTTTCTAATATTTGAATTCAATGTTATTAATTTCCCTCTTAGTATTGCTTTCATTGCACCCCACAAATTTTGTTAAGTTGTATTTTCGTTCAGCTCAAAATATTTAAAACATTGAGAATTACTCTTTTATTCTTTGACCATGGTGTTATATAGAAGCATGTTGTGGGGTACCTGGGTGGCTCAGTTGGTTGAGCATCTGACTCCTGATTTCAGCACAAGTCGTGATCTCAGGGTCCTGGGATAGAGCGTTCCCCCCTCTGCCCCTTGCTTCCCATGCCACCCAGCTTAGTAGAGTCTGCTTGTCTCCCTCTCTCTCTACCCTTTCCCTCCTCCCCCCTCTGCTCTCTTTCTCAAATATATAAATACATTTTTTTAAAAAAATAGAAGTGTGTTGTTTAATCACCAAATATTTTGGAATTTCCACCTATCTTTCTATTATTGATTTTCTAGTTTAATTCAATTGTGGTCGGAGAGCATACTTTGTATGATTTTCATTCTTCTAAATTTGTTGATGTGTGTTTTATGGCCCAGAATGTAGCCTATTTTGGTGACTGTCCCAGCAGGCTTGAGAAGACTATGTATTCTGCAGCTGTGGGATAAGCTATTTAATAAAGATCAATTAGTTCCAGTTGATTAATGGCTCAGTTCAACTATATCCTTACCGATTTTCTGCCTATTGGATATGTCAGTTACTCATGGAGGCGTGCTTAATTCTGCAACTATAATAGTGGATTCATCTATTTCTCCTTCCAATTCTATCAGTTTTGCTTCACATATTTTGATGCTTTGTTGTTAGACACATACAGATTCAGGATTAGTATGGTTTTTTTTTTTTGAGAATTGACCCCTTTATTATGAATAATTTTTATTGATATTATTGATACTGCCATTATAGTTTTTCTGAAGGCTGCTTTGCCTGAAATTAATGTAGCTACTCCATATTTCTTTTGATGGGTGTTCCCATGGTTTATCTTTCTCTATCCTTTTTTTTAATCTGTATGTGTCTGTACACTTAAAGTGGGCTTCCTATGCACAACATATGGTTTTTGGCCATCCTCTCAGTCTCTTTTAATTGGTATTTTTCTGTTCACATTGAAAATGATTATTGGGGTGCCTGGCTGGTTCAACTGGAAGGCCATGCGGCTCTTGATCTTGGGGTTGTGAGGTTGAGCCCCACTTTGGGTGTAGAGATTACTTAAAAATAAAACCTCAAAAAATAAAAAAAATGAAATGATTATTGATATAATTGGATTAATAGCTACAATTGTTGCAACTGTTTTCTATTCGTTGCATTTGTTCTTTGTTTCTTGTGTTCCCCTTTTTCTGCCTTCTCTGTTTAACTGGGTATTTAATATTATTATATTCTCTCTTAAAACATCAATGATACCTTTCTAAAACTTTAAAAAACATGTTTGTCTTGAAGTTTGCAATATACGTTTACAACTAATCTATTTTAAAATAACATTGTATTGTTTGTTCATTGGTAGGATGGGTACCCTATAAAAAAGTATTCCCAGTTCTGCCTTCTTATCACTTATAATTTGCTGTCATTCATTTCACTTATTTATAAGCTATAGTGACCCAGTACATTACTACTATTGTTATTTTTTAAGCAAGCAGCTGTCTATTAGATTAATTAAGAATAACAAAAATGTAAGATTTTATTTTACTTTCATTAGTTTCTTGTCCAACATCTTTTTGTCTCTTTTTTTAAAATGTAGATTGGAGTTTCTGGCCTCTATAGTTTTCCTCCTCTGTGAAGAACTTTTAACATTTTTTTCAAGGGCCCATCTACTGGTGACAAATTCCTTCACTTCTGTTTGTCTGAAAAAGCCTTTATTTCTCCTTTACTTTTTAGGACAATGTCACAGGATACAATTCAGTGGTTTTTAAATTTCAACACACTAATTATTTCATTCCATTCTCTTCTTGTTTGTATGGTTTCTAAGGAGAAGTCTGATGTGATTCTTATCGTTGTTGCTCTGTAATTAAGGTGGTTTTTTTTCCCCTTTGGCTTCCTTCAGGATTTTTCTCATCTGAAGGCAAATAGATTTATTTAAACAAAATTTGTCTAGACAAAAATAGGTTTGTCTAAACAGAAATAATTAAATGTTATATGATCAAGAAAGACAAAGCAAAATGAATGCCACAATGATAAAGTTAAGGCTTTATCATTTTAGGATAAACTAAAAAATACTTGCAATGGTGGGAAAAGGGTTAATAGTCTTAAGAAATAAAAAGCTTACTAATAAGATAAAGCTTAATGTTGTAAAAGAAAAATATGCAAAGAACATGAAAAGGAAACTCAGAAAAGAAGAAATTAAACTGGACAATAAACATTTAACAAAAAAAAATCTTTGGTAACTGCAAATGAAATTAATTTAAGAAGAGGATATATTTTTTAACCTCTCAGGTTGACAAAGATGTAAAAATGTTTGTTGCATATGGAAAAGGGTACTATCCTAATCAGCTAATGGTATGTATAGTGTTACAATTCTGGAGGGCCATTTGGTAAATTTTATTAAATTTCTTCGAAACATCCATTTCTTTTGATTCAGCAGTTGTACTTCTAGGAATTTATTCTGAGGAACTAATTGGACAAATAGACTACAATGTATGTATAGAGATGTGTATCATGGTAATGTTTGTAATAGCGAAAAATTGGCAACACCTTGAAGGTCCAAAAAGAGTGTTTGTTTTTTAAGTTAATTTAAAAAAACAAAAAGTGAGAGATGCAAGATAAGAGAGAAAAAGATTGTTTGATATAGGCAAACAGGTCCTTATATCATAAAGACTTGCCTTCCTAAGTGGCAATCCCTCATAGACGGAGAATGGAAAGAGCAGAATGTAATGTGACATCCTATAGATATGACATTGTCTCATCTCTGAAGACCCAGAAGTTTACACCTCCTGCAAGGTGGGGCTTACCTCCTAGGTCCCACAAACACTCATCATCCTGTCCTCAGGTTCTTTATGTAGCACTGCCTGTTACTTCCTTTGAAAGCTGGAAATGTAGCTCCTTCATTCAAAAACATCCTCTTGAGGACAGGCAGACAGGGTCTCCGGCTTTGTCAGTCTTACCCTGGGAAAACTGGTAATAGCAGAATGTTACTTCTCGGGCCAGAAGGTGAGGAAGGGAAATCAGAATATAGTAGTTACTCAATAAATCCTTGGATGTAGCCAAGGCAGCCAAGATACGATGTCAGCATGCCCAGTTCCATCCCAATCCCACAGAGTGCAATGAACTACTATAAATGAAGGGCCTGGAACTCAGAGCAAGGCCCATATTCCTGGGATTTTCCCATATAACTTCCCATTTTGTATTAACTCTGTTACTCATGGCTGTCATGTTCTCGGATCCTCTGACCTTTCTTTGGCTCCAGACCTAGGCTCCTGAGTCTCATATCAAGTGCCTTCATTATGGAGACCCTTTTCAGGGAAGCCACTCCAGCCTGGCTGGACTACCTGGCCTCTTGGCATTCCATCCCCATCATTAACCAGGGAAACTAGGATGTGCCAATTCCATGCTTTTTCCCAATCTTGGTGGTCCCATACACCCCATACCAATGTCTCCTCCATCTCAGGAAAGAGGGATCAGAGCAAAGGAATATATTTATTAGATCAAAGAACATTAGAGTTAGAAGGAACAATATTTGTCATTTAGCTAAACTGACCTCATCTAAAATGAAATGACTCGCTCATGGTTGCACAGCTAATTCCAATGTAACATGACACCTGACTACCAGGTTGGGCTTTTTTACTTTATTTAAAACAAAATTTTATTTATTTTTATTTTTTATTTTTACCAATTTCTACAATTCCTGAGATCTATGAGTACACCTACCTGTGATTCAGTCTAAATAGAAACAGACCACAGCACAGATCTGTCCATGTTTTTGTTCCTCTTACAAGAAGGAGATCAATGTGCCATGGCTTTTTCAAAGCTCTCTGCTACCTGATTGTTTGACCTTCCTTCTAGGGAGAATGAAGCAGGCCTAGTGGGGTCTCAGTCTGGACGTTGATGCCCAAGGAGTCCAGGAGAAGAGAGAAGCAGAATAAAGGAACAAAAATATACCTGAAAGAATGCTCAGGTACTAGCCAGGAGAAGCCCCATTTCTTTTTGAAGGGGAGGTAGGACACAAAAGTCAACAGCCAAGCAAATATCAGGAACAGTCTTTGGTGTTTGGGGCTGGTGGTTGTGGACAGGAGGGATGTGAAAGATGTAAAAGGAGAATTGAAAGGAATTAAGGTGTAGTTGGTGAATGGGCCAATGAGGCCAGAGGACAAACTCCTCCATGGCTGCTGAATGAAGGTGTGGGGTAAAACTGACTTAACTGAAAATTACAAAAGGGGAGGTGTGGAAAACCACCTAGTTATGCACCTCCTACCTGCAGTCATAGAGCACAGCAAATCCTGATAACCCAACTCAATGACTCACTGAGTCCAATTTTACAGTTATTGAAAGTCATTAGAGTCAGTGAAAAAGTTCTCCAGACCTCTTCCCACAACTGTCCCAGCCACACCGCCTTAGAAGGATTGTAGGAGTTCTCCTATAATCCCTAAGGCATTGGACATCTCACCAAGTTTTCTGACTCAATCACGGAAAATCTATAATTATTTTGCCTGAAAACAGGATCCCTAAATGTTTGTACCACTAGTGTTAAAGTCTCTTTACTTAAACCTTTAGAGTCAGCTATGACTTTCTTCCATTCATTCACTCAGCAAATATTACTGAGTGCTTACTACATTATGTACACTGGGCAAGGTTCTGGGATATCCAATGGTCAATAAAACAAACAGATACTTGTCTTATGGGACAGACACTCCTGCACTCATGAAACTGTATTGAATCTGTCTTCATAATGTTGGTCATATTAATTCTTTTCCTCTACCATCATTCCAGTTTAGTATTCCATCACCCTGAACTTTACCTCCTGTCTCCTTGTTTGCATTATCTCCTGAACTCTGATCTACCTTAGACTCTACTCATTCCTAAATACGATACAGCATCTGTAACACATGAGATTTACTAATATAAATTCCTGGGTCTCAGCCCAGACCTACTGAATAAGAAGGGTGGTAGGGTCCCAAGAATCTACATTGATTTAAAGCTAACTCTAGGATCCTGATTCATGTCACTCTCAAATGCAATTTCATTTGCTCAAACTGCTTAAAGAAATTTTCATTGTCTGCAGAAGAAAATAACATATTAGCTTGGCATTCAGTATTCCCGCCTATCTATCCCAACTCTCTTTTACTAAAATTTTAGTCCACCTTTAATTACATAACCTTGAGAAAAATCACTCATACTGGCAGGTACAAAATCAAGGACATGGTCTTTATTATCCTGTGTTACAGAAACTCTTCTGCAATGAGTTTAGTGAAAAATTTGATGTAATAATATATTTATGCTCTTCTCCAAATACTGTTGTAGTGATGAGTTTCATCCCTCATTCCTGTCTCTTTCCTCTCCTGTTTTCATTCCTTTCTGCTTCATGGTTCTCTTCCTGATTTTTTTTCTCATAAATAGTCATACTCATACTCGCTAAAGCCAACTAGTTTGTTCTTATGTTGTTAATCACAAAGTAATATGTGTTTGTTGTAAAAAAATTTAATTACATGGAGGAAAAATACAATAAAAAGTTAAAAGTGCCCTCTCCCTTCAATCTCAAGCCTACTCTTGGGAGGTAATCCCTCTTAACAGTTTGGTGACACAAAGCTCTTTAACTTTACTTATATTCCCACTTTCCCTAGGGAGCATGCACCTGCTCTCTGGACCGCTTTCACCCTCCCAAACACCCCCGTCCCTGTAGTGGCTCAGATAAGGTTTTCTCCCTGACGTCATTACCCATCCAAGTCTTGCATGCCACCTGAGGACACCGAGGACAATTGCTCCTTTCCAGTACCTTCTTTCTGACTACAAGCAAGAGACTGGCTAGTAGTACACTGTTATTTTCCTGACTTCCTCTCAAAAAGTTTAATTGCCACTAAAACTGTCCTTTCTACTATCACCTATTTGGAGGCCCCCTGTTGCGTGCACCACTGGAGAAGCTGATTGGGACTTTTGATAATACAGCTTTGAATGTATGCCCCCTAATCACAAACCTCCAGAGAAGCAACGGAGTGACATAGACTCATACAAAAGTGTAGATGACCAGGAGAGTTTCTGGCTACAATCTTAGTCATAGGAACGGTGCACAGAGGAGGGCAGGAATGGGGTCTAGACTAGTGAGTGCTAGGAATCTGGACTTTCCCGATCCTATATGATATCCACTATCCATCCTTGAGGGGAACCATATAGTTTGAAAAGTCATTTTCAGTATTGGAAGACATTTTTAAAATTCAAAGGCAAATAAAAACAATCTCTCATTATTTTCATAATGAAAACAACTGCAAATAAAGCTAAGAACATTTCCCAGGCTGGTGAGGTTGTGCAGAAGGTAATGATTTCGAAGTTGAGTATGTGTAGAGGCTGTCAGAATCTCTGTGGGAGTATGTTATGAGATTTTACATTTATCTAAATAAGGTATGTGTTCAAAAAGGTTGGGTAATGCTGCCCTAAATCAACTTGCTCTTCCTTTTTGGGGAAGAGAGGGTGAGAATTCAAAGCCAAGCCAAGAGGGGAGCCCTCTGATGGCCACATACTCCAACAGCTTCCCCTTGTGCCTAGCAAACGACATTCTTCCAAAAGATTATATATAATTTTAAAGCGTTCCCTGGAGTCTTCAACGTACAACTTTTAAAAATTACTGGAGCCACCTCCCTGTAACCCAGGTGACCATCGCCTCTTATTTTATGTGCTGTATATTCACCGTGTCCCGGGTCAAGGCTACTTCAAATCATACCTTCCTGGAAAGCACAGTGCTTTTTATCAACAGCTTGATTCATGACCCGCAAAAATCCATAGCCCTCCGTGACCCTTCTAAAAAGCCTGCCTTTCACACCACGTCCTTTCAGAGGGAATAAAACATCCTCATTTCTACCAGTGCATTGGCTAGAAACACTACCTGGACTTGTGGTTTATTTGAGAGACTTGTGTCCAGGGGAGAGGCCCCACAGATAGAGAGCTGATCTCACCATGCAACTGAGAGCAATATGTAGCAGCCTGTTCTCTGCAGAGAAAACGGGGATAGGAATTTGCACACCATCATGAAGGCAGCTTAGGCTGGCAGGTAGCATATTCTGAGCCTTACTGGTTCTCATAACCTCTCTCCATCTGTTTTCATAACCTCATGACTGTTATGTCATGGCAGGGGAAGGGGGTGGGCGTCGCAGGGAAGGGAGGAAAAATTGGCCAGGAGAATAAATCAGGTATTTAATTTGCTGAGGGGGAAAAAAACCCTAGCAATCTGATAGATCTTTGCCAACACCTATTAAAATGAATGTTTTAAGAAAGAAAAAACGGTTACCTATGGTGCGGTGTTTCCTCTGTGTTTGGCTAATTGTAAGTCAGGCAGCTAGCAGGAAATCATAATTGAAAGGAATCCAAATAAAACAGAATCTCCTCTATCATTCATGGCTGCTTAGCAAAGCTCACTTTATACCAAAAAAAATCAAGTGTTAATTGCAGAATTGGGGTGCAGGAAGGCTTTATTTTATACAGCCAAAACAGGAGCGATGATGAATGAACTTTTAGCTGCTTGTGATTAAAAAGGTAATTTGAATGAGTACCTCCTGAAGCTGGGAGCCTGGCGCTGAAGTGGTACACTGCTTCCCTACAGCGATAGGACAAGAAAAGGAGAAACTGGCCCAGCCTGCATAGTCCTGACCGTTGCTCTAAGAGCTAGGAGGTTCAGGTGACTTGTGATGATAGATCCTGTTCCCTCAGAAATGGAGGAAGGAAGTTGCCACCTCTGGATAAACCTACAACGGTGTTATAGCACCTCTCAGGTATAGAAATGTAAACATAGCATTATAGGAGATCCCATGAAATGTCAGGAAGGATTGCCCGGTGGTGAAGACTGAAATAAGGCTGATGCTCACACTGGGAAGGATGCAGTGACACGGGCATTTTCACACAATGCTGGAGGGAGTATGACTTGCTAGTCTTCCTGGAGGACACTTAAGCAGCTTTATCAAAACTTTAAATGTATCTTCCCTTTGACCCATAAATTCCACTTTTAGGATTTTCTTGAACAACTAAACAATGAGGTGTGCACAAGGGTGATCCCCCCCTGTATTTTCACGGTAGGAAACTACCCAAGTGAAGAATATTTAAGTAAATTATAGTGTATTCATACAAAGGCATACTATATAACCATTACAAATGATGCTCGAAAAGACATATAGAAGAACGTGAAAAGAAGTCTTCTCTGGATGGCAAAATTTGGGGATTTATTTTTTTTTTGGGGGGGGATTTATTTTTTAACAAAAGGAAAGGAAATTCAGGAAGGACTCCTTGCCTTTCCACAACTGCAAAATAAAGCTGCTTTCCTTTTTTGGCATTAGGGCCCCACCTAATGAGACACTTAAAATTAGGGATAAAGAGAGGTATTTGTTTCACATTTCCCATTTGGAGGAGAAACACTGAGTAACTCTCAACCCTGAAGTCAATAGGCAGGTAGAGAGTCCTGCCAAGGAAAAGCTTTCTAGAGATTTTGTGTTTAACAGAGAGGTAGAGTTCTTTGCTAGCTGTAAATGTATTAAGGTTATTCACAGAATAAATGTTCATCCAGTGACTGAATGAATGAATGAATGAATGAAGTGAATGCTTTGTAGATATAGGAGGAATGAGAGAAACCATCCGAACTCTCATTCCATAAATGGGGTGTTCTGAGTCAGCAACTAGAGACAAGTGCACACAGCTAGTTAGTAGAGCTAGGACTAGGGCCCAGGGCTCCTGACCAGTGTACTGACCACTGCAAAAATCTATTGTGACTTCATAAAATCAAGAGCGATCCATGATTTCTCAGGTTCCTTCCATGTCCAGGAAGAGGTGGTCCCCAAGTTGTGTAAGGGCTATTTAGATACAGTCATTAACTGTTAGCAGGTCACTGTTTAAGGCAGTGATTTAACTTGGAGCTGCCAATAACCATAGCACTTTCTGCATGGTTGGTGCCCAGTAAATGTTGGGCCACTGGTAATCGGCATGAGGATGCTGTTTCCTTCACCCTGGGAGGGATACACTGAGTGTCCCCCACCCTATGTTTGTAGCTAAGGAAGCACAGTTTTCTCTCTCCTCCTGAGGCCTTGACCCCAGCAAAGTTGTGAACTGTGGTTTTAGATTCCTTTGGTGTTCTCTTCCAGTATTCCTCTTTTTCATCTCTGCTTTTCCTTCTCCTTATCTCCTTCTCTTTTCATGTTTGCTAAAAACCTCCCAGGCATTTATCCCAGGTCCATCTTGAAGGACCATAAATAGCATTAAATAAATCTATGGTTTCTAAACCAAATTACATCTATTTCATTGTGGACAATTCAAATATACACAAAAGTAGCAATAATGCCCATGTCCCCGTTACTTAGCCTTATCAATTGTCAAAATTTTACTAATCTTGTTTCAGCTATTCTCCCTCTCAACTTTTTTTATGGGAGTACTTTATTTTATCAAAGATTTACTTATTTATTTGAGAGAGAGAGTGCACGCATGTGAGCTGGGGTTGGGGGAGAGGCAGAGGGAGAAGGAGAGAGAAAATCCTCCAGCCGACTCCCTGCTGAGCACAAAGCCTGATTTTTGGGTGTTGGGTGGGTGGGTGGCGTCTTGATCTCAGGACCCTGGTATCACCACCTGAGCCAAAATCAACATTCAACCGATTGTGCCACCCAAGTGCCCCTTTTGGAATATTTTAAAGCACACCCTAGACATATTATTTCATTCATAAATACTTTATAATGAATCTCTGAGAATTCAGGTTTTTAAAAACACAATCACTATGCTATTAGTTCATTAAAAAATTACCTATAATCCCTTAATATTATCTGTCACTCAACTCATGTTCAAGTTTCCCCAACTGCTTCAAAAATGTATTTTTATAACTGTTCTGGGACACCTGGGTGGCTTAGTGGTTGAGCATCTACCTTTGGCTTCAGGGTGTGATCCTTCTGTCCTGGGACTGAGTCCCACATTGGGCTCCCTACATGGGGCCTGATTCTGCCTCTGTCTCTGCCTGTCTCTCTCTCTCTGTGTCTCTCATGAATAAATAAATAAAATCTTAAAAAAAAATAACTGTTTTGATGGCCTCAGAATCAAACCAAGACTATACATTTGATTTGGCTGGTATATTTCTGGTCCTTTTTTGTGAAACTGTATTTCTATATCTAATTGTCTGGTCTATCTATCTATCTATCTATCTATCATCTATCATCTAATTTTGTTGAGATAAAATCACATAGTACAAAATTAATTATTTTAAAGAGAACAATTTAGTGGCATTTAATGCAGTCACAATGTTGCACAGTCACCACATCTCTCTGGTTCTAAAACATTTCTATCACTCCAAAAGGACACCCAGAGCTCCATTAAGCAGTGGCTCTCTATTCCCAACTCTCACCAGCACCTGGCAACCATCAATCTGTATCCTATCTCTAGAGATTTACCTGTTCTGGATATTTCATAAAATGGAATTATACAATATGTGCCCTTTTGTGTCTGGCTTTTTCCCCTTACCGTATTTTCGAGGTCCATCCACATCGTAGCATCTATCAGTACTTTGTTCCTTTTAATGGAATAAAGAATTCCATTGTATGTATATATAACAATTTGTTTACCCATTCATTTGTTGATGGGCATTTGGGATGTTTTTGGCTATTGTGAACACTGCTGCTATGGACATGCCAGAGTATATCTGCCTGAGTGTCAATTTTCAGTTCTTTTGTGTATATATCCAGAAGTGGAATTGCTGGGTCATACGATAAATTTATGCTTAACTTTTTGAGGCACTGCCAAACTGGTTTCCACAGGATCTGTACCATTTTACATTCCCCCCAGCCATGCATGGAAGGAGGCTCCCATTTTCCCACATCTTGACAGCACTTGTTACTTTCTACATTGTTTATCATAGCTGTCCTAGTGGGTGTGAAGTGGTATCTTGTGGTGGTTTTGCTTTGCATTCCCCTAATGACTAATGATATTTAACATCTTGGCCATTTGCACATCTTTTTTGTTGGA
This sequence comes from Canis aureus, assembly GCF_053574225.1. NCBI lineage: Eukaryota > Metazoa > Chordata > Mammalia > Carnivora > Canidae > Canis > Canis aureus. The sequence continues at coordinate 52,805,385 of NC_135621.1, forward strand.
TAAATGCCTGTTCAAGTCCTTTGCTCCTTTTTGTTTTTTTTATTTTTTAAAGATTTATTTATTTATTTATTCATGATAGACAGAGAGAGAGAGAGAGAGAGAGGCAGAGACACAGGCATAGGGAGAAGCAGGCTCCACACCGGGAGCCCGACGCGGGGCTCGATCCCGGGACTCGATCCCGGGACTCGATCCCGGGACTCCAGGACCGTGCCCTGGGCCAAAGGCAGGCTCCAAACCGCTGAGCCACCCAGGGATCCCCTCCTTTGTTCCTTTTTAAGTTGGCTTGTCTTTTTTTGGATTATTATCTTTTAAAATCTAATAGATCCCCCCCCCTTCACCCCTTTTAGGCTCTTCATTTGCACAACAAACCAGATCATTTGTCCTGTAGAATTTCCCTCATTCTGTATTTGGTTGTTTCCACATGGTGTAATTTAACTTGTTTCTCTATTCTCTTATTTCCTGTAAACAGATACTTTAGAACTAGAGGTTTGCTTAAATTCTTCTTTTCGGTGGAGATACTTCATAGGTGGTACTATATCCTTCCTACCTCATTGCATTGAGAAACTCATAATGCCTATTTTGTCCAGTTTAAATGACCCAAACTACATATTAAAGAACTTTAAGTTTCTCCAGGGTTACTAATGGGTCCCTGCACATATTTAATTCAAATTTCATTTTAAAAAATATACAATTGACTACTGCTTTTCTGTATTTCCTCAGCTTAAAAAGGAAGCCATGTGAGTGAGCCTCAGCCCTCTACCTGCTTCAGCCAGAGATACTCTGCCTTTTATATTTTGGGGTCCTAGATAAGATTTCATTAGAAAAAATATTATACTAATTTAAAAAATTAAATTAAATTAACATCTTCTAAAATGTTAGGTGATTTGTGACCCTTCCCAGAGGCATTTACTTATATCATAATTGGGGATTCTGAAAGTCAGAAAGGCCTTAAGACTCAATGAATAAAGTTCTTCATGCATGCACTGGGCACAGCTGGTGGGAGACAGAGTGGAGTCCTTCTAGTACTCCTTGAATCATACAATATTGGAACGGCTATGATTTCCCCAAATCTATGGCTCCCTCCCATCCATATAATATATTCTTGCCTCATTTAAATGGAAGTGGACTTTGACTAACAGCAACTCACACTTTAAAGTAGAGCTAAAGCTTTATGAGAGCACCACGGTCCAAAATGGAAGGTGTGTGAGGTAGGAATAGCTGAGAACCTAGCAATTGCCTCTGGTGTAGTATACAACTGCCCTTCAGGTGTTTTTGCTGGAAATATCTCCAATTCTGGTCACAAGAAAAGATCCTCCATCTTTCTGACACAGAATACATGCTCTTTCTGTGATGCCTTAAATCAATACTTGATTGTCCACTAGACTCTTTTTTCTGATATTCCATTAAAATTGAGCTTCTCTCTATAACTAAATGTTGAACACATCAAAGTGATGGATGGTGTATCAGCCCCTTATCCCCAGGATTTTGGAGGCAAAGTCTTCGGTCTTCTTGTGGCTAAAAGGAGATTTATGAACCTTTGCCTCAATTCTAGTTTAATCCTCAAGTGTCTGCTTTTTAATTGTCAAAGAGTTTGTAAAGTTTGCCCTTCATGGAACTAGGAACAGCAGGATGGATACACAGCTGGATCCCACTGCAGGTGGATGAAGGGAGCATATTTCCTCTCAGATGAGAAGACTCAAGTTCTGATTATCCTGTTCCTCTTATCTACTGTATTGTTTCTGAAATAGAATATGTTGCCAATTGATGAAAGCTTTAGCTAGAGTCTCTTGTGTTATCCTTACCATCAATATCCTCATCCTCATCCTCATGCCTACATTTCAATATAATATTGGAAGAAAGGGACAGTTACTGCCTCTCTTGACCTTCTGAAGCTCAGAAAAAAAGAAAGCAAAGGAAGAAAAAGCAGCCAATTCAAGGTTCAAATCAGCTGTTGGCCCCACAGACCCCAAATTTACTGCAGAGACTGAATTACCTTTGTGATTGTCCAAACAGAACTCTCATGAATTTTCCATGATGATTTTGGTTAAATCTTACCAGCTTTTATCCAAAATGATAAGTAGAGATAGATACAATAAACGTGAGTTTTTAGACACAAATGCCAAGATTTATCAGTTCCCAAGTCCTTTCCCTGTCTGTCCCCCCTAATAGTTTTCAGAGTGATAATACAAGCCAAGGACAGAGATACTGTTGGAAAGAGGGTTGGCTCCAGGCACACATAGAAAATGAAGCTGCATAATAGGCTTTCTCCCTGTTCATGCATTCCTTATCATATAGAAATCATACTTTGCACAAGTTTAGATAAAAGATGTTCATAAAATGAACAACTGGAGAGAAACTGAATGCTCATCAGTGGGAAGAGTTGGAAGTATAACTGGATTTTGTAACTTTAAAAAGGATGCTGCACAAAATTGATTGATGTGGGAAGATGTTCAGGATAAATTAGTTGAAAAATAAGGTGGGGAAAATTTTACATATTTATAATTTTCTTTTTAGTTTTGGATATTTTTAGTCTTGAACGAACTATGTGTGCTTTATTTGGGAGGAGAAGGGAGGTTCTATTCTAAGCCTGTTAGTATATTTGCATGGGTTGGCTTATCAGGCTAGCTCACTGTGGAAGACTCACATATCTTGAACCAATAGAAGTGAGGCAGAGAATGAGAACCTTTCAACTTGGGAAGAAGAGGGGAAGGACAAGCCTAGATCATACTGGAGCAGCTTTAGGACTGACTGGGACAATAGGGGAGGTGGCAGATGGGAAAATGAATGGAGTAATTGAACGCTTGCTTTGATGTACCAAACTCCAAGATCTGAGCCCTCCACCGTTTGGTTTAAGTCCGTCCAACATGAGGGTGAGTGAAGTAATGTCAGGACCTGGGTCACAGCTGACATAAATTGGGACAGGAGAGATCTTGTGATGTTTCTGTCCCCTATCCTCTACCTTACCTACTTGGTTCTGGGAGGAAAGACTTGATAGTTCTCTTGCATATCTCAAAGCTCATAAGTTCAGCAGTGACATTTCAAACATCAGCTAGACCAAAACAAAACAAAACACAAAAAAAGTGAGTTTAATCGAGAGAAGGTGATAATGGGGAAACCTTGCTTGTGGATCTTCTTTTCAAGTGGCAGTTCACCACCCTAAATGCACTGCCCCAGGTAGAAATGCAGGTTAGGATTCAGAGCCCAACATCAAAGATTGGGTGCTTTGTTTAAGCAGGTTAAATAGCAACTCATGGTATCACTGCAAATATATCTGAAAGGTGTTGACAACTTCAAAGGGATTCATTAAGAGATCTCCCCATTAAAGTCCCTGGAAGTTTACTAAACTGCACAAAGGTGCTTTTATTAAAAGCTAAAAGCAGGCCTAGGAGGCATTTTAATAAAGACCTCCAGTTAGCTAACTGGACCAGGAGAGCTGTGTCGAAGGGACCTGGAATAGAGAGCAGTTTGTTGTGATGCATCTCTTAGGGCAAAGTTCCTAACCTTTCTCACTTCAGTGTTTTTCTTCTTTAAAACCCAGCCTTACAGGGGCATTGAGAGGATTAAATAATACTGTTTGTGAATCAACACATTAATGTTAATTCCTTTAAAGGTAAAATAAAGTGCTCAACATTACCATCTGAACCAGTATCTGTGATACTTGCTTTGGAAAGATTCTAGGTTCTTCCCAAGTGTATCATGCCTAAAAGACAAGCAACAGAAGAGGGAGGTTAAACTCAACCCACTCCTTGAGGTTCAGAAAGAACAAAATGGTGGGACGTTTAAGGCAGGAGGCTGTTGGAAGGTCAGAATTTGAATAAGAATTGGAAGAGGTATTCTCTCATCCCCCTAATGTTCAAATGATCTCACTTGGTCTTAAGAAGTGAAACCTACAGGGTCTGGTAAAATTTTGAAGCTTTCTGAGGGTTGCTCAAAAAGATAAGAAAACAGAGAAGAGCTATTGTTGGACAAACAAAGTGACATATGCACACTGCCATATTGAATCCTGGATAAAAAGAGGCACCATGATTACAATCGAGCTTTTGGTCCGGAGGCCAAACATTTTGTTCATGCTTTTTAAAACTCAGTGGCGAGTGCATAAAAATGTCTGCAATCCAGATGAGGTTGTTAAATTCTTTCTTAAGAACAAGACAGAAAGGAGAAGTGATTTACTAGAGTATGTTGCTGGGTTTGTTTTTTATTTTTATTTTTGCTCTTCTAATCCCCAAGCCCACAACAGCCCGTCTAGTTGAATCTTGATTTGTTTTTGTCTCATATGAATGTGAACATCCATCCTCCCAGCAGAAATGGTAAATAGCTGTACACATCTATGTCACAAAGTGGGCATAAATAACAATCATTTATGGGGCTGGTGGGAGGGCAACCTTTGGGCTTAGAGAACTGCCTGCAGCAACATTGTTCTATGAAGTTTCCTGTGACTAAAGGAGCAAAAAGCATTGATTCTTGTTCTTACTGTTTAAAATTATTATTTTCAAGTAATACATGCACAGAGTAAAAAAAGAAATTGATATGTCACAGAGTGGTGATATTAACTGGAAAAGCTCTATGTCTGCCACAGTGGTAACCACTTAAAAATGATCAGTTTCAGGCTACATACATCATATATGAACACTGTCTTGCAAAAATGTCAAACCACACAGACAACCGTAGAGTCCTTCTTGACCATCACTCCAATTATATTCCCCTCCTCAGAGGTAACCCTCATTGTTAACAGCGGTGGATTTCCTCCCAGATCTTGATAATTTTTATAGGGATTCTTGTTTTGGTTTTTATTTTACACAAACAGTATACTACATTTATAATCCAGCAACTTGGTTTTTTTTTTTTTACTTAATAAGCTGTCTTGGATAGGGGCACCTGGGTGTTTAGTCCATTGAGCATTAGACTCTTGACTTTGGCTTGGGTCATGATCTCAGGGTTGTGAGATGGATCTCTGCATTGGGCTCTGCACTGTGTGTGGAGCCTTATTAAAGATTCTCTCTCTCTCCCTCTGCCTGCCCCCCCCCCCCAACAAAAGATAATAAAAGAATAAAAGAAAACATGTCTTGGATATCTTTCCATGTCAGTGCATTTTATATATATTTCACTCCTTTAAACTGTTGTATAATATGACTGAGTCATAATTTATTTATGTGTAGTGAACATTCAGATATTTCCAATTTTTCACTATTAACCACACAGAGCTGCACTGAACATCATTTGTCCCTACTTCCTGGACACATGTGTAAGTGTCTCTCTAGAATAGATAGGATATTCTCATTTTTAGCCATTTCTATTTTTAATTCTTCTGTTGTTTGTCATGATCATTCCAAATAAGATGCGTATCATTTATTTCTTGATTCATCAAACTTAAATCTTAAAATCAATTGACTCATTATAAGAGATGAGGAATTCAGCTCACTTATATAAACTTTCACCTCCCTTCCAGTGCCAACTTTTGTTAGTTACATTTTTATTATTGTCTTTTCTATTGGTTATTTCTACAACTTTATATAATACACTTAGCCATCTAGTTTTTATAACATCACCTTTAGACAATGTCTCTTGATTCCCTACTGTGAACAAGGGCATTAGCACCTCTGTTCTGTGGCCCCCTCCTTTCCTCCTGACCTTTGTCAGTTACAGAATTACTTTCACCTTGTCCAGGTTCATAACCTTAACATTCTATTCTCTAACTGTGCAGTTCTCTATGGTTTCTCTGTGGACTGATTCTAAAAATTGGAAACCTTTTGACAATGTTTTAATACCACAACTCTTTAAATAATATTCTCCTTATACCCAAGCATTGTTGTAGGACTCTTAGAGAAGGAGCAGTACTGTTCAAAGAAAACTGTTCAACCATCAAGGTCAAAGGGATTGCATTTTCTTACACTGTCACATGCTGGAAATCATGCTGCAGTTTAGTTTGCTTTACAGATGGAGCTTAACTTTCTAACAATATCCTTCCACCTCTGACATTTCTAATCTTTTTTCCTTCCCTCTTTTCTTCCTTCCCCCTCCTCCTTTCTCCTATTATCTTATCCAACTTTGCTTTTATCCTCCATGCGCATTTGGGGTTACCATTTTCTTTGCTCTATTTTACCTGTAAATAAGTTCTTATCCACTTTCTCTTTTCCAGAAAGTCATCAAATTCTCTGGTCTGTGAACAACTCCTCCTTCCTATTCTCTTTTGTGGTCTTGCTCTTGTTTTAGTAGGAGTTTGGGGGAAGGGAATGTAAATACACCAGTTAAGTCATCCATCCTGATCAGACAAAGCAGGAATTTTTAAAAGATCCCATTAAACACCACTGTTTCTTTGAAGGCATTTTCAACATATGGGTGCCAATTTCAGCAAACAAAACCACTCTTAGTTTTCTAATTAGCCAGAGACATGTGAGAGAATCTATAACCCATACCACAAAACAAAACCTTAGAACCTGTCAGAAATGATGTTCACCACTAATTCTGTTACAAGGCACCTAGTCTAAAAACTTGATCTGGATCTCTACATCCTTATCTGTCAGTCCTGGCTAAGAAGGGGAGGGACTGAAAAAGACTCCAAGGTCCATGGCAGAGCAGAGGGATAGGCTTTTCAATGGCTCATCATTTTTCAGTGCTGCTTCTCCAGAGAATTGGTACCGCCAGTAGCCTAGGGGAAATCAGGGTAACATAATGGATAAGAATTTGGGGACCCAGGGATTCTGACACTTCATAGTTGTGTGATTTTTCTTTTAACTACTTCATTCCTTAAGCTTCAGGTTCTTCATCTGTAACTTGGACGTAGTAATAGTTTTCACCTTGTAGGGTTGTTATGCTGATTAAATGCAACAATACATGTAAAGCACTTGGTGCCAACACATAGCAAGCATCCAATAAATGTTAGCTATTTTTATAATGAACTTTGCATTTTGAATATACCGTCCTCTATGGGAAATTCCAGAGGGGGAAGTCAAGTGGTCCCCACCCTCACAGAGTTCCTAGTCTAAGGAATGGCAAGTATTTTCACTCTTTGGCACTTCACATATGGCCCGAGTTTAATGGATATCTGTTGGATGAATAATTGAATAACATTGATCCCAAAGGCAGACACGGCTTTTCCTTTCAGGGAATACTCAAAGAGAAATAAGACACATATTATATATATATGAAAAAAATATATATATATATAAATTTATATTTATATAAACACTGAGTACATTTAATCCCAGTCCACTCGTGCGATAATTTATTCAACCAATATTCGTTACTCATGGACTATCTGAAGGAATTATGTTAGGTCATTTAACAAGATACAGTTCCTGCCTTCAAGGGGTTTAAAATGTAATATATCAGATTTATACACAGAACTAAATACATTAGGGTGAGGGCATTACTGCCAATCTGGGCAAGGGAATTTGCTAAAATGCATTATTCCCACCATCAAAGTCCTCTATTCCCTCCTCAGCCACCTTCCATCTCTTCTGATGTGTCTATGGCAATGTTTATTTCTGAAGTAATAAAAAAAAATCATGTGGACTGTGTCTGAAAAAAAAATGGATATAGGTACATAGCTCCCTACCTTCCTAAATAAACCCATGGATTTGATCTCTCTGCAGGCAAATGAACTTTGCAGGGAGAACACATTTCTCCCACTGACTTTCTAACCCTAGCCACTCAGGGACTTCTTTCTTTGTGGTAGAAAGCCTTTCCTCCATTAGTCATCTTAAAAGTATATACCTATCGGGAAAGATCTTTCACTTGTAAATTCCACCATCACTTCCAAGTCAGTTATATTTCTAGAGGTAGAGAATGGTGTGGAGGAAAAAAAAAAAAAACCTTTGAAGCTAAACAAACATGAGTGCAAATCTCAGCTCATCTTTTTACTAGATGAGTGACCTCAGGCAAGTTAACTTAAGCTCTCTGAGTCTCAGTTTCCTCCCACATAAAATGAAAATGATAATGCTGTGTCAGAGACTGCTAGTTCTTTCCCTAAATCCAGCCTATCCTTTACCATAGGAATAGAATTTTTAGCTGGTCACAAGGTTGCCTAGAATAGAACTAGCCTTCCTTGGCCATGTGAATAAATTCTGGTTAAAGGGATGTAGGTGGAAGCAACGATGTGCTGATAAAGGCTTAACTGGCTCTATACACACACATACACACACACAGTGTGTACATATATGCACGTAAGTTTATTATAGACATCACCGATATTAAAGACACAATTTACAAATAAAGAAATACACAGTGCTCTATTATAAGTTCTATACAGCCAATTGAATCTTACAGAATGCTTGGTTAATTGTTGCTGAACTCCTATATCTGTGTGTGAACTATGATTGCAGCTTAACCGTGATTTGACAAATGGAGTTCCTTTTCCAATTCTCTCTTCCCAGTAAACTTATTGCCATTAAATCTGAAATGTGATCTACTGCTAAACTATTTTTCATTCTCATATAAATTATATTCACTAAACTGAACTCTTTCAGCTTTAGCACTACATGTGTCAGAACCTCACTCATTTGCCGAGGAGGTGAGTGACTTCTCTACTGAATTGGATAATAGCTTTCTAAAGTTGGAGGACTACTGCTTTAATGTTTTGTGCTATTCATAATGTAGTGACCACAGACCACCACACTTTTATCTGCATTTTTGACATTTTTCTCCAAAACTTTCCTAAGTTTAGAAAATTAATAAAATAATAAATCAAACCCTGACTTGTAGCCATTGCTGATTTCCATGGTGTAAATAATCGCATCATGGCTGAGTTCAAACTACCAGCATGAGGTCACTGAATACGGAATTGGGAAGAAATACGCAGTGTTTTTTTCATATGAAAGCAATAAGCATAATTTCAGTATTCTTTTTCCCTCTCTCTCATTTTCAAGAACTTTCTGTATGTTATCAGTCATATGTACCATCTCTCATGAGCAGGTAAGTGCCACGAATACAGGTACTCAGACAAATAACAAAATAATAAATCAAACCCTGACTTGTAGCATTTGCTGAATGTTTTATTCAGCACTGCCTCTGGTTACACCCATCCTATAAAAGGTGTTCCAACAAATATTTGTTAAAAACATGAATTTGTTAAACAAATGTTGCAAATACTCCCCCAGACTATCATTTGTCTTATTTTATTTATATTTATGCTTTATGCCATACAAAAGTGTTAAATTGGATGTTGTCTGATATGTCTGCCTTTTCATTTACTGCATTTGAGTTTTCTGTCCTATATAAGAGTGCCTCTCTCAACCCAAGGTGGATTATTCTCCTAAATTTTTCTAGAAGTTTTATTTTTTTGTTGTTACATTTAAATCTGGAATCCATCTGGAATATATTTTTGTATATGACATGCATTTCTTCCAGATGGCTAGCCCATTGTGCCACTTATGTAAATAAATTATTTTTCTCTGCTAAACTGAAATTCCACCTTTGTGGTACATTAAGCTCCCATGTGTGCTGGACTCTATTTCCAATTCTCTAATCCGTTCCAGTATCTATTTGCCTACTTCCAGGTCTTTCTGTTACTCTTTTTTTTTTTTTTTTTCTGTTACTCTTTTGATACACTGACTTTGTTGTTATGGTAATATAATAACAGAGCACAATGATAGTATTTACTATATCCTATTATAAGCAATTTAGATTTAATCTTTACCCAAACTCTATGAGGTAGGTATTATTAATATCCTCATTTTACTGATGATGAAATTAAGTGGCAGAGCAATAAAGAAACATGCTCTGCACCACACCACCAGGAAGTAGAAGAGCCTGGGTTTGAACTAAGGCACTCTAGCTCCAGAGCCCATGTTCTTTTTTTATTTTTTCCAGAGCTCATGTTCTTAACTGTTAGGTCAAACCACCTTTGTGTGGAGCATGTAACCTTTTACTATTCCTTTAAAATATAATTTTCTTAGCTATTCCTGCTACTTGTTCTTCCATAGATTTCTTTAAAATAATTTTATTGAGTTTCTAAACGAAAACAAAACCTCTCTATTCAGATTCTAATTAAAATTGTATTAACTTTATGTATTAATTCTGGGAGGCATATGGTTTTGTGAATTCCGTCTTTCTATTTAGGAACATGATCAACTTTTCTGTATGTTCAGGTCTCATTTCATGTATTCTTTATGAAGAGTTTCTAGTTTCTCTTCTATAGGTCCTACACCTTGTAAAATTGTATCCCAAATATTTTATAAGTTTTGTCATTGTTGTGAATGAAAATTTCCCATTGTTGAAAGTATAAAGAAAAACATTGTTTTTTTTGCTTGTGTGTTATATATGGTTGTATGTATATATACCGTGTTCAGTCACCTTATCAAATTCTCTTATTAATTCTACAGGTTTTTGTAGTCACTTGAATTTTCTAAGAACACAGTTATATCACTTGCAAACTGAGATAATATTCTCTTTTTACTCCCCTCCTTTCCTTCTGCCCTTTTTTTTCTTCCTTTTTTCTTTCCTTTCCTCCCTCCTTTCCCCTAATCTACTTGTTGGTTACTTAGTGGCAAAATTAATATAAAAAAGGTAGGATAAGTGCTTGATTTATTCTCTTTTGTTTACTAGCTTTTAGGATAATGAATTACTTTCCTATAGTTCTCTGAAGGTGATCAATTAGGGTTTTTTTTCCCAGGTTTTTTGTTTTTGTTTTAGTGAGAGTGAGAGGGATAGAAGGGCAGGGAGAGGGACAGAAAAAGAGGGAGAGAGAGAAATGTAAGCATGCTTCACACACAGCACAGAGCCCAGCATTGGGCTCCATCCCACGACCCTGAGATCATGACCTGAGCCGTAATAAAGAGTTGGACGCTTAACCTATTGAACTGCTCAGGCAGCCCTCCAGTTTTTGAAAAGCTGTGGTAAGATATACATAACATAAAATTTGCCATTAGTGACGTTTAGTACATTCACAATGTTGTACAACCATCACCCCATCTAGTTCCAGAACATCTTCATTACCCCAAAAAGAAACCCTCTACTCATTACCTACTCACTTCCCTTTCCTCTCTTCCCCCAGCCCCTGTTAACTACTAATTTGCTCTGGGTCTCTGTGGATTTACCTATTCTAGATATTTCATATAAATGGAATCATATGAAGTGTGGCTTTCATATCTGGCTTGATCAATTAGTTTTTTAAAATATGAATTCATAGATTTAAACATATTTGATAGGTTTCAATAACTTACAATTATTGCCTTTTTGAAGCTCAAATTTTCTTATATTTGATCAGTATGAGCCTCTTCTAGTTGAGTTTGGGGTTCTTTTGACACATTCACACTATTCCTTACTTAGTATTACAGGACATTCTAGCCTTTTTTTGTACATTTCTTGTGACAGACTTGGAATCAGCCATTTTTTTTTAAACAAACATAGATTTGTTTTAGTGAGAAATGGTATTTTAAGACTGCACTTTGGGTACCAGTTTAACTCATTGCTATTGGGTTAGTTACTGTTTCTAGGTTTTTTTTAGTGGACAAAATTGGTAGTATATATGTCTAAATCCATTTTTACATTTTCAAAGGTAAACTATCTCATGAGTTTATAGTGATATTTCTTTTTCTTTTTTCTTTTTTCAAATATTTTATTTATTTATTCACAAGAGACACACACAGAGAGAGAGAGAGAGAGAGAGAAAGAGAGAGAGAGGCAGAGACACAGGCAGAGGGAGAAGCAGGCTCCATGCAGGGAGCCTGATGTGGGACTCGATCCCGGGTCTCCAGGATCAGGCCCTGGACTGAAGGTGGCAGTAAACCGCTGAGCCACCGGGCTGCCCCTATAGTGATATTTCTAATTTAAATTCAGGTCTATAGGTTTTTACTTAGCTTCTTCTGTATTACAGTTGTATGTCTTTTATTCCATACTATGAATCTTGGTTCTCAAGGAAAAAAGGGATGATAGAATCAGAATATCCCATGTTTACTCATTTATTTGAATCTACATGTCACATACACAATAGTTTCAGTAAAACAATACTATTTACTGAGAGTAATTAGAATTATTTTTGCATTATGTTCTCCCTATCCCCCTCCATCTTTTTTTTTCCCCTCCATCTTTTTAATAAATGTATTGTATCTATAGTTCCTGAGCACATAAACATTACCTACTAGATAGACTCTGTTCCTTTTAACACTCATTTAGTTTTGGTCCTACAGATAATTATATATTCTATATTTAATGTTCACCAACAGTCCTTATGTCAATATCTCTTTAGTCCTTTTGATTGTTTGAAGTTCATTCTCTAGTAGATTCCTCAGGAAGGGCTCATGGGTACACTATTCTCTGAATTACTGCATTTTGATAATCTTTTATCTGTGCCCTTTCTACTTGAAAGTCAATGTTTCTGGATATAAAATCCTTGGCTCACATTTTCTTCTTTTGTGTCTCTTAATTATTTGACTTCCATATCCTCTGTTATATGGTATTTCTCTGCTATATGGTGAAAAGTTTGATGTAATCTAATTACCTTGTAATTAGTAATGTAATGTGTAACTTTACACATTACTTTCTGGTTTTGCTTACATGACCAGAACCCTGAGTAGTTCCAACATTTCTTCCTCGGTATGAGGCCCTATTCTGCAAAGGAGCCCTAGGAGGTTGGTTTGGGCAGTGTAGAGGGGCCAGGGTCTTCAGCCTCAAAAGGGGCCCCTAGCACTCACCTGCTACTTGGTTGGGCCAAACTCCTCACAGTTTTACCTGGTCCTTCCTCCCTCACCCTTTCTAGTAAATACCTGGTAGCAGGTATTTGGGGGTCTTATGTTTTCATATCTATCTGATGCTGTGTTGCTTCTCTCTGCTTTCTTCTATGCGTGGTCTGAGTTACCACACAGGTCTGTGGCTCCTGATCATTTGTCCTCAGCTGTTTGTATTTTGGAACTTGTGTGGCTACCCTGTCAATTAGTTTTACTATCAGTGTTATCCATGCATGGGTTTTTGATTCTGCTATCCACTGCACTGTCTGTTTTTAAATAGGGAATCAGAGAGATGAAAGAATGAGACTACCACCACCATCATCACTAGAGAGCAATCTTCTTTTCGATCTCTTACTCACCTCCACTCAATTATTAGTTGCTATTTCCAATCCCTTTGGAGCTGGAATGTGCCCAGAGGAAGGAGAGAAAAGATGGGTAGAAAGTTCATTTTTGACAGATACTGTTATAAGCTGACTTCACATTTCCTAGGCCTGTTTTTTGTTCTGGTTTTTTCTTTCCTTTTTTTCTTTTTCCCCCTTTTCTTTTATGAACACTTGTATAGTTTTTTCACAGTTTTCCAGCTGGGTCCTTCTGACAGGAAATCTAGTGATCTGGGCAATGAATTCTATGCATCCTCTCTGTCCTTGGTCTTTACTTCCTCCATTACCACTGTATAAACTCTCTCTGTTGGATTCTCAGAGCCCTCTCACACTGTGCTCTTGGCAAGAATCAAAAACGCCAATTCTCTTTCCCCCAAAGCTTATGTCTGGTCTAAGGGAAGAAAACCTTGTCCTCTGTCCCAACAACACTGCAGGGCAGATCAGTCCCAATACAGAGCCCTATGTTCTGCCACTGGAATGGCTAGTCTCTTGCTCAGGAGACTTCTTAGATGGGACTAAGGCCTCAGACAACTGAGACAACTGTGCTCTTCTTCCCCACCCCCGGCTCCTTCCTGACAATACAAATCAAGCTTTCTGGGTTGTCCAATTGAAATCTCTAGGATTTGACTTGGGGTCAGCAGGTAACATTCCCCTCTCCTTTTGGTGGAGAAGGAGAGTAGGAATCACAGCTGAGCTATTTCCAAAGAAAGCCTTCTGACAGGTTTCTCTCTTTAATTTTCCAGGTTTTGACCTTTAGTAACTTCAGGTGGGTGAGAGCTTTTAAAATTAGGTAATAAATTATTACTTTTTGCCTTTTTAAATTCTGCATGTACTTAAGTCCTTCCTTTGGGATACAGTGAGGCAGAGTCTGATGCATCTTGCAACATGAGTGAAACTTCAATTTAATTAATGAATTAGGTAATTGATTTTAAAGATTTTATTCATTCAGTCATGAGAGACATAGAGAGAGAAAGGCAGAGACATAGGCAGAGGGAGAAGCAGGCTCCTCACAGGGAGCCGGATGCAGGACCCAATCCCTGGATCCCAGAATCACTCCCTGAGCCGAAGGCAAGACGCTCAACCACTGAGCCACCCAGGCGTCCTTGACTCTTCAATTTTAATGTAGTGTTATGTTTTAATACAAAAATATTCATTTCCTTTATATTCTCAAATCATAGCTATAGAGTTTAATTTAGTACTCACTTACCATATTTTCTCATACTATCTTCTTTCTTATTCCCAATCTGTTGTTTTTTTTTTCTATATTTGCCCCTCTTGAGGCTTGAGAGAGATTTACCCATTTTATTGGTCCTATTCAAATATTAAACTTTGAGGATTTAATGAGAGTTCCACAACCTTTTATACATTTCAATAATCCCAACCTTGTCTTTATTATCTCCTATTACTTTCTTTTGGTTTTCTCATTCTGTTACTACTTTCTTAAAAATAAATTCATTACAAATAAATATATTTTTGGTACTGAGGCTATATTTTTTCCTCAGAGTACAGTTTTAGCTGTGACTTACTGGTTTTCTTTTTGATCAAGAAATGCTCATATAAAATTAATGGAATAAAAGCAATGCAGAAATAAATAAAATTTAAATGAAAGCAATGCAGACAAGCAAAGACAACAAAAAGTGCATTTGACCCCACAAAATTTGCAGCTGATTCTCTAAATGGAAGAGATGCATTTTGAGTAGTAAAATGAATAAACTCCTGTTTTGTTTAATAATCCAACTAGTGAAGATGATAAAATCATATGAAAATACTGGAAAAAATCTATATTATTTTGTGATTTGACATAAAATACTGGATAACTAATAATTATATAAAATCCACGTAGGGGCTCCTGGGTGGCTCAGTTGGCTAAGCATCTGCCTTTTGCTCAGGTCATGATCCCGGGGTCCGGAGATGGAACTCCACACCAGAAGCCTGCTTCTCCCTCTCTCTCTCTGCCTGCCACCTCCCCTACTTGTGCTCTCTCTCTCTCTCTCTCTCGTTGACAAATAAATAAATAAAATCTTTTTAAAAAAGCATGTAAACTTTAAAATGAGGGCATTGGTGACAAACTGGCCACTAGATATCAATTCAAAGATAATTAAAGGTTAGTCATTGAATAAGAAACTTTGAAATGATCTGAAATCTTATGTTTTATATATGAAAGAAATTTGATAGAGATCTCCCCAAATTTGACAATAGTCCTACAAAGTTATATGGTAATATCAATATCACATTTAATGCTGAAGGAAAATTTCCATACCATCGTTAATAAAAAACAAATTTTGAGCAATCATGGTAGAGGAAAAACTGAATTATCTTTCTCATTACCCTATGGAAAATAATATTATAGTATCCTTGTCATACAAAGAAGCAATCAAAGAATATGCAGCCAAAATACTATGGAGGAGTGTCAAGAAGTTAATAAAAATATTATTAGATTATTTTATTATGTAATTTTTCTGTATTTTCTAATATTTGCAGAATGTGTTCACTTTTCCATTTTTAAGTTTGTTATGTAACTTCTCTTTACATTCTTTTTTTTTAAGATTTTATTTATTTATTCATGAGGGACACACAGAGAGAGAGAGGCAGAGACACAGGCAGAGGGAGAAGCAGGCTCCATGCAGGGAGCCCGACGTGGAACTCGATCCCAGGTCTCTAGGATGACACCCTGGGCCGAAGGCAGGTGCTCAGCTGCTGAGCCACCCAAAGATCCCTTCTCCTTACATTCTAAATAAATATTCAGGTTTATATCTAATATTGTATTTGTAATTTTATATCATTTTTCTTAAAGAACATTAAGAAAAATGCCCTCCTTTCCACAAATTTATAAGCTTTAAGCCTCCCAAAACTTGTCTGTCCAGATTTGAAATATGTTCCACTTATACTAGCTTATTTCTTTTTCTTTTCTTTTCTTTTTTAAAGATTTTATTTATTTATTCATGAGAGACACACAGAGAGGCAGAGACATAGGCAGAGGGAGAAGCAGACTCCCCAAGAGGGGAGCCTGATATGGGACTCAATCCCAGGACCCTGAGACCATGATCTCAGCCAAATGCAGATAACTCAACCACTGAGCCACTCAGGTGCCCCTACTAGCTTATTTCTTAGGGGGTAACGATGCTCCTTTTTTTGTATTGTTTGGTATGGGTTTTACAAGAATCTGAGGCTGAAGGTAACACCAATTTTCTTCTTTTTTTTTTAAGATTTATTTATTTATTTATTTATTTATTTATTTATTTATTCATTCATTCATTCATTCATTCATTCATGAGAGACACAAAGATACAGGCAGAGGGAGAAGCAGGGAGCCCGATGTGGGACTCGATCCCGGGACTCCAGGATCACCCCCTGGGCGGAAGGCAGGTGCCAAACTGCTGAGCCACCCAGGGATCCCCACCAATTTTCTTCTTAATGTGCTTCTAAAACATTATATGAAAAAGAAAAGAAATTCAACATGGTTTTTAAGCCACTCGACAATCATTAGAACATTAAAATCAAACTGGATCATGACTTTTCTTCTTGTATCTAATTATCTAATATATTCCAGATGGATAAAAGATTTAAATATAAGAAAAAGGAAGCCATAGGGCAGCCCTGGTGGCTCAGTGGTTTTAGCGCCACCTTCAGCTCAGGGCCTGATCTTGAAGACCTGAGATGGAGTCCCACATCAGGCTCCCTGCATGGAGCCTGCTTCTCCCTCTGCCTGTGTCTCTGCCTCTCTCTCTCTCTCTTTTTCTCTCTCTGTCCCTCATGAATAAATAAATAAAATCTTAAAGAAAAGGAAGCCATAAATATATGCAAGAATTCCTATGCAACATCAATGTGGGAAAAGGTTTTCAAGTTTGATGCAAATCCCATAGGCCGTAAGAGAAAAGATGGATAAATTTTAATGCATAAAAATAAGAAAATTCTGCTTGCCAAGAAATAATAAAGTTAAAAGCAAGCAACAAAATTAAAAAAAAAAACTATTAACATATCCCATAGGGTTTATTCCTTAATATAAAAAGAGTTCTTATCCATTAATAAGCAAAAGTATCAACAGACTAATAGAAAAATTGGCAAAGGTTATTAATAGGTGCTTTATCAAAAAAAAAAAGAAATACAGATGACTTGTGAACATATGAAAAGTTGTTCAATCAACCCTATAATAAGAGAAATGCAAATTAAAAATGACAGGCAAAGATCCAAAAGTTTGTAACACACTGTGTAGGTGAAGATACTAAGAAGCAGGCAATTGTTGGTGCAAGTGTAAATTGACACAATTTCTAGAAAAGGCAGATTATATTTAACATAATAGTTTCCTTTCTAGAAATTAATCCTATAGATATGTCTACATATGTAAATTGTGACATGCCAAAAGGCATTCACCTTAGCATTGTTTCTAAAATCTTTTTTTTTTAAAGACTTTATTTATTATTCATGAGAGACACAGAAAAAAGGCTAAGACAGACAGTGGGAGAAGCAGGCTCCCTGCAGGGATCCCAATTCGGGACTCAATCCCTGGACCCGGGATCATGTCCTGAGCTGAAGGCAGACACTCAACCACTTAGCCACACAGGCATCCCTGTAGCATTGTTTCTAATAGCATAATGCTGGAAACAACCTAAATGTCTACCAAAAGGAGACTGGTTAAATCCATAATGGAGCATCCCTTAATGGAACACTATGCAGCCACAAAAAATGGAGAGCAGCCCTGTGCAGATATGAAATGATCCTAAAGACCTATCACTAAAAATGCAATGTTCAGAGTGGGACACTGACATTTCAATGGATATATTTAATCCTTATTCTTTCATGGAATACTTCGTAAGTATAGTGGTTACTTTTTGGTACAGAACTAGGGCAGGAGTGAGTAGGTAGGTGGCAAGACTTCACTACATGTCCTTTTTCACTTTTTAAATGTTATTCCATGTACCTATCTTACCTATTAAAATGCTACAATTAAAAAAAAAATAAAATGCTACGATTATTTGTTAAAATTAAGATATGACCTGTAACTAGGCTAGTGAAAATATTTGAGCATTGGTAGTTCTTCCCTTTAAAGGCACATTATTGGGTACACGGAGGAAAAAGCAAGGTAGTCCAAAGCTTAAGTATAACATTATCCTCTGCAAATAAGGTTATCACTCTAATAGTGACCTGTGAATGGTTGCTGAGGAGTTTCTGAACTATCCAAATCCTAGTCAAGGTCTAATCCCAAGAGAAGACAAAAATTTAAAGCTGAAGCCTAGTTAGTTGTATGATAGTTTTCTGTCCAAAGGAAAACTGAGCTAATAGATGGGAAGTGATCAACGTGAAGTCTAGGAAAATAGCGCCAAGAGTAGAATTTGACAGTATTTGTTTAGTACTGATTCAGGAAGATGTTCTCTGGAATGTTCTATCAGTTGTGTCTTTTACTTTTCCTACTGAATTAGTAACTGCCATTTAAATGATCTTTGAGTAGTGGCTAAGAACGTGGTCTTTGGAGATCTGGGTTCAAATCTCAGTTCTTTTTATCATCTGGGTGATTTTAGGCACATGTCAATTCAGCTTATGTATAGGTAAAATGAGGATAATAATCTTTACTTGAATAATCTTTACCTGGATACTGTTGTGGGTTAAAGAAAGTAACAGATAAGGTCTAGGAGAGTGGCCAGCCTGTAGTTAGTGCTTATTGAATAGTAACTATTATTTTTATTTACAGATTGCTTTTATAACCTCTGGAACTTAAAATCTTAAGGACTGGTTAATAATTGAAACCAATTAAACTGAGTCAAATGGATAGCATTTTGTCATTAACAAGGTAAAACATAGCCTTCTATACAGGGTCTCTGAGAAATTGAGAGAAGCTCAGATCATTTTCTTTCTCTTTTGTTCCTCTATTTTTGAGGCATTCGGTATTATATAATATATAATAACAGAATAACAGATATACACACATTTATATTAAAAATGTCAAAACTAGAATTGCAAAAAAAATTGTAGTGTGTTTTAAATGTCATTTACATTAAATGTAGAGAGGTGTATTTGGGTTATTTGCATAATAATATTTGAAATGTTAATGTATAGTGCATAACAGGATGCATGAAAGTTTTACATGAATGTCCTCCTCTTTTAGTCACTGCATCTCTGGGACTGGATGGATGTCCTCCTTTGACGATAACATCAAACGTCTGAAGTTGAAGCCCTTCATGAATGTGAGAACCAGCCAAATGACCATTCTGAATCCTCATGCAGGCCCTGTTCTATGGAGGAAGGCAGAACAGAAAGGCAAACTCCTCTAATGGGCTGCAAAACTCCAACGCATATTTCTCTCTTCCACTTGCTCAGCATTTCTAACTTGCCAATGACAAAAGCCAACATTTGTGTCTTGTGTTTTCCTCTTAGTTGGTGTGACATAGTCTTTAACACTAATTTGGAAGGGTTGCCACTTGGGAGCCTGGATAATGTTCTTTGTAATGTAGGGAAAACTCAATCCACTCACATTTCCTTGTATCCTGGGGAGCTGCTTCAGACCAGTTAAAATCAAGAAATGATATAGTTAAAAGACTTTTCAAGAATCAGGAATTAGCTCCTAAGTGGGGTCTTCAGTTGGGCACCAAAGAGAAATGGCCCATTTTCTCCCTGGTTGAGTGAGTTTTTGCTGCTGACCTGTAAATTCTACACTATTTCAAAGTTACTGGCTGGGAAATTAATGGAAACTGAGCTGGGAATTTTTTCTTTCTTACCCTTATGTGTGATGCCTTATTTAAAATAATTCAGACTCAAAGTGAATTTCTAGCAAATGGTGCTCTGGCTGCTATTAAATTTATTGATGGCAAATCCATCATCCCTGCTTTTTATGTATGATGTCGCTGATGTGGTGATTTTTTTTTTTTTTTAAAGCTCCATGGTGAGACTTTCCTAAAATTCACCTCTTCCATCTGCCTCATAGTGCTATAAGTGACTTCAGGTTAAGATACTACTTAGCAATTAATTTCCCATGTTGAGATTTTATGACAAAGTTTTTGCAAAACCATTAAGTAAACCTTGGTTATTTTTTCTACATTGGAATTTTTTTGATGTGCTAAGATTTTATATAAATTTGTTATTTATCTTGATGAAAGCCAGATAAATAAATGCTCCTATCGTGTGTAATAACTCAACTCTTTGCTTTCACAAGGCCAGAGCAAGGCTGAAAGGAAATTCATCTCAAAGCTATTAAGAAAAGCCAGATAGAAAGGGAGCATAAAAATGAAATGAACTATGGTGAAAGGGCCAGACCCTCTTCCAGACTGCCCTACATCATTCCAGCTACCCAGGTGGAACAAAGATTTAGAGCTCCAAATAGAACTCAAGAATGGAAAGAAATGATGTGGGATTGTCTGAGAAAGGGATCAATCTATCCTGTGTTCATGGGAGATACAGGGAGAAAAAGAAGTCATTTGGCAAAGTCTCAACAGCCTAAGCTAGAAATAACATGTCCCACCCCCAAACTGCTACCATGGCCCCCATTTGAATACACCTCAAAAGCAGCCCCTGTTTCCACTGCTTTGTTTCCTGCCCAGGCGTGCAAGGGGACAAAACAAAGGAAGTGAAGAAACCACCTGGGTGCCTCCTTTGTGATACTTGGGGGACTGGTTGGTTCTAACTTTCCAGTTGTCACTGAAGGCCCTGGTGACTACAAGAGTACAGAGAAATTCTGACAAGTGATTTGGACCTTGAGGATATCCTCTAATGACCTACCTTCGGTAACTTTTCTTTTAAAGCCTCTTCAGCTGCATATCCCAGAGCTTGGTGCCATTCTTTCTCTATTATCTGTTATCTGTTAAGACACCAGCATGTCTTATCTTTCCATTTTGTTGGAGGATCTTGTGAATTCCTGAAAAACCTAGGCTTTTATTCCCACCTCCAATGGAATTTCCTCAGTTGCAGTGTTTTTCTCATTTTCTGGGTCCAAATCTTGTCCAGTCTTCAAGGAGCAGCTAAAGAGAGGCGCCTGGATGACTCAGTCAGTTGAGTGACTGGCTCTTCATTTCAGCTCCAGTCATGATCTCGGGGTCGTGAGATCGAGCCCCGTAGGGAGCTTCAAGGTGGGCATGGAGCCTGCTTGGGATTCTCTCTCTCTCTCCTCCTTTGCCCTGTACCCCCCCCCCATAAATAAATCTTTAAAAATTTTTCAAAGAGCAGCTAATGCTATTTCCAATTTGAGAAACCTTTGCAGCACCATTAGTCATTCCTTGTGGCAGCCTCCTTCCCATGTATGGAGAGTTACCCTTATAGGGCATGGTTCATTTTCCCCTACAACACTGGCAATGCCAGACACTCATTTTCCTCGCCTTCCTTGCAGCTAGGTAGGGTGTGGGCAGGTGATTTAGGCCCTTCCAGTGAAATGCTCCCATCCCAAACTAGCTTTGAGAAAAAGCAGGGATGGTACAGAGTCCATTCTGGGGGCCAGTGGGGGCTGAAGCAGCAACAGCAAATAATCTGGCTTCCAGAAGCAGTAATGGCTGTGCTTGCTGAAGCTGAATTGCTTGGGTCCTCTGGGCTAGCAGCACAGTCTTGTGCCCAGCAGCAATGGCTATGATGCCTTTGCCATTCCAGCTGCCCAAATAATTTAGAGCATTGTTTCTGCCTGCACAACCTCTAAGTGCAGCTCTCCAGCCTCCTTGAGATTCTGTAAGCACCCACTAGACTTTTAAAGAGTTTTATTGAGATATAATTCACACATCATACAACTCCACCCATTTAAAGTGTATAATTCAATGTTTTAAAGTAAATTTACAGGATTGTGCAATGATCACCACAATCTAATTTTAGAACATTTTTGTCCTTGCAAAAGACACCCCATGCCCATTAGCAGTTACTTTCCATTCTTTCCCCTACTCCTGGATCCAGTCAACCATTAGTCTATTTAATACCTCCATAAACTTGCCTATTCTAACATTTCACATAAATGCAATCGTACAATATGATTCTTTTTGTGATTAGTTTCTTTCATGTAGTACAATGTTTGCAAGTTTCATCCATGTTTAGCATGTATTGGTAATTCATTTCTTTTTAATGTTGAATAATATTCCATTGTATAGCTATCCCACATTTTATTTATCCATTCGTCTGTTGATAGGGTATTTGGGTTGTTGATAGATATCTGGACATCTCTATGTGCATTCATGTACAAGTACAGATGTTTTCTCTTCATTTCTCTTGAGTACATACCTAGGAGTAGAATTGCTGGCATAGTAACTGTGATTAACCTTTGAGAAACTGATGAACTGTTTTCTAAAGTGGCTGCACTATTTTGTAACATGTGAGGGTTCCAACTCCTCCACATCTTTGTTGCCAAATATTCTTTGTTATTATCTGTCTTTTTTATTATAGCCATTCTAGTGACTGTGAAGTGATAAATCATTGTGGTTTTTGCCCACTAGCTATTAAATAAATTCTTTCTGCTTTAATCTAGTTTCTTCCAACTAGATCTCTGACTGGTCCCTTTCTTGTTCAGTGCACACTGGCTTAACCTATCTCTGGACTGTATTACACAGTTGAGCATTTATCCATTGCCTGGATGCAAGATGCTTTTCTCCTCTCCTGGGTCATAAGCTACTGGAGGTGAAAGAGCCCATTACCTACTTCTCTGTCTCCTCTGTAATTTCTAACTGAAGCTCAGCACTTATGAGGTTGTTAATTGGAAGATTGTTGATTGGTTCATCAAAACATTTTCTTGCTTACTACACAATTCTAGAAATGTGTCTTTTATTCTTTCATTAAGAAGACTCCATCATGGAGACATGTAGCAGGTGCTGGGGACATGGATTTTGGAGATTGGTCAGATTTGAGTTCTAATTCTATCTCTGTTGATTACTAGTTGTGGGACCCAAGGATCAGTTAATTAGCCTCTCTGAGCTGTGGCTTTCCTATTTACAAAGAGAGATAATAATAGATACCTCAGATGAATGTTATGAGAGTTAAATTACATCCTGTATGTAAAACAATGGAACAGCGTGTGTGGAAATCTCTCAATAAATATTAGTTTCCTCTGCACCCCTACACTCCACTCTGCAATTCCCATTTCCAGTAATCAGGCTTAGAGGTGCATCTTAGTTATGTTTATTGTTATGAGTATTATGTTGAGGGGCCAAAGCAGTGGAAACAGAGAGGAGGGAAAGAAATTGCCCAAACTCAATGGAGAGAATAGAAAGCTGTTGATTTTAGAGAGGTCAAATATGAAATTGCCATTGAGAAGGAAGAACAGGATGCAAGGATGCCTGGGCTCTGCTGTTTACATGTCCTGTTTCCCCAAAGGACTCTTTTTTTGGGTTATGACCACATAGGCATAGAATCTTTTTAAAGCGAGGTTGATGTTTATTTCAGATGACCTATTTCTAGGGGCATTCTGGGATCTGGCTGGAAGAAGCCATGTGTACACCACAGGCTGAAGGATTAATCGTGGGAGAGGCTGGCATGAATGTTGGTGTGTTATGGGAAGATAGTTGTCTGCGGCAGCTGTCTTTATCCGTAGTATATTCAAAGAAAGCTTTCATCCTGGAGAGCTTAAAATAAAGCACCTAGTTGAGTGAAACTCTCAGTAACATAGTGAAGGGGTTGAGCTGACATTTGTGTGATAAACTAATGGGAGTTGACGCTGGTTTTTGAATGAACCTTACCTGGAGGACAATATAACTTGCCATTTATTTAATGTTAAATTTTTCTTTATCTTTTACTTTTACTAGGTAATTTAAATTCCTTTAGTAGGAGTCCAAGTCCTGCTACAGATTCTTCAGTGAAAAGCTCAGATGCCAAATAAATCTGTAAGGGTTAACAGACTGATATTTTTATTAATGTGTAAATTACTGGATGCATGGCCTTTGTGAGAGTGGGTTTTAGTGGTGAACTGAGGGAAATGATCACAAGGGAACCAGCTTCCTAGAAAAGGCACATAATAAAGGAGAAAATGGCATACAGAATGGGGAGGCTGCAGACACAGAAATTAAGTTCTTGGTTTCCCCAAAGCCAGCCCTATCTGGCTTCATTGTCATTCAACAACATTTAGTAAGCATCTACTATAGACTAGGTTCTGTGCTAAGAACTTTGATGACAAGGCAGGGCCTTTCTTGTGAAATCGTTTATGCTGTGTAAAGATCTGAATCTAATCTACCTCCTTATAGCTTGGATCCTGGGGCTCAAAAGACTGAATTCTAGCCTAGCTCAGTTTAGTTGTAGTCAATCTATGGACTTAGAAGCATGATAATAGGGACTGTTATGGTAAGCGTCTTTTTTTTTTTAATTTTTTTTATGGTAAGCTTCTGATGTGGGGGTAGTTTGTTACATAGTAATGTTGCAACAGCTGACTGATACACCATGATCAGTTTGGATTGTCTTCTAAGAGCATTAGGGAGCCACTAAAGAATTTTGATCAAGGGAGACCTTGATAACCTTCTAATTTTGGAATGATCACCCTGGCCACAGTAGGCTCATGGGTGGCCATGACTCTTTTAGGTTGGGTGCCAGAATGAGACACATGGAGCAATAGCCAAACCCCAAGTAGCTGCTAGTCCAAAGATAATGAGAGGCATGTAGTAAATATCTGAACCAACCTATAGCTTGAAGACTAAAGAATGGATCAAAGCTGGCAAGATTGGATTCAGGAAGACCAGCAAGGAGACTGTTGCAATTATGTATCCTTGAACTTGGAAAGTGACTGTAAAGGAAAGAGGGTTATTTAGGTGGTAGAATAGATTGGTCATGGTGACTGTTTAATTACATGTGAGAGTTGCAGGAGAGGAAGGTTAAGGGCAACTTGGTTGGTCAAAAGGGTAGATGAGAATGCCCTTCACTCAAGAAAAAACATTTTTTCAGGGTGAGACAGCAGCAGAGGCAGACAGGTTCACTTAAAACCTACTAAATTACTGTTTCCAAGTTAGGTCCAGAAGACATTTAGATATTCAGATCTGGAGAGCAAGAGAGTGATCTGGCTGGAGACTTGCAGTTGGTTGTAGTCAACAAACAGTACTAAGAGTTTCCTAGTGAATATACGAATCTTCCCAAGGAGATGATGTGGTATGAAAGTAAAAGAGGGCCAAGAACAGAACTCCAGAGAGTTATGACATTTAAAGCATGGGTCAAAAAAGAAGAGCCTGGAAAAAAGACTGAGTAGCTATAGAGAGTAGGAGACAGTGGATTCATGCAAACTGAAACAGTAAAGAATTGCACATAGGAGGGAGTGGTAACAGGGTCACATTTTGCAAATAGAGAATGTATATGACCTAGACATCCAATCATTGGTACTGGAGTAAAAAAGAATTGGGTTCAAGTCCTGGCTTAGCAATTTGTAGCTGTGTGACGTATTACTTTACCTCTCCAAGGCTGTTTTCTGACCTGTAAGATGGGCATATTTTTAGTACCTATTTTATATGACAAATGGGACAACAAATGAGATAGTAGATGTATGAGTACTTAAAGAAGAATTGACACACAGCGAGCCTTCATTAAATCCTAGCCATAATTATTGTTAGCCATTACTTAGCAAAAGAAAGTCATTGGTGGTCAAAGGGACAGCAGTTTTAATGGTGTGGTGGAACAGAAGCCAGGTTGTAGTGAGTAAGGGACTGAGTAGAGGAACTGAAGAAACCGTGGTAGACAGCTCCATTGCCTGACCATGAGGGAGAGAAAAAAACATAGGATAATAACTTGAAGGGAAGTACAATAGAAAATAATTTTAATTGTTTTTTCCATTTATGTATTTTTTAATAAAAATTGTGTATATTTAAGGCATACAACATGATAATTTGATATATATATATAGTGATGACTACTATAGTCCAGCTAAATAACATGTCATCTCATCACATAGCTACCAATTTTTGTGTGATGAATGCACCTGAAATCTACTCTTTTAGCATATTTCCAGTGTCCAGTGCAGTATTACTAAATATAGCAATCAGGCATATATATTAGATCTCTAGATTTTTTTCATTCCGTGTAACTATAACTTTTTACACTTTGATCAACATTTCCCTATCCCCTCAACCAAGCCCTAGAACCCATCATTCTTTTTACTCTCTGCTTCTATGAGTTATACTTTTTTTTTTTTTTTTTTTTTTTTTAGATTCCACATGTAAGTCAGATCACACAGTTTTGTTTTGTTTTGTTTCTCTGTCTGGTTTATGTCTCTTAGCATAATGTCCTCGAGGTTTATCCATGTTATCCCCAAAGGCAGGACTTTCTAATGGTTAAATTGTGTATGTATGTCACATCACCTGGTGATCACATTTATTGAAAGAGTTGGAAAAAAATTAAAATGCCCTTGGCTTAAGAATTTTTGAGTTATCTGCAAATCAACTCATTTCAGGAGTGGAAAAATCTTTAGTCATTTTTTTTTTTTTGTCATTTCTTTTTTTTTTTTTTTTAATTTTTATTTATTTATGATAGTCACAGAGAGAGAGAGAGAGGCAGAGACATAGGCAGAAGGAGAAGCAGGCTCCATGCACCGAGAGCCCGACGTGGGATTTGATCCAGGGTCTCCAGGATTGCGCCCTGGGCCAAAGGCAGGCGCTAAACCGCTGCGCCACCCAGGGATCCCCTTGGTCATTTCTTCATATCAAAATGAACGTAGGTTTCTCTATTGGATGTCTTCTACATTTAAAGAGGCAATCATACAAAATCTCCTATATACCATACATGATAAATTGTTTTAGCCAACTCTTAATGGAGGAGCAACTAGTACAACACCATCTCCCCAGACAAAAAGCATCGGAATATTCCGTTTTGTTGATTTATATATCTCTTCATATGTTTCTTCATCAATTTCTATAGTAGACACAGTTTCTTCCACATCTCCCAAAATCATATTTAAATGCTGATCATAAGCATGTAATCTGCCTCGAAGCTCTAGGTCATTTCTCATTTTCACATAAATTCGTTCATCCAGGCTGAGTCTGATGAGATCCAGGGGCTCTTCTACAGTGTTGGTAGTTTGTTGCTGGTCCACGTCGTCTGCCATCTTTCAAACCCTTCGCCCTTTCCCCACATCACATCTTTTTTATCCTTTCATCTGCTGAAAGACATTTGGGTTGGTTTCATATCTTGGCTATTGTGAATAATGCTTCAGTAAACAAGGGAGTGCAGCTATCTCCTTGAGATTCTGATTTAATTTCATTCAGGTATATACCCAGAAGTGGGATTCCTGAATCATATGGTAGTTCTATTTTTAATTTTTTGAGGAATCTCCATACCATTTTCCATAATAGACATATCAATTTACAATCAAGAGTTCCCTTTTCTCTACATCATCAACAACACTTGTTAGCTTTTGTCTTTTTGATTGTAGCCATTCTAACAGGAGGGAGGAGATATCTAATTGCAGTTTTGATTTACATTTCCTGGATGATTTGTGATCTTGAGCACTTTTTTATATGTCTGCTGGCCATCCCTATGTCTTCTTTTGAGAAATGTCTATGCAGATCCTGTGCCCTTTTTTAAATTGAGTTATTATTGCCATTATGATTATTATTATTTGCTATTGTGTTGTTTGAGTTTCTTATGTATTTTGGATATTAACCTCTTATTAGATGCATAGTTTGCAAATATTTTCTCTCATTCTGTAGGTTGTCTTTTCGTTCTGTTGATTGATTGCTGTGTACAAGCTTTTTTTTTTTTAAGCTTTTTAGTTTAATACTGTTTGTCCCTTTCAAGAGAAAATTAACTTTGCATGTTTATAGGCTGTGAGGAAAGTTGCAAGAAAGAAAAGAGATAATTGGTAGAGCAAAGCCTCAGAGGATGACAGAACCCCAAGAATGAGTGGTAGAATAAGGCTTCAACTGTTGAAAAAAATAAAAGGTGGCCTTTCCACTGAAAATGGAAGCAAAGTTTCAAAAAGGATAAGTAAAAGGACATGCTGAAAATTTCATTTTCCAGAATCCCAAAGATCTGAAGATGGGACAGAATGGCCAGACTCACCTCAAAAGACAAACATTAGGAAGTAAGCTACATTTCAATAGCTCATGGTATTGAAGGTCATGGATCAGGAGCAGGGGCTCTAGATGGCTTCTGACATAGGAGATAGGGTGTAAAGTCTCTATACTGGTGAAAGGCAGTGTATGTCTTATATGATACCTCCTCATAACTAATTCCTCAAACCTTCAGTGAAGTTATGAAATTCATGAAACCATTATTGTAATTGGATTTCCTGTGGAAAATAGTGAAGAGGCCAAGGTAAGCATCCTAGCTATCAGGGGCTCCTTACAGAGAAAACACAAGGTGCAAAAAGAATAGATAAGACAAAAGCAATTAAAGTGTTGTATTTGCATAAACCTTAAGGAGGGTCTCCTGACTTATGCAGGTAGAGAAATTGAGGGCTTAGGCTCAGGTCAAATTGCTTAGGTCTCTGATAGTCAGAGGGACACCCAAAGTCATATTGCAGTTATGTAAGTTTGTTAGGGAGGGGATGTGGGCGGGGCTGAACAAAGCAGCAATTTTGTTGAGGTTGTTCCTATTTTATCACACACACACACATATTTGCTTTTTTTTTTTTCCAGCTAAGTGGGAGGCAAAGTCAGTTACCATGAGTTCTGGTGGTAGTGATACCACTAGAGGATTGAGGAGATTGGTAATGGTGAAATCTACAGGGCAATATGATCCTCAAAGGAGCTCGATGTTTAAGGTTCAAGAAGCCTGAAAGCAGAAACTTGGCTTACTCCATTTGGAGTTTCACCAGGTGGGTTCTGAAGAGAATAAGCAAGAGTAGGGAGGGTACAAATTTCACAAAGAGGGATATGAATGATGGATCATCGATGGATCTTCTCCATGTTGTTGTACAGGAAAAAAAGTTGGATTTAAAAATATACAATTAGGGCAGAGCCCTTATTTCAAGTCCATTTAATCTGACCCAAGTTTTTCTCTCTTTTTTCAAGTTCCTACTGCATATTTAATTTCACAATGGACAGACCCGTATCAAATTTTAAATGATAAAGTCAAACAATAGATCAGTGAAAACTCACTTTTCATCCAATTTTTCAGAGCTATGTCATTTGTATAAAGTGAAGCACACTTGTGCCAAGGCTTTACAGTAAGCTTATATTTAAAGATATTTATGTCACGTATGATTTATGATTAAACAACTAATATCCATAACAACAAGCGTCTTATCTACCAGTGTGGCAGAGACAGCAAGTGTTGTCATCTCCATGTTGCAGTAGGAAACTGAAGCGGGCTGAGACAGAATCACCTCTTCAAGGGTTCTTTGTATTCCAGAGCATCTCAGTTTCTGAATATATGGTATATCATGTAAACTTCCAAACAAGAACAGTGAACAAATAAGCTATCATCTATTAATATTTATGGAGCCCTTGTGTCATGCTTAGCCTATGGTGAGTACTATAAATTATTAAGATGAAGATGTGCAATGTATATTCCTAGGCTTAAAAATTCTATAATCTGGTTAGAGAGTTCAAAACTCAATATACTAGAAGTTTACAAAGAATATTAGAGATAAATAACTTGAGACAATGACAGGAAAAATCCTGAGGCATGTGTGACGTGACCAGTGAGTGGAATAGACAGTAAATTGGAGGTCAGAGGAAAGAAGATGTCAGAATAGGCTGGTGTTGATAGAGAAGATTTAACATAGGAGGTGAGAATTTGATTGGACCTTGGGGAATGGGTAGTGTTTGGTGAATCATCTTTATTATTATCATCTTACTTATACATGAACAGTTGTATAAATATGAACCCTCACAAGTCTCCATTTTATTTTATTTATTTATTTATTTAAGATTGTATTTATTTATTCATGAGAGACACACAGAGAGAGAGAGAGAGAAAGAGAGAGAGAGCAAGAGGCAGAGACACAGGCAGAGGGAGAAGCAGGCTCCATGAAGGGAGCCCCATGTGGGACTCAATCTCAGGTCTCCAGGATCACGCCCTGCTCCAAAGGCAGGCGCCCAATTGCTGAACCACCCAGGTGTCCCACAAGTCTCCATTTTAAAGGACAGTTTTGGATAGAAGTCTGAAAATAATTCCCTTTGAATAAGTATCAAGAAGAGGGGAAGATAAGAGAAAATACACTGAAGATTAATTTTAGTAAAAATTATATTTTCCCCCTGAGAACTGGCTCTGCTGGATCAGATTGAGTTTCCTTAGTATTCTCACCTCCTCCTATCTCACCTGTGCCTAAAATCTGCACTTGTGACATGGGTGAACCCTCTAGCTGCCCTGGTTCTTGATGCTCTATTATGTTTTATTCCCCTATAAAGGAAAAGTAGGCTAAACCTTGCTGGTTTTCCAGAATGTTCACTTCAGTTTTCTGAGGAATTCTCCTGGGGTTGGTAAATATTGTGGCCTGGACAGAATCATGGCAGGGCACGGTATAGCTATTACTCCCCCTCAAGTGGAGAGCTTATGGTCAAGGGTTCTGAGAAATATACAGTTCAGAGTTCCTACCCAACTGATGACTGGAGAGTCAGTTGTTAGGAATAGAAAGGTCATTGAATAGGGACTGCCACTTGGTATTAGAGTCCTCTGGACTCTCACTGGGGGAGCAGACTCACACCAGAACAACTCTTCAAGAATGGGTCCTTGACATTATGACCTGAATCCAGTGGGTTCTGAACTTGTCTATTCTTCAAATCCACACACCCATGCCTTCTTTACCCCTCCATACAAAAATCTGATTCTCCTATTTTCTTCTAAAACGAAGTTAGGTGATCCATAAAAAAGAGTTTATCTGCCCATTAAATGCAAGCATTCAGCAGTCCAAAGCTGTATATTTAGAAACACAGTTGACTTTGGTCAAGATGAGGCCCAAGAAGACATGGGAAATCCTCTTTCTACTCCTAACACATAAAGGTGCTAGAAACTAAAAAAAAAATTTTTTTTTTTTAATGTATAGCTGAGCTTGTAAAGAAGAAATTTCCAGGTGTCAGAAATTGAGAATCTACAGAGGTGAGGGCTACTTATATGTCTTATGAGTAATCCCAGCATCTTTGGGTATGAATTTTAACAAGTGGAAAGAAGGGCAGTCAAGTCTTTAGTTCTGCACATGGGAGTAGGCATAATTAGGCTCCCCTCCAGATCATGCACCAGGCTCCCATTCTTGGGCCGTGGATAACAAAAGAGTTAGCTAAGAAATAAATATCCTTATTCCATGCTGCCTATGCAGGCTGGCAATGCAGGCTTAATTTCTCACAATAACGTCATCACATAGAAACTCTGTGCCAAAAATCTAAACTAAATATTTGCATGTAATCGGTGAACCCCCAGCAAAGGCAATCTTGAAAAGCCTGACGGGTTCTTATCCACAACCCAGGACATCATGCAAAAGGCACTTTAAGTGTGCTTAAAAGTATTCCAATGGTGGTGGTGGGGGCAGGGGAGAACTTGTAAGGACAGGACATACTTTTTTTAAAAGGGGGAATTTGAAAGAGAATCCTGTAGCATGGCAGATCTTCCAAAGCTGTTACACATGGATGGCCACAACAATGTTTCCCATCCCACATGCTTTTCTCTTACAATATGTCCTTTATACTCCTTCCATCAAGAGATGAGGCCTAAAAAAAAGGAGGGGGGGTGAGGTCTATGTTACCTCCCTTGGTGGACATGATTGGGACTCACTTGTAATTAATAGAATGAAGTGTAAGTGACACTGTGACTTCTGAGGTTAAATCAGAAATGTGGGGCAGTTTTTGCCTTGCTAACTGGATCACTTGTGGTAGAGTCCTGAACTGCCATGTAAGGAGACCAGCTGCCTAGGAGTTGTCAGGGGTGAGGAAGCCCAAGTTAGCCCATGCAAAGTGACCCCATGTAGAGGTCCTGTGACTAAAGAAGGAGAGAGATCTCTGGCCATCTACAACTCCTCTAGCACCTGCTGTTCTAGCTCCAAACACTAATTGCAACTGCATAAGAGATCCTAGGCTGGAATTTCTGATGGAAACTTTTCTAAATTCCTCATCTACAACATCATGAGCAAAATAAAAAGGTTGTTTTAAGCTGTTAAGTTTTGAGATAGTTTGCTATGTAGCAATCAATAACTGGAACATACAGAAACCCCAGAAGTTGAAATATTGAGAAAATTTACTGAGACAACTGGACTAAATAGTAATTTAGTTTAGCGGAAGAGAACATGACAGAATTAGAATTACAGAAAATACCTAAAGAAATTATACAGAATGCAGAGCACAGACAGAAAAAACAGAAAAATCAAAAGGGAAATTAGGAGACATGGAAGTTGAAATAAGAGGTTATACCAGATGTCTGGTAGGCATTGCAGAGAAAGAAAAATGAGATGAGAGGAGAGCAAATATTTAAAGAAATAATGGCTGATTATTTTCCAGAATCAAGGAAAGATATGAGTCTTCAAGTAGAAATTATACAAATGAGTTAAGTAGAATAAATAAAAATAAATCCAAATCTCAACCTAGTAGAAGAGTGGAAATATAGAAACTCAAGGTATAA
Organism: Canis aureus; assembly: GCF_053574225.1. Classification (NCBI taxonomy): domain Eukaryota; kingdom Metazoa; phylum Chordata; class Mammalia; order Carnivora; family Canidae; genus Canis; species Canis aureus. Next base: position 52,837,837 of record NC_135621.1, read on the forward strand.
GAGAAAACCCTAAAACTTGAAGATAGAAAGAACAGATATCTGTTGGATTAAGCCATGCAAAATAGAGATCAACTGTAGATCAAAAATGACTGAGCAGGGATGTTGCTTCTGTGTATGAAGGAGTAACTGCTGTGGAAATTGCCCTCCATCTGTAAATAGCTAGAAAGCAAGACAACTGTATTGACCCAAATGTCCACTACTTGTGAACAGATTAACACATTGTAGTTTATCCATATAGCTGAATTTTAAGTCAGCAATAAAAAGGAGCAAACTCCTGATAAGAATGAGAAGAATAAATCTCAAGAGCATTATGCTAAATGAGAGGAACAAGATATAAAAGAGCATGTGCTGTATGACTCCACGAATGTGAAATTCTAGAAAATTCCATCTGATCTATAGTGTCAAAGAGCAGATCAGGAGCTTACTAGGAATAGGAGGAGGGAATAGGCTGTAATGGGTAATGAGGGAATGTTTTTGGGTGTTGGAAATTTTTAAAAAATATTTATTGATTTATTTTAGACAGAGAGGGGAGAGAGAGAGAAAGAGAGAGAGGCGCCAGGGGGCAGAGGGAGAGAGAGAGAACCTCACGCAGACTCCCCACTGAGCATAGAGTCTGACTTGGGGCTTGATCCCATAACCCTGAGATCATGACCTAAGCCGTAATCACAAGTCAGACGCTTAACCCACTGAGCCACCCAGGTGCCGCGGGTGTTGGAAATATTTTATATCTTGATTGTGATGGTGGTTACATTGCTGTACACTTGCCACAACTCATTTATTTATATACTTTGCTGAGTTTTATTACTTGTAAATTTACTTTAATAAAATATGGTCAGATACTGGAAATTTCATATAGTTCAATAAAGCATAAAGACAGAATGGCAGCAGTCTTTTCATTAGTAACAATAATGCTAAAAGCCACAGCATAATATTTTGAAAACACAGGAAGAAACTTCATATCAACTTAGGAGTCTTTAAATAGTTAAATCAGTGGCTTTCCAACATTAGTGTGTATCAGAATCACCTGGAGGATTTATGCAAACAATCTCCACAGTTTCTGATTCAGGAGGTCTCAGGTGGGCTGAGAATATGCTTTCTAACAAGTTCCTACATATTTCAGATTCTACTGTTGTAGGGACTATACTTGAGAACCACCATCTGAGCCATCACATGAGACCTAGTGAAAAAAAATTTAGTCTTAAACAACAGCTAAGAGAGCTTAGTATCTACAAACCCTCTCTGAAAGAAGTAGGATGCTATTCTTCAATACTGAGGAGACCAAATCCAAAAGGGGTAAACATGAAGCAAGAAACACTTCCTTGGAGATTACCAATGTGTCTCCCCCACTAAATTGCTGAAACACTGGAGGGGTTTCTTTTATTCCATCCTGTGGAAGGTTTCCTTCTCCTTGCCAAGAATATGTTGCATGACTTCTCATAATAGTAAAAAAGCAGAGGAGAAAGGAAGTTCTGTTCTACTACACTTAATAGATCTAATCATTTTCCTGCTACAAATGTAAGAAGCACTTAATTGTCAGTAGGAGAGACCAATCACAGTACACACTTCCAGCTAGACTTTTCATGTGGTGACAAAATAAGTGGGAGGTCGTGGAAATGACCAACCCTGGGTGCAGGCAGTAAGAGGCTGCACTTTCTCTAGAAGTGCTGAAAACAGTTGTGAAACCAAGTTACAGGAGATAAGCTTTTGATGGTCTCCATGTGCCAGCAATTCTAAATGATGTCAGTGATAAAATACTCATCCTCCAAAAATCTTTGTCTAAGTTCTAAACAATTGTTGACATTTTCTTACATTTTAAGAATATATGTAAACTTCAAATTAGCATATTTTTGTAATACATCCTTTAATAAATACTACATTCTGCATGAAAGTTAATGTGGAAAATTTTAGTTACACAGTCAGCTTCCAATATATTGAGACTTACCCACAGGGCTTTTGTTTCAAGAGTAACTAACAGGACAGAATTTTTGGGTTTGCTTTCTCCCTCTAACCCCAGAGGTATTATGTATTTCCAAATTTAAATAGTAGATTAGAAATAACCCTCATACCATAGTGCTTGTAAAAACAAAGAAACAGAGCTTGAGTTACCAAAATTCTTTCTACGTGACCACTTAGACTTTTTAATTGTGTCTGAAATTTAAGATGGTAAGATAGAATGTAAAATTCGCGCTGTAATATTTTTGTTTAGTGAGTGCAAATTTTAGTTCATTCAAAATGATTTTTACTGAATATCTTTAAAACTGAAAAAACTTTTTTAGTTATTTTTTTCTTCATGAAACCATGACCTGCTGAAATCAAGAGTCAGACACTTAATCGACTGAGCCACTCAGGCACCCTAGGGTTTTTAATCTTGGACTCCAAAAATGCACTATCATTAAAATTTATTAATCCACTACCGATTTCCTTTTATGCATTGTAATATTTATATATCTCTTTATTTTTTATTGCCATGTATGCTAGTAAACACATACACATTTAAATAAAATACAGATTTTATTTAAAATCTGTTTGCTTTTCTGGCCATCATGATTATTTGTTTAATTTTATTATTATGACTGAAATAATTTTGTCATCTAGAGGAGGGAATGTTAAAAATGATATGCCCTTTGCTGGCTGGTAGTGGGTGTTGGTGAAGTCTCAAGTGATCCCGTGGAATAAAAAATATATAAAAATATAAATATTACAATGTATAAAAGGCAATTGGTAATAGATTACTACTTTTTTATGATAATGCATTTTTGGAGTCAAAGATTAAAAATCCTTATGTTTATATATTATTATGTAATTAATAATAGTTTAAAAGCAAATCAGAAATAACTAAAAATAAATTTCAGTTTTAAAGATAGTATTCAGCAAAAACCATTTTGAATGAACTAAAATTTGCACTCACTAAACAAAAATGTTATACCTAAAATTTTACATTCTATCTTACTATTTTAAATTTCAAACAGAATTAAAAAAGTCTAAGTGGTCATGTAGAAAGACAGAATTTTGGCAATTCAAGTTCTGTTTCTTTGTTTTTACAAGCACTATGGTATGAGGGTTTATTTCTAATCTACTATTTAAATTTGGAAATACATAATACCTCTGGGGTTAGAAGCAGAAAGCAAACTCAAAAATTCTGTCCTGTTACTAACTTACTCTTAAAGAGGACAGAAAAGTGGAAAGAAGTTTAACTTTTCCGTTAACAAACTACAGTAGTTGAGAAAGCACCCCCTTAACTCCAAGGAACACAGGAGTGGCAGTAGTGATGAAGTGGGAGGCTGAGAGCTGATGTTGGAGCAATGATGATGGCATGGTAGCATTGGCCACTCCACAGGGAGGACACTACACAGAGAGCAGCAACAAGAAACCCATAAAAACTGAATGTACGTCATTTTTAAATGGGGAATTCATCAGATACGAGCATAAGCCACCTATGATCTCTAGAAGAGACAACACATGGAGGTTTGGATGGGAATCAAAGACAAATATGTCACTTGTCATTTAAGGCTATAATTGTCACTAATCAGATGTGGCTTCAGTAAACAAAGCTTGCCTTGGCTTGAAAGTAGTCCTCCCTGACTGTAGTCCCATGACATAAATCAATAATAATTTTGAGTAACAGTACCAAGAAGGATATATTGTATTTAGCTGTGTGTGTGTGTGTGTGTGTGTGTGTGTGTGTGAGTTTTATTAAAAAAATTCTGCAAGGCAATTACCAGAGCCAGCCCTGGACTTAATTAAGAAGTTGATAAAACCATATGGTGTTGTTCAAATTCTGTATCTGGCTTCATTCTGGTCCTTAAACCTCTAGTGTATGCCCACCTTCTTTTCACAAGGCACCTGGGGTCATCCTGTTCTCCCTGAAGATTCCTCTAATAAGAATATTCTTTAAGGTCTAAAGGGCTAAAAACTGCCAAATGTAATCAGACCCAGCAAATTTACTTTTTTAAGTATAAGCTTTTTATTTTGCAATGATTGAAGATTCACATGTAGTTTTAAGAAATAAAATAGAAATCTCATGCGCCTTCTGTGCAGTTTCCCCCAGTGATAACATCTTGATAAACTGGAGCACAATATCATAACCAGGTCATTGAAACTGATACTTGGGACTTAGAACATTTCCATCACCATAAACATCCCTCATGCTGCCCTTTAATGGCCCTGCCCTATCCACTTCCCTCCCACCCCCTGCTACTTCCTTGACTCCTGGCAACAAAAATGCTCGCTATTTCTATAATTTTGTCATTTCAAGAAACGTTATATAGATAAAATCATATAGTATGTAAACTTTAGGAATTGGCTTTTTAAAAAAGATTTTATTTATTTATTTGACAGAGAGAGAGAGAGAGCACACAAGCAGGCAGAAGGAGGGGGAGAAGAAGGCTGAAGAAGGCTCCCTCCTGAACAGGGAGCCCTATGTGGGGCTTGATCCAGTACCCTGGGATCATGACCAGAGCCAAGGGCAGACGCTCAACCAACTGAGCCACCCAGGCACCCCAGAAATTGGCTTTTCTTACTCAGCATACTTCTCTGGAGACTCATTCAAGTTGCTGTTTATATCATAGTTCATTCCTTTTTATTGCTAAGTAGTATTCCATGGCATCAATGTATCACAGGTTTTTTTTTCTTTAACCATTTACACATTGAAGGACACTTGGTTCTAGTTTTTGATTATCATGAATAAAGCTGCTATAAATATCCATGTGCAGGTTTTTTTGTGAATGTAAATGTTCACTTCTCTGGTATAAACACCCAAGAGTTTATTGCTTGGTTACGTGGTAGTTGCATGTCATTGTTGTTGTTGTTTAGAAGAAACTGCAAAATTATTTTCCCGAGTGGCTTTCCCATTGTGCATTTTTACCAGCAATATGTGAGGGATCTAATTTCTCCACATCCTCATCAGCATATGGTGTTGTCATTATTTTTTGTTTTAGCCATTCTGATAGGTATATAATGATATTTCCTTGTGGTTGTAATTGGCACTTTCCTAATGGCTAATAAAGTAGAACATCTTTTCATGTACTTTGTGCCATCTGTATATCCTTTTTAGTAAGATGTCTGTTGATGTCTTTTTCTCATTTTCTCATTGGATTGTTTGTTTTATCTATTGCATTTTGAGAGCTCGTTATGTTTTCTAGATGCTAGTCCTTTGTCAGATATGTGTTTTGCAAATAATTTCTCCCAGGTCATAGCTTGTTTATCTTTTTATCCACTTAATGAGTTCTTTCAAAGAGCAAGAATTTTTAACTTTTACTGTCTCATTTATCAGTTTCTCTTTTCATGGATTGTGCTTTGGAGGGCCCTAGGCTGGAACTATGGTTTTTTTCTCCTGTTGCATTTGGCTATAGTAAAGCAGTTATTGTCTAAAAGTTTTTCATCTTTCTGGTTCTTGGCTAGAGAAATCAAGCTTTTATTGGGACTTTATGTCTGTGCTTGCTAGCATTTCCATGTTGCCATCTTCTTCCAACACCCAGTTTGGGAAGAGGGGGCAAAAAAAAAATTCAGGTAATTCACCATATTTCATTCCTTTGGTCCTGGTCCCTAGCCAGTCTAATGTCTTGTCTCTACCATTTAGAGTACTTATGTTTTAAAATACAGTGTCCAGGGTTAGTAGGAAGACTAGAGAAAGGTTTATCTCTATTTACCTCAAAGCAGAAGTCCTGTATTTACTTTCAATTGGAGATTTAGGGATAAAGTCTGATGAAAGAAAGTGGGGCATCAGATTTTTATTTTGGTTATTTTTTTATAGTAAGGCCAGTCCTATTAAACTATAAGAACACAAATCCCTTTAAAATCAAAGACAGGTTCACTGACATGGATATATATAGAGAGGATTCACAGTCTGATTTATTAGCACATTAAGCCACAAATAAACAGGCAAATACATATGTTAATATAGATCAAGAATGATCGACTTTTAGAATGAATCAAGTTAAATATGTATTAAAGGAAGTAGCTATAGGAGTGTCATGAGTAAGTTCTTTCTTTGAATCAATCTGGGAAGAATGCCTAAAGGAAATGATCTTTCAGGAGTTAATGTACAATACGGGAAAGGGGTTTGTCACCTAGACGGTGAAAAACCTGCAAGGTGTAATATTTTCCAGTGCATTTTTTCATCCCTAGAAGTTTAATTAGTGTGTTTTTATATTTTCTACTACTTTCTCCATTTTGTTCGTATTTTTTCCCTATCTTCTTAAATGAACAGAGCTTATTTATGATAGCTGTCCTCTGTGGGAAAGGTAGTGGGAAACAAATTGTGGAGCAGCTCTGGGGTGAATTGAGGAAGAGACTGAGATGCAAAGATGAGAGAAATGAGGTAAAATCAGAGTCTTGAAATTTTTGAGATAGAAGAAACTAAAAGAGGGGTGCCTGGGTGGCTCAGTCCATTAAGTGTCTGTCTTCAGCTCAGGTCATGATCCCAGGTCCTTAGATTAAGCCCCCAAGTCAGACTCCCTGCTCAGCAGAGAGCCTGCTATTCCCTTTTCCTCTGCCCCTGCCCCCTGCTCTTGCCCTCACACGTGCACATTCTCTCTCTCTCTCTCAAATAAATAAATAAATAAATAAATAAATTTTTTTTTTTAAAAAAGAAGAAACCTAGAGATTATCTAGTCCCACCCACCTCCTCATTGTAAGCGGTAAATGTCAGGGTGGTGAGGCATGAACACACAGAGGGTCATTGTGCTTATTGCACTCATGTGTACATACAAATATCTTTTGTAGAATCATTTAAGAATATCATATAGACATAATACCCCTTACCTAAATATGTTAGTTTGTCTTTTCTAGGAAAAATGACATTGATATTCCCTTGCATAATTACTATACAGTCATCAGATTCAGGAATTTAATATGGTACAATGTCATTATCTAATATTTAGTACATGTTTACATTTACCAGTTTCCCCAATAACATCTTTTATATTCATTTTCCTTTCCCTCTGATCCAATATCCTGTCCAAGATCAGGTGTTGCATTTAGTTCTCATATCTTCCTAGTCTTCTTTAAAATGGAGCATAGAAACCACAATGAGATACCACCTCACACCAGTGAGAATGGGGAAAATTAACAAGGCAGGAAACCACAAATGTTGGAGAGGATGCGGAGAAAAGGGAACCCTCTTACACTGTTGGTGGGAATGTGAACTGGTGCAGCCAGTTACACTGGAAAACTGTGTGGAGGTTCCTCAAAGAGTTAAAAATAGACCTGCCCTACGACCCAGCAATTGCACTGTTGGGGATTTACTCCAAAGATACAGATGCAGTGAAATGCCGGGACACCTGCACCCCGATGTTTCTAGCAGCAATGTCCACAATAGCCAAACTGTGGAAGGAGCCTCGGTGTCCATCGAAAGATGAATGGATAAAGAAGATGTGGTCTATGTATACAATGGAATATTCCTCAGCCATTAGAAACGACAAATACCCACCATTTGCTTCAACGTGGATGGAACTGGAGGGTATTATGCTGAGTGAAGTAAGTCAGTCGGAGAAGGACAAACATTATATGGTCTCATTCATTTGGGGAATATAAATAATAGTGAAAGGGAATATAAGGGAAGGGAGAAGAAATGTGTGGGAAATATCAGAAAGGGAGACAGAACATAAAGACTCCTAACTCTGGGAAACGAACTAGGGGTGGTGGAAGGGGAGGAGGGTGGGGGGTGGGGGTGAATAGGTGACGGGCACTGAGGGGGGTACTTGACGGGATGAGCACTGGGTGTTATTCTGTATGTTGGTAAATTGAACACCAACAAAAAATAAATTTATTATAAAAAAATAAAAATAAAATGGAGCATAGAATGTCCTTCAGTTGGGTTTGTTTGTTTCACTCTAGTTACATTCAAGTTATAGATTTTTGGCATGAGTACTATATAAGTGATATTGTGTCTTCTTCAGTATATCATATCTTGAAGTGCATAGTGTCAGGTTATCTTCTTATTGATGATAATTTTGATCACTTGGTCATGGTGATACCCACCAGGTTTTTCATTTCATGAAAGGTTGCCATTTCTAACTTTGTTTGTTTGTTTTTTTTTCATTTCTAACTTTGTAATCAATGTGTAATCATTTCTGGTATTCTTCATTGCCTTGTGTAGATCCAAATTTCTGTTATTTTTTTACCTCCCTGTATAACTTCCTTTATCATCTTTTTGTAGGAAAAATCTGCTGTAAATAAATTGTCACCACTTTGTCTGAAAATGTCTTTACTTCACTTTCATTCTTAAAATATATTTTTGCTGGTTAAAGAATTCTAGATTTTCAGCTTTCTTCTTTTAGTAAAGAAGTAAAGAGGTAAAAAAGACCCATTGTCTTCTGGTTGCACAGTTTTTGACAAAAAGTATGCCATAATTCTTATCTTGGTTCTACTTTGTATCCTATGTTTTCCTCTGACTTTGTTTATTTTTTTTTGTCAGTAATTTGATTATGAATCAAATTGGCATGGTTTTCTTTTTTTTTTTTTTTGGCATGGTTTTCTATAGACTTATTCTGCTTTTTGAAGTGGTAGGTAATATTATTGATTTCAGATTTTCTGCCTTCTAATATAAGTAATTAAATACATAAATTTCCCTCTAAACACTGCTTCATCTATATTTCATAAATGTTGATATGTCATGTTTCATTCTCATTCAGTTCAAGATATTTTCCAAGTTTCCTTGTGATTTCTTTTTTGATCCATAGATTATTTAGAAATGTGTTATTTATTTTCTATTTCTGATTTCCTCAAAAAATTATAAAAGATATTATTTATTTACTTGACAAAGAGGAAGAGAACACAAGCAGGGAGGCGCTCCTCCTCAATTTTTTTTTTTTGACTTCTAACTAATTTAGTGTGGTCAGATAACGTACTTTAAATAATCTTAATACTTTTAAATTTATTGAAACTTGTTTTATGGTCTCGTATATGACCTATCCTGGAGAATGTTCTATGGACTCTGAAAAGAATGTACATTTTGTCATTTGGAGGTATAGTGTTCTGTAAATGACAGTTGTGTCAAGTTGGTTGTGTTGTTCAAGTCCCCTATAATCTTGTTTATTATCTAGTTTTATCAATCACTGAGAAAGGACAGTTGATGTTTCTAACTGTAACTGTTGAATTGGGTATTTCTCCTTTTAATTCTGTCAATTTCTTCTTTATGTGTTTTAGGGCTCTGCTGTTAGGTACATATATATATTTATAATTTTTATTTTTCTTCACTGAAGAAAACTATCCTCTTGAAATTTAACTCTTTTCACCCTTATGAAATTTCCCTTCTCTTCTAGTAGGATTTCTTGTTTGAATGTTTATTTGTCTGATATTTATATGGCCACCCCAGCTTTCTTATGGTTACTATATGCATGGTATACCTTTTTGTCATCTGTATTAGTCAGGGTTCTCTACAGAAATAGAACCAACAACACACGCGCGCGCGCACACACACACACACACAGAGATAGAAAGATGTTTATTCTTATGGAATTGGCTCCTATGGCAAATCTAAAATCTGCAGAGTAGGCTGGGAGGGTAAAGACCCAGGAGAGTTGTAGTTTGATCTAAAGGCCATCTACTGGGGCACTTGGGTAGCTCAGTTGGTTAAGTGTCTGTCTTCAGCTCAGGTTATGATCTTGGGGTCCTGGAATCTAACCTCCTTTTGGGTTCTGTGCTTAGCAGGGAGTCTGTTTCTCCTTTCTCTGCCCCTCTTCCCACCACTTGGGCTCTCTCTCTCTCTCTCTCAAATAAATAAAAATGCAAAAAAAACTAAACAAAAAAATCCAACCAACCAACCAATGAAACAACCAAAGAACCCAAAGGCTATCTAGTGGCAGAAGTCCTTGTTGCTCAGGAGAGGTCAGCTTTTGTTCTATGAAGATCTTCAACTGATTTAGATAAGGCGCACCCATTTTATGAAGGGTAATCTGCTTTACTCAAAGTCCATCCACTTAAATGTTAATTGCATCCAAGAAACATTTTCACAGAAACATCCATAATAATGAATAATGTTTGACTAAATATCTGGGCACTATGGCCCAGTTAAGTTGACACATGAAATTAACAATTACACCATTCTTTTACTTTCAATCCATTTGTGTCTTTGAATCTAAACTTTTTCTCTTGTAGACAGCATATCATTGGATCTTGTTCTTTCATCCAGTTTGACACTCTCTGCTTTTGGAATGAAACATTTAATCTAATCACATTTCACATAATATTTAACATGGTTGGATTTACATATGTCAGATTCCTGTCTTCAGTATGTCTCATGGCTTTTTTGTTTCTGTGTTCCTTCTTTGTTGTATTTTTTTGTGTATCATTTTTTGTTGTTGTTGTAGGGAATATAACGTACATCTTAATTACCACAAGCTACTGCAGGTTAATACTTAATTCCAGGAAAATGTAGCAATGTTGCTCCAACATAACTCTATTTTGACCTTCTTCCTTTGTGATATTATTGTCATATAAATTTTTAAAAGATTTCTTTATTTACTTCAGAGAGACAGAGTACAAGTGAGGAGAGGGGCAGAGAGGAGAGAGAGAATCTTAAGCAGACTCTCCACTGAACATGGAGACCCACACAGGGCTTGATCTCATGACTCTGAGATCATGACCTGAGTCAAAATCAAGAGTCAGATGCTTAACCATCTGAGCCACCTAGGCACCCTGTCATATAATTTAATATGTGTGGTATAAACCCAACAATATAGCATTATAATTATTATTTTATACAGTCTCATATTTTTAAAGAAATTTAAGAGAAAAAAGAGAAATATATTTATTTATAAACTATATATTTATAAATACACATTTTCTTATATATTATATTTATCTGTGTGTTCTATTTACCCACATATTTATTATTTCTGTGCTCTTTATTTCTCTCTGTGGATTATATTTACGACCTAGTATCACTTTCTTTAAGCCCAAAGGACTTCCTTTAGTATTTCCTGTTTGACAAGTTGACTAGTAACACATTTTCTGAATTTTTGATCATTAGAAATGTCCTTATTTTTAGTTTTTTTTTTCATTTTTTCCATTTATGATAACACAGAGAGAGAGAGAGAGGTAGAGACACAGGCAGAGGGAGAAGCAGGCTCCACGCACCGGGAGCCGGATGCGGGACCCGATCCTGGGTCTCCAGGATCGTGCCCTGGGCCAAAGGCAGGTGCCAAACCGCTGCGCCACCCAGGGATCCCTAGTTTTGATGGATATAGAATTCTTGATTAAAAGGATTTTCTTATAGCACTTTGTGTCACTCTTCTGCTTTTTGGACTCCATTATTTCTGATGAAAATTAGATATTAATCATATTTTTGTTCCCTTGTACATGATGAGTCATTTTTTTCTTACTGATTTTGAGATCGTCTTTGGTTTTCAACTTTTTGACTATGATGTCTTTGTGGGTGGAGCTCGAAGTTTATCGTTCTTGAAGTTTGTTGCACTTCTTGGATTTAAAGAGTAATGTTTGCCATGAAACTTGGAGAATTTTTAGTTTTTATTTTTTCATACTTTTTTCTAACTCTTTCTCTCCTCACTTCCTGGGTGCTCCTATTATAGGTATGTGGGTATGTTTGTTGCTGTCCCACAAGTCTTTGAGGTTCTCTGTTCATTTTTTCTTCGTTCCTTTTTCTATTTTTCAGATTGGAAAATTTCTACTGATATATCTTCAAATTCACTGATTTGCTCTTCTGCCAATCTGCTGTTCAGCCCATTTACGGAATTTTTCATTTTAGTTATTGCACTTTTCAACTCTAGAATTTCCATTTGGTTCTTTTTTATAGTTTCTATTTCTGTATTGACATTCCTTACTTATTAGACATTTTCATGTTTTATTTTAATTCTTTGAACAAAGTTTTCCTTAATTATTTAAAATTATTTATAATAGCTGCTTTGAAGTGTTTGCTCAATCTAACATCTGGGCTCACAGAGTTAGTTTCTATTGACTGATTTATTTTTTCCTGAATGTGGACCACAATTCACTCTTTCTCTGCATTTCTTATAATTTTTGGTTGGCACTGAGCATTTTCAATGATACATTGTAGCAAGTCTGGATTCTGATTTTCCCCTGATTTAAAAAAAAAATTGTCTGGGCTTCAGTGATGGAATCTTCTCCCCCATGAGTTGCAGACCACAGCTGATGTCTCTGCCCAGATATTTTTTATTCTTTTTTTATTGTTCTGGCCTACTAGAAGTCATCTCTGTGTCTGAAGGGCCTGGTGGTCAGCCAGTGATTTGAGCAGAGATTTTGCTTAAACACCTTGAGTCTATAAGGCTTTAACTCATTCTTCTGCTAACTTACCTACATGTAGACCGAAGAGTCCATGCATTCAAAGTGTAGCTAGTTCTCAAGTATGCCTAGCCTTTTGCTTTCCACTGGGCTCTCTTTGGTACACACTGTGCATGTGTGTAGTTTCTCAGTCAGCCAGGAATAGGTGGAGAGCTAATCTAGCTTCCATGGCTCTGTCATTTTCAGGATCTCTTTGTTAAATTTCTGTCTAGTCAGGCTGCTTGCCTTCGCTGTGATCATATACTCAGGCTAGCAGAGTTGTCAGTTTTACTTGTTTATTTCCTACAGAATTTTCTTTTCTAACTGTTAATGCTGCCATGGCTATTTGCTTCCTGCCCCAAGTCTAGTCTTCCTTAATTTAATATCAAATTAATAATTGCTTCTCAATTTGGTGTTTGCCTTTGGTCATTTTCCAGGGTTCTGAAATGGTAATTTTGGACAATTTTGTCCAGTTTAGACTTATTTTTTGAAGAGAAGATTACATATTTCTTCATTCTGTCATAGCCAAAAGTCCTGTCTGCATGCTTGGTAATTTTTGGATACCAGACATTGTGAATTTTATATTGTTTTGCTGGATTTAGTTCTATATCTTTAACTACAGTTGGATTTTATTTTGGTGCAGTTAAATTGCTTGGGATCATTTGGTTTATTTCAAGGCTTCCTTTTAAGCTTTGTTAGAGGAGGTCTGGAGTAACCTTTAAACTAGGGCTAATTTAGGGCTGCTACTAAGGACCTCCTCCTTTTTTTGAGGACTCTACCCAATGCCCCATGAATTATGAGGTCTTTCTATCCTGGCTGGTAGGAACATGAACTATTCCCAGGTCTGTGGATTGTTCTGCCTACTTCTTTCAGGTGGTCTTTCTCTGACCTAGAGTAGATTCCTCTTACATATGCACAGATCAGTGCCCAGCCAGAGACTTGATGGGATCTCTGCAGACCTCTAGGGCACTCTCTCTCATCCCCTCTCTCTTGCTGCTGCTCACTCTTATTCAGTACTCTGCTCCACAAATCCTAGCCACCCTAACCTCCCCTAGCTAGAGCTCTATCTCTGCAACTCATAGACATCTGCTTAGTTTACCCCTCTCAGTGATGTGGACTGAAAATTACCTCCAAATCACATTGTTTCCTTTCTCTCAAGGATCATAGTCCTGTACTTACCTGCCTGAAAAATAGTTATAGATATATTTTCTTTAAATCCATTTTTCTAATTACTTAGAGAAGGAAGATAGATGTAGTCTGCTAGTCCATGTTGGGTGAAAGTGAAAGCTGAAGAATTTTAATCAGAGGACAGAAGTTATTTTATTCATCATTTAAGATTACTATGGTTGCTTTGTAGAGAATGAATTATATGGGATAAGATTGGAAAAGAGATCAGTTAGGAGGTTTAGCAGTTATCTAGGGCAGAGATGATGGTTGCCTGGTTATTGAAATTATCACAATAAGTTCAGTAATTTTCAATAAGTAGTGGTTACTGAAATTTAAAAGAACAGATTTGAGATGTATTTTGAACATAAAATGGGTAAGATCTGCTGATTATTTAGATGTAAGAGATAATGAGGATACAAGGACAATTCCTGACTAGCAAGCCCAACCAACTTTCATTTCCTTTATCCTTTTTTAAATCCATAATTTGACTTCTCATCCTGCTCTTACCATTCTGCCCTTTGAGCCCAATTCCCTTCCCTGTTTCTTGCTTCCTTCTCTGAAAACATAAAATATATAATGGTCAATCCAGCAACAATGAAAAGTATAATTTATTTCTTAGTACTTGGTCGGTGTTAAGTCCCAGTACAGAACTTATTTAGTGGCCAACAACAAAGATTTCCCAAAAAAAGAGGAGGACCTGACAGAACCAAGTCAGGCAGGCTGCATAGGATCCACTGTTATAATCCAATTGGCAAGATTTCAGGCAAACAAAGAAGATTCAAAATAGGTCTCATAAGACAGAGTTCTGTTGGTTGAGGCTCTCTGGTTGGGTAAAGCTCAGGGCCACATGATTGGCCCCATCTCAGGGCTGACAGTCACAGCAAGTATCACTTTCCTAGATGGGAAGGGTTGTCCTGTTTAATCTCAGGAGCCCATGCCATTTGTGTTCAGAAGAAGAGTCACTTCCTTTGGGAGGACTGACCATTAACTGGAGGCTTTGTTGTATGAGATCCTGGGGCATAGGGCCCAAAAGGCCAAGAAGATATAAACCTCTTTGTGTCAAGGCTATAAATAAAGTAATCCAGTTACCCCTGAGACTGGGCAAGAGGCTGGGGGTGGGAATCGAATAGGCTGGGTCTAGAAGACTCTGGATCTTTTGCAGTTCTCTTTAGTACCACTCGGTTTAACAGCCATTCTATAATGGCTTTGTGATATTTGAGTTTTTACATCCTTAACTAGACTACTATATTTGTTTCCCAGGGCTGCCATTACAAAGTATCACAAACTGGCTGGCTTAAAATAATAAATTTGTTGTCTTGGAGTTCTGGAGGCTAGAAGTTCAAAATAAAGGTGCTAACAGGGTCACTATTGTCTGAGACTATTCAGAGATTTCCATAATTACTTTATCAGATCAAGTATGAGACATCCTCAAATGTAAAGTCAAATTTTCTTATATCTGTAGGGGAGAATCTTTCTTTGCCTTCTTCTAGCTTCTGGGGTTTTCTGGCAATCCTTGGAGTTCCTTGGCTTGTAGATACATCACTCCAAATTCTGCCTCTGTCACCACATGGCCATCTTTTCCCTGTGTCTCTGTCTCTGTGTCTCTCTCTCTCCTTATCAGGACATAGTATGACCTCATCTTAACTAACTGTGTTTGCAACTACCCTTTTTCCAAATAAAGTCACATTCTGAAGTACTGGGAATTAGAACTTCAATATATTTCTTTGAGGGACACAATTCAACCCATAATAATCTCCCTTAAGGAAAAGGACTGTGTCTCATACTTTTTTTACTCCATGAACACTTAACTCAGGAAACTCAGCAAGTTTCCTGCTTTGGGCAGATGTGAAACAAAATGAAGGACTATGATAAAAAGAAATGACACAAATTTTATGCAAGGCAGGAAAATGTATTTAATTGTAGTGAAATAATATTTTGATACTAACTGATATGTGTTTTCTATAATGCTTTTTATTTATCCTATAGCTTTTTCCCCTTGAGACACAGATTCTCTTAGGGAAGGTTGTTACAGAAAAATCAGAGAACGAGAGTGACATATACTATGTTTTAAAAGATTGGGTCCAAGAAGAAGACAAACTAATTTAAAATAATATTTGGGGGGCACCTGGGTGGCTCAGTGGTTGAGTGTCTGCCTTTGTCTCAGGTCATGATCCCAGGATCCTGGGATCGAGTCCCGCATTGAATCCTACATCAGACTCCCGGCAGGGAGCATGCTTCTCCCTCTGCCTATGTCTTTGCCTCTCTCTCTGTATCTCTCATGAATAAATAAACAAAATCTTTAAAAAATAAAATAAAATAATATTTGGTTAATCAAAGCCAGTTTATCCCCTCTCCCTTCTGCCAACCTGAGATTAAAATATGCAGAACTGAGCAGGGAAGAGGAGTAGATATCCAAGAGGAAGCAAGACATTATTGGTTACTGAGCACGGGTCCTGTGGTTTACCCTCAGGGCTAATTCCTAGGGCCAATGAAGGAAGTAGAACCTTCCCCAGAAAAGGGTAGGGATTTAGGACAAGAGAAAGGTTGTATCTTGTTTCTAGGGGGAGTCACAAGATTTGTAGGATTTTCCTGTCCAGAAGAGGTAGGAGTACATCTGAATGTTTCCTGTATCTCTGAGAAGGGTGCACGAATACCTGAGACAGAGCAGTCTGGAGGGGCCTGTGGTCAGATGCAAGAGGCTAAGAATGACTTCAGGACTGGGGCCCAACTGAAGACAGACATCTCAACAGATGGAAGTACATTCAGATAATAACTGAAGGCCAAAGTCTTCTTCTTCACCCTACCCCCAACCCACCTAGATCTCGAGTCAACCCAATGGCTACATGAACTGACAGACTATGTTTCTACTCCTATGTGGAATGAGACTCATAAATTATGTTTGGTTATTAAAAAATAAAGTTTATTCTTTCAATATTTAATTTGTGGTCTGAGATTTATTTCATAAAGAAAATGATCATTCTAAATATTCAAGTTGCTTCTTCTTTGTAGTTGGGTAATGGGAACTGAAACTGTCCTCTGAGCAGCCAGGTACTCCCAAGTGTGACCTGGCATTTTCCCAGACTACAGAAATTATTGCTGAAATCTCACTGATTGGGCCTCTAAGAGGGAGGGAAAGGGAAGTGGAAGGAGTGGGTGGGGAGGGGGTGTGTGTGATTAAACCACTCAAGTTATATTTGAAACTTTGGATATATTGTTCTGAGAGTGACTCTGGACCTTTTAGAGGGGAAGTTCTGAGCAGCTCTGAAACTAGAGGTACCTGGAGGAAACTCAGTTGTTACCAAGGAGCAAGTGTGCTAAAATTATGGTGTTAGTGTCACCAGCCCCTGTTCAGAAGGCAGCAGAGAAAAAACAGTTCTGTGTGATAGACCATGGGTTATCATTTAAAATCATCTCTTCTCTGAAAACTATGACCTCACATTTGAGGGCATCTCATAATTGGTGCAGTAAGTAAAATATGCCAGTCTTTGAATAGTCTTTCTGTTTGGGGGAAGAGAAATGGTGAGAAAAGTAGGCAGAAAGAGAAGAGGAGGAAGGGAACAGAAGCCTTCTGAAATAAATGATTTCATTTTGGAGAAGAGGTCAGAGTCAGAATGAGCCTTTGGAATTAGACTAAGATTTGAGTGTCAGTTTTACTGCTCACTAAATGTCCTTGAGCAAATATTTTTAACCACTTTGTGCCTTGAGTTTCCTATTTGTAAAATGGGATGTTATGTGAAAACCTGATGAATTTTACTACTTTGGCTCTTAATATTTATTTCTAAATAAATTGTTCATCATTTTCATTTGTATTTTAATAACCCAATGTGGTTGACAGCCTCTGATGTGGTCCCCAAATGACCTCTATTTCCTGGTAGTCATAGCCTTGTGTAATCCTTTCTCCTTGAGTGTGGGTTAGACCTAGTGAATTGTTTCTGATGAACAGAATATGGAAGAAATAATGAGATAATACTTCCTATATTGGGTTATAAAATACTGGCTTTTGTCTTTTTTTAAAGAATTAATTAATTAATTAATTAATTAATTTGAAATAGAGCATGAGCAGAGGGGGCAGAGGGCAAAGGAGAAGGAGACACCCTGCTGAGCAGAGAGCCTGATGCAGGGGTTAATCCTAGGACCCTGAGATCATGAACTGAGCTGAAGGCAGAAGTTTAACTGACTTAGTCACCCAGGCACCCTTGGTTTCTTTCATTCACTTTCTTTGTCTTTTTTTTCTCTCCCTCTCTCTTTCTCTTGGATTACTTGCACTGAGGAAGCATGCTACCAGGTGGTGAACAACTCTGTGGAGATGGCTACATGGTATGTTGGGGAACTGAGACCCTCAGAGCAACAACATAGAGAAACTGAAGCCTGCCGACAGACCAAGTAAGTGAGCTCAGGAGTGGATCCTTCATTCCTGACCAAGTCTTGAGATGACTGGAGCCTCGGAAAATAGCTTGGCTGCAATATCATGAGAGATCTTGAGCTGGAGGCACTCAGCTAAGGTGCTCTCAGATTTTCTGACCCATAGATAATGTGTGAGATCATGTTTGTTGTTTTCAGCTTCTAAGTTTTGGAATAACTTGTTATGTAGCAATATATAACTGATTCATGGCTCAAGCCCATCTTACAGTGGGCCCAATGTTCCCAAACTCACCTTGTGGTTATTTTTTCATTTCCAGAATATACAGTTAGAATAGATACACTCCACAACTGGCAGAGACCTCACAGTCCTCCTCCGACACATGGAATATTAAGATAGAAAAGACCAAGTGGAAGCCACTAGAACTGTCTCTACCTACAAAAACAGTAAACCAAAAGCACCAATTCTCGGAGGAATTGTAGAGATTGATGCTGCTTGGAAGGACTTACAAGACACAGAGGTTGTGAGGATGCCTGGGTGGCTCAGTCGACTGAACATCTGCCTTCAGCTCAGGTCATGATCCCAGGTCCTGGAATCAGGCCCCCCATCAGGCTCCTTATTCAGCAGGGAGCCTGCTTCTCCCTCTCCGTCTATCTGCTGCTCCCCCTGCTTATGGTCTCTCTCTGTCTCTTTGTTAAATAAATTTTAAAAATCTTCAAAAAAAAAGATGCAGGGTTGGGATCCAACCAAAATGAAAATGGACTGCCATAAACTTAATACATGATGGCACCAATTGTAGTTGCTTTTCCAGATGCGGTTTTGTTGCTGGAGCAAATCAACACATCTCTGGCACACAGCTATTGATCTGGTAAATGCTTTTATTTTTGTACCTATTTTGTAACAACCATCAGAAGCAGGTGGCTTTTATCTGGCAAGGCAGCAATACACCCTCTCTGTCTTACCTCAGGAGTCTATCAGCTCTAGAGCTATATGTCACAATCTAGTCTGCAAGGACCTTGATTGCCCTTTTCCATAAGACATCACACTAGTCATTACTTTGATGATTTTATGCTTATTGGACATGGTGAGCAGAAAGTAGCAACTATTTTAGACGCATTGATAAGACATTTGTGAGCCAGAGAGTGGGAGATAAATTCCACAGAAATTCAAGGACCTGCCACTTTGGTGAAAGTTCTAGAGGTCCAATTATCTAAGATATGAAGAGATTTCTCATCTAAGGTGAAAGGCAAATTGCTGCACTTGGTTCTTGTTACCATTAAGAGGCACTATGCCTGCTGGTCTTCTTGGAATTTTTGAGGCAACATATCTCTCATTTGGACATGCTGCTTTGACCCATTTGCTGAGTGACCTGAAAAGCTGCCTGTTCTGAGTGAATCCCAGAATAAGAGTAGGCTCTGCAACAGGTCAAGCTGCTATGCAAGCTGTTCTGCTAATTGGGCCATATGACTCAGAAGATATGATAGTACTTGAAGTAATAGTGTCACATAGGAATGCTGTTGCAGCCTTTAGTAGGCCCCTATCCTACAGATGAATCACAGGACAGACCCTAAGAATTTTTTAGCAAAGCCATGCTTTCTCTTTTTGAGAAACAATTATTGGCTTTGTTACTGGGACTTAGTAAAGACTAAATGCTTGACCATGAGTTGCCAAGTTACCATATGACCTGAGATGCTCAATATGAACTGGGTATCATCTGATACAGCACTGCATCATCAAATGAAGTTGTATGTATGAGACTGAATTTAAGCAAGCCCTGGAGGCACAAGTCAATTGCATGAGGAAGTAGCCCAGATTCCATGCCCCCTACTCCTGCTACATTTCCTTCTTTCTCTCAACCACACTAATGGCTTCATGGTGAGCTCCCTAGGATGAGCTGACAGAAGAAAGTACTTGAAATTGGTTTACAGATAATTCTTCATGATATGCAAGCACCATCTGAAAGTGGACAGCTGTAGCAATACAGCCCCACTTAGGGACAGCCTTGAAAATACCATGTTGAAGAGAAATCCTTCCTGTGCACAGGACTTTGGACAGGGCATATATAGTTTTCATTTTGCCTGGATTGATAAATGGCCTGACATATGGGTCTATATCAACTGAGATATGGGCTGGGGTTAAGTATTTGGCTAGATGGTCAGGGACTTGGAAAGAACACATTGGAAAATTGGTGACAAGGAAATCTAGGGAAGAGATATGTACGTAAACCTCTCCAAAAGGACACAGAATATGAAAATACTTGTGTCCCATATGAATGCTCACCAAAGAAAGATTTAAATAATCAGGTGAATAGGATGACATCTTCTGTGGATGTCAGTCAGCCTTCTTCAGTCACTTCTGTTATTGCCGATTGAGTTCATGAACAAATAGCCATGGAATCAGGATGGAGGTTATGCTTGCTCAGCAACATGAACTTTCATACTTTCAACATGGACTTATGTGGATAAAGCCACTGCTGTATGCCCAATCGGCCAATAGCAGAGACTAACAAGGAGATCCCAAAATGGCATTTCCTGGGGGATTAGCCAGTCACTTGACTGTTAATTACATTGGTCTGCTTCCATCATGGACTGGATAGCATTTTGTCCTTATTGCATATGGATTTGCCTTTTCTTCTTGTCTTCTTGCAATGCTTCTGCCAAAGCTACTATTTGTGAACTGACCAAATATTTTATCAAAAACATGGTATTCTACACAGTATCACTTCTGATCAAGGAACTCACTTTATTACAAATGAAGTTAGGCAATAGGTCCATGCTCATGGGATTCACTGGGCCCACCATGTTACTCATCATTTTGAAGCAAGTGATAAAGTAGAACGGTGTAATAACCTTTCGAAGGTTCACTGATGGTACCATGTAGGTGGCAACACTTTGTGGGGCTACAGCAAGGTCCTCCAGATTGCAATAAATGCTCTAAATCAATATCCGTTATATTGCTATTTCTTCCATAGGAAAGTTCACAAGTCTTGGAATCAAGGAGGTAGAAAGTGAAGTTGCTGTTTTCATTATTACCCATAATGATCTTCTAGTACAATTTTTGTTTCTCATTCCCACAACTTTAGGCTCTGCTGCTCCAGAAGTCTTAGTTCCAAAGGGAGAAATGTTTCTACCAGGAGATGCAACAATGATTCCAATGAACTGGAAGTTGAAACTGCCACCTGGCAACTTTGGGGTCCTAAGGCCCCTGAATCAACAAGCAAACAAGGGGTTTACTAGATAGCTATGGGAATGATCTTGACCATCAAGAGGAAATTGAGTTGCCATCACATTGAGTATTTCTGGAATGTTGGAGATCTTCTAGGGCAACTTTCAGTGTATCAATATTTTGTGATTATTAACTCAATGGAAAACTACAACAACCTCCACAATTCAGGTAGGACTGCCAATGGCCCAGACCCTTCAGGAAAAACATTTGGAAGCGGACAAAGGAATGTGACCAACTGCAGAAAAAGGACTGTAATCATCATGAGTACTTTTTCTTTATTTAGATATGTATATGGGTGTGTGTGTGTGTGTGTGTGTGTATTGAGCAAATATTTTTGTTTTCCTCCTTCTCTTTCATCTCCTTATCTAAGATATACTATGTGTAATTAACATCATATCTCAATATTTCAGCTATAGTATATCAAAGAGTGATGTATGAATTAGCAGGAAAATAAAGATCACTCGACACAAAAAGGATTTTCATTCTCCTTTGGTGAAAGGATTAACACAGGGGTTGGTAAACTATGGCCCAAGGGCTGGCCATCTGCTTTTGTAAATAATGTTTAGTTGGAATACAGCTACATTCATTCAGTTACCATATTGTCAATGGCTACTTTCATGCTACCATGTTAGCGCTGAGTAGTTGCAATAGAAACCATGTGGCCTGCAAAACCTAAAATATTTACTGTTTGACCCTTTAAGAAAGAGTTTTCTGACCTCTGGGTTAGCATGTTATTGGTTTTATGAGGATAGTTGTATTATGTTAGGCAGAAGCATGACTTTGTTACTACCTTTATTTGGAGATTAAATATGGAGGAGATAAGTATGGGTGCCAAGTTTACAAAGGTTGGTTTGTGGTGGCTTTGTAAGGTGTCATCTTGGCCAGGTTGAGTTACATTTCTCAGAATTCCCTTTCTTATGTTTCCAGTTAGGCTGGACCACAAGAGAGATTCTCCTGGGCAATTTGGAGAGTGCATGTAAAGCAATAGCTCACTTTTTTGTAGTTTACATGCATTGTCTGCTGGCTCTCCTTGGTGTGGGACAGTGGCCAAGGTTGAAACTGCTCCATCTTCTCCTGGATCCTTTTTCAGCTTCTCTTTCATTCAGAGGAGTACTATATGTCTTCACTCCTGTTGTGATATTCACTATTGATTGCTAATGTGTACTCAGTGTGTGTGTGTGTGTGTGTGTGTGTGCATGTGCTTGTGCATGTGCATGTTTGCCTGCATCCGTATGTGTATATTTAGCTCTGTGACAAAAAGCCAAGGCTTTGGATGACAGAGGTCAGAAGCAGGAACTGACATAGTTTTATGTGCCAGCTTGAGCTCTCCCCACTTTACATCCTGACTGCCTGCCCTAAGGACTTCAAGTTCCAGTATCAGATGCAACGACAACAACCTTAGAGACACTGTTTAGCCAAATCCTACAATTGTATCAGGTCAAATCTCTGAATAGATGGATCACCAACCCATTTTGTGCAGATATTTCATAGAGGAACAACCTTTCTGACTAAACCCTGACTGATATGCCCAATAATCATTTGTAGAAATGTTTAAAATATTCAAGTAGGTAGATTTATGTTTTGCTAGACTTCTGTTGTTAATTTTTTCCTTTTTTTAAGAAAGATTTTATTTTTAAGTAATCTCTACACCCAACGTGGGGCTCAAACTTACAACCCCAAGATCAAGAGCCACATGCTCTACTGACTGAGCTAGGCTGGCACCCCTTCTGTTGTTAATTTCTAAGTCTTATCACATCTTGTTCAATGAAAGTGCTTGTATGAGTACTGCCTTTTAAAGTTTGTGAAGGTTTTCTTTATGACCTAATACATGGTCAGTTTTAATAACTGCTTCCACATATGTTTCAGAACAATGTGTAGTCTCTGTTGAGTGCAAAGTTCTATATAACTCGTTACTATGCTATATAAATTCTGTATATTCTTAGTTAATTTTATCTATTTGATCTATTTCAAAGATAAGTGTGTTAATATCTTCTAATATGATGGTAGCCCTGTCAATTTCTCTGTATTTCTAGTATCTGTGATTTATACATGTTTGAAACTATATTGTTAGTTGCATAAAAGTTCATGACTGGTATAACATCTTGGTGGAACATGCCTTTTATCAATTTGAAATATCTATTTTTCACTCTTTTTAATATTTTTATACCATCTTATTATCTGCCACTACTATTTAATTAGTAATTGAAATAATATGTAAAGTGCTCAGTGTCATGCCTAAACAGTAGTACACAGGCAATCAATGGTAGCTGCTGCTATTATTGTCATCATTATAATAATTATTATTCTGGGTCCCACTGCAGACAGGTTGTCTGATCTCTTTGGGGGACAAGAGGAAAAGAAAGGACTGAAGGACTCTAGGTTAAGAAAAAAAGCAACTGCCTCACAGGCGCTGCATAGTGATGCTTAAGGCTCCTTCTCCCCTGAAGAAGGTGATGGAAACTCCAGGGAAGAGAGGCCCCACACTTGGACAAATCACCAGAAAGCCTGCCAAGAGAAGTCTCCTAAGCAGCCAAGAGAAAATAATAGAAACAGATTTTCTTATTGGATTTTGGCCTTTCTGCTTTTGAGGCCCAGCTGAAACCAGGAATAGAAAAAAGCAAAACAGTCAGACCTAGGAGTAGACATATTGCTGTGGTTGGAAGGTCAGATTGATCTCTTCTGAGATCCCCTCATATTTTTGCACATACAGGCCTATAAAAGCAGTGCCCACAGCAGTGATCATTTTCCACCCTCAGTGGAATTCTTAACTCTGCCAAACTTGAATGTATTTAAGATTCTAGTCTCACTGCCTCATTCCCCACATCTTCATCTCTCAGGTCTGCCCTGCAGTTGGATCCATTTTTATTCTATTAGATGTCCTTGGTTTTTTTTTTTTTTTGTGATGTTCGCTTTCAATTGCTAATGTGCACTCAGTATGCATGTTTGCTAGCACATGTGTATGTTTGCCTCTGTGTGTGTGTGTGTGTGTGCACACACATGTATCTGTCTGTTTTGGGAGCCCCTAGGTCAGGGTAGCCTTGCCAACTGGATACTTGATTGCCTAAAAATCCCTTGACCCTAAATCCCTCCACCTGCTTGAAATTCTTCACTTCTTTACTTCTTTTTACCTTGCTGCCTGAAATACATAGAATCACAAAAGATTAATGCTTGAAGGTGCCTTAGAGATTAATTAGTTCAAACATCTCATTTCACTAAAGAGGGAAGTGGAATCCAGAGAGGTGAAATGACTTGCCCCAAATCACTCAACTAGGAGGAGGCAGCATGGAGTATCTCAAGATGGAAGAAAGTACATTCCCAGAGGTAGGAATGGATAAAACAGAGGTTGGAAGGCACATGGCCTCTGCTATTCTGGCCCTACTACTAACAACACAATATACTCTGAAGAGAAAAATTCCAACCACAATAGCAGGATGGCAACAACTACAATTCATCTGTACAGTGTTTAAAATCCTTCCATATACATTATCTCATGTAAGCTTACTCCATGAGAAGGAGCTATTATTCCTAGTGTAGTGAAGATAAAATTGGGGCCAAGAAAATAGGAAAAGGCGTGGAAAATAGAAAATGCATCAATGGAAGTGTGCTGGATATGCTGGTTGTCTGTCTGTCACTATCCCATTTCTAAGAGAGCCACAATTTTGTTCGGCTTTTTCCATTCCTCCCACATCAGGTGCCTTGGGGAAAATGACCACACTCCCAAGTTTTAGGGATGGCTTTGGTAGGCTAATGGATAACTCTATCTCCTTCACAGTGAATGATATAGGAATGGGCATGTGAGGCTATTTGGGCCATTTTATGGGATGAAAAGCTGTGTATACAGTGTAGTGTTCAGGAAAGCCTTTCTTTACTCTTCTGAAAGAGGATTGGAAGTTCTTCTCCTTTCCCACTGGAAAGGAATGAAGAATCACATAGTTCCAATTGCTACAGGACCATGAGGCAAGCCAGTTTCAGGATGAAGCTGACAGAGAAAGCAAGCTAGAGAAGTAGAAAGAATCTGAGTCTTTTAGGATCTCACTGAGTTGCTAGAGCAACCAACTCTGGAACTTACCTTACTTTTGGGCTTGTGGTTAAGTGAGCCAATATATCTCCTCTAGAGACTTGTTTGGAAGATTCTATTACTTCAGCATCCTACAGCAGGGACAAGGGGATGAACCTCATGGCTGAGAATAAATTCTGCGTACTTCTATAAAGAATGATTCTGCTGGTTTTTCTGCTACATTTAAACATCTCTCTCTTCAATAAATATAAAATACAATATGAAGAAGCTTGAAATATAAAATATTTTTCTTACAGATCCTTTAAATCCACCATTAGAGTAAACATTCCTATATGGCCTCTAAAGTGTGCCAGCTTTGAGCCAGACTATATTCAAATCCTGGCTCCCATGGCTTCCCAGCATGTGACCTTAGGTAATTTAATTGGCCTTTCTGTACAACAGTAACCTCAACTGCAACATTGGGTTAATGATAATGCCTACCTTACAGAGTTGTGGAGAAGATTAAATAAATTAATATATGGAGAGAGTTTAAAAGTGTGACTATAAAGGATCAAAACACTTAAATATTTTTATGGTGAAAAGCAGAAAGGATAATCCAGAGACCTAATTACTATCAATAGTATATACTACTAATAGTGCATACTAATGTGGTTCTGGTATATTTATTAATAATGTATTTCCTATAATGTGCCAAGTATCTGGGTAGGTATTTTACATGCGTTTTCTCTAACTCTGATAATAACTCTGAGGTAAGATTGATTTGCTTCATTTTCACAGAAGAAACTGGTGTTCACAGAGGCTAAGAGATGTGGCCAAAGTTTCATGGCCAGTGACTGCAGAGCCTGGATTTGAACCCAGGTGTAACTCCAGACCCCAGTCTCTTTCCCCTACCATGCAGCTTCCCAGAGCACCTCAGTCAATCATCCTTCTGGGGAACAATGAATTTAGGTTTAGGAACAATCCCAAGAAAGAGCAGAGAAAGAAGCATGCAAACCAGAAAGTGAGGTACAAAAGAAATAGAAATGTTTGGAGATGGGAAAAGGCTCAGACACATACTGAAGCTACCCTCCAAATTCTGCCCTTTTCCAAATGACCAGAATTGCAGTAGAAGGTACTGTTTCTTTTGAACAATATTTCCCAAGTCTGAGAAGACAGGATGCACTAGGGATTCTTTTAGCTTTGCCATTTGGGAATGGAAAAAAGCAGGGAAGAAGTGAAGGGGATGGAATTAGAAATTCAAATGGTATCTGATGAAATCACTTTGGACTCCATAGTTATTAACCCCACGTTGGCTCATTCCTCTAAATCTTGAGCTCCCTCTCAAGTGTACTATACATTAAGTGCCAGAAATTATTGATCTCCCCTTTCATACAGCTGGTACATCTCCCTACCACTGAAATGCAAAGAAGCAATAAATGCTGAATAAGATGTTTCTTCTGGAAAGACCAATAGTGAACAAATTCTAAAGATGAGGCAGCCGTGGTAAGTATCTTTCTGAAAAATAGAGACCTGCTATAGGCAGACCTGCCCTAGAGGATCTGCTATGGAATCTTTTTTTTTTATTAGAAGGATTTGCCCCAAGCACATTCACTCAAATAATAAAATGATAGTGATGTTTTAAAGAATTTAGAAAGGTCTCTAAACTCCTTTCTTGTTAGGATAGATTATTATAAAATGTTCCAGATAGTTTTTAGAGTTTGACATAAGTCCAAAGCAAATCTCTGCTGTAAGGTCGTATTGGTAGAATGATTAAGAGTTATGTGGTATTCTTTGTAGAGAGGTGTTCATTTGATGAGGAATTGGGGAAAACTTTTTCATATGCGGCTCTTAGCAAGGACTTTAGTAAATTCTGGCTTCTGTCCTTGGTCAGAAGTTAACCACCTCTAGTTAAGATAATTAGCAGCATGTAAGACAATGCTTGAGGTTTAACTCAACAGAAGGTAGGAAGGGAAGGATGCAAGGGAGGCAGAGGCCAAGTCTCAGACTTAATTGCCAGAAGCAAAGTGAGTGTGGTTGATTCCTGAATAGGCCAAAGGCCAGACAGTAATCAGAATGATCCGATCTATAGAGATTTTGGTGTTGGTTCATTGTTCAGGTAATTCCTGGGATGGAAAGAGATGCCTAGCCCACAAAGCCCTCTTGATTTGCAATTTTTTATTTTTTTAAAGATTTATTTATTTGAGAGAGGGGGGAGGGGCAGAGAGAGAGGATCTTCAGATTCCCTGCTGAGTGTGGAGTCAGATTCAGGGCTTGATCTCAGGATCCATGAGTTCATGACCTGAGCTGAAACCAACAGTTGGATGCTTAACTGACTGAGCAACCCAGGCACCCCTGATTTGCAATTTTTAAAAGATAGGTCTGGTGAATAAGAACTTGGCTTACATTACTGCTAAAGTGAGTCACAGCACCTCATTCAGTAACTAGCCCTGGATGAATTCACAATGCAAAATCCCTAGAATACAGATGTGATCAAGTACGCCTGAGGATGGAATTTTTACATCAATGTCACAAGAACACGTGAATCTTCCCCCCCATAGATCTGAAACCACTTACTGGGTAAACATGATCAGAAGGAAAGCACACACTCAAAACATTCACAGGTTCTTCAACACTGATCCTGGACTTATACTAATTTATTGGGGCCCACAACATCAGTAGTGAGCCTTATGAGGGACAAGTTTAAATGGAATTTTGACCCAATGCAACTCATAGTTAGTCCTTTGGGACCTCAAACTCTTTTCCAATAGCTATTTCCCCATGACCTAAAGATAGAGACTGAATTGGACAGCTTCAGGAACTGGAAGCATCACACTGACTTCTTGACTCAGGGAATATGGACCATTATAATAGAGAGCCAAGTGTAAGTTCTTGGAATACTCCCTAATTAGCAAAACACAGAAAAGCAATATTACTGCATGACACCTATTATCACCTGGCAATATACTGTACAATTATTTGTGTATGGTCTTTTTCTCTCCCTAGAATGTAATTTCCTTGAGGGCAGATATTTTGCCTGTCCTGTTCACTGCTCTATCTTGAGTGTCTAGGACAATGACTGGCACATAATAGGTGCTCAGTTAATATTTATTGACAAGATGCATGACTAAATTCCTGAGAAATGTTCTTACTGAAACAAATAAATGCTACTAACACCTGGAACACAGCTAATCATCTAGTAAGTGCTTTTATTTTTACCCCTAGTCCAGTATATATTAATACTTGAGATTGTTGATTTTACCAAAACAACAGGTTGATTTTACTTGGCAATGACAACAGTATAACTTCACTCCTACCTCAGCTATACAACTTTTTGTCACTGTACTATATTTGTTAAACCAAACCTTAACCATCTCATTATCCCACAGAACATCATTATGATTTGCTCTATTGATGACAGTATGCTTATAAGACCATGTATTAATTACTGTAGTATATTAAACTACCCCAAAATTTAGTGGCTTAAAACAAAAATAGATATTTATTTCTTACAATTTTTATGGATCAAAAATTCTAATGGGAAAGGATACAGAGGGCTTACCTCTACTGTGTTGAAGGGAGCCTCAGCTAGAAGACTCTAAGGCTGCACTTGGAATAATACAAAGGCTTCTTCATTCATGTGTCTAGCAATTGATACCAGCTGTTACCTAGCTAGGTTCCAAGGGCAAGTGTTGAGAGAGAAAGGGAGAGGGGCCAGGGAAAGAGAGAGAGAAAGAGAGAGACATAAGTTGCATCCTTTTTATAACTTAGTCTTAGAAGTCACATAGCATCACATAACAGTATTTCTTTGATTGGAAGCAAGCTCCCAGCCAGGTTAAAGAGGGGATGAAACATCACTCCCCTCTTAATGGGAACAGTGACAATCACATTGTAAGAAGAACATGTGGGATAAGATAAAGTGTGGATATATTTGGAAAATATAATCTGCATGGATTCAGAAGTAGCAGGTACTCTAGATACATATGCATGCCAAAAAGTGAGCAATGAAGCCTTTGAAATGCAGCGGTCTACTAGTGATCAAATGCAATTAATGAACCATGACTGGATCCTGGTTTGGTAAAAACAGCTATAAAACACTGCAGTCTCCATCCATAATTCCCAACTTGAATATAAAACGAATTTCCTGTTCTTTCACCGTTCTATGTTTATGGTGTTTAAATTCAAAATTTAGTTTATAGGTTGTAGAATATTGATATGAGGTCATATTGGACTAAAGAAGAAATAGGCAACACTCAGAAATCTGTATGCAGTGTCTAATGAAACTTTGGATTGTCCTCCTTCAGAGAAGAGGTGAGCATATTTTTGGTTATTACGAGGAAGAAATGCATTATATTTAGTAGGAATTTGTGTGTGTGTGTGTGTGTGTGTGTATGTGTATCTAAGTATGGAAACAAGGGTGCATGTGGATATTGAATATTCAAAAGGGTGAGCAGTAGTACCTAATATTGTACAGGAAAATTAATTTCTTATTTGCAATAACCTGAGTACATTTCTGTTGCTTGTAACCACAAAACCCAACTGATAGACCTCCCCATGTCAGAGAGAGTAACAGCAACCACAGGATCGGAAGTAAATTCCATCATCCAGACCAACAGCTAGGAGAAAACCAGCAATAGCATTCAGTGATGAGGGAGGTTTTGCTACCAACTGAAGACACCAGGAAAACTGCACCATAACCTTATAAGGGTTAAATGAGTCAGCCTTTGAAAAGTACTTACAACAGTGGTTAGGTAGAAAGGACCATACAAGTGTTCAACAATAATAATTTAAATAGTGCTAGCAAGAGAAATTAAACAGCATATAACTTTGAGGGGATTTCCACAAGGAAAAAGAGGGAATTTGAGAGGTTAAATGCCCCAGTCATTCTGTGATGGTGGTTCAGAGCCAAAGATATTTTTGCTACCTTTGAAATGGTTATCCACCTTAGTCTGCCTAACATTATCTCTGCCTAGATGATTGAACTAACCTACTAATTGCTCCCCACAACTTCCACTCTCGACCTCCCAACTCATTCTTCATATTGCAACCAGGATGATTGAAATTGAAAGTCCAATTATGTCATTCTCCAGATGAAAATCCTCCATTGTTTCTGCACTACTGATGCTTGCCAATGTCTCCATGTTTTTTCAATTCTCTAATTTTGTAAAGTTCTCTTCAAGTGATTGTGCTAAAAGAATAGCTAGCTCAAAACATTAAGCATATCTCTAGAGTGCTTACTATTCCTAGTGAAAAACAACATCAACAAAATTAATCTAACATCCATTGAATTATATATATGTGTGTGTGTGTGTGTGTGTGTGTGTGTGTGTTAGTTACTATGCAATATGGGAGTTAAATATGATCAGTGTATGAATACATCAGTGTATCAGGATTCAGTCAGAGAAGCAGACCATCTTGAATATTATAGAAAAAAGGACCTAGTATAGCAATAAGACCTCTTATAATTAGAGGGAAATTTGGAGAAGTAAAGCCCAAAATACAGAGTTAGAGGATGAGAGAAAATGGCTAGCCAATCCTCCTGACATATTGGCATGATTGGACAAGTTACAGCCTGCTGGGGAATTTGAGAAGCCAGGCTCATCAGCTGCTGGAGTAGGTCTGTGAAGAGCTGGTGGAGAAATCTATTGCCTTTGCATTTGAGGCCAGGCCTGGGATTGCTGTCGGTAGGCAGTGCCAGCTGCTAGAAAGGAAAGCTAGACAGCTAGTGGGAAGAGCCAGGCTTATCTAGAGCACAGCACCTCTAACATCTCTCATTGCATACAACCACAACTTTCAGACATCATTGCTATTTAATTTCTGCCTTCTAAATCTTGTGAATATTTTTGGTTTGGACAGCTTTAATTAAACCATCCAGGGAAGGAAATTCTGGACATTCTAGCTTAGCCAAGTTGATACAGTACAAATTCATTATAATCAATAAACATTTAAATAAATTACTCATTTATATCTCTCTTAAACCATTTAACTAAATTACTAGGTTTTGCTTTCTCATTCTGTTGGTTCACAGATTCTTTAAGGAGGAAAATTTTTATTGTTTTCTCTCTGATTTTAAATATTCTTTCATCATCACCACAATCATACTAATACACATTTTCTTAGTCAACTTGAGCTACTATAAAAAATACCAAAGACCAGGTGGCTTAAAAAGCAAACATTTATTTCTCACAGTCTGGAGGCTGGGAAGCCCAATATGAAGGTGCTGGCAGATTTAGTGTCTGCTGAGAGCTCTCTTCCTGGTTTTCAGATTGCTGCCTTCTTGCTGTGTCATTGCACAGTGGAGAGAGAAATGACTCTGGTCTCTTTCTCTTCTTAGAAGGATGCCAATCACAATATGGAAGCTCTAGCCTCATAACCTCGTTGACACCTAATTCCCTCTCAAATGCCCCAACTCCGATTATGATCACACTGGAGATTAGGGTTTCAACATATGAATTTTGGGGGGACACATCCAGTTCATGGCATGCATGCACATACACACACATACCTCCCCCCATCATAAAGTACTAGATGTCTTTAAGGTATGTTGTAGATTGGGTTCCCTAGAAGCATATCCTGAAATGGGGATTCTTGTTCAAGTGATTTGTTGGAGAAGAAGAGTGAGGGAAGTAGGGAAGGGGAGAATGTGGTCTCAACTGGATGCTAGTTTAAATCGGATCCCTGGGAAAGTTCTAGAGCATAAATTGCACCAGTTGGTCCCATCTCAAGGCAAGGGGACTGGCTCTTGCCAGTCAGTCACCGGCTGAGATCTGTTGGTGGGGTGATCAATGGGTGCAAAGCATTTGGCTGAGAGCAGCTCTCTAGACAGCAGACAGCTGTGCGAGTTATTAGCCAACACTTAATTGGTAAAGAGGATGGGTGGAGCCCAACCTCATCCACTGTAAGGTTCATTAGAAACCTCTGTATAGAGACTGTGTGGGAACTCAGCCAGCTAAAGCAGAAGGCTCACAAAAGAATCTTCTGTTTCTACTCCCTTTGTTTCTGTTGTGACCTCAGACATGCCATTGATTCTATAGCAGTTTGGTGTCTTGGCTCCTCCTTTTAGATATCCTTCTGTGGCTCAGTGCTTGGTTATGGATGCTACATTTGCCATTGGACACATGGTTCCTGTTTCTCATTTGTGTTACCAGCCTCAGGTTGTCTGGGGCTCACGTTTGGATGCCCACTTCTGTTTCAGAGCCCAGCAGGGTTCTCAGGCTCCCTCTTACCCTAGTACCCTACCTCCCACCTCAGCATTATTATATACAGCATAACATAATCACACCCATATAAAAGTTTCCACACATAGCCTCATTCCAAAGAACTGCTTCTATGGTTTGATTATTTGCTCTGATCCTACCATTGCTCTCCTTTTTAGCTCATTATTTGTTATTTATTGCTGTATAACAAATGATCCCCCAAATGTACCAGCTGAAGACAACTAAACTTCTCATCATTTCTGTGAGTTAGAAATTTGGGGGCAGTCTATCTGGGTAGCTGTAGTTCAGAGGGTCTCATGAGGTTGCAGTCAAGATGTTGGCCATGATTGCAGTCATCTGAAGGTTGACTGGGCCGGAAGATCTGATTCCAAGATGGTGCCCACTCACATAGTCCAGTGGGCAGAGGCCTCAGTTCCTTGCTGGCTGTTGGAAAGAGGCTGTGGTTTCTCACCACATGGAATCCTCTGTGGGGCTACTTGATTGTCTCCAGGACATGGCAGTTTACTTTCCCTAGAGTAAATGATCCAAGAGCAAGTGATCCAATGTCTTTTAAGACCTAGTCTCAGAACTTATAGACAGTCACTTTTGCCAAAATTATTTGTTAGACATGAGTCACTAAGTCCAGTCTACACCCAAGGGGAGTGGAATTAAGCTGCATTTCTTCAAAAGGGAAGTATTAAAGAATTTGTGGATATGTATTTTTTTAAAGAATTTATGGACATATTTTTTTAAAGATTTTATTTATTTATTCATGAGAGAGACACACTGAGAGAGGCAGAGTCATAGGCAGAGGGAGAAGCAGGCTCCATGCAGGGAACCCGATGTGGGACTTGATCCCAGGACTCCAGGATCACACCTTGAGCCAAAGGCAGATTCTCAACCACTGAACCACCCAGGTGTCCCTGTGGAGATATTTTAAAACCAACACATACCTACTACATTTGCAGGGTCCCTGGGCAGCTATTTCCTGGTCCTCACCTATGTGGGATACTTGTAGGACTGAGGTAGCAGATTCTGAACCAAGAGAGTGAGATTTATATCCATAAAGGGATGATCACATCTAGGGCATCCAAGAATTGGTGAGAGAGAGAGATGCACAGTAAGGGGGAGAAAGTAAAAGAAAATGGGCTCTGGTTCAGACAGGTTGAGATTCAAGTCTCCACTTTGACATTTCTAACCTGGCTTGGGAAAGTCATTTAATTCAAGCCAATAAATGTTTTTTGAGTATCAATCATTAGTGCACTGGATAGTGGTGACAGAGTTCTGAAAAAAATTCACTTTTGTGGTACTTATAGTCTAGTTAATCAGACAGACATTAAATGAATCATCATTTCAATTGTGATGGGGGTTATGTCTATCAGAGCACATCCCAAGGAGATTTAGCCTTATCTAAGGAATAAAGGAAGACCTCCTTGGGGAAGGGATATTTTAAGTTTAAATTTGGAGGATGATCAAGATTTAGCCAGGTAAGGGGCATCTGGATGTCTCAGTCAATTAAGTACCTCCCTTTGGCTCAGGTCATAATCCTACATAAGGCTCCCTGCCCACGGAGGAATCTCCTTCTCCCTCTCCCTCTGCCCTTCCCCCCACTCATATGCATTCTCTCTCTTTTTCAAAATAAATAAATAAAATCTAAAAAAAAAAAAAAAAAAGAGTTAGCCAGGTGACAGAAACAGATAGTGCAAAGGTTGTGAGGAATCAAGACCCTTGAACTTCTAAGGAGACAAAAGAAAATCAGAGCGGCAGGAATGTTGATGGTGAAGGAGACAGTGGGGAGAGATGAGCCCGGAAAGCTGGCTAGAGACCATGCTTCTCTGAATTTCAGAGGCCACATTAAGGATAGGGACTCATATCTATAGGTCCCCAACAATGGTCAGGCCAACTACTGATTTTTTAATATTCTACCAACATCTTGGACGAGCATGGATCCATTTTTAAAGTTATTTTAATTCCGTTATAGTTAACATACAATGTCACATTCATTTCACGTGTACAATATAGTGATTCAATATTATTCAGTGCTCATCATCATAAGTGAACTCTTTAATTCCCATCCCCTGTTTCCCCCATCCTCCTGTGCACCTCCTCTCTGGTAACCATCAGTTTATTCTGTTTAGTTAAGAGCCTATTTCTTGGTTTGTCTGTCTCTCTTTTTTCCTTTGTTCATTTTATTTGTTTCTTAAATTTCCCTTATGACTGAAATCACATGATATTTATCTTTGACTGACTTATTTCACTGAGCATTATACTCTCAACTCTATCCATGTTGTTGCAAATGGTAAGATTTCATTCTTTTTATGGCTGAATAATATTCTTGTGTGTGTTTGTGAGTGTGTGTATACCACATCTTTTTTATCCATTGATCTATCAATGGACAGTGGATTGCTTCCATAATTTGGCTATTGTACATAATGCTGGAATAAATATAGGGGTGCACATATCCTTTTGAATTAGTGTTTTTGTACTTTTTGGATACATACCCAGTAAAGCAATTACTGGGTCATAGGGTAGTTCTATTTTTAATTTTTTGAGGAACCTCCATACTGTTTTCCACAGTGGCTGCCCCAGTTTGCATTCCCACCAACAGTGCATGCAAGTTCCCCTTTCTCCACATCCTTGCCAACTCTCATTGTTTCTTAAGTTTTTTTTTTATTTTAGCCATATGACCAGTATAAAGTGATATATCTCATTGTGGTTTTGATTTGCCTTTCCCTGGTGATGAGTGATGTTGAGCATCTTTTTATGTGTCTCTTGGCCATATGGATGTCTTCTTTGGAGAAATGTCTGTTCATGTCTTATGCCCATTTTTAAGTTGGATTATTTATTTTTTGGGTGTTGAGTTGTAGAAGTTCTTTGTATATTTTGGATACTGGCCCTTTATCAGATATGTCATTTGCAAATATCTTCTCCCATTTCAACTACTGACTGTTTAGAGGTTTGGCTTGATGAGAATTGTATAAAACTTGGAAAATAAGTTAAAGAGGGACAAAGTAGGGCAGCCCGGGTGGCTCAGCGGTTTGGCGCCGCCTTCAGCCCAGGGTGTGAACCTGGAGACCCGGGATCGAGTCCTGCGTTGGGCTCCCTGAATGGAGCCTGCTTCTCCCTCTGCCTGTGCCTGTGTCTCTTTCTTTCTGTGTCTCTCATGAATAAATAAATAAAATCTTAAAAAAAAAAAAAAAGAGGGACAAAGTAGATGTAAGGGGCCCTTTTAGGGGAGCACAACAGGAACCTAAGTGGGAAGGTGAGGGTAGCAGTGGAAGTGAGAGACCATTAACAGAGTAACAGATAGGACTTGACTAATGACTATGGGCCGGAGACAGGAAACAATGAACACTGTCCACAGGGCAGATTTTTCGGTGGTGATGGTAGGTGACTGGTAGATGGGGACTGACTTTGCATTTAGTAAAGTTATAGGGTTATAAGGACTTGTGAGACCATTTGCTTCAACGTGGATGGAACTGGAGGGTATTATGCTGAGTGAAGTAAGTCAGTCGGAGAAGGACAAACATTATATGTTCTCATTCATTTGGGGAATATAAATAATAGTGAAAGGGAATATAAGGGAAGGGAGAAGAAATGTGTGGGAAATATCAGAAAGGGAGACAGAACGTAAAGACTGCTAACTCTGGGAAACGAACTAGGGGTGGTAGAAGGGGAGGAGGGCGGGGGGTGGGGGTGACTGGGTGACGGGCACTGGGGGTTATTCTGTATGTTAGTAAATTGAAAACCAATAAAAAATAAATTTAAAAAAAAAAAAAAAGGACTTGTGAGATATGAAGCAGAAGTGTTTGGAAAGGTTTGGTGTTCAAAGAGGGCTAGGCTCCGAAGAAGGCAGCTGTGAGGGTCTAGGCATACATGGTGCAGTATATTTCTGAATGAGTGAGATGGTCAGGGCAAGAGTGTAGCAAAAATCCAGGGAACCCTTGCATTTAATGAGCAGGGAGAAATGGAGCCTGCAAAGATCCTGAGGAGGAACGGAGATGGGAGGAGGAGGAAAACCTGGAGGGTGTAGCTAAGCTAAGGAAATGGTGTTTCTAGAGGAAGCGTTAAGTGGAATTACTGTTTTAATTAGGGTAATTATAATCGTTATCTTATAGGACTCTTGTGAGGATTAAATAAGATAACATATACAAAAAATATTTTAGTAATTCATAGAGGTTTACAATGTTGGGTATTCTCTTTAGCAGAGAATGGGAGTGTATGGAGTAAGGGTTGGGGGAGGGGAGAAGCCAGAATGTTCCCTCTGAAGTAACTTCCCAGTGCCTGATGCATCTAAAGCAAACTTGCAGTCAATTATTGACATTTGGGGCCAGCTAGCCTTTGATAGAGTGCAGTATAATTTTGGAAACGAGGAAAAGCTACCTTGCTCTAAAAAAAAATCTCTACCTGCTTAATATTCCTCAAAAATCCCTTCCAGGGAAGATCTATCTACAAAGCCATTTCATTCTATAATAAAAGGTTTAAAATGCAAATACCTGGGGCAGTTACCACAGCAATGTGAAGGAGACAGTTAAGTATAATTATGTTATCAGATTCCCCCCACCCCTTTTTTTAACTTCAGAAAGGCACCAGAACCAGGAAGAAGCAGGGAGGGGAGAGAGCGTTTGGTCACTGAAGGAGAAAGAAGAGGTGGGAGACACCCAAGGCAAATTTCACTGACTTCTCGGTTTCACAATTTGCTTCAGGCAGGATTTGTTTATCTTCACATCTGTCCAGAAAAAATTATGACTTTTTTGTGCACATGTACATTACATCTATCTGGGTAGCTGGTGCAGACCCGTACCTTAGCAGGAGGAATGATCCTCTGCTGTGCGTTCCACAGGAGTGTCTTTTTCTCTGGCAGGTGTTGCTGACCTAATATCTAGAATGTAAATACAGATTCCCAATGCCACCCAATTTAGGGTGTTGATGGTGTGGAGTGGACTCAGAAGTTACCATGCTGCACCGGTGCAGGAATCACTAAAGTTGGCCCTTTAGGAATGGTGTACCTGGGAGCAGCCTGGGTGGCTCAGCGGTTTGGTGCTGCCTTCAGCCCAGGGTGTGATCCTGGAGACCCAGGATCGAGTCCCATGTCAGGCTCCTTGCATGGAGCCTGCTTCTCCCTCTGCCTGTGTCTCTGCCTCTCTCTCTGTCTCTCTCTGTCTCTCATGAATAAATAAATAAATCTTAAAAAAAAATTAAAAAAAAAAAAAAAAAAGGAATGGTGTACCTGGGAACTGATCCTGGGAAACTGACCTCCTCTTTACCTTTCCAGTAAGCACTCAGGAATGTGCCCCCATTGTTAGGTTTACTTGTGCCTGGTGGTCAGGCATGTCCTAAACTAGAGTCTCCAGAACAGAGCAGAAGCCTAGGAGAATAATGAGCCCCACTCACCTCCCCAGGAAATGGGGAAAAGGAACTTCTGACTATATGAATGGGTTCCTCAGACACCTGGTGGTATCACAGCATGGGCTGCAGGGCTGTTCTTGGGCACTGAGGCCAAAGAAGCCTCTCTAAAGACTGAAACATTGCCAGGTCTCCATTTGTGTAATCTGTATAATTGGCAGTGTCCTCTGTCAGGGTCTATGAGGCTATTTCTGTCCATCACTGTCATCTGCACAATCAGGCTATTACTCTAGGCAACTATTCCTTTTCTGGGGACCATCTATGTCTTGCAGTTCATTAAATCCAGGAGGCTGTTTGTTACCATGGGATTCTGAATAATTAACTGAAGATGGCCCTTTAACTCAATTGTATTTGCACCTAGTAAGTAAGTACTTGTTAAACACTCCAGTTGGAGGCCAGAGGAGAATAGTCCTTGCCCTCAAGGGGGCTTGTCTCAGTCCAGTTAGGAGATGTCGGGCCCAACTGGCCATCCCTCCCTCCATGCCACACTTTTCTCCCCACACATCTATCTACTCTAGTGCTCCCCCGACCTCCTCCCCCACCCCCCAGCTCCTAGACTCCAGGCAGATCTGCTGAAGCAGCAACATGGAGTCTGAGGCTAACCCTGGCTGCTGGTCTGCTTCCTGCCTGAGCCCAGCCCTGATAAGCAGATGCTGGCACCATCTCCTCTATGCCTCAGTACTGCTGTGGACTCTGTCTTGTATCTGTCACACAGGCCTCTGATTTCTCCTCATCAGGAGCAATGTCATCATCTCCCCAAACCACTCTGGCATGAACCATCCCAACACACATTACATCATGTGGTGCTAATGTCGACCTGGCCCACTACTATTTGTCACGCTCTTGCTCTGCCTGCAGACTAAAGTGACATCTGTGTAGCTGGGTCTAGACTCTTAGCATCTGACTTGCCCTCCTGTTCTCAATTCCAGTGAACAGACCTAATTCTAGAATTTACTCCTTTAATAATCATCCCTACCCCATTTCAGTTAATCATAGACGTGCAGCTGTTTCTTGAGCTATGTTAGGGAAAAGCAAGCTTAAAAAAAGAAAACAAATGCAAGACAATGCACACAAATGTACAATGGTGTGGTACAGGGAATACACAAAACTGAATGATTCCAAATGTGAATACAGCACGTACTCTGTTGGACCAGACCTACATATTCCAGTAGAGAAGTTCATCATTCAGTCCTGAGGGCATACTGTTTCTCAAGATGCAAGTAAAGTGAGAGAAAAGAAAGAAAGAACAGCATAATGCCAAGGTATTCAGCCAGAAACCAAACCAACCAACCAACAAACAAAAAAACACAAAGTGGCTGGCAAGCTGTGCACTAAATTCCAAATAGGTAAAAGATAATTCCACATACTGATCAGAAGAATTTTGGCCACATGTATATTTCAAACCAAAGTCAAAATTGGAATTCACTAGCCTTTCTCCAAGTTTCCTGACTTGGTTGACTATCATCCAGCCATCCAGACTAGAAATCTGGTGTTAGGGCAAAAATGAAGACTGACTCCGAAGATTGAATATGGAGCGGGAGGCACTATTGCCAAGTAGGGCACTAATCCAGCAGAGCCTAGGCTCTAGGGAATGAGGTTCTAACATGTCACAGAGCTTCCTGTATTGTGAAGGCAGAGTTTCTGACAGTTGCCGACAAGGGCCGGCAAGAGGTGTATTCTGTTGTGTTCATGGAGTGCCTTGTGTGGGAGAATGATGCTTGGCTGCTTCTGTTGTGCATCTCAGATGCTGAGGAGTGATTCCAACACCCCCCTTGCCCACCCCAGCAGACCTGGACTTCTGTCAACCTCCTAGGTGTGGGTCAAAATGTGTTCCTATTGCCTTCCTCTTCCACAGACCTCTACAACCAACTGATAACCAAGTCATTTAATCTCCTACCTTTTCATTTCTTATTTGTCTCTTCCTTTCCATCCTACTTGTGCTGACTTAGTCTAATATCTTCAGATTTTAGCCCATGTCATCATTTCATTTAAGTCCAAGCCTCACCCCCAACTTCACCTCTAGTGTCCCTGGCACCTCATGGTTTATACATTCTCCCATCGAATGCTTGATTTCTGGCTCCCAGTGTTTATTTGTCTATCTTCCTCTCTTGGACTGTGAGAGTAGGGATGTTCCCACATCTTATTTTTACTTATATGTTCAGAAATTATTATAATCCTGATGTCCAGTAGGCACTTAATAAATGAAAGTGAATGAATGAAGATCTATTGGTATTTCTTCACAAATTACATCATCTTCACATCATATATGTGAATAAAAGGAGTATGTGTTTTAAACTGAGTCAGTGATCTCATGTTTATGACTCAGCTCATCAATCACCCTGGATGGTGATGGTGGGAAGACTTTGCTAAAGGGTGAATAAAGATGATTTTTTTCCTCTTTAGCCCTATTTCAGCCTGCCCTCTTTATCAAATACTTTGAGCATTCGATTCTTATAATTTATGAGTTCCTATATATTAATCCTCTGGGAAAATTCACAGAACGTACTTGCAAAAGGAAAATAATTTGCTGGTATTTTTCCCCTTTTTGGCACAGGAATAAATGGAATGTTCTGACAACTTCAGTATCTCTTGCTTTGCCGACTGCCTTGCCCAATATTTGTCTTCAGCAATTTCACTGCAGTTATTTTTTTCTCACAAAGAAATACGTTTCTTCACATTTTAGAGGCACAAATTGTTGCTCCCACTTTTCAAAGGAGATGTGGTATTTCCACATTTAGAAAGATAGTCCCAGCTGCCAAGCTCTGTCAGACCCTGCCTTGGCTTAATGAGAAATGTTTCTGTTTTTCTTAGGCACAGAAAAAAAAGTAAAGCCCCCAAATTATTTAAGTATCTTACAGTTTAGATTCGAGGCCAGGAGGGGCAGTTACATGAATCTGGAGGAATGAGCTTGGGTTGAGGACCTAGGCTCAACTGCCAAATGCCGTGCCTGGCTTTGCACAGGTGGGTTAAGCCTCTAGCCTGTTTCCTTGCTGGTATAATGGAGAGGTTGACCTATAGGTTGACCTATGGTTTTTGGAGTCTGTTCTAGGTCTGAAGTTCTATGACTTGTTGTATTACTTTCCTCTGTTGCTATATAAGTTTTGGTTGTGTATACCTTCTCCAAGCGATGGAGACTATGTTTTATTGTAGTGAGGTGGCCAGGGACAACAAAAATGTATTGTTTGATAATTTTTGACTCCCTATTGAGGACATGGGGAATGACAAATGGGTCATATTGGGACAGGAAATGAAGAAGGCGGGGACAGGACTTTCTCTCCCTCTGGGAAATGGATCTGATTGCTCATGGAAGAGGTCTAGTTTGGGGTCTATCTTGTGGCTACTTTGGAAGCCAAAGTCACCCAAGTTCTATGTCCTGGTCACTCAAGTTCTATAGCATTCCTTAGGAGGGGAGGATTTTTGGTATGTGAATATTTCCCTAAAGATCTAGAACTCTGGTCTCTGAAACACCTGAAGTTGACAAGGCATTGAGAGAGAGGAGTTTTCTCATCCTCCTTGAACTTCCAGGAACCACTGCCAAATTGGCAGTGAACTTCAGATTCAATAGTGATTCCTCAAGGCACAGGACTAGTACTGGACTACTGGTTTTGGTGGCAAAGTAGCCACAATAACCTCAACTGTTTCTGCCATGGACCTTGGCCACTGTAGCCCTTCTTTTGGCTAAAGAATTTGAGGAACTCTGTTTTCATCAGTTCCACAGTAAGAGCAAGGCTGCAGCAATGGTGGTGGAGAAAGGTTTCTTCTGGCAGACAAATGGATTTTCTTTGAAGTTATCTGAGTAAGCACCCATGGGTTTCTGGAATGTGTCACAGACAGGAAACCCCAGGAGAGGAGAATAGATTTCCTGCCCTTGGAATGGGAGTGCAGAATTTTGATTTAATTATGAAAAAGATCTCATTTTGAGCTGCAAATGGGTGAAACAGTACATTTAAATTGTACTGTATTTAGTTTCTCCCACAGTTGAGGATTATTCAGTAAGTACTTATTGAGTGACTGAATAGATGTAGCTGCTGTCAAACAGAAACTGAAGATAAAGGAATTCTGCTGGCCATTAGCTGTTGGTCTTGATCTATCCTGTAAGGTGTAGCTGGTGCTGAACAATGGGCAGTTTCCAAAGAGCAGGTGAGAATTGGCCCATTTCTTCACTTGGAGGTTTTTACTCCATTCCTTCATTCCTAAACAGATGCCAACCCATCTTAAACCTCTTTTTACTTTTCTTTCCATTTTCTCCCTTCTCTATACACCACTCTTTCCTTTCTCTCTACATCCTTGGTCTTCCATGTTAAAAAACTGGTCAAGAGAAAAGAGTGTTAGGCTTGAAGGAAACCAATCAATTTCTAGACGGAGCCTGAAAGTATCCCTTGGTGCATCTCTGAATACATACACCTTGAGCCCAGAGATGGTGAACAGGCAACAAATTCTAAGACCCTTGAAATCTCAGTCTAGTAAAGCCTTCAGGGTGCTGAATCATTTCAAGTTCTTAGGGCTTCCTGAGCACCATACAAAGAGAGTTCCAAGGGCAGACTCTTTCCTCAGGGTTATCTATTCCTGTACAATGAACTACTGCAAAATTTAGTGGTTTGAAATAACAACCATTTTATTATATTTCACTATTTTGTCTGTTGGAAATTTGGCAGTTCTTAATTGAGTGATTCTTCTGCTCCACCTGGAGTTGACTGGATTTGCTCAAGGTATTCAGCTGCAGCTGGTCTG
The DNA here is from genome assembly GCF_053574225.1 of Canis aureus. Taxonomy (NCBI): domain Eukaryota; kingdom Metazoa; phylum Chordata; class Mammalia; order Carnivora; family Canidae; genus Canis; species Canis aureus. The sequence continues at coordinate 52,880,156 of NC_135621.1, forward strand.
ATCTGAAGGGTTCAAGATGCCGTTTCTCACATTCATGGTACCTTAGTGGATATGGCACTGACCGGAAGCTTGGCTTGCCTATCCCCTCTTCACATAATCTTAGGGACTTTCTACATGGTTTCTCCAGCATAGCAGCCAGACTTTTTATGCAGCTACCCAGGGCCCCCAAAAAGCAAGGAGGAAGTGGCCTCTTCTCTTAAAGGCTAGTCCCAGAACTAGCACAGCCTCTCTTTCAGTGTACCCTAATGGTTAGTATTATGATCAATCTGGCTGGGCCACGGGATGCCCAGATATTTGGTTAAACATTATTGCTGGATGTGTCCTATAAAAGTGTTTCTGGATAAGGGCATTTGAACTGGTAGATTGAATAAAGCAGATAGCTCTTCCTTTTTTTTTTTTTTAAAGATTTATTTATTTATTCATTCAGAGAGAGAGAAGAGAGAGGCAGAGACACAGGCAGAGGGAGAAGCAGGCTCCATGCAGGGAGCCCGATGTGGGACTCGATCCCGGGTCTCCAGGATCACACCCCAGGCTGCAGGCAGCGCTAAACCACTGCACCACCGGGACTGCCCAGATTGCTCTTCCTAATGTGGCTGGGTACCAATCAATCCAGTGAGGGTCTGAATCAAACAAAACGGCAGAAGAAGAAAGAATTTACACTCTGCCTAACTACTTGAGCTAAGATACTAGTCTTTTCCTGCTTTCAGACTGAGACTTACAATACCAGTGCTCCTGATCTTCAGGTCTTTGGATTCAGAAACGAACATAACACCACTGGCTTTCCTGGCTTCCAACTTGCAGATGATAAATATTGAGACTTCTTAGCTTCCATGATCATGTGAGCCAATTCCTTATAATAAATCTTTTTCTATATGGGTTATATACTGTCTTGCTTCTGTTTCTTTGAAACCCTGAATAATACAACTGTTCTAGTTTAGAATCAAGGGGAGGGGAAGTAGTGCCCACCTCTTAATGGGAGGAGTGTCAAAGAATTAGCAGTCATCTTTAATACACTCCAGGGTTTTATAGGTTGCATGATAGCACACACGCAACTGGGATTGCCCTCTGCTGGGATCAGCAGAATTAGGACCTATGACTCTATGTGCCAAGGGATACCTGGCATGAAAGCATCTGGGTCCACTGAATCAAAACTGTGACCAGACAGAATGGAGCAGAGGCTCGTGTGCTATTGGATGTGACACTATTATCTGCAGAAGGTTCTGGCCCTAATAGCCACAGTGTAATCCCTAGAATTAGGCTATTGGATGATTTTCATTTTGATCTGTGAACTGTGTTTCCACATGTTGGCAGTGATAGAGAGGAACATTAGATTCTTAGCCTATATCACTCTTTGGTGTGACCCCAACTCCTTCATTTCATTCCATAATGCTAAACTCAATCCCACTTTCATTTTTTTGTTTTTAAAGATTTTATTTATTCATGAGAGCACAGAGAGAGAGAGAGAGAGAGGAGAGAAAGGCAGAGAGAGACATAGGCAGAGGGAGAAGCAGGCTCCATGCAGGGAGCCCGATGTGGGACTCACTCCTGGAACTCCAGGATCACACCCTGGGCTGGAGGCAGGCACTCAACTGCTGAGCCACTCAGGCATCCCACAACCCCACTTTTGGACAAAACTAACAGATGCGGGTCTCCTGGGCCACCAGAGTGTTTTCATTCCAACCACATCCCTCTTTGAGTAATCTTGATATACTCAAAAACATAAAGGTGCAGAGTGATTTGTCCTCTTTCAGAAATATTTTTTAATTTTATTTTTTTAAAGATTTTAAATTTATTTATTCGAGAGAGAGAGAGAGAGAGAGAGAGATGCAAAGGGAGAAGCAGGCTCCCTGCAGGGAGCCCGATGTGGGAATCCATCCCGGGACTCCAGGATCATGCCCTGAGCTGAAGGCAAACGCTCAACCACTGAGCCACCCAGGCATCCCCAGAAAAAAAAAATTTTTTTAAATAAAATAACTCTTTGGTAAATTCATTTGAACACAAAGCCCTACCAGGGTATTAAAGGATGATTCAACATGCAAAGAACTGTGAAGAATCACCTGCATATTATTCCCTCCTCATAGTACCCGATGGGGTTAGTCTGGGTCCTTGGAAAAGCTGATGTGAAAGAAACCGGAGAGGTTGCTGGTAAGTCTGGAAGAGTTAGGCTTTGATGTAATCTAACCCTCTAATCAGTGAAGGTGAGTGAAGGGAGGATGCATGGAAATGTCCTAGACAGCTATGTAGTCTCAAGAAGGTTCAGCATAGCTGCTGGGGAATCCTTGAGCCAAAATTGGTCATCAGCTAAGTAAGTCCATATTTTCTTGAGGAATGGGCCTCTCTCAGAATTCCTGTCCTGGGCAGCCCAGGTGGCTCAGTGGTTTAGCGCCGCCTTCAGCCCAGGGCATGATCCTGGGGACCCAGCATAGAGTCCCACATCAGGCATGGAGCCTGCTTCTCCCTTGGCCGGTGTCTCTGCCTCTCTCTCTCTCTCTCTCTCTCTCTCTCTGTCTCTCATGAATAAATAAATAAAATATTAAAAAAAAAAAAAGAATTCCTGTCCTGCTCCATTATTGGCTGGGAGTGGCCTGTGGTAATTTGGTCCTGGTCCCTTGAACTCCCCAGAGCTGGAGCTCTTTAAGGCACGTTCTCATGGCTGCCACACTAACAATGTTCTGAGCATACATAAGATGCTTAATAAATGTATGTGGAAACATGGTGTCTAAAGTAATTTTCTAATACTCTGTGTACTTCTTATTTCTGTGCTTTTGCTCAATTTTTCTTGTTTTGCTTGCTCTTCTCTTCCGTATACATATTCAGGAGGCAGCTCAGATCTCATCTCCAAGATGTCTTCTCCAATCCCAACTGCCAGAATTAATCTTGTGAATTCTTCTAGGCACCCACAGTACTATCTCTATACTTTTATTATTACATCAAATAGAGACTAATGCACACTGGAATTATTCATTTGCATATGAGGTCCTGGGGACCAAGGGTAGTGTCTTACTCACTTTTCATGTCTCCCTACAACATCCAGAGCAATCTAATGCAGGGCTTTGCACGTAGTAGGCACTTAATAATTAGTTGTTAAATTGAATGAAATTCTTGCAATAGGATGTACCTGAATATATCTTTAGGAAGAAGTGGCATAAAGCATAGTTCTGCCCAGAGTCTCTTAAAAGAACTTGAAATAGTGTATCCCAAACTGACCACCTTATCAGCTCCCTGAACCCACTTCATGGCTGCTATGTCAGTGCCCACTGCCCTTGCTCCTGCCCCCAAGCCAGTTAAGCTCAGCATCCTCCTGGGCTTCTGCCCTGGGTCACATGCTGTCTTATGGTGCTACTTTGGAAGCCTCACCCCCGCCCAGCCCCAACCAGTCTTCTCTCCATTCCTGAAGCCTCCATCCTCTCTCACTTGGACTACCTTCCTTGTGGCCTGTTCTGATGTATGTCCTCCTCCTGTCTGAGCCCCTCCATTGTCCTCAAGTCAGGGCTAGGATTAACATGTAGTGAGTAAGGTGCCAAAGGCACAGGATTTGAGGAGATACTACTCTCAGGACCATGGAAGTGCCAAGAGTGAAGGCCTCCTTAAATTTTGCTCCCTATATGCCTCACTCATTTCACTCTGGTCCTGGGCCTGCCCCAGAGTCCAACTGGGATAATGACTTTCCTTTACCAAAGGTTGTTCTGGCAATCTTCATTGCAGTGTATCCCAACCATGGCTGTGTATTGCCTGCAGACCTTGGTGAAAAGAGACTCTTTGATCCCAGCCCAGATTGAATCAGACTGGTAGTGGATAGGGTTCAGGAATCTGCATAGCCAGGTTTGGGAACTGCTGGCTTATAGCACCAAGTCTAGACTTTGGAATAACATTCATGCTTCCTCCCAATTTGGCCCCTGCCTGTTTCTGGCTTTATTTTCAGTCGGTTTCCTCTTGGCAGACACTCAATAGGCCAATCATACCAAAGCACTCAATGGACCCAGATATGCCCTGCATCTTGGTGTCTTTGTGTCTTTACTCGGGTTGCTCCCACAGGCCAGAATGCTCCTCTTACCCTTGCCCATTCTCCCAGGCAAAATCCTACTTGTTCTTCAGGATCCACTTCAAATGCCATCTCAGCTCTGAAACTGCTTGGGATCCTTCTTCCTGACCTTTACCAGGGCATCACCATCTCTGCTTTCATGTATTTTACTTTTAACACTCGGGCAGCCTCGGTGACTCAGCGGCTTAGTGCTGCCTTCAGGCCAGGGCGTGATCCTAGAGAACCTGGGATCGAGTCCCACACCAGGCTCCCTGCATTGAGCCTGCTTCTCCCTCTGCCTATGTCTCTGCCTGTCTCTCTCTGTGTCTCTCATGAGTAAATAAATAAAATCTTTTAAAAAAATTTAACTTTTCATAGCAATTAACATATTCCCTTGGACATAAGTCTTTAAAAATATTTGTTGAATAAATAAATGAACAAAGGACTAAATATGGGCCAGAGTTTACCATCACCATTGAGTCATTTCTAGGGAACTTGTGTATGTTTTGATATCACACAGTAGAGCTCAAATGTCAGTGTACATAAATAAGAATTATCTAGAATGTTATTAAATATGCAAACTCCTGGCCACACTCCCAGCAATGCTGATTCAGTAGGTCTGGGTGGGGCCTAGGAATTTACATTTGTAAGAAATATCGGGTAATTCTGTGACAGGTGGCCTGCAGACCACATTGAGAAACACTGCAGGAGACACTTGCTGTTCAGCAAGTGGTGTTCACTCTCTGGAGGGATTCTCAGACATGCTATACTGAAGTTCAACCCATAATGTTAAAGATCTTGTGGAGTTTTGTCAGGAGGATGTGGTAAAAGCAGCAGGTCTGATGTGGCATCTGATGGGTTTCAGACTCTGGGCAGGCCATTCTTAGGATAGTCATTGAATTCTGCAATAATGTGGACACCTGGGAGGCTCAAGTTGGTTGGGCATCTGCCTTTGCCTTGGGGCATGATCCCAGGGTCCTGGGATGGAATCCCATATCAGGTTCCTTGCTCAGCAAGGGGTGTGATTCTCTTTCTGCCCTTCCTCCCTGCTTATAATCTCTCTTCTCTCTCAAATAAATAAATAAAATCTTAAAAAAAAAAAAAAAGAATTATGTAATAATAAGAAAAAAGGGTAAGCCCTGCAAGCTTTACTTTGGTTGTTGGGACTCTGGTTCCTGGCTGTGGCTGTTCTCTGCTCGGACACTTGGCTCTGTTTGGAAGCTTCCATTTCCTGATACTGGATCTGGGTGACTCTCCAGCTTGCTTCTATTCCCTAGGCACAGCTTCAGTGGTGGTTTCCACAGAGCTACTGCTTTCATCACCATTTACTTCCTCTAGCCTCACCTCCAAAGGGGAAACTTGGTGGGTCTGGTGGGTCTGAAGGAAGCCAAGAAGATGTGCCTACAGCTCTACGTCCCAATCTGAACTCTTTCACTAACCACTCACCAAACTTACCAGCCAGTTAACCCAAATCAGTAGGCACTTTACTGAGCACGTGCAATATGCAAAACATTATCTGCAGATCCTATAGGACCTTCTTCAGGTGTGAAGACCCTTGCAGTACTCAACTACTGCTCCACATTTGAACATAAAGCCAACAGAATAAAGTTAATTTCAACTTAACCTTCCCTTGAGGTTCAGGGATAGAAATGTTTTCTTAAAACAAAGTCTACAATGTTGTCGGGAAAGGGGAGTCCATCTGTCCTCTGAAAGGTCTCTTGAGAGAGTCTCTGATTCATTTCTTATCTTCCCTTCTGTCCCCAGTGTTCTTCTAGGTTCTGTGTAGAGATGGAAGAAGCAGCTGGCTGGGCCAGAGGGGTACTTCTGGGTAAATGGAGTCCACAAGCAGAGCCTTCTGTGTTCTGGGAAAACCCTGGACAAGAAAGCAGCACCCGGAAACTGAAAGGGAATGGGACTCGAGGGGTCTGGAGGACAGAAGGCCTGCACACCCCTGCAGTCCACCAACAGCTGCATAGGCCACATAACTGAGCATACCAAGTTACCATCTCTCCTCAAATCCAAGAGGAAAGAAGGGAAGTCAGTACAAACACGAATAAGCCTTCAAGTAAGGACAAGAGGTCAGTCGACTTCTGAAAGACATGTAGGTCAGGCCAGATCTCCTTAGTTTGGCACACGGTAGCCACCCATCAGCAATCCCCAAGCCTCACTTGTCCCTGGACCTGTTTCCCTTCCCACAGTAGCAGGTCTAATCCGCATTTTGATCCTGTGCCTATACTTCCTACTGAAATGTCCTTGGCCTTTCTGAAACTTTTGTCATTTCTCATCCCTTTTGTAGTTTCCATCCCTCTCCTCCAGGAAGTCCTCCTTGTTCCACCAACTAGCAGCAGGTGGACACCTGGCTGAGCACACATACATGCACCCCACACTAAGTTATTCTCCCTTATAAATGATACTAAAATTCTAATAAAAATATTAACAAATAGAATCTAGCAGCACATTAAACAAATACACTGTAACAAAGTGGGGTTCATTTCAGGGTGATTCAATTTTAGAAAATCTATTAATGTAATTCACCCTATTAATAGTCAAAGGAGAAAAGCCATGATTCCCTTTGAAGATACAGAAAAGGAATGTAATAAAATTGGACATTCACTTATAGTAAAATAATAACAATAATTGGAGCTAACATTTATTTTGCTCTTATTATGTCGTGAGTACCATTTGACATGCTCTGCATGCAGTTTCTCATTTAGAGAAATGAGAAGGTACCAATGAAGGTATTATTTATCACGCTCATTTTACAGATAAGGAAACTAAAGCTCAGCAAGGTTAAGGATCTTGCCTCAGGGCACAGAGCTAGGAAGTGGGTTGTATATAGCTAGCAGGCGGCATACTCTTAATCACTATATCAAAATAGGAACATAGGAATACTTCTGTAATATAATAGACATATGTCTATTGTATGATCCTAAATCATAATTCAGCATCCTGACTAATGGGAAAGCAAAGGAAATATTTCCACTGTAATAAAAAAATAAGACAAACATGTCCACTATCATAGCATATCATAGGACACTTTTCTGGAAGACCTGGCTAATGTAATTATGAAAGAGAATCAATAAAAGGTATAAATTCTGTAGGGAAGGAGGCAAAACTCTACTTAGTGCAGATGTTATGGCAATGCACCAGAGACTCAAGAGAAACATCTGAAAAACCACTGGAAACAATATGAGAGTTCAGGGAATTAGCCAGTCATATATTAATATTTTTTTAAAAATCAGTAACTTTCCTGCATGCAAACAGCAACCAGGTAGAAAATTCAATGGAAGAAAAGATCTTACAAAAGCAATGGGAAATGAAATACTTATGAATAAATTAACAAGGGGTGCCTGGATGGTGCAGTCAACTCTTGGTTTTGGCTCAGGTCATGATCTCAGGGTCACGGGATCCAGGCCTATATTGGGCTCTGTGCTCAGTGTTGCATCTGCTTGAGATTCTCTCTCTCCCTCTGCCTCCCCCCAACCCCACTTGCTCTCTCTCTCTCAAATAAATAAATGTTTAAGAAAAGAAATAGAAAAACATGCAAAAAATAATAGAGGCAAATCTCAGGAAAAATGCAAGTATTCCATAAAGGAGTAAAAATTTGCTCATTTCACTAATAATTAAAGAAACAGTAAATAAAATGAGTTATACATTTTCACATAGATTAGAAAATAATTTTTAAAATAATGTCTGGTGCGTAAGAAGGTGAGAAACACACTCTCATCAATTACTGGTGAGAATCTAAATTGGCATAATACTTTTGGAAGAAAATCTGGCAGCATGTACTAAAATTTTGAAAGTCCTGAGGATGTTATGTGTTATTGGCATGTACTAAAATTTTGAAAGCCCTGAGGATGACATGTTATCATGTCCCCTGGGACACCTGGGTGGCTCAGCAGTTGAGTTCTGCCTTTGGCTCAGGGCGTGATCCTGGGATCTGGGATCGAGTCCCACATTGGGCTCCTTTTGGGGAGCCTGCTTCTCCCTCTGCCTATGTCTCTGCCTGTCTCTCTCTCTCTCTCTCTCTTATAAATAAAATCTTTAAAAAAATAAAAAATAAATAAATTGTGTCTCCTCTCCACACACCAAAAAGAGAGATGTATTAAAGCCCTAACCCCCAGTACCTCAGAATGTGACCTTATTCTGAAAGAAACTGGTTGCAGATGCCATCAGTTAAGATGATGTCATAGTGGAGTGGGGTTGTGCCCTAATCCAGTGTGACTGGTGTCCTTATGAGAAGATAGCCATATGGAGACAGAGACACAGTGAGAATGTCACGTGGCACTGAAGGCAGAGATCTGAGTCATACAGCTGCAAGGCAAGGAACACCAAAGATGGTCAGCAAGCCACCAGAAGCTAGAAAGGCAAGGAAGGGGCCCCTGATAGGTTTCAGAGAGTCCGGCTCTGCTGACATCTTGATTTTGGATTTTGAACCTTCACAACTTTAAGACAGTACATTTCCATTGTTTTAAGTCACTCAATTTGTAGTACTTTGTTACAGCAGCCCTAGGAAACTAATATTGAGGACAAATTACACAAGAATTTATTTTCCCCAAATACTCACTCAGTTATATGTATTCAAAGATGTCCATTTCATTGTTGCCTGCAATGATGAAACATTGAGTACTATCCAGACATCCATCAGCAGAGAACTGTTTGAGGAAATTATATTTCTTTAATGAAATACTAAGTTGTGATTCAAAGCAATAAAGTGACTAAAAATGTATGAATTCATGGGGATGCCTGGGTAGCTCAGTTGTTTAAATATCTGACTTTGGTTCAGGTCATGATCCCAGGGCCCTAGGATCGAGCCCTGTGTGGGGCTCCCCACTCAGCAGGGAATCTGCTTGTCCCTCTTCCTCTGCTCCTCCCTCCACTCTGTCTCTCTCAAATAAATAAATAAAACCTTTAAAAAAAAAAGTATGAATTCAGGAGATAGTCAAGACAAATTGGTAAATTGAAAGGTCAAGTTGTAAAGCACAAGTAATGTATGATACTAAACTTATCTTTTTAAAAAGTCATAATAACATGCTAGTATGTGGATAGAAAAAAATTGATGTATCTTACACAAGTTGTTATTTGATGGTGGAGGTGAAGATAACATGAATGGCTTTGCTTTTCACATTGTATATATCTATGAGATTTGAATATTTTAAACCTGGCACCTGTTGCTTTATCTTCAGAAAAATAATTGTTATTATAAATGTGAGGGAGATTCATATCTCAACTTAGCCTCCTTATGAGTTTTCAAATCAACTTTCTGGAGCAGCTACAATATTCTCTCACCTTTCCAGAATTCAGCTTTCTGACAATTCTCCCTATACAGAAGGTACCATACAGAAAAGTGAATGAGGAAATGTGGCAGAAAGTCCTATTTGCTATCCCTTATGTCCTCTATCAAAGCCTATTTGCCTTTACTTTACACTCAAAACAGACCCCTTAGTTATTCTAATTTCTAGAATGTAGCAATTTCAAAGGGGGGGCAAAAGGATTGCTCATGGTAAGTACTCTGACCAGAGAGAGGGAGGTTTCATAAAAGCTACAAAAAGCCATGGCAAGGACTTACATATGTACAAATCTGGATCATGTAATATGGGAATAAACCATCATATATGGCTCAGCAACCTCTGACGTCATCTTTCTATTGTATTTCTCTTATAAGTCAATGTATAATTGTTGTGACTCAGTCAAGAAAATGTTAATTATGTCCATTGTTTAAAAACCAGGGAAAAGTGACACATTTGATGTAGACTGCCATTTGAAATGGTTAACATAAAAACTTCAAGGGTTAAGAAAGCAAATGCTCAGTTATCTGGGAAATTTCCACCACCCAGAAAGAGTCATTATCCAAGTGTTCTGGATAGTCAAGATTTTCCTCTCTGTTCTTTGCTTCCTAGAGCATTTAATCAAGGCCACCCACAGCCTAGAGGTTTCAGAAGTCCCCAGTTGAGCCATTTGTTCAATAACAGAGTAAACAGGGAGAAGATGAACCAGGAGGACAAGGTGCTAGGTGAGGCTTCACTTGCAGGCCCTCCCCTGAGATAGATGGGCAGTGAGTGGCTGCAGGGGAGGCTCCACACTGGGAACTCTCTACCCTCCTCTTGGACTTCTGTCCCCTAGTTAAGCCCAGAAATGGTTGGTTAGGTTCTAAAATAAATAACGCTTGTTAAGCCTAATTAGCATGTAATGCAAAAACAACTATGCAAATCATTAAAAAAACATCAACTTTGTTAGAAGTATTTCTTAACTTCAGGAGTGGCTCTTCTTTCTAGCATGCTCAGCTTTCAGAATTCATTGTTTTCTAGTCATTTAGACTACTTTAACCATCCCTCCATGGGAGGAGAGAGAGAACACTGTCTATCAGAACAGTTCCTTATCAGAAGAGATCTGCACAAAGGTAGGGCTGTGGCAGCATGGTTGTAATTGCTATAATTAGGCCAAAATGCATGTACCACATTCCCCCCTTACCTCCTTGTTCTAGAACTAGAGCTAAGATTTAAGTTAGGCTGAAATTCAGTGTGCAATTTACTTTTTGCTTCTCTCTCCTCTCTTTTTAAAAAGCTGGTAACCAGCATTAAAGACAATGTGGTCGGTATCCTTATAACTAAAATATAGCTTCATTTCTGCTCATGGAAATATGTAGTCAATTAGCTGTAATGTGGTCCAGGCTCCCTTTGATATTCTAAAATAAAAACATTCCAAGTTATTTACTTGAGAAGAGTTATTTCCAAGCACGCCCAGTAGCTGCTGTTTTTAATAATGCTGCTTTTAATGGGTGTGGGGCCTTCTGCATAGAGGGGAGAGTGTGGCTTAAAGTTCTGAACTATTATCACTGGATTTTTGGAGTAATAATTATGAAAGTTTCCATTTAGATAGAACTATTACTGAACCGTATCCATTCACACATATTTAACAATTTTTGTACTCCTTTCTCTTTTCAGATCAGGGAAGAGAAGCTAGCTGATGGGGAGATCCCATACAAGGATGACTTACTCTGGAAATTCTCCCCAAAAGAGCAATAAAGGAGCTGCCCTCTACATAGCATTGTCTGAGAAGTAGTTCCCAAATGCTTGTTATTGAATATGGCAGTGCAAGATGCTCAAGAATCTCCTGAAGAACATTATGAAAACTAAGCAAAACAAAACCCCTGGTTCTACCTCAGTTTGGAAGTAGGGATGGGATGTGATAGAAGTACAGGGGATAACCACAGAGTTGGAAAACAAGGCTTCTCAATTGTGAGGAGACCTTCTTTAAAATTTCTGTGCTGTGTGAGTTCAAGCAAATCAATCAACTTCTCTGAGCCTCAGAGTGGCCATTTATAAAGTGATGATGATATCAGTAAGTCCTACCTCAAAGGGTTGTCCTCAGAATCAAATGAGATGAGGTATGCAAAAGCACTTATTAATCTGTCAAATGCTTTGCAATTTTGGCTAAACGTAGATATTGAAATCCCAGTAGAATTTGTACAAAGACTTGAGAGACAAAAAAAGAAGTGACACAAACAAATGGCAAGATATTCTATGCTCACAAATTGGAAGGATTAATATTATTAAAATATCTGTACTACCCAAAGCTATCTACAGATTTAATGGAATCCTTATCACAATACCAACATTTTTCACAGAACTAGAACAATACTAAAATTTGTATGGAGCCACAAAAGACCCCAAATAATGATTTTGAGAAAGAAAAACAAAGCTGAAGCTTTCACAGATACAAATTTTAAGATCTGTAATATAGATTTTTAAGATACACTACAAAGCTGTAGTAATCAAAACAGTATGGTACTGACACACAATGGACAGATAGATCAATAGAACAGAACAGAGAGCCCAGAAAAAACCCATGCTTTTATGGTCAATTAATCTATGACCAAGGAGGCAAGAAAATGCAATGGAGAAAAGATGGTCTCTTCAATAAATGGTACTGGAAAAACTGGACAGCTATAGATAAGAGAATAAAACTGGACCACTTTCTTATACCATACACAAAAACTAAAATGGTTTAATGACCTAGATGTGAGACCTGAAAACACAAAATTCTAGAAGAGAACACAAGCAGTAATCTCTGACATCAGCCAAAGAATATTTTTCTAAATATGTCTTGTCAGAAAAGGGAAAAAAAGCAAAAACAAAAACAAAAAACTATTGAGACTACACCAAAATAAAAAGCTTTTGCACAGTGAAGAAAACCATCAATAAAAGAAAAGACAACCTATTAAATAGATTTTTTCAAATGACATATCCAATAAAAGGTTAATATTTAAAATACATAAAGAACTTATATAACTCAACAGCAAAAAAACAAATAATCTTATTAAAAATGGGCAGAGGATCTGAATAGATATTTTTCCAAAGAAGACATCCAGATGGCAAACAGACACATGAAAAGATGTTCAACATCACTAATCATTACGGAAAGACAAATCAAAACCACTATAAGATATTATCTTACCCCTGTCACAATGGCTAGGATAATAAAGACAAATAATAAATGTTGACAATGATGTGGAGAAAAAAAAACCTCATGCACTATTGGTGGGGATATAAATTGGTATAGCTACTGCAGAAAAGTGTGGAGGTTCCTCAAAAAAAAATTAAAATAGAACTACCATATGATCTATTAATTCCACTACTGAGTATTTATCCAAAGAAAATGAAGACACTAATTCAAAACACCCCTATGTTTATTGCAACATTATTTACAATAATCAAGAGATACAATCAGTCTAAGTGTCCATCAACAAATGACTGGACAAAGAAGATGTGGTATACACAATGGAATATTAGTCCTTAAAAAAAAGAAATCTTGTTATTTGTAACAATATAGATGTACCTAGAGGGTATTATGCTAAGTGAAATAAAGCAGAGAAAGATAAATACCATATGATTTCATTTATATGTGGGATCTAAGAAGCAAAACAAATGAACAAACAAAAAGCAGAAACTCATAAATATACAGAACAAATTGATGGTTGCCATGGTGAAAGGGAACAAAATGGGTGAAGGGAAGTGGGAGCTACAGGCTTCCAGTTATGGAATGAGTAAGTCACAGGGATAAAAGGCACAGCATAGAGAATACAGTCAGTGGTACTGTGATGGGGTTCAACTACACTTGTGGTGAGCACAGCATGAAGTATAGACTTAATTAATCACTATGTTGTACACTTGAAACTGATGTAACACTGTGTGTCAACTATACTTCAATTAAAAAAAAAAGAATCAACATATGGTTTGGAAGGAGTTTTCAATTTACCTGGAGAGATAAGGAAAGAGGGAAATGGTATAAATGGTAAAAACTATATCTAACATCCTATTGAAGCACTAAAAAGCATTGTTAGTGTATACTGTGGGTTCTGTGCTAGAATAAATCATATGGGTGACTGAGAAGTATTATACCTAACATGGATATTTTTCTAAAAGAGCTTCCAGTTTGGTGGAGAGAATAATACAGAGATAATATAATCAGAGTAAATTCTAAATATTATGGTCCCACCTATAAAGGGTTACTTAGAAGCTGTGAGGAATAGCAATAGGCACTGTTGTAGTCCAGGAAGAGATGCAACTGTAGTGGGCTTGGAGTTAGAACAGCAAAGGGGAAAGAGAGAAGATCATTAGGGGACTAGCAAAGACCAAGCATAGACGCAGAAATACACATGCGGTAAGGAGCACCAATAACAAGACCAGCCTGGCTGGAATGGTGGAGCCTATTACAGAGGGCCTTAAAAGCTCAGCTGAGAAGTTTGTACTTGATATATTTCTACATATTCTGTATACATGAGAGGGGCCTATTTACACACCAACCCTTGAAACTCTGGAACTGTACTGTCCAATATGAAAACAGCTAGCTGGTCTGATATGCTTTAAATATAAAATATATACTAGATTTCAGAGATTTATTATTTTAAAAAATCACTAAATTTTTATATTGATCATTTGTTGCTATGATAGTATTTTAAATATTATTAAAATTATTTCACTTGTTTCTTTTCTTTTTAATGTGGTTGCTAGAAAATGTTACGTTACACATGGGAGTTGCATTGCATTTCTATTAGACAGCCCTGTTCTAGAATGTCAGGATGGGCTTTGAAGAATTTTATTTGTAAGAAGATCCAAGGGACACAGGAACCCTGGGAGAAAAAAAAGAGGCTTTGAAGGAGATGGTTTGGGAGATGCCCAGAAAGCCAGAATTAAAGTATTATATCCCTCCACCCACATTCTACACACCAAGGAGAACCATGGATGACACTGAATTAGGAGTCAAGGCAGTGGGATTTAGCCTTGGAGTAGTGCATATAGGTTGGTATTGAGGGCTATTTTTGTGCACAACACTGAGGGATATCCTTCAAAGAAAAGACTCATTAAGAAATTGAGAAATCCAGTAATGTGCAAGAGTTGTAGCAGGAGGGCCTATGTTTAAGGACTAGAGCCTTAAAAGTCCTGAGCCTGAATGAGAGACAGAGACCTCCTGTATGTCAAGAAAATATCACTGGCTACATGGGTCACATGGTCTACTACCACTGGGCAGGCCCCAGGGAGTGACACATGTCTTGTCAGAAGAAAGAGGTATTGAGGTGGCTCCAGCTACCAGGAAGCAGGGTGGAAAGCAGTAGCTCTGACCCAAAAAAAGATAGCAATATTCTCCAAGGAGAAGAAGCAAGCCCCTAGAAAACAGAGAGGCTTACAACAGTTTGTTTGGGCCTAGAGTCAAAAATTATTCTATTGTTTTATATATATATATATAAAACACACATATCCTGATATGCTATCTTTAATAGAACTGTACTCCAAAGAGGGTGAGTTGTGTTAATGGAGAGGCAGTGATTTTTCTGAGCATGTCCACAGGTATAAATTTTGGGTAGAATCTAGCTGTAACTCCTTTTCCCCAACCACCTCACCCTCATCCAGGTTGGCTGTCAGCATTATAAGAGAGTGAGAAGAATTAGAGGGAGTGGTAAGCAGAGGAGAGGAGAAAGGCTCTTCATTTTGTGATATGATCCTCTTCTTGAAACCCCACCAAATCTTACAAAAATTTGATCAACCTCACCAATATTTGGCATGAGTGAATTTCTTGGAAAAACCAGCGGAGACTGAGTTTTGCCTCTGGGGTAATCTAAGGAGAAACATACAGCATGTTCAAAGGCCCAGCCAGACCTCAAAATTTAAGTCATTCTGTTCCATTTCATATTAGTGAGACAGAGAACAGAGAAGAAAGAAAGAAAGAAAGAAAGAAAGAAAGAAAGAAAGAAAGAAAGAAAGAAAGAAAGAAGAGAGGGAGGCTATAAAAAAGAGACAGGAGGGAAAGAGAAAGAAGAAAAAAGAAAAAGAGAGTAAATTAAAAATTTGGAGTTTAGAGTCACAGTCCCTGGCTCTGTGGACTGTGCTGTTTTAAGGCACTGCTGTCTTCCTGGGAAAATACACTCAACTTTTCCAAAGCTCTTTTATCACATCCTTTTTAAAAAATTGCTTTTGGTTTTAGTATAGCCTTCATCGGCTCAAAGACCACATGCTGAAAGCCTGAAAAGTGAAAGATGTCGGGTCCCCAGACAGAAGGATCTGAGTGGCTTCAGATTCAAGAACTAGGGTTAGAGGAGGAGGCTGGGAGGGTCAGAAGAGGGAGCCAGGGAGAATGGGAGGGGTGGGATCATGACACTTGCCTTCCTGTTCTCCTACTCATCTGTTAGTATTGGAATGAGTAGGCTTCTGGAATTCAGCTGAGCATTGAGATTTTTTTCCTGTTGCTTTTTGGGCTCCATGTGTTAACTGAGGGTTCCCACACACAGCTCTTCAGACCTTAAGCCAGCTCTGCAGCTGGCAGTGTGCGTTTCTGCCTGGCACTGGGGAAGGAGAAGTGGGCAGGAAGAAGGACCTCAGGAAAGGGGAGGGCTCTGCACAGGGGACCTGGAGTGTCCTAAATGAAGCTCTGTCTGAGTCGACCAGTAAAACTGTGTTTACTCCAGCAAGAATCACCTTGGCAACCAACAGAGCCAAAGGAGTCCTAGTTTTTAGGAGTGTGTTATGATGGGGCAGCTTAAAGATATAAGTATAAATATGAGTTTTGTATGTGCATGTGTACATACAGAGATAGTACTGTGTGTACATTTTTGTGTCTGTGGGTCTGGCTCTACCAGTTTTCATCCTAAAGAAGTGATCAGTCTGACATAATGAGATTTTCTCACATTATTTCTTGATTGCCATGCTGCCTATCTTTTGATGATATATTGGATAACACTGAAGATATGATGAATTCTGTTTCAGAATATGGTACTATAATCAATGTGGCAGAGGGAGAGAGGAGGGACAATTATATTTCCCCAGAGCATCAGAATTTCCTCAGGTCATCATGGGCTTAGGACCTGGGCCTCAGATCATCACATCAAACAGATACAGTTCTCTCAACAATAATCAGGTTCCATGGTTTCCAATCATCACACCTATTGGTTATTTTTCAATAATAGTTGCCAGTAGTATAATCTAGGCTCTTCTTCTCAGAAGGAAAGCAAGAAATAACATTCATTCCAGGAAATTCTTTGATAAGCACAGAAGGTCAGGATAAAAGAAATGAGTTACCCCAAGAAATACTGTTATTTGCTGTAACAACCATCTATTAGAGGACACCAACCAAATGACCAGGAATATTCACCCTGGGGCATGTTCTCTTTGTCACAACTAAAACACAAAGGCAAATGCTCCCTTTGGGACTTTCTCCCACTACTTAGATTACAATCTCTTTCTTCAAATGGTCCAAGGAAGAGGGCTAGATCTTTTTTTTTTTTAAGATTCCATTTTCTTTATTCATGACAGACACAGAGAGAGAGAAAGAGGCATAGGCAGAGGGAGAAGCAGCCTCCATGCAGGGAGCCCAATGTGGGACTGGATCCCGGGACTCCGGGATCACGCCCTGAACCAAAGGCAGATGCACAATCACTGAGCCACCCAGGCGTCCCAAGAGCGCTAGATATAAAGTGGTATTGGTGGATATGTAACCAGGAGATATTTATAGTATAAAAATCAACTAGACGTGATGAATGATTAGATGCAAGACTGAGAAAAAGAGGAATGTAGAGTGACATACCTATTTCTGGCAGGTGAGAAGAGTAGTTAATTATGTCACTAACTGAGATGGAAATTATATAAAGACTCAAAGAGGAAGAGGATGCATTAACACACAAGAGATTCCACCGATTTCTTGCAAGTTAGAAAGCTAATGGAAGGAACATAATTGATTATAGAGTACAGAAAGTCATGAATCACAGAAAGGAACACTGAGGAGAAAGGGATAAAAACTTGGAAATCCAGGGCGCCTGGGTGGCTTAGTCCTGTTAAGTGCTCTACTCTTGATTTCCTAAGGTCACCATTTCAGGGTGGTGAGATTGGCCTGTGTGTTGGGTTTCATGCTTAGCATGGTGTCTGCTTGAGATTCTCTCTCTCCCTCTGCCCTGTTCCCACTTGCGCATGTGCATGCATGCTCCAAATAAATAAACAACTCATAAAAAAAAAAAATCTTGGAAATCCACAAGAAAACCTGAAGGGCAGGTGTGACGATGAAAACCAGGGTATAAGTTGAAAGAGTAGTTGGATCCTCAGTTCCATTCTTTCCTCCTCTGAAAACTAGCCTAATGCCATCTTGAGGGGAGATTGGAGGATTCTTTTCTGGAGAAACTGACTATACAGACACTGCTCCATAGACTGCAATCTGGGGACTTCCCGGAGAAATAGCTGGCTCCCTCAACCTGGTCCATGTATAATGAGGCTGATGAAGCCTACCATGCATTAAGTGTCATACATATATTTATTTTTTAGAGCAGTTTTAAGTTCACAGCAAAATTGAACAGAAAGTACATAGATTTTCCATGTACTTCTCTGCCTTCAAACATGCTTAAACTCCCCTGTTATCAACATCCTCCACCAACGGGGCACATTTGTGACAACACATCATGATCACCCAAAGTCCATAGTTTACATTAGGGTTCACTCCTGGTGCTGTACATTCTATGGGTTTGGACAAATTTGTAAGGACATGTATCCCCAGTTACAGTATAGTACAGAGTTGTACCACTGCCCTAAAAATTCTCTGTGTCCCATCTATTCATTTTTTCCTCCCTGCAAACCCCTGGCAACCACTCATATTCTTTTTTTTTTTGTTTTGTTTTTAAATTTTTATTTATTTATGATAGTTACAGAGAGAGAGAGAGGCAGAGACACAGGCAGAGGGAGAAGCAGGCTCCATGCCCCGGGAGCCCGATGTGGGATTCGATCCCGGGTCTCCAGGATCGCGCCCTGGGCCAAAGGCAGGCGCCAAACTGCTGCGCCACCCAGGGATCCCCAACCACTCATATTCTTAATGTCACCATCATTTTGCCTTTTCCAGGATGTATTATAGTTGAAACCATACAGTATACAGCCTTTTCAGACTGGCTTCTTTCACTTAGTAATATGTATTTAACTTTCTTCCATGTCTTTTCATGGCTTGATAACCATTTGTTTTTAGCCTAAATAATACTCCACTGTCTGATGTACCAGTTTATTTATCCATTCACCTACTGAAAGACATCTTGGTTGCTTTCAAGTTTTGGCAATTATGAATAAAGCTGCTATAAACATCCATGCACAGATTTCTGTATAAACCTAAGTTTTCAACTCCTTTGGGTAAATATTAAGGAGCATAACTGTTGGATTATATGGTAAAAGTATGTTTAGTTTTATAAGAAACGACCAAACTAAGTTGTCTTTCAAAGTGGCTGTACCATTTTGCATTACCACCAGTAGTGAATGAGAGTCCTTGTTTCTCCACATCCCTGCCAGAATTAGTGTCAGTGTTTTGTTAAGTTTATTTTTCACCTGTTTCTCTCATTCTCTATCCATACCTCTGGCAACAATGAATCTGTTCTCGGTATTTATGAGTTCTTTTTTTTTTTAGATTCCTTATATATGTGAGATCATCGGTATTTGTCCTAGACTTATTTCATTTAATATTTTCTTTTTAAAAAAAATTTTTTTTATTTATTTATGATAGTCACAGAGAGAGAGAGAGAGGCAGAGACACAAGCAGAGGGAGAAGCAGGCTCCATGCACCGGGACCCGACGTGGGATTCGATTCCGGGTCTCCAGGATCGCGCCCTGGGCCAAAGGCAGGCGCTAAACTGCTGCACCACCCAGGGATTCCGATTTATTTCATTTAGCATAATGTCCTCAAGGTCCATCAATGTTGTTTTGAGTGGAAGGATTTCCTTCTTTTTTATGGGTGAATAATATTCCATTGTACATATATATCACATTAACTTTATCTATTCATCCAGAGACGAACACTTAGGTTGTTCCCATGCCTTGGCTATTGTACATGATGTTGCAATGAACATGGGGTGTTCATATACCTTTGTAAGATAGTGATTTCGTTTTCTTGGAATAAATTCTCTGAAGTAAAATTGCTAGATCTTGTGGTAGTTCTATTTTTAGTTTTTGAGGAACCTCTATACTGTTTTCCATAGTGGCCGCAACAATTTGCATTCCTACCAGCAATGCACAAGCGTTCCCTTTTTTCCACATCTTAACCAACACTTGTTACTCCTTGTCTTTTTGATAATGGCCATTCTGTGGGATGATATTTTATTGTGGTTTTAATTTGCATATCCCTGCTGACTCGTGATATTAAGCATCTTTTGCTGTATCTGATGGCCATCTGTATGCCTCTGCAAAAATGTCTATTCAGATCATCTGCCTACCTTTTTAAAAAGATTTTATTTATTTATTTATTTATTTATTTATTTATTTATTTATTTATTTATTTAAGAGAGACAGAGAGCGAGCATGAGAAGAGGGAGAATCTTGAGCAGACAGCTGGGCAGAGCCCATTGCAGGGCTCAATTTCACAACCCTGAGATCATGACCTGAGCTGAAACCAAGAGTCAGATGCTTAAGCAACTGAGTGCCTAGATGCTTCAAGTTTTCCACCGAATTTTAATAGATTTTTTTTTTCCAATTGAGTTGCATGAGATTTTTTTTTTTAAAGATGTTGTTTATTTATTTGGAGAGAGAGAGAGAGAGAGCAAGCATGAGCGAGGGTGAGGGGCAGAGGGAGAAGCAGGTTCTCTGCTAAGCAGGGAGCCTGATGCAGGACTCCATCCCAAGATCCTGAGATCATGACCTGAGCTGAAGGCAGACTCAATTGACTAAGCCACCTAGGTACCCTGAGTTGTATGAGTTCCTTATACATTTTGGATATCAGCCCCTTATCACATATTTGATTTGCAATATTTTTCTCCCATGCTGTAGGTTGCCCTTTTACTTGGTGGTTTCCTTTGCTGTGCAGAAGCTTCTTAGTTTGGTGTAGCCCTATCTATTTATTTTTGCTTTTGTGCCTTTGCTTTTGGTGTCAAATCCAAACAATCATCGCCAAGACGGATGTCAAGGAGACTATCACACATCTTTTCTTCTAAGAGTCTTATGGTTTCAGGTCTTACATTTAAGTCTTTAATCTATTTTGAGTTTATTTTTGTATATGGGATAAGACAGAGGTCCAGTTTTATTCTCTTCTGTGTGGCTGTCCAGTTTTCCCAACAGTATTTATTGAAGACACAGTCCTTTCCCCATTCTATATATTATTGGCTCCTTTGTCATAAATTAATTGACCATATATGCATGGGTTTATCTCTGGGCTCTCTATTCTGTTCCATTGATCTATGTGTCTGTTTTTATGTCAATATCATACTGTTTTGATTTCTATAGCTTTGTAATATAGTTTGGGCCAGTTTCATCTGTTCACTCTAACAGGAGGATAATGGTATCTCATCATTGTTTCCATTTAGATTTACCTGATGACATATGCTGTGGAACATCTTTTTGTACTCTCATTTGCCATCTATACATTTTGGGTGATGTGTCTTCTAAGATATTTGGCCCATTTAGAAAATCAGGTTGTTACTTTTCTTTTTGTTGCATTTTAAGCATAATTTTTATATATGGGGTAAAAGTCCTTTAGTAGATATGTCTTTTGTAATCATTTTCTCCCAGTCTGTGGCTCCTCTATTTATTCTCTTGACAATATCTGTCACAGAGCAGACCTTTTTTTTTTTTTTTTAACTCTAATGAAATAGAGCTTATCATTTCTTTCTTTCTTTGGTGTTGTATCTAGAAAGTTGTTGCCAAACTCTAGGTCATCTGGGTTTGTTCCTAGGTTATCTACTAGGAGCTTTATAATTGTGTGCTTAGGGTATAGGTCTGTGATCCTTTTCGAATTAATTTTTTATGAAGGATGTAAAGTCTGCATCTAGATTTATGTTTTTTATATGTGGATATCCAGTCAGTCCAGGACCATTTTTTGAAAAGACTATCATTGATCCATATTGTCTTTGCTCTTTGTGAAAAATCAATGGACTATGTGTGGATCTATTTCTAGGCTCTCTGTTCCATTCCACTGATTAATTTGTCTATTTTTTCACCAATATCACATTGTGTCAATTACTGTAGCTTTATAGGTAGTCTTAAATTTGGGTCTTATCTGTCTTCCACCTTTGTTTTTCTTCTTCAGTATTGTGTTGGATATTTTGGGTCTTGGTTTCTTCATATAAACTTTAGAATCAGTTTGTCAATATCCACAAAATAACTTGCTGGGACTCTGATCGGGATTGCATTGAATATATAGATCATGTATGTAAGTACTGATATCTTGACAATATTGAGTCTTTTTACCCATGAATATAAAATATTTCTCCACTTACTTAACTCTTCTTTGATTTCTTTCATCAGAATTTCAGTTTTCCTCAGATAGACTTTGTACATATTTTGTTAGTATCTAAGTATTTCATTTTGAGAGATACTAATGTAAATAGCACTGTGTTTTTAATTTCAGATTCCACTCTTTCACTTCTGGTATATAGAAAAGGGACTTTTGTAAATTAACCTTGTATCCTAAAAGCTTGTTGTAATCACCTATTAGTTTCAGGATTTTAAAAAATGATTTCTTCAGATTTTCTGCATAGACAATCATGTCATTTGCAAAGACAGTTTTATTTCTTCTTTATATAAATATGTATTTATATAAAAATACATTTTAGGGGATCCCTGGGTGGCTCAGCGATTTGGCGCCTGCCTTCAGCCCGGGGCATGATCCTGGAGTCCCGGAATCAAGTCCCACGTCAGGCTCCCTGCATGGAGCCTGCTTCTCCCTCTGCCTGTGTCTCTGCCTCTCTCTCTCTCTTTGTCTCTCATGAATAAATAAAATAAAATCTTTTTTAAAGATGAAAAAAATATATTTTATTTATTTTTAATTTTTCATTTTATGTTTATTTTTATATCAATATATTTATGTAAAATATATAAATTTCTTCTTTATATAAATATACATACATATATACATATTTTTTTCCTTTTCTTGTCTTGTCTTGTTGCATTAGCTAAGACTCCAGTATGATATTGAAAAGGAAAAAAAAAAAAAAAAAAAAAGAAAAGGAATGCATGAGAGGGGACCACCTTGCTTTGTTCCTGATCTTAGTGGGAAAGCTTTGCATTGATCACCATTAAGTATAATGTTAGCTGTAGGTTTCTGGTTTTCTTTATCAAGTTGAGGAAGTTTCCTTCTATTTCTAATTTACTGAAAGTTTTTATCACGAATATGTTTGATTTTGTCCGCATCTATTGTATGGTCATGTGATTTATTCTTCTTTAACCTATTGATGTGATTTATTACATTCATTGATTTTTGAATGTTTAACTAGCTTTGCATGCCTGATATAAATTCCACCTAGTTGTATAATATTTTTCTTTTTTACATTGTTGGATTTGATTGCCAACATTTGGTTGAGGATTTTTGCATCTATGTTAATGAGAGAGATTAGTCTAACAGATACTGTGTCTAACAGAAATTAGTATAAACGCTCACCAATAGACGAGAACACTCCTATGAGGTAGTCAGAGTAACCAAAATCATGGAGACAGAAAGTAGAATGGTGGCTACCAGAGACTGGAGGAAGGAGGGAAGAGAAAGTGTTGAATAGGTATAGAGTTTGTTTTATAAGATGAAAAGAGCTATGAAATGAATTTTGGTGATAGTTGCACAAAATTATGAGTGCATTTAATACCACTGACCTGCACACTTAAAAATGGGTAAGGTGAAAAAAAAATGGGTAAGGTGGTAAATTTTATGTTAATCACAATAAAAATTTTGAAAAAAAAAAAAGAGAGAGAGATAGTAGAATGTTCAGAGAAGCACTATTTATAATAGCCCTCCAACAGGCAATTACCTAAATATCCAACTGTAGAGTGAATAAATTGTATATTCACACAGTGAAACACTATACAGCAAGTGGAAAGCACAAAGTATTGCTATACGTAAAAACATGATGTTTAGTGAAAGAAGCCAGAGATGAAAGAGTACATATTCTATGATTCCGCTTACATTAAGTATAAAAATAGCAAATTTGAGCAAAAATGAATTTGTGCTCTTATAAGTCAGGCAAGTATGTACCCTGGTGGAAAGGGGAGGGAAGGGTTAGCGATTGGAGGAGGGCATGAGGGGCCCTGGGACACTGGTAGTGTTCTTTTCTTGGTCTAGGTGTTGGGATGTTTAGCCTGAAAGTTCAAGTAGTATATAAATTATGCCTCAATAAAAAAATCAAGGCAACAAATTTAAAAATAAAAAATTGGTTTCAATAAAACCTCTACTTTACAGATGTGGATATTGAGGGTTGGAAAGGTTAAATGATATAGGCCTTGTCACCTGATTGTCAAGAAACAGAACTGAAAACCACCAAGGTGTGGGGGCTGTGTGCACTTTGTCTACACCTCAGAGTAACTGCTGGTTATTTCCCTAGGAGATTTGGAGGTTTTCGGTTTGTTTGTGTTGTTTTTCAGGGGCAGGGTGGGAGTGAGGAGTGGGAACCAGTGAAGAGGAAGTGGACCTATGAGCAACATATGTAAAGCACTTAGGCCAGAGCTCAGCACATAGTAGAACCTTAACAAACGCTACATTTACCTCACACACATCCCCCTTTCCAAGGAAATGAAATGGAGAGAATGTTGAAGAGTGCTGGTGGCTCTGGAGTAGACACTGCACGCTCCAGAACAGAGTGATTAGACTGATCTTAGGTTTGTGTTGAATGCTCTGGTCTCCACTGCCAGGGTAACCTCTCCTGGGGATGAGCAAGTGAAGGGGCTTCTGATTTAGGCTAGTATTCCTTGCTGGTTATTTGTAGGGCAAGTGAGGACCTGACTTGAGCAGTAGAGACTCATTGTGGAAAGGGGGGGAGGGGTTCCTAATACCCTGATGTCCAAAAATAGTGTGTGTGTGTCTATGTGTGTGTGTGTCTGTGTGTGTAAGGAGGTGGACTCCTTTATGTGCTCTGCATTGACATTCTTGCTTGTTGCTTCTTTTGTGGCCTATGAGCCAACTTGGGCAGGTCAGGGTATACACACTGATTTCTGCTTAGACAAAAGACAGCCCTGTGCTCTGAGCTCCTCAGCACCCTTAGAAACCTGTGTTTTTTAGGTCTGGAGGCCAGTGTTGTCCTTTTACCCAGATGGGCCGCAAAGATTTTCCCGGGAAGCATTCCTGCCAGCCACGGATTTCACATCATGACAGCGACACCTTGTGGCCAAGGGTGAAAGTCCAGCCCGCCCCCCTCCGTATTGGCTCCGGGAGCGAGGGGAGGAGTTTAGGGAGGTTCCAGACCCTGCCCTTTATACACAGCTTCCAGGAGTCATTAATCCCTAGGCTGCCAGTTCCGCACAACTCAGGCCTTAATCATATCCTGTCCTGGGTTGCCCTCTGTTTCATGTGTAATCATTTAAAATCATTTTGTCTACCAAATTAGCCTAAGGTTTTGAGGCTAGGACTATTGGAATCACAGACCTTTTCAAGTCAGATGGGAATTTAGGGTCTTCTAATCTGACTCATGGGTTTTTCAGATGGGGAACAAAAATGCTGGGAGGTGACGGGAATTGCCCAGCTACTTAAAGGTGAGGTTTGGAACAGAGCCCAGATCTCCTGAACACTCTCAGTCCAGTGCTTTCCATGGCCCCATGCTATTTCTTTGTGTCACGCACAGTATTTGCACACAGGGGGCCTAGCACACAGTGGGCACCCCATAAATACCATTTGACTGACAGATCATTGCCCTTGCTACCTACTTGCCACCAAACTGAGTTTTCAATTGTTATCTGGGCCATCTCCCACTTTTGGGCCTCTTGAGAATTCTGATGAATTAAAGTGGCCACTTTTGCTGTAGTAAGTCTCTGTCTTTTCCCATTTATAAAGCACACAGTGAGGATTCAAGGAAAGAAGTGAAAAAGAGATACAAAATTTAAAGTAAAAGTCCAAATCTCAGCATCCATTCAGACCAAGTGTCTACAGTGAACTCCATAGGCTCTATGCTCAGTGTTTCTCAAATTTCGAGTGCATCTAAATCTCTTGTTAAATCTTGTTTAAAAATCTTGTTAAAACACGTGTTAGGGGGACACCTGGGTGGCTCAGCAGTTAAGAGTCTGCCTTCAGCTCAGGGTGTGATCCTGGGGTCTTGGGATCGGGTCCCACGTTGGCTCCCTGTGAGGATCCTGCTTCTCCCTCTGCCTATGTCTCTGCCTCTCTGTGTGTGTGTCTCTCATTAATAAATAAATACAATCTTAAAAAAGAAAAACAAAACACATGTTATGATTCAGGAGGTCTGGGGTGGGACCTGAGCTTCTGCATTTTTTTAAAAAGACTTATTTATTTAAAAGGTAGGGGAGGCGCCGGGTACAGAGGGAAAGAGTCTTAAAGCACAGAGCTCTATATCAAGGCTTGATCTCCGGACCCTGAAATCAGGAACTGAGCTGAAACAAAGTCGGATGCTCAATTGACTGTGCCACCCAGGCGGCCCAAGCCTCTGCATTTCTAACAAGCTCCTAGATGTTGCTGATTCTGTCTTTTGAGGAACAGAGATGCAGGTAACTACCCCACCCTGGCCCAAGGCTTCAGAGAAGGCCACTAGCCCAACCTGAGCCTCTCCTTCCCCCTCAGCCCTGTTGACCTTGGCTTCTGGGAGAAAGGAACAGAGCTCCTCAGTGAGTCATTCCAAGTCCCTTTCCTCACTCCTTCTCCTATCTACTCCCCAAGATCCTGCTATCAGACAATCTGGAGAGAAGGCAAGGTTGAACCTGACCAAAACCCTGCAGCCAAAAGGGGAGATAGACTTGCTGTTGACATACCTTACAATTTTCCAGAGGAACAGCCCTGCTTGCTTGCCATTTTGTATCTGGGTGCTATGACATCCCTATAAAACAGTTCTCTTTTTTATTATAAAATACATTTTAATCTATATAGCTTAATTATAAGATAATTTATAGACTATACATATTTTCATTTTTATTATTCTTTTCTCACCACTAAACACACTAAAAAAAACAAACCCAAACCATTAATGCTAGATTGAAGAAAGGAAGGAAATGGGAATTTACTGAACCACTACTTGTGACCAAAACTATGAATATTTTTTTCAAAGATTTTATTTATTTATTTGAGAGAGAGAGAGAGAAAACCAATGGGGGAGGGGTAGAGGGAGAAGCAGGCTCCCCACTGAGTAGGGAACCCAAAGCAGGGCTTGATCCCAGGACCTGAGATCATGACCTGAACCCAAGGCACAGGCTTAATCAGCTGAGCTACCCAGGCACCCTTATGATGAGAATTTTTATGCATAACTCACTTAGTCCTCATGATGCCTTCACAAGACAGTGTTATAACCCTATGGTTATAGATAAGGACAGTGAAGCTCAAGGAGGTTATATAAATTACCCAGGGCCACTGAGCAGTATTAGGAGCACAGATAAGTCTGGTTGAAAAGTTTCTTTCCACTATAATTATAATAGATACTGATATTTACACTGTGCTTACCATAGACCAAACACTGCACTAAGCATATAAGTTAATTTGTATAATCTTCACATCAACCTTAGGAGGCAGATACTATTTACCTATCATATTCCTGAGTCTTGTTTTTCCACCTGAAAGAGTCCTGAATGTGCAGGTAGTTTCATATTTCTGTGTGCACAAAAGTTGCAACCTCGTATACCTATCCCAGCTCTTCTCTAGCCCTTCTCTTTTTTGAACTTTAGTTTCCTTACCTGTAAAGTGGGGATAATGAGAATCTACTTCAAAGGACTGCTGCATAGGAATAATAACATCACAGGTCCATAAAGAGTACCTATTTATTACTACAATGTATATACACATTCCTTCTGAGGCAATGAACCAGTTAAATGAATATAAAGAAAGGTTGAGAAGGCTGACCTGATATACCCCAAATAACAAATAACTCCCTTAATTTCTTTAAAAGCACACACTTAGAAATGTATTACTTTTAGTGAGAACTGGGGAAAAAAAGAGAACGCTACAGGTTGAATGAGAAGGCTCTCAGGACAAACTTCCTCAACTTTATAGCTTTGCTAATTCAGCAACTGATGGTAGGACTAGGCTCTCAAATCGTCATTCGCCTCAACCCTGACCCAGCTCTGAATTCAAGCCCAAGGCTTTCCACTGGAGACTTCTAGAATGACAGGATGTTTTTCTCTCCCCTTTTTTTTTTTTTTTTTTTTTTTGAGGGAGTGGAAGAACAGGAGTGCTTTCTATGAGCAGACCAAAGTAACTTATTTTATTGGTACTTTTGGAGAGAAGCTAGTATTGAAGGAACTTAAGGTACTGTGGTAATATGACTGTGCCAATGATAAGACTGAAAACTTCTTAGAAGAAG
Source organism: Canis aureus (assembly GCF_053574225.1). Taxonomy (NCBI): domain Eukaryota; kingdom Metazoa; phylum Chordata; class Mammalia; order Carnivora; family Canidae; genus Canis; species Canis aureus. Next base: position 52,907,896 of record NC_135621.1, read on the forward strand.
CAAAATCTGAAAGCAGAAAATAGTTACTCTTGTCTCTGAAAAGAAAATAGACACAAAATAAGATGACTGTTTTTATTGGTCTTTTTTATGCTTGTTGTGTCTAAAGAATGGGGTATTTGTCTTGAAAACCAATGTATTCTCCAAATCAAGATACATCTGGCTTACTGATTGTAACATCCCTGCTTTTTTTTCCCCTAATGGGTTGTTTCTGATTTGTAAAAAATAAAATAAGATACAATGAACATCATCCATATGCTCAATGCAATGAGCACATGACTTATAAGTTTTAAATTCCTGGAACCGGATTCCCAATGTGATTACAATGGGTTGTAAAAATGGGTGAGAGAACTAGTTCCCAAGTGAGGGTGTCTATTTACCATCTACTGGCATCTGTGACACTTTGGAGTAAGACGATAATCATCCAGGAAGAAATGACTACTGGTGACTCATCAATCCATGAACTTTGCACTAATTACAGTGCCTCAGTTTCCCTATTTTATAAAATGAAGCCTGCCTCTGTGGCGTGTTTGGAAAGTTGAGGGAGATAATGGTCTTTGAGTGCTTTGGAAATACAGAATATATTATAAATGCTAAATAATAATAACAATAATAATAGGGAGTCTTTAATAACAGGGGTCCTTTAATAATACTCATCAAGTATAATAACATTACTAACCGGTGGGAACAAGACAGAGTGCCTCTCTGTCTTCTTAATCATTAGTTTCTATCATGGGAAATTGGTGGGGGATTGGCGCCTCCGTAGTTGCTCATGCTCCTCAGGAGGCAGAGGCCCCTCAGGAAGGCACCTGCTCTCCCCTGGATTCTCCACTTAACACCTGGTTGCCTCGAGGAGGGCAGGAGCCCATGCGGTGGGGAGGTGGCCGCAGAGGCACTCCAGTTCAGCGCCTGTGCCTGTGCGCAGGGAACGTGATTTGTAGATGTCGGTTGCCAGCTGGATGGGGAAGGAAGGTGCTCGCAGGCCCCAGAAGCTGCGGGCGCGGGGTCGGGCCGAGGCGCCGGTGTGGTCCCCCGATCCCGCCACGAGATGGCGACAATCCAGCTGGAAACGCCTGCCCGGGGTGGCCCTGCCCGTCTCCGAGCGGCGAAGGGCTTCCTCCCTCCGACACAAAGGAGGGGCCTTTCGGGCCAGAAGAGGCCTCTGGGGGGACCGGAGCGGGACCGGGAGCCTCTGCCGCGACTCGGTCCGCCCGGAGCGGGAGTGCGCCGCTTCCTTCTCAGCCCCCGCGGCGTGCGGCTTCGCGGGGCCGGATCGCTTGGGGGGATGTTGTGCAAAAGCGCCCAGGAAATTCCAGGTTCGACCTCGCCCTCCGCCCAGAGGCGGTCCAGCCGCTTCCCGGCCCGGCGACATTCCCGGGATTCCGGCAGGGGGAGCGGGTGCTTCCTGCCCTCCCCCCGCCCCCCCCCGGCTCTCGGGTCCGGCCGGGCGGGGCGCACCCCGGGTCGAGGGCTGCGGGGGCTGCGGGGGCTGCGGGGGCTGCGGGGGCCCCGGCCCGGCCCCCGGCCCGACCCGACCCGACCCGCGCGCAGCCGCAGGGGCGCGCTCCCCCCGCCCGCCGCCCACCCCGCGGGGGCCGTCCGCGGGCCTTCCCGGCTTGGGGCGGCGGTTCTCTTTGTTTCCTTTTGTTTCGTTTCGGTTTGAATGTCGAGGAACCGCCGCACCCGCGCTTGTCTCAGGCTGGAGTAAACTTGCTTTGAAACGTCGGAGCTGTTAGGAAACACACAGATTCCGATCTCCAGGCCCCGGAGGATGAGCTCCCTGCCCCCCGGCCCCGGCCCCGGCCCCCGCCCTCCGGCCCCGCGACGACCCCGCCCCTGCAGCGCGGGACCTGGCCTGCACCGCCGGGCGTGGGAGGGGGCCCGCCCGCAACCGGGTGGCAGGCCCCGGCCCGGCCCCAGCCCACCACTAGCAAGCCCAGCCTAATGGGGTTGGGGCGGAGGTCATAGGAACCGCGAGCACGGACTCAGCAGGCGCCACACACCATTACCTCGTTTATGCCCCGCGCACCATCAGTATCTCCATTTTACAGATGAGGAAACCAAGGTTTAGAGATGCCGAGTAGTCTGCCCAAAGCCGTACAACTCTTGAATGGCGGGGCTGGGACTCGAATCCAGATCTGCATTTCCCCAAAGCACCCGGCCGGCCGTGGTACCTCCTTAGCTAGGCCCTGCGGCCGCACTGGGAGACAGTGCACCGGGGATGCTCGGGGCTATGACGGTGCTTACACAACCGGGCAGACAACCAGGGATATTTTGGACTCTTTCTGCCTTTCCATGAGTGCTGTAGAATTGGGCTAGACTAGCCTGCCTTTTTTCCTTCCTTACAAAGTGCATATTAGAAAGTAGGGACTCGGGGGGATCCCTGGGTGGCTCAGCGGTTTAGCGCCTGCCATTGGCTCAGGACATGATCCGGGAGTCCCGGGATCGAGACCCACATCGGGCTCCCTGCATGGAGCCTGCTTCTCCCTCTGCCTGTGTCTCTGCTCCTCTCTCTCTGTCTCTCATGAATAAATAAAGAAATAAATAAAATCTTAAAAAAAAAGAAAGAAAGAAAGAAAGAAACTAGGGACTTTTTTTTTTTTTTTTTTTTTTACTGAGTGCATATTATATACTAGGGACTTTTCTAGGCGCCGAAACATCTCAGTGAACAAGACAGACCACACTCACTGTATGACCTTTGGCAAACTGCTTAATATTCTAGTTTTTAAGTTTTTAGTTCCCATCCCACCCCACCTTCTGTATGTGGCTTTGAAATGGGCAGCTGGGGGCTCTGCTAACAGGATTTCTCCTTTGCTGCTGCTCCTGTTAAGTTTTGTCACTAGGGGCTCTAGAGAGGGACTCAAGACAGGAGGAGGAAAGACCCTCTCTTTGAGGCTTGCTCTCCCTGTCACCCTCACCATAGCACCTGTGGTGGGTTCTGGCCTCCAGTTTCCATCAGCAACGGCATGCAGTATCATCATGCCCCCTCCTCTGCCGCCTGAGCCCAGGCCCTGAGCCTCTCCCCTGAGCTCCTAGATTTTCATAGCCTTGTCTCTTTCCTTGGTTTCCCAGTCTTGCCCGGAGTTGGGGGGGCAGGGGGGGTAGTAGCTCCATTCACCACTGTTGTGTTAATGTTCCCCTTCCCACCCCCACCCCCAGTCCTCCAATACCTATAGCAATGGTGTGCTGGTAAATATTTAATAACCAGCTCCCCCAGCAAAACAAAAACAAAAAGAAATCTGATTTGTCATGTATACTCATTTTCATAATATAAATCATTTACCGTGGGCAATTTTCAACCACCAACCTGACATCACTAAAGTTAAGCTGGTTTTGATGAGGGGTAGAAGCAGAGAGATGTTCACCTGTAGCCCAGAAGACTGCCCTGGAGCCTGCAGAGCAACGATATAGATCAAATAGATGCTGGCTGCTACATCATTAAACAGTCTCGTGACTGCCTGTATATCTCACCTATAGTGAATATCGAGCTGAGTGATAAGTACCAGAGAAGTCTTGTGAAAGTAGTTTTACAAGTAGAAATCTGAAGAAGACAAACACATTTATGATCTAATACTCCCTGAATGTCCCCTCCACCCCCTTGAGCACCAAGCGTATAACCACCAGCTTCCTACAGCAAAAATGTAGCTCTTTCTGCTCACGGGTCTTGTCCCTGTGCTAAAATAAAAAGCACCCTTTTGCACCAAAAACATCTCAAGAATTCTTTCTTGACCATTTGCTCCCAACCTCACATCAGTATGAGCAATGCCAGTAATACAAACACCTAAAACCAGTTCCCTCTTATAAATTCTTTCTGTTGAAGGACTAGTTTTGTTTTCTGTTTTAATGACTGCGTCCCACCCTAAGCTCCTGAGCACTGTTTGTTTTTTAAAATAGAACAACTACCATTTCTTCCATCTAACTCACAGAGTTGTTGGTATTGTATGAAACAATACAAATCAAACACTCTGAGGATGACTTTTAAGAATTTGGTACTATAACACTGTTCCTGGACATTTTTGCTAGGTGATAAAGCTGGGATGAGGAAAGTCAGCAAAATATTCTCATGACAGCTAACAGAAGTGTCCCGGTTGCCTTTAGAACCTAGAGTGACCTCAGACCAGTATGGAGCCCGGTGACTCAGAATCAGCAGTGGTCACAGCAGTAACTGGGTTGTGATATTACAATGTGTGTGTGTGGATACTTTGTTTTTCAAGGACCCTGGGACTGGATATTGTGCAAATCAAGAAAGTACACAAAGCCAAGGGGAACACTATTGAAATCATCCAACTAACACCACATATGTGGGGCAACAGAGGACTTAAATGCATTGTACTACTCAATTATAGAAATGAAAGGAAACTTTTTAATTTTTCCATAACTGATCTAATTTTCCCATCAAGCACCCAACCCATGAACAGTGAGAGAAGGAAACAATCTTTAAACTTGCAAATCACCAGTATCTCTATTTGTGCCATCTAAATAATATCTTCTGAATGACCCAGAGTTCGAATAAATGCTCAGTTCTTTCCCATTTCCTCTCTCACTCTTTCCCAAGATGATAGTTTCAGGTAAGTGAGAGCTTATCTGACCTCATGGCACCAGGAGAGAAGACTCAGTTCCTCATGACCTCTGCTTCCTAGCCTGGCCCCTGGACTGGCCTCATCTAGACTTTTGTTTGTTACTAGCACCCATACCTCGAGTCTGATTTTTTTTTTTTTAATTTTATGTATTTATTTGAGAGAGACAGAGAGTGTGACTGAGTGAGGGGATGGGAAGAGGGAGAGGGAGAAGCAAATTCCTGGATGAGTAGGGAGCCCAACTCTCGGACTCCAGGGTCATGACCTGAGACTAAGGCAGCCACCTAACCAACTGAGCCACCCTGGTACCCCTGGAGTCTGATTTTTAAAAGCACTACATGCTGAGACATCTTCATTCTGACTCGAGGTTGGTTATTCCATCAGGCCTCCATCTCTTCGTGTTGCCTTGCTAAGGTGCTTGGGAACTCCCAGATACTCCATATGCCATATACAGGCTGGAGGGAGCCAACTCTGCTGCCTCCGCTCTCCTGCCTTCTCTGAGACCACACTGTCACTCCTCCCTTCCTGCTGGATGTAGCAAAGCTAAAGGCTGTGCTCCTAGAGGCCTGTGGCCTCCCCGTATCATGCCTGGGGAATGGAGTAATTGAATCCTATTGTCTGGCACACCTCAGTGCCTAACCAGCTCTCTCTACAGTACCTTGACCTTGAGGCTCAGCTGAGAGGGAGAGCTGAGATCCTTGGTATTGGCATCTGACCACCTCTTTCTTCCTCTGGATCTACTGTCTCTCCTTTCTCACACTTTTACCCCTTCAGAGGGGACAATCCTGGGCAGCCCAGGTGGCTCAGCAGTTTAGCACTGCCTGCAGCCCAGGGCATGATCCTGGAGACCTCAGATCGAGTCCCATGTCGGGTTCCCTGCGTGAAGCCCGCTTCTCCCTCTGCCTGCGTCTCTGCCTCTCTCTCTCTCTCTCTCTCTGTCTCTCATGAATGAATAATAATTTTTTTTAAAAGGACAATCCTTAGCACAGCCTCCTATCCTGTTATCTGTAGACAATAATAAAGTGCCCTGGGGGGTACCAGCCTTCATGGCTAAATGGCTGAAGGAGTATCTGTCTTCTCTATACTCTGGAAGAAACTGGTTGATATGGGAGCCTCAGTAAAAATAGAAACTGTGGGTTATAAAGGGTGAAAACAGTCTCAAAATATTGCCCATATTATCTATGTGTACTTCAGGATAATAATAAACAAAAAAAGAATATAGTAACATATCTGACCAATGTTTTACAAATAATAAAGTATATTTTTATTTTATTTTTTAAAGATTTTATTTATTTATTCATGAGAGACACAGAGAGAGAGAGAGAGAGAGAGAGAGAGAGGCAGAGACACAGGCAGAGGGAGAAGCAGGCTCCATGCAAGGAGCCCGATGCGGGACTCGATCCCGGGACTCTGGGGTCACACCCTGGGCTGAAGCAAGGCACTAAACCGCTGAGCCACCCAGGGATCCCCTAAAGTGTATTTTTATAGTTAAAAAAACCCTGGTTCCTCTGCTTCCTAAAGTCATATATGCTCATTGTAAAACAAACAAAACAACCCAAAAATATATTTCTAAATGTTCAGTGAAGGGAGGAAAGCTCCTCAGTTCTGGTTTCGCCAAAGGCCACTGTTCATAGAACAGTGCAACTTATAATGAGACTCTTCCCTTAGAAAGTGCCAGAATCTGTTCAGGGGCTAACTAAGCACTATTCCTTTTAAGCCACCGGGACTCTTCTCTCTTCCTTTTGAGAGTCAGTGTTCAGCAAGGATATCTTCCCTTGAGTTTGAGAATTATGAGCTAAAGACAAGAATGTGGCCTGGGGACCAGGCCTGGAAGGTGGGATATGTGTGAGGCATCGGGGATGCAAAGTGCATACAAAATTGTGTTTCTGGCTGTTTTCCTTATTCATTCATTCATTACACAAATAGTGAGCATCTCCTCTGCCAGACCCTACACTTCTTCCTATACCAATATGAAAGAGAAGTTGTCACTGGCCTCAAGAAAGACATCAAAACACATATTTCAGTACAGCAGTGGGAGCCGCAGAGGGTGGCTAGAGGGAAGTGGGGGGTATAGTCTCATCTATTTCAACTTCTATTCTTTGACAACACCACATGCTGACAGGATTATGGAAACACAGGAATCCTCATTCATTGCTGGTGGGAACACAAAATGGTACTGTCGCTTTGGAAAACAGTTTTGCAGGTTTGGTTTTTACAAAGCTAAACATACTCTGATCATTTGATCCAATAATCATGCTCCTTGATATTTACCCAAATGAGTTGAAAACTTCTGTTTATGCAAAAATCTACACACAATTGTTACAGGAGCCATTCTTGGAAGCAACCAAGATGTCCTTCAGTATGTGAATGGATAAACTGCAGTACATCAATACAACAAAATTTTATTCAGCAACAAAAAGAAATGAGCTACTGACATTTCTCCAAGGAAGATATACAAAGGGACAAGTACATGAAAAGATGCTCAACACCACTAATTATTAAGGAAATGCAAATCACAACCACAAGGAGATATCCTCACACCCATTAAGATATTTACTATTGAAAGAGAAACCTAGAGAAAAGAACAAGTGTTAGTAAGGTTGTGGAGAACTTGGAACCCTTGTGCGCTTTTGGCGGGAATGTAAACATAGTGCTATGGAAAGCAGTATGGGGGGGTTCCTTAAGAAATTAAAAATAGAATTACTGTATGATCCAGGGGTCACTCTTCTCAAAGTGTAACCAGGGTCTCAAAGAGATTTTTTTTTAAATATTTATTTATTTATTTATTTATTTATTTATGATAGACATAGAGAGGGAGAGAGGCAGAGACACAGGAGGAGGGAGAAGCAGGCTCCATGCTGGGAGCCCGACGTGAGACTCGATCCCAGAACTCCAGGATCGCGCCCTGGGTCAAAGGTAGGCGCTAAACCTCTGAGCTACCCAGGGATCCCTCAAAGAGATATTTTACACCCATGTTCACTGCAGCATTATTCACTATAGCAAAAAGGTGAAAGCAATCAGTGTCTACTGATGGCTGAATGGGTAAACAAACTGTTGTATGTACATACAATGGAATATTATTCAGCCTTAAAAATGAAGAAAATTCTGGCATGCTACAACATGGATGAACTTTGAGGACATCATCGTAAGTGAAATAAGTCAGTCACAAAAAAAAAAAAAAAATACTGTAGGATTCTACTTATATGAGGTACCTAGAGTGGTCAGATTCATAGAATCAGAAAGTAGAATGGTGGTTTCCCAGAGGGGAGAGAATGAGGAGATAGTGTTTGATGGGTATAGAGTTTCAGTTTTTCAAGATGAAAAGAGCTCTGGAGATTAGTTGCACACCATTGTGAATGTACTTAACACTACTGAACTGTATGCTGAGAAGAGGCTAAAATAGTACATTTGTTGATATAAAATTTTTAAAAATTCAGCAGCAATGGTCAAGGTGGTGAATGCATTAGTAATCATATTAGGCATCAAAAGCCTCTGGGCTTTGTTCAAGAAATGAAGAAAAGAAACTGGGATCAAGCTGACTGGAAGGTGACGCATTAACCTTGCCATTTGTTATTTAGGTTTTTCTTACACCCACAGATCATTTTTGCTGGCCTCTGGATTTGCCTAGGGTGACAAGAATAGGATCATCTGTATTAAAATTGCCAGTGCTAAAGGAGAAAGATAGCCTTTAGAAAGAGCTAAAATAAAGAAGCTGACATATGCCATGTAACAAGAAAGGACTTGCAGAGATGTGCTGAAAGGCCAGAGGGCCACAAGCCCCAAGAAAAAAAATGGACTCTGAATCTATAGTTAGGAAGTATATCTATGATACAAGGAAGTACCAAGAATATCCTTCCTGGGTAGGAAGAAGGAATCAGCCAGCTCTAGGATACTTTCCCAGGACCTACCCATTAATCTGTATTATTTTTGAACAACTTCTGAATGAGCCACAATACTAAGTGAGCTAAAATATAACCATCACCACCATACACCACCAAAAAGATGTGTATACTTGAGAACCAGAGGGGGAAATGATGAAAATAGAAGGAATGGCTATAAAATATTATATCTTGTTTTCCCCCCATAAAAAATCAGAATGTTATATATCCAAATGAACATTGTCCTTTTCAAAGAAGTCAGTCTGACCTTTGATGCATTTGCCACTCCAAAGATTCTTCTGTGACCAACCTTCTCAGGAACTCTCATACTGGCATTTGCTTCTGACCACTTTCAATGGTGGCAAACCATCTCATTGGTGTTGATCCAAGGGGCTCCCCGTGTGGATCTGGTACAGCATGAGAGCTCGAAGGAGCTGCCGCTGTATTGCTTGCCCCAGCCCTCAGACTCTAGGGTCAGATACCAGACACGGGTACAGCTCTGCTGGTCCTGACGTTGTCAATGACGGCAACAGTGAGAGACCCTACAAGGGGTTGAGTTTGTCCTCACTCTGCCATACTTCATGTCAGATATTCCTCCTGACTCCTGACCCTGCTGGTCTAAAGAGACCTCAGGCCCATCCCAGATGCACAGCAACAGGCATCTTCCCCAGCTCTCACAACTGTGGAAAGTCTAATCCATAAAAAAAAAAAAAAAAAAAAAAAAAAATCCCTCAATCCATATCACTCATAGTGGCTCTGCTTTTCTGATTGAACACGCTGTTACAATTACATATAAAAGTCATTTGGAAAATAAGGTGGGTGAGCAAGCTGAGTAAACAATTTTGAGGCCAAAAATTCAGGATTATAATAACAAATCTATTTCTTATACAGTTCATAAGATAGAGCTAAAGCCCTTCCCAAAGAAGAATTCTATGACTATTTTGAATAAGGATTACTTGGAAGGATGATATTCATTTGGACACTCTGCAATGTTTGTGTACATAATTTCCTTTTTTATTTGCTTATAGTCACTCTCGCTTATATTCTGGTTTACAGAAGGATGATGTGACTCACAGTAAATGACAGCACAGTGAAACAGAGAATAGACTATGTAGCATTGGCTCAGAACGTTGTAGAATCTTAGGGAAACACAGAGAATCTGGGTGAGCCGGGAAAGCTTCAGAGAGCAGGTGAGACATGACTGAAACAGGAATGGAATTTAGGCAGGAGATCAGCACAAGTCAAAGTTCAGAGGTGATGTAGCATAGGGAGATAAACCAAAAGAACATCTTGAATGAGTGTGAATTTGTGGAGTAAAATTTATCCATCTCCCTCTCACTGACAGAATAAAAATCAAACTTTTACCTGAGATGTGATCTCCTCTATGTCTGGGTCCTGCTTATTTTTTAATCTCATTTCCCCTTCCCCATCCCTCAACCTGCCTCATCTATATCAAAGAACCTGAAGTGCTCTAACATTCACTTTTTCATTCAGCAAATAATCCCTACTATGAGCCAGGCACTGGCTAGAAGGTGACGGTACAGGCCCTGTCTTCATAAAGCTTATGATCTGGGCAATGGGTGGCTCAGTTGATTAATGTCTGCTTTCAGCTCAGGTCATGATCCCAGGGTCCTGGAATTGAGCCCCATATCAGGCTCCCTGTTCAGCAGGGAATCTGCTCTTCCCTCTCCTTATGTCCCTCTCCCTGGCTCATTTGCTCTCTCTCTCTCTCATAAATAAATAAAATCTTAAAAAAAAAAATCTTTCAATCAAATAATGAGAGGGACAGATAAGTAAACAGGCAATTATTAATGCAACATGATAGTTTGATGGGAACAGTTATGGGGCAAGGGTTAAGGAAGGCTTCCACAGAAGGGGCTTTAAAGCTAAGACCTGAATGATGAGTAACAGTCAACCAAGTTGAGAAGGGGGCAGACAGACCACAAGAAGAGTGGTGGGCAAAGGGAGCAGCCCATGCAAGGGCATGAAGACTCAGAGAGCATGTGAGATCACTAAATGATCTTCTGTGGTTGGAGGCCAAGGCCTGAGGACAGATCACACAGGGTCTCATGTACCATATTTAGAAGTCTAGGCTTTGGGACACCTGGGTGGCTCAGCAGTTGGGCGTCTGCCTTTGGCTCAGGGCATGATCCTGGAGTCCCAGGATCGAGTCCCGCATCGGGCTCCCTGCATGGAGCCTGCTTCTCCCTCTGCCTGTGTCTCTGCCTCTCTCTGTGTCTCTCATGAATAAATAAATAAACAATCTGTAAAAAAAATAAAAAATAAACGTCTAGGCTTTAACCCCAGGAGAAGGGGGACATGGGAAGCACATGCATCCAATTTTTGTTACAGAGAGATCATTGTGGCCATAAAGCAGAAAGAGGATTGGGTTGGTGGGGAGGAGGGCAACACTAGAAGCAGATGACCGATTAGGTCAGTTGGGGAGAAAGAATGTGGCCTAAACCAGCCTAGAGGCAGGGAAAATGGAGGGAAGCAAATGATTTCAAGAAATATTTAGAAAATTGAATGGAGAGGACTGGGAACTTTATTGACTAGAGGATAGTGGATGTAAGGGAGCAAGAAGGAGGTGTTAGGGGATGTGGCCAGGCCTCTTGTTGAAAAGTTGAGTGGTACTATTCCTCAAGAGAGAGAATGTAGGAGGAGGAGGCTTAGGAGGAGGGGATGATAATGACCCTGGTTTTGGACATGTGAGTCTGAGGCACTTGTGGGCCATGCAAGCAGTAGGCAGAGAGATAAGTGGATCTGGAACTCAGGGGACTGGTGATGGCCAGGTACCTCCACATAGAGATGACAAATGGAATGAGTGAGATTAGGAGTGGTGAAATGCAAACAAGGAAGGAGCAGAGACAAACCTGAGGAACAGCATTTTTTGGAGGGAAGCAGGAGAGGATCCATCATGGAAGACTATGAAGACGTGACTGGAACAGTAGAAAAGCCAGAAAGGTGGACTCATCCATGTATAAAGAAGAAAGGAGTCAAGAAGCACTGAGTCCTCAGGAGGAGCCAACTCTTCCAAGAAGCTGAGAAAAGTAAGGGTGGTATTCATTAGGATTCTTTGGCCGTAGGTACCAGAAACCATCTTAAGTTAGCTCAAGAAAAAGGGGAGGATAGATTATAAGATAATAGGAGTGTCACATGGACGCAAGAGCAGAAAGGTTACAGGCAAGAATTTAAAGCTTTTAGCACCCTTGCAGCTTTTCTCTGCATATCTGCTGTCTTCTCTTTTGCAGATTTATCTTTCCTTGGCTCATGAGGCTACATAGGAACTGGAAGATGGTCATCATATGGTTTTGAGAGAATAGCTTGTCTAGTTAAAAGACTTTCCCAGACTCAACTAGAATCTCAATACCTGAGAGAGAACAGAGAAGCGGGGAGAGAGAAAGAGGGAAGGAAGGAGAGAGGGAGGGAAGAGGAGAAAGTAGGAGATGGGGAAGGGGGCAGAGAGAGGGAGAGGAAGGGAGAGAAAGAAAAAGAGAATCCATTTTTCCTGGAATAGATTCAGGTGGCCATCCCAGGTCCAGTCAACTGTGGCCAGAGGGAAGGATTTCAAAGTATAAACTGAGGATCCATCCTGATTGGGAAAGGCGGCAGTTAAAAAAGATATTAAAAGACAGGCAAATAATCAAAAATAAGGTTTCTATTACAAGAACTAAAAAATAACCAAGGGATTTTGAAGCTAAAATGTACTTGTTGACCTTGGCAAGAGCAGTTTCTATGGAATGACTTAAAGTTTGCAGTGGATTGAGAAGTGGATGGAAGAAAAGTGAAGCCAGTGCATAGAGATGACTCTTTCAAGGCCACAGTGAAGGGCCTTGCAGAGAGCTAGTGCTGAGAGTTGGTTTGTTTCTTCGTTCATTTATCTAGCTCTGTGAGAACTGAATATCTTTATATGTTGATTGAAAAGGGTCTATGGAACATAGCAATCATGTTGGTATCTTGATGAACCTGCAGGATCTCAGACCCTACCCTGAAGATTTGAACTCAGCAGACTGAAGGTGGAGCCCAGACACATACTTGCATGATCCTTTATTTAAAAAGCAGGAAGAGTGCTTTATCCTTTCTTCTGTGGTCTCTCTGTCTGTCTGTGTGTTTTTTAGCTGTTCTGCTCCCTCAGAAATGGGGATGCTTGGTGGGCAACTGCAGGCCTCATAATACCCCAAGTGCCTTGGGCCCTGCACTTGGAAAAGTGTTCAATGTCAGTAGTCACCAGGAAAATGCAATTTAAAGCCATGAGAAAGTGCCTGGGTGACTCAGTGGGTTAAGTGTCTGCCTTTGGCTCAGGTCATGATCCCAGGGTCCTGGGATAGAGCCCCACATCAGGTTTCCTGGTCAGTGGGGAGCCTGCTTCTCCCTCTTCCGCTCCCCTTGCTTGTGCTCTCTCTCTTTCTGTCAAATAAATAAATAAAATGTTTAAAAATAAAATAAAATAAAGCCATGAGATACTACTACTCAACAGAATGGCCAAAGTTTAAAAGAGTAACCATACTAAGTGTTGCCAAGGATGTGTTGGGAGTGTAAATTGGTTCAGCCACTTTGGAAACTTTGATAGCAACTACTAAACCTAAACCTACTTTATGATTCAGCAATTCAACTCTGTATAGTTGTGATGTCAAAAGAGATGTATAAGACTATTCATACAAAAAAAAAAAAAGACTGTTCATACAGCCCCAAATTATTCACAACAGCTCCAAACAGGAAACCCTCAAATGTTCATCAGTAAGAGAATGAACAAATAAAATGTGGAATATTCATAGACTAGGGTTACCATGCAGCTAAAAATAAACAAACCACTCATATAATGTCATTCACAGATGACATTATGCTGAGCAAAAGAAGCCAGATACAAAAAAGTTCATATGATTTCATTTACATAAGATCAAGAACAAGAAAAACTGACTGATGATGATATAAATTAGAGCAACATATACCTTTGGACAGGTAGAGACTAGAAAGGGGCAGAGGGAAGCTTTTGAAGTGTGGGAAATATTCTGTATCTTGGTCTAGTGGGTGGTTAGGGTATACACATATGTAAAATTCTTCAAGTTTAGGATTTGTGCACTTTACTACATGTAAATTATACCTAAAAAAAATAAAATAAAATACTTAGCAGCTCAATATAACCAGAAGTGCTTCAACCCTTGAAAAAAAAATGACTCAAAGGAAGATTCTAGTGTGGGATGAATTAGATGTTCTCATTAGTGGTAAATCACAGTGGGTTACCAATGAAGAGGGTATTGTATAGTAATATCCAGGACCTATGGACTAATGAGGCTGGGTGATATAGAAGAACTGTTTCATTTCACTTGTATGATATCCTGAACCCTCTCCCCTCCCTCCAGAAGGTAGAGTGGGGAGAAGGGCCTTTCAGACACCAAAACAGTTATAATAATCTCCTAGCATTTCCCTTCTTCCTGGACCTGAACAGTGGAGGAGTGTCTGAAGAGTGGTATGGGATTTGGGGGTCCTGAAGGCGAACATGTTAGAATCTGAGATGCGGGAGCCATCTTCATGAGAGGTGAGTGTTCCTGGTCGTTATTGGGTTTCTTCAGCTGGAGCCCACAGCCAAGCATAGAAGGCTGAGGATCTGATGGGGAAGATTTGCTACATGGATGAAATGACAGAAAGTTTCAAACCAAATAACCAAATAAAACATTAATTCGCATTTAATGCAGAATGAAGATATTGAGTTAAATTTCCCCTCTATTTTATGCTTCCTTCCATCTTTATAGAGCATGGGTGCGATTATGATAGGAACTGGGAGTTAGGATGAGGGAAGGGGATGATGAAAGGATTCCTTCCATTCCTGCTTCCCTTTTTGCTCAGCTGAAACCCTGATGTCTTCCATGGCCTGGAGATGACCAACTCCATCTCTGACCTAAAAACTGAATTCTACATCCTCAAGGAAAAGTGGAAAATGGGGAAAATGAAGAGGATCCTTTGTAAAATGTGCCTGTTCCTTGCAAGGTATTTCAGGCATGGTTGGGGCTGCTCACTGACTGGTAAGATTCCTTTAAGGATCCATGGTGCCCTCCCTCTACAAGCAAGCAGGCTCATAGGCTCAGCCCTTGCTGCCTCCCTGGACCAGACTTTTCTTCTGAATTTTTGACATCGAGTAAAATAAAACTTGTCACCAGGCTTAGTCTGCTCACTCTTGGTCTGCTCTTTTAGGAGTGGGGAGCTGGTTCCAGCCAGTCATGAAGTCTGGGTAGAGACTATGAATGTTTCCTTTGAGAAACAATATTAGCTTTGGGTTTGCTTCCAGCATGTGTTTTGGGTTTTTTCCCAGAGGTTTCTGTGAGGAATCGCGTGTCTCAGAGGTGAAAAAAAAAAAAAAAAAACAAAAAAAAACATTAGAGTTCTGCAAAATCACAGTAGATTGGAAACTATGTAGTTACTTTCTTGCTATAAACATATATATATTTTTTTTTTTTAATTTTGTGTTTTTGTTTTTTTCCCCTTACAGAAAAAAATGTGGTTTTATATACACATACACACTGAAGGGTGGGGGGCGGTGTTCGGAACAAGATGTTTCTCATTCCATTTGTTTCAAGCAATAACTCAGAGGCTCTGGAGAAAATAAACCATACATAAATAGTAGAAAACAGACTGCATCTTGTTGCTATGGCAACGCCCTACTTATATCACATTAAGCTGATTCATGTCTTTTCTCACCTCACTGTTAATAAATTATAGTGGCTGATGAGAATTAAACTGGCCGGAAGAGTTGGCATGGACAAGTTGAATATTAATTTGTCATCCAATCCTGGATATCCCATAATCTTTTGGGGGGTGGGGAGAGGAAAGAGAAAGCTAGCTTTTATCTAACAATGTATTTTTTAAAACTTTTTTATTGTTTTGGTTTTCTTTTTTACTGAAAACTATGTGAATAGGAGTCTCAGGTTTAGTTAATGGATGCTTCCTGGCTACTCTGTAAGGCTTATGACTCTTGTGGAACAAGCAAAGGTACATGAGCAGCAGAGCTTGGAAAGTTCCCTTGTTTCTTTCCCTGCTCCCTATCCTCTTCATTCTTATGTGCTTGGGGTTTTAAACAATCCTCCACTCAGCTGCTGTAGTTCATATACATTTCCCATGTCCACACACACACACGAAAGTAACAAAGTGAAAAAACAAAAAACAAAGTCTATGTTTTGGGTTCAAACATAGACAATAAATCAAGGGAAATACTGGCAACACATATAACAGGTAATGGACTCATTTTGTTAATATACCCCCAAAAGTCCTCCCACATAACAACAAGCAGACCTCTTCTTGTAAAACATACAAAAAGCCAAAGAACCAATGGATAGCCCACTAGAAAATGGTCTGAAGACATAAAAATCAGTTAATTGCAAAAAAAAAAAAGAGACTAATAACCAACACATATCTGAAAATATGCTCAATTTCAATCATTATTAGAGAAATTAAAATGACAAAGAGATGCAAATTTTCCTCCAAATCAGATAAGGGAACATTAAAAAGCTATGTGATTTGGAATTGGATATGAGGGAGGAAAACAAATCCTCTCAGACACGGTTAGTAGGAGTAGATTTGGCATAACTTTCATAGAAAAAAGTGTAGCTGTACTTATCACAATTTTAAGTGCATGTACCTTTTGTCCTAGAAGTTCCACTTCAATGAGTTCAATTTATAAATATGCTTGCATAAGTGATTAAAGATGTTTTTACAAGGATGTTCACTGCAACATTGATTGTAATAGCAAAGCAAACAACGACAACAAAAAAAAACCCAAACTAGAAGGGACTTAAATGCCCATCAATAGATGACTGGTTAAAAAAAAAAAAAAAAGAGGGATCCCTGGGTGGCGCAGCGGTTTGGCACCTGCCTTTGGCCCAGAGCACGATCCTGGAGACCCAGGATCGAATCCCACATCGGGCTCCCGGTGCCTGGAGCCTGCTTCTCCCTCTACCTATGTCTCTGCCTCTCTCTCTCTCTCTCTCTGTGATTATCATAAATAAAAATTTAAAAAATAAGAAAGATTCGTTCATACTACACAGCTGTTTAAAAGGGGAAGATGGGGATCCCTGGGTGGCTCAGCGGTTTAGCTCCTGCCTTAGGCCCAGGGTGTGATCCTGGAGTCCCGGGATCGAGTCCCACATCGGGCTCCCGGTATGGAGTCTGCTTCTCCCTCTGCCTGTGTCTCTGCCTCTCTCTCTATCTCTGTCTATCATGAATAAATAAATAAGATCTCTTTAAAAAATATATTAAAAAAAATAATAAAAAATATAAAAGGGGAAGAATTTGCACCCACAGCAAGATGTTAATGTAACAAATCAAACAAGTTTCAGAACTGTATTCATAACATGATCCCATTGATGTTAAAAGATATAATACATATACATGCCACTACATATGTAGAAAATTTCTGGAAAGAGCTACACAGGTAATCATTGCTGTTTCTGCTGAGTGGGAATAGAGAATGAGATGGCAAAAGATGAAAGCAGGGAAATGGGAGACTCAAAAGTATTGAGAAAATGTAGGGGCACCTGGGTGGCTTAGTCAGTTAAGCATCAGACTCTTGATTTTGGCTCGGGTTGTGATCTTGGGGTTGTGAGATCAAGCCCTGCATCTAGCTCCTCACTGGGCATGGTGCCTGCTTGGGATTCTCTCTCTCCCTCTTCCTCTGCCCCTCCTTGCCCCACTCTAAAATAAATGAATAGAAAGAATAGAATAGAATAGAATAGAATAGAATAGAATAGAATAGAATAGAATAACTTTCATTTTCCACCTTTCTGCACTGTTTTTAATTTTTTTTTTAGCATGAAGATATATTACCTCTATGATTAAAGGCCTTTAAAAAGCATGTGCACACAAATGCATGTGTGTGTATATATGTTGCCTCTTTGTCACCATGACAACTTAAAAGATGTATAAGATAGTTTTTCTGCCCAGTATAGCTAGAAAGACATAAATGTGTGAAAAGTTAACAAAAAAATACAAAGAATATCACACACATAGACCAATCATGTGCCAATGATGGATTTCTACAATGATATTCTAGAAGGTAAGAAGAGGAAAATCACTATGACTGTAGTAAGCATAGAAGATAAGGGCATGAACAGCTGGCAGCATCTGGGTGCAAGGCACCCCAAGATGTCCCAAAGAAGAGTGCTTGCTGTTGACAAGACTGGTGCTGGGTCCACCTGATGGATGGTGATTCACCCTCTGCAATGTTCCTGGTTGGCTGTAAGCAGTGTGAGACCATGCTGAAAATTATTCTGCCTTGGGAAATTCCCTGCCTGCTGGCTGCAAAAAGTGTTACTGTTAGAAATGTCCAAGGCAGGCTAGTGTACAGAGAAACTGCTTCCTGATTAGTGTTGACCTTGTGCAGAGATCAAGAAGCTCAACTCCCGGTGGTGTTAATCCCTACTTTTTGGACCTAGAGCCTGAAACTTTGCATTAGTGGGCAATTCCTCTGGCTCCTTTTACCTTCTTGGAGAAGCTAAAAATAGTGGTTAAGAGCATGTATTGTAGAGTTGGGCTGGATATAAATCCTGGGAGGAAAATAACTTAATCTCTCTGTGTCATGTTGTCCACTTCTGTAAAGTGAGAATAATTATAGTAGCAACAACCTCAGAGGGTTGTTTGAGGATCAAATGGCTAAATAACATTTAAGTGGGAAAATAGCCTCTGGACAGAGAATATTCACAATATTACTTATTCTTGCCAGAGACAAACATATCCTAAAAGTTTTCAGAGAGAAAAAACAATCATATACAATGCAGTGGGAATAAGAAAATAATCATGGTGACATATCAATAGTAACATCAGAAGCCAGAAGGAAAAGGAATAACGTCCACAAAACTAATTTCCACTTAGAATGTCATGCCCTGACAAATTGAGCATGAGGACATAATAAAAATATTTCCAGACATGCAAAGTCTCAAAACTTTTCAGCAGAGTTTCAGGCACAAGGTCCAACTGGTAGGGGTTAACACAACCTGGGCCTTTCACAGGAAGCTACTAATATGTGTTTCATCAAAAAGAGGGACTAAATCAAGAAAGAAAACATGGAAGCAAAGCAGAGCACCCAGTGCAGGAAAATAGTAAAGGGATTCCCAGGCTGGCCATTGTGCTTTGGCCAGGAGAACACAGCAGATCTGCAGGAGGTACATGGAAAAGGAAGTTATCCAACAGACTTGCTGCGCAGGAGATTGTACTGAGAGGCACTCTACAGAGTATTGGGGAAATTAGAACACTAAGCAATAGATTCAGGGAAAACTAAGCAAATGAAAAGATGAGGCAATGAACAACAAGAAAATTAAAGCATCTTGCAAGAGAAGAAATGTAATAATAGTATACCATTCAGCTCAGCAGTGTGCAAGATTTATTCAACATAAAGATGACTGGATTTTTTTTAAAGATATAGTTATTTTGTGAGAATAGAGAAAAGAGTAGAAAGTGTTTGAAAGTTGAAATCTTCAGGTATCATAATAGGAAAACAGTAGATTATATATAAATTGATGAATCAAAAGAGAACAGTATGATAACAGTTTCTGACTTGGAACTATGGTGACAACAGAAGAAACACCAAGCAGATAGATGCCTTTGGGGCTGGGGAGGCAGAGGCAGGGAGGACAGTGATTGGTTTCTGGTTGGGTTTTGTTTTGGTTTTTTGTTTTTTTTAATTTATTTATGTGAGAGAGAGAGAGAGTGCACAAGTGATGGGAGGGGCAGAGGGAGAGGGACTAACAGATTCCACACTGAGCATGGAGCCCCATACAGGGCTTAATCCCAGGACCCCAAGATCATGACCTGAGATGAAATCAAGGGTTGAACACTCACTCAACTGACTGAGCCACTCAGGCACCCCATCAATGATCGTTTTTTGTGGGTTTTAAAAATTATTGTTAGTACTATTTGACTTTATAAGCTACGTACCTTTTTTTTTTTTTTTTTGCTATGTACATTTTTTTTAAAGATTTTATTTATTTGAGAGAGAGCAAGAAAGAGGACAGCAGTGGGGGGAAGGGGCAGAGAGAGAGAGAGAGGCAAACTTCCTGCTGAGCAGGGAGCCAGATATGGGGCTCAATCCCAGGACCCTGGGATCATGATCTGAACCAAAGGCAGACACTTAACCCACTGAGCCAGCCACCCAGGCATCCCATAAGCCACATACAGTTTTAAAGTACCTGGCTAATCTAAGGTTTTGACACTTCTAAAATGACAGTGCCTCTTAGTTTGGTGTCCATGAGGCCCTGAGCAATTGATGTCTTAAAATCAGCTAATTCGTTTAAAGATTTTATTCTAACAAAGTGAAAAGAGTAGAGGTTATGAAAGTCTTTTATTGCCATTACTTTTCACTTAAACTTCTAGATTTGGCCTTCAAGAGATTTATTAGCTTCTCAAGATTTTATCATCTTCTACTCTTAGTTGATTTTAATGTATTAAGAGCACAGAAAAAGACAGGAAGTTTATATAACTATGACAGTAAAATCAGGACAGTGAGGAGGAAAGAAGGTCATAGCTCAGTGTTACAAAGATGAATATACTTTGAGCAATCAGCATTGTGCCCTGGATGTAAGGATGGCTAAACCCTGGTTAATTTATTCTGATTCACTACACTAATAGATTACATGAGAAAAACTGTGCCCATTACAATAGGTACAGAGAAGAGATTTGATAAAAATTTAACATCTATTATTAACCCAAACTCTTAAAATTAGAAATACATGGGACTTCTTTAACTTGAAAAGGAACATGTTTCAAAAGCTAATAGCAAATATCACTTTCTATGGTGAATGCCAGAGGACATTCCTCAATTTCTTGGCAAAGCCCATTAAGATTAGGAACTAAACCAGGAGAATCAGGGCATTATTCAACATTATTCTGAAGGCCCTTGTCAAAATAATAGGAATAAGTTCAATTATAGGAAAGAAAAATTTAAAACGTCATTAGGAGCACCTGGGTGGCTCAGTGGTTGAGCACCTGCCTTGGCTCAGGTCATAAACCAGGGGTTTATGGAGTCCTGCATGGGCTCCCTGCAGGCAGCTGGCTTCTCCCTCTGCCTATGTCTCTGCCTTTCTCTGTGTATCTCTCATGACTAAACAAATAAAATCTTTTAAAAAGTCATTATTTGTAGTTGATATGATCATCCATTGAGAAAATACAAAAAAATTAACGAAAAATATAGGGGTAGTGTGAGAGTTTAATAAAAAGTCAAATTACTAGATAAATATTCCCCCACCAATTTTCACATATGCCACACATAATTAGAAAATATAATAAAAAAGTTCTTATTCATGAGAGCAACAAATACTATAAACTATTTAATAAAAAGAAGTTTAAAATATGATTCCCCATCTAAAAATTTCAGAGACAACAGAGCAAAAATGTAAACAACTGGTAAAAGAATGTCTTGTACTATTCTTGCAACTTTCCTGTACTATAAAAACTATATTGGGCAGCTCGGGTGGCTCAGTGGTTTAGTGCCGCCTTCAGCCCAGGGTGTGATCCTGGAGACCAGGGATCGAGTCCCGTGTCAGGCTCCCTGCATGGAGCCTGCTTGTCCCTTTGCCTCTCTCTCTCTCTCTCTCTCTGTCTCTCTCTCTCTCTGTGTCTCTCATGAATAAATAAATAAAATCTAAAACAAAACAATCTATATCAAAATATAAAGTTACCATATAAATGGAGACTTGATCTCTTATCCTTAAGCAAAATGACATCAAAAGAGAAATCAATAGTAAAAGAGTGATCCATGAAAGGCAAATCCAAAGGTCCTGGGAATCATAAAAGTTCCAGATGGAAAACAAGAATGGATGGAGAAGATACAATTACAAACAAAATAAAACATAAACCAGAGTAAAAACTTTCCTGAACTGAAAAATGTTTTCAGGTTGAAAGGTCTCACAAAGCAGCAGTCGGAATTCAGGAAAAAAGAAACAAACCTGGCCACATCCTACTGAAATTTCTAAACCCCCAGGAATAAAGAGGATATCTTGTAAACTTTCAGACAGTGATGTGGTTACCCAAATGAAAAGATAATCAGGCCAGGTTCAGATTTTTATCTGCATAATTTGACTTTAGATATAGATATACGTTTTGAGGCATTTGGAAGTAAAGGACCGTGAGTCAAGATTCCTATTGAGCCAAGTTATGATTATATATGAAAACAAAAGACAGACTTTTTTCAAATACACAATGGCACAGAAAATGTATAGACATATGGTCTTTCTGAAGAAATTTCCAAGAAATTGCTTGGGAAGTATTCCAGCCAAATAAACATTAAATTCAGAACAAAGATCTCAAAATAGGGTTAGACTATAACTCTATATCTCTTTCTATATACCTTTATCTCTAAAAAGCAGTGGTAAGCTCTACACTAAACACAATTAAAATCTAAATGGATGATGCTAATATGATCACAAACTGTTGTGTAAGGATTAAGAAAATTCTTGAGAACAGAAAGAGTCATTCTATAAGGAAGGATGTAAATACATCTGAAACTAAAAGAAAAATAGAAATTGTGGCACAAAGGAAGGGAAAGAATGAAAGAAGTGAAAAATTAAGTGTTCAAATTGTTTCACCTTAGTGATGGGAAGTAGCGTTATCAGTTAAATTCAGGAAAGGAGAAAAGAGGAAACAGTAAAATATATTAGTAGATGTAAAGTAAGATGAAAGCATTAGAATCCATAAAAAAATGAGCTGAATTCCCTATAAAAATAGACTTTTCAATATCTTCTGTCTAAAAAAATGTACCAGGAACAAAATGATAAAAGTTGGAAATAAAGAGCCAAATAGATCATGCAAACACAAAGTACTATGGCTTGAATCATGAACCCCTCCAAAAGACACACTGAAGTCTTAGCCCTCAGAACGTACCTTATTTGGTTCTTCAGAATGTGAACTTATTTGGAAATAGGGTTTTTACAGAGGTAATCAAATTAAAATGAGGTCATTAGGGTGGACTTTAAGGCAGTATGGCAGGTGTCCTTGTGAAAAGGTGAAATTTGGACATACACACAGACATGCACAGAAGGAAGGCAATGTGAAAACACATAGAAGATGGGCATTCAACTAGAGCAATGAATTTAGAAGCCAAGGAGCACTATGGATTGCCAACAAACACCAGAAGCTAGAAGAGGTAAGAAATTATTCTCCTTGTAGGGCCTTCAGAAAGACCATGGCCTTGCTGATACCTTGATTTCAGGCTTCCAGTCTCCGGTACTGTGAGACAATAAACTTCTGTGGTTTTAAGTCACCAAGTTTTTGGTACTTTGTTATAGCAGCTCTAGGAAACTAGTATACAAAGTGAGCAGGAGGGATGCCTGGGTGGCTCAGCGGTTGAGCGTCTGCCTTTGGCTCAGGGTGTGATCCCAGAGTCCTGAGATCGAGTCCCACATCGGGCTTCCTGCATAGAGTCTGCTTCTCTCTCTGCCTATGTCTCTGCCTCTCTCTCTGTGTCTCTCATGAATAAATAAATAAAATCTTAAAAAAAAAAAAAGTGAGCAGGAGGCCCCAAGTTACCATCAGATAATAAAGATTTCAAAACCAAAAACATTGGGCAGGCCTGGTGGCCGAGCGGTTTAGCGCCGCCTTCAGCTCAGGGCGTGATCCTGGAGACCAAGGATTGAGTCCCTGCATGGAGCCTGCTTCTCCCTCTGTCTGTGTCTCTGCCTCTCTCTCTGTGTCCCTTATGAATAAATAAATAAAATCTTTAATAAAAAAAACCCCAAAACATTAAATGTGACAGAAATGAATATTTTAGAAGGATAAATAATAGAGCCTATCAAAGAAAATACAACATTTTTTGTTATCAGATGTGAACACAGCAAAATATTTATGGCAAAATTGCTCAGAAACAGGGCGTTGATAAAACTGGTATCAAATGGGGAGAGGGTGTTATTTCTCTTTAATAATTTAACGGCTTGAACTGATAAATAGTAGATGAGGGATTAACAGGACTTGAATAAGACAAGCAGCAAATCTGATGTGATATAGACAAACAGGTGGCCAAAGATGTCACATTTGCACTCACAACTACTTAGAGAAGTATAAAAACTGTAGCTTCTCAATTCCTTATAACCATTGAATCTTCCTCACAAGCTTTTCCTGACTTGGTACTAAAAGGAGTAGTACTTACCTTTGCTAATGAATGGTATATCAGTCTCCCTTGGATCTTTTGTCTCTTTGGGGTATATACTCAGAGTTTCACATTTCTTCTTCCACTACCTACCACTCTCAAAAGCAACTCAGCAGAGGGGGTTTGGATCTGTGTGGACAAGACCTGGTGTTGTCTTTAGAGTCACCAGGTTTCTATAGTGATGTCCCTGATCTACCTAATGTGAGGGGGATCCACTGCTTAAGTCAGTGGCTTGTGGCCTCCTTATCCTTCTCTGAACCCAGGTGGGCCCTAGTAGCCCTGCTTGGGATTTGGCAGCCACCCTGTTTACATCCCTCCACATCAAACCAATGTCAGTCCCCTATCTTTTGCTGTCTGTCCACCTGCAGCCTCTGTGGTGGGGTTAGCTCTGGAAGCCAGCCATCCATCTTGGGGGGATATAGGAACTACTGCTGCTTCTTTCTCCTCCTCCTCCTCCTCCTCCTCCTCCTCCTCCTCCTCCTCCTCCTCCTTCTTTTTCTTCTTCTTCTTCTTCTTCTTCTTCTTCTTCTTCTTCTTCTTCTTCTTCTTCTTCCTCTTTTGTTTAAAGCTTTTAATCGGTTTATTCATGAGACACATACAGAAAGAGGCAGAAACATAGGCAAAAGGAAATCAGGGTGCCTGTGGGGAGCCTGACATGCAACTTGATTCTAGGACCCCAGGATCATGACCTGAGCCAGATGCAGATGCTCAACCATTGAACCACCCAGGTGCCCAATATAGGAACTTCTGACTCCTTTCACACTACAAAGATATCAAGGGAGGCAAAAGGCCCAACTTGTGCTCTTTCTCTGTCTAACATTCCCATGGGACCCCTCTTCTGTTGTCACAGTCTGGTTCATCTCCACATAACAGTGAGAAGGCCTCTGTATGTGTCAGACACTCACAAGAGTTCTCAGTAGAAGGGAGGTACAAGCCCATTCTGACTCCAGCTTATCTGACGTCCTATTACTTGTAGCCTCTGTGTTTTACGACCAGTAACAGTATCACCCTCAAAACACTCCAAGATTACAGCCGAAATGAGGTGGTCAGAACACAGATCTTTTTCCTTTTCCAATACAGAAGACGGGAGCAAGACAGAAAAAGTGATCTCCTACCAAGTACTTCACAAACTGAGTTCTGCCTACTTGTGGTTTACTTAAACTCAGCATGCAAAAATCCCTGAGGCCTGGATTTGGATATTCTAATTAACATAAGGAATTTAGAAAATCCTTCTCTCTCTCTCTCTCTCTCTCTCTCTCTCTCTCTCTCGCCGCATTTCTAAAGAATATTGTTTTACTTCAGATTTTTAACAATCCTATTTTGGTGATCAAAAGCTGAACATAGACTACCACTTTCTCTCTGCTGTAACTGTCCAAATTTTCACCTAAAGCAATAGATTACTCTGGGGAGGGGAAAAAGAACACACATATGGAAATGTGAAAGAGCAAAGCACATTCATTTAAAGCACAAATGTTATCCCTGTTTACACAGGGTTTCTATAAACAGAGAAAACACATTCTTTTCAATTGCTTACAGAATATCCATAAAAATTGATCATGTACTTGGCCCAAAGAAAATCTTAATAGATTCCAGAAACATAAAGATTTTACAGGCCACATTCTCTGCCCAGAATTCAATTAGGCTAGAAATCAACAGAAGAATATAGAATCATAACAAAACAGAAACACTTACCTGCTTCTAAATTGAAGAATGCTTTCTAAAATATCCCCTGCATAAAAAAGGAAAAGGGCAGTCTGGGTGGCTCAGTAGTTTAGCGCTGCCTCCCCCCAGGGCATGATCCTGGGGACCTGGGATCAAGTCCCACGTCAGGGTCCCTGCATGGAGCCTGCTTCTCACTCTGCCTGTGTCTCTGCCACTCTCTCTCTGTCTCTCATGAATAATGATTTTTTTTAAATTTTTTTTTTATTTATTTATGATAGTCACAGAGAGAGAGAGACAGAGACAGAGACATAGGCAGAGGGAGAAGCAGACTCCATGCACCGGGAGCCCGATGTGGGATTCGATCCCGGGTCTCCAGGATCACACCCTGGGCCAAAGGCAGGCTCCAAACCGCTGTACCACCCAGGGATCCCTCTCATGAATAAATAAATAAAATCTTAAAAAAAAAAAAGGAAATAAAACTTGAGATCATAATTTATTTAGACATCAACAAAAGAATAGTAATTTATAATAAAACCTATGGGAAATGATGAAAGTTATAGTCAAGGGAAATTTTATCACCTTAAATATCTTTATTGAGTGAAAACAAATGGACTGGTCTTATACTCCAGTGGTATGGATGGCTAGGTGTTTTCTACCCACCCAGGTTCTCCTGAAAAAAAAGAAAAAGAAGAAGAAGAAAGGAAAAAACCAAAAATACAGAATTAAGTATGTTTTAAAAGCTTATTCTTTTTTTTTTTTTAAAGATTTTATTTATTTATTCATGAGAGACACAGGCAGAGGGAGAAGCAGGCTCCATGCAGGGAGCCCGATGTGGGACTTGATCCCAGGTCTCCAGGATCACGCCCTGGGCTGAAGGCGGCGCCAAACCGCTGAGCCACCGGGCTGCCCTAAAAGCTTATTCTTAAAAACATTCAATTGAACTGTAAAATAACAAGGAATGACCAGGCCAAGTATCCAAGGGAAAGAAGGGACTCAGAGGCTACAGAAGTCACGTTTGCCTCAAGGGCATTTGTTTAACTTGGCAAACTTAAACTTAGGTTGATAGTCACAGCTTGTTGAAGCTTGAGGACAGAAGACAAGATCTAGAGGCCTCTAAAATTGGTAAATCTAATAGAAGAATCTGCCCATTACATCTGAGATCCTTTACTGTAGGATTATGCCCTTATTACAGGGGAAAAAATGAAATACACGACCTTAACACACACACATATATACACACACATGACTTCAAGGAATATTGGACTGGCACTGGGCAGAACAGAAAGGGTAGTATCATCATTGATAATTTATAACCCAAAGCGAAGCCCTTAAACAGTCCTAAACTCAAATTCATATGACCTAGGTAATCCCAGAAGTCTCAAATCATGAGTTCTAAAACAGAAGTGACTTGGGAGTCTGTTCAAAATAAATGGTCTCTAAAGGGTCTAGTAAAGGGTTAACTCACCTGGCTTGGGCTGCCCAAACCCTGTACACTCTAAGTTCCTTAGAATATCTTGCCTGTTAAGTGTCTGGTACAAGCAAATTATCTTGCCTAATAACTGGGGACATGGGCCGCGCTCCACAGGCTACCTAACAATGTGATTTCTGGTGAAGGTCTTAAGCCATACTATATTTGACCTTCAGAGGGACTGGAGACTGAATAACCAAGTTCAGTCACACGAGTATTCTAGGCCTACATGACAGGACCCCAATAAAAACCCCAGACACTGGTAATTTCAGGTAAATTAATATTTTTTTAACATTTTATTTATTTATTTGAGAACAAGAGTGAGAGAGAGCACAAGCAGGGGGCAGGGAGAGGGAGAAGCAAGTTCCCCACTGAACTGGGAGCCGGATGTGGGGCTTGATCCTAGGACCCAGAGACCATGACCTGAGTTGAAAGCAGCTGTTTAACCGACTGAGCCACCGAGGTGCCTCCTTTTTCAGAAAAAATAATATTTCTTTTTTTTTTGTTTTTGAATTTCAGGTAGGTTAAGCATGTAAATATGAAAGCAAGAATAAAAGTTTTAGATGATATAGGGAGTACGCCTTCATGAACCTAGGAAAGGGAAGATATCTTGTTTTTGTTTGTTGTCTTGTTTTTAATCCTCTAACATGTCATTAGTGCTGTTTTATGCAGTTAACGCTTGTTTATCTCTACCTGCATGTTTATTACTTGCACTGGTTTTCATTCTTCTTGCATCTCACGTCCACTTCAGGCATCTCTATTTGAGGTCTCTCTCTACATGCAAGAAAGTATCTCTTTCTTTCCCTCTGAAATATGCCCCTTAGACTTTACTAAAAGACCCTTCTGATGATTTCAGTTTTTGATAATCTCATCTGTCCCTTTTTTTCTTTCACTTTGTCTGAAAATATTTCTATTTATTTCT
Organism: Canis aureus; assembly: GCF_053574225.1. NCBI lineage: Eukaryota > Metazoa > Chordata > Mammalia > Carnivora > Canidae > Canis > Canis aureus. The sequence continues at coordinate 52,935,521 of NC_135621.1, forward strand.
TCATTATTCTTAAACAGTATCTTTTCAGGGCCTAGAGTCCTAGGGTGCAGCTATTTCCTTTCAGGAATGAAGATATCATTCCATTATCTTCTCACTTTTGGGACATCTGGGTGGCTCAGTGGTTGAGCGTCTGCCTTTGGCTCAGGTAGTGATCCCGGGGTCGTGGGATGGAGTCCAGCATCAGGTTCCCCACAGGGAGCCTGCTTCTCCCTCTGCCTGTGTCTCTGTGTCTCTCATGAATAAATAAATAAAATCTTCAAAGATCAACAAACAAATAAATAAATATCCTCTGACTTTGAATGTTGTTTTTGAGAGCTATGTTATCAGTTTCACTGTCATTCCTTTAAAACTAATCTATCATTGGGGCACCTGGGTGGCTTAGGTGGCTAAGAATCTGCCTTCAGCTCAGGTCACAATCCCAAAGTCCTGAGATCAAGTCCCACATCAAGCACCCTACTCAGTGGGGAGTCTGCTTGTGCCCTTTCTCTCTCAAATAAATAAATAAAAATCTTTTTTTTTTAAAGTAATCTGTCTTCTATGGATGCTTTTATTATTTCATCCTTGCTTCTGGTGTTCTTCAGCTTCACTATGTTATGTCTACTTACAGATTTCTTTATATTTATCGTGTGTGAGGATTCATTAATATTCTTAAATCTGTACATTGGTGTCTTTCACCAGTTATAAAAAATTCCCACATTTTATCTCTTCAATATTGCTTCATTCTCTTTCCTTGCATGTATTAGTCAAGGCTCTCCAGGGAAACAGACTCAACAACACTGTGTGTGTGTGTGTATGGAAAGAGAGAGAGAGAAATTTTAAGTAACTGGCTTGTGATGGTGGAGGCTTGGTGAGTCCAAAATCCAGAGTAAGCTGGTAGGCTGGAGACTCAGGGAAGAGCTGCAGTCTGTGTCCAAAGATAGTCTGCTGGGGACGCTTGAGTGGCTCAGTGTTTGAGCATCTGCCTTCAGCCCAGGCGTGATCCCAGGGTGCTGGGATCAAGTCCCACATCAGGCTCCCCGCAGGGAGCCTGCCTCTCCCCCGCCCATGTCTCTGCCTCTCTCGAATAAATAAATAAAATCTTAAAAAAAAAAAAAAAAAAACCAACACACAAAGACAATCTGCTGGGAGAATTCTTCCTTGCTCGAAAAGATCTATCCTCTTCTTTTAAGGCCTTTAGTTGATTTCATGAGGGCCATCCACATAATGGGAGGTAAGCGGCTTTACTCAAACTCTACTGATGGAAATGTTTATCTCATCTAAAAAAATACCTTCACAGAAATATCTGGAGTAATGTTTGATCAAATATCTGGGTACCATGCCCTAACCAGTTGATATTAACACCAACCATCACGTTGTAGAACTCTATTTAGGTACATTTTAGACCTTTTAACTTTGTGGCACTCTGTCTCTTTCCCTTTTATATTCTCCATATCTGTTTCCTTATGCAAAATTTTGGATAATTTTTATGACCTATCTTTTGCTTTACTAATTCTCTCTTTATATATACTCTTCTGTTAAACCTATTGATTTATAATTGCAATTCTCAAATTTCTATAAGGTTTATTTTGTTCTCTTTCTAATGTGCTTGGTCATTCCTCATATTATTGTTCTCCACTCATTTTTCCCATACCTTTATTTTATTTCACATTCTGTTTCTGATAATTCTTATATCTGAAGTCTTTAATGATCTGATTGTGCTAACTCTGGTTTCTTCTGGCTTTGGTCATAGTATCTTGTTTTCTTTTATATTTCATAGGATTTTATTTTATTTTATAGGATTATATTCTATATTTTATATACTATATTTTATTGGATTTTATTTCTGGGAATTTTTGAGGTCTGGAATGAAGGTAGGTTTCCTTCTGCCAGGTGCCTGAGGGCACATTATGCCCAAGAACACTTTAAGCTAAGTCCTCAGCCTGACCATCTAGATAAAGCAAATTCAGGCTATAACCCTACTTACTTGATTATACATTCTCAAGTGAGATTTTGTTTGCTCCTTTTACTTAGTAGTAAGATTTGAGGCAAACAATTCTCCTTGCTTATTCCTCTCACACTAGAATAAGGGTGAGGCTTTTAAGGTCCTAGTTTCATTAGGTCTCATAATAGATGCCCCTCTCCTGACTCTGGGTTCCTGAACTTTGTCTCTTGTCTTCAGGACTATGAAGCCATAAAAGCCAAAGTTTGTGTTTATCCAGTTCAGGAAATGCCCTCAAAGAAAAAAAAATCATTTTATTGCTTGGCTTATATCCCTGGGTTCTTTCATCCTTTTTCACTTAGTTTTTGGCCGGAGTATTCCTCACTTTCTTACTAGAGCACTAATGCATTTAAAAAAAAGATGGTTGTAAATTTTATTCCATTTTATTTGTTTTTACCTAGAGGGTTGGCCAGATTACCTAGGTTGCCATTCCTCCTGGAAATGGACATCATTTCTACAGGTATACAAACATTAGTGATAAAGCTGCAGTTTTTTTGACTTGTGGGCAAATCTTTATTAGATTTCCAGGTATTTCCTACTTTTGACTTGGGAGATAGTCTGTCTTTTTAGCCAACTTCTTTAGAACTCCAATCTAATAAGTGTTTTCTTTACAAGATTAACTCTCAAACAGTGACTTAATTTCCAAGTCCCTCATGTCCGTTAGGCTTAGGGGCACATGGCAGCACAGCTGAGTTACAGTTGATTTACTCTGATTATTTCTCTCCTTGCATCTTTGTAAATCTTTTTGTTACTTGAAAATCACACACTATTTAAACTGAGAATGGCTTTTAAAATATACAGAATGAAGCAAAGTAAAATATGTGTCAGTGGTTAATTGTTTCTTTGGAAAACAGGTCCTTGATATCTGTCAGGACACCTAAAGTCATGCATGTGTTGTGAATAACTAAATTTATAAATACCATCACATGATATAATTTTCCCCCATGAATTGCAATAAATTATTACTTAAGTTTTAAATTCCCTCAAACTTTTTTTTAAAGGTTTATTTACTTGAGAGAGAAACTGTGAATGCACACATGGCAGGGGGAGGGGCAGAGGGAGAAGGAAAGAATTTCAGGCAAACTCCCCCTGATTGCTGATTGTAGAGCCTGAAACAGGGTTGCTGATTGTAGAGCCTGAAACAGGGCTCCATCCCAGGACTCTGAGAGTAAGACCTGAGTCAAAATCAAGAGTCAGTCACTCAGCTGACTGAGCTACCCAGATGTCCCTAAATTCCCTCAAACTTTTAAAGAGTGTCTAAATACAGGATCAGAGTCTTTTATGAGTCTATTAAGATAAGCTAAAATAAACCTATCCTACCTTGCATAATGATTGAATAGAACATTAACTATAAAGTGGTCAGAAACTACAAAATCCAGTCTATGGTGATGAGACAATGTAATTGTGCTTGTTTAAAAGTGTGAACAGAGGAGTATGACAAGTCACAGGAGATTAGCAGGGTTCTCTTGCCCTTCTGAGTGATTATCCAGCGTCAGAGCTGGAAGAAATGTAGGGAGGGAATCATAGAGGAAGATACAATATGAATGTAGACAGTCAAGGACCCATCTCAGAAAGGCATTCTTGATGTTGTAAATGCCTTCTTAAAGAACATGACTGTCTCCTTTGTCTCCTTTGCAAGAACATTTACTGTATTTCTGAAAGAAAGTATTTGCCCCTGAATGCTGGAGACTCCTTGTGAGTTGAACACGTCTATGTTAGGGCATGAATTTCTTCAGCTTGAAAGGAGGGTCAGCTGAAGCCACCTGCCCTATTAGTGCCACATTATGCAGATTGTTGAACCAACTTTTATTTTTGGTGCTTTCATTGCAGCGGTAGAAGTACACTGCTTGTTGCTTCATAGACAAGTCTCTATAGACCACTTGAATCTCACTTCTGTAAAAGGTAATTATTTCCAGTGCATTTCCTCACTGAAGTTTTACTGTTTTATTTCTCACTTGAAAAGTAGTTGTGCTCTGGCCAGGAAGTCACTAAATAGTCTCATAAACCAACCTTCCTCCCTCTCTCTATCTCTCTCTCTCTGTTTCTTTAGATAGTACATGGGTGACTTATCACATCATTGACTTCAAATGGAAGAGATTTTAACAATGATCTATAATTATCCCCAAAGTATTTTCTTCTAAAAATAATTATTTTCTGAGAGTTTTACCTTTTATTCAACAACATTAGAACTAGAGACTACCTTTTTTCACAAGACTCTTCACACACACACACACACACACACACACTAGCTCTTTTATACTTCATGAGATTATGCATGTACAGCTGATGGAGAAAAGGAAGACTATATTGTGTTGAGGCTGCTGGGCAGCAGGCAAGGCCTACCTCCTGGATTGGTGTAGTAACTTAGGTACCCCAAACTTGTGGTGATTTATTCACATTTGTGCTCTCACAAAATTATAAGGCACTGCTTTTATTGAAACTCCAAAGACAGTGAAGCTAGAGGAGTGTCTGAGTGGCTCAGTTGCTTATGTGACTGACTCTTGATCTCAGCATTGTGAGTTCAAGCCCTGCATTGGGCTCCACACTGGGCATGGAGCCTACTTTAAAAAAAAAAAAAAAAAAGATAGTCAAGTCAGAAAACATTGAGTTTACAAACATCAATGACCAGGTATTTCTAAACATAAGGAGTTTACTTGGAATACTAAGAGCCTTCAAATAACTGGATCTGGGGATCCCTGGGTGGCGCAGCGGTTTGGCACCTGCCTTTGGCCCAGAGCGCGATCCTGGAGACCCAGGATCGAATCCCATGTCAGGCTCCCGGTGCATGGACCCTGCTTCTCCCTCTGCCTGTGTCTCTGCCTCTCTCTCTCTCTCTCTCTGTGTGACTATCATAAATAAAAAAAAAAAAAAATTAAATAACTGGATCTGAGTTAGCATTTTACATAATTCAGTATATTTCTTTTCCATCTGTTAAAGTCTATAGAGAGCAGACTTTTATATTTGCTCTCAGAAAGAAACTGGAGACTTAGTTCATTGAAATTTATCTGACATCAAATATCAAGACCAACCATGAGAATTGTTAATTTGCTGCTCAGACCTTTACATTCATTGGCTTTTTTTCTCCTTGGAGCATTAATTCTGAATACAAAAGAATCCATCAAAGATCTCTCTGCCAGTTTTTATCATCCCTTTTAAAACAAGTTTTCCATGTTCTTCTTATAAATAGCTTTCCCCAGTGATGGAATCTATATCCTTCCAGATATCAGAGAAAGAAGACGAGTTTAATATCAACAGTAAAAGCACAATGTATGTGGCATCTTTGGGAGAATTTCAAGTCTGTAGAGTTATTCAGACCTCAGTCATCCAGATCTTTCCCCCCACCCCCCCGAATCCTTTTTGAGGGAAATACCTCTCCCGATCACTCCACTACTGAAAATGAAGCCAACAAAAAGATGCAGTAGAGTTATTATCCTCTCTATTCAACAAAGTTTGCTAAAAAGAAAAGGTTTTGCTCAATAGCATGAAATATGGAATCTAGGATATTACAGTGACTCTGGTATATCAGTGGAGATCCCTGGATACAAAGGAAAATTAGGTTCAACCTTTAGAACATTAATTACCCTGGTGTTTTGCCCTTCAAATAGCATGCATATAAAATTTAATGATTAAATACTCAACAAATACAAAATTTACCAAAAGTAATTTCTATTTCAAGAAAAAAAAACTGAATCAGCTTTTAAAAACCTTTAGCATTTGTTTTAAAATTTATTTATTTATTTATTTATTTATTTATTTATTTATTTAATTTATTTAAGATAGAGTGAGCACAAGGTGGGGTGACAGAGGAGAGGAAGAAGCAGGGTCTCCACTGAACAGGGGGCTTGAGACAGGGCTTGATCCTGAAACCCTGGGATCAAAGCCTGTGGTGAAGGCAGACACCCAATGGATTGAGCCACCCAGGCACCCCCAGTATTTGTTCTGTTGTTATTTTTTTTAAGATTTAATTTACTCATTCATGAGAGACACAGAGAGGCAGAGACATAGGCAGAGAGAGAAGCAGGCTCCCTATGGGGAGCCCAATGCGGGACTTGATCCCAAGACCCCAGGATCACACCCTGATCCAAAGGCAAACGCTCAACCACTAAGCCACCTAGGCATCCCTGGTTTTTAAATATATATTTTATGACTATTTTAAAGATAATTTAAAGTTGTAGTATATATTCCATTGGGGAGGAAACAGTAATAACACTGTATTAGTCTGGGCAATAGCAAAAAAACTTCCAAATCTTTATAACAAAGGTTTCTTTCTTTTTCTTGCTACAGGGCCACTCTGGGTCAGCAAAAGGGTAGTGGGAGGGTGGAGGCTCAGCTTCACATTATTCTCATTTAGGGACCCAAGCTGGTAGAGACTCCACCATCTGGATATTGTTGGTCACTGGAGTGGGGCAAAGGGAGATAAATAATTAATCACACCCCAGCTCTTTAAGTGCTTCTGGCCAGAAGAGACATATGTCATTTTATGCACATTTTATTAACCAAAGTCACACGGACATTCTTTAAAATGGGTTGAGCCTGGAAGAAGAGAATCAGATATTGGTAAACAGTAGTAATGCCTATGATAGATGTCTCATTTATTATAAGCCTTTCTACATTTTGAAGCATTGTCACATCCAATGAAGAAAGCACTTGCCTATGGAAATGTTCATATTCCTTTCCTGACCCACAGGACCAGCTTCAGGGTATGTAACCCATGCAGTCATACAGGGCTCCTGTTCAGAATGGCCCATGCTTGGGTTTTAATGCTTCTCTGTTGTCATTTTGAAATTCTTAATAATTTCATCTCTTAGCTTGTATACTTTTTTCTTTTTAAGATTTATTTATTTATTTATTCATGAGACACACAGAGAGAGGCAGAGACATAGGCAGAGAGGGAAGCAGGCTCCCTGCGGGGTGCCTGATGTGGGACTCGATCCCAGGACCTCAAGATCACGACCTGAGCCAAAGGCAGACATTCAACCACTGAGCCACCCAGGCATCCCCTGAGCTTGTATTCTTACATGAAGTTTGACGGTACAGTGGAGCATGTGTGTGAACAGAGGAGATACAGGATGTATGTCCACTGCTGCTCCTTACTACATCCTTTGCAATATAGCATTGACACGCCTCATGAACACAGCATTCCAGTGGCCCCACAATGTGTGGGAGTTCAATGAGACTCAAAGCAAGTAAAAAGTAAACATATGTCTGTGCCTGAGTAAACAGGGGTGCTAACAGCCCCAAGGAGCTATCAGAACTTTCTCAGAGCACAAGAAGAAGGCAATGGTAGTCTAAGAAACACCAAACCACCAAGAAACCCAGTCCCATCCTTTCTGATTCCTATTAACCTACCTGTATTAGCTAACCACTACTACTGAAAATGATGACATAGAGGGAAAGGGGAAGGGAAAGAAAGATCGGGCAACCCACAGCTCCCCTTCTTTCCAGTTCTTTCCTATCCATCAGGAGAAGGATGGAAGTGGTGGTATAATGTGTGCATCTCAAGATGTGAAATAAAAACAGTTAAGATAGGTTTGTGTAATGTTTACACCGTTCTGGTTAAAACGAAACATATATGCATGCATAAGCTATGAAATACAAATTATATAATTTTAAGGATTCTGCATGTGAGTGAAATGCTCTTATATTTGCATTAGAAACTGGCATTTCCCAATATAAATAGGAATAGAAAATTTTATGACAATAATTTAAATTTTTACTTTCTCTCTACTTAGAATGACATAAAATAGCAAATAAAAACGTCATGACAAATTGAGAGAAAGACCACAGAAGAACAGAAAAAGTTTCATGTTTTAGTGCCTTTATTGGCAATTAAAAAAAATTTTTTTAAGACTTGATGAACAAGGGGTCCTGAATTTGCATTTTGCTTTGAGCCCTGTAAATTACGTAGCAGACCCCACCCACCCACAAGCCTCAGAGATGCCATGTCCAGGAAGATTCATTAGAGCTATAAAAAGTGAACTCAGAGATAATCAAATCCAGTGATTTTCAAATTTCTTTTAGCAGCAGAGCCCATTCTTCAGGGTGAAAGTCCAAAATGGAAAACAGAAAAACGCAAACTGTTTTGGTTCAGCAGGATTTGAGCTCTGTTCACCTGACCTCTCCATTCCCACACTTTTTGGGTAAGAATGAAGGTCTCAGGGAAGCTTCTGGAGTTCCTTGGGGCACAGAGGGGAAATCTCTGATCCAGAGGGGCTCACTGACTTTGAGCAACATGCCCAACCTCCTAACTGCTAATGTGCCTCTCTTTCTTCTGCTTCTTATTACCACTCAAGCCAGCTAGCAATCTCAAAGTGTGGGGAGACCTCTGATGGCCTTGGCACATTTGTGAATACTCTCATCTTAAAATGGGGTGGTAATCTACCTCAGGGAGTTGTGTTAAGGATCGAAAGAGATACAGTAACTAAGTAAATGCTTAATAATTAAAAGCTGCAACTTTATGATAATTGTGATAATTATTATTTATCGTAATAGTAATATTATTATAGAATTATAATTACCACTTAAACCTAGAGTCCTAACTTCCATAGATATTGGTAAAACTTCTATTTTGTTTTCTAACTTTTTAAAAAATGTATTTTTAATTTTGCAAAATTACATATAACATAAAATGTACCCTCTTAACCATCTCCAGGGGGTATAGCTCAGTGGTAGAGCATTTGACTGCAAACCATCTCTAAGTGCATAGTCCAACAGTGTTAAGTATACTCACATTGTTGTGCAACCAATCCTCAGAATTTTTTCATCTTGCAAAATGAAACTCTATATCCATTAAATAGCAAATCTCCTTTTACCCAACTACCCAGCCCCTGGCAACCAGCATTCTACTCACCACTTCTGTGAAATTATTTTAGATACTTCAAATAAGTATAATTATTTGGTCTAAGCAACAGATAGAAGGAGTGAGAAGCTACAAAATGTTTGATACAAGGTAAAGAAGGTACATTTTCCTTCTTCCCTCAAAAAGAAAGACAATTCAGAAATTTCAGGGGGAAAAAAAGCAGAAACTAAAATAAATTAAAATGAATGAATGAATGAATGAATGAATGTCTGGTCTAAACATGAAGCAGATGAGATAGATGTGGGTGCAAGATTTTTTACCATATAACTGTCATGTCATTTTGGGTTTTGAATCATATGAATACATTATCTACTCAAAAAACAAACTGAAGCAAATTAAAAGATAGCATTATTTGAGAAAGAAGAATCTGTGCAGATTTCTCACCAGAAATATGGAAACTCTGTGCCCTTCTCCATCCTATACCTTGTTCTTTGCATCTCTTCCATTTGGGTTTTCGGAGTTGTATCCTTCATAGTAAACTGGTAATAGTAAAGTGATTCCCTGGGTTCTGTGAGTTGTTCTAGCCAACTACAGAATCCGAGGTTGGGGAAGTCATGGTAGTCTGGGTACTCCATTTGTGGCTTGTGACTTAAGTGGGGGCAGTGTCACGGGACTGAATCCATAATGTGTGGTGTCTGGGCTTGTTCCAGGTACTTAATGTTAGAATTAAATTGAACCATTGGACACCCTGTTGATGTCAGAGAACTGGAGAATTGGTTGGGAGAAATCTCACTGGTCTCCCGCCTCCATCCTGGTCTCTTTTTAAAAAAAAAAAAAGATTTTGTTTATTCATTTGAGAGACAGAGAGCAAAAAAGGGGGAGTGGCAATGGGAGAGGAAAAAGCAGACTCCCCACTAACCAAGTAGCCAAATACAGAGCTGGATCCCAGGACCCTGAGAGCACAACCTGAGCCAAAGGCAGACGTTTAACTGACTGAGCCACCCAGGCGCCCATCCACCCTGGTCTTCTACAGTCACCTTCATCATAGCAGCCTGAGTCACGCTGATAAAGCAGTTACACTGTGTCACTCAGAATCCCAGCCAAAGCCCTCAGAGTGGCTGCATGTCTGTACTCAAGTTCCATGTGTGCAGTGTGCATATACACACATCACGCGCATGCATCATGTATGCCTCGCGCTCGCGCCCGCGCACACACACACACACACACACCCTATTGCTTCTCTGACTTCATTTCCTGTTCCTCTCCTTCAACCTCACTAAGCTTTCCTTCCACTTCTTCCACTAATGAGGCATGTTCTGGCCTCAGGACCATTGCATTTCCTACTCCTTCTGCCCTAGGATACCCACATGGCGTATTCCCTCACTTCCTTTGGGTCACTGTGACTGTGGGTATGTACATTTGTGTACTCATAACTCCTTTCCCCCTTCTCTGCTTTGTTATCCTCCTTCGGGCTTATTAGCTAACACATTATATATATTTTACTTATTTCTCTCCCATTATGAGAAGGAAGGCTTCATGAATGTTGCTGATTGTATTCACTTCTATATTCTTGTGCCCGCAAGAGTGCTTGGCACATAGTAAGCACTCAATACATATTTATTGAATGAAAAATGAATGAATGAATGAATGAACTAATGGGCAGATCACTGATGATAGTCTGGTTGCAGAACAGAATGTAAATGTTAACCAAACCTGAGAATGTTAATGTGATCAATCTTGGCAGAGACAGGGAAGTAGAAGGGGTAGGGAGTGGAGAGGAGGGAAAGGCTGGGCATAATTAACCTCCTGTCAAAACAAAAGTCAGGAGATACTGTCTAAGTGGAACAATAGATGGAGGTCCAAATACATTGTTTGAAGTCGAAGATGCAGCCAGTGGGGAAACTGAACATTGGGAGAAGGGGTCTCCGGGGTGGTGGGAGGGGTGCAAGGAATATAAATGAGCTGAGTCTTCCTCTGACATGGCAATGAGTCAACAGACACCACCTAAGGTTCATGAACCAAGAACGGGAGGATAACTGCAAATGAAGATATAGGTATCACCACCAGAAGAAATAAAACCTCCGTTAAGTGGGACTATATTTTAGCAGGATGCAGAGTACTTTGATAAAATCAAATCTCTAGTGTTTTCCTTGGGCACCTTATTGCAAGCCAGTCCCATATTGGGTATGAAAGGAGATACTACCCTTGTCCCTGGGGACTTTAAAGTCCAGAGGCTTGGGCAGGACAATGACACCTCAGAGGAAGGACAGTATGAGACAATTCATGAGAGGCAGCTTGCAGAATGGGTCCACTGCCAGGTGAAGGCATTCCAGAGGAAGCATGAGTTAATGCAGGCCTCAGGTGGTGACTGCAAAGTTGGCAAGATGAACTTTCTGGTCTCCAGATCTGCCTCTCAGGAAGGCCAGCAACTGCCCCTTTCTATGTGCCACACCCCTTCCCAGTAAGGGTGCAAAAGCTAACCTGTACCGAATAACTTGCTAGAATATACGTGATTCATGGCAAGGAAACTCAGAGAGAACACAAACCATATCCAGCAGTGACAGGTGGTGCTTATAGGAGAGGAAGTTCCTGGAAGGCAAGCTGGTTGTAAGCATAACAATTACTAACTTCTTTAAAGTTTAGGTGCCAGAAGCCCCCCCCCCTTTTTTTTAAGATTTTATCTATTTATTCATGAGAGACAGACAGAGAGAGAGGCAGAGACACAGGCAGAGGGAGAAGCAGGCCCCATGCAGGGAGCCCGACGAAGGACTTAATCCCAGGTCTCCAGGATCAGGCCCTGGGCCGAAGGCAGATGCTAGATGCTAAACCGCTGAGCCACCTGGGCTGTCCCAGAAGGCCCCTTTGACCAAAAATGTCTCTTTCATGGGTTTATAGGTTACTCAAAATTATTACTATTTTTATTATCATTCAAAGTACCCTATAACAACTCCTGCCTCTCTTCATGTAGTTTGTGGATCTTAAAATTTGCTTCCTTTCAATACAATTAAATCAGATTCTGGACATGCCTCCCAGTGGGTTTGCATTTCAACTGCAGTCAGGATTGGAGACCTCTTTTCTGGCTGGAAAATGTGGTCCTGTGAGGTCCAGTGGCTTTCTGTTTCTATGGCAGGAGTACAGAACTTTTTGCCCAGTGTGGGGTCCCTCACCCTCAGGGCCCCAGTTGACCCAGGGTCACAATGCAGTACCCCTCTCTGCCTTTCTAGCTTTGTTTCCTCCTCAAGGTCAGAGGGATTTTCTGTTTTCCCATCCCTACAGCATCTGACCTTTGCTCTCTTGACTTCATCTTATTCTGGAAGAAAGCACTCCCCACCCTCCCCTCATCTTACTGCCATTGAAGGCACTTGGCAATTCATTCAGGATTTTATGGGACAGGAAGAGTCCTCTTTTAGAGCAGCTCCTGCTTTCCACTCTTGTTCTACAAGTTTCCTTTGTCAATTTTTTCTTTCAGAAGTCTCTTGAAAACTTTCATCTGGGGGCAACCTGCCTCTTCCATGCTCTAGGCTTTTAAGAGTTTTTTGTTGCTGTTGTTTTGTTTGTAAGAGTACATTTTACTTCATTGGGGGATTTCAGGACGGACAACAAGTAAACTTGGTACTTACTTCACCAACAACAATTTCATCTGTTAAAATGATTCCTTCACTCTACACAAGTTTTACAGGCAGGATTCTTTGTAGGCAATCCTCTACCTGTACATATAGCATGCCCAAAATATATATACACAACTTGAATATTAGAAAGTGGATCATCTTCTATGCCTTAAGAGAAGGGCTGTTTGCAGAAAGCCACAAAAGCGACAAAAATAATTGTAAGTTTTTCTTCAGATACAATCTTCAAGTTATTTCCTGCTTTCATGCATGGTGTTTAGTTTTGTTCTTCCCATTTAAACACGCAAAGTACTGCTTAAATTCAGTGAACATTAGTCGAAGCTGAAAATGTTTTGCTTTTGGCATTCTTAATGATTTCCATCTTTCTCCATTATGTTGGTTTTGAGAGCTATGTTCTTGTCACTCATTTTATAAAAATAATTGCTAAGTGAAAAAAAGAGCAAAATGCAAAAGAGCTATTTGAATAATTGCAAAACAGTGCTGGACAAGCAAAGATGGAGTTTGCCAGAATTACGCCACTGATAGGCTGGCAGTATGCACAGAAACTTAAATACTCATGCATTAGTTAATGAAGAAAGGTTTGAATTCAGTGTACAGTATAGTTTGTTTAGGAGTTACACAAAAGTTGAATGTCTCAAAGTCAAGGACAGCCTTAATATTCCAAGTCACAGAAGTGTTTAAGAGAAATATTTGAAGGGCAGCCCGGCTGGCTCAGCAGTTTAGTGCCGCCTTCAGCCCAGGGCCTGATCCTGGAGACCCAGGATAGAGTCCCTGCATGGAGCCTGCTTCTCTCTCTGCCTGTGTCTCTGCCTCTTTCTCTATCTGTGTGTCTCTCATGAATAAATACAATCTTAAAGAAAAAAAAAAAAGAATAACATTTGAAGGGATCTGGGTGGCTTAGTCAGTTAAGTGTTTGCCTTTGGCTCAGATCATGATCTCATGGTCCTGAGATCAAGCCCCACATCTAGCTCCTAGTAGGTGCTCAATAAATATTTGCTTTAAACTGATGTGTACCAAAGAAAGATTATTTAGTCTACCCAAAGTCACTGAGGAATTTACTATAATGGCTGGTCCACTGACAAAATGCTTCTGTAATAAAGTGTATCTGATAAAACAGCTAGGGATCTCCCTCATCCAGGCTTTTGTTCCCCAGAAAACAGAAGTGGAGACCTCCTTATTGACCATGATTGTTACTGTTTTTGGTTGGCTTTTTCAAAACTCTAATTAACTTGAAGGATTTTTGTCTTAGCAAACAAATGCTCCTCTAGCACCAGCAACCTCTGCAGTATTAATCCCTTTGCAGAGAAGCTTTATATTGGCAAGAATTTATGTTGTCAGCTCCAAGCACATGGCCTGCAGGATCCCTGCATTGTAAAGACCCAATATTTTTGGTGTTGCAGTTCACATTCCTATATTATAGAAGGACTCCCTCCCCCCTCCTCCGCCCCCTTATGCACAGTGGCACTGAGCCGCTTCTTCTCCAATAATGTAATATGCTAATGTAATAGAAACTAGGTTCAGGATAAAGGGAAGAATGACAGACACTCAAAGTTTTTCAGGTTACACCATGTTGTTTGGGTGTTTTTTGTTTGTTTGTTTTGCTGGGGGTAGAGAGTGGAAGGGGATTATCTTTCAACAAAAAGAGAAAGAAGAAAGGACCCATTCTCAGCTACTTGCAAAGCCAAAAAGTCAATCTATGGCTCTAAGAAAAATGTGGAAAAGGCAAATTGGCAACTGAATTAATCTCATTCTCCTAAGAAATATGGAGACTCCATATTTCATCTGGAGTTAACCAGTTATTGGACAGGAAAAATTTACTCTTCTCTTTAGGAAAATATGATGATGAAGACCAGGGATGGAAGTCTTTACAGAAGAATTTTACCACCATGTTTTTATGTAATGGGGGAAGTTTCTGTAAATAAAGCCTGATTATCTCAGAAGTGGAAGCAGATATATCAGGCATGCTGTCTTGAATTGGATTTTAAAAAGCTTTCAACTTTTCAGAAACCCATCCATTACATAAAGTAAGATGCCGTTGTGAGTTTTTGGAGACACAATACATAGTATGCATCAGATACTCTGTCCTTAGTTTTCCTGGAATCACAATGAAAGCACAGCTTTTGAAATTTCCCAGGGCAGTATTTGGGGCTAGTCTTGTTGCTATACTATAGTGAGATCATTTGACCTGAAGGTGTCTTGAATTTTCTGGGTGGAGTTTTAACATGGTATCATCAGTCTTTCTTGGTCTACTAGGCTAGCATAGAGTTAATAATCATGATGCTGATAATGATAATGATAACAAATAGTTAAGGCTTACAAAGCACTTAGAATAGTGCCTGGCACAGAATATATCTTCAGTAAGCCTTAACTATTCTTACAACATGAGATCTCCTCTGATATTTTCTACTCTAGTCTATTTCATTTTTTAAAAATGCTGATCCTAGTCTATTAAATTGATTTCATTACCCATTAATGGGTGGCAATTTGCAGTGTAAAAACTATGAAGTTGAACCCCATGAAGTTGCTGGTTTTATACATCAGAAATGCTTAAATATCAGCAATTTTATATAATTGAATCAAATAGACATCTATGCCTGCTTTGTTCAGCTTTATAGTCTCAAGTAGACAATGACAACAAACTGGTGAATATGTACATACAAGTGATTCTTCAGTGCCCCTGGGACTTGGGATTTGGGACTCCTGCTCCCTATTTAGAAGTTTACTTTGTGAAGCAAAAGTGATCAAAAGATGAAAAGTGATCAAAACACTAATAAAGTGGCCACTTATAAAATTAGTTCCTACTCCAAACACTCTTCCTTTTTTACTGGTAATGTCTACTTCATATATCTATACATATATATATATGAAATATATTTATATATATATATTAGTCAGTTTCTCATGCATTGTTAGATATATAATTGAAAACACATTCCAAATATATGGAAATTAATTGCAAAGTAAAGTAGCAAATCTTACAGAGGAAGATATAGAAATTCATCAAATGAAATAAAGTGAAAAAGGCGTACTCATGCAGCCCAGGTGGCTCAGAGGTTTAGCGCCGCCTTCAGCCCAGGGCCTGATCCTGGACACCCGGGACAGAGTCCCATATCAGGCTCCCTGCATGGAGCCTGCTTCTTCCTCTGCCTGTGTTTCTGCCTCTCTCTCTCTCTAAAATCTAAAGATTTTATTTATTTATTCATGAGAGACAGAGAGAGAGAGAGAGAGAGAGGCAGAGACACAGGCAGAGGGAGAAGCAGGCTCCATGCAGGGAACCTGATGTGGGACTCGATCCCGGGACTCCAAGATCACACCCTGGGCCAAAGGCAGGCACCAAACCACTGAGCCACCCAGGGATTCTCCATAAATAAAATCTTAAAAAAGAAAAGAAAAAGGAGTACTTGAACCACATGCAAAGCCAATGTCAGAGTTACATCAAGTAACAATTGATTACACAGAATGAGCCTTTTGAAAAATGAGAAATCCTTGGTACACTACTAAGGAATGAAATGAAATGAGCTGCAGATATACACAACACATGACGGATCTCAAAATACATTATATTCAGTTAAAGCAACTATATACTGTATGAATCCATTTATTTGCAATTCTAGAACACAGAAAAACTAACAGTGATAGAAAAAAGATCAGTGATTATTTGGGGGAGGGACTGCTCCCTAGGAGGGAATGTGCATAAAGGAACTTTCTGGGGTGATGGAACTGTTCTGTGTTGATATGAATTTGTAAATCCAGTTGAATGGTACACTTAAGATTTGAGCATTTCATTATTTATAAAGCTAATTTAAAAATTCAAAAATTAGTTATTTATGGCATACTAAAGTAGGGGAGTACTTGGGAAAAATGGACAAAGCTTCAAATATTTTTGCAAAAGATAACCCCTTTTTTATGGTCATTCCACAAAAGTCAAATAGGAATTGGTCTAAGTTATACCATATCATTAAACAATTTTGTCAGAAAAATGATACACCTCCCCAAATAAAAAACACTCGGTTCATTCTTTGTTCTAAAAATCATAATTGTTGTACTTATAAACCACATTTTGTGAATATAAATAAAATATTCTTATGATTCGGGGTCCCTGGGTGGCTCGGTTGGTTAAGTGTCTGCCTCTGGCTCAGGTCACGATCCTGAAGTCTGGGATCGAGCCTGCATCAGGCTCCCTACTCAGTGGGGAATCTGCTTCTCCCTCTTCTTCTGCCTCTCCCCCTGCTTGTGCTCTCTCTTTTGCTCACTCTCTCTCTTAAATAAGTAAATAAAATCTTAAAAAAAAAAGAAAGAAAGAAAGTTAAAAAATACTCTTACAATTTGTATTTCTCTTTTTAAAGGTTAACTATTGGGCAGCCCTGGTGGCGCGGCAGTTTAGCGCCGCCTGCAGCTCAGGGCGTGATCTGGAGACCCTGGATCGAGTCCCACGTAGGGCTCTCTGCATGGAGCCTGCTTCTCCCTCTGCCTGTGTCTCTGCCTCTTTCTCTCTCTCTCTGCATCTCTATGAATAAATAAAATCTTAAAAAAAAAATAAAGGTTAACTATCAATCAAATTTTGGTCCTCATTTTAAGTGGACTCACTTTTTTTTTTTTTTTTGAAGATTTTATTTATTTACTCATAAGAAACACAACAGACAGAGGCAGAGACAAAGGCAGAAGGAGAAGCAGGCTCCTTGCAGGAAGTCCTATGCAGGACTCAATCCCGGGACCCTGGGATCACTCCCCAAGCCAAAGGCAGACGTTCAACTGCTGAGCCACCCAGGCGTCCCTAAGTGGACTCACTTTAAAATTAATTCATTTAACAAGTTTTTATGGAGAGCTTACTGTGTGCCCCAGCATAGTTTTAACTGCTTGGGATGTATCAGTGAACAAAAGGGACAAGGATCCCTGCCCCTGTGAGTGTATATTCTCACAGGGAAACAAGCAACACACCATAAAGTCACAAAATAAGAAAACAAAGAAGAATGAGGGGGATCAGCTAGAGCTAAAGCCTGGAGACAAGAGCATGCTTGGCATGTTCAAGAGACACAGGCACAGAGAGAGCTGTTGGAATGAAGAGGAAAGAGGTCTGAGTTGGACAAGGGCTAGATCATAGGAGATATTTTGATATCTTCCTGGTATGGTTCCTCATACTTCTTACCCAACTATTCTTAGTAGGGGGTCCTCTGTGTATTTGTGTGTGTGTGTGTGTGAATCTTTTTATCCCAGTCTAGAAGTATTTCTCTGGCTGTCCTGCAGTCACCTTAGAGCAGGATGTCCAGAACAGTTAACCAACCACTCAGAGCCACCCTCCTGTGTTCACTGTTTCTGTTAAGGGCATAAACTTCTTCCCAATGCATCAAGCTAGAAACTGGAGTCATGTTTGTTTCTTCCTTTCCTCTCATGCTCCAAAGTCCTACCAGTTCTACCCCACAGCCTCTTGAATTCACTTTACCCCCTCTTCTCTATCCCTACTGTTTTGGCTATCACCATCTCCTGCCCAGGCTCCTGCAAAAATCTCCTTCCAGTCTGTCCCCTCCCGGCTATCAGACCAATCTCTCTCAAACTTAAGTCTGATTTATAACTTCTCTGCCAAAAATCTTTTGGTGGCTCCTCACCAGCCATAGGATAAAGCCCTTGATCCCTGCGGGGAGAAGGGGAGCTTATGGACCCTTCTTCAAACTCTTACACCCCTTTCTGGTCTTATCTTCACCCTCTTATGCTCCGGCCACCCAAGATATCTCACCATCACCAGGACACACCTTGTATTTCCATACCTTTGTAAATGCTATTTCTAGATCTTGAAATGTTTTCCCTCACTCCTGTGATCATTTGTATGTCCTTCAAGATCAAACTCACAGGTACTCCACCATGACTCTCTCTCCCTGAATTTTTCAGTCATTACACCATTCGCCCTCTTTATCCCTAGCCCATGCACACGCAGCTCTGGGCTTGCCCTTATAATTATAAGTGTAACTACATTTCCCCTCATATGTCCTCATCTGCTGGAACAGTTCTCCAATTCTGGTTACCTCCTAGCTACCTTTCTGCATGTTGCTACCAGACCATACGTGCCTCTAGTTCTCCCTGGGAGTTCGAACATAGCCATAGTCAAGTCCAGCCAATGATAATGAGGTCTGAGGTTTGTTTTATTCCCCTTTTTCTGCTGCAAGGAGTATAGTTCTCCCATGAGTCTCACCATGTTTGTGTGTCATCACCCCAGCATGTGGTGACAGAATTGGGACTTGAACCAATTCCTGTTCTGAGTTCTACATGCTATCCCCTCCCCATGCAGACGTAGTTCTCTATTTATGGATACATTTATGAACATTTAAAGTTCAAAAAATATCTTAAACTATATGTACTACATAGATATCTCTATATAGATAACTTATGTATCCCAGAACTATTTTATAGCTTATGTATGTACATACCCACATATATAAAATGAAAGTTCCATCCTCAGGAGGTTGTTTATACATGACAAGATTTCTGCCAACAGGTAATTATGGACCTGGATATCACTGCATATTTATGCAACTGTACCTTTATTGCTAAATATATATACCATAAATAATTTTACTAATCAGGGGCTAACATAGCTAGATACATAAGTACAAGTTTAGAGTTCCAGTAAGAACTGATCATCTAAATATTTCCAGTCATGCCATCACGAGTCACCCAGTTCCCAAAGGAAAGCCCCTTCTCAAATAGTGTGTGTCTGTCTCCCTACTAACACAGAGTGTAATTATCTCAGCAGACTCATGTCCCCTGTTCAGCTACTCTCTTTGAATGGGTGACAGCCATGCATCAGTGAGGAGATCCCTTGCTGTTTCCCCTGGGGTCCTGGGAGATGAGGGGCTGTGCTGAGTGTTGGACCAGTTCCCTTCAGGCTTCAGGGTCTCGGAGAGGAGTGGGGGAGGGGGCCAGCGGCCTGAGGCGGCTCTTCCCGCCTCCATTTCTGCTGTTGTCAGAGAGTTTCCTGGCTTCCTTTTGTGATCAGCCGTCTTGGAAAGGCTGTGGCAGATGGCTAATTACCATAATGCACAGAGCTTTTGAGGGTCCTGGGTGCAAACCCAGGCGTGACCAAGCCAAGAGCAGCTGCATCTAACACAGCATGTGGAGCCAACATTAGGCTTTACCCACACACCCATTCTGACCTTTCCAATGGGGAGCTGATGGCATGGTTCAGAACAGATGGCCAAGAGAAACTCGAGGGAAAAGCCCTCCCGACCAGCTGTAGTGTCCCTTTTCCAGCCTCCTAGCCTAACAGCTCAGAGCTGACATGAAGCTCATTATCTCCATTGTATCTTTCTCATGGCGTTTATTCTCGGGGCAAGCACAAACCCTGATAGTTCCATTCTTAGCAGTCTTAGCTATTGGGAAATTTGGTTTCTAAACCAAATGATGCTTCAGGCAGTTTGAGTCTGTCACACTCTGCCTGGTTTCCACCCTTGGCTAACATCTTTTCACAAAAATAGACTTCAGGACCCGTACTAGCTGACTTAGCCCTATCTGGTCACTAGAACTGTTCCTGAACTTGAAGGGATATAAGAAGCTCTTGCCCAAACTCAGGATTTAATATCACATCATACTAGCTACTTATCTGCTCTTGACCTTGAATGTTTAGAGCTGGAAAAAAAATATATTTTTTATTGTAACAGGATGAAACAAGTGTTTAAAAAAACTAGGATTTTTCAAGGTGGAATCAAATTTTTGCTTAGGAAAATCTCTTGACATTAGTGTGGGGCAGGGGCAGGGTAAACCCATATACGACATGTGTGAGGACTTGAAGTCATAAAGCAAATAAACAAATTGTTAAACAAAATGTGTTTTACTCACCTAACTTGACAAATATTCCTTTTTAAAAATCTGGTAGTCCAGGTTTGAATTTAGACTTCATGGACTCCTCAGAATTCTGAACCAGAACATAGTATTCTGCAGAGAGCTGGGCCCAAACCTTGGCTCCTGGCCCACCAACCATCTCTACCTCCTGGGCTTTCTTCCTATCCCAATTCCAACCCACATGGAGGGAGCCTTTGGCACACTTGTGACAATCCTCCTGCCTTCACAGCCAAGTTCCAAACACACCCCTGCCCACAGCTAACATAGAGGACATATGGCCATAAGGCCTAAAATATTTACTATCTCATCTAGAACGTAGAAAGGAGGACAAACATGGGGCAAGTATGTCTCCTTGGCCAACTGGATGCCTCAGACCATAGATGGGGGGCACAGTGCCCAGAGCTGGGGTCCCTCTTATCTGGGTCTAAGAGAACTACTGCTTCTGGGAAGTCTCTTGTAAAAAAAAAAAAAAAAAAAGTACCTCATACCCTAAGGGCGTAAACAATTAACAGGAAGTTGGATGTCAGAGAGTAGAGAAGGGAGGAAGTTGAGGTATGTGCCAGAGTAGTGAAGAACTTTTAAAAAACAGGGATGATACATTTTTTTCCATAAGATTTGTGCACTGCAGTAATATAATCCCCTCACCACTCCAAAGCTTCACTAACGTCTGCTATATACACAATTACTTTGTATGACAGTGGGATGATGGGGGTGGGGGTGGGGTAGAGGATAGGAATCAAGGAGCAGGGCTGATTAGAAGTCTGGGCCTACAGAGTCATAAAGGCAGCATGAATGGGGTGGCAAAATGACCCCCAAACAATTAATTCTGCAGAAATGGGAGATGAGAACTAAAATTGACCAGAAACTTGCCCTTGGGACTTTTCCAGAAAATTTGAGGAAGACACTGAACTTTAAACAAACTGCAGAATGAGTCAATCTTGTATAGCTCTAAAGGGCAGGGTGACCCCAGTAACAGCATACATTTTTATAGCTAGATATTAAAAAGTATGACTTCCTAAAATATATGTGTTTGACGTATTTAAAAGTATGGATCCTTTTTAAAAATACATCTTCTTTGGTGATCCATATAATACTTTGATTCTCTCTATTCATCTTGTTTTTTTCCATCTTTCTCAACCAGGGTCTTGATACTAGATGATCTTTATATCCCTGGGAATCATGATTTTACCCTTTTCTGGAAATTATTTATAACACGTGGGACAACTCACTTCTGAATTTGAGTGCTTTTTCTTACAGGAAATCAATATTCTCTGCCCTCTGCACTGCACATAGAGACTGCCGTTCAATTCTAGACGGACAGTGTTGAACTCTTATCCCATGTCCCCAGCCTCGTCATCCTTAAAGATCCTTCTCAATGCTGTGGGCTCCTCCTTTATTTCTGGTCTATAGACATTCCCCTTTTTCACTTTCAAGTCACTACACAATTAACTAGCATTTCTCATGGTTGGGTTGAAAAAGAGGGACTTCTGGCATCAGCTCAGTCCCCCATCTTTGATTAGAAGTCTATTCAATTGTATTTTTCAAATGTCCACAAATTCCATCTTAAAGAAAAAAATATGTGGCAAAAGCAACATGCATAAACAATATATGGAAAAAGCAATAGCACTATTTATAGCAGTGCAAAACTGGAAATCATCCAAATGTCTAATAATAGGGTAATAGATAACCTATGAAATTTACTCAAGGGTATATTTTGCAGTCATTTTAAGTGGTAATTATAAAGGCCATTTAGCAACATGGGTAAGTGGTTTAGTGAAGAAAGAAAAAGCACCTAAATTATTTGTATGTAATGATTATAGTTATATAAAATAAAGATATACAAAAAGGACTATAAGGAAATATCCAGAACAATAATTTTAGGGTTATAGAATTTTGAATGAATTTTTACTCCATTTTCCAGTTTAACAAATTACTATAATTTAATGAAGTAAAGTTATTTAAAATGTAATTAATTTAGTCCTTAAAACTATTAAAAGGTTTATAAGGAATCATCTGGAGATGTTAAGCAAATTTAGAAAAACAAGTTTCACTTACTAATAGCCTCATGAGTTAAAAATGTACACCCCTATTTATATGTTTTTATGTAATTTTTATTTTTATTTTTTTATTTTTATTTTTTTTTGTTTTTATGTAATTTTTAATTGTTAATGGATTTTAATGAAAACATCATTGATGAATTTCCTTCCATTAAAACAAAGAAAGTAAAATTATAATAAATTCTTATTTTTGTACAAATAAATATTTATAATTAAAATAACAGTTTTAGTACACCTACTTTTTAAATTTTCCAATATTTTTTCAATTATTCTAGTGTTCTGGGAGAAAAATTAACCATTAAAATAAATTCATAACAACTAATTTCAAGGCTCACATTTTTTCCTTTTGCCTCAGGCTCCAATATGAGTTGGCTCAGCACTATTAGATCCTGTCTTCTAAAAATGTTTTATGTTTTGCTTGTAATAGATTTTTTTTAACAGTAATTTTGATTTTTAAAAATACTATTTGTTTTGATTACTGAGTTTTGGGAGCTCTCTTAATCTTGTACCAGAAATTTATTTTCCTCACTCTAGTTCTAGCCCTGAATCACTAAAATCCAAAATCTGCTGTGGTAAAAATGAACTTTTCAGAGTTGAGTTGGGGAATTTAAGTATGAAAAAGTATCCTTTCAATGGGACTGGGAGTGGGGAGGGAAGACAGGCTGGAAACATTTGCACATTAATAAAATCTCACTCTGTCACATGTTTCCTGGGTTCCAAATAAGGATTCATTAAGCAAAATACTCCAAAAGTAAAAGAAAAAACTTTGAAAACCACTGACTCACAAAGGAAAGTAATAGGAGACTTGGGACTGGAATCTCGGTATCCTAATTGAGATTAGCAAAAACAGTGAAAAACAATATCCCTTCACAAGAGTAACTAGAACGAAAACTAACGGTCATTTCCACTGCCCCTCCCTCATCCCACTCCCACCCCCTACCTCTGAAGTAAAAAGTCAAATCTGCAGAGACTTTTCATATCAAAGCTATATAGCTCAAAAGCTACTGCCAGATTAACACCTGGGAATCTTTCTCAACCCTAAGGAAAAATATAAAGAGTGCTGCTCTTTGTTTAACCTCAGTAAAGGAAAGCAGAGTAAATGAAATAGTGATTTTAGTGGATGTTGCTTTGGTATCCATTTACCCCAGTCCTATTTGTAGTCCATTAGGTATCTATCCTTCCCCATTCTTTTTAAAGAGTTTTTATTTTGAAGTAGTCTTTGTACCCCATGTGGGGTTCAAACTCACAAACCTGAGATCAAGAGTGACAGGTTGTACAGACTGAGCCAGCCAGGTGCCCATTTCCTTCCCCATTCTTAATCCATGCACTTGAGGGCCCCTCCTCAACCCCTCTCAATATCGGAAGGTCAAACCAGTACCTGTAGCCTATATGTTTCTTGGTGTGGCACATGACCCAATCAGAACCAATGAGAAAAAAACAAGGCTTTGCTAGGACTCCTGGAAAACAAAATATGGCTCTCCTGAGCAGGACTTAAATCTGAGAGAAAATGTGATCAGGAGTTGCTTTAGTCCTTGTGTGACTATAAAAGGAACATATGTTTTAAATTGAAGCCAACCTGGAGGAGTGCTGACTCAAGAGAGAAAGTAAGAGAGAAACTGAGTCTGATGACATATAAAGCCCCTGCACTGATGCAAATCTAGTGCCAGCATTAAGCAGAATTTTTGAGTCAAATCTTTCCTTTTTTGCCTAAATCAGTTTGGCTTGGATCTTCTGTCATTGGTAATCCAAAGAGATCTGACTGGTATGACTGGCAAGTTTTGTGTTTCTTAAACAAAGGATTGGTCCATTTGTAGTATTTCTCTGAATTTTGTCCTATGTTTATTTTCTTTTGTTTTGTAAATGTTCAAAATTAAAGAATAGTTGATATTCATACTGTTATTTTCATTACAAGTTCATAGTTTTATTAATTTAAAGATTATTTATTTTAGAGACAGGACCAGTGTGTGGGTGATTGAGGGGAGGGCAGTGGGAAAGAAACTCAGGCAGATTCCTTGCTGAGCATGGAGCCCAACAGGGTAGTGGGATCTCAGGACTCTGAGAGCATGACCTAAGCTGAAATCAAGAGTCAGACACCCAACCCAATGGAGCCACCCAAATGCCAAGTGTCCATAGTTTTAATAGAAAAAGAATAAACGAGTAAACCACGTGCCAGATTATCAGAGATTCACCTGTTTGCACCCAAGAAACGCCTAATCCATTGACTTTTTTTATGCAGTAATAAGCCAAAAAATATCTTTATTCCAAAATCAGGTGAACTCTCAGCCCGAAGAAGATGCATTTAATTAAAAAGTAGCTGGAGAAACAGCAATGGATTAAAAAATCAAGTAATTCTAAAAAAAAAAAGAAGAAGAAAATAAAATCAGGTAATCCTGAAGAAGGAAGGAAAAACAAGGAAATTTAAAAGGTGGGACAGGCAAGATGGGAGGCTTGAGAGTCAAACCAGTTACTTTCATTTCTCCAGGCTAAGGCCAGCGTTGGCCTGGGGAGCCAGCAGGGGAAGCTACTTGGCCCAATTACGGGAAGAAGAGAGTCTGGGCTGGGGAACCAAGCATCCTCTGAGCCACCATGAGAGTTTCATCCTTTCAAATTCTGATTCCCAGTCCCAGCTCCTCCTTTGAACCATAGCTACTCTTGGAAAAGGCAACCCACTTAAAACACTCTGTGTGAAAGAGTTTATCAGATATCTTCCTGCCTGGCGGAAAGAACCTAATAATTTGCCTGGGAAAGACTGAACATAAAAGTTGGGTGGAGAAGGAAAGACAGCGTGAAAGGGAAAATTGCAGGCCCCAGAGACAAGTTTATTGACTTCCATTTTGCTGATGACCAACCCTGTCTATGGTATCGTGGCACCATTCAGGAGTTCTGAGACAAGCTCCACCCAGCCCAGAGAGCTGTTGGCATAGCTGTACTGTATATATAATGCCATGTAATGACTGGTTGGGGTTAATCAAATATAATGCCCAACCCAGACCTATTAAATTTCACCACAAAGAGGCCTTAATCAGTCTTTTATCAGCTTGGTGCTCTGGCCTAAGAAGACTGCTTTTGTTTGCCCTTATAAGAGACAATGGGAGAGCCAGGATCAGCCTGCTCTCTGGAGTACAACAAGTGAATTGTCCACAAACAACAGATCATTCAAGGCCATGGGAGAGGAAAGGCAGGAGAAGCTGCATGAATCTACAAAAGTGTTCACTGTTAATGGTCATGGCCCCGAGTGTTTAAATTCAGGCCGCATTCCCGCTGGAGCTTCCAAAATATAGGCAGGACAAGAACAAAAAGACTCCAGTGTGCTCCATGTAAGTCTATCTGGCTTTGGCCCTCTGCAGGACATTCTTGTTTGCTACTTGCTGAAAAGGGAAAGGAAAACTGACATTTGGTTCTCTCACTAAGTAAAGCTCAGATCTCCTGGAACTTTGATGCGCTTCACAGGCTAGGGATTAAAGTGATGAGTATAGGTTCTATGCCAAACTGCACCTGTCCCACTGCCCAAGTACTCTTGAACTATGGACGGATGGGAGGAGAAGGGAAACAAAAGGCAGTAAAGAAGGGAGAGAAAAGAGGGTGATCTTCCCTGACCCTAAAGAAGGAATGACACTTAAGCCACCTAATTCAATTCTTTCAGCAAATATTTTGATGCTTTCTAGGAGGCAGGCTGAGACACACTCAGGCACAAACACACAAATTAAAAATCCACCTTTTCTGCCTAGAATTGGCTAGAATGTTAGAGCTGGAAGAGTCTCTGATCATCTCTCTTTATATTGTTGTGGTCTTCAAAAGATGGCAGAGGTTGAAAAAATGCTAAGAAACATAGCTCTATCGCACAGGAGTAACCTCAAATTCTGGGATATCATCACGGAACTGTTGTGGGAATGTGCCGTGTCACTGAGAGAAGAAAGATCCAGAATTATTGATCTAGTCTGACCCAGGCATCTTACTGGGGAGGAAATAGAAGTTTTAAGAAACAATGTGGCTTGTTGAAGGCCATTTAGCAACTTAGTAACAGAGAGGGAATCAGAACCCACATTTTCCAGTGCAGAACCCAATCCATTATACCACAAACTCTCACCACTCAGGCTTCCCGGAAGATGCAAGTCCTAAAGACCTTAGGCAAATCATTGACTATCTTGGAACTAGCTTTCCTCACTCATAAGTCACCTATTAGCTACCAAATTTTTTGTGCCCATCGCTTCTAGTTTTCAGAGTTTAGATTTTGAGAACCAAGATTTTCCCTTCTGCTCCAGATGAAACTTTGCTTGGGACTGGGAGTCTGTAGAAGAGTAGGAGGAAGAAGGGATAAAGGATGGCAGCAAAGGAGAAAAAGTAAACCTCCCTCATTGGACCAAACCTGTGGTCCCTGAGCTCCAGATGGGTGTGAAGGCATGGGTAGCAGCTCCCTAATGTGGTCTAGCTCAGAGCTGCATTCAAATATATTTGGGGGCTGATTGATAGGGGATCATTCTTGTGACCAGGTGGGAGAAAGATCTGGAATGTTACTGGATGTATGCATCTGAGGATGAAATGAATACTGTCCTGTCTAGAAGGCCATTAGGGGTGGGATAGAAGAGAAATGAGAAAGGGACCAGGGAAAAATGAAAGTCATTCTGTAAACTGTGAAGGGTGCCAGTGATCAGAAGTCTTTCGCCATTCTCATTTGTCATCGGGTGTAGCTGACCCATACTTCGAAATGGTTTAGCTTCCCTAAAGATATTCTGAGCTGTAATTGCACATTTCCATTTTAGGTTCTTATTCTCTTCCATTCTGCTCTATACAATCAATTCGAAATCCTTCCTCAGGCAATGTGCAAAATGCCTTCGCCAAGTCGATGAACGATCTGTAATATGGTCCATGTGAATTTATCAATTTTTTTCTGCCTGTAATGGGGAGTGGTTATGACAAAGCAGTTATTAACTAAATTAGATCAACAATTTGGGCTGGTGGGGCTTGGTGACATACCTTCTTTGATAACAACCTCTTTATAAATTATATTAATTATGACTTTGCCTTGCATGGCAGTAATGGAACTAGAAGCTTTCTATTTTCTCTTAGGCTTCAATAGTAATGCTGCCTCGGGTTCTTTACTTATGTTCCTGGCAATTAAGTGCTATCTCAAAACATAAACACAATTTCCTCTTCTTAAAATCATTATGCAAGGAGTGTCATGTGAAAGCTGCTGTTACTTAAAATATGATCTTGTAAAATAAATAAAGGGGAGTTCTCTTATTTATAAGACTAGCAAGGAGCTGTTATTAAAAATCTTAATAAAGAAAACTATGCTATACATCATTTTCTTCCCCCCCCCCTTCCAAAAAGAATAGAGTCCTTCCCTTGGGGATATTTTTAATTGAAGAGGAAGAAAATAAACAATTTTTTTGATTGTTTTGACTGTGGTTAAAATGTGGACTATCAAAAACATAGAAATAAAGAGAATTGTCACATGGACATCTCCCTACACATCGAACAGTGAGATGTCAGAGTTTACCCAGCAACTGTGGCTCTCAGCATTTTTTTTTTCTCTCTCTCTCTCTCTCTTTTTTAACTGCAGTCAGGATGGCTCTTTCTCTCTATAGAAAAGAATATTGACCCTACAGTCAGATGACTGGGTTTAAATCTATTAAGTTGCCCCAGAGGAAACTGTTGTTTGTATACACCAAAGATGGCTAAATATTGGCAATTTCATGGGGCCAGCCTGGTATCTTCTCTTTGGTCAGCCTTCAGTTATATATACACACACACACACAAAATATATATTAAAATATATATTAAATATTTTACTTATATATAAATATAAATTTATAAATTTATGTTCATGTACATAATATACTTAAATTTGCATATAAATTTATAAAATATAAATGTATCTATATAAAATATATAGATAAATATACTTTTCTTTAGAGAGAGGGAGGGGTGGGGGAGGGGCAGAGACAGAGAGTGAAAAATCTCAGGCAGGCTCCACACCCATCATAGAGCCCAACATGGAGCTTGATCTCACAACCCTGAGATCATGACCTGAGCCAAAATCCAGAGTCAGACACTTAACCGACTGAGCCACCCAGGGATCCCACAGATAATGTATTTGAAATGTCTTACTTATTCCATAACACTTAGTATGTCCAGCAAAAATGGTGAGTAATATGAATTATAAGAGGCAGCAATGGTGGCATTTCATTTCAGCTCAGTTCACCAAGCCCGATCTGAGACACTCCTCTTCATCCAGGTGCTGTTTTAGCATCAGGAATACCTGGGTGAGGGCACGTCTCAGTTCCGTGAGGCAGAGACCTGCCAGGTGATGACCTATGCAGGATTGTAGCAGTTTACCCACGGTTGCAGGGAAGCCTGGAGGAGGAGGCTGTAAACTTTTGGGATATGGTGGGGGCCGGGTGAGCAGGGATGAGGGTGGATTTTCCTCAGGAGAGATGCCTCATTAAGGAACTTGGTGGGCATGTTCCAGATTGTATGTCCAGAAACCCTTGGGCTGTTGGAAGAGAGAGAGAGAGAGAGAGAGAGAGAGAGACCACACTGCCATCAGAAAAAGTTGGGGAGATGGTTAGGGCCCATGGGGTAGTAGATTTTGTGGGGCCTGGAGCTTGGGGGACCCTCTTTACAGAACTGAAACTAAAATGGCCATACAGACCTACTAATAGGGGCCTCCCAGGACCTAAAGGGGGAGCCTTGACATTTCAGCTTCATTATCTTCCCTGAACATCCGCCCTGGCAGGGCTACACTGTGAGGGCCTCGTCAGAGAGCAGGGGCTGACGACCGGCAGCTGCTGCATGATCTTAAGCAGCAAAGTGCCACCATTAGATTTGCTATTTAGGAAAACACCCCTAGGGCTGTCTGGAAGATGGATCAGAGGAGCTTGTGTCACACAGCTGAGAAACCAGTTAGGAGGCTATTTTCATAACCCAGAGAGCCAAGAGTCTAGGCATGACAGAATTCATGAAGAAGGAATTGACCCAGCCTCACTCAGCGAAAGTCACCCCAGAAGGCCTGGTCTTCCTGCCCCCGAGCCCTCACAGAGCAGAAGGCAGATGCTTTCAAAATCAGTTTTTCCACCTAAGAAGGATCAGAAGCCTGTCACCCACACACCCATGGTCAGCCCCGACACTGTCAGGCTCACTGATGCTTACTTACTCCTTGCCTCTGCCCTGCCCTGTCACATGCTTAGGTTCTGCCTCAGTTTCCTTTTTTTAATAGTTTATTTTTATTTTTATTTTTTTTATTTCAAGTAGGCTCCACACCCAACGTGGGGCTTGAACTTATATGATCCTGACATCAAGAGTCACACGCTCCACTGACTCAGCCAGTCAGGTGCCCCTCAACTTTTTTTAAAAGATTTTATTTATTTATTCATGAGAGACAGAGAGAGAGAGAGAGAGAGAGAGAAAGAGAGAGAGAGAGAGAGAGAGAGACAAGCAGAGGGAGAAGCAGGCTCCATGCAGGGAGCCTGAGGTGGGACTCAATCCTGGGACTCCACTCCAGAATCACGCCCTGGGCCGAAGGCAGGCACTAAACCACTGAGCCACCCAGGGATTCCCTCCCCCCCTCCCCGCCCCGCCCCGCCACACATTTTTTTTTAAAGATTTTATATATTTACTTGAGAGAGAGAGAGAGAGAGAGTAGAGGAAGCAGAACCCTGCTGAGCAGGTAGCTTGATGCAGGGCCTGATCCCAGGACCCTGGGATCATGACCTGAGCTGAAGGCAAGCACTTAACCAACTGAGCCACCGAGGTACCCCTCAGTTTCCTTTTTTTTTTAAATTTTTAAAAAAAATTTATTTATGATAGTCACACACAGAGAGAGAGAGGCAGAGACATAGGCAGAGGGAGAAGCAGGCTCCATGCACCGGGAGCCTGACGTGGGATTCGATCCCGGGTCTCCAGGATCGCGCCCTGGGCCAAAGGCAGGCGCTAAACCGCTGCGCCACCCAGGGATCCCGAGTTTCCTTTTTAATAGATTAGTTCTCTCCTGGGTTCAGAGTCTAACCCAGAATCCTGGAATGCTTTGCCATGACTCTGTCATCTGCTTAATTCCTGCTGTGTCTTTTCTGTTCCTCCAAACTTTGGGCTGAGCCATGTATTCCAAACACTTCATACTCCTAGGAAAACTCCTATTCATTTTCTTTATCTTTTGAAATGCTACACAGGGGTCCATTCCTCAGTGATCCTTCTCCAGCTACCTCCTTCTGTTCCCTCCAAATCAATGACTCGCTCTTCTCCGTTATACCTGGGATGTGTCTTTATTATTGCATGTATTACACTCTATAATATTTGTGTATCCTTGAGATACTGTCATTTCCCCAGTACATCACACAGTCCCTAGAGATGTTTAATAAGTGTTGAATCAACTGACTTGAACTAAATTCACTCCTCTCCACTTATGATAACACCACATAATAATAATAATATCGCAGCCAGAATCCAGCTATGTCTACCTACTGAGGACCACAGAGCCTCAGCCCACATGGCTTGTGTATTGTCTACACTTCCTACTTCAAGGTCTCTATCATTTACCTAGAATCAAGCCTGAGTTTATCAGACCGCCCCTCCCCCAGACTGCATAGGCCTTGCTATAGCCAAGTCCTATTTCCTCTGGCCAATTCTTGCTCAGTCCTCCCTTCTTCCTACCCTGACCCTAAGGTGAAGGGCTCAAGATACATTGTGACCTCTCTGGCCATGCTGTGTGGACAACAGGGGGACACTTAGTTTGAAAGCAGGGGCCTAGACTATGCTTATAAGGTAGCCCAGTGGGAAAAGTTTTAACCAAAGGGGCTGTCTTAGTCAGTTTGGGCTGCTATAATAAAGTACCATAGACTGGGTGGCTGTTATAAACAATAGAAGTTTATATCTCACAGTTCTGGAGGCCGGGAGTCTAAGATGAGGATACCAACATGAATGAGTTCTGGTGAGAGCCCACTTCCTGGTTCATTGGCACCACTGTGTCCCCACATGGTGGAAGGTTTGAGGAAGCTCTCTGGGGTGAGTGTCTCTGGGACACTAATCCCATTCATGAGGACTCTACCCTCATTGCCTAATTACCTTCCTTAATCACCTTCCTAATACTGTTGGGGGCTAGGATTTCAACATAGAAGTTGAGGGGGGCACAAATATTCAGTCTATAGCAGCGATTTTATGGGCCAATAAGATTGCTATAAGGTGATATATAAGGAGACATATGGAGAAGATCACTTCCAGGAGCCTTCCCTCAGCAGCATGGGCTAGGCAGGCATCATGACTGAGCTCTTGAGAATATTGCTCCAGTATCTATCTGCTCTCAGTATTTTTCCACCTTTGACCAGTGTCACCTGAGACCCAGAACCTGTCTAGTTGCCCTATAAGACTTCCTTACCTAAATTTCAAGAACTGTGAAGAGGCCTAAGATTTTACCAAATTTACAAGCTAACAAATTATCTTAACACAGTTTCATAGATACTGGCCAAAGACTCTGGGCCGGAGACAAAGGACTTTATTATTCACAGCACAGCAAGTAGCATGAGCTTTAGCACATTTACATTGGTTTCCATTGTTTCCTAGCCACATGGGAATAATGTAGATGGGCCGAAATGGATGCCTGTGGAAGCTGTGGGTTGTGTTATAATAGAGGAACTCTGAATTTAGGGAAACCAAATCTTTTATACTTGGCAGTAAACATACCTGCTCTTTGCACTATAGGGAGACAGTATCTTTATTATACTAAACAATAAGCATGTATGGCTTTTTCTTTAGATGGAAGCACCATGTCTACCTTCCAAGGCTATTTGTTATACAAACATCCTTGAAAAGATATTTTGAATGAAGGGTAGTAAGTACCTTACTCACAAGGTGTGCAGAAATGCAAGATACTTATGGGGAATTATCTTGAAACCTAACGAGCAGCCCCCCTGTCCATCCACATGTTGGCACTGGCATGTTTATTTCTCAGGTAACAGCAACTTTACTTTTATAATCCTAATTCCTCTCTCGTGCTCTAATCACAAATTTCTTCCTCCAATTGAACATTCATCCAGATATCTGCAGCACTTAAATTTAAAATGTCTACAACTATATACATCTTCCTTCTCTAACTTTATGTTTTATTACTACCATTTCTCTGTCTCATCAGTTCAAAACCTACAAGTCACTTTTAAAGTCCATCGTTTTCCTTATCACTCATAACTAATCAATCACAAGTTCAGTCGGCTCTTCCTTTGAAATAGCCCATTCTCTCTGTCTTTCTTCCTGGCCATTTATACTATCATAAATTTAGTTCAGAATCTTATTTCATTCCTAGACTGCTTAGGAAATGTACTAACTAGCTTTCTAGATTCCTATTCTGCTCCTTGATACTTCTTAATCCTTTTTTTAAAAAAATTATTTATTCATGAGAGACACAGAGAGGCAGAGACATAGGCAGAGGGAGAGGCAGGCTCCCCTCAGGGGGCTCAATGCTGGCCTTGATCCCCAGACCCTTGATCCCCAGACCCTTGATCCCCAGACCCTTCTGAGCTGAAGGCAGACGTTCAATCGTTCAATCGCTGTCACCCAGGCATCCCCTTCTTAATCCTCTTAAGGCACAGTTTTGATTCTACCACACTCTTCTTAAGACAGGTTGAGGAGTTTTACATGGCCTGTTTGATAGAATGCTCTAAACTTCTTTCCCAAAGACTCCAGCCCACCCAATCAACCTGGGCCTTATCTCCTAGCACTGTTCTGGCTGTGTAATCATTACCTCTTTTCTCTACCTGTCACACCCATACATATGTTCCACCTTCCTTCTATCCCTGCCTCACCACTCAAGAGTTCTGAATCCTATACCTTTGCAGAAGCACTGATTTCATCTTTTAAAGCTTAGGAGCTCTTATTTTAATGGTCTAGCCCACACTAATTTCCTTTCTCCAGTTAGATTTATTTAAATATTTCATCATCATGGCTGCTTTTGTTTTGTCTTATGTACCCATCTAAGTTAAGTTCCTGGAGGACAAGTACTATCATTTGTGTGCCTTTTATACTATTCAGTATCTACTTAGCACCAACTTGGGCAAAATATAGAAACCAGATTCTCCCATTTGCTATACGTGTGACTGGGCAGGTAACATCTGTACCTCAGTTTCCTCATTTATTATTGTTTTTAAAGATTTTATTTATTTATTCATGAGAGACACACACACACACACACAGAGAGAGAGAGAGAGAGAGAGAGAGAGAGAGGCAGAGACATAGGAAGAGGGAGAAGCAGGCTCTATGCAGGGAGCCCAGGTCTCCAGGATCACGCCCTGGGCTGAAGGCTTAACCACTGAGCCATCCAGGCGTCCCTCAGTTACCTCATTTTAAAAAATGAGATATAGGGGCACCTGAGTGGCTCAGTCAGCTGAGTGTCTGACTCTTGCTCAGTTTCAGCTCAGGTCATGAAGCTCGGGGATCAAGCCCTGTATAGGGCTCCATGCTCAATGAGGAGTCTGCCTGAGGATTCTCTCTTCCTTTCTCTCTGCCCCTCCTCCTGCTCTTTCTCTCTCCTTCAGATAAATACATCTTTTTTAAAAATAAAATATAAATAATACCTATATCACAAAGTTGTTGGGATAATTAAATTAGATAATATGGGAAAATCTTAGCAAGTTATCTAGCATATAGGAAAAGCTTAATACTGACTATTATTATCAATCTTAAGTGATGAATGAATAAATATATAAATGAATGAACAAATGAATGAATGAGATACATAGTCCTTTTTCTTGGGGGGCTCCAGTCTAATGCAGGATGACCATATAACCTTGAAAAATATTTATGATTGCATATCAGTGACCCAAGGGAGAGATTGGATGGAAGATGGGGAGTAGCAACTTCCAAGGACTAACTTAATCCTTGAAAACATGGATTTTTCAGAGATAAGAGAGAACCTAATAAGAGAGAAGAACAAGAAAATTACAGTCCAGGGGGTTTGCTTGTCTCTTTTCTGTTTCCATGTTTCTCTCTGCCTCTTGTGTAAGCCTAAGGCTCTTGAAACATAGGTGAGGGCCCTAGAGAAGCAGCAGTGTGGCAATTGGTCAAAGAGAAAGAGCCTGCCCTCTGGCTGGGGGACGGTATTCCAGAGGGAGCATATCCTGTCGTTCTCCCAGGGCATCTCTGCCATCCTAAATCTGTTGCAATACGGGCAAGCTTGTTATGAGCTAGTTCTATGCAAAGCTGTCACTGCTCATCAGAACCACAATGCTGCTTAATGTTTGTTAGAAGAAGCAAATGCTCACTAATTGGCTGGGCAAAAAGGCAAAGGAATTCTCTCTTAAAGAGTATAACATCCTCAGTCTTCTATTAGCAAATTACCATGATTATCCTTTCAGAGCCTTTTTGTATGTCAAGTACTCTGTTACCTGAGAAATAATCTGGTAAAGTAAGCTTTACAGTATTCACTTTCAAGAAAAGGAAATTTAGGAGCATCTACATTAATTGTCTTTGATCATGCAGCTAAATAAGTGATCGAGCCAGGATGCAAAATTTAGGCATTCCTGCCTCCAAAAGTCTGGGAGCATTTCCCCTGAACACTAGGGTATAAGAGCCTCTAAACAAGCTAGGCCTTAGATTCCTACTCAAGTGTGCTTTCATCCAGTCTCCTAACTTCCTTTTGCCATTTTTCAGCCCTTAACACAACTGTGTGAGATTATCAAATGTTTTTTTGAGAGTGGGTTTTTACAGCCTGAAGGGGGAGGGCAGGAGGGGGACACTGAACCCCTCAGTAGGGGTGAGGGAAAAAACCAGCTGTGTGCAGCTGAAGGCAAATGAAAACAAATTTACTTGTTAACTGAAGGTTAGCTCTCTATGTAGCGACTAAAATTGTTTTTCCATCTACTGCCAGACAGAACTTCTGTTACAGCTCTTCATGTCACCAATAGGAAAATATGGGTTCCTTCTAGAGCTCTTGATTCTGAATCTGTTAGTACACTTTTTAAAAATAATGTTAATAGATAAAATAAAATGGAATCCTAACCACAGACACTTTGCCATCTTTATGAAAATATTGGCTCTGGGAAAGGCACAGCCTGGTAGGAAACCAAAGACACAGAAATATGTTTTGAGAATCATGTTCCTGGCTTGAAACAGATCTCACATTAACGAAGGTTGGCTGAGGCCAAGGTTGCCAAGGGCAGAAAGGGAGAGAAGCTGAGTACCTTGTTTTTCCGCAGTCTTGGTGCAACAGGGCAATCAGGGAGGGCATATTTTGCTGTCTACTACCTCTTCCAAAAGAAAAAGCAGTCTAGGTTAGTGTCTCCTCCACAAAAGCAGGGGTAGTTTGCCTTAACCAGGATAGACTACAGACCCCCCATGATTTGTAGGGATGTTTCTTGTTGACCCATGCCAGTTCCCCTTCCAGAAGGCTTCCCCCTCCCCTAGGTGACCCAAATCCTACTACTCCTGACCACCCAATTGTAGCTTCTGTGTAGTAGAAGATGGTTTAGGTCAATGGCAGTTCCAATAAATTTGACAATACCACCATCATTAATTCCTTTTTTTTTTTTTGAAGATTTTATTTATTTATTTATTTGAGAGAGAGAGTGTGCAAGAGCACAAGCTAGGGGAGGAGCAAAGGGAGAGGGAGAAGAAGTACACTCTCTACTGAGCAGGGAGCCCAATGCAGGGCTTGATCCCAAGGTCCTGGGTTCATGACCTGAGCAGAGGGTAGACACTTAACTGATTGAGCCACCTAGGCACCACTCCTTTTTATTTTTTTGTAAAGATTGTATTTATTCATTTGAGAGAGAGAGCACAGGTAGAGGGAAAGGGGCAGGGGGAAAAGCAGGCTCCCAACTGAGCAGAGAGCCCAATGTGGGGCTCAATCCCAGGACCCCAGGATCATGACCTGAACTGAAGAGAGATACTTAACTGACTGACCTATACAGGCACCCCGCATCATTTCTTATTCTCATTGTCTCCATTCCCATTTGATTGATTAAGTAGTTAAATAGGCAACTGTTTTAAAATTATGTTTTAAAGTTAACTTGAGGGGTGCCTAGATGGCTCAGTCAGTTAAGTGTCTGCCTTTGGCTCAGATCATGGTCCCAGGGTCCTGGGATCAAGCCCCAAGTCAGGGAGTCTGCTCTTCCTCTCCTTCTGCCCCTCCACCTTGTTCGTGCAAAATAAGTAAATGAATCTTTTTTTTTTTTATTTTATTTATTCATGAGAGATACACAGAGAGAGGCGGAGACATAGGCAGAGGGAGAAGCAGGATCCCTATGGGGAACTCGATGCAGAACTCGTTCCCAGGATCCCAGAATCATGACCTGAGCCAAAGGTAGATGCTCAACCACTGAGCCACCCAGGTGCCCAAAAATCTTTTTCTTTTTTTTAAAGCTAACTTGATGATTAAGAGAGACATTATTTCTGCTTTACATTTTGATAAGTGCTATTGTGTCCCTCAAAAAGATATGTTGAAGTCCTAACTCTTGATAAACCTGAATGTGACCTTATTTGGATATAGAGTCTTTACAGATAGAACCAAGTAAAGATGAGATCATACTGGATTAGAGTGGGCACTGGTGTCCTTTTTTTTTTTTTTTTTTTTGGTACTGGTGTCCTTAAAGGAAGGCTGTGAACAGACACAGACGCATTCAGAAAGAAGGCAGCCATGTGGAGATGGAGGCAGAAACTGGAGTGATGCAACTATAAACCAAGGAGCACCAAGGATTGCAGACAACCATTAGAAGCTAGAAAGAGGCAAGGGAGGATCTTCCTGGAGCCTTCTGAGGGAGCATGTCTCTGCTGACAAGTTGGTTTTGAACTACTGGCCTTCAGAACTGTAAGAGAATAAATTTGGTTTTTGAAAGCCACCCAGTTTGTGATACTTTGTTATAGCAGTCTTAGGAAGCTAATACAAGTTCTTTCATATGCAGTCATCTTTTTTTTTCCTCTTTTTTGTTCTGGTTTGGCTACTTATTGCATACCCAGCACTTATCAAAGTTCTTGGCAACATAATGGGAGCTCAAGTCACACATGTTGAATGAAAAAAAATTGATTATGTATGTGCACAATCCTTATGTAGAAGTATACTTTCTGATCTATGAGCCCCTTGCAATAGTCTATAAAAATAAATCCATGCATGTAGACTGAATAAATAATACTTATCACATAAAGGTACTCTTATATTAATTCAAGAGCCATGCAAATAGACAAAACTAACAACTGACAAAATTCCTATTAAAAAGTCAAAATGAAATTACATTTTTAATAATAGGAAAATTTTCAAAAGGATCAATCTGTCTTCTCCCCTCTGCATTCTCTCCAAAATTGTCAAAATTGGTTAGGCATACCAGTAACATATCATAGCCACTGCCATAGTCAAATCCTCAACTATAGATTCTGATCTGTATAAGAGTCAATATCATTGACAAAGAAGGATATGACCCATTATCTGTATGTATGTGTATATATACATATATATATTATATATATAATATGTGTGTATGTATATAGTATGTGTATATATAATATATATATATCTTGCTACTATCAATATGTAGGAGTCACTCAAATTTGTGAAACAGATGGATACAGGTGGAATTATGAAGTCTGCACCTTTTCCAAATGCACTTTAGTAGCCTTCTTCTCTTCATTGTTGAAGTCAATTTATAATCCTATTCTACAGAGAGCTAGCTCTGTACCAGCCCTTAGGACAATGTTTCTCAAAGTGTACTCCAAGGACCACCTGCATTAGAATTACCTTATAAAGCTAGTACAATTAAAACAGTGTGGTATTGGTACACAAAGAGACAGATATAGTCATGTCACAGAAAAAAAAAGTTTGGAGTTAAACCCAAATCCA
This sequence comes from Canis aureus, assembly GCF_053574225.1. Lineage (NCBI taxonomy): Eukaryota > Metazoa > Chordata > Mammalia > Carnivora > Canidae > Canis > Canis aureus. Next base: position 52,973,622 of record NC_135621.1, read on the forward strand.
TACAGAATCTAGAATAGGATAAAAGGAGCAATTTAAATCTGGGCAATGATAAAAGTAAGGAATAGATTATTCAATAAAGGGCACTGGGGGAAACTGCATAGCCATCTGAAAAAAATTTGCAACTAAATACTACATCTTATTTCTAGAATAAATTCTATCTGGATTAAAGATTTAAATATGTTTTTTAAAATCCATAAAGATACTATGAGAATCTATGGGATAATTTCTCATAATCTCAGAATGCGGAAGGCCTTTCTAAGTATAACATAAAACCCAGAAATCACTTTGGGCCCCCAACATAAAATATTTATGAATTCAATAACAGTTACATTTTTATTAAAAGCTATACTGCAGAAGCCACCAAAAGGGAAGCCAAAAGATAAAACACAAGCTGGGGAAAATATCTGCAATTCATATCCCAACCAGAAGCTTAATTTCTCTTATAGATAAAGAGACCCTACAAACCAGTAAAATAAAGATCAAAAGATCCAGCAGAAAAATGGTCAAAGGAAACAAACAGGCTTTACACACACACACACACAAATACAAATGACTCTCAAACATGTTCAGATATGCTCATCCTCCTCTCATGGTAAAAGAATTATAAATTTAAACAGCAATGAGATACTATTTTGACCTATCCTATTGGCAAAGTTAAAAAGTTTGATAGTACAGTTTGTTGGCTAGAGTTTATGAACAAATGGTATTCATGCTCGTAGGAGTATAAATTGATAGAACTTCTGTGAAGGGTAATTTGGCAATATCTATCCAAATCACAAAATCACTTACCATTTGGCCCAATAATTCCACTTCTAAGAATTTATCCAGATATAATCACTTATGTGGGAAATGACATGTGTACATGGTACTTGTTGCTATGCTGTTTACAGCTGAAAGGGATCAGAAACAACCTGCATGTTCATTAGCAGAGTATTGTTAAATGAATTATGATACGCTCCCACCATGGGAAACTAGGTAGTCATTAAAAGAATGAGAAAACTTTATATACTAGTATGGTACACTCTCAAAGAAACATTGTTAAGTGAAAAAGAAAACACACACACACACACACACAAAAAAAAAAAAAACCCAAGGTTCAAAACACTGTGCATGGTATGCTATCATGTGAATGAAAAGGGGAAGAAAATATGTATGCTGTTTTTGCTTAATATGCATTAAAGCAGATATTTCTTTGAAAGATATACAAGAAAACTTGCAGATCCCTAGACTGTAATCCCTTCCCCAGATCTACTAAGGCAGAATCTGTGCACGCAGTGGTTCTGAAGTTTACTGAAGTTTGATAAGCACTAATCTTATGGAGGAAAAATCTGAGAAGTACTTTGAGATTTGCGGCCCCAGTTCCAACAGGTAGAATTTTGCCCTGTTTCTCAAATCTAGCTGACCCAGTACCTCAGCTTTAATAACTAGCTTCCCCACCCCTATTACCTCACCTCTGTCTCAGTAAACTACTTAGATCCATTCTGTCCAACCTCTTCCTCCTGGTGTGTAAGGGGCCTGGACTACTGAACTGGGTCAGGGTATCTGGAACCAGGAATGATCTAAACATGAACAGTTCTGGCAACAATTCATTCCTTACTCTTTTTTTCCCCTAAGATTTTATGTATTTATTTGAGAGAAAGCACAGGGGGAGAGAGAGAGGGAGAAGCAGGCTCCCCATTGAGTAGAACCCAACATGGGGCTCTGTCCTAGAACCCTAAGACTGTGACCTCAGCCCAAGGCAGATACTTAACCAACTGAGCTATCCTCGTGCCCCCCCCCCCACTTCCTTACTCTTGATTTAGACATCTGGGACAAGAGAAAAATTCAATGGTCAGTTCAAGGAGTAAACGGGAAAAAAGTTGTAGCAGAGGGCAGAGATGATAGATGAATAGGCTGAGAGAAGGAAGATGTCCCCTAAAGTGACAGAACTGAAGCTTTTGAAAGGGAGCCAATAACTGATCCTCTGGTTGGGAAACAGTAGAGAACAAGTTCAGACCACGTGTTCTTCCAGAACCAAAGCTCTGCCCTCCCTTTCAAAGCAATGACTGCCATCACCAACACACACCCCTGAACTCTGGGCCTCTGCTAACCAGCTCCAGACTTCCCTGAGCTGCCTGCCCACCGATCTAAGTTTCTGAATGCCTCCTGTTCCCACCAATCGTGAAGTACTTCCCATCTCTCAGGACACACTTTCTAGGCTGAACTTGCTCTTAGTATCTGTAGCTGCATCTGTTCTCCACTGACACTTTCCCTCTGCTGGTCTGATCTGATTCCCACATCTCAACTCTCCAGGCCTGCACTATTATCCCAAAGGGAATCAAGTCCCAGGAGGCCTCATAACTTGGTTGCTGGTTGAAATTGATATAACAAGTTAGATGGGAGCTCTGTCTGGAAGTACTTGGTCTGTTAACACAACCACCTGCAACCACATGAAAAGTAAATAATCATATTAATGCAGGTTAATTCAGGATGATGGACACCAAAGGAGCAAAGGTTTGGCTAGTTTTGAGCTGGTATAAGAATAGGACTTTAGCTATCAGATGTCAGAAAAATAGGAGAACAAGTAGGTTAATGGATAACAGCAGGCAGAGGTTAGAACAAATCAAGGATATGCCACATCAAACAATCAGAGTCCAGTGACTTAGGTCTGTTCCTGAAGCAACATCTGCCCCACACCACTCTTTGCCAAGGCGGGTTTGGTATGGGAGTGAGCTCAAAGCTTCTTACTCAGGTAAGCAATCACAGGCGGCCATGGAGGGGGCAAGAGTGACAGAAGGCTCTAAACATCATAATAGGTGTATATGAAACTTGGTGGAAAGACCACTGGACCAAGGTCCTAATAGACCTGAGTACTGCTCTCTGTGCTTCTCTTTTCAGTGACCTCCACTTCGATCCCAAATCCTGCTCAATGGAGCCATCTTGCTTTCAATTCAGCACCCCTATTTCCAGGAACTTGTTCTACATCCATCTGTCACCTGACTCTCATGACCAAGAGCAGATACTTGGCCCTTTAGGTCTGTCTGGTGTAACAGCATTCTTAGCATACGCCCTCACTGTTAGCAATTTTGGAAACACTATGATCCCTGAGAGTGAACAGCCTGTGTCCCGATCAGCTGAGCCTACGGTCTATGAAGTGCTTAATTAAAAAAAAAAAAAAAAAAAATCCTGACACAAGTTGGCCTACAGAAACTGCTAGCTAAAAAGACGGAACCAGTTCTCTATATATGAAATGTCCTGGTCATATTAGTATAAAGAGAGATTTTAGCCAAGTGGGATTTTTTGTTTTTAAATGAAACTTATTTTAAAAGAGGAAGAAATATCACGAAGTCCTTTGAGGACGTTAGTTGTTTCCAATATTGAAGGTTGTCTATTTTCCCACATTCAATCTGTAGACTGAGAACTGTGTACCTTTTTCTCCAGGAAATTGGCCTCAGCCACAGTTGGCCCCAAAATGTCAGCAATGTAAGCAAATGCTAGCAAAATAAGTCTTCTGCATTAGATAAAATTTTGCCTGCTCTTTTCTCTCCTTTCTCCTTGACATAAGTCAGTAGTTAGCATAAAAAAAAAAATCTGAATTTCCTAAACACTTGACACATTTAAAAGTCTCCCAAAGAGAGACTTCTCTCTGCACCGGTGAAATGTTGAGGCTTTTCTACAGAAGTGTCTTAACCCGTCTTCCTACTGTCTAGTCATCCTCAAAAGTTACTCATTATTTCTCTGCCTCAGAGATTTTATTATTTGGTTTTTTTTTTTTTAAGATTTTTAAAAATTTATTTGGCAGAGAGAGAGTGTGTGTACAAACAGGGGGAGCAGCAGCAGGAGAGCGAGAAGCAGGCTCCCCACTGAGCAGGGAGCCTGACATGGGTCTCAGCTCGGTCCCAGAACCCTGGGATCACGACCTGAGCCAAAGGCAGATGCTTAACTGAATAAGCCACCCAGACGCCCCATCTTAAACACTTTTTTTTTTTTTTTTCCTTTCTTAAACACTTTAAAGAGTATCTCATGTTGTGCAGGATGTAGACGAGCTCCTCACCCTGGCAAAGTCCTCCATCCAGGCAAGTCACCTAAAGGAACTCATGATGTAAGTCAGAAAGATCTTCTCACTACCCCTTTTAAATACCTACATACTCCTGATACCTCATGTCCACTCTGGCCCTTTCTTCTTCCTTTCTACTACCCAATGTTTACATTTTTAAAAAATAACTAGCTAAAATCCTTCCTTCTTCATAATGGAAGTGCCCTTAGCTCAGGGAGCTCTCTCTCATTATACTTATATTCACTCTCTGTTCCCTTCATTTGGCATGTTGTTTTACAACAAGCCTTGTTTTTTTAACTTGTTTTTCCATTCCACTCATGTGCATATTTACCTTTTCACACTGGATGTTTGACTTTGAGGGCAAGGATCATATCTACCATTAGATTAGCACACAGTGGACTCACAATAAATATTTACTAATTTTAACTGATTGACAGTTAAAAGATGACAACCCTTGCTTTCATCTTTCTCTGTAACCTTCCCTACTTGCTTTTTATCATGAATCATTCCAGTTCCAAAGGCCAACCTTTTCTTTCTGGTTAGAACGTGTCTGGAATTCTATCTAGGTTTTTGCACTGGAAGGATGCTCTCCAAGAGAGACAGCAAAGCTCCAAGGAGTAGTAGGATGGCTCTCTCCATGACTTTCACCTTTATCTTCAAAGTAAAGGGAGTTCTCTTCCATTAGCATGCTCTGCTGCTGCCTTTTAAGCACTCTGACTCAAGGTGAATAAACAAAAAGGATCTTCTCTTGGGTCACCCTAGCATGAAATGCACAGGCTTCATTAATTACTAAGAGAGGCCAAAAGGAAAACAAAAACAAAAACAAAAAATTAAAAGACATAGATACATATAGATATTTATTTAAAAGACATAGATTTTATGTATATTTATTTATATTCATTCTAAATTTTGAATCATTCTAACATTAGCTCAATCCCAAAGTGCTCAAGACCTGTTCTATTCCACAAGGCATCAGTAGGAATTGGGCCTGACAAGCATATGTTTCAGAAAGGAAATCACAAAGAGGGGATCCCTGGGTGGCGCAGCGGTTTGGCGCCTGCCTTTGGCCCAGGGCGTGATCCTGGAGACCCGGGATCGAATCCCACGTCGGGCTCCCGGTGCATGGAGCCTGCTTCTCCCTCTGCCTATGTCTCTGCCTCTCTCTCTCTGTGTGTGTGACTATCATAAATAAATAAAGAAAAAAATATTTAAAAAAAAAAAAAAAAAGGAAATCACAAAGAGGAGATGGAGGGACCCTGGATAGGAGGTTTGAGTAGTAGGATTGAACTTGAAATCTCATTCTCTCTTTTTCTCTCGCAAACAGCCTCCTACCCACATCTGTCAGTCTTGCTTGTGAAATAATAAATAGTATTTGCTGAGTGCTTTCCATTTGCTAACTGCTTTCCCTAGATTATCTCATTCAGTCCTCACATTAACTTTATGAGGTAGGTACTATTATTACCCTCGGCAAAGAGAGGATATAGGACAAATAATCAATGAGTGAGTAAGTGGGCTGTGAAATGTCACTCTTCAGCTTTAGACATTTGAGGAATAGGAAGCAAGAACCCAAGTACTTATGCCTAAAAATTTTTGCTGTCCTTACTTGGGAATAGAGTGGAGACACTATTGATGGACTACCTTCAAGAGCACAGCTTCACCTTTTCAGTCTCAAACAATAATTGTATTTTAACATAGTGCGACAATTGTTGTGGTCAACATAGTAACACAAGGGTCTATTCCTTCTGGTTCTATTCTACCAGCCCAAGAGCCTCAATATTTTTCTTGACATGGTATAATCATGCTTTCTCCCTATCTACAACTATTGCACTCCATTGTTCTTAACTCAAGATAGAAGATCACAAGGCTCTCTTTGTCTTCTTCCTGGAGTGCCTACAATAGCCATAAGATTGTTCAATTGGAGCACGTATGTGACCTTAATAAAAATCCTTTTTCCTCTCTGGGCCTCTGTTTCCTCATCTATAGGTAAGTGGGTTGGACCAGATCATCTCTAAGGTCCCTTGCAACTCTAACATTCTCTGTTACCAAAAGAGAGCAACATTAAATCTGAAAAGGCAGACTGTAGTCTTATTGTGGACTTTGCTGAATTATGGGTCCACTTAATTATATAGACAATAGGGACCCACTGAAGGATGGTGAATAGGGAAGTGATATGATTGGAATTGACTGACCATGACGTTTAGGAATAGGGAGTAAAGGGGAGAAGTAAAGAGATCTGAATAGGAGAGATGGGAAATATCATGAGCAGACAAGAGTTTTCTAGGTGTGGCAACTAACTAGATACAGAGAACAAAGGAGGCCTGGGGAGTCAAAATTGCTGGTGATTGGGATGTTACTAAACAGAAATAGGGAGGTAGAGAGGAGTCTGCTTTAGAGGGTAACATAATGAATTCTATTTTGTACATACTCTATAACTCAATTTCACTCCTACACATTAATCTCAAAAAACTCATGGACCCATATAACAAAATACAAGTGGAAGAATGTTTATTGGAATATTGTTCACAGGGCAGCCCCGATGGCCCAGTGGTTTGGTGCCGGCTTCGGCCCGGGATATGATCCTGGGGACCCAGGATCAAGTCCCACATCGGGCTCCCTGTGTGGAGCCTGCTTCTCTCTTTGCCTGTGTCTCTGCCTCTCTGTCATGAATATATAAATAAAATCTTTAAAAAAAGGAATATTGTTCATAAAACAATAACCTAGAAATAATTAAAATGTCCATAAACAGGAAAGCAGATAAATTGTAATATAGTCATGCCGTGGAATATTATATGGTAGCCAAAACAGATGAACACACTATTATATAGATAAAAAATAGCAATATAATATAAATTAAAAAGTTAATCTCTTACATTCAGCATAATATCATTAATAAAGTAAAAAACAGGGATGCCTGGGTGGCTCAGTGGTTGAGCATCTGCCTTTGGCCCAGGGCATGATCCTGGAGTCCTGGGATCGAGTCCCACATTGGGCTCCCTGCATGGAGCCTGCCTCTCTCTCTCTGTGTCTCTCATGAATAAATAAATAAAATCTTAAAATAAAATAAAGTAAAAAACAATCAACATAAAGAATAAATGTAATTACATGTGTAATCATACATATAATCACATATATAATCCTTTTAAAAAACACATATTTGGTATGTGTGCTGGTCTTGTTTTTGTTTTAAAGATTTTTATTTATTTATTCATGAGGGACACAGAGAGAGGCAGAGACACAGGCAGAGGGAGAAGCAGGCTCCATGCAGGGAGCCCAACATGGGACTCGACCCCGGGTCTCCAGGATCATGCCCTGGACCGAAGGTGGCGCTAAACCACTGAGCCACCGGGGCTGCCTTGTTTTTGTTTTTCAATTGAAATCTAGTCAACAGGGATCCCTGGGTGGCACAGCAGTTTGGCGCCTGCCTTTGGCCCAGGGTGCGATCTGGGAGACCCTGGGTCGAATCCCACGTTGGGCTCCTGGTGCATGGAGCCTGCTTCTCCCTCTGCCTGTGTCTCTGCCTCTCTCTCTGACTATCATAAAAAAAAAAAGAAAAAAAAATCTAGTCAACAGAAAATATTATTGTTTCAGGTGTACAACACAGTGATTCAACATTTATATATATTACAAAGTGATCACCACAATAAATCTAGCTACCATCTGTCACCATACAAAGTTGTTACAATATTATTAACTATATTCCCTATGCTGTGCATTGCATCCACTTGTCTTACTTATTTTAGGACTGGAAATTCGCACCTTTTAATATCCTCTTCCTATTTCGTCCATTCTTCCCCCTCTGGCAACCACCAGATTGTTCTCTGTATCTAAGAGTCTGTTTCTGTTTTGTTTTTTTAGATACCACATATAAATGAAATCGTACAGTATTTGTCCTTCTCTGTCCAACTTATTTCACTTAGCCTAATATCCCCTAGGTCCATCCTGAGGACCTTGCAAATGGCAAGGTTGTTGCAAATGGCAAGATTTCATTTTTACTTATGGCTAAGTAATATTCCATTGTGTGTGTGTGTGTGTATACACCACATCTTTATCCACTCATCTATGGATAAACACTTAGGTTGCTTCTACATGTTGACTATTGTAAATAATGCTACATTGAACATACAGGTTCATATGTCTTTTCAAATTAGTGTTTTTGTTCCCTTTATATGAATACCCAGAAGTGGAATTACCCATAAGTGGAATTGCTGGATTGAATGGTAGTTTCTATTTTTTATTTTTCCATACTGTTTATCTGTTTGCATTCCCACCAACAGTGCACAGGGTTCCTTTTTCCTCCATATCTTCACTGACACTTGTTATTTCTTATCTTTTTCTTCCTGGCCATTTTGACAGGTGTGAGATATCTCACTGTGGTTTGGATTTGCAGTTTCCTGATGACGAGTGATGTTGAGCATCTTTTCATGTGTCTGTTGGCCATCTGGATGTCTTTTTGGTGAAATGTCTACTCAGTTTCACTGCCCACTTTTTTATTTTTAAAAATTATTTATTTATTTATTCATGAGAGACACAGAGAGAGAGAGGCAGAGACACAGGCAGAGGGAGAAGCAGGCTCCATGCAGGGAGCCCGACGTGGGACTCAATCCTGGGTCTCCAGGATCACACCCTGGGTTAAAGGCAAGCGCCAAACCTCTGAGCCACCCAGGGATCCCCCACTGCCCCCTTTTTAATAGGATTATTTGTTGTTGTTTTTTTTTATATTGAGCTGTGTGAATTCTTTATATATTTTGTATATTATCCCTTTATCGGTGATATCATTTGCAAACATTTCCTTCCATTCAATAGGTAGCCTTTTGTTTTGTTGATGGTTTTAAGTAATATGTATTGATACAGTAACAGAATATAAATAGAAATTAAAGGAATGATAAAAATAGGATACAAGATGCTTACTTTGGATGCAGAAGGCATTGGGATGCAGTGAGGAAAACAGATATAGATTATTGTCAAGGAACTAGTTTTCATGTTGGATTTTCAGGGGTTTATTATGTTATTTAAAAATAACTACTCAGGGGCACCTGGGTGGCTCAGGTGGTTAAGCATCTGATTCTTGATTTCTGCTCAGGTCATGATCTCAGGTTTGTGAGACAGAACCCCACATTAAGCTTCTCTCCCTCACCTTCTGCCCTCCCTCCCCCACTCATTCTCACTCTCTCTCAAATAAATAAATCTCTTAAAAAACCCATAGAAAGTAACTGATCAAATAAACACATAAATTATCATAAGAACAAAATGTATTAAGCATAACTAAATATAGATCTCAAAGAACACTACTATGGTTGAAAAAGATACATTAGAAGATAAAGCAGATTGGTAGACAAAGTAAAGAGAAAATAAAAACATCTCTGAAGTGAATGCTACATTAGAAACAATGAAAAGTAGGGATAAAGTATGATTAAGGCATGTCAAAACATGAGGAACAGGATAGAGAGAATAAAAGAACACAAATATAAAAATGATACAGAGAAGGTATACAAAGAAGATTCAACTCTTGGATGTGATTGAAATATTTATTTATTTTTTTTTTAAATTTTTTATTGGTGTTCAATTTACTAACATACAGAATAACCCCCAGTGCCCGTCACCCATTCACTCCCACCCCCCGCCCTCCTCCCCTTCCACCACCCCTAGTTTGTTTCCCAGAGTTAGCAGTCTTTACGTTCTGTCTCCCTTTCTGATATTTCCCACACATTTCTTCTCCCTTCCCTTATATTCCCTTTCACTATTATTTATATTCCCCAAATGAATGAGAACATATAATGTTTGTCCTTCTCCGACTGACTTACTTCACTCAGCATAATACCCTCCAGTTCCATCCACGTTGAAGCAAATGGTGGGTATTTGTCATGAAATGATATTTAAAGATATAATGGAAGACATGTTTCCTCAATAAATATTTAATCTGCAGATCAAAAAGATACATCAATATTTGGGGAAAAATGTTATAGTAAGATGAACCCAAGATATATATACCTGTAGAGACTAATGTTCAAGTATATAGAACTAATTATATGAGAATCCGAAGAGAAAAGGCAGGCAACTTAAAAGGAAGAAAGAATTAGGTCGACTTCAGAAATCTCTGCAGTGATATTCAAATGCTTGAATACAGTGTATGACTGACTACACAGTTATTTTTTTTTTTAATTTTTATTTATTTATGATAGTCACACACACAGAGAGAGAGAGGCAGAGACACAGGCAGAGGGAGAAGCAGGCTCCATGCACCGGGAGCCCGACGTGGGATTCGATCCTGGGTCTCCAGGATCGTGCCCTGGGCCAAAGGCAGGCGCTAAACCGCTGCGCCACCCAGGGATCCCTGACTACACAGTTATGAGAAAATGAAAGTGTGACCCCAAACTACACATCCAGGTGCAGCAGGTAAAAGCTGCTGGTTATTTCTCCACATTTATTTTCTTCCTTCTTAACACAAAGAACCCTGATTTTGAGCCAGACAATTACAATCACCTAAATGGCTATATATCCCATGGCCATGTAACTGATGTTTTTCTAATGAAATATAAACAGAAATGTTGTGTGTCACTTCAATGAAGTCTCCTTGAGGGTAGGGCTCTATCCTTTTTTTTTTTTTTTTTTTTTTTTTAAGATTTTATTTATTTATTCATGAGAGAGAGAGAGAGAGAATGAGGCAGAGACACAGGCAGGGGAAGAACAGGCTCCATGCAGGGAGCCTGACGTGAGACTCTATCCAGGGTCTCCAGGATGACACCCTGGGCTGTAGGCAGCACTAAACCCCTGCACCACTGGGGCTGCCCAGCTCTATTCTTCTTGATTCATTCCTTCACTTTGCTGTCTGAAATATGGATATGATGGCTGACACGGAAGCAGCCTTTTTGGACCATGAGGGCAGGACCATTCTTTAAGAAATGGTACAACAGTGAGCTGGAAAGAGTGTGGGTCCCTGATGAATTCATGTAGACATCATGCCTGCTCTGGACTTCTATTATGTGAAAAAGTAATAAACTTCCATGTTAAAATCTCTCATGTGTATGTATGTTGGGGGAGAAAGATTCTTTATATTAAGCCAAACTTAACACTAAATGATTATGCCAGGCAGCTGTCTTCAGATATAAAGTTAAGAAACAGGACTTCTCAACTTTGGGAAGAAAATTAAATGATGAAACTCAGCGAACAAAAGTTAAATCAAAATAATATACAAATAGGGAATATGGAAGACACTGTAAAAGAATTAATGATGAAAATTTAATTCACTTAAATACAAAAATAAGATTAAATAACTATGGGAGGGGATCCCTGGGTGGCTCAGCAGTTTAGCACCTGCCTTTGGCCCAGGGCATGATCCTGGAGTCCCGGGATTAAGTCCCACATCAGGCTCCCTACATGGAGCCTGCTTCTCCCTCTGCCTGTGTCTCTGCCTCTATCTGTGTGTGTGTCTCTCATGAATAAATAAATAAAATCTTAAAGAAATAAAGAAATAAAGAAATAACTATGGGAATAATGGCTACCAGATAGAAAGCAAATGATAACACAAAAAACAAAAGTATGGTAGAAGATTGAAGTGAAATGAAATGAAGTTAAAACATTCCCTACCTACTTTATTTTTGAAGACATTTTCTTGTGGGGTTGAAAATTCCCTTTAACAAAAATAAAATTAGAATGATTGTAAAGTATTGTCTTCAAGAAGATGTATGACAAAAGGTGTGGTTGTTGACTTTTCAAAGTCACAAACAGTAACTACCTCTGTTAATAATTATAATAAAATTAAAGAAAATGTGCTGATTTTCTCCTCTTGCATCACACGGGATCTATAGATATAATCTAAAGTTGAATATTTTATTTTAAGATTTTATTTATTTATTCATGAGACACAAAGGGTAGGGGGACAAATATAGGCAGAGGGAGAAAGCAGGCTCCATGCAGGGAGCCTGACATGGGACTCGATCCTGGGTCTCCAGGATCACACCCTAGGCTGAAGACAGCGCTAAACCACTGAGCCACCCAGGCTGCCCTAAAGTTGAATTTTTAAAAAAATCTTTTACATAATGATTTTGACCTCTTAGTGATTTTCATAATTTTTTTAAAAGAACTCGGGGTTGGGGGGTTGTGCCTGGGTGGATTAGTTGAAGTGTCTGACTCTTGATTTTAGTTCAGGTCATGATTTCAGGGTCCTGAGATCAACCCGTGCATCGAGCTCCATGCTCAATTGGGATGTGTCTGCTTAAGTTTCTCTCTTTCCCTCCTCTCCTCTCCCCCAGTCCATGATATCTCTCTCTCTCTCAAATAAATAAAATAAATCTTAAAAAATTAGGAACTAATAACTTTCATAGTGAAGAAACATTTATCTAAAGTTCAGCAATTTGTGCAGTTTCACTTCAATTTCCTTTACCTTCACTAAATGAAAGTATAAAGTTACTATTTTTTGTTTTAAACTAGCATGTAGAGTATGATTCCCATTTTTGTTTGCTGATCTCCTTGTCATTCAACCTAATATTTATTTATCTACCTACCTACTATTTTCTTGTCTATATCTTAGTTGCATATTGAATGTCTTGAAAGGGGCATATTGAATGTCTCAACAGGGGCACCTGGGTGGCTCAGTGGTTGAGTGTCTGCCTTTGGCTCCAGTCATGATCCCAGTATCCTGGGATCAAGCCACACATCAGGCTCACTGCAGGGATCCTGTTTCTCCCTCTACTTATGTCTCTACCTCTCTCTGTGTGTCTCTCCTGAATAAATAAATAACATCTTAAAAAAAAAAATCTTCAACAAATGTCATTTGTGATAGGTTCAAATGGTGGAATTTATTCTTTGTTTATATATTTTAATAAGCATCATGTATTAGTTTGATAAAACATATCAACCCCGTAAAAACTAGGGTTTTTTTTCTCATAATAGTTTTATTTTTAATAGCTCCAAATGGGTTTTTTTTTTAACAAAGGAATTTTCCCACTTTCTCCTGGAAAAAATTTTATAACTATGCAAAAATGAAAATGAATACCTGCCCCTATACCCAGACAGAAAGTAGAAAATAGAAACAGAAAATAGAAAAGCTTCTATTTAAAGCTTTTAATTTTATTAAAATTACTAACAGGGGTAGTCTCTGTTTGTGACTTTGAAAAGTCAACCACACCTTTTGTCATACATCTTCTTGAAGATAATACTTTACAATCGTTCTAATTTTATTTTTGTCAAAGGGAATTCTCAACCCAAGAAAATATATTTAAAAATAAAGTAGATAGGGAATGTTTTATCCTCATTTAATTTTTTCCTGCATTTCATTGCATCCAAGGTAACAGACCTAAATAGTGGCAGAGTTGGGATTAGAACTAAAATGTTCTAATTTCCAGACCAGATGTTCCCAGAGAAAGACAGTTACTGTTATTTTCCCCTTGTTGAATACAACTGGTTTTCATGGCAATAAGATAACCAACACATACCCAATGGAGCCATTGGTTCATAGAATTTTCAACTTGCAAGGGACCTTAGAGATGGTCTGATGTGAGGAGTCTGCAGAGGGCATCAGCAGCCTCCTCTCCAGGCCCAAACTGGCGCCCAGCTCCTGTGCCTCTAGGCTCTCATTTCAGTCCTCACCAGTTTTTTTTTTCTTACCTGATTTACATATTAATGTTCCACATAAGATTCCATTTGAAGAAGAGGCATGATTTCTACAAATAGATTTAAAACCACTGATAGCCTAATCTTACAGAAATAGAGAGGTGATTTAATATAATCATTGCAAAGTGAGGAAGTTTCAAGAAGTACCAACCAATTCATAGGAGAATAAGCAATCTTGGGCCAAGCTTATTTTGAGACTGTCTGATATCATTCCATTTAGGAGCAGCTGTTTTTCTGAATTCACACTTCTCTTTTTTTCTAAACCGCTAGATAACTAACCCAAGTATATAGACTGTACAAATTTTATGTGGTCAAGAAATTGTAGATTAGATGCATGAACAAGAATAAGAGGAAAAAATGTCAAATGTCCTGCCTTATAGTGTTTCATGTTCTAATTCAGAATTGTCTAACTAAAAGCATCTGTCTGCAATTAAAAATGTGGATCCATTTTAAAGGTAATAATAGAAATGTTCTTTATTAAAATATCACTATGTCTCTGAGGTTGATGAGGTCAATTAAATGGAAGATGGAGGTAATTTAATACTTTACATTTATCAAGGGCTTTATAGATTATAATCAGTAAAACAGCATTTGGTCTGGTAGGAAGGGCACAGGCCCAGCCTCAGATCCACTTCAACATCTAGTAACTGGGAAACTCCAGGCAAACCAACTTAGCTTAACTGACACTCAGTTTTATCATCTCTGAAATGGGACTTCTGTGAGAATTAAGTGTAATGACACATATTAAGTACTTAACTCTTTCTCAAGTAATTTTAGTTTCCTTTCCTCTGTTTTCCTGGCACGTTGAGTATAATGATGCTTTTATTAGACTATTTTAAATATAGAAGAGTATAAGCAATAATACATGGCAAGCTATTTTTTGAATAAAGAATAATTTTGCAACCTGCATCATAACCAGTAATCAGTATATTGCAAAGAAAAGAGCCCTGGGTCTACAATTAGAAGACCTCAGTTCTTATCTCCATTCTGCCCTTTTTAGATTGAACCATATGAAATAACTATTTTTATAGGTCACAAATGGTTGAATAGATTTGTGGTACTGGAAAAACAATGTTCTCTCTGAGATTCCATTTCCTCATTACATGAATTTAAATAACTACATTTATTCACTGATTAAACATTTATCATATACATATTGTGTGGCAGGCATTGTTTCATGTGACGATGATACAGTGAAGAACACAACAATGTCCTTTTCCTTGTGGTGCTCTATTCAATAAGGCAGACATGTAATAAACAAGCAAATAAGCTTACAAACAATACACTTTTTTCAGGTAGTGATAGAATATTCAGTAACTAGGTGATCTCTAAGGTTTGATTCTGCTTGAAAATTATAAAATATGAAGTCATTTTTATAATAAATTATTTTCTTACTGAAATAATTTAAGATATATTTGAAGATAAATTTGTACTCTTTAAAAATAGAAAGAAGTACTTTCACTGTAGGAAATCTGAAAGAGAATCTTCAGAAAATCTCAAAAGGATTTAGGGGATTATATTAGGAAATAGTTTTGGCTCCATGTAACAGAACAACCAAATAGTAGTTTACTTTTCTCATGAATCAGGAAGTCCAAATCCAGCTGCTCCAAAGCTAGTATGGCACCATAGTGCTTTCAGGCCAGGCCACTCTCAGCCATCTTCACCATAGGCTTTCTTTCTTTCTTCTTTTTTTTTTTTCTTTTTTCAAGATTTTATTTATTTGAGAGAAAATGAGAGAGCATGAGCAAGGGGAGGGGCAAAAGGAAGGGGCAGAAGAAGAAGCAGACTCCACTGAGCAGAAAGCCCAATGCAGGCTCAATGCAGGGACCATGCCCCTAGCCAAAGGCAGACACTTAACCAACTGAGCCACCCAGGCACCCCCATCATAGACTTTCTTCCTCATGCTGGCTGTTTCACAGTTACAAGTTGGCAGATGGAAACCCCTCCTGCAACACCATACAATGTTTCAGGTCAAAGGATAAAATGTAACTGCCAACTTACTTTGCCTCCTTTTAAAGTTTTCCCAAAAGCTTCAGCTAGCAAATCTCACTTATTAGCAGAAACTGGACCACCCCTAAATTTTTCAGTGGAGCACATGGCTACCCTATATGAAATTAGGATTATGTTAATAAAAGAGCAGAGTTCAGAGAAATATTGGTTAAAGAACGAGGTGTCTCTATCAGAGGGATATACCAACCTTCATTCAGAAATATGATTCTGAATATCTGTGAAACAAACATTTACCAGGGAAAATCATTACTAAAAGAAAATTTTCACACAAATATTCTTAGATAGCAAAAACTATTTGGCATACAATGATCTCCAATTCCCTTCTCCAAACTCTACCTCTCAGGAATGTGTTTGATTAGGTTCTACTTTTATTATTTGCTCTAGTTAAGTCCACCTGTAATATCAACTCCAGGGCTTGGTTTGAATAAATATGCAAGCACTCCATGTATCTGAAGTGATTTTCTATTTCCTTCCTTCCACACCAGGTTTAGGAAGACTTATAAACAAATAAAACCAATGATTAAAATAATAGCTAAGGGATCATGTTTGAGGAGAAGAGCAAGAAAACAAAATCTAAGGGGATACAAGTATGCAGAAGTCCCTGGGATTATCAGAGGGTTCCACAATTGTGAGTGTCCCTTACCATCTGAATTTTAGCAATCTAAGTATGTGTATAAAATCTGCTAAAATGTTTATAAAAATTCAAAAAAAAATTCATTGTCCAAATGAAAAATCAGCTATGATGAATATATGAGGGTACATCAAGTAAAATGGTGTGGGTAAATGATGAGTGGTTCCTCTGGGTATCCCTCACCCTGGCATTTAGAGAAACTCTGGGATAGAAAGTGAGAGGTACAGATACCCAGGCCTAGTGTGCGGTGCCATAAATGTCACACCTGCATGAAACTGGAAGTCACAGAGCTGGTCTCCATGGCAGTGGCTGGAGGAAAATGTGAAGATGTGAAGTGGTGCTCAAGAAGCCATCAGTTCACCACCCAGTCCTTCTGAACCAGATTTTCTTGGGTGGAAGGCTGGGAATATGCATTTTTAACAGATTCCTAGGTAATTCTTATAGACACTAAAGTTTAAAGAACCATAGCTCTAGATTGGTGTTTCTCAAATGCTAGTCCACAGACCTGCTACAATATAGTCCCTTTGGGAGTTTTAAAAAATAAGGAATTGATGGCAGAGAATTCAAAATCATATTTTCTAGTAAAAAAACTTAGAAGCGCAGGATTTGGTATAGACACTTAGGGAAGAATCCAGGTACTTTAAGAATGAGCCAGATGGACCTAGTGTCTTGCTTCTAATTAATGGAATACAGCAAAGATGATGGGATATCATATCCAAAATTAGGTTACAGAAGAACTGTGGCTTCTTGCTTGCTCACTCTTGTTCTCCCTTGTTTGTTCTGAGAGAAGCTTGTTGTCATGTTGTGAGCTACTTGTAGCAAGGAGTAAGGAACTGAGGGAGGCCTCTGGCCAACATCCAGTAAGGAACTGAGACCCTCAGACCAACAAGGAACTGAGTCCTGCCAATAACCTGTGAGTGAACATGGAAGTCAACAGCCCTACTGACACCTTAAATGAAACCTTATGAGAGACTTTGAGATCAAGGCATTCAGCTAAGCTCCACCCAGATTCCTGATTTACAGGAATCTATAAGATCATAAATGTTTGTTGTTTTAAGCCTCTAGAGGAGGGGATAATTTATTACCCAGCAAAAGTTAATTCATACAGGAGTATTTCATGTAAAAATATTTATCAGTTTTTAACATTTTGGCATATAAAAGAATATGTCTTGGTCATATGGGATTTTCTTTCATATACATGAAACACCTTATTCCTTGATACTGCAAATAAAAACAGACTTCTTGGGAGGAAACTTTTTCTTCTAGCCTTCAAAGATTCTTCTGGCTGGTCTAAGGATTAAATTGACATGAGGAAGATCAACAGAAAAACTAACTTAATTTCACATATATGGAAACGACACATGCACGAGAGGTTCAAAAACAATGGCAAAATGAGGTATATATGCCATGATGACCTAAGGAACAGGATAGGGGCCTGGGGCTTCAAAGGGTAGGAGGGCTATTCACACACAGGCAATAAAAAAATAGCAGATGTTTGGTAATTAGATATTTGTCCTGCCATACAAATGGGTCAATCAGATAAAATTTATTTCTGGTAATAGCTCTGATTCTGGAAAAGACACCCAATTTAGGTTCTTTCAGGTAATTAAGAGAGGAGCAAAATTTCTCTTGAGCCTGCAGTGTCTTGATTGCCTTCAGTTCAAAACAGTCCACCTACCAAGGGATACCTAGGTGGCTCAGTGGTTGAGTGTCTGCCTTTGGCTCAGGGCAAGATCCTAGTTCAGGGATCGAGTCCCACATTGGGATCCCTGTGAGGAGCCTGCTTCTCCCTCTGCTATGTCTTTGCCTCTCTCTGTATCTCTCATGAATAAATAAATAAAAATTAAAAAAAAAACAACCCACAACAGTCCACTTGCCAAAGTGGCACATTTTGGGGAGATCTGTTCTGAACCCCTCTGCTGTGTAATACTAAGTTTTAGAAGTTAGGCTTCAAGTTAGGCAGAGAGCAAATGTAAATCTCTAATGCAGAATAGGTGCTTACTAAATAGAAGGAGAACTGAATTAATAAGCCAGAATAGATGACTGGAACAGATAGAAAATAAGATTCCACTTGATCCAACAGGCCACTGGTTCTCAACCCTTAGTGCAAATCAGAATTACTTAAAGGGCTTATTACACCACAGAATGCTGGGGCCCACCTTTTTCATCTTCAGAATTCCTCATTCAGTAAGTCTAAGATGAAGACAACGAATTTGCATTTCTAGGGAGGTCCAGGTGATATAGATACTGCTGGTTCAGGGACCATACTTTGAAAACCACTGCAACAGGCAGTGGTTCTATAGTTTCTTGTTGGGGGAGTGACATGAGAATAGTGCTCTCAGATGACTCATAAGGCATCAAAGGAACAGCAAGGCTGAAGGGATCAAACTTGAAGTAACTGTGAGGCTCTTACTAAAATAATTAGGTGATGGTATTTGGGAGCAAGGAGTTTTGCAGCCAAGGGAAATTAAAAAGGAAATATTGAAAAGGCTTGTTTACTTTATCAGTTCTCCTCCAAATATTGCAGTTTCAATAGTCACTCTAGCTACAGAAGGAGGAAATCAAATTATTATCATTCTTAATGAAAGAGTCACACAGCCATGTTTGCTGGATGGGTGAGAGACATGAAGTACCATCCAGCTTGGTTCCTATGAGTCAGTGCTTTGAGCAATATTTACTGCTATAATTAACTCCTCTACCAATTCTATTTACCTGATAAAATTGTCTTTGGGCTTCCATATGGCCCTGGCTTCCTCCAGGATCATTGGCTGGAGGTTCTGAAACCCATTCAAACCCTTCAGATTTGTGCCTCATCTGATTTACACCATTTCAGAACACTGGGTGTAATTCCTCTATGAGCATTCATTATCTCTATTTCCAAGTTGAAAATGATTCAAGCAGTGAAAGAGTACATGATTGTATTTATTCCTGGGTTGTTTTTGAAATGCAATTATTTCCTTGATGTTCTAGAGACAGTGGTGTTAATAGACTGCTTTCCAAAAGCATGGGGTTGCTGATTTCCAGGTTTCTGGCAACTGTTAGCAGATGTCATAAGCAAGGGTGATGGGGCAATAAACAAAGAAGGCCTTCTTTCCATCTTCACTGTGGCACACTCCCCTGAAAACTTGGTTCCCTTTGCATTTTCATTATCATTCCTTGTAAATGGTTCAAAAGTTCAAGAGTATCAAGAATAATGTCTAAGTGGTCATTTCAGATGCTGACTTATTTTTGTTCATTGGGACATTGGCTACTTTCCAGCAATTTCTAATGCTAAAACAATGCCTCCAGGACTGGCAACATCAGAGCACTGTTCAGAGATATCTGTGGCTGATTTACAAAAAAATTGGGGGGTAGGGGGAAGCAAAGCATCTTGAGGGTTGTGAGGATACAAATTTATCCCCTCAGGATTTTCCAGTACAGTAAGGGAGAGACATTTATGAACAAGCAAACAAATTGGTATTAATAAAATGTCAGGGCCAAAAGAAAGCATCCCAAATGGAAAATCAGACATTTTAAATATGTTTTAAATGTCATGAACATAACTTAGTTAATTTCTAGTATTACCAATAGCTGTTTCCATAACAGAAATGAGTGGTGACTCCTGGACCTGGACAGTGAGGAAAAACAGAAGGAACCCTTTTCTGTCTCTCTTTCCCCTGATTTATTTATTAAATTTATTTCTTGAGTAAACATTTTAACAATCAAGTGTCCTGGTTTCCCTCAGTCTCTCCTCTGCCTCACCTCTTTGGCACAGGGCCTGATACCAAATACCAACTTGCACATTTGCTTCGAGCAAAGCATGCACCTAGATACAGCAATTACAATGGTTTTTGTTTTGACTTTACCTCTTTTTTTTTAATTTTGAAACTTTATTTTCGTATATTGAGCTATTTATATTTTAAATAACGTAATCCTGTAAACGTAATCCCTAATTTTTAAAATTCCTCAGCCTGAGCGTCTGCCTGCCCAGCCAAGGAAGGCTCCCTGATCCCCCTGAAGTGGCCCTGGGCCCTCAGACTCTAGACTTTACCTCTTTTAATGAAACCTCTATTTAAAGGTTATACTTTGAAAGGTATACTTTCAAGTTGAACAAAGCAAATACTTTTTTAAAAAATTGCAAGTCAATACTTTTTTAAATCAAGATAATAGACAGGATCTCCATCAGTAAAGCAGCGTTCCCATCCCATGTTGCACGAGGCTCATGTTAATATGCCTCCATTCTAATGGTCAGTTTCAGAGTAAACTTGCTCCACATTCCTGTGTTCTGTTTCTCTAGGTACAACCTTCTCTGCAAGGTTTAAAGATTATAAAATGGCCAAATGCTTTCAAAAGCATGGATTTCCCTGGTCTTTAAAATTCTTAAACTGTCCATTTTATCACACTCAATGGACATCTAGCTCCTGCAACCCAAACCCACAAGCATACTCATTCCTATTAGGCTGTTTACATCTACTTTGAAGGTCTTTCAACTAACCTTTTTCCTGACCCACCCCACAATTTCCTCTGGTTTGTTATTTGACAGACTATCTAAATACTTTACCCAAGTCATTTGCTTCCTTCCTACTGATAGCTTTTTAGTGCTTGCCACCAGCCCCTTTCTTCCTGGGAAAGGATCAAGGTTTTCTGCAGTATGGGCTCTGTAGCACATGGTCCATTCCTTAGCTCTTAGTATAATCTCGCTTTTTGAACTGGTTGTGGGGGGGACAGTGGGCAGGTATGAATTATAAACACAGCCCTAGGGATGCCTGGGTGGCTCATTGGTTGAGCGTTTGCCTTTGGCTCAGGGTGTGATCCTGGAGACCCGGGATAGATTCCCACATCGGGCTTCCTGCAAGGAGCCTGCTTCTTCTTCTTCCTGTGTCTCTGCCTCTCTCGGTGTCTCTCATGAATAAATACATAAATAAAATCTTTAAAAAAATAAAATAAAAATAAACACAGCCATAGCAGTGTGACATAATTAATTCTGGGCACTTAGAATAACAATATTTAAGGCTAATAAAACATTTCAAGGGAAGGACCTTGGAGGACTGTTAAACAGGTAAGTGGCATTCGTTTCAATTAGCATATCAATTGTTTCTATGAAGAAAGTTCATTCTCTAAAACAGTTTCATTATTTCCTTCTGAAAACTTCTCCTTTCAATTGTTTAATAATTATTATCATGGATAGCACAAAGGAAAAGTAAAAAAATCACAAATTCCAAATTAGTAGATACTGATCTAAGGGCTGAGGTGTTACTCAACTGGGTCCTTGGGCTCTCCAATCAATAGCAATTGACAAGAGGCCCAGTGGGCATTCTGGGCAAGACTTTATCAGGGCTTATACTCAGCACAAGGAAGACAGCACAAAGGAAAGCATCCTCAGGCTGACTCCCCAAGTAGAGGTCTAGAGGTGGGAGAGAGTTTTTAAAAGAAACTTAGGTGGAAAAGGGCAAGTCTAAGCCTGGAAAGGCAGGAATTTATTAGCACCTGCATACTTAAAGTTCATGCTTCTTCATGTGTCACATGTCTAATTAACATGTTAAATCTCCACCCTTGGGTGTAATTTTTAATTTTATAATGAGGGGGGAACCTGGAAAGGTAAGCCCTGGGGTCCATCTTGGCACAGACTGGTTTGGTCCAGTCTTCACCAGTCTGTGTAGTAAGCATCTTCTTTTCAGTAAGCATCCTCCTTCGCATTCCTACAAGGTATGCTACTTAAAAGGCAGAGAGTTTGAGCTTTTTCTTTTTTCTTTATGGAGGCAGCCCAGTAATGCTGGATGTTAGGGTCAGGATTGAGGGGACCTGAGCCCAGTCCCTGCTCTGTCTGTGAGGTATCCTTTGATTTGACCAACGTCTGTGTGTATTTTAGTTTTCCCAAGGAGCACCAAAGGTTTTGCCCATCTCCTTCCCAAGCAAATCTAAAGTAATCCAATACTTTACCATTCCTTTTTCAGGGCCCTGGAGTCTAGGACATTACTCAATATTTGCCTATTTTTCCCTGGAAAATTCACAATGTTAATGCAGTCCACTTTGCACTGTTGGGGCCAATGGCAAGCTCCCCAAGGTGGGCCACTTTGGCCTGAAGACTACTTTGAGTTAAAAAGCAATAAAAACTTAGCAGATTTTAGTAAAAGCTCTTTATCTCCCCATCAACTGCCTAAAAAGAATTTAGATAGAGGACTTGCTCCAGGAAGAAAGTTATCACCATAAGTAACTACATTATGATATGAAGTAGGTGTGGTATACAGGGAGGAATCTAGCAAGGCCTATTTGATCCAAGTTCTCTCTAAGTCCTATTGTTTCTGGATGGCCCAGCAAACATTTGTTTACCAAACATTTACTCTTTTTCATCCTCCTGTTAATTGCATTCCTTTCCTCTGAGTCATAGATCCCTACTCCTCCTCAGTTCAGGATGACATGCATACCTCACTTTGCATGCCTGTCTTTAGAATATCCACCTCTGTGTGGATTCCCTGTAGGTACACTGCTAAATTTTATTTTCTCCTGTTAATCTATCTCATGTCAGTTTGAATCTTGGTCCAGATAGAAGGACCCTGAAGGGGACAGGAATTCCTGCTCTCCTGATAACACCTAAAATACACTGGTTTCTCAACTCAACCTTGCTGAAGAGTCTCCCAATGTGAAAACAGCACCAAAAAGTGTTTTTAAATTGCTAGGTAAAAGGAACCAGGGAACACTACCATTCGTTCCTGAGCCAATTTTCCTAGTGACCAGATATGAATTTGGAGAATGGTTGGATGGTCTGAGATATATAACCTGTGTTGATGTTACAGGATTTCTTCTCCCCTAAGCACCCATAGCTCCTGGCCATGCCATTTCAAATGCAGAGTGGTGTACAGCAAAGCAAGGTTTATTGAGCGATAGCAAAGTGATAGTCCAAAGCTCCTGCAGAGGGAGGAGACCTGAGAGGGTTTTTACTGGAGGTTTTAAGTCTAGGAGTTTTTCTGAGCTTGTTGGAGGGCTGTTTGAATCTGATTAACCCTCCTTGCACCTGTCATCCAATCAGGTTTTTGTCATCTATCATGTGGGAAAGGGTAGAGAACTTCTTCCAGGGTGGTGTAAAATCCTTTTAAGGATGGTTTCCTCTTAGGGCAGGGGCCCCCTTGCCTTGCCTGCCTTTATTCCAACTGTCCACCACTGACATACTAGAGCACTATGTTTTAAACATCCAAGTTAACTACTACCCTCATATTCTGGGCTTGATAATAATAGAACTATAAATTAATAAAGCCACCTTTCAGCTCAATGACAACAGAGTCTGAATGTGGGCCAGATGTCAGGAGATGTGCATATAATCTTTCCCCATCACTAATTATAATCTATAGTACAGATCAATTCAGTGGAATGGTTGTATAAGCTAGTGGAAACTACTCGTCAAAATCAAGTTGGTATGGGGCATCTGGGTGGCTCAGCTGATTAAGCCTCCGACTCTTGATTTCAGCTCAGGTCATAATCTCAAGGTTGTGAGATTGAGCCCCACATCGAGCTTCATGCCTGGCATGGGGCCTGCTTAAGATTCTCTCCCTCTGGGCAACTTGGTGGCACAGTTGGTTGGGCGGCTGACTCTTGGTTTCAGCTCAGGTTGATATCTCGGGACCATGAAATTGAGCCCTGCTCCAGGCTCTAAACGGAGCACAGAATCTGCTTAGTTTCTCTCTCCCTTTCCTCTGCCCCTCTTCCTACCCTCCCTCCAAATCAATCAATCACTCTTTTTTTTTTTTTTTTAAGATTCTTGGGGATCCCTGGGTGGCTCAGCGGTTTAGCGCCTGCCTTTGGCCCAGGGCGTGATCCTGGAGTCCCAGGATCGAGTCCCGGGATCGAGTCCCACATCGGGCTCCGTGCATGGAGCCTGCTTCTCCCTCTGCCTGTGTCTCTGCCTTTCTCTCTCTCTCATGAATAAACAAACAAACAAATAAATAAATATTCTCTTTCTTTCTTCCCCTCCCACCCCCACCCCACTCCCATCTCCTGGGTTCTCTCTGGGGAAAAAAAAAATCAAATGGGTGTGGTATAGATTAATCCCATCATCTACTATTCTATCTGTAAAGTTCTTTTTAATTCTGAAATGTTTTCCATTTTGAGGAATACTCTGTTGAAATGCAAATATGTCTTGAAGGGGTTATAGCAATCTTTTAACAGAAGACACGTTATAAACAGTTAATGTTTTAGCAGAGATTGGTTATAAATTCAATACAGGCCAGGGAGAGCAGGGAAGGCTGAGGCTGATGAGAGAGGTAGAAAGACGCCAAAACAAATTTTATTACCCTTTCCAAAGTGCTTTTTGAGGACCACCTTAATTCTGCTTGTCATTATCCCTGCTGACCATCTCTGGATTGAAGCTGGTGATTTCCCTGAACACAAGGTCAAGCTTCACAATTTGGATGACAAATAGCAGCAACCTTACCATTATCTAGTCTTTAGTCCAAGACATGTCCATCTTCCTTCCATTGGCAACTGAATCCATTTTGCCTAACTTTTTAAAGATGCTCAGGCTGTCAAGCTGTGATTTTCACCCAGGGCTCTCATCTACACAATAAAATACAACACATGACCTGTTTGTTTTTTTCTCTTCACAGGAATCAATAATATTAACACTATCCCTGCAAAGCCAGAGGCTGGAGATTTGCATTTTGAAAATAACAAAGGATAAGGGAGGACCCATTTAAAAATTTTTTGTTGGCAGTCTGAAATGTCTAGCCCTACCACTAACAGAATTAACAGACAAAATGAACTCCAAACAGCTGAACTGCTGGTACAAAGGAAGGAAATTATAAATACCCACTGTGAAGGGATCCCTCGGTGGCTCAGTGGTTTAGCCCGTGCCTTTGGCCCCAGGGCGTGATCTTGGAGTCCCGGGATCAAGTCCCACATCAGGCTCCCTGCATGGAGCCTGCTTCTCCCTCTGCCTGTGTCTCTGCCTCTGTGTGTGTGTGTATCTCATGAATAAATAAATAAAATCTTTAAAATAAATAAATAAATAAATAAATAAATAAATAAATACCCATTGCGGCCTCATGACTCGATGCATAGAGTAAGACTACAGCTGGCACCCATATTTTCCTAACAAACACATAATTAGAGATAATTTAGTTCTTAGGTTACAGGACATCCAGGAGAGATTGTTCCTGAACTGGCTAATGAACATTACACAGAGAGAAGAGGGGGAATCTCAAGGAAGGAGACTTTATAATCTTCCCTTCAGACAGATGCACAACCAGAATCACTTCTCTAAAATTCTAATATTAAATATTTTGAAGAACAGGAGCATTTCATAACTTAGTTATTGGAAAATGAACTAACACGAATCCATTCATCCTGAAAACCTGACATGAACTGAAGCAAGACTATTTCTAATCTTTACCTATACCATTTAGTGTTCATATGCAGACAATTCACTAGCAAGTTTTTCTTTGCACAAAGGATCTTTCCATTTTGTTCAGTGAAACCATGTTTGGCTTGCTATTATTGTTTAGAAATTAAAGTAGGAATAGAAAAGTATGTGTAAACGTTGTGTGGTCAAAGGGGTGGACTATTGGTGAGTGGCTTTGGTGAGTTGCTTTTAGCATCTACTCCAAACTCCTTATTGAGGCCTTTCCTGTCCTGTAGAAGCTGGAGAGTTAAAAAAATACATTTCTGATTTCCTGACCCCTGAGTTCAAATAGCTGATTTAATACACACATCTAACTTTAATACACACATCTTTCAAGGCTTCCTCTTGAAAGCCTACAAAAATACAATAAAGAGATTTATTTTTCTAAAAAAGATACAAACTTTCTGGGGCTGGGAAAACAAGAGGCAAGAACATTAATATTTTGGAAGATAGAGAGCGGTAGTGAAGAAGCCAGGGAAAAACCCAATTTACATTGTAGGATTCTCAAAAGGTTCAAGAACTCTGTAGTAGTAACACAGGAGTTGAAGTGAGGGGACATCATGCTGAAATAAGGAGGTCTGGGTAAAAGATGTTTAAGAAGCAGTTAGATCTTGAGAACTCTTCCCCATTCCACACTGCTGGGTAATGGCCTGCCTTTATCACAGCAGAGCCTAAGGCTTTATTTCCTATGGAGGTA
The DNA here is from genome assembly GCF_053574225.1 of Canis aureus. Lineage (NCBI taxonomy): Eukaryota > Metazoa > Chordata > Mammalia > Carnivora > Canidae > Canis > Canis aureus. Next base: position 52,999,975 of record NC_135621.1, read on the forward strand.
AGAGTGTCAGAGAGAAATGCAAGGCTTCCACTGAGGGCTGAGTCCTATGCAGATGAATGTCCACTCAGATGTCCCCAAGGTAGAACTGTAGCTTGGTAATTTCCATCTACTTGCTCAGAGCTTCTAGTATGCTTCCAGTATTTTCATTCCTCACTTGTTTTTGTTTTTTTTCTAATAGGTATTTTTAGGGGTATAATTTATATACAGTATTGAAATGCACACATCTGTGTAAGTCACACCCCTAATACCACATGAGACAAGTCCAATGCCCCAGAACATTAGTCCTTCATTTTATTTTATTTTTTAACTTACTAAAATTTTTTTAAAAGATTTTATTTGAGGGGATCCCTGGGTGGCTCAGTGGTTCAGCGCCTGCCTTTCGCCCAGGGCATGATCCTGGAGTTCCGGGATCAAGTCCCGCATTGGGCTCCCGGCATGGAGCCTGCTTCTCCCTCTGCCTGTGTCTCAGCCTCTCTCTCTCTCTCTTTCTCTCTCTCTATGTCTATCATGAATGAATAAATAAAATAAAATCTTAAAAAAAAAGATTTTATTTGAGAGAGGGAGAGAGAGAAAACACAAGCAGGGGGAGGGGCAGAGAGAGAGGGAGAAGCAGGCTCCCCACTGAACAGGGAGCCCCACCTGGGATTAATCCAGGGACCCTGGGATCATGACCTGAGCTGAAGGCAGACACTTAACTGACTGAGCCACCCAGGCGCCCATTAAAAAAAAAAAATTTTTTTTAATAAACTCTACATCAAACATGATGGCTTGAACTCACAACTCCAAGATCAAGAGTTGCATGCTCTACTAAGTGAGCCACGCAGGCACCCCCTAGTCCCTCACTTTAAATCATGTACAGATAACTAATTACCAGACATCTAAGGACAGACTCTAAGATAGAAGATAAAGACCAAAGCAAACAAATAGGGGAAAAAAGCAACTTGAAAGAAAGAATCCTTTTAGGAAAAACAAAATATATTTTAAAAATACTATATCAATATCCTTAGGGAAATGAGAAGAGTCTGCACAATGAATGCTATGAAAAAATTCAAACAACAAACAAAAGAGCTCTTTAAAACTGAAAACATAAATGAAAAAAACTCAAAAGAAAATTTGGAAGATGAAGTTGGGGAAATTTCCCAGAAAATAGAGCAAAAAGACCACAAGAAAGAAAACAGGAGTGAAACAGTCAGGAAATCCAACATCTAAATAACAGAGGAGAAGAAAGCAGCAATGAATAATTCAAGAGAATACTCAGGGTTTCCAGAAAGAAAGGACCCGTTGGATGCCTAAGAGAACAGATGAACTCACGCAGAGGCGCGTCATCATGAAATTTCACGGGAACAAAGAGGAAGGAGATCCTTCCATCACATGGAGGAGCTTCAGACTTGTAAACAGCAAGCACTTAAAACCAGAATTCCATGGAGCAATGCCTTCAAAGCTGAAGGAAAAATACTCCTAATTCAGAATTCTATATCCAGTCACTTACCAATCAAGTGGGAAGATAGAATAAAAAGATTTTCAGACACCCAGATCTCAAGAAGTTTACCTCCCATGGACCTTTTCCCAGAAAACTGTTGCAAAACATGTTCCATCAAATGAAGGAAGGAAAGCATGAAAAAATATGTGGGCCAGATGAAACAGAAGATTCAACCAGGAGAAGGGCAGAGGGAATCTGTCAGATTATGGAGGAGGTCCCCACAATGACTACTCCGCACAAAGCACAGAAGATTTTGTCAGAAAATCTGAGGCCACGTGCTGTGGAGAGCCCACATCCATAACCATCCTTATCTGCAGAGTGATCACACAGGCACAGGGAAAGCCCATGCATGTACACTAAAGAGGAAATGATGAGACAGTAATGAAGGATGTTTCTAACCTAATGTTACACTTAGCCTGGGGTTTCTATGTCTTAGCAAAATGTCCATAGACTATATGCAGAAAAAAAAAAATCAGAAAAATCAGAAAAATCGAAAAAAAAATTCCAAAGAAGAGAAATTCTGCATATTAATTTATATGTTCGTATGTTGTATATGGGTTTATGTGGATACGTGTGTATCTATGTGCTTATATATACATAGAGTATTTCTGTATGAATTATGAAGGAAATCTACTTTTCTTCTTTTTTTAAAAAAGATTTTTATTTATTTATTCATGAGAGACACAGAGAGGCAGAGACACAGGCAGAGGGAGGAGCAGGTTCCCCGTGGGAAGCCTGATGCAGGACTCTGTCCCAGGACCCTGGGATCACTACTTGAACTAAAGGCAGACGCTCAACCACTGAGCCACCCAGGTGGCCTGAAATCTGCTTTCCTTCTATCTATCTTTTTGTTCCATTTTATTTCTTTTTTTACTCTGTGTATTATTATTCAAAAAAATGAACAATGGATTAAATATTTTTCTTTAAAAAATTACAAATAACAACAACATGAACAACAAAATTATAAACAATATGCCCACTGATTGAGCAGTTCTACTTTTAGGAATCATCCCATGAATACTCTTGTACACATGGGAAATTATGTAAATACAAGGCCATTCACTACAGCAGCAATATTTGTGATAGCAAAGGACTGGGTACTGCCCAAACGTCTGCTGAGAGGGGAATGGTAAGACTAATTACATACATTTATACTGTAGAATGCTTTGCAGTCATAAAAAAAAAAAAAAAGAAGAAGAAGAAGAATGTAAAAGCTCATTATATGTTGATACATGGTAATATCCAAGATATTCTATTAAATGAAAAAGGCAATGTATAGAAGAGACTGTGTAATTTGTTATAAAAATACAAGGGGGAGGGCAGCCCGGGTAGCTCAGTGGTTTAGCGCCGCCTTCAACCCAGGGCGTGATCCTGGAGACCCAGGATTGAATCCAGTGTTGGACTCCCTGCATGGAGCCTGCTTCTCCCTCTGCCTCTCTCTCTCTCTGTCTCTCTCTCTCTGTCTCTCTCTGTCTCTCATGAATGAATAAATAAAATCTTAAAAAAAAAATACAAGGGGGAAAAATGTCTCTGACCTTTGCAGACAAAGTCAGATAACCCTGTTATGTGTTCTTAGTATATTTTGTGTTTTGCCTTTGTAATACTTATGACAATTAGTTAATGATTATCTGTGTTTAAAAACACCTCACACTTCTCATACTCCCTTGCAGTTGGTTCTAGGTATGAAACAGATCGTACCAATTCAGTGCATTATGTAAGATTTGGAAAGCAGAAGGGGTCAGTGCCATCTTCTTGAGTTCTTAGGTGTTGCTGCTGACAGCGATGGTCATGGAATTATTGCGCTTTTCTGCAACAGTAGCCTGGTGTCCAGAGACTAGCCTCATAAATGTCAAAAGGCAGTTGCAGTGAAGGCTTCTGAGTCTTGCCTGGATCATAGTTAGTGGTGTATTCTTATTCTTTTTTTTTTTTTTAATATTTATTTATTTAAAAAACAGAAGAAGAAAAAAGATTTATTTTTAAAGAGAGAGAATAGGGGTAGGGGTGGAGGGAGAGACAGAATCCTGAAGTAGACTCCCCACTGAGCATGGAGCCCAACTCAGGCTTGATCCAGAACCCAGAGATCATGCCATAAGTGGAAATCAAGTCAGCTGCTTAACCAACTGAGCCACCCAGGAGCCCCCACTTATACATTCTTAAACTTTCCAGAGTAGGCTCTGATTACTCACTTTCTTGACTATGATACTCCTCTGGCAGGACAGTTCAGTGGGGATGTTCAGGGAGTCATTAGAAAGAACCTAACTTATCCCACTCCTATTAGCCTCCCTAACCATTCCCTAACTCTCTGAACTGAAGGCTCTTTTGCTTAAAACAGGAGGTGATTTGTTTCTTGCAATTGATATTCAAATGAAATAATTTATAATATAGATTTTTAACATAGAGAAACTGCAAACCTTATTTTAGAATCATTAAAGTAAGTTATTTGATTTGTATCTATCCTGTATACTATATGCTGCCAAAGTAAGTGTAAAAGAGGTTTAAAAATTAAGAATTATCTATGAGATTCTCTTCTACATGTGGTAACAACTATTGATAAATCAGAGCATACACAACAACTCTGGGGCAGCATGTTTAACCTTTTTTTAAAGATTTATTTATTTGAGAGAGTGTGCATGTGAGAGAGTGAGTAGGGGAAGGGACAGAGGGAGAGAATCTTTTAAGCTGACTCCCCACTTAGGCAGAACCCAACCCAATGTGGGGCTCCATCTCACAACCCACGAGATCATGACTAACCAAAACTAAAAGTCAGATGCTAAACTGAGCCACCCAGGTGCCCCATAACCTTTTTCTAAAAGTTTATTCAGAACACAGAATGAGTGAATGAATAGGTATAAAGAATTGTTTTTAATAAATAATTTTTATTTTTAAAAATTGATGAAATAGAACATGACTAACAGGTGAGCAGTGGCTTACTCTAAGAAATGCCTGATGGCATCAATTGAAAGGTGCGTCAGAAACAATTGGGTGATTCCAGGTTTCACACTCCTCGACTCAGCATCCTGAAATGGTTTTCAACAGGCTGGAAAACCCATTAAAACATCTGGCCCATAACAGTAACAGGCTCAATTCCTTTCAATCATGGTGATATTGTGGGAGAGAGTGACATTTCTGAATTTTGTCTTTTTTTACATTGTTTGCAAAGTGAATTTGACAGTGAGTGAGTAAAAGAGAGTGATACATGAACAGTTACAGCTTTTGAGTACCACTGAGCACATGCTTGATATAATGTTTGCTTCTAGGTAGCATTTTATAATTACATCTAATCTAGTAACATTTTTGCGTGTGCTTTCAGAAAAGAAACATTGGGAAGTGGTGGCAGATAAGAGGGCAAATGACTGAGAAGTCACAACTCTCTGCAAATGCAGACACACACATTTACAATATTCTGGCAGAGAATAAATAGCAACAAGCATCTGATTCTAAGTTTTTAGAGTTACTCAATTTAAATGAGGTTGCCACTGAGGGCAGAATAAGACAGAATTGCTTTGATATATATGAAACATTTCTAAAATAAAAGGAAACGTTTTTTGGATCATTGAAAGTTTTAGAATTAAGATTATTTTGAGCTGGCAAGGTCCTTAAAGACTTCTTGTCCAATAGTTTGATTTCATAGCTGAGAAAACAGGTGTAGAGAGGTTTATTGACTTGCCCAGAGTAACAGTTAATCGTGAAATTAAAATGTTTAGTTCATAGCTCCCCTCCCATTAGCCTGCACATAAGTTTTTGGAAATATGTTTAGAATTGTCTGCAATAAGGGAGAAATGATCTAACACCAAAGCTTCTTAAGAACAGATCTAGACTCCAGGGGTGAGGGGCTGATGGGGGTGATGTGGGATGTGGCTGGGGAAAAGGGCCTTTCAGGTATTCCTTCACTCAGCTTTGCCACTGACACATAAGAAGTCTATAGAATCTGCCTCCCTTTCTTACTTTATAACTCACTCAGCCTGCTTATTGCCTTTATGCTACCTCTTTCCTGCAAGTAAACCACATATAGTTCCTCTTCAATTGCCTTTTGTGAAGAGGAGAGTAAGGTTCGAAGTATATATTGAATGCTGCTGAGCAGCTAGGCTCTAGGAATCATGAGAATTTATACCACTGAATCCACTCAAAAGTGGCTGGTGGGGCTTTGCCAGGCGTAAGCAGATGGGGAGAGAGGAATAAGTGCCTATGCAGCTGAACAAATTCCAGAAGTTCACCTCAGTACCACTGGCTGCCTTTCAGGCTAAAGACTCACTACTGGGAGCTTAAATGTATTTGCAGATGTACTCAGATTTTAAGAACTCTGTAGCACTTCACCCATTAGGATGGCTTCTATGAGAAAGAGAGAAGGAAGGAAGGAAGGAAGGAAGGAAGGAAGGAAGGAAGGGAGGGAGGGAGGGAGGGAGGGAGGGAGGAAGGAAGGAAGGAAGGAAGGAAGGAAGGAAGGAAGGAAGGAAGGAAAAAGAAAAAAGAAAAGAAAAGAAAAGAGAAGAGAAGGAAAGGAAAGAAAAAATAATAGTGAGGCACAAGAGTTCTTGTGCCCATTGTGGGAATGTAAACAGGTACAGCTACTATTGAGAATGTATGGCAGTTCCCCCAAAAATTTAAAAATAGAATTACCATATGATTCAGCAATTCCACTTCTGGATATATACGCAAGAGAAGTGAAGCAAGAACTTGAAATAGATATTCATACACCCATGTTCATAGCAACATTATTCACAGTAGCCAAAATGTGGAAACAACTGAAGTGCCCATGGACAGATGAATGGATAAACAAATGTGGTATATATTCAATAGAATATTATTCTGCCTTAAAAAGGAGTTAAGTTCTGGGGATGCCTGGGTGGTTCATTGGTTCAGCGTACTTTACCATCTTAACCATTCAGTGGCATTAGTACATTCATATTTTTGTACTACCATTCCACCATCCATCTCCAGGATGCTTTCATCCTGTGAAACTGAATCTCTGTACCTGTTAAATGCCAGCTCTTCATTTCCCCCTTCCTCTAGCCCTTGACAATCACCATTCTACTCTCCGTCTCTAAGAATGTAACTACTCTAGGTACCCATGTAAGTGGAATCACACAGTGTTTGTTCTTTTATGACTGGCTTATTTCACTTAGCATGATGTTCTCATAATGTCCATGATCTACCATGTGTCAGAACTTAATTCCTTTTTTTTTTAAGATTTTATTTATTTATTCATGAGAGACAGAGAGAGAGAGACAGAGAGGCAGAGACATAGGCAGAGGGAGAAGCAGGCTCCATGCAGGGAGCCCGATGTGGGACTCGATCCCGGGTCTCCAGGATCACACCTTGGGCTGAAGACGACACTAAACCATTGAGCCACCCAGGCTGCCCTGAAGTGTGTTAACTGACTTTGTAAAGGGTTCTTTTTTTTTTTTTTTTTTAATAGAAATGAAAATTACAGCCTGCTTTGCATCCATTCTTTTATTCCTTCCTTCTTTTCTTTATCCCTTGATTCCTCCTTTCTTCCTTTGAATATCTATAGACTTACCTAACATGTGCCAAACATTGTGTGAAGCCCTGTGAAGCTCAGTTGAAAGATACCGTGATCCACTCACAGGTCAATGGTGGGGAAGTGCCCCAGGTAAAACAGACATTGTCATGTGGCAAGGGCTCTGATGGAGACCTGCTCAGGTTGTTATGGAAGCTCAGGGAAGAGACTTCTAAGCCAGTCTGGAAGATAAAATTAAAAATTTTTGGAATTTGGAATTCCTAAGTAGAGTCTTAGAGGAATAGAAGTCAGCCTGCTAACAAAAGAAAAATCTGAATTATCATAACAATATTAGTAATAACATTTTTAGCAATAAAGCTATGACTTATGTATTGTTTATCCAACAAATGCTTGTTAAATACTAGAAAATGAGCAGAGTCCTATGTGCTAGAAATATGGAGGGGAAGAAGATAAAGTCCCTCTGTCATGAAGCTTAGGTGGAGATATTCAATAAATACGTAGACAAGCAAAGCATAGTCTATCAGATTATGATAAGTGCTCTGGAGAACAACAGAGTAGGGGGAAAAAGAAAGGTTTGAGATAAGGGAAAGGATGTTACTAATTTTTACACGGTGGCTAGGAAAGGCCTCACCAATACAGCAGCATTTGAGCAGAGAACTGAAGACAGTGAAGGAGCCCTGCAGAAAGAAGGGGAGGCCAAGGGAACAGAAAGAAAAGTTCTTGAGATGGGAAAGTGCCATATGCATTAGAAGGACAATGTGGTTGGAGCAGGAGGGAGGGGAAGAGCTCCCATCATTCAGGGCATTTGAGGCTGTGGTAAGGACGTCAGCATATACACTGTGAGATGGAAATCACTAGAGGGCTTTGATTAGAGGAATGACATGACTTGACCTGGGTCTTAAAGTGATCATTTTATCTTCTATTGAGAAGACAAGAAGGGGCAAAGGTAGAAATGCTGTCTCCAAGTAAGGGACTACTACACTTATTCAGGAGAAAGTGATGGTAACTTGGATTAGGATGGCAGCTGCTGAAATCATATTCTAGATATATGTTGAAGGTGGAATCAACAAGACTGTCTGATAGACTGGCCATCAGTTGTGGAAGAAAGTAAAATAGTCATGAATGACATCCAAACTGCTGGCCTGAGTAACCAGAGGCATCAAGCTGCATTGACTAGGATGGAGCACTTGTAGGAAGAGCAGGTTTGGGTTAGGTGCTGACACTGGAGCCACTGAATGAATGTGGGGAGAAGTGAAGTTGGAATATGGCCATGGGACTATTAACACAACTATATTCCTTAACGGGGGTTCCAGGAAAATCAGAGACATTGATGAGAGCCTAAGAGATTCATCTTGGTTAGAATCTTGGTTACAGGTACCAGATAAAGCTTTAAAATCTACTGGTTGGCAAAGCCTACACTAGATGACCACTATCTTAGTGGCTTTCCAGCTCTGATGCCACATCTTTGTTTCTGGGATTTTGGAAAGCTGACTTTGTTTTCAATGAATTTCACAAGCACTTATTAAGTGTACAAGTGTAACAGGAAAGGCTCATAGTATACTGGTTCCTACTGATGCCATCCGTTGATGGGCAGAGTTAACTGGCTTTTGCTCTGGCACAGGCTTTGGTTATATCTGTCTGATTTTGTAAGGTGGAAATTGGTAAACTGAAGAACTTCTATAATATATCATCTTTGACAGCTGGTGATGGCACCTCTTACTCACCTTCCATGAAAATTACAGTGACCTATCACTATAGGTCACTATATCACCATGTCCAATCATGGACATTTGTAAGATTGCTGGCTAGAGTTAGAGTTTCAAGCAGAGAACTTCTGCCTTGTGAAATTAAGTGATTTCAGGACCTACAGTCTCATGTCCTTCTTAACCAGGCAAGATTTTAATAAACACTCAGTAAAAACTCTTTGGAAGAATGTAATTAGAACTCTCTCTGGCACTCTATGAAACTATAGATTATTTTCATAATGGTGAAGATTCAGGAGTGCTTTCCCAGCATAAAAGATCCAAACAGGCAGTGGGTTCTTTTTTTTTTTTTTTTTTTTTTAAATTTTTTTTTTTTTATTTATGATAGTCACACACAGAGAGAGAGAGATAGAGACATAGGCAGAGGGAGAAGCAGGCTCCATGCACTGGGAACCCTACGTGGGATTCGATCCCGGGTCTCCAGGATCACGCCCTGGGCCAAAGGCAGGCGCCAAACCGCTGCGCCACCCAGGGATCCCCCAGGCAGTGGGTTCTGAGCTGCTAACTATAACCCCAGTCCCTGGTGTGGGCCCTGTATAGGATTCAGAATAACTGTGAGGATGATTACATTTTTTTTTTTTAAGATTTTATTTATATATTCATGAGAGGCACAGAGAGAGAGAGGCAGAGACACAGGCAAGAGAGAAGCAGGACTCAATCCCTGAACTGGGATCACACCCCGAGCTGAAAGGAGATGCTCAACCATTGAGCATCCGATGACTGCACTTTCAATGAGAAGACAGAACAGAACTCGCATTGACCAGGCAAACATCTAAATGTTCAGCTGTGTGCTCATGCCTCCCCCCTGGGCCAGGGCTGGCCCACTCTGCTACAGACCCTGTTACATCTCTATCACAATGTTTTTCACACTTATGCTTACTTCCTCAGACTGTGAGAAAGATCTGCCCAGTTCACTGCTGTATTCTCAAAACCATGGCCAGTGCCTGGGACAGAGCAGTCCCCAGTAGATGTTGAATAAATGAACAGAAGTTATAAAAAGACATTAAATAAAACAGTTTGAAAATGCAAGTTATGTCAGGTAAGGTTTTTCAAGGCCTTTCCTTTACAAAGCAAGTATGGCATTCTCTGAAAGGCTTCCTTGATCCCTGACAGCAACCTCTTCTCCACAGAGGCTGGTTCCACTCCTGTGCTTTGACCCTATTACATCTTGAGCATCTGTTATGCTATTTATTACTCTCTACTATATGATTTCTTGAGTTTTCTTGCTTATATTACTCCCCACTAGACAGAGTGTACCTTGAGGGCAAGATCCCTGCATCTCTGCATCCTAGAATCAAGAGATAGTGTTTGAATAAATAAGCTTCCATTTGCTGAAGTTACTAAAGCTGAATCCATTTATTAAATATGTGGCAGACAGGATTAACCAGAAGCAAGAGTTTGTAGTATTTGATAAGATTTCCCTCAATGAATATTTGTTGAAAACTATTAAAGATAAATTATTAACCCATTGCAATTAGTGTTCCCAAAGGCATCTAAGAGCTCATTTCCTGTTCTGAGTAAACCTATCATCTTCTAAGATCTAAGCCTTATTTCACAGGAAAATGAGGCAGATTCTCTCTGACAGTGTGTCAGACAGTGGTGTTGAGTCTCACTAAGAGGATCATATTCCTTCTCTTTGGTAGACAAAATGATCAAGATTATAGGATCTCTGAGGTTGACATATACAGCTAACAATCTTTTTTTTTTTTTTTAAGATTTTTATTTACTCATGAAAGACACAGAGAGAGAGACAGACACAGGAACAGAGGAGGAACAGACATAGGCAGAGGGAGAAGCAGGCTCCATGCAGGGAGCCTGACATGGGATTTGATCCAGGGTCTCCAGGATCACACCCTGGGCTGAAGGCGGCACTAAACCGCTGAGTCACCAGGGCTGCCCCACAGCTAACAATCTAGAACTAAAATTAGAAACTGGTAATTACTACGGGGTAATTATTTAACTAGAAAAATATATGTTTAAGTTACTAAAGAACATACTAAAAAAGGTTGTACCAATGCAGATACAATTTAATGTTAGTGAAATTCACGGAATAAACACCTAATAATTTTATTCTTTTTTTTTTTAATGAAGACTCCCCAAATCTGCAGTTATGTTGAATAATCTAACAGCAAAATTATAATCTGGGATTAAAACAGAAATCTGAGATTCTGATTGGAATCTGTCTGATTCCACAGTCTATGCTTTCCCCTTCTATAAAAAGAACTCTCAGATATGATATACATGCTGAAGTGTTGAGATGAAATATACTGATGTCTCTCAATGTATCAAAAATATCAGATGGATTGATAGGTGGACAGAGGGATAGATAGATGGATCATTATGTGAGAAGGCAAATATGGAAAAATGTTAATTGTAGAATCTAGACAGTCATATGGATGTTCACTGCATAAGCCAATTTTTCTGAATAATTTTCATAGCAAATTTAAATCATTTATAATTATTTAATAATGTATAATAAAAATAGCAAAATAAATAAATAGAAATTTAAAGCTAGTAACTAAAACATTTAAAATTTTTCATAATAAAACATTGATGGGGAAAACGTGGCCTTATAGTCCTTCCTAGGCCAATCTAGTCTAGGAAGCTAATGCTCAGAGAGTGTGTCTAATCCTATTATTCCATTGTTTAAGATCCCTGAAGCCTCTCCATTCTCTGTACAATAAAATTCAAGCTCTTTGAGTTGGCACACATGGCCCTTCATAACCCGTCCTCTGACCCGCTCTCTGATCACATCTTCAATCCTTCAAGCATAAGAGCAGAGCTGAATTGCCACATGCGGGCAACTGAGCTATCTAGTAATTTGATGCCCCTTGACAGTTTTAAACTAATTTTTACTTATCAAAGCACTATATGTACATAATTTAAAAGGTCAGTAGTGCCCAAAAGCCTTTGAGAAAAAATCAACAGCATTTTCACACAGCTCTGTCACACCGTTACCATCCTATTTTACAGACTCAATCACTTCCAGCTCTTACAGTTGTTTCTTATTTGCCTTCAAGTTTCTTGGCATATGATCCTTTTTGGTCGAGTTAGATATTATCCGTTGATTTTCTTTCATTGCAGGCAAGGCAATTAGCACTCTTCCTCTTCTCTGCCCCATCCCTCATCCCCCAGCATCACACTTTTTGGCTAAATCCATATTCAGTGTTAATTAATAGGACTGTAAGTACTGTTTGCTGAGGACTCAAGAATGGTGATTGCATTTTCTTTCTTGGCTATCTTTTAGTTTGTCCTGAAGTTGATATCTGCCTCTGTTTTGTCATTTGTCCAGATTTCATTGAACAAACTGTGTTTCCACACCCACTAACAGTTCTATAAAATGCTTCTCACTAAAAATTCTCATATGACCAGCCTGTTGGATAATCAAGTAGCTCCATTTTGTTTCCCCTGACAGCATCTTTCCTGGAACCTTCCATCCCACTTAAATTAACATGGTTACTTCTGGGCCTACCACATCACCTACTCTGAGTTCTTCTGGGACTTCATTTTGGCATCATCCTGGAGAGGTTCTATGCCTTACTCCTGTGTTGGATCCCCTCTTCCCTGAATCCACTGTGTTCTTTCTTGGTTTATTTCTTCATTTGGTGGAACATATCATCTAGTGACTTTTTGAGAAAGGATATGTGACAGGAATATCTTTTTGAGATTTTGCATGTATGAAAATGTGTCTACCCTATCCTCTTACATAATCAATGGTTGGTTTGGGTGGGTGGGTATAGAATTCTAAGTTGAAAATAACTATTACTCAGGCTCTTTTTTTTTTTTTTTAAGAGTTTATTTTTAAGTAACCTCTATACCTAACATGGGGCTTGAACTCACAACCCCAAGATCAAGAGTCACAAGCACCACCTAATGAGCCAGCCAAGTGCCCCACAACTTTTACTTAGGCTTTTAATGGCATTAATCCCTGAGCTTCTAGTTGTAAATGCTGTTGAGAAGGCTGGTGTTAGGCCTTTTTCCCAATCCTATTGAATAATTTTTTTTCTCTCTGAAAGGTTTTTTCCCCTCTGAATTGTTGCTGTTGTTATTGTTCTGGTTTCTTTTTTTTTTTTTTTTTTTTTATTGGTGTTCAATTTACTAACATACAGAATACCCCAGTGCCCGTCACCCATTCACTCCCACCCCCCGCCCTCCTCCCCTTCTACCACCCCTAGTTCGTTTCCCAGAGTTAGCAGTCTTTATGTTCTGTCTCCCTTTCTGATATTTCCCACCCATTTCTTCTCCCTTCCCTTATTTTCCCTTTCACTATTATTTATATTCCCCAAATGAATGAGAACATATAATGTTTGTCCTTCTCCGACTGACTTACTTCACTCAGCATAATACCCTCCAGTTTCATCCACGTTGAAGCAAATGGTGGGTATTTGTCATTTCTAATAGCTGAGTAATATTCCATTGTATACATAAACCACATCTTCTTTATCCATTCATCTTTCGTTGGACACCGAGGCTCCTTCCACAGTTTGGCTATCGTGGCCATTGCTGCTAGAAACATCGGGGTGCAGGTGTCCCGGCGTTTCATTGCATTTGTATCTTTGGGGTAAATCCCCAACAGTGCAATTGCTGGGTCGTAGGGCAGGTATATTTTTAACTGTTTGAGGAACCTCCACACAGTTTTCCAGAGTGGCTGCACCAGTTCACATTCCCACCAACAGTGTATGAGCGTTCCCTTTTCTCCGCATCCTCTCCAACATTTGTTGTGATTCTCTATTCTGTTCCACTGATCTATGTGTCTGTTTTTGTGCCAGTACCACACTGTCTTGATGACCACAGCTTTGTAGTACAACCTGAAATCTGGCATTGTGATGCCCCCAGATATGGTTTTCTTTTTTAAAATTCCCCTGGCTATTCGGGGTCTTTGTTCTGGTTTCTAACTTCCATACCGGAAGTTGTCCTCAGATCTCCAGTGATCTTTGTCTTTCCATTTATATCTTAAAATAAATTACCTAATAGCTGTTTGGAAGCTGTTTATTTGAGGGTGTTTATCTTCTACTGAAATGTAATATATGCAGGTGGCTAGCTGAGTTTTTCATTTGGTATCCCTAAATTTTAGCATAGGTAGATCTGTTCCCTAGCAGTGTGGGTTTCTCCTATGGGAGGAGCGGGGAGGAAGTGCCATTAGAACTTGTCACTGAAGTCCTTACTTCCCTTTTTTCACACTCTAGTACCTCACTGCCAGCTCTCCTCAGTGCCTGATTTTCTGAGACTTTCTAGTTTGCTTCTCCAGAGGCTCTACTCTCATCTCTGAGGGTGGGGGAAAGTTAGCCCTTTGTAGAGTAGATGGGAACCTACAGGTCTAGCTGTTCCTTACACACTCTTAAGCAGTCCCCAATCCACTCCCTTGCCTCACCTCTGTCTTTCAGGTAGGTGGTGCCACTAATCCCTGAGCCTTTCTGCAGTTGGGCGGAATGAATCAGCTCCTCCTGATTAACATGGCCCCATACAGGGACTTTGCTTTGATCTTCTTCCACTTTGGTCCAGAGTCACAATTGTCTCCTAGTTTTACTAAAGATAAACTCTGTGTTCCTTATTTTTGTTTTTCTCGTTGTTTAAAGGCAACTTTTCAGAGAAAAGGGAGGGGGGGGGGGGCAGGACCATTTTTATTTGGTCATCTGAAAACTAGAAGTCTTCCAAATGATATTGCATTAAGAAAAAAACCCAACCCCAGTCTTTCCTCCTCTGTTTCTCCTTTACTCTCACACCACTATCACACTCACAACACTTTTTTTTTTTAAGATTTTATTTGTAAATAATCTCTACACCCAATGTTGGGCTCAAAACTACAACCCTGAAATCAAGAGATACACACTTTACTGACTGAGCCAGTGAGGCACCCCCATACTTCTGATGCCAGATGTGTAGGGTTTGTTTTCCCTCAGCAAGCAATTCTGTGACACAAGCTGGGTGCCCTACAATTTAACTTAGTTCTCACACTACCTACCAGGAGATAGCCTCAGATCCCACAGGTGAGGGGATGAGTCCCACAAGACTGTCCTCCCCTTCAGGTGCCAATCACAAGTAGTAGGTACATAGCCTGGCCACAACTTCTGTCTGACTTGGCTACAAATTGGAGAATCCCATGGCCTCCTCTCTTTGGATTCAATTATTTGCTAGAGTGGCTCACAGAACTCAGGAAAACACTTACTTAGGTTTACCTGTTTATTAAAAGATATAATAAAGAATACAGATGAATAGCCAGATGACAAGACACATAGGGCAAGGTTCAGGAGATTCCTCAGAGCAGGAGCTGCCATCCCCATGGAATCAGGCCGTGTCACCCTCCCAATACGTGGATGTGTCCACTGACCTGGAAGCTTTCAGAATCTCATACTTCTGGGATTTTTACAGAGGCTTTATCACGTAGGCATTATCAATTATTAACTCCTTTCCAGGGCCTCTCCCTTCTCTAGAGAATGGGAGGTGGGGCTGAAGACTCCAAGCTTCTAATCACAGCTTGGTCTTTTTGGTGGCCAGCCCCTATCCAGAAGCCCACCAAGAGTTACTGCTGTCACCCAGGAAATTCCAAGGGATTTAGGAACTCTTTGTCAAGAATGGGGGTCAAAGACCAAATATTAGAACAAACAGTGCTCCTGCTATTCTTATCACTTAGTAAATTACAAAGGTTTTAGGAATTCTGTGCTGGGAACTGGGGGCAGTGAGCAATATATATTTTTTCTATTATCTCCAAGACATTCTTTATTATTTGTTCAATAAGTTTTTAGAGGAGAGGCTGGGGGAAGAATGGGAAAAGAAGACCAACAGTGGTGGAGAGCTGAGCTCTGCCTACTAGTAAGTCTTTTTTATTTTTTACTAGTAAGTCTTTACAACTTTACTGGTCTAGTCCAAAAGGGAATGTATTTGCTTACAAAACCAAATACCGGAAAGGCAGGTATGGCTAGATCTTACTAGAACTAGACACTTGATCCTCTTAGGACTCTCTAGAGATGGCTACATTCTCCAGTAGTAAGGAATAACTTGTGCTCATACCTTGACATTAGTAACAGCAGAGAGGAAAGAACTGCTTCCTATCGCTCAGCTATTGGAGTAAAAAAACATAGAATTTTAAGGATTTTATATATTTAAATATTTTCTTAAAAATTTATTTGAGAGAGACAGAGAGAAGGCGAATGTGAGAAAGAGAGCACAAGCAGGGGGGTGGGGTAGAGGGAGAAGCAGACTCTCCTCTGAGTAGGGAGTCTGATGTGGAGCTCCACCTCAGGACCTCAGGATCATGACCCAAGCTGAAGGCAGAGACTTAATCAACTGACCATCCAGGCACCCTGGATTTTATTTATTTATCTTAGAGAGAGATAGAGAGTTAGAAAGAGGGGAGGGGCAGGGAGAGGGAGAGAGAGAGAGAATCCCAAGCAGACTCTGAGTGTGAAGCCCAACACAGGGTTCTGTCCCAGAACCTTGAGATCATGATCTGAGCCAAAATCAAGTCAGATGCTTAACTGACTAAGCCATTCAGGCACCTCCCTAGAAAGATTCTTTGTCTTGAGCTATATCATAGACAGTGGTCTGGGAAGCTCCATTTGGGCCATGAGAATGAGGGAGAAAAGTAGTGGGTTTCTAAAGTACAGGGAAACAACACCTATGTTACCTGGGGGCATCACTGATGTTCTGCACCTTCACTGAACTGTGAACCTACAGTTCACCACTGCCCTTCAAAAGATTTCTCCTTTGTTGAGGTGGCCAGAAAACATAGGCTTCACTTATTACCTCAGTTCCCAAATATCTATAAGCATCTACTAATGCCACTGGATACTGAGAATAAAAATAATAATAAGGCCCAGTCACTGGACTTAAGGACCTCACAGTCTGATTGCCAAGAGAGTTATGTAAAGAAATAATTACAGAACAGTATTGTGAGTAGAGCAATCCAGAGGTCTAGAAGATGTACAGAGAAAGGAGGCCATAATTTCCTTTAAAGGAGCAGTATTTTATAGTGGTGATATAAGCTGGGTTTTGGAAAACATAAATATGAAAGCGTCGGCAAATTGGAACTGGGAAGACATTCCAAGCAGAAAAAAAAAGAAAAAAAAAACATATGCTAAGGCTTATTGGTTCAAAAATATTTACTCATTGCTACTAAGATACCTTGTACTAGGTAAGCATTGAGATACAATTCTAAAAAAAATAGTCATAGTCCCCGTTCTTGAAATTTGCAGTATGATGAAGTCAGACAATCAAATTTTCAAAAAAATAAATTAATTACAAACTGTGTTAACTGCCACAGAAGCGAAGTACACAACACTATGAGAAAGCAATAGGGCTGATAACAGTGGATGGTGATGTGGGTGGGTGGGGCAGTCCACAACATGGAGTATCCAGGGAACCACAACCATTTCCATGTTGCTGGATAAGAACAGGAGGTCCAGGGATCCCTGGGTGGCGCAGCAGTTTGGCACCTGCCTTTGGCCCAGGGCGCGATCCTGGAGACCCGGGATCGAGTCCCACGTCGGGCTACCGGTGCATGGAGCCTGCTTCTCCCTCTGCCTATGTCTCTGCCTCTCTCTCTCTCTCTCTCTCTGTGTGACTATCATAAAAAAAAAAAAAAAAAAAAAAGAACAGGAGGTTCAGCTGTCTTGGACAGGGCAACAAACTTGTTGCCCCCATTTTTAACCTTAGGGCTGTTCCACACTTGTAAACAGTTCTTCAAAACCCATGGGCAGAGAATCATAAATTCTAGAGTCTTTTCCTTTTTTTCAGCAAATTTAGCTTAGCTGAGAATTTCAAAATTCCTCTTGAAAATTATGGATACTCAAGTCAGACCTGATCGGTCATATCACTTCCTGCCTCCGTCAATAAGTCCAAATCTATCTGGAATTTCTCAAAATTCTTCAGTGGGTTTTTTTCAAGATCTTATTTTTAAGTAATCTCTACAATCAAAACAGGGCTTGAACCCACAGCCTCAAGATCAACAACTGCACGCTCTACCAAGCCAGCCAGGCACCTCTGGGTTTTCTTTTCTTGACCTGTTTTTCTTTTTTTCCAACTTCTCCAAACCATTGTGTCATTAGCTGCCTTCACCAATGTAGAGTTTTTTTATTTCTCAAATTTAAGATCAATTTTTAAGCATACATAGATATAGAAATTTTATTCATAAAATAAAATTTTAAGGATACATAATTACTTATGTATAATGCTTCCAATTAGTTTATCTATTATTATAGATAATAGCCTGCCTTTGTTTCCTCTCCTTAGGCTGGATGTAGAATGTAACTGCCCCCATGGAGAGGGGCAAGAAATCAAGGAAAGTAAGGAGACCAGCCTCAGTTATCATTGATGATGCCAAGAGACACTCAGCACTAGGACCATGTTATTTAAACATAAGTGAGAAATTAAGCTATGGAGTGACCTTTAAGAGGTTTGTCACATTAAGTGTACTTCGTATCACTAAAGACTTAACTACCAACAAGCTATACCTAAGTGAATTACCTAACTACTTCTGAGTGCTTTGAAATGACATCAATATTCAGCTTCCAATTTCTAATCTTTGTTGAACTTTTCGTTGTTGAATGCATTAAGTACACCAAGAGTTGGGGACAATTTTAAATGTTGACTTTGGATGTACTCTCCCTTCCACTATAAAAAATGACTAGTATTTTTGATGCCCATTTAGTAAACTAAGGCTACCAAGTTTTGTTCTTGTGTATGATATTATCAAGCTGTGGTGGGTAACTGTTTTATCCCATAAACTGGTTATACCAGGTTGGGTTCCTCTGATTCATACTGTTTAAAATTTGCAGTGTCTACATTCAGTTATAGAGAACATCCATCTAGAGCAGTCTATTAAATGCTTTACCTAGAGATGATGGCCAGAAGCACTCGGACCAGCTATCAAGGGCCTCAGCAAAATGACAAAGTATGATATATCTTCAGTGCCTTCCCCAAATCTATAGCTTTACCACTCCCCGTGTCTTTTCTTTTCAACTGCAATTTTTATGCTTTTAGCTCCTGAGGTAGTATGAGGAAGGCATTGAAAGAAATGTCTTGGAGGGACTCTGACAGTAAATTATTCTCTGGGTCTGGGAGTACATGTCTACACCTAAACTGTACTTATACATCTTGAAAGAGAGGCCACCAGGGAAGGAGGAAGGGCTCTGTGGGAACAAGATAAGGGAGGGAAGAGGTGCAGAAAGGAGGAGCTCTGATGAGAGTTCCACCCTCAGGGGCAGAAAAAGAGCCATCTACCCGTCTGGGTACCAGATAAGGATAAAGTTAAATGTTGTGTAGGGTGTTTGGAGACTTCATAACTTCTTCATGTTTTAATTTTTTTTAATCCCCTTCTGTTTTCCCATGGTGCTCCCAACAAAGCTCTTAAAATTGAAAGAGCCTATGTACTGATTCTGGTGCACAGTAAGACAGGGATACATCCCAATCCATAACTTCTCTTAGAGGAAAATGAGAATCAAGAAGTATAGTTGGTACTAAGAGATCAAAAAGGAAAAGAAAAAAAGCTAAATTTTTCAGAACTGTGGAAAGGAGAAAAGAGGTTCAAGGAGTCAGGTCACAGAGAATCTAACTGGGAAGAGTTCCCTAACAATCCCTAGGGCAATACAACCTTCCTTCGCCTTGTATCTGTCCTCCCCAGTGTTCCATGTTTTCAAATGACTAACTCTTCCTTCTTCACACTTAATCCAAACTCTCATATAGGCAAGAGAGGTATAGGGAGTACCAGGACCCCCATGGCAAAACTAAAAGGCTTCACAGAAGAAGAAGACACATATGAACTTTTTTTTTTTTTAAGATTTTATTTATTTATTCATAGAGATGCAGAGAGAGAGAGAGGCAGAGACACAGGCAGAGGGAGAAGCAGGCTCCATGCAGAGAGCCTGACGTGGGACTCGATCCAGGGTCTCCAGATCACGCCCTGGGCTGCAGGCGGCGCTAAGCCCCTGCGCCACCGGGGCTGCCCACATATGAACTTCTTAATTTGGTATCACCTCTAACAGAATTCTTGTATGACTGTATTCTTCTGGGTCAGCACCCCAGAGATCTCTAGGGCAAAAACCATTTTTCAAGAGGAATAGCTACTTTCTATTTAGTTTTTTGTAAGGAGAGGGTAGTAGGGCAGAGCCAGTCCTATGAGAAATATTCAGTAAAGGAATTTCTCAGAGTCTCCTACCTATACTTCAGAGCCCTTGATTTCCTTGCATTTATTCCTGAATGTGATTATATTAGCCAGGCAAAAATGGCCAACAGTTCATATTAATGGCTGTAATTCGTGTTCCTTTTACCTTGCCAAGGCAAGTGTCTCTATCCTTTCCTTTTATTGGGTTAATTTTTCAGCATTAATGAAAAACATCCTTGAATACTTTGTACCAATATCAGATTTCTTTTCTTTTTTTTAAATTTTATTTATTTATTCATGACACACACACACACACACACACACACACACACACACACAGAGGCAGAGACAGTCAGAGGGAGAAGCAGGCTCCATGCAGGGAGCCTGACATGGGACTCGATCCTGGGTCTCCAGGATCATGCCCTGGGCTGAAGGCAGCGCTAAACCGCTGAGCCACCCAGGCTGCCCTCAATATCAGATTTCTTATGTCACTTTTATACATACCAGGAAATGAAGACCCTCAATCAGCCCATCTGAAGCAGGAGATCCCCTTCTTTAACTGTCTCATTCTATCTCTGGTCCTGGTGTTCTTCTGATCTAACCATTTATTTACCTCCCAGTTTTCTAGGATGCCCTACCATATATATCCTCAAGGGAATCTTGAGTAACACTCAGGCTATATCCCATTTCCTGCCCTAGTACCCCTCCCCTTTTTTCTTGGTTTTGGACTGGTGGCTGGAAGGAACTATGAGAGCATGGCCAGCCCTTTGAGGGTAGGGCCCTATAGAGTTCTGGTTGTAAGAATGATCTCTGCAATCTGACAGCATGCATCAGAATCCTCTCTCCTCTACTAAGATCAAATGTCTAAGTTCCCAACAGCTATAAAATAAGAATCAAAAAACCTTGACATGGCCAGGCTGAGGCAGCCATGTGAGAAGACTGATGATGCAAGGAATTGAGGTCTTCTGCCAACAGTCAGTAAGGAACTGAGGCCTCTGTCAAGAGCCACGTATGTCAGCTGTCTTGGAAGCAGATCCAATAGTCCCAGTCAGGCCTTCAGATGACTACATCCCTGGCTGACACCTGGACTGCAAACTCATGAGACCCTGAGCCAGAACCATTCAGCTAAGTTGCTCCCAGGTTCCTGGCCCTCAGAAACTATGAGATAGTAGCAGTTTGTTGTTTTAAGCTGTTAAATTTGGTAACTTTTGGGAGTACATAGCAATACATAACCAATATAAAATGTTTTCTCTCTCTTGAATCTCAACCCCCAGAACCAAAACTCTGTGTTGCATTCCTGCCCAGTACTAAAATAAGTGTTCATTCAGAGCTTACTGTGTGGTAATAACAGTGCCTATCTCATTGGGTTGGGAAGATTGAGCATGATAATGCATATAAAGTACTTAACGTGAGTCTAGCTCACAGTAAGCACTCAACCAATGCTAGTTACCACAATCATACAGAAACACAGGTCTGTGGGTAGTTGCTCTAGATCTTGGAACCTGGGAGGCAGGCTTAGGGCATAGCATAGTGAATGAAGATTCAGAGTTGAGGGGGTAGGGAAGGAAATCCTAAGGTACTTCCTTCCACTCCTAGTAGTTCTTAGGGATCAGGCCTAATGTGGTGCTGCAGCCAGCATTCCCTTCCATGAGAGTAGGAGGGATAGGTCAGAGGAGAGACATAGCTTTTTAGTGGCCTCTAAAATGACTAAAGCAATATGTAAAAAGGTAGAAAACGTTTACTAAATGCAAAGAGGGAAAGAAAACAAGAGATTAGAGTGGCAGAAGTCATCTTGAACTGCTTCTTACTTTTGCTTTGGTACTATTGTGTTTATTTTTAACTTCCACTGGGCCAAGCAGAAGCTATCCTCCAAATACTCCTTATGGTACACAATCATACACTCTGCAGCTTATAACAAAGCACGGGTCTATTGTTTGTTATCTGTTCCCGATCCAGGCCATCTCTGATATGAGTTATATAGAAATGTGGTAGGTTCTGGGAGCTGCAAGTCAACAGGCTAGTCCTCAAGTCGTTTTTTTCTCAGGGGAGACACACACTAAGGGAAAGAAGGGAAAGAAGGGAAAGAAGGGAAAGAAGGTTTTGGAATACTAAGAACAAAGTGAAGAATGTGAAGAATAAAGTGAAATTTTGTCCAGCAATGTGCCAAACTAAAGTGTTCTTCAGAAAAGAAAGTGAAGAACATTTAAGAGCCAAGAGTGGTCAGAGACAGGCTAAAATAAAATGGGTCAGTTAGAGCAATCTTGGAATTAATTTGGTGAATGTGGCTCATACACTGAATCACTATTCTTAAATACACTGGGGTGTCAGCCTCACAATTTTTTTATCAGTTTCAATCACTATCATGTCTCCATTGCCTCTCAGAGCCTAGCACATAGTAGGAACTTCATAAATATTTGTTAAATTAATGAAGATGTGACTCAACATAGATCAAGAAGTAGGGGTACATAGAGATCTATTATTTAAAGATACATATAGACTTATTTCTTAAGTTATACACTTTTGATTCACACTGGTGTTTTTTTTACTGATCTCCAATATATTTCAGTAGTCAATGTGTAGTATGTATCCCATCTGGAGACTTGGTCAGGTTTCAAATTCCCCATGTCCTCTACTCACTTGTTAGACAAGTTAGAAAGAAGACTATAGCTTTGCTTTGTGGATAGTGGAAATAGGCAAGCTAGCTGTTTCAAATATGTTATATGAGAAAATTATAGCTTGAATTCACGGGTCAGTAGTAACACATTAGCAAAGAATTAATTTTCCTATACTTCCTTTGAGGGTTGTAACTATCATATCTTTAAGGGTTAGAAATACTCAAATGCTTGTCTAACATATGCCCTAAGTCCCCAGCCCTCCCACCCAAATGATCCACTATTAGAGAAACTGCTTTGATAAGTAAGACCAGCTGCTTAATTCAATGTAGACTCTACAAGGGTACTGCATTACTGTTGTTCTCTTTGTATGAATAAAGAGGAAATCTAAGGAATTTCAGTATTTTCTCTGTCATTTCTGGTATGGAAAAGAGACATGAACTGTATTTGTTTGACTAGAACCCTTTAGTCCTATAGGACTACGTATCATTTCAAAAGTCTCCTGTAAGGTAAACAAATCTATATAAGGAGATCCTATAGCATAAAGGATGAGAGTAGGAGGGCATAGGAATCACACACAGGAATCACTCCAGAGTTACCTACGAGTTTCACCAATAGTCTGTCTACAGACAGCTTACTGTGAGCTTCCTCAGAGCTTAACTTGGGAACAGTACAATCATCTGGAGCCATTCTGTGCCAAATGACGGCCATCTGCTTTCCACGTGCCCTTTCTACTTGGACAAATAAAAACGATCACCCCACATGAAAACCCATAAATTCATATTACCTCAAAGACACTCAGCCCCACCTCAGAGCAGTAATATCTCAACAGCAACTCTTTGGATATTAAGAATGGATCATCTAGAATAAACCTTGGAAGTACTTGGAATGTATATTTCCACAAGAAAAAAGATTCCTTATTCCTTTCTGGGAAACATTTATCTTCCTACCTGTCTATAATCAGATTAGTCAAATG
This sequence comes from Canis aureus, assembly GCF_053574225.1. Lineage (NCBI taxonomy): Eukaryota > Metazoa > Chordata > Mammalia > Carnivora > Canidae > Canis > Canis aureus. The sequence continues at coordinate 53,023,383 of NC_135621.1, forward strand.
ATGTACAAAAAGCAGGTGAACAATTTTTTATAAACCCTCACTTAAAGCACTAAATTCTGACCATGGTGATACTATTTTTAAATGATGCATGATTTATTATAATCCTTTATTTATATTAATCACACATTTCCTTATCTTCATAGATAACCCACTCTTTAGGTATTAGGGATCTGGGAGCAGTGGATAAAAGAAGAATTTAATTTATTCATTCAGCAAGTATTGTGCTTACTAGATGTTATTGGCCTGGTAGCAGCAGTGGGATGCAAGAGTGATACTATGTTTACTGAGAGCAGACCCTGTGGCTTTTTCACTCTTTTCCTCATTCAGAAGATCACTATAGCTATATATATATATATATATATATATATCAATTAATTGATTTTTTTTTAAATTCTATTTTTAAATAATCTCTACACCCAACATAGAGCTCGATCCACAACCCTAAAATCAAGAGTCACATACTCTACTGGCATCTCTAATTGATTTTTAATATTATCTGCAGCATTGCACCAAATTGCACTGTAATTTTTTAAGAACAGAGTTTTATCATTTTTATACTATATGTATTATAAATCTGGGGCAGTTTGACAGAGGGCAAAAGTATTTAGTTTACCTAAATTAGAAAGATTATTTTGTCAAAACAAACAAAATCAGGAAAACACTTACTTTGAGAGCCAATGTTGTCATGGTACCATAAAATTTGCCACTTCGACACTATTGATGAAATAAATAACAGTGATTAAGAAGTAGCCAAATTCCCAGGCTTGTGGAAGCTTGGGAATTGCTTAGATAAAAAGAGCAGGTGGTGAGAGAGCTCCAACATCAAAAAGAGAATCACAAAGGCAGAGGTTTACAGCTTTGGCACCACCCTGCCTTTGAGAAATCTCTTTAGAAGGCAAAGGGCACTAAGGTGACCACTGATTTAAAAATAAAAATCTCCCCTAAAAACACTTTATATAAAGGGGTGAAGAGAGGAGAGTCAAACATTATTTATACACACATGTGCAAATATACACATAGGTCAATTTATGTACACATACATATACATGTGTATGTCTACATATAGACAGATACAGATATACACATATACAATAGTATATTTCTGAGAGAAAGTAATGGAGAGAAGTACAGGAGTCAAAGGGAAACTGTATGGATCCTCCCGCCCCCAGGATTTTGAAAGGTTTTGCTTGACTTTTTGAAGAATGCACCCCACTGAAAGGGAGAGAGCAATCAGAAAGAATTCATACCTGCTGAACCCGTTTTGTTTTTTCTTTTCTTTTAATTTGCCTGCAACTAAGCAGCAGAACTGGTTGGGAATTCTTTTTGGACAGAGGGTGGTTTAGGACCTGCTATTATGGGGAACTTAGTCATTTTAGAGTCCATAGTTTTAGAAGAAAAGAAAAGTTATTCCAACTTATTCCAACAATTAAAATGGAAGTTTCACAAGAGCACACACTCGCTTATAGCTGTATAACCCCAGCATATAATTCGCCCTCAGTAAATATTGTTGATTGAATATATGGACAGATTAAAGGATTTTTTTAAAGATTTATTTATTTATTTATGATAGGCATAGAGAGAGAGAGGCAGAGACACAGGAGGAGGGAGAAGCAGGCTCCATGCCAGGAGCCCAACATGGGACTCGATCCCGGGACTCCAGGATCGCGCCCTGGGCCAAAGGCAGGCGCTAAACCGCTGCGCCACCAGGGCTGCCCCAGATTAAAGGATTAATCAATGAGATCAGTGAGTATGGATTGTTTGCTATATGCAATGGAGAATGCAAGGAAGTCTAAGACATAACTGCTACCTTCCAGAAGCTTTGTAGCCAGATAAGAACAGAAAGTTAATAATCATAAAGTAGTTGGAGAACAATAGACACATAATAGCAATAATAAAAGCTACGTTATGTGGTTCACTCTACAAAGCTTTCAAAAGGGCTTGGAGAACAAAAAAAGATGATACTGAGTTTGCCTTAAATAACTGACCAGATTTAAATAACTGCCTGCTTACTAATCCACTTCTCCAAGTGGCATCTTGGTGGTTCTGGCCATATCCTTATAACCTCCTGGGCCAGTTCTAATAATTTAAAATTTTAAGAATAAGTTAAATCCATCTGTCATCTACCCACAAGTGCAGCACTGTTTTCATTAAGAGAGGAAGAAACAGAGAAGGAATTATTTTACTTTTGTTTTTTAAAGATTTTATTTATTCATGAAAGACACAGAGAGAGGCAGAGACATAGGCAGAGGGAGAAGCAGGCTCCATGCAGGAAGCCCAATGTGGCACTAGATCCCGGGACTCCCGGGATCATGCCCCAAGCTGAAGGCAGACACTCAACCACTGAGGCACCCAGGCATCCCTATTTTATTTAAGATTTTATTTATTTATTTGAGAGACACAGAGAGAGAGAGCATGAGCAGAGGAAGAGGCAGAGTGAGAGAAGAAGGGAGAAGTAGACTCTCCGCTGAGCAGGGAGCCTGATACAGGGCTTGATCCCAGAACCCTGGGATCATGACATAAGCCAAAGGCAGACACTTAATGGACTAAGCCATCCAGGCGCCCCATGAATGATTTTATAAAATAGGTATGGTGACCATATATTTGGGGATCCAACTACCCAATTTGAAATTGAGACTTTATAGAAAAATCCATGCTCAGGCAGCCTGGGTGGCTCAGCGGTTGGTTTAGTGCCACCTTCAGTCCAGGGCGTGATCCTGGAGACCCGGGATCAAGTCCCATGTCGGGATCCCTGCATGGAGCCTGCTTCTCCCTCTGCCTGTGTCTCTGCCTCTCTCTCTCTCTCTCTCTCGAACAAATAAATAAAATCTTAAAAAAAAAAAAAAAAAAAAGGAAAGAAAAATCCGTGCTCAATAAATACTTGCAGATTGTCTGATCCAGATCTCCTGGCCCTCTCTTCACTCATTGCAGGGAATGTGTTATTGCTCATACAGTGGACTCTATAGTTCTTTCCTTTAATGAATACTTCAGGAAAGTCAGCTTTCAGAGAAAGCCTGCTGATAACCTAAAGATTGATTTGGGTTGAAAACTGATCTCCAGGTAGCCCTTTGCAGCTTAAAAAAAAAGATGAATGGATAAAATGGATGAAAGCCACTTTATCTAATTTGAATGAAGTGAAAGCTATAAACCTCAACAGACAGGGAGGGATTCTGCAGCTTCTCAGAGAGATTTTACAATACTACTGTACTAATGCTGCTGCACCTATACCTATGATTTCCCAGTTTTGCCTAATATTTTTTTTTGCAGCATTATGCTTGGATGACAAAATGTTTTTCTTTTCTACTATGCTGGTCTCTCACTTGCTCTCTACCTACCCTGTCCTTTAGTCAGTTTGTAGAGAGAAATGAGTTTGCCTATTATCCCAAGAACAAGCTTTGCTGAATTTAATGGGAAATGGGGTCCCAGTAGCACTTTTGGAAGACACTGACAAGTATCCTGGAATGCAAGCAGCATATGGCATGAATCTCTTCTAAAGTTCTTTGTTTTGCATAGCTCTTGAAACAAAACAAACAAAACAAAAGACACAAAGACAAACTTTTTACGGAGAAACAAAACAGGTACAGAAAAACATACAAAACAAACATAGAGCTTAATGAGTCATTATAAGGTCAACACCTTTATAACCACAATCCAGGCCAGGAAACAGAACTTTACCACCCCAGGCCCCATCCAGGAGCCCCTCCATATCCCCAGTCCAACGATACCTTCTTATCTTGATAAAAGTAACCACTATGCTGAGGATTAAAGCAAACCTTGCTTTATGTTTGTATTACACATGTGTGGTAAGACATCAAGCGTGCAACTCTAGACTACAGCTTAGTGTTGTCTACAGTAAGTCTCTTAATGTATAGGTTTCTTCTTCAATGTCTCCCTAGTCATTTTGGTTATCTAAAGCCTGACCTCTAGTTGACTCCACAGAGAGAAAAATGAGAGTGCTATTCCCTGAGTTCTTGCATGTTGATAAATATTTTTTTTTGTGCTTTTGACACCTGATGGGTCAGTTTTGCTAATATACCTCTGCTTCACATTTGGTTTGAGTACTTAACTATGTTACTCCATTTATGTCTAGCATTAAAGTGTTGACAAGACTGATGATAATATAATTGTTTTTGTCATATAAAGCACACATTCCCTTTTCCCTAGATGCCTAAAAGACTTATCCCTTTTTCTCTAAAGTCTAACGATTTGGGGCACCTGGGTGGCTCAGTTAAGCATCCGACTCTTGGTTTTAGTTTAGGTCATCATCATCTCGGGGTCATGAGAATGAGCCCTGCATCAGGCTCCACACTCAGCAGGGAGTCTTTTTGGGATTCTCTCTCTCCTTTTCCCTGTCCCTCTCCCCGTTCCTCGCTCTCAAATAAAACCTGGCTTGCAGTTGCATGAATTCAGCACCAAACTGTTCTAGTGCCTTCCATCCTTACTGGAGACCTCTTGCACTCATCTGCCATTTGAGTGGGGTACCTACCTCCCAATTTCAGCTGCTATTCTCAAATAAGTCTTCTGCCTCTCCAGTACGTATCTGTTGGCCATTTTTCTCTGCTCTGTTTTCAGGTTTACTTAGAGGCCGTTATTATTTTCCTCTGCTTTCTACCATACAAATGGCAGGACTTGCGGATTTTGGTACCTTGTTTTCATTTGCTTGTATTTTGGGTTTTCTAGAGTTACTCCTTCACCTAATTTTATTGTAAATGTTTTTGGTCTTGCTATCTAGTGGTTCCATGTTTTGTTATGCAGGGATGTTGAGAGATTAAAAAACTATGTGGCTGCGGCCATCATTCCAGAATCTTTTCAATCCTAAAACATTTTTTTTAAATGTATATTGTCAACACAACAATATTGCCCAGCACACAGCCCACAGAAAGATGGCTTCCTGACCAGGCAGGTTGCATCAGGGATCTTAAAGCTAGATAGAGCTTCAAGAAATCATCTGGACCAGTTCATGTTTTCAGGCAAGAAAAGCATCATCCTAAATTCAGAAGACATAGCAGTGGCACTTCAGAATTAAGTAGGATGTGGAACCTATTATTTAGTCATTTTACATTTTGTGGTTTTCTTATAGTGTTCATACAATAGAACCTAAATATATAAATACATACCACAAAATATTGCTCACTCAAGTTAAAATAAACTTGAATATTCAAACAGTTCAGAAGTACAAACGACAGGTTATGTAACATCTGCGTATGGGTAATAGTTAAAATTTCTGTATTAGTTACAGTCATGAAAGAAATATTAACTGAAAGTAGCTACTTTTTAAGACAAATCTGAAAATCAGCTAAGAGTAACATCCAATTCAATCAGTTGTGAATAGCTTTTTGAGTGAGTCAGAATATTTTAATGCAAATTCTTGTGAATTAACTAGGGAATAAAATCTCTGGTGATGATAAAATATTGAATTAACAAATGATAGAAGGATTTTTTTAAAAAGGAAAGACAGCTATCTATAATAACAAAAAGAAATAACTATAATACAAGATGAAAATAACCTAAAAGCAAACAGAACATGTCATTAATAGAGTCCTTCATTATCTAGCATGGGCTGTAATGGAGAACACGGCAAGTGTAATTCTGTTATCTCACCCTAGGCAGTACGCACACACTGTAAAATCCATCTCTTCATTTTCTGGTTGAAAAGATCATTGTAAAAAAGGACTGCCAGGGAGTGGAGGTCATGCTGATTTATTGGCAATTAAACCTGCAGGATTTCTGCACTCCCTTCAAAACAAAGTATCCAAGGCTATTCAGCCAGGATGATTACATAGTGGGCTATCTACTAAAGCCCAGGAGTCTTTCTGTTAGTGCACAACGGATACAATTGACTTGGCTGTATTTAGAAGATTACTGCTATTTTCTGTGCAAATTCTTGTTGTATCTTCCGCAACCGCCTAGGCCCAAAGAATTACCTTGTTAGTCAATTTAATAAGTAGAATCTTATGAAATGATATATAATTCTGCTTCGGTGTATAAAAACTGTGGTACAAATACAAATATGGACTCATATAAAGCAAGTGAATGTATTACTGAATCTATTTAATTGGTCTATGTTGCCTGATGCCTGAGCCCTAGCTTTCTGAAATGGTTGAGATATTTTTAGGTTTGATACTTATTATGAACTGAATGCTTGTATCTCCCTAAAATTCATATGTTGAAATATTAACCCCTAGTGTGATGGTATTAGGAGGTGGGGCCCTCAGGAGATAATTAGGTCATAAGGGTAGTGCCCTTATGAATGGGTTTAGTGCCCCTATAAAAGGAACTCCAGAGAGATCTTCCACCCTCTCTTTGCAATATGAGGACACAAGGAGAAGTCAGCAGTCTGCAACCCAGAAGTGGGCTCTCACCAGAATCCAACCATGCAGAAACCCTGATCTTGAGAGTTCCTGCTTCCAGAATTGTGAGAAATAAATTTCTTTTGTTTATAAGCCATCTGGTCTATGGTACTTTGTTATAACAGCCTGAACTAACACAATACCAGAGCATATAAGTAGCTTTTATCTATTCCATGTCTAGATATAACCCAGGTTACTTAGGCTAGCTCTTTAGGTCATGAGTGCTATATACATTTCTGATGCCCTACAGATGGTGATGGGTAGGTAGGCTTAGGTGGTAGGAATGATGGAATCTTAGCAACACATGTAGGTGGAAAAGAGAAGGAAGGGAATACATTAGCTGAGGGTGGAGAATAGTAATCAGGTTAACATTTCTGCCTCTGCCCAACCCTACCTGCCAAAATGAATCTGATTATACTTGAGTTGTCCTACTCCTTAGAAATAGGAATGTGGTCACTGTATACTGTACCATATTGGATTATCTGCCTCAGGCACTAGCCTGTCTGTATCAATCCTAGCTTTCTTCTCTTGGGTTTGTATGCCCAAGGTCTCATTTATTCATCCATCTATCCATTCAGTAAACATTTATTGAGATTTTAATATATGCCAGTTACTGTTCTAGGCCCTCACAATATAGCATGTCTCTGTAATGTACTCTGCTTTTTAATTTTTAAAAAAGATTAATTTATTTTGAGAGAGAGCGAGCGCACACACATGGCAGAGAGGAAAGAGGGAGAGGGACAAGCAGACTCTGCCCAGTGTAGAGCCCAACAGAGTGCTTCATCCCACAACCCCAAGACCACAACCTGAGCCAAAAACCAAGAGTCAGAGGCTTAACAGACAGTGCCACCCAGGCACCCTTGGGATTTCTTTTATAAAATCATTAATCCCATGAACCCTTGTGACCCAAACCCTTCCCAAGGCTCCACCTATAAAATACTATCCCGTTGGGGATTAGGTTTCAGCATATGAATTTGGAGGGAACACAAACAGTCTATAGCACATTCAGAAAACAATGGCGTTATTGTAACAGAAACATCTTGCCTCTCTACAGTGAGTGTGCTTTTTACTACAGGCCTTCTCAAATATTTTCAGAATATTTTAGAATAACATGTTATTATTTAAAATATTTGGTTGCATTTTTTAATAATAAAAATCTCAATTACCAGTAAGATTTCCATCAATACAGCCTCGTATTAATTTCCTTCCCATGGGTACCCACATCAAAAAGTTTTGCATTGGTGGCTAGCAAAGAGCTGTGTCATTCTGAACTAGTTATCTGAAAAAGCTATTAGTAAGTCTCAGCCACACTTTCTCTTTTCAAAATAGAGCTACTCTAGATCACCACAGGACCTAGGTAACTCGAGATGAAGAAAAAAAAAGAATCATTCATTAGGAAGTGTGAGAAATGTCTTAGGGTTGATTTTGTTTAAATGCCAATGTGAATTGATCATTAGCATTTGCGAGAGCTGTGCAAATAACACCACCTAAGGGGCTAAACCAACATGGGATTGTTTCAAAGCAATTAATTCACTTCCAAGTTTCTTGTATTAACACCACCTTATTTCCCTAGTGTAGATATACAATTTGTCTTAAAAATCAACCCAAAACTGTGATATTCCACCAACAAGATTACAGGGGTGAAAGCACAACCCCCTAGTCAAAGGCAAATTGTAGTCATATTAGTATGCTAATGAGCTAAGTGATAAACTGTGGGTCAAATTTCCCCTTCTTCAGCTTAAAGAGCACTTGAAAAGGCTTATTTCTAAATGTCTGGGAAACCTAGAAGCAGCAACAATTAAGATTTATAACATGAACGTTATCTGTTCAGCAATATGAAAATTTAGTTAGACTAAACTAAAATAAAACAGGATTCTTCCTAATGATTTTCAAGTTAATGGGAAACACGGCTTCAAGGAAACATACTGAATTATTCAAAATCTGGAGTGAAGTCTTTTCAAAAATCCTAATTTTACAATTTTTAAAAATTAGGTCTGCTTTGTCTAGTCAAGGAAATTTAAGGGAAGCCAAGGAAGAAAATAGTGGAGAAAGAAAAGTTGAAAGGAGATAACGTTTTCATGAGAAAAAAAGTTTACAGATGTCAATTTCTCTTTCCTGACCACCTATCAAAGACGACTTTCTTAATTGAAACTACTCTCAGGACCTGATTTCACCAGGTCACAAAACATGTATGTGCTTTTATACAGTTTTTCTACAAATATCCATTATCCTTTATACGTACGTGTTCATTTTATTCATTCCTTAAAACCCAAAGCAAGTCTGACTGTATTTTGCAGCATCCAGATCAGCTTCTTGCCTGTGGAGCAGGCTGGGGAAGGCAGAGGCAGGACCCCAGATGGCCAGGAAATGTGGTAGAGAGAACCTGAAAATGGATGTGGATCCATTTTCTGTGCATCCACATTCAACTCTATCCTCTGCCACTTCCACAGGCTGTGAAGCCACAGGCAAGTTATCCCATTTCCCTAGGCCTCAACTTTGACAATTATAAAAGGGACATAATAAAGCTTTAGGTCCAAGGCAGTGGTCCCAACCTTGGCTGCACAGTCGAATCACCTGAAGAACTTTAGATACACTGCTGACTGGGTCCCACTCCCAGAGTTTCTAAATTTATCTGTGTGGCTGTTGCAATGGCATAGGGAATTTTAAAACTCCCTAAGTGATTGTAATGGGCAGATGAAGTGAAGAACCAGTGCTCTAAGGGTGTTCCGAAAATTAGTTAAACAAAGCTAAACAGTATGTACTTGACAAGTAGTAGGTCAAAAATTATTTATTTCCTTTTTTCTACAGTTGGTTTTTCTCTTTGTGTTCATAGTCATGTGTGATCTTAGCTGGAAGCTATGAGAGAGAATTCATTCAAAGATTTGTTTTATTTTTTTATACTTTTTTATTTTGAAATAATTAAAAAAAATTTTATAATAAATTTATTTTTTATTGGTGTTCATTGAAATAATTTTAAACTTAAGAGTTGTGAGAGCAATACAAAGAATGCCTATACACCCTTCACCCAGATTCATCAATTGTTAACAATGAACTACATTCACTCTATCACTCCTCCTTATTCTCTATACACATATAATTAATATAATTTTTTTCCTGAACTACTTGAAAGGTAGTTGCAGAAAACATGCAACTTTACCATTAAAGAGCATGTATTTATAAAGAACAAAGACTTTCTCCTACATACCTACAGGACAATTATTTGGGAAATTTAATATTGTACAATACTATTATCTAAACTACAGTCCATATGTAATTTCTCCAATTTCCCAATAATATCCTTAAGGCATCCCACCATGCTCTCGTCCCAACATTCAGGATCCAATGCAGGATGGTGCACTGCAGTTGGTGTCATGCCTTTTTCATTTCTTTTAATCTGACATAATTCTGCTGTCTTTCATGACACTGAAAGTTTTTGAAAAATACAAGCCAGTTTTTTTTTTTTAAATATTTTATTTATTTATTCATGATAGTCACAGAGAGAGAGAGAGGCAGAGACACAGGCAGAGGGAGAAGCAGGCTCCATGCAGGGAGCCCGACGTGGGATTCGATCCCGGGTCTCCAGGATCGCGCCCTGGGCCAAAGGCAGGCTCCAAACCGCTGCGCCACCCAGGGATCCCAAGCCAGTTGTTTTGTATCCCATGCCATCTTTTTTGTAAGTGTACAGTTTAATGATTTCTGGTAAATATATAGAGTTGTGCGGCTATCACTATAATCCAGTTTTAGAACATGTTCATCATCCTCCCCAAATTCTGCTTTCCCACTCAAACTCCCAGCCCTAGTAACAACTGATTTTCTTGATAGTTTGGACTCTCCAGAATGTCAAGCGATAGAATTATACAGTATTGTATCTGGTTTTTTATATCTGACTTCTTTGACTTAGTCCAATGTTACTGAGATTCACCCATTTGCAGCATATCTCAGTAGTTTTCCAGTTTTTTCTTTTCCGGTTTTAATGCTGAATAGTACTGTTGTATGGATATACCACATTGGTGGGCAGCTTCTAAGATAGCCTTCAACGACCCCTGCCTTCTGGTATTCATGGCCTTGTGTGGTTGCTTCCTATTGAGAATGGGGTGGACTTAGCAACTTGCTCCTAAGAGATATCCCACTAAGCAAGGTCCAGATTCCTGACCCATAGGAACAGTGAGAAACTAAACACTTATTGTTTTAAGTTACTACATTTTGGAGGGGTGATCTGGGCATAACAACAGATAACTAATATACTATATTTTGTTTATTCATTTACTAGCTGATGAACATTTGGGTTGTTTCTGGGTTTGGACTCTTATATATAATATTGCTATAAATATTCACATTCATGTTTAAAGGACTTTTCTTATGGCACCAAGCTCACTTGACTTGTACTATTCCTATAGTTCCAATTGCCACCTTGGTTTTTTAACTGTTTCCCTGCTTAAAGTACTTTCTTATCTTAACAAATAAAATTGTGCACTCTACCAACTAGACCCTACAGTAATATTTTAAATCAGGACACAATATGTTAAAGAAGTAAATAGACTTAATTTAAAAAATCAATAGGTTCCAAACTATACAGAGCATCAACTACTTCTTGATAGAATATTAATATTTCAGGATATTAAAAGCCAATTTGGGGACAGCAGTGATTATTTGTTTAATTTTTGCTAGATATGTGTATAGTGTAAAGGGTAGTTTTGTGCCCTAGGAGAATTAAGGCCATATACTCTTTTTCCACCTCCCTGCTCTCCAAAGCATGTATCTCTTAGAAAAAAACAAAACAAAATTTAAATCTACTATGCTTGCACAGTGGTTACTGCATTCCTTTAATCTGAACTAAGAATAAAGTCACCATGACCATGTTTTCAAGATTTTCTTTGCATAGCCAATATATGGACCAATTTCTAATAGTTAGTGTCTAATGAACCCTTAGTATGTGCCAGGTATTATTCTATACTCTTCATATGCATTACACTTAATTTAATTCTTACAATGATCTTAACTGTCACAACTCCCTCAGGTAGGTACTCATAACAGGATGGTCTCTTCACACAATTCTAGGAGATGCCATTCATGTTGTAGTTTATATGAATGCCTGCAATTATATAGTGCTAGGCTGCTTGTTGCTATTGTCTATTACATTTTCTACTCAACAGATGAAGATGCACAGAAATGTTAAGAATCTTGTTGAAGCTCACCTACTTTGTAAGTGGCTGAGCTAGGATCTGTAACTAGGCTATCTAGCTTCAACCAGGGCATGAACTCTTAGACACTGTATTCTTCTGAAGAATCCTAATTTGAAGTTTAAAAAAAAGTCATGTTAGATATGGCCATTTTACTTTTATTTTTTGATATGGTCATCGTAGATAATTATTTCTAGGGCATTGTTTCTCAAGGAATGATCCCAGACCAGAAAGATCAGCATTCACCAGCAAGCTTGTTAGAAACGTGAAATGTAATGCCCTAGTCCCATCCCAGATATACCGAATCAGAAAGTCTGGGATGGGACCCAGCAATCTGCACTTTACAAGACTCTAGTTGATTCTGATGCACGCTCAACTTTGAGAACTACTAAGTTTAAGGAAATATAAGTTTCAAAAAAAAAAAAAAAAAAGGAATACTTAATGGTATTTAGATTTCTTTTGCTATTTGCTTTAGGGTAAGTTTTATTTCAAGTAATCTACTCAAGTTAGTCCCTGTGTTTATTATACTCTTGATCTATATTATAAGAATGAATGATCTTACAGAATTCAAGGAACAGGCAAGGGTGAGAATAGGGCAATCACTCTTTCTGGCTCCCCTATAAAAGTGATGTAGCTACTCCCTTGTTTTCTGTCTCCTCTTTCAAATGTTCGAAAAGGAAAATCTGATTGATTTAGCTGTGTGATGGGGGGCATCCTCTTGAGCCAGTCAAGTACCCACGGCTTACTTGCCTGAGTCTAGGAGAAGGATGAGGTCACATAGTACAAATAGGCCAGAAGGGCTCTGTTGTGATGGCAGCAAGTCAGAGTCTTTTAGAGGTGAGGATGGATGGAATCGATGATCTGCATCTCTGATACACACTTTATGTTTAAAATAATGTGGTAAACATACGTCAGGCTCCCTGCATGGAGCCTGCTTCTCCCTCTGCCTGTGTCTCTGCCTCTCTCTCTCTCTCTCCTGTGTATTCTCATGAATAAATAAAATCTTTAAAAAAATAATGTGGTAAGCATAAAAAGAATGCATTTGTTCTATCATATTTGATATTGAACATGTGGCATTTGAGCTCCTTAACTGGTTTGGGAAAAGATTCTATGGACCTGGCTAGTGGAGAAGCCCAGTGCAGAGCTGCAACGAGTGAGGTTCAATACACTTCTCTGTCAAGTAGCAACACAGATACTGAAGTAAATAAAAGGGGAAAATTCATTTGCTAGATTAACTGAAGTAAGGCTGGCATTTTTTTCCTCATAAAGATCTGAAGATATTTTTCAAAAGAATATGAAATGCAGTATCTGCTTATGAGAAATTAAGTCCAATGGTAGTTCAGACGTGTTCAAAATGACACTACCATTAGCTGAATTATACATTGTATCTAGCTATTACCTGAACAGCCTGTAACCTTTGAACAAATTCTGAGCGGTAGTCTGGCTACCTTGTTTCTATCATAAGTATTCTCCTGAGGCGCAGTTGATTGGATCAAAGGTAGACATCTGACCAAGGAAAAACAAGCCATTTTAGCGAAATAGGTTTTCTATCTCAACACTCCCGATAGCTGAGGCACATTAATGGTGGAGGAGCAGAGCAAAGATCAATAAAATCTTGATACTGAGAGTCCTGAAATGTATTGATTTCCTGTTTTTCCTTAGTCATTTCTTTGTTCTTTTGTGGACTACAAAAGTATTTTTATAATGCAACTCCTTTTAAAATAATATATTAGGGGCACCTGGGTGGCTCAGTCAGTAAAGCATCCTACTCTTGATTTCAGCTCAGGTCACAAATTCAGGGTGGTGAGATCAAGCCTTGCATCCAGCTCCATGATCAGCTTGGTATCTGCTTGAGATTCTTTCTCTCCCTCTACCCTTCTCCCTCCTCACATATGTGTGCTCTCTCCCTTTCAATAAATAAACAAGTAAATAAAATCTTCTTAAAAAATAAAATATTATTTAATGATACCCATATAGATGGCAAAATCTATAAAGAATAACAAGAAAATGATATTTTTTTAAGATTTTATTTATTTATTCATGACAGACACAGAGAGAGAGAGAGAGAGACAGAGACACAGGCAGAGGGAGAAGCAGGCTCCATGCGGGGAGCCTGATGTGGGACTCGATCCCAGGTCTCCAGGATCACACCCCAGGCTGAAGGCGGCACTAACCGCTGAGCCACTGGGGCTGCCCAAGAAAATGATATTTCAAAAAAGCGGTGTAACAGTTACCTCTGAAGGTGAATGAGGGACATATTTTCAGAGAAGGGAAAACAATGGTCTTCTACTGAATGGCAGTATTCTCTTTCTTAAACTGGCTGGTGGTTACTTTATAGTTCATATTCACATATATGTATTTTATACATTCTTGCTCGACATGATACAATTTCTCAAAAGGAAAAATAATTTTTATCTGAGAAAATTCAGTAGGTTTCTACTACTTCCATGCAAACATGTCCTAAGACCCATAGTTATTAAAGACAGTTTAAGAATAGTAGTATTCATTTAAAAAACAGAATATGGGTATATGTGTTTAAAGCATGATTCAAATATCACTAAACTCCAGGGTTGGAAGAAACAGATTTTCTACTTATTTGAAGGTCTTTATTTAATAAAGATAAAATTGGGAGCTAGAAAGATTAAATAATTTGTACATTTTCTTCTTTTAATCCAGAATTCTGGGTCTTTCTACCAAGCAATACCACTTTCCTAATATGAGAAGAGATAGCAATCGTATCAGTAAGAAATGCATATTTCAAAGTTTCAATTATTTTTAATGCTTATTTTATTCTTAGAAGACTTGACTGCCTCAGAGCTGAAAATAAATTCTCCTATGTAATATAATATCTATACATAAGCAACGTTTTATATCATGATTGCTGGATATCAAGAACATTCAGAAAAGAAATTACTGCAATTTAAAATGGAATTTTACTGACAAGTACTAAATTTTCTTTCCTGCTTATTCATTTTAAATCATATAATAAAGTGAATTTAATGATAGAGTGATTCTTATGGGTACAGGAAAAAATTGCTTCCCCTTTGCTAAGCCCATCAAAGGTAATCGAAGATTAATAATACTATGTGTTGTAAAAATTGGCTTATTTTCACTAATGGAAGACACATCACCACTCAGATGTTATAGTCTGTTACTTGGAAAGGAAAAAGAAGTAGAATGCCTAGGTCGGACTGACCACATTATTTGTAGGACCCAGTGAAATATGAAAACATGGCACCTTGTTCAAAAAGCAGAAAAAGTGCCAATACACTGCAATGCTAAAGATACTAAAACACAAAACACTTTTCTTTCTTCTCTCTCATTTCTTCTTGATGTTTCAATTTGTTTACTTGCACAGGGATACTTTCAGGATGATGGCAGCTGCTCATAGGCACCTTAGGTCCCATTCCATGACTATGCACTCACCATCCACCAGCTGCCAGGTTCACATCTCTCTAGCTGCAGGACATACACGCTGTGCCCTGGTAGGGGCAGCAAATCAACCTCCCTTTGCATGGCCCATCACCCTAACCCATGGCAGACAGGCAACTCCCAGAAGGCTGCAATCTCCATACCTAAAATTTTTCTTGTGTAGCCCTCCCATGGAAAGCTTCCACTTTTTGTCCTGTGTCAATCTTGAAGTAGGAACCAGAACATATTCAGGAATCCCTTCAAAAGAAAATCCATCCATCAAATATTTATAGGCAATGTAGATTCTGCTGAAGAGTTTGTAAAGGAGCCACTGGAGGGTTTCATAAACCAGAGTGAATAGCATACAACTTTATCAATGCCCTCTTCCAATTTGTCTTCTTTTTCTAGTCTCATGAGGATGTGTGTGTGTGTGTGTGTGTGTAATAAAAGATTCATTTTCCCCTAAATGAACCAACTTCTAAATCTTCCTCTGTGCACCACTACTATTCTCTCCCTTTATTACTGCATTAGAACCAATCTGAACTATCGGCCTGAGAATGAGTGCCTCTTAGCCAATATGTAAGACCAGGCAGTCCCAGAAATAATGGCTATTTAGACATGAAAATTGTGTTCTGTGAACAGATGGAGTATGGCTGAGGTCTAGAAGGGGAACAGGGGAGGGCAACATGGGCACGACTGGTTCTTAGATGAGGAAACACGGACATCAGCTTAGAGCTGTATTTAGGACACTTGAGGGTTTCAGTGTAGCACGGAGGAGAAACTGAAAACAAAGAGAAGTTGAAAGAAAATGGAAAACTCCAACTCATGTAATCATTGGCTTTGTTAAATTACTGTCCATTTGCTTCATTTTTGTCCAAATAAGACAGTACAACAAACACACACACCAACTAATAACCACAAAATTTATCAGTTAATTCAACAAATATTTTTTGAGCATGTACTACTTGCCAAGCAGTGTTCTACATAACTAGGATATGTCAGAGAGCCACCTGGGTGGCTCAGTCGGTTGAGTGTCTGCCTTTAGCTTGGGTCATGATCTCAGGGTCCTGGGATCGAATTCCATGTTGGGCTCCCTGCTCGGTGGGGAGGCTGCTTCTTTCTTCCCCCCTTGTTGTGTTCCTCTCTCTCTCTCTCTCTCTCTCTCTCACACACACACACACACACACACACAAATAAATAAAGTCTTTTAAAAAAAACTATATGTCAGAGATCAAAAGAAAGACTGCTGTCCCTGTGAAACCTACATTGTTGTCAGGGAGCCAGACTTAACCAAAACATAATAAATAGGCTATCTAAGTGTGTGAGAAGATAATGTTGCTCTGGGAAAGATAAAGTATAATAGGGAGGGAAAGGGTATTAAGATTCTTGAGACATGGTTGGGGGTAATTGCAGTATCAAATTCGGAGGTCAAGGCAAGCCTCATTGTGAAAGTAAAATTTCAGCACGGACTTAAAGGAAGTGAGAGAGTTAGCTAAGCAGATATCTGGAAGAAGAATCCAGGCAGAAAGCAAAGGTCACAGGGCTGGGTGTGCCTGGCACTGTCAAGAAAGAGCAGGGAGGCCAATGGTGGCAGTGCTACACAGGGTTAGATCATGTAAAATGTGGTAGGATATTATAAGGACTTTGGCATTATTTTGAGTGAAATGAGGAAGCCACACAGTAGTTTTGAGATGAGGTTACCCAAACGGGCAGATTTTGAACGGACAGATTTTAAGAGGATCATTCTGGCTGCTGTGCTAAGGAAATACTGCTTAGGGGCAAGAAGAGAAATGTGTGTGTGTGGGGGATATTAGGAAGAATTAAAGCCATTCAGGTGAGAGAGGACAGTAGCTTTGAGCAGGGTGGTAGTGGTAAAGGTGAGGAGAAGAGATCAGATTCTTTTTTTTTTTTTTTTAAGATTTATTTATTTATTTATTCATGAGAGACACACAGAGAGAGAGAGAGAGAGAGGCAGAGACATAGGCAGAGGCAGAAGCAGGCTCCTGCGGGAAGCCTGATGTAGGACTCGATCCCCACATCTGGGATCACACCCTGAGCCACCCAGGCATCTGATGAGGTCAGATTCTAGACACATTTTAAAGGTATAAGAGAAAGAAAGGAGTCAAAGGTGACTTCAAGGTTTGGGGTTGCACAATCAAAGAGACAGAGTGAAGCAGCAACTGACCATAGTTAACTAAAAATGCCTAAGTCTAAATGCAAACTACTGTGGAACAAAAATTTATATTTGCTATAATATAACTTGGAATCTCTTTAATGCTGCTTTCCCTGAGCAATTACCTAATTTATCAAAAGTCAGTTTCACAACTGCAGTATTTAATTTTAAATAAACTCTATTTACTGGATACCCAACTGCTATAGATATAATTTGTTTTATTCTTCTAGCAGCGGAGAAGGAAACACACTTCTCTAGCTTTTCTTGCACAATCCTTTTGGGCAATTCCTAAAATTGAACTAGGCTGACTTTTTAGTTGTTGTTCATTTAAAAATAACAATAGAAGCTAGCATTTACTGAGCACTTATTATTCACCAGGCCATGTGTTCAATTGTTTCACATACATTGGCCTCATAGCACCCTTCTGAGGCTGGAATTGTACCATTCCACATGTCTTCATTTTAGACATGAAGACGCTGAGAAAATGTGGAAAAATTTTGCCTGGGCTAGTAAGTAGCAGAGCCAGAATTCTAACCCAAGTCTAAGCTTACAGCTTTTAAAAACTGTACAAACTGTCTCTCTACTCGACTGCTAAGGAGGGAGGGACTAGAAGGGATATGGAATTTATTCTATTCCTAAGAATTATTGAAGCTTTAGGCTTCCCTCTGTGTTGGTATATTCGGGCTGACATAACACCATACCGAAGACTGGGTGGCTTACAAAAAACAAGTATCTCATTCTCACAATTCTAGATGCTGGGAAGTCCCACCATTTGGTGTCTGGTGAGAACCCAATTCCCAGTTCATGGCTGGTCATCTTCTCACTGTAACCTCCCATGATGGAAGGGGCATATAAGTTCTGTGGGGTCTCTTCCATGAAGGCACTCATCCCATTCTGTACAACTCCCCTCTCATCACCTAATCACATATGAACTTGGGTGGCGGTGGTTGTGGGGGCAGATACAACATTCAATCTATAGCAGCCTCTTTTGTGTGTTTTTTTTTTTAGTCTTTTTTTTTAAATTTTATTTATTTATTCATGAGAGACACACAGATTGAGAGAGGCAGAGACACAGACAGAGGGAGAAGCAGGCTCCATGCAGGGAGCCCGACATGGGACTCAATCCCGGGTCTCCAGGATCATGCCCTGGGCTGAAGGTGGCGCTAAACTGCTGAGCCACCCAGGCTGCCCTAGTAGCCTCTTTTGTGAGTGATTAGTGTAATTTTAAATGTACATATGTGGGGTTTAAAAATTTTTTTTAAAAATTTATTTACATATTCATGAGAGATACAGAGAGAGAGAGAAAGAGACATAGGCAGAGGGAGAAGCAGGCTCCCTGCAGGGAGCCCAATATGGGACTCAATCCCAGGACTCTGGGATCACGCCCTGAGCCAAAGGCAGATAGATGCTCAACCACTGAGCCACCCAGGTGTTCCTGTACCTATGTTTTTACTGAGTTTCATTGGTCACATTCTAAAGCCTTAGTTTCCCCATCTTTGAGAAAAGTCACCTAGATCAGTGATTTCTAGGTCTTTAAAAATTTCAACTCTCACAAGGCAGAACAAATCCTATCACTATTAGGGATTCATTGTAGAAGTTCTCAGTGAGGTAGAAGTAAAAAAGAGCCTGGGAGGGGTGCTTGGGTGGCTTGGTTGGTTAAGTGTCTGACGGTTGGTTCCAGCTCAGGTCATGATCTCAAGGCCATGAAATGGAGCCCAGCGATGAGCTCTGCACCTAGCCAGGAGTCTGCCTGAGATTCTCAAGATTCTATTTCCCTCCTCTCACCTCCTACACTCACTCACTCTCTCTCTCTCAAATAAATAAATCTTTAAAAAAGAGAGAGAGAGCTTAGGAATTTGACAGAGCCTGGCCCTAAAGATTCTGATTGTACTTCTCTCAAGCCATTAGATCAGTGGTTTTCAAACTGTGTTCCTGGAGGAACACTGTATGAAAATGCCTGGGTGTTCCCAGCCTTTAGCTGCCTTTTAGCATCAGCCCATTTTCAACCACAGCAGGTCCACTGTGATCTGTTTTATAGAGTTGGGTTCTATATAAGATTTCATGGAAATCTTTCATGGATTTCTACTTTGAGTAGTCTGAAAACGGCCATTCCAATTAAGTGCTCCTTATACTTTAATGTGTGTATGAATCACTTGTGAGAGTTAAAAATGTAGACTCTTATTTAGTGAGTTTGGAGTAGGGCCTGGGCTTCCGCATTTCTAATAAACTCCTGCTGATACTAATGCTGCTGAGTGCTTGACTATACTTTGAATATAGCAAGGATTAGAATGATCTCTAGAGGGGCACCTGTGTGGCTCAGTGGTTGAGCGTGTACCTTCGGCTCAAGTCGTGATCCCAGAGTCCTGGGATCAAGTCTCACACCAGGATCCCCACAGGGAGCCTGCTTCTCCCTCTGCCTATGTTTCTGCCTCTCTCTCTCTTTGTGTCTCTCATGAATAAGTAAATAAAATCTTTAAAAACAAAGAAGAATGATCTCTAGAGCTTTAAAAACTCTAATGTTAGTTTTTCTACTCAACCCAAAAGATTGTGTATTTTCCTAAGAATGATCTTAAGTTTACCAAAATGATAAGTTCTAGATTTCATCTCCATCTATTCCCCAGGTCTTAGTCTGTCTGCCTTTGTCTTTTCAAGTTCAACTGTGTTTCATTCTCTCAATGCCTCTCTTCTCTTTGTCTTTTGAAAGGTAAACACTGAACCTTTCGGACATGCATTTAACAATCTACACACAGTAAATATTGTGCCTCAGCCAGTTCATCTCAGCAAGAGCTAACTATGGAGGGTCTGGGAAATTTGCCACAAGTGAGTTATTTAAAGGTAGTTACGGTGACACTCTCTTCTAAATTTAGCATCTTAATGAACTTCTCCAGATTAAGGAGTAACTGTCTTGCACTCTTCCACCCTTTGTGTGAAAAACTTAGCACATACTTGAGACTGATTATTTTCTTTCCTGTGTTAGAGCCTTCAAACATTTCCATTCTCAAAATACTTCCTCAGCTGCTTTTTCCCCACATTATCCTTTTTCTGCAAAGAGGAGGAAGGGGTTATCCACTTTTCAAAGCTTCAATTACTGGAGCTGTCTCTCTCTGAGCCTCTACACAGCCCTATGTCTCCACATCCAACTACCCAACACATGGATCAGCAGTCCTTTTCTGTGAAGGTCTAGAGAGTAAATATTTTCAGCTCTGTGGTCCATAGGTTCTCTGTTGCAACTACTCAACTCTTGCTTGTGACATCAAAGCAGCCAAAGACAACATGTAAATGAATGTGTGTGGCTGTGTTCCATTAAAACTTTATTTACAAAAGCAGAAGGCAGGCCAGATTTGCCAACCTCCGTCCGACTCCCAAGGCCATAAGTTTGCTGACCCCTGATCTACATGCATGTTGAAACTGGACCAGTCAGATTACGGCTCCTGGGAATTTGGAGTTGGGACTGGGAAACTGAGTTAAGTAATAACTGTGGGTTGCTAAGCAAGAAAGTTGGGCAAACTGGGTGGAGGCCAGAGGCGCAGTGTGGGGGCCACTATGTGGGACTGCCATAGTATCACGCAGGCAGACAAGTAAGCAGAGAAGCCCGTTTGCAGAGGAAAGGAAGCAGACATACAAAGAAAAGCTCAGATCAGAGATCAGAAGATGAGGGAGGGAAAGCGGAGAAGGAGGGCTCTTGTAATGCTGGCTATGCTTCCCACAGTTCTGTCTCACATAATCCTTGCCTATTTTTATATTCGTTCCTCCTTTACTTTAGCCAGCTGGCATGAGTTTCTGTTTCTTGCAACCAGATAACCCCTAACTCGAGCAACCTTTTATACTCCAGACATTCCAAATGACTGATAGTACTCTGACTTGAACAGTCATGCTCTCACCTAGCTGAGGCTTTGCTAGGTATGGTTCCATTCCCCACCCCCACATTGCCACTTCTACTCCATATTCTTTTCTTTCTGCAAACTTTGCTCAGACATTATCTCCTGTGGCTGAATTAGGACTTGGTTCCCACTACGCCTTATGTAAAGCTCTATCATTGCACTTATAATGCCACATTATACTTTCTGATTTGCTTGTCTGTAGTTATAACTGTAACTTTTTTCTCTGTGCTATGTACAGGGTTTGGTATATGGTAAGAACTTAACATAGAGGTAAAGTTACACAGTGGTAAATATATCTGTAACATAGGATAGGTTCTAACCACCTTGAAGGCTCAGGATCCTCAGATGTCCCTTCCAGCTTCATGAGCCAAAACAGAAATAATACAAATTGATAAATTTATTCATATGTAAAAGACTATAGAAATGTACTCAATATGCCTTTATAATCAACTTTGCTAATAGTGTTGTTCAAACCTATGTTCTCACTGAATATTTTGTCTGCCTATTTTATCAGTAGCAGAATATGTTAACATCTCCCGCTAAAATTGTTGATCTTTCTATTCCTCCTCACATTTCTGTAATTTTTGCCCTATGTGCTATGAGGTTATGTTATTAGGGGAATACAACTTAGATTTTTTTTTTAATCTGGCAAAGTAGGGACACCTGGGTGGCTCAGTGGTTGAGCATCTGCCCTTGGCTCAGGTTGTGATCCCGGGGTCCTGGAATCAAGTTCCACATTGGGTTCCCCGCGAGAAGCCTGCTTCTCCCTCTGCCTGTGTCTCTGCCTCTCTCTCTGGGTCTCTCATGAATAAATAAATAAAATCTTTAAAAAAAATTCTGGCAAACTAAATCTTTATCATTATAAAGCATTTCTCTTCGTCTCTAGCAGTGCTTTTTGTGTTAGAATTTACTTACTCCAATATTAATATATTGCATGGTTTAGTTTTTTCCATCTCTTTTATTTCAACCTTCCTGCATTTTAATGTCCTAGATATATCCCTTGTAAACAGCATGTAGTTGGGTTTGGATTTTTTTGTCCAGTATGACAATCTATGCTAGCTGGTTATATGAATTGGTGGTCCCAGATTTATCATACCTACTAATATTTACACCTTTCTGTATTTCCCTCCCCTTGACTCCGGAATGGGCCTGTAATTTGTTTTATCCAACAGAATGTAGCAGAAGTGACCATAATCCTTCTGAAAGCCTTGAACTTGTGTGTAAGACGTCTGCCTATTCCCCTAGAGATTATGTGGAGGGGTCAAGTGGCGAGGAAGAAGTCATGGAACTATTTACAAAAAAACCAAAGAACTCAATCAACAGTGAGAACCAAGGCCACATACATATGATCTCAGTGAAGCTGGTCCAGCTAACCTCCAGCCATTGGAACTATCCTATAGCTGAGGTGCCAGACATGAGAAGTGAAGCAGCTATCTGGGATGGTTCAGCCCTAGCAGGCATCACCCAGAGATGAGATGAATGGTTCATCTATCCAATTTTGTGTCCTATCCATATTCCTGACCCATAGAATCATGAAATACAATAAAATGGTTGTAGTTTAAAGTTACTAATGAGGGTAGACTGTTAAATAGCAATAGATAACCAAAACAATCTTTTTCATTAAATTAGGATCTGTTTTCACTTAATGTAATTAGTGATATATTTGGGTTTAAATCTATCATTTGATGAAGTACTTTCTATTTGTCTTATCTGTTGTATGTCCTCATATTTTTCCTACTTTGCATTTAGACTGATTACTTTTTTTTTTTTTTTTAAGATTTTATTATTTGAGGGAGAGTGAGAGGAAGAGTGAGCTTATGTGGGGAGAAGGGCAAGGGGAGAGAATCTCAAGCAAATTCTGTGCGAAGCATGGAAACTGACACAGGGTTCCATCTCAGGAATCTGAGATCATGATCTGAGCCAAAATCAAGTTGGATACTTAACCAACTGAGCCACCCAGGCACCTCTAGATTGATTACTTTTGATTACTCCATTCCTTTTTTCCCCCTTATAGATTGGAAATTGCATAGTGTGATGGTTAATTTTATGTGTCCACTTGGCTATACCACAGTGTCCAGATATTTGTTCAAACACTATTCTAGACATTTCTGTGGAGGTGCTTTTGGATGAAATCTATAGTTTAATTGGTGGACTTTGTGTAAAGCAGATGACCCTCCATAATGTGAGTGGGCCTAATTCAATCAGTTGAAGGTCTTAATAGAAGAAAGACTTCCTGAGCAAGAAATAATTCTACCAGCAGACGGCCTTTGATCTTGAATTACAACTCTTCCCTGGGTAAACCTGCCAGCCTATCCTACAGATTTTGAACTTACCACACCTTCACAATCACTTGAGCCAATTCCTTAAAAAAAAAATCTGTGTGTGTGTGTGTGTGTGTGTGTATCCCTGTTAGTTCTTTTCCTCTGGAAAACCTTAACTAATAACCATAGCCTTGGGGCAACTGGGTGGCTCAGTCAGTTAAGCATCTGACTAGCAGTTTCAGCTCAGGGTCATGATCTCAGGGTTGTGAGAACAAGCCCTGTGTCTGGCTCCCTGCTCAGCTCAGAATCTGCTTGAGATTCTCTCCCTCTCCTGCTGCCTTTTCCTCCACTTGCTCTCTCTCTCTCTCTCTCTCAGAAAAAAAAACAAAAAACAAAAAACAAAAAAACAAAAAACAAAACCATAGTCTTTTACTATTCTCATAGTGATTTTTTTTTTAAGATTTTATTTATCTGAGAGAGTGAATGAGAGAAAGCATGAGCAGGAGGAGAGGCAGAGGCAGAGGGGGAGGGAGAAGCAGACTCCCCACTGACGTCCCAGCAGGGAACTGGATGCTGGGCTGGATCCCAGGACCACAGGATCATGACCTGAGCTGAAGGCAGATGCTAAACTGACTGAGCCACCCAGGCACACCTCTCTTAGTGATTATTTTAGAGATTATAAGATGCATTCTTGACTTATCAGAGTGTACTATTAATTGTAACTTTCTTCCATCCTCTTAGACAATAAATAGATTTTAGAACACTTGATTCCATTTACTTTCTCCTAACTTATATACCATTGTTGTATATTTTTAAATATGAAAGACATTGCTATTATTGGGTTATATACTCACTACCAATATTCATTTATATTTACCCACAATTTTATCATTTTAACTGATCTTAATTGCCTCAAGTTTCTTTGACATTATTACAACTGGGATCATTTTCCTTCTGCCTAAAGAATGCTAGTGTGAATCTGCTGGTAACAAACATTGTATTTAATTTTTTTGAAAATTTCTTAATTTCTCTTTCATTCTTAAACATTTGCTTTCAGTCTTTTAAAGTTATTATGCCATCATTTTCTGGCTTCAGACTATTCTATTAAAAAGTCAGTTCTAAGTCGAACTATTGTTTCTTTAAAGATCAAATTCTATTTTTTTCTAACTCTTCTACTACTATTTTTCTCTTTGTCTTTGGGTTTTAGCATTTTTTTCATGATCTAGCTATGTGTCAACTGTATGGATTAAAAAGATATGTATGTATATAACCTGCTGGGGATTTATTAACTCAAATATCATTTCTGTCCAATGTTTCCAGAATTCCAACTATGTGCATATTAAACTTTATCACTATATCTTTATGCGCTTTCCCTGTGCTCTGTATTTTCCACCCTTTTTCCTATGCTTCATTCTGGACAGTTTCTTCTCACTTATCCTCTAGTTCACAAATTCTATCTTCATCTGTGTCTAATATGCTGTTACACCCAACACTGAGTCATTTTCATTAGTGAATTCTTTGGTCCTAAAATTTTCATCTGGTTCTTTTTTTCAAATTTCTAGTTATCTGCCTAAATTTTTAACCTCATGTTTTCTTTATTTATACATTGAAAGCATTGTTATTTTCAAATCTGTGTCTGATAATTTCACAATCTGAATCCCTTTTGCTCTGTTTTTGTTCTTTGTAGTTTCAGTTGGTTCTTTTGCTTGTTTCTTTGGGTGACATTATTTTTCACTGTGTACTAGACATAGTTTTTGCAAAACTGTACAAATGATTTGAGGCCGAGAATATTACTTTACTTCAGAGAAAATTTCCCTTTGCTTCTGCCAAGGGCTTGGGGGCATTAGGCTAAAGGAATTCCCCTAATCCAATCTCAGGGTTGAGATGATATGAAACTAAGATGTCCCTCCTTTACTTCTAGGATATAACCATTCGGATTTCTTGTCCAAAGCAAGGGGGCTTCAACCAAGTCATCCTCCTTCTCCCTTTGCACATCCTGCGCTCTAATCACTAGCCCCTATTCCTGTTCAGCAACCTTCTATGGAATGGATAAGTGGATTCCCTGGGTTTCCATCAACTCTCAGATTATGGACTGTAATTTCTATCTTGTTAGCTCTCTAATACCTGATTTTTAAAATATTTTTTTAAGGTTTTTTTGTATCCTTAGTAGGAGAATTGGTCTAAATTACTGCCAATAACAGGGCCTATGGAAATATAGGTATTATGAAATACAGTTAGTTACTCTTAGGAAAGACACTGAAAAAGATCCTCAAAGGAAAAAAAATTTAGACTCTCATTCACAATTCTAACTTTTTAGCCCAACTGGCATACCAGTACTTAGGATCGTTATATCTTAGTCCTGGTATCTTGTAATTTGAGAAAAGTTACTTCTTTTATCAGCGTATATTATTCACCATCACCTTTGTCCTGAAAACTGTTCCAAGAAATTAAACTGTAAGGATGAAAAAGATATGGTCATTGACCTCAAGGGGCTTGAAGCCTACATTTCCGTATTGGCAAACTGGTTGTTTTTAGAATCACCAAGCTATGATCAAAGAGTCTTTGTTAAATATATGCAATAGAGTGTTAAATACATTGAACTGAAAACATGTATATTTGCATTCCTATCACTTTTCAGCCTAAATATAAAGGCATTTCAAACAATATATTTTCTAATGCATTTGTCTTCCAGTAAAGTTTATTAGTGAATATGTTCCTTTAAAGTATTTTGGAGAATGAAGAATACAAACTTCACAAGAGATCTTAAATGCCAGGATCCTCTTTTTCCTAAAGAGTTCAGCTCTGTTTTCATAGCCTTTTTACTCTTGTAAACTCCTGGGGAAAGCTACTCACTCTGAATCATCATTAGTTTTAATCAGAGCTTTTCCTTGATAGGCGTTCAAAGTCCTCTAAAATAGCCTTTAAGTATACAAGTGTCCCTGGACTCTAAACTAAGTGTGACAGATTTCCCAAGAGACCTCAGCCTTATCCACAGCGATTATTTAAATGTTCCCAGCCTCTCTACTCAGTAGAGAGGCCCAGCAGAGAGATCTTAGTGGATGCTAATGCAGTACATTCATTACTTGACCTTGGACAAGTTACATGACTGTTCTGGATTTGTTTTTGCATCCATGATAAACTGGGCTCCTAGATGACCTATCTTTAAAGTATATATTCATTCCAGATTTCAAATTCTGGGATTCTTCTAGAGTTGAGGAGGACTGTTTGGTCACCTGAGTTTAAAACTGATTAGAAGGAAAAATAGAAACTAAAGTTCAATATATCAAATAAGATACTATTACAATAACCTGTAGGGAGAGGAAGACCTATATTATACTAGTGATCACCATGGCCACTAGAGATAAAGCAAAACTAAGGTAGGAAGAGGCTGTGGCTCTTCACAAGCCACCTCCTGTCAGTCTTCCTTTCTCCCTAGCGTGTTTGTGGTAAAAAAAAAAAAAAAAAAAAAAAAAAAAACTACTATATTCTAGTAGTTCTGAAAACTAGTAATTCTACTATATTCTTCCTCTAGGAACGTCCTTCAACTTGTCCACATGAGGGGGTAACAGTGATTGATTGCTCTGAAGGGAGAAAATGAAGCAACTCTTGTTTTAATTGAAGCTTACTGTATCTTTGCCAGGTGGCCTCTTACTCCAAATGCAGTCATGAGGACTTTCAGGACGGTGTAATGAGAAATAAATGGAACTAGTAGCTGATTTTGGACAAATCCTATAGATACAACATTTTCCTCTGTGGAATGAGGGTTGAACACTTCCATTTTTGTTTTTATACATTCTGATGCCTAGAATTCTTCTATGTCTCTGTCATCTCCACAGCTTGACTTGTTTTATTGTCAGTAGGCAGCTCGTTTCATAATCAGCTCACTTTATACTCATGGCCTGGCACATAGTAAATATTCAGTTAACATTCATTGTTCTGGAAGAAAGTGAGCCTCCTATGACACCAGCCACTATGCATGTCTCTTTCACATACCTTTTCTCTCCATCCATTCAGCACATTAGTGACAGGGATCATTACTCTAGTTTTTGAAGATGTGGATAATATAGATACTCAGAAATTTAGTGATCAGAATCATAATTTTTGTAAAATAGAGCCTTAGTTCTGCCACTTACCTTGTATTTGTCAGGTTAATTTCCTAAGCCTCGGTTTCCTTATCTGTAAAGTGGGAATTTGTAAGAGTTAAGGTAGGGTTTGCAGATTTACCAAAAAAGAAAAAAAAAAAACAAAACAGGAAGTGTATCTCCAAATGGAACATTCTTATATTAAAAAAATATTCTACATTTACCTGAAAAAAAAATTTTTTTACCTGAAATTCTGATATAATTGGACACTCCTGTGTTTTATCTGGCAACGCTATCTTAGCATCATGGTTATTACAATGCACGTAAAGAATTTAGCTCGGTCCCTAGCACTTAGTGAGGCCTCAGGAAATGCGATGCTTATTAAATTTTGGGTCTGATTCCAGAGTCTTTTTTTTTTTCTTTACCACAAACACGCTAAGCTCAGTTTCTTCTTAAAATTCCAGTCAAGCGAGTGCAATATGAAGTTCACACTCACGCTTTACCGTTTCGACAGCGCTTTCAAAGCCCGGGCAATGGCGGAAGGCTCCCGGGGGCCCCCACAGGAGCCCGGGCTGTCGAGGGGCCCCGCCGCAGTCCCCGCGCCAGGACGCGCCGGCCGCGCCGCCGGGGAGGCCGCCCTAGCCCCGCCCCCGGGCCTCCCCGGCCACTCAGCGGCCGCGCCGCGCCCCGCCGCGCTCCGATAGGCCCTTCCGGGACAGGCGAGGCCTTTCCATTTTTCCCGCCTTCCCAGCCTCTCCTCAGCCCGAACCCGGCCCGGGCCCACACAGCGCCTCCGCCCTGCCTTCCGTGCGAACCCCGCCCTTCCGGACACCGCATCTCCCTTCCTTCCTCGCCAGCCGTCCGGAGCCGCCTGCGAGGCCCCGCGCCGGCCCTTAGGTAGGAGGTGGGCGGGGCACCGAGGGGCGGACCGAGCCCCTCCCGAGGGGCCGCGGGGGGCGGGGACCGCGGGGGGCGGGGCTAATCGCCTCGGCGCCGCGTTGCCATGGCAGCGGGGGAGGGTGCCGGGAGGGGGAGGAAGCGAGCGGGAGGGGGATGTGGTGCTGCCGCGGCCGCCACCGCAGCTGCCGCTGCCTGCTCTTTGCCGCGTCTTCCCGGAGGCGGCTGCTGGAAGCCGCCGGGAGCAGCTGCGGGGCTCTGCCATATTGTGTCCTCCCCTGCCCGCCCCTCGCCTCCCCGCCGCGGCGGCCGAGCAGACGGTGAGTCCCGCGCGGAGTGGCGCCCTGCGGGGCCGGCGCCGCCGGGCGTCCGCGCTCCCCGCCCCGGCCCGCGCCGCGGCTCCCGGGGCGGAGGCAGCGCGTGCGGCGGCGGCCGGCGGCCGGCGTGGGGCGCGGAGGCGGCTGTCCCGTGACGCGCCCGGACATTTTTGTCCTGTGAGGAATTGGCGCCGGCACGGGGCGGGGAGGGGGGCGCGCTGTCCCCGGCGCGCGGCGTGGGTCCCGTGTGGGCTCCGGGGCGTGGGGGCGGCCCCGTGAGGAGTTCGGAGTTGTTGGCGAGCGGCAGGGACTGCCCGGGGGCGGGTGCCGGCGGCCCGGCGAGGCTCCGCTCGGGGCCAGGCTGCTGTCGGAGGAAGTGCCCCGAGCCCCTCGGGAGCGTGTGCAGCGCCCCCGCCCCCGCCCCCGCCCCCGCCGAGTGGAGCGCGACGTGCCGGGCGTGGAGGGCGGCCCGGCTGGGCCCCGCCGAGGCGCGCCCGGGGAGGCGCCGGACGGACGCTGCGCGCAGGCCACTTGCAGCCCCCCGGGCGGCGGGGCTCGGGGCACAGGGGCGGGGCCCGGATGTGGGGGGCGCCCCGGCCCCTGGCCCCTCCCCCGCGGGCGCCCGTCGGGGGGCGGGGGGAGTTAGGGTTTTTCTGCGCCGCTGTACGGCCACTTCCTGTTCGCCGCCGCTGGGGCCCGTGGGTACCTCTGCCCCTCGGTCTTCTGCCTGGGGCGGGGGGCGGGCCGTGGGGGCGTGTGCGAGGCCCTCCGCCCGCGGGGTTGGCCTCGCCGCAGCCGCAGCGGCGAGTCTGAAACCCCGGCGGCCGGTGGGAGGCAGGGGAAAGCCGCCCGTGTGCGCGCCCCTGCACCCTCCACCCTCCACCCTCCACCCTCCACCCTCCACGCTCCTGCAGCTCCACCTTTGCGAAATGCCTCCGTTCCCACCTCCGGTCGCTGGAGTGGGCGTAGCGACTTCAGTGGGGGTGCACTCTCGGGCTCTTCGTGGACCCGATTTCTGCTTGAAAGTCTCTTTAAGGCAGCCTCTGTACTTTACCTTACAGGAAAGGGGGGGAAAAAAGTCTTGGCGTGCAGAGAAACGGCACAGCGCCTCTTCTGCCGCGACTCCGGGGTGGAGGGAGGGGGGCAGTTATTTGTTTCCAGGTTAGTTAGTGCGGTCTCTCCTGCCTGCCTTCTGATTGTGACAGCCACGTGGCCGCCCGAGTGTGAGAGTTGCCCTAGCGCCGCTCGGTCTGAGGCTTCCTGGGTACCAGGGGCTTTGTGATCGTGCTGTAGCCTTGCATCCACACTTACTTTGGCGTTTTCTGAGATGAGGAACTGGAAAGAACTGAACTTGTTCATGTCTGTCTCTGTTCCGCATTTTAAGACTTTGTTTCCTTGCCGTCCGTGTATATATGGACGTTTTTTGCCTTCCTCCGCTGTTTTGATGATTCATGCCTAAAATCTCAGCAGTGTTAGGTATCATTAAAGAGTGGTGGGGGAAGAGAGTAGTACATTATGAAGTTCCTCAACTCTGGGAAAAAAAAAAAAAGCCGTTTGTATTTCAGAAGCATCAGTGAGAGGTTCTAACGCAAGAAGAAATCATCACGTTCTGGAGTATTTCTTTTTTTGAGTTTTATAGAAATCTTATTTTTTTTCTTCTTCCATAAAAATTGTGACCTGAGAAGATATGACTGAAAATACTTGTTTAGGGATGAAATAAATACTTGTTTGGTTAAAAAAAAAAAAAAAAAAAAAGTTTGGTTTGTGTGCACTTTCTTAAACTCATTTTTGGAAAAGTATTCATGTTTAATGTGACTGTTAACATGAACAGATTTTCTTTTAAGGAACGAAATTTAATTTTGAGAATACATGAAAGCAAAGAGTCAAAGGGTTGAAGATTTTTTTAAAAATCCAAGCTTTTGGAGAGTTTGGAAAATTTTAGAATTTAGGTGTAATCTCTGCATACTAAGGCATGTTTCGTTTTGTAAATGCTTTGGTGGATTTGAATTATTTCTGTAACATGTTTTTTTTAAAATCAGTTTTACTTGGAGGGTGCTAAACCACAGGAAACATTTAGAAGGTTTGAAACAATTATGTAGAGAAGTTATAGCAGCACCGTTTATTAGAATTTAGTTATGCCATAACAACAGTTCTCAATCAATGAAGTTAATAGATAAAAAGATTTGGAGAGGATTCAGTACAGAAAAGATAATGGGATTGAGAAATGAGTGTATGTGCTGGCCACTAAGAGCAATGCTTAGTTGAGAAAGAAAAGTAAATAGGTGATGAAATACTTATATAAAGCAGGAAGCAGTGAAAACATATGCTGTAAGATAACGGCATTATTAGTTATGAGATCCAACTATCAAATGAAACTTTAAAAAGTGCCATCCAAACAGGACTTACTCTTGTTTTTATGGTAGTTTAGCTACTCAGAGGATGTATTGTGTGTTGCTGTTTTAGATTGTTGTCATTTTGGTAACTGGGTTTTGCGCAAATGCAAGAAGTCCTCCAAAAAAGTTTTGAGGGTCCAATCTTTGCTGATTTCTTAGGGAAGAAACAGAGGTCTACGATTTGAATCCCTATTCTTTGATTGAAAAGACTAGATTAACATCCATGAAGATAAGAATTTATACTGTGAGAGGATATAGTTAGGAGTTAAATTGTATAATTCAGGGGGGTGCTGTAAGGCTTAAAAGAAGGAACCTAGAGTTTTGATTAGATAGGGGAGGCTTCATTCTTTCTCAAGTCTAACCATGTTACTCCTATTAGATTAATCTTCCTGAACATTATATCACTCTTATGTCAAGCATGAATTGTATCATCCTTTATGTCAAGCATGAATACCAAATTTCTTCTCAGGACTTTTCAAACTTTGGTCCCTGTCTTCTCCCGTTTTACCATCCACTAACCTTCAGGAACTGTTCTTTATTTACTACTTCGATGTTTTTTGTTTTTTTTTTTTTAATTTTTATTTATTATTTATGATAGTCACAGAGAGAGAGGCAGAGACATAGGCAGAGGGAGAAGCAGGCTCCATGCACTGGGAGCCCGACGTGGGATTCGATCCCAGGTCTCCAGGATCGCGCCCTGGGCCAAAGGCAGGCGCCAAACTGCTGCGCCACCCAGGGATCCCTACTACTTCGATGTTGTATAACTATTTACTTCTTGCCTTTGCTGGTGTAGTATTTTTCTGTTGGAAATGCACCTGCTCATGTCCTCTTAACCCCTGAAGAAATACTCGGGCTTGGGTCTTGGCTGCCCTGAGAGCCTTAGAATCATAGAGTTTTAGACCTGCCCTCACCTGTCCAACTGAAAATTCTTTACCTTCTCAAATATCATGTAATTCTTTTGGCTGTAGCATTCTGTACCGCCATGTTTTCACTTAATAAATACTTTCTGAGCACTTCTATGAGGCAGGCACTGTTACAGGAACTGAGAATACAGCTTTGAATGAAACAAATGCCTGTGTTCTTCATTAGTCATTTTTTTAGGTTTGATCACCCCAAGAAGATTGTAAAGTATTTGACCACCCAGAAGAATCTTATTTTCTTGTGTATATGTGATGTGCTTAGTGAGTATTTAATTTTTTTCTGAATAAAAGAAAGGCAGGACTTACGAGGCAGAAAGATGGGTGGAAGGATCTTTACAAGTGAAGAGTACAAAAGCATAACCAATTATGGATGGTCTTGAAAGTATCACTTCTGAATTTAAATATGGTTTAGCACCCAAAAAAAGATGTCATTTGAGCCTTGGAATATGAAAATCCTTATTTGAAGAAGGTTCTTTGATAGCAGTATGTAGTACTAGTTATTAACTGTGGGGATGGAGAGACATGGGAAGGGGAGAAATCTATTGAAGAAAAAATTAGTAACTATGAAAGGGAGGTTTGGAGGAGGAACATCATCAAGAAGATGGTGAATTTAGTTGAGTGTAAAGTGAACTAGAGGTAGTAAGGGGAATATAGCTTTTAAGTGACTAAAGATTAGAAATGTGGGATGGTCCATTCAATATAGAAGTGACAGCTAACGTTGCGAATTTATGTTGTAGCGTGAAATGAAATATTGAGGACTAAGAATGATACTTTAGAGAAACTAAAATTGAGAGGGCGTTTGCTTTGGTCATATATAATTTCATAATTAATACTATAGACTAATACATGCCTACAGTATTGTTTTTATTAATAATTTTATTTCCACTATCCACTATAGAAGTATGCTATCTTTGTCTTAATCACCAAACATAGACCAAAAGAATGTTTATCAACATTTGCTTCCAGAGGATTTTGATCATTCCTTATTTTCCTTACTCTGTTTTTTTATTTAAATAAGTTTTTTTAGATTAGTTTTACATTTACAGAAAAGTTGCAAGATAGTATACCTTACTCAGTTTTCATTTCATTTTCGTTGTTAACTTCTTATTTTACTACGGTACATTTGTCATAACTAAGGGAACAAAATTGCTACATTTCTAATAAGTAAACTACACACTCTATTCAGATTTCACTAGTCAGAAATGTTAGAGAATGTCCCTCAGTTGAGAGTTGTCTAATATTTTCTTCATGAGTAGACTAGGGTCATGCGTTTTAGGGAGGAAGACAATAGAGGTGAAGTGCCATTCTTATCACATTACTCTAAGGGTATATAATAACAATATGATAAAATTGAGGATATTCACAATCACTCTTTGAGGTCTTTGTTTGCCAGATTTGACCCCCATCCCTTCCCTACTCTTTTAGAAACGAGTTGCTAAGCATATCCCATACTTAAGGCCTTAATCTAATTTTGATTCATATATTTTTTTATTGCCCTCAAGCTAATTTTCTTTTCGATAAGTAAACATTTAAACTTGGATAGATATTTTTTGAGCATCTGCTGTATTTTGGTGCTAAGAATATAGTGGTGAACAAGAGATGTAATTTCTACTCTTCTGGAGTTGGCTTGATATAAAATTTATCCCCTCACTTACATAGATGTTGATGTTGTTATGAACATAGTATTATGATAGACCTAAAAGGCAAAATAAATCAAAAGGTTAAATATATGTACCATAAGAATAACTGCCTTTTTGTACCAACACAGATAAAGAAAAATTACTTTGATTCTCCCCAATACACGTATTCCTGTGGAATTACCAAGAGAGTTTAATTACCATTAATTAGCCTCATAATCTATAAAGTTTGCAAGTTGTATAAGAAAACTTTTGGCTTCTGGATTGTATTTTTTTAAGTATTTGGTTCTGTTGCCACTTAGAAATGGTTTGAAATATGTGTTGGGGAAAACACATTGGGAAAAGGATAGCTCTATTCTCTTCTTTATGAGAGGATGTAATTTTTATTTATGGAAAAGAAAATAAAGTTTCGAGAGTGATAATAGACATTTTTGAAGGGAAGTCACTGTATAATTAAGAGAAGAGTAATGCCATTCTAATACTGGGAATGTTATTGAGAATATTATCAATAAAATAGTGCCAGTTTTATTGAACAACAAAATTTGATGAAAGACTTGTTGAATGAGGATTTCAGTTAATTTTTTTCTAGTTAACTGGGTTACTAGAACTCTTGAGTTTGGAAGTCTTACTGAAATTCTAAAATGTTCTTAATACATTATACGTTTTACGCTATGGTACAGCCCACTGAGCATAATTTAATATTTAAGTTATGATTTTGACACAGAGCTAATATAGTACTTCAGAGTTTTATTCATAACCGTGGAGGTAGAGAATTGAGAAAATTGATGAACTTATTCTTGTGGTTTATCTTAAAAGAGGAAATACAGAAAAAGAAATGATTTCTTGTACATTAAGGTTTTCCTGTTCCTTTTGTTTGCCCCATGCCTTTGTCTAGCTTCTCCATCCTTAAAAGTTCAGTTTGAATGCTACCTCTTCTATGCTTATTGAAGATTTATTAATAATCATAGCAATCAATACCTTTTATTGAGTACCTACTGTATTCTGACATGGAATTATACTAGACACATAGTATATAATATGTAGAGTATGTTTTCCTCATAACAACCCTACAGGAAGTATTTTTTTTTATTGATAAAGAAAGATAATGAGAAGTATGTGAATGTAGTGCCGCGTCTTTGAACCCAGGTTTGTTAGACTTAAAAAAAAAAATGCATATTCCAGGGCACCTGGGTGGCTCAGTTCGTTGAGCTTCAGGCTCCTGATTTTGACTCAGGTCATGATCTTATAAGCCCTGAGATCTAGCGGCATGGGATCCATGCTCCGTGGGGAGTCTGGTTAAAGATGCTCTCCTGCCTCTTCCCTCACCCTTCTCTCTCTGTCTCTGTCTAAAATAAATAAATCTTTGAAAAAAATTCATATTGTATGTACTGTGACCTGAAGTTTTTAAAAAATGGGTATTTGCCAGGATGAGACACTTGCATCTTGATCTGCCTCCCGGAAGGAGTAGGGAAAAATAGAAGATAGGGACCGGAAACTAGTATTTACAGGCCATTTTCTCTCATTTGATGCCTAATTTATAGACTGCCTATTCTAGCATTGCTACTACTTTATTGTTGTAATGAGTTAAGTAAGTGGTATTAACTCCTTGAGACTCAAGGAGGTTAAGTCATTTCTCAGAGGTTCTATAAGATTGCTGGCTGATGGGTCTGCTTGATCTCAAAGCCTTGCTCTGACTTTTCTAGTATAGGATGCTGCTATATTTATTTATTTATTTATTTAAACATTTGCTTACTAAATGGTCTATACTAGAGCATAAAAATAAGTATATTGAGTTCTGCCTGCAAGGATTTGTAGTGCAGTATTTCCTATGTGGATGATAGAACCAATGTAGTAAACTGTAATCAGCATTTCTATTAAAAAGGAATAGAAAATTTCAGTGTGTTGTATGTGGTAAGTGAAAGTGTAATTTCATTTTGTTTCAGTTATATGTGTATATCATGGATCTTTATAAAAATGTAATTGCTCCTCAGCCTTTTGGCTAGGATCAAGTGTAAAAATGTCATAAATAGGAAGTAAGTTCTATAATAGGGTTCTTTTTCTTTCTTTCTTTCTTTCTTTTAATTTGAGAGAGAGCAGAAGAGAGCACACATAGAAGGAGGAACAGAGGGGGAAGCAGACTCTGGCTGAGCAGGGAGCCCGAGAGGGCTCCATCCCAGGACCCTGGGATCAGGGCCTGAGCCGAAGGCAGACACTTAGCTGACTGAGGCACCCAGGGGCCCCTATAATAGGGTTCTATATAGGGTGCTAAGGAAGCATGATGGAAAAAGATAATTCAAGGAAGACTGGAGAGATGATGTTAAGCAATTCTAGCAAATGGGAATAGTGAGAGCCTTAAATACATCTAAAATCCTGAAGAGGGGAAGCCTGGGTGGCTCAGTGGACACCTGCCTTTGTTTGGCCCAGGGCATGATCCTGGAGTCCCGGGATCGAGTCCCACATCAGGCTCCCTGTAATGGAGCCTGCTTTTCCCTCTGCCTCTCTCTCTCTCTCTCTCATATGAATAAATAACGTCTTAAAAAAAAAAAAAAACCTGACGAAATGAAAGAGCATACTATATGCAGGAAATTTGAAGTGGTGTGAAATAGTGGCAAACAGGAGCCAGATTTTTCCTGGGAGCTTATAGGCTACTGTACCAAAGATTTTAGATTTTATTAGGCTCATGGTTTTCTGGAGTTTCATGGTATCCCTTTGTTAAAGAACAAATACGTATATATTTTTGATTGTATCATATGATTTAGAAACATCTTTAGCAATAGAAAATTTGACCATATAACATGTATGCAGTATAAAATGGTGCCCATAAACATGACTGTTGATAAAACAATAACAGCCAAAAACTGGTTAAGTAATTTTGAGGTGGCTATCAAATAAATGTTCCTATTCTCCTTTTTCTTATGTTTTGTCATCTGCTAGCTCTTGCTAGCAAACTAATGGTAGCAGGTGCTAATGTTTTAAGAGAGAAACTTTTTAAGAGAGTTGTTTACTTTTCCTTTGAAATTGGAAGACAATCATTTTTGCAGTTTTGAAGACATTCAGGAGCCAGCTATTGGAATATTAATGTCAGACCCATTTCTGAAGGCAGAGTTCGCAGACTTTGCAGCAGTGTTTTGTTTGGGTTGTATTTTTTTCTCCCAATTTTGCATTTTTTGCCAATATTTAAATATTGGTATGTTTCACATTAAGTGACTAGAGTTCTGTCATCTTCTGGAAAATTGAACCTTGTAGCAACATTGGTTTTTCATGTTCCTAAACAGTGGTAATTGGCTAAAATTTATAAGGAGCTATCTTCTTTTTGGCAGTTTCCATCATTCTTTTTTGTCTTACACTGGACCAATTTCCCTCATTTGTTGCCTATTTTGTCCTTGTAAAGCTTTTGAATTGCCTGTATATTGTACTTTGTGAAGAGTTTTTTATTTTATTTTATTTTATTTTATTTTATTTTATTTTATTTTATTTTATTTATTTTGTTATTTATTGTGAAGAGTTTTTTTTTTTTTTTTTTTTTTTTTTTTTCTGTGAAGAGTTTTTAAAAGGACATTTGGTATTTGGAAGATCATTCTGCCATTACTGGGGCGGGTAGACTGGAGGAATATGAGAAAGGTCTGGTTAGAATTTTAATGCAGTACGGCAGGTAAAATGCCTTTTTTTCTTCTGAACCCACAGTACCCTGTAACTTTCTCACAGTGCATACTATATATAGCTTTCTATTGTAGGTGTTACTTATCTCTTCAACTAGAGTGTAAATACCTCAGAGATAATATATTCTGGATAAATGTTTGTTGAATTATATTTATTTTAAAGACTACCATATTTATCACAAAGGTGAGGTTTCTTAGGAGTTTTAGAGTATCTCTTAACTGAAAAAAATCTTTTATACATTTTAACTATTAGTTGCAGTTTGTTCTAAGAATCAATGTGAGATACTTTTTAAAGTATGTGTTACATGTGCGAAACAGAACAAGTAGGTACTATATAATAAGACAATAGACTTTTGATTCATCATCCTGTTTGCCAAACATAAGGACAAAACATTGTGGGAATATTTGTCTCTTGGTTTACCATGTCATTTTATGAAGTTGGTTTGAAGATTACTCCCAAGTTTTTTGTTACTGTTGTCTACTGATACCTAAAAGTAGCTTTTGATTTTCCTAAATTCCTTTTTTATCCTTTTTACTATAAAATAAAATGTAAATGCAGAAAGCATATGTGTAGCTTATTGAATTATTGTAAGACCCTTGTAACCATCTTCCAGGTTAAGGGATAGAATTTTGCCAGCCACCTTAGAAGCACTTCTATATATGCCTCTTCCCAAACATAACTCACTTAACTTCAAAAAATAATTGCTTCTCCTGACTTTTATTTTCAGCCCCAGCACTTTCTCTTAATTTTCTTTTTTGTTTTATTATCAAGTATATATACCTAGACACTATAATTAAGCTTGCACCCATCTTCTTCATTTCTTTTTGATTGTTTTCTTTTCACCTTCTGTTTTTTTTAAGGCTTTATCTTATAGGTTTATTTTTAAATCAACTTTTAAATACCTTTTATATATTTTTTCTGAAATTATTCTTTCCCTTTTATTTCAGACTCTTTCCTGAATGCTGTCACTTCATTTCTGAGCTTTTGATACAGGTTTTTCTTTAATGTCTTGTATAATATTTTTAAGTTCATTTTGAAATATAAACTCATTTTTATCTTTCCTGTGAGCATCCCTTTCTGGCATGCTTTCATTGTAGAATGTTATTTTATTCTCCCTTTTAAAAAAATTTATTACTAAAAAAAAATAAATAAAATAAATAAATAATTTATTACTTTGTGCAGAGGGGTGAGTAAGGATGTATAATATGAGACCTACCCTGTTCAAAATGTTTAAACACAATACGGTATTGTTAACTGTAGGCACTATGTTTTACAGCAGATCTCTAGAACTTACTCAATCTTGCATAATGGAAACTTAATACCTATTGAACAACTCGTTTCCCCCTCTGCCTTGCTTCTATGAGTTTGACTATTTTCCTGTTTCTTTTTTCTTATTGTAATTTTGTATGATATTCAACCTCAATACTTTGGTTTCTTTATATCAAAATAGTTTCTTGAACTTCTGGGAGGAGGCTTAGTTCAGATAGCTCTTCCAACTTCACAGATTTCTGTTGTTTTTGTGCATCATTTAAAAAATGATAGATTTCTCAGATTTCCTGGCTCTGTTCTACTCTGACACTTCTATTTGGACCTTCTTGTTTCCTTTATCTTGTTTCCTTTATCTTGTTTGTCCATAACCTGCTCAATTTTATTTTCAGCCCCAACACTTTCTCTTAAGTGTAGGCTCTGTCTTGGAAGATAGCCCCACGTTCCAGTTTCAAGCATCCTAAGGGGACCAGACTGCTTCAGGCTTATAGGCCTTATTGTGAACCCCTTAGCTTCTCACAAATTGTCTCTCACTGCTTTCCACTGAATACCTTTTGGCTATTTTGTGCTTCTGTTCTCAAGTTCTTCATACACATTGTTGCTTCCCCTTGCTTTCTCTCACTTAGACACCAATAGAAAACAATTTGGGGGCAGAGTTGGGGGAAAAAAGGTTGGGGCTGTTGGTGGTTTGTTTCGTCCTTTGTATTACGGGGTTTGTGGTGAGACTGTCAAATAGTTGTCATAAAAGTTACCCATAGGTTTTTGGGTTTGCTCTCTAGTTGCTCTTTGTTTTATGTTAAGATTCACGAGGAATCAAAAATTTGCTGCCACCACAGCTGATGTTTTCTGTAATCTTCCTGAAATTTTTAAAGGAGTGGTTATATCTTTTTTTTTTCCCCAAAAAATCTTGGCAAAAAAAACTTACTACTTCTAAAATTATTGCCACTTAATGCTGTCCATTAATTTTATATGTCACAGCACTCTGAACCTGTTGTTCTGCCCTAATTATTTCTTCTTAGTTGAGAGCATTTAAAAGTCTGTTAAAGATCCTTTGGGAAATTTGAAGGGGTCATGGGATTATTTTACAGTTGTAAATACACAAGTGTTAGTGCTTTGACATTTAATGCTTTAGCTCTTTCCAGTATTTAGAAGCTAATCTACATCATTTACACCTAGGGCTATTCTTAAATTATGGAGGAAGAATTGGTTAGGGTTTTGAGAACTTGTTGATTTTTCCTTTCCGTAAGATAGTAATTCAGAAGTATGAAATAATCAGAAAGCTTAATGGGATAGTCAGTCTCTTGATTGATGTTTAGAAGAACAAAAAGTTCAAGGTAAAGATACTTATTTAACAAATAGCAAATACTTTATGTTAGGAATCAGATACATGTAAATAAATAATTGTAGTGTGAGGCATACCGTTCTAGACATAGATTCAAGACTAGTATGGGAACACAGAATGTAGGAACCAGCTTTCCCCAAGGAATGGGTTTAGGTAAGGTGAATTTTTTAGTTATAATAGAGGTTTACAAATGGTTTATCATTACCTTTAATAAACTCATTATTTCTTTGTTTTTGTAGACTTTTCCATTAGTAGTGCTTCATACAAATGGTT
This sequence comes from Canis aureus, assembly GCF_053574225.1. Lineage (NCBI taxonomy): Eukaryota > Metazoa > Chordata > Mammalia > Carnivora > Canidae > Canis > Canis aureus. The sequence goes on from NC_135621.1 coordinate 53,063,423, forward strand.
TTACTCTAGACTTCCTTTAATTACTACTTCCAATTAGCATATTGCTCAAATGGAATTAAAATGATTAATGCTTAAAAAGTTTTCTGATACTATTTTCCAAATGCTTAAGTGGAGAACTAAAATTTAAGAAGTGAAAGGCTCACAGAGCAGAATGGAAAAATGTTATCTAGCCTAGTGTTCTGTACTTGAATGTTAATTGCTCAGTAAATATTTTTTTTTCTCAGTAAATATTTTTTAATGAATATAATATTACCTTTCAAATTTTTGTTCTTTGGGGGGAAAATCTCCTTTATTGAGTTGAAAAAAATTAAGAATATGGTATAATTTGGGCTTTGCATGTCTAATCTACTTGGTAGCAACTGAGAGCCAAAGTATACTTTTTCACAGTACTCTGCTTAGGGTTGTTGTATCCATTCTTCTCTTCTCTTCTCTTCTCTTCTCTTCTCTTCTCTTCTCTTCTCTTCTCTCTCTTTTCATTCTGGAGTAATTCTTTTTTAAGGCATAGAGCTTTAGTGTTCATAAAGTAATTTCATTTTGCTTTGAGCTATTGACACAAATAACCACCATTTTGTGTGTGTGTGTGTGTTTTTTTTTTTAAGGACATATAAATGCAATTGGAACATAGTAGGAGAAATAAACATCTCTAAAAAGTTCTGGTAGTAATTGCATGGAGGATTTGTCATTAGGATTTGGCTGAATGGTTGTAGGGAAGGTAGACAATGCAGATGTTGGACTAGCAGGAGCAAGGATATAAATAGAGAAATGCACAGGAAGTATTCGGACAGAGGTAGTCTAGTTTGAACTAACTTTAAGTAGAGGATTAGCTTGAGGATACAGATGCTGAGTAAGATGTATTTATGATAGTATGTACTTTTTTTCATTCGTGTACTTATGGAATAATAGGCAGGATGGCAGCTAGTGTAGTAGTGTGAAGAATGTGAGTTCTGGAGCCATATTCCCTGAGCCTATATCCCATTTGTTTTATGTTAGAGTTTGTGATAATGAACGTACCATTTAATCTCTCTGTATCTGTTTCCACATATAAAATGGGTACTAATAATGGCTACTGCTTGGTAGAGTTGTTACGAAGATTTTAAAAGAGTTAATACTGGTAAGGCATTTAAAACAGTTCCTATCAATGAGCATTCAGTGAACTTTTTTTATATAAGTACTAGCTCTCTCATTTACATAACTCATGTGTACATGATTTATATATACACATAGCAAATGTACATATGGGTAGGATATAAAGGTTTTACTGTATATATATATCTGCAGGAAAGCTGGTAATATTCAAATTTCAGTTTTTGATGGTAGTTAGGTTAGTATAGAATGAAAATCCAACCATCTCATTTTATAGATGTCCAAGTTATGTGGTAGTAGAGCTAGAACCAAGATCTGACAGACAACAAATACTTGAGCAGTAAACAGAACAATCATCTCTGCCATTATGTAGCTTTCATTCGGTTTGGAAAGATACATAGTAAGCCATCTCGGGTGATAAATGTTATCAAAAAGTATAGGATATTATGGAAAGGCAGAATTTAGGACCCTCTCTAGTCTGGGATGTTGAGAAGGTTTCACTTAAGATTTGTAAGCTGTGATGTGAATGATAAATAGCAGTCAGGACTAGGTGAAATGAAGAGTGTGTCAGGCAAAGGATAACATTTCTAAAGGCCCTGGGGGAGGGGAAAGCATGGGCCTATTCAGACTTCTAACATGAGGAGAATCTGGGAAAGAATGACAAAAGGTGTGGCCAGAGAGGTTACACAGGGGCTGCATTATGCCAGATCTCATATACTGTGTTTGGACCTAAGGGTCCCCTTGATGGATTAAGGAAGAAAGGGACCATGTCAGATTTGCATTTTATGAGATTATATTCTAGAGAATAGATAAATAGAAGATGAGGCCTAGATACAAGGAGACTGATATAAAAAATACTGTCAGAGAAACTGTGTATGTTTGTGCAGAACACGATTATAAGGGGTACCATTCATGTAGACTACTATTATAGCAGTCTGGATCAGAAATGGTATTGATCTGGACTATTGTTGTGACTGTGAAAATGGAGAAAAATTGGCAGGTTTCAGATTTTACTGTTTCTCCAAAATCTATCCCCAGACCACACCTGTCTTCTGAACTTTATTTTTTTAAATCTTTTTTATTTTATTTTTATTTTTTTTTATTCATGAGAAACAGAGAGAGAGAGGCAGAGACACAGGCTCCATGCAGGGATCCTGACGTGGGGCTCCATCCTGGGTCTCCAGAATCCGGCCCTGGGCCGAAGGCAGCGCTAAACCACTGAGCCACCCGGGCTGCCCTGTCTTCTGAACTTTAAATCACATCTATCCCAAATGACAACTATATTTGAATATCTCACAAGTCGAACTCAAGAGATCAAAACAGAACACAAATACACACATACACACTCCATCACTACCACCACAAACATTGATCTACCTCCAAGAAAAAAAGCAGCCATTTTGCTGTCAGTATTCTCTAATATCAAATAGAACTAACATCCATTCAGTAGCTGATCCTATCTACTAGTAGTGACAGCTAGACCTCTTTACTACATAGGGCTACAGTTGATTGGCTATTTAGAATTTAGTTATGTTCTGAATAAGTTTATTTAGAAATTTGAAAGTTTATTAGGTTAAGTGTTACTTTTTACAATGCCTTGGAGATAGTGTATTTAATAAGATCTTTAATAATTTTTAGCATAAATATATTTTACTTCAGTAATTACAGATAGAGGGTCAGTTGAGTCTTAAGTACTTAAAAAAAATAAAATGTACTTATTTCATATCATACTTTTAATTAATCACACTTGTGCTGTTCTTAGAATTACATATAAAATCCATATATTAAATCAACTGTCAGAGTCCTAAGTTTTACGTTTGCTCTCCAAATTTGATATAGAAGGCTGTTAGTAAGATAAGATATCATTTTCTGCATTTATTAAATTTATTTCAAATTTTGAATGTTCCTTTAAAAGATGCCTTTTTTCAGTGGAACAGTTTAATTGACTGTGGGAGATTTACTGCATGACTGACTAATTATGGCTTATTTCAAAGCATTAAAAGTAATTTCTATATAAATAAATTTTGATGACACAGAATACTTACTGTTTGTATTCAGATGCCAACCAAATTTACTTGTGTACTTTAGGACATTAGATCTGTTGACTTTCAGGTTTCTGTAACTTTGTTCCTTGCAACAAACTCTACTTTTCCAATGTGGCTGGTATAGAACTGTCAGAGGACCAAAGGGCTGGTTGGTTAGTGAACTGATTACTGTATAGTTTGTAGCATAGGTGACTTCTAGATGGCATGTATGTTTTCCTCCACTAGTGATTATTTTTTATTTTTTTATTTCTGTTTTGTCAGTGTTTTCCAGCCTTTAATGTGTTTTCCTTTGGATGTCACATTGATGGCAGTTCCAATGGTTGAGAAAAGATGGATTTTCTAGGCTGGATTTACTCTGAGAGCTAGTAGTGCTTTTTTCCCCTATCATATTTAATAACATGTAAAGTAAATTAGTGCTGTTTTAGATAGTATTAGAAGTTTTTAAGTTATTTTGTCAATCAGTTTTTTTAAAACATTTGATATTAGAACTAACCATTTTCCTTATCAGATCTTTGTGGTACTGCTTTTTTAAATCAGTATTTCTGTGTGTGAAAGGCAAGGTTACATGCCACCATTCGTTTTAAGGAAACGTGTTTGGTCTTTATACAGAAAATACCTGGTTTGTTTACTGATTAGAAGCAGTGTATTTCATTTTTTATTTTTTTATAAAGCTATTGCTTCATTTTAACTTCCCCAAGAAACTGATGAACAACTGAGACACTTTTTTAAAGAGACAAATACTGCAACAATGTGTAGGGGAAGTCCATGTACTGTGTACAATAGCACAAAATTATTTAGATAGAGATGGATTTAAATCATGGTTTATACCGTGTACCTGGGCAAGTTAGGAGGAGGAGAAAAATGGATTCGGTGGGAGATTACAACAGAATTTGTTCCCTCAGATTTAGTGTTTTCTGCTTTTAGCATTAGTTCAAGAAAGGTCGTTTCCTTCACTCAATTTTATTTCTTTTTTTTTTTTTTTAATCCCTTTTTGAAAAAACAGTTTCCCTATGAAACAAATCTTTGACCCTTTTGTATTCTGCATCCCCCCTCCCCTTTCCCGCCCTTTCTTGACTGGAAAATGCAGCTGCACACATTTTTTGTGTAGAGACAATGGATCACATGCTGTGTCACCTAAATCTATGACCAAGAGGCAGTTTTATCCCTAAGAGACCATAATGCTTCAGTTGTCCTGGATACATGACATCATGTAGCATTATAGTCAAACACACGTCTTTTTTTGCAGTACATTTGGTATTTGAATCGACCCTCCAATTCTCAGTATTGGATTTTATGGGATGACAGTATTTATAATAGGGAATCTTAATCAAAACAAAGATGTTATTGTTACTCAAAGGGAAAGATTGAGTTCCTTCTTTTTATACATCTAATTTTTTTTCTTTCCTGGGGGTTACCAACATTATCAGATATTTTGAGTTAATGGAATATCATTAAAGTTCTAGTGTGTGTTAGGTTTGTTACACAGTGCCTTGCGAATAGTATGTGCTCAATAAATGTTACATTTTGTTTTTACTCTCAGTGTGGTAAATTAACAGGAGTAAAATTTTCCTTTTTTAAAAATGAGCTCTTAGGATTTAGAAAATAATTATCTGTAAACTGCTAAAATATTTTATGTTATGCTTAATATAATAAACTTATACTATTGGATAAATCCAGGAAATATAATTCTGTGGCTTCCAGGGTTGAGGAAAGGTATTTTATGTTAATTAATTGATGAAAATCGTTTATTCTCAAGGAGATTGGAGGTAAGGAAAGGAGAGAGAAACTGAATGGAAATTTCTTTTATGTGTTTATCTTTATCAGAGAAAGCTTAAATTATGGTAAAGAACTGAGATAATAGCCAGGCCCTGCTAATAAAATCACAAACATTTTGGAATTCTGTACTGTGCCATGTCTCTGTGGTAGATTTGCTTTTTTCTTTGGAAAACAGTGTTTAGTGATTGACTAAATTGAATGACTATTTCCCTTTGCTAGAGTTGTCTTACCCCAAGTCAAATAGTTTTTTATATTGGTTACTTTAAAGTAGGATAGGAAAGCCACAAATCTAAGATGGGGCCTACTCTTTGGTGGCTCTTTTGACATTTGCAGGATTGTTTGATTTACTTATGACATTAAGTTATTGGTAGGAGGAAAGAAGGCAAGTCAATAAAAATAAAGTTTCCAAATTCTTAAGGCCATGTAAAAAGATAAAATTAGAAATTGTAAATGCATATAATTAAATATAACCAAAAAATAATACTCATTTGTCACATGCTTGATGAATTCACATGTTTAAAGTATTTATAATGAGACTGATTTTAAGTAGAAAGCTAGACTAGAATAGTGAAAATGATGAGAAATAACTTTCTGAGATGCTGTAGGTCAGATGCTGCCATATTGTTCAAGGTTAATCATCCCTTGCTTTTAGCCTAGGACTGACAGCAAGTCTTCTGCAGGGTTTCTCTGTGCAATTGCTCAAGTGTTGGTTTCATCTTCTTCCCAGTTCTAGTAAAACATAACAGATGGCATAGTGCCTTTTCATTCTAGTGTAGTAAAAACTTTTAACAGCAAAATTGATTTTCCTCATTACCCTTTTCGGGTTTTCCTTTTTTTAAGAAAATGAGGAACTCTTAAGATTTACAAAATAACTAGTATTTGTAAACTGATAAAATATTTTATGTTGAGCTTATTATGATCTTATGCTGTTGAGTAAATCTAGGAAATACGCTAAGAAAAGAAATATTCAATGATTTGCTGGGGGGCATGCAAGGAAAAAAATTGGAATAAATTTGCTTTGGGATATCAAGAATTGACTAATATTTTATTTTGATCTGAGTATTTTTTGGTGCTTTTTAAAAATTTCCTAATGAGAATTCCTAGGTAATATAACGAATTAAAAATAAATTTTTGTTAGTTTTTTAAAAAGATTTTATTTATTTGTTCATGAGAAACACAGAGAGAGAGGCAGAGACACAGGCAGAGGGAGAAACAGGCTCCCTGCAGGGAGCCCTACTCAGGACTTGATCCCAGGACCCAGGGATCACGTGCTGTGCTGAAGGCAGATGCTCAACCACTGAGCCACCCAGGTGCCCCCAAAATAAATTTTTAACAATTAAAAAATTATTTCACAAATAGTGTCTTAGATTTAGGACTTGAAGAACTGTAATATAGGTAAGATAAAAAATTAAAGTTGAAAAATATAACATCAGGAGACTCAATAGTATTGAAAAGCACTTTTTAGAAGTATTAAACACATCATTAATAGAATTGAGTTAATTGCAGTTATTCCTTATTTATAGCTATGGATCTGTATTACTAAAGCATGCACTTAAAAAGTTTCATATTCATGAGAATTGCTGGACCGAGAGCCTGATTTGGCACGTTTTTAAGTAAATTTTATATTCATTAACCCATTTTTTTATGAACCCATATTTTTCTCCTTTTTTTTGAACCCATATTTTTCAAGTACTATAGCTATTCTGGAATCACAATACTATAATATCTTCAAAGAAGAGATTATTATCTTGGATATTCTAACCTGATAAGAATCCTGTAAAAGGCTAGTAGATTCTGAATTCTTTGGATACAAAAGAATGTACTGTATATGTAGATCTTTAAATTTCTGTTCAGTTTTGGCTATAACATTATATTTGCCACTATATTTTTTCTTTTTGTTACTGAGAATGTCATTACTAGTGAAAATTCAATATTTTTTTAACTTTAGAGGTAGTGCATTTTCTTTATTTTTTATAAATTATCTTTTTGTGTGTGAGAATGTTAGCATCAAGCAGAGCTGTTAATACATGAACTTAGAGTTTTTGGAGGCCATTAATAACAAAATACTAAAAAAGTTCTAAAAGTTTATATGATTTAGTTTCTTTTAGTTTATTTAAACTAGAAAGATTTGAAGAAGAGTTCTCTCATGGAGCAAGATTGGTAAAATATTGATATAACATAAAGTTGCATGGAAACCAATAGAATAAGGAAGTGAAAGTCGAATCACAAAGAGAATGATGAAACTGTTATTGCAGCACTCTTCTGAGAAGTCCTCATTTCAGGTGGCTGCTTTGCCAATGTCATTGGTCATAAGGGAAACCCATTCTTAAAGTTAGGGTTTGATTTTTTTTTTTAATTTCAAAGCATAAAGTATTGTTACTGATTTTGTATTTTAATTTTTGTATTTATAAGATGTACCATTTATAAATCTACCTTAGGAAGGAAACTAATAATGATTTTAAAAATTAATAACAGTAATAATAATTATCATCTCTGTACCTCGTATTCATCGTGCACTTACTCTCTAGCACTTTTCAAAGTGCTTTATATGCTCATGTAATTTGTATTAACAGTCTTAGGAAAGTCAGTACTATTACAATTCTAAATTGATAGGTCTTATAGCCTATTGAGTGACAGAGCTGGGATTTGAACCCAGGCAGTATCTCTTCACAGCTCATGTTCTCAACTCTCTGCTTTACTGCCACCAGATGTGATTATAATATCAAGAATAGTGATTTAGATTTTACTGTTTTTTATAATATGAAATTGCTTATCCTTCACAATTTTAACTTCAGCTATACTGTCTCTTCAAGTTTCTGTTAAATATCTCCTGGTATTACATGTATTAATTCCTTTCTCAAAGAGGAAGCCTTTGATTTTACAGTCGTGCCATAGTTGTTAGGTTCCGTGGTAAAATATGGCCACAGAGGCATGAATGTAGTAGGAGTAAAAGGATTGTGGTGTTTTTGTTTTTGTTTTTGTTTTAATCTTCTTTGAAGGAGGACTAAGAGAGGTTATTCTGAAGAGTATATATGTTATACTTCTCTTTCTCTACCTTTTCTCCACATTGCAAGATAGTTTAAATATCTGTATACATTTAGGTATTTCTGACATTTTAGAATTCATAATATGTATTTTCTGTTTATCAGGAAGTTACTTATTCTGTATCCTCAACTATTAAACCACAAATGGACAAAAAGAGATCCCTAAATAGTTGGGAGAAAAATTATCAAAGCTTATGCATTAAATTCATGCACCCTAAGGTGAGCTCTTTGCACTTCTTGATCTTACTGTGATCTTATATGAAATTCTAATAAAATTTTTTTTGCTTTCTAGTCTGTAACAGATAATGGTAGTATATAATTCCATGTTAATGATGGAGAAATCCAAAATGCTCTGAATACCAAAGTTTTTCATAGTGTTATTTAGTAGCAAAATATGATCTGAACTGATGTAAAACTATTGATGGTCTTTATTTACCCTTTTCTTAGTGAATCTGCATTTTGCTACGGAAATATTAAAATGTTCATTATGGAGTTCTGCCTCACATCTCACTGACATAACATATTTGCATTGTAGTTCCTTTCTAAACTCCATAATATTCTAAATTCTCAAATATATTTGCCCTCAAGGATTTTAGATAAGGGATCCCACACCTGCATAATCAGGTACAGTGAGTGCAGTACAAATGAAAACTAGGATATAATGAACTTAAGAAGATTAATCCAGTAACTCAAGCATAGCAAGGTGAAGCCTTTTAGCGTGGAGCAGTATTTCTCACCTTGAATAATACATGGATCTCTTTTAAAGAAAAGAATTATAGATCCCATTTTAAGAATCACTGACTTTAGTTCCTGAAGTAGCTTTTTTAAATAAGTCTTTCTCTTTGGAAATAGTAAAATACATTTTTATACTGTTACTAAAATAAAAGCACAAAATGAAAATTTGCAAAAAACTCTTGGCCCCCAGTGTATATCCATGGGACACCTTGATTTGAGAATTTGAGAAATAACTAATAAAGTGGCAAATAGTCCTATATACTAGAATAGCTCCTATAACTTTTTTTTAAGCTTTAATTAATTATTTATTCAGAGAGAGAGAGACAGAGAGAGAGGCAGAGACACAGGCAGAGGAAGAAGCAGGGTCCATGCAGAGAGCCTGACTTGGGACTCGATCCCAGGACCCCGAGATCACACCCTGGGCTGCAGGCGGCGCCAAACCGCTGTGCCACCAGGGCTGCCCTCCTATAACTTTTCTTTACCAAGTTTGTTTATAATGACAAGCCTGAATCATAGTTAAGGGGTTAAGATATCTTTCCTGTCTTTAATGATTATGATTTTTAAAAGGGATGAAACATCCTCCTTAAAACAAAAAAAGTACACAAGTTTTGATTAACTACCTTCCACCTCCAGGAAAATGTCCTCTACCTACTTCCAGTTGGGAATTACTGTCATAATGAGCAACTCTTAGACTGATAGAGGAGTGAGTCAAATTCCTTAAGTGTGTTGAGGCTGAAGAAATTTAAGAAACCGTGCTCTAAGATACAGATAACAGATTAGTGGTACTGCCATCAGGAACTAATATAAACATCTGTTTCCAGCAACATGGAAAACTAAATACCTGGACCAGCTTTTCTGCTGTAAACAACCTAAAATGCTCGATAAAATGCATCAGTGCCCTGGCACAAAAGTAAAGAATATTTAGACCGAACACTAATTGGAAACCCTGCGAGAACCCAGCTCAGTAAGCTGAGTACTGAAGCTGGCTATTGCCTTGAGGGTATTTACCCAATCAAGGGATTTTCTGTTTTCTTAGCCTTATGGAAGTCAGTATCAGGAAGCAAGCCCAGACCCAGCCCAGATAAAACACTGTAGCAGGAAATAGTCTTCCCCATTACAGTGGAGCCCCATAGGACTATAACTTCTAGACATAAGAATGATCTAGATATTCTTTCCCTTCATGTCCTTAGAGATGACAAAATTATCTTTCTAGAATATTGCTCTTAACAGGAAAAATAAAATCCCTACTGAAGATTTGTTAACCACAAACTAGCCCTCACACAGGTTGCCTAAATTCACACTAACCTCAAACTAAGAATTTAAAATGATCCTGCATTGTTACTATTCCCAGGGACCTGACAGAAGCACGCAAGTCATCGTGATCAAAGAATTGCTTTTAGTAAAGTTCTATTGGAAATTAGTAGCTTAGGGGCAGCCCCAGTGGCTCAGCGGTTTAGCACTGCCTTCAGCCTGGGGCGTGATCCTGGGGACCCGGGATCCTGGGGTGTGATCCTGGGGACCCGGGATCGAGTCCCACATCGGGCTCTCTGCTTGGAGCCTGCTTCTCCCTCTGCCTGTGTCTCTGCCTCTCTTTCTCTCCCTGTCTCACATGAATAAATAAAATCTTTTTAAAAAATGAGTAACTTAGGGGCGCCTAGATGGCTCAATTGGTTAAGTGCCTTCGGCTCAAGTCGTGATCGCGGAGTTCCTTTCAAACCCCACATCAGGCTCCCTAGTCAGCAGAGAATCTGCTTCTCCCTCTGCTCTGACTCTTCCCACCTCCCAACACACTCACACACAATACTTGTGCTCATGTGTATGCTCTCTGTCTCTCAAATAAGTAAATAAAATCTTTTATAAAAATGAGTAGCTTATAATAAAAATTTACAAACTATCCAAGGAAACAAGGCATAATATAAGAGAATCAGCAGAATCAGACTTGCCAGTAGTTCATATCTTGGAAGTATCAGATATAAAATATAAAATTAGTACATTTAATATGTTCAGTGACAACTTGAAATGAGGAAAAGAGCAGATATTTCATAAAGAATCAGGGGTTCTAGAAATAAAAACGTATAGTAATTGAAAATAAAATTCAAAAGATAGATCAGGGCAGCCTGTGTGGCTCAGCGGTTTAGCAGCGCCTTCGGCCCAGGGCATGATCCTGGAAACCTGGATCGGGTCCCGTATCAGGCTCCCTGCATGGAGCCTGCTTCTCCCTCTGCCTGTGTCTCTGCCTCTCACTCTCTGTGTCTCATGAATAAATAAATAAAATCTTAAAAAAAAAAAAAGATCAAAGTAAATAGGCTCCACCGAAGGAAAAATTGGTACGAGAGATGAACATCTGAAGAAATCCAGAATGCAACACAGAAAAGAAAATGGAAAACATAAAAGAAGTAAATAAAGGAGAAAATTTTAAGAGAAAACAGAACACTTTTAGAGGACTATCAGGTTTTAATAATGATAGTGAAAGTAGAAAACCATGAAATGATATAATACTCCGTGGAAATAAATCTAACAACTATAACCTATTCTAGTTCAACCTAGAATTCCATAGCTAGCAAAAATGTCTCCTAAACAGAGGGTAAAATAAAGACATGCTCAGGTAAATAAAGTCTGAAAGTTTAATAGCAAACCATGTTTTATGTAGAGGGAAAATGGTCATAACAAGAATGAGATTCAAGAATGAATAATCAAAGAAAGTTGTAAGTATATAGATAAATTAAAAAAAAATTTTTTTTTATGATAGTCACACACACAGAGAGAGGCAGAGACACAGGCAGAGGGAGAAGCAGGCTCCATACCCTGGGAGCCCGACGTGGGATTCGATCCCAGGTCTCCAGGATCGCGCCCTGGGCCAAAGGCAGGCGCTAAACCGCTGCGCCACCCAGGGATCCCAGTATATAGATAAATTAATAAAAATTAACTATAATAATATTACTTATTATTAACTATAAATAATAAAAGTTAGAACCAAAATGCCAGTTATTTTAGTTATTTACAAAATACCTGTTCTTATAAACCAGGAGAAGGTGATCGAATGTAGTATTCAAAAGATCTTTTTATTACTCAGATTAAAGGTAATTTTGGATTTTGATAAGAATGCATGGTAAAAATTGTAAGTTAACACTTTAGTAATAGAAATAAAAATATAATTTCCAAACTAATAGATTATAAAAAAAAAAAACCAGGGTAAAAAAATCTTAAAGAAGGCAAAAAAAGAAGGAAAGAAATGTAGAGTAGAGCACCAAATGAGGCATTAGAAGTAAATATATTTATACCTTATATTTAAAATGTTCAGCTCTGTGGGGTTTATTTTTTTGTAATGTTTGTTGAATTTATTAAGTGATAAATGAATTTACATGGGAGAGTATAGATAGAAATAACTACTTTTATAAGTGAAGTCACCCTGCCTGAGCTTTATGAGGTTTAAAGCAGAGACTGAAAGGAAACAAAAGGAAAAAAATGTTGAAAGTAAAATGATGGAAAAAAATATACCAGGCAATTAGTAGAAAGAAAGCTGGCATATCATTTGAAGTAGATGTTAAAACTAGTAGAATTACTAGAGGAAAAGAATTGATCTATTAATGGTAAATGTTTCAGTTTTGCCAGGAATAATAGCTTTAAATTTGTATGCACTTACAACCATAACCACAAAAAAAAAAAAGCAAAAATTAACAGAACTACCAGGAAAAATAGACTAACTTCACCAGCATAATGGGAGATTGAAATATATCTTCCTCAGTATTTAATAAAGAAAACAGTGCCACCCCCCCCCCCAAATTGGTGAGAATATAGAAAAATTGAACAATGTAATTAACAAGCTTAATTCAGTGGACATCTGTTTCATCCAGTCAGTGCAAACATCAGCTGACTCATGAAAATCAACCACATACTGGGTGGGACCAAACAAGTTTTAACACATTTCAAAGGATTAGTATCCTATGGACCATTTAAGTTAGAAATTAGTAAGAAAAAAAATCACATGGCAGTTAATAAGCATTCTTCTAAATAACTCATGAATGAAAGAAGAAATGTTAATGGAGCTCAAACTGCTTTTTGTCTGGGAGGAAATGTTAGGTCATCTTTCAGGTTTGCTTGCAGCAAACACAACCCTGAGAAATGGTCCAAGTAAAGGCCTTTCATTCTTGGCATGTCTAATGGCGATTGGTTCCCATAACAGGAAGGATATTTTTTTTTTAAGATTTAATTTTTTGGTTTTTTTTTAAGATTTAATTTATTTTAGAGAAAGAGAGCATGAGCTGGAGGAGGGGCAGAAGGAGAGGGAGAGAGAGAATCCCTGAGCAGACTCCTCACTGATTGCAGAGCCCCACGTGGGGCTGGATCCCAAGACCCTGAAATCATGCATGACCTGAGTTGAAATCAAGAGTCAGATGCTTAACCAACTGAGCCACTAAGTCACCCTGGGAAGGAATTCTTTTTTTAAAAATTTATTTTATTTTTATTTTTATTTATTTATTTTTTTCTGGGAAGGAATTAGTAAATGAGACATTAACCATAAAGGAAATAAAGGGTTAATAAATTCCATCATATTAAAGTTAAGAACTTTTTTTTTTTTTTAACGATTTTATTTATTTATTCATGAGAGACAGGCAGAAACACAGAGGGAGAAGCAGGCTCCCTACAAAGAGCCCAATGCAGGACTTGACCCTGGGCCCTGGGATCATGCCCTGAGCCAAAAAGCAGTTTGCTCAACCACTGAGCCACCCAGGCGTCCCAATAACTTTTTCATTCATAGGCAACTAATAGGCTAAAAAGACAAACCATCTACTACAGAAAGATATTTGAATCACATGTAAGGATTAGTATACAAACAAAACAAATGACTGCAATAGACAATTAGTAGAAGAGATTTCTTATATGCAGGTTTCCCCTTTTCCTACAAAACCTTAGGAAGCCAAAATGGAAGTGAAGAAGCAATTACCATTAATTTATATGGAAAATTTTTTGAACATTCCCAAAGGCAACATTCTCATAGGCTTTTCTGATACCTCAGGATGCATCTTGCCAAGGGATGCACAAAATAAATCAAGAAAACCACAGAAGCCCATAGGTACAGTTCAGAGCTATGGCAGGTTGGTGCTGAGGTGCTGAGTATAGATCCCCTGGCAAAGGAGCTTGGCATGCCACCCTCCTTGCTCAAGGTATGCATGTCTCTGTAATGAACACTTCAAAACAGACTCTGTCTATTTCTTGCCTTTTTCTAACAGCGAAAATCCTCTTCTACAAGTACTAATATAGGTCTTTAGTAGAAGCAAAGTGGTGTAATAAAAGCTTTGAAAAGCGGGAGATACCTACGTATTCAACTCCCATTACTAATCTGGGAAATGCAAATTAAAACATAAGGAGATGAAATTTCATAGTCATTAGGTTGGCAAAAAAAAAAGTTTGATGAGTACATGGAGTAAACAGAATGCCCATACATTCCTGGTAGTAATTTGTCATGAGAGAAAATACTGTGACCCAGTAATTCCACCCAGTATGTTCTGCTTTTAGTTGTGTACCTCAAAAGTTCTTAGCAGGTGTATTCCAGGAATTATGAACAAATGCTACTTGTAATACCCTCAGACATAAATCATTGTCTTCAAGAGTATAATAAATTTAGTATATTTGTAAAGTAGAATACTAGTCCTCTGTAAAAGTGAATTATTGCTGCTATAATGTTAATGAGTTTGGTGGTGGGGGGAACAAGTTTCAGTACAATTCAATTTTATATGATGGTTAAAAATATAAAGGGCTAAAATAATGTTTAGGGATCCTAACATGGTAAAACTATAAAGAAAAAATGTTTTTGTTGCCTAGTCTTTGATACAGTCAATTAAAAACATGGACATTGGGCAGCCTGGGTGGCTCAGCGGTTTTAGTGATCCTGGGCCTTCAGCCCAGGGCCTGATCCTGGAGACCTGGGATCGAGTCCTGTGTCGGGCTCCCTGCATGGAACCTGCTTCTCCCTCTGCCTATGTCTCTGCCTCTCTCCCTAGGTCTCTCATGAATAAATAAATAAAATCTTTAAAAAAATAAAAACATGGACAAATAAAATAAGTAAAAAAAAATGTGTGTGGTAATAATTAGCATTTTGTGTTTAGAAAATTTCTTAGTTATTTTGGGCAAAAGAGTTATCAATAATAGCTTTTATAATACCTGTAATACCAGGGTAATTTTGAAAATTCTGTACCTTAGTTTCCCTTCTCTAAGCTCAGTCAAGCATTGCCTCTCAGAACATTGTTAATACTGACCTAAGCAAAAGTGCATTCCTCTAACCTTTTGGGAAATGATCCAAGAATTCCAATATGGAATTTTATTTTTCTTGTCCTAGAGTAGAATATCACTGTAATATTGAATATCTAGTATCATTGTAATATTGAAATTAGGATGGAAATACACAAATCTCTAGTAGATACATTTGAGAGATGCATGTGCTACACGGATGTGAAAAAATGATACATTTTAATTCTGAACCCTCTTCTCAAGATACTGCCATGGCCTTGCACAATGAAGATGTAGGCAGAGGTTTGCAGAGTGATTTTACTGGGCTTGTTTGAACTCTCAGCTTTTAAATTATTCTTGTCTAAAGAAATTCAGTTTTTTTCCTGAAATGTAGAATATTTGGAGGCCTAACACTAATGTGTACTTTGCAAAATTGTCTTGTACATTTACCTACTTTTTTGTAGCATTGTCTTGGTTTTTAGGAATTGGTTTATTAGTGGATGTATTCATTACTCGGGTTATGCTAATTATATTCCTAAGAAATTCGAGTATTGTTTTCAAACCCCACATCTAGTCTCTTGACCCTAATGCTTATGTTGAGTGATATTTATTATGTGTAACAATTATGTGTGGTTTGTTGAAGTATTGTTTTTAAAAGATTAATAAAAGGAAATGTTACATCACTAGCCAGATTTCCTTTTATTTCTTTACTTGTTCTGCTTTATGAAACAAACTTCCACACACATTATTAATGACCTGCTACTGAGTGGTTTCAGTTCATTTTAAGAAGCAGTTTCTCATGAAGTTAGGATTTTACAAACAAAAGTAAAAGTTTGAAAAAAAAAAAAAACAAAAGTAAAAGTTTGTTTTTTAATATTGTGAAATATACAGGTCTTTCTGTTGTAATATTACATATTATATATTTCTGAAAACAGTAAAATATTGTGCCAGCTGATGGGTCAACTCACCTAAAAGCATGAAGCTTTGTAACT
This sequence comes from Canis aureus, assembly GCF_053574225.1. Lineage (NCBI taxonomy): Eukaryota > Metazoa > Chordata > Mammalia > Carnivora > Canidae > Canis > Canis aureus. Next base: position 53,079,326 of record NC_135621.1, read on the forward strand.
AGAACACTAACAAATAAATTTTAATAGGAATATTAGAATATTGGAACGCCTGGGTGGCTCCAGTTGAGCATCAGCCTTTGCTCAGGGTGTGATCCCCAAGTCCTGGGATTGAGTCCCATGTCGGTCTTCCTGCATGGAGCCTGCTTCTCCCTCTGCCTGTCTCTGCCTGTGTGTGTGTGTGTGTGTGTGTGTGTGTGTGTGTGTGTGTGATGGATAAATATTTTTTAAAAGAATATTAGAATATATTTAAAGATATATTACATTTATTGCAAATTTTAAAATACTACAATTTAGTTTGTTTGTTTTTTTTTTAAAGATGAAAATAGACTGATGGATTTGCAGGGAAAGGTTGATGCTACTGGTTATGGAGGCCAGGGTAAAATGCATTAAGATTTGGAGAGAAGAGCTCATTAACACTTCCAAGAAAATGCATGTGGCCAAGCTGTGCCAAGAGGAAGAACATGGGTTGAATGAGAATTGTGTACAATACTGTATTTTCAGCAGCTTGCAGCTTTCCACTATGTTAGCCTATTTTGGGTTCAGCTGTTATTATTTAGTATTGCAAAAACATAGGCTGGTAAAAATCACTTAGAAACCAATGTGATTTTCACATTGTACTAAAATCTTTCCCCTATTTACTAGTGAGCTAATTTGTGTTACAGAAAAGCTTGGTGGCAGAATAGGCTGTACTGAATTTAAGAGGTGGCTTCTCTTTGGGGTTTTTTTGGTTGGTTTTGTGTTTTGTGTGTTGTTCTGGTTTTTTGTGCTGCCTTTTTTTTTTGTGGCTTCTGTTTTTGGCTTAGCTTTTGATAAGTCCATGACCTTTTTGTGATTTGATTCTTTGTGAAGTGGAAATACTATAACTAAAAATAATCTTAACACAACCTTTTCCCCCTTGAGTATATTTTAATTTTTTACTATAAAAATAATAAACACTTTAAAGAAAAACTGGTAAAGAAGAAAAAATTACCAAGTTGCTAATATAAACCACTGTTAGTGTTTTATGTATTTTTACTTTTTCACCAATTCTTAATAAGCTTTTTTTGTTTACTTTATAGTCTTCAAGAAGACCATTTTTAATGACTATTAGATTGAATAGATGCACTTCAGTTTAGTTAGTAATAAAATGTGTAAATTGTACTTTTCTAACAGAGGAGGAGGAAAGAGAATCTATTTTTCCTCTGTAGGATTATTTCACTGAAGTGACTTATAAGTAGAATTATTAGGTCAAAGAATATGACTTTTTATTTGAAATACAGTCGACAGAATATTAGTTTCAGGTGTACAAACAGTGATTCAACAATTATATACATTACAAAATGCTCATCACAATAAGTATATTACAATGTTACTATTTTTTTAAGATTTATTTTATTTATTTTAGAGGAAGGGGCAGAGGCAGAGGGAGAAGAAATAAATCCTCATGCAGACTCTCCACTGAGCATGGACTCCGAGATCATGACCTGAACTAAAATCAAGAGTCAGATGCTTAATTGACTGAGCAAGCCAAGTGCCCCCCAGTGTATTACAATATAAAACTTTTTTTTAGAAAAAATTTATTTATTTGAGAGAACACAAACGGGGAGGGGCAGTGAGGAAGGAAGAAGCAGACCCCCTGCTGAGCTTAGAGCCTCACACAGGGCCTGAATCCAGGCTCTGGGATCATGACCTGAGCCAAAGGTGGACATTGAACCAACTGATCCACTCAGGTGCCCCTCAGTACGTTACAATATTATTGACTAGATTCCCTGTGCTATACTTTTCATCTCTATGATAAATTTTATAACTGGAAGTTTGTATTTCTTAATCCCTTTCACTCATTTCACCCATCTCTCTATACACTTCCTCTTAGTAACCCCCAGTTCTTTATGAGCGTATTTCTCTTTTTATTGATGTTATTTGTTTTGTTTTGTTTTTTAGATTTCATATGTAAGTGAAATCATAGGGTATTTGTCTTTCCATGTCTGGCTCATTTCACTTAGTATAATATCTCCAAGGTCCATCCATGTTGTCACAGTGGCAAGATTTCATGCCTTTTTATAGCTGAGTATTAAATATTCCATTGCTTATATATACCATATCTTATTTATCCATTCATCTAACAGTGGACTTTTTTAAAATTTTTATTTATTTATGGTAGTCACAGAGAGAGAGAGAGAGAGAGAGAGAGGCAGAGACATAGGCAGAGAAGCAGGCTCCATGCACTGGGAGCCCGACGTGGAATTCGATCCCGGGTCTCCAGGATCGCGCCCTGGGCCAAAGGCAGGCGCTAAACCGCTGCGCCACCCAGGGATCCCTAACAGTGGACATTTAAGTTGCTTCTATACCTTGGCTATTGTAAATAATGTCACATTAAACATAGGGGTGCATATATCTTTCTGAATTAGTGTTTTTGTTTTATTTGGGTAAATACCCAGAAAGAATTATAGGATCCTTTGGTACTTCTATTTTTAATTTTTCAAGGAACTTCCAAACTGTTTTCCACAGTGGCTGGACCAATTTGTATGTTACCAGTAGTATATGAGAGTTCCCTTTTCTCCATTTCCTCACCAATACTTGTTATTTCTTGTCTTTCGGATACTAGCCATTCTGACTGGCCTAAGGTGATACCTCATTCTGGTTCTGATTTGCATTTCCCTCTGGTTCTGATTTGCATTTCCCTTGGGCATCTTTTCATATGTCTCTTGTCCATCCGTATGTCTTTGGGAAAATGTCTATTCAGGTCCTCTGCCCATTTTTATTTGGATTATTTGGGGATTTTTTGGTGGTGCTAAATGAGTTCTTTATATATTTTGGATATTTAAACCCTTAACATATATATCATTTGCAAATATTTTCTCCCATTCAGTGGGTAGCCTTTTATCAGGTTTATGTTTTCCTTTGCTCTGCAAAAACTTATTGTTTGATGTAGTCCCAATTGTTTATTTTTGCTTTTGTTTCCCTTACTTGAAGAGACAGATCCAGAAAAATACTATTATAGTTGATGTCTAAGAGATTACTATTTTCTTTTAGGAATTTTCTGATTTCAGGTCTTAGCATTTAGGTCCTTAATCTATATTTAGTTTATTTTTGTGTATGGTTTAAGAAAGTAGTCCACACATTTCATTCTTAATCCATGTAGCTGTCCAGTTTTCCCAACACCATTTATTGAAGAAGAGGCTCTCTTTTCCCCATTGTGTAGTCTTGTCTCCTTTGTTGTAGATTAATTGACCATATATGTGTGGGTTTATTTCTGGGTTTTCAGTTCTGTTTCATTGATCTATGAATTACTGGGTCAAAGATTATGACATTTTTAAAGATTCTTGGTACATATTCCCAGTTAGCATTCCAAAATGTCACTAGCTCCTTGCCCCAAGTCATGTATTAAGTATTTTTTAAACCATTGCTACTTTGGGCAAAAGTAAGTATTATTATTTTTATTACTAATATTTGTGCTTACTGCATACTAGGCACTGTTCAAATACATTGTCATACTTAACATTTGTGTTTTGCTTTGTGTTTCTTTGATTATCAGTAAATTGGGTATTTTCTAATATGCTTGTTATTTACATCATTTGTGAGAAAAGATCATTTGCCTAATTATTGTGGTGGAGTTAGTATTCTAAGTGGATGGTGCTCTAAAGTATAATTTAGAAAAAGCTCTTTTTCTCTCCTTAAAAATACAGTCACAGTTCAAACCTTACTAAGAGAATGTCAGCCTTTTTGTGTCAGTACTTGACTTTTTAACTTTGGTTGGCTGTACAAGTTGTATAATCTTTGGCATATATGCTGCCATAATACTGCTTTATGTCTTAAGGTAATGGGATTTTATTCTAAACCTGTAATTCAGAGGAATAACATTCACAGCCATCTGAATTAATTTCTGAGGAGAATATATGTTATTCTCATATCTGTCAACAGTATGTTTTAATTAGGATTGCTAAAAATATAAGTTCCTTAAGAGATTGAATGTACTCTAGTGAACAAAAAACTTGAATACTGAACTCAGTCCGGTTTATAATTTTGCCTCTACTGTTTATTAGTTTTAGAACCTTAGGCAAATGGCTTACTTCATTTCCATTTCATTATAATAGCAGTGAATTTCAATTTTCTGATTATTACCAGTTACGATGTTTTCTAGTATTAAGGATTTTCTTTTAAAATAATTCTTAAAGGCAGGTGGTACAGTACTTAGTACAGAGTAATCATATATGTTGATTATAAATTCATTTCAGTTTGAAATAATTATAATTTGAATGTCTACTCATGCCCAAGATTTTGTTAAGATTCATTAGGAATACAAAAGTAAAAAACTTACACATTATGGAATTCATGGCTTTGAAGAAAGGACCATACGCAGAACTAAGTAGCAATGCAGAATAAGTAGAGATTTTAAAGCCCATAGATACTATCTAAAATATAGTAATGTCTCAGTAAATGTTAGCTACTCATATTTGGTACTCTCTGATTTCTATATGTGATTGAAGATAAATAAAGATATAGGTAGCAAAAGTAGAACATTGGAAATTAGTCATTCCCTTTGAACACTGAGTGCTAAGAGTGTTTTGTTTTGTTTTTAAAGAAAGGAAGATAATTCTTCAATGAATTCTCATTGATCACATTTTTGAAATTCTCTATAGGTAGAAAGACTTTGGTAAAGTTAATAATTGGTTAGCTACATAGGACAGAATGTCATCTCTGAAACGTGCACATATACACACATGCATGTTTATGAATATGTGGTTTTCATAATTGATTTTGTTTTTTTTTATTTTTTATTTTTTTTATTTTTTCATAATTGATTTTGAAATAGAAACCAAATTTTTACAGTTTGATCTTTTCCTTTTTAAAATGTCTTGATATGTCAAGTTATAGATACAGGTGTAAGAAAGAAAGATAGGAACTGGATATGGAGAGAACAGTAATAAGATTTAACATGGATAGGATTGGGTCATTGGTACTCACAAGTGATGAGTTTGCATTCTTACCAGGATAATATAGTAGTTAAGAGTTGTGGTTCTGAAGTCAGTCTGCCCAGATTTAAATTCTGTTGTTTCCAATTACTAAGCGGGTAAGCTAAAACAGAATGCTTATTAACCTTTGAGTCATTTTCTTCATTTATAAAATTGGGTTAATAGTAGTGCCTACTTTATAGGATTTAATTGATGATTAATTGAGATGTAGTTTATGGTGTTTAGCTAGCACAATGTCTGGTCCCAAAAATATTAGCTGATGCTATTGATTACTAAGTGCTTTGAGACTACATCTATTACTGCTACCAGAATCCATATAGACTGTTCTACATGTAAAATTGACCATTTTTCATAACTCTTGGAGTAACCTGCCAGCTTTGTTCTAAGTAAAATAAAACTGTGGGGGTCCTTCTGTAATTTCAGTTGTATAAGCATAAGTAGATAGAATAGGGTAATGGAAGACCTAGAAAGTTTTTCACTGTTCATAAATGAAGTACCTTCATGAACCATTGAAAATGAATTTAATAGCACTTTACTTCTATTACTTTTCTCTTTGGTCAGTTATTTCCCCATGATAAGTTTTTTGCTTTGAAGTATGTTTCAAAAGCAAAACAAAAAGACATATGAGAAAATAGAAATTTAAAAAGGTAGTGTAGAAATAGCTTTTCCCCCCTCCTTGAAAATACAGTGACAATTAAAATTTTACTTAGAGAATGCCAACCTTTTAGTGTCAGTACTTGATGAGATGATATAGAATTTAGTTAAGAATATTAAGTATACTAAAGAAATAATAAATTCACAGTAAATAATTATTTGGCTGATAATGAATTTAGTGAATAAGAAATGTTATCTTTTTAATATGACCTATACAAATATTAGAAATGTTTATCTCTTTATAGTAAATATTTCAAATCTGAGGGAAGAGTTTTTTTGAAATTATTGTTTAAGCAACATTTTTAATTTGACTTAAAATTGAATTTAAATCTTCAACTTATTATATTTATAAATATATATTTGCATTTAAATTTATTGAATTTAAATTTGGTTATTTTCTATATTGAGTAAGGTCATAGATCCTGAAAATGCGTAGATTATAAGGTCTTATAATTCAAAGAAAGTCTGCTCATTTTTAATAATAATAGCCATTACTTATTAGGCTGTTACTGTGGGCTGGGGACTTTAGTAAGTATTAAATAAAATACATTATTTACTTTTATTAATATCACTCATACATATGGTGTTATAATGCTATATTTTATTTATAGCCATTTCAAATAATAGGAAATAAATTCTCTTCCTCATATGATAACCATTAATGTCTTTGTTGTACAAATATTGTGCTTAAATATTATATAGGATAATTGCGAAATTTCTGATTTGATGATATTTAAATATATATTTTCTTTTTCCATGAGCTTAAGAATCTTAAGTATTATATTGATTGACAATTGTTTCCTTTATTGCAGAACTGTAGGAGTAAATGGGTCCAGTAATTGGAATGACTCCAGAAAAGAGAGCTGAAACTCCAGGAGCTGAAAAGGTTGCAGGATTAAGCCAGATTTACAAAATGGGAAGCTTGCCTGAAGCTGTTGATGCTGCCAGGCCAAAGGCCACACTAGTGGACAGTGAGTCAGCAGATGATGAACTCACAAACTTGAACTGGCTTCATGAAAGTACTAATCTCCTAACAAACTTCAGCTTTGGAAGTGAGGGTCTTCCAATTGTTAGTCCATTGTATGACATAGAGGGAGATGATGTGCCATCCTTAGGACCATCTTGTTATCAGAACCCAGAAAAAAAATCAGCAACTGCAAAGCCCCCATACTCCTTTAGTCTTCTCATTTACATGGCTATCGAACACTCTCCAAATAAATGTTTGCCTGTCAAAGAAATTTATAGCTGGATTTTGGACCGCTTCCCATATTTTGCTACTGCACCAACAGGCTGGAAGAATTCTGTTCGACATAATCTGTCCCTGAATAAATGTTTTCAGAAAGTGGAAAGAAGCCATGGCAAGGTCAGTGTTTATGAACATTGCTATATTTGGGGAGGTGGGGGAGAATTAACATCGAGACCTTAAAATATGGGGAAACTAAAGGAAGACAAAAAACAGTCAATTCATCATTACTTCAGTTTGAGCTTAATTATATTCATCATTTCCCTTCATTTGAAATGTTTTAAAATTTCTTAAATATTGATACAAATCTAGCAGAATTTCAGTCTACTATAAATACATAAATTAGTTTTCTGATGTTCCAATTTTCTAAGTTTCTGTAGTGTTCCTGTCACTGTATTAATATGTTGCAGTCTCTTCCTTATAATTGGAATGTAGGCCATTTACATTAATGTAATTGATATGGTTGGATTTAAATATATCATCATGTTATTTTCTGTTTATTCTTTCCCCCCACTTTTCCTGTCTTTTTAAGAAGTGAGGTTTTTTATGATTAAGTTTTATGTCTGCTACTGGTTTATCAGCTATTCTCTTTTTTGGGGATGATGTTTACTATACGCTTTTCAGTATATATTTTTAAACAGTTTACTTTCAAATAATACTACCATTCTACTCTTATACCACTTACTATCTGGCATTTTACAGAAAAAGTTAACTAATTCTGATGCTTTATCTGGATCAATTCCTTCTTCTTGGATAAGTTTATTTAACATTTCTTTTTTTAAATATTTTTTATTTATTTATCCATGACAGAGAGAGAGAGGCAGAGACACAGGCAGAGGGAGAGGCAGGCTCCATGCAGGGAGCCCGATGTGGGACTCGATCCTGGGACTTCAGGATCTTGCCCTCGGCCAAAGGCAGGTGCTAAACCACTGAGCTACCCAGGTGTCCCTATTTAACATTTCTTATAGTTCAAATCTTCTAGCAATGAATTTATAAAAATCTTTTTTGTGGAGGTTAAGAGATTTTTTTCCTTTAAGTATTTTAAAGATGTTACTGTCTTGTGTTCTGGCTTGTATAGTTTCTGATAAGTCTGCTGCCATTCTTATCTTTGTTCCTCTGTAATCAATCTTTTCTTTTCTTTTTTTTCTTCTCTTTTCTTTTCTTTTTTTCTTCTCTTTTCTTTTCTTTCTTTTCTTTTCTTTCCTCTCTTGCTGTCTGACTTCCATGACTTTTTACTTTATATCACTACTTTTCAGCAGTTTGACTATGATGCACCTGGGTGTGTTTGTCTTTATTTTTATCCTCCTTTGGTTTCTCAGAGATTCTTGGATCTGTGATTTGTTGTCATTTATTAAATTTAAGAAAAATTTTGCTCATTATCTCTTCAAATATTTCCTTACTTCCCTATTCTAGGATTCCAAGTAAAAATGTTAGACAATTTGCTGTGTCTCACCTCTTGGTTGCTCTGCCCAAGTTCCTACTCTTTTCTCTCTTTCAGTTTGGATCATTTCTTTTCAACTTTTATAGGTTAAGTCTTCCCTCTTTTATGTTCATTCTGTCAATAACCCTCATAAAGGACTACTGCATATTTTTCATTTCTAGCATTTTCATTTGCCATTTTAAAAGTAGTCTCGGGCAGCCCCAGTGGTGCAGCGGTTTGGCACCGCCTGCAGCCAAGGGTGTGATCCGGAGATCAAGTCCCGCCTCAGGCTCCCTGCATGGAGCCTGCTTCTCCCTCTGCCTGTATCTCTGCCTCTCTCTCTCTCTCTCTCTCTCTCTCTCTCTCTCTCTCTCTCTCGCTGTCACTCATGAAATGAATAAATAAATAAAAATCTAAAATAAATAAATAAATAAATAAATAAATAAATAAATAAATAAATAAATAAAAGTAGTCTCCATCTTTTGGCTAAAATTTCCTACCAGATCCATAAACATATTAATTATAGATAGGATGTCTGTCTAATAATTTCAATATCTGGTCCATTGCTGGGTCTGGTTTTGTTGACTGTTTTACTTCCTGTTTTTGTATATGTTTCATAATTTTGGATTAAATGCCAAACATTATTTGTAAAAGAATAGTAGAGACTGAGGTAGACATGCCTCAACTTTTGTCAGATTGTTAGCGTGAAACACATATTGGTCAATCTAGGTAATTGGGCTGGGTTTCGGTTTTGTGGTTGTCATAGTTACCTTCTGAGAACCACAGGCTTCAAATTCATATAGAGATGGACTGCTAATACTTTATGCTTAATGTGTGTCCTGGAGTGGCAAGATGACTTTTTTTTTAGCATTTCTACTCTTCCTTCATCTTTCAGGTTGTAATATATTTGGGGACAGGAAGGGAGTTAGATATTTCTCTCTGTGCTCTTGTCCCTCACATAGCAACTGCTTGTTACTTGGTATGAGGCTCTTGGGATGGAAGCATGAGTTTCTTGATTTTTCTGCTCTAGTTTTAGTATTAAATGGGCTTTTTATGTGTAGTCTCAAAAGTAGGACTTGCCTTGCCTCCTCTTGGAGCAGACAATCTCTCCCATCTACTCAAAGTGGAGTCCAGAGCTGCAGTCATCAGTAGCTATCTCTACATGTGGCTGGTGGTTGGCACATTGGACAGTACAGATATTTGATATTTCTGTCATTGTAGAAAGTCCTATTGGACAGCACTGCTCCATAGCTCAGGCCAGTTTCCTGCTCATTCCCATAATGGTAGATAAACCTTGGCCTAGGATCGTTGGGAGGTCTGGGTATAAGTGACTTACCAATTCCTATCTCAGTGGCAACAGATCTCTGCTTTGTATCATCTGGGCATGAGCAGATTTCCTACCCATTACCTAATGACACTAGACTATTGCCTAGTGTCAGAAAAGTGAGAGGATAGCTGAGGGTTATATTTTTCTCCCAGTAGCAGCCATCCTTTATCCAGGACTGGGATGAGGAGGGTATTTTGCCTTTCAGTGGCAGAAGGCTTTTGCTTCATAGTGGAGCTTTGTCCAATATGTAAGCAAGTTGTGTGCCTGTCCCACAGTGACATCTGATCTCACGCTCATTTAAAGTCTGGAATATGGATGAGCTTTGCCTGATATCCTTGAGCCAGCCTTAAACCTTAGTATGTTTCACACATCCTTCACCATCTCCAAGGGTGTCTCTCTTAGGTCTCCTGCCCTGTAGTCTTCTTATGGAGCACTGGATGAATGCCTGCAGAAAAATGCTGGCTAATCGATGCAGATTCTTCTGTCTGAGAATGCCAAGGATGCTAAATTATCTTGCTAGTTCACACTTGGCTTTTAAGAATTTGTTAAAATTTGAGTGTCTTTCTCTCTCTTTTTTTTTTATACCTTAGTTTTTGACTGCCACTTTTTCTGTACTCTCCCAAAGCTAAAACAGTTCATATGTTCCATTTCTCCTCACAAGGTCCTGTCACACTTTAGAATTCAGTTCTTTCAGTTGTCTTGTGGCCTTTGTTCTTGGATGGACTCATAAGAAAGTATGATTTCACGGATTATTTTGTTTTTTTCTTGTTAGGCTGGGAACAATGTTTTCTTATGGCTTCCTATAGCCCTAAGTGGTAACAGAACTCTCCTCTATTTTTTTTTTTTAAGATTTTTAAAAATTATTTATTTATTTATTCGAGAAACAGAGAGGCAGAGGCACAGGCAGAGGGAGAAACAGGCTCCATGCAGGAAGCCCAACGCAGGACTCCATCCCAGGTCTCCAGGATCATGCCCTGGGCTGAAGGTGGCGCTAAACCGCTGAGTCACCTGGGCTGCCCCTATTCTTGTTTTGAATAAAAATTAAGAGCAAGTAATTATGTTGTTAAGTGAATGATTTTTCTAGGATAGTGCTGCTCAAATTTAAATATATACACTGATATCTGGGGTTCTGGTTAAAATGCAGATTCTGATTAAGCAAATCTAGGGTGAAGATTGAGACTTTCTTTTCTGACAGGCTCCCTTTTGATCCTTGTGCCATTAGTCCATGAGTAACAAGACATTAAGATGTATTATCATCTTACAGCTAACTTAAAGGAGATTATAGTAGTTATCTTTTGTAATACATTGCTATCTAACACATTGTCTACTACACATGGAATATTTATGAAGACCAGCTATGTGTTAGGCCATTTAAAAAGCCTCAATAGGGATGCCTGGGTGACTGGTTGAGCGTCTTCCTTTGGCTCAGGATGTGATCCTGCAGTCCTGGGATTGAGTCCCGCATTGGGCTCCCTGCATGGAGCCTGCTTCTCCCTCTGCCTTTGTCTCTGCTTCTCTCTCTGTGTGTCTCTCATGAATAAATAAATAAAATCTTTTTTTAAAAAAAGAAGCATCGGGATGCCTGGGTGGCTCAGTGGTTGAGCGTCTGCCTTTGGCTCAGGTTGTGACCCCGGGATCCTGGGATCGAGTCCCACATCAGGCTCCCTGCATGGAGCCTGCTTCTCCCTCTGCCTGTCTCTGTCTCTCTCTCTGTGTCTCATGAATAAATAAATAAAATCTTTAAAAAAAAAAAAAAGCCTCAATAATTTCAGAGAATGAATCTCTGTCATAGACAGCCTTGAAGAGGCCCCCAAATGAGCCCTTCTAGTATTCTTGCCCTTATAGATAGAGTTCCCTCCAGTAATGAATAGGGCTGACCAATGTAACCCAGAGAATTTGGGGAAATGATGGATCATGCCTTTTGATGCTAGGTCATAAAAGGCAATGTAACTTCCATCTTGGGCTCATGGATAACTAGCTTTAGGGGAAGCCAGCTGCCGTATCATAAGGACATTTAAGCAGCCTTATGGAGAGGCCTATGTGTCAAGGAAATGAGGCCTTTTGCCAATAGTCATGTGAGGGGCCATCTTAGAAGCAGATTCACCCAGCCTCAGTCAAACTTTCATTTCAGATGGCTAAAAATTTTAGGAATGTTGGATATGTTCTTTCCAATGTGTATTATTAGATTTTATTTTGAATTGTTATCACTTAATTATCTTCTAGTTTTAGACCTATTGTGTTTATATTTATGGTGGGACATAAGATGGGAACTATCTACTAGGTAATTAGACATATGGTACAGGAATAGTGGTAATTGGGATCAAAGCTCTAAGTTTGGGAGTCATCAGCATTGATTTTCAGTAGAAAAATCTAGAAAAACTATGTTAAAATGGAAGCCACGGAGGGTAAGTTCAAGTGTGAATGAGCAACAGTATCAAATGTTGCAGAAATCTTGAAAATGATTGGTTAAGAAGAAGTGATTGAGACAACCAGCAGTCAGTAGGTTAGGATTCCAAATTTGGTGTGCTGATATATGTTGAAGGATTGAGTAGGGGTGGGGGTATATAGCTTTTGTAAATTTTCACAGTATAAATATTTCCATCATGGCCAGTTTCAAGCTACCAACATCATGTCATTAAAAATGAAGTTGATAGGAGATGTTTACAATGAGCAGTACTCCACTGTATGTAAAGAATTCCTCTAATTCAATAAAAGAAAACTAATTGAAAATTTGATAAGAATACGAACAGTCAGTTAACAGAGGTGGAAATACAAATGGCTGAGATGTTCATCCTCACTAGTAATCAGGGATATACAAACTAAAAGAACCCCAGAAAATAGTTTTAGCCATTGGAATGCAAAAATTTTAAAATTTTGATAATATCAAATTAAAAGAGGATGGGGAAATAATATGAATATTTTCATACTACTGATAGGAGTGTAAATTAGTATGACCATTTTTGAGGGCAACTTGGCTACAATTATTAAAATTAGAAATGTGCACATCTTTTGATCTAGTGGATTAGATTCTGATTTTTCCCCCAGAGTAATATTCATACTTGCATTTGAGGAGGTATATATCCACTGTGGTATTGTTTGTAATAAAAATTGCAGAATAATATGTCCAATGTGGTTTGATTTATGGTAGTGATCAAAAGGACTCTTCTTGTCATAATATTTAAAAGCGTGCGTTATTTACATAATTAACCAGAGCAATTTTTGAATGCTCAGAGAAAGAAAAAAGTTAAGGGAATGATAGTGAACAAGAAAGCATATAGTCCAGAGTATGGGGAGAGTGAGATAAAGAGAAAGAAATCATCTTGTGAGATAATAAATGTGAGGATCAATATAGAAATTATAATATATTGGGATAAAAATTAGTAAGCTATTACAACAGGTCAGGTGAGAGGAAAGGAACTGTCAGGCGATGGTCTTCATAAAAATCAATAGCCACTCTGCTTAAATGTCTGTAGCTTGGACAGAAAGTGATACATTCAGGAAGGATGGAAGTTGCTTGTGGATTTTTTTTTTTTTTAATTTATGAAATACTTCTAGAGTCAATGTTTCAAAATAACAGTACTTCTCTTGTAATCTGCAGAAGGCAAGTAAGTTCTACTTAACCTCCAATAAATGTTGGAATTGAATTTGGCAACCTTGCCAGGACTTTTCTGATGAGTAGCTCTTATCTATACATGATAATCTAAAAAAAAAAAAATGGCAAGATGGCAAGGTCTGGGTCAAACTACAAAGTGATAATGGTACCCAACTAGCTGGATAGCTACTGATTAGATCTTCCTTCCTATCATCCATACCATTGTTAAAACTCTCAATTAGACAGGTCTGAAAATCTTGGCATGATATTTATCTGCCTCAATATTTTAAAATTATAAAAGTTAGATCTGGTCTTTTTTTGTTTGTTTTGGTTTGGGTTTCATGTTTTAAATATTTAAACATCCAGGTCTTATCTCTACTTTTCTAAATTTGTATAAAGCCAAACTAAAATACTTTAACTGTGAGACTTTAGCTGGGAAACACAAAGTTAGAAATTTTGCCCAGTTTAGTACAGTTTTAGTCTGTACATTTGCATAGTGATGACTTGCTTCAATAGCTGAATCCCAGGAAAAGAAGTCATGCCAACCACTATAAAAGTTCATGCTTTAAGCTATAAGCAGGACTTATGAATGCCCTTTTTAACTAGTTAATTATTTTTAATTCAGTCATTCGAAAAACCACAGAAAAGGTAGTCAGGGGAAAACTATTAAAATGTACAGGGCAAGTACATAAAAACTTTTCAGGAATAGTGAACTTTGCTTTTTCTCCCAAACAGTTCTTTACAACTAACATTAAGATCTTTTTAAAGTTATTTCTTAGAATATTCCTTATTTCTTCAAAACCTTCAGTGGTTCTCTACCAAATAAGTCCAGAAGCCTTATAGTTCCAAAATGCAAAATAGTAAATGAGAGAATGCACATTTCCTGTTTCCATTGCACAGAGGATTTATTTTGTTATAGGCAAATTTAGTTTAAAATAGTACTTAACGTCGAAAACTCTTTATTATTTGTGTTCTGTCATCTAAGCACAGTAATAAAAGGGCAAGGTTTTTAAGTGAGTTAGTTTAAAATAAACTCATCTTTGCTGAAGACTGTAAAACATAATGTTAGCAAATAGATAATTTTATCTCTTGTTACTGATAGTTCGTGAACAGACCCAGTGAAAGGAAATGCTGCCATGGTAACATAAACCAGACTGTTATTTGGAGACCTTACTCAAGATACTTAACTGCCCTGAACAGCAGGTTTTCAGTACCACTTCTTCCAATTTACTTTTTCAAGGAAATAGCAATTCTACTATGGTCAAAACAATTTGTAATTCTCACAATAGCGTTTGAAAAGTAGACTGTTGAACTAAATAGTTTCTAGAAGTGTAATCTCAGGAATATGAAGATAGAACATGGCTAGAAAAGTTAAAATAATTGTCTTAGTATATGAAAAATAATTCATATGTATCTTCTATATGAAACTGAAGTAGGTTGGGGCAAAGGATGTTGTGAGTGCTAATGTTTTAAAGTTTTATTTCCCTATCATTAAAAAACACATGTATCCTTTGAGCCAACTGACTGAAAATATATCTAATTTAAGTAATTTCATCCAAAAGTACATTTATAAAATTTGACTTCCTTTGAAAAACAAATCAAAATTTCAAACACTTAATTAGAGTTCATGTGCTATTTTGCTGCTGAAGGCCAGAACAAAGTTTCACCTAATAGTATGGTATGTTTCTTTCTATATGACAGTATGATATGACAGCCATGATATTTCTCTTTCTATATATTTAGGTTGCTAGGATGTTAAAAACTGCCTTACACTGATAGTATACTTTTTCTAAGACAGGTGCTATTTTTCCTTCTAAATTTAGTTTATTCCTTGTTCTTTACTATCTTTTATTCAGAATTAATTGATTTTGTTGTTGTTGATTTTTTCACAACTTCCTCTTAGAGACAAAGGAGTAGGAATGTACTATTTAACCATATAAAGTTAAGGCACTTGGGTGGCTTAGTCAGTTAAGTAGCCAACTCTTGATTTTGGCCAGGTCATGATATCAGGGTCCTGGGATTGAATCCCACATCCAAGAGGCTCCACACTCAGTAGGCAGTCTGCTTCAGGATTCTCTCTCTCTCTCCCCCTATCCCCCTATCCCAACTTGCACACACACTGTCTCTCTAATAAATCTTAAAAAAAAAAATACCATATGAACTCTAACTTTATGCCAATTTCAGAATAACCCCCAGAAATAAGTATTCATTTATTTTGCAGCTCTATGTCACTTCCACACAAATTACCTTATTTGAATCTCATCACAATTTAGTGAAGTGGACTGTTTTTATATTTTAGGAATAAAAGATGAATTATAACACTGACTGACAGATTAAAATGTCCAGTGTCACATAGCCAATCAGTAAGCAATGATTAGGTCTTTAGTTTTTATACCTGCAGAAGTGTTCTTATATTATGCCATTCTGCTTATAATAATTATGACATGATGTTCAGAAGATAAAAGAGCCTCAGTAATAGAATAATGTTAACTTGAAAAAGAGTTTGGAAAAAAAAAAAGAAAAAGAGTTTGGGAAATGGAAGCATTCTGGAATTCATCATGTTAGATCTTCAGCAATCATAATTGCTTATATCATATAGGATTTTATATAAACAAAGGACCAGAGGAATAGAACAACACATAAATTTTATTGTTGTTCAAGTAATTCTTAATGTACTTGTGAAGTGTAATTCAAATTTTAAGAAAGGCTTTTTGAAATAGAAAAGTTGTGATATAAAAACAAAAATTAACAGTTTGAATCTTGCTAATCTTAAGAGTTCTGAGGAAGTTTTGTATATCACATGGTGTGGGGGGGAGGTTATATCTTACAGTTGATTTTCAACATTTGTAGAGAAAAATTTAAAAAAAAACTTCAAAAGTATTTGTTAAAATGTAATGCCAATATTTGGTGGAATAAAAACAAAAAAAATTTGCATACTATTAGACTGGAGGAAACAGGAACAATTTTTGAAACTACCAAGAAAATGAACATACATCAATAGCAGTAGCCAATGTTTACTGAGTACTTACTGTCTGGCAGAGATCTTTTTTTTTTTTTTTTTTTTTAATTTATGATAGAGAGAGAGAGGCAGAGACATAGGAAGAGGGAGAAGCAGGCTCCATGCACCGGGAGCCCAACGTGGGATTCGATCCCGGGTCTCCAGGATCGCGCCCTGGGCCAAAGGCAGACACTAAACTGCTGCGCCACCCAGGGATCCCGTCTGGCAGAGTTCTAAGCACTTTATGTGAATTAACTCTTTTAATACAGTAATTCTTAAAGTGAAGTAGATAATTATTTTTTATATAGTTGATTTTGAGTATACTAATACACAGAAAACAGACATTTTTCTGAAGATTACTCAGCTCTTAAATGACAGCCAGGATTCCCAGGGAGGAAGAATGGCTCCAAGGTTCAACACTCTTAACCACTGTACAAGTAGTGTTCAGCCCTGGGGAAGTGGGATGAGATTGAACATGGATCTTCTTCTTGCACGGCTGTGGAGTTCTGTGTGTAGGCTATGCTTGGATCTGGTACATGTATAAGGATGTGCTTATGGTCCAGTTTCTGTTCAGAATGTGCAATTGGGGATGGTCAGATAAGGTAGTAGGAAAGATTTATCCTGAAGGAAGAGTTAACAGATGATAGAGATCACAATTCCTAAAGTCCTTGTTATTTCCTTTGACAAGGGTCAAACTAGGTGTGTAGCATATTGACAGTTTTTTAGAATACTCAACTAGGGTGTGTAGCATATTGACAGTTTTTTAGAATACTCTCTTGATTTATCAGTCTCATTATTTTTCCTAACTTCTAGTTTAATAATTTATCAATTTTCATACATTTACATTATATAACATTATATAATTTTTTCTCCCCATCCCCCAGATAAGATAAAAGCTTATTTCAAATATTTCAGTTGTTGTTTAAGAATGAAAATGAATGGGATACCTGGGTGGCTCAGTTGGTTGAGTGTCTGCCTTTGGCTCAGGTCATGATCCCAGGGTCCTAGGAATCCAGTCCCACATCGGGCTCCTTGCAGGGAGCCTGCTTCTCCCTCTGCCTATGTTCTTTCTGTGTCTCTCATGAATAAATAAATAAAATCTTAAAGTACCATATATATATTTTTTAAATGAAAGTGCATAGGGGCATTTGGGCGGCTCAGTTGATTAAATGTCTCTTGGTTTTGGCTCACATTATGGTCTCAGAGTCATAAAATCAGCCCCGTGTAGGGCTCCATAACCAGCAATGGAGTCCGCTTGAGATTCTCTCTCCCTCTCCCTCTGCCCTTCCTCCTCATGCCTTCTCCCCCCAAAATAAATAAATAAGTCTTCCCCCCAAAAGTGAAAGTGGATATAAATTTGCTTTTGGCCATATACTCTGAGTTTTTATATAACTATGTTTATACTCTTTATTTATTAGATAATCTAATTATAGTTTGGATATCTTTTTAATCTATTATAAATTTCCCAGTGGTCAGAGAATTTTGTTTTGGGGATTGTTTTTTTGTTGTTGTTGTTTTGTTTTTGTTTTTGTTTTATTCATGAGAGATACACACAGAGAGAGAGAGAGAGAGAGAGGCAGAGACACAGGCAGAGGGAGAAGCAGGCTCCATGCAGGGAGCCGGATGTGGGACTCGATCCCAGGTCTCCAGGATCATGCCCCGGGCTGAAGGCGCCGCTAAACCGCTGAGCCACCTGGGCTGCCCGACATAGCATTTTTCAAACCTATTTGAAGGAATTACCTCATAGCCTGGCCTTTTCCCTGCATGTTAGATAATATTAGTGAAGTTTTACAGGTATCTTGTCCACTTAGCTTCCTGTAAGCTTTTCCTTCATATTGGGGGAACTGGATCACACAAGCTCTTCTTTCAGGCACCTTCCATTTGAAGTCCAGCAGGCACTTTAGTTAGTTTCTACTAATCATGAAAATTCCATAATTTTTAGATTCTGTTATTTCAGTGGAATCTGGGTTTGTGTGCTTATTGCCATATTATCTAAAAATCCCTCAAATGTTATAACTTAATTATCTTGAGGGAAGGGCTGATGCATCCTTCCTGTTTGTTATCTTTTACAGAAGTCTTTTCTATACCTCAGTTATTAGTTTACCACTCTTTGAGACTTTTGCTATACTTTTCATGAAATCATTTGCTTTTTTTTTTATTTTTAAGATTTTATTCATTTAGAGAGAGTGTGCACATGAGCATGAGGAGGGGCAGAGGGAAAGAGAGAGACTCTCAGGCAGACTGGAGCCTAGTGCATCCCCAACGTTGGACTTGATCTCACGACCCTGAGATCATAACCCAAGCTGAAATCAAATTGGTTGCTTAACCGACTGAGCCACTCAGGAGCCCCTGAAATAATTTGCTTTTTAAATGTAAACTTACTTTAGATGAGAACTTAAACATTACTGTTAATGCCATTAAAAAATAATTATTATTATTTTTTTAAATATTTATTTATGATAGTCACACAATAATTATTTTTTTTATGGATCACCTGATCTCATACTGTTTATCACTTTTGGAGAAGCAATGCTGCATAGAAAGCTTAATTTTTCCTTTTCTTTTTGGTTTTTCTATAACAATAACAATAATGGTTTATATTTATTACATCTTAGTATGTGGAGGACCACATTATACAGCCTTCATGCTGTTCACGGCATATCTTGGGGTTGTACCGTTCTCACAAACTATTGGCATGTCCTGTGGCCCTATGTGCCAGGCACCGTGCAGTGTACTTTAGGCATAATTTAATCCACATAACAGCCCTAGGAAATTGGTAGCATCATCATCCCTATCTATTCCAAATGAAGGAATTAATGGCCTGAAAAGATAGATAGAGGTTGGTTAACTTTCCTAAGGTCACACAGTAGGTAAGTGACAGAGCTGGAGATAAGAACCCAGGCAGTCTGCCTCCCAGGCTTTTGACCGCATGGTGCATTTATAGCAAGCTAACATCAGCCTTTGCATTGTCCTTAAAAGTTGCTGTTAGGGTTGTTTTTTTCCCCATACACACATTTAGTTAAAACATTCAGGTACTGATTGCGTTTGTCTCAAAGTTGTATTTTAATAATTCTTGTGTATTTTATTTTAGGTTAATGGAAAAGGTTCCTTATGGTGTGTTGATCCAGAATATAAACCCAACCTTATGCAGGCACTGAAGAAGCAGCCTTTTTCCTCAACATTAACATTTTACACCCCTCCTGCATCTCCACAAAGGTACAGGATCTTCCATTTAAGTGTCAGTGATGACTTAAAAGATTTCATTGTATGAGATGGAGAACCTTAACAATGTTGTAAAGTTTTTTGGGTTTTTTTATTGTGTAGAGAATACTTTATGGATAAGACATTAGCCTAAGGCACTTATAGTCTAATTTGTGTTATTAGGAAACAGGATATTTGATAGATGAGAACATAAATTCTGGAAAATATAGTCAGTCCTGAGTATATTATAAGTAAACCCAAAAGAAAGTTATAATACTGATTTCAGGTACAAAAGGTTTAAATTATTTTGATTGCCTGAAAATACTAATGCAGGCTAAAGACATGGGAAATTAAAAGTATAATTAAACTTTTAAAAATAAGATGATTAACATTTTGTCATTGTAACATGTTTATGTGTGTTTTTCTATTTTGAGTTTGGCTTTCTTTCACAGCACGCTTAATACTTAAAAATTATGTTCACAGTTTCATTTTAAAATGTCTGACAAGTAAAATAATGCTTTGAGGCTTTTTGTTTTGTTTCTGCTGGTGAATATAATTTTAATGCATTTTATTTTGGCTTTTGTTTTCAAACTCAGTGACTCCTATTGATCTTACAGCTTTCCCATTTTAAGTCAAAACTGAAAATGATACTTCAAATCCAATTTTGTTTCCTTTTCCTAAAAAAGTCTTCAGAATCTTTTTTTTTTTTAATCTATTATATACATTCATTTGAATTCAAAAATCCCAGATTTTGTTGAGATACTTTTGAGGGTGGCCTTATAATAGTTGTTTATTGGAAAATTTTTAAAGTTTTTAATAAAATACTAGATGGAGAATTTCAAACATACACGAAAGGAGGAAGAAAGCTATAATGAACTCTTCAGCTGCAACAATTATCAGTATTTCATACAGCATTTAATTTCTTTAAGTAACTTCAAGTGGAGTGGTTGTAGCTGAAATACAGTAAAAAATTAGTAAGGCTAAAGTTGAAATTTGTAATATATATCTACTCATCGAGATTTTAAGCTTCTTTACTAGTAGATTGGAAAGACTATTGTCACAAGAACAATTGAGTGGTTGATCTTCATGTAAAGAAACTAGAGAAGTTATTAGAATTTATATCTTCATTGTTTGAAACTTGGTATCTTCTTTATTAATATTGGTGCTTATAAGGTAGCCTACTTAAAAAAATAATTTAGAAACTAATGGTAAGTTCTGCTTATGTGTTTTATTTGGCTATGCTTTTTTTAAATTAAAGTTTAAATGAGAAAATTGACTCTTGTATATCATCAAATATGCACTTCACTGTGCCTTTCATGTTTATATCTTTTAGCTTTATCATATGTTTAGATGTTAAATAAAAATGATTTTGTGGTTTAAAAGCAGGTAGATAAATGACAGCATAAAGATTTTAATTTTTTACTTTAAAACATTACCTTAATATTTTTAGAAACATTTTCTCTTTTTCATTGTATGGCAAAATGATGGTTCCATCTAATAGGCCTTTGTGTAGCCCTATTATGTCATAATTATGTCGATAAATAGAATGAAATATAATATATGTAAAACCATGAATAGGAAATAGACTTATAATTTAGTTAGCAAAACAGATTTTTTACACTATCACAAATTCCAAAGAACAAAAGTAGTGTGTCCCAAAAACGTTTTTATTTTTGGAATTAAAAAAAAAAAAAAAAAAAAAAGCCAAAACTGGGGCACCTGGCTGGCTTAGTGAGAAGAGCATGTGACTCTTGATCTCAGGGTTGTAAGTTCAAGCCCCATGCTGGGTGTAGAGATTGCTTAAAAATAAAATCTTAAAAAAAAAAAAAAAAAAATCCAAAACTGCTGGTCTCTTTAGGACTATAGCAGATTTAATTAATATTGATATTTATTGATATTTATTAATAAAACCAGGAACCTATCTGTTTTGCATCATTACCATACATTTCTCTTCACACATTTGTGTAGATAAATGCTTTCATTTCTTTGGTAACACCTATATGAATATCATATCAAACTTGGCATCCAATACAAAACCAAATAGTAACTATTATGTATTGTCTATTGTTACAGGCATTTTAAATGCATTATTATTATTCATCACAGCAACCCTATGTGGGAGGTTTAATTATTCCTATTTTACAGATGAAGAAACTAAGAAATTAATTATTTTGCCTAAGAACGTCCAAATAGTTGTGATTTAATCTTGGATCTAATACTCTTTCTGCTTTGGCAGACTCTTCCTAAACTGAATAGTATTAGCAAAGAAAACAAGGTAAAAATAGCTTGTGTTTTTTTATTGTATAAATTAGTTGTATTTGTGACTAAGTTCTATAAAAAGTGAAAAAAGATTTTTATAAGCATATTTGCCTTATCTTTATTTTTCAGTGGCTCTTTATCACCTCATTTCTTAAGCTCTGTACTCAAGCAGAACCAGGTGCGAACCCTCAAAGGTATGTGTAAAAACATTATTTTGAATCATAACAACTCAGGTCAAAAATCAGGATTTTTTTATTTAATTTTTTTCTAATTATAAAAGGATTACATGTTCATTGTAAAAGATTTGGAAAATAAAAACATTTATAAAAAAACTAAATTTTAAGAAACAAAACTGATGAACACGGGAAAGGAAGGAAAAATAAAATGGGATAAAAACAGAGAGACAAACCTTAAGAGACTCTTTTTTTAATTTATTTTTTATTGGTGTTCAATTTACCAACATACAGAATAACCCCCAGTGCCCGTCACCCATTCACTCCCACCCCCCGCCCTCCTCCCCTTCTACCACCCCTAGATCGTTTCCCAGAGTTAGCAGTCTTTACATTCTGTCTCCCTTTCTGATATTTCCCACACATTTCTTCTCCCTTCCCTTATATTCCCTTTCACTATTATTTATATTCCCCAAATGAATGAGAACATATAATGTTTGTCCTTCTCCGACTGACTTACTTCACTCAGCATAATACCCTCCAGTTCCATCCACGTTGAAGCAAATGGTGGGTATTTGTCATTTCTAATAGTTGAGTAATATTCCATTGTATTCATAAACCACATCTTCTTTATCCATTCATCTTTCGATGGACACCGAGGCTCCTTCCACAGCTTGGCTATTGTGGCCATTGCTGCTATAAACATCGGGGTGCAGGTGTTCCTGTGTTTCATTGCATCTGTATCTTTGGGGTAAATCCCCAACAGTGCAATTGCTGGCTCGTAGAGCAGGTCTATTTTTAAAGGAGACTCTTAACTATAGAGAACAAACTGAGGGTTGGCTGGAGGGGAGGTTAGGCTGGGGGATGGAGTAATGGGGTGATTAGGGGGGCACTTGATGTGATAAGCACTTGGTGTTTTATGTAAGTGATGAATCACTAAATTCTACCTTGAAATTAATAATATACTATATGTTCACTAACTTGAATTTAAATAAAACCAAAAGAGGGCAGCCCCGGTGGCGCAGTGGTTTAGCGCTGCCTGCAGCCCGGGGTGTGATCCTGGAGACCCAGGATCAAGTTCCGCATCGGGCTCCCTGCATGGAGCCTGCTTCTCCCTCTGCCTGTGTCTCTGCCTCTCTCTTCGCTCTCTCTGAATGAATGAATGAATGAATGAATGAATAAATAAATAAATAAATAAATAAATAAATAAATACAAAAGAGAAAGACACTAAACCCTTTATTTTATCACCAACATTTTGTTTTAATTACTTTGGTTCTTCTTATATCTTATACATGAGTAGATGTGTCTGCATACATGCATATGCACACGCACACTTTTTCTTCAAATGCTAGGCTCATACCATGTATATTGTTATATATCTCCTTTTTTTCTTTTTTTTATATCCCTTTTTTTCTTCTCCTTTTCTGTGTATTTTTCCTTGAAAGTAGGAAAATATTTCTTAGTAATACTATCAGTATAGAGTTCTCTTTTCAGGTCTGATACTAGAATAGCAGTTTGTAAACTATAGCGTTAGGCCATATTTGGCTCACCACCTGTTTTTGTATGCCCTATGAGTGTATATTTGTAAATAGTTTGAAAATAATATTTCAAGGCATGTGAAAATTCATTACAAGAGCAGAGTTAAGTAGTTAAAACAGAGATCTCTGTATTGTGTCCTTGTTTTTGCCTCTCTGCTGGCAAAACCTAAAACACATACTTATCCTTTACAGAAATTTGTCAACCCCAGATTAGAATACAGTTTAGAACATTTCTTTTATAGATTAAGTGTAAAGAACTTTAAGAAAGCAACAAGTTAACTTTTAGAATTTTATAAATGACTTTTCTAAAGTATTTCAAAATTCATTAGTAGTGTTTGCCCCCTACTCATAGTTAATATTACAAATGGGTGATGTGTTAACATAAGGTCTTCTAAAATTGTTGCTTTTCAGCCTAGACCCATTTCTGTGACCTTTAGAAACAGAAATCCTCAGACCAAAAATCTTTCTGTGTATCAGATACATTCTGACTCTTTGGAACTACACTATGCAAAGCCTAGGAAACAGTATGATGATGATCTGTAAAAATGAGGGAGGGAAAGGGTAGGAAAAAGCTGAAGAGAATTCTGCAAAGAAGTTAAGTGGATTGAGAGTATGTTGAGCTAATGTTCTGACTTAACATAAGACAAGTATACATTTTCTCGTTCCTGCATAGGTAGATGTAGTTTCTTTTTACATTTTGGCATTATGGAAACTGCATATTTTTATTATCTCAGTAAGTCTGACCTTTAGTCTTTCAAACTCAGTTCGTATACAGATTTTGAGAACATTTTCTTTGTGAATTCTGAGTTTATATAGAATCTCTTCTTTTAGTCCATTCTATCCTAATTCTTCTTCCTTTGGGGAACCAACACTTCCACCATTTCCTCTTGCTAGTTTAGCCACAGTTTTTCATAACTAGAGCATAGGCACTTTTCCTTCATCTAATGACTTACATATATGGTGCATTGTCCCTCCAGTGTTGCTAACTGCTTCACTCCATCTCTGTACTCGTGGGTCTTAGGCCTAGTTGTAATTAACTAGGTGGCGAGGGTACTTGGCATTCCACGTTAAAACAAATGCAGGCCTGTCTTGGTATAGATATACAGTTCTCATGAGTTATAAGAGGAAAGCATAAGACCACATAAAAACTTAAGAAAATTTATATTTACATCTGGTTGCTTTAGGGAGTATTGATAGACTTAATAAGGAAATTTGCTTCTCTCTAATATTATTTTCAGGAAAAGTTTGAAAAAACGCAACACTGAATGGACTAAACATTCAACTGTTTATTCTACAAGTAATTGTTGAATTCCCACATAGTGCCAAGTAATATATGGGTGCTTTGGCATATGCAGAGATGAAAGAGACCCAAGCCCTGCTCTCAAAAACTGTACAGTTTAATTGAAGAAAGTTGACAAGTTTATACAGAGTATGATGGGGTGAAAGGAAGTAAGTGGCAAAGTAAGCTTAGAGGTAGGTAGATCAGGAAAGGCCTCTTAGAAAAAAAAAGTGTGGTGCTTGAGCTGAACCTCAAAAATTGGGGAAATACTTGACCTTGTTGAAGGGTATCTGCTGGGAACTGCATGCCACTGAGTATGGCTGAAGCCTAGGAGTATATAGAAGAGGATTCAGTAGCCTTGGTCCAGTAGCTATAGATATGATCATTTAGCAGGGGCAAGGCAAATGAAGAGTTTAAGCATGCATTAGCCCATTCAAAGAGAACTTACTTAGCGTAATGATTTTTAACACCTTTCTATAATTACAACATTAGTTAGCACTGAGTTCTTCTTCTTTTTTTTTTTTTTTTGCATTGAGTTCCTTACTATGGTGCTCTGAGTGCATCATCTCATTTCATTCTTACTACTCTTTGAGGTATTGTTACCTCCTTTTACAAATAAGGAAGCTTAAGTGTGGAGAGATTAAGTAATTTTCTTAAGGCCACACCACTAGTAAATGGCATACAAGAAACTCAGAAACTCTTGATTTAAAACCTGCACTCTACCAGGTATGAGGCATTGGGGGAGGTGCTGAAGGGCTTTAAAGAATAAGGCCATACTGTCTGTCAGTTTTGTGTTTTCTGAAGGTCACTTATGTGTCATTAAGTTCCAGTATTAGAATCCAGCATTAGATTCATCTGTCACTTCATAGAATCATCTTTACTAATCATTATATTAGAGCTACCTTTAAACACCTAAGAGCAGGGCCACCTGGGTGGCTCAGTTGGTTAAACATCTACCTTCATCTCAGGTTATGATCTCAGGTTATGTGGGGTCCTGGGATCCAGCCCCACATCAGGCTTCCTGTTCACCAGGGAGTCTGCTTCCCCCTCTCCCTCAGCTGTTCCCCTGCTTATTCGTTTTCTCTCTCCCCCCCACTTCTGTCAAATAAATAAAATCTTAAACCACACACACACAAGCAATGGGAAGACTTGTTTAGGCATAGAAACTCCAGAAATAGTCACTATCACCCAGAGTAGGTGCAGCAGTTTGTTTAAAGTATAGTTGTCTCTCTTACCTTACCTTACAATGACTAATTCTATTTTCCAATATATATGTTATAGTATTATTTAACAGGGGGCAAGAGGCACAGGAATCTCACTCCCCCTGAGATACCAAAACAAAACCTTTTCTGTCTATATTTTGGTTTGGTGTGGATTTAGAATAAATTGATCTACTTAAGAAATATCTATTGAGCACACTTTTGTGTTAGGCACCAAGGATACATCATTGAACAAAGATGACAAAAATGGAACTGACATTCTAATTATTAAATTGTAGTATTTATACTTAAGTGCTAATATACTACAACCAAATACAAACTTTAGACAGTTAAGGATGATGTTAGGGGCTAAGTGCAAATTTAAGTTCAGATTTAAGGTTCCAAATTAGCATAATTTGTATCTTAATAGAAATGAAACTAAATCAGTGGTCCAAGCACCGTAAAGTATTGGCAATTTATCAAAATTGTTCTCCTCTATTAAAGAATCACAAGAGATACTCGCTTTACTGTTTGGATGCTCTGTAAATGTATATGTTAGCTTTGATAGATAATAGTAAGTCCTTACAGTTATTACTGAGCTTATAACCATTTAAATTCTGCCTATATGGCTCTCATATCATTTCTTAAGCTTAATGGATTGAGAATCAGATAACAGAAATGTGTAATTTTATGTTATAGCCCTCACTTTCACATGGCTGAACCAAGTGTCTTTGAATTTTTTTCTCAGTTATTGTTAGTAATTTCCCAGCATCAAGGCTAAGAAAATATAAACCAGGACATACAAATTAACACTTATGACAGAAATTTATTTGACTTAATTATTAAATCAATAGCATGTTTTGAACTCCAGTATTTTCAACTGTGACAGTAAACAATTAAATCTTCAGTTTAAATTTAATACCAAAACAGGATTGGGTATTCTAAATAAAAATTGTTTGTAAAGTCTACACAGAGTTTTTGTTGTATTTGTTCTAAGAAGTTCAAGATAGTACCTTGGACAAATCATTGGTAATCAGGTATTCTTGATTGCTCAGAGGTTGGGGTCATTTATCTTGCTGTTAGTCATTTTTCTAGAGTTAACTGGCAAGACATTAAGAGAAGCATACTTATAAATGTTCAACCAAACAAATCACATATAGATAAAATCCTTTTTCAGGGAAGTTTTTGGTTTCATAAAGTTACTTTCATGTGGGAGAGTTCAAATTAACTTGGCTATAATAAATCTATATAAGAAACAAATGTGTTTAAGGAACACTTTTCCTGTCCTTCTACTATTACAGAAATAGCACCTAATTTTGTTATCATTTTGAGTATGTAGAAACTAGGAAAAGAAGTGGTGTTCATGCAGCTTTCTTAGGTTGTCACGATAAGCCTCACCAATGTTCTTTAGTTTTAGGTATTTCAGAAATATGACTCCTTGAATTCTCATAGAAGTTTACTATAGGAAGTTAAGCTAGAGGTATATTAATTTTTTTGATAAGACTTTATGGGTACTTCATTTATAAGACTATAAATTTTCTGAAATTGTTTCCTCATTATAGTACTTTCCATTGTTAGATTCTGCCTCACAACTGCCTCCCCCCCCCTTTTTTTAAATGAAATTGGAAACAACAAGATAGACCTTTTTTATATTAAAAGAAAAATTGTTTCATGGAGCAGAAAACTCTGTTAGGGCTTTTGCATAATGCCATGCAAGATGTGCCCCGCACAAGGACACTTGGCTGAGGCAATGAGTGAGGTCTGAAATTCAGCCCACACTCTTCAAGCTGTGTGCCTTCATACAGCGAAGCATTCACCTGGAGACAGTCTTGCTTTTTCCCCAGTTCACACAGAGATACAATATGGGCTGGAGTCTACCCTTTTTTCATCAAAGACATGTTAGAATACTGAACTCTATCAAATTGTAGTCTGGCCTCATTCTAAAAGACCAGAATTGGAGATATCTTCCTTGGCTATCATGGGAATCACTGATTCAAATTCTTTTTACTTACTGTTCTTTCTGCCTTGAAATTCTTTTCCTTCAGATACCTACATGGCTTCTTTTTCTCATCTCCCTGAATCTTTGCTCAACCATTCATTGCCTCTTCTTGAAGGCTTCTCTAACCTCTGTGTTTAAAGTATAACCACCCTTCCCAACACTCTGTATCCCCCTTCCATTTATTTTTTCTCCCTTGTGTTTGTCAACCTCTGACATACTATGTTTTAATTATTCCTTTGTGTTATGAGAGGGTAGGGATTTTCCTGTTTTGTTTTTTGCTATATTTCCATAGCCTGGAAAGATGTCTGGCTCATAAGAGGACACTCAGTTTGTTAAGTGAATAATAGAATAGAGAATTTCCGGTATACTCTGTAAATTTCTGCAGAATTTCCTACTCTATTCATGGATACTTAGTAGGTATTAATGAGTGATAATTGATAGAGTACAAATTGAAGGCCTAGGTTCTGGAAGTAGACTGTTGAAAGGTTCAATCTTCATTATTTCTAGAGACCTGTTTTTCATTTTTAAGATGGAAACACTATTAGTATCCACATTATAAAGTTGTGAGGATTAGATGAGTTAATAATACTCAGAACATGCCAAGCCCATTGATACGCAGCATTAGTTAGTAATTTGGTGATGATCAGCTTAATCTAAGGAAAGGAAGGCAAAGAAGTTCTATACTTCATTATTTGAACATTTATCAAGGACCTACTACTGTTCTAGGCATTGTAGAAATAGTGGATAAGACAGGTTCCTACCTTAATTGGGGAGGCATTCATAGAGACTCTTATTTCACAAGGTCACAGTTTATTGAAAGGGAAAGAGCTGTAGTTTTATGTGCTCCTTTGTAACAACCATCTTCTGATTTACTTAAGTCTGTTTGGTAAAGCCAATAACAAAAATAAGTCCATATCTTTATGGCTTTGTTATCTAAAATAACTTTACAATTAGGGATTACAAATAAAATGGAAAACTTTGGGGTAATAAAGATTTTTAGCATTGAGATATATAAATGGGAAGTTTCATATCCAAATCTTATTTTAAACATCCTTTATAATTTAAATTTTTTAATATTGGGGTGCCTGGGTGGCCCAGTGGTTGAACATCTGCCATTGTCTCAAGTCGTGATCCCAGGGCCCTGGGATTGGATCCTGCATTGGGCTCCTGGTAGGGAGCCTACCTCTCCCTCTGCCAATGTCTCTGCCTCTCTCTCTCTCTCTCTCATGAATAGATAAATAAACTCTTTAAAAATAATAAAATAATAAAAAATAAAATTTCTAAATATTTTCTAGCTTTTCCTTCATGTTAGATTATACCATTTCATTTTTATGTAATTACAGTTATTCAGGATAATGAATCGCCAAGATGGAGAACTTTTGGCAGAAAAGTAGATATGAGAACATAATGACTTTATCTGGAGTAAAACCTGCTGATTTTACCGGCCTTTTGAAACTCATTTTCCTTATGGAATATCCATAATTATATTTGACCTCTTATGAAGTTTATAGTACTTGTAGCCTCATATAAAATTATGATTAAAAACATTACTAATACTTTTATGCCAGCAGTAGTTATTCATTTAGTGTTTTTAGTAACTCCTGTAACTAGTATGTAATTAATGCAGTACTTCATAACTCTAGATATGCCCAAGTAAAGATATTTTTTAAATGCTAAAAAGGTAGGGGCGCCTGGATGACTCTGTCAGTTGGACATCTGACTCTTGATTTTGGCTCAGGTCCTGATCTCATGGATGGTAGGATTGAGCCCTGCACTGGGCTCTGCACCAGTGGGAGTATGCTTGGATATTCTTTCCCTCTGGCCCTCCCCCAGCTCACACTCTCCCCCTCTCCCTCCACCAAAGTAAATAAATCTTAAAAAAAAAAAAAAAAAGAAGAATGCCTCAATATACATTTTTAGTTACAGTTGGCCCTTGTATAATATAGGGATTAGAGGTGCTGATCCGTGCTCCCCCAATGCAGTTGAAAATCCATGTATAACTTGATTCCCCAAAAACTTATCTACTTAGAGCCTTACTGATGATATAAAGTTGATGAACACATATTTTGTATGTTTTGTGAATAACATACTGTCTTCTTACAGTAAAGTAAGCTAGAGAAAAAAAATGTTATTAAGAAAATAGTAAGAAATTTTATTATCTCCAGAAATACTCAATTCCCCTTTACTCAATACTGTTCACAAAACTGTTCATAATTTTAAGTGAACAAAAATAGATTGCAGAATAATATGTGTCTCATTTTGTTTAATGTGTGGGTGCCTTTGTGTTTTTAAGTAAAAGAATATACACCAAATCTTAATGTTAGTTACCTTTGCAAATACTTATAATAGCCTCTTTTATAATTAATTAATACTGTTATTCTTTTCCTTTTTCAGAATCTGATATTGATGCTGCCACTGCAATGATGCTCTTAAATACTTCTATAGAACAAGGAATTTTAGAATGTAAGCAATCATGCCTTTCTTCCTATAACAGATTTTTGCGAGTGCTTTTTTAAATGTAATTTAGAATGCAAAATATTTAAATGTTATAAGCAAAATTGTTTTTTTCCAACTAAATTTGTGTTTTCATTGGAATTACTTAGTTTCTATTTTATTCTATTTCCATTAATATATGTGAGCAATTATGAAATTGAAGTTAATACTGTGATAGATATTTTTACGTAGACCAAGAAACAAATAAATTAAGGTTAAAGATTTAAAAGTAAAAATAAAAACCATGGGATCCCTGGGTGGCGCAGCGGTTTGGCGCCTGCCTTTGGCCCAGGGCACGATCCTGGAGACCCAGGATCGAATCCCACGTCGGGCTCCCGGTGCATGGAGCCTGCTTCTCCCTCTGCCTGTGTCTCTGCCTCTCTCTCCCTCTCTCTGTGTGACTATCATAAATAAATAAAAATTAAAAAATAAAAATAAAATAAAAACCATAAATAAGAAAATATAGGAAAGTATATTAAAACCTTGGAATAAGAAAACCCTTCAGATACAAAATGCAAAATCCATAAAAGAAAACATGGGTAAATTTAATTAAATTAAACATCAGAATGTTGGAGTTCTGACAACAAAAGATATCTGTAAGGAAAGTCACACAAGACAAACCCTAAAAGAACATTTTTTTTTACTATGTGTATAACAAATGGTTAATACTGAGTATATGTATATAAAAGGATTCTACAAGTAAGAAGGAAAATGTTCAACAGAGAAGCCAAGAGAATATATATTAGATTGGTCTCAGAGAAGGAAATAAAAGTGTTTGATACACATTTGAAAAGATGTGCACCTTCTCCAGAAGACAGGGAAATGCAAAATGAAATAATATTGAGATACTGCTTTTTTTGTCCATGAGATTATGAAGAATTAAAATGAATAATAATATTAGGTGTTAATTGTGGGAACTGGATGTTGTCATACACTGTAGGATGTAAATTAGTACAACCATTTTGCTCAATTGGAGGACAATTTGAAAATACCAACTACAAATACAAATCAAAACCACAGTAAGATCCCATATTAGTCAGAATGCCTAGTATCAAAAAGACAAGAAATAACAAGTGTCGATGAGAATGTAGAGAAAAAGGAACTTCTTATTGGTAGAAATACAAATTGGTCCAGCCACTACGAAAAACAGTATTGGAGTTCCTCAAAAATTAAAAATAGAAGAACCATACTGTCTTCTAAATATCCCTTCTGGGTATTTACCCAAAGGGAAAAAAAAAACCCACTTAATTTGAAAAGATATGTGTACCCCTGTGTTTATTACATAGCTAACATATGGAAGCAAACAGCCTGTATCCATCAGTAGATGAATGGATAAAGAGATACACACACACACACACACACACACACACACACACACACACACAATGGAATATTACTCCACCATAAAAAAGAATGAAATCTTGCCATTCTTGACAATATAAATGGACCTAGAGAGTTTTATGCTAAGTGAAATAAGCCAGAGAAAGACAAATTCCATATGGTTTCACTTTTATGTGGAATCTAAAAATCAAATGAACAAACAAAAAACAAACTCAGGCGCCTGGATGGCTCAGTCCATTAAGCATCTGACTCCTGGTTTGGGGTCAGGTAATGATCTCAGGGTCATGAGATTAGGCCCCGCATGGGGCTCCATGCTCAGTGTAGAGTTTGCTTGTCCCTCTCACTCATACTCTGTCCCTCTCCTCACTCATTCTCTCTCTCAAATAAATAAATAAATAAAATCTTCAAAAAGACAAAACCCCACAAAAAACAGAAACAAACTATAGAGAAAAAACTGATGGTTGCCTGGGGGGAGGAGAATGGGTAGATGGGTGAAATAAGTGAAGGCAATTAGGAGATTACAAATTTCCAATTATAAAATAAATAAATCACAGGGGGATGAAAAGTACAGATAAGGAATATAGTCAATAATATTGTAATAACTTTATATGGTGACTACAACTTAGGGTGAGCATTTTGTAATGTATAGAATTGTCAAATCACTATGTTGTACTCCTAAAACTAACATAAGATTGTATGTCAACTCTATTTAGGTTTAAAAAAAAAAACAATTATAATTTGAAATGTGTATATTCTTTTACTTAATAATTCTATTTCTTGGTATTCTAGAAAAATATTTACATATGTGTAAGAAAAGGCATCTAGAAGGATTTTCATTGCAGTATTTTTTTTTTTTAAGATTGTATTTATTCACAATAGAGAGAGGCAGAGACCTAGGCAGAGGAAGAAGCAGGTTCCATGCAGGGAGCCTAATGTGGGACTTGATCCCAGAACTCCAGAATCACACCCCGAGCCGAAGGCAGACGCTCAACCACTGAGCCACGTGTCCCCGAAAGCCAGAAGATAATGGAATGATATCTTCATTCCTGAAAGGAAATAGCTGCACCCAAGGGACTCTAGGCCCTGAAAAGATACTGTTTAAGAATAATGAAGAAATAATGGGACGCCTGGGTGGTGCGCTTGCACGCTCTCTCTCTGTTTCTCATGAATAAATAAATAAAATCTTAAAAATTAAAAAAGAATAATGAAGAAATAAATAGAAATATTTTCAGACAAACAGTGAAAGAAAGGACAGATGAAATTATTAAAAAGTGAAATCATCAGAAGGGTCTTTTAGTAAAGTCTAAGGGGCATATTTCAGAGGGAAGGAAAGAGATCCTTTCTTCCATGTAGAGAGAGAGACCCCAAATAGAGATGCCTGAAGTGGGCATGAAATGCAAGAAGAATGAAAACCAATGCAAGCAATAAACATGCAGGTAGAGATAAACAAGCGTTAACTGCATAAAATAACACTAATGACATGTTAGAGGATTAAAAACAAGAAGGCAACAAACAAGATATCTTCCCTTGCCTAAGTTCATGAAGGCATACTACCTATATCATCTCCTCAAACTTTTATTGTTCTTGCTTTCATATTTATGTGCTGAAGCGTCCCTCATTACAGTATTATTCTTAGTAGTGAAAAATTGGGAAAACCTAAATATCAACAAGGAAATGGTTGGCTAAACAGTGGTACATTTTTACTGAGGCATTCTGTACAAGCCGCTCAAAATAATTATGTTTTTCATGGAAAAATCAAGACATAAGATTAAGTGATTTTAAAATGTTTCAAATTAATACCTACAGGATATGGTCTAAGTAAAAAAAAAAAAAGTGAACAAAAACCTATAGAACATTACTAAATGAAAGCACTACTCTGTATTGATATAGTAGTTTCAGTGGCCTGTTCTTGCAATCACATGCCTTTAACCTATTGATGGAAGTTTTCTTTTCTACAGGTGAGAAGCCTCTTCCTCTTAAAACAGCAATGCAGAAAAAGAGGAGTTATGGCAATGCGTTTAATCATCCCAGTACTATGCGATTGCAAGAGAGTGATTCTTTGGCCACGAGCATTGATCCAAAAGAAGACCATAATTACAGTGCAAGTAGCATGGCAGCACAGCGCTGCGCGTCCAGGTCTAGTGTGTCTTCTCTGTCCTCTGTCGATGAGGCATATGAATTTATCCCAAAGAGTAGCCATGTGGGAAGTGATGGCAGTGAAGGATTTCACAGTGAAGAAGACACAGATGTTGATTACGAAGATGATCCTCTTGGAGACAGTGGCTATGCATCACAGGCTTGTGCAGATACCTCTGAAAAAGGGCAGCCAGGCAAAAAGATGCGCAAACAGTTATGTCAAGAAATTGATGAGGAGCTCAAAGAGGCAGCTGGATCTCTGCTCCACCTTGCTGGAATCCGTACATGTTTGGGTTCCCTAATAAGTACTGCAAAGACTCAAAATCAAAAGCAGCGGAAAAAATAGAATACTTATTTGTGTGAAATTATTTTAAAGTGTGGCAATACTATTCTACTTAATTCTTTACAAGGGATATCAAAGCCATAATGGACTTCTTTGGTTTTTGGGTGGGGGAGGGTGCTAATTACTTGTTTATTACAGAATATTTGTTTTAATTTTTATTAAGTAATTGCTGTTAGGATCATGCCCAACCATAGATATGATGCCAAGTCCTAAAAACATAATTTTTGTGATAAATGTCTCTCAGATTTGGAAATTTTTATATAAGAAAATTCACAGCCTCTGTCTTAAAACTTGTAGGAAAAATCTTTTAATTTGTTTATGTTAAAGTGTAAGGATTGGCAACTATAGCTTTTTTTTCATTTTCTTTTCCAATCTGTGTTAACTATAGTTGGTGATCCAGCTAAAAACTTTGCTGATGTCTTTCTCATATACTTCTCTCTGGACACATACAATCCAGTAGAATGAGATTTGGGTTTTTAATTTTGTCTTAATTTTTGTTTTTAATTATTTTTTTGTTGAACCATGGACAAAGTTGAATATAAATTGGAAAAGGTCCTAGTGGTCTAGGAAGCTCCTTTTGGTTGCATAGGCAGAAAGTACAGCAAAGAGTTCTGAGATTTAGAAAAGGCAGTTTTGTGGTATAGTTTCATCTAAGAACACTCCCAATTCCTATTACAATTTTATCTTTGAATGTTTTTTACTTCCCAGATGTTACATAAAATTTATCGGAGGCTTTTTGTTTGTTCCCAAAGTGCTTTGCAGCCATTGTTTGAATTTTAGCCACTGGTTGTCTTTGTTGAGTAGAAACAATCTAATGAGAGGATATAGCCATAGAGTGTGTTATGGGGTTAACACTCATTTTGACACACTTTTTGCAATAAGAGAATTCCGTTTGCTTGTTAAGTGGACTGCATTCTGGGAATTTTGTAGTAGGAATGGAGTGTAATCTAAAATAAACATTTTGAATAATTAATAATTATGTCCTCATAATTATTTAGGTAGATCATTTAGGAAAAAACTTCTAAGGTTTATATGAATTAAATTTGTGTGTATTCCTAATTAAATTTAAAAGGATTTAACAAAACTGTAGAGACAAAGTACCTGTCAAGGGTTTAAAATTCATATAAAATTAAATCTTCTACAGTACACCCTTCAGGGGAGGCAGTATAATACATAATATGTGCCATTTATTCCATGCTAAAAGATTTTATATTGCTGTTCTAAACATGCATTGACTAAGGCATTTTAAGTATTGGAACAAATCTGCTTCAATGAGACATTTTTCCATATCATTTTTATAGTTTGACTATATTAAGGACACAGGATACTAATAATACTAAAATTACTCATTATGTATATTTTTTTACAGTTGGTGGAAGCAACTTCCCTAAAGTTCAGTCTTATCTCATGGTACATTCTGTTTTATAACAATGACCTTGTTATCATTTTTCTGATAATTTCATATATACATACATACATACACTCGTAGGCTTATGATTTTGATTGGTTACTTTCAGCTATTCCTATGACTAAAGCATTTTCTTGGCTTTTTTTCTTTCTCTTAAAGAGACAAATATTTTTGTTTTAACTTGTAAATCTTATTTGGGCAAAACTGTCAATTGAGAGGCATAACGAAAACATCGTTTTCAATTGGCCAAACTTTAAGCCAGGGATAAAAACAATATTATCTGTCCCATTTCCATGTTAATTGTGATTGAACTTGGGCGGCCACATCAAAAGAATCGGTGCTGTTGATATACAGTAATTTTTAAATTTGTTGATAATGAAAAATAGTTAACTATGCAGGATGAGGTATTTGGGGGTTTTTCCTTCATATACATCTCATCTACAGAAAATGGCTAATCCAAGTCAATACATTTTACTGAAGACAGTGACTATAATAAAAAAAATGCTTTTATCACAGTATAAATAGTACACAGATGATAAAAATCATTTTAATAACAGTATCTTAAAGCTATTTACTGTGGCCCACTGTGGATAGACCTTAGTAACAATGTTTCAGTGATCTGGTTCCAGTTATTTTGTTCTACTGAAATTCTGTACCACACATGTTCTTTCTGGTTCCTGTCCATTAGATAATTGCTCTTCATAAGCAGAGGGAAATGATCTTGGGTACGGAGGGGGAGAGTTGTTCTCCTTTGAGAGGGATCTTCAAAATTATTTTAGCTTAATATAAATAACAATAATTCTTTAACTTGATATTCTCTCCCTCTTCATGTACTCTTCCCACAAATTTAAAAATTTGTATACTTCACTAGCAAGGACAATGAACACTTTCATACTAAAGATTAACGAGAAAAAGTCACAGGATATTTTACACTTAATTCCTATACAGAATTCAGTGCATCACTTTCCATTTGCTGATTTACCAAGGCAGTTATTTTTGAGAGGAAGTACCTTTTTTAATTATGATTCCCCCATCGTTACTTTCATAGGTATTATAATCCCATTCCTCAGGTGTGTTGAGATAAAAACATGGCTAATAACTACCCAATTAAGGAAAGTCATTTCAAGTCCTATGGACTGGAAATTGTATTTCTAATAATATAGTAATAAGAAATTATACTGTAATAGGAACAGTTTGGCAATCCCAGAGAGTTTATATGTTCAGCATATTTTAAGACTGTGATTTAAGCTAACATAATTTGCCTTACATCTATATAAATTGTTATAACTGATTCCAGTTTATAATAGATTTCTAGTAAAAGTTTTGAGTCAGCACAGTTAATCTTCATCTTTCACATCCCAGAAGAATCAGTGTTTCTTGAATATAGATCTTTGAAATTTGTTTGTGCAATATATTACTAAATTCATTAATAATTTTACGTTTCAAATTCAGAGAAAAAAACATTACTTGTATTCATGGAAAGGCTAATTATTGGTGGATTGCCTCCTTTTTTCCACCTTCAAGCCTTTCCTTTCCTCTCTATAGCCAGCATGACTTCTCTTAACTTAGATTCCCTTGTATATAGTAAGGCTTAGAATATATATTTTTTCTTTTGCTACTTTTCTGAGGCATTATGTAAAGGGTTCATACTAGGTGGTCAGTTAAATATATGTTAAGCACGAATTCAAGGTAGAGAAAGTGTTGAGGGAATGTGTGTGTCTTCGTAGACCAGGAGGCCTTTTCTAGCAATTTAATCAACAGATGTGAATACTTCACAAAGCTGTAAAGACTTTTGTCTTAAATACTACAGTAACTTAACAACCATTTGTGAAGACCGTAGCATTTGATTAAACTTTGAGGCCTTCTGGTTTACATGTACTTTACAGGTTTTTTGTTGTTGTTAGTTTGAAATGTGTAAGCTTTGATTGAAACAAAGTTTACTTCACTATGTTAATGATGTACTCAAAATATTTATTGAAAGACAAAGTAGAGTATTTTAATGTTATACCTGCCATTTTTTCTTAAAGCACATTTTTTTTGCGTCTAACTGCCAGTGCCATTGTCAAAACTTGTTTTTAAAATTGTTGTACATTTCTTATTAAACTAAGTGCTTAATTTTAAAGTATTATGTTGCCATCATATAGTGTATAAAATGTATAATTGCCAATTCACTGTAACTATTATTTATTTTTTAAATGAAAGTATAAGAATGCTTTCTGATTCAAGAAATTTGAGTTATTAAACTGGTTTCCTTATCCTCTTTTCTAATGTAGCATAAAAATTGCCCTGAGTTTGAGTTATAACTGCCAGTAGATGACCAGTCACAAGTGAACCACTTCTCAGTTGCCAGTCTTTGCTCATATTAAAAGCAACTTAACAGATGTTTAGTTTTTGTATCTAATCTCTGATTATTAAAATGTTTATAAAGTTTATTTTTACCAAAGAGATGCAATTCATTATGATAAAGTATTGCAGAATAAACCTTGTTTTATAACATTGTTGTATTTTCTCTATTATTTTGGGTTGGGTAGTGTAGATTTGAGTGGCTCATACTTCTACATACACCCTTTCCACTTGGGTGTTACAAAATTGAAGTCGTACAAATGAAAAAGTTTCAATTTCAGAATTTTAAGTCTTTTAAGTATTATTTTTCCTGGTTTTTACAGGCCAACCTAAATAATTTTGAAAACTGAAATAGTGTTAACTAAATTATTCACTTCCTGAAGTTGAACTTCTTTTCCCATGCATAGGTATATATAAGATATTTTGAAATATAAGAAAAATTGAATAGAATATGAAATTAAGATTATTTCTAAATGTAGTAGTGTTACTTCAGCACTACCCAATAATACCATGTGTAGCTATGTAGAGTTCTTTAAAATGAGTCAAGTGAGACAGCCATATTGATTTTAAACTACGATGGTCTCTAAGCCCTCCTTCCTTCCAAAGCATCTTCTTGATATACAAAATCATTTACCAAACAACCATTTGTGAGAGTCGTGTTTGTTCCTTAGGAGTTTTATTCTTAACTATTGCATTCATCTAGCTCATGTTAGTTCTGAAGGGGGAAGAAATATATACCATTTTAGAAAAATAACATTAAAATATGGGTTAAAACACTTAGAATTTCAGAACATACTAATTTGATAATTTTTTAAACTGGAAATAAGCTTGCAAAAATTGTGCAGAAACTTAGATGTGAAACTTGAAAATCTTTAAGAAAGCAATTATTAATCTTAGTAACTGTTATTATGTTTCATGAAATTTTAAATAGAGAACTGTTAGAAGCTGGCAACTGAAAATTGAAATAGCCATGTGCTACTGGTACTGGTACCAAACGTGCATATGTTTGATAGTTTGTGTTCCAAAAGTTTGTTTACAAATATGTTCCTGGAGGAGGCATTTTTCGGTGAACTTCAGGCAAGTTATGAAACCTTATTTACTTCATAATATAGTAGATAAAGTTTAAACTAAAAGTGATTCTTACACGAAATTTTTGTATAGGTGGATTTACTTCCATTATAGATTTTCCTCAACCTTGAGATTTTGGTTCAAGTAAACACTTAAAAGTCAGTGTAGGGAAAATTTAATAGAAGTGGAAACTAGGAATTGGACCACAAGGAGACAATGTACAGAATATTAACTTAGGGGAGATTTTAGAACCTGAAACAAAATTGCTGTCTAATCATTGAGAATTCTTTCTTTTTTAAGATTTTATTTATTTTAGAAAGGAGAAGGGGCAGGAAGCTCAGGCAGGGCTTGATCCCATGACCCCAAGACCATGGACCTGGGCCAAAAACAAGGCTCGGTAGGCTCAACCAATTGAGCCACCCAGGTGCTCCTAATGGTTGAGAATTCTTTTAAGGTTTTTTTCTTTTTTCTTTTTTAAGGTTTTATTTATTAGAGAGAGAGTGCAAATGAGGGTTGGAGGTGGGCAGACAGGCAGAGGGAGTGAATCTCAAGCAGACTCCACACTGAGAATGGAACCCACTGCAAGGCTCCATCCCAGGACCCTGAAATCATGACCTGAGCCAAAACCAAGAGTCCAACGCTTAAGCAACTAAGCCCCCCAGGCGCCCCAATGATTGATAATTCTTAAGTGGAGACTACAGCCAGTGTAACTAAATTTATATGATAATCTTGTATATCAGAAAAGGAATTGAGAAAAAAATGCCACACCCTTGGTGAACTGAGCATTTTTTCAATCAGGTATTTCAGTGCCTAATGCCAAGCATTGAGCTTAAGTGTTGGATATATAATATGCACTAAGAAGTAAAAATAGATAATCCCTCTCCAAAAAATGTAAATACAATTGTGAATTGTGATGATTGCCATTGAAAGAAAGAATAGGGAGCTCTGAAAATATAAATCTAGGGTTTTAGGGGAGGCTACCATGAAGAATGTGATTTAAGCTGAGATGAAAGAAACAGGTATTGGAACTGAAAGCATAACATATTGTTCTGGGCAGGGGCAACAGCAATTACTAAGATCCTGGGATAGGAGAAAACAGATTTTTGGTGAACTAAAAGGCTAGTAGTTTGGGTACAAAGCAAAAGAGCTGGCTCCAGGTTTTGCAAAGCCATGTGAGTCAAAAATTTGGGCTTTTAAATACCTTAGAGAAGCCATTGAGGGTATAGACAGTTTAGGAAATTACCCTGATACTTTGACTTGCAGCCATGATTAAGTGACAGGACCAGACTTAAGCTTCTCTCTAAACGAGAAAACTGGACAATATATGAAAAAAAACATATGAAACATTTTTTGACAAGATCAGTAAGGGTGATGTCCCTCTAGCCACATTGATTAATGGGAAAAAATGATGGCCCAAAATAACAAAATCAGAAATGAAATGAGACATAAGGACAGATCCTATAGATATTAAAAGGACCACAAAGGAACATGATTAGGAACTTTATGCCAATAAATTCAACAACTTAGAGGAAATTAACAAGTTTCATAAAAGATGTAAATTACCAAACTTAAGAAGAAATAGAAATCTGAATAATCTTGTACCTATTTGTAATTGAATTAATACTTAGTAATTAAGATCTTACAAGATGCAACACCCCAAAACACAACTCATGAAAGAAAAAATGGTAAGTTTGGACTTCACTAAAATTAAAAACTTAAGCTCTGTGAAAGTTATTGTTAAGAAAATGGAAAGACAAGCCACAGCCTGGGAGAAAATGTCTGCAAAACATATATAATATAGAACGGGTATCAAAAAACCACAAAAAGCTCTTAAAAATCAATGATAAGAAAGACAATTTAAAAATGAGCAAAATATTTGGACAATTTAAAAATGAACAAAATATCTTCATCAAAGAAGATAAACAATGGCAAACACATTCAATGATGGTTCAACATTGTGTCATTAGGGAAATGAAATTAAAACTATTAAGATATCACTACACACCGATTAAATAGCTAAAATGTAAAACTGACAACACCAAATGCTGACAAAAATGTGGAGCAACAGGAACTCTTATTCACTGCTTCTGGGAATGCAAGGTACTGCCACTTTGGAAAAAGTCATGGTTTCCTACAAATTAAACATATTATATGATCCAGCAATCGTGCTCTTTGGCATTTACCCAAATGAATTGAAAAACGTGTCCATGCAGAAACCTGCACGCCATTCTTACAGAAGCTTTGGGGGCACCTGAGTGGCTTAGTTGGTTAAACATCCAACTCTTGATTTCTGCTCAGATCATGATCTCAGGGTCATGAGATTGAGCCCCACATCAGGCTCCATTCTCTGTGGGGAGTCTTGCTTCTCTCCCTTTCTCCTTCTGCCCCTCCCCCAACTCACATGTGTTCTCTCTCTCTAAAATAAGTAAATCTTTTTAAAAATTTTTTAAGACTTTATTTATTCATGAGAGACACAGAGAGAGGCAGAGGCATAGGCAGGGGGAAAAGCAGCTTCCGAGCGGGACTCGATCCCGGGACTCCAGAATCATTTCCTGGGCTGAAGGCATATGCTCAACCACTGAGCCACCCAGGTTTCCCAGTAAATCTTTTTTTTTTTTTTTTAAAGAAGCTTTATTCATAGTTATCAAAACTTAGAAGCAACCAAGATGTCCTTCAATATGTGAATGGATACCCAAACTGTTGTATATATCCACATATCTACATAAACTATGGTAATATCCAATACAATGGAAATATTATTCAGCCGTAAAAAGAAATGACATTCTCCAAAGAGATAACATCTCTCCAAGGAAGATATACAAATGATCAATAAGCACAGGAAAAGATTCTAAACATCTCTAATTATTAGGTAAATGCAAATCAAAGCCACGAGATACCACCTCAGGCTCGTAAGGTTGGTTCTATTTAAAACAATACAAACAGGGCAGCCCGGGTGGCTCAGTGGCTTACCGTCACCTTCAGTCCCGGGTGTGGTCCTGGAGACCTGGGATCGAGTCCCACATCAGGCTCCCTGCATGGAATGAAGCCTGCTTCTCCCTCTGCCTGTGTCTCTGCCTCTCTGTCTCTGTCTCTGTCTCTGTGTTTCTCATGAATAAATGAATAAAATCTTTAAAATAAATAAATAAAACAGTAAAAACAGAGTAACAAGTGTGGGCAAGGATGTGAAAGAATCAGAACGCTTGTACCCTGGTGGAGGAAATGTGAAAGGGTACAGCTCCTATGGAAAGTATATGGGAGTTTCTAAAGAAATTAATAATATGATTACCATATGATCCAGAAATCATACTTCTGGGCATATACCCAAAAGAAGTACAAGCAAGGTCTCAAAGAAGTATTTGTACGTGTCCATCACAGCATTATTCACAAAAGCAAAAAGGGAAGCAACTCAGGTGTCCACTGACAGATGAATGGATAACCAAAATGTGGTATTATACACACGATGAAATATTATTCAGCCTTAAAAAGGAAGAAGATTTTGACACATAACACAGAAGAACCTTGAGGGTATTATGTGAAATGAAATAAGCAAGTCAAAAAAAGATACACATTGTATGATTCCACTCTGGTCAGGTACCTGGTGACATTCAGT
Source organism: Canis aureus (assembly GCF_053574225.1). Lineage (NCBI taxonomy): Eukaryota > Metazoa > Chordata > Mammalia > Carnivora > Canidae > Canis > Canis aureus. The sequence goes on from NC_135621.1 coordinate 53,121,900, forward strand.
TGATACAAAGTGAAAGGGTGATTGCTGTGGAAAGAGGGAAACGGGGACTTGTTTTTTAATGAGCATGGAGCTTGAGTTTTGCAAGATGAAAAGACTTCTAGAGATGAGTTGCACAATTGGTTGTGCTTAACTAGAAACAAAAAAGAAAAAAAATGAGCTACCGAGCCACAAAAAGACATGAAAGAATAGTAAATGCATATTGCGGAGTAAAAGACACCAATCTGAAAAAGCTACATCCTGTGATTCCAACTATACGACATTCTGTAAAAAGCAAAATTATGGAGACAGGAAAAAGATCAGTGGTTGCCAGGGATTTCAGAGGGAGGGGGAGAGGAATAGGAGTAGCACAGAGGATTTTTAGGGTAGTGAAACTACTCTGCGTGTTACTGTAATGGTGGATCCATGTCATTTTACATGTGGCAAAACCCATAGAAGGTACGAGATAAAGAGTGACCCCCTAGGGGCGCCTCGGTGGCTCAGTTGGTTAAGTGTCTGTCTTCAGCTCAAGTCATAATCTCAAAGCCCTGGGATGGAGCCCTGCTCAACAGGGAGCCTGCTTCTCCCTCTCCCTCTGCTGTCCCCCCTGCTTGTGCTCTCTCCCTGTCAAATAAATAAATAATTAAAAAAAAAAAGTGGCCCCCATGTGAATTATGGATTTTAGTTAATAATAACATTAAAATTGACATTTGTCACAAGTATACCACACTAATGTTAGAGGTTCATAAAAGAAAGACTTAGTGTAGGGAAAAGAGGGCTGAAGGCAGGTATAGCAGAACTCTGCTTTCTGCTCGATTTCTCTGTAACTTAAAACTGCTCTAAAAGGTTAAGTCTATGAATTAAAAACAAAACCAAAAAACCCCTGTCAACTGCCAACTGCAAGAGCTCCCAATGGCCAAAGCTGGAACCATTTAAGCAACAAAATAAACAAGAGTATTGGCTTGTAACCCAAAGTATAAAATAAATATCCATGAGTACACATTGTTACCAATTATGACTGACTAAATTAATAAGTGAGGGAAAAGAGACAAATCTCCCATACAGAAAAATTCCCAATAAATGGTGCAGATACTCCAACCCTAAAGGAAGAGGAGCTTAACTTTCCTTTTCCTAAACTGGGGCTGCACATAATGACTTCCTTCCAAAGAGCAGAGTATGGACTGGGGGTGGGGAAGGAGGTGGAGAAGACTGACAAATGCTGCTTTAGCCCAGTGACCTTGGTCAACATTGACAGTCATAAATCAGTCTCCAAGAGTTTGCTTCCTCTAGGTGCCTCATAAAAGTGGAATCATACAATACTTGTCTTCTTGTATCTGGCTTATTTTAACTTAGAGAAATGTTTTCTTTTCTTTTTAAAAAGATTTTATTTATTCATGAGAGACACACAGAGAGAGGCAGAGACACAGGCAGAGGGAGAAGCAGGCTCCATGCAGGGAGCCCGACATGGGACTCAATCCCAGGTCTCCAGGATCACACCCTGAGCTGAAGGCAGCACTAAACCGCTGAGCCACCTGGGCTGCCCTAGAGAAATGTTTTCAAGGTTCTCCCATGTGGTAGCATGTATCAGAATTTCTTTTTTTTTTTTTTTAGTTTGAATAATATGTATTGTATATATATGTATATATACATGCAATGATTTACATACCATATTTTGTTTACTCGTTCATCTGTTGATGAGTTTTTGGGTTTTTCCACCTTTTGGCTCTTGTGAATAATACTGTTATGAACATTGGTGTACAATTATCTGTTTAAATCCCTGCCATCAGTTCTTTGGGGTATATATGTAGAAGTAGAATTGCTCAATCAGATGGTAACTACAGCTTTAATTTAATTTTTTTGAGGAACCAACATACTGTTTTCTACAGTGGCTACACATTTTACATTCCCACCAGCAATGCACAAATGTTCCAATTTTTCCACATCCTCTCCAACACTTATTCTTTTCTTTCCTTTTTTTAAAAATAATAATCCTAATGCAGTTGAAGAGGGTGTCTCACATTTTCATGTCTTGCAAACAGACACTGACGGTCTTTTCTTCTAGATTATATTTTTAGGGATGTTTGTATAGTGAACAGCCATGGATAAACTGATAGCATCTCCCTCCAGAGCAGAGAACTGGTTTGGTTGCTGTCCAATACAATAAAGAAAATGGCTCACCTTGGAGCAAAGGTCAGACACATTTGCTTACACCCTTTATAAAATATTTGGATCTCACCTGTGCTGCTCAGCATAGGCCATGGGCTTAATAAGAACCAATGCGACCGAGAAGCTCTTATTGCTTGCTGTGCTATAAGCAATAAATCCCTTTGTCTCTGACCCAAGAGTCTTGTTTTTTGCAAGCATCCATGAAGCTGTAGCAAGCTAGCTTATTAGCCTGAAAGTACTATAAAAGCTCACATCCTTCACAGTTCTTGACATTCTTCTGTCTGATAAAAGCCATCTATGAAAAAACCTACAGCTAACATCATATTGTATGGTGAGGGGCTGACTGCTTCCCCCCACCCCATTATGAATAAGCTAATGGTGTCCCCTCTCACCACTTCTTTTTTTTTTTAAAGACTTTATTTATTCATCACACACACACACACACACACACACACACACACACACACAGAGGCAGAGACACAGGCAGAGGGAGAAGCAGGTTCCATGCAGGGAGCCCGACATGGGACTCGATCCCGGGTCTCCAGGATCAGGCCCTGGGCTGAAGGCAGCACTAAACTGCTGAGCCACCCGGGCTGTCCCCTCTCTCACCACTTCTATTCAATATTAGTGTGGGCATCCTACCCAGTTCAGTAAGGCCAAAAAAATAAAATAGAAGGAGGACAAGGAAAAGAAGGGGAATAACTAAAGGGCATACTTCTTGGGAAAAAAGAAACCACCTTTATTTACAGACAACATGATTGTGTAGGTAAAAAATTCTAAGGAATCAACAAAAGGCTACTAGAACTAATAAATAAATGTATCAAGACCATGGGGGTACTAGGTCAATATTCTCAAAATCAATTGTACTTCAGTATATTACCAACAAACTTGGAAAATGAAATCTTAAAAGAAATATTATACTATTTACAGTAGTATACAAAAAATGAAATACAAAGGAGCAAATTTAAATATCCAATTGTTGCAAAATATGTGCAAGACCTGTGCAATGAAAACTATAAAACATTGCTAACAGAGCATAAGAAGGTCTAAATAAATGAACAGATATTTACTGTGTTTGTGGATTCAAAGACTTAAATGTTGTTAAGATGTCACTTCTCTCCAGATTGATCCATACATTCAATTAAATCCCAACCAAAGTGTAAAAGACTTCTTTCAGGAAATTGGCAAGCTGATTCTAAAATTTGTATGGAAATGCAAATGGTTTAGAATAGCCTGAATATTGCCAAAAAAAAAAAAAGAAAGAAAGAAAAAAAAAGAAAGAAATTGATATCTTATACTACTTGATTTCAAAATTTATTGTACAGCTATAGTCATTAAACAGTATGGTATTTGATATAAATTTAAATGTAGAGATCAATGGAATAGCATAGTTCAGAAATAAAATCTACGTGTATATGAGCAATTGATTTTTAAAAAGATTTTATTTATTTATTTGAGAAAGAGAGAGAGAGAGCATGAGTGGGGAGGAGGAGGAGAGGGAGAAGCAGACTCCCCGCTGAGCAGGGAGCCCAACACAAGGACCCTGGGATCATGACCTGAGCCGAAGGCAGACACGTAACCAGCTGAGCCACACAGGTGCCCTTGAGCAATTGATTTTTGACAAAGGTCCCAAATTAAATTAAAGGATTAGGATGATTTTTTTTTTAAACAAATGCTATTGGAACCATTGGGTATACATGTGGGAAATGACGGGCCTCAACTCTTACCTTTCAGCATACATAAAAATGTGTTGGAAATCAATTATAGACTTAAATATTAAAACTAACACTGGAAGACTTTTAGAAAAAGACATAGGAGAAAATCTTTTTGACCTCAGAGCAGCCAAAGATTTCTTAGGACACACAAAACATAATCCATAAGAGAAAAAAATTATAAACTGATCTTCATCAAAATTAAAAACTCCTACTCTCTAAAAGATGCCTTTCAGAAAATGAAAAGGCAAACAACCTATTGAGAAAAAATCTTCACAACATGTGTCTGACAAATGTTTGTATTCAGAATATAAAAAGAGCTTCCACAACACAATATCAAGGAGACACAAAGCCAGTAAAGAAACAGTAAAAGAGGGCAGCCTTGGTGGCGCAGTGGTTTAGTGCCGCCTGCAGCCTGGGGCCTGATCCTGAGGACCGTGGATCGAGTCCCACGTCAGGCTCTCTGCATGGAGCCTGCTTCTCCCTCTGCCTGTGTCTCTGCCTCTCATTCTCTCTCTGTGTCTCTATGAATAAATAAATAAAATCTTTAAAAAAACAAAAAAGAAAGAAACAGTAAAAGATTAGACCAGACCATTAACCAAAGAAGATCTACAAATAGCTAATAAGAGCATGGAAATATGTTCAACATCTTTAGTCATCAAGGAAGTACAAATGAGGTGCTTCTACACATCCAAGAGAAAGTCTGAAATTTAAAAGTGTTAAGACAATTAAAAGTCAATACCAAGTGTTTTTTAAAATGTGGAGCAATTGAGAATCTCATATGTTGCTGGTGAGAATAGAAAATGGCACAACCACTTTGGAAAAGAGTTTGGCAGTTTCTTATAAAGCGAAACGTGAACTTACAGGATGACATTATAGCACAGTGTATTAGTTTGCTAGGGCTGCTAAGGTAAAATGCCACTGGATGGATGGCTTAAAAGCCAAAAATTTATTTTCTCACAGTTCTGGAGGCTAGAAGCCCAAGATCAAGGTCCTCGGCAGGCTTTGGTTTCTCCTGAGACTTCTGACCTTGGCTGGCAAAAGGCTGTCCAGCTGCACCCTCACAGGGCCTTTCCTTTGTGTATATGTACCCCTGGCATCCCTTTTGTGCCTCTTTTTTGTCCATGTTCTCTCTTCTAATGAGGACAACAGTCAGACTGGATTAGGACCCACTCTAAATGGCCTCATTTTAACTTAATTTCCTCTTTAAAGTCCCTATCTCCAAATACAGTCACACTTTGAGATTGTGGGACTTACACCTTCAAGATACGAATTTGGGGGAGGGGCTCAGCTCAGAACACCCAGCAATTCCACTCACGGGTATCTACCCAGAAGAAATGAAAGGTGCGTGTCTGAATGTTGATAGCCATCATACTCAAGATGGTTCCAAAATGATAAAGATGATGTGGGATATATATACACATACAATGGAATATTACTCCACCATCAGAAAGGATGAACACCTACCATTTACATCAATGTGGATAGAACTGGAGGGTATTATGTTGAGTGAAATAAGTCAGTCATAGAAAGACAATCATCGTATGGTTTCACTCATATGGGAATATAAGAAATAGTGAAAGGGACCATAAGGAAAAGGGGGGGAACTGAGTGGGGAATAACTAGGGAGGAAGACAAACCATGAGAGACTCCTAACTCTGGGAAACAAAGGGTGGCAGAAGGGGAGGTGGGTAGGAGGGGGTGACTGGGTGATGGGCCCTGAGGAGGGCATTTCATGGGATGAGCACTGGGTGTTATGCTATATGTTGGCAAATTGAATTTAAATAAAATATTTTTTAAATGGCTAAAAAATGGAAATAACTGCTCTCATCAGGTGGATAAAAACATTAGGATGGATTCCTGGAAGAGAAACAAACTGCTGATGCTAGTAATAATGTAAATGAAACTGGTCTTAGAAGAATACACACCATGTGATTCCATTTACATGGAATTTTAGAAAAGACAAATGAAATCTATAGGGACAGAAAGTGGATCAATTGACTGCCCAGGGCAGGTGTGTGTGTGTGTGTGTGTGTGTGTGTGTGTGTGTGTGTGTGTAGAAGGGTAAGGGCTAAAAACCCAGCAGAGGAAAGCTCCTTGGGATTCTCTCTTTTTTTTTTTAACGAAACAAAAATAATAATGTGTCCTGTTTGAACTGAAGAATAAAGAAGATAATAAAAATGTGTTAGTAAGCAACAGATGAGTCGTTGAAATGCGTTCAACAGCTCTGTTACTTTCAGAGCTGAGAGAGATGAATAAAAAAACTTTGGTTTCAGCACAGGTCATGATCTAAGGTTATGTGAGGGCTCCATTCTCAGGGTGTATTCTCCTTGGGATTCTCCCTCTGGCCCTCCTACTCATTCTCTCTCTCTCTCTCTCTCTCTCTCTCTCACTCACTCTCTTTCAAAGTAAACAAATCTTAAACAAACAAAAACCTTGGAATCAGACAGATGCCTGCCACATAGACTCTGAGATGCACTGGGGAGGGAGAAATCTTAAACGGCTTCTGGCCAGGGTTGGGTGGGCATGGGGGACCAGTTGCTAGAAGTTCAATGGCTCTTTTTTAAAAAATTAAATGAAGAGCTTCCTGAAGCTGATTTAGTAATCTGTGATGGGTCTGATCTGGAATGTTCTAACAACTACTTGTTGAATGTTTCCTAACTCAGCAACTCAGTGAGCACCAAGCCAAATATTTGGATATTTCTTGTTATCTCATTTAATCTTGACATCAGCTCTCTGAGGTTAATGAGGTAAATGTTATCATTTATAGATGAGGAAATCCACACTCAAGGAGCTTAGATCACCCGTGTTTACACATGCTGGTAAATGGTGAAAAAACCAAGTCTGATTCCTAAATGTGTGCCGGTACTCCTGGATGTTACTGCCTCTAATTTATAGGAATATCCAGGCACAAGAGGAATGCTTGACCTTTTATTCCTTTATCCCCCCTCCCCCCAAAAAAACAAAAACTGAAACTCTTCACCTGTTATTCCTTTATCCCACAAATCTTCACTGAGCGCTCGTGAGATGCCCATCACATCACCAAGCTCGGCCCTGGTGGTTTGGTGGTGGACAAAACAGACAACAGTCTTCACCCTCGTGGATCTTACATTCTTCTGGGAGGAGACTGACAAAATAAAAATTCAAAATTAAACTTCAGAAGTGGTAAGGGCCATGAAGAGAACTAAGGTAAGGAAGGGGAGGGCGGGGGTGACAGTTGCTATTTTAGAAAGGTTGGACAGGGAGGACTGCTCACCTAGGTGACCTTGAGCAGGCATTAGAATGATGATCCAGAATGAGACCTACAAATACCCAGAGGAAGGCCCTTCCAGGTAGGGAACAGAGAGGGCTACAGTGCAGAGGGAGCCTGTGATGCTTTTACAGCATCCCCAAGAGGAATGGCTATTGTGCCTGGAGCATCGTGTGCAGAGGAAAGGCTGGAGGAGATGATCTGAGGAGTGTTCAGGTACAGAGGCCATGCCAGGCAGAGCTCTGCAAGTGCCACGGTAAGAAATGAGTATCTAAGACAGGGGCGGGGGGCGTAATGGAACCACACGTGCATTTTCAAAGGATCACCATTACACTGGAGATCTGGAGATCGTTCATTGCAGATCTTAAATATACATTCTTAATCAAATACCTTCTGACAAAATACTACATCCTGCACACTGTAATCCTTCAAGCCAAAATCTCTCAAACCCAAGAAATAGATAATCCAGGAAGTTAAGAAAGAAAAGGTTGTTTCTCTAAACTGGTACATGTATGAGCAAGGTGTTTTCTAGGATAAAAATCTTACCACTTCTTACTAATGTAAAGGTCAGCCTACATTATTGGAAAGCATATTAAAATACATATTTATTACTCTTTTAAGTGTAATTGGACCTAAGCCATCCAAGTTTTTTAGGGCATTCAGGGAATAGAGAAGAATAATTTTATAATTAGCCCTCTGACAGGTTTCATTAAGTAACTTAAGCATTCCCTTAAGATCTTGTTTATAGTATTAAATCTCATGATAGGTAGAGTAAAAGAAAATATAAAACTGAATCTTGATCAAATCCTGGTGCTATCAGTTCTATAGTACCATAATTTACAGCTACCAAGCAGACACTTTAAGAACACAGACATTTGCTCTCTTTCCTATCAAATGAGCAAAAACCACGCCAACAGCAGAACTTTCCCCTCGTGCGTATCAAGATTTTTTTTTTCGTATCAAGATTTCATTTAAAAGAACTCACACCCACTTTCTGCTTCATTTACACACCGATCTCAATTCTTTTTTTTTTTTTCCGATCTCAATTCTTAAAGGCAATTATTTATGAAATTGTTTTTTCCTGAATGTATTTGACGATGATTCAGAGAATCAATGTTTCCTTATAACTTAATTCTGTGTAAATACTATCTTTCCCTTCTTTTAGATGAATTTTTCCCAGGAAATGTACAGTCAGCTTTAATTCACTTTAAGAACAGTGTTGATTATTCAAATGAGAAATTGCAATATGCAAATACTTACAGCCAGCTCTTTGGGAGAGGTGGTGGTGTACTTGCACATTTCAACTGACATACTACAGGTTCTTTATCAGTGGAGGTAAAAGCAGGGCCATATATAATTTATTAGTACTCTCTCTCTCCTAATTGCTTTCTAGTAGGATTGCAGGAAGGAATCTGCGCTCTCCTGTTTCCCAGGGGAGATTGCCTTTGTTACAGCTCAACTATAAGCTTTATATGGAGTTGTAGCTCTCAAAATAGAGCATTAATTGAAAACAATTATCCAATTATACCAGCTGTGACTATGCTGTATACTGAATATTTACCAAGAAAGGAACGCATTTAACAGATGATTTAATATAGCAGCCTGGCGTAATAATCTGCAACCGACACTTCAATCACATAGCTAATGTCTTCAGTGGCTGAAATAGTCAAGACTATACAAGTAGCTCGAGTCAGTGCAAAAAATAAAATAGACTCTCAGCCTTGATTTTCAAAACAGTGCAAACATGTGTGATGTGAATTTCAAAAGTAATCAAAGAACTTATGTTTATTATCTACAATGCGTGAGATTTCTCCAACTGCTTGATTTTAAAAGTAGAAGTGCTTTCAACTTTAATCATTTTTTTAAACTCTTTTGACGCCTTATGTATGTGCCCTGAAGTCTTATTATAGGGCTGTCCTTGAAACTAATGCTTTGGAACCACTTTAGGTCCTTCTCAGGTAAGTCCGAGAAAATTCTGCCTTTTGTGAAATTCCACTCTGCAACCAGTGGTGTGATAATGAGCTGCGGGATAGTCATTTTCTGCCCGTAATCTATTCGGCTTCTCAAGTGCTGACCAAGTGCTAGAAGGGAAAAGGCTTTGGCTGGGCTGGCATTGATTAAATGGGCTTGAAGATAATCCGTATTATCAAGGAATATTTTTCTGGGCAAAAATCCGCTACTAACCCTTGCAAGATGGGCTCTGCAAGAAATGAAGACAACATTTGATTAAATGCAATAGCTCTATATTAAAGAAACAAAACAAAGGAACCACAACACTTTGCTACCAACTCTTGAGTCATCTTATTGGTGCTGTCTTGACAAAGAGATGCCGTTCCTCTATGTGCTATGATGTCACCTTTGTCCAATCATAACCTTCCTTATGAGAGTGGGGGCTACTCTCTGGAGACAAGGTGAGTGACAGCAGCAAGCAACGCAGCAGTCACTAGGCAACAAGATCCAGCCTTCAGTGGAAGAGAATTTTAAAACATTTAACCCTCACGCTGTCAGGGCTGTTTGTTGCTGGTGTGGCAGTAATCTGTGGACAAAAGGCCTAATACGAACACTACAGATTTTTTTCTCAAGCTGTGTTCCTAAAGGCAACACAAAGACACTTCCTGTTTAGGCTTGGGACATTATTCAGTTTGAAAAGATTGGTAAAGTTAGAAATCTTTACAACCTCCTTTTCATAATGGTTAACAGTTTAAGCCTCATGATTATCAGCATGTTTGGACCTGCTAGTCGATGATTGTTCCCCACATACAACATACATACAGGTGTGTAGTCTGTGCCCTGCACAAAATCACACCACAGGGGGGTGAGTGGCACTGAAATCAGCCTGAGCTCCATTTGCCAAGATGCCCCCCTCTTCAGAAAGGTCCTTTATCAATTTCATTGCCTTGATGAGGCACCAAGTTTTCATTTGTCGGCCTGGAGGGGTTGCTTTTCCCAATTTACACAAAATTGTTATATGAGCTCTTGTGTGTGTAGGGGGTCAGGGGGGTAAAAGTACATCTTATTTTTTCCAACTAATCAGAAAGTTCAAGATTGTCCCTCCTCTTTCACTTGACTCTGTTAGAAAACTTAGCACCGGTCTGGACAGACCCAGGTGTGGCCTGGTGGTATTGTTTCCATACTGGATTTCCATCATCATCTCCTTCAGATGATTGTTTTGGCTTGTTTTGAGAAAAATTTAGATTTTTTCTCTCATAAATCTAATTTTTTATGGATTTGAAAGATATAATAGTTTAACATTTTTTCTGTACCTCAACAATTACGTGATGTAATGATTTCCTCAAGAAATCTTTTTTTTTTCTTTAGCCAGAAAAATAAATCAATTACCAGACAGTTTTAGGGTTGGTTTTCTGGAGGGAGGTTGGGGATATAGTTTATTATTTCACTTTTTGTGTTTTGTTTTTTGTTTTCTTTGAACACAGTTGACGCACAATGTTACATTAGTTTCTGGTGTACAACATGGTGATTCACCAACTCTATACATTATGCTCTGCTCATCACAAGTATGGCTACCATCTGTCACCATGCAATGCTGTTATAATACCGTTGACTATATTCCCTATGCTGTGCCTTTTATTCCTGTGCCATAGGAGCAGGGGTGAACGGATGGGCCAAATGGGTGAAGGGAAGTGGAATATACAGGCTTTCAGTTATGGAATGAAGTCACCAGAATAAAAGGTATATAGCGTACAGGCAGTCTGGGTGGCTCAGAGGTTTAGCAACACCTTCAGCCCAGGGCCTGATCCTGGAGACCCGGGATCAAGTCCCACATCTGGCTCCCTGTATAGAGCCTGCTTCTGTCTCTGCCTCTCTCTCTCTCTGTATCTCTCATGAATAAACGAATAAAATACTTTTTTTAAAAAAGTGCATGCTATACTTTTTTTTTTTTTAAGATTTTATTCTTTATTCATGAGAGACAGAGAGAGAGAGAGAGAGAGGCAGAGATACAGGCAGAGGGAGAAGCAGACCCTCTGCAGGGAGCCTGATGTAGGACTCGATCCCAGACCCCGGGATCACGCCCTGAGTCAAAGTCAGACGCTCAACCGCTAAGCCACCCAGGCGTCCCCAGCATACACTTTTAAGTGAGCTTCTTGAGGATAGCGGTTACCATGTTTTCTCTAACAGTACCTGGCACATAGTAAGTGCACATATATCTTTTCATTAATAAGTTAATTATTTAATTGATTAATTAGTTAATGGTATTAGTTAATGGGGGATCCAACAGGAGAGAGTTATATATGTTAAAACTGTCAGACACCTTTTTTTATAAATGTTTTTATTTTTATTTTAATATTTTGTTTATTTATCCATGACAGACACAGAGAGTGAGAAAGGCAGAGACACAGACAGAGGGAGAAGCAGGCTCCATGCAGGGAGCCCGACTCCGGACTCCAGGATCTCGCCCTGGGCCAAAGGCAGATGCTAAGCTGCTGAGCCACCCAGGGATCCCCTGTCAGACACCTTTCATGTTATCTAGTATAACACTCATTTTGCAGTTGAGTAAACTGAGACCCAAATAACTAACCAATTAATATACCTAGTTAAAAGCATAACCAGGTTTCCCTATGATTAGGTCAGTGTGGAGATGAACTTAGGTTATAAGTACGCAGAGGACAGATAACATTTTCATTGACCTTGCTATATGCCTTATCTAGTATCAGCTTTTTAACTTTGCAAAGTGTTTGGTTTTGTTTTGTTTTCATCATTGAAGTTTTTTACAATAAGGAGACAGGACTAAAACAAGATAAATTAGAGAAATAACACGGCCAAAGATTTACTAAGCCAAGTGTTTTATAAATCTTATTTAATCTTCACAGAGGATGAATCCAGGATGTACCCACAGACATTTGACTACCAAAACTTTCCTTATCCTAAAATCATTATTTTCTAACCATTAGTCATTCATATTTTTTCATATCTGAATGTCACCTGTACTATTATTTCTTTGACATTTTTATTCAAATTGCCCCCGCCCACTTTTTAAAAAAGTTTGTTTCATTTTGTTTTGTTTGTTTTAGTAATCTCTACATCCAGTGTGGGGCTTGAACTTGCCACCTGAAGATCGAGTCACATGCTCTTCTGACAGCCAGCCACGCATCCTAACCCTACTTTTTTATTTGAGTATTATTCTAAATTGTAATACCCAGGAGATTAAAAAGTATGCTAGATATATATTATTTTCTAATTTACATTAAAATAGATATGTAACTATTAAAATAAAAAGATGTTGGTCTGTGTGCCACCTAAAATTATATCAAGGCTTCAGTGATAATAGTACCACTCTTTGGAAAATATTACATCGTCTAAAAGAGGAAAAGTCCATGCTGACAACAGATGATTTCATGTAATTCTAACAAACTCTTCATGAAGTTATATTAGATATTACAGTCTTATGTTCAAATTTACTACTGGCTTGCACTTTGTTCCTAAACGGTACTGTACTTTGCATCAGTCTATTTCCTCATCTGTCTTACAGCAGGTTGGATTAGATGAACTCTGAAGGCCAACATTCTAAGAGCTAAAATCATCTGTATTCTTTATTAATCCCTCCAGTTAGACAGAAGATCCTTGTGTCCAGGGAGATCCATATAATATAGTGGGAACAGTGACCACATATATGTGAATCACATGGTGATTCAAAGAAAATTATCCAAAGAAAATAATAGAATAAACATGCAAAAATGTATATGTGAACATATTAAATTCCCTATTCCCTAAATTCCCTACTGAAGACTTTCAAATGATTTCTTTAAGAAACAAAATTATGTATGTTGACAAAACATCCTTAATTTAAAAACAATTTTTTTTAATAGGCTCCATGACCAATGTGGGGCTTGAACTCACAACCCTGAGTTTGTTCTACTCACTGAGTCAATCAGGTGCCCCAACAAACCATTCTTACACTGGGATGTCTGGGTGGCTCAATTGGTTGAGTGAGCGAATCTTGATTTCAGCTCAGGTCTTGATCTTAGGGTTTTGAGTTCAAGCTCTGGGTTGGGCTCCATCCTAGAAAAACAAACAACACACACACTAAAAATAAAGAGCTGGACAAACATATCAAATAAGTAAAAAAAAGTGGTAAAATTAGTATGAGACAAGATAGAATTTGAGGCAAAGAGATAGGATAAAGAGGAATTTTTTAAAAGATTTTATTTATTCATGAGATACACACACACAGAGATAGAGAGAGAGAGAGAGAAAGAGACAGAGAGAGAGAGAGAGAAGCAGGCTCCATGCAGGGAGCCAGACATGGGATTCCATCCCGGGACTCCAGGATCAGGCCCCTGGGCTGAAGGCGGCGCTAAATCGCTGAGCCCCCTGGGCTGCCCTAAAGAGGAATATTTTATTTTTACAGATGTATAGTTCGCCAAGATGTTATAATATGTTGTAAATATTTGTGGACAAAATAAATAAAGCAAAAATTCGTAGAAATATATAATTTGGTAAAATCACAGTGATAATGGAAATTTTAATAAATATTCCTCTGGGGATCCCTGTATGGCTCAGCGGTTTGGTGCCTGCCTTCGGCCCAGGGCGTGGTCCTGTAGTCCCAGGATCAGGTCCCACGTCAGGCTCCCTGCATGGAGCCTGCTTCTCCTTCTGCCTGTTTCTCTGCCTCTCTCTGTGTGTGTCACTCATGAATAAATACATAAAATATTTAAAATAAATAAATATTCCTCTGGATTTATACAACACAAAGAACAAAATGAGATAAAGTTTGGATTACATATAGTTAGAAAGCTTGAATTAATAGATACGTGTAGGACTTCGTATGCAACAAAAGTCTATCCTTGTCAAGTAGATATTTGAAAGGTAAAAATTACACTGTCAGTTTCTGACCATAGTGAAATAAAACAAGAAATTAATAAGAAAAAACTTTCCTCCCATCAAATTAAATTACTCAGAAATTATTCATACAAATTAAAATCAAAGAGGAAATCAAAACTGGAATTATAGATAATTTAGACATTCACATGCGAAAATACACAGTAAAAGATGTATTCAGGGGAAATACATAAAATTAAATGCTTTTATTAATAAACATGAAATGTTGAAATAAAGAAGGTAGAAAGAACAACAAAATAATATGAAGGCAAAAGTAAGAATTAATAAAAAGATAAAAGCAGAATCTAATTTATTGGGGAAAAAATATAGGCTTACTATATAAAACCCAGAGTTATTACTTTGAAGGTCAATGAAATAGAGAAACTTCTTGTGAGTCTGATTATGGAAATAAGCAAAACCACAGATACACAACATTCGAGGTGTAGAAGAGAGGCAACAAAAGGCACAACAAATTTTTATAAGAATACGTGCAATTTTATACAGTTCATCTGAACATTTAGAGAGGCACCAGGCTGGCTCAGTCAGTAGAGCATGTGACTCTTGATCTCAGGGTTGTGAGTTCAAGCTCCATGTTGGACGTGGAATTCTGCTTCCAGAAACAAAAAACTAAACATTTAGATAAAATTAATAATGTAAAAGAAAAATGGAAAATCCAAAAAGACCAATTACTAGAAATTAATGGAAAAGTTTCTCAAACACTTCCCTACATCCTACATCCATTCCCCAAAGGAGTACCAGTCTGATGATTTAACAGATAAATTCTACCAGTTTATCAAGGAGCAGATAATTTCTCTCTTATTTCAACTGTTCCAAACAATAGGGAAAGGAGGAAAGTGTCATAGTTTATTTTACAAAGTTATAAATCCCTGATACCAAAACCAGAAAAATATCACAAAAATGCTATCAATCTCCAACAAAATGTAAAACTGGTAAAGATTTTCAAGGCTAATGTAACTCAATGTTGGCTTGGTGTTGATAGGTATATACATAGGTATATACATTATATATAATCTCACGGGAAAGCTGTCATTACAACTTTTTAATGTTCCCATTTAACCTAGAAATTCAATTTTAAGGAACTCATCCAAAGAAAATAATAGAATAAACATGCAAAAATGTATACGTGTTTTTAAAAGCTCATATGGCATAGTTTACAATTGAGGAAATTTGGAAATAACTCTAATGGCCATCAACTGGGAATGTTAAGATCGATTATATTGATTACAACAAATACTACAAAATTTTCAGTAGGAATTGAATATATGTATTGACATGGAAAAACATCCATGGTCTATTGTTAAGTGCAAAAAAGAGATTATAGAACAGAATGTGTTGCACTTTATTTAACACAAATTAAACCACTATGTTTATAGATGTGTTTGCATATACTTTCAGAGAAGTCTAAAGGATTCCTAAATATGTGCGAGAGGTTATCTCTTCTTAGGTGTGATAGGAAGCTACTTTATGTAGTTCTGTGTTGTTTGAATTTTACCCTGAGTATAAAGAGGTAAACATAAGATTAGCACTTATGTAAATAGATAAATGGATAGGTAGGTAGGCAGGTAGATAAAAAATAAACACATGAATACATAAATAGATAAATAAAAGTGTTTCTATCTCTCTTGCTATTACCCCATGAGATCAAATGTAACTTTTGACTCTACTAATTTCCACTACCATCATTATACCAATATGCTTGCTTTTTCTCTTCCTTTTGTTAGTTCTTCTTAGAGACAGAGGAAAAAGAAATAGTTCATTTGATGGCCACTTATGAGACGTGATCCTCAAAGTTCTTCCTGAAATTTCTTTCTCTTTCTTCAGGTTTCCAATTATTTTAAAGTCATTTAATACCCGGTAAGGCATTCTCTTTGTTTCAGCCAGTTAGAATAGATTCTACTTCTTACAACAAAACCCTGAACAGCATTGAGAGCTATTAACACACACAACAAAAATAAAGGTTCACAAATTGGACTTACCTGGCAGATACATTTAAGGTTGCATCATCACAATCAATACCTGGAAAACAAAACTGACTTACTTTACATGAACTTTGCTAAACTACAAATGAAGTTTCAGAGCTGGATGAAAATGGTTGTTTGTTGGGATTGTGAGTTATGAGATTCCAGGAGTATGAGTATTCATTGAAATGATGAAAACGGTAGTTACAAAATAATGCCAACATTCTTTCCTTGTTGTGAAAGTTTGTTAATCAGTTAGTTTTTCCTACACACAGTGAAAGGGCCCAACCAGGGACTCAGAAACTCATGAAACCTAAGTGTGAGAGGCAAAAATAATGCCTCCCCAAAGACTTT
Organism: Canis aureus; assembly: GCF_053574225.1. NCBI lineage: Eukaryota > Metazoa > Chordata > Mammalia > Carnivora > Canidae > Canis > Canis aureus. The sequence goes on from NC_135621.1 coordinate 53,138,174, forward strand.
TCTTTCCTAATCCCTGAAACCTGTGACTATGTTACCTTTAGATGAGAAAGGAGAATGAAGGTTGCACATAGAATTAAGTTTGCTAATCAGATGACTTCAAACTAGGGGTCTCCTGGATTATCCAGGTGGGCTCAATGTAATTAGTGGGTCCTTACGTGGAAGAGGAAGGCGGAAGAATCCGTGTTGGAATGGCATGATGGGAGGAAGGCTTACCGGTCATTGTTGGCTTTGCAGAAGGATGGGGACCTGGGAGCCAAGGAATGCAGCAGCCTGTCCAAGCTGGAAAGGATATGGTGAGCGACTCCCCTAGAACCTCTAGCAGGTACACAGCCCTGTGTGTGGCTACTTTGATTTTAGCCCTGGGAAGCCTCTTTCAAACTTATGATCTCCAGATAATAAATTAGTGTGAAGTCATTAAGTTTGTGGTAATTTGTTGTAACAGCAAGGGAAATGAATAACAATAGATTATGTGATCTATCAGTAAAAAAATGCATTTTCTGAGCTATACATCAAGAATAGCCTGAAAGTATGGGACAGGATCACTTCGTTAGTGATACTCTAAGCATTTCTCTAGCAGTAATAATAATGCGAAGACTAAATGCATCCTCATCTGTAATAATCTATTCTGTGAGTCTGGGCCTTAAAATATATTATGGCATCAAGAGAAATTATTGCATGCTGAACGTCTTCAACGTTTCCCTAATATTCAAAATTAATAACCTTCATGTATCAGCATCTTGCCCATTAATCAATGATGTAGGTTGCAGACCATCCTGCCTTGGCAGGTGGTGATTAGAACCCCATGCTGGCTGCCTAGATGCCCTTAAGTCCTCCAGTTTTTCTGAGATTATCTTACTTAAATAAAATTGTTAGTACTGAAGTAGAATTGGCCTACTGAAATATCTGATGGGAAGTCAACATCCTAGTAAAGATTTCCGGAGATTCTGAGCCCACAATAGGTTGTGTAGGAATGCTTTTGTTTTTGCCAGAAATATCCCATCTCCAAATTCTACTGACTTTTCTTGATCTCCACTTTGCATTTTGCCTCCCACACCTGTTCCCTATTTTATATGCTGTATGACCCAACTAGATATTTTGCTTTCCAATCTCTTCACTCTCCCAAATACCATCGTGACTCAAGGCAATGACCATAGCAGGCTTTATTAATAGTTTGGAGCAAAGAAGGGTTTGCACTGAATAAAACACAGACAACCACTTAATGCTGAATAATATAATTTCTTATCTTTAAATGCACATTGGCCATTTCAAGACTGGGGAGCACCTTGTCACTTTTGCTTGTCTTCCTGCTGTAATTTTGGGTTTCCTCTCTTCTTCCTTGATCCTCTTTTTCCTCTTTATTCATTTTTAAAGATTTATTTATTTTTAAAGATTTTAAAGAGAGAGAGAGAGAGAGAGAGAGAGACCATGAGCAGGTGGGGCTGAGGGAGAGAAAGAATCTTAAGCAGCATGGAATTTAATGCAGGGCTTGATCTCATGACCCCTAGATCACGGCATGAGCTGAAATCAAGAATCAGACATTCAACCAACTGAACCACCCAGGCACCCCTCTTTTTCCTCCTCAGTTCAAAGCTCCCAAAATCATTAACTACTGCTCATTTCTTAGGGAGAACAGTTTACCTATGTCTCTGTCCCCATTGGTCCATCCAGCTACCCTACAGGAGCCTTGTCTTTTTAACAAAACTGGACCAAGGGGGTGGGGGGTCCTAAGACAAGACAGATTTCTTACTGAAAGTAATTCTTTTGTCAGTTTGCTGCAACAATTGTTTTCTCCCTCTACTCAAGTAATTTAAAGCTTTTTACATTTAAGATAAACGTCAATTTAGCAGAATATAAAATCCATCTGAGTTTTTGGAGTAAAACAGGAAAATATCAAATATCTTAATTGTATTGGGGCTGCTTAACACTATAGCCCCCAATTGGGGCATGGGTGCGTTTGCTTTCCTTTGCATTCAGAGTTACATAAATGGAAGCTTAAGAAGCCCTGGTCTGTTTCTATTTCACTTTTTCGTAATGAAAGTTTTCTTTTCTTTTTGTAATGAAAGTTTTCAAGCAAACACAAAAGGCACAAAAAATAGGATAATGAATTTTCATGTATTTGTAACCTAGTTTCAACAATTATTAGCATACGGCCAATCTTTTTTTTCTTTAAGATTTTATTTATTTATTTTTTTAAAGAGATAGAGCACAAGCAGGGGGAGGGACAGAGGGAGAGGGAGAAGACTCCCTACTGAGCAGGGATCCTGATAATGTGGGGCTCAATTCCAGGACCCTAAGATCATGACCTAAGCCAAAGTCAGATGTTTAACTGACTGAGCCACCCACGTGCCCCTCAACATATGGCCAGTCTTGTCTCAGATATACGCCCCCTCATTCTCAGATATACCACCCTCTCCTACACTGGCTTATTTTATTTTGTTTATTTTTTAAAATATTTATGTATTCATGAGAGACACACAGAGAGAGAGAGAGAGAGAGAGAGCGAGGCAGAGACACGGGCAGAGGGAGAAGCAGGCTCCATGCAGGGAGCCTGATGTGGGACTCGATCCTGGGTCTCCAGGACCAGGCCCTGGGCTGAAGGTGGCACTAAACCACTGAGCCACCCAGGCTGCCCTACAGTGGATTATTTTAAAATAAATTGCATACATCATATTCTATCCATAAATAACTTCATTATGTATATCTGAAAGATAAGGACAAATGTCTAGACAGTGTTCAACTGTCCCAATTGCCTCACAAAAGCCTTTTTCCAGTTTTTGAGAAGTGCTGTTTCCAGACCTTGTCCTTGTTATAATCCAAAAACACACATGTTTATCAGGCACTTGCATGAGAGTAGTTGCCACTTGGTAAGGAAAAGGAGATATTGTTTGAAGACTAGTCCAGCTTTGGTTTTGTTTTTAGAGGTTTTTTTTTTTTTTTTTTTTTTTTTCTCTTTTTTTTCTCGAGTAAGACATCTCTAGAATGGTGTTCAATTCTCCAGATTAGTTGAATGGCATCTTTAATTTGCTCCATGAGGAGGCTTGTCTTTACAAGCAATTAACCAATGAACAACTTAATCATATGCAAGGCATTCTTGGTCCTGGGCCCTCTGTCACTCAGCAGCAGGGAAAGAACTTGGAGCTTTTAGAAAATCTGTGCTTTTGGAAGGCAAAGAAGAGAGCTGTGCAGAGACGGCCAGCTGAACCAACTATCCAGAGAGGACTGGCCACTAGGCCACTAGGTGGAGGGAGGCTCCTTGACCTCCTGCAAAAGTGGTCAGATTCAGTCTGTTGGAAGTCCAAGCAGTTCTGCTGAGCGGAATCGACTCACTGTCCACCATAAAATCTCCTGCTGGGCAGATACCATCAAGTTAGCTGCTGTGTCTCCTGTGGCTAACAACAAAAGCACATAGCAGACCTTAGGAAGGTTGAGAGGCTCCAAGGCAGACAGACGGGTGTCTTCCTGCAACTGGGCAGGGATTCTGTGCACTGGAGGAATTGGGGGCTTTGCTGAGGAGGAGGAGGTGTGAGAGGTGGTAGCAAGGGTGAATGACTTGATTTGGGCAAGCCTGGGAACATGGCATAGGGGTGCCCTGTGTTCCCAGCGCTTTGGGGGCAAGGCAGTTAGGGGTGAGATATAGATGCTAAGAGGATGACCAAAAAGATACAATGACAGTTTGCCTATTTTTAAAACGTGTCCTGCTTTGGCTAACCCTGCAACCAGGTCTGTTGTCAGGGTCCTGGAACATAAACCCACACTATTGATACTTGAGTTAAGTACTTTAACCTGTGGAGAAATGGGTTGTTTGTGGGATGGCCCAGGACATGTCAGAACCAGGGAGAGGGTTTGGGAGAGTAGGTCAGATCAGGCAAGGGGAAGCCTTGGAATCTAGACAGACACACAGGGATAGTAAGTTGAGAGATGGACAGACGTATAGCAATGTATCTGCCAATTCACCCAAATGAGATTGATAATAAGTTTACTTATAGGTAGAATTAATAAGGTGAATGGATCATCCAAATTATCCTCTGAGGACTTTCCTTTGCTGAGGGCCATGGCTCCTCCTATGTTCATCCCCCCACAAAGATGCGGGTCCAGGTGGGAACCGACAGTCTGGCTTAGCTGAGTCAGGATCAGTGGTGTTTGTTAGAGGACCAACAGGTGAACAATTAGCCAAGATCTGGCTACTAAAAGTATGAGGAAGAACCCGACAGCATGAATCAGGAACTCGATTTGCAAATTATTGCATGCTGAGGATGAAGAGCCATACAGTACTGCATTTATCAGGCAAAGACTGGGTCACGAGGAAACATGGAGTATAGAATGAAAGAAAAGAAAGCTTCTAGGCCTACTCCATACTGAATCAGTCAGCCTCAGACCCAGGGCTCCTGTTTCTCCATGTCTTGGCCTTGGATGGTAGGCTCTGGAGTGCGTGGTGAAGAGGAGCCTGTAGGTAGGAGTTCCAGAGGTTTTAGGGTAAGGATAGAAGTATTGCAAGATGAGGGATTTCAATGTATCAAACTATATGAGCTTCTCAAATGGCCTGTATATTTCTTAGGCAAATCTAGTTGCTGAACTGAGCTCTGTCTCCAAGTGACATGTTTTGTGGCACATGGGAGGATGCTGCACACCCCTGGCCTCTTCCAAGGGTTGACTTCCAAGCAACATTTAATTTAGATTTACTGAGATCTAATGATTTAGATTTAGATTTAGATTTTTTTAGATCTGAGATTTAGATTTACTGAGATTTAGGTCTCAGTAGATGTCATTTCCTCCCTGATCCCAGACCTCTACCTACGTGTGCTCCCTTAGCATCCTGACGTGGCACTATCACACTGACAAAGTAGCCCATTTTCTGGTCCATATGCCCCACTGTTTGCATTTAACTTTTGTAAATCAGTGTACCCAATGGGTCTGAATGTGATGTTTTTTGTATAGCTGTATAATGCCGAGATTACTTATGAAATGTCTAAATGAAACTTTTCACCCTTGTATAGCCAAAATAAAGTGTTTGTTGGAAAATAGCTGATAATTGTCTAACTTGTATGGTGTGAAACAACACCCATTGTTGAAACCAAGGAGAGCCCGGACAGCCAAAATATCATGGTACGGTTGGACTGCCAAAGGGGAAATTTATAGCTAAATGCTATTTTAGAAGAGATGGAAGATCTCCTATCAATTACTTAAACTTTCAGCTTTAGAGACTAGTAAAGGAAAAATGAACTAAACCCAAAGGAAGTGGAAGAAATGGAATGATAAAGGTAAGTGTGGAAATAAAGTAGAAACCCAATGGAAAACTGTAACAAAATGAAAAAATGTCTCTTTGAAAAGAATATAGACGAACTTTTAGCTTGACTGACCAAGAGCGAAAAAAGATAAAAGAAACAAATTACAGATATCAGGAATGAAATAAGAACATTGTTACCAACTTTACAGCAATGAAAAGAATTCTAATGAAATCATGAACAACGGTTTGCCAATAAATTAGTTAACTTATGAAATGGAAACTTCCCTAGAAAGAAATGAATTACTGAAACTGACTCAAGAAGAAAATAGAAAATAAATATGTGTATATAAGCACTTTTTCTGGAAGAATTTTTTTTCAGAGAAGTTTTACATTCACAGCAAAATTGAGAGGAAGCGCCAGAGATTTCCCACATATCCTCTGTCCCACACATGTATCCCCCATTATCGATAGTCCCCCAGAGTGGGACATTTGTGACAACTGATGAACTTACATTAACATGTCATAATCTCCCAAAGTCCATAGTTTACATCATTACTCTTGGAGTTGTACATTCTATAGGTTTGGACAATTTATAATGACATGCATCTATCATTATGGTATCATGCAGAGTATCTTCACTGCCCCCAAATCCTCTGTGCTCTGCTTATTAATCCCTTTCTTCCACCATTGATCTTTTTAAAGATTTATTTATTTGAGGGAGGGGGGGAGGAGAGAGAGAGAGAATCCTCAAGCAGACTATATGCTGAGTGTGAAACCTGATGCAGGACTTGATTCTAGGACCCTGAGATCAATATGTGAGTTGAAATCAAGAGTCAGACACTTGACTGACTGAGCCACCCAGGCACACCCCCGCCTTGATCTTTTTATTGTCTCCATAATTTTACCTTTTCCAGAATGTGTTTTAGTTGAAATGGTAGAGTATATAGCTTTTTCTGTTGATTTCTTTCCTTTGGTAATATATATTTAAGCTTCTTCCATGTCTTTTCATGGGTTGACAGATTATTTATTTTTAGCATTGAATAATATTCCATTGCCAGGATGTACCAGGTTTACTTATCCATTCACCTATTGAAGGACATCCTGGTTGCTTCCAAGTTTTGGCAATTATGAATAAAGCTGCTATAAACATCCATACGCAGGTTTTTTGTGTGGATAAAGTTTCTGTCTCCTATGAGTAAATACCAAGGGGCTCAAGTGCTAGATCATATAGTACAAGTATGTTTAGTTTCATAAGACTGTCTTCTAAAGTTGCTGTACCATTTTTGCATTCCTACCAGCAATTATGAAAGTTCCTGTTTCTCCATATCCTCACCAGCACTTGATATTGTCAGTATTCCAGATTTTGGTCATTCTAAAAGGAATGTAATGGTATCTCACTCTTTTTGGTTTGGTTGGTTGGGTTATTTTGAGGTGATACTCAAACGTCCTTTAATGTAAATATAACATACTTTTAAAAAACCAACAAATATTCACAATTTTTCAGAAATCTTTTACTCATATGCTGCTCCTTTGTTAGATTTTTAGAGCTACCCAAAGACTTTAAGGGTAGGCCAAGGGGAAGAACCATGTAGATTCTTTCTCAAGTAGCCTTTTTAGATTTATTTCTCATATTCTCACTACACATGTTTAGACATACGGAGCTTGCCCCAGTACTGCCTCTTCTAGGTCAAGTCATACGGGCTCAGGACTTTCTGTATCCCCAGCATGCTGACTGTGGCTATGAGCTCAAAGGTCCAGAGGGTTTGGTTATTCTGTTTTCATTCTTCTTGATCTTTCTTCATCTTTCCTAGAGTCTCATGGTTCACTGCCTTTGCTAGGAAGGGCAACTTGTGGTCAACCTGGTCAAGGAAACGCTGTATCTCTTTGAATTCACAACCCACACCCATGTCTACTATGAGACCACCAGCCTTCCTCTACGGGAGTCACATAATGATCAATGGCACCTTTGCCTCCTCCACCACATGCAAGTGATGGACTTGAAAGGGGCTGACTCTCTATGAGGCAAACATGTTCTTGGGGTTCATAGAGCAGTAGATTGTCAGGCACATCATTCAAAATGTCCCCAATGGAGGTAACTACCACCCAGTGCCAAGATTCCAAAACTGCCTTCTGGGAACTCAGTAGCTTCAATAGAAGGTCCTCATATGTCACTCAAGTCTTGAGGTTCTCTTCTTCCTTTTGGCACAGTGGTGCCCTTTCAACAAATCCAAGCATAGGCCTTTCAGGAATGGAAACATCCTCAAAAGTTGGCACCAGGAATAACATCTGTAGGCCAGCGCTGGTGGGAGTGGCTGCCCAAAAATCAGGCAGTGGTGCTTACAAGAGTGGCACCCTGACATAAGCCAGCAGCCACCACACGGCCATGTGGGTCAGGCCAGCCGGGGTGGCCACAGCTACCACAGCAACTACCTCTACCAGGGACAAGGGTGGCAGCACTGGAATCTGTTCAAGGCTGCTAGTATTACCTTGATTTAATTTGCATTTCCTAATGACATATGATGTTGAATATCTTTTCATATGCTTATTTGCTATCTTCTTAGATGAGGTGTCTGTTAAGGCCTTTGGTCCATTCTTTTAATCAGTTGTTTTCTTATTGAGTTTTAAGAATTTTCTGTATATTTTGGAGACCTGTCCTTTATCAGAGGTGTCTTTTGCTAATATTTTCTCCCTCTCTATGGCCTGTCTTCTCATTCTCTTGATGTTGGGTTTTGCAGAGAGAAAGGTGTTCATTTTAATGAAGTCCAGCTTGTTGATGGTTTTTTTCATGGATTGTGCCTTTGGGGTTGTATCTAAAAGTCACCACAGTTCCTAAGGTTACCCAGGTTTTCTCCTGTGTTTTCTTCTGGGAATTTTACAATTTTGCATTTTACATTTAGGTCTGTGATAATTTCTGTGAAAGGTAAGATATCTGTGTCTAGGGTTTTTGTTTTGATTTGTTGTTTTGCACATGGAAGAATATTTTCCTTTTAAGAATAGTTTTTCTTTTAATGTATATTCAATGCAGGTACAAGTGAAGAGCCGATAAGCACAAAAGAGGAAAACAACTCCATGATCTGAAGATAACTGGTACCATTTTGCAGTGAAACCTTTAGACACATGCACATAATGCAGGAATGTAACAGGATTTATTTTTTTTTAAGATTTTTATTTATTCATTCATGAGAGACACAGAGAGAGGGGCAGAGACACAGGCACAGGGAGAGGAAGGCTCCATGCAGGGAGCCCGATGTGGGACTCGATCACAGGATCCTGGGATTACGACCTGAGCCAAAGGCAGACCTTCAACCACTGAGCCACTCAGGCGTCCTTGTAACAGGATTTAAAATGAGACTTTGTGCTTACTTTCGGTTGAAGCCCTGAAGGTTGATAACAATACAATAGGTACCCAAGGACCCTATATCCCAAATATCTTAATTAAGGTGGTATGACTTCTGTTCAACTGACACAGGTAAACTGAGAGATCATGAAACAAGCTCTGCCAGCTTTGAGCAATCACCCTTCTAGCCTATAACAGTGAGGGCTGAAGAGCAGTGAAAGAAAATTCTATTGAGAGCCTGCCACCTCCAAGGGGGAGAAGAGTGCAGCCTCTCATCCCAAGCCAAGTGGGAGACCATTGAGGAGACCCAGAGAGCTAGATGTGTGTTTCCTAGAGCTTGGGGACTGGTGTCTGCCTTTTGCCAAGAGATGCTCACAGGTGAGAGATTGTAGCTGTGCCTAAGTCTGCACAACAGCAGGGGAAAGGATTGGCCTTCCTCGGTGGCAGGCAGAGATGCATCAGCTTCACTGGGACCCTGGGAACCTGAGGAGGGAGCTGGCCGGGGTAGTTTTAAAAGGGAACCACCCCACAAAACTCCTGAGCAGTAGGGCAAAGGGCCCAAAGGAGAAAGTGGAAGGGGGACTGCCAGAGACTGCATGGGCTAAGAGAACAGGAAGCTTTCGGCTGTGAGAGACACAGTCCTCCACGAGGAATCTTGGGAGCAGCCTGCAGAAGCACCTGCCAGAGAAAGAGGCTGCAGAGGTGCACGTGGGACACCCGCAGGAGCCAACGTGGTCCAGGACTGTGCCTGCTGCTGAAGATGCCGCACCCCCCCGCCCCCAGGACGTTTTAATTCTCAGAGTAAGACTGCCCAACTGACTGAAAGGGACCAGAAATGCTTTGAGACCTGCCTGAGATTCCACCCACGGGCTGCAAAAGGACAAATCCAGAGACCAGGTCCAAAGTAAATGTGGGAGAAAGGAAACAGCTGCTTTAGTATTGCCCTTGTGCCTGTCTTATTCAACAAAACAGAATGAATATCAAAATTATTTTATTTATTTATTTATTTATTTATTTATTTATTTATTTATTTATTTATTTATTTATTTAAAGATTTTATTTGTTTATTCACTAGACACACAGAGAGGCAGAGACATAGACAGAAGGGGAATCAGGCTCCCTGGGAGAGCCTGATGTGAGACTTGATCCCCAGACCCTGGGATCACATCCCGAGCTGAAGGCAGACCCTCAAGCCCTGAGCCCCCCAGGTGCCCCATAAAAATTATTTTTAAACAAGCAATGGATCATATTGGGTTCCTAGATAGATAAAATGACAAGTGTATGTAAAGCTCCTAACTTGATGTTTGGCACATAATAAATGCGCTAGTGTATTATCTATTATCATTATCATCATCATTCTTAATGATTTTGTAACTTGCCTTTTTTCACTTAATGATATATCCTAAATATATATTTTCATGCCAATAAATACAATTATGGCCCATAGCCAGAATGTGAGATCCACATTATCTGTTTATTTAGTAATGTATCCTTCTATTTATAACAGTGCCTGGCATATTGCAAGTAATCAATATAAAATTGTTCAATGAATTATTTCAAGTAGATGCAGTGTTGTTGTATGGATTGTACTATAGTCATTGATCTTCTATTTTTGGTTAGAAAACATTGCAAACAACCACATCTAGGTGCTTTTCAGTCTTTCATGGTTATAAACCAGTCTCTAACAAATATCCTTAGTTTTGTATCTTTGTGTAGATCCTTAATTATTTTCTTGGTATAAATTCTTAGAAGAGGAACTGCAGGGTCAAAAGGTATAAACATTTCATTAAAACTTTGAAAATTCTTGCCAAATTGCCCTCTGGAGGGATTTTGAGACTAAGAAAGAACTAGGAATTTCCCGAGATTATTATTTTTTTTTATCTTTGCATATCTCTGGATATTTCCCAGTTCCAAGAGTTTTGGCACAGCTTCAACACAAGAAGGGTTTCTGCAAGGTTGATCATAAAAGCATATTTCAGGAACTTATTCTAGGGTAGAGTTGACTGAGTGAAATGGAAGGAAAAACAGAGCATTTGGCAACAGAAGCAATGTGAGTAACTCCTCGTCCCAGGAAGTCTCAGCCTCGAAGAGCACGGATTTATCTCCAAGCATCTCAATGAAGATTATAGGTCAAAATACAACTATTTATTGAGCACCTACTAAGTGTGCACTGCACTGACCACTTTGGAGTGCAGTGGCCTGTCTCTGCCATTCCTCACCACACCGCACCCCCCCACTCTGCGCCCAGGCTGAGAGCTCTCCAGGGGAGAGCTTTGTTGGCTTCATCTTGCATCCCTGGCACGCAGCAGGAGAAAGGCAGTCGATGGAATACATGTTTGTAAGACTGAACAAAACTCTTCTAGGAAAATTCTAGAGGGGTTGGCACCAACTCTGTAAAGCAAACACACATACATATACTCGAATGACTAAAATCAAAAGTGAGAAACAACCACTGTCATCTTATGCTCTCACACTAGAAGTTCAGGCAGATTTTGGGTATTGAGCCCCTGCTTAGATCTACTGTCCCCGGATTCATTCAGTACCAGGGTCCAGTAAGAACTGATCATTGTAATGAGGCCGCTGTGTTCCGTTGGGTGAAATAGCAGGCAAAAATTGAAGCCATTAGAAGCTTGAGACCCTGAGCCAAAGAACTCAAAAGGTTGAATACCTCTCTTCGGATCTGTGGGCTGAATCTGCATTTGGGGCTTTGGCAGGTTCCCCGGATATTGTCAGTGGGTGAAAGAAACAATATGGCAGGAATGGCTGTCTGCCTACCCAATGTCTATTCACTCCTGCTTCTTTACTATAGAACCAATATTATTATTAGAGACAGTAAAGCCTCTAACTAAAAAATTTTATTTCCAGACCTGCTTTGAGGACAGATAGAAAGGGAGCTGCTGGGTGGGTCTTCCAGAACCATTCCTAAAGGATCCTTATCCATCTTCCTGACTTCCTTGCTTCTTTCTTCTTCGTACCCAGATCACAGACACAATAGCTGGAGCTCCAGCAGCCATTCTGCAGCCACAAACTTGAGGTCGAAAAATCAATACTAGGGATATTAAAGCAGAAAGGATAGGAGACTTGAACAGACCAGCCCAACACTACCTGCTTCCAAGCTTTGTTTTACTTGAGAGAGAAGCAAACCCCTATTTGTTTAACTACTGTCACTTGAGGATTCTCTTAGTAAAGGCTAAAGGTAATTGCTAATGGAATGACTTTCTATGGGGTGAAGGACACAGTAGTACCCCTAGGATCACTTTGTAAATTTTTTGGGGGGGAGATGTGTTTTTATTGTCACAATATACGGCACTACTTGTATTTAGTTACCAAGAGCCTGAGATGTCTTGTCCCAGATATTCATAGAGATTTAAAACAACAGCAACAAAATGTTTATGATTACCTGTGTCTTAAACATAATTGCATTTTACAAATAAATGTATTTTTTACATGGTTTCAGATATACCTACTTTTTCCAGGAATGTGACTGCCTTGTAAAACGAAAATTTGGAGGGTACCTGGGTGGCTCAGTATCTCTCCTCAAATGGATAGGTAAAATCTTTCTTTTAAAAAGATTTTTATTTATTTATTTGAGAGAGAGAGGGTGAGAGAGAGGGAGAGAGAGCACAGACAAGGGAAGCGGCAGGCAGAGGGAGAGGGAGACGCAGGGTCTCTGCTGAGCAGGGAGCCTGATGTGGGGCTTGATCCTAGAGGGGCTTGATCCCAGGGTCCTGGGATCATGACCTGAGCTGAAGGCAGACGCTCAACCAACTGAGCCACCCAGGTGCCCCTGGATAGGTAAAATCTTTAAAAAAAATTTTTTATACTGTTTTTTGGAACATTACAAAGATTTGTTCACTATTTGCAAAATTATATCACCAATGGCAGCTAGTTGTATGCAGTGTAACACACTATATTGGTCTAAGTTTATAGTCCCATCCGTGGTAAGTGTATCAATAATTACAACACTGACTCCTTTGTTTTATCTTCTATTATAGTTGAGCCTAAGCATTTCCATGTTGAAATCCATATTGCTTTATTACAAATTACCACCCTTTTATTTCTTCTTTGAATCTTTCCAGTCAAGACATTATGCTGATTTTATTTTTGAGAAGGTGTGTGGTAGGTAGGTCATATTATCTATGTATTTCATGTCAGGATCATAAAGTGTGTTCCATGAAGTGGGGAGGAGGACATTGGTCTTGCCAGTGTCTGTCGTCCTAACTCATACACACTCAGCCTCCATCTGCTTTCTTTGCCTTCGTGTGAAAAGGCAGAAAGGACTGGCAGTAGAGAGCTGAGTGTTTGGGGTCTATGCGTCAAGCAAAAGAGGCCTTTTTTTTTTTTTTTTTTTTTTTAACATTTATCTGTGGCAAGCCAGGCTTTAGGCATAAGTGCAGAAGATGCATCATGTGCACTGCCATTTGAGAGCTAATTATCTCTGAGAGAGTTGAGTGTTAATCCGTGATCCGCCACCGACAACTCCGTACACATTAGTTTTTCAGAGGACACAGAATTAGGCCAGAACTCTGTGTTGACAGAGGGGGAGGGAGAGCAAGGCACAGTTCTGGAACTCCAGGGACTGAGGAAGGAGAGAGCGGGGAGGTGAGGAAACCACAGTGGCCATCTGGGGGTAGGGGAGGAGTGCCAGGGCACTGAGGGCACCTGCAGCCAGCACGGCCAGCCCGCCGATCGCCTTGGCCACCCCTCCGGAGCGACGGAATTAACCACATCTCACACTCCTTAATTGGAGCAGATAATTGGGGAGCTGGCTTTGTGCACAGGAAGTGTGTGCAGTGAGATTTGGCGGAGTGGAACAGGAAGAATGGGGACCACCTGATTTCATCTTGTGCCAAGGAGGGCGACACAAAGCGGCAGTGTCTCCTATGAGCTTGGCGCGGGCAGATCAGGGGGACGGGGGGGCCCTGTGCAAACCGGCGGGTGGCGGATCTTCCGGGGCAGGTCGCTGGAGCAGACGACAGTCAGCAGCTCTGTGACTTTGGGCAGGTAACTTAACCACTCTGTGTGTGTTTCCTCATCTGTGAAACAACTGAGGAACTACAAATCCCCCTTAAAATTCCGTCACTCCTTTCCTGGGCAGGGGGTGGCAGGGGCATGGCCTACTTCCTTGACACCCCAGTACCCCCCCCCCCCCCCCGCGCCCGGAGGGGTGTGAAACAAATAAGGACAATCCTTGTTGGGCAGGGGGTTAAATCTTTACCTTCTCCCCAGATAAATCTCAAGGCACTTCAGACTGGGAGATACCTTGGTCAAACTTCCCGAGCCAGCCCTTGGCTGGTCTTCTCTCAGAGGTGCCGGGATAGGCACTGGTTAGAGAGGGCTGTTGCCAGGACGACAGAAACCAAACAGGGGCGAAGGTGTCATTATTTCTGAGGATGTGGTTAAGTGAGGCATTCACCTGATGACCATCCCGTGACTGTCAGGCTTCTTTTCGAGTTACTTTTTGGAATCTTCATCCCCAGAAAACCCTTTGTTGTGAAATGTGCTCAGGTCCAGAAAGCAAGTGAGGGCCAGTCAGCAATACTCCCAGTGTGAACTCTGGAATAGCATTTCTTTAGAAAGATTCATCCTCGTTTTGCTCCTGGCTTAGTGCTGCTTCTGTGATGACTGTTTCCTGGGGATTTCCAACCTGAACAGCAAGGAGCCCAGGCCCCAGCTCACGCCCACACTGAGGACAGAGACAGCTGCATTTATTCCCACAAGTGGTAGACAAAGAGAATCAAGAGACTGAACTCTTGTGACCCTGGGTGATTCTCTACTTCCCTGAGTACTGGGATAGCAACTGAGGCATTTGATGATCTCTATTGTTGAGGGAAAGTTGAGGACCAGTTGCCAAAGCACCCTGAATACCCATTCGTAACAGACATTATTACTTTCATTATTTTGTCTTTTGCTCAAAACTTCTTTTTCATGATCTAGCAATTACACATGAGACCAAATAATTTTATGAAATTATAAAATTTTAGTAAAATCATTTGGTGTAGAGTTATTCACGAATAATATCACCATTCATTAAAAATGTTTAAATGCAGAAATGCATTAGTATTTGTCTTATTAAAAAAAAAAAGTATTTGTCTTATTAAGCTTGATCATCACAAATAACTTAGTCTGAATTACAGCCAGTGTAATCTCATGAAAGTGATAAAGTAGAGGAGTACCTGGTTGGCTCAGTCAGAAGAGCATGCGACTCTTGATCTTGGGATTGTGAGTTCCAGCCCCATGTTGGGTATAGAGATTAGTTAAATAAATAAAACTTTTAAAAAAGTAATTAAGTGTAAAAAAAATATGGCCTAGCTATAAAAATCGTCAAACATCTCCAAAGAGAAAATGAAGTCTCATATGTCATTCCCACAACTAGCCTGTAACAGATTTTTTAATCAGCAAATCCATAACAACATTTTCCTCACTGAGCTGTTGTGAGGATTCAATGAGAGTATCAAGTTATTGGTGCCCAATGGGCATCTAGTAAATTATAGTTATTAATATGTTTATAGCCTCAAAACCGACACAGCTACACACAGGCACATATGTGCGTGTGCATGCACACACATTCTCTCTTCTGGTTCTTTTACAGACAGACCAACTGGTGGAGATGAATGAATACTCTCCTCAGAATGAGAGCATGAAAGGCAGTCATCTATTCTTTGCTTTTTGGGGTGGGGATCAGTATCTAAGATGAGAAACTATCCCTTCATGCCCCCAGGAATCCAGCCCTGGCTAGGTCAGCTCCTGAACTCACACTTCCAGGATAACTGGGAACACAAACCTAGTAAGTGTAAGGAACAATCCAAGACTGCACTTGAGTAAGTAACAGCTGGATTTTGCGGTGTAGGTGGGGTTTGGACTTCATGATCCATCTGGAGCAGTTTATGGGTCTGTGGCTACAAATGCTGTGCTGAAAGCTCTGTGGAAGAGGTGCACATGTGCTCTGCCTTGGAGGAGAAGTGAAGCCACCCGGTGGGGTGGGAGGCAATGTGAAGGACCAAAAAAGTCCATTTTCTCTGGGACAGGTGGACCACGAGGCTGATGACAGAGGCTTATGGTGTTATAAAAAATGGTGTCTTGGGATGGTCCCGCATCACTTTGATAAGAGATAAATTTGGGTTCCCTGAATCTTGTGTTGTAGGCCAGCCACCAACACAGGGTTCCTCACATCACATACACTTTAAGGTGTTACTTAAGTTGAAAGGTTTGGATGTTACAGATAACCCCAGCCACGTGAATTTTCAATAGCAAACTAGTGGGTAAAGTTGACAGGTTGTTCATGTTCTGTCTACTACCCTTCCCTCTGTCTGTTCTAGCCCAAAACTAATGGCTTCTTCTCCCACCTGGAAATGAGGGCTCGGTCTAAGGAAGGGGTCTGTGTTCTGTCATTGACATGGTAAAGCGAGTCAAGATGGCCAATCAATAGGTATATACATATATCCAGTGAGGTGCACAAATGTGCATTGTACAGCTTGAAGAACCTTTCAATGAGTACACCTGTGCAAACACCCCCTAGACTAAGAGTGAGAACACTTTCAGATCCTTCACAAGCACATGAGCATTTGAACCATATATTTTTTAAAGATTTTATTTACTTATTCATGAGAGATATATATATAGAGAGAGAGGCAGAGACACAGGCTGAGGGAGAAGCAGGCTCCCAGCGGGGAGCCTGATGTGGGACTCGATCCCAGGATGCCAGGATCACAACCTGAGCCAGAGGTAGACGCTCAACCACTGGGCCATCCAGGTGCCCAAACCATATTTTTATATAATAAAATGTATTTGTCCTCTGGAAAAGACATTAACTTGGGAAATAAGTGGGAGGATGGGAGAAGCTCTGTATGGATAAGACATACCAATTAGCTGATTATTATTAAGTGAACATGTACGGAGTGCCCACTGTAATCATGATTCACGTGTGTTCAAGGTTAGCCTTGGAACTGGTGTCATGACCCTCAGACTCACCTCTTTGTCTTCCCTTTAGTTTCACCACCACTGTTCTGATGAGACTCCCACGGTGTCTCCTGGACCAGTGATACAGCTTCCTAACTGGTCTCACTGCCTCCAGCTTCTCCAGCTATTTTTTAATACCATGAACCTACTCACATACTTCTCTGCTAAAGCCCCATTAGTGGGTCTCCACTGCCACAGCCTGGATCCTGTCTCCTCTCCACCATGCACCTGGCCAGAAGGTCATAACTGACTCATAACTGGCTCACTGCCACATGACCTTGTTTCTTATTCTCAAATACATGGCTTTCAGGTGCTGTTCCCTATGCCTGGAATGGCTTTCCTTGCATCGCCCCCCAAATCTTCCACTAAACCTCAGAGCATCATGTATTGCTTTCTTTTTCTCACACCCCATATCCAGTCTGCCAAGGAATCCAGGTAAATTTCGGTATATCTACTTCAGAATACCACCCCCCCCCAAAAAAAAAAAAAAAGAATACTCCCAGAATCTGCCTAGGACTTACTGTCTCCACTATGGCTAATCTCTGAGACTGTCCCTCACATCGATAATGACGCTAACTTCCTAAATGGTCCCCTGACTCCTGTCCTTGCCCTCCCACCCACTCATAGCCCGCTCTCAACACAGCAGCTAGAGTGACCTTCTTAACACGGAAGTCAGATCATGTCATACCCTGCACAAAACCATCCAAAGCAAGAGTGGGCTGAGAGGCACTCCTGCGCATGCTCTCTGTGTTTGGTGGTGTCACGTCAGTAGCTTAGAATTGGCGTGGTGTATTTACACCACAGAAATTGGCAAATGCTAAAAAAACAAAACAAAACAAACAAACAAAAAAACAGGGCTGCTGCTGCTGCTTCTTTTTTTTATTTTCTTTTCCTCAGGGTAAGAGCTAAAGTTGTCATGATGGCCTGCAAGGCCTCTGAGGTCTGACCTTGTCTCCTACTCCTTTGCTCCAGCCACACTGGCCTCCCTCCCCTTCCTCACACATGCCAGCACCCCAGGGCCTGCGTATTCCTTCTCTTCCTGGAAGTCCTTGCTCAAATGTCACCTCCTCAATGAGGCTTACCTGACTTCTTCACCATAAATGCCAACCCCGACCTTAGCTGTTCTACTTCCCCCCACAGCATTCTAACTACTATAGAATTTACTTATTGCTTCTGTTTATTATTTACAGTCTGGGCCCCCCTCCCCACTCCGAATGCCCTCTCCACGAGGGCAGGCATTGGACTCTTTTCTCCATGGATGTGATCCAGTGCCCGGCTCCCAGAAGGCCCTCAGTAAGCATCTCTTGGCTGACTGACTGACCGAATCTCCAAACGCCTACCTCCTCTCTAATAAACCTTCCCTAAGCTTTGTGCTCTCCTTCTCTCCATCCATAATTTGTCCTGATTCTTTTCCTCCACATTATACCTGCAGCTCTGAAGTGCTTCTGCGATATCATGATGATTCTCTTAGGACTGCCTCCCCCACTGGATGGCACCTCCAGCACCTCTGCCTACACGCGACCCCCACTGCAAGCTGTTAACTGAGCACATGCGTGTACACATGAATGGTAGGCAGAACACGATCCTCACACAGATTCATCTTCTCATCTGGAGCCCCCCCCCCCCCCCCCCCCCCGTGATGGTGCTGCTGGGAAGGCCTGAGGCAGGGAAGGATGGATGGGGAGCGATCATGGAGCAGCACTGAGTGCGGGGTCAGAAGGGAGTCTTCTGTGCTCTGAGCTCTGAGTAGACGGGGTTATGATTTCTTTCTATTCTGCTCTTCACACTCTCCCTCTCCCCGGCTGTTTCTCTCACCTTTCAAACCTCTGATTTTTGGGATCCCTGGGTGGCACAGCGGTTTAGCGCCTGCCTTTGGCCCAGGGTGCGATCCTGGAGACCTGGGATCGAATCCCACGTCAGGCTCCCGGTGCATGGAGCCTGCTTCTCCCTCTGCCTGTGTCTCTGCCTCTCTCTCTCTCTCTCACTGTGTGCCTATCATAAATAAAAAAATAAAAAATAAACAAACCTCTGATTTTTGATCCCAGGCTAAGTAGGGTCAGCTTTAAGTACAGGGAAAGAAGACAGCTGCCTCAGTGGTGTGATCCGGGGGCTTCAGGATAGTTCCTTGTCCCCACACACATTCTTCACTCTGGTGCCACTTTCCTTGGGTCCTTTTCTTCTTTTTCTTTCCGTTTTATTGAGATATACTTGACATACAGCAGTGAATAAGTTTAAGATGTACAGCATAATGACTTGACTTACACATCTTATGAAATGATCACCCAATTAGTTAAAATTTATCATCTCATAGATAAAAAAAAGTTTTAGATGTTTGTATGTTTTTTCTTGTGATGAGAACTCTTAGGATTTACTCTTTTAACTACTTCCAAACATATGTAACAGTGTTAGCCATAATCATTGTGTCATACATTATATCCTTGGTACTTATTTATCTTATAACTATAAGTTTGTGCCTTTTAACCACCTTCTCCAAATACCTGTCTCCCCACCCCCACCAGTTAACCGTAAGTCTGATCTCTTTTTCTATGAGTTTGGGGCTTTCTTTTACTTTTTAGATTCCAAATTGTAGCAAAGTGGCCTAGAACCCACTGGTCTTTCAGCAAATGGCCAGACAGAGCTGAGGGCCCAGGACAATCAGCTCCCTGGGTTTGTAGAGCACAAGGCAGTTTAAAGCAGGTCCCAGCCTGGGATCTTCCCCACACAGAGGCTTCTGAAAGCTGCCTGTCAGTGGCCTCCCAGGGTGCTGAGAACCAGGGAGGGGTGAGGAGGAAGGCTTGTCTGTGCCAGCGAAGCCTTGTCCACGAAGGCCAGCTCCATTTCTGCTCTGGCTGCCCAGTCTCCCCAGGTCAACAAAGGGGCTGCACCGAGCTGAGAGGCATGATTCTCTCCTCTCCCAAACATCAAGTGAAGAAGAAAGGTCCACACCCTAACTGGAAGCCTCAAGGGACCACAGGATGTCCCAACACGTCCTGTAGAAGGACTTAGTAATTTTCCAGTTACTAATTTGCCTTACCTGTTCTGTTCAAACAGGCTAATTGTTTCCTCAAAAAGACTCAAGTGTAGTGGGATGAGGTCACCAGAGACGTGCCTAAACAATTAGAAACTCTGGTTATGGGCGCGCCAGAGGACTGGTTACCAGCTACTCAGACTGTTGGACTGATTTTATCTTTCCTAAATTCGGTGAGGACGCGCCTCCTGGTGGTGATATGCGATCATACTAGGCAGGAAGAATCGTGAGCCAAGTGACTCCTTCCTTCCCCGGGTAGGAAAGTTAAGTGGGCGTAGGTGCTGCTTTTGGAACGTTCTCTGGAGGTCATATTACTATTATTTCTCAATAACTATTGATTGGTTCAAATATGAAATAAGTGTGATTAATATAATCCTTTTATAGTTGTGATCTTTGGAAAATGTGAATTTTAATCAAAGCAAAAAATCTGCCAAGACAGAAAAGAAGGAAAATTGATCTCTGGTTTGATAAGAAAAGAGAACATAACTTGAGAGATTTCATATACTCTCTTTCACACTGTGGGTATTATATTCTCTGTTTAATTAGAACAGTTCTTTTTTTTACCTTTTTTTTTTTTTACTACAAGAAATTTCAAATATGTACAAAAATAGTACAGTGAATCCACATATACTCACTGCCTAGGTTCCAGAGCTATCAGGATTTTGGCACGGTCCCTTTTTATATCCCATTAAGGTTTTTTAGTTGCTTTCCCCCCTTAAATATTATAGCCTAGACATCATGTTACTGTACCCTAAATATTTCAGGATGCATTTCTAAAAACTGGGCATTTTCTTACATAAACACATGCCATTTTCACATCTAAAAATTCATAATCCCTTGGAGTCATCTACACGCCCATACAGTCCACATTTAAGTCTCCTCGAATATAAAACTCTCTTTTTGCAACAGTTTGTGAATCCAAGAAGTCCACGCACCACATTTGGTTGTTTGGTTCTCCCTCTCTCTTACTTTCTCTCCTTCTCTCAAGCTCCCTCCCTCCTTCCGTCTTAATTAACTTATCTTTACACAGAGAGAAATGCACTGGTATTAAGCATATAGGTCGGAGAGTTTGGATAAATGCATACACCTGGTAGCCCATATCCTTATCAAGATAGATAATGTTTCCATCACCCCAGAAAGTTTCCCCCTATGCTTTCACAGACAACTCTCCCTTCGCCCCCAACCACTGCTCTGACCTCTCTCAGCATGGGTGAGTTTTGCCTCTTTCTTGTTTTATGTAGCTACTTGCGCTCAGCATAATATTTTCAACGTTCGTCCCTGTTGTTAAAGGTCTCTGTTATTGTGAGTTACATTCTATCTTACACGTGTACCACAGTTTGCTTGTGCACAGTCCTGCCGCTGGACATTGGAGTACTTTCCAGTGTGGGCTACTGTGAAAAAAGCTGCTATGGATATTTTTTTTTAAAGATTTTATTTATTTATTCATGAGAGACAGAGAGAGAGAGAGAGAGAGAGAGAGAGAGAGAGAGGCAGAGACCCAGGCAGAGGGAGAAGCAGGCTCCTCACAGGGAGCCTGACGTGGGACTCGATCTCAGGTCTCCAGGATCAGGCCCTGGGCTGAAGGCAGCACTAAACCACTGAGCCACCCGGGCTGCCCTTGCTATGGATATTTTTGTATTGATCTTTTTGTGGGCATATGTTTTCATTTCTCCTGGGGAAGTACCCCGGAGTAGAATAACTTGCCACAGTGAATGTGTATGTTTCACTTAGTAAGGAAACCCCGAGTCTCTTCTCCTGAGCACACCCTGCTTTACCACTTTCTGGTCGTCTGACTGTTCTGCATCCTGCCTACGTCCAGCAGCTTCCCTGAGGTGTTCCGTACCTTGTCCCTCTACCCCTGGGTTGCCTATAAACTAGAAGTTTGATCTAAAAATCTGGATGAGGGCAGCCCCAGTGGCTCAGCAGTTTAGCGCTGCCTGATCAGCCCAGGGCCTGATCCCGGAGGCCTGGGATCGAGTTCCACGTCGGGCTCCCTGCATGGAGCCTGCTTCTCCCTCTGCCTGTGTCTCTGCCTCTCTCTGTGTGTCTCGAATGAATGAATGAATGAATGAATAAATAAATAAATAAAGTCTTTAAAAAAAAACCTGGATGGGATTCAGTTTAAATCCTTCAGCAAGAATGCTTCAGAAGTGATGTCATGTACTCCATCCTACAACTCATTGGAAGGTACATAAGTGACACGATTATGTCACTCCCAATTAAGACACTAAGACTGATCAGTAGATCCAGCGGGGGGCAGCCTGATCCCCCCCAGTGTAAACGTCCCCCATCAATCCCGTATCTAATTGTTTTGAATCATCTTTGCCTTGAATTTTTGTTAGGGATTGCAAAATGTTAATGTGTTTAAAAATTCTATCAACCCTCCACATTTATCACATGGGATTCTTCTGTAAAAAGGTAACTTTCCTTAACAATTTTCCTTCACTGTTGTGTAGGACAGGAAAGAAAAATACTTCGCTATTTGTCTATAATGTGCTAGTGAAAATTTTTAGTTTGGCTTATTGATTGTTAGAAACTTAAAAAGGTTCTGACAAGAAAAGCTCTCCTAATCAAGTGTTCCTCAAAGCATAAGAATTCCCTTGCTTCGCTTGAAGAAAACCGTGCATGAGATAGAGGAACACTGACCTGGCAATGGACCTGGAGAGACTGTGAGCTAAAGAGTAACAATTGTTGGGGCCTGTGGGCAGCTCAGTCACTTAAGCTGTGGACTCTGAATTTCTGCTCAGGTCATGATCTCAGGGTTCTGGAATCGAGCCACACTCTGCTGAAGGATTCTCTCTCTCCTCCCTCCCCCGTCCCTCCCCCCACTCATGTGCATACACACTCTGTCTCTCTAAAATAAATAAATCTTTAAAAAGAATAATAATTGTAATGATAATAGTTACTAACATTGATGGAACATTTCCTATTGAATTAAGTTAATGAACTAATAATGACATTTAATTAATTTCATAATAATTAAATAGTTACAGAGTAAAGAGTACTAGTCATTGTGCAACCCACGGGCTCTATTCAGGTTAGGTTTCACTTTTTTGTTTTTTAAGACTTATTTATTTGAGAGAGAAAGAGTGTGAGCAAGGGAGGGGCAGAGGGAGAGGGAGAATGTCCAGCAGACTTCCCGCAGAGCATGGAGTACCCAGCCCTATGTAGGGCTGACTGCAGGACCCTGAGATCATGATCTGAGGCAAAAACAAGAGTCCGATGCTTAACTAGATGAGCCACCCAGGTGCCCTATGTATCACTTTTTAACTCTGAAAAAAACCACGGATTCATCTCTTTGTTCAGTTGACAATTATTGAACACTCCTTCAGGAAAGCAAAGATGAATTAGACTCAGACCCTGTGAGGCCTCAAGGGGTCTCGCAGATGAATTTTGCATCAGCGGTTCCTGGGACTTGCCTTGTACAGGTGTTCACGGCCTTTGTTACGAGACACATAAGAACACACTGCAGTAACAGGCAGCACTCCACAATCAGATGTCACCTGCCCCTATACACAGGTGGCCAACGTAGCACTGGGGGAAAGCCCAGATTAAGTAGTATTTGCTTTTTTCCCCATCATAAACTGTAAATACTCTCATCATGGCCAGGTACAGCTATCAACATCATGCCACTAAATGCAGAATTATAAACCTATGCATAACACACCATTATATAGTAACTGCATCACAGAGATACACTAAAAGTAAATGCCTTTAGAGCACAGATAATGGTTAACTTTGATATAGCAAAATAAAAAAATGATGAGTTTTAAGTATTTATGTTTATAATATAACTTATTTAATTATACGTTTATATAATTTAATTTTTTTAAAGATTTTATTTATTCATGAGAGACACAGAGAGAGAGAGAGAGAGAATGAGGCACAGACACAGGCAGAGAGAGAAGCAGGCTCCATTCCATGCAGGGAGCCTGATGTGGGACTGGATCCCGGGTCTCCAGGACCACACACTGGGCTAACGGTGACGCTAAACTGCTGAGCCACCCAGGCTGACCTATAATTTAATTTTTAATAATGGCTGTATTGAATAACTGGCTTGCACAATTTCTAAAAATTTAAGTTGGCCCTGACAAGTTAGTGTGAGTTTGCTCCAGCCAACCACTGTTTTACCCATTGCAATACTGCAGTGTAGCCATTGTAGTATAAAATATATGCCTGGGGACTTAGAAAAATGTGACTGGGATGATGCTCTGAGCCTAGGATGGTCAATGGCCTCAGGACTCAGTAGAAGAAAGGAGCTAGGAGTAGCATTATGAGTTACGTCCTTATCTCGGCAATGGGGGGTTGTCATCTCCTTTTACTGGTGTAACAAATTAGTCCAAACTTAGTGGTTTAAAATAACACAAATTTATTATGTCACAGTTCTGGAGGTCAGAAGTCAGGAAGAGGTCTCACTGAACTAAAATCAATGTGTTGGCAGGGCTGTGTTCCTTGTGGAGGCCCCAGGAAGAATCCTTTTTTTCCTTTCTCCAGCTTCTAGGGGCCACCAGCTTTCCCTGGTTTGTGGCCTCCCTCCTCCATCTGCAAAGCCAGTAGCATTGGGCCGATGCCTTGTCACACTGCCACCTCTCTGGTTCTCTCTTTGGCTAGCTGATTAGCAGCCTTAATTCTCCTTTGCCATGTGACCTGATGTATACATAAGTGCCACAGACTAGAATGTGGACATCTCTGGGAGGTGTTATTCTGCCTCATGCAGGGATGTGGAGAGATATTTGCAGCTAGTTCTCCGCAGACCGCATTCCTGGAGGCCTGCTGGAGAAGGTATTTGGAGTCCTACAAGGTGAGATGCAAGGTGGATTTCATAAAAGCTGCTGATTTGCCTCTAGTAATTTCAGGTAGCAGTAAGTGTTACAAAGAAAATGCAACAATAGAGCAGAGAGAGGTGAGAGGAGGTATTTTAATAGATGGTCAGAGAGATCTCTGAAGTGGTGATGTGTGGGCTAAGACCTGAATGATGAGAAGGAGGCTGCCATTCCCAGATCTGAGAGAGGCTGGCCAAGTATAATGAGCGGTGGCACCAAGGAGGAGGTGGTGTGGTTGGGATCTAGGACATTCAAACCATCCTAAATAAGTACAGTGGGTTCACTGTCCAAACTCAACTTTAGGTAAGTCTCCTATCCAGTTCCCACTCTCAACCACATCTGTCCTCTTACATTCTTCCTACAGAGAAATTCTGACATGCCACTGGAGAAAAACAAGTACCAAGTTTCTGAAGATTAGTATGTTTGAGAAACAGAAAGGAGAGCAGTATAGGAGATGAGGAGATTGTTCTAATATTGGCCCCCAGTGGATCAGGCTTCCCTTTGTCCACATCCTTTTGTAATGAACGTTCCTGCTCCTTCCCTCAAAAGGTGATGTGTCTTTCTTCACTCCATGAATCTGCTCTTGTTTTGTAACTTGCTTTTTTTTTTAAATATTTGTTTATTTGAGAGAGAGAGAGAGAGAGAGAGAGAATGCAGTGGGGAGGGGTAGAGGAAGAGGACGAGAATCTCAAGTAGACTCCCTGGGGCTTGATGTGGTGCTCAATCCCACAACCCATTAGATCATGACCTGGGCTGAAATCACAAGTCGAACACTCAACCAACTGAGCCCCCCAGTTATCCTGATTTGTTTTGATCGATAGAATATGGCAGAAGTAATGCACACATTCCAGAGCCCAGACCTTAAGGAACCTTTAGATTTTGCCATCACTTTCTCGGAACCTCTCTGTGCTGCAGAGAAGCTCACTAAGCTTACTAAGAGGCCACAAGGAGAAGCACTGAGGAGCCCAGCCAAGAGCCAACACCAACTGCCTGATAGGTAAATGAAGCATTTGGACCCTCTGTCTGCTGCTGCACCATCAAGATGACTGCAGCTGTGTGAGTGGTCTTAAGAGAGACCAGCAGAAAACCCCACAGAATCATGAGAAATAATAAAGTGTTACTGTTTTAGGTCACCAAGTTTTGAGGTATCTTGTTATGCAGCAATGGATAACTGCTACATGAAGTGAGGAGACCACAGGGACAAGGTCACATAAAGGGTTATTAGCATGGTAAAGAATCTTAATTTTGTTCTATGTGTTCTTGGGAATTGTGAGGATTTTAAGAAGAGTGGTATGTTTTAAAAGATCACTCTTGGGGGCGCCTGGATGACTTAGTTAAGTGACTTTTTTTTAAAGATTTTATTTATTTATTCGAGAGAGAGAGAGAGACAGAGAGACAGAGACACAGGCAGAGGGAGAAGCAGGCTCCAAGCAGGGAGCCCGACACGGGACTCTAACCCGCTGAGCCACCCGGGCTGCCCAGTGTCTGACTCTTGATCTCAACTTGGGTCGTGATCTCAGGAGCGGGGGTTCAAGCCCCATGAAAAAAGATCACTCTGGATGCTATGTGGAGGAAAGATTGTAATTGGGCAAGAATGGAAGCAGGGAGACCAGCTGGGAGGCTTTTTCAGGCATCCAGACAAGAGATGACAGCGATGGAGATGGGAAATATTGGAGAGGTTTGGGTCCTGCTAATGGATTGGCTTGGAAAGAATCTTTTTTTCCTGAAATGCAGGGCTATATAAATATATGTACTATGTATGTGGCAAGTCAGGATTTTTTCTGTGCCATCGGTGGAGAGGGGGAGTTCTTGGCAAGCAAAAGTAAAGAGACAGAGACTTGGTAGCCTGACAAGCACTGAAGTTATGTTTTGGGATGCAGTCAACATTAGCAATTTTTTTCTTAAATAAAATAAAAAATAGAGGGCCTTACATGTGCTCTGCTCTGAAGACTCTGACAGGCCAAAAGACTCCACTGAGCTCATGGAATGGAGTGCTGCCCTGGGAGGATGGGCTGCAGAGGAGAAAGTGTGGAAACATAGAAGAGGGACACTGGAGGAAGGAGAAGAGAGGAAGACATCCCAGAGAGGGAGGGCAAAACTGGAAACCCATCCAGGACAAAGTCTAACTGCGAGAAACGCAATGGGGAAAGTAAAGAAATGCTCTGTGTTTGTGGGAGTGTGATGAGACTGTTTTCCTTCTGGGGATGGACAGTCCCCCAGGCCATTCCAGGTGCTGCAAGCCCATCTGGGGCTGACCTGGATGTGTGTGTATTCCCAGGCATCACTCAGTGTAAAAGGCTAAATAAAATCTGGTTCTCGTCCTAGAGTTTTGCAGTTTACTTGAGGGAACATGTCTTAATACATGGTGTAGTAACAATATAAAGAAAACAAATGCTGACCTATGGCTGGATTGGGCTGGTTGGCTTTTGGTATTGCAGTGGTGACCCACTTCAGCCTTTCTGATACTCTTTTTTTTTTTTTTTAAGTCCAGCTCCAGACTCAGCACAGAGCCAAACATGGAGCTTGAACTACAACCTCAAGATCAACACCTGAACTGACATCAACAGTCAGACACTTAACTGACTGAACTACCCAGGCACCTTCCCCCCTCATCTTTCTGATACTCTTACATCTGGAGATCTTCATGTTCTCTAAGCTCTTCCACTTAGATACATGATACATAAACCTGGGCCTTTCTTACAATCTCACTCTTTTTTTCCCCCTCTACTTTCAACTTAGCATTATGAGTATGGATCCCACTCACCCCCAATGCCCTCCTGGCCCTGAAGCATCCAGTCCTAGGGACTCTTCTCCAATGCCTGAGATTTATGGGCCTGAAGAAAATTATGTATCCTTGCAAATGTCATCTGCTGAGACACCCCACGTGATGGAGACCATCGCTCCTCTTCCTTCCTCAATGGATCTGCTTATTCGGGACAGCACCAATTCTTCCACCAGTCCCAGAGTAAAACTACTACCCACTTCTGTAGAGGAAAGCAGTGAAGAAGGAAGATGCAGCCCAGGGCAAGAAACAGAAGATCAGAACTGTGTTCTCTCAGACCCAGCTACATGCGCTCGATGATAGATTCCAGAGACAGAAATACCTCAGTCTCCAATAGGTGCAAGAACATTCCAATATTCAGAACCGTAGTTATGAGCAGGTTAAGACCTGGTTCCAGAACCAGGGAATGAAATGTAAGAGGTGGCCAAACAACAACTGGCCAGAGAATAGCAATAGTGTGACTCAAAACAACTCAGCAACTACAGAATGCCAGGCTTCTGTTCCTATCACCAGAGATACCTGATGGACACTTCTGGAAACCATCGAATATGGAGCAACCAGATCTGGAACAGCCAGTCTTGGAGAACCATTCCTGGAACAATCAGACCTGGGACCTCCACACCTAGAGCAGTCAGCTCCACAATTGTAAAGAGGAATTCCTGTAGCTCCAGATCCAGTTCCAGCAAAATTCTATTGGCTATTTGGAGTTCATCTTAGAAACTGCTGGGGAAAGCCATAGTGTAAGGCTGCAAACCGCTAAGTATTTCAGTACCCAGCAAATAATGGATTTATTCCCAAATTACTCTGTGAACATACAGCCTGGAAGATATGTGACCATGAGTATATTATTCAATCTCAGTTTGGGCAGTGGCTGTATTACTTCTTCTAGGATTTGTATTTTAGGGTCCTGTATCTCTATTTTGACATTCTGTATCTCATTATGCTTATTGGGTCAATTGAGGGGGGGTGATTGGAGTCTAATCAAAGAGGTTTTAGTAACATTGGCTGCTATGGGCAACATGATGAAAGATGTTTCTGGCTGTAGATAACTGGATATAATATTAATTTGGATATCTTTAGGCTCTAGAATCTAACACTCAAGAATAGGAAGTAAAAATACAAAGATGTGCTGAAGGATTATTTTCATTTTCTGAGATTGTCAGGCTTTACTTGTTAATAGCCTCGTTATGGTGAAGGGTTAAACTGTAATGTGCCTCATTGATTTCCTCTGCCCTCTGCTGTTTTGCTACAACTCCTAATTTGTTCGGTATTCTGGTATTTGTAGGAAGATGTTTTGTATTTTAGTTTATCATGATAATAGTACCAGTTTGTCTGGTTGGTTTATAGGTTTAAGTACAAATAAATAAAATACCTATTCAAAAAAAAAAAAAAAAAAAGAAAAGAAGTGCCAATAATGGTCCAGCTTTTAAAAATGCTGAAGGATTTAAAAAGGTAACTGAGAGAGAGGGAAGGAGTTAATGTTGCAAAGCACGTGTCCAGATGGTGGGGAACAGAGAAGCCATTTAGAGTAACAGAAGGGGTGCCCTCACAGGTGGAAGGGTGTTGGGGATAGTGATTGAAAATCACAAGCAGTGAAGTAGAATGTGGGAAAGATGGATGAAGCCCAAGGATTCAGGTGTTTTCCTATGGAAATAGGAAACTGTTCCTAATGTATGAAACTAGCAATCTGTGGCAACAAGGAGAGTAGCCTAGAGTCAGGGAGGACAGTTTGGAGGCCATTTTTAGGTAGATTGGTTGCCTCAGCTGTGGCCTGCTGATAGGAACCATTTGTAGAGCTGCAGAGAAAGGCAATACAAACCTGTCCCTAACCAGCCACTTACAGAGTCCAAGGGCTTGCGTCTTTACTCTGATCCTCTGTGTGACACTGGCAAGGAATAAGATGGTGAAATTTGCAGTACAGTATGCAAATAAACAATGGGGAAGGGTAAAGCATCTTGAAAAATTGAGGATATCAATAAGTACATGAAAGGATGTTCAACATCATAGGCATTAGGAAAATGCAAATCAGAACCACACGAGATACTACTTCATACCCATTAGGGTGGCTATTATTTTAAAAATGTTTATTTATGCATGAATGGATAAGTAAGATGTGGTTGTATTATTCAGCCTCGAAATGGAATGTGATTCTGACACATGCTACCACATGGTTGAAATGTGAAGATCATATGCTAAGTAAAATAAGCCAGACACAAAAGGACAAAGATTGTAGAATTCCATTTGTATGAGATACTAGATTAGTCAAATTCATAGAAAAAGAAAATAGGCTGGTGGCTGTCAAGGGTTGGGGGGACAGGGGAATATGGAGTTAAGGCTTAACAATATGGAGTTTCAGTTTGGAAAGATGAAAAAGTTCTGGAGATGGGTGGTGATGAGGGTTGCACAAAAATATGAGTGTACTTATTGCCACTGAATGTATGCCTAAAAAATAGTTAAAATGGTAATTTTTTTGTTATGCATGTTCTACTACACACACACACACACACACACACACACACACTGAGGATGCCCATACTGCAGAATTGAGGAGTGGACTTTCAAAAATGTGAGAGTAGGGGTACTTCAGTTGGTTGAGCATCTGCCTTTGGCTCAGGTCATGATCCCAGGGTCCCAGGATCAAGTCCCACATCAGGCTCCCTGCTTCATGGGGAGCCTATGTGTCTCTCTGCCTCTGCCTACCACTCCCCCTGCTTGTGCTCTCTCTCTTTGTCAAATAAATAAGTAAAAAAATTTTAAAAAAAAATTTTTTAAATGTGAATTAAGTCTTTACTCTCCACCTCTCTATCTCCCCTCATCCCTTGCCAAAAGGCCAAACTTAAAAGTTAGTACATGGAGCACCTGGCTGGCTCAATTGGTGGAGCATGAGACTCTTGATCTCAGGTCAAGAGTTCAAGCTCCATGTTGGGCATAGATTTTACTTAAAATAAAGAAACAAACCACTGTAACATGTCCTCCCATTTCTGGTCTTATTACCCATTGTCCCTCAATATACATCCTTTGTTTTTATAGCCATTGTATAGGCCAACACTCCAGAGAAAGAGCAAAATTAGAATTTAAAGGCAGAAGAATGGAGAAAGAAAAGACTCCATGCTTAAGCAAATGAAACTCTTTAAAACCACAGTCCAATATTATCAAGATTAACATCTAGTAGATTATCAAGATGATCAAGATTGACATGTTGCTTGTATTGCTCTTGTTATGATACATGACATGTTAAGAATGGCACTTTACCTCTTTGATCTTTTCTCCAAAAATCTTTTTTTTTTTTTAAAGATTTTATTTATTCATGATAGTCACAGAGAGAGAGAGAGAGAGAGAGAGGCAGAGACATAGGCAGAGGGAGAAGCAGGCTCCATGCACCGGGAGCCCGATGTGGGATTCAATCCCGGGTCTCCAGGATCGCGCCCTGGGCCAAAGGCAGGCGCCAAACCGCTGCGCCACCCAGGGATCCCCTTTTTTCCAAAAATCTAACCCCAGTCTAAACATGAGAAAACATTAGACAAATCCCAACTGAGGCACACTCTACAAAATACTTGACTGGTACTCCTCAAAAGGGTCACCAAAAACAAGGAAAGTCTGAGAAACTGTTACAGCCAAGAGGACCAGAAAAGGGACATCAGGAGATGGTAGCTGCACTTGTGGGAAGCACAGCATGGTGGATAGGCTTGCTGCATCCTGATGTTGTACACCTGAAACTAATGTAACATTGTGTCAACTATACTTCAATTTTAAAAAGATATGTATTTGAATTTGAAAATTCTCTTGCTAGAAGAGTAAATACAAAGTTATAATATGAGGGGCACCTGGCTGTCTCAGTCTGTTAAGCGTCTGCCTTCAGCTCAGGTCAAGATCTTAGGGTCCCAGGATTGAGGGATCCAGCTCCCTGCTGGGCTCCCTGCCTCCTCCTCTCCCTCTTGATTTTGGCTCAGCTCCTGATCTCAGCATCTTGAGATCAAGCCCTGTGTTCAGCTCTGCGTGAGAGTCTCTCTCTCCTTCCCTCTGCCCCTCCTGCTCATGCTCTCTCTTTCTCTCTCTCAAATAAATAAATAAATAAATAAATAATAAATCTTTAAAAAATATTATGATGTATGGGATTTGTTTCAACTTAATCAACTGGGGTGGGACAACATGGATGGAGTTGTAGGGCAGAGTCGATCATTGTCAAAGCTAGATGGTACATGGGAGCTCATTAGATTATTCTCTCTTTGTGTGTGTTTTCAAAACTGTCCACAACAACAAGTTACACACTTAAAAAAGATGTGATAGGTTAATTTATAGAAATCTGGGTGCTGTTCGTGACCATTTCCTCGCATAAAACAGAGAGACAGAGAAAACCAGTCTTAAGGGGGGAAAAACAATAAAGTGAAGAGCCAGGGGAGCAGGGTTAAGGTAAGGCATAAGCAGTAACATGTTTCTGTTTCTGCTTCCTACCTGTACCTCCTTGCCCCCAGACTTTGCCCTTGGATTATATGAGAAACCCCTGAAATCTTAGACCAACCCCGCCCCTTCCCTTTAAATAGCTCCAATGTAGTACCTTTAATTTCAGGAAGATACAAGTTAAAACAAATGCCAAGGTGTATAACACACCCTTTGGCATCCTCACCCCTAATCTAGGACTCATTCACCTTCTGATCTTCAAGCTAAATAGCAAAGGTTTTTTGCATATGGGCACATACTTACAGAAAATACAACCTGCAGCAGGAGCAAAGGACCTGGGCTCTAGTTATGATTCTGCTAGTGTCTGCCATGTGACTTTGGACACGCTGCGTCAGGGTTCTGTGCTTAATCTGTCATTTTTCTTTCTTGCTCTGTGACTGAGGGAGGCAAAGCTTTAGGGCACAGCCAAAGGAAGGAGTTGCAAAACTTCAAAGTCCAGAATTCCTATTTTTAGTAGAGCTGAGCTCCTCAAAGTTGCAAATCATCAGATTCTGTTCAGATTTTGCCTCACTGAGCATTCATTACAAAACCTGAACTTTGGAGCTAACTGTTCAAGAGAAAAATCAAGTGGAGGAAAATTCTTTTTTTTTCCTTCCCCGTCCCCCAAACCCTTCTTTAATTGTACCTGTAGAGTGATAATGAATTTTCCCACTGGATTAAAAATATAAATCACATAAGGACAATATGCTATAACAAAAGACCCAAAGGTTGACTTCTTTAGTGCTTTCCTTATATCCATTCATGCAGACTCTGTTGTCCATTATCTCAGTAGTCAGGTGTGGTCACCAGCTATGGGGATTGTAAAACTAGACCAGAGAAAATTGTTGCTTAGTTATCTTAAGGCCTGTATGGGGAGGTGCAGGTGGGCCTAGCAGGTCTTCCAATGTCACTATAGGAGCCGCTACATACAGCAGGTTATTGTGAAGTAGAATGTATGATTTCAAAACATAGAGCTTTGAAGCTTGAAAGGTGTTCTTGATTTTCAGGTGTATGCTAAGATGGAAAACATATGACTCTATTGTACCACGAAGTAATGTGCACCTAGAGATCGACAATATCTCCTAAGCAACCCCATGGCATAACTGGTTACTGTATGATCAAGGGAAGTTCCACATTGATCCCAATCTATATACATTACATTTGATTCCCATTACTTGGCAATAGTTAGGTTCTAAAATTGCCACAAACACTGAATTAGCAATTAATGGGGTTAGAAAATAAAGGGCTAGCTTCCTACAAGCCTCCATTTTCATCAATGAATCAATAACTTTATTTGAGGTGTTTTTCTTTAAAGACACCTTATTTAATATATGATTGTTTATTCATCAACATTGAAATAAGGGCCAACAGCTCTGTTCTTCATCATTATCCTTTCATGATGTATAAGAAAGTCCCCAAGTCTTGCTTTATGCCAGATCTTTTATTGTTCAGGATGGAGTATGAATTGCACAAACCAAAACTTTTTCTTGCTCATGTTATGTGACCATAATTGACTCAAGATATGCTTAGATGTGCAGAGAAAATGGAGCCTTTCCTTTCTCTATGGCAGATCTGGTCTTCTCACAATCTTCTCTCCATTGGAGGGTAAAAGCCTAATTAGCCTAATTTGTCAGTAATTTCCCAGTCTCTTCAGTCAAGACTGTTGCTTTGTTATTTTCTTTATTTAGGTTTACGGTAGTCCCTTCTTTCAGGAAAAGCTCATTTATTCTGAGTTTTGGCCCCTCTCTCTCACCTCCCAGGATGTCTTCTGGGTGTATGGAGAGTACACTATGCCCTTGAGAGTGGGGCAGGGTGCCTTCGGTCTGCATCAGAGGGTCCCAGTGTTGCTTTCTGGCCCTTACTGTCCTCTGTAGTGGTGTGCCCCTTGCCTACCCTGGTGGCATCTGCCATAGAAGTCTTCATTTGGGAAAAGAATGCTCTAGTCTCCAGCCTTGGTCAGGGCCTAGGGGGTTTCCCAGCTGACCTATCTGTCCTGTGTGACTGAGAATTCAGGTCAGAGCTTATGGATCCAAGGATGGGCATCTCACCCAAGCTGTCAGAGACCTTCCCTAGGATTTTTCAAACTGGAACTAAGCAAACCTAGTTTCTCTTGGGAGGCAGAGTTGTGAGTTGGGAGGCTCCGACCAGTGGGCTGTTTTGTTTTGCTACCTCGAAGAAGTAAAGGAAGCTCTGCAGGAAGGAGCACATATTGAGTGTAAGAGTTGCAAAAACAGATTCCTGGTCTAAGTTGTACTTGAGATCCTGTGCTCCTCTTTTTTTCCTGTTGTTCTGTGAGCAATTTACTTACCTTTCTAATAAATCCACTCCCCCTCTACCCCCGGGGTCTAAGCTAGTTTTTTTTTTTTTTTTTTTTAAGATTTATTTTTATTTACTTATGATAGACACACACACACACACACACACACACACACACACAGAGAGAGAGAGAGAGAGAGAGGCAGAGACACAGGCAGAGGGAGAAGCAGACTCCATGCCGGGAGTCCGACCCGGGACTCCATCCCGGGACTCCAGGATCGCGCCCTGGGCCAAAGACAGGCTAGAAACCGCTGAGCCACCCAGGAATCCCTGGTCTAAGCTAGTTTTAATTGGATTTGTCATACTTGCAACTGAAAAGAAAATCCTAAAACAACTAAGTTTTTAAATGATTTAATGATCATCATAGCACTTGCAGATTTACAATAATTCCAGGCAAGTAACCTTCACTCACAAGATTCCCCATAAGTATACTGTTTACAGATTGGGAACTATTGCTGGCAAGCACATGAGATAATTGAGATTTAAAAAAAAACAAAAACATTTGCTATTGTGAAATGTAACACTCATAGCAAAAAGTACACAAAACAAAAATATACAAAAATATACCGTATGAGGAGTTACCACAAAGTTAACGGAAACAACAGTGCCAACACCCCCAAAGTCCATCTCATGTCCCTTTCCAAGCAGGTTTCTCATTTTTGTGGTTATCACTTCCTTATTTTTCTTTCTAGTTATATTATCCAAGCGTATATCCTTGAACCTTATAATTCAATTCTGCCATTTTTTGAACATTGTATAATTGAAGTCATACAATGCAATTTTTGGGGAGGAGGATCTGGCTTTTGTTCTGGATTATATTTTGATATTCACCAGTAGTTAGCTATAGCTATAGTTCAGTTTTTTTAAATTGCTGCTTAGTACCCCATAATATGATATGAATGTACAATCACTTATCTATTCTGTTGATAGATATTTTTTGGCTCTTATGAATAATAACTGGCGTGAATATTCTTGGTGAATACATGTGCACTTTTTTTTTTTTTTGAGAGTCTACCTAGGAGTAAAATTGGTAGATCATAAATATGTATCTTTCCAGATGAATAAATAATACCAAAATCTTACCCTAAATGATTTTTCCAGTTTATATCCCTACTAGCATTTTATGAGAGTTTCTCCTGTTTCATATCCTAACACTTCTCAATCTTTTAAATTTAGCTGTTTGTGGGAGTGTGCATAGTATCTCACTGTGGTTTTAATTTCACTTCCTCCTGATTGCTAATGAAACTGAACACCCTTTTCAAATTTAATGGATGTTTGTATGTCTTTTTTAGTGAAATGCCTGTCGAAGTCTCTTGCCTATCTTTCTTTTTGATTGCCTCGCTCTTTATTGATTTGTAAGAGCTCTTTATATATTGAATAAGAGACTAAGAGGACTTTATTGAATATATATGTTGTAAGCATCTTCTTCCACTCTGTGGCTTGCCTTTTCACTCACCTAATGGTATTTTTTTGAGGGAGAGAATCTTTAATATATTCAGACTTATCAACGGGGATTTGAAAACAGTGTATCTGACAGAGTAACTAGATAAAGCAGTGGAAAGTAAATTTTTCAACTCAGTAAAATGAACTCACAAAGGCTCTCTAGCCAAAGTTGCACATTCTTCCTTTGGAATGTTGTTTCTGAGATGACATTTTATTTTTAAATGACTGAAAATTCCATTATGTTACAAACCAGAAAAATGCACTTACAATATTTAATTCTGCCGCTTCGTGGTGTTATGGAAAACTAATAATAATAATTTAAAAGGATTGTTCTGAATGTTTGCTGGACAGTAGGACTTGGCTATTAGAAAATTAAAAAAAATAAACATTTTTTAAAAGTTTATAATCCTCTTATACATTTACAATCGCTGAAGAATGCATATAGGCTCAGCTTTTCACTATAAAATCCCAGGCTTACTCATAGCCAAACAGGAAACTAGGATGGCACAGTTTTTTAATCATAGAAAGTTTCGAGCATCCTCAAATGCCAATATAACTAAGATTCCTGTACCTACTAGACAGATAATGTTAACATCCTGTTGTATTTTTTTTTTTTTTTTTAATTAACCAAAGTTTACGGTCCTTCGTTTTGCCGTTTCATTTCCCTTTCTTTTTCCCCACTGGAGGTGACCACTATTCAGAATTTGATGTGTATCTGTCCAGTCTTCATTTTTCTACTTTTCTGACATGTTCACATGTTCATGAACAATGCAAATATTGTTTCCCATTTTTATTTATTTATTCAGAGAGAGAGAGAGAGAGGCGCAGAGACACAGGCAGAGGGAGAAGCAGGCTCCATGCACCGGGAGCCCGACGTGGGGCTCGTGGGGCTCGATCCCGGGTCTCCAGGATCACACCCTGGGCTGAAGGCGGCGCTAAACCGCTGAGCCACCCAAGCCTCCCTGTTTCCTATTTTTAAGTGTATCTTTTCATCCTATAGTGTACCGCAGTTTGCTAACATAGTATTTTGTCATGTTGATACATACAGACACACACAGACAAATACAGATCCTGGTTATTAGTTTCAACTGCTGTGTTGTAATTTATGGCAAACATAGTCTAATTTCATGTCTCCATTCCTCTATCAATGAACATTTTTAATGTTGCAATAAAGGCAATGCCTAGAACAATATCGAATATACAGTAGATCGGCCACAAATATTTGTTGAATGGAGGCAAGCTTTTAATTCAAGAGAAATGCCATAGAATATCTCAGGCAGACCATTGTGTTGCTTCAATCCTCCAGTTATTTGTTCTCATCCACCCTATCTGCATGCGTGGCAGGAGTCATTTCCTTTTTTTTAAAAATTTTTAAAAAATTTTTAAATTTATTTATTTATTTATTTAGTCCTTTCCTAACGGCTTTTGACTCAATCCACTGAAGAAGGCCCCGCTGTGGTGTGTGTCTGGGGGCAGGGGGTGTGGATGGAGCGGGCGGAGATGGACACAAAGGAGCTTGAATGTCAAAACCTAAGGCAACGGTTTGCAGGGTCTGGCGCAGGGGACGGTGGCAGCAGCGAGCGTTATAAACCTGGGGGAGGTCCGAGTTTACAATGCAGGGCCTGTCTGGTGCTCCCACATCGCGATAACGAGACAGAGGAAGATAATGGTCTCTCTCCCCGTGAACGTTCTGAAGCTCTAACCATCCAACGCCACACGGTTGCCATGGGAACCAGCAGGGGGAGGCGGAGAGACGAGCCGCCAGAATTCCTGCTGCGCTCCGAAGGTTTCTCCTTCCGGTCCTCGGCTCTTCGCAACCACCGCCCCTCTCCTCGGTTCCCCCACCCCCCGCCCCTCCTGTGGGCTCTCATCACGCTCTCCCTTTCTTGACTCCCTCCTTCCCCATCCTACGTCGCCATCTTGGGCCATGCGTCAAGATGGCGCCCCCGGCGGCAGCGGCAGAGCCGCGGCGCTCCAGCGAGGCTGCGCACGCACGTGCTGCGGCGCCGGCGCCGGGGGCGGGGCGGTGACGTCCAGACGCAGCCCCGCCCCCGGCGGTGGCTCCGCCCCCGGCCCCACTCCGCCTTCCTCCCGCCGGGCGAACCCGGAAGTGGAGGAGGAGGAGGCGCGGCGGTGGTGGCCGAGCGGGCAGGCGCTGGCGGAGCCCAACCCGGGCGCGTGTCTGGGGCTGGGGGCGGGGGGCGGGGCTCGGCGGCCCGGGCAGCCGGGCCCGGACGGGGCGGGGGAGGCCATGGCCTCGGCAGAGTTGCAGGGGAAGTACCAGAAGCTGGCTCAGGAGTACTCGAAGGTACCCATCGTGGGCGGGGAGTAGGGGGTCCCCGGCCCTGCGGCCTCGGGGTGCCGTGCAAGCTGCTTGTCGGGACGCAGGGGAACGGCGATGGGGGTCCGCGAGCGTGCCGCTCCCCTCTGCCTTCTCCGTCCACCATTACCGTGCCTCCACCTGCAGCTCCCAGGAGATGGGGCCGGGCCGCGTCTGGGTCCCTGTGCGTTTCTGCGGGAAGGAGCAGGAGTTCGGTTCCTCCCTCTCGCTCAAGTAGCGGGCTCGGGACGGGGGTGTCCGAGCCCTGGATCCTGCCTCTGGTGCTGGTCGGGAGGGGAAGGGAAGGGTGAGGACCAGCCCCTCCCCTGCTGCTTCCTCAGTATTCCTAACCCAGTGATGAGAAAGACCGAGCTTTCTTCCTTCTCCCTGGATGAGATGAGATAAAGAGGCTTACGTGTCCCCAGTCTATTTGGGAGGGCAGGGAGAGCCATTCGTGTGCACGGTTTCGCTGGGGCTGGGTGGTTTCGGGTGCGCTCAGTGCGCTGGCAGGGGCTCGTCTGGAGATGCTCCTGGAAGGCTGAGTGCTAGGGCTGTGTCCTTTTCTCGCTCTTCTTCCTCGGCCACCTGGATTGGGGCAGAACACCCAGGTGTTCAGTACATGGTGAATTAGGCAAAATAGGGACCTGCCCCTTTGCCGTATTTGTGGCATCCGCCTTTAAATGATGGAACCCTTCCCTTGGAAAAGGGCGGTGCTGCTTCTGAGGGGTTGCTGCCTTAAGAATATTCTAATGAAGTTCTAAAAGAATCTCGCATCTTCAGGAATTGGTTCAGCAATCCTCACGGGGGCCTTGCGAAGACTTAGCCCCCCTCCCCCCTTTTTACAATTTGGAGAAACAGACGCACATCCCCCCCCCCCGCCCCCGGGTTTCACTTAACACACATTCAGCAAGGTGAAATGAACTGTTGTTTGAAACATAAAACCTTTGCCTAAACATACACACCTAAGAGGTCCTTTCACCATCAAAAGGGAGCCTTTTGAGATACTATACTTACTCCCCCGGTGCTGCTATTGGCAAAACTTTTTGCATTTACATTTCAAATTGTGCCTGTAGCACAACCGTCAGTGATGGCAAGTTTTCAGCCTTTGAACAAATATTTTCTGGCTTGAAGGGTCAGAATTTGTTTGGAACAAATCCATATGATGGAGGAGGGTTGGTGGAGAATGGCAATACCCAGAGTCGGCTCTACTATTTTCGGTGAAAATGTTGTATGGTATAAAGTAAGGGGACTGATTTTCTTCTTCAGAGTGTAAACAATCTCAGAAGGCAATTCTGGATGGCCAAAGAGAGCTCTAAAAATGTTTTAACCGGTGGACTGCATTGCTGAAATAATTATATTGCCTTCCAAAAGTATTAAAAACCTTGAAAGGTTTTATTTTTGGGGTATATATGCTTTTTCTTTCAACAGACCTTTATGACGTGCCTCCTGTGAACGGTGCCAGGGTCGATGGAGTGAGGCGGAGTTCCAGTTTAAGGAGAATCTTTTAATAGAATGTTCAGACATTGTACATAATCATGATACAGTATGACAAGTGTTAGGTCAGTGAGAGCCCGGAAGAGGTGGAGGGTAAGAGTAGAGAAGTTACTCAGTCTGGGAAATAGGGAAGTGGGAGGGTTGGTAGCATCCCGGGCAAAGAGAACAGGTCTTGTTTGCAGACGTGAAAAGCACGTTAAGGTGAGAGTGGTGAAATCTGGTTTGGACCTGATCATCACAAATGGTTGTGGATGTCAAATAAGTCTCAACTTTCTGTTTTGAATAATAGATGTCAAAGGTTTTTAAGCAGGATAATGACATTACTTTTAGGAGGGGAACTGGTAACTATGTGGAGGATGGATTGAAATAGGGAAAGACTGGTGAAAAGAAGACCAGACTGTGGGCTGTTGGAATAGTTTTGGGGAGTGTAATACAGGGCTAAATCAGATTAGTGACTGTTAAGATGGAGAGGAGGGCCTAGATTTAGGACTTATGGTTAAAGTACATTTTTACTTACCTCTTATTTTTCAATTTATTTTTAAAGATTTCATTTATGGGAGAGAGTGAGAGAGCAAGAGCTGGGCGGCAGGGAGGAGGGAGAGGGAGAGGGAGAAGCAGACTCCCTACTGAAAGGGAGCCCAATGTGGGGCTTGATCCCAGGACCGCAGGATCATGACCAGAACTGAAGGCAGATACTTAACCAACTGAGCCACCCAGGCGCCCTGGCCCTAGTTACCTCTTTTTTGAGTGCCCGCTTTGTATGTAGCAGTAAACTTATGAAATATATGGTATATGAGGCACTCATCCTTGTGTCTTACTCATCCTGTGGGATGAGGTGAGTGAGGGGAGACTGAAGAGTTGACCCTGCAGTTCTGAGATGAAGAGACATACTGCCACTGATAGATCCCACTGTCAGGAAGGTGAGCCAATTTAGAGCAAAGGGGTATAGTAAAGGTTAGATGCAATTATAGAATTTTAAGGTTGGGAGGCACATTAAAATTATCTTGTTCACATAGTAGCTTGAGGTGTTGTTGGGGTAACTACTAAAAATTTCTAGTGGAGATGGACTGGCTAAAAGTCAGGACAAAGGCTAGAGCTTTTGGAAGAATGCCTGTAAAGACAAGTAGTTGAACTTCAAGAGTTAATCAGGGTGGAACACTTTAGGTAGACTCTTTGGGGAACACCTGTGGGAAGGGTATGAAGAAAGGAGGAGATGCTAAGTAGATTGTAGGCGGTCTGCCAGACTGGAGGTTATTTATCTCTGAGATTGGGCTAGATCATTTTTCATCCTTTTAATTACAATTGGATGGAAATTTCAGAACATAAGAGAACAGAGATTGGTCAAAAGATTTCGTGTGCTTTTTCTTCTCTGTCAATTCTAGTGCCAAGCAATTTGTAGATAAGATCTATGCTACCTTTAGCCTTGAGCCTTGAGGAAGGGGCACTGTACCTTTGCATTACCTTCCCTGGTGCAGAAATTATGGACTAATGTTGAAATCCAGCTAGGCGTTTTTCCTTATTTAGCATACAAAGACCCAAGATTTCCTCATCAACAGTAGAAGGAGGCTGCATATAAAGACAGCAACAAGCATGATCTCTAAACCAAAGACATTTGCAGGATTTCCTTGTTCTGATATAATGCAGAGCTCAGCCTGTTTTCCAGGGAGCCCATTTTTTGCTTAAGAACTGCGGTCATAATATTCTTTCTTCCCGAGAAGGAAAAAAAAAGGTCTGAGGAGCTCCCATTTAATTTAAGAGACTGAAAGTTTAGTTAGATGAAAGATGGACCATGAGAGGTCAAAGCAGATGACAATTTCTGAGGCATACATACTGCTAAAATGTAAAATGTTTTGGAAAGGCCAGTAAAAGGAGAGGTTAAGACCTTAGTAGTTTGGGCAATTAGGAGATCATTGGAGGCTTTTGAAACTTCAGGTTTAATCAAGTTCTCGGGGAGGAGAAAAGTGTATGCAGTTGGTTTTCAGAAGTTTATGAAGTTAATTGATAAGTGGTGCATACTACTTCTTTGAGATGTGAGGGAAACCAGTCGAGACTTCAGTTACTGCACCATAGATTAAGAATCAAAAGATTGTTTCTTATATGGTGTCTCTTCAACAGCCTGGTCTGGTTCTTATGGTCTGGTATATCTCATAGGGAGGAGAGGCTGAGGGCACTGAGTCCTGGCCCTATTTGGTTTCCTAGCTTGGTTTCTTTGCATGAGTTACTGCACCCCTGCCTGGCATCATGTTATGTGTGTAAGCATGTTTCAAGTTCTAACTGTTTTCTCAATGTTTGTGTTACTCTGGGTCAATGGTTCTCAAAGTGTGGCCCCTGGGTCAGCATCATCAGCATCTGGGAATGAGTTAGAAATATAAATTCTTAGTCCACCTGGGACTTACTGAATCTGAAACTGGTGTTCAGACCCAGCGATCTGTTGTGTAACACACCTCTGTAATGATTTAGATGCACACCAAAATTTGAGAACCATTGCTCAAGGTCTGGTATCAGCATATTAACTTTGGCTCAGGTAATCTTTTTAAAGCTCTTTTTCAGGCAGTAAAAGCTAGTGGGAAAGTCAGACATCCAGTGTTTCTCTTAACAGTTACTTTGCAATTGATGCTTCTTATAGTTATGAAGGAGGTTGCCTTTGGGAGCTTTTCAGATTTATGCTCTTAGGAGATAGCTATTCATATTGGTGAAGGGGCAGTTTAGATATGCTATGTTTGCTTTTTAGATAGTGGAGCTTGGTGGAACCTGGTTAATTGCCCCTTCCTGTATGAGAAATTGACTTAGAAGCTGAATTAAAAATGAGTATCATTTGGATTAAAATCTAGTATCAGCCTTTTTTTTTTCCCTCAAATGCATAGGGTTTGTTACTAAAGTTTGATTGGAAAACAGCATTGTGTTCAGTGTTATCCAATGAAACTTTCCATGAGAATGAAAATGTTCTGTATCTATGCTGTCCGGTAGGGTAACCACTAGCTGTGTGATACTATTGAGCACTTCCAATATGGCCAGGGCAACTAGGGAACAGAATGTTAGATTTAATATAAATTTAAATAGGCACATGATAGCTTTTGGCTACCTTGTTAGAAAGTGCTAGCTTAGTCCCTAGACCAGTGCATCACAGACACAAAATGTCCCTTTGACTCCCCTGAAACTTGATTGAACATAGATTCTGGTTCAGTAGGTCTGAGGTGGGGCCTGAGAGTCTGCTCCCACGTGATGCTGTTGCAGCTGTACACAGACTACACTTTGAATAGTTAGGCCTTAGAAAAGCCAAGGGTGTCCTACTCTTCCTCTTTAATCCAGCTACTCTACTCATCCAGTCACTAGTGAGGCAGCTAGATTGCAGGGGTTGGAGGTAGGGTGTTGTCCTAATGAGTTTCCCTGCTTAGGAGCTGGAGCAGGAGAAAGGGCTTCCATTTGAGGTCTGAGAGAAGAAGGTTTTTTTCCTGCCTCAGAGACAGAGTAACTCCAGCCACTACTACCTGGTACTGCAGAGCCTATAGGTATTTCTCCAAATGGTTTGAACAATGTGGTCCTATTGGACACGAAGAATCCCCAAAGCCCTGAGCCTAAATTGCTAAATAAAGACCACTCTGCAGACTGCTCTACATAACTCTGATTCTGAAATAGTCAGGCTTATCACACAGCTCTTTCTCTAGGGACAGAGAGAGAGTGGTGGTAAGTCAACTATGATTTCTCCAGCCACTTTGACAATCCATGATAGGATAACTGGCCCAAGATTAGGGATTTACTACCTTCAGTCACAAACTGTGAGGAAAGAGAGATGAATCACATATACACATTTCCTCACCTAATCCCCAACGATTTTCTATGTTAGAACCACTCTTACCTATTTCCTATAATGGACATTTTGGCATTTTATAAATTTTACGACCCCAAAAAACAAACTATTAAACATATAAGCTTGTCTTCATTACAAAGTAGTGTGTGCAACATACAACCCCAAGCCCATCCCTAAGCCTCACCCAAACCCTGATTTGAAGCTTTAAAATACTGAAGTCATCTTCAGACCCCAGCTTCAGAATCTCTGGCCTGGATGATCTCTAAAATTCCTTCCTGGGAAAACCACTTGGTCTTTCTCTCTACCTACTTGCTTGTTCCTCCCCCTGGGAGGCGATAAACTACCTGTACCCTCTCTAGTGCCAGGTGGTGGTGGCTGGAGTTATTCTGTTACTGAGGTAGGAAACATCGGGAAGAGGTCAGAGAGGAACTGTTAGAGTGATGAAGCTTTATAGTTGTATAATGCATTACCTTCAAACGCCTCTTATATACAGTATTTAATTTGGTTAACTAAAAATTTATTGAGTGCCTTCTCTATCCATGGCTTTGATCTTTCACTATAGGCAGGAGATACAGGGAAGTAGGCTGTAGTCTTTACCATGAGCTGCAGTTTAATTGGCAGATGGGAGGTGAGTACAGAAGTCAAACCTAAATTAGTAAATGTAAAATCTACTACTCTAAAAAGTAAAGTTAAAGCAGAATGGTTTAATAAGAGATGTCTTTTTACCAGCTAAGAACAGAGGGGCAAGCCCCCTGCGGACCATACTGGGTGGTTAGGAAACACTTATTGACAAAATAGGTCCAGGTGTAGGAAGTAAGTTCCATGAAGAACATCTGGGATTGGCTGGTCAAAATGAGAAAGGCCTGTGCTTTTGAAAGAAAGGTAATGCCGATCAGAAGATTACTAGACTATGAAAAAGGACGTTTAAAAAGGTAAGGGTTTCAGAGTTGGGATGCAGAGGTGCTGTTCCTCTGCTGGATGGAACAGAAGAGCTTGGTGGACAGCTGCTTGAAAGTAGGCTATCATTTTCGGGAGAGTTTGACCCATTGGAGACTTCAGGGCAGGTGTTTCCTGGTTACGCCCACATGCATTCATTGGAGCCTCTGTTTGTATCTCCTGGAGGCATTAGTGAGCATCTGGTGATCTTGTACCTATTTCTAAAAGAGTAAGACAGTGTCCCATTTGCTTCCCCACTGTGGTGAAATGCTGGTGAGGAGAAAGATGGATTCTAAAAGACCAGACTGACCATTTGACAAGCTTTTGGTTCACTAATGCACAACTGTGTCCGTAGTGATGTTGAAATGCAGGAAAACTCCAGATGCTGTGAAGTGTAATTAACAGGGCAGTGGTATGTGCTGAGCTTATGATTGTCATCCTTTTTTTAAAAAGATTTATTTATTTATTTATGAGAGAGAGAGAGAGAGAGAGAGAGGCAGAGAGGCAGAGACACAGGCAGAGGGAGAAGCAGGCTCCATGCCGGGAGCCCCACGCAGGACTCGATCCTGGGACTCGATCCTGGGACTCCAGGATTGTGCCCTGGGCCAAAGGCAGGCGCCAAACCGCTGAGCCACCCAGGGATCCCCTGTCATCCTTTTCTACCTTAATAAATAGTAGGTAGTTAGGTAGGTCTTTCTAAAGGGGCTGCATTTTCTGCCAAGCAGTTTTATTGAAACCATGTTTTTGCTTAGAAAACAGTATTATCCAAAGGAATATCCAGATCATTTTCTGCCAAGCAGTTTTATTGAAACCATATTGTTGTTTAGACAACAATATTTTCCAAAGGAATATCC
The DNA here is from genome assembly GCF_053574225.1 of Canis aureus. Classification (NCBI taxonomy): domain Eukaryota; kingdom Metazoa; phylum Chordata; class Mammalia; order Carnivora; family Canidae; genus Canis; species Canis aureus. The sequence continues at coordinate 53,182,935 of NC_135621.1, forward strand.
AAATCATTTTCTGTTGTAATCAGATTAAAATCTATACAGCAGTAATTTCAGAATTTTGTCTTGTGAGCTGCCTGGCTGGATCGGTCAGTGAACCGTGGAACTCTTGATCTTGGCTTGGGGTTGTGAGTTTGAGCCCCATGTCGGGTATAGAGATTACTTAAAAATAAAATCTTTAAGAAAGTTTTGTTTTGCTTTTTTAAATTTTAATTTATTTTATTTTTTATTATTTATTCATGAGAGAGAGAGAGAGAGAGAGAGAGGCAGAGACACAGGCAGAGGGAGAAGCAGGCTCCATGCAGGGAGCCCGACATGGTACTCGATCCCAGGTCCCCAGGATCACACCCTGGGCTGAAGGTGGTGCTAAACGACTGAGCCACCCGGGCTGCCTCTGTTTTGCTTTTTAACAAAGTATACTGTTCAGTTTGCTTTAAGTAGCTTTTAAATGTTTCTTAGAAATGAAAGTCGAGGTTCTTTTTTTTAAATTGTCACGGTTCTGGTCCTATAGAAGACCATCAGTTCAGCAAATTTCAGGCTTCATCCCTAGGTCTGGAAACAGTCATTAGGATCTTCTAAATATCCCAGAAAGAATATGTGTAAGAGACCATAGGTGAAAGTTAGGGCAGGGGCATGAAATGAAACCTAAAGCCCGACGTCATATTGCTGTCTTCTGGCTATGTGGGTTTGAAAATATTTATTGAATTCTGTTACCTAATGTAGCACATTATCCATGAGTATGTTGATCCTGCTCCAAAAGAAAATACCACGTGATGGAAATCAGTATTAAAAAGTGGTACTTCTTTTTTCTGAACTTGTAGAGCAGAGGTGTTCAAACTTTTTCTGGAAAGAGACTATGAGTAAATATTTCAGGCTTAGGACTGTACGTTTTCTCTTGCAACTACTTGTCTCTATAATTGTAGCTCAAAAGCAACCGTAGACAATGCGGAAAGGAGTGTGGTTCTGTTCTAGTACAACTTTAAATTACTGGGGGTGCCTAGGTGGTACTGACTTGGTTTTTGCTCAGGTCAGGTTGTGATCCCAGGGTTGTGAGATCAAGCCCCATGAGGGCTCCATGCTCAGCATAGTGTCTGCTTGAGACTATTCCTCTCCCTCTGCCCCTCCCCTCCTTGCACACACTCCCTCAAGTAAATAAATCTTTAAGCAATTTTTTTAAAAATTAGGTAGCAGGCCAGTATGGCCCATGGACCTTAGTTTGCAACCCTTGCTGCAGGGAATTTAAATAGTAGTAAGTACTTCTAGTTATCTTGTATTGTCCCTTTTAAATTGTAAGCTCTTTGTCAAACCACTTCCTTCACTTCTCCTTCTCCTTTATATGATTTAGCACAATGCCTTATACCAGGCAAGCTATAATGTTATCTGTTATCCCTTTGATTCTAGTCTAAGAGAACTGTTACCATTCTTGAGGCATTTTAAGATTTAGAAAGTGCTTTGACATAGGTTTCTTATCTGGTTCTCACAACAATGTCAGAAGAAGGAAGATAGGGTACATGGGTGAATACATATAGACCTTATAACTGAGGCTCAGAACAGTTAAGTGAATTTTTCAAGTTTAAATTGTCTACTAAATGGCAGAGCAAGATTTGGGTCTTCCTTCTGTTGTGGTAGTGAGCTGTATCTTTAACTTTCTAAAAATAGAAAAAGCTCATCTTTTTAATCTGTCTTTTGATCAGACTGTTGAATATCCTGCAGTATTCCTGCTTTTCTTCTTAGATTTTTAGCTAAATTTTCTATTGAATTTCACATACTTAATTTAAGGTTAGTATTTAAGTATTCCTATTCTTTTGGCACAGAGGGAGGGTCATTTCTGTTCTTGGGAGACAGATCGGAGTTATGCAGAGTTAGAAGTAGATTCTTTTAAGCTCACCGATAAAAACATTCCATTTGTTCAGTTTCTAAGAGAAGAACCTGGTGTTTCATGGTCTTTGTACTAAATCTTCAGGATATGAGTCTGTACATCTTTCACTTTGGCTTCATAGGATTTGTGTGTTTATACTTACATGGTCTGTGTTAACCTTGCTGAGAACTTTCCTCTCCCTACAGAAGTGGATTTTATCTTTTGAAACCCTTGCAAGTGATAGATGAATATATATATACATATGTAAAATTCATTTAGCTGTATAATTCTTGATTTGTATGCCTTATTTAAAATAAGGTTATATCTCAATTAAAAAGAAATAAGCCCGTGTCCTACCTCTTCAAAGACTTCCCCAACCTCCCCAGCCTATGTCTTTTCTCATTTATACATAGCTTTAGAAAATAGTAACCAATGTTGTCTAATGGCATTATGACTCCGTCAAATCTGTTGAGGTCTGAATCTCAGGATTGCCACTTAACTTTCCTATACCTCACTCCGTTTCCTCATCTGTAAAATGGACACAATTTCAGTACCTACTTTGTAGGGTTGTGAAGATTAATGAGGCAGTACAAGGAAAGCACCTAGGACAGTGCCTGGTATAGGATGAGCCTTCAAATGTTAGCTGCTATTGCCAGCTTCTGGATTTAGTCTGTTTCTTAGTTACTTGAGCACACTGCCTTAGCTGATGCCTTATTGCAAGTCTATCATTCCTGAGGCTATTGTGGGGGATGACAGTGTCCTGCTGGGTATGTTCAATGCCCTACACTTTGATTCTTTGTAGAGTTCTTCTTTCATAATTAGTCCAATTATATATGTACTTTACAAATGGATGTGTGCCAGAGTTTCAAGGAAAATGGCATACACGATACCCTATTATTTATTATATTAGTTTTCTATTCATTTTAACATTACTTTATTGTATTTAGTATTAGTATATTGTATTAGTTTTTGTTTAAAGGGGAGACTTGGTTTTATAGAAAGAACCATGTACCATATGGAAGTCAAGAGACCTGGACTATAGTGTCAGTTTTGCTGCTGATTATTATTATGTCATTGGGCAGCTCAGCCTCTGTGCTAATCTGAAAAATGGCAGAATGATGATATCTCTATCCTTTTCCATGCTAATATTTTTATTCTCGTATATATGTGAGAAGGTAGTTCCTCAGTGTAATCATTCCTGTGAAATAATGGTAAGTGATTTCCTTGCTACAATGATTGCTTTATATTAAAAATTAATTATTGCTTCCTCTGTTTTCAGCTTCGAGCCCAGAATCAGGTCCTGAAAAAAGGTGTTGTGGATGAACAGGCGAATTCTGCTGCTTTAAAGGTATGAAACAATGTATTTGTATTGTGATAATTAAGTTAGTGTTTGGTGATACTCAAAGCAAGGAATTCAGCTGGCTTTCTGTTTTAAAGTCCCAACTATGACACTGAATCACTAGGGATAGGAGAAGGTAGTATAGTCTTTTGTGTTTAACTTTGTTTCTTGCTTAGGTATGAATGTGATGCACCTTGATTTCCTTAGCTAAAAATTACAAAAAGGAATTATTTGACTCTATCTCCTGTTTCTCTTAGATCTCAGACTCTCTTTAGCGAAATTCATCTGGATTAATGGAGCTACTTCCCTGTCTTCATCACTAGACAGCACTCTGAGGGAGTCTATGTCATGTTCATATGTCCAGCATTCAGCAGATGGTTGTCCCCTAATGAATGGATTTGAAAGGGTGAATCATTTAGTCATTAAGATTACTTTTGGGTTGAGCTATTTAATAGTAATAACCTGTGTAAATCAGGTTACTCTATTTGAATGATGCATCTTACCATCAGCATCTTTGTTAACAGAGGGAGAAATACGACAGGAGATGAAGAAATTTGTTTCTACCTCATTCTGGTAGGCATGTCATAAGTACTGCTTAGTGATATTTTTACTTGGCTAAAGTAATTCTAGGATATAGATTTCTTCTTGGCCTGTTTCCGTTAAATATACCATCTGTCATTCCTCACTCTTTCCCTTGCTCCCTGTTTAGACAAAAGGGATTAGGATTCCCTTTACTCTTATCTCTTTCTGGAATAGTCCCTAACCAGTGATCTTTCTAGGGTGATTCCACTCAGGTAACCCAGAAATACGTCCTTTCATTTAGCTAGTGTTGGACCTTTACCTAGAGAACTCTGACTTGAGAGTGCCCCCAAAGCAGGTGCTGTAGTATGGACTCAGGGCTGAGGTGGCTCAAAACACTGTTCCCATACGTTCGAAGCTTTCTGCGCCCAAGTATGAAAAATAAGCTTACTTATAGTCAGGATTTGTTAGTCAAGTTATTATCTTGCCTAAATCATTGAAGAAATCATCATTATCTCTCTTAATGATATTTAAAAGCTATTAGTGGAAAAGGTATTTCCTAGTGTGTCTTAGTCGCCCACTCTGGCATATTACAGTGTTCTGTGGCTGGTTGCATTTGACTAACTCTACGATGGTGGCCTTGGTGATGGTGGGGACATTGTTGATGGTGACAGCAGGTTCTAGTTATTGAGCTCTTACTGTGTGTCAGACACTGTGCCAAGCACGTTACGTCCACTCTGTCAGTTGTCTTCACACAAGTCTGTGAGAGCAGATAACATTATCATCCTCTCCATAGCAGGAACTAGAGTTTACAGAGAGATTGAGATAGCAGTCTTCTGAAATTAATGATTGGTTAATGGAGTTGGAGCATTAGTCAGCTGGTGATTAATTCTAAGGATGTAAAGAAATTACTCTTTGTTTTACCATTCATTGCAGTGGTCATTACAATTCTAGTAAGAATGGTAATTGGCTGGTTTACTTGATGGGAAGATTGGGATGTCTTCTGGTAGAACAGACCTTTCATATATTGGTCTTGCCTCTTCAATAAGTTGTTGGAGACAGCATTCGTTGATTTGGATTTCTTTAATTTGAAATACATGATAATTTGGATGTGGGCTGGGTCTGTATTTACCATCAGACTCCCAAGTATTATTACTAAAAAACAATAGAAAAGAAAAATGTTTCTCTACTTAATGGGAACATTATTCTATCCTTCTGGTTGCTCTCAACATGCTGGTAATGTCAGTAGATTGTAGACATCACTGTGTTAGGATACTATTGCTTTTTATCTTTGACAAATCAGGATAGTTTATTTTATTTATTTATTTTTTAAAGATTTTATTTATTTATTCATCGGAGACACACACAGAGAGGCAGAGACACAGGCAGAGAGAGAGAGAAGCAGGTTCCCTGCAGGGAACCTGATGTGGGACTCGATCCCAGCACCCTGGAGATCATGACCTGAGCCAAAGGCAGACAGACGCCACGAGCCACCCAGGTTCCCCAAATCGGGATAGTTTAAAGTAAAATTAAGTGTAGAGGAAGGATTTCATTTTGACTAAGATACAGGGAGGATTTATTGAAAAAAAATGAGCGCAAATAAATTGCTTCCCATTCTTGCTGAAGAGCATCAGCAGTGAGTAGGAGGTTCTCTTTCCCAGTTCAGGTTTATAAAATTGTGGCCTCGGGCATTGTGCCTCCTCACTGCCAGACCCCTATACATAACAACATTATGTATAGAGTTGTAGATACTTTAAGTTGATGACTGACTGTTACTTCAGTATATTTCCTTTTTAAATTTTATTTTTAAATGTACTGGTTTGGCCCCCCAAAATGATTTTGTCACAAAACAGAGCTAAAAACATGGGAACTGGCATGATAAACATACAACGTGAATTTCCTAAAGCAAGAAGTTTGATAATATTTTAGTGAAACAGAAATAATTTCTTTTCACTATTTGAAACCTGAAGGCTAAATTATAAGGAATGATCTGTTTCCACTTTGATGTAGGAACAACTGAAAATGAAGGATCAGTCATTGAGAAAGCTCCAACAGGAAATGGACAGTTTGACATTTCGAAATCTGCAGCTTGCCAAGAGGGTAGAACTACTTCAAGATGAATTGGCTCTAAGTGAACCCCGAGGCAAGAAAAACAAGGTAGGTCAAAATAAAAGCAAGTTAATGAGGCCTTCTCTGCTAGGTACAGACATCTACAGGCCATCTGGGTTTTAACAGAACACCTCCCCTCCAGATTCCCTAATGTTCTGTTATTATGCCTGGATATTGGGTCAAGGAAGCAGACACTTACTATTAATATATGTAGTGATATTAGAGACTTTTTTTAAAAAAAGATTTTTAAAAATTTATTTGAGAGAGAGAGATAGAGACAGAGACAGAGATAGCAAGCAGGGAGGAGAGAGAGAAGCTGAGTGGGGAGCCCCAGACACAGGCTCGATCCCAGGACCTTGTGTTCATGACCTGAGCCAAAGGCAGATGCCCAACCAACTGAGCCACCCAGGGGCCGTAATAGAGGCATCTTTTTTTTTAAGATTTTATTTATTTATTCATGAGAGACAGACAGGCAGAGGGAGAAGCAGGCTCCATGCAGGGAGCCTGATGTGGGACTTGATCCCAGGACTCCAGGGTCATGCTCTGGGCCAAAGGCAGGTGCTAAACTGCTGAGCCACCCAGGGATCCAAGTAGAGACATTTTTATACAAAAGTGAGCTTTATTTTTTTAAAAAAGATTTTATTTATTTATTAATGAGAGACACACACACAGAGAGAGGGGCAGAGACATAGGCAGAGGGAAAAGCAGGCTCCCTGTGGGGAGCCTGATGTGGGACTCAATCCCAGGACCCTGGGATCACAACCTGAGCCCAAGGCAGGGCCTCAACCACTGAGCCACCCAGGTGCCCTGAAAATGAGTTTTAAATAATTTGTTAGGAGCAAATGTGCACATATTGGATTTAGTGTCTTAGAAAAGTGAAAGGAATATCTCATACTGGTTGAAATTACTGGTATCTTTCAATTATCCTAAGTTGCCATTAACTCAAGGTAGGGCAAATAAAATGAGAAACAGTGTTGAAGCATAACAGCTCATGTGAAGTAGCAATTGAAATACTCATTCCTTAGAGTTGTTGTAAGTTTGCTGCAAGTATTTCTTAGTTTTTATTTTTATGAGCCCCATTTACTATTCTTGTCTGGTCATGTAAAAATAAACTTTTTCCATCATAGTTTTTGTAGTGAGACATGATTCTCATTCCCTAAGATGGATGATCTGGTACTTTTGAAAATTCTGTGATTAAGAAGTTGCATTTTTTTTTAAGGGTAGGGGCTAGTGATTGAATCCTTATATCTTGTATGTATATAGAGCAGCAACCAACAAATGTGTGGACTGAGGCAATCAAAGTAGAAGGGTAGGAGGAAGAAGGCATATAATAACTCTGAAGTAGCATGGTGTGGAGGGAAGAGTGAAGGCTTTGGAGTTAAGCCCAGGCTTGAATTCTTTGCCATTTTAGCTTTGCAACATCAGTTTCTTCATCAGCAACATGGGGATGATTCTCTGAGTTTGTTGAGTATTAAATGGGATCCTGTAAAGGTGGCTAGGACTGTATGTGCCATATGTTGGGCAGCTGACATAATCGTATGTTAGTACCTTTCCATATACATGTTCCCTACATGAAAGAGTACTCTAGAGTGGTAACAGAGAGGGCAAAAACAGGTATGTATTAGAAGCACTTGAGAAATTTTGTCAAAATACATGTGCTCTTGAAATTCTGAGAGACCTTTGAGGAACGAATAGCCATATGTACTTCAAACAGACTCCCCAGGTTAATGAGATCCTCCCCCAATGCTGTTTCTGCAGAGGCTTGGGTATAAAACTTCTGAGTTAATGTTAATTAAAGTTTTCCAAATTTGGAAGCGCCAATGACCCAGAATGCCCAGAATATGTCATTTGGTAGTATTCCTTGTGCAGCTGTTGTATCCCAAACATGATGGATATTTAATTTTATTTATTTGTTTGTTTGTTTATTATTTTTAAAGATTTGTTTATTTGAGGGAGAGAACATGCAAGCAGGGAAGGGGCAGAGAGAGGGGGAGAGAGAGAATTTTGAGCAGACTCCATGCTGGTGCCTGACCTGGGGCTCGATCTCATGAACAAAGATCATGACCTGAACTGAAATCAAGAGTTGACTGCTTAACCGATTGAGACCCTCAGGTGCCTCTGTTTGTTTTGTTTTTAACATAGCTATTCCATTTTCAAAGGGCTTTCTACTCATTGGTTCCCATTGGATCAGTAAGTAATTTCATTTTAAGTGAAGAGTGAGGGCACAGGAAAGGCAGAGAAGGCTGGTGAGTGATGTCTGTACACAGTTTCATTGTTAGGCCCTCTCTGGAATAGTCTCAGCTGTTGTAGTCCACGAAAACAAATGGTCATTATTGCTTGCTTAAATTGTGCTATTCTTCTATGCAGAAAAAGTTAATATTGGTAAAAAAAAAGAAAAGGAAGGTATTTCTCATGATTGTGAGCTTTTTCCTTCTGTTTATTTACAGTAGCCTTATTTTAATGGTTATATATGTTTTTAAACATTAGAGATTTATGTAAACTTTTGTAAGAATTTATTGTTGTGAATGCTAGTTATTACAAATTCTTAAAGGAGTTTAGTAACTCAGAGTCAAACTGTCATTTCCCAAACCAAAAGATCAATGTAAATTAAAAAAAGTTTTTTTTTTAAGAATTTAAATTCAGGGCAGCCCCGGTGGCTTAGCGGTTTAGTGCCGCCTTCAGCCCGGGGTGTGATCCTGGAGACCCGGGATCGAGTCCGGCGTCAGGCTCCGTGCATGGAGCCTGCTTCTCCCTCTGCCTGTATCTCTGTCTCTCTCTCTTTCTCTCTCTCATTCGCTGTGTCTCTAATAAATAAATAAATAAATCTTAAAAAAAAAAAAAGAATTTAAATTCAATTAATTAACATATAATGTATTATTGGTTTCAGAAGTAGAGGTCAGTGATTCATGAGTCTTCTGTAATATGCAATGCTCATGACATTATGTGCCCTACTTAATGTCCATCACCCAGTTACCCCAACCCCCCACCTTCCTCCCTTCTAGTAACCCTCAATTTGTTTCCTATGATTAAGAGTGAGTCTCTTATGGTTTGTCTTCCTCTCTGATGGAAATGATATTTTTTAGCATATTTTCATGGCCCGTGTTCTGTGCCTGCTGTGTTTTCCAGTAGTACTACTCCTAAATTTATCCGCAAAAAATAGTGAGCCTTATCTGTTGTTTATTCACTCTCTCTCCCTGTTAAGCTTTCCTGCTCATTCCAATATTTGCAGTTCCTACTTATGTCAAATAGGAAAAGGTAAATGATGGATTATATACTTCTTACAGGATTGAGAACGGTGCACACTAGAAGAGACAAGCTACTAAGGTGATAGAGAATCTGTGTACCTTAGGATGTTTCTCTAAAGGATGAAAGTTATGTGGACATAACTTATTCTTTCCATCAGAAAAGTGGAGAATCTTCTTCTCAGTTGAGTCAAGAGCAGAAGAGTGTCTTTGATGAAGATCTGCAAAAGAAGATAGAAGAAAATGAACGGTTGCATATACAAGTGAGAAAACTTTCTGTTTTTCCAATGAATTAAAAATGGGTCATATGATCTGGAATGTGGAAAAACCAATGCAGAATAGAGTGTTTTTATGTCTTCTGTGGTTGTTAGGTATATATGTCACTGTCACTGGCTCATTACTTAAATCTCATTCATATCTTAATTTGGATGTGTGTTTTGAAGTATTACATTTATTTAGAGGACGGCAGTATAACTTTGAAAACAGTACAGAAATATACTAGGCACTGTTCATTTTATCTAGAAAATGATTAGATGGACCATTTAGTTGGGGGCTTATCATTAAGTAGTGTTTGTTTTTTAAATTATTGCTGTTTAGTTGGTTTGTATTTGTTCACCAGTTAGTCTATAAGGTCTGTTTGGGTATACACAATGTCGGTTTGTATGCCTTCCCTCAGGGCAGAGTCTCACTCATGGCAGGAGCTCAAATATTTATGGAATGTTGAATAATACGTGTTTGCCTTCAAACATTCAGCATAGTTAAGAGTCATAGTGTTATGTCTCCAGCTGTGCTTCCTGAATTTTTTGTGAAATGGTGAGCATAGCCAAATGATGGAAACTAAATATGCACTAATACTGTCTTTTTGCAAATGTTAAAAAAATAAGCTTTTGACCTCAGTGCATTTTGTATTAAGCATTCATAATTCTTAATTAGCAATGGATTCTTACTAAGGAAAAGAGCTTTACCTGTTTTAGGGATAACTTCTATTTGAATTTTGATTTTTTTAATTGTGGAAGTTAGTGTAGCAAAAAAGTTATACCCTGGTCAGTTGAATCCCCTGTGTGCCGGAAGTTGTTTTAAAGAAATCCTTGAGATGGAGAGGAAGGAGTTATCGACTTGGACATTGATCTCCTGTGTTCATATCTCATTTCTGCATTTGGCAAGTTGAAGCTTTGGTTTCCCCATGTGTAAAGGAGGGATGGCAGTAGCACTACCTCTGACATACTGGGAGGATTTGGTGAGATATGCCCATGCAGATTTTGCCTAGTGAGCACATGGAACCATGTGGAAATTGCTCAATGAATAGTCACGGCTGTTGTTTTTCTTTCCATTTGTATATATTTAGATATTGTGAGGAGAGAAAAATAATCTTTTCTCTGCAGTTTTTTGAAGCTGATGAGCAGCACAAGCATGTGGAAGCGGAGCTGAGGAGTCGGCTGGCCACCCTGGAGATGGAGGCGGCCCAGCACCAAGCCGTGGTCGATGGCTTGACGCGGAAGTACATGGAAACTATCGAGAAACTGCAGAATGACAAGGCCAAACTAGAAGTAAGCCCCACTGATGGTGAGAGCATGTTGAGAGATGGTCAAGGCTCTTGTAAATCTTCTGTGCACTTTGTGGAATGCAAAGTTAGTCATTCAAGGGGAGGCTGTTGCCTGCAGTATCTCCTAAGTGTGCCCTCATTATAGCTTGAGCCATCTGCTTTTTTTTCCTTCTAATATTCAGGTAAAATCTCAGACTCTAGAAAAGGAGGCCAAGGAATGTCGGCTTCGAACAGAAGAATGGTATGTGGAAACGTGAATTCCAAGGGGCCCTGAAGTAAGAATCAGAAGACCTGAGTTTTGGTTTAGCAACTTCTATCTCTTAATCTTTTCACATTTGAAGTGAGCAAGGAGCAGGCCATCTCAGTTCTGTTATCTCTGAGGATAACACTCTTTGTCAAGTGGCTTGTGCATTAGTCATCAGCCTGCAGATGCTTGTGGCTGTGGCAGCTGGCGGTCTGGGGCTCCTGTACTGAGAACTGGTCGCTTTCTGATTCAGGCTACCCTGAAGAGAGAGTTTTCTGAGAGTTCCAGGCAGGAAAACTGACTCTTTTTCACTGTGCCAATGTTTTAATGGTACATTTTGAATAAAATGGAGACAGTGGGATCTAATTTGGAGATACCTAAATCTTAAAATTCAAATATGATGAATTGATGGGTAGTAACTCCAGCATTTATTTGATAAATGACATAACACTTTAGATTTCAATAGAATCAGTCACGTGAATTTCTTCAGTTTAGTTGCATTGGTCAAATTACATGTGTGGTTTAGATGTATGCTCATGCTCATAATTGAATCAAAAATAGAAAAACTATCAGATTTTGAGCTCAAGGGGGGAAAAATCTGATACAGTACTTAAAAAAAAACTTCATTGTAATACTTGAACTAACATTTATGTGCCGGAAAGAGAAAATTTGTGGTTTTGAAACTGCTCTAAGGTTACTTTGCACTTGGGGAAATAAACTGATAAGATTGTATTAGATACTGGGACTGTGATAAATTCTGACAGTCTTAACATCATTCAATAGAAGTCTCAGGGGCTTTGGAATCAAGGATTAGTATTTTTCTTCATCATTGAATAATTATCTACCACCACGAGTATCCTGGTGTCAGGCATGATTCTCTGAAAGCTTGATACCAGGTGTTATGGTAGCAAGGAAGTGAGGATCCGCTGTCTGATTGATGATCATGTGGTTTTGTGTTTTTTTTTTTCCTTTCAGTCAATTACAGTTAAAGAATCTTCATGAAGATTTGTCAGGTAGATTAGAGGAATCCTTATCAATCATCACGGAAAAAGTACCTTTTAATGATACAAGTAGGTATTACGTACACTTTTCCATTATTTGCACCTTTGAACCTCTCTCTGTGGTCACAAACTAGTTTTAAAAATTTTTAATATATTTGGCAAAAAACTTCATTGGCTCAACAGAGGGTAGCTTTCTTTTTATTTTTTGATCAGCTGTGGTCTTCATATTTCATAGGGATACTGACTCCTAACTCAGCCTTCTTGAAAAAAGTTCAAATCCATGTTTTTTTAATTTTTTTATTTTTTTTATTGCATGTATTTAGCATATCCCTGGGTGAAAACCAACCTGAACATAAAGTACTTGAAAATTTGTGTAAGAGAAGCTGTTCATGGTGGGAGGAGTGAGGGAAGGGTAGTGGGAGTGGATCTTCTCATTCTGGTATCTCTAGCACTTTTGGTGATCCTCACTGATAGTTACGGAGCTGACTTGAGTAAATCCTGCTTCCTATTCATCTTGAATAGGAATGGTCTGGCAATTTATATAACCAAGAGCAAGAAAACAAACTTAAAAGAAATCAACTTACATGTGTAATAGGTGCCAATTTTGTAATGTTTAAGGAAAAATTAAATCATAACCTTGAAAAAGAATATATTTTATTTAATTGCTTGAAATTTTGAAGCTTATATTCAAATAAGTACAGATTCCCTTTTTTATAGTCACATGATTAAACTTTTTTACTTCCCCTAAATTTTTCTCCCCGAAGACCTAAGAAAAGAGGAAAGAAAAGACACCAGAGAAAAACAGTTTGATCTAACACTGAAATCAGCATATGTCATTATTATATCAAAGCCTAAGTTCCTCTGAAAATAACACCTGTTTCTAGTTTCTACATTAATGTAAATAGCACTAGCGTACTTTGATCTGCTAGACTTGAAATCTTGGCATTTCATTTTCCCTTTAATCTTTGTATCAATTAGTCATCAGGTCCTAATAATTTCCTTCTGGATCTCTTTTGGATTTCTCTCTCCTCTTCCAGTACTAGTTGTCACCGTGCTTTAGATCCTTATCATGTCAATGTAGGTTACTTTTAGTTCCGCAATATTTAGGAGATCATTGTTGAGTGCTCAGATGGATAGGGAGTACAAGGGGCATAAACATTTCTAAGACTTGGGCAGCCCTGGTGGCTCAGCAGTTTAGCGCCGTCTTCAGCCCAGGGTGTGATCCTGGAGACCCAGGATCGAGTCCCACATCAGGCTCTCTCTGCATGGAACCTGCTTCTTCCTCTGCCTGTGTTCTGCCTCTCTCTTTCTCTCAATCTCTCTCTCTTTCTCTTTCTCTCTGTGTGTCTCTAATAAATAAATAAAATCTTAAAAAAAAATTTCTAAGACAAAAATCTCTGCCTTAAAAGAAGCAGAGAGGGAATGTATAGAAATGCCCTCTCCAGAAGGGGAGAGATAATGTATAGAAATGTCTAAAATATAAGCTAACCTGTTCAATAAAGAGACTGTTGGGGTTTCAGAGGAAGGACAGATTACTGCTGGCAGGGTTGTTTGGGGAAGTCTTTTGGAAGAAGCGTGCTTTGAGCTGGGCTTGGATATGTGAGTTGGTTTTATTGGGCAGAGATGCAGGAGAACAAACCAGGGAATTAAGTGGAGTGTGGTACGTGGGACAAAAGGTGCTGTCATGGTCTGATGAGCAGTAATGAGTTAAAGTGTGACAGGAGGCTAGAGTGGGTGGGGTAGGCAAGTTCTGAAAGGGTAGATGGGGCTAGACCCTAGAGTTGTGGGCCAGGGAGTTGGGACTCAATTCACAAGGTGATAGGCATGTTGAAGCCTTTGGTCCAGGTAATGTCACGATGAGATCTGTGCACTCACAGAGCTAGTCTGGCAAGGGTGTAGACTGAATGGGGAAAGGGGGCCAAGACTGTTGTGATGCTAGTCGTGGTGTGTACTTCTGGAGGCTGGAGCCTGAGTTGTCAGGGAGATGAATGCAGGCCGGAAGGGAACTGGAGGAGGCAGTGTGGGGGAAAGATGTGGTGCCGTTGACAGAAATCAAAGAGGCACACAACGGGCAGGTTTATAGAAAAGATGATGAGGTTAACTTTGTTGTTTAATATTCTGACTGATGGATCAGTATAAATTTATCTATTGGGGTGTGTGTGTGTGTGTGTGTGTGTGTGTGTGTTTAAGATTTTATTTATTTTAAGATTTTATTTATTTGTGCACAGAAGTGCACAAGTGAGGGGAAGGGCAGAGGGAGAAGCAGACTGTCCTTGAGAAGGGAGCCTGATGTGGAGCTGATCCCAGGACCCTGAGATTATGACCTGAGCTAAGGCAGATGCCCAATTGACTGAGCCCCCCAGGGCTTGGTATATGCATTTCTAAGTAAAAGCCTGGAGAGAGACTGGAGTTGACTCTGTTGGGATGAATGGGCATTGAGAGTGGTGGAAATGTGGGGAGAGGCCCACACTAAATGCAGAGAGGCCCACACAATGTCCTTGGAGAGTTTTCCCTCACAGTGGTCAGGAAGAAGAAGGGCTGAGGTGGTGGAGGTGGTGAGGAGCTGGGGAAATGAGATGACATGAAAGCGGGGGACAGGAGTGTTCAGCCTGGTGGTGCTGGGCAGTTCTAGCATTGCTATGGGGAGCTCAGAAAGGGTGATGTGACAGTAAAGGCAGCTGCTTTGGTGACTTTGAGAGGAGTGTTTCCATATGGGGTGGAGGTGGTTGGTAGATGGCTAGCAGGAGGGTTAGAGGTGAATGGGTGCTGAGCAACAGTCATAGACATGCTGTTCTTTGAGTAGCTGGAATGAAGATGGGGAAGGTTAGGAGCTCAGCATTCTAGCAGAATAAAAAAAATGGTGGTGTTGTGCAGGAGATGGGAGAGGGCAGAGGATTCAGTATGATAAAAGTAAAGGGGAGGAAGTCACTGTGGAGACAGACTTTTAAAAGCTACAATAAATGCTTTTTTTGAAGGTACCTGTGAAGATGTAGTGGGGAGGAGGGTGTGGTTGATGGATTAGGCCCTGACCGGCCAGAAGGAGCTACTGCTGGGGACCCAGCAGGAAGATTAGCTAAGGACCAGATATGTGAAGCCAGGGACTATGAGGTGGATGGTAGGAAACATAAGAACCCCTTGGGCTTTGGCCTTTGTCTTCCTGCCATTGTAGTGGGAGGCCACCCCATCCCAGGGCAGGGGAGGAGAGGAAGAAAGGTGTCTGGGGCTTAAAATGGAAAAGGTGTGGAGCAGATGCCTTGGGAAGGGGTATAGCAATGAAGTTATGGATTGTGGAAGCCGTGAAGGCCCCTTAAGTTTGGTAAATTAGGTTGTCATGGACCCTGATCTCTTTTTGTGCAGCAAGAGCATTGTTGGAAACAATGGACCAGGCTGGGAAGGCAAACAAGCAAGGCCCACAGAGGACCGAGAGGAAAGTAGATGAACTGTGGATGGGAGACCAGGCCCTTGGTAGAAATGTGGTTATAAGAGAGAACTGGCTGAGAGAAGCATGGGGACTTTCTGAGTCAGATTTTGGCACCAGGTCTTTCTGACTGAGGACTAGGTGGAGGAGGGACAGTTTGAGTGGCTGGAGTGGTATGCAGAGAGGAGCAGAGATGAAGGAGGGGACTAAAGCCTGAGCCTGGGTGTTGGGAAGCTATCCGAGGTTGGGGACAAAGTCTAGGTTAGAGAGAAGGACGGTGGGAAAATGAGGAAGCCAACCCAGAAGAGTTAGGATTGAGTTGTTGGGATCAGCAGTAACAGGCAGTGGTAGACTGTCAAGTAGTGTAGTGTTGTGAACACGGTGGTATTTCTGGATGACTGGTGTGGCAGCTGTGTGCATGGGTATTTTAGAATGGAGCATGACTGAACGTAGCAAAACGTCATGGGCCTTTCTAGGTTATCTTGAAAGGCCTCAGGTTTTTGAAATGATTTCTTCGAAACAGAAGCTCAGGGTTTGTTTATCCTAAAGTTAAAAAAAGTGAGGGGCTCCTGGCCGGCTCAGTGGAGCAAGCGACTCTTGCTCTCTGGGCTGTGAGTTCAAGCCCCACGTTGGGCATGGAGCCTACTTAAAAAAAGAAAAAAAAGTATTACTTTATCTGAGAAACAACTGATTCTATATAAATTCCATTATTATACTGTGATTGTGGCTTTGATCATTTAAAATTCTTAGTTAAAGCTGATTTTGCCACAGAGAATTCATTGTATTTTAGGTATGCTGTTTTTCCATAAACGTAAAATGACTTATTGTGCATCTATTTTTGTTTTATAGAATATAGTCAGTATAACGCTTTGAACGTTCCACTTCACAATAGGAGACATCAGGTAATGATAATGTTTTGATTTTCAGTGATATGTATGTCAAACTTTTAAGAAACAAGAATTTATTGTTTGGGCCTCTGTTTAGTACACTAACCCATTGTGTTTAACTTTTGCTTTACTTTCTCATACATTTTTAAAAAATTGTGTAAGTTGCTACTTTCTGAATTTAAAAGTAATATAGATTTTTGCTCTCATCTGATAACATTGGAACTGAATTACAGGATGCACTTATTTTATGAGCCATTCCTTTTCTGCTAGATTGGTGGACCTTGCACTTACACAGTCTAGATTGAATAGAGGAGGTCTAGTTGCCAAAACTGGTGGCTTTCTAATTTACTTAGATGGGAATATTAAAATCCAAGTGGAAGCAAATGAATTTAAATTCGAGATTAATTATACTGGAATTTAAATGTTTTCTCTAAAAGCAGACTTATACTAAATAAAGTTGCTTGAGAATAGTAATTAGATAGTTAACTTTATGTACTTTTCATTTAAAAGCTGAAGATGCGGGACATTGCCGGGCAGGCCCTGGCTTTTGTTCAAGATCTTGTGACTGCTCTTCTGAATTTTCACACCTATACAGAACAGAGGATTCAGATTTTTCCTATTGATTCTGCCATTGACACTATATCTCCGTTGAATCAGAAGGTAAATTTAACTCAGGATACCTTTTCTTTGCCCTGAAAAAGTAGGAAGACATGTTATTTCTTTTCAGACCACTGCGCATCAGCCAAAGGGCTGTGGAGTAATGGAAGAAAACTATAATTCACAGTCTTTAACCTTAAGATAAAATGTGGCAAACATGGAGATTCTTAAGAAATTAAATACTGGGGAAGTGTGGGTGATAAGGCCAGTAAGTGTTGTAAGGTCATCAAGGAGGGAAGATTGCTATTGGTGGAAGTGTCTGGGAAAGGTTGTCTAGGGATTTGAACAGGCTTCAAAACACGAGCAAGATTTGAGTAAGAGGAGAGAAATAGAACAGGTGTGTTTTCCTCCAGAAGAGAGCAAGACAGGAGCAAAGTCCCCGAGTAGGAAAGCATAAGGGAATGTGTGTGGGGGGTGGGGAGGGAGCAGGATGCAAACTGTTTTGGCAAGAGTGTGAAGTCTTCTCGAAGTAGAGGAATGAGAGGTCAGGTTGCAAAGACAAAAACATGGCTCCAGACTCTGGAAGGTCCCTGGGGTCAGGCTAAGGCCCAGACTTACGCTTTGTATGTAGGATTGGGGCCTTTTGTAGTTTTTTGACTTGGCTGTGATATAATGAAAAGTGCCATTTTATTTTTGGAAAAATCAGTTTGCCGGCCTTTTTCTCTCTCCCTATTTGTACTTACTGTGTAACTTTCATCACTGGGTATGTTTAAAAGCAAAAAAGTGTATGTGGGTATAGTTGACCTTTCCTGCTGGGGTATGGAGTGGGAGTGAAACTGCTTCTCTGGTTGAGCTTTGGAGCATTTTCAGGGTGTGTGACGTTTAAATAAGGAATAAGGAGAGGGTTGACTGTCATTCCCTTCAGTCCATGTGCTTTTTTGGGGCCTGGCAAATTTCTCTCCTTTCTTTCCTTTTTTCTCCCTAGCTAGTTCTAAAAAAGGATTTAAAGTAGCTTGCAAGACCACATTTAACTGAAAAGGAAAAAATAAATAGTGTATTAATTCTGTATTACTGTGTAATAAATTACACCAAAATTTAGTAGTTTAAAACAGCAAACATTTATTATCTCAGACCATTTCTGTGGGTCAAGAATTCAGGAGAAAAGTAGCTGGGGGGCTTCTGCTTCATGATCTCTCATAAAGTTTCAGTCAAGAGTCAGCTGAGGCCGAATTCATCTAAAGACTTGACTAGGGTGGAGCATCTGCTTCCCAGGGGGTGCATTCACGTGGCTGGTGAGTTAGTGCTGGTTGTTGGCTGGAAGCCTTGGTTTCTCATGGAGGTTTCTCACCTCTCCATAGGACTGCTTGAGTGTCCTCAAGACATAGCAATTAACCTCCCCTAGAATGAGTGGTCCAAGAGAGGGCAGAGTAGAAGCCGCAGTGCCTGTTATAACTTATCCCGGGTACTGAGTACCATCACTACTACCATATTGTATTGGTCACACAGACCAGCCTTGAAACAGTATGCAAGAGTACTACAGAAAGCCATAAAAGCTGAGACAGGGATCATTGGGGCTATCTCAAAGGCTGGCCCCCACAGGGAGGAAATTGAGGGATCTTACTATAGATATGTACTCGAAGTGCATCATAATGTGGCTTTCTGAAATGAATCTGCCACTCTTCCTACTTAGCTGATTCTTCTTTCCAGCTTGCTTTCTGTGTATCATGCAGTGTTTCCAGGTTTTTTTTTTTTTTAAGATTTTATTTATTTATTCGTGAGAGACACACAGAAAGGCAGAGACACAAGCAGAGGGAGAAGCAGACTCCATGCAGGGAGCCCAACGTGGGACTCAATCCTGGGTCTCCAGGATCATACCCTGGGCCGAAGGCGGCACTAAACCGCTGAGCCACCGGGGCTGCCCTGTTTCCAGGGTTTGAATAGTGTTTATGTCCATGTATCCTGTAAGTACCAATTAGTATAGCCCAAGCTGGACTCTGGAGTCAAACTAAGGGGGTCCCAGGCACTTTCTGTGTCCCCTTGGGGCAATTTATTTAGCCTCTCTGTGCTTCAGTGTCCTAATATTTAAAATGGAGGATAGGGTACATACTTCACAGGTACATATGTTTAAGTTTGAGGATTAAGTAGATAATATATGTGAAGTACTGAGAATAGTGCCTGGCACGTAGTAAGCACTCAGTAAAGGTTAATTCCGATAATTGTTATACCTTACACATAGGAGGCCCTTGGGAGGGGCTTGATTTTCATCAGTTTTGATCTGACTTCATGAATCTATTGACGTTCATAAACAGTTAAACTTTGGGCCTTTAATTTCACTGTGGGAAAAAGCTTTCAGATGATTTGGGTTGGGAAACAGTATTGCAGCATTTTAATGTAAAAGTTATATTTTATTTTATACTTCCTGTAGTATCAAAAAATATATTTGTCCCTTTTTTGGAATTTTTTTTAGCTTGTTGCTACATAATGGTTATACAGTGAGAATCAAATATGTTAATCTTATCTGAAACACTTTATCACTCTGAAGAATTCATTTATTTCTCAATATTTTATCTTTGGTGCTTTGGCATATGAAAGGTTCTATGTGGTTTTTCTAATAAGTGTGTATTATTTTATTTATTTATTTGAGAGAGAATGCAGGCAGGAAAAGCAATAAGTGAGAGAGGGAGAAGCAGGTTCCCCACTGAGCAGGGAGCCCTACATGGGACTCGATCCCAGGACTCTAGGATCATGACCTGAGCCAAAGGCAGACGCTTAACTGACTGAGCCATCCAGGCACCCCTAATAAATCTGTATTATTGAAGGAGATTCAGAAACCACTTGTTAAAAGATGACCAGAGTGGTTTAGACTTGTCCATAAAATCATAAAGTAGACATTTATGATTGAAGCTCAGAGAGATCAAATGAGTTGCCCAGGGCCAGATATCTATAGTTTGCAGTATGGCCAGTTGAATCACATTTCTGCATAATGAGATTTTACATTTCTGTACTGAGAAATCAGAATTTGAGCCATTATACAATATTTGGATAATTGAGAAACTTCATAAGTGAAAATTAACTTTTTGCTACTAAATTGTCTAAATGCCTGTAGGATTTTTTTTCTGAATTTATTCTTCATACTGAATTAATTCTTTATAAATACTAAGGTATCAGTGACAGTTATAAAAGTTTTTACATCCTCATTCTAGTGATAATTATATATTCCTGGAATTTGTTAACCCTGAACATCATACACAGTAAAAATAAGGAGCTGTCCTTAATAGGCTTGTTTTTTAAAAAATGAGGAACATAACATAAAAATCTTTCATACAGGTTTCTTTTCTTTTCTTTCTTTTTCTTTCCTGAGCCTTCTTTAGAGAAGCAGGTGCTTGGGGAATGCCTGTGGTGGGTTGTAAGGCAGTGTCCCCTCTGTGTTTCCTCCCATGCCTGGTTAAATGATGTCACCTCTCTTCAGGTTCCTCCATTTGGAATGAGATGGGGACTTGGGGACTGTATTTGGGACTGTTAGAGGGTGAGCATCCCTTTTTTGTAAAAGCCAAACTTTTTCTCAAAAAGTTTCCAAAAGAACTTAGGTTTATAACTCAGCGAGTCCATTCACAAATCTCTAGGTATTTGTTATTTTCTAGTGACGTAACTGACGGTTCTTCCCCTTTTCCGTAGTTCTCACAATACCTTCATGAAAATGCGTCCTACGTCCGCCCTCTTGAGGAAGGAATGCTTCATTTATTTGAAAGTATTACTGAGGATACTGTGACTGTCCTGGTAATTTCCTTCTGTGTTTTACTTCTGCAAGTGGAAGCTCCTTTATGTCAAATGACACTATTAACCTTGGAATTATTTTTCTTTTCCAGGAGACAACTGTGAAATTGAAAACTTTTTCAGAGCATTTGACCTCTTACATATGTTTTCTTAGGAAGATTCTTCCTTATCAGTTAAAAAGGTACTTAGCCTTGAGGCCAAGGAGCTTGGGGACTCGTGGGGGGTCACCTGACCTGTGCCCAAGTTAAAATAGTGACACGTGCCCCTTGGCAACTACCGGCTCGCTCTGCACCACAGCCAGTTGGCATGTCTGTGAACAAGGAGAATAATGGCTTGAGCAGCACAAACCTATATTTAAGAAAATTGAATTGTAGTGCATCAGTCAGGGGTTTTTGAGTAGTTCTGTAGTGTGGCTACCGCTATAACCGTGTAATGCTGTGAACCCGTATTTTCAGTGATTGTGAATCACACAGTTCTTGAAAGAAATATTTCAGTTTTATCCTTTTGCTGTAAACGTTTAGGTGGGGGTTATAATAATTAGCTTCCACAATTGGTTGGATCTGTAATCATTAGGTTTCTCTGAAGTGGTGTCTTCTTGTTTTTATTATTGGTGATTTGTTTAAGTTATAAACTAAAAACTTTATCTCCTCCAGCCCTCACGGAAGATACCATTTAGTAACCTTACATATTCCTCGTTAAGTATTTCTGGAAGGGAAAGGGAAAATAATCCATGTAACTGGAAATTTGATAATATTGCTTGTATGTTTTGATACTTTTGTTCTAAAACTGCCAAGACCCCTAATTCATCTAAGTCTTTTCATCCAAAGATTTAACCTTAAAAAAAAAAAAAGTCAAAGAATAATACAACTGGAACATAAGAAAAATAAGAACATATATGTATTATAATATATTGCACAATAAGGGTTAGAAAATATGTAGATGAATAACTTAGAGATATTGAAAATATACAGTAATTATGGTTCATAAATCCTTATAAAACTAAAATAGTAGGTTTACTTTCTCAGAAATGTAAACTTCCACTACTTAAAAAATTTAATATGTGTTAAAAGCCATTTTATTACCTGATTGTAACCTGACCAGGCATTTCAGTAACCAAATTTTACGGTTTGCGGGTATAACAGAATTTTAGGAATCGGAATTAGGACTTAAACTAATAATTATGAATTATAGTTTCATTCAGATTCTTAATCTTATGCTTCAATGAAGTTAAAGTTTTTTGAAAAGACTCTAGAAGTTTAAACAACACTAAATTGAATATACCTTATTGATTTGGCTTATGTTTAAGAGGAACCTATTTGAGAACCATTGCAAAAGTGGTATTTACTACTTGAAACAATTGTGCATTTTTATTTTACCTTAATTTATTTTTTCACGGTTACATTTTTTAGAAATACTGAATAAGTCCTTTTTTGATCTTAGATTCCTATTCTTGGAATGTTTTATCCCCTATCTTCATCCCATATTTATGTTTTTTTTTTTTAAGATTTTATTTATTTAGTCATGAGAGACAGAGAGAAGCAGAGGGAGAGGGAGAAGCAGGTTCCCTGCAGAGCAGGAAGCCCAATGTGGACTCAATCCTAGGACTCTGGGATCATGACCTGAGCTGAAGGCAGATGCTTAATTAACCACACGAGTCACCAGGGTGCCCCATATTTATATTTTAAGACAACTTTTTATCATTGTTTTAAAAACCACATTAATTGACAAGATGACTTTTTTTTTGGTAGTATATGGGCTTTGTATTGAATGAAGCTGTCTGTTATAAAGTAGAGGAAGAGAAGGAAAGGGATATGATTATCATTCCTGTGTTAATAACTTTCCTTGCTTTACCTGCACATTTTTAAGAAACACTGTTAAGAGTCCATGTGTTTTTTTCTCATAATTGTTTTCTCACCTTATAATTGTTTTCCCAAGTAACCACTTAAAATTGAAAATGATACAATGTATTATATGATTGTTAGTCATTTAATTTTAGATTTGGGTGTATAGATTGGTTTTTCAATCTCTTTGGCTTTTACTAACCTTTTTACTAAAAAGGTTTCTAAATGATTTTGTTCGTTAGTTCCTATTTAATTTTCTTTAGGAATTCAGTATGTGCAATATTTTTCTCCTCAGGATTAGGTTTTTTAAACAAATTTTTTAACTTTTAAAAAAGATTTTATTTATTTATTTATTTATTTATTTATTTATTTATTTATTTGAGACAGAGAGAGAGAGAGAGAGAGAGAGAGAGAGAGGCAGAGACACAGGCAGAGGGAAAAGCAGGCTCCATGCGGGAAGCCCTACGTGGGACTCCATCCCAGATCTCCAGGATCAGGCCCTGGGCCGAAGGTGGCGCTAAACCGCTGAGCCACCTGGGCTGCCCAAATTAGGTTTTTTTTTTTTTTTTTTTTTTTTTGTATTTTTCTTCTTCTTCTTCTTCTTCTTCTTCTTCTTCTTCTTCTTCTTCTTCTTCTTCTTCTTCTTCTTCTTTTCTTCTTCTTCTTTTCTTCTTCTTCTTTTCTTCTTCTTCTTTTCTTCTTTCTTCCTTCTTTCTTCTTCTTCTTCTCTCTCTCTTTTTTTTTAAAGTAAGCTCTATGCCCGCTGTGGGGCTTGAACTTATGACTCTGAGATCAAGAATCATATGCTCTACTGACTGAGCTAGCAAGGCACTGCTCCTCAAAATATTTTTAAAGGAAATAATTTTGTGTTGCTCCTAGGATGGAAAGCCAATGAGCACCTGCCTTTGCCTTTTACTTCCATCTGGTCATCTGTTAGCACTAATATCTGCAGCAAATAGGTGTATGTATTGAGGTCTAAAAAAAATGGAACCTATACATGAGATAATTTTTTTTTTTTTTGGAAAGTTTCTCTTTTGGGCATAGTTTGAAAAATCAGATGATTTATTATAGCTGTTTGAAAATTGTTACGATGCTCACTTTTGAAATATCTGCTCATTCCTAGTTTAGAAGAAGAATGTGAATCGTCTCTTTGCACGTCTGCATTGAGAGCCAGGAATCTTGAGCTGTCTCAGGACATGAAAAAGATGACAGCTGTGTTTGAGAAGCTGCAGACTTACATCGGTCTTCTTGCTTTGCCAAGTAAGTTTGTTGGTTGCTCGTAGTTCAACTTAGAGTACAAGAACCTGGAGAAGGGAGCTGTTTAGCTTGTTTGAATAGGAAGAGTATAGGACCTGGAGTCAGAAAAACTTGAATTCAAATCTTCTAGCCCCTTACACATTTATGGCCTTGGCCAAATCACTTTACTACTCTGTACCTGTTTTTCCATTGATGAAATCGAGGTAAAGTGATTATTAAATTAAAGATGTACAATATTAGGCATTAAAGACATGCATTAAATATTAATTCCTTTTCTCTCCATCCTTTTTTTTAAATCGAGAGGGGCAAAGCATAAGAATTGGTAGCAACTTTCCAACAAGTAGCATAGGAGAGAGGTTTAGAAGTAAAAATGTCATTTGTTTCCCTTTGTTCTAGTTTGAAGAGAGTATTTTCGGTAATTGAATGGATCTCAGTTTAAATGATATTTTAAGAATGCTGTAATTTTTCATACTCTGATTTATTTTTTTGTAATAGCTTTAATGTGAGATAATTTATATACCATATAATCTACCCGTTTAAAGTATAATATTCAGTGGTTATTAGTATATTTACAGATATATGCATCATCACATATCAAAGTTAATTTAAAAATATTTTCATCACCTCAAGAAGAAATCTTGTATACTTTAGCTATTACCTTATCCCCCATTCCATACCGCTCTGACACTAAGTGACTTCTAATGTATTTTATGTCTATAGATTTGCCTATTCTGAACATTTTGTATAAATGGAATGATATTTAATTAATCCATAAAAATGGAAACATAAAAAAAAAAAAAAAGGAAACATAGTCTTTTGTGACTGCTTTTTTCATTCAGCATAATGTTCTCAAGATTCATCCATTCTGGGCAGCCTGGGTGGCTCAGTGGTTTAGCTCTGCCTTCAGCCCAGGGCCTGATCCTGGAGACCTGGGATCGAGTCCCACATCGGGCTCTCTGCATGGAGCCTGCTTCTCCCTCTGCCTGTATCTCTGCTTCTCTCTCTGTGTGTCTCTTGTGAATAAATAAATAAAAAATCTAAAAAAAAAATTCATCCATTCTGTTTTATTGCAGAATAATACCCATTATATATCCCACCACATTTTATTTACCCATCAGTTGATGGACAGTTTGTATTGTTTCTACCTTTTGGCTATTATGAATAATGATGCTTTAGATATTTGTGAAGTGTTTGAGTAGGCATAGCCTTCATTTCTCTTGGGTATATACCGGGGGATGGGGTGGATGGTGGTGGGAGGGCGAATTTCTGGGTCATATGTTAACCATGTTTAACTATTAGCAGAACTGCCATACTGTTTTCCAAGGTGGCTTCCCACCAGCAGAGTATGAGGGTTCTGATTTTTCCACATCCTCACCAGCACTTGTTATTATCTGACTTTTTGATTTTAGCCATCTAAGTTTTGTTGTCTAACTTTCTGCAGTGGTATCTCATTGCAGTTTTGATTTGTATTTCCCTGTCATCTAATGATGTCAAGCATTTTTTCATGTTTTATTGGCCATTTGTATGTCTCTTTGGGAAATAGGTTTACTCAGATCCTTTCTCTATTTTTTAATTGAGTTGTCTTTTTATTATTGAATTTTAAGTGTTCTTTATACATTCTAGATCAAATCCCTTTTTTGGTTATATGATTGACAATATTTTCTTCTATTTTGTGGGTTGTCTTTTCACTTTTTTGATGGTGTCCATTGAAGCATGAAAGTTTTTTATTTTGATGAAATCCAATTTAATTTTAATTAATTAATTAATTTTTAAAGATTTTATTTATTTATGAGAGACAGAGAGAGGCAGAAACACAGGCGGAGGGTGAAGCAGGCTCCGTGCAGGGAGCCCAATGTGGGACTCGATCCCAGGACTCCAGGATCACACCCTGAGCCTAAGGCATACACTCAACTGCTGAGCCACCCAGGCCTCCCTATTTTTATTTTATTGCTCATGCTTTTGCTGTCATATCTAAGAATCAGTTGTCAATATGAGGTCATAAAAATTATCCCCTGTGTTTTCTTCTAAGGGTTTAATAGCTTTAGCTCTTATGTTTAGGTCTTTGATCCATTCTGAGTTAATTTTTGTATCTGGGATGGGGTGAAGGTCCAACTTCCTCTTTTGGATGTGTTTATCCAGGTGTCTCAGCATTATTATTATTATTTTTAAAGATTTTATTTATTTATTCATGAGAGAAACAGAGAGAGAGAGAGAGAGAGAGAGAGGCAAAGACACAGGCAGAGGGAGAAGCAGGCTCCATGCAGGGAGCCCAACGTAGGACTCGATCTAGGTCTCCAGGATCACTCCCTGGGCTGAAGGCGGCGCTAAACTGCTGAGCCACCCGGGCTGCCCGTCTCAGCATTATTTATCAAAAAGACTTGTTCTTTCCCTAGTTAATTACCTTGGCTCACTTGTTAAGAATCAGTTGATCATAGATATATGGGTTTATTTCTAGACTCTCAGATTTATTCTATTGATCTATTTATCTATCCTGTGCCAATACTATACTGGCTGTTGCTTTGTAGTTAGTTTTGAGACGAAGTGAGAGTCCTCCTACTTTGTTCTTCATTTTCAAGATTGTTTGGCTATCCTTGTTCCCTTGAAATTCTGTGTGAATTTTAGAATCAGCTGGTTAGTTTCTGCAAAGAAGTTAGGTGGGATTCTGATAGGGATTACATTGAATCTGTAGATTAGTTTGGGGGAGTCTTGTTGGCTGAATTATGTCTCCCTAAAAGATATGTGAAATTCTACCCTAGTACTTATGTATGTAACTTTATTTGGAAATAGCATCTCTGCAGATGTAATCAAAGTAAGATGGGGTTCTACTAGTTTAAAGAGAGCTCTTGTCAGTCTGATGACTGCCATCCTTATAAGGAGAGATGTGGAGACAGAGACACAGGAGAGACTCAGGGAGGCCATAGGAAGATAGAGGCAAGGATTGGAGTTAATCCTGCCACAAGCCAAGGCACCTGTAGGGCTGACGGAAGCTGGGAGGGGCAAGGAACTATTCTCCTCTGGAGGATTTGGAGGAAGTGTGGTCTGGGTAGCACTTTGATTTAGACTTGTGGCTTCCAGAACTGTGAGAGAACTCTTTTCTGTTGTTTTAAATCATCTCCTTTGTGGTACTTTTGATACAGCAGCCCTGGAAAACCACTATGAGAGTATTGCCATCTTGATGATAAGTTTTCTGGTTCATGATCATGGTGCATTTTTCCATCTAGGTAGGCCATCTTTAATTTGATTTCGTAGTTTTTCAGAGTAAGCACCTGATGTTGTTCTCAGGAGGTTCAGCCTTGGGCATGCACACACTAGCCTTGGGGTAACAGTGGTTTTGTCAGTCCCTTTCCCTGTTTTGTTTCTTAATCTTACTAAGGATAAGCTCTACTCATGGCTGACAGACTGCTGTCTCGGTTTCAGCAATGCCTTGGGGGCATAAAGTGCTCTACAGCTGATCCAGTTGAATTTAAGCTTCTTTATAGGTATAGTTTTTGAGATTAGGGTTTAAGGTTTGCTATGACCCCAGAGGGCTCTTCTTAGCTGTTTTTTTCTCTAGTAAACCAGCTAGCCAGTGTAATTTACATCTTTAATGAATCTATCGTTTAACTTACCATTTAGGTAATGAATCTAGTTTAACTTACATCTTTACTGAATCTACCAACTTCCTGTTAACTGCTTTCATCACAAGCTCTATTATTCCTGAGAGCACCTTTAGAATTGAATTTCTCCATGCTCTGTTGAGAATGAAATCAATTCCTTTGGGAACAGATTCAGAGTTTTCTGTTTTAAGGCTTGTACCTCCCTTGTGCCAAATCTCCGAGCCATGTTTCTGGTGCTGGAGGTGGGGACAATGATGCCCTTTCCTCAGAATAACAGTCTTGCTTTAGTAGCTGAGCACTGGTGGAAGGGGTAGGCCACAGCCTATGGTCTCCGTGGCTTGCCTTTTTCAATGTGGATAAAATGAGCTGGGGCAAGGGGCTAGAGAACCCCAGTATTCTCAGCAGTACTGTGCTCAGGGTAGAGCCTCCATCCCAAGAGTTGGGGCTGGGCGGAAAAATTCCCACCCCTGTCATACTCACCCAGAACTTAGTTTTGGGTCGAGGGGAAAGATGCAGCCCTCCAGCTGGAAGTTAGGGGAGAGTTGTATTCTTGGCCTCACCAGTCTGGAGTGCAATTTCTAGCTCACTGAGCTGGTGAGAGGAGGATGAAAATGGGTCTTTGTTCAAATACTGCAGATTCTGGCTGTTTTTACTGAGTTGTTAAAGATTTTATTCCCCCCCCCCCCCATTTTAAAAAGATTTCCTTGAATAAATGTTTCTTCATTTGAAGTATGCACTTAGGACCATTTTCAAAGTCTGTTTATTTTAAAACAATTTTCAGGGGCACCCAGTGGCTTAGTCAGTTAAGCATCTGACTTTGGCTCAGGTCACGATCTCAGAGTCCTAGGAAGGAGCAGCGTCAGGCTCTGCACTCAGGAGGAGTGTGCTTGTCTCTAATCACTTACTCCTTTGCCTCTCTCCCCCCCCTCCTCTCCTCGCCTCATGTGCTTGTGCTCTCTCTTTCCCTAATAAATAAATATTAAAAAATAAAATAATTTTCGCCAGTTTTTTGGGGGAGTGAATCTGTGAAGCTACTCATGCTGTCATGCCAGAAGTGGGACTCTGAATAATGGTGTTTTTAGTTATGTTCAACAAATAATAATGTATAGGGAAAGAAAAAATTGAGAAATGCATTTTGTAGTAACAAGGTGAAAACTCACAAACTTTCATTTCAAAAAGAATCATAAAATATGTTATCCTACGTAACAATTTAATTTTGATTCTTAACCATTAAAAATATTTGTGGATATGGATGATGCAAATCAGTTGTATGTGTCTATCACCATTATATCTGAATGTGTCTACAAAGATTTCAAGGGCCATTATTTTCAAAACATCACAAGCAATCTTTAAAAAGTAGAGGAAGAGGGTGGGCTGTCAGTTTTTCAGAAGTCTCCTGGGAAAATGCTTAGACTTGTGATTTTGGTTTCCTAGGTACAGAGCCAGATGGACTCCTTCGGACAAACTACAGTTCTGTCTTAACAAACGTTGGTGCTGCTCTGCATGGATTTCATGATGTCATGAAAGGTGAGGCTTGAAAAGAACATAAATAAGCTGAAAACCTTCATCTTACTTTCTCAGATCTGCCTGAATGAGATTTAAACAAATACTGCCAAGGCTAATAGACCCCAGAAAAAGGCTTAGTAGCATTTGGCTTATGTTGGAGTGCACAGCTCACCGCCGTCTGCTTTTTCCATCTGCTTCATTTCTGAAGGTAAACAAAGTGCTGAAGAGAAACCCTTGTGCACAGTACTTTAGCCAAAAATACATTGCACTGATTTAAGGCAGGTGTGTGAATTTTATCAAGCTAGACATGCCATTCAGAGGCATTTAGCAAAACATTTCGAACTCGTTAGAGCCCACGCGTTTAGGAATTGAGGAAACCAGGGTTTAAGGTTCCAAGAGAGCTTTCCACCATCCTGTGCATTTTTACATCTAAAGTGCCCATTTTGGGCAGCCCTGGTGGCGCAGCAGTTTGGCACCGCCTGCAGCCCGGGGTGTGATCCTGGAGACCCGGGATCGAATCCCACGTCGGGCTTCCTGCAGGGGGCCTGCTTCTCCCTCTGCCTGTGTCTCTGCCTCTCTCTTTCTCTCTCTCTCTCTCTCTCTCTCTCTGAATAAATAAATAAGTCTTCAAAAAAATAAAAAATAAAAATAAAGTGCCCATTTTAAGTCCTGTTTTGTTCAGGGGAACCTTAAGAAGTGAAGGTCTGGTTTTAAGCTTTGGTCAGTTTTTAATTGCTATGTACTAAGAATATAGTAGGCTGAAGGACATTTCATATTATTCTTAGCCAACTGTGATTCTTAGTCGACTTTTTAATCTATAGGTCTGCATGGCTTCTAGGGTTTTTCCTTCCTTTCTTTTCCTTTTGAAGACAGTTGGGGCAGGAGATGGAGGAAAGGGCAGAAGCAGTTGCCAGAAATAGCCCAGATTAATAATATGCTAGATATTCTTTGTGGTGTTGAAGTAACAATTAGGAACCCATTACGAGTTTCACAGAAAATAATTTTAAAAGCCTAGAAGTGTTGGAAAGCATGTACAAGACAGGTATATTCAGGCCCCTATGTAGATTGGCAGGGAACCCTTCTTAGTGCCAGCAGTATTAGCTAGCCCCATCTTACCCTTCAGTATGGAGAATGAGCCTTTCTGTGGCTTGTCTCTAATTATGAGGAATTTTAAAAATCATTATACTTGTGGAGCTATCCCTGGCTGTGGGAATCACAGCTTAAATAGATACTCTTGGTGGCCAGTGACCATAATCAGCCCCAACTCAGCAGAAGTAGTCTGGTGTGCAGAGAAACTAAGAGCCTGGTTGGTGCCTTTTTCCTATGCAGCTTTGGGTTTGAGGAATTCAGACTTAGCTGTGATCCTCTCTTCCAGAACTTTAGTTAACTGAGAAATAGGCCATTGAAACCACAGGTAGTTCTGTTGCTACATTTTTGGGTTCTATTTTCTAAAGTTTGCTATGCCCATATTATGATTTGTTTGTGCTAGTGGTTTCTCTTGCATTCCTATAAAGAAGGGGCTAGAAAGTGGAGGGTAGCTGTCCAATAAGAAGGGTTTTAAAGCTTCACTTACATTAAAAAAAATCTTGGTTTTATTTCTATTTTAATTAATCTATGATTTTTACAGATTTTTTTTTAAAGATTTTTAAAAAAGTAATCTCTATCCACACTGTGGGGCTCATACCTACAATCCTTAGATCAAGAGTCACATGCTCCACCAACTGAGCCAGCTGGACCCTCCCTATATAGATGCTTTTATTCATACATACATAAGATTAAGAATCCACCAAGTGGCCCAAATTGAAGAATGTTACTGTTGTCAGTTGAGGCATAAGTCGATGGAACTTATGGGAGGATCAGAGCCCCAGCCCCCCAACCCCCTTAGTGCCTCCATTTGTTTCTGTCCTTGCAAACATAATATAAAGAGAATATTGGGAAACAGGAAGGGCAGTTGGCAAGATTATGGGGTCCTGTTGTTAGATATACGATTCAAATTGGTCTTTTTACCGAGCATGGAAGACTACTGTTTATCTCTCAGGGACTCAGAATGAAACATCAGCTGGTATTAACAGAAGAAGCTTTGCGTTTCAGAGAACTCTCAACCTCTTCCTTTCCTGCTTTGCCCTGAGTAATTGCTTGATCGAAGTCAGCAGGCAGGCAGGCAGGTGTCAGTGTAAAAAGAGAGCTAGAGTTTTATAAACATATCTATCCTACATGGATTCAAAATAGGAATTAATTAATCATTTAACAAGGGAATTCTAAGTGAGAATTGTTGATTTTTAGGCTCAGGTCTAAAGCAAGTAGATTCATAGGAAACAGAAAAATAAATCTCTGGCGTAGGTCACATGGTTTCTTTGTTCTTTTTGGATTTAAAATTTAATGTCAAGGAGCATCCTAAATAATTGAAATATTTGGACTCAATAAAGAGTAAACAATTGAATCAAGAGGATTATTACTGTCAAACTACAGTGGCACTGTTCAGTTGAAACCGTGTCAGTATTCATAGTATTGTATAACTTTCATAAGTATCTCAGTCATATACCAATCACTTAAGATTACTTGCCAACCAAGTTGTATTATACCTTTGTGTACTTGCAGTAAAATAGCAACTACAACTTTCTGTGATGTGTAGAAAGAAAATGTCTGTGTTAGGGACTAGCAAGTTCAGTATATAAAAATGTTCAGTGGGTTGCCTCGGTGACTCATTCAGTTAAGCGAATGACCCTTGATTTTGGCTCAGGTTATAATGTCAGGGTCCTGGGATCAAGCCCCTCATTGTGCTCCTTGCTCAGTGGGGAGTCTGCTTGAGTATTCTTTCTCTCCCTCTCCCTTTGCCCATCTCCCCAGCTCGTGTGTGCACATATGCATGCTCTCTCTCAAATAAATAAATCTTAAAAAGAAATGTTCAGTATTCCAGTTGAATTTTTATTCACTTGGATATCTTATGAATATATAGAGGATAATCACTTATTTGTAAAAATATAAACATAAGAGTAATATACCAATTAGTTGGTTCCTTTGCTGTGACAGTTGTACCATAGTAATGTAAGATGTTAACAATAGGGGAAACTGGCTAAAGAGTATACAGAAAATCTCTGTAACTTTTCTGTGAATGTAAAACTATCTTAAATTATAGTTTATATATATACGTATATATGTATACTAAATATATAAATAAAACAATTCTCCAGTTTTAAAATTTTAGTAAAAATAATTCTATCCATAAAATAATGATTTTGTGTTAAAATAGCATGATCATATCAGGTTAAACCTCAAATACCATTTCTTTCTAACTAGTCTTATTTCTTTTTAATTCTCCATAGTCTAAAATCAACTAGATTCCTTGATTCTGAGTAAATGCAATTCTCTGCATACACATCTGTTATAAAAATTAATTTTCATATTTTGTGATTTATTTTTCACCTTGCTGGTAATGATAATGCTGTTGTGAATGAAATATTCTAAAACCATTCAGAGGGGAATGAATTGTGAACACTTTGTTATTTAAAAATATAATTACCCTTCCTTGTAAATCAGTGTTGTCTTAAGAATTCTCCCACTATCCCTTATTTACAGGACAAAATCATTCTTTCTCAGAGACCCAGAAAACCCCCAAGTTTAGTTGTTTGGCCAGTTTCATCACTGCAATTTCTCTTAACACTTTTATCTAAGTCTCTCTCTCATGTGCTTTTTACATTTTTTTAAAGATTTTATTTATCTGTGAGAGAGGCAGAGACACAGAGGGAGAAGCAGGCTCCCCACAGGGAGGCCAATTCAGGCCTTGATCCCCGGACCAGGACCATGCTATGAGCCGAAGGCAGAGACTCCACTGCTGAACCACTAGGTGTCCCTCTCCTGTGCTTTTCTAACCACAGGCTTTGTTGGAATATTTGGGGATTGGAGGATGTAGCCTGTGAAGCCAGGCAGGGGAGTGTTAACTCCCGGTTTGGCTCTGCAGACCCTTGCCAGTGTTAGGGTGTGTGCTAGCAAACTAGCTAAGGTCCAGTGAGGGTTGCGGGACATTGTACCTGTGTTAGTTGTTCTGTTCCAGCCCCGTGGTTCGCTTATATGAGTACAAGATAAATTTTCATTTGTGCCTGCCCAGACTATCCAAACAGCGTTTTTAACTGGTAAATACTGGTCAGGGTCATTTACCCAGCACTAGAATAAGGGTAAACACTCAAATGAGGGATAATCAGATCCACAAGCTGGTGGCTGTAATGGAGACACCGAGATGGTGTTAAGAGACCCTTATTTGGGGATCCCTGGGTGGCTCAGCGGTTTAGCGTCTGCCTTTGGCCCAGGGCGCGATCCTGGAGTCCTAGGATCAAGTCCTGCATCGGGCTCCCGGCATGGAGCCTGCTTCTCCCTCTGCCTGTGTCTCTGCCTCTCTCTCTCTCTCTATGTCTATCATGAATGAATGAATGAATGAATGAATGAATAAATGAATTAAAAAAAAAAAAGAGAGACCCTCATTTGTCTCTATTCTTTCCACATGGATTTGTGACCTACTCAGGGTGATCCTGTTAGAGTTGGGACCATTTTTGTTGTTGCTGTTCAAATATTACTGTGTATGTCTCTAAGAGTAGATATGCAATTTGTATATGGATAATAATAATTTCCATTTGATTGCTTTTATAGATATTTCTAAACATTACAGTCAGAAAGCTGCAATAGAGCATGAACTTCCAACAGCAACACAGAAGCTCATTACAACGAATGACTGTATCCTGTCATCAGTAGTGGCATTAACAAATGGAGCAGGAAAGGTAAGTTTTCTCTGGTTTATATTGACATTAAATTTAATTTTTAAGTAAGCTCCTTTTTTCCCCTTGAATGACACAGGGAAACTAATCTGTAAAAGGACTTTGGAATATCCGACTTTTTTGTAAAATAAAGTTGTCTCCTTTTTCCTTCTCCCTACCCAATATTTAAATCAATATGGGGGGATCCCTGGGTGGCGCAGCGGTTTGGTGCCTGCCTTTGGCCTGGGGCGCGATCCTGGAGACCCGGGATCAAATCCCACGTCGGGCTCCCTGCATGGAGCCTGCTTCTCCCTCTGCCTGTGTCTCTGCCTCTCTGTCTCTCTCTGTGTGACTATCATGAATAAATAAATAAAATCTTTAAAAAAATAAATAAATAAAGCAATATGGGAGTGACTGTGACTGATTAGCATATGTGATGAGTAAGTAGATCACTCACAGTTTCTTTTTTAGGAAGATACTTGATGATCAGTACACATCTTTGTGTATATCAAATGTCTGCTTTATAGAAATTGGGAACATATATAAAAAGAAAAAAGAACCAATAAAACCTTCATTAATATTTTGTTTTTTTCCCTTTTAGTATTTTTTGTTGTTTTTGGTAACATTTGTTACAGTGCTACGTCTGTGGTTTTCTTTCTTTCTTTTTTTTTTTTAAGATTTATTTATTTATTTATGATAGACACACAGAGAGAGAGAGAGAGGCAGAGACACAGGCAGAGGAAGAAGCAGGCTCCATGCCGGGAGTCCGACCCGGGACTTGATCCCTGGACTCCAGGATTGCACCCTGGGCCAAAGGCAGGCACCAGATTGCTGAGCCACCCAGGGATCCCCCTCTTTTTTTTTTTTTTTTTTTTTAAGATTTTATTTATTTATTCATGAGAGACACAGAGTGTGATTTTATTTCTTAAGTGCTTTTAAGGTGATTTCAACATGTGTCTTTTCATTGAGCCATTAATACTAGATATGATCATTTGGATCATTAAGCACTTAATTATTATAAACTGACCAAAATGCATTTTCTCTAAAAATTCTATCTTGGATATTCTGGTTTCAGCACTTGTCCCGTTCTCAGTATGTGTTCATGTGCCTTTAGTGATTCAGATTTCTCTGAGAATAGCCCTTATGTGTGTAACCTGAAGGACTGTATTCAGAGCTATCTTAGTTCATTTATTTCAGCAGATGCAACCTAATTTCTCAAGGAAATTTCTCTATCCGTATTTATATACCATTATTTTTCTGACAGGTTGTCTATAATAGAAGCACTTTTTTTTTTTTTTTTTCGGGTAATTAAGTTAATCAGAAGTGATCACAGATCATATAATATATTCAGTGTCATCTTTCCCAGACTCAGACTGGTCTTTGTGACATGTTGCTAGAGTTTGGGGCCATCATTAAAGGTCCTGTCAGTTCACAGATCTGTGCCTACAGGGTTCCTCCGCCAGAAGAGCATCCCTGCTGCTCCCTCTTGAACGCTTACATCTATAGGCTGCTGAAGCTTTCTGAAGATAATTCTAACTTAGATTCCATTAAGAAAAATTCTAGATAAAGGGAACATTGACATTTTAAAGGAATCTCTGCATTTTTCACCTTTTATGAAAACTCTGAAATATTAAATACCTAGATCCTCACAGCTAATTTTAGAATTGTTTTACCTGAAACCTTAAAATGTCTCAAGGATAGGTCTATGATCTTCATTCTGAATTTTTATAAGTGGTTTTTAACTGAAATAAGTATCTGAACTAACATTAGTCGGTAGCAGTTTAATTCTTAGCTAATATGATTTGATTAAGCAAAATTTTATAGTGTATGATTTTTAAAAGCCCAGTAAGAAAATGTCATATATGCACATTGAAGAACATTTAGGAAGTGTACAAATATTAAAAGGAGGAAAAGGGATAAACCTCACCGTATACTGTTGTGACCTAAAATGCAAACCCTCGGTATGTGATTCTCTATGTCATTAGAAGGAATATAAGGCTTAGAATCCTTTATTTTTTCGAATACTACCTCATGTAGAATTTCATTTGACGTAGTAGAATAATTGATGAAGAAATTTAAACTTTCAGACCATTAGCGATTTGTTGCTTCCTTTTTGAACAATTTCTGCCAAGGTGTAGGATATTTTGTTCTCCATGTTCTTATTTATCAAAATAGGATATTCTTCAATGTATCTAATAACACTTTAGTTTTTCTGGCTACTAACCTTCCTGGACATTACTTAAGATGCCATGTCATGTCTCATGTTGGAATTTGAAGCATTCAAAGTTAAAATACGAATAGAATGTATAAATCCAAACATGGATATTTTGAGAGTAGTGGCAGAAATCACTGAGGCAGATAGCTCATGAACATCATCTACAGAATAAACCAGAATTAGTCTTGGTTTTCAGGAAGAATAGAAATTTGTCTAGATTAAGACCTGTCAGAAGTCTGGACTCAACCTTTATACTGGTATTGTCTTTTTATTACAAATCATCGCCCTAGGTATTCTCCTTAAATAAGTAAGTATGGGCTTTAGGGCAGGTGTTGAAATTTCATTTCCATTCTCAGCAACTTTAACTGCTCCAAAAACTATTAGATATATATGTTAGATATATTACTGGAAAACAAAATCTATCTTCTTGTCACACTTGGTTTAGATCGCATCTTTCTTCAGTAACAATGTGGACTACTTCATTGCTTCTCTGAGCTACGGGCCTAAGACAGCGAGTGGCTTCATTAGTCCTCTTTCAGCTGAATGCATGCTGCAGTACAAGAAAAAAGCTGCTGCCTACATGAAGGCTCTGAGAAAGGTTTGTGCGCTGCCGTTGAATTCATATCAGAGGAAAAATCAGGAATCATTCCAGAGAATTGCAAGAGTCTTTCCAAGTTCATATTGTTTAGATTTTACACAACTGGGGGCACAGCTGGTCGGTGGGTACTGGGGGAGGTCTTTGGGAAGGAGGAGGTGACAGAGACCTACATCTTAATGAATGTGTGATCTATGCATAGGCCATGTTGAACTCATGTCCCCAAGTTCCCGGTAGGAGTGTCTAGAATGAGGCAGCCAGGCAGCCAGTAAGTATCAAACTTCAGAAATCTCAAACTTGTAGAAACAAAAAAATAGAAATATATTTATAATTTTTTCCTAAATATCAGAATACAAGGTCATTGCAAAAAGAAGTCAGAAGATACAGCAGTATGTGAAGACGAAAATTATAGTTGAACCAGATCCCCACCATCCAGAGGTAGCTACTTTATTAGAGTATATCTATATCCAAAAACCTTTTGGTGCATGTTTGCACACACAAGGAAATACACACATGTATTTGCCATGAAAAGCGGTGTATCTGAATATGTATACTATTTCAGAATCTGGTTTTTTCCTCTTAGTGAATCATGGATATAAAAATTGTGATTTTTATGTATCAAATAATATAGGTCTATAAATAATTGTTACAGTATTTCATTCTGTAAATTGTGTGATAATTTAATTAACCAATCCATTGCTTGTGGATATTTAGGTTGTTTTCTGTTTTTCACTATTATATGCAGCACTACAGAAGATATTCTTGCACATGCAACTTTTTGTGCCTTTGTTATTACCTTTTTCCCTAATTTTTTAAAACAGTTAGTTATATATAATGCATAAACCCCTTCTTACATTACATTAGAGCATTACAACTAAAATTCAGTCCCTAATTCCACTTTCTCTTCAGAGGTGACTATAGTACTCAATTTGGCATATAATCCTCCAAACTCTTGGAGCATTTATCTAAACTTCCAGACAATATACAATAAATAGAGTTTTCTTTCTTTCTTTTTTTAACCTAAAATCTACGTTTCATTGTGCAACTTGATTTTTTTCATTTAAAACGTTTTAGGGATGCTTGGCTGGCTCAGTGAGAACATTTAACTCTTGATCTCAGGGTCCTGAGTTTGAGCCCTACTTTGTGTGTAGAGAGAACTAAAAAAAAAAAAACAACTTAAAAAAACTTAAAATGTTTTAGATGTATAGAATTGCAGAATCACTATGTTGTACACCTGAAACTAAAGTAACATTGTCAAATATATTTTTTTAAAAAAAGAAAAAATGTTTTAGAGATCTGTGTCATTAACCTATGGTGGCTATTCTATAATATGGATGTTCTGTGGCTCATTTAGGTATTCCCTATTGGTGGGCATTTAGTTCATTGCAGTTTTTTACTATTATGATAATACTGCAGTGAATAACTTTATAAATACCTCAGGCACTTGTATGGAATATTGAGCAGTAGAATATTATGGATTGTGTGGTTTGCACATTTAAAACTTTCATGTTTATTGTAAATTGTCCTTAAGAGTAGCTGTACAGTTTTATACTCTTAACAATGTATAGGGCTACCCATATCCCTATATTTGTCTAATTAATTATGTCTTTAAGATTAATTTCCCAAAATGGAATTGCTTCAAAGTCTGTAAATCTTCCAAATTTTGGCACATTTTTCCCAGACTACACTTCAGAAGGTTACCTATTTGTAGTTTATCAGCAGTAGAAGTATACATTTAACCCATGAACTTAATAATTATCTATCTCAGAGACAAGAGGTTTTTTATTGTTATTTTAATTTGCATTTCTTTGCTTATTGAAGTGGAATGTCCTTTTGTAAAGTTATTGTTTATATTCATTCTGTCAGTTCTCTGTTCATTGTTAACCTATTTTTAGAAAAATGTTCCTAATTAGGGTTGAAAGAGCTCCCTAGTATACTAAGAATTTTATTTAATTTTTAATTTTTTATAGTAAAAGATGTCAGTACTGTGTCTGTGTACTATGTACTATGTCAAGTATTTCCCCTAGTTTGCTGTAGTATTTTTTCAAAATATTAAGTTTTAATTCTTATATCATTACAGTCTTTTTCTTTATGGTGGTGATTCTCAGCCAGGGATACTTTTCAAGACTCTAGAAATGTTCACCTACATTTTCTTTTTTTTTTTTTTAAGATTTTATTTATTTATTCTTGAGAGAGAGAGAGAGAGAGGCAGAGACACAGGCAGAGGGAGAAGCAGGCTCCATGGAGGGAGCCCCATGTGGGACTCGATCCCAGACCCCAGGGTCATGCCCCGGGCCAAAGGCAGCGCCAAACCACTGAGCCACCCGCGCTGCCCTCACCTACATTTTCTTCCATTATTTTCATGGTCTAAATTTTTAAGTTCAAGTCTTTAATCCATCTTAGATTCATTCTGATATGGGTGTGAAAAGGGGATCTAAGTAGATATTTTTCTAAATTATTAACTGGTTGTCCTTACAGTGTTTATCCAGTCTGTTCTTTCTCCACTGATTAAAAAAATGCACCATTTATCACGTAACATCTTTTTGTCTGTGCTTTTGTGTGTTTCTAGATTTTCTGTCCTCCTCTTTTATCTATTTTTGTTTGTTTTGGAAAGTTTTATTGGGGATTTAATTGGCATACAAAAACTGCATATATGTGTATTTTTAAAGATTTTATTTATTTATTCATGAGAGACACACAGAGAGAGGCAGAGACATAGAGAGAGAAGCAGGCTCCCTGTGGGGAGCCTGATACGGGACTCCATCCCAGGACCCCGGGATCATACCCTGAGCCGAAGGCAGACACTCATCTCTGAGTCACCCAGGTGCCCCAAAATTGCATATATTTGAAGCTTACAATTTGATAGGTTTTGACATTGTCTACACCTTTGAAATCATGGACAAGACAATGCCTCATAGTAATCTTTACTCCTGCTTCTCTGCCCCATCTCTTGGTAATCTGCTTTTTTATTTTTTAAATTGAGATATAAGTGACATACAGTATCATATAGTTTAAGGTGTACCACATAATGACTCAACATTTATATATATCACAAAGTGATCACTAAGATAAGTCTAGCAACCATTTGTTACCATACAAAGTTACTCGGGATCCCTGGGTGGCGCAGCGGTTTAGCGCCTGCCTTTGGCCCAGGGCGCGATCCTGGAGACCCGGGATTGAATCCCACGTCGGGCTCCCGTTGCATGGAGCCTGCTTCTCCCTCTGCCTATGTTTCTGCCTCTCTCTCTCTCTCTCTCTCTCTCTCTGACTATCATAAATAAATAAAAATAAAAAAATTTAAAAAAAAACAAAGTTACTACTTATATCCTTTATGCTGTACATTTGTATCCCATGTCTTATTTATTTTATAACAGGAAGTTTGTACCTTTTAATCCCCTTTCCCTGTTTTGCCCATGTTCCCACTCCCCTCCCACCTGACAACCATCTGATTGTTCTCTGTATCTGAGTCTGTTTCTATTTTTTTTTTTAATTTGTTTTGTGTTTTAGATTTCACGTAGAAGTGAAATCATCTGGTATTCGGTTCAAGTGCATATGGTTTTAGTTAGTGTAGATTATAAGTGGAATGACAAGTCCCTCTTTATTATTTTTCTTTAAAAAAAGTTCCTTGTCACATTAGTAAAGGAAGCAGTATATGTTGGCGTGTATCTGAGTTTATGATTGAACCCCATTTAGCATTCTTATTCATGTAGATAAGATCAGGGAATGCTATGCTCTCTTTAACTCTTATGATGCTTTTTCCATAGCCGCTCTTGGAGTCTGTGCCTTACGAAGAAGCACTGGCAAACCGCCGGGTCCTTCTTAGCTCTACTGAAAGTCGAGAAGGCCTTGCACAACAGGTATGGCACCTGATAAATCATGCCACTTGTTAATTGAGCATAGATGTTAAATCCCCTGGAGAAGCCTTTTAACACAGATAGAACCATTTAAAAGGCAATATAAGTAAACATGTAAAATTAATTGTTTAACACGTAGTGAAAAGCACCATGAGCATAATTCATTCAAGAACATTTGTTGATACTCTAAATAAGTCATTTTGATTCAGTTGGTATTGTAATTGCCACCAAAGTGATATTAACACACCTGAGATGCAGTAGTTCTTTTTTTTTTTTGCTACGCATTAGATTTAAATGGAAATAAGGCAAAAAAAAAAAATAGGAGTTAGAGACTCAATGAGTTATCTTAATTTTTTAAATGAGCAATAATGAAAAATTTCTAATATTCACTTAGTTGGTCAATTGAATTTGGGGGCTAGGTGGAGGTGAGGGGGATTAACTTTTCCAGAAGTTGGTGCACTCTGGACCTGGTTTAGCTTTTATCAGAGACTTACTTCAACAGCAGGCTTGCTCTTAAGTTTTTGAAGTATTTATCTTCAAAGAGAGTGCAAATAAGTTCACCCAAGACTTTTATTTTGTCTGTGCTGGCCTATATCACTTATCTTTTCAACATTAATATGCTATGAAGTTGGAACTAAAAATTTAATTCAGAGAGTAATTCCTGAGAAACAAAAATCCTGCGATAAACGATAAAATGTAGAATACTTTAAAAATTGATTTTCAATCTTCTTATTTTATGTAAGGAAAGTAAGACTCAAAGAAAGTAAGCAGCTTTTACCCAGAGTAGCTGGGAAGTGGGAGAACTGTGGCTGCAGAGCTGTTGCTTTTCCCACTCTGCCATTGACCAGCTGCAGGCTAGTCTGAGAAGCACTCTAGGTGTTACTTCCTGCCTCTCTGAAGTGAGAATAATATCTGCCTTTCAGGGTCGTGTAGGGATTAATTGAGCCAATGGGAGGCAGTGTGATACAGTGAAAAGAATCAGAGTTGTGAGCCAGACAGATGGGGTCCCAAATCCTTGCTCTGCCATTTGCTAGCTTAGCAGGTGGTTCAGCTGCTGGGGGCTTTAGTTCTGCTCTTTGAGAAATGAGAATTGAAGGATTGTGAGGCTTCAGTGGGATAATGGCAGGAAAGTACCATGAACAGCATCTGCTGCATAGTAATTGCTCAACCATGATAGTTGGTAGAGCATTGGAATTTACTATAAGATTACTTTAATTTTCATGTAATTTCAAGCTTTTATTTGTCCTGAGAATTAGTTTTTTAAACTTCTTACTGAAGGGAATGTAACGTACTTAAGAAAAGTGTACAAATAATTAATGTATGGTTGACTCTTGAACAACATGAGGGTTAGGGGCATTGACCACCCCCCCTAACTTTTGACTCCTCCAAAACTTAACTACTAATAGCCTTCTGTTGACTGGAAGCTTTACTAATAACATAAACAGCTGATTAACACATATTTTGTATATTATGTGTATTATATACTGCATTCTTACAATAAAGTAAGCTAGAGAAAAGATGTTACTAAGAAAATCGTCAGAAAGAGAAAATACATTTGTAGTAGTGTACTGTGTTTATTGAAAAAAAGCCTTGTGTAAGTGGATCCATGTAGTTCAGACCTGGGTTGTTCAAGGGTCAACTGTATATCCCAATGAATTTTCACAAATAAACATACTGATGTAATGAGCACCTAGATAAAATTTTTAAAAAAGAACATTTCTTTTTGTAAGGTATACCTTTAAAAAAATTACTGGAAGCCTTCCTCATGCCTTTTTCCAGGTATTACTCTCCTTGCCCCCAAAGAGAGCTATCATCCTGTGTTCTAATATAGTAGATTAGTGAAAAGTTCAGTAAACAGAATTTTCATTAAATGAGGTTATAATAATATATAACCTGGTTATATATTATTATATATAATAATATATATATTCAGGTCTGGTTTCTTTCGTTTAACATATTTGTGATATTCATCTGTTATATGTGAATGTAGTCTGTCCATTTTCATTGTTGTTTAGTATTCTACTGTGTGAATATGCATTATTCTCTTTTACTGACTGTATTTGAGTGGTTTCAGGTGTTTGGCTATCATAATGCTACTGTGAGTGTCCTTACCCATGTCTTCTGGTAAACGTGCATCCTCTGTTGAGTGTACACCTGGAAGCAGAATTGCTGGGTCATAGGATATGATGTTGTCAGCTTTAAAAATCTAGCCTAATAGTTTTTCGAAGTGTTTGTCCCAAATTC
This sequence comes from Canis aureus, assembly GCF_053574225.1. NCBI lineage: Eukaryota > Metazoa > Chordata > Mammalia > Carnivora > Canidae > Canis > Canis aureus. The sequence continues at coordinate 53,225,313 of NC_135621.1, forward strand.
CAGTCCTCCTAGCACTATATGGTAGTTCCAGTTGCTCCACAAGCATGCTCACCTTTGTATTTTCTGCCTTTTTAATTTTAGTCATGTGGGTGGTTTTAAATTGCCTTTTCTTGATAGTGACCTTGAATACCTTCTTTTTTATGTTTTTAGTCTTGTTCGGTGTCCTTGTGTTTTCCCCCCCTCTATTTTTTTCTTTCTTTCTTTCTTTCTTTCTTTCTTTCTTTCTTTCTTTCTTTCTTTCTTTCTTTCTTTCTTTCTTTTTTCTTTCATTCATTCATTCATTCATTCATTCATTCATTCATTTATGATAGTCACACAGAGAGAGAGAGAGAGAGAGGCAGAGACACAGGCAGAGGGAGAAGCAGGCTCCATGCACCGGGAGCCCGACGTGGGATTCGATCCCGGGTCTCCAGGATCGCGCCCTAGGCCAAAGGCAGGCGTAAACCGCTGTGCCACCCAGGGATCCCCTCCCCCCTCTATTTTTCTTTTGGGCTGTCTTTTTCTTACTAATTTGTAGGAGTTTTTGATATATTTGAGATATGAGTCCTCTGTTGGATACATGCTTTGCAGATGCCTTCCATTTTGTGGCTTTCCTTTCCACTCTCTTGATATCTTTGGATGAATAGAGATTTTTAATTTTATTCTTCACTTCCTCAGTTTCCAGTTGTGCCTCTTGTGTTTTGTTCAGTATTTCCTTTGCCCTGTTTAACAATCAGGCTTTTTGTTTTCACCTCTGGGAAGTAGTTGGGGTTGATGTTCTGTGAAGCCTTTCTTGAGCCACTAGGTTTTTTTCTGCATCATCATCTAAAGTGTAGAACTCTTGTTGCTTTTCAAGGTTCAGCAGAGTTTGGAAAAGATCTCTAAACTGGAGCAAGAGAAAGAACATTGGATGTTGGAAGCACAGTTAGCCAAAATCAAGCTAGAGAAAGAAAACCAGCGATTCGCAGATAAGCTGAGGAGTACGAGCAGTGGGCAGGGTCTCGGGCTGGCCCAGGAAAATCCCACTGGGGCGAATGCGACGGGCCAGGAAGAAACCTCGGCTAGGGCTGCACTGGAGCCTGCTCATAGCACCAGTCTGGTAAGTGTTTTCTTCTTCTTTTTTTAAAATGCTAATTGGTAAGGACTTAACCTAGTGTTTGGTGTTACCATCTAAGTTACATGTCAGTGGGGGTCCCTGGGTGGCTCAATCAGTTAAGCATCCAACTTTTTTTTTTTTTTTTTTTTTTTTTTTAAAGATTTTATTTATTTATTCACGATAGTCACAGAGAGAGAGAGAGGCAGAGACACAGGCAGAGGGAGAAGCAGGCTCCATGCAGGGAGCCCGACGTGGGATTCGATCCCGGGTCTCCAGGATCGCGCCCTGGGCCAAAGGCAGGCGCCAAACCACTGCGCCACCCAGGGATCCCCAAGCATCCAACTTTTGATTTCTGCTCAGGTCATGATCTCAGGGATATGAGATCAAGCCCCAGGCGGGTTCTGTGCTGAACATGGAGCCTGCTTACAATTCTCTCTCTCTCCCTTTGCCCTTCACCATCCAACCCTTAAATAAATAAACAAGTAAGTGTCAGAATAAAACAGGTATAATCCACATGTTCTAGAAAAAGCAAGTGGTAAGTAGGATGCCTCCTTCAAAGAGCTATTCCATTATATTTCCTTTGATTTTGCATGAGACTTTCCCATGGTGAGGACTGTATCCCTGGAAAAGATCTAGGAAGTTAAAATGAAGATGATCCTGTTTTTCCATAGAAACATTTGTAATATGGGATTATATTTCTGACCAAGGGCTTGAATGTCTGCCTTTTCATAGAATGGCCACAAATACCATTTTAAACCAGTTAAAGGGCAGCCCCGGTGGCGCAGCGGTTTAGCGCCTCCTACAGCCCGGGGCGTGATCCTGGAGACCCTGGATCGAGTCCCACGTCAGGCTCTCTGCATGGAGCCTGCTTCTCCCTCTGCCTGTGTCTCTTCCTCTCTCTCTCTGCATCTCTATGAATAAATAAATAAAATCTTTAAAAAAAAACAGTTAAATATGGTTCCTAGACAGTATAAAGCTTTACAACATATATATAATACAGAAACCTATCAGTTTAGTTACATTCCATAAGATAGTCATGTTGGTAGGTTATCTTAGAACCTTCTGTTTCTTGCCTTATATCTAACTGCAGCGATTTTTTAAAGAAGATTTTTATTTATTTATTGGAGAGAGTGTATGTGTGAGAGAGCACACAAGCAGGGGGAACAACAGAGAGAGAGGGAGTAGCAGGCTCCCCACAGAGCAGGGAGCCCAATGTGGGGCTCGATCCCAGGACCCTGGGATCATGACCCAAGCCGAAGGCAGATGCTTAACCAACTGAGCTACCCAGGTGCCCCTAACTGCAGTGATTTAGAAGGTGAAGAAACATCAATACTGGAGCTGTTAATTACTTCAAGTAACTTCAAAGTTACTTTAAGAAAAGTTTCCTGATTATAATATTCTACCCACAGTGAAAAAAATAAAAAAAAGGAAAAGAAAATCCAAGAAAGAAGAAATCAGAAGGAAAAAAAACCCTTATAATCAGAAATATGCATTGTTAGGTACATTTTACAAGCCTTTCTTGAAGATCTTGAGGGGAGCCATGGTGCTTATTGAAAGCACCTTAGGACAGGTCCTAAGGCACTTGACTTTATCCTCCTCATAGCTTGTTGATACAGTGGAAGAGCAAGTCATGGTCCTTCTCATTCAGGGCATCCCTGATAGTGAAACATACAAACCAGCTTTTATTTTCGAGATGTATGTAGACCCTATTGCATCTTAACAGTGTCAGGAACTCAGTTTATTATTAGTTTTCCTAGATGTGATACTGGTATTATGATTATTTAGGAGAGTATCTTAATTTGGGGAGATAAATGTCAAAGTACTTAGGTATGGTATCATAGTATATGCAATTTACTTTCAGGTTGTTCAGAAAAAATATACATGTACAGATAAATAAACTGTTAATTATTAAGTGTAGATGGTGGATATACCATTTCCCCAGCTTTCTGTGTGTTTGAAACTTTTCTTAATAAAATATGGGGAGAAAAAAAGAGTTAAATTTTTAGAAAAGCAAAAAAAAAAAAAAGTAGAATTTCTCAGGGTTTTGACTTGTGTGGGCACCATGCTCACAGGATGATCCTATAGTGACCCCTTGATCACAGGTCTGAGTCCCAGTCCTGTATATTGCCTCTGGCTAGGGGAAGCTGACTAACTGCCTAGAGGCACATTCAACACACCTAGCAGAATTTTGACGTCTCTTCAGGTACCACTGGGGAAAGTACAAGCCCGCCACCACCCATCTTTGGATTTCCCTTCAGAGTCTGTTTCATTGATCAGGTCAGACTTTTCTCGCTCTGGTCTGGTCTGATTTCTTTCTCCCCTCTCTCTCTCTGCTTCCCTACATCTGTTACTTCCCTTGGCTTTCATTTGCGCTAGCAGTAGAGTCACTGGTGGCCAGGGAGTAACTGTTGAACCAGACTAGACCAGGAAGAGTGCTCCTACAACAGTAATGATTGTAGTGATCGTGAGCCAGCCTTGATGTTGAGGACTCGAGTATGTTAACTCAGGCAGTCTTCTAAGTTTGTAGGTACTGTCGTATTTCTATTTTGTAGATGAGACTGGGGTTCAGAGAGGTGAGATAACTCAGCTGAAGTCACATGCTTATTAGTAAGTGACAGAACTAGGCTGGAATCCAAGGTATACCCTCCTTAACCACCAAAGCCTCATGCTCTGATCAGTGTCAGAAAACAGATCAGCTGACATAAACTCATTTGTTTACTGCTTGCCTTTCTTGAAGTGCTGAGAGTTGGCAGCCTTGGTGTATTTGAGTCAGTAATGTCCATTGCTGAAAGTTCAGAACTGTCTTTGAACATCTTCAATGGCAAGCATGGTTCTTAGGTATGTCAGTGAGAGGGATTTCCAGGGACAGGGGAAACTGTTAGTGCTGAGCACTGTTGGGCCATGAGTGATGATGATGATATTTGTGTTTGGTCAGTTTGGAAGTTGCCGTTACTTTAAGCAGTGTGTCCAGTGTGTCCAGTTTGCATCTGTGTACATGGCCTTGATCTGTTTGCATCTTTTAAGGGCCTCTTTCCCTCCACCAACCATCTAAGGTGCTATCGAAGTGCTTTTCCTAGAGTATATAACTGATTATGAACTCCCTTGTTTCTAGTTATCTGTAGAATATAATCCATTCATTTGTTTGGCATTTAAGGTATGTGGATACCTTTTCTAGATTACCTTTCTAGTCCTGTCTTCCACATTTCCTTTTTTTTTTTTTTAATTTTTTTTTAATTAAAAACAACAACAACAAAAAAAAACAAACCTCACGCGCCCCGTCCCCACTCTTCCACATTTCCTTGTACAAAGCCACACTGAGCTCTTCCCTGGTAACATTCTTTGGATTTATCCTTCCCTGTCTTTGTTTAAGCTGTTTCTTTTCCTATCTGTTCATCCATAACCCCTATCACCTATATACTCATGTGCTTTTGCCTTCCAGCTCCTTTTTCCTTCTCCTTGACTTCGCTGAATTCAGAATTCTGCCTATGATTTCAGGTACAGTTGAGGTGCCACATTCTCTGTGAACCCCTGGGCATTGTCTCTCATGGTCAGGATTAGAGAACCAAGACATGATTGGCCTCCTCATTTTTCACAGTTGGTCTTTGTTGCTTTCAATCTAAAGAAGCACGAGCATGGGTTGACATATATGGCGTGCTGTGGGGTCACAGAGCAGGCTGCTGGAGGGCTCAGGGAGGATGACACAGGAGAGGTAAAATGAATGGGTTTCAAAAGTGAACAGGAGTCCAAGGCAGGAGAAGAGTATTTCAGGCCAGGAGAAGGATCTTAACTACGTTAACCCTCCTTCCCTCTTGTACATGGAGGATTCCTAGCAAAAACAACCTCAGAGAACATTGGGATAAAAAAGTGATGGTGGGGCAGCCCGGGTGGCTCAGCGATTTAGCGCCACCTTCCGACCAGGACGTGATCCTGGAGACCAAGGATCAAAGTCCCACGTCGGCTCCCTCTGTGGAGCCTGCTTCTCCCTCTGCCTGTGTCTCTGCCTCTCTCTCTCTCTCTCTGTGTCTCTCATGAATAAATAAATAAAATCTTTAAAAAAAAAGTGATGTTTTCTGCCTTTCTTGATGTTTCTCTTTTTTAGCCTTTTATTCCCTTTTCCCCACCCCTAGTGAACTTCACTGAACTAAGTATGCAGCTATGTGACCTTCCATTTCTCTCATCTTCCTTTGGGTATTGGGAGCAAATCCGTGCCTTTTTTTTTTTTTTTTTTTTTTTTAAGATTTTATTTATTCATGAGAGACAGAGAGAGAGAGGCAGAGACATTGGTAGAGTGACAAGCAGGCTCCCTGCAGGAGCCCGATGCCAGACTCGACCCCAGGACTATGTGATCATGCGCTGAGCCGAAGGCAGACTCTCAACCACTGAGCCACCCAGGTGCCCCAAATCTGTGCCCATTTTAAAGTTAACTGACTGGCTAAGGAAGCTCATCCTACAATCCCCCAGAAGATTAGTTTGATTCAAGCACCTTGGGGCTGAAAAAGTTACATCAGATAGAAACTGATTATTTCTAACCCTATGGCACTTCAGTAATTGAATGCATAGTATTTGTCATTAAAGTACCTAATAGTGTAATTTGAGCTTTCAGCCACCTGCTGATTTATTGTAATAAAAGATGGCAGTAACCTCAAGAAAGAAAAAGCCACAGAATAATTCAAATTTCTGCTTCTTGCTAGAATTAAAAAGCATTCATAGAATTTTAAATATATGTTTTATGTATAAAGGGAGTACACGTACCTTGTAGATAATTAAAAACTACAGAAGGGTAAAGGAAGAGAAAAGTTGACATGCTCCTTGAATATCCAAGCAACTACCGTTAACATTTTTCCTGCAAAATTTCATGCGTGGTTGATACTGTGCTATATAAAATTTCAAATCTTTTAGAGTAATGTGGATACACAAACATTTATCTTATTATTAGAAATCTGAATAAACTTAGCTGTTGATTGCATAGTATTCTACATAAAATATGCCTTAGTTTACCTATAGGTGGACATTGGTTGTAATTTTTACTATATTAAATAGCATCTTTTATGCATAAGGCTTTTTCTGCATCTCAGATGATGACTTTGGGATGTATTTTCAGGGTTAGAACTTACTAGGTCAAAAGGCATATATGTTTTTGGGTTTCTTGGCCTTTTATTGCTAAGTTTTCTAAAAGGGCGTATCAGTTTACACTCCCATTAGCATCATATGAAGAAAATGTTGAAATTATGTACGTTAAGTTTTCCTTCCATTTATATAATACCATTCCTTTGTGGGTCTTGTGCTGTCACACATTCTTAAACCATAACCTGGGATGAGAGTAGATGCACACTCGGAATTTCTTTTGCCAAATGTAGTCATATTTGAATATATAAAATTAAATGATTGGTGTGTTACCATAAACAGTTTTTAACTAAAAGAGAAAGACTAATTGCTACTTCTGCTTCAGTGAATAGAAAATTATGGTTCTATTAAAAAAAAAAAGTCTTATAAACGATCCTTTTACAGTTAGGTGGGCATGACATTCATTAGCATTCACTCAGTTGATACACCGAGCACTGTTCAGAGTAATAACTCTTGAGATGATGTAGGATCCGTGAAAACTGTTTATTGGATGTCATCTGTGAGAGTATCAAAATCCACTGAAACTGAGTTTCTGAGTGTCCTGAAGTTATGGCGCCCAAGCACGTGCCTTTCCACTTTGGACAATAACCTGAAATCAGTATTCATGCCTATCTGGTTTTGAAATCTTACTCCACAAAAGCAAGCTTTAAAAAACTTGGCAGTACTTCAATGTGTCTGAAATTATATTTTCTTTTTCATTAATTTAAATCTGAAATTAATTCTTACTAAGGTCATAACATTATATCAAAAGTGTATTTCTTCTTTCTCCTTTCAGACTTTCAGCAGGGTGTTATTTGTGTTTTCTGTTTGTAATGTTCAGTTGTTATGGTCACCATAAAACTGTCTTTACCTCTCCTTGGCTACTGCTTTGGAAATAGGCATAGAAATGACAAGATGAGTCAAAGCTGTTCTCTCCCTCCCAGGCAATTAATTTGTTGAGTTTCAGTGAAAAGGACTACAGCATTTTGATAGAGGAAATAGTGATCATTATCCGTTACTGCCTCATGATGGAAATAGTGAATACAGTTAGCTGTCTGTAGGTACTGCTTCCTTGTAGTAAAAGATGATACAGGGGATCCCTGGGTGGCTCAGCGGTTTAGCGCCTGCCTTTGGCCCAGGGCGCAATCTTGGAGTCCCGGGATCGAGGTCCACGTCGGGCTCCCAGCATGGAGCCTGCTTCTCCCTCTGCCTGTGTCTCTGCTTCTCTCTCTCTCTCTCTCTCTCTCATGAATAAATAAATAAATAAAATATTTTTTAAAAAAAGATGATACAGGTGATCTAGAACTGCTCTTCCAGTGCACTTAAAAACGATGTGAACTGAAAAGAGAAAACATTACAAGGGTTGCAGCTGTTGTATTTGAAGTGAAAACAGTCTGTTCCAAAGATTTTTTTTCCTCTTCTGTTCTAGATTGGGATTTTAACCAGGACATCTGACAATGAGGTAATGTAATGTGTATTTGGCGTCACATTTGTTTGTAAATATTTGGCTGTGTGTTTGTTCACAAAGGCCTGCAAAAGTCAGCTTTGTCCAATTATTTTCTGACACTTCTTGCAAATGTGCAGCCAGTGTTTTTCTTCTCCATCCATGGATCCATGTTGCTTTTCTTTCTGGTTCTATTTTAACCGTCACCAACAAATTATAGCCTGTTTTTGTAATTGCCTTGTTGAACGGCTTGGCTTGGCTTGGCAGTTTGACAAGGTGTGGTGGGAGCTTGGCCATCAGCTTGCTGGCATTCCACATGAGGCTGGAGGCGTTAACCCTCCCAGTGGGCAGGCTGGGGAGCAGGACTTCTCGGGCCTTGACTGACATTGTGCTTGCTACTTCTTTCTGGCCCTCAAGTGTGTGAATCCTGAATATTTTGAAATATTATAAGATGTAACTTTATAAATAACTATAGAAGGAACACTGAAGGTACTCAACTTTCCACTCAGTGTGGCAAGCTGGTAAATATAGTTCAAGTAAGTTGGTAAATTCTCTTGATTTCCTTATTGGCCTTTTACTTGAGGTAATCTCAAACTTCTGTATCTATTTCTAAACTAAATTCAGTAGTGTACCATTGCTAGAGTGACTAGAAGAAACATTGGCTTGGGACAAGGGCCATAAACTGTTTATTATAGAAAGAGTTTAATTGGTTAGTGTGTTTAAGAGAATTAGAGCTGTCTTAAGATAATTTGGGAGGAAAAGAATGCTTGGATTTTAGGGGTTCCAGTAAATGCTCCCTTGCCCCCTGCTTTTTTCCACTTAGAGGAAGACTGGGGCATCAGATGGATGGAGATTTTGAAAGCCGGGTTTGTGGCTTATCAAAGCCAGATAGAGGGACATGGCCCCAGAGGTAGTGGGCCTCTCGGTGCTTCGCTGCTGCTCTCTTCTTTTGAAGTCACAACCTAATTCTGACATGGACAGGATGCTGAATAAGAGAAAGTTGGAATATACATTTATCTGGTTTGTTCCAAGTTTCTTTAAGGGGTTGGGAAACTGATTCCCCATCAGATTTTAAATGAAAATGTACAAAATGTCTTTTCTTCTTCTTCTTCTTCTAGGGTAATGGTCATCTATTCTAGAACTGCTTCATTTCACAGGCATTTATTTACTTAGTTATGTGTGCTCTGTTTAGGTTCCAGATGTGGAATCTCGTGAAGACTTAATTAAAAATCACTACATGGCAAGGATCATGGAATTGACATCTCAACTGCAGCTGGCTGACAGTAAGTCAGTGCACTTTTATGCAGAGGTGAGTGGAGAGTTAATTCTATTTGGTGGCTTTTCCCAATCCCGGCACGAATTAGGTCACTGTCCATGTCTCCTGCTGTTCTCTGGAAGGGAGATGTCTGTGTCTTTGTATCCATGTGAATTTGGTTGGAGTTCACATTGATTGGTCCATATTCAACCAAAAATCTTTATTTCCATAAATACAGGACTGATTTGTCATTTCCAAGTTACTGAAGGATAATTGAGAGACTTCTAGGTCTCCCTTCCTCTGGTCACATATGTTTGTAGTATTATTATTAGAGATTACTTGTTTTAGGGAATTAGAGGCAGGTAGACATTCACAAGTCAAGGAGTTTTCATGCAAAGAAATTAAAAAGCAAAATATGCCTGGTTCCTCTTCTTCTTTTTTTAATACTCTTTAATTTCTAAGTGACAAGTTGTAGAAATGAGTTCTTCTAAATGAGGAAATGAAAATTGTAACCTTTTTAAACCTTTGATATATAATCTTACTTTTTGTTACATTTTCTTCTTACCTAACCAAATAATTCATTTTCTTAGGAGAGTTAGAAAAACACTATGTAAGATACTCCATAAAATAATATACAGTTCATTAATTGCAAGGGAGAAAATGAAGGAAGAGAGTATAGAAATCAGAATAAGAGACAAATGATACAGAATGGCTGTCACTCAACATACAAAAATACCTGTAAGGTATCTGATTTAAAACTTTACGTTGGGGGATCCCTGGGTGGCTCAGTGGTTTGGTGCCTGCCTTTGGCCCAGGGCGTTGATCCTGGAGTCTCGGGATCAAGTCCCACATTTAGCTCCCTGCATAGAGCCTGCTTCTCCCCCTGTCTGTGTCTCTGCTTCTCTCTTTCTCTCTTTCTCTCTCTGTCTCTCATGAATAAATAAATAAAATCTTTAAAAATAAATAAATAAATAAATGAAATAAAACTTTATGTTAAAAGGTCAGTTATAGATGGCAGACGAGGAATTATAATGCTTTAAATTGTTAAAGAAATTGAGAAAGAAAAGACAACACCTTTTATTGGGATTGACTTTGTGATTTTTCTCCTGTACTGTGGACAGGGAATGGTTGATAGGAGGCCAGGTGCTGGAAGTGGGGAGGGGCTTTGCTTCTTTTTTTCTTGCTGAAATAAATAAATAATGTGTCTAGCTCCATGTTGTCCATAAGCCACCATTATGTACCTGTTTGTTGGATAACAGCTTGTTGGGCTGTAGAAAATGGGGAATGCAGCAAACTGGCTGACCTACAGTGGAGCTGCTAGGGATGCTGAACTTCTGAGCCATCGCTTTTGGGGTCCTGAGCTTCCTTCTGAGTTAGTGTCAGAGCCTTGATCGCCATCTTCATGAAGACCCATAGCTTGCAAAACTCTCTCTCTTTTCCAGGTTTGGTGCTGAGTACATAGTAGAAGTTTGGTTAATTTATGGTGGTTGATTTGACTGGCTGAACTTTCCTAAAATTCTCTTGTGAGGAATGAAATGAATAGCTGGGAAATATTTGAGGCTGTTTTACTTCCAAGAGATTTGGGTATCTTGGTAAATGTCTTCAGCACAATGTGCTACAAGAATTGTTACAGTGTCCTAGTTTTTCCTTGTTTATAAACAGGAAGTGGTGACCCCTCCAGACTTTACTGGAATGGTTAGTCTGGGTGGCTGATGTCGACACAGCATTGAGATGTGTCTCAACAGATTCTCCTGGTCAGTCTCATGGCCGGATCAGAAAATTTAGTGACCCTCTTAATGGCACACCATCTTTAAACAATAGCAAGAAACAGAATTTTCCTTTTTTTCTTCCTGATCAGCTCTGTCTCTTTGATAGAACCCCAAGGGAAGCCGCTGGGATCTTTGCATTCCTGCATTCACTTCATTTTCCCCATAGATCGAGTCTAATCTGTAGCCTGGGACTATAAAGCTTTTATTGTTCCTGTAATGTTGTCTCTAATAGAGGACTTAAAAGCACAAGAAAAGTGCCTTGGGATTCATATTGCATGGTTAGATGCCATTGATAACTTTTGAGATAACCACTTCTGTATTCATCCAGTGTGAATACAAATGAATCCTGGGTAAATGTAAAAAACTTCTTAAGGGGCACCTGGCTGGCTCAGTCAGTAGAATGTGTGACTCTTGATCTTGGGGTTGTGAGTTTGAGCCCCATGTTGGATGTAGAGTTTACTTAAAAATTAGATCTTTAGGGATGCCTGGGTGGCTCTCAGTGGTTGAGTGAGCATCTGCCTTTGGCTCAGGTAGTGATCCTGGGGTCTGGTATCGAGTCCCACATCAGGCTCCCCACAGAGAGCCTGCTTCTCCCTCTGTCTATGTCTCTGCCTCTCTGTGTGTCTCTCATGAATAAGTAAATAAAATCTTTAAAAAAAATTAAATCTTTAAAAAAAATTAAGTTTTTTTTATAACCTCTGGTCATGAGTGATTTGATGAAAAACCATGATGACCTTGGGTTGGTAGATTTTTTTTTTTTCCTTATTAAAGTGGTAAAGGGGAGACCACATCTCATGTGTACTTCAGTGTGTGGTATAGGCCTGAAGTGAATTTGGTTTGGGGAAATGACTCCTGAGATAATGGAATGTTTTCTGATTTAACAGTGCCGAGCACTCTCTAAGAGACTGGCCTTGGCTGAAAAGTCTAAAGAGGCACTGACAGAAGAGATGAAAGTAGCCGGTCAGAACATCAGTAGACTTCAGGTGAGTTCAGAAGTGGTACCTACATGGTGTTAATATGGTTTTCACTGGAAGTTCTTGGGCAGCAAAGTCAGCATTTCCTTTTTAAAGTAGTGGTGTTCGACCTCTAGACATACATATTTCTAACCACTTTATTTCTACCTCATTTTAAAGTAACATCTTACTTCTGTCAGGCAAAAAGTTGTATATTGCTTGTTTCTCTGACTTGATTTTATTTTAAATAGCTTTGTAGTCAGCACTTCTGTAATGATACTTATGTACCCACAGTCCTCCCTCCCCCTGTCCCCCCTGCTAATCCCTGTCATAGCAGGCTGGACACATGACTCTATTTCTTATTTTTACTGTTTCATAAAACTGACCTAAAGTGAAAGGTAGGGCTGCAAAATATTCCTCCTACTCACTGCTTTGTTTTAAAGCTTTGTCTCCAGAGAGCATCTATTAAATATAAATGTGATACAGGCAGAGAAAAAAACACATTAGCACAGTAACACCTGCTTCTTCCTAGTTTCAGATTAGTTTATCAGATTAGCTTGGAGCACAGGATTAGATTTTAAGGGGCTGGAGAGAGCAGAGAGATGGGAAGATAGACAAAGGTGCTTCTCCTCAGGGAGTCCTGGCCTGATTGCTGAGAGCCATGAGCCATCAGGTGCAGGGCTGGTGGGAACGTGCCGGAGACAGACTGGCCCACCCTACCAAAGGCTCTGAAAAACCTGAAGGAATTAGGAAAGATAATGGAGCCCTCTTGTTTTTCTGTGACAGTTTTATACCTGACATAGAAGGACAGTCTTTTTGGAAAGAAATTCAGAACATATTTTGAAGGCTGAATAGAAGAAAAACTCCCCCCTCCCCCCATATGTTTTAATTTTGTTCTCTTGTTAGGTCTGTGGCTTGTCCTTCATGTAAATTGATCAGATAGGCCATCTTGATGGGTTGCTTTTCTCAGATTCCTTCTGTAAATTAAAAAAACTCTGGAGTGGTGTGACTGTGGGGTTTTGATTTTTCTTTTTGCCCCCTCTGTTCTTTTGCCATTTAGGATGAGCTGACAACGACCAAGAGGAGTTATGAGGATCAATTAAGTATGATGAGTGACCACCTGTGCAGCATGAATGAGACATTATCTAAACAGAGAGAAGAGATTGACACACTGAAGATGTCCAGTAAGGTAGGAGAGGAGAGGAAAGGAGTCTGTCTGCAAAATAATATTTAATATGTAATATATTTAATATAAGGCATTTCATTGCTGTGCATTTCAGGGGCAAAGTTTAAGAAGTTTAAAGGGGTTTTAAATGCTTTTTCTTCATATCATTTGTCCTCTTATCCAAAAGTAAAATTGAGTTTCTTTGAGTTATAAGTTAAGGGGAGGTTTCACCTCTAGAAGGCCTAATACTATGTCCTTTTTTGGGGGCACTTTTGGCATTTCTGCTACTATTTTATCATTTAGGGGGACTTTTAGGGAGGCTATGATGGGGATTATTATTTTTTTTCTTTATATGAGTCTAAAATGGTGCTATTGAAGAGTAAATAACCTTCTTTAGCAGATTTATTTTCATACACATCCATATAACCTAGGAATGTCTTGTCCCTTTCCAGAAATTCTTTAGATTTCATTTCCCATGAAGCCGCTGCTTGTCAAGGCTGGGGTCAATAGATACTAGTAGTACCTGTATGTTGAAGTGCATATCTACATATCCTATATCTGTTGTAACATATATGCTTTTTTACCGTGAAAGTTAGGCTTCAGGAAGTCAGGAACTTGGTTTCATGCATCATCTCAGATGTTTAGCACATTTTGTAACTCAGACAGTATGTACTACTGCCAGCAGGGGTTTATTGTCTCTAACCTGTGCTCTTTGAAATCTACTGTTGCCTCTTATTGACCTAGTATCCACCTATTGAGGTCCTTCTATGTGCTGGCACTGCAGAAGAAATAGAGATGAACACACTATAGCTTTATTTTAGCATTAGCTAGGGTGGTGAGGGCAGTGTTCTGCTCAGTTGGTGTCTCCTTGGAGATACGTCACGTGAGTGTGTTGGAATCTGCATTATGTAATATTGTTTTGATATTGATTGGCCTCTGGCTACTTTGGAGAGAGCAAGAGAGTGTCTGATACTTTCCTGGGGCATCTTGTGGTTATTGTAGCCAGACAGTGTGGTTTTGATTATGATTCTCCAGTTACTGGTGCTTCAGGAACGAGCTTGGAGGTGTTGAGTCAGTCCTCTTGAATCTTGCCTCCTGCAACTCCCTTGGCCTCTTTCTTGATGTTCCAGCGGGACAACAGCTAGTTCATAGGTTATATTCCTAGTCCTTGTAGACAGCACGACATTACTGTGAATATTAGGAGAAATCCTGTTTTAGCACCTAACATTTGGAAAGAAGTATCAGGGGATATAGGGGTCTTTTCAGACTCCAGAATTGCAGGAGGCATTTGGTTCGGAATTGAGAAGGGTTAATGTTGAGTTTAGCAAGGTTCATTGTCCCAAAGGAAGCTATATTGTAGCTACTTTAGCAGTTAGGAAACTTTCAAGTCCTCTCAGAACTTTTTAATCTAATTCCTAAAATATCTATTATTAATAAAACACAGAGCTCATTTATTTTGTTAACCTTGATATGATCATTCTATGATCCCTGTATTTTGCGCTCTTCCCTACCCGGTTTGTTAGTAATATAGATTGCTAGAGCATCATCTTATGGCCAACTTGACATGATCTCCATTGGATGCCAAGTAAACATCTTGGAACCATTCATTGGCTATCATCTTGTTATTAATGCTTGTGTTCTGCAAGCATTAACCATACACATGACAGGAATGTATTTGTACCTAACAGCTAAGTAAGGAATTTAGTTACTATGTTTTTCTAAAAAGTGAACTTCTCCAGAAAGAAGTTACCTAAAACTGGAAAGTCCAGATCTCCATATGTGGGGGGATTGGAGATGAGTTATGACGTCTGCACCTAGCTCATTTCCAGCCAGTCTGAGCTTCCTTTTTCAGATCATTACCCCTGTGTTAGTTGGCACATATTCAAAATTAGTATCTATTAAGACCTTTAGAAGGTATCTATTAAGCAACAAAGAAACATGTTCAGGCTAAAAGTTTTTATTCAGTGTCTGAAATCAATAAACTCCCTGTCTTTGGAACAAAACGAATATTTGAGGCTTGAATAAATCCAGGATAGCTTTGTTTTCTTCCTTTGTTGCCGATCCTCAGCCCTGGGGTGTAGAGGGGGCGGTACGGGGGTGGGATAGGGTCCCAGGAAATAGAGAGTCCGGGAGTTAAAAGTAACTGCTTTTTGATTACTGAATGAAACCAATGCAAGGTTATCAGCTGTTCTCCCTCTTGGAAGCTAAAGTTTTCCAAAGTGAAGTATGGCCTTCCAGACAGCTTGGCCTATAAACTAGGGAGTTATTTTTCTAGAAGTTTGTGTTCTTATTGTTGATATTTTTCTTTGCACAGGGAAATTCTAAAAAGAACAAGAGTCGATAGTTTACACATAGATGGTTGGCGACTTCTTTCCAAAGCTGCTACTGTTGCACGGAGCTACAGGACCCAGACCCCTTGTCCAGTGTCCAGTGCTGGCCGCCTTCAGGAAGCTGGGGTGTTGTTGGACCTAGTAAACTAGTCAGTGTTGTAAATGGCCTTGAAACATTTAAAATATATTTGTAACCAGTAAGGCAAATACAGAATTTAATGTTGACAGTAAAATGGAGAACAATACATGTACCATGGATATTGTAGGTTTCCTTAATGCTGTTTTTACTGTGCACTTTTTAAAATTAGGTTTTAATTTCAGTATGTAAGAACAACAAATATTTTGTATATTTTCAAACTCAATTATATGGTAATCGATTTGGTATCTATGGAATAGATCTATGTTTCTGGATAAAATGCTTAAATTGTCCAACTGTCATGACTTCTTGCTATAATTGAAAGCAGTCTCCAGATTCTTTTTGAAGACTTATTCATAGTCTGTCTCTCTCTCTCTCTCCAGAGGGGGTGGGTCTTGCAAACTTAACTTCAGATCTTGTGGGTTTATCATTGTCTTCAGCTCTTCAGTACCTTCTCTGTGTTGGAATAATAGCTTAAGGAAATTGATGTCAATAAATTCGTACTTACATCAAACTTTCAGGCTATGAAAATTTGATAAGGGAAACTGAAACCTATTAAACTATGTTTTACAAAATTTACAAAATCCCAGTTGGCTTAGATATAACCTTTCTAATTCCCTAGATTGTCACAATTGTCTGGTTAATCCTTTATTACAGCTTTTGAGTTTTGCCTCAACAGGCACCTGCGACCATACCTCAGGCTCCTGTTGGTTTAGTTCATCAACATTGTATCATTTCAGTGTAAACCTCAGGGCTGTTTCTCCAGCATTCCCTAAATATATCACTCTTCTCAGCTGCTTGTACCAGCCCATTTCACCCCATGTGCAAGTCCCCAGATTTGCTCAGGTGTTCCTAAAACCCCACCTCCCCACCTGCTTTGAGCCTCCTCTCTATCTAGCCAGTTGCTAGTCCCCCTCCAAGGTGCTTTATTCTGGTTTCCTGAGAGCTCATCATCAGCTCCCTCTGTGCTCAGCACAAAGGCCAGTTCTATGGCCTCAGCCTGTATAGCCTCTGCTGTCTGCTATAGAGAGAGGCCTGGTCCTCACAGTGAGGACAGTGTTGGGATCCTGGTTTGGGGACCTCTGAGTGAATCAACTCAGTCCCATTCTGCTCAGCCTGTCCAGGCTTGGCTCCTTAGCCTTTCTGTTTTCGTGATTTAGTCATCTCCCCTTCTCTTACAGCTGAACCAGCTGTTTTTCACTGCAGCTGAGCCTAGGCCCCCAGTCCCTGTGGGAAAAGACCGAAGAACCATTCTGATGAGCTCCCTTCTAAACCTAGGCTTTCCAGGTCCTGCCAGGCCTTTAGTGTTACAGTGCCAGTCCTCGTGGCATTTCTGGTCTGTTTTTAGGCCTCTTTTGGAGGGTTTGGGACAGAGAAGTCCTTCCCATGACTGCCTTATCCCTCTCCTTACCACCATAGCCCACCTCTCAAGAGACGTGCCTCTTCTTGTCAAGGACTCTCAGGACCTGGGGAGTGCAGAGTGAGAGGCAATTCTAGTCTAGGCACAGAATCGAGACTTGGATGCCTGAAGTCCATGTAGGATTGAAACTAAAAAGGAAAAAAGGCTTGTTGAGAATTTGGAAAATGAGGAAAAGTATCAAGAGGAGTGTATATCTCTCAGTAGAGATTCAGCTATTGACATTATTTATTCTTGCTCTTTTTTCATGCATACATAAAGATGTATAGTTTTCATTAAAATTGAGATTATATGAAATTCCAAATTAAAAAAAAGCTCTTTAATAGGAAAGGGTAGTGGTTGGTTAGCCGGCTACACAACTTGAGGGGGCACTGTTCTCATGTGCAGCCTGGGCCAGGTTAAGATCCTCCGGGCACAGCTTGAGAAACTGATGAATAGCCTGTGTCTTGTTTTGCCCTTTTGTTATTTTTTTTAAGATTTTTTTTATTTATTCTTGAGACACACAGAGAGAGGCAGAGACATAAGCAGAAGGAGAAGCAGGCTCCCCACAAGAAGCCTGATGCAGGACTCCATCCCAGGACTCCAGGATCAAGCCCTGAGCTGAAGGCAGACTCTCAACTGCTGAGCCACCCGGGTGCCCCTAAACTAACATACTTTTAATAACATGACCACTTTCCAAATTCATTATCCGTCAAAACAAAAACTCAGCTACACTATTTCTGAATAAAAATGTGAGGAAAAAAATAAGTAGAATGAGGAGCCAGTTAGCTAAGAGAGCCAGCAAAACAGAGGGAAAAAAAAACCCTCTTTCCACAGGACTATGAATTAAAGCCTTCTTTATAATAAAAATCCCCAGACAGAAAAATGTGCGGTTTATAGTTTTGTTTTATGCAGCATTAAACCTGGAAGCTGCTTCCAGCTCTTGAAAGGCTTCAGACTCCTCTGTAACTTTAACATATGAAGAGAGCAACTTGGTTGGTGATGGCTAAGAAACCATCTGGCAGAGCCACCCTGACAAGGAGGAGTCTGTTCTGTGATAGAGGAGGAAGCTTCTGTTCTCGGCTAAGGGCCATGTCCTCAGACACCATGGTGATAAATGGAAAGCTTGTCAGTAGATGGTTGCCTGTGCCTTAAATTTTTAAGCAGTTTAGTAATTAGCTCCAAATTAGGAAATTAACTGGCAATCAGAGCATTAGGGCAGGAAAACCCATTATAGCTCTTCCAAATCTTTGAAAGAAAAGGCTATTGAGCGTCAAAATAACTGTTTTCATAAGGAGGGGATTAGAAGATTTGACTCTGAGTGGAAACAGGCTGGGGGCTACTGTCTTGTCTGTGGGCCTAGGGTCTCGAAGGCACCTCCCCCACTTCCAACCTTTTTGTTTGTTTTACCAGGAGCTTTAATCTGAACTCAACCTCCCTGCTCCCTAAACACCAGTGGAATAGCTGAGTAGTGACATACCATAGGTCCAAGAATAGAAACCACACAGTTCAGTTAACTAACAAAGAACAAAATGTCACTCATGGCTTGCTCAGATGCTAAGGAATATTCACCCTCTTCTTCAGCTTTCTTTTATTTCTTCAGGACACCTTTTCTGTTAAACTATCAACATAGCTCATGCAGTCATCATGATGTGTGCTGTCTCCTGAGCAGCTACAGATGCCATGAGGCAAGAACCATGCTTTTATCCATGCTTTCCCACTGTGCCCAGCAGAAGGTTTTGTAGCAGGCAGCCAGTAAATAATAATTGGAAACATTTGAGGAAGCAGGCACTGGCCACCTGTAGCTCAAGTTGCAGCTAAGAGTGTCCCATATCCAGAACAAAGGAGAGCCAACCTTGGGCCATTCTGAAGTAAGTGACCAACCCTGTGATTATCATTGATTTTGATTGACAATGAAGATTTATCTCTAGAAATTATCCAAAGAGTATTCAGGTCTCCTCATGGAAAAAGTTGTTTAAAAATAGTGTGTTGTTCAGACATCAGGTCAGAATGCATCATGTATGTAGAATGGTGATATTTTTTCCCCTGTTTCATTTTCACTTTTGTTGAAGCCATCCACTTGGTAATATTTTTTTGAATATGGTTTTCCAAAAGCCTTCCCTCTATCTTGAATGCATGTTGTAATATAAATAGAGATTTGTATGGTTTTTAGAGAGGAATGTTTTTATCAAGCATTTAGGGCTAAGCTTGTCCTAAATCTGAAGTACTCACTTTTTCCAACCATGTCCCCTGCAGGCATTTCTGCAAACCGGTTTGAATTTATATTAATTGATCCTGACTGTTTCAGCTGATTTGAGTTTTGTAGAATTCCAAGTTTAATCTACCAGGTCATATCTACAGACACTTTGGGGACCTTTTGTTAAACAGCATGGAAGTTTTAAATGATTTCTGTGAAAAGGCTGCCAGGAAAAGAAAAATTGTTAATAAAAAGGAGAATGAGTTAGTCTGAGAGTCTACTTACTGCAGAGCAAGGGAAAGAACAGGAAGTGGAGTAAAATGGGCTCCCTGCTGGTGATAGAAGGCTGTGGTAGTTTAGCTCTTGAGGCCAGGCTGAGCTATTTACCACCAGATTTGGATACAATGAGGCATTTCCAGAAGGGAGTCTTTGGAAAGATGTGGTGGAGTTACAAGAAAGAAGTCTATGTGTGAAAGTGGCCATCTTTGGGGCAACGTTGAGTCACACAGAACAGGGAGGGACAGTCCCTTGTGAAGATAAGTGGTTTTCTACCAACTATATTTGGTCTTTAGAAAATGAAGGTCCTATCGAGTGTCAAAGTTTCCAAAGAGATTTTTTCCACCAGGTGGGCAACCTACTATTATTCAAAGCCGTATTACTTACTCAAAGATGGTAGAATTAAAAAGGTGCCCTCATAATTCTATTTAAATGCAGTGATGATTGTCATTTGTCAAGTGTGGTATCGTTTCCTGTAGGAGTCCTTTCTCAGGTTGTTACCTGAGCATTTTCTGAGATGGGCCGGCCTCCCCAGAAGGCCTCCTGGCTCGCTCACAGTACAGAGGAGGTTGTTTGGAGCTTCAGCCAGAATGCCCAGGGTCAAGGCACCTTTTTCCTCCCTTCCTCTGCTTCTTTCTTCGTTAGTGCTTACTCTGCACCTCTCTCGGCTCCTCACCAGAAGGCTGACTTGGGGCCATTACCTGTCTGGTTCCACAGAATAGTCTCTGAGAAGCTACCTGTCAGTTGACTTACTGTTCTCTCTCTTGCCCTTCTTCAACCCTTGACGGTCAGTGAGATGGAAGCTGGAGGAAATAAAAGAGGAGGACCCAGGCCCTTTTTCTGTTCCCTGAGGGTGTTTTAAACATAAACAAACTAGAAATTTTATCTGAGAATACAAGTATCCTAAATACATCCTGGTGATGACTTCAGGCATGCCTGTGCCCTCTCTGAATGTAGTTTCAGGCTGGTGGTTGAATAATATACTGAATATCTTTTCTGTTTCACCAAGGAACTCCATCCAAGGTCAGAAACAAGCCTACACCTGAAAGCATTTAAAAGAGAATCACATTGCTATGCAAAGGCAAGGAAGTGTCAACGGAATTCCCTCATTTCCTTTCTACCATCCAGGCATAGCATTTCAGGTTGACATACATGTTCATTAGTGCCTTCTAAGTCCTGTCCTTGGACTTCAGCTCTTTCTTTCCAGATAGTTTGTCTTTCAGACTGTTGAGTCAATATTCTTCAGTGGCCATTTTGAGTTCACAGAATTTACTGGTACCTATTGTATGCCAGGCTCTGGGAATACAAAAGTGAACAGGACACCACCTGGATCAAAATAGTCCTTTGGTTAAAAATGTTCAGGGTTTCCTCTTTTCTGCCAGTTTCACCTTTCCATCCAAACATTTCCCACCTCCTCTAAGCTTTCCAGTCTTTCCAGCCTCCAAAGCACCAGGCCCACGGTCTGGAATGTCCTCCTTCCTCCCCGTACTGAGTCTGTTCAAACCCAGTCCAGGCCTCCCATCCTGGGGTTGGATGTCCCTCCAGGATAAAAGGCACAGGCACTCCTTTCATTCTGACTGATTCCCAGTGAAGCAGCCTCACTTGTGTAAGAGGCTGAGATGCCAAATGACTTGCTTGGAGTCAACTCTTAGCAGGTGATGGAATAGGGACTAGAAGCCACCCTCAAACCGGCCTTGGGAGGACAGCTCCCCTTCTCTTCTGTACTCTGCAGGCAGCTCCTAGGAGGCATCTGTAAATATTTACCTCCTGCCCCATCCACACAGCTTGACCCCTCACAAGCCGTGCAGTGTCCTCCTCCTAGGTACTGACTCACCCAGCAAGCCGAGGTCCTGTCTCAGGACCTTTCACTTACCCTGACAAGGGCTGGTCCTCAACTGAAGGGAAAAGAGGAGGCACTCAATAGGGGGTTCAAAAATGATTCTTTAGTTTCCAAATCACAAGAGAAAAACCAAACAAAGCCTTAATGAAGCAACGTGGAAAGCATGACCACAAAGACACCCTGCCTCCATCATCCCACCACTCAGAGATGGTGACAAAGGCCCAGAAAGTGCAGGTTGGCTGCCTAGGGTCCCAGCCTTCTGCTTCAGGGGGGCGTCCTACACTCCTCTGCTGCCGCTGACCTACTCCCGTCTCCAACTTCTGTTGGAGGGAGCATGCTCTTGCCCCCTTGGAGGCCAGAGACTCAGGGGAAGGAAGATGCCCCGGAGGGAAGAGAATGGAGAATCGGACACCAGAAGGACTTTGGGGGGATCCCGGGCGGGGAAAGAGGGAGTGAGGAGAGAAGGGGGGCCGGCGGGGGGCGGGGCGGGGCGGGGCCCGGAGTCTCCGCGGAGTGGCCGCCCCCTCCCCGCCCCGCGGCTGCGGCGGCTCCGGGCCCTCCCCTCCCCCTCCCCCCCTCCCCTCCCCTCCCCCTGCTCCTCCTCCGGCGTGGATGGCGGCGGCCGGAGTCGGAGCCCCAGCAGCGCTGCCGGTGAGTGGCTGGCCCCAGGGGACGGTCGGGGAGGCTTGGGGATCCCCCTGTCCGGGGCGGGCCACCCCCTCGGCTGGGAAAGTTTGCGGCGGGGAACTCGGGCGCCCCCGGCTCGCGGGCATCTCCGGGCTCGCCGGCGCCCCGCGCGGGTCCCCACCGCCGTCCCCCGCCCCCGCCGCCCCGGGGTGCCCCGGGCGGGCCCCACCGGCCTTCGCCCTGCACCCGGTCCCTGGGGGCGCCGGGACCCGGGCCGGCCCTAAAGACGCGCAAAACTCCAACAGCAGAGAAAAGAACCCAGCGCCCTTCCGAGGCGGGGGCCGGGGCTCGTAGCACTCCCCGACCCCAGAGGCCCCTCCCTCGGGGCTGTGGGGCCCCCTCCAGCGCCGGCGGCCGGGACCCGGGTCGCGGGGCCGCAGGGGCCTCGCTCCGTCCCCGGGTGTGCTGCTGGGTGCCCCGGGCTCACGGGCTCACGCGCGTCCTGGGGGTCCCGGGGCAGACGAACGTACGTTCCCTCCTTAGGATTTTACTATTCGGTTGGTTGGACAGGTTTGCCTCCCCTCCCCCCCCCTTTTTTTTGCTTTTCCAACTCTCCTTCCTGAATAATGTGACTTCATGTAATTAGTCTTTTTAATTCCGAAAAAAATTAAAAGCCGGGAAAAAACAATAGAAAAGAAAGGAGGTAAAAAAGATGCTTGCGAAAAATCCGGAGCAGAACCTGATCTCTGCAGAAGTGCTTCGTTCCCCGCCCAGCTGTCGTCGGGAGGTGGGGGTCCGAGGGCTCCCGGTCAGGCTGCCCCCGCCCCGCCGCGGGGCCTCCCCCAGCCCCAGGTGTGACCCGCCCTCCGGGCGCCCCCGCGGGCTCCCCAGCCCCCCCCCCCCCCCAGGCTGCGCAAGAGCTGAAATGAGCAGGACCACAGAGGGGAAAACAGCCTCGCTTGGAGGCTGCTGCTCTAGCTTGCCTCCGACTGGGTGGCGAATGTTTAGTTCATTTGTGCGGTTTTATGTCTGGTCTCTTTCGGGTTGAATCAGTGTTTCCGTGGCAGGCTTCGTCCTCTGGGTGCTGAGGAGGGAGGAGCTCGTTAATTCTCGGATGGGTCTGGACCCATCAAGCCTGGCATCTGGAGGGGTTTGGTTGGGTTTGGTTTTAGGGACCGATCTGGGTTGGTAAGGCCAGCCTCTGCCCACTCAGAACTGGAGGGAGGTGGGAGGGAGCCCGGCTGGGGTTTGTGTCCACATGACTTGGAGGAAGAACAATCTTTCCTGAGGAGTGAGCTGTGTGAGCAGAACCACAGGGGGTGTTGAACTTTTATTGTTTTCAGGGAGAAAGCTCTTTTCAAGAACTGGAGGCATTCCCCTTTTCTGTGTGAACACTACATATGGTTGTAACAAATGTATTAAGGTCAGGTGCTGAGCAACCTGTCAAAACTGGTCAAGGGATTGAACCATTTGGAAATAGAGTTGTTTTTTTGTTTGTTTGTTTGTTTTAAGATTTTTATTTATTTATTTGAAAGAGAGAGAGAATGCAAGCACGGGCCTGGAAGGTGCGGAAGGAACAGAGAGAAGAGAGGGACAAAGAGACTCCCCACTGAGAGGGACAAACAGACTCCTCACTGAGTAGCCGGACTTGACTTGGGGGGGTGGGGGGATGATCCATCCCAGGACCCAAGATCCTGACCTGAACTGCAGTCAGCAGCTTAACCAAGGGAGTCACCCATGTGCTCTGGAAATAGATTTCTTAAAAAAAAAAAAAAAAGAATTCATTGGAAATACAGGAATTTACTTTAAAAAGGATGTAATTCATTTTCTCCACTAATTCAGCTTGACAGTTCCCCATTAGTTTGAATCAGTAAGGTTTTACTGTGGTCTCAAAATGTCACTGATAAGAAGTGTTGTTAACTCCCATTCAAGTAGAAAGCCTGTAAGTCTTGAACTTGTTTGTCCCTGTTAGTTAGAAAAACAATGCACTCAGATAAAAATCTTTTGTTTCTTCCTCTTCCTGAGAATTTTTAATAGTGTGTTTACTGCTTTAGAAGTCAGCCTTATGCTGTTGGGAGAGAAATTGCCTTTCTGCCTTATTAAGCTTTCGTGCCACTTCATGCAATCCTGAACTGGGTGTTTCGTCATCTGTCACAAGTGTTGGCTGTGCAGCCGGACAGGCTGTCCTGCATGATGGGGACATAGTGAAGGCCAGTCCAGTGGAGGCTAAGAAGCAGTTAGTCTGGATGGCAAGAAGAAACTGCATCCCCAATTAGCCAATAGAAAGCAGCCAGTTATCAGCTGGAGGGTCGGATGGGTTGGAAGTACATGAAGTGTGGGGTCTGCAGAGCAGAAGGAGGGCAGGGACTGTTAAGAAGTAAAATAACCCAAACGATGTGGCCTTTCAAAATCATACCGTATAAGAATACAGAATTACACAGAACATCCTTAGGGTGTGTTGTGAAGTTTTAAAAGCAAGTTATGGAATAGAAAGCACTGTACTCTCACTCTTTGAAAATATATCCAGAAAATATTGGGATTCTATACATCTAAGTGGATGGTGGGATTATAGGTGTTTTTGAGTTTTTTTTGTGCTTGGCAGTATTTGTCAAAAAATTTTTTTTTCAGTGGTAATAGCAGACATTTATTGAGTACAAAGCACTTGCATATGGTGTTTCATTTCAAAACTCTGTGAGGTAAGTACTGTTATTATTCTCATGAAACTATTATTCTCATGTGACTAAAATCAGAGGGGTAACTTGTCAGCATTGCATAGCCACGATGTGCTAGAATCAGATCTTGGATTCAGGTCAGTGCCCAAAGTCTGTACATCTCAATCACTACTGTGTACCATCGTCCAGCAATATATTCTTCATATTATTTTAATTATAAGGAAAAAATATATAGAAAAGGGAAGGCAAAGTATTTTGTACTTTTACTAAGAACTGATATTTTAGTTAATTATAAAATGTCTGTCTTCCATCTCTTCTGTCTCTCATTGTCACTTCTCTTCGGAAGTCCTTGGAAATTGCTCTAGACTTAGCCAGAGGTAGCTCATCTTCCCTTGGGAGCCCGCTGTACCCACAAAAGGTCTCCTGAATTCATCAGAAGCTTCCCAGGCAGCCTAGAGTTCAGGAACTCCATGGGATCCTAGGGCAGTCCTGGTAGAAGGCAGGATTTTTAAAGTAGTTAAAGCAATTTATGTCTTCAGAGCCCTGCCAGTATGGGCTTTCATTGCTCTTGGCATTGTCTGGGAAGTGTGAGGCATAAGAAGACCCAGGGAAATCTTCCAGGCTCCCATCGACCTCTGTATTACATGGAATCTCAGGGTGGGTAGGTCAGAGATTTACCATGGAACAGGAAAGGGAGAGAACAGCTTATTCCCTCTTGATGCTTATTACTTTGAAAACACAATCATAAATTATTTTTTGGAAGCCTGGCTATGTGAGTGATCCCATGCATTGGCAAAATGAATTGATTTAGTGGAGGTGGCAATATTTAGTGTGAGGGATTCTGGGGCAGTCTGGGAAAAAAGGCCCACATCCTAAACCACCAGGTACCCTCACGGGCAGCCAGAGGTCACCTTATCCATTCTCCTCCTGGAAAACACCTAAAGATCCCCAGAAGCCTGGGCTTTTTTTTTTTTTTTTTTTAAACACATTCAAATAATACACCTTAAGTAGGAGACTTTATCTCTTATATTCTTCAAGGAAGAGATTCTGGAAGGCTGATGCTTCTAAATCATGTTGTTGAAAAAAACAATTGTAAGAGTCAGGGACTTCTTTCTCAAATTATTTTACTTGGACCAATGTCTTAGATCTTGTTTGTATCCACTTAATTATGTGGGAAAGGTCTTTAAGGTCTCAGGGTCAGGAATGGTTCTTGTGAGCAATTTGGCTGTTTTGTTTTGTGGATGCTGTGAGTACTTTCATTGACATTTCCTGTTTCTTATTTGGCCCACAGGAAGCACAAAGCCAACTTAGTGGCTTATATACATGCTTTAGCATGTATATAAGGTGTTATTAGATACCTTGTATTTTCTGCCTATATTTTTCCTTCAGTCCCACTTTTCTTAACTACTTTATAGCACCCCTCAGAGATATTGTAGATTTGGTTCTGGACCACTTGCAGTAAAGGGAGTATTGGAGGGGCGCCTGGTTGGCTCAGTTGGTTAAGGGTCTGACATGTGGCTTTGGCTCAGTTTCTGATCTCGGGATTCTAGGATCCAGCCCCACACTGGGCTCTGCGCTCAGTGTGGAATCTCCTTAAGATTCTCTTCTCTCTCTGCCCTAATCCCCATGGTCAATCTCCTCTCTCTCAAAATAAATAAATAAAATATTTTTTAAAAAAGTGAATATTACAATAAAGGGATCCAGATGAATTTTTTGGCTTTCCAGTGCATAAAAAAGTTGTGTTTACATTATATTAAGTATGCAATACGATTATGTCTAAAAAAAATGTACATACCTTAAATTAAGAAAATACTTGCGATCCCTGGGTGGCGCAGCAGTTTGGCGCCTGCCTTTGGCCCAGGGCACAATCCTGGAGACCCGGGATCGAATCCCACATCGGGCTCCGGGTGCATGGAGCCTGCTTCTCCCTCTGCCTGTGTCTCTGCCTCTCTCTCTGTGACTATCATAAATAAATAAAAATTAAAAAAAAAAAAAAAGAAAATACTTTATTGCTAAAAAATGCTATCATTTGAGCTTTCAGTGAGTAGTAATCACTAATCACAGATCACCATAACAAATATAATAATCATGAAAAATTTTGAGGGGTGCCTGGGTGACTCAGTCAGTTTAACATCCAACTCTTAGTTTCGGGTCAGGTCATGATCTCATGAGTTGTGGGATTGAGCCCCAAATCTGTCTCTCTGCTCAGCAGGGAGTCTGCTTGAAAATTCTCTCCCTCTGCCCCTCCCCTCACTCTCTCAAATAAATGAATAAATCTTTAAAAAAATAATAATGAAAAAGTTTGAAATATTGTGAGAATTACCAAAATGTGACACAAGGACATATAAGCAAATGTTGCAAAAATGGTGCCGATAGACTTGTTTTATGCAGGATTGCTGCAGGCCTTCAATTTGTAAAGAATGCAGTTATCTGCAAAGTGCAATTAAAACAGGTTTCCCTGTACACTGTTTTGTTTTATTTATTCAATGCATTTTGGAGACTGCTACTTTGATGCCCCATTTCTTCCGAGTTCATTTTTCTCATGTGAATTTAGTTCTTTCATAAAAGGGCTTTGGTAAACTTGAAAGTATTGATATTCCTGAAAATGTCTTTATTTTGCTCTTACAAAGGAGAGTTTGAGTGTAGAATTTTTTAGACTTACAATGATTTCCCCTGAGTACTTGGAAGATATTACTCCATTGTCTTGCATCTGTTGCTATTCCTAAGGGTACCAAGTAACCTTGGGCAAGTTACCTGATTTCTCTCAGTCTCCTTGTCTAAAAAATAGATAATGATATCCACTTCAAGGATAATTGTGAAAAGATAATGTATACAAAATGTTAGAAAAGTGCCTGCCATACAAGGAAGCACCCGTTAATTGCTAGCTCTTACAATTGCTTTTATATTTTTTTCATAATTTCTTGGCTTCCTTGGATTTTCCTAGTTCATAAAAATGTTAGTTTGTCTAGTTGCACGTAAAGACAAAATCATGTTGGGATTTTTTTTTTTAATTGAAATTGCATTCACATTATATCCCAAGGAACTGATACCTTTACAATATTAGGTCTTCCCATCTCCTTTTATTCAGGTGGATGGTGACTGGTAATTTTTCCCTATAAATGGCTTACACGACTTTTTCTATGGGTTTTGTTGATATTTTAGAGGATATCTTTTTCCTTTTCTTTTTTTATGATATCTTTTTCTTATTTTCAAGTTGGCCATTTGCTTGCCCATGGAAACATTTCTTATTTTGGGATTTTGATCTTGTATCTAGCATCCCAGCTGACTTCTTTTATTAGTTCTAAGAAGACTCTTAGATATAGATATATTTGAGTTTTCAAGGTAGACAACCACAAAACAATACAAATTTGTCTTTTCCTTTCAATTTCTTATGACTCCTTATGATCTTTTTCTTATTGCATTGGGTAGACCTTCTAGTACAATGTTCAATAGTAGTAACATTGATAGCTGACCAACCAGCATCCTAACTCACATTCATGTGAAAGAAAAGGCTTTGTGGAGAGGTTCCTGTTCTTTTTGGTTATCGAGATGATATTCTTCCTCTCCTGGACATGTAGATTTACTTGTGTCTCTCACAGTGCAGACAGATTTCTACTGAAGGGTTGATTCTTTATGTGTGGCTGGCAGCATCTCCGGGAATGTTGTTTGATATCAGCAGAGCCTATTAAAAGGAAATATTAAGGAAATATCTATATAAGCATATCTTCCCCATACCCTCCCAACAAAGCCTATTCATTTAAGGAAACAAATCAGCAAACATTTTTGGACTTATCTGGTCCCCACATCAGCCCTATGTGATAATGGAGAAGAAATAGACTTTGGAGTCAGGCAGATCTGGGTTTGAGTTTAAGCTTTGCCACTAACTAGCTGCATGGCTATCTTAGTGTGTTTGGGCTGCTTTAACCAAGTTCTATAGGCAAGGTGACTTATAAACAACAAAAGTCAATTTCCCACGATTCTGAAGATTAGCAGTCCAAGGTGAAGGGGCCAGCATGGTTCTGGTGAACCATGGGGTGCAGACAGCTATCTTCTTACTATGTCCTCACATGGTAGGAGGGGTGAGGGAGCCTTTATTTTTAAGGCACTGAATCCATTCAAGAAAATTCCACCTTCATGACCCAGTTACCTCTCAAAGGCTCCATCTTCAGATACCATCACCTTGGTGGCCAGGATTTCAACATATGAATTTTGTGGGGGACATAAACTTTCAGACCAACAGCAGTAGCCTCAGGCAAGTTCCTTAACATATCTGAGGCTAAGTTTCCTTCTCTACAAAACAGTGATAACAGGACTTGCCTTAAAAAGTTATTCTGGGGCAGCCCTGGTGGCTCAGCGGTTTAGTGCCGCCTTCCGCTCAGGGTGTGATCCTGGAGACCCTGGATGGAGTCCCGTGTCGGGCTCCCTGCATGGGGCCTGCCTCTCCCTCTGCCTGTTTTTCTCTCTCTTTCCCTCCTTCTCTCTCTGTGTCTCTAATAAATAAAAAATCTTTAAAAAAAAAAAGTTATTCTGAAGGGGCACCTGAGTCACTTAGTGGTTGAGTGTCTGCCTTTGGCTCAGGTTGTGATCCCGGTGTCCAGGGATTGAGTTCCCCATTGGGCTCCCTGCAGGGAGCCTGCCTTTCCCTCTTTTCTCTATGTCTCTAACTCTCTCTCTATGTCTCTCCTGAATAAATAAATAAAATCTCAAAAAAAAAAAAAAGTTCTGAAGATTCAACGAGAAAACAGGAAATAATGGGGACCAAGAGGTTGACATATATTGAAGCTCACAGGTGGTGGTCTCCTGTCACGTCCCCTCCCTTGCTCTGTTTCAAATCAAGATTGTTCTTCAGACTAATCAGAAAGACATCTTGGGAGAGACCATGGGTATACCTCCTAATAACTTCTGTTTTCTTGGTAATCAATGCAGATTTCTCATGGATGAATGTCTTTAATACTTTGAATCACCATTTTGATTTTGCTTCTGTAGCAACAGCTCTTAGGTGCCCTCCCAAGCCTGTTGATAGATCTTACTGTTGAATAACCATGTTGTTACTTAAGAACCTTGCCCCTCTTAACCACAGTATCTCTCTTTACTTTATTGGTGTTCCTGTCCTTCTGAAGATAAAAACTCTTCATTTCCTTATTGAAGATAACATTTTAAATGCAAAGACCCCACGAGTATAAAAGAAGTGAATAACAAACTTCTGAGAACTAGGTTTTCCCTGGAGGGATAGGGTCATTGGAGATGGGGAATTGACGAAGAAGAGGCAGCCATAGTGGAGCAGAAGAGCAGAAGAACCGAAGGTATCCCTTGACAGTTTCACGAGACCAAAATCTGCCTATTTTACAACATCATTTCTCTGGGCCCAGTGGAGTCTGTACTTGGCCCAGAAGTTTTTTTGCAAACATCTTATCAGAAAGAATGATGATAGCTATGACTGTTCTTACGTACATGAAAAGAGCATCATGAAAACAAAACATAATTGGAGTTATGGGGGATGTGCCTCCATATAAATGTCTGGAGCACAAATGTAACTTTTCCATTGCAGAGCTAAGCCAAGAGTTTGATGGAAGCAACATTGAGAATCTAATTTAAAACACCCATGGCAAAAAAAGAAAAAGAAAAAAAAAACACCCATGGCCCAGAAATTCAGGCAAGACTGTCACACCGGCCTCTGTTCATCCCTTGGGAAGTGTTCTTCGCTAGCTCACGGTAACTAGTACTCAGGGCCAATCTGGATGCTACAAACCTTACTTTTGTTGGCCTCAGTTTAGCATTAATACCACCATAATGGGGATCCCTGGGTGGCGCAGCGGTTTGGCGCCTGCCTTTGGCCCAGGGCGCGATCCTGGAGATCCAGGATTGAATCCCACGTCGGGCTCCCGGTGCATGGAGCCTGCTTCTCCCTCTGCCTCTGTGTCTCTGCCTCTCTCTCTCTCTCTCTCTCTCTCTCTCTGTGACTATCATTAAAAAAAAAAAAAAAAAAAAACACCTTAATGTTTGACTCTCACGTCTTTATTTTATTTTAAAGATTTTATTTATTTATTCATGAGAGACACAGAGAGAGAGAGGCAGAGACACAGGCAGAGGGAGAAGCAGGCTCCCTGCTGGGAGCCCAACGTGGGACTCGATCCCAGGACTCCAGGATCATGCCTTGGGCCCAAGGTAGGCACTGAGCCACCCGGGGATCCCCGACTCTCACGTCTCTACAACTGAGAACCTCCCCTAGTGCAGCTCCAGGCCTGTTGCTTGTTTGTAGCTTGAAGCAGAACCTCATAAATTTTGTGAAAATCCCTGTGGAGGCTGCCAGTCATGGCTTCAGTGGAAGGTGCCTGGTTGGGGTCAGTGTAAGTACCATAGTGGCTACTTACCAGGTGCCCCTGATTTTCAGAAAATTACCTGAAGGGTAAAAAAAGTGATCAGGCATTCCTGGGAACTGGGTGATAATGTCAGAATCTTCCAGTTCCAGGGAGGTTCAGACTTGCCTGGGTGAGCTTTTTTCCCCCATAAAGGAAGAACTGGTTATTTCAGGCTTTCGATCTCATCCTTCTTATCATTCTTTGACTATGAACTCCCGGTGGGAATGGCATCCTGGCACACGTGATGCGGGTTACCCAGCTTTCAGCAGCCCTGTGCTTGTCAGGATCTGCCTGCTTCCCACCCACACAGTCCCCTCTCCTCCAGATGTTCTACTGAACTGCTCACACGTGCCCGTCCACAGGCGCAATGGGCGTTAGCCAGCCGCTGGCGGGCACCGCGCTGTCAACACCAGCCCTTGTGGCCTGCCTCCTGCCCGTCCCCCGGAGGGGGCGCCTTCCCGGATTCCCAGGAGAGCACTGCATGGGCAGGCCCGACGGCTCTGGTTCTCTGCCTCCAGAGACAGGAGACATTGGAATCGCACCACCTGAGACAGGTGCTGGCTCCTTTATGGGTGTCCTAGTTTGTGAGCTCTTTGCCTTCCATTCTTGGGAAAACAGTTTTTTATTGTTGTGTTTTTTAAACAACTTCCCTCTTAGAACTTTTCTGTTCGTCTTGTTTTTGACTTGTTGACTTGCTTGGACTTGACTTCTCTGTACTTCTGAGCCCCTGATCTTACCGTGTTTAGCATTTCTCCACTCACACCCCTTTGATGTATATGTCGGTCATGCATGCAGCCACCACTTACTGAGCAGCTGCTCTGTTTGAAGCCCCTGCACATCGCGACTGGTCGTGCCGCAACAGCTGACATCACGTTCCTGTTGCCACCAGGTCACAGTGGAGATGACGATGATGATGTAGTTCTGCAAAGCTCTGGGAACTTGCCCCCGGGCCATGAGAGATGTACATGAGCACATCTCTTCTCGCCTTTTGTATTTCAGAATTTAAAACCAGTGTGTGGGGACTCCTGGGTGGCTCAGTGGTTTAACACCTGCCTTCGGCCCAGGGCGTGATCCTAGGGTCCTGGGATCGAGTCCCACATCGGGCTCCCTGCATGGAGCCTGTTTCTCTCTCTGCCTGTGTCTCTGCTCCTCTCTCTGTCTCTCATGAATAAATAAGTAAAATCTTAAAATAGCAACAACAACCAAGTGTGTGCAGGCAGGAGCTATGAGGTTCAACCCTGGTTTCTTTCTTGCATTCCGACTCTCGCCTCCTATCTGGTTCCCTGCCTCCAGTATCACCACCTTCCAGTCCATCCTTCAGTGTCATAGCTTTTCTAAAATTCTGATCTAATCCTGTTTCCTTTCTCTAAATTCATTCATCACATCCTATGGCCTTTAGGATAAAACGAAACTCCTTGGCATGATACAGAAGGACTTCTGCACCTGACTTCTCTATCTGCCTCTTTGACAGCAGCACTAAGGTAAGTCCTGGCACCAGCTGGGCCCATCTTCTTGCAGAATCAGTTTCTCCTCTGCTCCCCTGTCTGTGCGCACACACTCACCTCTCCAGTCTGCTCCACCTAATCAATTCATATCAACTTCAGGATTCAACTTAGAAGCCTGCTCTTTCTGAGGCCTTTTCCAACTATCAGGACTGGTGGCTTCATCCGTCCACTGTGTGGACATACGCACCCATTACGTGCGCTTACTACCATCGCTCTCCCCGATCTTAACTAAGCATCTGGCTCTGGGTCCCCACAGTACCTTGCATTAACACAACATTTGGGAATTGTCTGTGCTAGACAGAGAGTGCGCTGGGGTAAAGGACTGTGTTAAGGATGCTCAGCCATCATTGTTGAGTGAATGTATATATGCATGAAAGAATGAATTAAATCCCTACACACCCAATCCCAATGGGAAGCTTACTTCAAATCTCACTGAGAATATTTACAAAGCACATAGTAGGTGCTTAGTGAATGTCTGTTGAGTCAAAGAAAGAATGAATGCACATATCCACAAACTACAAAAAATTTCCCCCAAAATGTACTGAGAGCCACAAGATAACTTCACTTCCTCTTGACTGCAGTAGAAAGAATGTGGGACTAAACAATCAAAGATTAGAGTTCCTCTTCCTGGCTGTGTTACCTGAGTGAATCCTTTTGCCCTTTGAACCTCTGTTTCCCCATCTGTCAAATGAGGTGTTAGAAAATATATTTAATGCCTACCGAACATTCTAGATTCAATCTTTTTTAAAAGGCCGAAAGTCAAACGACCAGCTGCTTTCTGTGAAGTGGCATGAATTCAGGAATCTTATTTTTTGGTCTCATTGTGGAATATTGTTTATGACAAGCCCTTAGCAGTGGGCAGAGCAGAACCAGGACCATCTGGGACCAGAGTTTGCCCAAAGGGGTAGGAGGAGGCCAAGACCTAGTTGGAAAGCAAACACAGGTAGGGGTTATGGCCAGGATGAGATGCTCTGAGCAAGGCAGGGGCAGTAGTCAGCATCCCACAGCAGTCTGAGGTCAAAGCTGGCTAGAGGTCACCAGGCATGAAGCAATGAAGAGGGTTTGAGAGCATGCTTTCAGGGGTGTGCTGAAGATGCATCCCCTTCCTGGGCAAGTCTGTGGGGAGACCCAGTGCAGGTCATCGACATGAGCTGTCTCCAGTTGTCCAAAGAGCAGGTAGGTGAATAAGTGTTTAGACGTAGCCTGTGTCCCTGCAGAGCATAGTTGGAAGCCAGGAGGAAGTTAATTTGGGGTTAATAGGAGGGAGAAGAGTTTAATCCTGTCCAAATGAGATGAACTGGCTTATAAAGTGATACAGTCTCCATAACTGAAAGAGTTCATGCAGCAGCTGGATAATTCCTCAGCAGAGATGTTGTGTTAGAGATTCCTCACTTGTGAAGGTTGGACCAGATGATGTTCCAAGTATTTTTCTGATTCTCAGAGAGCCTTTTCTTCTTATGTCCTCCCCAAGTCTTGTTTGGGGATACACTCTCAGATTTCATTGCCCATCCTTCTGTGATGTGGTCTCAGCACACCCTACTGTCCTGGTGACCGGGCTTTGGGAATTCTTTACTCAGTCTTTGAATGTCCCCCTTAAAGTGGAGCACTGTGGATTGGACATCATGTGCCAGGATGTGGCCTGGCTGGTGCCTTTCTGAGGACATTATACAATTTTTGTAGGAAGTGGCCTATTAATACCTCATATCTCTCCTCACTCTGAGCTGAGCTGTGAAAGCAAGCAGCAGTGAGCCGTGGCTTCTGGTAGCTCTCATGCTGCCCCAGGTGATAGATGGACTTTGTTTCTTTCTATCCACTTTTCTCTGCTGAGTTGAATTTCACATGTCTCTGTGGTGGGTCTTCTAATCCAGACACTGACTCTTAGGTTTGGGGCATCTCTTCTGTACTAGGAACTTCCATGGCATTCCGTCTGGGCCTCCTCAAGTGCCTCACATTTCACCCCAAATGTCTTCTTGCTCTATTATTTGTTCCATGTTTCTTTCCCATCTCTTCTCTCTCAACCCTCCATGCCCGCTGAATACAGCATTTCAATTTGTGCAGTGTTTTTCTTTGCAAATTCTTTGCCTTCTTGGCATCCTGGTGAATAGGAATGCGGGTGGCCTGTCAGTTCCATTGTGCATCTGAAGAAAAATGTCCAGTGAGGTTAAGTAATGTGCTTAATTTTACTGGCAGGGCCAAAGAGGCCGGAACCTGGTTTCCTGACTTCCGGCCCAGCCCGTGGCCTGGAGCTCATGCTGCATTTGCTCATGGCACTAGAGTTGCAGAGAGCATCAAGCTTTGCTCTGTGTGTGGTCATTGTACCAAAAGAGTTTACTCGGGGAACAGTCCCAGTCCTCTAGAGACTCAGTCGGAGATCACACTGAAGTATACAGAGTAAAGAGCAAAAGAATTTACAGAGTGCTTCATATTTTTTGAAGAAACTTCTGAGTCCTTCAATTTATTTATTTATTTATTTATTTATTTATTTATTTATTTATTTATTTATTTATAGATTTTATTTATTTGTTCATGAGAGACAGAGAGAGAGAGGCAGGGACACAGGCAGAGGGAGAAGCAGGCTCTATGCAGGGAGCCTGATGCAGGACGCCATCCCGGCGGTCCAGGATCAGGCCCTGGGCTGAAGGTGGTGCTAAACTGCTGAGCCACCCGGGCTGCCCCTGAGTCCTTCACCTTCCTTATATGATGCTCCCCAAAGCCCTTTGAGATGGAAGAGCTCATGCGAGCCTCATTTTGCAGGGGAGGGTCTTGGGTGGAGTCTAGGCCTGAGGTGGGTGGAGGAGGCCCTGGGCAGACACTGGCTCCTGGTCCACAAATTTTCCATGTGGCTGTGCTCCATGAAAACTAGGGAAAGGAAATGAGTTGTTTCCCTCTGTTGTGAAAGGCAGTGGAGACCTAGAGTGCAGCCCTAGGGTTCTGGGTTTGGAGGTTGGCCCAAGGAACAGCCTCATGCCATGATTGGAGATGGGAGCTGGGCCAGGTGGCTAGGGTAGGGGCAGTGGGGCAGACTCTGACCCTGGAAATCTGGCTAGCTCCAGCAGGCTGGAATATAGGCCAGATGGGAAGGAAGCATGCAAGCGTGGAGAGTTGGTTGTTGAGATGTGGGTGAGGTGGGCTCCGGTTCCTGCGGAGATGGCCTTCTAAGATCTGGTACATACGCCAGTGGGGATTCTGCGGTGTGGAGAGGAAGTGCTCTCACCAAATGTGAGTCTTGTTACAATCTTGGGGTTATTGGCCATTTATCCAGCGGGTACCAGTAAGTACCTACTGAACATAAGAAAATCTCTAACATATTTATAGTTTAGTTTTTCTTTTTTAAATTTTTAAAAAATTTTATTTATTCATGAGAGACAGAGAGAGAGAGAGAGGCAGAGACACAGGCAGAGGAAGAAACAGGCTCCATGCAGGGAGCCTGACGTGGGACTCGATCCCGGGTCTCCAGGATCACGCTGTGGGCTGAAGGCGGTGCTAAACCACTGAGCCACCCAGGCGTCCCTAGTTTAGTTTTTCTTATGAGGACTTCCTATACATGAGTGTATATTTGTCTATCTCTATATATCTGTATCTATTCTCGTTAATGTGCATAACCAAACCGTGGAAGTACAAAGTATTTGCCTTCATTTATCATTATGAAACTGTGACCCAAAGAGGGTAATTAGTTTACTTAAAGCCCCACAATTACTTAGAAGCTAAGCCAAGTTCAAAATTCATGTTTCTTGAACTCTTTTATTGGTGCTTATAACTACTTTCCACATGCTAAGCAGTTTCTAACCTTCAAGGTGTATGCTTTGAAGAGAAATAGAGAAAAACACCTTTGTAATTGATACTCCGGTTTTTGCTTTATTTTTAAAGGCTGGTAAACCTAAATGCAGAGTTGAAACATAATGAGAGCCCTTTTTGTATAAATCCCAAACGGGCATTTGGATGGTTGTTATTCGCTCTTTAAGTCAACCAGAAACAAATCCTCTTAGAGTCGGGATTCACATCTGTGCTCTGCTGCGTCCTGACCTGTGTCGGGTGCCCTAGTTTCGTGGCCCAGCGGAGCAGTCCAGCATCAAGAGAATGGTGGGTTTCCTTGGCAAAGTGGTTATGGGTGAGAGGACAGGGGTCATGGTGCAACCAGCCTGGCTCCTGTAGTGAAGGAAGGTGGCTGTCCTAAAGCTTCCAGGGCTCAAATCTGTGACTCAGCTCATCCTCCCAGTGCCCACAGCCTGTGCTAGGGCCAAGGCCTGAGCCCCTCCAGCCCCTCCTGCTCCTGTAATGGGCACACGAGGCTCTACTGCCCTGAGCCCTGGGAACTGAGTGCGACGAGCCCAGCAGGGCTGATCCCTGAGATACCTTGTCCTGTTGGCTCAGCCCGATACCCTTCCCAAGGTCCCGCCAGGGGCCTGGGTCAGCGTGGTGCTTCAGTGGAGGTCCTGCACTTCGCAGGAAGCTTGGGCCTGGCTGTGGATTTTTTTCCTGTTGCTGCTACCTCTCCCTTCCCTTTCAGCCAGAAGCAGCTGTTCTGCACTTTCTTTGGGACCGTTCTTGCCCTACAGGGAGCCTGTAAGAAACTCTGGCATGGCCCAGAACCTGGCTTCAGTTTCAGGGACATTTTTCACTCACTCACCAAATGTTTATTGCGCCTCTCAGCCTGTGCCAGGGCAGGGCACCCAGGCTTGAATAGGATCCTGCCAGTCCCTCTCCGGGGGTTGTGCCAGCCTAGAACAGAAACCCCAGCAGACACCCAGCCTGCTGTGATGGGTGCTCCTGGGAACTCCAGCCTGGATTCCTGGCCAGTCACCTACTCTGGGGGTGAGTGCCCTGGTGCTCTGTGTTTCTGCCAGTCTTCCCATCTCTCGACGTCTGCCTTAGGAGCCTTGCTCTGCTGTGCCAGGGCTGCATTGCCCACTGCTCCACATATTTATTGCTGTAGAACAACCACTCCAAAACTCATCCATTGATGAGAGAGTGGATAAACAGACTGTGGTATACATTTACAATGGAGCATTCTTTAGCCTTAAAAAGAAAGGCAATTCTGGCATATATTTCAACATGGATGCACCTTGAACACATTATGCTAAGTGACATAAACCAGTCACAAAAGGACAAATAATGCATGCTTCCCCTTATACAAGGGCCTTAGAGTCATCAGATTCAGAGACAGAAAGTAGAGTGGTAGCTGCTAGGGGTCGGGACAGGCGTGCAGAGTTAGGGTGTAATGGGTACAGAGTTTTGGTTTGGGAACATTAAAAGTTCTGGAGATGGATGGTAGTGATGGTTGCCCAACAACGTGATCGTACTGAATACCCCAGAACTGTGCTCTTTAGAGTGGTTAAAAGGGTAGCTTTTATGTTAATGTATATTGTACCACACAAAAAACGTAGAGGGTTAAAATCACAACTTAATATCATCTCTCCTGGTTCTTTGGGTTGACTGGGCTCAGCTGGATGGTTCTTGCTTGGGGTTTCTTTCTTCTTTTTTTCTTTCTTTTTTTTTTTTTAAGCATTTTGGAAAACTTTTATTTAACATGTTCTGAATGGATCTGGCTGGTCTTTTCCATTAAAGAAAAAAAAAAATTCCCCCAAAGAGGCCACAGTCTGGGCACAGCACACCCTAGCCCAGGCCACACAGGAAGTTGGATCTGGGCTCCCAGCAACAAAAACCAGGCCTCTGACCCCTCGTTGTCGTCGGGTGGTTGAGGCTCCCGGCTCTCAGTCACAGCCAGAGATGTCACAGGGAACCGTACCACATCTTCCCTGCCTGTGGTGCCCCCTTCCCTGGAGAGGTGAGCTGGGGTGATGGCACCAAGGCTGTCTGGACTGAAGGTGAGCGAGGGGAGGACTGGGTGGGACAATCCAACTTTCCGTCATGGTTTCAAATTCCTTGTAGGCTCCTCTCCTGAGGTCGCAGAGGCAGGTAGTAAACAGATTTGGGGGGCTTCCTGCAGCTGGACCGGCAGGGCTCGTCCCCCCATGCCCTCCCCCCCACTCAGCACATGCTCTGGGTGTGTGCTGTTGGCTTGCCCACCACTTGCATCCTTCTTGCTTGGGGTTTCTCATGCAATTGTAGTCAGATGGCAACTGAGGCTGGAATCAGTGAAAGCTCAAGTGTCCAGATGTTCATGATGGCATCTCAGTATGGTTCCCCTGCATGGCCTGGGCTTCTTATGTGGTGGCTCAGGGTGCCACAAAACAGCAAAGGCAGCTTCTGTGTCACTTCAGGCCTGTGGCCAGAATTGTCAGTGTTACTTCAACCACCCTGTGGTAGTCTGAGCAATGACAGGCCCACCAAGATTCAAGGGAAGGGGAAATAGAGCTTCCCCGCTCTATTGCATTTCAGAAGAGCATTAGATGGGAGATATCGTTGTGGCCATCTTTAGAGAATTTCTATCCTGAAGCATGGTTGCAGGAATCCTGAAGACTTTGGATAGGAAGGGGTCTTCAGGGAGGCACATACTTCTCTGCACACCTCTTTTTTTTTTTTTTTTTCCACACCTCTTTTTTTAAGGACAGTTCATCTTCATAGATTGTTAGATTTCGGATCTTCATAAACTATTAGGACTTTGGGAAACGACTTGCTAGCAATGACTTGTTTTAACTTACAGAGCCAGAATAAAGCAGAACTGGAACAGCACTTCCCGAGCACTGACCTCCTGTCTTCCGGGCTGGGCAAATAGCTGTAGGGAACTCACCCAGAGGGACATTTCTTGCTGGGAGCAGTAGTCAGGGTCTGGTGGAGAGATGGGTTGGCAAGAGAGGCCCTGGGGGTGTCCAGTGGAGGCCTGCCCATATCTTAGAGCTGGGTGAGCCCCTTATGCTGGGCTGACCTTTCAGCATCTTGTAGGCCTCACTGGGCAGTGATATGCAGAGGCACCTGGGTGCTCTGTGAGGACACTGGGAGCTACTCATTTCAATGGAGACTCAGAGTTGAGACAAAGGAGGCCAGTCTACTATTGGCTCAAGCACCCAGGCTGATATGTAGAGATAATGAGGTTGTTTTTTTTTTTTTTTTTTAATTTTTTATTTAAGTAATCTCTACACCCAACATAGGGCTTGAACTCATGACTCTGACTGAGCCAGCCAGGGACTCCATGATCTGTTAAGTTTAAATCTAATGTCTGTCACTGAGAATATCAGTGGACAAATCTATTCATTCACACCTACTTACATGTTTCTAATCAGACTTTGCTGTAAGTGCAAAATTCTTTGTTAAAGCTTTTAGTGGCCTCTGAAATGCAATAAAGTTCACAAATATTTTGTACACGCTCCCTGCAGACAGAGAGACACAAATATTATTTTTGCATGTGATGTCTGCATTTGAGACTAAGAGCCCAAGTAAATGTTGATCTTCTGTACTTGGTTTATAAACAGGACTTTCATAAGTGATTCTTAAAGTCTTAGAATTGCTTGGGTTGTTACTTATGTGTACACATGTACACATAAGTAATTCCGGGAGAATTCCCGGGAGTGGCTAGGCTTAAGCAAACGTGCTTTGGTTCTCTGTAAGTCAGTGGTTCCTGCCTGTGTATTCACAGTGATTTGGACATTTCCAGGTGAGCTTGGTGGTCAGCAACAGCCCAGGATGGGTCATGGATAAACCAAAATGCATTTGATCTGAGGCTCTCACACAGCCCGGATCACGGGCTGATGTCATCTCTGGCTTGTGGCCCAGTTTGGACAGCCAGAGGGGAGACCTGCCATAGTAACAATCAGCCTGTGCATAACTGGGTTTCTTGTCCATTGAGTGGGGAGGACTCTATCTTATGCTGGTGTCAATTGGCACGTGAGCCAAATGCATAGGAACCTGGGCAGAGGGTATGGTCACTGCCATATCATCTGCTGCCTCATGTCTCTGCCCCAGCAGATGTCCCCTCCCCAGGGAGCCTCCCTGCCCCTGAGCAAGGGCTGTCCCCTCCCAAAGTCCCAGTGTGCTTTTAAGCTCAGGAGGGTGAGCACATTTTGTCTTTCCTACCAGTTTATAAGCACCTTAGGAGCAGGAATCTAGTGACAAGGTTCTCTGTAAGTCAGTGGTTCTAGCCTGTCTATTCGCCCTTTATGCCCTCTATTTATGCACCTGCCATCTTACAGGTGTGACTTGACTTAGTGTCACTAGAAGCCTGTCTCAGTGTGTTCTGGCTGCCATGACAAGAAAACATGGTTTCTGGGGCTTAGCAACAGAAATGTGTTTCTCAGAGTTCTGGAGGCTGGAAATCCAAGATCAAGGTGTTGGCAAGTTTGGTTTCTTCTGAGGCCTCTCTCCTTGGCTGTATCCTTATGTGGCCTTTCTCTGTGTGTCTGCCTGTCTGGTGTCTCAGTGTCCTGTCTTGCAGCGGTCAGACTGGCTCAGGGCCTACCCTAACGGCCTCATTTTCACAGAATCCACTCTCTAGAGGCCCTACGTCTAACTGCAGTCACATTCTGCAGTACTGTGCATTAGGCAGAATTTGGGGGAGGGCTCAGGTCGGCCCAGAGCAAACACTAAAAGTTAGGTATCATTATCCTTTAAAAAAAAAAAGATTTTATTTATTTATTCATGAGAGATACACAGAGGGAGGCAGAGACACAGGCAGAAGGAGAAGCAGGCTCCCCTCAGGGAGCCCAATGCAGGACTCAATCCCAGGACCCCAGGATCACGACCTGAGTGGAAGCCAGAGGCTCAACCACTGAGCCACCCAGGCGTCCCTCATTATCCTCTTTTTCACACCAGAGGAAACTGAAGCTCGGGAATTAACATAACCTGCCCCTTGTCGCACAACTGGTCAGTGGCTGGGCCATGATTCACATGCAATCTCTCTAACCTTTCTTTCCCCTTCTTTCTAACCCTTCTTTCTAACCCTTCTTTCCCCACCACACAGATCAGGTCTTACTGGTTTCTGTTGCCTGCCTGATGTTTCACCCAGGGCCCAGCACTTAGGAAACCCTGCAACTGTTTGCTGAGTGAATGCACGGAGGTGGGGTGGGGTACGTGAATTTTTACCAGAACACGAGGCAGAAGGACCCCAGAGCCCAGAATCTAAGGATCAAGGTCCTGGGTCCTCCCAGCAGCTGATGGTCCTTACCTTGTCAGATCATTCCAGTCTGAAGGCAGCATGATTAATGTGTGGGAGGGACTCCCATTCTAAAAAGCCTTAAATATCCTTTCTGGGCCATTTACCTACAACTTCTTCTGAAAACACTAAAAGTAATTACATGGTAATTAAGATAAATTGCTTGACCAATTTTCATAGCAGAGTGGTTGATATTGGCTCCCCCCCAGCCCCCAAATATTTAAGTCCAGAGAGAGATCTTTAAACTTCCAGGGCTTTTCTGGTTATCCTTAGGCGGGGAGGGGGGCGCCTGGGCCTGCAGAGAAGATGGGAAGGAGGAGATTTGCATGTTTATGATGTGTGATCTGACCCAGGCCCCCTACTGCATACTCTATCCCACATCTTTTTCATGGTTTCCTTTGAGAATTCAGAATCCAAATCTGAGAGCCACTATCCAGTAACCACAGGGCCCTGCACCCCCGCCCAGCCCTGCGGGCCCCTGAGGAGAGAATTGCCCTTTCTCATTTCCTACTCTTGAGCTCCTTGCTCTTCCCACTGGAGAGCCCACGGGAATATAAATACCAGAAGGCAGCCCTGAAAGCAGGCCTTGTTTGCTGGCCCTCCCCCGCACTAAGGCTCGCAGGT
The DNA here is from genome assembly GCF_053574225.1 of Canis aureus. NCBI lineage: Eukaryota > Metazoa > Chordata > Mammalia > Carnivora > Canidae > Canis > Canis aureus. The sequence continues at coordinate 53,267,085 of NC_135621.1, forward strand.
CTGCCTTCTTCCCCTGGCCGGGGGCAGGCTGGATTTTTTGGAGAGTGGGAAGCCCTGGGGCCCTTTAGTGCTCCTGAGACCAGAATGTAGATAGGGTTCAAAGAGGGGGGTGATTAGTAGGGCTGCCAGGAACCCGTCCACCTGGGAGCTGCAGAAAGCCAGGAGGTGGGGACGGAGGTGGCCAAGATGAGGACGGCTGTGCCCAGCCTCTGCCTTGTAGGCTCCAACATCGAGATTCCCTTTGCTTCTGATTTTCTCTCCAAATACTGTCTTGTGTTTCTAGCCCCTTGCTAGATATTTCCACTGGGGTGTACCTCAGACCTGACTTCTTCATGTTTCTCCTGTAGCTCTACTTTTCTAAATGGAGAACCACCGGGAAGAGTCATGTGGAGCCTTGGGTGTGGGTGATGAGTGTGGCCCCAGGTTTTCACCTTACAGAGGCCAGCCCCATGTAGAGAAGGACTGCGTCATTTTTGAGCAGTCTTTTCCCCCATTGCTTTGGACATCTCCAGGTGCCATGCCCACTTGCATCAGTAGTGCTTTTTATTTCACAGCTGAGTTCAGTCCACGCTGGCCTTGCTCCCTACTCTTTTCTTGCCAGAGAATGGGAGAGCATTCGGGGCTGGACAGGGATCCCGGGGTCCTCACTGGTGTCCCCTGCAGGCCTGGCACAGCCTGCTCTTGGCCTGGGGCTGCTGGCAACGATCAGCGTTGACTCAAGAACCCCTCCGTTGTGAGCACTGGGCTACCATTTTTTGAGGGCCTGTGAAGTAGCATTTTACTTACTAATTTAGCATTCATTAAGTAGGTGTTATTCATTTTCACTTTATAGATGAGGACACTGAGGATGCTAAGTAACATGCCTCAGGGATAACAAGCAGAGGAAGCGAGATGAGAGGCCAGGTGACCCGGGCACCAGAGCCTGTATGCTAGACTTCTGTGCTCCTCTGCCTTTGTGGGTTGAGCCTTTGCTGTGACTAAAGGGTAGGAGCCCATGAAGGACTCCTCTTAAGTTAGACGGGCTCTCTCCTCTTAACTCTCACTCAGGAGGTCCCCATCTTGCCACCGGCAGGTCCTTAGGGCAGAGAGCAGATGTTTAGAGCAGGCAGGTGGCTGGTTGAGACCGTAAGTCCCAGCCCTGTGTCCATACCAGGGGGACCCTGATTGAGGTAGTTTCCTTCCTTCACACCATGGACAAGACTTGGCTATGGAGTGTGCTGGGTGCTCACTCTTCCCTAAGAGAATAGCCCTGGAGTTCAGCAGCACTTGCCAAAGTGGCAGATGAGTGCTGACCCCAGCCCCATGGCCCCACACGGTTCCCTCTCTGACCTTCTGTAGTGGGAGGACTGAGGAGTGTCTAGGAGCCCTGTGAAGGGAAGATGAATAGGTGTTGGGGCTTTGTGGGGTTGGGGAGAGACAGGCTGCGTTTCCATAGCCCCAGGCTGACTGTGCTCTGGGCATCTCACAACATTGCAGAGCCTGGTTCCCATGGGAGGGTCCAAGGGCCCCCTGCCTTGGCCAGGAGAGCCCTGGTCCTGGGGAAGGGAGGCTTATTGCTGACAGTCAGTGAAGGGAGCTGCCAGATGCTGCCCTCGAAGCCAGAGGATGACCTGGGGAACAAAACTTTCACATGCTTGCCGAGCTCAAAGGTAAGAGTTCACTCCAGTCATGGTCTATCTGGAAGACCTTTGGTCTTCTGTCTGTCTGGGTAAGCAAAGCGAGTCTGTCCTCCTGTAAGGACCACTGGTGTCCCCGGGGAAGAACCTGTGGCTGCTGCTCATCCTGAGAACAAAGCTGAGACTCTGCTAAGCCAGGGAAGCTGCGGTGGGTCCAGAGCTAATCCTCACAGCCAGAGCACTGACAGTGGCAACTGAATGAAAAGGCCAAGGTATTCAGAATTATATAGGTGGACTGTGTGTTTTCTAGTTCCAGGCATTTTATTGTGGAAGAGCATGTTCCAGAATGTTCTGAGGCAAACCATCCATGTGGATCTTTGAGGAGAGGTGCATGTTACCCCCTCCTGGAGCCCATGAGAACGTTAGCATCCTATAGGCTCCGGAAGGGAATGCTGTGAGGAGACCTGGTTAAATCCTTGTTTAATCCGAACTTGTCAAACACCTTTGACCATGGATCTTTTTCAACATGCCTGTTAACTTCTCTCCACTTTGGGAGGTGCCATCTTCAAGGAGAACCAACCCCTGAGCAGGGATTTAGGTTCGAGGGACCAAGATAGGAACAGATCACGTCTGGAGAGCAGGGTAGATAGAGGCACGGTCATGTGGCAGACAGAACGGACACCCAGTTTTAGAAACAGATTTGTAGCAAGTTGACGTGATGCTAAAGCAAACTGCAGAGTCTGAGCAATTATCTTTCTTCTTGACGAGAGAAAGGAAAGCCAGGATTGGGAGACAAGGGAATACAAAGGAGGGAAAGAGAGTGTATACACCGAGTACCCATTATGTGGCAATTTATCTATGAGCTGGGGCATCTGGGGGGCTCAGTGGTTGAGCGTCTGCCTTTGGCTCAGGTCACGATCTCGGGGTCCTGGGATCAAGTCCTGCGTCGGACTCCCCACAGGAAGCCCGCTTCTCCCTCTGACTGTGTCTCTGCCTCTCTCTGTGTGTCTCTCATGAATAAGTAAATAAAATCCTTAAGAACATTTATCAATGAGGCAAGTATCACCATTTTGCAGATGAAGAAACAGGCTCAGAGACCTCTGCTCAGCAGATTTCTGTCCTGTGACACGGACATGAACATGGTGTGCCTACTTGCTAGCAGTGCCATGGTGAGAAGAGTGACGTTCTGAAATTGGAATGGCCCACCCAGCCCCGGATCTTTTCTTTGTTTGTATAAAGACCATCTCCTGGGACAAGTCAGTTTGGGTTGGTATCTGTTTATACTAACGCTCTAAATTTAGGAAACGAGCAGATGATTTACAAAAAGGTCAAAAAAATAGCCAGGACCCAAATTCATCCTGGAGAAGTGGAGGTTAAATCCATGGGGGTGGCGCAGGGTTGGGGAGCTGAGCTGGAACCGACACAGATAATATTGGAAGGCATGGATAGATTGTGCTGTGGTTTAGTATTTTACAAATGGCATTTCCTGTCACATAGCTGAACTAAATACCACACATGTTTGTGATTAAATAGGACTGGCTGCGGAACATCTGTGGTAATAGTGCCGGCACTCCACGCAGCGGGCACATCTGTGACCTAAGGTGAGGGTGCAAGCTGTAAGGGTTTTCACTTCACATAGAGTTTTGTGTTGTCTTAGGGTTCCTTTCTGTTTCAAAAGCTTGGTTGCCCCTTTAAAGGGAGAAGTTCTATAGGAAGGATATTTTAAACCCTCGCATAGCAAACCTTGAATGGATGTCTTCTGCACACAGGGCTGTCCCTGACTTTGGCTTTGTTTCTGGGACGTACATCCCGGAATAGCAAAGGAGGAGAACTAGATTGCAGACCCCCAAGCAAACAAGAACCACAGGGAGGCTTTGCACATAGAGCCCCCGTCTGGCCCCCGTGTTGCAGTTGGGGAGTCCAGTCCTGGGAGAGTCTGAGAATTCCTTCTTTGGGGGACAGCCAATGAACTACACAGATACTGGCATGAAGACATTCTTTCTCTAGATTATGCAGCATTGTTGTGGAGCAAAAAAGGCACAGACATAAAAGGACTAAATCCAGCCCTTTGCATAAGGCTTGGGTGTTGCTGAGGGTCCAGATGTGTTCATGAGACTCGAGTCGGGGCCAGCCTGACAGTGACAGTCGGGCGGAGCAAATAGCAGGAGGTTACTGCTAGGTGCCTGTGATGCTTCCCTGAGCTGGACACCCCTTCACCGTCCGTCCTCCCCCAGCATCTGGCAGCTACAAAGAAGCCAGGTCCTAAGGACCATCCGAAAGGGTGGTGTTCTCCCCAGGTGGGGACGGTCTTCAGCTGCAGATGGAACAGGAATGCTGATTCGCCAACCAAGTGCATCTAATTTGATTTTGATAATCTGCAGGAAAAGGTAGAGCTTCGTTTTTACACTTTATTTGACTGGTGTCTGAAGAAAAGCAAAGGAAATCTGCAAAGAACAGCAGGAGGAGACCCTCGAGAGTAGAATGGGGGTGGGGGTGGGGGTGGCATGGAAGGACAAGTCGGGGAGTTGCATGAAGTTTGGAGAATTCAACAGTCTACCAAGATGGCCCTAGTACTGGAAGAGGGGGTGGCATCTGAGGGAATTTGTTGGGCAGCAAGTCTGAAAAATTGTTCATCGCTAAGGGTGGGGATGCAGTCGAAAAGGGACAGAAGTGAGGACAGGCTGAGTTATGAAAGCCGGTCTCAGAATTGACCCAAATTTTTACTGAGCTGTTGTTCTTGAGCAATCACAGAGAAAACTGTCTCAGAGTTTGTCTTTCCCACAGCCTGGTATCCAGGCAGCAGGGAGGTGTGGTGGGCTCTGTGGAGAAGTAGGCTCTTTTCAGGTAGGAATAGCATCTTTCAGGCTTAGAGAGCTCCTGCGTCCAGGAACTCTCCTTCAGTGAAAAGTAGAGAGATGGGAAGTGTTCAGAAATGAAAATTAGGACCCCAACACCAGCAAGTAATCAGATCTCTTGGGACTTCTGGGGTGGTGGATGATATGGGATCACACCTGCCTCTTTCTGGCTGGGTGATGTTAGGCAAGTAGTGTCACCTCTCAGAGCCTCATTTTCCTCTTCTCCAAAATATTATTACCTAATGGGGTTGTGAGGATTAAATGCACACACGGCCCTTAGCGTACGAAGAACACATGGCATAATGTTTGTTGGTGTGGTTAATTGAGCAGAATACCTCCAATTCCTGCCTAACTCTGAAATGGGGTGATTCTTTGAACTGAGGAGGGCAGTATAAAGATTTCCTTTATGGGAAACTGAAAAAGACTATTTAAAAGTATTTAGTCCAAAATGCACTGAACTGCGTGGGGATGTCAGACATTTGAGGGTAATGTGGAAAGTACCCTAACGAGTGAGACAGAATCTTTCTGGAAAAGTTTTATACTCTGACTTTCAAAAAATATTTGAGCTTTTCCTGCAACAACTTGATAATTTTTATCCCCAATTCTTTTTGGTGAGATAATTATCCCATACTCGTGCTGCTTTTTCATAAGGCTTGTTGCAAGTAATTTGCAATAGTTCTAATAATATTTAAAGTGTTGCTATTTTTTGAAAGGTTTACTTTTTAAAACAATTTAGAATGAATGCATATATTCCATGATATTCTTAGAAAAATTCCAGGATGATTTCTTCAGTGAAAGAAAAAGGTGGGGTCCAGGGATTGTGTGTAAGGGCAGACTTTCTCGTGTTTGCTATGGCCCGTGGCCTACCTTTCCTGATCCAACATTTAGAGAGGTGGGTATAATTATTTTAGGGCTTCCCTCAATATTTTTGGGGCTGTTAAACTCTGGGTACATCCAAGAGAATGTGCCAGGCCCTGAATGCCATCTGTCACATGTATTGAGGTATAAGGTTGAAGACCACTGTCTACGTGTATCCTTGTTATTCCCAGGGTGAGGAGGCACGTGCACTTACTTTTAATTTGTGCTTGAGTTCAGCGTCTCTGATGCTACTTCAAAAGTGAGCAGCTCAACAGGATGTCTAATAGTTTAAGGAGAGGCAACCACTCCCTTAGAAATCTTCAAACCTCAGAGATTGATTTCTAGCAGCTTCCACCCTAGTACATTTTTCTTTTCTACCTGTGCCTCATTCAGCCTTGGTGTCTTGCCCTGTCTCTGAATTTTATCTGGCATTGTCTTCCAGCAGTTAGCAGGATAATCCAGATAGGCTGAAAACAGACCCAAGCATTAGAGCCTATGGGGGTGGGATGCAACCCACAGCAGAGGAAAAAGCCATGGAATCCAACCAGAGGCACTTTCCTCCAGAGGAAGGCAGCTGGGGATGTTGTGCCAGGGATCCTGGATTCCCAGCTCTGCGCTAGACGGATCCTGGACCTCAGAGAAGATGCCTGGATGCCGTGGTCTACTCTGGATTGTCATCAATGTAAATGAGATGTTGCCTGTGACGAGGCTCTGGAAATGGTAGGACTTAGGGCCCCTCGGGGAGGCACAGACACATATTGAGATCCTGCCCCATTTGCAGTGCAGAAGAAATCCTGAGGTTAATAGGTGCTGCTGCTTGAATACTCTTGGTTCCAATGTCTTGAAGGAGGTGGGGTGAAGTTGGAGATGACAGAGGCAGGCACATTCTTGACGTCTCAGCCCTGGGCTTTTGCATCCCTCCCTGAGACCCCGAGGGGGCCTTGGATAGATGGAGGTTCTGGAAAGGATGTGGCCTTCTTTCCCAGCTGAAGAAAGGGGTGAGTTAGGAAGGAGGGGAGGGAAGGGAAAGCCTTAGATGGAATCGATTCTAGTTGTTGATTTTGGGAAAACTGATGGGGGTGGGGTAGGGGAGAGACTTTGAGGTCGTATGAAAGGAAGGGGCAAAATAGGTCAGAGAGAAATGAAATGTGTGTGAAAAGGGTTGATAAGAAGGGCAGCAAGAGGGAGGCAGAAGAGGAGCCAGAAGAGAAGAGTGGGAAACACACCTGCCCTTGACCACGGCGAGCCAGAGTCTTAGCCCCTTATTCTAGGAGCATCTGAGTCCTGCCTTTTAAACAGGGACAAAGGTTTGGGCTTCTCTTGGGCACCATACAGAATTCTGTTTAGTTGTATTAAACTCACAGTTGCTGAGTGCCTCCTGTGGAAGAGTTCTGCTTATTTAAGGTAAGAGATATTTTTGCGAGGTGTGTTTCCTGAAGTTCAAGGGTCACTTAAAAAGTCATAAAATTGTTTTCTTTGTCTGGTTTATGAAAATTACTTTCCTTTTTTAAGAAGCAAAAACTCTGAAGAAACCAGTATCACTGTTCAAAATTTTGCAAAGCTACCGGTGGAAAAGAGATGAGGCAAAATGTTTTGTAGAGATCAGAATAGTATTCCCCTAAAGCGGGCTTTATTTCTTCTCTTTTTCTTTCTTGTTTAATAAACCCAGCTAACGTAAATATTTACATGATGTCTCAGTCCATATGAAGAGTTATTTTGGCTGGAGTCCTTCCGAAGACCATAGGATAGGATGGGTCAAGAAACAGTGCTGCCGATTCCCTGCCTCTGAGCCTCCTGGTACGTCCCATTGAAACATGGTCCGCCTGCTTCCAAGGGAAAGTGCTTGGTGGCAACTCCAGCCCAAGGGCAGTGACAGTAAAATGCCCTCCAGAGAGAGCCAGCTGGCCTGGCCTGCTGCTCCACTGTGTGTTTTTGTGTCCTCAGGAATGTGCGGATTTAGCAAATGACAGCACTGAGCGTGCCCTGTCCCCAGTAGAGCCCCGGGCTTGCTTGCTCTCTATAGTTTGGCTCTTTTCCAAGAGTGAATGATTGCATTGGTTGAGCCCTCATTATCCACCAGGGGAAACGTGAAGGCCGGCTGGAGGGAGACAAATTCGCCTTTCTCATGGGCTTTATTCCAGCAGGTTTTGACTTTTCATATCATGGAGTTTCACTCATGCAGTTTTACTCTCTGTCGACTTGGAAGTTTTGTCAAAAATCCCAGTGGCAGGGGTGCCTGGATGGCTCAGTTGGTTAAGCGTCTGCCCTTGGCTCAGGTCATGATCCCAGGGTCCTAGGATCAAGCCCAGCATAGGGCTCCCTGCTCAACGGGGACCCTGCTGCTTCCTCTCCCTCTGATCCTCCCCCTGCTCATTCTTTCTGTCTGTCAAATAAATAAATAAATAAAGTCTTAAAAAAAAAAATCCCAGTGGTAACATAATATCTGCTTTTGAAAAAAAATTCAATTGGATGTCAGCCACGACAGAATTATTTTAGAGTGGGAAATGACCTCAGAGATGATTCTGCTCTGATGGCTGAATGTCTGGAGGGGCTTTGCACACAGCTAGTGAGTGACAGAGCAGCGCCCAGCATTCTGGGTGCCCAGCCCCCAGGTCAGTGCTCTGGCCCTTACAGCTCATTGCCTCTGATGTCATTAGATTAATCTCAGTAATTCATGTTGTATTAGATCAGGCTCAAATTCTGGTTCTTTCCCAACTTAGGTATATACTTGAGAAAAATGATCACAAAAAAACTTATATAAAAACTTAGTATTCATAGTAGCCAAAAAATAGAAATAAACCAGATGTCCCTTGACTGATGAATGGATAAACGAAATGTGGGCTGCTTCACAATAAAATATTCTTCAGCCACCAAATGAAATGGAGTACTGATATATGCTATATTGTGGATGAACTTTAAATGTCCAGACCCAGAAAATTAAAAAAAAGAAAAAGTAGATGAGTAGCTGTCAGGGACTTGGGGGTGGTCGTGGGGGGAATGAAGAGTGACTGCTAATAGGTACAGGGTTTATTTTTGGGGTGATAACATTCTGGGAATGTGCTGGCTGCACAACTCTGATTGTACTAAACACCACCGAATTGTTATTTTTTTTTTAAATGATAAATTTTATGTGTGTGAATCGTATCTTAATAAAGCTGTTATAAAAAAAAAATCCTAGTTCTGTCTCTTACCAGTTGGGCAGCTTGTAGGCAGTGACTCTAAACCTAAGCAATCTCGGTTATGAAATAGAAATGATGATATATACTTCCCAGGGTTGTTTTGATAAGTTAAGTCATGAATTTGAAAAATGCTTCTAAACAATAAACCTCATATATTTTAGGAGCAATCAATGAGTTATAAGTATAAACTCATTATGAATTGGGTTTTTATCTTCTCTATTTCCTACAACACTAACAAGGTCTGACTGCACAGTCATTCAAATAAAGAGTTTCTGAATTGATTAGAGTCTTGCAGTTTTTTTACTTTATTTTTGCAGTTTTTAAAAATTGTGATAAAAAATAACAAATTTTTAACAATCTTTTTTACCCTCAACAAATTTTTAAGTGTACAGTACATGTTGCCAACTATATGTGCACTGTTTTACAACAGATTTCTAGAACTCTTTCATCTTGTCTGACTAAAAGTCTATACCTGCGGAACAGCCACACCCCTTCCCCCCCAGCCCCACATGCTCCTTTGTGCTTTTATGCATTTGACTACTGTAGATACCTCATGTAAGTAGAATCATATAATATTTGTGTTTTGTGCTTATTTCACTTACCATAATGCTCTTAAGGTGCATCCATGTTGTAGCCTGTGCCAGAATTTCCTCCCTTTTTAAAGGCTGGTATGTACCTATACCACATTTTTTTCACCCATTCATCAGAGGATGGACGTTTGGGTCGTTTCCACATTTGGTTATTGTGAATAACGCTGAAAGGAAGATAAGAGTATAGATAATCTCTTTGAGATCCTGTTTTCAATTTTTTTTTTTTTTTGGATAAAATTCCTGAAGTAGGATTGCTAGATCATATACGTGGTAGTTCTATTTAAAAATTTTTTTGAGGAAACTTGATACTTTCTTTTTTTTTTTAAGATTTTTTAAAAAAAGATTTTATTTATTTATTCATGATCGACAGAGAGGGAGAGAGAGAGGGGCAGAGACACAGGCAGAGGGGGAAGCAGGCTCCATGCAGGGAGCCTGATGTGGGATTCGATCCTGGGTCTCCAGGATCACGCCCTGGGCTGAAGGAGGCGCTAAACCGCTGAGCCGCCTGGGCTCCCTTGATACTGTCCTTCATTTTATATTCCTACCAACAGTGCACAAGAGTTCTAATTTCTCCACATCCTTTTTGTGTGTTTTTTTTTTTTTTTTTACTTTTTTTTTTTTTTGGTAATGACCGTCTTAAAGGTATAAGGTGATATTGTGGTTTTGATTTGTACTTCCCTGGTGATTAGTGATGTTGAACATCATTTCATCCACCTGTTGTCCATTTGTATGTCTTCTTTGGAGAAACATCTATTCAAGTCTGTTGCCCATTTTTAAATTGGTTTATTTGTTTGCTTTTCTGCTATTTAGCAGGAGTTCCTTATGTATTTTGAATATTAAACCCTTATCAGATGGATGGTTTGCAAATATTTTCTCCCACCCTATAGGTTGCCTCAACACTGTATTGTTTTCTTTTCCATGTGAATTGGAATCCGATGAAGTCCCAATTTGTCTATTTTTGCTTTTGTTGCTTGTGCTTTTGGTATCCTGTCCAAGAAATCATTGATTGCCAAGACCAATGTCATCAAGCTTTTCCCCTATATTTTCTTGTGAGAGTTTTATAGTTTCAGGTCTTATGTTTAAGTCTTTAATCCATTTATAGTTGATTTTTGTGTATGGTATAAGGTTCTTTTATTTTTTTTTTCCCCTATGGATATCCATTTTTCCCAGCACAGCTTGTGAAGACATTATCCTTTTCCCATTGTATAATCTTGGCATCCTTGTTGAGGATCATTTATCCATGTGTGTGGGTTTATTTCTGGGCTTAATATTCTGTTCCTTTCGTCTATATGTCTGCCTTAATGCCGGTACCATACTGTTTTGGTACTTTGTAATATGTTTTAAAGCCAGAAAGTGTGAGGTCTCCACCTTTATTTGTCTTTCTCAAGGTTATTTTGGCTATTCAAAGACCTTTGAGATTCCATATGAATTTTTTGGTTGTTTTTTCTTTTTCTTCAAAAAATGTCATTAGGACTTTGGTAAGGATTGCACTGAATCTGTAGATTGCTTTGGGTAATATGGACATTTTAACAATATTATGTCTTCCAATCTATGAATGCAGGACATCTTTTTATTTGTGTCTTTTTTCATTTCTTCTAGCTATATTACTTTGTAGTTTTCAGTATAAAAGTCTTTTGTTCCTTTTGTTAAGTTTATTTCTAAATATTTTATCCTTTTTGATGCTGTTGTACATGCGGTTGTTTTCTTAATGTCCTTTTTGGAAGGTTAATTGTGTATAGAAATGCAATTGATTTTTGTTTGTTGATTTTTATCCTGTGACTTTGCTGAGTTTTTATATTACTTCTAATGGTGTGTGTGTCTGTGTGTAGGGTTTTCTATAGATAGATCATATCATCTATAAATAGACAAAAATGTAATTTCTTCCTTTCTGATTTAGGGATGACTTTTATTTCTTTTTCTTGTCAGTCGCTCTTGTTAGGACTTCTGGAACTATGTTGAATAGAAGTGGTGAGAGTGAAGATCCTTGCCTTGATCCTGATCTTAGAGGGGCTTTTAGTTTTTCACCCCTGAGTATGATGGGCTTAATTATGGGCTTTTCATAGATGGCCTTTATCATTACTTTGAGATAATTGCCTTCTTCCTAGTTTGTTGGCTGGTTTCTTATCATGAAAAGGTGTTGAGTTTTATCAGGTGCTTTTTCTGTGTCTATTGAAATGACCATGAGATATTTATGCTTTGTTCATCATCTGGTGAACTGTCCTTGCATCCCAGGGATAGATGCTGCTTGATAATGGCGTATGATCCTTTTAATCTGCTGTTGAAGTTGATTTATTACTATTTTATTGAGGATTTTTGCATTTGTATTCATCAGAGATATAGTATTTTTCTTTGTTTGTAGTGTCTTTGGCTTTGGTATCAGAATAATTCTGGACTCATAAAATTAGTTTGGAAATGTTCCCTCCTCTTCAATTTTTTGGAAGAATTTGAGAAGGATTGGTGTTAATTTTTCTTCAAATGTTTGGTAGAATTCTTCAGTGAAGCCATCTGGGCCTGAGCTTTTATTTTTTGGGAGGTTTTGACTACCAGTTCAATCTCCTTACTAATTATAGATAGGTCTGTTCAGATTTCCTATTTCTTTATGATTCAGTTCTGGTAGATTATATGTTTCTAGGAGTTGGTCCATTTCTTCTAGGTTATCCAATTTGCTGCCATAGAATTGTTCATTCTGGTCCCTTATAATTATTGTTTTATTTCTGTGACATAAGTGTATTATTTTATAATAAAATGCATCTTTTATTTCTGGCTTTGAGTATTTTCTCTTTTTTTCTCAGTCTAGCTAAAAGTTTGTCAGTTTTGTTGATTTTTTTTGAAACAAACCAACTCTCAGTTTCCCTTTTTCCCCCCATTTTATATTCTCTATTTCATTTATTTATGCCCTAATGTTTAGTCTTTCTTTCCTTCTCCTAACTTTGGGGTTAGTTTGTTTTTCTTTTTCTAGCTCCTTGAGCTGTAAAATTAGATTGTTTATTTGAGATCTTTCTTCTTTTTTAACGTAGGCGTTCACCACTATAAATTCTACTCTGCTGCTTTTCCTACATCCATAAGGTTTGGTATGTTGTGTTGTCACTTTGCTTACCTCAGAATATTTTCTCATTTCCCTTTTGATGTCTTCTTTGGCCTATTGGCCAAATTCAAGAGTGTGTTATTCAACTTCTACATTTGTGAACTTTCCAGTTTTCTTTCTCCTGTTGATTTCCAGTTTCATTCTGTTGTGGTCAGAAAAGATACATGGTATGAGTTCAGTCTTGATAAATTTGTTAAGACTTGTTTTGTGACGTAACATGTGATCTCTCCTGGAGGATATTCTGTGTATGCTTGTGAAGAATGTATATATTCTGCAGGTGTTGTGTGGAATGTCCATTTGGTCTATCGTGTTGTTCAATTACTCTGTTTCCTCATTGATCTTGTATCTGGATATTCTATCCATTATTGAAAGTGAGGTATTGAAACTCTTATATTACTGCGTTGCTGCCTATTACTCCCTTCAGTTTTTTAATGTTTGTTTCATATATTTGGGTGCTCTGATGTTGGCTTTATATATATTTGTAATTGTTATATCTTCCTGGTGAGCTGACCCATCATTATATAATGTGCCTCTTTGTCTCTTGTGACAGTTTTTGATATAAAGTCTATTTTGTCTGATATAGTATGGCCATCCCTGCCTGCTCTCATTTCTGTTTGCAGAGAATATCTTTTTACATCCTTTCACTTTCATCCTGTGTGTCCTTAAATCTCAAATGAGTCTCTAGTTCACAGCATATCTTTAGATCTTGGTTTTTTGTTGTTGTTAATCCATTTAATCATCAGAAGTGTTAGAATTCTTAAGCATTTCTTTGAACTCAGTTAATCTGTAAATCTGGTTGCTTTTATTTTTATTTTTTTATTTTTGAACTTTTATTTGTGACAATATTTTATTTTACCTTTGTTTTCTTTTTAAGTGAACTCTATGCCTTACATGGGGCTTGGACTCACGACCCCAAGATCAGGAGTCACAAGCTCTACCAACTCCAACCAGGGTACCCCCTGGTTGTTTTTTAGATCTAAGTATATTTCTCAGAACTAAAGTAACTTGATTTTCCTCCCCCTCCTCATTTAATATTCGTATTGTCTCTTTCTCCTTTCACAGACACTGCATATCTGATTCATAGACAAGACCACAATTTGATTCCAAAGATGTGTTCCACAAACCCAGGCAACTGGGTCACATTTGATGATGACCCTGCTTTTCAGTCTTCTCAAAAGTCAAAGAATTTACCTCTGGAGAATCAAGGCATTTGTAGGCCCAATGGACTTAAGCTGAACCTTTCTGGTGCTAAAGAATTTCCCAGTGGATCTTCCTCTGCCAACAGTACGCCTCTCTCCTCTCCCATCATAGACTTTTACTTTAGTCCAGGACCTCCAAGTAACTCTCCTCTTTCTACACCTACCAAGGACTTCCCAGGTTTTCCTGGCATCCCCAAAGCAGGGACTCATATGCTTTATCCTATCCCAGAATCATCCTCAAACAGTCCACTAACAACATCAGGAGGAGGCTCTTCCTTATTGCCTACTAAATCAACTTGTTTATCCCACACTTCCTTACCCAGTGAGCACGCATGTACACATCCTGCTCCCAAAGTGGGTCTTCCAGATGAAGTTAGCCCTCCCCAGGCCGAAAGCCTAGGGTTTCAAAGTGATACTCCCCAGTTTCAGTATTTTCGGGAGGACTGTGCTTTTTCAAGTCCATTTTGGAAAGACGAAGGCAGTGTTTCCCAGTTTGCCTTTGACCCTCCAGGAAGCAGAAAGATGTACGCATCAAGAGACAAAGACATGCCTGTCGATCAAAAAAGCTTAAATCAGTGTTCACTCAACTACATCTGTGAGAAACTTGAACATCTCCAATCAGCTGAGAACCAAGACTCCTGTGGAAACTTGTCTATGCAGTGTCAGTATGCTGAAGACACTGCCTCTTCCTTTGTCCCCCACACACTCTTCAGGAGTCAGCCCAAACCTGGATGGTCTTTCATGTTGAGGATTCCTGAGAAGAAGAACATGATGTCTTCCCGTCAGTGGGGACCAATTTTTCTAAAAGTCTTACCTGGTGGAATTTTGCAAATGTATTATGAGAAGGGCTTAGAAAAACCATTTAAGGAGTTACAGCTTGATTTGCACTGCAGGCTTTCTGAACCCAAAGTTGAGAACTTTAGTGTGGCAGGAAAAATCCATACTGTGAAGATTGAACATGTGTCTTACACAGAAAAAAGGAAATACCACTCTAAGACAGAAGTCGTTCATGAACCAGACATCGACCAGATGCTGAAGTTAGGGTCCACAGAGTACCACGATTTCCTCGACTTCCTGACTACTGTGGAGGAGGAGCTGACGAAGCTGCCAGCTGTTTCGAAACCAAAAAAGATCTATGAGGAACAAGAAATTTCCCTGGAAATTGTGGACAATTTTTGGGGTAAAATCACAAAAGAAGAAGGAAAATTGGTTGAAAGTGCTGTCATAACTCAAATCTGTTGCCTCTGCTTTGTGAATGGAAACACGGAATGCTTTTTAACCTTGAATGACCTTGAGCTGCAGAAGCGAAATGAACGCTATTTTGAAAAAGACCCAGAAAAGAAGGGGATTGATATTCTTGACCATCATTTTCATAAGTGTGTGAAAGCACAAGAATTCGAGCAATCAAGAATCATTAAGTTTGTCCCGCTGGATGCCTGCCGGTTTGAGCTGATGCGTTTTAAGACTTTGTATGGTGGGGAGGATCTTCCCTTTACCCTCAAGTCTGTCGTGGTTGTCCAGGGGGCATACGTGGAGCTTCAGGCCTTTGTCAACATGACCCCATTGACTCAGAGACCATCCTGTGCCAGTTCCTTGAGGTCCTGTGACAACATAATGATACACTTTCCTGTCCCATCACAGTGGATCAAGGCCCTCTGGACCATGAACCTCCAGAGGCAGAAGTCCCTGAAAGCCAAAATGAACCGCCGGGCGTGTCTGGGGAGTTTACACGAACCTGAATCTGAACCTGTTATACAGGTCACTGTGGGCTCCGCAAAATATGAGAGTGCCTACCGGGCCGTGGTATGGAAGATTGACCGGCTTCCCGATAAAAATTCAAGTAAATAGTCAACATGCCAAGTTGATTTTCTTGGGAAATAGCTTCAATGTTTTCATCCCCCTCCTTGGGTTGAAACCCGGCTGAGACACATGATAACTTCAATCCCCAGGGGCCACACTCACATTGCCTGGTGGGAGGCGAAACATTTAGTCAAACAGCTGAATTTGTTCTCTGTGCCTATTTCTACCAGATAAGTTTAACTTAAAAAAAAAATTTTTTTTAAATATCATTTAAAAAATACCCTCCGCTAAGATTTTGTTGTGGATGGTGGCACTGAGGGAAGATTTCTAGTTGAACTTTTTGACATCAACCACCAACCTCAAATATTAAAAATATTGCTCACAGAGCTTAGATTCCCTAATTAACCTTTAAAGATCTCTCATCCATGAATATACCTGCACTTTTTTGTATTCTCAGCCACTACCGTGTTCTCTTTAGGTTTTGTTCCCTGCTCTCTGAAATAAGACTGCCTTTCATTTTTACCTAAATTGATTTCTTTTGTAAAATTCTTTAAATCAATCAATCAATTAAATTGAGAGAGAGCAAGCATGAGAAAGAGCACGAGCTGGGGTAAAGGGTAGAGGGAGAAGCAGACTCCTGGCTGAGCGTGGAGCCCAATGCAGAACTCGATCCCAGGACCCTGGGATCATGACCTGAGTGGAAGGCAGTTGTTTAACTGACTGAGCCACCCAGGTGCCCCCCAGAATGATTTCTTTAGCTGAATTAATTTGGCCATCTTGACTAGTTGTTTCAGAATTAAGTAGACACAATCCAAGCATTAAAAAAATCAGTTAATGTTTTAAATGTTTACAAAGCAAATGATGAATCTAGAAGTTCAAAACTTTGAAAAGACAGTCCTTGCACCATGTTTATTTTAGAATAGTAGCTTCGTTGTGGGTGTATATAATAGAGCAAAAAAGCAAACTTTGAAATTAAGGCTGCTCCCTGTTTTAGTTCAGTTATTTCTAGCAGAGCACTGGGATATGGAGGCAGATTTGGGGGATCTGCGTTGATGCAGTCACTCATTCAATCAAACTTTTATTGAGCAAGTACCACATCAGGTGCTGGGGTTAAAGATGAATAAGATCTGAGTCCTGCTTCTAAATAGTTTGCAGCTGATTTAGTCCTTCAGGGAAATTTAATTTCAAATTGAGACCCTTCAGGCTGTGGACTCTGGAGGAAGCACTTTTATCTGGGGTGGGCTTATAACAGTGTTTCTCAAACTTGGCTGTATGTTAGGATAGCCTGAGAGCTGATAGATAATTTTAATGTTCAGGCTCTCTTCCATGCAATTGAATCAGAATGTCTGGGGGAGGGGCCTGAGCACCCGTATGTTTTGAGAGCTCCCCAGATGAACCTAATTGTGTCAGGGTTGAGGAGCACTGCTCTGTAGGCTTTGGAACGTTCTGGGAAGGAAGGGCAAACCTTAGACTGTATTGGACTTGAGGGGTAGAATGGATCATGCCATTGGGCGCAGAACCATCCTGTCCAACTTGGAATTTGCTAACTTAACATCTCTTTGGACTATAGTTTGGGCAAAGGATAGGTTCAAGCAGGCGAGAGAGACAGCTGGGTGGCTGAGGAGTCCCAGGGCCTCGTGCAGACGGGAAGCCACTGCACAGTAGTCCTCCTTGACTCTGCCCCCACCTCTCGGTTGATGCCAAATTCTGCACTGCAACGTTCTCATGATTTATGTTAGTTAGGATTCTAGTTCCAAGGAAAATGAAGAACAGCTCAAGCTCAAGGCAGGACAAGGTGGCGATGGGGTAGCATGGTCACACAGATGGCTTCTAATAGTGCCTCCTGGTCAACTCCAGCGTGATGGGAATATGTAACGTGATACAATCCACAGAGATACTGTTTCCTGCCTTCTTTTATAACTTTGTTGGAGAAGCAAGTTAAAAACTATTCTCAGGTTATCTTCATCCTAGGGAACAAGTTTTGAGGTTGTGAGTACAAGGTTCCAAATGCTAGTTTCAAGGTTATCTGTGCTACTTTTACGTGAGGGGGTTGTAGAAATCAAATTATTGCCTTTTATTTTGCTAAACACAAAGAGAAAGAGAGGAAGGCAGGCTGGGATACCTACTATAATCTCCTCAATTTATAGATGTCCCCTGCTGTCCGGGTGATAACCTGACTGCTGCATATGCCTCAGAGAGGAGCACAAGGGGTTCATCCTGCTGGTTTGTCCAGGTGGGGTCAAAGGCACAGGGAGACAGGCCTGCAAAGAGCCCATTCCAGTTGCTGTGCCTCAGAGGAGACACTGGTTAGATCTAGTCAGAGCAACTATGCTTATTTTTCAAACTGAGAATCCATGCAAATCATTCTTTTTTGATTTTGGAAGGGGAACAACATGGAAATGTTCTGTGAAAATGATCCTGTTTATAACACTGGATTTTCCCAGAGCTAACGGTATATAATTAATTGATTCGATCACCAAGAACATATTGAGAAGAGGGCTCACTCATTTCATTTCACAAGCACCAGTAAATTTCCCTTAGGTGCGGGCTCTGCACTTGGTGCTTGGGAAACAGAGGCAAACATGCTCCTTGCTCCCCAGAAACGCAGCAGCCTAGCAGCGGAGGCAGATCTAGAAGCAAGTATGCAAATACCGTGTGGAATTGTGCTGCACTCTAGGCATGAACAAACATACATAGTAGGGATTCCAGAGAAAGGGTGATACGCTGCAGGGGGCCCTCAGGAAGTCTTTGCTGAAGGGGTGATGGATAAACCTGGTGTGGAACAATCAGTCGGATCCTACCAGGGAAGAAGAGCAGAAACAGGCATGTAGGTGGGAGGTCTTAATTACGATCTGGGACTCAGGGAGCAGTAGGAGAATAAACCAGCGCATGAAGGATGTTGTGAGCCATGACTTGGGGTGTGGAGTCTGTCTGTCAACAGGGCATCCATGGTGTTTTCAGGCTGGACTATTACAGCATCATACGTTGTTGTAGGAAGTTAGGCATACGTTGCAGAGAAGGGGTTCACAAGTATAGACATGGGGAGGCTAGTAGAAGGGGAGTCCTGAGAAGCAAGGCCAGGGGCAGTAAGAAGGAGTGAAGGATGGGTGAGGGAACTCAGAGGAGATGCCCTTAAGGACGGATTACCTGTGGGCCTGGGAGGAAGGGAGGGGTGCAAGGAGGTTGGAGGCTCTGGCTTTGGTGAACAAGTGGGAGGTAGTGCCATTAACTGAGATAGCTCGGGATCCTTTCACTACTTTTATTTAAAAATTTTTAAAAAATATTTATTTATTCATGAGAGACCCAGAGAGAGGCAGAGACACAGGTAGACAGGCAGACACACAGGTAGACGGAGAGAAGCAGATTCCCTGTGGGGAGCCCGATGTGGGACTCGATCCCAGGACACTGGGATCACCACCTGAGCCAAAGGCAGACACTTAACTGCTGAGACACTCAGGCATCCCTTGCTACTTTTAAAATCTGTTTTCCAGCCCCGGCAGCATGTTGGAGTCCTTAGAATTATTAGAGGTTAAAAACATATCCATATTTAGGCTCCATCCCGACCAGACTCTGTGGGGGTGAGGCCCACGCATTGGTGCTTCTAAAAGGCTCTCCTACACCTGGGGGTTGAGAACTATCAGCCTAGTAGCTCTGCTGTGAAACTTGTTATGATTCTGTAGGCACCGATCATTCCTCCCTTCCCCGTGTACTCAGGTCTCCTGGAGCTGTTATTGCCTCCCATCCATATTTACTAGCAGCTGAGCTCACTAGGAACAATTACAAGAGTGGATATTTCCAGAGAGGCTGGCCTTCAGGAATTCTCTTGGAAGACGGTCATAGCACCAGGCCTGCACAGAACCGTGTTTTACGAGCATTCCAGCCAATTATACAGTGAAAATTCACGGAACAAATTCTTTGGGATCAAAGAGGCTTTGTTCAGATCAGATTGGTGGCCCAAAAGCGGCCAAGACAAAAGGCAGAGGGCTGGGTCAGGTGAAGTCTAGAGGGCAGGGAGAGGCTGGGCTTGGACACCTGGGATCCCCTGGCCTGTCCTTGGCTTCACCATTGTGGGTGGGGAGCATAATGCAAAGTGAGTGGGTGCCTGGCAATTTGCCTCTGGTGGAGAAGCATAGAAAGAGTAAGGTCAGGGCAGAGAGCAAATCTGTATTCTCAGGTAATGTTTCTTAAACTTGTGTGTGCACTTGAATCACCTTTTAAAATGTAGACTGATTCAGTAGGTGAGGCCCCCCAACAGCTTCCCACGCAGCTCACATGATGCCAGTGCTGCTGGCTCATGGACCACACATGGAGGACCAGTTTCTTGGGATGCATCTTTATTTTTCTATACAATTGTTAAATCGCTTAGGTATTAAGAGAACAGATTTTTTTTTTTAAGTCTTTAAAACATTACCCTTTATCAGGGAGCCTGGGTGGCCCAGTTAGTTAGGTGTCCAACTTTTGGTTTCGGCTCAGGTCATGATCTAAGGGTTGTGAGATCAGCCTGCTTCAGGCTCTGTGCTCAGCAGGGAATGTGCTGGAGATTCTCTCTCTGTCTCTCTCCCTCTGCGTCTCCCCCTGCTTGCATACACACTATCTCTCTCAAATAAATAAAATCTTAAAAAAAAAAAAAAGGTAAAACAAACATTACCCTTTTCAAGCAAGTTTCTGAAGAACCAGTATCATTAGAATATTTTAAAATTGAAACTTAAAGAGACTATATGAAGCTAGTCTACTGTGCCCATCATTAAAAAAAAAAAAACAAAAAACAAAAACAGGATCCCTGGGTGGCTCAGCGGTTTGGCGCCTGCCTTCAGCCCGGGGCATGATCGTGGAGACCCGGGATGGAGTCTCACGTCGGGCTCCCTGCATGGGGCCTGCTTCTCCCTCTGCCTGTGTCTCTGCCTCTCTCTCTCTCTGTCTCTCATGAATAATAGGTAAAATCTTTAAAAAAAAAAAAAAAAAGAAAAAGAAAAAAAGACCTTTCCTCCTCTGTTTTTTTTTTTTTAATTTTTTTAAACTCATGATCTGAGATCAAGACCTGAGGTGAGATTGAGTCAGATGCTCAACTGACTAAGCAACCCAGGCACTCCTTTCCTGTGGATTTTTGAGATCGGTATTGACTTTTCTTTTTCACTACCATGTGATTTCAAAGGAGGTAGGAAGGGATACTGGCCCATTCCATGTCTCATTTGCCAGCATGCCAAAACTTAATATTCCTTTAACAAAGTGGGGAAGTCTTTCATTTAACAGCAAAGGTTGGCCTTGGGCAGGTATCTCAGATAGCTTATTTGCACTAAAGTGTGAATGACCACAGAGAAACAGGAAACTTTCCTGACCACAGGCTTTGAGGGGTAGGGTAGGGGAGAGTGGAGAAGGACAGATGAGAACACTGGTTAGCCACAGGAGGTGCAGACACAGCCTAGAATTAGAAAGGGGGGTGGGAGTAGTGGAGTGGTGGAGGGCCAATTAATAAATGTATCTATCTCCACCTTCCCATGTTACCAATTTTTAGATAAAGCTTGCATTTTCCATTGCTGTCATCAGCACATTGGTGGCTCTCTTTCCACTTGTGTCATCTCCTAACATTTATTCCCTCCAGCTCTCAACAATTCACTTTGAGGTGTGAAATATGTTGGTTCAAGAAGGACCAAATATCAACTCCACTGAAGTAGAGTTTGTGACTCCTCTTTCCAGTCCTAAACAGTTGGGAAAGGGTAGCCCTTACCAAAGCCCAAGAGTGCCCCCTGCTGGAAACTACTGAGATAAGTAACGTGTTGACAAATGTCCCTGGAGCCTTAAATGTGCCTGACCGTACCTCTTTGCACAGAGATCAAAGTCTAAAGGGGAGAGTATGTGATTAAACATTGTAGAGTATTTAGAGTTTTTAAAAGCCAGGAAAAATATGTAGGAAAACTTGAAGTGAAAAATGCTGTCCTTTATCTTTTACCACTTTTCTGTTTTGTTTTTTTTTTTTTTTTAGAAAAGCGGATAGAAAAAGGTTTGTTTCTAACATTTTTGGAATACTACTATGTCTTCAACTTGAGTCTTGTTTCCAAAAGAATTTTTTCCTTTAAAATGTGAATATCAAATTACACTGTCTCCGATATCATTTTCAGCTCCAAAAGTGCAGAATTCATCTCTTAATTATCAAAATTACAGTCATTAAATCATAATAGTGAATTGATCATCAAGTAGCACTTTGCAAAGTAGTCCTATACAGCCAGCACTTCTGTGCCACTCTCGTATGCCACGGCTCTAGAGCTCTCTGTGTACCGACTGGTTTGTGGGTCCTCACAACGATCCTAGAAGGTTCATGTTAGCATCACCCACATCATTCTCATATTCAGATGAGGAAACTGAGACTCAGAGAGATCAAGGAACTTGTTTACGATCACACAGCTATTAAGCAGCAGAGTTGGGTTTGGGCTCTGGGCAATCTGGGTCTTGTGTTTGTGTTCTCAGCCACCGTGTCATGGATTTAAGAGTGCCTGAATTAAGTTTAAATAAATTTACTGCCTCTTTGCTGCAGACAGAAAACTAGAAAGGGTAATGGATTGTGGAATCCCCTCTAGGGGTGTGTGTGTGAATAAAGTTATCACTTGCCTGCAGTGATTTGGGTAGCTTTAGAGCACCTCAGAGGCCACTGTTGTCCTGCCCTATGTGTAAGTGGTGGAGATGGCTAATGAGCTTCTGTTGGTTAATTGATTGATGACTTTTCAAGCCCTTTTACAGCCTTAGAATTCTATTAGTCTGTCTACAAGGAACAGGTTGTAAGGAGTGAAAGGCAATTTATCTTTTAAGAATTAAGTGAAATCCTTTAAACTCTTGTTTTTGTGTGCCTAAAGCTATATGCTGATGGAAATGTTCTTTCTCAAGGTATGTCAGTGGTAAAGTAATTTAATCTGGCTTTTCGAGTAACTGTCATCTCATACTTTTATTTAAATAAAGATAGCTGAGTTGGATATGTAGATGCTGTGGACAACACAACAGGATCCTGGAACTTTGTAGTCTTACTATAGTGATTGCATTGGAAACATTTTTTACTCCATTGTAACACGTGCACGCACATACACGTTACAAGACCCCATTTAAAATCTTTGTGTATATCCAATATTCTTGGGTCTGGCACAGAGCCTGGCCTAGCATAGAGTAGATGCTCAATACATGGCAAATTGAATTAAGTGGAAACAAATATTAGATTAAAACATTGAAAGCAATATGCCCATCTCTACACTGTACATCTGTTCCAGGCAAAGCTTTTAGGGGATGAGCAAGAATTACAGCAGTAACAAATAATCTGTTCTACTGAAGAAAGAATTCTTGGCCTAGAGGAGTTTCTAAAATGTAATAAAATTTTTAATAAGTTTAACTTTAAAAAATTAGAATTTTTAATAATATGACCCAATTTGGGCTGAAGTTTACCTTTGCATTATCTATCAAGAAACAGAGTGGTAAGAAAATTAATGAGGTTACAATTATTGTGAGAGCTTATTCAGTCTACTTAAGGGAAAGGGTTTGTTAAAACACATCCAATTGTACATTATAGCCAAATAAGGATACTTCATACAAATATTAGTCATATTTAATTAAAGAAACAACATACTGTTCATTAAAAACACTTCAGGAGTTAATATATATATAGTAATGAACTTGTTTTAAAGCTGGTACTTAAACACAGATTTCCCCTACTTGGTACAAAATTGTGAATTTTGATGGTATGTTGTTTAAACAGAACTTAAACTGCCACAGTGCTAATGGAGTTGTCTATTAAAGAGAGGGATGAGTGCTGCTTATGTTTAAGAGGAGTGTTCAATGGCCGTTGAAATACTTTGACCATTTGATTTTTTTTTCTTCAAGGTCCTGATCATCCCCACTGCCTGTCTTACAAACTAGAACTTGGATCAGACCAAGAAATTCCCTCTGATTGGTATCCATTTGCAACTGTTCAGTTCGGAATGCTTGACACCTGTGCCTCGAAGACAGAGGTCAGGTCTCTGGGGGTAGAGAGTGATGTCCAGCCACAGAAACACGTTCATCAGCGAGCTTGCTACAACATTCAGGTATGTCCCAAAGCCCCTTGGTTCAACTTGAGGCTTCTGGAGCTAAGACCTGATTTGGCTTTAGATATATGTTTTGCCCTCTTAAATGACCGTGTATGTGTGTATGTAAGGGTGTTTATTTGATCTAGAAAAGAGCCCAGTCATGGAAACTTGATGGTCACCAGTGAACCAAGTTTCTCTCACTCCTAGAAAACATCAGGAGCCTGAGCACACAGTGTCACTTGATTCTACTCTCAAAGAAACACAGGGCATTAAAAAACAAATTCACATTTCAGAAGCATCTTTAAAATAAAGTGTGTTAGAATAGCATTTCCCCAAGATGTGTTCCCTGGAAAAAATATAATGATCCAAGGAAAAAATAAGTTGAGGAACGCTGTACACTATGCTAATCTAAATAAAGGCTCTGAGAAATTCTGCAATAAAGAAACTTGTTAGACTTAACTCAATTTCCCCCAACTCATTTATTATACAATCTTGTTTCTAGGGGCACGTGCATGTAGCACACCTATCAGTACCTTCTGAAATAGTATTCTGTGGAGCAGTCTTTGGGAAATGCTGGGTTACTCTTATTTTAACAATTTTAAATGCTCACTATCAGGTCTTCTGTATTTTCATGCCAGATGAGTTAAAGAGTGACATACACTTGCACCTGTTTCCAAACTTGCTTTTCCTTCTCATCTTCAAAGTTAGCGAATATAGAGATAAGCTCTGCCACATATTTCCTACAGCATCGTGAAGTGGTGTGATTATATAAGACATCATTAACATCAACTGGTAGTCTTATAATATAGTAATATTATAGTAATTTAGTAATAGTATAAGTGAGGATTTTTTCTTTATTCTGGACCATCTGTTTATAAACCTATGTGTTTGGGTCCAGTGATTTTTTTTTTTTTTTTTGTCCTGATGATAAAATTAATGATGGGTGAGTGTTGTGGTGTGCAGCAGCCCCTTTGGGACTAAAGGACTTAACTCTCTCAGTAGCTAGGAATTGCCCTGCTGAAGTAAGCTGCCTTGCCCCAGATCACACCCCCTTCCTGGTGGATGCAGGTGTATCAGGACCCTCTTGCCTCAGCGTGGATTGACTCTGCAGTCCTCCCAGCTCCAGTTCTCCCTGGAGATCAGCTGAAGCCTTTATGGTGACTGCACTGCCATCCAACTTCTTCCTTTCTGCCTTCTTCTGTTACCTTCTTTCCCCCACAGGCGTCAACCCAGACAGTACTCCCCAGTACGCTTTCTGCTCATTGGTCTCCATCTCAGAGACCGCTTCTTGGAGAACTTGACCTGTCACACTTGGTATATAAGTATTATGTGTGACTGCAATGTGGGCCAAGCACAGTGGAGAATTTATTTATGCCTATTTTCTTATGCATGGGTTGTTTCAGGTTGCTGGTGTTTTTAGAGAAACAACCAAGTCTCTGCCACTTTAATAGCATTTACTAATTTCTCTACACTTGGTGACAGTCAGGTTCAAAAAGGTACGTTCCATCTCACAACTACTCATCGAGCAATTTTAAAGTGCCAGGTACCGCCCTAAATGCTGGAGACACAAAAGTGAACAAGAGATAGGTTCCCATCCTTGTGAAGCATACCTTCTAATGGGAGAAGAGAAAAATCATTCATAAACAAATAAATAGTGTCAAAGAGTGACAGAGTCTAAGAAGAGAGTAATAAACTAGGGGCACAGGACAGAGAATGATGGAGGGCTTCCTGGTCTCAGGTGGTCCAGGAAGGCCTCTGTGAGGAGGTAACATCTGAGATGAAATGAAAAGGACGAGGGGTGGGGAGATGGTTCCGTCCAGCTGGTTTACTAGCTTGTAACCTAGTTCATTTTAATTAGATGACTTGGGGTGGGTTGTAAATCTCAAGTGGGCCAAAAGCTATATAGTTGATACTTGGAGGCGTAACTGATCACATGTCTGGCCAGGACTCTGAGTGTCTTATCAATATGTGTATTCTATGTACATTTTATTAACCCTATGTCTGACTGGATGGAAAAGGAGTTTCAGTCCTCTTCCAGATTTGATGCTAGAGAGAAGGATTTAGGGGGCTCTGTTGCCCAAAAGGAGAGCAGGCTGCCTCACTCTCACTAGGAGCCAGCATGAAAGGGTGGAGGCGCTGTGTCTGTGTCCAAAAGGTGAGGTGGCTGTAGTCCTTGCGTCCTGTGTGAAGTAGGACTGAGCGACTGAGCGGTGATAGTGCCGTGTTGGTTAATGCTGCCATGTTTTGCTTTTGCATACAGGTCGAAATAGAAAAGAAGAGGATTAAAATCGATGGAGAAGACCCAGATAAAGCTGGTGACTGTATAACTCAGTAGGAGCAGCAAGAGTAAATGACGACCCACTTTTCAAATATGTAATTCACAGCAACCACACAAAGATCTGCTTCTGTGTCGTGGAAATGACTTCTGAATGGAGGGCTTAGGACAGGTCCAGTGGTCATGTGTAGAGAAGTGAAGACCTGAAACCGAACAATCAATATTTTATGCTTTTGATATGGTTGTGCTCCAGAGGTTTCACATAAAATGTGTCTATCATTTGTATGATGTTTTTGCTTCCCATTAAGACTCAGTCGCTGTTGCTCAATGTGTTACCAGACAGCCAGCTTGGTTAAAGGGTTTTGGATTATTAATTACGCAGTGGCTGAATGTTTTGCACTCTGGATCACCTGGGTGCCATATTTATCATCTTCCAGTCCCCATCTCTTCGTGCTCTGTTAGCACCTCTTCGGGGGGTGAGGCAGTCAAAGGAGACATAAACCGAAATACTCAATGCTCATCTCTGGAATGTGGCTAGGTGTGGGATGATGCTGAAATTACAGGCTAAAAGGGAGATGTGGAAGTATCTGTGATTTTGAGTAATTTATCTTCCTGTCCTCTTACTACATTGGTGAGTAATCAATGACTGTATTTGGTACCTGTCTTTCCCCCATGGTGTTATCATTTTCAAAATGTATTTGTATTCTGGTGTGTGTTGCAAAGAAGCTATTTCTGTTGATATACGTATTTTAGTACAAGTCACTAAGACAAATCGCCTTTTGGTTGGAGAGGTTCCTTTCAGAATGGAATGGTGTTGGACACTAGTTAAAATATTTATGTATATTAGAGATGAATTTTTAAAGTTCATGAATATCGTCTCCCAAAAGTTCAGACTCTAAGAATGTATTTTTGATAAAGTATTATTTGTAATTAACACAAGCCTCTCTTGAGTAGAAGTCTAAATCCTATTATGATTATTTTATGCTGGTTCTCCTATCATGCTATTTATGCTAATTCTGCTTACTTTAGGGTATTTTTTCTTTAAAAGATAAAGAAAACGAAAGACACTAGATTATTTTACCTGTATTTTTAAGAGGTGATGTTTCTATTCTTCAAAGTCAGGTAAATGCTTGGTTTCTAATAAAAAGTCAATGGCTTTAGTAGTTATAATTCTGTTTATAATTTTCTTTCAGTATTTACAGTGAAAGGTCAGACTTAAAATTTATGAATTCCATAGTCTACGTATTTTTTAGCCTGGAGAAACAAAGTCCTCCTGGGGTAATAATACACCTTCAATTTGTATTGAATCTTAAATATGATTAGGAGGCATATTTCTCAATTTACCAAATTTGTTTTGAGTCAAAGCTGATGATATAATAATGTTCTTCCAAACAACATTTATTTGTCAGCCCACAGACTTGATACCATGTTTTATTTAATATTGTATTACACTCATTTTAATCTGTTCAAAAACAGACTAAAACCAACATTTATGATGGTCTGTATCAATCAGCATATTTTATCGCTCTTCATTATTTTTACTTTAAAGACAAAGGATGCAAAAGGTAACAAAATGAATTGGTATTGTTCTTTTTAACTTCACTTGATGCATTGCTCATAATGTCACGTTTGAGATTCACTGTTGATGCTTAGGAGGGCAAGTGTGTGTGTGTGTGTGAGAGAGAGAGAGAGAGAGAGAGAGACTGAAAAAAAAAATTCCACTATCTTTCCCCATCATCTGGTGTGGTACATTCTGGAGTGACTTCAGTTATGCTGAGATCAAATATGGAGGCAGGCTAGACCTGATGCTGCTCCATGGTTCTAAGGAAGTCAGCTGGGTTAACTTGTGCCATTCCTTTTAAATCTGTTTTATGGCATCCTGCCCATTAAGAGCTCAGAGTCTGATTCAGGTGAACTTAATGAATATTTACACCTCCAAATAATTTCAGCAAAGGGTTCAATTAATCACCTCTCATGTTTCACAGGTTGTTCAGTTTTGGTGGGTACCTCACTGCTGGGGTCATTTACCACCAGCCATCCAGCCTTCAGGAGCATCTCAAGATTCAGTGTTGAAAATATAGTAACAAAAGGCTGACTGAAGCCCAAACTGAGTTTCTGCAGCAATGCAAAGGTTGATAGCATTAACAGCGGGGTGCTACAGCATAATTGTTAATTTGCACATCTATTAGGATCCTTAAATATTCATTACTTAGCATTAAATTAACATTCTGTGAAGGGAGGAGAGGTTTTTTAATACAATTCTTCTGACCTCGGAAATGGCAGAAGGTCAAATGTGACCGTGGTGCTCTAAGTGAAAAATCAGGTAGGCTTCACTTAGACTTCCAAATTAAGAAGTGAAATTTCCTTTGCCAGAAAGCAAATGATAATCTTCGAAACAACCACAAAAACCTCTGCTTTTAAGGTTGGGAAGGGAGGAAGGATGTGAGTGAAGGAGGAACTACTCCTTTCTAACGATTTAAGTAATTTAGATCAACCCTTTATGGGTTTGACCGTTTCAGGGTCAGTTGCCTGGTGGACACAATGGTGGAGTTCAGAGGAGTTGACCAGTGTGAGACTAATTCTGCTCTCATTGTTCTGATCTCTAGTTGCCTTACTAGTCAAAGCATTGTATTAACTGTGTACACGAATTCATGGTTTGATGGTTACCTGATAAATTGTACAGGTCTGAATTTAAGTACATTTCCTTATTCTATGGGAATAAAAATAGTTGACCCGTTAGAAATGTATAAAAATGCTTTCCAGCACATAAATAAAGATTGGAATTTTTTTACCTGATTTATATATTAGACAGTTTTACGGTTTTGGTTTCCTTCATTCAGAAACTGTAGTTGTGATACAGCCCTTTTTCTTATAAATTTAGTTAGGAGGCCTTCCTTAATAATAACTAAGTATTGTATCTTACTCAAAATATGATTTTTATGTCATATCAATAAAAATAGAAAACAGATTGAGCTTTAATAGTCATGTAACAAAGTATTTTGTAGATTGCATATTGATTTTTTTAAAATTAAAGATGTATTTCAAAAGGTTCTTACTGTGCAATGGACGTATCTTTTTTTGCAAGGTCTGGGACTATTTTTTTTCTTTTGAAGGTAAGATATTGATTTCAAGGATCTTAAACAATTGACTCTGTCAGGCCAATGTATACTGCTTCATTGGGAAGGAGTCCAGTAAACATGGCATCTTGGCACATCTTGGAAAAATCTACAATTTGTGACGTTAAAGGTAGTCATTACTCTCATAAAGAAATGATATAAGTATGTGCCCAAGGTTTTAGTTAACTCATTAGCTAAGGAGGGAACTGGTAAGATGTTACAGCTGGTTTCAAGGACGATTGAAAGAACAGAGACATTTATAGGCAATAAAGATTCTGAAAACAATTTACAAATAGACACAATTTACAAATACCCCCACACAATTTGTTTGCATTTGTTTGGACAAAGATCGTGCACATTTATATCAGTTTTCTAGAGTTTACAGAGTTGGGAAATAAAGAAAACGAAAGGTGTTGGTAACCTGAATGAATGAGCTAATAGGGCACCTGCTGTTGAAAGTCTTGCCCAATTTTTCCTGACAACCATGCACACTTTGTCCACAGGAGAATTCTAAGGAATTTTCAAACTTTGACAAATAGTATTATAGAAATGATGTTCACTTAATGCAACTTTTTCAGTCTAGGAAATGATTTTTATGCAATCGTATAGAATATATTTCAGATAAGTGTGTATTGGGGAGAGGCCATAAAAGATAGGAAGATGTATCAGCTAAAACCAACTTAACAACCTCTCTACCTGTCCTTTTTGTAAGAAAGCTGCTGTGTGTTGAAATTCAATTTTTATCTAGCTATAGAAGTTAAATCTCAAAACTGCATCTGGAAATAAGCTTCATAGTGGTCAGATCATTAAGCAGTGCTTTAGCCGTACTAGAAAAAGACCGAGTTTGGCTCTAGTTCTGCAGAAACAACAAAAGAATCAAATAGCATAAACTGATTATATTTGTAACAAAATTCCTCAAATTCCCATCAATCCTTTCCTGTTTTGTCTCAGCTCCACTTAGACTACCCTGCCCGCTTTGTGTGTAGACACACCCTGATTCCACTAGATTGTGCTGTGTCTCTCTCAGACCCTCTTAGTGCTCTAACCCAGGCTTCTAAGGCACAGGGCTGGGTGTATTTGATGGAACCATATTAAGTGGCCAGTATTTAGCCATTCTTGATGGCAATTTCATGGGGCTCCACCTCATTCCCTGCTTATTTTCCCAGTTCATATTGAAACAAAAGATTTTTCTGCTTGTAATTGTATGAATACGTTCCTGCTTAAAAATGCCATCTAAGTATGAATTTGTATATTAATTTTTAAAGCAAGAGAGGATTGCTAATCAGAAAGCAAATAGTTGAGTTACAAAGAATACCTTACATAAAAGCTGCAGGTACTGTTCCTCTTTTAAAACCATGTTCTGCCTATAAAGAAAAGGAAAACAGATAAGACTAGTTAGTTGCTCCATTTTTTAAAAGATTAAAGTTCATTTCTCAGAGATTTCCTGGGGATGAAATGCAAATCACCATTAACATCTGGGGTTCCAACTTTCCCCTCATCCCCTCCTTTCTGCTCCAGAACAGCCTGACAAACCTCAGGTGGAGGACAGCATATTTATTTATTTATTTATTTATTTATTTATTTATTTTTAATTTTTATTTATTTATGATAGTTACAGAGAGAGAGAGAGAGAGAGGCAGAGACACAGGCAGAGGGAGAAGCAGGCTCCATGCACCGGGAGCCCGATGTGGGACTCGATCCCGGGTCTCCATGATCGCGCCCTGGGCCAAAGGCAGGCGCCAAACCGCTGCGCCACCCAGGGATCCCGCATATTTAAATATGACTGTGTGTGTTGACATTTCCCTTAAAAACCCATGTTGTACCACCCAGAATTGCTGTGAATCCCACGTAATGAAATTTGTGGAATACTTTTGTGACAGAAGAGGGCGCTCGCAGGCAAGCTGCTGCTACACAGAGTTAGAAACCGCATTTGAGTTTGGTGGTGCTTGTATTATGATTAATAAAAGATCTTGGGGGCATTTTGTAGAGCATTTCAAAGCGTTGTGAGTCCAGTGGAGTATAATTAAAATTAATGCAGTAGACAAACACTTTAAGTATTCTTAATGCCCTGTCTAAAAATGCTGTTGAATACAATTTTACACATCCCGGAGATTTAAATGCCATGCTTATCTCTAAACATTTTAAGTACTAAGGAGATAGAAAAATGGTGCCTTCCCTCTCAACAGATTCATTTTTTTTCTCAACAGATTTCAAACAATTTTTGTTTAATGAGAGTTAATAAACTCTAAATCTGCTTATTTAAAATATTTATAAAATATTACAATGAATCCATCCTGTTTGACTTCTGAGTTTTCAGTTGCGGTATATCAACTTGCATGTGATCTGTGAAAAGCTCTAGCCCAGGATTGTACTTAGGTTCTTAGGTAAGCAAATACATGCTTTCAGGAGAATATTCCCTACCGCCTTGACTCAGGGACAGGCCTTCACCCTGTGCAGTCCTCAGAAACCAGCAATGAGCATTGTCTTTTCAAGATGGGCTCTGCCTTTCAGAAATCTTTCTGGGTGGATGGTTGTCCTTCTCTTATAAAGCCTGTTAAAACAATATATTTCCAAAAACCTTACAGCATGGGTAAGTGTATGGATGTGGCTAAATGCCTCTGGTGTTCCCAAAGGTGCCTTCCACACTCTGAAGGACAGGAGGCTTGTTTGACATTGGCTGCCTCAAGAGGTCACTTTGAATCACCTTAGAATGCTATGTGACCATTGTTCCAATTCATTGTCTTGTTGACTCTAATGTTTCTTGTGTGGTTAATATATGTGCTTGCATTTTTCTAGGCACTGGGGATAAGCAATCACAAAACAGTAAATTCCTGTTCTTGTAGAGGATATTTAATAGTGGGGGAAATTGGACCATAAACAGATACTGTGTTGCAATCATTGCAGTGCAGGGAGGTGAGGGGGAAGCAACAGAGTGGCAGAAAATTGAAACCTATTTTGGATGGGTTGGCCAAGGAAGTCCTCTCTGATGAGATGACATTTCTAACAGAGATCAGAAAGAAGTGAGGAAGCAAGTCACCCAGATCTCCCAGAGGAGGGTGTGTCCAGCAGAGGAAACTGCTAGGGCAGAGGCGCTGAAATCTGAGTGTGCTTAGCCTGTCAGCGAGACACCAAGGAGGGCAGATGGCTGCTAGGTGGCGGGAGCAGATGGACAGGAGGATGGATGGGGGGAGATCAGAGAGGTTGTGGGTGGGTGAGGGAAGCAGATCATGCAGGGCTCTGTAGTCTTTGGGAAGGACTTGGGTTTTATTCTGAGTGAGACTGGAGCCACTAGAAGGTTTCTGCAGATGAACGACAGGAACCGAGTTCCACGTTAAGATGATTCTAGGGGCGTAGATGGGGGTAGTGACAGAAGCAGCGCATGGTTGGGAGGCTATTGCCGTACCCCAGGTGAGCGGTGATGGTGACTGGGAGTGGTGATGGGGGGTGAAATATGGTTGGACACGTCTGAAATACAGGGCCAGTAGTGTGTGCTGACGGATTGGATTGGCCTCCCTGTGTGGGAAGGGGGCGGGAGGTGGGGAGAAGGAAACAAAACTGACTCCCGGACTTTTGGCCTGAGCAACTGGAAAAGGGAGCTGTCTTTTATGCAGAAGAGGAAGAATGTTAACAGAGTAAGTTTGGGGAGAAAGATCAGAAAATAAACAGTTTTGAGTGTGTTGACTTTGCGATGCCTATCAGACATCCAAGTGGATATATTAGGAAAGAGAGTCGGGCCAGAAATGGGACGTTTAGAGACGCTAATGCTTAAAGCTGTGAGACTGGATGAGACCACCAAGGAGTGGGCAGAAAGAGTAGAAGGAGTCTGAACACTTGGCTTTTAGACTCTAACATTTAGAGGTCAGGAAAATGGGGATGATCCAATAAAGGAGGTGGGGGAAGAGGCGCTAGCTAGACTAAGTGTCATCAGCTGCCCCAAATGCTGCTGAGGACCAAGAATTGGCCATTGAATTTAGTAACATGGAAATCATCGGTCCGTTGACAGACAACTCAAGTCAGAGTGGAGACGGTGAGTAGATGGCTTTTTTTGAGGAGCTTTGCTGTAAATAGGAACAATGGGACCGTAGCTGATGAAGCTGAGATCTTTTTAACCACCACCCCCTCCCCTCTTAAGGCCAAAGTTCTGGTCTTGCTTTTTACTAGTGTCTCTAGCCTCCCATCTTTTTTGTCAATGTTTTCTTAAACCTGATGGATGTTGACTTTTGCTAAAATTTCCCTTCTCTTCCCCATTGCCGGTACTTTTCCAAAATAATTCCTTGTCAACTCTCAGGGCCATGTCTGAATCAGGTGCTTTGGATGTGCCCGCTTGCGTTCTTCAGAGTCTCCACGGACTGTATGTGTAGTGTTGAAGGCATTACAGATTTCAAAACAAATTGAGCCATTGCTTTAATCACCTTTTGTTTTGCTTTAAAATTTTTCTTGGTTAGGCTCCACCCAGCCAGTGTTATTTCATGTTGGTATGGAGATCTCACTTCAGATTTTGTTATGAAATTTAGAACAATTATAAACAAGTTGCTGGTTTCACAGTCTTGTGAACACCCACCAAATTCCTCCAAGTTCCTGCAGGATGAAACAACACAACTATTTATTCAGTAGTTTTATATTTACCTAACAGTTGATACTTTGGTTTTGTGTTACAGTCTGGTGTAATAACATTCTATGTAAATAGTTGTCCAGTAACTAATACATGAATTTTTATAACACGGAAATATCTGCTGTAGGTATAGTCTAGGCAACTGCTAATTTAATGTTTTATTTGCTTAATTCCTTTTTCAATTTTAAAATAATTAATGATTAAAATAGAAGAATAAACTTCAATTTTAAAGGTCTTATTACTCAAATACAATAAATATTTCATGTGTGAAGTAACCAAACAAAAGGTCCCAAGCAAAAATATTACATCTTGCCATTCACAGTCTGTTTCACTCTTTTATTTTTACTTATTTTCTAAGTTTATTTATTTATTTTTAAGTAATCTCTGCACCCCACATGGGGCTCAAACTCACAACCCTGAGATTAAGAGTCACATGCTCTGGATGCCTGGGTGGCTCAGTGGTTGGGTGTCTGCCTTGGGCTCAGGTCGTGATCCCGGGGTCCTGGGATCAAGCCCCACATCAGGCTCCCTGCATGGAGCCTACTTCTCCTTCTGCCTAGGTCTCTGCCTCTCTCTGTGTCTCTCATGAATAAATAAAATCTTTAAAAAAAATTTTTTAAAGAGTCACATGCTCTTCTGACTGAGCGAGTGGGGTGTATCACTGGTTTACTCTTTTAAATTTAAGCACACAAAAGCAGCTCCAAATGGTCACACAGAATGACAAAAATGAAGTGACTCAAGTTTTATCTCTTCATCTTTACGATCATTGTTGATTTATGAATCAATGGCTTACACCCAGGGATAGGCTGCTCCAAGGAATATGTAGTACCAAAGGGAATGGAGACAGGAACCATACCTGATATGAATTTGAACCACTCTGGGCCATTATGAGTTTCCAAAATGAATATGGAGAGCTGAGTCCACATGTGTCCTGGGTCCAACAGTGTAACTGGGGTTTTTTCAAATTAACTTCTATGTTCATGACTACAATGTTCATTAAATGCTAAGAAGCTAATGTGTGCTGATTTGAAGTTTACATGTGTATTATTAAAACTCAACAGTAATTAGAGGAATTGTTTAGAACACTATGCCAATGAAGAGTTGTTATCTCAGACGTTGCTTAGAATTGCCGGCATGTGGTGAGAAGAGAAAGCAGACTGACTTTTAGTTGTTTTCATCCTTGTTTGTAAATTTTCTACAGACAACGCCCATGCCATTGCCTGCACCCAGGACTGACTGCCCCCTCTCCCATCTCTGGTATACCCCTGGGTGGTGGATGTTTGCATGGTGGCAGTGATCCAGTAGCAAAAGGAAAGCGTATGATGCTGAAGACACAGAGAGAGAGAGAGAGAAAGAGAGAGAGAGAGAAATTGCCAGGGTCATAGCTCTGAGTAGACAGAGGGGACGGGGCTCTGAGGTGCCAGCGATTTGGTTAAGGGCAGGAACAGTTCACCCATTGCAATAGGAAGGAAGGCCAACTTTACCGGTACAGATGCAAGCAGGCCTATTGTATTCTAGTGTCTTGTGAAGAAATGGAATTGCATTCAGAAGCTTTTCACCCACCCACAGAGGGTGGGTGTCTGTGACTCCTTTTAAGTGCCCTTTAGGATTGACTTTAATTTTCTTGACTAGTTGGGTTGACTATTTCAGTTGACTGGTAGGAGCCTTGTTTATCAACTCTACTGACCCAAATGGGAAAACTCTTATGGTTTTGGAATTGAAGATTATTAACCCTGCTGACAGAACAGATGTTCTGATTGGGGAAACCCAGTTGTGGACATTGAAGAATTTACCCTTTTCCTGCTCCTTGTCTCTGAGGGAGATGCTGAGGGTCTGCGAGTGGCTGCGTGGAGGTGGGAGATGGCGCCAGCAGCCATGCGTGGCCTTTTCTGTGGGGCTTTATTTTGATATTTTCACACTGTTCAAGGAGAATTCCACCCAAAGGTCCTCAAGTGCCATGAAAAGGACAAGGAAAGAGCATCTTTGAACAGTGGCATTGTTAAATGCCAAGAGCCTGCCTCTCCAGTGGATAATTTTGAGACCTTCTGAAACACTTTTCAGAGGCTTTGCTAAGTACTCATTGTGGAAAAGGACAAATTCTATATTAAACTCACACCAGGGCCAGAAGTGGCCTTGGGTACAATCGTGAACGAGATGATGTTTGCCACCCTCTCCTTACTGCCCTTTCCCTGTCAGTGGATCTCCGCCACGTGCTATAAGCTTGCTGAAGTCTCGTGGGGTCTTCCCCTGCTCTTCCTCTTTGCTTTCTGCCATTGGGCACCAGGAAGGGGTACACATCAGTCACTTTGATCTCATTCTTCCCGTGGACACTGCCTCTGAATGTCAAACAGAGCTGCTAATTCCTCCTTACCCACAGACCTGTAGCTGCTCGTCTGCTTCCAGTGTGGCTGTTCTCCAAACCAACCTGCTGTCATTTCCTCAAACCCTCCCTCAGGGCCCAAGTTTCAGGTTGTACAGCACCCTGTCCTGGGGACACTTTTCCTTTTCTCCTCTAAGGTGGGGGGGGTCCTACCCCAGGAAGCCTTGATTCTCCCCATTCAAATTAGTTGCTCCTCATAAGTAATTTTTAGTACTAATCTCATTACCTTGTAATTGCTTGCATATTTTTCTTTCCTCTCTCTCCATCTGAGATTTTGATTGGGGTGACTCTGCCTACAGTCATTTCTCATTCTCTGGGAAGAAGCCCAAAGTCGGGGTGATTGTAGGTGATGGTCGCATCAATGTCAATGCTATGGTGTTGATCCCTTAGCCAGAGTTAATGACCTATATGTTGAATAAAAAATACTGAATGGATGAATGAATGAATGAATGAATGAAGATATTCACTACTTCTGTGGATAATTTCATTTTGGTCTCTATATTTTTCCCCTATAAATAGGCTAGAAATTCTATTTTATAACAGTTTAATGATAAATTCAAATCAATAATATTTAATGAATGTTTTCTGTACTAGAAGTACTATGCTAGGAACTCAGGGGCACATAAGGACAATAATACACAGCTTCAGTCCTCAAGAAATTTAAAATCTTTCACACTTATAATTTTTCATAATAAACACATATGTCTTCAAAGGGTTAAAAAGATTAAGTGTTCGTTTTAAAATTTGATTTGATATTATTTTTGGAAGCTGCTAAAAATTAAGAGGAAGCACCTTTAGACTTTTAGTGCCTACTATGTGCCAGGGGTCATGTTTTCTCATTTAATACCCAACATCTAATAAAGTGGTATTTTTGGTTGTGAAATGAGAGTATCTGTCTTTTGTTTAACATTTTGGAACCATTTGGTAGCTTCAGAGGTTTTTTCCTGCATTTGAAACAATACTGGGAGCTTAATTTCCTGTTATTTTAGGGATCTGCAAGTCTAAGTCAAAATGAAGAGCTACCGTTTAGTGGATACAGAGTTTCGGTTTCCCAGTATGAAAAGACTTAAAAGGATGGATGATAGTGATGGTTATACAACAATGTGGATGGACTTAAAGCCACTGAACTGTGTATTTAAAAATGCTTAAGATGGGGAGTGCCTGGGTGGCTCAGTTGGTTAAGTGTCTGACTCTTGGTTTCAGCTCAGGTCATGATCTCATGGGTTGTGGGATCCAGCTCCACGTAAGGAGTCCAGCCTCAGCAGGAAGTCTGCTTGAGATTCTTTCCCTCTGACCCTCCTCCCCACTCTGTCTTTTTCTCTCTCTCCGAAATAGATAAAATCTTTTAAAAAATGGTGAAGATGGCAAATTTCATAGTATGTGTATTTTACCATAATTAAAAAAACATTAGTCCACTCTAGAGAAGAGAGCCTCCCCTGATACCTTGATACCTTTTAAAATCTTTCTTGATGACTTATCTCATAAAATTTGCCGGTTTTAAGTGTACAATCCAAAGATGTTTAGTGCATTCACAGGATTATATAACCATTACCTACAATCAATTTTATAACATTTCCATCTCCCCCAAAACTTCCTTGAGCTCATTTTCAGTCATGTCGTCATCGTCGTCGTCGTCGTCTTCTTCTTCTTTCTCTTTTTCTTCTTTTTTAAAAGATTTTATTTATTTATTTGAGAGAGAGAGAGAGCGTGCGCATGAGTCTGGGGTGGAGGAAGAGGGATAAGCAGACTCCCTGCTGAGCATGGAGCCCATCTCAGGACTCCATCCCAGGACAGTGAGATCACCACCTGAGCCAAAGTCAGACACTTTGACACCCAGGCACCCCTTCAATCACTTCTTATTTTTCATCCTAGCCCCAGGAAACCTCTAATCTAATTTCTCTATATTTTTGCCTTTTCTGGACATTTCATATAAATAGATTTAAGCAATACAAGTTTTTTTTGTTTCTGGCTTAACTTAGTGTATCATATTTTTGAGGCTCATCTGTAATTTGTGTCTCTGTTCACCCCGGGTGATGGATGTATCAGGGCTTCATTCCTTTTCATTGTCAAATTTTATTTATCTGTTTCTCATTTGATGGACATTTGGGTCTTTCCCCACTTTTTTGCTATTATCAACAGTGTTGCTATGAACATTCATGTATCAGTGTTTGTGTGTACTTGTTTTCATTTCTCTAGGGTATGAGTGGAATTCCTGGGTCATATGGTAAATTCATATATAACTTTTCAAGAAACTGCCAAACTGTTTTCCAAAGTAGCTGCACCACTTACACTTTCTTCAAGTTCTCGCCAATGGTGGTTTGTGCCTGTCTTTTTCTGTTTGTTCCCTTGGTTCTTTATTTCTCTTTTCTTTTTCCTGCCTTCCTGTTGGTTACTTGTGCATTTTTTGTAGAATTCCAGTTTGATTTATCTATAGTATTTTTGAATGTATTTCTTTGTGTAGCTTTTGTTAGTGGTACATATATAACTTACCAGTCAACATTTTTTCCAGTTCCAGCGAATTGAAGAAACCTTATCTTCTTCTATCTTCTTCTGTTGATAATAGAATTTGAGAACTATATGAGGCAATGTTGCAATTTTTGCTCCAACTGTCAAACACACTCAAACAGCCAAGAGAGGGCAGCCCCGGGTGGTCCAGTGGTTTAGCACCGCCTTCAGCCCGGAGTGTGACCCTGGGGACCAGGGATCCAGTCCCATGTCGGGCTCCCTGCATGGGGCCTGCTTCTCCCTCTGCCTGTGTCTCTGCCTCTCTCTGTGTGTGTCTGTCATGAATAAATAAAATCCTAAAAAAAAAAAAAAAAAAAAAAGCCAAGAGAAGGAAAGTCTATTTTTTACTTTTCATCTTTCTTTCTTTTTCTTTCTTATATTCTTCCTTTTATCATTTCTTTTCTATTTTAAGAATTTCCTTTAGCCATTATTTTAGGGTAGTTTTGTTGGTGATAAATAATCTTAGTTTCTTTGTTTTTGTTTTTTCATCTGAGAATATTTTGATTTTCCCTTTTTTCCCTGAAAGATATTTTCGTTGCATTGGGATAGTGAGTTGACAGTTCTTTCAGCCCACTTCCTTCTGGCCTTTATGATTCCTGACGAGAAAGACACTTATATTTGAATTGTCTATTTTTCTCTTTGTTGTTCAAATTGGGCTATTGTTCTATTTTCAAGTTCACTGATTCTTTCCTTTGTCCTCTCCATTCTGTTGCTGAGCCTTGTATTAGTTTCCTAGGGCTGCCATAACAGACTACTATGAACTGAGAAACTTAAAATAACAGAAATGTATTGTCTTGATTTGAAGTTTGGCCAGAAGTTTGAAATTAGGATGTTGACACAGCCATACTCCCTCTGAAACCCGCAAGGGAGAATTTCTTCCTTGCTTTTTCTAGCTTCTGGTGTTTGTTGGCAATTTTTGGTGCTCCAATCTCTGCTTCTGTTGTCACACAGCCACCTTCTTTCTGTGTGTCTTTGTCCTTCCCTTAAAAGGATATCTTCTAAAAGGATCTTAACTAATTCCATCTTCAATGACTCTATTTCCAAATAAGGTCCCATTCTGAGGTACTTGGGTTTGGACTTCAACATACCTTTTTGAAAGATACAATTCAACCCATTATAAGCCCATCTGTAGAATTTTTAAATTTTAGTTATTCTATTTTTTTATATGTTAATTGTCACTTTATTGTAGAGGAAAAACTATCCTGTAATATTTGTTAAATAACAATACTTCCTGATAAAAAATCATTCTTCAGGGTTTTCAAGCCTTACCATCTCATCAGACATAGTGAGCTATCCCTCACCCTTGTAATAAGCTTCATTAATATTGGCATAAACCACAGGAAAACCCAAAGATTTCCTAAACGGCTTCCCAATTTCTACATAGATGTCCTTAATAATTCCAAAGGTAAACAATAAGCAGATTGGTGGAGAAATTAGAAGGATAGTTTAGAGGGGAAAAAATATTAACACAACTGGTGAATCGAGAACAAAGGTCATAGATAAGTGTTCATTATACCATTCTTTCAACTTAATTTTTTCATTGCAGATAGACTGAAGAGTTGCTTAGCATGATCATGCCATTTTCCACACTTGCCTAAAAAGTAGAGCCAACTATTTCCTTTTAAACCAGAAACAGAAAAATTAGTTCTCCCCCAGATGATACCCACTTTCAATTCTGTCTAAAAGGCTAACAGAGTTTTCTGGAAAGTTTAAATTAAGAGGCTACAGTACATTGGTATGGTTTTATAGTTCTTGGGAGGTGTTTGAGTCAAATTTTCATCAAAGGTCTCTGATGGTCACTGCTCTGTCCACAACAGTCATGTGGCTGCAGCTACAGAAGAGAGGTGGGTCCTTGCTGTGTGGATGAAATCCTTTCTGGCGACAGGAAGAAATCTCTTCAGTCCATGGTCAGTTAATTTAAAGAATCCAGTTTCCTGGAACTTGTGGGGGGCGGGGGGGTGGCAAACAATGGCTATTGATTCCGGCCACATCATCTGGTAGGAGCACTGAGTGTGTAGGTCAACACTGGAAAGGAAGGCAGTCTGTGTGGGATGAGTATGGATCCAGTCCAGTGTGATGAGACCCTGCTGATCCTGTAGAGGAAGCTCTTCTTCATTCTCAGTGTGGCAATAATC
Source organism: Canis aureus (assembly GCF_053574225.1). Taxonomy (NCBI): domain Eukaryota; kingdom Metazoa; phylum Chordata; class Mammalia; order Carnivora; family Canidae; genus Canis; species Canis aureus. The sequence goes on from NC_135621.1 coordinate 53,307,332, forward strand.
AGACCTGGCACTTTGCTTGGGGATGAGAACATGGGTAATGGTCAATTCATTCCTCATCAGTTTTCCACAGAGAATTCCACATGTCTCTACTCCTCGGGCTGTGTTGGCACTGGCTAGCTGGAGAAACTGTGGACAGAGCCTCTCAGGTACCACCACATGGCGCAGTCCATCGATGGCAGGAGTACTTTCTGAGTTGCTCAATGCTCCAGGTTTCAAGGACCTGGCTACCACAGGTGGCTTGGCAGGCCTTACAGCGGTATTACAGTCTGCAGGCTGTGCAGATGCGACAGGTGCTGGGGGGAATATGTCCGGGGAGGGCTTCCAAGTCCGGCACCAGAGGCCCGCCTAGGCCAGGGTCCACCTTCCCAAACTCCTGCACGATTTTCGGCCGCTCCTTTTCCAGTTCCTGGTTCTGGATCATCTCATCAAAGGCATGGAACTGCTCCTGTTCCAGCTGCTGCTGCTTCTGCTGCCACCCTCTGCCGTTCCCTCTCCAGCTGCTGCTGGATGGCCACATTCCGGGCGAGTTCGTCCGCTTCCCTCTTCTTTTCTTCATTATGTTCTTTGGTATATCGTTTTAATAGCTCTTCCTTCAGCTCTGCTGCTTTGGGAAATGCAATTTCCCTTAACTTCCTTACTGTGTCTTTCTTCTCAAGAATGATAGCCGATTTGCAATCTCTATGCTTTGGGAGCTTCTCAATAAAGAGCGTGATATACTTGTTATAGAGGATGAAGGCATGTTCAATGTGGCCTTCCTCACAGTAAATGGATGCCATTCGGGTAATCTCAACTCCAGAGTGGAAGTACCATCGGGGTGGAATGTCTTCATTTATCTCCACTGTGCTACCCATCTGGGACGGGCTCTCACCCGGTCTTCGGGCGGAAGGCTCACATCTCCATGGTCAGACATCAGGACCATGAAGTTCTGTCCCCATGGACGACACTCCAAGCTTCTGGAAACGTCACTAGTTATTCTATTATTTGGTCATAAAATTTCCGTTTGGTTCTTCTTTATGTCATCTAATTCTTTGTGGAGACTTATTCTAGGTTTTCACTTGTGAATTTGAATTTCATTTCATTAAAGTGCTATTAAATTGCTTGCTTAATTGTTCATCAAAGCGGTGTTAGGAAGACTGCTTTAAAATCCTTGTCAGAGAATTCCAACACCGTACTCATCTCTATGTTAGTGTCTACTGTCTTTTCTTTTTTTTAAGTTTTTGTTTGTTTGTTTGAAAGCGAGAATGAGAAAGAGAGAGAGAGAGAGAGAGAGAGAGACTGCGCACATGTGTACAAGTCCGGGGAGGGGGAGAGGGAGAGGGAGAGGGAGAGGCAGACTCCCCACTGACGAGGGAACCCTACCATGGGGCTCAATCTCAGGACCCTGGAATCATGACCTGAGCCTAAGGCAGACACTTAACTCGGGGGTCCCCTCTCACTCAAGTTGAGACTTTTCTGGTTCTTGGTATGACAGATGATTTTCAATTGCTTGCAGGACATTTTGGTTATTATGAGACTGGATCTTACTTAAACCTGTTTTGCCAGGTCTCCTGTGACACTGAGTCAGTGGGGGAGGTTGAGAGTGGCATGTTGCTATTGCTGAGTGGAGGGGGAAGGCATATTCTTCACTCAGCCTCTGTTGACAACCCAGGGAGGGAGGAGCTCTCATTACTCTTGGGTGGGGAGAAGTTCAGGCTCCCCACTAGGCTTCCACTGATGTCACCCAGGCTGAGACAGGGAGTGGTGCCTTGTTGCTCCCTCTCACACTGCCTCTGCTGGTACTGCAAGGGCAGGTCTCACTATTGTCAGCAGGATTCAAAGTTTTGGCCTTCTCTGACACAACCCTGCTGAGTGGAAGGGATGTCTCCATAAAGCTGAGTGGAGTGCAAGTCCAAGTGTCCCATGTGGTCTCCAGTGACATCGTGGGCATGGCTGTACTTCATGACATGTAGGCAAGACTGGAAGCCTAAACTCCCAAATATGCCTTTTCTGACAGGTGGGGGTTGGAGCCTATCTTTTCAATGTGTTTGGCTGCAGTAGAGTAGTTGTTGTTTAAGAATTTTCTGTCTTGGTACCCCTTTCCTGGTCCTTTGGCTAGAAAGAGAAGGCTTTCATTCATTTTTGTCTGTGACAGGTGGTGTTTCTGGGTTGCAAACTTCACCAGCACCCAGTTTGGGATACATGAGGCAAAAAGAAAACCAGGGAGTTCACTTTCACTGCTGTGCCATTCTTTGGGTCCCTAACTGAGCAATTCTCTCCACCCTTCAGGGTCTTCTTATGTTTGCTTTATATATAATATTTAGATTTTTTTTTGGCTATATTTAGATGAAAGAATAGGAAGAAGTGTGTCTACTCCATGTTTTCCCTGCCTCTCCTGATATTTGAAGCACCTAAGAAAACAATCTAGAATATTCAAGATGCTGCCATTTACCTCTTATAAAATGAGACAAATTAGGTAAGAAGAAAAGTATAGTTATTCTGGAAACAAAGCTAGTTTGTTCTCTCCAAATCATTGCTTTAAGTTTAGTTTTATTGGTCTTTACTTCTATCTTCTCTAAGTAGAGATTTAGGTTGGAAAATTAACTGGAGCCAATGGACATTATCCTTGCTAATATTTCATGTTCATGTATGATTATACACATTGTGATTTAAAGAATTAAAATGGAATCATTTGTTAGCTAGGAAATTACTGAATCCTTATCAGACCCTGATGAGAATGTTGAGAAAGTAGCCATGGGGAAAATTGTCTTTGAAGTCATCCTCCACACTTTCAGTGAGTTAATTACAATCACTAATTTTCATACATACACAGTGTATACATCTCTTTAATATTAAAACATTTTGAAAGAGGCAGTAATGTGATCATTAAGAGTGTTCCACTGTGTGATACAATCACCAGTTGGCCATAGCATTGTGGCACAGTCATTTTTTTTATAAATTTTTTTTTTTTTTAAATTTATGATAGTCACACACAGAGAGAGAGAGAGAGGCAGAGACACAGGCAGAGGGAGAAGCAGGCTCCATGCACCGGTAGCCCGACGTGGGATTCGATCCCGGGTCTCCAGGATCACGCCTTGGGCCAAAGGCAGGCGCCAAACCGCTGCGCCACCCAGGGATCCTGTGGCACAGTCATTTTAACTGAAATCCTGTTGGGGTGGGGAGGGGGAATTCATCATGGTGAAGCAATATCTGATGTTCAAATAATGTAAATTGATTTTGGATTACAAAATAGAAAATGTTACAAAAGTACAGAATGTAAATAAATCAGAACTATCAACATTGTAACCATTTCAAAGTTACAAGGTGAGGCAGAGATTATCTGGATTTTCATTTCCTGGAAGATGTGAAGGGTGAAACAGGCAGAGAAATGCAATACTGCTGAGCTTAGTGCACTGGTTGCAAAATGTTCAGAAACTAATTATGAATATTTGCTGCCTTAAGCCATCTGTTCATAGACTAACTTGTATTTTTCCTTACTGATTAAATATATTATTTAGAGTCTATACAGTTATTGAAATGTCCTGTATTTGACTGTAAAATTTAATATGTAAAAGATAATGGTCTGTCTCTAAAACACCTTTTTTTTAAAAAAAAAAAAATTCTCATTCAGAGAAAGGACTTCATAGATCTGGGCTTTTCTCACAATAAGCAAAGTGAAATTGTTTTGTTAGCCTTGTAATAGTATCACTGAGACCTCCAGGCAAAAATAATGAGAATATACAGAATACAAAGAAATTAATCCAATTATTAGATTTGTTAAATGTTGCAAAACTGGTGTTAGTTATAAATGACATATATATTATAGTCTGTAAACAAAGCAGAGGAAAATGAAAATCTGATGCTCTGAATTGTGATGGGCAGCTAGGGAAGAGCTTTGTGTTTTGCCTCAGGTGTAATTTCAAAGAACTGAGTGTTCAAAGAAGGACTAAAGCTCAGCATATCTTTTTTATTTTCTATTTACTAACATAAAAAATAGTCACTGAAAATTGCCTCACTGAAGCTTTGGGATCTTAAAATTTCAATTTGGGCATCAAAAGTGTTTTGTGTATGCAACACACTTCCTGATGGGTTTGAAAATTGACAAAAGAATCACGACCATCACATAACTATAAGAGTTTGCTTGTTTGATGATAACCTGGGGTCAATGCCATCAAATATCAGTCTATAAAGATTCTTTTACATACTTTCCAAATGCTCTTGTGATTGATGAGGGTTTTCAAAAAACTTTAAATGCTGAGATTACAATGAGGGAAAACTAAACCTTCACTAGTCACAATCCAATCAGACAATGGGCCTTGTGTTAGTTATCTCATGCTGTGTAACAAATTATCCCCAAATTTAACTGCTTAAAATGGCATGTATTTATTATCTTACACAATTTCTCAGGGTTGAAAATCATGAGATGCCTAGAAGATGATTGTAGTTCAAAGTCTCTTAAAGGGATGCAGCTGAACTGTCAGTCAGGGCTGCATAATCTGACCACTCAAATGGGGAAAGATCAATTTCCAAGTTTACTCATGTGATTTGTCTACAGGCTTCTGATCTTTGCTAGCTATGGGCCAGTCTCAGTTCCTTGTCACACAGGCCCCTCCACAGGCTACCTGTGTGTCCTCACAACATGACATCTATTTTCTTCCAAAGAGAGTGATCTGAAGGAATCTCAGGGATGGAAGCCACAGTCATTTTTAACCTCATCTCAGAAATGACACAACATCACTTCTTTTTTATTTTATTGGCCACCCAGACAAACCATGGCACAACGTGGGAGGAGACAACACGAAATTGTGAATGCCGGGAGGTAAGGTTCATGGTTTATTGATTGTTTATTATTGGGAAATTTTTTATTATTGGGAAAAAATTACATTGGAGTCTACTAGTGACCATCCAGATGGACCACAGGGGCAAATGGAAAATTGCTGACATTTCTTCTCCAAAGTTATATAACCTTTCTGTGATCTGAGTCTACTAAGTATATTAAGTATTAATAATTCAACTCTTAGTCATAGTTTTTATGGGGACTAAAGGGCAAATTTAATTTCAAAAATGTATGATCTACAGTATAGCCTTGAGAAGGGTAAAATATAGGAGGAAGTAATATAAAACAATATGCTGTTCGGTGACTACCTACCAATCATATGCATGTAAAAATAAGGTCTTAAAACTTGACTATGAAAAGTTGGAAAACAAGAGACCTTTCAGCTTTCTTATTTCTCAGCTTGAGTATTTAATTGGATTTATAATATCAGTAGGAATCAATGACTGCTTTTCGCTTTTCTATTTTGGGTGACAGATAAGTCACTTTGAATATTTCTGGTAGTCAATTGCCAGGTAGAGATACAATCATTAAAAATTACTATATAAAATTCTTGACTTTTTGTAAAGGAGATTTCAGATAGTTTTTAATTTCAGAAAGTCTTCTAAAAAGCTTCATATAAATCAGGTGCTTGAAACTCACAAATTCTAAGTTACCTGACCCAGGCAAAGCAAATACAGAGTGGTAGGGCATAAATAGCTCTACTGAATTTATACATACAAATAAATAAACAGCCAATTTAAAATCTAATATGCTTTTTAAATCATTAAATAACCTAGCCATCTGGTTAAGTCAGGACCTACCTGCAGAATAGAAAGGCTATAGATAAGATAGAGTTGTGGCAATAGATAACTTTTTCTTAAGACTCCACATTATCTATGCTTAGATTTACCTTCAGCCCTAGTCAAGGTGTGCTCCTAGATGCTCACGCTTTCCGGGGGGAGGAAGGGAATTATTGTAGGTCGAGAGATGGTGATTTTCTCCCTGGAGGGGAAAAGGAGCCTGGGCAGTATTGGGGTGCTGACTTTACTTAACAGCCGTTCTCCACCTAAGCTGCCTAATAGAATCAGAGTCTCTGGAGTGAGACTCAGGTGCCAAATGTTGATTACACTCTCCAGGTGACTTCACGGTGCAGCCAAAGCTGAGAATCTTTGTCTTGGGACGGTGACCCTCAGAATCATCTGGAAGGGCACGTTAAAATTCCAGAACCCTGGGCCCCATCGTAGGAGGGTAGGGTAGGTCTGGGGTGGGGCCCAATAGTTTGCATTCCTAACGGGTTCCCAGATGATGCGGATGTTGCCGTCCTACACTTTGAGAATCAATCTTAGAAGAGTTGGGCTCTTGAATCTGTACCGGAGTCCGGCTGTGCGTGGGGCGCAGGCCGAGGGGTGAACATCGGTGCAAGGAGAGGGCGGAGGCCCCTGGTCTCCCCACTTCCCTGGCCCGACCCCCTTCCGAGCCGCAGGTGAACAGGGGGCCACCACTGCATCGCGTCTCCCCTGTTAGTCTTTATTTTACAGACTGAGAAACAAAGGATTTTTCAGGGGTCAGTGGACCGGCCCAAAACCGTTTAGATCGCACTTGACTGCAGTGTAGCCAGCTTTTTTTTTTTAAACAACAACAACAACAAACTATTTATTTATTTCCGAGAGCCACAGGCGGAGGGAGAAGCAGGCTCCCCGCCGGGTACTGGATTCCAGCGCCCCGGGATCCCCGCCTGAGCTCAGCGGACGCCCAGCCCCGAACCACAGGTGCCCCCGGCGGGCTTCTGCGCTCCCGCAGACCTACCCGCCCACTAGCCCCTCCCTCCTCCCCGGCCCCGCCCCCAGCGTCCTGCGTAAGCACGCAGGCAACGTGCACGGCCGTCTTCAAAGCGGACGGCGAGGGCGGCGAGGGCGCCTCGGGGCGGCCCCGCGTGCTGCGCAGGCGCGAGGGGGCAGGCGGCAGAGCGGCCATCATGGCCTTCGTCAACCCTGTGGTAAGGAGGGCCAAGCTGGACTCTAGGCCTGGGCTCTGTGTAGAGGGAGAGCGGGCCCGGGGGCACGGCAGCCCCGCGCTGTACGCGCTGTACCCCTCGGGGCCCCTCACGGACGTTCAGGGAGCCCTCTCCCCGGGCGGCCCCGCTGTCGCCATCCGCCATGGAGGAAGCGGAAGGGGACCAGTAGCTCCGCCGGAAGTGGGGCCTGGGCGCCCTGGGGGCACGGAGCCGCCGCGGCCCCCCGGCCTCCCCGCGCAGGCGCCTGCGGGGTTAGAGCTGGGCCCACGCCCACTCCCCGCCTTCCTGTGCGTTCAGGAAATCCCCGAGTTCACTTGTAGCCTAATTTGTAATCCCTAATGTTGGTATATGGCCATTGTTGAGTTGGGTTGAAATAACCAGTAATCTGGTATTTCGTGTTACCCCACGCATATTTTTCCCCCCTGTTTCCCCATCCTGACGCCTTAGGTGAGCGATGGGAATGAAAGGCAAACCTCGTACTTACCTCCTTACCCCTAAGGGGCCCCGCTACCTCCCGCTGAGGACTGACGGGCCGAGTGGCACCTGGGAAATGCCCTATCAATGTTCAGAAGCCGAATTCAAGAGAAACAACCAGGATCCGCATTTGTTTTCAGCTCACCTGAGCGAACTTCACATTTGGTGAAAGGCAGCGAGGTTGGACCGGAGCTGTCAGGTTACGGGCTCCGTGTGCACGTAGGCAGCAGCATAAAAGGGTCCAGTTTTCAGAGACGTGTTACTATTTCCGTGTGTATCCGTCGTTTTTTTTTTTTTTTTTTTTTTTTTTTTTTTTAACGTTAATGTGTTTTAAGATCTGTAAAATACTCGGGCTTGACCATAAGCTTACCGTGTGTTCACCACCGTTTTATGTGATGGTGAGCTCTGAGCAGGGTGTGTGTGTGTTTTCTTTTAAATAGAGAAGAGATTAAGATGGATCTCCTGGACTGCACGTAGTTTTGGTTAACAGTAAAGGCAGAGAACATAAAGCCTTTGACTTTAGTTCCAGAAGAGAAAGTATGTTCAGTACCTGTTTTGCTTTTTTTTGAAAAGGTGTGTTGTGATGGGTTATTTTTTTGACATCTGTTCTTATACTCTTGAGGGTGGAGCTTTTTCCCCCTTTTTAAAGATTTTACTTATTTATTCACGATGGACAGACACAGAGAGAGGCAGAGGGAGAAGCAGGCTCCATGCACGGAGCGGAGCCCGACGTGGGGCTCGATCCTGGGTCTCCAGGATCACGGCCTGGGCTGAAGGTGGTGCTAAACCGCTGAGCCACCCGGGGACTCCCCTTGGGTGTGGATCTTAAGGAAGTTTTTAGCCTTAGTAGTAATTTCCTCTCGTTGTAAATGGGATCAAACTGGGAGGAACACTGAAGTATCAATTCCGTATGCCTTGATTAGGGTAAACAGTTCTCAAACTAATCGAGGGCACTTAATGGAAATGCCTGTGAATAACCTGTGACTGATTGGCCTATTCATAAGCTTAGAGGGATTAGTTTTAAACCTGACTACTCTTGTTGTGAGCAGGAGTATTCAGAGTATTTACTGGTCCTAGTGGCCTGGCTAGTTTCTACCCGGAATCCGTTTTGGTGCAAGATGCCCTTTTGTTTGACAGTGGTTCAGGATTTTTTTTTTTTTTTTGGACTACGTGTATTTTGACAGTGGGATAGGCTTTGGTTACTCTATTGTAAGTACTTTCCCAGTCTTAATTGGCTTGCAATTTATTTGCATATGTGGAAGTAGTATAGTCAACTCTAAAAAAAAAAAAAAAAAAAAAAAAAAAAAACCCCAAAAAACCCAAAAACAAAACACCAAAAAAACTCCTTTGGCCTCTTTGAGGAAAAAAATAAATCGAAGACAAAGTTCATTTCCACCTGCCTTAAATGAATTTCCATTTTTAAAAGGAGGGAGAAGGTTAAATTCTGGCAGAAAAATCAAGTTACATAATTGTAACCTAACATCTTGATGAATTATCTCACATTTATTTGATTGTAGTAAGTCAGCCTTATAGATAGCCTGAGACTGTAGGTCAGAAGCTAACATACAATTTATGGACAGTTAAGACTATACTGGGAGTAGAATGCACTTAGTAAAAATCCTCATGGTGATTTTTCTTTAAACCATATGAAAGTGTACACTGCATGTCTTTTAAGGCTGAATGCATTGAACTTGAGAGTTTAAAATGTTAACAATTGCTTTTTTTGTAGCCTAAACTCTACAGATCTGTAATTGAAGATGTAATTGAAGGAGTGCGGGATCTATTTGCTGAAGAAGGTATAGAAGAACAAGTTTTAAAAGACTTGAAGCAGGTTTGTAGCCATGACAAGTTGCCCTTTTTGTTTTTTCTTCTTTAAAAACTGATAAATTCAAAAGTCCAGGGCCAGATGGCTTCCCTGGGGAATTTATTCAAACGTTTAAAGAAGAAACAAAAACAAACAAACAAAAAAACCTGATAAATTATAGTTTTAGCTTCTTAATTATAGTTTAGTGCTTACCCATTAGTTGTGCCATCAGCAGACATTTTTAAAAAGTTAAAAAAAGACATAAGTATCCTATTCTTTTTTTTTTTTTTTTTTTTTACAGTGAGTATTTTTTTCTCCACAGCTCTGGGAAACAAAGGTTTTGCAGTCTAAAGCAACAGAAGACTTCTTCAGAAATAGCGTCCATTCACCCGTGTTCACCCTTCAGTTGCCAAATAGCTTGCACCAAACATTGCAGTCATCAACAGGTTGGATACAGCTAGTAAATTAGTACTATTTGGATCTTCAGAACAAATTCTCATTTGGTGGTGGTTTTTGTATTAGGGTAATGTTCTTAAGGTGAGAGGGCTTGGACCTTAAAACCATTACTATTAAATGAACACCAAGTAAACCATCATCCTGTAATTATTGGCAACAAAATAAATTAATTCAAGCTAGCTTTTTAAAATACTGAAGTCCTTAGAGGTGACTAAGTGTTATTTTAGAGGAACAAGTTACATAGCTTGTGGGCTCTTGGGAGTACCCGCTGATTATTTCAGAGAATTTGGGTTGAGTCCAGGGAAAAAGCTAAGAAAAGATAAATGATACTGTGATATCTTTCTAGCCATTATTTCTTCTTTTCTGATTCTTTTTATCTTTTTTTTTTTAATTTTTACTTATTTATGATAGTCACAGAGAGAGAGAGAGAGAGAGAGCCAGCGACATAGGTAGAGGGAGAAGCAGGCTCCATGCACCGGGAGCCCGAAGTGGGATTCAATCCTGTGTCTCCAGGATCGCGCCCTGGGCCAAAGGCAGGCGCCAAACCGCTGTGCCACCCAGGGATCCCTTCTTTTCTGATTCTTAAAAATTTTTATGCTCTTATGTGTGTGTGTGTGTGTGTATACACACACACACACACACACACACACACACGTAGGTTTTATTTGGTTTAGCTGAATTAGATTAATGTCTGCCAGAAGTGAGGGTAGATTTTGGATTAGATTGTCAGTAATAACTGGGTTGTTCGTTGTACACTTGGGAAAATTCACCTTGGTGCATGTCCTTTTCCTTTGAAGAGAAAATAGTAAGAAGACTAGCTTCTTATTTATTACAAAATAAGAGAATTTAAGTGTGGCAGCAGTTAAACTTATAAAATAAGTTAACAACGAATATTGAATTATCAGACATAACTTTCATCTAATGCAATGCTTATAAAGTGTAACTTTGCTTTATTAGAATTAGCCATAGAAATTTTAATTACTAAGTTGACACGTTGAAACATTTTACATTAGTTTCTAGGATTTTGGCTTTGCATTCATTTTTAACTGTTAAGTATTTTATTAGGTCGTCCTGTTTATTTCTCATTTTGAATAACATTCTTTTTTTCTTTATTGAAGAACTTTTAAAGATTTTTTTTTTTTTTTAAACCTAGGAATGATTTGGAGGGTAGCCAACATAGATGAATAAAAGACTAGACTGTCTTTTATCAAAAGCTTCTTCTCAGGTTCTTTGTCATTCAAAATTGCAATACTTGATTTTGCCGCAAGATGGTAATATTACCAGTGATTTAAATCACAAAATAGTCTTGCAACTAATGTCTAGCTGGCTTTCACTCTACACCGTTTTCTTTCTTTCTTTCTTTCTTTCTTTTTTTTTTTTCCACACCGTATTCTTATTCTCTTTCTTGGAAGTTAGAATAATAGAAATAATTACATTTAAACAAGACAATTTTTATTCTCTTCTACATCGTTTATAATGAAAAGGTTTAGGAGGAAGTATATGTATCCTTTAAAAATGCAATACAGGTCTTGTTTTTATCCCTTTTCATTTCTAGATTCCCTACAATAAGATTCTTGAAGTAAATAGCCTCATAAAATTGAAGTACTTCTTAATTATAGCTTCTCAGTGTAGGCTTTTAAAAGCCTGATTAAAATAACCTAAACTAACTTACTTCTACAACCTTTTTATCTCTTGATAACAAGTTCAAATTAAATCTACAATGGAGTAAGTCATTTGCCTTTGTTCCATCTTTAAAGCTTTTCACCCTATCATATATTCTTTGACTGTATTATCCATTTGCTTAACAATTTCCTGTATCTTCAGTTGTCAACTTTTTTTCGGTCTCAGGACCCCTTTACACTCTTAAAAATTGAGGACCTAGAAGAGCTTTCTTTTATGTGCTTTGCAAGTATCTGTTTACAATGTTAGAAATTCAAGCTGAGAAATTTAAAAAATGTTGGTTTATAAATTTAAAAAATTGATTATATGTTAACATAGTAACAAATTTGTTAAAAATAACTTTTCTAGAACAAAAAAATACTTGAGTGGCATTTACTTTACTTTTCTGCAAATCTCTTAATGTCTGGCTTAATACAAGGCAGCTGGATTCTCATATCTTTTTAAATTCAATCTGCTGTAACATGGTTTTGGCAAAAGTATATAAAGAAAATCTAGCCTCCCACAGATGTTTAATTGGAAAAGAGTATTTTAATAGCAATTTCAGATAACTTGATACTACACTAAAACTCAACAAGTGGTAGTTTCTGAGACCTTAGCTACAAGGTGGAATCTGAAACTATATCAGTGGACTTTGTGTAATGTTAAAGTTCACTGTTGTGTCTTGCATTTTGACTACTTAATCTGTGTGTAAGTTTGTAACATGTTACTGGAAAAATATTGTTTCACTGAGTTACACATTTGACATATTATTCATTATACAAGATTAAAAAATCCTATTAATACCACCACACATTTCATAGAATGGTATTGGAAAGCTATCAAGCTCATGTGGTGGATATAAAATTTAGAAACTAAGATTTTTAGCTGAAAGCTTGAATTTTATCATTGCCAAACAAATACTGTCAGTTTGTTTTCCTCAAAGTGATGGGGACACTTGGTTCATTTTCAAAAAAATGACTGCAGGCAGGGTGCCTGGGTGGCTCAGTGGATGAAGCATCTGCCTTTGGCTCAGGTCACAATCTCAGGTTCCTAGGGTTGAGCCCTCAGTTGTGGGGAGTGTGCTGCTGCTGCTGCTTTTCCCTTTTCCTCTGCCCCCCTGCTCAGTGTTGAGTCTGCAGCTGCTTCTCCCTTTCCCTCTGCCCTCCTCCCCACACTTGTGAGTACTCTCTCACAAATAAAATCTTAAGACAGAATGACTGCCAAATATCCATGTCTGAATAACCATAGTTTGTGTCACTTACTCTTTCAAGTAAAAATAGTGTTGCTTAGAAAAGGCTAGATCAGCTCTCAACTTAAAAAAGAACATCAGTGCTTTCCGTGTACTTCCTGGTAAATCTGTATGCTACAGAAATGCTTTGTGTTCTGCCCATTTCATCCCACAGAATATTAAAGTATTCTTGAAGGTTGAAATTTCATAAAAATAATTCTTTATGGTTACATCCAGGAACAACTTTAGTGAGACAGTTTTATTGTTGCTGTTGTTTTTTCTTTTTTATTGTAAGTGGCAGTGGAGAAACAAATACAGTGGCTACTAGTCAGGTTTGGTACTACTGCCTTAATTCATGCTAAAATGGCTTCACTTTTTAAAAAAAATTTTTCTTTTATGTGAGTTCCACACCTAACATGGAGCCCAATGTAAGGCTTGAACTCATTACCCAGAGATCAGAACCTGAGCTGAGATCAAGAGACAGGTGCTTGGGATGCCTGGGTAGCTCGGTTGGTTGAGCCTCTGACTGCCCCTCCCCCCTGCTTGTGCATGCATGTACTCTAAAATTAAATAAATAAATAAAATCTTAAAAAAAAAAAAAGTTGGACACTTAACTGACTGAGCCATCCAGGTTAGCAATGCTTTGTGCTATGGGCGCAAATGTCAAAAAAAGAACCAAAAAATTTAGTGAAAAATTAAAAAAAAAAATTATTGTCTTGGTATTATAAAAATAGTTTGACCTTGTAGATACTACAAGGTCTCGTGGACCCTTCTGGGTTTGCACAGTACAATTTGAGAACTGCTGTTCTATTCTTAGGGTGATTATGTACATTTTATAATCCACTTTAAAAAAAATAATTGTTTTTGAACTTCAGATTCACAACAAATTTAAGAGAAAGGACAGATTTTTCCTATACCTCTTGCCTCCATTTATGCATAGTCTCTTCAGTTACCAACATCCTCCATCAGAGGGGTACGTTTGTTGTGATTAATGAACCTACATTGACACATCATAAACACCCAAAGTCCATAGTGTTTACATTATCACTCTTGGTGTTATTTTAAGTGTTTATGCAAATTTATAATGTTATGTATCTATCATTATAGTTTCATATAGAGTATTTTCATTGTCTTAGGAGTGTTCTGTGTTCCTCCTATTCATCCTTTCCTTCCACACCAACTCAGGGCAACCATTGATACTTTTATTGTCTCCATAGTTTTGCCTTTTCAAGAATGTCATGTAGTTGGAATCATGTAGTATATAGCCTTTTAAAAGTGGTTTATTTCACCTAGTAACATGATGTTAGAATTCCTTCCTATCTTTTCGTGGGGTGATAGCTCATTTCTTAGTTCATAATATTCCATTGTCTGGATGTGCCCCAGTTTATTTAATTGTTCACCCACAGAAACACATCTTGGATGATGCCAAGTTTTGGCAATTAGGAATAAAGCGACTCTGTTGAAGTATATGTATGGATATACGTTTTCAACTCCTTTGGGTAAATACTAAGGAGAGTGACTGCTGCATTGTGTGCTTAGTTTTGTAAGGAACCACCAAATTGTCTTTCAAAGTGATTATACCATTTTACATTCCCATCAGCAATGAGCAAGAGTTCCTGTTGTTCCACATTCTTGCCAACATTTCGTGTTCTCAGTGTTCTGGATTTTGTCTATTCTGATAGGGATGTAATGGTATCCCATTGTTTTAATTTGCATTTCCTTGATGACTTATGATATGAAGCAGCATCTATACTTATTTGCCATCTATCTTCTTTGATGAAGTGTCTTTTTAGGTCTTTGGGCTGTTATGATTGAGTTTTAAGAGTTCTTTATGTATTTTGGATAACAGCCCATTATCAGATATGTCTTTTGCAAACATTTTTTTTTCCAACCTGTGGCTTTTCATATTATCCTATGTCTTTTTCAGAAGTTTTAAATTTTAGTAAAGCCCAGCTTATCAGTTATTTCTTTTATGGATTGTGCCTTTGGTGTCATATTTTAAAAGCCATTGTATACTCATGGTCATCTAGATTTTCTATCTTCTAGGAATTCTGTAGTTTTGCATTTTACATTTAGGTCTGATCTATTTTCAGTCCTTTTTTTGGTGAAGGATGTAAAGTCTATGTCTAGTTTCACTTTTTTTTTTTTTTTTTTTTTTTGCATTGCATAGCCAGTTGTTAAAGCGCTCGCTATTTGCTGAAGAGATTATCTTTGTGCCATTGTATTGTGTTGGCTTCTTTGTTAAAGATCAGTAGACTATATCATGTGGGTCAGTTTCTTGGCTTTCTTTTCTGTTCCATTGATACATTTGTCTGTTCTTTCACCAGCTAACACTATATTGGTTACTGGAGCTTTCTAGTAAGTCTTGGAGTGGGGTAGTGGCAGTCCTCCAACTTTGTTTTCCTCCTTGAATATCATATTGGCTGTTCTGGGTCTTTTGCCTGTAACCTACTTTTGAGAGAGAAATGGGATTCCATTAATAATAACCTTGGGATAATAGGTGTAAACTAGGACTATCCTGAGGTAAACTGGAACATGGAGTTTCTTTGTCTATGATTGTCCTATTCTAGCAGTTAAAATCAGTTTGTGCTATTTGGTCTTCATGTCATACTTTTTTTTTTTTTTTTTTTTTTGACAAAACTATTATCAATCATTGTGGGAGGAAGAAAGGAAAGAATAGGAATTTTGAGAGGTTTGTGATAGCTTTCATCTTTGTGCGTTCAAACTCCTTCAGGTACAAACTATATGTCCAATTGTTCTTGAATTACTTGGTGAAGATTTCAGCAATGCTGTTCTTTTTTTTTTTTAAAGATTTAATTTATTTATTCATGAGAGACACAGAGAGAGAGAGAGAGAGAGAGAGAGAGAGGC
This sequence comes from Canis aureus, assembly GCF_053574225.1. Taxonomy (NCBI): domain Eukaryota; kingdom Metazoa; phylum Chordata; class Mammalia; order Carnivora; family Canidae; genus Canis; species Canis aureus. The sequence goes on from NC_135621.1 coordinate 53,322,630, forward strand.
AGAGACACAGGCAGAGGGAGAAGGAGGCTCCATGCAGGGAGCCCGACGTGGAACTCGATCCTGGGACTCCAGGATCAGGCCCTGGGCTGAAGGCGGCGCTAAACCACTGAGCCACCCGGGCTGCCTAATGCTGTTGGTTCTTGATGTGACTTGAGGTAGAATATTCAGTTTGGTTGTTAGAGATATGCATATGCTCGTGAGTAGTCACAAAGAAGAATATTGACCAGTCTTTGCACCTCTTGAGTCATGTGACTTAGGTATTAAGATTTGGAATGGTTTAAAGCAGGACCAAGAATTGTGAAGTTATTAATTATCTTGATGTATCAAATACTTCTTGGGGGTATAGGAAAAAAATAGATTTGTAAATGTTATTATGTAATATTACCATTTTCTTAATTTATGTTTATTAAATTACATTTGTGAGAGTGATTTCTTTCTATATTGTAAAGCCTATTTGTAAAATTTAATATTTCTTGAATATATACATGAGGACAAAAATTCTAACACTTTCAGTTTAAAGACACACATTGAGTTAAAACTTAATTGGTTATTGAAACCATCCTGAATATTTTAAAAAGCATGTTTCAGGCACATATAATGGCATATGTAATTTGTGAAAGTATGTAAATGGTGCAGTTAGTATCAAAATTAACTAGGAGCTACATGAAACTTCACTATAAAACTCTTAAGTGCTTTTATTGTGATGACTATAAAGAAACTCTTAAACTTTCTTATAGCTCTGTTTGATTTATATAAGATTAGAGAATTATCCTTTAGGATTTATTGCAAGGTATTTAAAAGAGGGGGATTGTTGCTATTTTTCCTCAAGAAATTCATTTAATTACTTCAGACAGTGTGTTAACAGATTTTTGTTTCCTCTCAGGCTATGGCTTCAGCTCTACCAGCTTAAGCCTCGCTCACTTCAGCTAATTAAGACTAATACCATTGTGTTCCTGCCACACCAATTCTTTCTAATTTAGCCTTTCTAAAAGAATGCCTGTTAATAAGCAAAGCCATAGATGAACAGAGGATAAAAATAATTTTCTGCTTCATTAATCATCAATCTCTCTAGCTTTGCTTCTGTTGTTTTAATGTGGGAAGAATGGTTAGTTAAAAATATATATATTTGTTCTTCTGAGTGACTTGTTGTTTATGATGGAGCCATTCTATTGTCAGTAGCAGATCTTTGGGACAATTTACTTTAATGTGGTATGTGAAAAAAGACCATAATAACCATTACATTTAATACATATGTGCTGCATAAACATGCTAAGACATTCTCATTTTTATAGAAGAAAAGGCAAAATGATACTGTAACAGTCAAATTCAGCTATTTAAAATGACCCATGAGGTAAAGTTTAAGTTACGTTGATCAACTGAGGTCTTTCTACTAGAGTTACTATTTGTTCCTTATTCTCACTTTACAATCATTATTAGGTCAACATTTTATCTGTAGCATAGGTAGTATAGAAAATTGGTAGATAATAAAAATTATGTGAGATTGCAACTTTAATGGAAGTTGGGGTGATCTTAAGATGTTCTCTTATATATTTCTTAGTAGTCATAGTTGTTTCATACAAAGACTTGTGGAGAGATGTTCTTACTCATTTATTCCTAAAATTATGTAGCTGTGGAGGCTTAGTTGGCTAAAGTATTATGAATAATTTTTCATGCAATGAATAAATTGGAAATTCTTTCAGACCTCTAAAATTTAGAATGGTTTATCTTGGGTTACATATTTTTGCTCAATAATAGAGTCTTTTGGAAATGTGCTACTTGAGTAAATACTGCTTTTTTTCTTCTATGAAAAGTTGCAGTGAAGATTTAGTGCAACATTGACTTAATAATAAAAACCTCTCTGGTGTACTTACTTACAATGAAATACTTTATTTTGGTACTTAAAATAGGTTAGTTTAAAGTCTCTAAAGTTTTTGGGAAAAAATAAAATTAAATTCACTTAGCTTGCTTGCAATTAGGAAGTTTACAATTCACCATGGTCAGACATGTAATGAAAAATGCTTTTTTTAAAAAATAAGCTATTCTTAGCAGTTTTGTTAAACTGGTAAATTGTAATGAATGTATAATGTTTATTTTCTGTATTATTTTCTATTTCTATGTTTTCTGTACAGCATCATTAGTTATTCCTGCTGGTAGACCTCTTCCCAGTTTTACTACAGCAGAACTGGTATGTAGCCTATTTAGGATGTATTTTAAAATAGATGCCTCCCTTTCAGTGATTGGTAGCAGAAGGCCAAGCTTAGATGTAATTCATAATCCCCCAGTTGAGTGAGAAAAGATGTAGAAAGGGCTGGGGAGACAGGAATAACGTCTATAACATACGTGTTGCAAAAATTGAGGAGTTTTGGAATTGACCTTTTCTTTACCAGCTTCCTGCTTCCAGAACAGTTGTTAGCATCTGCCAGTAGTTACACAAGGCTAGGAAGTTTCTGAAGTTAAATACTATGGAGTTTTAACACATGGTATGTTGTATATCAGATAGATCCTAAATGGATGATGTTGATATTTTCTGATTTTTCCCCCCACCTTGAGACACATAATAGTTCTTCTTTTTATTTAAGTTTGCTCATTTTTAAAATCTTTGTAGAGATTTAGAGTATATGTTTCTCCCAGAAGATTTGGGGCAGAAAATAAAATTATAACTTGTATATAGAAAATTGAGTAGTTTTTAGGCAGGTTAAAATAGCACTTTTTCTCTTTTACTTTTCTTTCTTTCTTTTTTTTTTTTTTTTTTTAAAGATTTATTTATTTATTCATTCAGAGAGAGGCAGAGACACAGGCAGAGGGAGAAGTAGGCTCCATGCAGGAAGCCTGACGTGGGACTCGATCCTGGATCTCCAGGATGACACCCCGGGCTGCAGGCGGCGCTAAACCACTGCACCACCGGGGCTGCCCCTCTTTTACTTTTCTTTAATGGCATATGGTCCACTGTTTTTCATCTTCTTTAAGACCACTTTCTGGGGCAAAAGGTTTGCTAGGCTATTAATTCCCGTTTCATTAAAAACAAAACCACACCCTTTACCAGGATTTTTGGAAAGAATCTGATAGGAGATTTTGCTGCTTTTGATAGGAGACCACTGAAAAATATCTCTGCCTTTGAAATTCGTGGAACTGCTTTTTCTCCTGATTAAGGAAATAATATACTTCTAATTAGTAAAGACAAATTTATAAAGTAAAAAGTGAAGGAGCCCTGTAGTATTGTACCCCAAAGATAACTGTTATAACTGTTCGATGTGTATCTATCTAGCATTCTTTCATGAAAGTTACATTAATTTTTTGGGTAAAAGTAGGCTCATTCTCTGTACTGGTTCTATAATACTTTTTTAACTTAGTAATATAGATAAATCCTTTTCACTGCCAGTTAAATATTGATTAACCTTAGTGGCTGTATCACAGTTTCATTAACTGATCTTTTATTAATGGACATTTAAATTATTTTTAATTTTTCTTCTGATATAACACTCCTTTGATTATACTTGTAGATATATTTTTCTGTATTTGTATGATACTCAGGTAATGAGGATAAATTTCTAGAAGTTGAATTTCTGGGTCTAAGATTATGCATGTTTTCTTTTCTCTCTCTGTTTTTTTTTAAAGATTTCATTTATTTATTCATGAGAGACATAGGCAGAGACACAGGCAGAGGGAGACACAGACTCCATGCAGGGAGCCCGATGCAGGACTCGATCCCAGGTCTCTAGGATCACGCCCTGGGCCGAAGACGGTGCTAAACTGCTGAGCCACTGAGGCTGCCCAATGCATGTTTTCAATTATGTTATATACTGCAAAATTGCCCTCCAAAAGTATGGTAACATACATACTTATATGTATGTGGTTGTGGTTTGAGAAAACTGATTTTTATCATGTTCTTACCAACACTAGGTATTGCTAATCAATTTTATGAATTTTTGCAGGTCTGGTAGGCAGAAGCTTTTTTGTCTTTTGATTTAGCATTTTAAAAAAATGGAAAACTCTGAGGTTTAATTATTCTGAAATAAAAATTGCACATTATTGTATTATCTAATTCAAAGTACCATTAGTGATCAGCCTCCAGACTAGCGGACCTCTATAAGCAGCTGTTCTTGTATCTGACATTTTTGAGAATCGTGGACTCAGACAAAGCTATGTAGTGGGCAAGTTATATGAGTCAGTGCTCATACCCTTTACTAAGACTTTACTGGTTTCATTGCTAACAGCTGTAGAACAGAATTCTTTTTATCTTTAATGAGATGATGATCTAAATTAAATATGGAAAAGCTGTGTTACTCAAAGAACTTAGCCCCGGTGTTAAATATTGTCCAACCATTTTCCTGTGGTCTGAATCAGATTTTTTTTTTTCTCATGAGAGGAGGAAAAAATAAGGAAAGCCCTTTTCTAACTTTCTGATTAAATTTCTCATATCTAGGGTACCTCAAGCTCTAGTGCAAGCTTCACTCTTTCTGGATATCCTATTCATGTGCCAGCAGGTGTGACACTGCAGACTGCATCTGGTAAGAGTATAGGCCCCAAATAATTTTTTTTTTTTTTAACATTGGTACTGACTGCTGGGTGTTAATTCTCATGATTTTTAATAAACTTTTATATCAGAAGTTATTGAAGTTACAGGAACTTTTAACAGAACTTATTTTAAAAACAATAATGTATGGTGGTTATTATTGTTGTGGAGGCAACCTACCATAGAAGATAACATACTAGGTCTGTCCTGTAACTTACTCCCATTTCTCTTTCCCAAATTGTATAAGTTGCTCTATGTATGTTAATTCAAATCAGTGATCTAAATTTTGACAAACACAAAATAACATATCTGTGTCCCTGCTAGTTCTGAACAAGAAAAACTAAAGACTATGTTGATCAACCTTTTTCTCCTTTCTTAATAGAGATTGCATAATAGAAAGAATATCCAAAAAGTTTGGAGATGAACCAATTCTGCTTTTCAGAGTACTATTTGAAAGAGATCATAACTATTTTTTAGGTTTTTGCAAAGTATAAAGCACCTAACTCAGTGCTTTAAAAAATAATTTTTTTCCTCCTTTATTTTAGTGTTATTTTAAAGGAGAAAAGGGGGAGATTTGATAACTTTTGAAATTACTAAACTCTTTTTGGATAGCATTATCTTATAGTAGTTACATGGTATCTTAGATTTTCTTTCTAAAGATTTTATTTATTTATTCATGAGAGACACAGAGAGGCAGAGACATTGGTAGAGGGAGAGACAGGCTCCCCACTGGGAGCCCGATATAAGACTCTGTCCCAGGACCCTAGGATCATTCCTTGAGCCAAAGGTAGATACTCAGCCCCTGAGCCACCCAGGCATCCCAGTATCTTAGATCTTAAATATCTGAAATACATTTTCCATTATTATGTTTGTTAAAATCCCAATTTGGGTTGGTAACATAGTAATTTATCAAACAATGGGATAGGTCCATGGAGTAAATATTGGTGGCCTGTATATATCTCAAAATTGCCATATAAGCAATAGTGAGAAATGGCTAGAGTTCAAGTGAGACTGCTTTGATTGTTAAAAATAGAGTAATACATATTTATTATAGAGAACACAGAAAATATGAAGAATAAAATAAGAACTCATAGAGATATCATTATTAACATATGGATGTATTTGTGGACAGCCTGTTGTGCCTGAAGGTTGGTTTCGTTTCTTTTCTTTTCTTTTCTTTTCTTTTCTTTTCTTTTCTTTTCTTTTCTTTTCTTTTCTTTCTTTTAAAGGAAATTAGGTTTCTATCTTACTTACGGTTTTATTTTCTCTTTATTGAGGTCACCTTTATAAAGTCAATGTACCAATTATGGTGACACAGACTTCTGGAAGAGCAAGTATTCTACATCCAATTCAGCAAGTATTTCAGCAGCTGGGGCAGCCTCCAATAATCCAGACCAGTGTTCCACAATTGAACCCATGTTCTCTCCACGCCACAACTGAAAAATCACAGAGAATAGAAACTGTGCTCCAGCAACCCACAATTCTTCATTCTGGGACAGTGGATAGGAAACATTTAGAAAATGCCACCAGTGATATACTTGCACCTCCTGCAAATGAGCGTGAAATCATGTCTGAAGCCTTGTTGAGTCAGCCGGAAAGCTCGCAGTATATCAGTCTTCCAGGTGTTGTGTTTCCTCCACAGGTCTCTCAGACAGATTCCCAAGTGGAGCCCGTGCTCAGTGTTTCAGGCAGCATGACTCAAAATCTGAATAGTAGGCCCTTCTCCACCAGCCAACAGGGGGCCCAGCACCGGCACATGTCTGATACTCAGCTTCATGTTCTTAAAAATAGGATGTTTGGATGTGATTCTATAAAGCAACAAAGAAATACAGAGGAGCCCAGCAACCTACCTGTCTCAGAGAAGGTAGCTCTCTGTTCAAGTTGATAGGGGACAGACAGTGACTGGTGATTTGACATCCTGAGGTTTTTTTATTTTTTTCTTTTTTTTAAGCTGTAAGATACTCAGAAGTATAAATATTTTGTTTTTTCCTTTAGAAGATTATTTATTATTATTTTTAATATAACTATAAGTTCTTATAAATGCCCAGCATTTCTAACTTTTAATTTCAGTTAATGAGTTAGAATAGTCTTCAGAGAAAATGGGTTTGTTTTAAAGAATTCCATTTTACCTCTCCCTTACATTGTGAGAATATTTGTTTATATCTAAGTTTAAAAGACTCAGAAATCAATCCTAGTAATTAAGTGAAAATATCAAATTTTCCTAAGCTCCCATAAGAAATTTTCCCTTTTCTTGCCTAGTACTTAATTTCTCCCTGCTTGCTGAAATATGAGTTACTGTCTTTTGGAATTCAAACCACTAAAACATATCTTCCAATTAACTTTGCATATTGAAAATAGGTTCAAATTATTAATTGCCAAGAAATTCATAGTGTAGGCAGACAGTTTCATGGCGAATTTTGGTTGGTAAAATAAAATCTTGTGTTCTTTTTCCTAATGTAAAATACGTCGCACAGCTAACTCCATGTATACAGTTTAGTCACATATGACAACTAACAAAAGGTCTGTGTGTCTAGCTAATGGTTAAATGAAGGGTAATGAGTGAAGGAAATGTCAGAAGCTGTTGGACCTGTTTGAGAAAATTTCTGATGTTTGATGAGGCCTTTTCAAAATCTTTTAGCAAGTCTTTTTTAGCAAGTTGAGTTTTGATATGGAGTATAGAGATTAAGAATTTTTTTGAAAAAAAAAATTTTTTTTGAGTATTTTTCACTCTATTTTCCACATAATATAAAAAATTTAAGAAATGTAGACTAGACTCATAATTGTGAAACATTTGTTTTTAAGGTAAAAAAAAATAACTGAATTTAAAATAAGCATGTGTTTTCATCACTTAAAACTTTTGGAGGTATTTTTCTCCTGAACTCTGTATGAACTTTGTAGATACTTGGTATCAAGGACTTACTCTGCTGTTACTTATTAGATATTACCTTGTACTTTGTTCTGAAATGGGAAAATAGATTAGTTAAGGAAGATTAATCAAGAATTGTTTAGGGGATAGTGGTCGAGAGCTTAGTTTGGAAGCCACAATAGATTCAAATTCCAGATTCACCATTTACAAACAAGCTATGTAATGTTACTTTCTGAAATCCAGTTATAGTCTGTAAACTGGGCCTGAAACCAGCCTCAATTATCAGAGATGATTTGTATAGAGTTTTTAATAGCTTCTGGGATCAAAATAAGCTTTAGATTAATGCTATTATGCTTTGTAAGCATGTGATAAATCAGGTGACTTTTCATATAATTCTTCTGTTGGTTTTAAAATAGAGCTGTATTTAAAACACCCAAATCCAAATAGAGTATCTACTTTATAAGGTGTTTTTTTTTTTTTTTTTTTTATCAATATACAGAAGAGACCTTTAAAATAGTAGTAATCTGGTAAAGTTTATGCTGATAAAATTTTGAAAAGAATTATAAATAGGTTTTCCATTTTAAAAGATCGCTTCTCAGAAATTCTTATTGCTTAAAGCAAGTTACAATTAAGTATACATGTTTACTTGTCCTATGTAGACTACCAGAGATTTATGTAGCTTTTCTATGCTTCTATGTAGGTTTCTATGTAGGTTTAACATTTTTACTGTTGCATACAATATATTCCTGACAATTTTTGATGTGCTCCTATTTTAAAGTACGTGTTACTGTGTTAGGTTATTCTTAAGTCTGGGAATTTTGTTTTATAATCTTAGAAGGCTACAGAGAACTAGAAACTCAGGTCTTCATTGGAACTTCAAAAAGTAGGAGTAGAAGGAGAGAAATGGTTCAGTAAAGTGTCTTCTTTAACTACTTTTTATCTCTTTTCTGCCTTCACCATCATCATCATAAGCCCTGCCTCTAAATATTGTCATTTCTACTGCCTCATCTTTTAATTCTTTACCTATCTCACTACATCTTCTTACCTTCTTTCTGAGCTCCTCTTTGTTTCCTTCCTGTTTCCAAAGGTTGTGTCCTCAGACCGTTTGTCTTCTTACTTGAAGTTTTCCTTTGGGCAATCTCATGGATTATTATGGTTTTACCTACCACCTATTTGTTGATGACTATGTTTCTTTTTTTCTTTTTAAGATTTTATTTATTCATGAGAGACACAGAGAGAGAGGCAGAGACGTAGGCAGAGGGAGAAGCAGGCTCTATGTAGGGAGCCTGAAGTGGGGCTTGATCCCGGGTCTCCAGGATCACGCCCTGGGCCAAAGGCGGCACTAAACTGCTGAGCCACCCCGGCTGTCCGATGACTATGTTTCTAACTGTATTACTCCCTTGAGCTTCATTCTCATATCTGTTTGCCTTCTAGACAATGCTACCTGAACATCACAGTAATTTACTGGTCCTCCAGAGACACTGCATGGTGCCACTGCCCAGCTGGTCTCTCATGCTAAGGACTTAAAATTAATTTTTGGTTCTTTTTTCCCCCTTATTCTCCTTATATCTTTTGCTTTTAAAAAATTATATTTTACATTGCTGTAGAATGTATACAACATACAGTTACCATTTTAACCATTTTTAGGTGTACAGTTTATTGACATTGAGTACATTCATCGTTGTGTAACCATCACTACATCCATCTCTAGAACTTTTTCATTGTCCCAAACCAAATCTCTGTACTTATTATATAATAACTTGCAATGGCAAGTTACCCCCTCCATTCAGCCCCTGGTAACTTGTGCTTTCTCTATGAATTTGATACCTCCTAACTGGAATCATAAAATATTTATCCTTCTCTGACTGGCTTATTTCACTTAGCAAAAGATTTTCAAGGTTCATGCATGTCATAGCATGTGTCAGAATTTCATTTCTTTGAAGACTGAATCATAACTGATAACTTTATTTATAACTTCAGTACTAAATATTTTGAGACTTTGTTCCCTTTTCTTCATCTGTCCTGCTATTGTCCTTATTGTCTCTCATTTGAGGTAATACAATAGTTTCCTAACTGATCTACTATCCTATCAGTCTGATTTTTTTTTTCCACTCCACACTGGCCAGTCCATCCATTTTAAAGGTGAAAGGCTTAGGCTTTAGGGGTCAGAGTTATTGATCCCTTCTGTATCCCTTAAAAACTACGTGACTTGGGCAAGTTAATTTTTTCCTCACTTGTAATAAAGGTAATGGTATCTGCGATGGAGTCAGCGTGGGAGGATTGCAGGAGATGATCAGAGAGAAGTGCTCAGCAGCACACTGCCAGGCACATGGTAGTGTTCAGAGTGTGTTAGCTGTTATCTCATGGTTTCTCATGGCGACCGGAGACTTAACCCAGAATGCAGCCTGCTCAACATGTCACTGACAGTTATTTACCTGCAGGGTAAAGTTCAAGCTCTTTAATGTGGACCATGTTCTTTCTCTGCCAGATTTTCTTATTTATTTTTCCTTCATTTCATGCCTACTACTTTGGTGGGAACACCAAACTGTGAGTGATTCTCTGTTAACCTTGGTGTATCCACCTCTCTATTGTTTTTGTTATTCCCTCTGCTTGGTGCCTGAATCTTCTTGCCCATCTTTCTCTCTGGCTAATGGCTTCTTTTTTTAAAAAATATTTTATTTATTCATGAGAGACACAGAGACACAGGCAGAGGGAGAAGCAGACTCCATGCAGGGAGCCTGATGTGCGACTCGATCCCAGGACCCCAGGACCACGCCCTGAGTTGAAGGCAGCCGCTCAATTGCTGAGCCACCCAGGTGTCCCTGGCTAACGGCTTCTTATCCACTAAATACTTCCTCCAGAAATTTTACTTCAATGCCTCTCTACCAGCCTACCCCCCCTTCTTCATTTTTGGACTGGCTGTGGCTGTCTGTCTTCTGTGTTACTGCACCTTAAATATGTGTGTATCATAATGTAGTTAAAAGATAAAGTGTCCTGTTTGCATTGAGGGGTACATTTTATTAATCTTTGTATACATAGCACCTAAGAATATATACACATTCATGTATACTTGAATATACTGTGCCCAACGTGGGTCTTGAACTCAAGACTCAGAGATCAAGAGTCCCATATTCTACCAGCTGAGCCAGCCAGGCACCCCTAGAATGTAAGCTTTTAAAGAACAAGGTTTATGATTAGTTATTTGGCTTAGTCGTTCTCAACTCTGGCTAGGTATTAGAATCATTGGGGCATTATGGGCACCTGGGTGGCTCAGTTGGTTGGGTGTGTGCCTTTGGCTCAGTTTGTGATCCCATGGTCCCACATTGTGCTCCCTGCTCAGTGGGGAGTCTCCTTCTTCCTCTCCCTCTGCCTCTCCCCCCACATGCACATGCTCGTTCTCTCTCTCACAAATAAATAAAATCTTAAAAATCATTAGGGTATTAAAAAATAATGTTTAGATCTACCTCAAGGGATTTGGATCTAATTAGTCTGGAGTAGGTTCCACTCATTAGTGTTTAAGAACCTTCTATGGCTTGTAATAATGGTAGTTAAGATTAAGAACCACTGACAGCTCAAAGTCAGTGTATAAATGAAAAATGGATGGAGTGAGGGGGTAAGAGAATTTATAACTTCAGGAGCTTTAATTTTTCTTTCAAATCCATTCTGATATTTTACCAAAAGATAAAAAGTCATATGAATAGTTTTTTGAATATAGAATTCAGTTAACTGAGCAAATATGTAAATTTTAAAGATTTTATTTATTTATGAGAGAGACAGAGAAAGGCAGAGACATAGGCAGAGGGAGAAGCAGGTTCCCTGTGGGGAAGCCCGATGGTGGGACTTGATCCCAGGACCCTGGGATCATGCCCTGAGCTGAAGGCAGACATTGAACCACTGAGCCACCTAGGCGTCCCTGAGCAATTTTTAAAAAAGATTTTATTTATTGATTCATGAGAGACGCACAGAGAGAGAGAGAGAGGCAGAGACATAGGCAGAGAGAGAAGCAGGCTCCATGCAGGGAGCCCAATGTGGGACTTGATCTTGGAACTCTAGGATCATGCCCTGGGCCGAAGGCAGTTGCTTAACGGCTGAGCCACCCAGGCATCCCCTGAACAAATATTTTTTGAGTCACTATGTGTTACTCCTAAATTAATATCTCCAAATCAAAGATTTTTAAACCAGATAGGTGATATTTTTCTTTATAGGAAAAAAGCCAATTTTAACAAAATGCTTTTTTTGTATTTGTCAAAATAAGGTATATTTCATGCCACATTGGAATGCATTGACATAGGATGCTAGTGTATGTGGGCAGATAATTATTATTATTGCCACTCATTACGTTATGGTAAATATCTGGAGTGAATTTCTGTTAAGAATTAAAGATGTACTTTGCCATTATGATTATAGGCAATTCATTTTCACATAGTTAAATTTGAAAATGTGAAAAGAAAGTGTATCAGAGCTTAAGTTTCTTTTATTTTACATTTATCCCCACATATAGATGTGGAATTGTCAGTCCTTACTAGCCATTGGAAAAAATACTGTTCGTTCTTTTTTTTTTTTTTTTTTTTTTTAAGAGTTTGTTTATTTTTAAAATATTTTATTTGAGAGAGAGTGAGCAAGAGAAGAGAGCATGGGTGGGGTCAGGGGCAGAGAGAGAAGCCGACTCCCAGCTGAGCAGGGGCACTAATGTGGGGGCTCCATCCTGGGACTTGTGGCCTGAGCTGAAGGCAGATGCTTAACTGACTGAGGCACCCTGAAAAATACTGTTCTTTGATTAGAAGAAAGCTTAAATTGACAGGATTGGAATCTGGATGTGGCAAACAAAGCTTTATCTTTGCATCCTATGCATTTACTTATTGTACTACCCAGCCATAGAAGCAATATACAATTGAAGTGACCTTGTAAGAAGTTACTGTGGCTGAGTTCAAAAAGGGTGTTGCCTGTGTTCTCCTCTAGGATTTTGATGGAATCTTGTCTCACATTTAGATCTTTCATCCATTTTGTGAGTTTATCTTTGTGTATGGTGAAAGAGAGTGGTCTAGTTTCATTCTTCTGCATGTGGATGTCCAACTTTCCCAGCACCATTTATTGAAGAGACTGTCTTTCTTCCAACGGATAGTCTTTCCTCCTTTATCGAATGTTAGTTGACCATAAAGTTCAGGGTACTTCTGGGTTCTCTATTCTGTTCCATTGATCTATGTGTCTGTTTCTGTGCCAGGACCACACTGTCTTGATGACCACAGCTTTGTAGTACAACCTGAAATCTGGCATTGTGATGCCCCCAGCTATGGTGTTCTTTTTTAAAATTCCCCTGGCTATTTGGAGTTTTTTCTGATTCCACACAAATCTTAAAATAATTTGTTCTCTCTGAAGAAAGTCCATGGTATTTTGATAGGGATTGCATGAAACGTGTAAATTGCCCTGGGTAACATTGACATTTTCACAATATTAATTCTGCCAATCCATGAGCATGGAATATTTTTCCATCTCTTTGTGTCTTCCTCAATTTCTTTCAGAAGTGTTCTATAGTTTTTAGGGTATAGATCCTTTACCTCTTTGGTTAGGTTTATTCCTAGGTATCTTATGCTTTTGGGTGCAATTGTAAATGGTATTGACTCCTTTAATTTCTCTTTCTTCAGTCTCATTGTTAGTGTATAGAAATACCACTGATTTCTGGGCCTTGATTTTGTATCCTGCCATGCTACCAAATTGCTGTATGAGTTCTAGCAATCTTGGGGCGGAGGCTTTTGGGTTTTCTATGTAGAGTATCATGTCATTGGCGAAGAGGGAGAGTTTGACTTCTTCTTTGCCAATTTGAATGCCTTTAATGTCTTTTTGTTGTCTGATTGCTGAGGCTAGGACTTCCAGTACTATGTTGAATAGCAGTGGTGAGAGTGGACATCCCTGTCTTGTTCCTGATCTTAGGGGAAAGGCTCCCAGTGCTTCCCCATTGAGAATTATATTTGCTGTGGGCTTTTCATAGATACATCCACGAAGGCAAAAGAAACAAAAGCAAAAATGAACTATTGGGACTTCATCAAGATAAGAAGCTTTTGCACAGCAAAGGATACAGTCAACAAAACTAAAAGACAACCTACAGAATGGGAGAAGATATTTGCAAATGATGTATCAGATAAAGGGCTAGTTTCCAAGATCTATAAAGAACTTATTAAACTCAACACCAAAGAAACAAACAATCCAATCATGAAATGGGCAAAAGACATGAAGAGAAATCTCACAGAGGAAGACCTAGACATGGCCAACATGCACATGAGAAAATGCTCCGCATCACTTGCCATCAGGGAAATACAAATCAAAACCACAATGAGATACCACCTCACACCAGTGAGAATGGGGAAAATTAACAAGGCAGGAAACCACAAATGTTGGAGAGGATGTGGAGAAAAGTGAACCCTCTTACACTGTTGGTGGGAATGTGAACTGGTGCAGCCACTCTGGAAAACTGTGTGGAGGTTCCTCAAAGAGTTAAAAATAGACCTGCCCTACGACCCAGCAATTGCACTGTTGGGGATTTACCCCAAAGATACAGATGCAGTGAAACGCCGGGACACCTGCACCCCGATATTGATAGCAGCAATGTCCACAATCGCCAAACTGTGGAAGGAGCCTTGGTGTCCATCGAAAGATGAATGGATAAAGAAGATGTGGTTTATGTATACAATGGAATATTACTCAGCCATTAGAAATGACAAATACCCACCATTTGCTTCAACGTGGATGGAACTGGAGGGTATTATGCTGAGTGAAGTAAGTCAATCGGAGGACAAACATTGTATGTTCTCATTCATTTGGGGAATATAAATAATAGTGAAAGGGAATATAAGGGAAGGGAGAAGAAATGTGTGGGAAATATCAGAAAGGGAGACAGAACATAAAGACTCCTAACTCTGGGAAACGAACTAGGGGTGGTGGAAGGGGGAAGAGGGCGGGGGGTGGGGGTGAATGGGTGATGGGCACTGAGGGGGGCACTTGACGGGATGAGCACTGGGTGTTATTCTGTATGTTGGCAAATTGAACACCAATAAAACCACCAATATTATAAAAAACAATTGAAGTGACCTTGGCAAAGCTGAGAATCTTGGAAATTATTAAGCTGCCTTGTTTTTTTTTTAATTTTTAAATATTTATTTAATCATGAGAGAGAGAGAGAGAGGCAGAGACACAGGCATAGGGAGAAGCAGGCTCCAGGTAGGGAGCCCGACGCAGGACTTGATCCCAGGACTCCAGGATCACACCTTGGGCTGAAGGTGGCGCTAAACTGCTGAGCCACCCGGGCCGCCCAAAGCTGCCTTCTTTTTGAGCAGAGAAAGAAAATTGAAGCAGTGCCTCTGTCAGATGATATCTGTACAAGAGTTGTTGACATTTTTTCACGTTCAGCTGGAATTCATAGAAGAATCAGCAGCAACTTTAACATTCAATAGGATAAAAATATGAATGCTTCTCAGCGTGGCCAGCATTTGATTTTAATCATCATTTGTACATTGGCACTGTCAAAAAAGTTGCTATGTTGTGAAACTTTTTATTAATATTTTTTGTAGCAAAATTTGGTACTGTCTATACTGAGGGTGCTTCTGAGATGGTTGGCAACAAATGGTTTTGCTACTTCAGTAAAGAGAGCATTGCTATCTGTTTCAGCACATGGCATACATTAATGCTAAGACATAGCCAATAATTCTAAAAGAAGTTTCATTGGCTGCCATGAAACTCAGAGCAGAAGTATTGAATTATTGCCTTTTTCAAGACATTTGTCAAAAAATGTGGGCAAAATGTTAAGTTCTTCATGTAGAATTTTTCTGGCTTTTCAAAGGACAGTGCTTGAAGTTCTTAATTGATCCTTGGGGAGACTGATTATTTTTGAGAGAGAATGAAAACTCCTGTTTTACAATTTGACAGGGAGAAGTCCATTGATGATGTATGTGGTGAATGTTTGGCCATAAGAAAGACTTAAGTTTTTCTATTAATGATCCTGCAGTATCAGTTTTGGATGTTGCTGTAAAATTGCTAACTGCTATTTTGGTCAAATTCCTACTTTCAGAGGTTGGAGTCCGATAAGCAAATGAACTTTCCAGCACTTGGTGGAAGTGCTTCTGAAGAAGTTGAGAATGACAAAAATCTGCAGTTACTGATACTTAATTTGTATTTGTAATCCTACTCCTCTTGAAAAGTAAATAAGACCTTCCTGATTTAAGTAAAAAGTGATGCTACATGAATTTAATCAGAAGAGTCCTGGAATCTTCAGTATTCCTTAATAAGCTTAAACTTTTCTTGCAGAGTACTATGGGAGCTCTGATTAATTTTGCAACAAAAGGTCTTGTGGTTTGAGGTTTTCAGTACTTGTCACTATTAAAACCAAGAGCCAATTCCAACATGTGGTTTAGGCCTAAGACCAACCTAATCAATAATTTACTTAGATTTATTGAGGTAGAATTTACATACTCTTTTAGGTACACAGTTTATAGGTTTATAAGAGGAACTTTGACAAACACTTGGAGTTACATAACCAGTACCAACCCAAGATACAGAACGTTTCTGTCACCCCGAAGAAGTTCCACATCCCCCTTTGTAGTTAATATCCTCTCACTGCCTCTGGTCCCTCTCAGCCACTCACTGATCTGTTTTCTTTTGTCATAGGCTTGCCTTTTCCAGAATATCAAACAACTGGAATCCTACATGTAACTTCAGCATAATGCATTTGTGATTTACCCATATTGTTGCATATAAGTATTCTATTGTATCATAGTTTGTTTATTCACCATTTGGACATGGGGATTCTTTCCAGTTTTTGGCATTTGTGAATAAAGCTTCTAAAAATATTCATGTGCAGGTTTTTTGTTGTTTTTGGTGTGGATGCATATTTTCTTTTCTTTTGAGTAAATACCCAGATTTGGGATTTGTAGGCCATATGATACATGTAACCTTGTAAGAAATCAACACATTTGTTTCCAAAGTGATCATATTTCCACCAGCAACGTATGGTAGAATTTTCGCATTTCTCCTAGCAATAAATAAGATTTGTAGCTGCTTCACATCCTTGCTACTTTAATACTGTTTTCTGGAGAAGAGATGTTTGTGGTTTTGATGAAATCTACTTATTTTTTCCTTTTGATTTCTGTTTATATATCTTGACTAACCAAAGGTTGTAAAGATCTTATACGTCTAAAAAATTTTTTTATAGGTTTTCCCATTTGGGACTGTGATCAATGTTGGGTTAATTTTTGTATATAGTACAAGGTTTGGTTCTTTGTTCTTTGCGTGTCAATGAATGTTCATTTTGTTTAGCATAACTTGTGGAAAAGACTAGCCTATCTCCATTGAGTTGTCTGAAGTTCATTGAGTTTCTAAAGCACTTCATCATCATGAAAATCAGTTACTATATGTATGTTGGTTTACTTCTGGACTTTCACTGATGAATTCATGTCTATCTTTTCAGATATACCACACTGTCCTAATTATGGTAGCTTTATAGTGTTTCTGGATATCAGAGAGTTTATGTCTCTCAACTTTGTTCTTTCTCAAAGTTGTTTTGGTTATTCTTTTACTTTTCCATATAAAAGTGAGAATGAGTTTATCAATTAAAAAAAACTGCTAGGACTTTGATTTGAGTTGTGTTGTGTCTGTAGATAAGGGGAGAATTGACTTTATCACAATAATGAGTTTTCCAATTCATAGATATGACACATTTTCTATTTAAGTCTTTGACTTTTCTCATTGTCTTGTAGTTCTCAACATACACAGATTACACGTATTATGTTTTATCTAAGTATTTTTTTATTTTGAGTGCAATTAAAAATAGTACTAAAAGACATAAAGAACAACTTTATATTATATGCTTTATTTGAATTACTTGTAAAAATATTTTCAAAGGTAGCTATTGAGAAAAAAACTGAAAATTTCCATAGTTCTTTATGTATATTAATTTCTTTATGCCACAATAATTTCAAAAGAGGTTGTGCCAGTTTTCCTGCTACCAGCAGTCTGTATCACTGTATTTTATTACATGCTTGACAGTTCAGTATCACCATTGATTTTGTTGTTTTTTTCCTATTGTGAAAATTTACCTTTTTAACCATTTTTAACTGCACAGTTCAGTGGCAGTAAGTGCATTCACATTGCTGTGCAACTATCACCATCATCCATCTTCAGAACATTTTTGCTTTCCCATATTGAAATAACTCCCTGTCTATGCCTCACCCCAACCTAGCAGCCACCATTCTATTTTCTATCTCTATGAATTGGACTATTTCAGATAACTCATAAAAATAGAATTAGATGATATTTGTCCTTTTATATTCCTTGTCACCTGGAATAACGTCTTCAGTGTTTATCCATGTTGAGGCATGTGTTAGAACTTCCTTTTTAAGGTTAAGTAATACCCTGCATGTATGTGTGTGTGTGTGTGTGTGTGTGTGTGTATATATATATAGTATATAAATCTGTCCATGGGCACTTGGGTTGCTTATACCCTTTGGCAATTTTGACTAATGTTACTGTAAATTTGGGAGTACAAATATTTCAACTCTCTGCTTTCAGTTATTTGGGATACATAGCCAAATGTGGAATTGCTGGATCATATGGCAATTCTATTTAAAATTTTTTAAGGAATTACCATACTATTTTCCATAGCAGCTGTACTATTTTACATTCCCACCAATGCACAGGGGTTCTAATTTCTCTACATCCTCACTAGCGCTTATTTTCTGTGCTTTTTCCTTTGATAATTGCCATCCTAATAGGTGTGAGCTGCTATCTTATTGTGATTTTGATTTGTATTTCCCTAATTATTAATGATACTGAACATCTGTTAATGTGCTTATTGGCTATTTTGTATATCTTCTTTGGATATATGCTTATTCAAGTCCTTTGTACATTTTTAGATCAAGTTTTTTTGTTGTTGTAGGGTTTATTATGTATTTTGGATATTAACTCCTAATATGTACTGCTTGCGAACATTTTCTTCCAGGTTATGAGTTACCTTTTCACTCTGTTGGCAATGTCCTTTGACATACAAAACTTTAAAAATTTTGATAAAGGTTATTTTATCTATTCTCCACCTTTTTTGCCTCTGTTTTTGGTATCATATTTAAGGAATCATTCCCAAATCCAGTGTCATGAAGATTTTACCCTATGATTTTTTTCTAAGAGTTTTATAATTTTGGTTCTTAGGTTTAAATTTTTAGAGTTGATTTTTGTATATGGTGTAAGTTAAGGATCCAACTTCATTCTTTGCATGTGGATACCCAGTGTTCCCAGTACCATTTGTTGAAAAGACTGCCCTTTCCTCATTTGTCATCTTGTCAAAAACCATTTGACCATATATGTGAAGATTTGTTTCTGGGATCTCTGTGCTATTCCATTGGTTTGTTGTCTGTCTGTATGTCAACACCACATTGTTTTGACTTAGTAGTTTTGTAGTAAGTTTTAAAATCAGGGTGTGTTATAGCTCCAACTTACATCTTTTTCAAGATTGTTTTGGTTATTCAGGGTCCCTTGAAATTCCATATGAATTTTAAGATGGATATTCTATTTCTACAAAGATATTATATGGATTTTTAAAAAAGATTTTATTTATTTATTCATGAGAGACACAGAGAGAGAGAGAGAAAAAAAGAGAGAGAGAGAGAGGCAGAGGGAGAAGCAGGCTCCATGCAGGGAGCCTGACATGGAACTCGATCCCGGGTCTCCAGGATCACGCCCCGGGCTGAAGGCAGCACTAAACCGCTGAGCCACCCGGGCTCCCCTATATGGATTTTGATAGGGATTGCAATGAATGTCTAGATGGCTTTGGGTGGTATTAGCAATATTAAGTCTTTTAAATTCACAAACAGTGTCATCCCATTTATTTCTGGCTTCTTTAATTTCTTTCAGGAAAGTTTTATAGTTTTTAGTGAGCAAGTCTTTGGGACTCTGTGGTTAGGCTTACTCCTAAGTATTTTATTCTACTTAATGGTATTTTAAATGGAGTTGTTTTCTGCATTTCTTTTTCAGGTTGTTAATTGTTAGTGGATAGAAATGCAACTGATATTTGTGTGCTAATTTTTGTCTTATGTAATTTTGCTGAATTTGTTCAGTAATTCTAATTTTTTTTAAAAGATTTTATTTATTCATGAGAGACATACAGAGGGGGTGGGGTGGGCAGAGACACAGGCAGAGGGAGAAGCAGGCTCCATGCAGGGAGCCTGATGCGGGACTCGATCCTGGGTCTCCAGGATCAGGCCCTGGGCTGAAGGCGGCACTAAACCGCTGAGCTACACGGGCTGCCCTAATTCTAATATTTTTATGTGTGAGAAATCTTCCAGGTTTTGTACATGTATGAGAGTACTATCTGCAAATAGGTAATATGACTTTTTCCTTTTCAGTTTGGATGCTAGCTATTTATTTATTTAGCCTAAATGCCCTAGTTAGGACTTGGAGTACATTATTGAATAGAAGTGACAAGAGTGGGCATCCTTACCATGTTCCTGATCTTAGAGGAAAAGCTTTGAGGTTTTCACCATTGAGTATGCTGTTAGCTGAGGGCTTCTCATAGATAGCCTTTATTATATTGAGGCAATTTCCTTTTATTCCTAGTGTTGTTTTAAAATCATGAAATGGTGTTGAATTTTGTCAAATGCTTTTTCTGCATCAGTTGAGGTGATTGTGTGTATCCACCTTCATTATGTTAATATGTTGTATTACACTGGTTTTTCATATGTTGAATCATCTTTGCATCCCAGGAATAAATCCCACTTGGTCATGATGTGTGATCTTTTTAATGTGCTTTTGAATTCTGTTTGTGTTAGTATTTTGTTTAGGATTTTTGAGTATTGGTGTTAATTCTTCTTTCAGTGTTCAGTAGAATTCTCCAGTGGGGCCATCTGGTTCAGGACATTTCTCTGTTGAGAGATTTTTGATGACTGATTATATCTTCTCGTAGATCTATTCAGATTTTCTATTCATGATTCATTCTTGGTAAATTGTGTATTTTTAGAAATTTGTTTCATCTAGATTATCCAGTTTGTTGATATATATTTCATAGGATTCTCATAATTATTTTTATTTATGTAGAATCAGTAGTAAAATTTCATTTTGACTTAGTTGAGTCGTTTTTTCTTCATCAATGTAGCCAAAAGCTTATCAATTTTGTTGTTGTTTTTGGAGAACCAACTCTTAGTTTTGTTGATATTTCTCTATTTTTTTCCTATTCTTTTTTTTTTTTTTTTTTTAAAGATTTATTTATTTATGATAGAGAGAGAGAGAGAGAGAGAGAAGCAGAGACACAGGAGGAGGGAGAAGCAGGCTCTATGCTGGGAGCCCGACGCGGTACTCGATCCCAGGACTCCAGGATCACGCCCTGGGCCACAGGCAGGCGCTAAACCACTGAGCCACCCAGGGATCCCCTTTTTCCTATTCTTTACTTTGTTTATCTCTGCTCTAATTTTTATTTCTTTCCTTATACTAGCTTTGGGCTTTATTCTTTTTCTAGTTCCTTACTGTGTAAATTTAGGCTGTCCATATAAGATCTTTTATTCCTTTTTTTTTCTTTTATTCCTTTTTAATGTGAACATTTATAGCTATAAATCTCATTCTTAGATTTTGCTGCATAAGTGTTGGTATGTTGTATTTTCATTTTTATTAGTCTTAAGATATCTTTTCATAAAAGATTTTTTTGGTTTTTGTTTTTTCTTTTTCAAGTCAATTTAAATTCCAGTTAACATAATGTAATGTAATGTAATACTAGTTTCAGGTGTAGAATTTAAATAATTCATTGCTTACATACAACATCCAGTGTTCATCACAGCAAGTGCTCCCCATCAGCCATTTAATCCATACCCCGCCCACCTCCCCTCCAGCAATCCTCAGTGTTTTCCCTATGATTAAGATCTGTTTTCTGGTTTGCCTCTCTTTTTTCCTCCCCCCTTGTTTATCTGTTTTGTTTCTTAAATTCCACATATGAGTGAAATCATATGGCATTTGTCTTTCTCTGACTTATTTTGTATAATACTGATTCCATTCACACCATTGTGCATGTGGCAAGATTTCGTTCTTTTTCTTTTTCTTTCTTTTTTTTTTTTTTTTATTTCGTTCTTTTTGACCAGAGATCTTCTGGATGGTAGGGTAGTCCTATTTTTAACTTTTTAAGGAATCTCCATACCGTTTTCCAGTGGCTGCACCAGTTTGCATTCTCACCAGCAGTGTTAGACGGTTCCCCTTTCTCTGCATCCTCAACAACACCTGTTGTTTCCTGTATTGTTAATTTTTTAGCCATTTTGACAGGTGTAAGGTAACATCTCATTGTAGTTTTGATTTGCATTTTCTTGATGATGAGTAATGTTGAGTATCTTTTCATGCATCTGTTAGCCATCTGTATGTCTTCTCTGTTAAAATGTCTATTCATTTTTGCCCATTGTTATTTTAAAATTTAAAATTTTTTTTATTTTTAAAAGATTTATTTATTCATGAGAAACAGAGAGAGAGAGAGAGAGAGAGAGACAGAGGGAGAAGCAGGCTCCATGCAGGGAGCCCAAAGTGGAATTCGATCCCGGGTCTCCAGGATCATGCCCTGGGCCAAAGGCAGCGCTAAACCACTAAGCCACCCAGGCTGCCCATTTTTGCCCATTTTTAAGCTGGATTGTTTTTTGGGTGTTGAGTTTTATAAGTCCTTTAAAGATTTTTGGATACTGACTTGTTATCAGATATGTCACTTGCAAATATCTTCTTGTATTCCATAGATTGCCTCTTAATTTTGTTGATTGTTTCCTTTACTGGGCATCTAGAAGCTTTTTATTTTGATGAAGTCCCAGTAATTTATTTTTATTTTTGTTTTTGTTTCCCTTGCCTCAGGAGACGTATCAAATAAGAAGTTGCTATGGATGATGTCGGAGAGGTTACTGCCTGTATTCTCCTCTACAATTCTAATGATTTCCTGTTTCACATTTAGGTCTTTCATCTATTTTGAATTTATTTCTGTGTATGGTGTAAGGAAGTGGTCCAGTTTCACTCTTTTGCACATTACTGTGCAGTTTTCCCAATACCATTTGTTGAGGAGACTGTCTTTTTTCCATTGGATATTCTTTCCTGCTTTGTTGAAAATTAGTTGACCACTACATTAATGAAAGGAAGGATAAGAACCATATGATCCTTTTAATATATGTGGGAAAAGCTTTTGACAAAGTACATCCATTCATGATAAAAACCCTCAGCAAAGTAGAGATAGAGGTAACATGCTTCTATATAATAAAAGGCATATATGAAAGATCCACAGCTAATATCATCCTCATTGGGTAAAAATCTATGGTAAGGAATAAGATAGGGAAGTCTCCTCTTACTGCTGTTATTTAACATAGTACTGGAAGGTTTTTTTTGACCTCAGCAATGAAAAAGAATCCAAATCAGCAAGGAAGAAGTCAAACATTTACTGTTTGTGGATGATTTGATACTCTGTAGAAAACCCAGAAGACTCTGCCAAGTTGAGAAGACTCAATTGCTAGAACTGACACATACATGAATTTAGCAAAGTTGCAGGATACAAAATCAACATACAGAAATCTGTTACATTTCTATACACCAATAATTATTGAAGCAACAGAAAGAGAAATCAAGGAATCGATTCCATTTACAATTGCACCAAAACCCATAAGATACCTAGGAATAGACCTAAAACAAAGAGGTAAAAGATCTGTACTCTGAAGACTATAAAACAGTTATGAAAGAAATTGAAGGTGACACAAAGAAATGGAAAAACATTTCATGCTCATGGATTGGAAGAACAAATATTGGGGGCTCAGGCGGTTAAGCATCTGCCTTTGGCTGGGGTTGTGATCCTGGAGTCCTGGGATCCAGCCACATGTTGGGCTCCCTTCTTGTTGGGGAGCCTGCTAGTGCATGCATGCTCTCTCTCTGTCAAAAATAAATAAATCTTAAAAAAGAACAAATATTGTTAAAATCTCTATACTACCCACAACAATCTACACACTTAATGCAATCCCTGTCAAAATGCCACCAGCAGGGGATCCCTGGGTGGCTCAGTGGTTTAACGCCTGCCTTTGGCCCGGAGCGCGATTCTGGAGTTCCGGGACGAGTCCCACATCGGGCTCCCGGCATGGAGCCTGCTTCTCCCTCCTCCTGTGTCTCTCTCTCTCTCTCTCTCTCTCTTTCTCTCTCTCTCTCTCTCTGTCTATCATGAATGAATAAATAAATAAATATTTTTTTTCAAAAAAGGAATCAAAATACCACCAGCATTTTTCGGAGCTAGAACAAACAATTCTAAAATTTGCTTGGAACCTCGAGACACTGAAAATAGCCAAAGAATTTAGAGAGAAGCTGGCGGCATTACAATTCTGGACTTTTTCAAATTTTATTACAGAGCTGTAGTGGTCAAGACAGTATGGTACTGGGACAAACACAGGCACCTAGATCAATGGAACAGAATAGAAAACCTAGAAATTAACCTACAACTAGATGATCAAGGTTGATTTTTTGGATTTCTTTTTTATTTCTCTTTGACCCATTGATTTTTTGAGTAGTTGTTTAATTTCTATGTCTCATGTGTTTTCCTTCCATTATGATCAGAAAAGATACTTTGTGTGATTTCAGTCTTTTTAAATATTGTTTTGTGGCCTAACATACGGTCTTTCCTAGAGAATGTTCTGTGCACACTTGAGAATAATGTGTATCCTGCTATTGTTGGGTGGTATGTTTTGCATATGTCTGTTATGTCCAACTGGTCTATAATGTTCAAGTTCTTTATTTCTTTATTGATATTCTGTCTTGTTCTATTCATTAGTGAAAGTGGGGTATTGAAATTTCATACTATTATCATAGGGCTATCTATTTCTTCCTTAAATTCTGTTAGTGTTTGTTACATATTTTTAGGACCTGTAATGTTTGGTGCTGATATGTTAATAATTGTTAAATCTTCTTGGTGCATTAGTCCTTTTTTTTATTGTATGATATTTTTTTCTTTGTTTTTTCTAATAGTGTTTGACTTAAAGTTTATTTTGTCCAATAGTAGCATAGCTATCCCAATTCTTTCGGTTACTGTTTTTTTTTTTTTTTTTTTTTTTCGGTTACTGTTTATGAAATATCTTTTTCCATCCTCTACTTTCAACTGTGTGTGTCCTTAGATTTAAAGTACGTCTCTTGTAGACAACATTTAGTTAGATCCTGTTTTTGATCCATTCTGCATATTTGTGTTTTTTGATTGGGGAGTTTAATCCATTTACATTAAAAGTAATTACTAATATGGCAGGACTTTTGACATTTTGTTGTTTTCTGTGTCTTTTAGCTTTTTTGCCCTAAATTTCCTCCCTTACTGCCTTCTTTTGTGTTCAGTTGATTTTCTTATAGTGACACATTTCGGTTTCCTTTTCATATCCTTTTGTGTGTATTCTAAAGATGATTTATTTTTGGTTACTGTGGGAATTACTTATGCCACCTCAAAGTTGCTACATTCTTGAAGTGATACCAACTCAACTTCAATCTCATAAAAAATTTTGCTCCTCTTCAGCTCTGCCCTCCCTTTGTTTATGATAATCCCAAATTACATCTTTATTTTTTTTTCCAAATTTCATCTTTATATATTGTTTTCCTTAATATAGATTTATAATTAATTAATTAATTTATTTATTTATTTTTGCTTTTTGTCTTTTAAATCTTGTTCAGGAATAAGAAGTAGAATACAAAATTAGATGCTGTTTTTTATATTTGTCTATGTATCTTTTACCAGAAAACTTTATATTTTTCTATGGCTTCAAGTTATTGTCTAGTTTCTTTTTTTTTTTTTTTTATTGTCTAGTTTCATTTCAATTTAAAGGACTCCCTTTAGGGAGTCTTGTAGGGGCAGGCCCAGTGGTAATAAACTCCTCAGCCTTTATCTTAGAGTCCCTTAATTTTTCACTCATTTTTACAGGACAGTTTTGCCAGATATAGAATTTCCAGTTGACAATATTTTCTTTCAGTATATTAAATATATATCATCTCACTGCCTTCTGGCCCTCAAAGTTTGTGTTGAGAAATCTGCTTGTTATACCTTAATTGAGGATTTCTTTATGTGAGGAGTTTCTTTTCTGTTGCTGTTTTACTTAGTGTTGTTTTTAAATTTCAGTTTCTAATCATTTGTTGCTACTACACAGATATACAGTTTTTTAAACTGACATATCAGTCTGAGTGTTCGTGTCCCCCTCCCGCCAATTCATATGTTGAAATTCCAACCCCCAATGATGATGGTAGTTAGGAGGTTGGGTCTTTCAGAGATGATTAGGTCAGAGTGGAGCCTTTATGAAAGGGACGACTTGCCTTATAAGAGACTCTATGGAACTCTCAAGCCTCTCTGCCATGGGAAGACACAGTGAGAAGGAACTGCCTGTGAACCAGAAGGTGGGCTCTCACTAGATACTGAGTCTGCTGGTGCCTTCATCTTGGACTTCCCAGCTTCTAGAGCAGAGAGAAATGAATTTCTATAACCTACCTAGTCTATGATATTTTGTGATAGCAGCTCAAATGGCTGAAGACAGTTTCCTTATCCTTTTAATGTTTTCAGAATCTGTGGCAACACCCTTTCTTTAAATCCCGGATAGTGTTTCTCCCCTCCTCTTGTCAGTCTGGCCAGAGGCTTATCAATTTTATTGATCTTTTTAAAGAATGAACTTTTGGTCTAACTGACTTCCTCAACTTTTTCCTGTTCTCGATTTCATTTATATCTTTTTAATTTCTTTTTATTATTTCCTCTTTTGCCAGGAGCTTCATTCAGTCTTCTTCTTCTTTTTTTTAAAGTTTCTTATGGTAGAATTTTAGGCCATTGATTTGAAACTTGATTCTTTTTTGAATATAATCGTGTAATGCTGTAAATTTCCTTCTAGGCACTGCTTTAGCTAGATTTCACAAGTTGTGAAATGTTATATTTTTGTTTGCATTCAATTAAAATTATGTTCTGTTTTCCCTCATGACTTCTTTGATCCATGGGTGTTTAGAAATGTGTTAATTTTTAAATATTAGAGGATTTTCTAGACCTTTCTGTTACTGATTGCTGATTTAATTCCTTTGTGCTTGGACAACATACTCTGTGTGTGTTAAATTTATCAGGATTTGTTTTAGAGCCCAGAATATGGTCCATCTTGGTGAATATTCTGTGTGCTCTTTAAAAGAGTATGGCTTTTGCTATTTTGGGGTGGAGTATTCTATAAATGTCAATTAGGTTAAATTGATTGTGTTTTTCAGGTCTTTTACATCCTTACTCAATCTCGGTCTACTTTATCTGTTGTTCACTGGAAGAGGAATGTTAAATTCTCCAAAAATAATTATAGATTATTAAATTAAATAAAAGATTAAATTAAAGATTTGTCTGTTTCTCTTTTCATTTCTATCAGTTTTAATTCCTTTTTTTGGTTCTTGTGTACTTGGCTTATTTCAGCTAGTACAACCCTTTATGTTTTTTTTTAAATTTTATTTATTTATTCATGAAAGACACACAGAGAGAAAGGCAGAGACATAGGCAGAGGGAGAAGCAGGCCTGACGTTGGACTTGATCCTGAGACGGCAAATCACACCCTGAGCCAGGGGCAGGTGCTCAACCGCTGAGCCACCCAGGCATCCCCCTTTATGTTTTTTATTTATCCATTGAGCATGATATCACTGGTACTTTCTACTTCATTGAATTATTGTTTAAAATGAAATGAAATGGTTAAAACCTAACAAATACTGTATAAATTTAAAGTATATATATAAAAGCTAGCAGTTACTACCTGAAACTAGTGAACTCATTTGTTGTCTATGTATAAGTGTAAGTGGGTTTACTTTATTTATGATTTAAAACTTATTCCCATGTTTCATAGAAATGCTGAGAGTGTTCTAAAATGAAAAATTAGGGAACATATATAGGAAAGGAAAGAAATGTAGAAAAATATATTTTAAGATCGCTTGTGAAATGTTTAGTTTTATATTTTGTGTGATTCAGTGCTTTACACACCTTTTTGACTTGAAAAACTTTATTGCCTTTCTTTCTCTTTCTAGGATTCTAATTCTCAGATGGATTTAAGCATTCAGGTAACTGATGATATTAATGAAATAATTCAAATAGATGGAACCGGTGATGCATCTTCCAATGATGAAATAGGAAGTACAAGAGATGTAGATGAGAACGAATTTCTAGGGATTATTGATGCAGGAGACCTAAAGGTACTTGAAGAAGAAGCTGACAGTATATCAAATGAAGATTCAACTGCCAACAGTAGTGATAATGAAGATCCTCAAATAGACATTGTAGAAGAGGTGAGGATCACTTTTGAGTTGAAACTTTTTTTAAAATTAAATTTATAGCATTTGTACTTTAATATACTTTGTATTACTTTGTAATATGCTTTGTATTAATAATACTCTATTCATGAAGAATAACAATATTAACTCCGTCTTTTAAAATGAGACTTATTTATACCCTAATATTGAAACTTAAAGATTTATTTATTTATTTTTGAGAGAGAGAGAGAGATAGTAACAGAGATAGTGAGAAAGAGCATGAGGTAGGAGGAGAGGGAGAAGCAGCTGGGCAAGGACCCTCCCCATCCCTATTCAGGGCTCAATCCCAGGACCCTAGGATCATGACCTGAGCTGAAGGCAGACCCTTAACTGACTGAGCCACCCAAGTGCCCCTAAACTTTTAATCTTAAACTGTAATTCAAACTATATTAAGTATTTGGGAATCAGCTACTGTATTTATTGGTCTTAACTAGAGATAATGGGAGGTTTAGAGGATGGGAGTGAAGGTACAGAAGGCAGCCAGGTTAGATGTATACAGTATCTGCTCTGATTCTAATGAATGCACTAAATCTTTGTGGAATGTGGTGAGTAGTACTATCATTAATGGTGGCCTTATAGATGTACCAGTACCACACTAAGTCTTACCTGTTTTATGTTATTTAACATTCCTACCACCCTGTGGGTCCCATTTCTGTCCTCATTTAACAGATGAGAAAACCCGGAGATGCAATTTTAGTAAATCAACGGTCAGTTACTAAATTTCCAAGCTGGAATTCAATCTCAGGATATTTGACTTTTTAAGTACAATACTATTCTCTTTCTAAATTCCTTTATTTCTATATGTATCTCTGTCTTTAAAAAATTCAGAGCATCATGAAATTCCTTAATGTGACTATCTTTCATCTTTAGGACCCTTTAAATTCTGGAGATGATGTTAGTGAGCAGGATGTGCCAGACCTGTTTGACACAGATAATGTAATCGTCTGCCAGTATGACAAGGTACTGTATTTACCTTTAAACTTTGAGTTTATTAATTGCATTTATGGTAGAAAGGTGTGCAGAATGATGGAAAATATGATGATAAGTTACAGTTCACAGTTAATCTTGGAAAAGCTAATTAATTGTATATATTTTGTGTCTAACACTGTGCTGTGTGGTCTCAGTGATATAAAAAAATGTTAGTTTTTAAGGAGGTGACAATCTTATTGAAACAAGATGTTTCTGTATGTAATAAAATAATGGCATACAATAAGATGGTAGGTAAATCAGAAGCTAAAATATGTGACAGATAAATCGAATGCTAAAATACATGGCGTATAAATCAAATGCTAAGATGAGTGGCATGTAAATCAAATGCTTAGATATGTGGCACAGATAGTAAGTCCAAAAAGTAGCTAGGAAGTACAAGAAATCATTTGTAGTTGGAGTTCTCCACAAATCCTTCATGGGTGATGTGGAACTTTGAAATAGGTCTTAAATGATTTGTAAAGCTATAGATAAGTGTGGAGAGTAGACGTTCTTAGTAGAACAGCTTAATAAAAGGCAGGAAATGAATGCATGTAGAATGTACAAGGGTAAGTGAAGAGACAGCCCTGTCTTAAATAAAATGTTCTTCTTTTGGATTTATTAGGAAATGAGGCAGGGTTGGGGACAGATTGGCAGCAGATTGGAAAATTCAGAATCCTGGTAGGAGAAATTCAAACATGATTTGATGGATGTTAGCATTCTGAGAATATTATTGATAACATCATAATTGGGTTTAAAACTGTATTTTAAATTGGCTGTATTTGCTAATTAGGCAGAGGCAAATGGTAAGAACAGGAATAGTGCAGACATGAAGTAACCAGAACCCAGAATAAGGATGGCAATGTGGAACATGAAAGAGTCAGAGATGATGGTGGAAGAATCAACGAGATGTAGTGATTAGTTGGACATTAGAGAATGATCAACAAAGAGAGTTAAGGGGCACCTGGGTGACTCAGTCGGTTAAGCATCCAACTCTTGATCTCAGTTAAGGTCTTGATCTCAGGGGTCATGAGTTCAAGCTTTGCATTCGGCTGCATATGTAGCATGGAGCCCATTTAAACAGAGGAACAAACACTGTCAAAAGTGCATCCTTTTTTAAACCTAGAAATTAAGTTAGAAGCAATTTAACTTTAGCAACTAAAATAGAATACTGCTTTCTTTTCTTTTTTAAATACTGTATCTGTGATTATGTAGTAGAATGGTCAGCTTTTGTCTTTAATTCATGCATATTTACATCTTTGTTTTTAGCAGCCTTGAGATAGAATTCACATACTATAAAACTCATGTTTAAAGCATAGAATTCAGTGGTTTTGTATATTCATAGATATGTGCAGCCTATTAACATACCCTGTTTTAGAGAATTTAGTCACCTCAAAAAGAAACTCAATTCTCTTTAGTTCTCACTCCTATATCTCTGTTTCCTCCCATCCCTACCCCAGACCTAAGAAATCATCAACTACTTTCTGTTTCTTTAGATTTTCCTTTTCTGGAGTTTCAAATGAAAAGAATTATATAATATGTGTTGTTGTTTGTTTTTTTTTTTGTGACTGGCTATTTTAACTTCACACAGTGGTTTAAGATCCATCCATGTCATAGCACGAATAGTTATTCATTCTTTTTTATTGCTGAATACTAGTCCATTGAATAGATATACCACATTTGTTTGTCCATTCAACTGTTGGTGGACTTTTGGGTTGTTTCCATTTTTTAGGTATTACAAAGAATGCTGCTTTAAACATTCATGTACAAGTTTCTGTGTGAACATATATTTTCATTTCTCTTGGTATATGCCAGGGAAAATAATTCCTGGGTTATATGGTAATAGTTTGAAGAACTACCAGACTGTTTACCAAAGATCTATCCTTTTCCATTCCTACCAGCAATGTATGAGGGTTTATATTGCTCCATATTCTCCCTAACATTTGTTATCTGATTTGTTGATTCTAGCCATCCTACTTGGTATGAAGTGGTATCCCACTGTGATTTTGATTTGCATTTCCCCAATGACTAATGCATATTTACATCTTTGCCTTTTTTTCAGTAACAATTCCAATATATTCAGGAGAAACAGAGGATGGTGTTTTGAATTGCTATAAATATAAATCCTTTTCTCTAAAAATAAGATCGTTTTCTCTTCTATAACATTTTATATAGATAGAAAATGGCAATTTAGATGCTGGTAAACATAAGCATAAGAAGGAATAGGTAATAGAAAAGAGACCATTCTTAGTTTGAAACTTATTTTAGTTTCTTATAAACAGTGTATTGCCTTCTATGAAGAAAACAATCTAAGGCACTAAGTTATGTGTGCATTCAATAGAGTCACAGAGAATTTTCTAGACCATTACGGGTATAGTATACATTTTGTACTGCATTGTGAGAAATAGCTTGTCATTAATTACATAGTACTTTGTATTTTTCAAAGTATTTTCTCATGCATTGTCTTTGCTTCTTACAGGACAGGTAGAAGAAATGATATTGGATGTATAGGGTTAACAAATCTAGTTGTCTGAGAGTCCTCTCTAATTGATGGATATTTTAAAAATAGTCCTAAGCATTTTATTTTATTTTATTTTTATTTTATTTATATATTTTTAAATATTTTATTTATTTATTCATGAGGGACACAGAGAGAGAGAGGCAGAGACACAGGCAGAGGGAGAAGCAAGCTCCATGCAGGGAGCCTGATGTGGGACTGGATCCCGGGTCCCCAGGATCACACCCTGGGCTGAAGGCAGTGCTAAACCGCTGAGTCTCCAGGGCTGCCCAGTCCTAAGCATTTTAAACCAAGACATTGGGGAGTCATTGAATCATTGTTAAAAGGAGTTAATGAAGTTAGAATATAGCTGGCAAAGAAAATGTATCTATAAGGTCAAAGTGGAATGAAAGGGACTACTGCTAACAGTGGATTTTTATGAAAGAATAACTTTGATCTGGGCATTGGGTGGCTTATTTCAAGTAGTACTTAATATAACCAAACTCAAGTAAATTGAAAGAGTTTTCAGCCTTTTCTGAAGTCTTTTAGGTCTTTTAAGAGCTTTATTAGTACATTTTGAAGGCCAGTAGCATTAGTTTGCCTGGGAGTATGTTATAAATACAGACCTTTGAGTCTTACCCCAGAGTATGGGATTAGAATGGACATTTTAATAAGACCATGGAATGATTTGCCTGCTTATTAAACTTTGAGAAGTACTGTTTTTGTTTTTTGGTGTTTTTTTTTTATGTATATTTTATCTGGCTTTGATGACCATGTGGAATTTACCTTTAAAATTTGTAAGTTAACAGTTGGGGAAAACCTTGAAAATATTAAGATGTGCCATGAAAAAGAGTTAAATGAAGGTCATTGGTCACCATTCAGAGTGAGAATTAAAGGATATAATCATGTTATTTCAGAGGCTTAGAGAATGTCTAAGATTAATGTAAAGGTTAGAGTAATAATGATATTATAGGGAAGATTAATGATGAAATGCAACCTTTTTTCTATAAGTGGGAGTGTTCTATGCCATAATTGGACACTACGGTGGAATGTAAATGTTGCATCTTCATGTAACAGTTTAGCGAACCTTAGCTTATTTATAGCTGGCTCTGTTAGATCCTGGTACGGGTAATTGCTAAGTGTGTAACAGTATCTTTCTCTTTATATATATATGCTTTGCTTTCTAAATAGACAATGCATACATGCCTGGCAAAAAATCAAACACTATAAAAGCATAGCAAGGAAAGTCTGATTCTTACTCCTTCACATTTTGTGTTACCTTCCAGTAGCTTCCTGTTTCTTCCTTAAGTGTAAAAAATGTAGCCAAGTATATTAATTTCTTAATATAGTTACAGGGTCTTTTTATTCAAGTAGAAGCCTAAAAGATAGCATAGACAATACTGTATCCTGCACCTTATCTTTTAAGACATTAACAATATATCTTAGAGATCTTTGTCCTAATATTTTTATAGTTGTATGATTTTCCATTGTAGAATTATTAAAGTTTATTTCACTGATCCCCAACTGATGAATATTTGATCCCCAACTGAGAAATATTTGAGTTTTCAGTCATTTGCTATTGAATGACCACATCTATGACGTTTCATACATGTGTAGTTATATCGATTTAAAAAACCCCCAGCAGGACTTCTGGCTGGCTCAGTCATTGAAGCATCCAACTCTTGATCTCAGGGTATTGTAAATTCAAGCTTCACATTGGATGTAGAGATTACTCAAAATCTTAAAAAAAAAAAAAAATCCCTAGAAATGAGATTTCTGGGCCAAAGGGCAAATGTATTTGGTCAGATATTGCTACATTGCTCTCCTAAACTCTATTTTAGGATATACTCCCATTACAATATTTAAGAGTGCTGCTTTTCTTACAGCCTTGCCAATGGAGAATAAATAAAATATCCAAATAAAATATTTGGATGTTTGCCATTATAAAAAGTAGAAAATTTGTCTTGGTGAAATTTTTAACTTTTCATGTGTTTAAGGACTATTTCTATTTTTGCAGGAACTGCTTGTTCATAACACTTGTCTATTTTTTTAAAAAATTGGGTTACTGGTGTAGTTACTGATTTCACATAGCTCTATATTGTTTGGGGGGAGATTAGCCCTTATACGCAGAAATACTTTTCCTTAGTTATTTGCCTTCAGTGCTTTTTCTTTCTTTCATGCAGATGTTGTATTTGTCTACCTTAATTTTTTTGGCTTCTAATTTTGAGTCTTGAATAGAAAGCTCTTTCTTACCTCAGATTTTGAAGGGATTCACTCATATTTTCTTCTAGTATTTCTTTGGTTTCTTTCATTTTTTTTTTCCAGGTGGCTATCCAATTTTCCCAACATCACTTATTGAAAAGTCTATTTTATCCACACTGATACAAGAATGATTCCTTTATCACTCATTAAATTTCCCTCTATACTTGGGTCTACTTCTTGACTTTCTCATTTGTCCCATTGGTTTGTCCAATGGCCTATGCTACATTGATTTAATTATTAAGGTTTTTAATATCTGGTAGAGTTAGTACTTTTTCATGAGGCCAAGTGAGGAAAATATTTCAAAAGGGAGAGAGTGTTGAAGGGTGCCAGTAGATGGAGTATTTTAAAAATTTATTGCTAGCTATTTTATCTCTTTCAATGCTATAGTAAAAGGGCTCTTTCACTGTATCTTCTAACCAGAGCTTATATACCTGAAGGGTATGAATTTGTGCATATTAATTTGGTATCAATACTGAATTCTTACTTAGTAATTTTTTAAAAAGATTTATTAGAGAGCATGCAAGAGTGAGTGTGGGAAGGGGCAGAGGGAATCTCAAGCAGACTCCATGCTGAGCTTGGAGCCCGAGGTGGGGTTGGATCCCACAACCCATGATATCACAACCTGAGCCCAAACCAGTTGGATGTTCAACTGACTGAACCACTCAGGCACCCCCCATTATTTAGTAATTTTAAAATTGATTATCTTAGAGTTTTCAGACATGCAATCATTGCATCTGCACATCTTTTTTTATCCTTTCCTTTAAACCTCTACTACTTTCTTCTTGTTTACTTGCATTGGCTAGAGCTGATTGTACTTTCCTCTTACTTAATTGTATTGGCTAGGATCTCTAGAATAAAAACTTGGATAATCCTTGACTATGTCTTGATTTTAGTGGGAATACTTTTAGGGTTCTCCACTAACCACTAAGATAGTTTTTAGGCTGAGGTAGGGCTTGTGTGTGTGATGCGATTTTTGATTCTCATTGAGTTAAAAAAATCTAAAATTCATTAATTTATTTAATGCTTTGGTGACATCACTAGAGATTATTATATGATTTATCTCCATAGGTCTAGTGATACAGTTTTTTATATTAATAAGTTCCTAATATTGAACCACTGTTGCATTTCTAGAATAAAAGTACTGTTTATGCACTATTTCTAGAATTAAGTTACTAGATTGAGTTGCTGCTGCTACTGTTGTTCTCTGCCTAGTTCTGGTTAGATTTTATCACCTGTGCTGAGTTCAGGATTCTGTGTCACTGTTGTGTTCTCAGGAACTTTTTAAGATATGTCCAAGTATAAATTTGGGAGTCAAACTCAGAGAAGAAATTTTGCATTTTTAGGACATCTTTCCCCCCAAACAAATAGGGGCTTTTCATTTGTATTTTCTTATGCTTCATACCATGCATCTGAATATTGGTCCCAGGCTTTTCTTCTTTGATTTGACTATTGACAATAAATATTTGGGCTTAATTTTTATACTTGATTTCAGTTCATACATTACGAAGGTATTTATTTATTTATTTATTTATTTATTTATTTATTTATTTTTAAAAGATTTGTTTATTTATTCATTAGAGACACACAGAGAGAGGCAGAGACACAGGCAGAGGGAGAAGCAGGCTCCACGCAGGGAGTCCAATGCGGGACTCGATCCCGGGACTTCAGGATCACACCCTGGGCTGAAGGCGGCGCTAAACCGCTGAGCCACCGGGGCTGCCCTACGAAGGTTTTTAAATAGTCATTTGTGGTTTACCCAGAGGTAACGATGATTTTATGATTTCTTACCTCTTGAAGTAGTAGGATTTTCTGGTTTTTATATTGTCTGTATTTAGACTGATTTATTAAAGTGAAAGACCTGCCAGTAGAATCTAATAGAGCATAACCTGTATCTTCTGACCTTGCTCAGTGCTTTACTGTAACTTTCTCCTTCAAAATGAAATTCCACTTTTTTTCATTGAGGATAGTATTGACTACATCCTCTCTCTTTATTCCTTTATAGACGTTCTGAACTCTTTGCTGTTCTTGAACAATCCAGATATCCCCCTCCTTTGGGGCCTTTGTACTTTTGTTCCCTTTGTCTGGGATGCTCTATCTGGTTAATATCTTCCTGGCTTTATCCTTTACCTTCTTTAAGTCTTTGCTCAAACGCTAAGTCAGGCCCACCCCGACTTTCTTACTTAAAATTATAACCCACTTATGTATTTGTGATTTTCTTTTTCCTGCTCTAGTTTTCATAGCACTTAGCACCTTTTAATACTCTTCATAATTTAGGTATTTATTAGATTTCTGTTCCCTTGTACTTATTAAAATGTAAAATGTAAACTATTCAAGGTCAGGAATTTTTCCAGTTTTTAAAAAGTGATATATAAAATATATTTTATATAAAAGTAATAAATAAAATAAATAAAAAGTAATATATAAAATATATAATATATAAAAATTTTTCCAGTTTTTAAAAGTAATATATAAAAATTATATATATATTAAACTGATATATCTACAGTGCCTAAAACAATACCTGACACACACAGGAACTCGAATATTTGTTGGGTGGATGAGATCTTATTTTTAAAGAACTCCCATTTAGGATCAGAAAAATCCCATGTGATGTGCAAAGAATTGTAACTGATCCTTTAACTTACAGAATTAATTAATTTAGACTATTTTTCTCCCTCCAGATTCATCGAAGCAAGAACAAATGGAAATTCTATTTGAAAGACGGTGTTATGTGTTTTGGAGGGAGAGACTATGTATTTGCAAAAGCCATTGGTGATGCAGAGTGGTAAAACTTAAGAGCTCAATACACCATAAACATCAATGGGACTATATTACATACTGTGAAACTTATTTTTATTTTAAATATAGTCCAATATAGAGCTCCTCAAATTTTTAGTTCATTGTATGGAATTTAATAAAATTATAATTCTGATGCAGATACAAATATACAATTTTATATTTCTTTCATTTGTTGTTTTAATGGGGTTATTTATTTATTAATTTAATTTAAATTCAATTTGCCAACATATAATACCCAGTGTTCATCACATCATGTGCTCTCCCTAATAATCCCTGTCACCCGGTTACTCCATCCCCTGGGGTTTCTTTTTTTTAAAGCCCTCATTGTGTATACCATTATGGAGCATAAATGAATCAGATGTGATGGAGCATGAAAAAATGTCACATTTCTTTAATCTTGAAGTAAAATTTAAATCAGACTCGAATTCCCCTTCATGGTAAAGTAGGTATAAGTTATTAGGTTGGGGCTGGTGTCCTCCCCATCTCTCCTCAAACCATGTTACTAACAGATCCTAGTGAGTTTTATAATTAGAAGGTTATTCAAGAAGACTTCTCTAGTCTTCAGCCTATACTCATCACTAGTGGTATGCTGATTGTGGAGGCCTAAGTGGTCTGTTGGAAGCAGATGTTTCTGTTGAAACTATACTATACTTGAACATGGAAATCTGTGTTGAACCCAGGATCCCTGGAGCTAAGGATGACCCTCTCTAGGCCTCTTATGTGGCTGGGCCATTCTTCTTCATATTCTACGTTCTCCCTGAGAATTGTGAGGAAGTGTTTAGGTTCCCATTCTATTTCTTGAAACTTCAGCCTTCTGTCTTCTTAGTCATGGTGGGTTTTTCCTTTATCTGTGGTTTTTTTTTTTTTTTCTGTTTTTCTTAACAGTGGAAGATCCCTTTGCAGACTCCTCCCTGAAAGACACCATCTCTTTCTTTCCTTCCCCTCACAGAGAATTCCCTCATTAAGTTTAGGTTTTCTAAAGCAAAGGTCAAGAAGAGATGTTCTTTTCAGGAACCTTCTGTTTTAGCCAGGCAATCTCATTTTGACACAGGAAGACCTAGATAACTGTCTTAAAACAGGGAGAAAAAACAAAGTACAAAATACAAATAGCCCTCATTTTCCTGCAGCAATAAAAACAAAGCAAATTAATACCGCAGAAGGCTGTTCTGTATTATTCTTTTCCTTAGTAGATTCAAATTCATCAAGGGAACATTTTCCCCATCAGTCTGCTTCTCTTAACAGGTAGAGTATACATGGTCTTTAAGATCCTACTTTCAGCCCTGAATGGTGTTTTCTGGGATGGTAACTCTCATACAAAAACCAGTGCTGAGATGAGTGGATTATGGTCTCTGAAAGCTCCCTAAAGATTGGATACCTCAGTTTGGCTGGTCACAGGGTGAATTCCTCATTTCTTTTCTTTTCTTTTTTATTTAATAGAGTTTTTTTGTTTGTTTTTTTTTGTTGTTGTTGTTGTTGTTTTTTTGTTTTTTTTGTTGTTTTTTTTTTGTTTTTTTTTGTTTTTGTTTTTGTTTTGTTAAAGTAGGTTCCATGCCTGATGTGGGGCTTGAACTGATGATCCTGAGATCAGGAGTCACATGCTCTACTGACTCATCTAGCCAGGTGCCCTGAATTATTTCTTTTTCAGAGGCAACCCCATTTGGGGAATTTATTTTTTTCCATTACTGTCCTGTCCTACCCAAGAGACTCAGCACCTGGTAGATCTTTTCAAAATCTGGATTAATGTCTTCTGGGCATTGAACAGCATTTCTGGGATACGGTCTTTGGCCTAAAGTTGTCAGTTGCAAGAGGATACAGTTAGTACTAGTGAATGTGCTATTCTCCTAACCAGATTCTCCAGCTATTCCCTCTTCATCCTCAGAGTAATTATTTTTTCTCTATGACCACTGCTGTCCCAGATCCTTGTCTGGTTTTTGAGAACTTCTGGGAGCTATGGGTTCTCTTCATGAATGTTGTCCTTCACGAAATGTCCATCTTTCCTATATGGAAGGCAAAAAGAGGGCACTTACTTGTGTTTATTCCTGAAATGTATCCCATCAAGGACTAAAGAGTATACTTTCTAGTGTTATTCTTGCTTTCTTCCTCCCAGCGTCGTCCAATCATTCTGTATTTATCCCAAGCAAATCTTATTGCAAATTAAGTGCTGAATTTATTGGCAAGGTGCATTCACTTGGGAATTGGGGTTTAATGTATTGATTCAAGTGTTTGAGAGAGACAATAACAGTTGTTTCTAAAATTCCTTTCCTCTTTTCCACTGTGGATTTTAAAATCTCACTTTGCTTCAATGATTTATTTTTTATTTTTATTTTTATTTTTTGCTTCAGTGATTTTTTTTAAATGGCATATCACAAATACTATTATGTTGGTTCTCTTTGTTTTTTATCATTAGAGGAAAAAGTCACACTTGTCCCATTTGTTTCTCTGCATAGCCTCATGCCCCTGATCCTTTTAAATTGATTTTTTTGCAATTTTAAACTAAACTTACCTCAATATAAAACAAAGCCAACAATAATCTTGGCATGCTAATATAAATGATAGTATTGGCGGTGGCTGCAGAGAGAATTAAGAAATTCTCCAAATTATTTTGGACTGGGTGCTCTTTTACTATTAGAATAATGCTAGAAAAAAAAACCTATTTCATGAAAAGTTGTCAAAACCAGTGGTTTTTGGGTGCCTGGGTGGCTCAGTCGGTTAAGCATCTGCCTTCGGTCATGATTCCACTAGAATTGTACCCCACATTCCCCCACATCCCTCACATTGCATCAGGCTTCCTGCTCAGCGAAGAGTCTGCCTCTCCCTCTGCCCCTACCCCCTGCTCATGCTCTCTCTCTCTCAAATAAATAAATATTTTTAAAAATTTTGAAAAAAATAGTGCTTTTCAAAAGTTTTTGGCTACGATCTACACTAAGAAATTAACAACTGGTATATGTTTGCATGTACACACACATAATGCAAGTTAAATAGAAGATTCAGAAAATCATGCTTACATTTAGCACATGATGGCCTCCTATATTTTCTATTTGATTCTATTCGGTTGCCTTAAAATTGATGGTCTTGACCCACTAAATTGATATCACTACCTACTGATGGGTCATGACTCGGTAAAGTATTTTATTTATTTATTTATTTATTTATTTATTTATTTATTTTTTTAAAATTTTATTTATTTATTTACGATAGTCACAGAGAGAGAGAGAGAGAGAGGCAGAGACACAGGCAGAGGGAGAAGCAGGCTCCATGCACCGGGAGCCCGACGTGGGATTCGATCCCGGGTCTCCAGGATCGCGCCCTGGGCCAAAGGCAGGCGCCAAACCGCTACGCCACCCAGGGATCCCCAGTAAAGTATTTTAAATTCATGCTAAAGAAAGCAAGACAAATCTTAGTGCATTTTAAAAGAAAAAAATTATAATCCCTATAACATGGTGTTTGAGACTTGGCTTTGATATAGTATTACTTTTACTTTCAGAAACCCTTCATCATGTCCAAGCTGAGAATTTCTTGTATATTAGAACAAAATTCCATAGGTAGGTTGAGTTCTTGTAAATATGGTACCTTGGCAAATGTCATCTTGCACCCTTTTGTAGGTAGAGAAAGTATCTGTATTATAAAGGTTACAATTTGCTGTGCTAAATGAAATTTGTGAAAGTATCATGTATCCTAATTCCTATTTCAATTTTTTTTTTCACACTGGCATCCTACAGTGCTTTCTTATATACTTTCCACCTCTCCCTACAGTCTAAGATGATCTTGCAGAATTTGTACATTTAGTCTCTTAGGAACTGACTGAACTTGCCTGAAATACCTTCTTTACTTATTTTATTTCATGTGCTATAATATGTGTAAATAATCATCTGTACAGCTCAGACTCCACAGGGCAATGAGGTTCCAATTCTGGTTGAGGCACTCAGTTTCAGTAATTTTAGTTGTGTAGGAAAATGAATATTTTTAGAATGAATAGCAACAGTTAATAGGGGTGGTAAGCAAGGGAATTTAGTGGGGATTTTCTTTTGACTCCTGTTATTAGGTTAATATTATGTTGTTTTCATGTAAATATACTCTAATATGCCATGTGGGAACTTGGTGATTTATAACTAGAAAGCTAAATTATAAATAGGAAGGCTATGGTAATAACTCTTAGGAAGAAATTCAATATTAATAAAGAATATTGCACATTTCAAAGAAGAGATTATTTCTAATTAGGAACACATTTATTGAAATCTTTGTGACATAAAGATTCTTAATTTACATGTGGACTTAATACATTTTTGAGGAAATTAAAACCAGGCCCTTTATAGCACATGTTAGGAATGGAGGACAAAGTAACTTTTAAAAATATTTTGTATGTTTAGAGGAGTTATTCTGGACTAATTAACCCTTCTTTGTCATTTTGCAAACTGCCAGTGATAATACCAAACATGATAAAAACCCATAAAAAACTTACACAAACCCACAAGGTAGAATTAAAATATCCTGAGCATTTGATGTTTTTATCATTTATGTATAAAGGATTACACAGATTAAGAATACACATGAGACCATCTCACAAGGGGAAATAACTTCTTCATAAGGATTTGTCTTATATTTTAGATATAAAAGTGAATCAACTGAAAAAATTATTAATCATCTACCATATATAAGACTCTAGGATAGATAGAGTAGGAGGAACAAGCAAAAGAGATGAGTTTATCACTAAAAAATTTATAAAATAGATGAAATAAGAGGTATATGGGTAAGGATAATAACACTCAGCATGTAGAATAAAAGATGAATGATAGGGATGACAGGTCCAAAAGAAATCCAAAGAGAAATTGTTGTAGTCACATATTTATTATTTATGCCTTACTTTATTTCAGGTAAAGGAAGTATCTTAAATTGGATTAGGGAGGAGGTGGATTAGGAGAGCTTGGTAACAAAGATAAACCTGTGGCTGGGGTCATAAGGGGGGCTGCAGAAGGAGGATAGGTAAGAAGAATGTATTCTGATGGTAACAATGATGGACATATTGTGGGACATGCTAGGGAAAAGCAAGTGGAACAGTTTATTTCATGCAGAAGAACAGCAGGAGACCAAGTGAACAAATTTGAGAATGGAATATTAGTCTTTGAATATTAGTCTAGGAGCTAAAACTTTATAGGTACTGATGAGCTACTCAGGATTTTGGCAAATATGTAATAGAACGAAATAGGATTTTAGGAAGATTAATCAGAGGTGGGTATGAGAATGTGGACATGGCAAAGATTGGATATGATAAAAATGAGGAAGATACGATAGCACTTCTGAGGTAAATGGGAATGGCCCATTTACTTGTGGGGCAGCAAGAATGCAAAATACAGACTTGATGTAGAAGATATTCAATGACATTCAACAACTGGTAGGTCTTAGTGAATGATAGGATATGAGCATGAGGGAGAGAGTAAACTAACTCTATGTTGAAACTTAAATTATCATATAGAGAATAAAAATCAGTATTTGTGGAAAAGGCAACAAAAGTTATTTTCAGAGGATATATACAAGTACTTAGGCTCAGACAATATTTAAGAAGACATAATTTAAACAGTTTCTCCACAAGGATGTATTTTATTTTATATTTATTTGACTTTCTGCTTTTTTGCTTACTTAGTTGTTTTGCTTCTCCCTCTGCCTATGTTTCTGCCTCTCTCTGTCTCTCATGAAATAAATAAATGAAATCTTAAAAAAAAATGTGAAAAACATAGAAGAGACACTTTGTAAAGCTTATGATCTTCTATAGGCTATTTTGAATCACTTTACACAGTGGCATAAAGGTTGAACGCAGATGAAATACATAGTCTAGTTATGACTATACATTTATTTAATAAAATGTGAAAGGAGAGCTTAAAAACTGGAAATAGCCCAGATATCCATCATCAGTAGAATGGGAAACAATGTTAGAGTCTTAAAACTCAGCAATGAAATGGAATGAACTACTAATTCAAGTGACAGCTTGGATGAATAGTAAAAACATTGAGTTGAATCACAGCAGGCTTACAGAACAGTGTATACTGTATGATTCCATTTATACGAAGTTCTAGAATAGGCAAAACTAATCTATGGGGAAAAAATCAGAACCATTGTTACCTTTGTGGAATGGGAGTGAGGGATTAACTAGGAAGGATGATGAGGGAACTTCCTGAGGGTGCTAGTGTTCTGTTTTCACAGAGGTTTGGGGTTACAGGGACTTAGGCATTTCTCAAACCTCATTAAATGGTATGCTTAGCATTTTTCCATTTTACCATAAAATGCCTAAAACGTAAAATACTGAGCCTTGGTTAGTGATAAGCACACTGAAGTGTCTAGGGCTGATGAATACTGATGTCTGCAGCTTGCCTTATTTTTTTATTTCTAATTTTTTGCTTTCAAATTTTTAATTTTAACAGACTTTGACAGAGTATTTTA
This sequence comes from Canis aureus, assembly GCF_053574225.1. NCBI lineage: Eukaryota > Metazoa > Chordata > Mammalia > Carnivora > Canidae > Canis > Canis aureus. The sequence goes on from NC_135621.1 coordinate 53,365,257, forward strand.
CAGTAAGATTGAGTGGAATGTAGAGAGATTTCCCATATACCCACTCCCCCACCACACAACACACAGCCTTCCTCATTATCAATATCCCGTACGAGGGTGGCACATACGCTATGATGGATGAACCTATATTGACTCATCAGAATCCATAGTTTATGTAAGAGCTCTTTGTGTATATTCTATGGATAGGATAAATATATAATGGCCTGTATCTACCATTATAGTATCACATAGATTATTTTTAAATTTTTAAAAATTTTTAATTGAAGTATAGTTGACCCTATAACATTATATTAGTTTCAAGTGTAAAACAGTGATTTGACAGTTATATATATTGCAAAATGCTTACCACAATGAATGTAGTTACCATCTGTCACCATACAGAGTTATTATTACAATGTTATTGACTATATTCTCTATGCTACACTTTTCATCCCTGTGACGTATTTATTTTATAACTGGAAATTTATACCTTTTAATCCTCTTTACCTATATTGCCTATCTTCCCACCTTTCTCCCCTCTGTCAACAACCAATTTGTTCTTTGTACTTATGAAGACATTTCTTTTTTAAGTTATTTCACTAACACCCTCTAGGTCCATCCATTCATGAGTGGCAAGATACCACTCTTTTTTTTTTTTTTTTTTTATGGCTGAGTAGTATTGCATTGTGTGTGTATGTGTATCTGTGTATGTATGTCTATATTTTCCAAACCTCCTTCATTTTAATCTGTCTATGAACCCTTGGGATGCTTCCATATCTTGGTTCTTGTTAAATAATGCTGCAATAAACATAGGGTTCATATATCTTTTCAAATTAGTATTTCTTTTGTTTTTGATAAATGCCCAGAAGTGGAATTACTGGGTTGTATATTTCTATTTTGATTTTTTTTTGAGGAACCTCCATACTGTTTTCCCCAGTGGCTGCACTAATTTACATTGTCACCAACTGTGCATAAGTGTTCCCTTTTCTCCACATCCTTACCACCACTTGTTATTTCTTGTCTTTTTGAGTCTAGCCATTTTCACAGGTGTAAAGTGGTATCCCATTGTGGTTTTCATTAGCATTTTTCTGATGATTAGTAATGTTGAACATCTTTTCATGTGTCTGTTGGTTCTGTAGGTCGTCTTTGAAAAAATGTCTATTCAGGTCTTCTCCCCATTTTAAAATCAGATTATTTGATTTTTTTTTTTGGTGTTGAGTTATATGAGTTCTTTATATTTGGATATTAACACCTTATCAGATATGTCATTTGCATATACTCCTATTCACCAGGTTGGTTGCATTTTTGTTTTGTTGATAGTTTCCTTAGCTGTGCAAAAGCTTTTTATTTTGATATAGTCCCAATATTTATTTTTGCTTTTGCATTCTTTGCCTGAGGAGACTATCTAGGAAAATGTTGCTAAGGCTGATGTCAAATTACAGCCTATATTTTCTTCTTGTAGTTTTATGAGAGAAACTACATTTTAATTTTAATTTTAATTTAGCTGCCTATGGCTAGTGGCTACCACAGTGTATAGTGCATCCCTGGAGAGTGTTTTTCCAAACTATCTGAGGAAAAGGACAAGTTATTTTAAATTTAAAATCTGTTATATACTAATATTTTAATAAAATGCAATATAAAAACACTACAAAGATGAAATGTGAAAAAAAAAAAGCAAACCCAAAGATAGGTAAAATACCATCTCATTTAAAAATTTTTAGATTCAACATAAATTACTGTCAAAATTGCTAGAAATTTTTTTTTTTAAGATTATTTATTTCTTCATGAGAGACACAGAGAGAGAGGCAGAGACATAGGCAGAAGGAGAAGCAGGCTCCATGCAGGGAGCCTGACGTGGGACTCGATCCTGGGTCTCCAGGATTAGGCCCTGGGCTTAAGGCAGTGCCAAACCGCTGAGCCACCTGGACTCCCCATTAGAAATGTTTTTAACACTCTCAGCTTCTGTGTTTTATGTCATCCTGTACCAATGGCAATTTTTAGACTGGCAATGGTCATGGATGACACTTTAAGTTAGGTAGATGGCTCTTTTTTGCCTAGTGTGTGCCTAAGAATAAATAATTTCCTAAAACCAACTCCTTATGTTAAAATTACTAGTACAGATCATTTTTTTACATTTTTAAGCACAATTCAGTAATGTGGTTACTGATAAAATAGTTAACACTCTGTACAGCAAGTCTTGTCTGGGACAGTCGTATATTGACACTGCAATGGAGACAACTTCAGGGCGGACTGAGAAGGCTTATTTGATCCAGTGAAGCCATTTTTGCAGTTGGAGGTATACGCCACAAAATCCTTCCTTCTATAAAGTTCAGCCCGACGTTTACAGCAGCCAAATTTGCTCAGCAACAGAAAGAAATCCCTTTGGAATGCCTTTGTGAAAATTGCATACAGAAATGGATTGGCACAAGAATTGACAGGATAAAAAAGAACCAGTAAAACTTTAGAGTTGGTTACTGTGATGAGGGGCATTTTGAAGGCAGCTGAGATGGCAAAAAAAGAGATTGGTGCCATGCAGGTGAAATCAGTGAAGATAAGGACCGCCATTTTCTTAGCAATCTTTGTATCTTTGTTGGTAGCCATCAGCTCTGGATTTTGAACTGCAAAATAAATTTTAATGTAGCAAGCACAAATGATGATGAAGGCCACCACATTGAGTATCAGGATGGTTAATATGTATACTTGTGAGAGAGTGGTTTCTACATCCATGGGGAGGCAAATGCTGACTTTCATGTAATTGCTGACACCCACAAGGGGCAACATGGCGATAAGAGTGGAAAAGAGCCATCCCCCAAGCATAATTGGAATGGCATGTCTTAAACGCAGCTTTTGGTCCAGCTGAAGAGCATAGGTGATGGTGTGCCATCTTTCTAGTGTGATGACTGTGAGGGTGTAGACAGAAAGCTCACTTGAAAATACAGTGAAAAAGCCAGCTGCACTACACCCACTCCCTGTCTGCCAGTCTATGGCATGGTTATAATACTGGCCTTTGGTTTGGGAATCAACTGAGGCAATGAGCAGCAGATAGAGCCCCATGCAAAAGTCTGCAAAAGAGAGATTGCACATGAGAAAACGGGGCACTGTCAGTTTATAACGACTAGTCAGGAGAACAAAGAGAACAGTCACATTTCCCACGATGGCTAGGATATTAATCAGCCAAATCAGTACCCTAAGGAAGTTATAGCCCATAATATCTTCACAGGGATTAAAAGCATCTGGTTCAGGAGCACATCGGAGTATCTTGGGTGAGCAGAAACCATAGTCATAATCCCAGTCACTCAGTTCACTCTCAGCAAAGACGGCAGAATAACTGTAAGAAGAATGTTTTGTCTCAATGTAAACTCAAGGGATTTTCTATGATTCTATGTATCAAAAAATTGAAGAGTCATCCTTAGTATTTTTTCTTTTTAAATCCCAGGAAACAAAGCTACAACAGCCTTAGTCTTAGGTTTATTTGTTACATTATCTGAGAACTCTGAATTGATAAGGAATTCCTTAGGGGAATGAAGAGCAATTTATATTTATCTCATATTGATGCAAAGACTTAATGAAGCTGTTTACAGGGGATGATTTTCCTTTGAAAAAAAAATTTAGAGACACAGTATGTGCTTGCTATGTCTAAAAGAATCCTTTCTTGGCATTTTCTTAGGTATTTATCTCATTTAGTTGCCCGCCAAACTGCTCTCAAGCTGCGTGTCTGTAGCAGAACACAAATGGGTAGGGAAGGCTCACACTGCTGAGGGGTGTTAGCTACGGGTAGACTGGCTTGCACATTGGTCCCTGGCTAATCAAATAGTGCAGGTGAGAAGTGGAAAGCAAGGATGGACTACTAGAAACCTAGCAGGAGATGATAGACATGAACAATAGGGAGAAATGTTCCCCTTGGAGAAATAGGGACAATAGATACTCTTTAAGGGGTATGAATCAAATTCAGAGAGTGAATTGGAGAGGGACTCCATCTCTACTGATGGAACAGCCCCACCTCTCCACCCGCTTCCTCCCATGCCTACTGCAACTAACGGAGTTCAGGTTTTCATCCTTTCTTACAGGATAGTTACATTAGTTCCACCCCACCCCCCCAGCATCCATCCCCAATTTTAGCCCTGTCCTAGTCCACTTGTACCTTCCTCCTGGAATAGTCTTTCTTAAGTACAAATGTGTTCAAATTTTTACTAGGTTCTCACTGACTATGGGATAAAATCCAGACTCCTTGTGATGACCTCCAAGTCCTAAATGATCCGGGTTCTGCCTCCCCCTCCAGTCTCACTTCCAGGAAGCAGTAGTGCTGCACAATTCAGAACATGGGCTCTGGAGCAAGACTGACTGGGTCCCGGTCTTTACAGGCTATGTAAACCTGGGTGGGAGAGTTACCGTCTCTGCCTCAAGCTCTTCATTTGCCAAATAGGTATACAAGTCATACTTCCCACATTAGGGTTGTGCTAAGGATTAACTGCATTAACACCTATAGAATGTTTAGAATCATGCATGACACATATTAAGTGCTCACTGAATGTTAGGAATTCTTATAATTATCTTTTGCAGATACCTCAAGCAGCCTTCCCTTCAGTTAGATGAAATGACTCGTGGCTCTCAGAATCTACTCTTTCATCCCTCTGTCTTTGTATATGCTGTTTCTTCTTCCCTTCCTTTTTCCTCATCTCTGGCAAATTCCTCATCCTTAAAGGTAAGCTTCTTTATGAAGCCTTTCTTGATTCTACACCTCCAAGGAGTTTATCACCTCATCTCTCTGCCATGGCTGCATTTAAGGACTGTTGTAATTATCAAACTATACTGCCATTGTGTGATGATGTGTGTCTTCTTTAATAGTCTGTGAAGCTATTCTTTAATAGCTTTGAAGGCAGGGGACTAGGTCTTATTTATTTCTGAACTCCCAGTGCCTCACACAGTTTTGGCACAGACTATCCATTCAATAAATGCTTGTGGAATGAGTAAACCAGGGTGATCCTGGCTCTGAGAGGAATTGAAAGGATACAGGGACAACGAATGTGTACAGTATGATGCATGTAGTCTCAACAAATTTTCTCTTTGCTCATAGTCTGCTAATATAATCTTGGGAGCTAGAGAAATGGGCATAATTTTTCTGTCAGGGCTATTATAAATATGTATTTTACCTTAGGGTTTTTCACACATTAAAAAGAGTATTTTTCTCTACTCTAAAAATTTAGCTTCTCATGTTCTGAACAAGGAAGTGTGAACCTAATTCAGGGAGTGGATGAAATATTCGAGCAATACAATTACTGAAGGGAAATAACACAGATTTAAAAAAGAATTAAAAAATCTATGATCTGCAACTCCAAAATGGTGCTAGAAATTCTTAGAAACCATTTTGGAACTAGTCAAGGATTGCTGCTATGCATAGGATATTGCACAGGAACCTCACCTGCTTTATTACTAAATATAGGTGTATTTGTCCTCATCTCATGCCTTTTAAGAGAATTACCTATTTTTTTTTAATCTTTAAAGGGATGTGGTGGTTATAAAGAATGATGAAAGAAAATAGGTTATTTATTTGCATTAGAAAGGTTCCTAAAGACCATCTAAAGACCATCTCACTGAACCTCGCATTTTATTGGTGAGGAATCCAAGGTTAAAGGAGGTGAGTGATTAGCCTAAGATCCCTAAGGTGTAGTAGCAGCAGCGGTAGGTAGGTGTTCATATCCATAGAGTAAGGGCCTTTCCTCTACATCACTGTCTTTCAGTCAGTGCTTTTCAGTGTGGTCCTTGCACTATTTCCATCAGAATCACCAGAGTGTTTGTTAAAATGCAGATTCCTGGCTTTACCTCAAACCCAGAGTCAAATTCTCTAGGGACAGAGCCCAGGAATCTGTTTTTTAAGCAAGTTCCCTGGATGATTCCTACAAATAATAGCCTTTACTAAACCAGGTGAAACCTTTCCAACTATTGCTACCTTAATTTCCCTTGCTCCTTTCCCCTTATCAAAACGACTGTAGCAGCTATTAATTAAATTGCATCAGAAGCACTAATTCAAAGCTTCTAAAAATTCTGCCATGATTTCTGAAGACATTTATATCAATAGGAGGTCAAACATGTTCCCTCTCTCGTTCCTCTGGTCCTTTGCTCTTTCTTTCTCTGCCCTACTGAGCATGTGTCTAGGAGTTTTTCTCCTTGGTGATTTGTCTTCAGACCAAATACCTACCTCCTGCCACTTACCTTTGTGTCTTGGGACAGCTCCTAAGGGCAGCAGCATGCTTATTGACAAAACCCAGCAGGGAGCAGTCTTTAGTACAGAATGGTATGAATGGACCCCATAGGCCTACAACACTGAGTCAGAGGAAGGAGAGGCCACTCCCATCACAGTGAACAAAGACAGGAGGAAAGATGGAGACTGTAGGAGAACAATGGGGCCAGCCCTAACAGCAAGGACACTGAGATCCTGGGGAGAGTAGGTAAAACTTAGTGCCTGGCTCTAGAATTTCTGAACTCCAGGGACTTAGGAATAGCTAGGTAATGGGAAGGAGGGTGGGGGAGTATATTCTTTCTACCTAGATTATTACTAATTTCTCATAGTTTTGGGGATGCTGGAGCTTGGGGGATTTGTTTTAAAGCAGTGTTAGTGTAGCAAACTCAAGATTGTAGCCTTATTTGGGAAGGCTTGGGGTGGGACTGACAAGGATTATTGAGAGTGGGCTAAAGTCTCCTGTCCAGGAGTGTTTCCTATTGATGAGGAAAAAAGCCATAGGTTACAAAAGAGTTACAAGGAAGATGAGTGACAGACAAAATATCAAGACAAGAACAAAAATGATAAGGAAAAGGAACACTGGAATATACTTGGTGTCGGACCTAAATGAAAGAGAAAAGAAGGATTACAGAGTATGCTATTTCTAACGTACCCCAGATGCTGTCACATTCTTTAAAGACTCCCTTCATTCTCATGGTCTGAAAGCCAAATGATATTCCTGCTGCCCCTCAAAGATGAGGAAAAATGTCTCCAAAAAAAGGTAAGTATTGCCCAGGGATTCCCAGTGTTACAGGAACATCACTGCCAAGAATTCATATCCAAAGCCGAGGGTCTTTCCATCATACCACCCTGCTACCTCTATATAACTTGCAGATTGATGGGGGAAAAAGCAAGAGAAAAGAAAAGAAGATGAAGAGAGAATGGAGAATGACAAGGTGTCTTAGAAGGGCATCTGGTTTTGTAGCCTGAAAGACACATGGGGGGAATAATAAAACTTATAAATCATAGTAAATGTGGCACAGGGACACTGGGATTATCTTTTGAAGCATACTCTTTTACATTTGAAGATATGTGAAATGCCAAGGCAGCCAGGAAAAATGTTAAAAAAAAAATCAGTCAGTAGAATAGAAACAGAGCTCCCATCCAGTGTATGTTAGCGATAGCATTGAGGTTGAATAATTTTAAGCTCCAGAGCATAGTGGTCAAGGTGGCCTGAGTCTTTTTAAGGCAAGTGGCTACTTCTAGAAGCTATGTTTGCAATCAGTTACTTTATGGAATGCTGACCACTGACTAGTGAAAATTTCTACAAATTAAACTATCATTTAAGCAAGCCTTTAATGACCTCAGAATACCTACAAATAAAATTTTAATTTCTGAGAAGAATTTAATTGTAGAATGAACATGAAGATACATTTTTAGAAGAGTTTTTTTTTTAACAGTTAAAAGAGATGTCTGATCAACTGGATGCCGCTTACAAAGAAAAAAATCCCATTTTTAATCTATTAAAAAGTGCTTTGCAAACATCCCTCCAATGAAGACTTTTATCAGAAGAAAATCATTGGCACTGATAATAAGGTGCACAGAGAACGAGACATGGCTTCCTGAGTTTCTTTGCATGCAAATACTTACAGCATTTCATTATCTGGTCTCCTTGCTGTGCTTTCACATTGTTTGGAAAAGTTTTCAAAAATGGAAAATGAAAAATTCTGCCTGAAAGAAAAAAGGTTTTTTAAAAAAAAACAGTTGAGCTTTTGGTCTTTAAACATGATCATGTCTATTTATGCTTTGTTCATCCAAATTCTTTACCTATTATACCAGTGATGTTCTGTACTATTGTCCTACCTGAAACATTTCCTGGGGAGAGAGTAAAGGCTTCAGAACTGTTATTAGAGTGCTTCCAGCTTAGATAAAATGCTCCGGAATGCTAAATGTTTTGTGTGGGCTCAAGAGATGAATAAACCTAAATCGGTCATGTTGAATCATGGGTTTTTCAATGCTTATTAAAAACTACTTTTATGGTATATCAGGGTTTGCTCCTTACCATTCTCTTTACCACATTGCTCTATGAAGAAATAACCATTCAGAATTCATGGCTTTGAATCGTAACTGGGAAATCTGTTTTATAAGGATTTGAAGATACTATACTTGATATTATGGTGTGAATTTTCTGCCTTTTTTTCAGAAATCTACGTGGGTGCTCCCTACTCCTCCATCGTCCCAAGAAGTTTAACCTAATGGAAAGGGGGGGGAGTATCAAGATATTAAAAGAGACCTGTACTTCTATTCCTAAGATGAAACCAAAAGGAGGTACCAAGGAAAACTGGATGAAGATACAGAGGGAAAGAGAGAAAGTGATGAGAAGCTCAACCTTTCTCCAGGAGGAAACAGAAATGAGGCAATTGAAACTAGAGATTTCTATATATTATTCTTCTCCAATATTAACCAGACAATTCCTTGTACAGATAACTTTGTATACAAGGCAGGAAAGTGGATAATATAGCAGAACTATTTGACCTACTGGACCTGCTTTCAAAAATTAATCAGCTTGTTATTTTGGGTCAGGCTTATAAATCCTCAAATTTGGATCAAAGTATGCGTGTGTGTGTGTGTGTGTGTGTGTGTGTTTGATGCTGGCTCTGTATCTGACACTTAAAGTGAACCAATCTTATGTGTGAACCAATCTATAGTTAACAAGAAATGTGGTTGTTCTTAGCCTTCAGTTGATAGCACTGGGTTCCATCTACTCTTTTTTGAAATTTTAATCATAGATACCAGGGAGGTCTTTGGGGCCATCTGCCTAGGCAGCTGTGTGTGTTATCCAGGCCCAGCAGCTGCAGGGCAGAGGGTGGCTCAGAGTTTGCATAAACATTCCACTGGCTCAGCTTCAGGCTCTCTGGCCTCACTAGCATCCAAAGTTTCAAGCTTTAAGGATACAGAGGGAGTCCATTAAAGCTTGTAATCCCAATCAAGACAACTTCTATGTGACTATATTCCCATCTCACTTTGATACTGGCCTACAATTGCATACTCCTGTCCTCCCCTTTTTTACCCAGAGGTAGTCTCTTTCATCTATTGGAATAAATATCCCCTGAACTAATGTTTTCACATGCCAGTAATTTCAGAAGGGATGTGACCTCTTTGCCACAAAAGTTCAGGTGTCCAGAATCAGCTTTACCATAAACCAGTGTCTGTATTGTTCTTCAAATTGGTCTCTCACCAGCTTTGCTACCTCCAAGCCATCCTTCAGAGCTGCTGGAGTGTTATTTTACAAAAGCAAATCTGGGCAGTTTCGCTTTGAGTTCTTCAGTGGTTCCCATCCTCTGAACAACCTGGCCCAGGCACTCAGAGCCCATCACAGCCCTTTTCTCTCTGTTTTCTCTGTGTACCCATAAGTCACCTTGCTCCAGTTTTTCCAAAGGACTTCCATCCTCGGTCTCTTGCCTTTGTGCCTTCACATGAACTACTTTGTCTTCTTGGCATGGTTTTACCCACACCTGCCTAGCCAACTCCTACTCCTTTCTCCAAAGCTCAGCAGAAGTCACTTCTGCAGGAAGCCTTCCAGAAGTCCTGTTGCTGTTTAGAAACTCTTCCTCTATGCTCCCAGAGTATTCTGTTCTGTTCTTAGCACTACTATTACATCTGCTGAATTTAAGTAAACATTGGTTTGTAAACATTGGTTTCCCCCACACAGCTGTTTGTGACTCTGGGAGGGTGGGATGAGCTCTTAGTTATCTTTGTATCTTCAGATTTTTGCACAGTTTGGAACTAAGTGCTCAATTAGTATCCTTTGAAGCTCAGTTAATGGTGCATGGCTCTCCGAGTGCTTTGTCTTCTTGGTTACCTCAAAACTTCAGATAGGGCTTCATGCACCTCTGCAAGGCACAAAGTAGATGCACAATAATACATGTTGGTTGATTTATTATAAATAGATTGATTCCAAACAAAGACAGCAGCATCTTAGTGTCACTCTTCTAGCACGTCATCTAATTAATTGAGAATATCTTCTTAGCCTGAATAATAGCCCTGTAGGGCAAATGTTTTCCCAACTATGAATTGTAACCCATTAGTGGGTCGTGGAAACGATAGAGTGCATTGGGACTAGTATTAAAAACACAAACACATGAAATAAAATAGAGTAAAATAGACAAGAAAAATACGTGTTTATCACACACGTAAAAAAGTACTGTGTTTTTTTTTTTAACCTATGTGACATGTATACTGGCTTGTGATGTAAAAAAAGGTATTAGTATGTATCTCAGTCGAAAAAAAAGTCTAGAAAACAATCTTTAAGGAAAGAATGAAATCCTGCACACTCTGTCATGCCGTTCTGGATTGTAGAGTATCAGTGAAATCAGTAAGATGTCCCCACTGGACACAAATCAGCCAGGAGCTCATGCCCTTTTTGTTCTGACACTAAGCTAATCCTTAGGGAGCTAGGATTCTGTTCTAAAATGAAAGATGGTCTTCTTGCTGGGAGAGAAATAGCTTAAAAAAAGAAAAAGGCTTCTTTTGTGAGAAGAGTTTTGTGTCCATTTTTTTTTTTTTTACTAAAGATTCAGATTTTACTAAGATTAGGTAAAATTTACTCTCTTGCGCCTATTTCCCTCCTTCTTTAAAAATGATTCTCTCTGATATAGATTAGAGCTAATCTTTAAAAGGCCAGTTCTGTACTCCATTTTGCAATAGCAATTATGGCCTGATTTAAGGTTATAATTCAGTTAGCCCAGAATAGGCTACAAAGGTCTTGCGGCTGTAGGGTGAATCAACTGTTCAGAATCAGTTTTCAGAAGGAAACAGGATGGCTCATTTTCTTCTTGTCTCTCTGAGAGTAACCTCATGGCTATGGAGCTGATCTAGAGCAGGGAGTGAAGGGGCAGGAAGCTGCCCAAAGTTGACTGTTTTGAAATCTGTTTTTACCACAGCTTGGTAGGCTCTACCTTTTGTTTTTTACTTACTCTCTTTTTGGCAAGTTTCTAAAAGCACAGCAGTGGCTGGGGTAAGTCAGTGTGGCATCCAGGAGGCTGGTAAATTTTTCCCTCGATGGCAGTTTTTTTAGAGCGTAGGATGATGTGGCAATGAGTGTCTGAATGGACCCCAATCCATAGCTAGGCAGGGTTTGCAATTTGGTGGAAGAAATATCCCTGAAAAATAGAAGGGAGCAAGCCTTTTTGCTTATTTTATACATTTGATTCACAGAATGAAACCTCCTCTCAATAATAGCATTGTTCTAGGTTCTGAGGAATCTTTTCTCTATCTTGCCTTTCCCCTAAGGTTCTCCATTCAGTTACTCTCATTAAGATCTAAATTCAAAAAAAATTATGCTGTGCTTTTTTCCCTCATATGCACCCCATTATTCCTTTCAAGGTTGAGTGTAACTCCTTTTTTTTATTGTAACTCCTTATATCTGCCATATATTTATTAACATTTCTCTCCCCTTCCCCCCATTCTTTTTTCCCCTCCTTCCCTCCCTCTCCCTCTTTCCACTTAGCAGACATGAAATAACTTTTGCTTTATGAGACAGCAGGCACATGCAGTGACATCAGCTTTTGTGCTGTCTCCCAGGGGGAGATATTCAGGGCTTCAGATGCCTCCATCTTTGACTGATCAAGCCCTGCAGGGTAGGTTTTCACTAAGCACAGGCCAGTTATACTATTAAGAACTGCTATATGGCCTTAGCTGTCATCTACCTGGGAAGCAGACTTTACATTCTCTAAAAGGCAAGCTGGATTCATCAGTCGAAAGCAAGCAAGTACTTGGCCATGCAAACAGAACTGTGTGGACAGCATAGGTTTTGTAAACAAGGTCCCAAACTCGTTGGTTTTTCTAGACAATGTCCAAGAAAAGTCTAAACAGGTTAAATGTGAGGAGGAAGATAAGTTAGTGGAAATTTTAAAATCCTGCCCACCTCCTCAGTGGTCACTGCTAATGTCCCATGAAACTTTTCCAGAAACACAGTCACCTTCAGCAAGTTGTCCCAATGCTTAGTGGCCAGCACATGGAAAGGGATCAGTAGGTGACTGATAGACTTGACAACATGGAGTGAGGGCTAGTATAGGTCACTGGTGAATAGTCAAGACAGGAGAATTTATCTCAGGGACTTCAGACTTCTGCTGCTTTTGTGTCCCTGTTGACTGAGGAAACCAGTGTTCTTATCCTGCTTTATAGTGTTATCTTGGATATGTTAGGGATAGAGCACATAGCTCTTTGCAGGCAGGTGTTTTGTGTGTGTGTGTATGTGTGTATGTGTGTATGTGTGTATGTGTTGCTCAGGGGATATATTTTAAATTAGGATCCTAGAAAAGGCAAGGTCTCATTATAAAGGAGTAAATCTCTGATAATATATTTTCAGTCTCATGGAAGACCATGAGTGGAGAAAATATTTTTGGGTTGTGGGTGGAAGGAATGCCTCTAGCCACCACATACACCCTAAGGGTATAATGAGAACAGCTGCTTGTGAAATTAGACTAGGTCTGCTCCGATTGTTCTGGACAACACAGTGTAAGTGTCTCTATTCTAAGTAAGTGGACCAAGCAGCTCTTCAGGCAGGATGTCTTGTGACCACATTAACTTCATCATATACTTTGATCCAGAGGCAACTCTCTTTGGCTGTCCAGTGGCTGGGTCGTTAGCCAGCTTGCTGTAAGAGCTCTGCCTACAGGGTGTGCTAGACTGCAGAGTTGCAACCAACCTGCATGATTGTGAGTCTGCTGTACTTTGAATATGAGACATATAGACAAGGACCTATGGGATAGGGGGGCAGAAGCTGAGACACAGCAGAGAAAGCAATGGGCCTGAGTCATGAGGTAGTGGGAGCAAAGGTCATGAGGTTGAGTGGAGAGTAGAGAGAGAGTCAGAACTGAGAGGGACAGAAGTTAAGTTGAGAAGATTAGGAGTTGTAGTGGTAGGAATTAGGAAGTAAACAGAGTCAAGGGTTGATGATTGCAGGAATTAAGAAGTGGAGTCAGAATAGATACTGGCAGGAGCTGGGGAGTAGAAGTCAGAAGTTGACAGTGTGGGGGCTAGGAAATGGACATACTAGGGGTTGACAGTAATGGGGGCTACGAACTGGACACAGTGGGGGTTGACAATAATGGGGGCTATGAACTGGACACAGTGGGGGTTGATAGAAGTAGGGGCTGGGAACTAGATACAGTCAGAAGTTGACAGTGGCAGGGCTGGCAGTGGAGTAGGGTTGACAGCAGATGGAGTCAAGAAATAGATAGTCAGGAGTCGATATTGGCAAGAACTAAGATGTTGAGTTGGGATTTATAATGGTGGGAGATAGAAAGTAGACAGAATTATGAGCTGATACTGGTAGGAGCTGGAATGTAAAGAATTACTGGATTGGTTCATTCCTTCCCCTGACCCAAACCCTGAACCCTCATCTCATCTCATCTCATCTCATCTCATCTCATCTCATCTCATCTCATCTCACGGGTAAAATCCTTATAATGGCCACAAGGTCCTCTGACCTAGCTGTCTGCCACTTCTCTGTCCTTGTGTTCTAGAACTCTCCTCTTTGCTCACTCTGCTACACTGGCCCCTTTTCTGTTCTTCTAATACACAAGGCAAGTTCCTGCCTCTCGGCCTTTGCTCTGCCCTTCCCTCTACTAGAATGCCCCTCCTGCTGATATCCACATCACTTGCTCCCTCACTTATTTCAGATGTTTGCTTAAATGACACTTCTCAGGATCATCTCCCTTGACCATCCTCTTTAAAAGTAACTTCCTCTCCCTAGAATTCCTTCTCACCGCCCTCCCAACTGAATTTTTCTGCCTCACAACCAACACCATCTGCATACTATATATTTTATTTCCTTATTTGATCCTTGTCTGTCTTTCCCCATTGTATGAAGGGAGGGAATAAGAAATATTTATCTTATTCTCTACGGTTTCTCTGATGCCTAATCTAGTGCCTCCATACAGTATGGACTTATAAAATAGGTACTGGATAAACGAATGGATGAATGAATAAACAAACAAATGAGTTAGATTACACTGCTCACTATCCTTTTAGCGCTTTCCTTACTTGAAAATCACATGCTTGTCTGCTTTGCCTATTTATTGCTGTCTCCCCTAGGTGACTATAATCTCTTTAGAGGCAGGAACCAGAGCTGTTTGGCTCACCAGTCTCTCCAGCATGCTGCCTAATAAATGGGACATGTTCAATCACGGCTTGTTGAATCAATGAGTAACAGAATACTAGAGTAGGGAGTAATGGACTTGGCATCTCTGTGGAGGAAAGAGGTCACCCCATATTAGAGCTGCAGAGTGTCTGGAGCTCTGTTGCATTTCTCCTCAAAGTTGACTACAACTGCAGTTGTTTCCTGTGCGATATTCAGGCTTTCTAAGGCCTTGTCAGGAGACTAGTGATTCAATTTCCTGTTCCTTTATAATTTCCCCCATGTCCCCACACTAAACTCCCAATAGCTGAGAAACCTCAGTTCTGCTAGTTGTACCCTCAGGGAGCCTGACATAGAAGCTCAGCTCTGTCCAGACAAGGGCCAGGGGCAAGTCAGATCTCTGGCCTTCGGATGTCTGTGAGTGGATGCCAGGTGGGCAACCACCCCTCCTCTGCCAGCATGTGACATGGCCCTCCATCCTTGGTATTATAGACTGAATTGTGCTCCTCCAAATTCATATGTGGAAGTCCTAACCCCCTAGTACCTCAGAATGTGACCTTATTTGGACACAAGGTCTTCACAGAGGCAATCATGTTAAAATGAGGTCACTTGGATGGACCCTGATCCAGTATGATTGGGGTTTTTATAAAAAGAGCGAGTGGCACCTGGGTGGCTCAGTTGGTTAAGCATCTGCCTTCAGCTCAGGTCTTGATCCCAGGGTTTTGGGATTGAGCCCCATGTCGGGCTCCCTGCTTAGTGGGGAGTCTGCTTCTCCTCTCCCTCTGCCCTTCCCCCTGCTTGTTGTGCGAGTGTGCTTTCTCTCTGTCAAATAAAGAAATAAAATCTTTTTTAAAAAAAAAAAAGAGGGAAATTCAGAGATAGGCAGTTACACACAGAGATTGCCATGTAAAGGCTAGAGTTATCCTCTCACAACCAGAAGGCACAAGCAGTAGCAAGGAGAGAGGCCTGGAACAGATCCCGTCTTCACAGCCCTCCTAGAATGGAAACATTTTCCGTCATGTAAGCTCTCCAAGTTTGTGCTATTGGTTAATGGCAGTCCTTTCACAGTCCTTTCACATGATTCTCCATGGACAAGCCTGCGGACAGTGTGGCTGGACACCCTAAGAAGGCCTGGGTGGGAAAGGAAGGTAGCACCTCTGTACTCACAAGATGCTGGGTCCTGTGGCCCCCCAGAAGGCTCCATTGTGCATCTTCTCTAGGTGTGCATTTTCCTTGAGCTCCCTGTGGGGAAGGACAGGGTTCTTAGTGGAGTTTGCCCTTTATGTACTGCCAGTCACCGCTGTACATACACATGTGTGGAGCAGCCTGCCTGCTTGGTGCTCAGCGTTAGAGGGAAAGGGAACTAGAGCGAAAGCAGAGAAGGGCATGCCAGTGCTGGGCAAATGGTACAACTGCTGGAGTGTGTGTTTGGCACCCCGCCCCCCACAAGGTCCCGCCTCACTTGGTAGGATGCTTTGTCCAACAGCTTAAAGTGCTCACCCCGTCCTGTCCTGGAGTGAAGAAAACTTGCCGCCACACATCTGGGCAAGGATGAAAATGCTGTTCCAGTGTTCAAGGCTGAAGGGTGGAGGTGCAGCCTCCTCTGTATCTGGCACTCAGCTGCTTTGACCTTGGAGGTCTGAGTTGGCTAATATACTGAAGTTTGCAAAGACCTTACTTGAAAAAGTAGAGTCTGTTCAAAGTTATCCCTTTCATTATGTTAATTGTACTCTTTTCTTTCAGGTGTGCATTCTCAGTGGGTAGGAAAGGGGAGGAAGAACAGCCAATGTAGAAAATTGCCACACATCCTGCAGGCCCCACACGGGGTTCTGTGCTGAGTGTATGATTGGTGCCAGGTATGTGTGTTGTGGAAACAAAAGGGTTGAGGGCCACTGCTGTTAAGGCTATGGCACAACCAAATACTGCTACACAGTAGCTACCTGGGCCTTCTGTTCCCTTGAGTTCCAAACAGAGTGAACTGTTCAGGAATAGCTCAGCCTGGCTCTACTCCTGTCTGGGCCCTGAGGCTGGTGTCTCCCTCTCTGGGTGGATGAGGGAGCTGAGAGTGAGGTAGGTCCCTAGGCTCAGCTTTTAAGTACTTTCTTCTTTTAAGTACTTTCTACAAGAGAAGAACGGTGACTCAAAGAACATTCTGGAACATGCATCCATTGTTGGTGTGATGATTTCAAGCACGGGAGCATGATTCTTCTGCATCACTGTTACAGTGTTACACGGCAAAACAAATAGACCAATACCCACTCTCCCTCCCCTCCCCTGCAGGATCCTTAGGCATCTTAGCTCGTTTGATAGCTGTACATCCTTTTCATTGTCTTTCTGCATGTCTCCACGTCACGCCTGCCATTTAAAAACTGCAAAAGCCCCTGGATCTTGCTCCCTGGGTGGCTGTTTTCCACAAGCTTCTACTAAATGTTTTCCTTGGAAATCCTCAGCCCTTCCATCAGAATGCACCCGTCAGTCTCACCCATTTCCATGCCCTGGGTGTATTTCCACTTTCAAAGAGATGAGGTTGTCAGAGTCAATTGCTGTTTAAAATCTAAATCAAAAGAAAATTTCCTTTCCAAACCTCCATGGCTCTTCTTCCTGATTTGGTTTGTTTTAATTATGTCCTGCTATGGTCATAAATCATTGAAATGGGGCTCTGTGAGCAAATAATCCTCATGTCAGCCAGGTCAAATTAATTGTTCAAATTTCATGACAGCATTTCACGTGTTTTATTAAAACTCTGATCTTTCTGTGTACTGATAACTCTGCATTATGTAACTCAGTTAAAAATAAATTTGTCTACCACATTTTTCTGGGGTCCTTCTCATGTTCCCAAGTGACACAGCCATCCAGGTATGAGAAGCACAGGCAGGATAACCTCTTGAAGCACAGTGGGAGATCCCTCAAACTCCACCCAAAAATTTTTAAGTGGGGTGCTCTGGGAATGGTAGGGATTGCCCCTCAGAACCCTGGAGGTGTCTGAAGGCAACAACCTTCTGTTCTGCTTCTCTCCATCCTATCTTGCCTTGGTAAATAGGAAGTTTGAGAACTTTCTAGGGCTTTGGTGTCATCATTCTGAACAACTTTGGACAGGCCCATTTATGAGGAAGGTGCCAGAAATGGGTTGAATGGATAGTTTGAAAATTTTGCTTGATGGTTTTGAAACCTACTTCCACTTCTCTGCCTTCAGTCTTGCAGTGGGCCTCCTTGTTCTTAGAAAGACTCTTTTCCATTTTGCCTCTGAGTTCTGCATGATTTGTTCTGCTCCATCTCCAGGTTTGTCTCATACTTATTTCCCCTTGTTGACTCTCCAGCCACACTGGCCTCCTCTCAGTTCCAAGAGCTTACAACTTCTTTTCTTTGCCACTTCAGGACCTTTGCCTGTCTTGCTTCCTCTTTCTGTGATGTACTTCCCCTCCTTACTGCCACAGTGGGCTCTTTGTCATCTTCTAGGCTCAGCCTAAATTTCATGTCCATATGGGAGGCTATCCCTGGGCCCCTAACCTAATCCCTTGTACTGTTGCAAATCTCAGCAATGGGTTATTTCCTTCACAGTGTATATCTCTATCTGCAATAACTTCACTTCTTTGTCCTTTTGTCTGTGTCTTCTGTTAGAACAGAAGCTTCATGAGGGCAAGGATTCTTTCCACTCTGCTATTGCAGACCCAGGTCCTAACATGGTGCCTAATATACTGGTGATACTTAATAAATGTCTACTGAATGAATAAGTGAATGAAATTGATTTGTGTTCTTGGCAAACTGATTTGTGTTCTTGGTTTCCTCTTTCTTGCAACAGTGAGATGTGGAAGATACAGAATCTTGACTAGTTGGACTTTAGGAAGTTCATACCCATTTTGGCATCACCAAGGCAACTGGAACACTGCTGACCAAGGCTCTCCCTCCTGAAGTCCTGTTGTCCCTGACCTCCCAAAGATGCACCCTGCTGGTGTCCCTCCCTCTCCATTTGCTTTTGCTCTGGCTTTTCTTCCTCCTTTCTTGTTGTCCCCCCATTTTATATTCAGTTTTCTTATTTCCTTTATCATCCAGGTGACCTGAGACAAAAGGTCTTCAGTTGTCCCCTCTATTCCGATAGCTGTTGTCTGTCCCTCCCTGGTCCTGCACCTCACACCCCAACCCCTGTCCTCCCTGCTAACAGATGAACCTTCATTACCCCTCTCACTTCACGTCCCAGAACTTTCAACAGCTTCTCATTTTCTACAGAAGAGAGTCCAAATTCTTTACTGTGGCATCTGAAGCCCTTCCTGCTTTGTCCCTAGAACTTTCTAAAAGGTATTGTTTGCTGTTCTGTTGTCACATGCTTCCTCCTCTGGGCCATTCTCTTTGTTGTCTTCTGCTTGGAATGCATTTTCCTTCTCTCTTTGCCTGTCCAGCTCAAAGTCTACATCTCTCGTGAGGCTTTCTGGAATTTTCTTCTTTTCTGCCTTTGAATCTTGGAGGACTTTACTTCTCTCAGGGGAAGCAGCATATTTTGCCTTCTGTTTTAGTTACTACTTAGTGTATGGTTTATATACTATTTGGCAATGCTTCTTCCTCGGCCGTAAGCTCTTGTGGGGCAAATGCCAGGGCTTATTCATCTTCATTTCTACCCCAAATATAGCATTTTCCTTCAAACACAGCTGATGCTTGGCAAACACTTGTTGAGTGAATGAGGCATCTGAAAGTACTGTGCCAGGAGAGGATAGGATTTAAATTTGGCACAAACAGATTCAATTGGCTACAGCGAACTCTTCGTTGAATTCAAGTCAGCAAGAAAATGAAGGAAAATTTACTCCATGATAGGAAGCTACCATTTCTCGAGCACTTGGTATGTGTCAGACTCAGGCTAAGATCACAAAAATACAATCTTATTTATCATTCATTTGTTCATTTGTAGTTCATTAACTGTGCAAAGTAATAAATAATAAATGAGCACATATTCTGTGCTAGGCACTGTGTTAAGTACTGAGGATAGAAAACAGACCTTTCATTTTGGTGGGGTATCCTCAAAACAAGCCTATTAGTGGCTCTATTTTACGTATGAGAACTCTGTGTCTGGGATAGATTAAGTAACTTGCTTAAGGTCAAGATGATGAATGTTGGCATTGGAATTTGAAGCCCAGTCAGTGACTCAGATCTGTTCTTAGCCACCAAGCTCTGTAGCATGGCATCAATATAATAGAGTCTTTGGTTAATATGTATAATTAAAATAAATATTATATCGTATAGACTTATGCTACTCAGCTTGAGATTGGCATCATCAGCATCTCCTGGGAGCTTGTCATAATTACAAATTCTCAAGCCCTACCCTAGACCCACTGAAGCAAAGTCTCTGGGGGTGGGGCCTGGGAATCTGTGTTTTAACAGTCTCCACATTATTCCATGTGTGTTAAAGTCTGAGAAGCACCGGTATAGACTGTGGTTTATACAACCTATTATAAAAGCCTTTTCATTTTTTCCCCTTAATTTTGGCTTCAGTTGAACTTTTCACATGCTCTTAGTTTTTATTATACCTGACTGCTGGGTGAATGTCACCTCACTCTTGTTATGGTTCAAATGGCCCCAGCCCAGCAGGTTTTGTGAATGAGCCACTCTTTTTGAAAAGGAGCCACAGAAGGAAACAGAGGTGTGGAACAATGAAGGAAGCAGTTGATAGGGATGTACTCCTTGAGTTAAAGGCTGTTAATGCTGGGGCCTAGGGTGGGATATGATGAAAGTACAAGGCCCCCTCACCCTGTGAAAAATGTGCTCCACCACCCTCCTGCAGTAGGGGCATGGGGCTGCAAGTGGGCCTGTTGTGGCTGATTAGCCTGGTAACTAGGGTCACCTGATTTCTCTGTAAGTGAGGCTGGGGGAAGAATTTCTTCCCTGAAATCAGGCTGCTTCTAAGGCACCATCAACCTGAGTGAGGGGGCTGGAGAGGGAGGCTGAGAGATGAGACTAAAGTAGGGTGTTGAATATTTTAGCAAACTGTCAACTTTAATGTCTCCAGGCTGCATCTATCTTTGAAATCAGGGTGCTCTGGGATTTCTAGCCAGCCAGTTGCCTAGTAACATGAGTGAAACACTGAGGACTAGCCACTTGAAAGTTTATTTTTGTCCTGAGTTAGTTGCTGAAGATTGAATGTGATCTGGTAGCTTGGAGTAATATTTCATTTTTATTCATGAGCTGGGGAAATAAGCACATACTTACAGGGAAATCAGCGTCGTCCCGTTGAAGGCATGACTTTGTATTTCTTCAAACCCATTTCTATATAGTTTGCTGAAGTGAGAGGAGAGAGAATTTAGCAGTGAAAGAAGCACATTTTGAAACCACACACTCTTCCTTCTGTGACACTCATTACTAAGATAATTACCGGCATTCACAATATCTAGCTCTGTTTCTCCAACATTTTGGATTCTAAGGAGCTGGTGAGATGTAACTGGTGGGTTTTTTTGTTTTGTTTTGTTTTTAATTTTTTTTCTTCCTGCTCTAGTTTGGCTTAACCTCCATCAGCAGCAGCATCACCAATTTGTTTGTTTATTAAGTATTATTAGGTGCCAGATACTTGATCAGTCATTCTACATACATTTTATGACTTAATCCTCACTGTCATTTCCATGATACCAATGAGAAATCTAAGTTTCAATGTTGTTGTGTAGTTGGCTCAAAGTTAAAGAAAGTAGGGGTAGAAGTAGAATTAGTGGCCAGAGCTATCTGCCTAGCATTCAAGTCTTGCCTCTGTTTCTACAGGCCTGTGCGGGTGTGTGGGCTTTCCAGCCGACTGAATGCAGGGAGCAGAGGGAGACTCCAGTACTGAGTTAGCTTTTCTTTTTCTTGCATGGGTATGTGTTTTTGCTGATGTCATATTTGGCTCCATAACCAAGAAGATTTCAATTCCTGTTAAAGGTTCTTTAACCAGTTGTGGATAGTGAAATCAATTTAGTTGGGTGCAGTCAGCATTTAGCAAAATGAAATAGAACAGAATAGGACAAAATGGAAAATATTGGAGTGTGTTGCATGTAATTAGGGTAGTACTATTTTTGGAATTTTGTTCCACCATTTTTCTATGTTATATATATATATAAATATACATACATGTATATAGATCTGTACATGTCTGCCTAGAATAAGATGAAAGAGGTTTCTCAAGACAGATGTTGGGTAATGTTGGATCCAGGAACAAGCTTAGAGAGGATCAAGTGGGTACACCTTCATTTGCAAAGAACGGAGGAGGCTCAGAAAGGAAAGTGACTTGTCTAAAGCCCACCACAGGCAGAAATGGGACTGGAATGCACTTTGTCTGGGGCTAGCTAACTTCCAGCCTATCAGTTTCATTGGGTGTTTTCACTTTTATTCTTGAGATACCCACTTGGCCCCTCTTCCTCCTCCTGCAGGGCTGTGCTTGATGTCATGTTTTTTTTTTTTTTTTTTTTTTTTTAAGATTTATTTATTTATTCATGAAAGACACAGGCTGAGAGAGAGAGGCAGACACACAGGAAGAGGGTGAAGCAGGCCCCTCACAGGGAGCCCAATGCGGGACTCAATCCCAGATCCTGGAATCATGACCTAAGCCGAAGGCAGATGCCCAAGCACTGAGCCACCCAGGCGTCCCTGTCATGTTCTTTTTGTGGCCTTCTCTGGCTGCCCACTTAAACTACACCCTCCCTTCCCCCTGCATTCCCACATTCCTATCCCCCCACCCCCTCATGGATTTGCTTTTCCTCTGTGACTTTATCAGCATCTGACTTGTGATTATACCATACTCTTTATCATCTGTCTTCCCCAGCAGAATGTAAGCTTCATGAGAGCAAGGATTTCACACTGTTCTGTTTCTTGCAGGATCTCCTGCATCTAAAATAGTGCCGGGTACTTGGGACAATTACAATAAATATATGTTAAATGCATTGGATGAACAGATGGGTATATGCAAGATGAATTTCTTACTGTAAATCATAGCCAACCAAGTAAGTTTGAAAGTCACATTCTTAGAAATATTTGTGCGAGTTCTTCATGAACAATGATGTAATGCTCCAGTGAGAGAGGGCTATGCTGTGGAATAGCATAAAATTAAGCTCCAGTATCTGGCAAGACCCTAGCTTCCCTTCTAGGGTTGCTGGTAGTTGCATGGTCATGTCAGGGATGGCCTAGTGGGTTTGACTTAAGAAACAGTTTGGGGATGCCTGGGTGACTCAGCGGTTGAGTGTCTGCTTTTGGCTTAGGTAGTGATCCCCGGGTCCTGGGATCGGATCCCACATCAGGCTCCCTGCGAGGGGACTGCTTCTCCCTCTGCCTATGTCTCTGTATCTTTTTCTGTGTCTCTCATGAATAAATAAATAAAATCTTTAAAAAAAAAAGAAACAGTTTAGACACAGTCCCCAGCTGTCTGTGTTCCACGTGGCTGTTGTCTGCAAGGTTTCTCTGGCCTTTGTTAAATAAAACAAGTATAGAATTTCATCTTGTGGTGTATATGGATGTGTGTAGTGTGTATGTGTGTGGGGAGGGTCTCTTTCTACTAATACATAGTAGACCTGAGATAAACCAGCATATAAATAAATCTAAGTAGGACTCTTGAAGCATGACATTTGCACTGGAATTCAGAAAATACAGAGATTACAAAATAATTCATAAAGCCTCCTATTAATTTGAGTTCAGAGCAAACTCATTTTGTAAAACCCCCGGGTCTCTTGTCATGCTTGCTACATAGCAGGAGCTCAGTCAACAGGCTGCATGGGGCAGTAGCTTTGCCCTTCCACCTGAGGAACAGGCTTCTCTGGCTTCTTTTCTTGCTCTTCTGTGCTTTCTTCTGGAATTTTGAATTTACAACCTCATTTATGAGCTCTTAACTGTGTTCTGTAATGGATTATTGGTGCCATTTTTCAGTTGTTTTCTAGAATTTGAGGGGATAGGTACTTGGTTTATCTCCATTGTTTTGTGTAATTACATACAACCTTGCCTCCTTAGCAGCTCAAAAAAAAGAATTCTTTTTAAAAATTTATACTCAGAATGTTATTCTTTGGCAGTCCCTTATCATTTGGGGGTTTGAATTCCTTTATAGCAACTTCTTGCAGATGAAGGAATCATGTTAGACTTTTCTCTGAACTTCTTTGAAATAGAATTTCTTAGCATCTCTGCCAGTGTTTGTCAAAACATTCCCATTCATCTACTGACTCAGAATCAACTGGAGCTGCTTGCCAAAAATGCAGACTCAGACCTATTGACCAGGTGCACTGCAGAGATCTGGAATCAAAATCTTGTAATGATATTCAGGAATATGTACTTTTATAACAAGTTCTCCCAGTGAGCCTTGAGCATGTCACTTTGGGGCTCCTTGCTCTGGGGTACAGCATAGGATGATGATAAAACTCTCAGCATTTTCATATGCTAGAGAACTGAGTCCAGAGTCTGGTCCCCTTATTGCTCTCTCTACCTTCTAAGTGATGGAGCTACATGTAGAGTGAATTAAGAAAAAGTAGCTCCTACTTTATTTTGAGCAAAGCAAAGCTGCCAGCAGTTGTCTGGATGCCCCTTCCCCATATTGTTATGTGCTGTCCTGATCCTAGTTTTGATACATATTAGGATTTTGTAATTACTTTTTTCATGGGGTTTACAATGACATTGCTCTAAGTGCAGCTTTCTGGTTAAATTTGTAAATCTTCAACTCAACTGCCTGGGCTTGAACCCCAGCTGACTACTCATTAGCTGAGTTCCTTTAAGCCGTTATTTAACCTCTTTGTGTCTTAATTTCCTAATCTGAAAATAGGGATGATAATCACAGTATTGACTTCAAAAGGCTGTTGGGTGGATTAAAAGGCTAAACATGTGTTAAGCACTTAGAAATAAGTCCTGGAACACAGTAAAGGCTTAATGTGTTGTTGTTGTTGTTGTTATTATCATTATATTGTGGTTGTTCCATCTCTCTGACCAAAATAGAGGGTAAGGGTCTTCCTTGCCATGCTCTGGAGAGGACTTCCATGAAATGCAGTAGTTGGTCTAATTGAACTGTCATCCAGTGGGGCAGGGGCCTTCCTTTTCTCCATGGAGCAGGTCAGTTTAGTGGCCCAGACTGCCTCACAGGGACTCACTCTCCAGAGGCCCTCAAACATCTTTGGTCTATGTTGGTATCATTGACATTTTTGTATTAGGAAATTTTTCATGTCGTGTTTTTGTTTTTTGTTTTTTAATAGCCTGGGTCCTTATTGTCCCGACTTTCCAAAGAATGAGGCTATTTCCTTTTCAGCTGCTGCTCCTCTGCTTTGTTCTTACCAGTTGTGCACAAGAGAAGGTGTTGCTTTGTTTTGATTACAACAGTGGCTTCCTTACTTTGGAGAAGTTATAAATATGAGTGGGAGGCCTCCTGCTGTCAGGCCTGCAGAATGCTTTAAAATGCCCCTTAAAACATCTGGAGAGTCACTTCAGATAACTTTTTTCCCCAAACATCATGGTGTCAGAATTAAATGAGAACGGCTCCCTTTGCCTTGAGGATGCTGTCACAAGCACAGAAGTGATTTCCCCCCCCTCTCCTGTATTACAATAGCTGCACCTTACTTTAAAGCATTGTCTATGTTCTCTATTCAAATGTCAGCAATTGTGATTCAAAAAGAGAGAATGTCACCTTTTTATTCAAAATAGGGTTCAGGCTTTAGAACTTAATCACAGATGATACTCTAATTCTGAATGCTGCCCTGAAACAAACTCCAAATATTCCTGGGGCTCTAAAAGCATTTCTGGGGTTATATTAACAGTATTAGATGGTCTACTGTAGTTTGCTTTTGGATCATGTGACCACCTAGCTTTTGGATGATTTTAAAGCAGAAAGCTTAATTTGTGTTTGCAGATCTGCAGGGTCTCAAAAAGTGGCCTCAGGGTTTCTATTTTAGAAAATATGCCCATGGTGATATATCTATAAGCAAATTTTTATCAAATGACTATATAGATACCTACTAAAGAACAAGGATCCTAAATTCATCACTTTCTCCTCCCTGTGGTGTTTTGCTGGACTTCTTTTATACCTGAATAATTCCTCTGTGTAGAGTGTATGAAGACGCTTCTTTAGTGGATACCCTGGCAGTGGTTGTATGGATAACTTGTCACCAGTCACTGTCACCAAGCTGATCACTGTACACTGCCATGACCCTAGTTCTGAATGATCATCAGAATGCCCCCATTTCTGTGGGGCTCACAGTCTCAATGGCAAGGGAACCCTCTCTCTGATGTGGGCATACCTCCTGCCTTTCAGCAGCGCTGAGTTGTTTTGTTTCCCTTCATTTCCCTCAACCAGGTTCATAGCATCTTATAGGACTTTAACATATGTAATAACAAAAAGATAACAAGCATCCAAAAGAATGATGACAGCAATGGATTATAATATATTGAATAAAATTTTTGAAAAATCTACTTCCACAGTGATATTTTAAAAAGAGATTGAGAGGAGAGGATTCTTCTTCTTTTTTTACAGAAGTGTACTGATAACAAATGTAGAAGAATGATCAAATTTAAAATTTCCATTTTGTAACTCACTGCATAATAACCGAATAATCACTTGATGCTGAAACCATTAGATGAAGCAATGTTGGCCAATGGGCTATTTGCACCCACTCAAAGTTCCCACTATGGTTTATTATTAATGACAAAGGGAAAAATGTGCCCTTACAATGAAGATGTCTGGCAGTCACATTTAACCAAATGGCCAAGGAATGTGGGATGATGTACCTTCTGGTTTGATGCACTGGGAGAGATACAGCATGTCTTTTGCAATGTTTTTGGAGAAATGTTGACCTGAATCTAATCCTGACAATACAGTCAGATGAATCCAGACAACTGGCCTGGGCTCCTTCAAGGAATTCGTGTCATTCAGAACAAAGGAAAGTGAGGGAGCACATCTTAGTGGGTGGATAGGAGGTGAGGTTGAGGGACCAAGGGACATAATAGTGAAAATGCAATCTATAAAATTTTGATTGGATTCTGAGTTTTAAAAAAAATCTATAAAAGACATTTTCATTGGAATGTGGACTGTAGGTTGGACAATGTCATTAAATTCATGGTTTTGTTTGTTTATTGTTTGTTCAGGTGTAATGGTGTAGTTATGTAGAATATCCCTGTTTAGGGGAGATACATGCTGAAGTATTTAAGGTATGAATTGTCATAATATCTATAAACTTCTTTTGGATGGTTTGGTCCAAAGGAAATGCACTGTATGTAATTACATACATAGAGATGGAGTGGGTGTAGCAGGCTCCTAATAGTTGATAAATCTAGGTAAGATGTATAGGGGTGATGTTGGAAAGACAAATGGAAATTGACTCCACTTGTCCACTGAAAATTTTAAAATAAAAAATATTTAAAAAGAGACAATGAGACATGATGTTTTCAGGATTGTCTAAAACATCTGGCTTTCTGAATATTATTAGCTTTTAATTATGGCGGTGTTATGTAGTTGACACGATGTAATTGAATTTGCATGAGGAGGTATTAATAATCCCTTTGGATACACAGAGACAAGGCCATGCCTGGGTGGTGTAACTTGACTAAGATTCATTAAACACAGAGCCAGGACTAGAACCCAGGCTTTCTGTTTCAACCTTCAGCAATCTCTTTAGTGTGGCTTATCAGAGGTGCAGCCTGGAATCCTGCCATCCTTTTTGCCAGGCATTCTTTCTTTGAGAATTAGTTGCCATGACCTTTCCTTCTCTTTGTAGAGTTCAGGCATGAATCAAAGTTGCCTCTTTTTTGAGACTTGTATGACCAGTCATCTAGAATATTTTAAAGGTGGTGCAGCCAAATCCTGCTTGCTCAGGGGGTACATTTCAAGGTGGCCTCTTGAGGAGATTTAATGAAAAGCCAAAGTGGCTATAAAGGGACATAAGAGTATAATGCATAGTTTTAGCATTAGCCCCACTGAGCTTCTCCAGCATCAAGTGAAGTGTTTTGTTTTCATTAAATGAGCTCACAGTTGGTAAAAATTGGGTGGGGGGGAGGGCAGGAAAGTTTCCACAAAAAGCAAAATCTCAAATACTAATAATGAAGAGAGAAGGCCTACTTTCATTATTTTCTAATTAGGGAGTTGAACTTTATAGCCGAGAAAATAGGGCTTTCCTCTTTAAGTGTAATACCCTTTTTCCAGCAGGGTGCTCCACAGGATCCTTCACTGACAGAAGGGCCCATTCAGTTGAGAACAAGTGCCAAGCAAATGACTAATCACTCTGCTTCCAGATGAAGGGCTGAGAGTGAGAAGGGGGGATGGAAGCACAATGCCCCCTGGGCCTGCTAGGAGAGATAGATCTGCAATCCTCATTAACTTCAGAGGTGGGGCAATTTTGCCCTGTTGGTAGGCACTGTTCTTTTTAAAATCATAACTAATATAAGTTAATGACTCCACAATAAAAATACTGTGCAGCTCTCATGTGCCCATGCTGAAATGTAACATGTGAAAGGAACCTTTGGTTGTTCCTTGAGTTCGATGGGGTGGTCCAGTCTTTGGATCTCACAGAACCCTGTGGATCATCCCAACATTTGTATTCTTGTGATTGTTCTCGGCATCTTCTGTCCTTTCCTTCATTCCATTTCCACTTCATTTCTATGGCTGTACAGTTACCTGGGAGGAGTACCATTTGGGTCCTGGTTATTTTTAGATTTAGGTCAAAATCAAAGGAAGTCTAGGATATTTGTGATCTTTCAATAAAGGCTACTCTATTGGGTGGTTTCTTCTTATTACTTTTGTCAGAGTTACTTCTAAGGTTTTAATTCTTTATCCTAGCATTCAAGACTCAGCAATCCAGTTTCCCTTCCACCCCTGCCATTTATCTAAACCTATTTCCTGTTTCTTAAGCTGGGTATGTACTACCCAATAAGTAAGACATATCCTCTTGTCCTTGTTCTCATAGCCATGCCTTTGCTCACGATGTTCCTTCGCTTAGACTATTCGCTCGCCCTTTTTTGGTATGTGGTACCACATAATGGTTAAGACTGATTCTGGAGCCACATGGGTTCTAAATCATGACCCTGGGAAAATTAGCCTTGTAGTGCCTTGGTTTCCTCATTTAAAAATGAGGCTGTTAGTTCCTACCTCATAGGGTTGCTGTGAGATGTAAATGAATTTTTAAAAAAGTACTTAAAAACAGTGCAGCGTTTACTTAAGTGCTGTATAAATATTAGCTGCTATTATCACATTTATCTATACAAATGTTGCTGATACTACAAGGTCTAACTGAAGTCTCAGCTCCACTGTGCAGCCTCTTCTGACTTCTCAAGCCCAAGAGGACTTCTTCGAGACTTCTAATTTCTGCATAACAAACTCTCACAGCGAATATCTACTGGTTTGTATTATCCTTTCATTATTTCATGTTTGGCCCCGTAATTTCTCCATTTTCCCTGTAAGTGAGATTCTGAGTTCCTCGGGGACATGGATTGTATGTCTTTTGTGTTCTCAGTAGAGACATAGGAAGACCCCCCCCCCTCCATCCCAAGGTATGCAGTCACACCCCATGCAATCTTTGTTCTGACAGGAGATGTGATAAATGAGTAGTTCTGGATACATGCAGCAGTGAGTTAGGAATACTTTATAAAGAGCTGGAAGGGCTATAGTGTGTGAGGGAAGTAGAAGAGCAGAAAGACTGTAGAGAAGATTTTCTAGGCTATCCTGTCTCCTTCCTGGTATTTAAGAGCTGCAAGTAGGGGCACCTGGGCGACTCAGTGGTTGAGCGGCTGCCTTTGGCTCAGGTTGCGATCCTGGGTCCTAGGATTGAGTCCTGCAACGGTCTCCCCACAGGGAGCCTGCTTCTCCCTCTGCCCATGTCTCTGCCTCTCTTTCTGTGTCTCTCATGAATAAATAAGTAAAATCTTAAAAAAAAAAAAAAAAGAGCTGCAGGTAAAAAATTTATCTTGAAATAAATTTTGTTTTTTGGTTTTTTTTGGTTGCTGCTCTATATTCTTTTGATTGCAATACTCTTGTAACATGTAATTATATTGTGGAGTTACACCTACACAAAGTAAAAAGTACTATACAATTGCAATTTATATTGATACCAATATTTAGAATCCATAATATAAAAGTGAATCCTCTGAGATGGTCTCTTCTCTTGCTTCACAACAACCTCCTCATTTTGGGGTCATCCAGTGCATGCTCTCTCTTTAAGGGCAAGCTCATTTATTGACTCATTACAACCCTGTCAAGGGCTGTAACCAAAGCAGAAAGACAAAGAGGGATATGGATGTGGGGAAAAGAATTGAGTATGGGTACTGGACTTTGGATACAAGTGAGACATGGTGCCCAGAATGCTCTGTCTGAATGGTGGGGCAAAGGCAGGTACCCCATGTGCAGATGGCTGGGACCCCAAAGAGAAAGAAGTCAGGCAGATGAACAGTGAAGAGAATAGGTTGGGTTATCTGCGAACTTTATGTGCATGTGAATCACTCGGTACTTGCAGATTCCAAGTCAGTAGTTCTGAGTCACAAGAGTCTGCATGTCTAACCAGCTCTTAGAAGATGCAGTAGATGCTGGTCCATGGACCATACTTTGAATAGCACACCTTAGGAAAGAACATAAAAGGGGTAGGAGCTATGAGCCTCATAACCTGATGAGTGATTGTCAAATAAAAAGACACTATTTTCAAGTTTTAAGTGATAGAAGGAATGAAAGCAAAGTAAAAAATCAGAGAGAGAGAGAGAGAGAGAGAGAGAGTAAACTAGTAAATGCAGGGTCTATCGATCAACTATCCTACCTACTTGGAGAATATTTTTCCAAACTTCTCATTTAAAACTTGAAATTTCTGTGCTCTTTCCCTCCAGGCTCTGTCTTCCGAGCTTCAAAGCATTCCATTGATGCAGTGAACAATTTCATCAGTTGGAAATTTGGTCACTGTCAATCCTCAGGGCCTGTCTGATTAATTTTAAACTGAGTGGTTTGGTTGGTTGTGTGAACACATGGCCCAGCTGCAATCCACACAACTGCTCTCATCCTTAGCATTTTAGGTCATAAAGAACGTTACTGGTGAATGAGGAACGTGGCCAAAGATGAGAAAGAGCTCACCTCAAGCTAGAAGCGAGAATAGCAGGAGCCTGTATGTGAATCTGGGAGTTTACTCACAGTGTTATGGATTCATTATTCATCCCTTGAAAAGCATTTCCTGGTATGGTGGTTATGTGTAAGTTATCACAAATTTCCCTGGAGGAATAAAATGGGAAATATTTACTTTCCAAATTTTAGCTGCAAATAGGAAACTGTTACGCATAGCAATCAGCCTGGTACTTACAGAATGAAATTAAATTCAGAGGAGAAGATCTTCGTAACATCTGGAAGCTTTCGGATGCCTGTGTTACAGATGCTCCTGTGATTTGGGGCAGGGTGGGGATGTGGGCAGAGAGTGAGTAAAAATGATTGTTATTAAGGCATAAAGATAAAAGCAGCAGAAAGGCACTTTGCAAAGACTATTTTCACATTAAAAATATTGAGTTTGGCTTTCTTGGTAGTACTTTTGACTGTTGAAGATTGTCAGAATTTTAAAGCCCCTAACACAATGGAAAAAGTTGCTCTAAAGACTCCCGTTTAAAGATCTGGGAGCCGGGACTGAACTTTCAGGTCTTTTTCATTTATATTTATGTTTCCAGCCTGTCTTTTTCCTATTGCATCAATTGCATTTTTTCTGTTGTATTCTATCTTATTCTTTTATGGCAATTTGCTCTTGATAGTTCTAGAAAACATCCCTCTACTTTGAAATAGTCTCTAACTCAAACACTTTAGGAATATTAATCTCTTATGAGAAATCCATATCCCTTATTAAAAAAAAATAGTTCTCTCTTTCGCTACCTTGTGGTTCAGGAAGTTCTTCTTTATAACTTACTGAAATCACTGAACATTCTTTTGGTCATTGGAGCTAGTCAAGGCTCTTCTTCCTCTCACCTTTTATTTAAACTTCAAAGAAGAGAGAAGCAGTGATAGGTTAAATTGAAGGATATCTTATTACACAAGAATGGGACTCCTTTAGAGGAGTCCAGGCATCTGGATTTTCCCTAACCAAGTTTTAAATTCACCTATGAGGGACTGCAGAAACTGATATGAACTTCCTTGCACTCTGGTGACAATGGAAGGAAGCCAGGTTCTCCTTTGGCTCTTTCTGATGCTCCTTCTTTCCTGTAACCACACTGAATCCTTGCCCTCTCTGTGACTGATGATGGCATTGTAACTTAGCAATGTGTACTGGAGTTGGAGGAATATCACTTTTTTGGGGGGTGAAAATGCTTTTTAATAAAGACCATGATTCTTAGATAACAAGGAATATAGAGGTCAAATTTGGTTCTGGGATTTTCTTGTATTTTTCTTTTTTTTTTCCTTCTGTTTTTCTAAAGTGATTGATTTTGCAGATGCCTATGTGTCCTGCACAACCTCAGAGGCCTGGAAAAGTGGAACACCTGGTCTGGGAACCGTCCAGTTTTAGAGCTGGCAAAAGAATTACGCTTGTGCCAGCAGCAGCTCCTCTAGGAGGCCCCAGGGCAAAGCTATACAGGTGACAAGAGAGATGTCCAGACCCAGAGAGATGTCCTCCCCTCTTTTCCAATTTTTTTTTTTTTTTTTAGGTGGTAGGTAGAGGCTGTGGGTTTCCACCCCTTGGAGATTTTATGAAATTTAACTTGTCAGGAAGAAGAGAGGACATCTGTGTTAGAAGGATTTAAATTTTTCTGTGTGAATATGTGACTGCTTGACATGTGAGAAGATCCATAGTGATCAGTTTAGAGGCTGTATCAGGTTTCAGGAATTTTGGTTTTGCTGGCAAGGCAATGAATCTGCTGGGTTAGAGTGGTACTCAATGTATAATTCTAACTAGACTTAATAAGATTTAATGGGAAATAGAAAATAATGATTTAGTTTATAACAGTGCCTACCTCAAGGCAGTACTTAAAAGTTCTCACTTCAGAAATGAACAAATGAGATGAAGGAATCAGTAATTCTTAACCAGAGATGGACGTCAAATCAGAATTGCCTGTCCTCCTTTCATTTGTGGTCTGTCTGCATCACCACCTCACCGAAGAGATTCCGATTTACCCTTTTTAAAGTGTCATGGCCTCTCCTCCCCATTCCCACGATCAGTTTTGAAAATCATTGCAAAGGAGATAATACTCTTCTCTTGTGTTTTTTGGAGAGTGAAAATGTTGGGAGCCACTTACATGGATTCTGAAAGCACCCAGCCTGGTGGCTGACAAGAAATGCTGATTAAATTTTAATCAGAAGGCTGAAGACAGACGTGCAAATAATGCTAAGTATATAGTTAAAAAATTCTTCCCAATCTTTTAATTATTTTGATTTTCATCAGATACCCAATGTCCCTCCTCAGTTACTCAAAAAGGAGAAATCCTTACAGGTATTTTAACCGGGGGAGATTTCTAAATGCTCCAGGCTCGATGTACACCAGGTTTTTGGTGTTCTGGATGAGTCTGTAAAGAGAGAAGGAGCAGTTTAAGAAATGTATATTGTTTGGAATGCACCAGACCATGGTCACCAGAGGATGCTGGCTGAAAATGGCATCAACAAAAATCAAGTGACTTTGATGTGCTTGAGAGGATCTCCTGAGAGCCTGGAGATGAAAACTGCAAGGTGAGAGCCAGCTGGCTCTTGCCAGGAAGCTCTGTTCTCAACGTCTTGTTGAGGCAGGTGTAAACATAGCTGGGAGTCTGTTCCACCCCAACTTAGTGAGGTAGCACCAACTTCCAGAATTCCTGGCCAAGAAGATCCTGCCCCACCATGGAGCCTACACACTGGGGGTGATGGGAGATTCCAGTCTCAAGTCAGATGAGCAAATTGGCTACTCTCCTTTATAGGCAAACTGGTCTTCTTCATACTGGGCTGGCAGCCCACTGATCAATTATCCATATGGGCACTCATTCTTTGGATTAGTACAGGGGCTTGGATTTGGGGGAGATTTATGCCCATTGTATAGGTAATTCGTTATGTGATGATGCCCAGCCTCCTAACTTCCATGGGCTAGTGTGCCCTTCTATAAAATTATAGTAATAATATGCACTCTTCCTACCTCATAGGTTGGTATGTAGTGAGTAATAGAATAGGTAGAGATAATGTCAGAGGCAGGGCTTTGTAAAGTATTAAAGTACAGCTATAACTAACTTTACAGTGGTGTGATTGGCCTTATCCTTATTTTTCCAGTGACTCTGACACTTTGAGAAATGGCCACAGTTGTGTGTCTACTTTGGATTCAATAAAAGGCCAGTAAATGCCTTTGACTTTCTTACCCCCTGCCACAACCACCTGAAGAAATGATAATTACTCTTGTTCTACAGAGAAAATATAGTGTATTGGCTAGTTAGAGGGGCTCTGGAGTCAGTTTGGTTTTACAACCTGGTTTTACTAATTGTGTGACCTTGGATACATCACTTAAAGCTCAGTTTCCTCATAGGGTAGTTTTTGAGAAGTCAATCTGTGTTTCTGGTTCACAGTAAAGCTTAAACCAAAGTTAACAATTATAATAGTTGATGAAATCAGGATGTTGAATGATTTATCTCTAGTCACACAGTTGAGAAGTAGCACAACTTGGAAGTAAACTCCATTTTTCTGACCCTGAGTCTGGTGTTCCTTCCCCCTTACTATGGTTACCTAATGTTTGTGCCTATTTCCATCTTTTATGTCCTTTTGATTCTTTAGAGGTGAGTGATTTGTTGTAATTATTTTTATAACAACTTAGTCAAGCAATCATGGACCATATAAGGCATTATATAGGTAGGATGGAAGGAAATTTTATCTCTTAAAGAGCTTTTGGGGTCTCACCTGAAACTACTCATCCATACATTCCCTCACTCAGCAAACATGTAGTAAGCACCTACACTTGTAAGTATTGGGGATACAGCTATTAACAAAGAAAGCCTCATGGGGCTAACATCCTAGTCTCAGGGCCTTCCTTTGGAAAAGTCCATAAACTTTCCCTTAGAGCATTTTGTTTTTCTTTCTGTTGCACCATGAGCAATTTATTTATCTTAAGCTGTTCTGGTGGTTCCCAGTATAAGCTGTGTTTCATTATCACTTGGGCAGATTTCTAGGTCTGGGACAGCACTGTCATCTGTAATAGTGATGACCTCCTCTCCCTACTCCTCTCCCTTCCACTTTCCTTCCCACCCTCCCACCCCCAAAATTCTACTTCACAGCCAAGTCCAGACTATAAATCTGCATTTGAATACCCATTATTTTGGATTTTCCCATAATCAGCTGGTGAAGTAGTCTTATCTTCCTGACTATACTGTCATCTCCTGGGGAGGATTTATATTTTATCTCCTCTGTATTCTAGCAGCACTGGACCCTTGGTTGGACATGTGGCAGGTACCTCTCACATACTTATCAATCAGTTATTCTCTTTAGATAATTGCTAATTGGACCATTCATACGGAGGCCTTGTGGTGTGGTGGGGAATGCCCAAGCGTTGAAGAAAGACAGGCCAGGGTGGAATCACAGCCCTGCCATTCTCTACAGTGCCACACAGGTCAAGTTACTGACTTTTCTAAGCCTCCATTCCTTCCCCAGAACAAAAGGAGTAATTAACACACTTTTCAGGGAAGCTGTGAGGATAAACACAACCTGGAGTGGGAGTGGGGGGAATGCCAAGCACTAGTGCATGGAAAATGTTTGTTGCTAACTTCCTTCCCCTTCCCTTAACTTTCAAAAGGTGAAATTTTTAGAAGCTCAGGGTTGAGCCAAATGAGGCAGCAGTAAGAAGCCTGGTTTGAGAGTCACATGACTCAGTTTCTAGCCCCAATTCCAGCACTGACTTGCTGTGTGACATCAGACAAGTCAGTTAACCTCTTTGGGTCATGGGTTCATCATCTGAAAACTGAATTGAGCCAGTGTTCACCCATCTTTTTTTTTTGTAAATTTGAGGAAAATGATAATTTGGGAAAAACTGTTTTTAAGAATCAATTCTAAAACATCACAATAACAATAACAAACAGCATACACATGTCCAACACAGGGCTTTACATGGTAGGCTTCCAAGAATCATTTACTAAATAAATGAAGATGCCCAAACAGTCCCCAATAAACTAATTCATGATCTTTAAGCTCTTTTTCAAATTTTCTCACTATCCCAGATACCTCATACCCTCCCTTCCATAAGGTAAGAGCTACTTGGCAGGACTCCACAATGTCAATTTTAATTTCCAACTTTGTGTTGTGATGTTTCAGAGTTTATACAGCTCCCAGGGAGAAGCAGTTGTCACCATGGCAACCTTCAGGGCACTGCAGTGAGAGAAATTAGTGCCTGCCCAGACCTAGTAATTGCTATAGTCTTTTCCTCTTGGATTCCTAGCAGTGGATGCTTGAATACAAATACTGAGTGGGCTCCAGCCAGCGAGGGTAATAGTGTACAGCAATAAACTATCTGTTAGCTGATGCTTACATTTCAGACAAATTGAGGAGGTTGTCAAAGGCATTAGCTTCTATCTTTTCCAGTGAATCACTCTGAGAGATTTCACTAGGGGAGAGAGAGAGAGAGAGAGAAAAAAAAAAAAAAGAAACGTGAAAGAAATGACCATGCATGCATCACAATCAGCTGTGTGTGTGACTCAACAACTGGAGGCTCTAGGGTGTCTTTTTAAAAAAGAACAGGGATGCCTTATGTTGTCCTCACATCATAAAGTGCTACCATCTCCCTTTAGGAGCATTGATGGGCATCTATAACCCAGGTGAAGTTGAAATGCAGGTTTCAGTAACCCCTCTTTGTGTGACAGGTTTTTTTCTTGTTTATCTATGACTTGGAGTCACAGATTGTTACAAGTGGACAGGTCTTTTGAGAAAATCTAGTCAGATTCTCTTGTATTGCAGCTTTGGAAATTGAGATTCTTCAGAAGAGAGGCAAAAGTGTTTATGGGAAGGTTCACGACCAGGATCCAGATGTCTGAATTCTCAACTCCATCATTCCAGTGAGGTTTTAAATTGGGTTGCATTTGTCGTTTCATAACTCTTTCCTTTTCCCAAAATCCGGCTCTGAGGCAATTGCAAGATGGTCAACTTCTGCACCTAGTGCCCTTTCTGGGTTATAACTGTTGATTTCTTTTCTTTTCTTTTTTTTTTAATAAAGATTTTATTTATTTATCCATGAGAGACACAAGGAGAGAGAGGCAGAGACACAGGCAGAGGGAGAAGCAGGCTCCATGCAGGGAGCCTGACATGGGACTCCATCCCAGGTCTCCAGGATCACGCCCTGGGCTGAAGGCGGTGGTACTAAATCACTGAGCCACCTGGGCTGCCCCTAATTGTCTATATCTTTAACTATTTTTCTCTTTTAGCAAATTGAGGGCAAGCAGTATGTCCTGTTCACTTCTGAATCTTTGGTGACTTCATATTGCCTGGTACATAGAGTATGAATGAATGAATGGAGTTTTTAAAAAAGATTTTACATGTTTATTTATTTTATAGAAAGAAAGAGAGTGAACAGGGAGAGGTGCAGAGGGGGAGGCAGAGAATCCCAAGCAGACTACGCTGAGCAAAGAGCCTGACATGGGGCTCCATCTCATGCCCCTGAGATCCCAACCTTGGCTGAAACCAAGAGCTGATGCCCAACCAACTGAGTCACCGAGGCCACCCCTGCATGGATTTTTTTTTTTTAAGACACAAACGTAAAGGAACCAGCTTTGCCATATATCATCCCAGGCATGCAAATAATGTCAATGTTACCCTAAAATCCCAACATAAGCTAACACTTGCTGCCAGCTAAGAAAAAAGTCTCATATTCACAAATTGTACATTTGAATGTTTCTAAGGTTAACATTTACTGAAGCTTTCAGACTTGAGAGCTTTAGCCCATAGAAAGACTGAGCCTAAGGCAGGTAATGTCTTTTATGAACAATACAGTAATGGATTATTCCTGAACTGATTCATTTTATTTGTATCTAATTGTTTGTTTCTTTAGCTGTGGCTGTTTTTCTCATGAGGAGGTCTAATGCATTAAAAGTTATCAAAACTCAACATTTAAATTTGAAAGCAGAAGAATAGGGTTAGGTTCAAGAAACTGACATTTCTGTAATTCTTGGGGAATTATTTTTAATATCCTCATTGCTTGCTGATACCCTATCTAGCAGTCAGAGATTCCCCAAGGAGCTAGGATTGATGATGCAGCATCTTTAGAGATGGAAATTGGCTTGGAAAGCCCAGTGGATTGTTAAGATCCGAGACGCTCTCTAGGAACTAAATGACCTTTGAGGTCCTTTCATGTGGACTAACCTTAAGAAGGATGCTAGAATACTGGACTCCTGAGAAAGTTCTTTCATGTCTGGTGTCTTATGCCCTAGAGGCTGAGACCCAGGGAGAATGGATTAAAGTTACATCTGACACAAATGTGAAATCACCCTGTATTATCAGGTTGCTTTACACTTTTGATAAAGGCCTTTAACCAATACAACTATAAAAACTCTGTTTTTGTCATACACTTATTATATTTTAGATATAAAGATTATCTTCTGATACACAATAAACCTCCAACACATTTTCTTTTATGTAGGTGTTATCTAAAAATGTGACACAAGGGAATAGTGCTCTAGCAGAAGCAGAAGTTTTATGATTGGAATCTATTTTCTTTTCTACTTGAGAAGTTTATTGTCACTTATCAAAATGCATTCAGTTCATTGAAGCAAGGTTAATTATCTGGAATTTAATGACTCTTGAAAATCATACTTTTCTTCAAAAGTCTCTAGATATTATTTGTATTATGAAGATAAAAATACTGAGGTTTCTTTAACAAACTTTCTCTCCTAGAAAAATTATCCCTTTTCAATTATGTTTTCTCTTGCAAAAATTTTATTATTCCAATTATGAATGTCTTTTGATATGCAGTATCTTACTTACATTTTTACGACCTCATTAAGTCCTCTGAAAGCTTGAGATGGGACTAGTTTGATAGGGAGATAGGTGAGTGATCTAGAAAAGAAGAAAGGAAAGCCACGAGTTTAATATTTAAGACTGGGCATCTTTTAAGTTCATGAATAAAATGTGTGTGTGTGTGTGTGAATGTGTGTGCATGTGTGTGTGTGTGCGCGCGCATGCATGTGTGACTACAGAGTTCCAACGATTGGATTCAGATGGAGAATTCTAAGTTATATCAATAAAGTGATGTGCCATGACTCACTCTTGGTCTATGTCAAAGAGTATGTTATTTTGTAAGTAAGATCCCGAACTTTGGGATCAGATACACCTAGGTCCAAATCCCCACTCTCTCACTGGCCAGGTGATCCTGAGGATGTTATTTAAGCCCTCTATTTCTGTTTCCAGATCTGTAAAATTGGAATAATAATTTCTGCTTTACAGGTTGTTATGCTAGCTAATCAGGGTAAGTAATGTAAAGAACAGAGCTTGGTACCAAGTAAATAGTTGATAAATAGTTCTAGGTGGCCCCATAGGCCTGGTTGGGAAGATGGAAAAGAAACTGTCTTGGGTAAAGTGGAGAAGTGATTGGTGAAAATACAGTTGGAAACCAGGCTGGTGGGAGAAGGGAAGATTCACTAAGAACATGTTCTTATTTTGATCTATACCATCTTCCCCAGACAGCCAATTTCAGTATGAGCCCAACCAGATCACGTGGCTGCTATGGCTCAATCACATGGGCATCTCATGCCATTTTGGGGGAACATCTACAGAACATTTCCTTCAGGCACTCACCTATATTTAGAGGAACAATCTAAATGTTCTTGAATTGAGATAAAAGTTAGGCATTATGTAAAATTTGAGAAAAGAGCAGTTACTCAGCAATAGCAAAAGCAGAACGGGATGATGTACACGTGCTAAAGGAAACTGGGGTTAAGTTAACTCAGAAGAAAGCATCTGCAAAGCAGGGATGAATGTTCAACCAACATTTATGAAGCATCTACAATGGTGCAGGGTTTTGGACCAAGCACTGGCAGAGAGGAGGAGCATGGACAAGGACACTTCAGGAAGAAAGTGAGTATCAGGAATATGAAAGTAGAGGTGGAAGATGCTGCCTTGCTTTTCGTGTGTCTATAAGCAGACTGTCTTAATTGCCTGGAAAGCACACCTTCTGCATCGGGGTCTATTTGAATCAGAGAGATGTCTTATGGTCTCGGAAGGGACTTGCTACTGGTGTAAGGTGCTATGTGAATTGAGCACACAACCTTATTTTATCCACTCAACAATGGTGTGAGGTGGGTGTTTCCCTTTGATAGCAGAAGAACTAGATCACAGAGAGATTCCGTACGTAGCCTAAACAAAGCAACATGACCAAGCACACTGAGCCCAAATACTCTTTTTACTGTTCTATATTGGACCAAAGTATTTGATTCCTAACCTAGTCTCTTTCTCCCCCACCCCAGATTTTATTGAGGAATAACTAACAATTATAATTGTATGTATTTAAAGTGTACAGTGTGGGGATTTGATATACACACACATTATGGCATCATTACCAAGATTAAGAAAATTAACACATCTGTCATCTCCCTAGTTAATTGCTTTTTTTGGGCCGGGGGTGTGTGTGAGTACATTTAAAATCTGCTTTCATTAGATCATAAGAACATAGTCTTATAACTCAAAATTTGTGCCCTTTGATCTATAGTTCCTCATTTTCTCCTCCCCTCAGCCCCTGGCAACCATGATTCTCTTCTCTGTTTCTAGGAAATTGGGTGTGTTTCATTTATTTATTTATTTATTTAGATTTTAGATTCCACATATAACTGATACTATACAGTATTTGTCTTTCTCTCTCTGGCTCATTTCACTTGGCATGATGCCCTCCAGGTTCATCTATGCTGTCACAGATGGCAGGATTTCCTTCTTTTTTATGACTGAAAAATATTCCTCTGCGTGTATGTGCATGCATGTGTATGTGGGTGTATTTACTACATTTTAAAAATCCATTAATCAGTCGAAGGACCCTTTAGTTGTTTCTATATTTTGGCCGTTATGAATGCTACTAGAATGAACAGGAGATGCAGATATCTCTTAGAGTGATTTCATTTCCTTCAGGTCTGTTTTTCTATCTATCTATCTATCTATCTATCTATCTATCTATCTATCTATCATCTATCATCTATCTATCTATCTATCCATCTATCTCCAGGTAACCTAGTCTTTCTCAGTGAGCAAAGTGGAGGCAGAGGCTTTGTAACCTTGTTTCTCTTGAAAGGAGAAATGCTATACTCTGGCAATTTCTCCTGCAAAGCAGCTTACCAACCGTTCCTCTCTAGGGGCTAATGCAAAGAAATTTCATTTCAGGAAAATGCTTTTACTCAACAGTCTCTTAGAGATGGTACAACCTAGGGGAAGTTATCCAAACTTGGTCCTCTGATCTTATTTCTGCAGATAGTCCCACCAAGCACATTGTTCAATACCTGAACTTATTTAACAGGGCATCCAAGAAGAACAGGGACAGTGGGGGGAGAAATATTCTTACGGTGGCATGTTTGCTTCCTATATTTCTTCTGGAATCATGTCCGCTTGGCTTACTGATTAAAAACACAGTTTTATTGCTCTCTGCACTGCCAAGTCAATAAATTTCCAGAAGAGAAAGCTGTATTCTACTGTACTCCATGCAACATCAATAAAACTGACAGCCAAATTCTGATTCCAGAATCTTTATTGCTGGGGATAATGCAGTGCAGAACATATTTTGGAGAGTGTTTACATAAAAGCTTAAAATGAACTCTTCAGAGCTGTTTATTCATGCAAATGGACCCCAGAAGCTGGAGCCTCTCAGCAAGCAGCCTCCTCCTCCAAAAGGGAGCATAGTGTTGCTCCCAGGAGAGCAGTTTGGTTCAGGTTGGACCAGGGAGGTTGCCTGAGCTTTTTGATTGATGTAGGGATGAGGGATGAGGAGCAAAGGTTGGACAGAAGTGAGAGAGGCTGTAGATCATGCACTGGCTGTCCCCAATGACTACAGAACAGCCCTAGTGCAAGATGAAATTTTGCAGTTGATGTTGATGCTGCAGATCAGAAAAGGCAGCAGTAATGAGAATAAAAATAAAGTTCCTACCATAAAGGAACTTAGCAAACAGCAGGTAGCTTTGTGGATGTGGCTGGGGCAAGAAGAGCCTGTGAGCTGGAGAATGGGGAGACAGGTGGGTGAGGCAGGGGTACCGAGTTTTTGACACTAGATGTATTCTCATGAAGTGGGTGCAGAATGTAGTTTTCTGAATCCAAACCTATTTTACCCGCTGACTTACTTTTTTATTTTAGAGATGTCATGTCTTCATTCCTGATTCATCTTTAATGGGCAGCAGTTTCTAAGCATTCATGTGTCTGTCTCCTGTATTTAAACAATTGTTCATTTAGCCCATGATTTGCCAATAACCATTAGAATATACTCCCTTTGAAGCTTTGAAGGTGCTCCCTGCTCTGGTGTATGCTTTTTTTTTTTTGAGGTTTTATTTATTTATTTGGCAAAGAGAGAGAGACCCCAAGCAGGGGGAGCAGCAGGCAGTGAGAAAGGGAGAGGCAGACTCCCCAACGAGTAGGGAGCCCAATGCAGGGCTCTATCCGAGGACCCTGGGATCATGACCTGAGCCAAAGGCAGATGCTTAACTGAGTGACCTGGGTGACCTGCTGATGGGTGCTTGTATGAGGCCAAAACTTGTAGCAACATGAACGACTGTCTCCATAATAACCCTGTAATTCTACTCCTGTGTACATCCCAGAGAAATTCTGACATTGATACCTAAGGGAACCTTTATAAGGATTTTCTTCACAGCATTGTGGCATCAGGGGGTTGGATACAAACCAAGTGTCCATTACTGAGTGAGAGAATCATAGTGTGGACAGTATATATCTAACTAATAGGTAAGCAGCTAGAAGCAAGAGTCTAAAGGCACACAGAGCAGCCTATGTGGATCTTAGAATCATGGTGCTCAGAGCAACAAGTAAGAAATTAATAATATAAAATTCTACTTGCAGAATTAAAATTACATGTGCACAAAACATTAGATTTTTAAAAAAGATTTATTTATTCATTAGAGACACAGAGAGAGAGTGTCAGAGACACAGGCAGAGGGAGAAGCAGGCTCCTCGCAGGGAGCCCGATGCGGGACTCCATCCCAGATTCTGGGATCATGACCTGAGCCGAAGGCAGGCACCCAACCACTGAGCCACCCAGGTGTCCCAAAACATTAGATATTTTAAAAGAAAACACCTGAGCACCTATTAGGATGGTTGCCTATGGCAAATTGAAAAGAAGTGAGAGAAGGGGATAAAATAAATAACTAAAAGCAGAGTGACTTTGAATGGACCAGTGATGATGTTGCTTGGATGAAGAAATGTGATCAACTTAGCCCTCTATATCTGAGAGATGAAAAAGAATAAAAGTTTTGTTTTGATGTATAGAGTGCTCCCCTGCTTTCCTTTTCCCTTCCTTCTTTTCTTCTTCTCTTGAAGTTAGGCCTCTGTGTATTCCAAGAATTTTGTGAACTTCAGAAACTTTGGAAAAGCCTAGGCAATATCATTTGCTATAGAGCAGCAGCCAAAGAGAGCTGAGGACAGAAGACCAAGGGCAAGGACGGTTCAGCGACTCCGCTGTCCAGGGTCAAAAGAGGAAATGAAAGCTATGCATAAAGCAAAGACCAATAAAAGAGGGGCAGAGCCTATTTTGTCTCAGACAAAAAGCATGACAGACCCAAACTATGCAGCTCAGAGAGTGATAAAGAGCCAGGCTACTGGGCAAACTTGAGGTTGAATTCGCAGCGTGGAGAGTTCTCTCTGCCTCCTAAATAGTGAGATGAGTAAGGAAGTCCA
Organism: Canis aureus; assembly: GCF_053574225.1. Taxonomy (NCBI): domain Eukaryota; kingdom Metazoa; phylum Chordata; class Mammalia; order Carnivora; family Canidae; genus Canis; species Canis aureus. The sequence goes on from NC_135621.1 coordinate 53,408,295, forward strand.
TGGTAGGGGACACTTCAGCTACTTATTTTTATTATGTTTCATAGCTCTTTCCCTTCCCTTCCCTTCCCTTCCCTTCCCTTCCCTTCCCTTCCCTTCCCTTCCCTTCCCTTCCCTTCCCTTCCCTTCCCTTCCCTCCCCTCCCCTCCCCTCCCCTCCCCTCCCCTTCCCTTCCCTTCCCACTCTTTCTTTACCATTTGACACTTTGGTTTTTAAATGAATGCATGGTACAACACAGGTGACACCTGGATTATGGCCAAATCTCATTGTGCTCAAGTGTCTGTGTCACAGATATTGAAACAAATACTTAGACAGAATGACAGTCTGCCTTAGTTTCATCAAGTATGAAAACTCCATTTATTTGTGAATCCCGTCCCCAAGTCCCCAGCCTTTCTAGGTAGGTGTTAAAGTTGATGTAGCACCATCCTTTGCCCCTTTAGGATTGGAACTAAGCACTCACTCTAGTTCTGGGATCCTGTGATTGGTCATGACTCTGGTGGAGTCCTGTGTCTTTCTGCATTGTCTACATTAAACCTAACAATATTTGGAAGGCAGAAGTACACCTGCAGTGTCTTGAATTATACTTGCTTCCCCCGACGCCATGTTGGTGGTTGTTTCTGCCTTGATTCCTTATCCTGTAGCCTGCCTGGTCTCCTCAGAGTCCATCTAGGAGTGGAGCTTTTTCCCTGGCTCCCATCTCCCTCTGGCCCTGCTCAGCCCGTGTGCTTCAGAAAGCGGTCCTGCCCTGGAAACCCTTATGCAATCCAAGCTCTTAAAGACCAAGGAGAGGTGGGGAACCTATAGCTGTAACTGACTTTTTCACTGGCTTCTCAGTCACTAGATCCTGATTCCTGTGTCTCTGCTTCTTAAAAAACACAACTGATCTGAAATAGTGCCTACTTGCTCTCTGGTTAGGTTCAACCTAGTATCTCTCACTGGTGGGTTCTGGCTTTCAAACTGGGCCAGTGGCACAGATGGAGACTCTTCGCTGGAGCTACCCAGTACAACTGGGTTAGTTCCCATAGAGGATGCTGTGATGGGCTACCAAGCTCACCCTTCAGGACTGAGGCACTCGTTCCTCCAAAGGCCAGGAGACAGGTCTGCTGAAGCTCCTAAATAGTTGTTCTCCTGGAATTACCCTCAGCCTAAGATTGTCACCTTACCCAAGATCACATCTTCTGTCCTGGGCAGCATGCATCCAATGACAGGGTGAAGGCCTGGCCCCTTTGCCTCAAGGTGGGACTAGTAAGAAGGGCTATCCCACCTTTAGAGCTCCTTCCCATCCACTCTTTCATCTGGACCCCAGATTTACTCCCCTTCCCAGCCAACTCCAACTGCCAAGACACCAGTGCACTGTGTGTTAGAACTCATTACCAGGAGATAATTTGCAGATAAGCAAATAGCATTTACATACACTCAATCACCTTAAAGAGGATGATGCCATATTATCGGGTCCTCCATAATTGTTCCTACTGTCTCCTGAATACTCAAGAGTGGGCTTGAACCCCTCATATTTTTTTTTCAGAGTTTAATAATACAGATGACTTTAGAAGGGGTCAGTTTCTCCAGCTCACTTGTTAATGAACCTTCAAATAATGTTAGCTGGAGAATTTCAGAGTCAAGAGGGCTGTATCCCCCCTGTGAAATCCAGGATTTAGAAATCCCTGCTTATAAAAACCTAACAATTGAGATACATTTGCATTATCAAAGGTTCTTTATTCTACAAAAGGATACCATGGAAGTTTCCTTTATTTATTTTTTTTTAATTTTTATTTATTTTTTAGGAAGGTTCCTTTAAATAGCAAACTCCCTAGGTGAATGGAAAATACAGTTCCACTTGACACGCTGTCTTCTTTTAAAGACAGGTATTGCATGAAGTCAGTTACAACTGTAGGTTCCCCACCTCTCCTTGGTCTTTAAGAGCTTGGATTGCATAAGGGTTTCCAGGGCAGGACCGCTTTCTGAAGCACATGGGCTGAGCAGGGCCAGAGGAAGATGAGAGCCAGGTAAAAAGTTTTGTACCAATCTAGAGTCCCCAAAGACTGGGTGAAATCCTAGGTATCTTGTCGAGCCTTTACCTGTCCTTCTGCCCAGCACAGCAGAAATGAAATATTTTTATTCACTTCCCTCTAATTATTTAGAAAAGCCATCTATATTATCGATTTAAGAAAGCTGCAAACATCCATCCATCTTTCACAGACAATTAGTTTATTGCTAGACCTATACGCTCTGAATTTTAAAATGCTACAAAATCAGAGGGAGGAAAAAAGACAGAAATCAGAGAGACTCAAAGCCTTTTTGCCTAATGACCTCATTGAAATGGGAGGGGGAAGCATTACTTTATTTAAAAGAACGTTAATATTTTTGTATTTATTGCATAAGACCTTGATCTAAATTCAACAGAGACTGAAGAATTTGTGTTCTTTTCAAAGCTGCTCAGTAATTATAATAAACTTGCTTTCATCTTGGAATGAAATAAAAATGGCTTCCCCCTTTCCAGATGGTTTTAAATCATTGTGTTTTCAAATGTGTTGGTCTACTTAGTAACTTCATTACTGGGTATGTCTTCATTTATTGGCCTCTTGTCTTTGTAGCATTTACCTACAGGGAGCTGAGATGTCAATGTTACCTGAAATATGAAGTCAATGTATATGGACATGCAATTTGTTAAGTTTTACATCAGAAAATTTGGAATGCAGGATGCCTGGGTGGCTCAGCAGTTGAATGTCTGCCTTTGGCTCAGGGCATGATCTTGGGTCTGGGGATAGATTCCCACATCAGGCTCCCTGAGAGGAGCCTGCTTCTCCTACTACCTATGTCTCTTCCTCTCTGTCTCTCATGAATAAATAAATAACATCTTTTTTTTTTTTTTAAAAAAAAGAAAACTTGGAAACCTCCTTAAAAATACATCCAGATTGTTTTGATTGACTACTCTTTTTTTTTAAATTGATACTCTTTTAAATACTTACTGTATTTGACTCAAGGGATCAGAGAAAAGGGCTACTTGCAAGTGATTTGGTCCAACCCCTTACTTTATAGACAAGGAATCTTCAGCTAGGAAAGTGAAATGATTTCCCCGAAACCATGTGGCAATTCAGGGGCAGATCTAGACTAGAACACAGTTCACTTCGTTCCTGGTCCAGTGCTGTGTCCTTCACTAATCAAAGCACATCAGTGCTGTTCCTTTGGGGGTTTTGTTGATACACTCTGCTACACAGTCCTCTGGTTCTCTGGTGAAAACCTAGGCTCTGACAGCTTCAGGAGGGCTTGTGCTCAGTCTTAAACTTCAAAGATGCTGCTCAAATTCCTCTTCCTCCATAAGCCTACCAGAGTGGGTTGTCTTTCTTTCCCCTATCCTCCTCAGCAAGAATAACTACTCATTTTTTCCCCCTGTACTATTATTTGAGAATTTACCAGGTACCCTGTATGAATGTTTCCTCTGTTCCACCATTGAACACCCATTCCCTGGTGACTCGACCTTCACAATGGTCTCTTGCTTCCACCCCTTTTATTATTTTCCCACTGCCAAATTTTTTGGGCGTTCTTTTCTCCACCCTTGACTGGTCTTTGAATTGGTTTCCCCTCATCCCACCCTGGGTTTCCCCTAACAGATCTAGATTAATCTTCCAGATAACTTCCACCTTGTTACTATTATGTTCAATTATCTTCTGTGCCTCCCCTTAGCCTGCCTACTACTGACACATGTCTCAGCCCCGCATTCAGGCCCTCCAAATAAAAGCTCAAACTTTATTTGCTGGTCCTGTCACCCACTATTCCTCTTATATAACCCATACACTACATTTGTGCTGTCCAATCAGGCAGCCGCCAGCCACACATGGCCACTGAGCACTTGAGACACGCCAGTCTGAATCAAGATCCACTGTAAAGTGTATCAAACACACCGGATGTCGAGACTCAGCACGAAAAAGGAATATAAAGTATCTTGTGAAAAAGTTTTATACTGGTTACATGTTGAAATGATAATATTTTGTACACTTGGATTAAATGAAATATTTCACTGAAATTGATTTCTCTTTTTTTTGTTTTATTTTGGTTTTTTTTTTGGTTTCACTTTTTAAAAGCTTTTTAAATATGGCTATTAGAAAGTGAAGATTACACACGTGACTGATACTACATTTTTGCTGGACTGTGCCACCCTGGACAAATCAGGCTATTGTATTTCCTGAACTCACTTCACCCTTTTCTGCCTTCATTCCCACTGTCTCCACTAGCTGGCACATTCACCCTTCTCTGCTGGTTAGCTTCTACTCTTGGTTAGAGGTCTCTCTTAGGTGTTATGTACTCTCAAGACTATGCCTTCATCACCAACTGCACATGCTTTCGCTCTGGAAGCAGCATCATGGGGCAGTGGAGAGTCAGAATGCCTGTGTTCAAATCCCAGCTTCACTGCACATTAATAAAATAATGATTATATGAACTACCACAGAGATTTCTGAGATTAAATAGGAAAGGTTTATATAATACTAATACAGCATCTAACACAAGATAAGAGCACAGTAAATACTCATAATTCATAGCTGTTTACTGTGGAGGATTCACAGATACCCCAGCTACTTCAAGAGACAACTTTAACTTCCTTGTCAAGGGTAGGGGATTAATGGGGGGTGGGGGGCTGGTGAGTTCAGTACCTTGGAATGGACTTTTCTGTTTGTCGTGGGTCATGCTTTAATCTATAAAATATCTGTGACTTGTTCCTGACTCTTAACTCTCTGCTGATTATGCGACAACTGAGGGGGAGGGTAAATACTCCTACTCGGTAGGTACCTTTCTTTTGGGCTCAGTTACCTCTTACAGGTGTCACCTGATAGCCCTTTTTAAAAAATGATAAAGAACAACCTTCCATTAAATGTTGCAACCCTAGAGAGCCACTCTTCAGAGCTCTCATTTACTCACTGGTTTTAAAAAGTTCAGTCAGTTGGAGCCCTCCCATTGGGAAGCGCTATTTGGGTGATTCTCCTCCAAGACAAACTCTATAGAGCACCTAAGAAGCTGTGAGGAGCTTATGAATTAAACTGTGAACCAAAATTTTCAAGAAGATTCCCTGGATAATGGATTTTCCAAGTCATTTGTGCAACAACTAAATTAAAAAATATAAAGCCTCAGAGGAAAATGGTAAACACATTTAAGCCCTTACTCAAAACCCATTTAAAGTTTTCTAAAGACACAAAGCAAAAGAACCCAATCTTTACCCCCTAAACTGAATAGCAATAATATAACATGACAAGAATAACTCTGGTAAATAAAACTACATGTTGAATTCTCCCCAGGGAATGTCTGTATCATCTGTAATCATTTTTCAAAAGTGTTTTTTAGAAGCAGAGAATATTATGTTGTCAGGACAGTGACACTGCAGATATGCTTCAGGAAACTCTTTCATTACAAGCTCCTGTTCCAGGCACTTAAAAACTTTTTTTTTTTCTTAAGTAAGTCTGTAAAAGCTGGTTGCAACTGATATACCACGTACTTTTATTTAATCCGAGGCTGGATGAAGTGCCTAAAATTACTAGCATGTGTGCCTTCACTTTTCACTAACTCCCTGGCTCTGGTGGACACCAATTTGTGTGGCTGTATGCTTCTTCAGAAGCATCTCATTGCTGGTTGTGTCTGGGTGGAGTATCTCGTTGACTGTGCTCCTCTGCTCTTGCCTAGGGGGTGCGGGCTGAGGCAGTCAGATTCTCTCTTGGAGGAATTTCCAACTTCTAATAGACAGGATCTATGGAGCTGACTCATTGCAAGGGAGGAATCTAGAGAAATGGTGAGTGACCTCTTGCTGCTAAAATGCCAAATTCTCTCTGGATCTTGCCCACATCCATCTACCTACCTCCTTATTCTTCTATCAAGTTAACCTCTTATGATTAAATTTGCCCGAGTTGATTTCTGGTGCCCACAAATAAGAAAAGCCTTAATCAGAGCCCCCCTGGTCTTTCCTGGGGGAAGTAATCCTTTGCTCCACGGAGGATCCATAATACAAGGTATTTGCTGGTGGTCAGTGAGAGAGCAGAAGGCTCTCAGTAGTAATTCCCCAGTGGCCTTTCTAAGCTGGTGTCAGAGCAGGACTGAACTTTTGGGATAACCACACTGGCTGCCCCAGAGAGACGGAGGCTCAAAGAACTACAGCTCACGTGACGCCTCCACTGAGGTTTCTTCATTATTCAGACCAGAAGGGATGGCCCCTTTTCCTGAACTCCTAAGAGCCTTGGTTTATAACCTTCCGCTGACTTTTATCACCTTCTACATTTCTCTCCAGTCATCTGAGAACTAGACCTTTCTGTCCTATAGCTGAAGACTAGACGCTCTTGGAGCACAGGGGGAGTGGCTACAGGTTCTGTACATTGTCCTGTACGTTTCAGTATGTAGTTCCCAAATGGTCAACAGGACTGCCCTGAAGGTCTTCTATGTGTCAGCCTGAGGTTTGGGATGGGGAATGGGGGATTGAAAGGACCCAGAAGAGGCTCTGATGCTCTAGCTGGATACAGGGACTAATCCAGTGGAACAACAGTAGGCAGTCCAGAATCAGGTGTTAGGTGGCATGTTTGAAAGGCAGCTCAGCCTGGGCTGAAAAGACTAGCATATCAGACTCCGGGCAATAATGAGTGCTGCTATTTTGGGATTCTAACTTATTCACCTTCCAGGTTTGAGAAGACCTAGTGGGTCATTTTCTCTAATTAACACCTCACAGGAACAAAACTATTCCATCAGGCTTGCCCCTGGGATGATAGGTATTTTCTGCTCAACCACATACACCAGCTGTGGGTTTGTACTCTTCTCTGTATCATCAGATTGTTACCATCATGCTTTGTAGTTACGTGGAGCCTTTATTTCCCAGTACTTTTGGCTCTGCTGGCTCGTTTATCTTCACCACAGTCAGCCCCGCTCAGGGGTAGGAACCATCACGCCCCTTTTATAGACAGCACAGAGGTTTTCTCACTAGCCTGAACCCACAGTGCAAATTAGGGCAAGGAGACCTTGTGCTAGAACTCAGGTCTGCCCTGTTTTTGTCCTGTTGATCAATTCAGATAATTGGAGGGCTGTGTTGGACACTACCTTGTCATACCCGAGCAGCCCTACCCCTGCAGGCTCAGAAATGCTGCTGCTGCTGCTCCTGAGGTAGAATTAGGAACCCAGGAGTCACCTCATTTCGTCAGAGTCAAGGACAAATGTCACAGCTGCAGGGGAAAAAAAATCCGAAACCCCTTCATTCTGAAAGTTATTTTGCTTAGAAATTGGACTTTTCCGAATTTGGCTCAGGTGGCATTAAAGAGCTGTGGTTCAGGACCACACAGAGGGCAGCTGTGAATGGTTTGCTGGTTGTGGGGTCGGGGGTGGGGGGAGGGTGTCATCTCCCTGTGAGGCAGAAGCTAGGAGGAAATGAGGACCATGAAGAGAAGCTGCTAGAAGCTGCCCACCAAGTCAGGGAGCCCACCTGCTGGGTGGGTGGGATTATTTTAATTTTCCTCTTAAAAAAATAGCTGGTGAGAAATTTGCTAAAATCTGCATTAAATATGATTTTTTGCATGCCAAGGGATGGTGCCAGAACAGAATTCATATGTTTCTATAGAGCCAGCCCCCTTGGGCCTGGAAGTGAGCAGCAGGGTCTCCCTCCACCACCATGACTCACCTGACTTTAAAATTCCATGTGTAAGATTATAGTTACACGCAGCCAAGACACCGTCTGGTGCAGCCACTCTGACAGATTACATTTTGGAAGAAAAGCTTTTGCGTCTCATTTCAAGACATGAAGAGAAGCCAAACTGACAGGCTTGGGAGGAAGATAGAGGGGGCGAAGGAGCAGAACTGGAGCCCTGAATTAATCTGACTTACTGCTTTGGAAATAAAAAAGAATAAGGCAGGAAAACAAACCCAAGGAATTGTTGCTCTGTGAGGTGGGGGGAGCTGGGTCCAATGCCAAAGGAATTGGTGTGTGAACCTTTTTGGTTCTACACTTCCACTGAGATTTTGGGAACTCTGTTGCTTGCTTAAGAGTCCTGCTAGGGGCCATCATTCACTGCCCCCAAAAGGATGATCTTTAAATTAATAAAATCTGGTCCTTGCAAAGCTTCCCCCCGGAGTCTGTTTATAGGTACAGCCAGGTTAAGAATTGCCTTTAAGGGGATCCCTGGGTGGCGCAGCGGTTTGGCGCCTGCCTTTGGCCCAGGGCGCGATCCTGGAGACCCGGGATCGAGTCCCACATCGGGCTCCCGGTGCATGGAGCCTGCTTCTCCCTCTGCCTTTGTTTCTGGCTCTCTCTATCTCTCAGTCTTTCATGAATAAATAAATAAATAAATAAAATCTTAAAAAAAAAAAAAAAAAAAAAGAATTGCCTTTAAGGTGCCACTGAGAGACTTGAGTCAGAATTGAGGTTCAAGATCAACCTCTACCTTCGGCCTTTGCTTTTGTTGGGTGTATGGGGGCAGTGGTGCTGGGAGGTAGGAAATGAGCTTTATGAATTCTGGGTTTTTGTTTTTTGTTTTGTCAGTCCCATCTGTAGGAAAGCTGAGGGCAGGGCCAACCTGTTGTACTTGCAAGAACTTGGTAGGTTTCTCCATATCCTATAACAGTTACATAACATAACTGGAAACCCGCTGGTCTCAATCCAGGCTCCTCAGTGGTTGTTTTGGTTTGTTTTAATGGATCCTGGGCTGAGGATTGGTTTTTCTCTAATAAGTGAATTAAAATAAATAACAAAAAATAAATCAATTTGGATGGGATATACTATAGGTAAGCTTCCAGTCTTGCTTCTTTGAAGCTGATACTATACCCGTTCAAAGACAGACTGGGTGTCTGCAAGATCTGACATAACAAAGAACTCTCTCCACTACCCATAGCTCCTGGCTTCCCCATCCTGTAGGACAGAGTTTTATTTTTTTATTTCTTTATTTTTTTTTATTGGAGTTCAATTTGCCAACATATAGCATAACACCCAGTGCTCATCCGATTTTTTAAAAAAGATTTTTATTTATTCATCAATGAGAGACAGAGAGAGACACACACAGAGAGAGAGAGAGAGAGAGAGAGAGAGGCAGAGACACAGGCAGAGGGAGAAGCAGGCTCCATGCAGGGAGCCTGATGCAGGACTTGATCCCAGGACTCGATCCTGGAACTCCAGGATCACGCCCTGGGCCAAAGGCAGGTGCTAAACCGCTGAGCCACCCAGGGATCCCCAGGACAGAGATTTTTAAAATGGCATTTAGATGCAGTACATGTTAACTAATACACATTTTTTTTTTTTTTGGCGTTAGTTCATTGTTCCTATTCAGCTATCTATTCCATTTGATAATCATAGTAATTCAATAAATCCTTTAATCACAATACTCATGAAATTCTGGGATTCCTACGTTGAATAGGATCTCTCTTCAAGTGGTTGTGGTTCTTACTTTAGCACAATGATTCAAAACCAAAGGTGGGTGTGGATTTTGCCCCCCATGGAGCATTTGGCAAATGTCTAGAGACATATTTGGTTGTCATAATTTGGGAAGGGAGTGCTACTGGCATCTAGTGGGTGGAGGCTGGAGATGCTGCTAAATATCCTGTAGTGTACAAAATAGCCCTCTATGACAGATGATCATTTGGCCTCAAATGTCGATTGCACGGAGGTTGGGAAACCCTGTTCTAGCAGAAGAGGCTTATTTTGAATAAATGGTTACATTATGGCAGGGTATGTGCAAAAATACAGGTAAGTACAGGGTATCAAAGGATGCATGTCTGGGAGGGAGGAGGCACTGGGGAAAGCTTCATGGGGAAGTGACTCCAAATCATGATTTTTACTTAATGCTTTTGTAATCAGTTGTCCAAGAAGGACTCTGAGAATTTATTAGTAAAGCACTATGTATTGGGATTTTTTTTTCTTTGTGCACAAATCCTCTGGGTAATGTAAGCAGATATTTCTAATGATTTTATATTTTCCTTTAAAAAATTCCCCAAAGAGCCTAGGAGAGGCCTAAAAAGTTCAAACCTATCCAACTTTATTCTCTGCTTCCCAGCAAAGAATCTAAATCTACTTGAACCTGTGGTTCTCCCACCAGGACTCTTCTTCCTTTCTGTCCTTCAAGGTTCAGCCTTATACCCCTTCACCTGTGAAGCCTTCCCTTGGAGTTTCCAGTCCATAGTACTTGCTCTGTTCTCTGAATTCCTAGACCCTTGTTGCCTCTCTCCCTGCCCACAGTGGTCTCTTGCATGTGTTTCTATCTAGACTGTGGGCCCCCTAAGGACTGGGACCATGCCCTCCACCCGTACATCCCTCTATAGCATTGAACACCGTTCTGGACTATGATTTCCACTGAAGGTACAATGAAAAGAAGAAAGACAGTCAGGAAAGATGTCAGGAGAATAACATCTTCCTGTAACATTGGATTGATAGATACAGCACGTTTTATCCTTCCAAAGTCTCTGGATTGTGTCTTATAATAAAGTTTAAAGTTTAAACTGTTCAGTAGGCACGACATGCAAAAAATAAATTGCCATTATTATTATTAGCATTTTCTTACTAACAGATTTTTCAGAAGCTGTTTCCATATCAAGAAGATCAACCTTTCTGTTGTCATAGAGACAAAGATCTTTATATATCCATGGGCAAGGTGAGAATATTTTTTTCTCTCTTCTTCCAGTTGTCTGGAACTAATAAGAAAAGGAGAAGGAAATGTTTTAAATCAGTTTTCTTCTTTTACTTCCCCCTTCCCCAATGAAAATGAATGAACATGCAGGAGGCTACTTTTTATATCACATTTTAGATTTTAAATACCTAAGTTTTTAATAAAACATGGAAGAGGTAGAAAGATATGAATGATTGAACAGTGCCATTTTCAAAAATTGCAAACAGTGGGCTTGTCAATAACAAACAATTATAATCCATGTTCCTTTTTTCCCCCTTTTTAAATCAAATAGTGGACTTGAGATGGAAGTCTTACAGGACAGACTTCCAAGGCCTGGAAGATTAAAATACAAACTAGCATCTACTGAGAGGCTGATGGTGAATTCTCAAATGTTGTGCAATACTTGCCTCCTCTGACCCCCCAAAAATGAGAGTGCTCCCCCTCTTTCTGCAGAGTCAGATCCTGTGCATGATGTTTAAGACCACATCTCTCTTCTTCTGGACTGCCTTATTTCCTAATTTCAGCTTTCTTTTTTACAAACTCCTGATAATTTGTTATTCATAACATTTTTTCCCTATCTTGTAATTACTGTTTACCATTTCATTCATTCATCGTCAAGAAAAGAGGATTTCAGTAGGAAGCTGTTCACTTTTCCTGTATTTCATCTCAATGTGAAGTTATACCTTTATCCATCCCCCAGGACTCAGAAGTACCTCTCTTTCTAAGCCTAACTCTCCCCCTATGATCTGAGACTGCCACTTTTCTCCCATCAGCACAGAGATCTTTCTCCATCAAATATCTTCTCCGCCATCCCTCCTATCTTCAGGCTGTCCTCCAGGGATTCCTTCCCTTATTCCTCTTTTTTTTTTTTTTTTTAAGGTTTTATTTATTTATTTGAGAGAATGAGTGAGAGCATGAGCAGGGTGGGGAGGGGCAGAGGGAGAGGGAGAAGCAGACTCACTGCTGAGCAGGGAGTGGGATGTGATGCGGGACTCATCCCAGGACCCCAGGATCATGACCTGAGCCAAAGGTAGACACTTAACCCACTGCGCCATCCAGGCACCCCCCCGCCCCTCCCATCTTGTTCCTCTTTGAAGGCAAAACCGAACAAAACCTTTTCTCAATCCTATATATTTTCAATATGCATCAGAGTTTGGGCCTTTATTTTGATCACAGCTGCCTTTTGCAATAAATAGGTATTTTGTATATGTGTGTGTGTGGAGGGGTGCACGAGGAAGAAAAGTATATGGCATAGGAAGTTGAAAACATACTCTTACTTTCCACAAGACTGTATTCTTTATGGAAAGTATAAGATCTTGGTTCTCAAACTTTAGCATGCATTAGAACCACTTGGGGAGCTTGTTAAAACACCAGCTTTGCACCGCATCCTCAGAGTTTCTGATTCAGTAGATTGGGGGTGGGGCTCGAGTGTGCATTGCTAACTTTTCCCAGGTGATGCTAATGCTGCTGGTCTAGAACCACACTGAGTAAATTTCCTTAAAGTAACTACCCTCCTATCCCTTCTTATATATTTCCCTTGGCATATGGATGGATGTTGAGGTCACCTTATCGTGCCCATAGGGTTCCCACCTAAAGGAGGAGGTCACATCTCAATTATCTGATCCCCAGAAAGCCTGGCCTTGTGTGGGGTAGCATGCTTGCTAACCTAGGGTGTCTGAATGTCTAGAAGATGTGCTTAGTGTGGATACCAAGATAGTGTATGTGAAGGGAGGAAGTTGAGGATTCTCCAGAAACTGACAGGGACGACAAAGGGTGAGCCTGGACAGCTTGCTCCTCTTTGGGAGTGGGATGAGCCAGCTTCAGCATACTAGTGGTGCTCATACTGTGCTTGCCTCTCGCCTCTACCCACAAACCTAGTCAGCCTGTACAATCTTTTTTGAGGGGTTCTAGGCTCCTCTAAACTGTGTTATGGGGCAGTGGGAGAACTGTTTTGTTTTGATCTTTTCACTTCAGCTTTCTCCAGGGAAGAGGTACTCTTCTGAGGCCAACATGGTGTGGTGTGGCAATAGGAATTGTTGAGAGAGCTAGGTGAAAAGCTGAAACTGAAAGGAGCCGGGAATGTGTGTGTGTATTTAGGAAAGGGTAATTTTCTCACAAAGATAAGCAAATATAAAAACACATTTAATGGTCTTTGCTACTCAATAACAAAAGGAGACCTTGGTCAAGTTATTCCATCTCTTTGGGTCTCAGTTTCCGGAAGCCTGTATAAAAGTGCTGGGTGTGAGAAAGGCTGTTAGTGGCACAATCATTCCTAAGAGCAAGAATAGGAGGTTTGTCACAGAAGGACAAGGGCTAGGACTCGAAAGGCAAGTTCCATGAATTTGTTGATTGATTGAAACCAATTCCATCAGCATGGTCCTCAGCTTCAGGGAATTGAGCTGACAAGATAATTAATGGAAACTAATTAATATAAACCCCTCAACCTTTAAACTGTATCTCTCAACTGCAAACACTCCCTGAAGGCCAGTAACTTTATTTATTTTTGGTTTATTTATTTATTTATGAGAGCACTCTGACAGGAGAGGGGATAGGGGCAGAGAGAGAGGGAGAGAGAGACTCTTTAGCAGGCAATACACCCAGTCCTAGAGCCTAGTGCTGGGCTGGATCTCCTGACCCTGAATCATGACTTGGGTGGAAATCAAGAGTGAGATGCTTAACCCACTGAGCCACTCAGGTGCCCAATGAAGGCTACTAACTTTTTCAGAGGAGAGGCTTAGCCCCTCAGGAGGGAGGAGGAGTTCCCTCTAGGAAGTGGGCTCCTGGCAGGCTCCTGGGACCCAAGGAAATGGTGGGGAGTTGCCTCTTTCCTCCCCAAGAATGGAATTCTATTGCTGCCAATGGTTAGAATATAACCCAGAGTTCCACCAGGCTAGTGCCTTTTGGATATTTTTATAGCACTCTTCTTTCCTTTTTTCTTTTAATAACTTTATTGAGCTATAATTCATATACCATATTCACCCATTTAAAGTGTACAGTGTGGGCAGCCCAGGTGGCTCAGCAGTTTAGCACTGCCTTCAGCCCAGGGCGTGATCTTGGGGCCCCGGGATCAAGTCCCACGTCAGGCTCCCTACATGGAGCCTACTTCTCCCTCTGTGTCTCTGCCTCCCTTTCTCTCTCTGTGTGTGTCTCTCGTGAGTAAATAAAATCTTTTTTAAAAAGTGTACAGTGCAATGGTTTCTAGTATGTCTATGGAGTTGTGCAGTCATCACCACAATCTAATTTTAAGTAATTTTTGTTACCCCTAGAAGCCACAGCCATTAACAGTCCCTGGGCCTTTACCCCTACCTGGCAGCTACTAATCTCCTTTCAATCTGGACATAAAAATAGAATCATATAACGTGTTGTACCTTTTTCTTTTTTTCTTTTCTTTTCTTTTGTTAAAGATTTTATTTATTCACTTGAGGGAGAGAGAGAAAGAGATCCGAAACAAGCAGAAGGTAAGGGCAGAGCGAGAGGGAGAAACGACACCGCCCCAACAGGGGAGCAGGATGGGGGCTCCATCCCAGGACCCTGAGATCATGACCTGGCAGATGCTCGACTGAGCCACCCAGGGCCCCCATCGTGTGGTACCTTTTTCTAAATCGAAGAAAGGACACCAGGTGACACTCTGATCTGCTAGCACTACAGGCCCCTCTTCTCTTTACCCCATCACTTCAGTAAACAGCTTCTTCCACCTGCTTGCTGATGTATGCAATTCTTCTAATCACTTTTGTAAACGGGAGACCTGGGTGGTGTGTGGGAGGCGTGACACAAGGCACACCTTGATCAGACAACCAGATTGAAATGCGAGTGCATCCGGGAAGGGGTAGAGAGAGCAGCGGCGCGAATGCACGCGTTGGGCGAGGCTGCCGGGCAGCAATCGCGGTTGATGACTAGGTCACCCCCTTCTTACCACAGGGCCCGCCACCCCACGCCCGGAGGAGCGCAGGGGGCCAGAGGACACAGTAACCTGCACCAGCCTGGCCGGCGCCAGGGCCAAAGACGGCTTCGGGCTGGTCTAGCGGGGACGGCTGCTGATCGGGAGGCATCACACCGGGCCCCTTCCAGAGCGGCAGGGAGCAGGCCTCCCCTGTGGCTTCTTGCGGGAGCCCCAGCCGGGGGTGGGCGGGGAGGGCGAAATCGCGGGCCTGGGGCGGCCGGGGGCTGCAGGGTGCGCCAGCAGGGGAGGCCCCGAGGCCAGGCCAGCAGGTGAGGCAGAGACCTCCGCAAGCCTCGCCTTCTCGGCACTTTAAGAGGTGGCGGAGTTTGCTCGGGCGCAGCCTTTCTCTGCAAGCTTCCCGGCCAAGGGGGCCGAGGAGCGGGAGCCGACGGCGCGGGCAGGAGGTCGGGCGGGTCCGGGCGGGGCGCCGCGTACTCACAGTCGGGCGAGGCCGGCCCGCGGCCCGGGGCAGCGCAGGGCGCCGGCGGGCGGGCAGCGGCAGGGCTCCGGGCAGGGCGGCCCTGGGCGCGCCCGCGGCGGCAGCAGCAGCAGCAGCAGCACCGGCAGCAGCACCGGCAGCAGCGCCGGCCCCCGCGGCCCCATGGCTGGCGAGCTGAGCGCGGGCTCTGGCGGCTGCGCGGGCCCCCGGCCGGCCCCGCGCGCCCGCTCCCCGCCCCTTGGTCCCCCCCACCCCGCCCTGGCGGCGGCGACCCCTTCGTCACCCCCCTCTGGCCTCCCCCTGGCCGGCCTGCCCTCGGCACAAGGTCAGGAGAACGTGGGCACTGAGAGCGCCTCGGACGCGGGCAGGGGGCTCTGACCTCTCACCAGGCTCTGCTGTCACCGAGCGTGAAGCGGAGGGAGATGTGTCACCTCCAGGGATCCTCTGTCCCGCCCAGATGCGCTTCCTCTCCCGGGTTCCCAGCCCCAAACCCTTTCTCCTTCTCCCCCACCAACTCCCTCTGCACAAGTAATCTCTGTCCTCGCAACTTCCCAAGCAGTTTCTCTCTCTCTCTCTCTCTCTCTCTCTCTCTCTCTGTTCTTTTTTAAATATTTTATTTATTTAGGGCAGCCCGGGTGGCTCAGCGGTTTGTCACCTGCCTTTGGCCTAAGGTGTGATCCTGGAGACCCGAGATCGAGTCCCACGTTGGGCTCCCTGTATGGAGCCTGCTTCTCCCTCTGCCTGTGTCTCTGCCTCTCTTTCTCTTTCTGTGTCTCTCATGAATAAATTAAAAAAAACCTTTTTTTTCTTTTAACCAGGCATACCCCTCTCTGTGTTTTTCTTGCTCATCACCACTTTTTTCCTTATAGTATAGCTATTTGAATCTGTTCTATATCTCCACCATAGACTGTGACCATCCTGGAGAACAAAATCCAGTTCAGATATATTTTTCTATTCCTGGCTTCTCCATGTTGAGTCTCTAGTAAAGATTTGTTGAGTGAATGAAAGTGCTATGATAACCTACAGCAACTGCCCCAGGGAGAGGCCCCTTACAGGCTAGGCCCTGTGACAGGTGCCCTCCCTCCGGTTATGTCTAAGCTTCACAACAAACTGGCCGGATGTTTGCAACTAGAAAAATGATGTCCAGAGAGGTTTTGTGACTTCCCCAAAGTCACATAGTTCTTAAGTGGAAACCTATTTGAGCTCACTTCTTTTTTTTTTTTTTTTTTTTTTTTTTTTTTTAATGATAGGCACGCAGTGAGAGAGAGAGAGAGAGAGGCAGAGACACAGGCAGAGGGAGAAGCAGGCTCCATGCACCGGGAGCCCAACGTGGGATTCGATCCCGGGTCTCCAGGATCGCGCCCTGGGCCAAAAGCAGGCGCCAAACCGCTGCACCACCCAGGGATCCCTGAGCTCACTTCTATCACCCACTTTATCTTACCCATGTAAAAAAAAATTCTATATGATCTGCATACGCAGGATGTAGAAGGAGACAATTTTATGGTTACCTATGGGAATGCATAATTTCCCCTATTCAGTTTCATCATCAAAACATTTTTCCTTCCTCCTCTTACAATGACTCTGTTTGGACTCTGGAAATCCTGGAATCTTGCAGGAAGAGGTGGACTTTGAGAGTCTGGAAGGTGTCTAAGACTCTACAGACAAGAAGTGAAGGAACAGATTTCTTTCTTATTTGAAACCAACTCTCAGAGTCAGACTGGCTCAGTCACAAGTATGTAGTCCATTGTGAGTTTTTTGGCCAAGGAGATGTTTAAAAATTATTATTATTTTTTTAAAAAATGGGCTTTCCCCTCATTGTGCTAGCTGGCATGAAAAACAAAGCTTACTAGATTTTCTCACCCTTTCATACCGCTGCATATGCTATTCATTTACCTGGAACGATCTTCTCTTCCTTTCCCATATCCCATTAGTTAAACTCCTGGTTGTCCTTGAAGACTCAGCTCAATGTCATTTTCACTGTAACACCTTCTCTGACACAACCTAGCTGTGTCTGTGCCCATGACACCTGATTCTATAGTCTGTAATGTAACACATTGTAATTTTGGCTTTAGTTTTCCTTCTCCTGCTTATTGATCTTAATATTGCTTGAACATGTCACAGCTTCTAGCTCCTCATAGGTGCTCAGTCTATATCTATTGAATAACAGAATGAATAAGTGAAACCCAAGTGCAGACCTATAGCATATGTTTAGCAAATCATCTGAGAAGAGCTTAATAGCTTTGCTTGATTTATTCTCAACCACAGTGGATCAATCTGGACAGGTATCAGGTAATTAATTACTCATGACTACTTTGGGGTCAGATAGTCTCTCCTATTTTAAAATGGCAGATTTTGGTAGAGAAGTTGGAGTAGCACTGGGGTTTTCACATCTTTTCACCATGTTGCTTGAGTTGTAGGAGAGAAGGAATGAATAACTCAAGATGGCTGAGTGGTATTTATTTCAAATCTTAAATTTCATGTGCCCTTTTCTTTTTACTTCATAGCATATTTGTTATGGAAAAAGAATGGTTGCTTCTACCTGCACCTGAAGAACCATTTGATTCCCTGCTTGGGTATCCTTGGGGGTTGCTTATGCTTCAGTAGGAAAAGGACTAGGCCACCTGGGCATCTGGATTTTTTTTTTTTTTTTTTCTGTTCTGTCAACAGTGTGACTTGGTCTTTGGTTTCTTCATCTAAGAGGAGGGTTGGTGTTCACAATCCCTAAGACTTTGTTGACGACTCTTACTATATTAGTGGTGGAAGGAGTCAGATTGTAGACATTGACTTCTTACTGCTTGTCTTGGATTAAAAATAAAATCCTGTTTATGAAGAGAGTGAGTTCATTTTGAAGAAAACTCAAAACTGTAATGAGTTTTCATAACATTTTTCTGTGATTAATTTCAGTTGGATTTTAATTATCATGTCAGTTCTTGCAATGTACCTATTTTAACAAAATTACATTGAATTGTTTGTTATAACCACAAACATTTGTTACAATGGAAGTTACCTATCCTACTCATTAATATGTGACCTATTTAGAGGAGATATTTTTTTTTTTTTTTTTTTTTTTTTTTTTTTTAGAGGAGATATTTTTAAATCTGGAAGAATTCTGTGTACTATAACTATGCTTATACTTACTTTTGTTACAGAACTTCAAAAGAGCATGACCCATGGGGATTGCTATTATATTTTACTGACAAACTAAAGTTCATGGAATTCACAAGAAGTTTATCCTGCATTAGAGATATAGAAATATCTGACACCACAACTCAGAAATCCTAATAAAACTCTCCAAAATTCTAGAGCAGGGCTTCTTGTATTTTAGGATGCAAAGTATAATTTGGGAAATTTTAAAGACAAAGACTCCTCAAAGACACCCTCCCCAGAAAGATTCTGATTTAGTTCGTATGGAGTGGGGCCCAGGAGTCTGAGTTTTTTAAGAGGGGGGAGGGACAGAGGGAGAGGGAGATAGAACCTGAAGCAGCCTCCAACACGCATCGTGGAGCCCAATGTGGGGCTCAATCTCACAACCCTGAGATCATGACCTGAGCTGAAATCCAGAGTTGGTCGTTTAACTGACTGAGCCACACAGGCACCCCTGGCAGTCTGCATTTTATTTTATTTTTTAAAGATTTATTTATTTATTTGAGAGAGAGAGAGAGAGAGAGAGTGTGTGTGTGTGTGTGTGGGGGGGTTTGCAGTGGTGGAGGGGCGGCAGAGGGAAAGAGAGAAGCAGATTCTGCATAGACTCCCTGCTGAGTGGTGAGCTGGATGATGGACTTGATCCCATGACCCATGAGATCATGACTGGAGCTGAAGTCAAGAGTCAGACTCTTAACCAACTGAGCCATTCAGGTGCCCCTAGGAGTCTGTATTTTAATAAGCTCCCATGTAGTTCTGATTCATGGGTTACCCAGAGCATAACTGGTGAAACACTAAATGGGAAATTTTAGAATTCAATATGCCTTGGGAAGACAAAGCTTGAGAATCCGTATTAAGGACTCTGAATAAAGCCTAAGAATTTTGATGCATTGTTAAAGAAACCTGGCATATGTAAGCACATGCATACAAATAGTAGTGTGTATATGTGTAAAATTGCACAATTGATTGTAATCTTGAGGCATTTTTTAAAAAGTAGCAGTTTATTTTAATTTTTAAATTTAATTTGTTGGGAGGGGGAGTGAACAATTTCACATGATCATGTATCCTATTTTTCTTTTCTTTTCTTTCTTTCTTTCTTTTTTTTAGAAGGGAATCTTATTTTTCTTTATGCCTGACTAGATCAGAACTCCATAGCCTTTGATGTCATGCTAAGACCTTAGAGTTGGAGGAAATTAGCAAAATAATAAAAAAAAAACCTCAAGTAGAATAGGCAAAACTTTCTGATTCTTGAACATATGTCTTGTTAGTACCATAACAGATATTTGTTCCCCTTAAAAGCAATAGTTTTACCTTTCCTTCAGAAGAAAAGGTGAATGTAGGGCAGAGGAAAAAAAATGTGTAAGAAAAGAAAAATACAGTTACACCTATGAGCTTCTCACCTTGCCACCTGGAACAAAACAAAAACAAAACAAAAAAGGTTATCCCTAAAAGTTACAGTGAGAAGTTTTGTGCATCCCCTCTAGTAGCTTGCTTGGAAATTTTATCCTCCATTTCACTGTGTAGATGGTGTGAGATCAGAGATATGATCAGCTGTGTCCACCTCCAGTGCTGCTCTGGGGCTTCTGTGGCCTTAGGAGGAACCAACGAGAAACTGCGCGCTGATGAGTGCCTGGGCCCTGGCCCCAGGGTAGGTCTGGGAGTGGAGAGTGAGAACTTTCTGAGACCTGAGAGACTTTCTCTAAGGCTGACACACAGAGAGAGCTAGAGAAGGGGCTTGGCCTTTCTGGTCATTATGTTGCTGAAGGATGTGAATGCATTGGGGGTTGTTGTCCTTATCTCATGAAAAAAGCCTGTCTGCCCTGATAGTGACTAAAGCTACAAAGAGAAAAACAGAACTGAGAGATGGATGGGGGGCAAACAGTCAGGCCAGCACCTCCCTTGGACTTCCCCAGTGATGAGCCAATACGTTGCCTCTTTTGCTTAATTAAGGTCATTGGAGTTGAGTCTCTCTCACTTGACACCAAAATTTCTGATCTCTACTATCTCTACTGTCTGTGATCTTTCTTTGACCTTCTACTTTTTCCACCTACTCTCGGATAAGAAAGATATAGGGCTTTTCTATTCTTACCTCCATCATCACAAACACAGTGAGTTTTTCTCCTTTGCATCGAGAGTATTTATCATTGTGCTTCTAGGAATAAACTGGTGGAGGGGTGAATGAGCAAATGAATGAATGACGAATGAGTGAACAAAGAGGTAGTGGCATAGAGCCACATTATTCTTCTTTTTAGAGAAGCTGCACTTTGCTAAATAATTCACCAAGCATTTTCTTTCCATTTTAGAGAAGGCCTCCTAGTAAACTTGTGACCTTGGTGTAGAAATCAAATTTCAAGCTAAAATATTAGGTAGAGCCAACAGGAGGGAAGAGAGAAAACCCTCTGAAATGATGAAATAAATCAACAAAGAAACAGGATTTGATTTAAAAAAAATGGATGTAGAATTTATTGAAGTGTATACCACAGGATACTGGTTGCCTGCCATGCTAATTGGCAGCATTTAGGGAAAAGGTGTCAAAGCTGAAGAAATTTGGGAAAAATCGGGTTAAAAAATTAAGCACAGTTTTGTACCAGACAGTTTCTTGGGACTTTTAACATGTATTCTGAATCTTTAAGAGGGCTACAGAGTATATGTGGAGGACAGATGTTTCTTCAGGACATACTCTGAGAATACTGATTTGGGAATACACCTTGAGAAAGCGGATTTATTCACAAATTTTCAGGTGTCTGACTTTTATGGCAAAGAACTCTTCACTGAACTGGAAGCCAGAGCTAACCTTTGCATGGATATAATGTGCGGATTAGGTGGTGAGAGGAGAGGCACCCGACCGTCTTTTCCCTCCATTCTTTCATGCGGTGCTCAAGGTCTGTAAATCCCAAAGTTATTAATATACTTCTGTAGGTTGCATATTGCTTTATTTTATTTTATTTTATTTTATTTTAAAGATTTTATTTATTTATTCATGAGAGACACAGAGAGATCGAGGCAGAGACACAGGCAGAGGGAGAAGCAGGCTCCCTGTGGGGAGCCTGATGTGGGACTCAATCCCTGGACCCTGGGATCATGACTTGAGTGGAAGGCAGATGCTCAACTGCTGAGTCACCCAGGCCGCCCCTGCTCTCTCCATTTAAAAAATGAAAATACAGCACAGGGAGGGAGCACATTGATTTGACGGTAACTTCATCAGAATTATTCACTTTCAGAGTAATTTCTGAAGGCCCACGGTGGTGTGAAGACCCAGAATGTGTAGAGTTTGGGAGGTAGATGCTCTGGCTGATGGGGAGGGAGTTTCCGCAGGAAGCTTCTTCCCATCAGAGCTATGCCAGGATCAGTCCCTAGGCTTTGCCCCCAGATGCATGCAGAACACAGAGATTGGGGCCTGGCGTGTGAAGAAAACCTCCTGGCTTCTTTGAGTGGAGGTGTCAGCCCTCTTCTCATTCCTTCCTGCATACATCCTGCCCCAGGGGGCTGGCGTCGGGCTCTTGGGTTTGCTAAGACTTGGTAGGGCTCCATTAGAGATGCACGGCTGCCAGCCTGCAGCTGCTAATATCTGGCTGATAATATCTGTCACGTTGAATTAGGCTTTCTGGCCATCAAGTGGCATGCAGACAAACAGAGAGGTCAGTCATTACCCTAGGGCCTGCAAGGCCTGTTTCCAAAAAGGGAATCTCCTTCAAAGACTAGTTTGGAAGTAGTTCTCAGTACTGAATCATGCATGTGGGGCTGACAGCCTGGACGAATGGATTTCAGCAAAAGGGGATCAGCAGGCACGAGGAGTGCCCGCGAAAGGCAGGGAGCTCTGGAAGACGACATGTGGAGTTTGAGGGACATCTGGCTGGAGGGATCCAGGAGACAGCTTAACTGCCTTGGTGCTGAGCAAGGGAAACGGTGATGGTGAAAATGTCTACATCAGTAGTTGTAAACTTTCTCATTCATTCTTTCTTTCTTTCTTTCTTTCTTTCTTTCTTTCTTTCTTTTTTTTTTTTTAAGATTTTATTCATTTATTCATGACAGACACAGAGAGAGAGAGGTAGAGACACAGGCAGAGGGAGAAGCAGGCTCCATGCAGGGAGCCCGATGCGGGACTGGATCCCGGGACCCCAGGATCACGCCCAAGCCAAAGGCAGGCACTCAACAGCTGAGCCACCCAGGGATCCCTCTCATTCTTTCTTTATTTCAGGGGGAGAGGGAGAGAGACTCTTAAGCAGACTCCACGCTGAGCTCAGAGCCTGATGTGGGACTTGAACTCAGAACTCTGAGATCACAACCTGAGCAGAAGCCAACATTTGGACACTTAGCTGACTGTGCCATCCAGGTGCTCCAGGGGTTGTCAAACTCTTAGATTGACTTTTGAGAATTTGCTTAAGAAGCTGATTTTGGAGGTACGCTGGGAGATTCTGCTCTTGTATATTTGGTGTCACCATAGGAAATTTTCAAAGTGCCTCAAATGATTTTTTATTTTTTTGAGAAAAGACCCCAATCTACCTTCTGAGAAACACTGCTCCAGATGAAATCCAGGGAGAGAATGTTGGAAGAGAAGTAGGACAACTTGGCATATCTACCACAGGGAGGAGGAGGTGGGATCAGAGGAGCCATCAGATAGGTTCTAGGACACCAGGCAGAAGGCAAAATGGAAGGAATAGACAATCCATGCCAGCAACAAGATGAATGATAGGCCAACACAAAGGAAAAGTTTATTTTTCCTTGAAGTTAAAGATATGAAAGTTAAAATCCTACATAGGACTTGACTTCTACTAAATGAGCCAAGAGAAAAGTCACTTAAAGGAAACACCAAATGGTAGAGAAATAATAGTAAAACAAATATGCTCACGCATTTAAAGTGATTTAAGCCTTTTGGGAAGCAATACAGTTTTTCCCATCTAGATCCGGGCATATGTGCATACATACCCCTCAATCCACTGATTCTAGAACTCAGGATTTTCCAAAGGTAATTGAACGGGATAAAAATGTTGTGAGAATGAAGGAGTATTTCTATGAGACAGCCTGAACGTTCAGTGAAATTACAGTGACATAAAGAAATTCTGATTCACATAATCAATGGAATCCGCTGTAATTTTTAACAATTTGACTAATTTAGAGACATAGTAAAGTTAGATAGGTCAAATAAAAAAGTGAGAATATAAAATAATATTTACATTGTAAGCCCAATAACATAAACATACTCCTGTGAGGAGAGAAAAACGGACTCATTTTCTGTCCCAGTCTCACGTCTCTAAATGAGCGTCGTGCTCCATGTGCCCGGTGGTATCTAAAGCAAGCCTCGGATACCAGTTGGTGTTCTGAGCAGTGATATGGTTCTCAGGCGGCCCAGGTAGCTCTGTAAACCCCCTAAACCCCTCCTCGCTGGTTTGGTTTCCAGATCTTCCAACCCTTGCCTCTTTATGGAGCTTTGGATGCCACCTGTGACCCTCTGCATCTAATATCAGCCTCTGGTCTGTCTCACTCCTGGCTTTCACCTTCTCCTCAGACTCTGCTGTGACTGGCTTTCCCAGTTTCAGACAATCTCAGGTAGTAACATCTACTTCAACAGTCATAAAATGTCTTTTTTTGCATCAGAAACTGCTAAAACTATCCAAATGTAAAGCTGTATCTAATATTGAAAAATACAATACTTTTCATATTCCTCCCTCATCTAAAATTCTGGCATTTGCTTCATTTCTAAATAATATACTTCTATAGCAATCTCTTTTAATTCTCTATTGCTGTATAATAAATTAAACCACAAACCAAGCAGCCTAAAGCAGCACATATTTGTTATTGCACAGTTTCTGTGGGTCAGGAGTTTGGGTATAGCTTAGCTGGTGGAGGGTGGACAAGGTCAGGGGGAGGATCTGGTGGCCTGATCTCTCTGGATATAGACTTCCCATGAATAAAGCTGTTTTTAGCTCCACAGGGTACCTCCCACCCCCACCCCTCAACATCTGCAGTAAGTTGCGTCTCCAAGTGCTGAGATTTCCTAGATCTGCTAGTGGAATTGGCTTAATGCTTATCAGCATTCCTTTCTGCTTGGCTTTTGGGTCACACTGCTTGCATCAGCTACTGCTGTGGATTTTAGGTGGGTGTCAGAGCCCAGTAGCCCGGCCCTTGGCCCTTGGTCAATTACACTCCTATAGATGGAGGTCTGAGCAGTCTCATGGCTGCTGCAAACAATTTCTTCTCTCATTCCCTTTATCTTTTGGATGATTCCTTTTTTAGGGGGCAGGGTGGAGAGTGTATTTAAAAAAAAAAAATCCTTCCTTTATTTTAGTGGCATCTAGGGAAGGAAAGGAAATAGATGGATGTAGTTCTGTGTTCATTTTTTTCAATCATTTAAGATGATTCTCTCCACAACTTACAAAATGTGTTTATACTTTTAAGGAAAGTTTAAAGAAGACGAAAAAGGTGATCTGAAGGGCTATATGCAGAAAGCCGGAAGATGATAGAGTTTGAAAAAGCTGTGGGACTTGCTAACTAGGGAGTCAGTGAATTTATTGTTGATTCCACAGTTTTGGGGGTGACAGCCAGCATGGAAGAGACTGAAGACAAGTAGGTGAAGACAAGTCTGTCAAGAAGTCAGGTGGCAAAAAGAAGAAGAGGAAGAGAGCATTACTCTAGGGGTGAGCTGGGTAAAGGGAAGGGAAACCTTAACAGGTTCTTAGTAAACATAAAAAAGAGCTAGAATGGAAGGAGAGACAGAGGACGCAAATAAGAAAGGACATTATGAGCATGGTCTACGAAGAGGCAGTGTAGGGGATGGGATCAAGAATGCACATGGAGGGCTAGTTCCAATAGCAAGAGGGATACCTCTCTCTCAGAGATATGAGCAATGGAAGGAGGGAGGTGCGTACATAAAGAGAGGTTTCAGTGGTCCATCAGTTAGGATTGCTTTTAGCTGCAAGAAGCAGAAACTTCACTACTGTGGCTTAAATAAGTAGGAGTTTAGGTGATAGGCAGCCCAGAACCAGCATGACGGCAATAAGACACTGCCAAGGACTCAAGATCTTTCCATCTTGCTCTATGAATGAATGAATGCATGCATGCATGCATGAATGAATGAATGGGCAAAATATTGGGAGGTAACTATGATATTCTCATTAGGACTTTTCTCTCTCAATGAGAAACAATGTGAATGACCAAACCGTGGTACTTTGTTTAAATAATCTGGTATGTTAAACTGAATATCATGTGGCTTTTTAAAAATATGTAAATGAGGTGGGAATGCAACCAAAACCAAAACCAAAACCAAAACCTAGATTCTGTAGTGTTAACTAAAATAAAACCTTAAAATGAGTACATTCAATGCAGTTCTGAAAAGTTGTATCTTACAATATTAAAGCAAGGAGAGACCATTGTATCTTGACACTAGTTTAGGTTTATGGTGAAAAGGGCTGGGGTTTTCCTTTCTTGATGATTCTTCTTATATTTCACCATAAAGACATTGATATATAATTTAAAAATTAAAAAGCCCATTTAGAACATTCCTTGAGCAGCTCTACAAGAAAGGCACTCCAAAAACGAAGGCATGATCATCAAAATATGATCACATCGTAAACACACACAAGGATGGTCATTAAATTCTGATAACGAGGTTCTAGTTGGAATGTTGGTGTGATGAAGTCTCCGTGAATCTGCTTGCTGTGGTCAGCCAGCACTGAGGACTAACCTAGATTTTGGGAGGCTGCTCGAGGGGTGGAATATGTGGCATCATCTCTGTGGTTCATGAACGCCTCTTCCCCAAATCTCTCTCTACCTCCTGCACAGGTCTGCAGTTCTTCGGGGGGAGCAATGCTTTCTTCCGTTCAAGGAGAGGCACTGTGACCTTCACACTGCGTGTGAATGATGGTGTTTTTCCAAAGGAAAGGTTTTAATATCTGTGAAGGGAAAGAAGTGGGGGAGGACACAGGGACATCTAGCCCCTTCCTGAATGTGCTATTAGGCATGAATCCAAAATCTCACATCAAATGGCCTTCGGTCCCTCACTCCTGAATTATCTCCTCTCGTCTTATTGTGCAAAGATTCACAGGGCTGGAGGGGCTGGGCCCCGCCCTCTGATTTATCCTCCTGCCTCTGTCAGGAGCTTCAAGTCATCCCAGTGAAGCTAGTTCCCCCTATTTTTAAGCAGCAGAAGAGGATGTTCTTCAACATCCTTCAGTCATACCTTCTTTGTCTGATAAGACTCACCCCAGAAATGCTTCCCTAAGCTAAACTTTCTAAACTACCTCCCTCACCTGCATTTTTTAAAAGATTTTATTTATTTATTCATGAGACACACACACACACACACACACACACACACAGAGAGAGAGAGAGAGAGAGAGAGAGGCAGAGGGAAAAGCAGGCTTCATGCAGGAAGCCTGACGTGGGACTCGATCCCAGGTCTCCAAGATCACACCTTGGGCTGAAGGTGGTGCTAAACCGCTGAGCTACCCGGGCTGCCCTCTAACCTGCATTTTACAGCCTGTTACTTGTTGGATTGCCATTAGAGATTGAGAATCCTTAATCATAGTCCTTCAGAATTTTTATCTGGCAGCTCTAACTAGGTGAGGGGTTAGTTACCTAATTGTCCTTTACTGACACTATGCTCAGTGACCTAGGAGCTCAGAGGCTGCTGGACAGTCTTTCTAGGTCTAGAATGTGAGGAGAGCAATATTCACCTCCCTCCTCCTTGCACACACCTTGTAATGACCCATGAGATAATATGCATAAAAGTACTCAGGGAAATATAAACAAGCTCGAGTTTAATATTTACATCCTTCTCACTTTTCCCTTGAGTCTTTGCTATTGTCGGAGCCTTCTCTGTCGTCCAGCACTGACTCGGGCATTTCATGGCATTCCCAGCAGGAGCCTCACAGGCTCCAGCTGCACCTGCTCCTGCCTGCTAGCTTGCAGCTCTGTGCAGTTCACCGTACTGATGGCTCAGTCCGAAAGGATTCCCTGGGGATGGTCTCTTTCCTTACCTCCTTTGCAACTTGCTGAATTCTTGGAGACATGTGTTCTCAACTGGGGGTGTTTCTCCCTTTTCCTCCCTTCCCAGCAGAGGACATTTGGCAATGTCTGGAGTCATTTCTGGTTATCATAGTAGTAGGTAGAAGCCAGGGACGCTGCCAAACAGCAGGCGATGTATGACAGTCCCCTAACCAAGAATTACCTGGCCCAAAATGTCAGTAGTGCAGAGGTTGAGAAATTTTGTTATAGATTAAAGCTCACATATTCTTTTTTTTTTTTTAAAGAGGCTTAGCACGGTCTAATTGATATATAAATAATTTGATGTGTTTGACATCACCACATGTGAAACTATCACTACGATCAAGAGAATGAACATATCCATTACCACCAAAAGTTTCCCCCATTGTTTTGTAATTTAGACCTCTGCTTTCCCATCCATCCCACCCTCTCATCCCCAGCCAATCACTGATTTGCTTTCTATCACTATAGATTGGTTTTCATATTCTAGAATTTTATATAAATGGAATCAATCATATGGCATATACTCTTTTTTTTTTTTTTTTGGTCTGGCTTCTTTCACTCAGCATAATTATTCTGAGATTTATTCATGTCATTGCTGAATGACTTATTCTTTTTTTTTTAATTTAAATTCAATTAGCCAACATTAGTACATCATTAGTTTCAGATATAGTGTCCAGTAATTTATCAGTTGTGTATAACACCCAGTGCTCATCACATCATGTGCCCTCCTTAATGCCTACCACCCAATTACATATCCCCCCACCTCCCTCCCCTCCAGCAACTGTCAGTTTGTTTCCTAGAGTTAAGAGTCTCTCATGGTTTGTCTCCCTCTCCGATGACTTCCCATTCAGTTTTCTTTCTTTTCCCCTCTGATCCTCCGCACTGTTTCTTATATTCTACGTATCAGTGAAACCATATGATAATTGTGAATGATTTATTCTTTTTGTTGTTGTTGTTAAAGAATTTATTTATTTATTCACAAGAGAGACACACACACAGAGGCAGAGACACAGGCAGAGGGAGAAGCAAGCTCCATGCAGGGAGCCTGATGTAGGACTTGATCCCAGGACTCCAGGATCATGCCCTGGGCAGAAGGCAGGCACTAAACCACTGAGCCACCCAGGCATCCCATGAAGGACTTATTCTTGAAAAGGAAAAAAAGCTTATGGTTGAGAATAAAGAGATACGACCTCTAGGTCCTGGGCCACTACTTGATGATTTACTTCCCAGATGGGATACCTCACTCAGCTTTTCTATAGTTTTTGTTTCTGTTTTGCTTTCATGGTCACTTCTTATCATGGTCCTCAGTACCTGGTCAATGAGCTACCTTAGTGGTCTCCTAATAGGAGACTTCTAGTTTCTAGTCTCTGTTTTTTTAATTAAAATCTCATTCTTTCCTTTCTCTCAGGAACATCTCAGAGAGCTGATGTGTCAGATATTAGCCTGAGAAATACTGCCCTGACATAGCATTTTTGTTTTCAAAATTCTACATTTCAGTTTTTATGCACGCACAGTGCATATACAGAGAAATAAATCTTGAGACATCATTTCTAAGTGCCAATACTTACCTGGTTTTGTCCACTTTGGTGTTCAGAATCTTCCCTGGAATGATATCCAGTCATGGTATCAATGTTTAGTAATAACAGGATGGATTCTTTAACTAGGGATTTTGTGAAGACCATAAAGAAATTAGTTGACAATAGTTGAACTCACATGTAATTGAGAATTATATGTCTTTTCCTATATAGGCAGCCTTTTCCTATATAGACATTATTACACAGTGATGACGTATGTTTTTGGAGTGGTATTCTTGAATAACTCTTAAGTTACTCCTTTCAAGATAACTGATAAAATATTTATTCTTAAGAAAATAGTGCTCTTTTTAGTCTGGTCTATAGTTTTCTTTTCCAGCTGTTTCCAAATAGCCGGATTCAATAGGGTGTGGCCAATAATATTTTCTCTTACCACCTAGTCTGCTCTGGGGTGATTATTTTCTTATATTAATATTTGTACTATTTTTCTCCAGCCTGCTCTTGGTTTTTGCATCTGCAATTGTCCCAAGTTCATTTTAAGTAACAGATGTCATTACTAGGGTGAGGATGTTTTTCTCTCCACATACACATATGCCCTGCCCCTGGTGCCTTGTTACCTGGAAAGGCTCTCTTCTGTCTATGATGGTCACTGTTCATCTTGTCAATTTAGTATTCCCTTCATTTGGTAGCAGCACTCTGCTTTCCTTTTAGGGGAACTCTCTGTCCCCTCTTTAACCTATTGATCTGAGTGCTCCTTGACCTTCAAGTGTCTTATCCAAGAGGTGGCAAGCCCATGACTAGGGTTGGGCCCATCAGAGTCTCGCCTGGGGGTTTCATCTCCAGTGGCGGCTGGAGCTGAGCCATTTTCTTTCATCTGAGAGATACTGACTGAAATTCTTGGAACTCTTCTTTTCTTGTCCTTCTTGAGGACTGCGTGTTCAGATCTTTCTTCAGTTCTAGGACGTTACCCAATGTTTTGTTGTCCCAACAAATTATTATTATTTTGTCTATATATATTTTTTTAGTCAGTTTTAATGCTTACAACCAAAGAACCCAATGGTATACAAAGTCTCTCTTTGCTTTTCTTTCCATATATGGTCTTTTCTGTTCTATGCTCCATTGACCCAAAGTAGAACGGAGTGCTTCCTCCTTTTATTTTTTTTAAAGATTTTATTTATTTATTCATGAGAGACACAAAGAGAGTCAGAGACAGAGGCAGAGGGAGAAGCAGGCTCCCTGCGGGGAACTGAGTCCTGGACTTGGACTCGATCCCAGGACTCCGGGATCACACCCTGAGCTGAAGGCAGACGCTTAAGCACTGAGCTACCCAGGTGCCCCAAGTGCTTCTTCCTTTTAGCAAGCAGATTAGCTTCCTAACTGTGGAATGAGTAGGAGACTGCCCTGATTGGCCTTGGTGGCCGTGGAAGAGCCTGAGGAATGCCTGGAAGAGCAACAAGGGGAGGGGGAGGCGGAGAGTGATTTCCCTGGGATTCCAATAAGACACCAGAACTGAAGGGAGGCAGGGAGAAAGCCCAGTGAGGACTTAGGCTCAGTAATGTGAGAGCCCCTTGCCTAAAGCAGCGGCAAGATTTCAGGGGAGGGCGAATGATGAATCTAGGGAGCCTGACCTTAGGCCCCCATTCTATCAATGGCAAAAATTCCTTTTCTGTATGCTGGTCATGGAAGCAGAGACACACCAGACTTCACAGGTTCACTGTGGGTTGGGACTATGAGGATATCAGCAGTGACCACGATGGACAGGAGGGTGGAGACCCTCACTCTGTTTTTCTGAGCCTCATGGAAGTCTGCTGGATTCTGGAAAGACCCTGAGGAAGAAGGAGATCCCAGTAATGCCTGAGATTGAAGTTCTTGCAAGGAATTGGGATTCTAAGAGGATGAGATGTCAAAATGGAAATTGATTTAATAAAAATAGAGATGTAGATTTTTTGGTATGTCTTAGTTCGTAGACTTGAGATTCATCATGGCTTTAAGCCCTTAAAAAATTCCTTCATCCATAGATGAATGAGTGTATTGAGTGCAAATTCTATCCCAAACATTAGCAAGACTGTGGGTAATGCAGACTCTGGCTGAGTCAGCCACGCTCCTGAAGCCGCCACCTCTGCTGGAGGCCGCAGCGGGACCTGCGCCCGAACCATGTTTCGCATCCAGTAAGACAATGACATCACTGTTTGGAGCCCTCAGGTCAGGACTCATCAAATTGAATATGCAATGGAAGCTGTCAAACAAGGTTCAGCCACAGTTGGTCTGAAATCAAAAACCCATGCAGTGTTGGTTGCATTGAAGAGAGCACAGTCAGAGCTTGCAGCTCATCAGAAGAAAATTCTTCAGGTTGATAACCATATTGGTATCTCAATTGCGGGACTTACTGCTGATGCTAGACTGTTATGTAATTATGCACCAGGAGTGTTTGGATTCCAGATTTGTATTTGACAGACCTCTTCCTGTGTCTCGTCTTGTATCTCTAATTGGAAGCAAGACCCAGATACCAACACAACGGTATAGCCGGAGACCATATGGTGTTGGACTGCTTATTGCTGGTTATGATGATATGGGCCCTCACATTTTCCAAACCTGTCCATCTGCCAACTATTTTGACTGTAGAGCCATGTCCATTGGAGCCCGTTCTCAATCAGCTCGTACTTACCTGGAGAGACATATGTCTGGGTTTATGGAGTGCAATTTGAATGAACTGGTTAAACCTGGTCTACGTGCCTTACGAGAGACACTTCCTGCAGAACAGGACCTAACTACAAAGAATGTTTCCATTGGAATTGTTGGTAAATACTTGGAGTTTACGATTTATGATGATGATGATGTATCTCCGTTCCTGGAAGGTGTTGAAGAAAGACCACAGAGAAAGGCACAGCCTGCTCAACCTTGATGAACCTGCAGAAAAGGCTGATGAACCAATGGAGCAATAAGTCACAAACAAGTCTATATGTGTATTATCAAATATGTAAGAATGCAGGAGCCCTTACTGATGACACTAATCTATACTTTGAACCAAAAGATGCAGCGTGGTCTTCTGGTATGTTTTAGGAATCGGTCCAGATGTGTTTTTCCCAAGTAACTTGTCTGAACCATATAATGGTGTGCATTTTTCTTTGAGAGGGTCTATATAATTATTTTCTAGAAAGTATCGTTATCTGTACTAATGTTTTTATATGAAGAACATAGTGTCTTTGTGGTTTTAAAGACAACTGTGAAATAAAATTGTTTCACCTGCCTGTGGGGGGAGAAAAAAAACTCTGGCTGAGTCTTCCAACAACATACAGCCTAATGAGAAAGAGAAGACTCAAATATCTTGGAGAAAGTCAGATACCCTTAAGAGAGATAATCTTCAGCATCTGACAACATTTTAAGAGCTGCTACATTGTGCTTAATTGGCAAATGAGTGGTCTGGTCAATAAGCAATATGAATTCCGTGGCTATAACATTAAAGGAAAGTGGGAGAAAAAAAATAATTAAATGCTTTTTGTTCCAGTAAGGGTGAGTTTGCAAGGTTGCCTGTTCTGAGAAAAGGAATAGTTTGTTGCTGCATCTCAAGACTTCCCAGGGAGGGAGGCCATGCTTTGCCAGCCTGTGGTCTCACAGGTCTCCCTTCCAGAGAAGGGGGTCAGGCCGACTGGAGCAGTTTGTAGAAATCAAGCAGGCTGATAATGCGCTTAAAGATGTTTTCTGCTTGTCCTTTTCCCCTGTCTTCTCAAATATACAGCACTTGTCCAGGGCAGTGTCAGAGGAGCTTATGTTCCTTTTAAGCAATGAGACCCAGCAGGCAGGGGATTGCTTGGGGATTAGGGGAACTCAGAGTGGCTTTGTGTGTCAGGGACGTGGGCCTATTCTTACATGCTAGTATATAGCACAAGGTTGTTGGAAAGCCTTGCTTAAAAAAAAATCTCAAGTTATGGCCAACTTGGAGCTCTGGGCTCTGATGTAGACAAGGTGAAGAGATCAGATGAAGTTCCTTAGAGAGCCAGGCTGCGGGGTTGGGTGGATGACAAAGGGATTTGAGAGTCATGTTAGTGCAGAGTTTCTTCCAGGATATTCTCGGAGTAACTCCTCCATTTTGGAGTTTGGCTTTACTGTCTGTAAAATGACCACAAGGATATATAGATAGAACTTGAATCAAAACCAACCAAACAAACAAAAAAACCAATCAAAATATCCTACATTAACATATTAAGGAGCAGTCAGTTATTCAATTTATAACAAACATTGTCCCTTTTTTAAAATAGATTTTATTCATTTATTCATGAGAGACCCAGAGAAAGAGAGAGAGAGAGACAGACAGACAGACACAAGCAGAGGGAGAAGTAGGCTCCATGCAGGGAGCCGACTTGGGACTCAATCCCGGGTTTCCAGGATCACACCCTGGGCTGAAGGTGGCGCGAAACCACTGAGCTACCCGGGCTGCCCACATTGTCCCCTTTTTAAGAATTTATGGTAGAATCTATTTACAGGGCATTTGCTTTTCATTAAAAAAGTGGAACTTGATTTGCAAAATGTCTTTAAGGGAAATCTTGAGGTGAAAAATCCAAATGAACTGGGGTTCCTCCTCCAGTGGGTTCTGGGAATAGGTCTGGATTCTGGTCCACGCTTTGCCTACAAATAGCTGGGTTCCTTTGAGAGGAGTCTTAGAATTGTAGAGCCTTTGTGTTGGGACAGAATTAGAGGTCATCTAGTACAACCTTCTTCTGACAAAGATATTTCACTGATTAATATTTAGTCTCCTTATTTCCTGGGCCTTTGTGGGTCCATCTGGATGATAAGATAAGTTGACCCTCAATTTGAATCAGAGACCAGGGTAGGAAGGGAAGGGTTGAGAAAGTAGAGGCCAGGATTCTCAAAAGACTAAATGGAATGACATCACAATCTAGCAAAGACCAGGCTGTCTAAGTAAGAATGCTTAGGGAGTGAAAGTCTGTGCATTCATTTGTTCTTCACAGGGATACCTTCCCTGGTCAAATGTGAGGAAAAATTCTGAGACCTTGAGACACTTGAAGTTTACCCTGGAACTTCCTGCAGTTCTACCTCAACATTTTTAAATGCTAAATATTATTCCAAGGTTGAGTAGCCTCGGCTGGCTGTTTCTCCCTTGCTTTAGGTCCCCCTGCCTTCATCTCTTTACAACATGTAAACCTCAAGGGCATGTGGTTGGGTCTGGCTGAAATCAGCTGAATGTTTATCCAGGGTTTATCCAAGGAAGAACCCTTGGGTCATTGTCATGGCAATTTTGATAATCCTGACAGGGTGCAGATGTGGCTGTCCAGGGCAATCCGAGAGTGCCTGCCACTCTTCAGCCTCAGACACTGCTTGGGGCAAATGTGGCTTACTAACCCTTTCTCTGCCGTCTTTGTGCAAAAAAACAGTTCTCAAAATTTTAGTTATAAAAACCTTGGACCAAAAAAGAAAAAAAAAATCAAATACCTCATCTGGAGTGAGGGAAAAACAACAACAACAACAACTCTGTAAAGGCTGGATATATCACTGGGAGAACTGGACAAATAGGCCATTTCTGCTTAGCTACATTGCTTCTTTATTGTGTATTCACATGTCTATTCACCCTCTCCAACCAACCACCTTCTTTCCCACTTGACTCAAATCTGCAGAGGGACTCCACAAGGCCGGGTATCTTTTATAGTTCAACTCCTGATGTCTCCAATGCCTAGCATTGTGTCTAGTCACTTAATAGAAATTCAGTAATGTTTGCTGGAGGAATGAAGAGCTGGACGTAAGATGGCAGAGAGATGTGCTAGGAGACTCCTGATGGGCAGAGAACAGATGAAGGTAGGAGTAAGTGGTGCAAAGAGGCAGGGGATCCTGGTGCAGATGCTGAAACAAAGTATAGAAGGGAGTGAAGCTGGTGGGGCAGGGTGAGGATGCCATACCTTCAGTGGCAAGGCCATAGCCACGGCTTTTAAGCATAGAATCGGGGATCCCTGAGTGGCTCAGCAGTTTGGCACCTGCCTTTGGTCCGGGGCGTGATCCTGGAGTCCCGGGATTGGGACCCTTGTTGGGATCCCGGCATGGAGCCTGCTTCTCCCTCTGCCTGTCTCTGCCTCTCTCTCTCTCTCTCTCTCTCTCTCTCTCTGTCTATCATGAATAAATAAATAAAATCTTTTAAAAAATGTTAAAAAAGCATGGAATCAATACCATGAAGATCAATGCCAAGAAAAGTGAAACTTGATATCAAAATATGTGGAGACCTAGATAGAGTTGGAAAGAGCTTGGGGCCAGAGAGACCCAGCAAGGAGGGTGAACTTGTCTCTTTGAAAAAGTACAGAGTGAAGAAGACAGTGCTAGGGGACCCTGAGACCTGTTATAGCTCTATTCAGCTGGCCAGGAGCATAGCCAGGAGATAGATTCAAATGCCCAAAGAGTTGGGTACCAACTGGTACATGAATGTTCATAGCAGCATTATTCATACTAGCTGAAAAGTGGAAATAACTCAAATTTCTATGAACTGTTGAATGGATATGTAGAATGTGGTATATCCATATAATGGAATATCATGTAGCAATATAAAGTAACAAAGCATCAAACCATGCTGAGGCACAGATGAGCCTCAGAAATACTATGCAAAGTGAGAGAAATCAGGCACAGAAGGCCCTATGTTGAATTATTCTATTTATATGAAGTGGTTAGAGTAGGCAAATCATAAGGACACAAAGCAGGTTAGTAATTGCTAGGGGCTGAGGGATGAGGAATGGGGAGTGATTGCTAAATGCATATAGGGTTGTTTTTTTTTTTTTTTTTTTTTTGCAGGGAGTGATGAAAACATTCTAAAATTAGATTGTGGTGATGGTAATATAACTCCATGAATATACGAAACCCCATCAAATTATATACTTTAAAAGGGCAAATTGTATGGTATGTGAATCCTGTCCTAATAAAGCTGTCATTACAAAATAAAAGAGTCCACCACCTTGCATAAGGGCTTAAGAGTCTCTTGGGCTTTGGAGAAGAGGTTGCAGGGGTTCCAGAGAATAAGAATGGCCAATAGATCCTTAAAACAAGTTGTTCATGTTAGTAAATAATGTTTATGTTCAAACCACTTCACAAGTCTGCAAATGATCGTCTTTTTCTTTCTATTTATTACAAATGTGGGCTGGTACAAATGCAGCTTGGATGGGGCCCACTCGTGCTGAGTGCTCCACGAGTCCCCCCAACTCCTGCTAGCTGCATGCCAGTGAAGGAACCCCAGGAATACCTGGGCTCTTGCTCCATGTGTCTCAGGGAGCTTTAGGAAGTGTCTCTTTCAGGTTTCACCTGCTTTTATCATTAACCTCTTTCTCCAGGACTTAATCTCTGCCGAGGGACAGTTTGAATGATAGACACTGTCTTCAAAATGACCCCTCCCTTAGGCTCTGATCCATGATCTTTAAATCAGGTTGCGAGCTTTGATACCATTAAAATAAGAGGCTTCTCTGGAAGCTGCCAATACTGTGTTGGTAAATCAGCTCTCCAGAAAAGAGATTAAGTTAAGTAGCAAATGGCAGAGCCAGGACTAGAGTCTCTGCCTTCTGACTCCAAAACAGGTGCTTTTAATCACTGGTCTACCCAACTCACTCCTAAAATACATTAGTTCACAAGATCTCTAACTGTACGGTCTTCAGAGAGGAAATGGCACAAACCAAGAGGCATTGGACTAAGTTAAGAAGATGGATATTCTAAAACCTCTACTACAACTGATTTCAAACAAACAATGATATATGTGATGTCATTGAACGTAGAGCGGGGAAGGTTAGGAATAAAAACGGCTCTTGAGGGGTGGAATGAGCCTGCTCCGGCATACCATCGCACTTGGGTCTTTAGGGCAAGTACATCCTGGTGGCTCTTTCACCAACTCTGCAGTCCCATTTAGATGGGTTTATCCTAGAGTATTCAGAACACATGAAACATTTCCACTTTTTCCCCCATATCCATTTATTTAACACTTGTGTAGGCACACAGGACTGAGATTAGTTATTAATGAAGAAGTGATACACATAGGTTTTGATGTGAACAAATTCCACAGCAAACTATTGATAGAGATGAGATTAGATCCTAGATTCCTCATGGACCCAAGATGGTTTGTTATCCTGCCAATTGTGGAAAGCATATGATTATGTAGTGTAGATCATATAAATTTATATAGGGCTTAAATGTAAACTAGTGGAATTCTTTTCGCATATTCTACCTAGATCCTAGTCTCCAATCTGGTAGAGAAACCTAAACTTTAGCATGTCATTAATCATTTTTCTTAGGTGTCCATCCTCACCTTTGCATTTTTTTTAATCAAAAACTTTTAAACAACCATCATCACAATCTAATTTTAAAGCATTATCAACAACCATCAGAAGAAACTCCATACATGTCGACAGTCACTCTATTTTTTTAAAGATTTTATTTATTTATTCATGAAAGACACAGAGACAGAGAGGCAGAGACATAGGCAGAGAGAAGCAGGCTCCACACACGAGCCTGATGGGACTCGATCCCGGGACTCCAGGACCACACCCTGGGCTGAAGGCAGGCGCTAAACCCCTGAGCCACCCAGGGATCCCTGACAGTCACTCTTTATTCTTGCTTCCTTCCACCACTGTCCTAACCTGTATCCAGCCACTAATTTGCCTTCTGTTTCTGTGGATTTTTGTATCTGGACATCGCATGTGAATGGAATGATACAATATGTGGTTTTATTGTGTTTGGATTCTCTCATTTAGTATAATGTTTTCAAGATTTCTCTGTGTCATAGCATGTCTCAGCACTTTATTCTTTTTTAAAAAAGACTTGTTATTATTATTATTATTATTTTATTTTAGAGAGAGAGAGAGAGCATGTGTGGGAGGGGCAGAGGGAGAGGGACTCCTAAGCAGATTCTGTGCTGAGTGTGGAGCCCAGGGCAGGGCTCCTTCTCACGATTCTGAGATCACGATGAGCCAAAACCGAGAGTTGAATGCTTAACTGATTATGCCACTTGGGTGTCCCCACTTTGTTCTTTTTCTATTGCTAAATCATATTACGTTATATGGATATGTCACATTTTGTTTATCATTTGATGGGCATTTGGGTTGTTTCCATTTTTTTGACTATTATGAATAACTAGTATAAATTATGAACAATTGTGTATATGTTTTTGTGTGGACATTAGTTTTTATTTCTTTTGGATATACACCTAGGAGTGGACTTGCTAGGTTATGTGGTAATTCTATGCTTGACCTTTTGAGGAATTCCCAAACTATTTTCCAGCATGAGTGTATTATTTCATAGTCCCACCAATAGTATATGAGTTTTGATTTCTCCACATCTTCACCAGCACTTGTTATTTTCCCCTCTTTTTGATTATAGCAATCCTAATATTTGTGAGGTGTCATCTCATTGTGGTTTTGATTTGCACTTCACTAATGATTGAGATGTTAAATGTCTTTTTATATGCTTATTGACTATTTGTCTTCTTTGGAGAAGTGTCTATTCAAATTCTTTGCTCATATTAAAATTGAGTTGTCTTTTTACTGATGAGTTGTAAGGCTTCTAGATACAAGTATCTGGGGGATCCCTGGGTGGCGCAGTGGTTTGGCGCCTGCCTTTGGCCCAGGGCGTGATCCTGGAGACCCGAGATCGAATCCCACGTCGGGCTCCCGGTGCATGGAGCCTGCTTCTCCCTCTGCCTGAGTCTCTGCCTCTCTCTCTCTCTCTGTGTGACTATCATAAATAATAAATAAAAAAAAATAGATACAAGTATCTGGTCAGATATATTTCTTGCAAATATTATCTCTCATTCTCTGGGTTGTCTTTTCACTTTCTTGGTGGTATCATATGATTTGATGAACATAGTTTTTAATTTTGATGAAGTCCAATCTACCTATATTTTCTTTTGTTACTTGTATTTTTGATGTGATGTCTAAGAAGTCACATAACTTAAGGTTATGATTGATTCCTATATTCTGTCCTGTGAGTTTTGAAATTTTAACTCTCACATTTAGGTTTGTGATCCATTTTGAGTTAATTTTTGTGGGTAGTGTGAAGTAGTGGCCCAACTTGGATATCCAGTTATCTTCGCACTATTTCTTGTAAAACTGCTTTCTTCAATGAATTGTCTTGACATGCTTATCTAAAATCATCTGACCAGGAGTGCCTGGCTGGCTAGCTTGGTAGAGCATGTGATTCTTGATCTTGGGGTTGTGAGTTCAAGTCCCATATTAGGTATAGAGATTACTTCAAAATAAAATCTTAAAAAAAAAAATCACTTGACCATAAAGGTGTTAGTTTATTTCTAGATTTTCACTTCTATTCCATTGTCTGTACATCGACACCCCTGCCAGCACCACTGTCTTGATTACTTTGTAATAAGTTTTATCATGAAAAACGTAAAGGATTTTATCAAATACTTTTCCTAATCTATTGAGATGATCATGTGGCTTTTATACTTTATTCTATTAATATGGATGTTAAACTAACTTTGTAAATCCCTTTTGTTTTTAACTAAGACCATGAAAATTTTGGAAAAGCCTGGCTGCTGTTTTCTGTTGCTTTTTGAAGTTTTGCTTTTGAATTAGGATCAGCCTAAAGGTGACTGTATTTAAATATTTTGTGAAGCTTAGCCATGGGATTCACTTCCAGGATAAACTGGGATCTGACAGCCATGTATCCTTTGGAGGTGTTATGAACTGAATATTTGTATCCCCTCTTCCCATTCATGTTGACATCCTAGCCCCCAATGCAATAGTATTAGGAAGTGAGGCCTCTGGAAGGTGACTAGATCATGAAGGTGGAGCCCTCATGAATGAATAAGGAGTTAGTGCCCTTATAAAAGAGACCCCAGAGACCTCTCTCACCATTTTTTATCATGTGTGAACACAAGGAGAAGATGACCATCTATGAACCTCACCTGAAACTGAATCTGCAGTGCCTTGATCTTAAAATTCCCAGCTTCTAGAACTATGAGAAATAAAGCTTTGTTGTGTAAGCCACCCAGTCTATGGTATTTTTGTGAGAGTAGTACAAAGTGACTAATACAGGGGACAATAAGATGGATGATTGTCTTGTCCAGGGGATCAGAAGTGGAGCTAGTGGGGCTAGATCAGGTGCAGTCAAAGGTATTAGGACTGGGAAATCATAAATGGCCTGATGCTCATGAGTGGGGTTCATAGGCGGGCAGACAGAGCTGTGTCTTGGGTAGGAGCCAGAGTGGAAGGGAGAAGAGGCAGGCTGAAGTGGTGAGTATTTGACGAGGTAAGGATAGGTAGAAACAATGCTTTTTAGAGCTTATATACCATTTATCTTGGACTGATCACCCTGGCTAGGCTTTCAACATATTGTGATTGCAATCTCTCATCCAGAGAGATACTGAACTTCTCTCAATACCCTGTTCTTAGCCACTAGGGCT
Source organism: Canis aureus (assembly GCF_053574225.1). Classification (NCBI taxonomy): domain Eukaryota; kingdom Metazoa; phylum Chordata; class Mammalia; order Carnivora; family Canidae; genus Canis; species Canis aureus. The sequence goes on from NC_135621.1 coordinate 53,448,328, forward strand.
TTTCAACTCATGAATATTCCCTGATGTTATCTTTTGGGACTGGGTTGGTTTGTGGCAGTGGTGAAGAACTGGGTGGGTGGAGGCTACCTCTTCTAAGGCTCAGGTTGTTGATGGTCAGAGCCCTGTGGGTTCCAGAAGCTGGTCCTTCCCACTTGGTGCCCAACTGACTATGGATGGATTTAGGATGGCATTCACTTTCTTGACTTAATTTAGTCTAAGGTACCTCTTAGCCTGGGACATTTTCTTTCTGAAGGGCTTACAGATATGTGAGTGTTTTAGGAGTGAGTGGGGGCAGTCCAGTGATTAAGAGCATCATCTTTGCTGTCAGAGAGACAAGAGCTTTGCCATTTGCTACTTACTTAACCTCTCTAAGTCTCAATTTCCTTATCTGCCAAATGGAAAGATTTTGAGTACCTACTTCTTAGATTTTATCTGAGATGTATATGGAGTTTGTAAACAGTGCCAGCTCACAAGTGTTCAACAGTAGCTGTTGCTATAATTAATGATGATTATGATGGTGCAAATGCTCCAGCCCTTTACTCTCCCTGATGATTGTCTGACGTAGCATCCAGTGCATTTTGGAGAGCATGGTACGTGGCTTTTGACCCTGGAGATAAAATTGGAAGACCAAGAAAAGAATAGAAAAATTTATTGGGAAGTTTGTGTGGACGTGCATGGAAAAATGAGCTCTTGCATTTGCATTTGATTTAGTTTCTCCAGCGGAAAAAAAAATGCTAATGAATATGATTAAATGGCTGTGCTTAATCCTGCAATTTAAGAAGGAAAAGAAGTCATTAGCGAGTTGATTCTTATTATTAATACTCAAGGTAATCAGCCTCACTTGTAGAGACTGATTAAAAGTAAATGTCCAAATGAAAACACTGGGTTTAAATTAATGAAAGTTGGAGCCCCAAATATTTAAGATGGTAATCTGTGGTTCCACAATAAGATCAAAGCGATTAAATTATTGGCCATATTTGAACAGGAACATGTGTATATTTTGTCTTTGTTTCTCTAAATAAGAACAGGGAGTGAAAATTTCTAGTCTGATGCTTTAATAAAAACTTTTCATTTTTCTTGCTTAGGTATTTGTTGTTTCGTTCAACTTTTGTTCCTTCTCTGATAGTCACATGGCTTTAAAAAATTCTGACAAGTCTTGATAGAAATGCCTCAGTGAAGACTCATTTGAATAGGTTCACCATCAGTCATTATTTATTGGCCTGCACTTTTACATGAGCTAAAACATTCAGTACTAACTTACACATTAGCAAGAAGATAGTGATAGTGGATCCCGGCAGAACAGTAAGGCTTTTGACAGAAGAAGATTGCCTAATTTTGGCCCATGCTGCCCTTCTGTCATCAGCTAAGATACCAAACTGTTTAGTGCTCATATACCTTGGTTTACCAGAAATATATGTTTTAGAGAAAATGAAATATTTGCAAGTTAAATTCTATTTTAAGCGATGTAAGGTAGCTTTCCCCTTAAATTATCTGGCAGATCTTTTGGAAAGAGCTACCAAGTGCCCTCTCTTTCTCATACCTTCAATTGTTCCCCCTCTGCTGTCTTTTTTTTTTTTTTTTTTTTGCTTTGGAAGGTACTCAGGTGACTCCAGGATCCCTTCCTTGGCCCCTGGCCACGACCAATCTAATCTGTTTTTATGAATTCAGTTTTTCTTAGATTCCATATTTAAGTGAGATCATGCAGTATTTGTCTTCTCCATATGACTTAACCTCACTTAGCATAATGCTTTCAAGGTCCATCCATGCTGTTGCAAATGGTAGGATTTCCTCATTTTTTATCGCTAATATTCCATTGCATATATATAAATCACAATTTTTTAATCCTTTTGTTCATTGATGGACACTTAGGTTGTTTCCATGTCTTGGTTATTATAAATAATGCTGTTATGAACATGGGAGTGTAGGTATCTTTTTGACTTAGTGTTTTTGTTTCTCTTATCTTTAAAAATAGCCATTTTAACAGGTGTGATGTGGTAACTCATTGTAATTTAAATTTGCATTTCCTAATGATTTTTTTTTTTTTTTTTTTTTTTTTAGAATTTTTATTTATTTATGATAGTCACACAGAGAGAGAGAGAGGCAGAGACACAGGCAGAGGGAGAAGCAGGCTCCATGCACTGGGAGCCCGACGTGGGATTCGATCCCGGGTCTGCAGGATCACGCCCTGGGCCAAAGGCAGGCGCTAAACCGCTGCACCACCCAGCGATCCCTGCATTTCCTAATGATTAATGATGTTGAGCATCTTGTCATGTACCCGCTGGCCATTTGATTGTTTTTGGAAAAATGTCTATTCAGTTCCTTGTCCATCTTCAAGTCAGATTATTATCATTTGCTATGAGTCATAGGAATTCCTTATATATTATGAATATTGACCCCTTCTCAGATATATGATTTACAATTGTTTTCTCCCATTCGGTAGTTTGTCTTTTCACTTTGTTGCTTGTTTCTTTTGCTGTACAGAAGCTTTCAGTGTATGTAACCCCACTTATTATTTTTTGCTTTTGTTGCTTGTGCTTTTGGGGTCATATCCGAAAAAAATCATTGCTGAGAACCATATCGAGGAGCTTTTTCTTATTTTTTTGGTTTCGGGTTGTATATTTAACTCTTTAATTTACTTGGAGTTATTTTTGTGAGTGGTACAAGATAAGGCCCCAGCCCATCATCCTTTTCAGTGTTTCCTTGTGACTCTTTATTCAGCTTTTCTACTAACTTTGTAGACAAATCATGTAAACTCTCTGTCTCATTCCAAATGTAAAATAGGTATTATATCAATGATCTTCTGGGTAATTGTGAGGATTAAACATATTAATCCTACATAAATATATGTGTAACAAGCCTAGCATAGCACTAAACATACAGTACACACTCCATAATTGTTGTTTATTTTCTTCCCATTTTTTCCTCTTTAAAATTTTGCTTTCACAATAAGGCATTAAAGACTTAACAAGAATGTTTAAGGAGTTATTATTCTTTGTGGTATTTGCATTTTATTCTAGGTAATTAGCTCAATCGATCATACTTTCATTCCATATCAATGAATATATTTTATGGGCCCCTGTATTCCAGAAACTGTGTTAACTTTAGCCGTTAAAAATTAAGCAACAAAATATTAGGTGTCCAATGTTCCTGCAATTTTACTTAGTGGGTTTGAACCTGAACACACAGAGCTGGTAAGATACTTGAATTATCCTAGTAGTATTAGCAGGGTCTTTTCCCTGTCTAAAAATTTCAGTATTGGTGGAATGCTTAAAAATGGTCACCAGAATTGAGAAATTTATTATCTCTGAAGGCAAGGACAGAAAGAAACAGACTCAGGAAAGACAGCACACCAAACATTGAAGGCTTCCCCAATATTGCTGTTTTGTCTTAATAGGCCTATGTTTTTGTCGCAAACCTATCTGATAGAAGTGCGTTTGGCATCATTCTCTAAGGATCCTGAACTTCATGATAAATGATTCAGAATATCTTCTGATGAGAAGCACTTGGAGGGGTCACAGATTTCCTTGGGGCAGCTTAGCCATAACAGAGATAGGACCATATGCAGAACTAGGAGAATTCAGGAGATAACATTTTGAAGGCTGAGTTTGCAGGAAGGGTATGGATGATTGCTGCAGGGACATAATCCTGGATTTCTTAGCATTTTTTAACCCAAAGAGCTAAAGAGCCTCTCACTTGCTTATGAAGAGAAGAATTGGCATAAGTTCTACCCACTTTACAGATGAGAAAGTGAGAAGCACAGATTCAAGGCCTTTTTTTTTTAAAGATTTTATTTATTTATTCATGAGAGACAGGGGGAGAGAGAGAGAGAGAGAGACAGAGAGAGACAGACACAGAGACACAGGCTGAGGGAGAAGCAGGCTCCATGCAGGGAGCCGGACGTGGGACTCGATCCCAGGTCTCCAGGATCACACCCTGGGCTGAAGGTGACGCTAAACAGCTGAGCCACCCGGGCTGCCCTCAAGGCCTTTCTTATGTGGCTCCAGCTTACCTGTTCCTCTTTATCTTCAATATCTAATATCAGCTTCAACAGCAATCACCCCACCCTTTTTAATCATTCCCCAATTAGACTAGGTTTTCTTCCCACCTCTGGTGTAGAAGAGGGAGATAGACTAATCCCAATTTATAGATGAGAAAATCGCAGCTCAGGAAGCTCGAGTGACTTGCTCAAGCTCACCTGCTTAGTCATGGCAAGGCTGGGACAAATTGAGGCTTCCAGACTGCCAATCCATTTCCTGACCTCCCTATCCTTCGAAACTTAGGGAAATGGAGGTCTTGGGAAGCCCCTCAGTGCATGCTGAACCTCCACATCCAGGTCAGCAGACGGTGCAGGTGGAAGAAGAGAGGAAGCACTGCCTATCCATCAGTCTCCATTTACTCCTTACCGGACGATCCTCCTTCTAGCAACTTAACCACTTTCCAGAGTCAGCATTTAGTGATGGTTGTAAAAAACACAAACAATTTAGCACACGACACTCTGAACTGTAAACTCCGGTAAATAGGATCGGGAGAAGATTTAAGTGGAAGGGACAACTGCTATAAAGACTTAGCAGGAATTCATTAGGCTCCACAGATAGAGCAGATAAAAGATCCATAACCACAGGCAGGAAGTGAAAGGAAAATCCTAAATCATCATGATGCAATGAGGTCCTGCCACAACTCATTCATCAGGTCATCCTCAGGGGCCCTGGCTCGAGTAGTCAAAGGGACCAAGAAAAGGAAGGCTCCGGTGCCCACCCTTTCCCATGAGAGCAGGGGCTTGCCGGCATGTGTGGTTGTGTCAGAGATTTGGTGGCATCTGCCCTCTTTTATTCATCGTTTCTTCTCTGATTATTTCTTTCTGTTTCCATGTACTATTATTTGCTTCCTTGCTCTTCCACCCTTTGTTCCTTCTCTTTCTCCTCTTTGCTTTCCCCTTTCCTTCCCTTTACAAAACCCTGATCTCTTTCTTTCTCCACCCACCTCTGCCTTTACCAGCCCTATGCAACCTCCTCTCCTTCCCTTCGTGTTTTCCGCTCTGCTCAGACTCTGCAAGGACTTGCCTTCCTCCTTTGTCTCCCACCACCCTGTTTCCTGTGGGATTTACTGATTTCCCCCGGGCTGTGTGCAGATTAGGGGTAGAGGCCCATGCATACAGGATTGTCTTTTCTTTTCTTTTTTTTTTTTTTTAACATTTCTTTCAGCACTTTTGTTTGACAGGAGCGGAGGGGTAGAGGATAACATGACCAGTTATTTTGGTCCTAAATTGTTTGCTTTTTATCATTAAATCAGATGTCCTTGGACTTCTATATTAAAACCAAACATAAGTAGGCTGAGAAATATCTTATTGTTTCTTTGGAAATTTAAAGGGATACAAGTGAAAAGAATAGTAACTGTTACAACTTGTGAGGTGCCTGTTTCTCGCCTCATGCTGTTTAGCATAGATTTTTCTAAAGAGAGTGCCAGTATGGTTTTCCATTCTCCTATTCTCTGACCTTCCCTCAGAAGGGATGTAACAGATTCTCAAGAATTGAGCAATATTTTATTGCAATTTTTATAGTTTTTGAAATAATTACTTGTAAGTGGAAATGAAAAACTGAAGAACTTTGGAGCAATGCTGCGTCACTTTCAATAAATCAAAAAGGAAGGAGAGTGGGCGTTGTTAAGTGACAGGGGAAACTGCTTAGAGGACAAAATGTGTGTGTGTGTGTGTGTAGTGTGTAGTGTGTGGCATGTGTGTGTACATGTGTATTGTTTCTGTAGGATTTTGAAGATCCATTCCAGTCTCATGAATTTTCTAAAATTGCTGGCGAGATTGTGGTATGATGAATATCTTCTCCCTTTTCAGAGTAAGGCTCTGGATGCACCCTTCACACATTCAGCCACAGTAAAAAAGCAATTTTCCATACACCAGGGGGCTGCAATTTGAGCACTGTAATGATTAGTGATTTCATCCAGTTGTGGTTGACCCCCTGCTCATTTTTATATATTAAATGTTAAAAAGGAAAGGGAGAAAACTTGAGAGTGCTGGTTGATTGAAATTCCAAGAGGAACTTCCGTGGAGACAAAACATATTGAGAAAAGCCAGGGTGCTGGGAAATTCCGGGTGAAAAAGAGAGAGAAATAGAGAAAGAAAAAGAAAATAATCACAACAGAAAGGTCCCCTGAAGTCTTTCTGATTGTGAAAGATGTTTGTATAGTTCTTAGGCTGTTCGTTGTGTCAGTTCCTATTTGATGGGTTTTCATGACCTCCCCGGTGCCATATCCCTCCTCTCTTTTCCCTCATTCTCTCCTCCTGCTTCTCCTTCTCCCTTCCTCTCCACTCTCTCTCTTCTTTTCCTCCAGAAGGGAGCTGTAAAATGCTTTCCAAAGAGGCAGGCTCTATTAGGGTGGCTGGTTGCCATGGAAACTCGGATTTCCAAGTCCTGCCAGAGTGATCCGGGGTCAGACCCCACTTGGGTCAGAGCCACTGCTGCCCCTGAGATTTCTGGGGAAGGGGAGGCCAGGAGATAAAAGGTCATTTGAGGTGTAGGTCAGTGTCCATAAGAAAGGCTAGAAAAAATGGCATCTAAATAGTTACTTCACGCTACACAGTTTCATACTATCCACAATTACATTTGCTGTTAGTAATATCGATGAGTGCGGCTGTGAATGTGAGAGGTTGAAAAATAAGAATAATTGCAGTATTTTTCTACTGTTTTCTTAACTATTCTTTATTTACGAAATGGTATGGGTTCATGTCTCTGAGGAAGGGTCACAGTTTGAAGAAATTTTTTTGCCAACTATCTCATATCAAACCTGGCACAAAGAGTTGCTATTTTTGTAGAATAAAAAAGTTTTGTAATGCCTAAGTTGCCTTTGTTTTCCCAAATCGACAGCATCACATTTTACAAAGTACATCAACATTTATTGATATTATTTTATTTGGGCCTAGTATTTCAACCTAGATCACAGAGGCCTCACCTCTGTCCTAGACCACATTTCCAGAAAGCTCAGTTTTCCTCTCTTGAATATGCGGATGGGGGCTTTCTCTCCATTGCACCATACTATGTTGAGGGTCACACTGTCTTGGAGGTTATGTACCACTGTGGATGGGGTCAGAGGTAGTGGGCTGATTAGATGAGGAGGGAGCAAAATTCACTGGCCTTTATGTAGCTTGGGGAAAATCATTTCTCTTTTAATTTTTCTCAGAGATAATCTTCCCTCCTTTTCTTACTCTAACTCCTTGACCCCCAAACCAGTTATTCTGCTGTTCATTCACAATAGACCCCGGAAGCCCAGAGCCCAAATCCTTCAAAACTTGTCTTTTGTTCCTGATGGCAAGAGAGTTTGCTCTTCCAACCATTCCTAGATGATGAGGGAAGTATTTATGTTCCACCCTTTAGAAAAACAACAACAAAAAAATGCAGCCACATTTGCAGTGAAAATATATCCCAATATTGTGACCATAAAGTCTATATGAAAATACTCTTTCCTCTAACTTGTTCACTAAACAGACTGATTGGTAAATGCATATATGGTAGGCAATTGGTGAATGCTCTGGTCAGTTGACACATTTTATTCAGTAGGAATTTTTGAGGCATGTATGATTTTGTAAGGCCCTCGGGGATGGAAGGGAGTCCTCCATTCCAGTTTGTGACATCAGCAAGAACTTACCCAAACTGTCTTTGATACAATCACTGCAGGCAAGCATCGATTGCCCAGCTCATATATCTCCTTCTTTAGCGGACACACCTCTCTACCAGTTGTCCTTCCTTCAGCTTTATCAAACCCCAAATCTACACTGTTTTCATTTATCTCATTTTTTCATTCTTTTCTATTTTTTTAAAAAAGGACAGGAAAAAAGAAAGAAAGAAAGCAATCAAGCATCATGTCTACCTTTAATCTATCATTCCCTCTTTCTTTCCCTTCCTGGCCAATCTTTTTTTTCAATGGTATTTATTTATTTATTGTGGTGAAATATGCATAACATAAAGTTTACCATTTTAGCCATTTTCAAGCATGTTGTTAGTGGCATTCAATATACTTCCATGGTCGTGCAACAATTACCACCCTCCGTCTCTGGAACTTTTTCATCTTCCCAAATGGAAACTCCGCACTCATTAAACAGTAACTCTCTGTCTTCACCCCTACCCCACCTCCTGGTAACCACTATTCTACTTTTAGGTACCTCATAAGCAGAGTCATATACTATTTGTCCTTTTATATCTGGCTATTTCATTTAGCATAATGTCTTCAAGTTTCATCCATGTGTTATAGCATATGTCAGAATTTCATTCTTTTTAAAGGCTGAATAATATTCCATTGTATGTATATTTCATATTTTTTTATTTATCCATTCATCTGCTGGTGGACAGTTGAGTTGTTTCCACCTTTGGCTATTATGAATAATGCTGCTGTGACCGTTGGTGTATCTGTTTGCATTCCTGCTCTTGATTCTTCTTGTGTATATCTAAAAGTGGAATTGCTGGTATCGCCAAACTTTTTACTTTTGTTTTGCTTTTTTAAAGTAATCACATAGACACAGTTTTCAAAGTCAAACAGTATTATATAACTTATAACAAGAACAGCAGTTGCCTGTTCTGCCTTTCTTCCTCTGAAGAAAACCACTTTAAACTCATCAGCCATTTGTTCTAAATTATACACCAATTGGCTGATTTTTCCACATTAGACATTATATTGATTTTCCACTATAGAAGATAAAGACTTAATTCTTACATACCATTGTAGAAGAATGTGTGCACAACAAATTCTCTTGTCCTTCTCTACGCACCCCCTTAGCATTGTACTTTGTATCTCCTTCTATTAAGAGGTAAAATCTCTTTGCCCACCCTTTGAATCTGGGCTGGCCATATGACTTATTTGACCAACAGTCATGTTGGCAGTGATGTTACGGTATTTATAGACCTAGACCTAGACCTCGAGATGCCTTGTGCCTTTGCTTTCAGCCTTTCAGAGCACTGCCCTGGGGTTCTTAGCAAATAAACCTGATCTAACCTACTGGAGTGTGACAGATCACATGAAACACAGAGGAGGTGTCCCAGCTGAGGTCTCTAGGCCCATCAGCAGCAGATAGCCAGCACCCAGTCCCAAGTGTGAGTGTGAGGCTATCCTGGATATTCTTTGCTAGTTGAGTCCACAGATAACAGCAGTTAAATGAGTGAAGAACTGCTCATTTGAGCCAGGTCCAAATTGTTAATCTACAGACTCATAAGCAAATAAAATTGCAGTTGTTTTTACTTGCTAAGTGTTGGGGTGGCTTACTGCACAGGGGTAGATATCTGATATAATCATCCATGACTCATACATATTTCATCTCTCTGTATGTTTCCAATATAATTTTACCATAATTTGATACCATCCATATTCATTATTTTCATATTTGATAACTATGTTAACATTGTTCAGTTTTTGAGCCAAGAACTATGTTATGAATGTTGTTCCTTTCTTGTTCAACTTTTGGTTTTCCTGTAGTTCTTTTTATCTTTTAAAAAATTTTTTACTTAGCTTTCTTCCATCCTTTGCTAAGTCTTCTTATATCCTCCAATAGCTCTGTAAAAGTGACTCTTAATCCAATTTTCCACACCATAAAACTGTCAGAAGATCTAGAAGTTTTATTTTTTTCTGGAAACCTCCCTCTCAGAGCCTTTTATGCCTCTGCTTTAATCTGGATTTGTTGCCCTTTAAAATGGCCGCTCAGCTCTTGTCATGGGACTTACCCTCTTGTCATAGTAGGGCTTCTATTTACTTCTCTTGCCCTGGGTCCCCAGTTCTTTGGCTCCATATCTTCTTTCTTGTTTTATAGTAACTTTTCTATTTTTCTGGAACTTATCCTCTAGAAGTTTTTTGAGAAGTGCATAAGAGGTATATTTTTCGAGCCCTTGAATATAAAGAAACATCTCTATCTTTACTCTTTTTTTTTTTTTTTTGAAGCAGCTTCTTTTTATTTATTTATTTATGTCACACACACAGAGAGAGGCAGAGACACAGGCAGAGGGAGAAGCAGGCTCCATGCACCGGGAGCCCGACGTGGGATTCGATCCCGGGTCTCCAGGATCGCGCCCTGGGCCAAAGGCAGGCGCCAAACCACTGCGCCACCCAGGGATCCCCTATCTTTACTCTTGATTCATAGTTTGGTTGGGTATAGAATTAGAAATTGGGCATGATTTTCTTCGAGTATTTTGAGTTATGTTTTCAAACTAGCTTACAGATTGCTCTTGAGAAATCTGATGCCACTCTTATTCTCAGTTCTTCATATGTTGTTTGCTCTTCTTCCTGGGATCTTTTCTTTATCACCTGGATTCTAAAGTTTCACAATTATGTCCTTGATGTGAATCCTTTTCTTCAATATATTGGACCTTTGCACCTTTTAATGTGGAAACTAATTTTTTTCTATAGTGCATATTATATATTCTTGTATTATATTTTTTGAAAATTTCCCCCCTCCCCCAGTATTTTCTCTGTTACTCTTCACAATTCCTAGTTTGGGATGTTAGACTTCTTAGATCTCTTAGTTTTCATTGATTTGTCTTTTTCATTTGTGTTTTATGAAATACGCTATGGACTGAATGTTCATATCTTTCCCAAATCATAGGTTGAAATCCTAATACCCAAAGTGATGGAATTTGGAAGGGGGTATCTTTGGGAGGTAATTTGGGTTAGATTAGGTCAGGGAAAAAAAAAAAAAGATTAGGTCAGGGAGCAGGCCCTCACGATGGAATTAATGCCCCCATAAAAAGAGGAAGATAGATGAGAACTCTCTCTGTCCACATATGCATACCAAGGAAAGGCCATGTGAGGACATAATTAGAATATGTCTGTCTGTAAACCAATAAGCAGGCTTTCATCAGACACAGAATCGGCTGGGATCTTGATCTTAGAAATCCAGAACTGTGAGAAATAAGTATTTATTGTTTAAATCACACAGTTTATGATAGTAGCCCAAACAGACTAGGACAAGATATTCTTAACTTTCCTTTTTAGCTCCTTTCTTTTCTTCTTCTTCTTCTTCTTCTTCTTCTTCTTCTTCTTCTTCTTTTTTTTTGCTGTTCACTAACTTTATTTATCAATGTCATGCACCTTATGAAGATTCTCAGAATAATCATAAGTCATTTTCTAAGCATATAATAAACGAACAGTGTTACTTAAAATTTTCATTCAGAAAGGAGATTTATCAGTCAGATAAATGGATATAATCCTCCAATATGAGTCACCAGCAAAGAAGATTCATTTCACAAATTCGTTTTGCCAGTCACTTGACATGTTTTGCATTATGACATAATTTAACCATTATAAATGATAATATTTTCCCACTTTTTTGAGATAAAAGGAAAAAATTTAATAGAGGAAACACAGTGTACATTCCCAGACCTCAGATTTACTCAGAGGCACAAGGGTTTTGTTGAAAGGCTATATAATTTATGTCCCTTTTTGGAAATGTCAATACAGTCTAGCCTAGATCACTAGGAGCACAGCAGGAGCACACCTTGAATAAGTTGCAGTAAAGGTGAACACATACCTTGGGGAAACCACTGGATGGCCTTGTAAGAGAGCATTAGAAAGAATATATTATAGGATATGCACTTAAGCTGGGTGATTTGAGGGATGGTCGAAGGAAGTGGAGTTTGCTCCACTTCCTTCCAGATGGATGGTATCAGGAAGTGATGGAAATTGTGTGATAGAGTATCTCAATAAATTGCATTTATAGGGATGACTGATTGGAGAGATAATAAATCTGTCACTCTTTTAGCTAAGAGAGAGGAATGTGCAGTATTCTAGCTCCTTTCTTGATTTGAAGTGTAGACCACATGTTCGGCTACCTCTTGACATCTGCATGTGGTTGTGTTTTATATCTACTCTCAAATTCAACCAGTTCAGGACTGACTTCATTTTCAGTAAAACTGCTTGTTGTCTGTTTTCTGTCTTGGGGAAAGGTATTACCAACTCCCAAGGAAACCAGCTGTCTGTGACACTCTTCTTCATTATCTAGCAATCAAAGTCCTATTTATTCTACTTCCTTAATGACTCTTAAATCTACTCACTGTTTTTTATCCCTATGACTTCTTCCCTATCTCTGATCATTGCCATATCTTTCCTGCATTGCCCTCTCTGCCTGTAGTTCTGATTTTGGGTGAACACATTCTAATTGATTTTCCATTCTGGAGCCAACCCTTGAGATTAAACTCAGGTGTTGCTCCTGCTACCTTTCATTCCCCAGGCTTCTTCTCTACATTTTTCTTATCTCTATTATACAAATTTTTCACCCTGAATATTATAGTTGCCTATTTCCTTGCTTGGCTTCCACTCTAGACCTTGAATTATATAAAGGCAGGACAATGGTTATTACATAACAGGTTCACCATAAATGTATTGCGAAAATCTCTGCAATACTCTCCTGTGGTAGAATATTTTATTTTTTGATAAGTCTGTCAAAAATTTTTCCTTTGGGGGTGCATGGGTGCCTCAGTTGGTTAAGCATCTGACTCTTGATTCCAGCTCAGGTTGTGATCTCAGGGTTGTGAGACTGAGATCCATATCAAGCTTCATACTGGGCTTGAAGGCTGCTTAAGATTCTCTCTTTCCATCTCCCTCTGCCCCCCCGCCCCCGCCAAAAGGCAAAGAAATAAATAATTTTTTTCCCTTCATACTGAGCTGAAATTGACCATCCTAGAATTTATACTCATTAATTGTAATTATATTCTGCAGCTATAAGCCGGGGGTTTTCTAGATTATAATTTCCAATTTCAAATATGTACTGCCTTTATACAACATCATAAGGTCTCAGAAATTTTCAACTTCCAGTATTCAAACCACATGCTCTAGAATGCCTCTCACACTTGGAAGTGGCACAAAGACTCTTCATCGAGTAATGTGTTCTTATTTTTGGTTTAGAATTTAGGAACTGCACAGTATGAAACCAGTCTAATGCCTCGATTTGATGCAGCCCTTCAGTTACTTGAAGTCAACAATTATGTCTCACTTTTCCCTAGGCTGATATCTTTCAGGTTGGCTCTCACAGATGGTTCTTGTACTCACTTCTGGATTTCTGTACCCCCATTTAAAGTGTGTGGTGACACTAGGTAATGCTACCTGTGTGAAATGGATCAGACAATCCCCTACCTGCTGTAGACCCTGACTGGCTATTACCACAGCCTAAGTTTGCTTTTGCTTTCTTTGGGTTTGGGGGTAGCCACATTACATTTGTGACTCCTAATTTCTACTGTTATTTATCAAGCCATATCCTCTACATCTTACACTTGAAAGTTGGGTTTATTTCTGTTGAAATGTATATGGTTATGTTGGGGCTGTGGTGCAATCTTATGATCATATCATACAATCTTATATTTTACTTTGAATTCCAGTTCTGCCACCCCATGTATTCTCTGGCCATCCCTGACTTGTGACATCAAAATAATGTTAGTTTGAGTTGTTGACCTGTACTCAATGTGACAGCAGCTTTGAAGGACATTTGTTGCATTAAAATTCTCCTTGTAAGTTGTTTTTCCTGTAATTCAATTTGCCTTGTGAATACTTGGTTTTGTGTTTGAATTTCACCCAGACTTGTATTTCACAGCAGGAACTTGCGGCAGAGAAGTATATTCTGAGCTAACACGTAATTAAGGAATATAATTTCTCTAAGAAATAATTTTCCTCTATAATAGACTGTCAAGATATAGTCCTATTCAAATACCTATTCAAATATTTGCTCATTGTTTTTCTACCACATAAACATTTGCAGGTGCGTTTTAGTAATAAGACAACTAGTTAAAAATCCTTTTTCTCTATCTCTAATCTGAATATTAAAAAAATCTATGGACTTCAATGTCCTTGGAGACAGGGACAATCCTTTATACTTTTCTATCAGCCTATAACTCCAAAAACCTTCCCAGATAACCAGATTTTCTCTTTCCTGTGTCTACACTCCCCTTGTACTAGCTCATCTTTCTAGAATACCTACCCCTCCCCCACACCCCATGTACTAAGAGTCCTATCATTTCTCAAAGCTTAATTTGTTTTTTAAGATTTTACTTATTTATTCATGAGAGACACAGAGAGAGAGACAGAGACATAGGCAGGGGGAGGAGAAGCAGCCTCCATGCAGTAACCTGATGCAGGACTTGATCCTGGAACTCCGGGACCATGTCCTGAGTGGAAGGCAGACGCTCAACTGCTGAGCCACCCAGGCATCCCTCTCAAAGCTTAATTTAAATTTCACATCCTTTGAGAAGTCTTTCTCAAGAAACAGTTGAACATCAATTTTTCTGCACCTTGAATACCTAAGGTACTACTCATTATGTTATCTATTCTTTTTGATATGGGATTTATATATATTGGTATTATTTGTTGAGCTGAATTAGAAACTCCCTGAGGGCAGAGACCAGGTCTTCTTTCCTAGGTGATTCCCAACTATTCTTTTCAGAGTGCTAGGAGCATCATATAAATTTTTTTAAATTGAGATTTTGGAGCACTCAAAGGAAAATGTGCCTAGGAAAGCAGGGCTAGGGGATCACTACTTTTCTTTAACAACAAATAAGAAAGAAAATGCTCTTGAAATCACTGAAGTGGTACTCCTCGGTGCTGCTGCTCCATTGTTTTTAATAGTCTACTTTTAATAGTCTAATTTTTAATAGTCTAATTTTGTCATGACAAAAATTTTCACATCCTTCTGTAGGATGATCAGACAGGGAAAGGACTGGGGAGGAGAGGCTGTGATGGGTGGTCCAGGCACAGGGCAAAACTAGACACCTGCAGTTTCCAAGACCAGGCTGTGCACATTTGGAATCTCTCCTGATCTTCAGCACAAGGAGCACATAATTTGATTTTTCATATTTCACTTTTTTTTTTGCCAGAAAAAAAGAGAAAATCCTTGAATATTTTAGGAGACATTTATCAGTTTTAGTTAAGACCATCCATTTGGTTTCAAGGCAACAACGCATGTTTTTTTCACTGCCCTCATCCTTCGTAGCTAATCTGAGAGGTTAGTGCTGAAGAATTAGGCTTGACTTTCTTTTTAAAAAGCCCAATATGCAGTCAGTCAATGCAGGTCATTTTCCCTTCCCAGAACTCTACATAGGCAATAGAGCCATCTACCTTTTCAATGGTTGTTGGACATTTATCAGAATCCTAAACTGTGTTATGCAATTGAGCTTTCCATCTGCTATCAGTGACTTGTACCTTTTTAACACATTCCAGACCTGTTTTCAGGGGGCATTATTACATAGCAAAGAATTAAATTTACCCAAAGAGAGATCTGATCTTTGTTCCTGCTCCTGGGAGATGACCTCTAAATCCTTGGAATTTCCAGAATGATAGGAGAGTCTGCTATTCATGTTGGGCCCCTAATAATTCCTGCTGACAAGATGATTCAGGGAAGAGATCTTTGGCTACACCAGAAAGAGCAAACATGGTATTAAGGTTTGGGATTTGAGGCAGGTAACTTCAGTTTGACCTCCAGGGAGGAGAGTGGAGCTAGAAATGAGTTCAACCAAGAGGATAATGATCTAATCAATCATGCCTATATAATGAAACCTCAATAAAAAACTCTGGACACTGAAGCTTCAGTGAACTTCCCTAGTTGGGAATACTCTATGTGAATTGCCACACATTAGTACCAGCCCTGAGGATGACAGACTTCCTCCCAGATCTCATTCTCTGCTTTTCTTCCTTTAGTGGGTTCTAACTTATATTCTTCTGCTGTAATAAAACTGCAACCATAATATGTACAGCATTTTTATGAGTTCTGTGAGTCATTCTAGCAAATTATCAAACCTGAGAGTGGTTGTGGCAATCCCTTGAATTTGTAGTCAACTGGTGTGAAGCGAAGGTGGCCTTGGGGACCTCCAAACTGGTGCCTGGAGTCTGAAGTGAGGACAGTCTTGTGAGGACTATATCCTCAGACTGTGTGGTTTGTTTCACTCATTATAGTAGTCTATCAAGAAACAGAAAATAAAATAAAAGGTTAACAGGAAGAAGAATAGAAAACAAAGATATTTATGTCAGTGAACCCAGGTGATGGCCACCAAAGAATGAAAAGTTTACATGGGCTCAAGATACTTTGGAAGCCCAAATATGCTATTGTGTCCTGGGCATTTTATTTGCAGATAATTTGGGGATAAAAGGAAAGGAGCTATCCAGGAATATCAGATATGATGCCTTTTGATGATGAGGGCCATGGAAGAAGCAGAAAATGAGAGTGCAAGCAATTGGTGAGGGGAAAAAAAAAACCACCCTGAGCCAGTCCTCATTTTTCCTCCTCATTCTGTTGTTGCTACACAGATGACTTCACCTGTTATGAGTGAGGTGAGAAGAATGGGACATTATTCCTTTATTATTTTTAAGAGTGCTTATTATAACAGCACTTTCTAGCCAGTAAGTCCATGTCCAGGTGGGTACTCTAAAAATCTATGAACAAAATGATCTTTATCTATCTTCAAAGTTCTCTTTTCTCCTCTTGTGACTTCTCTCATGAATGGTGAGTGCTCCCCTGGAAGCAAATAACACCTTCCAATTAATAGCAAGCACACAAACTCCAGATCTTTTGAAGTTGGCCTCAGGTGGAAGAAAATCTACTAAGGGAGGGAGAAAGGAAGGAGCCAGGAGGGTTGGCCTGTTCTTAGATTCATCTTCCTTTAGAGATTTCTTGAACAAGACCAACATGGCTGGCCTCAAGGGTGCTGCTTCCTCTCAGCACTCTGACTCAAACAAATTACAAGTGTCCCTTCCCTGGCTTCTCAGTAGTGGAGCCAAGACAAGACAACGTATTCAGGCAGATCTTATCATGAGCAGAACTGGAGTACAGCTAACTCTGTGTGCACAATAGTAACACAGTACTTCTTTAATCTGATATCTTTTTCAAGTGTTGTGTTTGGGAAGGAGAAAGACTTGTGATAGTAGAGTGTAGCCTTTCTTTGATCCCTGAGGAATTTAGCTACTAACTCAGGTTTTTCAATGATTCAAAGGATCAAAAGTTTGATAATTAATTGGTTTCACCATCCTTGGAAGATCTAACCCTCAACGATCTCTCCCCATCCTTCTAGCCCAAGCCATTTATCAATCATTCTCTATCCTTGAAAGGAACTTCAGAAAATACAATCTCCTCTTTGCTGCATTTCCAGTGGTGTTTTAGCTCCTTCTAGAGGGGCACTCCAGGCAATGGCCCAACTGACTTGATCTCTACCATACACTGAGGGTCAGTAACTACCATAGTGAGAGTCGTGTGAAACTAGGTAATACATCTCTTGGAACTGAGGCTGTTCCTATCTCATTCCTCCATGTTGAGGGACCCTTGAGAAAAGATCCAGTCCAGCATCTTTCATTCTCAGCTCCTGGTGTCCCTTTTAGTATATGTGCTGCTGAAGCGAGCACCCTGGTGTCCCTTGATAGGGAGGAAACCATCTTTATACACACTACCCAGTGATGCCCTTCCAGGCATCCAGACCTTATGTCTAACCCTTTCAGCTTTTTTTTTTCTTTTTTGAGGACTAGCCTGTACCCCTAGTACTGGACACCATTAATGACCCTTCATGAGACCATGAAGTTCCAGGGGTGGCCTTCATCCTTGCTGCTCTTTATAGAATAACCATAAAAGAACATATTATTATAACCCCAGTAGTCATATCACATTAACAGTAAAAGGAAGCTTTTTTCTATTCATCTTTCTCCCTTGGCTGCCTTGAGTTTTACATTCAAGATGCCTGCACTGCTGCTGTTAAAAATCTCTTTCTTCCTCTTCTCCACTCAGATGTGAACCCAAACACTTTTTTCAATAAGCTGCCTATTATAAAAGAACTGATAAGCTAAATTGTCAGAAGGTGCTCCTGGCTGAAAACAGCTCAATGGGTAATTCAACTTTGGAGTAACAGTGCTTTCAACTCAAATGAGCCAAGCTCTAAAGGTGGACTTCTGTCATTGTTGCAGAGCACTGAGAAGATATTTTGGGTCAAGAAAGACCTCCTTGTTCTACTTTAATCACATACAGAAGTAGCAGCTTATTTCAGTTATGCCTTCCTGATGCCTGTCTCATGGCTGGTTGCTTGGGCTGTTCTGTAACAGAGTGAGAGGAGAGTTAGAAGAAGAAGGTTCCTACTTTGAAGCCTCATGTTCCCCCATTATTGAGCTTCTTATAGTTTGTGGCAGGGGGAACAGTAGGTGGTGAGTGTGCTGTGGTTCGCCAGGAGATATTCAGAGCCCTAGGGTAAGCATGACAGTTCTTCTGGGGCATAAATTTGTTCTTGAATATTTGGGGGAAAATAATTGTAGTGGAATTACTTATTGAAACATTAATTCGCATTTTGTTTTTGAGGCAGTTGAAACATCAGAAGGAATGAGAACTATCTGTATATTTTTCTGAATTTGCAGAAGGACATTGTATTATTCCCGTGTTACAGTAGCAGCTTGAAGATAATTTATTTTCTAAGGTTTTAAGAAACCCCCTAACCTCTGGAATTATGCTAACAGTATATGTGTGTATACGTGGGGATGGAGGGCTATGGAGAAGAGAGTGGAAATGGTAAGAGATGGGAGATTTTCAGAAGCCTGGAAAGGGATGGAGGTCTGAGAGGGGCCTGGTTGGGAGCTGATAGGACTGCAGAAGTGCAACTGGGGTGTTAGGTGCTGGGTACTGGCTCCAGCCTCAGCAGATATCCCAGTGGCCAAGCCGAGGCTTAGCAGAAAAGCAGAAAAGAGCTTCCTTACCCTCTAACTCTAAGGGCCATGGACAGTTGAGCAATGAGCTCATTGGCGGTGACCACTACATGCCATGAACAAGAGGCCCTTCCCCAAATATTCTGTCCTGCATACCCTGTGCTTTTGCCAAGACCTTGAGGAGTAGAAGTGGGTATAGAGTTATAGGACTGAAAAAGATAATTTCCTGATCATCTGGCAGGGGAAGGAGGAGGTCTATATTAGATTTAATGTCTTTTATAGAGAAAAATTCTGATATTTGTTGAAAAATTGGTATATTAGGTATCTATTGCTGTGTAACAAATTACTCGAAGCTTTAGCATCTTAGAACAACAAACCCGATGCTTGGCTGGGTGCTTCTGGCTCAGAGTCTTTCTCAAGGCTTCAGTCAAGGTGTCAGCTGGGGTTAGAGTTATCTCAGGGCTTGACAGGGACAGGGTCTACTTGTAAGTGCATTCACATGGCTGTCAGCAGGCCTCGGGTCTTCTCTGGATTTTGGCTGGAGATGTCATTTCCTTTCCTGTGGAGCCTTCCAGAGGGCTGCTACTCCTAATGTGACAACTGATTGCGTCAGAGCAAAGGGAAAGAAAGAAAATGAGTAAGTGAGAGAGAGAAAGAAGGAAAAATAAAAGGTAAGACAAGTTGGGGGGAGAGAAAGAAAGTAAGCCTCAGAGAGAAATAGTCTTCTCTCAATCTAATTTCAGAAGTGATATTCCATGGCTTTGTTAAGTTCTGTTAATTAGAGGTGAATTCCTACACAAGGGGAAGGAATT
Organism: Canis aureus; assembly: GCF_053574225.1. Taxonomy (NCBI): domain Eukaryota; kingdom Metazoa; phylum Chordata; class Mammalia; order Carnivora; family Canidae; genus Canis; species Canis aureus. Next base: position 53,467,779 of record NC_135621.1, read on the forward strand.
ATGCAGAGACATGGATACGAAGTGGGATCACTGGGAGCGATTTTTGAGGCTGTCTACCACACCTTATTTTGAGACTGCAATTTTATTCTGTCTACACTTAACCAAATATAATTATGCTATGGCACAAAGGTGCAGTTCTGAGATTGTTCATTCATGGTCCTTTAGTGCAAAATATTCGAGAAGCTTTGTATTCATATGGCTCCTAAGTTTAAGGAATTATCCTAAATTGGGCTTCAGCTTGCTGGTCCCTGGGTACCATCTGAGGGACCATGAAAACACTAGGTAGGTGAAAAGGAAAAGAAAATGTGTTTTGCTGAACACTGTGGAAGAGATAGAGGAAGAATAAGGCATGGGTATAACATGATTAAGTTGGAGCAGCACTAGGAGACAGAACAGAAAACAGACTGCAAAGGATGCCTCGGTGGTTCAGTGGGTGAGCATCTTCCTTCGGCCCAGGGTGTAATCCCAGGGTCCTGGGGTCGAGTCCCACATTGGGCTCCCTGCAGGGAGCCTGCTTCTCCCTCTGCTTTGTCTCTCTCTCTTTCTCTCTCTCTCTCTCATGAATAAATAAATAAATAAGAATCTTAAAAAACAAACCAAAACAAAACAGATTGCATTTAAGACAATGTTGACAACACATTTTCTTTATACCCAATACTGTTGGTAGACATAGGGTGGGACAAGGCAAAATGTTAATGTGCTTAACTTAGTGTTGGGAAGATATTGAAGAAGAGGAGAAAACTGAGCTGCTTCTGAAACTGTGCGGGTATAGGTGGGCTTTTTCTGTCATTGTCTTGCTCCTCATCTTCAATGCGTCTCTTTGGGGGTGTCTCCTGCCTGCCTAGCTCTGTCATGGGTGGAGAGCACAGCCCTCCTTCAGGGAGCTTCCTATGGGGCCTGGGATGCCTGGAAATACCCATTCTGAACAAGGAAGCCCCTCCCTTTTTTTTCCTGAAAGGGATAGTCTTTGGGGGTAAAGGGCTAATTGGCTAGGATAAAACCAAATAGGTTCCCCTAAAAAAAAAAAAAAGATGTTTAATCAAGGATTTCAAGAAAATAACTAACCAGCTGTTTGGAACTAATTAAATGTAATTGTTTATCTGTTATAAAGAGTTAATGCACCACAAGGAACACAATCATTCCTTGAATTCTAATGAAGCAGAGATTTGTTCGAAGCTCTAGAATGAAGAAAGATCCAGGGTTCTGTGAAGTGATAGGTAAAAGTTTTCTGAACTCTGAATTTGTGTAATTTGTAAGGGAAGGGATACTAATTTCATTCATTTTATTCCCAGGAATGGCTTGTCAGAGCTTACAAGTCACAATTTGGGGATTTAATGAGTTGACATTTTCAGGCTAACTTTTAAAGTAGTCTTGGCTCTTACCAGGGCCAGTGTGGGCTCATCCTTCCTTCTTGATCCAGAGCCAGGAGTATGAGGTTTGAGTCCTGACTGTCTAACCTTCCTAGGGTCTGGTACTGGGCTTTAAAATAGATGCCCACAGGCTGGCTCAGGAAAGCAGTGGTTGGGTGATGGTGAGTTTAGCAGAGCCTGGTTGGCCTCATTAAATTTAGAAGTTGTGATCTTGTGTCTTTGCCCAAACAAACCTTGAAGTTACTTTGTTCTTTCCTCCTCTGACAGTAAAAAGCTGATTAAATTAGGGAATTATAAAAAATAAAATGCAAATATACATTAACATCTATTTATCTACCACTTACTTACTTACTCATTTACTTAGGGTAATTATCTTTATTTTAACCCGAACTTTCAGGTAAACACCAGTCTGTTGGTATAGGGCCAAGACTCCTCTTTGAGAATATTGCTGATCAAAATTCTGTGTTGTCTTTCTTATACAAACCATTCCCTGCAATGCATCATCTCTGATATCTAATTTTAGTATTTTTTAAGAAGTGGAGTGAAAGTTGTATTCACTTGCAAAGTAGAATCTTAAAATTTCACATTTTCTCTCTAGTCTTTTGTAATTGTCTCACATCTAACTCAGTAAGTTTTTATTAGCATGCTATGACTGAGATTTTTCAAAGCATTCCATTTTATTTTTTTTATAGAAACTGCTCTTCCTTTTCACACTCATATTTTATCAGCATATACAATATTTTGTTGAATTAGATATTTATGTTAATATATAAATTACATTTAATGTTACATGTTAAATACATTAACACAATAAATGGCAAACCACTTTTGGGAACAGACAATTTACTCTTGGAAAATATAGAACTCAATTGGTGGGAGGAAAAGAGGGTATTACTTATTGCTTACTAGATTTGAGCTCAGAGTGCTGTATGTTTTAGAGAATAGAGGATGTCAGTTAATCTAGAACAGGGGTTAGCATTCTTGGTCTGTAGAGGGCCACAGAGTAAATGTTTTCGGCTTTGCAGACCATTTAGTTTCTTTCGCCAACAACTCAACTCTGCCATTGTAGCACAAAAGCAGCCATAGACAATGTGTAAATGGATAGGTGTGGTAATGTTTCAATAAAACTTTATTTACAAAAACAGGCAGTGGGTGGGATTTAGCCTGAGGGTGGTTGTTTGCCAACCCCCGATCTAGAATACTGCTTTATTCACGTAGATTAAGAGAGTTTTTACTTATCATGATTCAATTCACCAAATATTTATTGAGTGCCAACCTTGTCCCCAGCCTTTTAGATCTGTGATAGACAAGGTAACAATGTGGCTTATTTTTCCAAGTTGTAATATGATCCATGCCTTTGTACTCACTCTTCTGTGGCCTAGATTATTTTCCATGCCTCTTTTATAACCTGGCAAATAAATTTCTGCCTGTCTTTCAAACTACATCTCAAAAACCACCTCCTTAGGGAAGCCTTCCCTTGTCTGCCAGCTGACAGAACAGCCCTGCTTTGGGTTGCTGAGGGATTCCCTAGTGCATTCTCACATTATAGTGTTTATTATGTTGTATAGTAAAAAAAATGGTTTCCATCCCTCTCTCTTTCTAAACTGTGACCTTTTGAAGGCATGGACTGAGACTCAATCATGTCCATGGTCCTTTGTACATAGCAGGTGTTCATTAAATGTTTGTTGAATGAATGACAAAGTCAATCTGGCAAAGCATGAAATGCAGAGACCATTTGAGTAGGCTTTGCTATTACTTATGTGTATGTATTTTGACCTTATAACTTTTTCTTTCTTTGTATTTCTTCACCACAAAGATGGAGGGAGTTATGGCAGCTGTTATTGACAAATTTTCCTATCATTCATTTTCTCACAGAAATGTAAATTTATTATTTATATACATTAAAAAATTGGATATATATGTATGTTTTAAGGTCAAATTGTACTACAAGATTTATAAGGCAGACTCTGTTGATTGACTAGTCACAGCCTTTCTCAACAACTTTCTCCTTTGTTCACTTCCCACCTCTGAGAATAAAAATCCATACCTTGCCTTTACTAGGTCTCTCTCATCTGCAGGGGCCATGTGACCCAGTTCTAGCCAATGACATGTAAGGAGGACTTTGCTGCAGATCTTTTGGGAAAGATTTTCCCTTTCTAATTGTAGTGGAGATAACCAGGTGTTCATCATTTTGTTCTTCCCTTTTTAGAACTTCCAATTTTTTTTTTTTTTGCCATGCATGTGGCTGTCAGGAATAAATATTATATTCTTCAGCCTCTCTTGTAGCTACTTGTGGCTTTGTGACTAAATTTTGACCAACAGGCTAAAGCAGAAGTGCTCTTGAAAGGCAGCTTTCAAGAAATTTCCCTAAAAGAGAAGTCTTCTGTGATGACCTTGTATTCATATTTCCTTCTTGCTGGCTGTAAGTTGATATGATATGTTGATATGATGACTGGAACTGGAGTAATATCTGGAACCATAAGGTGACATTGGAAATGGAGGCTATGTCTAGTAGAGCAAAAGAGAGAAGGAGCCTTGTTCTCTAAGGGGATAATGAGCAGAAACTCCAAAGCAGCCCTGGACCATCCACCTCCAGACTCTTACATGAAACAATGTTCTGCCTTTGTCTAGCCCCTCTTTTTTTGAGTCTCTGTTTCTCATTACCAAGTTAATCCTAACGGATACAGTAATGAGAGAAGAGAGTTACAAGAAGGACAAGTCTCTCTCAGTCATTGGCTATTCTGTTCTCTATGTCTTGTCTGTGAAAACTAGATGTTTGGAGCTGTAGCAGTCGTCTTGTGACCCCGAGTGAACAAAGATAAATGACACACTGAGGAAGGTGGAGGTAGAGGTTGGAAAGAAATGAGCACTCGGTGATATCCCTGAGCTTCCAAATCAATCCGGGGACCACCTATTTGTGCACATTACTTTTAGGTAAACCACAAATGTCCTTTTGTGATAAGCCACTGTTTAGTTCAGTTTTAGTGTCTTTATTAACTTAGCTTAAACTAAAGCAGTAGACCCATGTCTCATGCCTGCTCACCTTTATTCTGCCTCTTAAAGAAAACCACTTTGTACTTGTGATTCTTTTCCTCTGCCATTGAATTAAATGTCTAACATTAAAAAAATGAGGATTTTGCTTTCCTAAATCACTCTTTTTACCTACCTCTCTACTGTCTCATCTTCTGTTTCTCAATATAGCTAATCCCACTAGTTTTGCTCATCATGACTTTGTCAGTATCACTCACAGCTGAGTCATGTAGTGTTCTAAAATTTCATTTCCTCTGTTTGCAACATTTTTCTTGGCATAGTTAATTGACTTGCTTTTTCATTTGCTTCATTTCCTATGTATCTATCAATAACTCATTTCCATATATTTCACTAGAGCTGTAAAACTCTTTTTTTTCCATTTAAACACACAAAGTCACTAGATATTCCTTTTTCTTCTGGGAGCCATTTCCCCTGGAGCCTTCCATCTAACCACCCCATCTGGACTGGTTGCTGTCTCTCTTTGCTGGCCAGCTTGCAACCTCATAGACTATCCTGGGGTTCTTTTGGCCCTGGCTCCTAGATCCCATGTCTCTTTATTTCCTGGTTTTCTCAGTTGTTTGGCAGCAATGCATCTTCCTGAATTTTTCTAAGAAAGAACACATTTTAAAAAAAATCTACATGTCTGGAAATGTCTTTATTTGACCTCCCCACTTGATTCATAGTTTGGCTGGTATAGAGTTCTTGGCTACAGATTATTTTCCCTCAGAATTATAAAGACATTGCTTTATTGTCTTCTAGCTTCTGCTCCTTTTGAGGAATCAGATACAATTCTTCTTACCTATTTGTTTGGTTTTTGTTTTCCTATTTGGAAGCTTTTAGAATCATCCTTAATCCCCGGTGTTCTGAAATTTCATGAGGATGGTTTATATTTCTCTTTTTTGTTTATTAGTTGGGATATTTACTAGATTCTTTCAATTTGGAGACTCAGGTATTATGTCTTTCTCTGATTATTATTTTTTTCTTCTGAACTTCCTGTGGTTGATTTCTGGAATTTACATATATCTGATGTTGGATCTTCTGGATTGGTTCACTCTTTTCTCTTTTCTCTCCTATTTTCCATCTCTTTGTCATTTTGTTCTAATAACAAATATTTCCTCAACTTTGTCTTCTACTCTATTGAATTTTTAAAATTGTGTCTTTACTTTCCATGGCATTTCATTCTTTATTCATGGATACCTTATTTGGATTTTTTTTAGCTTTAATTTTTTTATTAAGCTGATGATCACTTAAGTACAAGGTAAAGAATAATCCTATATAAAAACAATATATTACACATAATCTTAACACACATCCATACAAATGTGGAGGAAATGAAAGATAAATATAAATATCTCTACCTTTGATTCCACCTTTCCGCAGTTGTTCTTGTTTTTTTTCTGGGCACTATAAGAACACTTGTATCAGTGTTTTAGAGATAGTGTTTTTGAATGTTTGAAATTTTTTTCTGCTCCCTGCATTGTTTCTTTTCTTTAAGTTCCTTTTCTTTTGTTTGTTTTGATCTCACTTTTATGTTGGAGGTTTCTCTACAATGGCTTCCCATTTTATTTAAGAGAAAAGTGCAGAAGAGATAATTGGAAGGTGTGTATGAGGAAAGGAGAGTTGTACCAAGTGATGGGTAAGCACCTGGGAACTTAGCTATTTCACCGGAGGAACCCCAAGTGTTGCCATCTGTAGTTCTTTGTTCTCGGGCAGGTCAGTTTCTGCAAAGTAATCCTCTATGTTTTCTGGCTGGAGGTATATACTTGGCTGTCAGAGTTCTAGGAACTGGGGGTAGTGTGGTGTCTTAACCATTTAGGATGCCAATTTCCACTTAATCCCCCTTTTGTGGATAGGGTTTTTTTTTTTTTTTTTTTTTTTCATTTAACAGATTTACTGAGGTGTAGTGGACATAGCCTCTTGCATTTAGTGCAGTCACATCCTCTGCTGTGCAAGCCTCTCTTCTGCCTTGGAAGAGTTTTCAGGGGTCCCTGGTTACTCCAGCTGTTTTTCTGGGGTCTGCAGTACCAACCAACTTGCCTTTTAGTTTAGGTTTCACCTTTTCTGGTCTGCTAAATCACTTACCACTGCCTCTCCTCTCCAGCATCCAGATTTAGGTATTGCCATAATCTAAATGGGATTGAAAAATGAAGAAAAATGCACATGTATAATCTGTCATGTTTAACCAGAAGCCCTATCAGTTGTACTTTACCAGCATTAATATCAATTTTTATAACTCAGATGTGGGACCCTTGAACTGTTCGGGGGCTAAGGGTCAGGAATAAAGGGTATCTATGTATGTGTGCCTGTTTATGTCTGTTTGCGTACGTGCAAGGCTATGTGTGAGATTGTGTGTGTGTGTGTGTGTGTGTGTGTGTTTGTGTGTTGGTTAAAATGAGAATAAGTATGTTAGATAAGGAGCTAAATGGGCCTGGAGTGGTGAGTGTGAGAAAGTAGGAAGATGGGGAGAAGAGCAGGAAAGAGGCAGACCTACAAGTTTTGGAGTAATATTCTACCTCAATGGAATATTTCCTTCCTATTCTTAACAGGGCCCTTCAGATCACCCTTTAAACCAGAAACTCTGAGAACAGGGTTGAACACAGGCCAAATGTGAAATTCACTCAATTACTTTGGACTTCCTTAGAGCTCTCTGGTTGCCCAAATTTCTACTTTGTTTTTACCTCCCATGTGGCGCTCTCTGCTTCTGCTCCCTCCTTGCACAGAATCTAAAGATATAAAATATCTTTATATAAAGATATAAAATGTCTTCTTCTTTACATGCATCTGGTATCTCATTTAATTTCTAGACCACTTTAGAAGGTAGGTCTGGTTTTTCCTATGTGATAGATGAAGAAACTAATACTTTGAGAGATGTAGTCTCTTTCTCCAAGTTTAACAGATAGCAAGAAGAACCATGGCTTGAATTTAGGTGCTTGGTTTGAAAGTCATGCTTTAACCAATACACTACACTGCCTCGGTGTATTTGATTGCATGAATATTCATTCTTAATTCTGAATGAAAGTTTTGTATACAATGAGGATGCTTCAAAATTAATTTGAGGGGTGTTGGAGTGGCTCAGTCAGTTAAGTGTCCAGCTCTTGGTTTTGGCTCAGGTCATGATCTCATGGGTGGTATGATCAAGCCCAGTGTCCAGGCTATGGGCTTAGGGGGGAGTCTGCTTGAAGATTTTCTCCCTCTGTTCCTCCCCCCACTCAAACATGTACGTGCACTCTCTCTCTCTTAAAAAAAAAAAAAACCAAACCTAAAATTAATTTGAAAAGCACTATGGCATTTGATTGCATAGATCCTTGCTGAGGCAGGAGTATAGCTCTTAAGAAAAAAGGCATAGTCTGCTTTCAAAGAACTTACCCTTTAAAATAACGCTACTTTTCAATGTCAAAATCCTGGCATCAGGGAAGGCAAGACTTTGACTCCTGGGATAGTGTAGAATCTTGGTTTAAATAATAGCTGGCTTAGCATGAGCCAAACATTTTTTGGCTTCACAGGTGTAAGGATCAAGATGGGTAGTGGAGAAAAAGGGTTTACTACAACCTTCTGACATAAATAATGCAGGTATCACTATCTGTATGTTAAGAACAGGAAAATGAGAACTGTGATGCTAAGAGGCTTGATCCAAGGTCACACAGCTCAATATTCAGTCTTCTGAAGGTCAGCGCAAAGGTTTCTCCTTTCTCACTGACATTCTTTTCAGTCCTGTGTGTTTTTCCAAGATGTCACAGCACTCTTACTAGGTAGGTAGGGTAGTTAATATTTCCACTTTATAGGTGGAGAAACTATAATCTGAAGGGCTACATTCAAGGATGCCTTTTAATAAGTGATATTTTGGGATGGGTATGAATGAAGTCCCTAATTTCTGAGCAGTTTGGGCTTTATTAGATGGAAGGAGGGGTGTGTATGAAGATATAAGGAAGAACACCCAACATTAATTGAGCTTCTCCTTTCTGGCCAGAAAGCCAGAGACTGTTCTAGGGATTATATATGATATTGTCTGATCCTCTAGCCAGTATTATAAGGTTGGCTTTTTTTTTTTTAACAGAATTGTTTTACATAATCCCCCCCCCCTTTTTAAAGATTTTATTTATTCATGAGAGACACACACACAGAGAGAGAGAGAGAGAGGGGCAGAGACACAGGCAGAGGGAGAAGCAGCTCCATGCAGGGAGCCTGACATGGGACTCGATCCCCGGGTCTCCAGGATCACACCCTGGGCCAAAGGGTGCCCATAAGGTTGGTATTTTTATCTTCATTGTCCAGATAAAGCTCAGAGAAGCAATGAAACTTTCCTGTTGTCACACAGATCATTCAGCTATGATTAGGTGGAGCTATTTCCTTCAGCACCTGACAAAGTTGATATTCGACCCCAGGGCTGTACAATTTTAGAGTCCACATGAGTATATGTTGTTAACCTTTTTCTCAGTGTCTGCAACTAATCATTAAAATTTTTGTAGCTTTTTAGGGCTGAAACCAAAGATAAGCTTCTCTGCAAGCACTTCACAGAGATTCCTCTAATTTATAAAGCATGCTCATGTCTTTTTCTTCCTGTTTCGGGAGAAGGATAAATTACGTGTTTGAGGACATGTTTTTTCAGTGGTTACTTTAATAAAAGCTTTTTCCCCCCTTGCTTCTGAGTCCATAGACAATATTTTTAATTGCCCTGCTTTCTCCCCTGAGTTATAAAAGCCATGCTATGAAAGTTCTAAATGTTAAAAATTTTATTATTTGCTAAAATCTCTGCCTCAGAGTGTATTCTGTTGGTTTGGATTTACACAAAAGTATTATAAATAAAAGATTTAAATAGAAAATGTGCTTGATATGGAAATTCAATAGTTAAGAGGCTCACAAAACTTGCCAGATGTTTGTTTGAGAAGCTAGCAGTTCAGGTGGGTAAGTATTTATTGCTTCCTATAGGGTAATATGAGCTGCTGGGGAGCCATGAAGTAAAAGAAAGAGACCCTTGTCTGTACTGGGGAAAGAGCATAGTGGCACTGACTTCATAATTAGGGAAAAAACTAAATGTGAGGGTACACCAACCTGCAGCTCTCTTGTTTCAAAATATCTTTTTATTCTAAGGATAATGACTTTTTTCTCTTGCTTATGATGCTATCCTTTTTTTCCCAGGAGTTCAAACTTTGTGTTTAGAGGGTGACCTCAAGGGATGTTTACTGGACATGAACTTTGGAGTATGTGAATTCCAAGCCCATTTGTGGAAGCACATATTGGCTGTTATCATAGATGAGGTGAACAAGTTGTTGCCCATATCCAAGCTCAGCCTGAGCCATGCAGCTGCCTCAGGACTAGTAACTCTTTGTGACGTCCAAGTGGAAATTAGTTTTGCTCCCTTCTCATACTTTACAAAGCCATCTGATGCATTCCTCACTTTAGCATATTACAAACACTTTCCAATGGCTCATTTTCTCTTTGGGCTCATTTTTTCCCCCTTCTCTCTCTCCTCCCTCTGTCCCTCTTGCACCCTTCTTTCCTTCCTTCCTTCATTCCTTCCTTCCTTCCTTCCTTCCTCCCCCCCTCCCTCCCTCCCTCCCTCCCTTTCTTCTTTTCTCTCTTTCTCTAAAAAAAGTATTTTCAAAGTGCCTGTGTGGCACAGCTGGTTAAGCGTCTGACTCCTGGTTTCAGCTCAGGTCATGATCTCAGCACTCAGCTTAGAGTCTGCTTGAGATTCTCTCCCTCTCCCTCTGCCCCTCCTGCACCCTCTCTTGTTCTCAAATAGATAAAGAAATCTTAAAAAAATATATTATCATTGTTCTAAGTTTTTTAACTGGGTTGAAACAATAGCTTGTTCTGGATTTTTCTAAGTGGTTTCGTGTCTTATTTTTTTGGAACACACGAAGCATATTTTAACATATGAGCACTAATTGATGCTGTGCCAGAAATTGGTTTTATGCTGTGAGAAATAGTAAAGAAGTGAAACAATCATCTGTTTTAGAGTGATGAAATGGATATACTTCAACAATCAGAGGGAAAACAAGGAATAAGTACAATGGACACCCATGCCTGCTATTAGCTCAGAAGTGTTTGTTGGTTGACTAATTGAGTGAAGACAATGTTCCAGAGGTCTGAAATAAAAGTTTCAGGGAGGAGGCAGGATATGATAAGTAGCCAAATTTGATGATACGTCTCCAAATAGTCACATGCCTAAATGCATTTAGATAGATAAGAGGGACGTCGTGCCTACCAAGGCGGGACACTGTACAAAATGAAGAGGTGAGCAGTGGCTTGATTTATAAGGGGACAAGTGAGATCTACCTGAATTAGTGAAAGAGTGTCATCTTGAGGAGAGATGAGGAATGATTCTATAAGATCCATACATTCTTCTTTTCTCCCTATAAATCACCCTGCCCCTTATTAGTCATTATTATCTCCTGTCTGTTGTCGCCCCTGGGCTGTGGGAAACTTTTTACTGGGCTTCATCTATCCTGTATGTGGCAGGGTCAGAGACACACTTGTTTAGAAAAGTAATAATATATAAATAGAGGAAGTGTCTTTGGGTCCTATTGAGTGTGTGTGTGTGTGTACTAATGAAGAGAGGACGTTTCGAGTCCTTAAATCCCTGCACCAAACATTGGATAGCTTGTGTCAGCATTTCCTTGGTGTGAATTTCCTCCTTGCAGAGTCTTGCATTGTATTTCAAAATTATGCAAAGAGGTTTTTAGCAGCATAACAGGAATGCTTAGTTATCCCTTTATTGGGGAGTAAATTAGATGGTTATAAAGTTAAATAAAACCTAGAAAGTTCCTACTGCGTTTTCTTAAAATCCTTTGTCAAAACAAATAGCCTTGAAATGAACATAAAAATTTAAATGGCATTGAGTCTAATGAAACAACATGAGCCTAATGAAGTTGGAGTGCTGTGAGAGTACTGGGAAAGCAGGGCTGCTTTTATCTTTTTGGAATGTTTATGTCCTTGCCTGTCTCCTAATCACACAGTAGTAACGTCATCTGGAGAAAATGCTTTAGGAAAGATTGCAAATAAAAAACAGAAATGATACAGCCTCAGGTTAACAATGTGCAGAGTCCCCCCAAGAAGTCAGACCAAATCAGTTGTCTAGGTTAGAGGGCACTGGGCTGGAAGACACTTCCAATCTTCCTTTTGGGTATGTAAATATGTGGTGCCATTGATAAAGGGTCTCTGCTGTTACTGGGAACACCTCAAACTCCACCTGTTGGAAATCAAAGTCTTTAACATTCTCTTGGAAATCAGCTTTTTTTTTCTTTCTTTTTTTTTTTTTAACCACAGTTCCTTATTTCAATGAATGAGTCTTTATTCTTCCAGGTATCCAGGCTTGGGGCTTTGAGTCATCCTTGGTTCTTTCCTCTCTCCTCTCATATCCCAAAATTACTAAAGTTTATCAGTTCTTCTCTCAGTGCCTCCAGAATCCCTCTCATCCGTTCCATGGCTATAGTCACCAGTTCAACTCATTTTCTTGATCTTCATCTCTCATCCCTCTGGCTTGAGCCTCACCAACTTCCACCTCATCCTGCCCCAGGTGATCAATTAATCATCCTAAACCCAGTGTCACTGTGTCATTCACCTGAGCACTACCCATAGCATAATCCTGATAGTCAAGGCCCTTTATCCCCAGTTCTTTTTTTTTTTTTTTTTTTAAGATTTTATTTATTTATTCATGAGAGACACAGAGAGAGAAAGAGGAAGAGACACAGGCAGAGGGAGAAGCAGGCTCCATGCAGGGAGCCCGATGTGGGACTTGATCCTGGGACTCCAGGACCATGCCTGGGCTGAAGACAGGCGCTAAACCGCTGAGCCACCCAGGGATCCCCTTTACCCCCTGTTCTAACCTGCCTTCCCAGCTCCACCTCTTGACATTGCCTTGGATGGATTTGGGACCAGTACTACCACTTGACTGGCCTTCCTCATATTCCACTTGAATATGGCTTGGTTGTTCCCTCACGATGCCTTTGTTTACTTGTTCCCCTATATAGGATGATGCTTTTCTTCTTCACTACATAAACAATTTCTTTCTTTTTTTTTTTTTAAAGATTTTATTTATCAATGAGAGACACAGAGAGACAGAGAGACAGAGAGAGAGAAACAGAGGAAGAAGCAGGCTCCATGCAGGGAACCCGATGTGGGACTCGATCCTGGGACTCCAGAATCACTACCTGGGCCAAAGGCAGGCGCTAAACCGCTGAGCCACCCAGGGATCCCTACATAAACAATTTCTTACAAGGTAATGGTTTGTAACTTTTTCAGTCTCTTTGAGAATCTGATGAAGGCCATCCTTCATCCCAGAAAGTGTATAGCCAAAGAGTTCATTGGCCCCTGAAGCTCCATTCATATACTACTTAAGAGAACATTAATCTTAGATTAAGAATCATTGCTTAAGGTCAAGTTGAAATTCCCAATTCTCTATAAGGCCTTACTAACCACTCTGGGTAATGATGAGATTCCCTCTATCTCTTCTTTTCTCACCTGAATGGCATTGAAATTGGTGTCTCTTCCATTGATTTGGTACTTACTAAAGACCATTGTATATTGTTTGTTTTCTTTCTATGCACATGCTCTAATTACCCACATAAACTAAAACTCCTTGAAGGTAAGGTCCTGCCACATACTTCTTAGAATTGTACTTAATTCAGTATATGTTGCTTTGATTGGTCAAAGAATACATTCAGTTATTTACAGGAGTCAAACAGGCAGTTTTTTCTTCCACTCTGGTTGCTATGGAACATGTTCTGGAGAAACTTCTGAGGTCCAGTGGATCAGTTAGAATCCGATGACTCTGGATGGCCTCTTGATCTGTAGTAAGTTTCTGAGTAGTTACCAGAATGGCCCCTGCCTCTGAAATTGCTGATCTAGAAGAAATGAAGAGAAGTGGCCATGTTTCATTTTAAGCTCATTCTGGGATGGATTAGTACAAGATCTTGACAAATTGTAAAGATGATGAGTGCATCTGGGTGTGCTCTGGTCTACTTTCCAGGCTCCTTCTTCTTTGACATTATGTACCTCAGATATCCCTCTCCTAATCTGAATCTGTACTCAGGAAACTTTACTGTGAATTATTTAGATCTTAGTCTGAATGGCAGTCTCTTTATTCCAGGATTATTTAAAATCTTATTTCTAATTACAGCATGAAAAACTTAGTTTTTTAGTAAAGATAGTCCATGCATCAGATAATATGAAAGGAATTTAGGGGGACAGTGGCTTAAACCTGAAGTAACACTTTGTAATTGAACATCTATACCCTCTTTTTCAACCCCCTAATACACACACACACACACACACAGACACACATGCATGCATGGCTGGAACTGGCTTCTGTTTAATAGATATATACAGTCTTAGTAGCACTAATCATTAATTGAGAAAACCTTTGTTTTCCAAGCTCCCCAAATAATCTGAGTCACAAGGGCTTTACCAACACTCTTATTAAGTTCTGCAGTAGAGAAGTAATATGGAATGGCCGGGCAGAGGTGACAAGATGTTGGATGAGCAACATACTATAGGTTCAAGATTAAGAGTTGGTATAGGACTAACAGCTATAAGAGTGTTTGAGTTACAAAGCCCAATAGCAGCAGAGACTATATATTTATTACAGGCAGTGAAGAGCAGTGCCCCCTCAAACTAGTCTAGGTGACAGAGCCCCTGGACAAACTGGTGCTCTTTACTTACATCATCCTCTTTATGGAGCACTATAAAGTGTTGATATATTTCACCCCAGCAAGCAAACCAGGAGCATGTTGCTGGCAGAAACCATGCCTATATTATATGTATGCAATAAAATCTTACTATCAAAAGAGCCCTTCTACCAATACAAAATGAAGCACAGACCTCAGTGGGGAGGAGAGGGAAGAGGATTTCTCTGTCTTGCTGACACACAGAGAGAATGTCTTCAGATTGCATGCATGCCTGCAACCCTCCCAGAGTGGTGACCCTGAGTAGAAAGCCTGATGATAAAGTCAGCAGCAGCCATGACCAATTGAGTTAGCCCTTTCTTGAGTTTTGTAAAACTCTGTAAGCCTCTTGGTTCTGATTCAATAAAAGAAAGAAGGGGGCAGAGGATCTTCTAGAGAACCGCAGTTAGATTTTCTACTCAGCAGGAGGCTGAACAAGATTTAATTTGATATAGGACCATTAAAAAGTAATGTTTCTTGTACCGAATTTGCCACAGAGCAATTCATATCGTTGTAGGATTTTGTTTCTTACTTCACAGTTGGGACTAGTCATTCTCCACAATGCCTTTATGAAGTCTTGAGTTTAAGAATTCCTTCCATCATTGCATTGGAATCTGGCTTAGATGCACACCCTATTGTTAAGCGTCTGGTGATCATGTAAACTGACCTCTGCTTGGGTATGCTAAATAGCACATGGGAACATGGGAATAGGCCCCAGAGGCTAGAAAATGTTGAAGAGACACATATGTCAGTTTTTTTTCAGTGAACTGAGGAAAGGCCATCATAAATCAAGGTCAGATGAGGAATATCTGGATTTAACTTCCGACAATACGGTCAAGACCTATAAAGAGAGCAATGCTTCTCAAACTTTAATGTGCATGTGAGTCACCCTGAAAACTTGTTATAAATTCTGATTCAGTAGGTCTAGGATGGTGCCTGAGAACCTGCATTTCCCAAGTGATGAGGTGCTGTGGGTTCATAGCCCACACTTTGGGTAGAATTTGTCTTAATTTCAGTTCTATCTCTTCCTCAAAGTTCCTCTTTAGAAATTATTTAACCTTTAAAAGTTATTTAACCTCCTAGATCGTAGCTTCCTTAACTGTAAAAGAAGAGAATTGGCTTTAACATTTTTGAGATGGACATTTTTAATGTTTTTCTGCCCAGCATGCATTGCCCCTTCCCAACAGCAGTTTGATTTCCCCCTGGAGAATTTTCGTCCCTTCTTTGTATGCAGTTGTGATAGGTAGGTATGACTTAAGACTTTCTGTCCCGTTATGACAGCCAATGGAGACACTCCAGGCTCAGTTCTCTGATGTTCCTCTAATAGTCTAGGTACTGCAAGAGTCAGGATAGGACTTAAGGTTGATCTACTGGTTTCTCTATCTTCTAGGACTTTGAGTCCTGAATAGAGTGAACCTCAGGCAGAAGAACCATTGAACTTCATCATTCTAGCTGTGGGACCAGCACTCAACTGGCAGCAAAACCTTCTGGAGCCTCCTTAAACCTGTCTGTTCTAAGCTTTATTCTCTTGTCTTCCCTTCAATCTTGTAAGCAGCACTATAGCCTTCCAGAATATTCTCTTTTTACTTAAGTTATACCAGATCCATGTCAGTAGCTTGAAACCAGAAACCAATCTAGTTCTCCAAGCTCCTTCTGACGAGAACTTTGCAGGATTCAAGTCCTTAACTGCTTGTTGATGTGTCTGATCACTGATCACTATAAGTAAAGGGAAAGATACAAGAATATTTTTCTTAGGGAAGGTCAATTCCATTGAAGTCTTGGGCAGGGGGTTGGGTGTAGATTCCTGGTGCTGGTGAGGGGCTTAGACTATTTTTCAGCAAACTGGTAAATGTGATAATGTAATCAGGTTATTTTCCTTGAGAGTCAAGTGGAGACTGAGATGTGGCCTGTGCTTCAGAAGTAAGCCAGCCGCAAGGCTCCTAATGAGGCCTCTTGGACCTATTTATAGTTGGAAATGCCAGGAAGTTTTATACTTTGCTTTCTTTGACCCTATCCATCAGTGCATGGAGTTTTCTGAGGAGCTCTCAAGTTTCCTGTCCAAAGTTGAGAATAGAAGCTAAAAGCAGGCAGAGAAGATTCTGGTGAGTAAAAACATTGCTAACAGTTACAGAGCTTATAGCTCACTCACCTTGAATTGCAGTTTGAAGAATGGGGAATGAAGACACCAGACACCTTGCCCTCATTACCAAGATTGTAATAAGGACAGGAAATGCCATATACATATGTCCCTCCTTCCTAATGTGTGCCAGGGTGGCCAGCAGCTCATTAGCTAATTTAAGCCACTCTCTTCCTGGTCTAGGGC
Source organism: Canis aureus (assembly GCF_053574225.1). Classification (NCBI taxonomy): domain Eukaryota; kingdom Metazoa; phylum Chordata; class Mammalia; order Carnivora; family Canidae; genus Canis; species Canis aureus. Next base: position 53,484,167 of record NC_135621.1, read on the forward strand.
TTCAGCCACTGTAACCATTTTCTGTTGTCTGTCAGAGCCTGCTAGGAATGAACTTGCAGTCTGGCAGTTCATTCTTCACCTTTCTTATCCTCATCCTACATGAGATAATACTCTTCTATTCTCACCCAGTTCTGAGAGGTCATAGATGAAGTTCACATGCCAGCTTTATTGATAAAAACTCGTTGAAGGTATACAGCTTAGACTAGTGGCCAGTAGGCCTTCCAGAGCTTCATTTCTGGTCCCAGCCTGGCTTTAGGTCCCTGCTAACAATGGGCAGCACCTGCTGTGCTTAAGCTTCCTCTTAGAGAAGGTCAGAATGTGTGTATAGTCTACAGAGATAAGGGGGAACACAGTCGATGTGATTCTGGGCTGAATTATGTTAGGGTTTTCTGTTCTACAGTGTTCAGTGACAAATAAATAATTCCTTTCCCCCCTTTCAATCATCTTTTCAATATTAAATTGACCTGTTTACTTCCTAGACAGACTCTTCCTGTTTCCATTAGCCTCAGTCTGTCTTCCTTGCTGTTCCTCCTTGTTTAGGGCCCAAAGGGCACAAAACCAAGTATCCACCCTGACTGAAACATTACTAGAATTCTTGACTACAATGAAACATGGCCCATCTGAAAACTGAGGTCTTATCAGCCTTTTATTTTGTGCAATAGGGCTTTCTGCATATGCTGAGAAAGGACCTTGTTTCTACCCAGCTGGTGCTTCCTTGGCAGGGGAGAAGCAAGGAAGAAGCACCCTCTTTTCAGATACAGTCCTTCTAAGGCTCTTTAGTTTTAATAAGAGAATGAAAAAGACATAGGAAGAGAATGCTCCCCATGGTAGATTGTTAGAGGATATAGAGGATATAGCATAAGCTATAGTTCCAGGTTCCTGCCAGAGACAATAGCTTGAACTCTGTTATTCAGTTCTTATTGAAAGCTCAATTGCAAGAAATAAAAGTCTTAGAGGATTATTAGCAATTCCTCTAGCAGGCCAAAATTTATCCCCAAATCAAGCCAGACCATCAAAGAACCGTGTACTTGGACAACATTTTTTTGGATCTCTTGTAAATTGCTTTCACTGAACCGGACTTTGGGGTGAGTCAATGATGGTATAAGAAGAAGCTGTATGAAAGCTGGCTGTTGTCCTTCTTGAAGGAGCATTGGTGAAGCCGTGGTCAACTATATTATATCATGCCCCTTATTGAGGACCCAGAGGAGAATTTTTTTCAAATCTAAATACTAGGTAAACCTACCTTTCTTTTAAACAAATTGAATTTGAAGAATTTTTTGTTTGGTGTGATTTTTGTAATCAATAATGACCTCCTTTTGGATTTGGCTATTATGACACTTAGAAGTGAACTTGGGATATTTAACCTTTGTATATGACATTGTGACATCTCCTTTTTGGTATATTTAATTTGCTTATAGTTTCAAGTACTATTCTACCCTTGTTTTCTTCTTTGTTCTGAACTTTATATCTACTTTCTTTCTTTACCAAATTATATTTTGTAAGGTATTTCAAACTCTTAGTAAGGATGAGTTAGAGTATCAGTAAATTAGCTAATTAAAAAAAGTAAGTATGGAGTTATATTTCCTTCACAGAGAAGAGTGTTCTCACCACTTGTCCACACAGTAATTTCTTGCCTTATTATCTGGGATCCATTCCTGCCCATGACTCTCATGCCTCTGGCTTGGTCTGCTTTCAAGCTTATTTGCCTCACTCAAAGATCAGAACTTCTTCTGATGCTTTTACTACATCCCAGCAGAGTTATCAGTTATTTGGTGGGATGATCCTCTTCTGTTTGTGAACTGTGAGGAATAGTTAGTATGAAGGTAGGGATGGGGAGGCATGTAATGGAGGAAGATCAAGCTAGCCATCAGCATTGCATCAGAGATAATGGGGTGATGGGAAGTCACATGTATATGCAGAGTATCTTTCAATTTAATATGGTTTCAAAACATTTGTGTAATAAATGTTTTACTATGCCTTAGAGAGGCATTGATTATCAAGGTGGGAGAAAGTCATCTTTAAGAAAAGTAGGATATATCAAGATTATGTGTTAAGTTACAAATACCATTTTGAACTTATGACCTCACAAAGAAATATCTTTTCTAGCTCTGTCATGTCCAAAAGTGGCCCAGCAGCAGGAGCAGCTCTTTTGGCCACTACTGATTCTCATATACACTCCTGGCTTCCCAAGTATTGGCCCCTAGCAGGAGCCAAAGCTTCCTGGAGGGAAAGTGATTACATTTCTCTATATAGGAAAACTTGAGAATATTCTATGGTTGCTGGAAAAAAATGCTTTCGGATATGTCAGATGGCACTGAAATGACAAAGGAACCAGGTTATAGAATCACATTGTAACAATTTGAACATCAGGAAATCAGGGGGACCTTAATGTGTGTGTTTGTTTCTTCTATTAAGGGTATATATATTCTTACAGCATCTTAGAAATGTTTTTAAAAATGCATTCTCAAACAGTCCAGGGAAATACAGTAGAAACTACAAAAAACAGGAATAATTGGTCAGTATCCGCTCTCTCACATGTAAATAACATAGAAAGAGAGTCCAAGATTTAATTGGCACAATGAGAACCTACAGTAACTAAATTGAGAGAGAGGTTAACAGTATGGGGGCAAGATTTTCAATTGTCCTGATGTCCTAAGGAGGAGAGGTAATTGCATAGACTCAATCTGTCATCTCCTAGGAAACAGAACCCTTGGATGGCCTTACTAATCATAATAATATAGTAATTAGGAATATAAGCTTTTCTAATAATGCTAACTAGCCAGGTCTCCATAGTGTAATGATAGGACAAAGGTTCATGCTGACCAAGTGAAATTCAAAGAGCACAATACATTATTTCAAGGGGAGATACTAAAACCTGTCTGAAAAGTGATCTTAGAGTCTTAGTGACAATAAAAAGGAAGTCGAATTCCTAAAATAGCTTAACCAGATTCCATGTCAGACAGGAAACAGAGAACACAACAAAACACAACTCTCCCCAACACAAAAAAACCCCCAAAAGACCAATTATGCAGAACTTGCAAACTCAGCTGACTAGTATGAGGTTTTTTTTTTTTTTTTTGAGAGGGAAGGAGAGTGAATTTTGTATCATTTACTCACTGCAAGGCTAGGAAGATATAGAATTTAATGTATTAGCACTAAAAGTAGTTTAAATTTAATAACAAGTTCTATAACACCTGTGCTATTTTGTCAGGGTTTTGCCTATTTCTCATATGTTTAAAACATTTATGAGAATATGACATTTTAGATTTGTGATTGTAATTCAATGTTTAGGAGAGTTTGAGCAAAAAAAAATGTATATTCAATGTTTGAATGCTTAGGAAAATCTAATTCGTTAAATTATAGGCATTTATGTACTATGTATGTATGTATGTAGGCTCCACACCCAACACGGGGCTTGAATTCACAACCCTGAGATCAAGACCTGAGATCAAGAGTTGGATGATCTGCCGACAGAGCCACCTAGGCACCCCGGGCATTTATTTATTATTTGTGTAACCAATTTGTAAATTTGGAGGACTATTAATTCCTTAATATTTAAAGGAGTGTTATTTTATAGATTTATAAATGATAGTATATGTCGTATATGAAACAATAGTTGAAGTGGGTTCATCTCCACTGAACCAAAAGCTTGAAAAGAAATCCCTTTTATGAAGGTATATGACATAGTTACTGCTCTCAGGTTTCTGTCAAATTTATTAGGGGTTGTAAGAGTGGTCTGCAAGTTATTATGTTGAATTTAGCTGTGGTGACAAAAGGTGGAATTTGAGGCTCAAGACAGTTGAGATTGACACTAATAGGAGGCAAATTTGTGCTGGCTGCTCTTTTAGGCAACTGGACCTGTGGTTATAGAAACCTGTGTTTGTAGAGATACCTCCAAATGCAACTCCAGGAATTGATTGAGAGGATTACGTGAGGACACTGACATTAGAGAGACTGAGATTTGACCAAATCCCCAGCTTGTTGGGCAGAAATGAGACTTGAGTTTAGGCTTTCCTGTCTGAGAGTTCAGGGCTCTGTTCTTTCAGCCAGCTCTGTGTGAATCTGTGCCAGGGGACACGGGCCCATATATGACATATGCATAGTAGGTGGACAGTAAACAATATTAGCAATGATAAAAATAGAAATAATATAGCAGCAATATTATATCTACTCATGAGGGGCACCTGGGTGGTTCAGTGGTTGAGCGTCTGTCTTCGGCTCAGGTTGTGATCCCAGGATCCCGGGATTGAGTCCTGCATCAGGCTCCCCACAGGGAGCCTGTTTCTCCCTCTGCCTATGCCTCTGCCTCTCTCTGTGTCTCTCATGGATAAATAAACAAAATCTTTAAAAAAATATATATATATCTACTCATGAGAAGCTTATAGTTATATTGGGCAGATGAATGAAACAGGCCTAATCAAGAAGAAAAAGGTCACTGTGAAAACTAAGTTCTAACGTATATAGGGAAGAAGGTAGCATTAAAGAAAGAGAGCATGTCTGCTCTTTCAAATTGCTCAAAAAAAGACAATCTAACCAAAAAGGGGACAAAGAATAGAAGCAGACAAGTCACAAAATAAGAGAGCCAAATGGACAATAAACATATGAAAAGATATTCAGCCCCACTAGTAATCATGGGAATAAAAATAAAACAAACCATCATGTCCATTTATCAAATTGATAAATATTTAAACGATTGTGTTATTCATTGTGGGCAATGATGGAGGAAAATAAGTCTTGTAATTTGGGTTGGAATAGGCCATGGTGAAGACTTTTGAGGGAGTTGATTTCTTAATATCATTCACAATTTATTATTTTTTAAAAGATTTATTTATTTATTTATTTATTTATTTATTTATTTATTTATGATAGACATAGAGAGAGAGAGAGGCAGAGACACAGGAGGAGGGAGAAGCAGGCTCCGTGCCGGGAGCCCGATGCGGGACTTGATGCCAGGACTCCAGGATTGCGCCCTGGGCCAAAGGCAGGCGGCTAAACCGCTGAGCCACCCAGGGATCCCCAATATCATTCACAATTTAAATTGTGTTCATGGTTGACACAGACTTTTAATTCTAGAAGTTCTAAAGAAATTCTTATTCATGACTACAAAGATGTAGATACCAGGGTGTTTAGAGTCATATTATTTTATAGTACTGTAAAATTGACATTACCTGAAGATCGAGATTAAATGAAACATGGTGCATCCACACTATGGGATACCGTGTGGCAATTAAAAATTAAAATTTAAAAATATCTCCAAGGATAAGATATCCAAATGGGCAGATCACTGAGGCATTTTGTTAAGTTGCAAAACGCATGAAAAATATGTGTAATGATCCCACCAGTGCAAAAAACAAATGTGCATATGTTTACATATGATTGTAAATGTGCAGATAAATAACTTGAAAGAAATCCTTGTCATCTCTCTTTACCTGTGGAAAGAAGAATGTGTTTGGAAGTAGGGAAGTAGATAAGGGACAATGTTTCATTTCACACTATGTATCTATATCTGTATTTATAACTGTATCTGTCTATGTCTATGCTTACTGATGTCTATGTTGATATGATATCAGTGTTTGTATTGTTTCAATCTTTGAGTTCATATAGTACTCATCTAATACAAATTATCTTTTTTTTTTTTTTAATAAACCATTTTTAAGGCCTTGAGATTCTAGCCCGCTCTTGGTTCCACTCTAAGAAAATAATCACTCATGGTAGAATGAAAGGAATGACACTTGAATGAAAGAAACAAATGGCCACTTCTTGGTCCTGGTTCCCTTTCCTCTTTGCCTATCTTTCCAATAGAACATGTGGAGGCAAATTGCATTTTGCTGCACTTATATGTGTTCATTGAACGATTTTCTGACTTCTAGGGTGAAAATACGCTTGAGATTATAACTCTAAAGTAGATGATGCCAATTTGAAATGTTTTTTCCAGTGTCTAGTTTTCCCTGCTTGGCTGACGTTCTTAGCGCTGCCCAGTGTGCTTGCTTGCTCTCTCCGGGTGGAATAGCAGTTTTTCTTAGGCTCTGCTTTGTACTTACTTAGAGGAACCACAAAAGGGACCTGGCCTCATGCTGGGGACAGAACAGCAGACCATTAACTCAAAGCCCGTACTCTGTTTATCAAATGCAACGGTTCTGTCAAAGGAATCTGCTGGGGATGTTGGCCTTATTTCCCAGGAAAAAAGATGAATCGTTTGCTTTGAGCCTTTGCAGCAATCTATCTTGGCTCATGGTAATCAGAAGTTGGCGCTGGCATGGCACCTGTATCTCTTGGGATGGGAGTTGCAGCTCCTACACAGGAAGGTTGTCCAGTGGAAGATCCAGAAAGGTGCCAACCACCAGGTGCTTAGGACTGTCCCCTAGCTTTCCCATTGATTATTCATTTATTCAGCAAACATTGGCTTTCTTACTCTGTTCTGCCCATACAATTCATCACCAAGCACACATCAAAGCCTACCATTTCTGTAATTTTCTCACACTGCCCTCTCTCTGGCCTGTTTTGACTTGTTGTCCTGGCTTTCTTTCATTTTTTCCTGGCTCTCTGCTCCCTTGGGCCTGTACCTTTGTTCCTGATAGTGATTGTTCCAGGACCTACTTGCTTTGAGAGACTGCCTAGACATAATTAGCCTGCCCTGACCCACAGCTTTCCTTGGATTGTGATGTGCCTTTGGTTTTCTGGCTTTGTCTTGGCTCATAGAAATGAAATGGGCTTGGCTAACCTTTCAGGATTTTCTAGGCAGTGGAAAACACCAGATAACTTCATGGCCTGGCACACCATGCAGAGGACTGGGTTGTAGGTGGGAGAGCTAGGGCTATAAAGAGTCACTCATTCATTCATGAGAAAGAAAATTTAAAAATATATGAAATATATGGGCTATCAGAAGCACTTTAAAGAAAAGAAGAATAAAGGGTATTAGGGTAAGAGTAGGGGTTACAATTTAATAGGGAGTTCAGAGAAGGCCTCACTCACCAGTGAGTCAACCCTGTGAATTGCTTGGGAGGGAGATACTCTTAGACAAAGGACAGAGCAAGAACAAAGGCTCTGAGGTAAGAGCCTGTCTGGAATGTTGGAGAGAAGCAAGAAGGGCAGGGAGGGAATTGAAAGGGGAAGAGCGCAGAGGCCCTTAGCTGATTCTAAGCTCAGTGCTGTAACACATATCCAGAGGTATGAAGCACTGTGTGGTCCTTTGTGAGGGCTTTGGCTGTCACTGCCTGTCAGCTACTAGTGGGGAAGTTTCATGAATAGAGGTGGACACTCACTCAGTGCACTACATGTAGACCGTCTCATTTGGAGGTGATGGCAAGGCTGACTGGAAACAGCCAACTCGCCTGAGGGCATTGGGGAAGAGCTGAGTCTGCAAGTTTGAGGGGTTTTCCATGCAGAGGGAGTAGCAGGGGCAATGACGAGAATGTGCGACATTGTGACATCTTCAGGGAAAGGAGAACAATTTGCTTTGGCTGGAGATGGCAGTGCAAGAGTAGACAGGCAGGAGGGAGCTGCGAGGAGACTGGTGAGGCAGGGAATACCAGCCTGGAAAGGCCTTATGTAATGCAATAATGTGGTTTGATTTACTTTGACAATCATGGAAAGCCACAGCAGATTTTCAAAGAGGGACATGGGACGTGTGTTGTGAAAATGAAAATAATTTTCACTCTAATGCCTCAGTTCCCATGTCATCTAACAAGGAGAAGGCTCAGGATCTAAAGAAAGTGAAGAGAAATGGGCTTTATTTACCTCATCAGGCTCCTATGAGGAATAAATGAGATAATGTGTATGAAAGAGCATTGCAGTCTGCAGAGTGTCCATTATTGCCATTGACCCAAGAATGGGATGGATGGAGTTGCAAAGGGAGTGGGCAGCATGCTCAAGTAGAAGGATGCGTGGGTCTGCAGTTGGATATCAGTTGGAATCTTGGCTCCACCACATACTGGCCATGTAATCTTGGACCAGTTGCTAGACCACTTAGAGCATCAGTTTTCCCAATAGAAAAATGGGTTGATTTTTTACTTCCCAGGATTGATGTGTAGACTGGAAAAACAAGGTATATGAAATGTATAGCACTGTGAATGGTCCAGAGGGGAAGCTCAATAACTGACAGCTGTTATTTTATGAGAGTGATCATGGTGGACACGTGATCAGATGGATACTTATGACAGCCCTTGTGCCTAATGCTGTTAAGGCAGCACTGCCGATGCTGGGAGGATGTGCCATTTGAATCTGAGCTGCTTCTTTAGTAGGGAGGATGGATTTTTGTTAATCCTTTACCTTTCCTGGATCAGTTCCTGCCCATGGCATGCTATCCATCTGTGGTTGGGGTCATGATCTGGACACAAGAAGGAAGTACGGCTAATGGGCCCCCAGGATCACCAGGCTCATGGCCAACACGATATATAATCTAGGCTCTGTCCAGCTAAGCTAACTGACTGCAGCCTGGCTTAAGGCCATTGATTCAGACAGGCCAAAAGGAAATGGAAGCTCGAACATGGATTCATATAACTAGCTCATAATTTTCTGCTACTGAGGAGGAAAAGGCTTATTTTGTCTGATTTTAGCAGAACAATTGTCCACGTTGATTGAATTCCTCAAATAACTTCTCATCTCTCCACTCTGTTTTGTTCAGAGCACACAGCTTCACATTTAAAAGAGAGAAAAGAAAAAAAAAAATACTGTCCAGCTGCAATTTCTCATTTGGCAGGCGCCCAGCCATTTTCTCAAGATTTGACAGAATGTGATCTCTCATTTAACTTACTTCCTAATATTGCCCCTGAGCAAGACTGAATTGAATGAGACCCTGGCGCAATCATTATCTTGGCTGAAGATTCACACCTACAGTTCTTCCTATAGATTGTTCAGTGCAACCACAGTAGACTCTGAGAAAAACAATCAGAAAACAATACACTTGCTAAGCTGATGCCAGGCTCACTGCTGTTTCCAACTGGGCTGCCTCACTCCTGCCTTTTAATGATTTTTAACAATTCTCCACAGTCATTAGTCATTCATTCATTCAATAAATAATTAAGCACCTAGCATGGTGCAAATGCAAATAGTATAATCTATGATCTCTTCCCTCAGGGAACTTACAATTTAGTGGAGAAGATAAGATGTACATAAATAACTAGCCTCTAATATAGGAGCACATAAGAGGATGACAAATAATAAGGGTAGGATTGAGAGTAGGGGAAGATAATATGTGCCAGGAAGGATTTCATGGAGTGAGTGGAAAGGTTTCGGCTGAGTCAAAAGAGTGGGGTTTGCAGAGATGGAGATGAGGAGGGTAGGTGAGTACTCCAAGTTTGAATGGTGGGAGAAATAAGAATGGTGTGTTCTTTAATTACTTTTTGAATTGAATTGAAATAAACATCATTTGGAGCAATGCAATAGCAATCCAACAGCTTGAAATGTTTGAAGAGGCCAGATAGGAAGGCCAGATAGGAAGCTGGTGCAATAATCCGGGTGAGGGAGGAGAGGATAAGGTGGTAGGGAGGAAGGTAGTGAGAAAGGGTGGGGATTCTAGATATATTTTAGACTTTCTGACCTCAGTCTCCATATGTGTTCCTTCCTAGATGATCCCTGTCCTTCAGTTTTGAAAAAAGATGTTACTAAAGGAAGTAGCTCTCAGTGTGTGATCAGAATATCTTTCCTCACCTTGGCCATGACACAGTACCTTTTGAAATATGGCTCTGCTCCATTTGTAGCTGTCATATGCAGGGTCATAGGCCTATAGAACAAGAGAAATGGGGCCTAGGGATCCTCTATCCCAACCCCTCAGTTTACAAATGAGAAAACCAAGGCTCAGGGAGAGGTGAACTGACTTGTCCTAAGGAGGACAAGTCCTAAAGTCCTAAGGAGTAGTCAGTAGCGGGACTAATGTAGGGTGTCCCGACTCTGAGTCCATGGGTCTTCCAAATCACCACTCCTTTCTCCAGATAAAAGCCAAGGTGTACTTTTCCCTTGTGACAGAAACTGGCCTCCTTTCCTTTTGCTTAAGCTAGGCTATGTTTCCCAGTTTCTCTTGCAGTTAGGTGTGACCATGGACTGAGTTCTGGCCAGGGGAGTGTGGGTAGAATTATGTATGCTTACTTTCAGGGCTGGCTCTTTCAAATCCTCCCTACACAAGCCTCAACTTCTTCCCTTATGTGCTAACAACTTTTTGATACCCAGAGCAACTTTGAAAGCAATGTGTTGAAGATGGCAGAGTCTCCATTATCTTGGGATCTTTGATGACTTCATGGAGCAGCTATTCCTCCCACTCTGGTTATACATGTATTGTGGTAAGCCACTGAGATTTAGGGATTTATTTGTTAAGGTAGCTAATATTGTCTTAACTAATCATATCTTGTCACCTTAAGTCTAGAGAGAGGGACTTCAGTAAGACTACTTGAAGAGCTTCATATATGCTCCCTGTAATTCATGGATACCATGGACATGGGTTTGATTCTTGTCCTAGAAATCTAGAGGACAAGACTTTCTGGCAGCAGAACAAGGATGGATGGGTTGAGATTGATCTGCCTCCCAAAATTTGTCACAGTAAAAGCAATGTGGACCAAATGTTGGTCATACAGTAGAGAAAAACTGCCTGGAGTTATTTCAACTGGTTGAAGTACACTACATACATCAATGATGGAGAGAATGTCTGGGTGGTGGGGACAACCAAAAAGCCTGAGATAGAGGGAGAAGAAGCAGCAGGAGAACTGATGACACTGTCCCTATCATTGGTGTTACGAGTTAGAGGATCCCAGCTGGGCAACCTCCAAAGAACCCTGAAATCACTCATATAGAATCAAATTTAAACATTAGCTCAGTAAAAGCAAAACATCAATAAGACTGTAGTAGTTGGGAAGCCCGGGTGGCTCAGCGGTTTAGCACTGCCTTCAGCCCAGGGTGTGATCCTGGAGACCTGTGATCAAGTCCCACATCGGGCTCCCTGCTTCTCCCTCTGCCTATGTCTCTGCCTCTCTCTCTCTCTCTCTCTGTGTCTCTCATGAATGAATAAATAAAATCTTAAAAAAAAAAAAAGACTGTAGTAGTCAAATAAGAATATTCCAAATCCATTCCCATTCTCTCTCTTTGATGTTCCTACCACAGAGAGGGAAAGGGAGATGAAGCCAACCATATGCCCTTTCACTAAGGCAGGAGCCTTAGATTAGGTTTTTAGCAGGTGAAGAAATTGGAAGGAGTCTTAACTATGAATGAAGATAGACATGGATTAATATGTTGGAGTATAAATTCCACTTTATCAACTGGAGTTGTATTTTATCACTTAAAATGACCAAATTACATCTTATTTTCTGAGAGTAATGAAAAAAATCAGAGATCCCATTGGAGTTTTTATTGTGGAAGGGGCAAAACTTCCTATGATAAACTTCTCAGGAACAGTGGGAAACAAAGAATAAAGATGATTCATTCATCAGGTTGGTGCTTATTCAAGGTGACATGAATGGTTCCGAGCACCATGATATGCTCTTGGATGGAAACAAAGCCTGGGTGCTAAGGAGGTCCATGGGAGGGCCAGCAGACTCAGACCTGCTGGAAATGACACCAGAAGTGGAACCTAAGGGAGAAAAAAGACTATGAGATGGAGAAGTAGTATTTCAGGTAGATAGAACAGTGATCAAGCTGGGGGGGGGGGGAGCAGAGAAAACATTGAAAACTGAAAAAATGACTGGAACACAAGAAATATGATGGCATAGAAACCAGATGGTAGTAAATGTGTTGAGAAATTTGGATCAACCTGAAGGACTCTGGGAACTCTTGGAAGTTTGTTTTTTTTTTTTTTTTTTTTTTAAACATAGGAGTGACATGATCTGATTTGTGTTTTAGAAAAATCACTCTACGCTTTGTGATCCAGCTATAGGATCTTACCCTGACTTTCTAAGACTTAGTGTATGGACATTCCCCCTCAGTCTCTGAACTTTAGCTACATAGTTCTACTTTTGGTTTGGCAAATGTACCAAGCTCTCTCCAACCTCAAGGCTTTTGCACATGCCCTTCCCTCTGTCTGGCACACCTTTCTCCAACTCATGGCCTTTACTCACTTTGGGGGTCTATTTTAAATGCCATTTCCTTAGAAAGGCTGTTTCTATCTGTTATATCTATATTAATTTTCTGTTGTTGCCATAACCAATCACCACAAATTAGAGGTTTAAATAATGCAGGTTTATTATATTACAGTTCTCAAGATCAGAAGTCTAAAATCAAGGGTTTGGGCGGGCTGAGTTTCTTCTGGAGAATGCATTTATTTTCCTTCTCTGACTTCTATAGGCCACCTGAATTTCCTTGGTTCATAACCTCTTCTTCCATTTTTAAAACTAGAAATGGTGGATTGTGGATCAGGTCCTTCTCACACTGACATTCTTTGGTTATCCTAATTTCCCCTTCTACCTTTAAAAACTGTTGTACTTATGGTAGGATAATCTCCACATTTTAAGGTCAAACGATTAGCAATATTAGTTCCATCTGTAATCTTAATTCCTTTTAGACCTATAACTTAACATGCTCATAGGTTCCAGAAATTAAGACATAGACATTTTGGCAGAACCGTAATTCTGCCTACCACACTATTTAAAGTAGGTGCTCCTGATTTTCTCTTGCTTAGCTCTTGTTTGCTTTCATGCCACTAATCACAAATTTGAATTTATTTATTTTTTTGCTGCTTTTCTTTTTCCTTCTCTCATTACAATGTATTCTGTATTAGGGCAGGAACAATATGTCTTGTTTGCCTCTGTGTGCCCAACAAATAGTAGTTGCTCAAGAAACATTGATTGAAAGAATTGACATGAAGAATTGACAATGAAGAGTTCTTGTAGGAATGGATGATGAAATTTAAGTTTGAAGAGGATTAAAGTCAAATTTTTAAAGAGGTGATAGACTCCGCCATCAGAGAAGTAGCTAAGGAAAGCAGATGGAAAGATGGGAGGCTATGGACTGAGAGTAAGACACTAGAATGTATGATTCCACATGTGACAAACACTAAGGGCAATTTTAATATCTAGGGAAGTTATTCTTAACTATCTTTGGTGGCATAGAGGGGTGGTGGTTTATGGGGTCCCCTGAAAATAAAAAGTATAGGCTTTCTCTTAAGGAAAATATATAACTAACATATGCACAGTGTTTTGCATCCATTTCAGGAGGCCTGCAATTATCTAAATCTTTTGGATGATCAGGAGCCTATTAGACATAGTAGAGCATGGCAATATCCATCATAGCAGCTATGGAATGCCCTACTAACCGTGGGCCACCTAGCTGGGTCATTACATGAGAACAATATGCTCCTGTCTTGCTTAAGCCATTGATATTTGAGGTTTTGTTACTCTTATCTGCCTAATTTTCATCCTTCATTATTGTTCACCCAGTGAGCGAGGAAAATCTCACGATTTTATTTAGTAACTTGCTTTTGAGTTTTGGTCTCCATTTCTGAGAATCTGGCATCTGCCGTTTACAGGTCTTGGTAACCAAATGTAAGTTTCTTTCATCAGGGGACAGGAATGGGTCCACTGAATTGGGAGTTGAGACTGCCACCAGACCATGTTAGGCCCCTCACACCATTTGGAAACAGGAAAAGGGAGTGATAGGGTTGGCTAGAGTGATTCACTTTGATTATCAAGGAGAAGTCAGATGGCTACTGCATAAAATAGGTCTAATGTAAGGAAGCCTTATTGTGCCATTTTAAGTGGTCAAGGTTAATGTGTGATTGCTGTAGGAAAGACCACTGAAGGCTCAGATCCCTTAGAAGATCTATTCCTTTTGCCATAACAGAACCTCAGCTGGTATTGTCAGAGGTTCTGGTCAAAGGATAGAGGAACAGGAAGCAGATAGGGGAGGCGATGGTGAGCCATAAACACCAGCTGTAGTTTTAAGGCCAGTTGGGGAGATGTCTCTTTGCATCTTCTTGCCTACTGTTTAATCTATTAACAAGCTTTCTTTTATTTTCTCTCTTCCTCTTAGGTTATTTGGGATTGTCTGTCACTTAATATATAAGGATGGACAACAGAGATATGGTCATGATGGAATATCCTAGAGTCCTGGACCTATGTGTGCATGTGTGTCTATTTGTGTCCTGGGCAGCTACCAAGCAGTGGACCAAGGTAGCAGTTTGTTTTTAGCTGCATATTATGCTTTCTTGACCTCCTTGTTATCCCTTCTTATGGTGACAGTTGCTGTATCCTTGACTCTGTTCCAGGCTGGGCCTTAAATGGTGTCTCATACCCTGGCTCCAGGAATAAATTAGGCCAATTGAATTTTGTCTCCTAGAACTTCTCAGTTTGAGCCAAAGTACAGGAGGATGGAAGGCTGTCAGAGTGAATCACTTCATGCATGGTAATGCCCTTGAGTGAAGGTCTGAAAATTCTGTGGTTGGGATTTCCAGCACTTCTTTGGTTTGTCTTTCCTAGTTCACTTCTTTCTGCAATTTTGTAAATGATCCCAGGCTCCTTTCAATTTTTTATTCACATTAGCCAAGTAATTTTGCTTGCAACCAAAGAACGTTAACACAGGATCCATAAATTCCAAAGTGATCATGGGCTTCACACTTATCCTGTGAAGTTACACTCACTTTATAAAAAAGAGAAAGCATGTGAGTATCTAAGACAGTTCAGAAAACTGGGGGAGACTGCCCTGGAACCAGATCATTTGACTCTTTGTTTAGTACTCCTTGAATCTGATGATATTATGCTCAATCTGTTTCCTCTAATAAACACACAAACGATTTTTCTTTTTCTTCAAAGCAAAGTGAATATAAACACAGTGGTACAGGTTTTGAAACAAGGGAAAATGTGAAGCAATTTTTGCCACATTGGGCTTGAAAGCAAATGAACAAGAAATTTTTCAAAAAGAGAAAGAAAGAAAACAAAACTTTGAAGTGTTGATTAAAGATAGAACAAATCGTCCCCAAAGTTTACAACGTAAAACAAGACAAATCTTGAAAATTAAGTTGACAAGCATTACAGCAGTGTAATTTTTTCTTAATTAAACTGACAAATATCCCCAGTTCCACATAAATCAGGGAAAAACAACAAACCCACAGTACTCAAAGGAAGGACATTGTGGAAAGGAGAATGAAAGGGGAAAAAAAAAACGTAATGAAATAATCCATGCTTGACTGACTTGCTTTCCTTTGGGGTAGTTGATTGGTTGGAGATAGGGAGGGGAAGCAAGGAGGGAGAAATAGAACAGGTTCTACAAGTTAATTTCTAGGGTTGTCCCTAGTGGAAGTTACATCATGCAGGCATAATGGCTATCCTTCTACCTTTTTTTAAAATATATTTTATTTATTCATGAGAGACACACACAGAGAGAGGCAGAGACACAGGCAGAGGGAGAAGGAGGCTCCATGCAGGGAGCCCGATGCAGGACTTGATCTTAGGACTCCAGGATCACGCCCTGAGCCGAAGGCAGACGCCCAACCAGTGAGCCACTCAGGCATCCCCTTCTTCCACCATTTGAATACAAGAAGCATAAAATTAAATATTAGAAGAAATATTGACTCTTCATTCTTGAGAGGTCCTCCTGATGGGCTCTCTTCATGGCCCTGGGCCATGATATACTATACTAGATAGATGTGCTCCTTTACTTTTGTAAGAGTGAATTTTTACAAATTGGACCAATTTTTTTTTTCATTTTGTTTTCTTATGTATAAGAAATGGCTTAATTTCTAGTAAATGGATACAAAATACACAAACTTCTGTACTCATAGAGGCCATTGGCAAACAATAATGGCACTTTTTCCAATGAACTAGTTATAGCATCCCAATCCCATAGCTTCTAGGTTGCCTTACCAGCCAAGAAGAGTGGGCCCTGCAGTAAAATCTGTTTGTCATCTCTGGACTAGTTAAGAGATAGGTTTTGGAGGTAGGTGAATGAGGATTTATAGCATCCTTGCCTGCTGTGTATCCTTGGGCAAATAATTGCTCTGAGCCTCATTAGTAAAAAGCGGGCATATGTTGTCTTATGGTTTGGAAACACATATGTGTAGCTGGATCATATTTTGAGCTCTTTTCCTACCTAGATCTCTCCCTCTACCTTCTTACCACTAACTAATTGAAGCAAAGTACAATGTCTAAGAGGAGCTGGGTGCTGGGAAGGGAAGGAGTAGGAAGGACTCTCCAGGTTTTGAAACAAGCCCATCAGAGAATACAGATGTTCCAGAGAAGGTAGAAGAGAGAGGAGGAATTGTGGAAGAAACAAAATGGTTAAAAAAAAAAAAGCAAGAGGGAGGGAGGCTTTCCTCTGACTAAAAGGAGATTTTCCAAATTTCTTGAGAGGTTCTGTATGTCTCTGGGCAGGAGAGACCCAGGTTCCACTTCCTGGCAAGGCTCTCAAGAATAATGGCTTTAGGTGGGTAAGGCTCTAGTTGGGGTCCTCATTTTGGCAGAGGGCCTAGGCCTACCCAGTGTGCCTCTGAAGATGGAGTGAGCCACTGATGATTCTCTAACGCTACATCAACTGGAACAGTGGACGTTCTTGAGGGATCCCGTGTGTACAGGTGACCCAGGCCAGAGGGCCCTAGTACCTTCGCACCTACCACCATGGCTTCCTGGGTTGGCAAAACCCAAAAGAAGACGGAGTGAAGTTTCCTGCTATCCTGATGGGATAATAGCTCAAAATAAAATTTAATAAATTAAATTAGTTTCTAATTAGAAAATAAAAAAACATAATATTTCCTGCACCCTTGAGCCTGAACTGAGATTCATACCACACCTCTATAAAGCACCTAGCAGTGAACACCTTAAGCCACAGTTATTGTTATTAGGAAAGATGTTTAAAGAAATCCTTTTTGAAAAGTGAAGAATTCCTTTACCGTGTGCATAATCATCCTAGTAAAACTACATTTTTCTTTTCATGTGGATTGTTTTCCACTTCTCCACACCCCCACCCAGACCATTCAGTTCCTTCTCTGCTGTATTCTATACCCCAGGAGGCTGATCTTTATGGGCTGCATTGATCCAGCCCCTTTTCCTGTTTGGCTTGGTTTGGGTCTGACCAGAGGGAGGCACTAGCTGGGAGTGTGGGAGAGGGAGAAGTTGGGCTTTCTTACCAGCTCCCCACTGTGCTAGGTACCAAAGGCCTGGGCATGGTTGTGTCCCTGGTGACCACAGCCCCTCTGGTGGCTATGCTTCACCAGGCTACAATTATACCACTCTATTTTCCCCTTCAGGCCTCAGGGTAGAAATGGCTTCCTCCTTTTATTTGTTCCTGGAAGCCTGACATCCCAGTGGTACTCTCACCCATCGCATTCATCTGAGGGCAGACCTTTCATTAAATTCTCTTCATTTTAAACATCTGGGTAGAATTGTTTTCTCCTAGGACCTTGACTATTAACAGAAGCAAGATTATTTTGGGAGTTGTTTTCCTAATAGTAGGAATGGTTATAGTGATCTGGTCACTTTATCCAACTTGGATTCTATGGGGACCCACCCCGCCTATCAGTCAGCATGAAGGCTAATTGGGTCAGCCAGTGGCTGGCACTGTGGGGCAGTGTTCAATTAAGGATTGGATGTTGGTATCACTCTGACCTTGGTTCAAGTTTTATTTGTACCTATGCTTTACTTGCATTTGGATAATTTAAATGATCTCTCCAGGTATTCATTTCTTTATCTGTAATGTATGCTTGACATGAATATTCACTGATACATATTATTGGAGTGTGTGAATGTGGTCAGAGGTGTTGCTCTTTGCCATGAGCAATTAATTTCTGTAAGATCAAGCCATTGTTTTAGCTGCCTTAGCATTCTGCTTTAAGCTAAAAAGGTTGCAGGCTTTCCCATCCTGGGAACCCCTACTGTAGGGTGAAACTGGCAGTTCAAAGCCCTTGTCTCATCTACCCAGGATAGAAACTTCCAGAAACAGAGAATGGGTTGGATTCTAGGTGGTTACTTCCTGGGTGTGATTTCTGAGGCAAAATAGGAAGCCCTCCAGATATGATGGCCTCATTAATCTTGATATTTTAAAAACCCTTTTATAAATTGCATTGTGAGATCTCAGGCCTAAAATGACCAATGGTTGCAGAAATAACCCAGCTGCTAATTTCCACTATTATGCGAATGACCTACAACCTGGCTTTTCCTGAGATGGGGGTGGGGTAGGGACTATGATGGGTGCCTTGGGGAGAGGGTTAAGTACTAGGGGCTTAGAGGGATGGGGAATCATATAGGTGATGGGGAGCTTCTCTAGAAGTAAAATCTTTGAGGAAAGCTAACTTTAGGCTCACTTAGGATAATAATGTAGCTTTCTGGCAAAGTCTTTACTGTGCAGGAATAAGAATCTAGGCTGTGATTATTAATCTTAGCTGCTCATTGGAATCATCTTGGGAGTTATAAAAAAAATGCTTATGCCTGGGCTTGCCTCTAAAGATCTGGTTTAATTCATTTGGAGTAGGGAATCCAGTCTGGGGAACTGGCTTTTTCAGGGCTTCCCAAATGACTCCAATTGAAATCAATGATTCCAACCAGAATGAAGAACCACTGGTTGGGATATACAACGTCTTTCTAAGTTTGAGAGAGAAGGTCTTAGGTATAGGCATTTAAGGGCTCAGCAATGGGGAGAGATCAACATTAAATACCTGCAAAGTGTAACATATTTTACATTTTACATCCTTTGTCCTTTAATCCCCTTCACAATCTCATTGCATTGCCATTCCCACAGTGAAGATAAGGAAATAGGCTCAGAGGTCAACATCCACAAGGTCACATTCCTGGTTAATAGCAGAAGTGGGATTAGAACCCATATCTTTCTGACCCCATGGCTATATATTTCCTCCCCTGATCTCTAAAATTCCTTTAGAGTTAATTCATTTTTGTAGGCAAGTTAGGTGTCTCAGAGTTTATAATTTCCTTTTTTTAAAAAAAAAGTTAAAAATTTTTTTTGGTAAATCGGAAGGCCAGAAAAAAAAAATTATATATTCAAGATTCTCCTGTGACAGGCTTATCATTTTAAAATAATTCAACTTCATTTAAAATAAGCCACCATTTTCTTTTCAGCTGGGATTTGATCAAAGGCCTTCCCTTCGATCATATGGCACATACACACTAAATGCTTGAAAATGAAGCCCTGAAAAACATGTGAGACTCCCTCCTCCATTCTGATGTAGTGGGGAGTCCCTAAAGGACTCAGGAAGGTTTTGATTTGAGAAATATTCCCTCCTCACATGCCTGTGTGTGTGTGTGTGTGTGCATGCTCATATGCACATACTCCTGTGTATGAACTGAGTCCATTGTGAAGGGGAATGGTGAGGGTGGTGGTGGTGCTTCAGATAATGAGTAGTCATGGGGCAGAAATGGGGCAGCCCCCCAGAACCCATGCATCCCATCGTAGTATCATGAACAACTTGGTTCACTGAAATATTCCATAAATGGACATCTGGCTAATAGTATTTTTTAGGAAACAGAGAGTTGAAGATTGGTACACATGGGTTAGAATTTCTTGCTCTGATAGAACTACACGACCATAAACCCACTTTTCGTTGTCTGAGCCTCAGCTGTCTTACATGTACATCAGTGATTTAAAAACAAAGAACAACGGCAAAACCTGGTCTCACAGAATTGCAGACAAATATAGCTAGCATAATACCTGGCATATAGTAGGAACTCAATATATGCTAAGCAATCTTAAAAATCTTAATTATCAGAAATCTTAAAGCCTTATTTTTGTTGCCTGAGAATGTGTCAAGGGGTTGGGGCCAATAATTCTGAGTGACAATGCTCTGTGGACTGTTTGGGGAAATACTGTCAGGGGAGGAGGAGGAAGAGAATTCAGGGCAAACCTTCTTTTGAATGGTAGCTCACTAGCCACAGGCATATCGTATCCTTTGCCTTCCTGTGCCTCCATTTCTTGCAGTAAAATGGATTAGAGTGAGCTCCCTAGGCAATGTACAGGGCATCCGTGAGGGTGTGATGAGATGTTGCTTATACAGAACGTGGTAAACTGTAAAGTATCATAGAAATGTGAATAGTGGTGCATGTAAGTTGTGCACAGAGATGGGAAAGTGCTCTAGGAAGGGTTGAGATGGCCAGGAACTGATGCAGCATCAAGAGCTCTCCTTCCCCAAATTCCTTTAGGCCCCTGGCTGCACTACTTCCTGGCTGGCCAGTGCCGGCTCCTTCCTTGCTGGCTTTAAGTGCCACATCCACCTGCCCAATGGACTTTACTCTCCTAGAGGGCAGTGACCACCGTATATTATTAAATCACATTTCCCCTGATTTGAGCCCTGAGATATCTGTTTGCACTTCAAGTTTCTTTTCTGTCTTCTTCCCAGGAGGAAGTAAGTCTTGTTTTAGGGACCTGTTGACTCTAGCCAAGGCCGGATGCTCGGCGAGTACTAAGGGAACATCCCATGCCTTTGCTGGGTCTTGCCTGTAACCCATCAAGCTCTCCTTGGGGCTCTGGGATGTGCAAAGCTAGTCGGGAAGGATGGGGAGGAGAAAGCTCTTTTGTGATCTGCTGATCATTAGTTGCCCCATGATCCTCCCCGGCTTGGTAAAGTTTTCCAAGTATAGAGGCTGGCTGAGCTGGTGGTCTCGGTATTGGTACTCCCACCTCTAGGTTACATCTTGATTTGAACTTTTTATTTTTTATTTTTTTATTTATTCATGTGAGACAGAGAGAGGCAGAGACACAGGCAGAGGGAGAAGCTCCCTGCATGGAGCTCCCACGTCTCCAGGATCAGGTCCTGGGCTGAAGGTGGCACTAAACCGCTGAGCCACCCGGGCTGCCCTGGTTTTTGGTTTTGTATGTGGAATGACATCTCCATCTCCCCACCGCCCTCCCTACCCTCTGCTGCCCTATCCAGCTTCCTCCTTGGATTCATCAGCCCCCAACACAGTCTCTGCTGCTCAATAGCGAATGAGAGAATGAATGAATGAATGAATGCATGCCTGGCCCTCCTTTGCTGGGGGCTTTCAGAGGACTGGGCTTCTGAGAATCACCGCCCTGTAGTATGGGGCTCTTCACCACAAGCATATAGATCCTCAGCAGGAGCTCAGCCCCCTGCCCCCTGCAGGAACTTCCTCTGTTGTAATTCCTTGTTACCTGTTCCTGTCTGCTCCCCTAACAGCCTCTGTCACTGCTGCCACGGTGGCTCCCTGTGACCAGCCTGTCAAGCCCTGCCAGGTCGACATCCTCAGTCTCACTGAGAGATGTTAAACTGACCGTCCAGTGGACCTTTGCTAGGGCAGGGAGAGTGCTTTCATTTAAAATGACAATTTGGGACCAAAATCGGAAGTGGAAGCAAGCCTGGCCATCAAGCTGGGATTTTGAGCAAGATGGGTGGGAAATCTTGGCTCTAGGCAAAACTCTGTCCCTGGCCTTAAGTAGCTTGTGTGACCTTGGGCAAATAAATATCTGATACTCTTTGGGCCTCAGTTTCCTATCTGCAAATTTGGAGGAATGAAATACATGATTTCTTTTTATTTATTTATTTATTTATTTATTTATTTATTTATTTATTTATTTATTTATTTATGATAGTCACACACACAGAGAGAGAGAGAGAGAGAGGAGGCAGAGACATAGGCAGAGGGAGAAGCAGGCTCCATGCACCGGGAGCCCGACGTTGGATTCGATCCTGGGTCTCCAGGATCGCGCCCTTGGGCCAAAGGCAGGCGCTAAACCGCTGCGCCACCCAGGGATCCCTGAAATACATGATTTCTAAGGTCTCTCCTGGTATTTTTCTCTTCGCTGTTTTGCTGCTATACCTCTCAGGCAGATGTTGTCTTGCTGGCTGCTACCCACCAGCTGCTGCATCTGGGGCCCAGGAGGCTGTGGTGGGAAAAACACCTGCAGCGTCCTGGAGGGAAGCCATTCTCAGCCTGAGTACAATCTCCATCCTCTGATGGAGGCCGAGGAATCTGTATTTGCGGTGCGATTCTTATCTCTCAGCATTGGGCCTTCTCCAATGGCTAAACTGTCTCCAAAGTGGCTGGGGCTTCCCTTGCCTGTGCCGGACCTCAGGACCTCACTTTCTTTGTTCCTTCATGCCTTTCCTACAATGCAGGTGGGCCACTGGAGACCAAAATCCAGGCCTGACACATATATATATATATATATATATATATATTTTCCCCCCCTCTCCAGATACTCTGGCAAAAGACCAAGCGACAACCCCAGCAGACTTTTGAATTGAGATAGCATTTGGCACCAGATCTTTGATAAATGATGGCATTGACATTCTATCTCTCTTAGAGTAATTTACTTCCCACAGTAATTTTGACTCAGTTTGTTCTACACAGAGAGTTATTTTCATCATCCTTTCAGTTGTTATTGATGAGGGCTCTTGGAAAAAGATTAGAAGATTAGTTTAAAAATATCCCCAGCAAATTTAAAACAATAACAGGGATGGGAATACAGACTCAAACAAATTAAGGGCTGTCATAGATGTATTAGAAGACTGTTGTTTGATGAATTAGGGACATAATGGTAGCACCAATGGCAAGGCTGGTCTGTCTACACTCTCTTTCACTCCACCTGTCCCAGAGGTTGACCCTCTCTCTTTCCCTGCTTCTGTCCATCTCTGGATGGTGAGAGATGGTGGTACTCATCTCTCCGTTTGTGCCTCTGCTCACATGCTTCCCTTTTTTCTGCCGTGCTTGGCTCCCTCAGAGCTGTCTGGTCTGAAGAGTCCTTTTCATTCTCACCTTTCCCTAGAAGCTTTCTTTAGAACTGAGGTCTCTCCCTTCAACTGACAGGCTGGCATTACCTGGAGCAGTGCCAATTATTTTAGGAAGACTTGCTATCAGTTTCCCAAGATACTGATAGTTATTTTGAGAAAGGAAGGGGCGTGGGTTATGAACAATATTTTTTTTCTTTTTTTTATGAACAATATTTTTTGTAAATGTTAGTAAAGGGTAAAAATGTCTTGATTTGTTTTTTGAAGAATTTGTCAGAGCCTTTAATATACTATTGAGCTTTGTGAATCTCTCAATAGGAAGACATAGTGTACAGCTTCTTCCAAAGAGCCTGTCCTAATTACCTCTAGGAATAGGGGTGTTTAATATAGGGATACATAGGAGGAGAATAAGGAAAATATGAATCTAATAATTAGGGCAGTTACCTTGCTGGGCCTTATGGAGACTGAGATGTGTTCAAGAACCGGAAGGTTCCAGTGAGGCTCTAAGTTGCTCACATCCAGAATTCATGGATTCTGGTGTCAGCTTATAAATGGGACCCACATACCTGCTGGAGCATATGTCTGTGCTACTACAATGGCCAGTTTTCTATATATTTCCAAGTCAAATTCAGATGTTTCATCTATGTGAATCAGCTAATAACTGCTCTCCCTGGTTGGGCAGAGTCTTGTGTCAGCCTGTGCTAACGGCCACTACAAAGAATGTGAATGTGCTGCTCTTTGGTCTCCAATTCAATCGGTGGTCGCTTTTGTGCAAAGTCAGCCTCAGCACCACCTCTCTAGAGCAGAGGCTGGGGTCAGGCAGCTTTAGCTGGAGGGGAAGCTAGGAGAGGTGGTCTCATAGGTGATGTATCCAGGACAGCTCGCCTCTTGAGCACCATATATACACCTTTGTTTTCCTCTCTATTCTATTCCAAAGATACTACACCTAATGTGGGCTAACTATCAAGCTTGTAACTGCAAATTACTCTCACAGGCACATGGGAAATAACACAAGTTGTGTTAAATAGCATGTGGAGGGTCTCTGTTGTTATGGAGCCTTGTGATCAAGTCCACAGAATCTTGGTGGCTTGCTGAAGACAAAGGATCTCAACATGGGGAGAGTGTACATTGTGGCCTCAGTGTAGACATGCATCTCTTGTCTCTTACATAGTGAGTGCATTGATTGCTTAGCATATGGATTAGCAGCTATCCAGGTGGTTCCTGCAAATGTGTGGCAAAGTGGTAGAGTCAAACGCACCTTTTCCAGCCAAAGCACAAAATGACTAGTTTTGAAGGGAGGAAAGGTAAATTGTATTGTAGATCCTCTGGTAGAGTAGTGCTTCACTTTGAACATGCTGTTAGGAGTTCAGATAGGTCGAACACATCTTTGCTTCTTTGCTTCCACATGGTCTTGCCTGACTCTCTAGAAAAACATACTGCCAGAGACAACCCAGCCACACACCATTGGTTCCCTTTTTATTTTTTTGGTTCCCTTTTTAAAAACAAAATCTACCAGCCCAGCGTTCAAACTTTGTAATAGCAAATTTCCTGTCAGTCCTGATTTTAGAAAAGTTGGAGAATGTGGTCATACATGTAGGTTTGAATTTATGGAAGAACTTCAGGCTTTATTATGGGCAGAACCATCGTATGTGTCAGAAACTGCCCATTCCTGGCTTCTTAGCATGATGGGATGTTCTGTGGAGGTGGTGGGTGGATTGGTATCAAGTGCCAACAAACACAGGGTGGAACCAGGAAAACTGACCAAGGCAGCAAAAGTCAGCCCTGTAGGCCAGGAGGTCCAAGGCATTCAGACCATCGCCTAAGCAGCCCAGCCGCTGTCAGTGTCCAAACAGTCTGATTTACAGGCCCTGGGGTGGCATCAGTACCACTGGAAGCAGTGATACTGGTTCATTTTCTGGGTTAAGTATGTGTCTGGTAGAAGCCGTATAACACAGTTGAAGGTGAGCACATTTGAGAATCAGACCGGCCTGGGATTGAATTTTGATTTTGCCATTTACTACATGTTTGATGTTAGGCTTATTTTGCTTAAATCTCTGTGAGACTCAATATTCTTATCTGTGAATCAATATAATAACACCTACTTCCCGGAGTTTTTTGTGTATATTACAAGAGATGATATATGAAAAGGTTTAGAAAAATACCTGACACCTTATTAGCTCTCAATGTACTTCTGGCTCTGTTTTTTAAATCAGAGTATAAGGGGTTTCGCCTCTTAACAAAACCAGTGGACTTAGCCTGGCATACACATCTCCCCCAACCTGCTGCCTCATTCCTTGTTCTCTTTTATTAAAGCAGAAAAAAAATTTCTTGGGAAACTTGAATCCTGCCTGTTGTGTTTCACCTTTCCTTTTGGGTTCTTATAATTCAGTGATTGCTGGCACCACCCTGCTAGCCTCAGGACTATATCTTCCTCTCCTCCATCCTCTGCCTTTAAATTACCTATCTCAGGAATGGATATACTCATAATTCAACTTTGAAGTTTGACTTATACATGACCTAAGAGGACATTCTACAGGAAGGCATCTTTCCCAAGAGAATAAAAATCCTGTCTCTCGATTTTCTTAGTACAGCAAAGCAGTTGGCATTTTTAAGCACTACTAAATATTTGGGGACAGCAAGTAGGAATGGTTTACGTACTTCAGATTTATGATCCTGCCCTAAGTAGTTTGTACTCAAGGCTTTTGGGCCTGTCTTGCAATGATCCTTCCTGATAATCTTAACGTATGCTTGAGGGGTATGTGGCATAACCTTTCAGGGGTGAGCTCTTCATGCCCAGATCCTTGTTTCTCTTCACTTGGAGATGACAACCCATATCTTCCTTTAAGATCGGTCACAGCCACCTTACCACTTTGCTCTTTTCCTGAGGGTTCAGGTTTTCCAGTTTAAGAGCCAGTTCATCATGTCCTCAACTAATTAAAGCCAGGAGTGACTTCGCCTATAAGGGTGAGTTCCCACTCCTCTCCCATAGGGAAGGGTCTTTCTTTGTAAGATCTGGCCAGATCATGGTCATGGTGCCGACAGCAACTGATGTCTCTTCCATGATCTCCCATCAGCTTACTAAGGGAAGGTTGAGTTGAAGGAGAACCTGGACTGGTGGCTCTCATCCCAATGGAACAGGCTGGAATGTTTGCAGCCTGATGCTCATGGAGATATGTAGGGGCTAAAAATTGACATCCCCACGTTAGAGGCCCAGGGCAGAGGACTCAGACTGGGCCTGGGCCCTACTTGTTGATGGGGACAGGGCTTCTCTGTGGATCAGCAAGTCTGGCTCTCAGGGTCACAGGCCTTGGCAGGGCTGACCTTGAATCTTGACCCTGACCTTTTATGTGTTTTCCCAGCTCTTCCTTAGACCCATAAGAACCCCCTGAGTGCCTATTAAATTTTCAGTTTTCTTGGACTCAACCCCAGTAATTCTGATTCAGTAGGTCTGGGCTGGGACCCAATTATCTGCAATTTGAACAGGCACCTTGGCTAATTCTGAAACAGGGGTCTATGGACCCTACTTGACAAGTATCACCTTTGATTACTACATAAAATCCAGAACTGGGTACTATTTACCTTTATCTGGAATGGTATTAAAGCAATCTCTTCTGAAGAAAGTCCTAAGGTTGAATTTGTTGTCTTTCTGACTAAATCATGGGCATTAGCCAGGAGACAAAACTGTTGTTAAATGGTAATTTTAATTCACCAGATGCATACATGTAGGTGTATAGTTCACAGCTCTGTGCTTATCTGTGCTGCGCTACACAGCACAGAGTTCGTGTATCTTCATTCTAAGGAGCAGGCCGGCCATTCAGGAACGAAAACCCAGTCCTGTCACGTGGTAGTGGCTGCAGCTGCTCTGACTTGTGGACAACTGGAAAGGCTACTGTTCTTTGTGACAGGACTATCCTGCAATGTGATGTTCCCTGTCCCCCAACCCTAAAAACCTTTGTGATATGATGCTTTTACCTAATGAGGATGTGAGTAGCAAATGTTTCCAAGGTATTGAGATAATGTCTCCACAGGGCCTCAAAGTTTAACCATTTCTTTTCTGTGTGTGGAGCAGAAGAAAAGTTTAAAGGAGGCTCAGCTGGCTCTCTCCCAAGTATGTGGTAGGCAGCATCTGGTTGCCCTCCTTGCTGACACTTGCTGAGGATGGTTCTAGAAGGTCTGGGCTGTTCTGCTAGAAGGGTCTGTTGCTGTGGCAGCCGGAGATGGTGGTGCTGCTGGCTGGTCGTGCTGATCCTAGGTTAGCCTCAGGCTTTAATTCAGGATTATTGTTTTCAGGATCTCTCTGTCATTAGGTTTAGGGAGAATCTGTTACGTGATTGGAGAAGGCCAACGCCACATATTTATTCAATGGGTCCTGATATCTGGGATCTCATTCCTGTCTGTCACTAGCCAGCTGAGGGACCCTGGATGAGACACTGAATCTCTCAGTCCTTGATTTTCTCATCTGTGAACTTACCTTACCTTGAAAGCCTTTGAGAAGGTCAGATCAAACCAGGCAGGGGACTTCTGTGGGAAATATACACTTGATCCAAATACTATTATTTTAGGTCTGGCTTTTAATTTAAAGCTATGGTTGAAAAGTGTATCACATTCTTTATATTGATGCCCAGCTTCCAGAAACTAAGTTAAAAATCAATACTATTTTTTATAAAGTTTTAAAAATAAATTTGGAATCTCCTCTGTTTTTCTTGACAATGATTTATTTCTAATTTTTCAAAATTATGTGATGACCAGGATCTTTCATCTGAGGAACTCAATGTATGCATGACCCCTTTATATATACTGCTGATAATCGTATCTAAAGCACATTACAGAATCACAACTCTTGTGAGAACGGTGGTTCCAATGGTGACAGCAGAATTTAGGGACTTGCTGTGGAGCTGCCAAAGTTGTCATTGGTCATCTGAGGTGTCCAGTACTGGGGGATATTTATGGGAGAAACCATAAAGCTATGAATCAGCTAGGTGACAGGAGATTCTGCACACACCCCCTGGACAGCTAAGAAAGTGAGCAATTCAGCATATACTAAACATAAATCAGTGACCTGGATGTCAGGACATCTGTCCCAACACTGGGAAATGCCTGTCTCAAGAATAGGTGATTTAATTTATTTGCTGCTCTCTGCATTTTTGAATTGTGTTAATGTTAGGACCATCTACAGCAGAATAACTAAAATGCTGCTAGATTAGGATTGATGGAAACAAAGGTTCTAATGCAGAATTTGCCACCAGCATAGCAAGAGAGTTGTCTTATTTTTCTGTTCTAAAAACAAGGCTCACTTACATTGGTAACAAGCAATCTCAAGAACTGTTAGCATACTGAATATGAAACGGCCTAAGAAAGTTAAAATTTGAGGTAAATATAAGGTATTATTTTGATATTTCTAAGAGTTATAGGCATCTTTGAGTTCATTCATTTTTTTTTTTTTAAAGATTTATTTATTGGGATGCCTGGGTGGCTTAGTGTTTGAGCATCTGCCTTTGGCTCAGGGCGTGATCCCAGGATCTGGGGATTGAGACCCACATCAGACTCCCTGCTAGGAGCCTGCTTCTCCCTCTGCCTATGTTTCTGCCTCTCTCTCTCTCTCTGTGTCTCTCATTAATAAATAAATAAAATCTTAAAAAAATATAAAGATTTATTTATTTGTTTTAGAGAGTGAGAGCGAGTGGAGGGGAGGGGCAGAGGGAGAGAGAGTGTCCCAAGCCTACTCTCTGCTAAGTATGGAGCCCAATGCAGGGCTCAGTCTCATGACCCGGAGATGGCGACCTGAGCTGAAACCTGGAGTCAGTTGCTTAACTGACTAAGCCACCCAGGTGCCCCGAGTTCATTCTTTTTTTCTTTTTTTTAAAGTTGT
Organism: Canis aureus; assembly: GCF_053574225.1. Lineage (NCBI taxonomy): Eukaryota > Metazoa > Chordata > Mammalia > Carnivora > Canidae > Canis > Canis aureus. Next base: position 53,512,636 of record NC_135621.1, read on the forward strand.
TTTTTGAGATATGACATGCATCTCATAAGCAGCACACATTTTGTGCATGAACTCATTAGGTTTTAAAATTTTAAATTCTTGGAAAAGTCTTCTGTGCCTCATGTGCTTGACCAAGAAGATGTTGTTGTAGTGGGTTATGTGTTAAGACTGAATTCAAGCAGGAACTAAAACTGATATGAAATATTACTAGAGGGATCCCTGGGTGGCGCAGCGGTTTGGCGCCTGCCTTTGGCCCAGGGCGCGATCCTGGAGACCCGGGATCGAATCCCACATCGGGCTCCCTGTGCATGGAGCCTGCTTCTCCCTCTGCCTGTGTCTCTGCACCTGTCTCTCTCTCTGTGACTATCATAAATAAATAAAAATTAAAAAAAAAAAAAAAAGAAATATTACTAGAACAGAGACCAGCTCCATGCATACATCTCTCCAATCAGGAGTGTGTAGGTATATTTCAATGCATTTACATGTGTGAGCATACAGATATTAGAAGACCAAAATATAGGAGTTATGTATTAGTGGATTGTGTGTGTGTGTGTGTGTGTGTGTGTGAGTAATAAGGCTCCTTTAGCTGCAAGCAGCAGAACCCCAATGAAAGAGTAAAAGGATAGGGCTACACTAGGAATGGAAATCACCCCGTGGTCTAAGGATCAGGTTTCTTCCCTCCACAGGACATCTTTGCCTCCCTGTACATGACTGCTTTGTCTCACCCTTGTCACTAGGTCCTCTATTTGTTACTCATAGCTTTTTCTACCTCATAGCCATGTAGTCTGCACTTGGCCTCGGCATGTCTTGGCCCAATCTCTGCATCTTTGTAGCTTTAATTTCTACTGATGTTGGAGCAGACTTTTCCATGTTTCCTAGTTCAAATTTCAGAGACAGAAAATGTTTTGTGTGGCTGCTGGCCAGCCTCCTATTTGGTTGTCTTTGGTTCAGGAGTTCACCTCTGGTCCCTTACGCAATGGCCAGGGAGTGGGTGGGAAAGGCACATGTGGGATGAAACATGGCACTGTGTCTTTCCCTTCAGCAGAGAAGGGAAAGTCGTATGCAATGCCTAGGACTTGGCAGCTTTATTATCATGGTGGAATGGGAGACTGTGGAGAAGTATCTTAGTGGTTCCCGTGGATATTAGGACTCTGCCAGAAGAAGGAAAGGGTAGAGAAAAGGGAAAGCACTCCTGCGAAGGGGATTAAATTTCTCCCAATCATTCTGTAGACACAGGACTTGTTCAATGATGAAAAATCACAAACCAGGATAACAGCTAAACAGGAGCACATATGGGGGGCATGGCTCGTAGATTTGTTGGAAGGTGCTGGCTACAGCAGACAGGAGCCCATGATGTGAGAGGTGGGTTAGCCTCCAAGGATGTCGCTTCTGAAAGACAGCCCTGACTCGTGGAACAGTGTGCTCCTGCCTGTTTCAGGCATGAGGGAGGGGAGCGGCCTTTCCAGGTTGATGCATCCCAGGAATTCCCACTTGTCTTTGCGGCATAATCTTCCACGTTGGCAATATTTGTGATGCCGCATTTTCTACTCATCGTTTTAGTGGACTTCTGTGGCATGAAGGCTTGCCCAGTATTTTAGCTGTACCCAGGGGAAAAGGAGAAGAGAGCAAGCTGGGGAGAGGGTATTTCTCCTAACACCAGTCCTGGAGACTGACTGCTTGGAAGAATTCACAAAGTTGACGTGGTGGAGGGATGTGCTTTGTTGTTACATTTCCAAGGAAGCAATCCAGACTTGACACTGAGGAAAGGCATAAGACCAGAGAAAGTTAACTGGAGGCTGTAGTGAGTGAGAGATACCTTGATCATCTGCTTTGCCTCAGGCAGAGAAGTGCCTCAGAAGCCTTTGGTCCCTGAAATCCCGCTTGTGTGTCAGGAAGAGGGAGCCCCTCCTGTCATGCTATGGTGCTTTGGCCAACAGGGGGCTGAACTGAGTAGTCCTCACTCCAGCTCACAAACCCTCCAGCTCCTTGCTTCCAGCTCTGGGACCCACGTGCCCTCTTGTTCCATCTCAGCTTTCCTCAAAACTGCCCCCACTCTTGCTCAGAAGAAATAGCCAGATTAACACCTTGGTTTCCAAATGTGTCTCTGCTAGAAGCAGCTGTGGATACCACATGGCTGTCTCCCTGGAGGCGTGTGTCAAGAGGATTACTCACTTCAATGTCCTCCAGTTGCCAGAGCCCTGGAAGATTCTATTCCCAGTAGCATCACGGTTATCAGGAGACAGGGAGGAAGGAAATGGTCAGCCTTTACTACCTGCATATGCAAGTGCTTTTAAATATAAAAAGCCATGTGGGGGTGCTGTGGTTACAAGAGATGAATGTTCCTTTACTGAGGCTGTGCGCTGAAAGTCCACAGTGGGACTGGGTGCAAACAGGCCATCAGACAAGCATGTCAATGACGGCTCTTGTAAGCCAGTAGGTGTGGAGAGCAGAGTCAGTCTGGCATTTTGAAGCCACTGGCCATGCCTGTGTTTTTATATGCAAACCTCAGGGAGCTCAGTGGGAAAGCCTTCTTATGCTAGCTCTTCAGCGGGACCCTTGCTTAGGGAGAGTAAAGATGGGCTGCTTGGCAAGCATTTTCCTTTCCTGGTTTTGAGGCTTCATTAAATAGGAGCTGAGGAGGCTGGCTTAGTGAGGAGATCCTGTGATTTTAAATTGTGGGCTGAGGAGAATTTGGATAGAGGGCAAAGAGAATCTGAAATTTAGACTCTGAAGGAGTCAAAGGCTCTTCCAGCCTGAGAATTGCAATGAGCAATGACTAGCAATATTCTTCAATTTTCAAAAAATTCTGTGCAATCTGTGCCAATATCTTATTTACACCTCTTCTTTTTTCTGCTTCATATGTAAATGTTCAAACCCTCTTTCACAGACCACCCATGCCCACACAACTTTTGCCTAATAGCTGCACTGGTTCAGTGACCAAATTCAACATAAAAGGGTCTTTGCAGAGAGGTCACTTAGCTAACGTGTGTAATCATCTTATTTGTTCACAATCCCTTTTGAAGGAGCTGAATGGTTGGCTCATCCAGGTCACTGCAGAGTCATCTAATTAATGTTTCTAAGATCTTGCTATCCTTATGCCCTCCTTGCTCCAGAACCTACCATGGCCCACTCATGACTAGGCATAAACTCCATATTCCTTCACCAGTTTCTTAGTGTCCCCTAAGACTTCCCTATGCCATGCTTCTCCAATCCCTTTCCCCACTTCTCCCTCAAATGGTACAGTCACACCCTCCCCACAGCTGTTCTTTACATGGGGTCATTCATCTGCCTGTATCAGCCTACCTCGTAAAGTCTCATCCAGTCTGCAAAGTCTGCCTCAAATCTTAACTTTTTGGTGAACTTCTTCCCCATCATCTTTTTCCAATACAATTTCTCCTTACCTTGAATTTTTACAGAGTCAGGTGCTTGAGGAGAGAGTTATTTTTTCTAAATTCCAAAAGTTTTGACTATTAAGGAAAATAGATGAGCAATGTAGAGTTTTGGTTTTTATTTTTTATTTTTGTTTTTATCATAAACCATAGAATAGGAGACAATGCATGATGACAACTGAATAGGTTTTGGAGATAAGAATCTTTTCTGGGGTATTGGTGAGGTGTTTGGAGAGAGGAACAGGAGAGGAGAGCACAGGAATTTAGAACTGGTATTGAACCCTGCTCAAATCCTGGGTTTGGAGGGTGGACATAGAGGCTCTTGATAGGATTGGGGTGTGAAGCCAGAGGGGCCACATACCTCCCTTCCTGAGGGACTTTGGGAGGAAGATACCCAGCAGGGTGCCCTGCTCCAACATGTTGGCTTCTGAAGCATAGAAATGGCCACACAATAATTTTGGCCAGAAAAGGGGCCTCGTCAAACATCCTCCCTCCCTTTCCACACAAGTCTCATTTGATTCCTGTGAGGCATGGATAAGACATAAAGGTTCTTAGGCAATGAGTCATTTAGAGCCTGATGGGTTTCACAGGGATTCACCTTGAGATGGGTCAGGGATCCCAAAGCAGATGCTGTCAGGTAGAGATTTCAAGTTTGAGAATAAATCAAGGGAGGAGTGGCCAGGTCTGAGAAGGTCAGCAGAGCCAGGGAAAGCCAAAGTGTTGGCCAAGATGGGAGGAGGACTCTTTCCTGGAGCCATCCTGGGCATGGCTTGTCCTGAGGGGATATATGGTAGGTTGTTCCTGTGAAAAGTGAATGTGGACCACTCAGTTATCAGTTGTGACAGTAGCCATGAAGGAAGTGAATCAAGTATAGTGAGGGAGGGTTGCAGGTGTGATGGGCTCCATTGGCAGCATTTAAGTTGGAAGCAGAAGCAAAAGGAGACGTAATTCAGGAGGAAGGGTCCTAGGCAGAGGGCACAGTGTTGGAAGGCTCTGGGAATAGAGAGAGCAGGTTGGGTTTAGGGAACTGGGGGAGATCAGAGCACTCAGCTATGGTGGCATGAGACAAGGTCAGGAAGGTGACCTGAGGTGGATCATGCAGGCCTTGTGACCCTAAAACGGAGTTTGGACTTTAACTCTCAGTGCAATGTGAAACCATCGAAGAGGTTTGAACAAAAGAGTGATACCATCCGATTTTTAAAAATATTATTGTGAAAGATTATTTTAAAAGATTATTGTGGTTATTCTGTGGAGCCCAGATCAGAGGTGGGGCTGAGGGGCAGGTTCTGGAATGGCAGCCTGGGGACAAGATCTTCCTACCCATAGAGGAAAGCCCAATATATTCAATCTCTTTCTCTTCTGGCTCCTTAGCCCCAAGCATCCTTTTTGACCTAGGGTTTGATGTGGGACTGAGGTGTATCAACTTCCTTTTAGCAGTTCAATTGAATACACTACATACTTCTTGAACATCTACATGTACTCATCCTTGAGCAAGGCACTGTAAGGGATTCAAGAGACAAAAACCCTATCTCTGTCCCCAAGGAGCTTTAAAATGACCTAAAGAGAAATGGCATTTGTTTATTAATCAAATAAAAAGTCATTTTCTAGCATCTGGACACTGGACTTAAGGGAAGACTTAGATATGGTCTCTGCCCTGGAAGTGGTCATGTTCTTGGAAGATATACATTTAAAGAAAAGATTGTATAGTGTTACATAATAGTGGTACATGCTGAGTGTTAAGGAAGGAAGGTGTGTGTCAGGAAGCCTTAGAGGAAGTGAAATTTATGTTGAATCTTAACCAAGGGTTGGAATTGGCTAGAGGCTAAGAATTTCATTTCTATTCAAAGGAGGCTGCTCAATATGAGTCAACAGTGTGAGGTAGCTGCTAAGAAAGGGAGTACCATTTCGGTTGCATTAATGAAAGCACAGTTTTCCTGCTTTCCTGACTACAGAATTGTTATGTATAGATGAGGGTAACCCTCTTGAAGAGGGATGTCCATGTAGAATTGGACGGATACGTCAGTCTGGGACTTCTGAGAAGCAGATCACCAATTGGGATTAAACGTGTAATGATTTTTATTAAGGGAAATGCTTTGGGAGAATAATAGAGAGAGCCAGGGAAGGCTGAGAAAGCCATTGGAATGCAATATGTCTTACCCAATTGCAGGAGAGAGGGAAGAGAGGTTGGGTGGAAGTATTCTAGATTGTCATGCAGGCTGAGGAAAGATTGGGAAGGCCTTTGGGGAGTCCTCTAGCCAAAGTTAGCTATGAGCATCCTGTGTTTTCTGGGATTTAATTTCCATAATGCATTCAGTCATTGGCTGGCAGCCTAGGGGGAGTGTGGCCTTAGTGCAAACATGGTGGTGAATTTCTGGGGCTACAGCTGGGGCCCTTGACTGATAAAACTCCCTGTAGCTGGGGGTCTAGGAGGCTCACATGGCTGCCTGTAGAGAATGGCGGTAAGAAAACTCAGCCAAACGTGGGAAAGATGAGTGCAGTATATTTAGCCTGAAGAAGTCTCAGAGGTAACATTTATCATTCATGATTTTTTAAAAAGATATTTATTTGACATTTATTTATTCAAACGGCTATATGCTGGGGATGCCAACAGAAAAGAAACAGACCTTGCCTTCAAGGAGCTCATAGTCTAGTGGGGGCTGTAGATTGCACTGCGATGACTGGACAAACACAGAGCATTGGGAGCACACAGGGGATGATGTTGGGGGTGCAGGGTCATTGGATTTCTGGAAGGCCATGAGCTGGATTTGAAAGACAAACTGCAAGTTTTTAAGTGGAGGTAGCAAAAGATTCCACTAATATTCAAAGAGGTGTGGTATATGGGAAGACGTTTCATTTCCATGTGAATAATGTAATTGGATTATTTTGGCCCTCAGGTGTGGAAACTATGGGAAACAGATTTGGGATCAATATAAGCAAGAACTTTCTGATGCATGGAACTTTGCAAAAGTGAGATTGAGTTGCCCTGGTGCATTTCCAGTGTGGCTCAGATGCCGCTGGGAAAGATGTTAGCAGGGATGGAGCCAGGTCAGGGGAGGGGGTGTGTGATTCTCAAGGTGACTGTTAAAGTCCTTCCCATTCTTGGGATTCTGTGATTCAAAGGAGCCTGTTCTGGAAGGCAGCCACTGGGGTGACCTTCTGTACCCTCCCAGTCACAGGTTGCACGCTCTCCTGCCATTTCTTCCTGGTCAGGGATGGAGACAGGAGGCCTGTTTCTTGGAAGGACCAATTTGAGCGTCTAACCTATGACACACGACAAAGGTCAGGAGTCCCAGGCAGTGATTTTCTCTGATCAGTGGAGAAATTTCTATCAGCACTCTTGAGTGTCCTCTCCTAAGAAGGAAGCAGGCCGTAAATATATACACACAATGCAATGTAATTGCATCAATGGCCTCCCAAAGCCTCTTTCCTGGAGAAGCCCTCCCTGGAGGCTTGATAAGTATCTGAGAGGAAATAGACTGCTAATTAGCAAAGTTAGGTTACGTATATTCCTGACAATGTCCATTTTTTTTTAAAAGATTTTATTTATTTATTCAATGTACAATGATAGTCACACAGAGAGAGAGAGGCAGAGACACAGGCAGAGGGAGAAGCAGGCTCCATGCACCGGGAGCCCAACGTGGGATTTAATCCCGGGTCTCCAGGATCGCACCCCGGGCCAAAGGCAGGCGCCAAACCGCTGCGCCACCCAGGGATCCCAACAACGTCCATTTTTAATAGAGTAGATTACTAGTTGTTTAAATCTGACAGCAGAGCTCACCATCAAAAAAATGTCCCACATTTTTTCTTCTTGCGAGGGTATCTTCTGATTTCTTGCTCCTCTATTTCTTTGCTCTAATACATCTTTCCTAAGACGCCTCCCCCAGACCTGACAGGTCAGCTTCTAATTCACCTTTTCCAAGACCCCTTCCCCAGTTCTGGCAGGTCAGCTTCTTAAAAAAAAAAAAAAAAAAAAAAAAAAAAAATGAATGTGGGCTGTCCAAGGGAATGAGTTTGGTCTTGGTTGAGAGGACAATCTACAACTAAGGCAGTGCCCAAAGGGCTGAGAGCTAAATGCAGTTCAGTTGCCCTCAAACCCAGGGGTGGTGACAACAGGTCCTTCTTGAAAAGGGGCTCTGTGCCCATCGCCGTCTCCCTCCGTGCTTCCCTACCCAGAGTCACCAAGAGTGAGAGGCAGCTCTTCTGTGATCTGTTTCATAGTTAGGGTTCTGCACAAAAGTGGGTTCTTTTGCTAAAGAGAAGTTTGGACATTACTGCTCTTATCCAACCCTTTCATTGTTTTTTAAAGATTTTATTTATTTATTCATGAGAGACACAGAGAAAGAGGCAGAGACATAGGCAGAGGGAGAAGCAGGCTCCATGCAGGGAGCCTGATGCAGGATTCGATCCCAGGACCCCGAGATCACGACTTGAGCCAAAGGCAGACGTCCAACCACTGAGCCACACAGGTGTCCCCAACCTCTCCTTTTTAAGTGAGGGAAGTGAAGCCCTAACATTGTATCCTTTTTTGAAATACTAAGTCTATCATCTCTGTATCTTTGTTTCCTTTCTGTACATGGAACACTCCCAAGGACAGACTCCTCAAATGTGGCAGAGGCTGCTGGTCTCCTAGCAGTATTCCTACTCTCTTTCTTATGAACAGAACCTTGGTTTGCCCTCCGTGGCGTGTGCTCAGCCAAGGAACCTCATTGCCCTACCTTGCTTGCAACGAGTACTATCCATGTCACAAGGTTCTAGCTCATGAGAAGTAAGCTGAAGGTTTCTGGGAGAGCTCTCCTTCCTTAATAGAAGCACCCACCACTTCTTGCTTCTTCTTTTGCTTCCCTCCTGTTGCTTGGAATGCAGAATTTGTGAATGGAGATCATACAGCCATTGGGAGAGAATGAGAACGAGATTCTTACCCGAAGAATGGCAGAGAAGAAAGCTAGAAGTGCCTGGCTCCAGATAATCTACGTGGAGCTCTCCTCTACCTTCTCTGAGTTTATGTTATTTGAGGGAAATAAAAATTCCTGCCTAGGTAAGGCACTGCTCTTTGGAATTTGGGTTGTCAAATCCAATGCCAGATGGATAATGCTGAGTCAAAGCGAGAAAGCAAGATAGTTCTTGGACTGCGGGAATCCCTGGGTAGCTCAGTGGTTTAGTGCCTGCCTTTGGCCCATGGCGTGATCCTGGAGTCCCGGGATCGAGTCCCGCGTCAGGCTCCTGGCATGGGGCCTGCTTCTCCCTCTGCCTGTGTCTCTGCCCCCCTCTCTCTCTATGTCTATCATGAACAAATAAATAAAAAATCTTAAAAAAAAAAAAAAAGATCTTGGAGCGCATATGTTCTGATTAGTATCTTCAATTGTCCTGGTCTCAGAGACCCCCAAATTCCGGACCTGAGGCATCTGTGGCTTCCTGCATGAAGACCTGGTAAAGGGAAAGGGCACTGAACTTTGGAGAGACCTAGGTTTCACGTCTATTTCTGCCATTTACTAGTTGTGTAATTTCTGACAAGTTGGATAACCTGTCTGGGGCTCAGTTTCCCTTATTGTAAAGACAGAGAGTCTGAATAGATCTCAAGGTTTCTTCCATTGCTCTAAGTCACTCTTTGTCTTCCCCTGTGACTGAGTCTACATAGAGAGTTCATCTGTGTAGAGGCACACTTCAGAGCAGTAGTTACAGGTTGGGAGGTTGTGGGTGGGACAAGTGTGAGAAATAGCTTTGCTTTTAGAGGCTATTTCTTGCTAAATATAATCCAGTTTGCTAAGGATTTCTTCATGCAAAATTCTTTGTATTTTTTGTGGGCTGATTACTGGCTTCGTTAATATAATTAAGCACAATTACAGAATTAGTACAGATCTATGTAATCAGGTACTAACAATATGTGATTAAGTAACTACATCTTATAATTAGAGACTTAAGCATGCAGTGCTACTCTAGAGTCCTTATTCTACTTTGTACAAAAGTTGTGCCAAATCTACACACAGATCATTTAAGACGTTCACTTTACCGCACAGTTGAATGGGTGCTTTTTATTCCTGTAAATTACTGACAATACATTTTCTCAAACCCTTTTAGATGGTAATAACTTTGCATTTTATTTTCAAATCAAATATATTTTTTTAAAAAAGTAATTTATGACTCAAAAATCAATTAGGAAAAAAAAATCAATTAGGAGGTTTGAGAAATGAAAGGAAAGAAATGCCAGGTTCATTTCAGATCACACAAAATCGAAGTTGTCTTAGAAAGAGTGATTTGAATTCTGGAAGGGGAAATCCAAAAGAGGACCGCTTGAATAACATTAATGTCATGCCATCAGTCTTTGGAATTAGAGTTTGACTAATTTTCCAGGTATCTTGTATGCATTTCATTTGCATCCAAATATTTGATACATTGCATTTTTATCCTTTGACAAAATCAAAATGGGAGTTCCAAGATGATGGAAATGCTCCAAATTTATGAGATCCTTAGTTTTTTCAAATGGGTTTGCAAGAATGGCCTTCCAGAGAAACTCAAAGGGAATCTTTTGCCCCCTTTCCATTCTAAAGAACATCATGTCCTATGACATGGGTGCAGCTGCCATCTTCTTGGTGGAGTAGAACACCAGTTGATATTTACTGAAGCCTTATGGCTTCTAATACTTCCATACAACTTGAGGGCAGCCCCTAACAGGTACATGAAATGTCCTAGGCTGGGAATTAGCATATTAATGTTGGTGCCGGTTCTACCATTGACCAGCGTTGTGATTTTTCTGTTTCCTCACCTGAGATATGTACTTAAAAAGTGGTTCTTTTTGTATATTTAGTAGGGTCAAATGGACAAAGAGTATGGAAAAGGGCAAAGAAAAATAGAAAACATATCTTGGTGTTAAGTTTTATTCTCTATTATTATTTGGGGGTTTGGAAGTTTTGTTTGTTTTTGTTTGTTTGTTTGTTTTTGCTTTCATTTTCTTTATTCAGGTCACTACTCCTCTTACTCATGAGGGTATACCTTTTTAAAGCTGGCCTTTGATGAAACACCCTCATTTTGCAGATAAATCTGAGCCCCAGAGAGGTCAATTGGTTTGCTTAAGGTACAGAATTAGCAAGTAACAGGGCTATTTTTTTTTTTAAAGATTTTTATTTATTCATGAAAGACACAGAGAGAGAGGCAGAGACACAGGCAGAGGGAGAAGAAGGCGCCCTGTAGGGAGCCTGATCGGGACTCAGTCCCAGGACCCTAGGATCATGACCTGAGTCAAAGGCAGATGCTCAATCACTGAGCTACCCAGGCACCCAGTGATGAGAATTTTTAAAAGAAAAAGTTAGAAGTGTTAGCATGACATGACACAGTATGAATGAGAATTAAGGTTGATGAGGCTTCAGAGGTGCAGTCCATTTATAAATGGAGTCCAAACTTAAGTAATTGCATGTGAAGACACTGAAAAGTCTCATTAATTGATAATAAAGTGTATTCAATTTTTTGAATTTCTAAGGCAGTTTAGTATGTAATGCAAACTGCAATGAACATAGACAAGAGTAAAACCAAAGTATTGAAAGAAGAGAAGCCTCAATAGAAACTATAAGTTTGGGGTTTTGTTTTGTTTTTTGGGTTTTTTTTTTTTTTTTCATTCCTTAGCAAGGAGAGATAAAGTAATAAAGAAATCACACTATATCATGCTTGTAGTTTGGCCTATAAGTTATACTTAAGTTAACTCCTCTGGAAATTATATATCCATTCCACCAAGTGGATTTAGTCATCCAAAATGAATCCTTTTATCATCCTTATCAAATCCTAAGGGAAAAGCACTCTTTATACCAATTATAAGAAAAAGTTCCTGAAGCAGACTGACAAATCCAACCATTTCAGTTAAAAGTTGGCAAATGGTAACCACTAAAAGCCAAAGACATTTAAAAAAAAAGTATATTCCAACATGTGTTGCAAGCACATGGGATCTAGTGAATGTACAGACCATAGTTCTGGCTCTACCACCCAGCCTGCTCTAACCAAAGCCACTGAACCACCTCCTTTCATAGGGTAACATCTCTCATGTCTCTGTCTCTCATGAATAAATGAATAAAATCTAAAAAAAAAAAAAAATTCCTGTCACTTTCCTGGTATTGGAAAAACCTGTTCTGTTTTGCATCTCTACATAGGGCTGAATTGCGCAGGCTTGTGCTGTGGCAATGAGAGGTTTCCTAACCCTGAATTTTGTTGATCAGATGAGAACAATAGCCAGAAAATGTAGCCATTGCCTGTAGAAGAGCGTCAAATTTAAGCCCACTATATATTGTTAAGTCAGAAATTGTGAAAGGTCTGAGATTTTATTCTGCATGCAAGCTAACAAGTTATCCTGCCATGGTGTGTTGTGTGTGTGTGTGTGCGTGCATCTGTGTATGTATCTATACTAACAGGAAACAGAAGGCTTATGGGTCATAGACAAACACAGCTCATTAGATAGAGCAAAGGCTGCACCGGTTCCTCAGGTCCCAGTCTCCCCATGGCGATACGGTGAGGGCTAGGTGGTAACTGCACATGTGGTAGAGGGCATTACAGCAGAGGAACCCCGCATAAGGAGGTTCTGATCTTATAGAGGCCCTTGGCAACCTACCTATCCCTCACTTCCAAAAAAGGAGAGACCTTACTTTTTTTCTGGAGGGTAAGTCAATCTTCTCTAGGCTGAAAAGCAGACATCTTAATTTTTATTGCCCTGAAATGTATCTGGGGAGGGATCTCTAAGCTTTACTATATAGGCCAGGAAACAAATCCTTTCTCTAACCTGAAGGGATACACTATTTCTAGTTTCTAAGGTTGTTTGCTATTCTAACAATCTCTTGAAGAGATAGTTTGAGATCTGCATAAACTCTAGACTGATGGAGAATTATCTTCCAACATATGTATAGGCAGCATCTTTCTCATAAACAAATAAATAATCAAAAAACCCCTCAAAACGTGGATATCTGAGGCCCCTCATGAACTATAGTATAAAATCTAACTCCTTAGCTTGGCATTCAAGGCTCTTCACTATCTGCCCCCTTTCTACAATTCTCCGTCTCTAATCCTCTGCTTGGACATAACTGGTCTTCTCATTGCTGGCTTTTACTTTCTATACAGTCTCTTCTTTATGGCCTTCGTTCATGTCTTCTTCTCTTGGGGTGGCCCCCTCATTTCCTTTCTAACTTTGTGAATTCCTTAGCATACTTCCAGAGCAAGTTCATCAAGGCTACATTATCATTCAGGCACCCATCCCTACAGTAATAGGGTGACTACATCTTCTTATCTGATCTAGTATGAAACATGACATCCATTCTATGCAGAATAAAGAGTGTCACCTGATTCACTGGCAAGGAGACTGCCACCCCCTGAGGACCAGGGCTCACCTATTTTAAGGTCAGATTGCAGTCGGGAATAGAATGGGCCACCCTGGTCTGTGGCTTGTTTAGCCTAGTGCCTCAGTTCCTTAAAGGCTGATTTAAGCAGGTTACTGAGAAAGCTAAGGTTGTAGATTTTATTCTGATCTTCTAAATTCTTCATGAACACCTGTCTGCAGTCTCTTTGACTATGTCCCACTTCCAGTGCCAGTCATCCTTCTCAAGAAGGGCTTGCCCAAGTTTCACACTGCATGAGACACACCTGATAAACCCGATTCAGTAGATTTGGGGAAGGCCCCCAGAATTTGTACTTCTAACAAGCTCCTGAGTTAAACTGAGACTGCTGGCTATTGGTTGACAGTTTAAGTAGCAAGGGTCTGATAATTTTTAGACATGAGGGTATGTGTGTGTGTGTACATGGGAATCTCTGCTGTTTACCTAGAAAAGAAGCCAGAAAAGGAACTGATATTTTCTCAGCATATTACATCATTGGCAGAATTTTTTTCTTTTCCATTTTACAGCTGGGAAAACTGAGATTAGAGAGGACTAAATCCTTCTGATAATAAGCAGAAGACTGGAATTCACACTCAAATCCCCTTATTCAGTATCCTGAGTCTGTCCACCACTCTAAGGTCAAGGTGTTTTTGGTGTGTTGACTAAGAAGTGGAAATAACCCCTTAGGCAAGCCCCAGACCCTGAATAACCACAAGGTGCTGTCAGCCAAGGTGCACGCTGGTGCAGGCAGCCAGGGGCATGTGGTCAGCATGGCTCTAGTTGATGAGAGCCTCCTTGGAACGCAAGACACTTGTAGACGGAAGCATGTTGGCAAGTTCACAAAGTTCTTGGCCTGCACTGTCATTTTCTCTGAATTATTCAAACTGTGTAATTCTCTGTTTAAGAACCTAATAGCTTTAAAAGCCTTTTTCTAATATTTATTCATTGCTGTCTTGATTGGGGTGTTTAGCTTTCAGCCAAATGGCGTACACAGGTGGATGGCGCATCACCAGGAAATAGCCTCATGGGACCAGGGTGTCCATAATGGTCTATAAAGAGAGAAAACAGTTGTCCCATTAGTCAAGGACTTAATCTGTGGCTGCGACCACTATCCTGGGGGCCCAGTTCTGGGTCTGCCCTTGGTTCTTTGACCTGGTGAAGACCTTTCACCTTGGTTGGGTTCTTCTACTGTTACAATATGACTTCAGTCAATTGAAGACATGTTTGATCAGACACTGTTTTGTTCGCAGCATTCAGTTAGGGTCTTTAGAGAGTATGAAGGTAATCAGGTAGGGCCTCTCATTTCAAGAAGATTGCAGTCTAGTAAATAGCTGTGTTCCTGACCACAAGATCAGTGAGGTTCAAAAGTCGTCTGTTCCACATCTTTTCACTTGTCTCTTCTGTGAGCACCTTACTGTGCACCAAGAACTAGCAAAGGCACTGAAGGAAGTTCAAGTCACTTAGAAGTACCCTTCCTAAGCTCATGAGCCTCAAGGTCTATGGAGAAACCTGTGGACTTGGGAGGACAAAATTAGCAATCACCTGCTAAACAATGATATGTCTGCTTCAAGTGAAATAGAAGCCAAAGGAAGAAGAAAACCTTGTGATGAGGGAGGGAAGAGAAGCCTTCTTGAGAGAGTGTGAGACTTCCATCTAGCAAGGAGAGGGGATTTGCCCTGAACAGCCCAGGTCAACAGTAATATGGTCCAAGCCACAAATGTCATTTTAAATTTTCTAGGAGCCACACTTAAAAAGTTATTTATTATTATTTTTTAGAGATTTTATTTATTTATTCACAAGAGACACAGAGAGAGAGAGGCAGAGACACAGGCAGAGGGAGAAGCAGGCTCCCTGTGGGGAACCCGATGTGGGACTCGATCCCAGGACCCCGGGATCACGCCCTGAGCCAAAGGCAGATGCTCAACCGCTGAGCCACTCAGGCATCCCCACATTTAAAAAGTTAAAAGAAACAGGTGAAATTAATTTTAATCTGTTTTATTTAACCTAATCCAAAGTATTATTCTTTCAATAGGTAATCAATGCAAAAATTGTCAATGAGATATTTTACTTTTTTTTTTTTTCTGAACTAAATCTTTGGTGTACTGATAGGTGTAGTTTACACATCCATCCTGGTTTGGACTAGCCACAGGTCAGGTGCTCAGGAGCCACATGTAATGGTCAGTATAGGAGGGTGGGTGGATGAGCAATTCTGTGTAGTTGTGTTATTCCAAGATATATGATCTGGAGGATGGAACTGTGGGTGGGTGGGCTAGGTGGGTAGAAGGAGGCCCTGGTGCAGCCACTGTAGGAGGGAAAAGCCCTGGGCCCGAGCAAGCAGACATGCTGTGGGAAAATGAAGACGAAAAATACATGTAAGTTCCAGGAACTTAAAAAACCTGGTGCAGGGAGGTACCCAGTTTTTCTGACACAACAAACAAATTCTAAATGGCTCTGGAAAAGAGGCCCTGAATAGGAACTGCATTTCCAGAGAAATGAGAGTCCTTAAAGCTGTCTGAATAGAAAATAAGGTTATCATTATGCCTTATCATTAGAAGAGAGAAGAATATTAAAAGGACTCAGTTCAGCTTGAATAAAAAAGATAAATTTCAAGTAAACTGGCATACAGTTTATCCATGACTGGATTTGCTGTAATAAAGTCAGCGAGGGAATAAGCTGGGTGATTTACAGGGAGCCTGCTTCTGTAAAATTTACAAACTGCTGTGATAAAATGTCACCTTTTATGATGCATTCCACCCGGGCTGCATATATAAAGGGCATTGCAATGGAAAGAGTTGCAAAAACAAAGCTGTAGTCTGGCTCCCCAGCTGCCTTTGTCTGCTTTTCCAGCAGAATTGGGGATTTATGGAAAGATGACCTAGTCACTCGCCTTTTACGGTTGTGGATTGCAAACTGCCAGTGAAATGGCATCATTTCCTTTAGTTTTTATTTTGCCACCTCAGGGACTGCTTTCAATAATTTGGGCCAGGGAAGCTTGGGATGGGATGGGGTGGGGGAGGGTAGGACGAGGGAGGAAAAGACCCCAATTCCAGGGGTTCCCAGTGCAGTTGGGAAAGCAAGCATGCCCATGAGCGACTTAACACAAATGTAGCAGCTATGAATTTTTAATACAATCCATGCCATAAGTCTTTACTTTTCCAGATCAAATTTTTATCTGTCATGAGTCTGCATCTGCCTGTTTGGTGGGAAATTAAATCTCAGCCATTAATGGGTGTACTTTATACATGAGTGAATCCTGGTACCCCAAACCGGGGTTGGAGCCAAGTCCTTGGGCCACGGAGTTTCCATCTTCACATTTGTCTTTTGCCTACACAGTGGCCATCTAGAGAGTGATCCTGTCCCTTTGCCTCCCAGTCCTCACACTCTGGGTGAAGTCATGGAGATACTCTTCCTATACCACTGCCTGCCATCCAGCAGCCCCCAGTCTCCTATCCACGCAAGGTGTTGCCTGTCACTGAGGCCACTGGCACCTCTCCTCAGCCTCTGTCTCAGAGGAAACTTGTCTCCTCAAGCCAGTGGTTTCTCCCTCTCCCCTGTCAGCCCTCATATCCACCTGTCCCATGCAGTAACCCCAGCTCAGTCTTCCTCAGTGGGTCTGAAATATAAATTCTGTGTGTGTACACATGCATGTGTGTGTAAAGACCAACTTGGATCTCAGAAAAAAAGGCAATGTTGGCTCCTTTATCCTGAGGTGGATATAGGGAAAGCCATGTCTCTACCATTTATTTTCTTTCTTAGTAATTCACCCAGTTATATACTAGGTAGACAATGATGAATGCTATAATGGGACTAGAAGCACAGTGCCTGGGAATTATCAAGGGTGGGAGAGATTACTTCCAGCATGGAGGAACCAAAAAAGGCTCCAAGGAAGAGGTGAGATGCAATCAGAGCTGTGAAGGACGCGAGAAGTTTGCTCTGGAGGCAAAGTCAATTCACAGGTGAAAGCTTGAGCCAGGCCTGCAGTGGGGGTTGGGAGTTGGGGATGGAGAAAGGGGGGCATGGGGCCATGGTGAGAACATTTGATTTGTGTGGGCCAGGTGAGAGGTTAGGGAGGAGGAAGTGAGGCTAGGGCTAGGGTTTGGATATGTGGAAGAGGGGGTTGGTGGTTGTTGTATTGGGTGCTAAGTGGTATGAAAAATAACATGGCTATATCAAGTACTTAAGCTCATTCTTGGCAGTTCTCAAGTAAGGGAAATAATTTAGCTTATAAAACTGGATATGTGGGTGGCACTGAAAACAAGAATGCTTTCCTCAGACATTGCCACAAAAAGTGCTTGTCTACCAGATATCAGTAAAAATCCAGGCTGTTGTAGCCAAACAGGATTTGGATAAGTTTATCCAAGGTGTGCTCCTTTATATTAATCAATACACAATTCCCCATTGCACTAAGGGCCTGGGGCAGCATGCATCACTGAGATCCCTCCTAAGACCCCAATCCCTGCCCACTCCCCTTTACCACTTCCTCTGTTGAGCAGACACTAAGGCATCTCCTCCCCACATCAGATCTGGGTAATCCTGGGAACAGGGGAACCAGTCTCTCAGTGGGCAGAGACAACAGAGGCTCCTGGGGTTGCATGGGTCAAGAAGGCAGGCTTGCTGCAAGGAAAACACCAAGATGTGGTAGTGGAAAACCATAATTACTGTCAGTACCAAGTTGTGAACAAACAAAATAGCAAGTAAGTGGGCAGCCCGAGTGGCTCAGCGGTTTGGCGCCGCCTTTAGCCCAGGGTGTGATCCTGGAGACCCAGGATCATGTCCCATGTTGGGCTCCCTGCATGGAGCCTGCTTCTCCCTCTGCCTGTGTCTCTGCCTCTCTCTTTCCCTCTCTGTGTCTCTCATGAATAAATAAAAAAAATAAATAAAATATTAAAAAAATAGCAAGTAAGCAGTCCACTTAGAGACAAGGTTTAGCCAGCAGGGGCATACTAAATTCCCTTAGTTATGTGCTGCTTGGTATACAGTGCTGAGTGGGCGTGGGGATTTATAGTGACTGTAGGCCTGACTTTCCAATAAGGGAATAGCATTGGCTGGTTTGAACTTCAACTTCCCCTGAGATATGAACCCTCTTAGCTGGAGGAGGGAAATACCAGTTTCCCTGTTATTATGCTATTCCTTGGTCAGAAGGGGCCTGGGGATGGTCCCCTCTGTGTGGTCACAAGTGGTCACATCTAGACAGGCTTTCACATCCCAACTGTTGGGCTCAGTGCTTCTACGCCTTGGTTTCCTTCATTCCCAAATCGTCAGGCTTTGGGAACTGTCCATTAAGGATCTGTCACTTGCAAAGATGTATCTCCCAAATTAAGAGTTTAACTAGATTTCATTCGGGGAATTGAACAAGAATCGGCAATGATTTAGCTTATAAAACTGTTAGTTTAATGGCAGTGTAAGACGATAGGCCTGGAAGAGGCTTTTTACTATCATAAGATGAGAGTTAGTATGGGTTGTTCTGACAGATTTACTGTTGTTTTAACTTAATAAGCTATTTCTGTTTTAGCATTGTTACTGTTTCCGTGGTTATAGGACACTCTGTATTGTTTTATTATATTACCCTCCCCCTCTTTCATGGTGGCATTTTTCTCTTTGCTGAGCTTGTAAATATACACATTTCTTCTGATCCTCCCAATCCTTCCAGGCACACGTAGAAACAGGGCAGTTTCTCAAGATATGGGGTGGGATTTGCCCCTGTGCATCCCTTTCTTACTTTCAGCTCATAAGAACAGGCTTCTCTTGAAGTCAGGATCCTCCCAACAAATTGTTTTCATGACTTCCCTAAAGCCATTCAAATAAACATTGTATTTATCAGGTTTTATGTTTGTAAAGCATTTTTAGCTTTAAAATCTATTGTCTTGAGTGATCTTTGTGGCCACTCTGTGTGCTGTGCTGCACGGAGGATGAGGATGTATTACTATCTTCATTTCACACACCGGGAAGAGGAGTTCTAAGAGGATAAATAAGTTGCTAAGGATTGTCTACCAAGTCAGGGGCAGAGCTTGGACCAGAATTCAGATTTCCTAGTCAGAGGTCAAGGTAGTTCCCAGGAGAGAAGGCTGGGTTGAGGCAGAAGGCAGTAAGGACGGATCATCAAAGGAGTAGCCAGTTGGCTGTGGAATACTCCATCACTGGTTCCATTACCAACTCAACAGATGATACAGAACCTTAGCCTCCTCTTTTTCTCTCTTTGTCTTCCCCGAGACAGAAATTGCAGCTGGGAAGCAAAAATTTAAATCTATCACCTTCTCTGGCACTGGGCAGTCTCGTCAATATTTGATAGGCAACAAGTTATTAAAAAAATCATCTAGACTTGAAGGAAACTCTCAAATCAAGTAGAGAAAAGGATGGAAGAGAAGTAATAAGGCACATTGTCAGGTACATTGTCTTAGTTAATGCCTTTAACCATCTGGCAAGGTAAGTGGATCCTAACTTATAAAAAGGAAACCTGGGGTTCAGAGAGAATCAGAGACATCTTTGGGATCCAGCAACCAAACATGTGGCTAGGGTTTCCATCATTCTTGCCAGCCTGTGGTCTTGTCCACCTTTATTTCTGTTTTTTTGTTTTTTTTTTTGTTTTGTTTTGTTTTTTCCTCCTCAGGTACTCAGGAGCCTCTATCTCTAGTGAGAGTCCCCATTCTCTCCCAGGACCCTTTAAAAATCTACCAGTATCTGATTGGAGTAAAGATATCTTAAATATATAAAGGGTCAAGAAACCCAAACCTTTTGCTAATATTTACCTTTAAGAAAGATTAAGTAAATTATTCTCTCAGATTGATTTCTTTTTGGAAGATAATCCAGAATAGAAAAGACTGGTTCCAGAGCCTCAGGCAGTCAGTCAGGCTGGGGCTCCCACCCTCGTATGTCAGCATCCATCAGCTTCTGGTTCCTTGGATATAATGCAAAGATCTTTTCTAGTTCTAACTTTCTATGTTCCTATGACTGAAATCATCCGAGTTTGCCTTGATCTGGGCCTGGTGCCTGTGCTCCATTCAGGAAGGGCATGAGCACACCTGTGCTGCCCGTCTATTCCTTGAAGTTGGCTTCTCCTCCCTCCTGTGGATGGTCTCAGTCACAGCCATTGGAGAATCTCCTGCTCCAAAGTCCCTAACCCAGCTCAAAATCCAGAGTGTAGCGAACAGGGCTTTAGCCTATCACAGTTCATATTTTCTGTTATGTCTCTTTCTGACTTTCCCTTCCTCTGTAACGCTCTCTTGTAAGATTTGTGGGATTTGAGTTTCACAATGGTAGAGAGAGAATGCTTTTTGTAGAGACTGGAAATTCTCTCTGAAAAGATCAGTTTACCTCTCTAGTTTACTGTGTCTTCATACAGTGTCAACTCTCTTTCCCTTCTTCCTTCTTTTCTTTTTCTTCAATTCCTTTTCTTTTCCTTTCCTCCATCCTTTTCCATTCATGCATATGTTTTTTTATTGAGAACTTTTCTTTGTGGCTCCTATCAGAGGGAATGGTAAGTAGGATGGATCATGGAGGTCATCCTAGGGTCTGTGCCTGGTGTGGTTCAGAAGTGCCAGAACTGCTAACTTGGGGGTTGAGCTTCCTGATTTCTGTTATTTCAGGAGAGCATTTTTACTATTATTATTAGTCTTCTTTTTTTCTGTCCTTTCAGCATCAGCATTCCTGGCTCCAGGAGACTATCTGATTTATCACCAATATTTTAATTTTATCCAATTCTGCTATTTCTTTGAGCCCCAAGTCAGCATCCCAAGTCTCAGCATCATAATTTTGAGAAGAGAAGAGATAGAGCAGGGGCCTAGGCTCCAAAATGGCTGGTTACAACTCACAGTAATTATTCTGTAAGCACTGAATTGAATTTACACTAAAAACCAGCCTCCAAGGCCAAGGACAAGACAGATTTTGGGCAATGATTATGGATCCCAGACAATAAGGAGCTGCCAACATTTTTGAGGAAGGAATGGATATAGTCAATGTATTACTTTATGAAGTATTTACTGAGATTTTGAGATACTTCAGGTCAGTGACTGTGCTTGATTCATCCTTGAATCCTTAATGCAGAGCTCAGCACTGAGCTTATAGATGCACGAATACTTTGAGTAGCATTAATGAATAAATGAATGAAAAAATATGTGCACAGCACTGATTGTAGAGAGGAGAAATCAGAGGCTGAGAGCATTTTCAAAAGGCTTTTGTAATACTGTGATAAAATGACAGGGTGATTGATCACATATGGAGGGAAGGAAATAATAAAAACTGATTTTAAGTTTATTATTAAAACTTTGGAGAATGGAGACACTAAGTCTTTAGAGACATGGGAGTTCGATAAAGGAGTTGGACTGAGGTGGGGAGAGGAGGTGCAGCATTTACACAGGCATGAAACTGAAGTGGTACAGGGCTTGCAAATGAACACATGGCATAGGCAGCTGGAGAAACAATGGAGATCGGGACAGAGGTTAGAGCTGGGGGTGGGGATGTTGGAGTTGTCTTCTAGCAGGTGGTGTTCTCTGTGGGAGGAAATTAGATATCCGATGGAGGGAGTGCAGAGAGGGTAAAAGAATATCTGAAAAATGTGACTTGATGAGAAACTATTGAGTCCTTATATGGGACTGATGGGTTAGTCTAAATATGCTCCGGTGACATAAAAAGCTACATTAGTTATGGTACCACTTCCAATGCTATCCACCAATTCCTAATGCCCACTATTTCAAAGTAGACCTGTCTGAAAGCAAAGGATGAATCTTTATACATGGTATAGAGATCCCCTCACTCTTCTACCCACTCATCCATCCACTGACCCATCCATATCCATCTACCTCTCCATCCATCCATCCATCCATCCATCCATCCATCCATCCATCCATCCTGTCATCTGCCTGCCCACTCACTCACCCACCCGTAACCTCTGCAATATTTATTGAATAGCTTTTCTAGGATGGGCTAAAGAACAGAGACTTTTTAGCACTGCTGATAAATCTTAACACCCAGTTGATATTAAAGAAAATTTTATTTGGAGCAAAACTGGCAAGCATCATTAAACCCTGAAACTGATGTTTGGACCTTTTCTCCTTACTTTTGCAGCCCCTGGGGAAATAATGCTGAGGAGCCTTCAGGGATCAGATGTCAGCTCTGTAAGTGTTTTATAAGCCATAGCAGTGAGCTTTAGGCATTCCCACCTTTTTTCTGTCCCTTAGCAATTCCATCCTTATGTTTTGTCCCCTGAGTCTACAACATGATCATTTCCTTGACCATGGAAAATACAGTGATTGATATCTTTAATATGGATGGTTGATCTATGAGCAGAGAGAGTCTAGTTTAGGGGATATAGGGAATGAGCTATTTTGTGGATAGTTTTCATTTCACAGGATAATAGGGAGAATGTGCAGGGGTGAAGTCACCTAAAGGAACAGAAGGATAAAATTCTGCTTGGCCTTTTACTTAGGTCTGGGATGGCAGGAAGTCTTTCTCTATCCCTTTCTTCATCTTTCTTCTTCCCTCCTCTATCCTCCCACCTTTTCTTTTCTCCTCTCTGTGGAGTTAAATCACTGGCCCATGGTACCTCAGCCTTCTTAGGAGTTCAGGGTATACTCTGACTCCACTTTGATGAGGATGAGGGCTGGGCCAGCTCAGTCTCCAACTCACTCGTGCCCCAGGTCCCTGTCCTGCTACACCAGAAATGGAAAGTCAGGATGCTTTGTGTCTATAGCAGGGTGGAAAATTCACTTCTTCTCTGCTTAGAAGTCATTTTAGGGAGCTGAGAGCAATTTGTAAGGGCCACACTTGCATTGAGTCTGCCCACATGAATCCCAGTAGCACCAACACCTCCCCACGTCTACCTTCTTTTCCTTCTGGTCCAGATTATATTAAAGTATGACACCCCGCAACCTACGGTGCCCTTGTGTTGATTTTCTTCTGTAACCACTCCTTCTTGAGCCTTTCTGCTCCCAACTTGGAGTAGCTCATGCCCAAGCCTCATCTTCCCAGTTGATATCTTGGTCTGCAGTACAACTCCCCAAGACAAAACAAAACTTAGAAAAAAGTCAATAACCCCAGAATTCCATTCTCTGATGATCCTTTTATAGCTGGTGGGGAAGTAGGGAGCCCTTTCTTTATAGAAGGAACTTAGAGTGAGATGCTTTACCTCCAAGGGTTTACAGGCACTGTGATTGGCTCATGGGGAGATATTTTGGTAGAGACTCTTCTCAGAGCCCCTCTAGGTACCCTGGCAAGGCTGGTCATTGCACAAGTCATTATGGTTAATAGCATGGACTTTGGAATTGAATAGCCTTGATTTGAATCTGGTTTCACCACTTTCCATCTGTGTGATTATTTATTTATTTATTTATTTATTTATTTATTTATTTATAAAATATTTTATTTATATTCATGAGAGAGACACAGAGAAAGAGAGAGGCAGAGACAGAGAAGCAGGCTCCATGCAGGGAGCCCAGTGTGGGACTTGATCCTGGGGCTCCAGGATCATGCCCTGGGCGGAAGGCAGGCACTAAACCACTGAGCCACCCAGGCATCCCCATCTGTGTGATTTTAGATACCATCTTTTATTTCTCTAAGCCTCTATTTCTGCATTACCTAAATGCTGATGGTACCTGTCTCATAGGGCTGATGGAAGAGTTAAATGAGATAGTAACAATAGCTCTTCACCTATGGATGTTTAGTGTGTGCCAGGAACCAGTCTAAGTGGTCTCTATGAGAATTATATAATTTAATCCTTGCAATAACTGTATTATCCCCATTTGATAGCTGAGGAAGTTAAAGCTCAGAGGGGTTAAGTAACTTTCCCAAGGTCACAGAGTTAGCAAGCGGCAGAGTTGAGCATGGCTTTGAAAATATACTTTTATGGCTATGCTCTTGAAAGGTTCATCATACTGTCTCCTAGAGTATGAGGCTTCAGCCCTTGACATGAGGTTAGCAGTCAGTAGCTGTCAACCATTATCATACAGACATCTCCTGAAGTCCTATATTTTTCAGTGCTTTTACTTCTTTATTCACTCATTCAGTTTCTGGGAATATAAGTTCCACATGGGCAGGGATAGAATTTTTGCCTATTTCATTTACTATTGCATTGCCTGTGCCTGGAACAGTGCTTGATATAGAAGAGGCACTCAGCATATTTGTAAACAAATGCATCTGCTCACTCATCCATCTATCTGTCAACAAAGGGATATTGAACATCTACTATGTCCCAGTTTCTGTGCCAGGTGCTGGGATAGGGTATAGTCTCTGACCTTGAGGAATTCATAATCTGGCAAGGGGAACAGATTTGTGAACTGCTAACTCAGTTTCAATATGGTGTATCTAAAAGTGTTACCTGGGGTGAATGGAGAGGAGAGCTTTCTTTTCTTCTGGGATGCTGCCTAATTTTCACTTCATGTTGCCACCTCATCTCTCTCTAGTGAGCAAAGTCCTCTCTATTAGAATAAGCTTGCATCCTGCAGAAAGGAGGAGGAGAATGGATAAGGCTGGAAGTATTTTGCTGTGCAGACTGTGCACTGCACAACTCTAGGGGGGTGCCATTAATGTAGAGTCTGATGGGAATTGTGTCATCATAGTTGTGCTATGTGGCGGCTCTCTAACAACTGTCTTTAAGGTCACCTCTGAGTTTTTTAGCACCAGGAAGACTGGAGGTGATTTACATAAAGTCTATAAGGGCCCCTCCCAATGCATTTTCTGGGTCCCAGTGACTTGGGTGGTGGAGAGGTAGAGCACAGTCCAGTAAACAGTGTGAATAGTAATCTATTGCTAAAGGGAGTGAATTTCATTGGGATCCTGTTGCTGTTTAAGCCTAATGGGGCACAGGCCACGCCAACATCATTGACATTACCAGGGATGTGACTATGACCTCCTAGTTTCTCCTTATGCAACCTTAGACCCCTTTTATTTGCCACATGTCCTCCACTCAGTACCATATTGTGGCCTAATAATATGGGCTGCAAGTCCAAGGCTTGGCAACCTCATGGATTTGAAATGAGCAGGGGTTTTTTTTGTTTGCTTGTTTGTTTGTTGTTTTGTTTGTTTTTGTTTGTTTGTTTGTTTTTGAACATGCTTTCCTAGGCCTCTTCTACTGAGGTTTGGAAGGAAGCTTCTGAAACTCATTTGCTAGGGAACCCTAGGATTTTAGCAGAAGATTTTTGAAAACACAATGCCTGGCCCCAATGGGAGGACAATGCCCCAATTATGGGCTTTAAGACTTGCTGATTAGGCTGCACCCCTTATAATAGAGCTTATAGACTTGCCCTGCTTCTGGGCATGGGGCTCCATATAAGGTTTGTGGTGGTAAGATGGAGCCTCATGTTGAGTGCCATTTCCCAGCAATGGCTGTATCCTAGGGAAGGTGGGGTGGCGGTTATTTGTGTCATGGGCCCGGCAGTTTGAGTTCCCCGACCTGACCCATGGTACCAAAGTGCTCTTGTCAATTCAGAGAGCCTTTCCTGGAGAAAGAGAGGAGTGGGTATTCCTGTTTTGTGCCTGGAAGCCATAGTCACCCATGTTCTTGTCTATATGCTAGTATAAGGATGCTTTGTTGTAATAAAGAACGCTGACTTTGCAGGCAGGCAAGCTTGGTTAAAATCTTCACTGCTTGCTAAACTTGTGATTTTAGGCATGTTAATTAACATGGGCAACCTTCATTTTTCCCAAATGTAAAATATATGTAATTATGCCTGTGTTGAAAGCTTTTGTAATAATACAGAAAATGCCCACCTTGCCTTAAATAAGATAATGTCTGTTATGGTGCTGGAAATGAGAGGCATAGGGCAGAGGTGGGATCTAGAAGCTTCTCTCCACTGAAGGGGAGAGAGAGGGGCTCTCTGCAGTGGCTGGGAACTAGGGAGTAAAGAGAGAAGCTGGCTTTCACTGCCAGGCTGAGAAAGTACCTCAGGACCCCCTCCCGCCCCCCAACTTCTATCTGAGAATAGTAATGGGTTTGGCCTCCCCTACTCAGGACCTCCTGGAAAGCTGAGGCTCATGCTTCTTTTCTCAGTGCCAGGGCATCAGGGGATGAGCTGCTGCTACTTTCCTCTGCATTTCCCCAGCACCCTCCCTCCCCATCCCCGCACCTCCTTAGGAAGGAGGAGACCTTAGCGTTGGAGCCCTAAGCAGTTTGTGGGACAGACTCCCATCCAGGCACAGGAATGTGCCAGCAGGGCCGGGCTTATCCAGAGCCTGGTGGAGGCCTCCTGCTGGGGTTGCTGCTGCCTGGGCTGTTTGATAAGGGAAGATGGCAGAGATAGAGGGAAGCCTTCCTGTTAGTGCCTGTAAATAGCTGGCTGCAGATAACATGCCTGTCCGTTCCTAGCCCGGAGTGTGACAAGACTGGCTTTGTGCGACTCAAATTAATTCTGTGTGGGTCTGGTTGGTAGGGGTGGGGGACAGTGCCAACAGGAGGAGAGGGGCTTGGGCGGGACTCAAACTGACATAAAGGGTGTCTTGGGGGCTTTCCTCTTGCCTCTCTCCATGACCTAGTACTTTAGGATTTCCCCACAACGCCTTGCCTTGAGGGTTAGCCTGGGTGAAGTGGGACTGGGATTACCACTGATTTTGGGCGGGGGGGGGGGGGGGCACGGTAATTCTCTCCTCAAATCCCAAGGTTGTAAAGATGAAACAGCTTCTGCTCAGAGGCCACTGCCCACTGTTGGGTCTGCACACCCCAAGCACATGGCAGCAGGACTACACAATATCCTCAGTGCCTCTGGGAAATATCCCAGCTCACCTCAAGGCATATCTTTTGGGGTCCTTAATCCTTCAGCTTTTTTTGCTTCTCCTGGTATGTGAGAGCCTACAGGTGAAGCTTGTGTAGTCCCTCCTACAAATTGCAGTAAATGATACGAAACACCCAGTGTGTGCAGTGCTGTTCTTGACGCATCTTCTGGTGATGGTTCACTTTTCACAGCAGATGTTCAGGGTAGTTATTTTTATCTCGTTTTTCCAGATGAGAAAGCAGGCCCAGAGAAAGTAGGGATGCGCCTAGGGCTATCTATGCAGCTTGGCAAGAGGTCCTGGACTGTTTGGTTTCAAAGCTCCTTTCACCCTGCTCTAATCTCCAGCTGAACAACGAAATGTTACCTGTAAGGGATGGGATAGGATGGAAGAATCAGAATTTCTGGGGAGTGTATTTCTGTTAAAAAGCATATTCAATATTAAAATTATTTTGGCTGGTTTCAGTCGTGATACTTGTGATAATAAATAGTCATGCATAAAATGTGTGTTTATCAAAAAGGAGTACACATTAACATTTTTTGAAATATAAAACTTAACAGTAAGAGGTGAGTGATGAACATAAAATGTCTGACCTTTCTTAGAATATTTTTTAATGTTAACATGTGGCAATGACAAAGCAATAATGCAATTTCTATAATGGGACAGGCTGATGAAGGAGAGACATTTTAGGAGCCAGGGGATTCCTGGGAAGTGTCTCCACAGAGCCCAACAAGGACTTTGAAAGCATAATGGGGAAATTAGAGTCTTCAGTGCCCCCGTTGACCTTTCAGGTGGGAACTGTCTCCATGAATGCTCTTCACTAAACTGCTGTCAGGTGGTGTGTTTGTGGTGGGGACTCTAGGGGATGGGGGCGTGGAGGATAATGGACAAAAGACCTTGTTCGGAATGGAGAAAGAACCCATTGGACCATTTTGTTCTATCTGTCCAGGAGGACCTGATTGTGGGTATATCATTTTGATGTAGAACCAGTATGAGGAAAAAGCAGGGCTTGTGTGGGAAAGAGAACACTACATTTGGTTGGAGGTGGGGGAGTGGAGATCTCTCTCTGCCCCTGAAGGAATACTCTGGCAGGCTCGGTGGCTTTTACACTCATTCTTAGGAAATGCAGTCCAATGGACTCTATCAGTTATGAACTCAATTCAGGAATTAGAATAATCAGTCAAAAATAAATCTTAAAATTCCAAACTTGACTAACATGAAATATTTCCCTGCCCTTAAGCCCCATGATTGGACCTGCCTCACCCTGGAAGTCTTCAGGTGGGAATGAGGACCTTGCCTTATGCTTCTCCTCTCTCCCTCAACTTCTGGTTGCTATTTTGATCCCCTGGGAACTGGTTAGAGAAGAGGGGAAGTAATAGCTGCTTTTCATTGGCTGAGGTTTTTTTCTGGTCTGGAAAGTGGCTAAAGAAGTCTTTGTTGAGGATACTCTTTGAAGGTTCTTTGAGTTTTCCCTGCTGGGCCCCATTTCCTTATCCTGTTAGGCCAGGTGTTCCTTTGGAGTTCCTTCCTTCGCTCCCAGACATTGAGTACACCTCCGTGTCTTTCAGCTGAGGTCTCCCCATCCTTATAAGCATACGTCTCAGTGTCCATGATGAACTCATGTCCATTTTCTTTGTTGGGTAGGACACATGTGGTTCATGGGGAGAGCTGTATTCTTTGGAAGTACAGGCTCATCCCAAGGCAGCAGCCTTTCTCGGCTCTCACCAAGCAGTTGCTCTTTTCTCAACTTCAAAATTTCCTGGGCAGGCATCAGACCGCAGTCTGCAGTCCTCATAATCTTCCTAGAGGTGAATCAGGAGTCTGTCTTTAGCATCCTTTAGTTGGAGAAATAACACTTTAGAGATTCCTCAGTGGTTGCTTAGAGCTTTTTTTCTAGTGAGTTGTTAGAGACAGCACATCCCTATCTCTGAACAGAGAGTGGGGTGGGGAATTGCAGCCCCTCTCTAAAGAAATTTCTCAATCAGCTTCTCTTTAAAATTCTTCTCTAACCCAATTTTGTATCCTTGATTTTGTTGAGGGTTCCATGCATCATGGACCAGGTTCTTCCTCATTCCCTTTGTAAATTCTTAAACTATGCATGTCTTCTTGGGAGGTCTGCCATCCACCTCCTTTGATATTCTGATCTCTGTGATGTCTATGGCACCTTCATCAAAACTGCAGCAGAAAGTGCTATTTTAATAGCCTACGCATGAGCCATCTGAATCTGGCTGTTGTTCTTCAAGTAGGCTGCTTTTGCTGAGTGGAGGCCCAGGAGACTTTACAGCAGTTCATATGAGGGTACCTATCACACAAAGCAGTAAGGGGTTGGAGGAAGCACAGTTAAGAAGGGCAAAAATGAGAAGGGCAGGATGGGGTGGAAAAGAAGATGGAAAAAAAAAAAAAAGAAAAGAAGATGGAGGAAAGGGCACCTGCTGTCCCATGTGGTGATAGAATCCTTTGGCCAAGGCTTTGATGTTCCCTAGGAATTGGATATAAACCTTGGATCGACCTTAGCCCAAATCTACAACCCATAGGCACTTGGTAAGGGCAGAGTACTCCCCCAAGAGCAGAATGGGGTTTCCTGGGATGCTGCCCCTTATAGTCACACTTTGGAACCTCCAAGGCACATCCTCCTTCATGGCCCTGACTCAGTTTTTTTCTCAGCCCCTAGTTCGATATATCACTGTGTCCTGTTGAAGTTGAATATAAAGATGAGCTGACAGGGGTGCCTGACTGGCTGGCTCAGTGGACCATGCAACTCTTGATCTTGGGGTTGTGAATTCAAGCCTCATGTTGGGTGTAGAGATTAAAGAACAGTCTTAAAAACAGATGGGCTGAGCCTATGCAGCTCTTGGGGGGCAGGGCCCAAGGACAAGCGCAGGTTGCTGGACTCCTGGGGAAAGCAAATTCCAGGGATGTTCTCATTGCCAAAAACCTTCCCCTGCATTGCAGATACTGTCTAGCAGAGTGCTCCACTCTCTGAGTGAGGGCCTCAATACAGAACTCTGAAGAGGTTTATAAACTCCTTCAGAACCTCTGTGCTTTGGTGTATTGGTTCCTGGTAGTGGAAAGTAGCACCGTACAGGAGTTAGTAACCCTATCCATGGAATGAAGTAACCTAGGCTTGAATCTATACATTTAAATTGCAAGTTGTAAAACTTTGAACAAGTTGTCTCCCCCTACCGCCTGCCACCCAGGGCCTTAGTTATTACATCTAAAATGTGGGAGTAATACCAACATGATTGATATAATTCATGTAAACCATGGGGCAAATAACTACCTTTCTCTGGCCATTACTCTCGTAAAATTACTTTGTGGAAATCTCCAGAAGAATAGTACTTGGTACTCAGAAACACTCAACTCTTGCTTCTGATCTTTCTGTGTTACTGGCCTTGTGTTTTTCTTCCTCTTTTCTTCTTTACATCTCTTTTCACTTCAGCTATAGAACTATTGCCAGGTGAATGATTTGAAATGAGAACCATTAAATTATTTGAACTTTTCAGAAGTGCACGTGCCCTGTGTTTATTCACTAAAATCAACAAAGACAAACTGGCAACACACACACACACACACACACACATACACACATAAATATACACATGTCATTCCATAGGCAACCAGGTAGTGGGAGAATCTGGCTTAGGGACAGATTCAACAACAGAATTGAAAATCAACCATGGAATTAATAATACTCATGGTTCTATGGTTTTAGCACAATGAAATGCTGTCCTCTTCCATCAGAGTGCAGTGTCTTTTTTGGATTTCCCTAAAAGCAGCCTGGATTAGTGAGCAAGGGGCACTGAGAAGGAACCCCACTAAACTGGGCCATTCCTATTTAGGAACTATGTTTGATTCCCAATTTTTCTGCCCCCATGTCTCTAGTCCCATCTACCATCTTGTTAATATTTATAGTTGCAGTTTGCTGCTCCAGTAGAAAAAGCCAGAAGTGCTCATGGATTGCCTCGTAAAAGAAACTCAATTTAGGAAGTCTTATTCACTAAGGATTTATTAGCTCTTCACACTCTGGAAGTCTGGAGTTTTATTTTGATTCAGAGTTAGTTGTGCACCCAAACCAGATGAATAATTCCGCGCTGGAGACAGGACACTCTTTGGAGGCAAGAGCTTTTCAGCCGCCAGCAATTTCCCCTTTGGCTATGGTCCCCAGGTGAGGGATATATGTGTGTGACAAAAGTTGGGGGAATTCTCTTTGCCCAGAGTGTAACCATCTAGGTGTGTCCCTCTGCACAGACTGATTCAGAAAGTCCTAAGTTTTCATTACTTAAGAATAGATGGTGGGAATTGGAGTGGTACAGACATTTCTACAAATTTATTATTGAAGATTAATAGTAAAATTTGCAGGTGGTATAATCTCTATATGTGGTTGGAGGGGGGAACGACGAAGAAAGGTCCCACTTGAAGAATTACATAGCAGTTGGAGGTAACCTTGCCAAGGTAATGTCAAAGAGCTAGATGAGTAACTGTGAGCTGCATGGCATAAAGAGTGAGAGCTAGGTGTTCAAAGGAAGACCAGTCAGCATGTACTAGACTGGTCAGGGAAGGCTCCATGGCCAGGCAAGATTTTAACTGGGCCTACTGGGTTTTATTTGAAGAAGGAAGGGAAACAACCCTTCAAATGAGGAATTTTGGGAGGGAAAAACCCCCACAACAAATCTCTGCTTTGGATTTCAGCCAGGACTTGTCTGCCATTGAAAGGGAGACTGTTAAAGGTTTCAGAGCTGTACTTCAGTGTCAGCTGCAGATATTCACAACATGTATTTGGGAACATGAGGGAAAAGGGGAATTAGTAGAAAACCGCCTCCTATTTTGTCTCCACTCCCACACCCTAACAGCTTAAGAACTGAGTAATTCAGACTCAGGGGAAAAAGTTATGTAGTATTTAAAGTCCTAGCCAGAGCAATTAGGCAAGAAAAATAAACCAAGACCTCTAAATTGGAAAGGAAGAAGTAAAAGCTGAGTATTTGCAGATGAGGTGATGTAGTATATAGAAACCTCTAAGAAGTCCATCAAAAAGGTATTAGAACTAATCGCCCCAACACAATAAAGTTGCAGGATACAAAATGAGGACACAAAAATCTGTGGTTGACAATCTGAGAAGTTCCTGAGAAGATGACGATAGAATCAAGAATTGGAGGTCACTCAGTGTAGAAACGGTCTTAGAACTCAATTATGATACCATAGAATAATCAGTGTCAAGATTAGGCTACGATCAAGAAGATCAATATCAAGATTTGGGATATCAAGAAATGTTTAAAAACTATACATTTTTTTTTCTGTTTAGTAAGTCAGGGAAGACCTTTAGATTTTGCTTAAAATTGGTCAGCAATGTATTGGTATGTAAAGGGGTAAGTGCTGGGTAACCATGTGGGTAAGAGGAGCAAGCTTCTCCTGGGGGCTTAGCGTGTTATGTGTGCTCAGACATCGTATATGTGGATCATCGCAGCTCTGATGAGATACCTATTTTATCTTGGGGTTACTGAGGCTCAGAGAGATGAGGTAACTTGCCTGTAGTCACATGTTAATGAGTAGCTGAGGACCAACTTGAATCTATTCCTTAGGCCATTATAAATCACTATCATTTACGTGGAAACCTTTTCAATATTGTTTGACAGAAGTTTTATTCTACTTTCTGTGGGTCCTCTGCTGGGCTGCCTGAAGTAAAACTATCTGAGGACAGGTGCCGGCTTGGTCTAATGTTTAAAAAAGATCAGCGCTTTGTGCCATCCAATATTTTTAATAAAGCTTTTCTAGTATAAGGATGAGATAATTCATATACACTGTCTTACACATAAGAATTCAATAAATGCGATCTATCATGATAATAATGATGATGGTAATGAAGATGATTAAACAGCTTCTGCCCAAAAGGATTTCCTCTGACAGATTATTGATTTCTGCAAAAGAATCAGCCTAATAGGATAGAGATTTGTCATCTTCACATCATTAATTATGAAGCATTTATCAAACGTAGATGAGGAAATAGGCTCTAGAGTCCAGAGCTTAACCTTGTTCTGCCTCCTAGTGGTGCTTCAAGGTTCTTATCTTATGTAATAGAGGGCAACGAATGTGATTTTATTTGTGCGTGTGTGTGTGTGTGTGTGTGTGTGTGTATTTAGTCAATGAGAAACCTAAGCAGTTTCTCTCCCCTCAGAGAGCTGAGATAACTTGCTGATTCATCTTGTAGAGATTTTTCCTGAGGAATATAGCCAGCCTCTTCTGTGGTATGGCAGGTGTTCTCAGCCAGGAATAATCCAGCTCTTCTTTTGCATATCTGGTCCATCTTCCCTTGAACTTCGAGCCCTTCTGTTCCTTTTGTGAAGATAAAAAACTATGCGTGATGGACCTGAGGGTGGAAGAGGGCACATCTTTTGGCCTTGACTTCCATACAAGACCACCAAATGGAGAATTAATTACCAAATAAACTGTACCAAAAAAAAAAATAGCTGGAGAACGTCAACAGAAGGAAAGGATTTATACCTGGGATGGGGTGGTTCGGTAGGCTTCTTGGGGGGTAGTGCTGAGCTGGTGGGACTTGAACTGGTCTTTAAAGCCTGACTGTTAGCTATGAATCTCAGCTCTACTTCTTAATAGGTATGTGACCTTGGTAGATTTTTAGTCTCTCTTTGCCCCAGTTTGCACATCTGTAAAAGCAAAATGATAATAGTACCTACCTCATCAGAATGTTGTGAGGATTTAATGATTTGGTACCTCTCAAGTGCTGAGAACCTAGGATGAGTCTAGCACCTAAGAAGAGTTGAATGATCATAGCTATTTTTACTGAAGACTTGGGATGATTATAGAGTCAGAAGCCAGATCTCAGAGGCAGGAAAGAGAATTCAGGTCAAATATATGGTCCTTCCCAGCCAAGGCAGGATGTCTGACTCATCCCATTTCACTAGTGACACAGCCAGGGGCAAAATGTTTATCCTCTGACTTCCCTGAAATCTTAAGTGGCTTCTTGGTGGCTGCAATCTGGAAAAACCCTTTTCTGAAGAGCTTAATTTGCTCTTTGGGAATATTTGAGCCTGGGGAAATGTTGGTCCTGAGGGGGCACATCCCAGTTTCTTTTAGTAAACATGCCTTGTTGGAAATTCAGAAGACTTGCAGGCTGTTTCACTAAAAGCCTTGTTCAAGGCCAGCTATTGACTTACATGTACATTTCCAAGGAGAAGATCCAAGAATGCTTACATGTACATTCCAAGCCTGAGGTTGTCCCTGTTCCAAGGCAATATCTGGGGTTCTTTCAACACTCAGTAGTCCTCAATTGATCATCTTGCATGGGTCATATTTCTGCCTTTACAGAACTTAAAATTTATCAGTGTAGGGCACCATGGGAACAAGTGGAAGGGGATAACTAATCTAGTCCAGGATAGTGAAAGAAGGGACATGTAAGCCCCAAAGAAGGAGGAGGAATTAGTCTAGAGGTTTAGGATTGGTGTTAAGGGTGGGAGTGGGAGATACTGACCTACTGAGACAGGCTAAGGTTAATATTGTGTATGGGTGATCGTGTGTGTGTCTGTCTGTGGATGGAAATGATGGAAGAGGGGCAGTCTGGGATAGTGAAAAGGGACTTTCTCTGAATTAAGGAGAGAATCCAGTTTTTGCAATATCTTACTGGCTGAATTTTGGGCAAAGCACTTCACCTCTGTGAAACTTAATTTCTTCTTAATATAAATTTGGCCTATTTCCCAAGACTATTTTATATAGTAAGAGATATGAAAGGGCTTAAAACATACAGTATTAAGTACTTTTCAGGAATTGTCATTGTAATCATGATTTCATTTTGGAAGGCTGACAGTACTTTTATATATCTATAGTACTGGGGGTATGTGGAAGTCTGTGGTGAGTCACCATCGGGGACAAGGTCTTTAATACTTCCAAGGCCCTTATTAGAAGCAGCGTCTCGGCTTATGATGGTGGAACGTGTTAGCCTATCAGAGTAAATGGTCACCTCTGCTATTGATTCCTCCTATTCCATGGCTACCGCCACTTATATATGCCCAAAAGGTGGTGACTAACAGCATATGCAGAAAAGATGTAAACTGTTTCCCCAAATACCAGTCACAGCACATCAATTCTTGCTATTATATTTTTGCTAGTGGCCTACAGCGATAACTTGGTCAGATGGCTCAGACAGTGGTGGGAATGGCTCAGACAGTAGAACAATATGGTATAACGGAGGGACTTCTCACTAGGCAGAGAGGTGATGGGGAGGACTTGAGAGACCAGTTGCAGGGGTCGGATGTGAAGGTGACAATCTGGTGGTCTGAAAGGGCAAGTAGCCTTCCATCTTGATCCTAGTTCAAGGGTCACTGGGTGACTTTGGTAGGTCACCTGGCTTCTTGAAGACTTTGTTTCTTTTTCCATTAGCTGGGAGATGATAATAGTACCAATTTCATAGAATTCTGAGAATTACTAAAAGGTAAAATTAGGACATAGGAATATAAGATGAATGTGTCAAAGATTTTATGCAACTCATAGCAAGGGAACCAGTAAGATGATAGAACTGGTTTAAAGGAGAATTCAAAGAACCACACATATAGGCAATAGAGAGTGCCCGAAAGAATTTAAACATAGGTGCAAACTGAGTTTATCCACAAGGTAATAGTCAGTTGCATCCCACTGGGCACGCTTCATTTGCATTTCAATTGACAAGCTTACTTGCTTTGTTATCAGTTTTCTATACCTTACAGAGTTGTAGAATAGCTCAAAAAAAATTATAACCTAGATAATGCCTAGTTTTCTCTTGGAAAAAAAAATCTGATCTTTTTGGTCCATTTCAAAGTCTTTCTCAAGATTTTCTCGCACTTAATTGAATAGAGACCATGCATATAGAGTGCGTGGCAAAGAGTAAGTGCTCAATAAATGCTAGCTATTATAAAAGTCACTGAAATTAATAGTAATAATAAAAATCCTTTGCATTGCTGGCAGAGTTATCTCCCTGAAGTAAAGCTCTGGTCATGATACTTCCTTCAAAACTTTCAGTGATTTGTCATGTCTGAAATAAATCCTACACTTCTTAGCTGGACACATAAGGTTCTCTGAGCTGTCCTCCCCCCAAATTACCAGTCCATTTACTACACATGACTCCCTGCAAGGTCTGTCATGGTGCCTGGAAATCACCATTATTGATCAAACTTCTTGTTTACTGAAGACCCATAGGTCTCAAAGTATACTCTTTCAAAATGCAGATGCCACCAAGGGAAGATTTTTGCTGACCGGTGATCTGGCAACAACATACTTGTCCAGATTGGCAAGTGTATTAGTCTGCTCAGGCTGCAAAAACAAAATACCTCACGCTGGGTAACTTAACAATTAGTTTCTCAGAGTTCTGGAGATCAGAAGTCCATGATCAAAGAACTGGCCAATTTGATTTCTCTGTCTCTCTCAAGATTTATCTATCTATTTATTTGGGTGAGTGAGTGGGTGAACAGTGGAGGAGCGGGGTGAGGGGGGATGGGAAAATGCAGGGGGAGGATGGGAACAAGCAGACTCCATGCTGAGTATGAACATGCAGGACTCCATCACAAGACAATGACCTGAGCTGAAACTAAGAATCACAGGCTTAACCAGCTGAGTCACCCAGGTGCCCTCCAGATAAAAATATTCTTGACTGAAGTTTTCTTTTTAAAACAAAAGTAAAAATTTCAAGTATAACAAAGATGTTGAAAAATGCATACATCGAAAGCTTGTACCTTAACTAAGTTCTAATAAAGTGAAACCCTATGCAACTAGTAGCCCAGGGCTGTATCTCCTAACCCCTAATCATTTCCTCACTCCTTGTTCCTCGAAGCAACCACTGTTCTGACTTACAGTACCATAAATTGGTTTTGCTTGTTTATATGCTTCCTATAAATGAAATCCTATCGTATGTGTACTTTTGCGTCTGGCTTCTCTTTGAGATTCAAACAGGAGATTCAGATATTATTGCATGTAGCAGTAATTCACTAATTTTGATTGCTTCATGATCCTTCATTGTGTGAATACATCAAAATGCATCCATCCTTTGTTGATGTACAGTTGGGTAATTTGAATAATGCTGATATGGACATGGTTATACGTTCCTTTTCGGGTGTGTGTGTATGTGTGCATTTCATTTTTTTTTTCTATTGGATGCATTATTTTAAAATAGTTTTTCAAAGTGGTCATATGAATTCCCTAAGAACTCATGAAATTAAGTAACTTCTCATATTTATTAGCCATTTTTATTTTTTCTGTTAAGTAACTGTTTGAATACTTTTTAAAATATTTGGTTAAAAAATATTGGGTTGTTTCTTATTGATATGTAGAGGTCTTTTTTTTTTCTTCTCAGAATGTGAATGAACTCTTTGCTAGTCTATTGCCCTCTCTTTTCTAATTTGTTTTTTCTTTTTATCTTTATTCACTTTATTTCGTCATTATTCATTCTCCTAGTTCACTTGGTTTTATTAAAGTGGAAGCTGATTTCATTTATTTTTAATATTTCTTTGTCCTTTTCATAAACTAAAAGTATTTAAGACAATGATTATTCTTCTGACTACTGTGTTAACTTTTCTTGTTGGTTCTGATATGCAGTGTGGTGTTTTTAAAAAAATCATTTTCTATATGGTCTGAAGTTTAAGTTTGTATTTTCACCTTGAAGCAAGAATTGTTTAAGAAAGATTTTAAAAAACTTCTCTTTTAGTGCATTGGAATCAGAAGATATTGTTTATACTACTTCTACCTTTGGAAATTTATTCACCTCTTTGTAACTTAATGATCAACTTTATGGGTCTTAAGTACTTGACAAAAAGACATTATTTATATTGAGTGAGTAGAAATTCTATGAGTGTTTATATAAAATATCATACAATCCATCAGATTTACTTTATTAGATA
Source organism: Canis aureus (assembly GCF_053574225.1). Taxonomy (NCBI): domain Eukaryota; kingdom Metazoa; phylum Chordata; class Mammalia; order Carnivora; family Canidae; genus Canis; species Canis aureus. Next base: position 53,549,914 of record NC_135621.1, read on the forward strand.
AGTTTTCATAACCTTAATTTTCCTTCCTATGTTTGTTATGGACTGAGATGAGAGTCTGGGACTGATGTGCTCTTTCTCCCTCTACTTCTTTTTAAAACTCTCAGAGATTTTGTTTTATGAGGATTACTCTAGAGCTCATATATGTTCACATTATCTTCTTTGAGATTGCACCTTTGGCATAAGAAAAATACTATCTTGCCTCTTTGGATCTTTTTGGCCTGAGTCCAATTTTGTGTAATATTCAGATTATGATTTTTTTTGGGGGGGGGTGGTATGAATTTGCCTAATTTGTCATTTTAACCTTTCTGAGAATATATATTCAGCATAGACTGCAACTACATGTTGTGATTTGATCTGAATGTTTCTTTCTTACTGTTGGCCTCTGTACTGAGTATAAGTTGTTCTTTGTCACTTAATTTTTTTAAGCTTAAGTGATATCCTTTATCTTCAGCATCATTGTGTCTGCGCAACTTATCTTTCCTCTGTTGATGTTTGTGATCACACATGGTCACAACATATAACATCATGTTCTGTTATCTTATACTCCTTTTTGTTTTCGTCTTACAATCCATTGAAGCAGTGGAGACTATGCCCCACTAGTTGTGTTATGATTTTTACAGTAATTTCTTGTTTGGATGAAGTTAAGCTTCTACTAAATTGCTTAAGAAAAGCTTACACAGGGGAGCCTGGGTGGCTCAGTTGGTTAAGCATCAGACTCTTGTTTTTGGCTCAGGTCATGATCTCGGGGTCATGAGATTGAGTGCCACATCTGGCTGCTTGTTCAGTGTGGAGTCTGCTTGAGATTCTCTCTCCCTCTGCCACTCCCTCTCATTCACGTATGTGTCCTTCTGTGCTCTTCCCTACCTCCCCGCCCCCCAATTGAACACTGCTGTGAAGAAGTTTGAGGCCAGGTTGTTTTTAGTTTTGAATTTGTGACTGTCTTTTTATGTAACTACCCCAAAGTTTGCTTTGAAGTCCAGAATTTTTATTAGGATGTATCTTAGTATTGACTGTTAAGAGGCCCTTCTCTTTAGGATACAGTGTATACTTTCGATAGATAGACTCAAATTTTTTAAGTATATCTTATTGTAGAAATAGACCACCCAAATGAGAACAAACAAAGACTATTTACTTGGAGCTTGCTCTACAAGAAAGTTGACAACTTGAGTTTCACAGAGACTCAAAGTTGGACAGAGGAATGGGAAAGCTTTATGGTGCGGGGAGAGAAAGGGAAGCCCTCACGTGTGCCCTGATTGGAAGAGGGTTTAGGCAGGAGGAAACTTAGGTGAACTAACAAGAAGCAGGCATCTTATGTGATGGGCTTGGGGAGCATATTTGGCTTTCTTTGATGGTTTCTAAATGAGGCAAAAATTGAAGCTGGAAGTTATTAAGTTCTGGTTATTTTGGGCTAATTGCTAAGAGGGTTGTTACTTGTTTTCTGGGCTGCAGAGAGTGAATCAGTTGTATTTTAATGGATAGCCTGGATATTATCCATTTGTTAATGCACTCAATTTTTATTTTTCATTCTTTTAAACTTCCACTTTCTCTTTCATTTCTCATCTTTATATCTCATAGTGAGTTCACTGGCATCTTTTTTTCCCCCTTTTCATTTTTGCCTTTATTTCTATGATAGCTTTATTTATTTAGAGATTTTATTTATTCATGAGAGTCACAGAGAGAGGCAGAGACATAGGCAGAGGAAGAAGCAGACTCTCTGTGGGGTGCCTGATGCAGGACTTGATCCCAGGACTCCAGGATCATGACCTGAGCCAAAGGCAGATGCTCAATCACTGAGGCACCCAGGTGCCCCTGATGGCTTTATTTTTATTTCTTGTACTTCATTCCTGAATGTTACCAGGCCATATTTAATCTTTTCCTTGTTTCATTTATTCCCCGAGCTCTTGTGTTAGTGCTTTGTGCTCCTGTTTAATAGGAGGAATTGCTTTATTAGGTGTTTTAGATTTCCATCAGTTTTTCTTCATGGCAACACAGTTCTGTATTCATTGCCACTTGCTTTTATTGATAATTTCTTATTTTTTTAACTCTTACATTATCTTAGTGTAGGTCCTATGCTTTTAAAAATACTCCACTTGAAAAGTGGCAAGTTATTCTGGAGCAACTAAATATGTAAGAGAGGAGCTAAAGCTATTTGGTTGACTTTTATTTATTTTATGATCTAGGATTTTGTGTGTGAGCTAATTTAGACTTTACCCAATAAAGACAGTCTGATCTATGACTTTTTATTCTTTATTTACTATTATTTTTAGTGTAGAACTATTTTCTTGTGATGCCATAGACCTAGACTGAAAACATGATGTGATTCTTTACCAAAGCATCCTGTTTCTGGGGTCTCAAAGTTTAAATATCCCTATCCTTCCTATTACTAACACTTACTACACTAGTACTAGTTAGTTACTACAACATTTACATTGTAGTCTGTGTCCCTCACTGTACATTCCTCACTTGAAGAATTTGTCTCACACCTCCTGGAAGTTGTAGCTGAGTCTTCCTCTTCAGAATCTTTTCTGTTCCTTCCTACATGGCCCCTTCTCAGTCAAAACTATCATTTGAAGCTCTAGGATATTTTGGGGGAGGGGTGGGAGTGAGAGTAGGGACCTGAGGTTTAAACTGTCTCCTGGTTTTTCTGAAAATGGCCTTTATTTTTTGATTTGTTCTTGCCAGTTCTGGATAGTTTTGTATCATTTCCAGGAAAAGAAGAGAGAAATATTGATTCTTTATCATCATGTTTAGATAATCATTTCAAGATTGCCCCTTAGGAGACACAGGAAAGCTGGCATCTGGAAGTGACTGGGGCTCTCCCTAGGCATGGCTGACTGAAAAGAAGGGAGCCCATCACTCCTGTGGCCAGATCAGTCCCCCTTTAGTCTGACCTGTGCTTCCTACTTGAGCTGGCATTTTTACATCAGAAGTCTTCATGTAAGAAAAAGTCATCTTAACTATAAAGCCTTTAGAGAAAGAAGTCATTATTATTATTATTATTATTTTACTGTCAATTGGTAGAAGATAGATTGTGAATCAGTGTTAGAGTTAGTATTTGGGGGAGAAATTGGGAAGTGAAGTTTAGACTTTGGTCATGCTTAATGGGTAGCATGTGCTAGAGAACATATTTAAAACTTCTTTTTCCCTTAAATCAACTTTTAAAAAATCCATTCCCAATCTGGGCTTATAAGAAAGATTGTATAAGAGATTGTAATCACTGGGATGTGAATTTGTGTGTGTGAGATTTATTATTTTTTAAAAGAGGCCCCGAGAAGCCACTTGGGCCAGAAAAATGTATCCCTTAGGGACTTTTCTTTGATTTGATTTGATTTTTTTTTTATTTTTTAAAGATTTTATTTATTTATTCATGAGAGACACAGAGAGAGAGAGAGGCAGAGACACAGGCAGAGGGAGAAGCAGGCTCCATGCAGGGAGCCTGACGTGCGACTCAATCCCGGGTCTCCAGGATCACGCCCTGGGCTGAAGGTGGCGCTAAACCACTGAGCCACCCGGACTGCCCAGTCTTCAAGATTTCTGGGAGCGAGGTAGTGCACTAAGGATGAGTTCTAACCAGTTTTGAGGTGCCTATGAGCTATTCTTATTTGACTCTCACAGTAGTCTTTTAAATACAAAATTTATTAAAAAAATACAAAATTTATGAGAATTTTCTAGCTCTACACACCCCCTCCTCCCCAGTGACAGACCTGTTGATGATTGATAGTAGCTTTGGAGGTCAATACCATCTATTAAGTTAAAGCCTAAGATATGACAATGAGGTTGAGGGATCTTTCTGTCAGTCTTGAACTTTTGAATACAACCTCTTTGCTAAGGTGATTGATCAGAGCTGGGGTCTTTGAGTAAGCCTCAGAGTGGGGGAAAGTGATCAATGTACCCAAAAAGGTAACATACTCAACCTTGATCTTCTCTTTTATGGGCTCAGTTTTTTTCTTTTAATCTCTGTTGACATGTCTGAGCATTTTTCCTTCAATATTTAGAATTGGGAGGAAGGGAGTAAATAGACTACTTGGATCTTGAAACTTTGTGCAGTTTAGCTTTTATTCAGAGCTATGCACTGCAAGGTGTGCTTAGGAATAAAATGGTATTCTGATTTTCATTCTGCATTCATTCCTTGTGAATACCTCCCTAAAACTTTGTTGGGAGAAGATGGGGATAATTAAAAGAGCAAGAGTTAAGTCATTGTCTTGTCCCTGACCATTGTAACATCACCATAGCATCTGGCACTCCCATTTTAACCTCTTAAGTAACCTCACTGGGATGTTATAAAGACCAGGGTCATAGAAGACTGCAGGAATGGGGGGAGGGGGGAATGCCCACTAGCTGGGAAAGAAAATGGTATATGGTATAGTAGAACATGGGGCAATGGACTAGAAGAGCCTATGTGTGAGGATGTGACTAGGGAGGGGCTTGGTGGTCACAGAATATTTTTGAAATTAATGAAAGCTCTCGTGAAAACATTAAATGTGCTAGTTTAACAATATTGTTTCCAGTCCTTTAGTGCCTCCCATTGCTTACTGGGAGGATAAAATGTAATCTCTTTAGCCTTGTCTCCTGTCTTGTCATATCTCCACCCTCTTGTAGGCACAATGATATTTAATTCCTTAAGCTAATCAAATCCTATATGTATTCCAGGCCTTGGTATCACATGAGCTATGCTGTTTTAGAATGTTTGACTCACTTGGCAAATACCTGTTTACCAGATAGTCCCCCTCCCCTTAAATTGTCACTATAGGGAAATGTACTTTTAAACCCACAAAACTCAGGTGTACAACTAATGTTAAGTTTCTTCGTTTCTATACCTCATCGATCTTAACGTCTTGTTTTGCCTAATGGCAGGAAAAGCTACAGTCTTGTTATGTTAGTCCATTAATCTAGTCACTTCTACGATTTTCTCTAATTGAAGAATTAGTCATTTCAGATACTTCCCCACTTTGGGGGCCACATTTAATTAGTAGGGGTGCTTGCAAGTTGTCACAGCATTTGGGAAAGCATCAAGTCCCTGGTATTTAACCATGAGATCCCTGTTTCTGAGATAGCTTTTTGGCTTATCTCTGGTCATGGAATCTATACCTCTGGCTTCTGTCAAGATGTACCATTTTGCTTGGCTGAGGGGCAAGTTCAAGAGAACTCACCATGTTTTCATACCAACCACTGCAGGGCAGTCTACTACCTGCCCTCTGCTTATATGAGGCTTTTTCTGGTCATGTGACACCCACAGGCATGCAGACTTTTTCTTTCACGGCTAAACCCTGGGAGTCAAATATGTAAATTGGTTCTTTAATAGTTCTCATTTTGAAGAATTGTCATGGAATAATCTGATATTCTGCCTCCTTTAAGGTTTTGCTATTGATACTTAAGTCTGGGGTTTTAGAACTCAAATCCTTTTTTTCTGAAGTTCAAACACTTGTCAATGAAAGTTTTGTTTTTTAACCTGGTTTGCTCTGACAGACTTAAAAGTCTATTTTGAAATTTAAAAACTGGGACGCCTGGGTGGCTCAGTGGTTGGGTGCCTGCCTTTGGCTCAGGTTGTGATCCCTGGATCTGGGATCGAGTTCTGCATTGGGCTCCCTGCTTGGAGCCTGCTTCTCCCTCTGCCTGTGTCTCTGCCTCTCTGTCTCTCTAATGAATAAATAAATAAATAAATCTTTAAAAAAATTCAAAAACTGAGAATGGACTACTTTATCTTAGTGTTCTTGCTATAAAAATTCTGTTGCTTTTTAAAGTATTGAATTCTCTGTCCAGGGGAGAGTCACAAATGAGATAGTAGACTATGAAGGGAAGTATTTTTTTGAGGGAATGAATCTACCATGGAAGCCTTCCTCAATGTCAGGACAAGATCAAGCCCCCACTGTTACAGGTTGAAATTACAGACTGAGGTGATGTGTATCTCTAATCACAGCAAGGTCCATGTGTGCCACCAAACTGAGTTTCATAAGAAATCTGGGACTGTCTGTCTTGTTCACCACTAAAACCTGAGCTCACAGTGTAAGACTTGGCAGAGAGTAAGTGTTGCACAAATTTTCATTAAACTGTTGAATAATCTGGAGTGAAGGAGGAGATAACTCTAACAGCAGGAGGGTTCTGGTATCAAGGGGTGGGGGTAGATAATGAATGGACAAATGTGGGAAATGGCTGCAAGTAGTTCTTCAAATAGTTGATTGGAGCAGTGATGCTTGAATATTGTTGTGGAACCCATTGGATCTTTGTGCTTTGACTCAATTTTAAGTAGACATTGAGTTGGGAACCCATTCTGGGATAGTAGTAATACAAACATAATGAACAATGGGGAAAAACACCACCTCTGCATGTGGGTAGCACTATTTGCATCCACCTGGATGCTCTTTACATAATTCTTGCTTATCGCCTCTCCATATTCCCTAGACATGAACTGAATGTAGTTCTGACTCACTACAGAGGGGGGCTCTGTTACCATGGTGAGGACAGGGCATTGTAAAGTTCTGTGCCTATCTGTGCTGCACTGGGTTAGAGGTTCCCTACAGAACCAGCAGGCTTGCTTGAAGAAAACAAATAAGTTAAAAATAACAAGCGGGTAATTCACTTTCTCATTTTATCAGGTTGTCAGGAAATTTGTGTGTGTTGTATGTGTTTTTATAATTTGAAAAGCATTTCTGAATCTTTCTTGTCAGAATTGATTATTTTGGGACTTTAAAAGCAATACACTTAGAACAAAACCAAAAAATCCTGACTTGAAAGCAGATGGTGAGACTTCTTACTTGTTTGATTCTCAGGGAATCCTGGCACATTTTTGGCACTCCAGAAAGAGGGATAATGTCATTAGGGTCACTGTCTCAATTTATCTTCTCCAGAGAAGGACACAAGGAAACTGTAAGCAAGGCTTATCTAAGTCTCTGCATGACCCAAGCACCAGAAGTTGGTAAAAGGCAATTAGCTTTGCAAATTGACATCAAGGGGGGGAAAAAAAACTTTTGTAAGATAGATTCAGAGGCCAGAAGGGGACCTTTAAGGCCAGTCACCTAGCTTTCTTCTTTTACAGATGAGGAAACAGACCTAGAGTGAGTTGACTTGTTCAAGGTGACACAATTAGCTACTGATAGAGCTGTGATATGATTACTTAAACCTCTGCTCAAACTTGTATTAGCCTACAAACCATATAAGGATCATATTAAAAATGTAGATGCTGATTCAGGAGATCAGAGACTTGCCTGAGAATCTGCATTCTCAGATTGCACTTTTGTGCACTTTGGTGATACGTTGACAGTCTTGTTTCCTGGGCAATACTGACTTCTTAGGTAGCAAGGACCTAATCCTAACCCATTCCGGACTACCTCTTTCAGACAATATGCTGGGTTAAGGCAAGGAAGAAGGTTCGAGATCAGTCATACACAAGCTTTCACTGGATCATGCTGAGACTGCTCACTAAATAGGGGATGTACTATAAGATCAGGTTTATGGGCTCTGACTGTTTAGATCTTGCCTTCACCAGATCCTGTCACTGTTTTCTTCTCCCGTGGAGCGGGGTCCTGGAAAGATGGGATACCTGTTACTTATGTAAAGAAAAATTATGAAAGACTCACAATGGATTGCATGAATCTCTGGAGTCTCCTCTCATTGTATTTGAGCTGCTTTTTTTTTTTTTTAATCTAAATTGTGGAACTCTTAAGTGTACTACAAATGATTCTTGTCTGCAAAAAATGCAAATGAAAAAAGTGTAAATAATATGTATCCCATGGAATGTGACTATTGCCAGGTGGATATTGACCATATCTATCTGTAAATTCATTTCAGCCTTCCTGATGGTCTATGTGCTTCTTTGAGTTCTCCTTTGAATTGATTGTAACATCGTATTGTGTCACTAATAAGTATTTGACACATGCTTATTTTATCTGTGAACAAGAAGTATAGTTTTTATCCTTTCAAAATTATTCTTAAAAAAAATCACTTAATTTAAATATTTTCTCCAAAAGTGGGGAGATTGAATCTGCTCTTTAATGTGGCAACTTGGGATTTTTATTTTCAACGGTTGTATAACATTTAGTGTCTTACCATCTTATGGAGACTCAAGGATTCTAAGTTACTGAGGAGACAACTAAAAGAGAAGTAAATTTATCTAGGGACACACAACGAGGGTGTGGAAGAGCAAGGACTTTTCCATTTCCTTATACTACCTTTTGTTTGTGTGTTCACATGCCCTAGGTCTTCAGTATTGGCCTGATCTATGAAAAGGGGTCAAGGAAAATGAGAAAGGTTTGTGCCTTGTCATGGATCTGTTTGTATCTTCTATTGTCTACCTCAGGCCTGTCACCTGCAAAGATGTAGTGTCAACTAAATGTGTCTCTGAAGCTTAATGTCTCCATGCCACTGCCGATGAGCATGGCCGTGGTGACAGTGATAGCGATGATAAAATTTCTTGGAATGAGTACATGCTTTGGAGCCAGATTGACCTGAGTGTCAATTCTTTTCTGTTATTTACGGGTTGTCCTACCCTTGACAGAATTGCTTATCCTTCCTGGAAATTTTTTTTAATCTGTAAAATGTAGCACAATTTCGTAGAATTATTGCAAGAAATTTGAGATAAGATGAAAAGCACAGTGTAGTTTTTAGCCGTTATTTATCAAATGTTCTTTTCCCTTCACTTTTGTCATAAAATATATTCATTTATATTCAACTCTTTACTCAGAAGAGCGTCAACTGCTCAATGACCTTTATTGGACACTTATTATGAATCCAGCCTTGTGGTGAGGACCATGGGACATACAGAAATGTAAACATTCCCATTCCTGCTTTCAATGAATGCACAGCCTAATTAAGGAGAGGGTAGCACCAGACCTCAGACAAATAGACCTCAGTGCGGTAAGGTTTGGAAAAGCAAGGCATCTATGAGGGCTAGGATGGGTGATCGTGGGCACATCATAAACAATGGTGAGGTGGTGGGAAGGGACATGGTAGTGGTGGGAAGGGACATGGTGATGGAAGGGAATTGATAAAACTAGAGAGAGAGGATGGTGCTGGGGGATAGTGGAGCACAGATGGGGGAAGCAGATCTGTGCTGGCCTGGAGAGGACCTTGGGTATTGAGCTAAGCTTGAAGGCTTAATAAACAAGTGACAGCCAGCCCCTGGAGGGTTTGAGCAGAGCAAAGAATGTGCTGTGCAAGTCTAGACTTTGCCTTCTGTAGCTTCTTCCATGGGCTCCCTTTGTTGCTCTTAATCTCCCCACACCACTTCTATAAGACAGATGTCACATGCTACTCTGACACTGATTCAGAGGCTGCCTTTGAGGAATTAGGAGGAGGAGGCTGCTGTGAGAAGAAATGACAGTTTAAATGCCCCATGGAGGCAGTTCCCCTAGATTTCAGGCACATTACATTTGCTTCTGAGTGTCTACTCTTCTGATTACTTTGAACAGGAAGATGTTATCTGTAATTCTTCATCATAAATCTATTTAATTTTCTTTTTTTCCTCTGTAGGGACTCAATTTAATGAAAAGGTATAATTTTGACTGCTAAAAAATTGAGCTTCACTGCTCTAGTCAATATTTTTCATTACCATTGTCATTTTTAGACAAGCCTCTTGATAATGAATTGCATATGAGCCCTTTATAAGGATTTTGACAAACTTCCATTGGAAATCAAGGTAATTTTGATGGGTCAGGGACCAGAAGCCATGGGCTTTGGGTAAAAGCCAATGAGGGCAAAGTTTCCTAATATGGACACCTCATGGCTGAGGGCTAGTGTTGGTGTAGGATACGGTATAGTGGGCAGATCATCAGTGCTGTGTACATGCATTCCTCGGCAAATAAAGTGGCAGGCATTGAGCCTGGAGCAACGGTAGATAGGAAACCTATACCCGAACCAGTTGTGAGGGGGAGATGGCAGGTCTTTTACAGAGATGAGATACAGAATGTAATTGATGTGTGATATTGATGTAAACAAAGCCAGGGTGGCTGTTAGCCCCTAGAGTGACCAACATGATAATGAAAAATAAAAATAACATACCTATGAGTATCTTGCATACACTAAATTTTTATTCTTAAAACCATGCTGAAAGGTCAATGTCAATAATCTGATTTATAAGGATAATGACAGATGTGGGATTAAAATCCTAATCTTTCTGAGGCCAAAGGACGAGCTCTCCACAGCATGGCACTGCTCTCAAGGAAGACCCTTCTAAGTGGAAGAGCTCTTAACTTGAGGTGAAACTATTCTTACCTTGGGATTCAGAGGAGTCCCAAGGAATGGTTTGTATTCTCCAATAATCTGTTTGTATGGGGAGCCAGGGAACTTCTGGAAAAGAATTTCTTGGGAGGAGGATGGGGAGGAATTGAGGGGAGGAAAAGGGAATGAATTAAGTCTTGTAAACCAGGGTTGGAGTCCTTCAGCTGAAATGGAGTGCTAGTTTTGACTATAGTTAGCATGGACGCTCAGCCCATCCTCTCGTCCAGTCCTGAAGATGTCAGAAAGATAGGGCTAAAAGAAAAGACTGGCCGAACTTCTGCCACCAAGGCCACCATATATCATTAGAGGCAAAAGGCTTTCACTTTGGGACTTAGTTAGCAAAGTATATATAAAATTCAGGGAGTAGGATTTTTTTCCCTGCTTTTTTTAGGAAGCTAAGTTGGGACCACAGAGTATTTGGAGTGCCGGTAAATTCTACCAAGATGAGCAACCATTCTTCTCACATCTGAGCTGTCCATCTTGGCAGCGGAAAAAAGCCTTTGGTAGGTACCAGCAGGGACAGCAGGACCCTTGTCAAGGTAGAAATGCTAGATATTGGCAGAAAAATTTGAGAACAACTTTGAATTGGGGGGAAAAAAAATCTCTTCAGTGGATTTTTAGGTGTTGTATAGTGCCCCCTTCTGGATTGTTTGACTTTCTGAGGTGTGCATCTTTCATTGTCTTTGAACTTGTGTGGTTTGAGCACTCTCCATGACCCATATGTGTCTGCCCTGATTCTCCATTGTGATGGTTGTAACATATTACTGGTTCCCTTATTAACAAAAATAAAAGTTTTCATACAGATATGTCTTCTATGGGTATGTGACTTATGTTTTTAACCTTAAAAAGTTACCCTTTAATAGCTTCAAATGTTTGGCAAACAAATATCACAGGTGATGGGTCAAACTTATTCGCATATCAGGGTCCTGGACTGCTAAAGGTGGGGGAAGGAGAGGTTGGACTTCACTTCTTTGAATTTCTTCTCTGCCTTTTTGGATAATGTTCTCTCCCTGCTGGGTAGATTTGAAAGGCTTTTGTGATACTTATTTATTTTTGGGATGGTTGGGTGGAGGATAAAGTGATGCTGGGAAGCAAGAGCCTTGGTGTGGAGCTGAGGGAAGAGTGTGTGTTTTTGAAAGGTTTTGGATTAGAGAGGCACTCTATGAACTGTAGGTATGAGGACAGTGGATGGGAAAGAAAAGGCCCTTCAGGAGATCTATCCCCATCCACAGTATTTAATAAACACAAGTAAAGTTACTTTGAAAACACATTATGGATTACTAGACCATGTCTCTTTAGCTGTGACCCCCTCTCTGAGTATTCCTCTGCATCAGTCATGGTGATATTGGCTATGGTAACACTTGGGATGACATGTCCGTGGTGTGCTTTAGTATAAATAGATTTTTTTAAACTAGGAAAATGAACCTGTTTACCATTCAAAGAGTGATAGTTTGGGGGTCTTGATTAAAACCTAGAAAACGATCCTATTTTCCTTTTAGCATTCCATTCATAATTATCCATTTTCCTCACATTTTAATAGCGCTCCTAGATGATGATGCCATGCAGCAGCAAATTCTGAATATTTGCTATTGCTTTAGGTCATCTAATTACTAATTTTACTGGCCACATCTTACTTGTTATGGATAAGATCTCCAATTTCAATATTGTTCTTTTCTTGGACTAACCAAGAATAAGTGACTAGGACCATTATTTTTTTTCTTGGCAAATCTTCTAAGCTACAGAAAACATAACCTTGGTCTCAAAAGTTTCCAAGAGCGTTAGGAATGAGTGACTCAAAAAAGGAGTCCCTTCTCCATCTGAGCACCTCCCTTCCTGACTGCATACTGGGGACCAATTTTTATACTTTTGACAAATAACTATGGATCAAATTTGAGAAGAGATCCTGCTGGTCATCAGAAGCATCTCAAGGTTGGACCATCTCCACCTATCACATATGGCATTCCTACTGTAGTAAACATCCTTTGGCTATAAGTAATTATGTGAATCTGGGTAATAATCTCCCTAGGTTTCATTTTATTAGTACGTAAAATGAATGGATGATTTCCAAACTATTTTGGAGCTTTTAATGGATTTGCGGCATAAACAATAGTGATGAAGCTCTCCTCATAACTCCCTAGTATACCAGAGCCCACTGCAAATCTGGCCATTGTCTTCAAACTTCTGTTTACTAGAATCAGATTAATTAACTTGATAGACCAGTTCTTCCTACCTGAATACTTTGACTAATTATGGTTTCTCTGTAAAGAAGCCCCAACTGTTCAAATGTCACCTGGGTCCTTAATGGAAATATCGGTGAACATGAAGGCCAAGACCAGTAGGCCAATGGAATGACCCCAATTATTAGGACCAGCCATTGGTGCAGGGTAGCACTGGTCACTGTCCCAAAAGTGATTCTGGAGGTAGTTTTGAAGTTCCACAGAACCCAAGTAAAAGAACAAGTAGGCATGGGTGCCTGGGATGGGAGAGAAGAGGCCATAGAGGGTTCAGGAAGAACACAAGCAAAGGGGATAGGCAAGATTCCTCCACTCCCTGTCTTGCTTAGGGACAGGATTGGCTGGAATCAATGATCCAGGACAATCCTGGCTTCCTCAGATGTCCTATTGCAGTCTCTTCAGGTCAGCTATACCCACCTGAAACCTGGGGGCAAGTCCAGATCTCAGTCACCTTGAATAGAATCACAACTTCTTTTTCTAAGCCCTCTGATGGTCACTGAACAATGGCACCAAGACATTGAGATGTGTAAATGTTGTTGGAAAACCAACACTTTCTGGTGATAAAAGAATTGTCTTTCATTTATTGTTCCATCATCTCCAACTCCCAAAAGGGCTTAGGCTTCCAAGAGCACTACATAATTGCCTGCCCCAGTAATAAAGAGGTTATATTCTCTTCCGTTGTGATAGCAACAGAACATTTTTGGAACTTCAGCTTCCCTCTGGCTTCTCCACTGCACTGTGTGTTGGGGGAGGAAGTCTGGATCTGACTTTCTTTGCCCATTTCCTAAAATTCCCCTGTACATTTGCTCCAAAAAAACATAGATGAAGGGTCAAAATCCTGTGCTAACTTGTTGACAGTAAAGTTTCTTTCTGGTTTTGCCTGGAAGCACTTGTAAACCACTTTCCGGGAGAATTAGGGTTTAGTTGCTCCAATTGTCTCAGGCTTTTAGAAACACTTGCCTCTCCCTTAAGTCTTACTTTCCCTGTTTGTTTCCTATATTGGTAGCACCTGCCCTTAATTCAGCTTGCCATTCATCTTTCTGCTGGTCTAAACTTCCAGAACACATTTGTACCATCTCTAGGCCCTTGGGATTCTGCATAAATTTCTTTTGCAATAGAAAATGGGTGGGTAGGAGGTGGGAGGTGGTGGCCACTGTCCTTCTCTCTTCAGGTTTCTTTTTCTTTCAGGTCCCAACAGAGGAAACAGATACCAAATAACTTAGCATCCAAAATGGGGATGCTTGAGTTGTCAACTGATAATTATTGATAATTACATTTGGAAAGCAAGAACAAACCAGAGCCAGCCCAGGTGAACAGAGATGTATAGTCCCACGCCAGTGGACTAGGCACCTGTACTTGGGCCCTTGGGCTTTTTATTTTTTATTAAAAACTTTATTATTCATGAGAGACACACAGAGAGCGAAGCAGAGACATAGGCAGAGGGAGAAGGAGGCTCCCTGCGGGGAGCCCAACATGGGACTCGGTCCCAGGTCCCTGGGATCACAACTTGAGCCAAAGGCAGATGCTGAACCACTGAGCCCCTTTGAGCTTTTTATATGCCATTCTGGCTATATAGAATGTTCTCCCCCTACCGTCCCTGGTTAGCTCCTGTTCACTCATACTTTAAGTTTTAATCTCCAGTAATGACCTTTCTTTTCCTTGACTCCCAGTGCTGAGTTAAATGCCCTGCTTCCGAAACTTCCCCTTTGCTATCTAGGCCATCAATGCCATATTGTAATGTTCTGTTTACAGTGAGCTCTCTCCCTCATGAGTATGTACCCAGGACACAGGGATTGCACCCTATTAACCTTGTTTCTTCAGCATAGCACATAGCTTGGTGGTTGCAGCTAAGTAAATATTCATTGAATATTCAATGAATGCTATGCTGATTTTTTTTTTTTTCTCTCCTCTCACCCCTTTCTGGTTCCTTTGGTCTTTCATGTCTCCTATAGTATTTGCCTGTATTTAGTTTTGGCTTCTTTCTTTGGTATTCCCTTCCTTGCCTTTTGTACTTTGGTCAAGCTCATCCTACTCTTTTCTCTTCCCTTTCCTCAGTTCTCACTGTGTCCTGTGTAAGATGGCTCATTTTTTTCTCCTACTTTTTCCTCTCTTAAAACGTGCCAACAGTGAGTAAATGGCTCCTTCTCTGAAAATGCACATCCATGGGGCACCTGGGTGGCTCAGTTGGTTGAATGTCTGACTCTTGATCTCAGCTCAGGTCTTGATCTCAGGGTTGAGCATTCAGGCCCTGCACTGAGTTCCACACTGGGTGTGGAGCCTACCGAAAAAAGCCAAAACAACAAAAAAACAAAACCCATCCCAAGAATAAGGGTCCCCATGCTCTGTGACTGTGAAATAAAAGGAATGAGAGTCCAGACCTTGTCAACTTGGAAGATCTCTGCTCTTATTTTGAGTTGGGGATAACTTACTGGTATTAGGCATGTCTGTTGATGCATCTTTACCTCTGCTACTGTTCCACTGCAGCCTGGTGTTTTTAATGCCAGTAAGTTTGAAGCAGGATTGCTGCCAGGAATATTTCTGTTTGTAACACTAAATTTCTTTTGAATCTTCAGGCATTCTAGATTTGAGACGTAGGTAACATCGTTCCTGGCCTTCTTGGCCATCAATAGTCCCAGACCAAGGGAAAAGGAACTTGGGTGACACAGTTCTTCCTTTAAAAAAAGATGAGGCTGGGTTGGAAGGAGGCTATTTTGTAGTAATTCAATTATTTTTGCCCTGTGCTTCTTTTTAGTTTCCACTTTCTAACTTAGTCATTCTCCCTGTGATTTGGGCAATTTTGCTCTTAGCACTTAAATGCTTCCTGCCTTAATTCAGAGTCACAAATCCTATATCTCTGTTAACCTCTGACTTACCTGAGCTTCTTTGCTACCTTATATACTTTAGTTCCAAAAACTAAGAGCTCATCCCTGGTGTACTGGGGCTGGCAGGCCCTGGTCCATGTGAACTAATCTCGTGCATCTCTTTCTCAATTCTGCATTTGGTACGTGAAATCTACTCTAAGGGCTGTATTGATACCATGAAAATCCACACCTCGGCAAACTTAGAAGTCAAGGAGTATGTGCATGTGTACGCACATATGCACTTGCCTTGTTATTAAACATTTGCTAGCATTCCACTGACTAAGGCATCAAAATTCTGGCTCTGTGTTGTCCAAAATGGTAGTCACTGGCCATCTGTGGCTATTTTCTATTTAAATTAATTAAAATAAATAAGCTACTTAAAAATAAATGGAGAATTCATTTCTTCCTAGCCACATTTTAACACTCAATAATAACATAGTGTTAGTGATTACTGTATTGGTCAGTGTAGGTATAGAACATTCTTGGATAGCCTTGATTAGCTATTCTGTACCTGTCAGACATATGGGGTCATGGTTCAGCCTGAGGGAATAGGGTTAGAATCAAGTATTAATAGTCCCCACAGTAAATACCAACCCAAGGTACCTTACACTATAATTTGTAGGTTAGGGGTCAGGAAACTTTCTATAAAGGCCATATGGTACATAGTTCACTTTGTAGGCCATAGGGTCCCTATTGTAACTACTCATCTTGGCTGTTGCAGCACAAAATGCATAGAACAGACATGCTCATTTTTTTGGATGTACTACCAAAATTTTGTTTATAAAATAGGCAATAGGACTGCTTTGGCCTACGGGCCATAGTTTGCCAATCTTTGATCTATCTAACCATCTAGTTTCATTTATGGAACTTTAAACATAAATTTGGAAAATCAAATATGGGTATATCTTAGAGTTTGGAAACTCATTCTACTTTTAAAACTTTGCAAAATTTCAAACAGGTGGAACTGAATAGTATAGTGAATCCCCATGTACCCATCCCTCAGTTTCAACAGTTGTCAATACAAAGCACATTCTATCTTGAGTCCCCTTATAGACTCTTCTTTAATGAATGATAACATGCTGTGTTAAAATGGGGACCTATTTATTTATTTATTTAGAAAGGTTTTATTTATTTATTCATGAGAGACAGAGAGAGAGAGAGAGAGAGAGAGAGAGAGAGAGGCAGGCAGAGGCATAGGCAGAGGGAGAAGCAGGCTCCATGCAGGGAGCCCGACATGGGACTCAATCCCGGGTCTCCAGGATCAGGCCCTGGGCTGGAGGTGGTGCTAAACCGCTGAGCCACCAGGCTGCTTTTTTTTTTTTTTTTAAAGGTTTTAATTGGGGACCTATTTAAAAATCATTTACTAAAATCTTTTAATTTATAAAACCCAAACTTTGGATATTTCCAAAAATAATCTTACATTATCAGATTAGATGCCTGTTTCCCAGGAGTCCCTGATGATCAGTTGTTCCTTTTGAAAGCCTCTCTGCCTCTGCATTGGGTGACCCTCCCCACCTTGGGAATGTGAGGTAGACAGAATCACAGCATGGATTTGCTTGGAATTAAAAACAAAACAGGCTGCATGGATGCTTCTGCTTCTGGGTATTCTCACAGCCCATGGGCTGTTCTTGAACAAGCCCCCCAATCCTTGTCACCAGGTAGTGACACAGGCAGGTTACAAGGCTCCTGAGAACTCAGCGACCGTTAAAATGCAGAACAGCCCCTCCACCCCTCCCTTTGCCTCCTCCCCCCTTCCCTCTCTACCCCCTCTTGTGCTAGGAGAGTTTCTCAAGGAAGGACTTTCTTTTGGTAAAGAGAATCCTAGCATCAAGATTAGAGTGGGAAAAGACCTTCATGAGCATGTTATTAAAATGCTAAAAACTAGTCAGCAATGATATAGAAAAGGAGTTAGAGAAGTGAAGCTGTTTACTCAAGTCACACAGCAGGGTGACAGCAGGGTGACAGCAGGGTCTAGACAGTCTCCTGAATCCTAGTTGTGCCCTGGCAAGGAAGAGATGCCAGGGAGGGGAGGTCTGTTCCAAGCTGACCCTGTTTCTTTCCCCTTTCTGAGTTCTATTCACTTGGGACCTATCTTGCTTTTAACCAGCAACTGGTTGCCAGCTAAGGCATTTAGCTGAAGACTACAGATGGTATTAACAGCTCTGGGCGGGGGGGGGGGGGGGGGGGGGGGGGGGGCGGAAACAGCTTTCGGGAGAAGTGGTTACAATAGCAGAGGTATGGCCATAAAAACAACATGCTGATGCTAAGAAATGAGTGTGGCCTTTCAGTTTGTCCTTCCTTTTTGCTCTATCTTCCCACCTGCTGGCTCAAACCAAGCTTTCTGAATGGAAAACCTCCATCCCTCTTCCCACCACATATACTGAGATGCTGCCACAGTGACAGGTGCTGCCATACAGTTCTGTGCTACTGTGGCATAGGCTTCCTGCCCTCAACCTCTGTAACAGCTGTAGCTTTTAGCTGAAATAACGCTTAAGCTTGAACCCAAGTGCATCCCTCTTTATCTGGACTTGCATTTGAGCAGAAAATGAGTCCGTGACCGAACTGGCAAACTTGGTGAGGGAGTGATTCCTAGCATCCTATACAGTAAAAATATTCAGCAGATTATGACCTGTCACTGCTCAGAACCCTTCAAAGCCTTCCCATTTTCATTGGAATAGAAGACAGGCTCCTTTACCCGTCCTCAAGGCCCTGCGTGCTGGGCCCTGCCCACTTCTTCATTCTTCCCTCACACACGTTTTTCTTTGAAATGGTGGCTTTTAGTTCCCAGGAGGAATTTTACACCTACTATTCCTCTGTCTAGAATACTATTCCTTTTGCTTTTTAACTGACTAGTGTCTTCTATTTCAGCTCCATGTCACTTCCTCAGGAAAGCTTTTTCTATAGCAGATTCTAAATTAAGCCATTTTTGTTCAGCTATGTAATAGGAGTTCTCTTTTGTGTTTTTGCTGATGTAATAATTTTCTCGACCTAGACTGTCCGCTCCATGATGAGAAGGATCCAATAAATATTAGCTCAGTATGTTTTTTTAAATTGTTTCATATCTATCCATCTCTACATAATTCCCCCCATCCCAGTCAGATTATAAACTCTTGGGGGCCCAAGATTTCTATTTCTCCTGTTTCCACCATAGGGCCTGGTACAGGACAAGTCTACAATTGGTCACCTGGAACCTGTTTTTAAAGTACAGAGAAGGGACCTTGGGAATCACAGCTCAGGGAGAGGCTGTTTGTCTAATTTTATAGTTTTCCTACACAGAGTATAGTAGTCAAAAAAAAATTGATTTTTTAGAGCATTTTTTTTTTTTTTTAAGAGCAGCTACAACACAGCAAAACTTAGAAGTACCGTCTTCCATATGCTCATTTATCTGGCACTTGCACAGCCTCCCATCAACATCCTCCACCAGAGCAGTTCACTGGTTACGATCGATGAACCTAAACGGACACGTCATTATCACCGGAAGCCCATAGTTCCCGTTAGGGTTCATTCTTGGTGTTCTACATTGTGTGAATCTGGACAAATGTATAATCATTATTGTATCATACAGAGTAGTTTCAGTGCCCTAAAAATCCTGCATTCCACCTGTTCATTATCACTTCCCCCCAAAAACCCTTGTGACCACTGATCTTTTAAACTCTATCTGTAGTTTTGCCTTTTCCAGAATGTTACATAGTTGGAATCAAAGAGAATGTAGCCTTCTCATATTGGCTTCTTTCACTTAGTTATCTGTGTAACGTTTTTAATATACATATATATATTTTTAAGAATTTGTTTATTTATTCATTAGAGAGAGAGAGAGAGAGAGAGGTGCATAGGGAAAAGCAGGCTCCATGCAGGAAGCCCGACGTAGGACTTGATCCCAGGACTCCAGGATCACGCCCTGAGCCAAAGGCAGATGCTCAACCGCTGAGCCACCCAGATGTCCCTATTAAGGGATATATTTATATTCCTATATATATATTTAATATATATATTTTAAAGCTGTAGTATCTCACTCAGCATTTTCTCTATGTATGTTTCATGGAAAGTCCCTGAGTCTCTAGGTGAAAAAGTGATCCATGGTCAATTAGGTCGGAAAGCCTGAGTACCCTTTCCTGTTTTGGGAGAGGCAAGTCCACATTGGCATTATTAGCACTGTTTAACCCACTGTATGCCTCAAAGACTTTTGCAGTAAGAGCTATCTATTCCTTGCCATAGGATGCCATAGGGCTCCATGAAGCCCTTTTGAAACCTAGTCCCTTGTTTTACTCCCTCTTCTGTTTGATTCCTCCTCAGGGATGGTGGCTCACTATATTATCTTTACCTCTTCCAGGGGAAATAGTACCAGAAAGCTCTTCATAAAGGAATATCTTAGCAGTACCACATGTTCTATGCCAAATTTAACTGTCCACCTGTTGCTGTGGTAACAACACAAACAGCCAAACACTAGATCACACAAACCAGCAGGCAGAACTAGTTTCTTTTAATAAATTCATGGTTGCCTTGGAAAAACTGGGCACACTGATGCTATGTTAATTTAACATCTTGAAGGAATTGTGAAATGATTAAATGCAGAGTCAGTGGCTAAATGGTTACCAGTGATTTATACTTTTGGGGTAGATTGATGTGTGTGTCTGTCCATATCACATGATTGTTGGTCATTTGAATATATGTCAAATTAAGTGGAAACTGGCTAGTATCTACCAATGATGTGTAAGTATGATGCTGTATTGATGATATTTCTGTTCAGGTTTGATAACTGGCTTATTCCCACTTCTCATCTAAAGTTGGGACTCCTATATTATGTATTGGCAGTTGCCCCAGGGGATGACATCTGTTGTGTTACACCCCTGAGCACATCTTTTTCCTTCTGTCTGTAATATCCTTCTCCAACTTGACTGAAAAATACTCATCTCTCCAGAGCCAACCTATCTCTTTGTGGTGAAGCTTTGCTTGACTCCTAACCATCTTCTTCCTACAGAACTTGATCTGAGTTTGTTTTAACTCTCATCATTACACAAATCCTAGTCCTGTGAGGTTGTCCTTTGAGGATAATTACAGTGTCATGTCTTCCTATCCCAGAAATCAGCTCCATGTCTGGCACATAGTAGGCATTCTGTAGACATTTGAATGAATGAATGAATCAAGTATGTAAGGCCTTAAGAATCAGCAGTTAATACTGAGAACATGAACAAACACAAATCTTGGTCATTATTTCTTAGGCTTAATAAGCATCAATTTGATGGACTACTACCTTCTACTAAGGACAATAAACATAATTTAGACTTTTAGGTTTCTACCTACGTGAACAAAATAGGCCCCCACTACTAATTTGCTTCCTAATAACAAAAGCTAGTTATTTCACAGTTTTTGCTATGGCAAGGTACATGTATGACTGTTGCCTAATTAACTCCATCTACCCTCAGTAGTTCAGAAGTTGTTTATTGATTTACAAAAAGAATTTTAAAGTAAAGCAAGAGTTTTAGGTGTAGGATAACAATGTAAACATTTGCCTTTTCCTTTTCTGCCATCAAAAAATATGTAAAATTTCAAAATATGTGAAATTTCAAGTATTTCTGTTTATTAGAGATTACTTATAATGGGTGGCACAGAATAAAAAAACTAAAGATTTGAGATGACCGTGATTTAGTTTCACTAAGTTAAGGAGACAAGAGTGAAAATGTTGAAATTTTTCTTTATGCCTTTCTTCTTCATTCCTATTTTTTAATTTTTCCTCTTTTCATACAATAATGTATAAGCCTCATCAGGGCAAGGCTGCTGTCTCATTTGGTCCCTGCTATATTCTCAGTGCCTAGCAAATGACTGGTATATAACAGCTTCTCAACACATTTACATAGAAGGAATAATAGTTGCAAGGTGTCTTCAGAGTAGAAGAGAAGATAGGCCTGAATCAGACTAGTGGCCTTGGTGAGAGGGAGAAATGGAAAGGGATGATGAGCCATTAACACAGGTACAGAATTGACTGCCCCAGAAAGTAATGAGATGAGAACATATTAGGAGAGGAAGGAGTTAAAGTAGCGACAAAGTATGGAGCCTGATGAAATTAAATGGTGAACAAAGAGAAATGGAGTTTGGAGGGGAAGTTGCTGATCTGTTTTACGCATGTTGAATTTGAAATTCCAGTGGGAGATAATCAGTAGGCAGTTAAAAATGTGAAACTAGAGCTTAGAATAAAAACCAGGGATGGAGATAGAGATGTGATAGTCAAAGCTACAAATGTGATAGACTGTCAAGATAAAGTGAAAAGAATGTAAAGAGTAGGAGCCTCAAACTAAATCTCTTGGGGGACGCAGCCTTTAGGAGGCATGAGGTGAATAACAACTAGAGGTGTGCTCAGGTGGGCATACAACTAAGAGAGTGTATACAGTTCAAGGAATTGAAGGTAAGCAAGTGTTTTAGGAAGAACACTTGCTTAATGGTGCTAAAGGCTGCAGAGAAGGACTGGAAAAAGGTGATAGAATTTGGCATTTAAACTTAATATGAAGATAGCAGATTTTAAGGAACTGTGAGTGGGCATAACATATCTCATATTTTTAAGCCTATAGTAGATATTCAATAAATACTTGTTTCGAAGTAGAATCAGAATTCACCTCCTTTTCAGAAGTAGCTGTTTTTTTGTTTTGTTTTGTTTTTGTTTTTTTGCTTGACGGGCACTTGGTCAATTCTCAGGAAGCTGCTAAGATTGTAGAGCTCCTTTAGTGAAGTAGAGTCTAGCACTCCGGTCTTCTCAAGTTACGGTTATCTACAGTTGTTCACCATGTGAGTCATATGTAGCGTTCTTTTGATGTCTCTTTATATCTCAAGATCTAGGCTGCTAAACTAGTCCGTTGGCAGGCTAGATCACTGCCTAATATAAGTCTGGTATTGCCTTAATAAATGCCTTTATTGGCATTTACTGGAAAATTCCTTATTTCCTTTGTAAATTATTTCTTGAAGTTTGGAAATAACTGCAAGGGTGGAAGGTGGGTGTGGAAATAAGGCAAAAGGGGTGCAGAGAAAAATCAAAGATGGGCTGTGTAGCCTGCAGTTAGAGGATCTTACCACTAGATGGTGACTTTGTATTGGCCTGATAAACTGCCCATTCACAAGGGGAGGCAGAAAGTCAACTAGAGATAGTTGAAAAACCCACCACAATGAAATTGAGAAGCTTTTGTGACGTGAAATGACGTGGCCAATGAGCTTTGAAGTAATAAAAGTTGAGGAATTCCAGTGTCCTCCCAGTTCTGCACAGATGGCGATGAATCGATAATACTTAAGCATCTGGTTGACAACGGGCAATGTGGGGCAATGGGGAGAAGTTTTGGGAAGTACACAGCCTGCATTCTAGTTCACCTGTTAGACCCTTGATGGTGGTATTTGACAAGTCACTTCTAGGAGACTCTGTTGCTTCACCTATAAAACGGGAGATGCTAATACCTAAGTTGTCAGAGGTGGATTCAGTTTTCTCCAAGATCTTTCCCTGTTTTATCAGTGAAGAGAAACAGAGGTTGAGGTTTAGTGTCCCTTGGAAAAGAGAAGAAAGAAGGGGCTAACGAATCTTGGTCACTATATATTTTTTTCAATTCCTAACTTAATTTTTGGTCAGGTAGGTGGAGTCTTAGCAGATTTTTTTTCTCATTGTGAAAACCCTGGGTATGATTTTTTTTTTTTTGCCACGGGACAGAAAAGAGGACAGAGGTAAAGGCTGAGAGGGGACATGTTCTACAATGGCTTTGTGGTATATGCGTGTGACTGCAGGTGGGTCTACTTAGGTCTAGAGCCATAGAGAGGAGGAGAAATAGGAGATGTTCAAAATTTCTGCCTATTATTATTGATTGCTCAGGACAGCCTTAGTTCTTTTGAATCATCACAACAACCTATGGTGGTGGACTTGTGTCCCTGTTTTACATTTGAGGGATTTGTGAGTCTTGTGATGTTTGATATGTTAAAGAGGTATTTTCAATCTCCTCATTATTAAAATGATAGGATTTTTATTTTACCCTTACTCAGAGGGCTTTGTAGGAGAACTACTTTGGCTGTTTATCCAGAAATGATTAGGCTTTTAAGCTGATACTATTTCATTAGGAGAAAATCAAGTCTCTAGTAGGGCAAATTTCCAGAAGGCTCAAGTCGAGGCTGCTTTTCCATTTTCCATAGGATACCTGCAAATGCTAAGTTGCCTTTGGCAGAGAAAAGGAGCTTTATTCTGTCCTCTGTTACCCGGAATTTCTATAATGTCTTCTTCAGTGCAGAGTAATTAGTGTTCACCAAAAAGTCATTGAAGAAACTGGACTGTAGCCTTTCTGATACGAGAACCTATGAAAGACTCTTAATTCCAGCCATTGTCTACATCTTTTTATTGGAACAGAATACATAAAATTAGAGTAGACTAGGGTTTGATGTAAGGGAGAGAAAGTAACTGATAGAGAGCTTAGGAAGATTGAAAAGGTAACTTAAAAGGTGGATCAGATGAAGGAGGGGACTATGTCCTGAGGCATATGCCTCTGCCACTGAGTCCTTTCAGGAGTTACTGCTTTTGTGCAATTCTTGATCTCTAGTGCCCCTGGTGAACTCTGATTAAATTAAATGGGTTCTGAAATTCTCTTTTTTGGTTGGAAGATGTCAAGAAAGCTGTGTAGCCTGAGCTACGAGCTGGCAGGTAATCTGGCTCTGCACGCAGTTATTGATACCTTTGTCTTAGAGTGTATTTAAAATAATTGCTCCTGACAAAGTTCTTATTATATGGCCTTAATATACCTGGAGTCCCATATGGCTCAGTCTTTGTATGATGTTGGCTTTCTTTTCTGAACCCAACTATGGAGATGTCATAGGAAAAAAGATTGGTGGATCTGAACTATTTTCATGAACTGACAGAAAAACTAAGGAATACCCCCCCTCCCCCGCCACACACACACCAGGGAAGATGAATGTGTTTGGCTGCCAACGTAGGGGAAATGACAAACTGAAGAGGAAGCGCAGCGACATGACATTCAAAAGATTGGCCAGTAGTGAGATTTCTAGTGTGTCCTTTTTCTTCCCCATGTTACTCTGGTGATCCATTGCCTGGCTTTGAGGGCAGGGAAGCAACAGTACCAGACATGGCAGGATGGTGTGAAGGCAGCTCCAGAGCCAAAGTGAGAAGCCAGTAGCTACAACACCTATATGCTCCCTGAACATTTCCACATCTTGCTTTCTTCTGTCCAGTGGGCTAAGTACTTATACCAAAAGATATCTGTGCTTAGGAGAACATGCCTGGAGATAAAGTAATGAGATGTTCCCTAGAGGTCAAGGGAATGCCTGGTGGTGGTGAGGATCAGGGAATGGTTGAATTTAGAGGGCAACTTTTGGGACTCTCTACCTTGAAGACCACCGTCCTGTCCTTTCATTTATTTGGAGAATAAGCAAAGCCTAAGTTTTTTTTTTAAGATTTTATTAATTTATTCATGAGAGACATAGAGAGAGAGGCAGAGACACAGGCAGAAGGAGAAACAGGCTCCATGCAGGGAGACTGACGTGGGATTCGATCCCGGGTCTCCAGGATCATGCTCTGGGCCAAAGGCAGGCACTAAACCGCTGAGCCACCGGGGCTGCCCAAGCCTAAGTTTTTATAGCTAGATATTCTTTGCAAAAGCAGGTGGTAGTCTTCAGGAAATAAAGGATGAGCTTAAAAGGAAAAATAGTCAGACATATGTGAAAAAGTTCTATGAGAGAAGTTTAATGAAATGAGCTAAACCAGAGGAAATAGAATGAATAATAATAATAAATATAGTAGGATATTGAAAAAATAAAGCAAGGAGAAGCAAATATGAATAGGAACCAATTGGAAATATTGAGTACGTAAATATAATTGCTGAAATAAAGCACTCAGTGGATCGACTGCGTATGATAAATGGATACAGCCAAAGGACCTAGAAACACAGAAGGACTAGAATAAGGAATTTCACCAGAAAGCACAGGAAATGGATGGACAGATGGCAGGTTGAGAGATCTGGAGGATTGATGTAAAAATTCCCCTCAACGGAATCACAGAAGTAGGGAAAAGACGCTTGAATGGGAGGCACATAGAGTGTTGAACAGGAGAGATGACCTCAGACAGAGATTTCACAGTGGCAGTAAAGGATATGAAAAAGAGAAAATTCTAAAAGCCTTCAAAGATAAAAAAGCCTACCACCCGAAAGGTATGAGAAAATCAAATGATAGTCACACTTTATAGGATCATACCTATATATTGTATAGAATCCTATGTGTGTAATCAACAGCTATGCTAGTTAGGGGAAGTAGTAAATTAATATCTTCAAAGTGTCAAAGAAAAGACAGTAAAACTATATAAGGAGCAAAATTATTTAAATGTGAGATTGACATACAGATACTTGGGGGCATATATGTCTGTCTCCTTGTAATTGCTACCAAGATTTCACTGTGAAAGAACTTCTCAAAGATGTATTCTGGCTAGAAGTGAAATGACTCTGGGAGGAAGTAATTAAACCCAGGAAGAAAGGTAAGTAAGTAATGGGGACAAATACAGCATACACATCATTTTGGGTAAAAAAAATAAAAATAAAAATAAATGACTATGAAATTAGGCCACAATGGATTCACCAATAAATCCCAAAGAATCATGGGAGACCTGGGTGGCTCAGTGGTTGGGCATCTGCCTTTGGCTCACATCCGGGGATGGAGTCCCACATCAGGCTCCCTGCATGGAGCCTGCTTCTCCCTCTGCCTGTGTCTCTGCCTCTCTTTCTCTCTCTGTCTCTCATGAATGAATAAATAATATCTTTAAAAAAATCTCAAAGAATCAACCTCATGCAGACCAGTTCTCCAGCCACAAAGAAGATGACTTTTCCTTGGAACAAATTCCTAGAAGTAGAAATTCTGAGTTTTAGAATCTGTGCATCTTCAGTTAATAGAGCCAAATGAGTTCTAAAGTTCCACGAATCCCTACCAGTGATTCAGGTTTGGGAGTTTCATTGGAATCGCATTCAGTTTACATACATTGATTGGAAAGGGGATTGAATGATATCTTTATAAAGTGAAAGGTCTCATCGGAGAACATTTTATCTTGCGTTAGGTCTACTCTAAATAAGTTCTATAATCTTTGTGAAAGCCTTGCTCTTAAGTAGTTTGTAGGTTTGGTTGCTATTGTGAGGGTTTCTTCCCCTCTATTGTATTTTCTCATGGTTGCCAAAGGAACATAATCAGAATTCTTTGGTAGACTGTCAAAAAACTGAGATAATTTAATTTACATGAACTAAAATGCAAATCTTGTATGCTGTTTGGTTGGGTTTGATAATTGCTTATGTTTGTGTAACCACCACACAAAACAAACTATCTGCATCACCGTAGAAAGTTCCCCTTTGCAAACAACACTCTACCCTGAGACCAGCGCTTTGGGACTTCTGCCACCACACAGTAGTTTTGCCTGTTCTTGAACGTTATATAAATAAAATTGTATTTACTCTTTTGTGTCTGGCTTCATTCACCTCACGTAATGTTTTTGAGGTTTTTCAATGTGTGATAGTAGTAGTTTATTTATATTTATGGCTGAGTCATATTCTGTTGTTGAAATGTATACCTTTTGATGGAAATAGGGGTTTGGAAACATTTTTTTGTTTTTTATAAATAGGACTGCTATGTTCATTTCTTTTTCTGATGTATTTTACATTTCTTTTGTGTAAATACCTAGAAATGAAATTGCTGGGACATACGGTAGATGTGTTTGTACTTCCTTTCTTTGTTGGACTGTTTATCTTTTTCTTTTCTAGGAGATCTTTATGTATTTTGGATATGAATCCTCTGTCAGTTGTATGTATTGAGAATATTTTCCCCCAGCCTTTGATTTGCCTTTTAATTTTCTTAAGTATTTGAGCAGAAATATTTAATTTCAATCAAATCCAACCTACCAATTTTTTTTTTAATGATTTGTGCTTTAGGGTCCTGACTACAAAGTCTTAGCTGATTCTAGCATCATAAAGATAATTTTCTATGTTTTATGTAAATAGCTTAATGTCTTAGCTTTTATAAGTTTAAAGTTATATTTCCATTTTTTTGTTGCATTTCAATGATTCTTAACTAATTTTTTTTTCTCCATCTGAAGTTTCTCTTTTATACAAGACACGATGACTTAATACTCTGTGCAGTTTGACTGTCTTGCTATTGATTTTTAAGCAATTAAGAAACAGTTGTTTTTAAAAGAGTTAATAGTTGATTACATTGACTTCTGTTTCTGTGACTACCATCCTTTTTAGTACCCTCCCATTGCCATATGACCTTCTCTTCACAGGTCTGGGATTGTCAACTCTCACAGTCATGGTATTCTGGAAAGTCGACTTTGCCCTCACACTTGAACAATGTTGGCAGAAAATAGAGTTTGCATTTTGACGTTACAGCTGAGTTTTACCAAGTACTGATTTCTGTTAATAATCACACCTTCCTGATTAATTTTCTGTGCCTGACATTCACACCAGGGCCCATACTGGAGCTTGGTTCTGAGTTGTAGCCCTGGCACTAGAGAAATTTGAGTCACGTGACATGGATTGGATTGTTCTGCAACACATCTTTGTTTGTTTCTTTTCCTTAAGGGTGTCTGAATTTGGCTAACTCACTGTCTGCAAAAGCTCTAATGTTGCCCACCTAGCTACCTGGGTAAGCTTTTCACATGGACCCGCCCCCTGTCCTCAGCACAGTGACTGTTCTTCCTCTACTGTATAAACCCTTGTGTGCCCATTCTCTAAGAGAAAAACAATGAGGAGTAACAGGAGATCAGCTAATTAAATCATGCTGAGTTAGACCCCTTTCCCAAGTATCTCTGTATATCAATTAAACTAATATTTGTGGTGTTTGAGTAGTTCTTGACATTTCCCCCCCCACACATTCCAACACCTATATCCTTTCCAGAATTAGGACCCTGCCCCTATTTCACAATTGCAGAAATTGAGAATCCTAGACATTAAGTGGTTTTCTGAAGGTCACAGAAAGTAGTGAAAAGTTCAACCCTCGAAACAGGTCTTTGGGCATGTTGTTCCTTGCTCTTTCCATTGTAATACATTCGACGGTAAAGATTTTAGGTATTGCAGGATACTAGTAGGGATGTGATTCTGGATTATATCCAGAAAACTTATTTTTCTTAAAACTAGAAGTTTGTACCTTTTTTGACCAGCTTCACTCTTTTCTTCCAACTCTCACTCCCTGCCTCTGTCAGCCAGCCAATCTATTCTGTTTCTATGGGTTTGGCTCTTCTAGGTCTCTTATATAAGTGAGATCAGACAGTATTTGTCTTTCTGTCTGATTTCACTCAGCATAATACCTTTAAGGTTCATCCATGTTGTCACAAATGACAGGATTGCCTCTTTCTTTCTTTCTTTCTTTCTTTCTTTCTTTCTTTCTTTCCTTTTTTTGGGGGGGGGCTGAATAATCTCTGTGGGTATGTATCAAATTTCCTTATCCGTTCATCGGTACACACTGAAGTTGTTTCCAAGTCTTGACTATTATAAATGCTGCAATGAATAACAGGGTGCATATATCTCTTTTATTTTCTTTGGATATATATCTAGAAGTGGATTGCTGGATCATATGGCATTCTATTTTTAATTGCTGGATAGAATTCTGTTTTCCATAGTGGCTGTACAATTTAGAGTCCCATCAACAGTGCACAGGGGTTCCCTTTCTTCACATCTTCTCCAGCACTTCTTTCCTTCCTTCCTTCCTCTCTTCCCCTCCATTTCCTCCCCCCTTCCCTTTCCCCCTTCCCTTCCTCCCCTGATTTCCCCCCTTCCCTTCCCCCACCCCCCTTCCCTTTGCCTCCCCGTTCTCTTCGCCCTCCCCCTTCCCTTTCCTTCTTCCTTTCCCCCTTCCCTTTCCTTCCTTCCTGCCCCCCCTCCTCTGAGAACAGGCATTCTGATAGGTGTGAAGTAAAATTTCATTGTGGTTTTGATTTACATTTCCCTGATGATAAGTGATGTTGAACACCTTTTCATGTACCTATTAGCCATTTGAATGTCTTTTTTCGGAAAAATGTTCATTTAGCTCTTTTGCCCATTTTTAACTGGATTACTTGTTTTGATGGAGTTGTATGAGTTCTTTATATCGTTTGGATATTAACCGCTTGTTGGATATGTGGTTTGCAAATATTTTCTCTCATTCAGTAGGTTGCCCTTTTATTTTGTTGATCATTATTTTTTTCTGTGGAGAAGGCTTTAGCTCTATAGTTCTACGTGTTTGTTTTTGCTTTTATTTCTTATGCTTTTGGTGGCATAACCAAAAATTGCCAAGACCAATATCAAAGATGTCTTTCTCTGTTCTATGAGTTTTATGGTTTTAAGTCTCATATTCAAGTCTGTTTGTTTTAATTTTTGTGAGTGGTATAAAATAGGGGTCTAGTTTCTGTCTTTCATACACAAATATCTAATTTTTCCTGTACCATTTATTTAAGAGACTACTAAACAGAGTTATTCATGATTTCCTGGTAAATATTAGTTGACCATATGTGCATTAGTTTTTTTTTTCTGAGCTCTTTTTTCTCCCCCTTTGATTTATGTGTAAGTTTTGTTTTGCCAGTGCCACTGTTTTGATTACTATAGCTTTGTACTACATTTTGAAATCAGAAAGTTTGATGCCTCCAGCTTTGTTCTTTTTCAGGGTTGCTTTGGCTATTCAGGTTTTTTTGGTGATTACATACAAATGTTAGGATTATTTTTTCTATTTCTATTAAAAAATGCCATTGGAATCTTGATAAAGACTGCACTGAATCTATAGATGGCTTTGGGTAGTAAGGACATTTTAAAAACATAAAATTTCTAATCCATGACCGTGGAATATCATTCCACTTGCGTCTTTTTAAATTTTTCATCAGTGTTTTAAAGTTGTCAGTAGATCTTTTACCATCTTGGTTAAATTTGTTCCTGAGTATTTAGTTGTTTTGGACACTATTGTAAATGGGATTGTTTTCTTTCTTTCTTTCTGGGAAAATTTGTTAGTATATAGAAATACAACTGACTTTTGTATGTTGATTTTTCTATTCTGCAGCTTCACTGAATTCATTGATTAAATCTTTTTTGGTGAAGTCTTTAGGATTTTCTGTAAAATCATGTCATATGCAAATAGCCAACTTCTTTTCCAGTTCTGAATCCTTTATTTTTCTTATCTGATTTCTGTGACTAAGGCATCCACTAGTATGCTTAACAGAAGTGGTAAGAGTGGGTGCACTTATCTTTTTCTTGATCTTACAGGAAAAGCTTTCAACTTTTACCTATGGGTATGAGGTTACCTGTGGGGTTCTCCTGCATAGTCTTCATTATGTTGAGGTACATTTCTTCTATATCCAATTTGTTAATGTGTTTTTATCATGAATAAACGTTCAATTTTGACAAATATATATATATATATATTGCATCTGTTGAGATGAATATGAGCTTTAATTTTCAATCTATTAATAGGGTGTATCACATTGTTGATCATGTTGAACCATTCTTGCATCCTGGGGATGAATCTCACTTGATCATGTTGTATAATCCTTTCAATATACAATTGAATGGAGTTTTCTAGAATTTTGCTGATAATTTTTACATCTGTATTTATCAGGAATATTGTATCCTTCACCCTCCGCCTGTGTCTCTGCCTCTCTCTCTCTCTCTCTCAATCTGTGTCTCTCATGAATAAATAAAATCTTAAAAAAATAGTTTAATACATTTGTTTAACTTCTAACCTAATTGTTAAGTGAATTATGAATCACCATTCTATTAGACAACCTGACTCTCTGTATTTGCCATTACCAGTGAGTTTTACACATACAGTCATAGATTTTTACAATGTTAATAAGCATCTTCTTATTACCAGTTGAAGAATGCCCTTTAGCATTTCTTGTAAGGCATGTCTAGTGGTGACAAACTCCTGCATGGATGTAATTGTATGTTCCCTTGTCAGTTTTCTGAACCAGTATCTATAAGAAAAAGATGACTCACCTACATATTTTTGTAATCCTGCTGCTTATCACAATGCCTGCTCCCTAGCAGGTGCTAAGTCAATTTATGTTGAATAAAAGAGCCATGTTTGAACTGCCTTTTTCTTAGATGGAGTAGGCACATCAGACAGGCAAATGGTGGGACAGCCTTTAAGGCAGAGAGCATAGCACATGCAAGGCATGACAGACCTGAAAGACAAGGCATATTCCAGAAGGAAAGGTTTGAGAAAGGCTGTAAAATAGGGAGTCAGGGCACAGTTTTCTGAAGGGGAAGACTTCAGAGGGATGGGGGCAGTCTTGGAAATTTTAAGGATTATGGCTGTACGTTGACAAAGTACATGAAAGTGTAAAGCACTGGGAATGAGTAAGTCAAAGCATTGTGAAGCTGCAGTCCAGCTGTGGGGGATCCATGAGGATGCAGAAGTCCCCGGGAAGGTGCAGGATTGAGGAAAGAAATGGAGACAGGTGCCAAGGGTTTATGATAAACATGGTGGAGGTCAGTTGAAGGGCAGATAACAGGGTCAGTGTGAATGTGTCCCAAGAAAAGATGATAATACTTGCCTGCCACCTGTGTAGGACCAGGATGATTTTTAGGTCTTTTCAATCCAACAGTTGCTCCCCACTGTGATAGCCCCCAAGTAAGGCCAAATCTAGTTAGGACGTAACAAGTAGGTAGTAGTGACTAAGAAGAGAGTCAACCATCGTTCTTCAGTATCCTTCTCGTCACAGCACATCAACACCCTGCAAACAGCAATCTTCAGGCTTTGTTATATGCACACTGGGGGTGAAGTTTACCATGGGAAGGACAAGGCAGATCCTGATTATTTGGGCAGGAGGTTTTATAGCCCCAAGTATCAGCACGTTTAGTGCAGGCTTGGCTGGTCATGTCCCCTGGGCCTATGGACTCTGAGACTCCTTATCAGGGCTCTGCGACATGGCTACCGGAGGGTCAGAATAGGACCTCCCACTGTGGTATCAGGGCAGGGATGTAGCTGCCCAGATCTAGATCTATGGGCACTTCTACCCTAATGTTGCTTCATTTGTGAAATGACTGATTCTAGCAGGGAAAGGGGCCCAGGCCATGCAATGGTTTTACTCTTCAAAAAAGTTGACTCTTCTATGGATAAACAAAAATACACATAAATTAAAGGTTATTTCTTTCTTGAGGAAATACCATTGAGTTTTGAAATGTGTTAACCACCTTGGCTCATGCTCAAATATGGCCCATGAGTTAGGGCTGTTTTGGGTTACAGTATACTTCACGGACTTTATCTTCCCTGGTTTTTGCTGAGCTTAGCTGCATTCCTGTCAGGGTGACCATGTGCTTAGGACCAAGAGGAAAAATGATGTTACGGGGAATTAGTAAAATTCCTACTCACCTGAGTGCTGGGCTTTGCTTTGTGATTCCATTTTTCCCGTTTATTTGATTAAATTTATACTATCAAGGCTTCACCATGACCAATGATCACCAGCTTATGAAAATGCACTAGCTGCTCAGCTGCTGGTCCAGTCATACTGTTAGAGGTTTCTGGTAAAGGCTGCTGCCCTTTATTCATGCTAAGACTGGTGTTTGCAATATCTTTCCTTTTATGTAACTCTGGGAAGGGGATGTCTGGGACTTGAATTCTAGTTTCACTCTGCCTCTGTTACCTGGGTGACCCCACATAGACCACTTAACCTCTGAATGGCAATTTCTTTCTTTACAACAAGAGAACCCTTCCTACTTTACAGGAATATTTTGAGGATCCAATGAGCCATTGCAAGTCAAAGTCTTCTAGAACATGTGAAGCCCACTGAACTTTAAGAAATTATTATCACTGTGGTGTGAACCATTTATCATATCCTTCTCAAAGTGACAGCTCTACCGGAGAGCAGCTTTGCTATTGGGAGGGTGGAGAGATGATGGTAGAACAGGTGAAGGGGGGCTGGGGGAGCCAGGAGGATGAGGTGGAGCACATTGTTAGAGGAAATGAAAAGTGCCTGGAATTCAAGATTTTCTAGTATTCAGTACTAGGATAGGCAATTTATTTACATCAGCTCAGTTAATACTACAATCTTTCAGATATTTTTTCCTCTCACTCTGGCTTGACCTTTTCAGAAGTAAAGAAGACAGAATAATCTGGCTCCCTCTACTTCTTGTCTTTGTCCCTTACTACATTCTCCCACCCTCTTTTCTCTGTTGCAGGCACACTGACCTTCTATTTCTGGAACACAGCATGCTCACCCTAACCTTTTGCACTTGCTGCTCCCTCTGGAACACCCTTCCCTTGATACCTGCATATCTCATTTTCTACCTCTTTCCTGTCTTTACTCAAAAGTCACTTTTTCAGGGAGGCCTTTAAATTACCTTCTGACATTTTATACCCTACCCTGCTTCCTTGATTTGTGTTTTGTCATTAGCACTCGTCACTGTCTAGGATTCAATATGTATTATTTAGCTTGTATGTCCTCTTACCTCTGCTAGAATGTAAACTTAACAAGGGCAGAATTTTTTATTATTTACCACTGTGTTTTCAGTGATTGGCATGGTACTTGACTTACAGTAGGCACTTAATAAGTCTTTACTTAATGGATGGATGGATGGAAATAGAACTTGTGGGCATCTTCAAAGTTAGTTTTTTTTTTTAATTTCCAGAAGTAGCCACAAGTGAAATAATTTATCCTTATACCAAATATTTACATAACTGCAAATGCTAACCATTATAGCTTTTGATTACTCTCTCCCACAAGTAATTTCACTCTTGAATTTTGACCTAACCTGTTTATAGAAATACATAGAAGACTAAAGCTGCCTTATGACCTCCAGATATCCTAGGAATACCTGGGCTTACCACACCAGCCAATGCTCCATCAGCTTAAGGTGGATAGAAGTTTTCCTGGGCCATTTCCTGAGGAAACAATACCTTCCCTTTTGGTATTTGGGAGCTTGGGCTGGAAGCAGCCCATACTCTACTTGGAACAAATGGAGAGGAGAATTTTGTTGGGACTTCTGAAGGGATGTGTCTTATAAAAGTACTCCCATCACTTTATAGACAGAGGCAGTATATATATATTTTTAAGATTTCTTTATTAGAGAGCATGAGCACATGTGAGAGCAGGGTGGGTGGTGGTGGGGAGGAGTGGAGGGAGAGGGAGAGAAGCAGATTCCTTTTTTTTTTTTTAGCACAGAGCCCAACTCAAGGTGCCATCCCATATGAATCTGAGATCATGACCTGAGCTGAAATCAAGAGTCAGATGCTCAACTGACTAAGCCATCTAGGTGCCTAAGGCAGTGTACTCTTTTTTTTTTTTTTTTTTTTAAGGCAGTGTACTCTTAAAGGTATTTTTCAAGTTTTCTTCTCCCCCTTTCTCCCCCTCCCTGGAAATCAGGAACATTTAGTCATTTGGGAGATAGATTTTTTTGTTTGTTTGTTTGTGACAGGAACCCTGTGGTATGGCTTCTGTGAATGAAACTGAATGAAACAACTTAAAACCTTGTCTACCCAAACTTTATCTTCAAGTAACTCATTAATATCTGGGAAGTTTAAATGACCCTGGCTAATGACATGTGAGGGGAAAATTGCCTGAAATTTCACTAAAGGCAGAGCCAACATGCTCTTTGTAGCTTATGTAGGATCACTAAAAATAAAATTGCTTTACATTCTTCTTCTTTTGTGTTTGTTTATAAGGAGTGTTTCAAGATTCAAGGGATTCTCTGTTAAGAAAAGGAAGCAAGAGTGTACAAATAGAGTGCTCTTACAATTTTGGGATTTAGTACATTTTTTGAGACTTATGTATGCAAGGAGATCCCAGGGCTGCAGATAATACTATTGGAGAGAATAGAATGTTAGGAAGACTTTGGGTCATGAAAATGAGTGAGTTTTCCTTACGTTTTCTGATGTCTGAAATGAGGAGCCTTGAAGACCTTCAGAAATATTTTCTTATTGCTCATCCTTTAAACTAGGTCCTGGGGCTCTAGATCATGGTATGCAGAATCCTGGGAAGTCCAGAACATGACATAATGACCAATGGGCCTTTTTACTGGGATCTAAGTCTGAGCACATTGTTTTCAGTTGAACTCTTTGCAGCAAGTTGAGAGGGTTTAAAGACTGAGATGGGAAAGTTCTACCCTAAAAAGATACGACCTGAGCCTGGCCCCCTTCCACATTGCCCCTTTATTTAATTTGTCTTGGCTTTCTCTCTTCTCATGTCATCCCTCTTCCTGTCCTTGTACTTCTTTTTTTCTTCTCTTTGTCCCTTTCATTTAACATATCTTGCCTTGAATGAATATTTCTTAGATAATGTTTGATTCCAGTGGCTTCCTTCAGATCTAAGCAACTTCTAGAGTTTGTTCCAGAGAAGACAGACTAACATGGGTAGGAGGAGCTTGACTATGGACTATGGGTAGAGGGAGAGAGGAGTGAGGGATGAGAACATAATATAGGAGATGTGAAGGTGTCCTGTGCTTCCTGACCTTAGCTCCCTGGCTTCATCTCATAGGCAAGGGTTTGGGTTAAATCAGGTGGTGGACTAAAAAAAAAAAAAAAAAAAAAAAAAAAAAATCAGGTGGTGGGATGAGATTGCCTACCCATCATTCTTTCCACTGAAGCTTCCCCTTCCACTTTAGCTGGCAGGGCTGTACTTGCACTACAGAGGCTAAAGGTGGCAGATTTCATTTTGCTATCTCTTTTGCTTCCAGGATGGTAATCTGGAATAACAGGTAGGAAGAGATGTTTGCTAAAGGTCTTTTGGAAGAAATTTTCATCTCTTTGAAAAGAGAGACAAAGAGAGGGAAAGACCTATCTTCATTTCTAGATTTGGTCTAAATGCATATGGCATCTGGAGTTGCTACAGTTTGCATTTGGTCTGCATATGGCATCTGGTGTTACTACAGTTGCTACAGTTTTGCTACCAAGGGAGAATCATGATTGAACAGTGCAAGGATGGCAGAGAAAAACATGGAAAGATCCTGGATCCTTGAGACCACCGAGCTGCCCATCCAAGTCTGGAGCATCTTATGTAATTGGCTTTATTGTTTAAGCTATTTTTAGTTGGAATTTCTGCTACCTAAGCTAAAACCATTTAGATGGGAACTAGCAAGCACAACCTCGTGGTTGGGCTTTTATTTTATGCTAACTTTTAGTTTCTTTAATTTCACATATTAAACAGACAAAGCATTCTATTTACGTGGCTTTCTCCAATGCCCTTTACTATCCAGAAGCTGAGAGTTCATTCCTTGATTGTCTTTATAAACTTTTCTAATAAAATACTTAGTGAATCCAAAGCCTATGGCCATCACACTAGAGTAAAAAAATTGGTTTCAGTAATCTTTTTCTGATTTTCTAATGAATGGTATATCATGCTGGATGACTAAAGGCAGAGTGTCCATTCTGATAAGATCTACAGCGTATTGGTGATGCAAGTACAGAAGAGCCTTTCTTCTTGTTTGATTACTCCTTCCATGCATCCCTTCCAGAAAAAAAGGTCTGAAAGGTTCTCCATGTTTAACACACACTGAGCTCTGTAGTAAAATACAATTTTGCGTGCCATGCCCTCCCTCCCCCACCAGTACTGTTTCTGTATATAGCAAGTTAAAAATTGTATTAATCTGTGTGCCTCGTTCATCACTTCATTCTCCTCACTAAAAGCTTCTGGATGTACTCATTCAGCCTCTATACTGATCCCTCTGAGGAGGAGTGTACATTGTCTGACTGCACCTTAGGCAGTGAAAGAGAATCTGGAGTGAAGATGGAGGGGAAGGTAATATGAGGGGTGAGCCAGGATGGGACTGAAGGAATTTGTGGTAGGTAAAAGTTTGAGAGAGCCATGGGAACAGGTTCAGGTTGAGGTCAGAGCGTGGGAGAGAAACTTAGGCAGGGCTGCCAGTCACCCAGTTTACACAAGGATGGCCAAATGAGTTATTGGCAGTCAGTGTTCATTCTGAGAGATCAGTACCTGAGCTCTGACAGTTAATAATATTTTGAATATCACCTCTGGAATTATGGGAATTGAAAAATCGTTGGGAGATACAGGTCCTCTGTGGTGTTAGAGGTTTGAAATAAAAGTTTTATAAAAACAACCTGGGATAACATTTTAATTTCTTTTGGTGTGTGTGTGTGTGTGTGTGTGTGTGTGTGTGTTTAAAATCTGAATTAGTACTCTGGGACTGAAGCATTACTCCAGGAAGCACAATCTAGAGGTGTTACCTATATAATCATTTTTTTTAAATGGGAAAAGAGTGATTGAGACACTGGACTCCACTGGACTCCAACTGTTTTTATTCAAATACAGGAAATATAGGGTTTTTCCCCTTAAGACTTAAGAGTTTAAAGCACTAAATTTAGCACCCTATAAATATGTTTGCTTTTTTGAGAAAAATCTTATTTCTTACCAGGAAGTGTTGTAGTGATAGAGTGATGGAACAAAAGTCTTATGAGCTTCTCTTGTTGTGTATTTTTCTCTAAACATATTCTTGCCTTTCAGAACCACTGTTAAACCAGTGTGTCATCCACAGCTATGTTGTGAAATAATTAATATTGTATCTAAGTTTAAATTTAGCTTCTACTTGCTTATGAATCCAAATTCAGAAACCTATTCCCTTTGGACAAAAACAAGGAAGAAATATAACTGCAGATGGAGCTGGGACAGCCTAATAGTGTGGCAAACTGGTATGCGGACCAGGGAGGAAAATGCTTTCTTTTCATGTAGTACTAGACTAGTGTCCTCTGGCAGAAGTATAACATGAGCCACAAACATGACCCCCATATGTAATTTCAAATGTTCTAGTAGCCCTATTTAAAAAATGCAAAAAGAAATAGATGAAGTTAGTTTTAAATACATTTATCTCTATGTATCTGAAATACTATTATTCTAATTGGTAGTCAGTATTAAAAATTACTAAGATACATCAGTTATTTTATTTTTTGGTACTATTTGAAATCAAGTTGCCTTTTGTACTTCTAGCATGTCTGAATACGAGCTAGCCATATTTTCAGTGCTCAGTAGCCATGTGTAGTCAGGGGGTATTGTACTGAATACCATAGGTCTAGACTATTTCTAAAAAGATAATCATTCTATTTTTCACCTGATGCTCACAACAGATCAAAATGGTACATAGGCAGAGATGATTACTTTTTCTTCTAGCCCTATAAGGACCTCCTTGTTAATGTATCTGGGACCAACTTATGAAATGTTTGCCATAGGGCAAGAAGAGAAAGGATTGGCTTTAACATGGAAAGGGGATACTCAGGAGACTCAAAGCTTTGTGAAGTGGTCATGGCACAGTACTTGAA
The DNA here is from genome assembly GCF_053574225.1 of Canis aureus. Classification (NCBI taxonomy): domain Eukaryota; kingdom Metazoa; phylum Chordata; class Mammalia; order Carnivora; family Canidae; genus Canis; species Canis aureus. The sequence goes on from NC_135621.1 coordinate 53,588,447, forward strand.
GATTTTTATGATTAGTATTTATGATCTAGGCTATCCAGATGGTGTCTTTCATGAAAATAGGTATGGAAAGTATAGTTATTTATCAGGAACAATATGGTATAATGGAATGAGTTCTAGATCAAGGGTCAGGAGAACTGGACACTAGTCCAGGTACTGGTCTGAAGGGAGAAAAGCCTGTTAGTATCCATTTTCTTACCTAATTCTTACAATAAGCCTAATGGGTGGGAATTACAACCAACTCCAGTTAACAGAGAAAGAAATGGAGCCTGGAGAGGTGGTGTCTTGACTTATCATAGATTTAGGATAAAATCTCAGTTCTGATTTTAAAGCTGCTATGTCTTAATATTATAGCCTATATGTATGGCATATAGTAGCTTTATCTTTTGTGAATTAGGGTTCACCTAAAGAAACAGAGCAGGCAGGCATGCATGCATGTGTGTGTGTGATAAATATCTGTTACAGGGAATTGGCTAATTCAATTTTGGAGATTAGTTACGCAAATCCCTGTAAGGATGTCATATCTACATTTGATGCTGGAGTCCACAGAAGAGGCAGTGATAAAGGGAAGATGACAAGCATGCTGGAAGCCACAGCATGAGCTGGAACACCATGAGATCAAACCGAGCTCCATTGCCATCTTGTTGCCTCTCCCCCTTGTTCATAAAAGAATTCTGCAGAAACTAGTGTTCTTCATCATGGAATGAAACACATATACTTGGCCCAGGAGTCAGAGAACCTGAAGGGGAGGATCCAGGGGAAGGTGGAGCCTTGCAGGTCCTGTAGCTGTTTCATAGCAGTGAGCTAAGTCAACTGATCAGCAACAAAGTGTAAGAGTGACAAAATGGCTAGAGCTTCCCGTGATCACTTTTCCAAGGAATCTTCCCTGTGGCCCACCTTGATGGGAAACACATAAGGGAATTCTGGGTAATGTAGTTCAGTCTATTCAAGTTGACACATAACAAAGCCACCACATAGGTATTGGGTCAATATTTGTTAAATGAATGAATGAATATTGTGCTGCTTCCCTTGGAAGTTCTTTGGAAACCAGAACATCTAATGCCTCTTATAAGCCAAGCCATTTGGAATCAGTCACTTAATCCTTTGAGTCTGTTTGTCTATAAAACTCCCAAGAACAATCCCTGTTTTCCCTATTTAATAGGACTTATATAGAGATCAGTTGAGATGATCTGAACAAAAGCACTGTGAACGTTATAAAGCATAAAACACAGGTAATGTAGTATTATTTTAATTATGAATGTTGTTACTACTTGAGCTTCCTAATTGATCACATAGAGTAATAGTTCCTGAGCAATTTGCCTTTTAGGTGTACCAGGGAGGTTAAATTGGATGATGAATATAGAAGTACTCTGTCAGCTATGCCATAGCATATACTTCAAAGGTGAGACTTCAATTATCATTCAACACTGAGCTACATTTGCACATAATGTTTTAGTTCTGGGCTAAATGGCGTAGAGGGACAAGCGTATAATTGGTAATCCTGGGAGCTGGAGGGCAGTGGCCATTTCTCAGATGGGAGTTGTGGGCAGTGGATAAAGTTTCTGTCCTATAAGTCTGAGCTTGGATTTCATAGCAGCCAAACTTGCTCAGCAAGATGAAGAAATCCCTGCGGAAGTTCTTAGTGAAGATGGCATAGAGGAAGGGGTTGGCACAGGAATTGATGGGATAGAACAGGACCAGGAGGATCTTTGACTTGGACACAGTGATGAGGGGCACCTTGAGGGAGGCAGAGATGGCAAAGAAGGAGATGGGCGCCATGCAGAGGAAGTCTGTGAAGATGAGCATGGCCATGCGCTTGGCAATCTTGGTATCACTAGAGGAGGACACGATGTTGGGGTTTCTCACTGTGAGGTAGATGTGAGCATAGCAGCCACAGATGACCACAAAGGCCAGGACATTGAGCACAAGGAGGGACATAACATACAGCTGTGACACGGGGCTGTCAATATCCATGGGCAGGCAGATGCTCACCTTCATGTAGCTGCTGATGCCAAAGATGGGAAAGAGTGCAACTGCAAAAGCAAAGATCCAGCCAAGCAGCATGACCCCAGCAGCGTGGCGGAGCTGCACTTTGCACTCTAGCTGCATGGCATGGGTGATGGTGTGCCATCTTTCCAGTGTTATGGCTGTCAGAGTATAGACTGAGAGCTCACTGGCAAAGACTGTGAAAAAGCCAGCAGCATCACAGCCTGCTCCAGTTTGCCAGTCAATGGCATAGTTGTGGTACTGGCTTTTGGTGTAGATATCAACTGATGCTATGAGCAGCAGGTAGATTCCAATGCAGAGATCGGCAAAGGCCAGGTTGCACATAAGGAACCGGGGGACTGTGAGTTTGTATTGGCTGGTAATCAGGATCACCAACACAATGATATTCCCTGTGATGGCCAGGATGCTAATAAACCATATCAAGACTCTGAGAATATCATGCCCCATGATATCTTCACATGGATTGAATGCATCTGGCTTAGGGGAGCAAGTCACATCAACCACTTCATTGCATAAGTCATAGTCAAATTCACTGTACATCATGTCAAATCCTTTGGCGTAACTGGATTCCTCGTCTTCTGCCAAAGAGATTCTCTGACCCCTAGCCTGAGTCATATCCTCAATTTCTCGTCTTAAAATAGATTTGTTGCAAATCGGATGAAGCTCAGAGCTAGAAAAATACAAAAAAGGAACAGAATCAGCATCCTGGGTCCGGAATGGCAAATACATCACTGTTTCTGCCCAGGGTAGAAATGATGGGGTTTCTTCCTGAATTTTTTTTTTCTCTTCTCAGTCTGTCTGCCCTTGAGGCTAAGCTCAAGGGTTAATGGTGCTTACTGTAAATGAACAGAATGACATGTGTATATATTCCTAGAGTTGGATGGCCCACTGGGGAAACCATCTGGCCACAACCTGAATGTGGGAGGAAGGCGCCTGGGACTAGCTAAGCTTTGCTGTTAAGTGCAAATAATTTACAGACCTTATATCTACTCCACCCTTTGCTTTTCCCTTTTCTATTCAGCTATCTGTTAATATGCCTGAGTAGGATATAATGCTATTCCTCTACTCTCTACTCCACTTGCTGGAAGATCTGGACTGTTTTCTAACTGAAATGAGAACTTACTTGCTGCTTTTATCTACATGAAGCAGAGAAGCAGAGAAGCAGAGTCTATGGTCAGTTCCCAGCCAGGGCCTCTCTTTAGCTCTCTGGTACTCAGACAGGAGGGAGATCTGCTGATTAGCCCAAAAGGTTCCTCAGGATCCCCTTCTCTATTAGCTTACTTGCCAGGAGCCACACTAGGCCTCAGGTATATGTTGGCCTACAGGGTAAATCTGGATTTTGCATATTAAATAATTACTTAGTGAGTGCTGAGAGAGCAAACATAGGAATACAAGGGAGAGTCTAATTCATTCTCAGATTATAACTCATTCCCTGGGGGAGCTTGGTCTTCTTGGGGTCACTTTCCTATCTTGGTTTTTCCTTTAAACTCAAATGTACAAGAGGCCTAGTCAACAGAATAGAGGTATTTTTGGAAGGGATTTGAACAAAAGCCAAATGATAAATATTCTACCTATATGGATGGTTAGTGCTTGTAAAGACCGGGGGTAATAGTTCTGTTTTGAAGCAAAGGCTAGAGGAAAAGAGATGTTTTACACTGAGTCTCTTCTGGATGGAAAAAATTTCACATAAACACATAAACTTTCTCCCACTCTCCCTTCCTGAGAACCAAACCCACAGCAATGTTAAGTGACTTTTTATTTCTCTCAAACCCTAACATGATCTCATATAAGTAGGGAAATGAGTGTTAAATCCTTTAAAGAATTCCCCCTCCATAAGGAGAGAGTAGTTGGGGGAGTAGAGGAGGTAAAGTTTGCATTTGATACTGAAGGAGGGGTCCTGGTTAAGTGTTATGACATATACGGACTAAACTTTTCCCCATCAACCTCTATGAGAAAAGGCTATTAGGGAGTATGCTTTCCTTTCTTTATTCCCTTCTGGGAAGTGAATTGAATTGCCAGGAAGTCATTGTCTCTTGGCCAAAGGGTCTCTCTTTCTCTTTTTTAATCCTGGTGATGCCAAAGACAGGAAAGGATTTAATCCTGGATAATGTGTCATCTTTCATTTTAGGGACTGGTTGGGCTTCTCATATCACTCACAGGTTGCATTAAAGGAGCAAAACAATAGTGTATATGTAATTGAAAAAGCCAGAAAAATCTTTTGGTTTTTGTCCGAGATCTTACCAGAAAAGAGATGGGCCCAGGGAGGACAGGACAATCACTGTGGTCCTTCATCTAACTTGTGACTCCTGAACCCTGTCATTGGATTAGTAGCAGCCCAATTGAAAGAATAGAAAGTAAGTAATCTGGTGCCTACAGATGACAATTCCGTTCAGTAAACTAGATCTGACTTAATCATCTAGAGACCGCTTCACTTCCTGGGGCTTAGTTGGCTTCTGTGAAGATTCTTAATGTTGATAATGCTGCTAACATATTTTTTTTTTTTTTTTTTGCTGCTAACATATTTTAAATATTGATGCTTCCCTTTCCTGAAACAGAAATGACCCAACCACATGAATATAGAAGAGGTAAACAATGTGTGTCTCTTAGAAAAGGATAGAAACAAAAATAGAAGTGAGGGACAGTAGTCTTGCTTCTGCAATACTTTAGCAAATAATAAGCATCATAAAGAGTTGGGAATTCTTGAACCCAGATAAACCAATGAACAGATTCTTAGGATGTGTGTAGTAGAATGGCCCAGAGGCTGGGCTTTGAAAATGAAGCAGAAGGTTTGGATCTAAGTTTGGTTGGTGTTGGTCAAGTTATTACTGTCTCTGAGCCTCTCTTTTTGCTTCTGTGAGAAGGGAATAAAAATACTATTGCCTTTGTGAGAATTATATGAGATAAAGTTGGGAAATATCATGGAGCCAGGCAGTGAGAATTCAGTGAATATGAGTAATACCAAGAAGATGACAGTGGTTACTTACTGAGTTTATGTTGGGGTCCAGACCCTGAGTGGGTACTTAGATGTATATGCCACAGTGCACCAATTTAAAATCTAGTTGTGAAGGAAAGGCCTAAATAAAACTAGCATCACAAAATGAGCAAAATAACATTACAAGTTGAGGGTAGAACTCTCACAAAGAGCTATATGGTTCAAGGACAAATAAGGTGTGTTAATAAGGTCATTTGGTGAAAGTCCAGGAGGGCTGTTGACCAAAACCTCACAGTCACAAGGACCTAACATTTACATCTTGGGCATTGTTGCCAAATGAGGATTGGAAGAGCAATTGCATCATACAACTTTAAACCTGAATCTCATTACTAAACCACATCTACTAGGGTATACAATGAAATGACATCGTTAAAAAAATCTTGTAGTTATCTCACGAATATCATAACTATTTTGTGTTTGTGAGTTTGTTAAATATAAAAACTCAGTGCTCACTGCAATTTTTGTTACTCTGTTTTGGCATCTCTTCCTAGGAAAGGGGTAGACCTCTCCTTTGCTGTACCAGACAGGCCCTGATGGTAAATTACAATAGGGACCTAGCAAGGATGAGAGCCAGGTGGTTTGGGGGCAATCAAGGAAGGCTTTAAGTCATGGGACAATGTTAGACACACCTGGAAATTTCTGGTTAGGAGGAACTCTGATGCTGCCTCTATGTTACCAGGGGGTGGCAAGACCAGAGGAATCTGAGCAATGCAGGTAGGTAACATATTCCTGTAGTGTGTTAGCACTGGGCCAGGCAGCATATAACATGCAGTTCTTACAATGATCTTGACAACCTCGGAGATTGGTCCTGAAGGATATTGAGTTCCAGGGTTTTCTTTGGTAAATTGGTATCTTTCTTGCCCTGGCTGGAATAACTTGTCTGGAATATAAAAGAGGCAAACCTTGCTCCCCAGCCTAAGCCCTTCCACCTTGTAATCATCAGGAAGAAATTCCTGGGCCCTTGAGCTAATGTGTGAGAAGTGTCCGATTCTGGATTCTCACTGATACATGGTATTTCTGAAAAGTAGCCCCTTGTCTGCAAATCTTTGGAATGGGTGTGAGTGTGGGCTTCTAGTTACTTTGAAAACATTTTAGGTATATACTGTTCTTTGTTTTGTTTTTATCTTGCTTTTGAGCAGGGGCTAAGTCTACATGGGCGGGTGAATGTGTGTGAAGGTCGTTCAATAGAGGAGACTGTAACATACAGTGAAATGACACAGGGAAGCTCTATTAGTGCTGTGGTGCTATACAAGAGTGTGGCAAGGCATCATCTGAGTGTGAGTGCGTGGTATGGACTGTGTTAGTGAGCTCAGGGGAGGGTGCAGGCTTTGAGAACTCCTCCTACCCGGTGCATTCTACATGCCTTGGATCCTTTAAATGTCTGAAACATTTATATGCAATCTCCAAAAGAGTCCCTCTCCACTTTCTCTCCAGATCCTCTCTGATTACCTCATCTTTTTTACCAGTTGCCTCCTGGGTTTTGTCTCTGTCTGGAATACCCTCTTTTCTGGGCTTCTTCAAATTTGACCAGCCTTGAAAGCCAAAGTGAACAGATGTCCCAATCTGAGTCCTCCCTGTGAGGTGCTAAGATCCAAAGATGGATTAAGGAGTCTTGGAGGGGTTGGGATGTATTGTGTATGTGCGCATCAGTGTCTGGTAGGGCATTTATGCTTCTCCCCTCCAAAGTTGACTTGTATGGTCCCTGGAGCATGTATAGGTGGCAGAGTGTGGGACTTGAAAAATAAATCCATAAGAAAAAAGGGAAAAATACTCATTAAGTATCAGCTATGAGTCAGGCACTATACTTGGTGTTTTTCATGTTGCCTCATTTAATATTTGGAAGATTATCTACCATTGTGGGTAGCCCTCTGCTGTGAGCCCATTTCAGGAAAATTGGAAACCCTTCACAATACTGAAGTTTCGATTTAGAATATGCCTACAGGCTTTTATCAGGGAGGTCTCTGTAAGTGGATTCACTTCATGCCACAGATAAATAGAAGTTGCGCACCAAAATGCCAAAGTGGGGCTCAAGGGATGGACATAGGAAGACTCACATTTGCCGTCTCCAGTTTGCAAAGGCACAGCAATGGCTAGGGTAGGTGAGGCTGGCCTCCATGAGGGCGACAAACTTCTCCAGACTGGGAAGCTTTTTCAAGTTGTATGTTGACCTGGCCCGGAACTTCTTGAGATTTTCTAAGCCATAGCTAGGCAGGGAATGGATCCTGGTTCTTGAAATGTCTCTAGAAGTATAAAATGTAAATATAACTTGATTATTATGGACCTAAAATTTTCTGCTTGATTAGCAGGCAAAATGGCAGACACAGTAGTGATATTCTTACATGGGTGAGGAGGGAGATACCAGTTGATCCAACATACCTCAGCCAGATCAATATGTAGCTACGAGGACATTTGGTTTCCTGGAGGCCTGGCCTTTGTGTTTGCATAGGAGGATGTAGATAACAGGCCTCTCAAGATACCTGGATATACTCTCATCCTGCCTGACCTGGGGCTTAACTTTAGCCATCTCTCCTTCTATAGTCTGTCTTGAAATAGGTATCCACTAATTTACATAGGCTCAAGAGATTAAAGCCATTTCCTCCCCACCATAAAGTCAGCTATAAAAATATTTGTGATGAGCTGGTGTAGAACCTGTGGCCAAATTTTAGAAAAGTAAGAAGGAAAAGCACCATAAGGGGAAGAAGAATCTGGTAGGCAGTAGAGGCACCCTCGGTACAAAGTCAAAGTGGTGATAGAGAGTGGTGGTAATGACAGCCAGACTAGCCCGTGTATGTACCCTGCTCCCCTACCTATTAGATTTGTGACCTTGGTAAAGTACTGTCATTTCTCCGTGTCTATTTCCTCAGCCATAAAATAGGAATGGTAATAATCGTAGCTACCCCAGAGGGCTGTTGGGACAACTAAATGATTTAAAAGTACACAAGAAACTTCCTGGCCAATGGACAGCACTTAATGACTGGCAGCAATTCTCAGTAAACTTCTCTGTCTCTCGTACATAGTTATTCTTGCTTTGTAGGAGTCTCTGCCTGAGCAAAGCAGAGGGGATCTACATGAAGGGCCCCCCCAAAATGGACAATTTAATCAGGTCCATATCCCTGGAGGGCTCTGAAGTCCTATTCTTTCTGGCAACTGCACCAGTGACATTGGGTACTTTCTGGCAACATGATTGGCAGCTGTAACTCCCAAAACAACCAAGACTAGCCAGTGGGAGGAAGGAGCTTTAAATGGTACCAGCTTAGACCTGTTGGGGCCAGCAGGTTAGTGAAGGAGTGCTTCTGATGGGGTGGTGGTAGCAAGTGATGACCAGGTTGGGCTCATCTCAGGACACTTGGATATACATGGCAAAGGAGAATCTTTTAATGTCTGCATTTCCTATAAGTCAAAGCATTGGGTACTTAGAGCAATGAAACTTGGGTGTATGAAAATATTTTTGCTGTGCCATATGTTCTCACAGTCTGGTGAAAATTACATTCTCCAAACCTTGTTGTCATTGCATCATTCATTTGCTTTCTCAAAAATCCTTAATACTTCCTGTTGTCCAATGAAACCCACCCCTATCGCTTCTCGGCCTTTTGGCTAAGATCAAGTGAAACTCACCCCTAACTGCTTCTCTATTTGTCACCTCCATTTCCCAATTAAACATAAGATAATGACACCAGTACCTGCTACTGACAGCTATTTTCTCATAATCCAATCTGATTTCTTCCCAACCCCTAGAGAAATACTCACCAAGGTCCTATCTTCATTCTAAGCTTCTCGATTTCTCAGTTATGTTTACATGTAAAACATTCATTCTTCCTTGAGACTTTTTCATGGCATCACATTCTATTTAATTTTTTCTGACATCTTCTTTGACCTGTATTTTGTTATCCTTTCTCCTCTATCTTTCCTTTAAATATTGGAGTTTCTCCAACCTTAAGTCACTTCTGACTGTATATAACTTTCTCAGGTGATCTTACCCACGTCCTTGGTTTCAGATACCAGAGATAGGCTGATGGTTTCTGAATATATATCCCAGCTCAGATCCTACTTCTGCACCCCAGGCCCAGATAATCAGTTGTCCATCAGACCCCACTATTTTGATGACTGTCAGGTATTAAAACTGAATTTACTACCTTCTATGTAGGTATGTTCCTCCTTTTGTTTTGCCCATGTCAGCAAATGACTCCTCCATTTCCCCCTGTTGTTCAAGATGGAAATTGGAAGAAGTCCTTCATTCCTCCCTCTGCCTCAGTTGGACATTGGGTTTTTTGTCTTCTTAGGCCTGACTTTACATCTGTTTCAAATCAAATTACACTTCCACCGCTTTAGTTTAAGTCACCTAGACAAAGTCAGTATTCTCATAACTATTCTTGTGACCATGGCATTCCTCAGGGTTCTCCAGGGAAATAGAACCAATAGGATATAAAGAGATAGATTTATTATGAGAATTGCCTCATGGGATTATGGAGACTGAGAAATTCTGTGACATGCCATCTGTAAGCTGGAGAATTCAGAAAGCTGTGGTATAATTGAGTCCAAGTCCAAAGGCCTATGAACAGGGAGGCCACTGGTCTAAGTCCCAGTGTGGAAAGCCTCAAGAACCAGGAACTCCAATATCTGATGGCCAGAGAAGATAGATTTTCCAGCTTCAGATGAAAGCAAGTAAATGTGTATTTTCTCTGCCTTTTTGTTTTTGGGCCCTCAACTGATTGAATGATGCCCACCCACATTGGGGAATGAGATCTTCCTTTACTTAGTCTACTGATTCAAATGCTAATCTCTTCTGGGAACAGTCTCATAGGTAGACCCAGAAATGTTTGGGTACCTTGCTGTCTGGGCATCCCACAGCCCAGTCAAGTTGACAAATAAAAATAACCATCACAGCCATCTCTCTCTCTCCTTCTCTCTCCAATGTAATTTTTACACTGCAGATTGGCATTTTTACAAAATTATAACCCAATCAAATTGTGGCTTCCTGCTTAAAACTCTTCAATGATTGCACTGGATGTGCTGTGTGGATCATTTGTCCGGTTTCTCTAACATCCAATCTGTGCCCTTCTCTATGCTCTGCACTGCAGGAGGGGTGGCCTCCACAGTTTCCATTTCCTAGATACCACCTTGTCAGTCAGCTTTCAGTTGGGTTCAGCAAATGAAACTGGTGGGAGACTGGAGGGTAAGAGGAGGAGTAAAAGTTAAGGTATTTCTCATCTGTCCTCCACAGTTTATCTAATGACTCCAACTGTCACTAGATCTGCTGAGGATCCAGCTTCTACTCAATTGGTCCTCAAGTCCTAGATTTAGGACTCGGTTGGTTACCTACCAATGCTAATCCCTGGACTGCTTATCCTCTGCTTGATATTTACACAAATTTACATTTGAGAGGTAGTGGAGGTGATGGTTACCTTTATGTAATACCTATATATATTTCACTTAATCCTTTCCTTGTTAGTTCCAACAAATTTGGTAAACTTGGCATCTGTCATTCAAATACTTCTGTGTGCTTACTGATTTTTCTTTTTAAGCATTTTATTTATTTATTCATGAGAGACACAGAGAGAGAGGCAGAGACACAGGCCGAGGGAGAAGCAAGCTCCATGCAGGGATCCCGACTCTGGACTCGATCCTGGGTCTCCAGGATCACACCCTGGGCTGAAGGCGGCGCTAAACTGCTGAGCCACCCGGGCTGCCCTGCTTACTTATTTTTTGCTTGCTTATTCTATCACTACTGAGAGAAGTGCATTAAAATCTCCAACTATGTTTTTGGACTTGTATACTACTACTTTTAGTTTTGTCAGTTTTGTTACACATATTCATATATATGAAAAATTCTAGGTACATACAAATTGAGCAGTTTAAAATTTTCCTGGTGACTTGTATTATATCTAGTAATATTTGTCTCCTAACGCTTTGGATGCTGCTTCTTCACAGGTTTCCTCCCTGACCACCAACTGTTGGAGTATCTGTGAGCTCAGGGCCTAGACTTCTTTCCTCTGTTTTCACTTAATCTGTAGGTTTGTTCATCTAGTCTTACAGCTTAAACACCATTTTCTGTTGATGGATCACTTATATTTATCCCTAGACTATCCTTCTCTCCCAAACTGCAGGCTCTTAAATTCAGCTGCCTCCTTAAAATCTCTATTTAGATGTCTAATGGGAAGGCCAAACTTTGGATATTAAAAATCAGACACCTGATTGTCCCCCTAAACCTGCTCCACTTGGCACTTTTCCAGTTGTTAATGTAAAAACTTGAAAGGCATGTCTGGCCCCTCTCATACTTCGTATGCAAACCCTCAGCAGAATATCTTGTCTTTATTTTCCACATATGTCTGGAACTTAACTTCTCACAACATTCATTGCTATCACCATGGGGTAAAAGGTCTGGTGTTCCAAGGTGTCTTTTCTAGTTATTTCCTAAGCATTACAATTTTCAGAGCTGGGGTTCCTGGAAATAAGAGTCTGATCCAAGAGCCTTTGTCCCTGTGCTAAGTCTTCATTCTCCACTGCTCAATGATCCAGCTGTCGTGGCCTGTTCTCCACTTACACTTCCCATTGTTCCAGAGCTTCTCAACATTCTTTTCTGCCCTAGAAAATCTCTTCTAATTTCTGTGTTCACACAATTGCTACACTGACCGTTTCTGCTACTGACACTCACTCTGGTCTCTGTGTCCAATTTCTTGTTTCAACTGGCTTTTCTCCCCCCAACCCCCTCACATGTGAAAGGAAGCAGACTACTCATTTTGTCTAAAACAGTTCAAGGCTCCATCTGAGGAATGAGATGAAGGCATAAAAAAAGTCCTTCAGGAACAATTTAAGCCAGGGCAATCATTACCTGCCATGAACATTTTTCATATTTTTAAAAGCAAGCAATATAAAACAGAGGACTATTTTTTCTAGTTACATTCCCCCCTTGAGTTCAGAATATAAAAAATTCACATTAAATTAAGATTTCTAAAAATAAACAAATTTTTATATCCCATGCTGTGCTCTCTTCTTATCTCAGAGACTGTGGTAGATTAAAGATGACTGCGAATTCTTTACACTCTTCCCATCCAGGGTCTACTTGCCTTCCCTTGAATTCAGGCTGCACTGTGATGTCTTTGGACTATAATAGAGTATGATGAAAGTGTTGCTTTACCAGCTCTGGACCTTGACTTTAAGAGCTCTGACAGCTTCTATATTGGTCTCACAGAGCCCTAAGCTGCCATGAAAGAACTCTGAATGCCCTGAGACAGCCATGCTGGGAAAAGTCTGAGCTGTGTGTAGGGGTCCCAGGGGATGAGACGATCTATGTGTGCGTGTGCATGTGTGTGTGTGTGTGTGTGTGTGTGTGTGTGTAGGAAGGGAGGGAGAGAGACAGAAATGAGCACAAATACACAGGGCATGTGAGTGAAGGGGACCACTTGGACATAGATCTCCAGTCACCTGAGCTGACATCATATGGATCAGTGACAAGCCACCCACATTTCTGAAACAAGATTATGAACAAAATGGAATGGTTGTTTTGAGCCACTAAGTTTTAGGACAGTTTTTATGCCATAATAGAGATCCCAGACTCCCACTGAAGTCTCTGTGATTCTATCCATCATTTTTTCCTTGACTGCCATTAAGTGTGCAATTGCATAATATATTCTGTCTATTTTATGCCTTTTTCACCACTTACTTTGTTTTACATACTAGCTCTTGGTATTTGCATTTTATTTTCTCTTTGATGGAAGAGGGCTCCTTGCATTCTCAGCAGTGCCTTTCAGGTAGTAAGCACCCAGAAAATTGTTGCTTTGTTTGGAGAGACTCTGGGGAGTGACACTAAACAAGGATGAGAAAGGAAAAGCTAGGTCACTCTGGCCAACTGTGATGTCCCCTGACTTCTGGCTGTTTCATAGAATCTCCCACCTTGTGCTATCTCTTCCATTGTTTTGTATTGCTTGACTCTTCATGTATGTTTATTTTGTCTGCTCAGATTTCAGATGCTCTGAGAGCTGGGATTATTTAAGATACTTTTGGTATTACACATTGTATCTAGCACAGAGCTGGGCTCAGGAAATCTATTTTGTAGATAGGGGCCTGTGGAGCAGAGATGCCTCATTACTAGAATCCTAGTAGGAATGAGAGGCTAGAGCAAGTCTTACTGGAGAGCCATGCTAAAGGGAGAAGCATGCAAAGCAGACTGAGAGAGGAACTCTGGTTTTCAAGGTTGTTCAGCAAAACAGTGCTTCTGCAGCAGGCTATTACATGTGACTGAGAGTATCAAAGGCACCAAGGGAGGGAGCAACCTTGTGCTAAGTTTACAAGGAGATGGACACGTATGACAGAAGCAGCGGAGTAATATGTTGGGTGGATTGACCTGAATGCCTGGGGGTTAGAGTGGGAAGGCTGCCTGGGAAGCTTTGGTGCCTTTCCTCCTGCTACTGTTGCGGAGCTAGCTTGTAGTGCAGATTCCTCCTTCTACAGCTACAAAATACATGAGCTGTTGTCATTAGCTAGAACTAGGTGGCTTCGCAGCTGTGAGGCTAAGGCATCTTGTCAGAGTCCTGGGATCCAGATCTTCTGTTGGTGGATGTTGAAAGGAGGGAGTGGTTGGTGGGAGAGAAATGTAGAGTCACTCACAGTTCAGTAAAGCCAGTCTTCAGCAAAGTGGTTCCTGGGTGACAGGTAAGTAAAAGTCTTTATTAGAAGGGTTTACTTAGAGCTTGCTGGATACTTGCTGGAGTGAGTAAACCTGGGACCTGTCAACACTTCCAAGTTTGGGACTGTCAGAAAAATGTTTCTTTGGTACCTCAATGGATTAAGAAAAAGCCAGAGAAATTTCTATCAGCAGGGACAAAGATAAGTGGATAGTGTTGAGTGTGGTTTGAGCCTTTACAAATATTCCCACTTTTGCTGTCTGTTCCCCTAAAATTCTCTGTCTCTACCTTTTTTCACTGGCTATGATCTTTCTGCATGGACTGGAAACCTAATGTTTGATTTCAATTTCTTCATAAAAGCACTTTTTCTACTTAGGATGCAAATACATGGGAAGGAGGGATTGAAGTGTGGAGGTAACAAAGTAAGTCTTGAGAACCTTGAGCCTGGCACATAGTAGGTGCCTATAAATCCTTGTTAAGTGCATTGGAAGGAGAAAGGATTGAAAGTAGGAAGGGAATGAAGTGACTATTGCAGGAAGTCAGGCATAAGCACTCTTTTCCCCACATACTGTCACTTCATCTGTTAAAGTCACTGTATCACATGACAAAGATTTATTGGGCATCTACTCTGTTATTATAGCCGCCTCAGGAAAATTTCTGCAGAGCATGTTGTTCTGGGCAGTAACATTTGTCCCTCGACCAGAATGATACTTGAGGGCAGGCACTGTTTACTTTTAAATCTCTCCATCCCTTACACCTAGCATAGTACCAGATACATAGTAGGTGCTCAATCGACATCTACTAAATGTAGGACATGTACGACCCAATATGCTCAGTGGATAGCTGAGAAGGTTTATTATTGATGTGGTTCTGGGGCTGGTGGGCTGGACAAGTGGGGAGGGCTAGTTGTGAGCTGGTGTTTTTAATCCTTCTCTTTCAGGCTGGTCTAATAACTTTCTTTTTTTAAAGATGTCACTTTGGTTAACATTTCAGCACATGCTATATTTGGCAGTAACTGGTTTTGAGAATTTAAGTCCTGAAAATACTAACAGGAGACATACCGGGATGATGGCTGGCACTAAAGAGATTTGGTAATCCTAAATTGTTTCAACATTGTTAGGGTTCCTGGTTTTGAGACACAAAGCAAAAAGGAGACAGCTGTCAGTAATAAGGCACAGAGTCAGGAGAGGCAGGAGTTAAATTGCACTCTGTGCCCCATTTAATAAAGTATGTTATAGCCAGTGCCACAAATTTGATTTGAACAATTTCTATTTTTCCAGCAAAGATGTTATTACAGGTCAATCATTTCCATAAGTGAGAGCACATTTCTGGTGTATAGTACACTGACAGATGGCTAGAAGACCTCTCTTTCATGATCCCAGGCGGAATAAAAAGGCAATTTACTATCTATAGGACTGTGGGTACACTGGTAATGGAAGAGAATCATTCTTATACAAATAACTCCGTGTTTGAATCTGAACTATCAAATGAATCTGAGCTATAGCCAAATCAATTTGATAAACCATCAGAATATGATTGTACTGGCTCCAGCCTGCAAAGGCAATGCATTAAATTTTCCCCACAGGAAACAGTTACCCAAGGAAACAGCAATTGCTTGATTGCTTAAAACACACACACACACACACACACACACACGCCACAAAACTTGAGTGAATTCAGAATATAAGGTGAAAACTTAAGATGGCCACTGATGTTCAAGGCCGACTCCTGAGGGGGAAATGGATATGCTAGGCTTCTCCTCTGAAACTTAGTGGAGTGTGTGTATGTGTGTGTGCACGCGTGCACATGCCCCTGGCTTTGTCCACATCTATTTCTCTTTGTAGTGGACCATCTCACTCTTGTACCCTCAGGTGTTCAGTGATTCCCTGTTTTTCACTCAACTAAAAATTTTTGCCTTAAGTAAAGGAGTTATTGGTTTGGGTTCCCTTCCTTTAACTCTCTTGGAATCCTTTGCATGCATCTCCTGGGGACAAAGGACTGAATCTATTGGGAAAGCAGGTTCACCATAGTCAGCTTGTGAGGAGATATCCTGGAGACAGGGTGAAGCTTCCCGATTCCCAGCACTGGCTTCTGGAGCAGTAACATCAGCTTTACCTGGCAAGTTATTAGAGATGCAGGTTCTCAGGCTCACTCTTGACCTGGTGAATCAAACTCTGGGGGTGGGGATCTGCATTCCAGGGTTTTATAAGCATGCCTAGTGATTATGATGCATGATCAAATTTAGAACCACTCACAGCTGAGCTGCTTATGGCTGAGCTCTACTCTGGAATTGTCTTCACCTGATGTATCCAAGATTTGCCTCCTCCCCAGGGAGGAGCTTGCAGCTCATGATTATTGATGAAGAAGACTGGCCTCTTGCCTTTACTTAATTTGGTAAAACTTTGAAGGGCCATCGTAATTTCACAGCTCCCATGGAATTAGCTGAGGCTTCTGTTACTTTTTTTTTCTTTTGAGGCTTCTGTTTCAAATCCATTGCAGTTTGACTTCCCTCTTAGTCTGATGGTATTCACAGCAAGTACTTCCCACATACTCCACTAGCACTCCCCAGTAAGCCTCCTGCATGCAAACATCCATATCACAGTCTTATTTGGGGGAATGGAACCCTGACTCAAGGTACCATCAAAGCCCTTGCCTGAGCAGCTAGCTACTGTGCACTAAGTGGTTTGCCCAATTTGTACTCCTCCTACTCATTAACCTGTAGCATCTGGGGTGGGCTAGTTCTCTGCACACACCAAAACCAGCAGCTCTCAGGTCAGTATTTGGCTGGGGTTGGCACCTCAAGTTGTAGAAGTAAGAAATGGAATAGACCATAGAATCCACGTTCAGCAAGCAGAGACTTGTAAAGACATCTGCATACTAACCTGAAAGCCCCAGAAAGGGAGGTTTGTTGTTAAGGTGATCCATCCTCTTGCCCCTAAAGGGAGGGGAAGAAGGCTAGCACATATTTTAAAAGTTATAGGCTAAGCTTTTGGCTAAGATCATGCACATACATGTATCCTCATGCATTGGGCTGAAAAGACGTGGGCAAGTATTATCACTCTCTACCCTTTTAAGTCATGGCAAGTGCTTCATGATTCCTTTAGTTTTTCTGTAAATGTTATTCACTTCATTCTGGCCAGATATGTTGCTGTGGTAAAAGGTTTGAAAAATGCACCTGTTACTTGAGGACTGCTTGTGGAGCTGCTTGTGAAGGTGACATCCGTCTTCCTGCTGGCATTTGTGGCAGGACTGGCTGGGGGATTCATGTCCAAGTTCTCCATTAGACACTCAGATGAGACACATGGTGCAGTGCCGCAGCCTGGGGCCTGCTTATGCACCTGTAGGAGATTTTCTTCTGTGCTCTGTGTACTTATTTACTGGTGTTCTGGGAGTCTGGTGCTCACAATTATTTTCCCTTTCTGTTTGAGTTCACAGCCAATTGTATAAGTTCTTGACATTTGATTAGACATATTTATGTGCTTTAGACAACATGATGTGGTGGGAATACATGGAACATAAGGCAGAAGACCTAGTTTCTGGTCCGGACTTTGCCACTTACAGTTCCAGTCTGATGTTCAGCAGGTCATTTTAAATTTCTAGCTCTGGTTTCCTGGATAAGGAGCTAGACTCATCAGATGCAGTCTAATTCAAATGTTCTTTGTATCAGGGTGATTAAGGTGCTATGATTTAATAGTACATCTGGCACAGGTAATATATGAAAACACATCCCATCATAGGAACATTCAAAATCCTTAGGACTTTCAGGTAAAGGAAATTGATAAACTGCTATTGTGGTGGTCAAAGACATACATCAACAGCACTGTCTCTGTTTTTTCCCCCAATACTTGAAGATGAGGAAACATTAAGCATTATACGTTCTATTATGCCTGAGAACTACTTGGTACTTCATAACACACATCATGACTTACTATTTTAAGGTTTATATTTAATTATTGTCTGACCCTCTTAGGAGAATATAAACTTCCTGTGAGGAGACCAAGGCTTAGAGAGGCAAAGGAATGGTTTAAAACCAAGATAGTCTGCTCTGGCCTCTCTATTTTGATCACGCTGACATTTCCTTCTCTTGCATGTATTGGCCATCTCAAGGAAGGTATGCTAAAATAACCACTGAACTTTTCAAAGAGGCAAAATCCTACATATGGGTCAAATACATACTCTATCATCAATAATAACCATTTGTGGAGTTTCTCATCTACTGGACACGGTCTTGTTCTAGAGATACATTAGGTTTCAGCCTGAAGGAGAATACAAACTTTTGGGTGAAAAGGAGAAAGTGATGTTGACAGATGGGAGAGGAGAGAAGTAACCACATGTGGGAGCCTATGTTGACTACCAAATAGGACGTGCAGGCTAGTGGCTCTCAAATGCCTAAACTGACGTTGGGCAGGCCATAGAAAGATCATTTAGTAAAACTTCAGATTTTTTTTCATATGTTTATTTCTTTGCTCACTATTTCTTTTTGCATCTGACGTCTTACTTTTTGGTTCCTTCCTTCCTGCAGTACATTCATCAGTAGATGGGGAGTACATCTTGTTGAGAGCCCAGGAAAACACATTTTAAAAGAGTCGGAGATTGGGGTCCCTGCCACCAATCTAAAACCTCATGTGATGTTTGAAGTTTGCGTTACATGCATGTGTTACCTATTCAGAGAAGAAAAAAAATTAATTTAGAAAGGCTGCAGAGTTCAAGGGAAGAAGAATTCACTGTTGGCTGTTGCCACACAGGGAAGAGGTGGCAGCAGGAATGACCCTAGTGGAAGGGCAGGGGCCCATGAAAAGAGAGTCTCTATCTCTTAGAGGGAGAGAGAGAGATGAGGAAGCAGCACCAGGAGAAGAGGTGGTGCTGTGGGGCACCGCATGGAGCCCAAAAGATCTGGATTGAGGCAAAAGGGATCCAAAAATAGTTGTGTGTGTATATCTTTCAGAGGAAGAAACTCCTGGACATTGAAGATGAGGAAGGAGAACTATGCTTTCCCTTCCAGGGAAGAAATGTATAGTGGCTAAGAGCTTGTGCTCTGAGTCAGACTAATCTAGTGTTAAGTGTAGGCTTCAAAATTCGCATGACTTTGGGTGAGTTAGTTAACCCCTCCCATGAAAGTCAGTTTTTCCTTCTCTAAAATGGGAACAATAGCTCCTACCACAGAGGTTTTATAAGGATTACATTTGAAAGTGCATCTTAAGCTTTTAAAACACTGTCTGGGGCTTGATAAGTGCTCATCAAACATTAGTTGCTGTTATTATTGCTGTTATATTATTGTAAGTCAGAGTGTAGATGAGCCCAAAATTGTCCCTCTAAGTCTTTGTAGATGACACAAATAAAAATTGACCTTAATTGTCAGCCCTATATGGGAAGCTTCTCTGAATTGGAGAAAGTTGACTTCTAGCTTGTACATGTTAATCTCCAGCACATGGAAACAGGGGAAGCTACTTACAGAATGACTGGTCCAGAGGCTCCGTGGAAAACATCATTAGGCAATTCTTCCAAATTATTGTTATCACTTAGATTCCTGGGGATGGAGTTGAAGAGAGAAGAAGGGAAACACAAAGCCACATAGATGTTACTGTTGTAAGAGCCATTTCCCTCTAAATGGCCTGGAAGAAGAGACAGGGCTACTTACAGCTCATCTAGTTGGGTTCCGTTGAATGCGCAGTTGTGTATTTCTTGAATGCCATTCTTATTCAGCCATCTGAAATAAAAGGCCCATTAAAAAACCAATAATGTCAGATGCAAACAATACAGGGGTTTCATAATTGGAAGCACTGGGGCAAGGTCAGACATTGCAGGTTATTGGCATAAATAAAATGCCACCCGTAAGGCTCAGGGACAGGAGTGGGAGGGAGACTGATTTATCACTGTATAACCTCATGTGATGTTTGAAGTTTGCGTTACATGCATGTGTTACCTATTCAGAGAAGAAAAAAAAATTAATTTAGAAAAGACCTGCTTAGACCTAGCACCTGGCTCCTGTAAGGTCTTCGCACACATCATTAGTGTGCAGAGATGGTGCCATGGGGGGTGGGGGTGGGTTAAGACAAAGATCTTTCCCATCCTGAAAGACTGAAATCATACAATTATTGGACAAGTGTTTATAAGACAAAGGACATTCTGTATCCCCTTTCTGTAAGGCCTTAAGCCTCTCACCCATGCTTACCCGTAGCAGCAGGCCTGACTGTCATCAAAAAGTGATCTAATTAAGCTGTCAGACAACCTGAACATCTCCTGTGACCCGCAGGGACCTGGTTATTGGAGGTTTGTGGAGGTGGCTCTGGGTTAAGCCAGAAAGGAAGAGAAATCAATTACAAAGACTCTGGGCTGTGGCAGGGCGCAGTAGTGTGAGTGGGAACAGGAGGGGGCTCTGTGGCTGATGGGGGCTGGATGTGGAACAGTCAGCCTGATTGTGCAAAGGACAGTGAACAGGTTTGCCTGGGTAGGGGAGCCCAAGGACACCTTGGGCCGACAGCTCTGCACTGCTGTGCTCCTGGGTGGATCTGAAAACAAAAATGAAATCCAAGGTCGGGAGAGCTTAGCCTGAAGAGCCTTTGACCACCTGCTCTTGATTTGCTGTCAGGTTCTTTTCCCTGTCAGGCTCAGTGGGTTTACAAATAACAGTGTTTGAAAAGCTGACCCAGAGAGTCTCCTGCACATTCAGGACTCTATTTCCCAGCTTGCAATGGGTAGCTAGAAACACAATCACAGGATGCCAACCGTATGTTTTTTTTCTTCTTCCTGAGAACCTGTTTACATAAAGCAATCCAGACAGGGACAAGGTAAATCTTTTTAAAACATTAGCAACCAGGTGGTGGGTTCTGATGGCCAGGAAGTGGCCACGCACCCCTGCATCACACCTGCTTTGCAACTACCTGCTTGGAACCCCGCTGTCTAGCCTGCGGACAGCTTTGTCAGCCTTTGCCTGGTAGTAAGTTGCTGCAACAGCTGCTCCTATCCTGTGGGATGTAGATCCCTGGGATTTTCAATCAAACACAGGGATCAGCAAGCTTTTCCTGTAAAGGGCCAGGTAGGACATCTTAGGTTTTGTGGGCCAAGAGGCAAAATGGAGAAAACTACATGGGTATTTTATATAGGTACTTATAAAACAATGTTGACAAATGTTTTGACCAAACTTAAAAAACAATAATAGAGTACAATTTTTCTCTTTTTTTTGATAATAGAGGCTTACTGAAAAGAATGGATTTTTTTTTCTTTTTGGGGGGGTAGGATGCCATGTTGCTTAATTTAGGTTCATCGTTAGTGTTCCCTGTCATCAAAATGTTCATTTGTAAAAAACAGTATTAGTTCATAGGCTTGATTTAGCTGACCCTTCATCTAACACAATGGGTATGTAAATCCATGTGGGCTCCACCCGTGTTTCTGTAGAGGAGGTAGTTTTCTCTGTGCATATATTGCCTACAAATAGAGGTTACTATGATTAAATATTATACAGGTGAATTTAAAAGAATTACTGTTTTTGGAGTAGTCTTTGTCTCTATGGATTTTTCTCAATCAATAGATGCCATCATATGGTGAGGGCATAGAAGTTTTTGAAGTCAACAATGGATCATTACACAAAAAAATGATGTCCAGAACTCTGGCCCTGGGGTTGATATTAAACTGTGGCACTCAAACCACTGACAAAGAGAAGCTGACATTTATTAAGTATACTCTTAGCCTCTTAAGAGACGTAGCGCTGGTTTTAAAACCTGATGATGACGATGACAATCATGATGATGACAACCACCATGATGATAAGGGCAACCTGGGCAAAGCGTCAGCTAAAGGATCATGGTTTTCTTTAATCTTTAAGTGTTTGTGGCCTCAGAGGAGGCTCAGGAGGCTTTGAAGCAGTATCTGCCCTCAGCCTAAAAAGTGAGGGTACTGGGGGAACCACCCTCTTAAAGCTCACTGGGGCAGGCAAGAAAGATGGAAGCCAATTGAGGAAAGGAGGAAATGCTCATGGAGTGAGCCTCTCCTATGGTTGGGATGTAGTGGGAACTGATACACATGGAAATTAATTTTTTTTTTTCTGAATTGAGGAAACTCTTTTGGCCATAGCTAGATGTTTTCCCCATTTAGACTCTGTAGTTGAAGGGCAGGGGTAGGAAAGGGCTCAGAGACCTCAACATGGTGTACTTTTTTATTGCTCATTTTCTTTTGAGTTACTATTCAAGTATCTGATAATCCATTGTTATTGGGCTATTTAAAAAATTGTATGTGTGCATGTATATACATGTAAATGTCTGTATATATATGCTAAGTGTATTTTTAAAACGGGGATTCATGATTTTGAAAAATGTCAGTGCATAGAAAACTTCATCAGTCCTCAGTGCCATCTAGCCATGCTTCTTTTTCTGAGCGTTCTTGGATGTCCCTAGTGGGAGAAAGTGCCCCTGTATCCAGATGTTGCACTCAAACTAAGACCAACTGAAGTCTTAAACTGTGTTAAGTATGGATTTTCCATTTCTATTTTCTATGGATTAAAGGCCGTCTGAGGTCAAGAAAAATAGATTTTGTTCTCACAAAAGTGAATTTATCCTTTAGAGATGTGTCTGAGAAGTCCTGCTCTTAGGAAAGCTCTCGTCTCTGGGAGAGTATGTTCTGAATTCTGGAGAGCCACATTCTGAGCAGGAGTCAGGGAAGGGAAGCCATAATCTACATATTTCTTTTGTCGATCTGGCTTTGTGAGACTTAAGTTCTTATTTCCTCAGGTTCTTTGCCTACACTTGGGGAGAGGTAAGACCTTTTTAGGTCAGGATCCTTGCCTTTTGTCTTATGTTCTGGACAAAAAGAATGTCAAAATAGAAAACTGAGAATATTAGCCCACTCCCACTTGATGATATATTTTTATAAAATATTTTGTTGGGGAATCCCTGGGTGGCTCAGCAGTTTAGTGTCTGCCTTTGGCCCAGGGTGTGATCCTGGAGACCTGGGATCAATTCCCACATCAGGCTCCCTGCATGGGGCCTGCTTATCCCTCTGCCTGTGTCTCTGCCTCTCTCTCTCTCTTTCTCTGTCTTTCATGAATAAATAAATAAAATCTTAAAAAAATATTTTGTTAATACATTTGCCACATGATAACATTGAGTAACTTTGAATCACTATTTTAAAAGCTGTTTAGAGCAAGATTTAAAGAAGCACAGATATCCAGGTATAACCGATGACATTTATCACTAGTCTCTTCCGTCACGTAGCCTGGCAATCCGTTCACGATATTTGTGCTCTAACCCCGCCAGGCTGATGTTACTCAGGTACTCCCTATTTCCCCCAGACTCCTTCTATCACTCCTCCTCCTTTCTTTTAATGTTCGGGGCCTTGATTGTTTCCCTTGCTTGCCCTTTTCCTGACTACATCCTACTGACCTATGAAAGCCCCATCTTAGACCTCCATTCTTGGCTACCTTTCCCTCCTTTAACTCTTCCTTCAACACTCACATCACAGGCCAGTCAGAGTAAATTATTCCTCCTTCACTCTTAGGATAATTGCTTTTATTGTGCGCACTTTTCATTCTGTTTATATTTTAACTCATTTCTTTTGCTTTCCCTTTCTCTCACATTTCCCATGCCCCATTGACTCTTTCCAATACACATGCACATAAATTCTGAATATTATGTGTATTAAGTGGAAGGGTTAGGTATTACTCAGTTAAAATTTTTGTGCTAATACTGTGTACTCTGAATACATGCCTTTGATGTTTAAATTTTTTCCTTCATACTTGCAATTCCTCTGCTGGTCTCTTTGAAACCTTTCCTATTGTTCTTTCTAATTAATTTACATCAAATACTGTGCTTAGCTTTAATCTTCAACATGTCCTCATCTCTACTGTTTCTCCCCCCGACTTCTTTTTCGTACTGCTGGGTAGTCTCTAAATGGTGTGACTGCTTTGGAAAGGGAAATTCTTCTTTGGCTGGAACTTACCTTTTGTACATAATGACATGTTATAAACACACACATTGGTACATATTTAAAGAGTGCAGGAGTTTGTTAAGTGGAAGAATAAAATGCTATCCTTACAGATGCACTGGCAGTTACCAGTTTCCCAAATGCTATCCTGTTTATCTAACTTCCATGGACCCCACAGACACCTGGGTACCCCCAAGCCCTCTATTTCCTGGCCATCTTGGGATATGTGTCAACTGCCATGCAGGCCACCAGCACACAGGATTACAAAATAGTCCATTAATAGCACAGAGTGCATTTAAAAACATTCCCAAAACTCAAGCTTATTAAAAAACGTGATTGTTCCAAGAAAAGGAGAAGTCATCTCACACCCAGCAAGGGGCTGAGTAGGAGCTGTTAGGCATGGATATGAGGGGAATATCTTCTGAATTCAGCCTCCTTCTTGGTCTTTTTCTTTGGGCAACAAAAGCCTTGCCAGGCAATAACTAGCTTTATTGATGCGTGAGTTATTCTGTCCTTCAGAACAGATGTTGCATCACAGGAGACCATCATTCAAAGAGCAATTTTAAATACTTGAATCGCACCACAGAATCATAAATTATTAACATGACTCCATGTTGTGATTCTGAAATGTAAAGATGGGAAATGAGAGAAAAAATACTGAAGCGGAGAGAAATTTAAATGGTGAAATGCCAAAGTTACCCAAACACAAAAGGAGCATCCTGTTATGAGAAAGATGATTAAATGAGAAACCAAATGTTACTCCACTGGAGTTTTTTCTTTACTTACAAAATCATACTTTCAAAACTCAGCCCCATGAAAGAATTTCTTTCAACCGTGTGGATGTTTATATTATCTTGAATGTCTCTAGAAGAAAGTACAGACATATTAGGTATTTATGCCAGCTCCACACATGTGACCTTCCCACATTTAGTTTCCTTGGCACGGTGTGGTCTTTAGCTGAGGCAGCGTTTGAACAGTTATTGTTCTGAAAGATGATGAATTCAAAGTTAGGAAAACAAATGACATATAATTTATCTTCAGTATATCAGTTCCTAAAAATGAAATTGCAGACAATTTCTTACATTCTCTTGTCTCTGAACATTTTATCTAATTTCACCATGTTAAGGTTCTGATAGAGAACCTTATTAATCCTTGCCTGCTCAATATGACAAAGCTGCTAAAGTTGACCTTTCACCTCCACACTGGACTTCATTCACCATATTTGGGGCTTCAGCTTCCTCCCATCTCAATCCCCTTCTCACTGCCGATTTACTCCTGTTCCCCAAGAGTCACAAAAAGTTGTATCATGGATTTTTCTCGTCCGGAATGGAGGGAATGGAGAAAGTCTCATTTATTTGGTTGTTCCCTCATCCTCCCATCAAGCTTCCCTGCTGGGTCAGACTTAACAAGTACACTGTAGGTAGAAGTAGTAAACTGACTGGAACAACTTGAGAAATGTTGAGAGCTTCTTTTTCTCTCTGTCGCTCTCTCCCTTTTCTTCCCCCATTTCCTTAGCTCATTATACCCCATTCCCTACTATTTCCTCTTGGGTCTGTTCAGATTCTTAGAATTTCACTATTGGAAGTAAACTTGGCACTACACATTGCCTTTTCCCCTCCTCTTTGAAAATACAGATGTCTCGAAAAAAAGGCAAATAGATTATCTTGCTAATCTTGCTAACAGTGTGAATTTGTCAGCTGGTTTCTTTATGTCTAGGGTAGTATGAGCATTCAGGAGAGAAGAGGTGAGGGGTAAGACTGGATTGAAAGGAGGTAATTGTAGGGGGAAGTTATGTAAAGCACTTAGTGAAGAAAGGAGAGACCTTGATTTGCTTCAAGCTGGCTCTGTTGATGATGGTCTTATTGAGGAGACTGCTGACTGTCTCCAAACTGAGCTTAGCTGGCCTTCAGGTAAAACATGCTTCCTGTTTGCCCTCCTACCTCTGCTCACTCAAAGAGACATATTTGGAGGATCTAGACTAAACAATGGATATTATAGGCCATTGAGCAAGAGATCTACTGAGTAAGTCAACACTCAAGGAAAAACTTACAGTAGAACCTTTTGAAGAGATTGAATCTTGTGAACAGCTGGCAAGTGCTTAATACCTGTGTTGGATATTAACCTAGAGAGGGAGACAAAATGAGAATGAGGGAAAGATGAACCTGGTGATCTTAACAATTGCTATGGTATAAGCTTTCCAAATTCAAAGTAACAATTTTGAGCTATTAGAAAAACCTTCCAGAAAATCCCATAATACACCTGACTCACGCTTACATTTTCTATTTTAAGCTTGTAACCAAGGTCTAGCAAGGTACTGATGCCTTAGAGAAAAGAAACTTAAACTTTAGGTACAATGCACTCTATATATGTCTATATCTATATGTAAATGTTAAGATATGTTAACATGACCGAAAAGCAACTTGCAATTAGATAATAAAATGTTCCTAAATCATCCCTTGTTTCCCACCTTCTCATACTCTTTGGAGAATTGCCCCTTCCCCAATGCAACTGATTCTGTTGAGATCAGAGCATGAAGTTCCATGCTTTTGAACCCCAGTTTATACATATAAGCTAATCCAGGTCAATCAGATTATCTCTGGGTTAGAGCTGAATCCACTGATGCGATCACCCTTAAGAGATACTTTATAAATTTCTATAGCTGAAATCTATATTGGATCCTTCCCAAAGCCTGCTTCTTTTGCCCTGGGTTCCCCAGGAAGCAGAACCTGAGATGAAGCCTGGCTTGTATTTTTGATAATAAGTTTAGAGAGTTTGTGACATCAGTAATGAAACAGGGTAGAAAGATAATCAGTACAGATAAGTTGTTGAATTGGCCACTGCTACTGGTTACTGGTCCTTAATGCCAAAGACTTGATTTAGGAGACATTTTTTTTTAAAAAAAAATATTTTTTTTTTGTTTGTTTATTCATGAGAGAGAGGCAGAGACACAGGCAGAGGGAGAAGCAGGCCCCATGCAGGGAGCCTGATGTGGGACTCGATCCCGGAACTCTGGGATCACGCCTCAAGCTGAAAGCAGGTGCCAAACCACTGAGTGACCTAGGGATCCCAATTTAAGAGACTTTCAAAATGGATTTCAGAACTGTTGTCCTGAATGGGGAGAAGGGGAAGCATTTCTTTATGGACGTCTATTTCCTACTGGTCAAATGTGCTCCCATGGCGTTAATTCCCTACTTGTGGCTTGCATGCCCAGTGGGTGAGGAGACCCAGGATAGGAAATGAGAGGTCTACAAGGCCAGGCTAGGTGCTATCCAGTTGTACCTCCATTAAGCTGCTTGAAATTTGGGTGGAACTGGCTGCTACAGCAGTGGTGAGGGTTTTCAAGGCACATGAGAGTTGTTGACACTCTGATCCTCAGCATTTCCTTTTGTCTTGTGAGCTACTCAGAATACTTCTAATATCTCCTCATCACCATTTTTTTTTAAGGTTGCCTTTTTAAAAACATATTTATTTATCCACGAGAGACACAGAGAAAGAGAGGCAGAGACAGAAGAAGAAGCAGGCTCCATGCAGGGAGCCGGACATGGGACTCAATCCTGGGTCCCCAGGATCAGGCCCTGGCCGAAGGTGGCGCTAAACCACTGAGCCACCCGGGCCACCCCTGCTGAGCCACCCAGGCTGCCCTCATCACCATTCTTTTTTTCTATGTGGCTTACCTAAGCCAGAGTTGGTCTTGGCCACTTGCAATCTAAAGAATCTTCACTGGTACAGTCATCATTGTGCAAAATCATGTATCGTTTTGGGTTTATGATTCTAGAGTAGACTGTGGTATCTTTGCCTCCATATTCAGAGTCCATGAATCCTGCTCATGGCTTCTCTAATGACTCTCAGATGTTTTGTTCCCCTTTGGTTCTCAATGATCCACATAGATTCCATCTTGGTCAATTCTTTTGATTACCCAACAACCCTTGATATGGTCTTCTTCTGTTTTGATCAGTTCCTGATCAAAAATATTATATCAATGCAATTATATATTATGCAACTTCCTGAACCTGGCTTCTTTCACAAAGTATAATGTGTTTGAGATTCTTCCATTATATTGTGTATATCAGTAGTTTAATTGCTTTTCTCTTTTATTGCTGAGTAGTATTCCAATGCATTATCCATTCACCAGTTGAAGGACATGTAGGTTTCCAGTTTCCAGTTTTTGTGATAGTTTTAAAAAGCTGCTTTAAACATCTGTGGTGGTTGGTGGTGTGTGTGCACACATGCATGAACATGTGCATGTAAGAGAGGGGGAGAGAGAGGTTTTTCTTTTTCTTGGATAAATACCTATGAGTAGGATTTCTAGGTTGTATGGTAAGTATATGTTTAACTTTACTAGAAACTGCCAAACTGTTTTCCAAAGTGGCTGCACCATTATGCATTGCCATCAGCAATGTATGAGAGTTCTAGTTGTTCCACGTCCTTTGGTTATGTTAAAAATACTCTTTGAATATAAAAGCAATACATGTTTATTGTGGGAATTATGGAAAACATGGAAACATTTACAGAAGAAAGTAAAAGTCCCCTCTAGTTTGTCTACCCAGATATAGTGTCTGCTAATACTGGGTGTTTGATGTTTCTACCAAAACAAAGTTACTTTCCATAATCTTTGGGATTCTACTCCAGCTACACAGAAACCTTGCCATAGATAAGTATATACTAGCTTGACACAACCCTATTCCACATTTGTTATTTAATCATACCCATTCTTCTGCTATTTTTAGATCTCATGTGTCTATGTACTATTGCCCTAATGAGATAACAAAGCAAGGACCATATTTAATATTCCCTGACAGTCTATACTATGTGCAGATTTAGAATGTAGTATGTGCTCATAAAATAATGAGTTAATTGGTTGATGTTTCTAAAACATTTCTTGAATCTGTCACCAAGAATGTATAAAAATCCTTATTCAGTTAATTTACTTGTCCGATATCACTGCTATCTGGAGTAATTAATCTTAAACAGAGGCAGGGAAGTCTGGAGGCCAGGAATCAGTAGAACCTATGTGCCAACTCTGTCATGAACTAGACACAACACATTTTATCTCTCCAGACTGGAAAGGATGTGGAGTGCATGAATATCAGGGTAGGCATTCTCTCAGACACCTTTGTGCCCTGCTTCACATCTTCTTGGTCCATCTTTTACTTTAGCCGTTACCATAGCAACTAGCTACCTACAGACTTAACTTGGCAGATACTGGTTGCAGCTATACTGATTGTCTCATTTTTCTGCCCTGGGCTTCTCTGCCACCTCTGAGTGCAACACTTAAAGGAATCTGTTCTACCATTCAGAGGCATGTATGAATCAGGAAGTGCAAGGGAGTTAATAACACCCCATAGGGCAACTTTTGACCACTGGTGAACTCCCCTCTTCCATTCTTTGGGTGAAGAATTCTGAATATATTCTAAATGATACTTAAGAGAGACTCTAGCATGACTGAACCCCAATTTCCTGGTGATGATGAACCAATAATAAATTCCTGAATTGGCTTTCCCACTTTGTTTTCTTGTCCTTAGTCATCCAATCTCTTTCCTTGGGTTTGGGCATAAAAACAAAGTACTCATATATAAGTCCTTCCTCAGGCATGTTTTAGAGCACTTAGGCTTAGACAAATACCAGCTTGCACTGAATCTCACATTTACATAGATTCCCTGATGGTTGCTATTACCCTTTACTCCAAATCTGTCTCCAGTTGCCGCCCAGCTTGCCCTGTTTCTCTTCCTTCCTTTACTGTAAAGTATCTAGAAAGAGTTCTCTGCATCTATTGTCTTTAATTTTCTTGTATCCCATTTCTCTTCAACCTCCTCCAAGTTTTTTCATGCCACATCTCTCCACCAAAACGACTTTGTCGTGTGCCAAATGCATCAATCCATAACTGATAAATCTAATGAGTGATTTAAATTCTCATTCTTTAAACATCTTTCAGGAGAATTCAATACTCTTTGCCAATCTCCCTTTCTGTTAGTTTCTAGCATTTCTCACTCTCCCTTGTTCTTCCTCTTACTCCTTTTTATTTTACTTTTTGACTCCTCCTCTTTGATCTTTACTCTGAGCCATTTGTCTTTTTTCTTTATAATCTTGTTAGAAAATCTTATTTCCCATGGATTTAAGTTCTATCAGTATGGTGACAATTCATAGGTTCATACTTGACTTCTGACAGCTATAGTTTATCTCCAATTAAAGTTTACTTTATATATTCTTCTAAATGTCTCATTTGACATAACAAACTAAGTATGTTCCCTCACCCCTTCTGCCAAACTACTCCTCAATTCTTCCTCATAAATAGCCCTACTATCTGTCAATTGTTTATTACAAATGTGACAGTTAAACTTGATTTTCTTCACCATCATTCCCAAATATCAATGCATCTCAAACTCCTCTTTAATTTCATTTCCAAAAGATTTCTTGATTTCATACAGTTTCTTCCATCATTACCAATACCATTCTAGGACAAACCACCACTCTCTTTCCTTTAGATCTCTGTAATAGGCTCCTGCTTCCATACGCATAGTCTTGTCCTTTTCTTTTTCTTTCCTTTAAAGATTTTATTTATTCATGAGAGGCAGAGGCATAGGCAGAGGGAGAAGCAGGCTCCCAGCAGGGGCCCCAATATGGGACTCAATCCCAGGAACCCGGGATCATGACCTGAGTCAAAGACAGACATTCAACCACTGAGTCACCCAGGTGCCCTAGTCCTTTTCTAACCCATCCTTCATACAGCATCCAGAGCATTCTTTTTTTTTTTAAATGTAAATAAGATTGCTTTAGTCTTCTGCTTTTCTTTAGTTCATTTCCATTATAGAATTTATATTTCTTAGTACCTACTCTTGGACCTTACTTATTTCATTCCATCCTCCCAATACACTTTAGCACCAGTGGCTTTCATTCAGTTCCTCAGATATTCTAAATTCTTCCCTGTTTCCAGGAAGACCCTGTTCCCAGGCTCTATATGGAAGGCTCACCACCCACTCCTTACTTGGTCCCCCTCAACTGATACTTCAGGGGTCAGTTGCAAATGTCATTTTTTTAGTGAAGAGCTCCCTGACTGCCAATTGAAATTAAGGCCCCTGATTTCTTCCCAGTATATTCATGTTGTCTTCAGCATTTTTTCTTTATAGCACCCATCAAAATTCTAAAATATACATTTTGTGTTTATTATCAGTTTCTTCAGCTAGATTATAAATGGCATGAATGCAAAAATCATATTTTTCCTGAAGACTCAATGTTGGCACAGTGGTTGGCACATATAATATGCTTGATGTTTATCAGGCCACGTAATATGCTATGTGCTGTCAAGAGATAAGCACATAAAAGAAATCATTCACTACCCGTGTTCATGACACCTAATGGATTTGACATTATATGGACAGCAACCTGGCTCACTCTCTTAATGAATGAGTATGACTTTTACAATATTGAATGAGGGAAGAATTTGATTGTCAGTGAGAATGGTACATTATTTAATATCAATAGCATGAGCTTCTGAAGCCACAATACTTAAGGGATATCTATAAATGTCTATAGTTGCACATTGAAATCCTTGTTTTTTATAGAAAATACACAGCAAAATGGCTAAAATGATTCCAGTAGTGCTAGGTTTAAGACACTTAAGAAGATCTAGTGACCATCTAGTGAGATGGATTGTTGGTGATAACTCCATAGCTAAGACTCTCCATAACCCCAGAATAACTCAGGAAATGGAGTTCAGATGAACACTTAGTTTTCAATTCATTTTTCCCCTTTGATCAATAAATTCATGTCTGATGGAGGCTGGAAGTGGGTAATTACCTAGGAGCTCTGTGTCTCAATGGGTTTGCTTTGGTCAAATGACTGCTGCAAAATTATTTTGATTCACTCAACTGTGGTTTATCTTGGAAAACAGGTAGGGCCTGAGGGTAAAATGTCAGCAAATTTAAGTTCTGCAAAAGGATCTTCTAAAGAGAAGCTTACAGTTATCCCCTCTCAACAGCAAGTTTCACATTCTGAGCAGGTGTTAACACCTTTTATGCCAAACTGTTGCTAATCTTTAGGTTACAGTAATGAAAATGGGCACTGTTTCTGTCAGGTTAAACTTAGTGAGGTCCCTTCTATTGCTGGGAACAATTCCCACTATGTGCTGTCATGTAACAAAATAATACACTTGCTTTTTAGTAGACATGCTGCCAAACAAGCACTGTAGTTGCCTTTTATGAACAAGTGACCTCACAGCTCTCAGATTCATTGTTGTAAACATCATTAATGCTTCTATTAATCTTTAAGAGTGCTGGTAAGTTGTTTACTCTAACACTGTATATTTTCTTACTTGCATTCTTTTGGACCATATGCCTTCCTTCCATACAACCTCTGTCCCATCAAAGAGAGGACACCGAAGACCATCCCCTGGCTTCAGAGAGCTTGCAGGTGAATGGAGTTCAGGCTAGTACAGATGAAATACTCAGACTGGTCTAGTGCTAAACTGTATGTTATTTATTGTGCATCTTAAAAGTTCAGAGGAGGAGAGAACAATGTGGATTGAACAGTCAGGGAAGACTTCTTGTTGGAAGGAAAGAAAACTAGATTTCTGAGTGAGTATAGACCTTTATTGGCCTGAACAAGAGAAGTGAATGCAAGTAGCTTGACCACAGGAGGAGTATGGGGGGACAGAGGAAAATGAAACTGAAGGTGAAGGAGGAGGCAGTGTCTCAAGGACCTTTCCAACTACGTAGGGGAATGTGGACTTGATGGGTAAGTGACTGGAAGTCAATTTAAGGTGCTGAAAGGGGAAGTAAGACTTGAGGACTCTCTGAGCAGAGGTGGCCAATGTTTTCACTATCCCATAAAAATGGAGCTTAATAGTAGTGGTCAGAACAAACCCTATGCATAACTCACTGAACTGAGAAAAGTCAGGAAGGAAAAACCCTCTCCATCACACATGCTAACCAAGAATGCAGTTCTTTATTCCACCTCAAATCCACTATGGCAGGGAATGATAGCAATTCTAAGGCTGTGCGAATCAGCTCTTTTAATTTGTGAACTGAGGCTGAAACAGAGTTCATGTCAGGGACTGGAGGGCCCATTGAGATGGTTTAGGCAAATTGAATTTAGGAAGGGTATACTGTCGATTTTGTGTTCAGGTTGAGGGTCTTTAATTTTTGCCAAAGCACATTTTCTAGAAGTTAAGGCTGAGTGTTTGAACTTGAACTCCTTTTTCTACCTTCTAATTGGTTTTCCAAGATAGAGAATTTGTTTGCACCTAATTTGAGTCTTATACCCCCTTTTATATTTTTTTTAAAGCTTTTTAAAATTTTTTTTATTTATTTATGATAGTCACAGAGAGAGAGAGAGAGAGGCAGAGACATAGGCAGAGGGAGAAGCAGGCTCCATGCACCAGGGGCTGATGTGGGATTCGATCTTGGGTCTCCAGGATCACACCCTGGGCCAAAGGCTGGCGCTAAACCACTGTGCCACCCAGGGATCCCCCTTTTATATTTTTAATTGCATTCTTTAATCTCCTAGATGAAATGAACTTCTTTCTCCTGACCACTCTGAGGGAAGATAGTTATCCAATGATGGACAAGGAGAGTAGTCTGTGCTTAATATGTGAAAAGACTTCGTACCTTGAGCTCACTGATGCTGAGATTTCTACTAAATGCAGACCCTTACCAATTGGGAATTTGTATCTTTACATACGTCAGCACTATATGAGATGCTAGCTAATGTGTACTCTGAATCACTAAATAAAGATTGGTTAAGATGTAGAATCCCACCATCTTGGAGTTAGATGGCAGTGTGTAAGAAGTTGTGGTACAATGAAAAGGGATTTGTACTTAAGATTACATATCCTGGGCTTGCATGCCTTTCCTCTTACCAGCTGGATGATACTGAATAACTCACTTGATTTTTTAGAGCCTCAGTTTCTCTGTACAATGACTTTGTGTAAGGAATTACATGAGACAGAGAAAGCCTAGTTTCCTGCCTCTCTCATCTCATACCTTTGAAACCAGGTCCATTTAACTCATATTCAGCGTAAGCTCACCTCAATGGAAAATAGACTCCTTAGCAATAAGGGGGGAATTTAATGAGCCCAACTGCATGATTTTAAAGAGCTCAGCCCTGTTAATGTGGCTGTATATTCTGTTTTGACCTTAATAATCAGGCTCTGGTCCTATTCTTAGGGCATAGAGCAAAGGTTTTGAAACTAGCATCTCCAATGCTAGAGGATCTGGATTCCAGTCTTGCCTATAACACTTTTTAAGACGTGTGGCCTTAAGAGCATTAGTTGGAGTCTCTAGGACTCTGATCCTTCCTCTTGTACCCAGGGAAATGATAAGATATACCTACAGGAAAGCTTAGCACTGTGTTCAGGGACCATTCTTGGTCTTGCTCCAGCCTTGTATTCCAGTTGAATGGAGACCCTGCATGATTTCCAAGTTCCCCTAGGACCTGGACCATGTCTTGCTTTTTTCTAGTTCTCTTGGGTACTGAAATGCCATTTGCACATCCAGCCAGATCAGTGTTGTTCCTGTGGGACAATGTTGTCCCTATGGGATGTCCATGACACCAGAGCAGGCTCATCTGTTATCTGCTGCCCAAGGCTCCTTGTGCTCTTTTGCAACACCAGAAAGCCACAGCTAATTTCCCAGATTCTTCTTGCCCCCTTTCTCTAAATTCCTTTGGCTACTTATGGTAAATGTGCCTGAGTCAATCTTCTTGCCTTTCTGGTTCAGTTTAGTTTCTGGGTCCTGATTATATTATTATCTAGAGGTTTGTTGGTCATCTCAAGGAAAATTACCGAGAAGAGTTGACAAAATTGAAGGCTTAGACATTTTTAACCAAAATACAAGTGATCCAAATTGGTTGCTATTTTCTGTGATAACAAATGACTTCAGAAATAATGATACAGAGCAGATAATTTTTTAAATTAGAGACATTTGATTTGTCTCTCTAAGGGAAAGGTGATGTATTAATAATGAGGAGGAAAACAATGCATTTGAAAGAAATCTATGATATGTAGAGACCATTTAGAAGAAAAGAATAGAAATAGTTAATTTATTATTGAAAATAATGCCTGTCATCATTCATGAAAACTCTCATATTACACATTTAAAAAAATGGAAATACAACTTTCTAACCTGTTTGGGTTTTTTCATTGGATTTTGAGCACACTCACTGAAAGTATAAAACTGCAATATCTTCCAGGTAGTTCGTAGGAACATCTGATTGACAGTAGGAAAGAAAATTTACTAGCTGAATTTCATAAACACATTAGTGTAAAAGTGTAGGGTTGAACCACTGAGTATGATGACTCAGGGAGTGTAGCTATAGACTTGTCTTCCATGCGATCTACTTTTTTTCATGATATTTGTTATCAGATTTAACAGCCACTGACGCTGTTTTTCCAGTGTTAAACTAAAGATTAAAAAATAACGAAGCACATCCTATGACATTGCTTTCTCTCAAATATTTTTATTATAATTAGAGCAGATAGGCTTTTTGTGCCATATAAAATGTTATGCAATGAGACAAGATGTAAATATAAAAGCATGTCATTTATTCATCTTTGTTTCATGATCTAAAGTATTTTTTGTGTATATTTAGTAATGTACACATTAAGGCAATAAGGATGTGTCCTTGCTTTTTATTTTCTCCCCGATGGGGTGAAGAATCAAGACCATATTGTCCAATGTATAGGATATTTTGCTTGGGAAGAGAAGCCTGTAATTCTGAAGGGCTGTCAGGTGGAAATGGTAATAGATTTGTGTTGTGTTGCTCTACATAGGTATAGGATTAATAATCATAATGGTCAACATTTATTGAACATTTCCTATGCACCAGGCACCACACTAAGCACTTAACATCGATTGTTTTATTTATTCCTCTTTTCTACCTTAGGAGACAGGTATCATTACCATCCTCATATCAGAATGGAGGAGGCTCAGCTGATAGAGCTCCAGTAAGTTTCACAAAGCCGCACATAAGGAAGGCAGAGCTAAAGGTTGAATTCACATCTTTCTGACTCTAAAAGTTTGTGCTGTTAACATTATCAGGCTTAGCATAATGACTGATAGTCATTCATTATGAAAGTTACCCACAGAGGAATGAATGGACTGTATCACTAAACACTTGGTTCTTTACCTCTGTAGAGGTGTCCAACTAAATGCCCGGAAGGGTTTCTTCATGAGTGGTGTGACTGTAATTTATAATAAATATTTCATGCTTGTCCCCCCTCCTTGTGCAGAACTTCTGGGTTGGTGAACATGTGGAGATTTGGGGAGAGTGGTGGGCATATAAGCTTTGAATCTTTTCCTTACCCTTGCCCTATGCATCTCCTGAGTTCTATTTCTTTCTAATAAGCTGGTAATCTACTAAGAAAAATGTTTCTCTGAGTTTGATAAGCCACTCTAGCAAGTTAGCTGAACCCAACGAGGGATCATTGTGTCTAGTGAAGTTTGGCTCACTTTCTGCTTCCATCTTTAGAGCTCTGAGGGTGCCCTCTTTAGATTACCACCTTGCGAGGTAGGGTAAGAGACTGAATAACTCTTCTGCAATTGTTTAGAATATGTTAGCCCCAGAATAAGATTCTTGCTCTCAGCTCAACAATTGACCTTTACACATAACCATATCTGGATAGAAAGAAATCATGTGGTCTAGTGGCAAACTGAATCAAGGGAACTAAACTGAAGATAAATATTAGACAAAACAGGCCTGCATGTAAAAAATTAAAGTTTATGACAGGCTAATGTGCAGCTAGCTCTCACTGTTGATGTTATTTGTAGTTTTAATTTAGAGCTTTGTATCCGTGGTAAGGGCATATTTCAGTGTAAGAGGATATCCAAGCTGGTTTTGCCTGAGATACCAAGGGATGAGAGATGCTACATTCTGGTTGCTTGGTTCTTAGCTTCTCATGAAAATTGAACAGGAAAATGCTGTAGAGATCTTATGAGAAGGGTTTCTGGGGATGATTGTGAATATACCCTTCCCAGCCCTCTCTATGAGGAACTGTGGACGTTGCCTGCTGCTTCACATAGGTTGAGAAAATGACTTGAAGACCATGTTGCAGGTTTCTTAGCAGTCTCCTCCTACTTGGAGGACATAGTGACCAGTTTCTGACTTGGGCCAAGTGAGAGGCTGGCTAAAGTAGCAATAGACCAGAGGACTGCTATTTGGGAAGTAACAGAAGTCCTAAGGGCGGGTTATGCAGTCACAGTTCTGACCCAGACTTCTCTCAGAGGACGGACTGGAAAAGATCTTTGTCTTATACTTATGTAGCATATATGATTGACAAAGCTAATGCATGTTATCTCGTTTGACTTGACAGTGAGTTTCTGAGATGAGCATAATTATGATTCTTGTCTTAGAGATAAGGGAGGCAGCGCTCACAGTATAAAAAAGAAACAAGGGCAGCCCTGGTGGCTCAGCAGTTTAGCGCCGCCTTCAGCCCATGGCCTGGTCCTGGAAACCCGAGATCGAGTCCCACATCAGGCTCCCTGCATGGAGCCTGCTTCTCCCTCTGCCCGTGTCTCTGTCTCTCCGTCTGTCTGTCTCTCTCTCTCTCTGTGTGTGTCTCATGAATAAATAAACAAAATCTTTAAAAAAAATTACAAGAAAAAGTCATCACTTAAAAAACAAACAAACAAACAAACAAACAAAAACAATCCTCCTCCGAGAAACCCCCAAAAGACCAAAAACACTCGTATTTCTAGATTCAAACCAGAAAGAATCATGGTTAAAACTTAGCAACTACCTTAATAAGTGTTAGGCAACGTTGTAAAGGCCTTCCTGTATTGAAGTCCTTTAGTCCTGCCCACACTCTAGAAAGAAAAGGTAGTCTTATTAGCTACATTCTATAGATAACTGAAACTTTCAAAAGTTGTTTCCTCGACTTGTCTGCTAGAAAGCAGAAGAAATGGCAGGTGAACATGGCACTCTGGCTCCTTTGCCTTTACTGTGATGTTCTTTCCACTATAGCACATTGGCTACATAAGGACTTTTAAAATCTAAAGATCTCTCTAGGTTAGATTCACTGCCAACAAAGCATTGCCAAATGAAAAGCTTTTGGGACCTTCTTAGATGCCAATGTAAGAATAATTTTATTCAAACTACCGATTTGTGGCAAGCAGTTACTATTAAAATGCATAGGGGAGTCGCAAAAGAGTTAATATTTTAAACAGTTTGCACCCTTCCTTGCAACTCATTTCTAACATTAATTATTTAGGAAGCTATTTCTTAGGTACACTTCAACTTAGCCTGAGTAGATGATCACAAGTTCCAAATGGCAAACATTAATAAGGTGTCAGTGTTGTGCTCAGAACACTGAGTATGTTCTGTTGGCTTCATCCATGCTCTACACCTTCCCCGCCGTGGTGTGCCAGAAAGTGGGATGAACTGGGCTGGAGTCAGACATTCCTGGCTTCTGTTCTATCAAGTACCTAATCTCTGAGTTTTGAAATCCTCATTTGTAAATTGGGAAAAATCCATGCATACTATTTTTGAGAGGTGGGAAGATGAGGTGAATAGGTGTTCAATAAGTATCACTATCCCTATTTCTTGTGTCCCCCTATCATTTTGTAATCCCATTTTGTGAGTTTTGGCAATTCAGTCATCATCTGTGAACCTCAAATTTACGACCCGTAAAATGGAACTATCAAAATATCTCACAGGGCTTTTGTAAGACTGTATTATTTAATACCAAGTGCAAGCGCTTTTTAAGTTAGGATTCCTGTTACCCACCCCCATACCATCCATAAGGGCCTCTTCAAGTAAGCAAGTCTTGCTCTTGTTGCTGCTTTAAGCTTTAAAAGCAATCCTATACCCTGTTTCATCTTCTCCCTTTCTTTTCCTTCTTCTCAACAGCTTTTAGACAGAGAGAGGAACATTGTTTTGCTCTTCCTTGTGTTTAAGGCTCAGAAGGGTCTGGTTGCTTGCTTACAGGTTCTCACTGGCAGGACCCAGGCTGGAACATGGGTCTATGGCTCTTCTTGGTGTCTTGGCAAGTGAATCTGTGTTCACTTGGCTCCTGTGGTTTGTTCCTTGTCCAGAGAGACCTTGATGGGTGATCTTTATTAGGAGGCTCACCTGATTTCTTCCCTGCAGTCCACCAAATATCCTGCTCTCTTCCTTGCACCACTATCTTTAAAACCCAGACTGGTAAAGGAGGAGCTCCCCACTACTTGAATGCAACATTTTTTTGCAGGGTGTTTGCAATGGGTAAACGCATGATTAAACCACAGTAGAACATTTTTGTAATGTCTACTGGAGATGAAAATATTCTTCCTTAGAGCATTTGTCACTTCAGGGTTCACACTCTGGAATGTCCTAATACATTCCTCTGAAAACAGCAGCTGCTTCCCTTCCATTATCCATACAGACAGTTTAAAACTCAGACCTGCATTTTCATTAAGGGCCTACTATGTGCAAACCCTGTGTGCCCTGTGGGTGCCCAGAGATTAATTAAACACAGCCCTTACTCTGGATTTTCTGACACCAGAATCAGATGGTGACCTCTCACATCACTTCATTGCTCCCAGCCCTGAGCCACTTGATCTGCTTGCTGGCTGGTGAGTCCTCTGGGCTGCATTGCTTCTGTACTCATGCCTGGGGAGGACATCTTACCAGAGGGACATGTCAAGAGTTTGGGAGCAGGGCCATTCTGCTAGAACATGCCTGTGTTTGCATGTTTTTGTTCTTAGCTGACAACCTATGAACACACATTGTGAAAGAGAAAGATGAGGTAAATGAGAGCAGTAAGGAAAAAATGGGTCCCTCAACAAGGATTAGAGAGAGATAAAAACCAGGTGCATGAGACCTGCACAGCAAGCATCCTCTAAAAGAAAAAAATGCAGAGTTGAGCGCATTTTTTGTGCCCTGATCTGGGGATTTAGCTATGAGGACAACCTGGTCCCCACCTTGAGAGTAGCACAGAATCTCATAACTAGACTTCTCTTGTGTCGTCCTCCCTCCTGTTCTTGTCCTGCCTGCCCTGCCCAGTGTCCTCTGCATTTCCCGGCTTCCAGGGGCTGCTCCCAATCCTTAAGGAGATTCCTGTGTTAGCTCTAATCTCTTAATGTGTGGCCTCCCTTAGGGATAATTGCAAATCTAGAAGAGTCTGCAAAAGATAAAAACACACTTTAAACCTCCCAACATTGAGACTGCAGTGGTGGAAGATAAGGCAGCAGTTCATTCTTTATGGAGGTGGGGCCTTGCCTGATGCCCTTCAGGTTTGCCATTGGAGTTGTCTCTCCTGCATGTGCCTGAGGGAGCCCTTGCCAAGGATCTGGCCCTCCCAAGCCAGCTCCAGAGACTGCCAGGTGCTGTCTGCTGACCCCACTTCTGGTGTCTCCTGGCCTTTGCTGAGGCTGGCTGTGCTCATGCGTGAGGGACTGAAGTGGTTTCATCCTATGGGATGCATCCTATGGCCATCCTTTAGTTCCAAGAGTTGAGTTTCTGCTGTTACTAACTTAAGAGTAAATCTATAGCTGGTTTAAGTTCTTAACGTACCAAAAGGATCTCAGCATTTAAAAGGTCTACATGAATTCTGTGTGGAAGAGGAGCCTGATCTGGGAAATACAGTGTTTGGCAGGATGCTGTATTTTCCTTTCTGGTAGAGAGAATTTCTCCTTCCATACAAGGTTCTTCATGCTGAATCTGAATATGCTGAACTACGGACCGGCAGTGACACTGGAAGCCCCAGATTTGTGAATATATTGTTTAGACACTAAGCACTTGAGAGAAGAGACTTAGAGGACGTAGAGTCCATTTTCCTCTTTTCTTTTTAACCTCTTGAAGCATATTATTTTCATTTTGTGGATGAAGAAACTGATCCTAAAAGGATCAGTCCTCATTATCAGGGGGAAATGGGAACCATTGAGGAAGAATAGGGACGGAGCTTCACGCAGCTCATTTGGGACTTGTTTCTCTGTGAACTCTCTCTAGACTTGTCTTCACATCTGACTTCAGGTGATGACATTCAGGCTTTATTTAAAAATTAATGAGGTAAGGACATGCTTACCTCACAAGAAGGTATAGACGATGAAAATATAATTCAGAGACTCTGCAAGTGGATTGAGTATGGTTACCTAAGTGCTTTGGAGTGGATCCCATGGGACTTATCTCTCCCTCTAGAAACCTCCAAACCTGGAGTCTATCATTATCAATTCTTGGGTTTCACACTGCCTTCTCTAGGCCTCTCTTACAAAAATGGAAATTCCTCTAGAAAGAAGAACATCATGACCCAAACATGTTGATGTACACTGATGGATCAAGTAATAGTCTTGCTGATGGAAAAGACAAGCTGCTTGTAGGAGAAAACACAGTCAACAGGTTAGAGGAATGAGGAGAAGAGGTGAGCAGTATGAAAACCTCACCTTCTTGATGATCAGTTAAGAGAAGGTTCTTGCCCTCCTTGAGCTGCCATGCTCGGGCAGCAACCTCACCCTGAACATCATTTCAGAAGAAAAATCTGACCCTATTTTCCTAGCATTGACAATGGCAGCAAAGTTGCCTCAGCTAGACACCTAACTGATAAAAGCAACTGTATAATTTCCATTGTGCCCATTTTTGTAGTCACGACGACATCCTTAGATCCTTACAACATTGACAGCCAGGGAGATAGCTAATAATTCCTTTCCAATAATCACCAGCCCCTGTGTAAAAGGACTTCTGGCCCCATATGCAGGATGGTTCTATGTGGGATGTACTTAGGTGAGGCATGGGGGAAGGAAGACTTTGGGGGTTATTAGGGTTGAGGGGCAAAAATCACTGTCCTCACTTGGGTCCATGTCTGACCTAGAAGTAAATCACATAGCAATGATTCTTTTTAGAACTGTGTCCCCTGTTGAACACGTCTCCCCA
The DNA here is from genome assembly GCF_053574225.1 of Canis aureus. NCBI lineage: Eukaryota > Metazoa > Chordata > Mammalia > Carnivora > Canidae > Canis > Canis aureus. Next base: position 53,629,814 of record NC_135621.1, read on the forward strand.
GTCCTCCAGGTGCCACCATTACTGTACCCTGGAATTATAGCAGCTGCCCCTTAGTAGGTCTCCCTTGAGTGTATAGTCTGTACCTACTGGCCAATCTACAGACCAAATAATTGTCATCTTGTTGCTCTGCTGCTCAAAATCTTAGAGCTTACTCTTTAGTAGTAGGCCTGAACTCCCCTCTTTTAATTTCTTTTTTCGAATCTTACCAAACCCAGTCTATCCTAATGCAGTTCTACTCCTCAGTGTGTAGCTTCTTTTGAGTTGGGACTTAGTTTCTCCCCCTCCTCTGCCTACTTCATGGTCTTTTCACCTTATATGCATTTGCTCATCTCTTCCCACCCCTCCCTGCCACAGGAAGTCCCTCTTTTCTGTCTTTCCAAATTTTATTTATCCCTTAAGTTGCAGCTAAGTGCTCTGATTACTGCAGCCCAAAGTATTGGGTCAGTCCTCTCATTTATGACCAGTACCACACAGCTCTACAGATGTGTTGCTCCCAGCGATTAATGGATGCTAGCTAACCTTTCTCCACCAAAGACTGAGCAGCTTGAGAGCTGTCCATAGATGTCTCCTATATTTCTCACAAGGCCATGCCCTCCATCCTTTTTCAACCACCCCGTTTATAAACTATTACTCTCTACTTGGCCTGCATTATCTTTCTTTATACCACTAACAACACCTAACATTATCCAGCATTGTTTCTTCAACTAGAATATAAGTTCCATAAGGGCAGAGGCTTCATCTATCTTGCCATCCTTTGTATACCCAGTAACTGCTACAAAGCCTAGAATATAGTAGGACTTCAGTAAATGATTGTTGAATGATTGAATGAATGAGTTTTTATTTATTGGCCAATTCATATCCAAAGTGATGGAGGAGAAAAGGGGAATCAATCCTTTCCACTATGTATGTGGCTGCCATACTTCTAAAACTGAACCCTCAGATGGTCCTTTTCCCATCAGAAAAGAGAGCCAAACTTGGCTGTACACCCATAATACTCCAATTCATAGAGGTATAGAGGTATTGCACATTCCTGTCAGGAGAGCCCTGTAATCAGGGTCTATAGGCAAGGCCAGCTTACTGCTACAAAATGCATGGACTTTTACTACTCGGCCTACTTCACGGATTGCTCTGAGGTTCAAATGCAAGAAAGTATAACAAAAGGTGTTAAATTGTAAATCAACATAAAAATGGGAAGCATTAGTTGACCAGCTGGTGGTGTGAAGAACTGGAATTAATTTTTTTTTTTAATTATTTATGATAGTCACACAGAGAGAGAGAGAGAGAGAGAGAGAGAGAGGCAGAGACACAGGCAGAGGAAGAAGCAGGCTCCATGCACTGGGAGCCTGACGTGGGATTCGATCCCAGGTGTCCAGGATCACGCCCTGGGCCAAAGGCAGGTGCTAAACCACTGCGCCACCCAGGGATCCCTGGAATTAATTTTTATGGAGACGGCAAGGGATATTGCGGACAACGAGTATTGAAAATAAACATTAAAAGGCAGAGTTAGGAGCTCTCCAGTAGAACCCTGAAAGATAATGCAGTTTTGCTTGTTTGGAAGACCTTTCTAGATACATCAGAAGTTCAGTAAGAAGGATGCTTTTTTCCTTTGAGAAGCAAGAATTATGTATTCCCACATTTGAATACTGGTCAGTGGATCCTTTCCGAAAGAAAAAGTTAAAAAAGCTTTCAAAAACGTTAGGAATATTGATGGGGGCGGAATATCCCACCATCATCACTATTGTCATCAGCATCTCAAATGAATCCTTGCCAATGATCTCAAAAGGTAGATATTACTTTATTTTCTTTCTTTCTTTCTTTCTTTTTTTTTTTTAAATTTAAGCCTAGGGGAGAACTGTGGAACAAAGATAGATGAAGTCACTTATGTGGACTCTCTTAGCTAGTAAATAACAGGGTCAAGAATTTAATAAGAATTGCTAACATTTATTAAGAATTTTCTAAACATCAGTCTTTGTTCTTAATGACTTCTTTAATATAATACAAAGATGCAGGTTAATGTTATTCCTGGCTTATAGAAAGGAAGACTGAGATTGAGAAATAAAACCATTCCTTAAGGTCACACAACTAGGAAGGGCAGGAGCCAAGACCTAAGCCTAGACAGGTGGCTCTGGAGCCCATGTACTTCTATACTACTCTGTGCTGCTGCCTGAGTCCCTAGTATCTGTTCTTTGAGATGTCCAACATATGGTTCAACTTTTATAATCAGAGAAGCTATTTTCATTACTCTTACTAAATAAAATGAGGGAGGAATACAGAACAGAAAGTGGGGGATTTAAGGGAGGGATGGGGAAGAAACAGCCTGAGTTGCTTAGGTGAGTTCTAATGAAGACTCTCCTGGAATTATTCCTGGCTGGAGAAAGCAGATGGTGTGGCTGCTGTTAACAGGGATCCTAAGGAGGGTCTAACAAGCCTGCCTGTGAGTAGAAGATGGTTGTCAGTTGGGGAGGGGCCCTACCCAGCTGTGTGAAGGGTTTGCTAAAATGGAATTAGGGCTTATTGAGAAGTAAAGAGCAACATCCAGCTGCCTGAGAATTACATTGACAGGATGCAAAGGCAAGAGAATATTGTGTAAACCTTATTTACAGATCAATAGATAATCTTTCATACACAAAAGGTCAGCTCCAGGAAGGCAGAGCAGCAAAGAAAGAAATATAGCCTGCAAATACAATATTGACTTAAAAAATGCACCCAGATGAATCCTTTGATGTATATTCTTCTAGTCAAAGTACATTTCTTTATTCATGAGTTTTTTTCTAACCACTTTAGGTTCCTCAGTGAGGTATGAAGGCAGTGATGAAGAATGTTGATTTCTAGTTGTCTTGAATTCTGTGCCATCAAATGATGAGCATGAAATGGAATCAATGCTGAAAATTTCAGAACAACATTTCTGTGTGTGTGTGTGTGTGTGTGTGTGTGTGTGTGGCAATTAGGATGCTCAAGTCAAATGGAAACTTACCCCTAACCCCTTGTAATTTCCTGCTTTGGTGGCTATGATAATAAACATTTATCCTGGCTTCAGGAAAATAAACAACTATTCAATCCTCCTGGTTCCCTCTGGATTCCTTCATCCATTTTGTGTTTCTCCTTTGCCTTGAAGCAAGTAGTTCATCATCCCAAAGAGTATCTGAAATCGTTGCCATCCACCTCTACCTGGCTGCTGGATTGTAAGGCCATTTATGACTGCTGCTCAGACACAAATAAGCATGGAAGGAAAAGGAAGCTTTACTGGGCTTTGTTTCCATTATAGACTCTTTCAGATTAGAGGTCCAACTAATTTAGATCCCTTATCAGTATGGAAACTTTTTCAAAGGGCCACAGTCTGAGCCCTGAATAGAAGTATTGCTGGTAGAAGTGCCTCTGGAGTGCAGAGTTGATATGGTTCCCAGGGTCACCATATGCCACATCTGAAGGAAGAAAAGCCCACTCTTGAAAAGCCCACTCTTGGCAATAAGTCAAAAGACTTAAGATGGACAACTCTTCCTCTTAACTTCCTGGGGGAGATCAGCAAGGCAGTGGATGTGAAAGAATTTTACACACTGTAGAATTATATAAATATTTTTTTCAGAGTAATAAAGGAGGATACTTTGACAATGACACAGTTCCTCCAAACTGCATACAAATTCTTTTCTCAAATGCGCTGAGAACAGTAACCTCCTCTTATGAAAGGATGTGGCTGGAATGGGTCACCTACAGCTTTGTCTAAACTGGTGGGGGAGCCAGGCGGGACTGGGGACTGACTATTCAACCCTTCAGAGTGAGCAAAGGACACAAAGCAGAGGCTGGATTGATGACTGATGGCATAGATTTTAGCTTCTTCCAGCGTCAAAGTCATAGCCTGGCCCCTCTATTTGGTCAAAGTTTCCATTCCTCCCCCCTAGGGCTATGCCTTCTATGCCCACATCTTCCCAGTTCCTCCCCAGATCTAATCCCCTAGAGGGAAGGCTGAGGGTCCTCATTAATAAGAGTGAATGGTGTTGACCACAAAGTGTGGCCCAATGATGGGTCTAATTATGGATCTCTTGATTTAAAACTTGGCAATGATTCCTCATACCTTATTCACCTACTCCCAGCCCAGCGTTCTGACTACTATTCATGCTGTTATTATCAAGGGCAATGGAATATGTATTGAAGGGATGGTTTTCTTCTTGGCTCTATTCTCTGTAGGAGTACTTTTCACTTCACGTATGAGTGGCCGTCAACCTGCATGCTCTAACGTGATTTTATTCTGTTATTGAAGATTCTGTGGCTCCCATATTCCACTCAGACTATTTTTAAGTGTAAAGGGAGAGAAAGAAGGGAAGATGACAGTTGGGAAAGAAAGCAAAAAGGATTGAAAGAAGCCAACTGGGTAGTAGGCACTAATAATTTTCTTTGTATAATTATTATTTCTTCTTCTTCTTCTTTCTTTTCTTTCTTTCTTTCTTTCTTTCTTTCTTTCTTTCTTTCTTAGCACAGGAGCAGGAAGGGGGAGGGGCAGAGGGGGTAAGAAAATCTTAGGCAAGTTCTATGTCCAGTATGGAGCCCAATGCAGGGCTTGATCTCACAACCCTGAGATCACAACTTGAGCCAAAATCAAGAGTCAGACACTTAACTGACTGAGCCACCCAGGCATTCTTGTTTGTATAGTTATTTATAGTTTGTATACTGAAAAACAATTTTCAAAATGTTTTTTACAGACAAATCTTACCCTATTTACAGATAAGGAAACGGAGGCTTAGAAAACTTTGCTATCTACCTAATAAATATCAGTATCCCACCTGGAAATCAGTACCTTCTGCCATCATATATAATTTTTTTTTCTGTACTGCTCCATGAAATGTAAGGGCATTTCCCAAACTTGTCTTCTTAAACTCATGACAAACAGTGTAAGTAAAAGCTGAAGGTCTTAGTGACCACCATAACTCTTATTCAGCCCTTACTGGACTTTTCCTGAGAGTCGACTGGTAAACTCTGGTTGGCCAGAAATAATTATCCTATAAAATGCTCAGTACATTTATTAACGTTTTTGAACACTTCATACTTCGTGTAATATCTTCATATATCTCACTTGAGGGTCCTATACAAGTGTATCTCAGAGATCCAGCAATTGATCTAAGAGTAAATAGTGGGTTGAAGATGAAGTTATAGGCTTTTTAAAAAAATTCTAAGACCGATGCCTTTTTTGTTATGCCATATTTCTTCCACTGTTATGTGTCTAATCCAGGTTTGCCTCTGCAGACAGTATAGCAAAGTCCATTTGGGGAGCCAAGCCTCCCAAGTCTGAAACTAGAAGAGGTCATAACCCTGACTTCTGAGCATGACTGCCTACACTTGTGGGGCATAGTGCAAAATGAAATGCAGGGCTCTTTGTTAAAAACATGTTTAAGCATTTCAAGACAGTAACAGCAGGGAATTAAATGCAGTGGGGGGCCCTCTGGGTATGGGGTGCTTTTGAGCATCAAGCCCTATGTGACTGCAAGGGCAGTGAAACTAGCCCTGCCTCTGACAGTAACTCAGGAATTGACAACCTTGATTATTTCTCAGACCCTTTCCAGGGCTCCTGTCAGGGAGAGGAAGTTCCATGTCATAGACTCTGTTCTGTTATATCTTTTATTCCCTTAGTCACTCAGAACTGAGTGACTGTATTGTATACAATGGCCAAGTGTTGCTCATTGTACCTACTAACTCCAGTTCTTATGGATAAAAATTGAGGATTAGTCAAAGTATCACTAGCAGCTACTAATAATATGAGCATTCACCATGTGACAGGCATAGTGTAAAACTTTTTACATACTTTAAAGTGGTTATAAAGATGTCCTCTATTCTCTATCCTTCCTTGCATTGACATACCTTATTTTGTGACTTTGCAGCTTTTTCCATAAAAAAAAAAAAAAGTAAAGTCTATTTCTTTACCTCTTGAATCAAGGCTGGCCCCATGAGTTCCTTTGGCTAATAAAATGCTCCAGAAGAGGGATCCCTGGGTGGCGCAGCGGTTTGGCGCCTGCCTTTGGCCCAGGGCGCGATCCTGGAGACCCAGGATCGAATCCCACGTCAGGCTCCCGGTGCATGGAGCCTGCTTCTCCCTCTGCCTATGTCTCTGCCTCTCTCTCTCTCTCTCTCTCTGTGACTATCATAAATAAATAAAAATTAAAAAAAAATGCTCCAGAAGAGACAGTGTACTAGTTCAGGGTGTAGATCTCAAGAGGCTTAAAAGCTTTAGCTCTCTGTTGGGACCCCAAGACTGCCATTAGAACAAGTCTTTGTTAGCCTACTGAAATGAGCATCACTTTGTGGAGACCTGTCACCTCAACTGAGACCATCTGCAGCAGCCAGCCACCAGTTGATCTGCCACCAAACTGTAGTTACTTAAGTGAGCTTAGCTGAGGCCTGGCGAAGAGTCCAGGCCGCAGATCCATTCCACAGATCAACTCAGGTGAGAGGCAATAAATAGCTGTTGCTTTAAACCTTTTTTTTTTTTTTTGGCAGGGGTGGGGTTGATACATTATTATATTATAGGTAACAGATATATATCTATCATTACTATTATTTCCATTCTTGTGACAGGGAAATAAACTTTGAGAGATTAAGTTCTAGCCTATGAAAAGTAGCTAGTGAAGGGGCTTAGTGTGACTTCTAGCCCAACTTCTTTTTTTTTTTTAAGATTTATTTATTTATTTATTCATCACACACACACACACACACACACACACACACACACACACACACACACACACAGTGGGGGGGAGGGAGAAGCAGGCTCCATGCAGGGAGCCCGATGTGGGACTTGATCCCGGGTCTCCAGGATCACGCTCTGGGCTAAAGGCGGTGCTAAACCGCTGAGCCACCGGGCTGCCCTACTTCTAGCCCAACTTCTTATGTGGCATTTTATGGGGTCCTATCCTAGTACTCTGGGCTCTGTCAGGCACTCAGCTATTTTGAAAGCCATTTGAATGGAAGAAGCAGGGTTTTTGCTGATGGGGCAGGCTCAAAGGATGGAGCTCAAACACTAGGAATCTCTCTGCTGATACAATACCATGTCTATTATTAACTAAAACTCACAAAATAAATCACTGTAATGTATCAAAGAAAAAATGCATATGTGCAGAACCAAAGAGATGATGTCTTTGAGGTCGAGGTCACAGCTAAATGCTAGCACAAATTCTGGCTGCATCTTATTAACACTAAATTATGACTGAGTTCTGCAAGAGGTCCATGTGACAATTCCATTAATGCAAATGGCATGGCTTATGATGTCTGTTTTTGTAAATGAAAATAAAAATGCAATTATATTAGTGGAACTCACTTATTAAACTAAAATAAAATCCGCCGGGGATTCCCGGGTGGCTTAGCGGTTTAGCACCTGCCTTTGGCCCAGGGCATGATCCTGGAGTCCTGGAATCAAGTCCCACATTGGGCTCCCTGCATGGAGCCTGCTTTTCCCTCTGCCTCTCTCTATCTCTCATGAATAAATAAATAAAATCTTTTTAAAAAAATCCACCAGCAAGTGTTATCCCACATCTTTTATAAAAAACTGTTGTTCCCCGGAGTAGCAAGTGGACATTTTACTAAAACAGGAATACACAATTTGTTTATAGAGGGGGCACCAGAATATCTATAAAAGTTCTTACAAATATCGTAGGTTGGGAAGGCTCTGGAAGGCATCAGGGTCGATGTATAGCAGGTTGTTGGCCTTTTCAATTCTACTGCAAAACAGAAGAACATGCACATGAACTAACATTAAGAAATGCTGTAGTATTTTTCACATTATACAAAGAGTATATCAGTCATTCACCTACTTATCCATCTATCCATCCATCATTTTAACAAAAAGTTGAGACTGCATGCAGTGTTTTTACTACACCAAACTGTACACACTAAGTATTAACCCATTTTTCTCCCATAACTAATGTCCTCTTGCGACCTGTTAATCATAGCCAAACAAAGCACTGGTTGACTGGGTCCTTTTCACTCAGTACACTGCATCTTGAAACCAGTAAGTGTCTGAGGAGGCTAAGAGGGCAGGGATGAGACTTAGGGAAAAAAAAAAAAAAAGTAAAGAGGCAAAGGAAAACAAAGGTCACATGAAAAGCAGTGGACATCTCTGATTTTAACCAGCACAGTAGCTGGGAATGTGCTGGTGATTTCCTTCCAGCTATAGACAGGTTGCTCTCACAGTTCCTGAAATGTGGTGACTTCTGCCCTTATTGGCTTTTTCTGTGTCCTGATCAATAGTCTGGAGGTGAGCATGTTCACATTTGGATTCCAACAGAGAGAGGCTGCCCTTTCCTCATCTTGCTGGATCAATGTATATTTGCAGAGATGCTCTGTGTTAATTACTTCCTCCCTGTTTCATTAGCTTTTATGTTGCAGTAACCTGTAGCTACCCAGATCCAAGTGCCAGGTAATTAATTATTTTAAGTACAGTCAGTGCTACATGGGGGTGAGCACCTCTCTATGCGGGGAAGAGATGAAAGAGGCATTCCATTAGCTCCACTGCACAGTGAACCACAGAGAAGGATGCTTGCTTGATTCTGTCCAGAGGGCTGGCTGTCCTTTGGTTCATTTCTTTGACATTCCCTGTGGGTTCTGAGACCCTGGTCAAAACTCTTTTCCCAACTAAGATAAGGAGAGACCAAACAGAAGAAAGGAAGGAAGGAACAGGAAGGCAATGGGGGAGAGCCGGGGAAAGCATCGTTTACAGAGGCTTAATGGTATTGAGCAATAATGCAGGTAGGAGGCAGAATGGGAGAAGGAAGGAAAAGGAAAGGGTAGTCTGCTAGTATGGACAGACCAAGTGCCATTTCTAAACAAATATATGAATTATGTGAATGTGTATATGTATATATATGCTTGGCAAATGCTAAGATATTTTTAAAAAAATAATGTTAGGATTTATTTTCAAGTCCTTATCCTGCTGTGGGTTTGGCTGGGTAACTTTAGATTAGTCTTGCAGCTTCTCTGTGTCTTTCATCCTCATCTGTAACATTAAGAAAGTGGTTTGGTGGCTTTCCTAACTATGTTCTGTGGGAATTTTGTGAGATATTAATATATGCCCCAGAAGAAGAAACCTTTTCAATAATAGTGGTTGAGAAATCCTCAATAAAATATCCTCCTTGGAGATTCTAAGTATGCATTTGCATGTTATAGATTCTGAGTTTTCCTATAGTAAGTGAATCTAATTTTATTTGCCCAGTGTTTCCTAATCTTATTTGACCCTAGAGTTGTTTACCTTTTTTAAAAATAAAACAATAATTTCCTGAGTGTTTAATGATAAACAGAATATACTTTGGAAAAATTGGGACCAGATAGTCCCCAGTCTCTTCTGCCTTGACATTTTATGATTCTGTGAATTAATTTATTGTAATTATAGGCTGGTGTGAAACAGAAATGTACCTGTATGAATACTGACAGGTGTGTAAAATGTGAATGCCAAAAAGAGAAAGCAAATTGGGTTGTAATAAGGAACCAAGGATCGTTATGACATACTGACTCTATGCTAGTTGATGGTTAGGTCTAATTTATATATAACTCCTTTATTCATCACAGTGATCCTATTATTATTATTCTCATTTTACAGATAAGAAAACTAAGTCTTGGAATGATTTTGTATGTTGGCCAAGATTTTACGGTGATATATGGTATAGGCAATATTCAAGTGAGGATTGCCTATCTTTAACTATATCATGTTTGTTTTGGACTTTAACTCTGGAATAATTTTAAATGAGAGGATGAGATGGAGGTATCTTCAGTTGCAGAACAAGGTCCTTGGGTCTACCATTGAAAAAAATCTGGGGCGGAGGGAGCAGGACAAGACTAGGTTCTGGGCTGGTACCAGGATGGCCAGGCAGAGAGACACAACCATGCCTTTTGGGCAAATTTTGACAATTTCTAGAGATTAGAGACTAGAGCAGAGAGCCTTCCAGGGATGTACACAAAATTTAAGGCTATTGCCAACAATCATGAGCAAACCCCACAGGATCTTGCTTACATTTCATGTAATTTGGACAGGTTGGAGAACACGTTTGCCTCTATCACTTCCAAGACTTCATTCTGTGAGATCTCTCTGCAAACAAACAAACAACAAACTGTAATTTAAGTCAGTTCAGCTATACCACTATTTATATATAAATCCACAGCTATTTATATATAAATCCACAGATGGATTTAGGGCTCATCATAGAGCCCCCTGCCTACAATGATTCCTGAGACACACACAACTCTATTCCTTCCCTCAAGGGAGTCAGCTATAATAATGAGACAAAGCTAACATATGAGATGCTAATACTTATAGAACAAGAGAATAAGCCTAAGGTGATGGCTCAGTTAGTTTATAGGTTATTCAGTCTACAGATGTAGCAACTGAGGCCCAGAAAGGGAAAGAGAATTGATTAAAGATATTTACAGAATATACAGGATGAAGATAAACTTTAAGTTCCTTAGATCCTGCAGAGGTCAGCAAACTTTCTGCAGGGCTAGATGGTAATATCTTTTGGCTTTGTGGGTCATTTGATTTCTGTCACAACTGCTCAATTGATAATGCAATGCAAAAATAGCTGTAGATAACTAAGTGTATGAGTATGATTGTCCAATAAAACTTTATCTATAAAAATAGGTGGCAGGGTGGATTTGTGCCATGGGCTCTAGCTCAATGATGTTGCTCTACATCATGGAGTCAATTTCTTCTCTCTGCTAATCTAGCTATGGGAGATGAGAACCTCAATTCAGTCTTTTTTAAAAGGAGCATGACTTTAAATACCTTCTCCCTCCGTACCATTACCTAAGTAGGGGTTGTTACTGCAGGGCCCTTGGTCTTAATGTCTTGACCTAAAATACCCAGAAAAGATCTTTCAGGTCTCAGTTTTTTTTGTTTTTTTTTTTTCTTGCTGGAGTAATTTGAGGACAGTGGAGAGTGAAGTCCACTATGCCAAAGCCCAGAGCTTGAGAAGATAGAGGGTGGCTTAATCACTTAATGTTTATAAAGTGGCTCACAGATGAAACGTGCTATTATTAGGCCTCCAGAGGAAGGCTCATGCAGTTTTAATGTGGCAGCTGAGAGTGTCTCAGGAAATCTCATAGGCAGCATGCATTCTAATTGGCTGAGGCAGAAGCACAGTCGGCTGGCCTGGGATTTAGCTGAAGAGCTCTAGAAAGTCTCTTGATCAGGGACAAGCCTGGAGGGCAGAGCATGGAGGAAGTTTTAAAGGGGAGATGTGATTATGAGCAGCAGCCATCTCAGTGAGGGGGAGCTGGTGACATCTGGAGCTTGTCAACTCAGTGGTAGAGGGTCACTTTTCACAGGCCCCTAGGAGTGAGAGAAAAGAGCCTTCTTATTCTATGATAGCATTTTTTCATGATTTACCTCGTAAACTCATATATTCACAATTTTTATAGTTGAACCATAGGTAAGGGTGGGGTGTGTGTGTATGTGAGATAGAACACGTTGGCCATTTATTTTTCTCCTCTGTCCTATAAGTGGAAAGAATACTGGGAGCTACAGGAATGGGGAAGAGAAAGGGGTGTTAGACCTAGAAAAAGAAGATGTTAATTTGAACACTTAAAGGAATTGAATGAAAAGGTTGTATAGGGGAAGGGTAAGTCATGGAAGAAGAACTACATGATAGACAGGGCTTAAATCCAAATGGGGCCATATCTTCCAAAAATGATTTCTAGGTTCACTTGCTGCAACCAGTAGGTTTGGTTCAGTACTTATCTCAGCCTAATATTACCTAAAAGGTAGGTATTTCTCCTTTCCTGAATTCATGTGCTGAGAGTTTCCTATCTGGATTCCCTCCTTCCCTCCCTCCCTTCTTTCATTTTATCAAGCAGAACTACAAATTATTAGAATGAACAAACCAAAGAACACTTCTAAATTATTTCAGAAGGTAGTTCATATTTTATAGTATCAACTTATAGGACAGGGTAGGGGGTTGTGTAGGGGGAGGAGGGGCCTTTGGCTGGATAAGGTTTGAGGGAAAGTGAACAGTAGTGGAAAAGCACATCACCGAGAAGTTCAGAGATCTTGTTTCAGTCCGACCTAGTGCCATCTCTAGTTATTTCTATTATCATTTATTACATATCTATATTTACCAACTACTCCATATACACTGTCTCTAATCCTTTTGACATGCCTGCATTTTGATCTCCATGTTAAAAAAGAGCCACCTCTGACTGATTGCAGGGCTGGAACACTTTCTTTTACACATCCTGCCTCCCAGGCCACCTTGAGCCCAGTGTTTCCACTCCTGTGTATTTACTCAAGATAAATAAAAATGTATGCCTTCCCAAAGTCTTGTAGACAAATGTTCATTGCAGCTTTATTTGTAATAATCCAAAGCTGAGGACAACCCAATGGATAAACTATAGAATATCCATATGATGAAATACTCATCAATAAAATGGAATAAACTGTGGATACAACATGGTTGAATTTTTAAAAAATTATGTCAAGTAAAAGAATGCATACTGTATAATTCCACCTATATGAGGTACTAAAACAGGAAAAACTAATTTATGGTGACAGAAATCAGAGTAATTGTCACCTGGGGCCTGGGATGGATGTTGCTGACAGAGAGAGGTAAGGGGAAACTTTCTGGGGTGATGAAAATGTTCTGTATCAAGACTGGGGAAATAGTAACATGAGTATACATGCTTGTCTAACTTGTTAAACTTAAAATGAGTGCATTCAGGGGCACCTGGGGGGCTCAGTCAGTTAAATATCTGACTTCTGCTCAGGTCATGAACTTGGGGTCCTGGGATTGAGCTCCTTGTCAAGTTCTGTGTTCAGTGGGAGAATCTGCTTGTCCTCCTCCCTCTGTCCCTCCCCCTACAGTGCTCTTTCTCAAATAAAATATTTTTTAAAATGGGTACATTTATTGTGTATAGAACAAAAGTTATTTGAAAGGTGACTTTTATGCAAGGGAAGGAGAAGAAACTCCTTTTTGTTTGTGTTTTGAGAACTCTGAATTAAGAGAATTAAAAGAAGAATCTCGATCATATTGTTTGGCTAGAGGGTGGTGTTCAAATCCTAGTTCTATCCTGGTGATTTTGAATAAGCATCCTTCCCCTCTTGTCCATTGCTGCCCCTCATCTGCAAAGTGAATAGTTGGACTGAGGCATAGTTTCTCAACCCTGACTGTATGTTAGAATCTTCTGGTGGACCTTAAAAAAATTTCCAAAGCCTGGGTCCACACCAATGAGTTGGATTTTAGTCTGGAGTGGGACTCTGGTATTATTATTTTTTCTCCCTTTAATTCTCCAAGCAATGGTGATTCTCATATGCGGGAAAGATTGAGAACTGCTGGGTTAGATGATCATTAAGGTCCCTTTTAGATCAATGGATTTTATCTTAAAGTTTGCTTCAGGAACAAGAAGGGCCAATTTTCCCTTGGTTATTGAGACAATAAATTAGACAAATAAGGTTCTTGGAACACAAGATAATGAGAGATAATGAGGCAAAATAGTAGCAAGATAAACCAGAGATATAACCTGGAATCAGGAGTAAAACAGAGGGGGCACTAGTTAGGTTTAGTTTTTCATAAATAAAAAAATTTAAACAAAAAGTCACAACATTTCAGATGTTAAATGTGTAGCAAGAGCTACTATGGAAAGTATATAAGAATGTTTGTTTAATACTGATAATTGATAGTATTTTTTATTATGCATAGCTTCTCTTAATTTTTAGTGTACTATTTTTAATTAGTGCAGTCAGTCCTATCTCCAGTGAGGTTTAACAAAGGTTACCTGAGTTGACTAAGATAATACACAATTGTGAGGATCATTAAATTGGTCTTTGAAGGGAGGATGTGGATTTTTACATCCAAAAACCTTATATAATTAAGAAACCATTCTTTGTCTCAATAGCTTCAGTTAAGAATTTTCTTTGCAATTGTGACAAATCATTGCAATTGGCACAATTCCAGCTGTTGATGGCATTTTTGTAGGCAACAGGTAAAGGGTTTGTAAGGAGAGGAGAGCTCTAGGGATGTGATAGATTAGCTGTCTCAAAGTGTGGTCTTGTGGCCAAAAGTATTTTCGTAATAATTCTAAAATATTTTTTCACTCTCCTCTATGAGGATACAGTGGAGTACAAGGATTATTCGATTATTATTATGTAATATGGCAACAGCTATAATGCGGAAGCAGATATGAGATTCCATCTGTCTTCTAGTAAGCCAGATATTGAACATTTTTGCAAAAAGGTAAGTCCATGGTACTGTACACACTATTTTTTTTGGAAAAGATGGTTATTTTGCACAATTATTTGTGTTAACATGTAGGGATTTATTCTTTTAAAAATGGACTGACAAAAAAAAATGGACTGACAAAATGTTTCCCACTTTTTAACTTTTAGTATGATAAATGTTGGTTGCTATAACCCACATAAACAAAATCTCTTTGGTGTCTTTAATAACTGTTAAGAGTGTAAAGAGATCTTAAAAACAGAAAGTTTGGGAGCTGTTCAATGTAGACATTGAATGCAGCCTTTCTTAGGTGAAGAGATCTTGACTCTCTGGAAAGCTTATTTCTAGAGATGAGGCCTTACTACTTTTCTAGGATAGTGCTTCTCAATAGTTCATGCACAGATGAAATCACCTGGGAATCTTGTTCAAATGCTTCTCCATGGGAAGATCTTGAGTGAGGCTGGAGGTTCTGCATTTCTAATATCTCAGGTGATGGGGATGGTACTGGTTTTGAGTACAAGGCTCTTTAGAAGTGTGGTAGTAACACCCCACCAGACTTTTCTCTATATCACACACATGGTTACATGTGAGAAGCATGATGGAGGAATTCAATTAAGCCAAGGAGAGTGAGGCACTTGATTTTAAAAACCCTGTATCCCCAGTGGAAAGTCTCCCCTTTCTCTCTTGTTGAAGTTTTCCTAACTTTTAATTCTCACAAGACTTCTTTGATTTGCTTAGTTAAAAGAATTACATTGTTTTGTCTTTGCTCTTTTTTTTTTTTGGCAGGGCTGTGTGGTCATTGTCTAATTCCCCAACTTGACTTTGAATTTCTGATGGTATCTTATTCATCAATCTTCGTATCTTTAGTATCTAGTGGTAAGTTGGCATATAATAGGTACTTAATAAATATTTAGTGTATAAATGGAGGAAAAGTAGTCTTCAGCTCCAGGAATGGCATCTGCAAAGGGGACGACGCTTGTCTTCAGTCTTTTTTCATCCCTTTTCTGTAGGCAGCATGCCCAAATTTCAGCCGAGGCTAGCTTGTCTGTGAGTTAGGCATTTGTTCCAGGGAGTTTCACATGTAATACACAGCATAGAAGGGGCATATATATGTATTTGGTCTGCCCTTCTAGTAGCTTCTGAATACCTCAAACTCTACTTCTCTGGGTCAAAGCATTTCCCAGCTCCCTGTGGCTCCCAGATGAAGTCTTTGAATTGACAAAACACCCATGGAGGAGGAAACAGCAGAGATGACTGGTATGATTCTATGATTGGGGGTTAGAGAAGTTGACTTTTAAGGTCTCTTCTGGGCATGCAATTCCATGTTTACTTGAAGAAAGGGGAGATGTGCTTGCACGAGATCCTAGGGGTTTTCAGGGCATTGTTTCTGGAGTGAGTTTCCGAGACACAATTTCTACTCTAGATTTGCATTCTTCTGGTCAGTAGAGTGGTATTTATATACAGGTACACTTGATGGAAGGGGGTGGGGTGTTCAGTAGGAACTTTAGGGAATGAATGTGCATGTAGAATTCAGTCAAGTCTAGCTTAAAACTTCAGACTATCACAGAGAGGTATTAATTTGTCAACCATTTTGCCTGATATTTACTTGTCAAATGCTGGGACTGTTTGATTCACAGTAGAATTGCTATGGGTTTACAGGATAAGGAATAATTAAAAAACTGTAACCAGGGGCACCTGGGTGGCTCAGTGGTTGAGTGTCTGCCTTTGGCTCAGGTAGTGATCCTGGGATCCATGGAGTCCTGCACTGGGCTCCCCGCAGGGAGCCTGCTTCTCCTTCTGCCTTTGTCTCTGCCTCTCTCTCTCTTTCATGAATTAATGAATGAATGAATAAATAAACAAATAGAATCTTTAGAAAAACCCGTCATCAGAAGTCTCAGTGACATCTATGAATAGGGATGTAATAAGAAATTAAATACCCACAGAGACTTCTTTGTTGTTTTCTTTTCCTCCCCCCAACGTAGGAGATATTCTCCAACTGGGTCTGCCTTTTCTTTTCCCTCCTCCCCTGACTTTCCACAGAGCATTTTCCTCTAATACATCCAAAATACCCCTTCCTAACTGGGCACATTAGGGGATTCGATTGCATTAAAGTATTTTTAATATTCGCTAAATCAAATTTCTTTTGTTTTTAATAACCTCAGACTAAATTTAGTTGACTGTCTTCCTTCTCTGAGTCCCTGTGGCCTGGGATCCCCACACACATACTCTGCTGTAGCCCTCACCTACTGTATTGAATTTGCATTCTGGTTTGTCTCCTTCACTAGACAAAGAGGACAGCGACATTGCCTTTTATCTTAGTATTCCTGCTACCAGCCAAATGTTTGCTGAATGAATGAATTATCTTTGAAAGATTATAAAAGATTTTCTACCTTGGCTCTTGCACAAGAAAGCTGTGTTCTTGAAAACTTGCAGTAAACAGAGTATTTACAAATCAAATTGTGTATTAGCACAGGAAGGAAGCTTCTTGTTTAGCAGAACATTGGAGTGAATATTTAAAAGAGTTCAGAATGAATTCAACAAATGTTCAACAGATTTTGATTAAGCAACTTTTGTGTTTCAGGCACTAGGCTGAGTGCTGGGATCTAAAAGATGAAAATTTGTCCTAGGTTTTGGCAATCATCTCTAAGTAAGTCTAGCATTCTAGGCTTTCTTTTAACTGGGTACTATCTTTATTTAATGGGCTAAGTCTGAGTAACTAGAAAAAATAAAAAGGATGGTTGGTATGTTGCATTTGAATATAGCTGCAGGTATATGAATAATATACTTTTACATATAGTACATATACTATAATTACATATGTATTACTCATTAAATGTTAAATATGATTATACATAATCTACACAATACATATATACATATGGATATGTATAAATATATAATATATATGTGCATATGTGTATATATCTGTGTGTATAGACACATAGATGTCTGTACACACATACATACATATTATGTGGTTTTCTATATTTCTATCCTATATTTACTCTCCTAATTCTTCTGGAAATGTGAATTATAATTTTAAAAATTATAGGACAGGGCAGGTGAAAATTCCAGTGAAAATGCATTGCAGAAAATTTCATAATGATCTCCAAATACATACTTAATCCTCTCATTTAGAATTTCCTTCAGGTCAGATCCAGAGGCTAAAATAGAGACCTGAGTCTGAATCCTGCCTCCATTTCTTACTAGTTGTGTAACTGTGGGCAAGTTACAGAGTCTCACTGAGCTTCAGTTTCCTCGTATGTAAAGTGGAGTAATGACTGCCTTAGAGGGTTGTCGAAGGGACAAAAATAAGATTGTATGTGTGAAAGCACAATGTTCGTCACATGGTAAATTCCAGGTGTCACCATACCTGCCAGACAGCCTGTCTTCTTGTGGAGTTTAGGACTGAATTCCTCTGCAACTGGGAGATATTGAGCTAGCCAACCAGTGTGCTGGGGAAAATGATGCTAGCTAGCAAAGGTCCTAGGAACAGTTCTCTCAACCCCATCTACAGATTAGATTCTTAAACCAGGTGATATATAGCATTACCCTAATCTCGATTCTGAGTTTTTTCCACAGAGACCTACCATCTGGTCTGTTTTTGGCCTTCAAAAAAGAGTGGGCAGTGCATGAAGGTGCCCCAATAAGGATGTCTCTGTCACTGAAGGCATAACCTAAAAAGGATATTGTTCCCTTTGGGACAGGGTCAATATAGAATGCAACTTATTGTCAGTGTGTGGTAAGGACATTGCCAAAGGGCTCCTCTCCCTTCCTCAGTGACAGCAGGTAGATGCCTTCCTTTCCAGATATGTCGCATCTGCTTCCTTCCCCTGGGCTAGGTGAGTCTTTCTAAAGATGCTCTAACTATGTCCTCCAGATGAGACAGATTAAAGAACTCTCCATGACTCGATCTGAGACAATTAAATACAGCTCACTCTCAAATACATCAACGGCAAATGATTGTGTCCATTATTAGTTTTGTTTTGATTTAGAATGTTGAGTAATTATATTTTGAAGTAATGTATTTCCCTCACTTCCCACAGCAGATGAGGAAAAGGACTAAAATCACAATCATAATAGCTTACTTTGTTTATTATGTACAAAATAGTTTATTAAGTAGCTAAATAGTTTGTTATGTACTTGTTTGCCAATTTTTCTGTGCTTCAAATCTATTAAATTGCTTAATGATCATAACAACCCTATGAGGTAAGTATCACTCCTAGTCCCTTTACAGAAGAGGAAAAAGAGGCATATAGAGGTTAAACAATTTCTCCAATTACTACAGAGCCAGTAAGTAAAGTTAACCTTGGATATGATCATGGGGCCTCAAAAGGGTGGCAGAAATCAGATAGGCCATATTTACAGTGAGTTGGAAAATTATTTCCACTTAAGAAAATCCTGTTGCAGTAGAAATCCTTTTGGGAGTGATTTGCCTATAAAACAACTGAATACTCCTCCATCCCTCCATGCTGCGTTGTACTAGAGTTCTGGTAAGGCAATATATCAATGTGCAAATTCACCTTTCATAGATAGTCTCAAAGCAGTGACTCATATGATAAGTGCTTTTTTAGTATATTCTCTATGCAAGTGTAGAGTATATAAAAAGCAAGAACTGTCTCCCAAGAATAAGCAATTTAATTGGAGGGAAGCAGCATGCATGAGACATTGCGAGTGCAAAGTCTTCAGAATAGAAGTGGAGGAAAGTGTGAGAAGGATGCCCAACAGAGAGCAATGCAGAACAGAGTGGAGAGGAGGGAATCAATACATTTTATTCTTTTTCCTCATATACCATATTTTCTCTCTCATGCCCTCTGAATGTCAGCATTTTTGAGACTCTGTCCTTGTATTTCTCAAGCTTTCCCTGTTAGATCCTCTCCATTGATGTTTCACATGTTATTGGGACATATTTCTCTCTTAGACCAGAGTCCATGTATACAACTACCAAATCCATATTCTACTATATGTTCTGTGAACACTGCATGGACAACTAGTCTAGAGCAGGCTTCTCCTTTTCTTCCAACTCTCTTCCCTTTCCCAATTAGTAACTCTAGCCAGTAGCTTTGTCATCCCTACTGGTTCACTAGACCAAACCCATGCTTTAAATGTTGGGGTCACCTCTAACTCCTCTTCAATATTTAATAGATCCTACATCCTCTCAATTTCTTTTTTTCTGTGTTTCTTGCAAATGTTTTCACTCTCCACCATCATTATTGTAATTATGGCCCTTTGCAATTTCAGCTAGACCACTAGTTATTAACAGTCATGTGATGACTCAGGAGTGGTTTGATGTGGGTCATGAGTCCTCTTTTTGCAAACAATTAAGTGGCCCACTGATTTGCTTAAAATTTTGGGGTAAATCCAAGGTTATGTATATAATATACAAGAAAATAAAAATGGATTGGCTAATGGAGACAAAGGTGGAGTAAAAAGTGATGCCTTAGGAGTTCATCTCTGCCTGAATACAGGAGGGTAGCTAGTACTTAGGCATGGGAGCCATGAGGATACTTCTTTGTGAAAGCAAATGGAATTAAGAGAGTGATTAAAAAAAAGAGAGAGAAGGGGGGAGAAAGAGAGAGGAAAGGGGAAGAGATTCTCTGGAGGGAGAATGACATTAGAGCTAGAAGTTAAAAAAAAAGATAGATAACTTCTTTTTTATTCTGTATACCTATTGGGAATTGTTTAAACAGGAATTTATTGAGTTCCAAGTGATGGAAGACAAGGGGTTGGGAAGGTATAAGGGAGTGGAGACTGTGTGTAGAGAAGAAAGGAAAGGGGTGTTGATTGGGTCGCTTGGCTTCAGTGTAGTTTGCCAGATTCAGCAGAGGCAAAAGAAAGGGGGGAGGTAGGAAGGTAGGTCGTGCTTCTGACAGATAAGCCATGATAAATTATCTGTAGAATTGGGGCACATGGAAGTTTGAGCTGTGTAACTCAAGGCTGCAACCATAATAATGATAGTGATGGTAATTAACCTTTATTACATACTGTTGTGTAGCAGGCATAGTGTGAAATGCTCTACATGGGTAATCTCACTAATGACCTTGTTTTATTAAGGCTTTGCTGAATTGTATTTGTCGTAGTTTACATACACATGTGAATGGCAGTGTGGACCTGGAAGACAGACCTGGATTAAAATTCTACCTTTATCATTGCCAGTTGTGTGAGCTTAGACAAGTCAACTAACTCCTATGAGACTTAGTCCAGTGGGCATCATTATAACTACATTTTGGGTTTTAATGAAAACTATGGGTATAGTACATGGCATGAAAGAGCTTTTTAGCTATCTATCAAAATCTATTTTTTCTCTCTTATTTTTGAGTGTATAGCTAGATTACATTTTCTGGCTAATTTTGCTGCTCGTCATAGCCTTTTGTGGAGAAGTTTCCTCCCATGGAATGTGAGCAGAAGTGTTTTATACAACTGTAGGCCTGGCCCATAGCTCCTCATGTGTGTTCCTCCATGTTCTGTCTCCTGCCATCCAACTTATCTGGAGATGCCCAGGCCAACTTTGGAAGCCATGATTAAAAATGGTGAAGCCACTGTTGCCCCAGCATCCTTTTTAAAAAAGATTTTATTTATTTATTCATGAGAGGCAGAGACATAGGCAGAGGGAGAAGCAGGCTCCTTGCAGGGAGCCTGGTGTGGGACTCGATCCCAGGATGATGCCCTGAGCCAAAAGCAAGCACTCAAACCGCCGAGGCACCCAGGCGTCCCTGCCCTGGCATCCTAAATAAAGGGCTGAGGAACACTACTCTGGATTACTAGGTGACAAAGAAAGAAACTTATTCTTAAAGCCCCTGACATTTTGGAATTTGTTGTCCTCTATCCATTCTAATACCAAAGACTCTAGCACCCTACATGGTATCTAGTATTTGCCCAACAAGTGCTCCTCATATCAGGGCATGTATTGGTTTTCCATCTACCATCTGGTGAAAAACTGGGTATATACGCTAAGTGTTTAGATTTTTATTGGCTGTTTAATTAGAAGTCATGTAGGAGTATTGCTTGGCCATACTGGAGAAGACAAACACCTCAAAAATTCCCCTCAATATTAAGTCTCTATTTGATCTCATTTACCAGAGACCTTTATTAAGCCCAGTGATACAGTATTTACTACCTGTGATGGAGTTTGGATGGCCTGTTACTGTGAGCGCACCAGATGGCTGCTCCTTTTTGAATTATAATCCCTTGGTTTTTTTTTTCTTTTTCAATTATGTCATGAAAGAAGAAATACCAGCATGACAGAAAGAACAACTTTTTAACAATGGGGACTACTAAATCCATTAGCACACAGACCCTGGGAGGGGTGTTCAGATTAAGAAATTTGAACCTCTAGCTCTCTAAACTCCAACAATGTGGAGCTGCATGAAGCAAGGTCTCTTGAATGGGAAAGAGGAAGTCCTTCATCGCTTTGTCAAATCATTGGAACTCTGAGACCCATCTCCTGTAGTAAGATGTTGATAAGGCCCTCTGTACCTAAGTATATTTCATACTCAATTCTTTGTAGTTGGTCGGGCTATTGAAGATCATATGAATAATGTATGTCATGCAGGAGGAAAAAAACACAGTGTTATGCAAAGGTTATGCTGCTTACCATTATTTTTTATTACTTCACTGGAGTCATGAGACCTAGGTTCTAGTCTTGACTCTGCTGCTAATTAACCACTCTTCTTGAGTCAAATCAGTTACCTTCTCTGGGCCTTTGTTCCTCATCTATAAAACAACACTGTTGATCCAGATGATCTCGTGGGTCCCTTCTAGCCCTAGAATTCAGTGATTTTAATTATTTCTGTGATTCTGTTATTAAAAGGCAGCCAGCCACATCGTCAACAGTCCTGCATGACAGCTGGCTTCTGTTTCTAACAAGCTGGGGTGAAGGGCTCCATGGAGCTTCCTTCTTAAGGCACCTTAAGCTCTGTGGGGTAGCCAGCAAGGGCCATTCTCTCTGATCTTGGGACAAGGGGAGAAGGTACCTCTAGTCTGAGCTGTTATTCTCCTGAAGATGGTCCTTGTTTTATTGTCAGCTTAAAGACAGCTCTGTTCATCCCCTGTAAGCCAGTGTTGAATTTCTCCTTTTCATGTATCCTGAATCTTTTACCAAAAGAAACACTAATATGTTGGTGTGTGTGTGTGTGTGTGTGCACGCATGTGTGAGACAATTATTACAGGCTCTCCTGTATACTTCTGCCACTGTACAGCACCCCAAAAGCTTCCTTGATAATTATCTCTGGGATCTATTATACCCTTTTTTTTTTGCTACCCTTCCCATACCTATAACATAATTTGCCCTTCCCCAAATGGCTCTCATCTTCTTTCCAGTCTCTGTTTTCACTCTGTAATTCATAATTACTCTCCCTTTTATACCTCACCATTTTCCACCTCATTAACTCTTATTCTTGGCATAAAAGTGCCTCCTTTATGGGATACAGTGAAGGAACAAGAAGGAATTCACATTTGGCCACTTCTGAATTTGAGTTGGATTGATTCTTATTTTCGCCTTTGGAATGCACGAATGTAGCACCCTTAAAAGCATCCTGCATGGAAAACTGATACCATCCTGCCCTTTGCTACATTTTCAGAATTTCTTTGAATTCTGAAATTTAGGGTCCCATTTTTACTGACTACATATTTCATTGATTTTATTCAATTTCTGAGCAGATTTCTCCATCTTACATCAAATGGCAGTTGAAAGCACTACTCTAGGGCTACCTTTGCCACATGTTGGTACTGAAAGTATCCCTATTTTTACAGCAAAGGGCTGTATAGTCAGGAAAAAGGAAGTAAGTCTTGAAAAAGAGATTCCTATTTTATAAGACTTTGGAGACTTTGCCACTGCCTGGAGAAAAATGCCATCATTTTAGAAAGTTGAGGAGGAGAATGGACTGTCTTTTGATCTGAGTCTGATTTAGCCGGTTAAGGGCACCCAAGATTTTGAGAATCATCAACCTAGTTCAGTATATATTCAGGCCTTTTCTATGCCTTGGAAACCTTTGTTTAAACAAAAACTTAGCAGCAAAACAAATAATGATGGGATTATTCCTGTTGAGGTCTAGGGTGTTGGCTGTGGGGCAGAAGAAAAGAATGCATATTTCCCCTCTCTCTTTAGCAACTTCTGGGGGAATTTTTGTACTCCCATGCATGTCTGTAATTTGTGAAATGCACATTTGTCCTTTACTAATATAACGTCTGGTAACAAGATCTTGTTAGGAAGACGTCTTTTAGAGAATGTTTTTTGTTTTGTAGTATGCCTAAAAGGAGAATTTTACAGTATCAGCAAAGGACGGAAGGCAGGCCCTTGAGTGGTTATCTTTTAGATTTTCATGTCCTACACATGCATCCTTTCTTTTTTTCCCGGAGTAACAAAGGAACAAGAAGCTCTATTTACACAGGTAATTAATAACTGAGCTGGTCTAGGTGAAGATGTTCTTTATGATAAGAGTGCATTTTCGTTCATCTACTTAAGCATTTTTTTTTGCTGAGGCTGTAGACACTGAGTCAAGGCTAACTAGGAAAAGAGATATGTATGTTAGGAACTAGGCAACAGAGCTAGTATTGTAGACCCATACAAGTACTCATAGATTCATCTAGGCTGTGTGAAGCTGGCAAAGTTATTTAAATTCTCTGAGCCTCTGGGGCACCTGGGTGGCTCAGGGGTTGAGTGTCTGCCTTTGGCTCAGGTCATGATCCTGGGGTCCTAGGATTAAGTCCCACATCAGGCTCCCTGTGGAGAGTCTACTCCTCCCTCTGTCTTCGTCTCTGCCTCTCTCTGCATGTCTTTTGTGAATAAATAAAATCTTAAAAAAAATCTGAGCCTCAGTTTCTTCATACCTGAAGTGAGGACAATAGTATTTACCGACAAAACTTTGTGAGGACTGACTACTAAATAATTACATGTTAAGTATCTAAAGCTTAGTAAGTATTAAAGAGATGTTTATTATTATTTTGTTCTAGAGTTTAGTGACTATAAATCCCTGGAGGTCAAGGACTTTGTTAAATTCATAGCTTGTAACCTCTGCACCCGGCAGGCGCTCCACAAATGTGTGCTGATTGGACAGATGACATTCACAGGATTTGAAATCCTTTGCCTTACATTGATTAAAGTAAACTTTACCCTCACACCTAACTAACAGAGCAGGAAGGAAACTCACCAATTTTAAAGGCAACCTTTATAGTTTTCTCCAAGGAAGCCTTCTCTAATCCTTGGAATTAAGACATTTGCTTTCCTCTGAGCTTCCCCAGCACATTCCTTGTGTCTTTATCAGAGTATTTTATATTGTTGAACTTGTAGTTACACTGGCTGTGCGTCTGTCTGTAGGCTCCCAAGGGCTGGATCTATGGCCACTGTCACATTTTCAATAGTACTGAACCTATCCCATCATACACAGAGGGATTTCAATTCTTTTGAGCTGGAGGGAACAGACGTTAACAGTGCTTTAGTATTTTTGGCACCAAATCTCAGATTCCTCTGTAGACCTCTTCTTCAGACACACTGAAGAGAATACAATTTCTGCCTTTGAGGAGCTTCTAATCTAATATGAAATTGTAACATTGTCTTCAGTGCAACTGATTCCAGAGCTTCCTGTTGAACAAGTGATTGTTGATTGTCTAAACTGGTGTGAAAGAAGGAAAAGCTGTCATCTCATGAGGAAGGAAGAATAAGTACTGAAAGGTTTGGTGATTTGCCTAAGGCCATATACCAAGTTAGAGAAGTGGAAGCTAGGACTGCCAACTCCCATCTCACAATGCAGCATCTTTGTGTTAATGATCTCAAACCTAATTTTTAGCTATGAATAGTCCCCTCCTTCCTGCCTGTCCGTGATACTTTTTTTCCCTTTTCCCCTAAAAATGTAAGTATTCGGAGGAAAAGAAATACATTCTGACCAAATGTGCTTTTGGTAAAAATTCTAGGACCAATTTATTACATCAAGTCCTGTTTTAGATTTCAGAATTCATTTGAATATATTAGTTGCACAATTTGTATATTTTCCTCTGTCACCAACCACAAGCAATTTCCCCCTTTTTAGGATCATTGTATCTTTAAATGTAAGACATAAGACACAAGAATTGCCATAGCAACTTGCTTTCCAATTAGACTGCAATTGCTGACAATCAATACGATCAGACAAGGTCAGTGACGGAATATGCTCTGCAGTATTTAAAGGGAGCGGGGAGGTGCAGGGACAATGAGGAAATGAGAAAATTATTGGAAAATCTTTCCCTAGAGTTGAGAGTGAGTCCTTTATTGCCTGCTGCTTCTGGAACCTAAGGAGATATCGTATAGTAGCAAGAGTTTATAATCTGCCAACAAGAGCAAGGGAACAGAGGCAGAGAGATGCTCACTTTTTTCTTTCTTCTAGTTCCCAAAACTTAACAGGACTGAAAATCACCAACTTGAAAGGGAGGATAAATAATAGGAGAAAGTCGGGTGTTAATGAAGAGGCAAATGCAGGGGAGCTCTTTCAGCTCAGGGAAGGGAGGGTATTTGAGAGTGAATGGGACAGCCCACAGCCAAGTTTGCCTAGTGGCTCATGAGAGCAGAGCTTGGGTCCGGGCATCATACGAAGGTAGTTGGCCTTAAGCCCTGAATCATCTGAGCCTGTTTCAGTGACTTCCTGCCCGCTACCCTTCCCTGTAATAGTCTCTGCTTTAAAGACAAGTCATTCACCTCAAAGTGTCTGTTTCTGAAAACTGATGACAATCTTGATTGAGGAGGAGGGCATCGCACTGATTGGGGATGATGGAACGCATAGCTGAAGTATTCTGGGACACAATGGAACACACAGCTCAGGTAATTTCAGGCAAAACAGAGCACATAGCTGAAGTACTTTTGGAGCCTTTGGGAATTTCTGGAGCCCCTTAAATCACATTTGTGACCTACCGTGATTTCATAGAAGGCTCCAGGACCTTACCCAGTCAAGGAAAAGATGAAATGAGGTCATTGTTCTGGTGGCCAAATTGTAGATGCAGCTCAAACATAAGGTAGCATTGTGGAAAGCAAACATAAAGTCACACTCTCTGGAAGCATTTGTGTTGAGGAGACAAGACCCAGGGTCCAGAGCACTCAAATATTTAATGTCCAGGAAAGCTTGGACTAAGTTTCTGCCTGATGCTCCCTTTCCCTCTCCCTTCCCCCTTCCCAGTCATTCTTTGCTTGAGAACTGAGTACGTGGAAGCCAATTCTAAGATGGGAGAGGATGAGAATGGGCTCCTGAGAGCTGGTGAGTTGAGGCCCTGTGTTACCAGAGTATTAGAGCATCACCTGATGCTAGCAAGATCCTGAGTATTTAAGGAGAGCTAACATGCTAAACCTGTGGTTAGCATTCCCAAGTATATCTCCTCCAAAGTCTCTGTGCCCTTGAAACATCTTTATTAAAAAAAAAAAAAAAAGATTTATTCATTTATTTGGGGGGGGTGGGAGTGGGGGGAAGAAGGTGAGAGAGAGAATCTCAGGCAGGTTCTCCACGGAGCCAGGAGCCTGACGTGGGGCTCAATCTCATGACCCTGAGATCATGACCTTAGCTAAAACCAAGAGTTGGATGCTTCACTGATTGAGCCACCCAGGTCTCCCTTGAGACATCTTCAGAACAAAACCATGTCTGTAGGATCAACAGCCTTGGTTTTAGGTTCCCGCTTTGTTACAGTGATATGACATGGGACAGACTCTTTACAAATCTTATGTATGAAGTAAGTAAACAATTCTCGCATCTACTTCATATTATCAAAATCAAAATTAAGTGATATTGGTGAAAGGATGTGTTAAACAGTAAAGCATTGAACATATAACCATGTTTTTGAAGTGATTAGAAGGACTATCACTGCTGTTATTACTATTATTTTTCTTTGAGGATAACCCCACTCCGTGCCTCATTCTGTACTCCTTTTCCTCCTTTCCATTAGGCTTTTTCTCCTTACCATTAGAGATAAAACTCATAACCAATCTAACAAATTGACCGGAAGCTATCACTATACATCTAGTATTTCTATCCTCCAGAGAAATAGTGAAATTTAACATATAACATGATGCTGGGAGGTAGAATTTAGGCAGGAGTGATGAATGTGAGAAGCTGTATTAACTTAAAATTCTATTTTGTGGGGATGACCCCCCTCCAGTGCCCTTCACCTAAAGCTGCAGATGGGGTACTACTTTTACTTATACAGGTAGCTATTCAGTGTGACACTTGACATGTTTTTAGTGTCTTCAAGTATCCATACTGGTCTTTATAGGCTTTATATTTTATACAAAGCATTGCTCTTTTAGAATATGGGGTGGCTATATTAAAGATAAACTGTATTCTGATATGTTGCTGGAAAGACAAATCACAGGATTGTAGGAGGGGGGAGAGGGCAGAAAAAAGTAACAATATCCTAAGGAGGTTCTTATACGCAACTTGGTTCTGTTGGCATGGCTTTCTCAAAGGCTTAATTTGACTTCACACTGCCTTTCATTTTCAAAGGGTTGTTACCAGTGACAGAAGGGACCAAGGAGAAGGAGAACTTTATATACATTAACATCATGCCCGTCCAAGATGCTGAGCCATGGGGTGTAACTCCTTACCAATACCACCAGGAAATCATTTTGGATCACAGAGAACTTCGTAGTGATGCCTATGTTGACTTTAACCACTCCTTTACCCTACTTACCCCAAATGGGATTTCAGGCTGTGCATCTACCCTGAATTCTAGTCCTCTATCAAAATGTGTTAATAATATTAGAAAATTAGAGAACTACAGAATTTGTCAGTGAAAGGACGAAAGCATCTTAGAAATCATTTATTTCAACTTCTTTTGGAATCTAAGACCACAAGAGAGTGACTGTTCTGTAGCTGCTCTAGATTACATGGGTGCTGGTGGTTTGTATTTCTGAGCATCAGCTTTGCTATATATATGTATGTGTATATATATATATATACATATATATTTAAAAGATTTTTATTTATTCATGAGAGACACGGGGGGGGGGGTGGGGGTGGGCAGAGACACAGGCAGAGGGAGAAGCAGGCTCCTTGCAGGGAGCCTGACGTGGGACTCGATCCCGGGTCTCCAGGATCGTGCCCTGGGCCGAAGGCAGCGCTAAACCGCTGAGCCAACTGGGCTGCTCAGCTTTGCATTTTAATAAAGGACTGCAATTTTTAAACCATGAGTAAGATGAGCATTTCAAGCACCCTGGTAGGCAAGTAGGAGAGATCTTAGAGCAAATAGGGCTTTAGATATTTCTTAGTTCACAAAATGTGGAACTTGATGCATCCTGTTTCAGGTGAACATCACCAGCAAGTTCAGGCATGTAGCTTTAATTTTAAAAGTTGAGCAACACTTATTTTCCTCCCATTCTCAATCTCATCCTACCACCTACAGTCAGTGCAGACAGGTAGATAGAGATTGTATATGCTAGATTGCAAAGGTAAACATGTTACCATGTATTTAAGAATCTCTGCTGTGGACATTAAAAACCTACTTACCCATTTATATTAAATAGACTTTCAACAAGGTTAATTACTATTCATATTTCCTACCAGAACTATATCTCAAAATTGTCATGAGAGAAACAGTGGCTGATGTTTTGCTGCTCAAGAAAATTATTTCCTTCTTCTTCAGGGGTGTGAAACTTATTATCACCAAAGAAGAATTTACTGTTCTTGTTCTCTATTTTTTCATCTCTACTCATCCTTTCTTTTCATTATTGGTATATTTAGTCTCTACCCTATACTTAAACATGTTGAAACTTTGAATGTCCCCCAAAGATATACTCAAAAAGGCTTGTAGACTCTCTTGCTAAGCATTCTTGCTACCTGCCATCAGTTCAACATTATTTTACTTTGATATCTAAGCTTCTCAAAAGCTGGTTAAACACTTAAACTCTATATTCTCTTATGGTCTGGGAGTCTAAAATACGATTCTTGCTAATGTTTGTCCCCCCAAAACAAAGGCCTCATAAATGCAACCCGCTTAGGAGCTAGTGGAAGGGAAAGCTGGAATGGGCTTTGTACTGCTAGAGAATGGGGAAGGATGAAGAAGGATGGAACCAACATGAAAGCCAAACTTAGAAGGGGAGCAACCAGATAGTCCTCTGCCCAATCTTTGAATCACCTTCTCTCAAATAGTACCTTTCTGTAAACTAGTAAAGCCAGTTTAATGCTAGTTTCTAAACAGGGAAAAGGATCAGGAGTCAGAACTATGTTTAAGTTTTCTGTAAAATAGCTGTTGCCCCTTTGGCCACTAACTTAAATGGGGGCTGAGTAGTCTCATGATTCATGTGAAGATGTTAATATCTATTTATTACTTTTCTAGGATGCTGTGAGGATCAACTTAGTAACATGTGTTGAATAGATAAGTGAACAGTAGGTAGAAAAGTGCTTTGAAAAGTTACCAAATTTTTTAAAGGCAAAGTATAAAACTAAAGCAGTCATAATACTACCTGGCTTTGGACTTGCTATGGTGGTATGAATCATCTAGTTTGTGATTGGACTTAATTACTACTATTAGATCCATTATCCCAACCCCACCTTCTCATCCCATAATTTTAAGATACCTGTTTCTGTTTTAAATTCTCAGCTATCCTCACATGTAAACGACAGGATTTAGCTTGTTCAGTTTTTGATGTTGAATGCATTCTTTCATGTTTAGATATTGTTTATGTGGGATAAGCCCCAGTTTGTCAAGGCAGAAGGTAATCTAAGCTAAATCTTCCATTAAGATGTTGTTACCTCCCTCTAACCTCTTCCTGTTTTCAAAGGAGAGCCAGGAGAGGGTAATAGATTATTACAAAGAATGGAAGAGTAATGTTGGGAGTTCCAGCTATTAAGGAGATCAGAGAGGAGGGCTTCCTTACCTTCAAATACATAGGGATGTTGGATAAACACTTACAAAATAGCTAATTAAGAAACAATGATTGTGACTCCACCTCCCAACCTGGTCAAAATGGTCAATGTACAGAGGAACCAAAGAACCAAGGAAAAATTCTAATTAGCTTAATAACTGGGTCTTGAAGCTTCAAAACCCACTTGGGAAGATGAGCCCAAATTGCACATTTGTTTTTGAGAGGCACTAGAGCTTAATTACCTGCATAAAGTCAAGAGTTAGGAAAAGTGCACATAGAGAAATGGGGACTCTAAGATTGCACTTCGTGACTGAGGAAATCATCAAAGAAGTGGCCTAGGCTCTAGGTAGAAATGGTCACCTGCAAGTATTTAATGCCAGGCCAATGATATATGATTATGTGAATGAGAATTCATATCATCCACTGGGTTCAGTGAACTCAAGCCAAGAAATTAATAGAAAGATCATAACAAAACTGGAGAAAATGAAAATGCTTGATGGCAACAAATGAGAAACTATGTGTTTGGGTGTTTCTATATCTAGAGCATAGGGCTCCAACTGAACACACCTCATCCCTTCTAAGATGGGCTGAGGGTAAATGCTATAAATCATACAAAGAACATACTAGAGAGAATATTTATACCTCAATGACTAAGGATTAAAATAAGACTAAGTGATTTAATAAGCATACTTGAAATGTCTAAAGATAAATGTCTGGAAGTCTTAAGATATAACAGGAGAGTGTGGAAAAGGACAATGTTTTAAAAAAAAACTACTGTGCAATGCCTGGGTGGCTCAGTGGTTGAGTGTCTGCCTTCTGTTCAGGGAGTGATCCTGGGATCAAGTCCTGCATGGGGCTCCCCACAGGGAGCCTACTTCTCCCTCTGCCTATGTCTCTGCCTCTGTGTGTGTCTGTCTCATGAATAAATAAAATCTAAAAAAAAATTAAATAAAAAGAACTACTGAAAAATACTGATACAAGAGCATGCAATCAAGATCATTAAAAACTAAATAAATGGATCAAGTAATGGACTAGATTATTGAAAAACAAAGGGAATGAATTGGAAAATAGATGAGGCAATCACTCATAATGTAGCTCCCAGACAAAAAGATGGAAACAGCAATGCTAAGTGAAGAGACATGCAGAATTGTATAAGAAGTTCCAACATAAATCTAATGGTAGATTCAGAAGAATGATGAAGAGGGTAAAGATAACAATGAAAGCTTTTCCAGAGTTGATAAAAGACCACCTTATTTTGAGGAAACCACTAAGCCACAAGCATAAAAAATTTAAAAAAAATCCTTACTCAACAGTAAAACTATAGACAAAGAATATCTTAGAAATTATCAGAGAGGAAAGACAGACTAGCAGAAAGTAGGCTGACACAAACTTCACAGAAGCAATAATACATAGTAGAAGATAATAGAGTTCTTTGCTGAGTAGAAATTCTGGTCAACCCAGGTTTATAAATTCACCTAGACTATAAAGAATTCAGGAGGGGGCAGAGAAAACTTTTTCAGACACATAGAGAATGAAGAAAGCTTATAAGTCTTAAATGTGAAGAACAATTGAACAATTTTCATCAATAAGAAAATGAAACCCAGAAGAACCAGAATTTAAGAACAAAATCCTTGGCAAAATGTTAGTAATGCTAAAAAAAAATTAAAAAATTAAATTAAAAATGAGAAGTATTTTTTTTTAAAGTGCTAGACAAAAATGACATGGAAAATTGCAAGGAGGAGACCAGAATTAAAGCATTTGGAGGTTCTTGCGGTCAGGTGGAGCAAAACAATGTTATTAATTTGGGAGTTTGATAAATGTCTTAAAAATGGTAAAGTAATAATAAAATAACCTGAATAGAACATCCAAATTCCAGAACAGTAGAGAGGAAAAAGAGAGACTAAAGAAATTGTATGGTGACTTTTCAAGCACTAATAGGAAAGGTTTTATTATATGTGCACATATGTGTGTATGTGCTGGATGCTGAATATTTTTCATAGCTTACAAATCTATTTTCATTTAATCCTGTGTGTGTGTGTGTGTGTATGGTGTATATGTTGTAAATGAAAGCAAAGTTTCAACACTTAGATAGACCTAGAATGACAAATTTTCTAGGTTATTCCTTTTGTAGCAAGTACAGTTGTATATACTGCTACAGTTATCAGATTATCTCTGAGAAACCAGGCTGCAGGTACAGGCACTTCTAGGGGACCTTTTACATGTTATTTTCTGGGCAGTTTTTGAAGGAGCCCAAGATCTGCCATTTTGTGTGTTGCCAGGCCCTGACATCTTTTATATCAACTTTCCTCTAATGATAGTTAACATCCATTAATAAAGACAGCATATCACAGATCCCCTTTCAAAAAGGACTCTGTCTAGAACGCTTTCCATACTCAGCCTTCATGGAGGCAAGTTCAAAAAGGAAAATGATTCTCTACTCTCTCATCTTCCTTCCAAAATCATTAACAAAATTGTATTTTCCTTGTTTAAGAGCCTGTTCAGTGTTTTCTTGTTGTTTTTTGTTTTTCCTTCTGTATTCTGTAAAGTTTTATGTTCAAACTAGAAGTGAAATATTCTTTGCAAGTTCCTACTTTTCACCCAAACTGATCGTTTTTACATATTGCAGTCATGGATGAGTTCTAGTCTTTCTGAATTCTGGTCTTGCCCTTATCTTTAATACTTTAACAGCCATGTATATCCTCTGAAACATTTTTTCATCATACAGCTATGTAAAAAAAAGTAGGTTACAAAAGAACATGTATAGTATAATCTCATTTTAATTTTTAAATCTCATTTTAATGAAAAAAAGTGTGTCATCAGAGGAAAAAATTGTAGAAGGCCGTCCACCAAAATGTTAACATTGGGTATATCATTGTTGAATTACATAAACTTATTGTTCTTTTTAACTTTCTCCACTGTTTAATGTTTTTTTTTCCAACAGCAAGCCTGCATTGCTTTTATAGTCAGAAAAGGTTTCTATCCTAATTATTAAAAACAGAAAACTAAACCATTTTCATCACAGACTGCATTCCTGGTTGCACCACTTGGGTGATTCTATAGGTTGCCGAAAGAAGGGAGACAGTATGTAAGTACACAGAGCCTTTGAAACAATATATGCTGTGGTTTGAGAAGCTACTTGAAAAGCAGTTGTTGCCAACTCTGTTTTTCCTATTCAGTTGCAGTTAGGTTTATTTTAGGAATAAGCCCACTACTGTGGTGGTCACTGAGATGTCATAGTATGGTAAAACCAACATGAAAGTTGAGTATCTTATAGAATGTTACACCTCAGACCAGTGCAGTAAGTCTTAGAATTCTGAAGCACTCCTTATCCCCCTTATCTTGTTATAATTTTTCTCCCCTGCTATCCCTCAGAATTTATCTTACTCTATTAAAAAAACCTTGATTTTTAAAAACTTTTTTATTTAAATTCCAGTTAAGGTACAGTGTGTTATTAGTTTCAGTCTGTAACATAGTGATTCAATAATTCTATTCATCACCTGGTGCTCATCTCAGCAAGTGCACTCCTTTATCTCCATCACCGAGTTACATGATTTTTAAGAAGTTTATTGCTCATTGTCTATCTCCTGTTCCAAGAATCTAAACTCCTCAAAGGCAAGCTCCTACTTCTCTTTGGTCAATGTTGTCTTTCCAGTGTCCGGTGCACTGCGAGTGCTCATTAAATACGTGCTGAAGGTAGGAGTACACACTAAATGGTTACATAAATAGGGAGAGAGCAGTGGTAACACTGAAGGCTGGGCAACAGTAGAAATGGGAAGGTAAGAAAGGGGGATAACATGGATATGGGGACCTGAGGAGCCTAGTCTGGCTGTCACAGAGGATCTTTGGAGGTGAGTAGTATCAAAGCTGGTGGTTGGGCTGGAGAGAAACGCTAAAAGGGATTTGAAAGTAAAAAGGAGCAATTCAAAATAAGGAGTGAGCACACTCAGGGGATGTGCTGAGAACAGTGAAGATTTCCTAACATGGCATTAAGTTAGGGCTCTGCCACTGAAATGGAGGGAATAGTCTCTTTCCTTGATTTACTATAAAGGAAAAGTGGATACTGGTATAAAATTCAGAATAAGAATGGGTGATGGTTTCTTTCATTGTCTGTCTGTGATAATATTACCTGAGTCAAACACTCAGGGTTTAAAGGCTTTGCATTTGAAATCATTTTCAATTCAAACCACTGGCTATGCAAGACGGCTATACTCGTGCAGAAACAGAACATTTAAGGAGATACAGACCTTTTTATTTAGGCTTCTCTGAAACTCTAATTAAATGAAATGGATCTGTGCCTCATGCTTAGCTCTGATTTTTTCATACAATGCATTTGAAAGTCATACCGTGGATATGTATTTGAGCATTTTGGTGATGCTAATTTGTGATGAGTGCGGATAGAAATGAAATTCACTCAGTATAAAATGTTTACATGCTACAGTGAGCACGCCTTTGCTGTTTCTGAAGAGACAGCCTGCCTTTTTGCTTAGTCCACCTTCTGAGGGTGACATGTCAGGGAGTTCCTCCTGCCATGGAGAAATCTTGTTACACTGGAAAATGGAAATTGTAATTAGGATGGGCAGAAGAGATCTGTCTTCTTTCTAGAAATGTGCATGTCTTTTAAAAGATTTCCGAGCTTCATGAAAAAATATTTTAGTCCTCATATTATCTTGGATTAACGGCCCTAGAGGATTTTTTTTTATTTTTAAAATTTTTCAATTACTCAAAGGAACACCCAAGATGGTAGAAACGATTGTAATAAAATAATCTAGAATTGAAAGGGAATCTAGTCTGAGGAGTCCTAGACTGGGGAATGCATTTTGCCTTGAGATTAACCTTTGACATCCTTGCTTGAAGGGAAGGGATAGACTTCCTCAACCTAAAAGGAGGGTCTAATCATGAGACATTTAAGAAGTGAAGAGGAAGAAAACATGCTGGAGAAATAATGCAATGATAGTGGCTTAAAGTACATTAATCACTTTCCCACCATGTCATAGCAATTGATTTTGGAAATATTTCCAAGATGTTGGCAAGGCAAGCATATTTTATATTGTGGACTCTAGAGCTGGTACTTTTGAAACGTTTCCTTCCCAAGCTTTGCCCAGTGGCCTGATTCTAGGACATTTAACTTTTGAATTAAAGATGATCATCTCCTGAGAGTGAGAATCAGGCCAGATTAGATATCAATAGGGACACGAGGAGATTTTGAGTACCAAAGAAGGAATGATAGAACAAGCAAAGTGTTCAAGTAGTTTAGATAATCCTAAAATAGGGTTATCAGAACAGTGTGGTAAGTCTCAAAAAGGGCAGGGGCAATTTGACAAAGAGGGAGTTAAAATTTATCAATGCTTTTTATAAAGACCTGAAAAATTCATTGCCATCAACATGGCCACAAAACCCACCAATGTGTTTGTTACTATATCTTTTGAAGCCTTTCAAAAGACCTAGTTTTGCTTTTAATAATATAGTAGTCAACATTGGAATGACAATTTTCTTTTTTTAATGGCTGTAAATGTGGCATATTAAGCTGGAAAGAACCAAATGGATCTGTAAGTTTGGTTATCCCTGGACTCTGAGAAGCTGAAACAGATTAGGATGAAAAACACAGAGATAATGAGGAAGGGGCATATTTAGTTTAGAGAAATCCTGCCATTTGCATTAAGTATAAGATTACCAAGAAGCAGAGACTGGCTATTGTGTTGTGTCACCCATGGGCTCATTGACCAGCTATAGCCTATTTATTATCCTGACATGGACAACATTTTATGAAGAAAAGGCAGAATAGATCAGATCTTAGAGCATTTAAAAAGCCATACCAAACTTTCTCATCTCCCTATAATAGAGAAAACTAGACTCAAGAAAGTAAGCATTTGCTTGATTTTTCTCAGAGGAATCGGGAAAACACTATTGTTCTTTGGGTAGGAGCAGAATAGAATATTCTCCTTTCTGACTTCATTCTTGCACAAGTTCAGGAGAGCACTAAAGAACTTTTACTTTGTTCTCTGGAGGGAGAATTACTTGGAGCTAGGACATGTGGTTGTACCAGATTATCCCACTTGTGGTTTGTCATTTCTATCTGCGCTTCTGACTGGGTTGTGGTAGTAGTAGTATATATTTATTATTTACACCATGAATGTAATCTACAAAATTGGAGAAATTGGACAGTGAAGGCCCTGAAGTGATTTTATATGTGCCCTAATCTGACACTGTAATTGGGGTGAGAAAAGACGATATGTATAAATCTCCCATTTCCTTTGATTCTACATAAACCCAGCCTAAGGGACATGTACTCTGTGGAGAGCTGACCTCTTTAACAGTGGCTCCTTTAAAAAAAAAAAAAAAACAGTGGCTCCTCCAAATCAGTGACACTAAGCAGTTTTAAATGTAATTTGTGTCTGTCTATTGTACACAGACCATTACACTATCAGGACATTGATGGACAAGCACCTAGCATCTTATGTATAGGATCATGGATGGGACATAAAAGAAGTTAATATCCTAGTGAATTCAGGTGAAGTGCATGGAGCTTCTTTTCTTCTCCATTTGGAACTTTCAGAGCTCAGTGGGAGCCCATTGTACATAATGTGATCAAAGGGCAAAGACTGTGGAAGCCTGCAGAAGCCTGCAGACCTCTTTAGAGAGACGTCAGATCCCCAGTATGACTTTGAATCTAATTCATTCATATCTGCCACTCAGAACATTTCCCCCTCTCCCCTTTGATTATGGAAATCCTACTGTCGCCATAAAAGGTTCCCTGGTTTTTCTGTTCTACACTGGTCTAACTCCCATCAATTTGAACTGCTTTCAGCACCCAAGGTCTGGACAGCAACATTTAGAGGCTACTTCTGGTTTATGTCCTGTTTTATGAATTCTTCTTATGTCTATAATTACATTACAAACTCCTTAAAAGTACTTTTTAAAAAAGATCTTACCTATTTATTTGAGAATGCAAGAGAGCATGAGCAACTGGGAGGGTAGAGGAAGAGGGAGAAAGCAGACTCTCAGCTGAGCAGGGAGTGCCATGAGGGGCTTGATCCCAGGACCCTGACAACATGAACTGAGCTGAAGGCATACGCTTAACCTTTTAGCCATCCAGGTGCCCACATCACAAAGTTCTTGAGGGTTAGAACGAAATCTGATTTTTCTTTCAGGTCCTAATATGGAAGACTGACTGAAAGAAGAATGGATAGATAGTTTGATAAAAGGAGCTTAGGAACTTCTAATAGGAATGAAGCTGAGAGTTTGTGATGTGTTGTTCTCT
The DNA here is from genome assembly GCF_053574225.1 of Canis aureus. NCBI lineage: Eukaryota > Metazoa > Chordata > Mammalia > Carnivora > Canidae > Canis > Canis aureus. The sequence continues at coordinate 53,667,063 of NC_135621.1, forward strand.
CTGATTATACAAAGTCATAAGCAGGTGGGGGGAGATTCTCATTTCCAGTTGGTGAGGAGCACCTATTCTGTTTATTACTGTTCCCTCCAGGAAGTCTCTCACCCTCCCACCTTCCCTCATTTCTTTTATACACCACACTTAAAATTAGAGGCATAACCTTGTTCAAGAATGTGCAAAACAGGAACATGGTAATGAACTCTTGCTGCTGCTATAAACTTGATGAATGGCTTGTAGAGGAAGGGCATTAAATGGCAATCTCAGTCCAGTGATTAGCTCTGCAGAATTCCTCCATTGGAACTAACACAGACCAGCATAGCTTTCATTCTACTCTAGGTTTCCTATGAGCCCCACTGGTTGTGCCACGAATATTTCTGGGTCTTGGCTGGAGAGGGAAAGGAGGAAAGAAGACTTCTTTGTTTCCTTCAATGTTCTCACTGCTTTCTTCCATCTCACTTCCCTGAACCTTACTCAGAACTCTAGCTGTGTTTCTTCTGTATGAAGCCTTAGGCGTTATCTTGACCTGCACTTTCTCTCTGATCTTTGCCCATTTAATATCGCCAGGACATAAGTATTCATATTTAGCCCCCTACTTTTTTGCCTGAGATGCAAGTTTTCCCATGTGAATCATATAATGGGTTTGCTCATGAAATAGTTGTGTGAGAGTTGTGTTTTTCAGTGTCTAGCTGTGTTTATAGAGCACCAACAAAGGGACTTTCAGAAACTGAGACAATACTTCAATGAGTGACTAGTTATACTAAAAAATGAGTATTATTTTAGCTGTTAAATTTGATCTGACAGTGACAGAGTAAGATAACTTTGTCCCATTATCTATTATTTGATTATAGCAATGGAGCATGTGTTTTTTGTATCTTGTTCCATACTTTTCTCTAATTGTGCCATTTGTGCTTTATTGATAACTACTCTAGAACAGGTACTGCGCAGGATCCATTTCTCTCAGATCCTCCATCATACAGTGCCTTACACAGGACTAGTATTTTTTAGATCTTTTTATTCCATATGGAACATGGATCAGCAGTGTTGGCCTTCTCCAGGAGCTGGTTAGCACTATAGAATCTCAGGTTCTACCCAGACCGCCTTAGTCAGACTCTCCATATTTGATCTTCAAGTAATTCGTGCACATTAAGATCTCAGATGCTATGGTGTAGGAGATACTTAGCAGGGACTCAAAATGCTCATTGCATTTAATTAAAAGAAACATCCTCTCTTGCAGAGATGAAATCCTATATCTTAGCTAAGAAGTTCTTGTTGAGTCTACGTGTTACTAGGATGTTGATTCCAAGGAGAGCAGAGAAAAGTAGGCAAAAATAGGAAGAAAATGAGTCTATAAATGGAGCTGACTTATTTTTTTTCCTTTAAAAATAATGTTTAAATGATATAACTTTGGACAATTTTTAATAACATACCTGATTGGAACATTGATTCTTTGGCTTGAAAAGACAAGTTTTGCACTTGGATTTTCACTATTTGGATCAGATATCTGTCCACTTCTAGGGCATTTTTCTTTATTGCCAAGCGCTCAGTACTGAGTGGGAAGTAGGAGAACACTGAGCAGAAACACCTGCATATGAAGGTATGTACTTGACAGAAATACAACGGTTACTTTTTTCTTCTGAGCTGGACTCGTTTAATATCCTGGACTGAAGGGACCATAAGACTCTTAAGATGTAATTTCTCTTTAATAAAGGAGAGGCAGCATTACAACCAGGAAAACATTATATGGAAAAAGTGCACAGAATGTGGCATGGGAAGATCTCACCTGCATGACCTGCTAGCTGTTGAACTTAGACCAATTGCCAGACTTCTCTGAACTTCATTTTCTCCCCTGTGGGATGCACACAAATACTTGCCTCCATTGCCACTGAAGAGTGGCATGGGAGATTAAGTGAGATATATGTATATGAGGCATTTTGAAATTATAAAATAGGTAACAAATGTAAAAATATTCAAACTACTACTGCCACAATTAGAATAAATGAGAGCTCTGTGAATTTGTGTAGGTCTACTCTTTTCCATTAGAGAGAAAGAGTATCATTCTCCTGTATCATATGTGATCTGGAGTACCCTTCTTGTACTCATAGATACTATAGAATAATAAATTACTGGGTAAGCATTGGAGTCAGAATGCTTGGGTTCAAATCCCAGCTCTATCACTTATATGTGATGTTGGGCAAATTACATACCCTTCTTGGCTTCAATCTCCTCACTGTAAAACTGGGATGATAATTAAATAAGTGAATGCATGTAAAATGGCCTATCTCAGTTTATGACAAAATAATAATTGAACAAGTGACAGTGATTGTTGCTGTTGATCACTGTGGGAACTCCTTGAAAGCAGGTACTGTGTATCTTTGTCTTGATTGCTCAGAACATCTAATAGTGACTGGCCCATAAGCTTCATCAAATCACTCTCTAATCTAATTAACATGTGTATTGTGGCTCAAGAAGAATTTGAGGAATTATTGACTGATGGATGGATTATACTTCTCTAGGTTTGCTTGGTCTGAGTTTCCCTCAAATAGAATAAACACAACAGCACATATACTAGTCAGAAGGTGTCGCCGGCTTGAGGAAGCTCATTAACTCTACAAGCCTCATCCTCACAAGTGTTCAGGGAGTGATGGAATTCACAATCATTTACTCTGTGAACCCTGATAAATCACTTGATAGATTAGCTAGTGTCATCCATCAGCCTGCACTTGTCTTGAGTACTTGACTAAAGTCTATAAATCTCTTCCCTTTAAAAAGGCCCAACTGCTGATCTCTGATTTGGCTTCATTTCCTTGAAGTTAGTATGGAACTTATTCTCTACTCAGGATTTTTTTCTTATGGAACTTGGTGCTACAGTAAGCCACCATCCTGTTGCCCCCAAAAGCAAATGTCTGCTTTATCACATGAGAAGTCCTATCTTCAGGGTCTTGCTTGGTTGGACTGAGAAGTTACACATATGTATGAGAAGCAGGGAAGACAATATAGAGAAAGGTATAATAAAAGGGCACACTTGAAACAGATACATAAAGACTGGCACCTCAATTTTTAACATTCACTAAAGGAAAAAAAAAAAACGGCTTGAGTTCTCCTTCTGGTCAGTGAGTGAGTGAGGGAGCCCATCCTCAGCAGATGGAGTCTTGAAAGCATTAATTTCAGTCTAATTACAGGAAACTTATCCTTCCTTCAAATTTCAGTTCATGTACACATGGGCCTTGCAGTCTAAACAAGTAAGCCAATCTGGATATGATTTTTTCGTGAATTAAAGCAAATCTCCCAAAGCACATGTGCCACATTGACTAAAATTGCACCATTAGCAGTTTAATCCTCCGAAATAGGTATTAGCTACTTCATGTCTTTTTAAATAGGCAAATTGTCTTGGAAGATCCAATTTATTAACTCCTTGAATTTTAGTGGTAGTACTTTCTTTGGATACCCTTATTTTTACTGGGAAAGAATAATAAAGAGGATTAAAATACTGAGACCCTATTTGGGGAAAATGTTCTGAAAGACTGGGAAAGAATCCAAGGGGTAGAGATGGCAAATTCACAAACTTCACCTGCTGTTATCCTTCTATTGTGCCCAGCCCTGTGCTTGGTGCTTTGAAAGAATAGGAGAAGAGAGAAAGGCAAAATCAGTAGTCATTGTGTAGTTGAGCTGAGTACCATGGATGGGAAGCAGAGCAAATGGTCTCTCTTTATTATTCATACCTTGCATTTGTATGCACTTTTAACTTTTCAAAGCACGCTCACATCCAAGTGCAAATTGCATGTTTATAAAACACTTGGCATCAACAACTGCTATCTCCATGCCCAGACTCTCAGGCCCACTGGCGTGGTTAACTTCTACTTTATTCATTTAGGCCCCTTTGTCATTTATCCCTCTTATGCTTTTCCTCTCGGCCTGTTTAACTTCTGGAATGGTCTGAACTATAAAAACACATCTCTGATCATTTGATTTCCATGTAGGCTGGCCAGGGTGGAGCCAAGCACCACAGGAGAGGTTTATGAAGTGTAAGATTCAGGTAGTTTATTTGTCGGGGGATGGGCAGACAAGTGGGTCCATATTCTATTTGAGTCTTTTACTGTTTAAAGCATCTTATTAAGTCATAAATGGTCCAGATGGATGTGGTTGTGATGGGCATGGGCTAAATGAGGAAATAAAAATAAGTAGTTTGTGCATTGATTGGAGCTTGCATTTAGATTGCATCTTTTTATTTTAATACCATTCTATTAAAAAAAAAAAAAACCTAGCAGGAATCTCCAGGGCAGAGCCAGGAGGCTATTTTTAACTTGAGTATTATGCTGTCTTAATTGTATCTTCTCTAGTAGACACAAACATTGAGTTACTGGCAGAGAGGGAAAAAAAAAAGCCCCGTTCATTTTCTGGTATATCTGTGAGCACTGACAAACATAACACATTTTAAAGTCCCTCCCACAACTTGCCTTGTCAAGAAAGGTCAGAAGGGCAAATATGGCTAAAGCAGAAGTCTTGAAAGATAGAGAAGATGATATTGCTTGGCTCTTGATTAGAAAATAGAAGAAAATTGCATTTGACAGCAAGCCGGAAAAGCCTTGTTTTAGTAACCTCTGTCAAGTCTTGCTACCTGGAATGGGAATCTTAGCTGCTGAATGAGAGATGCCAAGTGGAGGTCACCAGGACCATGAATGCCTTGAAGTGTCCAGTGGGTGGAGGATCTTAGAGATGGAATATATAAATGACAGCATATCCATGCTTTCCCAAGCAAGCGAGTGTCTATAATACACATCTTTATTACTATATGGTAATTCACAATCCTGCAGACTAAATGTCTGTATCTTTTTCTCTATCTCCAACCCAAATTTATATGTTGAAGCCCTAATCCCCAGTGTGGTGGTATTTGGAAGTGGGAATTTGGGGAAGTAATTGCATGAAGTCGTGGGAGTAGAGATCTTAGGATGGTGTTAGTGCCCATAGAATGGGATGAAGAGACCAGCGCTCTCTTGTGGGCATGTGGGGATAAAGTGAGAAGGCAGTTATCTATAAGCCAAAAACTGGATTCTCACCCAAACTGCCCATATTGATACTCTGATCTTGGACTTCTATCCTCCATAACTGTGAGATACAAATCTTATTTAAGCCATCTAGTTGTATTTTATTATATCAGCTCAAGCAGACTAAGACAAAATTTTTTTTCCAGTATTCCCTCCTATATTTTCATCTATATTTTTCCAGTATTCTCTTCCAGCATAGAAACTACACTATCTTCATGAATAAAGCATAAGGGACTGAGATGTGGAGAGTTAAAAATGAATACTGTGTTGGGGGAATCCATAAAATCAGTACATCTCAGTAACTCTGTTTCCCCTATTCCACTTCCTCTCCCCCCAACCTATAAAGAAATCAAAGCAAAACCAAAATAGGCAAAAACCTAAGCATATAAATATGAAGATAATAAATTATTCTCTTTCTGAGCTGGACAGCCATTAGATATTGCAGAGTTTATTTTAAGGACTCACCTAGAAACAGTTGAAATAAGGGGACTTAATAGGATTACTAAAACCACATCAACCCAAAATGTGACAAAACCCCAGCTTCTTGTATTCTTGGTTGAAGCAATAAATACAACAAAAATACTTATTTTTAGAATATTTATGGAGAACAGGAAATGAGACAAGGACTTTAACCTTCTAGACACTAACTCATGTGTGACCTGGGTCAATTATGACAACTTAATTGGCCTAATCTTACAGTTCCCAACTGCTGACTAAGTTAATTTGCAATTTAACAGGGAGCTCAGTTTGTAAACCCTTGGACCTAAGCCAGTCTCATCAAGAGCTTTACCCAGAAATGGGTTGGCACACTGGAAATTGAAGGCAAAAAAAAAAAAAAAAAAAAAAAAAAAATGCTGCAAGAAGAGGCTTATTCCCTTCTATGATTGTCCCATTAGAAAATGACTCTGTGTTCTGGTATATGGAAGTTCCAAGCACTTAGGTATAGAAATTCTCTCTTCTACTTATAAATGGCATCAAAGAAGGCTTTCACAGCCATAATATTTCCTTTGGTCACTCTTATATTTTAGTAGAATGATTCTGGAAAATGGTAGATACCAACAAAAAAGAAGCCTTGGGTAGCAGAAAGGACCAGACTACCTTGGGTTCAAATGCTAACTTTACCATGAAAGGACCCTCTGATGCTGTTTAGTTGCTTAACCTTGCTGAATGTTAGTATTCCTGCTTATAAAGTGCAGATGAATGGAGATGTAATATCTAAAACTAGACCCAAATAGGTACTAAATAATTGTTTCTTTAAAAGCAACTTTAGGGACACCTGGGTGGCTCAGTGGTTGAGCATCTGCCTTTGGCTCAGGGTGTGATCCTGGAGTTCCCGGATCAGGTCCCACATTGGGCTCCTTGCAGGGAGCCTGCTTTTCCCTCTGCCTGTGTCTCTGTGTCTCTCATGAATAAATAAATTAAAATCTTTAAAAAAATAAAAAGCAACTTTATTGTAGTGTAGTTTGACAAATAATAATATGCACTCGTTAACTGTTCCAGTTTTTAGAAGTGGATATATTTTGTAACAACCAACACAATCAAGATATAGAACATCTTTAACAGCCTAGAAAGTTCCGTGTTCCCCTACCCAAACAATCTCTACTATCACTGTTGGCCCCATGCAGCTACTGATCTGATTTCTGGCACCACAGTAGATTTTCTTTTTTGGGGATTTCATATAAATAGAATCATATGGTGTATATTCTTTTGCATCTGGCTTTCTGTTTTACTTGGTATATTGCTTTTGAGATTTATCCGTGTTGTTGTATTAGCAGTTGTATTTTGGAGTAGTAGTTTGCCATGTGGGGAGAACACAATTTGTTTACCTCCTGACCTGGTGATGAGTCTGGGGTTCTCCGTTTTGAGCTATATGAATAAATCTGTTAGGAACATTCTTCAACAAGTCTTTGGGGTAGACATATGTTTTCATTTCTCTTGGGGAAATATATTATAAGAAACTGTCAAACTCTTTTCTAAAAAGATTGTACCATTTTGCATTCTCACCAGATGTGTATGAGAATCTCAGTTGCTCCATAGCCAATCAATACCTACTATTATCTATAAATAGAGACGAAAATCCTTAACAAAATATTGACAAAAGTCTGTGTGTGAATGATACTTAAAAAAAATGCAAATTAAATCATTGAATTGGTTGTTGACAATAACCCATTTAATTCCCATGATCAACTATGACACTCAAACTTGTCCCCATACCTCTAAGGTACTCTACGGTCTCACCTCCAGCTGCTGCTTTGACCTCATCTCCTTCCACCCACCTTTTGTTTGTTCTTCAGCCACAATGTGTAGACACACTACATAGGTTTATATTCCTTCTACAAACTGGATTAAGACTTAAATATCATCCACCTCAGGACCTTCTTTTTTTAAAGATTTTATTTATTTATTTATTTATTTATTTATTTATTTATTTATTCATGAGAGACACGGAGAGAAGGCAGAGACATAGAGGGAGAAGCAGACTCCCTGCAAGGGAGCACTATGTGGGACTCAGTCCCAGAACTCTGGGATCACGCCCTGAGCCAAGGCAGACCCTCAACCGCTGAGCCACCAGGCGTCTCCACCTCAGGAGTGAATATACCTTAGAATCATCAAGGGAGCATTAAAAAAATGATCAGTTCTTGGCCCCACCCTAGACAAATGAAAAATCCCTGGAAATGATAGGCCTGTAGATTATTTTAAGAGCCCATCAGGGGATTCTAAAATGCAATCTGAGATGAGAACCACTGAACCTCATTTATTCTTTTCATGCCCAGGGTTCATACCCTTGTTCCCATTCAGGGGTCTAACTCTTCCAACACTGGCCTCCAGTTGTTAACCTGTTAGCCTAGTGCATCATCAGCCTACACCCCCCTTGCTTTACTCCAGTAGGTGGGACTCAAGTCTCCTTTGCCTATTAACTCAGAAACACAGACATCTAGGGTAGGAACCAACATACTTTATCTAACAAGGAGGTGCCCAGGGAGGCAAAGCAGATTGGAGCCCAGATTTCTAGCAGTATAGTTTTGGGTGCCTGATTTTGTTTCCTATTATGTGTGTTTAAGTGAGCCCAAAGAAATGAGAAATTGAAGGATCCTCAACTTTGTTTTTTTGTTTTTTGTTTTTTTTAGCATATTTGCACCAGTTCTCATTTAATAAATTTCTTCTTCTAGAAGTCCCTCTGTTAAGTTAACTTTTCTTTCCCCAGTGATCTGGGGGTGGAGGCTGAAGTGTTAGACTAGTGTTCTCATTTTTATATGTAAATAAATCACTTGATTATATTTTTTGTCCTTATGTTATCATGAATATTTCAAATGAATTTTATATGGTTCATATTTATGGCTTGGGAGCTATTTCACATTTTGGCTCATTGCCGTCTCATCTGCATATACCATATCTCAGCTGATGTTGATTGGTCTCATTTACATATTCATCATGCTCCTATTTTCAAAGATATTTTGTTATAAACTGGCTTTTCTTCCCCCTCCAGTGTTATAATAGCACGTAGATGTGTTTTTAAATTGCACTCATTTCCATACATAATTTTTCTGGTTACCATAAATCACCACCTTGTCACCTACTCCCCCCACCCCATTCAGTGTAATCTTCACACTTTATACCAAGCTGACATATGGCTCTGAAGTAATTAAAGACAATGTAAACAGTTTACAGTGCACTTTTGCAAAGCCACTTCACATTGCAGAGAGTTTAATGGTTGCTTTTCCCCCAGACATTCCCAAAGCAGTGAAGAGTAGGGAGGTTTGAGATAGCGATGCTGACTAAAGCTATGGTGTGAGCAGCGATCATTTCATTTCTAAGAAAGACTTCTTTCTCTTTGGACTCCTTATAGAAGCAGAGGTGCTGGGTTGATGAAAGAGGAATCACAGGCATGGGTTGGGCAAAGTAACAGGATTCTTTAAATCATTCTGAAAGGACGAAGAAGGAACAATCAAACAAATCCTCAATCAGCCAGGCCACAGAGACTTGTCTCTTGGGGTTGAGAACAGGACTAACTTTCTTTTTCAACATTAGTTGTTTGCCCACCCACTAGCATCTGGTCTCTACTCTTTTTCCAGCAGTGGCCTCAGGGTTTGTTAGTGGTTCTCCCTCTCCCACTCCCAAGTCCATGTGGTTGGGGTGGGTATTTTCAACTCTAAGAATGGAACCCATTAGCCAGGCCACAACCACTTTGAGCAATGGCCTTCCCTTAGTTGTAGTGGTTGGTCCAGGAATGGTTGTGTGATCTGAACGAGTCATTCTAAATCTTAAGACTTTTATGAGCTTGAGCAAACAAAAAAAAAGGTCGAGTCTTTCAAGGAACTCAGGAGATGCACAAGCAGAACTGCTGCTGGTGTCTTGCCACCAGGCTAGGGTGAAAGGCTGAAGCTAGCATAGTTTAAGGGAGACCTGAGTGAGATGGAGAGGCTAAGTCCTAAGGGCATGGGACCTGAGTAGAGCTGTTTCTAAAGCCATTCCTCCTCTCTGACCATCATATTAAATGAGCCATTAAATTTTCTGCTTTTCCTTAAGCTATCTGAGGTTTATTTTTCTTTGGTCTCTCAAAATAGAAAGTGTCCTAACAAATACGATGTTTGTATTACTTACTTTGAACATATTATCTTGTGCATTTTTGTCCTGTATTACATTTTAAACTATAACTATGTAAGTGCCTAGATCATAGTAGATTCTCAGCCAGTGTTCTTATGCTTATCAACTCCTACATTATCACTATCATTTATATTATTTAGTATTTTTGTTTCTGAATGTCTTGTCTTCCCAATTAATCATATTTGTTGATGCATTTTTATTCATACATCTACCAGTTACTTATTGTGCAAGGCACCAAGGATCCAATACTGAGTAAAAGCAAACATGTCCTTGGACAGTACAATAGGGGAGTTTGAAATTAAGTGATCACATAAATAAGTGTAATATTGCTAAAATGAAAGACAGCGCAGAGACTAGTGATAGCAAAGTGTATGTAGTAGGGGGTCTTGCAGTAGTTGGAGAGGTCAGGAAGGGGTTTTCTAGGCTAATGGCAGTGGCATGGGAATCTGAAGGATGGGTAGGAGTCAACTAAATTAAAAGCCAGAGTGGAAAAGATTTTCTAGTCAGGAGGAACAGCATGAACCAACTAAGGCTCACAGTAGGCAGATAACACAGTACATTTTGTGAACTGATAAAAGGCTAATCCAGCAAAGGACGGACTATGAGAGGATCTCATTTCTTTTTCTTTCTTTCTTTCTTTCTTTCTTTCTTTCTTTCTTTCTTTCTTTCTTTCTTTCTCTTTCTTTCTTTCTTTCCTTTTTTTTTTTGGTGTGTGTTAAGAGCAGTGGTAAAGCATGGCATGTGTGTGTATGTAGCAGAACATATGTGGAAGGTAACATGATTAGATAGGAATTTAGAAAATGTCACACTGGTTGCCATGTAGAGAATGCATAGGAGTGAGTGCAGAGCTTGCTGGTAGATAGGGCAGCACAAGTAGATAACCATTGCAATTATCTAGGGAAATACTACTGTATCTGGAGAAGGAGGTAAGTGGACAGATTAGAGGTATAGCAAGGAGATAAAAGCAGTTGGACTTGGTGTTGTACTTTAATAAAAAGTTATATTCTGACCTCACCTTTAAAGAACAGTCAAGGGATCTGGAAAAATTGTAAATTCTAAATATAATCTGATAAATGTCCTATTGATAGTATGGACACAAGATCATGGTTTGGAAGCACTGGGAAAGTCTTGCAAAGGCTTTACAGAGGCATAAACATTTAATCTGGACCCTGGAGGACTAGCAGGATTTCTTTTCCAATTTCAAGTGAAGTTTTAGGCAGAGGGCCAGCATCTACATGAGATGAGTGTGAAAGTATATTTAATAATGAATTAATTAATTCACCTGTAACTATTGTTTGATCCTGCTATGTACCAAGCATTGTCCAAAGAACCAGTCATCACACTTTAAATAAGTATGATGCCTGGTAATGATAATGCTTGAGAAATGGCAAATTTTCTGTCTGATGAGACTGTGGGGAATGCAGTACACATAGTGGAAATATAAAAGGCTTTGTGTTTTGTGCCAGGCACTTAAGACTAAATCCTATGGCAGTGAGACTCCCTTCAGTTTCTTCTGCAAGAGAGTTTGGGCAGTGTGGGTCTGGCAGCAGGGAGCTAGGGAGACTGGAGCTGGGGTAGGTGTGACAGCCTCATGTAACAGGCTATCTAGGTGTTGATGAGACTTCAGACCTAAGAGCATGTGATCGCAGCAGGAGCGAGAGAAGGGCTGGATTCCAGGGATGTTTTTAAGAAAGAGTCAATAGGACTGGAAAAGGATTTGGGTATAACAGATAGAAAGTGAAGGGATATTTTGAACTTTCCTGTTTGGGAATCTAGGCAGGTGGTAATGTTGGGCAATATGGAAAGATGAGAAATTTAAGCTTAAAGACAATGAGCTAGTCTGGATATATTAAACTTGAGGCACTAGTAGTTTGATTAGGTAGAGATGTTTAGGAGTTTATTTCAAAACAAGAATTATGGCCTCAAAAGAGAGATGGGAGTGCAGTGAAGGTCCAGGAGCCCTCATAGTAAGACATCTTTTGATAAATAATATAAAAAGGAAAAATATAAAAAGAGAAAAATATAAAAAGGAAAATGGCCAAAATGGAGCCCTGGAATATCTGAATATTTGAGAGGCAGCTGACGAACAAGAAAGTTGGAAAGAACTGTCTATGGAGTAGTCTGGGAGTCTAGCAGAGTGGACAGAAGGGTGTGGTGTCACTGAAGTTAAAAGGGGAATAACTATTAGGAAGAATGGCAGGAATAGTCAATGACATCAAGAGCTGCGTATAAGTTAAGTATGAAGAACACAAAGTAGAAGTCACGAGATCTGGCAGTTCCATCATTGTGTTGGGATCTTTCATAGAATAACTACATGGTGTTAGAGAATTTATGGTCCAATAGCAAGAGGGCTGGCTGAGGAGTGAGGGAAAGGAAAGGACAAGGGGGCAGTTCACAAGAGTGGGAGTGGCAAGAAAGAGGAGAGGTAAAACTGCCACACATGCAGAATGAATGAAAGGGATTTTATGATTCATGGAGAGGGAGATATTGAAGAGGAAGCCAATACTTACTAAGTTCAGGAAACTGACTAAAAACCAGATGAAGAACAGAAATACAGGGGATGAGAACTCATCACTGACCAAGAACAGAAGGTGAGACAATGGATGAAGGGAAGCATAGAGACTGAAGGGTACAGTCTATTTAGAGTTCAGTTCGGTGCCTGGCCTTCTATTACAGAATGTTTTTGAAGCCTTAGGACATAAAAAGTGTTGGGGGAAAAAAAGAGATCGCTTTAATTTTATTTCAGGCACCTCACTGTGTCAGTATGGGCTGATTAATAAAGATGTGAGCTAGAAATGGACAAGCTGTGTTTGAGGAAGTTAAGGTGTTTTTGAACCAGCTGCCCTGTCTCTGGGATTATTGTTGTATCAGCTCAGTTTAACGATTTATGTCACTACTGGAAGGTCCCGTCTGATGCTGAACACCCGATAAGGAGTCAATTACACCTGCTGGATTGAATTTGCTTAAGGTTGGTTATTTGTAGTATCTGGTCTTTCTGTCTTTAGAACAATATCTATGCACTTATAGGGCTGCATGGGACAAGGCATATCTGATAAGTGACATTTTGTTCATGTCACTTCCAGACAGGGCAATGGCTAACCCATCCAGGAATACATCTTGAGCAGAAAGCTCTCCAACCCTATTGGATCTTTGTTTCCTTTGGTGAGCCCTGCTCCAAAGAGTGCCCCATCTCCCAATTCCTGTGAGCACCAACTGTCCTCAAAAAGGTAAACCTGGAAGATGACAGGTTTTAAACTGGGCTCTTATCTAACTGAGGATCCTTACACTTAGGAATTAGAGATCACAGAAGTCATCTCCTTCTTTTAAAACTCCTTCCTTAACCCACAGATGGGGAAACCAAGGTCCCGAGAAATACACTGATTTATTCCAGGTCATACAGTAAGTTTATATTAAAGTTAGCTCTCCGAAGTAGGATTCTGAACATCGTCTTCCAAGCAGGTGATGTAATTGCTGGAACAGATTGCCACTCTTTCTGCTTTATGTTTCCTTCATTAATGGATTTCTTTCTTGCTTCCTCAGACTTCAACAAGTATTTTTAAATGAGGGTGAACGAACTGAGAGAAAAAATTGAGTGGCTTTAAGAAAGAGAAATGCATGTGACCTGGGGGGTTGCTTTCTTCTTACAATGAAAAAAAAATTGTTCCCTTCTGTGTAATCCATCTATCTGTTGCTATATTTATTGGTGTTTAAGTTCTGGCTGCCACTGTGGTGAAGAAAAGATTTTCCTGGCCCTTGAGGCCTGGGATATGGGATCAAGAGCCTTCAAAGGAAGAGTGGGTTACTTTAAACATGGCAGATTTTATTCTGCTTTTTCCTACTGTGCCTCATTGTGCGAACAGCCTACTTGGGGAGACCCCTACATTAAACTAGTTCAGTAAGGAGTGAATGTTTGCATTAGCAAAGAAGTCTTCTCTTCAAAGGAAATCTCCTTCAGTGCTCTGAACTTTCCTAATGCTTTTAAATGTTGATAAATCAGTTACCACTTGTCAGCATGGCTTGGAAGAGAGGAGTCTAGAGAATCTCAAACACAAATGTTAGGCCCTGCTGTCAATTAAAAATTAATCAGAAATAATAATATCCCTGAAAAAGAATGAGTATCAGCAGAGAAAATTGGCTTTGGTTTATAAAAGTTACACTCACAGGTACTTCAGAGCAACACTTTAGAGAAGAAAAAGTGAGGATTGCTTAGATTGATCTTATGTTCATTTCAACAGCTGCACTCTGAAAGATTGCCCGTTATTAGGAAAGAAAAATGGGATGGGGTGCAGAAGGTTTTCTGGCTTCTGAGCACAGAACACCACACTGGATGTGATGTGAGGCTGCTGCCCACAGCCCGGTTGAGGCACTCACACACACTCACATTGTCAGGTACATACATTTTCTCCAGGTCCCCAAATCCAGAAAATGCTCCTTTTGGGATGACTCGAAGCTTGGTGAGGACAAACCTCCTGAAAAAAGAGTGAACATAAAATATCACAGCCTGTTCTTTCACTGATTGGGAGCCTAATGTATAATATCAGTCAACAGCCAATATACACTAAGTGTAGTCATTTTAGTAGTTGTTGCAATTGCTTTTACATGATCTCTCTTCATCCTCGCCACAAAGCAGTGACCCTCATTTTGCATAAGAAGAAACAGGTTTAGTGAGGTTAACAGATTTGCCCAGGGTCACTTGGCTGATCAATGGCAGAGCTGGAATATGAACCCTCTCATCAGTGCTCCATGTTGCCCCCTGTAGCCTTCTGCGAGGTCCATCTCTTTCTATACACCAACCCCCCAAACCTCTTCTCTTATTATCATTCTTAGTTGACCTTGCTTCCTATTTCAAAGAGAAAATGAACCCAGTACAAGAGAATGGTGTTCATGCCCTCCCGTGACTTGCAGCCATTAAATCATCTGCACCTGTGCTTGTACACCCTTGCCTTCCCTCCCATTACCATGCATGACTGGGACTTTGGACCTGGCTAAGAACAGCCCCTCCAATCCATATCAGACCTCTTCTCTCTTCTAGTAGGAGTCACCACTATAGCAATTTTCCCCCTTCTTGCGTACATTTTATTCGGCTATTTTTGCTTTTCTACTGTATCCTGCCCATCACTGTACAAACATGCCATAATTTATTTCATCAAAAACAAAACAAAACAACCCTCTACCCTTAACCTCAGCCACCTTCAGTTTTTGCGGTTTACTTCTACTTGAGATATTTGTCTAATCCTGCCCCCGAGTTTCTTCCAATGGTTCCTCATCTCAGGAAAACCCCACAGTATATACAGTGATGTGTGGGACCCTCTGGGATCTTCCTACTCACCCTTTCCATGGACCCTTTACCCTCCATTTTGATAGTTTCCCCTTATCCTGTTCTCATTGCAGTACTCTCTCGCTTGTTCTTGGACTTGCCAGGTTCCTTCCCGCCTGTGTTTCTACCATTTGCAATTCTCTCTGCCTTGAGCGCTCTTCTCTCAGATATCTTCATGGAAGCCTCATGGCTTCCTCCTTAGCCTGCTGTTTGCTCAAATATCACTTGCTTAGTGATACTTTTTCTTACCATCCTATTTAAAATGACAGTCTCCCCGTCTTAGGCCCTGGCCCCCTTTCCTGCTCAGATTTTGTCTTCACAGCACTCTGACATGTTGTATATTATTTTTTTTATGTATTTGTGTATTTATCTCTAGCCTATAACTAGAATACAAACTCTGTGAGGGCAGGAATTTTTGCTACTGTATACCAAATGCCCTAGTACATTGCCTGGTATATGACACGTACTGAAAATTTTTTTCTTAAATGGCTATTAATCAGTCTAAGAGTTCTAATCTTGAGGGTAGAATTATAAGTGATCCTTCTGGAATCTCTACAATAGTGAAACACTGAGGATTTGGGCAGTTGTGCAAACCTTCATTGCTTCAATTTCCTGTTACTGATGTTAGTGAAACTCCTGTTACAGATAAAGTTATTCAGGCAAACAGTTGTTTATTTTAACTGTTTGCCTTTGGCTGTCATGTGCACCAGCTCTATGGGGAGGAAGCATGGGAGAAAATCTTAAGCTCTGGAGGAGCTTATATATGTGGAAAGGTAAGGTCAGAAACTTTGGAATCACCAGAAATGGTTGTGGGATACAGTTGATGTAATAACTATAAATATTATGCAAGTATCAAAGTGAGAAAGACTCCAAAGTACATATATATATTAAAAAAAATTGGAAGAATTGGATGATTTTGAGCCTGGGTCTTAAAACCATCAGGTCATACTAAAGACATAGTCTATAGGAAACCATTTAGATAAAAAGGGATCTCAATTAGGATGGGGGCAATGTGTCTGGAAGAGTGTCAACTTCTAGAACTCCTATCTGAAAAGAATCAAGGTCAAGGTACTTATTTAATCTTAGTTAACACAGATAAGTTCCTTTTGTTCCTATTTATTACAAGACAGAGAATAATGAAAACAAACTAGAAAAAAGCAAATAATAAGTCAACTACATAGTGCTTTTTAATTCAGCCCTAGTAACAGACACATTTTCTAAAATTTCAACACCTATCCCTGTACTAAATGTTTCAAACTTATTAACATAATTAAATCTTATTTTGAAGATTAAAAGTCTTGACTTCCGTTTCTTGAAATGTTATAAACTAGATAACCTGAAGATATTTCCACTAAAAATTACCCAGAAGTCTTCTATAAGTCATAACAAGTGTTTTAATTGGACAGTTGAACTTACAAGGAAGTATGAGAAAATCCCGAGGGGCTCAAAGTTAAACAACTGAATACCAGTTGGAACCCTGAGGGTAAGCTGAAGGCAAAGTATTTAGGGAGGAGGTCAATTTCTGACTGGGTAGCCAAGTGCTTTGTGTTTTGATGCTAAGGTGTTGGGTGAGATGAGATAGAGAAGATGAAATGCAAAGATTTATTTCTGTGTGCTATCTCATGCAGTCTAGCAAAAAAAAAAAAAAAAAGATGCAGAAAATGGAAGATAGCCAATTCTTAATGAAATAATGTCTGGAATTTTCTGTAATTTATGAAAGACATAAATCCTCAGATTTAGAAATCTCAATTCCTAGGAAGGGAAACAAAAATAAATCTACTGCTAGATACCTGTGAATTGAAACTGTGGAACCAAAGGAGAAACTTTAAAGATATTTTATCTGCAAGGAAAAATAATTAGAAAACTTCGTAAAAATATCTTCAAAATTATTAGAGAATATAACTGCCAGTTTAGAATTTTAAGCATACAAATGTGAGGATAAAATAAAGACCCTTTTAGACAAATTTGATTAGTCACTAATGAAATTTTAGCAAAGGAATTCCTTTAGAGAAACAAGAAAATTTAACCTAGTAGGAAGGCATATACACAAAAAAACAAAGAATAGTGAACAGAGAAATTAGTGTGCCTTATTGAATATAAGTAGATTTTCAAAATGTTTGGGAAACTTACCTATTCAATAGAGAACACTGGAAAACATACTGACCGAGAACTAGGTCACAAAGCAAATTGGGATAGAACAAATAACTTTGTTTGACATGGTGCATTTAAATTAGAAATTTAAATTAAATTAAAAACCAGTTATAAGGGAAAATAATTAACAGCTGCCTTCCCCACCACATGTGTACAAACATCTAGAAAGTCAAAACTGAATCAAACCAAAACAACCCCCCCCCCAACTCTTTTAAGTCAACGCAGGTCAAAGAAGAAATTACATAATAATTAGTAATTGTTTGGAATTGAACTGTAATGAAAATACAACATGAAACTTATGGGATGCAGCTAAACCACTACATGCAGAGAAATTAATAGCTTTAAATTTTTATACCCAAAAAGGAAACAAATAAGATGGAAAAGGCACAAGCTACCTTTCCAACACAGGAAACTAGTGAAGGAACAACAGAACAGTGAAACAGAAAACTAGTAAGTCAATATTTATTCAACTTTTGGCTGGAACTTAAGGTACAAACTTAATATGAAAATTGGGGAAATAAGGGACTGTTGATAGAGATGTTTTGAGAAGATGAACACTCAGCTGGACATTACAACTTGATGTATAGATGGAGTTTGTTTATTCTATTCTAGTTTCACTTATTATAAGGTTAAGTTTCTTCATAAGTTTGTTGCTAACGTGGGTAAGGAGCTTTCTTAGAATACTGAAAGGTGGGCAGCCGTGGTGACTCAGTGGTTTAGCACCGCCTGCAGCCTGGGGTGTGATCCTAGAGTCTCGGGATCAGGTCCCACGTCGGGCTCCCTGCGTGGAGCCTGCTTCTCCCTCTGTCTGTGTCTCTGCCTCTCTCTCTGTGTGTGTCTCTCATGAATAAATAAAATCTTAAAAAAAAAAAAAACTTAAAAAAAGAATACTGAAAGGTTTATTAGAATAGTTTCAAGAATTTTGACTTACAATTTTAAAAATGACTGTTAATGGAAAAGTGCATTTATCTGACTATTGGAGGAAACCATTTATCACTTAAAATTGCAAGCTCTACTTATGTGTTTATTTTGACCAACAACTTTCTCATAATTGATTCATTATGATTTTACTGATATAGCTCTAATTAACTAATAAAATTGTGTTCAGATTTTTTTAAAATCAGGAATATTAGTAAAGGCATTATTTTTGATGAATTTTCATTTTAGAAATTTAAAGAAACAAGAATCTAACAGACTAACTTCATTCTATTTTTAAAAAGAATTTTATTTATTTATTCATGAGAGACAGAGAGGCAGAGACATAGGCAGAGGGAGAAGCAGGCTCTATGCAGGGAGCCTGAAGTGGGACTTGATCCCATGATCCTGGGATCACCACCTAAGCCAAAGGCAGATGCTCAACCACTGAGCCACCCAGGTGCCCCTAACAGATTAACTTTAAAACATATTTCAAAATTTAACTGTGCCTTGAGATAAAAAAAAAAAACAAAGAGAATACAGAAAAAAATAATAAATATAAGAGTAGGAATTAATGATTATAATAAAGAAGATCAATAAAATAAGTTAATTTTTAAGAAAGATCAATAGAATAAATATCTGTTCACTTTCATCAAGAAAAAAACAAAAAAAAGTCATGAAAAATGGTGCTTAAGACATTAGTTGATACAATGTTGCATTTGTTTCAGGTGTACAAGATAGGGATTCAACAACTCTATATGTTTTGCTGCACAAACCATAAATGTAGCTCCCACCTGTCACCATAAAACACTATTACAATACAACTGACTATAGTCTTTATGCTGTACCTTTCATCCCAAAGACTTACATATTTCATAACTGGAAACCTGTATCTCCTACTCTCCTTCACTCATTTTTCCTTTCCCCTTTCCCCTCCCTTCTGACGACCATTTTGATCTGTTTTTACTTTTTTTTGTTCATTTGTTTTTTATATTCTACATATAAGTGAAATTATATGGCATTTATTTTTCTCTGACTTAATTTCATTTAGTATAATATTCTCTAAGTCCATCCATGTTATCACAAATAGCAAAAGTCCTATCATTTTTTTAATGTTTGAGTAATACTCCATAGTGTCTGTGCATGTGTGTAATAAATGTGTGTGTGGGGGGGGGGAAATTCGTGCACACACACATATTTATACACATATGCATCCATTTTTCCCACATATTTTCTACAGTAGCTGTATCAGTTTATATTTTCAGCAACAGTGTGCAAGGGTTCCTTTTTCTCCATATCCTCAAAAGTACTGTTACTGCTTGTGTTTTTGATTCTAGCCATTTTGACAGGTGTGAGGTGATACTTCATTGTGGTTTTGGTTTGCATTTCTCCGATGCTTTAGTGATGTTGAGCATCTTTTCATGTCTTTGGATAAAAGTCTATTTGTGTCTTATGTCCATTTTTTAATTTGATTATTTGATTTTTGGTGTTGTATAGGTTTTTAAATATATTTTGGATATTAACTCCTCTTTGCATATATCATTTGCAAATATCTTCTCCCATTCAGTAGGTTGCCTTTTAATTTTGTTGATGGTTTCCTTCAATAAGCAGGCTTTAAATTAGAGAGCCCTAGGAACAATTTTAAAACATTAAATTTGAAGAATCTGACAGTATGGATAATTTTCCTAGAGATATATAGTTACCAAAGTTGATTAATGAAGATTGAGAAAAACTGAATAAATCTAAAACTGTTAATAAATTGGGTTGGTAGTTTAAAGTCTATCCACACAAAAATAAAGTCAGAATCATATGATTTTAGAAGTAAATTATGTCTTTTTAGAATAATAGAAAATCTCAATATTATACAAACTATTCCAGAAACTAGCAAAGAAGGAATTCTCTCCAACCCATTTTCTGTGGCTAGTATAATATCAGAAATAACACCAGACAGGGACAATAAAAGAGCAGAAAGATTAGGCCAATTTCACTTACTAATGTAAAGGGAAAAAATCTGAGATAATATAGTGACAATATGTACTCAATAGAAGCTAAATAATATATTGCTGCCAGTTTATGTCCTGGAATTCAAAGGTTGCTAAATATTATAAAACTCTATTAAGATTTCCACATTGGGAAATGAAAAGAGGCATAGAAAATATATTTTATAAAAGTTTACTCATGATAAAACCTTTTGACAAATAAGGCAAGGGAGGAATATTCCTAATCTGTAAGGGGTAAAAATCTATCAAACACTACAATAAATACCACACTCAATGGTGAAATGTTTGATATATTCTATTTAAAATTAGGAATGAGGCAAGGATGCTTGCCAATACTTCTTCCATTCATTATTGTGCTAGATGTACTAGCCTAGACAATAAGGGAAGAAAAAAAAGATATCAGTATTATTGATGAAAAGCTGTCATTATCTATAGGTAACATTATTGTCTATATACACAAAAAAAGAACTCTTCTTCAATCTGAGACATCAGCAGTAGAACTAATAAAAAAGTCTAATAAGGTAGCTGGCAGTATAATTAGTGCACAAAAATAATTTGCATTCTTATTTCAAAGTATATAAATTATTATGACCATAGCATTTATATAATAGAAAGAATTTTAAAAAGACTTAGGGTCATATGGAGAATAATGGAAATACTTAGCTGAAACACATTTTAAAAAAACAAACCATGAAAAAAAAAAAAAACAACAACCAAACCCTGATCAAACAGAAATGCCACATTTATAAATGGGAAGTCTCAATATTGTGAAGTATTGGTTTTTTTTTTTTTTTGAAGTATTGGTTTTAATCCACGTTAATATATGAACTAAATAAATATGACACATCTGAGACGCAATAATTTTTTTGTTTTGGTATGTACGTATGGAAATTGACTAGCTGACTATTACTTATAAGGAAGAGCAAATTTCAAAGAACAGCTAGAACAATTTTGAAGATGTAAAACAAGGTTAGGGGAGTGGGCATGCCAGGCAATGTAATTTTTAGAAAGCTAAAGTGATTAATTAAAATGCTGTGATATTGACAGGGATTAAGAAATAGGCCAGTGGAAGAGAATAAAGAGCACATTTATAAATCATAAACAAAAGGAAATGGCAAATGACAACATAGCACTAAAAATTAGTGAAGGAAAATGTGGATTAATCAACAAGGGGTGCTGGAACTGTTGATTATCCTTGTAGAAAAAGATAACACTTTTGCTTATTATCATATTAAAATCTCAATTCCAGGCTTACTAAAGATCTAAATGGGAAAAGTCAAAAGTTTAGAACTTTTAAATGAAATATAACATTCTATTCAGAATGCTCTTTACTTATTTATTATGAGTATCTTTTTTTTTTTTTTTTTTTTTTTTTTTTTAGTAGGCTCCATATCCAGTATGGAGCCCAGTGTGGGACTCTAACTCACAATCCTGAGATCAAGACCTGAGTCCTGATCAAAAGTCAGATGCTTAACTGACTGAGCCACCCAGGTGCCCCCTGTTCAGAATACTTTTAAAAAGGACACAAAACAATCAAAAAAGTACCTAAAAAATAAGAAGGACACAAAAACTGCGCACCAAAATTGAAAAGTTGAGATATTTGGTTATATTAATGAAATTTAACCTTTCTGCTAAAGATAGAGAAGATAAGCTATAGACTAGGGAAAGATATCTGTAACACATAAAACTAACACAGCGTTTGTATCAGAATATGAAGAACTTTCAAAATAATGCAAATACAACACAGTAGAAACATTGTCAAAAGATATGAACGGCAATTTGTATAAGAGGAAATGCAAACAACAATAAACATATGAAAAGATGCTCAACTTCATTAGTAATCGGGAAAATGCAAATTTAAACAATAATGAGATACCATTACACATCATCATGTTGGCAAGCATTAAAAGGAAAACTTCACAGTAACGCTGCTGGTGAGGCAGTAGAAAAACAGGGCATTTTCTACACTCATGATGGAAGGGTAATTTGCTACAAGTACTTTGAATAGCCACAGGGCAATATGTGTTAGACAGGAATGCCTTTGAAGTGAGCTATTCCATGTCTCTCTGCCATATGTGTACCTGGAGATAGGTAAAAGATTAATTACCGCAACATAATTTATGACAGTGAAAAACTGGAAACGAATGTCCATAAACAAAAGAATGAATAAATATTAATAAAGTATTGTATATTGACACAGTGCCAAATTCCAAAGCAGTAAAAAAAAAAAAAAATGAACTGACTAGTGCATGAAACTATCTGGATAAATCCCCAAAGAGAAAAAAGGTGTGTATATACACACACACACACGCACACACATATATATACAATATGTACAGTATGTGATTTTTTAATAAAGGTTAGCATGTAAATTAATACAATATATTGTTGCACATGAATCCTATCTTTTTTTTCTATATTTTTCATGTTTTGACAACTTGGGGTTTTGCTGACTCTGGAGCTAATCCCTAGAGATGGCAAACAGCTGGCCTAGGAGTGTGCCTTTCATATGCAAATCAACCAGTCCAGAGTCTTTAGGGCCAACTACCTCCTTTTATGAGCCCTTCCCCTCTCTCCTCCAGCACCAATTACCCCAGGGCAGTCTTACACCCCAGAGTCCTTGAAAATTATTTAAACCAGAAGATCCTAAACCTGCTTACCCTGTTTCATCCATGGAAGCCATAATAGAAACTCCTGATATGTTTTCCCTTCTGCCTCCTGGTGTTTCCCCACAGAAGTGTGGGCTCTGTGAGTGTAACAGTATCTTTTCAATATTACTCCTCTCCTGATCTGTTGGCCTCACCATTTCTGAATAATAATAAAACATGTATTTTAAAACATGCTTAGAGATACACACATCTTTATCAAAAGGAAAATTCTGAGAACAATCAACACCAAAATAGGCACAGTATTACCTCTGTAACGAGGAAAAGGAGTGGGTAAAAAAAGATCTGAACGATTAAGACCAAATGTTTTGATTCAGCAAAGCTGAGTATCTTATTGAGTGTTGATTATATTATTCTCTACACTTCATACTTGAAATATTTCACGATTTTTCAAGATTGAAATTCTCACCAGGCCATATCCAAAGCATCATTTATTTGTTTTTAAACGGAGGGAGCAATTTGAAAGTATCATCATATTGTTCTTGTCAGATGGCACCTTTCCTCTGTAAGGGGGCATAAAGTGTCTGAATGATTTCTGTAAAAAATGCACAATTCATCAAAACGGCTCTGAAAAGAAAATTTTCTTCACTATATTGCAGGTTATTTAATGTCACTTCCATGATAAATGGAGTAGGTGGGATTTACTTTTTTTCTTCCTTGAAATTGGGAAGCTTTAGGATTCCCTTGAACTCTGTCTCTGTTAGAAGCAATTCATATCTCGGGCAGTCCATTCACCCTTGGCCAAATTTAATTTCCCTTTTTGGCTTAAAGGAGAATGGTTTAAAAGATCCTATAAAAAGCTTTCTGGCAGCCTGGAAAACAGCCAATATTCTTTTTGAGAAAGCTGCCTTTTTATGATGGCCCAAGTGTAAATGACACGGGGCTCTGTGTTCTTTGAATTTCACACAAGTTTAAAAATTAAAGTGAGAACAGCTTGGCAAAGGATATACAAAAAGAAATTGATCATCTTCCTGACCTCAAAATGCCAAGAGTTTTTGAGCTTCACACTCTTTAGATCAAACTCTTACCCTAATTAACTTTCTGGGAATGTGTTTGAGAAAACTATCCAAAGAGGTAGATTGAACTAAATGAGCAAATCATCTGGAAAAAATAGATTTTAAGTAACTTGATTTGGCTGTTTACCATGATCCAGCAGACAACTATACCACTGTCCAAATTATGTGTGCCTCTAATTGGTTGCATTTCTCATTTTGTTACACATGGGTCTTGAGGACAGGGGGGCAGGGAATAGCAAGACGGAAGAGTTGAGAAGGTAGGAAGGGGTGGTTTTCATTTCATTTGACTTCAAATTACTTTGTTTTTCTAGAACTTCTTCACATTTTGGCATCAGTCTTACTAACTGCCTAGATGTGAGGTGTTCTGTAAATACAGAGAAGTGGGTTCAGCTGGCATTAGCCCTTCACCCACCTTCAGGCTTTATAAGCGAATGCCAAGGATTCACTGAGGGTTGCAAAGTCTCCCATGAGGATTTCTTGGGATAGAAGTGTCACTGTTCTTTGTGTCCTTCTCTCATGGTGTAGAGGGTGTGCTTGTCCATCTTAAGCCAAATGTAGGAAGTAATAGAACCAATTAAGGGTGTTGACATGCATTTCCTGCAATTTGGGGAGTTAGACTGGAACATGATTCAGGTCTGACCTCTAAAAGTAGGTATCCAGCTGCTTTTGGAGAGAGATGTAGTTTTATAGACAACAGTATGAGTTTCTCATGAGCCAGACCTAGGGCCAGCCGAAGAGAGCTGGACTGCTCACCCTGAGGAAGATGGGCTTGCCTGAATAGTGAACTGATCCCAAAAGAGAGCCCCAGGTGTAGGCTGCTGGAAGCCAGTGGGAGGAGGAATTGTTCTTCAGAAGATGGAGACCTCCAGCGTGAGGGAGGTCTCATCCATGTGAGTTCCAGTGAGAATAAGAATTGGCATTTGAATATCTGCCTCACCTAGAGGGTCCCAAAGCCAGATGGCCACTGTGGTATCAGAGTAGGATCCAGTTCCTTTCCCTCCAGCTTCCCTCCCTCCTAGGCCCAACCCAGGTGAAACTAGGAAAAGTGGCACCTGGACAGGAAGGAGAATAAAGAGGAAAAAGGAAACTCTTCCTTCCTCAGTCGGGGAAGCAGTCCATAGGATTGGACTTTCATTTCATTTATGAGGAACATCTATGTTTGCCCACCCCAAATTTCATCTGTGGTGAGGAAAAATGAGTCAGAGAGTGGTTTTGCGTTGGCGGGGGTAGTGAAGAAGAAAGTTACTTTCCAGCTGGACCCTACTGAATCCATCTTGATAGACGGATTTTCCCCAAGTCATCCTGTGTATAATTTATTTGTGAGAGAAAAAGTACTAGGAACTTAAATAGGGCAAGGCATGGAGAGGCATGGACAATATTCTTATTCCTCCTTTCTGTCCTTTGTCAGCTCTTATTACATAGGCTGATGATGGGCAATTTAGGACAGGGTGGATAATTTGGTCCTCCCTTTTGGCACAGTTTGTGATAGCCAAGAAACATTTTCTGCTCAGGGCCCAGCCACAATAATTGTCTACGTAACACCAGAATGGCTGGCTACAGGAGGGGAGATGCAGTTGTCTTCAGTTTCCATAGACCATCTATTCAGTTAAACCTCCAGATAATCTTTCTGATGTAGACCCTGCCACATACCATTGTGTCAAATCATGATGTACAATGTTTTCTTTAGGAGAAAAAGTTTGTTTACAAGATAGAAGCTCATGAGGCAGGCACCACTCCAAATCCAGCTCCAGTGACACCTCCCTGTCCCCTGAGTCTGTCTGATTTCCCCTCAGCAACCTCCCCAGAGTGGTGATTCTTCACTTTTATCATCTTCCACTGAACAGGGCTTTCTAATAGCTATTTTGAATCTGCTCTCCTTTTTTTTTTTTTTTCCCCATTTATGTCCCCTTATCTCAACATCTGTGCTGGGCTGATAAAAAGGATGTAGGCGCTACTACTAACTGTATATCACTGCTGACTTTATCTCCTCCTCTGCACAACCTCTACACCAAGGTTGTGAAGACCTTTTTTTTTTCTGGCTCCCTCCTCCCTTGTTTGCATTGAGTGGTTATGGAATTACTTTCTATACCACATTTTATCACCTGTTCACTTTCATTTTATCACCTGTTCACTTGAATCCTCTTACCTGAATCTGATACCTGATTTATAGCCTATTTATATGAAAGCTCAGGATGAGGAAGCAACATGATGAAGAAAAAAGATCATTAGGGTAAAAAATGAGAAATCTGGGCTGTATTCTCGCTCTGTTATAGATATGTAAATGACTGAGAAAAATCAAATCCCTTCTGTAAAGTGAGGGGGTTGGACCAGGTGATCTCTAAGGCCCTATAAGATAAATTTTACAGGGTGGTTATATAGTAGAATCTTCAAGTGGTCTCCCGTTTCAGTCATATTCTGTCTTAAAGCAAAAGAGATAATTTTACGTTAAGCACTCAATGTGGAATAAAGCCCATCCTAAGGGGTTACTGAATAATTGCTAGCCCTCCTTTTTCTCTAGTCAAGGTCAAAATCACTTGAGCTTACCCTTTCCTTCCCACCCCTCTGCCACCACCCAGGCCAGACCATCCTCCCTTCTACGAACCCTCATGTCTGCAACCTTGGCTGTGACCTAGAACAGGTTGTCCTCCTCTTTTCTCTACTGTCCAATCTGTTTCATCTACCATGATCAAAATACTCCTCCTAAACACTACTTGCCATGATACTCTGCTACTGAAAAGCAAGACAAAAGGGAAAAAAACAAAAATTAAAAACACACAAAGTGCTTGACAATACCTCTAGGAATCCTAACTAGTCATCCATCTGAGGCACTCCACTACCTATCTCCGTTTCCTTTCCAGTGAAATATTCTATTTCCAGCGGTGAGCTCAGATCTAGCCATGCCCTCATCATAAATAAACTGCTCTGTTGTATTTTTACTAAAATCTAAGTCTATATCCTACCTCCCTAAGTATACGGAGTGGTTCTATAGAATAGGAACTATGCCATTTGTCTCTATTCCAAAGAGCCTAGTTGGTACTTTGCATATTTCAGGTATTAATACATATCGTGGATTGAGGAATGATGTTTACACTGCCAATAGCTTTAAGGTTAAGGCATATGAGCATCTCATACTCTGAATAACATAATATTTGTCCTTTGGAGTTATTCCAGCTATATCAATCAGATTTGTTCAAAATAATATCTAGAGCATACATGAGTGATGAGAAGGAATCTAGCTTTCTAGGAATTTATTTAATAGACTTTTGGTGAAGAATATATAAAGGATTTTTCAGGATATTGTAGAACAGTTGGTATAAAGTAAAAACTGCAAATTATTGGCCCATGAACGGAATCTAGCTCAAGACATGTTTTGTTTACCCCACACAATATTTTAAGGAAATTTGACTTGGTTGCCAGCATTTTAAATTATGAAAGTTCATCTAAAATTACAGATTTATGGCTTCTCTTGAAGATTAAGACGATCTAGTAATACTGGCCTACTTTCCCACATAATTACAACTGGCTACAGTTAAGTGATGGCTGATGCCTTAGACATGACATAAGCTACTGGTTGGTTAAACGCCTTCCTGGTCTAGTCTTGTGTCTTGTGCCTCAAGACTTTGAGTTTGGGATTTCTGGTACCTGAAAAAGTAGTCTGAATGGGCTTGAAATCTTTAGAAATGGGTGGTTCTCAACCTTGGAGGCATATTAGAATCACCTACGGGCAGCCTGGGTGGCTCAGTGGTTTAGCACCGCCTTCCGCCCAGGGCATGATCCTGGAGACCTAGGATCGAGTCCCACGTCGGGTCCCTGCATGGAGCCTGCTTCTCCCTTTGCCTGTGTCTCTGCCTCTCTCTCTGTGTCTCTCATGAATAAATAGATAAAATCTTAAAAAAAAAAATCACCTAGGGGAGTTTTAACATACTGTAAATTCCTAAACTTTACCCTGTGGTGACAGGGGGAGGCACAGTCAGGCATTCTTATTTTAAAAGCCCCCCCCCCCCCCAGGTTATTTCATGCATGGTGAAGATTGAGAACACTTGCTTTAGAGGGAGGCTACAAACCAGCAGCAGCAGCAAGTTGCTCTGATGAATAGTTAGGGAGTTGGCAACTACCTGTGGGCATGATGGGAAAGGTTTTTAGAAAGCTGCTTTTATTCCCAATCCCCCTCCTCTCATCATAAGGTTGAGGCATACTTTAAACAGTTCCTTATAATCTAGGAGTTCTTTATAATCTAAATGGACACATCATCATGATCCATTGGAAAGCAACACAAATAGGATGTGTGCACATTCTTTTGGAGACTTCCTTCTTTAGTCAATGGAACTTAAGTTTTTGGTACTGGGACTGGATCAGGTGGACTCTACCTCAGAAAATCTGTAATGCAGTGAATAAGAGTAATGTTTATCATATGAGACCACTGAACAGGATTGAGACAAGCCCGAGAGGGGAATCCAATGTAAGGGACTAAAGGCAGATCTTGAAATTCAGAAAATATCTATTTGTTCTTTTGACAAATATTTATTGTGTTCAGGCTTATTGTGTTCTGACACTGTTTCAAGCCCTGACGACATTATGGTAAAAAAGACAAAGTGTTTGGCTGAATGAGTTTATGTTCCAGATAGGAAAATAAGGAATGGGAAATGATTGTGAAAAAGGTACAGTTGCTTGAAATGAAAAGAAGGTCAATTATGTATAAATTTACAGGATAAAGGAGAAACATTAATTTGTTTGTTTATTTAAAGATTTTTAAAAATTTATTCCTGAGAGAGACAGAGGCAGAGATACAGAGGGAAAAGCAGGTTCCCTGTGGGGAGCCCACTGGGGGACTCGATCTCAGGACCCCAGGATCACAACCTGAGCTGAAGACGCTCAATCACTGAGCCACCAGGCATCCCAGGAGAAACAATTACTTTAAAATTTCCATGCATACCTATGCATAGATAGATAGGAGGGGAGATAGGGAAGAAAGAGGGAGAGATAGACACAGACCTATGTATGGTTACTTATTTACAAATTATTTATTGATCATCTACATGACACACATTAGGTTTATGAAAAAAACGGTGGTAAGAAAGATGCATTTCATGCTCTATCAATTTTAATTCTATCGACAGAGATATATATATGTAATGTAATAATTACAGTACGGTTTGTGTAGTGATGATAGTGGTCATACTTAGTGTTTGCTGTGTGAGATCCTATGCTAAAGATTTCATTTGCATTATCTGGTATCCTCAGAACCACCTTAAAAAGCAATTATACTTGCATGTACTCACAGGTGAGGGCCTGAGTTAAGAGTGGTTTAGTAACTTGATCAAGCATACAGCTAGTAGGTGGCAAACCAGATTGTTGAATTCAAGTCTGGTCCCCAAAGACCATGCTTACTCGCTCTCTATTGACATACAAAGTTATATTTCAGGTGTATAGCATACCAATTCAATAATTCTATTACTCAGTGGTCACCCCGACAAGCGTAGCCCCCACCCGTCACCAGACAATGTTATTACGATATTATTGACTGTATACTGTATTTCATCTCTGTGACTTATTTGTTTTATGACTGGAAGTTTGTCATACCTTACCTTAACCTATTTTGCCCATCCTCCCAACCCCCCTCTCCTCTGGCAACTATCAGTTCTCTATATTTAGGATTCTGTGTTTGTTTCATTGTTATTATTCCTAGAATCTACACATAAGTAAAATCATATAGTATTTATCTTTCTCTGACTTCTCTCACTTAGCATAATGGCCTCTAGGTCCATTCACATTGTCCCCTGGCAAGATCTCATTCCTTTTTTATGGCTAAGTAATAGTCCTTTGTATATTTATATGACATCTTCTTTTTTTTTTTTTATGACATCTTCTTTATTCATTCATCTATTGATGGACACTTGGGCTGCTTCCAAAATTTGGCAATAACGCTGCAGTGAATGTAAGGGTGCATATATATTTTCAAATTAGTGCCTTTTCTTTGAGTAAATACCTAGTAGTGGAATTACTGGATTGTACGTATTTCTGTTCTTTTGAGGAACCTCCATACTGTTTTCCTCACTGGCTGCACAAATTTATATTCCCATTAACAGTACATGAGAGCTCCTTTTCTCTACATTCTTGCCAACACTCGTTCTTTCTTGTCATTTTAATTCTAGCCATTCTCAGAAGTGTAAAATGATATCTCATTGTGGTTTTGCTTTGCATTTCTCTGATGTTTAGTGACACTGAGCATCTTTTCATGTGTCTGCTGGCCATCTGTATGTCTTCTTTGGAAAAACTATTCAGGTTTACTTGTCCATCTTTAAATAGGATTATTTGAGAGGGTGTTGAGTTCTAGGAGTTCTTTATACATTTTTTATGTTAACCCCTTACTGGATATGTCATTTGTAAATATCTTTTCCCATTTCTGGTAGGTTCCTTTTTCATTTTGTTGATGGTTTCCTTTGCTGTGTGAAGCTTTTTATTTTGGTATAGTCACAGTAGTTTATTCTGCTTTTGTTTCCTCTGAGGAGACATATTCATAAATAGATTGCTAAGGCTAATATCTGAAAGATTACTGCTTATGTTTTCCTTTAAGAGTTTTATGGCTTCAGGTCTCACGTTTAAGTCTTTAATTCATTTTGAGTCTATTTTTGTGTATGATATAAGGAAATGGTCCAATTTCTTTCTTTCTTTCTTTTTTTTTTGCATGCAATTGTCCAGATTTCCTAGCACCATTTATTGAAAAACCATCTTTTCCCCAATGTGTATTCTTGGCTCCTTTGTCAAAGATGACTTGACCACATACACATGAGTTTATTTTTGGGCTTTCTATCCTGTTCTGTTGATCTATGTGTCTTCTGTGCCAGTACCACAGTACCATACTGTTGTGATTACTACAGCTTTGTAGTCTATCTTGAAGTATAAGATTGTTCTTCCTTGTTACAATTGCTGTAGTTCCATTACAGTTCCATTAAAATTTGGGGTTTATCTTTTGCAGTTCCATTAAAATTTGGGGATTATTTCTAGTTTGGTGAAAAATGCTGTTGATATTTTGATAGAGATTGTATTTAATCAATAGACTGCTTTGGGAAGTGTGGACATATTAACAATATTCTTTCAATTTATGAGAATGGTATATTTTTCCATTTGCGTTACCTCCAACTTTTCTCATCAATGTCTTACAATTTTTAGAGCACGCGGCTTTCACCACCTCAGTTAAACTCATTCTTATATATTTGATTCTTTTTGTTGCAATTGTAAATGAGATTGTTTTTAACTTCTCTTTCTGTTACTTTGTTATTAGTGTACAAAAGTACAACAGATTTCTATATATTAACTGTGTATCCTGCCACTTTACTGAATTCATTTATTCTAATAGTCTTTTGGTGGTGCCTTTAATGTTTTCTATATATAATATCATGTCATCAGCAAATAGTGACAGTTTTACTTCTTCCTTACCAATTTGGATATTTTTTATTTCTTTTTCTTGTCTGATTGCTGCAGCTAGTACTTCCAGTACTATGTTGAATAAAAGTGGTGAGAATGGTTATCCTTGTCTTATTCCTATCTTCGAAGAAAAGCTTTTAGTTTTTCACCATTGAGTATAATGTCAGGTGTGGGTTTTTTGTATATGGCCTTTATTATATTGAAGGATATTTCCTCTAAACTGGCTTTGTTGAGAATTTTTATCATGAATGGATGTTACATGTTGTCAAATATTTTTCTGCATGCAATACATCTCAATAGATCAGATAGTTTTATGCTGCTTCTTGTTAATATGATATGTTACATCAATTTGCAAGTATTGAACCACCTTTTCATCCTCAGGGCAAATCCCACTTGATTATGATGAATGATTCAGTTGATCATTGAAAGATTGTTGAATGACTATTGAATTCAGTCTGTAAATATTTCATTGAGAATTTTTGCATTTATGTTCATCGAAGACACTGGCCTATAGCTTTCTTTCTTTTTCTTTCTTTCTTTCTTTCTTTCTTTCTTTCTTTCTTTCTTTCTTTCTTTCTTTCCTTCCTTCCTTCCTTCCTTCCTTCCTTCCT
The DNA here is from genome assembly GCF_053574225.1 of Canis aureus. Taxonomy (NCBI): domain Eukaryota; kingdom Metazoa; phylum Chordata; class Mammalia; order Carnivora; family Canidae; genus Canis; species Canis aureus. The sequence continues at coordinate 53,698,808 of NC_135621.1, forward strand.
TCCTTCCTTCCTTCCTTCCTTCTTTTTTTGTAGTATCTTTGTCTGGTTTTGGTATCAGGGTTTTGTGGGCAGGGCTGGTGAGGTTTTAATGAGGGTATGAGTTTTAAAGTGGGATAAATGAGAGCAAAACAGGTCTGGGGCTTAGATATTGATCTAAAAAGCAGTAAAAGTGGTAAGTAAATCCAAAGTGGGGAAACTGTGCTAGGAGTCAATAGAGAACGCAAACCTCAAAAAAGTGAAAAGAGATTTTACCACAAAATTCTCTGATGCCTGGTCTTACTAAATTAATTCTACATTGGGTTTTTGTTACTTTAGATTCTGGATTTTTGCTCTGGATACAATTCACAGCTGCCTTTACTCTGTCAGAGTGAATAAACAGAATTCCACTTTAATGACTCACTAGGGTCTCAGTATCTGATAACATGACAAATAGATTTTTGCCTCTGAAGCTGTTCTTTTGGTCCCTTTGGTTAATGTCAGCCTGACTTAACTGTGATTTTTATTGACAACATTTAGCTCAAAATGCAATAATGAAAGGTGACTGTCACATAAAGGTCAGTTTGGGGCTACTTCTACTCAGATATAGAAAGATTAACTTGGGATAAACTTCCTTCTGAAATCTGTATGCTCTGACTGTGACAATCACTGAGAATGAAATCACAGGAACACTGCAAGAGAAGCTGATCACTGCTCCATGAACCAAAGATAAATTTAAGTCTTTTGTAATGCACTTTAAACCAATTTCCATTTTCTATTTAGAAGTTTCACACATTTAATCAGAAAGCATATGTGTTGAATAATTATCTTTTACTCACTGTGTGCAGAGCAAATGTCGAATGTTCACATGAACTCTGTTAGAGACAAATAGAAACTATTTAAAATAGATTCAGAGAAAAGCAAATAAGACACTGCTCAGAAGATAACCTGTCTCCAATCACTCCTAAGATAATACATATTATTTATTATAGAATTTTGAAGAATGATTTATTTAGTCTTTAAGGTGATAAGCTGATAATAACTAAACCTAATCCTGAAGAGCAACATGAATTTTGACAGAGGGAGAGGTTTTGTGAAAAATTTAATTTCCTCTGTGGGGGCGAGAAGAAAGCATAATTTAGCATTGTTTCTTTTAAATGTGGATCAGAGATTTTACTAGAAATCAAGAAAATCTCTTCTTTGTGTCAGAAGAATATAAAGTAATACTAAGTACAGTTTATGCTCCTCTAATAACCAACTGCTAGCCTGGAGCTGATCCTGGATAAAGAGTTCACATGCTGTAAAAGAAGCAAAATGTAATTTGTCTATAATACTTAATTGGTAGAAATAAATAGTAATGGTCAACAGAAACACAAGGACTTTTTCCTTCTTTAATAAATACTGAAATCTATAAATGATAATTTCTAGAATGACTGTAGCAAAGCAAGAGCTTTGCAACAATGTTATAATAGTATTGATACTTTGTATTTAACAAAAAAGACTCTGTTGCCCATTTCTGGAACACGGGTATATTTCATGTTACTCTAAGATTGAAATTTGTGTCTCCACAATTTGACATTTTCGATTTTGAAAACACCTATTGATCTAAGAAATAAATGTTCCTGTTAAACAGGATCTTTGCACTAATTGAAGACCAAAACTTGCTGGTGGGATGCATACCCACACAGCCTCCACCAGACTTTTCTGGTTCTGAACTGTGCAAAAGACATGATTCCTTGGCTAAGAAAAGCAAGGAGAAGGGACAGTGAACTAACATTTATTGAGGACTCAATAGGTACAGCCATTCATTGCTCAAGGCAGTTAGCCACATGATATTCTTACTTTTAATTCTCCCTGCAGTGTAACAAAATAAGTTTGTTTTTTAAAAAATTAATACATAGTACAAATGAGTGTGTGTGTGTGTGTGTGTGTGTGTGTGTGTAATTCTATGTATAGCTCTATGTAAACCACCCCTAATGGTTCCACCTAGGGGTAACCACTCCTAATGGTTCCTGTGTTTAATGAAACACTGTCATCTTTGGAGGGTTATCTCAGAAGACTATGGCAACTTTGGAGTTGTGTTGTATGGCAGGCTCTTAATACAGGGAGAGCATGAGCAGGATTTTAAGTTCCCTGTTCTAAGTTTGGTATTTGGTCAACCTCTGAATTTTCCAAGCAGAGCACATAAACCAATGGTGGCTAATTTTTTACAGGAAGAATCCAGATTCCTTTGAGGATCTAATGAAAGGTTTTTGGATCATTTGTTTTTATTAAGTTTTGAGAATTCTTAAATGTTTTGGATACAAGTCCTTTATCAGGCATATGATTTGCAAATTTATTGGGATTACCACTATAATTAGGATACAGAACTGTTTCATCACCAAAAATTCCCTCTGCTGCTCCTTTGAAGTCATGTATGACTTCCTGCACCCTGACTTCCAAGCCCGGGCAACTACTGATCTGTGTTCTGCTGTTACGTTTTTGCCTTTCTAAAATGTCATATAAATGGCATCCTACAGTATAGGACCTTTTGAGAGTGGCTTTTTTTTTTTGGTCAAAATAGTTCATTTGATATTCCTTTATTTGTTGTGCAGGTCAGCTATTCCTTTTTTATTGCTGAGTAGTATTTCATTATAGGATTATATTGGCAGTTTACTCATTCACCTATTGAAGGGCATTTGAATTATTTCCATTTTTGGATAATGAGTAGAGCTACTATAAACACTAATGTGCGGAGTTTTGTATAAATATGCATTTTCATTTTTCTGTGATAAATACCTAGGAATTAAATTGCTGGATTACATGGCAAATGTAAATTTAACCGTATGAGAAACCCCCAAACCGTTTTCCAGAGCAGCGTTAGCATTTTGTCTTCTCACTCGCGGAATATGAGAGTTCCAAGTACTCTGCAACCTTGTAAGCACTTGGTAGTATTAGTTTTATTTTGTTTTTTAGCTGTTCCAGGAAGTATAAAGTTTTATCATACTGAGGTTTAATTATTTCCTTAATGGCTACTGTTGTTGAACATCTCTTCATGTGCTTATTTGTCATTGGTATACCTTCTTTGGTGAAATGTTCAAATTTTTATCCAACTTTTTTTGTTGTTTTCTTTCTGTGGAGCTCTGAGATATTAAAAAGATATTGTGAATTCCTGCTGTTTCTAAGATAGATAGTTTGCAAATATTTTCTCTCAAATCTTTCATTCTCTGGACAGTGTCTTACACAGAGTAAAAGTTCTTAATTTTGATGAAGTCCAATTGATTTTTTTTAAGGGTAGTGCTTAATGTCATGTCTGAAACCTTTGCTGAGTGTTCTACTATGAATGGATATTAGATTATTTTCAAATGCTTGTTTATGTATTAATTAAAATAATCTTGTTTTTCTTCTTTAGTCTTTTAATTAGAGCCTGTGGATTGCATTGTTTGATCTTCAAATACTAAAGCAGTCTTGCAGTCTTGGGATAAACCCCACTTGGTCATTGTGTATAATTGTTACTATATATTGCTGGATTTGATTTGCTAGTATGTTGTCAAAGATTTTTCAGAAGTGTTTGAGGGATTTTGGTCTATAGTTTTCTTCTATTGTACTTTATTTACTTTTCATATCAGAGTAATGCTAGCTTCATAAAATGAGTTGGAAATGTCAAATTAGATCCAGTTGGCTGATGATATGGTTCCTTCTTCTATATCCTTATTGATGTTCTATCTACTTGTTCTTTTGAATACTTATATAGTTAGATTTGTCCATTTCTAATTTCAGTTGTGTCAGCTTTTGCTTCATGTATTTTTGAAGCAATGCTGTTAGGTGTATATACATTTAAAATTAAGTCTTGACCCTTTGTCATTATGTAATGTCTCCTTTTATTTCTGGTAGTTTTCTTTGCTACCAAGTCTGGTATTAATATAGCCACTCCAGATTTCTTTTGATTAGTGTTTGCATAATATATTTTTTGTCATCCTTTTATTCTTGACCTTCCTGTAACATTAGAGATGGTCCCTGACTTAGGATGGTTCAACTTAATTATTTTTCAATTTTATAATTGTGCAAAAACAATATGCATTCAATAGAAATTATACTTCGAAGTTTGAATTTTGATCTTTTTCCAGGGTAGCAAAATGTAGTACATGAATGAAAATAATTATAAAGACATGTGATGAATGCAGTGATAGAAAGAAGTATAGAATATTAAGGAAAAAGCAAAGATTGGACACTTGATCCAGTCTTGGATTGATAGGGTCAGGAGAGATAGAAATGGTTTTCTGGAGGAAGTGATGCTCAAGTGGAGTCCTAAAGGGTGAGTACAATGTAACCAGTTGAAAGGGAGCAAAGGAAAGAGAGAGATTTTAAGCAAAGGGAAACATTTCAGGGAGGTGGGAAGTAGTACACCGTCTTCAGCAAAAACAGGTGCCAGACTTTGGAAGACCTATGTGCCGGTTTATGTAGATTATATTTTTGCATTTGAATGCTGGAGGAGGGCCCAAAATAGAATACAGTAGAAGAAAAGGGATTAAGAAGAGGGAATAATGTGTGAGTGTGTGTGTGTACACACATAGGTATCTCCTCCTTCTCGTCGTCGTCCTCCTCCTCCTCGTCCTCCTCCTACACACACACACCAGCAGGACTTGATGTACCATTTAAATACATGGAGTGTGAGATGGAGAAGAATCATGGATATCCTATATTGTTTAGAAGGTACCTCTGTGAGAGCTGTCTATTGTGGGTTGAATTGTGTCCCCCCAACAAGATAGAAGTTTTAATATTTTGAAAATAGGATTTTTTTTCAGATGTAATCAAGTTAAGATGAGAGGCCTCCATCAAATATGACTGATGTCCTTATAAGAAAGGAAAGTAGAGACAAAGGGGAGAGAATGACATGTGAAGACATAGAGACACTCAGAAGACAGCTGCCTGAAGACAGAAGCAAAGATTGGAGTGATGTATCTATATGCCAAGGATTGCCAAAAAGTGATTGTCATCACTAGAAGCTAGGAAAGAGCTTCCTGAGAGCCCTTGGAGGAATATATACCGTAGATACCCAAATTTCAGACTTGTAACCTCCAGACCTGTGAGAGAATAATTTTTTTTCTGTTTTACTCTGCCAGTTTGTAGTACATTTTATGGCAGCCTGATTGAAGCTAAGGCAGTGTCTAGTGGGCAGTTAGCTGTCCAAATCCAAAGCTAGGGGAGCGAAAGAAGTTGTAGAGATGTGTATTTATAAGCACTAATAATAAAAATGGTAATAGCTACTTCTCTGTGAAAGGCTTTGTTCTAAGTCTTTTACATAAATAAACTCATGTAATCTTCACAACAAACCCATTAAGGATTTGTTACCTATCCCAAATTTTTAAATTAGAAAGCCAAAATACAGAAGGTTCGAGTGACTTGACTAAAGTCACATAGCTAGAAAGTGATAGCTCCAGAACTCAATTGTAGGGACTCCCAGCTCTAGCATCCATGCTCTGGATACTTTGCCTTTCTGTGTGTTGAAGTTAATTGAAATGAAAGAGAAAGTGCAATTATACTCTGTGGCAGACATTGAGTACTAGCTAATCAAAATCCAGAAAATCACAACTTTTTTCTTCCTTGATTTCTTCCATTTCAGAGGCTACAACAAACTAAAACACTCTACTGCTTAGCTATTCTTGCAGCTTAAGGTAGCCATGTAAGACGTTTCTTGTGATAGTGCTTAAGGATTCCCCTTCTGAAAATAAAAATTAACATCCCAAGTGTAGAAAGTAGTGTTTCTCTCATCACCCTGCTCCAGTTTCCCTTCCTGGAAGATAGCAAAAAGTGGCAAGCACATCAGTGAGATGTGGTAAGATAAGAACTCTCAAGTACACTTTGGATTTGATTATTGGGAGGTCATTCATGACCTTCCAAGGAACGATTTCTGTGAACTGTTAGAGAAAACATTCAGATTGTACTGAATTGAAAAAAGATATGGCAATGATTTTTTTGTTGTTGTTGTTGTTTTTGTTTTGTTTTGTAAGATGTGGCAATGTTAAGGAAGCAAAGACAACAAGCCTAAAATCTTTCAAAAATTTTGGGTGAATTGGGAAGAGATGTTGGAGGATAGCTAGAGGAAGAGGGAAAGTCAAAGGAGAGCTCCCCTTCCCTCTTTGTGAGAGACACAAACGTGTTTAGTCAGGGAAGGATCACGTTGGGGTATGTGTGGTATAGTGAGATTCCTTCAAAGTGGGAGTGGATGGGGGTGAAAGATGTTAGAAGAAGGGCTGATCTTGAACATGACTGAAGGACCGTTGTGAAGCAAGACTAGAAAAAATAAAATAGAGAAAGGAGATATTGTAGTTAACTCTCAGGTAAGAGAACGAGTTATTGAGGGGAAAGATAAGGCAGATACACTTAATTTTCTATATACTAAATTATACAGGGGGCAAGGCCACTGACTTCAATGGTTGAGTGGAATTTAAAAAAGGCATGTGAGGAGAGTGAGTAATAAGGATTGGCTTCTGGATTAAGAGAATGGATAAAACAGCTAACCAAGGACAGCTAAGCATGATGTGTAGTTAGAGAGGGGCACATGTAGTCCAGGACTGTATTTTTGTTGTTGTTTTGTTGGCCATTTGCCCATGTGTGTGCATTTCTACTCTTAGTGCATAGTCTCTTGGACACAGAGGTGAAGAGTTTGAGTTGTGGCAGTTAGCTAGAGCCATCCTCTTTCATGGACTCTCCTTCTTTTGGTTCTTTCCTGGGGAGATGTGGGGATAGGATGGGGTGCAAAGAACCAAGAATTCTGATGAGAGAATAAAGTAAAAGTCCAACCAGATCTGGATAGAAAAGGGAGGAAGGCTAAGAGGTAGGTGATATCGTGGAGGAAAGTTAAAGGGTCATGTGGTTGGAGTTCATCCAGGAAGTCAGAATCAAGAAATGTGGTGAGAGCTGGTAAGATAAGACGCTGTTTGTCATATAACAGAGAAGTGGGATTAAATGCCAACTGTGATGGGCCAATTCTGGATAATAAATGAAATGAAGATGTGCCCTGGAAATGACTGTAGAAGTAAAATGAGGGCCTTCAGAGTTATCAAGCAAATAGGAGGTTAATTGTTGAATGAGTCAGCTTCATGGACATGGAAATCTAAGATGATGTATCAAGTAGTATAGCTCAAAATCTTATATCAAGTTTATCTGATGTAACAGAATATTATAGATTTGTCATGTTAATTCCAGCATATAAATATTTCCACAAAAATCCTCATGATTATTAGGCTCTCTGCCTTCTAAATCATTGGTCAGACAGAGAAAGGACAGAAAGGCATGTAGGGATCATATTGTAAAGCTTTTGTTCTAGGTCATTGTTGATCTACTTTGGTTTTCCTCATTGCTTCCCTAAGGAGCCTTTTCAGACAGCATTTTTCCTCCTAATCTTCCTCTCTTGCTCTTCTCATTCTCATGAAATTTTAATACCATAGATATACTATATATCTGTTCATGTACTATATGTGTATCCGTTCTTTATACATAAAAGGAGTAAAAATTCCCTCCCTTCACCCTGCCAAGAACACATTTTTGCCTCCTCAGGAGTATTATCATCCCATTGAGAAGAAATGTTCAAGGTAAAAGAGGAAATAAGGGCCACTGAGGAATTATATGGAAGGATTGATACTGAAATGTTGGCATGGCTCCTCTGTCAGGTCCTTTTCTCTATAGAAATTACAAGATCATACATCGACTCAAGCTCACATAAAATGTAGGACTTGTAATTCTAACAACAGGGTTAAATGACAGGATTTAGAGACAAAGATAACACCTGCTTTAGGTAAGACCATATAGGTCCACTTCTGCCCACCATTTGCAAAGTTGCAAAATCAGAAACTGCTTTGTAGAGCCCCTTGTGACAAGAATGGATGTCAGCACTGATCTTGGGGCAGGGGCCAAGTAGTACCTAACAATCTCAGGACAGAGGGCACATTCTGAGATGGCATCCCCACAGTACTGTTGGCCTGCTCCTAACGGCTGGCTTGTCAGTTGAGAGAGGCTCTGCTCCTGTCTTGTTAAATGATGGTGAAATGGGGATAGCAGGAGTTTCTAACTCAGTGTATCTATTAGTGGAATAATAATCTACATAATGGCCAGGATTTCCCTCTCATGGTGTTCAAGAAAGCCCACACTCACCACTACGGAGGATGCAATTTGGAATTAAGACAGGTCCGTTCCAAGTTAGATGAGCAGGGAACACCAAGAGCTGTCTTTTTCTTTTAGAGTGAACGGAGTACCCACTGGTTTCCCCCCAAGTCCAAATGCCATGGGTTATTTTAAGTAGGGCAAGCTATGCTTTTCTTATCCCTTAAAGATATATTGAAAGAACTTAGCATTATTATGGCAATTGCAGTTTGCAAAAGCTGGGGGGGGGGGGGCATGAGAGTATCGGTGATCACACCAGAGAGGAGAATAATATTAAAATAAAATGCAGACCAGATTTGAAGATCTCTCCAATAGATAAAACTGGGTAAACCACATAAGTGAAACTTAATCTAGCGTATTTTGTGAATGTAAGCGAAAGTTAAAGTAGGTTATTTCTTATAAGTGCTTTTGGTAATCATAAAGGACACTTAAATTATCTTCTTAAAATGATATAAGGTGATCACTTTTAACCAATGCCCTGCCAGTATGGAAATCTCCATTGCAATAACCAATGGTTGTAAAGGCTTAATTATGTCTTCATTTTCATGTTGTAGGCCACCCTGTGATGTCATACCTCTAAGAGTCATACCAGTTTCAGGTATGAAGTATCCCTGTTTGTGAGCACTTTGCTCAATAAAATAGTGATGTTGAGTAAAGCTCTCTGAATTTTCTTTTGACAACAGAAAAGAATAAATCCTCACATGAAGAAAGCAAACCCTCAAATGGAGGAACATTAGAGTAGATGTAATGCCCGATGACCCCTCAAAGAAAAGAGGGGTCCCCTCAGTCCCTGAGGCTGGCAATTTGGATTTCTCCCATGTCCCAGCAGGCCAATAAAATTAACAGGCACACTTGGACTTTCTGGTCAGCCATTGATATTTCCTTCCAGTGCAGACAGAGAATTGCACTCAGTAGATATGGGTGGTGCTAGGGAGAGGCTGCCTGGGTCAGAATTCTTTGTGAAGGATGAAAGGGACAGAAGCTTGGAGGTTCCTTTGTTGGTCAGAGTTCAAAACAAGTCACCATAGAAAGTTGCCCTGAGAGCCATTCTGCTTCCATTCTCTTTTACATCCATCAAGGCTTTTCTTTTACATAGAAAAAGGGGAAACGTTTAAGAAAGAGAAATGTTTCTGTTCAGTCTTTGCCTTCTAGTTAAGCTTTAACCTTGACAGAAGCAAGTCAATTTGCAAAGTTAGTAAGGGGAAAAAGGTTTGCAGAAAGATACTGTGTTCCAAAGGGCACATGGCGTGGTCTGGGATTGGTGAATTCCTTGCATATGAGGAAGACTGGAACAACTTCAGTTTGGTCTTTTTGCTCCTGTCTCCCTCTGACTGTCGTCCTCAAAGAAGTAAAGTATAAAGAGAGGGAGCAGTCACCAGGCAGTCCAGCTGGTCCAGCTCTGCTTGACTCCCAGGTACCTGAAGCTTCTCAGGTCATGGTGCAGGAGATGAAGAGAAGAAAGTATACATCCGTAGTAGAGACCAGCTCTCCAAAAACTACTTGGGGCATGTGGAGGGTGAGAAGGGTTTGGCAGTGGAGATTGCAGAGTTAAAATTTAGTAAATTCAGATAACAGATAGAAATACCCGCTTTGAGTAGGAAAATTCACAGATACAAAGATATTTGGGCGGGGGGGTGGGGAGACCATCAATCCTAGATGAGGTTAGGGCAGGAGATTGGGGTTTGGGACCAGTCACAATTTGTGCTTCTCAAAGAATTAAAGAGTAACACAAAGCATAAAGATTGAGTGTATTTTTACCAGTGCAACCTGGTTTATCTGAATACCAAGAATAGCCTTGAAAAGAAAACAAAAACACCCCAACAGAACAAATCAAAATGTCCAAACCAAATCAAACCAAACCAAACAGAAAACAAGAACAGCCAATACTGAAAGAGCAGGTGCAGTTTTCTCCTCTTCACCTTTTTGTGCTGGGGAAGTGCTATTAGTATTTATATGTCTTCTTCATGATTTGTTGGCAAACCCCTCCTTAGCTTCCTCTACCACTTGCTGCACCCCAGCACTGACTTATTCCTGAGACTGGCTGCCCTATTTCCTAATTTCGGTGGAAGGGTTGTGGTCCCAAGAAACCTCATTTTAACTTACTTCATGCATTAGAAGACCAGACACTTTCCCTTTTGTGCTTAAAAAACAAAAGGTGGCCATTAAACGTTAAAAGTCAGGAGGCTGAGAAAAAAAAAAATCAATGGAAAAGATTTAAATAAGAAAAACAATGGAAGTTTCTGCTTTCTTAGAGACCGGTGGCTCTGCAAGCTGACTCTCCTCATTGCCTGTTGGTTCCCAGCCCCCACGTGTCCCATCTTAGTCTCAACACTGATACATGCAGTCTTGCAGGACAAAGCACTACTGTCCTTGCGAGCTGTGCTCCCCTAGCAGCCAGCTGGGAGCTGCCAGACTCAAGGCCACCAGGCAGACAAACAAAACCCTGGAGGAGGTGTGTCTGGATGGACTGACCTTGATTCACCATATGGGGCTGGCTGGATCTTCCAAGTGAAGGTGGGAGTTGGAGAACACTAACTCAGAAGAGTTACATGGCAAGCTGAGGATACTCCTCCCTACCAGCATTTAGCAGGCTAGACCTTAGTGCTAAAGAGAACTGTGAAGCTTTTAGCAAACCACATAACCCCTCCAGATCTCATTTTTCTCCTCTGTAAAATGGGCATATGATCATTTGCTCTGCCTTCTGACCAAGTCATTAGGAAGACTAAATGAAGCATTATTTAGTCACTACTAAATACCACGCAGGTGTTTATAGAGATGCCTTCCTAGTGTGATTTCAGGAGTTTGTAAAGATAAGGCTCTCCACCTGTCCACTTCTCCTTTCTGAGCCCTAGAGCCTAAAATAGCTTGAAAGGGAAACAAGTCTTCATGTTTAACAAAGAAATGCTATCTGAAGTGCACATACTCCAGGGAGAAGATGTGCAAGGACACATTTACACAGGAATGAATGACTGCATCACAGATGTCTGGAGAGGCAGATTTGATACGGGGAGGGAAAGAGAGTGCTCCTGAAGTTGGCTCAAGGATAAGGATGTGGGTGCATAGGGAAGGATAGAGATGAGGGAAGACAAGATTCTGAGGATAAATGTCACCAATTTTACAATTTGGCTTGAGGCTGATCCTGCCACTCAGGGCTTTTTTTCAGACATACAGATTGAAATTATCAAGAAAGAAGAAAGAAATGGTTTATCCCATCCTGCTCTTTAGGAGCTTTTGTGCTGTGTAAAGAGACATTGTATTAAACTCTACCAAACCTCAGGCCCATTGGCATTGAGCAACATTCTTGACACCAAATCTTTTCACTGGCTGTTACTCACATTTTGCTCATTAGGACTCACCCAGACCAATAACCTCAATATAGTTAATTCTCTGAGACATTTCTTGCTTCATCATCTTACCTCTCCTTGAATCTGGAGCTTCCCAACTCATGTGCCACCTCACACTGGTGGGTACGAGGCTGATATGTGCGTGTAGAATGGTGACTCTTTTGACTCTCTGGGCAGTGTGTGGGGTCCAGGGCAGGTTCTCAGCTAAAGCACTCTTGCCATCGACCACAATGAGCCATTCCTGTGTTATTCTGTGTGTGCCATAACATTCTGTTATGCCATGATGTGAAAAAAAAAAAAAAAAGGAAAGCATCACTCTAATCCAATTTTCTAACTGTAGAAAGAAAAATGAGCCAAAGAAAAATTTCTAAATGCAAATCCTACTCTGTCATTGCCATTCAATGACTCCTTATTACCCATAAAATAAAGTTCAGACTCCTCAGAATGACAGTTGTGAATGCGTCCTTTTCGATCTGGCTCTCCTTCATCCCCCAGGCCCCAGTTCTGATCACCTCAAGCTGCTTGCTGTTTCCTGAATGTGTCAGGCTACTCTTATCTCTGTTTTTTTTTTTCTCTCAAATATTGTTCCCTCTGCTCCTTTCCTAGTTCTCAAGAGATTTCTTGACTTTAAAAATCCTCTCCAGTATCACTTCGTCAGAGTGTATATCTCTGATCTCTGACCTTCTTAGGCTTCTCTAGGCCTTTTTTCTTCTGGAGTACACATACTGCCATATACATACCCATAGCACAGCCCTTGTCTTACTCCTGTGATCATTTGCTAACCTGGCTGCTTACCCCATTATAATTAACCCCTGGAGGGCAGGCTCTGTATTCATTCATCTTGTATTTTAAAAATAATAGGTGTTTAGTGAGTATTTATTGGAGAATAATCAATCCATCTGGGATGGTACAAGAGAAACTATTGAGTTTTCAAATGAAAACTGATCAACAGTGGTTAATCACAAAATTCTTAATAATAATTACTATCTTTTTTTGTTGGGAATCTACTGTGTGGCAAGGACTGTACGGGAGTCTATATGCCTGCTTTGTTGTCCACTTGATAACCCTGCAAAGGAAGAACAACTAACCCCAATTTTATAGGGGAGGAAAATGAGGTTGGGAAGCGGCTAGGTGACGTGTTCAAGTTCACACAATTATTTAGCAGCAGAGTTGAGTTTCAAGCAAGGTACTTTTGACTCCAAAGATGGAGCTCTTTCTTCTCCCTGCCCTAGCAATGCATATTGAGATATATTTTTGAGTACACATTCCTTACCTGGATACATCAATATGTATCAGAATGTGAATGTATTTGCTTTCCAAGTCTCATATGCCTTTTGTCTTTCTCAATCCTTGCTTTGCTCCATTCTGACCACTGAACCCCATCTTAGGACTTTGGTATTTTCCGATCTGGTTGTAAAGCAGGGAGATGGCTGGGGGTGGGGGGATCATTAAATGTTGATAATGTCCTGTTCATAATTCTCCTGCCAAGAACCCATTACATAAAAGCTGAGCATGGAGGTTTTCAGAAATGGGAGCAAAACAAAGTGAGGTGTATCATAGAGGGGCAATAAAGAGACCTGTGCAATTAGTGGCATGTGTGGCATTTGAGAACACTGAGACTGAGTAGGAATAGAATGGCAAGTTGTGGCCTGAAGAAGATAACTGTGTTGGGGAGAATGATGATGAGGGGCATATATGGAGAGTTAAGAGAGTCAAAATGTTAGATACCTAACTGGAGATGGGGCATTGAAAAGTCATGCATGCATTCATTCTGTAAACATTTATAAGCCAGCATGTTCCAGGAAGGGAACAATGGGATAGTTATAAAAGTTGGCAAGGAAGGGAAAATGAGACAAATCTAGGTTTAGATACATAGACCAGACAGTGAGATCTGGTCAAATAAAGGGAAAACCACCTGCCATGGAAAGTTTCCTGCACCTGTCACAGTCCTGTACAGCTCAATATCAGTTTTTCCAAGAAGCCCCTCTGATTCCTCAGAAATGCATTGCTTTCTCCTTCATTTCTCTCATGTCGGGGAGATGAGAGGCAACTGTGCCACATTAAGAAAATGAAAATTCAAATTAGGAAAAGGATAAGGTATTCTTCAGTAAAAAAAATAAATAAAATTTTTCCAGTTCTAGGAGATATGTTTAGGTGGGACCAGAGTTAAGGAGTAAAAAAAAGGATGAAAAGAAAAGGATGTTAGGATGACCACATGGGCCAAACAGGTGACAGATCACCTCAGATTACCTGACAGGTGGGTCATGACAGGTGTAAGAACAGACTAAGAAGAGTGCATTTGGGAGCAGGGTTTGCATGTCGATGGTTTGCAGAGTAAGTCAAGAATTCTCATGTTTATGTGTGCTTCACCTTTACAACTGATTTAATCCTTTTAGTAACCTGTGAAGTAGGAACAATTTCCATCCTTATTTCATAGGTCAAAAAACTGAGGAACAGAACAAATAACTTTTGGGAAGTGGCAGCCCCAATATCTGAAAACAGGTGCTCTGGCCCTAATGCCAACTCGTAACCACTTAATATGCCTTCATATGCTTCTGCTCATTAAATTCCCTACTGTAGCTGTGACGCTTAAATTGTAAGTTATTTATTTTTAGGTGAGTTTATGACATTCATCAGGATCCTATGAGAATAAATTAGCTGGCACAGTTGAAGGAAAATAGAATGGATGGAAGTTCAGCATCCAGTTAATTGTTAGTTGACTGCATATTTGCCACCCTCTAGATTTTCAGCCTCTTTAGGATCAGGGGTCTTCTTTTTTGTCTTATAGCAGATGATATAGATCTTTGCATAAAGCAGGTGATCATAAATGCCTATCAGCCAGCTCAGTTTTAGCAGTTCTGTACCATTTCTTTTTTTTTTTTAAGATTTTATTTATTTATTCATGACAGACACAGAGAGAGAGAGAGGCAGAGACATAGGCAGAGGGAGAAGCAGGCTCCATGCAGGGAGCCCGACGTGGGACTCGATCCTGGGTCTCCAGCATCACGCCCCAGGCTGAAGGTGGCACCAAACTGCTGGGCCACCCGGGCTGCCCAGTTCTGTACCGTTTCCAATCAGACTAGGGTTCCTCAGAGACAAAAGCTCCTCTGCTACCCTCCCATGTGTGGGGTGGTTGCCAGGAGACAGCTGCCCGGCCAGGAGCAACATTTACAGCCCCCAGCATGCTGGTGGGGCTGTTCAGAGTACTGGCAATGGACTTAAGTCGAAGAGTCACCCAGCCAGGGATGATGCAGGAAGGAGAAATAGGTTTTTGTCATGTTAAGGAACTGCCATGTGGCTAGGTTGCCTTTAACAGCAGTCTAGCCTGCCCTTGTGAATACACAGTGATTTCTTTAAATTAAAAAAAAAAAAAAAATTGGAGTCCTGAGTCTTGTTTCACATATAGCCTTTGGCCATGGAACTTAACCAGAGGCAGAACCAACCCCTGGGGACCTGTCTTGTCCTGATTAGTTAGTTGTCTCCATCTTGTTCTCATGTCTTTAGGACACGTGGGAGCCCATGTTCTGAATGTGTGAGAGAAAGGCAGCCCCGGAACGCCTCTCTGACAAAGGGCCTTTGTATAACCAGCCATTATTTTATTCCTTCCCAGTGCCTGTTCTGCCTCTTGTTCTTTTTTGGCTGGCCCTGTGAGGAAAACAGGTGAGGGGAATTTTTGTTTTAATCCACTGTCCATTCTTCTCCCCAGGTGTTTTTGCCTTTAAAATGCCTTTGGTCTTTGAATTCAGACCGATCATAGTTTTTGCTGAAAGAATAATCATCTACTTGCAGCTCAGCTGGTCACTTTATTTCTCTGGCCAGCCAGGGAAAGTATTATTATTAGACAATTTCTCTTCTCTCTGAGGGGAAAGAGCAATGATCTGTTCCTCTGTTCAGGCCTCAAAAGAAGGTGAAAAATACACTTTTTCTGGTGGCTTTTGTGTCTGAACATCCCACACAGTGGAGGAGGAGGCAGGTTTATTGATTGAGATCATATCTGATGAGGCCTCTCCTGGTACAGCTCTGCAGCTGGTGCTTTCCATGGCTCCTCAGCAAGTGTGCATTATGAGCTTTCGCAGAAGGCTCCAGGAACCATAACGGGAGCATTGGCAGGGAAAATCTCCATATTCTCTATCCACTCCTGCTGAGCTCGGATTCTGCAATGTGTCTTGTTTAGTTTAGTTTTGGCTTTTTTTCCCCTTACTAATTATTACTTACACCTGAACAGTACATTGTCTTTACAGAATGGTTATATGTGGATCACCCCAACGGATTCTCATAACAGCTCTGTAAAACAAGTGGGGGCAGGCACAATTACCCCCAGTTTATGGAAGAGGAAAGTGAGGGAATATCGTTTACTTGGGTAATCTAGCTGTCAAGTGATAGGGTAGCAACGAGAATCTTGTAAACATTCTTTTCACTTCCTTGTGTCACTTGTAGAAAAATGAGATCAATGCCTTGGTTATGTGTGTGCACGCTTCCTTTAATTGAAGACTTCAGGTTCATTAAAGAGAAAATTCCCATTCTAATCATTACATTTTCATCCATAAAACCGCAAGCAGGTACTCCCCAAAGTGCTTCAGGATAAAGTAAGTGCATTTTAAGAAGAAGGTGAAATTGCATAAGGGAAATGTAACTTTTTTCTTGTAAAATATGTACAAAAATATTTATGGATATAAGATAATTATGTCTGGGGTTGTTTTTAAAATAAGATGGTGGAGGAGGTTGCGGAGGAAGGTGGTAGACCTAGATAAAACAGGATTGGCCATTTATTGATAATTGTTGATGCTGAGTCTTAGGGACATTGGGGTTCTTATGTTAGTTTGTGCACATTTTTGAACAGTCAAACATTTTCATGACAAAATGCTAAATATATAAAGATGCACTGTTGGTGGAGGAGCCCTTGCCTTTGGAATCCTCAAGCAGAAATAGAAGATCACTTGGTGAATATGTTAGGCAGAACACTGCATAAGAGATCCCCAACAATCATTAGAACCAAATACTGACTGGCATTGGATTTTTATTTCAGTGAGAGAAACTTCCTAATACTCAACTACATAAAGGGGATGGTAAATCCTTCTTGCCTCTATAAGCTTGTATTACTGTTGTTTTTACTTTTTACTTAATTTTTCAAGTTGCGCCAAGGTATTTTGATGAGACAGTAGTGCTGTGTGTTTGAAAGTTTCATTAATGCAAAATGGGCCATTAGGGATCTAGCCCTGGAAATTTTTATTCCTGAGACAAAATCCAAATGCCCAGTTGGGAGAAAAGCAGTCAGAGGAGAAGAGAAAAGCCTCCAGGAGTGTTAGAGGGAAAGAAAACAGGCTAGTTGGTAGATCCTGTTTGAGCAGCAGGAAGGAGGGGCTGCAGGACAGCGCTGTGGGAGCTGTGACCTGAGAGGCGAGGTGAGAGGATACAGTTCAGAAAGGGTGCCCTTCACCGCCAGCCTTAACTACCGGTGACCTTGAGGGGATGCCAACACCTCCAGACGTGTGATGCTGGCAGCTCCCAGAGCCAGTTCTGCCTGACAAGGCTAAGCCTTTTTAACACATTGTTTATTCCGCCGGCAAAATATGGGTTGGAGATCTCTGTGCAGATGGC
This sequence comes from Canis aureus, assembly GCF_053574225.1. Lineage (NCBI taxonomy): Eukaryota > Metazoa > Chordata > Mammalia > Carnivora > Canidae > Canis > Canis aureus. The sequence goes on from NC_135621.1 coordinate 53,715,868, forward strand.
CTTACGTGGCTCTGCGCAAGTCTGGTAGGCATCAGGGGGTGAGAGGCTGAGCCCTAAGAAAAGTACATTCTGAGCCCCTGTGAGTTCTTGTCTCCTCAGTGCCAAACTGGAAAGAATGATTATTTATGAAAATAGTTCATCCAGCAATATCCCTACCTTATGTTCCAGGGAGCTGTGGATTTGCACAGACAGGGAGAGAACTGATGTTAGCTCAGCAGGTCAGGAGACCAGATTTAAATCGAAAACCATTCAAGTCTTTTTGTTTGTTTTCCTTTTGCCTATATATATTGTGTGTGTATATATATAAATATGTATTTTTTTCTTCTCCCCTTTAACTCCAGGATGACTAAATATGACCTGTGAGAACACAAGTTTGTTTCTCCTCCTCGTCCCCCACCTAGTTTTTTTTAGATTTTATTTATTTATTCATGAGACACACAGAGAGAGAGAGAGAGAGACAGAGATACAGGCAGAGCAGGCTCCACCCCACGTGGGACTCGATGCCGGGTCTCCAGGATCAGGCCCTGGGCTGAAGGCGGCGCTAAACCGCTGAGCCACCCGGGCTTCCCCGCCACGTAGTTCTAATTGAATGGAATAGTTCTGTTAGAGATGTGGTGGCTGGTTTTCCTATTTTGACAATGATATTCTGTAGGAGGTGGTTTCTGAAATAAAACTGTGCAGAAAAGGATTCCAGGACACACTGAGGGAAGCCTAGAAGCTCAGGTACACAGGGCTGGACACGTTGGTAGCAAACTCTGCATTTCCACTGATGATATGTAAAGTGCCTTAAATGTTTCACACCCATCATCTCCCATCATTCTCAAGTCATCTGGGAGCTGTCTCAAATAAGTCTTTACCCCCATTTAGAAGAAGGGGGTAAGTCTTTACCCCCATTTAGATGAAGGCTTAGAGAGATGGGGAAAAAAAAAAGGCTTAGAGAGATGGCAGACTTAGGTAAGTGCTCATTTTTTACCAGATTCCAGGTCCCATCAGCAAAGCACGCTGTTATTCCAATCGGCAGGATGGTTATACTCTCATGCCTCTCTCACTGCAGGCTTGCTTTCTAGCAAAGCCATCTTTTTACTTCCCTCCTTGGTTACCAGAAGGTGACACAGAGACCACTGTGCCCATAATAACTCTGGAACCCTAGCATCACCACACTGCCAGTACAGCCACCTGCACTTAGGGAAGCTTTGCTGAGTCTCACATCACAGGGCTGAGTGCTATCTAAATGCTAAACGTGATGACTGGGGATAATCAATTCTGTATCCTGGGGAGCCCCTGTGGACTCAAACATCCATTCTAGACCAAGACAGTATTCTCTTAATGCATCGCTTTGACATAACATGTCAGAAGCACCGTGTTATATTTTCCTTTGTTTATGAATCACAGTTGTCTTTGGGGAAGTGCTTCAGAGGAAAAAAAAAATCAACGAGAAGGTTTGCACGTTAGCTTGGAGTCCCAAGTTCAAACTTTGGCTCCAGTACTTAACAGCTGTGTGATCTCAGGTAAGTGAGTTACTGTTTCGGAGTCTCAGTTGCCACAAGTATAAAAAAAAAAAAAAAAAAAAAAAGAATAAAGTAAGAAGCCTCAGAGGGTTACTGTGGTACTAAAAAGGAACTATGCATGTGAAAATATCTTGGAAAGTGAATTAAGGTAATAGTAACAATCACAATACTTTATACTATTGAAGAAGTAAGAATTTGGGATGGTTTCTCTCTCACTTGGCCTTAGGGAGCCTGGGGCATCCTCAATCCTAATAAAAGCAGAGATTTTGGCAGAGGAGGAGCATTAAAAACTTACTAGGCTCAACTGAATACTGTTACAATGATCAAACAAGTCTTTGTCTTAAAAACAATGTGATGGAATGAGGATCTTTTGCAAGTTAAAAAGATGTACAGAAAAAGTATTATTACCTGATGCTAAAACACAAAGGACTAGAATTTGGTTGAAAAGTTGATTTGACCTCTTTTCTGCCTTTAGAGAATGACCCAATGTTAGCCTGATTCTTAGCGGACAGCACGTGCTAGGAAAGCAGTTAGTTTCCTCACACCCCAAACTGATGAAGGGAAAAAACACCTAAACACCTGACTTATATGAAGAAGGGTAGATAAAAAGACTTGGCCACAGCATGACCTTTCACAGGGTCTAACCAGCACATGTGGAGGGTTAAGAGCAGAGAGAGATCATTGCAGCTTTATGCACCTCCCTGATACCTCTAGATATGCTTTCAACACCAACTTTGAACCTAGCACTCTGTACATGTGCCATATGACAGTCACCTGTGATAGTTATTATGATCTCACACAAGGTCAAAGAGGTGCGGTAATCATTCACTCCACATATACTTACTGAGCACTTTCTATGTGCCAGACACTATTCTAGGTTAGTGGAAAGAGGGAAGAGCAGGGCTGGCAATGGTCCCGATTTGTGTGGAGTATGCAATCTGGTGGAGTGGTGATGGTAGCTTGGGTTCAATACTAGGGTGAAAACGAACATAGTGCTGTTACTAAGACAATGAGAGAAATGGCAAGGTGAAGCTTCTCCTAAAGATGGTTTACTTCAGACAATCATTATTAATGGCTAGGATTTGAAGCTAGGGAGCCACATGCCACTAGAGGCAAAATCCCCTTAAATTGTGCTGTATTATATCACTAAAAGGGTAAAGAAACCATGCTCTTAGGATCTGCTGCTCATGTTGTCCCATTAGTAAGAATCTGCTTTTAACTCTTAAGTTTTTTTTTCACTCACTGAGCTGATTAATAGAAGCCCTGGCTTATGCCCAGTTTGAGGGCTAAAATAATTGAATATGGTATAGTTGCGGCCCTCAGGAACCCTTTGTCTGGGGATGAAGAGAAAACTAATTTGGTGTGATAAGTGCAATGAGACGGGTACGGGAATGGCTCTAGGACCCTAGAAGAAAGGTCAGTTCATGGAACTGTGGGGCCTTCAAGACTCTCCTGGGCAGCCTGGGTGGCTCAGTTTAGCGCTGCCTTCAGCCAAGGGCCGGATCCTGGAGACCCAGGATCGAGTCCCACGTCGGGCTCCCTGCATGGAGCCTGCTTCTCCCTCTGCCTGTGTCTCTGCCCCTCTCTCTCCCTGTGTCTCTCATGAATAAATAAATAAGATCTTAAAAAAAAAAAAAAGACTCTTCTGAGAGGCAGGACGCCTGGGTGGCTCAGTGGTTGAGTATCTGCCTTTGGCTTTGGTCATGATCCTGGGGTCCTGGAATCCTGTACCACATCAGGCTCCCTGTAGGGAGCCTGCTGCTCCCTCTGCCTATGTCTCTGCTTCTCTCTCTCTCTGTCTCATAAAGAAAAGAAAGAAAGAAAGAAAGAAAGAAAGAAAGAAAGAAAGAAAGAAAGAAAGAAAGAAAGACTCTTCTGAGAGGCAGTAAATCTGTGTCAAATCCTATAGGTTGCATTTGTGTTACAATAAAAATGGTAATCAAGGCAGAGGAGGGAGGGACAAGACTTGTTGGCAGAGGAATCATCTTATACCAATACCTGCAAATAAGAGGAAACGTGGCATTTGCCAGGAGTGGTAGCAGACTCCTCATGGGCAGAGAAGAGTGAGGAGTTGGCAGGAATAGAGGCTGTGTATGAGCACTGTCCAGTCAGGAGGCCCTTGTTAAGCCGTACTGGAGGCTTTAGGGAGCCCTGGGAAGTTTCAAGTGTGGGAGTAAGATGATCAAAATTGAGTTTCGAAGCTCCCTTCACTGCTTTGTGGAGAGAGAGACAGAAAGATGAGACTGAAGCAGGACAAGATGATGGGTTTGAAGGTTCTGACAAGTGTGTTGCCCAGAAGCAACATGATGAGATCAAGGCCATGCCTTTAGAGTGAGACAGGTCCAGGGTCTCGGTCTCGGCTATGCTACTTACATGCTGTGTATCCTCTGAACTTGAGTTTGTCTGCAAAATGAGGGTAAAATAGTGCTTCTATTGAGGTTGTTAGGAGGATTAAATGAAATAATGTAAATGCGTGTAAAGTTCTTGGCTCAGTACGTGACACACACTTAAGTACTTGATAAGTGATAGCTGAAAAAGTAAGCCAGAATTTTTTCATGACCTCCAGTTACATGAGCAATAGGTTTTTATGCATCCATGTTCTGCTACCATATGTGTTAGAGTAATGCTCTTAGTGCAAGATTGTGGTCTCGTTGAGTGATAATGATTGTGGTCTCGTTGCTTTGCTTCAATTAGAAGCCAAAACAGACAAGAGAACAGTCTCCCTGCCCTGTACTACTTCTGCCCAAAATTGATAAGGGTGGAAGCATTTTCAGTCTGGCTAGTTCCAAGAAGAAGAAAAACACATGAGAAAGTAAAGCTGGAGAGTGGGAAGGTTTGTTTCCCGTTTTCCCAGGCCACCACGTAAAGCATGGCCTGGGCACTTCGTGAGCACCTAGTACTAGCTAGGATTGCTGTCATCAGCTTGGTCAGAGTTTGGAGGCTGCCAGCCCAGAATCGGGCCAAGAAAATTGGTTGATGGGAGAAATTGACTTTAATTGTACGTGAAAGTAATTTTACTACTTACAGAGTGCAAGTATGGGAGTATGTAGCTTCTGTGTTTAATACCCTTCCAGGCTTCTGGGATGATTTTGGCAGATCAAAGCAACTTCCTCTCTCCCTCTCCCTCCCCCCCCCCCACACTCACACACACACACACACACACACACACACACACACACACACCCCTTTGCATGTCTGATATGCCAATGAGGGAACTTCGCTGAATGGGACATGCCACCTAACACCTTCAATCTGGTAGGACTTGCTCTGGCTCTGAGTATCTGTATAATAGTCTACTAGTGACAAAGTGGAAGCAAAGAAAAATTTGTTTATATGTGAGTGGTCATTTTACCTTCTCTGGAATCCAATCTGATTCATATAAATGAGAGTTGCTTCTGTTTACCTATGCTGAAGGCTGATCAGAGATCTAAAGAGTAGTATTTTATTCTCCATAACTGGGATGTCCTTATTGGATGAATAGGCCAGTGCAGCTGAGGAAGAGAAAAGGTTCAGTGATACTAAACCTGATACATGTGTAACAATGAATTAGATTGAGTATGGAACCAAGGAAAAGTACTTTAACTTCTTCACTCCCAGCTGTCTTTCTGTGTTTCAAATTTCTTATAGGCACCCATCTCTACCTTCACTGTTTATTTTGCTTAGCTATTCTTTTTTTTTTTTTTAAGAAGGTTTTATTTATTTATTCATGAGAGACACACACACAGAGGCAGAGACACAGGCAGACGGAGAAGTAGGCTCCCTGTGGGAGCCTGATGTGGGACTCGATCCCAGAATCCTGGAATCATGACCTGAGCCAAAGGCAGATGGTCAACCACTGAGCCACCTAGGTTCCCTTTGCTTGGCTATTCTTGAGAGTAAATTATTTCATCCCGACTTTCACCTGGTCTCATCCCCACATTTTTATTCACTGCTTTGGGCTCTATTTTGCCTCACAGCAATGCTCACCCATTATAGCAAAGAGCTAGAAAACCCAGTGCAAGGGATAGTTAGAGCATTATTTTAGGGAATGATAAAGTGGAACTTAGCAAATAACTTCTGAACACTGGACTAGGAACTAGGGTGATATACGGGTGTGGAGATCTAGATGACTTTAACACTTACAGATTTAGAACTGTTGAGGCCTAGCTGTTGAGTAGGTGTGCAAAATGCCAGCTGTAATGATTGGGGAGTGAGAGACTGGGGCAAGAAGTCCAAGACTTTAGAATTTGCTTTTACCACAGTATGATTTATTTCTATTATGTTGAAGTTTGAAGAAATTTAAGCTACATATATTAGAAGATGTTCCATAAGCAAATACTACATTGTTTGGCCAGACCAAAAAAAAACAAAAAAAACAAAACAAAACAAAAAAAAAAACCCAAAAAAACAAACCAAAAAACCAAAAAAACAAAACAAAAAACCACCTTTAAAAATTTTTGTTTTTGCTTATTTTTGTTTTTATTTTTTGGTCCTCTCAATCACCTTCTCTTCTCTACAAAGTTCCATGTTGGAAACTTGAAATATTTCCTTAATTTCCCTTTCAAATCCACTAACTCAAATTATGCATACCTGCACAGTTTAGTTCCTTTTTGTTGCAATGGCAAATGTTTTGATCTGTTTTGTTTGTAAAAAAAAATCTGTTAGCATTGAATTATCTTATGGGATTCTTGTGCTAATATTAATCAAACATTTATAATAGACTGTCACTGAAATTCTGGGTGCCATACATTATCGTTGGGCACTCTTTTTGGAGCTGTTAGGATTATAAGAGGTGATTTTCAACCTAAAACAAGTGGACAGAAGTATACGAATGGAGCGAAGAGCCCACACTCGAGGTTTGTGTCTCATTTCTTACTTAGAGCTGTGTGAACCGTCGTGTTGCACACTCTGTGACCCTTGGTTTCCCCATCTGCAGACTGAGACTAACGAGAGTCTCTCCATCATAGGGTCGCTGTGAGGATTAAATGAGAGAGTGATGATGGCACAGTACAGTGGCAGGCACATGGAGAGGCCCAGAAATGGCAGCTCTTTGGAGAAGAAGGAAATAGAATTCTTTATACTAGGTACAGAATTTCATTTTCTAAATCGGGATGGTAGTGGAATTCATTATGAATCAAAATTTGGGGGAAATGTATTGTGGGTCCCTGAGGATGAATACTGATGAATTCTGGTTTCTGTGTTTGGACACAATGGCCTTTTGTGGTTAACTGACTCTTTAACATAACTCAGGGGAGAATCCGGCACTTTGAATTCTATAGATGCAGAGATGTAATACTATGTCTTGAAAGAGCTAGAATTTGTTGGTTTAAGTAACAATAGCATTCTAGCAGTCTGTGGAATCAAGAGGTACTGTGCTATTATTGAAACAGGATGGACTTGGAGCCACACACACATTCTGGGGTCAAACCCTGGCTCAGTAACACACCCGGTTACACCATGGGCAAATTATACAGCATCCCTGAGCCTTATTCACTTCTATACCAAGAGACTGTATTTCCAGCTCTCTTACAGGAGTTATTTTAAAAGCACTTAGGATAGTTGCTGACCTATATAGCAGGTGCTGGACAAATCTTGGATTTTTTCTACTCTGCTTCTACATTTTAAATTCCAAACCAATGGTATATTGGTACAAATTAACCGGGTATTAGAATATGAAAGCAAAATGCATTGCAATGTATCAGGAGGACATTGGTGAATTGGGGTTTTTCTTCTTGGCTTACTACATAAGCAAGAATGGGAAGTCCTTGTGAGGCTTCCAGACAGGAGTGATAATGAACCGAATCATTCTACTTTTCACGGTCATCCTTTGAAGGAAGAATTGCTGAAGTGTTTGACAAGTTATTCTGGTGAAGTTCTTGTGTGTCGGGGTCTAGGGACTATATGTCCGTAAGTCAGACATGGTGCTCAGCAGTTTACATAACCTACCTTTGGTCTTCACAACAACCTTGGGTTTGGATTCTATTTTCATCATTTATAAAGTGAGCAAATCGTTTAACCTCTCTTACCTCCAGTTTTTTATTAGTTCAGAATGATAACTTCTATCTTACTGCTGTGGTTCAAATGTTTGTGTCCCTTCCAAATTTTCTTGTTGAAATTCTAACACCCATGGTGATGATATTTGGTGGTGAGACCTTTGGGAAGTGATTAGACCATGAGAGGGGTGCTCTCATGGATGGGATTTGTGCCCTTAAAGAGGAGATCCCAGAAAGTTCTTTTGCCACTTCCACCATGGGAGGTTACAGTGAGATTGTGCTGTCATCTTATCTATGGACCAACAAGCAGGCTCTCCTCAGACTCTGAATCTGCTGGCACATTGATCTTGGACTTCTCAGCCTTCAGAACTGAGAGATGAATGTTGTTAATAATTCACCCAGTCTCTGGTTTTGGTATTGTTCTAGCAACCCAAATGTCCAAACTAAGACACTTGGACATTGTGAGAACCAGATGGGATAATGCCTGTCACAGTGCTCTGTAAATGTTAACTAGTGTTAAGAAGTAGAAGAATTCTCAGGAACAGAAATTTGGATTGTTCTGAGGTCTCTAAAAGTCCTTAGTGCTGAACATCGCTGTCATTGAGAGCAGCACAGGAAGGGGGCTGTTATTTTGGGGGTACATATTATTCCAGATACTCTGTGAGGGCTTTTGTGTACCTGGCTGAGGTTCTGGGTATCAATGATAATCCCCTAGGTAACTTTGTCTTTCCCTCTAAGTTATTCTGAATGCCTCAGTGCTATGAAAAGAGCAGCTCAGGGACAGAGGTGCATGGATAGCAACCCAAACTCCTCCAACGTGGAAGTTCATCATACGAAGACAGAGGACCACCACATCAAAATTTTCAAGTCTTGCATCTTTAGTAACAAAGATCTTTTTTTCTTAAGAAAAAGATCCATAAAGTGGCATCTCTTCTCTGTCTTATCCTTTCATGATCTGTGTCTTCTGGATGAAAATGAATACCCTTTCTCTTGAACATGATTCCTTTCCAGTTATTCATTTATTTGAGAAAATTTTCATCCAAAGCCCTTCAATCAGATCTCTTTCTGATTTCCCCTCTCCACTGCCTGCTTAGGCAACATTCATGCCTCTGTAAATGCTCCTAACTAAGGAATCAGAGCCCTTGCTGTAGCTTATTTTCTTTTATCCACTTCCTGGTGCTTTAAAAATCCTGGCATTGATGGTATGAGAGGTGAACTCTTTCTTTCTCAGCTTTGGGATAAAATATGCTTTGCCTAAAGCATGCTCTGAGCATTTTCCTTTGTACCTTCAAGATGGAAAGAAAGAGTTGAGAATAGACTGACAGACCCATGTGGGCATGTTCTTGGCTTACACAGGAATGAGCAGGTGCCTTACTGATTATGCTGACAGGACTGTCACCCTCCAACTGCAGGGATGGGGGGTGGCCCTGGCTTCCTCTAGGAATGGATCCACAGGGTTACTATAAGCTTTTGAAACAGTGAGCCAGCTTCCATGGTTATGACGGTTGGAGTCGTCTTTGACTTGTCTCTTGCTTTCAACCCCGTTACTCAGAAGTCTGATTGCTTCTTCCTTGGAAAATTCTGTTGGATTCACCCTTTCTTCTCCATTTCTAGTTTTGTTCTGGTCAAGAGTCTTATTCACCTCGTGACTGAAGAGCCTCTGCTCTGTTTCCTTCTCACCAGTTTGTCTCTTTTCTAATTTGTTTTGGACACTTAATTCAAAGAAACACTGAAAACAGGACTTCCTGCTCCTGTGCTAGGACCCGCAATGGCTTCCCATTGCCTGTTATGTTGAATCTACAATCCTTTATGTCTCCTTTAAAGTCCCTCCTGGTGAAGAGGACTCATTTCTGCTAAAGACTAAGATCCAAAATTTGAGGCTCCGTTCTTAGCTTTGCCAAATTCTGGTCCTAGATCTTTGGGAAGGTCCCGTCACCTCTCTGGATCTCAACTTCTACATTTATAAAGTGAAGGATGTAGTAGATATGTTAGAGTCTATCTGCCTCTCCCATTATCAACCTATTCTCTAAGAACTGTACTTCTTTTTCCTCATTTCCATCAATCTCTCCCTCCCTCTCTTTTTCTCTGCCTTCTTCCTTTTTTCACATTTTGATTTGTGGTTAGAAAAAAGCCCAGAGCATGACAAATTTTAGTGACTTATCTACTTGGGTAATGTAGTAATATATAGAGAGACTCTATCTTCCGTATCATGTCTGTAAAACTGAAAGGAGTCATGCCCTCTAAGCAGTCATGCCCTATTGCTGTTTGGGGGAGAGGGTGGAAAAGGAGAGGGGATCTGTAGAGGCACTGGTACTTTGCCAAGGGGAAGGACAAAGCAAAGAGGAAGGATACAGAGCTTTGATGATAAAAGGAACAGACCTAGTAGTTAACTTCAGGGAAGAGAGAGTCTTCCCTGCATCATCACTAGAAAGGAGGGTACATGGTTTATATTAGTAGCTAGAAGGAACTTATTTAGCTATTTGGAGGCATTTTTAAAAGCTAATCTTGAAGTATAATGTAATCATCCAGAGCTCTTCAGTTTTGTTTTTTAAGCATAAGATTTTAGTGTTAACATTCTAAGGGCAAGGGACAGACAGAAGTTTAGCCTGGACAGCATCAGAAAATAAGAACATAATACGCAAATCAAATCTTTAGACTGTGGAATTATTTTTCAGTGGATAAAGATCTGTTTGGCTAGGTCTGTCTCATAGTCTTCACCTCCCCCGCCCCCCCCCCCCCCACAAGGCTGTTTCTCCTGCATTCTTCCGCATCTGGAGAAGCAACTTCATTTTTCTAGTTGTGCAGGTTCATGACCCTGTAACCATCTTTGACACTGTTTTTCCTTACACCTCATATTTAGTTTGTCAGTGATCTTACTGTCTCTGCCTCAAAATAAGCCCAGAATCTGACCCTTTCTCATTATCTCTACCATTCCCACCTTCAGAGGAGCCATCATTCCCTCTCATATGGATTATTGTAATAGCCTCCTAACTAGTCTTCCTGCTTCTGTCTTGACATCCTTCAGTCTCCTTTATTTTTTTTTTTTTAGAACAGGTTAAATTTTTTTAAATTTAAATTCAATTTGCCAACATATAGTATAACACCCAATGTGTCACATCATGTGTCCTCCTTAATGCCCATCACCCAGTTAGTTGCCCGCTCCTCCCCGACCTCCTCTCTGGCAACCCTTCATTTGTTTTCCAGCGTCAGGAGTCTCTCGTGATTTGTCTTCGTCTCCAATTTTTTCCCCTCTCTTTCCCCTCCTTCCCTTACGGTCCCTTTCACTATTTCTTCTATTCCACATATGAGTGAAACCCTGATAATTGTCTTTCTCTGACTATTCAGTCTCTTCTCACAAAAGTAATTCTGTGAGAGCTGGAATTGGATCGCATATCTCCCATGGCTTGCCATCCCACCCTGAATAAGAGCCAGTGTCCTTAAAAGGGTCAACATGTCCTTCATTGCAAACTTTGCTGTGACTCTCTGACCTTATTTTACGCTATTATCTTTTCCAGTCACTCTGACTTTTTTTGCCATCCCTTGTACATGCAGGTGTGTCCCTGCCTCAGGGTCCTTGCCCCCACTGGCTCTACTCCTTCAGTCCTCTTCCCTAAGATGTTCATGTATTTCAATCCTTCACCCTCTTTAGGTCTTGACTCAATTGGTTCCTTCCTGAAGGGCTTTCTGGCCAGTGTATTTACCACTTCTGACCTTTCCTACTTCCTTTCCCTGTTTTATTTTTCTTAGAACGCACCACCATCTAGCATAATTTACATCTAACTTATTTTTCGTGTTCATTATCAGTCATCTACTATGAAATATAAGCTCCCTAAGAGCTTTTTATCTCTTTTTTCAGTCTTGTTATCTGCTGTATCTCTAGCATACAGAGCATCGTCTGACACACAGTAGGCAATTGGTAGGTTCCGTTGAATGAACGGGTGAACTGGTGGTCACCAAGCTTTGCTTCCTTCTTTCTTTAGAAAATGATATTCAGTTACTTGAGGAATTTAAAGTCATCTACTGCCTCTAATTTGCCAGACTGTTGGGTTTGAATATTAGGCTTAAAAAAAGAAAGCCAGGAACAATCACACACAGACGTTTGAAGTGGCCCTCAATCTGTCTTTCCACTAGCTATAGTGGTGTGGATGAACTGTTGCTAACAGACTAGGAAACGGCAGATGACTGGTAACTTGTTAGTTAACCTCTTTGCCTCTCCTTCTGGGGCAAGGTCTAGAGAGCAAATGGTCTATAAGATGACCCTGGTCCTTCAGCTTATTCCTGCCGCCACTTAATCATGACAAGCCAAAAGAAAGTGGCTATAAAAAAAGAGGTAGGATTTTCACTATGTGTGTGAGATTCCTAGAATCGCAGATGACAAAGCTGTAAAGGGTTTCTAGAAGCAGCAGTCTGAGGAGGACAGTGAACAGACATGAAGCTGATTTAAATATTACATGATCGAACAACCTCAATAACAATTCATTCCAGGGCTCCATCCTGTTTTCTTTCTGTTTAGTGGAGATGAACATGACTTTGGCAATCACTGCGTTTAGTTCTGTTACTTTATAGAGAAGTAAACTGAGGCTCAGAAATGTTAGATGATTTTCCTAGGTTATACAATTTCTCCTAGGTTCTATAATAAAGTGCCCTTGGGACTAGAACCAGAACCCAGGCCTCCTGCCTCCAGCCCCTAGGATCATTTTACTACTCTTTGATTTTTCTTGTCCTATGAAATATGGCACAGGAAGTGGAACTTGAGGGTTATAGGGAAGGCCTGCAAGCTTGCCCCACAGGGTGGTATCCATCCTTTATCTCTGCTTTCTGTATTCACCAGAGAGAGAGAAAGTCTACCTCTGTCAAGCTGGGGGAGAAACGGTGAGCAATATAGGATGATCTGGGTAAACTTTAAGGAAAGAAAGGTAGGGAAAGGTGGAAAGTAATGATCTTGGGTGAAAAAGATCATGGAAATATCAGAGTATTTAAAAGAACATAGATAGGACGTTGCAAGAAATATGCACCTTGGGGAAAAAAGAAAATAAGAAATGGAATGGAACAAGTATACACATTTAAGTTACCTGTATTAATTAAAAACTGATTTTCAATAATGTTCTCTCTTATTTCTGAAACACTTTGCTTCTCCCTCAACAAAGACCACTACACACACACACACACACACACACACACACACACACACACACACTTCATCTTCCCTTATCTAAATTATTCAAGGTGCAGGTCTGCTGCCGTCTACACCATGAAGCCTTCCTTCTCTGATCCATCATGTCATCCACAAATGCTGCCTGTAGTATCTTCTTTCTTTGAATTCCCACAGGACTTTTATCTCTTGTGGCACCTGTGATTTGTACATGGCTTACTCAGATGCTGACTTGTTAACTTCCTAAACTCAGATCTGTGTCTGGTTAGTCTTTTTGTGCTTCACAGTAACTACTTCATTGCATGCTTAAAAGATATTTGTTTATGTTTTTAAAAAGTATTAATTTATTCATGAGAGGCAGAGACATAGGCAGAGGCAGAAGCAAGCTCCCTGTGGGGAGCTGGATGCGGGACTTGATCCCGACCCCGAGATCACGCCTTGAACCAAAGGCAGATGCTCAACCGCTGAGCCACCCAAAAGTATCCCAAAAGATACTTGTTAAATGAATGAATGGAAACATTTTATTAAAGTAATAATAATAAAATTAAAAGTATTTAAAGAGGATATTAAACACACATATGAATAAATGAAATGATGGCTAACATCTTGAAAAACATTGCACTAAAAGCTATACTATGCACAGAAGAAAGGAACCCAAAATCACAAGTAAAGATGAAAGAATGGCAGGAACCTAAATCTTACAGTATGTTCTACCAAGAAGACTTTCCATCTGCATTCAGGACAAGAGCTATGATCAACCTGCTGCTACTGTAACACAGATAACAGGAGAACACAGAAGTAACAGACTCCTATTTGACTGCTACCTTCTTTATAAGGGAGAATAGTCCTGGAAAGTGTTGAATAGTCTTTTGTTGTATTGGAAGTGAAGTTTAGTATATGAGAGGAGGGAAAGGGAAGAGCGAGTTGCTTCAGTTGAGTTTCTACTTCCAGACAGAAAAGAGTAGCGTCTCAAGGCTCTGGAAAGACTTGGGTAAATGAAGAGGAAACTCTTTGATCTTTGAAGAATTATGAACAAGGTGATATCAGAAGACTGGAGAGTAACAAGTAATGATCCATTTTTTTTCCAGGAAGATGGAAAAAGGGTATAGAAACTACAGACCAGAAAACATCAATTCCAGTAATAATTTCTTCTAGTATTGGCAATTTAGAGTTGGGTGAGGTGCTTATAAATAAGCAGATAAACAAAACTAAAAATTATTAGAAAATAGAATCATTAGAAAATGAATCCAAATTCATGAAGAATGTGACATGACAGTCCTAATTTCATGTCCTTATGTAGGTAAAGCACCTGAATCTTCTAGAAAATTCATCTATTTCCTTCTTACTTTGACTCATGTGTTTCAAACTCAGCTCAAATTCATGTCCCAAACTTTACCTTTATCTTTACCCTACCCATCTTCTGCCAGTCTGCTCCTCACATAACCCAGTAAATGACACTACCGTCCACTTAGTTGCAAATCCTACACTTGGGTGTTATTGTGCAACTGGCCTCTGCCTTACACCTCATATCAAATCCATCATTCACATTTGAGGATTCTGAGTCCTCATTTGCCTCTCTGCATCTATAGCCATCCCCGATGGCTTGATTCCTGTCTGACTCCCAGTGAGCAGAGACTGCTAAGTAGCCTACAAAACCATATGTAATGAATTCTGTTTGTTCAGAATCTAACAAGCTCAGATGGTCAGAACTAGAGTAGTGAATAATTAGAACCGCTTGGGTTGTTCTGATTTCAATAGGATGATTAGAATACCTCTATGTGCAGGGCTCAGTGGAGATGTTTGGTTACTCTTCACTGATGGGAACACAAAATTCAGAGGTGAGCAGGACTTTGGTAGGCAGGGCAGGGAAATAATGCCATGTCAGGATTCGTGATCCATCTGGAGGTGAGGGCATAGCATGGTGTCCAGCATTGACTAGGGTCCCTGAATCCTAAGGTATTCATCAAACATTTTCAACATTATGGGGCTATGCTTTGGAATGTAAGGGATAGATAAATATAAATACAAAATTGTGTACTATTTTTAAGAAGGCTTTGCTTTATGGCATTCCCGGAAATTAGAACCTTGAAATATCTACAAGGCTCTGTACAATATGTCTGGCAGATCTACCAACGTCTAACTTCAGGTAACCCAAGAGTTGTGTAATTTGGATGTTTTCAAGTGTTTTAAAAAAAGGAGGTTGGAACAGGTTTATAACTTTAAGTTCTCATTAGAGGAAATCTAATGAGATTAGATTTTATCTTTCTCCATTTTTCTTAAAAAGGTACTCTCCTTTCTTAAAATTCTTATTTAAACTATATTATAAACTCCCTTCCTCTACTCCCCATGATGGCTTAAAATGATTAGGAGTCTTGGGGTCTTAAAAAAAAAAAGGAGTCTTGGGGTCTTGCTTCTTGGGTCCAATCCTGGGTATGCTACTTGGGCAAATTACCTAATTGCTTTATGCCTAATTGCTTTATCTGCAAGTGAGCATATAGCAGGCCCAGCCTTCTTGGTTACTCTGAGGAATAAATGAGATGATATAGTGAAATACTTGGAACACATAGTAGGTACTCCGTACGTGTAAACCCAATTATTTATTTATGTTGTTATTATGTCTAGAGCCTCAGCTCTCTCCCACTTTGCTATTGTCTTTGCAAAGTCATTTAACTTCAATCTTCTCAAAAGCCAGGAAGACTCTGGATCATTCCGAGTTCTGGCTTTGATTTGCTGGTGATTAGGACACCTTGACTTTCCTTCTGTTTTCATGATAGCTACTTGGCCAGTCAGTCCCGAGAAGCTCAATTCAGTTCATTCCAACCTGATCAAATCCAATTCAGTTCAACTCATCAATTGAGTTTAGTGCAATTCATTCGTTTCATTTATTCAACAACATCTCCAGAGGTCTAAGTCATGCATAATGCTTGACAGACCTAAATCAGACAGAAATAAGGCATGGGAATCCTTGTTTTTGAGGGTTTTGCAAATGTGAATGCTTTGTAGCTTCACATCTTTCTTAGTGGAGAGAAAATAAGAAAGAGACTATCCCTTTAGGGGCTTAAAGGTCTTTAAACAATCTTGAGGTAAATAACATGTAGCCAATTCCAATTGCTGGGAAATGCAGTTCTGATATCTAAGTGGTTCTAATTATTCCCTACTCAAGGGGTGGAGGCTGGTTCCTAAAGGTTGACAAATCTTCCCTGGAGGCTGCAGCAGACAAGTTACTCAACTTTGCTGAAAATAGGAGGGTGGCTGTTGCTGGGCTCAAATAGCAAAATAAACAAAGACTGGGCTTTTCTATTTACTCAGAAGAAATTGATTTTCCCTGGAGTGTCACTTACCCCATAATGATTATTGGAAGGGAGACAACTTAGAGTAAAATAAAGACAAAATTAGATGGGTTACGGATCAGTAGCTAATTTTGACTGCTCGTCTTGAAAGCAGAGTTAGAAAAATACAGTAAATGAGGAGGCAGGATATATGAAACATCTTTAAATTTATATTTTTCTCTAATCACTCATTCATTCATTTCATCTCTTTTTTTTTTTTAAGTTGAGGATCAACAGACAAAATGGTAAATTCAGGTTAATTCTAGAAAAAGTTGTCTAGATCTAACTGGAGCCTATTTGCTTACTGTGTAAAAGAACAAATTAACCTAATGTTTAAATAAGTTTCTCTGAAGGAATTATTTATTTTAGGAACATGTGGCTTTAGATGCAAAAATCTTTCAGGCATAATATTATCTCAGCTGTTCACCACTCCAGGCACTTGAAACAAATAAATGAATAAAAAACTAATTCTGTTTGAAAAAGGCTTCAAGTGACTTAAGTAATTTGTATTTCTCAACTACAAACTAAAGCAGGGTCTAATCTGTTCTACATTCAGTTATGGACATTTTTGAAGCCTTTTATTGCAACCCAATAATTTTCTATGAACTACACCTTAGTCCTTTTTACCCAAACTTCCACAGATTGTTAAAAGAGAACTTCATTTTCTTCCTGTTGGATAATATTTCTTGAATTTGAAGATCTAGAATGGAAATGCTCCAATTCCCACCCCTCCACATACACACTCACCTGAGTATACTCCTGGCACATTTCTAGATACAAAATTGATTTAGAAGCAAATACGATTTCCTTCAGGAGAAGAAACTCTTTCTTTGATATGCTGCTGCGTGCCTAGCTCTCCAGGTGTTCTTTCTACCCACCATGCATTCTCCTTTAATGCACCATATACTTAAAGCTTTTTAAAAAATCCAGCATAGTTCTCACTTTTTTCAAGGAAGTGCCCTATGTGTAATCCCAAATATAGGGATTTCTCCCTTCAAAGAGCTTATATAGTACTCAAATTTTGTTCTGCTTCTTCTATCCTTATGTTATCACATGATAAACACCTTCTTCTGTTTTTTTTTTTTTTTTTGTGAATATGTATGTGTGTGTGTCTATTCTCTTTAGCTATGTTAAGAGTTCATGTGTCAGGGCTGTATCTTTGGCTTTTCTATCCCAGCAAATGGCTGTGTTCACAGAAAGTGTTCAATAAAGGTGTGTTGCTGGAGTAGCAGGATGTGAATGATGTACTGCGTGGTTTACGGTCTCAGGGATTTTTCTGTGAAGATGCTGAACTCAGGATTTTGATATTCTTTTGGCTTGTTTTCCATCTGGGACCATTGCACACTCTTTCTTGCTGAAATTACTTAAGTCAAATGGTCAGGACTGTAAATACACAGGGAGAAGGTCATTTTGTCTCTATTCTGCTCAGGAGAAAATAAATCGGTTCTTTTCCTGTGATCTAACAAACTGAAGCAGACCTGGAAAGCATCCTTTCAGTTGTAATTCTATTTCTACCTGTTTTGTACACCATATCACAGTTTTTATTTTTTTTATTTTTTTATTTTTATTTTATTTTATTTTTTTTTTCATATCACAGTTTTTAAGAAATAGTGAGGCCTGGTCGGAAGATCAGTTGTTAGTGGCCTTACTTTGCAGGTAATAGAGCCATTACCATTCACCAAACCAATATTTAGGACATGCGTACTGAATTATTTAAAACTAATAATGAACATGAAAAACATTAAAGTAAAAAATGAGATGAAAAACTTCATTGTAATAACATTTATTTCCCCCCGGCTTGCCCAACTGTTCCCTTTGTTCAAGGTCACACAAAGAACCTCAGAGATGATAATCCTGAATACCCGACTGTTTTCTTTGTTCCATCAACAGCCCACTCCCCCTCTGTTTTGCTTGGTCAAGAACATAGTGGTGAAATTTGACTTTGAGCATGACAGAGTGGGGAGCTATGCTGATCTACTCTGTAGTGAAACTGGTGCCAATTATTAAAACAAAGAAAAACAACAATAACAACTATTCAAAAACTTTGGAAATACTCTTAATAGCAAAGGGCAAAGAAGGAAATATCTATTTAAGAAAATCTATGAAAAAGGCAAGAGTCTGGAGCATTTAAACCAAAACAACTGCTTCTCTCTCCTCTTCTCTCTGTCCCATCTCAGAAAGGTAGAGACTTTACTCCAGACTCTTAAAGCCAAGAACATAGGATTTCTTCTCTTTCCAGCTGTAGGGCCCTCTTCCCCAGAGGAACAGGACTTCAGTATATCTTATTCTGCCTCCAGATGTCTGCTGCTGAGTTTTTGTCCAGGCAAATGCAGTTAAGATGTGGGGCTTTTTTTCTTCTTGCCAAACCACACTTGTGAATCAGAGGGCTCTGTCTTGGGTGTAGCATGATGAGAATCCTGGGGCCCCAAAAGCTCTCGCCAGGGCTCATGAGATGGTGGTTCTATGGTAGAAGAATCAAGCTGAGAGGATCTTAGGCTGCTACCTTATCTTCCACCAAGTGCTTAACTCCTAGAATAAGGATCTCAAAGAGAAGTTGCCATCGAATCCACTCCTGGTTCCAGAGCCATGGTTGAGATTTTGCCTAGGGAGGTAGGGGGAAAGCAGACTGCAAAACAGATATCTGGTATTTTCTTCCCAAAGGAATGGACTATATTTGCAGCAGAGCATGAGGTTTAAGCCTAAGAGCATTTTTAAAAACAGTAGAGGTGTGGTAAAAGGCAATTGGGAGATTCATGGATCTAATAAGTATCTAATGTAGACTGGCTAGTTTGCAGGAAAGAACTAGGAAAATAAGACAGCTGGAAGAAGTCCTCTTGAGGTCAGAACAAATATCAAACACTGACCTCAGAAGTGATTTCTCTGAGGGAGCCACAATTTGATTAGTCTGTAAAGAAACCTAGGTCTCCAGGGGATTGTTGAAAATGATAACACTGTCTGCCTGCAAGTAGTATAGGTTAACATCTTGATGTGGTCAGGGAAAAGTGAACGAGAACCCTACCAGTACCACTTTCCCCCCAGGGTGACTGTGGGTATATGCAAAGCTGTGCCTCCCTGAGAACACTGGGGTCTTTGATTAAAATAACCCAGTCAGTCACTAAATAAATAAACAAATAGCAAATCATGGTGGGAGAATCAGTACCCAGAATGCTATAAATATGTTTACTAAAATATTAGCTTCCCACAAATCATGAGACATGCAAAGAAACGGGAAAGTATGACCCTTATACTGGAATATAAGGCAAGTAACGGAAATTGATTCTGAGAGTAACAAGATGCCAAATTTAACAGAAAAAGATTTCAAAGTCATTTATAAAAGACTATTGTAAATATGTTCAAAAAAGTAAAAGAAAGCATGATTAAAGCAATAAAGTACAATGACAATATTGCATTAAATTGAGAACGTTAATAAAGAGAAATTATTTAAAAATACATGAATTAGAGTTCAACAGTACAATTGAAATTTTTAAAAAAATTAGAGGACCTCCACAGTAGATTTAAATCTGCAGACAAATTAGAAAAATTAGATCAATAGAGAGTATTCAAGCCAAAGAACAGAGAGAAAGAAGAATGAAGAAAAATGAAGAGAACCTTAGAGAAATATAAGCCAAAAGAAGGGGCACCAATATGTGTGTAATGAGAGTACCAGAAAAAGAGAGAAAGGAGAAGAAAAAACATTTAAAGAAATAATAGGTGAGAATTTCCCAAATTTATTGAAAAACAATATCCTATACAGTTAGTAAGCTCAGTAAACTCCAGTAAGATATACACAAGGAGACCTGTAAACAGATACTTTACAGTAAAAATGTTTAAAGTAAAAAAAAATGAGAAAAATCTTGAAAACAAAAGAAAAATGACATTACTTGCAACAGAACCTCAATAAAACTAGAAGCTCACCCCTCATCAGAAACAATGGAGGGCCTGGGATGGTAGTATAACACATTTAAAGTGCTCAGAGGAAGAAAACCTCTCAACCAAGAGTACTACATCTATAAAAGCTATCTTGCAAAAATGAAGGCAAAATAAAGATTTTCCAAGATAAATAAAAACAGAAAATTTGTTGCTAGCAGACCTGCCTTACAAAATACTAAAGCAATTTATTCAGGCTGAAGCAAGTGGCCCCAGATGGTAATTCAAACCCACACAAACAAACAAAGCACTAGTAAAGGCAATTATGTAATTATAAAAGATTGTACAAATGCATATTTTTTTTTCTTTTAACTGATAGGAGATAGAGCTATATAGTTGTAACATTTTCTCTCTTTCTTGCTTTTACACTGGAATTTAGCATAAACCCAAAGCTGATTCTGATAAGGGATATATGGTAAACTTTAGAGTAATTGCTTTAAAAATATCTCAAAAACAGTGAAGAATGGGACACCTGGGTGGCTAAGGGCTTGAGCATCTGCCTTCAGCTCAGGGTGTGATCCCAGAGTCCCAGGATTGTGTCCTGCATCGGGTTCCCCACAGAGAGCTTGCTTCTCCCTCTACCTATGTATCTGCCTCTTTGTGTCTCTCATGAATAAATAAATAAAGTTTAAAAAACAGTGAAAGAAATTATTAAAGAAATTAATATGCTATCTTAGAAAAGGTCCACTTAATGTAAAAGAAAATTGTGAAGGATGAATAGAGGA
The DNA here is from genome assembly GCF_053574225.1 of Canis aureus. NCBI lineage: Eukaryota > Metazoa > Chordata > Mammalia > Carnivora > Canidae > Canis > Canis aureus. Next base: position 53,736,481 of record NC_135621.1, read on the forward strand.
ACAAAAAAGACATATAGAAAACAAAAACTCAAATAACAGATGTAAATCCAACTATATCAATAATATTAATGTGAATAAAGTAAACAACCTAATTATAAGACAGAAATTGTCAAATTGGATTTAAAAAACATGATCTCACTATATCTTCTAAAGGACAAACATTATATTCAAAGACAAAAATAGATGGAAAATAAAAGGATTGGAAAAGATATATCTCGTAAAGTGCAGCCTCAGGAAAGCTGGAGTGGCTACACTAATACCAGGTAAGTGACTTTAAAACAGACAAAAAATTTTCGTAGGCATAAAGAGGGATATTTTACAAGGATAATAGTGTTAATCATCAGGAAGATATACAATTATAAACATATATACACTTAATAAGATGGCATCCAAATACATGAAGTGAAACTGACAGAAATTAAGGGATAAATAGAAGATTCAATGAAAATAGCTGAAGACTTCAACACCCTACTTTCAATCATGGATAGAACAAGTAGATAGATCAACAACTGTATAGGACACTTGAACACCCTATTAAAAATTAGATCTAAAAGACATGTCCAGAACACTCAATCACATTAGGTACAGATTCTTCTCCAGTGCACATAGGACATTCTTCAGAGTAGGTAAGATGCTATGCCAGGCCATAAAAAAAAAAATCCTCAATACATTTGATCAGTTAGAAATAAAGTATGTTGTCCAACCACAGTGGAAAGAAAGGTGAAACCAGTAGCAGGAAAAAAAATTGAGAACTCACAAATATGCCGAAATTGAAGACTGTATTACTATTCCCAAGTAAAAAGGGAAACAGAAAATACTTTGAGAGGAATGAATGAAACTTGTGAGATGCATCCTAGGGCAATGCTTATGGGGAAATTTATAGCTGTAAATGCGTATATTAAAAAAGACATTCAATCAATAACCTTCCATCTTAAGGCACTGGAAAAAGAAGAGCAATCTAAACCTAAATTGAGAAGCAAGAAAATAATAAAAAGTACAGCAGAAATTTATGAAAGGGAGAATAGGAAAAAAAAAATGAAACCTAAAGTTGATTCTTTGAAGATTAAAAAAAAGGGCAATATTCAGTTAGAATAATGAAGAAGAAAGAGATTCATATTCAGTTAGAATAACCAAGAAGAAAAGAGAGGAGATTCATATTACTAGACTCAGAAATGAAGGAAGGGATGTTACTAAAGGGGCATTGATTTTATGGAAACAATAAGGAATGCTATGGATAAGTGTATGAACATCAACAAATTAGGTAACTGAATAATTGGGAAATTTGTTAGAAAGATGGAACTCCTGAAACTGACTTAATAGGAAATAGAAAATCCAAACAGATCTATATCAAGTAAGGAGTTTTGAGTTAGTAATTAAAAAAAAAAAAGAACCCCAAAGAATATTCCATACCCAGATGGCTTCACTATTGAGGTCTACCAAATACTTAAGGATTAATACCAATTATTGACAAAATCTACTAAAAAAAATTTGAAGAGAACATTTCCCAACTCATTCTATGAGTCATGTATTACCTTCATATCAATACCAGACAGATATCACAAGAAGAGATCTACAGATCAATATGTCAAAGGAATGTGGATATAAAAATCCTCAACAACATACTATCAAATCAAATCCATGTAAAAAGAATTATATATGATAATTAAGTAGGGTTTTCCCAAAAATACACATTTGGTTTAACATCCCAATTTTATAATGTCATACCTCATATTGATAGGATAAGAAAGATTATACATTTCAACTGATACATAAAAAAGTTTTTGATGAAATCCAACATCCATTTTTGATAAAAAAATTTTCACAACCAACTAGGAATAGAAGGGAACCTCCTCAACATGATAGAGGGCATCTATGAAAAATCTACAGCTAACATTATTATGCTTAATGGTAAAAAACTAGATGGTTTTCCCTAAGATCAGAAACAAGACAAGGATGTGTACTCTTGTTACCTCTGCTTAAAATTGTACTGAAGATTCTAGGTGGGGCAAGTAGGCAATAAAAAGGAATAGAGACAGAGTAGAAAGGAAGAAATGAAAAATATTTCCATTCACAGATGACATGTTCTTGTATATGGAAAATCCTATAGAATCAACTAAAAACCTCTTAGAACTAACACATATTAAGTAAGGTTACAGGTTACAAGATTAATATACAAAATTCAGTTGTATTTTTTTAAATTCAGTTGTATTTTTATATACTTGTAATGAACAAACTGAAAAAATTAAAACAATTTCATTCATTAAAGTATCAAAAAGAAAAAACAGTAAATTTAATAAAAGTGTAAAATGTATAGCTTTAAAACTATAAAACGTCATTGAAAGAAATCATAGAAGATCAAATAAATGGAAAATCATCAAGCTTATAAATCCGAAGACTTCACATCATTAAGATGGCAATATTCTCAAACTAAGCTACAGATATAGTGTAATCCCTTATCAGAATCTCAGCTGATTGCTTTGTAGAAATTTACATGCTGATTTTAAAATTCATATGGAAATGCATACCAAGCAATTGGGCAAAATAACATTGGAAGACTCATACTTCCTGATATGAAAACTTATTAGAAAGCAAAACTGAGCATGACTAAACATGATAGTGTGGTACTTACACGAGGATAAACATACCGATCAATGGAACAGAACTGAGTATAAATAAATACATACCTCTATGGTCAACTAATTTTCAACAAAGGTGCTAAGACCATTCAATAAGGAAAGAGTAGTCTTTTCAACAAATGGTGCTGGGACAACTGGATGTCTACTTGCAAAAAAATGAAATTGGACACTTACCTAATAGCATATACAAAAATTAATTCCAAATGGATCAAAGGTGTGCATGTAAGAGCTAATACTGTAAAACTCTCAGAAGAAAACATAGGAATAAATCCTTATGATCCTGAGTTTGGCAAGCGATTTTTGGATATGGATATGATGCCAAAAGAGCACAGATAATAAATTTTTAAAAATATATATTGGATTTTATAAAAATAAAAAAAAACCTTTGTACTTCGAAGGACACTGTTAAGAAAGTGAAAAGACAATTCACAAAATGGGCCAAATGTGCAAATTATATATCTGATTGGGGACTTGTTTCTGGAATGTACAAGGAGCTCTCACAACTCAATAAGGAAAAGACAACCCAATAAAAAAATGGGCAAAGAATCTGTATAGATATTCAGTAGCAAAGAGATACAAAAGGCATATAGAAATATGTGCAACATCTCTCCTTATAAGAGAAATACAAATCAAAACCACAATGGGCTATCACTTCCTACTTACTAGGATGACTAGAATAAGAGATGTCAGATAACAGTAAGAGTTGATGAGGATGTGGAGAAATAGGCACTTCATACACTATTCAAGAGGAATGTAGAATGAGTCAGCCTCCTTGGAAAACAGGTGGTTCCCCAATATATTAAACATCAAGTTACCATACGACTCAACTATTCCACTTCTAGCTATATACCAAGAGAAATGAAAACACATGTCCACACAAAAACTTATACACAAATATTTAAAGTAGCATTATTTATTAATAACCAAGAGGTAAATAATCCAAATGTTCATCAACAGACAAATGATTAGACAAAATGCAGTATATCTATACAAAGGAAGATTTTTTAGCCATAAGAAGAATAGAGTATTGATACCTGTTAGAACTTGAATGAACCATGAAAATATTATGCTAAGTGAAAGAAGCTAGTCACAAAGACCTCGTATAATTGCATCCATATGAAAGTCCATAATACAGAAATTTAGAGTCAGAAAATAGGTGGTTGCTCAGGTCTGGGTGGAAGAGGCTAGGTAGGAGAGTGATAGATGAAGGATAAAGGATTGTCTGTGAGGTGAAAAAAATGTTTTGGAATTGACTATGATGATGGTTGCACATATCGGTGAGTATACTAAAAACTGCTGAAATGTATGCTTTGAAAGACTTGTGTGCTTGTGTTTTATCTAAATAAAGGTGTTTTTCAAAAGCAGGTGAAGGTAGAAGGAAAATAGCAATAGAATTCTAATGTTATATTAGGGGATGTAGAGGTGGTAGTGGAAGGTTGTCTGTCCTTTATGGGAGTAGAGAGGTATGTTTCATCAGGAAACCAGACATAGAAACTTGTATATTGTAGATTTAAAGTTTTTGGCTTTGGAAATAGAGGCTAGATAATACCTTTAATTACCCACATGGACTTAGGCAAGTCATTTCATCTTGCTTGGCCTCATTTTTCATTCCTAAAACAAGGAGAGAGAGAGGAAGTATATCCTCTCTAAAGTTCAGCTAGCATAAAAATTCTCTGATTTGAAAAGCAAAGTAGATTTGCACAGGTGAAGACTTGACAGATATAGAATTTTATTTTATTTCTTTAAAGATATTATTATTTGAGAGAGAGTGTATGAGAAAGAGCACAAGCAGAGGGGATGGGCAGAGGGAGAGGGGGAAGCCGACTCCTGCTGAGCAGGGAGCCTGACTAGCAACTCCATCCCAGGGCTCTGGGATCATGACCTGAGATGAAAGCAGATGGCTAACGGACTGAGCCACCCAAGTGCCCTGACAGACATAGAATTTTAAAAAGAGAGTAAATAGTTTTTTGGTCTCTACCACATATATTGGGTTGTATTTACTACCTTTCTCAACTCTCTAGCTCCTCTGGGTATATATGGAGGCCTATTTGCCTAAGTGTAATCTTGGTTAACTACATCTTATTAAATCAGTTTCCTAAAATGTATTCTATGGAACACTTAAGGGTCATGTAAAATTGGAATGCTTCTGAGAGCCTTTAATATGTTATGTACAATGTGAATCTTTAGGATGAGGAGATAGCATGCAGTTTTCACACACCTATTTGATCATGGAAGACTTTTTAAAATTTGCTTTTCCTTGAGTATCTTTAAAAAAGTAGGGTTATGTGTAATATACATTGAAAAATGCTAGAGCAGAGGGCTAGCCTTCGAAAACTCAAGATACTTCTCTTCCAAGGGGATTTTATATTTCAACTCCAGAATCTTAGAAAATAAGAAAATCATGAAGGCTCTCAGGATTAATTGATTAATTGTAGCATGCAACAAGTAGTGAGGGAGATATTTTGGGTAAACTGAGCCAGCTTGGTGCTTCTCAAATCATATTACATAAGATGTGGACTAGTTAGAGCAACTTGCCCTAGACTTCAAAACACATCCCAGATGAGACAACAGAAGTATAGTCCTCAAATCTAGAAGAAATCTTAGAAAAGAGGCTGTGAGGTCATATGAGATCACTTAGGAATTTTTTTTTTTTTTTGAACTCTGTGGAGCTTTTGTAACATCATCAGCAAGGTTCATCATTATTATATGAGGACAATTTAGGGAGTATCTACAGAGCTCTCCAAGCTTTTGTTGGGCACTCCATTTTCACATAGCATTCACTTTTGTTAAGCCTCTACAGCTACAGGAGATCATCTACTTAACCTGCTGACAGTTAATTATTTCTGAGGGACTGTCTTCATAGAAAATGTGTAAAGGGCAACAGAGAGTGGAGTTAGCCCTGCCAATCACCTCTCCCACAGGCACACACAAATCGCTCAAACGGCTCTTGACCATTATTAGACAACTTCTAGTTATTTTGCAATTTGTCGCTGGAAATGGCCATTGACATTTACTTTTCAATCCTCCTTCTATTTATTTATGACCTTGCTCATTCATCTTCTGTCGGGTATGTCCTCTCTCTTGAGTAGTCATTGAGTACCCAACCCTGGATGGCTATAGGAGAGGGGTGGAATGCTGGCCCTCGGAGGGCTTATCGTATTTGAGAGACAAGATAATATGTAAGTTTTACATTACGGATAACTCCAGAATTGTGCATTTTTAAACTCAGATAAAGAGTTTAGATTATTTTGCCTTAGAAGTTCAGAGCACAGGGGGTCCTCTTTGTCTTTCTTCAAGGTTAGTACAAAGACTGGGCATCTTTAAATTAGATTTATAATATTAGGAATATTAATTTTAGTTATGACACTGAGAAGCTAAATAACTTTGGGTTAGTTCTTCAATTACATTTTCTTTATTTCCAAAATGGGAACAATAATAGCTACCGTACAACACTGTTGGGTGACATATTATGAGAAGTAAACAGCATGGTGATATATGTAAGGCTTGCTAGATGTTTGTTGCATTGTGTGTTTCCTCCTAGTTTTTATTTGCTCTAAGGAATTTCCATTTATTCATTCATGTATATCTTTTAAAAAAGATTTATTTATTTATTTTGGAGAGAGACCGAGCGACCTTGCAGGGAGAGGGTCAGAGGGAGAAGGAGAGATAGAATCTTAAGCAGATTTCCTGCTGAATGTGGAGTCTGACATGGGGCTTGATCCCAGGATCCTGAGATCATAACCCAAGCTGAAATCAAGATTCAGTCACTTAATCCACTGAGCCACCCACGTGTCCCTATTCATTCATGTATGTATTGAACTTTTTTTTTTTTTTTTTTTTTTTTTAAGAAAAGGATACTATGCTAGAGAATTGCTATTATAGCAGAGTGGTCAAGGAAGACTTCTCTAAGGAGGTAGCATTTTGGTAGACCCTGGAAAGATGAATATAATGAAGGGGGGGAAGAAAAATTAAGGGGTGGCGGAAGACATTGTAGACAACAAAATACAAGTGAAAAAAGACTTAAGGTGAGAAAGAGCTTGGTATATAGGAAGAGCAGAGAGGGGCCGTGGGTAGCTAAGATTAGTGGTGATGTGCATGTTGTACATGATATGCACTATGCCTGTGGAAAGACAGGTGGAGGTCAATCATCAAGTACCTTGTAGGCATGGCGAAGTATGGAAGCTCCAACAAGGAAGGGATTTTGTCTGTTTCACTCAATATTGGATCTCTAGCACCTAGAACAGTGCCTGTCATGGAAGGTAATCTGAAACACAGGTTGAATACATTTTATTCTAAGTGCAATTCTAAGTAATTATGTGTCATACTCTTTAAAACTTTACCTAGTTGCTATGTGAGGACTGGATTGTAACTTTGAATGGAATGGAACCAGGGGATGGAAGAAGTAGGGACTCCTGCAGTAGTTCAGGCGAGAGTCCGTGGTAGTTTGAAGTAGAGTGGTAGTAGGGAAGATAAGAAGTGGAGACATATGTGCTATGTTTTAGGGGTCAGATCTCCAGAACTTAGTATCAGATTGGATTTGGGCATGGTGGGGGAATTGGTGATACGTGCATTTCTATAGACGATGGAGTTTGGGAGAGGGGATTATGAGAGATTTAGCAGAGGGCGATTAATTGTACTATTTTGTACATGTTTGGTTTTGAGATGCCAGTAAGTGATGCAAATGGTGATGTCAAGATTTTAGCTGGGTATCATTTGTCTGGTACTTCATGAAGAGGTCAGGCACAGCATATACATTTTGATTTTACATGAGGTGATATTTAAAGCCACGGACTGGACGAGATCCGTGCAGAGAGTACAGATGCACCAGAGAAGATGTCCAGATGAGGCCTGGGAGCTCCAACACTTAAAGATGGGGTAGCAGTAAAGAACTGAGCACACACCTAGGTCTGGCATGAGATATGGGAGGAATGTTAGTGTGGTGTCACAGATGCTAGAATTTACAAGAGAAAACTGTTTCAAGCAAGAGAAGGGTCAACTGTATGGAGTATTCCTGAGAGGCATATAACATGTGGATGGGAAAGAGACCATTGCATCTGGTACCTGATTTTTGTGGCATTCCTCTTATATTCAAATTTTTATATTTTATTTGAAAAAATGGTATAACCACAGTATAAAACACACTGAAAATAAAGAGAAGTTCATTGGTACCTGTGACAAGAAAATTTTCAGTGGTTCCTATGGGAAGAGAGACAGATTGAGTGGGTTGAAAAAGGAGTGAGGATTCCTGGGGAGAGATGGCATAGTAAACAAATAACTAAATAACTATTTGTTTCTTCTTCAAGTCCCACTGAGAAGATGGTAAGCTTTTTCTTTTTAAAGGCATAAAGCCACAAAGCCTCCTAGATGCTGGTTAGAAAGGTAGACTTTCAGGGCCAGTCCAGCCTCACTGCCCCAGAATCTGAATTTTCCCAATATATTCTTCTGATTTGCTTATACATTAAAGTTTGAGAAGTACTGACTCGGCAGATTCTAGACAATGAACTCCTAAACCGATGTGATTTACCCTGTACAATCCCTAAAACACTCAGGAATTGGAGGCATTCGTGTCCCTAGAAGTGGGAGTGGGGAGGAAATAGGGTCAGGTGTCTAAAATAAGGAAGATTGGTAGAAAGATGAGTCAGCCTTCCTGCTTGGAGCAGTCAGGTAAGTGCTTCTGTTCACCTGAGCAAAACGACAAAGGTTAATTCTTTAGAGAAAGTAGAATTGATAGCTTCTGGACAGGAGGACCCCAGAGAATACTTATGACAGCTAAATGCTGAGATCCTAGTCCTTTTCCTTAGCTACCGGAATGCTGCTATAGGGCTTCACCTTTTGGGTAAGAGCTTGGGAAAGTCTTATCCAGGGAATTTGACCAACCCAAGAGGGAGATTTTTTTTTTTTCAGATATACATTTTAAAAAATTTTTTATTTATTTATGATAGTCAGAGAGAGAGAGAGAGAGGCAGAGACACAGGCAGAGGGAGAAGCAGGCTCCATGCACCGGGAGCCCGATGTGGGATTCGATCCCGGGTCCCCAGGATCGCACCCTGGGCCAAAGGCAGGCGCTAAACCGCTGCACCACCGAGGGATCCCAAGAGGGACATTTAGATACTGACTCAGCCATTTGTTTCCCTCCCTTCCTTCCTTCCTTCCTTCCTTCCTTCCTTCCTTCCTTCCTTCCTTCCTTCCTTCCTTCCTTCCTCCTTTGCTGTTTTTGCTCTTCCCCTGGAATCTTACTGGAGACCTCTGCTTCCAGGGCTACTTTGTAATTTTCCTATCTGGCTATCATAACTGTTTGTTCTTTTTTCCGTTGTCTCTATTATTTGTTTGGAGGAATCAGATGCCATTCCAAAACTGTATGTTCTTATTGAAGGAGGTCAACAGATTTTCACAATCAGGGTCCTGATAAGCAATTTTGCTACTGTATGTAGAATTTTAGGTGACCTCTTTGCTGTCACCATATTCTCATACTTGCTTTCGTTGCCTTTTCAGTTTGTTTTCTAAATTTAAAAAAGGTGTTTCTTGTTGCATTTTCCACTGTCTCTCCCCCACTCCCAATATATTTACTTACAGAAATTCTGCACAACTTGGTCACAAGACAAACACCAATTAAATGAAGGTTTCTTCCATTCCTGCCTTGACCACAAATTAGCTTTGGTGTGTATGTGGCAGTGGCAAGGGTGTGGACTGACTCTTAATACTTGCTCAGGCATTATCTGATGATGTCATGATCATTCTTTTTCATTCAGTTTGTTTTCTGTTTCTAAAGCTAACATAGGTTTGCAAAATGGTTTTAAATTTACACAAAAAGAAAATTGCTTACAAGTTCAAGAGCACTGAAGGATTCCTTCTCAGTGTTCCCCTTTTGCCAAAGTTGAAATTTTTAGGTTGTGTCATTTTTCAGAAGAGACATCTGGGCTTTGTTGAGACTAAGTCTATGTGATTATTACCAGATTTCAGACACTCAGCTTCTCTGGGGGAAGGCTGGAATACACAGTCTGCTGATTCATATACTCCTTTAACCTACTCTCTCCTGGTGACCACATAATAGTATTCATGAGCACAGTCGCTTTGGGGAAAATTATAAAGTTGGCAAAGAAAACAGTGCAGATTAAGTTTTCCCTTTTGGTGCCATTTTCCACCTTCTGTATTATTCTCTTCTATCTCAATTCAAAGGACATGATCCCTTGTATTTGCACAATTTGAAAACTTCCAGTCACATTTAAAATGGACATCTGTCAGTTAAACCTTACCATAAATTTGCTGGTGTTCTTTTGTCATTCTCTTTTATTTGAGGTCCATGTTCTCCTTGTAAAACAAAGCAAGGATTTTCTGACCTTTTAGAGATTAGACTGTTGTGGAAGTGGCCCTGCATAACTCCTGAAATCAACCCTAGGTGGTCAAAAGGGCAAATCTAGATGGGACAGACAGATGCCTATCTTTTCACCAACTTGCCTCTGGCATCAAACAGGCAAGCACCGTCTCATTGGCTTTTACTGGGCATTGATATCTTCCAGTTCGCACAATCTATGATTTCAGGTTGCAAGTTAAACAATTAATTGTCGAATGATCGAGTTTGCCAATGATTATTCTGGGCTCCCAGAGGGGATTTTGATTTTGGTGAAAGGGAGGAAAAATAGTATTGTCATTATTTCTTTGATGTTATTTGCTTTGAACAATTCCACGAGAATAGGCACCATGCCTCTTCTGTTGATTTCTTTTTCCTGAGAGCCCAGTATAGTGCCTTGCACAAATATAATCAAATATTTGCCAGAGAAAGAAAGCTTCATGAAAAATAAGCATCTTTGCTTTGGTCTCAAAATCTGAATAATAGTGAAATAATATACTTGATGTTGGAGAAGATAGTAGTATTTGGGTAAAGGATTAAAAGACGAATCTGGGAATACAAAGTAATGGATGAAGCAAAGAGTTAAGGAGATGAAAAATAAAAGAGGATAGGAGAGTTAATCTGAGGCCAAAATATGGAAGATCTTAATGTCAAACTTAGGACTTTTGTCCTGGATCTGGGTATTAGAGCCCACAGGGGAATGAAATGAGAGCACGAGCTCAGAGCAAAGAGCTGAGAGGGCAGAAGGCTGCAAGTATGGTAACCTATTCAGAAGCTGGTACTGGGAGATGGTGAGAACACATGCATAAAGGCAAGCCTGTCTTCCAGGGATGTGATCCATCATCTGAACCAAAATTCAGCAGACTTTATCAGAAGAGGCGGAGTATTTAAAAACTGAGGCCACTCCTGAAAAGTCTAATGCTCCAGGCTGTGGCCCTTCCATATGATGAGGCTTTCTTTTTTATTCCCTTCTTGTTTTGGGAGGACCATGGATGACATGTTCCATACCTTCTGTCAGCCCTTATTTATTGAGTTATAGTCATTGTTGGAGATGGGATTTCCCACAAATCTTTGTTTAAAACTCATTGCCAAACTGAAAACAAGAGAGAGAATTATCTGTGTGAAGTTTCCTGTGGTTCATTTCAAAACAAAACTGTCTACTGAGCCTAAAGGAACCCTGTTCAACCTGTGCCCCCCAAAACCCCACAACTGAAATCACAGGACTTTAGAAATTACACACCTGCTGGACTCTGAGACCTAGAAACAGCTTGCTGGCTTTGGGAAGTTTGGTGCCTATAGATGTTTGTCAAATCAAAGCCTTTTAGAATTGAATGAAACTTTAGCATCATTTTTCTTCAAGCTTCTACCAATCTCCCGATGACTTTTCTTTTTGATACCTTCTATTAATCGATCTCTTCATGTCACTTAAACTTAGATGAGCATTTTGGGCTCCTATTTTTTAGAGGTTTTCATCAAGCTTGGCATTAGGAAGATAGAAAAATTGGCTCATACTGTTTATTTTCCACTATTTCTGACATAGGATTCTGTGATAGTTCAGTGTTAGCTCTTGCTGAAAAGGTCTGGGGAGAAGGGATAAAAGAATGGACTCAAGCTTCTCCGAAGACTAAAAATATCATTGAGTTCAAGGCTATGGCAAGGGTTGGTTACTTTATTCTTTTTCTTTTTGGGGGGTAAGGGGGCTTCACTTGAAATTTTTCAGATCAGTTGGCATATTCCATATGAAAGAACAAGTTAATGGCTTGTTCAGGTCAGAGACACAAAACATGGTCTGAGATACTTCAGGGGGAGGTCAGATTAAGAACAAACATCCAGATCTCATTATAATCCGATTCTAAGCAATTAAAAATAATTACTCTCTTTCCTAGCTGACCTTGTGGGATATATAAGCTAGAATCTAGTCTAAATAAAGCTAAATTGGAGAGTTGAAATCTAACAGCTTAAAAATATATAGTTCAATCAACCACAGTGACTAGATAACCCAATTAGTGGCTTTGGGGAAAGAAAATCAAAAGTTAAATGAATTTCCCATTTAATGTCAACATGTCTTACTTCTGAAGCTTAGGCTTCTTTGGTAGAGGACTTGGGTGAGGAAGGCCACCATTCACTTTTAGGGTAAACAAGGGACTTTATCATCACCAAGCTAGTGGAATTTTGCTGTCTCAAACCTCTACTCTTCAATTGCTGATAATGACTCTGTAAATTACAGCTCTCAGCCAATTCTCAGGGTAGAGTTCATCTTGTATTTGAAAGGATTCTTTCCTTGTGATATAATTTCTACTTTTTCCCTTTAAAGGTACCACACTGTATAGCTCTCCCTTTAGTCATTTTTTGGATTCCTCCATGGGGAATATAAATCTCCCTTACCCCCAGCCCAATTAAATTCCAAATGTTGGACATACACATACCATTTCTCACTAAAACAAGTACAAGATTTTGTTTCAAGAGAAGGGATTATCTATGCATTAGCATGAAAACTGTGCTGTTTGTTTCTTTAAAAGAAATATCTAAACAAGACAGTAGGAACCTCCGGATATGGGCACCAGGGGCAATCTGCACAGTGGGATGTTTGGTTTTGATATCCAGATAGAACTACAGTAATCAAAGTACATCTGGGGAACACAGGAAACCTCACATTCAGGGTTTAGAATCTGACCTTAATTGGCAAAAATTATATTTCTTTGAACATTGATGCCTGGCTTAAAGTGATTTTGTTTAGGCAATGTCATTTATCTTTTCAATATTCTTGTTAGATACAGAGAGGCAAGTATTATTACTTATGTCAGGAGAATTGAGTGATGTACTTAGAATACAGAATGTTCAACTTTTAACTTAGGAGACTTTGTTTCTGATCTTTGTATCTTTCTGAATAAATTAATGGATTCTAGAATGACATACAGGCATTTTCTTAAAACAAACACATAAAAAAGACAAGGAAAATAAGAAAACTATCAAATCCTATAGTAGTTCACCACAGGGAGAGCAATAATCATCTTTTATAAGAATCTTTTCCTTAGTACTGAGGAGCGGAGCAAATAAACAGATGTAATTCCCCCTGATTTATTGTATCATTTGTTCTACATGTAATTGAGGGCCAAGAACATACATTGCATTGAACCGGGAACAATAAAGAATAAAAAAGAAATTTTCATTGCAGTGGAGGAAATAGGACACACATGAAAAAATAAGGACAAAGGAAGATGAAGTGTGAGATGAACTGTACTAGCATTTAGATTAAATACAGATGAAGTAGTCAGAGAAGACTTCATCAAGGAGGCAACCTTGGAGCAAGATGATGATAATAAGTAGGTTGGATTTCAAGAAGCAAGAAGGAAGAAACTGAGCATAGTATAGACAGAAGGCATAACATGAAGACACAGGGAAGCAGAAATGCACAAACAGAGCTTAAGAGTGAGTCTGAGCTTTGCAGAGTTGAGAGCTCCTGTTGGCGAGCAGCGAGAAGCAGTTAGAAAAATGAGCCATCGGGTGATTTGAGTGGGGGAAATCATAACATGGTGGCAATGGTATTTTATAGAGAAAAATTCAACCACAGTGTGCAGGCTGGTTTGGAGAGGAGAGAGAAATTTGTTGAAAGGGATAGAGTAGGACATAATTATACAATCCTGGCTTTAGTTGTTCAGGGTCCAAACAGATGATTGCAGTAAAGAAAGAATACGTAATGGGGTGCCTGGGTGGCTCAGTTGGTTGAGCATCTGAATCTTGGTTTTGGCTCAGGTCATGATCTTAGGGTCTTGAGATCAAGCCCTGCTGTCCTGCTTTGGGCTCTGTGCTTAGCAGGGAATCTGCTTGAGATTCTCTCCCTCCCTCTGCCCCTCCCCTGTTGCATGCTCTCTGTCTCTCAAAAGAAATAAAATACTTTAAAAAAAAAAGAGAATTACTGGTAGTAATATGAAGAGAGTTTGTAAAACTGATTGGATGTGGTTAGTCAAGAAAGTGAGCCATCAATACTCAACAAATCAGAGTCAGGAGTGGTTTTACTAGTTTTATCTTTCCTTTCTTTACTTCAGTATAAGTAATAACTAGTTTCGAGTTTCCATGTGGCTATAATCTTTAAAACTTTATTCTTCATGAGAACATACTACATACTTAAACAGCAGCTTCCCAGGCACAAAGCACTGAAAACCCCAGCCAAAGGTTTGTCTCCAGCTGATACTGAACACTGGAATGGGAGTCAGGAGTTTCAGGCTGCAGTTCAGACTCGACAAGGGATTCATTCTGGTGGCTGGGGTTGAATAGACCAGACTGTGGATTAGCCTTTCTGAAAACGTATTCTACAGAATATTAATCCCAGAATATGCTTTCAGAGAAAAAAAATTACACAATTAAACTTGTTTACAAACATCAGAAGCCCTATTTCCCTTTTGAAGATCACAGAACTTTATTGGCACAACAAAAGTCATCTCTTTTGGCATACAGTGCTGATAACATCCCTCCGAACTAAGAAAAAACTAGAGTAGCTCCTAGCTAAACAATAATCTAGGATTCTGGAAATAAGGTGAGTGATCTAAACCAAAGCAGCAAAACAAGAAATATAAGCCAGAGGGATAAAATAAAACAAAAAGTATATATAATTAGGTAATTAAAAGTAAGGCTGGTCATTTGAGATCACAAGGAGATACAGGAACTTGACATTGAAGAGAGGTGTCAATACAGGCAGCCTATGGTAAAATCTCAGTACAGATCTCTCTGTGTCAATGGAGACCACCAGTAGATGCTTTTCTCCTCTTCATATTATGGTCATCTGACCCTGCTGAAGAAAAAGATAGCTGCACCTGTACTGTCACTTAGAGCTAAAATTTCAGATTTTGAATGGGTGTTCACATTCTCCTTAGAAATTGTAACTCCAGGAAGAATAAAGCAAGATCAAAGTGTCCTTTCTAGATCCACTGACTGCCTCCAATTGAAATGGAGTTTCTAGGGTAAGTCAGAAATCAAAATTCCTTTGACTGTGGTCAGAATGAAACTTCCCTGAGTTCTTGGCAAATACTGAAAGCCTAAAAGAACACATTTTCTTACGCAGAAAATAAGTGCACAGAGAGTAAGTGCTCCAGCCACTGGAGGGAGGCAGAAATTATTCTTATGTAAGTGGGACATTATAAACTATTTCAGAGTTACAAAAATCTCTATATTACTTGTTGAAAGCATTCTCATACCTATTGATTCACTTGGTCATCATGAATGCCCTCTGTGGTATTTTTTTTCCTAGTGTTTTACAGATGACAACAGCAACAACAGCCATTACCACTACCTGAGAGGCATTGCCCTGGGTGGTAGGTATTCATTGTCCCATATAGTCCTCATGGCAACTCTTTGAGAAAGGCTTATATTACAATTTCCATTAAACACCCAAAAGCCCCTGTGGTACAGCAAAAAACAAGGTCATAGCCTGGGTCTGAAACTCAGTCTCTTGGATTCTGAAGACTATACTATACCATCTCTGACTTGTCAAAAACAGTAAAAGGCCTGCTTGTGAACATTACCTTGGAATTCCCTCCATTCCTGACCCAGCTCACCTAGTTTAGTACTTTCTCTATGGTGCCATGTTTCAGGCTGCCTCAACTCTCAACCCTACTTAAGTCAATAAGATTTAGCTGGTTTTAGCTATAGTCTAAATGAGAAATGGGTAATCTATAGCCTGTGGGTCAAGGTGGGCCTGCCCTCTGTTTTTCTATGGCTCATGAGCTAAGACTACTTTTCACCTTTTACATTAAAAAAAAAAAAAATCAAGACTATTTTGTGATATGGAACCGTTATACAAAATTCAAATTTCAGGGGCAAAAATAAAGTTTTGTTTGCACACAGCCATGCTTATTCACTTACGTTTTGTCTGTGGCAGTTTTCCTACAACTGTGACTGTTGAGTAGTTGCAGTAGAAACTTATGGCCCATAAAGCTTAAAGTATTTATTAGTGGATCTTAACTGAAAATGCTGACCTCTGGGCAAATTCTAAGGGACATTTTTGTTTGTTTGAAGAGCAACAAATGGAGGGAGTCAGAGGCTTTCATTATATACAGCATAGAGAAGAAGTAGGAACACAGGCTCAAGTTTGGATCCCAGCTCTGCCATCCAGGAGCCACAGGGCTGACAGTATCCAGGTTATTGAATATTTGGGCTCTTTGATTTGCCTCATTTGAAAAATAGAACATTGACACCAAACTTGCAGTTCTGTTGTGAACTTTTAATAAGGTATTATGTGTAAAGCTTCAGGCAAATGGTATTGACCCTTCAAGTAAATGGAATCTACTTGCCTGTTGGTGGTACCTTCCTGTTGCTTTGGTGTTAATATGTTCACGTGGCTGGGGAATTAGAAATCTCTAGCGATAGCTGGTGTATATATATAAAATGAAAGTGCTGCAAGGTAGATGGATTGATAGGATAAATTATACATGGTAAGATGTAGCAATTGTTTTCCCCTGGGTGAATCTGACAAACGATGATGCTGTGCTGTGTTGATGGATTAAGCAGTTATACTCAATGAAGCCCTGCTATTCCACCCA
This sequence comes from Canis aureus, assembly GCF_053574225.1. Classification (NCBI taxonomy): domain Eukaryota; kingdom Metazoa; phylum Chordata; class Mammalia; order Carnivora; family Canidae; genus Canis; species Canis aureus. The sequence goes on from NC_135621.1 coordinate 53,753,001, forward strand.
CCTCCACCTGATATGATCATCATTAAAGCCAATACCCAAATGCAGAAGGCTGCAAGGTGAGTTAGAAATACTTAGCCATTTCATCTCTCCTCTGCCAGTGTTGCAGATAAACCCAATCCAATCCCTTTAAAAAACAAAAATAAATAAAAGTAATTGTGCTTTCATTTTAACTCAACATCTGAATTCTAGTTCACTTGGCATTTTATCTGCTCTTCCATGATGAACAAACCTCAAAAATATCCTCAAATAATTTTTTTTTTTACATCTAACAACGAAAGCAATGTTTATCTTCTTTTCCTCTATATGCCCAGAAGATTGCAAAGCTAAACTCTAGAGTGGCCCAATTCACACTCTGTTAGTATGTAGAGAAAAGAATTTTCTCGAGACTAAATATCTGAGGACGTCTGGGTGGCTCAGTGGTTGAGCATCTGCCTTCGGCCCAGGGCATGATCCTGGAGACCTGGGATCGAGTCCCAAATTGGGCTTCCTGCATGGAGCCTGCTTCTTTCTCTGCCTGTCTCTCTGATGAATAAATAAACAAAATCTTAAAAAAAAAAAAAAAGACTAAATATCTGGGAGAACTTTAGTCCTCAAAACTCCCAAGCAACTGTATTCATTCCCAGGAGGGTTGGTGAGCGGGGAGGGAATGCCAGTGACAGGCAAATTCTTTCTTCTTCTTCTTCTTCTTCTTCTTCTTCTTCTTCTTCTTCTTATTCTTATTCTTATTCTTATTCTTATTCTTATTCTTATTCTTATTCTTTCTTCTTCTTCTTCTTCTTCTTCTTCTTCTTCTTCTTCTTTTTTAAGAATATAGAATTTTATCTTATTTTAGTTAAAAAAAATAATTGTACCACCAAATGAAGAAGTAGCTTTCTTTGGGGGAAGGTGAGAAGGGAGAAGGGGGGTGGGGTGGGGAAAGAGCAATAAGCCAAAGAAAAAGAACTTTTTATATTCATCTGTATAAACATATCCGCTAAGGCAAACGCAATCCCGGGCCAAGGCTGCTGCACTGGGGTCAGTACCTCCTAATTTCCGCAGGTTCTAAGGCCAAAAAATTAAAACCTCTGCAAACCCAACAGTTTTGTGGACTCTGGGGGCATTTTACTAAAATAAAGAGTTAATCAAGTTTAAAAAGCAGTGACATTGTCATGACACACATGGGAAGTTGCATAACCGCGGCCTCGACGGCCGTTCTCTTGTCTGGACGGGGTGACGGGCACAGTTCCACGACACGGCAACGGGCACGGCCGCGCGCACACGTGGGTGAGCACACTCGGGGCTGCGTGGGGCCGGGCTGGTGGCGCAGCCCGTCTGGGGAGGGGCACAGGGAGGGCTGGGGTCCCCATGCTTGCTCACGTCCCATCGCTGCTGACGAGGCGGCACCTGTCACTCGGGGAAGGATGGCGCGAAGGGGCCGAGCGAGGCCCCCGGTCCCCACCGCCCGGTCCGCGCAAACCACTTAAAGCACCTCTTGGACGCGTCCCGGGGATCGGAGCCCGGCGCTGGTTCCTTCCCGGCGCAGGGGCCAGTCCCTCGTCCCCACCCTGCTCTCCCCGGACCCCCGGGCGACCACGGAGCGGCCTCCCCTCCCACGATCCCTGGCGTGGCCGGCAGAGGGGGGCCCGTGAGGTAGACTGGCGCAGCTGCCCCCCACCCTGCCTGCTGGGGTCCCCCCGTGAGCGTCCTGGGTCCCTTTGCCAAGAGAGAAGCGTGCTGCCCCCGCCGCACCCCGCACCCCGCAAGCGGGAGGAGGCGGGGCTGGAGAGAACAGGTGGGGTGGGGAGCCCCAGTGCCTCTGATGGGCCCCTTAGGTCCCGCTCTGCTGCAGAGCTGGAGCCCCCCCCCCCCCCAGTTCTCGCTGTCCGCCCTCCCCCAGTCTTGGAAGCGGCTGGGGGGCCCCAGGACAGGGGCGGGGGCGGGGAGGAAGGGAGTGTATGGAGGGCGGGTACCCTGACCCCGGGCCCCGCCGGCCCCCCACCCCCGCGCCCAGCCAGCAGGGGCGGGCAGACTGGAGGCCAAGCCTGATCCTGGGCTCTGTCCAAGGGACCTACTGAAAACCCAGCAAGTCTGTGAACGCAGCCAGCTGAGGGGGGCCCCGGGCGGCCCGGCCCCTGCTCCCCCCGCCGTTCCGTTCCCGAGGCCGGGCGCCAGCGCGGGCTCCTTGCCGGCCCTCCCCCGCCATCCCTGCGTGTCTCCTCCTTCTTTTTAAAAAGATTTTATCCATTTATTTGAGAGAGAGAGTGAGAGAGCTTAAGCAGGGGAGTGGCAGAGGGAGAAGGAGAGGCAGGATCCCCACCAAGCAGGGAGCCCAATGCGGGGCTTGACCCAGAACCCCGTAACCATGACCGAGCCAAAGGCAGAAGCTTAACTGACCAAGTCACCCAGGTGTCCCTCCTCTTCTTAGTTTTATGCACCTTTGTCCTCTGTGTATATACACTTAAGCTAAGGGTTCACCCAGAGCTACCCTCTGTCAAGCGTGACAAGCACACTTTCTCCTGTAATCTCCTTCTAGGTTGCAAAGTGCTGTTGAGCAGAGACATGTTTTAGTCATTGATATTAGGATGAATTATTTTTAAAAAATCATACTCCCCTCCCACACTATACACACCTACTCCCCGAGGTTTGGGGTTTGAGAATGGATTTTCTTCTTTTCCTTCCCCCCTACTTCCCTCCTTTTCTTTCTTTCTTCATGTTTTCTCAGAGACTAGAAAAAAAATCTCATCTCATAAAGACATGTCAGAAAATAGATGGCCTAGTGCAGAAGGGGGTTTGGGATGGATGAATATCACTCTAAAATTAAATCTTGTTAGGGGTTGTCTGCTCCAGCAGTTAGTTGGCACTGCTTGGCTCATCGGAAAACATCAGAAGAAGTAGAGAGGTGGAAATGGTTATGTTTGTGAGGGAGCTCTATCTTTTAGTATGAACAACAACCCAACCAAAAAAGCTGTATTAGAGCCCTTTAGAAGTGAGGAACCTGAGGTTCAGAGGGGTTAAGCAATTATTCAAAGTTGCTTAGGAGCAAGTGACTTCCTACAAGATTTCAGGTGCATTGACCTTCTCCTGTTTTTTTAATGACTTAATAGACCAGACTGTGCATAGGCACATTCTTCCCCGTAATCAGGAATAGTTGTCTCATTGGAAACAGTGTAGACAAAATGCAGAGCTGACTGGTTATTTTCTCTGCCACTGCAGCCACCTCTGGATAGACAGGACTTGAGATGTCCAGGGGAAAAGGATCAAGCACAACTAACCAGTGTATAACCATGTTTGAGTGTAGCTCTGGTAATTGTGAACTAAAAAGATGACCATACTCTGTAGTCAAATAAGAGTCGTCCTTGGCTTTATGAGACCAAGAGAGAAACAGACCTCCAGAATAGTGGCTTCTATATAAAATCCTTGTAATAAATACAGTGACTATATCTGCAACTTCTGAGCCTAACAACTTGCTAGTTCTTAGGGGGAAGTAGTAATTGGACAATCAGAATTAGGGTTTGGGGGAAAGAACGTAGACTATGAGTCAAAAGGCTTGATTTCTAGTTGTGGCTGTTCCTTGACTCTGTAAGAGTTTGGGCAAATCTCTTGACTCTCCAGACCCCAGATTCCTCATTTGCAAAATGAAGAAATAGAGTGAAATGATGTCTAAAATCTTGTCCAACGCTCAGTCTATAAACTTCCTATTAAAATAACCAGTGAAATTCTAACATTGTGAATTGTATTTCCCAGCTATATGAAAGAGTATGCTATATATTTTCCTGCTCACTCTGTCTCCCCCTTTCTTTCTTCCATTTTCCACACTTTGTCCTCTCTCCTCCAGCCCCATTTCCCCAGGAAACAGAACCTCAGTTCGGGTATTATTTCCTGATGCCTCCAAAGCAACAGTGATTCGTGCCTTCTTGAAATTCATTGTCCTTAGGAGACGTGCTGTATATGCCTCTTAAATCACAACTGTCTTTCTGCCTCCAGTTCCAGGTCTTCAAAGTTTCCAGTTTTTCTTAGTTTTACTTTTCTGGTTTCACCAAAGACCGTATGGAAGCCAAGAGCAAATGTGTTGAAAAGACTCAAATACCTTCTTTTTCTCTTTGCTTTCCCCACTGCCCTTTCCTGGCGGCTGCTGAGACAAACTCTCACTAAGATCTTGGGAGAGCTGCAAGCAGGGTGTTAGGCTGGGGAGTTTGTTTTACTTAACTATTTCTGCCCTAACCAAAGGCTTATCAGTCTAAATGTGAAAATAGTAATAGCACACAACTCACAAATGCCAGCCCCACCATTGTTCCCGCTGCCTCTGATACTCACAGTTCAACGGCATTCCTGGGGAGGTCAGAGGGAATTTCTGTCACCTTGCTCTCTTGGCAGAGGAAAACCCTGTGAGAGCAGTGACAGATCCGATGATGACATCCTGAGCCTAAGCTCAGGAATGCCAGCGAGAAGACCAGGAGCAAGGCCATACTTATTCATCCATCCACCTGCTTTCTTCCTGCATCTGCAGAGAAAAATCTCCCCAGATTTCAGAAGCTCCACACAGCGCCCTTATGAGAAGAGATCTACTGGGGTCACATGACCCACCAGGGGATATGTGTGTGTGTGTGTGTGTGTGTGTGTGGCCACTTTCAGACAAATAGCAAAATTCTTGTGTGCCAGTAGTGACTTCCGGGGCAAGATAAGCTACGCCCTTATCCTTCTCTATTGGATTTCTTCCACCCTGACCCAAGGAAGCCAGCAAATAGAACTTTGATGTGTGTCTGGAACTATTTACATTAATTATACTGTAGACGTGTCCCTGCTGATCACTATTCTCTTTTCAAGAAAGCGACATGATTGACTTTCTCCAGAAAAGACATGACTCACATATGATGCGAAATACCAGTAAGAATGTCACTTAGTGAGGGGTGGGGACCCATTTCCAGTCTTGGCATCCACATCTTTCTCCCTCCCATAAAACTGAAACTTCTGGGTCGTAGTCACAAGTCCTCTTTCTTGCCCTAACTAATAACTAAAAATGGTGTTGCTTAGAAGACAGGTGGGTGGGCTAGTGAGCCCTGGGCAGATATCCCCAGGTAGCAGGCACCTCTGAGGGGGCATCCACAGAGACAATTGACTTCTCTGAGTTATTTGAGGAACGGGCTGTCTTTTCAGTTGAATTTAGGGGACATTAGCAGTGCACCCTCTGTTGTGGATCCTTTCAGGCTTCTCTCATTTTCAGGCTCAGAAGATTGCCTCTGCCTTTGGGACATTGGCACAAATGAATTTATCTAACCTGTGCTTTTAAGTACATTTTAAATGGCCCCTGTAGGTGAGAGTCCCGGCACTTTGACATTCTCAGTTGGCTTGACGGTACAGGATCTGGAAATGTTTGGTAACGTTTTCAGTAAAGTGGCCTTCTACTTCCAACTCCAGAATCTATGATGATGATTATTTATTTATTTATATTTTTTAAAGATTTTATTCATGAGAGACAAAGGCAGAGACATAGGCAGAGGGAGAAGCAGGCTCCATGCAGGGAGCCTGATGTGGGACTCGATCCCGGGTCTCCAGAAACATGCCCTGAGCCAAAGGCAGGTACTCAACCGCTGAGCCACCCAGGTGTTCCCTCTATGATGATTTAAAGGCAGAATATTCTCTAAGATCCTGTGTACAATTTATTATTAGTTTCAACACTATCTTTAAGTAATTAGTTGCATAAGATTGAGTTAGGTGAAAATACTAAACATGTATATATTTTTCCTTCTCCTCCCTCCCTCTCCCCTACCTCATTGAAGAATAATGGCTTACAATGAAAGGATTAAATTATCTTTAAGGGAAAAACAGGAGCAAGTGACTTGTAGGGTGAAATTGTCCCCTAGCTTTTTCTGGGAGCAACTGCTTCATTTTAATTCCAGTACTGGAAGATCAGGGTAGTATTTATGTTGACTTTCTATGGATCTATTTTGCCTAACACGAACAGTTAAATTATTATACTCAACAATCGATCCACAGAATAATAGTCTTTCAGGTATGGAAGGGCTTAAATGCAATCACCCAACTAATGCTTAAGTTTACTCTAAAATATTCACAGTAATTTAAAGGGATTTACCTACCTATGCTTGACTAACTCCAGTGACAAAAAAACCCAAAAACTCATTACCATTTGAAACTCCCACCCATACCCCTGCCTGACAAATCTCCACTTATATTTGTAGAACTCCAATTGTAATTAAATTAGACCTTCTATAACGACCACAAATCTTTTTAAAATTGCGATTTTGATTTTAAAACTATGTTATATTCACAACTCCTAGAAATATAACTATAAATAAATATAATTTATTAAGCAAAATAATAGAATAGAACCATGCCACTGCATCTATTTACTTGCTCCTTTCAATTTTCTCTGATGTTTCTATGCCTGGAAGTGACCACTAATGTGAATTTTGTATTTAATATTTTTAAAAGTTTTATCACCAAAGTATGCATCCGTAAACAATGTATTATGTGATTTTGCTTGTTTTCTAATTTTATACAAATCATATCAGCCTTTAAGTAGTGTTTTGTCACTTGCCGTTTTAAACTAATTTGACATTTTTTCTTTTCATATTTTTAAGTTTAAATTCAATTAATTAACATATAACTTATTATTAGTTTCAGAGGTAGAGGTCAGTGACTCATCAGTCTTATATAATACCCAGTGTTCATTACATCACATGCCCTCCTTAATGTACATCACCCAGTTACCCCATCTTCTCCTTCCCCTCTGGCAACCCTCAGTTTGTTTCCTATGGTTAAGAGTCTCTTATGGTTTGTCTCCCTTTCTGATTTTGTCTCGTTTTATTTTTCCCTCCCTTCACCTGTGATCCTCTGTTTTGTTCTAACTACTTTTTTAAGAACCACTCATTTAGGGTAGCCCCCGTGGCTCAGCGGTTGAACGCCGCCTTCAGTCCAGAGAGTGATCCTGGAGACCCAGGATGGAGTCCCAGGTCAGGCTCCCTGCATGGAGCCTGTTCCTCCCTCTGCCTGTGTCTCTGCACACTCCTGCCCACTCTCTGTGTCTCTCATGAATAAATAAATAAATAAAATCTTAAAAAATAGTACAACTATTAAAAAAGAACCACCCATTTACTGTGTTATATGTAGCTGTAGTTAAGTATTTTTCATTACCTATAATATTCCACTGTACAAATTTGCTACAATTTATGTCTTCATTTTTATATGATCTCTCTCTATCCCATGGTCAGAAAAATATTGTTTTGTTTTTTCTAAAAATTTTATAGTTTTGCCCTGCACATTTAAGTCTTAAATGTGTTTGATAGTGATAATCGTGTGTAGTATATGAATCAGGAACTGAGTTTAAGTGTTATCCAATGACACAGGGTTTTTATTCACATGGGTAAACAATTATCCCAGAAGCATTTATTGAATAGGCCCCTTTCCCCTCTTATCTGTAAAAACTATTTTTCTTATATCTCAGTAACTATTTTGCGTTGATTTGTGTTTAAGCTCTTTTATAGTCCATTGGCCTTTTTATCTACCACCAGTGCTATACTTAATTACTTGAAATGTAAGTTTTGATATGTTTTGATATATATTGTAAGAAAATACCTTTCTCTTATTTCTTATAGTAGTATCTTGCCTATTTTGGACCTTGCTTATTCCATATGAGTTTCAGAATCAGCTTATTGAATTTCCTGAAAAAACTCTGATAGAGTTTTCTTTGGAATTATGTTGACTGTATAGATTAATTTTGAGAAAAATTGTCACCTTGAAGATATTAAGTCTTCCTATCCCTAATTGTGGTTTATTACCATTTTTCTGGGGCCTTCATTGGTGTCTTTCAATAAAGTTTTATACTTTCTCTATAAAGGTCTTAATATCTTAGTTATTTCTAGGTAACATTTACATGTCTTTTGCTATTGTAAATAATACCAATATTTAAAATAACACTTAATGTTGGTTATCACATTGTGAAAATGCAATTGACTTTGGAATATTTATTTTATACCTAATTACTTTGCTACATTTCTATATGGAATATCAGTCACATCTAAACAATCATATATATAATAGGTGTATTATATATGTAATATGTATATATGAGTCTATTTCTTCTTTAATTTCTTCCTTCCTCCCTCCATGTTCTTCTTTTTCTCTCTCTTTCCCTCTGCTTTTAGTATTTTCTTTGAAATATTTTTAAGACAATTTTATATCTGTCCCTTTTTATTGAAGTGCAATTGACACACAGTGTTACATTAGTTTCAGGTGTATGACATGATTCAACAACTCTGTATGTCATACTACGCTTACCATAGTTGTAGCTGCTATCCTTGACAACACTTGTTAGCTTTTGTCTTTTTGATACCAGCCATTCTGATAGGTATAAGGTGATATCTCATGGTGGTTTTGATTTGAATGATTATTAGTAATGCTGAGCATATTTTCATGTATTTATTGTGTATGTATGTCTTCTTTGGGAAAAGATCTAGTCAATTCCTCACCCATTTTTTTAATTGGATTGTTTCTTTGGTGTTGGGTTTTATGTTTTTAAAAAATATATTTTGGATATTATCCTCTTAATTGAATATATCACTTACAAATGCATTCTCCCATTCAGTACAGTTGCCTTTTCATTTTTTATGGCTTTCTTTGCTGCACAAAAGTTTTTTATTTTGACATAGTCCCAATATTGTATTTTTGCCTTTGTTTCCCTTATCTGAGAAGAGTTACCTAGAAAAATGTTGCTAAGGCTGATGTCAAACAGATAGATTACTGCCTATGGTTTCATCCAGGAGTTTTATGGTTTGGGGTCTCATATTTAGGTCTTTAATATGTTTTGAGTTTATTTTTGTGTACGGTGTTAGAAAGTAGTCCAGCTTCATTCTTTTACATGTAGATGTCCAATTTTCCCAATACCATTTATTGAATAGGCTTTTCCTCCATAACATATCCTCTTTTATCATAGATGAATTGACCATAGAAGTGTGAGTTTATTTCTGGGATCTCTATTCTGTTCCATTGTTTTATGTGTTTATTGCGAGCCAGGATCATACTGTTTTGATTATTATAGCTTTGTAGTATAGCTTGAAACCTGGAATTGTGATACGTCCAGCTATGTTCTTTTTTCTCAAGATTGTTTTGACTATTTGGGGTCTTTTGCTGTGTTTCCTATACTTTTAAGACTATTCCTTCTAGTTCTGTGAAAAATGTTACTGATAATTTGATAGGGACTGCACTGAATCCATAGATTGCTTTGGGTAGTGTGGATATTTTAGCAACATTAATTCTTCTAATCCATGATCATAGTATATATTTCATTTGTGTCATCTTCAGTTTCTTTCATTAGTGTTTTATACTTTCCAGTGTACTGATCTTTCACCTCTTTATTCTTTTTGGTGCAACTGTGAATAGAATTGTTTTCTTACCTTCTTTTTCTGTTACTTCATTAGTAGTGTATAGAAACACAACATATTTCTGTATATGAATTTTGTCCTCCAAATTTATCGAATTCATTTATTAGTTTTAATAGTTTTTGAGCTTTTAGGATTTTTCTATATATATTATCATGTCATCTTCAGATAGTGACCAGTTTTACCTTACCAATTTGGATGCTTTCTCCCCCTCCTCTCTCTCTCTCTTTCTTTCTCTCTCTTTTCTCTTTCTTTGGTCTGATTTCTGTGACTAAGATTTCTGGTTCTATCTTGAATTAAAGTGGTGAGAATGGACATCCTTGTCTTTTTCCTGATAAAAGAAAAGCTCTCAGCTTTTCACCATTGAGAATGATGGTAAGTATGGGTTTTTCATATGTGACTTTTATGATGCTGAGTTATGTTCCCTCTAAACCCACTTTGTTGAGAATTTTTATCATGAATGGGTGTTAAAATTTGTCAAATACTTTCTCTGGGCCTATTGAGATGATTATATTATTTTATCCTTCATTTTGTTAATGTGGTGCATCCCATTGATGTGTGAATATTGAACCATCCTTGAATCCCTGTAATAAATCTCATTTGATCATAGTAAATGATCCTTTTAATGTATTGTTGAATGTGGTTTGCTAACATTTTGTTGAGGATTTTGCATCTGTGTTCATCATAGATATTGGACTGTAGTTTTCTCTTCTGGTAGTGTCTTTGTCTGATTTTGGTATTAATGTTATCAATATTTTAGTATTCTCTTTAAAATTATTTTATTTTATTTTTTAAAGATTTTATTTATTTATTTATTCATGAGAGACACAGAGAGAGAGAAAGACAGAGACAGAGACAGAGACATAAGCAGAGAGAGAATCAGGCTCCCTGAGGGGAGCCCAATGTGGGACTTGATCCTGGGAATCTGGGATCATGCCCTGAGCCAAAGGCAGATGCTCAACCACTGAGCCACCCAGGTGTCCCTCTTTAAAAGTATTTTAAAAAAATATCATACCTATTAAAAATCTTTAAAAAAATATCTTGTACTGTGTATTTCTGTCCATTTTTTTTATATTGACCAACACAGCCAGAATTTTCTCTATTTTATTAATCCTTTCAAAAGACTTACTTTTGCGGGGATCCCTGGGTGGCTCAGTGGTTTAGTGCCTGCTTTTGCTGATGTCCTTATTTTCTTTCTACAATTTTTGTTCTTATTTCCCTCCATTTCTGGTTTGCTCTGTTTTTTTTTTTTTTTTTACCTCCTATTTGATGTCAGTTCATTAGTTTTCCAGTCTTCTTCTAATATATACACTTGGGCTGTAAATTTCTCTGTAATCCTTGTCTTAGCTCTATTCTACAAATACTATTAGGTAAATTTTTCCTTATAGCTTAGTTCTAAATATTTTTCAATTTTCAATTTGATTTCTACTTTGGCACATGAGTAAATGAGATGCATTCTTTTAAAATTTATGAACTACTAGAAAGATTTAATTTTATCTCTTTGTTATTGACCTCTAATGTAGTTGTATAATAGAGAATGTGGTCTATGTTGGTTTTTTCCCTCAAATGTGTTGGTACTTGTTTTATGACTTAGAATAGGTGATTTTTGTAAATATTCAGTGTGAACGTGAGAAGAAGCAATATTCTCTATTTACTTATTGACAAGTTCTGTATTTGTCCCATAAGTCCAAAATATTCTATATATTTACTAACATTTTAAGTTTTAATTTATCTAGTTGAGGAATTTCAGTTGATATTTCATGGGATGGCAAAACTTGTCCCTGTATCCTATCAATTTTTCTTCATGCATTTTTTTTTTAAGATTTTATTTATTCACGAGAGACACAGAGAGAAAGAGAGGCAGAGACACAGGCAGAGGAAGAAGCAGCAGGGTCCAGGCAGGAAACCCCATGCGGGACTCCATCCAGGGACCCCAGGATCTCGCCCTGAGCCAAATGCAGACCCTCAATCACTGAGCCACCCAGGCTCCCTCTTCATGTATTTAAATGCTGTTTGGGGCTTGTAAGTTAAGAGTGGTATACCCATTTTTCTTTCTTTCTTTCTTTTTCTTTCTTTCTTTCTTTCTTTCTTTCTTTCTTTCTTTCTCTTTCTTTCTTTTTTTTTTTTTAAGATTCTATTTCTTTATTGATGAGAGACAGAGAGAGAGAGAGAAAGGCAGAGACATAGGCAAAGAGAGAAGCAGGCTTCATGCAGGGAGCCCAATGTGGGACTCGATCCCGGGACCCTAGGATCACACCCTGGGCCAAAGGCAGGCGCTCAACTGCTGAGCCACCCGGGCGTCCTGAGTGGTATACCTGTTGAGTTGAAACTTCTATCACTTTATAGCATCTTACTATATTCATAATATTTTCTGTTAAGGCCAGTTTTATCTGATATTAATATAAATATACCAGTTTCTCACTTGACAAATATTTTTTAGTATATTTTTTCTACCTTTGTGCTTTCAACCTTTATGTCATTATGTTTTAGGCATATCTGTTATAACTACTTATCAACTGGATTTTGTGTTTTAATCCATTCTTAAAATCTCAAGAGATAACCTTAATAATTTAATATTTATTTTAGTGATCAACCTATATGGATTTTTTCCTACCATGTAACTTTCTCTTTTGTTCTAATTTTATATCTTCCATTTTCTCTCGTCTTTTGTTGAAATTTGTGTGTTTGCTTTCTTTATTACTGTTGTTTTATTTCATTGTCTTATTATATTCTGTTCCATATATATTTGGATATTACATATTCTCCTTACAAGTTTTAATACTTCCAAATTTTTACCTTATGCCTATAGTTTTACTTAAAAAGTTTAATTTTATCAATATCCCTAATGCCCTCTTGAAAAATGCAGGGATTTTAAATGTTTAAGCCTACTCATGGGCTAGATAAAATGTAATTATTTTTGCCCAATATTTTAGTTCTATCATTATTATCTATCCTTATTATCTAATGAATTTAGTACTTGCTTAGATTCTCTGCCACTTTGGACCATGTCATTGGAGCTCCAAGGGAGTCTGTTTTATTCTCACTTGCCTTTGTGGATACTGTGTTAGAAAGCTTTGAGAAGCATTGCTTATGACCAAATATAATCTCTTTTGAAATATAAGCCTTAAAATAGTTGAAGACGGCTATTTTCAGTGATAAGCTGGCAAATGTTTCACAATCAACTTTCTAGAAATAAAAAATCCTTATTTGTTGTATTTGTTAATTCTGTGGTATAAATTCTCTTACTATAGATTATATCAAGCTACCAGAGTGATAGCAGTCAGTAAATACCTGTAAAATACCTGAACATCTATTCACCTGCTCTTTTTTTTTTTTTTAAAGATTTAGTTATTTATTCATGAGCGGCAGAGAGAGAGAGAGAGAGAGAGAGACAAGCAGAAGGAAGCAGGCTCCCTGCAGGGAGCCCGACGTGGGACTCAATCCCGGGTCTTTCAGGATTATACCCTGGGCTGAAGGTAGCGCTAAACCACTGAGCCCCCCGGGCTGCCCTATTCACCTGCTTTTATGAGCTGGTAAGAGATGGTCCTAGCACATCCTTGGCTATTTTGTACCTCTTGAATCGTCTTCTTGTCAGGATAATCCCCAGTTCTTACAGCCTTCCTTATTCGGCATAGCTTTGCATGTGCTGCAGTTTATCCAGATCTTCACTTTAGAAAAATCTCCAGCATGGGCTGCTTTACCTCAGTGGCTGAAGCCTAAAGTGCTGTTCTGGGTTGTTTAGCACCATCATGAGTTCTTTGAGCTCTATGAATATCTGGGCAGAAAGGAAATGTTTTAGGGTGTGAATATATATGGCATGGTCTCAGAAGCAACTCTCTGGTTTGTACTCTTCTAAAGTGAAGAGAGATGGCTACTTATATCTTAATCAGAGGAGTGAGCATAACAGTTGTGGCAGCAATGTTTGGCAGTGGTATTGGAGACAGAAGGGAAAGTCCTCCTCTAATACAAAATGGAGTTAGATGTGGAAAATGAGACTTTAACAGCTTACCAGGAGATTAGTGGTGATAAACCTGAATTAAATGACTTATTACTGGGTGTTCAGTCCTGAAAATGGTGTGGAATACAGATCTTTTCCTACTACAGTAAATCTCCTACTTGACCTTTGTCATCCTTTTAATCACGTCACTAGCTTCCCTCATTTTTTCTTTCATGTATTCTGTTTCATGAAGAGCTGTCTTTTGAGGTCATTTGCCGGTTCTTCCTTTTATCAGAGGACTTTGTATTTGACACTGCCTTTGGGTTGTTCAGATTTCCCTGTAGATTTTCTAGAGATTAAGAATTATGTAAAAATCAGGTGATGATAATTATGATTATAACTTGTCTCAGGGATGGACTCAGAAATTCTTTTAGGAATTTCTTAGGAACTCAAGGTCCCTTTTAGCTTCCTGATTTAATAAGTTAAAGTTTCTCAAGTCTCAAAGATGAGTTAGTAGCCTGCCTTTGCACCATTAGACTGGAGGACTAAGTACAGTTTCTTCAAGCAGATTTACACTATGGTCTCCCACAATGATGTACAATTCTTTGCTGAGGAAGGTTTTGTCACAGGTTAGAAATTTGAAATGACAGATAAATTGGAAGAGCTAATTGCCAAGCCAATTTTCTTTTCGAAGCATTCATGTGAAGATAGAGTCTCTGGGGTCAGTGGGAGAATATGTTAGAAAGATGTCCTAATGATGGAGAAAGTAGCCACATAAATAATGAAGTCCTATAAGCAAAATTATAAAGTGAGGTGAGGTAGAAATATTTGTACTAGAGACTCTTCTGCTAAAAGAGAACTAGATATAAACATAAGATGATATTGTTTCCTCTTTTATGTATGCAGTTAGATTTTGATGCTTAATTACCAACCCCAAATCATCATGTCTTAAAACAACCATTTATTCTATTCATGGTTCTGGGAATGAACCCTTTGGTCTGGGTCCTGTTGAGTAGTTCTGGGTTTGCCCCAGTTCATTCATATGTCTGTAGTTAGCTATAGGGACAAGTGGGGCCGCAATGGCCCAAGATGGCTTCAGGTGGGGTCTCTTAGCTCTGGTGCACATAATCACTCGTTCCCCAGAAGGATAGCTTGCTGGTATTCACATGGTGACAGTTCAAGAAGTTCAGAACTGGCACACCATAACCTCTATTGCAATCTGTTGGTCATGCCAATTCACAGGGCCAGATCAGCTTCAAGGGCTGGAGAAACAGACTTGTCCTCTTAATGACAGGAACACAAAGTGGTGTGCACACAGGAGTGGAAATAATTGCAGCCACTTTTGCCAACATTTACCGCAGGCACCTAAACATTTAGAGAGGACATTATTGCCTATGCTAGGTAATTTTTTTTCCTTATTGTTTTCCAAAGTACAGATTAGGTCAACTAATAGGGATACTGGCAATGATAACATTGCAGATTCAATTTTCAGCTTTTAGTAGTTTGTTCAAGTTTTAAGCATGTTGTTATCCCAAGAGAGAAAATAGTGTTGGCTGGCCTTTTTAAAACTATGATGTTATAAAATGACCAAAGATATTCCCTTTTCAGAAATCATATTTGGTAGTTGTTTGTTTTTTAAAAAACAAATTACTTTTCTCCTTTTATACATCATTGTGCTGTGATTTCAGTTGTTGATGTGACTCCAGTGTAGTCTTGCTATAATATTACAGGCCTTAGTGAAGTATGCCATGAGATTCATGGCAGGAATACAAATTCTATGTGATAGGAAAAGAACATGAATGTATAGCTGGTGAATTTTCACTAAAACATGGTAATCTTTGAATACTAAATCTTGCTTAGCAACATCCTTGAGTCCACTTTGTCAATATTACAATGTTAATTATAGTTTCTGTTATACTTATTTTTTATACATTAGGCTTTGTGTTTTTGATATTTTACTGTTCTGTAATATAATTTGTAGTGAGAATTGTATGGGATTATTTAAGCAAAGTACAGCATTACATATGGGCCTAGGATACCAGTTCTGCAACCAGTCATACATGACCTGCTGGGCCATGGCACCCATTTTGCATATGGAGACAGGACATTTAGGCCACAATATTAATGAACCCTCTTGGATTGAGCAGTGCACAACTTGCACAACTGCACCTGGTAGCCCTGTACTGGGGACTCTGAGTGAGTGCCAGTGAGGAGTGTTTGACCTGGTGAGGATAAGCTTCTTGGAAACTGGCAGAAACTGAGAAGAGACACTTGACAGAGCACTCAGAGAAAGGGGAGGTGATGCAAAAGAGCATCCTTTAGGATTCCATGCAGCCAACTGTCTGTATTTCCTATAATTAAGGCCAGCAAAGAAAGGAGCAGTAGACTGCGGTTGGGAGGCCTGGGCTCTGGTCACAGCTTTGTCACTACTGTGGGATCTCGGGAGATTTTCAGTCATTTGGAAGTCAATTTCTTCTCTAAAATGTGAATGTGAACATGCAACTTATGGAGCTCTTGTGAGGACAGAAGGAGATACACATGTGCAAGCACTGGACATGAGTGGGGGGGAATGTGTGATGTTCTCTTCATAGCTATTGTGGTGAAAGGGGAGAAAAGTAAACTGCGTATCACTAGAAGAGCAAATCTTTTTAATGACAAATTTCCAGTTTGTTTATGTGGTGAAGTGGCTTGTGGACAGCTTTGGTCACAAGATTGTTTAAACATGCATGCCTCCTCCTTAAACCCTGCCTGAGCCAGTCACCACAATTATGCCATTGGCAACAGGAGGCTTCACTGACCCTGGTTTCCCCTTTTAGACTCGTTCTCGCAGTCAGGACTTGGGGAGTTCAAGGCTGAGTGTGGGCAGAGAGATGATGTACCCTCCCTGACTTATCCTTGACTGCTTCGGATAACAAATGAAGTGTACAGTCAAATTTATATCAACAAAAATGTTACTATGATAGATGGAGAGGCATTTTTGTAACTTGATGGGCAAGTTGGTGCTGCTTTTGAGTGAACACAGTAGATTTTAAAATCCTATATTACTTAGTTTCTCATAGAGACAAATAAAAAAGCTTCATCTCTTTTAAAAACAAAATGGAGAAAATCCGGGCAGCCCAGGTGGCTCAGCGGTTCAGCACCTGCCTTCAGCCCAGGGTGTGATCCTGGAGGCCTGGGATTGACTCCCATATCGGGCTCCCTGCACGGGGCCTGCTTCTCTCTCTGCCTCTCTCTCTCTCTGTGTCTCCCATGAATAAATAAATAAAGTCTTTTTTTTTTTTAAATGGAGAAAATCCAAATCCCATTTTAGTTACTGCAAATGATCTTTGTGTCATTGTTTTGACGGCTAACATTTCTAGGTTTTACAGTAAAGGCAGACATTGAAAGGGAGCATGCTTAGGAAAAAGGGCATGTGAATCTAGAGCCCAGGCTTCCTGTGTTCATACCAGACAGAGGCTCAGGACACAGGGTGATGGTGGCGGTATGGAGTCCCTGGTTGGATCACAGGAAGTTTCGTGAGAAAGTTAAGGTAAATGAATGTTCTCAGGAATGCTGGTAGTAAAACCAGTAAGAATATAAATATACACCTGTTATCTACCAACATAAGCCCTAGGAGTTGGTGTATACCAGAGACACTGCCCCTTCACTTGAGGAGGTAAAACATTTAATTACAGTAATGTGAATATAACATTCTTCAAAAAATTTTTAAAATTTGAATATACTTGACATACATTACATTAGGTTTAGGTGTACAGCATAGTAATTTGACACATTTATCTGTAATGCTATCCTCACCACAAGCGTAGCCATCTGTCACCTCACAATGTTAATGTGATACCCCTCACTATATTCCCTATGGTGTACATCTCTTCCCCATGATTTATGGATTCCATAACCGGAAGCCTATATCTCCTATTCTCCTTCACTCATTTTCCCCATCCGCATAGCCCCCTTCCTCTGGAAACCACCAGTTCTCTGATTTATAGTTTTAATTCTGCCTTTGTTTTTATTAATTTGTTTTTTAGATTCCACGTATGAATGAGGTTATATGGTATTTGCTTTATTCAGTCTGACTTTAGTGTAATATCCTCTAGGTCCATCCAAATTGTTGCACATTGCACAATCTCATCCTTTTTTAAAGGACCTAATATTCCATTGTGTGATATACTACATCTTCTTTATCCAGTCGTCTCTCAGTGGACACTTAAGTTGCTTACACAAGTTGGTTATTGTAAATAGTGCTAAAATAAACATAAGCCAACATATATATTAATGCTTCATTAATATATTAATTAATATATTAATTAATGCTTTCATTTCTTTGGGTAAATACCCAATAATGGAAATATTGGATCATATGATATTTCTATGAAAAAAATTTTTTAAAAGATTTTATTTATTTATGCATGAGAGACACAGAGAGAGAGAGAGAGAGAGAGAGAGGCAGAGACACGGGCCGAGGGAGAAGCAGGCTCCCTGCAGGGAGCCGGACACGGGACTCGATCCCGGGTCCCCAGGATCAGGCCCTGGACTGAAGGCAGAGGTTAAACTGCTGAGCCACCAGGGCTGCCCTATTTTAAAATTTTTTGAGGAACATTTTTCCTTGGTGTTTTCCACATTGGTTGCTTCAATTTACATTTCCACTAACAGTGTATGAGGTTTCTTTCTCTCTACAACCTCATCAACATTTGTGGTTTTTATCTCTTGTTTTTGATTTTAGCCATTCTGAATATCACATTGTGATTTTGATTTGCATTTCCCTAATGATTAGTGGGGGTGAGTATCTTTTCATGTGTTGGCCAATTGCATGTGCTTGGAAAAATGTCTGTTGAGGTACTCTGCCCATTTTTAAAACAGGTGGTTTATTTCTTTGATGTTAAACTGTATACATTTTTTGGATTTTAACCCCCTAGTGGATATATCATTTGCAAATGTCTCCTCACATTCAACAGGTTGCCTTTTTGTTTTGTTGATGGTTTCCTTTGCTATTGCAAAACCTTTTTATTTTGATGTAGACCCAATAGTTTATTTTTGCTTTTGTTTTCCTTGCCTGAGAAGGCATATCTAGAAAATGTTGCTGTGGCTCATGTTAGAGAAGTTACTGCCTTTGCTGTCTTCTAGGATTTTAATGGCTTCAGGTTTCACATTTAGGTCTTTGATCCATTTTGAGTTTATTTTTGTGTATGGTGTTAGAAAGTGGTCCAGTTTCATTTTTTTTACCTGTGGCTGTCCAATTTTCCCATTACAAAGTATCAAAGAGACTCTCTTTTTCCCACTGTGTATTTTTGCTTCCTTTGTCATAGATAATTGATCATATAAGTGTGTGTTTATTTATGGGATCTCTGTTCTATTGTTCTGTGTGCCAGTGCCATCCTGTTTTAATTCCTACGGCTTTGGATTATGTCTTAAAATCTGGAATGTTGACACCTTCAGCTTTCTTTTTCTCAGGATCACTTTGGCTATTCAGTGTCTTTTTGGTTTCATACAAATTTTAGCATTATTCTAGTATTGGAAAATGCTATTGATAAGTTGATAGGGATTACATTGAATACATGGATTATTTCGGTAGTATGGACATTTCAGCAATATTAATTGTTCTTCACTTCACAGGAATGTAATCAAGAATTAAAAGATAGCGTTAATACTCAGTTTCAAATTATGTATGTTTTAGTGCTTGAGGAAACAATGATTTTAAGATGAGTCTGCATAGCTGCAGATTAGGCAATTTTCTGAGTTACCTGGTTCTTGCACCCACTTATACATCTCAGTCAAACCCTAATTAAACAAAATATTTTAAATATCTGTATTTAGGTATATGCAGTTTATACACACCCCTGAAACATAACAGCATTTTAGGGTAGGGCTGCTGTTTAGGAAAGCATGAGTGCCAGTTGCCAGCAATACAGCATTGAAAGCTGGATACCCAAGGCCTATTTTCTATTTTCATTCTTTGGAATGAAGAAAAATAATACTGACATTCCATTATTTATGAACATGGTTAAAGAAAAGAGAAGCAGTGAAATTTCACTGCCTTCAAAAAATAATTTATTTTGACTCCATGTAGGGCCGCATGCCTTAGCCTCACAGCGATATCCCCTTCCCTGCAGATACCTCGGGCAACCCCAGTGGTGTGATATTTTGATGCTTTCTAGGGCAATGGAAAGAGCCAGCAGGCAGGACCTGGTCATCAGTGTTTACTGGGCTTGGGAGGCAACTGATTACTTGATCAGGAATGTCTTGAGGGTCTGCTTTGTGCCTTGCACCATGGAATGCTGAGTGCTATGGGGAAAACTGAGGTATAAAGTGGAGACTGTCCTCAAGGGATTTGCTGACTCATAGGATTGATAAGAGTAGGGCATATAAAAATAGACACCCATTTATAAGACATAGAGTGTCATCTACTAAATTGTTCAGAATTCAGATATAGGCTATAAGAAGTTTCTGCTTATTTTGTGTTAACTTTTCACTAGATCCCAGGCTAAATATTTATATAATTTCTGATCCTTATACCAACCCAGTAAGGCAGCTCTGATTATTGTCATTTTATGGATGGAAAAACTAAGACTTAGAGAAGCTAAGTGAATCTGCCCGAGGTCATACAGCTGATAATGGTTAAGTCCAGACCTGAAGTGCAAGTGCAGTAGCTCCAAAGCCAGTGATCCTCTGCTTAGGAGCAGCACTGCTCTGGAAAGGGGGTAGATAGCCCAGGATGGAACCAGAAGCGTCAGGCTGAGGCTGGTTGACTGGCCAGCTGACAGTGTGATCTCTGCTGGACTGTGCTCAACTGTCCTTCCAGGCAAGAGGGGCTCCTCCCTCTGTTGCTTTGGTGACCCTGGAAGGCCATGGTCCCTCACTTGTTTCTGCCATATGGTCTTGCTTAATCATGTCAACTTCCTTGTGGCCAAATTATCTGCACTAATGCTACATTTTTATTTCTGTGGCTCTGATACAGCTGGAAATAGCTTCGTTTTAATGCCAGTTTTTACAGTGAGTTTTTTTTTTTAAGACATTTAATTCATCATGTAAACTAGGACAAATTTGAGAGTAAAAGGAAACTCTGTTATATTTATGCCAGGACTATGCTGGGCATTCATAGTTTATGATCACCCTACCAATATGGGATTGAGGTGTATAATTAACATGGAAATAAGATCTGCATTACTCAGACATGAACATCTTCAAAACAGGGAACAGCCATACAGAGGTGAATTTCCTCTACCATAGCAATGGTTATCTCCAGGCTGAATGTGAACTATGTCTGTCAACCTTCACTTACCCCTACTAAGCCAAGGCAGCTCTGATTTACCATGTCAGAGTGACATTGTTATGTGGAAACCTCTTGCTTACTGCTGAAGTTAGTGAATTTGGGCTGTTCTAACTTACAACAATTAAAGAACTTATTCTTGAAGGCTTTTGAATATTTTTGCTTAAAATTTATAAACTGGACTGTAACCAGAGATGATGGAGTTTCTCTTAACAGGTAATGTAACTGAAGACATTACATAAATCTGGAAAATAACATATATTGCTGGTCTGGGGCTCTAAAGAAGAGGGCTGAGGAATGGGGAGGGAGAAAGGAAGTAAGAAAAGGAGGAAGAGAGGGAGGAGAGTCCAGGTGGCTTTAAGCCAACAAAATCCAGGAATATCTTCCAGTGTGACCATGGATTTGTAACCTAGACCCCTCCTCCTTTCAATCCCTGACCTTCTTGTCATTTGTTCTCTTTGGACTGACAAATGAGTGTTGATTTGTGACAGTATCATTGATCAAATGACATGTTGTCTTGTGTTTTGCCTGGTAATAAAGAAACATAAAAATGTTTCTTGGATTAACTTGACAGTATCAATTTAGAAAGTAGCTTCCCATCCAAAATCTTTCTGGGATTGACAGAAAATTTCCTTTGTCTAAAACCTTAGTAATTTTTTATTACTAATGCCAAAAATAATACTTGTTCTGAGACCAGGCTCCTCAGTATCTAACTACTTTTAGTGCAGGGGAGGAAGGTTTCTAGAGATATCCCTGATAAAGTCAACATTTCTTTGGGGCCTCTTATTTTATGTTTTAAATCCATGTAAATTTTATATTGGTTTACAATACCCATGTTTTCGTGGCTTTACTATCAAATTTTCTAAAATATTTTTAATAAGGGCCACAGGCAAAGACCACATGCCATTTTTATTTGGCTCTATTGCATGACCTCTGGCATCACACCACATCCTCCATTTTGAGAGCGAGAGAATAGAAAACTACCAACAGCAGCTGACAGCAGGGAGGAATTCATTATTTTTGGAGTCATACGTCTCGAATTTTGATTGTAAAAGTCAAATAAAAACCTGGACTTTATTTCAAAACTTTTTTTCCCCTCCAAACACTTCAGAAGACCAGAAATAGAGTATGAGATAAAGAAGTTACTCTGACAGTGTTACTGCACACAGAATGGATGTGCCAAGAGGCAACAAATAGAGAATTATCCTACTGCAATCATACTGACCCAGTATAATCTGAAGTAGCTCTTTTCTTCCACATGGCTCCATCTCCCCTACATGTTCATTGGCTTGTATCAGAAGGGTGGTTTAAAATTTGGGATTTCAGGATACAGTAAGGGCTAAAGTAAAAGTGTGGTATTTTACGTGACTTGAAATTTGCCTTTCTCTTTTTCTTGATGGAGATGTGTTTTTCCTTCTTTGAAGTAGAGAGAAATGGGTATGAATTTTGGTATACTTGAAGCAGACTTAAAAAACCAATATACTTTCAAACAGTTTTGACTTCATGATAAAAACAGTTACCCTCAAGATGAACCTGTCAAATTAATAAACATAACATAGGACTTTCTTATACCTTACTGTCAGCATCCTAAAATCAATAACAACAAATAGAAAACAACAACAAAACATGAATGACATCCCTAAAACCAAAATAAAACACAGTAAAGCTGAAAATGTTGATCACGTTAAAAGAAAAAAAATTGATTTTAGAAAAACATTTCTCTATTTCTTTTGCATTTTAAATAAATGTGTTGATGTAGATATTCAAATTTATTTTTCACAGTGGAATCCTTCTGCACTTATTTAGTCAACTGGAATTTAGTCTTGTCACAGGAAAGATTTTGGTCCTAAGAATGCATCATACCATTCCCACTGTCTGCTCTGAGGATGATTGAAAACTCCAATGTCATATCAGCTATATGAATGCACTTTATTCACTACCCACTGTACTGAGTCTCTCCTATGTTTTAGGCCCTGGGCTTGCTGCTCAATAATTGAAAATGAATGAGACACACTCCGTTTCTTCTAATACCATAGTTTGGAGTAGAAAAAGTTAAGGGGTGCTGGACTGTGTTAGGTTAACTTGGCCAAATCTGAGAACTACAGTTAATTTCCCCAGGTAACTTTGCCTGGCTGCTCTTTCAAACAAACAAATAAACCCCAAAACAAAAAACAAAAAGCTTGCATGCAATTTGGTTAACAGAAATGCAGCAGACTCTTTTGCTTTTAGAAGATTTTGTTGTCAACTGTGGCAATGGACAGATATAGAGGTATCTGGTAGGTTCCAGTTTGTTCTCTCCATTCCTCCACAGCCACCTCGTCTTCAAACAGTGGCTGTTGGCCCACTACCAGGTGCTTGGCTGGGGACCCATCAAGTCTGCAGCTTTGCAGAAGCAACTTCTTCCTCAGAGGGGGACAGTTTCCAGAGGCTTCTCCACGAGTTCTCCCTTTGTGGTCCCACTTTGGTGACTTGGATTTTTCTTTAGGCTCCTATTGATCCTCTCATACTTTGACTGTTTGACTAGTGACTATCGTTGTAACTGTTCACGTTCCCCTTCCAGATCATCTCTTTCCAAGCTCCTTGCCTATTTGTGTAGCCTAATTCATATAATAAACCCTTTTTTCCCCATGGTACTGGAGTGGATCTGCTTTCCTGTGTGAATCCTGTTTAAACCACTGCAAGAGGATGTTGTAATGAGGGCAAGTAGTAGGCACAAAGGAAGATGAGAAAGGAATGGTGTCTCACCCAAATTGGGTGGTACCTCAGGCATAGTCCAGAAGGTTACCTGAGTGGGCTGCCCTGGGAAAGTAGGGTGAGGTATTCCATAGAGATGGCATACAACATTTTGGGGCTGCAAGTAATTCTGTATAATTAGATCATAAGTTACATGTTGTAAGGTACAGTGGGAGGAAAGGTTGGAGGGAGGAGACAGGAGCCAGATCATAAAATCCTTTTATGCCTGGCCAAGGGGTCTGTCCTATGGATAATATGGAACTCTGGAGTACTTTTAAGCAAGGAAAGGATCAATGAGATTTATTTTGTAAAAATTCTCTGGCAGTTATGTAAAAGCTGTTGGGAAAGAATCAAGACTAGAAGTGAGAGGACCCAGAAGGAGGCTTTTGCATCAGTTCAAGTTAAAATACAAACAAAACAATCTGGGCTCATTAGTGCAGGGGAAGAGCAATTTGAGAGAAAGAGGGAGCATCACTCTATAATGGGCTGAAGGAAGAGGTTTGTGAAAAGCTGAGAAGGAAGAGTCAGAGAAGTTAAGGGGGAATTAGAAATGAGTGAGTGCAAAGGGGAGAGGAGGACATGAAGAGAGCAAAGTGGTCAAGAGTGTAATGAAATCTGAAGAATAGAAAATAACCCATTTTTTAAAATCACATAGATATCATTGGTAACCATAGGCGAAGGAGTCCTAGTTATGCTTGTTTTATTACTAGCCTCATGGACGCTGAGAAAATTCTATTGCATGTGTAGTGAACTTCTGTAAAGGGAACAAAGCGTTCTTAGCCCCAGTGATCACCTAATTTCCCTCATGCACAGAGTTTACATCCAAACATAGGAGAAAATGCACTGATTAAGGTCTCAGGCTCCACCTCCCCTGTTACCCCTCAAGAAAAGTCAATTCGGACTCTTAAAAGTGGTAAGCCATTTAAAACCTGTCAGTAACTTGTCAATAACTTGAATAATGATGAGAGAGAGGTGGGAAGAGAAATGGCTTTTCCTAAATCTGATGCTTGCTTTATTTTTGCCTCTTCGATCAAAAATCATGTTTTCCAGTTTCTCTGAGTGAGCCATCATCTTTCTTCATGAGACATAATGGGGGGTGATTCTTCCTCAGTGTCTGCTGTAGAAATTCTGGCTGCTGCCATTGGCCCAGGTGACCCAAAGAAGAAGTTCAAGCCACTTGGCCATGTTGATGGGAAAGATCACAGAGGCTGAAACCCAGAATATAATCATCTTCTTCCTTACTAGTAGATGAAAGTATTATATAATACTGTCTTTGCTCCTTTTTGACATTCAGCTCACAGAGATTCATGTTTTCATTTGCATTTTCCTAATGTCTTAACAAATGTTAACTTGTTTGCTTTTGTTAGATTTCTTCATTTACTTAATAAAGAGTGGGATAAACCACAGTTGGCATGAAGTTACCCATGTCTCGTAGAGGCTGTGACAAAGGCATGGTTTCTGCTATGTCATTGCCCATTGCTCTAGGTTAGCCAGTGGCTGCTACACAGGTGGAACAATGGAGGCACCAAATTCCTTCCTCTTACACAGATAGAATACACACCTGGAAATTAATATTTATATTTTTACCTCCTACTGGTAAAAGACAGCCCTCTTAATCTGCCTACCATCCCTTCACCCTCCCAATAGACATGTACAAATGACTACCTACTAGATTTTAAGAGCTTTGAAGACAGAGACTATGCTTTGTTTACCTGGATCTCCAATTCCAGCATTGCATCTGGCATATATAAATAATAAATGTAGCTGGAAAGTCCCATTTATTTTGCTCCTGAAATGAGTGCAAACTAGTCATGTTTCTTGTTCTAAATTTTAGGAGTCGATATTTCTCCCAAGTTTCTCTACCAGGTGGGACCCCAATGAATGCTTACATGTTCTGCAAAGTCACTTGTTACTTTGTCCACCACGTCAGCCCGAAACTATTGTGCTCCCAAATGCCACATTATCATGTTACCTTATAATGTTACCTCATAGTTCATTTCTGCAGATTTCTAGAGCTCTTCATTAAGGATGGGCACTGTCTCTTCCATTAGGTATTCAAAAGCACAGCTAAGACCAGGCTCATCTAAAGATTGTTGGTGGAACAGTGGAAGGACAGCTCCAAATTTAGTATGCACCGTTACAACCATTGGCTACTTCTGGGACCCCTGGCACACATCCCTGAGCCTGTAGAGGGTTTTATTTCCCTCTCTAATACAAATAAATACACATTCGTTTCAGGGAACTTTAGGAAAGGCAGTTTAAATAGTCAGCAATATATTTCCCCAAGTCTGAGATACTCAACTTTAAATCAAGCCATTTAAGGAGCATTAATTATCAATTCTACTTTAGAACAATTATCTGAATATTTCAGGTCCCAGTCTGGCTTATGATAAATGCAACCAAGTTACCCAACCAAAAATATGCAAACTTGGGCCTACGTGATCTGCATTCACATTTGTGGGAAGATCAGTTTTCTCTGAGAACAATTCTTGGCGTTAGTATTTACATTTTCTTTGTGTAATGGAAAGGTCTGCCCTCCTGGTTTCTCCCAAACCAAGGAAGCTGGCTTCAAAAGATACTAACAATTTCTAAATAGAAGTTTTCCCATTAAAATAAAATGAAAATATTTAAAGTTTGTCTTTATTGGTACCAAATTATATAAGTATTTGTTAGTAAATGGAATTTAGGGTCCTTTGATTTAAAAAAAATACCTTTTATGTTTGCATTTTAAACCAATGGCAAATAGAGCAAATGGCAATAGAGAAGTTAATCTAAAATTCTGCATCATCAGCAGTAATGTTGTTGTTACTATTTGTAAGATGTTCCAGCATTATATTTTAATAGAAATGCAAAGTGCCTCTTGATTCTTCCTTTGTTCTTGTGCATTCTCTTTTTTTCTATAGTTATAGTAATGTGGGAATCTCCTGCTGCTACAAAGTGGGTTTGTGTGTTGCTTGGATAAGGTAGTGTGTTTTAATGAGAACAGCATGAACCAGTAGCCCAGGAATCATGGGTTTGCATTCTGGATCTATAATTTCTTTCAGTGAGGTCCGGCAAGTCAATTCATTATGCTACAATTTCTTTATCTATTCAGAGGGTGATGAGGCTTGTCTCACTACAAGGTCAGATCTAACAAGCTAATGTAGGGCTCAGGTCTGTTGTTTTCCTTACTGATAGATCTTTCATGGGGAGACCTGGGCACTGGGAACAAGAGCATGAATGTTGATGTGACTTAAACAGAAATTGGGGATGTGTTGAGGGTCCGAAGTGCTGAGGATGGAGTTTCTGGGTGTATTCGAGAGATGACTTTAGTACTTAGGATTTTCAGTAGTGGAGAATCCTTCAAGGAGCTCAACCACTCTCTATGCACTGGATGTTGGGAAATTAGGAGCCATCATCCATGTTTTTCAAGCTAGAACCCATGGACAGATGTCTCATAAGAGAATTTTTTAAAGTTTGTGTTGCATCTCAGTGATATTCTGATAAATTAACAGACATTCTGAATCATTTTAAGATCATAACATTCCAAGAACCACCACATAATTTCTATGTGGACGTTTGCATTTGTTTTTATATTTATTTTTTTTTTTTTTTTACCAGAGGAAGGTCAAATGACATCAGAGAGTGATGCACTAATAAGGATTTCACAGGAAGAAATGTGATGGGAGAGCTGAACCATCAGAGGGCCCAAGGGCTATATGCATATCACACTTAAAACCATAAGCTTTGGGGCGGGCAATCTCAGACTGCACAGATACCCACTACAGAATCCATCTTTGAATAAGCCAAACTGTCACTGCTCATTCACTGTGAGCATAGCTAGACTCATGAAACGAGACCTGCTTCTGGCAATCAGGGTTTATTTAATGAAAATTTCAATAATGTTACAATCATAACCACCTTTTCAAGCAAATAAGACAGCATTACAGAGTTATCAAATGACACTTAATTAAAATTGACACTTGAAGATTGTTTGTTGGCAGCATTTTGGAAACATGTGAAGTCTATTTATTGTGAACCAGCGAGCAAGGCCTTGAAATAATTAATAACATACTCATGCTAACAGGCATTATCTGAATTACTGAAGCCAGAATACACGTGATAAAAAATTATTAAATGCAAAACCTGACCTGAGGTTCCTCTTTCTCCTATTAAAACCCACATTGATGGTCTAGTTTCAGCGGAACAACACCCTTCATCACATTAGTTATTAAATGTTTTTAATATATATGGTTGGTTTTGATTTCATGATTTTAGAAGGGAGTTATATCTAGTTTTATATTCACATTTTAATAAAATTGTGATAAAAGCAAACAAGTCAGTACCAGAGGTACACAGGATATTTTTTTGTCTTAAAGGAGTCTGCGCCTCATTCAAATTTGAGAGACATTGTTATAGGGGTTAAGTGCATAGAGTTTGAAATCAGACCAGGGTTCAAATATGAGCTTTGGCACTTTAAACATATGTGTGTAATTTATCTGAGTTGTACTTCATTTTCCTGACTTGTTAATAGGGTTATAATATAATATTAATAATAATAACAACAACAATAATACCTTCATCATGGGGTTAGTGTGAGCAATAAAAAAATGGTTTTTAAGATTATGATCTCTGGGACATAGTATGTTAGTCATTATCACCATTATGATCATCATTATAATCATCAAAATCATTCATTTTTAAACTTTAAGGGACCCAAGAGATGGCTAAACCAGTCAAGAAGATGAGATGCTGGAGGAAAAGCTGCTGGGAGCCATTACTATTAAGGCTAGTAAGTCTCTTAAGGATTGCTGGGCTGGAACAGCCTCAGTAACTCCCCTAGGGAGTAGCTTTCACCAAAGTAGCAGCCAGGTCTCCAGAAGCAGGTGAAGTTGTCAGTCTGGTAAGAGTTCATTACCTGGAGGTATCACCCCTCTGTAACAATCTTAGAGCATGAATCACCTTTGAGAAAGAAAGCCATGGTTCAGTCTCTGTTGTCTCTTTGACTATTGCTTCCAGAACTCCCTTGATGTGCTCAGCATGGCTGCCTGCCCTGTGTTCTCATAGTTACCCCTTGCACCTGACCCTTCATATAGTTTTGCTGGTGTGGGTTCTCTGATTTTGCTCAGATTATGTCTGTTGTGGCCATTGAAGGGACATTCAGCCTCATGTATTATTAGGTTGTCTGGGACTCCTATGGCTGTCATTATTGTGGGTTCCCCCAGATCCAAATAAGAGAAACCAGAGACTTTCTATGGAAATGAGATGGCAGGTGGGAGCATTTCATAGTATAAATTCTATTCTATTGTTCTCCTTCTTTAGTGTTTGGAGGTTTGTGGAAATATATCTGAGTTAAAGAACTAACAGAAGTCCTGATTTTGGGTCATCCAATGGGGTTCCCTCAACTCTAGGTTCCCCCCTGCAGTTGTTGGATCACAGGTTTATCTGGTTTGGTTCAGGCATCTGAGAGCTACTGACTTCAGGGATGGGCAGCGGACACCAGTGGGTAAATCTGACTTGGAGAGAAAGGAGGCAGAAGCCTGTAAGGATAATGGAAGAGAAGAAAGAAGGCAGGCTGTTTCAGCTTTGGGACCTCACAGAATGTCTGCTGCATGATGAATTTTTTAAAAAACCATTTGCAAAGCTGGCTGAACTTCCATAGAAAGCCAATCTAATTCCTTATCGTGATCTGCAGCAAGCTTTGCTGATCTGGATACCTGGTTTGAGTTGCATTAGTATGTAGTATACATATCCCTCTCTTCCCAAATCTACAAACCCCTCTGGACAGCTTTCCCCACTTCTTTTTTCCTAGTGCATCTCAAAGCCTTTCTGTGATCCCAGAGAGCATGAATTATTCACTATATATAGCATCAGGCTTCAAAGTGTACTTTTTAAAAAAGTAAAACTGCCTAAGCCACCCAATGCGTTGCCTCTACCTTCATGCTCATTAGCTGGACAGCATATTTAGAATCATTACTCACCTTCCTTCCTGGCTAGCTCGCTGCTCATGTGGGTTTTCTTCCCAACTCACCTGACCTCAATAAGGTAACAGGACCTCATTCTGTCCTATCTCAGGTATGACCTGTCCAAGGCTATAGCTTACGCATATAGTCCTGTTCCATGTTAATAAATCTCATCCTTTACATTTTAAAGTAAAGGAAAGATCACAGCTGGAAAGATGTCCTAACTTTCTCACACAGTGTCTGCTCAGCTGCAAATTCAACTGACAGAGGTATTGACCACCAATCCTCGTGCCTTCAGCGTTTATTAAGATTTAGGAAGCACCCAGAGCTGAGGTCTGCATTCCAGCACTACCCTTAACTAAGTGAATGACTTTCCACTACTAGTGTAACTTCCTGAGCCTCAGGTTCCTCATCTGAAACAGGATACCTACCCAGCAGTATGGTGGAAGTTAGAGACTTCATGCATACCTAGCACTTAAGCATAAAGTTCTTAATAAGTGGTGTAAATAATTTATTTAATCAATGGCAGTTGTTTACTTATGATCTATGGTCTAGGTAAATGACCTCTTGACCCCTGCTCCAGCAGTTGCAGCTATGCCATACATCAGTTGTTAGGAACTCGGGCTCTGATATTTGTCAGATTTGAGTTCAAATCCTACCTTGGACACTTGGCCCTGTGACTTTGGGCAATTAATTTTACCTGTGAATCACTTCACCTCTCTAAGCTTATTTCCATATATGTGAAATGGGGACCACAGAAGTGCCAGCTCAGTTTTTTTGGGGGGGATGATTGAATGAGATATTGGATATAAAGCATTTAGTCCAGGGCTTGACATAATACGTTTTAAAATTACAACTTAAAATTGCATTTTATATTATACATTTTTATATTGCAACTCATATGCATTGTCTGGCCATTTTTTATTTTCACCACTACTTAGAAAAAAGGTTGAAATAAATGTTGAGGGAAGAGAGAAATGGCCACAGGCAAAGTGATCTGGTGTTTTCCAGAACAATTTATTTTTTTCCTCGTTTTATTATGAAGAGTTTAATATATACAAAATAAAAATGTAACATCTATGAAGTATGAATCAGAATACTAAAAAAATCACCAGGGAAAATACCATGAGGAATAAAAAGTTACCTAAACCCTTGAAACTTCTATGAATTTTCCTGATTCTGATTCCTTGCCTTCCCTCAGAGGTAATCTCTGTCTTCATTTTTATTGTCTTTCCTTCCTACTGTTATGAAAGTAGGAATATGTATGTATGCATTCTTATGTATGCATTCTTTTTTTTTTTATTATGTATGCATTCTTAATGTATTGTTTAGTTTTGCTTCATTTTGGGCTTTATGAAAATGATAGCATATTCTCTCAATTACTATCAAATTTGCTTTTCTCATTCAGCATTTTTTAAAAAAAGATTTACTTATTTATTTTAAAAAGAGCTAGGGAGCCAGGGAAGGGGCAGAGGGAGAGAGAGAGAGTCTCAAGCAGATTCCCGGATGAGCACGGAGCCTCAGGAAGGGCTGATCCCATGACCCTGAGATCATGACCTGAGCTAAAATCAAGAGTGGAATATTTAACTCAGTGAGCCATTCCAGAGTCCCTCATTCAGCATTTGTTTTTAAAATTCATTCTTGTTGTGTGGAGCTGCTAGGTTGTTTATTATTATTATTATTATTATTATTATTATTATTATTATTATTTCGTAGTTTTCCATTAAATTAAAGTGCAGAGGGATGCCACTCAACACATTGGTTGAGTGTCTGCCTTGACTCAGGCCTTGATCCTAGGATCCGGTATCGACTCCCACATCGGGCTCCTTGCAGGGAGCCTGCTTCTCTCTGTCTCTGCCTCTGTGTGTGTGTCTCTCATGAATAAATAAATAAATAAAATCTTAAAACAATTTAAAGTGCAGAACAGTGTACAACTAAGTTAATCTTTCACTTATCAGTGGATATTTGAGTTGTTTCCAGATTTTTTTCTGTTAGGAACAGAGTTGCCATGAAAGTAAACCTTGCCATATGTATTTGCTATGATTCCCTAATTATACGGTCTAGTACGGTAGCCACTAGTCACTTCTGGCTACTGAGAACTTGAAATGTGGCCTGTCTGAATTGATATGTATATAAGTATAAAATATAAGTAGTAAAAGTACAAGTATAAAAATGGATTAAAATGTAAGTATAAAATACACGCCAGATTTTAAAGATTTAATACAAATAATGTAAAATATCAAGTTAACATTTTTTATATTGATTTCAGGTTGAACCAAGATTTTGGATATGTTGTTTTAAATAAAATATATTGAATATCTTATTAAGAATAATTTCACCTTGGGACACCTGGGAGGCTCAGTTGGTTAATTAAGCCTCTGCCTTTGGCTCCTCTCATGATCTCCCAGTCCTGGGATTGAGCTCCTCATCAGGCTCCCTGTTCAGACAGGAGCCTGCTTCTCTCTGTCCTTTTGCTCCCTTTTGCCCACCTCGCCCTCACTTGTGCTCTAGGGCTGTCTTGCACTCTGCACTGTCTCTCTCAGATAAATTAAAAAAAAATCTTAAAAAAAAAAAGAATAGGTTCACCTTGTTAAAAAAAACTATAACATGGCTATAGGAAAAATTTACATATGTAGCTAGCATTTAATTTCTATTGGACAGCATTACTTTAGGGTATAATTAGGATATTCTTCGCAGTGGGACTTCTGAGTCATAGGGTTGTGTTCATCAACTTTACAAGATATCATTTGTACTTTGAATTGGTTGTACTGAAGTCATTGTGCTGTTATTAAACAACAAGACTGATAGCTAATTTTAATAGGTAATAGCTGGTTATCCATCATAGTAACACCTAGAAAGGTGCAAGAGAAGTGTGAAAAAAATCTGAATTTCCATTATTGCCGTATAATCTTCATTGCTCCACATTTTTGTCATAATTGCTATGGTCAGATTTTTGAATTTTTGTTATATTAGTGATTGTGAATCATATTTCCTTAATTTTGCAGTTCTCTGATTACTATTTAGGATGAATATTTTCTGACCTATTTATTAGTCATTGGCTTTTCTTCTGAGAAATGCTTGTTAATATCTTGTGAAGATTTTTATTTGTGGTTGTATGCCTTTTCCTTATTGATTTTTTGAAGCTATTTTTAAAAACTTTTGTTCTGATTTTTTTCACAGGTTATGGCTTCTATTTTCATTTTCTTCCTGGAATCTTTTGATGAATAAAAGTTCTTAATGCAGTTATTAAAGTTAGTTAGGTCTAGTAAAATATTTTCTTTTTATGGTCAGCCCTTGCTTCACTACCTTGAAGCCATAGAAATAAATTTTGATGTTTTCCCTCTTACATGTAAGTCTTCAATCCATTATGAATTGATTTGTGTGTTTTGTGACCTTAGAGATAGAATTTCAATTTTTCTGTATGGCTAACCATTTTTTTCTAGCATCATTTATTAAACAGTTCTTCATTTCCCTACTTGTAATGCTACATCCATCAATATGGCAAATTAGATCTATCTATGTAAGACTGTTTTCTGAGTTCTCTTTTCTGTTCTATTATATTTGCCTATCTTCACACTAATTCTCATTATTTTATTTATTATAGCTTTATGATAAATCTTTTTCTCTGATATTTCAGGACTTCCCTTCTTTGAGTATTGGCTCTTCTTGGCTTTTGGTCTAACATAGATATTTTAGAATTAGCGTGTTGAATTTCTTTTAAAAATTTCTTGGGATTTTGATGAAACTGCAAACTATAGGTCTCCTTAGGTATAATTTGCATGTGTTCGTGATATTTAGTGTTCCAATCCAAAATAATTGTGTATCACTAACCTCATTATTTATTTAATTACTCATTTATTTAATTATTCAATGCATTTGTTAGTTGTATTCTTAGGTAAAATACATATGCTTACATTACTGTTAATATTCAGAATGTCTTTTAAGAACTACATTTTCAACTGCTTTTGGTATAGAAAAATTCAGTTAATTTTATACCACTCTTTAATTATATTTCAAAACCCTTATAAAAGCTAACATTTTGACTATAGATTCTTTTCTGATTTTCATTGTAGGTAATTATACAATTCTTGAATAATGAGATTTTGTGTCTTCCAGCCAGTCCTTCCATATCTTACTTTTTATTCTTACTAAAATCATTAAGACCTTCAATATAATGCTTAATAGAATATGTTTAGGGATGCCTGGGTGGCTCGGTGGTTGAGTGTCTACCCTTGGCTCCGGGCATGATCCCCGTTCCGGGATCAAGTCCGACATGGAGTTCTCTGTGGGGAGCCTGCTTCTCCCTCTGCCTATATCTCTGCCTCTCTCTCTGTGTTTCTCATGAATAAATAAATAAAATCTTTTTTTTTATAAATTTATTTTTTATTGGTGTTCAATTTGCCAACATATAAAATAACACCCAGTGCTCATCCCGTTAAGTGCCTACCTCAGTGCCTGTCACCCAGTCACCCCCCCACCTCTCCACCCACCTCCCCTTCCACCACCCCTAGTTCATTTCCCAGAATTAGGAGTCTTTCATGTTCTGTCTCCCTTTCTGATATTTCCCACTCATTTTTTCTCCTTTCCCCTTTATTCCTTTTCACTATTTTTTATATTCCCCAAATGAATGAGACCATATAATGTTAATAAAATCTTTAAATAGAAATAATATGTTTAACAGTGAGCATCCCTACCTTCTTTCTGATTTTTAAAAGATAGTTCCACTGTTTAAATATCCAGTGGATATTTTGTAGGTCTTTGGTGGACACCCTTAATGAGGCTAAAGGACACTAAGGTTTTTTGCCATTTTCCTGGAAACTTTAATTAGCAACGGATGTTGAATTTTTATTAAATGGTTTTCTGCATTTTTAATATAATTGTTTGATTTTCCTCTCTTAATGTTAATATAGTAAATACTGTAATAGATTTTCTAAAGTCATATTAGTTTTGCATCCCTGTGTTAAATGCAATTTGATTGTTACAAGATTTCATTTTTAAACACCCTTGAAAATTATTTGCTATTACTCTGTTTAAGATTTTTTGCATCTATGTCCAGTCCTTATTTTGCCTAATGTGTAAACTGCATTTGATGCATTTGGCCATTCTGATTTTCTTTTCTTTTCTTTTCTTTTTTTTTTTTCCATTCTGATTTTCTTCTGCATGTGTGATCACTCTTCTGTCAGCAATGCTGGTTCCTCCTTAGCTTTCTGACTCTCATTGTGGGTTGACCCCCCCCACCTCCCAAACTCAATCC
The DNA here is from genome assembly GCF_053574225.1 of Canis aureus. NCBI lineage: Eukaryota > Metazoa > Chordata > Mammalia > Carnivora > Canidae > Canis > Canis aureus. The sequence continues at coordinate 53,787,505 of NC_135621.1, forward strand.
TTGGACTCTTCCCTTTTCTATCTACTCATTCCCTTGGTGATCTCATCTAGTCTTACAGCTTTAAAAACCATTTATATCCTGATGGCTGTCAAATGTACACCTATTGCCTGTACCACTCCTCTGAACTCCGGACTCATATACCCAGGTGCTTATATGATCTCTCTTCTAAATGTCTAACTGACATCCAGAGGTTGATACATCTGAAACTGAGCTGCTATGCCTCCCACAGCTCTCCGCTTTTGATTTCATCCTTCCAGTTGTTCAGACTGAAAAACTTTGGAGGCTTGCTTGACTCTAATACCCTGCATCCAACTTGTTACACATGCCCTTGGTTCTACCTCAAAATAAAAACCAGAATATGGCCATTTATTTCTTACCATTTTGGCTACTACCACTGAATTCCAAACCACTGTGATCTCACTGAGTTATTGCAGTGGCCTCCTGACTTGTCCTCTTGTATCTGTTTGCCTGTTCCATCTATTCATAATATAACAGAGTAATATTATTAAAATGCAAATCAGATAAAATCCTCTTGCAATATTATCCTTTCTCATTCACAGTAAAAGGCAAAATTTCTTAGATTTGGCTCATCTCCTACTACTCCCACCATTCTCTCCCTCAAGGGTATTCTGCTGGGACTACAGACAAATGGTCTACCTTATTGGAACAATATAGGCATAGATTGACCCCAGACTTTCTTAATTTTCTGTTTCATCTGCCTAGAATGCTTTCCCTCCAAGAACCACACTACTCCCTCCATCACTTCCTTCTGGTCTTTACTCAAGTGTTCTTTCTCAGGGAGGTTTGCTCTGGCCTATCTGTCTGAAATGGATACTCTATCTGCTCTAATTTCCTTGCTTTATTTCCAGTTTTATTGTTTTCCTCCTTATTATTTATCATTATCTAATATACTATTGACTTTATTTACTTAGGTAATGTCTTCTTCTAGGAGAATATAAGCTCTATAACATCTCTGTTAACATAAGTATTCCATGTAAGCTTGAAAATAAAGTGTTAGTGCAACATTTTTCATATTATTTACTATTGAAGCTTGTTCATAGTGGTATTTAAATCTTTTTTTATGGGTACTGATTTTTGGCCTGCTTGATCAGTAAATCACTCAGAGACTATTTAATACCTGACACAGATTGATAGATTTGTCAGTTTTTCCTCACAGTCCTTTCAGTTTTAGTTTTACATGTTTTGGTTTATTTTAGAGCAATAAAAATCTAGAATTATTACATTCTCCAGGAAACTTAAACTTTTTTTTTCCATTATGGTATGATCTTCTTTAATTCCAGTTTCAGACATAGAGAAATAGAGAGATATATGATTATAAATATATTTGTGCTAAGGCCTATTTTGACTGGTATGATTTAGATGTACCAGATATCTCTGGCTAATATTTGCCTAGTGTATTTATTTCTTCTTTTTATCCTCAGTATTTCTCTGTCTTTATGTGTGAGTCTTGTTTCATCTAAAAGGCATATATTGCTTGATTTTTTTGTAATCAAGTCTGACAGTTGATGCCATTTACCCACAGATCTCAGTCCATTCTCATTTATTATAATATCTGAAGTTATTTTGATTTATTTTTACTATCTCATTTTCAACATTCTATTTGTTCCACTCTCTTTGCTAAAGAGAGTGGAACTCCTTTCTTGCTTCCTTTTGAATTGATTGAGCCCTGCCCCCCAACTACTCCATTAGCCGCCATTATCCATCCCTCCTCATACGCCTATTTGATCTACTTCTATTTTTCATTTTTGAAATTTTAACATTTCAAAGAGTGTACTTCTTTGTAACAATCCATATTTAATATACGTAAACCTAAATGTAATTGAGCTTTACTCTCCTTCAAAAATATAAAAGCCTTAGAATAATTTTCCATGTATTATAAGATAAATTTGTAGAAATAATACATGGACTGTATGATAGATATGAAGGGGTAAGAAAGCTCCTCAGCTTGTATACTCACTCACTCTTTCCTGTATTTTTCTCTATAGAATTTATAATCGTCTGATTTTATTCATTTATTTATGGCCTGCTTTTTCTATACTAACATGCAAATTTCACAGGTATAAGCATTTTTTACTCTTTGTGTTCCCTGGATCAAATAGCAACTGCTTCAATAGGTGCTCACCAAATATTGTTAAATGGATGAATGCTTGAATGGCAAACACACACTCCAAACTTACATCACATTGCTGCTTTGCTTTTTAATACTCTTATTTGTTTTTACACTCACTAATTATCTTACTATTTTAAAAGTAATGTTTATTATTATTTTGCTTATTTTGTACAATAACTGTTTACTTAAATCCACATGCTTAGTATTTTACTTTAGCCACTATTCATCCTTAGGATAATTTCTCTTTGATTTTGAATAGCAATTTTTGTTAAGTGTAGGTCTGTAGGTGGCATACTCATTTTTTGTTTTGTTTTGTTTTATGTCAATATATTTTTATTTTATTTCTGTCTTAAAAGATACTTTTTAATAGGATACAAATGTAGATTGACAGTTCTCACACAGTTTAAAAGTATTTGAAGATACTCTTCCTCAACTTTCTGACTGTTCCCATCAAAAAGTTAGATGTCAATCTAAATGTTGTTCCTTGTACCTAGCCTGACTTTTCTCTGTGGTTGCACTTGACACCCTCTCTTTATCTTTGCTGTAATTTGATTGCGTTGTAACTAAAAATGGATTTTTTTACTCTTTTTGGGGTTTAATGACTTCCCAAATCTGAGAGTTCATGTCTATCATAGATTCTGGGAGACTCAGACATTATTTCTTTGAATATTATCCATTCCTCATGTTCTTTCTTACTTCCTTCTGCCACAGCACTTAGATAAGTGTTCGTCTACTGCACATGTTCTTAACCTCTCTTTTCTATTTTCAATCTCTGTTTCATTCTGTTCAGTTTCATTATATCTGCCTTCCAGTCAGCTTCTTTACAAAGATGTCTATTCTAGTGTTTAGCCCTACAGTTGCATTTTTATTTCAGTGATCATCATATCTTTCAATTCTAAGAGATGTATCTGAATCTTTATCAAAATATTTAGTTGATTTTTGATAATCTCCTGATATTTATTATTTTTGTGTCTGCTTTTATTTTTTAAATGTAAAGTCTGTGCCTCCGATTTTCTTTATTTGTACTTATACTGGCTTTCATTATTTGTAAAAATGTAAGGATCCCATGCTGAAGTGTTTTCCTCCTGAGAGATGTGCCTTTGAGTCTTAAGGCACCTAGGCATGCTACTACAGAACCAGGTTTACTTTAAAGTTTCCAGGTTGTGGTTTCTTTAGCTGAAAAAAAAAGTACAAATTCAAACTCAAACTCATGTGGATCTCAGGATTCACAGCAAAGGACATGGCACATCCTTGTTTTTTAGCCTCTACTGGGTGGGTTTTCTTCTGATTCACTACATATACCCCTTCCTGAGCGCTTGCTTTGTGTGGAGTGATCTAAGGTCCAGTGCCCTGTTCTGCACATGCACAAACTTAATTTACCTTCCCCTCATCTGCAGATGCTCCAACCCAAACGGATCTCTAGATGTGTCATGGGTATGCTACAGCTACAGTGCTGACTAATCTTCCCAGACTCACATTCCCATTTTTTTCTGAGCTTCATTTACTTTATTCTAGGTTTATTCATTAAATTATAAAGGCCCTTAAATGATATTTTGTCTAACATTTTGACATTTTTGTAACCAGCATATTGTAGGATTTCCAATCTGTTATATTGGTGGAAATCAAATTGTGGAACGGTCTTTCTTGATAGGCTTTCCTGGAGACATATTGTCATCTACCAGGACAGGAGGAGAGTAAGATAATTAGTCCTGTCTATATGCTCTGTGACCATGAGATCATGGAGACCAGACCAGATTGTTTGGTGTCTTCCCTCAGTCCTGTGACTTGGAATCTTTTGTACCTTCAATCGCTCTTCTACGTAATGCACTCCTCTGTGGCTCCACATGAGATATTATGTGGTATCTAGAGTTAAGCAATGATCTTGATAATTCCTATTGATTAAAAAGCTTACTATATGAGGTGCCTGGGTGACCCAGTTGGTTAAGCAATGACTTTTGATTTTGGCTCAAGTCATGATCTCAGGGTCCTGGGGTTTAGCCTCGCATCGGGCTCTGCACTCAGCACAGATTCTGCTTGTCTCTTTCCTTTTCTTCCTCCTCCCACTCTCTCTCTCTCAAATAAATAAATCTTCAAAAAAACAAAGAAGGCTTATTACATTTTAAAGCAGCCAGTACTCTAGGATCCCTGAAGAGGTGGTTATTTCTTCTTTCCAGTTCCAGAGCTATGTTTTTTTTTGTTTTTGTTTTTGTTTTTGTTTTCCCGTTCATCTGAAGAGATTATAGCCCACCAGAGAGTATACTATGAGCATCAAATTGTGTGAAATTCATATTTTATTGCTTCACAAATGGTTATCCTAAAGTTTATCTTTATTGTCTTCTTCCTCTATCTTAACATTAGAAAAAGTTTTCAGTTAAATGTGGGGTTTTAGTAATGTTTTAGGTAAGCACTGTCCCTGGCAACTAACTGGACATCATATCCTTTCTCTAGAGCCCAGCCTGGTGAGGTTTTAGAATGAGGCCAAACTGATCAGAAGGCCATGGTGGCTGAGCTGACCATTCAATACAAGAACGTAGCCAGTAGAGAAGTGCCAGAGAAGCCATAGTCCTTTATCTGTGATGTCTGAGACTTGTGTTTAAAAGCAGGTATTCAAGATAAAGTCAGAATCTTTAGAAAAACACATGTAAAATAAAGCAAACTAAGAACTCTTAGCTTAGTCCAGGTATTAATTCTGTATTGGAAAAATCAATTGTGCTTTATTTACTGAGCTCCTCAAAAGATCAGTTCGTTTCTCTGATCGAGGATAGTAAAAAAAAGTTTACAACTGTGAAGATCATAGAGGAAGATGGAAGATGGAAGATAAGGCAGATAATCATGTAATGAGACATTGACCTTAGATAAACATAGAAAAACCATAAAATTCCTTTTGCTTGAGCAATTTCAATTTCTATCACTGTATTTTACATTTTATTTGGTTCTTTTCAAATCTGTATTATTCTCTTTACATGTTTTTGAATATTTTTATTTCAATGATTTGAAAATACTCACTTTGGGTATGTATTTGATATTCCAATTGAAGTTTTGAGGAGGATCTGATTTTGCTGACTCATTTATGATAGACTGTCAACTCATTTATTCCGTAATTGGGATTTGAGCTCATTTTGGATGGTGTTTATCTGTAGAAATCCTGTGTGACTTGAATTGAGGATGTATCCCTATGGGGTAGTTTTTAATTTGTCTGTGTCTGTCACTTGAGAAGCGTTATTGGTCAAGACAAATTTTATGCTAATTCCCTGGCCTTCCCTGCTGAGTTCTTTAGGATGCCCCTGCTGAAGTGAGACAGGAACTTGTCTGTGTGGAAGGAGAGAGAAGAAGCTGGACCGAGTGCTGTGGGAATCACAAACAAAATGGGAAACCAGCAGGAGACAACACATCTCTGATGATGTGCTGGCACTTTGACATTGCCTGCAGGAGATGCCCAACCAAAATGCCTGCTATAGCAGCATTGCTGACTGTATTTCTGGTTGCACAGATCCTAGGCATTGTTCACAAAGCCTCAATTTGACCCAGCTGTCAGACAACCACCCAGTCCCTTTCAGTTGGCTTTGGCAAGAAATCCTGGCATATTCAAATTATACAGTAAACGTCTCTCCCTGTCTTCTTCCATTCCCTTGGCTAACTCTGTGTGTCCACTTATTTGTTCCTGAAAGGTAGATGGAGGGGTGCATTTGCTTTTTCTAGTAGCCCATCCTAAAAGGGCAGGTCGAGGGGTTAAAAATGTTTGCATAGTTAAGGTGTGCTTATGTTTTTGGAACACATCTTCTTCTTTTACTCTTCCACTCTCTGCTTTTCAGCCTGACTCTCAGATCTGTCTTAGTGGGTTATATTTGCAGTGGTCAGAGTTGCAGCTGTCCAAGGCAAACAGACGAGGCTGTGTTTGAATAAGCTGCATGGTCACACCCTGTTGCAGAAATGGCTGCGTCCATTGATGTTGCTTCCTCAGAAGTTATTGCTGCTGCCCAATCCTCAATGACAATTGAGCTCATGTGAGAATTTTTTCCCAGATGTGGTGTGGGACAAGGAAATAGCTGAGGTTGTGTAGGTATCCACCAGCCAGCTTTATAACTTAGGGATTCTTTCCACCTGCAGAGCTGCTTTTAAGCTCAAGGGAGATAAATACCCATAACTTATCTAAGTGTTGATTGTCAGATGTTCATTGAGTCACAAAAATATCTCAACATTCAGATGAATATTTTGGTGGTGCGTATCATGGTATGTGGGGATAGGAGAACAGAAGAGAAAGCATTCTCTTTCACTGGCTTCCATGCTTTGCTTTCATGTGTGCTGTGCTTCTACTTCCTCAATCATCCAGTGCCACAGTATTTTAGCAGGAAGAGATCTCAAAGGCTATCATGTTTAATTTTTTATCTTTTGTATAAGAAGTTTTAATTCTGGTACACAGAAGAATACATAAGATAGAGGCAAGACTAATTATAGATACTAAGTAAGCAAGTAGCTTGTGAGTCATAGAGGAAACTCATGGATTATTTGTCAGTACCCTGTCAGACACAGTAGACCTAGCTAGAATAAATGAAACATCTGTGTGTTGAACATACGTCAAAAGGATGGAACAAACAAGAGGGTAATTTATTGATAGAAGATAATGGAAGGCTAGGTAAATGTTAAATATCCCAAATCACAGGTCACATGACCTCTGGATTGATAGCTATATCATGTCTGAACTGGTTACATACATCTGTGCCAGCTTGTGTGTCCTTTTTCCAAGGCATACAGTTTTACTGGTTAGAATGTTATTGGCTGTTTACTGTTACAGTCAGGAGTAGTTGCCCCTGTGTCTTTACAACAGAAGCAGCTCTGTCTGTTTATCTTCCTTGTTCACCCTCCACTCTAGTTCCCATAAACTTAGTGTTGACCAGAAAGCGGGGTGGTGGAGAAAGGGGAGAAGGGAAAGGGGAAAGCAAAAGGAAGATGAGGAAAGATAGGGCATTTGATCATTGTGTAACTCAGGATTGAGGAAGTGTGGAGCTTCCACCTGTTTGTACCCTGTCCTAGGTGTATTAAATTACTCTCATCTCTTTCTCATTGTTTATCATTGTATGATTCAGTTTGGTCTCTGAGTCTTTATGTTCTATGTTTTCTGGAATAGACTGCTGGTAGTGTACTTGGAGGATACCGAGTTAGAAGCTACTAAAGCCAGTGTTCCCATTTAACATATAAAACTTCAGGCCAGTAGAGGTCAAGGGAGGTGCTTTGATCTCCTAGAGAGTTAGTAATTGTTTGGGAGACTGATAGAATGAACACAAGTGCCTTTGTATCTCTTTACGTGGGTTCTCTGCTTCCCAAGATCTTTGGGCACATGCCCTGAATTTGCGTTATTACTGAAAGAAAATTCCGTTGTTCAAGTTCCCCTTTAAGCCAAAGCATTTAGAGAGAGCTGCAATAGGTGCGAGCAGTCTCTGAGCATAAGCATAGACTGGGTCCCGAGGACTTTGGCTGAGCACAGGGCAGACAGAAGGACATGTGTGCCAGCCACTCTCTGCCCACAAAGCAAGCACCACCTGAAGGTGCCTGCAGAACAGATCAGGTGAAGAAAACCCATTCCTTTCAGCACCACTGAGGAATGGAATGGAGATACTCTCTTCAGTGGGGAACTCTTCAATGGGTATGGAAAAGCACAGGTTAAATTTAGGGAGGAAGGAAGGCACTCTACCCCTAGATCACCTCAGCCTTGATTCTTCTATGTGTCCACACTTCTTCATGCCCTCTTAGCTGGCATCACTGATGCCTTCTGCCTCCAGTGTCAGAATGTTGCAGTAGCTGATGAGCCCCATTCATCATCTTGCCTCCACACTTATGATCACCTGCCTGCCTACTCACTGCCCTCTATCCCTAGGCCACTTGCTGATGCCATAAATGAGATGATCAAGACAGATTCTCTATCTTCAGAGTTATGCCTGAGGTTGGGAAGGAGGTGAACAAGTGACTTCATAAACTCTAAAGAGTACTAGAGAAGAGGGCTGCACTTTGTGACTTCCAAACCTACTTTATAGGGTTTACTTATATAATAAGGAGCTGTCAGTATCTCCCATGAAACTCCAAATTGCCAACAAGTTGGCTCATTGGGAATCACTGAACTTCTACCTTAGCTTCCCTGTTTATTGCTCTACTTTTTGCTGGATATTGAGCCTTTGTCTGAACATCATGCTGGTTACCCTGGACTCTGCAGTGCAGCTTACAGTTCTCTGAATTTTTCTTTTTTCTCAGCTAAGGTCCTATGTTGATAGACCAATCATTTGTACCTCTTTGACTTGGAGTTTTGCCTCCTGCTCCTGGTGCTGTATTAACCCCCTGCTGGCAACATGACCTTTGACATTATTTACCTAGAGGGGTCACTCTGCTAGCTGGGCTGCCTCTGTACCAGATCAACGTCTGAGATGCCAGCATAATCCCTCCCTTCCTCCCCAATTTTGACACTTCACCTTCAAAGTACTTCTCTAATGTATCTCATTGTGTACACACAGAGAACATATTTCTTTAGTAGGTTCTCTGTTTTTCCTAAAGATAAACTTTGCGCATTCACCAGGGTGGTCTACTCACTATTGTGCCTCTTTTGCCCCTGCTTCCTAATTCCCCATGTATAGGTACACACCACATGTGTTTAGTGGCCTTTAAAGCTGTGGTGTCTTATTTCTCCAGTTCCACTGTAGACTTAACCAAATGCATTGACCACACATTATGCCCAACATAGTCTCCTGCTGACTTTCTGAAATACAGCCTCAGAGGTTAGAGAAGTAGGTCATGGCCACTTTTTAACTAGGATTAACTCTATTGCTTGCCTTACACACAGTGGGGACCATGTGGTCCATGAAGATTATTCAGAAGTGTCAATCTCTAGTTCTTATCCCCCAATTCAAAGATGCAGATTATGTATCTGCTGTTAGTTTGCCCTATTTTGTTCATCCAAGTAGAATACGGGCAGGAAGTTGGTCTTAGTAAGAAAAGGCCATTGCTCCTCACAGCTTCTCTTCTTTATTTGCTAGCCCCTAAAAGATAATTTTAAAGTACACTTTCATTACTTTTTCTTCTCTATTTCATCAGTAAGGAATTTGGGGTGAGAGCTGCAGGATCAGATAAGGAGGACACTGGGAGTTCCATAAGGTTAAACACCTCAGGTGTTAAGGTTGTGGACATGAGCTATATAAGTCTGTTCCTGCCTGCTCTGTCCAGGTTAGCATAGACTCCTGGGTCTTTGGGGGGGGGGGGTTGGCCGTACTGATGCTATCTTTTCTGAGGAAACTGTTCCTACCACTATAGTCTGTGATCCCAGTAGAACTTCCCATCCTAGCACCTAGCCTTGCTGGCCATTAGAACGAACATGTGACCAAGATCAGCAATCTCTGTATATTGCCTTATAGTATCCATAGTGCCTGGTTGAACTGGAGAGCGGAACCCTGCCTCTAAGTTCCTGGACTAGAAAAAGTATGAGCTGAGGTCCAACTCTCCTGCCTTAGGGGGAACCATTGCCTATAGCAGGGAAGAGTGAAATCAGAGACAATCAGAATTGAGAGATCGATGTACAAGGAGATGATTATTCCAATGTTAACTTCTTGTTTTAGTTCTCCACGTCCCAGAGCTGCTCTTATTCCTTTAGATGTACTCTTGTTTCTGTGAGCCTATTCAGTTAAACAGGGCAATAAGCTCCTTTTAGTGTAAGCTAGTTTGTGTTCAGTTTCTGTTATTTATGTACATTCCTAAAAAACCAGAAATTAGTCATTAGAGGTGAAGCATTACAAATATCCAGCCCCAGAATTCTGAACTGGTTGATTTTAGGAAGAGTATCTTTTTAGGATGGTTATTATCTAGGCTGGGAAATTGGAATTACTGTTATGTAATCTCACAGCAGATGGTTGAATGATTTTCTGCCACCTTTTAGGGTCATAGACCAATTGTACATATCAGGACAGGATCTGTAAGGACTTGGAAGATGAATATAGGGATAGGAGGAGGAATAACCACTCTTATGGTTATCAAGGGCTCTCATAAAGTGAAAAGTCTTAAGACCAGCTGACATGACTCAAAACATAAAAGGAACAGTGTTCAATAATGTTCCAATGAGCCTTCCTACCTGCCATCAGAATCTTTCTTGGTCCTCTTCAAGCTCCACCTCCTGCACAGCCTTTCCCAACTACTCTAGCCCAGTGATTCATTTCTTCATGTAATCATTCAAATATTTATTTAGCATTTACTGCATGCCAGAAATTGGGCAAGGTGCCAGATGGTTCTACTGACCCTACTGTTGCTAGGACATGATTTGCTAATAATGTACTTTATTTATTAAAGTTGTCATTTAAAAACAACTAAAAAAATAAAACTATAAGTCATAACCTAAACCTATGGCAGCTCATCAAGGTCACGTGATTTTCCCGTGAGAGGAACCACAAAGAGCAAGATACACATTCATCAACATTAATTGAGTGCATGCTATGCAAATTTGATATGATTTCTGCCTTTGAGCAGTTCATAGATTCCTGGGAGGATTGTTAAGTCAACACAGTGGGATCATGGTGGATTATCAGGAAAACCAGCAGCTGGGTTCCCTTTATAGGGATTATATTTTCATTCTTTCTTGAAACCAGATCAGGCCAGAGGAAACTGTGATATATTCTGAACATTTGGACAAGTACCAAAGCTACAAAATCACCTTGTGAATGGGATGAAACCTTTTTACTGTTGAGTGAAATTCCTCTGTGGAGGTTGGTGTATTCACATTACATCCCTTACTTCTCTGTGCTCTTAGAATACAATTACTGAGAGTCAACTATAATCATTAGATGAATTTATAAGTTTATGATTTCTTTCATTCATTCATAAACTCATGGTATGTAGCAAGCTGTGTACCAGGTGAAATCAGAGGCAGGGTAGAGCTGAGAGTGAGTAAACTTAAATTGTAGATACTGTTTGGCACTGAGTGATTGTATGATCTTTGGTGAGTCATGAAAATACTCTACATCTCAACTTCTGTATTTGTAGAATGGGGATTACAAGATGATCCAGGAACATAAATGAAATAAATACCTATGAGTCCATAGTTATATAAATAAAAGATCAGATAAGTAAATGAGGAAAAAGGAGTAAAGAGAAGTATTCTGAAAATACATGTAGAAGAAATTAGGGAAATAAGATCACCATTAGGTAATTGCTGCAGTTAAGATCCACGGGTGAATGTTAAAAACAGTGAGCAAAACTTTAAGGATAAACAATATTTGCATAGCCTCAAAGTATCTCTTTCAGATACTTATTAAATGCTGTGGTGGTTCTAACACCTATACATATTATTTTTCCATTCCTCCTTCCAGGAGGATAATTCCCCTTTGCTTGAATGTTGGCTGGACTCAGACTCACTTTACCAAAGAATATGGAAAGGGAAAAATACCACTTTGCATTGGAGAAACCTGGCATATCTGACCTTAACCCCTAGATCAAGGTTAACATCAGCAGTAACAAGTTATATTGATATCATTTACCTCATATGATGCAGTGAAAAGGGCACCTTGTTTCTGTGGTATCCCTCCTCCCCAAACCCATAACCCCAATCTAAGCATGAGAAAATAGACCAAATTGGGAGGGGGAGAAGGGGGTACTCTATAAATACCTGGCCAGTATTCTTCAAGTGTGTCACAGTCATGAAGAATAAAGAAAAACTGAGAAACAACCATAGACTGGAAAAGTTTAAGGAGAGTAAATGCTTTATGGGATGTTGGGGGTGGATATTGGAACAAAAAAAAGTATTCTGTAATAGAAAGTTTTGTGAAATCTGAATAGAGTTTATAGTTGAGAGTATTGCACAAAAATTAATTTCTTAGTTTTGACAAGTGTACCTTGGTAAAATGTTAACATTGGGAGAAAGCAGGGTAAAGGATCTCTATGAATTGTTGGAGCTATTTTTGCAACTTTTCTGTAAAATATATAATTATGTCAAAATAAAAAAATTAAAAACTGTACCTCACAAAATTGTTTAAAGAACTGCAATAATTGAAAATAACCTAAAAATATGGAGTACTGTACTTGTGTAAAATACAAATTTTCTTTTTATATCTGGGGGAACAGAAATAATAGAGATGGTTGCTGGCTAGCGCAGGAGATGAAGGAGAATATTTTAAGTGACTTTTTAAAAGATTCTAAATCAGTGTCTAACTCCTACTTGTTGGAACATCAGCTTCATGAAGCAAGAGCATTTTGTTTTGTTCAGGGCTGGTTTCCAAGCTCTAGAACAGTGCTTAGCACAGAGAGGGCTTGATAAGCATTGTTGAACGAATGAATAAATGAATGAATGAATGAATGCTGTTTTACATAGTGGTCATGAAGTGAAGTAGAGTTGGAATGTGTTGACAGTAGTGAGAAGAGATTATAAACCCTAAATAGTGACTACGATGTGGGAGACTAATCCGAATCCCAGCCTGTTTAGTAGGGATCAGGGGTAAAACTGAAGTCAGAGCAACAGAGGGTTCTCAAGAGGTGAGGGAGAAGGTGAGGGAGATATCTCACCAGTTAAAAGCACCCAGGAGAGAAAGAGCAGCTAAAGTGCAGAACTTGAGGTGAATGAGGAGGGTCTGGAGCAGCTCTCAGAGCCTTTAACCTTTTCCAAAAGTTTAGGACTGTTCCTTACCATGGTCTTACTTCCTTTGAATAGTTGCCTGAATGTAAATAAAGTCCCCTTGTTCCTGCTAGGGAGGGATGTGCCCAAGTACATGACACCCTTAATCCCAGAACAGTTAGAATTATGGATTTCTGCCCTCAAATTTTAGTTCCATTTTTTTTTTTAAATATTTTATTTATTCATGAGAGACACAGAGAGAGGCAGAGACACAGACAGAAGGAGAAGGAGGCTCCATGCAGGGAGCCCGACGTGGGATTCGATCCCGGGACTCCAGGATCATGCCCTGGGCGGAAGGCAGGCGCTAAACCGCTGAGCCACCCAGGGATCCCCAAGTTCCAGTTTTTGAATGAAGCATTTTATAAACTCACTTGGGGAGAGGCAGAGAGTATATTTCACGTGCCTTGGTGTAGTTGTCTGAATTAGACAGACCGATGTGACTTTCAGAGTTGGGATGTGTAGTTGTGTGGTTTACATAGCTGAGCAAAGCAAAGTATAGATCGAGGCAGGCAATTCTTTAATTACAGGGAACTTTTAAACTGTGTTTTCTAGCAGCCACTGCTTCCCAGGGCGGGGGAGCACATTCCACAGGGCAACTACTTGTTGGGCCACCGGTTGCAGTGTTACTTGGTGAAGGAGACCCTGTCCCCACAGAGCCCATAACAAGGCCCTAAGGAGTGTTGGTGCAATTACCTGAGGCACCACAGAGCATAGAGAGCCTGCATGTCTTTCCTGACTCATGTAACACGGGAAAATTAGTTCTTTCTTTGCCTTTTTCAGATTGATTTGATTTCTCCTAAATTTCCCAGGCTGAGCTCTGTAACATGGGCTAAGGCTAGCTTCTAGGCCAATGACCACTACCGTCTAGTTGTAGTTTCCTATAGAAAGTTAGTTTTTCCCTGAGTTGGTAGCTCAGCTGTTTTATATCATAATGGGGTGGAAAAATGGCAGGCAGGCTGTCAAACCTGATGCAAATGCTATTTTATAAAAAGTGGTTTAAATTGGCTGAAGCTGTTTTTAGACTGATCAGTTAAAAAAATATGTAGGGCATCTTTCTGACTTGCAGAAACATAGCTCCCAAGAATTAGATTTTTCATTATATACTTTGGAAGAGGTTTGTAGGCGGGCATAGGATCCTCATGAAAACTGGATGAGGATTTGTTAATGTGGGAATATGTAAATTCGATTCAGCCTGCCCTCAATTAATAAGAAGGGACTTGTGAGCCAAGTGGGGAGAAAGGGAAAGCGATACTAGATACTAGAATGAATATACTTGCATCCCCTGAAGAGAGAAGCTTTGTTCTTGGTTTCCCCAGGGCTATTCTGAGTTGCAGGAATTTTGCCCTAAGACACCACAGGTAGGTTCCTTTAGCTCCTTGGTATTATAGTTACTCTCATTTTCAGCAGGAACAAAAGAGGGAAGTGGTATTTTGACCCTTGATAAAGGGATTTCAGGAGTAGCGGCTTGCAACTGGGGGAAGTTAACTTTATGAGTTCAGTGAAGACAGTTCCCTTGAGATGAGCCAAACCAGAAACTCAGAATTTCACTAAGAAACTTTGGAGTTTGTGCTTTATATTGATAGTCTGGGCTGCCCAAATGCCTTTCTTCTGTTCAAATCCTTGCTCTCAGCCATTTTTTTTTTTTTTTCTGGCTTAGGGCCAGTCTAGTATCTAACGTTTTTTAGTAGGCTCCGTGCCCAGCAGGGAGCCCAAATCAGGGTATGAACTCATAACCCTGAGATCAAGACCTGGGCTGAAGAGTCAGATGCTTTAACCGACTAAGCCACCAAGTGCCTCTCGGGGCCAGTCTAGACATAGTAAGTGTGCTGACCCTGCCCACCCAGGAGACGTCACGGCACAAAATGTGGTTGCTGCCTCTCCTCTCTCATTGTGCATTTAGGCTCTTTGAAGCCCATCTCTGGTATTAATCTAGATGAGACATCATATTCAACACACTCGATCACATTTGTTTTTTATATATATATTTTTTTAATATTTTTTTCTTTATTTATTTATGATAGTCACAGAGAGAGAGAGAGAGAGAGAGAGAGAGGCAGAGACACAAGCAGAGGGAGAAGCAGGCTCCATGCACCGGGAGCCCGATGTGGGATTCAATCCCGGGTCTCCAGGATCACGCCCTGAGCCAGAGGCAGGCACCAAACCACTGCGCCACCCAGGGATCCCACTCGATCACATTTGATAAAACATAAAGTAGATATTGGGAATGTATGTGAAAATGAGGAATATGTAAAGAGCTACCTTTGCATCTCCTCCTCCTGCTGACTATCAAGAATTCTAGTTAAGTTTAGGAGTGCCTACGTGGCTGAGTCAGTTAAGCATCCAACTCTTGATTATCGTTCAGGTCATGATCTCAGGGTCATGAGATCAAGCTGCACATCTGACTCAGTGCTCAGCAGGGAATCTGCTTAAGATTCTTTCTTCTTTTCCCTCTGGTCCTCTTCCCCCCTCCCTGTGCTCTTTCTTTCTCTATAATAAATAGATAATTTTAAAAAATTCTAGTCAAGCATATTCAGTATTTCTCTTTCTTCCCCAGATTTACTCTAAGACTTAGAGGATAAGGAATTGGGAGTGGAGTGAGGAGGAACAGAAGGTGATAATTAGATTTTGAGGGGTACCTTCAGGTGGTGTTGAGAAGAGATCTGATAGCAGGTACAATGCATGCAATTCATGCCATGGAGAAGGAGAGAGATTTTAGGAAGCATTGAAGTTCACTCAAGTTATTTTCGTGGTAGTAAGTGTTAGGGAAAAATAAGAATTGTACCTGAATTATTATTTTTTTTAAAATTTTGGTTGCGTGGTCCATGTTCTTTGACTACAATTCCATTTTGGTATCAAACCATATGAATCCACAGTGTTATAAGCACTATATTTGGTTCAACCACTTGGCCAATCCATGTGTATTGTTGAGTGTCTATTCTTTACCTTCTATGAGACAAGTAGGATTTGTTGTTTGAGCCCTGGAGGAATCTACTTGGGAAGATAAAAGATAGGAAATTTTATAGAGATGTTAGTCCTTTGCTATGTTGGTTGTTTACTATGGTGGAAAACCCATATTACAACAGGAGAGAGGCTAAATCGCACAAAAACTTTAATAGTAACTGTTTCTTGCCATAGGTAATTTCATTTTTGTTTGGCTTTGCAATGTATCTGAACTCTGGCCATCGTCCTTCCTGGCCTTTCTTCTTATAATATTCCAGCACTCTTGTTTGCCCCATTTAGGTTATCTTCCTCCCTTGATCTTGTACATCTTCCTTAATTCTGACTCCTTGCCTTTGCTCAGGGTTTCACCATCACTTAGAGACATCCTGTTATCATTCCTTTGTCTATTTGCATCCTACCCATGATTCACGAGAAGATACAGGGTCTGAAGGTGTATGAAACTTTTTCAGGGTCCCAAATTCACCAGGATCTACCTGTATTCATTGTATTCCCTTTTCAAGTGTTAGTTTACTTTATGCAGCTTAGTAATTAGACTTGGAGAGATGGAGGAACTCTTAGAGAGTATATCTGACCAGCTCCATTTGATTTTTCAGATGATGCAACTGAAGTTACAGCGATATGATGTTACTGACATTGGGAATATATGTTAACGTTTATAAGCTAAAAATTAGTACAAAAATAGCAAGTATTATTCTTGTAGTGGCAAAGTTATATCTGGGAGTCAAATCCTCTGACTCCTTCCTGCTTTATCCATTATTTCAAGCAGCCTCTACTAAATTGCTATCTGCTCAGTGTGAGTTGGGAAATCAAAATTTAGATGGAACCATCATGTGGCACCCACAATGTTCCAGGCACATTTGTTATAAATACTCTGTGAGATAATATATCACGCTCATTTTTACAAATGAGGACACTAGGCCTCAGAGAGGTTAAAACATTTGCCTAAGAACATACAGAAAACAATAGAAGCAATATGCAAATGTAGATCTGCCCAACTCAAAAGCTTGTGTGTTTTCTCTTTTCTCCATTTTTAGGTAAGCTCCATGCCCTGTGCAGAGCCCAACACAGAGCTCAAACTCAAAACCGCGAAATCAAGACCCGAGTGGAGATCAAGAGTCAGACACTCAACCGAGCAAGCCATGCAGGTGCCCTATGTTTTCTCCTTCCTTCTTACTCTTTCAGGCAGAGATGGGTTCTTTTCTCTTTTGATTCCTCAACACTTATTCTGTCTTTGGCCACAGTGTATGATCAGTCATGATGTTCTGCTTCGTTGATGGCTAAGTCCCCCATGGGAAGTCTCTCTGAACTTTGTCTTTTTCAATGGGTAATTTCCAAGGATGATCCATCCCACAAACTATTTTCTAATGATCCACAATCATTGAAATAAATCATCGGTTAAAAAGAGCTTCATATGCAATGGCTTTCTAAAGAAAGATGTGAGAATTTGGCTGAGAATTTTGAAGTCTTCAGCTGAAAGTTAACTCTTGAAATATATAAGACAATTCAGCTTATTTTTTAATGGGTGAATTCTGCATGATGATTGCCAAGAACAAAAATGAAATCTGAGGCTGTCACAACCCAAACTGATGTGAAGAGTTGCTTCTTGCCATATCACCAGATAGTAGATGCTGACAGGAACTCTCCTGGACAACACATAGATAGCAGTGTTCTGGGTACAGTGGGCTTTGGTCAACTAAAGAGGTTCTCATATTTCCAATGTCCATTCTCTTTCTGTCTCTCAGAGTATTCTCTTATTGAGCCTATACATTTTTTCTTTGGGCTTACTCAGCTGGCTTCATGAGATGCCACCTTATGCTGAGGCAGCCCTAAAAATGTATTAATGCTACACTTCTAGGGTAAATCTGTTCTTTAAGAGAACTAGTAGATACATAATGCTTTCAGGCCTAAAGAATGAATATAATTTAGGATTCCTAGTGGTATGGAAGGCTGGTGGAAAAGTTGTTGTTGGCTGAGTATCCATACATATGAAGTGGGGAAAGGAGGGAGTGTATTTTTTTAATTCTTTTTAGGTCTACGGTAGTAGCAATTGAATGCCATGTATTGAAAATGTACCCTAATTTGTAAGAGGTAGAAGGGCTGTGAGCTGAAGAGATAAGGAGAAAATTTCTAAGTTAAGGAGGTTCATGTTAAGACCAAAGTCATTTTGCATTACGGCCCTCTCTCCTATATAAAGTCCCACTACAGACATTACTCTTTGTGGCTGTGGGTACTTTTGTGCCTTTGCCATTTGTTTACTTCTGTATCACTCCTGTTGATTCAGCAGCAGCCCCGTATTGTATTCACCTTGAATACATTTCAAGCATTCCTGTATTTTCTTTCATTCTTATTCTGGCAAGTACTTTGAGTGATTTAATCTCAAATGGTAATCTACACAAAGATGACCCTCAGGCATACACTGTACATAAGAGGGTAGCCTTCATCCAATTTTACCTGTCACTACCTATCCTTTTCATCTAATGATGTGAGAGTCTATTTGCCAAACAATTGCAGTTTGGACTGTGGTTCTGAAGAATGTCATTGGCAGATAGGTTCATATGGCCTCTGGGGATAGCATCTCCTGCTGGCTCTCCTAATGCTCCCATGTGTATTCTTTTCACTGCCAAAGTGTTCTCCCATTCATCTGAACCATCAACTTTCCCAATAATCTGTCTTTTAAAATAGCAGCCATTGTCTTTCTGTGTCCCCTGAGGATAGAAATGCTAAAAAAAAAAAAAGAAAAGAAAAAAAAATAGGCTTTCTGTTTCTATAGTGTGCAGCTACTGAGAGAAGAGTTCTTGACCAGACCACATCTATTTCTAAAATGGTGTTACAGAACCCTGACTAATTACAGCAAGGGCAGGAGGGGCAGTCTGATGGCCAATTCCAATGCATTTTCGTCCTGTAGGTTGGAGGGTTTGTTCAGTTGATGTCTGTCACAAACCACTTATTCATGTCTCCTGGTGTTCTCTGCAATGTCTTGGCTGCTGAGGGACTCTGGAGTAATTTAAGACCTATTCTTGCCCTTAAAGAGTTTACAATCAAGCCATCCATTCAAGATTATGTATGATATACCTCTAATGTACAACACATTGTGTCAGGGCATTAAGTAGTGTCGTTGGGTGATCACAATACAGTAAGATTAGTTTTATACAAAACATTACACAATGTCATATGCAAAAAATGACACGAGTATACTATAAATGTTTAGAGGCAAGGATTATGTAACTGTTCCACAAGTATACCAGAGTTGCTCTTATTTTTTCTTTCCCATCCTCAATTTTGCTCCCCTTTTCATCTCCAAGTAATGTCATTTTAGCCAGTAAAACTAAAATATCAATCTTTTATTTACCTCTTTTGCCTCCACTCTCCCAGCCAGATTTGTCAATTCTATATGATAACATCTCACAAAATATGCCTTTCCTTCTCTTCACTGCCCCTACCCACTTCCTCAAGTGCATCTCTTTTCATTTGTAATTTGGGTTCTTGCAATAATTTCTACGTGTTTGATCTGGATATCCTGCTTCTTCATCTAATTCATACTCTACACTGCTATCAGAGTTACAATTCTGATTTTATTTGACTTTTATTTCTTTAATTGTTCATAGGAAAAATGTTCAACTATAGAAGCATTCTTTTTTCTATAGAAAGTAAGTAAATATTTTAGGCTTTGTGGGCACTATAGTCATTGTCACAACTACTCACCTTTGCCATTATAGTGCAAAAGCAGTCACAGATGATACACAAACAAACAATTGGGCATTGCTGGATACCAAGAAAAGCTTATTTATGGACACTGATAGTTTAGTTTCATAGAATTTACATGTAATAGTATCCTTCATAAGAAAGATAAATGAAACAATATCCTTCTTTTGATTTTTTTTTTAACAAGCTAAAAATGTAAAAGCTATTCCTAGTTTATGAGCTGTACAAAACAAATGGTTGGCCGGATTTGGTCCACAAGCCAAACCATGGCCTACAGTCTTATCCTTCTTTGTCTCCCTGATGTCTCATTACCTCCACTCCTTTATCTTCTCTCCAGTCCTTTGCTTCTGCTGCAACTGACTATTCACCTGTTTATGTACATGTTACATTCTTTCATACTTCTCTTTCTGTGAGTTTTTTTTTTTAACATTTGACTGTCCTTGAGTAAGAGTATTCAATACTGGATCTTAGGGAATTTTTTCATATCCTTGAAACCAGCCCATGGAGCATTTGTACTTCATTTTCCAGAAAGTTATGCCCCTGTGAACATTCAATATTATCTCCCAAATTATCAAGAACAGTGAAGGGCTGATATTTTATGCTGTTTGTGTGGTAACTTGCTTTTTAAGGGGGGAACCTTATAATGTGATATAGTATATCATAATAAGATCTTAATTCACAAATTTCAACACCTTATGTTAATATTCATTTTGTACTTAAACCTTTTCTTTTAGAAATGAATTAGGTGGTCTCTTATAGTGTATTTTACTACCTTTCAATACAGGCTAAAAAGTAGTCTAATGACAGAAAACCAATGCCAAGTTATACTCTATGGTGTACATTAGTGTCTTTAGCTCTTTGTAAAGCTAATGAACGACCAAATCACCTTTGCAAAGTGGTTGATACTGTGAAATACATGGGTTTCTGGGTTATTATCCAGCCATTGAAACCCATTTTAAATGTAGAAACATGTAGATTCTGTCCAGCCTCATTGATGTCTTAAAGATGATAGTACTTAATATTTATATCATAAAGGTACCCTTTTTAAGTACAATGTGTTACAATACAATGTTTTTATGTTGTCAAATCTCGAGAAAATATGCTGGATCGGAGGAGGGGCAAGCTGGCAGAGGAGTAGGGTCTCCAAATCACCTGTCCCCACCAAATTACCTAGATAACCTTCAAATTATCCTGAAAATCTATGAATTCGGCCTGAGATTTAAAGAGAGAACAGTTGGAATGCTACAGTGAGAAGAGTTCGTGCTTCTATCAAGGTAGGAAGACGGGAAAAAAGAAATAAAGAAACAAAAGGCATCCGAGGGGGAGGGGCCCCGCGAGGAGCCAGGCTGAGGCCGGGGCGAGTGTCCCCAGGACAGGAGAGCCCCGTCCCGGAGGAGCAGGAGCTGCACCAACCTTCCCGGGCGGAAAGGGGCTCGCAGGGAGGTGGAGCAGGACCCAGGAGGGCGGGGATGCCCTCGGGCTCCAGGGGACAGTAACAGACACCTGCGCCCCGGGAGAGTGCGCCGAGCTCCCCAAGGGCTGCAGCGCGCACGGCGGGACCCGGAGCAGCTCGGAGGGGCTCGGGGGCGGCTCCACGGAGGGGGCTGCGGCGCGGGAGCGCGAATCCAACAGCGCAGGCTCCGGAGCACAGGGCGCCGGGACACAGCCCAGGATCTGGCCTCCCCCCGGGACAGGCAGAGGCCGGGAGGGCCCAGGACAGCGAGGACGCTCCTGCCCCAGCTGAGCAGATCAGCGGCCCCGCCCCGGAGCCTCCAGGCCCTGCGGACAGAGAGCTGCGGAGGTACTGCGGGGGCTGACTCCAGGGCTCCAGAGCTGGCCGCTGCCCCTGTTGCTGTTGCTCCTGGGGCCTCACGGGGTAAACAACCCCCACTGAGCCCTGCACCAGGCGGGGGGCAGAGCAGCTCCCCCAACTGCTAACACCTGAAAATCAGCACAACAGGCCCCTCCCCCAGAAGACCAGCTAGACGGACAAGTTCCAGGGGAAGCCAAGGGACTTAAAGTACACAGAATCAGAAGATACTCCCCCGTGGTTCTTATTGTTTTGTTTTGTTTTGTTTTGCTTTTTGATTTGTTTCCTTCCCCCACCCCCTTTTTTTCGTTTTTTCTTTTTCTTTTTTCTTTTTTTTCGTTTTTTCTTCCTTTTTTTTCCTCTTTCTCTTTCTTTCCTTCTTTCTCTCCTCTCTTTTTCTCCTTTTCCCAATACAACTTGCTTTTGGCCACTCTGCACTGAGCAAAATGACTAGAAGGAAAACCTCACCTCAAAACAAAGAATCAGAAACAGTCCTCTCTCCCACAGAGTTACAAAATCTGGATTACAATTCAATGTCAGAAAGCCAGTTCAGAAGCACTATTATACAGCTACTGGTGGCTCTAGAAAAAAGCATAAAGGACTCAAGAGACTTCATGACTGCAGAATTTAGAGCTAATCAGGCAGAAATTAAAAATCAATTGAATGAGATGCAATCCAAACTAGAAGTCCTAACGACGAGGGTTACCGAGATGGAAGAACGAGTGAGTGACATAGAAGACAAGTTGATAGCAAAGAGGGAAACTGAGGAAAAAAGAGACAAACAAAAGACCATGAAGATAGATTAAGGGAAATAAACGACAGTCTGAGGAAGAAAAACTTACGTTTAATTGGTGTTCCCGAGGGCGCCGAAAGGGACAGAGAGCCAGAATATGTATTTGAACAAATACTAGCTGAAAACTTTCCTAATCTGGGAAGGGAAACAGGCATTCAGATCCAGGAAATAGAGAGATCCCCCCCCTAAAATCAATAAAACCCGTTCAACACCTCGACATTTAATAGTGAAGCTTGCAAATTCCAAAGATAAAGAGAAGATCCTTAAAGCAGCAAGAGACAAGAAATCCCTGACTTTTATGGGGAGGAGTATTAGGGTAACAGCGGACCTCTCCACAGAGACCTGGCAGGCCAGAAAGGGCTGGCAGGATATATTCAGGGTCCTAAATGAGAAGAACATGCAACCAAGAATACTTTATCCAGCAAGGCTCTCATTCAAAATGGAAGGAGAGATAAAGAGCTTCCAAGACAGGCAGCAACTGAAAGAATATGTGACCTCCAAACCAGCTCTGCAAGAAATTTTAAGGGGGACTCTTAAAATTCCCCTTTAAGAAGTTCAGTGGAACAATCCACAAAAACAAGGACTGAATAGATATCATGGTGACACTAAACTCATATCTATCAATGGTAACTCTGACGTGAACGGCTTAATGACCCCATCAAAAGGCACAGGGTTTCAGATCGGATAAAAAAGCAGGACCCATCTATTTGCTGTCTACAAGAGACTCATTTTAGACAGAAGGACACCTACAGCCTGAAAATAAAAGGTTGGAGAATCATTTACCATTCAAATGGTCCTCAAAAGAAAGCAGGGGTAGCCATCCTTATATCAGATAAACTAAAATTTACCCCGAAGACTGTAGTGAGAGATGAAGAGGGAAACTATATCATACTTAAAGGATCTATTCAACAAGAGGACTTAACAATCCTCAATATATATGCCCCGAATGTGGGAGCTGCCAAATATATCAATCAATTAATAACCAAAGTGAAGAAATACTTAGATAATAATACACTTATACTTGGTGACTTCAATCTAGCTCTTTCTACCCTCGATAGGTCTTCTAAGCACAACATCTCCAAAGAAACGAGAGCTTTAAATGATACACTGGACCAGATGGATTTCACAGTTATCTACAGAACTTTACATCCAAACTCAACTGAATGCACATTCTTCTCAAGTGCACATGGAACTTTCTCCAGAATAGACCACATACTGGGTCACAAATCGGGTCTGAACCGATACCAAAAGATTGGTATCATCCCCTGCATATTCTCAGACCATAATGCCTTGAAATTAGAACTAAATCACAACAAGAAGTTTGGAAGGACCTCAAACACTTGGAGGTTAAGGACCATCCTGCTAAAAGATGAAGGGGTCAACCAGGAAATTAAGGAAGAATTAAAAAGATTCATGGAAACTAATGAGAATGAAGATACAACCGTTCAAAATCTTTGGGATGCAGCAAAAGCAGTCCTAAGGGGGAAATACATCGCAATACAAGCATCCATTCAAAAACTGGAAAGAACTCCAATACAAAAGCTAACCTTACACATAAAGAAGCTAGAGAAAAAACAGCAAATAGATCCTACACCCAGCAGAAGAAGAGAGTTAATAAAGATTCGAGCAGATCTCAACGAAATCGAGACCAGAAGAACTGTGGAACAGATCAACAGAACCAGGAGTTGGTTCTTTGAAAGAATTAATAAGATAGATAAACCATTAGCCAGCCTTATTAAAAAGAAGAGAGAGAAGACTCAAATTAATAAAATCATGAATGAGAAAGGAGAGATCACTACCAACACCAAGGAAATATAAACGATTTTAAAAACATATTATGAACAGCTATACGCCAATAAATTAGGCAATCTAGAAGAAATGGACACATTCCTGGAAAGCCACAAACTACCAAAACTGGAACAGGAAGAAATAAAAAACCGAACAGGCCAATAACCAGGGAGGAAATTGAAGCAGTCATCAAAAACCTCCCAAGACACAAGAGTCCAGGGCCAGATGGCTTCCCAGGGGAATTCTATCAAACGTTTAAAGAAGAAACCATACCTATTCTCCTAAAGCTGTTTGGAAAGATAGAAAGAGATGGAGTACTTCCAAATTCGTTCTATGAGGCCAGCATCACCTTAATTCCAAAACCAGACAAAGACCCCACCAAAAAGGAGAATTAAGACCAATATCCGTGATGAACATGGATGCAAAAATTCTCAACAAGATACTGGCCAATAGGATCCAACAGTACATTAAGAAAATTATTCACCATGACCAAGTAGGATTTATCCCCGGGACACAAGGCTGGTTCAACACCCGTAAAACAATCAATGTGATTCATCATATCAGCAAGAGAAAAACCAAGAACCATATGATCCTGTCATTAGATGCAGAGAAAGCATTTGTCAAAATACAGCATCCATTTCTGATCAAAACTCTTCAGAGTGTAGGGATAGAGGGAACATTCCTCAACATCTTAAAAGCCATCTATGAAAAGCCCACAGCAAATATCATTCTCAATGAGGAAGCACTGGGGAGCCTTTCCCCTAAGATCAGGAACAAGACAGGGATGTCCACTCTCACCACTGCTATTCAACATAGTACTGGAAGTCCTAGCCTCAGCAAATAGACAACAAAAAGACATTAAAGGCATTCAAATTGGCAAAGAAGAAGTCAAACTCTCCCTCTCAAAACTAAAAGACAACCTACAGAATGGGAGAAGATATTTGCAAATGACGTATCAAATAAAGGGCTAGTTTCCAAGATCTATAAAGAACTTCTTAAACTCAACACCAAAGAAACAAACAATCCAATCATGAAATGGGCAAAAGACATGAACAGAAATCCCACAGAGGAAGACCTAGACATGGCCAACACGCACACGAGAAAATGCTCTGCATCACTTGCCATCAGGGAAATACAAATCCAAACCACAATGAGATACCACCTCACACCAGTGAGAATGGGGAAAATTAACAAGGCAGGAAACAACAAATGTTGGAGAGGATGCAGAGAAAAGGGAACCCTCTTACACTGTTGGTGGGAATGTGAACTGGTGCAGCCACTCTGGAAAACTGTGTGGAGGTTCCTCAAAGAGTTAAAAATAGACCTGCCCTACGACCCAGCAATTGCACTGTTGGGGATTTACCCCAAAGATACAGATGCAGTGAAACACCGGGACACCTGCACCCCGATGTTTCTAGCAGCAATGTCCACAATAGCCGAACTGTGGAAGGAGCCTCGGTGTCCATCGAAAGATGAATGGATAAAGAAGATGTGGTTTATGTATACAATGGAATATTCCTCAGCCATTAGAAACGACAAATACCCACCATTTGCTTCAACGTGGATGGAACTGGAGGGTATTGTGCTGAGTGAAGTAAGTCAATCGGAGAAGGACAATCATTATATGTTCTCATTCATTTGGGGAATGTAAATAAAAGTGAAAGGGAATATAAGGGAAGGGAGAAGAAATGTGTGGGAAATATCAGAAAGGGAGACAGAACATAAAGACTCCTAACTCTGGGAAATGAACTAGGGGTGGTGGAAGGGGAGGAGGGCGGGGGGTGGGAGTGATTGGGTGACGGGCACTGGGTTTATTCTGTATGTTGGTAAATTGAACACCAATAAAAAATAAATTTATTTAAAAAAAAAGGAAGATGGCACCCCCCCAAAAAAATGCTGGATCTAGTGGATCATATTACCCATTCTGAATCAGATGAAACTTTAAAATGTCTTAATATAGCATTAGTTATCCACGCTACAATAAGAATTTACCACCAAATTAGTACTTAGTTGGTGAGAAGTCAGGGTGTTACTGGATCCTCTGCTGAGATCCACCAAGTCCAAACTCAAGGTATGAGCAAGGCTGTATCCCTAACTGGTGGATCAGGGGAGGAAACTGTTTCCAAGTTCATTCAGATTTTTGGATGAATTCAGTTCCTTGCACTTGTAGAACTGAGATTTCTTTTCCTTGCTGGTTGTGAGTCAAGGACTGGTATTTGCTTCCAGAAGCCCATGCTTTCCGAATGGCCCCACACATGGCAGGTTGAGCCTTTTTCCTACTTCTCACTACTTCTCTCTTTGCCTCCAGGCAGAGACTGCTCTCTCCTTGTGAGGGCTCATGTGATTAGATTTGGCCACCTAGATAATTGAGAAAAACCTCCCTATTTTAATGTTAATAACCTTGATTACATTTGCAAAGTTCCTCTTTCTGTGTAGTACAACACAGAGTCCAGGGATCAAGGCATGGACACCTTTGGAGTGCCATTCTGCTTACAAATATTACTATTTTATTTCTTGGTGGCTGGAAAATTTATTAGGTTAACAGAAGTAATTAAACAATAACATGAAAATAACTGTTTTATTTATTGTGGAATAAAGATCTCCACATTACTGCCTTTATCACCTCCATAAACTCTCTATTTCAGACTTCTGTCTCTGATGTAGAAGAGGTAATGAGCAAGCATGACAATAGGTACCAAGAGTTAGTTTATAGAAGCTTCTGGTTGGTCAATGTTCATCTCAAAGGCTGGAAGCAACCCTAGAAATAGAGCTTTTTTTCCAAGTTTTTTCCTTTTCTGCTATCACAAGGATGGAATGAGCGAATGAAAAATTGACTTCTAGCTAACTTAGATATAATAGTAACTAACATTATGTCATTTGTATTTACGAGGCTGTTTAACTCTTCACATACACGGTCGTATTTGACATTCACAACAATTTCGTGACATAGACGTTCTGTCCGATATTATACAGCTAAAGAGACATTAAAGAAGTTCAGTGATAAGCCCAAGGCTTCTAAGTGGCAAAGCTAAGATTTTTAAAAAATCAGATGCAAAGGCTGTGAAAGACAGGAAAAAAAAGTGCTTATTGAGGTTTATGCATGAAAATATCGTGAGAGTTTATAAGGCTTCTTACCAAAAACAGCAATCTTCTGCCCCTATCACTCCCATTTTCACCTCCCAAAGAATTGCTTCCAGTTGTTTTATTTGCCTCCCTTCATAACTTTATATAACATGTGTATACTACTATTTCTTGATTTTTCAGTTTTAGTACTTGCCTTTGGAAGATGAGGATTTAAGTCTCTCATTGCCTTGCCTCACTTCTTAAAACAAATCCCATTTTTTTCCATCTTGTCATTTTGGACATCTTTTGGGGCATTTTTTTCTCACTGTTTCTTCTCTTCTATCCTCTCAATTGAATTTTTATTTGCACACTATCAGTTTTAATTTCCAGGTTTTGCTTGTTTCATCCGAATGTTACTTTTGCATATTGTCAATTCTATGAAGATATTAATGATATATTTACATATGTATATTTTTTTGTTTTTTCCCCCAAGTTTTCTCTGTTTTGACTTCTGCTTTTCAAGTTGTTTTTTATTAGCTTTCTGCCTATTTTTGGCCCTCTGCTCATATTTAAGATAATGGAAGCTCTGTTGGCAGGACTGGTTACTTGTGGACTTCCTTGGATGGTGTCATAATGGGGAATCATCAGTTTTGTAGCTTAGACATTTTCTCTAGGGCTGGCCAGATTTCTAAGACTAATAGCATTCTGAGGACTTGGTAAGGAAAGAGAACTTCAAGTGGTGGTAGTGGTAGGTATTTCAAGATTATAAATGTAGACTTTCGCATTTTCTCACTTTTCTTCGTATCACATTCCTATTTTTACCACTGCTTTCTGTCCTCTAGAGTAGAGACCCTCTGTTTTCTTCTCCAGGGAATAAGTCTCTAATCTTCTGATGGAGTATACATGTTCACTGAATCTGAGAGATGACCTTGGGATTTAAGTCCTGTGTAAGCAGACTTTGATCTGTTTGTCTCGTTTGGAGCCACATCTTTACATCCACCCTCAGAGGTGACAGGATGCCCTTGCTAAGATTTTTGTAGGGTTCTGCAGTATAAATCAAATTGCTGCTCACTTGCATTCTCTACTTAATTTAGGATTCAGCATTTGGGGTTTACCCTTGAGCATCTGCCTTCCAACTTCTATAATGTTGTAGCTATTGCCTTCCCTCCTTGTAATTATGAGATTATACTTTAAAAAAATTGTTTTTCTATCATCTCAGTACATTGTAAAAGGGAACAGAGGTAAACACTTGTGCGTACCCTGCCATCCACCATCTCTCACTGGAGTCTGTGCCAATTGCGTTATTGATTTGGGTGTGTTGTCCTTTCAGGGCCTATTCAGTTGACATTGGCAGTTTGAATTGTTCATTCAGATGAGCAAATAAGAATCAAGGGTAAGAGCAATACACAAGGGCCTGACTTACTCCAGGGTCTCATGGAGTACACTGGTGTTGGGTATAGATTTTTCAGATGCAAATATCAACACCTGCTCTTCTTTCCCCAACAGTAGCCTTCAGAAGCAGTTCTAATGCTGCCACTTAGCTTAGCTCAGCAAAGGCTCCTACAAGAAGTGTGTAAATTGTGGTTGAGTGCCCTCTAGACTCTTCAAGGGAAAGGACCAGAGACATGTCTTTCTAATTGTGTCCCCTCAAGAAAGAAGAAATCCAATTACCTGCACAAATCCAAGCATTAAAGGAACATACCTAGGTTTTTATCTCCTCTGCAGTAACGGTGCCATTGACAAGTTACCAGGGATTTCTAAAGGCAGATGGGAAACAAATGTTACAGTAATAGGTGGCAGACTGTGCTTTAATTTGAAAACTCTTAGTTCTCTTGAATTGTGCTTTTCCTTGAATTGACCAGTTATTTGATAACTACTCATAAAGCACTAGCTTTAGGCCAGAGTATGAGGCTCATGGTGTTGGAACTCAAAAGACATGTGGGGTAGTAACTACCAAAGTGCTTGGCATTTCTTCGAACTATTGACCTCGATAAATATTTGTTAAAGTGAAAATGTAGGCATTGCTTTCAAATAGTCTGTTCACTAAACAGCAAGGCAAAGGCATTTTGTGAGAGCACACAGAAGAAGCTTCAGGTAGGTCAGAAACCTAGAGTACTAATCAGGTGAAAATTAATTGTTAACCTGACTTCCCTCCTATGCATGCCTGAAAAATTTGACCAATTTAAGGGGAAAGTAAATAATTGCCTCGGAAAATGTTGTGAAAAATATTCAAGGCATTGAATGCTGTTTGGTATGGCTGGACATATCAGGACTGCATATTCGGCATCCTAAATGATTCTCTAAATAAACAAGAAAAAAGTCTGGATCTTAAGGCCCTCATGTGTAAGTTGGATATTTTCTCTTTTGTTTCTCTGTGCAATAAGGATATAAACTTGGGCAATAAGGATATAAACTTTGGCTTGCAAGTATTGTATATAAGGTAATTCTGAATAAACTGTTTTGACTAGAGTAGCTAAATTGTTCAGTCAAAAACCCACTTCTATAACAGGTTTGGGTGACACATTAAATCGGGAATGCCTTAGTTTCATATATGATGAAATGGATGTATTCACCCAGTTATCTTGTCATCATGTGAATATAGTAGTAATCTGGGGATCAATTCATAAAATTAATGTAAAACACTCAAGGAATTTTGTACCATGTATCCTTTCCTGATAAGTTTAGTCTTGAAAAATAAATGCTGTCATTCAAAGGGAAATATTTAAACTGTTTCAATATGTGTGGCAGGTACAGTTGACTTAGCCACAAACTCACCTTTCTACTGGTGGTACATTTCCCAGACCCTCTTTTCCATTGATCTCAAGGGAGGTTCTGTCAATAGGAGACCTTCATGGAGTATTAGAAGGCAAGAGGGCAGTAGAAGCCACAGAAGTAGCAGTAGGGTCACGGTTCTTGTTTAGTACCTTCACTGGCATCAGCAACAAGTGTAGTCCCTTGGGTTCCTACAAAGGCATTAGCAGCTTCTTGATCTGTGTAGTCAGTGTTACCCTCCCTTTTTTGCTTCCTGAGAACTTCTAGTACTTTTCTAACTAATATCTTGCATTAAATCTCTTTCTCCATGGCTATGTAGACAGGTTTCTGTTTACCTCCTTGGGCACTGACTAATAAAGAACAGAATTCCTTAAAACTAAAATTGGAATTTTCCTGTGCCTTTTGATAAAGTGTTCCATGATTTCTAGATGTTGGCCTTATGCTCTGGTTTCTCTACCTCTTAGTTTTCTGGGGAAATTGGTTTAGTCTTATTTGGAGGTAATTTCTATAACTATATAGATATTATTTCCATATAATCAAATAGTCTTCAACCTTATATGAATATACCACACTTTATATATCTACCTTTCTATTATTAGTATATAATATTATATATTTAAATGGTATGTGGGTATGTGTTATATATAATATATAACGTAAAAATATATATTATATATTTAAATGTTCTTGATTTAGTTATCTATTGTATCATGTTCACCCAAAACCTAGTGGCTTAGGAAAACATTTTATCTCTGTTTCTGTGGATCAGGAATCTGGTGTGGCTTAGCTGAGTCGTTTGTCTCAAGGTCTCTATCAAGACTGCAGTCAAAGTGTTGGCTGGTGCATGGTCTCATTTGAGAGCTTAGCAAGCAGAGGACCTGCTTTCAACATATGGTTTTCGATAGGATTCAGTTCCTCATGGGCTGTTGGACTAAAGGTCTAAATTCCTCACTAGTTGTTATTCAGAAGCTGAGTACTCCTTCCTCATCGCATGTATTTGTCAATAGGGGAGCTCACAACATGGTATGGTGCCTGGCCTTATCTTAGAAAACAGGAGGGAAGAAGAGAAGAGGAAAGAGGAGAGGAGATAGAGAAAGAGAGAGAGAGAGGAAGGGGGATTGAAAGAGAGAGAGGGTCATAGTCTTTATAATCTCATTCAGCAGTAAAATCCCATCACTTTTTCCATATTCTGTTTGGTAGAAGCAGGTCACTACATCCAGCCCACACACAAAGAGAGAGGAACTACACAAGCACATGAATACAAGAAGCTGAGGATCATTTGGATCCATTTCAGAAGATGCCAGGCACATCACTATTCTAAAGAAACAGTATATTCCTTGATTTTTGCTTCAGTGCTTAGGAAAATATTGATGATAGTTGGGCTTGTATATAGTATAGAGACAGCAGAATTATTTAGTTTCAGTGACTATGCATATAAACTTACAAGCAGTAGTAACAGGCAGCCAAACAAATTAACCCACCTGCCTTTTCATTCTGGAATATGTATTTATTTCTTGAGATTGTAATTAACACATTGGTTACTAATTATATATTATATGAAATCACCACATAAATGAATCATCTTAGCTGTTACTAGCTTATCTGAGAGGTTTTTTTTTCTTTAGTTATAAAGAGAATTTTAGGATCTTCAAGTCAGCCTCCACTCTGGAATCATGCCCTAATGGCCACAGAAATGGAAAACACTCCACCTGCAGACTTTGAGATAAAATAATCCCCATTTCCAGGGGGTGTGGAAATGTCTGCTTTTGATGGGATCTTTCAAAATTGCATCATGCTTGCACTTCAGTTTCTCCCCTAAATCTTGATAAATAGCGAAGTGCTCTCTTTGGATAGGGGCAAGTTTCCGCTGTTAAAGACATCTGTACAGCGACCCTGTGCTATCTCTTACAAGTCCTGCCAATGCTTTTATCATTTCAAATCTAAAAAAGGCTTAAAGAGGCTTCGTTAAAACCCTCTCTATGAAAAGTCAAAATCCTTCAATAAGTCAGAATGAGATGCAGCTATATAAAGACACGGAAGTTACATTATTTTCCAGGTAGGGAATGTATTGGCTATGCTGTACCACACTACATTTGAAGAAGAAAGTTTTATATAAATCTGAAATATCAAGCATATCAGCACACAGATTTTAAATATACGCATTAAAACATTTGGTGCAAGACTTTGCCCTGCATGAAAGCAGAGATAGATTACCCAGGTGGTGAGATTTGAAGAGCAATAGGAAAACCAATATACCCTAGACAGACTCTAAATCCACTTTGACTCTGATACCTGGTATTCTGTTATTTAAGAGCCACTGCTATGGATCAACTCATTGTTCCCTTTCCAAATGCAAATGCCTCTGTAAAGAAAAACATGTAATTAATTTTCAGAACTCAGTACCTTTGGATAAACTAATTAATTTCTTTTCATAGGACTGTGCTTGATGGATGGCAGAAGGTAGGGGGAAGGAATCTCAGTACCTTCCTCAGGCAAGTGGATGGAGAGTGAGCATCACAAGGCAGTTAAGTCATTGGGAGCAGATGGCACACTGGAGGGGGATAAGAAAACCCTATGAATCAAATATTTATTTGTGTGTCAGATACTGTGTGAAGTATGACATATACCTTATATAATCTGATCCCCACACCTCCCTTGCATGGTTAGAAGTGGCAGAGCTGGGATTCAGCCTCAGCTCTGACTCTAAATACAGTACCCTTTTAATCACACTTTCTCAGAATAACTCCAAAATTTAAAGTGGGAAGCCCCAAAGATAGAATTGGCAACTTATTTTCTTAAGTGTATGTATGGTGAAAGAGAGAGCCATCCTACACTGGGAATGAGATGCCTGTTACTGTGTTGAAAGAGATCATATTTGGATCCATTTCTCGTTCCCATGGAAGATGTTTGTTTGGTTATCTTAGAATTTTTGTCTTGCATGCTTCAGGCCATTTGGCATAGATGGCTGAAGGGAGCTGTGAGGGACTGCATTTGCTTATATGATTCCTTCTCTTCCTGCAAATGTCAGACCAAACTACATTCTCAGAGGCAGAAGCAAACAATAATTGATGTTCATATTAGTAACCCTAAAACATCAAGAAAATGTCAAATTGTGTTCAGTGTCTCTCTCTCTATATATAAGGAGACAAAAATATGCATCCTATTTTTCATAGACATTTTTAATGTGTTTATTTTTTCTAAGTTTTGGTGTCTAAATCCATTAGTGTCAATTCATTCCTTGACATGTTGCTTAATTTTTAAAAATGACTAAGTGGTGTTTGGAGTGATTCTCATCCTCAAGGATTTCTACTCTTATTTATTCAACATATTTATTAAGGACCTACTGGATGTTGGGTAGAAGTCTAGAGGCTACATATAAAGCACTGAGCAAAATCATACAGATTAATAAGACTTGAAAAAAAAAGATAAGATAATTTACATACTTCTAGTACTATAGGATTCCAGGGATAAGGGAAAACATGGAAAAGAAGCTTTTGGGAACTCTGCACTTGGCCAAATAAAGGCAGATTTTAATTTCCAGAAGGGTTTAAACTTTAATTTTAAAAAATTAAAATTGTTGTCTGGATTACATGTCTTTCTCCCTAAGGATACCAGCCTGATATCTACAATCCATCCATCCATCCATCCATCCATCCATCCATCCATCCATCCAACAAATGCTTAAGGTCCTGCTATATGCAGGACAATGGCTTGGGTCTTGTTAATACAATGATGAACAAAAGAGCAGACCCTGACCCTCATGGGAAAATTTACATGTTGCAATGTTGGTTTACATGTTGCTAAAGAGGAAAATAAAGCATTATATGATAGCATACATATTGAAAGACCTCTCTTGGAGATGACATTCATGCTTGAAACCAGACATATGAGAAAGAGAAAGGCAACTGAAGATGTGAAAGAGGAACATTGCTAGCTCAGCATTCAGCCTTCACAGGGGCCAAAGGTGAGGATGAGATGGCATGTTTAATAATGGAAACAAGGCTGGCATGACAGAAGCATTGTGAGGGAGGATGGCAAGCATGTGGGGTGGGAGACGTGGGCAGGATTTAGCTCGTCCAGTGCCTTGTAAGCCACAGCGAAGAGCTTGAGTTTTATTCTAAACCCAAAGGAAGCACGAATTGATTTTAAGCAGGGGGTGATTCAACTTATGTTTATAAATGTCATTTTGGCTGCTTTGTGGAGAATGGCTTGGAGAAGAGGGTGAGAAACTATGAGGAGGCTTTAGGGATAGACCATTCACAGGCTTTGCGCTTGGCCAAAGTAGCAGATCATGTACCTGGAGTCAGTAGCACTAACTTGCTTTTTTTTGCCTGAAACACTTACTCCTCTTTTGGTTTAGAGACACTGCATCAACTCATCAACTGATAACCTTTATCTAAGGACCACTCTGACTCAGTTGACTGTTGAAGCCGGTATCCAGTTTAACTCAAAGTGGGGTCTTTTTTTTCCTAACTGTTGAGTGGTCTCTTTTCCTTCTTTTTGTTATTGTTGCTACTGCTATTGTTGCTATCCTTTTCTAGCCTTCCTTGATTCCTCTAGGCAATCTTTGTTATTTCATGCCACAACTACTCTCCCATTTTCCAGCTCAAAGAAGCTTTTCATATACTTAATCTTGTTAAGTCAAAATTTACATTGTCCACAGTATGTACTATGTAGAGAGTAGAAGAAATGGTTCTCCTATGATAAAGGAGATTATATCATGCTCACCATTTAACAATATATATAACATTAATATAACATAATATAACATTAATATAACATAAGGAGACTGCTAAGTGTGAGAATTATGATTGCCAAGGGCATGTGGGTTCAACTGATGTTGAGGAGGTAATATGCCAGGTCAGAGAAGGAGGCAGTTGTTCCAGGTTGGAGGAAAGTTTGCCTTGAATTGGCTTACCATGCTCAGGGGTCCATTTCACAGCCTATAGGCAGAGTGAGTCCTGCCCTTCCTTCAGAGTAGAGAGAGGAATAGATGTCAAGGATACAGACTCCCTAGGCTGTATAGATCTATTTGACTGTCATGACAAAACGCCATAAACGAGTGGCTTAAAAAAGACATTTTCTTACAGTTGTGGAATTTCCAAAAAAGTCCAAGATCAGGATGTCACCATGGTCAGTTTCTAATGAGACCTCTCTACCTAGCTTTGCAGATGACCATCTTTTCATTGCGTCCACACATAGAAGAAAGAGAGAGAGCAAGAGAGCAAGCTCTCTGGTATTTCTTCTTATTCCAGTTCTAACTCCATCATGAGGGCCACCCCCGCATGACCTCATCTAAAGCTAATTACTCCTATCAGCCCCACCTCCAAATATCATCACATTGGGTGTTAGATTTGCAATATATAAATTTTAGGGGATGCAAGTTTATAACAGATTGTATCAAGTCTTCCTGGAATATGTTATCACAACCTTTTATGCTTCCCTTTCATAGGATGTATAAAATATGCATACATATCATGTGATTATATATTATATGATATAAAGTGTGTGTGTGTATATATATATATAAATTTTGTGTATGTCTCTTCTATGAGACCAGGCTCCATAGACACAGGGACTCAGTCCTTTGCTCATTATTTTATCTCTGTTTAAATGATAGGTAGCTGGGCAGCCCAGGTGGCTCAGCGGTTTAGCGCCACCTTCAGCCCAGGGTGTGATCCTGGAGACCTGGGATCGAGTCCCAGGATGGGTTTCCTGCGTGGAGCCTGCTTCTCCCTCTGCCTGTGTCTCTGCCTCTCTCTCTCTCTCTCTGTGTGTCTCTCATGAATAAATAAATAAAAATATTTTAAAAAAATAAATGATAGGTAGCCAACACATATTGACTTAATGAATATGTTTAACTTTGAAATATGGTATAAATTTATATTTAAGCATTTTGTGATTTACACGTTGAGATTCTGCAATATTTAACTTTTTACAATGGAATGTATTGTAATGCGTGTAATACATGCTAAGAGAATACATGTAATGCATGCTAAGAAACCTCGAAAACATTGACCTATAGAGTTACCTGAGTGCCTCTCTATAAAGTCCTCTATCTATCATTTGCATTATGGGCAAACTGACAGAAATTTATAGTGTTACATAAAACCTTCTGTGGCTTATATTTGATAGCTTTTATTACAAAAATAATTTTCAATGCTTTGGGCCCAGAAATCCTAGCTAGGAACCTGGGACTTCTTATAATCTGGTCACAATCTACCCTCTGGTTTTGTCACCTATTCTCCTTCAGTCTCTTGGCTCCACAGACTGTTTACCAGTTTGTTTCAAAAACCTGCCCTGTATCTTGGCCTCTGTTACCTTCCTAGCCTCATTGATTGCATTCTGTGCTGAGCTTTTCCCAAGGCTATATATATATATATATATATATATATATATATATATTCCTATTTAATTCTTTAAAGGATCCTAAGAGGTAGGTATTATTTTACAAATTATAGCTGAAGAAATTGGGGGTCAAAGAAGTAAAATAACTTGCCTAAAATGACCCAATAAGTGGCAAACTCAAGTCCCTATCCCAAAGCCCATAATTCCCAACGTGATACCTTCACTTCTGAAAGGCTCTCCCAAATTTACCTAAATTTTCAAGCTTAACTTGGGTTGTACTTCCTCTTTATCTCTTCAGTTGATTGAATCATTCCTTTTAACATCAAAAATAGCTACTGTTTGTTGAGTGCCTACTATATGGTAACTTCTGTTAAGTTCTCACATACAAATTATTTTATTTAATCTCTCATTGACCTTATGAAATTAGTATAACATTATTGTAGATGAGAAGCTGGAATCTGATAGAGTATCTTGTTCGAGGTCACAGATCTATAATATTTCAAAGAAGGGATTCAAACCCCTATATGTATGGCTCTAGAGCCAAAGTTTTAACCTGCTTGTCATAATCTCCAGCTTTAGGAGTATCACCTTCTAGTTATGGGATAATGTATTAAAGTGAATAATTTGAATGAAGTTATGCTGATTAAAAATAATGACAAAGCGCAACCAACATAAACAACGCTGACCCACATAAAGGAGTATAAACTCTGCAGCTGTATTAGTCTCCTATGCCTGCTGCAACTAATTACCACAAATTTAGTGGCTTAACACAACACAATTTTATAATCCTACAACTCTGGAGGTCAGAAGTCCTAAAATCATGGTTTCAGCAGAGCTGCGTTGCTTCTCGAGTCTCCGGGAGGGAATCTGTTTTCTTGTCTTTTCCAGTTTTTGCATGCTGTCTGCATTCATTGGCTTATAGGCCCTTCTTCCATCTTCAAAGTCAGGATTGTAGCATCTTCCAGTCTTTATCTCTGACTCTTAAAACTCTCTCTTATAAGGACTCTTGTGATTTTATTGGGCCTCTCTGGTTAATTCAAGATAATTTCCACGTGTCAAGATCTTCCATTTAATCAAAAGTCCCTTTTGACAGATCAGATAATTAGGTCATGGACATTTTTGGGGGGCATTATTCAGTTTACCACAGAGGTGGTGGTATGCAGGACCTTTGGCTCTCAGGAGCTGGCGAGAGGGGGATAAGGACTGATTTTTTTGGACCCATACTATTGGTATTTTTATTTTAAGGAAAGGCAGAGAGTAATGTTTAATCCAAAGGAAAAATGTCTGATGGTGAGATTTCAGGCACCTGCAGCATTTAAAAAAAATTAATAGGTAAATAATTTCCCATTGTACTAACACAAAACATCAGCCTAGAAAATTACACAGAAATTTCTCAGCAATTTCTTACTAAGGATAAGTGTGGTAATCAAATATCCTCTTTGTGAATCTCTTCAATCCCATTGAAGTGTTATGAGTGGAGACATGGTCAGATAGCAGGGCAGGATAGGCCTAGAGTTCCTTCAGCTGAAATGAGCACACCTCTTTTCTAGGTGGTATAGAGATGGCATCCAGGTACCTGACTTGATTATCTGGGTTTTCACTGCAAATGGGTTAAAGGACTGAAACTAAGTTTGTATTTGGTTGAATATCATTCCATTGCTCCATTCCATATGATTCATTGAAATGGAGAAATGTTTCTTTTATTTTTTTAAGATTTATTTACTTATTAAAGTGAGACAGAGAGCATGGGTGGGGTGCAGTGGGGTGGGGGGATGGGGCAGAGGGGGAAGCTCCCTACTCAGCAGGGAGCCCAGGGCAATGCAATGCTGCATCCCAGGACCCTGAGATCATGACCTGAGTTGAAGGCAGAAATTTAACTGACTGAGCCACCCAGGTGCCCCTGGGGGAACATTTCTGAAGACAATGCAGGGAAAAGGGATGTCCTCTAGGAAAGAAGAGAAAAGGCTGCAGAAAGACCAGTAGTTCTGAGTAGGGGAGTCAATGGAGCATGGGATTTTTTTTCACCTTTAAAGAGGCACCACTTCCATGATCTTCTCTTTGTCCCTTTTTCCTCTTTAATGTCATAATCTGTGGTGGTGGCCCATGGTACAGGTGCTTGGGACAGGAAAGGTGAGAGATGGAGAAGGATTGGCAATGTGTATTGATCACATGACTTAGAAGTCAAATGGTTAAAGTGGAAACACAGTTGCTACAAATCAGATTGTTATCCTGGATGTACTATGGCATCTGTATTTTCACATGAACAATACGTGGCATCTGTATTTTCACATGAACAATACCGTTGAGAGCTGGGCTCTAAACTTCGTTTTGCTCTTCCGCTCCCAGTTCTGCAGTACAGGCAAGATTCCACAGCACAGACGGACTGCAGAACATTGAATTTTTTTTTTTTTAAATCTTACTGATGTATGGTTGACATATAAAAAGTGGTTTGATTACCTTATTTTATCCCAAGTGGGGAATTACTGAGAAATTTCTGTGGGAATTTTTTTTTATGTTGGTGTTTGTGTTATTATAATAGGAAATTACTTACCTATTGAGTTGTACACATTTAATGAGTATAATTTCATGAGTTTTGGGATAAGTATACACTCACGAAA
Source organism: Canis aureus (assembly GCF_053574225.1). Taxonomy (NCBI): domain Eukaryota; kingdom Metazoa; phylum Chordata; class Mammalia; order Carnivora; family Canidae; genus Canis; species Canis aureus. The sequence goes on from NC_135621.1 coordinate 53,826,124, forward strand.
CCATCATCACTACCAAAGCTGCAAATATATTTATCACCTCCCAAAGTTTCCTTCTTTTCCTAGTAGTAGTAGTAGTAGTAGTAGAACACGTAACATAATATCTACCTTCTTAGCAAATTTTAAGTATATAATACAGTATTGTTAGCTCTGGGCATTATACTGTGTAGTAGATATCCAAAACTTATTTATCTCATATAACTAAATGCTGGATTTCTTAAGGCTGCTAGATCTAGCACTCAGAGCAAAGATATAGATGTAACTCTAGCATCTTGCAAATAGAAATGCAAATTTCTGTTAAAGTAAAGAAAGTGAATAGTGGGCATTTGCAGAGTAACCTGAAGGAAGTAAATATCTTTAGTGAGAGAATTTTTAAATAGTTAATCCAACTATAAGGTATTTTGTGAGTTATCTGGTTAATTGCAGTTTATACCTTGTGTGTATATATATATCTTTATATTCACATTTAGTGAACTGGTTAAAACACCAATTCTTGAGGAATGTTGGCTTAACAAGATGTATTTAAGTTTCAACATGTTACGTGTTAACACTTTACGCTCTGGGGAAAAAAATTGAAGCTACTCTTTCAGCATTAGATCTGCCTCAGCCTGCATAACCTCTCCTTTGCATATTTACCTTATCCAAGCTGACATCCACACTGATGTTTTAGTGCCAACGTAACCCCCCATTTCAAGAGAATTTGCTTTTAAAAAGAGTCTGAAGTAAATGATACTTTCTACTGTAACTAATACAGAATTGCAGGCAAAAATAGAGAACATATTTGGAAAAAAGGGATTTCCTCCTACAAATAACCACCACATTTTTTTTAAACCACATTTTATAGTCTGGTATCCCAAGTCCCCTTACCATGAAAAGGAATTTAAATGCCGCTCATTTCTCTCTCAGTGTAATGTCTACGTATTTTTTTCTAAAGTCCCAATGTCTGGAACACATACAAACCTATTAACAGTTGACTTGGGGATGGACTTCCAAAGGTTGGTTGGCCATCATTTCCCAGTGTTAGGGCCAGGGCTGAATCAGCAGCATAACACCCTACAAGCCCTGGAACATCTGGAACAACAGCAGAGGTGTAAAGGCAATAATTTTTCATGGCCAGATCTGAGACTAATTCAAACACAAACAAATTCAATCTGATGATAAATTCACTTGGCTCTTGCTCTTGTGTTGGAAGCATCAAGTCCCTGCCAGCACAACCAGTATGGCTGAAAGGAGAAAGTTGAAACAGCATTTAGATGGTACTAATACGGCTGCAATATAATCCTTTCCCTGGTTTCAAGTCTCTGCCTGCCAGGGCTCTTGGCCACCATCCCAGGACTTAATTGCATTTTGCAAGTAGCCGTAGTGCACTTGTCACTATATCTCCCTAACTAATTTCAGTCACAATCCTCATATTCAATTCAGTAAAAAGGAACTGCAATACCTCTGACAGAAAAATGGAAGTGTTACAAAGATTGGCTCAATTAAGGGAATAGCTGGTTTGGAGGGTAAAATAGGTGGACAAATCATAGCCTTGAAGTCTAGAATTCTATTTTTTTATGAAAGCAACATAGAGGAAATGGTTAAGATTTGAGACATTAATAATGTCTCAAATGATAAGATTTGAGACATTGCTACTATTTATTGTTGATATATATTTTCAAGTGAACTGGATTTTAATTGGAATTTGGCCTTAAAGTAATTGAGGGGCAATGAGGCTTAGTGGAATAAGCACTGGTTTCATTCTGGAGACTACTGGCTGTAGGCCAGATGAATGGTTTGGATCTCACCTGTGCTAGTTACTAAATGCATGCACTTGAAGAAGCCACTTGAAATTGCTGTATCTCCATTTTCTCATCAACATATCAAGGATAAGAAAATATTTCCCTTTCTTTCTTTCTTTCTTTCTTTCTTTCTTTCTTTCTTTCTTTCTTTCTTTCTTTCTTTCTTCTTTCTTTCTTTTTTTTTTTTAGGATTTAAAGCCTTATATTAAAATGTAACTAGTGACTCTTTCCAGTAAGTAGTTCTAGTAAAATAAATGGATATTTAGCAACCACAGCCATCTGTAAAGTTGTGAGGAAGGCTGGAGGAAGGTGACAAAAAGCATGAGTTTTGTGAATGTCAACATTATAAACAAAAAGAATACATTGGACATTTGACCTCCTTGAGCTAATTCTAATTAGAATAGGCAACCCCATATTTCCCTTAGGCTACAGTGCAGTGGGAAGGGAGTTGCTCATATACCAACTGACATCTATTGAGCTCTTACAGTGTGCTTGATGCTAAGCTAGCCATTGTGGGAATTATACAACGTTCTAGTCTCGGTCCTTAAGGAGACCACAACCCAGATGAAGAAGCAAGACCCAAATATCATGGGAATTGGACAAGAAAATATATATATACAAGGTGTTGAATACTTATTTTATTTTATTTTATTATTTTATTTTATTTTATTTTATTTTATTTTTTATTGGTGTTCAATTTACCAACGTACAGAATAAACCCAGTCCCTGTCACCCAATCACTCCCACCCCCCGCCCTCCTCCCCTTCTATCACCCCTAGTTCGTTTCCCAGAGTTAGGAGTCTTTACGGTATGTCTCCCTTTCTGATATTTCCCACACATTTCTTCTCCCTTCCCTTATATTCCCTTTCACTATTATTTATATTCCCCAAATGAATGAGAACATATAATGTTTGTCCTTCTCCAACTGACTTCCTTCACTCAGCACAATACCCTCCAGTTCCATCCACGTTGAAGCAAATGGTGGGTATTTGTCATTTCTAATAGCTGAGTAATATTCCATTGTATACATAGACCACATCTTCTTTATCCATTCATCTTTCGTTGGACACCAAGGCTCCTTCCACAGTTTGGCTATTGTGGCCATTGCTGCTATAAACATCGGGGTGCAGGTGTCCCGGCGTTTCATTGCATCTGTATCTTTGGGGTAAATCCCCAACAGTGCAATTGCTGGGTCGTAGGGCAGGTCTATTTTTAACTCTTTGAGGAACCTCCACACAGTTTTCCAGAGTGGCTGCACCAGTTCACATTCCCACCAACAGTGTAAGAGGGTTCCCTTTTCTCCGCATCCTATTCAACATTTGTTGTTTCCTGCCTTGTTAATTTTCCCCATTCTCACTGGTGTGAGGTGGTATCTCATTGTGGTGTTTTTTTTTTTTTTTTAAGATTTTATTTACTTATTCATGAGAGACACACACAGAGAGAGAGAGGCAGAGACACAGGCAGAGGGAGAAGCAGGCTCCATGCAGGGAGCCTGACGAGGGACTCGATCCCGGGTCTGCAGGATCACGCCCTGGGCTGATGGCAGGGCTAAACCGCTGAGCCATCCAGGCTGCCCCTCATTGTTGTTTTGATTTGTATTTCCCTGATGGCAAGTGATGCAGAGCATTTTCTCATGTGCGTGTTGGCCATGTCTATGTCTTCCTCTGTGAGATTTCTGTTCATGTCTTTTGCCCATTTCATGATTGGATTGTTTGTTTCTTTGGTGTTGAGTTTAATAAGTTCTTTATAGATCTTGGAAACTAGCCCTTTATCTGATACGTCATTTGCAAATATCTTCTCCCATTCTGTAGGTTGTCTTTTAGTTTTGTTGACTGTAGCCTTTGCTGTGCAAAAGCTTCTTATCTTGATGAAGTCCCAATAGTTCATTTTTGCTTTTGTTTCTTTTGCCTTCATGGATATATCTTGTAAGAAGTTACTGTGGCCGAGTTCAAAAAGGGTGTTGCCTGTGTTCTCCTCTAGGATTTTGATGGAATCTTGTCTCACATTTAGATCTTTCATCCATTTTGAGTTTATCTTTGTGGCTGGTGCAAGAGAGTGGTCTAGTTTCATTCTTCTGCATGTGGATGTCCAATTTTCCCAGCACCATTTATTGAAGAGACTGTCTTTCTTCCAATGGATAGTCTTTCCTCCTTTATCGAATATTAGTTGACCATAAAGTTCAGGGTCCACTTCTGGGTTCTCTATTCTGTTCCATTGATCTATGTGTCTGTTTTTGTGCCAGTACCACACTGTCTTGATGACCACAGCTTTGTAGTACAACCTGAAATCTGGCATTGTGATGTCCCCAGCTATGGTTTTCTTTTTTAAAATTCCCCTGGCTATTCGGGGTCTTTTCTGATTCCACACAAATCTTAAAATAATTTGTTCTAACTCTCTGAAGAAAGTCCATGGTATTTTGATAGGGATTGCATTAAACATGTAAATTGCCCTGGGTAACATTGACATTTTCACAATATTAATTCTGCCAATCCATGAGCATGGAATATTTTTCCATCTCTTTGTGTCTTCCTTAATTTCTTTCAGAAGTGTTCTATAGTTTTGAGGGTATAGATCCTTTACATCTTTGGTTAGGTTTATTCCTAGGTATCTTATGCTTTTGGGTGCAATTGTAAATGGGATTGACTCCTTAATTTCTCTTTCTTCAGTCTCATTGTTAGTGTATAGAAATGCCACTGATTTCTGGGCATTGATTTTGTATCCTGCCACGCTACCGAACTGCTGTATGAGTTCTAGCAATCTTGGGGTGGAGACTTTTGGGTTTTCTATGTAGAGTATCATGTCATCGGCGAAGAGGGAGAGTTTGACTTCTTCTTTGCCAATTTGAATGCCTTTAATGTCTTTTTGTTGTCTGATTGCTGAGGCTAGGACTTCCAGTACTATGTTGAATAGCAGTGGTGAGAGTGGACATCCCTGTCTTGTTCCTGATCTTAGGGGAAAGGCTCCCAGTGCTTCCCCATTGAGAATTATATTTGCTGTGGGCTTTTCATAGATGGCTTTTAAGATGTTGAGGAATGTTCCCTCTATCTCTACACTCTGAAGAGTTTTGATCAGAAATGGATGCTGTATTTTGTCAAATGCTTGCTCTGCATCTAATGAGAGGATCATATGGTTCTTGGTTTTTCTCTTGCTGATATGATGAATCACATTGATTGTTTTACGAGTGTTGAACCAGCCTTGTGTCCCGGGGATAAATCCTACTTGGTCATGGTGAATAATTTTCTTAATGTACTGTTGGATCCTATTGGCCAGTATCTTGTTGAGAATTTTTGCATCCATGTTCATCAGGGATATTGGTCTGTAATTCTCCTTTTTGGTGGGGTCTTTGTCTGGTTTTGGAATTAAGGTGATGCTGGCCTCATAGAACGAATTTGGAAGTATTCCAGCTCTTTCTATCTTTCCAAACAGCTTTAGGAGAATAGGTATGGTTTCTTCTTTAAACGTTTGATAGAATTCCTCTGGGAAGCCATCTGGCCCTGGACTTTTGTGTCTTGGGAGGTTTTAATGACTGCTTCAATTTCCTCCATGGTTATTGGCCTGTTCGGTTTTCTATTTCTTCCTGTTCTAGTTTTGGTAGTTTGTGGCTTTCCAGGAATGTGTCCATTTCTTCTAGATTGCCTAATTTATTGGCGTATAGCTGTTCATAATATGTTTTTAAAATCGTTTATATTTCCTTGGTGTTGGTAGTGATCTCTCCTTTCTCATTCATGATTTTATTAATTTGAGTCTTCTCTCTCTTCTTTTTAATAAGGCTGGCTAATGGTTTATCTATCTTATTAATTCTTTCAAAGAACCAACTCCTGGTTCTGTTGATCTGTTCCACAGTTCTTCTGGTCTCGATTTCGTTGAGATCTGCTCGAATCTTTATTAACTCTCTTCTTCTGCTGGGTGTAGGATCTATTTGCTGTTTTTTCTCTAGCTTCTTTATGTGTAAGGTTAGCTTTTGTATTTGAGTTCTTTCCAGTTTTTGAATGGATGCTTGTATTGCGATGTATTTCCCCCTTAGGACTGCTTTTGCTGCATCCCAAAGATTTTGAACGGTTGTATCTTCATTCTCATTAGTTTCCATGAATCTTTTTAATTCTTCCTTAATTTCCTGGTTGACCCTTTTATCTTTTAGCAGGATGGTCCTTAACCTCCACGTGTTTGAGGTCCTTCCAAACTTCTTGTTGTGATTTAGTTCTAATTTCAAGGCATTATGGTCTGAGAATATGCAGGGGATGATCCCAATCTTTTGGTATCGGTTCAGACCCGATTTGTGACCCAGTATGTGGTCTATTCTGGAGAAAGTTCCATGTGCACTTGAGAAGAATGTATTCAGTTGAGTTTGGATGTAAAGTTCTGTAGATAACTGTGAAATCCATCTGGTCCAGTGTATCATTTAAAGCTCTCGTTTCTTTGGAGATGTTGTGCTTAGAAGACCTATCGAGGGTAGAAAGAGCTAGATTGAAGTCACCAAGTATAAGTGTATTATTATCTAAGTATTTCTTCACTTTATTAATTGATTGATATATTTGCCACTCCCACATTCGGGGCATATATATTGAGGATTGTTAAGTCCTCTTGTTGAATAGATCCTTTAAGTATGATATAGTGTCCCTCTTCATCTCTCACTACAGTCTTCGGGGTAAATTTTAGTTTATCTGATATAAGGATGGCTACCCCTGCTTTCTTTTGAGGACCATTCGAATGGTAAATGGTTCTCCAACCTTTTATTTTCAGGCTGTAGGTGTCCTTCTGTCTAAAATGAGTCTCTTGTAGACAGCAAATAGATGGGTCCTGCTTTTTTATCCGATCTGAAACCCTGTGCCTTTTGATGGGGTCATTAAGCCCATTCACGTCAGAGTTACCATTGATAGATATGAGTTTAGTGTCACCATGATATCTATTCAGTCCTTGTTTTTGTGGATTGTTCCACTGAACTTTTTAAAGGGGAATTTTAAGAGTCCCCCTTAAAATTTCTTGCAGAGCTGGTTTGGAGGTCACATATTCTTTCAGTTGCTGCCTGTCTTGGAATCTCTTTATCTCTCTTTCCATTTTGAATGAGAGCCTTGCTGGATAAAGTATTCTTGGTTGCATGTTCTTCTCATTTAGGACCCTGAATATATCCTGCCAGCCCTTTCTGGCCTGCCAGGTCTCTGTGGAAAGGTCCGCTGTTACCCTAATACTCCTCCCCATAAAAGTCAGGGATTTCTTGTCTCTTGCTGCTTTAAGGATCTTCTCTTTATCTTTGGAATTTGCAAGCTTCACTATTAAATGTCGAGTTGTTGAACGGGTTTTATTGATTTTAGGGGGGGATCTCTCTATTTCCTGGATCTGAATGCCTGTTTCCCTTCCCAGATTAGGAAAGTTTTCAGCTAATATTTGTTCAAATACATATTCTGGCCCTCTGTCCCTTTCGGCGCCCTCGGGAACACCAATTAAACGTAAGTTTTTCTTCCTCAGGCTGTCGTTTATTTCCCTTAATCTATCTTCATGGTCTTTTGTTTGTCTCTTTTTTCCTCAGCTTCCCTCTTTGCTATCAACTTGTCTTCTATGTCACTCACTCGTTCTTCCATCTCGGTAACCCTTGTCGTTAGGACTTCTAGTTTGGATTGCATCTCATTCAATTGATTTTTAATTTCTGCTTGATTAGCTCTAAATTCTGCAGTCATGAAGTCTCTTGAGTCCTTTATGCTTTTTTCTAGAGCCACCAGTAGCTGTATAATAGTGCTTCTGAACTGGCTTTCTGACATTGAATTGTAATCCAGATTTTGTAACTCTGTGGGAGAGAGGACTGTTTCTGATTCTTTCTTTTGAGGTGAGGTTTTCCTTCTAGTCATTTTGCTCAGTGCAGAGTGGCCAAAAGCAAGTTGTATTGGGAAAAGGAGAAAAAGATAGGAGAGAAAGAAGGAAAGAAAGAGAAAGAGGAAAAAAAAAGGAAGAAAAAACGAAAAAAAAGAAGAAAAAGAAAAAGAAAAAACGAAAAAAAAAGGGGGTGGGGGAAGGAAACAAATCAAAAAGCAAAACAAAACAAAACAAAACAATAAGAACCACGGGGGAGTATCTTCTGATTCTGTGTACTTTAAGTCCCTTGGCTTCCCCTGGGACTTGTCCGTCTAGCTGGTCTTCTGGGGGAGGGGCCTGTTGTGCTGATTTTCAGGTGTTAGCAGTTGGGGGAGCTGCTCTGCCCCCCGCCTGGTGCAGGGCTCATTGGGGGTTGTTTACCCCGTGAGGCCCCAGAAGCAACAGCAACAGGGGCAGCGGCCAGCTCTGGAGCCCTGGATTCAGCCCCCGCAGTACCTCCGCAGCTCTCTGTCCGCAGGGCCTGGAGGCTCCGGGGCGGGGCCGCTGATCTGCTCAGCTCGGGGCAGGAGCGTCCTTGCTGTCCTGGGCCCTCCCGGCCTCTGCCTGTCCCGGGGGAGGCCGGATCCTGGGCTGTGTCCCGGCGCCCTGTGCTCCGGAGCCTGCGCTGGTGGATTCGCGCTCCCGCCCCGCAGCCCCCTCCGCGGAGCCGCCCCCGAGCACCCCCAAGCTGCTCCCGGTCCCGCAGCCCTTAGGGAGCTCCGCGCACTGTCCCGGGGCGCAGGTGCCTGTTAGTGTCCCCGGGAGCCCGAGGGCATCCCCGCCCTCCTGGGTCCTGCTCCACCTGCCTGCGAGCCCCTTTCCGCCCGGGAAGGTCGGTGCAGCCCCTGCGTCTCCGGGACGGGGCTCTCCTGTCCTGGGGACACTCGCCCCAGCCTCAGCCCGGCTCCTCGCGGGGTCCCTCCCCCTTGGAGGCCTTTGTTTCTTTATTTCTTTTTTCCCGTCTTCCTACCTTGATAGAAGCGCGAACTCTTCTCACTGTAGCATTCCAGCTGGTCTCTCTTTAAATCTCAGGCCGAATTCATAGATTTTCAGGATAATTTGAAGGTTTTCTAGGTAATTTGGTGGAGACAGGTGATTTGGAGATCCTACTCTTCCCCCAGCTTGCCTCTCCCTTTTGAATACATATTTTAAAGGCAATATGAAGTCCTAAGAGGAAGAAAAGAAAAAGAAAATAACAGTTTGAAGAGGTTTCTGGATTTGAATAGGGCCTATGAGGTAGGTTAGAAATAGGGAAAAAGTTAGATGTTTCAGGAGAGGGGAACATAACCAATTAAAGTAAAGAGGAGGGAATAAGAATGATGAAAAGACAGGTGGCTATGTTAAGTAAAATGTGATTCATAAACCTTGTCACAGCTCTGGTGTAAGCAGATATGTTACTCACCAAAAAGGCATCATGCATTTAAAACCCACACCAAACAGTAACTCATATAACTCGGAAATGTCTGATTCTTTCTAAAAGACAGCAGGGGCTGTAGATAAACAAAGCTAAACTGAAAATGATGAGAACAAATGTAGAAGAACACACGAAAATAAAAGGACCAAATTTAATAAGGGCTGGAATCTGGTGTCAAAGTCAAAATAGAGAATCCAGAGTTTGAAATCAAGGAGATGAGGCCAAACAAGAGCCGAATCTCTAGAGAGAGAGGGTTAAGAGGGCCCTGACCTTAGTCTCCAAGGCCAGCTAGTCATGAACATTTGCTTCTATGAGCCAGTAGAAGACTTTCGAGTCTGACTTAAAGGAGCCTGGGATGGGGGAATGGATGGGAGGCCATTAGATCGATAATAACTCTCAGTAATTCTGTATTGCAATCTTGTTCCCCTAAGATCCTAGTCAAAGGAAGAAAATCTTATGCCCAAAAAACCACAGAACCTGAAATAGGTCATAAGTAAGCCTACTTGTTTTATTTGAGATAAATTGCCAATACTAATAAATTTGGAGGACTCTGGGAAAAATGACTCCGTAGGCGGGAAGAAAAAAAAAATCATTAAAATCAATTTGATGTTTGAAATGTCAGATTCTGACTTCCAATAGTTACATAGAGAATGTTCATTGTAAAGGATGAAATAGTAAAGTATTTGAGATAATGGGAAAAACTTAGGTAAAATTGACTTTTTAAAGCAAATCCCCTAGAACAAGTATCTACAGGGTGGTCTCTTACAGATTTAGGAATTCTCTTTGCAACTTTCTCCAAAGAGACCAACATTCCCACATGGGATATCATTGCAAAGGTAATGGTTGTAGTGTCTGTGGTATTCTTATAACAACCTCAGCCTGAAGACCAGTTTTGACAGAAGCAAAAAGGGGAAAACAAGCAGGAAACTAGTTGTTACAAAGGCCATCACCTTAAAGAACTTTATTAACAAGTTTAGAGAAGTCAGGTCAGAGTCTATGAATTAGACTGTTGCATAAAAAAATGATATGGATTAATTAATCTCATTAACCCTTTAGTTTTGGTACTTCTGGTTCTGTCTTAGTTTGCTAGAAAAAAAAAAGAAATTATGAGCAGACAACAGAGCAAATTGAATTAGTATGTGAAAAAATCTAGATGCTTACCGCATGCCTTAGACCAAAATAAATTCCAGATGGACTGAAATTTTAAATATAAATAACAGAAGCTTGAGAGGACTTGAAGAAATAGTGAATAATTACACTTGGTAAAGGAGAACTGCCTAGGCATAGCCCCAGCACAAAGCTCAAAAGGGAAAATATTGATAGATCTGATAACAAAAAATGTTAGATTTTATAAGGCAATTAAACCCACAGATCCAACTAAATGACAAATCACAATTTGGAAAAGAATTTACAATACATTTTACAGATAAAGGTTTAACTTTCTTAATACAGAAAGAAAGTTTGCAGGTAAGAGATGCCAACTCCAAAAGAGAAATGAAATAACCATCTAAAAGCATGTTCATCATCACTAGTGATGAGATAAATTCTAATCTGATGAACAATAAAAAGGATATTTCAGCTTTGAGATTATAAAAGAGAAATACCCAGAGTTGATAAGGGTATGGGAAAGAGACAATCTTATACACTAAAATAACAATGGTTAAATTTTATTTAATACATTCTATATGTGTCAGACCCCATTTTACATTTCTATGTTTATTTTCACATTTAATCTTCAGAATAACTCTATGAAATAAGTTTCATTATGTTACCTATTTTTCAGATGTGGAAATTGAGACTTACAGGGGTTCAGTAAGTTGCCTAGCACCTTCAAACAGGGGTCATTAAGATTTAAACCCAGCATCTACCAAAGAGGCCATAGTGTTATTCATCATTATGAGCCTGTCTCTATTTAAGGAGAATATAAATTAATAATACCTCTCTGGCAGATAGTTTGACAAAAACCACTTTAATTGCCAAATGTTTTTGTGCTTTTACCTAAGCATTCCTCTTTTAGGACTACAATCAATGATGTGAGAAGGGTGCAAAATTATATGCTTGATGGTATTTGTTACAGTACGGCTTGCAGTAAGATGACAACTCAAATATCAAAGACACAGGAAGTAACAAAGTAAATTTAAGGGACATCTATACAGAAATATTAAGCATATATTAAAAATGAACATGCATAAATCTATTTAGGGTCAGGGAAATATGCTTTATTTGAGTTCAAAAGGCCTAATAAAACAGGTTATGTTCACTTTGCCGTCAAGTTCTATTACATGCCCTTTTATGGTAATGATACTCTTCTTATTACCCTTAAAGAGATCCCTCTATGTGCTGAGTATTTATGACCAAAATAGAAAAATATTTCCATTTTCATGATACTTGCATTCTAGTGGGGGAGAGAGACTATTAACAAGAATGAAAAGAAAAACATAGAGTATATTAGAGTGTAAAGAGAAAAAAAAAATAAAGTGTATGCAATGTTGGTAGGAGGGTGACAACTGAAATTTAAGTGGGATGACCAGAAAAGACCTCACAGAGAAGAGGACTTTCTAGCAAACAGTGCATATCCCATGAGGAAATTGAAATACAGAGTCATGAAGTAATGCCCTTGAGACCGGATACCTAGTTACCAGAAGATTCAGAACAGGAGCACCCTGATTTCATTATGCTCTAAACAAAAACTTCAGAGTTGTATTTACCATTATTAATAGTAATTATGGGTAGTGAGACATGTTAATTTTACAAAAAAGCACTGTGTTTCCTGATGTTTGAGATGCATTAGTGTCTTTCAGTGATGATTTGTGTGACCATAATATTGGTAAAGAAATAAAAGAGCAGCCTGTTAGAAATCTTAGACAATTTTTGAATGGATGTGAAGGCTCACTAGACCGGACTCATTTCTCTGGCTTCTGCTGTAGTGATTGTGTTCAGTTCAACATTGGTTCTCATAATGGTAACCTTTAGTTCCCAGACATGGCATCTCTAAAGTGAGTTCTCCTCCAGACCACCTATACAATGGTATCACCATTATTCAAGCCCCTGGATTTTTCCTTTTCTCTCTCTCTCTCTGTACTTCTCAGGTCCTACATTCAATTAATGGCCAAAACTAATAGGTTTTACCTTCATAATTTCCTTGCGGATGTCCTCTTCTTTGGTGTCATGGCTATGGCTCCAGATTTAAGCTTTAATTCTCTCTCTCTCTCTCTCCAGGAGACCACCTTCAGGATTGTAGCTGGATTTAATCAAACCCAGTCAGCTCATTCCTCTGATCAACCCCTTTCAGTGGACACTCCAATTCCTATTTAAGGTAAGTGCAAATTATTTATCCTGTCATTCCTGGCTAGAAGTGACTGACTTTTCTCATTTTTTACTTTCATTTGTGCATGTTTTATAGTCCAGCCATGACACAGATAGTAATGCTCACCAAAGAACCTAACTTTCTCTACACTTCTCAGCTCTTGCAATTAAGTAGGACATATGGCTAGTTCTGGTTAATTGGCTGTTAGCAGAAAAGACATGTGTCTCTTCTGTGCCAGAGCAGAGGAACAGGTGTGAATTCTCCATGCTTCTTTATTCTCCTGAATCCATAAGGAAAGCTGTACATTTCAGATCATGCAGCTGCAAAATGGTGGATTCTGAATCCTCACTGATCTCTGATAGATGTGTGTTGTGAGCAAGAATAAATCTTTCATTTTTTGGTGTGTTCTTGAGCTACTGGGATTCTGCAGTTTTGTTAGCCTAGCCTCTCTAAACTGATGAGTAACAAAGGGGAACTCACCAACTTGCATATTGCTTTGTGTTTTCCCACATCTTTACAGTTGCCTTTGTATATCTCTCTATTGAGAATTTCTTTTTTTTGAATGACCCATTCCTCCAGCCCTCATTATATCGCTCTACTTATTTAAGTTTTACTCCTTCTTCTAGAACTATCTTAAATGCCAATCCTGCCTTAGTGCTTCTCTTTATGCCCAATCAGATGTAATTTCTCCTCCAATCATAAAGGATTAATGGTTACTGTTTTGACTGTTCTCCACAAATTGTGTCTCCTATTATAGTTAATGGCATACTTAGTTTTCCTCTCAACTAGAAAGGAGGCCCTGTGAAAGTCTAAATCATATATATATGTCTCAACTGTGCACCCCCTTGTATCTAATAGTTGTCTGAAAAATATTTGTGAAACTGAGTTGAAGACTCAGAAGTATGCAGTATCATTTTCAAAATTTCTGCCATGATGGTTAAAATAAAATAGGATTTCAGTCTTTGGGGAATTGACTTTTACATAATTATTTTTTACATAAGTTCTGCTATTTTCCTCTTTCTTTTCTATTTCCGTTATTAAATGGTGAACTTTTTTTTCATTGTTGTCCTCTTAAGACCTAGGGCATTGCTTGGCAAAAAATTAAGTGCTGGATAATGTCAGTGAATAAATAAAGTCCCTAAAATATTACTGTATTAAAAATTGAGTTAGCAAAGATTTAGTTGCATACAAGACCTCTAGACCTGGAAAGAGCCCTCAACACATAAGTTGACAGAATTTTAAAGCTAACCATTGGCTTCAGAATAAGGAAAATGAAAACTAAATTTTGAAGAAGGTGTTCCATTTTTGTAAAGGATTCTCACGTATGTTACTTTATCATTTGGTTGATCTAATCACTCTGTGAAACAGGCAAGAGTTATCCCTACTTTGAAAATGAAGAAACTAAACCTGAGGAAATTTAAATGACTTGCACAAGGTCAAACAGCTGGTTTAAAACGGGTTCTTGGGCCTCTTAATTCTTTGTTCATTGGTCATTATTCTAGTTCTTGCCTTTCCTTATCGAAGTTAAGGACCAGATACATCTTTAGTATCATCACTATGCTTCTGTAATGTGTTATCTTGGCAGCAGCAACTATTGTAAGTAGCTGAAGAAGGCACACACACATGCACACACACATACAATTATACAAGCCTCCTCCAGTCTAGGCTAAAATAGAATTAATCCTGTGTTCATTGCTGGTGAATGCTGAATCCTTCCATATCGGTGTTTGTGTTTAAGAATAAGTCAGTATACACACTCTGTAATTGAATGTCAAGAAATATGAAAATATATTGTTTTATTGCTACTGTTCATTGATTTATCGGAGTGATTTATTGTCGATGGACATGCAGTACAACAAATCACTTTGCTGACACCATCAGCTGCCTTAACTAGGTTGTCAGTTCACGACATTAAAGGTAATGGATGGTGATTATTTTACAGTAATGGGTTTAATCAGCGCTTTGAATGACTTAGCAGTCATGTCAGAATAGAGCCAACTCATCATTCATCAAGGCAGCATTTTGTTTACCAACATAATCTATAATTCATTTGATTGTTGACAATCATCAGCAAATAGCTCTCAGGCAAAGTTTTATCAGAGATGGAAATCTGCACAGCTGCAGCATGCTAAACCACCCCATGGGGCTGCCTGAGCAGACGCAGGTGGGGAGGGATGCACTTGTTATCAGCCCCTTGAAAGGTGGCTTCCACCAACTGGGCTTATAGTCTTCTTGCCATTCCATGGTTTGGATTCTTTCAGGTTACGTATCTCCAGCACCCCCAATTTCATAGGGTCTTCAGTCACCTAGGAAGACTGTAGTTAGGAAAATGAGAAGAACATGATTTTGGTGCTTAAATCAGCTCAACATAGCTAAACACATGGTTCTGGTTATGCTACTTATAGCTAGTAGCATGGAGCCTGAGCTGCATCCACTACTGAGGTTCAGACATGTCTTGGCAAGTTTGGAGACCTAGTGGGGTAGATGTAGCAAGTGTCTGTTTTCATAAGAGATTGTAGAGCTTTGTATAGGAGACCTTAACATAAAGCTATGACCTTCTTTGGCCCTTTGAGTATCCCATATTCCTTACCAGAAAGAAATATTTACATACCTGCAACATTTTTACATATAATTTTAGTCAGCTTGCAAACCATCTAGCTGTAGGCAGTAAAGCAGAGTAGTTAGGACCTCTGATTCTTAATTGTCTGTATTCATTAGTGTGTTTTTTATCTGTTCATTTTTGTACACTAGTTGAGCAAGAGACACAAGTGTGGAAAACAGGAGCCATAAGCAAGAACTTGAAAGAAAGAGTTATTCTGCAATCTGGGGGCAGACTGCAATACAAGTTGCATGACTTTGGTCTTCTGTGTAACAAGACATACTACACAGCACATATTTTTGATACCTTATAGGTTCCAGGCATTGGTGGGGGTACAGTGCCCAGTGGGAGGCAGTGGTGCCAAATAGAAGATAGCAATACTGATAGGAGTGGCAGCATGCATGCCCAGCAGAAGCAGCAGTGGGAACTAAAAGATGCCATAGGACTTGCAAGTGCCATGGACCCAGTGTTACCTGGAACATGAGTTAGTAATTCAGAGAGCTGATGAAGAGAGGAAGAAGAGGAACAGAGTAGTCATGCAGTGACTGTTAAGACAATTGATTTTGAGCATACACGAGATACCTCCTAAGGACTGCCAGTGACTATTTTATTTGAGGGCAAGCATAGTTCACAAGAGCTGGAGACCCTGAACTAGCAGGGAGGGACAAGAGCCAGGGAAGCACTGGTCCACAATAATTCGCAGCATGTTTTAGGCAGAGTCATTACTCCTCTTCTGATATTGTTTATCTCCTCCATAAACTGAAACATATGTAGGGTATGTAGACTCCAGTGGGCAACGAATGGGTAGAGATATCTCAGACCATCTCATTGCCTTTTTCAAAATCCATATACTTGGGACTTTCAATGAATCATAACAGAATCTGGGGTTGAGGTTTGGTAGATGCCAGATAGGGGGAGGTGGGAGAGTTGAGGGTGTCTGTATGTGTGTTAGGGATGATAGAATGCAAATTTAATCTTCCCATGTTATTCTGATTGATATTTCCAACTTCGATAAACATTTGGTTGGATCATTTCTGATTCTCTTTTAGCTTCCATGAGTCTATAAAATTTTGGTGCACTAAGTTCTTAAATCATCTTCATTTCCTTTCAATGATCTATTCTTATTTCTTAGGCTGGTCCAAGCATCCTTAGTCATGGAGGGAGTAAGCTCCTCTCAGTCAGATACCTTAGGGG
Source organism: Canis aureus (assembly GCF_053574225.1). NCBI lineage: Eukaryota > Metazoa > Chordata > Mammalia > Carnivora > Canidae > Canis > Canis aureus. The sequence continues at coordinate 53,842,260 of NC_135621.1, forward strand.
AGACGTTAGACATGGATGCCACTCTCAAGTAGTTTAAGAAATTAATACAAATATAATGATGACATTCGTTGAGTGCTTGTAATGTGATAAACAGTGTTCAAAGTGCCTTTCATGTGTTAACTCATATAATATTGTAACATGCAAAGTAGAATTGATCATAGATTAAAACAAACCTAAGCCCATAAAAGTAAAATAACTTGCCCAAGTTTGCTCAGGTAAGAAGTGGTAGAACTAGGCTTTGAATGCAAGCAGCCTTTTTTTTTTTTTTTATTCAAGTCCCACAGAAAGAGGATCACAGTAAAGAAGGAGAAACCACTGAGGATCACCACAATGATGATGAGATCACCACTATGTTTCTTTGGCAGTGTTGGGGCACAAACATGGATATTGAACCCTGAAGGGGTATCAGAGATGAAAAAAAGGCAAATAAGAAAGAATGAGAAAAGAAAAGGCTTCTCAATCCTACTTTGGATGCTGGTGGAAGAAAGTGATGATGCACCTTTTATCAAAACAAAATTGCTTGTTTAAAGCATGCACTTTATTAGATAAACTTTTTTTCCACCCATTTTATCATCTGCAAAAAGCTAGGAAATACTCAGATTTAAACAACTAGTGTAAAAAAAGAGGAGATTATATGAAGGAAACATTTACTGCTTTTGAAACAACTCCATTTCTTTTCATCTCCATAATGTACCCAGAGCTGCCTGCCTCCACTCTGGCTTCAGGAAATATTACTATGTAAGTCCTCTCTCTGCCAAAGCTATCCTCTCTCATCTCCAGATTATAGGAGGGACACTCAGGAAGAGGATAGAAGGGAGGGATAAGGGGTCTTCAAAATGAGTTTGTTCAATTTATGATGAGTAAAAGCTGCCATTGCAGGGATAGATGTTTCTTCATTTTCTAAAATCCCTTCTTGCCAAATACCCTTCACAAACTTCCAGAATGAGGGCACACCTGCTCAAACTTATAAGGAACTTCCCTTACCAAAAAATGGTGTCACCACTCAGAAAACATGATGAGCACTCATAAGCAGGAGATCTATATATACTTGTCTCTTCTGCTACAAGGGAAAAATGGAAACTGGGATTGCTTCTTACCTCTGAAAATCTAAAGGCTCAACTAATTGAAATTTTAAGGCTCTTAGATAATCAAAGCTTATGTTCAAGTGCTACACACAAAGCTCAGAGCTTCTGAGAGGTTTCAAATACTCGAGTAACCACAGTGCTCATGGAGGGCCTGCACATACACAAGGTAAGCCACTGAATGACAATACAAAGCAGGTGATCAAACAAGCTGCAAAAAAGATATCAGCATGGGCTGAGCTAGTTAGGTAAGGCTTTGGAACAAAGGGGGACTTTGAGGAAATGATTGACCCACAAAAAGGGTGAGGACAATCAGAAGACAGAAAGCACACCAACTTTAGAGGTGAGAGTGTTACTGAAGAACAAGGTGACCCTCATAAGTATAACTTGATTTGGCAACAAGTATGTGTGTATATTTAAATCACTGCCTGAAAGCGTGCTAATATTACTGTAATTTTTTATGAATAACACATGACTCATATAATTTTCAAACCTTCAAAACTAAATGGATGGGTGATGTTTAGCAAAATTGTGAAAAAATTGCCATGAGAATGTTGCAAATTTCCTTTAAAGGAATGAGGGAGAGAAGGGCCCTATTGTCTCTAAGTGGTATTTTTGCTATGAAATGTGCATTACTCAGATATTTCAATGGTTGAACCAATTCTATGTTGTTAAATGGGAAATATCCACAGAAAATTTTCTTTGAACTGATTTTGAATCTTTAATAGAAATAATGCATCTACATGTGCTAATTGTAAAAATATTTTTAATTACACATTAAAAAAAGAAAAAAATGCTTATAAACTTATCATCCAGCCTCCCAAAGGTAAATTAATATTTTGATGTATTTCCTTCAGACTGTGTGTATGAAAATATGTGTGTGAATGTGTGTTTTAAAATGTGGTCATAATGGGATGTAATTTGTGCTGGATTGTATATGGCTGCTGATGAGTCATCCTTCCAAATATGCATATCACTCCCACATTGACTTTGGGATTAGCCCTGTGACTTATCAGCCAGTGGAACATCAAGAAACATGCAAGGCAAAGACTTGATATAGCCACCTGGTCTAGCCTTTGTGAGGATGTAGGATCATTTATATGAAAGGCTGGTCAACCAGATGTCGCATATAAACCAGGTTATAGGTGAGCCTGTAGCTGAGAAGTTTATAACAGAAGGCCTCCCTTAGCCAACCAAATGATTATGAAATATATCATATTATTATTTTAAGTCACTAAGTGTTGGAGTCTAATCAATACAGGACTTTAAACCTGATTTTCCATTTAATATATTGTGAATGATTTCTTATATTCTTAAAACTCAAGAACACTCTTTTTAAATTATTTCATCATATTCTATCACAACATATACTACATTCCATTCAACTAATGCCTAATAGTTTGAGGTGCTTACAATTAATTTTTAATGCTCAGTTGATGACTCCCTAATGCCTCTTCTACTATCTGTAGTTCAGGGAATGTAAACTTATTTTGAAACAAGTTTATATATCACTATATTTTCAAGTGCTTGAGAATAGTAGCTATGAATTAGATTATTTTCTCCCCTAAGCCTTTGCATTGTGCATGGCAAATAGTTGGTGCTCAAAATATTGAATGAAAAAAATGAATAAATATATTTTAGAAAATTTTAAAAATAGCAGTTAACATCTTATACATTTTAATACAGTGTCATATCCATGCAAAAGGTAATGGGGATATGTTGGTGTTGGTGATCTCTCTTCCTCTCCCTTGGGATTTCATGCTGTCCAGGAGGACTGAGAAATGAGTCTACTTTGAATTCAGTGTTTTCACATAAAAATTGTTACTTATTATTATTATTAGGATTATTACTTCCACATCCCATTCTCTTAATGTCCTGCTTAGAATGACAATTAGCTCATGAATTAATTTGTACCAAATTGATAGCTTATTGGGTTTATCATCCTCAAAGGTAAATATATTCATGAAGAAATAGTTTGTATTTTCTAAAATCATATGACTTCACCCATATTCTAATCTTTATGGCAAGAAAATACTTTGAGGTAATCTGCTGTTTCAGGGTTTTTATTTCTTTGGTTTCCTCTGTAAATAAGGGTAATTCAGAGATGGCCACATTGTATTTTTCAAGAAATTACCATCCTTGATTAAAGCTAATCCAGTTTTCAATTTAGGTTTGAAATGAAATGTTTTAGAAAGGTAAAAGAATCAAGATAACAAGTTCTTTTTTGTATTAACCTATAGGGCAACTTCTTTTGTATTTTGTTTTCTTTGGATAAGGCAAGTAGATTGTAATCTTCATTTTTAATTAGGTTTTAAAATATATTTAATCCCCAGGTTAAAGCATATTATTCATGATTAATGGAGAAAACCAACAACCTTAAGGATGCCAGCTTCAGATTGAAACTACTGTTCTAAGTTATTTGGGTAACAACACTGTGTAGGAGGCCCCAAAGCTTCAAAAGACATTCTTGTAGTTTCAAACTTCTACCCATAAAACTCTTTTCTTCACTGCTTCACTTTACTTGCCTATCACAACATCCTTCCTCTTTGGGAAGCAGGGAAAACAGAACCAACAGTAATTAAGCACAGGCTGTGACCCCATGAAACAGACTCAGTTGTTGACATTTTACAGCCAACAGAACAGAGACTCAGATGATTGCAGAGAAACCGGTTGTAGAGCTGGCACTCAGATACCAGTGATACAGTCTCTAGATCCAAAGCATGTTATTTCTGAAACGGCAGAGTCAGAAGGCCAAGATTCTGGTCATGGTTCTTGCAATGCTTGTGGGGTCTTGGGTAAATACATGAGCCTCAATGCCCTTATTAGCAAAAAAATTCTACCTTTCTTACCTATTCATAGGGGTAACATTACTTTTCCTATCTCTCTCATGGGGTGATATGATAATGGTTGGGACTATGTTTTAAAACCTGAAAATATTTTGTAGAAATATATTTATTGAAGCTCGAGATTCTGAATGAATGTAAATAATCTAATGATTGGCCCACACATGTACATAAGCATCTTGGCCGTCCTCATGAGTAAGAAAAGGGCTCTTTAGAATGTCTCTTTGAATTGGGTTTCCTGGTTTTCTGTTTCATGATGACTCATTGATTTTCTCTTCTTCCTGCCTCAAAGTAGTTGTTGTAAGTTTTTTCTTATATAACATGGCTGAGATCTACTCCCCAAGAAGTTTTTGAAGGGAGAGAAAGTGACAGCGATACAGAAGTGGTGCTTTAAGAACACATATTTTGAATCTGGTGAGTGAACTAAGATGAATTGGCTGATTTCTAAACTTAGAGTGAACCATTTCTTTGAGCCAGTGATTGCAATTACTGACTTCTGCGTGCGTGTTTAGTGAGTCAACACCCCTTCTTCTGTCCTCAGAGAACTTAAGTACCTTAGCTTTTCTTCCACAACTTTTCTTTCTCTGCAACAGGGCGCCTCCTTTTTTTCTTATTTTCTAAATATATTTTTGTGTGTGTGTGCCAAGAGTTGGAACTAAATGATGAGGAACATATTGGCCATCGACTTACACTATGCTTGGTCAATTCATTAATAGTGGTCCTTTAAACTTCACACCTGCAAAATGGGTATATGGCGTTTACTCAGGTCCCTTCATTCTGAATATGGAGAAGGTGTTTGGAGAACTTTGAGGCTCCTCTGAATTATACTGATTGCCTCCAGTGCCTTTTTGTGATGGCAAATACTAGTTTAGTGTTCCAGCACTTTCTTTCCTCTGGAGGCAAAATGCACTTTGTAAAATAATGTAATGAGTCTATTAGGTTGAGCTGTGTGAGACTGCTTTATTTGTAGGGAAAAATAGTCAAATGCCAGCAATTCCATATAGTTGGGTGATACTTTCTTATTGTATTTTCTTTCCATTTTGTTATGCTTTCCGTATTATTGTGCAGTTTTTCACTCATAGATAGGAGTGTTTACTGCCTGGATGGCATTAATGATTATAAAAATGATACAAACATTTATTGAGCATTCTTTATGTGGTAGGTTCTCTGCTGAGAGATTAACATGCTAATCTCATTTAATCCATACAAAATTCTTGTATGCCGGGTATTATCAGTAGCCTCACTTTGCAGAGGGAGAAATCTAAAGTTTAAGAGGTTGATTAACAAACCTTGGATTATACAATTATGAAGAGCAGAACGAAAACACAAACCATGATGTATCCAACAGCAAAGGCAGGTTCTTCTTTGAACTCTGTGTTCTTCTATGAACTCCCATAAGCTTATGTAAGAAAAAGAGGAAGCATCAAGCTGGACACTGAAGTGACTTCTGCAGGAGGAATGATATGAAGTGTGTGTAAGACTGGTGAAACAGCCAGGCACCCTTGCCATCTGTATACAGGAATAAAGCTCCACATTGCTATAGCCGTATATTATCAGCTAATCTGCTTCATTTATTCCAAATTGACTGCCCATTAAATTCCAGGTGACCCTCTGTTCTTCCATTTAGAAACCCGAAGTATTTCTAAGTGAAATAAAATGGAGATCTACACAAACCTTCATGCTCTTTGTCTTAAAGTTCAAAACACTAGCATTAAAACTTAAATATTCCCCTGGCCTTCACTGGCCTAATATTTCTTCTCTTACATTGGTTTTGTTCACCTTGGAGATGGAATTTGAAAGTAGATTAAATAATTTCAGAACCTTTGTTACTATGGTGACCTAGGATGGAGTGTGTTAGATTCTTTCCTTCATATCTTGACACTGAGAAGTCTGCCTATTTGTCACTGTCTTTTACAGAAGCTCATGATGTGATAGAAGGGATAATGTATGGGAAGAAGTGTTATTAGAGACACATTGAACGAAATGCAGCTTTGTCACTGGCCTCTGTCTGCTTTTAAGAGGTTCAGATGTGGATAATTCTGTGGCTTATGTTCAAAGCCTAATGAAGTCTTAGATGGTTTGAAGCCTGATAACCACACTGTGCTATTTATTTATGAATGTGGCCCAAAGGATATTCTTAAGTTTCATCTCTCTTCTAAGCATGCTCATTCCTAGGTAATGTCATTTAGTCTCAGGTTTTAAATACCATCTCTATAATGATGATTTCTAAATTTATATCCCCATCAAGAATTCTTCCCTAAACTCCAGACTTGAAACTCAAATGCCTTCTTGACCAGCATTGCCTGATAACATGCAGGACACCCAGTTAAATTTGAATTTCAGATACACAATAAACCTTTTAGCATAAGTAAATACAATATCTGAGACATATTGTATTAAAAGGTTTTTTTTTTTAAATTCAGATTTAACTGGGTGTCTGTGTTTTACTTACTGGGTACTGTGTTTCTAAATCTGGTAACCCTACTCTTCAATCCAACACCTGTATTTAGATAGCTAAAAAAAAAAAAAAATGCCCCAGGCTTATCATGTCCCAAGCAAAACTCCCAAATTTCCTCACCTAAACATGCTCCCCTCAGTCTTTTTCAGTTCAGTGAAAAACTACTTCTGATGATTATGATTTAGGCCAAAACCTTCAACTCTTCTCTTTTCTGCATATGTGTATTGAATCCAGTTATAAATGATTTTGCTTCTATATAATTATTATCTGTCCCAAATCTGACTACCATTACCATATCCATTGTTACTATCTTGGACCAAGTCACAACCATCATCTGCTGGACTATTGAAATAGTTACCTTGCTTTTACTCTTATAGTTCCCTTTCCACACTGAAGTCAGATAGATTCTTTAAAAATAAAAGTAATAGCACGTCAGAAATCTTTAACTTTGTACAAAAGCCAAAGTGCTCAAAGTTGTCCAAAAAGCCCTGTGTGCCCAGCTGCCTTCTCATTGTTATAATCTCTCCTTCCTCATCCCCAAACACTCCTCCTTTACTTGCTCTATACACATGACTTCCTCATTGTTCGACAAACACCCCAAGCAAACTTGAGCCTTTGCACTGCTCTCTCCTTTGCTGGAAAGTTTCCTTGCCTCATATACATGACTTCCTCCCTTATTACATCCTTCAGGCTTTCAAATGTCTTGAAGATTTCTCCCTTCCTCTATCCTCTTGCACTCACTATTCTATTTATATTGTTTACTTTTTGTCCATGGAACTATTTACCACCTGACATGTGTTTACCTATTTGTTTTTTGTCACTTGATCCACATAGAATATAAACTCAGTGAGGGCAGGAACCTGTACTGTTGTAACTCCAGAACTTAGGACAATACCTGGCTCTGTGAAAATCTGATGAATAGGGGCACCTGGGTGGCGCAGTGGTTGAGTGTCTGCCTTTGGCTCAGGTCATGATACCAGGGTCCTGGAATCAAGTCCCACATCAGGCTCCCTATGGGGAGCCTGCTTCTCCCTCTGTCTATGTCTCTACCTCTCTCTGTTTGTTTCTCATGAATAAGTATAATATTAAAAAAAATCTGATGAAAAAAATGAAGGAAATCAGCAATTGTCTTTGCAGTAGTCAAGTGTAGGAAAAACTCATAGAAGAAAAAAAAGGATATGTGTATGTGTCTATGAATTGGAATGTGCACATTTGTATATAGGAAGATGCATGTGGACATGAAGGAGTAATCATCTTTGTGTATATGTGGGGACCTCACATAATCTCAGTATGCTTGAGTAATAAGGATACCAGAAGACATGCTTTTTCTTCCCCATTCTCTTCTCTATTACTAGTTATTTATTTGTGTCTTTGTCTACTGCTTTCTGTATCTATAATCAGAATTAAATAAAGAATGAATGAATGAATGAATGAATGAATTTGTGCTTACATTATTTAGAGAGACTAGGGAAGTTTTTCCTTAATATTTTGGGTAATGGTTCCTTGAGTCATGTATTAGTAGTGATAACTATTTATCCTGGCTATTCCTCTTTTCTCCTGGCATCTGCATGCTTTCTTTTAATCACATTCCCATTACCCTCTAATTATGTAAAATTATGTTATATTAAGTCTAATTTCTGCTGGTAGCCACAGGGTGGCATTCATGTTCTTTGCTATCACTTTAATGACTGATAGATTACAAGGTCACTTTGAGTAGATAAATAGCCTATAGATCCTTTCCAATGAGATTCACATTCTGATTTTTCATATTAACACTTGTAAATTGCAGAACTTATTATGCTATCCCACCTGCACCTCATTTGGCTTCCAGCACCTCTAGTCCCTTCCTGCAGGAATCCAGGATGACTCTATCAGGTGGCCTTGTTTTAATATTTGACTCAAAGAGAATCTAATGAAAGCCAGCAGCTGACACTGCCTTGGTATTCATTTCAACTCAGCCATCATGGGAAGATTTGCCAGCAGCCGTTAGCACAGGGCTCTGACTGCATGCTTGCTGGTAAACACTAAACTGAATAGCAAGTAGGATCATTTACCCCAACTGGTTTGTGCCAATCTAGGTAGATTCTCCAGACTGGTCCTTGAGGCAGTAAAACCATCTACTTAATATTTAAACATGACTTTGATTATTAAAAGAAAACACACACAAAGAAATGTTTACATGGGGAAATTTAGCTCTAATGTAGCATCTGGTTTGTGTTTTTGAGATGCAGAGCTTATGTCTGTCTTCTCTTCTGCTCTAACAGCAGAGCTGGGCATGCATTAATTCATTCTTTTAGATAACTCAATTTTATTCCTTAACTTATGGTGAGTTCATATATCATTATATATTTTATCACAGTTTACCATATTTTTACTATGTCTTTCAAGTATTATTTTTCCCATTTTATAGATGAGGTAAGTGGGAATTAGCAAAGTTAACAGTTAGTTGAAGGCAAAACTAAAATAAATTACAGAGGTGAAATAGAGGATTTGACTCATTTTTTTCTCTTTTTATATCCCCATAGTTTTGGGGGTGACAGAAATACCCCTTACCTCCAGGTGCCCCAGATCCTGAAAGGCTTCCCATTCTCTCACTATCTCATGTACGATTAGTATAATAGGGGCTTTGCTGGCCTTCTTGACTTCAACCTCTTCTCCATCTTTTCTATACTATACTTTCCCCTTCTGCAATCAGCTTACTAAAGCTCTGCTATCATTTTTTTCCTTAGAAAAGTGGGATCTCATTAAAACTCAACTTATTTTTATCCCATTGACTCCTTAAAATTAATTCCCTGAACATTTTTCTCCCTCTGGCTTGTGAATTTTCCAGTGAGTCATAGATAACAGAAAGCCCTGTGGTTTCCGTAAGTCACAAATACAAACTCAATAAAGAAAGCTGGATGCCCATTCCAATATATTAAGCAAGATTTTAACCTTCATTGGATGGAAAAACTCTTCCTATCTTCAGGGAGCAGAATGCAATCAGATTCATCCTTCTGGCTTACTCACCTGTTCTCCTACTTGCTAGATGCTCTTATCGACTTTTCCAGGGTTATAGCATGTATAAGAAGAGGGGTAGTGGGACAGAGAATTCTTATTTAGCTAATATTCTTAGAAGACAGTTTTGCCTTCCTAATGCTTGAAAGATACATAGAGTGAATCTTCTATGGCTTTTCTGGGTACTTTAGAGACTCCTGGCTCCTTTCATTTGGGAATTACCTCTTCTTTTATTTGCTGTTTCTTAAGCCTCTCAACTTTGGGTTTTCTGGCTGTCCACTTCACATAGACCCTTTATTGATATTACATTAGCCCTGAAAGCAACCCTTTTGATGCAAGGTCATTTTAAACATGATCCTAAGCTCATATTTTTACCATAGATCCCATATCTGGTCCTCAGCATTCATGCATCTTTGATCATCACTGAGAGTAGTTACTCCCCAGATAAAGCATTTTATTCTGCTACTATAAGATGCTTTAGCTGGCCTCTCATCTTTGGATTCTTCTAGATGAAGTCAGCATTGTTCTTCCATTTTTTCCAACTCCAGAGAATGTTTCTCAAACTCTCAGACTAGTGTCATGAATCCTTTCTCTGGACTTGAGAAAATCCACGTTTCTGTTTCATTCCTGTCAACATATTTTTGTCTTCCTTGTAGGCCAGTTGTCCAACTGGCTCTCTGAAAACTACTTTGAAAAATCTGCCTCTTTTTGTCTTACTTTTTTATTTAATATCTATTGTTGGATGTTTCTATTTTAAATTCCATTAAATGTATTTGAAAAATATTTTCTAGAATCCAACTTTTGGAACTAGTAGACTATGTAGTTGAGACTATACCATTGAGGACAAAACATAAATCAATTTTTGTATTTTAATCTCCTGGAAGGCCTTGGAGAACTAATAAATCAGTGAGGAATTATTACAATAGCATCATAGAGATGCTAGCATTTGGAGTCTACTTTTGCCCAAGAGGTATATGCTGATCACAAGAGACATCTCAGAAGAGGAGCCGCCCTTTTGATACCTTAGAAGGCCTAACAGAATAGATCTGAAGCAGAAGTGTTTCCCTGAAAATTCCTTAAGAACTGTACCCTTGGTGAAAGGACCAACTTGCAAACTAGCTATTGGGATCACTGCAGAACTTTGAGTCCTCTCAGTGACTTGGGAATTCTCAGGTCCTATAATTTTATTAACATAATTCCTGATTGTATACAGCTCATAGGCACCTGGGTGAAACCAAGTGAAGTCCCCTGTCAAGGAAATTAACATCATTCTAAATCCCAGTTAATCCCATAAATATTTTTTTAAATACAATATCTGGCACAAGAGCAAAGAACCAGATGTATGCAGATAAAAAAAAAGAGAGAAATAGTAGAAATATCAAAAATAGAAAGCAGGCTCCCAAAGACTCTAGATACTGTAAATTAAAACTTAGAATTTTACTTATTTTCTTCAAAGAGACAGACAAGATACAAAATGTTGGCAGAAAACATGACATTCTAAAAAGTGATACAATAAATTGAAAGGAACCAATGTAAGTTTTCAGACTACAAATGCATAAACAGAATTACAAACTCACTGATTTTGTTAAATAGCATGTTAAACATAGATGAGAAAATTATACATCTATAAAAAAGCATAGAGAAACAAAAAAATGGGAGATGTAAAGGAGGAGGCAAAAGAAAGATGACAAAGCAAAATCTAATCTATTCTTATGATGGAAAGAATAGAATGGGGCCGTCACATTTGAAGTCTTAATGACTAAGAACTTTTTAAAACTGATGAATCATAGATTCAAGAAAGCCAATAAAAGTATAGCAAAATAAGCTAAAACTAATCGATACCTAGACAAAATCACAGAGAACAAAACAGTCAGTTTAAAAATAAGTAGAAGATAGGAAAAGAGTATATTGAAATTAAAAGCTGATCTCTCAAAGGCTTTTAAAAGTTAAAAAGGGGCAAGAGTGTCTGAAGGGAGCAGTTGGTTGAGCATCTGAATCTTGATCTCACCTCAGATCTCAATCTCAGGGTTGTGAGTTCAGGTTCCATGTTGGGCTCTGCATTAGACTCCGCGTTTGGCATAGAGCCTACTTAAAAAAAAATAGAAAAAGGCAATGAAACAGTACATTCAGTGTGATGAAAGAAAATAATTGGCAACCTTAAATTTTAGCCCAGTGAAGTGTCCTTCAAAAATGAAGGTGATCTTGACAACTAAATGCAACATTTGATCTTGGATTGTTTCTGCATTAGAAAAAATAATGCTCTGAAGAATATTATTGACACCATCAGAAATATTTGATGTGTAAAGTACATAGTTCACAAAATATGATCTGTGGATCAGCTGCATTAGCCTCATCTGTGAGCTTATTAAAAATGCATAATAAAAAATGCATAATCATAGGCACCATCCCAGACCTAATGGATTAGATTCACATTTTAACAAGATAGCCACATGATTTGTATGCACACTAAAGTTTGAGAAGCACTGTGTTAGTTAATTGTATCTTATTTGTTACATTTCCTGAATTTGATAATTTTATAAAAAATATGGTATTTCTGAAAATGTCATTGTTCTCCTAAGATACATGCTGAAGTACTTAGGGTTAAGTATTTAGGGTCACGATGTTTGTAATTAATTTGAAGTGCTTCATTAAAATGGCCCATGATAAGTAAACATACACAGTGACAATAATATATAAATGTATATTATTACTGTGAGGGAGAATGCAAAGTAAGATATTTATAATTAGTGAATCTAGGTGAAGAGACAAGTGTTTATTGTGCTATTCTTGCAATTTAAAATAATCAGTTTGGAGAACAATTCTCTTAGGTTTGAAAATACACGTAAACTATATCATAATAATCCCACTGCTAGATGTGTCTTCAGGAAAAAATATGTGTGCATGTCTACTAATAGCCATGTACAAGAATGTTCAGAGTATTATTGTTTGCAATGATCCAAAATTGGAAACACTTAAATTGGAAACACAAAATTGGAAACACTTAAATTTCTATTAACAACAGAGTGGATAATTTATGACATAAACACACAGTAGAATACTATACAGCAATGGAAGTAAATTAATTACAACTATAGACAATAATATTCATGATTCTCACAAATATAATATTGAATGAAAGAAGCCAGAATTAAAAAGAAGGCATACTGTGTAATTCTGTCCTAGTTGACAGGTGCCTAATTAAGTGGCATCAGTGTAAGTAAAAGTAATTTATTACCGTACAAGTATTTGTAGGAGGGAAGGTGATGGTTAGGGTTTGAAAGGAGCTTATTCAACATTTGTGTGCTGGTAAGAGCCTAGACCTTGACCTGAGAGTGGGTCCATGGATATTTGCCTTACAATTCACTGAGGTGAACATTTACATTTTATGTACTTGCTGTATTTGTGTTTTATTTCAAGACCAAAATTATTTTTTTAAAAATGAGAAAGAAATAATCACTCTGATTGCTCTCTGGCAAATGGACTTGAATAATTCAGAATGGAAACAGGGAGATAGGAGGAATTTACCAGAGTCTGAGTGACAGAAAGTGGTGGTGTGAATGATGGCCAGGGAAATAGAGCTAAGTGGATGCATTCCAGTTATAATTTGGAGGTAGAGTTGATGAGACTCATAATGGAATGTATATGTTAAGACTAAATCTTACTCCCTCCAAAAAGAAGGTGTGAAGAATGGCATCTTGGTTTTTAGACTGAGTTTTTAGACGAGGCAGTTTTTAGACTAAAAACCTGGTTTTTAGACTAGACAACTGATGGGGGCACTATGATGGAAAAGGACATGGAAGGAACAGTTTTGAAGGAAGAAACTATTAATTTATTTTTGGAGTTTATACAGAGATAAGGCAGTGGAGACCAGGGCCAAATCTCAGGGCGCTCTGGAGATTGTGGTGTCATGGAAGGAAAGAGAAAAGAGTGTTTCAAGAAGGAGAAATTAGTCAAACAAGGTGATGACAGAGAAATGACTTTTGAATTAAGCAAGGTGAAGATTATTAGTAATTGTTGCAAGAACAGTTTTGATGGAGAGGGTGGTAGGGCTGTAAGCGTGTTTGAAATGAGTAAAGAGACGGTGAAAATGAGGAAGTTAAGAGGGCAAGAACTGAAAACTCTTAAGACATTTTGTGTGAAAATAAACGAGATAAAATAGTGTAGTAGCTAGGCAGAGACAAGTGGTCAGAAACTTTTTTTTTTTTATGAGTAAGAAACAAGGGCCCATTTCTAGGTTGATAAGAATAATTCAATGAAAGGAAAATGATAATGCAGAAGAAAGATGGAATATTTGCAAGGATGAGGTCCTTGAGCAGAAAGAGTTTATGGGTTTTATTGAGCATCCATTATGTGGCAGGCATTGCTCAAGGAACTATAGGTGTTCAGCATAAAAATTCATGTTTTGCCTTCAAGGGCAGCACAGAGCCAGAGGAGAGAGATTAGTAAACTGACAATTGCAGCACAGTATGCTGCTAATATATAGGAATGCATGGAATACTTCACTACAGAACTCCTAAGTGACTCTTGGAAACTGTAGACTTTCTCAAGGAAATTATACTTAAGCTGAATCTTAATGGGTTTATTTAAATCTAAACAAATGCGAGAGGGATAATATAGTAAAAGCTTTTTGTAAATTCACCATTGCTAAATTCCTTAGCTTTACCGCTTGTCACAGTATCCCTGCTTCCAAACATGCATGGGTGAAGATGCACTCACATTGGAATACCTGGCGTTTGTCTAACATGTCACGCTGCTCTATGATGTACAAGGTGTTGACGCTCTGTGAAGTGTCCTCTCCTTTATGGTGAATTTCTGCCCGCCTTTAAAGACTCAGCTTAAAAGCCACTTATATTTTTTACTACCCTTTTAACTGTACAGGCAAAAGAAGTCGCTCTGGTGTCTATGGCCCTGTGGCATGAGGTGATAGTGATTTTTTAAAGGAGGGAGTTACCTTGAATGGTTGCAGGTATGGGCTCTGGTGCCAGGCAGCCTGAGTCAAATTGTAGCTTTGCCATTTCCCAGCTGTGTCACCTTGGGCCAGTTCCTTAATCTATATACGTCCCAGTTTTCTCCTTTCTAGAATGGGAGTAATAAAACTAATCTGCTAGAGTGCAAGTGAGAGAGAGCTTACAAAAAAGGGGGAAGGTGCAGGGGATGTAGCAGCAAGGGACATCCAAGATGAAATTTTCAGTTTGTGGTCTGCCCTGCAGTTCTTCCCTGCTTCCCCTTGACCAGCTTTGTCCACTTTCCCCAGAGAAGAGATGAATATATACATGTTGGAGGGGAAAATGGTCCTGGCTTCTATCTTTGCAAACATAACTGCATTGACTATGAATTGTATGTGATTCTAGAAATGAAACTGGTTTTATTTTTGACAAGATCTTTTTTGTTCTCTGCGTCTCTTTATTTTTTTTTAAGCGTACTGTCCACTTTGCCAATTTGTTCCCATAGAAACCGCTGAAAATTTGCAGCTTGTTTAAGTGGATCTGAGAAGAGGCACAGGTTGTTGTGGGTATGAAATGAGTTTATACTAAAAAGCACTTAGAGCAGCGTCCGGCACGTGAAATATGCTCGATAAATTTTAGCTATTCTTGCTATAATTATATATGTTTTTTCCCCTATGATGATAAGAATAGCTCTTATTTATATTTATTTTTTATATACTGCTACTCTTCTATCACCCAGCCACTTGCCCTTGCATGACATGGAGGAGCTCAGTAAAGGCATATTATAAGGGATGAATGAATGAATTTCCCTCCCCTCTCCTCAGCTGGTTTTACAGCAAGGCTTTTTTCTTGGTATCTCCTTTGGGCTTAGCATACATTTGGACATAAAGCACTCATGGCATAGTGCTGTTTGAATGATTTTTTAAAAGTATTGGCCTCTAAAGATTTCTAAAATTACAGGAATATTAGGAGAGAAGGTACATTAAATCCTTTATGCATTAGTGTGGTTGCTAACAGAATCAAAGGTTGCCAGAATAAAACTTCAAGCTCAAAGAGTGAAATTTCATTCCTTGTTAGGGCATTCCTTTTCAACATCCCTGAACAACGGTCAGTCATTTAAGCTTTACTTAAAAGTAGGTAATCAAGAAACTTCTCTTTGGGGAGAATGTGAACACTGAATGCCAGAGTGGGTGAGACAGAGTTGTTGGTGGTGGTGGAAGGACACAGAAGATGGAAAGAGGGGACACTCAGGAAAAAGGTCCCAATCTTGTGGGTTTGCCTGCAGATCTTGCCTTACTTCCTCTTGGCCAGCCTTGCCCAACTTGCTTGAAGAAAGTGTCATGTGTGTACTGGAGGGAAAATTGGTCCTGATCTCTGTCTTTTGAAATCATAAGTGAATCGACAAGTGACATGTGTGTGATTTTATAAAGGAAGCTGGTTTTATTTTTTGACAAGGTCCTTTGTGTTCTCCCTCTCTTTCTCTCTCTCTCTCTTTCTTTTCAAATGCACTGTCCATTTTGCCAATTTGTTTCCACGGACACCATTGGCAATTTATAGGTTATTTAAGTGGCTCTGAGAGGAGGCAGTAGTAATAAATAAAGCCCTGACATGGGCTATAAATAGCAAGAGTACTCTGGACTGCCATCTTCCACCTGTCTACTTACTACTTAGCAAATCAAGTTTACAATCATTATTTATTTATTTATTTATTTATTTATTTATTTTTTATTTTATTTTTTTTTTACAATCATAATTTAAAGAACAGTAGACTTTCCCCCCCGGATGTGAATGATAGGAGAGAGGTGGAAGCTTACCAATCCCTTATCTTTTTTGTACATTGTAATGGAAGTTGTGGCCAGTCTAAAGAGAAGTAGGCATTTTCAAAAGAACCTATAGGTCATTAGTTGGCATCTGGCCCACTCCCAGCTCTTAGTACTTATTCGTCTCAGGAGAAGTAGGACAACAGTGGCTCCTAAACTGGTTGCAAACAGCAAGGAAGAAAGAGCTGGGGGTTTGTCCTTTTTACTGGAAATAAAAGAGGTAGATGGAGCAGGGAAGAGGTGGTTGCTGAGAGCTTCAATAGATGGATGCCAAGAGTTGGAGGCAATCTCTGCATTGCAGGGGGTCGTTGCCATAGCATCCAAAACAGAGGGGGCAGAGAAGGAAAGCTGGGCCCCAAAGGGATCACTGGCCCAAAAGTAGAGGATTTCTTCCATTCAGATAAGTGTACCTCTTACTCCATTTCCACTCCCTACCTTCCGTAACCATGATGCTTAGATGCCATTCCCTGTTGCTCAAGCTTAATTTAGGTGGAAGAATGTAAAGAAGCCTGATATTCTTAAGAAATAAAAGAGGAAAAGAAATAATGGTGCATAAACTATAAGAATAGAGATATAGAGAGGGGCATAGAGATAGAGGGATAAATTCAAGACTATGTTGAAGGAGAAAAATAGATCGATAAATTCTAGTGGTAAATATTTTAAGATTGACTAACAAAAAAATCAGGAATTATTCATCTACCACTTTTCCAGCATTCTGTTAGGCACAGTGGGGAAAAAAAAAAAAGGAAAGTCAAAATTTCTTCCTTGGAAAATTGACAATAGATGAAGGAAAATTTGAATGTCAAAACAAAGTTTGTTTCTCTAATCCCATAGGTCTTTTCTATTGAAGAAGAAAGAATTAAAGCTGGAATAATGGTAGATGGAAAGTCTTAACTTTGGACAAGGCCAAACAGCCCTAGAATTGCAGGCTCTCTTGTTGCTGTAGATTAGTTCTGAACCAGTATCAATCAAGGATGTCAACTGTTCTGTGATCAAATACTTCGGAAAATAAGAGTTGTGGTACTCTTCTATGGTAATGAGGTCAGCACGTGAACTTTAGCAGTCATACCAGTTTCCCAGTTTTGGGCCAAATATTTGCTGTAATGCTTAGTTGGGATCTTACTTATCAATAGCAAGAAGCGGTAGAAACGAGGAGCTAAGAAGAGGCTGATTGCTATGCAGGACTGCTTAAAGTTGTTCTCACGAACTAGATGTTCTAGTTAGCTCAGCGTGGAAGAGGGGTGGAATCTAGAAAATTCTTGTCTGATTCCTCTCCATATACACATAGATGAGAATCTCTAGGAAGTATAGAGATGGCACTCTTACAGTTTAGAGTGCCGAAATAGATACGATTTAGTGGTGTGTTTTAAAGGATACTCGTCCCATTGATCAGTTCCAATATCTTGAAATTGCACTGTGATTATATGAGGTGAGGGGCTCTGAGTAAGTGAGGTAACAGAAAAATTGAAAAGATACTTGGGGCCATGGTGTACATTAATGATGATGATAATTAGAAATAAAGATCTAATGGGGAGTCTAAACCTCACTAAGGAGCAAGAGAAACTTCAAAAAAAGGGCTAGTAAAGGTGAATCACCTTTTTAAGAAACCTAAGGAACAGGCCAAGTGGGCCAAGTGGGTAAAATACCCTTTGAAAGATGTACTCCTGTACAAGATGCTGAGAAACTTGTCTATTGACAGTTTCACCAGCTAGACAGAAGACATGCAAACAGATGAATAGCCGGATAAATATTGCATATAGTAATTATGCACCAGCTATAAATATGGTGAGTTGATGTTTTCTGCCCTCGGGGAAGTGCAGTTAAGATTGGGATAGTGATTTTGATGAGAAGGGAATCAGAACTCAGGGAATCTGAGTTCAGAATTTTAAATAGCCCTGGAGACTGGGTCATCATAATAAAGCATTCTACATCACCAAGGAGAATTTTATTTTCCTGTGTTACTCCCCTGAGGTTTGCATGAGAAGAGGAAGTTAAGATTCTTTCCTGCCTCTTTGTTTCTAGCAGCAAGTTTCTTTGGGCTATGATGTCCATTTGTGTTACAGTGTTTAGCCACAGGCAATCTGGTCTGGTTGCTTTTTTCTTTGCTTGGATGCTCCATTGAAGTAATAATAAGATTAGCTCCAAAAAACCAAACATCTTGACCCCTGTCTTTTCTAAAACTTATTCTCTAAACGTTAGGGAAGTGTAAATTCTGAAGCTAAATCCTGTGGTATAGGGAGGAAAAAAAACCCCTAAGTGCACCTCAGAAAGTTATATCTCTGCTAGTGATTTATGTTTTCTGCTTTGTAAACTGTGATAGAAATATGGTCTTAGATATAAGGATAAAGTGTAATATCCTAGTGTTCAAAATATATATCCCCAGTGCAAAATTTCCCCACTCTGAGTTACTGTGATCTTGGTTAACTGTTTCCTTTCTTTTGCTCTTGAAAAATCTGTTTCCTGTTACTGTGTGACATTCATAGGTCAGTAATGATCATAAGAAGTAGCTGCCCTCCCTTGATTGTCATAAAGGAGATGAACAAAGGAAGTGATCCTTATTGGCATGTGATTTTATCTATTGTGGGTTAGTCCCGAGTTTCTGGAGGAGGAGAACCAGGACCTCTGGACTCATGCTCACATCATAGATTCTTGTGTATTCCTCTACTGGACTTCTTTAACATGAGAGTGCTTAGAACCTATCTGTACTGAAAGATAGTTCTTTGATTCCTTACCACTTGCTGGCTTGAGTTTAGATTTCTTACCATGGTATCCAAAGTCCTTCATAATATGGCCCTGACCATGCTAAGTCTCACTGTACCTTTCTGTCCAGTGATCACTCTTGCCTAGAATCACCTCCAGCCCACCACACCTTCATTTTGTCTTGCTTTTGAATATTATGCCTTTGCTTGGAATGCCATTATGTTGCTCTCTTTATCATACACCCTTTCCAAGTCTTCCTGACCTACTCATTTTCAAAGATCTGGCTTAAAAGTTACCTCTGTGAAGCCTTCCTAAATGACTCGTCTGATGCAGATATGATACAATATATGAACTTGTTTCTTTTCTAATTGGCTTGCTCAAAGTTAAGGATGGTTTCTCATTATCCCCTATATTCCTCACTGTCCAGCAGAATTCTTAATACATACTAAACACCCAGTAGGGAAAAAAATGTAGAAGTAATGGATAGATGCAAATATTTATTTTTTTAAAAAGAACAACTACATTAAAAATTACATATGTATTTTTGAACATGTAATTCATATTTACATATTTATTTTGTCACTGAAAAATAAAAATTTAAATTCAAAAGAAAATCACAAAGTCTAATCTTTATTTTTAGCCCATAGTAGAACTTAAGATTTACATGAAATAGATAATTATTTTGATACTCTATTTCTGCACTACAAGCTACTCTAAAACCTAGAGACCTAAAATGAAAATCAATTATGTCATTCAAAATTTTGTGGGTCAAGAACTCAGGAAGGATTTGACTGGATAGTTGTTGGTTCCTACAGTTGGAGAATCTCCTCCAAGATAGTTGCTTTCTACCTGGGTACTTTGGTGCTCTTTGGCCTCTCTCTCTGTCCATGTGACCTCTCATCCTCCAGGGCTTCTTCAACTGGCTTGTACTTGTCACCTGATGCTCTCTGAGAAGATGAACTTCTTACCTGATGGCTGCCTCCCAGAGGCAGGAAGGGATGCTCCCAGGCCAGGCAAGGACTATTCCTAGAATTGGCACTGGTCATCTCCTTGATACCTCAGTGTCAAAGCAGAAAGAATCCAGCCAGATTTGATGGGGTGGAGAAATGGACACCACCTTGTAATGGGATGTGGTAAGATTGCATAGAAGAAAAGCATGTGAAGTGGAGCATGTTTTTGCAGCCATTTTTTGGAAATATAACCTATGACATAATTAATACACATTTGATAAATCAGTGTCCGTGGGATCTGGTCATAAAAATAAAATAACCCTCTAGAAATGCTCAGGTACTCTTACTGTGATAACGTTTAATTCATTGTAAGCTTCTTTTTGTAGTCTCTGTGCCATAGAGATGGAATCTCTAAGGAAGCAAAGAGAAACCCAACCTATTATCCTCATCTAGATCTTTTGATCACATTTATCTTATCTCATGTACTTACTATATAATCACAAGTGAGAGGAAGTTCCACTTCATATTGTATTTACTCTTGTAGAACACGTTTCCCCAAAAAGTGGCTTTAGATAAATTCATGAGTAATAGATCTTTACTGGGTTAAAGAAAACTAGGAGTCTTGGAGATATATCCCTTGCCTTTGAGGCTGACGGCATATAGAGTGAGGTTTTTCAAGCCATAAACTGTGACCTATTAGCAGATCATGAAATTGGTTCAGTGGGCTGGGGTTTGTAGTTAAAAATAAAAGGAAATTGAATGGAAGGCAAAATATCAGTTACACATAACACATAAATATGTATAGGTGTGTTTTTTACACGTGTATGTGAGTACATATTACAGTTCAAACTCTATTCCTAACTGTAAACCACAGTCAAAAATGTTTTTAAAGCCTCTAAATAGAGTATCTGTGTCCTCTTGTGAACCTTCTCTTGGTTCCACTTTGAAAGGCAAAACACAGGGCTAGAGGGACCACTGGCTTGATCCAGCATGGCATTTCTGATATTCTTATGAAAAATATTTTGTTTGGGGCCCAGAATGACAAATAGCTCAGGGTCCAATAGAAACATCATTTTCTAGGAGAAGAAATTGCTTTACAGACAGTGTACAGCAAAATAAAATATCTCACCTCTACAGCTTATGCCCTCTGTCGCCGATAAAGAGTTTTTATATAAGACTTTTTTTTCTTTCTCTCTTTTCAAACTTACATTTGGTTGAATAGATTTCCCAAGAGCTTAATTCCTCACCTATCCAATGTTTCTGACCCTTGACAGGCTACAAGAAGTGGAACAGGTTAGATCCTGAAGTACTGAGAAATGCCTAGGTGTGCAGTGGTTGGACTGGTAACCTTTTCCTGCACCATCCTCAGCACAAGTGTGGGGGCTTGGACACAGAGGTATTTTTTTCAGACTCATATATTCACAAGTCACTCAGTCTTCTTCCCTCCGACAAAATATTTCACCATTCCTATCTTGTCCACACCCATAAAAGCACAATGGTTTTATTTTAGTGCCTATTGTTGACTCTAAATCAAGACCCTTTAAGATTATAATTTGTTATGAATAGTAAATATAGTTTACAAAGTGCTTTTCAAATACACTTTCATTTACTATTCAGAACAAATTTAAGTGCTGGTTATCATAAATATTTTCATTTCAAAGTTGGAGAAGTTAAGGCTCAAGGAGGTTAAGTTGCTTGCTAAGGGTCATACGCATATATTAAACAGCAGGCTCATATCACTGGGTGATATGCTATATGTTGGCAAATTGAACTCCAATAAAAACAAACAAAAAACAACAACAACAAAAAACAGCAGGCTCATAACTTGACTTTTGACTCCAAATCCTATATCATGCTGCCCTTGGCCAGGGAAAAATGGGCCTGAACTAGCTCTCTGGACTTGCACAATTTTCTCGATTTTATTTTAAGTTTCTTTCCTAAGGATGCCTTGAGGGCATCTATCCATTTATTGGTCCAGCTCTCAAAATCAGGAAATAGTTCAAATTCTGCCCTACTTCTAAAAGTCAATGTCACTGTAAAAAAAAAAAAAAAAAAAAAAAAGTGACATAAGGGAAAGTATCCAATTATGGTCAATGAGAGATAGTTAACATAGGCACCGTGTCTGTGTTGAGCTTGTCAGATTTCTGTATCTCTGCCTTGATTTGGGCAAGTGGCTGCTGAGCCTCCAAAGTATTTGTTTGTGATTAAAATAGGGAGACATCATATGACCCCACTGTGTTGTTCTTAGAAAGGTATGCTCTTTAGGAGTGTGTAATATGTAAAGGAGAGGTAGCAATAATTTTGGTTGGACATTTTTTGTGTTAATTTCCCAAATACCTTAGGAACTTGTCAGTTTAGTATAATCATTGTAAGTTAACCAGCAAGGTTTTTCTACTGATTCTGTGCTATGGGGTGAATTATATTTCATTAGCTAAATAAGTTAGGATAATTATAACATAACAAGCTATATTATTTTACACTTTGTTATAGTACTAACATCTCTTTCTTAATGCAATACTGATGAAACTCTCATTTCCATGTGACCCAGAGAAATGTCTTCTCTGTTCTCACCTTTTATATAATTCTTTTAGATATATTTTTAAATATTATATTAGTAGGTAAAGGTCTGAACATCCTAATATTAGGGCTAATACCCTAATTACAGACATAATTCACATATCACAGGCCTGAATAATAGAAGTCTATAAAATAATGATACAATTACATTGATACCCAAATTATTGTAGATACCCAAATTATTATCTACAATAGTTCAGGAAGTCTCTTCTTTTTGTCACATTGTTCTTACTCAGAGTCTGCTTATACTTTCTCCACAAATCAGCTTGATGTTCTCTTCCTCTCCCAGCCAGCCTCTGGCTCCTGACTGCTACTCTGAGCCTTTCACTGCTTGCCTTTTTAAGTCCAACTTCCTTTAGGTTCACCTGTTTCTTCTGCACTACCATCTCCAGGGAAGTAGATATTGCCAATTATCTCAGCTCTGGCCTACAGAGGGGACATGGCTTTCTCTTGAGTTACTTCTTAGGACATATGGCCAGGTCCTCCAACTATACAAAAAGAAGTCATTCCTAAAGACCATCTACCCAAATCAGATTTTTCAGAGTTCCTTGGTGGATAGGTTCCCTGTCTGGCTCCCTGATGTTCACCATATGACAGGAACAAGCTTATATAATCCTCATTTTATACCAGTTACTGAAAATCTTCAGAGTTCTCTCTACTTGAGAATCCAGACTCAGCAGAAATCCTCTGATTCAGAAAAAGAGCTGTCACTGACCCTAAGATACATGGGTAACACTTACTTTACCTCTATTGCAGTCTAATGGGGTTTTTGCAAAGCATTCTCTCCTAGAACAAGAGATTCCAGAGATTCCTTGTTCCAGAGACAAACTTCAGAAACGCAAATAATTGACACCTTTTGACATAGAGGTTTTTCCTGCTCTGAACATAATGATTAAGGCTTGGATACCCCATTATGTAGGAGAATTCTACATCTTGTCATTTGCAGTTGCCCAAAAGTTCAAAACTTCACAACTATTGATGTATCAACGATAGGCAGTTATTTATGTTTGTGATTTATATGTTGAGTGTTTAGAATTTGGGAGTACCAATTTCCCTAAAATTTGGGAAATGGAGAAAGAGTATGTTTGTCCATAAACCCATGACTACCGATCTTCAACTATTTATATTTTAGAAACTTTTTCACAAGTTTCCATTTGATTTTTCATTTTTTTACTTCCTACCCCATGCACACAGGCTCCCTATCCCACACCCTCAATAAGGTGTGGAACATGTTGGTTTCTTAGAGCCAAACTTAAACTATTCCTATTCTACTGCCTCTTCTTCCCCAAAATCTGGAGCCTGAAGATGAAATGGGGAAGTGATTTTCCAGTGCTTCTGTCTGCGGCATGTTCTTCCCCAAGCCTGAAAGTCCATCAACATCCCAGTGGTTTTGCTTAGCTGTTTATGTTGATCCGATTATCCAAATAACAATGGAATTGACAATTCATTTCTGTCAACTTGTTCCTTGCTTAGGGCATACCAATTGGAAGGGACTTACATTGTCTTCTCTAACATTTATTGTGAAGAACAGTTGTTTCTGTAGCTTCCAAGATCATCTCTTACCAGCTGAGATGGAACCCTGAACCAAACTCCCATATGCACTTAAACCAGTTGGAGTCTGTGTACCCACAGCTCATAATTCCCACTACCGATCATTCATAGAAGCATTGCCTATTTGGCTAAGAGGTAGCAGGTCCTGGGAAAAGAGGATGAATAGGGATGCACAAGTGAGGAAAAAATTGTGATTCTAAAAGTATAAATAAAATCTCTAATTATAAATGACTGAACACATAAGAGCCAGAATTTATTTTTGGATTACATTTTCAACATATTTGTTTAATTCATGTGTTTCTCTCTCTCTCTCTCTCATATGCACACACACAGCTAAATATAAATAATAAAAAGTCCTGTAATTATATAAGACCACTAAACCAACCTCTCTAGTTTACAGAGCAAATTTAGTGTTATGGTGTTCTTCCTTACTTAGCTGGCATCCATGCTGATTTGCATTAGATGTGTAGCCTTTTGTGAGACCAACTAATATGAATGAGGGGTTTATTTGGTACATGAGAATTTATAAGTGCTTAGTCAGTTTCTCTGTTATTCCTTCTTTCTCTCCTCTTTTCTTCCTTCTTTTAAAGAAGTCATTGAATGCCTACTATACATACAGCACTATCTAAGTTCTGTGAAGGATTAAAAAAAATAATAAATGATGACATCATTGCTCTCCAGGATATTTTAATATGGGTAAATAAACAAAAGCACAGGGCACATTAACTGCTGTATAATAATAATGATAATAATATGATTTTTGTCATATGTTAGTGTATGTGCCACTAAATGGCAAAAGGACAATACAGACTAGATATTGAGAGAAGGGAAAGAGTGTGAGTTGAGGGAATGTTTCACAGAAGTGGTAGGACTGTAACAGAGCTTTTATGAAAATGTAGGTTTGAGATAAATGGAAATAAGGTAAAGGAATGCATTCCAAGTATAAAGCTGAGTATTTGTAAAGCCTCTTCCCATTGAGGAAAATCTGTTGGTGACTTCTTTAGAGCAGAGACGGCGCCTTTTACTACTAAAGGTCCAGCAAAGGCTCTGGAGCCTTGGAGCATTTGGCACATGCTGAATGAATGCTGTGTGCAAGGGTGAATTTCCAAACAAAGCCACAAGGATGTCTACACTCAGCTCTATACCTGAGGCTATATTTTGATAAGGACGATTTATGGAACTAAGTGTCTTATTTGTTTTGCTTTGCTTTGCTTTTTGAGTCTATGATAGTCACTGTGGAGGGATACTATGGGCCATTCTCTAGAAAGAGAATTGTTTTAGGAAGAGATGGGTAATGAATGCAGGAATGCTGATTACTCATAACTTATTAATTAGAGTCCCCAAATAAGAAGTCACCTTATGGTCAAAGATTTCTAGTTATCCTTTCAAATAAAGTAAATCTTGGCAGTCTAAATGCTCTTAGGCTTTTCAATGAGTATCATCTTTACTTTTCCCTTTTCTCATGAACTTAGAATTAATATTTCTTTTATTACAATCAAGGGACCATAAATCAGGACAAGGTGATTTCTTCAATTCTAGCTCAATACCACAGCTGATGAGTTTATGAGGGGAAATGGTCTAAAAGCCACATCTGTCCAAGTTTCCACCTTTGGAGTAAAAGAATAAATAAATAAATAAATAACTTAACTTTTCAAAATATTCTTATAATATTATGGTAGCTGCATATGAATAAAACAATTATATTCTCCACCCCTGAGACATTTTATTCCTTGTGGTGAACTTGGTTCAGTTTAGATGAAGAATTGTCCTTCATCCTTCCTGCTGATAAATAGTAATATGGAATCGATTGGTTCAGCTGTCAATAGTTTTACCTTTTTCTCCAACACTATAGGTACTCATATGCCCTAAAGTTTGAGATCATGTTGGTAATTTGCCAGATTTATTGAGTTATTTGCTTTATTACGCTCTTCAGCTGTAAAAGTAGAAAAAATCCAATTTCTGATGCAGCTTTAATCTAAGTGAATACTCTTGGGAACTAAAGCCATAAATTCAAAATGCACAAAGGTGCTGTATTGGGAGTTAGGGGAGGTGAATGGAGATTTGTTCATGTCACTTAGACTTAGCATCATCCACGTTTCTCAGTGGTAAAAACATAATAGATACTCATTGAAATGCATCAATGTCAGAGAATTTTAGGACTAATTCCATTCAGTCTCTAGGTTCTACAACAATTATTAGGTAAGCTTGATCATATGGTGGTGAATTATGAAACTTCAGTGCTCAGAGTGCCTGGGGAGTGTACCTACCTTTGATGTGACTATGGCCGCTGATGTCTTTCTAGCCTATAGTCTCAAGCAACTCTCCTCAATGATGGTGGCTATGGAAGTGACTGTGAATTTCAAAGAGGAGTCATCCTGCCCAGAGTCTCACAATGTCTTGTTTGCTTTTGTATTAAAATGTCTAGAACTGTGCCTGGAACAAAGGAGGCCCATAGCATAGCATGTTTGTTGAACTGAGTAGTTCTCTTAATGACTGGTATGGGCTACTGCTGTGACTTTTCTTCTATGAATTTATTAAATAGGCATAGACCAAATGAATAACCAGAGAAAAGAAAAGTACCATTTAACTTCCCTTCCTGTCTATCTTGGCCAGAAGAAGTAGAAAGAAGAGGAGATTTTCTCTTTGTTTTCTCTACCAGACCTTTATTTGAGTCCTGATGAATTTCAAATCTTTAAAAACTCCATTGCCTTTCTAAAGTGATTTTAATTTTTTTTTAATTTTTAAATTCATTTTAGCCATATTTGTAGCCATGATTGTTAATTCATTCACTGAAATCCTGTCCCAGGACATCTTTAAAAATCCTAAGTTGACACCAATGAAGTTGAATATATAATGTTCATTTCCAAAACACTCAGATGTAACTGAGAGTGGGAAAATAAGCCAGACTGAGATATCTTCCACAATGCATCATGCTCTCTCACCCCTGTGCCTTTGCACAAACTCTGCTTGACACTCTAGGTATGCTGGTTACTGCATATGCATTCCACAATACCAAGGATCATGACACCTGGGAAACTTTTACTGCATTCTACTCTGGGATAGGGTCCTTCCCTTGGACTCTCACAAATCTCTGTATGTTCACCAACCCTAGTACTTGTTTCACTTTCATAGGCTACTGACTTCAGTTAACCATACACACACACTCACATTCACACACACGCACACATGCTCACACACACAATTATGAATTCCTTAAAGACATGGCACTCTGGAGTTTAACTCATCTATGTTGTCTCTTTGCCTAGCACAATACCTGGCAGATAGTAGGGATGCAATTCCTGTTTTTGAATAAATGAGTGAAGCTATTGCAAAGAAATTATCCAGTACAATTAGACAAAAACATGGGAGAAGATGAAGGCTGGAAAGATTGTTTCAGGTATTCCCAGATTGATCTAATTTGTAAATTCACCTAAAATCCTGGGTCAAAGATATTAGGCCTGGGTTTTCCAGTCACTGGGAGGATGAGCATGGTATCTCCTTCTCCTTTCCACAAACTCATCCCCTGAAAAGAATAGAATGACTCTCATCACGTTCCTGAGCATAGAGACAAACATCTGAGCATCCTCTCCACAGATTTTTCTGTATACAAGTTACTAAAATCAGACTCACAATAAAGGGGGAAGGCAATATTCTTAGTTGTTCATCTCCCTCTTCCAGTTTGGGTCTAGGGCTGTACTAGATCTATCCAGATTAGGTGATTGTCATTCATGGGAAAAGAAGGTGCAGCGAACCTCACAGACCTCAAATCTTTTACAATCCTGAAGGAAAAGATAATACTGTTTCCACAAGCTATATTAACACTTAAGCCTTCTTGTCCAGATCTGTGCTGGGTACTATTCTCTTATTTGTGTGGGGTTGTCTGGATGAACGGTACCAAAGGATATGTGATCCAGTTCCTTCTCTCCTGGGGTCTAGAGGTTACAATATGGTCCAAAATAGAGAAAAGTACATCTCTGTTATACATATTTATTTAAAAATATAGATAAAATCAAATGTCATAAATGTATATTCAGCAAGTTACTGGGACTGGTCCAAAGGAGAAAGGTCAGTCATGACTGATGTTATTAGCCACTGAGAAGTGAAATTGTTATACTCTTCAGGTCTCAAGGACACCCACAGCTCTCCAGGTCCTTTTTCATTCCTACTATTAGGCTCTCTCATCCTTGCCTCTTGTCTTGCCTTCAGATTCATCAAATGATCTGAAATGTGGCTCTTAGCTATCTTACCCCATTATTTGCTATTTTGGGGATGATTTCAAGTTCTGTGTGGGGTAACTGTTCCCAAGCCTTGGATTCTTGGTTTCTTAATCTAGTTAATCCTAGTGACATTCCTCCTCAGATCTATCTAGATCCTGATGTCACTAGAATTGTTCCTACTCTAAAATCCTAAATCCAAGCTCAGAAGAGAAGAAAGGAGAAGCAGAGCTTTGAAATGTCCCATCTCAGACATCAAAAAGAAGAGAAAAAGTTGGTAAAGGACAGTGAGAAAGGAAGAAAACCAGAAAGTTGTGGTCACAGGAAAATAAAACGTGATTTTCAGAGATAAGGTGGGGTTAATTGGGTCAAATGCTACTGAGAGGTCGATAACAATAATGAGAGACAAATGGTTGTTGAGTTTGATGGTATTAATATTATCAGTAGGGTACCTGGATGGGTCAGTGGTTGAGTGTCTGCCTTTGGCTTAGGTTGTGATCCCGGGGTCTTAGATCGAGTCCCGCATCAGGCTCCATGATGCCTCTGCCTATGTCTCTGCCTCTCTGTGTCTGTCATGAATAAATAAATAAAATCTTTTAAAAAAAGAAATAAAAATAATATTATCAGTAACATTTGTGAATACAAGTTAGAGCCTGGGAATGGTATCCTAAACAGCACAAGGCTCTGAGTAAATTACTCCCAGGAAGGTACTGTTGACTGGCAGCAGAGAGGAGAGCAGAAAATGAACTGGCTTGTGTACCACTGGAGGTGGGATTTTTGACAAGTCAACTAGAGAGTAGATTCAGAGAGATTTATGAATTCTTCATACCCTAAAAATACTGGGACAGGGTGAGTAGGAAATTGAGTAGCCTAAGGAAAGCAGGAGAACCACAACTAGTATCATTTGGGTAGAGGTGCCAAACAGATGGATAGAACCAAATATGAGTCAAGCAGGGGCTAGAAGTGGAACTAAGTATTTCCTGAACATATGCTGGGCATTGCTCATGAAATAAAGAGGGGATGAAAGGTGGATCAGAGAAGGGATTTCAAGAGAGAAAAGAATGTATATACTAAAGATTTGGGGCAGCTGAAGAACTCAGTGGGTCAAAACTAGCTGCAGAAAGGTTTTTGTCACAAGGCAGAACAGATGCAATGCATATAATCTCTTTAGCTGACCACAGTCTTACCTGTGTTCAGACTTTCATGTAGAGAGAGGAGAGGGATTATTAAAGCTTTCTCTGTTATAAATTACAGTCCCTCAAGTAAAATGTTGATTTGGACCAACTAGTGAATTCTTGGAGCCTCAAAGTACTCATTGTAAATCGAGGGGTAATTTACCCAGTGAGTCACAGGAAACCATTTACTTTGCCATCTTTCCACTGACCTAAGGGATGATAATTCTCAAACTGACCAAACCCAGAACAAAGTTTGTTTCCGATTATATATATATATATATATATATATATATATATATATATATATATCATAGCAATGGAGCTATGTGCCCAGCAGAAGGAAACTTGAAATAGCAATATCCAGAAAAGATGTACTGCTGAGACTCCATCTTTAGCCTCATGCATTATGCCTTTGTTTTAAAAGATGCAGAAATCTAAGCAAGGAACTGGAACAATTTGCTCTGGGCTGGTGACAAATCCTGTGGGCTGGTACATGGCAAGAGGAGTTATCTCATTGTCAGTGCTCTCCTAGCTATTTTTCTAATGTGTCAAGACAACTCAGTAATTGTTTTTTAACCTATGTGATCATTATTCAAACACAAATTGAGTACTTACTATGTAGCTGGGTATAGAAAAATAAATTTGGATGACATGGTCTCTGCCTTTGAGGAACTCACAGGCTAACGGAGGATATAGATACATATCCATTAAAATACTTAGGGGTGTTATTAGTACACAAGTAATGCATATAGTGGATCTCTCTCCAACCTCCATTCCACTTACCTTGTATTAGGCAGTGAGGAGGATGACCCTGGTCTTGGAAGTGAGATTTGTCAACCTTGCCCACTTGTATGTCCTCATTGGACTTTTAAAAAATTTAATATTTAGAATATGCCATTTGTAACTCTGAAGGGACCTGTAGACTTACATAGGTAGCAAACTTTTTTTTTTTTAAAGATTTTTATTTATTTATTCATGAAAGATGAGAGAGTTAGAGAGAGAGAGAGAGAGAGACAGGCAGAGGGAGAAGCAGGCTCCATACAGGGAGCCCGAGATGGGACTTGATCCCCGGTCTCCAGGATCAGGCCCTGGGCTGAAGGCGGTGCTAAACTGTTGACCCACCCAGACTGCCCAGTAGCAAACATTTTAAGCACCTCCCTTAAGCCATAGGTAATCCATAAGGCAGGTTATTAGAACCATTTTATAAATGATTAAATTGAGCCCCTGAGAGGTCAAATAAAGTGTCAGATTCAGTGTGTTTGACAATCACCTGGGAGGTTTGTTAAGCACAGACTCTTAAGTTTCTTTAAGGAAGCTAAGCTTAACATTAACAACAAAAAGATGCATGGAATGAGTTTAGCAAACAGAGATATGTTACTGCCTTTTCAAATAGGGTTACTGTACATCCTGGAAAGGCTTTTTTTGTGTCTCTTAATCTGACACATGGTAATTAGTTCTCCCTTTTCCTCCAGTGATGGTCCCAGGCTCAATAAATGTGTGCTGAATAGTGTTCGCTCTCCTAATTTCCCATTTTGGTACAGTCACAGGACATCTTTTCTATATAGGTAACTTTTGGTTGGGTAAGTTTTACATACCCACTGACTCCCATATTCATTGCATTTGTCACCCCAAATTGTCACTGACCCGTGGAAGACAGAATAGCACGATGGAATAACGTCCACAGCATAGGCTTAATCATTTGGCTGGGTGAAAATGTTCAGCTGAGATAGTCCTCACTGTTAATTTCAGAATGGCATCTCAATTCTAAGATGAAATCAAAATGCATTTCTTTCCATCCTCAGCCATTATCCTTAGGTCACTACTTTCAGGAGCCCTTGTCAGCCCCTTACCCATGTAGCTTTATTCCAAAGAACCTCTAAAGCTGGGCCAGAAAAATAGGCTTTCTGAGGGCATTATAAACCTGTGTGAACTTGTGCTGAGGGCCTCTGCAGAGAGCGTCAAGAGATTATGAGGTGTTTCTTATCAATTCTTTATCCAGTTATTAATATTCCTGCCAGGACTCAGCAATGCCCTCTTGCTTTTCTCCCTTGGGTGAGCACTTTTATCTCCTCCTTCTTTCCACTCTGTTTTTTCCTTCTGCTGTATACCTTGATCTATTTATTTCCTCCATTCCCATTCAATGTGTGTTTTCCTTTGGGCAATTTTCCTGAATTATTTAATAGTCATTCTATTTTGTTCTCCTGTCTACTCCTTCCCCTTGCTTTCTTCTCTTTATTGGTTTGTCTAGGTTCTCTTCTGCTCTAGTGTACAACTGGCCCAGCAATTCTTTTCTTTCTAACCATAAATCATGGCATGGGAATTGTATGAGGACACTAGGCAGGAGAGATGCAGCCCCAGGTAGGTGGACAGGGGAGGAGCTTGTATCAGTTACTGGCTTTCAGGAGGTAACAGGTTTGATCATTTTTCAGAGAACACAGCAGGCAGCTTGTAATTGGTAATAAAGACACATCTTTCTATCATGTTTGCTAGACTGTACCGAACTTGGGTTCACTCTGTCAACAGTCTTCATACTTTTCCACTGAGCTTTTCTTCTGGCAGCTCTGGGTATAAGTAAAGGAAAAATAATCTTAATATTAATAAAAACTTTATTCTAGTTTTCCAATGTTTTTGCGGTTGTTAGTAGCTGGAAAAATAGCTTTCAAAAGGAGAAAACCCTTTTACATATAGGTCCGCACAAATATGCATATCTGCAAACACATTTGGGAAACTTGTTACATTAGGTAAATTAGTTCTTTGGTGACCTTTCTATAAATAGTTTGGCCCCGGAGTCTCTCCATGGAAGGTACCTATTGTCTCCTGTGGTCCTCTCTCCAATCTGGAAAAATAGTATCATAGGATAAAATTGCTAGTTATACGTCAGAGAAAGATTACAACTAGTAGGGATACAAGGCAGGAGGTCTGAACTTACAGAAATAACTTCTGTAAACTATTTTCTGGCATGCTAGTGTGGGAGACACTTTCTCGGGATAATGACAGGCCATATTGATATTTCCCAAATTTTTGCTGCTATTTTTCCCTAATTGTGCAGTAAACTGAGGAGTTGTCAGCCACATGCCTTGTGATCTCCTCTGTCAGTTGTTATTTAGACTGTTCTTTGGAGTAACTTTGACATAGGGATGCCACCCAGTTAGATACTTGTTAGGTCCTCTTTACTCAAGTATAAAACTAGTCATTCATTTACTCATTTCTTCAACCAGTATTTTTTAGCTCCTATATGCAAAGCAATGATAAGTCACATTGAGTAAAAAAGAAATAAAATCTTGTCTTGTGACCTTGTATCCATGGCCATCCAAGTCTCTGTCTTTCATTTAGTAGGAGCAGTAATATATTTTAGTATTCCCTAAATTGTGATCCCTTTGGAACACTGGAGCCATGTGTCATTAATGGGTATTTGGGGAAAAGAAGGTTCCAGGTAAAATAAATAAGTTAACACTGGAAAAAGTAAAGTTAAAACATGTTTTTGTATTGCAAGGACTTCTCAAAGTCTTTGATATGCTAATAGATACTGGAGGTAGTAGAACCAATTGAGTAGAGTTTTTCCAGATTCTATCTTGGGGAAGACACCCTAATTCGATGTGGAAAGTGGTTAATTGTTATGAGAGATACAGTTAAAGTGGCTTGAATAAGAAGAATAAAGGATTTTTTTAAACTGGGAAAATCAAGGAATCCATAGAGAAGACCATTTATATTGAACCCTAAAGGGTAGGTAGGTTTTTGAATTGGGATTTGTGAGGACAAGTTATTTAAGAGAAGGATACATTAAAAAAGACAAACAAATTGAAAATGTAGCACATATATGTGAAAGATTAGTTGAGGTGGACAGAAAAATAGTTTGCTGAACTATTAGTATGGCAGATCAGTTGTGGTGGATTAGGGATGGACAGACAGATTGAAATTTTTGAAGATTTACTCAAATGGAAAATAGAGGAGGCTTTTATTTATTTTTCCAATGGGAATGATAGTCACTTCTTTCTAAAGAACTTTCTCAGAACAACTACCAGTACTACCAGCAAGTACCTCACATCACACTGATCCTCTGTTTTTCCATGAGCAAATGAGGATGATCAGATTGACTCTTGGGTTATTGTAGTTATTAAATGGATATTCAGTGTAATATGTTGAGTATAGCATCTGACATATGGTAGTTACCTAATATTAGTAATTTAGTTACTAGTTTCTTTGAAGATAAAAAATAAGCAAAGACTACAGGTGTTCTAAAAAATGTAGAAGACTGGTCAGTTCTTCCTGCTTTGACCAGCTTCTGTTAATCCTTTCATTTTTAGATTTCCTGCAACCCAGATTTCCATCTGTACTTCTACATTTTAAATACAGAAATTTGTTCATTTCAGGCCTCATTTTCTTTGTTTTTGGGGTTTTACTTTCAGTATTATCTGCTCTATCCTCAGTGGGTCAGTGGTGTTAGGGTCTAACACACACACACAATTATTATGAATTTTACTGATATAAGGATGCATAGTACAGAATTTTTAAAATGTAGCAACTAAACAACACTCTTTATTGTAATTCCATAAGGCCAATTGATTGTCACAGAATATTTTATTTTTAAAAAATTTTTCTTAATCTGTAGAGAATCTATTGTTGCAATTGATGAACAAAGGTAGTTTCAACACAAAAACTAGTTGAAATTTTCTTTACATTAAAGAGAAAGGTGAAAGTAAAACAGTAAAGATATGTGTCAGAAATTTATTCACCCATCAAGGACACAAGGATATTTGTAGTCAGATTATAGTTTTTGAATACTAGAAGAATATTTATTTCCTCAACTTTTTGTTAATTAATAACGTGACAACTAGACAATGATGCACCTAAACTTAATGAGCATTATTATTCTTTTTCCATCATTTAAAAAAGTCTAGGGTAGCCTGGGTGGCTTAGTTGGCTAAGCATCTTGATTCGATTTCAGCTCAGGTCATGATCTCAAGGTTGTGAGATTGAGCACTGCGATGGGCTCTGCTTCAGATTCTCTCTCTCCTTCTGCCCTTCTCCCCTGCTCTCTCTCAAATAAACAAAAACTTTACCAACAAGGTAAGCCTATTCTTAGAGAGGAATGGTGGTAGTGTATTTACAAAAGGTATTGTGTCTGCTTTCTCAAACTTGAGTCTGTAATTTTTGGATTAGGTACCCAGCACAGAGGGCTAGCTGTGCACCCATGTATCCAGTCAGCACTGTGCAGTACCTTCTGCAAGATTGAGAGGAAAATTAAGTAATAGTCAACCATTTGAAAATTGCTCTTTCTATACCCTATTCTTTGTTTGGGCAGATGGATTTACTGTGTTGTAGCCCAAACATGCCAAACTTTGCTTTCCCTCCGTATTTTCTTGCACTGAAAAGGAAGAATGTTCTGAGTTTCCCAGCATAGACCTGCCTCCACTAGTGCCTTTTTAATTTGATTCTAGAATACCCCTCAGCCTCTCTGCTTTGATCTCATCACAGCATGTTCCAGTAACATTTCTCAGCTCATGTTTTTGGTACTTGGCATCGCCATCTCTAAAAGGAATGCTACATTTTATACAGAGTCACATGATTAAGCGCTAGATTAAACACTGCAACTCTGGTCATCATTTTGGGGGTACTTTGACAGGTGTTAAGTTTCTGAAACAAATTTCGTGCATAGAGGTTTAATTAATTCACTGGCATTTCGATTTTGCTTAATAATTAACTTGTATTTCCAGTTTGTCATCAGAATAGATCTTTAGAAAATGTCTGTGATCACCCACCATGATCCATTCTTAGGAACTTTCTTAACATCCTTTTTGTAAATGAGAAACATCTAAGTTTCAGGGCATCATTTCTCCAATTTGATACTTTTTTTTAAAGGTGTGAGTATCACTCTTTGTAACTTGTGAGTAACTGAGGCCAAAATGTAGGCATTTTTCAAAACCATGCTAAAGGCATAGGAAATAAAATTGGTGTATACCAGCCACATCTTGCTGAGGTTAGAGTTAATTCTAATTACTAAAAGTGGAGCTGTGAACAGCTATTGCCAATTGCACAGGTGTGGCTGTCCACAGCACATTTAAATTCTGTAAAGATTAGTCCCCAGGTTCAAATATCTCTGTTTCCTCCCAGACTCCTCTTTGAAATGATGCAGGTGGGTATTGGGACCAATGTTCCTGAGTTGGCTGTCCTACCAGGATTTGTTTAAAGGTATATTCCCCTACCCGGACTATTGCCATTACTTCCTCCGGAATCCATTGAGCTGATCTGTGTCTTTACTTCTTTGAACATACTTGTGGTTTTCAACTTAAGCCATTTTTGTTTTGTTTTGTTTTTTCCTTTTTGTCCAATATTATAAAAGCTTTTGCTTCAGTGTCATTCCAAACCAAGACACAGACACTGCTTATGTCATTGACAGCTTGCTGGTGCCCCTTATATCTTTCGGGTTTTTTCTTTCCCCTCCCCCTACCTCATGCAAAGGCAAATGTTATCCCTCATCCTAAAGGTTAATGTGGATTCAGAAATCCCATAATCTCAAAGACAGTGCAGTAATTTTCATGAGCACTGGTATCTGCATTGTTTACAGGGACAGATTTGCTTACTACCAAAAGCAGGCTGAGAAAATCGGGACAAGGGCATGCTTAATCATTTCCCAGAGAAATAGAAATGCTATCTTTTCAAATGTGCCTCTGAGAAGGACTTGGTGAAAGTTAAAAAATATGGAATGTAATTACCAAATGAAACCTTAGCTACATATTCACTATATCCTTTCCACTAAAATGTTACATTCATGGGGATCTTGACATCTTTTCAATGTCCCTTCTTTTCCTTGTCTTCTTCCCTCCCTCTCTCCCTCCCTTCCTTTCTGTCTTCCTTCTTTCTATTCTTCTTCTCCCTCCCTCATTCCCTCCCTCCTTCCCTTCTTCTTGAGTGAATTTCATGTTGGCAGTTTGGTAAGCTCCTGCTAGAATGGAACCATTTGTTAGAAATGAATGTGCCTAAAGTTGCCCCTGGGGCCCATAGCTACAGAGGGTGAATATAATAAGTGACGACATTTGAATTTTAGAGTCAAATATTCACTCATCTCCCTGAATGATTTTTTTTTCTGACCTATGATGCATGATCCTTCTTAGGGAGAAAGCACTGACCACTCTGAAAGTGTAAAATATGAAATACTCATCTTAAATCCATCTGTTGCTCTCAGTCTCCATAACCAAACTGCCATGATTTCTCCCTGCATTAACGCAGTAACTTCCTAACTAGTCTCCCTGATTCTATTGCTACTAGTTCTATAATTCATTCTACAGGTTCTAGATTGAGAATTCATGAACACAAAACAGATCTTATCATGACATGTATGTGTGCATATATATATATATACATAGAGATGTATATGTGTGTATGTATATATGTGTGTGTATGTAGATAGATATAGATATATAGAATAAAATCCACATACTTTAGCTTGGTTTATAAAGCTCTATATGGTGTTTCCGATTTACCTCTCTCATCTCTTTTCCTCTCTTTGTCCCCCCAGCCCACCATACTCCAGCCTCACTGGTTTTCTTTCTGTGTTTCTAACAAACTCATTGGGCTCCCATATTAGGACCTCTGCCCAGAGCCTTCCTCGTGTCCAGGAACCCTTATTGTCTCTGCTGTTTATGGGGCTGAGTCATTCTTGACATTCAGATCTCAGCTTATATGTCACCTCATTACAGGAGCTTTTCTTGACTATCATAAATGTACTAGCTATCCAGTTCATCTTTCTCACAGTACCCAAACTTTAATTCTTTGCATAGCAGTGAGCAGTATTCTTACTTTTGTTACTTGTTTTCATTCCTTTGTTGCCTGTGATCTGTTTTCCCCGACTGGAATGTAACTCGTGACACGTGAGAACTTTCTATCTTGCTCAATATTTTATTCTCAGTGCTTAAAATGGTGCATGGCACATAGGGAAGGTTTCAATAAACGCTTGGAAAATAAATAAATACATGCAAGAATGCAAATATGCTACATGCAGAGAGAAATGTGTCCCTGATGTGTCATATGCCCTCACTTACCTGGCTTAGATTCCATTACCATGATCCTCTCTACCTGCATACTCTTTAGTTCCTTTCTTTACTTCCTCTCCTTTCACTCATTATTCCCCTGGTAATACTCCAGTTCTGGGCATATACAACTGTCCACCTACTCTTAACCAGCTGAACATGGGTGGAGAGAAACACATAATCATGCTAACCAGCTCTCCATTGAACCCACCATCTTAAACTTTAAATGAGACCTTGGTGCAGCTCTGTAATTATGTTATCATATTTAACCTATTGTAAGATGATAGTTTTCCACATTTTAACATCTCTGAAATCAAGATGCAGTTTACAATCAGTGTCAGTCTCTGTCATCAAGATGGCAGTTGGGATTTTAGAACATGGTTGCTGCATTCCTGAGGCCAACTCAACTGAAAAGTGATTCTTCCACTTTTCAGTCAAGAAATGCTTTAAGGGTCATTTGAAGAAAATTTACAAATCCTGCTTACATTAATGTTTTCTGATAGAAAATCACCAGCATCAAACGCAGAAAGGGTATCTGTGTTCAGACTCTGCAATCTTCTCCCATTCTCTAATTGTTTTCACAGAAATCTTAACAAAATATTTTGAGTAAGTAATATATTTACATGGATCAAAAATAAAACAATGTAAAAAGTCTGCATTGGGAAGTCTTGCTTCTATATCTGTCCTATCCTTCTGGTTTCTTCTCCCTTTCTGATAGGTAACCTATTTTATTTAATTCTTAGATATTTTTCCAATGATTCTTTCTACAATTATGAGACAAAATAAACATATATTCTTAGTGTCAAAAAATGCATCTCTTTTCACTTTGCTTTTTTGTTCACCTAACAATAGATATTACAGATCAGTACATATTAGTTCATAGAGTTTTCTCAAATAGATCTGCAGCTGCATATATTCCATTGTACAAAATATATCATGGTTTGTTTAACTGGCCCTTATTGGTAGCTGCCTGGTTTATTTTCAGTCATTTGTTGTTACAAACAATAATGCAGGGAATAACTTCACACAAGTATTATTTCATATAGTTATAAACATGTAAGATAAATGCCCCTCAGAAAAGTCGCTGGGTAAGGGAAAATGTATGTTTTGTGTTGAATAATGTCACCTAGAAAAATATGTTCAAGTCCTAACCTTTCAAACCTGTAAATGTGACCTTATCTAGAAATAGGATCTTTCCAAGATGTAACAACGTTAAAATGAGGTCATACTCCAGTTAAATTGAGTTTAAGTTAAAATGAGGGCCCAAATTAATCCAATGATTGTTGTCTTTATGAGAGGAAATTTTAGGCAGAAACATATTGGAAAGAAAGCTATATGAGCATGGAGGCAGAGATTGGTGAGTGATGGCATCTAAAAATCAAGGAATGCTGAAGATGACAATTACTGGAAGCTAACGAGAGGCAAGGAAGCATTTTTTCCCCAGAGCCTATGCTATGGCCTTGCCAACATCTTGATTTCAGGCTTCTAGTCTCTAGAACTATGCCCCCTCCCCACAAAAAATTGTGTTGTGTTTAGCTACTCAGTTTGTGGTTCTTTGTGATGGAAGCCCTAGGAAACTAATACAATGTAATTGTAATTCTGGTAAATATTCCTTGGTTATCCTCCATCAACATTTACTGTGTGCTTTCATCAACAAAGTATGGTAATGATTGCTATCCTTTAGGTCACCAATAGAGAATATTCTAAAGTTTCTGGGTTCCTGCCCTTCTGATAGGTGACAACTGGTATTTCAGTGTAGTTTTAATTTCTATTTTCCTTTTCATGAGTAACTTTTTATACATTTAAGAGCTATCAATATCTCTTTTTGTGTGAAACTCTATTTCTGTATTTTGTTATTTTTTCTGTTACTGTCATTTTTGCTCCAATTTGTAATTATATTAGGGAATTAGTGCTTTGTGATGTGTATTGCAAATATTTTTTCCAATTTATCTTTTGCATACCAATTTGCTAAATTTTTGTTTAATTTATTAATCTTTTATGTGGCTTCTGGAATGTGAGTCATGATTAGCAAAATTTTCCCCAGTCCCAGTTTATAAAGGAATTTACCCATGTTTTCTTTCAGGACTTTTTTTTCTTCATCAAAGCATTTCATTGGAAAATTTGAAAAGATAAAGTTGCATCCAACTTTATCTTTTTCCAGATGGTACATAGTTTATTTCAACACCATTTATTCTTGAAATGTTACCTTTATTATATACTGAATTCTCATATATATTGGATCTATTTCTGGAAATTCTGTTCTGTTACATTGGCCTGTCTTTCTATTCATGTGCCAATAAAGCCTGTCTCAATTTTTGAAGCTTTATAATATATTTTCATATGTAGGCAGGTCGGTCAATTTCCTACCCACTTTCTCTAATAAACCTGTTCCAATTAAGTTTCCATCTCTACTATTTTACCCAAGTTGCTTTTATCAAGATTTCTAGTGAACTCTTTGTTGCTAAGACAATTGGTCAGTTCTCAGTCTTCATCTAACTACATCAGTCAGGAACATTTAACATAGCTGAATATTCTCTCCTACTTAAAATACTCTGTTCAGAGATAGCCTTCTCTCTTTATCCATACATCACTGGTTGCTCTTTAATCTTCTTGTACATTCTTTCTCATTGCTCTAGACTGCACATGTCCCATGGATTTCTCTTCTGACACCTTCTCCAACCTGTCCATACTTATTTTCTAGATGATCTCATTTCAAGACAGGACTTTAAATACAATCTCCTAATAACTTTCACATTTTGTGTCTCTGGCCAGGTTGTCTCCTATAATTGCAAGCTTTATACCTAACTGTTTACTCAACATTTCTACTTGTACACAAAAATTACTCTCTCCAAAACTGAATTTATTCTTTCCCTCTACTAAACATACTCTTCTTTCAATTGAAAAAACCAAAAATATTGAAGTAATCCTTAACTCTTTCCTTTTCCATACATATCACATCCATTCCATCAGCAAATCCTGTTTTGAGTTCTAATTTCAAAATATTTCTGGAGTCTTACCATTCCTCAGTATCACCACCACCAAGTTCTGGTCTAGGCCACCATCATCTCTTGCCAGGATTATTGCAATATCCTGCCCAGCTTCTCTGCCTTTCCTATAGTCTGTTCTTCCCATAGCTGTCAGATAGATACTTTATAAGACATGTCAACTCATGTCACTTTTTATGCTTAAAATACCCCATGGGCTTATCTTAGCTCAGCAAAAGCCAAAGTCTTTATCATGACCCAAAGGTCCTAAATAATGTGATCTTCATGATGATTTCATCTCTTTTCCTACTCTTGTGCCTACTCTTTTCCAGCTGCAGTGCCTCTGTGCTGTTCCTTAAACCTCTGTGCTGTTCCTTAAAAATGAAAGCCAACACATTCCCGCTGCAGAGCCTTGCTACTTGCTTTTCTCTAACATTTTATTTCATTAAATCCTTACAACCATACAGTATGAGGATAGTCATTCTCATTTTGCCCATGAGAAGGTAGAGTATGGGGACTATAAAGTTCTTTCCAAGTCTCTACAGCTATTATTTAGCATAAGTAGAACTCTAACTCAGATCTCTTTGGTAGTTAATTCTATATTATAGAAACTTTCTGTTTTCTAGTTCCACCTCTCTTGCTGTATCATTTGGTACATCACTCTGGGTACCATATCTTGGCTTTAGTTTATTCACCTAAGAAATGAGAACTTTGGTCCATGTGATCTCAAATTCCCTACCCAGTTAGATGCTCTAGTAACTCCATGACATTGGAAGTGTCCCCATGTGTGCTCAAAGTGAGAATATTAGTGATTTTGGTGAAATGAAGAGTAGATAGCAAAACATGGACAGGTGTCAATGAAGAGGGAACCTTACTATTGTAGAACTGGGGAGGCACTAAAGACTGACTTTGCTATTTAGAGATTTTTTTTTCTAGATCTGTCCATCTTGACAATAGGCTATTTCAGTTCTATGTCTACATGTAAATAAACCACCTTATGTTTACATGGCATTCTTGTCACTATTTCCATCATCAAAGCAGAAAGTTACGGTAGAAAGAGAGGTGAAAACTAGCTTTTATCCAAACTTCTGAGCTCACAGGACCTTCTGTTTCCAATCTTTAAATTTAGAGAGCTTCTAGATACTCCTCATCCTAATTCTGGTTATGGTTAGGATTAAAATTCATCCCAAAAGGTGATGATACACCTGTATACCACTGTCCCT
Source organism: Canis aureus (assembly GCF_053574225.1). Lineage (NCBI taxonomy): Eukaryota > Metazoa > Chordata > Mammalia > Carnivora > Canidae > Canis > Canis aureus. Next base: position 53,883,807 of record NC_135621.1, read on the forward strand.
GAGTAAAATCAATCAGAGGGCTAGGGGAGGATACATTGGTTCCCGATGCTCAAACTATCAGTGCCATCATCAGCACACCTGCCTCCTACTTACCTGGGGCATGGTCTCCTCAGCTTCTCCAGGGTTAATGCAGTAGCCATAACATCAATCAATGTGGGATCAGTGCCACTCCTGTCACTTTGTTATGATGTTGTCTGCTTTGCCTGTAGCTGATCTTCCTTGTTCCGTAAGGCATGACTACCATGGGTTTGGAGGGAGGCTTTCCCCAGCTTCCTCTAGTCTTCTACCTTTCATCTTCCCCAGTGCTGTTAATGCTATCACTCTTTATTTTACTAATTTGCTACAGATTGCTCTTGCCCTCTAGGAACCTGTATAAATTCACTAGGGACTGAGAAGAAATTTTGACAGGGATTACTATCAGTGTTCCATGCTTCTGAGGTAGATATGAAACCACCTAACTTTGGGAGTGCACAAGAATTGCTGTATTTCTTTATTTCCTTTCAGTCAGATTAAATCCATCTCAGAGCCTCATCTCACCTAGACAGAGGGCAAGAAATTAAAACTCAATTTTCATTTGGAATCCATTCTCACCCCAAAATAAGCAAAGTTTCTCCACTAGAGAGTTTATATGATCAAAAGAGTACGTAGGCTCAGTCTTCTGAGATTCTCACAGCTGCTGCACGCATCTGGTTCTGGAATGGCAGTCCCATAGACTGTTAAGTGGGATAGCTAGATTCCTGTCTCACAGAGCCAAAGAATGAATCTCATGGACAAAGGAAAATGAGTAAAGTGATAGAAGTTTCTTAAGCAAGGATACAGAAAAAGCTCTCAGGAGCGAGAGGAGTCTCCACAGGGCTGCCACTGAGAGCTTTTAGTGGCAGTTTTTTTATTGAGAACTGACTGAGAAGCGTGTGGCCTTCAGATTCTTGTGTTGTCTTAGTTTGAGCAAGGACTATTGATAACACCCTTAATGACTTAATTCTTTGAGGTTTGGTTATTTTCTGTCATTACATTATCACCACCAAAGAAAAATAACCCTGAACATCCAGGGCCAGGTGGTCTGGTCTATTCCCTTATCTCTGGTTTCCTTACATCTCGGCATTTTTGGAATTTCTTTGAGCCTGATCACATAGCCCCCTGTTTATCTCTCCCTACCTATTCTTATCTATCCCTTCCTCACTGTGACATGAGTGAAAACACTGGAGAGAAGCAATCACTTAATAAATATATATATATATATATATATATATATATATATATATACACACACATATGTATATATACACACACATACACACACAATAATAAACCAAAAATAAAGCAGCAAGGAAATAATCGCAGATGCTTTATCCTATACCACTATGATTTGTGTGATTTGTGACATCCACACCCCTCTAAGCCTGGTCCAAAGCCCATTAATGCTTTCTGTGGCCTGCACAGTGGTAAATGACACTGTCACATAGGACCAGAGTGTAATCTGTGCTTGACTTATCATAACCAGTTAATTCTCATATGACCCTAGTAGGCAGGGGCTATTGTTTTCCTTACTTCATGGAGAATCAGACAGAAGTAACTGGTACAGGTTTATACAGTGAGCAAGTGACAAAGCCAGGATTTGAGCTCAGGTGCTACAGCTCCAGAGTTCCTGCTTTGAACACATGACACTCTTTGTTAATCTCACATAGCCCAAGAAGTTGGTGATCGTATGCCTCCTACTTTCCAGTTAGGGAATAGAGGCACGGTAGATTCTTTCACTTTCTCAAGATGACTCAGCTGTGAGAGTGACAAGGGAGTCCAGACGCAAATTCAGACCTTCCCAATCCCATTCTCATTTTTTGTTTCTCTTTAATCTATGTCTTCTTGATGTTTTTTAAGCAGATTCCGCTGAGAAGGTAATGAATTGCTCTGGTTATGTTTCCCAGTTTACCCTTGGGTGCAGGGTCTGTAAGGATATTTGATCAGTGGAAGGGCCCAAAGGGATGCAGGGATAAGGTCATCCGTGTCCATGTATCCTATTCCATGACCCTATTTCTTAACATGTATAGTCAGAAACAGACTAGTGTGATGTAGACAAATACCTAAAGAGACAGAGAGATATCTGTTGTCAAGCGCACTGGAAAAGAATATTCTGTCTCAAGCTCAGGCTAAAAATAAACTGTTTACAGTACACTCACCCTCCCTCACACTGCAGTATCTCAAGAACGGAGGCAGAATTTAATCATTTCATCCTCTGAAGTGAAGGTCTCTATGGTTTAATATGCACACATCACAGATTTCAAATTTTGCTGCTAAAATTCAGTCTTCAACTAAAACCTAGCTGTCTCTTTGTCTTGAAATGTGTTCTAAAATGTATAATAAAAGTCTATTGAAGCCAGTAAAGCATTTCTGGAAAATGCTGGTTTAACCCACACAGCCAATTCCCTTTTTCATAAATTCAATTTGTATTATTTGGTTGAAGAGACTGTTCCTTGAGCCCTGACATAAGCGGGTGTTGAGGCTGACACTCAGTCTATAGTTTGCATGGAAAAATCTGTGGGAAAAATCACATAATTGATCTCATTTGTTAGGTGCATCAGACCTTGACTGGCTCCAAGTCTCTGCACGTCCTTCTCTCATCCCTGGATCTAAGTAACTCCTATCTGACTTGGGTGAGCTATGTGGGGTGAGGCTTTGGGTCTCTCAGATGTGCTGCAGTGCTCCTGAATAGACTCATGCTGTTTGTTTCTGAGATCTAGTCTTGGTACCTTGGTCTGAGTGCTGAATTCCCCATCTTTTATGTTGAAGTCTCTGCTTTCTCCCAGCTTATTCTCGATTCTTCAGAGTATAGAGAGCATTGGCTGCTTATACTAATTCTCCTCATCCACAAATCCAGGGCTTCTCAACCTCGGCACTATTAATATTTTGGATCTAATAACTCTTTGCTGTAGGGGGCTATCCTGGGCATTGTAGGATGCATAGCAGCATCCCTGGCCTCTTCCTACTGGATTCCAGTAGCACCCCTCCCAGTCATGACTATAAAAAATGTCCCTCGATGTCAGCTCTTCCTTAGAAGAGGTGGAGAAAATTCCTGCGCATTGAGAACTAGTGTGCTTTACTTTGCTTGTGCCCAAGTATGGTTACCAGTAACCACCAAAAAGTATTTAGTGATGTCAGCACCCAGTGAAAATATAACATGAGCTTCAAATGTGACTCACACATGTAAATTCTCGACTAGATATATTAGCAAAGTAAAAAGGAACAGGTAAAATGAGTTTTGATAATTTATTTTATCCAATATATCTAAATTATTACATTTATACTAAAATCTTTGATATCTGGTGTACATTTTACTAACAACATATCTCAGTTTGAACTAGCTATATTTCTAGTGCTCAATAACCACATGTGACCTGCGGTTATTGTATGGGCAGCAGTGATCTAGATTTCTAAAATGTTTACTGCTCTTCAATTCACTCTGAGACTCAGAATAGCTATAAGCATAGGGCTGAGATGTCAGATGTAACTGGTTGGAATATTTCTGTATCTCTTTCTAACATTATGACCTTGTGATAATTACTGAATCTCTTTTAATTTCATTTTTAATATTTGTATTAAGAAAATAATAGGAATTGCTTTTCAAAGACTTGTTAAGAGGGTTACATGAAATAATGTATGTGGAGAGCCCAGGTGGCTCAGCGGTTTAGCGCCGCCTTCAGCTCAGTACATGACCCTGGAGACCTGGAATCAAGACCCACATCAGACTCCCTGAATGGAGCCTGCTTCTCCTTCTGCTTGTGTCTCTGCCTCTCTCTCCCTGTTGCTCTGTGTCTCTCATGAAAAAATAAATAAAATTAAAAAAAGAAATAATGTATGTACATAGTGCCTAGCACAGAGCTGGTGCTTACTGAGATAATTCCATTTTCTATACCTCCAGTATCATCAAAGAATCTGAATGTTAAGTCCCCTAGTGTTAGCCTCTTACTTAAAACAACATCCATGCTACATTCTTTGGATATCATGTTCTGGGCCCAGTTGGATATTCATTGGGCATGTAAAACACTAAATCATCCCATGGAATCAAAATTTACCCTCTTGGTCCTGTCCAGCTGCTATTAATTAAAGCTAGTTGAGTTATACCTAAAGAAAATGACAAATAAAAAAATGATTCAAACTTCTCAGTTTCTTTTTATTTCTAGTGATATTTATTCTACCTTTACTACAAGTCAAATAATACAGAAGAGAAAGCTTTCTTGGATGCATCTTTCCCATGAAGCAGCATCACCTTATATAGCATAATCCTTTAAGCCACAGTGCCATACTGCTAGCAGATTTCATCTGCAGAGACACAACATTAACATTTTGGCCAATGTTAAGAAGAGAACAAATGACTAGATCAGATTGGCAAGACAGGTGGCTACTTAATCCATCCTAATGGATGAGATACATAAAAGATAGCAACTCATTATTATGGGAAAGACAGCCCATATTAGAAGAATATCTGTTGCATTTCCATAAATACTTGTTTAGTTTGGAACTCATATCTAGAGGTGTTGGGGGTAAACTGTTGATGATGGGAAGCTGACAGTCTTTCTGTACAGTGTTTATTTTGTCACAGTTTTCCTACCTTTGTGTGTGGGGAGTTCCTCCTCCTTCTCAATCCCCTTTCACCTGTGTGCAAATATGAACTGTCCAATGCAAGGTGCTAATTAATATTTCCCATTTGGCTCTGGATTGTCTTAACAAAGTCTTAAAGGAGGTTGTATATTCTCCTGGTCACCATGAATTTATTGTGAGAAGACTATCAGCTTTAGCTGAGAGACATATTCTAAGCACCTACTCTGTGTCAGGCATTGGGGAAGCCAGGTGATTAAAGGAGTTTCTACAACAGAGGACTTCACAGCCCAGGAGAAAACAGCATGTGAATAAATGATCACAATAAGATATGTAACTCAAGCTATATGGGACTTAGGGATCACAAAGGAACAATCTTTAATTCATTCACACATTCATTGAGCACCAACTATGGATTAGAGAATCACAGTGTGGTGAGGAAAAGTGTCACTAAAAATAAATTTAAAAATCAAAGACAAGAAAAACCTAGATTTTGACTTTTTCTTACAGAGTTGTTCCTTTTCCCAGGAAACAAATCATAAAAGAGATACTTTTATCTTTGTGTTCTATCATATAAGTATTTTTTTGGAGGCTATCTTTTCTAACCTTTAATTTGATGCTGAATTTCTGGGCATACTCAATTAAACTGGTCAAATCTAAAGAAAGATTCGACAACTTAAGTGAGCCTTTGTGGCTATTAGATTCATTTCTCTGGCCAAATTAATGAAGAGAAGTCTCTAGTTAATAGAGTTGTATATGTATGAATAAGATAATTTGATAATCAGTTTTACATTAAAGACTATAATGCAATGAGCTTACCTCTTCATCTGTTTTAAAATTATCTTATTTTCTTTTTGCTAGTTTAAAATGTTCCTTAGTGTCTTACTAGGTCTTAGAATCTTCACATGTATCAATAATAATAATAATAATAATAATAATAATAATATAACAGAAATGTGGGATTGAGTTGAATTGTGTATATATTTTTAAAAAGAATAGCGTCTTAGATAAACTATTTTCATAGCAAGCTTTACTTCAAATTTGTTTTTAATTAAGTCTCACAGTAGTCCCATAAGGTTGAAATACCATTATATAATAATAATAATATAATAACTCAACAGAACATAAAAGATGAAGTGGTTATGCAGAATAACTTGACCTGCAACGTGAGGTCTATATCCCATATTCTAAGTCTCAATCTTTGAGCCCAGTGCAAGAATATCTGTTGGGTTTACTTAAAATGTATCTAACTTTTAATGAATTTTTCTCAACAAGTTTCCAGCCTTTTAAATATTCTAGCAATAGCATTTTAATTTATCTATTAGCTGAGAAATTTCAGTTCGATATAATCAGTCATTATTGTCTACTAGGTGGAGGATGTCCAGTTACAAAACAGGCGGTTACAAAACAGGAAGCAAAAAAAGTTCTTCAAGGAACTTAAAATGTAAATATTGATGTATTAAGATCACTTTACCATGGGGTAGAATAATTATAAGTTATTATAAAAACCTTTTAGTCTAGCCATGAAAGTGTTATTGGTCAGAATTCACTTCATAGTCATTCCATCCTTGGTCCTAGAGTCAGCGTGATATATTGGCAGGAGGATAGACAAATAGATCAATGGAACAGATACAGAGTCCAAAGATACTTCCACATATCTACAGTCATTTGATTTACAGCATAGTTGTTACTATAATTCAGGAAGAAAAGGATAGTATTTTTTCAACATTATTTTATTATATTTTATCATCAAAGTATAATTGACATACAATGTTATATTAATTTCAAGTGTACAACATAGTGATTTGACAATTTTATACATTGCTCAATGCTCACCATGACCATTTTTCACCAATACAGTGTTATGCAATGTTATTGATTATATTCCCTATTCTGTACTTTTCATCTCTGTGACTTGTTTATTTTATAACTGGAAGTTTATACTCTTTATCACCTTTACCTTTTTCATCCATCTGTTCACCCTTTTGCCCGCTAGTAACCAGCAGTTTGTTCTCTATATTTGAGTCTGTTTTTTTGTTTTGTTTTGTTTTTTAGATTCTGCATATAAATGAAATGATGTGGTAATTGTTTTTCTCTGTCTGATTTATAGACATAATATTCTGCAGGTCCATCCATGTTATTGTGAAGGGCAAGATCTTATTCTTCTTTAGGGCTGAGTAATATTTCATCATATATATTTATATTTCTGTTTATGTATATGCCACATCTTCTTTATCCATTCATCTATCAATGGAAACTCGAGTTTCTTCCATTTCTTGGCTATTATAAATAATGAAGCAAATAAACATAAGGATACATATATCTTTTTGAAATAGTGTTTCTGTATTCTTTGAGCATATACTGAGTCATAGAATTAATGGATCATATTCCTATTTTTTAAGTTTTAAAGGAACTTCCATTTGGTTTTCTACAATGGCTACATCAATTTACAGTCCCACCAACAGTGCATGACGGTTCCCTTTTCTCCATATCCTTAGCAACACTTGTTATTTCTTATCTTTTTGATACTAGCCATTCTGGTAAGTGTGAGATAATACCTTATTGTGGTCTTGAGTTACATTTACCTGGAAAGTAGTGATGTTAAGCATCTTCATGTGTTGTTTTTTTTTTTTTTTTCCATCTGTACATCTTTGGAAAAATATCTTTTCAGGTCCTTTGCTCAGTTTTAATAGGATTATTTGTTTGTTTTGGTGTTAATTTGTGTAAGTTCATTATATAGTTTGGGTATTAACCCCTTATTGGATATACCAATTGCAAATATCTTCTCCCCTTCAGTAGGTTATGTTTTCATTTTGTTGATAGTTTCCTCTGCTGTACAAAAGCTTTTTATTTTAGTGAGTCCCAAGAGTTAATTTTTGTTTTTGTTTCTCTTGTTTTAGGTTACATGCCCCTACATATGTTGTGAAGGCCAATCTCAAAGAGATTACTGCCTATGTTTTTTAAATGAGTTTTATGGTTTCACGTGTCACATTACATCTTTAAGCCATTTTGAGTTTGTTTTTGTGAATGATGTAAGAAAGTGGCCCAGTTTCATTCTTTACATGTGCCTGTCCAGTTTCCTCAGCACCATTTGTTGAAAAGACTGTCTTTTCCCCATTGTATGTTCTTGCCTCCTTTCTCCTAGATCATTTGACCATACAAGTTTGAGTTAGTTTCCAGGCATTCTATCTAGTTCTTTGATGTATGTGTCTACTTTATACTTACTTTTTTGATACCTTACCAGTACCTTACTGTTTTGATCACTATAGCTTTGTAGTGTATCTTGAAAATTGGGATTTTGTACCTCCAGCTTTGTTCTTTTTCAAGATTGTTTGAAGATTTTGGAAGATTTTGTGTTTCTATACAAATTTTAGGATTATTTGTTCTAGTTCTGTGAAAAATGCTATTGGTATTTTGATAGGGATTGCACTGAATTTGTTGATAGCTTTGGGAAGTATGGACATTTCAACAATACTCTTCCAATCTTCCAATCCATGAGCATAGTATATCTCTACATTTGTTTTTTCATCTTCAATTTTTCCAAGGTCTTATACTTTCAGTATAGATCTTTTACCTCCCTGGTTGAATTTATTCTTAGCTATTTTATTCTTTTTGGTGCTGTTGTAAATGGAATTTTTTCCTAATTTCTCTTTCTGCTACTTCATTATTAGTGTTTAGAAATGTAACCAATTTTTGTGTATTAATTTTGTGTCTTGTGACTTTACTAAATTCATGTATCACTTCTAATAGTTTTTTGGTAGGGTCTGTGGGACTTTCTGTATATAGTACCATGTCATCTACCACAGTTAAAGTTTTACTTTTTCCCTACCAATTTCAATGCCTTTTATTTCTTGTGTGCTTGCTGCAGGTAGGATTTCCAGTACTTTTATAAAAGCAATGAGAGTGGACATTTTTATCTTGTTCCTGATCTTTTTACCATTGAGGATGATGTTAGGTATGGGTTTGTTATATAAGGCCTTTATTATATTGAGGTATATGCTCTCTAAACTAAGTTTGTCAAGAGTTTTTATCATGAATAGATGTTGCATTTTTTCAAATCCTTTTTCTGCATCTCTTAAGGTGATCATCTGGTTTTTATGTTTCCTTTTTTAAATGTGATGTATCTTGTTGAATGATTTGCAAATAGTAAATCATCCTGTCATCGCTGGAATAAATCCCACTTAATTATGGTGAATGATCCTTTTACTGTATTGTTGAATTTGGTTTGCTGATATTTGGTTGAGAATTTTGCATCCATGTTCATTAAGGATATGGGTCTGTAGTTTTCTTTTTTTGTAGTGTCTTTGTCTGGTTTTAGTAGCAAGTTAATGAAAGTCTTGTAGGATGAATTTGGAATTTTTACCTTCTTATTCTATTTTTTGCAGTACTTTGAGAAAAATAGGTATCTAACCTTCTTCAATTATTTTTTTAGGAATCACCTGTGAAGCCATTTGGTCCTGAACTTTTGTTTTTTGGGTGGTCTTGATTACTGATTTAATTTTGGTACTAGTAATAAGTCTGTTCAAAATTTCTATTTCTTCCTGGTTCTATCTTGGGAGATGGTATGTTTCTAGAAATTTATCTACTTCTTTTAAATTGTCCAGTTTTTTGACATATAACTTTTCATAATATTCTCTTATAATCCTTTGTCTTTCTATGATATCAGTTGCTATTTCTCCTCTTTTCAATTCTGATTTTATTTATCTGAATCCTCTTTTTTTCTTGATGAATCAAGCTGTATAAAGGTTTATCAATTTAGTTTATCTTCTCAAAGAACCTGCTCTTGGTTTCATTGATCTTTTCTATTTTTTTTTATTTTTTAGTCTTTATTCACTTATTTCTATTCTGATCTTTATTATTTCCTCTCTTCTACTAATTTTGAGATGTGTTAGTTCTTTTTTTCCAGTATTTTTTTAAAGTATAAGGTTAGACTGAGTTATTTGTTTCTTGAAGTAGGCCTTTATTCCTAGAAACCTTTCTCTTAGAACAGCTTTTGATGCATCCCAAAGATTTTGAACCATTGTGTTTCTATTTTCATTTGTCTCCATGTATTTTTTAAATTTCTTCCTTGATTTTTGTTTACCCATTAGTTGCATAATAGCATGTTCCTTAGCTTCCATGTGTTAGTTTTTTCCAGTTTTTTTTTTCTTATAGTTGATTTCTAGTTTCATACCATTGTGGTGGAAAAATATGCTTGGTAGGATTTCAATATTTTTAAATTTGTTGAAACTTAGTTTGTGGCCTAACAAGTGACCTATCCGGGGAATGTTCCATGTACATTTGAAAAATATGTTCTGATTTTTGGATGTAATGTTCTCTACATGTCTGTTAAGTCCGTCTGGTCTAATGTGTCATTCAAAACTACTATTTACTTGATTTTCTGTCTGAATGATCTATTAATTATTGTAAGTGGGACATTAAAGTTTCCTACTATTATTATTATACTGTTATTTTTTCCCTTTATGTCTGTTAATATTTGCTTTACATAATTAGGTGCTCCTCTAATGGATGCATAGATATTTACAATTGTTTCATCCTTTTGTTGGATTGATCCTTTTATCATTACATAATCGTCTTTTTTTCATGCTACAGTCTTCATTGTTTTAAAATATTTTATTTGTTTATTCATGAGAGACACACAGAGAGAGAGGCAGAGACATAGGCAGAAGGAGAAGCAGGCTCACTGCAGGGAGCCAGATGTGGGACTTGATCTCTGGATCCCGGGATCACACCCTGAGCCAAAGGCAGATGCTCAACCACTCAGCCACGCAGGTGCCCCTTACAGTCTTTATTTTAGTCAACTTTGAAATAAATAAATAAATAAAGTCAACTTTGTCTGATACAAGTATTTCTATCCCAGCCTTTTTTTATTTCCATTTGTACAGTCTCTTTACTTTCAGTCTATTTGTCTTTAGGTCTCTTGCAGGCAGCATATAGGTGGGTCTTGTTTTTTAAATCTATTCTATCACTGTATGTCTTTTGATTGAAGAACTTAGTCTATTTTAGATTTAAAGTAGTTATTGATAGGTATGTACTTAGTGGCATTTTGTTAATTGTTTTCTGGTCACTTTTGTAATTTTTTAAAAAGACTTTATTCATGAGAGACACACAGAGAGAAGCAGAGACACAGGCAGAGGGAGAAGCAGGCTCCCTGTGGGGAGGCTGATGTGGGACTTGATCCCAGGAACCCTGGGATCATGGCCTGAGCCAAAGACAGATGCTCAACCATTGCTAGGAGCCTGATGTAGGACTTTATCCCAGACACTCAACCCCTGAACTACCCAGGTGCCCTCCCTTTATTTATTTATATATTTTTAAAAAGATTTTTAAAATTTATTCATTCATGAGACACAGAGAGAGAGAAAGAGAGAGAGAGAGAGGGAGAGAGAGAGAGGCAGAGACACAGGCAGAGGGAGAAGCAGGCTCCATGCAAAGAGCCTGATGTAGGACTCGATTCTGGGTCTCCAGGGTCACGCTCTGGGCTGAAGGCAGGCGCCAAACTGCTGAGCCACCCAGGGATCCCCTCCCTTTATTTTTTAAAAGATTTTTGGTTACTTTTGTAATTATTTGTTCCTTTCCTTTCTTCTTTTGTGGTTTGGTCACTTTATATAATATTATTCTTGGATTGTCTTCTCTTTATTTTTTGCATATCTTTGTATGTTTCTGATTTGTGGTTACCATGGGGTTCATATACAACATCCTATGTGTATAGCAGTCTATACTGGTTGCTTAAGTGTGAACATATTCTAAAAGCAATAAAATTTTTGTAACCTCTTCCAAGTTTTATGTATATGATGTTTATTTTCATATTTTTGTTTTATGTATCTGTAGACTAATTTTTGTAGATATAATTGATTTTACTACTTTTGTGTTTTAGCCTCCATATTGGCTTAATAAGTGATTATCTACTATGTTTACTGTATGTTTGCTTTTAACAGTAAAATTTTTTTCTTTCATAATATCACGCTTCTAGTTATAGCCTTTTCTTCCAGTTAAAGAATTCCCTTTAACATTTCTTGTAAGTCTCCCTTAATGGTGATGAAGTCCTTTAACTTTTGTTTTTCTGGGAAAGTTTTTATTTCTTCTTCGATTCTAAGTGATAATCTTGGTGGGATAGAGTACTCTTTCTTATAGGTTTTTTTCCTTTTAGACTTTTGAATATATCATGCTACTCTCTTCAGGCCTTCAAAGTTTCTGCTGAAAAATTAGCTGATAGCCTTATGGCATTTTCCTTGTATATAACTTTTTTTCTTGCTGCTCTTAAGATTCCTTATCATTAACTTTGCCATTTTAATTATTATGTGTTATGACATGGACGTCCTTGGAGTCATATTTTTTGGGACTCTCTGCCATTCCTGAACCTGGATGTCTGTTCTCTTCACCAGATTAGGGTAGGTTCCAGCTATTATTTCTTCAAATAAGTTTCCTGCCCCCTTCTCTTTCTCTCTACTTTTCTGGAACCCTTATTATGTAAGTGTTATTGTACTTGATGATATCGCTAAGGTCTCTTTAACCTATCCTCATTTTTTATTATTCTTTTTTGCTGTTTAGTTTGGTTGCTTTCCATTATTCTGTCTTACAGATCATTCATCTTCCCTCCTGTATACTGTAATTTCCTACTGATTCCCTCTAGTTTATTTTTCATTTCAGTTATTTATTCTTCAGCTCTGATTGTATTTTCTGTCTCTTTGTTGAAGAACAAAGAACCTATTCTCACTGGGTTCATCCACTCTTCTCTCAAGTCCAGTGAGTATCTTTTTGATCCTTACTTTAAACTATTTATCAGGATATTGCTTATCTATTTTGTTTAGTTCTTTTTCTGTGATTTTTTTCTTGTTCTTTCATTTGGGACATGTTCCATTGTCTTCTCATGTGTATTTATCTATATTTACTTATTGTATTAGGTAGGTTAGCTATGTCTCTTGGCCTTAAAAGTGGTGGCCTTGTGTAGAAGAGCTCCTGTGGTGCCTTATAGCGCAATCCCCTCTGGTCACCAGAACCAGGCACTCTAAGGTTGTTTCCTGTGTAGGCTGTATGTCCCCCACTGTTGTGGCCATAAAGACTATGGGCATGCTGATGGGTAGGGCTGGTTCTCATCCCAGCTGGCTGCAAATATCTACTTTGTCTGCTGCAGGCACATTGGGCAGGATTTGCCCCTGGTGATGTTGAGAGGTATAGCTACAGCCACCAATGGGTTTGCTGGTGGGTAAGGTTTGTCCTCAGTCTTGCTGTTTGCAATTAGCTACTATGACAGCTGTAAGCACACTGAAAGCAGGGCTTTCTCCCTGCACAGCCAGATAAGGGGCCCAGCTGTAGGAACTGCAAGTGCGCTAGTGTATAAAATTATCTCCCCTCCCCACCAGGGCAGAAGTCACTTTAGAAGGGTGCTAGTCCTGGTCAGGGCTACTTATTAGATATGGTGGGGCAGGAGCCAATTTGGAGGGGTGCCTGCTAAGGCATTTTGGTTAAGTGGGGCAAATAGGTTCACAGGGGAACATTAGGGCAGTGCTTATGGTGCTAGCAAGATAGACAAAGAGTGTTAGAATTGGCTCCCCCCAAGCATCTGGCTATCAAGGATTGGAGAGAAAAAAAAAAGTGTCTACCAATATTTTTGTTCTTGGAGAAATCTGCAGATCCTTGCATCTCTGGCATACGTTCTAAAATTAGTTAAGAAATCACCTTCATGGATACTCTGGCCACTTTTCATACTGCTGCTTATGTGCTGTGTCTTAGGTCATATTATTCAGTGTGTTGATTCTTTAAGAGAGGGGACTCGGTTTCCTAAAGCTTTCTGGCTTTCCTAGGGTTATCCCCTAACCAATTTTTAAAGCTTCCTCAAGTTAAGCTTTGCTGATTTTCAAAGCCAGACATTATAGAAAACCATTTTCCTACTGCAGGTCTTCAGGGCTGGGGGTGCCCAGTATGGGGTCTGGTTCCCTCCCTCCTCCATGCTTGCGATGTCTTTCCCATTGGGATTAGTTACTACTAACAGGATGGTCCCTACTGTGTCTCCACCCTTCCTACTCATTATGATGTAGCCTCTTCTCTACAACTAGTGGAAGATCTGTCCTGCCAGTCTTCAGATTGTTTTCAGTTGTTGGCTACAATACATGTATTTGTTACCTTGGTTTGTCCATGGGAGGAGGTTAGCTTAGGATCCTCCTACTCTACCCTCTTCCCTGTCAAGTCACTGGGATGGTATTTTCAATAAACGGTGCCAAATTACATGGATATTCATATGAGAAAGTAATGTAATCTGACCCCTACCTTATACCATTCGCAGAGTAATTTGAGATGAACTATAGATCTAAATGTGAAAGGCAAAGCAATATATCATCTAGGAGATTACAAAAGAGAATATCTTATAGGGAACAATTTAAAAAATATAACTCAAAAACATTAGCCATAAAGAGATTGCTAAAATAGTCTTTATTAAAATTAAGAACTTTGTCCACCAACAGTGATCATTAACTAAAGGAAAAGTAGTCACAAGTGGGAAAAACATTGCATTTGATATATATAGAATACTAGGGGCACCTGGGTGGCTCAGTCATTAGACCATCTGACTCTTGGTTTTATTTCAGGTCATGATCTCGGGGTTATGGGATCAAGCCCTGAGATGGGCTCTGTGCTTGGTGGGGAGTCTGCTTGAGATCCATTCTCTCTCTCTCTCCCTGACTGCCTCTTCCCCAACTCATGCTCACTCTCTCTCTCTCAAATAAATAAATACATCTTTGGGCAGCACTGGTGGCTCAGCAGTTTAGCGCCGTCTTCAATCTAGGGCGTGATCCTGGACACCTGGGATTAAGTCCCACATCAGGCTCCTTGCATGGAGCCTGCTTCTCCCTCTGCCTGTGTCGCTGCCTCTCTCTCTCTCTCTCTCTCTCTCTTTCTCTGTGTCTCATGAATAAATAAAATCTTTAAAAAAATACATCTTTAAAAAATATATAAAATACCTACAAATAATTTTAAAAAGATAATTAAAAGTAAAATGGGCAAAAACTTTAAAGATGATATGCAAATAGCTAATAAGCATAAAAAAGGTGTTCAACATCATTAGCCATCAAGAAAATGCAAATTTAACCGCAGTAAAATACCTCTTATAACCCCACTTGAAGCCCCAAATCAAGAGGGCTGATAATATCAAGTGTTGATCAGGGTGTAGAGCCACTGAGCCTCTTATTACTGCTAGCCAGAGTGTAAATTAGTATAAGTGCTTTGAAAATACTTCAGTATTATCTACTAAAGCCAAACATAGGTATACATATGAACCAGTAGACATACAAAAGACAGTTCATGATAGTTTTGTTTACAATTTGGGGCTATTGTGAATAATCTAAATGTCTATCCATAGAATGGGTAAATAAATTGTGATATATGCACATTGCAGAATAATATACAGCAATGCAAATAAACTATTTCTATAATTGTATAAGGATGGTTTAATCTGATAAAGAATTGAGAAAAAGAAGCTTAACATAAAAATAACACATGTTGGATTCCATTTATCTGAAGTTTTAAAATAGGTAAAACTGGGCAGCATGGGTGGCTCAGCGGTTTAGTGCCACCTTCAGCCCAGGGCATGATCCAGGAGGCCCGGGATCCAGTCCCACGTTGGGCTCCCTGCATAGAGCCTGCTTTGTCCTCTGCCTGTGTCTCTGCCTCTCTCTGTCTTTCTCTCTGTCTCTCATGAATGAATAAATAAAATCTTTAAAAATAAATAAATAAAAGAGGTAAAACTAATCAATGGTGATAGAGATCAAGCCGTGATTATTATGGATAAGTGTACGGACCAAGAAGGTTACCAAAAGTTCCAGGAAATGAGTGTTGGAAGCATTCTACATATTTTCTTAGTGGTGATTGTATGAATGCATACACATAAACATTCATCAAGTTGTATACTTAACATTTATAGAATTTATTGCAAGTTTTATATTACATGGTGAGGAGAATAATAGCCTCACTGTCCCCCAAGATGTCCACAACCCAATGACTGGAACCTGCAAATATATTACCTTACTTGGCAGAGATAATTAAGATTTTGCAGAGATAACTCAGATTAAACATATTGAGATGGGGAAATTATGATGGATGGACTATTTGAGATGTTTGGATCTAATCCCAAGAGTCCTTACAAGTAGAAGAGGATAGAAGAAGGGTGGATTAGAGAGAGGAGACATAAGAAGGACTCAACCCATTATTGCTGGCTTTCAAAATAGAGGAAAGAAGCCAGGAGCAAAGGAATGTGAGCAGTTTAGAATCTGGAGAAGGCAAGGGAACAGATTCTGCCCTAGGACTCCAAGAAAGGAACATAATCTGGATGACACTTTAATTTAGTGCAGATTTCTAACCGACAGAACTATTAAATGGTACATTTATGTTGTTTGCTGTCACTAAATTTGTGGTAATTTGTTACAGCAGCAATGCATAATTGATATACCTCAAAAAAAAAAAAAAGGAGATGAAAAGCAAAGCTCTCTGTTTCTCCTTTTTGAAAGGTCTTAAAAATGACACCCACTTGCTTCCCCTAAACCTGGTGACTCTATCCCTGGAGGACCCGCAGAGCTCCATTTTACTACCATTAATCTTATTTTGTCTTATTTCCCTACCAGAGTGCAAGTTCTGTGAGGGCATTTTTATAACATACCTAACGCCAGGTACTGTATGTATGTACATTTTAAATAGTAAATGCTCCATCTATGTTTGAGAAATTAAATGAAATTGAACTGTTTATCTGTATGAGAGCCAGTGACCAGGACAGACATGGTGCTGCTAATGGGTTCTTTTAGTCTATTTAGCTAGCTTTCCGTTGGAAAGATACATTAACATTAGTGGTTCTGAATAATGAAGCTGAGGTTGTTTAAAACAGCAGGCTGGCATCAGAGGAAGCATTTCCATATCTTTCTAGATTAAATAAAACATTTACCATTTCATGTTTTCTTTCCTGGCAGTTTTGCCTTGTCCTTCACATTAGTGATTTGTTCCACATGGCCACTCATTTAGGATGATAGCAGGCCAAGAGGCGTGACAATGGGAGTCAGGCCATACTTGATCACCAATATTCCATTTATTTGTTTGAGCGGTGGGCCCGGTAAAACTGTCAGTGTCTTAAAACAAAGGAACTGTGCTCGAGTCTACATATTAGGAATTCAATGACTGCAGTTGCAGTAATCAAATTATATAGTAAGTGGAGCTACATGGCTATAAACGGAGGCCACCATCAAAATGAACTGTTTTTCTTGTGTCCAGTTGAACAACAAATATTTTTTAGCACCTATTATATGTGCAGCCCTATAATCAGTACTGTGTGTTAATATAAGAGAGAGAAGATAGATTTCTTATACTTCAAAAATGTATAATACAAGTGGGGAAATAAAACATTTAAGAAAAGTAACACAGGAATGGGACCAATACATGCAAGAAAAATCTACAAGGAGAGAGCATTTCATGCAGCAAGGCTTTGCAGAATTGGCAGGTGTCAAGATAGGAATCACACTTAGGAATTAGAGGTGTAAAGCTGAAGAATGCATGGTAGGTGATATGTGCATGGAAATTGAGGGAACAACCCCCTGCTCCATTTGTTTGGGGCAGGATTTCTAAACTTCAGTGCTGTTGACATTTTATACTGTGTAGTTCTTTGTTGTGAGGGCTGTCATCTGTCATGGGTATTGTAGGATGTTTAGCAGCGTCCCTAATCTCTACCAAGTAGATGCCAGTAAGTCTCTTCCTTTTGGAGGTAAGACAACCAAATATGCCCTGGGGGGGTGAAATTGCCCCCATTTGAAAACCACTGTGCTGGAATAAAAGGTCACAGAGGGAACTCAGGGGAATTACATGCCATGACAAGGAGTTTGGATTTTATTCTACCTATAATAGGGAGCCACTGAAAACATTTGTGCTAAATAATGTCAGGCTGAAAATTGTAGTTTGAAGGCAATTTATCTGATTGAGATCCCCAAGAAAAACTGGAGGAAGGCATTATGGGAAAAAGGAAGAACAACCCAAATCCTATCCCAGTAATCCAAGCATGAAATGATGAGAATTGGTGGCAGCCGGACTAAGTGCAAATATTCATAATGCCCGGCAACTTCAGAGTACTTTGAAATTTAGATCAGCATTTCAACATCACGTTACATGTTTTATTTGAATACCAAGTTCTCAGAGATAATTCTTTCAGGAAAATGAAGCAGAACTCCCTGCACCCACTCATGGGCTTCCCTCGAGAGAGAGGAACAGCCACAGGCAATCTGTAATTTAACGCAATCTGTAGCTTGGGAAGCTTGGCTGGAACACTCTACTGCCTGATGGTTAGGAAAAGCAGTGTAGCAGCCCAGGACCAAGCATGTGGTGCGAATCCTCTGGGACCATACAGCAGGCCTGTAGAGAGAGGACTAGCAGAAAGTTCTAAGCCTCCAGAAGCCTCTGAGGCATTACTTTCTCATGCTCCATTCTCTTTATAAATTTCAAATTACACACAAATATGGTAAAAAAAAAATATTAACAAGTATTTTTCTTCCTTTTTTTTCCTAGTGAAATAGTGAGAGGAAAAGGGGAAGTAAATGTATGATAGGCTCTCCATTCTGGTGGCTCTTTTTAAGCTCACTGAACTAGGCTGGGATATTGGGAAAGCTGTCAGAATGGCTGAGCTGCATGGAGGGCACTTCCGTTGGGGCTTAAAAGCAGCACTGTTGGGACACCTGGGTGGCTCAGTGGTTAAGCGTCTGCCTTCAGTTTTGGGGGGGGGGGGGCGCTGTGATCCCTGGTCCTGGGATTGAGTCCCTATTGAGCTCTCCGTGGGGAGCCTGCTTTTCTCTCTGCCTGTTTCTCTCCCTCTCTCTGTGTCTCTGATGAAAAAATAAAATCTTAAAAAAAAAAAAGCACTGTTAAATTCATTTAGAGGAGCGTTTAAAA
This sequence comes from Canis aureus, assembly GCF_053574225.1. Classification (NCBI taxonomy): domain Eukaryota; kingdom Metazoa; phylum Chordata; class Mammalia; order Carnivora; family Canidae; genus Canis; species Canis aureus. The sequence goes on from NC_135621.1 coordinate 53,902,308, forward strand.
AATATGTAAAAATGATGTTTATATGAAACAAAAAAGAAACAGAAGCAGAAGCTTGAGGGGAGAGATTAATAAAAATTGATAAAATTTGCCTAATATAAAACTAGCAATTATTGCAAAATCAGGAAATACTCTAATTAACAAATATTTCCATTCTCAAGGAAATGAATTCCTTGGTAATATTTAATGAGCAATTTTATGGAAGAAAACTTCTAAGTATAATCAAGTTTAAAAAGTAAATTTGAATGAATGGACACAAAAGGATATACCTAGGTGGAAAGATTAAACAAGCGTTACAGTTGTCATTTCTTCCCAATTCACTTTACATAATTTTGAGTATTTAGGGGGAATTCAACGTGATTTTAAAGTTAATTTGGGATTCTCGTACAAGTGAGATTACCCTCTCTTTGAAACGTTTTGAAAAGGTGAGAAATTGAATAGGAGTAACGTAGACCTCCCAAATGTTAAAACATGAAGGAAACAAAACAAAACAAAAACCATGCTAATTAAAAGATATGGCAGCAAAAACAGATTTCTAGTGTAAGATAGCTTAGGAGAATGTATAAACCACCTGCAAGGTAATATTTCAAATAAAATATTTTTAAAGTAGTAAAGAGCAACACTGAAACTCAATAGACAGGTATTCATATTTAGGATACACTTGTAGAATTCAAGAGATTTCCTTAAATAGATTAACTTTCCCTGAGGACAATGCAACATATTTTGTTCCGTTTTTCTCCACATGCTCACTAGTAAAATGATAGGGAAATAACAGCTTTCAATCAATATTTGTCTGAAATTAAATTCACCATGACCCATCAGTAAAATGATTTGTCAAAAAAAGAAGCTTCTGAGTGTCGTGATAACATACCACAGGTTGAGGAAACGTTCTACCCAGCAGAAATATGGTGTATTGCCTTGGAACATGAGCTTGGGATTCAGACAACTGAGATTCAAATCCTACCTTCACTGCCTTCTAGGTATATGACCTTATGTGTTTTATTTATTCTTTGTTCTCTAATTCCTTCAATTATAAAATAGGGCTAAAATACGACCTTTGAGGGGAATTGCACAGAATTAAAGTAAAATTAAATATGTGTGTATATATGTAAATGTATATATCTGCATATATACATACACATTTATACATATGTGTATATGTACAGACATATTCATATGTATGTGTACACATATATATATAATACATTGAACATATAATATGGAAATGTCTTATAAATGGAAACTATTATTCAAATGGTGAATACAAATTAAAGTGAATATTTTAATATTTTTAATATTAATATTTTGAATGTTACTATTTTCAAAGTGCTGGCTATTTAAATGGACCTGCTAGGAAATCCTTTGTCACTATGAAGAATCACCTTCTGAGTTGTTTAGTGGCTGTGGATTTTAATATATTGATTTGCTGAAAGCAGAACATTCCCGTCAATCACAAATTACTTAGGAGTCAGCAATGTGTAGAAAAAGCATGGTCTGGGGTCAGATCTCAGCTGTGACACTGATATTCTCTATGACTTTGCTTCCTTGAGCCTCACGCCCTTGTCTATAACAAAGAGATGATGACTACCTCCCTTGTTAAGAGAATTAATCGGGTATGTCATCTACTGTAGTCTGGCCACAGAGAAGTTTAATGTCACATTTACCTGCCTCAAGAAAAGAGACTTTGGGCTGTATTACCACGTGGACATCCTTCCTAATCCTAGAAAACAAAATCTGAGAACCTCTGGTAGAAAAGTTCTCATTCTCCCTATAAATGCAAACATATTTCCATTTCAAGTACAATCAGTCCCACATGCATGCCTCTTAATCATCTTTACTTTCTCCATCATATATATCAAGTAAATGGGCCTGATTCAAGTGGGCTGCAAAGCTTGCTGGGGAAGGAACAGCCAAAAGATTAAAGAATAAAGTCCTGCATTATGATTTTTGAGGAAGAGGCATATCCGTTTTACAGCAATCACTTCCTTGGCCCATGAAACTCTTTTTTTTTTTTTATTGACTATAGAATGTAGACATACTGTCAAGGGATTTAAATCAATTTTACACAATCACTTTCTTGAGCTATCATTACTCCAACAAGATTCATATCTGCAGCTGATTTGGAGAGAATTGTGACTAAAATATCAGAGCTGCAGCTCTTATTGAAAAATTCCTCTCTGTAGATTGTTATTTTTCTGGCACTTAAAAGCCTAATACCGGAAAGAAATGAAATCCCATTTTGCATCAGCCTCTTTAAATGTGGTTTTTAAGTATCATAATTCCTAAGACTGGGTCCACACATATCACATTACATTTGGAGTACCAAACAGAACTTTGGGATTAATGGTCTGGTATTAAAAGCAGAAACAAAAATGCAATTGCTTGGGGAGGCACTTAAGTACAGTAATACCTGGCAGAAGAAAAGGGTTGATACACAGCTGAAAAGCTAGCTTTGCATTAGTTATCAGTGCAGCAATGTTGGAAAATAACCGATCAGTCTTCCATTTACTGGCATTCTGAAACAGTGGATATAATTGATGTGTTAAACCCTTGATAAATTGGGTTCATTTACTGCAGCATTGAAAATAAGTTAAAAAGACCAATCCAGGTGTCTCTTCTTCTTTACCTTCTGACCCCTGGGATTTCAGGTTATTAATTGAAGAAGCACTTAACTCATATCAGATCCTCAGTATGCCTGCCCAAAACTAGGCACTGGGGACACAAAGAGGACACAAAGATTTCTGACATCGCATACTATAAGGAAAAGGGAGATGTGATCAGTTAATGGCAAATAAAGATGCCTTAAAATACAAGTAATAGAAAGTTGGCATTGGTTCCAGACAAATCGGAGAATAAGGAAAGACTTACTTCCTTAACTAGAATCTTAGAATTTTCAGAAAAAAAATCAGAGATTAATGGGTTTCAGAATAAGTTTACCAAATAAAACAAAAACAAAAAAGAAGATAGAATTGAGAAACTATCCCAGAGAACATCAAGACAAGATAGATCAGAAACCACTACCAGTATAAAGGCTCTAAGATCTCTGAGAACCTTTCCTCAGAAAAATGACCATAGTTGGTGAATTTTTAATGTAATATATAAATAGTAATATTTATATATTATATGCACATATATAGAGATAGGTATCTATATATCTGTGTATTTCTTTATGTATCCATTCATCCATCCATTCTGAGAAACCATTTAACATTTCTGGAAATTGTTCTAACTACAGACAGAAAATGAAGAAACATTCATTCAAGAAATCTAAATCTCAGTAGGGACAGCCAGAGTATGGCACTGGAATCAAAACCCACTCCTTTTCTAACCACACCCCAGCCTCCCTCGCTTAGCATGATGGAAGCTCTACTCGGGTTAGATGTGGCCTAGAAGACAGTGCTCCCTCTCTCATCAGCTCCTAGTCAACAGTATAGTATCTCCATGGGAAATGTAGGCTCTGAGCATGTTCCATCACCCCTAGCTCTGAATTGCAGAAACTAAATTCTTGGCACATGTAGTGAAAGGTCAGGGGCTCCTTTACTCCACTCAGTTTCTATGTGTATGCCAAGTGTGGCAGACCAAGTGTGGCAGACCAAAAATGCAGGGACCCCATTTAACCTTGCCCAGGCTTGCTTGTAGGGCAGAGGCCCCATACTGGGAGAGAGAAACTGAAAAGATCAGAGTCTAGTGCCCCTACCTCTAGTAAAGTAGGAATGCCACTCAGGAAAAGCAAGCCACTGCTCGTACCCTCAATTCCAGAGCTGTGGCTCAAAAATAATTCTAGAGATGGATAATGTAAAATGAACTCCAAATAAGATAAAAACAGAGATTCGTACCTAGACATATGATCGTAAACATTCTGAAAGTCAAGGACATGAGAAAAATTTAAAAGCAACAAGAGGAAAATGATTCCTTACAAACAAGGAAACCTCAATAAGCTTAAGAGCCAACTTCTCATCAGAAGCAATAGGGGCCAGAATGTAATGGATGACATATTTAAGTACTGAAAGAGAAGAACTGAGAGCTAATAGTCTTATATCCAGCAAGAATCTTTTACAAATGAAAGCAAAATAGAGTTGTGGTCCAGTATGATGGCATAGGAAGACCCTGAACTCACCTTCCCCCCATGGACATACCAAATCTATAACTGGAATAAATCCTGCTGAAAACACCCTGAAAATTAGCTAAATGGCTCCCCTCCTCTACAACAAGAGACCAAGGGACCACATCCAAATGGGTAGGAGAGGAGGATATGGTCTGATCAAAAACCCCAACCCCTATGCAACACACAGTATAGAGGGATCTCACAAATCTGGAACTTCTCCCAAAGGAGTGAAGGGTTATATATAACTTCGAAAATGTGGTAAACATGGAGACATACTTTTAATATTTTCTTTCAAAAAAGGACTTAAATCAGCTTAGGGAATACAGTTGGCTGAGACTTCAGTGGTCTGCTCCTTCAAGGCTCACTTGCAGAGAATCTTCTGCCTTTTTCTGGGAGGTCATGCCTTCCTAGAACATCTCTTATCTGGTGACAAGATGGTATATGAAGTCTTGGCTTTAATTCAGTATGGCCCAATATGGGGCAAGTCTGATTAGTGATACTCATGCCCGAACTCCCTGCTAAGATGGCTGAGGCTTTATCTGGTCTACTTAGCAGCTCAACTTCTTTCTCTCCTCTGGGCTATTTCCTCCCTTTGCCTTTCATAAGTACCAATTCTCCAGTAAACACCTTGAACACCTATCCCTACTTCCTACAGGTGAACACAATCTGTGACACAAGGAAAAAAGATATCTCTGAGGTACACCTGGGTGGCTCAGTCAGTTAAGCGTCCAGCTGAAGTCATGATCTCAGGTGGTGGGATCAAGCTCTGCATTGGGCTCTGCAGCGTGGAGTCTGTTCAAGATTCTTTCCCCTTCCTCTCCCTCTGCCTCTGCTCCTCACCCTGCTTGTTCTCTCTTTCTCTTTCAAATTAAATAAATAAATAAATAAATAAATAAATAAATAAATAAATAAATTTTAAAGGTATCACTTCACTCATACAGAAAACATACTGGAATTGAAAAGACAGTTCAGAAAGGTTGTTGATCAGAGGTTCTATTTTTTTAAAAATCAATTTTTTATCTATGCTAGACTAGCAATTTACAGATCAAGTTTCTCACCAATAACAAGTAAAAAGTCTGGATAAAATATGGAGGACATATGTTTGAAAGAATTACCAAAAAGATGGCACTTGAGAGACCAGGAAAAGACAACTTTTCCTTTGATGCATTTGCAACTTTTTTATTAGCACAGAAATGAGGCTAAGAAGCAAAGCATAAAAAGTAGCCACTAAGAGTCAGAAAATCTCAGCAGAAATTTGAGCAGTCCCACTTTTAGTAGTCAGTAAGAGAGGAAAAAAAACCATCTTTAAAGAAAGAAGGTATAAAAATCTATTACAAAGGCATAGTTGGAGAAACTGTGTGCTACTAACTCAAGAACCAATCAATAGGCAATAGAATAAAATAGAAAGCCTAGAATCAGAGCCATCTATGAATAGGAGGCATAACACTTTAGCAGGGCAAAGAATGGGTTTTTGAAGAAGTGGTATTGGAAAAATAAGTTCACCGTATTGTAAATCATAAAAACAAAATTTTACTATCTCTCACTCCTGAACTCCAAATGGATTAGAGGCCCACATTTACAACTGTAAAGCCAATATAAGAAAAGCATAGAAAAATAATTGGCATTTTTGGGATGATGAAAGGATTCTTAAGCAACACCCTGAAAGAAAATTTCTTGAAGGGAAAAAATTGATTAATTTACCCACATCCAAATTGTACAGTCCTTGTCACTGAATGACTCCATAGATGAAGTTACCAGCTTTGTAACAAGTTTTGAGGGTAATATTTGCATTATTTATAGAGACAAGAGATTGATATCTATAATATAAAAGAATACTTACAAATAAATAAGAAAGAGAAATCTGAGGAAAACAAAAAAGGCAACTCACAGAAGGAGATCAAATGGCTAATATAGTGATGATGAAAATATTGATAATAATAAAATTAGAAATAGCTAATATGCTCCCAATAATTATTACATATGTTAATTTTTAAAAGTCATGACATCCTCTGACATAGATTTTTTTAATGTTTTCTTTTCTTTTTTTTTTTAAGATTTTATTTATTTATTCATGAGACACGGAGAGAGAGAGGCAGAGAAACAGGCAGAGGGAGAAGCAGGCTCCATGCAGGGAGCCCGATGTGGGACTTGATCCCAGGACCCCAGGATCATGCCCTGGGCCAAAGGCAGGTGCTAAACCGCTGAGCCACCCAGGGATCCCTGACATAGATATTTAAATATGTAAACTGATATCCATCTCAGAAATATAAATCAAACCAATTAGATACTATTTTATAAGGATATAAGGATCGTATTAGGAAATATAAGAAACTTTAAAAACATCAAGTGTTGTTAGTGATATGAGGCAATATGGATGGTCATGTACTGCTCTGGGGGTTTCTATTGATATGTCTATTCTGGAAAAAAATAGTTCAGTATTTCAAAAAGGTAAGTATGTGAATAATCCTAACAGTCCCTCTACTTATATCTCAAATCCACAGTGCGACATGAATAATAACACCCATTTTAGAATGACTTAAGGTAAAAAGTAGGATAATAGAAAGTTAGCAGCCCTTACTATAAAACAGGATAAGAAATATGTAATATCACATGTGGTGGAAAACCATATAGTTAAAGAAATACACACATACACACAATCATGAAAGGCAGCTGGAAATAGATGAAAATTATAGCACAATACCCTTCAGGGAAACCAAAACACACACACGTAACACCAATTTTAAGTTCGTGAATATATCTTTAGAAATCTTTAAAGATGGTTTGTTTTGGGATTTTGTTTTTTTAAAGATTTTATTTATTTATTTATTTGAGAGAGAGCAAGTGAAAGAGAAAGCACAAGCAGAGAAGGAGCAGAAGGAGAGGGAGAAGCAGAGAGCCTGACATGGAGCTCAATCCAGGCCCCTGCCATCATGACCTGAGCTGAAGGCAGACACTTAGCTGACTGAGCCACTCAGGTGCCCTTGGAAAGATGGTTTTGACAGATATATATTTAAAACACTAGAATGAGTACCTGAACAGGGAGGGGAATGAGAAAAATGATAGGAAATGAGAGGTTGCTGTATTTGAAAGTGAGGGTGGAGAAAGGAGGGAAGCTGGGAGAGAATATTTTTATTTTGCAAGCATAATCAATTCAGTCTTATAAACCTGAGGTCTTAAGTAGAAAGATGAAAGGAGGGAAGAATTCTGCAAGGAAGGAAGGGAAGAAATCCCATCATAAGCTGTTTAAAACCATTAGGAAATTTCTTATCTCACATACCTAGAAGACAACCCAGTAGTTTTTTTCTGCTTTTCACCAAGAGTTTCTTGGGGGTCATCTGCTGCTTATATTCATCTGTGCATTATATTAATCCTCAGGCTGGTAGCAAGATGGTTGCAGTAGCCTGAGTCTACTTATACCCAATGATGTCCAGAATGAGAGAGAAAGAGAAAGGATAGTGTTTGTAGCCTCTCTTAGAAGAAAGAACTTTTCAGAAAAATCAGGATAGATCTCAACTGCAGTCTCCCAGGCCAAAATTTGGTCAAATGTTCTTTCCTGAAGCAATTACTGGTGAGGCGATGGGATTATTTTTGGAAAATCAGTCTTGCCAATGGAGCTAAAAGCTGGATTGTCTTAGCCTAAGACAGTGGTTATCAACTAGGGGTAGCGTTGCCCCCAAAGAGACAACTGTCAATGTCTGGAGACATTTTTTTTAAGTATCACAATGGGGGCAGTTTTTACTGGCATCTAGTGAGTAGAGGTCAGAGATGCTGCTAAACAGGTTACAATGTACTGGATAGCCTTCTGCAACCAAGTCACCCAGTTCAAAATATCAGTACTCCTGTTCTGTGGCAAGTGGGCTCTGTGTGAGAGGGTTGGATTGCTAAAGCATTTAGATAGAACCTCTACATATTATAAAGGAAAAAGGAAACACATAAATTATTATTTCTAAAAAGAACGTTATGTCATGACAAATAGGGGCAAAAAATATAGTAGAGCAAGCAAGGTATTATTCCACCTGGTGGAGGATATGAGTTGAGAAGGCCTTTTGGGGGAGGATTGAGGGCACAGTGTCTAGAATTCTATAAACCTTGGTTTGAATCCCAACCTTCAATTTACTAGTTTTATAAATTTGGTGAATTATCTTTCTGTAAGTTTGCTAGACATAGAGTCAGTATATAAAAATTAATTGCGGGATCCCTGGGTGGCGCAGCGGTTTGGCACCTGCCTTTGGCCCAGGGCGCGATCCTGGAGACCCGGGATTGAATCCCACATCGGGCTCCCGGTGCATGGAGCCTGCTTCTCCCTCTGCCTGTGTCTCTGCCTCTATCTCTCTTTGACTATCATAAATAAATAAAAATGTAAAAAAAAAAAATAAAAAAAATTAATTGCATTTCTCCACATAACAAATATAAAATTCAATAAAAACGCAGTTTACAACAGCATTTAGAAAACACATATCATTAAATCTAGAAAAATATGTGTATGTATACCTTTGCAATATGTATATGTCTCTTGAACCATGAAGCAGTATTCATTCATTGTGGGAATTGTTAGAATTTTGTTGTGTTAGAGCCAAGGTTGGACATGGAGTCAGAGTGTCAGAAGAGGCTGAAAGGGGGTGATCAGAGGCCGTATCAGTCATCTCCCCTCACTCTTATCATACATTGCTACTTGCCTTCTTCTGTTTTTTGATCATTGGCCTTCTTTTCCTTTTAAAACTTAATTCTAAGTCACTGCTAATAGCTTTGGATTTTCAAAACTGACAGAGGATACATCTGGTTTATTTTATTTATTTTTTTTAATTTTTATTTATTTATGATAGTCACAGAGAGAGAGAGAGAGAGAGAGAGGCAGAGACACAGGCAGAGGGAGAAGCAGGCTCCATGCACCGGGAGCCCGACGTGGGATTCGATCCCGGGTCTCCAGGATCGCGCCCTGGGCCAAAGGCAGGCGCCAAACCGCTGCGCCACCCAGGGATCCCCACATCTGGTTTAATTTGAGGTTGAAATGGTGGTTGTAAGGCAAACCACAGACACCTTTAATAAAAACAGCTTCATCCTGCAAATTAGGTGATGGAAAGAGTTGCTGCAGGTCATATCAGAAGCCCTCATCAAGAGATCCCTTGGGAAAGCTAGGTCTTGAGATGATCTATGGCTTTCAAACTCATTGCCCCTTGCCCACATGGAGATTCTCCAAGGGATGCAGAAATGTTCTTTGGAGCACAGCTGGAAAGAAGAATGAGAAACAATCTCATGAGGCTGAATTAAGCTCAGTAACCTATTCAGATTTGAAAGGACTGAGGATGCAGATTTTGAAATAAATACAAGGTCACCTAAAATAATACGCCTTTTAAAGTATTTAGTAGGGGAGAAATAAATTACTAGATAATGATTAATGTGTCTCATTTTTCTTTAAAATTCTACCTTGTGAGAGTAAACAAAATGGGGTAAAGGCAGTAGAATGGACATTATCCTGCATTTTTTTCCCAGATAGTAGAGCATTCAAATTTCAGAGCTAAAGGCAAAGACATTCATCCCACCAGCTCTGTGGGGAAGAAAAAGAAAAAAAAAAAAAAGCAATATGCTCTATATTTCATTTCTATTCTAACCATCAAGTCTCCAACAGTTTCCCCTTAAAATGTAAAAATGAAAATAAATTGCATTCAAGTGCACAGTGAAAGATAAGAAGGATATGGTTTGTTTTTGTTGTTATTTCTTCATAGTTCAAGTATGTCTGTGGCTCTTTTTTCAAAATGACAAGCGCACATGGTCTAAGATGCAGTCAGCCTATGTCCTCCAGGGGGCTCAGCTGTCAGCAAGTTGCTGAGCTTCATTTGGAGGGTGAGATGAGGTCAAGAAGGGGCAGGGGCACGTTAATGTTCTTGTACAGATTGTGTAGGGGATAAAACATACAACCTGGCTGGGATCGAAGTGTACAGTGTCACTGTCATGATGAAATGACACGTCATCCTTTGGAGCTCTCCTAGAAACAGTCTCCAGGATGCTTATAAGTCCTCTCTGTTTTCACCATCTTTTGAGCACCAGTCTCAACCTAACAAGAAACAGGTAAGGGTTAAGAATTGTATCTCCTTTAAAAATGTCAAAAAAAAAAAAAAAAAAAGTCTTCTCTTTTCATGTAATCCTCCCAGCATCTGATTGGCTTTCTTACACCATACATTCTGGAGAGAGTATACCCCACACTTTCTATCCAACTGGGATCCTAGGCTGCTACCACTTGCAGAGATTAGTACCCAAAGGATATGCCTCCTGTGTTCCCCTAAAGTCAGGGACATGTGTAATCATGCTTCCAAAGCATTAATCATTACTATGCCATTGCTACAACATCTTTGCCATTGTTTGCAAAGTCTATGTACCATCTGAACCATTTTCCTAAAATAAAATTTTTCTTTCCTTGGCTCTTTCCCTTCTCTCTTTCTCTCCCTTCCTTTCTTCCATTTTTTTCTTTTCTTTTTATAAATGGAATTTTAAAGACATTTTATGTCATCACATTGCTTGACAATAAAAATAAATTTAAAAAGTGAAAACAAAATATGTTATTAAATTTCAGCCAAATTTAGCTGCCAACCAAGGATTTTAAACCTGAGACATGACCAACTTCTCCTCCTCCTCCTCCTCCCCTTCCTTCATTGTTGTTGTCCTTTGTCCTTATCTTCTTCATCGTTTTCTCCTCCTCCTCCTTGTTTCTCTTCTTCTCCTTCTCCTTCTCCTCTTCCTCATTCTTTTCTACTTCTCAAAAAAAATAAATTAGTAGTGTTCATAATATTTTAGCCCAAAGATTCTTGGTCTTGAGATAACCAGAAGAAACATTGAACACAGTGGCTCAATGTTGGCCAATGCCCTTTTCATGTAACACTCAAAAGTTCGTATCTGTTGGCACTGGAACAGAAAAACACTAGGTTACTTTTTTTTTCTTTTTGACATAATCATGGTTGCTGGGCTAGCTCATTGCAAGCCTGTTTATTCAACAATTTCTTATTGAGTTTATATTTCATGCTGAGTATTGTTCTAATTGCTGGTGAAAAAGTGGTAATCAATATAGAAAAGTCCCTTCTCTCATGGAATCGCATTCTATGGGTTTAGATAAAAAACACACAAATAAGCTATAAGTATACTGTAGGTTAGAAGGAGATCCATGTAACAGAAACTAAGAAAGCAAGGATGGGGAGAGAGTGCTGGGGAGGAACATAGTTGCAATTGGTAAAGAACTTGTCAGACAGCAAGAGCAACATGAGCAAAGTACATGCCTACTCCACTGGATGAACAGGGAGTGGGGTGGACTCTGGCAGCAGCTGAGTAGGTGAGGGGAAGTTTGGTATAGATGGGGAAGGTGGATAACTGAAGAGTTGGGCAGACTTACAGGTCTACACTCTGCAGACTCTACAGAGTACAGTAACAGCTGACTACAGCCTGCCTGGATGGCTCCCTAGCTGCTTGCAGCTCTCTTCTCCCTTACTGGTGGCATCCCCTTTTCCATTTCCTCTCAGGTGGCCTGCAGTTTAAACTTTTGATTTCCTATGGGGTCCTGTTCTCAGGAACAGATCTGAAAAACCTACAATGTGGTAAAGGGCTGTTATCTCTGAAAAGTTGGTTGAGGGGCATTGCTCTAAAAAACTTTCTCTCCTGTTTGGGTTTATCCCTGAATTAGTTAGGTCACTGCCCTGCTTTTGCATCATCCAGAGTCACAAAGAATAAAACCCTTTTGCAATTTTTATTTTACATATGCACACTTGGGTGTATAGATCAGTTACCTAAGCAGAAGGCCAGGGGGAAAGCTAAAGAAAAATTTGCAGAAAAGGCACATTAAAATATCTCCGAATTTAGGAAGAAATAAAAACTAGGTGAAACTATGTATGATGAGTCAGAGCAGAGCAATCAACTTTGTGATTTCTAGGTCAAGAGGAATCAGATCCTTGCAGATACTAATTTTTTATGGATTTGGGGAATGAAGGAGCTAGCTTCATTGTTACGGTGGTTTGAGGGAAGTTGAAAGTCTCCCCTGGATATCAAATGTGTTCCATATTTTATTATAGGGTAGAGACTTTGTATAGAAGGAGTTAATGCTTAAATGTAGGTTATCTGGGAGTAGTGGCTTAAAACTTCATAATCGGTAATTGATGCCCTAGCTAGGACTAATTTATCAGATGGGCTTATCTTCCATTGGGAGATTTGACTATCATGTATTAGTTCAGGTATAGGTGGAAGGGAAGAATTTGGGAAAGGTCCAGAAAAAGGGACTCTACTTATACAGGACTTCGTACTGGGAAGCCATGGCCAAAACAAGTATGTGTGTCTATGTGTCTGTGTATGTGAAAGAGACAGAGAGGGAGAGAGAGACAGACACAGAGAAAGAGAATATATAAGCCCCACAACACTATAGGGTTTTGTTTATCTCCTCAGCACCTAAAATGGCACCTGGAAAATAAAGGTACTCAAAGTATATTTTTAAAATTAATTTACTGACTAAGTAGGTGGTGAAAAGATAAGAGTAAGGAAAAGGAAAGATGTAAATACCTCTAGGATGGGAGTATTTTGATAAACATAAAAATAATTGCCTCAAGTGGCTTTCCTGAGGGCAGAACTGATGAAATGAAGAAAGCATGGCAGATGGGTAGCTTAAAGAGTGGGGTAAGGAAATCATAACCAGAACAAGTCTTTTCACTTTTATAAGTGCCCAGATATAAAAAGAAAAAAACAGTTTATCTGTAAGTATCCTACAGACATGACCTTGATACCAGAGTCTGAGAACCAAGCCCAGAGTATCCTCTGCCTCTCAAACAGCTTTAGAGTAAATAAGGTGCTGAGATCTCATTTAAAAAGAGAGCATTCCTGTCACCCAAGGTACAAATGGATTTCAGAATGTGTAAAATCTGAGGGGATGCTTGCAGAGGGGGTGGTGGTAAAGAGGTATCTCATGGGTAATATTTTTAATAGGCTAGTAAGCTGAGGAAACAGCACTGACCTGGTATTTTACTATTGTAAATGAGGCTGACCCCCTCTATCAGGCAAATCTAAATTTGTAGGATGCTTGTATACTTGGGAATACATTAGAATCACTTGGGAACCTTTAAAAAATATAGGTCCCTAGGTCCATGGTGATTTAGGCCTACTGAATTTACAAGTAGCTTTTTGGTTTTTATTTTAAATAAATTTCACTAGATATTTGGCAATATCTGAATGATATTGAAGCTGAAGCTGACATTTGGCAATAGGAAGCTACTTGGATAGGAGTCAGAGCTACCTTTGACAATTTTATTACACTTATAAATCTCATCTTCCTCCTTTGAAAAACAGAAGTACTAATAGTAACTTCTCTTATTGTATGTAATGTCACGGTGTCCAATACACACTGTACAGTCACTGTACATCTTTGCGTCATCATACACCAGGCCTATAACCTTGACTACATGTTCCTCTTAGTTTTTAATATTTTTGATGTAAGTCATCACTTACCTCAAAGGATAAGATTTAGTAGCCAAAAGCATGGGCTTTGGAGTAAGGTATTCAGAATTTTGCACTATCAAGTACTGGGCAATTTGCTTAAGATCTCTGAAGCTAGTTTGTATATGTGCTTTTTTGTTTTGTTTTCGTCTAAAAAAGGAGAACAATATCCATAACTTTATCGCAGGGTTAGAAGAAAGATTAAAATAGTATTGTGCCTTTAAAGCACTTAGCACAATGCCTGGCAAAGAATGAGAATGCACACTTGACTTTCAGATTTGTTGCATTGGCATTCCAAACCAGAATTGACTGTGGGAAATAAAATTCCATTTTAATTATGAAAGGAATATGCAACAAGAGGAATCAGCAGGGAAGGTATGATTTGAGACCATTTTCAGGGTAGGGAAAACAAACTAAGTTTCTGCAAACTTAGTTGCAGGAAGCTGGAAAGAAATTTTGGTTATGCATTAGAAAATAAGTACCAGGGGGGATCCCTGGGTGGCTCAGCAGTTTAGAGCCTGCCTTTGGCCCAGGGCGCGATCCTGGAGCCCCAGGATCCAGTCCTGCATTGGGCTCCTGGCATGGGGCCTGCTTCTCCCTCCTCCTGTGTCTCTGCCTCTCTTTCTCTCTCTCTCTCTGTCTATCATCAATCAATCAATCAATCTTAAAAAAGACAGAAAAGAAGTACCAGTCAAATCTGTCTCAAGAAGACATCCTCAGGGCCCACTCAAAACATTGGATTTTAAACCTTCACAGAACCCAAAAGCCAAGTTCAAGCATGGTTAAATAACTTGCCTGAGGTTACAGAGTGACAGACTTAAGATGAGCTGAATTTTAGTATGTTGCTTAGATGTCAAACATAACCAAATGAGTGAAAAATAATTATAGCAAAAGCAGTTACTGAAAATATCCACATTTATGTTTCATATCCCCAATTTTTAAGCTTCCTGATCTGCCACCATGAAGCAAGCTAGTCTCTTTGTTTAGTTTATAGTTTGACAGTGATTGAAATATGGGTGAGTTTCTTCATTTGTCTATGAGGGTTAAAAATGGTGTCTTCCAAGGAAGATCATTCCGAGGCTGGCATTTAAAGGGCTCAGTATAGTGTCTGAAGCATAGCAATTGCTAAAATTTGTTAGCTATTATTATTATTGCTGTTAATAGCTTCCTTTTGAAATGTATCAGTGTCATCCTCCTCAAATGCATGTATTTAGGCCTATATTGTTGCCATTAGTACAAAGCTTAGACCCTCTAGAAGGACTTTCAGGGCTCATCATCTGGACAGGGAAGTATTTTGGTGATCAGATACTTCTTGGAATCCCTGAAATGAACTACAATGAGTCTCCAAGAACAGAGGAACTAATGTTTAGAATATACTTACTATGTTCTTGATGTTTTCCCAAGCAATTTATGAATATTTTCTTATATATTGCCACAATAGTCCCTTTTGGTTATCAATATCCCTATGTTACAGTTGTAGAAACCAAGTTTCAGAGAAGTTAAATAACTTGGCACCAATCATAGTAGTAGAACATGAACTCAAGCTCTGTCTTTCTCTTTCCTCTGCTTCTTTTCTGTCTTCTCTCTTAAGCAATTGAAAGTTTTCAAATTAAACACTTGAATTCTTTTAACAGTAGCAATCACGTGTTGGCTGCTTACCCTATGTCAGGGATGGTTTACTCTATAGAGAGAATAATGATAAAAACTTAAAAACGGGGTAGGGGTAAGGTGTTGACATATGTAACTTTGGAAATGAGTGGAGTGTGTAAAACTAAAGGCAAAGAAACTACATAAGCACCGTACTTTAGCTGGTAAAACTGTATGCCATGGGACTATGGGTTAACAATTCCAATACTTCTATCCAAGTATACTGGAATTGAACGATTAGGTGTATAGATGAAAGGCAGTGGGAGCCAGGTTTTGTACTGATGCAGATAAGCAAGAAGGGGACACTGTAATGCTCCATGGTTAATGGAGAGTTGAAGACATCAATGCAAGCTCATGTTCAGCTTACTAGAGATACAGATGGTTATAAGAGAAGTATTTATAAATATATATAAGTTAGTGTATATGCATGTATTTCTTTCTCTGCCAGTGGAGAAAGCTGAGAAATAAGGACATTCCAATAACAGTGAGCACAACTAGCTCCCAGATGTTGGTTTCTAATGCCATTCTCCAGTAAAAGAAACCAGGGCTCCTTGGAGAAATGGCTGCTTCTAGAACTGGGGCATAAAGATATGAAATAATCCCATGTCTTATAGTGCCAAAAAATAGAGAAGTACTCAAAGAAAAAACCCACAATGGTAGGATATGTCAAAGAGACACAGCCAATTTGAAAGAGCTCCCAAAGGCCCAAGATACAAACATTTGAGCAACAGTAAAGTAGTATTGGGATGTGATCCAAAGCATAAAGTAAATATCTACGAGTCCATACAAATATCAATAAATAAGTAAATAAATGAGAAAGAAGTGATCTGTCTCCTGAGTAGGATTCCAAATCATTATGTAGATGCTCCACCCTCAAAGAGATGGTTAACTCTTTAGTCCTTAAGTGGGCTATACACTGTGACTGCTTTCCAAAGAGCACAACATGGAAACAAGAAAAAAGAACAACTTTACAGTTCAGAAATTTGACAGGGACTCCTCAGTCAACGTAATCAAAGTCAACATCAACTATAATAAATCATGGTGATAGTATGTACCCTTGACTTGTAGAATGAAAATGGCTCCACCTTTGTGGTTTTTCTCCCCACCAAAACCCATTGACTTAATGAAATCATGTTAGAAACATCAGACAAATCTCAATAAAAGGATGTTTTACAAAATACCTAACTGGTACTCCACACAACTCATTAAAAATAAGGAAAGTGTGGGGAATTGTCACAGTGAAAGAGTCTAAAGTGACATGATAAATAAATGTAATATGATATCCTGGAAGACATACTGGAATGGAAAAAAATAGTGTTAATAAAAAGAAAGGAAATAAGAATAAACTTTAGTTAATAATGTATCAGTGTTGGTTCATTAATTGTGACATGTGCCATTTTAATGTAGCATGTTAATAATAGTGGGAACTGGGTGCAGTTTATGGGAGCTCTCTGTCCTATCTTGGCAATTTTCTGTAAATGTAAGACTGTTGTGAAAGGTAAAGTTTTTTGTAAGAAAACAATTTAAGCATGGAAAACCTCTTAAGCATAGAGGTTATAGACCAGTGGGAAAGACAAACTGAATTGGTGAGTGGTAATAGAAGTAGTTAGACCAGTTAGTAGGCCGTTAAATAATACTGCAAGAGATAATAGAAGTTTGAACGAGAGTGATAGTATTATACAGGTTGAAGAGGACAGTTTTAGATTTATTTGGGAGGTGAGTGAGCAGAATTGTTGAATGTTTGGAAATAGCATTGGTTCAGACTTGCACAGATTAATAAATGGTGGTGGTACTGAGAAGACAGGAAAGACGTATTCTTAGGGGATTACCATAGTTTGGGGCATCTTTGGTTTGTGGTGTCATGATAAAAGAAGACAATGGTACCTCTGGGCCCCGGCCCTGAGGCCCCCACCCCTAGCCCTTGCCCACAGGCCTCGGGCCTCCAAGGACTGCGTGTGGAGAGCTGCGTGGGGCTGACTGCCTGGGAGGATGCAAAGACTGCAGCTAGTACTTTCCCCGATCTTCCCAGACCGGAGAAACACACAGGCTTCCAGACAGCCCCACCCCGCCAAGCCCCCAGCGCTGAGGTCAGTCAGCACATATCTGGAAATCAGAGTTAAGGACTGGTTTGGAGATACCAACATTTAAAACATCTGCTTACGAGTGATAACTGAATCCATGGGAGGAGATCACATAGAGAACAAATATAGAGAAGAAAGAGCCTAGAACAAATTCTAAAATGCATTGTCAGAGTTAGGTGTGCTTGCAAAAGGTCGAGCAAGAGCAGCTAAAAAGATCAAGAAACAATAATGTCACAGAAGCCAAAGTAAAAGATTGTTTCAAGGAGGGAGTAGCCAGCGGGAATATCTCTGAAAAATAAAGTGAAATGAGAACTGGACATATCTGGGGCTTGAGCAGTGTGGAAGCAAATAGTGGACATGATTGCTGCTGTGCCTGGACGCCTGGTCCCTTTTGTCAGTTATGCACCCATCCCTTGCCAGAGGGCTCTTTTTTTTTTTTTTTTTTTTTTTTGACAACCAGTACCTGTCCTCTATTTGAAGGCCTTGTGCCAATCCGAAGCCACTTGCCACTTTGCCTGTACTAGCAGAGAACTTTCTTTCTTTACATGAACCTCCACTTCAGAGTCTGGTTCTGTGATACCATCTTAAGATAAATTCCTATTAAAATGTTTTGACCCTCATTTGAAATGGCGGGAGGTGAGAAATGGAATCCTCCCCACTCAAGACACTAGGGGCAGTGCTGTAGAACTAATTGTCCAATATCACAGTTTGCAAATCCCTGCAGTACAACAAGCCCTTTCTCCAGGAGGCCATCAAGACCTCATGAGTACTCTTTAATAAGGATAGCCATGGTACTCAGTGCTCCCTCTTTATGGGAGATGTACGTGTATAGAGGGGAGTATGGTACAGAATATGTGTTTATATTTATATGGTGTGCCTGGATTATGGAGTGAATCATAGCAGATACCAAATTCAAAGGTTGACAGAAGCAGATAAGACAAGAAAAAAAAAACATGGAGAACTGTATAGAAGCAAATGTGACTCCAGCTGCATCTGTGTGTCATAGGGAGAGAGATGTAGGTTTAGAGTAGCCATGTGGCTCTTACATAAGCACACCTACTTGCCCACACACCATGCGATTTGTTAGAATACCATACGCACGTGATATGTTAGGATGCCACTTTTAAAGGGGGAGACTTTTTTAAAAGTCAGAATATCATTTCAGAGAGAAATGAGTCACTTTGTAAACATTTGGAAAGATCAACTGTCCATTTATCTAGCAGAATCACACATTGTGATCTAATCTCTCAAAATATTGTGGTTTATCAAGATAAAGATCCAATCATTAGTTAGATTTATGATATTCATTAGATCATAAGAGAGGGTTTACATCTTAGAACAGAATAAATCATAGATAGCATTCAGGCAAAGGCTATGCAAGTGTATTAGTTTAAAACAATAATGACACCCTATGGTAGCAAAGAAATCAATGAAAGTATTTTTTTAGGATTAACTCTTACATGTTATGCTTAATTAGCTCCTATACACATAATGTCTTTATGCTACGGATATAGTAAATGTGCTTTAAGTGCATAAAATATTTAAAGGGCTCCAGGGTGAGGAAAACACATAATGTAGCAAAGGCAAAGGGTGTGAGGTCATCCATTAACCTACTTACATAAACAGACACTTGGAAGCATCCATGGAGATGTTCAACTGTGTACATAGGTGATATCAGGGGACACAGGCTTATTAGATGCCCTGTTTTCCTCCAGCTGATACTTTGTGCCTCTGATAGAGCTTAAATGTATACAGACATGACAGTCATTGCTCTCTGTCTTCCGTATGTGTTTTTAGCTAAAAAGAATTTCACCCACAGCCCCGTTCAAGAATTTCAATTGGAAAACTTAAGAAGATTTTTAGTTAGGAGGAAGCATCGTGGGGAAGATACGAAGTGAGGGAAATCATGGTTTCTATGAGAGCGATCCGTAAGCATCCAAAACTGTTTTTGGTTCAAAATCCTAATTTCTTAATTAAAGTCTCATAATTTAAAGATAGATGTCTTGGGTCTCTGCTCTTTGCAAATAAAGACCCAATAATATAGGGAAACATTTGGATCCAGAAGGAAGAAGTATGTACTTGGAGTTAGAATATATGGGTTTGGACCCTGGTTTGTTCTTAATAAATAAGAGAATTTGAACAAGTAACTTAGTCTCTGTAGGACTTAGTTTTCTGCATACTACTACTTGTAGGGATGCTGTGAAAATGAAATGAGGTAATGTGTGGCAGCACTTGGTAAATAGTCGATGAACGGTAACCTCCTCGCTACACCACTATTCTGGTTTTCAAAGATAGATCTATGCAAAAGAAAATACCCTTGGGAAGGGGTTACACTGGGTATTTAGTAAGGAAGTAGGGAGAGGCCAGTTCCAGCCACCACATTCCAGAGAGGCTGAGGAAGGTTAATGGTCATGATGGCTCATGAGTCTGGTTGCCTTGTGGGTAAGTTTAATTGATACACTAATTTCCATGGACTTGAGGTATGTTTATTTAAACTCTTTTCTGAACTGCTGAGTTCACTAAAGTCCCAATACTATTATAAAAAGGAATAGAGGGTTTGAGTTTCTCAGAAGAAAAAAACAATGTCAATCTAAGCCTGTTTATAGCAGTGAGGCCTATACAAACCCACAACTGGATAGAATCTCAAGTCACTTATATAAGTACATTCTTGTTTTTAGACCTGGTTCTTTCATGAAATCCAAGTTGTTGTTTGCCTGATTTTCTCACATAGCTGTGAAAAAGGTCAAAAACAATTTTTTATTCTGCTAGAGGAACTAGTATAACATTTTCTTTCTGATTGGTCAAAACCTACCTAAGAGTTTTCCTTCACATCATACCTCTGGAAAATCGATGAGAACTTCTGATTTGGAGGTTGAGGCTGGAGCTGAAAGCCAGAAGGCAGAAAAGCAGCCTACTTCTAAATCTGGAATTTTAAATCAAAGAGCCAGGTTAGTAAAGCACAAATTAGTGGTCATCCTTATGCACACTACATTTCAAACAAGCTGGCTCCATCTAAGCTGGTGAGTGTGTTGGCTATGGACTTAATGCAGGCTTCTTAAACTGGAATTTTATATTCTTTTCTCCCTTCTCAGTCTCATCTAAGGCAGTTTGAATTCTAGGTATACCTTTTTAGGTTACTACTGCTTCCGTCCCCAAATTGAGATTATAATGATTGCTGGGAGAGATAGAAGTGATGTTCTTCTAGAAAAAAAAAAAAAAAGGAAGAAGTCTTGAGGACTCATTATAACCCAGTAGTGCAGTGGTGTTGAATATGAATTTTAGCCCTCAGGCAAACTTTTGTAAAGGTTCATCTCCTTGGCATAAAATTTTTCTCCATTACACAAGTCTTTCCTGTACTCTGTACATATCTTGTATCTCCAAATGATACAATTTTAAGATTAAAAGAATCATCTAATTCATGTCTATCCTTGCTCGAGTGAGACAACTAAGGCACAAAGAAAATAGTATGATATCACCCAGACATTTGGAGGCAGAACAGAACTGTATTCTAAGGTTCTTAACTCTCTCCTGGATCCGTTGTCTTTCACAAACCATGCTGTCTCTCTCCGAGGCTGTCACTTTCCATTCTACAAGTGGCTCTGCTTATATTCCATCCCACCCCTCTCTTGGTGCATGCCCAAAGCCCCTTCTGCCTTAGCTCACTCAAACTCATCATGCATGCAGGGGACATGTATATAGATATCATCCCAGGCTCTCCTTTCTCAACCAAATATGAGGTTCTTAACCTGGATTACTTACTTAGTGTCAGAGGTTATAAACCTTCTCAAATTGTATGCAGAAATTTATGCCTTAGTACCTTCTGTGTAAAGAGTGCACAGCTTTAATCAAAGAGATTAAGAACCATGGCTTTAAACTATAAATTGTAAGCCAAACTCTTGGGTCTCCTGAATCTGATGAATGGCACTCTTCCTAGGACATTCTGTTAGGATACTGTGCATCATTTAGATACGACAAAACTTTCACAGGGATATAGATAATGCATGGGTCCTCAGTTGCCATTGAAATGTCTGGTCCTAAACATTTCCTACAACTATGTCCTACTTCTTGTATCCCATGATAGTTGGCATCTTGTTTCCTGATGACAATAGATGGCAGGCAGAGAGAGCAGAAGAGGGGACACCAGATGCTCAGATACACACAAACTTTAAATCAAATAAGCCCTATCTTCCATGAAGTCTTTCCTGACAACCCTTAGAAAACAGACAATCTAATCTCTTTCCTTGAATCATAGAAAATCTGATGTTTTCTACTTCTTCACTGCATAAAGCATAGTTAATTTTTATTCTGGGGCAAGATAGTCCTCTGTGCAATCAATTATTTAATCATGCAAAATTGTAGAACTAAGAGATGCAAGGAAAATCTACAGTTCTCTTAAGTGGCAGATGAGATAGATGACTGAGGCCCAAGTCACTTTCTACCTCACCTTCCTTTGGTAATAACCACAAGACCAAATAAGATTACTTATCAGCTCAGATTTGAGTTTAATACAAATTCTCACATTGCTCACTTGAGTCAAATCATAAGGCTAAATTCAGGAAATGGGCAATTTACTTGGATTAGAGGAAAGTCACATATAAAACACACACACACACACACACAAAACCAAACCAAACCAAACCAAACCAAACCCATGATCTCTACATTAGAAAGTCCATAATCTAGTAATGGTATTTATTCCTGATATTTATTAAACACTTACTGTGTGTGGTAAGGATGTCACCAGTATTTCAGCTTTTTATTTCACTCAATTTTCTTAATTTTATGAAATATTTTTAAAGTAAAACTTGTTAGCCAAATTGACCTTGGGCATCTGTTAAAGTTTTATTAAGTTTGGTAACATGAGAACTAATAAAGATAAATTTTGAGACTGCTGACACAGAGTAAAGGGTGGAGGATAGAATTTATATGCTCTACATCAATGCTGCTCAATGTGCAGTCTAGGGATAAATGTCAGTCTGCAAGCTGTTACCAGTCTGAGACAAGGTAAGTAAAAAAAAATTGAGAGAAAGAGTTTAGAAATTTTTATAGATATTTGATACTGCAGCAAAATTTAATGATTCATTGGTGGCCTCATTGCATTGAACTGGGTGTAGATCATTTTGTGTTTTAGACTTACTTGGTGAATTGTTTGTAGTGATGCACAGGTAAACTGGCTTTTAAGACAAAACAAGCTAACAGCAATAATAAAAAACCTTTTGTTTATAGTGTTTGGTAATTTCTGGTGTAAATACTCCCACCATGGCCAATTTCAAGCTACCAATGTAATGTCAAATATAGAAAATTTAACAGTCAGCTCTCTTGAGCCAACACAAGATCTCCAGCACATCAGTGTTGGGGGGGGGTGTGATCTGCATACTAGTCACTCTATGTACAATGGGACCATATATTAATCCACAACAGATTAGGGGAAAAGACTAGTCCTTCAGAAATGACAAGGTATACATTACTGCTTAATCACACATTATTATAACTCCTTCCTGTTTTTACTAGTTGATCTAGGTTAACCATGGGACATGGTCATGCAGAACCATCTTCTCCAAGATGCCAGTGGTAAAGATGAGAACTTACCATATTTATCAAGACCCTTCTTTCTCCCTCCCCATTTTCCCAACAGTTAATTTCATTTATGTTAACTTTCACTGTTTACCTTCTTGTCATTCAGCAGGTAAATTTTCACTGCTGAGCCAAAAAGTAGACTAATTGGTAGTCAATGGCCTTTTTTTACTCTAGAGATTCATGACCTTTGATTCTGCTTTTTAAAAACTTATATATTTGTTAATTTCCTATCCTCCATTTTCTCTATATTGTCCTTCCGGAACACCTTAGCTTTCTTACCATTTTTTTCTTCTACTTTTTTTTTAAAGGGTATTTTATAGAGATATGTGACAACAAAACCTATAGATATTTAATATATACAACTTCATGTGCTTGGAGATAAGTAATCCACAACCTCCAAAAGTTTCTTCCCACTACATTGTTTTTCTTTTGATTTCTTCTTATAGTAAGACTACTTAACATAAGATCTACCATCTTAGCAAAATTTTAAATATATAATGCAGTATTATTAATCACAGGCTCTATGTTATAGAATAGATCTCCAGAACTTACTTTGAATAACAGAAGTGTTGTACTCTTTGATCAATATCTTCCCTTTCCCTCTCTTCCTAGCCCACTGCAACCACCATTCTTTTGCTTTTAATGAATTTAACTACTTTAGATTTTACACATTAGGGGGATCCTGCAGGACTTGTCCTTCTGTGACTGGCTTATGTCTCCATAATGTCTTCCAGATCCAGCCATATTGTCACAAATGGCAGGATTTTCTTTCTTTTTTTTATACAGTTGAATGATATTCCATTGTATGTATATACTGCATTTTCTTTATCCATTTATCTGTCAATGGATACTTAGGTTGTTTCATATCTTGGTCATTGTGAATAATGCCACAGTGAGCATGGGAGTGCAGTTATCTCTTTGAGATTCAGGTGACTTTGGGGAGTTTGTTTTCCAGGTTAAGCTACTCAGATGTACCTAAGAATCCATGTAGAACCTGAGTTAGGCAGTCCATGTTGTGATTGGCTAGGCATATTGAGACCTTTCTGAATCTTTACCCTGGAGAGTCAAGGAGAGGATCAACTTTTCACTTTCTTCTTGCTCTACTCTAGTTTCTTCTTTGCCTCTGATCAAGACAACCAAATAAAAAGTGAGCAAAAGCACAACTTGATAAGGATGGCAAATAAGTACAAAACTTTGATCATTAAAGAAGTGCAAATGAAAACCATAGTGAGTATTACTGCGTACCTGCTAGAATGGATAAGATGGAAAAACCCACAGTAGCATCAACTGAGAATATCAAGTGCTGGCCAGGTTGTGGAACACTGGATCTCCAATATGTGACTAGTGGGAATGCAGAATGGTACACTTTGGAAAATGGCTTGGTGGTTTCTTATAAAATAAAATCTACACTTACCATATGACACAGTAGCAATCCTGTTCCTAGGTATTTACCTGAGAGAATTGATGTTTTATACAAAAATCTGAACATAAATGTCTATAGTAGCTTTAGCCATAATTGCCCAAACCTGAAAACATCCCAAGTGTCCATCAACTTGTGAATGGATGAAAAAAATGTGGTATATCCCTGCAGTGGGATACTGCTCAGCAGTAAAAAAATAAAAAGTGAAAGAAGCTTGAGGCAAAGACGATATGATACCACAGGATTTCATTTATATGACCTTCTAGAAAAGGCAAAACTACAGAGACAGAACAGTGAACACATCCGTGGTTGTCAGTGGCTGGGAGTTGGGAAAGGAACTGATGTCAAAAGGACATGGAGGAGTTTGGAGGGGTGAAGGAAAATATACTGTATTTTGATTGTCGTGGTGGATGCATGATTAAATAAATTTGAAAGTGGATATTTCAGCTCCAGTCAAGAAGCCTTGAGATGACTGAAGCCCCAGGAATTGCTTGACTGCAACCTTATAAGAGACTTTTGAGGTAGAACCACCCAGCTAGGGTACCCCCAGAGTTTTGACCAACTAACAGTATAAGATAACAATTGTTTGTTGTTTTAAGCTGCTAAGTTTTGGGGTAATTTGTTGTGCAACTATAGGTAACATATAAATATAAATATAAATATAAATATAAATATAAATATAAATATAAATACATACACATATGAATATAATCTATTATTTATTCTATCTTTATTAGGACATAATCTGCATGGCTTTAGATCCACTGAAGATAAACCCACTGTCTTATTTTAAACAGAATACTTACAAGCTAAATCTGAAACATTATCCTTTGTATTATTTCTGTTTACTTTCTTCTTGTGATTGCCTTTTATCTGCCTTACCTAAAAGACCTGTGAAATGATTCCCTCCATAACCAAGAGAAGGACTTTCTTTAAAAAAAATTATAACATTTATCATAAAAGCTTATAATTTTAAACTGCTTATAATTTTAAAAATGGCAATTCATTTGTTCAGTCACCACTTTTGAGTACCACCTCTGTGCAAGACGTGAAGCCAGGAACAGAGGCTATACTGGTGCAAGAGATAAATATAGCCTTCACCTTCATGAATTTGCAGTCCAGAAAGGAAAAGAGACATTAAATGAATAATCCAACAATTGAATACAATTGTGATGAAACACCATGAAGGAGACAGGTAGGATTCAACATTTTCAGTTTCAAAATATCTTATAATCTCCAATGACATCTCTGTATGCAGGAAAATTTTAATTGGTTCCTGACTATAAAACATATTTATATTTATAATTGTAGACATTTAAAAGAAGAAAGTGCTCATTGTAGAAAAACAAATGAAAAACCCAAAAAAGTTTGGAAAAAAAAAAGAGAAAATTATTTGAGATGACCTTGTGCCATTTTGAATCTCTTTATCCATGGAGGCAATCTTCCCTTCTCTTTAGTGGGAGGAACTGAATCTGTAACTGACCCTGCATATGAGATTCCTCACAAGCACCAGCTGCTACATTGTGACCTACATCCTGCCCACACCTTGGATCAGATGAATTAGATATGTTGATCCTTCTGTTTGCAGCCACATGGGTCTACTAACAGCAGCCAACAGCCATTTCGAGGGGCCCTGAATGGCCTTGAAGTTGTTTATGGGGTTGGTGTGAGTTGGTGCAGGATGATGAGAAATCAAAGGGGCGGTTGCCCTGGGACTGAACTGCTGTTGTCTAGGCAACTTTATTAAGAACCTTCTGTTCCTCAGAAAATGAAGCCTAAATTAACTCTTGAGTTCTTAGAAGTAAGGCTTTCCAATTATGAACCGGTCTTTGGCATTTAGGAACTTCCTAGTCTCTTTAACGGAGTTATTTTCACCTTGTTTGAGGCCCTAAAATATTCTTTATTTAATGGCACTGGTTGTAGAAGTCTCTTTATTCCTGAATTACAATTACAAATAAATTATTTCACCCTGCAGATACAAATCAGTATATTTCTAGAATGAGCTTTAACCCCCAAGTTCAATGATCAAAAACTGATTTAGCCTTCAATTAGAAGACCCTCCAAACACAAACAAAAACTCATAGGGTGTGATTTTTTTTAAAGCGTGTTTCTTTACCTAGGTATAATATGAAAAAATTATGTGCATTCCCTTAGTTTCAGCAGTGGAAGCCTCACAGCCATAACATACAGCATACAATAAATTACATGCTGCATTGGGGATCAAAGTACTTTCTTTCAATATCTCCAACATGAGGAATTTCTTCTTCATTGTTGGAACAGTTACTTGTTCAGGTAAGCAGGAGATAATAACAGTTAATCCTTACATAGGTACTTAGTGTTAAGACATTTATTATTTATTTTAGGCAGTTTGAAGATATTAACTCATTTAATCTTCACAACAGCCCTCTGAGACACATGTGTTAGTGTCTTTATTTTATAGACAAGGAAATTGAGGCCCAGAGAGGTTAAATAACTTGCTCAAGGTCATAAATAGTAGGATTCAGAGCCAGCATTTAAACTCAGGCAGTTGCACTCAAGTCTCTGCTCTTAATCACTCTTATAGCACTTCCCAAAGTGGTCGGCTTGTGCTTAGGAGTCACAGTGTAGGAAATATTGCCATTTTTGAAACTGGAATTATACTTAGTACAACAAAATGCTCACACTTAAAAGGTGAATACAGGAACTAAGACCAAATTATAAAATTTCAGGCTATGGATTCACACCTCCCAGATAGTTATTTTAGCATCAGCATGATTACATTTCTCTCTCATTTTCTTTTTCTCTGTTTGAAAAAGCAGAAGCTTTGAATTTCAGTGTGAATTTTGGTTTCATTGTACCTATTGTTTCTCCTTTTATACTAGTTTCTAAGCCTTATGCTTTCCTCATCTATAGAATTGGTCCATTATTCCCATTGCAAAATTCAAAAGAGCTAGAGTATATAAACACTTCGTAAAATATAAAGAAGGAAGAATTTTCAGGGATTGATTTTTATTTATATGTTGATAAGGTGACCACTTATCTGGTGTAATTTGAAATCTTCCAACATCTTGGTTTCTCTATCTCTTATCCTATTCCTTTTACAAGTGCTAGAAATGCCACCATTAATGAGTGAATCCTTTAAGTTTTGAAAATTTTATTGGAAAAAACTAACTGTTTAAATGTAAATACCAATGGGAGGCATTACTCTTAAACTTTTCCTGATAATTCACTGGAGATCATCCAACAGATTTTGGCTATCTGCCCCTGCGGGAAGCATATAGGCACCAGACCAAGAAAAGGGTGATAGGACATAAACACTTTGAAAATAGTATATTGTTGCTAAATATCAACCTTGAACCATTTGAAAGATGGATTTCATTTTATTAATGAGTTAACATCATTTTATTAATGATATTACCAATTATGATAATCTTTATAATTCTGTTATAGCAAATTTGAGTGCAATACTCTCATTATTAGAATCCTATCTCATTCATTTATTTATGTTTTATATACTGAGCATCCAGTCTGTATTATACATTGTTTAAGATGGATCACATACGTGGTAGGACAATGCCTGGTGAAAAATAGGAAATTCAGACAATAAACAGGTGATCACTGCTCAGTGTGTTGAGGGCTGAGAGAGGTGGCAAGCACACAGCATGCTCTGGCATTACAGTTGAGAAAACCTCCCAATGCCTTTGAAGGGCAGGGCTGGTTTCCCAGAGGAAGGAATATCTAACCAAAGAATCAAAGGAGAAAATTAGCTGGGCAACAACTGGATGGGAAGACAGGGAGGAGATAGGTGTTTCAGATCAAGGGAATAGTATATTTGGTGATTCTTTTTTTTTTTTTTTTTTAAGATTTTATTTATCTATTCATGAGAGACAGAGAGAGAGAGAGGCAGAGACACAGGCAGACGTGGGACTTGATCCCAGGTCTCCAGGATCACACCCTGGGCTGCAGGCGGCGCTAAGCCGCTGAGCTACCAGGGCTGCCCTATATTTGATGATTCTGAGTGGAAACAGAGCAATAAAGATTCAGAGAAGTGAAAGGTATTCCAAAAAGCTTGATCATAGAATGTGAAGGTGAGAACTGGAATCAAAAAGGTAAATAAAGGTCAACAAAGACCTTGTAACTCACATTACAAAGTAGAGATTTTATCAGTATTTACATCAGGGCATTGAAGTGGGATGCCAGATCAGATTTTGCATTTTTGGGATTCTAGACCCTCTCTGATCTCATCTTCTACAACTTTCCCCCTCACCCTCTGTGCTTCAGCCAGATACAGCCCCACATTATTTCCTACATCCACTGGCATTCTACTTAAAATCAGTCTTGCCCCAAGGTTCCCATCCCTTCATTTCTTTTAGGCCTTTGTTGAAAGATAAGCTTCTCAATCAGATCTTCTTTATTCACCCTGTATTTTTAAGATCAATCCTCCTTCCTAATATTCTTTACCTTTTGCCTCCAGCTTCTTTCCCTTTCACAATATTTATCAATATCCAATATACTATGTAATCTATCTGTATTATCTACTTACCTGTCCCTCACTAAGTTGTAACACCTGCTAAATGAAAAAAATGAAAGATTTTTAAAGTGGTCACTCTAGCCTCAATGTGGAGATAGGATTAGTGACCAGGCTACAATCAGAAAGGACAAGGAGAAGTTGTTATAGAAGTTCAGACAAGGGCATGATGGTGATCTATGATTGGTTCTAGAACTTTTTAAAAAATACGATGAATAGGGCTTGGTAATTGGGAATGATAGTAGTAGGAGTGGTGGTAAAGTATTGATAAAAGGAAGGAATAGTTAATAATGATGCCTACGTCAGATAGATTGAGTTATTTGTAGAGAAAATATTTATTTCCGTCCCCACTGATGTTGGATTTGGCCACGTAATTCACCTTGGCTATAGACTATTGGCAGAGCAACATGAATAAGAACCTTACACATCCTTGGGTTGTTTTGGCTGGCTATTGCACTCTAATAATGTGGGATCTGAAGGAAATGCTCAGGATAGCTATTTGCCTTTTCAGCCTGGGCCCCAGAATCTATACATGTGGTATAGACCTGGACCCACCTTGTAACTTGAGACAAACTAGTTGATCCACAGCAGGAAGCAGAGTTGTCCAGCCAAGCTCACACAAGATCAACCAATGATAGTTAACTTTTAGGACTATAGACATGAGAATAAATATTTGTAATTGTAGTCTGCTGAGTTTTGAGGTAGTTTGTTAAACTGTATTATTATGGCAATGACTGACAGTAATTGGCTGTTTTGGGCAACTTGGAAGACTGTTATATCTTCTGTAAACTTAAGGAATCTAGAAAAAGGAGCAGATTTGGGGGGGGCAATATGTTAGTTTAGACTTAGATATGTCAGGTTTGATGTACCTATGTGATATCCAAATGCTCTGGCCCAGTAGGTAGGAAGGTCATTATATTTGTGCCCATAAGTGAGAGCTGATCAAGAGCTATGATTTGGGAATCATTACCACCTAGAAAAGAATGGAAGCAATGAAAGAGTGCAGAATGGGATCCTAGAACAGAGACCTGAGGGGCATTTCATTTTATAAAGGGTATTGAAAAATCCTCAAAGAGCTAAAGTTCATAAGCAGGTTAAAGGCAGCAGGGCATAGGTGAGAGCAGCATGTTATCAGTCCGGGATTAGGGGCTAGTTCAGCAGGTGTGTCCCATACCCAGCATGCAGCCCCAACTAAGGGCCTCTCTGAGTTTGCTTACATTCTGTTATCCACGTCTCTCAAAAGAAACAATAACCCCAGAGAACTCAGAAGACCATTTTATATCATCTCTTCCCAGGCCATATGCAATGGCCATTTCTGAACTCTTCATTATGGAAACACATAACAAGTTACAAGTTCCCTCTGATTATCGAGAAGGGCAAGGAAGGGCAGAAGTGTTCTTCTCTGCTCAATGATCCATGCAGCTCAAGCAATATCCATCGTAGGCAAATTCAAGGCAGAGATAAGTTGAGATGTACAGCCCAGCAGCTCTCATAAATGAATTTAGTTCAAGTTGAATTAAGGTGATCTGTGAAAATGTGTTCCAAAACGATTCTCTTCAATATTGGAGACACCAAATCATTCTGAAAAATGGTTTAGCACTTTTGGTAAATGTTTCTATTATAGCCTTATAATTCTATAGAAGTTAGACTAGGGGCCTCTAATGAGCTTATTGAAACAGTGAGCACTAAATGCTATTTAATATTTGCTGTCACTTTTCTGAAAGCAAAAAGACCTCTTCATTCTGTTTTAGCTGATTGCTCTCAGCTAAATTGTGAATGGGTAAAAAGACCATGTTTACCAGGCATGGAAAAAACAATCTGTTGAAGCTGGAAATTACAAATGATTGTTCTTGGTGAGGAGGCGTGATGGCATTTGAGAGAGACAGGGGCTTTTTCTGCTGGAGAATTCTACGGGCAGCATTTTCAGATTTTATGGGAAGAATCAGTCAGCCTTCTGACTTCTCTTATTGCTTACTGATCAGCCTCACTCAAACTCAACTCAGAACTTGCTGAATCTCAGTTCACAAAGTGCTGCAGGAAATGAGGGACATCAAGGAAGCCAGGGAAGGTTTCCCAGAAGGGTCACATCTGGAAATCTGAAGGAGTATAATTTAACTGGCCCTGGAAGAGAAGGGATTAGGTTTCTGCATTCAGTACCATGGGGAGCCATTAAGTATCTCAAGCATTAGGGGAACATGGTAAGTGTAGTTTTGGGAGTGATCACTTGGTTAACTGATTGAAAGGAAGCAAGCATTTGTAATAGGAGGCTATTGTAGTGGAGCTGTCCAGGTAAGAGACACTGGTAGGTTGGATTAGTTGGCTATGGACGACATGAGAAGATATATTTGAAAGACAATTAGAAGGTTGCCTAGCTAGAGCTTGGAAATGAATACAGAATGATGAAAACAGAAGTGGTAAGATTCAACTTGGAGGTTGACCTTATCTTGGAAGAGAACCAGTTTCTCCTATTTAGTTATTTGGAACCCAAGGTAAAGGGAGCTGGTACCAGAAAATAATTAATTTGGTTTTTGCCATTTTAAGGATGAAGACATCAAAGTGGAGATGCAGGTAAGCAGGTAGACACATTGATCTAGACTGCAGAGCAAAGTCTGCCTGGGGATAAAGATTGGTGTGTAAATTCCATCAGTAGCAATTAAAGCTGAAGGCGTGAATAAATTCTGGTAGAGAGAGAATACTGAGGGAGTAAAGTTTAGGGTCTTAGAAAGCACTTGCTACAGAATTTAATGCCTGGAGGATGGAGGGTGAGATGTTTGGGAAGACAAGATAGGGGATATGGAGGAGGAGAAGCAGAACAGTGAGATATCTCAGAAACAAAAGAACGTAGGGTTGTAAGAAGGGATAAGTGGTCAGCAGCATCAAGTAGAATAAGAATTTAGAAATATTCACTGAATTCAGTGACATGGAGGCAATTAGTAAGCAATGAAAAGAAGAAACCATAGTAGAATGGCGTATGGATATTGGATACATATAAGTCCTCTTAAAGTTTGACTTCAAAGAGGGTATTAGATGAACGAGGAGGGAAATGGCAAGTCAAGAGAGGTTTTTGTTTATTTGTTCTTTATGTGAGAGATAATTGATACATGTTTAAAAGTAAATAGGATGATAAGGATGGTAATAGTATACTGGGAGAGATAAATTATCTTGAAAGTAGTATCATTAAAGAGTATATAGCAAGGTACACCAAGGAGTGTGCACAAAAGATGGAGTGGCAGTGTAGGTCCTTGGAGGATGAGGGGATCAAAAAAATGAATAATAGCCAGGATATTAGATAGGGAATCCATGGGGATGATGAAGTGCCTAGATTTACAGTAGAACTTGGAATGGAGAAATGGGTTATGAGCCAAGTACCAAAGACTATAGATAATAAGTAGGCAAAATCAAGAATGTGATAGATAACAGCAATGAGGAAAGGAGAGGGTGATAATTGCTATAAGGCCTAAAATCAAAGCAGCAGATATTTTCTTGAGAAGGTGAGAAGTAGTGGTGGAGAGTAAGGAGGACATCAACCCCACCTATGTCTGTAAAGTCACAATTTGAGAGAGCTGTATTAAAAGTAGGGTCTTTAAGGGTGGAGAGTGTTCAGTTAAAACCAGGCATCTTGGTGAGTGCTTGGGGTGAGCTTGGGAATTAAGGGGATTTCTGGATTTCTGTTGGATTTGGGGTAGCAGATCCACTGTAGACAATGGTAGGCTAAGTATTATCAAAAATAATAATTTTCTTATAAAATTTCTTCATTAAGTACTTAGAATTTAAATATTGAAAACAAGACAGTACATTTTTAAAAAGCAAATATCTCAAAACTTGTCTAACTTTAATTCTGATGTTTTCAAATTGGGGTTTTAAACTAATAAAGGATATTCCTTTTTATTTATTTATTTTTATAATTTATTTTTTTTAAACATTTTTATTTTTTTATTTAAATTCAACTTATCAACATATAGTATAACACCCAGTGCTCAACTCATCCTGTGTACTCCTTAATGCCCATCACCCAGTTACTCTATCCCCCCACTCACTTCCTGTTTTGCAATACTTTGTTCCCCAGAGTTAGGAGTCTCTCCTGGTTTGCCTTCCTCTCTCATTTTTCCCCACTCAGTTTCCTCCCCCTTCCCTTATGGTCCCTTTCACTATTTCTTATATTCCACATATGAGTGAGACCATACAATAATTGTCTTTCTCCAACTGACTTACTTCATTCCAGTTCCATCCACATCAATGTCAATGGCAGTCATCCTTTCTGATATTTCTTTTTAGACTATAATTTGAAGGCAAGTAGTTTCTGGCTGAGATATTAGAGATTTAACTAGTTTTTTAAATATTAAAAATAATCATGATTACATTTCCCCTGAACATTATATATTGACTATCCCATTGTGCAGCCAGGGGACTGCACCAAAGAGCCACTCTAACAAAGAGCAAATATTTTATTTGAATGGGGTTTTCAGTGCACACAATGCCAATGTGCACGATAGTGCTATAAAAATGTACCACTTGCAAGACTATGCTTCACCTTGAGTGCAGTGAGTCTTCTACATGGATAAAATTTAGTAAGTGTCCAATAGCTCCCAACAGCCACACACTGTAGTCAGAGCTTCAAGAGCTTTTACCAACTCAATCAAGCAGGAGGATTTCAAGTCAAGTGCTAGCACCCAGACAAGCACACTTTTTATATTACTTCTGTATCTGTGTGTATTCATTTTTATTCCTTGGAATGTGCTCAGCTCTATTTTGGGGGCTTAGAGAATCTTATCTTCTCATCAGAAAGTTGATAAAGAATTAAGAGATACTGAGCTTGGACAATTTTGATTAGGGGCATTTTAATAACATAGAAAAAGAGAACAGAGTTTATAAAACGAGTTAATAGTTAAACCAGGAATGGGACCAGGGATTTCTGATTCTCAATTTGCCAGTTAGCTTTGGGCCTTAACACACCATATTCATTTTCATTTCCATTTTAAATGCCCAAAGAGCTTTTTTCATAGACACCTATGTTGCCAACTATCTTTTTAGAACCTGGCTCCAATTTTTTTTTCCCTTTCTCCAATACATAACTAGCATGCATACTATAAATTGCCAAAAAGATATGGGCAACCATCCTTATAAGATTAGCTAAAAAAAAAAAAAAAAAAAAAAAAAAAAAAGGCAGTCATCACAGCCAGTGTTAAAAATTCCTATTCCTAATTGGCTATGATAGGGAATAGAGATATGGTTCTTGAGACCTCAAAGTCACACAGACATTGGAAAAGTGAAGAGAATGGTAATTTTCCAATGTCCCTAATTAGAGCCATCTGTGCTTCCATAGTGCTGTTCCCCTAATGCATTCTAATGCAAAATAGCCTCTTCTCTTGTTTATTTTGGAACACAGCTGTTCTCTTAATTGAGCCTAACAGATAATGGAAGCATTGTTGCTCCTCTCATCCCCTTCTCTAAACTAGCTGGGATTTGAGGAAGATGGGAAGGAAAAATCTTTGCTATTGGGAATCTTTGTGTCCACTCTGATACTCCAAATGTACTTATTTATTCATATTGTTTAAAAATGGGAGGTGAAATTATCTATGTATGTATACACATGTATGTATGCTATTTCTCTTGGAATTTGAACTTCAGACATTTGCTTTTCCTTGTGTAGTCTCTTGGTTAGATATTGTCAGACTAGATAAAAGAGGAAGGCTCAAACATATAAAAGTAAAGTGCCTTAAATACAAAGACACAGATGGTTAGAAAGAAATAGTTTGAGGAATGATATGCCATGTTAATAGCATAAAAAAGAAAAGGAGTGTTTCACATAAAGATGGTCATTTGATAATGACAAGGGGGTCTATTCAATGGAAAGACAATTCTAAGCTTGTATATTAACTAAATAATATAAGTAAATATAAATGTAACTAAATATAGATTATTTAAAAATAATTAAAAATAGAGCTTCAAAATTTATAAAGCAAAAATTGACAGAACTAAAGAAAGAAATCCATAATCAAAGTTGGAGATTTTAGTATTTTGTTCTCAGACATTGTTAGACAAAGTTGACAAAAGCATATACAAGGACGTAAAGAATCTGAGTAACACAGTCCACCAGTGGCTGTAATTTATATTTATAGAATACTAAGCCCAACAATTATTAAAAAAAATTTTTAAGTCAGTCTCAATACAATTGAAAATACTTATAAAATCTTATAAATCTTATAAAATCTATTAAAATCTTATAAAATCTATTCTTTAACCCTAATGTAACTAAATTAATAATTAATGGCAGTAAGAGACTTGTAAAATTCTCAAATAATTAGAAATGAACACATGTTTATTCATAATTCACTTCTAATAATTCATAGGTCAAACAAGAAAACACTTGGGAACTTAGAAAACATTTCAAACTGAATAAATAATGTAAATATAACCTATCACTATTTGGAGGATGCAGCTTATGCAGTTCTTAGAGCTATATTTATAGTTAGCATATTTTAAGAAAATAAAGTTAAAATTAAGAATCTAGGTTTTTATATCAGGAAGCTTTAAAAGAAAAGGAAAATCAAACCAATGTAATCAAAATAAATTTTATCAAGTAGAAAAGTAAACAGTCAAAATTAACAAAGATAAAATTTTGTGCTTTGAAAAAATTAATGACACTAATAAAGCTCAAGCAAACCAGAGCAGGAAGAAAAGAGTAAAAATACAAATTACTTAGATGAAGGAAATAATGTCATTCAGATTTTAGGATCATAAGCCCTAATGCATAATAAAACAGCTAATAAAAATATTATGAATAACTTTATGTCAATAAATTCAGTAACATAAGATGGAATGGAAAAATTACTTGAAAACATTTCTTGCCAAATGTATAAAGATGAAATAGAAGATATGAATATTATATTTAGGAATAAAATTAAATCGATAATTAAAAATTTTCTCATAAATATAACTCCTAGACCACATGCTTTTGTTAGTAAATTTTACCAGTCACGTAAAAAAGAGATCATAGAAATCTTACATAAATTCTTTCAGATAAAGG
Organism: Canis aureus; assembly: GCF_053574225.1. Lineage (NCBI taxonomy): Eukaryota > Metazoa > Chordata > Mammalia > Carnivora > Canidae > Canis > Canis aureus. The sequence continues at coordinate 53,938,128 of NC_135621.1, forward strand.
AAAAGGAGGAATACTTGCCCATATTTTTTATTATACAAAAAAACTGGCAAAACATTACAACATAGGGAATTAATCTCTCTCATAAACATAAAATACATTTTTTGAAAATTAAAAAATGAACCCAACAATATATAAACAGATATGTCATGAAATCAAGTGGGGTTTTCTAGTAACATAAGAATTGCAATATTTGTAAGCCATTCAAGGTTGTGAACTACATGAATAGAATAGAGAAGAAGTTATAGATTTAGTTTATAAATCTATAGATTTTAGTTATAGATTTATCTTAGTAGAAGCAGAAAAAAATCATTTGAGAAAACTCACTCATGATAAAAATTCCCAGCAAATTAAGAATAAAAGATAACTTAAAGGGCACCTAAGGATAGAGTGAATGCTTTCTCCTAGGAATGGGAAAAAGACAATGATGGCCATTCTTGTCATTTTTTTCAGTAAAAACAGTATTGTTTTTGAATTTTCCATCAATTATAATAGGCAAACATGCTCTCCTCTCCTAATTTTTATAACTTTAGGAGAGGGGAGCATGATTTTTTTCATATAGAAAATATTAAAGAGTCTACCAAAATTATTAAAATTACTAAGTAGATTTGATAATGTCAGAAGATGAATCTATCGATCAATGTATATAAATGATCCAACAATTGGAAAATTAAGTTAGAAATAAAATTCTACTTATAATAGCATCCAAAATATCAGATAGTTAACAAATACTTTTAAAGATATATGTAAAAACCTCTACACTGAAAACTATAAAATTTGCTTAATTTTTACAGTCTGAAAAGTAGAGAAATATGCCATAATTGTGGAATAGAAAAGCCAATGTTGTGAATGCACCTATCTATTTAATGCAGTTTTAGTCAGTATTCAAGAAGGCTTTTTAAAAAATGGGAACTGAATTTTTTTTTAAGATTTTATTTATTTATTCATGAGAGACCCACAGAGAGAGAGAGGCAGAGACACAGGCAGAGGGAGAAGCAGGCTCCTCGCAAGGAGCCTGATGTGGGACTCGATTCCTGGACCCAGGATCACACCCTGAGCCGAAGGTAGACGCTCAACCCTTGAGCCACCCAGGTGTCCTGGGAACTGATTTTTTAAAAAATGAGTTAATTTGCATAAATAAGGAAATAAATAGAAGTCTTCTTTAAGAAAGACAAACACACTTATGTAAGAGTCTAGTGAAAAATAACAATTGACAAGAGGTCTTGTTTTCTGGGAGATAATATAGTGATGGAGTCTCTGTCAAACTGGAAAGAGCTTGTCTCAGGAGGGCAGTACCTACTGAGCTAGTGGTAATTGTTGTGTTGCTATGTGAAAATGGTGACGGCCAACATTGCTAGAGCTTCTGAATTTTCAAAAGAAGCTAGAAATTAGGATATTTATGTGAAAGCTTCGGTTAATTTTTGAAATAATTCAATCCATTTTCTAACCATGAAAATTGAAAAAATAACATAAAAAAATAATATGTCCAAGGGTCATATTCCATCCTTTCATGCTCTGATATAGACTTTAAGACATGGTAGTTCTTTTTTCTTTTTTTTAGGTTTTATTTATTTATTCATGAGAGACAGAGAGGGGCGGGGGAGGGAGGGGGCAGAGACACAGGCAGGCTCCAAGAAGGCTTTTTAAAAAATGGGAACTGAATTTTTTTTAAAGATTTTATTTATTTATTCACGAGAGACCCACAGAGAGAGAGAGGCAGAGACACAGGCAGAGGGAGAAGCAGGCTCCTCGCAGGGAGCCCGATGTGGGACTCGATCCCGGGACTCCAAGATCATGCCCTGGGCCAAAGGCAGGCGCTAAACCACTGAGCCACCCAGGAATCCCCAAGATATGGTAGTTCTATAAAGAAAATAGCCAATGGGGGATAGAACTGGGTATGATTTTGAGCACCTAAGCTCATCATTGTGGAAATCTGTACTTTCTGTTTTAGGCATTAATTTCAGGAACTGCTTGTATTCTTGATAAGGAAACTTCTGAGTCTTTATTTTTTTTTTCTTTTGAGTCTTTATAAAGTTAAGTAGCATATACAGCATGGAGGAGCTGGCATTCAGGCTCTTGATTGCGTGATTTCAGAGCTCAAACTCTCAACCACAAAATTGTTTCTCCCCAGTGGAGATCAGAGGTGGAGAGAGAGAAGTCCAAGCTGAAGAAGCCATACCAGTAAGGAACATGTTTCCTCTTCTAACTTGTGTCCTCTCCTTCCACTTGTCACCCAGAGGAACGGCAGAGCTTTTCTTTGCCATATCCAGACCTAGACAATCAGCACATTCACGTTAACTCTTAACATAGAGAACATCATCTGGGAATGTAACTATTTAAAACCTATCACTTTCTCTGCTAACACAGTTCAAAATCTCAGCTGAGCTCAGCAAATACAGTAGTTTAGGGTTGGAACTAATAATCTACTTGAGCATCTGTGAGTCAAGTGAACTACATTATCCATTCTCACATGTGGTTGAAATTAGAATGAGAAGGCAAGCCCAGGAAGCATGGTAAAGTGCAGAGACACAGAAAACAAAAACAAAAACAAAAACAAAACACAGGGGCACATGGAGGAATCCTGGATTGCTTCCCAACCTGCCTGACTACCAGAGCTGCTAAGGCAAAATCTCACCCAAGCCATCATCAGGAGGAGCTTCCACTACTGTTACTTTCTCAGAATCTTGGCCAGCTCAGCAGGATCCTTCTGTGGTTCAGGGGATGAAAGCCCAAGGATACAGAGTGTAGTGTTCCAGCTAAGAATAGGCCCTTGCCCTCAGAGAACCAATGGGATAAGTCATACTTCCAGAGCACTGTAAGCAGGTAAACTGAGTTGAGTTGGTACATATGGATGCTAAGCCATCTCCCAAGTCGTGTGGGCTCTTGTGTTCCCAAGATGGATTTTGGCGCCTTCCCTTCCTTTCTCTCCTGTCACTTGCCCTGGTCACCTACTTCTTCATTCCCCGACAAATAGTACATGGGGAATACCAGAAACAAAGGCAAAGCCAAAAGAGTCATGAGAAGTTTGAAAAATGTCAGTAAAGGGAAGGATGTTGAGTTTGTTAATTAAAGGTAGACTTTTTTTTTGGTAGACTTATTTTTAAGTATTGTTTTAAATAACAATAATTCAGTGGACATGCCCCCAGAATATTCACAGCTGGTGAGACATATACTACTCTAACATAATCATTGCCACACAGAGATATTTACCCAGCACTTTCAGATCATGGAGGAGGGCACGACTGATTCTGCATGAAGCCAGTTGAGAGTGGGAGTAAGAAAAGGCTCATTCATGTTGGGTGGTTAGGGCCACATTGCATGCACCCAGCATAAGAGCACCATTCTCCAGCCCTATGCCCCATGCATTTGTTCAGTGCAACCCTCTCTATAAATCTCCTGCCCAAACCCAAACTAGAACAGTTTCAATGGTAGGACTTTTCAATTACCCTCAGTTGTTAGCACTCTTTAACCTCCACTCTTGAGAAATGCGTTCACTTGGTCCATACTCACCCTTGATAATTGGCGTGTGCCTTCCTAGGAAAGTTGCCAAACATCTGATGCATGACTTGCAGATATCCCATCTTGATGGAAAGTCTGACCCTTTGTTGCTCTGTGCTTCATCTGAGTTCTCCCCTCTTTTTGCCCTCTTTGCTTCATTCGTGCTTTCCCCTATAATCTGTCTTGTATATTCTTGCTCTGCTTCTCCCTGAAGACCCCCTAGCCCCCAAACTACTTTTCTTATTTGCAACCCAAATACTGAACTTACCTCCTTCTATTTCCCTCCTGGATTTGCCTTAAGGTTTGACCTGACTTTTCTGAAATGATTGACATTTTGCTAATCCATTTTGATTTTGCTAATCAACATGATAGGTGTTTATGGGTGTTTATTCCTCGAGCTGTTGCTCTGGGACTTCTCATGCTTTATAGAATAAGAGCTGGGCTTCACAGTCAGGACTGGGTTTGTATCTTATTTAATAAATGTATGTCCTTGGGTGAGTTACTTGAACTCTTAGAGTCTTTGTTCCCTTACATGTGAGATTGTTATGATAATATCTACACTGCTTAAGTCATGGAGCTGGTGTGAGTAGTTAATGAAACAATGCCCATGAGACATTTAGCACAATGACTAAAACATAGTAAATTTTCCATAAATGTAACGTATTGTACGAGTTGCCATCCAGTCACTTATAATAGATGTTCAATAAACACTGTGCAAAGTCAACAGGGGAAACAGCTAGAGGAATCAAAATAGAACTCACACCAAAATATCCTTGGGAGCTGAAGTTATATTTCTAAATCAAACTCATTATGTATTTTATGCTTTACCTCACATTTTCTGGGAGAGGGAGGCTATACGGTGTATTGAGCAGGGGACGAAGAGGAACCAATTCACATACCTCTGATTTCTGCCCTGTTAAAGAATGGAAAGCTCAAGCCTCAGTCATGCTGGCTGGCAGTGCAAGGATGAAATCCTGAATTTGTGAGATCTGTCACCTTTGGATGCACAAATACAACACGCAACTACATAATGCAGTGTGGAAATTAAGTACGATACGTTATATCAGTTCTAGGCACATTAGTGGAGATTGAAAACGGTTTCACATTTAGACATTTTCAATGGATGATAAATAGGGTTAATGGATTGTAACTGAAATATTCCTGCCCTCTTAAATCTTTCAGGGAGCTTTTAAAACTGGTAAATACGTATTCTTATGATGGTTTGCAAAAATCTGCTCTAATTCAGTTTTGAGCTGCTTAGGACTGTGCAAAAATGCAAAAACATGCTTGCAGAAACATCCGAGCCCTGCCACTTAAAAACACAACACAACACAAATCAGCATAAATGACATTTTAAATCATTCAGCTTCCCAGTCTCTTTTGAAGTCCTGCACATTAGAGTTGGTCTGATGTTAATCTTCTTTTAAGAATAAAATCCAAGGAGAGTATTTTATTTTGTATGTTTATCTTGGAAAGCTTTGGAATGCTCAGGACTGCTCTTTGAATTGATTTGTGTATGTGTCCACATATATGGGAAGCAGAAAAGGGAATCTGGGGTCATAGGTCTTGTCATCTAGTTGCTGCAGTATCTTCCACATTACCATACCTGACCTTGAGGGAGCCAGGCTGATGACAGTCAGGGGAGGAAACTGACTGGACAGCCAGGACTGTGACCCTGTGTGGACTGTGCCAGTACTGCTGCCCTCCTGTAACTCCAGTAGCTTGACAGAGGCACTCCCTGAATAGCTTTGTGATCGGTTGTCTTCACCGAAATGCTCAGTAGGTAACTGCTGTGCTGTCCTCTAGTGATAATGGGACAGTAGAAGTGGAAGGAGCCCCATGGCTGTGGCATCTCAGGGTCACAGATCAAACCCCAGGCACAAAGGAAAAATCTGAAGCAGCAGCAGCAGCTTTCTCTGGGAGCTGGCGAGCCCAAGGCACCGTGGCTAGTAGGAAAGGACAGGGCAACACAGGTGATGCCAGACATGAAGGACAATTCAAGCGGGAACTTGAATCAAGTTTCTAAAGCATATATCACACTTGAGGGAAAAATAGGAGAGAACTATTCTTTTTTAACCCACATTCTGGGCATAAGAGTCATTCCACTGTGGAATCGACATACCTGTGCTCTAAGGAAGATTAGGGATTTGGGTAGAAAATCTGCCTTCAAGGCATTTACTAGCTAGAAGTTTGTTCTTTTGAAAAGAAGCATAGAGGACTCTAAACTTTAGAGTCCTACGTAAGTGTTATCTCCAGTAGCACTATCATTAATTTTCTCAGGAAATAATGTGACAAAATGGAGATTGCTTCTCCTTATAAGCCTGTCACATCCAGAGACTTCAAACTCTATTGACTATTGACTTCCCGGTGGATGGACCGGGGAAGCAAGTTCACCTCACTCACATTTACATCTTACTTTGACACAAGAAGCCTCCATAGCATACATGTAACAAGTTAAAGAAAATAAATACGTATTAAATGATTTAGTAACAGTAATGGTAAATCAGGTGTCAGTGTGTTTTTAGACTTTACCTTCAAGGGATTTAGAAGAATGGATGGCTGGTGGAGGAAAGGAGCTAGGGCCAGGACCATGTGTTATATAAATTAGCAGCCCTCACTTTTCTTTTTGAGGAGAACTTGAACATTCTGACCAACCCGATCAACTGACAAAATGTCATTAGTGCTTTAATTGACTGAGTAAGGACAGTAATACAAAACAAAACAGAAAACTACTATGTACTCTTATTCTCATTTCGTAAAGGAAAGACCATTTTAACACCTAGCCATCCCAAGTTTGAAAGAGACAATCAAAGTTTTCTTAAGAGCATTAAGAAAACCATACCTAAAATCCTTTTCATATCTTAAAAAAAGTCAAAATATTGTCGTCATGACCAGTGGGATCTGCACACGTGCATTTGGGGACTACTTATGTGGATGATTCTGGGGACCTCCGTCTTCAAGACCTTTCCGAAAGCCACTTTCTCCAGGCCTCCTCCTCTTCTCTAAGCAGCTATGCCATCTTAAGAAGAAATAGGGACAGATGAGACTATCATATTCATATTCCCAGAAGCTAGCAAGCCTTATTATGACAGTTCCTGGAATAATTGATTTCTCATTGCATTGGGCATTTGACAGCCACACATTTTCCCTTATATGTTTTTCATCAAGACATAGAAAGCAAACCACTCAAGATAATGGAATAAAGTACCACATTAGGATCTGTAAGCATATGTGCATTTATTCATAACAATGCTGAAAAGAATTTAAGGCATTTAAATCAATTGCACATGTATTCACCATATAATTTAATTAGCACTTATGGAAGGCACCATAAGAACTTCTATTACGCTGTTTCCATTACAAATAATTACAAAAAAAAATACTTGTAGCATTAGAGATGGTGTTCTCTTTGTGATTACAGGAGGGCAATTTATTTAAAAGCTTCACTGACGTCATGCATGCAATAGCTATTTGTCACTTCAGCAAAAAGCAATAGATAGATCTTTGCTGAAGGAAATTGTGTTTGTCATCGTAGCACTTCACATTATTTAAATATACATAATGAAGCCCATAGAGTTAGGTAATCCTTATCTACTTAAATTGTCTGATTTTAAAATCAAATAGAAATTTCAGAAAAAAGAAGGGAAAATAGTAACCTCAGTGTTAGTATTAACAGTAATAACTATTACTATTTATTGAATGCCTACTGGTTGCAGGGTAGAGAACTAGATTGAACACTAACAATGCCTCCAATTCTCACAAATAACTCTAATTCTCACAAATGATCTCCATTTTGCTTAAGATAAAGCTGAAATCCAGCCAGTTCCTTATGTAAATTTTACAGAATCAAGTTAGAATCATCAAGAAATCAGCCTGTATCAGAACACTCGTTATTATTTCCAGTACAGGACATTGTTTTTACTAAGGTATAATGCTTTAGTGTAAACAATGGGTGAAAATCCTCTGTGACCTGCCTTCTCATTTTCCTTTGAGAAGAGCCTCCAGAGTCTAAACTACATGCTGGTATGTGCAGACAAACCTCTAAGCAGTAAAGTGAAATCAGACCAACTCAGTTGTTTACAACTTTCATTGCAAATCAAAGTTTTGACTATCTTAGTGGAAGAAAACAAAAATATATTCCTCCTTAAATATTTTTCACAAGAACAAAAGACCTTTTTTTCTACTTCCACAGTCAGAGACCAAGGTACAACCAAAAGATCTCCTGCATACTTAAAATACAACACCACGGGGGAACCTCATTTTTGTAGAGTAAGGCTGAACTTAAGATAGGGAGTACAGACATTGGTTGCTTCATCTCTTCCCTTTCAAATATTTTTGATGACTTCCCAAAAACACAGCACAGTTCACATCTCAATCCATTTCTTCAGGGACAGTATCAGTTCATTGGGTAGACATGGCTGGTAAGTTTGATAAACTGGTACTTCAAGTCCTTTAAAAGTAGACAGCCTTAAAACACTCAATTGAAATTGCTTGTTAGTAGAAAATTACATCTAAAAGGCCATTATTAAGAGTGATAGCTACCTCCACAGCTTGCTTCTTTCTGTGACTCTGAAACCATTCTTAGTGTTGTTGGAAAGTGGCACATTCTGTTATATTGAATTGTAAATATATTTTCAGCAAGACTAGCATTTTACCTGGAACTCTATAATTGTAAAAAAACACTTATCAGAATGGATCAGTGTTTTTTTCCAACTGGTGTAAGCTAAATAAAGCCATCTTGGAACTTTTTATAGTTCCTCTCTAGGAAACTACTATGTATATTAGCCTTGCAAAGGTTCTGAGAAGTTCTGCAATAAAGAAACCTATTTAAATTTCTTTAACTAAGCAGTTATAATTGGAGAGTGCAACCCTACTTTCTGGCACTTCTATTAGCATACTGCAGAACAATTAGAGGAGACTCAGAGATATGCTGTCCAGATACTTCTTCAAGGAGGGCCTTCTTGTCCCAGCTGTCAGCGACTTTAGAGTTTGCCTCATTCTCAGAGAGCCTTACCCAAGGGTTTATACTTCCCAGTGGTTAAGAGGGAGATGAGCCAACATCCAATGGCTTACTAAATGAGAGTATAAAGGCCTAACTATTTTGATCAAATGTAAGATAGTTTTGACTAGCTCTAGGGCTCTCCATAGAGTGGGATGAGGTTTTGTTGAGCCTGAATAGCAGTGTTACTTTTCCTCTACTTAACCCTGCTTTCTCTCCCTTTCTTCTGCATGGTTAATTTCAATAAGTAACTAGAACACCAAGCTCTAGCTCATAACTATTTCTAGGGAAATTCATTTGCGAATTTGTTAATAGGAGTGGTCCAAGAAAACAGCTCATGAGGTGAGATCGTAGAGCTAGATAGCTTACTACCCAACAGGCAATGGAGACCCCATTACTGGTTGTATGGGAAGCACAGAGGGCTTTATTTGTGGCAGTTGAATTGATTACATTTTCATCATCAGTGAATTGAATGCCTCATGTAAAAGAAGGCATTAACTGGTGTGATTTTCCAGGTATTTGAGAAATCCAGAAGAAGTAGTATCTTTATGGATGATGAAATAGGATGGCTATTGCTAGTACCACTGGTATTCCTGAAAAGAATAACAATAAGTTTTGATTGGTTACCATGCAATTGAAAACCAATTTTAAAACTCAGAGTGATTTTCTGGTAGCTTATAAAGATGCCCTCATCTCCTGACATGGGAGAGAAGAGAAAGTTGAAGACAAGACCTAGGACTTAACAGTCACAGTGGCTGAGCTCCAAAGGAGGTTAAATGGTCAACCAATGCAACTCTGTTACTCCAAGATTAGGACACAGGTTGGGAAATATATGAGTCATTGATATCACTCTACTATACTTATTGAGCCAGATGAACAACAAGTGGCTAGCAACACTGGAGGCTTTGGTAAAACACATGAGCTTCAAAAGATAGAAGATAAACCCTATGAAGATTCAGAGGCCTGTTATGTCAGTAACATTTTTAGTTGTTTGATGTTCAGGGGTGTTTTGGGACATCTAATACAATTAGAAGACAAGTTATAGATCATTTAGTGTCTGAAACTTCGCACCATGAGCCAGTTCGGTCAGCTTTAGCAAGCCACAACATGGGGCAGGCCTAGTATTCCATTATAAGAAGCAGGTGGCATTTGGTATGTCTGGAATGATGCACTTTTTTCACGAGTGGGGCACAGCAAACTGGTAAACTAATCTCCCATGTCATCCCTAGTGGTGCTCCAGAGCTCCTTCCTCCACTCACACCTATGGTCATATGAGCAATTCCTTAAGATCTGGATCAAAAAGCCTAAGTTTGGTTGTTAGATGGGTCAGCTTAGTATATAAATGCAAGTCAAAAAAAAAAAAAAAAGATGGCAGCTCCACAGCAGCCTTAGTTAGGAATAGCTGTAAAACAGTGCTAAGGGAAAATCATCTCAAAGTGTGGAGTGGGGCACCAAGTTCTCAAGTTGTATGGATAAAGAAGTGGCTTGAGGTTACATACAAACTCTTGGGCAGTGATAAAGAGCCTGGCTAGCTGGCCAGGAGCTTGAAAGAAGAAAACCTGGAATTTGGGAATGAGGTCTGACCTAGAGACATGTGAAGAACATTTGGAAATAAGCATGAAGTAGAATATTTGTGTCACACATTTAGTACCTACAAGAGGGTCACAGCAGGGACAAGACACTAAACACCTAAGTAGACTGCATGACTTAAACACGGTTATCCCTCAACTTTAGTCATTGGCTACCCCAGGGTTGGCACAATAAGCATTTGGGTGGAGTGGTCATAGTTGGAGAGATTGAAGTTAGACCTAACAGGGCCTAACAGGATGGTCTTCGGTTTACAAAGGCTGACGTGGCTGTACTGCTTCTGATCATCCACCTGCCAGAGACAGAGATGAACACTGGGCTCCTGATGTGACAATATTCCTCAGGGAGACCCAACAACCATGTGAGGCCAAGTTGACCATATTTGAAACATCTCTATCCTGTAAGGACCACATGTTCTAACAGTAATAGATACGTATTCCAGTTATCAGTTTGCCTTTCTGACTGTGGCTCAGGCCAGCACTACTTTTCCAGTGGCTTACAGAATGTTTCATCTATCCACATGGGGTCCCATATAATACTGTCAGACCACAGGAGTCCTCTTTCAGCAAAGTGAATGTTGGAATGGGCCCAAGAGCATGAGATTCACTGGGAAGAATCACATGCTATACCATCAGGAAGTTTCCGTCCTAATACAGAATTGGAATGACCTCTGAAGCTCAGCAGACATGGTAACCGAGAATGAGGGGGATTTCGAGGGGCTAGTAGAAGGAGGAAAAAGGAGTATCACCTGAAGCCTTGAGAATATATACAGTGGCAGGGACTGTAGCTGGCTTCACTAACTTCTCCAAAGTTTAACCCAGAATGAGAGGCCCACTAGAATACTAAAAGTGCTACTTCCAGAACAAATAGGAGTGGATCTGAGCAGCACAAAGGAGCAGACTGAAAAATAGGGATGTGCTGCCCTTCTGCCCTTTCAAGAAAGGACTTCTTTCCTCAAGGAGCTGTTAACTCCTTGAGGGTTTGCCTCAGTCACAAAATGCTACTTCTCCCAAAGGCTTATCTTTCCCATCGTGGATCAAATGGAATGAGTGATAGAAACATAAATGTTTGGCTGATTCAGATACATGCAGGACAACTTTGATGGGCTGTGTTAACATATAGATCTCCAGTGATAAAATGAGCCTTTGCTGGATGTGACTCAACACTTCACCTTCTTCTGCTGCTCATTCTGTTGCTTCCACTTCCTTTCACAGATATTGATCACTAATATAGACCCTGAACTCCAAAGCTTCAGCTTCAGGAAGCCTTAGCAATGACAAAAAAACACTCCATAAATTACTAATTTGGAAAAAAGTTATACTAGAAGATTATAAGAATGAACTACAACATTCTTGTCACTAGTTCTCTAAAAATAACAAGCATCTTAAAAATTTTTACCACCATCTTTCTATCTTAAACTTTTCCACCAAATTTTCTCTTCATTAGTATATAATCATTAATTAAGTGTATATAGGTTAAAAGAAGCAGAGAGAAAGAAAGGAAGGAAGAAAGTAGTAAACACCTTCATGCTAGGCATTACTATGCTTAGAAACTATAAAGGAACTCGTGGCAGTACAGGATTCCGTGTTGGCTATACGTGGCTTACAGTCCTATTGAAAAGCAAGAAACATGAACAAAATCAGAATAAAAAATTAAAAAGCATTTTACTTTATAGTACAATAGTCATAAGACTGTGTGTGATTAATGTTTCAATGAAGGGATACAGTAATATCCCTTCTGTTCTAGAATCTGGAATCACAAAAGAGTGGACACAGTCAAAACACTAACAAAAGACTAAAAATAAGTTCAGAGGGAAGTTTTTAGACTCTTCAGAGAAAGGAAGAGATTTGAATTGAATTGCTTCCTTCCTTCCACATATACTTGTTTTTTCAATACACCTGTATAAAATAAAAATGCTCAAAATAATTATTTGAAAAACAATCTCCATACTCGTGCTATGTTCCACAGGTAGAAATTGCTATGGACTGAATTGTTACCCCCTCCCCAAATGGATCTGTTGAAGCCCTAACCCTCAGTGTGACTGTATTTAGAGAGAGAGCTTTTAGAAGGTAATTAAGGTTAAATGAAGCCATAAGCATGGGCGTCCTAAACTGGTAGGCTTGATAGCCTTAAGAGAAGAAGGAGAGAGCAAGCTCTCTCTTTCCACGTGCGTGCACCAAGGGAAAGCCATGTGAATATAGTCGTGAATGTGCTAAGAGCTCTCTTTCTTGGCCTACAAGCCAAGAAGAGCACTCTCACCAGAAATTGAATCTGCCCACACCATGATCTTGGACTTGCCAGCCTCCAGAATAGTGAGAAAATAAATTTCTGTTGTTTAAGCCACCCATCCCAGACTATGGTACTTTGTCATGTTTAGCCTAAGCTGATTCAGACAGAAATTATCCTAAAAGGAGAGGTGGCCTCTTCCCTGTCAGATTTTATATCTTGCCAGAAAAAGAAAACACTGGCAAGACCCATGTCAAGAAGGGAAATGTTCCAAATGCATGTGTTGTGTATGAGTAGGAGAAGGAGGAAGATAAAATACACACATATATCCCACTTTATTTTAGTTTGATATACCAACTTTACTTGATTATAAGATATTTATAATTTTGTAATCCAGTAAGTACAAAATAAGCATGTTGGGTGAGAGACATAAGGGAAGGAAAATATTCTTGGAGCAGGAGCAAAGACCCTACGTGGCAGTTTGGAGGGTGGGTGTGGTATAGGGTGAAAATTGGTGATACAATTTTTGATTTAAATAAGACAGAGCAAGTAAAATGAACAGAAGCCACTGCACCTAAATGCAGAGCCTCATTTACATAGAAACAGGAACAATTTCATGTTTAAGAAATGTCAGTTTTCTATAAATACGGAGGTTCAGTCATTACCACCAGAATTATTCATTATACTATGATTCAAAACAAGATGAATATACTGGGCCAACATTAGGACTCCAATCCCCAAAGCGGCCTTTCATGTATTTTTCAAAACTGACTGTGTCCATCCAAAAATAGAAGTGTGCTGAGTATGTGATAAGGTCAGGGGGAAAAAAAAAAAAGAAAGGAAGGAAGAAAGAAAGAAATGAACTCATTTCTTTCCGATTCAAGTGAGCAAGGACTAGTCATTATAAACGTTTGGGATATTTAACTGAAGTTCTCATTTCCATAGATTTTTTTTAAATTTGAAATTTGGTAATGGAAGAATATTAGGATTTAAGTTGTCTGTCTGATTTGCTCTGCATCACTGCCACCTGCCTCTTCACCCTCTTCTCTCTTCTCTTTTATTTACCTATATCTTAGCCATTCTTCAAGTCTGCCTGAAACTCTCACTTCATCCAGAAAGTCTTTTCTTATGATTTCCTTTTAGGATTTGCTGGGGGAGTGTGTGTGTGTGTGTGTGTGTGTGTGTGTGTGAGAGAGAGAGAGAGAGAGAGAGAGATCAAATGCCCATGTATACTCTTCCTTATCTTGCTCAAAGTCTAATGGCCCTTTTAAACCTGAAGTTGTATCCCTGACTTCGGTTTCAAAATACCTTGGTCTATTTTTGCTTTCATAGTTTCTTTATCATCATTGCCTCGTTCTCTCAATCTGGAACTCCTATTAGACACACTATATAAATCTTGAATACATGCTCCTAGTTTCTGAATTTTTCTTTACCATGTTTCATATCCTGTGTTCGATTCCACATTTGCTTCTAGATTACGCATTTTGTCTTCAACAGTGATCATTCTAATAAGTTGGTTCAGTTATAAAGATGCATTTATATTTATTCTCCAAACACTTTTATTTTTATCAAAGAATGCTGAGTTGATTTTATGTAATAATTACCTACTGTAATCTCAATGAGGCTTCATAGAATTATTTCTAGGTCTTCCATTTCAGTTATGTCTATTTCTTCCAGGACCATTCTTTCTGTGTGTTCACTTTGTTCTAATTTTTCACAGGGTTTTACTCAAACGAGTGACGGTCTTTGGTGGTCTGTTCATGAGCATGCCTTAACTGGCTTAATGGAGTCAGGTGCCATGGGATTTCTCTGAAGTTCTTCCATTCTTTTCTTTCACAGCCTTCTATTCTGAATGGAAGGGCCAAGTTAGGTTTTGGGTATATAGTCATCTTGTTTCAACTACTTAGAATACTAGTAGTTGCAAGTTACTTTTTAGGTTCATGGTCATGGAGTTTCCTCAGTTTTGATCTTCCCATTGCCAAGTAAAAAGAGATTTATTCTGGTAGCAGAGAACTTTACTATGTTTCTGTCCTCAGTAGAGCTATCTTCCGCTACCTCTTTTTTTCTTCTCTCATGTCTGTCTTTTCTTTCTCAAAAGAATTTGGAATAAGCGCTCAGATCAAGTCTGAGCCCTCCCCAGGTGGTCAGCATAATTTCTTCACTTTTTGGATTTCAGCCCAGGGTAAAAAACTTCTGCAGCCTCACCGCTCAACGTGTGTGTATGTATTTGCATAGAGACCAACTAGCACAATTACTTTACAGTTCTTTCATAAAAAACTCTCATGGGTTGCCTCAAGAACCCATTTTGTTTTATTTTGTTTTTGTTGCATGTGTTTACTTTTAGTTTGATATTTCTCTCTGTTCTCTCTGTGTTTATCTACAGGTTGACTTTCACCTGCTCACATTTTATGGTGTGGTTTACCCAGTTCTGTGAGGCCCAATCCACCTGCTTTTTTGTGTTTCAGGACACTTTTATAATCAATAGCTTAGATTTTTTTCATCTGTTATGAACCCATTTTTGTTGTTTTTTTTAAGTTGAACTGAATTTACTGAATATAGTTCTAATTGTTCAGCATATATAAAACCTCAGATTCAAATTTGAACAAGGTGCCTATCAATATTTAAAGGCATACGGTTATTTTGAATATCAAGCTTTCATAATGAACCAATTGTTAAATTGAATTAAATGCCAATAACTTTCTTTTTTATGTATACAAAGCCTATTTGGGGGAAATAAGTTCTTGACAAAGGTATAAGGTTCCATATCAGAAGTTAACTCAAATTCATACTTTTAAAATCAGGTGTAACTATGAAGACAACTTTTTTTTTTTTTTAAGATTTTATTTATTCGTTCATGACAGAGAGAATGAGAGCGAGACAGAGACACAGGCAGAGGGAGAGGGAGAAGCAGGCTCCATGCAGGGAGCTGGATGTGGGACTCGATCCTGGGACTCCAGGATCACTCCCTAGGTGGAAGGCAGGCATTAAACTGCTGAGCCACCCAGGCATCCCAAAGACAACTTTTTTTTTGACCCACTCTTCATCTTGATCTAATCTTAAAATGTACATTCTGGCAATTTCTTTTATCTACTTTATTGACTAGAAAAATGTAAATGAAAAAAATGATACCTCTTTCTATCGACTAAAATGTTAATATCTGGGTGTATTTGAAAATAGCAACAAGAAGGCATTTTTTAATCTTTTTAATGCAGAATTAGATCTTGGCCATAGCTTAGAGCTACAAAGAGCCTCAGGTTGTTCATTACTAGTTTAAGATGTTTCCACTCCCAGGGGCATTTGCATTTTAATAGAGAACTCTTGTCACACAAAAGCCTTCAAGACCAAAAGAAATTAATCTCTAAAAGTGAAATTTGAGATATTAAGAGAGCTCTGGGGGCAAAGAGAGAGGAATTTTTAAATGGCGGTCTTTTCTCCCACCTTCAAGTTACATCATACCTATCATAAGACAAGCTTTAGTATGGAAAAGCAGGAATTCATATAACCCCATATTTCCCATAGGAAGTAAAATTCATTTTAAACAGTACAATATCCTAAAGGACTGCCAAAAGTGCATCAAATCATTTATGTATTTTCAAAAATATACACCATGGATCTTTTGATATAGCAGACTATTGTAGAAAATGTTACTTTGAACTAATGACTTAGTCCAAATAATCTCCTTCCTCATAATCCCTACCAAACAAAGAGTTGATTGAGATGATATCTGTGAAGTATAAATATAATTAAATGATATCGATGCATGGATATGGATATAGTGCCTGGTACAGCATCAGATATTTTTGGAGTAAGTAATGTTGATGATGGTGATCTCTAAGATGAGCAAACTGCCAAAATTGCAGAGGCATCTAAAGGAGACTGAGGCCATAGTTCAAAAATTTGTAAGTAAATTTGATGTCCCAGAGACAAAATGGATCAGATAAATTATAGGTAGGTAATTATAGACTCTAGGCTATCCAATAGTTTTCTCTTTTGCCCCACCATGTATAAGAATAAGGGATTTTGGTTTTCTTTTTCTCCTTATTGTCTTATACAGCCTACTTCTGAACCTCCAGTTATGTGTAAAAGTAAGTAAATAGAAATGGTGAATAACACTCTCAAATTCTAGAAATAAATAATTGAGACTACAGAAAATGAGCTCCATTTATTTTTCTATTTTCCTTAAAGAAATAAGAGAAAAATTGATCAAGAAAAAGATGGAAATGAGTCCTCTATCCTGCCAGGAGAAATCTAAAATGAATTTTGACCCCCATACAACTAGAACAATTATTTAGTGACAATATGGATATGCTGTTTTGCAAACCAGATTACATTTTCCTTTCATTGTAACAACATAGTCGTCTTCACTTAAAAATGAAGTTGAGCACTGGAAAAAGAGATTTTTAGTTCTCATTGTATAATGAATATCAACTGGAGCATTTTAATATCTGATCCATTATATTGAAGAAAATGGCATAAGAAAAATCAGGTAGCTTCAAGTAATTATAGAAACAAAACTTCTGGTCACTTTAGCCAAATGCTCTCTGAATTCCCTGAATCCTAATACCATTTTTATATTTATTCTGGTGATAGCAATACCTGATTGCACTCCATTTAGTAGCCATTTTCCTAAAAAGTATCCTTTCTGCAAATGAATGTAATATTTTTGACTATCAGAACAACAACCCTAAAACTAAGGTTTTAGGATTATTGTTCCTGTTAACTTAGAAGAATGTTATCTATCTTGCTTTTTTTTTTTTCCTTTTAATTGTAAAAAACATTATCCAGACTCTTCTGGAAATAACAGATGTCACAGACAAGAAGAAACTCTTTAAGTCATGTGTCACCGAAAGAGCAGGTGTGCCCTCAAGGAAAAAAACAATCTTGTTTTCATGCAATTATCTTTTTTAATGAAAATAAATGAAGGAGAAAAACTCACAAGACCGTATCAACATCAATACCTTCTCTTTTTTCCCCTCCCAAGCAGTTTTCCCTGAAACTAAAGCGGCTCTTTAACCTCATCAATTCTTGAATCATCTACTAAGTAAGCACTCATCAGGATAAGTACTGAAATCTGAAAAGAATCTTCCTGATTGGATTTCAAAAGCAGCCATTCAAGCTCACAAGAGTAACTTTTTTTAATTAAGAACTGAGCAGTAGGTAGATTACAAGAACACGGTAGGATAGATAAAGGCAGGCATTAGAAATGCAAAGAGAATCTTAGATAATAAATGTGAGAAGGCATTCAAAATACAGTGGCCCCAAATGTGTTTTGTGCTACAAATTCAAGTGATCAGATGAGGAGAAAATTAGAACATTATAACCCAGAATAAAAAATTAAGATACTTGGATCAGAGAAGGGGCTGAAGTATTTCATAATTACACTCTTGTTCCTTTTATATAAGAAAGAACAATGGGAAGATTGCAGTGGTTTGGAGAAATGTGTAAAAACAGCAGCTTTGGAAACCAGATGGCTCATACTATGAGAAATTTAAGTGTCAAAACCTCAATGAATCTAACCTGTCCGTGAGTGG
The DNA here is from genome assembly GCF_053574225.1 of Canis aureus. Classification (NCBI taxonomy): domain Eukaryota; kingdom Metazoa; phylum Chordata; class Mammalia; order Carnivora; family Canidae; genus Canis; species Canis aureus. The sequence continues at coordinate 53,955,966 of NC_135621.1, forward strand.
AGTGAGTAAGTGCCAAGAATTATACTCTTCATTTTTTTTTTCTGTATATTTTAAATACTGTCACCTCTGCTCATTTATTCTCCCATCAGGAATACTCACACCCCTCTCTGCAACACTTATTTCTATTCTACACTTTCTATCTCTGCTCTGAATACTACTCGTTTTCTTAGGCAATAGTATCAAAAGCAAAGAGAGGGACAATGATCAGGAATTCATTTCTCAGCCACTGAATGCTTCAGGTGGGTGTTTTGAGTAAGCAAACAAATGCTAATATCCTGACCTGAAGATTAGCATAAATGTTCTTTCTAAATGTAAGCATGCAAGTTTTAAATTAAGTATCCCTCAATTCAGAAAAAAGGGGGGTGTGATTGGAGTCATTAAGAAACACCAGTGAGAAAAGATGGGCTTGAGCTTTGTTTTAAAGAATGAGAGAGATACATATAAGAAGAACAGGGATGGAAGAGTAGAAAGAGTAAGTAGAAATCAGTAGAAAGAATAAGACCCAAGGCATAGTAACTGGGGTGTGAGGTATTCTCAGGCAGAAGACAAATCTTTACTTCAGAAACTTGGTTCAGATCAAGGCCCTCCTCTGCTTAAGACTTCCAGTCATTTCTTATCATAACAAGATGAAAATGTAAATTACCTCACAGCTTTCAAAGCCTCATGTGATTTAGTTGCTATCTACTATTCAGATACCACTTCCTATTGCCTTCTTCCTTTATTTAGATTCAGGCACTGATATTCTTTTATGTTCTGGGCCACACCAAGTTCTTGCCATTTTAAGCCTCGATATTAATTAGTTTTTTCTTCCAACTGGAGTGCTCTTTCTTCTCCTCTTTGCATGGTTGGCTCCTTGATATCATTCAAGCCTCAGCCCTTTAGATGTTACCTCCTTTAGAAGCCTTCTAGATTTTCTCCATCCCTTTAATTTTACTTTCTTCTTAACAGTTATTATTCCTGAAATGTACTAATGTGTTAACTTGTTTAGTGTTTCCTTCTCAACTCCAAGCTCAGGTAGGACGTGAGCCATATTAGGTCTCTTCTGTCTTTTCCCGTGCTGCAGCTCTAACACCTGGCACACATTCTAACATGATGCTTCCCCGAGGAGCTGGTCTGTGAATTGGTTGTTACCAGTTTGCCAAAATGTGAATCAACATAGTGCTTATGTCATCAAGAAAGATTTTCTAACAACAACAACAACATCAATTAATCTATATGCCTAGTGATATTGTTGATTTATATTCTGGTACAACCCTCCTTCCTCCTTATGGATCACTAATAATTTGTGGACTGTGACGGTCTGTACATCATACTTTGAGTAGCACTGGTAGAGCTTGGAAGGTTCTGTTCCAGCAGAAGCTAGAAGATGACAAAGTGTGTGGATCATTTACTAAAATATTTGATAGTTTTGGCAAATCGGTCACAATGGTCTTGAAAGTATCATAATCAGTGATAATTTGTTAGTATGAAAGACTCGGGAAATAGAGAAATGTCATCAGAAAAGTTGATGTGGCTCCACTAACAGGTATTAAAGGCAGGAGAAACCAGAGCCTGGGAGGAAAGGACAATTCATTGGAGCAGTTGGCCAAGCTTAATACCAGAAGTCATTAGGGGTGGGATTCTCATTTAGTACACACAAACTTACTAGAAGGTAGAGAAGACATGAGAATCTTCTAATGACATCTAGGGAGAGTATTCTTTGGTTTTCTAAGAAAGATTACATATGAAATAGAAAATGGACACTGCACTCAAAGAAGTTAGGGTGCTTGGGAAAGACCTTTTCTACATTTCATTAATCAGAGGTGATGAAGATTTACAAAAAGGAAAATCAGAAGTTGAAGATTGCAATAAGTCTTTAAAATACAATTGCTATAATTACATTTATGGAGCGCTCCTTATATATCAGATACTCTGACAATCCATTACATCAACGACTCTTCTCAATGATCCTTTGGGGGTAGATACTGCTGTTACCCATTTTAACTGAGGCTTAAAGACATGGCAAGTGGCAAAATCAGTATTTGAACACAGGAACTCTTAAATGAGAGCTGATGCTCTTAACATCTGTGCATACACCTTCCTCATATAAGAAGCTCAACTGAGAAGATTCTCTCTCTCTTTCTTTCTTTCTCTCTCTCTCTCTCTCACTCTCTCTCTCTCTCTCTCTCACACACACACACACACACACACACACACATGCATGCGTGAAGGGGTCCAGGAAAATCCTAAATAATCAGATATCATTGGCCAAATCATGGATGAGGCATAAGATTGAATACATAGTGATAAATGATACAAAATGATTTTCTACTACATGACTGTCAAATCCTAAATGTCTATTATTAGGGATTCCTTTCTATGGATCTTGAAAGATTTCTAGATTACCAAGGTGTCAAAATAAATAAGGAGGAATACAAACGTCTGAAACTTGAATCTTACTATTATCAGAATCTCTGAGGTTGGGAATCTGTATTTTTTTTAAAGTCCCTCAGGTGATCACCAATGAACAGATAAGTTCAGAAATCATTGCCTCAAGCTAATCTCATATTAAGAAGTAGTTGGAAACCTGCTGAATGCCAGACTGATTCTTAGTGTCAGAATAGTGAGAGAAAAGGGAAAATTAAAACATTAGGAACAATATTTTCTAATGTGTAGATCTGTCAAGTAGGATTCTTTTTACCATAGCTTTCCTCTTCTAAGGCTCAGAGGGTTCCAGCTCGGTCCCCTGGAGGAGTAAGTGTCTTGAGGTTAAAAAGCTTGAATGAATACAATATTAGCCTTTAGACAGACAACTGGAAGCCAACTGGAAGCATCATCACATGTTGAACAGCACAATATCACATTAAAGTGAATAGATGTGACCTCATCAGTAAGTTCTTCATATCAAAATCTCATGCATTAGTGATTTTTTTCTAATGATGCATCGATATCTTGCTTGATATTTTGGCATGTCACTGTGACTCCTGTACTTATAAAACAGAAAAATGGAACTACATAGCAGAGACCCTTGGAATATGGTTCAATACTAGGAAAATCTCAGAAAGCAAATAGATCTCAAGTCATGGATCAGTTCTTCATGTTTTCTATTTGCACATTTGTTGCTTTATATACAGCTTGATTTTATATCATCCTGTGTTCATGGGTCATATATATCTATTGAAGTGTACTTATGACATAAGAATTGTAATACCTTATATGATATTATCAATATCCATTATCTTTATTGTTTTCAAGTTAATTTAAAAGAATTTAGGAGGAGCATCAAGACTATTTTAGGAAGTCAACATAATAATTATGATTTATTTCTTTATTTTTAGAACTGGATGCAATGCAGGACATCTTGGGTCATTTATACCAATAGATAATGGTGATGCTGATAGTAACACTTCACATTTGATGAAAATAAGTCTTAAATGGAAGAATTAAAATAGCAGTCCAGAATAGTAGTTTCTACCGAGTTTAAGAGTATTTACACAAAAATTCCTCTGTTCCTAACTCATGATTATAAAAAGTATAAATGAGTAGAGGGTGGTGCCAGATGTTTGCGTAGGGTTGGTGTATATTCATTGGAGGACTTTGAGGGCTGTTTACAAGTCTAAATATTATCTGTTTAATGTTTTGTAATAATAAGGGTCAGAAAAGTCTATTTGTCTCGGAAGATGTCAAAATCTTATTATGTGTACTATGCATGCAAGGGAGCAAGAAGAAGATTTAACTGTGAACAGTTGGTAAGAAAGGATAGCTTTAAGATACATACATATGGGAAAGGTGAATGAGGATATTTCCACGTAATAAATGTGCACACTATTATGTTGCATGATACCAAATGTACAAAATATGAGATTCATTTTAATTAGTGTGGGTTAAATTCAGATATCAATATCAGTGCCAATAAAAGTTTGGATGCTTATCTAGAATTCATGTGCACAATCTGTGCTTCCTAATCAGAAAAATGGTGAGAAAAACTCTAATCAGTTTCTTTTGGAACTGCTGATGTATTTGCTTCATCACAGATGAGAAAGTAGAGGTAGATTCATCCACCAAATGAGAGGAAAGATTGACAAAAAATAACGGATAAACGTTTGTAAACTTGGCAAGTTTGTTGGGGCTTGGTGGAAGTGAAAGACAGTTTAGGGTTCTTTCTCATTTTATCCAAATAAATCCCCTTAGTCTGGGTTGTACATTTTGGGGGATATAATCCACAAAATGCTGCAAATCAACTTAACTTTCTTTCACCCAGATGAATTTAGTGTGGCTGGAAGGCTCTGTTCAGGAAATGAAGGTTTCCAAATTGTGGCAGTCTTTATCAGAGGGTAAATCTTCCCTGAGAGAGAGGATCAGAGATGTGAGGATAGGTCCTGGCCATCGGCAATAGTAAACTCTGTGTCACAATGCTAGCAGTGGAAGGAGAATTGAAATCTAAAAATGAACTTTGCTTTTTGAAGGATGCATTCTCTTTGTCTTTTACCCAGGTCCAGTCTGTTCTCATTGGTTTAACATAATGCCTTGGCTTGGCTTCCTACAGTAAGCATGAAATCTAGAAAGGAAACCTGAAACTTTGAGCTAGTTCACTAAGTGTTTAATTATTAATGAGGCTCTTTGGTTCTTAGCACTTTTTTCTCTTTATAGATTTATTTATTTATTCTAGTGGGAGAGGAGAAGATGGAGAGAATCTCAAGCAGACTCTCCACTGAGTGGGGATCCTGATATGGATCCCATGATCCATGAGATCACGACTTGAACCAGAAGTAAAAGTCGGACACTCAACTGACTGAGCCACCCAGCTGCCCCAGTTCTTTATGCTTTATATAGGATTTCAAGGAAGATTTTGGAGAGGATGAGTCTCTGTTCCTTATTTCTGAACTCACTGACTGAGCAAGCATTCCTCCTCAAACCTGTTTGGGAGCAAGTAGAGAAGTAGAGTCAAAGGTGAAAACTAGCATGAAAGTGATTTATTCTAGTAAAACCTGGGCAATGTATCCTAGTCACACTGTCAGCTGTCAAAATGCCCCGGGCATTTGGTTTGGTTAAGAGCAAGGAGGGGGGAATGTATCACTGGCTATGAAACTGGCTTGAATGAGAGTGAGAGACAACAAGTGAAGATGGCACTTTTCAGTTAGAAGAGAGAGAAAAATCTCATGAAAGCTAAGGAGGAGACTATTGTAGGAGCTCCACTATATGAGTTTGCTAGGGTTGCCCTCACAAAATACCACAGACCCGGTAGCTTAAACAATGGAAATGTATTTTCTCACAGTTCTGAATCCTGGAAGTTCAAGATCCAGATGTCAGCATGTTTGGTTTCTTCTGAGGCCTCTTTCTATGGCTTTTCTCTTGCTTCCTGTTCACAAGGTCATCCCTTTGTACGTGCATACTCCTGGTGTTCCTTGTGTGTTCAAATTTCCTCATTGTTAAGACATCAGATTGATTAGGTCCATTCTAATAGCCTCATTTTAACTTAATCACCTTTTTAAAGGGCCTATCTCTGAATTTAATCACGTTCTGAGGTACTAAAATTTGAATTTCAGGAGAATACAGTTCAGCCCATAACACCCACTTTACCATATATTCCAAAGTACTATTATCAAACCTAGAGCCTAGCTTGGTCTTGGCTATCTACATAGATTATCAAAGCTCCATGGTGGTTTAACATAAAACACACACACACACACACACACACACACACAGACACACACACACATTTTTTTTGTACTTCTCTCTTTAGCATTTACTAGTACTGCCTCTAAAATTTTTGGGATATTATTCCATGAGTTTGCCATTGCCTCCCATTATACCGCCTCTACTTCCAATTATATGAAGCAATTAATGATATCCATCTCTGGGGTATAGCTTTCCAGTGAAATTATCAAGTCCCTTTGCTATTTGGTTTAGAGCAGCAATCACAAACCGAATGCCTTAGGGGAATGAGTAGGCAACATAAATGATGAAGCTGGCCTAGTACAGGGTAATAGGAGTGTCAGAAATTTTGGTGAACTAGAAATCAGAAAGCACATGACTCTTTTAAAGGGAACATTGCTGGAGAGCTCTAGCTGATTGAAGCCATGTGAAAATCCCTACAGTACCAGATTTTCTGATTTTCCTAGAAAGGCTGAGAATACAGTTATTAATTGAATGCTTAGAATTTTTAAATTTTGTGAACTGTTTCAAATAAAATACTGTATACTTCCTCATTCTATACTGTCTCTTCAAGATTGTATCTTGCATCCATTAGAGATGATATTTCAGAGCCAATGATAAACATAGAAATTGTCATGGAGGGTAGGGAAGATTAGAATAGGGTATTCATTCATGGAGAAGATGGAGACATTTTTATTTTCCAAAATCCATCTTAGGTGATGTACTATGTGTGCCTCATTGACAAATGCTGCTTAGAGTAAAAGGAAACCTACAAAGCATTCTCAAGCAATAAAAAAAATATTGCTAAGCCATAAATCACAAGAGGAAGGAAAGGTAAGGGAAGAAGAGGGCAGGAGAAAGTAAGCAGAGACAAGTGAGCTAGTGAGATGGGAAGATTGTGTCTCAGACATGAGGAAATGGTCTAAACGATTAGAAGCAACCAGAAAGGCCTTGTGGAAGTAGGGGTAAGCTGGGTTTAATAAATAAATTAAAAAGCAATTTTTAATTTTAGGATATGGTAAAGGTAGAAACAATATATGCTGTTATATTTGAGAAACAGTAGGGATTCTTAATAGATTGGAAGCCATTCTTTTGTCAAGTTAAATGAAATCAATTGGCATCTCTAGTTTGGTAATATTTCTGGTTGAATTATCCAACCTTACGGTCTTTAACTAAAAGGAACAGGCAAGCGAAGAAAGGAAATAAACACTAAAAAGCCTTTTGTCTACAAAAGAGGTCCACAGTCTTCTTCTAAGGGCCATACCATCTCTGTGCAAGCACTTGGTCACTGCATGAAAGCAGCCACATACAAAGGATAAACAAATGAGCTTGGCTGTGTCTTAAGAAAACTTGGTATATAAAAAGAGGTGGTGGCCCACACTTGGTGTGGAGGCTGAGTCCTGATCTACAGAGAAAAGCCACAGTAGTGTATGCTATGGGTAGGAGAGGAAGGAGGAAACATCCAGAGAATAACCCTAAATAGTGCCAAACACAATACTGGACATCCTCCAAATGGATTAATATGTTCTGTTAAAACTCTATGGAAGTGCAAGGAAGAAAGGAAGGAAGCTGTGTGGGAAGGAAATGATGGATTGGTGATTTTTTTTTTTTAATGTAGATAGGACTATGTCATACTATTTTAGGAAAATAAGTTCTAAATGAAATGTGAGACCAAGCCTCTTTAAGAAGGCTAACCAAAGAATAAAAGCCAGAGCATGAGGTCAAATCATTGAGAGAAGTATCAAACATCAGGGTGAAAAGGATCTAGTGGTGTAACAATAAGTGATGATAGAAACGCACTGGGATCCCTGGGTGGCGCAGCGGTTTAGGGCCTGCCTTTGGCCCAGGGCGCGATCCTGGAGACCCGGGATCGAATCCCACGTCGGGCTCCCGGTGCATGGAGCCTGCTTCTCCCTCTGCCTATGTCTCTGCCTCTTTTTCTCTCTGTGACTATCATAAATAAATAAAAATTAAAAAAAAAAAAAAGCAACGCAGTGCAATAAAAGGGTTGGTAAAGGGGATTTGGGCTCTTAATTCTACTGAGACTACTCCTTTGAGCCAGGAGCCCCTCAGACTCATTAAATAAGGCCTGTTTTTCTTTTTCAGGAGCCACTCCAAATTTCTTGGCTTTATCTCTAATCCATTCCCCCAACCCTGAGAAGCAGATGAGAAAATGAGAACTGCTGGAGGAGAATGGGCCTCTATTGATGTTTCAGTGCCCCTCCTCAGCACCAGGCCCAGTGGACATCTTTCCTAATTTCTGAAAGCTCTGTCTATTCCCATGAGATGTGGACAATCCCATAGGCACAGCATGGTGTCTATAAAATATTATGCCTTACAAATGTCATTAAGGCAATGTTCCCAGCTGATAAAGTGAATGCAGCCAGCAGGAGACCCAGAGAGTTGAGTTTATCAAGGGGATTATAGTACTCTTGTTATCTAGTTTAACAGTTTGGGGATCACCAAATCCCACATCATCATCATCCCCTTTCTGCCAATGTTTTCCCCATCTTGTTCAAGACCTGCCACTGAATCATTTCACAGTATGCTTTAATGACAGTGGATATGGGATTCACTGTCGTTTCATAATAAAGCTGCAGCTGTCAGGCTTGTCTAAAGAATTACAAGGTCTCTTTTCCAAGCACAGTGAAATGAATATCACATCAAAAATAACACCTAGGATTTAAAAATAAAGGTTACTTAGATACGGTTTACAAGAACCAAATTCTCTTTTAGTTTTTCTTCCATAGAAATTCCTGAGCCCTGAGATGCCCTTTGAGTGAAGTGGAATGTGAGGAGAGGATGGCTTAGAATAGAACTAATTGTACCTGTGGCCTCCATCATCACCAAACCCAGCTGACATCTTCCTCATGTCCATGTGGAGTCAGTACCTGGCTCAGTGCCTCAGAATCGGAGATGCTCTCTAAGTAGGAGGCAGGTTGGACAGATGAGTAATTGCAAATGTACTTTGAGATTCTCAGGTCTTGGGATGGAGCTAGCTGGTTAATGTTCTCTTCTCTTATTTTGTCTTTAACTTTGCAAATTACCATGAGGTTTGGGATGCATTCCAAAGAGGGATTTTTTTTTTTTTTATTGAGCAATATGAAAACTAGGCAACCTACTTTCTTATTTTCAGTCAAATGTGAACCATTGCTGAGGAAGTATTTTGAATTGGTAGACAGCTGGATATTATTTCTGTATACCAGCCTATGAACTAGAACCTTGAGTTATATTTCCTTCTGGCTTGTTAATGCCTATGCTGTGGTCGGTACTAATCACAACTTTAATTACTTTATAATTACACAAGAACCACCATGTAGTTAGGTGTTTTCTCACACTGAGAAGCACATAGGCTCTTGATCATACCTTCTCTGTGTTCCTCCTTTGTCACCTCTCTGATTTTTCTCCAGGTAATTAAAATCTGTAAAATTCAGGACACACTCCAATAGTTAAATAATTTATTGTATAGTTAATAGACAAGCTGTACTCTTCACTTACTGAAAGTACAATTAAAAACACATAAAACTTTAATTCATATAATGTTTAATTGGTAGGTTTGATGCCAATTATGGTACCAATGTAGTCTTATCCCAATTTTAACTCCTATATTATTTTTCATTAAAAATGTTGAATTAAAAGAAATTGTCATTAAGCATCAGGAAGAGCTGTTACTGAACCTAGCAGGTGGTATCTGTTAGCAAAGCTAAGTTCACTTAGGGAAATGGTTCCAATGGAATTATTTCTTAACAAACACTATTAGGCAACACACACACACACACACACACACACACACACCCATGCAATATTCAATATTAAAAGCTTATGCATATATCCAAGACAGAACACTGGGAGGTAACAAAATATGAAAAAGAATCCTATAGTGAAATAAACATGAGTTAATGCAAGACAATACAATTTATACTCTTAAACTAAGATAAAAATATTACTCAGCTTAATTGTAAATTAAAATTAAAAATTGTAAATGTTTGCTGTCCCATTCATGGTCTTACTTCCTTCCAAAGAGGTCTTTCACAAATAAGAAAAAGTTAGAAAAAAAAATCAAAGCCATTGGTAAGTAATGTCTGAATCATAAAAGGTCTCTCTGCCCCTCCTGTTTCAATATATTTCTGTAGGGGGCTGTAGTTACCATGTATAGTCTTAATCAAAGGAACTTTAAAAATTGTAATTTCCCCTCCTTTTTGTTTTACTCCTTCTATCCAATTTCTTTCTATACATCTTTAATTAAAGGCCCTGAATGGGAAAAATACTTTTTTTTTTTTTCCTGGAGAAAGAGAGTGAAGACTGTGCACAGTTGATATAGGATGGGGTAGCAAACATTCCGTCCCAAGGGAAATAATCAAACTTATCTTGTCATCCTGTGAGCATATATGGTTTTCCCTCGGGACAGTGTTTTCTAATAATTTGTTGCTAATGGATCCAAGAGGAACCTTACTGCACATGACTCAGTTCAAGTTGCCTTTTAGGGCTTCCTATCTCACCTCTGTTTCATGAGAGTTCCATGTTGCAAGAAACCCTAAATATTTTACATTTCTTCCAAGGTGGAGATCGCTTCCCAACAGCCCTGCAATATCATCGTTTGACTTCTGTGTGAAAATTTCCAGGGAAAGCATGCTTGCTGTTCAGCAGGCATCATATTTCACTTATAGATGTCTTCACTTTTAATTTTTTTTTTTATTTATTTATGATAGTCACAGAGAGAGAAAGAGAGAGAGGCAGAGACATAGGCAGAGGGAGAAGCAGGCTCCATGCACCGGGAGCCTGATGTGGGATTCGATCCTGGGTCTCCAGGATCGCGCCCTGGGCCAAAGGCAGGTGCCAAACCACTGCGCCACCCAGGGATCCCGATGTCTTCACTTTTAAAGAAGAGCTCCTCTGCAATTTCTAGCCCTAATCCTGTGTTAAGGGTCTGGTTATGGAGATAAGGCAAGGGTTTTATTATCCTGGGGCAGGATTTCTCAATCTTTGCAGTAATGATGCTTTGGGTGGGATAATTCTTTGTGAGAATGTGCTTTGCGCTTTAGGATCCTTGGCTTTTCCCCACTAGATACCAGTAATACCTCTCCCTCCACCTGCTCACTTCCCTCACTAGTTGCAACAATGAAATATGTTCTCTTGGGGGAGGGGACTTATCTCTGGTTGAGGTCAACTGTCTGGAGAAGGAGAATGTAGCTAATGTAGAGCAAACCCATGCTTCTAATCTTTTATTTCTGTACTCATTTAGCATAATCATTTAAAGGAGATTACTTTAGATGTATGAGGAGGACCGGGATTGGATCTTCTAAGTGGGTGAGTGTGGCACCACCTGATATGACTCAGTATGCCTGATTCTACATTCTCATGACACGAAGTGCTCTCCGGACTAGTAAATTGAATAGATCTATAAGATTCTCTCTTCACTAAAATTCTGTGAACTTGGGACACCTGGGTGGCTCAGTGGTTTACAGCCTGCCTTCGGCTCAGGGTGTGATCCTGGAGTCCTGGGATCAAGTCCCATATCGGGCTCCCTGCAAGGAGCCTGCTTCTCTCTCTGCTTGTGTGTCTCATGAATAAATAAATAAATAAATCTTTTAAAAAATTCTGTGGACTTAAGTATGACATAATGAAAAAGTTTAAAGATGAAACATCCCATCACCTCTGCCACGGCTTGATGTGGCCCTCTACTTCTCAGATAGACACCTTGGATTCTGGTTTTTCATTGAATATTTTGCTCATTTCACAACCTGCTGTCCTATACCCCATCACTAACTTTGAAAATGCTTGTGCATTTTTATTAGAATTTATATTAGTGTTTTTTGTGCTTTGATTAACAAATTCCCCTAGTTTTGAGTAGTCTTCCTTAATCACCTTGTTCTCCAGGAGCCTTATTATTTTTAGTGATGAGTTTTGTGGAATAGAAGGTTTCTTGGAATTGCAGATACTGTGTTACACCTTTATGACTGGTAGTTTAAAGAAGTCAAATAGTATAAAAAGGACTATAAAAATAGCCCTGGATTTCTGTCTCAAAACCTTTAAAACCTTTTCTTCATCCCTGGTGTTCCAAGATTTCAGGATGTGCCTTTCTGTGAGTCCTTTTTTCATTCATTGCACGGGGCACTCAGTGGGTACTTTTAATCTGGAGTTGTATGCCTTTCACTTTAGAAAATTTTCTAGTATAATTTCTTTGATAATTCTTTGCTCACCATGTTTTCTAGAACTTCTATTAATATAATGAAAGCAGAAGAAGATTTAAATGAAACTTCCGTGGTTATGTAATACAAACTATAAAAATAGAAGTGAAAGGAGGCTGATGCCAGGTGTTAGCCTAAGAGTCGGCATATATTTGTTGAAAGTTCATTGCAAGTAAGTCTTGCTGTTATTTGTTTAAATTTTTCAAAAGCTAAAAGTCAGAATAGCCAAAAAAAAAAAAAAAACCTTAGATCATTTCAAAAAGTTGTTATTTGCAGTGTTTGAGCAAGAAGAAAGTAAAAGTACTAAGAGTTACTAGGAAATGATGGAATTACACTGCCTAATGAAAATGAATAAGATGGGTGCATTCAGGTAGTATGCTTCTTACCAGCCATTGTAGCTACCCTCTAGTTGCTGGGGGTGTGGGCTAATAAGTCACAGCATCCCTTTTCTAGAAATCTGTCCTGGCCCGTTAGGAGATGCCTCTTCTGATGGTAATGCACCTACCTCTCCAGGCTCAGACAACAACTGACTGATATGGGGGTAAAAAGGCTGGACCCTTGCTTCAAAGTGGGATTGATTCAGTGGCACAATGTGTATTTTAGGTTTAGTCTGGGACCAGATGGAAGTAAGTCTCCAATTGAGACCAGGGTCTTGAGTAGATTTTGTGTCCTGTCCTACCCTGCTTTTCTGCTCTCTCCTAAAAACTCCGCCTTAATCTATCACTTGAACGGGATTTTCCATCTTGGACTCTGGTATGGGGGTGCCCAACCCAAGACAGCAATTATGCCTTTAAATTCAAAAAGCTCTTTTTTTTCCTCTCTAATTTTTATAGTTTATGGTTTTTGATACGTGATTGTGTTATTTTCAAAGGCTTGTTCTGGTTTCTGCATCCTCTGTATTTTCTTTTTCATCTGTTTGCATGGGTCTCTCCTTTATAATAAAGACTTTTCTCAAATATCTGGTAATTTTTGTCTAGCTATTATTCTTTTAGGAAGGGACACCAAAAATCAGTTTGCAAGGTCTGTGTGCATGTGGACTTGCCTCTGCTGGATGTCATTTGTAAGAAAGTTTAATGGCCACTGGCTTATCATTAGATATGCCCAAATATTTTATCATTTGCATGGTTCATTTTCTCTGGAGAATGGTTTCCTTCTCTCTGTCCTATGTAATGTATGCTTGGTTGCATGGTAGGTATTCTAGAACAGTGGGAAAGGGCCTATAGAGTCATTTTTTTTAGTGAATAGCTTTTAGTTCATCCCTCTGTTAAAACCCAGTGGCTTATTATTGCCCATGTTTTTTGTTTGTTTGTTTTTAATTCAGTATGCTACCTCATAGAAAATACTCAAAGTGAAACCAAGGCTAAAAAATTGTGGGCATGCGTGGGTGACAATAACAAGAGTTTTTAAAGCCTCAGTACCTTATTGAGGGGCACTTGGATGGCTTAGTGGATTAAGTGTCCAACTCTTGGTTTTCAGCTCAGGTCGTGATCTCGTGTGTGATGAGATCAAGCCCCCCCCCCCCAACTCTGTCAGGCTCCATACTCAGGGGTAGTCTGCTTGAAGATTCTCCTCCTCTGTCCCTCTCCCACTTATGCACACTATCTCATTCTAAGATAAATAAATCTTTAAAAAAATCTGCAATACCTTATTGAATGGATTAACATGTTTGCCCCCCAAATTTTTACACTGCTTTCATTTATATTATTTTTATTATTGAAGTATAGTTATATTTGTTTCAGATGTATACTATAGTGATTCAAAACTTTTATACCTTACTCAATGCTCACCACCATAAGTATAATCACCATCTGTCACCATACAATGTTATTACAATATTGACTATATTCCCTTTGCAATACTTTTCATCCGCATGACTTACTTATTTTAAAACTGGAAGTTTGTACCTCTGAATCCCTTTCATTCATTTCACCCATCTCGTCAATCCCCTCCCCTCTGGCAATCACCAGTTTGTTCTCTGTATTTAAGGCCATTTCTGGGTTTTTTTTTTTTTGGTTTTAGATTCCACATATACGTGAAATTTTATGATGTTTGTCTTTCTCTCTGATTCATTTCACTTTGTGATATTCTCTATATCCAACAATGTTGCTGAAAATGTCAAGATCTCAGTTTTTAAATACATTCGGTAGGCTGCCTTTTTGTTTTGTTGGTTTCTTTTGCTGTGCAAACCTTTTTATTTTGATGTAGTCCCAACAGTTATTTTTGCTTTGGTTTCCCTTGCCTGAGGAGACATATCCATACATGGGTTTCTAAGGTCAATGTCCAAGAGATGATCACCCATGTTATTTATGGTTTCAGATTTCATATTTAGGTCTTTATTCATTTTCAGTTTATTTTTGTGTGTGATTTCATTCTTCTGCATGTAGTTGTCTAATTTTCCCAATACCACACATTAAAGAAAGTTTTTCCTCCATTGTATATTCTTACCTCCTTTGTCATAGATTAATTGACCATAAAAGTGTGGGTTTATTTCTCAGCTTTCTATCCTGTTCCATTGATCTGTGTGTCTATTTTTGTGCCAGAACCATACTGTTTTGATTACTGTAGCTTTGTAATATGTCTTGAAATCTGGGGTGGTAATACCTCCAGCTTTTTTTTCCCCCTATATTAAGATGATTTTGATTACTCAGGGTCTTTCTTTTGTGGTTCCACACACATTTTAGGATTGTGTGTTCTAGCTCTGTGAAAAATGCTATTGGTATTTTCATAAGGATTGCATTAAATGATAATATAAAAGATAGCTTTGGGTAATAGCAACATTTGAATAATATTTATTCTTCCAATCCGTAAGCCTGGGATATCTTTCAATTTCTTTGTGTTGTCTTCAATTTTTTTCATTAGTGTTTTATAGTTTTCAGACTACTGTTCTTTCACGACTTTGGTTAGGTTTAATCCTAGGTTTCTTATTATTTTCGGTGCAATTGCACATGGGATTATTTTCTTGATTTCTACATATGCTGCTTCATGCTACAGTCTTTTTTAAAAGTCTGTTTTGTCTGATTAGTATTAGTAGCCTGGATTTGTTGCTGCTGTTCTTGTTCCACTTGCATGGAATATCTTTTGCCATCCCTTCATTTTTAGTCTGTGTCTTTAGGTCTTAAGTGACTCTCTGCAGGGAGCATATAGGTGGATCTTGTTTTATTTTCTTATCCATTGAGTCATAATATGCCTTTGATTGGAGCATTTAGACCATTTATTATTTTCTGATTGTTTTTGTAGTTTTTTTCTTTTTCTCTTTCTAGGTCCCCAGTTTGATGGCTTTCTTCAGTGCTATGCTTGGATTCCTTTTTCTTTACCATGGTGTTCATTATCTTATGTGTATAGCAAGCTATATGTAGTTGATAGTCACTTGAGTCTCAACACATCATAAAAGCACTAAAATTTTACTCCCCCCTCCATGTTTTATGTAGATGATACCATATTTTTCATCTTTTGTGCATCCCTTGACGATTTTTGTAGATACAATTTATTTTACTACTTTCTTCAGTGCTATGCTTGGATTCCTTTTTCTTCATTATCTTATGTGTATAGCAAGCTATATGTAGTTGATAGTCACTTGAGTCTCAACACATCATAAAAGCACCAAAATTTTACTCCCCCCTCCATGTTTTATGTAGATGATAGCATATTTTTCATCTTTTGTGCATCCCTTGACGATTTTTGTAGATACAATTTATTTTGCTACTTCTATGTTTTAATCTCCACACTGGATTTGTAAGTGATTAGTCTACTACCTTTAATATACACTTGCTTTTACCAGTGCAATTTTTCTTTTTATTACTTTCTTCCTGTTATGGCCTTTTTAATTTTTTTCCAATGAAAGAAGTCCTTTTAACATTTCTTTTAAACCTGGTTTAGTGGTAACAAACTCCTTTAACTTTTGTTTGAGAACCTCTTTAGCTTTCCTCCAATTCTAAATATTAACTTGATTCAATAGAGTATTCTTCGATTATATCATGCCATGCCTTCTGGCTTGCAAATTTTCTACTAAAAAAATCAGCTGATAGCTTTATGGGGTTTCCTTTGTATGTGGCTCTCTTCTTTTCTCTTGTTGCTCTTAAGACTATCTATCATTAATTTTTGCCAATTTAAATATTATGGTGCTCATCTTGTTTGGGGTTCTCTGTACGTCCTGGACTTGCATGTATATTTCCTTACTCAGATTAGAGAAATTTTCTGCTATCATTTCTTCAAATAAGTATTCCAACCTTCCTGCTAGGATCCCTATAATGCAGATGTTATGAGGCTTGATGATGTCACAGAAGTCCCTTAACTTATTATCATTTTTTAAATTATTCTTTTTGTTTTTATATTACTTTATCTTGCAGGTTGGTCTTATGCATCCTCTAATCTGCTGATTTCCTGTTGTGTGTATTTCAGTTATTAAATTCAACTCTGAATTTTTAAATATTTTCTCTTTATTGAAGTTCTCATTGAATCATCCATTCTTTTTTCAAGACCAGTGAGTATTTTTATGGCCATTACTCTGAACTTTTTATCAGGCATACTGCAGATCTCCATTTTGTTTAGCTTTTTTGAGATTTTTGTCTTGTTCTTTTATTTTGGACATATTCCTCTGTCTCTTTATTTTATCTAACTCTGTTTCTTTCTGTGTATTAGATCATCTGTGTCTCCTGATCTTGAAAGTAATGGCCTTGTGTCGAAGAGATCCTATGGTGCCCTGTATTATAATCCTTCTTGGTCACTAGAACATGGTGCTCCAGGGGCATCCTTTGTGAAGGCTATGTGCACCCTCCTATTGTGACTGAGCTAGCTGAATGAACTGCTTGATCTGCCACAGGTGCACTAGGCAGTGTTTGCTTCTGGTACTATTGAGAAACCTGGCTGTAGCCACCATGGGTTTAGTGGTGGTTAGAGCCAGCACTTAGTCTAGCTGTCTGCAATTAGCTTTTGTGACAAGTGTCATAAAATTAGTCAAGAAATCTCCAAGTATATCATAGGTGCTTTTCAAACTACTGCTTCCATGCTGTGTCTCAGGTTGAGTTGTTTAGCTTGTTGGCTCTTTAAGGGTAGGAACTTGGTTTCTTGTCTTCTTCTCTCTTGTGGATTTAAAAAAAAAAAAATATATATATATATATATATATATATATATATATATATATATATTTGGCAGGCAGGGAGAGCATCAGGCAGAGAGAGAGGGATCTGGACTCAATCCCAGGACCCCAGGATCATGACCTGAGCCAAAGGCAGATGTTCAGCCAACTGAGCCACCCAGGCACCCCAAGCCCTGCTGATTTTGAAAGCTCCCAGAGTTAAACCCACAGTGTTTCAAATCCAGACACTATGAGGACTTGTTTTCCCAATGCAGGTCCCCAAGGCCAGGGTTGCCTGATGTGGGTTCTGATCCCTTTGCTCCTCCATGTTTATGATGTCCCTCTTGTTTATGGCTGGCTGTGCTAATAAGGGTTAGGTCTCCAACTGTGTCACTGCCCCTCCTTTTTCTCATGTGGCTCTCTCTCTGCAACTAGCTACAAAAGATCTGTCCTGCCAATCTTCATAGCATTTTCAGAGCAATAGATATGGCTGTTGGTTTGGTGTGTCTGTGGCACAAGATGAACTCAGGATCCTCCTACTCTACCATCTCCTCATCCTTGCTCAATTTAAACCTAATATCTTTGCCTCCAGAGGCTCTCTGGTTTCATTTTTCTATAAAATAAACCCAACAATCTCCTGACAAGAGGAGAGTGGGGAGGAGGTAAGTAAATGTCTAATTCTTAGTATAGGAACTTTCAGATAAGCCCTGTGTGTTTTCAGGCTTACCACCCTAGTCATCCATCCTGCATAGACTTCTTTTTTTATTATCCTCATCATTACACATTTTGTTTAGACTAGATCTTCCTACAATATGCACTGCTTACTGTATGCTAGTGCAGGCCTAAGTTACCTAAATTCAAAATCTAGCCCTGCCATATAGTAGCTTACTATATAGGGCTTACTCTGCAAATAATCCTGTGAGGTAAAACTATTATTCTCACTTTACAAACCAGGAAACTGAGCACAAAGTCATTTGCCCAATTACATAGCTACTATATGGCAGGGCTAGATTTTGAATTTAAGTAAGTTGGCCCCCAAGGGTTTTGTTCTGAGCCACTATATGACTGTTGGCTCAGGGTTATGAACATCTGAGTTTTACTGAAGATAGAATTTGTTTCCAATTTTGTCGTTTTGGGGTAAATTCCAAAAGGAAATAGAAAGGTTTTTTGAGTTCCTTCTATGGTTATAGTTTTAGAGTAGCCATAGTTATTTTCCTTAAAGCTGTACCAACTGGTTACAGGGACAATAGTATTGGAACACTATAACTTGGAGAAAATAACATGCAGTTTCTGGGCATTTTGCTATTCTCTCTCAGTCTAAGCAAGCCATCTGATACTTTTTAATAACTTTATTCAATTATGGTTATACTTAGAGTTATATAAGTAAACTATAAATAAAGTGTAGGATATGACAACATTTGACAAATAAGAGTGAGATCATCATTGAAATCTAGATAATGAGTATACCCATCATACTGAAAGTTCTCTGCTCTCTTTTGCAGTCTCTCCTTTGTATCCTGCCCTACCATCCCCATCCCCTGGGGCCCATCGCTTACTGTTACTACTGATTAGTGTGGACTTTTGAGATTTTATAAAATAGAATCATGAAGTATGTCCTTTTGTTTTCTTTTTCTCAAAATAACTACTATAAGAGACTCATCCATATTTTTTTCACATATCAATTGTTTATCCCTCTTTATCCTAAGCAGTGTTCCATTGTATGTTTATACCACATTTGTTTATCCATGCACCTGTCCGTGGATATTTGGTTAGTTTCCAGTTTTTACTTAATAAAGCTGTTAGGAACATTTGTATATAAGTATTTTTATGAACATATTTTTATTTCACTTGGATAAGCTTTTGGGAGCAAACGAGATAAAACATAGGATAGATACACATTTACCATTATAGGAAACTAAGTTGTTTTTCCAAAGTAATCATGTCATTTTACATTACCATCAGTAGCATATGAGCATTCCATTTTCACTACAGTCTCATCAATATTTGGAATGATCAGTATTTTAATTTTAGACATTCTAATAGGTGTATTTCATTGTTTTAAATGGCCTGAGCACTTTTCTATGTGCTTATTATTTATTTATTTATTTATTTATTTATTTATTTATTTATTTATTTTTTGTGAGGCATTGGTTCCCCATTATCGAGATTTGGGAATTGTTATTTCTAAATTCTGGATAAAAATATTTTATCACATATATGGTTTGCAAATGTTTTCTTTCTCACTTTACTCTTGATTACTGGAAATTTGTAATAAGTCAGGGGGTATAAGATCACAAAACTTTCTTTGCATTTCCATATAAATTTTGAGGAAATCACACAAAGGGCTTTTTTCTATCTAGTCCTAGGTCTCCTCTTGGGCCCTACTTGATAGTATTTTTTTTTTCCTTCCATTTCTGTAGATCTCAAGGACTTGGCCCTCTTTCCTCTCTAAAAATCTAAAAATTGTTAATATCCCTCTACCTCTTTGAGTCTTTATCTTTGCAAGCCTGCCTGCAGAGTAAGAAGCTATATATTTCTGCTTTCTTCTTTCCTAATGTCCTGAAGATAAGCACACAGACCCTTTTTATTTTAGGAAGGTTAGTGCTAATCACTATGGGGAAACAGATGGTAATAACAAAAATAGCAATAGCAGGAAAGTTACAAAGGTTCTAGAAATTTTACAAAACTCTTACAGTTGTATTCTCTGATCCATGGTTCTTGAATCCCTGTAGAGGGATAGCAATCAGATTTTTGTTTTCTGTTTTTATCATTTGTAGGTGGAACCCCTTATCCACTTTTAGCAATCTTTCTAATCAGAGAATACAATAAAACTGAAGACTCAATAAAGGCACTGTATTCTCTCAAGTGGGAAGTTTGTATCTCTGTAGATATTCAAACTTGGTGATAGCTGTAGTCTGTCCAAGAATGATTGATTAGGAGATCTCAACACAATTATTCTGGGGTTGTACAAATGAATCCATACTGGGAAATAGTTGGAAATAAAGGAAACTTAGGAAATCCTTGAAAATAGTGGAACTCTGATTCTGAATTTTGTTTAAGTGAGTTTCCAGAGGCTAGGAAAACAAAGCTCAACACGGAGTTCTCAGAAATTTGTGGATAGTTTTAGGGTTTTGCTGTCTCTGGGAACAGGTGAGGAGTGGGAGCCAATCCAGGATTGAAACAAAATATCCTATATAGTAGACAATGATGGATAGAATTAGAAAGGAAGTGTTGACCAGAATCAGATTAGAAAAGCCAGTCTTAATGGTAGACTGTGAAGGCAGAAGTCATTTGCTGTCACTAATTGTAAAGAACAGTGTCAAAAAGTCATGCCAGCAGCATTGCACAGTGTCCTTGAAGGTTTCTGAGTTTCAGCTACATGTGGTTCTGACTTTTCTTTCACCTGGTCTATCCTAAAGATGATTTCCTTTGCCAGTTGTCTACTTATTTACATGAACTCAGCTCACTTGAACCTGTTGTTTAAGTTCATAGATTGTCAGAGGTGGCATAAACACTATGTGATCCTCAACTTCAACCCCCTCATTTAACACATAATGAAAAAGATAAACATTTATTTAAAAAAGTGAGATGTGTGACAATGTATTGATCCATGAGGTATCAGGAAAGAGCACCCAAACAGGTTGACAGGCCTTGAGGAAATTCCTACTTAAGTCCTTTCTGGATTATGGATCTATCTTCTATGAAGACCTATCTGCCTTGTGTGGTTGCATAGTTTCAATTCAACTGAGATGATGTTTTTTTTTTTTTTTTTTTTTTTTTTTTCAACTGAGATGATGTTTGTGAAAGCTCTTTGCAAATTGGGAAGACAGCAGAAAAATAAAGTTTGAGGCTCAATGATACCAGAATTTGGAAAATTTGTGAAAGATTATAGGTAGGCACATATAAGGAAAAAGAAATGACCAGCAAGCTACAGAAAATCAGACACAACTGAATATCAACAATGATCATCATTTGCTGCATACATACTACATTCTCATTTCATTTAATTCTCACAGTGACCTCTACATGATTCCCTCTATTTTAAGAATGGAGTGACCAAGACTCTGAGAAGTTAGGTGAACTCCCCAAAGCCAAGCAGGCAGAAAAAGCTGAGGCAGGATTGTAAGCCCGCGTGCCGAGCTAACTACATTGCCCTGCCTCCCTAATAAAAATAAAAGTTCTTTGAATATGTTTGGGCATACTGTATTGTAACATGATAGCCAGCCTACCACAGTAGGTCTGGTTTTATTTCTTACCAAGAGGTTTTCGGAGAGGTGAGTAGGTGCTTACCAAGGTGCTGCCCTAGGAGAAAGTGAGGGTTCAAAGAACAAAGTAGGCTTTTCAGTGGAGATCTCAGTCAAGGAAGATTTCCTCTGACCTACTGTTCGGAAAAATAAGCTATGAAATTGCCTCATTAAAGGGGGACCATAGAGCCTTCTATTTTACTGATAATGCATTTATGAGCACTGCAGAGGCATTGGCCCCATTGTCAGTCCAGAAAGCTAATTAAGCTTAGAAGTGGCCTTAATGGATTGGAGAAACTAAAATCTCTTCCTTTTCCCAAGGTCCTAACGCCTATGCAGGAATATCTCATTAACATCAGGGTTCTGATTATGTAAGACCCAGGATTTGCTGTCCAAGGGAGGGGAGGAACTATTTTGAGATTCCAGGGAGAATGAAGAGGAAAGGAAAATTCCTGCAGGTGGGCTGAAGTTTGCAAATGGCAGAAACTGGAATTAACAGATTTTGACAAAAACTGATCTAGACCCCATTACCAGATTTACTGAAAGGAGATCAAAATGAATCTTTTGGAGGCCTGAAGAATCTAGCTTAGGGCTTGCATCTTGGAATGATTGTGAATATTGAATGACTGACTTAGTGTGGTGATTCTAAACAAAGGGCTATTTTGCCCCTTAGGAGGTGTTTGACAGTGTCTAGAGGCTTTTTTTTTTTAATTATTATTATCACATTTTTTTTATTGCCAGTAGGGTGCTGCTGGCATCTAGTGGGTAGAGACTAAGGATGCTACTAAACACCCTACAATATACAGGACAGCCATCCCCAACACACACATACACAAAGAATTATCCAGCCCAATTGTGAACAGTGCTAAGATTGAGAAACCCTGCACCCTAGGACAAACAGAAACTCTTAAGACAGTACCTGGCACAAAGTTAGCTCTCAGTAAGTGTCAGCTGTCGCTTTTATTACTACAGAGCCAGCACAGCACAAAACTGCTCTGGCAAGGAAACTACTCCTGCTGCCATTAAACAGCTGATTTTGCATGGTCCCAGCTGTTGAGCCAGGAACTCAGTCTGGCTCTAACTACTTCTGCTTCCAGAGACAGATTCCTACAAGGTTTCTGATTCTTGACATCATTAACTCCTGGGTCTACGTGGGTTGATGTAAATGTCTGATGAAATATGGATCATGGATCATGTCCTAGCTGCAAGAGAAGATGGAGAAGAGAGTATCTGAGATTTTCCTCTTCTGTAATGGCATGTGGGACCTAGCTTCCTAAGACAAAGAGTCCCAAACAGAGGAAGGAATTTAGATAAAAAGAATAACAAATACCCATTACACTGCATTATCAAAGTCAATGATTTTGAGAAGAGTTTGAGATTCATTATCATGAAAACAGTTATCTTCCTATGTTGTTCTAAAACAGTAGAAAGTTTAAACAAGAGTACAACTAGAAGAGACATACTTCTGTTGTAATTTCATTCCACTGTAATAATTAATACACAAGTCATTTCTAATACTCTTGACTTTCCCTATTATTTAAAATTCTTTAGTCTTTTGATTTCTGCATTGCCCTTGTTGATCTCCTTTGGCTGGGTTCCCTTCTTCTGGGAATGACATGGTTTTAATGTGTAGGACTTGCTCTCATTTACTCGATTACCTGATGATAATTTTTCTGAAATTAGAATCCTGAACTTAAAATGGTTTTATTTTCACCTTGACAAAAGAAAAGGCATGACAAAAGAAAAGGCTGAACAGAGTAGGTGTTCAAGTGTTACTAAAGACATAAATTAATTCCCCCTGCTGAAGCAAAATATAGAACATAATGATAATTTGCCTCAGGTCATACAAAGAGTCAGTGGTTGTGCCTGATATGGTGACTACACATGGATTTTCTCAGCAAAGTCCCTGTTTATACCCACTTTTCCATTCAGTTCTACTTAGATTTTCTAGAACAAAAGTATCCAAATTTGGATGGTAAATTATAAGATCACTCTTGTCTAACCCTGATCTTTTCTCTAAGTTTGAAACTTAGTAAATGGTTGTTTTTTAAACTATAGGAAAGATATTTTCCAAATAAAAAAAAAAATCAGTCTTCAGGCTGACTTGTTCCCTGTGAATGAGAAAGTATGGAAAGCTAACTCATATTGTGAGAGTTCTCTCAACTTAATCCAGTGAGTTCTTGCCCTGCGATTCAGAAACTCAGTATTTCATGCCATGAAATACTAGAACAATTAAATAGTCTAAAATTAAAGCACACATTTCTCCCCATACTTGTCCATTTTCCCTGCAGATGTTTAAATAAATGATCTTATTTATTATCTATCAGGTTAAGGGAATGGAACTGGCTCTCAGTCATAACATTCTTAAAGCTAAATGAGATGGTCAGTCAGTATTTGGACATAAAAGAAATATGAAATTACCTGATAGATCTTGCAAGATACACTGAACTTGTCAATGTTTTTTGTTTCTAGAGGAAAATCTTCTTCTGCACTTTGAGTTTGTGCTGAGGCTCAAGACTTACCTACATGGGTCAGTAGAAGATAAACATTTATGCATTTATACATGCAGTGAGTATTTATTGGGTATTTGCTATGTAATAAGTACAATTCCAGTTGCTAGCAGACACTGAGATGGATAAAACAGTATCAGTTTTCAAGTATTTTTTGATATATGTATAGGGCTGAAAAGCTGGTTTTATTTTCTCATAGAGAAGTAAATGAAAGGAAATAAAGTTTGAGAGATATGCAATTTTGAAAGGGCTTAAGCTTATGTTCTTAAGTTTTTAGATCATCTCATGTTGATCTTCAGAGGTACCTACATTAGGCAAAATCATCTTTCCTGGGAGGGCTCTCTTTATTTTTCATAAAGCTCCATGTTATTCACAAATACTGTGGTTTAGAAATTATTGTAAATTGCACTTTTGTTCAGAGGGGGGAATCCCTTTTGGTTTGTTTCAAGGAGTAGAACATCACGTAATTCTAGAAATAAAAACTCACTCTTCAGATAACATTTTGGTATAATTATGGCCTTCACCAAAAGCTATATCCATTAAGCCAAATTATTAGTAACACTCTCCCATGTGGTAAATCCTAAGTGCCATTTGGTCACTTACTCTGGTGTATATAGCTTTTAATGGTACTAAATATTTGATAGCAACAAATCTCCTTTTTCATGTGAATGCTAGGCCTGATTCTCTTGTTTTTGACTCAAAAGAGAGGGAGACAAGTGTGACTCCTCTCCTAGGAAGAACAGTCTTAAGGCTTCTACTAATTAAACCATTGGCACATTATTGAGGTTCATAAGACACTGAATTATACCTTAGGAAATAAAACATGCTTGAAACAGAAATGGAACAATTTCAAAAGCCATAAGTGTGTCAAGGCAAAAAAAAAAAAAAAAAAAAAAAAAATTACCATGAGAAAAGGAAGCCAGAACAAAGATCTTAGAGAAAACGAGACTGTTGGTAAGCACTGACACACAGAGGAAAGCTCGACAGACAGGAGAGGTCAGGAAGCGGGCAGAAAAAGAACCTGGACAGGATGATTTTTTTATGGCAGGATTTAACTTTAGGCTGCAAATAATCCCTGTTAGGAATAAATAAAGATATTTATTAAGCAAGGAAAGTAAGAATAATACATTCTTATTAAAGAAGATATAAATACCTTTTAGATAGAACAAGAAAAATTACTTCTCATTAGACCATTCCCTCCCAGCCACTAAGGATGTTTTTGTAGAGTTGATTCCAGATTTAATCTGGGCATTTTAAAAGCATGGTTTCAATCAAGTCTGTATCATGTGGATTTTTTAAATTTAACATTACAATAATAAGCATTTTCTACATTAATTATGCATTTATTTTATTTCATCAAGAACATCAACCATAGTTTCCTTCAATAATTCATACATAATTATACCTTTGAATAAGCTCACATTATTATAAATCATTCTGCTATTAACATCTTTGTACTTAACACTACTCCTCCATCATATTGTCACTTAGAGGGGGAGCAGACGAAACATGGACTGTGGATACAATTAGATAAGATTTCAAGTCCTGCCACTTAGCTTTTGATCCTACGCAGTGTGTCTGACTCCTCTTGAGCCTTGGTTTCTTAAGAATGAGAATTAGTAAGTATGAATTGCTTAGAACAGTTGTTGGCACATAGGGGGTGCTCAGCAAATCATGGTTACTGTCAATATTGTTATTACTATTAAGCTTGATATTAATGGGGACTCGAGTAAAACTATCTCTTGTAAGGTAGGGGAATCATGTAAGGAAAACATGAGAAATTAGTTCAGATAAGTTTGTAACCTGACTTAGGAAATTGGAGGGTCTGCTCAAACCCTGACCCCAAGCCTCTAGAGGTCCTCCTGCCTCCTTTTCCAGGAGCTGTTTAGAGCAAGAGTGTTTAATTAATGAAAGCCCTATTCTGAAGAAATCAATAAGTCTTTTTTTTTTCTCCAGGTTAAATAACTTTTTTGTTCTAGACCATATGTTTCTCAGACTAATCTTTTGAATTTTCCCTATAGTTTTGCACTTATATAGAAATAATTTCTACTTAAGGCTGTGATATTACTCCTCCCCCCACTCAGTCCCTACCCCAAATAAATAACTCCTAGTCTGGGATTGAAAATAAAAATTTGAAAAGAAAAAGAAAAACACATTAAGAAAGAAAAATTTGAAATTGCCTAATCTCAGAAAAACAAAAACTGTATAATTGAATCCTAATTCCCAATTTAATCCTAGCACAATGCCCTAAAAGGCCAAGACCTGAAAGGAGACTGCATAAAATACTTTGATAGGTATTTTATTACTGAAATCTTAATATATGTATTTTTGCATTCCTATAAGTCCTTCAAAGATTTATTCTCTCAATTATCAATCAAAAGAACTCATAAAGGCAGAGCCAGTGGACCAGGCAGGATTAGAGCTGCCTGGGAAGACAGATGCAGTTGCCACAGCATCTGAGCTTTAAACCACCTTACTCACTGCTCATTCCTAGGCCAAGTGACAGCTGACAGACAGAGTGGCTCATGATGAACCATTCAGATTTTTTTTAAAAGCCACAGTCTCTGCTTCTTAGGAATCAAGCCAGTTAGCCTCAATCATAATTAAGTCTAAGTCTTGTTTGTGAGAAGTCAGAAACCTATTTCCATTAAAGAAAAAATAATAATAAACCTAACAAATGGAGTGCTTAAAGAGTTATTGAGATACTTTTCAGAGAAAAAAGTCAAAACCTAAAAAGAAAGGACATGACCTTGCTAAAATTTTGGCAATTTTACTGAAATCTATAAACATTGTTATACCTGCTTGGAGTTGGATATTAATTTGCTTCCTTCCTAGGAATAAATGGCAGTAGTGAAGGGTATTCAAGTTTTGTAATATTTTCAATGAAGATGTTGAAAGGCCTTGTAGATTTGCTTTTCCATGGGCATATCACAAACGTCATTGACTTAATTAAAATATTTACAATATTATTTTAATATGTAGAATACATAATATATATAACACATTAAAACATAATGATGTATACATGATATTAAAGCTATTAGCATAGGAAATTATAAAAACCAATCCTTTTTCTAATACTGAAATATAACATAGTTTCTTCTCAAACTCATGTACCATTGGGGGTGAGTTCTAAAATTTTAGATTTGTTTTCCTAACTTCCAGTTTATCCTACCATCTATCATTAATTTTATATAACATATATACAGTAAAGTGACTTCCTTCATAAAATTCAGTTTTAATAAAGAAAGTGAGAAAAAAGGGACCAGAACAGGACACAGGCTATATAAGATGAGTGAGGGAGGGGGCAGGTGTTTGGGGGTTCAAAGTTGATGTTTAAAAGGAGCCACTGTGGGATACCTGGGTGGCTCAGTGGTTGAGCATCTGCTTTTGGCTCAGGGAGTGATCCTAGGTCTGCAGATGGAGTCCTGCAGCCTGCTTCTCCCTCTGTGTCTCTCATGAATAAATAAATAAAATCTTTAAAAAATAAAAAAATGAAATGAGCCATTGCTAAAAGACTGTAAATGCTGTGTTTTTCAAACCATAGATATACTGTATATCTGTTTTGTGCTATATATTCATCTATGCTTTAAACATAAAAAAATGGTAATCTTTTTAACACCTTCCTCCCTTAGGGATGCTGTTGCGTGATGTATTGCTTCCATTGAGAATCCATGTTCTGTGTGAAGATACTGTGGCTTAAGAGGAATTGTGTTATATCATAAGGAACTGGCAAGAGTGCCAATTGATACAATCTTTGAATGGAAAACATCAGAGCCAAAGTCCTTTGTTTTGGATTTTACAGAGCTGGAAATTCCAGTGTAACTCAATCCCACCCTTCACACTGCTGAGAGTAATCTCCTGTCTACAGAGAAGGGATTTTCATTACTCATGAGACTCACTCATTTATTTATTGATACTTACTCATCAGTTTCCATGTTGGAGGTTAAGGTAGTGCCTATCACCTGGCTGTGGAAATGTTAACACTTTTTGTAAAATGAGAAGAAATATGTTGGGTACTGGTATTGTTAATATAGATTTTCAAATTAGGCTTTTGGTGGTGTCTTTTCATATGATCCAGGTCAATATGGCCGAGATCTTCTCAGTAGTCTTAGATTCCAACCGAAAGAGTTAGAGGTATGCTTCAGGTTTGGTGTGTGTTACGGACTAAATTGTGCTCCCCAATCCTAACCCCCAAAAGTACCTCAGAAGGGAACATTATTTGGCTATAGAGTCTTTACGGTTAAAATGAGAGCATTAGGATGAACCCTAATCCAATATGACTGGTGTCATTATTACAAAGGGAAATTTGGACACTCTTCAGTTTGCTTGGGCTACCATAATAAAATATCAGAAACTGAGTAAACAACTGAAATTTATCTTCTTACAATTCTGTAGTCTAAAAATTGAAGACCTAGGTGCTATATCAAGCTTGTTGTCTGATGATACTTCTACTAGCTTGTAGATGGCCATCTTCTCATTGCCCTCACACAGCTTTTCTTCTTTATACATGCAGAGAAAGAGATCTTTTCTTGTAAGGACACCATCCTATCAGATTAAGGCTCTATCCTTATGACCTCATTTAACCTTAATTACCTCCTTATAGGGCCTATCTCCAAATAAAATTACCCTGTGGGTTAGAGTTTAAACATAAGAATTGGTAGGGAGCAAAATTCAGTCCATTAGAGACACACATAAAAGAAGATGATATAAAGAGACAGAGAAGGAACACTGGAAGGAACCTACCCTCTTGACACCTCAATTTCAGATTTCTAGCCTCCAGGACTCTGAGGCAATAAATTTCTGTTGTTTAAGGCAGACCTAACAGACTAATCCTGCATGCCCTTCATGATCTCATAAAATAGAAGTGATCTATGTTAGCCTCATGGTCATTACACTGAGACACTTAAGGCCTGCCCACTTAAAGGAGCAAACGAAAAATAAATTAAGCATAAGTCTTCCAAAACAAATTTTGGAATCTTTTAGCAGAATGGTATCTGGTACATCATTCTCCTTTAGGCAAACATATTCAGGTTTTGCTGTTACCGTGAATAGCTATCCACCACTTGGGCATTATGGAGCAACTGCTCTGAGAGGAAAAGGAAACTGTGGAAGCCTAAGTGAGCATCAACAAAGCCAAGGTGGGTATTTCTAGGGTTGTAGGAAGACCCTGAACTCATGCCCACTATGGACACACCAAATATACACTTGTCTAGAGAGAAATTCTTCTTGAAGAAGAACTGACATATGACTGAACAGACTTTGCACAACAAAAATAGACCACATATAGAATGGCAAGAGAGACATGGTAACAGAGGGAACCCAACCTCTGATAATGAGAACTGTAGCATGCAGGGATGATACAGGGGCACAGGAAAAAAAAGCTATGGTTTAAAGAGCAACTAGAACTCCACCAAATGGCAGGTGAGAATTGGGAACTCCAGATTGGAGGGGTTAGTAAATGTCCTAATTTACATTTCACCACCACCTTGATAGTGTAGAAGAGGTAGGCCTACTGCTTCAGTGAGCCCTGGATTCCTAGCCCTCACTACTGTAACTCCTAGCCCACACTACTGTAATGCACAGTGGGATCCCTTGGTCAGCACTCATGGCTCCAGCCACCTCATCAAGGTGACACAGGTACAAAGCACTCTGAAACATTTCAGACCCATCTCACTTTCATTCTAGATGACTTGCCAGGACATTCCAGTACAGAATAACCTGGTACGCCCCCACTCCCCCAGTGTGTGCCTTCTTCAGTTCCCATCAGCCAGAGTAACCAGGCACATATAAGACTATTCCTCCAAGTTTTGGAGAAGTAGCTGCTCTGTCTAATTCGTAGAGACACACAAAAATCAAAATGAAGAGACAGGAATATGCTCAAAATGAAAGAAGATAAAACCTCAGGAAAAAAACAGAAATGAAAAGGCCTTAATTAGAAGAAAATTATGAAAGAAAAAAATCTCCTGAGTAAAGAAAATGTACAGTAAAGGTAGGAATCACCTATAAATCTAGTATGAAGGTTAAAAGACAAAAGCAGTAAAATCAATTGTATCTATGTAATAATTTTAAATAATAAAAATATGTAAAACATGACAACATATACATAGAACATGAAGAGGGGGAGTAAAAATGAAGTGCTTTTAGAATGTATTTCAACTTAAGTGACCATGCACTTAATATAGACCACTAAATACTTAGGATGTTATATGTGAACCTCATGGTAATGGAGGACCAATAATAGATACTCAAAAAAGAGAGAAAGTCATTTAAGATAGCATTAAAATAACACTAAAGAGGGCAGCCCCAGTGGCTCAGTGGTTTAGCACCGACTTCAGCCCAGGGCATGATCCTGGAGACCTGGGATCAAGTCCCACGTCAGGCTCCTTTCATGGAGCCTGCTTCTCCCTCTGCCTGTGTCTCTGCCTCTCTCTCTCTCTCTGTGTCTCTCATGAATAAATAAATAAAATCTTAAAAAAAAATAATACTAAAGAAAGTCAATCATAATGAAAAAGAGCAGGATAATAAGGAAGAGAGAAGAACTACAAAACAACCAGAAACTAATGAACGAAATGGCAATAAATACATACCTATCAATAACTACTTTAGATATATATGGACTAAACACTCCAATCAAAAGACAAAAGGTGACAAATTGGATAAAAAAACAAAAACAAAAACAAAACCCAAGACCATCTATAGGCTCCCTACAAGAGACTCACTTTAGACCTAAAGACACATATAGCCAGGGTATCAATGCTACATCAGAAATAATAGACTTTAAAACAAAGACTGTAGCAAGAGACAAAGAAAGAACTTACGTAATGAAGGAGGGATCAATCCAGCAAGAGGATGTAGTAATTTTAAATAGCTACACACTTAACATTGGAGCCTCTTGATACATAAAGCAAATATTAACAAACATAAAGGGAGAATTGATAGTAATACAATAATAGTAGAGTACTTTCACACCTCACTTACATCAATGGATAGATTAGCCAGACACAAAATCAATGAGGAAACGGTGTCTTTGAATGACACATTAGACCAAATAGTCTTAACAGATCACTATAGAACATTCCATCCTAGGGATCCCTGGGTGGCGCAGCGGTTTGGCGCCTGCCTTTGGCCCAGGGCGTGATCCTGGAGACCCGGGATCGAATCCCACGTCGGGCTTCAGGTGCATGGAGCCTGCTTCTCCCTCTGCCTGTGTCTCTGCGCCTCTCTCTCTCTCTCTCTCTCTGTGACTATCATAAATAAATAAAAATTAAAAAAAAAATTAAAAAAAAAAAAGAACATTCCATCCTAAAACAGAATATGCATTCTTTTCAAGAGTACATGGAACACTCTCTAAGATAGATCATATTAGGCCACAAAATAAATCTTAATAAATTTAAGATGGTTGAAACATCAGGCATCTTTCCTGACCACAGTAGTATGAAACTAAAAATCAATTGCAATAAAAAAAAAAAAACTGATAAAAACACATAAAGGCTAAACAACCCATGGGTCAAAGAGGAAATTTAAAAATACATGGAGACAAAATGGAAACACAGTGCTTCAAAATCTTTGGGATGCAGCAATAACACTTCTAAGAGGGAAGTTTATAGCAATAAATTCCTACCTCAAAAAAGCAAAAGTATCAAACCATCTAAAATTACACCTGAAGTAACTAGAAAAAGAAGAATAAACAAAGCCTAAAGTTAATAAGAGGATGGAAATAGTAAATTTCAGAGTGGAAATAAATAAAATAGAGACAAGATAAAAAACAAAACAAAACAAAAAGAAAAAAAAAAAACAAGAGCTGGTTCTTTAAAAAAAAAACAAACAAAAACAAAAACAAAATTGGGATGCCTGGGTGGCTCAGCAGTTTGGCGCCTGCCTTTGGCCCAGGGCATGATCCTGGAGACCCGGGATTGAATCCCATATCAGGCTCCCTGGATGGAGCCTGCTTCTCCCTCTGCCTGTGTCTCTGCCTCTCTCTGTGTGTCTCTGATGAACAAATAAAATCCTTAAAAAAATTGATAAACCTTTAGCCAGACTAATTCAGGGAAAAAAAAAGGACCCATATAACACAATAAAAAATGAAAGCAGAGAGTAACAATGGACACTGTAGAAATACAAAAGATTATAAGGGACTACATGAAAAACTATATGCCAACAAATTAGACAACTTAGAAGAAATTGATAAATTCCTAGAAACACAATCTTCCAAAACTGAATCAAGAAGAAATAAATAATCCAAATAAAATGATTACTAGTGACAAAATTGAATCAGTAATCAAAAATTTCCGCCAAAGTGCAGGACAAGATGCCTTTACCTGTGACTGCTACAAAACAGAGAAGAGTTAATAGCTATTCTTCATAAATTATTCCCCTTAAGCTATTCTCCTTAATAGCTATTCCTTTATTCTAGAAAATAGAAAAGGAAGGAAAGCTTCCAAGTATTCTCACATTCTATGAGACCAGTATTATCCTGATACAAAACCAAAGCCACTACAAAAAAAGCTACAGGCAACTATCCTCAATGAGCATAGATATAAAAGCTCTCAACAAAATATTAGCAAAGGACAATCAACAATGTAGGATCGTTTACTATAATAAAGTGGGATTTATTCTGAGGACAAAAGGATGGTATTTACCAAAATAAAATAATTAATTTAAATAAACCTATGCACCCCTATGTTTTATGCAGTACAATGTACAAGTGCTGTGTTATAGAAGCAACCTAAATGTCCTCTGATTGATGGAGAAAGAAGATGTGGTGTACATATACATCAGAATATTAATCAGCCATGATAAAGAATGAAGATCTTGCCATTTGTGACAACAAGAAAGGATCTAGAGGATATTATGCTAGATTAATTAAGTCAGAGAAAGACAAGTATCACATGATTTCACTTCCATGTGGAACCTAAATAAACAAACCCCCCAAAAATCAGAAACAGACCCATAAAAACCCTGAATAAACTGGTGGGTGCTGGGGGCAGAGGGAGATACAGGCTTTCAGCCATGGGATGAACGCATCGTTGGGATGAAAGGTACAGCATAGGAAGTATAGCCAATTGGTATTGTAATAGTGTTGTATGGTGACAGATGGAAGCTACACCTGTGGTGAGCATAATGTAATGTATACAGTTGTTGAATCTCTTTGTTGTACACCTGAAAATAATTTAACAGTGTGTCAATTATACTTTAAGAAAAAAAAAGGTGGAGAAGAAAGGATGGCACAAATAATGAGGCTGCATGAGCAGAGTGGGAATTGAAGATAAGGTTAACTTAAGGATGCTAGAGAAGATAAAAAAAAAAAAACCCTTTGGATGGAGAAATGAATGAGTTCTGACAAATAGTGAATTACCTAAAAGAGTAGAAGTGAGAGGAAAATATTTCATTTGTAGAAATGAAATATTGGCACCTGCATAGGGATCTGGTGATGAAGAATGGGTAAATCAGAGATCAGCAAGTGAAATACCTGTTGAACATTCCCAGTAATGATAAATGACCTCTTTGAAGAGCCAAAATTCTTAGCTGCCCCTGAGGCTACATTACTGGGATTCCTGATTGCCCTTTAGCAAAGTGTCTGCTTTTGCACACATTTTGTTTAAGAGGCAACCTCTTTAATACTAAGTCATGGAACCAGAATTCGCTGATGTGAGAGTGTAGGATTAACAGAAACTGACATAATGTCACATGGGTTCAAAGATTTAAAGAAGAAAGAAAAAGACTTTTAGTCATCTTAATACAACTCATTTTTGGTAGTGATCTTTAGAGTTCTTTTAGAGGTCACCTAATTCCATTTTTCTAT
This sequence comes from Canis aureus, assembly GCF_053574225.1. Lineage (NCBI taxonomy): Eukaryota > Metazoa > Chordata > Mammalia > Carnivora > Canidae > Canis > Canis aureus. Next base: position 53,989,422 of record NC_135621.1, read on the forward strand.
GTCTGATAGAAAATATGTCACTTTTTTTTTTTTAACATTTGCCAAAGATCCAGACGTCTACATCTGATTGTGTTGTCAGACAGCAGGTTTTTAGCCTTCTATTTCAACATGTTATATTTTCAACATTCAAAATAGCTTTTTTTTTATGGTGGTTGTTGCATTAAGACATAATGGAATTTGTTTGCTTTTGTTAAAGTAAGAGGGGAAAAAATGGAGTGAAATGAACCGTGTTTTAATTTTTTTTTTTTAATTCTACTTTTTCCTATGAAGATTGCTACTGATGATATGGCAAAAAACATATTGCTGTATTAACAAGGTCAGTCAGTCACAAAATCCTATTAACATGGAAAATGACAGAACCAAGCTGTGTGGTAACAAATAAGGCAAATTCTCACCTTGTATTCTTAAAATTCCTTGATCAAATTCACATAAATATCAGGGAAGGTGAGAGCAAATTCAGGAAATGTGCATGACTCTGTTAAAAAAAAAAAAGTAATTCATATATCTTCAGTATTGACTATTTTCTAATATTACTTTTTGCTTTTTTCAAAAATAATGCTAGCAAATTAAATCAAGAAATATTTTCTAATTTATGTTTATATAAAAGATTTATCTACAGAAGAATAAAGGAACCTGCTGAGTAGAAAATTTCAAAATAAACATATACATTCATAATATCCCTGACATGTTTACTTTTTTTGAAACTAAAAGCACCAAATAGTCATTTGCATTTTGAACGATAGCAAACACATTTCAGATTTAGCTGTCAATTTAATGAAGCCTCAAATATTGATTTTAGCAAAACAGTAAAGTAGGAAATAAAAATAAAAAGGATCATTATAATGTTACCCAGAGGGAATAACTATGGTCACTTCAGTCAATGATAAACTGATTTTAGTGGTATGGACCAGACAAATAAAAATAAAGATTGCTTTGACTTGGCTTAAGCTGAAAAAGAAATCTTTCAGGTTTATGGCTTCATAAATTGTTCTGAATGTTTAACATCCCATGAAAAAGAAGCAAACAATGAAGATACTTCATTCAAGAATACAAAACCAATATACTCAGGCAAAGACTTGTAATTCAGATTTAGCATCTTATCTGTGTTTGCATTGCTAACGGGCCTCCTTTGACTATGCTGTGCTTCCATGCACACATTACCAACAATTTTACTTTCGATTTTAAACACCTGGCAGTCTGTCTGACTTTAGTATACTAGATTACACATTTTGAGAATAAACTAGTGTTGCATGTAGTGGTAACTTAACTGCTTAGATCCATCAGATATTTCCATTTCTCATTGGACCAGTTAGATGGTTATTAATTATGAGGCTGACATAAAACAGAATCATGAAAAATTAAGTTTCACCTCTATCTCCCAATCAGTAATAAGCATGCTATGGAAGTTTCTCTTGAAACCTCAGAATGCTTCAACCCTCTCTTTAAACTGAACTGGACATTTCTCAATGAATGCAGCATCATAATAGCCCCTTTGTAGGTTAAACCTCTATCAACTGTATTCTCTTCCCATATTTAAATAGAATTTATGGAGTGAGAAAGAGATGATGTTAGAGCTTTGGTTGTTTTCTCTATTTCCCTATGTCACAGCTTCAGTTGATTTACCCCCTCTAGTTTTTCATATGAAATGTATAGTACATCTTAATAGAACTCTTGTTATTGCTCTTATCTGGAATATTCTTACCATGATAGTAAACTTATCTGAAGTCTAACCTTCCCTAGAGATCCATGTGAACATGTATGTAAGTGACCCATGATATATTTCCCACTACCATGGGAAATAATGACTTGCTCTATTTCCTTAGGCTACCTATATATGCCCTTATTGAAGACACCCGTGTTTTATTTCTAGCCTACCATATAAGAATCTCAGCATCAAGTATTTCAACCTAATGTTCTTTTCTACAAAGCAGCATACTCTGTGTACTTTTAATAAAATATTTGTTATTCTTAAATTTTGCTTTAGTTATTGAAAACCCAAACTAAATATCTCTCTTGTATTTTATAAATATATATGGATTCCCTTGCCTCTAAAATTCCAATATTTTCCCCTGGATTTGTCTGACTTTTTTTTCCCCTGATGTGACTTTTTAACCTATTAAAGACATATGGTATCTCTTTTTAAATCAAAAGATAGATGACTAAAAAAGTAGAAGATTAATATATGCTTGTCAATGGATCATTTAAAAACCTGTTGGCTACTGTGCCAAGTTGTTACAGAAGTTGGTTCTTGTTTCTAATAAATTCAATCTATTAGAAGAAGCTAGATATATATAAAAAGTTCAGATTAAGAAACAATATTATATGTGAAAAAGCAAATGATTGTAATAATGGATTCAGTCTGAGAAGAATGGTTTCACTGGGACATGTAGAATGGGCTATGAAGGAGTGTGGAATTTGCCTAGGTGAATTTGGGGGAGATAATTTATGAGACGGAATTAGCATAAATCAAGGAACAGAGAAAAGATTCTATTTTTTACAGTTTAATGATTTAGAATCATCCCCAAAGAACTGAGAATAAATAGGATTGGTTGAAATAGATATTATTTAAATAAAAATATATTTAAATAAACCATGAATTACTAGATAGAAAAAACTCTATAATTGATGAATAAATTTAAGAACTGGTTCTTTGAGAAGAACAATATTATAGATAAACCTCTTAGATAATTGAAAAAAAAAAGATATCTGAAAAAATGCTAGAATGAGGAAATGGATATAAAAGAGCTTATTTCAATGAAAATAAGACACCATCTGTTCAACCAGAAAATAAATAAAATGAAAAAGTTGCAATAATTAAATGGAGATAAATCAGCACATGATAAACATATAGACTAATGAAACTGGGGAAATAGGCATTTGGAAATCTATATACCATATAAATTTAATACATGATAGAGATGGCAATTCAAATTAATTAGAATTAATTAATTAATTAATTAATTAATTAGAAATAGAACAATTATCCAGTAACTAGTCAAGAAACTGGCTGATCAATGAGAAAAATATAGTCATATTTTTTTCTCACACCATATACCATGTAGAAAAATGAGTACAATTAAAAAAATTAAAACTTAAATTGGATTCAGAGGGAACATACCTGAACATAACAAAGGACATATATGAAGAACCCACATGTATCATTATTCTCAGTGGTAAAAACCTGAAAGTTTTTCCCCAAGGTTAGAAAAAAGATAGGAATGTCCACTGTCACCACTTCTATTCAATATAGTACTAGAAGTCCTAGCCATAGAAATAACACAAGAAATAAAAAGCATCCAAACAGCTAAAAAAAAAAAAAAGAAAAAAAAGAAAACTGTCATTATTCACAGATGACATATAGAGAGAATCCTAAAGACTCTACCGGAAATTATTAGAATAAAAGGATTCAATGATGCAGAATACATAACAAATATACAGAATCTGTTGCATTTCTATACACTAATCACAAAGTAAGAGAAATTCAGAAAAAAACCTATTTACAATTGCACCTAACCACAAAGAATAAAATATCTAAGAAAAATTTTAACAAAGAAGTTGAAATACCTGCATGCTGAAAACTATAATTCCTGGATGAAAGAAATTTCCAATGTCACAAATGGCAACATATACTCTGCTCATGAATCGGGAGAATAGATACTGTTAAAATGTCCATATTGCTCATAGCAAGCAACCTACAGATTCAATGCATCCATATTAAAATACCAACATTTTTCACAAAACTAGAAAAAATAATCCTAAAATTTATATGAAATTAAAAAAAGACCTGAGTAGCCAAAGCAATCTTTAAAAAGAACAAAGCTGGAAGTATCACAATCTCAGATTTCAATATTTATTACAAAGCTACAGTAATCAAAACAAGATGGTACTGGCAGAAAAGTAGACACATAGATCAAAGGAACAGGATAGAAATAACTCATGGTTAATCTATGACAAAAGAGGCAGCAGTACACAGTGGGAAACATAAGTGGTGCTGCGAAAACTGGACAGCCACATGCAGAAGATTAAAACTGGACCACCTTATGAACCTTATAGAAAAATAAACTCAAAATGGATTACAGACCTAAACGTCTGAAGCCATAAAAATCCATGAAGAGAGCACAGGCTATAATATCTCTGACATTGGCCATAGCAACATGTTTCTAGATATGTCTAGAAAGCAAAAATAAAAGTTAAAAGCGTTACATAGAAGTAAAAAGCTTCTGTACAGTGAAGGAAGAAATCAACAAAAATAAAAGACAACCTACTGAAAAGGAGAAGATATTTGCGACAGACATATCCAATAATGGATTGGTATCCAAAATATATAAAGAAGTGATACAACTCAACACCAAAACAAATAATCTAATTTAAAAAATGGGCCACAGACAGGAACAGACATTTCTCAAAGACGACATCTAGTTGGCCAACAGACACATGAAAAGATGCTCAACAGCACTGATCATCAAGGAAGTACAAACCAAAAATACAATGAGATATCACCTCACAGCTGTCAGAATGGCTAAAATGAAAAACAGCAAGTGTTGGCGAGGATGTGGAGAAAAAAGACATGATTTCACTCATTTATGGAATTTAAGAAACAAAACTAGTGAACTGAGGGAAAAAAAGAGAGAGAGACCAACCAAGAAACAGACTCTTAACTATAGAGAAGTGATGGTTACCAGAGGGGAGGTGGTTGGGGGGCATGGGTGAAATAGGTGATGGGGATCGAGAGTACACTTACTATGATGAGCACTGGGTACTGTACAGTCTTGATGAATCACTATATTGAATACTGAAACTCATATAACACTGCATGTTAACAATACTCGAATTAAACTAAAAAACATTTTTTTAAGATTCCATTTATTTATTTGATGGAGAGAGAGATCGATCTTGAGCAGGGGGAGAGGGAGAAGCAAGCTCCCTACTGAGCAGGGAGCCCGACATGGGGTTTGATCCCAGGATACTTGAGCCAAAGGCAGATGCTTAACTGGCTGAGCCACACAGGTGCCCCTAAATAAAAAACTTATTAAAAAAATCTAGGGATCCCTGGGTGGCACAGCGGTTTGGTGCCTGCCTTTGGCCCAGGGCGCGATCCTGGAGACCTGGGATCGAATCCCACATCGGGGTCCCGGTGCATGGAGCCTGCTTCTCCCTCTGCCTGTGTCTCTGTCTCTCTCTCTCTCTCTGTGTGACTATCATAAATAAATAAAAAATTTAAAAAAAATCTAAACTACGTGGCATTGACATGTAATACACACATATATACATACACATTTGCTTTTAGAAATGTTTTTGGATGTATGGGGGTACATTTTACATAGATAGATAGAGAAAGAAATACACATGTACAAAAATATTCCTTAGGGTTGTTATTTATAGCCAAAAGAAAACAATTTTAATATAAGTATAAGAGGAAAGTTTGAAAGGATACTGGATGGGTCGCCAATTCTCTAGGAATCTTGGGCAATAAAGGTCCGGAATCAACAGTAAGAAGGACAAGTCATAGCCAAATCATGCTACAGGAGCCTTCTTTCCTGCTACTCCTGCCTTTGGAAATGCTCTCACTGCCAGTCCTGGAAGACTTGGAATGCAGTTTAAAAGATGGATAATATTTACTACATATTCCCTTTAAGTCATTGTATAGATATATATGAACAAGTATATTTACACTAGTAAATATGAATATATCTTTATCCTACATAGTGAGTTGGTTAGTACAAGGTATGTAGTTCATGTCATGGATGGATTCAATTTTTCTCAAATAATCCACTGATTTTTATGATAAGATCCTGAGCTAACTTAACTCCAATTACAAGTAAAACTTTTAATGAAGTACATATACACAACTAAGGTATAAATTATAAGTGTATACAGCTTGATAAGTCTTCATAAACACATATATTTGGACATCCTAAAAGTCCCAGTTTATACCCTTCCCTTTTTTTTTTTAAAAGATTTTATTTATTTATTCATGAAAGACGCAGAGAGAGAGAGAGAGAGAGAGAGAGAGGCAGAGACACAGGCAGAGGGAGAAGCAGACTCCATGGAGGTAGCCCGACGCGGGACTCGATCCCGGGACTCCAGGATCATGCCCTGGTCCGAAGGCAGGCGCCAAACCACTGAGCCACCCAGGGATTCCCAGTTATGCTCTTCCTAATCACATTTAGGACTTTGCACAGATAACCAGTATCTTGACATCTCTTGCCACAGTTTTTTGTTTTTGAACTTTACAGAAATGGAACTATGCCAAATATTTAATTTTGTTGTAGCTTTTTACAGTCAGAATTATATTCATGAGACTTATCTATGCTACATTAAACAGTGCTTATTTTCCCTCATCACTGTGTAGCATTCCATTATAGGAATACATCACAATTTATTTATCCATTCTGTAAAGTTCATTTTCAACGTTTCCAAACTTTGGCTCTATCATTATTGCTGCTGTAAACATTCTTTTTGTTCGCACATGCACGCTTATCTTTTAAGTAAACATTTAGGAGTGAAAGCCCTAGGTCATAGGGTATGCATGTTTTAAGTTTTAACAGATACTAACAAATGGTTTTGAAAAACGTCTGCTTGGGCACTGGGGTGGCTCAGTGCATTAAACAACTGACTCTTGATTTTGACTCAGGTCATGATCTCAGGGTTGTGAGATCAAGCCCTGTGTCAGGCTCTGTGCTGGGTGTGGAGCCTGCTTAAGATTCTCCCTCTCCCTCTCTTTCCCCACCAAAAAAAAAGTTATTTTGCAAATTTACTCTTCCTTCAACTGTGTGGGAGGATTCTGGTTTTCCAAATCCTCCCCAGGGCTTGATATTAGCAGTTGTTTTTTGTTTTGGTTGTGAGTTTTCCATGAATGGGTTTGGGGTTTTTTGTTGTTGTTGTTTTAATATTTACCATTCGAGTGGTAGTTTCTAGCTTACGTGGTTTCTAGCTTATGTAGTAACTCACTATGGAATTAACCTGGTTTTCCCAGGAAAATTAATGAGTTAAAGCATCTTTCCATATGTTTATTGCACATTTTCTTTACTTTTTTTTTTTTTTTTTTTTTTTTTTGGTGAAATTGGCTGTTAAAGTCTTTTGGCCATTTTATTATTTGGTTGTCTGTTATTATTGCTTTCTAGTGCTTTCTATATTTTGAATGAGTAATTTTTCTATTATTTGTATCAGGAATATTTTCTCCTCACCTTTCTCTCTCTTTGCTGTGTTTTTTTGATTAATAAAGTTTTCAGTTTTGTTGAGGTCTAGTTTATCAATCTTTTCCTTTGTGGCTGATGTTTTTGTATGTATGTCCTACTTGAAACATGGAGATTCACTTGACCAAGCATCAACTATTGATAAAACCATAATCTCACCCATGTACTATAGTACATGGATTTTTTTTCACAAGTGACTGGATTTTCTATGGGTGTCTTTTTAAATTTCTCTATTCCGTTCACTGGTCAAGTTTGTATATGCTTGCTGGTATAGGAAACTACTGGCCTCTGTGATGATAATGGATACGAGAGACTCTACTTCAAGGCAAAGATCAAATCCAGCACACTCCCACAGAATATGGTCCAAAGAAAACACCAAAGCTGTGGTTGTAAAGTCCCTCTCTCACCTTTCCTTCTAATCAATTGCTAAGGATCTCAAATTTGTACTACTCTCTTCACTCTCACTGATACAGTTCAGGCGAAGGTGCGTTCTTGCCTAGGTTATTTCAATCCTTAACACTTGTTCTCCTTGCCTTCCCCACTGTTAACAGGATAATTATTCCTCTCTCTCACATCCTTTCCTACCAGGTGTGGCCCAGCTTCTCAAGATGAGAAGCAGCACCACTGCCCAAATCACCATTTTACCTCTTTCCTCTCTTGCATTTACCTTTTAGTAGAGTCAATAGCAGTTGCCCAAACCTTAAGGTTTAGTGACACAAACCTGTGCCTTTACCCTTGTGTTTCTTTTGTGAAGAATTTTCCACTCGCCTCCTGACAAGCTCTTATTCCTAAAGCCCCAGCTCAAATTATAAATTCTATATGAAGCTATTTCTCATTCCATCTGACAGAAATTAATCATTTGCTTCTATTTACTGGGTACAAACTGATATTATTTCTCTGGTATCATATCCATCTTCATATCCCAAATACCTGAGAAAGATTAGGTGCTTAATAAATATTGGTTGAATTGAATCAAGTTGATGAATTTCGATCTTCTTCTAACATTACTCACCTCTGTCCACATATACACACAAAACCAAATGGATTGGAGTTAAAAATTAAACGTTATAGTTTAGACATAGTACAGGATAAAACTGAATATTAAACCGGTATTTAGAATGCCTACTTTTAGAATATTTGAAGTGCTTATGAAAGTTTTTTGGTAAAGTTTTTTCCTTCAAGATTTGTATAAGTAATCTATACACCCAACTTGGAGCTCGAACTCACAACTTCAAGATCAAGAGTCACATGCTCTACCGACTGAACCAGCCAATGTCCCTTTAGTGAAGCTTTGTAAAGGGAGCACATTGAACCTCCACATAACTAAAACCCAGACACAATTATAAGGATGTTGTAACATTTGCCTCATCTCTCTTTTTTACACTTTTTTCCTTTGCTGAATAATCTTAAAGTAAATCAGTGATGGTGGGTCATTTCACTTTTATATATATCAGTATGTATTTTTAAAAATATATACACATTCTTACAAAACAATATTGTTATTATATCTGACAATTCTTTTTCAGTGTCACTTGGTGTCCAGTCTATAAGCAAGTATCTGTGATTATTATCTCAAAAATGCTATTATAGTTGGTTTGTTTGAATCAAGGTTAAAACAAGTTCTCTTCATTGTATTTGTTCTTTATGTCTCTTGAATCTCTTTTATTCTCTTTGTAGACCACCTTTTATTTTTCCCCTCATGTTACTGAATTTTTGTAAAAAGTAGGTTAGTGGTCTTAAAGAATATTTCACATTCTGGACTTGTTTACTTACTTCTCAGTGTCATTTAACTAATTTCTATTTATCTCCTATAAAGTTAGCTGTGGATCTTAATTAGATTTAGGCTTAAGGTTTTTATTTTGTTTCTTTGTTTTGCAAAAGCACTTTATAAGTAATGTTGTGTGTCATGTTGCATCACATTCCAGGACCACAATGACTGCTTGTTCTGTCATTAGTGATGCTAAGACCAATCAGTGGATACAGGTCCTGGCAATTTAATCCTCACTATGACATATCTCATAACCTTGAATCTACCATTTTCATTAATTTATTATCATTAACTGAATCCATTATTTATTTCATCAGGGCTTGCAAAACAAAGATTTCCTATTTTGTCATTCCTTCTATATCTTCCAGCTGGAATTCTACAGCAAAGGAGAACTTTCCCCCATCAATTAAAGATACCTGGATTATCTTGAAATATGCTGAACATAGGAAAAGCAGGATAATTAATGTTCTTCTTTTTAATGGTCCATGTTCAGAGTTGCCTTAGTTACTTCCAATGATGTCCAATGAGAACTTTTTTCCCGTTCTGTTTTGTATCATTTTGAATTCTAGATTTTTGTATTTTCGGTGTGTTTTAATTAGTTGCATTCTTTAGATTACTGGTACTCAAATTGCTCTTCCTTTGACCAAAGGCTTTGAGTATGTCTCCTGTTTTTTGTTTGTTTGCATTAGCCCATTTTTCTTGAAAACTTCCTTGTTTTCTGGCTTAAGATGTATCAGACTCTAGACTGGGAATCAGCTATTCCCCCAAGGAGCTCTGGGTACGGTTACTCATTGCTAATGGGTTGTCATTGATTCCAGGCTTTTTCAGTGGACAAAGCTTGAAAATATACAGTTTTCAAAACAAGACAAAATAATTGAGACTCTGTATAGATATTTCCAATTCGCATGTAACATTATAGTATTTTTACTTGATTTCTTTGATTTTTACCCTTATATCTATTTTTTCTTGCTTAAGCTTTTGACTCCTAATAGCACTAATATGATTTCTATGATTGCATTTTTCTAGACTCTACATAAAATAGATTTTAAATTCCAATTATATTGCATAATGAAATTTAGTATATAAATACTAATGTAAAAATGAAATAAGAATATAGAGCATATATAGAATACAGTAGACTGTATTCTTTTTTTTAAAAGATTTTATTTATTTATTCATGAGAGAGAGAGAGAGAGAGAGAGAGAGAGAGGCAGAGACACAGGCTCCATGCAGGGGGCCCGATGTGGGACTGCATCCTGGGTCTCCAGGATCACGCCCTGGGCTGAAGGCAGTGCCAAACCGCTCGCTGAGCCACCCGGGCTGCCTGGTAGACTGTATTCTAATGTCAACTGAAATCTCATCTCTGTGTGTTTATATTATAACTTTACTGAACTCCAAATTCTCAGTCAAGTAGAAAGAAAGAATAGAGGCACTCTTGACAGAAAATGACTCAGGAACTTACTTCCTATACAATCTATATTAAGGAAATTCTTGAAAATTTCCCCCAGTAAAATAAAATCAATTAAAATAAGATAAAATAAACCAAAAAATATTTAGGGAGGAGGAAATAGTACATTAACTTTATGAGCACAGAGTGGAGACTTCACCAAATGACAGACAGCTGGAAACCTAGCAACTAGTACAGAGGGGGAAAGGATCACCAAGGCCTTAGACAGGGAGACAGCTGAAACAAAAATATCAATTCCATGAACAGTTCCAATAGAATGCTTGAGATACTGAAATAATTTACAGATATAACAAAGGCACTATACAGAAGAAATTGAAAAAAGTACCTAGGAAAACTAAAAGCTCTGTGAGAAAGAATATATGATTATAGAACTTACAGTGGTTCTGCAGTGAGCTTCCCTAGCTCCTACTGATTTGATGTTGCTTAATGATTTTTAAGTTTTAGCATCTACACATGGATTAAGCACAGGAGATTTAATTACAGTTATGAAGAAGACTAAATATTAGCAACATTGCCTATAGAAAAGTACATATAGCAGAATTTAGAAGGGGAAGACTGGCAAAAGAAAAGCAGGTGCATCAATATCCTTATTCTACAAAGAAAGAAATCAATATATACTACCTATGAAATAAAGATTTTATTGTATTATTTAAATACACAAAGGACAGAATCATACAAAACTGAAACTAAAACTATTAAAATGTGTGCCCTTTGGGGAAGCAAGATAAGACTGAGGAGTATAGGACTGGGGCAGATAAGGGTTACTTTTTTTTTTTTTTTAAGGGTAAACCATTCTGTAATAATGGATTTATTTAATAATGTGCTAGAATACATTGATAAAATGATATTTACAGTAGTTGTAGTAGATGGCAGAAAATTTTCACTTCAAGTAATGTATCTCACCATATGAAGCTGGGGATTATCTCCCAGGATGCCAATTTAAGTTTAAATTATCAAAAGTAGTGAAACAATTATGGTCAGTATAGAAGCTGGAAAATATAAATATCACCTGTCAGTAATTAGTGTGATTAATATAAATAATATAAATGAAATAGGATCTGTATTAAGAAAAATGTCCATACTTGATAGAACTGTGAGTCCAAAGAAGAAAATGGCTTACTCATTATGAGAAACAAATTTCATAAAAAGCAATACTTAGACATATCTATAGATCTAAAAAAAGATGTGAAATTTAAAAAAAGACAGAGATTACAACAAACATCCAGTCAGGCTTCCTTTTTAGGTTGACTCACAGAGACAAAGAAATTGGACTTCCTAGGACTTCCCTTTCCTGACATTTGGTGAATATGAATATTCATGAACACTTACATAGGGTTGAAAAAAAATAGTAGTGATTCAAGAATTTGAAATGGAAACCAGTTCTTGTTCTCCTCTGAAGAAAACAACAACAAAAAAATCTTAGATATTCAAGTGTTCAAAAAAGTACCCACCAATGAAATCCATATTTTGAAACAAACCCTTAAAGAGAAGATAGATAGTGTGGGGTAGACATTAAAACCAAGGGTTTGAAACCATTATCTCCTGGTTCAAATGTTGATTCATTTCAGTTCCTGGTTGCAAGAGACTGGTCTTGAATTTCTAGAAATTCGAGTTATCTGACAGAAGAAAATTCAATTCCTCTCTGCAAAATAATCATGTAATACTAAGCCACAATTTATCTCTACTTTATATGAAGCATTAAACAAAGAGAAATAGCCAGAATGAACATCGAAACACATATACACTCAAAATTTCAGAAGAAACTGTAAGAGACATAGGTCATAAAGAAAAAGTCATACATATGTAACTAGAATCCCAGAAAGACAGCACAGAAAGAATGGAAAGACCAATATTTGAATAAATAACAGCTGTATATTTTGCTTAACTCCCAAAAGACATCAAGTCATGGAGTCAAGTATCGTTACAAATACCAAACAAGATAAATACAAGGAAGAGCTGAGCATAGTAAAACTGCCAAAAACCAAAATAGAAGCAAAATCATGAGACCAGAAAAATGACAAGATATGTAAAGAGAAGAGATAATAACCCTATCAGGTGATGTCTCAAAAGGTACAGTGGAAGGCAGATTGTATCCTCAGGGTAGCAGATAGAAAATAGCTGCCAACAGAGAGATGTCTGTGCCCAGCAAATACACTCTATAAAAATGATGGTGAAAAGACCTATTTTCAGACACTGAAACTTTGAGAATGAACCACTAGCACATCTGTAACAAAGAAAAAGACTTCAAGCAAAAGAAAAATGGTCCCTGGTGGAAACTTGGAGGTGCAAGAATGAATACAAAGCAATAAGGGTAAATTTAGGTTACTATAAAGGAATATTAAATATATAAAATAACAATAATTCTGTTTGGGAAATTTAAAATGTAGAGAAAATTAAAATTCCACAAGCCATTACTGTTATTGAAATAAAGCTGGTCCTTAGTTCCTGAGGGAGTTAACCAATTTTTTCTTTACACTTACTTACGCCTTATGTACAGCTCATCAGTACCTCCCCTTCCTGGTGAGGCCTGCACTCTAATTTTATCCTCCCAGGACCTCTAATTCTGTTGAAACTCTTTTCTTCTCAGCCTCTCAGCCATATCTTCTAGATTAGTAAGTTCCCAGAGAGTAAAAGTGGTCTCAAATACCATAAACCTTGACTCCCTTGGTAGCTATCCAGTTCTTCATTTTATTTTCCAAAATTTGGTCCAGGTGTTTTCTATAGGCAGTTTCGTCCAAATCACATAGTCTGCCATTCCCAGAAATGCTATGTACATTTAAAAACTTGATAATTATCCTCTTTATTATTAAAATTTCTCTTTTCCAGATCACTAGAGTGTAAAGTAAATACAGAAAACAATCATTAAGAGATATAAAATTAGAGAAATAAGGCAACACAAGAATACAACATAATGCAAGGCAGTTGAGGCAGCAAAATAAAAAGGCTGTCTGATACAACAACCAATATAAACTGAAAAACTTACAAGACTAAAGTTGAGCAGATGAAAAAAATAAATCCATCTAAGTATTATTTATGAGAAATACACATGAAGTATAATTCAGGACGCTTACAAGAAAAAATAAAGAAATACAGAGCATATACACATGCAATTAAAAGGGGAATTCATTTTATTACTTTTTATTAAAGTAAAATATATGATTAAAAAAGTAGTAAGTCAATTAAAAATCTACATGAATGATTCCTCTATAATAAATATATGACTGTCAAATCACATAACTGTGTTGAAATATTAAGGAAAACTATATAACTGGCAAGAAAAATTGTAACATAATTTCCTATTTTTAGCAAAAAAGAAAAAATAGACTAACACAAAAAAGAATGTGAATCAGTGGTTGTAAAACCTCAGAGTGTATCAGCATCGCTTAGGGGGCTCTGAATGTGTAGATGCTGGTTGAACCTCCACAGATTATTACAACTGGCGGAGGTGGGTCTCAGATATTGTTGGTTTTTAAAAATCTCCCAGGAGATTGCAATGCGCAACCAGGACTGAGAGCTGATAATGTAGAGGTAGAGAATCTGAGTGTTATTTTAATAACATTGATATCACCACTATAAAATTCTGTATCCTGTAGAGGATATGTCTTTTTTTCCAAAAAGATTTTATTTATTTACTCATAAGAGACACAGAGAGGGGCAGAGACATAGGCAGGCTCCTTGCAGGGAGCCTGATGCAGGGCTTGATCCCAGGACCCTGGGATCATGACCTGAGCCAAAGGCAGATAGATGCTCAACCACTGAGCCAACCGGGTGCCTTGAGGATATCTCTTTAAAAGAATACCCATTGGGATCCCTGGGTGGCGCAGCGGTTTGGCGCCTGCCTTTGGCCCAGGGCGCGATCCTGGAGACCCGGGATCGAATCCCACATCGGGCTTCCGGTGCATGGAGCCTGCTTCTCCCTCTGCCTATGTCTCTGCCTCTCTCTCTTTCTCTCTCTGTGACTATCATAAATAAATAAAAATTAAAAAAAAATAAATAAAAGAATACCCACAAATTATTTATACAATTGCTCATAAAGTCACAAAGAGTCTTCAGTAAAATCCATAATGTAAAAATGATGTAGTGTGTGTTCTGTAGTAACAGGTTAAAATGACATTGGGAATAAAATTTAAAATATGCTTTAACAACTCATGACTCAAAAATTGAAACTATAATTTAAAATAATATTTAGAAAATAGAGAAACTATAATTATATAATTTTGAGTACTTATAATTCATTATGAACATATATAAAATATATAGCTAACATTTTCTTCAGAGAAAAATTATTACTGTGTTATTTAATTATTAAATGAGATAGAGAATGGAGAGGAAAGAATAAAAGCATCTAGCTTCATTCACTCTATTTAGTGGAGAGACATAGCCAGAGAGGAGAAAAAGGCAAATGATCTAGTTAATCTCGTCAACTAGACTTCTGAGTAAACAGACTAACAATATTTGCTAGGAGGAAGAAGCTTATCTATAGAATTCCCCTTGGGAAAATAGACCAGCTAAAGGGTTACCTAGAGTAAATAAAGACAGCATCTAGGAAATATGATGCATGTCTCACTGGAAAATTGCTTATAAGCTAAAACAATTCTCTGGGTATTAAATGGATATTTTGTCTAATTTAAATGCTCCTCCTGCTAGGTGAAATAACTTGTGAACTCTGTTTGGAGACATCATCTATTTTTTGGACTGGAAAATGTATGTTTGATATAAGAAGAAAGCATCTGAGAAATTGCTCAGTCCAAGCAAATCCAAGTCCAAGTCCTTTGGAGTCCTATATCCTCGAAATTGCTAGTAAAGCTTAATACTGAGTAAGATGTTTGATCTGAACATATCATCAGATGTGACTATTCAATTATTTGTATTAGCTCAGAAAATAAATGAAGAGGAAATAAATGAAGTAGCAGTGTCTCCAAAATATTGGAAATAATGTAATAAATTTATGGAAAGTAAGAAAATGGTGAAAATTTCTAAAATTTGTGAATAAGGAAACAAAAATTAGCTGCATGGATAAATCCAAGAGCTAATCTCTGAAGAAATAATCAAATTAATAAATGATCCATTTACTGACTCAGAAGGATAACTATGGAGCTCTTTTTCTCTATAGCTCCCTTATCTCCGGCATTTAGATTTCAGATGCATCAGTTTACCCAAGCTGTGATCTCTCTGTCTCTCTCCTCAACTCAGCTAGTCTGTTATGATCTGCTTGGCTTCTCTGTCTCTGCACTGGAATCTGGAAAGGTCCTCCATGCAGTAAGCTGGGCTGTCTCAGGACTGGCTTCCTTTGTTTCCTTTTTCCCCCAGCACTTAGTCCTGCTGTCCAACGTCTTAAAACAGATGTTTCATTTGCTTTTCCAGTTTTATCGTTGTTCATGATAGGAAGACCTGTCTGTTACCATTTACTTACTCATGACACGAAAAAGTATATTTAAAGCAAGAAAAACAGAGCAGCCCCGGTGGTGCAGCGATTTAGTGCTGCCTGCAGCCCAGGGCGTGATCTTGGAGACCCTGGATCAAGTCCTACGTCGGGCTCTCTGCATGGAGCCTGCTTCTCCCTCTGCCTGTGTCTCTGCCTCTCTCTCTCTCTCTCCCTCTCTCTCTCTCTGTGTGTCTCTATGAATAAGTAAATAAAATATTTTAAAAAAATAAATAAATAAAGCAAGAGACATATAAAGAAGGGAGCAGGAGAAAAACACTATTTGGAAAAAGAAGTAAAAAGAAAGGCAAGAAAACCCCTCAAATCCAGTAATGAGTAAAAAGATAAAAGCTCATATTCTAATGCAAGTAATGAAATAATAAATGCCCTCAAAAACAGAAACAGGACTGATTTAAAAATTCAAGTCAAGGGATATATGTACTAGGCTTATAGCAGTGTCATTTACAATAGCCAAACTATGGAAGTAGCCCAAGTGACCATTGATAGATGAATGGACAAAGATGTGAGATACATATCTACACACACACACACATACATATATACACAATGGGATATTATTTAGCCATTAAAAAAAGAATGAAATATTGCCATTTGTAAAAACATGGACAGAGCTAGAGAGTATAATCCCAAACAAAATAAATCAGTCAGAGAAAGACAAATACTATATGATTTCACTCATGTGAAATTTAAAAACAAAACAGGGGAGCCTGCATGGCTTAGTCGGTTAAATGTCTGGCTCTTGGTTTTGGTTCAGATCTTGATCTCATGGGTGGTGGGATTGAGCCCCACCTCCTACTCTGTGCTCATGGGGAGTCTGCTTGAAAATTCTCTCTCTCTGCCACTCCTCCCACTCTCTCTCCTCACTCTAAAGTAAATGCATTTTAAAAAATAAATAAAATAAATTCAAAAATTAAAAAAAAGGGAAAAAAGAGAGACAAACCAAGAAATAGACTCTTAACTATATAAAACTAACTGGATGGCTATCAGAGAGAGGTGGGTGGAGGAATGAGAGGGACCAGTGGATGGGGATTAGACTACTTATCATAATCAAAAAATAAATAAAATAAAAATACAACTCAAAATACACTGCAAAAATAAATAAAAGTAGATAATCTCCCACCCAGTCTCATAAAGAAAGAGAAAAGAAACTGTGGAAAAAAAAGAAAAAGAGGCAGAGCAGATATAACAACTTACTTATAATAACATACAAAAAAACTTTATTTTTAAAGATTTTATTTATTTGAGAGAGAGAGAGAGAATGAGAAGGAGAGGGAGAGAGAATCTGAAGTAGACTCCACACTGATCACAGAGCCTGATGTGAGGCTTGATCTCACACCCACCACATCATAACCTGAGCCAAAAACGAAGAATCAGATGCTTAACCAACTGAGCCACCTAGGTACCCCTGAAAAATCTTTTAATTATATATTTTTACAAGTCTGTACTTATTTAAAATGTGGATAAAATTTATTTCTACAAAAATACAAATTGCCAAAATTAAGACAAGAAATGGAAGAAATACAAAAATAACAACCTTGGAAGATATTGGAAACATTCTGTATGTTAAAAATAAACAAACCAGAAAAGCCCATGTTCTTATCCCTTTCACTTCCTTAACATGATGATCTCTGACAATTTTGTAGACAAGTTAATTTAAATCTACAAAAGAACTTCAAATTTTAATCAGTTTAATAGTTCAAATCAATAGGAAAAAAATGAAAACTCCAGAATTTTTTTTTGAAAAGCTAGTATTTATCTGATGCCAAATATTCAATCATGGTTGATCAATAAGGCAAAAAGACCAAGCTATCTAAAATTCATCAAACAGAATAAATGTAAAGGTTTATTTGGGAAATTTTAAAAACAACATAAACAACAGGGCACAGACTAAAATTCTTAAAGTATAATTGTATAATAAAAAATACTATATATAAATGAAGTCAATACACAAACTCATTGATGAATCAAACTTGTGGATCTTGAAAGAGACCTAAATGTATTTGTAGAAAATAAAGGTAAAAGTGATATTTTTTTAACAGAAAAGAATGACTTATTCTTTTTTTAAATATTTTTAAAAATATTTTAAAATATATTTTTAAATATTTTATTTTTAAATAAATATTATTTATTCATGAGAGAGAGAGAGAGAGGCAGAGACACAGGAAGAGAGAGAAGCTGGCTCCATGCAGGGAGCCTGACATGGACTCTATCCCAGAACTCCAGGATCATGCTCTGGGCTGAAGGCAGGTACTAAACCACTGAGCCACCCAGGGATCAAGAATGAGTTATTCAAAATTATTTTGAGAATAACTGAGTAACACAAAATATATATAAAAATCTCATCTTACCTCATACTTTACAACAAATTCCTGGTGGCTTAAAGATTATATTAAAAAATGGAGTTTTGGAAGCCCTAGGAGGAATAGAGGAGAATATTTATGTAATTTTGCAGGCATCTGGTAATCCTTACATATTGGAGACATACCTTGGCACTCTTGTTTGTAAAACTCAGTTTAGGAATGGCTGTCTAGGAAACTGACAATTATTTACAGAAACTGAGTTCCGAAAGGACTTCCTTTTGTGAATTGATAAAGCACAGGACATCTTTATGACTTAGACTTTCCTCAAAACTCATCCTAAAGATCAAGTTTTCAACCAGAGGGGTACTAATTATTCAAAATTATTCAAGGAAGTAGCAAAAACTACTAAATAGTTCTGTGTCGGGTCTCTCTCTGCAAGGGTCTTTAGCCTCACATGCTAACAATTGATACATCCTTACTGTGGTACTGCCAAAGTCAACGCTGGAGTGGGGGGAATGGGGAATACCCAGTGCCTTAGGAAGTTGCCTTTGGTGAAGTCAGTTTTGATATATATGCAATTTTTCAATGATCAAAAAGAGAAATGGCAGATGTTGCATAACTGCTTGCAGCTTTTAGTGTTTATGGAGGCATTTTAATAGTCTCATCAGTTTAAGTGGTGAAATAAAATACATTCATTATTAATAAATTTACAAAAGCATTAATATGTATAAGGAATACATAAATAGATATAGGCAAAGTATAAAATAACCAAACTGGGCTCAAAAAGGGTACATTCCCATATATTACCAATATATTTTTTAAATACTAAAATGCCTTTTAATATTTAAATAGTTTTCATGCTATATAAAATTGCCTTTTCATACACTATATCATATTGTTAAATAATCTTCTATTTGATATTAATCAGTGATAGCTCTTTTTCCTCATGGTCTCAATATTTATACCTCAGTTAGTGAAACATACACTCTGCCCTCAGTGGTTCTTTAAAAGGGGCACGTGGCCAATTTGTTTTAAACAAATATTACACTAAATAAAACCACATGTGGTTAAGAAATAAATGAGCTTTAGTCTTCTCAAATACTATGTTTTTTAATTAGTGAAGAGAGATACATATTGTTATTTTTCATGCCTTAATTATCAGTCTCTTCTTCTTTGGATTAGGAAATGAAAAACTCATGAGAGAGATAATTTTGAAACACATAGTAAACTCATTTATTTTGTCTTTGAATAGAGACAGGGTCAAAATTCATCCTGTACTCTAGCAGCTTTGTTTGTCAACATCTTTCTGTGTGTTCCTCACTATTCAGGTCTATTTCCTGTCACTAATAAAGTTGTTGTGCATAAAACAGACTTAAGACTTTTTGTTTTGTTCTCTCTGAAAATAAATGGTGATTTTCTTTTTTCTCCTCAAGAAACATGCCACAATATAGAAGTTTTACAGAAAATGGAGAAAAATCATTAGTTGTTTCCCACCTTCCCTTCTTTGTAATGGGTACAATGGAAAGAGAAATTTGAAAACAAGCAAAAATAAAGTCAGAGTAAGATCAAGTTCAACTGACTAGAGTGTCTTCCTCTTGTTCTCTTTTAAAGTATTTTCCCTTCCAAGCTTATCAAGGAATATATCACCAAAATGATCTATCTACTATTAATGTCAGACTCAATGTGGGTTGTTTTTTTTTTTTTTTTTGCAGTGAGAGATGCAAGGAAAATTGAAAGACAGAATTAAGAGGAAGCTAGGAGCGAAATTAGTATTTTCCCTTTAGGATCATTCATAAAATATTTGCTTCTTTGCAGAGATATGAGAAAATAAACAGTTTTATTTCACAGAATAGGAATTCAATATCAACTTTTGTTTAATACCTTAGAAACAACAGGGAGGGCAAAACCATCCATCACATACAACCCATAATAAAAGCTTTTAAAGTAATAGGAAGGGCTTCCACTCAGCTAGTCATCTAAATGGGAGCTAAAAAATAAAGAGAAATTCGAAATGACCACTAAATAAATAAGGCTAACTCTTGGACATCAACTTTTTTAAACAACTAAATGCCATTTAAGCCACATCTCTGGAAAAATGCTTCAGAATTAAAATCTGGGAATTCAACAAATCAAGAAAACAGAAAACCCAAACTATGTGGGGAAAAGTACATTTGTAATACTACTACAATGATAATAACCAAAAGTTCCACAAAGAAACCTTAAGTAAGTCCCTTCAAGACATTTCAGGCATTGTTTATCATGCTATGCACATTATACTATCAAAACACTGTTCTTGAGAGTATAGACTCTCAGCTTCTATTGAGAGGTGTTTGGTGATACTTAGAAGAATAATTTCTGTCTTTATATTTTGAGGTGGCCATCCCAAATCTAAGTATTTATACCAAGATATACTGGGAAATCTATGAAACAACTCATGTTAAAGTATTTTATTATGCCATTACTTGTAAGAGTAGAAGATCAGAAACAACCCAAATACGCGTGAAATGGACAATGAACAAATGAATGTACATTAACACAGTGAAACACTATGCAACAGGAATGAAATATACAGAAATGAAAAAGACCTCTATATACAGAATGATCTTCATTATATACTGTTAGTTGAAAAGAGCAAAACATAGAATAGTGCACAAAATATCCTACCTCTGGGAAAGAAAGAAATTATATGTAAATACATATAAGCACAGTTTTACAAAAACTAGAAGCATAAACTAAAAATTAGAATGAATGTTAACCTATAGAGAATAGGAAGAAACATGTATAAAAGGACAAGGGAAAAAAGGAAGATTTAAAAAAAATAAAACTTGTTATATAGTTTTGCATTTAAAAGTGTTTTATAACACCTAAAATCTATTAAAAATTAGGAAACAATATCTAAAAACTAAAAACCAAACCAAAGATGTATTATTATAAATCATATGGAGGTAAGGATCTTTTTAAAGTAGGCTCTATATTAATGTGGGGCTTGAGCTCACAACCCTGAGCTTGAGAGTCACATGTTATACTGACTGAGACAGCTAAGCATCTCAAGGGAAGAATTTAAAAAAAAAAACCCAAAAACCTTTAGAATACACTATTTTGACTGTACATATTTAGTGGAAAATATTCTAAGTACAGTTAGAACCACAAAGAATTCTTAGACTTCAGTCATTAGTCTAAGGGAGTGGTAATATTGATATTATAATTTAGAAACTATATATTTATAGATTAATGCAAAATATTTTGTTGGTTGAGAAACGCAATTCAGCCTAGAAGAAAAGTGATACAATTATAAAATATCAATGTTGAATAAAAGAACTGCAATCTGGGGGCACCTGGTGGCTCAGTTGGGCATATGATTCTTGATTTTGGCTCAGATCATGGTATAAGGATGCTGGGATCGAGCCTGAGTTGGGCTCCCACTCAGTGGGAGTCTGCTTGGATTCTCTTTCTCCCTCTCCTTCTGCCCCACCCCCCAACTCTCTTTCTAAAATAAATAAAGAGATAGATATTTTTTTAAAAAGTACTGCGATATTAAATTTGAATTGGAAATGTAAGTATGAACTCTTGTTATTTTTCCTTTCCCAAACATACTTATGACAACTATAGCAATAGCGATGAGCATATCTAGTGGCCAGATTGTGGTCCTTAATCACGACTAGAAGCCAGAGATCCTTGGAGTAATTCATGGAATGATTCCATATCTGGGGTGAAAAATACCTAAGGTGAGATTGAAATATCTAGTTGCAATACAAAACAAGAACTGTCAAAGAATAATGGATTCTGTCAAAGGGACACAGGAACAAATATAGAGGAAATCTCTTGGCCAAGTTTGAAACAATTTGCCCATGAAAAAGAATAATGAGTACACGCTATTGTAACAGATTGAATATATGAAAATTCATGTGTTTATAATATTATATGAGGGGGCAGGGAAGACAAAATAGCAAACAAAACCACCACGGACACATTGGAAGCAACTAGAGGATCAGCCCCTTAATCATAAAATAGATAGACAAAAGGAAAGTTTTAAATATTTATGCTCTCTTTTCACAATAAACTGTATTTCTTACTAACTAAAAAGCCCAAGTCAATGAATGAGGGACTCTGTGTGGGGAAAATAGGAAGAAACTATAGAAATAGAAAAGAGGGTAGGGATAATATGAAAAGAATAATAATAAAAAAAAACAGAGCGGCGTCTGGTGGCAGCTGCCTTAGTCTTAGGTCATAATCTCAAAGTCCTGTGATCAAGCCCCACATCAGGTTCTCTGGTCAGCAGAGAGTCTGCTTCTCTCTTTGCCCCTCCCTCTACCACTCATCCTCTTAAAAAAAAAAAAATCTAGAAAACACCAGTTTTCAACCTCCTGAGAAATAATTGATTCAGGCCATCATTTTCAATGGATGAAAAATATCTGATGAAAAATTGATAGTGAATCTCATAATGATGGGCGCAGTCTACCACCCCCTGAATCCACTGATCAAGCTTAGCATTACTGAAAGTGAACAATAGATATTGCTTCCCTCTTTATAGAAGACAACATGAGGTACATAACATCATTCTTTACCTCCCCCCCAAAGAAAGGAAACTTGAATGTAATCAAGATTATATCATTAACTTCTATTTATAGGAAATTTAAAGAACAGAGAAACAAATTAAACCACGCTGAAAGGAACTTAATGGACAAATCTAAATAGCAGGCATTCAAATAGGGGAACTGACTCAGCTTCTGTGAAAAATAAATAACATGGAGGGAAAAAGAGGGAGGCCCAGCTTTTGATTAAAAAGTCATAAAAGACATGACACTGTAAAATGTGAAGACTGTTTTCATTCTGATTGGAACACATCAACAATAGAATACACTGTTTTTTAAAAAATATTATAGAAATATGAGCATGAATGATGTATGGATATTAAGAAATTAAGAATTTTTTATGTTTCACAATGGCTTTGTGATTATGTAAGAAAATGTCCTCATAGATGCATGATGAAGAATGTATGGGAGAACTGTCATGAAGTCTGGACTTTAAAATACTCTAGTAAAAAACAATGACAAAAAAAGGACAAATGAAGCAAATATGGGAAACTCTTAATTATTTAATCTGAGTGATGGTTATAAAGGGGTTAGTTGTACCATTCTATTTTTTGCATATGTTTTTAAAATTCCACAGTAATATAAATTGCAAAAAAATAAAAAATTAATGCAACTAACTCATTTTTAAATGTTGCCATTGGTTGGGTGTGGTTAGATAAATAAATGAAAGATCTGGAAAACAATGATGCTCATATTTTGAATTCAGTTATTGCACAATTCTTAGTTCCAGGTGAAGTGAAAGCAAAAATGTAGATCTTATTTAGTGGGTATATAAATGGGAGCCTGTGCTCTGAATTTTTAATAAGACATAGACTTTCAGAACTTCAAGCAAATTGGCTCGCCTAATATATTAAATACTAATATGGAAAATCAAATGTACAAAAAAATGGGCTACCAAAAGAACCACATGATAGAAAAAAAAAGTTTTTTCAAAAAAAATCTTCATTTTTGAAAAACTGTTTTTCTGGGTAATTAA
Source organism: Canis aureus (assembly GCF_053574225.1). Classification (NCBI taxonomy): domain Eukaryota; kingdom Metazoa; phylum Chordata; class Mammalia; order Carnivora; family Canidae; genus Canis; species Canis aureus. The sequence continues at coordinate 54,013,165 of NC_135621.1, forward strand.
TGTATTTTACTAATATAGAATAGATGAATGTCAACCCAGTATTACCTTCAAGAGAAGAATCATGAATTTAAAGCCATAACAACTTTAAAAAACCAAACCACTGGGTGTCTACACTGTCTCCAGGACTGTTATTAGCCAAGGAAATACTGTGGTGTCTGTACCTGAGAAGCCAGTAATTCAATAGGAAACAAAGATCTGAGCATTTAAGATGTACAAGTTGAGTCTGGAGTAATGTGGAATAGAAAGCCAACTTAAAGATATTTAATGAGTGTATTCCTAGGAGGAAAAAATGTTTGAATAAAGAAATGCTTGTAGTGAAGATCCACATGGAAATTTATGAAGTCCCATGATTAGGTCAGTGTTGCCAGAGCTACAAAGCAAGGCACCGAGTGTCAGATGGATCTTGCTTTGAAAGAAAAGGCAGCTCCAGTGATTAGAAAAGTATTATGAATTTCTGAAAGAATATGAAATCATGTTATTGCAGATGATACCAAACTACCTAAAATTCATTGACCAAAAAAGAACAAAGAAGCAAAACATACATATAAGCTAAGTACATGGTGATACATTGCTGAAGAAAAATGAAACCATGTTAAAATCAAATGGCTTTTCACAATTCTTTCTATTCAATTGAAAACATAACATATGTGTATTGCTTTGTGTATTGAAAATACGTATTTTATGAAATAAAATATGGAAGTTAGATACCTGGAAAAGTGTGCCACTGCCTAAGCAACCACATGATGGCCAGGGCAGGGAAAGGTGTCTTGTACTTGTACTTCCTGACCACCCATCTAATTAGTAATTAAGCTCCCTATCTTGAAACCCATGTGTTTATAGATAAGCTTATAAAAATGAATGATGAGGTACTATCTTTGGGGTACGTGGGTGTCTCAGTGATTGAGCATCTGTCTTTGGCTCAGGTTGTGACCCCAGGGTCCTGGATCGTTTCCACATTGGGCTCCCCCACAGGATGTCTGCTTCTCCCTCTTGCCTGTGTCTCTGCCTCTCTCTCTGTCTTTCTTATGAATAAATAAAACCATTTTTTTAAAAAAAGAATAGGTACTATAATTTCTTCAGTTATTGTTTTTGAAATTTTGCATTGTGCATAACCTTCAGGCACATATAAGAAACCATATTTTAGGGATCCCTGGGTGGCGCAGCGGTTTAGCGCCTGCCTTTGGCCCAGGGCGCGATCCTGGAGACCCAGGATCGGGTCCCGCGTCGGGCTCCCGGTGCATGGAGCCTGCTTCTCCCTCTGCCTGTGTCTCTGCCTCTCTCTCTCTCTGTGACTATCATAAATAAATAAATAAAAATAAAAAAAAAACAAACCATATTTTAATAAAATTATAAGGTGTATCATTTTACAAAGTAAAAATCCTATCATACTATAAATGCCTAACCTTTTTTCACACATTTTACATAAGTTTATCTTTGCATAAAATGGATTTCCTTAAGTTGGTCCCACCTCCACTAATAATTAATTGGACATTTGCTCAATTTTGCAACTGCAAGCCAACTTAAGACTGTACATTTCTATACTCACATAAAAGACTTAGGACATAACAGTTGTCACGGCACTGAAAATAGTTATTAAATCTCAGAAGGCAATGTTCCAGAAGTTAGTTTTCTAAGCAATTAGAGCTGACATCCAAAAATACTAACTAATATGACAACACTATCAATTTCTTCAAGATACCAGTGTGAGATTTTTAACAAGGAAGCATATATAGGAAAAATACAGAAAATCAAGAAGCAAGAAATTAAGTATTTTTTACATTATAAAAAATATTTTAAATGAGGTTTTCACAAGATTTTTTATATTTTAATTTTGTATCCATTTCAGATTATTGATGGTAATATTTTTAAAATGACAAATTTACCTTGAGTATAAATTTCTCAAATTCTAGGCCTATTCATGGAAGGCATTCAAGCAATGAAATTTCCTGGCCTACGTCTCAATAAGCTAACTATAAAACCAGACTGATAGCTAATGTTTTCTACTTAACTCAAATATTCTTAACATTCAATCCACAAAGAGAGTGGAGTAGTTGAGCATGCATTCCTTTGAATTAAAGAATTTAGCAGGTCCATTTAGCAGCCTTACTATAGAAAGAAGCATAACTCTAAATTTTAAAAAACATAGGGTTGGCATCAGCAACTGAGAACATCAGTAGAAAGTAAAAGATGAGGTTGATGGCTTATAGGAATTCAGTTGAGGGAGAAGATGGAGAAGCAAATTAATGTAATAAAGACAATGAGGAAATTCTGCAGTTATTATTTTATGTTTGCTATGAGTACGTATGCTTGCTTTTAACATTTTACACAGAATTGTCAATTAAGGTTTTAGTGCTTTAATATGAAGAGCCTGTGGTCTAAGATAAACCATATATTGATGATAAAATGGTGGGTTAATTTCCAAATGAACCTCATGTTAAGTATGAGATAATACGTTGTGCTGCATGCAAAGGCAGTTACAGGTTTAATATATTTGGTGTTCATACATCAATCTTGCTAAATTGATTATTGCAAATTATCTCACAAATGTACCCGCGATTCAATGGCAAAGCCTCAAGTGGAAAACTGGCAGGTTTCATTCAATAAAAGTAACATAGAAATTTATTTTATTTTTACTCAAAAAAGGATTCTTAAAGAATATTTAAGGATGTCCAGATATGATAATCAATACTCACTATATTAAGCTTCCAGTGACTTCATACAGCATCTAATGGACTCAGTGAAGACTAGTTATTAAAGAAAGTTTTAAAAACATGCTAGATCCTAGTCTTGCTATGGTTTCTTCAGTCCAACAATTTAGTTCTCTTCAATGTAAGTTTCTGCAACAGCACTGCATCCTGACAGAGAGGAACCATTTTTATACTCATATGAAAATAAGAAAATGAGTTCTATTTCTAGTTTTTATCTATAGGCTTCCCTTAGTAACAAATCTTTTAGAGTGTAAGGGTATTCAGGGTACCTTGAAATGATATATGTACAGTTTTTTAATTTCTGGGGAATTTAACCTATAAGCTTTCTCAGAAAAGAGGAAAGCAGCCTTCCCTGAAAATGGGAAAGTTTCTCTCCTACCCCTCCACCCCAGGTTTCAATGCTTTTTCCTTTTGCCTACTTCTCAAAATCTCAAAGGCTTCATTATTCTTCATCGGCATTACTGAAGGAAGTCACTTTTGTTGCACATATTCTTCTTATGAATATATAAATTTCTAGAAGTTGTTCAATTAACTAGATGAGGGGAATCCTTTTGACCTACCCGTTAAATATCTTACAATGTTGTTAATTAATACCTCAGTAAATCTAGACTCCTAGGGAAGATTGTGGAATAGGAGGACCCTTGGCTCATCTTTTCCCACTGATACAACTAGATAACACCCACATCAATGTAAATAACTTAGAGAGTGACCCAAAGACTGACAGAACAGACTCTCTACATCTAAATCCAAATAAAAGGCCACATCAAAAAGGTAGGAAGGGCAGAGACATGGTCAGGAGCTAGATGGACTTGTAGGACTATCCCCAGGTACAAACCTGTTCATGGTGGTGAAAGAGGAGAGAAACAGACCCCTACATGAAGGACATCAGGCATGGAGGACCCACATAGGGGAGACAAATCGCCATAACATTTGGCTTTGAAGACCAGAGCAAAAGAAAGATAGGCAACTGAGTCTCTACCCTTAAAGAGATAGCACAATAAATCGCCTCACTGAGATACAGCATAAAAGTAATAGTTTGAAAAACACCTGGGTTATACAGGAGTAAGGTTTATTTACTAATATCAGAGCTTGTGCTGTAGGGGCAGGGATCCTTGGGAGAGTTCTCTAAGAACAAAAGAGCTGGCAGGACCTTTTCCCTCCCCTGCCCCTGAGCCTAGGCACATGGACATCTGTAGGAACAGTGTAGCTCCATTACTCACTACCTATCTTGGTAATAGCACACCCTGCCCCTGCATTCTCCTACAGTCACAGCCCCTCTAGCTAGGCCTTTGCTCTAGGGCCCCTCCCACAACAGACCTTTACAAACCTTGCTAACATTGCCACCCCTGCTCCCAGGTTCTCCTGGGGACCTTCCCCTTTTAATATGCTCTTGGCTAGAGCCCATCCAAAGCAGTGCCACTGTCTGGCAGGGTATAAACAGCCCCAACAGAACCAGTACCACTCCCAAGTCACTCTTGCCTGAGACAGGGTAAGATAACCACATGCACCCCAGTCCCATTGAAGTCCTATCACAGTCCCAGCAGTGTGCTGATGGCAGACATTGGGTCTGACTACAGGACTCAACCACCAACAAAACCTTCTTGGGACAACACAGGGAAAGTACCCAGTAGTTTGTTGCTACCACATCTCTGGCAAATCCCTGGTCTGACTCAACTCAAGCCCAAGGCAGCCCCAGACTGGTCCACTAAGAAGACAGAAACCAAACCTTGCCCACAAACAGGAAATGAGAACCATTGCAGATAACTGGACTGAGGGCAGATGTGGTTCAGCCACAATAATAGGACACATGCAACACACATGGAATACAACCCCAAATAACTAGGTTCTGGTGAACATGGGACATTGCATTGCAGGGCCCTATAGGACCTCTTCTTCATAAAACTACTATTCTCAAGAGTAGGAGACATAAGCTGACTTTCCTAACACATAGCAACAGATAAAAAGAGTCAGACAAAATGAGGAGACAGAGGAATATATCCCAAATGAAAGAACAGGACAAAATCATAGCAAGAGGCCTAGGCAAAAACAGAAATAAGTAATATACCCAATAGAGAATTAAAAGTATTGATCATAAAGATATGCACTGGACCTGAGAAAAGAGTGGAGGGCATCAGTGAGACCCTTAACAAAGAGACAGAAAATATAAAAAAGAATCAATCAAGATGAAGAACACAATAACTTAAATTAAAAATACACTAAACATAAATAAATAAATATAAAGAGCAGACTAGAGGAAGCAGAAGAACCTATCAGCAATCTGGAAGACAAAGTAATGGAAAGCAATCAAACTAAACAAGAGAAAAATGTAGTAATAAATGAAAATGGACTTAGGAAATTCAGCAACAGTCTCAGGCAAAACAACATTTACATTAATACAGATACCAGAAGAAAAAGAGAGAGAAAAGGGAACAGAAAATTTATTTGTATTAATAATAGCTGAAAATTTCCTAGAAACAAATTCAGATCCAGGAGGCACAGAAAGCCTCCAACAAATTCAACCCAAGGTCCACACTGAGACACATAGTAATTAAAATGGCAAAAAGTAGTGATGAAAAAATTAAAAAGCAGCAGAAAACAAGAAAACAATTGCATATAGGGGAAACCCCACAAGGCTATCAGATGATTTTTAGCAGAAACTGCAGGCCAGGAGAGAGTGACATGACATATTCAAAGTGCTGAAAGAAAAAAAAATCCTGCAGCCAGGAATAGTCTATCCAGCAAGGCTATCATTCAGAACAGAAGGAGAAATAAGAGTTTCTCAGACAAACAAAAGTTAAAGGAATTCATGACCACTAAACCAGCCCTATAGGAAATGTTAAAGAGGACTCTTTGAATAGAAAGGAAAGACCATAAGATGGAGAAAAAAAAGTAGGAAGCACAAAAACAGTAATATTAAGTATATCTATAAAAATTAGTCAAAAGTTTTACAAAATAAAAGGATACTAATTATGACACCATATACCTAAAATGGGAGGGGGGTGGAGGAGGAAGCAAGGAAGAGATTCAAACTTAAGTGGCCATCAACTTAATATAGAATGTTATATGAGCAGGACGTTTTATACAAACCTAATGGTAACCACAAATCAAAAACCAGTCACAGATACGCAAAAAATAAAGAGGAAAAAATCCAAGTATATCACTAAAGAAAGTCAGCAAATCACAGTAGAGGAGAGAACAGGAACAGAGAAGGAAGAAAGGAACAGAGAAGCCTACAAAAGCAACCATAAACAAATAACAAAATGGCAATGGGCACTTTGAATATAAATGGACTAAATGCTCCAATTAAAAGATACAATGTGATCGGGCAGCCTGGGTGGCTCAGCAGCCTGGGTGGCTCAGCCTTCAGCCCAGGGCGTGATCCTGGAGTCCCAGGATCGAGTCCCGTGTCAGACTCCCTGCATGGAGCCTGCTTCTCCCTCTGCCCGTGTCTCTGTCTCTCTGTGTGTCTCTCATGAATAAATAAATAAAATAAAATTTAAAAAAAAGATACAGTGTGACAGAATGAATAAAAAACCAAGACCTACTTATATGTTGCCTACAAGAGACTGGCGACACATGTAGATTGAAAGTAAAGGGATGGAAAAGCATTTTTCATGCAAATGCGTGGCATTTGAGGTGCCACAATACTTGTACTAGACAAAATAGACATTAAAATAAAGATTATAACAAGAGACAAAGAAGGATGCTGTAAAATGAAAGTAACAATCCAGCAAGAAGATCTAACAATTGCAAATATGTACTCAACATGGGAGCACCCAAATACATAAAGTGGCTATTAAAAAACATAAAGGAAGTAATCAATAGTAATAACAAAAAGTAGTAGGGGACACTTAAAGCCTCAATAGATGTATCATCCAAACAAAAAATCAGCAAGAAACAGTGGTCTTGAATGACATATTGGACTAGATGGATCTAACAGATATATTCAGAACATTCCATCCTAAAACAGCAGAATACACATTGTTTTCAAGTGCATATAGAGCATTTTCCAGAATAAATCACATATTAGACCACAAGTCTTAATAAAGTCAAAAATATTGAGGTCATACTGTGTATTATTTCCAAAACACTATGAAACTAGAGATCAATCACAAGAAAATTCTCGAAAGAACAGAATACATGGAGGTTAAATAACATGGTATTAAACAATGAATGGCTCAACCAATAAATCAAAGAGGAAATTAAAATGGAAACAAATGAAAGTTAAAACAAACATCCAAAATCCTTGGGATGCAGCAAAAGCAGTTCTAAGAGGGAAGTTTGTAGCAATGCAGGCCTAGCCTAAGGAGAAGAAAAATGCAAATAAACAACCTAACCTTTCACCTAAAGGAGCTAGAAAAAGAACAAACAAACCCCCAACCAGTGGAAAGAACAAAATAGCAAAGATTAGAACAGAAACAAAATAGAAACTTGAAGAAAGAAAAGAAGTGATCAATGAAACCAGGAGCTGGTTCTTTAAAAAAAAAAGCAAAAAAATTGATAAACCTTTAGCCATCAGGTTTAGGCTACGAACTCATACATGCACAAAAGACTCAAACAAAATCAATAATAAAAGAGGAGAAATAACAACTGACAGAAATACAGGGGTTGTAAGAGAATATTATGAAAAATTATATGCCAACAAATCAGACAACCTAGAAGAAATGGAAATTTTCTTTTTTTTTTTAATTTTTTAAATTTATTTATGATAGTCACACAGAGAGAGAGAGAGAGGCAGAGACATAGGCAGAGGGAGAAGCAGGCTCCATGCACCGAGAGCCCGACGTGGGATTCGATCCTGGGTCTCCAGGATCGCGCCCTGGGCCAAAGGCAGGCGCTAAACTGCTGCGCCACCCAGGGATCCCATAATGGAAAATTTCTAAAAACATTCCCAAAACCAAATCAAGAAGAAATAGAAATTTTTAACAGACTGATTACCAGCAAGGAAATTAAATCAATAAACAAAAAACTCCAAACAGAAGATTTGACAGGTAAACTCTAACGAACATTCAAAGAAAATTAATACCTATTCTCAAACTATTTCAAAAAGTAAGAGGAAGGGATGCTTCCAAATTCATTCTATGAGGCCAGCATTACCCTGATACTAAAACCAGACAAAGTAAGTACACTCCAAGTAAAAGAGAACTACAGGTCAATATCTCTGATGAACACAGGTGCAAAAATCCTTAACAAAATATTAGCAAACTGAATATAGTAATGCATTAAAAAAAAAGCATTCATCATGATCAAATGGAATTTATTGCTGGAATACAAGGGCAGTTCAATATTTGCATTTCAATAAATGTGATACATCACATCAAAGAGAGAAAGGATAAAAACCATACAGTCATTTCATTAGATGCAGAAAAAACATTTAACACAGTATAACATCCATTCATGGTAAAAACCCTCAACTAAGTAGGTTTAGAGGGAGCATACCTCAACATAATGAAGACCGTAGATGAATAACCTATAGAAAATATCATAGTCAATGGAGAAGAACTGAGTTTTCTCCCTAAGGTCAGGGCAAGACAAGGATGTCAACTCTTACTACTTTTATTCAACATAGTACTGAAAATCCTAGCCACAGCAATCAGACAGGAAAAAGGAAAAAAAAAGTCATTCAAATTGGTGAGGAAGAAGTAAAAATTTCACTATTCACAGATGATATGAGACTACGTATAGAAAACCCTCAAGGGCAGCCCCAGTGGCTCAGTGGTTTAGCACTGCCTTTGGCCCAGGGCCTGATCCTGGAGACCCAGGATCGAGTCTCACATCCGGCTCCCTGCATGGAGCCTGCTTCTCCCTCTGCCTGTGTCTCTGCCTCTCTCTCTCTCTCTCTCTCTCTCTCTGTGTCTCTCATAAATAAATAAAATCTTTAAAAAAAAAAAAAAAAACCTCGAGACTCTGAGAAAATGCTAGAACTGATAAATGAATTCAGTCAGGTCACAAGATACAAAACCAATATACAGAAATCATTGCATTTCTATATAGTAATAATGAAGTAGCAGAAAGAGAAATTAAAAAACAATCCCATTTATAATTGCTCCCAAAGTAATAAAATAGCTAAGAATAAATTTAACAAAAGAGGTGAAAGATCTATATTCTGAAAACTATGAAATATTGAAATAAATTGAAGATAATGCAAGTAAATGGAAAAATATATCATGATCACAGATTGGAAGAACAAATTTTGTTAAAATGTCCATAATATACAAAACAGTCTGTGGATTTAATTCCATGCCTATTAAAATACCAAAAGCATTTTTAAAAGATTTTATTTATTGATTGATTGATAAATTTTATTTATTTATCCATGAGAGACACAGAGAGAGAGAGGCAGAGACATAGGCAGAGAGAGAAGCAGGCTTCCAATGGGGATTCTGATGTGGGACTCAATCCCGGGACCCTGGGATCTTGCCCTGAGCCAAAGGCAGATGCTCTGAGCTACCCAGGAGTCCCTATTTATTTGACAGAGAGAAAGAGAGCAAGAGAGAGAGAAAGAGGAAGTGAGCAAAAGCAGGGGGAGCAGCAGGCAGAGGGAGAGGGAGAAGCAGGGTCCCAACTGAGCAGGAAGCCAGGAGAAGGGCTCTATCCCAGGACCCTGGGATCATGACCTGAGCCAAAGGCAGACATTAAACTGACGGAGCCAACCAGGTGGCAGCCCAGCAACAGTACTTTTCACAGAACTAGAATAATCCTAAAATTTGTATAGAACCACAAAAGCCCCCAAACAGCCAAAGTAATCATGAAAAAGAAGAACAAAACAGAAGGTACCACAGTCCCAGATTTTAAGATATGCTACAAACTTTTAGATATCAAAACAGTACAGTACTGACATAAAAATAGACACATAGATTAATGGAACAGGATAGAGAACCCAGAAATATCCACAATTATATGGTCAATTAGTCTCTTCAATAAATGATGTCAAGAAAAACTGGGCAACTACATGCAAAAAAATGAAACTGGATCACTTTCTTACAACATATACAAAAATAAACTCAAAATAGATTAAGGACTTAAATATGAGACCTGAAACCATAAAAATTCTAGAACAGAGCACAGGCAGTAATTTTTTTGATGTGGGGTATAGCAACATTATTCTAGATATGTCTCCTAAAGAAAGGGAAACAAAAGCAAAAATATACTATTGAGACTATATCAAAATAAAAAGCTTTTACATTGCAAAGGAAGCAAACAACAAAACTGAAAGCTAGTTTACTGAATGGGAGAAGATATTAGCAAATGACATATCCAATGAAAGGTTAGTACCAAAAATATATAAAGAATTTATACAACTCACCACCAAAAAATGAAATAATCCAATTAAAAACTGGGCAGAAGACCCGAACAGACATTTCTCCAAAGACCTCCAGATGGCCAACAGACATATGGAAAAATGCTTGACATCACTCATCATCAGGGAAATGCAAATTAAAACTACAATGAAATATTGCCTTACAAGTCAGAATGGCTAAAATGAAAAACACAAGAAACAAGCGTTGGTGAGGATGTGGAGAAAAAGGAACCTTCATAAATTGTTGGTGGGAATGCAAACTGGCACAGCCACTGTGGAAAACGGTGTGGATCTTCCTCAAAAAAATTAAAAATAGAATTACCACATTATCCAGTATTCCAATACTGGGTATTTACCCAAAGAATACAAGAACACTAATTTGAAAAGATATATGTACCCTATGTTTATTGAAGCATTATTCACAATTAGCCACTAATTATGGAAGCAACCTGAGTGACCATTGATAGATGAATGGATAAAGAAGAAGTGGTAAAGATGTATAATGGAGTATTACTCAGCCCTAAAAAAGAATGAAGTCTTGCCATTTGCAACAACTTGGAGAAATCCAGAGAGAATAATGCTAAGTGAGGTAAGTCCGAGAAAGACAAATACCATATGATTTCACTCATTTGTGTAATTTAAGAAAAAGACATGAACAAGGGGGAAAAAAAAAGAGACAAATCAAAAACCAGACTCTTAACCATAGGGAACAAATGGATGGTTACCACAAGGGAGGTGTGGGGGATGGGTGAACATGGCGAAGGGGATTAAAGGTTCACCCTATCATGATAAGCACTAAAATGTGTAAGCGCTGAATCAGTATATTGTACACTTGAGACTAATGTAACACTGTGTGTTAATTATACTGGAACATTAAAAAAAACCCAAACATCTCAATAAACCTTAAAGAGTTAAAAATATTTGATTTTCAAAAAACATACAGTTTTTTTCCTACAAAAACATCAAATATACATATATGAGAGATTTGTCTATATATTCTATTACTGTAGCAAATATTAGCTTTCAATTCACTGCCTTTTTACTTTCCCTTAAACAAAATGTAGACATATTTTAGATATCGGAAGGAGTAGGATTTGAACCCTACTATGAGTTCTTTCAACTACGTTGGGCTTGAAGAGCAGACCCAGCAAAGGCACACATATTCATACGTAAACTGAGGGTAGGGGTGTGTGTGTGTGTGTGTGTGTGTGTGTGTGTGTGTTTAAGTCAGTTGAACTTTCTATTTCCCTAATGTGTAAATCTCAAAAAATAAAAGAAGTAGTAAATATGAGTTTCCCTTGGTATGCTTGGTAATAGTAAAAATAACTAGTAACACTGTAATGAAAGACATCTTTATTGATCAACATGTTGACATACTCTGGCTAGGTGTTAGCCATTGTTCATTTTCCCATGTGGCTTCCATTGGGAACTGGTACCTCTGGAAATCAGTAAAAGTCTTCTCTGGCTGAGATCATGTTCCTCTGACATTTCAAATGGTCATTTAAACTGGCTGCATGATGCGCTGGCCAGATGACTCTGGGTATGCAACCTCTTTCAGCCTATTACAAGCTAATTTCAGCTAATGGGCTTTCCTATCAATCTGCTCTTCTAAACCACCCCCTCCCCCTTCCTCCCACACAGCTCCCACTCATCAAATCGAGATATTTAAAAGCATTATGATCCTACTTCAAGCTACTTACATTTTAATTTTGTATAAAACTTCTACGGACAACCTAACAGCCCAGCTTGGCTCCAGACAGTATCACAATAATGTACAATATAGCTAAAAAGGAATTCCATTTTTTTCTAATTGGTCTTCATAGAAACATGAGGAAAGGCTTTCAACCCACTAAATTATTCAGCGGTAGTATGCATTCTCTAAATTTATTACTCTTGGCTGATCTATAGTTTTAAACATAAAATAAATGTTAGAATCTGAATTTAAAAAGCAATAAATAAAACTGCCTTTATCAACAGGAGCTGTAAAGAAAATTCCATTTTCATAATTCACTGACTATCATCAAATTTATTTTGATAAAAAGTTTAACAAATAAAGTGAGAGAAACATATCTAACTAAAACAGCATTCAGTACACTAATTTCAGGACCATGTGAGGGCAAGTAATCACATATTTTTGGTTAATTGCTTCACACGTATTCCCGTTTTTAACACTTCGGCAGTCAATTAAACAATACTACTAAATGTGTTATGAGAGTTATGTCAAAGATCACATATTACTCCACTTGGCTTTTGCACTACTAAAGTGTTTTTTTTTAAACGATAAGCAAATGTAATAAAAGTAAAATCCGATGCAAAAGAAGTAAATTTTTAATTTGACCAATGCCTTCAACCCTTTTTTGAAATTATTATTCCAACAACTAGAGATTACTTTCTTTTTTTTCTTAAAGATTATTTAATTAATTAATCTATTGATCTATTTGAGAGAGAGAGAGAGAGAGAGCACAAGCAGGGGGAGCAGCAAAGGGAGAAGGAGAAGCAAACATCCGCTGAGCAGGGGACCTGATGTGGGGCTTGATCCCAGGACCCTGAGATCATAACCTGAGCTGAAGGCAGACGCTCAACTGAGTGAGCCACCCAGTTGCCCCGAGAGATTACTTTCTCTCATACAGTCCAACAGTTTCTCAATCTTCATGCACTTTAAAGAGCTACATCCTCTAATAATTGTCTTTTTCCCTCTTGAGGCTTTTAGTAGGCTCACTTCGTAATAATGATGATTATTCAACAATACTAACAACGAAAACTATAAAGAATATTTTTTGAGCATTCGCTATGTATCATTGTGCTAAGAGCATTACACAAATGACCTTTTGTAAAATCTTTTTTTAAAAAAATATTTTATTTATTTCTTTGAGAGAAAGGGAGAGAGCGCATATGGGCTGGGGGAGGGGCAGGGGGAGAGAGAAGCAGACTTGCTGCTGAGAGCAACCCTCCCCCTATATGGGGGTCAATCCTGGGATCATGACATGAGTAGAAGGCACTTAACCAACTGAGCCACTCAGGTGCCCCACTTTTGTAAAATCTTTATATCTCTATAGAATTATTATAATTAACCCATTTCTACAAACAAACTGAGACTGAAAGCAATTAAGCAACCTGACAGATGTCCTAGGGCTAGGAGTTCATACACCTAGCATTTTAAAACAAGTCAGGTGTTATTATTCCTGCTCAGAACCTTTTATCGGTTTCTCATCACACCTAGAAGATACAGGCCCTTGGCCCAACCTACAAACTTTTTGATTTCAATAAAACAAGCTTTATGTGTTATGATCTCAAATTCTGTTTTTGACTGTACCTCCTCCAATCTCACACTCACTCTCTTTTAAGCAACAATGGCTTCCTTGATTCCTCCAACCCACACAAGCACTCTCTGACCTCTCAGCCTCTGTGCTGCTGAGAGTCAATTTGCCCTCATGAATTTGCTTGGCTCACTTCTTCACCTCATTCAAGTCTCTACTCAAATGACATATTCCCTCAATATTCCAACTAAAATGCCACTTCACCTTTACTGTTTAGCTTTATTTATTTATTTATTTTTTTGGAGTTACTATCTGTCATTATGCTACATGTTTGTATGTACATTTTTTTTTCTAAAGCAGTGGAAGCTTCCAGAAAGCAGGGATTTGTCTGTTCTGTTCACTGCTGTATCCCTGATGCTTGGTGTAGTCCACGGCACATGGTGGGTTGTCAACTAACACCACAAAAGGAAGGAAAGAAGTAAGCAAGCAAGAAGAGAGAAGTTACAGATTGCAAGCAGGACACAACTTTTAAAGCCTGACAACCTGGACACAACTCAAAGCAGTGAATCAAATTCCTAACAACACTCACTCACACACACACACACACACACCCCAAGAAGCCAAAACCAGCAACAAAAAGCATGACTGTAGTTAGTCTTAAGTAAAAAATAATGATTCAAGAAAAAAACTTTCTCAAAGCACATGATTGGATATTATGTATACATTCATAATGCTGCATCTGGGTTAAAGTAAAAAATATGAAGCTTATGGTTACTTAATTTCATAACCCTAAGCAATTGTTGTTTAGGAATTGTTAATTTTATTGTCTTTTGAAATTGATTGTAATTCTACTCTAAGGTTGCATATATATATATATGATAGGAGATGTTTACTTGGAAGCTACGATGATATTTAATCACTATCCAGATGTTTTCAAAGAAATGCCCCAGATGGTAGACACTGTGTCTGAAAGATCCAGTTTGGGAAATTTTCAGAATTTTTATTAGGCTAAATTTTCTATCCAATGCATAAAGCCATGTAAGAATGAATAGTATTCTGTTTTTGTTTTTCCACCTAATTCTGTTTCTTTTCTAGTGGCACCACCCTAAATCAACCTAAATATTTCAGGGTGAGGCTGTGCAGGTCACAGGGTCAAGCCCGCTGACAATGAACAATGGAAGTATCAGCCATCCCAGGGAGAGGTAGTGAATAATTTGAACAATAATACAGTGTAGCATAAAGGGAAAGTCATTATTTCTTTTTTAAAGGAATACCATACTCAAAGGATATATAAAATTCTCAGGCATATTGCTCCTGAGGCCCAGCTCTTTTAAAGCAATAAACAAATTCTCACTCTTCTTGATGATTTATATAGATTTCTGATTTATCTTTCTACGTTAACCCTTTAACACCTAGCACTGTGTTTTCTACATAGCACACATTCAAAACACGTCTATACTAGAGGGACTTTGCATATCAGCTTGTGGTAAGATACTGTGTTTGAAAAGTACATTCTTTGTGAATTCATTTTTTCCATTCCTCCTTCCTTCCATCCTTCCTTCTTAATTCCAAAATGAAAATAACTTTTAGAAATCAATAAAACTCAATTTATAAAAGAAAACAAATGACCACTGAGTTCATCTAAAATAAATACAAAAGGCCAATAAACAGAAGAATGTGCTCAACTACTATTTTAAACAAAATCAAAATGATTTGGGATAGTGTCTGCCTTTAAAATTGTCAAAAATATAAAAATTTTATAAGGCTAGTGTTAGGCGGGATATAGGTAAGTGTGCACTGTTTTGTTTTAAAGATTTTATTTATTCATTCATTCACGAGAGACAGAGAGCGATACAGAGACATAGGCAGAGAGAGAAGCAGGCTCCCTATAGGGAGCCTGATGCAGGACTTGACCCCAGCACCCCGGGATCACAACCTAAGCCAAAGGCAGATGCTCAACCACTGAGCCACCCAGGCGTCCCTACGTGTCCCTTGTTGAAGGCATTGTAAATTGGTGTAACCGTTTTAGAAGCCATTCTGGCAATATCTATAAAACATTTTAATACATATCCATTTAGCTCAGGGCTCCATAGCTAGTAAGATGACTGCAAAATGGTTGACAAATGATCTCAAAAGAAATAAACAGGGAGATTTACTTTAGCACAGTTTGTGGAACTAGAACTACCTAAATGTCCATAATGGGTAAAAATTAGAAACAACCTAAATGACCATCACTAAGGATATACTGTGCGTTTGAGAAAAATACACACTACAACCCTACGTGCATTATGTGAACATTTCTAAGATACTTTGAAGTGAAAACACAGTCCATACACTCACATACACATATGTAATGGAATATATAGAGAACTATTTTCTAGACTTCCATATATGAGAAGTAGTGATACCAGTGGTTATCTTTGGAGGTAGGTGATGGTAGAGCATTTTAAAATTTTTTTGTATATTTCTGCTGTTAAAATTTGTATTTATGATTATTTTTTAAGATTTTGTTTATTTATTTAAGAGATGGAAACAGAGAGAGAACTTGAGCTCGAGTAGGGGGCAGAGGAAAAGGGAGAAGCAGGCTTCTGGCTGAGCAGGGAGCCCGTCAGGGAGCGATCCCAGGACACTGGGATCATGACCTGAGCAGAAGGCAGATGCTTAACCAACTGAGCCACCCAGGAGCCCACCTGCTATTCACATTTAAAGTACTAGTTTGAAAAAAAAAAAAAAGAAAAAAGAAAAAAAAAAAGAAAAAAATAAAGTACTAGTTTGATTTAAAAATAAATCATCAGACAGAGGGGAGGTAGGTGGGGTGATGGGTTAAATAGGTGATAGGAATTAAGGAGGGCACTTGCGATGAGCAGTGGGTGCTGTATGTAAGTTTTGAATCATAAAACTCCAAGCCTGAAACTAATATTACTCTGTATAATAACTAATTGGAATTTAAATAAAAACTTGAAAAAAAATCATCAGATTATTTGTGTGTAGCATTTAAGGGCCAGTATTATATCATTTTTTACTTTAGTCTTGAAAAAGTTAGTGTTCTAAATATAGAAATAGGTTATTACTTTGTCCGTTTGAAAAATATATTCTTACTTGTGAAAATAACCCAGGCAATAGAGGAAAAATCTATGAAAAAGAAAATAACACTAGCATAGTTTCCCACTACTAGGACTACAGTCTTTTGAAAATATAGAACATATAGAACAGTATCGATTATAGGTCAATCATGTAAGGTAAGTAGTGACCAGGAACAGACAACCAGTGTATCCCTGAATGTATAATACATGTACCTACATGATCCAAAATATGCATATATATATGGAATATATATATTCATATATATTCCATATATATATTCCATAAATATATTTATGGAATATGGGGAGATGGGAGAAAATATGCTCAATATTATCAGATGGTTTTGCTTAAAACACCTAAATCTGAGGTACAGATTTGATGTGCTTTTGCTAATGTTTTATTAGAAAATCATGAAAAAGATTATACTTATGGATGGTACTCAGGTATGACAATCAATGTGGGCAACCACCTCTTGCACTAACTGAAAATATGCTAGGAAGGTCTGTCTCCCCAGGAACACTCAACCCAGTAATTCTACATAGTTACCTGGAGCACCATCAGTTTAGTTTCATTCCCTGTGATTAAAAATAATAGTATTTTGCTAAAGCTTAAATAGCAACATATAAAGCTTCTATCTCTCATTGGGACCATAAAGTAGACTTGTTTATAAATTCTTTTCCAAAGAAGCATTGAAGATAGATGGAAAGAAACGGTAAGCTAAATAGAGGTTAATATGGGCATGAAAGAATTTTGGTGCACTTTTGGTGGATGGTATTTCTACTTCTAGCCATTATTACAGAAAGCATTTGATTTCTTTCTGACAAATGAACTCACTTTATTGTAATTATGACTAATCCTTATTGGCATATACCTTTTCATTTTCTCACTTTTATTAATGTTCCTTTGTCTGCAGTAAGTAGGAGAACAATGCAAATTTTATTTTAAGCCCTACACTGTACAGACAGTGAATTCATTGAGCCTATTGCTTTGCTAAATAAAAACAATAGTTAAGAGAAATATACTGCATTAGGATTGGTGAGAGTACAGCCAGGCCCACCCAGTGGGTAAATGTGACCGCCGCATTTCTCTGAAATCCAGAGAATTCTGATGAATAAAGGTAATTATGAATAATACTGCACACCTTGCCTGGTTTGCAGCATATGGCAGTGGTTCTGCATTGCCAAGAAAATAATGTTTCTGTCTGCATATATTCTGAAGCTTTATCTACATGTGACACAGAAACATAAGAGCTAGCTGCATCATGCTGACAGGATCCACGGCAAAGGTTGTTATTCTAAACAAGATCATCAGGAGTTGCATGGAATTAAAATGTATTCTAATACCAGAACTGCAAAAGCAGCTCAAATACATACAGGATTTCTAAAGACCATGCTTTTGTGTACTCATAAATATGAAATGCTGATGACCAGCCTGAAACAATTGGTTGACTTTCTTCTAAAAAATGATTGGAGATTTTTTTCAAAAGTGTATGTTTTTCTAATTTATTATTATTAACCATGAATAATTTTTATTCTAAGCACAGGTTTCTCCCTGCAGTTAGGGACTACTCACTTTGGGGACATAAAATAACTTTCATTTTACTTATATAAAACAATGAAGCGAAATATACATTCACTTCCTCCCTTTGTATTCTTTTGCTCAGACTCTCAATATAACTCCTCCCTCTGTGCACCTAATGGCCTCAGAATGCTCGATCCTCTACTAGCCTCAGTTAGCAGTATATCATGCTGCGAGTGCCTCATAAACCCCAACTTTTCCAATCACTTGTGCCTTATCGAACTATTACATTTTTCTGTCTCGATTCCTCAAGACTCATTATAGACAAAGGGCTCATTTTATCCAGTAATGACAAAATTGTGAGTGAAAGATTTAACCTATCATTTCCTCTCTGTTAGGCTGTTATTGTTGTAGTAATGCTGCATAACAAACTACTCCCTGAACCCATTGGCTTGCAACTGTGAGCATTCATCTTCCTTACAGATCTGAGGATCAGCTGAGGTTCTGCTTCAGGGTAGACTGGGCTTGACTCTAGGTCCCCGGAGGGTTCAGACCTGCTTCACCTAACTTGCTCGGGACTCAGGCTAAAGGGAGAGTAGCTTTCAGGGACATGCCTATCTCGTGACAATGACAGGAACACAAGAGAGGAAGTCAAACTGTGCAAATACATTTAAGGCCTCTGCTCATATTTTGTCCACAAGTATTTCTTTAGCAAAAGCAAGTTGTATGACCAGAGTGGATGGGTTCGTGAAATATGTTCCACCCACCCACTAGAGTGCATTTCTAGATCACAGCTAAAAAAATAGTGAAGAGCTGACAATCTGCATAGCTTTTAAGGAAATATATTTTTTCTTTAGTGGGAATTTACCTGAGATAATACTGTACCTTAAGTGAAAGTAGAACTTGTATTGGTGCAAAATGATACCACTGTAATTTAAGAGGCAGTTGAAGAAATGTAATATCCTACGAATTACATCCAAGAGATGTTCCTCTATTCTATCAATTAAATAATAGAATTAAAACCTAATACTTAGTCCTAGGCACTGTTTTGAGGGCTCTACCTATGTTAACTCATTTAGTTATTAAAATAACTCCGTATGTCAATAACTATTTTGATTCCATTTGACAGCTTAAGGAACTGAAGCATAGAGAGATTTACTAGTTTGCCGAAAGTCACATATTAGTAAGGTATGTGCTCTAGTTCTGGACTCTACACTTCTGAGAGGCTGAATATGTAAATGGATGATGAGACCATATATAAAAACAGAACTCTGACCCACAGCTTATAGGAAGCTGTCCGCAAAACTAACCTGTTATCTACAACAACCAGACTATAAAGCCAGCTCTCTATAAGTGAGATTTGTAGGAAGTTACATGAGTATCTCTAGGAGCAATCCAAGAAGTAATAACCCCTCTAACAATCAGCCCCAAATGGTTATGATTTGACAACCTTCCAAATTTTTGTTCCAACCTCAAATTGAGAACCATCCAGAGAAAGCCAAGTGTGTACGCTCACCACTCACATAAGATGCCCTGCTTCTAGGTGGTGCCGTTACAGCTTCTCCACTGCAACAGACTCCCAACAGGACACACATGAAGCCTTCCTGTTTTGTCATTGTAAAGTTTGCCCATTCTCTGCCTGAGTCTCTGCCAAAACACAAGCGGTGGAGTGTGACTCCCTTGCTACAGCAAACTCTGAATTAACAGCTTTGGGTTTTCTCATTTGTTTAGTCTTTATTTCCACATAACCAAAACAATATCCATTATATCTAATGTAATTAAATTTATGCATTTCCAACATATATACTAAGACTGTAGTTAAAACTGCTGAAAGACCAATAATAAACTCTTTTCAGTACTTAATTTTGGTAATATGGCCCCATTAATACTTGGTATTTAAAGAAGTTTATGGATAGATCCACAGAAAATCTAGGTTAATGATAATCCTAGCAGGAATAACAACATATAAGTCAACGATAAGAAAAATAGTAATAATAAAAAAATACCTATTTTATTAAGTACTTACAAACACCACACACATTATAAAATATTACTTCAGATTAATTTGGGATTAATTTGTGGCATGCTCAAATTAATCATATGAGCTGATTACTGAGATATTTCCATTTCACAGGGAAACTGAGATTTAAAGAAGTTAAGACACTTGCTAATACCCACACTGGTTAGATATTATACAAACACAATTTAATTTTGGCAGTTTAACTCCAAAATTTAACTTCATTTATGTTTAGCTCAATAGCTGGCGCATAGTGGGAAATCAACTCAATAGGGAATAAAAAGAATGGATTAATTAATTAATAATCAATATTCAGTAAAACATTCACTAACCCTAAAAACTTATTCACCAAGCTTCTTGGAGCTTGCTTGTCTTCCTCAGCAGCTCTTTTTCTGCATGCAAATATATTCAAATGCGTGAAATAACTTCATTTCCCATTTAGATAAGAATATCTTAAAAGCATACTATCATGTTTTGCTTTTTCTCAAGACTTTAATTTAACTGTGTGAACACTGTCGATGCTAGGGAGAAGCATACCCAGGATTCTGAATTACCCACCTATCTGTGTGCCTAGTGACTTGACCAACAACTGTTGGTAGCAGTAGCTCTGGCCTGTAACCTCACCAAATCCAAAGGTCTACAGTTTCCCTCTAAGTAACCATCAGATGTTGGCTGAATACTACATAAGTGAAAAATTATAGTTAGGAGGTGACTTCCTGACAGTTGAGTCTCATGAGAATACTCTTAGCAAAGACATGTTGGAAATAACCTGTTTTACAATCTTTTAGCAGGACAGTTAAGGGGACTGTAACCTTGATGCGCCTGTGTCAGAAGGCAATCCATTTCCCTCAAAACACTTGAGATCCATTGTAAAACAACAAAGAAATTACAATACAATGAAATACAATGCAGTGAGTTACAACTCACAATAAATTTCACTGATAAATACCAAAGCACTGATGTGAAGAATGTATTCAAGTAAAAAAATGTTTAAAGATAAAATATATATATATATATATATCTGCGAGAAGATAATATTTGCAATAATGAAAAATGGCTATAGGCTTAAGTAAAGGCAAGGAAGAAGGGAAGATTCCAGTTGTGGGGAATAGTGTGACCAAAGACACAGTAGTAGGAAACAGATAGACATGTAGAGGTGCATTATTAGTAGATCCATCCAGTAGAAAAAAAAGTGCTTATGCAAGGGAATAGTGGCCCTCATTTCGGTGGTTCCTTCAATGTACTTGAAGAATGTCTGACCTTTAGTGGAACATCAAAGAGTAACGGGAAATAACACAAGTGCTTATTTTGCAACCAGAACTTCCAAATGGCAATTCTGCAATTTACATTTTTAGAGGATGAGTTATCACGACTAAATGCCATTCTTCTTCATATGTGATGATGTCTGTTCATGTGACAACACGACATTTTATAAATAACACATTGTAGCATCCCGCACTCTTCCAAAGGAAATATGCCTGCTGTCCACCCCACTTCTTCCTTGATATCTTACTGTCTTACCCCTCAATAAATTATGTACTATTCCAAGGAATTATGCTCATAACTTTTTGTCTTTTCCCCAAAAAGGCCATGAATAAATAAAATCTGCCTAGTAGACCACTGAACGCCCAGTCTTCTTTCCTGAAGACTCATGGGTAAGCTCACAGCCCATATTATCATAGAACTGGGATGATTTTTTTTTTTTTTTTACCTTTCTGCCATTTGTTAACACACTGAGATTATCCCTCTATTAGCCTCTTTCTCCCCCTTTTTTTCTATATGGGTTATATTTCTCACATCAAGAATCCCCTATCATTTTTCCAGTTTTATTATCTGGATTTATTTTCAGTCGCTGGCACTTATGCATCCCAGGTATGTGAATATCTGTGAAATATTTCCATAGACGTGACAGTGGGCTCCTCAAGTATTTCCCTCAGGAAACAAATACTAGAGAACCAAAGCTTGAAGTGGCCTCCCTCCTTTCATACAGATTGTATGGTAGAATGGCTTGAGAGATAATTTGGGGGCCAGTTTATCATGGCCTATAGTTTCACTCAACAATCGTGGATCATGAATAACTGCCTATTTTCACAAGACCTCGTGCTAGGTACTGTGGAGAGCACAAGGAGGGCAAACATACCATTCTTGCCATCAAAACCTTACAGTCTCACATATAAAATCAGATCCTAACAGTATCAAAGGAGAGGATGATTGCTTCTTAGCGGCCAAGGGTCAATCATGCTTTCTGAAAAAAAAAATGCAATATTTTATATCCTGGCAGTTAGGCAGAGAGCACATTACAATAAACCTACACATCTAGGCACTTAGAGCTATAGAGAATTGGTCGGTATCATCTGTCACCATCAATCCTTTTTTTCTCCTTCCTAAGAACAGTCCTGTTTAAGTTCCCTGTACCTGATTCCAAGGAGCTCAAGCAAATAAAAATCAGCAATATAAAATAGCCTGCTTGATTACGTTAATTTCAAGGTTTCATTTCTGCTCATCTTGCCTACAGCCATGTTATTCATTGTGATAACTGCATAAAAATAACCTAAAAAATAGTTGAGTAGGTAATAGTGCCAAAAGTTCCTTTCCACTACAACATTCTTGTTCTCTCATTTCATCATAAATCTTAAATTTGCCTTCAGACTCTAACAGCATTTTAGTGAGCATGAAATGTGATTATAATTGTGAAAGTAACTGGAAAAGAAAACATCAGCTTGCTAGATATGTTATTCTAAAATAGAAATACTTAGGGATGGGGGGGATCTCCAACATGGAACTGCAAAGATCCTGAGGAAATGAAATTCATCATCTAGCTGCTGACACTTCTCTCTTCTTTTCTTTTGTTATTTCTGTGTTGCATTAAACTGTATGTCTTTATTATGAAGCAACCTGTATTTTTTTCCCTTTCAAGTTCTTTAATACATGGAAGATAATTAATCTCATAATGGCTCTAGTATTAGATATCCAAAATGCCCTTTTACTTATTAGTTATTTTAATTTGTTCAACAGGTATTGGGATACTGACAATAAACAGTCCAAATTATAACTTAAATAGGATATATCTGCTTGGAAGAGAGAACTGTCTCTATCTGCAACAAAGCACTGGAATTTTTAAAATGTATGTATATTGCTGTGTGGTAGAGTACCTGTGGTTCACCCGTCATGATCATTTTAAACAAAAACTTACTGCCGTCATTTCATACATTATAAAAAAATCACCCAATATGCAAAATGTATTTTTCTTTTTTTCTAGCATTACTGAGACATAATTGACATATAACACTGTGTAAGTTTAAGGTTTACAATGTGTTGATTTGATACACAAAATGATTACCACCATAGCATTAGCTAACACCTGCATCATGTGACATAATTACCATTTCTTTTTTGCAGTGAGAACATTTAAAATCTACTTTCTTAGTCACTTCCAAGTATGTAATACGGTATCATTAACTATAATCAATGTGCTGTACATTAGGTCACTGACTTATTCATCTTATAACTGAAAGTGTGTACTCTTCGACGAATGTGTCTTTTTCCTCCCCATCTGCCGCTCCTGGTAACTACTATTCTAAGTCTCTGTTTCTCTGAGTTTGACTTTTTTTAGATTCCACATATAAGTAATATTATGCATATTTGTCTTTCTCTATCTGACTTATTTCACTTAGCATAATAACCTCATGATCCATCCATGGTGTCCACAGCAGGATGTCCTTTCTTGTGGCTGAATAATATCCTGTTTATATATGGGAACTCAGATATCTCTTCAAGAATCTGTTTTTACTTCTTTTGAATATATGCCAAGAAGTGGGACTGATGGATCATATAGTCATTCTAATTTTAATATTTTGAGGAATCTCCATACCATTTTCCATAGTGGCTCTACTAACTTACATTCCCACCAACAGTGCTACATAAATATGCATGAAACCTCATGAAAGCTTTAGTTATTAATTTTAGCATCCATTGATGGTTCCAGCCTGAATCATCAGTTTTTACTATTTTTACTATTACGGTGGCCAAGTGGTAACTTTCTTTTCCATTTATCAATGGTCATTTTCTATATATAAAGGGTTTTTCTTCATTTATCTATTTATAAAATTCTACCAGTATGGATTCATGGACTCTTTAATTCAGTGAATTATATTCTGTGTGATCATGCAAATGCACCATTCAGGTATTTAACAAGATATTTAAAAATATATTTAATAAGATATTTAACAAGATATTTAACAAGATTCTGAGGATGTGTATGCCTGGCAGCCTTCTGCTGCTGCGCCGTTAGATCTCCTGCACATTCATGCCGAAGCCATGCTCTCCTAGGGCTGCTCCTGGTCAAGACTAGGAATGGCGGAGGTGCTATAGTTGGGCCATTTATGCCCAATACTAGATTCCTATAAATATGCAATCTTTTCTTGGGCTGGACATCAGTCTGGACAAGACTTTCTAAAAGGTGCACTATAGTCTGAGACCTTCCCTTCTTCCTCCCATCTCCCCTTCACAGGAATCAGTTTTCCATTGCATACAGGGCTCTCCCTGCCTATTTCTGTCTCTCTCTATCCTTTATCCTTCATAGACACTTCCTCCAATAAACCATTGCACTTCTAATTCTGTCTTACTGTTTCTTGGAAGACATATTCTGTTACTATCATTATTTTGTTCTGATGTTCGAATTATCCCAGATCTGGCCAGTAGGAGATGTTTCAAGCTGGCTTCCATAATGGCAGTGCCATACTAAATATACTGCATATCTTCTTCAGATTTTGTTTTTCTATGCATTCATTTATGTGTGTTTGTATGTGGGGGGGGGGGATTCTATGAAATATAGATTTGTTTAATCACTACCACTATAGGGATATAGAACTGTTTGATCAGCCCAGAGAAATTCCCTTGGGCTATGCCTTTGCAGTTACAGTCTCCCTCCAACAACTGTGATCCCTAGAAACCAAGGATATTTTCTCTATCACTATAATGTTGCAATTTTGAGAATGTTACAAAAATTAAATCACATAGTATGTAACCTTTTGAGATTTGATTTTGTTTCATTCATATAATGTCTATGAGATCCATCTAAGTAGCTACATAAAAAAAATAAGTAGCTACATATATCAACAATTCTTTCCTCTTAATCGTTGAGTAGTATTCCATTTAATGGATATGCCATATTTTGTTTATCCATTCACCCACTGGAGGGCATTCCTGTTATTTCTGGTTTATGAATACTCACTTGCAAGTTTTTGGTATGTGATTTAAAAAAAATTTTTTTAGATAAATTCAATTTGCCAATATATAGTATAACGCCCAGTACTCATTCCATCAAGTGGCATATGATCTTAAGTTTTCATTTTTATTGAGTAAATATCAAGGAATCATATAGTAATATGATAAGCATATGTCTAACTTTATAAGAAAATATAAATCTATTTTCCCCATCTTTAATTTTTTTTTAAATCCTTTCCTCATAAATCTAGAGGAGCACTTCACATATTCTATATTCCAGTCATTTGGTAATTAGATTTTGTAAATATCTTCTTCTAATAGATATATATATATTTTTTATTTGTTAAATGGTGTATTTTGATGGGCTAAGATAATTAATACACTTATGCTCACCACATTTTATTGATGTTTTGTGCCTTTTGTTTCTTAGTTCAGAAATTCTTATTAATCCTTAAATCACAAAGATACCTCCTTAAATTATATTCTAAGATTCACATTTAGATTATACAATCACTTTAAAAAATTAAAAAGTCTGTTTGTCTGTCTATCTATCTATCTATCTATCTGAGCGAGAACGAGTGAGCAGGGGCAGGAGCAGAGGGAGAGGGACAAGCAGGCTCCACACCAAGGACAGAGAGCCGAACATAGGGCTCAATCCCATGACCCTGAGATCATGACCTGAGCTGAAATCAAGAGTTGGATGCTCAACGGAATAAGCCAACAGGTGCCTGTATGCAAACATTTTAAACTGGTTCTGGGTATTATATAAAATCGCAAATTTTATTTTACCTCTCTGTATTATATTATTCTCTAACAATTTCCAAAATCTTTTCTCCATTGAACTATATAGATCAAGTTTCCACATATGGAAACTTGGGAAGTATGCTTTTGGGCCTTCTACTCTGTTTTTTTTATTAATCTACTCTTCTATCAGTATTCCCTCTATTCATTAAAATAGGTTAATAATAATATTTATTATAAAACAAGTCCTCTTACTCTATTCTTTTTTTTAATATTTTATTTATTTATGACAGATACAGAGAGAGAGAGAGAGAGAGAGAGGCAGAGACACAGGCAGAGGGAGAAGCAGGCTCCATGCACCGGGAGCCCGATGTGGGACTCGATCCCGGGTCTCCAGGATCACGCCCTGGGCCAAAGGCAGGCGCCAAACCGCTGCGCCATCCAGGGATCCCTCTCTTACTCTATTCTTTTTTAAGAAAATCTTGTTATTCTTGACTTTTTTCCATATTACTTTTAGAGTCAGCTTGTCCAATTTCATTAAAATCCCTGTCAGAATTTCTTTGGATTTTTATTGAACATATAGATTACTTTAATGAGAAATACTACTTCTGTGATATTGAAACTATTAATGAACATGATATTTCTTTTTTATGTAGGTCATCTTTAATGTCTTTTAATAAAGTTTTACAATTTTCTTCATAAAATTCATGAGCATTTTATTTATACTTATTCTTATAATTCTTTTATATGTGATGCTAACAATGATAGATATGCTTCTAATGTTTACATTATTATGATATTCCCATAGAATTTGTAAATATCCTCTACTAGGAAATGAAAATTTCTCTTAGTGGCTTTCTAATTTTGTTTTTTCTTTTTTACTGATGAATTGGTGTTAAATTCTATTGGATGCTTTTTTCTTTTTTTTTTTTAAGAACTATTGCAATGATCATGTGGATTTTCTCTTTTAATCTGTTTTTATGATAAATTACATTAATAGATACTTAAATCTAAACTTAACTATTCATTTCCAGGACTAAGCCCATAGTTTTAAAATGTATTCCTTATATAATAGCTAATATTTTGTTTAGTAGTTTTGCTTCAGTAGTCATGAATGATATCGGCCTGAATTTTCCTTTTCAGTAAGGTCTTTTCTGTTTTGGTTTCAATGTTTTATTAGCCTCCGATGAAATCAAGTTCTCTCTCATTCAATCCTCAGTCTCATCTATCTATACTTTACAGAGGTTTATTCTTAAGTATTTGCACCATCTTTCCTTATCTTAGAATAGTCACTTTAGAAAGGTACAATCGTAAATTCTCTCACTGCCCCTTGGAGCTGTAAATTCTCAAGAACCCCAAAATGTCTTTTTTCATGAACCTAAGACCTGTCTCTTTGAAATAAAATAAATAATAAGCTTATGTTGACATTTCTTTAGTCATCAATTTTCAACATTTATAGATAACTTGTATAAACTGCCTAGTACTATATACTCATGTCCCCTTTCTGGTCTTCTCAAAAGAGTTGTATTAATTTTGGAAAGGTAAAATTTATGAAACTATTGTTAATATGGCCAAATATCAAGTAATCTCTAAATTCTACTACTTTTCTTTTTTTTTCTTTTGAATCATAACTTCTAGAGGCCTCCAATCCCCATGTTCCATCTTGTTTAGTTGCTTTCTAGGTCTAGTTTACAACTGGTACCCTGAATCTTCTCTTTACCTTCATCATGAGAATTCGTCTCCCCAGTCCTCTGTACTGGGGACCCTGATTCTTGGGACCTGTACATTTCTCTTCCTGGACTTGCAATATCCCTGCCAAAGGTATAACCACAGCAACTTTAATTGGGAAATTTTTGTTTTATCTTCCATAATTTCTTTAGGGAAAGGTTTCTTGAAATAAAGAAACTAATCCTAATATTCCCTACTGACCTAAGAAATAAGCTTAAGGGGAATTTCACTTGCACATCTTACCGAGGGGGGGCTGACATGTATTAGTTCATTAGCCATCCATTGTTATTCATGTCCCGGAGGTGGGTATGTCAGATTGGGTTTCAAATGGTCATTTCCTCCTTTAACTCATCCCAATTTTCACATTAATCACAATTAGCACCATGAGATTGTAAAATTATAACAATATAGGTGTGGAGGACTTCATTAGCTCAGTCAGTTAAGCAACTGACTCAATTTTGGCTCAGGTCTTGATTTCAGGGTCATGGAATTGAGACCCACATCGAAGTCTACACTCAGTGCAGAATCTGCTTGAGACTCTCTCTCTCCCACCTCCCTACCTCTCCAGGCCCACTCTCTCTTTCTCTCTCTAAAATAAATAAAATATTTAAAAATATAAAATAATAAATAATAAAGATAGGGGTGACTGGGTGGCTCAGTTGGTTAAGCATCTGCCTTCAGCTCAGGTTGTGATCCTAGGGTCTGAGACGGGCTCCCAACTCAGTGGGAAGTCTTCTCCTCCTCCCCTGCTTGTGCTCTCTCTCACGAATAGATAAATAAAATCTCTAAAAATAAAGTCAAAGGGAGTCACTATTTAGAGAACAACTACTATGAGCCAGATACTACTAGACACTTTACACCTATTATAAATGAAATAACTGTCAAACAATCCTAATAAGTAGGTATTATTCTGATTCTCTGTGTTTTCTAACTAGAAACTGTAGGCACACACAAAAAAAAGGCCTTATAGACAGTAAGTTGTGGTCCAAATATTAAAATATGTTTCTTTTACTTGAAAGCCCATGTTTTATCTTTTTTATAGCCTTGTATCAAGGTCAGCATGGAACGAAAGACTTCAATTTCTCAGGTAACCTCTTGAGGTCTAATTTTTACAATCTGCTCATGACTTCTTATGGGAGAGCTCTGTACTCTATGAATAAAATGAACCTTCATTTCCTTGCCTGAACAAATGCAGAAGTTATAATTCAGTTTGTAAAGGTGGTCAGAGAACTAAAGAAAAATCTCTAATACACATACACACATACACACACACACACACACCACATTATCCTACAAAGCAATTCATTATAATGAATTTGAATGGGATCTTCTCTCTATTCTAAGGGACAACAATAAAGACATAAAGACACATAGTAGATTCTAGCTGTGACCAATTAAATCAATCTTATTATCATTTTCTGATTAAGAATAAGTGTGCTAATAAGACCTAGATTCTCTTCTTGTGTTAATATCATGAAAAATCTTAATAATCAATCTTCAAGTTACTACAAAAATTCTAGGGAATTTGAAGAGCCAGAAAAGAAAATCCTAAAAGTATCAGTGCTGCCTATAAACATCGTTAGATTAATATATACTAATGCTGATTTTCTCAAGGCCTTCATTAATAAATATATTAAAATGTACATATACATATTACTTAGTAAAAACAAAGCCTCAAAGATCTTATTACTGAACTTATTCCTCAGTCCCTGGAAAGAGACTTACTAAAATAAGCATTCTCTTTTTGTTCAAATCTCTCTTCTAATGCCCTGTACTTCTTTGGCAATGAAATTGGTGGTATTTTTGGAAGCTTGAAAAGGTCCAATAAAAGACAATTTACTGGGCCCCCTTCTCCCACTAAATAATAATTTTCTGAGAGATGAGTGAATTAAGAATGAAAAACTAAGTTGATTATCACATTTGGCTTTATTTTTTTGGTAGAGGAATAAGAAATACATAAATGGCCTTTTGATCTGCCTCACCTTTATCTAGGTGATAAATTCAAACTGTCAATATGATGATGTGTCACTTAAAAAAATGCACATTAAATTCACTTTAAGTATGAAGGAGAGGAAAACATAAACACACACACTCAGATGCACAGACACAAACATAACCAGGATTTAAGTTAGTTGAAACTTGTAAAGTCAAAATTAAAGAAGAATATAATTTAACAGTATTTTTCATCTGATGGAAGTTATAGTTTGAACCATAGATGTTTACTCAATTAATTAATTTATTTGACAAAGAGAGAGTTTACACAAGCAGGGGCAGCAGTGGCAGGCAGAGGGAGAAGGAGAAGCAGGGTTCCTGCTGAGCAGGGAGCCCAATGTGGAGCTCGATCTTGGACCACGGGATCATGACCTGAGCCGAAGGCAGATACTTAACTAGTGGAGCCACCCAGGCACCCCTACTCAATTTATAAGAATAATTTTATAGTCTCCTAAAAGTTCATAATTTTTAAACATTATGTTAATGTCCCTGTATTTAATAATCTAATCTCAATTTTTCAAAGAAAATGTTCTTTTACTCAAAAGTGAAATTAAGTTCAGAAGTAAATAGAAATATATACATCTCACATTCAATTTATCTTTATGAAATGGTAGTAATTTCTAAGATATTACTATGACTTTGGCCACTAAGAAATGTTACATTTATGTCCTGCTTTAAATCTGCAGACTCTCCCATCTGTCAAAATTTTATAGCTACTAAAAGATAAAGGCTCTGTTGCTATGGTAATTATTCCATTACCTAGGTGATAGTGTTCGAATGATGTCATTGTTAGTGATCTAACTCATAAAACATTTTTCAGTTTTAGTATCGTTAGACTGGGGGAGAAAATTACTAGTGATACAAAATCAAGAGGCCAGAAGAATACTGCTTTTCTTAATAAACAGGGAACTCACAAATGAGAATAGAAAGTGAACGTTCAAATGAATTTCTCCAATTATCTCTGCTTTTAGTTGGGTCAATACCCTCATCAGCATTTTACAAAGCTGAATGAAAAATAAGAAAGATTTTGTGTGTAAAGAAACGTAAAAAGAAAGCAACGTGTTGTTCTAGGGGAAGAATGGTGGAAATGGCATCCCACTGAAAAAAATGTTTCTTTTAACTGTCTTCAATTGAACCTCAGGCTTGATCATTCCCAAAGGGAAAAATGCTGCATGCTCTCATTTTGGTGCCATGATCTACTCCTTAACCAGAGAGCGGTGTACAAAGAAATACAGAGAAGGACATAGAGGAAGAAAGGGAAATAGGAAATTGGATGAAGAAGACAGCAGAAAAGATCAGAAATTGGGTTGCAGCTCACTTTTCAGATTACGATAAAGGAGCAATTAGAAAAAAAAAAAAAGGCAGCAGCAAGAAGAGTGGATAATAGTTTGGAAACTTCCAACTTTAGCTGGGCTTCTCACAAGAGCTGACTTCCCTGTGTTGATGTCATTTCCATCTCATTTAAAGGACTTTCAAATGTTGGCAAAGACATATAGCATGCCACTCTCCAGAGCTGCCAAACAGGTGATAGAAAAACTGTCCTTTGAGCTCAGAGGAGTCTATAGCCATCCATGCTCTAATGACTCCAGGTGAATTATTATCCATCAAAGAAAAATCAAACCAACATCTCCTATATAAAGGTAGTAAGCAGTTCTTCAAAGATCCTTTCTCTCTTATCCTCTTCTCATGTCCTCTCCTGCATATGAGCCTACCCTATTCTCTCACACAGTAAGAGTTGAATTACAAAGCTTGCAGAGAATGAAGAAATCCTTGGCAGTCAACTTTACAGGGAAGGCAAAGGTTCAGAGAGATTCCTTGCCTGATGCAATGATAGAAACTAGGAGTTAGAAGAAAAATGTATACCATTTAGTGGTCTCATGCCAATTCAAGTCCTGAATGCTTACAGATTTCCTCTAGCCTCTTACTTTGACAACTCAAAGGAGAAGAATTCACTACAGCTGGAGACAGTCCACTCCATTTTGGCCAGGTTGACATAATTCTTTGAGGGCAAAGAAAAAAATAAATAAACCTGCGAAAACTTCATGTGTTAGTTTCCCAAAATACTGGAATTTTTAGCAGGATGATAAAAAGAGCAAAATTGTTTCCAAAGCTCCTATGGTAGAATTTGACAGCATGGTAGTTGGGCTGGCATTTGTAGGATGGGTTTGCGGAAAAGTGAACTCAACTGGAGAACCCACAAATCACACCACTGTGGGCCACTGCTCTCCTTATTTATATATAAGGCTTGGTTTTTTTTTTTTTTTTTTTTTTTTGCCCTTTTGGGATGTGCTTACCCACTGTGTACATATGCATTTTCTGGCAACAGTATGAATCAAGCAGAATAAACTAATAATGAGCAGCAAGCTCAACCAGGGAAGCGGCAGTTGCTGAGGTATCACCTCACTTTGTGAAAATTGGTAATGAACCCATTTATTGTGGCATTTTAGGCAACTCTCAGAGCAAACATAAAGGCCATTCTATGATTAATAATTTGTCTTTATTCAGTTAACAGTTTCATGTGTCTTGTTCTTACTATGTATTACACAACTTGACATTGCACCTAGGAGAGAGTTTTTACAAGAAAATGTGGTATGTGAATAATATTACCCTGTTGGTTTTAGATTCTAACAGGTTTCTTTCTTTTCCCCCAAGAGATGGTGGGGGGAGGGGAGGAATACCAAAGGCTGGAATGTAAAAGTCTAAAACCCAAAATAACTTGTCAGATTAAACCACCAACATCATAAATCAAGCTCATTAACAGCAACTGATAAAGCTTATCTGCCTCATATCACCAGGGAGGCACTTGCTAGCAGGGCCTTTGCAGATAGAATTTTCAGTAGATATCATCATTAGAACTCAGTGAAATAGCCATCCACAGGAACAGCTTGCAGCACTAGCTTCCATATCATAATTACAGAAATGATTACAGTAGCAAATATTAAAAACAGTGCAGTTATGCATAATTTCTACAACATGCAATCTAATTTACCAGCAGTAAAAACAGTAATAAAAGCATTGCCCAGTGATGGGACAAAGCAATTTTCAGTCAAGATGCCTAAAAATAACATAAGTTTTCTTACAGCTGGATTCATTGTTAACATGGTTTGCATAGCATCCTGCTTGAGGGAGCTTAATCAAGACCAGGGCAATAACCATGTTAGCTAATGCATGATACTAATGGACTTTTCACACAAAATAATAGGACTCTGGCTTTCTATAGCTTTGGTAAAGGACATCCATGGATGATAATAAAATCTCAGAAGGAAGGGACTACTTCCTTTAGCTGAAGAACAAAACTATCCATTTATGTCAACATGATCTTGTTTTTTTTTGTTTTTTGTTTTTTTTGGATCTTGTTTCTTATTCCTCTGAACCCCCTTTTCCTTCCCTGGTACTCCATGCTCCTTTAAGCTCTCACCTGTCTCCACTTCTTATCTCACTTATTTGTATCCATACCAATGCCCCCTATTAATGTAAGCTCTTGGACAGAAGAGACTATAACTGATTCATGTTCTTAATCTCTTCCTCCCCAGGGTATCCATCCTTGTGCTAAACACAAAGTAAATGATATACAACTTTGTCAAATTAAATTGATGGACCGGAGATGTCAAGTTATACAATATAAATCAAACATTACTCAGAAACGTGACAATAAAGAAAACAATTTGCAATATCTGAGCCTTGCAGGATTGAGGTTGTTCATTTAAAGCAGTAACTTTCAACCCTGGTTGTTCATTATATCATCTGCAAGGCTTTAAGAAAAACCTAGTTGCTAGGTACTACTCCAGATCATTTTTAAATAAAAATTTCTAACAGTGGTATCTGGGCATAGAGATTTTTAAATCTTCCCAAGAAGGAGTCAAGAGTTGAATCTCACTGATTTAAACGGTATGAGTAGGGCAGCCTGGGTGGCTCAGAGGTTTAGCACTGCCTTCAGCCCAAGGCGTGATCCTGGAGACCCGGGATTGAGTCCCATGTCAGGCTCCCTGCATGGAGCCTGCTTCTCCCTTTGCCTGTGTCTCTGCCTCTCTCTCTCTCTCTCTCTCTCTCTCCTCTCTGTTTGTATTTTCATGAATAAATAAATAAAATCTTAAAAAAAAAAAGGTATGAGTAAAAACACACTGAGTGTAAGCATGGAAAATATCTTACTTAGAGATAAAGAACTAATGTCTTCTACCGTGTGTGTTTTGGTATATACTTCATACTTGGGCTACATTTGGTTCCTCTATAAAACAAAGGGTATTAATTATACATAGAATAGGCCCTGAAATATTTTTCATAACAAAATTACATAACCACATAACAATGCCAATGCCAATACCACCAGGCCAATGAGTCAGTTATAAGTCAACTTCCAAAATAGAGAACAGAAGTTCATATTCTTTACAAACTCTCTAAGTAATAACTTCTCTTTGGACAAGAATGATAGGACAGGATGACCTTTGTGGTTTGTTCCTAGAATACAAGATAGGCAATGGGAAAACAGTGTTTTCAAAACGTGTGGTATTCCAAATCTTGATTGTTAAATAATCTCCAATACAAGAAACCAGAGCTCAGTCAGTTGAGCGTCTGATTCCTGGTTTCAGCTCAGGTCATGATCTCAGGATCATGAGGTTGGGCCCTGTGTCAGGCTCCATGCTCAGCTCAGGGTCGGCTTGGGATTCTTTATCTCTCTCCCTTTGCTTCTCCCCCCTTCTTAACCTCACTCTCTTTAAAATAAGTAAATGAAGTAAATCTTTAAAAAAAAGAATAATCACTTTACAGTGGAGAATCATGGCAGACCCTACCTTGACAAAAGTGATCATGGTTAACATCATCAGTGATAGCTCATGTTGCTATTACATATCCTCTGATACGATACCACAAGAAGGGCACTTTGCTTCTGTTGTCTTTCTTTTCCCAAACCCATAACCTCAAACTGGTCATGAGGGAAACATCAGACAAACCCAAACTGAAGGACATTCTAGAAAATACCTGACCAATACTTCTCAAAATGGTCAAGGTCATAGAGAATGACTGAGCAACTATCCCAGAGTAGAGGACACATAATAATTAAATACAGTAGAATCTTGAATTGTATCCGAGAATAGAAAACAGACATTTGTGGAGAAAGTGAAATATGAAACAAGCCTGTAGTTGAGTAAATAGCAATATGCCAATGTTCATTTCACACTTTTCACAAATATATCATGGTTAATATAAAATATGAACATTAGGGAAAGTGGGTGATAGATACATGTAAACTTTATACTATCTTTGTAACTTTTATGTAAACCTAGAAACATTCTAAAGTTTATTAAAAATTGTACACAAAGAAAGCATGTATAGGCATGAGTGGAAATATAATTATGGAAATTATCTTTTGATTAAAGGCATTTGAAATATTTTGAGATATTTATTTATTTAATTTTTTAACAGATTTTATTTATTTATTCATGAGAGACACAGAGAATGAGAAAGGCAGAGACACAGGCAGAGGGAGAAGCAGGCTCCATGCAGGGAGCCCAAAGTGGGACTCGATCCCAGATCTCCAGGATCGCACCCTGGACTGAAGGTGGCGCTAAACCACTGAGCCACCAGGGCTGCCCTATTTTGAGATATTTAAAACTTCACTACTGTTTCCTTGTTCGCTTGGTCAATAATAAAATATCTATTATACAAAATATATTAATATATTCATGTTTGATATTTATGTATTCAACTGCAGTAACTTGCATTTCTCATTAAATCAGTCTGGTCAAAAAATCCTCAGATTGAATGAGCAAAGTATACATTGTACTTGATGTGGTATCAGAATGCCTTTCTGCACGACTTCTCAGGAACGCTTTCACAGGAGGCACATTTACTCATTTAAAAAATAAACCATGTCAGATACATCTATCTAATCAAGGGCCCAGAGGAGTGTCAATTTCTAGGGAACTCACTGTATGGCTGCAAAGTGCTGTAAACACTTCATGACGGTTCACCCAGTGCATTTCTCTTGACGCCTAAATTTTACCTGAGGGCAGAGCAGCACCCATGCTTACTAGTGAATGTTTAGTACCCCTTTGCTGTTTTATTTTACAAAGTTAAAGTTTCTCCAAGCAAAAAGGCGATCTCTTAAGCTAAAGATGCAATGTTGAAATACATTCAAAGTAGAAATTCCAGTTGCTGATTTTTGCTGGGTTTACTTCCTAAATGTTTTGCGGAAGTGGCTTTTCCACTCCTCTTATTCATATTCAATTTTTGTCTTTTAATGGGTTTCTTTCTCCCTGTAACATTCTGCTTTTTCCTCATTTCCAGTACATCTGTTTCACTCTATCCAGAGTGATCCATTCTACATTGCAAATATGACTTTGCCACTTCCCCCCAGTAAAACCCTCTCACAGCTACCTATTATAAATCCAAACGTCTCATCATGGCATGCCAATTGTCCCAAATGTGGCCCCTACTAACACTCTAGAGACTGTGCAAAGGAAAAAGCAGCCATGCCGATTATAAGAAGTTATGTTCTAATACTACTGAAGTGGTTATTTTTCTCTATATGCCCTATGGCTATACGGTTTAGTGTCTTCCCTCTTGCAGTTCTTTTTCTTTTTTCCCTTCTTCAGCAGATAAATCTCTCATTACACTTGAAGTCATTGGAGGTATCACCTCTCCTCCCTGAGGTTTTCCTTAACAATATTTTTCCAACCATCTTCTTTCCCCTGCAAACAAGCATTGCCTCATTGTTGTGTTTCTATGTCACTCTTAAATATACACTCAACTTACCCACGTTGCTCTGCAGCATGCAGGTGTCTTGCTTTCTGCTAGTTGATAAGCAACCATTTTACTCATCCATCTTTGTGTCCTTAGGGAAGAGCACAGGTTCTGATACTAAAAATGCTATTGAGCAGCTATAAACAAAAATTCCTGTTCATTTAAATTAAGATAAATATTTTATCTCTCAAGGGACTAATTACTGAGAGTCACAGTGTATCTGCAGGGCTAGCTTTCTTCATCACCTCCCTTCACACACACCCTCTCTGTAATCAACAACAGTTCAAATTGTATCACCTTCCAAGTTTTCACACTTAGTGTCAATCTCACGTTTGTATTTCTACCTGAATGTCAGAGAGGTATCTTTAAAGAAATTCATTTTTTACAATTCTTTTTCTGCTTCTCTCACCATGCTTGCTTAAATGAGATCTTCATTAGCCTATCTTCTAGACTCTATCCTGTGAGCTAAGCATACAAAATCGAGTAAGACCAATTCCTGACCTCAGGGAGCTTATAGTCTGATAACAAATTGTATGGAGGGAGCAAAAGCAGCAGATGCTGCTAGGGAGCAGGAGCAGAGCCTCTAAATCATGAAAGATTTCCCCAGGAAGATGGTGTTTGGTCCCGGATTTGAAAGATCAGTGGAAGTTATTAGTTGAGGAAGGAGGTGAATGGCATCACAGGTAGAAAGAAGGATAGCTGGAAGGGATACCAAGTAAAAAGGGTGGTAGCCAGAATGTTTGCGGATCTTAAAGCAGCTGATATATATAAGATGTGAGAGGATGCACATGAGAAGGTGCAAGATTAGGATAGAGGTAAACTTTGAAGGCCCTGTAACTATGTGTAGGTATTTGATTTTAGGCTTACAGCAATGAGGGGGTACTGAAGAATCATAATCACATATTTATGTATTAGAAAGGTCTCTGCAGATCCTTAGTAGGGGGATGGAGAGGCAAGAGATAGGCAAAGAGAAGACTAATTATATAGCAGCTACAGTGTTCCAAGCAAGAAGATATGAAGAGCATGAATAACAGAAGCGGCAATAGGTGTACAAAGTAGAGAAAACAAACAAAGGTAGAACCTGGAGCACGT
Source organism: Canis aureus (assembly GCF_053574225.1). Classification (NCBI taxonomy): domain Eukaryota; kingdom Metazoa; phylum Chordata; class Mammalia; order Carnivora; family Canidae; genus Canis; species Canis aureus. The sequence continues at coordinate 54,050,566 of NC_135621.1, forward strand.
GGTCACTAGGGGGTGAGCAAATGGGAGGTTTCCAAGATGATTCTCAGGTTTCAGACGTGGACAGTGGGACCAGTTGGTGTTGGTATTTCCAAAGATAGGGAACAAAGGAGGAGGAGCAGGTCTGAGGAAGATAACATCAAGTTTTAAATATGTTTGGATTAAGAGTATAGTTCTCTTGATGAGGACTGAGATATCTGTAGAATTATTCAATCACTATAGTGTACACCTGAAAGTAATTTAACACCGTATGTTAACTATACTGGAAGTTTTAAAAACATGTTTGAATTAAGACCCATCTGGGCATTCAAGCAGAAAAAGCAGTTGGATACTTTCTAGGTTAGCAAAGTGGTCCAATTAAAAATAACTCATTGACAAGCCATGCATTAGGTAAGACCACCTCCGCCTCAACAGTGGGAAAAAAATGGTGGGGGAGCTAAGGATGTAGACCTAACGAACACCAAGATTTAAGGAAAGAGAAGAGAAAGGGAATGATGTGAAGGCACAAACAGAAGGTCAAAGAAAACCAGGACAGGAGGTTCTACAGGAGTAGAACCATATTCTAAAATGTAAATATAAATAATAATTTTGAACATGGAAGACTGTGATCAACAATGTCAGGAACCACAGAGAAGTTTAATAACTTAAGTCTGAAACCATTCTCAACTGACATGATATTTTCATCTGTTCCCTTGGTTTATATAAAAAAAAAAGAAAAACTCATAGACATTATTCAAATTTTGAGATCAGCATTAACTTGATATGTATAATGGTTTTTATGACTAGAAATTAATGTCCTTACTTTTCTCAATTTAATGATAATTTGGAAGACCTAGCCATCACAAATACTTAGTATTCCCAGGGTTGATATGTAAGAAAACACCTACTTCCAAATCCCAGTTCCTATTTATTATGTATAAAAAAGGTCTCTGCAGAGGCTGAGAGGAGGGCTTACTACTGTTGAAATCATTCTAACCCTAGGTATGTCCCCTTCTTTTTTTATAACCACACTTCCGTCAGAAAAATCTGCATTCTAGACCCAAAGATGTTACTAATAGTAGTGTACACTAGGGAAATTACTTGCGCTCTTTGGACATTTTTATTCATGGATAAATTTATGGGACTGGGGTCTTCTGTTACAGATAGACTGAGATAAATCACTGTCTGGAAGAGCTAATGCTTGCTTCCTTATTCATCTTCTATGATGACTTTTCACCAGGTACACATATCCTGTCGTAGAGTTGCCTTTGTATTTTTGGTGGAAATGGGTGTTTGCCAACAGGGTTTATAAGGTCTACCTCCTAAATGCTTGTTTCATCTTTGCTTCACTCTTCCTCCTATTTTATGAGAGGACAGAGTTCCTTCTTCCTATATACTTCCAAAATATATTTCACAAACCTCTATTATAGCATTTAGCACATTTTAGCCTAATTACAAGATGATATAGTCCTTGGGCACAGAGTTTAATTACATTTAAGTGAGTATCCCAAGCATATAGACTGTGTCTGACCCCAACTATTGTTTAGTAAATGCATAGGAATTATTTGAGCAAAGGAGCGAGATACATCATGGTGCCTTCAGCTGGAAGAGAAGTGGGTAGCTCAGTTCTCTTGAACTCTGAAAGAAACTGAGCCTATAGATGTGTCATTGTGTACAGAATGGCAAGGGCTCATGTGGCTCAGGACTCTATGAACGGTTTCCAGAGAGGCTTCATTACCAAGTTCTATCTAGCTAAGTAAATCATGAGGCAGGATTACCAACAATGAGATCCTAGAGGACAGCCGGTCTATCCACGCTGAAGCAATACACATTGAAGCATAACTCTTTTGGGTAGGATGATAGGTGGGGGATGGATGATAACCGAATACCTAAACAACTGCTGCTAATAGGCTCAAAGTTAGCAGGAGGGACACTTTATTAAGTGCCTGCCACTGCACAATTACAAACCAACAGGGCAGAACCACTGTGCATACAGAGAACAATGAGAGCAAGATGGCTTACCAAGGGAAAGTCTGAAAGGCATTAAGAAAAACCCCAAAATGAGGTTTACCAGGCTAACCAAAGCCAGACTGGATATGCACACAGTATTTTGAGATCACTCTTTTCTTGGTCAATGCTACGGGACTCTAGCTGATGGATGGACACTTCCTTGTATTATAGTACTGTGCATTGTTGTGTCTGTATCAAGCTTCTAATAAATGTTTATGGATGATGATATATTGTTCTGTTTTATAACCCCCCATATAAATGGATAATAAACTTTATCTCCAGTGTTGTTTTCAAATAAACAATGGCATATTGAATAGATATGCCATGTGAGATGTAAACTGTAAAATAGATTTTAAAAATATATCACTGACTTCTAATTCTTGATTATTTCATCAATTAGAATTTTATTTGCCAATAAAGTGAAATCAACTGGCTTCACTTCTCATAAATATTTTCATATATGTCAGGTATATTTTGGCTTTAATTGGAAATCTGGTTACAAGGATCTAGTTCTTTAGATATTCATAATTAAATGTGGTAGGCTTAGCTCCCTCTATAAGATGCATCTGGTAAATCAAAATATCAGTCAATCTTCCTTTGAGAGAGAATTTGTAATGATGATAATGGAAGTTTGTATAAAAAAATTTTTAAATATGAATTATCATTATAAAAATAAAATCAAACAGAAATAAATACAGTCAAATCATTTAATACATTTTGAAAATCTATCATATGAAAAAGACCATATAAGTGCAGGGAAAATGTAAAAATATCAAGAGAATACATGACCTCAATATTTACTAGGGAAGAAAAAGCTGGGGACAGAAGTAACTGTGATACAAGGTAGAATGTGATAAATGTAATAAGAGCTATGACGGTTGGCTAAATTAATAAAGTGTAGTCCAAATTATAGTGACTATTTGAAGCAATATAATTAGGAATTAAGTAACCATTCCTAGTTAAGCATTTTTTTTTCCCAAAGCAATGCCTAAGATTCTGTGGGCTGAGACTTGAAAATATGAGACTTAATCTCATCCTTCAGAGACAAATTTATCTTACTAGTCCCATTTTAACAAATAGAATCTACAGAAAGTAGTCTTGATGCTCTAAAACTCCAGAAAATGGTGGACAGGTGCTCTGCTTAGAAGCTAAACAAAATTTATTGAATATTACTTAAGCCAGGAATTAATTTCCAGAATATTAACTCTGAAGCCTTGTCTCATATAAAGTAGTTTAAGGGGGAAAATGAATAAAATGCCATTTAACACAGGAAGCAACATATGTGTAAAACTTGGTATGCTGAATGGCTATGAATTGAAGATATTAATAAATACAAAAAGGGACTCAACCTAATTTACGAGACCAGCACATTGTACTAGTTAGTATATGGCAGTAAAATGAGATTCCGTTCAGGGATCATTGCTTATCATTATCTATCCTTTCTCTGCATGTCAAACCACACTTTGTGAAGGGAAGTACCACCCAGTGCTCGCACACCTGCTCTTGATTCTAAGGATCCAGGGAAGTTCAGCACTAAAAATCAAATAGGGAACATTTTCTTTTTGCTATTTTCAAAAAAAAAAAAAAATATGGTGACAATTCTACTTCTTCCTAAGAGCTACTCAGCTGCAGGTAAAGACCATTTCAGATCAGGAGAATAATAGTTACCACTTCTGATCTTTTGACAGCCCCGCCTGCAGCTAAAATGACCAGCAGAACTCACTTTTTGGCTGCAAGGTAGGAGGTTCTCATACCAGTCTATACTCAAGCTGTGCTACAAGACAACCCAAGATCTTGAAGAAACCTGGAAAATATATTCAATAAGGCACATGTTTTTCTGTGTGATATGAAACACTCAGAAGCTTTAAAATACTATGAAATTAAGAGAGTTTTCCCCTGTCCTCCCGTATCAGGATCATTTTGAAGTCTTGCTATAAATACTGGTTTCTAGGTTCCATCTGGTTTCTACCAAATCAGGCATTCTAAAGGTGGAGACCAGGAAACTGAAATTAATCTGCTTCATATGTAAAAATTTGTGACTCACACATTTAAGTTGGGGGATGTCCCATGGAAAGATCACAGAAAATAACTGGAAAATTCAAATAGTGTTGGCGACTAAGAATGTCCAAAGTCACGTGTCAATAGCAAGCAATTAATACTTCTTGAGTATCTACTACATGCACAACACTGTTCATATAGAAATGACCTCCTAATTACAATGCAGATAACTGAAATCCAAAAGGGGTCCCCAGGAGACTCATGCTTATGAAACAGAAACACCATCAGACTGAAGGAACATAGTAGATGGTTTCCACACACAAATATGATTAATAACTACATCAGACCCTTGGAGCCTATGAGGATGAAAAGAAAATCTAGCAGTAATCCAGGATTTCACACAAGCTGCCTACTGACACAGCCAGAGCTCACCTATCTCTGTCACCTCAATAACTTATTTTTTATATCTATTCTGGAGTCATCCACTTCTACAAGTGGCATCTGACTATGGTCTGCTGGGATTTTGTGGCTGATTCATGAAGAGTATACGGGGAATTGTATTATAAACTTACAGGGTTTATAAACTACTTTTGAAAAATAGGAATTTCAAACTGTTTTTTAAACTATCCAGGAATAAATTTCTCTCATGATACTCTGAGAACCAGGAAATGGAAAGAAGTGAACATCTCATCACATTTCAGCAAAGCTCCCTTAGGTAAATGCTTTCTGGACAATGCAACTGTGATAAGACTCTGTACACATAAACTTGTCCTTGAATTTAGGATCTAAAAATGATATAGTCTGGTAGGACTAATTATAAAAATCAGAGAGAAGACATTCTCCTTAAAGTTTCAAATAGAAACTGTAAATAAATATTTTTGTTCTTCAATAAGGAATAAAGAGGAAAAGAAAAACAGCAACAATATAGAAAATGTAAAATATTTTAAATGAAAAAAAAAAAAAAAAACCAAGACCAATTGTATAGGATAAGCATGCAGGAGAGCATGATCTACAAGAAACAAAAGACAATTTTAAACTGCATATACTTTGTGTTCTCAATGAAATATAGGGAAAGAAATCAGTCTAGTAAATAAGACACAAAATTTTGCATTAAGAAAATAATGTAGGAAAGCCAAAAGCACAAAAGAGGAATTAAAACTGTGTATTAAGTGTATTAAGAAGAAACCCCTTTATTAGAGAAACTTAAATCAGCAAATAAAATCTTTTTTTTTTTTAATTTATTTATGATAGTCACACAGAGAGAGAGAGAGAGGCAGAGACACAGGCAGAGGGAGAAGCAGGCTCCATGCACCAGGAGCCCGACGTGGGATTTGATCCTGGGTCTCCAGGATCGCGCCCTGGGCCAAAGGCAGGGGCCAAACCACTGCACCACCCAGGGATCCCAGCAAAGAAAATCTTTTGATAGTGAAGAAAGAAAATTTGAGAAATATACTTGTTGTGGGTGCTCTGAAAGATCAATTATACCAAGGACAAATAAGGAAAAAGATAAGTGCAAAGTACAATGAGAGGTCTTTACTTTGCAGAGTTATCTTGGCATGTTATGGACTAGGGGTCAGAAAAATAAGGACAAATCCAGTTTGACACCTATTTTGATAAATATTTATTAAAACACAACCTCAGTCATTCATTTACCTATTGTCTATGGCTTCCTGTATAATACGATGGCAGAGCTGAGTAGTTGTGACACAGACCAGAAGAACCACAAAGCCTAAAATGTTTGCTGATCCCTCCCCTCTACCACTGGATACATACAAATGTTGGTAAAGTAGGAGATCCTTGAGTTTTCCTGACTTTCATATGTCTCTCTTTGTCATCACATGTATTATAAAGGCATCTAAAAAAAATAAAAAATAAAAAAAAATAAAGGCATCTAAGGTGTTTATTACTAGCTCTTTCAGATCTAATCAGCATATCACCAATATAGTGGTAAGAGTAATGTCTTTCTGGGTGGTAACAAAAATCCTTTTGAAATGGACTATCACACAGAGTGGGAGAGTTGGCACAGTTCCGAGGTAAAACAATGAAGATAAACCACTGTTTTTGCCAGTTAAAAGCAGACTGTTTCAGGTAGGTTTTTTCTAATTGGTATAGAGGAAAAGTGCATTTGCCAGATAAAAAAAAGCAGCTTTGATTGGTGACACTTTTAAATTGAATTTATGATAACCTATTGTGATTCTTCTATATTGGACAAATAGTCATATTCTCGATGAAGATGTTTGAAGAATCACTGCCATCTGCACCATTTTTTATTAAAATTCGTCCTGGGATATAAATAGTTCTGATGTAAAAAGAGGTTATTGTGATAGGTTATTTTCAGGGGATGATGTTAGCAAGATGATGAAAAAGAAAGCCCCAGACCTTCCTTCTTCCCACAGAAACACAGACTTAACAATACATGGACTAATTCCCTTTGTGAGAAATCCAGAAAACAGATTAAGAAGCTCCAGTGCCCCAAGTGAACATGAAACCAGAGACATCAAAGCATGGTGACCTGCAAGAAAATCTCCAGTACCTGGCTCCTCCCTGGAGATGGAAAGAGAAGACTAAAACATGCACCCAATATTTTGACCTGTGTGGGGGCAACGAGGGGTCTGCCCAAGGAGCTGGCTTCTGTGTTGCCTGAATTCAAGCACTGATAGGAAAGGGTGCCAAGTTGGGGCAATGGAATGAGATAGCACTCATTCACTAACTATAGTCTCCCCCCAGCCCCTTGCTCAGCATGGAATGAAAAGAAGAAAACATTTGCTTCTCCCTGAGGAAGGAAGGAGTTGGAGCATGGGTCCAACATTCTGTCTTTTCAAGGGGTTTGCCTCGGGACTGGTTTCTGTCATGAGTGTCTCAGAGTACTACGAAGACCTTATACCTTAGATGCCTGGAGGCCACTGAGGACAAAAGAAAGCTGGGCAGGTTGGCGCTGCTCAAGTGTTCCTAAATCAACAAACTTGAAACCACTAACAAGGAACAGTCTAAAAAGGTAATTGACAGGGATCCCTGGGTGGCGCAGCGGTTTGGCGCCTGCCTTTGGCCCAGGGCGCGATCCTGGAGACCCGGGATCGAATCCCACGTCGGGCTCCCGGTGCATGGGGCCTGCTTCTCCCTCTGCCTGTGTCTCTGCCTGTATCTATCTCTCTCTCTCTCACTGTGACTATCATAAATAAAATAAAAAAAAAAAATTAAAAAAAAAAAGGTAATTGACAAAGCAATCTCATTTACAATAGCATCAAAATAATAAAATATTTAGGAGTAAACTTAATGAAGGAGACGAGAGATTCGTACACTGAAAACTACACAATGTTGCTGAAAGAAATTAAAGAAGACACAAATAAATTGATATACACCCTGTGTCCATGGATTGGAAGACACAGTATTGTTAAAAATGTCCATACTACTCAAACTGATCTACGGGTTCAGTAGAAGGTCTATCAAATCCCACTGGCAATTTTTGCAGAAATAGAAAACAATGATCCTAAAATTCAAATAGAAACACAAATGACCTTGAATAGCCAAAACAATCTTGGAAAAAAATAAAAAACAAAGTTTGAAGCCTTCTACTCTTGACTGAAAAACATGTATATATAAAATTATAGTAATCAAAAGAGTTATGGTACTGGTCTAAAATGACACATAAACCAATGGGAAAAGATAGAGATCCCAGAAACAAACCCACTCATATATATAGCCAAATGCTCTTTGACAAGACAGCACAATGGGGAAAGAAGAGTTTCTTCAATAAATGGAGCTGGAAAAATTGAGTATGTACACAGAAGAAAAAATTAGGGCCTATTCTTACAACATAAAAATCAACCAAAAATCAACCCAACGTAGATGAAAGAGTTAGCATAAGACTGAAACTATAAAACTCCTACAAGATAACATAGAAGAAAAGCTTCGTAACACTGGTTTGGCAAGATTTCCAAGATAGGACACCAAAAGCTGTAAAGGTAGAAGTAAAAAGAGGACAAGTGGGACTATATCAAACTGAAAAGATTTTTCATAGCAAAGGAAATAATCAATAGAGTGAATGGCAACCTATGGAATGAGAGAAAATGCCTGATAATGGGTTAGTATTTGAAATATATAAGGAACTCCCAACTCAATAGCAAAATAACAAATTTCTTTATTTAAAAATGGCAAAGGACTTGAATAGACATTTCCCTAAAGAACACAAACAGAAGCCCATCAGGTATGTGAAAAAGATGATGAGTATCACTAATCATCGGGGAAGTGCAAATCAAAGCTACAAAGAGGTACTATCTCGATGAGATATTACCAAAAACCAAAACAAAACAAAACCCCAAAACCCCAGAAAATAACAAACGTTAGCAAGGATGTGGAGAAATCAGTACTCTTAAGTACTGTTGGTGGGAATTTAAAATAGTTGTAGCTACTATGGAAAATAGTCTGGAAGTTCCTTAAAAGAATTCAGAACAAACTACCACATGATCCAGCAATTGCATTTGTTGGCATTTATCCAAACGAACTAAAATCAAGATCTTGAAGAGACATTTGCACTCGCATATTAACTGCACCATTATTCACGGTAGCAAAGAGATAGAAACAACCAAAAAGTCCATCAAAGAATAAACAGATAAAGAAAAAAATGCTTACATAAAATGAATTACTATTCTGTCTCATAAAAGAAAAGAAATCCTTTCATAAGCCACAACATAGAGAAACCACGAGGACATTATGCTAAGTGAAGTCAGTCACAGGAGGACAGACAATGCATAATTAATGCTGTACTGTGCACTTAAAATTTTGTTGAGAATAGTATTCATGTTATGTTTTTTTAACATCATTTTTTTAAGTGGATCCCACTGTTCCCAGTTCTAAATATTGTCAATGGTTACCTATGGGGAGCTATATGGTGTGCTATGAGAAGGAAATCAAGCACTACAATAAAAAGTATTTTTAATCTCTATATAATGATATTTTCTTAAATTCTTAAAAAGACAAGCATCTTTTCACATATTATTTTGTAATAGGTAAATAAAGGAACACGGTCTCAGTTTCTTATAAAAGAAAGAACATGATGTATTTCTTCCAGAGAATTTTACTTGTCCTTTGTAGTACAGTAGTCTTTACTCCTCAAGTGAGGGAGACAATGTGGGGATTCTCCGCATTGAGGAGTATGTTTTGAGTGTATGCAGGAATTGAGGAAATAACTGTTAGGTGCTTTTGCAGACTCAGAGAGTCCACTGTGTAATGAGTTTAGGCCAAAATTTTGCTTATCTCACTTCTAAAAGTGTCCTCTCTGTGGGTAGACCACAGAAACATCTCAGTTTTCTTTTTTTTTTTTAATAAATTTATTTTTTATTGGTGTTCAATTTGCCAACATACAGAATACCACCCAGTGCTCATCCCGTCAAGTGCCCCCCTAAGTGCCCACCACCCAGTCACCCCCATTCCCCGCCCTCCTCCCTTTCCACCACCCCTAGTTCGTTTCGCAGAGTTGGGAGTCTCTCATGTTCTGTCTCCCTTTCTCATATTTCCTACCCATTTCTTCTCCCTTCCCCTATATTCCCTTTCACTATTATTTATATTCCCCAAATGAATGCATCTCAGTTTTCTAAGTTTTATCTCAGTTCAGAATTGATATCCATCCTGGAAAAGCCTATTTCTTTCTTCTTTGGATACAGGCAGTGTGATGAATAATTGCAGATTCCTTAGCGGAAGGATAGAAAGAAAATTACGAGTTATACCTATGACAACAAGATCAAGCCTTCTCTTTGTGTACAACATTCCAGGCCTAGGAATTGGCTCAGGTCTTAGAATTGGATGAGAGGCTATGATTCTGTCTGGTAGAGTAAAACTGTTCTCTTTCCACCTGATATTGATTTTTTGTTTATACAAATCATGCAGGATCATGACAGTTAATTTTCTAAGGTTAAACCAATTATCATTCCTGGAATACACTCAATTTGGTCATACATTATTAGACTTCTCATATCTTGCTATATCTGTAGAGCTATTTTCATCTATGTTCACAAGTGAAATTGGTATGTCATTTTTATTCACAAAATGTTCTTGTCTGGTTTGGTACAAGGTAATGCCAGCCTCATTATGTGAGTTGAGTAGTTTCCTCTTTTTCTCTAGGAGAGATTGCATAGATTTTTTTTTTTTTCTCAAATATTTTGACAGAACTCTGTGGAATTCACCTCTGGCTTAACCTATCTGTGCACAAACATTTTTGGCTAATTCAATATTTTCAATGGCCATCGGTCTATGAGTTTTTCCATTTTTTGAATTAGTATAAGTGTTATTCATTTTTGTAAGAATTTGGCCCACTGTATTTGAGTCTGAAATTTACCAGAATGACATTTTTCATAACATGTTCTGATTACCTCTTCATACGTGCAACACCTGTTAGGTCTAAACATTAACTCCTGATATTTGGTCACGTCTTTCTTCTCTGTTTTAGTTAATCAATTTTATCAGAGGTTTGTCCTTATTAGAAGTCATTTATAAGAAACAATGTTGACTTCTGTATGTAACATATGTCTCTTGTTGTTGTTTTCCTTTCTTTTTCCCCTTCTCCTTTCTCTGTATTTGGTTTGGATGTCTGGATAGTTATTGAGAAAGATATAAATATCTCTATTTTTAATTACCCTTATTGCTAACATTTACAAATGTGTATTATACAGATGGTACCCAGAAGAGCAATGCTAAAGGGAAAAAATACTATGAAGCAATATAAAGCATGTGGCTCTCTTTTTGGATTGCTAAACGTCAGCAAGGGAAGGCAGGCTGCAGAGTAGCAGACCTTTGTCATACAGACAGAGGTTTCTGTTGCTTGAGATACCTTGAAAAGCAGACTTGCACAATTATAGACCTGCAAGTCATAGAGCTTATAACTATAGAATTGATTTGAAAACCTCAGAATATAGGTCTGTTAGCTTCTTTTTGTTTGTTTGTTTTTGTGTGTGTGTGTGTGTGTGTGGTTTTTTTTTTTAAAGTTCTACCACTAATAATGTTGCTCTGAAGAGGCAGTTTATAGCAGATAAGATTGTAGCCTTAAGTTTCTCCAAGCAGTTCCTACAGAGTTTTCAGCCAGACAATGAAAGCAAGCTCCGAGAAAACTCAGATTAAGATGTAGAGCTCTTAGTCCATTCAAGGTTAAAGTTTGAAAAAAAAAAGAGCCAGTAAATTCAAGACCAGTGTGTTTAAGTATAAAAAATATCTTTGGATGAGATTTTTACTTAGGATTATTTGCAGACAGATTTGACTAGAAGCCTACTAAATTCTTAAAGAGATGGTATTTCTAAAGAGGTCACCTACAAAAGATTGTCATTTTCCTAACCTTAAAACAAAACTCTACCTCAAACCCATGATCATGATGTGAACTAAATTATCAAGCTTCTAAAAAATATATATTTTCCAATGTTTTCATAGTGAAAGATAAGGACAAGGAAAATCTCACAAAGGACAAAACCAAGCTATAATCACAATATCCGGAAGGCATTATAATGAGCTACCTCTTGGGTTAACCAAGGAACTTAATTCAGTGACAAAACAGATTTTTCACCACTCTTGCCCGGTGGGATCTGGGGGTTGTGATAGTTCAGTGACTGCTATGAATTTCCCATGCTTTCTTCCAAAAAGGAATTTTAATTCTGTTTATGCTATTCTTGTTTCATCATTTTATATTAGTGTAGGAGAGAGAAAAGGACATTTCCTTTATGTTTAACTATCCTAAGCATGATGAGCCACATCAGGAAGAACGGTCTCCCTTGGGATATTCACTCCCTCTACAAGGGAGACAATTCCCAAGTTACATCCAGTTCAAAGTGCACAGCTAGGTAAGTAATGGTCTGTTCTCTCCATCAGGTCTTGATGTGGCTCCTCATGTTGTGGCTTGATGAGCAGGGAAAAGAGATTTGAACCTCTTGGAAGAGACTATGGTGAACTATGGCAAGAGTGAAAGTTGCCCCTCCCATACCCCTTCTACCCTACTTCTATAGAACTTGAACGAGACATACGCTGCACAGACAGCTAGAAAGACAATTTCTAGTCTCCCTTGCATTGATTGTGTCTGTGCCCTGGCCAACAGATAGAAGTCCAGTAATCATAACCTCTTTTAAAAGAAGCACCATGACTGCCCCTTTCCCTTTTCCATGATCTTTTCCCTCTGGTTGGTTGAATGTAAATGGCTTAGCTGGAGCTGAAGAGAAGTTATCTGACACTGCCAGATATGTAAGGAGGACCCGAAATAAAGGGTCTTGATACAATGAAACCATTTATTATAAGCCCTAGGCCATTTATTTCTATATTATTATGTAAGAGATATACAAGCTTTTATTTGGGTCTTCATTATAAGAAATAAATCTACCCTGTAACTAGTATACTACTAATGGAAGAAATTATGATGTCTGTGTAATTGTGGCTAAAACGTTTTCCATTCTTTCTTGCACATGTTCAGAATCGTTTTATTTAAACTTAAAACAGCATTTGAAGCTATTGAGTATGAGCACTGCTCTCTTGTGATGTGAAACAGACACAATGTCAAAAAAATGAAAACAAAAAAACTCCACACGGGGGGCCCCTGGGCGGCTCAGTCAGTTTAGCATCTGCTTTTGACTCAGGTCATGATCTCAGGGTCCTGGGCTGAGCCCTGATTTAGGTTCCCTGCTCGGTGGGGAGCCTGCTTCTCCCTCTCCTCCTACCTTGTGCTCTTTTTTGCTATCTCTGTCATTATCTCTGTCTCTGTCTCTCAAATAAATAAAATCTTAAAAAACAAACAAACAAGCAAACTCCACACAAAACAAACCCAGAAAACCAAGGTTATTTCTTAGAGAAACTGATCTGCCCACTGCCTTTCTAAAGCTCTTCGCCTGGCATTAACAGTTCCCCAGACTATCTAAGGCTATGTTTCTGTGGTTATTGTAGTTTTTGGTTTTGCCTTATCTCCCTGAATTTAGTAAAATCTCTGTGCTCTTCATGGTGCTAAATATGATAAATCGCATCATACTCAAGCTATATGGAAATGAAACCACTTGCCCTTCCCTCATCTACCACTAACCTTAATTGCTTTCCTCAGTCTATGACTATTTGGAAATGATGTTGCTCTGGTGTTGAGACTGCAGAGGATACAGAAATCCAAACTGCAGGATGGTTAACAAAAAGGAATTTTACCGAGAAAGTATCTTCACATAATGAACTTTAGATAGCTATAGAAAGATAATCTGGGTATTTAGCTGAGAGATGAATACTTCGATTACTATACTAGACCAGCAGAAGAGAATTCATTTTTTTTCTCTTTGGATTTTGTATTACATGTAGAATTTCAAAACCCTTGACCTCCAAAGATCTTCCAAATGCATCTTAATACCTGATGGTTTTATGTGGCTTATTTTCTACTTCCAAGAACATTTGTTCTCTTTTGGGAGATGAAAAAACTGAATTACAAGCATGTACAAGGTCATATTTTGAGCCACTAGTAGAACTTGAACTGAATTTTTGAACGCTTTCTCAAATCAGTTTAATTTGGTTTTTCCTGCATTGTACATGCCAGAAAATTTTCAGTACTGTATATGAAGAACTATTTTACATAGCTCTCTGATTTTCATATTTTTCTTATCTTGTTTTTAGTTGGCTGTGTTCTCCTCCCCCTCCCACCCCATCTAACCTTTTGGCAACCCATTTCTTTTCCTTAGGTTGTCTGTGTACATTGCACAGCTTATCACACTTGAGGTGCGTGCACACGATGAGTTCAAATCACTGAAGCTCACTGAGCATGTCAATGTAAAGGGCTGCAAAAGAAGGAAGACATAGAGATTATTTCTAATGCTGGTGAGCCCAGATGTGTTCTCTACACCTATGTTCTTTATAGATGTTACCTCATAATTTTAAGGGGGCTACTTGTGGGTGATAAGTGTGTGATAAATGTGATCAATTAAAATAAGGTATTTAGTTATTTTTTTTAAAGATTATTTATTTATTTATTCATGAAAGATAGAGAGAGGCAGAGACACAGGCACAGGGAGAAGCAGGCTCCATGCAGGGAGCCCGATGCAGGACTCTATCCCGGGTCTCCAGGATCACACCCCGGGCTGAAGGCTGCGCCAAACCGCTGAGCCACCCATGCTGCCCAATAAGGTATCTAGTTCTAATTCAAATCAGGTGAAAACTCACTTCATAGCCAATCATCTTGGTGTACACCAGAAGATATTAAAACATCAATTCTCTTTTTCTGAGCACGTATTAATGTACCCTCCATTTCCTTGGTATCATACTTTTCCAGCATTTGGCTACTCTTAACAAAAAGTACAATAAAATGCTCCTTTATTCTTTTCCCCAAATTAAACCTTCCTTCTCCATACTTTCAAAGAAAAAAAGAGTTCAATTTTTTTCCAGCTCTTTTCCATCAATGCTTGAGGAAAGATGTATGTTCTCACAAGCACCCGTTAAACCAGAAAGAGAAGAGTTTGCCAGTGGCTCAGTATATCAATCAATCAATGCTGTATACCTTTATGGTAAGTTAAAATATTTATAACTGTTATCATTAATATTTTTACAGAAATGTCCAAACAAATCAATATGATGAGGGCTGAGACCAAATTTTTGCTTTATTCATTCTCTATCCTTTTCTCTACCACAACTATTCACCCACTATTTACAAGACCTAGTTCTATGCTCCTTTGATCTATTTGTAAATAATAATTAATTATACAATATTTTGCCACTGACTAGCTAAATGAAACTTATCACTTACCCTTTCCTGAATCTAGCCTGCTTCTGTTTAAATTGCTATTTCACTGTCTTTTAAATGACTTGAGGCTGGAAAACTTTTCAATGTTCTATATTCATTTGTAATAATATATCTGTACATATGACATTAATACATGTGATACATATATGTAATAATATATATATAATACATGTAACACATAGGTATTGCTTCTATCTCCACATCTCCCACTCCTTACTCTGGCAGTATGCCGATTTTATGAAATTCTTTTTCATCCTTATTTGTTGATTTTTTTTTTCTTTTTTATACTGACACCTTATCAATTCTGCAGAGCCCTAGTTAAATATATGTGAAGATCCTGTAGGGTAGAAATACACAAGATTTCAACCCTTTTTTTCCTCCTCTTACAAAGATAACTAAGAGGTCCTGTAATTCCCGGCCTCCCTTCCCCATTAGAACTTGCATACCCTTAGTTCTAGTCCCTGTTGGGATTTCCTTTCTTTTCTTTTTTCCTGTTGGGACTTCCAAATTGTTCTTCTCACCTCTAATTTCTCCCCCACTCCAGTTCATCTTCCAAAGTGTTAAAAATGACTTCTGGGGTGCCTGCGTGGCTCAGTTAAGCATCTGACTCTTGGTTTCCGTTCAGGTCATGATGTCAGGGTCATAGGATTGAGCTCCCTCCCTCTCCCGCATCCCACAAATCCCCCTGCTCCTGTGAGTTCCACACTTAGGGAGTTTGCTTGAGGTTCTCTCTCTCTCTCCTTCTAGACCTCCCTCCATGCTTTCTCTCTCTAAACCAAAATAAATAAATACAATTTTTTTTAGATTGTATTTATTTATTCATGAGACACACAGAGAGGGAGTGGGCAGAGAGACACAGGCAGAAGGAGAAGCAGGCTCCATGCAGGGAGCCCAACGTGGGACTAACCCAGGTCTCCAGCATCAAGCCCTGGACTGAAGGTGGCGCCAAACCGCTGAGCCACCAGGCTGCCCTTAAAGTGATTTCTAATGAAGAATGGAATAATGAGAGACAGAAAACTGCCAGATCTTATGAGATACTAGGGGGTCACCTACAGGCTTGACAAATAGTCAATCAGAAATGGTCACCGTAATGATTTTTTTCTGCCCCAAATTTTTAAGTGACAACAAACAATATGTGTATAACTACAGACTCTTTAGAATGCTAAGACTGTCCCATAAAATTTCAGAAACACTTAAAAGAATAACCATTTTCTATGAAGGAAATTAGTTTGATAGTCATGGTCTTATTGCTAGCTGCTTCCAGCAAGACTCTTCTTTAAACTACTACCTACACTTAAAAAACAAAAAACAAAAAACAAAACAAAAGCCTAAAACTAAAAGATAAATAAAAATAAAATATTATTAAAAATTTAAAAGAAAAACAATTTTTTAAAATTTTTAAAAAGTGATTTCTAAATACAGATTTGATCATGTTACTACTACTCAAATCCAGCCTTACCACATTATTCAAAGCCCTTCATGATTTGACTATAGCCTACCTTATCAGCCTCATCCTGGCCACTCTCATCTGTTAGGTTTGCATTGTGCACCTTCTCCACTTCAACAAAATCTGTTTGGGAGCCTATTGAACTAATGAGAAACCAATAGGACCACTATTTTGATTCTAAAACTAATAAATTGACTCTCTCTTACCAATTCCCATTTAATAAATAAAATAAAAATGAGGGATATGCTGAATTTTAGGATATCTTCAGTACTATAAACTTGACTATGACAGGATTTTCTACATTATTTATTTATTTATTTGTTTATTTTTAAAGATTTATTTATTTATTTACTTATGATAGACAGATTGAGAAAGAGAGAGACCGGCAGAGACACAGGCAGAGGGAGAAGCAGGCTCCATGCCAGGAGCCCGACGTGGGACTCGATCCCGGGACTCCAGGATCGCGCCCTGGGCCAAAGGCAGGCGCCAAACCGCTGAGCCACCCAGGGATCCTCTCGATCAATTATTTAAAATGCCATAAATATACATAAAAAAATTGTTTCCATCTTGAAAATTTTGCTCCATAATGTTTTGTTTTCTAATTCCATTTTAAAATTCAAAGAAAATAACCTGTTAGATGCTACTATTCAAAGAACCACACACATGCAACAAACACCTTATCAATGCTTTGTTTCCCCAATTACTTCCAATGTTATTCAACTGTGACTACATTAGATTAGATAATTAACTTGCAAATACTTCATTTGGCATAATGCTTTAAGTATATTATTATTCAGAGCTATTTTTCCTTTTCTCTTTCTCTAGAGCTTGGCTTTATTTGTATTAATAAAATATTAGTATTAATAATAGGTTTTGGGGGGTGCCTCAGATGCACAGTCAGTTTAGCCTCCAACTCTTGGTTTCCCCTCAGGTCTTGATCTCAGGGTTATGAGGTCCCAGCCCTGGGGCTCTGTGCTCAGTGTGGAGTCTGCTAGAGACTTTTTTCTCCTGCTCCCTCTGCTCCTACCCTGTCTCAAATAAAGAAATCTTAAAAAAAAAAAAAAAAGAAAGAAAGAAAACTAGGTATCTGGATACATTTTGAATTAAAAAGTCACCTCTAATATTGCATTATTTACCTATGTTTCTCCAGTGCCCATCCCAGTATCACACAGAAAAAGGTGCCCAAATGACATTTCTGGAAGGCAAGTGAATCCATTGTAATGTGGAGTCATATACCAACACATTAACTTTCAATCAAATGATTGTTTACTGTATTTAAGGCAATAAGAAGGGTAGAAAGAACGATGTTGCCAACCAGGTACTAAATCCACGGTGTCTAGAGAAAAATAAGCTTACATATGTGGAAAGAATAGACAGCAAGTGCCCATGTAAATGATAAAATTACTTACATATGAATATAATAATAATAATAATGGTAATAAAAATAATGACTAATATCTATTGAGCATTTATAATATGCAAGGATCTGTGCTAAACTCTTTCAGGTATTATATCATTAAATCTTCACAGAAATTCTGTAAGGCATGAACTACTACTATACATTTTACAGAATGAGAAGGATCTAAGAAGTTTTATATATACTTAGTTTTACCCAACTAGTAAGGAGTAGAACTAAAACAGGGTTTTGAGTTTATAACTTCATCATTCTCTAAAATGGACAGTTTATCCTCTCTGGGGCTTCACTAAGATGGTAGAATTTAATGATGAAATAGAATCCAATATATTCACCAAAAAATAAAATTTAAAAGAAATATCTATGTTAGAACACATTGAAGACAAAATTCTATAATTGAGCTCATAGGAAGAAGGAGATTTCCCAGGAATTAGGGCTCACCTTTGGATTGAATTGGCACTCAGCCAAGCATATTTCCACAATATTTTGAAGCCTTGATGTAAATAGCTATATATAGCATAAACATTGATAAATGTAGTGTGGCATATGCTGGAGATTTCAAGTTTTAAAATTCCATCCTAGATAATTTAACAGGATTAAAAAAAACACCGTTCTTTAATATTGCAGAAGTTACCATGGTATATTGCAAATCACAATTTCAAAACAGCATCAGCATATATGATCATATTACTAATGGAGTCCACAGCAAATAAGGAAACAGGTGCATACATAAAAATCCACTTTGATAATTGAAATTTACTTTAAATAAGCAGTAAACAATGTATCTTAAGTTGTCATTACTGAGGTATTCAAATGAAAGGAGATCCATGAATGATTATGCAAATTTCAAAAACACATTCAAAATACAGTTTTAAAGCAGTGTGCAAAACATGAAAAGGTTCTATTTCTTATTTTCTTTGCTGAGTTAATCTACTTGTATTTCAGAAATCTAATATTTAAAGAGGAAGAAACTGGCAATTTCATTGTCTCTGGCACAGACATAACTATGGGAAATTCCTATAAATATTTTTAGTTAATTAGGGTTGGCCAGGAAGTTGGAGAATTCATGATACAACCAGAACAATTCGTAGGGAAAAAGACAAAGAAAATGGATTTCCAAACCATGAAACAGCTTATAAATTAAAGGGATAAAACAAAGAAAGATGAGATTCATTCATTCATTCATTCATTCATTGTTCATTCAATAGGTTTTTATCAAGAATTTACTGTGCAAGATACAGCAGCAGACAATGGCCTCTGCCCTTGTGGCACTTTCTACTGAGAGGTACAGAAATGATAAGACTAATAGTCCAATTCATTTTTAACTACACTTATGATAAATGCTCAAAGGGACATTAGAGTGAACTATAAGTATAACAAGAGAGCTTGAATCAGGAGGGACAGAGGAGGGGGTTGCAGGGGCAGGTACACCAAAGATAAATTCCTTAATGAAACAGCATTTTCATGTGATTGTTCAGCATTTATGGGAATTTCTCCATCAAAATTTTTCATAGCATAGTAAGGTAGTTGTCACATAGTTGAGCGTGATTGACATTAGGGTGATGTTCAAGAAAGATGCTTTATTTGGAAGCAAGACTACATGATGGTTAAGTTTACTCTAGAATCACACAGCCATGATTTAACTCCCTGAATAATTACTCATTATATCTTAGCTATTATTATTAGCAGGAAAAATATTGAAAATATATGTCAAAGAGGATTTTGAATGCCCTTCATTAGAGTGGAGCTGTTATTCTATGTGTTACAAAAAGTCACTAACGTTTTCTGAAATATTACTGAAGCACACAAGGTAAATTGCTAGTGAAAACTTATGGCTTACAAAGTATTTCCAAACTCATTATTTAATCTGATCTTCATTAATTTTGAAATGATGATATTTTGACTGACATTTTATAAAGAAACTAAAACCTAGAACACTTAAAATGACTTGCCCAAATAGCTATGATGTAGATTCAGGACTTCAAATCAAGAACGGTATAATTTTTGTCATAACACAGCCAGCAGATGATTTTAAAAGACATTGTAAAGAGGTTGTTACATAGATAAGCTAAGAGACACCACTATTTTGGTTATTCTGAATTTGAAGTAGAGAATTTTTATTTTTTAATTTTTAGAATGTTGATGAGAGGAACAAGGTATCTGGTGGAGTTTCTTAAAACTGGAAACTTTAATGTTGACTCCATCTTTGTCACGTTATGACAAGTCACAGAGAAATTATTTAATCTCTGCTATTGAAGGGTCCCTCATTTGAGAAAAGGAAAATATTATCCCATTTCTTGGGATTTCCAATTAATCATGAGAAACTCTCTTTCCCCCCAAAGCCACCCCAAACCAAATAGAAAACTCTAGAAACACACACATATATTATCATTTTAAAAACAAAACTCTCCATTCCCACCTTGAACTTAAAGTCTTAGAGGAAAAGTAAAGTCAGAGTCACCGCAGAGAAAGAGAAATTATCAATTAAAAAAATTTTTTTTAAAGATTTTATTTTTTTAAAGGAGGCTGATAGTTTTTATTTTTAAGATTTTATTTATTTATTCATGAAAGAGAGAGAGAGAGAGAGAGGCAGAGACACAGACAGAGGAAGAAGCAGGCTCCATGCGGGGAGCCCGAAGTGGGACTCAAACCCAGGACTCCAGGATCATGCCCTGGGTCAAAGGCAGGCACTAAACCGCTGAGCCACCCAGGGATCCCCAAGTTTTAATTTGTTTATTCATGAGAGACACAGAGCAAGAGAAGCAGATACACAAGCAGAGGGGAAGCAGGCTCCATGCAGGGAGCCTGACGTGGGACTTGATCCCGGGTCTCCAGGATCAGGCCCTGGGCTGAAGGCGGTGCTAAACCTCTGAGCCACCGGGGCTGCCCCAATTTTTTTAATTATTAAAATAAAATCAAATATACAGAAAACTAGACAGCTTTTCAATGGCATTTTTGCACCTGCTAACCTATTAATAGTGGCAATTCTGGTTGTTTTCCATTACCAACACTGCTCACCTGAAATCTTTGGGTGGTCTCTCTACTCCAATTTTAACTATGAAAATGCAGACTTGCCATGTCTTGCTGTATATGTCATACATAGGTACTGAGGGATATTTTCCCAAGTAGTCTTCTCTATCCAGATGTTAATGATTATTGTCTTTATGGCTTTGATTTCTGCATTCTATCCTATTTCTAGACATATAATTTTCTTTTTTAGAGAAGGAAAAGTCAAAGTCAAAGGTCCTGATGTATTCTTCTCAGCTTCCTTTATTGTTCTCAAGACCCTTTGAGGTAGTTTTCTTGTTTTTGTTTTAAGGTTTATTTTACTTTAGAGGGAGGAGGAGGAAAAGAGGAAGAAAATTTTCAAGCAGACACCCCGCTGAGCAAGGAGCCCAATGCCAGACTCAATCACAAGACCCATGAGATCATGACCTGAGCTGAAACCAAGAGTCAGAGGCTTCACCAACTGAGCCACCCAGGTGCCCGCCTCCCCCTAGCTTGAGGTAATTTGGGAAAGTGGGAAAGTGAAGGGGTTGGAATTACCTACTCATTTCCTTCTTTTTTTTTCTGACCTTATAGTTTCTTCCTCTTCTTTTTTTTTTAAGATTTTATTTACATAATTATGCATGAGAGATACAGGGGTTGGGGAGGGGCAGAGACACAGGCAGAGGGAGAAGCAGGCTCCAAGCAGGGAGTCTGACATGGAACTGGATCCTGGGTCTCTAGGATCATGCCCTGGGCTGAAGGCGGCGTTAAACCACTGAGCCATTGGGGCTGCCCAGTTTCTTCCTCTTCTAATTATTAATTTTGTAATTAGAACTGAATTTTATACCTAATTATGTCTGATAGAAAATTTAGAGATTTTTGAAAATGTCCTTAGATATAATGCCATGTATACTAGAAATTTCCATAGTGTAGCTCACACTTTTTTGGAGAGTTTAATATGATAATATATTGCAAACCTTCATAAATGTACTGCTTGAGGAAAAAAATGGGACTCTGACCTACAGAACTTTTGTAAAAGCTAATATCTGAAATAATTTAACTGCTTTAAAGAATAATTTGCACTAAGAATTCCCCCCCTTTGCCTAGATTACGTAATCTGATATTTTCCTACACAGGATCATAAGAAACCAAAATGGAAAATATTTACATGACAACAGAATATGCAAAGTGTTGAGGTGACAGATTGAAATATGTTAGAGCTTGGTTTTATTGGAGTGTTAGAGACAGCACTGGGTTTTATATACTTCAGACACAGTTTGGGCTACAGGATAATATCTATATTCTAGAAAAGTCGTCAGCATATAAAATAATAATTTACTATTCTACAAAAATAATAATTTACTATTCTACAAAAATAATAATTTACAAGTTTTGATTTATAACAATTAACATTCTTTGCCACAGCAGTAGTAACAATGCTTAGAAACTTAAATAACTAAAACAAGAATTAGCATTTGGAGTCGCATAGTCCAATATCCTTATTTTACACAGGAGAATACTGAGTCCAGAAAGGAGGTGAAAATGTGAAAATGTTAACTAAGGTCATACTGCTATGAGCACCTCCACCTAGGACCCTGACATACTGATACTGGTACAGTATCCCTATGTTAAGATTCATTTTTAATTCTGTGTACTCCATGTTTTGGTCACCTCAAAAGGGAAAGACCCTGTCTGAGATTGAGTTGTCAAGTATAGGTAAGAACAAAGCAAGAATCTAGCCTACTTCCCAACACATGAGTCAATCTCAAGAAAATTGATATATGCCGACAAACAATACTATTAAGGAAGAGGTGTTTTGTGGGCCAAAGGAATGACCTTCACACAGGTAGAAATAGAAGCAGTGTTGAACGCCCTGTGTGATGGAGGAGCAAATGAATTATATATAAAGATAGTTTAAATTGATTATGGCAGCAAGAGACTAGTCAAGGACATTCACAGGCAACTTTACTAAAACATTTCTCCATCCTTCCTCAAGAACACATTCTAAATCCTTCACTTCGAAGAAATAGTTATATGGATAGAGAACTCCTGAACCATCACCCTTCGTCTAAGAGCAATTCTGTTGCTACTAAAACCCACCCAAATTTAAAAACTTAAGAACCAGCCCCTGCTAAGTAGGCTTCATGTGACATTACTGTGAAATACAGGAAGCACAGAGCATGAATGCAGATCTAGATTACAGTTTGCAAATCTGAATAATAAATGATTCTTCACATTCATCACTTAAGCAAAGAGGGGAGAAAACACCAACAAACTGAGGAAAGCTTCCAATAGAATGTAGGAGAGAAATATTCTGGTTATAAATGCCAGATTTATCTCAGGGGCTGAAGGGCACTGGGCAGTCACTGTGAGTAAAGACTGAGATGCTATTTTAGAATTTCTTCTTCTTGAGAGAATACTAGTTGTGACATGGAGGGCTGTCTTCACCACCAAACAAATGAAAAAACATAGAATGTGTTCAGTTACATTGATGTGAAAAACCTTAGAATCCATTGCAAAGATGACTTGGAATGAGCGCCCTCAATGCTTTTATTTTCTTCCACCTAGATAGCCTTCTCCTCATCCTAAAGCAAATGAAAAGCAACCACCAAAAGGCTAAGGAAATAATGTGGTATAATCAAAAGTTGCTCTGCTGCCTCCCTGTCCTCCCATAAATATTCTCATTGAAGTGAAATTTCTTACAGGAGTTTTTCATCCCCCTCATCTGATGGTCATCCATGACCTCCAAAGCGTGTCTTGTGTTTATATCAGCACAAGTAAAGTCACTTGGTAAATAATGGAAGGAGAAGAAACAGGTGAAGAGTAAGGACCACCTGTGATGACAGATGAGCAAAGAAATCACCAAGGCAACTGAGGGAAGACACATTTGGAAGTCCTAAAAGAAGCCAAGAATGCAAGGACTCTACTTTTCCCCAAGGAAGTACACAGACAGTTTCAATCTACCACCAAATGTTCAGTGGAGTTTTTACTGTTTGGGAAATGGCAGTAACTCCACTCTGGTAAAATCACCTTTCTGATCATAGTGTCTCTGTGAGCAAATAAGACCAGAGCATTTAAACATGAATTTAAGAAGCTAGCAATCCAGAAATCATCATGTAGATACAGGGAGATGAGTTTTATGAGATTGAGATGAACATATTAGCTGATTTGCTGAAAACACTAAGGTCTTTTCCATAAGGGAAAAGCAGGTTATACTTTAAGGACTATTATATGTACCCAATGGCAATGTGTGGGAGGATAACATTATTTAGGTTAGGCTATTCATTCTATGAAAATTTATTCAAAAGTTTTACTCTAGAGGCACCTGGCCACTCAATGCTTGAGCCCCTGCCTTCAGCTCAGGTCATGATCCCGTGTCCTGGGATCAAGTCCCACATCAGGCTCCCTCTGGGGAGCCTGCATCTCCCTCTGCCTGTGTCTCTGCCTCTGTGTGTGTGTGTGTGTGTGTGTGTGTGTGTGTGTGTCTTTCTCATGAATAAATAAATAAAATCTTAAAAAAAAGTCTGACTCTAACCTTAGGAAATGGTTTTGCATGACTGGAATATGCTTATAAGACTCAGCAGTGACTGTTTTAGTGGCTAAGAGGGCCCAAATGTGAAGAGGAAGAAAAACAATAACTGCCCTATAAGTACCCCGAAGGTACTCATAATGTTTATGCCCTGTTAATTGTTGTTTCATAATCATTCATTAATAATAACGGCCTCTGTCACACAATGAAATGAATCTCTTCCTTCAATTAGACATGTTCAAATAATCAGAATATTTCTAAGAATTTTGACAGATTCTGTTTATTATTATTATTATTATTATTATTATTATTATTATTATTATTTTATTTGCAGGACCACCAGATTAATGTTGGGTAGAACCAGAGGATTCAGGCAGACTTGGTTCTGTAGAGAATTTACAAGTAAAATTTTCTTTCTTTTTTTTTTTTTTACAAGTAAAATTTTCAATGTTACATTTGCAAATGACCAAGTGTCTCTTTCGGGAGAGAGAATCCAGATGACAACATTTGTCTTAAGGCCAATGGGCCAGGTCAAATTGAAAGAAAGAGCACAGAGTTCATTCTCTTGTGACAGGGATTTAGAGAGAGTGGGCTGATAAAAAATAGTGAGTAGAGACCAAAGAAAGCTGCTTTACTATGAGCTCTATGAAATAGCTCTTTAGGTTTCAGAAAGAAAGGTCAATGAATTACATCTTTTTCCCTCTCTCCAGGATTCAAAGCCAATTGAAAGATAAACACAAGAGGCAGACAGATTTAAAAAAAAAACAATTTAAAAAAATAAGCCTTTATTATGAACTAGATGTGTAATGAAAGACCAGATATCTGGGTGTAGCCAAAGGGCTTTACTAAGGCTTTATCCATGAATCAAGGCAGACTGACCCAATCAGCTCCTGGATCCATGGGACCACAGCATATGCCATTTCAGGGTCAGTCCACTTCTCACATTTCAGAAACCAGAATTCAGCCTCAGAAATAATTCAGGGGCTAAGCCACACAATCCCACTTCCCTTTGCAAACTCACTCATCAGATCATTTAATTCTCTTCCCCAAAGGAGAGAGAATGTGTTGGGACCAGGGAGAGTGGAGCTGGGACTCTCCAGCTATGCTTTCCTTCCCAAGGAAAAGTGAAAAGTTGGGAATATGTGGTTTTCCCAGAAGTATAGAGAATATGAGGAGTCAGCAGCCAACAGGCTAGAAATGAGGGCGATGATGGAGACAATGCTCTTAACAGACTTTCTCCTTGCTGGATTTGATATAAATAACTGTGGTGCAGAACTTAGCCAACTGTGGCAGTATTTGTTTTTATCCCCAGACATGGAATAGAAGAAGAGTATTCACCAAGGCCCACAGCATCCTGGAGTATATGCTTGATATTAATAAAATTTAAAGTTATGTTCCAAGTATTTTTAATCTTGTATGTAGATAATTATAGGCAATCGGACAAAAATTATCAATTTTACGGCATACAGATTACTAGGTTAATTAGAGTATCAATTATCTGGAATGTATCCCCATCCTATTTCAACCATTCTGAATCATTGAGAGGTATTGACTAAATGAGTATTTCTTTGTAAAGATCCATTGTGTTTTAGGCATGTCTTGATAACAGACATAGAAAATTAATTATATGCATTCCCTGACCTGAAAAGTCCTTATCACAAAGAATTTACAGACATGTAGCTAATTAGGTACAACACAACAAAAACGCATTGATAGAGGCAGTGTGGAAGGAAACAGACAATGTGTGCAGATATACCTAGACCTCAGTGAAGGCTGGAATTTGAAAAAGGCTCCTGAAAAATAAGGGAGATGTCACCAGGTGAAGGAATTAGAGAGGAAGTTCTAGGTAGCCATAGGAACAATTCTGACAAGAGGATCCTCTGTAGAATTACAGATAATAGCATTATCGAAAAGCAGAATTCAATATAGGGTTGATAAAAGTTAAAGGTCAAGATGTCGGTTGAGGCAAGCTCTTAAAAGTTATGTTGTGCCATGTTGTGTTGCTGTGATGTGGTTCATTACTTTGGTTTGATTTTGTTCCCTTTAGCAACAGATGCTGCCATCTTTTGCTAAAGAATAAATAGGCATGAGGCATCATCTTAGAATCACTGATGTTTGCCAGGCTTCAAAGGGTAAACAAATGGGAAAATAGTCCCAATCTTTCTGGGAGAAAAGATTGGTCTTGTTCTGAGAAGGGTCTATCACTGGGCTTGGTGGTGGTTCTTCCGTGCTTTGGTTAGGCTAATTTGTATTAGCCTAATTTGTCAAGAGTTGATGTTCATGATAAATATATTATAGATCTCTAGTACTTTCTCGAGGGCCTCTAATTGGCCCTATTGTTGGAAAGTAATTGTTCCCCCTATTACTGTTACAAAAGAGCTTGACTCCATCACTGGATGATAGGTACCTCAGGGGAAATTGAACCTGCCTCCACTACTGAATTTTGGACCCAAATTGTAAGGTCAGCCTTACCTACTGGGGGATGTCTTGCTTTCATAAAGTCCAAGTATTTTGCAAAAGAAACTTGTTTCCCTCCCTTTTCTACCAGAAAAACAACACTCTTGAGCTATTTGGTGCAGGAGCACTTGTCTACAGTAACTGATGATCTCTGCCATGTCATCAACATGAGGCCAAGGAGATCAAAGCAGTTTAAATCAAATGTTTCCAGCTAGGCTGGCTGGCAAATATCCATGAAGCAAGTTATTGGAGGGTATGTATCCCTCCCCATAATATTTGTTACCCAAGGTGATCATACTGTTTTAGTATAGGTAGCCGCTATGCAAAATGGGATTCAGTCCATTTCTTTGCATGGGACACAAATTGTCAAGCTAGTGAAGGGCAGCAGAATATGCTATCCCTGAATATGGTTCTTTGGCATATTGATTATTTTCCATTATAGTCACTTTAAAAACAGCTAATACAGGAAGAGGCTTTCTCTAAACTCCTCCTATCTGCCTAAAGACAGATCTTCCTTTTTTTTAAAATTATTTATTTATTTATTATAGTCACACAAAGAGAGAGAGAGGCAGAGACATAGGCAGAGGGAGAAGCAGGCTCCATGCACCGGGAGCCCGACATGGGATTCGATCCCAGGTCTCCAGGATCGCACCCTGGGCCAAAGGCAGGCGCCAAACCGCTGCGCCACCCAGGGATCCCCTAAAGACAGATCTTCCAAAATGAATTTAGCTGTCCTAAATCTCTTCCCAGAGGGATGTCACCAACCAGGGAGGACTGACTATACACCTAGACAAACTTTGTCACAAACTGTCATACCTCCTATATATTCTTCCAAGAGCCTATTCATTTCTTCCTAAGAATCATTGACAACCCTCTAAGAATCCTACATCCCTGACCCTTCATCTATTAAAATGGTATTTAAGCCTGAATTCTAAGCCATCTCAGGGAATTATTTAGTTTCCCATGGGTATCTCCCACATACATACCTGAGGTATGCATGTGAATAACCTTCTCTTTTTCTCTTGTTCATGTGTCTTTTATCATAGGAGTGTCATATAAGAACTCAGAAGGATAGAAAGAAAATGGTTTTTCCTCCTTTACATTAGTATCAAGTCTTTGTCATTCATTCACCACATTCTATGTAATAGAATGGACTGATCCTGTAGTGCTTTCCTCCATCACTTTACATATGTATGACCCCACCCCCACCCCCCCAGGCCTTAACAGGAGGGAAAAGGCTATCCTTGGAAGACCTTAAACTGGACTTTGGGTATCTTGCTATTACCTGTCTGGGGAGAGCACCCAAGGATTTTGCACTTTTAGAACTGAGACAGGTTTCTGAACTTCTTTGATCTGTAGGACTTCACCCTGGTTTTCTGAAAGTGCTAGAGAAAGAAACAGTCTGTGATTATAATCAAGGGAGACAGACCTGATCAAAGACGCTTTGTAGCATTGCACACTGGCAATGGTATGGCAAATGACTGGCAAGGATGCTAGAGCTGCATGATCAGCAAGGAAGCCACAGTGAATATCCACGCCCGGATGGAGATGCTCAAGGGCAACACTGGTGGAAAGAAAAGACTTCCTCACAGAGGAGGATGCATATATAACCATATACCCCTAATGTAGCTTTCATTTTCAGGGTATGATTTCTCAGGAAACATTCATTGCAATAGAAGTACCACAGGTTGGCTCATATTCAATGTATCATTTATGTGAAGGAAATGGACTAGGCCATGTTCAACCATTAATGACTTGGTTTGAGGCCTTGATGTCTGGGCCTTGATGTCAGCTACTATCCTCCTCCTGACTTTATTACTTCGATGTAAAAATGAATCCTCCACCTGTGTGAAGTTGTCCTCCTACCATCCTTGTCCTGTGTGAACAGTCTGTGTTTTCACCTTAAAAGAAATATCAGGTGCTGGTTCTGTGTAGAGTAAGTTGCTGCCAAGATAAAGAAACTGCCTAGAAGCTGCAATAATTGAAGGGGCAGACAAAAACGGTGTTAACTGTCCAAATGGTGTTCTTATGAAATGCCCAGGAGTAACCAGTAGTTAGGAAAACTTTGGGCTGAAGGCAAAAACCAAAAGTGTCGTCTTGAATTTCATGCACTAATTACATATATATTTCCCTGGTCCTTCAGTAGCCAATATATTTGGTGGCAAAATGTTTCCTGGGAGGTAAAGGATATACTTGTAAAACAAACTCATGTAATTATTTATTTAAAAGCATAATCCTCGTGCTCGCTTTGGCAGCACATATACTAAAATTGGAATAGTACAGAGGGGATTAGCATGGCCCTTGTGCACATATGACATGAAAATTCATGAAGTGTGCCATATTTAAAAAATAAATAGATAAAAGTATTATCCTTTATTTTAAAGATGAGGCATTTTGCACTATTCACTGAAGTGAGGATAAAATGAACAAATAGCTAAGGAATTATAGTTTTAAATTACCCTGTAACCACATCATGGCATCGTCACTGTATCTGTAGCTATACATTTTCGGAAGGAGCACCACTGTAATCCACTACTGTCATAGATACAAACCAAACAGAAAACAAACAAATAAGCCTAACAAAACCTATACGATGTATCTCATTTTCAAAGAGATGAATAAAGGCCCAATAACCCCACAAAAACTCCCAAATCAAGTTTCAAGTAGATATTAGGCTGACATTTCCTTAGCAGAGACTTCAATTAGAAATCTTCCGTAGGCGAAAGGTGGGAAGAGATGAGCAGATGAAATTTAACTTACTGGAAGCACATGCTGTGAGCCCCACATTCTCACCTCCACAAACTAGCAAATCAAAGGTATTGAGAATTCAAGCATTTTTCTTCCAGCAGTGGGAGGCCCAAGTGCCTCAACCCAGCTGTCTTTTCATGTTAGAAAGAAAGCTGAGATCATTGTCACTCATATAATATCCCATTTGTTCTGCTGCTTTCACTAAATTTTCTGAATTTTATGTGGGGTCTCTCTCCCACTAAGAAGATGAACCTGTGCTGCAATTTCTCTGTTTAAACTGTGGGATAATTCCTTCTTTCAGAAAAAGAAAGTGTAGAAACATTCATTTTTACAAAGAAGTCGGGCATAAAGGGACTGTCTTTTCATTAGCGAAATAAACTGCAGATCATTCAATTGTCACATTTCAGAGATTTGCTCGGCAAACCTTCAGTTTCTCTTGTTTTTTAAAAAATGATTTATCAGCAGTGATTACTAGGTCATAGAATTGCAAGGGACTTTCTCCAGAATGGCCAACCATTCACAGCAATAAATTCCAATGACATATTCCTTATGAGGGCAGGCATTCCTTCTTCATGGGAAATGTGTCTTCTATGTAATAGATTTTGCAGTTCCTTAACTCCCTATCTGGGGGGAGAAGGCAGTGGAGGAAATGGAGGAAAAAAAAATGGAAATCACCTCACTTGGAATTATGGGAAATTATTTTGAAGAGTATTTTTAAAATAAATAACAGTATGGAATAGTTGAATCACTATACTGCACACCTGAAACTAATGTAACATTGTATGTTAACTGGAATTAAAGTAAAAACTTAAAATAAAAATAAATAAAATCAATAATAAACACAAGTTGTCCTCCTAGGAATTCCAGGACTGTGTTGGGTGCGGCTGGAAAGAGGCACAAAGGTAAACTTAAGAAGCTATTTTTCTACCATAACTTTGTTTGAGGAAAGGGATTTAGAGAAAATTAGAGAGCATTACACAGTAAGCTAGGAGGAAAAAAATTAAAAAAGAGGAAAACGCAGGCCATGAAAGCTTCCACCTTTACCCTCATCTTCCATTCTTGGTATTTGTAATTCATTCCTTTATAGGATCTCATTACACAATGTGTATTCATTAAAAGTCCTACATTCAGAAAAAAAGGGACTCTAAAAGTGATTCTAAAAGTAAAATAGCCTGTGATTGAATACAAAGGCCTATTATGATTGGGTCTTATGCAGGACCAGGACAACTAGAAGAAGTCTGTGTCTCTCTCTCTCCTTTGTTCTTGCAGAGATCCAGACTACCCCATGAATCCCAAGTTTCCATATTCAGTGCCAGAAGTGAATGAGCTCTTCTTGCTCAATCCCAATTCTCAATTTCTGGGAGAGAGAATTAGATCGTCTCAGCGTGGGTAATCAGCTATAGCCAGGGGATTCAGAATCACAGTTTAAATTTAATCATGGTTGGTGGAGAACCAAACTGTGGCTCTCAGTTCAGTTAATGGAAAAAAGCAGATAGCTCCTGAATTGAAAATGTACCACAATGAGTGTTTACGGTTCTCATTTGTATAATATACTAGAAGAAAGTTTCAAAAATGCCATTTTTTATCAGGAGTCATATATATTTAATATTTCTCTCTGACATTTCCGGGAGAAACAAGGATGTCACTCTACAACTCAATAAACTATTTCCATTTTTTAGTGTGTGCATGTTTAAGACCAAATAATTTCTTGACTTACTTTTATAATAGAAAAATGGAAAGGAAGCAAGCCCCAAATCATCTTCTCATCCTTGACTCTACCACTTTGTCTACGAAATTCTTTTGCCATATGTTCTCCTCAATGTTTCGGCAGATTTCTATCATGGGGGAGCCATATGTTGACTTTGTAATAGCATATTTTTTATTTTTGAGAACTGAGCCCACCATATTGTGGACACAGGCTATGGGAACCTCAATACCTTTCATTTGAATGCCAGGATGGCATTAAATATGTCTGTAATGGTATAGCTAGAAGTATGACTGCTTGATTTGAATAAATGAATGGAGATCTCTGACAGGTGATCATGACAGTAGAGATCAGAGATCTCTGAAAGTAGAGATCATGTTTAGAATCCCATAAAGACATTTTAGAACCCAACCCAAAGTAGAGGTCTTCCTTTGTTTTGGGTTCTTTATTGTACTTTGACCTCTGGTTAAATGTTCTTGCTATTGTCCTCATGGTTTACAACTTAAAGACGTCTTGGAATTGACTTCCAAAATGACAATTTCCCAGTATTCTTGGAAAAAAAGGACAGCTAAAAAGTTAAATTTGAAAAAATTAAAGATGTCATTTTTGAGATTATGATGGGTTTCCCCTAAAATTATTTACATAGGTAAAGCTTTATTTAAAATAAAGCTAGTGAGATGCCTGGGTGGCTGCAGTTGAGGGCGTGATCCTGGGTCTGGGGATTGAATCCCACATCAGGCTCCCTGCAGGGAGCCTACTTCTCCCTCTACCTAGGTCTCTGCTTCTTTGTCTCTCATGAATAAATAAATAAAATCTTTACATAAATAAAATAAAGCTAGTAATTATTATCCTTGTGTTAAGGTGTCTCATGTACATGTTCCATGTATTCTCATACATTTAACTTTAGTAGTAGAAGTTTCTTTTTAAAGAAATAAATTATTCTATTTTGGTTGGGTGCCTAAAATGAGATCATTCTTTTCTACCCTAAAGGGTGTATATCATGAACTAGTGTGGAACATTGAACATTCTATATTTTTTAAAGCAAAAGAAGGTAATTCACAGAGATTTTTTTAAAAGGTCTTTTTTAAGGTTTTTAGAGAACTTGTTAAAAAACACCCACAACCATATTTCAAGTCACATTCCCTCTCCTGTCTCTTCTCCCCACAAAATGCTCACAGACTGCCAATTTAAGGGAAAAACATAGTCAAGCCAGCTAAAAAGCATCCAAATGAAGAGAAGGTTAATCGTGGAAGGCTATGGAGGTGGTTGGGACAATCTGCTGATGTCTTGGCAATGACTGCATCTAGCTTCTTCCCAGCCCCCTGAGAATGAAGGTTGGCATTCCTTAGCCCCCAGACTCTGGGTTGTAACAACATTCATCCCCAGTCTTGCATCTTTATCATCATCAACCTTCTGACCTAAGAGTGTTGGGAGAAAAGCCTGAGAAGGAGATCTTGAGAACTCACAGGTAGGAAAATAAACAGTGATGTGAATAATAATGTGAACAGCTTAGAAATGCTAAGCAATAAGCTAGGTCTCCTGTCTCTTCATCTAACCCAAATAAAATCAGGAAAAGACATGATCACCAAAGGCATTTTTCAGCCTCATTTCTGGCTCATGGCATGACAGCCCAGTGAGTTGTTATGACAAACATATATGAGAATATAAATTTCAAACATGTATAGCTGTTGCCTTTTAGTCCTCCTTTCCTCCTTTATGATAATAGAAACTAGGCTTTCATTTTGAGTTATGACCATCTCTTACTAAATTTTAATCTCATTTGCTACTTGAATTATTGAAATGCATGAGCTGCCAGGGTCCTTATCTGTGAAATGGGAATGATAATAACTACCTACTTCATGGTATTATCCTAAGGACTAAACGAGACACTGGAGAGAGAATAGTACAGGCTGTGGCCTATCATAAGAGGACAGAGAATATTAGCTATATTCATGCATATAACTTTTGTTAGAAATATTAATTATATACCCATAATATAAATTTGTAAATTCAATTATATTCTGTTAATCAGAACACTTGGGTTCTAGTAGTGGCTCTTTTCCTAAGAAGATGAGAATCCTGAAGTTAGATACTTAGCATCTCTGGTTTCAGCTTATAAAATGAGAAATTTGTATTAGATGATTATTAAGGTCACTTTGGACTCTAATATTACTCTGTGTTTGACTTCTCCATAGCAACTGTTTTCTGCAATGAGACTGGCTAGCTAGAGAGCTGCTCTCTACAACATAGTCTCTTTTTAGAAATGTACAGATCAGAATTCAGCTTTTCTTCTAGGAATCAGTTTGATGGTCAGCACTTGACTCACTTTCTTGGGAATTCTTGGTCCCAGACCCAGGAGAAAATTTTCATTTCCTTACCAATGAGAATTTTTAGAAAGATATCTGTACAATAAAAATAAGTCCTAGATGAACAGTGGGATCTGATGGAAGTATTTATGTATCAGATACTAGGGCTTAGGGTGCAGCATAATGGTGGCTGAAAGAGAGTGAAGGCTGAATTAGAGTAGATCTTGGTGGTAATCCAACAATAGCATCCTTCTGTGCTGGCCAGGCACCAAATCCAAGTTAATATGTGGCAATAGAAGGAGTGAAAATCCCTAAAGGATACTCATTAGGGAATTGCATTGGGAATGGGTTAGAGGAAAGTGTTGGCTGGAAACTACATGGGCAGTGGCTTTTGTTCAAGAGGTTTACACACAGGGAGCTGATAAGCAGACATGAATGTGTTTCAGGGTCAAAGTACCTTGATCCAAAAGCCCAGTCCTGGAAATGGGGGCAACATGAGCAGGAAGAATAACAAGTTATAGTGGCAAATTCCTAAACTCCACTTATCATCACTGTGGGAACTCAATGTCTGAGTACGGAAAGAGAGAACAATGTGGAGTCACCCTTATTTCAAAAGGCCAATAAAAGTGCTCTGGAAAGGCATATAGTAGATAGTTGTCTAGAGCCATTTAAACATGGGGTTTGGGGAAAATAAGTGGACAGGAAGATAGTATGCAATCTTGCTTCGGATTGGTCAAAGGATGAATACCCTAAAGCATTGAAAACACAAATCAATATCTTACCTGTGCTACAAACTTGTTTTACTCTGAGGCCAGTAGAAAGAAGACCAAGTAATATTTCTAACAGGCTCTTTCTATTCTGAATCACGATTTCACACAGCAGTAGACTTAAAACAGTCACGATGGCCCCATCAGCATTACTTGCATATGGAAGCATCAGTAGGATATTTGGTGTCCAAGTTAAAAGCAGCTAAATTTAAGGGAAGGCAAAAACCCCAGGTGGGGTTGGTAGTCATGAGTGAAAAACAAAGCAGAGGTGGAATGAACTCTAGACAGGAATGTGGTAGGATGAAAGAGAAAAAGGAAAGGCAGAGGGATGAAGCGGGAAATATGCTACCCCTCCATTTCCAAAATAGACTTGTTAATGTACTAATATGCCTCTCTCTACTTCTCCACTTAAAACCTTCAAAGATAAATCTGTTCCTCAGTACAGGTAGTTTCTTACATAGAGCTCATAGTAAGTTCTTTATCCATATATATTAACAGGCAACCAATGAACACTTTTGATAAAAATAAAACCAACAAAACAAATGGGACAAAGTGCTAGGATGAACAAGTGGAACAGCTAATCATAAGGGCAAAAACATTTTAATTCATGGAGGAGAAAAAGAATGTTCATTTTAAAAATTCTAATTAGTATCCACAAAGAAACTTTAAGTTGTATTCAACTAAGCAAGAATGAGCTGCCATCTTATATCTTATCAAATAACAAGAAAAGGTTCTTACAAATGAAAAATATACTTGCTTACAGACAAAATAAACAAGCTAAATAACTGTTTTAGTAATAAAATATTCCAAGGTAAATTTAAAAAACATAAAGCCTAAGAAAAAATAAATAGAAAGTATGGGAGAATCAATACTGAAAAAAGAGTATCTATTTAGTAGGAGGCCCAGCAATGAAAAGCTATGGAAATGATTGGGAAGAAATTATCAAAAAACAAAAGAGATTAGGAAAGCACAGAAAGTTTCCAGATTGAAAGGATCTATGGAGCGCTGACCAAAATGAAATAATATCTAATATTTATTATCTTTTTCAAATGTGTTGTTTTAATCTTTGCAACAATTGTATGATGTATTTGATCATTTAGTCTTCACTTAACACTAAGGGTTAAACATTTTTATTTTATGACTGAGTAAAGTATGATTCAATCTTTAACTTAGACAAGTTCCCACAATTAGTGGCACATCCAATTTTAGAGTATAGTCTTGCCCGAGAGACTTTGCTTTCAGTCACAAATTGAACATGAAGAGAAAAAAAAGACCCACACCTTGATAGAGTGTTATGACGATCAGAGATAAAGATATTTAAAGGCTTTAATAGGCTTGTCATGAGTGTATATGTTGCCAATAAAAGGATAAGAATCTGAGTTAAATCCATTTTCTTATCAACATACTTGATGCTAATAAGAAATTATGAGTAAAAGTGATTCTGAACCCAAAAATTACTTTGTGCCCAACCCAACTATCAATAATTTTAAGACAAAAGGGTGTTTTCAAACCGCTAAAATCTAAAGTTTATTTAGTGTATCCATTTCTTAAAAACAACAATAAAACTACTACAGCAAAGTAAAAGAAAAATTGAGCAAAGGTAGGGGATTTAACAAACAATAGAAGTAATTTAGAATTTCAATAGCCCACTGGATTATAGTTGGTCAAAAAAACAAAAATCACTGATTTAAATAGAATAAGGAGTACCTTCAAGAATAAGGTGGATTCTAATTATTGGAAAGTGGAAAATGTTAGTATCTTCTATCAAAAGTAGAGAAAAAAGGCAATCAAAACTTGGCAAAAGTGGCAATGCAGTGAGATCAGGGTCCTTGCGTGAACCAACTATCATGTTTAACTTTCTTGAGAAGTTTGGAGAACTAAAGAGAATCCACTGAATATTGATGCTTGGAAAATTCTCCATGTGGCACAGATTTAGTGACCTAACATCATATTTCTTTTCCTACATATCCAATCATACCACTTGGTTATACAATTAGTAATCATGTCACGTATTCTAATAACTGGTATTTAAGGTTTAGAATAAAACTAAAACAGAAGACTTTGGTATATTTACGGGGGAAATATAAATGTTATGAAACTTGGCAATATAAAATAATGACATAGCTAACAGATTCAGGAGATAAGGAAGGAAAGGTATAGAAATGTGGATCTGTTCATTTTTCTCATTTTACAATGTGGGAATCCAACTGATAAAGAGTAAAGGGGGGTCTGGAAATAAAGGGTTAAGAATATTACTGAACATTATAAACATAGCATGAGAAGAATTAAAGGATAACTTGGAAAAAAATAGTGATACGATAAATATACTCAATTCTTCACATTTTAGAGATGAGAATCAACAAAAGTAATAAACCAAGAAGCATTAATAAAAATTAAAAGCAAATGTAGTTAAAAGTGTAGAAAGAGAAAGGAATAGGAGTCAAAATAGGAAATCTGACTTTTCTTTTGATCCATTTCTGTGAGTTTATGTTTTACTGCTTTTCTATGAATACATATATTACAATTCCAATTAAGCATTTTAAAAGGCATGTTACAATGGGGCCCAAGAATCAGTGATTTTACAGAGTGTAACTTGCTCATTCTACTCATTCCTCTTGGGATAGAAATTGCCCATCAGTCCTTTTGGTATTTAACTCTTAAGATTTGCTCTTGCCATTGAATTTCACGCATTTTAACTCACCATTTAATACTCATACCTTGGAGAAAAACAATGATTGTACATTTAAAGAGGAAAAAAAAAATGTTGGGCGGTGATGAATCAATAACATTTTACATCAAGTCCAGACTACTCCCTCTACCTTTTCCACTGTTTCTCTCTCAATCTGGAATGAATTTGCTCCATTGGCTTTCAGTCAAAACTACTCTAGAAAATTGAGAAGGTCCTGACTCATGACCATTATTTAGGTTTTGATCAGTCAACATAGAACTTAATAATGTACCACAAATAATTTTTTAAATATATGCAAAGAGTTTATTATTGTTCATATGGATTTTTTCTATTTTGCTTTCAAAAATAATCCAATGTCTATTTGCAT
The DNA here is from genome assembly GCF_053574225.1 of Canis aureus. Classification (NCBI taxonomy): domain Eukaryota; kingdom Metazoa; phylum Chordata; class Mammalia; order Carnivora; family Canidae; genus Canis; species Canis aureus. The sequence goes on from NC_135621.1 coordinate 54,087,696, forward strand.
GAGATCTATATGATTAAAGATAAATATTCAATTTTGTATTTGAAATTTTTCTAAAGGTAAAGATTTATTTTTGGCAGTTTTGAAAAGAACTGAAAAATATGCCACACTCTATGCAGTAAAAACAATGGATGAATGTTTGTTCAATAGAGGCTTATTTCTAATTTTTTTAACAAATGGTTTAGTAGTTATCTTTCATCACTTACTTGCCACTCATCTTTATATGATGATATGCCATTAGTTCTAAAAAACAAAATTTTAGATAGTTACAAGTTTTAATTCTTTGTTCTTCAATAAAGTAAATTATTTTTCAGGGACAAAAAGCTATAATGTTTAATTGTGAAATTAAGAAACAAAAGATCACATGCTATTTGTCTTTGACTTATTTCGCTTAGCACAATGCACTCCCGCTGCATCTACATTGTTGCAAATGGCAAAATTCCATTCTTTTTGATGTCTGATTAACATTCCATTGTAGGGATCCCTGGGTGGCTCAGCGGTTTGGTGCTGTGGTTCAGCCCGGGGTGTGATCCTGGAGACTCAGGATCGAATCCCACGAATCCCACGTTGGGCTCTGGTGCATGGAGCCTGCTTCTCCCTCTGCCTATGTCTCTGCTTCTCTCTCTCTCTCTGTGTGACTATCATAAATAAAAAATAAATAAATAAAAAACTTTAAAAAAAAAACATTCCATCGTATACAGGGGAGGGGGGAAAATTAGCAAACGATAAGAGACTCTTGACTATAGAAAACAAACTGAGTGTTGATGGAGGAAAGTGGGTGGAGGGCGAGCTAAATGGGTGATGAATATTAAACAGGACACTCCTGAGCAGGACACTCCTGATGAGCCCTGGGTGTTATATATAAGTGGTGAATCACTAAATTCTACACCTGAAACCATTTTACCAAATATGTTAACTAACTAGAATTTAAATAAAAACTTGAAATCAAAAAGAAAAAGAGAAAAGATCTTTTTTTTTTTTCAATGATTGCTGTAGAATGATGCAGAGAAAAATATCTCAATACAGAAAAAAGGTAAGTGGTATGTAATACTAATCTTAACAAAAATGTTTCTGGTTCTTTAGCTTATCAAATGAATGACTATTTCACTCTACAATAGAGAGAGGCTTGAGAGACACTGAGAAAGAATCTTAATTTTATGGGGGTAGTGAGCATGACAGAAGCAAAGAAGCCCATTGCAAGAGTTTCCAACAGATTTCCATCCCCTGGTGGAAATTTTCTGCCAAATCCACTGGGAAGTTGTGGCCCTTCTCTAAAGTTTGTAAAGTATGGAAATAAATATCCCAAGGCCCAAGTTCTATAGCATTTGCATCCCACCAAGTCCCTCCAAATGTCATACTGCTTGTCTGATGTTTCTGGCATACGACCCATTCTGACAATTTCTCATCTTCTATTTCTTCCTCAACAAATGGGATAAATGGAAAAGCAATAGAAGTAGAGAAGAAGAAATAGAATCAGTCAACTGGTTGTTCATCGCAGTTCAGCATAGAGCTGTTAATGTCACAGAAAAAATATATTTTAGGGACACTTCAGTGGCTCAGGGCATGATCCCAGGATCTAGTCCTACATCAGGCTCCCTGTGAGAAGCCTACTTCTCCCTCTGCCTGTGTCTTTGCCTCTCATGATTAAATAAATAAAATCTTTAAAAAATATATATATTTTTAAAATATATATTAAAAATGCTGCCAGCAGATTTTCAGATTCATGGTAAAGCGTAAAGATTCTAGAGATGGGGATTTCTCATAGCCTCCCAATTAATAGGACTGGAAAAATATTGAGGTTTTTTTTTTTTTTTAAGGCACTGGTACAGGAGGAATTTTAATTTTTAAAATTTATTTTTAAATTTGAGATAATTTTAATGCATTTGCATGTAGTGAGTTAATGTAATAGAAAATCTAGTGTCACTTGGGTCAATAGCTCAGGCACTCTTGTTTCAAAATGACATTATTAGAACATTAGGGCCTGAGTCCTTTGAAAATGTTGAATGTTATGATAAATGCAGTGATGAATCCAGTATTTGCTCATCATTAGTCAAGTGGAAATATGTTAAAAATGCTTTTATCCTTAATTTATAATCAGGTATATCTTTATTTTCAATAAATACTGGATGGTGGCCTAATGGAAAGATCTGGGAATCTCCAAAAACTGCTCTAATCATCCTACTCTACAATTCAAAAATAGCTCATCAAGTAGCCTCTGGATTATAGAAAATAAATACAAATGTTCCTGGGAGATGTGGCACATACAGTCTGTGAATATCGCTGTTGGCTGAGGCAGCCGCGTTGGAAGAGATCAAACTGGCAACTGTGGGAAAGAGCAGCTGCTCTGGGTATGAAGTTAGGAATGGAGAAAAGAGAATCATTGGTAGAGGGAGGGATAGGCCTCAGAGGGCACTGAGAATTTGGAGTTAAATATCCAAAAATAGGGCTAGGGTAAAAGGAGCTGCAAAGGAAAGCAAGTAAATGGATGTCTGACAAATTCCCCTGCATTTTATATTCATTAAGTATAATAAATACACTTAAGTATACTAAACATATGTAGGAACATACATTCAGAAGCAGTGATTCTTAATTCTTATAGTACAAGTCTATGCCTCAAAACATGCCTTCTTTGTTTAAATGAATGCATACCAGTTTCTGAGATCCCTATGGCCTTTATTAATGTCTTTTTTTTCTGAAGTTGAAAATTATAATATTAATGTATTATTCATATTCTCAGTCTTTTGACCTATTGACAAAACCTGCGCTTTGTTTCTACCCTCAAATGCTACGGTAGCACCAAGCCCCAAATCAAAGCTATCCATCATAGTCCAGAGTGGATCCTAATCAATGCCAATAAATTTTAAAAGGCAGCAGCTATGGTACAAGATTATTAATTTTTAAACAGAAAAATAATACAGTACAAAACTGCAGCCCCTAGGGCCACCGTTAACCGTATTCACATTATGGTGCTTTGTTTAAGAAGAAATCATTACATTCCCTTAAACATGAGTTTGTTTTCATTAGAAATAAATAATACTAACTGTATTTTCCATCAGTCAACAAATATGTATTGAATACCAGCTGTGCATAAGATGAAGAACTAAGCATATAGTGGATACCAGAAGGTATAAAAGAACACAAACAACCTTTTTGCAAAGAGAAAACCTGAAGACAAAAAAAAAAAAAAAAGAGTTAACTGCATCAAAGAAATGATACCATTACTGAATGACATGTACAATGAACACTACAGTAACTGCAAGAGGGAAAGATTGATAATGAGTAAGGATAGGACCAATTGATCCACAATCTGAACTTGGTCTTGGAAGATGGTCAGATTTGGATCAGCGAAGGTGCCAAAGGATGGCATTACAAATAAAGGTACTGGCGTGACCAAAAACATACAGGCAGGCATATACAAGGAATGACAGTTAGTAATAAGATCAGTCTGATTGGAGTGCAAAGATCATGACTAGGAGAAAATGGAGATAACAGTATCAACATAATTGTAGAAGGGATGGTGAAATATCTCCCACTATAGACTATCTAGCAGGAGATCTTGCCTGGATTGTGTTCAGTCTCACGAGAAATCGTGGTTGTGAATATTTTAATCTTTGCATTTTACCTGGCTTTTACCATCTGTCTATCCTTTTTAGTCAGGTGATATAACAGCCGTCTCCACTATACACATTTTTAAAAATCAAGTAAATAAATTAATAGTTCTGGATAAACCCTCAACCATATGGTCCAAGTACCTTGTTTTAGGAGTATGCGTATTTGATTAAATGTTTAAGAATGACATCTGGACAAAGTAGCAGAAACTCACGAAGAGTGGCAGGGGACACCGGCAGTGGGGAGGGCTGAGTCCAGCTGTTTTGAGCATTAAATAGGAGGTTATTAAGTGTGATCAGCCAAGAGCTTACTTCTTTTAAATTTTCTGATTATTCCAGAATTCTAGGCTATTTTGCAAAGTGCCCAGAGTCCAGCCTATTTTACTTTTATAAAATCCAGGTAATATTCAGAATTTAATCCTAAAAACATCTTCTCTCTTCATCTTAATTAGAGTTCAACCTTAACTCAGTAACCACAAACTCAAACACCTAGTTTTTGTTACTATACTTTGAGAATAAAAGGTAAATAATATAAAAATGAACATATGCTATCTATTTGTTTTATCAAAACAACTTGCTATATCTTGGTCTAAACACATACTAAACTCATTTTCCTGTTCGTTTTTTATCTAGAGCATCAGTGATTGAAATTGATATTCAGAATGGTAACTCCAAAAACTTTTATACAATTAATCATCAAGGAACTATTCAAATCTTCATTATATTTATGATGGAACAAAGGAAGTTTCCAAGAATCAGAATGGCTTCAACAATAAATATGTATTTCAGAAAACTGACCTTTCATGGTTTCACCCCTTTCCCCTGTGTAAATAACTACTTTTTTTTTTTTTTTTTTTTTTACACATCCTGGACCTGGTTTCATTCCCAATTCCACACTTTTACCTGCCTACCATCTCCAAGCTTCCCTTTCATTATAGTGAATGAAGCAAACCAATTGTCAGCTCTCATACAGTTCTTGTGGTAGTTGAGAAACATATTATACAGCTAAACAAATAGGCATATGTTATAACATCATATGGTTATTCATGCTATGGGTAGTACTAATTCAGATATGAGTGTCAGAGGAGGCCTCTAGATAAAGTATCAAAATATACTGAGGGAGAAAGGCATGGAAGTATCTAGGAGAAAATTTTTCCAAGGAAACAACATACCCATAGGGCCTGAGATGGGATATACTTTCAAAGTCTTACTGTTTTCCTTAAACCACTCTGTCCTTGTGCTTTTATCTAATCCTAACTCCAACACAATCTTTATGAAGATTTCTCCAATTGTTGTCATCCATGTTGAGTGATTCCTTTTCTGAATTTCTGCACATGTATTGGCCTTGAGCACACATACTTTAATACAATGAACATTTTTCACATATACCCATTTTCCCTACTCACACTGTGACTTCTTTAATAAATACATTTGTTTTACTCTACTAATGTGTTTAAATTTTTTTTACTTATTTTATTTTGTTTTATTTTATTTTGAGAGAGACAGAGAGTGAGCAGAAGGGAGAAGGAGAGAGAATCTGAAGCAGATTTTGCACTGAGCACAGAGCCCAATATGGGGCTTGATCCCATAATCTTGAGATCATGAGTTGAGCCAAAACCAAGAGTCAGACATTTAGCCGACTGAGTCGGCTACTTCTACTACAGGCACCCTTCTACTAATTTAGGCAAAGAAAAGAAGATCCAGAGAGCATTATTATTATTGATAACATCTAGCATACTGTTGGGCACTTTATAATATTACTATAACAATATAGAGGAATTCCTTGTTAACCTTTTTTTTTAAAGATGTTATTTATTTTGGAGAGTGAAAAAAATCACACTTGAGCAGGGGAAGAGGAACAGGGGGAGTGAGAGAGGAAGAGGGAGAGGGTGAGAGTCTCAAGAAGATTCCCTTCTTAGCACAGAGCCAGACATGGGGCTCCACCCACCACCCTGAGATCATGACTTGAACTGCTATCAGGAGTCAGTTGCTTAACCAACTGAGCCACTCAGGTGAGCCTCCTCCCATTAACCTTGGACATTTCAGGTCTCCACATCTCCTCCCCTGGCCTTAGAATATGGTTCTACTTGCCTTTCCTGCTCCCAGAAGCTGCTCCAAGAACAGAGCCTTGAAATGATGATGTGATGTTTAAGACACCTATACGGTATACATGACTGAGCCCATTAAGGCCTCTTTGTAAACTTTTAAGGTCTGGTGGACAGGTGCAGGGATCCATTAATTTTGCTGCTGCTCAAGATAATGTTTATAAGTTCCCTTTGCTATTAAAAAATTGCCACCTACAAACATTAGTGACCTGCCTCTTTTTTTTGAACTCTCCCTGCCCTAAGAGTACAGAGGCCAGTTTCATATGATAACTGTTAAAAACCAACAATATACAATACCTACTTATTTATAATCATGTGTTGAATATATGCAAACATATTTAAATAAATTTGATTATTTATTTTAATGTTTTACAAACAGAGTGATATCTAACATTTATTCAGCATTTGACAGCTTTCAAAGAACATTGACATATGTTATGTAAGTGCTCAAAGCAGCCAGTGAATTATTAAGCAGGGTATTGTTTTGTCATCATCAGATGAGTTAAGTGACTTGTCAGAGATCATGCACCTGGTAAGTGACAGTACATATGATCCGTAAGTCATTGCTCTTTCCACTATAAACCAGAAATTATCTAATGATCTATGTTTCTTCTGATTCCTTTATCATTCTGCTTCTTCTTTTGAGAGAGAAAGAGAAGGGGAGGGAAGGAGGAGCAGTTAAAACTTGAGGTTTATCTTTGATGTTTACAGATAGTGTCTGTAGTGGATCAAGTATACAATTCTTACAGATGGAACTGAGTATGGAAAGCCCGGTTGGGGGCACATGTAGGTTCTTAATAAATATTTGCTGGTAAATGAAAGCATTGTCATATTTTTCTAACTTGAATGTTTAAGACACTCTCTCATTTTAATAACTCAGGTTTCATGGTTTTTTTTTTTTTTTTTTGCTTTTGACAGACCAAAAACTAAAGGTTTCACAAAAAAACTATGAGAATTAAGAAGTGAATTCAGTAAGATTACAGTATGTAAAATTAATGTAAAGAAATCTGTCACATTTCTATACACTAATAATGAAGTAGCAGAAGGATAATTTAAGAAAACAATCCCATTTACAAGTGCATTAGAAAGAATACAACACCAATCTATGAATTTAACCAAGGAGGTGAAAGACCTGTAGTTTGAAAATTATAAGACATTGATGAAAAAATGAAAATGACACAAATGGAAAGATGTTTAACATGCTCATGGATTAGAAGAATTAATACTGTTATAAGATCCATGCTCCCAAAGCAATCTACAGTTTCAGTGCAATCCTTAAGAAAATACCAATAGCAATTTTTCTTTTACCAAACTAAAATAAATAAACCTAAAATTTGTGTAGAAACAGACCCAGAGTAGCCAAAGCAATCTTGAGAAAGATCAAAGCTGGAGGTATTATAATCCCAAATTTCAAAATATACCATAAAGCTATAGTAACCAAAACAGTATGGTACAGGCACAAAAATAAACAGATAGATCAATAGAATAGGATAGAGAGCCCAGAAATAATCCCATAATTATATGGGCAGTGAATCCATGACAAAGGAGGCAAGAACATAGAGTGGGGGAAAAGACAGTTCCCCTCAATACACAGTGGTGGGAAAACTGGACATGTACATGCTAAAGAATAAAACTAGATCACTTTCTGATATCATACATGGAAATAAAATGAACTAAAGACCTGAATGTGAGATCTGAAACCACAGAAAGATTTAAAATCTTAAAACAAACAAACAGTAATCTCTGGGGACATGAGCCAAACATATTTTTGGATATGTCTCCTAAGGCAAGGAAAATAAAATCAAAAATAAACTTTGGGGACTATACCAAAATAAAGAGCTTTTGTGTAATGAAGGAAACCATCAACAAAACAAAAAGATAATCTATTTAATGGAAGGAATGATTTGCAAATGATATACCGAATAAGAGGTTAATATCCAAATTATATAGAGAACTTATACAATCTAATACCAAAGGAATAATCTAATTAAACAATGGGCAGGGAACTCAAACAGACATTTTCCCAAAGAAGGCATACAGGTAGCCAAAATATATGAAAAGGTAACCAACATCACTGATGATCGAGGAAATGCAGATCAAAACCACAATGAGATACCACATCACACTAGTCAGAATGGCTAGTATCATAAAGACACGAAATAACAGTATTGCCCAGGATAAGGAGAAAAGGGAACCCTCAGGTACTTTTGGTAGGAATGTACCCTGGTACATCCACTGTAGAAAACAGTATGGAGTTTACTCAAAAATTTAAAAAAAAAGAAGTGTGGATCCTATGATCCAGCAATCACACTACTATTTACCCAAAGAAAATGAAAACACTAATTTAAAAATATATATGCACCCCTCTATTTACTGTAGCATTATTTAAATACAATAGCCAATATATGGAAGCAAACCAAGTATCCATTGATAGATGAATGGATAAGAAAATATGCACTCGCGCTCACGCGCTCTCTCTCTCTCTCCATATATTTTACATATACATATGTGTGTGTACACACACACACACACACACAATGGAATATTACTAAGCCATAAGAAATTAGATCTTGTCATTTGTGACAACATGAATGGACATAGAGGGTATTATGCTAAATGAAATAAGTCAGCCTAACAAAGACAAATACAAATGCCATTTGATTTCACTTATATCTGAAATCTGAAGGTACAAAGCAAATGAGCAAAGAAATAAAAACAGAACAAACTGGTAGTTGCTGGGGGTGGATTGAGAAATAAGTGAAGGAGATTAAGAGGTACAACCTTCTACCTACAAAATAAATAAATCACAGAGATAAAAAGTACAGCACAGGGAATATAGACATTAATATTGTAATAACATTGTATGGTAACAGATGGTGACTATATTGTCACTACAGAGTTGTTGCATCACTCTGCTGTATACCTGAAACTACTATGCCATTGTATGTCAACTATACATACCTCAGTAATAGAAATAAAAATATATTCTAAAAATAACCACATATAAGTTTTTTTAAAACACCCTCATATCCACTGAGCTTTTATGAGAAAGCTTAGAAAATATGCTTTTGATTACTGCCTGACTGCATCATGTCAAACACTGTGGTTACATTCTAGAAATTAGCAATGTCAGTGTGGAATTGCAAGATGCAGCAAGATGCAGCCAGTGTCAAATTAAAATAGCTAAGCATGATGGATGATAATAAAGGGGAGACTTTGGGGGAAGCCGTTTATGGGTTGTTCTCAGAACTGACTGCCTAAATAGAAAAGAATACTCTCACATTGTCATTTATTATGTACCAAATGCACAGTCACAAATATTTGATAATTACATGAATATATTAACACACTTAAAGTTGTAAAAACCTCTCCCCTCCTTGGGGATGCTGGACTCTGATATAACATCTAAGCAGCTTTCCAGTGAAACCATTTAAGACTGATGGTAAATAAGTTGAGGAACAAGAGCAGTCTTTATTAATTTTCCCCTGTCCAATGTATATAATTTCATCATTAGAACCCAGCATAATGTTGATATAACATTAACATTTTTTTTAATAGCTAGCTGGGAAGTTGATTATAAAGAACCTCTTATCTGCTACTTACTTGACCTATTTTCTGCAATACTGTCAGTCCTGCACGGCCACATCCATTATTTTGTGTGGCTTTTTACCCTTTCTCTCTGTAGCACAAAAACAGGTAATTACTTTTTTACTTCACTTTTTCAGATGTCTACAAATTCTAAAAACAATAATGACTTTCAGGTTAGGCACCAGTGGCAGTTAATAACCCCTTTTAAAAGGTCTGAGGTTGTATTTCAGGGCCTCTGCCAATCAGGCAGGTCACTAAATTCCTGAAAATAGTATTTCCATTGGTCATTATGGCTTCTATGGAGAATGTGAGCTATTGGTACACTTTCCATCAAATACTTAAGAGTCACTTTGGAGCTTGTATCTTGGTCAATAACTTGAGATAGATCCACATTTGGTATCATGACATTCAAAAATTTTCAAAGTCACTAAAGCTCTCATCTGAGTCTTTAATGAAATACACATCTACCGACTGATCCATCGATCTATTTATCTATCAATTTATTCATATATCTATTGTCTTTGATTTCTTCTTCAGCTGAAACCAAATTGGACTGCAGTTTGTGTAAAAGAATTATTGGAGATAGAGAATATGGTTTTAAAGTCTTTGTCTTATTCTGCTCAGGCTATCATAACAAAATACCATAGAATGGTAGTTTAAACAACAGAATTTTATTTCTTCATAGTTCTGAAAGCTGGAAGTCTTGAGACCAGGGTATGGGTGTGGTCAGGTTCTGGTGAGAATTCTTTCCCTTTCTGGAGAGCTCTTTGTTGTTTCTGCTTATTAGAATAGCAATTTATTGGATCAGTGCCCCACCCTTATCTCATTTAGCCTTAATTGGTTCCTTGTAGGGCCTGTCTCCAAACTTAATCACATTTGGGATTAGGATTTCAATATATGAATGGGGTAGTATATATGGGGACACAAATCAGTCCAAACAATCCTATATAGTTTTTATACTTTAAAGTGTTAGTTCACAGGTATGAGAAAAATTACCCACAAACAGCATCCTGAAGAAAATTACATTTTTCTTCTCACAACTGAGATGAGGATAAGACAGCTCACTTTTATGTTTATGACATAAATTTTATAAATTTTAAATGCACAAATGGATTTCAAGGAGACTCTGAAGATGCACATTACATATGAAGTTACATAAAATGTACACAGGAAGGGATAAACACATCATTTTAATTTAATGCGCACAACTATCTACCTACCTATCTATATCCAGAGCACAGGTATGCAGATACCATATGTCAAAATGTGCCCTGAAGCTCTTCAATTATACCATGGTGCAGATTTTGTATAGATTTATCACAACTTAAAATTATTTTTATAAATTCAAAGTTAAAAAAAAATTTTAAATTATAGAATTAACACTTAAGTTGAAAAAAAAGATACAATTTTTCAAGCTGTGTTCTCTACCGTGCCTTAAAAATGACACTTAAATTGATTAGCTTTATTTTCTAATTCACAAATAACAGTTAAGAAACATATCTATAACTGACAGTTATGGGTGCCTTTTACTCTTTCCTGACATTTATTAGAGGTCACCTAAAAAAGTGTCAGTTTCATAGGATCAAAAGAATTACATAGATCTAGTTATGAATTCTGGATCTACCAGTTAATTGGCTTGTGATCCCAGGTTTCTCTAAGCTTCGATTTCTTTACATATGAAATAGTAGTTAATTAAAAAAAAAAGTCATGGAGCTACTGGGTGGGTCAATATTTTTTAAGACATTTATTTTAGAGAGAGAGCACACACACACACTCTTGGGGGAGGGACAGAGGAAAAGAATATTCAAGTAGACCCTCCCACCCCTGACAGCAGAGCCAGATCTGAAGCTCAATCCGCACCCCCATGAGATCACAACCTGAGTCCAAACCCAGAGTTAGACAAGCAGCAAACCCACTGAACCACCCAGGTGCCCCTGGGGTGAGTCAATCTTGGTAAAATCTGTTTACAGTTCCTAACATTGTGCCTTGAAATAGCAAGTACTAGACATATATGTTAGTTCCCTTCTTTCCCCTCTCTGTTACTATAGCACTTATTTTATTTAATAAGAAGCCCTGAGGAAGTTCAAAGCTTTTTGATCATCAAAAGTGCTCACATACACAAGCTAAGACCACCTGAGTCTGTGGCCATAAAAATAGATCCAGTTATCCAGAAGGTGTGAGTGCCCTTTATATTCTTCCAATCACAGTTTTTCTATCCTAGATAGGATGAGATCACTATCAACCTCAGCCCTTCCCAAATAGCCATCATGTCTAAATATGAGCTTCTGTTGCTCTAGGTAACTGGTGTTATAGCAGTAAAAAAAGTTAAATCAAAAGGGTAAAGGAAAGTCAAGAAGATTCTCAAAGTTCAAATCTTCTCATCCTGCTGTAGATTAAGCTCATTAGGTATTCTCTAAATCAACAGTTAATAGTCCTTGTGATACACACACACACACACACACACACACACACACACACACAAACAGAGGTGGGTCCTTAAAAGGCTTTAGCCATGGCAATATTTAGTCTGAGAGAGGAAATGATGTTGTAGTTGTTTCAGGCAAATGAAACTATTCCCATATCATGCCTTATCTGATCTATCAAGATTTGGGAAGAGAAGGAAACTTAGCTGCAGTTTGCATTATGGAGAGAGAGGAATGAGGTTGAGCATTTGAAAATAAGTATTTTGAATCTTTACTAAGTGTCTGTTATACAATAAACACTGTGCTAGGCACTGGAAATGAAATGGTGAATAAAATGGCCGTGGACTTCAGCCCTCACACAACTTACGGTCTATAACAATGACGTATTTTTAAGTGTTTCCTGATGCTAATACAAAGCTCACTTGACTATTAAAAATGTTTCCTGCTGTTTCCCCAAATGTCAGACTCATGTCTTCTCATATCCTTCCATATGGCTCCCAGCCTAGCTCACTTCAAATCTGTTATCCACCTTCTCACACTTTTTTTCTTTCTCTCTTCCTTCCTTTCTTTTTCTTTTTTCCCCTACTGTTGGAGGAAAGTATTTCTAAATCATTTTTATTTGGGCTCAAACCAAAGTGAATCACCACTTTCTTTGGAAGTGAAGTTCCTTAAAGTCTTGCTTCCACTGGCCAATTTGCAATCTCTTTTGAGAAAAAGGATCAAAAGGAATCAAAGTCTTGATACCACAAACCATCCACTGGCCAGTTTGGAATTTTCTTTTGAGAAAAAGGATCGATCAGCAGATGTTTTGGGAGAGTTTATGTTTTAGTCTCCTTATGACAAAAGTTAAGACCTGTACTTAGGCACTCTTCCCCAAATCTGAATGATAAACTGTCATTTCAGAGATCCTCAAGTTAAACTAAATTTAGTGTCAGGGTCCAGCTGGAGAAGCAAATTAATAAATTTAAGGAAACTGCCTTGAAAGAAGGCAAACTACAAAAATGTTCTACTCTTCCTTGCCCCGTGCTCAAATACCCTGATCCTTATCAATACCTTCTCTTGGCACTATCCAGCCAGCGATTTCCTCTTAATTTGTACAGTTTCTTTGAAACGCCAATCTCAAGAGCATAAATTTCCTTCTCCTGACACCCTGTAGCCTCTGAAGTGCACTCTTCTTAGGGAGAGAAGTCAGCCTGAGAGAGTGGCCAAGCTAAATGAGCTCTTGGATAGGACTTAGGGAGAATGAGTGGGTGAACAATAATAATGGATTTATTAAACAATACTGAGTACGTGTTGAGCAGCAGTCACTATATGCGTTATGTGCATAAATACACTGAATCGCTACAACACTATGAGGCAGCTACCAGTAATACCACATTTTACAGAGCATAGAGATGTTAAACTTAGCCAAGATCACACAGCTAGGATGTAGCCTGGTGAATCTGAGTTCAGAGAGTATCTGCAGAAACTGCCCTTCATCTCTACACTACAGAAAAATGCTTTAATATAAGACTCAGACTAACTTAGTACTAATAGGTTTAAAATTCTTTTTATTCTTTATTACTTGCAAGAGAGAAATTAGCCTTTGGTAACATTTTTCAGCTGTTAAGTTTGTTATTAGGGCCCCTCAGCCAAAGACATTTCACACACAAAGATTTAATAACATTTGAAAAACATAGCTGATAAAGGATATGAATGCAGAATATAAAAAAATATCAAAACCAATAATAAGAAAACAAACAACCCAATTAAAAAATGGGCAAACTATTTGAACAGATTGTTCACCAGAGAAGATGCACAGATGGCCAATAAGCACAGAAAAAGATTCTCAACATCATATGCCATAGGGAAATATAAAATACAGCCACAACGCTATATCACTACATGTCTGAATGGTTAAAAGTAAATAGACTTATCATATCAAGTGTTGGTGAGAGGATGGAAAAAAATGAAACCCTCATAAATACTGGTATTTAGTAAAATGTTACAACCATTTTGGAAAAGAGCTTGGCACTTTCTTAAAAAGTAAAGTGTACACTTAATAGATGAAGAGCTGTTCCACTCCTTGCTATTTATCCAAAAGACAGCATATATCCACATAAAGACTTGAATACAATGTTCATATCTGATTATCTGGAATAGCCAAACCTGGAAACAAACAAAATGGCCAACAACATGTGCGTGGCCAAACTAACTGTGGTGTATCTATACAACAGAATACTGCTAAGCAATATAAAGGCATGAAATACTGATGGATAACACAGATGAATCTCTCAAAATAATTATATTGAGCAAAAGAAGCCAGGCACAAAAGATCACCTAATTTATTATTCTAATTATCTAATACTTTATAATGCAAAGTGATCTACATTAACATAAAGCAGAATTGGTTACCTGGAAAAGAGGTGATAAGGAGGCCTATAGGACAGAGGAATTACAGAGGCATAAGAAACTTTGGGGAACAATGGATCTGTTCACTATCTTGATTGTAGCTCTGGTTTTTCAAAACTTATTAAATTTCACACTTTAAAATGTGAAGCTTATTGCATGCAAGGTATACCACAATAAAGGTGTCCAAGAAAATGGCAATAGCACCCCTGTTAACAAATACAGAAATACCTCTAAAATTTTCACTGATGGTGGTTTGTGGCATTAACATTTCTGGGCATATTTTTATGTATATTACTGTGGGACTCTGGAATACTCAAAATATTCTACTCTTGAGGTATAATTCTAAAAAACTTCAATAGGTCTAAAAAAGTGTTTTTGTTTGCAGGGAAGTCTTCTTTTTTGTTCTTCACATCTACCAAGTGGTTTGTCTGCTTTTTCCTGACACAGATTTGAAAAAGCCTGACTGCAAGTGTGGGAGGTGATCTTCCTGAGAAGTGGTCTCATGTATGGAATCACTTGATCAAACCGTTTCCCAGGAGATGGACACCTGGATCATTTCAGGATACTATTTAAAATTCTCAATCATTTCAGAATACCAGAGAAATCTGTTTTTCAAGGTTATAACAAAAGGAGACTTCTATTTATATCTGTAAAATCTCTTACTTGGTTCAACTTGATTTTCAACTTCTGTTTGCAAATGCACATTTCAATTCTTCTTAGTGTCTATGATTAATTCTTAGGGGTTCTGTTATTGACCACAAGGGAAAAAAAAAGGTACATATATTGAGACTTGATGAGTGCCCTGTTACCATGTTTTTTCTACCAGGCACTATTCAAGACTCAGTAAATACATTCATTACTTAAGGATGTCACCACTTTTAGATTTTCGACTGTCGCATTTCAATATTTGTCTGGGGGATTTATATAGATCAAGAGTGAACTTAAGCTTTCACAACCATTTTTTCTCCACATTAGAATACTATAAATGGAAGAATTTCTAAGATGGATTTCATACATTTTTGAAGATGCATCAGAGCTTTATAATATTCTATGGGAAAAGAACTTTGCAAAATAAAATCAAGCAAATTATGAGCATGTATTACAGATATGTTTGTATCAAAGTCTATCTTCTCAATTCTACTCTTGGGAGGTATTTGAATTCCTCAAAAATAGAGGTAATTTTAAGCAATTTTATTGTGCATTTCTTACAGTAGAATACATTTACTTTGATATGCTATTATAAATGAACACATTCATATGCATATATATACACACACATATATATATCCATACGCTTATATACAATTAATGGCTATTAAGTGTGGTCTGTTTCTATTTTTTACCAAGCTCAGAACTTATTATAATTCAGCATGCCTATTTTTATAAGTGCATTAGTAATCAAACAAAATTTTATTTTTCACATTTCATAGGTATGATTCAATTTCACATTGTATTATATTTCACATCATGGACTCAGCCTTAGGCAGCATTTAATTGATACTTGTAATAAACTCAGAGGTTTTTATGAGCTAACAAATCCTAATCCTTCAAGATACAAGTGTAAACAGGACCAACATTCGTGAGTCACCTAATTGTTTTTCCTCAGCTGAAAATAATATTTATTTGATCTACAGCCATATGTGTATCTGTAGTTATTTACACACACACTCAAATCCACTCACATACTCCTATACACACACTAGAATGCAGACATTCCATTAACTAGAATATTCATTTTTAAACAGCAAAGGATTCAAATATAATTGTATTATTTAATCAAGAAAATACATTTTCTTAATTTAAGAAATTAATTGTTGATTTTTTTCTGGCAAAAAGTATAATTCATTCTATTTTGTGGACCTAGATGCCACAAGTTTTTTTTTTTTTTTAATTATATTGCACTTGGGAAAATGTTTATTAGTATTCAAAATACTGTGAAGTTTTAAAACTTCATTTTAGATAATTTACATGATATTAGAAACATCATGTGCATAAGAGCTACTACCCTTATACTGCTTTTTATGGATAAGCCATTAAATAATACTGATTTTACTCTAACTATGCATTATCTCCCAGCAAATGATTTATCCCTATAGCCTGCTGTTCAATTTCCAAAATAGCATAAAAGAAACCAGCTACTTTTAGGATTGCACAACATCTGAGGCAAATTAGTAGGCAATCTAAGCGAGAGAGAAAAAAGGCAGTCAGGTTTGCCCCCAACCTCTTGGTGCCATGACTCCTCTAAAAGTCGATAATGTTCCCCACCCTCAGAGTTTTGGTTCTTATAGGCTTCCATTGCTAACTGCTCTTACTGTCACTGTCACTGCTACTGCCTTCTGCAACATGGAATTTTCCTAATGACTGGAGTGTGAGTTAACAGAAAGGGGAGCAAGAAAGTCAAGGGACTTGACTCCACTGTCTCTGAGTGTTAGGATTTCCTTTAAGGTTCCTGCTCCCAAGCCTCTCCTGGATCTCTTACTATCTGCACTACGATGATCACTTCAACATTTCAGGCTGCACTGATTTCAGACCGGGGCAATCCACAAGGTAAAAAAGGTAAACTTGCTGCCGGATCAAGCATGCATCAAATTCTGGTATCCATCTCTGATTCACCTTCTGCTCCTTACTTTTCAGAGTTCTCAGATAGCTGAGCCATGGATTCTGTTCAAGTTTTATAGTTTTGAGTTCTTTAGGAGAAAAAATGTCAACTCCATCTTGTCTGGAATTGGAACTCCATAGTGCATATAAAATGTAGTATGACTTAGAAAACATGTAATACATGTGATGTGCAGGAATTACTTTAAAAATGGTCTTTTCTGGAATTCTGGAAAAAAAATGTACCATATTCAGACATTGTAGAAACAATGGCTATTCCTGATGATCATCAGCTAATAGTTTTCAAAGTTTTGCCTGACCAGAACTTCTTCAGCAAAGTATATAACGCCAGATAAAATTTTAAATAAAAAGATAAACATACTTGTAAACATTTATGTTGTGATCTATGACCCAATTTGATATAAAATTTTAAATAAAAAACAAACATTCTTGTAAACATTTATTTATGTTCTGATCTATGACCCAATTCGATATTACTGGAGTGTATAGAAATCTAAAGTGAGATACAGGCCTTCAAAACACTTTTTAAACCTATCAGGGAAACAGTATAAACTTGCAAAAATGTGTGTTTTAGAAAAAAAAAAAGAGTAAATCAATAGTTTTGGATAACAATGGGAAGAAAAGGCGGCGGCAGTGCATATCTAAACTGACAAACTTACAGACAAGATGTTCTCAAGGCCAGAAAAAGGGTAAAGTACATGCTTTTAGGAAAAGTGAGATTTTTGCTAAGTCTAGAAAAACTGTCAGAATATAAGAAGTGGGGAAGCAACTCCAGGTGAATATTGTGGAATGAACAAAGTATGACATAGGGAAATATAAAAACAGCTATGCTAATTTGGCTGAAGTTAAAGGTTTGTACAAGAAAGTAGATGAATATGGCAGGAAAGAGAAAAATAAATCAACTATGGATGTAAGGCTTAAAAGTGTAATTTCCAGTTTACATTTATTTCTCGGTTTTATTTACCTTTTAATACTATGTAATTGGTTCAATGAATATAACTTTTCAACTGCTCAGCATTACATGTACTCCCTCCCTCCTTGGTGAGGCAAGGAGGACTATTGTTCAAGGCATCACAGGGGCAAGGGGCAATGCATGGCAAGGCCAGCACAGGGACTGTACAGGCTATTGTCTGCTTCTGTTGACAGAGGTAAGACTCCAGAAGGTCAGTTTGGCAGTGTCCAGAACAGCCCTGTCAAAAATAGGCCTCAGGCTCTAAGCCAGTTCCTGAATAAAAGTAGACCAATTCTAAAGTCTGAGAAAGGAATCTCAAGCAATCCCATAGTTTGGAAGCTGCTCTGACAAGTTATTGAAATAAATTATGCCCTTTGATATATCACACCAGCTACACTTAGAAGCAGAGACATTTTAGTTACGAAGGAACAGAGTTTGTTGCTAAAGCTTATTTAGGTCCTCAGAGAGGCACCCAAGATCTGTGGTATCTATGACGTGCACAAGGCCCTATCACTGCGTATGTCTCCTTTGGAGAGAGATGTGATCGACATAGATTCCATGGGAATTCCACCCTCATGCCCTGAATTCCCATGATCAGGGTTCTTATTCTTCAATCCTGATGCTAAAATTTATCCAATTTGACTGATTGGTTCCTTTCTTCTTCCCTCCCTCTCTCCCTTTCTTTTCATTTTCTAGTAAATACTCTGTAATATTTTCTTACAGGAAAGACTGCATAGTCTTACAATGATTCTTTATCTGACCCACTGAAATGTGAGACCATGATGGTATGGAACAATCTTTATCTATCTCTATAACACAATACACACAACTGTTTGATAGTCTCCTTGATAATCATGACAAGAAATTAAAAAAAAAAAAAAAAGCAAACTCTGTGCCTTTTTCCTGTAATGATAACTAGAGAAGAGAATAAATGTAAAGAAATCACATGACTGAAATACTAAACAGCACATTGTGATAAATAACAAAGCAAGATCTTTAAACATCTGTTGTACATGATCACCCTTCCTGCAAAAGCAAAGAGCCAGACATATTGTTTACATGTTTCTTCCTTCCCTATTGATTATGTGACATTGGAAGGACAAAGAGCAAATTCAGCCCCATCTGAATTTACCAACCTCTCCTTGGTGTGATCATTTCAGTGCATTTTATGGAACTATGTCAATTTGTGACATTAAATTCCAAAGCAAATCACATAGGGTTTTGAATAATACCTTACTGTGTCTGATAACTTTTAAACATGTGCTTTCCATTTTAACACAACTGTGTTTAGAACACTGGCTTTAAAACATGGCTTTCGGGATGCCTGGGTGGCTCAGTGGTTGAGCATCTGCCTCTGGCTCAGGTTGTGATCCCGGAGTCCCAGGATCAAGTCCCACATGGGGCTCCCCTGAGGGAGCCTACTTCTCCCTCTACCTGTGTCTCTGCCTCTCTGTGTGTGTGTGTGTGTCTCTCAAGAATAAATAAATAAAATATTTTAAAAAATTAAAAAAATATATGGCTTTCCTCTGTCCTCATGATGAGAACCTCCAAAGTAATCACATTCCTTACACAGCCCATTCTTTGGTTTTACTGTATCACCTTCATTCAGGTACCAACTGATTCCTAACGAGCTATTAGTTCCATGTGGATATGCAGTCAATTAGAATCAGCACTCTTTAAAAAGCAGTTACGACTGCTATTTTGGACCTAGGTGTACTGGATTCCTCATTGGCTAGCCTCTTCAAATCTTAGCATGATACCCACACGTTCCACGTATCTTTGTTTCTAATATCCCCCCAGCAACTAGTATTCTACTTTCTTGATTTTTTTTGTTTTGTTTTTGTTTTATTTTAATTTCCCTCTGGGAAATCCAATCTGGTGTTATAATCAGTGACAAAGAAAGTGCTAATTAGCAGATGAACACAATTAGTAGTTACCTCCAATGTTTTCAGGTAACTTCTGTTTCTGACATATACTTACAGTATATGTCAGCATTTTTCATTTTACACGATGCACATTCAACAAAACAGTGAAACGGAGGGAAAAAACTATAAGCCAAAATAATCCAGTGTTAGCATTAGAGAGGTGGACAATTCAGGCCTTTTCTCCACCTGGGACAATGCACACTTGTCTTCCCTCCCTGATCAGTGATGTATGTTCTCTCTCAGTCTCCGGAGGATGTAAAACCTCTGCTCTTCCGTAGAGCCACTTCCTGCCATTCCTGCTCCATCACCAGGCTGACTCCGAAGTCCAAATCCTCCTCACCAGACATCCTAGCAGTATTCATGAACTGCTCTTGCCTCTATTGCAGGGTTCCCTCTTATGTAATTATGTCTGTTACACAACTTTTTCTTCATATATACTATAAACTCCAACTAGACTGGAAATAGTTAAAGGAAAAGAACTGCTGTTTACTTTTTTTTTTTTTTTTTGCATATACTACTGTGGCTAAAATAATGCCTTGTATTTTGTAGGCTCTCAAAACACACTTGCTGACTTGGGATCTGAGTGTCTCAAGCATCTAACACAGCGATGGAGAGATGGACTGATGGAAGGATGGATGGATGGATGGATGGATGGATGGATAGATGGAATGATGGAAGGGTCATACACCTTAGAGATTAAGGGAACCTAACAATGGCCTGATCCAGAGCTCTCATCTTTCAAATAAGAGAGACCCAGAAAGTAGACATGATCTCCATCAAGGGCAATACTAATTAGTACTGTTATTTTTATTTTGCACTTGCTGAGTCATCTGGATGCAATGGTTCTCAAATCATTGTGTGTTTTAACTTTTCAAACAAATTTTACCTCTTCTTTCTAGTATATTTCACTGAGGTTATCAGGAGTCTATGCATACAGCAAGTGCTCAATATTTGTAAGAACTGTGTTGAAAACATGTGTTTTGTTTTGTTTTTTAATTTTTTTTTTTATTTATTTATGATAGTCAGAGAGAGAGAGAGAGAGAGAGAGAGAGGCAGAGACACAGGCAGAGGGAGAAGCAGGCTCCATGCACCGGGAGCCCGATGTGGGATTCGATCCTGGGTCTCCAGGATCACGCCCTAGGCCAAAGGCAGGCGCCAAACCGCTGCGCCACCTAGGGATCCCGAAAACATGTGTTTTATCTCCCTCCCTCCCCCTACTACTCAGTTACTGGGGAAAAAAATGACAACTGCCCTTCTTTGTGCTCTGTACCTCTCCCTGTTCCTCACCTGGTTATGGTGAGGACTGATAACCAGAAAGATAATCAGATGTCTTTGCAGAGATTTTTTTACATTGCAAGTGAGGGGAGAGATCACCTCCCTAGTGGCAGAGGTGGGAAGATGTGGGCTCAAGAAGAGTAGTGCAGCCTGGGTTCTAGCCTAGGGGACAAAGTCAGGGAAGGAAAATGAAATCTCTATTCTGAGAGAGACAAAATAAGGACTGGAAAGGTGGCAAAACATTTCATGAATGCCAAGCACTCTATCATCGTTCTACATAACAGCTTTTTTAAAAATCATAAAAAATTAGAAGAGCAAGGCCATTTTATGATCTAGCCTATTATGTACCTTTCTGACCATTAGGGAAAAAAAAATGTCTGTTCCTCTAGGCTGAGGAAGTCTTCTGCCTTAGTGCCTATCTTGGTACATGTAGGGCTAGATTTCAGTCTACCTTCACCCCTCACCACATAACCTCGTGCGGTACGCAGCGTGCACAAGTGTATGGTGGCTATGAATTGAGTCAGAAATAGGATTTCTAACTCAAATATGAATTCATAGCCATAGTTCTATGGATGAGAGATTCGAAGATCCCATTTGCAATATATTTTTTTTTAACACAGGGGATTTTTTTTTTAATGCCTAATTCCCACAGTTAGTAGGTAATAGAGCTAGGATTCACACTTAGGTAACTGCAAAGGCCTATGTATTTCTCATGGAACTATTTGTGTCTCTTATTATTGTGCTTGATCTCTCCCTTCTTCTCACTCTCTTTCTGTAGGTATAAGTATACATTGATTCTCTCCTCCACCCCTGTTCCACCAGTGAATGCCAGAGGCACAATCAGGTCTCTTCTACTGAAACAGAGAGTACTGTAGTCCTAGTATTTGTACAAGGCCACTTACTTGGGTGTGCATTGCCCGCAGGTTCTCTGAAATAAGCAGAAAGAAATCAATAAAAGTGTAATATGTTACCACTTACCCTAAAAAGTTGATATCGCTTCTTCTATCCTTAGTCTTTTTACAATTTCCATTTGTAAATGAGGTAAAGAGAGCGCCAGGGAGGGTCGCAAAAAAATGTCCTTTCCAAAATAATCAGAAAGCATGCCACCAAAGAGCTTTAAATAGCAGTTTGTACAGAGTTGGAAATTTCCAGTTCTGCCAAAATGAGTCTAAATTCAACAGCAACACAAGGAGCTCAATCTGCTGGGTGGGTAACACATTACCTGGATAAATTAGATTTGCATGGGAGAGGTATTCATTCTTTCAAGTTGGTAGGACAAATTTCATGCATTGGAACAATTATTTACCAAATGCTAGGGGCCTAAGAGAGATAACACAGCTTCTAAAGCAGCTGCATCTAATTGAAGGCATAGCTTGCAAAAAATCATTGATCAGGACTCTTTTGGTACATCATTATGTGCTATATTCACATTGTGAAGGGAGAATCGAATGAGACTGGCTCCTGCCCTCTGGCAGTTTGTAATCAAAGAATAAAGCAGTGTCTGCTTTTTAGAAGAATGAAAGCACTAGAAACATTTTCAGGAGAGAATCAAGTCCAGAGTAAAATGTAAATATCCAGTGACCAAACTGTGGAAAGAAGCAGGGACTTGATTTCAGAAATAAAACAAAAACATGTGCTTTTAAACTGGGAGGGACAGAAGTAGGTAGACCAGGGAAATTTGATGAATATGGGCCACATCTGATCCAGAGAGGAGGGCAGGAAAGACAATGTAGGAAGATGTTGCAAGAGTAGAAATGTGAGGAGAAGGGAACCTCAGACTAGAAGCTCCAAATAAAAAAACTTGATCTCAAGGTATTTTCATTCCCTGGGGAAGCCATATATATGCATATACATACATATGTATGGAGACACACATATGCATATATATTTATGTGTGTATATACATATTCATTCATACACACACAATTGTATATGGAACTGAAATGTGTCATATCAGAATTTCTTAAAACTTAAAGCAAATATAAGTTTCTGAGGATTTTATTTTTTTATTTATTTTTTTAGTTTCTGAGGATTTTAAGATATTGAGATTCTGATCCAATAGGTTAGGAATGGTACTAAGAGTCTGCATTTCTTCTAATCATCCCCTTTGATACTGAGGCTGACAGTCTGTGAACCACAGGTTGACTAGCAATAGAGGAAACTGAGGAAACAGGAAGATGCTGTGGGAGTATAGAGCAAACAATGTTACTGGGGAAGAATTCTTGGAAGATGGGATCCTTGAACTGTGCTCTGGAAAATGAGAACCAGAAAGACTTGGGTTTGCAATAAGGTTCAGTAAACTGGTGAACGAAAACTGGATTTCATTCATTCAACAAATACTCACTGAGGTCAAGGCATCCCATAGTAGAATTGTTATTTGAAGCTCTCATATCAATTTGATCATGAATAAAGACAAATCAGCTGTGGCAGCAATAGCCCATGGAAGGCCATGACCCTATATCACAGTACCAAATTTTAAAATGCTAGTACTGTTTCACCTTTGAAATTTTAAACTGCATTTTGTTTTTCAAAATAGGTTTTTAGAAATTTTAATCCTAAACTTCTGTACACACTTCTTCCCTGAATGGGCAAGCCAAAGCAGTTGGGTGTTCATTCTGCCGGGCTTATATTTTGCTTGCCTATTATGGAAGGCAAATTAAGGACAAAGACCTCATTTCCATCGACTCAGTACCAAATGACCTGTTTCAAGATGAGAGTAAACAGTAGTCATGTGGACAGCCTTTAACTGTGCAGCAGGTGTTGACACCTGTAGCTACTTAATTCCAACCAAGATAATCACCTCTCTCTCAAGGCAGCTGGCCCATGTAAAGCACTGTCCACCGCTACTAAAATTATTTGGAGATGTTAAGTCATGACTTTCTCTCAGATGATTTAGCAAGAGAAGGGGAGGTTGGGATGCCAGGGAACTATAATGCATGTAGTTTAGGCCACACCCACTAGTACTCTTGCAGCCAAGCATGGAACCGTAGCACCTGGACAGCTGAGTCCTGAGCCAGACAACATCAGCTTGCAAAGGGCACCACCTGCCAAGGGCTACATCTAGAACTGGCTGAAGAAGTGCTGTGTCGGAGGAAAAAATGCTAAGGTATTCTCAGACAGGAAGTCACTGCATCATTAGAATTCTCTACTAAATTTAGCTATAATCAATTTGCCCCTGCAATTGATTAATGTATTATTGAGGATTTAAGGTGTGTGCATGTCTGTGCACAGGCACATGATGCAATTGGAAACTCCCCCTCCTCACACCCCAACACACATACACTAAGTTCTTCCAGGTTGTAATCACTACAAATAGGTTCCCATTACACTGGAGATTAGCAGATGCTCATTACTATTTATCAAATTAGGCATAAGGAGAGCAAAGTGCTAGGGCATTAGTTCTCCCTAATGATACCACTGTGTCCTCACGCTTCAGCAACACTACCCTCTTTCATATTTCTGAAAAACTCTATATTTCAGTCTCTGCTCCAAGGCCTTAAACAAAACCTCGAGATACAAGGCATGTGTTTTTAAGGGCCATTTGAAGCCATCTTTTAATTGAGATAACATAGAGTGATATGCAATCATAAACTTTGAATGTTGGAATACATTGCTGGAGGTCAAACAGTTCTGCTATCCTTCAGGTAAGAAGGTTTCTGAATAATTTTGGAAAGATGAGTCCTCATTCTATTTTTAAAATTCCTCAGGGAAAGAAATTCAGGCTTTTCACTCAACAATCCAATTCTAATATATATATTTTTAAATGTCAGTGTCCATTTATTTAGTCTATTTCAACCATTGTTAATGGAACAGATACTCCCTAGGCCCAGGCTTATATGTGAAGTTTAGGACTTTAAAATTTGGAGATCACAACCCTGTCAAAAATGTGTTATATTCTTAAATGTATTATTTTCTATTATGTATAATTTTATTAATAGAAAATAGTTACTGGCAGTTCATATACAAATCACTAAAGCTTCCCATATATCCTATCCTGAGCATTTTCTCAGTTTGTTCTATCAAAGCATTCATCCCAGAAAATGTCAAAACATCATTAAAAAGCCCTTTTACTATAACACCCTTCTAGGAATTTTTTTTTTTTAATCTGCTTTTTTCTAGTGTGTCATGGACAGAAAGGGACTTTTAGAGATGGCCTAGATGGATTGGGAAGGTGGCCAAAGGATATTTGTTGTCCTCTTTGACAAACAAGTCTGTCAGATATAGGTGGGCCAAATTCTCCTTCTTTCAAGGAGGATCAGCATTGTATAATATCACTGCAAGATGCAAGCTCTTTTTAAATAACAAGTCATGAATAAGAAATTGGGGCGGTGTTGCAGCTCTGAGCCTTATCACCAATTTTTAAAAATAGGCTGAAAGCTTAATTTCGTCAGCTATTTTCCCAAAAGACATAAAAATAGAAAAATAGCAGACATAGCAAAATAACCTATGTCTACTGTTAGGATCATGTGAGAACAAATGACTGCCACAGCAAAAGCCACAGACCACTCCCCCCAGCTATAGTCTGAGAATCCATAACTCTAAGGTCCACATCATGGTCCTCCAGAGCTTTAAGAGTCTTGGAGTTGCTTCTCATTTGCCAGAGAACTAATTGTCCATTAATTTGTCACTACACAGATTAGGACACACCCAGTGTTGACTGCTAATCAATATACTACTGGGTAGCTAAGATCCCAGAGATCAAAATAGTGAAAACCATTTGGCCTGATCATTCATTTTACAGGTGGAGAACTAAGCTACAGAGATATTCACGAACATGTCTGGGTCACTTACCTGGAACTCAGGCTTCCAATATCCTAGATCAAGGCTGGATTGAGGATATCAAGAAAATCCACTATTAAATGGAAATTGATTTCCAAAAGATATAAATAGGCTCAAGAGGAAGAAGAAGATCAGATTGCAAGTCAACATTAATGTTTAAATATTGAGAAAGATGTAGAAAATAACAGAAAGAAAATTGGCTATGGAGTCAAAACAATGGATTTAAGTCTCAACTGTGCAATAGGCAAGTACATTGGGCAAGTTGTTTTTCTCACCCTGAAAGTAACAAGATTATCATAGATGCTTTGGAAGATCTCTTCAGGTTTTAAATAATAATTCTTAATCTATTGTTCTTTCCTGTGTTTACCTGTAATAATGTACAGTATCATTCATGGCTCCTTTCTAGATTCTTTGGTGGCTTCTTTTTTTCTTCTTGGCCTCTGAAATATTGGGCTTTATGTAAGTTCATTCTTAGCTTCTTTTTTTCTTCTCACTTTATGTTTCTGTTTAGAATCTCATCAACTCTCAAACCCTTAGTCATAATCCATATGCATCTGACTGATTAATTCCATTACTGATTTGGTAAAATTGTTGTCAGTTCCGTCTCAAAAATATTTCTCAAGTATTTTCTTTATCCCCATTTCTGCAGCCTTTGTTCAAAACTCTCAGTATCCTTGGAAGATTTTGATGTTTTCCCCAATCTTCTGTCTTCAGTCTTTCCCTCTTCTAATCCATCCTCCCCATGGCCTTCAAGGTCATCATTTTATTAAATGACCTGAGAATTTATTTCCTGACTTCAGATTCAAAACTCAAATTATTCTCTCCATTGAGCCTTCATTAACAGGAAAATGTCTAATAACTTTTCCA
The DNA here is from genome assembly GCF_053574225.1 of Canis aureus. NCBI lineage: Eukaryota > Metazoa > Chordata > Mammalia > Carnivora > Canidae > Canis > Canis aureus. Next base: position 54,114,222 of record NC_135621.1, read on the forward strand.
GCTTAATCTCCTACATTTCCTTCATACTTTGTGTCCATACCAACCACACAAAGGATTTGCCCTTACCTAAACATACTATTTCCTGTATCACTACAAATAATTAAGGGATTTAATTTACAGAAGACTATGAACTCCAAAAGCGCATGGGTTATATCTCAGTCATTTTACATGTTCAAAGTCTGCCATGGCATTTTGCACTTAGTGGGAACTCAGTAGATGCTTTTCGAATGAATTAATTCAAGAACTGAATTGGTGAAGAAAGATGAAATGAACATGGAGTAATCCAGAAATATTTTTAAAGCAGTGAATACTAAGAATGCAAAATGCAAATTAACTTTTTCTCCACTTAATACTGTTCTCATGCAGGCTGTGGTATCAAATAGAAATAGAACTGTAGATATAGCTAGATCTCCAGTGCACCTATCCCTGAAACACTCCTGTCCTAAAATAAAGGAGAAAAAAAAAATCCCAAAAAAGCCTCCACAGGAAGACATCAATACATTTGTGCTAAATTCCTAATGCTAAATTCCATCATTTACAGCTCTGTGTATTAGTTGTCCCAGATTATAAATCCTATCCTGGCTCTTAATAATTCATATACCAAGGGATTCATTTACTGCTGCTACTGCTGCATTACAGCATGTTAATCCAAGGCCAATTTAACATTTCTTATATTTATTTTTGCATGTGTTCCATTTCTTAAGGGATTTTAAACATTTTAAATCTTTAGAAAGCTATATATTTTCATACAGTTTTCTATGACTTCATATGTTTATGTTGCTTGGGTTGTTACCTAACATTCCGTTATTCCCTTATACAAGTCAGTGGACACGTGTGCTGCATATCTGAGGTAGCAAATCTTATGCCATCTGGTTTGGATACCAGGATATCTTAGTAGTGAGCTATACTTGCCAGATAATTTTGTAAAATGGGAGCTTCTATGGCTCTGACTAGCTTTATATTCCACAAATTTGATGTTAATTCCTAAATTCTGGTCATGTGTTTCAGGGCAATCATCTAAAAGTGAAAGGTTTCAATTGGGGAATTTTGCATTTGTGCTTTCATTCTCTATTTCATAGTTATCTGTATTATTTCTCCTACTAGAAAGTAATATTTTATCTCCTGGATTTTTTTTTCTTTTTTCATCTCTTTTGCACTCTGCCAATACCTACCTAGAGTTACAAACAGAATTAGAAGTTAATCATGGAAGTTTCTCAAGATATCTTTATGGACATCGAATTATCTACTCTGGAAAACAGCTCAGTAGGCAGATTCATCACTGATGGAATAGTCATAAGAGCTGACCACTAATGGAATAATAGGCTATAAAATATTTCTAACTTTCCACAATTCTTTTATGGGACTCTCTCTCATATTCTCACTGTGAAATCCCTAAAGGAAGGGCCCATATTCCATTCAATCATTCATCAAACATGCATAAATATGTCCCATCTACTAGTTACTATGGTAGGCTTTGAACATGACATACTGAATACAACAATGACATCTTAATTTATCTCTTTATTTTAGATTAGAGCTTTGAAAACTATTCTTAAAACCACCAGGAGACTTTCCAATAGCTTAAGATAATGATGGCCCATAGGGTACGTTTCAGAAAAGTTCATACTTCAGTCTTCTCTTCTCCAAAGCTTCCCTCACTGCATTGTAGGGAAAAAAATAATTTTTTCTGCCCCACTAACTTCTAATAACAAAGATTTGGAGACCAAAAACTTGTAAGCCAAGCAAATAGGCAATTATCAGATATTTGATGCACAACTACTATGTATGGTTCATTCATTTACTAGTCAAAGTTTGGTTGAGAATGTCCTATGTGTCAAGCACCAATCCAGGCACTGTACCACAGTCAGCTGGGGATAAACAAGCATAAAGTAAAGACATCCTGTGCTCAAAATATGTTAGCCTAGTTTGAGTCCGTCTTCCCACTCTGCCAACTGGAGACACACTGAATGCTATCTAATCATTACCACACCCAAGTCCTCCAAAGGAAACTACGTGTACTCTTCAGCCAGCCCCAGTTTGTCAATTTTAATAATGTTTGATTTAAAGAGAAGGAAAAAATACACAAAAAGCAAAATCCTCTTATCTATACTCTCAAGCCTTTGATGAAATGTCAGATTATTAACGATGCCTCATTTAATGAGTATTAGCCTAATTACCTGGAATGGAGGGGCTGCATTTGGATAGTCCAGGACCTGGAAGAAGTTTTCCATCATAAAGAACTGCCATCCCTTACTGGGGATTATTGATTCTGCTTCTGCATCATCACAAGCATGCTGTGCTGACCAAGCATGTCCCATTTAGGATATTTTCCATCCGCACATTGGGCTTGATCCCGCTTTAGGTTTTTTCTTTCTTTCTTCTTTCTTTCTTTCTTTCTTTCTTTCTTTCTTTCTTTCTTTCTTTCTTTCTTTCTTTCTTTCTTTCTTTCTTTCTTTCTTTCTTTCTTTCTTTCTTTCTTTCTTTCTTTCTTTCTTTCTTTCTTTCTTTCTTTCTTTCTTTCTTTCTTTTTCTTTCTTTTCTTCTTACTTTTTTAATTCCTCAGGCCCTGAGGAACAGTGAGAGTAAGCTTGTGGGTTTAATAGCAAATGTAAAAGCTCAGTAAAATGGAATGTAGTATCCAGGTTCCTCAGCTTCCCTAGAGCAAGATAATATTGCTTTTACAGATTATGTAACACTGCTTTCTTTGTGCCATTCTTCTGTTGAAGGAACAACAATGACTTTCCATCATTTATTAGCTCATGTTCAAATATATCCATTCTACATCTGTGGCCTTTGTATAACCTCAACCCGCTCTACCCATTTTGCGACTTTTTTTTTTTTAATTTTTATTTATTTATGATAGTCACACACACAGAGAGAGAGAGGCAGAGACATAGGTAGAGGGGGAAGCAGGCTCCATGCACCGGGAGCCTGACGTGGGATTCGATCCCGGGTCTCCAGGATCGCGCCCTGGGCCAAAGGCAGGCGCCACACCGCTGCGCCACCCAGGGATCCCCGCTCTACCCATTTTGATTATCTTTTGCTACACTGGGGAACACACCCTCTACTTTGGAAATCTCACTTTTTTTTTTTTTTTAAGTATAGCTAAAATTTGTTTCTGTATTCCTTCTTCTCTTAACTCCATGTAGCTTGAATTCCTATAGCATGATATATAGGTTTCATACCTTTTAGTACTAAATTACTTATTGTCTTTGAACTATGTAGAGAGAATCCACCAGAGAATGGTGAATTGGATTTTTTCTTACCTTTACCTAAGTGGTCTAATAATGTTCTTATACTTTAATCCAGTAATTCAACCCTGAAGTATTTATACAAAAGAAATCAGAAGAAGAAGGTTAATGTTTGTGGATGTTCATAGCAGCTAGAGGTGGGTGCTGGGGCTAAATTTCCAACATTAAGGGAATAGGCAATTAAATTATTGTGTATCAAATCCAAGGATTATTAGGTTGACATTAAAATTATAAAGTTTAACATGGAAACTTCTAAAATTTAATATTAAAGAAGCAGAATAAGAAGTTTGATTATTGTTTATGAACCTACATCTTATATGTCTATATAGAGAGAAGAAATGGAAAGGAGCAAAAAAATAAAATAAAATTGGAAAGTGAATATAAGTTCTTTGAGGGCAAGGATTTTTATCTATTTTATTTAGGGCATAGTCCCAAACCCTAGAACAATGTTTGGCAAATAAGAGATCTTTGATAAGTATTTGTTGAATGAATGAATACGTATTATGAGTGGTAAGACTATAGGTGATTTATCTTCTTCTATTATTTCCTTTTCTATTATAATGATCTCTGTGGGGGGGGGGAGGGTGAATGTGTGGGGAAGACATAAGGATAGATGCTTTTTAAACAAAAACATAACATTGATTATTACATGGACACTCTTGGGGTAACCCCATGGAGTGAGGGAAAGAGAAGACAAGTTCCAGTGACTCATATTACCTTACTTAGTTCTCACAGTAATCCACTGAGGTGGGTGTTATTGTCATCCTTTTACATGTGATGAGACTTAGATACAGAGAAGCAAATTACTTCAAAGATCTTGTAAGGATAAAGTAAATTTTTAAATGGTGGGCAAGGGGCAGAGGTCAGAGGAGGTACACTGCCTGACCTCTCTAGGCTTACTCAATGCATAAAATAAAATCATTTAAATTAGGGGGAAAAAAACCCACTTTTGTAAAAGCAGCTCAGTCCCTTGAGTAGTATTTAGGTTAATATACCATTCCTCCTCTAATACTTGAGATTATGACTACCATAATTGATAGCAAATGCAGTGTCAAGGCACTGAATTGTGTTGTCTCAATTTAGGAAACTGCAATCTTCCGTGTATTTGAATGCTGATGGATTGTGCTAAGTGATTGGATTTAAAGTGAGCAGAGAAAGGTAATCAGCATTACAATTTCATGCGAGGATGGCCTTTTTATCCTTCTATGTGTGGAAGTAAATGACAGTAATGGGATCTCTTTATTATTTAGTTCATCTAAGTGTTCTCCTCTATCAGCTTCAGATCAAAGAAAGACAAAGGTTTAATCTGTGTAGAGGATGCTCAGTGGAATGCTTTACCAGCTTGAACTGCCACTGTTTCCATACAAAAGCCAAGGGTTACTTGGGTGTGAGAGAGAGACTGAGAATGAGGGGCTGCGGGGTGGGTGGAGAGAGGTAAGGAGGGCCTGGCAGATGGTTAATAAGCAACATTTTTTAGTCTCTTAGGAATTGCTTAGACTTATTTGTGTCCAAAGATTAACTGTAGAAATACCCATGGTGGTAACCTTCTCAGGTCATTCTGTCTGAGGAACTCTAGAGGTTTAGATCCTTTTGCAAAATTAGACACTCAGTTTGAAAAATAACAGGCACTGCTATGGGCTGCTTATTTGTGCTTCTCCCAAACTGAGGATATGTTGAAACTTAATTCCCAGTGTAATGGTAGTCGGAGGTGAAGATTTTGTGAGGTAATTGGGTCATGAGGGTGGAATCCTCATGAATGTTATTACTGCCCTCATAAAAGAGACCTCAGAGTGATCCCTTCCTCTTGGGCCATCTGAGGACCCATCTAGAAGACATCAGTCTACAAACCAGGAAAATTTGTGTCTGTTTGGTACCTATAGCATCTTTAGTGACTAGAACATTGCTTGGTACATAGCTTAGGCACTTGATATACTTTGGTTGAATGACTTGAAAAAAGCAATTTTATATTTTAGTGTGGGAATTCCAAAGAGCCAGGAAAAGAAAATTCATCAAGTTCTCGTAATTTCATGGTTTCTTCAGGATAGCTGAGTTTCCTGAATAGCTGAGGATGAATTCATGAAATTCCTATTAACTTTAACTATCTTTGAATAGAAATCTAAATAAACAGAGAATATGCAGCTGTTTTTCACTATAAGTTGGATCAAGTGAAACAGTGTTTAACCAATGTAGCTTGGTATTATAAAATTAGCTATTCAGATTTTCCTGAGGGGTGTTCATGTGAATTTTGTTCCCTTGCAAAGGGTTGTTCGTGGTCTTGATACCACAATACTATTAGTTGTCTCTAATTCCTTTGTCTCTTCTTTTCTGTCATGCCATGAGCTTACTCTGAACTACTATGTGATCCATGTCTGTAACAGCTCATCCCGCCACACACCTGCCCCTCCTCCATCATTTGCTGTCTTCATACAGTTGGACCAATTTTAGGGGATTTGTGTGAAATAATACAGATATTACATAAGGGCTCAAGTGCCATTCATGAAATTAAGCTCCAGGTAATACTGGGTTTTTGTCTACTTCTAGATTCTTAACCATATGCTAGAAAGGAGAGATTGAAAGATTTGAATTATGAAGAGGTGAGGAGTTACTATAATTTGGGTCATGTGGTACTTTGGCCCCTCAAATCCCACCTCCTCATGTGAATGGCTGCCTTCTCTATCTGTGCATCGGCCAACTCTATGCAAGCAGAGCTAGACACATCATGCCGCATGAAAATATGTGCAAAAATGGAAGGACACCAATTAAGATCCTGTTTGGAAAAATTCTGCTCTTAAAATGTGCCAACAAAAGCTCCATAGCCCCTTAGGACAAAGTTCCATCTGAAGATACATTTCTGTTGAAACAGCAAATGGTGAAATATTTAAAAAAGAAAGAAAGGAGGGAGAAAGCAGTGTACTCTAATGGTTTTAAGAATAATGCAAAGGTCTATGATACATCTTGAATAATTCACCTGACCTAGATTTAAATAGTATAGGTAATTCATGCAGCAATAGACATTTGGTTATTTAACAAATGTTCTTATAGGGGCAAGTAATACATTTGTAGTTTCAGTTCTGTGCTGTGTTCAGAGCCTCAGTTCTACTCTACTTTGGGGGGATATTAGCCATGTAATAGTATGGAAAGCAGAGTTGTTTGTTTGTACTGTCTCCAATATAAACTGTCAAGAGTCACAGCCCTGACCATTATGCTGGGTCTCATAATGGGTCTCAGCTTCCTCATCAGTAAAATAATCCCTCAAAACTCAGGGTCAAAATTCCATAACACACTGCTCCTGAATAGAAGGACTGAAGAGGAGTTCTGGTTCCGCCCAGTAGAGGGCAGTGTGACCTAGACAAGATCTCAGCTTGAGTGCAGGACAGATGGAGCAATGGAAGCCGAGTTCAGAATAGAGAATGGGTAGTTACCTATCTCTCAGTCTTGAGTCACCAGACCACAAATGCTTCTCCACAAAATAGCAATTTCAAGCAAGTGTAGAAATGCACTCCTCCTCAATCATTTGCCACTATTCCCAAAATGGACACATTACTCATTTCTACTGGAATATGAACAGGAATTTAAACTCCTGCAATCTGTGTTGTTTTCTGAAATTTAAAGTTTGTTCTATGAATACATTCATTTATATAAAATACAGCAGCTTGTCTATACATATTGAGCATTTAAAAATTACAGTTGAAAGTGGCAGATTTTTCTCCTGCAAAAATATTTAAGAAGTATTTATAAAGTTTGATTATGTTTAATACCATGCTAAGAGAGGAAAATTTAATTGTACTTTTTAATACACAAATAACAAAAGTCATTGGCTTGTGGCATATAGATAATTTCAAAGTTCTAAGTGTCTAATCCATAGTCGCAATACTGGATGAAAATCTGAATCTTGACCAATTTACAAAGTTTAGAGAATGTCTTACATTACAGTGGTCCCCATGTGGGACACAAAAGCTGGCTAAGCATGCATTCTCTAATAGCCAGATCTGTCTGGTGGGGTAAGATTGATGTACATAAAGTAAACCAGTAGCAGGATTAGACAGTTTAAGATAAAATAACACAATTAGGTAGTTTAAGATGATATCTGCTCAATACAAATCATAACTCAATAAAAGGTATAAACAGTATGGGTTGAAAACAGACTAAACAGAGGAATCAAAACATCAGTAAGAAAAATGGAGATGTCTTCATCAAGGGTGTACCATTTAACAACAACAACAAAGAAAAAATTAGGCAATGCATGTAAAAATATGTTGAAAGGTCAAAGGCACGACTCACACGTAAGATACTATTATTACCATTATTACAACTTTGGGGTTCATGGTTACCCTGAAACCCTATCCTTAGTGACCTTAGAAAGGCACTTTGGTACAACCTGCCAACTTCTGCTGTTTCTTTGATCTTCATTACTGACAGAGGGCTTACTTTTTTTTTTTTCTTTCAATATAAATACCTAACTAAGCCTAAAAGGAAGGAGTTAATTCAAGAATGATGTAATCCTACCTGAGCCACAGCATTGTGCCTGGTGCAAGTTGCAGCCTAGAGAGCAACCATCTGTCTTTCTGTGCAATGCCCCACCCATGCTATTCCTGGCTATGAGACTGTTCCCTCTTAGGGGGAGTTAACAGTTTTTCAAATCAGGAGAAAGCCTGGCTACTTGAGAGAAAATAAAATCATGCTCTCCCCTCCCCACTATCTTTTGCCCGTAGCAACTCTAAGTGCAATAAAATGTGAGAGTGGGAGCGAATTGCTATGGCAACAAAGTGTACTCTAATAATGAAGATGGTATCTAACAAGCAGGAACAGCTAGAACTTTAAGGGAAAGGGAAAGGAAGTGCACTGTGAGGAAGGAGGAAGGAAAAAAAAAACCATATGGACTCTCAAGTTTTCCATTCTTTAGCCTACATATACTGGCTCATTTAGAAAAGTTGAATTTCTGCTCTGGCCAATTTCTTCCTAGGGAAATTTAGTATCTAGTAACTTCCTAAAAGCAGGCAGAAGAGATGAGCCCATCTAATCCAGAAACATGGAACATGTACAACTGTTCAGGTGATTCACATAGGTCTGTGTATCTAGCCCTCTCTTCGCAGCCCAGCTTTCCAGAGCTTGGTCCCACTTTGTGGACACTACTTCTCTTCACCACCGCCAGCTGGATAGGGGCAGGGAAACAATACATACTCATCATGCCTCGTGTGAATACGAGTAAGAGAAACCTCATTTAAAAGAGAGGTGGGGGGAGGACTGAAGAGGGTACTCTCACAGGCCTACAGCTCATGGCAGCCTGCATAAGCAGCAGGGGTGGGGGGTGGGGACAGAAGATCCCTCCCCACCTCAGCAACGAAGCACTAACCACCACTTGCAGCCAATAAGAAATGGCCACAACCTCCAAATCTTGTTCTTCTGTAGTAGTGAACTTCTATTCAAAACAACCTTCCACAGTTTACCCCTAAAGCCCAATGAAAGCTTCCCTTCCCTTTGTCTTGTTGAACTTGCCTACAGTTCTTCCATAGTTTGTTTGTCCTAAATTGCTATTCTGGAATAAACTCAGTTTTGCTAATAAAATTACTGGCTGTTTTACTTTTAAGGTTAACACTAAAATGAACATACAAGTCAAGGACTTCTAAGGAAAATAAAGAGGGGCCAGAAAGAATCTGACACTGGTTTAGAGTACACTGAATTTATTCCACCTATTCTCTTTTTTCCTTTTTTTTAAGGTTGTATTTATTTATTTAAGAGAGAGCGAGAGAGAAAGAGAGAGAGTACAAGCAGGGGCAGCAGCAGAGGGAAAAGGAGAAGCAGACTCCCCACTGAGCAGAAAGCCCAATGTGGGGCTCGAATCCAGGACCCTGGGATCATGACCCGAGTAGCAGACGCTTAACCAACTGAGCCACCCAGGCATCTCCCACCTATTCTTTCAAAAATTTTTAAATTAAGGAATTCAGAATTTGCTAGGCTAAGCTGCAAAGTAAATTAACTCCAACATTTTAGTGGTATAAGTACCAAAGTTTCATTTCTCATTCACAGTAGAGAGGAAAGCTCAATCACACCCATAGAGGAAAGCTCAGCTCCATGTATTCCTCTTTCTGGGAGTTCTGATGGATTTTCTAGGTTGTGGGGGCATGGTGAAGAAGAGTATCTGAGGGTCTTGTTTCATAATGAAATGCTCTGATCTAAAAGTGACACATGCCACTCATGTCACCTCTGCCTATAATCCATTGGCTAGAACAACCCTATCCAATTTCAAGAAGGGAGCAATGATTGACAATCTCCCCATGGGTCTGGAAAAAGAAAAGTAGATTACAAACATCATTAGAGGCTACCATAATTTAAGTGCACCAGGGTTTTTTTATATAGGATGTATACAACAAAGCTTTTATCTAATATACATGTTTATATTCTTTTGGAATGTGGTAAGCCATTGTCTTATATAAAAACTGTCTTATTTCCTACAAGAATGTGTGTGTATGAGGACCCAGAAGCATAAGGAGAAGGGCAACTTAATCATTTGGACTCCTGCTCAAAACTGAGGGGTTGATTGACTGACTAGTGGCAAGAGTCCAGTGGCAAAGTTGTGCAAGGGTGTTAGTTTAAGCTTTGTCATCAATCTGAAGGTGAGAAGATGGATTGAAGGTTAAGGTTTCTCAAAATCAGGAAGCTCATGATGGTTGTTCGTGACTTGATCTCTCAGATATTAGTTCAAGGTGCTCCCCATCTTAAAACAAAAACGAAAAAAACTAAAAAAAAGCCTGCTTTCCTCCTTTCTCTTTAAATTCTTCAAACTCAGCTCAAGCCCCCTTTCTAGTCACTCCATTCGTTGAACCCCCATTGCACTTATAATCAGCATGTGTTTCTTTAAAAATTTAATGGTTCTCTAACATTCCACTTTTTCTCCCCACCCAACATAAGCCGTGTGTTGATTGTAACCCTACCTTTTGCAATCTCTTTTAGCACTTAGCACAGTGCTGTTACAAAGTTGGCAGACAGTACATATTTATTGATTATGCCAATAATTGGAAAAGGAAGAGGAATTTTTATCGAGAACAACGGACCAGGCTAATGCAAATATACTTTGGATAACTATGTTGTCACTGAAAGCTTTATTTTAAAAGACAGCTCTCTAATGTGGAGTTGACTGCCAGTTCAGTTCCTTTAAGCCCGTTCCAATGAGGTGGGAAAGGCGTCAAGAGAGAGAACGTGAGTAGTGATGAGAACAATATGGTGTAGGGAAATAAGAATTGAATTAGAACCTGGAGCTCGGACTCTATTATTGGCTCTGCTACGTAATAGCTTTGTAAAGATGGCCTCAAAAATCTTCATCTGTGTAAAAGGAATTACCTTGCCCACTGCTCAGAATGCTGTGAGAATTGAACAAAATCATGTAAGTAAAAGGAGTCTAAAACTTTTAAAATACTTTACAAATATAATTTTAAAGTAGGGTCATTAAGAAAGACCCAACTAGTATCTAATGTCTTTTGTGCTCTCAGAGCAATTTTAGGAAGCGTAGGGGATATGTGATAAACCCCTGACAACACATGTTCTGAACCCTTTGAAAGCCTTGTATCTAATCAGCACAAGGTCCTGTTGCTAATTGCAGGGGGTTTCTCCCTGGGCATCGAGTTCAGTTTGTAAAGCATTATATTTATAACTTTCTGAAGCCTCAGTCCCTCTCAGAATCCCAGGAAATAAGAGTGTGATCTGATTGTGACTATAGACTGCAGGTGGATACTGCCAGGCTGGTGGTGATTTCTAACAAAAGCAAAACAGCAGGTATCACTGAGAGGAGAGCACTAAAGCTCTCCCTATCTCGAAGAGGACCCGCTTCCCCTCCCTTCTCCTTTTCCTCCCTTCCTCTCTTCTGAAAAGGAAAAGACCTTGGCTGGAGCCAGAACAAATCTGCTCACCTGTAAAGGCAGGAACTGGCAATGCTGGGGAGACAGGTTACCGGGGGCTCTGGCAGTGGAGAGAGGATTATACATGGCAGGGGAAGTTCAGATGGGGTTCAGGACAGGTGGATAGGAAATGATGAGAATTCCTTATGAATGGTAGGGATTCGGTACAGGAGCCATGTTAATAGGTGAGCCCAGCAGCACATGCCAAGAGGAGCGTGGGAAACAAGGCCAACCCAACACTAATGTGGTAACAGGAGGCCTGGGTTTGAGTTTCCATCCCAGCTTTATTAGCTCTACCCTTAGCTTCTCTGAACATTAGTTTTCTCATCTGAAAAATGGCAAAACAGCAAAACTAAAAGCTACTTTAGAGCTTTGGTATAAGAATTAAATGCAAATGCTTATGAAAGAACCTTTCTTTTAATAAGAGTAATCAGTAGATCATGTGTAATTATGAGAAGACTTCATGGAAGTTTCCTGTACCTCCTCAAGAGATCTAGGAAATGAGGATTTTGAATGATCGTGATCTAGGACAGAAACAAACTTGGGTGGAAGCTGAAGAAATTATACCTCAGTTCATCATGACCTAATGCTCAACAATGAGGAAGGTAGATTTAGTCCTGTGACTGCATCATGGAAATTCTGAGACCATGCTTGGGAGGATATTCAGCAAATGATCATGTTGGCCCCGCAAAGCTAGCCACATCCTAATCCCTAGAGCCTGTGAACATGTTGTTTTATATTGCCAAGGGGGATTTAAGGTTGCAGATAGGATTAGGCTTAAAATAGGATGATTATCCTAGATAGATATCAAGTAGACCTGATGTAATCAAAAGAGTCCTTAAAAATGGGGAAGAGAGGAAGAAACATAATGACAAAAGCAGACCAGGAGTGACGCAATGGGAAAACTCAATCAGAAATTGCTGGCTTTGAAGATGAAGAAGGGGGAACAGGAGCTATGGAATGTAGGCAGCTCCTACACACTAGAAAGGCAAGAAAACGATTTTCCCTCAGTTCCTTTAGAATGAATGCAGCTCAGCCACACTTTGATTTTAGCCCAGTAAGACCCACCCATGTCAGACCTGCAACCCGTAGAACTGCCAGGTGATAAATCCGCATTGTTCTAAACCAGGAAGTGGGTGGTAAAATGTATACCAGCAATAGAAAACAAATACTCAAGATATTTGACACTAAGTAAGGTCTTTTGAATGCTAATATCAAGAGTTTGCACATCAGAAAGGTGAGTGTCTAAATGAAACAAAGAATTCAGAGAGTTAATATAAACTGTAAAGCAGACATAAAATTGCCACTTTTAACATCTGTATTACAGTCTTAAAAAAAAAAAACACGATTAAATTTGAGAGAATCACAGATTCTCACTCTCTTCACTGAGGCCCAGGTAGTCTTTTTAGAACATCAATCTGACCTTGACAAGCCCTTGCTTAAAATATCCCTTGTGGACTCTGCATTGCCAAAACAATACATTTAAATTTTTATTTCTATGATTTTTTTCTTATTTCTCCAGCTTCATCTCTTTTAACTGTTTCACATGTAGACTACACTCTCACCATATCAAATACATTCCTGTTATTGAAAATGCTGGGCTTTCTATGTCTCTGCATATATTGCGTTTCCACTTAAAATGTTCTTTGTCTTCTTTCATTTGCAAACTTTGACTTTTCTTTGAGTTTAAATAATACTCCTTGAGGAGCACATTTCTGCAGTTCTTTTCTCTAAGAAGACAGACATCTGTTAATCTTTTGGCTGATTAAATCCAAACATCCTAACCTTTCCATTAGCACCTTCCTCATCTTTTGGGAAATTCACCATTGTGTATCATATTTTGGGAGGAGGGATCCCAATGACTGCTTCTCAATGTTCCCTCCCACTCTTAAAACCTGAAGGCCCAACTGTCCTTGCCCCCAAACCCTATAGCCCAAGGACAAGTATGTGATCTAAGATTGATCAAGCTCCCAGTACCCTGGTTTCCAGCACACTGAATTTTGATTGAGTGAAGCAAAGTTGTTCACAGATCAGATCAACTGTAAGGGGTACAATGGCCAATAGACTAGATATTCTTCTGCAGCATGGTCTTTGCATGCTTGATTCCTGCCCAGTTTTCAAGCTTTGTTCTCCAGCCCTCTACCTTGTCTTACCATCTTTCCAATATGTTTCTCCCTACAGCAAGCCAGAGTCCATTTTGGTTCCTTCAAAGTCCTTGCTGATAAATGCTCCTTCCTCTGGGCTCCCATACTGTTTGTGTACATATTATACTTGTTACTTTTACTATTATACTTTATTTGGTTGTTCATTATTATGATGGGTTGGAAAAAGCTCTGATCATCTCGTGGCCAAACTGGATACAGAAAAGTTTTGCTTTCTCTGATCGATCCAGTTAGATTTTTTCATAGAGAATGACTCTTGGAATTTTTTAATATGACTTTAAAGGGGCATCTTGCAAAATCACATTCACTCAAGCAGATGTAGTGTGATTAAGCCTAGAAAGGAAGCATGGTATGATCTTTGGGGTCAATCAAGGATGGGTGAGATAATAGAACAGGGAGACAGGGAATCATGAGGCAATAGATTGAAGCATAGGATTTTGAGCTTAGATTTTATGTTCATGTAGAGCTGCAAAGAAAGACCTGTGAAGTTTTCTGTGGTATATACTAGGATCATATTAAAAAATTAAGAGCCCCTAAACACTGAGAAGACTCTGAGACAAAGTCTGATATTTACAAAAATATGAAGTTGTTGGGGCACCTGGGGGGTTCAGTCAGTGAAGCATCTGCCTTCAGCTGAGGTCATGATCCCAGGGTCCTGGGATCGAGCTCTCCATCAGGCTTCCAGCTCAGTGGGGCATCTGCTTCTCCCTATCCTTCCCCATGCTTGTGCTCTCTTTCTCATAAATAAATAAATAAATAAATAAATAAATAAATAAATAAATAATTTAAAAATAAAAAAAATAAAAAACTGAGGAAAATATGAAATAAAATAAGAAAATCAAACAAAAGTTTGAATTTTCCTGAGACAATTTCTTTTGAAATCTGAAATATCAGTATTTTGAAAAAAATATTTTTTTTGTTACCTCTGAACTGTTCATTCTTTCATCACTATCTCAGTTGATCTATTCCTGGTCTAGTAACTACATATGCTGCACATTTAATGAATAATAAAACCCATGGACTTGACCTACTGATGAAATAAAGAAGTTTGTTTATATAACATGTCAAGTTCTAGTTACTGTTGCTATTTTTGTTGAGGAGGGTATGGGGTTGGAGACTAAGGGATGGAGCTCATCTAACCTCATTTTCTCATCCTATGGCCTAACGGCTGTCTCTAATTCAGCCATAGCTCTAGAAAGATAGATGGATAAGGTAAGTCTCTCATGAAGCTGTTTAATAAAGAAATGTTTGTGTTCTCATGGTATAGGTAGCAATATTCTTTTCAAATGGTATCTATGGAAAGAATTTTTCTGTACACTCAGAATGAAAGCATTCGAACTGTGAATGCAGAAAGCACATTTCACCTCAGGTGTTAAGACATTTGAATCAGGACATGTCCTACAGAGTAGTTGTGTGATATCAAATGCTTTTGGAGAACTGTCTTGAAGAGTCTCATTTACTGCGCAGTTCTTCAGATGGGGTATCTTATTTTTAGCTCATTTCCTTACAACTTTTCATGAAGAAAATGCCACTATTTTATAGAAGCAGAATTTAAAAGGTGGAAACTATTTATCTATTACATGGCCACCAAGCCTCCTAAAGCCTCCCGATGTTAACTTATGTACTCTGCCAAGACAGGAAGACATGGATAACATTAAAATTGGCCATAAAAAAAAGTACCCACATTAAAAGTTTCCTTTCTACTTCTGAATTATTGCTAATACCTATTAATGGTGGAGAAGCATTACTAAGGTCACAAGCTATCTGTGTGTGTGTGTATGTGTGCGTACATGTGTATGTTTATGTGATCAGTGGTATGACACCTATAAGAGGCATTCTGTGCACAGATTCTAGTTGAACAGTTACAGAAGGACTTTATAAATCTTTCCCTAAATGCAACTCAGCTATCAAACACGAAGTACAAACAGGGGTATTACTCTTGCTCGTGCCAACTATACACCTAGTTCTGTGCTTTGTAGTCTTTTCAGGTTCCCAGTGGACACCATTTGTCTCAAATTATGTAGCTTAAATGTACTAGATGTTCCATTTGCCTGCCTCCACAATCACCTCCCAAATTTTTTAGATTTACTGGATTTTCCTGCAGCTACATGAAAATAACTGTTTCCTTACGCAATGATTGAGCTTTTAGTCCTCACCTAGCCAGGAACTAATTCCTTAATAAGCTATGCCTGCAGTAGTTTCTAAAGCAAGAATGCCAGGAACATTTGTTATCGAATGGAACCCTTACCAATCATTAGTTGCTGTTAAGCCACAATTACATCAGTTTTCTACATGTTATAAAATCATTTTGGCATAACTGATGCTCAGGGAAATTTTGTACAATCTCTTACTTTTTTATTTTTTCAAGGTGTAAACTGATCCTGGGCATGCTGGTGACCTTTGTTTTGCCTATTATTTCGTATACATATGTTTAAAGAGGACATCAGTATTATGGCTTACAAATGATTCCAGCTTTAATTTGTAGCCACTCTGTTTGCACTATATATATATATATATATATATATATATATATATAGAGAGAGAGAGAGAGAGAGAGAGAGAGAGAGAGATAGATATCTGGGTAGATATAAATATCTAAATAGTTTATTGATTGTGTATGTACAGAATATAAAAATGAAGGCTAATTAATTGAAATGGTTTACATAAAGGCAATATCCATTTACCAAATGCTTGATGTTTTTGGAACCTCAGACAGGCTGCAGATTTGCATCCACTCTTTAAACCTATAGAAATTATTTGGCTGGCATATCAGTTGTTACTAAATGTTAAGTTATGAAGATCTGAGAAGAGCTTAATACTCTTTATTTCTGATTCTGCCACAAGAAAAAGTGAAAGATTTTGTGCTATTGAGAAAGGAAAGATAAGGCGTTGAAATAACATTTTCCCACAATTTCTTCCTATAAAATGTTTAGGTTCTGAAGACTCTCCTATGTGTTAGTTGGTGCAGTATCAATAGGGCAGCTAAATATCTGGGTTATCTCAGAGCAGCCCCAGTTAAGGTCAGTGCCCCTATGTGAACTGAATAACTTTTCACTTCCAGAAGCATCATGGTTTGAATGACACATGATATTAACCTTCTATATGTTAATGAAATTATTTAAACAGTTTATATAATTGGTGTTTTCAGTTATGTAATAGGGAAAATATTCACTCTAAGCTCAGTCAGCAGGAATTTTTTATCATCTATCCTAGGCCCACAGGAAATGCTGTGGGTACACATGACATGATTCTGTCACATGAGGAATTTGCAACCTTTGTGTTCTTAGTCCAACATAACAAATTTAACAGTATTCTGTGAAAGAAACAAATACACTAATGGTACTCAGCAAATATAAAATACTAACAGTGAAATGCCACAACTTTCCTACTTAATAATCTTGAACAATTTGCTTAGTATTGCTAAGCCTATTTCTCCATCTATAAAGTGGAGGCAAATATAGGATCCTATTTAGACAACAACAGTGAAGAGTCAATGAAATAAAGTCTGTAAATTGCTGAGCACAATTCTGGTCATATGATCAAGCTCAGAGGATGATGACCAAAAATAAACCAATGGATGAATTAAGTAATCACCACCAAACAAATTAATATGTGTGTAGAAAGGAACGAGGGTGGGAGCAAGAGAAGGGGGCAAGCATCCATTAAACATCTATGTGCTAAACAGTTTTATATTCTCTCTTCTTCTCCCTGTATTACCCTCCCCCATCCCTCACTCTCTCTTCCCCTACCTCACATCCACTGATCCCTCTTTCTCTTTCTCCCTCTCTCTGCCATTTACCTGCTCTGTGACCGGGGGGTAGATTAGTCAGTCTATTTGTGCCTATTTTCTCAGGTCTACAATGGGGAGAAATGATAGTAAAATAGCTATGAGGATTTAGTACATGTAAAACATTGGTGCATAGTAAATAGTCATTAAACTTTTGTTTTTGCTCTTTCATTTAGCTATTATTGCCTGAAAGGCATAGTATGTTAATGGGTACAAATGTAGACAGTGCTCTGAGAAAAATGGGTAGACCATATTGTATCTTTCCATTACTGAGGGTTTTAAAAAAGGAATGATTTGTCCAAGTGTCCAAGTTAGATTCCTTCTTGGGATTCGGTCCTGTATTCTTTCAGTGAGCATGATTCTTCACCATATGACTATTTAGTGATTATTCACCACATGATTATTTGCCACAATAACAACAAAAGCAAATAAACAAAAAAAGCCTCCATGATGTGATTTAGCCAGATTTACCTATTAAACTTAAGACAGCTTAAGAGGTTCCTTCAAGGCCAAATCCAAATGCTTATAATTCAGAATGTTTCTTCAAAAATATTCACGAAAATATTCATGTAAGCAGTGCTTCAGTAACTGAGTGTTCTTTATAATAAGCACCTATTCCTCCTAACATGCCTTAAAAGGAAAATTGATGCTATTATTCTAGTTCAAAAGATAATGAGACAGAGGGAGGTGAATTGTCTGGACTAAGGTCATACATTAAATCAATAGCAGAGACAGACACAGAATGAAAAGTAAAAGTAAACAATTTTTTCCCCCAACAATAGCAGTACTTCAGTTCAAAGACTATTACCTTTCATTGCCTTGACTTTAAGTTTTGGTACACTGAATTGCTTTTGAAAGCAGCATGCTTTATACTATTCTCCCTACTTGAATGAGTTTTTCAAAATCACAAATTTCTACTCGTTAAATTTCAAATAACTGTCAGCATATTTATTAAGGGTACACTTTGAGTCTGGTCAGTGTGCTGTGGCCTAAAATAATAAGGGGGCTGAATCTGGACCCTGTCCATATTGCCTGAGCAGCCAGTCTCACTCCACTAAACTCCACTGAGGGCTTCTGATGCTAAGACCTGACTTCTCCAATTAGCCAGGTGGTTTATGGCACTGTCTTCTAGGTCTTGTCACAGCACTGTTATTTGGGAAAACAGTTTGTTACGCTGAATGATTATTTTCACTAATAATAAAATGGCATTACATCATACAGTTGTAGCTGAGCATCTCAAGTCAATATAGAGACTGGGGAATGTGAAATAAAGTACACTCTTAGCAATTCACTTCCAATTATCTCAGAAGGAAGTCAAAATTAAAGAGCAGAGACTATATCTAGAAGACTTTTATGGGTTTTACTTTGTTTTGTTTTTGTCTCTTAGCTGTTTCACTAGCCTGATTAACACTGAAATATAGGATACCTCTTCTTTTCTCGGATGGCAACAAAATGGTTTAGAGAGCAGGAGAGCTGGGAAGCCACCTTTCTTTCCACAGCCAAGAGTCATCCAAAGGGCACTAATGCAAAGCAGACTGTGTCCATGGGGTCTTTTAACAAAATGCATCTTTTAAAGTGCACATGAAGAACCTACTTGAGTTTGAACTGTGACTTTGGAGGTTTGAATGGACAAGCCACATGTGGAACTCTTATACTGGAGAAAATCATCCCCTCTTTTAGGAAACTGTAAAGGACTCCCAAGAACTGTGCCCAGCACCAATGTAGCCCCACGGCCTATGGGGCCTATAGGAATGTGGTCCTATGTTGTATTTCCTATTGTTTCCTCTCACACTCTCCATGTTTTATGTCAGCTAAATTATTTGTAGTTCTCTGCATAAACCCAAAGCAGTCCTGCTTTTTGCAATTCTTTTCCCTCAAACCTGTTTTACTCTTTTCCTTACATGTATTCCTCATCTCAGTCTGTGAAAACTCCATTTACCAACTGCTAATTGCTCAAACTAAAAATTTCTAACCACTGTTGAATCCTTTTCCGTATCTACCTGTTGGATTCATCAACAAATCCAGATTCCAAAAACTTCTCACTTCTTCTATTACTACAAAGCTGGTGCAACTAGCTTTCTTGCCTAGATTATAATAACAACCTTCTAACCTTGCTTTCCTGCTATTTTCAATAAGGTACAACATGATTCTGTTAAATATAAACATCCTGTCACTCCTCTGCTCAAAACTTTACTTTTCATATCAGTCAGATCAAGGCCAATATTCCAACAGTGACCTATAAAACCTTCTCAGATCTGGGTCTACCTTAGCTTTGGCCTCATTTCCTACTACTTTTCTTTTGCTCATCCTGTTCTAGTTAGAATGGCTTCCTTGCTTTTCCTTGTTCAAACCAATCACATTCACTGCTCAGATCCTTTATACTTATTCTGCATGAAATTCTCTTCTTCTACCTATGCAAATGCAAATGTTTCCCCTTATCTTCTTCAGTTACCTGCTTAACTGCCATAGTCTCTGTGAAATCTTTGTGGGGTTTTTCCCCCTGCCCACTGCCCATTCTTATCTAATATATTGTATCTTTTATTTATATTGTTTTCCTACCTGTCTCCTACCATTAGAAAGAAGTCTTTACTAGCAAAGGACTTTTATCCATTTTGTTTATTGTTGTGTCCCTCAGCCCTAGAAGAGAGCCAGGCCATATCGCAGATTCTCATCAGATATTTTTAGAACGGATGAATAAATAAAGTGGCCTGTATATTGCTGAAAGACTTCATAAGCATTTCAAAAAATAATTGAGTTATTTCTGCCTTGAAGAGCCAGTTTCTACAGGGTCTGGAAGCATACAACTCCTAAGTTCCAAATAGGAAGGATGATGAAATCTTCTTTTCAAAGAAATGTCACTATTACTATTAGGTCCTGGTTACAATTCCCCAAACTCCCTGTGGGCACAGTTAATCTGAGGCCCTTTTGAGAAAAATGTCAATTACTTCTTGGGTTCTGCTTTCTCCAGCACCATGACACCCACCCTCCCCCGATTAGTTCACACCTCCTTTTCCAGAGCGTCAACTTCAGAGCCAGCACTCATTCTCTTCAAATAAATTACTAAAGGCAACATGATAACCTGGCAGGATTGTCTTAACTTCACTTGTCTTTCCCCCTTTGAAGTTAAATCCCCTCCGCTCTTATCAGATTATCTGAGTAGGTTGTATCTGATGTATTATTGGTTCTGTTGTTCTATTTTAGTGTGAACATTTTAGTGTATTCTAATGAGAGGTGAAATGAATTTGCTAATGACATGAATAATTATAAGTGTAAACATGAGCTGGGTATGAGACTACTGGGAGAAAGCCTCAGTAACGAGACAAACCCTGTGGAAGCCAACAAAGAGAAAAAGCGATAACTGTAATCAAAGTCTTTCTCCCCTTCTGGCAATTTATACTGCAGATAGGCTCGTGATGCTGAGTGCATGAACTAATAGGAAGGAGGGGGAGGATTTAGGCCAAGTTTTCACTTTTCAAAGTTGGTAGCCTATTGATGAAGGGTGGATATGAGCAATGCTGGACTCCGAATTGCCCAGTGAGGAGGAGAAAGGCTTGATTTAATTATAATTGCCTTATATGTATTATGGTCTTATTATGAAGACTGTGCTAGACATTTCCAAGGAAACAGAGATGAGTCAGCATCATCCCTATTTCAAACAATTTTACACTTAATAAAGAAGAATATAAATGACTATATTGCAAAGATATAGTCACAATTGGCACAAAAATATAGGCATAAATAGGCTCAATGATACAGGCACAAGATTGCTAGGAAGTGCAAATGATGAAGAGGACATAGCTGATTCACCTGTTTGCTAAGCAGAGGAAGATGGGAAGTAAGTGTGGTAGTATGTAAATTCTGGAAAAAGCCTGTGCCTATGAAGAGAATCTGGGATGAGTTTTGAAATACACGTGTGATTTGAATGGTCAAGTTCAGGAAAAATATGACAGGATATGGATGTAAAGTTGGAAAAGTTCAGAATATAGTAAGTCATCTACTGGAATGAAGTATAGGGACATGATGGTAAGTAGGCCTGAAAGAAGAGTGTAGACAAATAAAATCCTTGAATATCAGGCCGTAAGTTTATACTTTGTGGGAAACAGGGAGCCACTGAAGACTTTAGAATGTGAGGGAAACATAAGAGCTCACAAAATATAAGATCCTTTTAGGAGTTTCCAGGAGAAAGGTGAAAGGGTTACTGTATTTTTTTTTTTTTTTTTTTTTGTCTCTTGGCCATTGGCTTTCAAGGTTTTTGTAGAGATCATCTGACCCACAAGTAATTTAGAGATTGCTGTTGAGAGTTTAATCAATGTAAATTCTGAATTAGAGAAAATCCTCACAGCTATTCTATTATTTTTCCCCATTGCAGAGGTGAGAAAACTGAGGCACAGATATTAATTAATGCTTCCAAGAACACAGTTAATAAATGGTGGGGGGAGTGGGAGTGGTGAGATAGGGAGGAGAGGAGAGGGAGAGAGAGAGAGAGAGAATCAAACATGCATTGTTTAATCATTATAGAAGCACACCATTAGACAGTTGCTTAATATATTGTAACCTTGAGTAAATTTAAAGCACTAGAATTTTAATGGGGATTAATAAGTTGAATTAATAGAATTTTTAACTATATGACTGAACACTTTGGTAGTTTTAAATATTTCTCAATCGCCTTATTATATTGATTGAACAGCTCTAATCAAGATTACACAGAAATATTTCATGGATTCTGAGCTTTCAAGGCTCTGGATCTCATTGAAGAACAAACAGAGATATATGAAGTATAAACAAAGAGAATGCTTACTTAATTGTAGACAAATAATTATCCTTAATATTTAGTGAACATTAAGTAGATTTGGTTTTGGAAGGTGAGTAGAAGAGTAATTCTGCAACCTTTTTTTTTTTAAGGAAATAATCTCATTAATGCAGCTAAGGTGTTCTTGTTTGCTCCATTTAACAGCTATTCAGCTGTATTCTCACATGGTGTGTGTGAAGAAGTCAGTTATAAAAAAATGTTGTAAGCACCTTTATTAAGAAAAGGATAGCACAATACCATTTCCTCCACCTCATCACCTCACTTACCTGCATGGGGATAATCACAACTACCTAGGTGCTCAAAGAATTAAAAATGGAACATCATTCAGAGAACAGTTATTCAGAGAAAAGCAAAATGACATCCCCACCCCCCCCAACCTCAGTCTCGGAAAAGGAGAAATCATGATTTTTCTAACATATTTTTGTATATCTCTTCCTGATCAGCCACTTAGCCTAAGAATAAATCCCTCTACTCTATCCCTCTATCCCTCTACTCATTGTCTAGGCTCCCCTCCAGGAGCTTGAAGAGAACTATGTTCCCAATAATAAGGATTTTCCTCCTGTATTGGGGTAGACTATTGTAAGGATGCATCTATTATCATTCACCTAAGCATACTCATATGTGTACATTTCATTTCCATAATTAAACTCTAAAGATCCTCATAAACAGAAACCAAATACGTGTGTATGTGTGTGCATGTGATTGTCAAAACGTTATTTGTTGAGGGATACCTGAGGGCTCAGTTGGTTAAGTGTCTGACTAAATTTCAGCTCATGTCATGATTTCAAAATCATGAGATCAAGCCCCATGCTGGGCTCTACACTGGATGTAAAATTTGCTTAATATTCTCTCTCCCTCTTCCCCTTCCCCTGCTCATGTGCCACATACACACTCTCTCTCTCCCTCTCTCTCTCTCAAAAAAAAAAAAATTATTTGTTGAATGAGAAATCAGAAAAACATTTACAGAAAAATCTTTGTATTCATAAGTAAGGAAATCTTTCATTTCTGAGAGACCTGAAACTACTGGGAATCTGTACTATTCAGTGACCAGATATCCCATTCATTATGCCTTTGTCAACCAAATAAAAAAGACATCATATAATCCCTTTTATTTCCTTTCCTTGAGGCTGAGGCTTCATTAGAAGTTAGTGTTGGGTCAAGAACTTTTGAAATAAAAATTCTATCTTTCCCACCAATTATTCTTCTAGAAATACAATCTAGATAGACTATCTTGGGTTAGGCTCCCAGATAAACTATTTTAGGTCAGGCTTCAGAAGCAGCCTCTGAAATAAGAATCACACGTAAGTGACTTTTTATGGAAGTGCTCCAGGAGAAAGTAGGAAAAGAATAGAGGAAAAAGAACAGGGAAGAGAAAGAATCCAAGCAAGAGCGCAAAAAGAGGTCAAGTCCTGCTATGGTCCTCTCACCCAGAGGACACAGGGAGATTTTGTAGTATGAATTATATCTCAAAGTTTGTCCTAACCAGAAACGAGGAGCTAGACTGTCAGAGCCCCATACTTGTTGTAGGCTCCATGTGGGCAAAGAAGCTTTAGGAGCCCAAGGACCATTCATAGAAGAGTCACAGGTGGGCAGCCCTGGTGGCTCAGTTTAGCGCCGCCTTCATTCCAGGGTGTGATCCTGGAGACCCGGGATTGAGTCCCATGTCAGGCTCCCTGCATGGATCCTGCTTCTCCCTCTGCCTGTGTCTCTGCTTCTCTCTCTCTCTTTCTCTTTGTCTCTCATGAATAAATAAATAAAAATCTTAAAAAAAAAAAAAAAGAGTCACCGGTAGGAGCTGCGTAAGCAAAGTTCACTAAAGCTAGGAGAGAGGCACATAGAATATGGCAAAGAGATCAGAGGTTAATGTGAGAGTGCCCAACATATAGAGTGTTCACTATATAGATTAAGGCATTAATGGGACTGTACATATTTTCTTCTGAGTTTGATTATTACAATGACCTGAGAATCCAAATAAAGGTTTAATGGCTTTATTCACAAAATGGTACAATACAGAGAAATGTAAAAGTTTTCATCAGTTTACTCTACAAGTATCCTTTTGAATTTAAGTTATTTTAGGCTCTAGATATACATCAGACAGAAAAGAAGACACCATCTATCCACATGGGGTTAATGTTCTAGAGGGGGAAATAACACGAGAAACCAATGAATAATTGTTTTTAATAATAATAATGTAGTATTCAGAGGACAGTAAGTCACAATAGAACAAAATAGAACCATGCACAATTAGGTAAAATTCCAAGGATGAGAGAGGTACATAAGGAATATATATTTATTTTTTTAAAGATTTTATTTATTTATTCATGAGAGACACAGAGATGTAAGCAGAGGGAGAAGCAGGCTCCCTGTGGGAACCCAATGTGGGACTTCATCCCCAGACCCCAGGATCATGCGCTGGGCTAAAGTCAGATGCTCAACCATTGAGCCACCCAGGCATCCCATTTTAAATTTAAAATGTAATTGAAAAGGATTAACTGAGCGAAGATTTAGAAGAGATGGTTAAGTATTGCTACATGCTTATCTGAGGAAAGATTTTACTAGTCAGAGAAAATAGTGCACAGGACATATGCAGAGGGAATATTCCTGCTGTGTTGGAAGAATAGTGAGAAGGCTAGCCTGTCAGATTAAGAGATAGGGGTCCTGTAAGTGATCAGGTCAGGGAGTTAATAAAGAGACACATCATTTAGAGCTTTGTAGGTCATAAAAAGAACTTTGGCTTGAGGAAGATGAGAAGCCATTGGAAAATTCTGAACAGACGTGTGACCCGATCTGAATTACATTTTGAAAGGATACTCTGGCTGTGCACTGAGAATAGATTATAAAGGGGCAAGGATAAAAGCAGGAGGATAATTAGACACTATTGCAATAATTCAGGCAAGTTCTAATAGTGAAGTGGACCAGGACTATAGCACTGGAGATGGGTGAGAATTACTGGGGCATGTTACAAATGCAGACAAGAGAATTCCAGGGTGTGTTGGATAAAAGGTGTGACAACCAAAGGAATACCAAGGAGGATTTATACTTCTGGCCTGAAAAATCAGAAGGATATAGTGGCAAGTATGATGGCTTTAGTTTCTTCCTGAAGAAAAAGAACAAAAAAGTATACCCAAAGGTAGCAGAAGGAAGGAAATTATCAAAATTAGAGTAGAAATAAATGAAACAGAAAACAGAAAAGAGAAAAGAGAAAAGAGAGACAGTGGATGGAACTAAACCTTCATACTTCAGGAAGAACATTTCATTGGTAAACCCATATTGACCGGGAAAAAAAGAAAAAAAATACAAATTACCAATGTCAAGACTGAGAGAGGGAAATCAGTATAGATTCTAATAAAATAGCATATCAAAGATTATTAAACACTAAAAATAAAAAGAATATAAATTATATAAAAATTAATATAAATATTAAATATAGAAAATATAAGTTATTAAAATAACAAGGAAATTTTATGAACAGTTTTTCAGCAATTAATTCAACAATTTAGATTACATGAACAAATTTCTTAGAAGACACACACTCCCAAAGCTCACCCAAGAAAAATAGATAAACCAAATAGCCCTAGATCTGAAAAAGAATTTATGGCTTAAACTTTTCCTCAAGATAATTACAAGATGATAGGGCTCCATGGACAGCTTCTAAGAAATATTTAAGGAAAAAATAATACGTACACTACACAAACTCTTCCAGAAAACTGAAGAGCAGGGAATACTTTCCATTTCATTCTCTGAGACAGGCTGCCTTAATACCAAAACCAAACCAAACAAAGGTCAATATTCCTCATGAGCATAGAAGTAAAACTCAAAAACATAGTAAATCAATCTAACTGTATACACACACAATGATATATACCATATGAGGTGGAAAAGCAGGCAACTACCCTACCGGGCACTTAGACTTTGTGTTCACTAAACTCTTCCTTCTCGATGATGGCGAGTGTGATGAGCTCATACTGCAAATCCAGTTCTGTGAAGGACCCAGAGATGAAAAGAGACTGAGCACCAAAGCATTAATCTACTCTGCTCCTATAAAACACAGCAAAAGTCCTACTATGTATTGAATTGTGTCCCACCAAAATCCATATGTTGAATCCCTCACCTGCAATACCTATTTGGAGATAGGTTGTTAAATTTAAATGAGGTCACAAGGGTGGGGCCCTGATCCAGTAGGATTAGTATACCCTGAAAGGAAAGACCATGTGAGGACCTCGAGAAAGCAGCCTTCTGCAAGCCAGAGAGAGGGTTTTCACCAAAAACATAATCTTGATAGACCATGATCTTGGCTGTCCTAACCTCCAGTACTGCCAGAAAATAAACTTTTGTTCCAGTCCATGGGACTTTGTTTTGGCAGCTTGCGCCAACTAATGCAAGCATAAAACTAAGACTGGGGAACCACCATACCTGCTCCTGCTAAGAGACCCTTTCCTGTGGGAGTAGATTGGATCCACATGGTGATGGAACACACAGTAGTCTGATTAGAACCCAGGTCTTCCTAAGCAATAGAGCCCCCTAAACATTCAACACAAAGGTCCTCTATGAACATAATCACACCAACTTGCATCTGGGTTCATTCTTGTTCTCTATTTCCCTGTAAGAATTATGGTTCTGAGTTTTCATGAAAGTGGATTTTCAGACAACACGCAACTTTATATGAAAAGAGTAATTAAAGAAGATGGCCTTAAAAATAAATTCCTAAATCTAATCAAACCTATTATCAATCTAGTTGGTGTCTACAGCCCACATTCAAGATACTAAAATTGCTAATTGGTCTAACTTTACATTCACAATCACTAATTTCAAATTGAACAATCCTAGAGTGCTCACTTCTGAAAGCATTATTTCCTATCTTTGTCAAATCCTCAACACGTCTTCCTCTTGCTTCTTAAATCATTGCAAAAACAGAAGTCATCACCATCAAATTCCTTGTACTGATGATCATTCTTTCTGACTTCATTTCAATTATAACAGTCTTCCTGTCCTTCATTAAAGGCCAACTTTTTTATCTTTGTATTGGATTTCACCCCCACTTGCCTCCATTCACAAGAATTCTTATTCGATTATAATCCTTAGTTTGTTAAATGAATGTATTTATAATGGTTTATTGCTTTTAGTATACAGAAGTAATTTTGTAATTTTCATATTAAAAGAAAATTTCTTTTTTTTTAATTTTTATTTATTTATGATAGTCACAGAGAGAAAGAGAGAGAGGCAGAGACACAGGCAGAGGGAGAAGCAGGCTCCATGCACCAGGAGCCCGATGTGGGATTCGATCCCGGGTCTCCAGGATTGCGCCCTGGACCAAAGGCAGGCACCAAACCGCTGCGCCACCCAGGGATCCCCTTAAAAGAAAATTTCTTAATCCATGTCCAATGTTGTTGTTCTCCTTCCCAACAAAATGCCTTAGATATTTCTACTTACATGTCTTTCTCCTCTTAACCCTCTTCCAGGAGTGTGTATTTCCCCACTAGTTCTCTGACTATTCTTACCAAGGCCACCAGCAATCTTCATCTTGCCAGATCTATGTTCTTACCCAATTCTCACAGCACCAAAGGAAGTCTAAAACTCTCCTTATGTTCCATGACACCACAATCTCCAGCTTCTTTTCCTTACAGAAGTGTCACCTGCTAGTTCTCCTTTGTGCATCAATTTTCAATAATGGAATGATTGAGGGCATAGCTGTAGACCCACTCCGCTTCCCTCATTCTGCTTCTCTGTGCTTTAGGTCTTGTGAAACATTTTTAAGGACAGACACAGAAGTGGAATGAACATGAGCAACTTTTCATGTAGGTCTTAGCTAGATCTAATTGTTTTATTCATAACATTTCAAAACAGATTTCATTACACATAGCATTTCATTTATTATTCTAAGATACTTGTGCAGCATGAAATATGCATGGTTGCGCAGTGTAATTATAAAATTACACAAGAGGTCCTGAAAATCTTAGCTCTATATACAGACACTAGGAATATACATGTAAGTAGAAGCAAATAAGTACTACTTTAAAAAAAAAAAAGGCAAAAATCCTACTCTTTAAAAATCGTAAAATTGGGGATCCCTGGTGGCTCAATGGTTTAGTGCCTGCTTTCGGCCCAGGGTGTGATCCTGGAGTCCCGGGATCGAGTCCCGCTTCAGGCTCCCTGCATGGAGCCTGCTTCTCCCTCTGCCTGTGTCTCTGCCTCTCTCTCTCTCTCTCTCTCTGTGTGTGTCTATCATGAATAAATAAATAAAATCTTAAAAAAATATTTAAAAAATCGTAAAATGGCTTCCTCCATATTGGATGAACAATCTACATCCTGACATAGTAAAGATGTATTAGCATCATATAATGAAAAACAAAGTCTTTAACCTGAAAATCTGACAAAATGCTGATAAAAATATGAACCCTGAACATTTTTTCCTCTCTTCTGATTTCAAGCACACACCATTAAACTTCTAGGCTATCACTGAGGGCTGAGTTTTCTTCTTTCCTATCTTTGAGTTCAGTTCTGCTCTAAGAAAAGTGTGTGTGTGTAAAACAAATAAATTGGAGGAAGGGTGAGAGCTAGATTTGGCCATACTGCCAATTAGTTAAACAAGATAGAAAGTGGTCACTGAGTCATAAACATTCTCTCTTGGTTTATTTTACCCTTTTCTCCTGATGTTCCATAGTTCTTCCTGACTCTGATCCTCTTGCCTTCGTTTGTCAGTTTGCAACCTTCATCTCCCTCAGGCAGGCCCAAGAGTACACTCTCACCCTCTCTTCCACCCTCATACACACTCTTCTGCTTAAGACAAGCCAATGGATGGGCAATAAGAACCACATGGGTGAGCTGGTAAGAGTGGAAAAAGCAGTAAAAGGCCATCAAGTGAGATGGGTCAACGCCTCTTTTGGAGACCAGAGAGCTGTTCCCCACAGAACAGGGATCACAAAAATCAATCCCCTGAACGATCTGTTACTCATAAGGATGCTAAAGTTGCTTTATTTTGGGGTGCCCCTGGCAGCACGTTTTCTCTCTTGCTCTTTCTAGGCTTTCCAAAATGTTTGCAGCCATAAATTCTCATGCTCATAGTTTCCCATTTACTACTCTGTCCTGCTAATAAAACACATCTTTGCTGGTTTGACTTTAATGGTTCCTATCTCTGCTTTCACTCATTAGAAAAAAGGACTTTTATAGCCAAGTCTAATATTTCAGAACTCTGGCTTTGTTAAGCATCTTCTTCTCAAGTGCCTTTGTCTGATTAGAAGCAACTCATCAAGCTTATAATCCCAAGAGGCCAAAACATGGCTTTCATAAAGTCTAAAAGATATAAGGTCTAGGAGACTCTGAAATATCCCTTTAGACCAATAGTACTGGCATGTGTGGCTCTCCACATGTTCAGCAAATTCTGAAAACCAGAGCAGAGATCATTCCACACTTAGATGCCCACAGGAGTGATGGCATGTATCAGAGCAAATGCATTTGCATACATAGAATGAGAATGTGAATGTGGGCATGCTACAGGGTGCAGGCTCAGCCCATGGGGGCAATACCTACTCATTGCCAACCCACTGTTGTTAAGTGGGAATGAAGGCCCAGGTTGTCTTATGTTCAAAATTTTAAAACGAAGCAGAAATACAAGTTTTTCTGTGAAAGTTCCTGAAAAAAGATTTGCCTTTGCATTCCATTTGCCATAATCCAGTTGAATAGAAAAATTTTTGTAATTCCTCTTATTAACATAATGACTACTTCTTCAGTGATTAAGCAAAACTAATTTAATTAGAAGCACAAAATATGTAAATACAACACATAGGGAGCACAGTTATGACCTAGGACTAGCTAATAATTATTTTAAGAAAAAATGGAATTAATTGCTGACCTGGAAATAGCTTCCTCTATACAAGAGGAGTCATGACACAATTTCCTAGATGGAGAGGATGAAAATTTCAGCTGTCTTCTTGTCCAAACTCTTATCCAACCGCTGGAGAGCAGATGTTACCCTACCTTTTTTGTGAAGAAGTTTGTAGACCACATGGCCTCTATTGCAACTACTCAACTCTGCCATAAACAGATTTGAAAAAAAAAATGTCCATTGACAATATGTAAGTGGATGGGCATGGCTGTGCTCCAAGAAAATCTTTATTTACAATAATAGGCTATGGCCCACTTTTGGCCCAAAGGCTATATAGTTTGCCAACCTCTACATTAAAGGAAGACTGCAGTGTCTTGATTGTAGTTCAATTTAAGCAGTTAAAAAAAGGTGGGGGGGGGGAGTTAGTTCTTGGAGCAAGGCAGCTGAATTGCATGAAGCCAATGGTGAGTACAAACTTGATTTAGTATCAATCTAACTTTGGGTCCAAAGAAAAAGCACAAAGGAAAAGAGCATATATATATCAGGAGCTAAATACATACAGAAAAGAATTAACTAATGAGGAATAGCTAAGGTAGGAAGAAGTTCCCAGGTTTGTTTTGGGTAATAGTAGTAGGAATGGGACATATAATCTTCTTTATAAAGCCCTAGAAGAAGATACTGTTTCCATTCCTTATTATTATTATTAACAGGATAAAGGAAGGATGTGAGACCAGGTAGTAAGCCTACAGATACTCAAAGAAATGGATAAAGAGGGGATCCCTGGGTGGCGCAGCGGTTTGGCGCCTGCCTTTGGCCCAGGGCGCGATCCTGGAGACCCGGGATCAAATCCCACATCAGGCTCCCGGTGCATGGAGCCTGCTTCTCCCTCTGCCTATGTCTCTGCCTCTCTCTCTCTCTTTGTGACTATCATAAATAAAAATTAAAAAAAAAATTTAAATTCTAAAAAAAAAAAAAAGAAAAAGAAATGGATAAAGAAATTCACCAGCTGCCAACCTCTCCTCTTCATTAATCCCCTTTAGAGATGCCTATATTGCAACTCATCATTACACAACACAGTATGAAAATCTGATCCAGCTCACCAGGCTATGCAAGGTTGATTCCACCTCTAGACTCATGTACCAGTTCTCTTTGCTGAATACACCTGTTCTCAGATGAAGCAAGATGGCTATACTTCTAATGTACCACACTGAGGTGTGTGCTCAACTGATCCAAGGAACCAACCAGTTAAAGTAGAGCTAGTTTTATATTGCTAGTGTTTCTAAGAAGATTTTTTATATTTATTTCACTCAAGATACTTTCAAGCATTTAGGAGAAATGCTTTTAGCTAAATGTGAATGATATAGGAAATGTGGGTTTTTTTTTTTCCAGAAAATATTCAAGGGACTGCATCTTCTGGTTCGAGGAGCTTTTTTTCTATTTTATTTCTATATCTTTGTTAGATATTCTATTTAAAAATTGAATCTTGATTAACAGCATTGAACATGGGCTTTAGTAGGTGAATTATCAATTTTAGTTCTGGCAAGAGCTCTTACAATAAGAAATTGGAGGTCAGACAAGATGAAGTAGTTTGGACCCCTAAATGAATGAAGAGGAGTAAGGGTACTTAGAAACAAGCTTTGACACATGACCAGATGGCATTGTTTGAACAAAGCAGTTGCAGAAGGCATATGTGCTGTCTGTTAAAGGACCAGGTATACAAGGTGCAGTTGTCATTTGATGACTGGATGGTCTGGCCCAGGTGAGTTATAATTGAATGTGTATTATTAAAAGCCATTAGTGGACTTTTACTTGGTAGTTAACCCGCCTGCACAAATGCTGTTTATCAACCTTTGCATTTCTTAGTGATCATCTCCTGGCATTTAAACCATTTATAAAAGGCATTCTCTACTCTGATCACAGTTTAATGGGGGGGGGGGGAGATAAGAGGAATAACTTGAAAAAGAAATGTAACAATATTTCACCAGCTCTCA
The DNA here is from genome assembly GCF_053574225.1 of Canis aureus. Taxonomy (NCBI): domain Eukaryota; kingdom Metazoa; phylum Chordata; class Mammalia; order Carnivora; family Canidae; genus Canis; species Canis aureus. The sequence continues at coordinate 54,145,937 of NC_135621.1, forward strand.
GGTCTCTGATTAGACTGTTACTCTGCACATAATCTCCTCTAAACTAAATTGATTCTTTTTCAATATAAAAATAGTACTGAGCCCTTGAATTTTGAACTAAGGAAGTTCTGTGAGCTCTTTGAATTGCGAGCCAGAAAATAACAAATCTTATTTAATTAACAAAAGAATGAGATAGGGATGAAAAACATGATGTTAAGACACAGTAAGAATTGATTGGAACTGCGTTTTTAGCTGTAAATTTGGCGAATAGACTTTGCTTGTGAGACAGGCAACATTAATTACCCTGTTCCCATAGCAGATTCTGTGTTTTTTAACAAAAATTAAACTGCAAAGAAGTAGGAAAGCATCTGTGGGTGCATTCCTTTGCACCAATAAAATAATTTTATTGAACTCCATTCATGTGCATACTTAGAATTTAAATCCAGAAGATCTTATAGGCCTATATTCATTAAATATTATGTACCATTTTATATGGGTATACTCATAAAAGGGGAATATGGAAACACAATTAAAAGAAATAAATTCAGCATGGCTTTGGCACTCTATAAAATCCCCTTGTCACTATGTGTCTTTGACTCACTTTTGTACCCAGGTGCAACCAGTATCTTAGGGAAGGGAGAATTCAAAAGCAGTTTGTTTTCATCGTCAAAATTCACTATATTTTAAGTCATGCTAATGCTCTAGTTCCCATACAACTGCAAGGACCAAACTGACCGGATAAGCATTGGATAGCCTTTTGTCATTCTTTGGTCCCAGTCATATTAGAAAACATACATGAGGTCATCTCTGTATTTCCTATTCTACATACAATTGGTTTCAACTCCTCTTATATGGTTTTAAGCAGCTCAGTTGGTAGGTAATTAGAGGAGCAAGAATTAGGGAGTTAGGGAATTCTAATTTGTATATGAGCTTCTCTTGCCACTAAATGTTTTAGCAGTCCCATGATACGAATGGAAACTAGAATAGGTGAGAAAACTAACGAGGTTAGCACAAGGAATTTGAGATCACACTTCCTGTCAAAGGATCAGGATAGGGATACTAGTGCTATAGGAGCAGGGAACTTAACCTGGACTCTACAGATGTGTCTGGGTTCACCAAGGACAAGCTGGATCTTGGAGCACATTAGGACCTTCTCATTACATAGTGTGTTACAGAGAATGGCCAAACATGTAACATGTGCTAATGTATCATCCCTCCTTACATAAGAATTAGGGGCAGCCTATTTCTCCCCTTTTCTGTCATTAACTCAAGGCAAACAGGAAACAAAACACTAAGGCACAGCTCTGGTTGGGAGGTCAACACTTTCTGAAAGGAAAAAAAAACTTTCACTAAACAAAGTCCAGTAAAATATAGTGTAGCTTTCGGTAGTTTATCTTGTAGGCATTTGATTAATAAAACACGCACTAACAGTAGTAATGGAACATCGTGACAGGGCAATTACTTTCTACCTCACAGGAAAATGCCATGGACTGGCCAATCAAGTTCACCTCGTACCTAGAAGGGGAGGACCTCTTATAGTTAGTGTTTCTTCTGGAAATGATTCTATCAGGGCTATCTGAAGCATTAAATCAGCAGCACTAGAATTATCAGAAACAAAAGCAAAATACCTTTTTACATAAGCTTCAAGAACATTTTGGAAGGGCTTATTAATTAGCCATTAGTGTATTGAGTAATCTCATGAATCTACTCTCCCTGAAATCATCAATAGGAATTTCCATCATTAATGAATGGTCTCCTTCGTTGTCCCTAGCCTCACTATGCTCATGTGAGCACTGCAAAGAGAATTTTGAAATGCAGTTTCTATTTCTGGTTCTGACAATAACTATATGCCCTGAAGCTATTGTGAGGATAAAATAAAAAAATGAATCTTAAGATTGGGCTTTTGCAGAATCCTCTTCCCTATGTAAAGTCACGTGATTCTTACCTATTTTCTAAATCCCATTCCAACTTCTGGGGAAATCTCTTCGGGTGGGGGCGAGTTGGGAGGCGGGGGCAGTCCTAGCTCAGGATCCTAAGTATCAGTATCAAGTCAAACTTGCTAATAATTTTGGTCTTATTTCTCAATTTTAAGAACTGGAATTCAGCCTTGTTCCTCTGACCAAATGGTAATCTTTCTTGTGGACTGAAAGTAGTTACTGAATCCATATCCTATTCCTACCAAGATACTGTCCCACCCTGATCACATTCCCATTACTCTATGTCCCTCGCACCTGCAGCCAAGCTCTCCTGTTCCACTCATCTATTCTTCTATATCTAAACCAAGGTCCCTGTTTATCAGGCCATTTGCTTTATCATTTTAAAGTACCAACTTTCCTACATTCTGTATTTGATCAAATCTTCACAGTCTGACCAGATCGCTTTCCTTCCCACCTGATGCTCAATTTGTTCAAAAGCATTTTGCACATTCTCAAATGTTTACAGAATAGGTGTTCAATTTTTGGCCACTGCCCCATTTTTAGGTGATATTCTTCCTCAGTGCACACATCCACACACTATATTGACGCTTCCTTTCCATGATTGATCATTGCTTCTCTGTTGCCATTGTTGCCTTTTGTTCTTCCTTCTGCGCAATAAATATAGACCTCTGGTCAAGGTTTCCTCTTTGGTCATCTGCTGTTTTCTTTCAACAAACTCTCCCCCTCAGGGACCTCAGCTACTCCCATGGTTACAACTATCATCACTAAGCAACTGACACTTAGATCAACATTTTCTAGGAGCTCTAGTCCGTTCTATCAGATCCTTATTTTAGTAACTCCCAAACTAAACTAATCATCCATTCTCACAAAATAGTACTCCTCCAGTCACTCCCATTTTTATTGATTGTACTACCATTTTTTCAGGTACTAAGACTCAAAATTTAACGCGCTTTTAACCTTTTAAACTTGCCAACCACTTCAAGTTATCAGTAAAACCTATTAATTTCCTATTACATCTATTATTTTCTTCTCTTTATTCACTCAGAGAAGACTCTAATACAGGTCTATATTGACTCATGATTCTGTATTTACCTTAATCTTCTATTATCCTACCTCCAAAAATCCTACATACCACCATAAGTTTAATCTTGCTAAAATTCTCTGGCTAAAGCTTTAATAGTTTAGCTGCTCATTAATCATAACAGTATTTACCAAGGAATGAAACATACATTAGTTATAAGTGGAGAAAATAATTTTAGTAGTTGTGTAGGAATAAAATTTTTAATTATGACTTCAAATATGATATGTCTAATGTTGCTGAAGATGAATGCAAAATTTTTTTAAATATTTCAATTTGAAGGAAAAATAAGGAAAATATAGTCTTGTAGAAAAGATGACCAAAAATTGGGATATTCTTGACCTATTGATTGAAATCTATAGGACTTGGTATTCTCCGGTGTTTTTAACTTTTGAATCTTTTTCTGAATACGTAACCACACACATTTTCTCTTCTCAACAATTAAATTGTTTAGCATCACTTGGACATAACATACGCCATTCCATCATGTCTGTGAGGTTGCCACAGGGCAGTACTTCAGTGAGCAGAAGGAAAAGCAGTTCAAAGTACTCTAAAGGTAGAAACAGCAACAGGAGCCAAGGTCGAAAGTGGAGGGATCTGAATAGAGCATCAAGATGGTGAGACAAGTCAGGGATACACATCAGTCTACTTAATATATAAACAGAAGCAAGAACACTCCCTAACAATGTTTTGGAAGTCAGAATGATGATGGCTAATTGCAAAATAATTTTGAGGGCAGATGCTTGTGCTGGTACTATTAAATGAATGCAACTGAGGGAAAAGAGGGAAAAATATAAAATTGATTTTATTCTTTTAAGAATGGGATATATATGCACCTTCTATGAAGAAATGATTTTGAGACCATTACTGTGTACCCAAGGAGGTTTATCACACAGCTATGGTTAAAAAAGCTCTCCTGACTAAAATGTACCACCTATGTTATTTTGCATCTCTGGAGCCATGAGGAGATAGGAAGGTGTGTATGTGTCTGTGTGTATTTAAAGAATGTAGGTATATATAATCAATAGAGTTTACTAGCAATATACTTGCGTTCATATGGTGTTATATTGTTTTAGCTTCTTAATGTTAAGAGGTTTGATCTTATTATCTAACATTCTTCTGCAGAAATCTTAGAAAACTCACTTTATTCTAAGAAGTTTCAAAATGTTAGCCTTCTATTTGACCTGCCATGAGACATCACTTGATTAGACTCAAAAATGGAAATATAATACTTCAAGTTTCTCTCATAAACTTACTTTCAAAAAAAGAGAATCAGAGAGTAAATCTTAGAAGTTTCTCTCACCAGAAAAATTAATGATTTTGTGTAGTGAGGGATGTTAATTAGACTTATTGTGGTGATCATTTCACAGCATATACAAATATCAAATCATTATGTGTTGTGTCTAACATGTCAATTATATTTCATCAAAAAAAATTAATGCAGGTTACAATCTCTACCTTTAAAGAGAGAGAATAAAGATTTCTTTTGAAATAAAGCTGCATTTTTACCAACATTAATGTCCATAAAGTTTTAGACAATTTCAAAGAAAAATACCCAGTATATTTGCAGCTGCTACACCAATTATAGTGAAAGTTTCTTGCTTTTCCATGTTAACCCAATCTTTGATTCAATCTGTCAATTAAAAAACAAGCACATATAAATTCACCTGCTATAGCTTAACCAACTATTCTAGATGCCACAGTGAAAATAAAAGTAAAAAAATTGTTTCTCTGCTATCCTGAATTATCTTATAATTGTACCTACATGCTAAGCAAATATGAAAATTAAATTAAGTTCAGTGATTTACTAATGTTTCAGTAAAACATGGTATCTACATGCTAAAATGGCAAATGAATATACATAGTAAGTATCACATATTAGAGATTCAGAAAAATATCAATATAGACTGTATATACAAGTCTATTTTAGTACCCTCTTAATGAGCAAGTTTTAACCATTTATGAAATATATTTCTTAAATATATATTTTAAATGATCTGTGAAAACTACATAAAAGTCTTCAGTCTTCATAGATTCCATTTTTCCTATTAATATAAAAAATTACTAGTTTAGAATTTTTTTTAAGATCATCCCTGCTGATTTTAACTTAGTGATACTTCTGTCATCCACTTTGCCCATTACATTTCGGCTCCCATTTCAAATCAAATATTTATTAACATGTATGTAGACTAACTTCCTACCTGTTCTTTCTGTTTGTAATATCTTCCCTCTCCAAGCCATCTTAGAGTCAGATTCACATTTTTTACAGTATACTTCTGACCATGTCCTTCTACTAATCAAACAACAACCAAATCATTAGAGCTATGATGTTCCAAAAATAAGTAAATCAAGGAAATTCCAAACACAAAGTGCAATCATCTCTCTCTCTCTCAAAAACAAATAGAAAAACTCATTGACTTTTTTCTGTTTATGGAATAAAATGCAAATTCCAAGTTCATCTAATTATATCCTACTTTCTCAAACTTACTTTACATTACAATACTGCCCTCTATTCCTTTTATAATGCCCCAGATTTTCACTTAAGTCATTTCATCTGCCTGAAAACCTTACTTGCTCTTGACTTCCATACAATCATTTCAAAATGTCCAAGTCTTTATCTTGTTCCTTAAGATGGATTTTAAATCCTTTTCTTACATAAATCCCTCACAGACTTAATTCTGCTTACATCACACTCTTCTGAAATCTGGCTCTAGACTTTGGAAAGTGATATAATTCAATGGAGAAGCAACAATTTTAGGTATCCAAGAAGGACAGAGGTTATCTCTCCCCCCCCCCCCATTTTGGAATCTATAACAGACTTCCCACACACATAGGCATCGTCTGTGTATACCTTATGATGTGATATGTTGTGCCTCAAACTTTTCTCCTGTGAATTTTATATAACACAGCATGATTGCTTATCACTATTCTTCATTTTTGTAATATTGTCTCTGAACTTTGACAGTCCTCTCAAGGAAATTCAGCATTTTCAATCTTCCCACATTGATAGCCTACAGAAATAAGTGTCAATACCATCCATTCTTAACAACCACACACATAGGATAGGCGTTGAAAGGAACATGTGAATATTTTATCCTATAAAATATGGATTATATGCTCGCCTCACAAACCATTATGATAAATAAGCATAAATCACTGTATGTTGACAACATATCCAAATAAATCATGATTATCTAAAGTAATTAAGGAGAGGACAATTGTAATCATAGCTTTTGAAAGAAACGAATTATGAAGTGATCCATCATTTCATAAAATTTGGAGGGGATCTCAAAAATTGAGGGCTTAACTTCCATCACTGTTGCAAGAAGCTTTAGGTATCCTCAGCCCACAAGTCCAGATTCCCTTTCTAACAGAACAGTAAAAGTGATCTGAACCAAAATCTATCAAACTTTCAGTTCTGCTTAGAAGTACATGAAATTTTCCCTCTCACGTAAAGATAGTTTTAAGAGTCTGTTTTCTTATCTTTTAAAAATCTCCTTATTCAGTTTGTGCTTCTATGCCCAAAAATATGTCCTCACAAAACCTCTTATTGAAAGAACAAGTTTGATGACACTGAAACTTGAGACACTAGGGAAATCTCTTTATGACCATTCCTTGTTTATTTTTATGAAGCTTCCATCCTGTAGCCCATTGATAAATCCCCTCCCCTAATTCCTGTCTTTTCAAGCCAGTCATCCTCTACAACTCACATAGCTAAAAGTAGTCTTGGTCCAACTCTGTGAGACACGTCATCATGGAGAGCACTTATTAGCATTGTTGCTTTGAGTAGTCACTTAAACTCAGTTTCTTCATTTCTAAAATACACAATAAGGTAAATGGTGTGAGATAAAGATAATTGAGTTTGTTTAGGACTTAGTCATAGGTCTGGTATGTGCATATGGGCTGGGTAAAAATTAATCATACTTTCCCCTTTGTCTGGCAGCTAAAGAAAATGCTTGGCCAGCCAGTCTCCTCATTCTTCACATCTTCCAGAATTCACAGGAGGGACTATTCTCAGGCTTTTGTAAGGAGAGTCAAGTACAGAGGAGGACTACAGGAAGCACACTAGTGCAGGAAGAGCTAGAAGGATTGGCACAGGTTTGAGGGCCTAGATGTAGGAGTAGCCATCATTGAGTAGCAGGGAACATAAAGTTTAAGAAATTTGATTGTGAAGTATCCTCTTCAAGGTGTTTGAAAAAATACAAAAGATAATTATTTCAAAATTGTTTGTAACAGAGAGGCCAGACTAAAAGAGTTCTCAATAGCCAAAGCTAGAATAATCTCAGCAATGGAATAATGATAACACTAGATTATTACCCACAGAATAAAATAAATATCCATGAGTCCATAGTGTAATAAGTAAATAATTGAGCAGATAAATGGTGTATCTTGTCTTTAGTATCACTGCCGTCTTATAGGAGGATTCTAATTAATAAATGCAGAAGGAATGAGGAAAACAGCAAACTACCATTATAACTATAAAGCAGTTTTAATAAAATAATCCACAAATGGAGCTAAATTTAGTGGGAAAAGTTTAAAGAGAAATGGAGTATTTGCAGCTATTCAATAATTTTGAAGGAAAAAGTTACTAACTTTATCATGGAGAAATTCATCTTAACCAAAGTGTCAGTATTAACACCACCAGTAATAAGACAAATCAACATCATGTACCTCTTGATATGATGCACTGAGAAGAGAGGGATATCACTTATGTGATATTCTTGCTAAAAATGCAAATCCTCAAACTGATCATTAGAAAATATCAGAAAAACCCAAATCAAAAGATGTTCTACAAAATAATTGCCTAATACTCTTCAAAAGTTTTAAGGTCATAAAGGATAAGGAAAGACCATGGAATAATCATAGACTGGAACAAACTAAGAAGACATCATAAGGAATTGTACTATATCATCCTGGATTGGCTCCAGGAACAGAAAAAAAGACATTAGTGGGGAAACAAGTGAGAATGAAATAAATTGATAGTTTAGTTAGTAGTGTTGAACCAATGTTAACTTATTTTTTTATAATAATACCATCCTATATAAAATATTAAAATTAGAGGAAGCTAGGTGAAGCGTATATAAAAACAAGCTATACTATTTTTTGTAAATTTTCTGTAAGTCCAATTATTTCAAAGTAAAAACTTAAAAATATTATTTTGGCTGAATAAACTATATTTTTTGTTCATGACATTATTCCAGTATAGAAATATATGAGTGTCACTAATTACCCTGTTAATTTTCAGAGGCACAAGCATATTTACCATAAAGGTAATGCAACTTAAGCTTTAGGTCAATCTTCTCACTTGTTTGGGCTCCTAAGCCAAATTTTATAGTTTAAAAAAATGTGTATTCTTATTCTAAAAGAAGCCCCCCTCCCACATTTTATAAGCTTCAAATTCCTCAAAACAGTGATCTGTCTCTGCCCAACAGTAAATAAAATTCTAAGATTGGTTCCAGTCTATTAGGGAAGAAGAAGCTGGGATCTGGGCTAAAATAACCAACCCGGGTAAAGGATCAGTTGTCATGTGCAATGAAAACCATTCCATTTTCAATGTCTAAATAGGCATGGTAAACTACAGCTTATTTCATTGGAGCCAATACTCATGAGGTCCTATTTTACAAAGGAATCAAGGCAATTATCAGCTTCATGGTAATACTGAACTTGAGAGAGGTGGCGATGCTTGAGTATTTCTCCAGTATTTGGAGGAAAAAGCCCAGTCAGAGCAGGAAAAAGCGGGTGGGAAAGGATGTGGGCAAGAGCTTGGCGAGATTCCAGTTAGGGGTCTATGGTACAGCTCCAGTCCTGCTGAGGATAGGAAGTGTTAAGCACCAAAGGGACATGCCAGTATAGAGACAGCAAAGTTGTGTTTGGTGACGGTGTGAATGTTCTGTGCCTTATCTTAGGTTCTCAGAACGCAGATTAGAGTAATGGAGCAAATTCTAGACTGTCCTTTGAGAAAGGAGCTTCTAATGTTTCTCTTGTTCTGTCCAGCACAGGCACAGGAAATAGGAGACTAAGTCTTCAGGTAGATACACCATAATTACGACTATATAAGTCCCGAATGACAGGGGCACTTCTGGCCAATTCTTTTGATTTCATTATTGATTAACAAAACACTCCCTCTCAGGTGCCTTGGGTGGCTCAGCTGATTAAGCATCTGCCTTTGGCTCAGGTTGAGATCCCAGGGTCCTGGGATGGAGTCCTACATCAGGCTCCTCACAGGGAGCCTGCTTCTCCCTCTGCCTTTATCTCTGCTTCTCTTTCTCTCTCATGAATAAATAAATAAAAATCTTTAAAAAAAGAATAATAACACAAACATAAATATAAGCCATTTATGGAGAATGTTGTTTTGGCCGTTCTTTCAGGGACTTGTTCTTATTAATAACCTTATTTATTTAAAATGGCCCTATTTTTCTTTTCTAAGACTTGCCAACATTTGAGGCCCTGGAATCAGGAAAGTGAGGAGAGTAGTTTGTGAAGAAATTGCGGGAGCAAATAGGTAGAATTTTGAAATCTCAAGAGGAAACAACAAAGCCATAACTTGGAGAAGAAATAACTTCTATTACCAACTTTGGGGTATTTTTCTCTGTATTTTGTGATTTATGTTACCACTCTAGATGTAAACTTCTTAAAGAGGAATACCTAGATACTTAGGCATGCATTAAACTATTTAACACATAAATATTGCTGATTGATCTATAAACTTGGCAACTGTTTACCCTGAGGTAGAAGAATTTTTGATAAAATAATAAAACTGATAAAAGAGTTGAAATTCCACTTCTTAAACTACTTATTCACAAGAGTTATTTCTTGCATATCAAATATATCTGCCAGAAAATTGAGTTCCTCTCTTATGAATTCCCTAATTTAAAATAAAGGTTAGGACCATAAAGTTATCTCAGGTGGCTTTGGAGAAGTGTGTGGCTGGAATCATCTAGCACATAAAGAGTTCACTTTAAGCTCCTGAATGTATTTTTCCCCCCTCTCTCCTCTTTCTCTTTCCCTTCAGACTGAGATTTTTGCATGTCAAATTCCAGCCCAGAGAGACCTTTTTCTGTGGTGAAGTTATAGGTCCTGACAGGAGTTGGTTACTATAAAACTGCTGACAGATTCTTACCTCTAACAGAGTTAATGGATACCATTAAGGGGACCAATTCAGTTAAAACAAAACAAAAACTAATACTATGTGCAATCTTCTTCACCAAGCTCTAGCAGCAGTCACATGTGTAAAATGGTTTTCTTTACTACCCAGAGGCCATAATCAAGAAAGCCAACAGATAGGTCAAGGGCTTACCACTGAAGTCTGAGGTTCTACTGAATAATTCAGTATTTGGGGCTCATCACCTAGAGGTAATGCATCTTCTCCAGTAGAAACACCCAGCAGAAAGTCCTGGGAACTCATCCCATGGGTTTTCTTCAAGGCTTTAGGCATATAAAATACACAGTGGGCATAACAGTGTTTAGACAGACTGCCCAGCCCACCAGGACTTTGCCTGTAGGTGATAAATATTCTCTTGGTCCTGTTACCTTTTTTCTCTCCAAATGAATTTATACTTAAGGACAGGAACCATACATTCTTTGTAACCACTTCCCCCATGTGGAGTTAAAATAGCACCAACATGTGATGCTAAAATTTTACAAATGATCATATGAAAAACAATTGTTCTGTTATTGATGTAAACATAATACAGGAAATGATTTTGCTGTATTATGCTATGCTATTTACTGTAACTTGATTCAACCTAATATACAGGTCAAATATTGTTACAGCGAAGTGGAATTACCTCATATGACACTAAATCAACTTTATAATCCTCTGTTAATAGCCTATTTACCTTGAATGGTATTTAATTCTGTGAAATTCCTGAACAACCAAAAAATTTGAATAATCTCTTAAGTGTGTGCAGGAATCAATGGCATTGGAGAAACAAAGCACAATAAGGCTCTATTTCTTTCTCATTTTTAGAAGCTGTATACTTGAAGCAAATAGGTAATTATAGTATACATTTTCTTTAAAACATGTTTTTAACCTGGATATCTAAAGTTGATTTCACAAGACCTTCTTGAGCATGAGCATCTTGTCTGGGTATCATATGGATATTCAGTAAATTCTCTTCAAGTGGTTTTGAGTTTCCTTTCATATCCAACAAAAGAGTACCATGTTCAGTAGAGATAAAAGGATTAGTTAATTTGGATTAGTCCAGTTGTCCTCTGATCTGGGGCCTGCATTTGATGATAAATGAAAATTCACTACAACCGTTAATTGTGTGAGACCAATCTTAAGGACAGACAAGGTGATAAGCTTCCTATGTATTGTTAGGAATGCTTTGCTGACTAAAAACATCAATCTCTTCTTTCTCACAGTTTTTGCAAGTCAGTGCTGTTATTTTTTTTTCAATCAGTTAACTAGTAAAGATCAAAATTCTTCTGAATCCACAAGGAAGTATTATTATTTCTAAGAGGGATAATTAAGCAAACCCTTATCAGATAGCGTTTCAGTGGGAAAGCCAACTGAAATCCTTTCTGGAGCAAGCCAAGGGATAAATAATACATATGAACAATGTGTGTCTATGTGTGATTAAAGAGAGAGGCACCTGAATATTACATACAGAAGAGAGATATCTTGACTGTTGACCCTATGAGTCCTTCACACGTCTGGGGACACCCTATGCTCTAAGCAGGAATTCCCACTGGTTTCTCTGTACATGGGCAGACTGGAATACTTTTAGCCTTTCAGGTGTGGCCCACAACACTGCCTCGTGTGAGCAGTCTAAGAAAAATGGACTCCCAAATTGTAGAACATGATGGAGACATAGAAAGAACACGCAGTTTAAAGGCAGGAAGAAAACCACCACCTGCATGTACTTCATGACTCTGTCTCAGTCTGACTGTTTGTCCTTGAGTCAATCATTTGACATCTCCAAACCTCAGTTCCCTCTGCCGTCAATGAGAATAGCAAATTTATCCTGGATCATCACTGCCAGGATGAAATGAGATCACATTACAAAAATACCTGAGCATCTACTAGGAATTCAGATAGACCCAGTCACAGATATGATTAAGTATCTCCAATCACATAGGTTCCGTTTATCCTCTTTCAGGCTACGCATAGCTTTTTCATTTTTCTTTGACTCGATTTTACTTCATAAATCTTTCTACCACGACCCCAACAGATGTGCTATTTAATCAAACTAAACCTGTCTAATTCCACCTTATGTTATAAATCATACCTAACCTGTCTAAAATCCTTTAATACATAATGGCTTCCCATAAGCTTTTCAAATGAGTAAATCCAAGACACTAATTGAAAATGAACTTGTACAGCAGAGCAGATCTCTGCTGCTTCTCAGAAGGGAGGTTGCTGGTCTCCTTGAAAGTGAAAGCTCTTCATTTACAATGCAAAAAAGAAAAAAAAAAGCTATTGAGAACAGAGTGAGGTGTGCAGGGCCATGTTTCTCAAAGTTTGGTCTATAGATGATGCATTGATGTCTTGGGGCAGAGTTCAGATGCCTGTGAAATGAACCAGGTCACTATATTAATTAGGCCTGCTCCTGCACGTATTGATGGATCACGACAAAGTAGGGAGGACTGCAAGAGCCCATCTTCTCTTCCAGTGTTCTCAGGGCAAAAGGTACTTTTAAATAATGGCAGAGTAGCTACACAAATTGACACACAGAAGAGGTCCTCTCTATTGGGATAAAAATGGCTTATATATTCCTTCCCTTTCCTGAAAGGTAAAAGCATAGTCTGAAAGAAGTTGAATAACAATGATATGATTTGTTTCATGAATAGCCTGTGAGAATTAGAAATGCCATTAAGTATTCTTCAGGCAGGCAACATAGCATGAGTCAGCATACATATGTAGCCGAAAAGACAATGATATGAACAATTCTCTCAGGGTGTTTTCTACTACATTATCTCTATCATTAAAACCATTTAATGTAAAACCCGAAGAATGCATTCCTTATTCTCAAAAGGCAAAACCAAGCTGAAAATTCCAGAAGAAAGCCTGGGTAAGTGTAATCTGATCAATGTTTTTGTTAAGGCCATAAAAGAAAATTCTCCATCATCATTCTTAACCATACTTACTAATGTAAATACCAAATGTACCACCTTAAGTATTGACAGAGAATGAAAAAGAATGTGACTTTAAACTTGGGATTCTAATGAGATTTTGTTAAAAGTTCACACTTCTTAGATGGGGTACAAACCTCGTCAGTAAATGAATTAGTTTTTGGCTATTTTCTAATCTCATTATACCTTTTGTCAGTAGAATGATTTATCAGAATTACAATGCCTAATGCTGTATATCTCGTGAAATATGGTCATCTAGCCCAAGACAGTATCATCATTTGACTCTCTCAATGTATGATATTTTCATTAGCGGCAGGATATTCATCCTGCCCCTCTAGTCAGCAGAGCTATAAATAGGGAGGCCAGCCAACCAAATCACACAATATTGAAAAGGTCAAAGAAGTACAGTATATTACTATAATTTACAGAATACTGCTCATGAAGTATTAGAACTCTTGACACATTATTTAGGTGCAGAAAAAACAATGAAAACATAAAACAGTGTGCAATGGTTGCGTTACCATTGCTGTGATTGTAGAGATAGTACTGAAAGAAGCTTTCCTGTGTAGTTAAACAGGAACTGGACAAGCATGAAAGTCTATTCAGACAGTCAATAACAAAATTAAAGTGGTGTTTCCTTTCATTCAAACCTTAAAGAAAAGGAAAGGGAGGAAAAATAAAGGAAAGAAGCACACTGGTCAGGACACAGTCTATTTGCCTGGTCCCCGAAACCAAAACTTATGATCTAATTGGCAGAGCTGAAAGATCCCTCTAAAAACACTTGTGAATCAGGCATATATAGATAAATTTTGGCAGGGTCACATCAATGATAGGGGATGAACACATAGAGACAAACTACATAGATCTAAGTCTCACCTTATGTTTTTGCTCTTAATTCTTGCTTGAATTGTCCAATTACCTTTATGATTGACTTAAAGAGCAAAAAAGATAATTGCTCGTGTGCATGTAAGCAAATGGTTATTTATGGGAAAAGCCCATATAACTTGGTAAATGAATGATAAAACCCAAATCTTATTCTTTGGTAAGAAGAGCTTAAAGAGGGCCATATTTAAAACCTTTCACTACCAGTTTTCCCCAGAATTCTTACCCAAATTCTAGAAATTCTATTGCACTTCTTGAAGGACATTGATTGCCAGACATTCTGTAAGATGTGGCAGAAAGTGGAAGAAAGCATAGTTCCAAATTCCAAATCTACCACTTTCTCTCTCTCTTCACCACCCTTGTCTTAGGATAGGTCATTCTTTTCCACTACTCAAAGTTGTTTTTTTTTTTTTCCCTTAAATAGACAATTATCCCTCTAATGCATTCTTTATATTCTTACCAAAGAGAATTTTTCTAAAATCAAAATGTGAGTTGCCTGGGTGGCTCAGTCGGTTAAGTGTTGGACTCTTGACTGCAGCTCATGTCATGATCTCAGGGTCCTGGGATTGAGCCCAACATTGAACCCAGAGTGGGCTCTGTGCTCTGTGGGGACTCTGCTTGAAGATTTCTCTCCCTTTCCCTCTGTGGCTCCCCCTACTCTCATGCCCATTCTCTCTCTCCCAAATAAATAAGTAAATCTTAAAACAATAAAATACAATAAAAATCTGTTATTGTTTCCTTGGAGATTTAAACTTTTCCTTGTTTTCCCATCTTTTCCAGCATGCAAGCTTTCCACCTGCCATCCATGACCCTTCAGGAGTTGAGTCCTGCCGGGTCTTCTGGCTGTCCCTTCCTCAGAAATACATTGGCATCGGAAATCCCTGCGACCACCCATAGAGATCCTGCAGAGAACCCCCACACGAAGACTGACCACCTCAGCTACCACCTTTCCTTTTAAAAGAACAGAGAAGGGTAGAACAACTACTGTCCTTTTTCCATTTAATGTCACTGGGCCTTTATCTAAAGTAGAATTAAAAGTCCACAAAATAGTTCAAAAATCACTACATTTGTCTCAAGGTAGAATGAATACTTTACAAATGCTCTCCTTAGATTTGCTATTATATGCTGATCTCCCCAAAATACTAACTAAACAGGAGACAGCAAAAAGGGTGGGAGGAGCTTAAGAGGAAAGAGAAACAAAAGAAGGGAAGGAGGGAAGGAAAAAAATAAATGATCTCAGGTGAACTAATCTAATAGAGTTTTTTGCCATGGGTTCAGGCTACTGGCTTGATTCTGATATGAGTCTATAAATTGTGCCTCTAAATATTTTTAATCAAAGGCCAAAGCATGCCTTCCATCTTCTAAATGAGTCACCTGGGAATTTTCCTGCAGAAAAATTGTTTTCGGCTACCGATAAACGAACAAACAAAATCTGTCTTCTGCTACCAAACATGAATGAGGAATACCAGTTCTGCTGAGAGGGCCATGTGCACAATTGAAATCACACCTTCTAGGCAGAACACATAAGGCAGACTAGGAAAACCTAAATATTGCTGTGTTTTGCAATTTGTGGGCAAAGCGTGGCACTGGAAATCATTTAATTTGTTCTTATTTCTTCATGTTCTAAAATTACCAGGTCGCTATGATGAAAAGACCAAAATAGCTACAGTGTGGAGAAGGAAGGCCATCTAAAGTTAGACAAATACCATGACCACCCCATTTAAAATGCCAGCCCAAGCTGCTCACACTTTATGTATACTTATTCTTTATTTTCTAGGCATCACATACATGTACCTGGAATTATATAATCCTTTATTATTGAAAATCATTTTGTCTGGTGGAAGAGACTGATTTAGACATATATTAAAGATGTGTTAGTATATGTTCCTTTTTTTTTTTAAGATTTATTTATTTATTCATGAGAGAGAGAGAGAGGCAGAGACATAGGCAGAGGGAGAAGGAGGCTCCACGCAGGGAGCCCGACGTGGGACTCGATCCCAGGACCCTGGGATCACGCCCTGAGCCAAAGGCAGACACTCAACTGCTGAGTCACCCAGGTGTCCCAGTATATGTTCCTCTAATATTACTAAGCATTTATGATTATGGAAGATGAATACAGTATATTTTAAAAGATAACAATAAAGGAACCAGTGACATCTTCCTTTGAATATTAATAAAAATGAAACATTTTTTTTTCCAAACTGGCTATCTTTTTCTCCCCTCGCCCACCCCCCCCCCCCCAAAAAAAAAACGTCAGCACTAACACCATATTGTTAATAACTTATTCCTAGGTCTTGACCAAAATCTTTCATGGGATAAGTACTTAAGTAATATTTGTTAAATAAAAGCAAGATCCTAAAACTAATGTTTGCTGCCCCCATAATATTTCACATGTTAGTTCCTCTTTCTTGAAAGTCTTTCCTTATCTTTATTCATAGATATAATTGTAATCTATCAATCAAACCCTAACTCAAATGTTGCTTCTTCTGTGGTCCTGTTCACTATTTGTCATTCCCTCCTCTCTCCTCTCTTTGTACATATGTAGGATGTACTATGCTCATAAAGTTAAATTATATTTTATGTTTTCTTTTTTCTAAAGCTATTCAGATCTCAAAACTGGGCTCACCCTCCCAATCATAACATTCCTGTGGTCTAAGGTGACCACTCTTCCTTGGTTACCTAAAACAGTATCTATTTATGCCTGTATTTCCCACTGACCTCTTTATAGCACCCTCTTTTATTACAAAACATGCCTCTGTTTGGAGGATAAATTATGTCATCATTCAACTTTTGTTACTATTGCCAACTGATTAAATTCTAAGCCAATTTACAGAGACCCTTCAGTTCTATTTGATCAAAACTCGATTTATCTGACCTCTGCCTCATTCACTGGGGTCTCAAAGGGTCCTACCTGTACCTTGGTGATTGCCTTTCTAGGCATTGGACTCCTATTTTCTTTAGTTTTTTACTTACCTCGCGCATATTTCCTGGTTGGAACTCTTTTCTATACTTCTGGTTCCACAGAGCTTTTTTACTATTCTGGTACCTTGTCAGAATCCAGACAGCTAGGTCAGTCTTGACCTCATCTTGAAGAGGACAGAAGGGTTCAGATAACACATCCCTATCTCTTACCAGATAAAATGGAATTATTTCTTTCTCTCCCAAATACTGTGTATACTTTCTAGCACATAGTAGAGTCTCAATATTTATTGAATTAAACTACAGAGGAAAAAAAAATAAACTACAGAGGAACTGGGTCAGGGGTTGAATTGTGTCCTTTCAAAATTCACATGTTAAAGTCATAATCCCCAGTATATTACGACATAACATTTTGGAGGTGAGATCTTTATAGGGGTAACCAAACACCCAGATTATTAGAGTGAGTCCTAACCCGACGTGACTGTTGTTCTTATTAAAAAGGGGAAATATAGACCCACAGAGACACATCCAGGGAAGATGGCCGTCTACAAGCTAAGGAGACTGGCCTAGAACAGAGCCTTCCTTCAGACCCTTCAGAGAGAACCAACCCTGATGCAACTTGACCTTAGACTTCTAACCTTCAGAACTGTGAAATAATATATTTCTTTTGTTTGATCCATGCAATCTATGGCACTTAGTTACAGGAGCCCTAACAAACTAAAACAAACTTCATTGCATTTTCTCACTATAAAATAAGATAGTAAGACTGACTACCTCATGGGGTCTGTGTGAGGATTAAAAGAGAGAGTTTATGTAAAATGCTAAGAACAATGATGAACACATCTGATAAATGCTATTTTTACTATCATTATCTTCTGAGGTTTGCTTCAATGGGTAATGCATTCTTTGCTAGTTGTTCTTATGAGCTTTTATTTATTAACCTTCTAGCTAAGGTAAAAAGCCAGCTATTATCTTGTTTATTAGAATATTTTCTTTTCCCTCTTACAGCTAAAAATATTTTAGTCATATATTTACTTGCTAAACTCTATTTTATTATACCTAAACTTAATTCTGTAGCCCTATTTAAATGTGGAACACATGCCAGGAGACTTCAGGTAAGAGGTATATTTAATAATTCAAGTACATCAGTTACTAAATGAATGCTCTTAGTTGTTTTATACCCTAGTTATGAAAAGTCTGTCAAAATGAGTGCCTTTGAAGAGTGGACCCCATTCATTACTCAAAATCATGTTGTCTGATGAAGAAGAGCTGGTTCAGATGTACATTAGAGATGTGAGACCATGAACTCTCATATTACTAAGAGTTTATGATAGTGTAACTAAAATGTGTTTTAAAGGGTGTGATGAAGTGATAGTATCTTGCCTCAGGTATAATAAGGATGACCCATTTTGCTAAAATTGAAACACAGAAGTTTAGCTTAGAATATAAAATCATGTGAATGTTTTAAAAGGAATTATATCACCTTTCTGGAAATCTAAAATCCAGAAGAAAAAACATCTTCATAGCATCAAAGTTATATCTTTAGAAAAAAAAAAAACAAAACCTTAAAGTGGCATTTAGTAGATCTAAAAGGTAGTATAGTGACCTAAAACTTTTGACATTAATATGTAAGAGATATCTTTAGCATGACAATAGTCTTTGGAAAGTTTTGCTTTTAAACTAATATATTCTATTCATATTTTGTGATCACAGGCTTATTTTTACCAAGACAAGTTTTACTAAGAATTGTGGCCACTGAACTTTGGAAAGAATGTTCTGGACATGAGATGCAATTGTGTGTTGGAGACACACTACCTAGGGTCAAAGGCATGAATTCTTACCGCAACTATTACTTGCTTGTTTCAGTAAAGTAGCAGAAGCACTTTGTCTCAGTTTCTCTGTTTGTATATAGGTAGAATAGTATCTGCTCTGGGTTTTATCAGGATCGTTATAAGTAGCACATGAAATAATGTGTGTAAAATGCACAAAATATTTTATTTTGATGCTGGTAAATACAATTTATCAGAGCAAAATCAAGTCCTGCTCTGTGCCAACCCAATTTCTCTGATTGCTATTTTGTTACAAGAATGGAAAAAAAAAAAAGAAAATCAGGGATAGGTATTTTATTATATGAGCTTATAATCAGAAACTATTATTTTATAAAGCCTAACTGGCAATTGTTGGGGGTAGCTTAGTGGAGGGACCTTTTCTTTTCTTGGATGATGAACTGTTTTGCCACTACAGGAGCCATTATGTGTATTGAGCAGTTTGTTTATATGGTATTTTATGCTGAACTGGAAAACTAGGGTTTGTATTGATCTCTACAAATAAAACGTATTAAAATCCCATTAATGGGACCATTCTCACTGATAGACTGATGTTTTAGATATTGTGAACTTCCCTTCTGTGTTTAAACATTAATGGTTTGGAACAAATAACAATACTGCAAGAGTCTATGCTTATTCTTAAGATGGCTGGGATGAGGGATAGAAAAAAAATGTTTAATTTGTACAATAGAGGGGCACCTTAGTGGCTCAGTCAAATTAAGCGTCTGCCTTCAGCTTAGGTCATCATCTCAGGTTCCTCAGGAACAAGCGCCATGTAGGGCTCACTGCTCAGTGGGGAGTCCTCCTTCCCTCTCTCTTCCTTTCCTCTGCTCATTCTCTCTCTCAAATAAATGAATAAAAAAACTTCAAAAAATATGTACAATAGATTAGAAATGAAACTTGGCCTTCATTATGTCTCACAGTCCTCATTTGTCCAAGAAAGGTAGCAGTAAATTCTCTCACTGGAGTGTCACACAAATTAACTTAATAATGACTATAACCTGCTGTGAAAATTCAAAGACCTCTTTGTGTTTCTAATGGTACATCTTTGGAACCCAAATCGGGTAAGTCCATTTTTTAAAAAAGATTTTATTTATTTGAGAAAGAGAGAGAGAGCATGAGTAGGGGTAGGGGCAAAGGGAGAAGCAGACTCTCTACCCAGCAGGAAGCCTGACCCAGGGCCAATTCCTGGACAAAGGGATCATGACCTGAGTCTTAGGCAGACACTCAACTGACTGAGCCACGCAGGCACCCCGTAGGTCCATCTTAAAGGCTTAACAACATTAGAGTCCATTTATAATCTATACTACGATATTCCATTACTATAGTTGGAGTTCTCATAGCTACTTTAAGAAGTCTGGGAAAACTTCTGTGAATGCTTACATTTACATATTTTTAAGGACTTTCAGGGTCAGTGAATTTTTTCAAACAAAATGAATGATCGTTCATTGGTGTGACAGTAAGGGAGACAGGTAAACGTCACTTCAATATTTGGGGTTTAATCCTCCCAATTCTTCAATTTAGTATGAGGATCAGAGTATTAATTAAGATATGATTAAGTTAGGGATGCCTGGGTGACTCGGTGGTTGACCATCTGCCTCGGCTCAGGGGGTGATCCTGGGATCCAGGATCGAGTCCCACATCAGGCTTCCTGCATGGAGCCTGCTTCTCCCTCTGCCTATGTCTCTGCCTGTGTGTGTGTCTCTCTCTCATGAATAAATAAATAAAATCTTAAAAAAAATATGTATATATACATATATACGATGAGGTTATACATTTACCTCAGTAGGTTATGCATTTATCTCATCTTTAGGCAAGAAAAAGCCTGGCTTTCTACTACTGTTATTATATCTGTTCTAAAATTACTTAATATTAGATTTACCAGGCAAATGCCACCAAGAAAACATGTTGGCCATGTGAAGCTGAGTTCAATAAATTTGCTCTACAAAAGAATATTATCTTCACAGGGCCTCAGTAGCATCTAAAAGGGAAGAGATATTAAGGCTACTTGAAGTATCAGGCTGATTTTAGGTTGAAATCAGTAAGAATACTATTGGGAAGGGATTGGTCAAGATATGTTAACTATGCAAGTTTCTCAACAGTTAACTTCTCTTTAAAACCTGCAAACTTTGAAACATAAAACACTAATGTGGAGAGTAGTATTGCTCTGATCTTCCTGTAATAGAATGGCTTTGACAATCAGTTTTAAAAGTAACTTAAGCTTACCTCTCTTTTTTTATATCCCCTCTGCCATGGCCATCTGTTTTGTTGCTTAAATTCCACATGAGTGAAAATGGTACTTGTCTTTCTCAGGACTGACTTGTTTCTCTTAGCCTAATACACTCCAGCTCCATACATATAGGTGCAAATGCTTAGATACTTTGTGTTGCACATTATGGCTTAGTACAATTTATCTTTTTTGCAAATCATAATACATTTTTGAAAGATGTAGTTTTGATTGCATTTCTTAATTCTAATCCTACTTCTGGTTATGCTTTAGCCTAAGATGGAGGATGGTACATTTTTTTAAGAGGACAAGATCATTCCAGATCTTCACTGAATCTCCATATTTCATGATAGTATGTCAAATATTAATAGTCTTGATTTCTATACTTGCTGGACTTTCTTGTTCTTACTGTTGAATGATCACATTTTTGAAATATATTGTTTAATGGTAGTCACAAAGCAGAATTTAAGATTCTAGACATTGAGGAGCTAATACATTTGGTAAACCAAACATTTGGTGACTGAAACACAGATATATGCTAAGATCTTCCTTAAGGAGCACCTGGGTGGCTCAGTGGTTGAGTGTCTACCTTTGGACAGGTCATGATCCCAGGGTTTTGGGATTGAGTCCCTCATCAGGCTCCATGCAGGGAGCCTGCTTCTCCCTTTGCCTATGTTTCTGCCTCTCTCTGTATGTCTGTCATGCTGTCATGAATAAATAAATAAAAATCCTTTAAAAAAAAAGATCTTTCTTGAATAACCAGTGGCTTTGTAATTTTAATTTGGATAACTATTATTCAACTTTACCAGTATCTGAGGTATTGGTAGACTATTTGGTGACTGTCAAGAATAAAGATGTGGGGAATACCACGACTGAATGATAGGAGTATCTTTTAAAAGTATAGGTTAAAAAACAAAACCATAGAAAGGATCGTGAGACAATCGTTGATCTTGTTTTTAAGGGGTTAGAGGAGGGGCCTCCTTCTGATGGTCCATCTGGCATGACCATGGCTTGTGGTCTGGCAGCTAATTGGATTGGAGCAACTTCTTTTGGAGATTCCCTATAGATTGTCTCCAACAAATATAGTTTTGGGGGGGTTGGTTTCATTATTGTACAATAGACAATGTTAATTTAGCTGACAAATATCTGCCCAAGGAACAATCTTTTGGAACATTTCTCATGTGATAACTGTTAAGAATACTTTTAAGTTCCTCTCCAAGAAAATTCAAGTTTAGTCTTTCTTTGATACTGTTTTCAAAAATATCCATTCTCTTGGCCTCGGATAATATAGAGACTGATTACATAGTGCTCAGGAAAGGTGGTCTATACCTATTAATAATAAAATGGTAAATAAAAAATGAGTGGCTCTTGATTCCTTATATTAAGCAGCATTATTAGAATGGGAAAATGTTGAATTTTCTATTAAAGTACAATACACAATAATTTACAAACATGTCATCAGTGATTAACCTGGGAAAAAGAATATATTATGAATAGGATTTGATTTTTCCTATATGCTGAACTATGGATGCCATCAATTGACAAGATTATTTAAATATGAAGACAAAATATGTTGCTGTAGCTAAGAGTTAAAATATTTTCTCAACTTCTTATTCATCATTTTTCTTTCCTTTATCCCAAAAATGTCTATTGTATTTTGTTATGGCAGCCCAAGCAGACTAAAACACTTCTTAAGGTGGGAACTTAGATCATGGACTTATTTCTTTCTTCTTTATTCATATAGGCATTTAAATCTTTAAATTTCCCCCCGTTCACTTGTTTAGAAGCATCCTCCCAAATTTGGATCTATCAGTTACCTTATTAGTGAGTTTTAAATATTTTAAATTTCCCTTGAGGCTTATTTGTGTTTTTTTTTAGAAGTGTCTTAATTTTTAAATATTTGGTTATTTTATAGTTATTATAATTGATATCTACTGAATTATATTATGATCAGAGAACATACTGTTAAGATTTCAATTTGAAACACATTGAGACTTATGACCAAGTATATGATCTGTCTTGGAAAATAGTCCATGGACACTTAAAAAAATGTTATACTCCTATTCTTTTTGAAGTTGTCTACAAATGTCAACTTTGTCACATTAGTTGACAATGTTATTTGCCTCTTCCATCGTATTCTTGGTCAAATTGTTTAATCATTATTGATAGAATGGCTTTAAAAGCCATGGTCCTTTTCTCTTTAGCTTTGTCTGTTTTCACTTCATGTATTTTAAAGCTCACTTCTTTAGTTGTATGCATATTTAAGATTACTATGTCATCCTAATTTTCCCTTTTATCAGGAAATGTCCCATTTTACCTTTAGAAATACTCTGTCTTAAGATATACTTCATCTAATTTTACATGTTAATATCGACATATATCAATATGGCCATGGTATGCAAAATCTTTTGGTGGTGGTCTCACATACCTTTTTTCCATTCTTTCCTTGGAATCATTCTCCATCTTTATATGTAACATGTCTTATAGAGGACATGTAATCCAGTCATAATTGGAATATTTATTGCATTTTCATTTAATTCAGTTGTTTATTCTGTTTTATAACTACCTTTTGTTAGTGGTTTCTAATTTGTCCTTTCAAGATTTTGTTGTTGTCTGTTGGCTGTGGTTCCTTAGTCATTTTTTCTTAACAAGTTCTGCAAGAGAGAATACTAGGAGCTGAAGTTGAATATGGAATATTAAAGAGAAATTATGAAGCAAGCATTATGTATGTCCTCTTAATGAGGCAAAATTTTCTTGTGTAGATACTGAAGAGTAGATATAATTATTTTGACTTTTAAGATTTGCTTTTAATAAGAGCACGCCATATGAAGGGTATTTGAATGAAACTTGGCCTAAAAGGAGGAAGGTTTATGAGGAATCCAGAAAAATAGTCTGTTTAAACATGCAAAGAGCTTGAGATTAAGGAATTCAAAGTAAAGATGAGAAAGAGAGGACATACTTGAGAATTCAGAGGGAAAATTGTGGGAATCTGGTGATTGATAGGCATGCAGATTTTGATTATGAGTGTTTCTAAGACACTCCTGAATTTCTGTGATGAGAAGCATAGTTGTTGATGATAGCATTCATTCAATAAGGCACGCTGGAAGACAGGTAGACTTGAAGATGCCTTGAGTTTGTTTTAGGACTTGTGTTTTCAGATACCTGTGGGATGCCTTGCTGTCTATTAAGATGCAAGAGGGACAAGTCTAGATATTCAGCAGAAGTTTTGGCCTAGACAAACACATTTGGCAACCAATTATAGTCAGTACTTGAATAGGGAGAAGAATGAAATTTCCTCAGCATATATAAGCAGGGATTTATACGTGTGTACGTAATTGCATATGTGGACATGTATGGGCATACATACAACTACATATGAGGATATTTTGGTGTTGTGAACAACAAAATCTAAGGTCTCTTTCAATACCAAACAAAATAAAATGAAGTGCATGTTAAAAATTGATTCTGTATAAATCAAAATTGATAAGGAGACTCCTTCCCAATTCAACCATTAGCTTTTATCTATGAAATTATTCCATTTAATGTTCTGTTTTGGATTGCAACTATTGCAACAGGGTTGGGGCTTTTTGAATCCCATCCTGATTACATCTCTATGAAGATTTTCAGTCTATTTGCAACTTTTAATGGAGCAGATCCTAATTACATCCACTTTCAGCAGGCTGTAAAAAATTTTTTTTCATACTGAAACTTGGTCATTTAAAATAATTCATAAGGGGATCCCTGGGTGGCTCAGCCTTTTAGTGCCTGCCTTTGGCTCAGGGTGGGACCCTGGAGTCCCGGGATTGAGTCCCACATCGGGATCCCTGCATGGAGCCTGCTTCTCCCTCTGCCTGTGTCTCTGCCTGCCTCTCTCTCTCTCTCTCTCTCTCTCTCATGAATAAATAAGTAAAAACTTAAAAAATGAATAAATAAATAAAAACTTAAAAAATAAAATATAAAATGATTCATAAATTAGGACTTTTAAAACATTCATCTTGGTTTTTTATTATAGCAATATTTGAGATGTATTTTTAGATTTTTAGAATTGCCTAAATGAAACTGTGCCAACTTTTGTTGGTAACATAGGTTAGAAGGGCAATAAGGAATTAGCAATTCTAACACGGAATAATTAAGGAATGAAGATTCAGATAAAAACTGTTACCTAGGATACATGTGCTGCACACAATGACCTTTTCTTGTCTAGCGATTTCATATGTTCTCACAGATATGAGACGAGCCAGTTTATACTACAGGGCACCAATATCTGAACATTGATATACTGCCTTCTCATTGCATACCCAGCGCTCAGGCACTTAAACATCATGGCCACACCGATTTCAAGATAATGCACATATTCTGAAAGTGAGATATTGGTTATCTTTATGACTCTAGAAAAAAATATTATCATTCAAAAATAGCACTGCCTTTGTTAAGCCTACAATGTTATTAAAATATTTCCCATTATCATCTTCCTACAGGGCAGAAATAAATAGACAAGGAAAATAAGTTCTCTTAGGAATTCTCTTTTCTCATTTCCATGGAAAATTCATACTCGTCATATGAAATATATTTGTTTTCTGCTCAGGCTCCAATGTTTCTTACCCCAATTCACTGATATCCATTCTGCTAACTTCATGCTTTACTGCATATCCTTGGGCTATGATAATTTACATACCCTTTGCCTATACCGGATGCTGCAGGTCAAATTGTACTTGTTGACAAAATGACATAATGATGTACCACTACCATACCAATTCTCTGCTTACAGTCTGTGCCTGGACTTTCACCCACAAAAATATCTGTCTATGTGGACAAGGTGAGACACTCTATAGAATCAGTCATGAGGACAGGCAATGTAGTCACTATGCAGAATAGAGTATATGCTTTTAAAGGGCAAAGTAGTGCCCCTTCATCCTGCCCCCCCCCTTATAATCATTCATGAATACTTGATACACTGCTCTATGGTTAACAGTTGCTTAAAACATGACAGTGAAGAACTGCTTCAAAGAAAGACAAAACACCAATTGATATTTTCAGGAATAAAACATGTTGAATTCATATTCTTCCCCCATTTTTCTCTTAAACTGATTTTCTATTTGTTCCATAAATGCCTAAAGTGTTTGTTCCTTATGTGTATGTAACTATCTTATTCTAAGTATTAATATTTTTAAATGTGCATAATTTAAACATCCCATTTAATATT
Source organism: Canis aureus (assembly GCF_053574225.1). Lineage (NCBI taxonomy): Eukaryota > Metazoa > Chordata > Mammalia > Carnivora > Canidae > Canis > Canis aureus. The sequence continues at coordinate 54,172,065 of NC_135621.1, forward strand.
TTATATGATTCTCACAACCACCCTTTTTCTACTATAACATGACTTGCTTAGAACCAAAATGTAGGTCTTTTTTATTTTTATAACAGTGCCCGGGAGATTATCTGGCATTTTAGGTTGATATTCTAACTGTTGAATGAAAAAATAAACGAATGAGTAAATAAATGAATCAATCAATTTCACTAGAGCATCACAAAGTATTTCATCACAACGGGCTTGCTCTTGAATGCCACTCTGATTACTAATGAGAAGTATGGCAAAGGAATGTTGCTGATGAGAGAAAGCAAATAAGTGAAACAGACTAAGTCTGTTACTTTGGAGCTTGAAACATACGCACATTCCTGGAGGTGTAGAAAGACTGCATAAAGTCACAGTGAGGATCACAGTGGAGGAACACTCATAGGCCCAAAGGAAAAGTTGAAGATTATTAGATTCAAGGCATTTTATCTCCAAGAAATTGCAGTTAGGTTAAGCAGGAATTATAGTCATAAAGGAAAAAGAGGCAGCAAAGGGAGAAGAGAAAAAGGACATACTTTTGGGGTTTTATTTCTATTTTTGTGTAACAAACTCTAACTTATTTTATTCTGTAGGTCAGAGATCTGGTCATGACATAGCTGGGTTTTCTTCTCAGGGTCTATGAGGATTGAAATCAAGGTGGGAACCAGACCAGCTCATGTAGTCATTCAGAATGCAGAATTCAATTCCTGGCATTTATAGGACTGAGATCCAAGTTTCTTGTTGACTATTGGCTGGGGTTTACTCTTGTCTTCTAAAGACGGTGCAAAGTTTCCTGCCGTATGGTCCTCTCCTACACTCTCTTCAAGGACAGTTGGACATTATCTGGTGGTGCTTCCTGTTCCTCTGACCAGTTTATCTGACAGTCATGCACACCCGGCTAATCTTCCTTTTGATTAGGACTTAATTACATCTACAAAATTCCCTTTGCAGTATCACCTAACCATAGCATGGAGTGGTGCTAGCCCATCACAGCCACAGGCCTACCTTCTCCACTGAAGAGAAGATTGTGTACGGCAAATACAGCAGCTGGTAGGGATTCTGAGGGCCGTCGTAGAATTTTAGGTATCACAGAGAGTGAATAATTAGTATCTGAGAAAGGGAGAAATGAAAGGCACAGGAAAGGAAAGAGGAGGAGGAATATTCAAAAGACTTCCCAATATGAGGAGCACCTGGGTGGCACAGTTGGTTAAACACATCTGACTCTTGATTTGGCCCAGGTCCTGATCTCAGGGTGTGAGACTGAGCCCCATGTGGGGCTCCATGCTCAGCGTGGAGTCTGCTTGAGATTCTCTCACCCTCTCCCTCTGTCTCTCCTGCCCCCTTCAAATAAATAATTTTTTTACAAAAGACTTCTCAATATCAGAGTAAGAGCTGTTGATTCCCAAATGTTGTATGAGAGAAATGTCAGGCTTAGGGTTGGGGAGAGGTGAAGAGAAGCAGTCTCTGAAGGAAAGACAGAAGAAAAAGAAACTCAGTAATTATCCAGAGGATGATGATGCCTTGTCAAGAGAAGAATGAAAGGAAAGGAGTCAGAGAGTGTTTGCCTAGTGATCACATTAGGAGAGCTATGATTATAAAATTACTGGGAATAACTCTGTAAGACATGTTGGCAGTAATTCAACTCCCAAAGATTAAATGGAAGTTATAGAGGTGGGGTAATGGAGTATGTTTTGAAAGAAATATAGTTTAAAATAAAAAAAAATCTCAGAATTGCTGGTTTGATTATGCAGAATTATAGTGATAAAAACTATATGAATGCTATTCAGAAATGGAATGACAGCTAGAAAAGACAAAAGTGAATGACTAAAAAGGCACCAGAAATGTCCTAAGTTTGAACTACATAAGGAAGTGGTAAAAATGAAAAATACAAGTAAAAGCATTTAGACTAAGTCCAAGGTGTCATACGATGGCAAGGCATTATTCATGACGTGGGCAGGTGCGCTCTCCTGGACACATATGAGACATCTGTCAGGACTCTTTTCCCTAAGTAGAGAGGAAATAGCTGATACATAGGGCTGCCAGAGATAAGCAACAGGGTATTTTTTATTTAACTGCTTTAAATTTTTTTTAAGTTTTTATTTATTTATGATAGTCACAGAGAGAGAGAGAGAGAGGCAGAGACACAGGCAGAGGGAGAAGCAGGCTCCATGCACCGGGAGCCCGATGTGGGATTCGATCCCAGGTCTCCAGGATCACACCCTGGGCCAAAGGCAGGCGCCAAACCACTGCGCCACCCAGGGATCCCATATTTAACTGCTTTAAATATGGGAGAGAAAAACAACACACACAGGTGCAAAAACAATATTTCAAGCCAAGTATATGACATGGAAGAACATATTTAGCCCAATTAGTCATATCTGTAAAGACAAAAAGAAAAAAAATATGTAGAAGATAAGAGGGGAAAACACATATTTCAGAGGACATATTTTGACTTTAGGGGTTACTGCCCATATTACTTCAATTATGGCCCATGGCGCTCAAGCTGACCCAGGCAACAATGACGTTCAGGCTAAGGAAGAAGCGGAATCCTTCCAGAGTTGTGTACATCATGGGAAGATATGCGCTTCATTCCCCAGTAGAGTTCCTGTTCTAGGAAGCTAATATGAAAGGAAAGAAAACATACAGAAGTTTGAGGAATAAGGATCTAGAGAGGAAAAGAGAAGATGGAGGCACTGGAAGGAAAAGGGCTAAAGGAATAAGAGCAATATGCATCCGGATAGGGTCAACAGGTGTAAATGGCAGGGATGCAGAAGAGAAGTGTTTAATAGAAATGAAGGACTAGGGAAAATAAACACACATATTTCCCAGAGAGAACATTCCAGTTGATCCCAGGCTCTTTGTCTTTTGCCTTGCTGTTCCCTGGCCAGCCTCCGCTTCTGCCTCTTGAATTGCTACCCACAGTATCCTCTTAGCGTCCTTTGCCCTGAAACCTCTCTTCCAAATCTGCCTTTCTTGGGCAATGCTAAAACTAAACTGGAAGGATTCTATTTTACCAGAACTATTTTTAAGTTGGCTATTATTTCTTGCTGTGGAAGAGGGACCTAGTGAACTAATTCCCTTAATGGTTCTACCTGCTAAAGCTTAATGAGATTTCCCCTCAGGAAAAGGTACATTTTGTTACAAGGGAAGTATTACCTAAAAGTGGGCTTTTTGGGCAACAAATGGCTGATTTAGGAACAGAGTCTTCCCATGTCTATTGAAATTAAACTACATACATACACGCTCAGTCAGCCTGCAAATACAGCTACTCCTGGATGAAAGTCATGAAGTGGTACAAGAAGAAAGTCTGGATCTTATGATTGTGCATCCGTTATTTGTACCCTACACATTATCAGTTGTGATCCTAGAACAAAGTCCAAGCAAAGAAAGTACAGCTAATGATACAAATAGAGTTTGCATCTTCATTTAGGGGGCACGCTACAACCAGCATTTACTGAAGAATCTTCTATGTGTCAAACGGCACACTTGACGTTAGGGATACAATATCGAGTCATTTGTTCTATGATAGAGCTCAACAATTTAGCAATATAGTGAGGAAGACAGTCCTATACACACCTTCCACATTTTATCGATTCTAAAACATACCTTTTATTTACACGCTATCATTTCTGAAATTGAGATGCATCATAAGATTGGTGGCATCAACCCTCCCAAGATACAAAAGTCTAGGGCCAGATGGCTTCCCAGGGGAATTCTATCAAACGTTTAAAGAAGAAACCATACCTATTCTCCTAAAGCTGTTTGGAAAGATAGAAAGAGATGGAGTACTTCCAAATTCGTTCTATGAGGCCAGCATCACCTTAATTCCCAAACCAGACAAAGACCCCACCAAAAAGGAGAATTACAGACCAATATCCCTGATGAACATGGATGCAAAAATTATCAACAAGGGACTAGCCAATAGGATCCAACAGTACATTAAGAAAATTATTCACCATGACAAAGTAGGATTTATTCCCAGGACACAAGGCTGGTTCAACACTCGTAAAACAATCAATGCGATTCATCATGTCAGCAAGAGAAAAACCAAGAACCATATGATCCTCTCATTAGATGCAGAGAAAGCATTTGACAAAATACAGCATCCATTCCCGATCAAAACTCTTCAGAGTGTAGGGATAAGGGAACATTCCTCAACATCTTAAAAGCCATCTATGAAAAGCCCACAGCAAATATCATTCTCAATGGGGAAGCACTGGGAGCCTTTACCCTAAGATCAGGAACAAGACAGGGATGTCCACTCTCACCACTGCTATTCAACATAGTACTGGAAGTCCTAGCCTCAGCAATCAGACAACAAAAAGACATTAAAGGCATTCAAATTGGCAAAGAAGAAGTCAGACTCTCCCTCTTCACCTATGACATGATACTCTACATAGAAAACCCAAAAGTCTCCACCCCAAGATTGCTAGAACTCACACAACAATTTGGTAGCGTGGCAGGATACAAAATCAATGCCCAGAAATCAGTGGCATTTCTATACACTAACAATGAGACTGAAGAAAGAGAAATTAAGGAGTCAATCCCATTTACAATTGCACCCAAAAGCATAAGATACCTAGGAATAAACCTAACCAAAGAGGTAAAGGATCTATACCCTAAAAACTATAGAACACTTCTGAAAGAAATTGAGGAAGACACAAAGAGATGGAAAAATATCCCATGCTCATGGAATTAATATTGTGAAAATGTCAATGTTACCCAGGGCAATATACACGTTTAATGCACTCCCTATCAAAATACCATGGACTTTCTTCAGAGAGTTAGAACAAATTATTTTAAGATTTGTGTGGAATCAGAATAGACCCCGAATAGCCACTGGAATTTTAAAAAAGAAAACCAGAGCTGGGGGCATCACAATGCCAGATTTCAGGTTGTACTACAAAGCTGTGGTCATCAAGACAGTGTGGTACTGGCACAAAAACAGACACATAGATCAATGGAACAGAATAGAGAACCCAGAAGTGGACCCTCAACTTTATGGTCAACTAATATTCGATAAAAGAGGAAAGACTATCCACTCGAAGAAAGACAGTCTCTTCAATAAATGGTGCTGGGAAAATTGGACATCCACATGCAGAAGAATGAAACTAGACCACTCTCTTTCACCATACACAAAGATAAACTCAAAATGGATGAAAGATCTAAATGTGAGACAAGATTCCATCAAAATCCTAGAGGAGAACACAGGCAACACCCTTTTTGAACTTGGCCACAGTAACTTCTTGCAAGATACATCCATGAAGGCAAAAGAAACAAAAGCAAAAATGAACTATTGGGACTTCATCAAGATAAGAAGCTTTTGCACAGCAAAGGATACAGTTAGCAAAACTAAAAGACAACCTACAGAATGGGAGAAGATATTTGCAAATGACCTCTCAGATAAAGGGCTAGTTTCCAAGATCTATAAAGAACTTATTAAACTCAACACCAAAGAAACAAACAATCCAATCGTGAGTGAAGTAAGTCAATCTGAGAAGAACAAACATTATATGTTCTCATTCATTTGGGGAATATAAATAATAGTGAAAGGGAATATAAGGGAAGGGAGAAGAAGTGTGTGGGAAATATCAGAAAGGGAGACAGAACATAAAGACTCCTAACTCTGGGAAACGAACTAGGGGTGGTGGAAGGGGAGGAGGGCGAGGGGTGGGGGTGAATGGGTGACGGGCACTGAGGGGGGCACTTGATGGGATGAGCACTGGGTGTTATTCTGTATGTTGGCAAATTGAACACCAATAAAAAATAAATTTATTATAAAAAAACAAACAATCCAATCATGAAATGGGCAAAAGACATGAAGAGAAATCTCACAGAGGAAGACCTAGACATGGCCAACACACATGAGAAAATGCTCTGCATCACTTGCCATCAGGGAAATACAAGTCAAAACCACAATGAGATACCACCTCACACCAGTGAGAATGGGGAAAATTAACAAGGCAGGAAACCACAAATGTTGGAGAGGATGCGGAGAAAAGGGAACCCTCTTACACTGTTGGTGGGAATGTGAACTGGTGCAGCCACTCTGGAAAACTGTGTGGAGGTTCCTCAAAGAGTTAAAAATAGACCTGCCCTACAACCCAGCAATTGCCCTGTTGGGGATTTACCCCAAAGATACAGATGCAGTGAAACGCCGGGATACCTGCACCCCGATATTGATAGCAGCAATGTCCACAATAGCCAAACTGTGGAAGGAGCCTCGGTGTCCATCGAAAGATGAATGGATAAAGAAGATGTGGTCTATGTATACAATGGAATATTCCTCAGCCATTAGAAACGACAAATACCCACCATTTGCTTCAACGTGGATGGAACTGGAGGGTATTGTGCTGAGTGAAGTGAGTCAATCGGAGAAGGACAAACATTATATGTTCTCATTCATTTGAGGAATATAAATAATAGTGAAAGGGAATAGAAGGGAAGGGAGAAGAAATGGGTAGGAAATATCAGAAAGGGAGACAGAACATAAAGACTCCTGCCTCTGGGAAATGAACTAGAGGTGGTGGAGGGGAGGAGGGGGGGGGTTGGGGGTGAATGGGTGACGGGCACTGAGGGGGACACTTGACGGGATGAGCACTGGGTGTTATTCTGTATGTTGGCAAATTGAACACCTTTAAAAAATAAATTTATTATTAAAAAAATAAAATAAAAATATTTTGGAAAAAAAAAAGATTGGTGGCATCATAGTTTCACTTGAACCATTTCTATTTCTTAGTGGTGTGTAAGCTAACGGGGTACGTTCCAATCAAGGAGAACTTGGATTTAAGAAATGCAACTCTAATTACAAAGATAGAAATGCTACATGATCTTACTAAAGAACAAAGGAGGAAATGGGCGAAACCCACGTCAAACTTCATAGAGAAGCAGATTCAGTGGGAGTATTGATGAAAGTTCAAAAGATTTTGCCAGGGAGGAGGGATAAGGAGACCTTCGGGGCACAGGGAAAAGCAAGAACATATTACATTTTTATCTTAACACAATGGCATAACACAGTGTGCTGGTTTATAGAAGTCCTTGGAAGCATGGTATGAAATGAAACTGGAAAGGTAAGTTGTTATCAGAGACAAAAAATCTTTAAATGACTATAAGTGTAGGTTTCTCAGCACCAGTAGGATATCGTTTGTCTCATTAATTTAGGTTTGTTATGCTTTCTTCACGTTTCAGTGATAGTGAGCTCAGATTAATTTTGACTACCTGGCAGTTTTAACTAGCTTAAAGGAAGCTTGTAGAAGCATTAGGGGTACCCAAGGTTAAGTTGTCTTGTAAAACAGGTATTGATTTGATTCTTAGCTGGGTGACTTCTAACCCTCAAATAATAAGAAACACACAAAGGTGGAAAAGAGTTTTTTTTTTTTTTTTTTTTTTACAAAATGATTCAATGAACATGGGGTTTAAAAGCTTCCCTTCTTTCCCGTTTGAGAGTTATTCATCTATTAATGAGTTTTATTAGTGTAGGGTTTTAACTCTTTCTTTGGGGACTTAAGTGTATATGTCTCCACCCGGTTTCCCACCTGTAAGAGGAGATGACAAGTATTGCTAATATTAATATTTCTGCAAGACAGCAACAAGTTTGATCATGATTACTTTGTTAGCTTTTCTTTTTTCATGTGGTTAATTGAGGAATTGTTGAACACAAAAATCAATATCTCAGGACTCACTTGGCTCTTAAAATCACTTCTCTGGCATCACTGTATAGCCAAGATTTTTTTTTTTGTCCAAGAATCGTAAGAAATGCTTAGTTTGTGTTAGGCCCACATGTGTCAGAGAGCAGGTCATCCATACAGCATAGTGAATCTAGATCTGATTCTCAGACCCAGGCCAGGCTGCAGAGAGCAGGGACATGCTACTAGCTATGGATTAGTGAGGGCAACTAGTGGACAGAAAGAGAGGTACTACTAGCCATGCTCAAAGGCTCTGAGATATGTTAACATGTACTCCCTCTACACCCCACCTGTCTTCTTAGCAGTTGGTCATTAAGGTATTCATGCTACTTATTTAGGCTATTATTACTTTTCAGTTCCAAACCCACACTTTTAACACGACTTCCAGGTGCCAGGCTGGGACTCATTCAGCAAACACATTTTTGCTTTGACACTTGGCTCCCTGTTAGGTTCAGCCAATAGGGGGCGCGAGAAAGTCAGCAAGGCTGGAAGAATGAGAAAGGAGGAGGTCCTTCCAGTTTACTCCCTTCCCACTTGTTCTTGTCATTTGTTCCAGCAACAAGGGATCTCAGCAACAATGCTTCCTCCATGAGAGCAGGTGAATGCCAAGAGGTATTAGTTTCACAGAGACTTTCCTTTAAAAATTTGTTTTATATTATTCCAAACTCTTCCCTTTGTTCCTTAGTGGTGATAGCTATTTCATGATGACTTAGAGGGTTTTTTTGTTTCCTAGTTAATAATTTTATGCCTCATTAGAAAATTTAACATAAAAACTATCTTAAATTCTTCCAAAATTATTGCTATTGTTACCATTACCTGACTGGACCCTGACTGATACCACCTCAGTGATCTGCATCTAATGCTTAGATCTGACTGCTCCAGCTTCTTTGTTTTTTATCAGGTCAAGGACTTTTTATTTTATTAGAAACATGGCTGAGTGGGTTGTGGGGACAAGTCCATGTATGTCCTCTTCAAAATACTTGCAAAGAATCTAAAGACAATGTAGACATTAGCCCTAGGGTTTTCTCACATTTATTCTGATTTCCTTGTACCAGAGAGTATGCATTGTTTGGCATTCTTATATTACTTTTTGAGATTTTTATTTTTGTGGTATAGTTCAGAATAAGTCTGTACTAATGACCTAATAGCTAATTACACTGAAGTTTATACTTCAATTTTAGCTCATAGAATTAGATATACTTGTCAACAGTTAATAGACAAAACATTAGATATCAAAATTATAGCTCAGCTTAAAAAAACTAACAAATACTGGTAGACATAAATATATAGCTTTTCAACAAAAATATTACACCAGAAGAATTGCTCTTCTTTTGAAATCAGTAAATACAGTAGAGGAGACATTTATGTTATAAAATTTCTTCATTCATTTGAATATTACTGCCTCCCATTTATTTTAAGGGTTTGTTACATTCTAGGTATTGTCCTAAGTCCTAGAAATGTTTTAAAGAATGAATAAGTTAATGTGTCAGGTAGGTGAGTGAGGCGGGTAAAAAGGAATTAATTGCCCTGAATGTGATATCCTGAGATATTATATCTCAGGATAAATAATATCTCAGGATATTATTTATCTTGTTCATCTTCTAATATTCGGGATATCAGTCATCTGTGCTAAAATCTCAATCAGCTCTGGAGCTTTACAAAATCTCTCTTCTCAATTTCCTCATAAACATACTTGCTGCCACTTGCTATTTTTAAGAGTTGAGAGTAATTCCTATCTAGCTTTTCACATTTCAGGTGCGGAGTATTTTCTACACCCTGAAATTTAATGCTGCTGTGAGAGAGCAAGTACCAATTACTTTAAAACAAAGACTAAAACAGAACAACCTTCAACAGATGCATTAGATTTCAAGATAACACAAATGTGCAGTTCAGGTATTTGCTTATAAAAATGAAACCATTAACCTAGAAGCACAATTAAAATAAGTAGGTTCCTGACTCACTTAGAATTACCAATTAGAACAAAATTCATATAAATAATACATTTCTATTAAATAAGCTGAAATGTAATTAATTCAAATCTATTGGAGTAGAAATGCCTAATGTATAAACTGAAGAAACTAGATGTTTGTCTTCTTTTAGGTCCTTCCAGTTCTAACTTCTTTTGTTTTTTGCTTTGGAATAACCTCAGTGCTGTCAGTCACTGACTCAAACTTCAACTACAAAACATAGCAGAAACTAACTCCTAAGGAGGGCAAATATCATAAGAAGCAGAATGGCTTGTTTCCTCTGGCTAATAAGCATGGTGAGCATGTTCACTAGTATTCCATTTTACCCAAAATATAGTTCCCCACTTAATTTTGGAGGGTTTTCTCCTCTGACTGACTAGCCCGATCAAGGATATTAATTTCTCTATTACTTCTTCTCATTGTTACTTTCTCTAGCCTTTTAATAATTTTTTAAATGACTATCCATTATTTAATTTCTGTGAAGCACTTTTGCATCTATCTTCCCTGACTGCCTTCAATCTCAAGACTCACTTTTGTAAAATGGCCCACTTGCAAATAACAAACTTATCTAAGTTATTTTAATCTATACAAGCATTCATTTTGAAAATTACATTTTAATAGTTTATAAAATACAAATAAAGCTACCCCACATTAAGTACCTCTTACCCTATATACTTTGCACAACAATCTCCCTCTTTGCCTCAACTTGGTTTTCCCACCCAACTAAGGACATGAAGGGAGAGGGCCGGGGAGAGGGGTAGGGGAGAGAGAGGAGGTCCCTGTCAGAAAAAAACAATTGAAGAAGTAATTTCAAAGCCTCATGCCCTCAAAAATACATGTAGCTTCTAGAGGATTATGCAAAGTGTGACTGACAATGAAGTAGAATATAAACACATTTATACAAGACTCCCCTGTAGCATGCCGGGGATCTCCCTGTTAGATCTGGCCAGAGGTGCTGACATGGATGGGTACCATACTTTGCAGGGCCCCCATATTATAAATACATGACCACAAAAATACATTAAAGACACATAGGGGCATCTGTCACTTGGAATTGAGCCTAGCAGAATTCAAGCCTAGCAGAGCCCAATCCCAAACATTAATTCTTATAATTAACACTATTCAGGGGGGAAAAAGGCAACTGCATCCAAACGCCATAAAAGTTTATGGGTTGTGCCACTGCCTATATCAGAATATAAAAGTGCTTAGGTTAAAAAAATCAAATTAATTAAACTATTAAACACATCTTCTGAGATCATACAAATGTAATAGATTCTTAGCAAAATATTTTTCGGCAGTGCCAAGTGTTTATTTTCTTGCTTCTTTTTTGGATATTCCAATTGATAGCTTTGAATATTCAGTGTGGTATTCCTAACAACTACAAGAGGGGCTGAGAACCATTTTTGTAATATTAAATAAATCATATTATTATTAAATTTATATATATGGGGGTTAGAAATAACAAGCCTAAGACTAATACTGACATTTTCCATTGTTTTCACATGGACTTTGAACACAAGAATTGTAAATCTTGTTATTTGTACTTAAAGTTAGTGAGTTAACTATTTCAAAAGTTAAATAAGATTTCATCCTTATTGATACAACTTATATTAATCAACTATAATGTGTATAATGCATTTTAATAGAAAATTTGTGTATCATAGAAGAAAAAACTTTAAAACATGAAACACAATTTTACTTTTTCAATCTTTCACTTTATATTATTGTTGTAAGCATATTTAAACTTTATACACATTGAACATATGGTATTTTTAACCTTATATCACTAGTATTCCCAGAACACAAACTATATGAAAGTCCTGATTATAACAAAATTAGTCATTTTGTTAAAATTAAGCCAAGATAAATACATCTAAGTAAAGGTGTGCTAATTTATGAGTTACTTATTTTAAATTCTTTACTCATCCAAACGTTGCCAACTCAAAACAAAACACCTAACATGTCCAAAAGTAATTAAGTTCATCCACTTTTTAAAATATTTTAATGACAAATTTCTGGCATTAAAATAAGCCTAACTTTATTAATTTTTAAAACTCTTGTCATTACGGAGTTTTTTCTTTGCAGTATAAAACATGTTTTCTTTAGCAGATGGCTCTTAAACTTTTAATATTTGGACTTAGGTTTTGCTGGCATCTGTTGATACTGCTACCTGGGCTCTGGGACTATTTGGATGGGTTCACCTGCCATGACATTGTCTGATGGAGACGGTGCCCCATTCCAGTTCAGGGCCTGGGGACACAATGTAGGACAATCTCTTAGAGCCAGATATGGATACTCTGGATATCAAAAATACAGAATTTTAGGATTGGAGGGGACTTCAGTGATCATCTAACATAAATCCTTCACTTCATTGGAAGATCATGGAAATGGAAGAAAGTATTTGACTTTCTTGAATCTGAAACTGGTTCTTGGGAAAGAAGCAAACCTTTCCCTTCAATGCATCAACTTATGTAGCAAGCGTTTCCTGAAGAAGTGTTTAGGTTTTTTCATAGGTGGTTTGGTTCTCCGAATACTGTTCATTTAAGCACAGACACATAGCAAACTAGTCATGAAAGAGAAAGAAAAGGAAGAGAGGAGAATAGCCAGTAAAATAATATCTTCATTTTTTTGGAAATGTGACATGGTCTTGGTGCTGCAGAGAAAGAATAAAAGCAAAAAACTTCCTGAGACCCTCAGGGACAGTAAGTCCATGTTCAGAGATGGACCATTAATTTAGCAGTAGCTCAGATGCTTTGCCTTCATGTCTATCAGAATGTTACAGATTTTTTAATACAACACAGAATAAAAGGTACAACGTCGGAAGCAAATTGAGATCGTGCAGTCCAAAGCAAATGATGGTACTTATGCATCAACCAATCTAAAAGTGTCCTTCAGAAAATTAGAAATAACATACTCTCATATTTTTAAAAATATTTACTTGTACATTAGTCATTTATGAAATTGTGGTGCAATATTATGCCTTCCATCTCCTGCACTTCTGTCAAATTGACATGAATTCCGCTCCTTAAATGATCAAAAACTAAAAGTAAATAAATGGAAAGAAAAGCAGCCAAGACTTGAATCTCAGCCTTGAAAGCCGCTAGTCCCAGCCTCCTACCTGCTATGGTAAATAGTGTCTCAAGAAACATCTGTCATAAAAACTCTACCTTTCCTTCTTAGCAAGGCTACAATTCTTTCATATTGAACAAAATCTAGCCCAAAATGCAAATACAGTAAGATCATGTTAAGTGTCTGCTTAAAAAATAATTGTGGTCTCATTTCTTGTAAGGCAAGGTCTTGATCCTTTAGAGTATCTATCTTAAAAAGCTGTCCAAACCTAACTTTGTAGCCCGTGTTCCAACATTAGACCCACAGAGTCATTCTTACCAATAAACGAAGTTTTATCCCCTCATACTCTTGCCCATCTTGTTTCATTACACACACACACACACACACACACACACACACACACACTGCCGAAACCAACCATAGTACATCAGGCAAAATCCTGAAAGCTTCAGATCGCAATTGTGTAATTTTTGTTTATTTGTTTTTCCTGTAGTTTTCCCTGACTCTTCAGGCTACAGAATTCCTTCTTCATCTGTAATTTCCTGGTGCTTTATACAATTCTCCTTGCAGCATTTATGTTGAACTTTAAGTGTTTATGAATCTCCCTTCCCTGCTAGACTGTGAGTTCCTGAGGCATAGAGGACAGTACTTTATTCATTTTTATGTGCCCAGCAACTAGTAGGGCATCTGACACATATAGACCCAATAAATGTTCATGAAATTGAATCGACTCTTCCAGGGGGCCTATTGGCTTAAAATTACACCAAGGTAGACATTACTAATATAAATCTTTCCTGAAGGCAGAAGGTTTTTGTTTTGTTTTTAGGGGAGAGTGCAGAGAATGCTTGAGGGCACTGAAGGGGAGAAAAATGTACAAGACATTTTATGACACTTCCTTTCAATAGATGTTTCCAGTTTTAGGGCCTAATTATACAATGCAGAAGAAAACGTCTTTCTTTGTTTATTTCAATGTTGATGTAGCACTTGGCCAGCAGAGGGAGAAAATACAATATGAAATACGAGCATTGGTGCTCAGCTCTCTCCATTACAAATAATGTGATTTCATATTTTTAAAAACAATTATGTCAGAATACATATGACTTTGATCCAAGAATATGCCGTTATTGAAATAATCTCTACCAACTCCCCAAATTTAAAATCTCACCCTTTTTTTTTTTTTCTTTTAGGTTGGAAGAACTCAGCAGTGCATTTTAGTTGAGAGCCAGTAAGCTCTCATCTGAAATTAATGGAAAATTATGCCTTTCAGAGAGAGCTGCAATTTCCAGATGCTCATTCCTCCTCTCATTGCACACTGATGAAATCAACTGGAATATTTAGGCCCTATATATTCTGTTGCATGGGTTCAAGGGCAGGTAGCCAAAATGTGGTGATGCAAGATGGAACTACTTTTCCCCAACACATGCTTATAAGATGGACTGTCATGGGGTGGTTATGTGTAGGGTGTGATTGTCTGTGGTATGTCAGAAATGCAACGTTTCACCAATCAACACCACGTGTGTCTAAGGAAAGCAGAATATGGAAAATGCATATTAACAAAAAAGGTAAAATGAGGATGATTACGCACATCAAAATCTGATTTTTTTTCTGTACATTATAATTCACCACTCTCATTAGCACAAGTCAAATAGAATTAGGTCTTTAAAATAACAAGACACATGAAGTTTTCACAACTATTGCAAACACCTACCGTTCAGATAATAGTTTGTAATGAAAACAAATCTGAGTATTCACAACAGCACCAGTTACAGATGGTTTGCGATAAATGTGATGCACCATCCTCCTTTCTGACATTGTAGAGAGCACTATATTCTCCAAACTCTGTTATTATAGATATTATATATGCTCTATATATTATTTGTACACATTATATAGACATATACGTACATACTTATTTTGGCTTTGCTGCTTCTCCTCCTACCTTTCTTATTCTTAAATCAGCTATTTCAGGGATCCCTGGGTGGCGCAGCGGTTTGGCGCCTGCCTTTGGCCTAGGGCGCGATCCTGGAGACCCGGGATCGAATCCCACATCGGGCTCCCGGTGCATGGAGCCTGCTTCTCCCTCTGCCTGTGTCTCTGCCTCTCTCTCTCTCTCTCTGTGACTATCGTAAATAAATAAAAAATTAAAAAAAAATCAGCTATTTCAGTGATCATATCAGCACTATTTATCCAATTACTCAAACTCCAAACTTTGGACTTTATCCATAATACCTTTAATGATATAACACCTATATGAATCCATAATACCTAATACTTTCCTTTAGAAGTCCTACTGACTCTACCATCTCCATATTTCAAACTATTATAGTCCTCACAAATACCACAGTCACTGACCTAGCTTTAACATCCATCCTTTTCCTCCATTAGTTCACTACCTTATCATACATACAGTTGCATTCTACTCCACACTGCATTTAGAGGCTTTTTCATTTTTAAAATTTTCAACATTAAAGATTCAGATGTAATTGTAAGAAGTAATTCAAAGAGATCCTATGTACCATGTACTCAATTTCTCCCAATGGTAACATCTCCAAATGGTAACTTCCACAGTACAATGTCACAACCACATTGTGGTTGGCATTGATATTGGCATTGATACAGTACCCCGATGTCCCTCATTTTGTGGTCTTAGGACCATATCTAATTCCCTTTTCCTTCCCATATCCCTAATCTGTTCTCCATTTCTCTAATTTTGTTTTCCCAGGAAGATCATATAAATTGAATTATACATTCTATAATCTTTTGGGATTATTTTTTTACTCAACGTAATTCTATGAGGATTCATCCACATTGTTGGGTATAAAAATACTATGTTCCTTTTTATTGTCAAGTAGCATTCCATTATATGGAGGTGCCACAATTGGTTTAACCATTCACTATTGAAGGCCACCTTGGTTGTTTCCAGGTATTGGCTATTGTGAGTAAACGTGCCATAAAAATTTATGTACAGGTTCTTATGTAAACCTAACTTTTTATGTCCCTGGCATAAATGCCCAAGGACTGTAATTACCATGTCATATAGTAGATTGTATAGTTTCCAAAAAAATTCTTTTCCAGAAAGCTAGGCCATTTTACAATCTCACCATCAATGTAGAGTGGTATTTTCTTTGCATTCTTCCCAATACATAGTGTTATTTTTTTATTTTAGTGATTTTGATAGTGATATCTCATTGTGGTTTTAATTTTTACTTCCCTAATGGCTAATGTTGAACATCTATTCAAGCACTTTGTCGTTCGCATCTCCTTTTCAGTGAATTATCTTATTTGCTCTGCCCTTTGATCTTTTACTGTCGAATTTTAAGATTTCATTACATACTCTAGATACTAGTCCTTTGTTGGATATGCTGTTTGTAACTATATTTTCCTTTTCTGTAGCTTGTCTTTTCACTCTTCCAATGGAGTCTTTCATAGGACAAAACTTTTAAATTCTGATGAAATCTTAATTTACCTTTTTTTATTTTATGGAATGTATTTATGGTTTGAACTCTAAGAAATTTCTGCATAATCCTTGAACAGAGATTTCCACTTGAGTTTTCCTGTTACTGGTTATCTGTTTTATAAAAGGTAGATTTTGATAAATTTTTATGAACCACGATCCATTTTGATTACTTTTTATATACTGTGTGAGACTGAGGTCAGGGTTTGTTTTATTAAATGGTAACAGTAGTAGTTGTATTGACGTCTAATAGCTCCAGCACCATTTCATGAAGAGGTTAGCTTTCCTCCGTTGAATTCCACATGCATTTTTATCAAAAACCAGTTGTGTTTATTTGTATGGATGTAATTCTAGGTTATCTAAACAGCTGCATTGATCTATGCATCTAATTCTTAGTCAATACTACACAATTACTACAGCTATGTAGTAAGTTTGGTGTTTTCTTAAAAATAATGGCCACTGATAGAAGGAAAATACAGAGTGAGTTGAAGGAATGTGTAGCAAATATGAGTTTATGAAAGCATAATAGACCCAATATATGACTTGAGGACACAGAGATTGAAGGATGTGAATACTAAGTCCAGATGGAGGACTGGCAAACTTGAGGATCCAACCATCAGGATAGATAGGGTTTTGGGTATGGACTTCATGTGGGCAGAGTCCATGCAGCTGTCATCACTTAGAATCCAGGCTTTTTCATCTAGCTTACTCATTTTAAGTAAATATAGCCTCTCTACCAGGGTGCTTTGCAACAAAGGGTGCCTCGAGTACAGGACCTTGGTCTCCAACAGAAGTCCAGACAATTACCTTTAACTGGCTTTTATTCCTGACTAGCCTGATTCTCCAAAAATATTTTTAGCTTCTAGTGTATACCTCCAGCCACTGCCTACCTAGTCCCCATCCATCTTCTTCCCTACTTCCTCACCTCACCACCCGCTGGACCAGAATCTCACTAAATATTCGCTTTTGTTATCATCCACTACCTTCCTCAATACACACATACCCCTTTGATCCATGTACACAAATTTTATGTAAGAGACCCTTCTGCTCTTAACTGCAGATTAACCAATCCACTCACTTCCTGCCTGATTTCTTCCTCAGAAGAAGGGGACAAATCCAATGGCATTCAAAGATAAAAATTTTAATCTAGATTCAAGGATTTACATGATGTCCCAAGTTAAATAATGTTAGATGTCTAGTTACCAAGAAGGCTAGAAGAAATACTGCAGCCTTTAAGTGACAGCAGAAATTTAAGCTGGTTGAGCAAGGACTAGTAATAACCCCCAAAGGTTTAATCCCATGTACCTAAGATTAAGACAAAAATGAGAAGATTAATATTTTAATTATACACACCTCATTCTTATACTTTTTGCCATATCCATTACCACTAACTCCATTATTTGCTTGCCTTAAAATAGCTCATTTAAATTTATTCCTTAATTAAATTTTATAACACTCCTATCAATGAAATTCCATTGGTTTCTCATAGGTTCCTAACCAAACCATTCAAATTATAAATATTCATTGCTGTAGGACTTAAAATTATCTTCCAGAACAGCAGATGTTGCCAGATTGAAATTAGTATGTATATCACATAGTGATCTGCCTCTACTTTATGACCAGCTAACTGATTGACAGACTAAATACTGGGAATTTTATCTATACCCTATATCATTTGTACTACTGTGTTGCCTTGCCATGCAAAAATACTTTCTGCAACTTGAAATAACTCATTATGTAGTCTCAAGTGTAGAGAAAATATATCACTACAATTTCTGGGTTCAGTCTATAGTTCTTCGATAGATCCCCCACAGAATGGTGATGGTAACCATGGAAGACAGTATTAACATCTTTTTATGGGCTGTGCTAAACACTGAGTTTGCCACATGTTGATTTCACTTAATCTGGAATATTATTGGGATTTATATTTCTGTAATACACTGTTTATCTTATTCCTGTATTTTAATATGAATAGCAAGGTGGAAAGTGGCAGAAAAGGAGAGCAGCAAAGAATCAGGACAATATTATATGGAAATAGTGAAATTTAATACAAGTGTAATTTTACTGTGGCTAAAACAATATAAGACTGGTTGTGATAGTGAATAAGGTACTGAATAGACTGTTTTAAGGAATAAAGGAAGGCTGGGGGTACAGGTGCAGAGAGAAAAGAGTAGTGATACAAATAGAATCCAGAGATATGGACATGTCTCAGATCTTGCAAGGTGCTATAGGATGTGTTAGAAATTTTGGTCACTACTCTCAGGACAAGAGAATTAGATCAGCTTTTAACCAGAAAATTAATTATAGAACTTTGGGATGCCTGGGTGGCTCAGCAGTTGAGCATCTGCTTTTGGCTCAGGGTGTCCCGCATCAGGCTCCTGCATCAAGCTCCTGCATGGAGCCTGCTTCTCCCTCTGCCTGTGTCTCTGCCTCTCTGTCTCTTATAAATTAATGAGTAAAAATTTTAAAAAAATAATTATAGAACTTCTTTGAGATAATCCAGTCATTTTCAAATCAGGCTCCAATGACCAATTCTACCTGTTAATATTTATCACCCATTAAAAAAATAAACCTTCAAAATACTGATATCCGCCTATGTCAGTAATTGTGGCTATATTGCATATGTTTAATTTTGAACTCTTGAATGCACATTTAAATAAAAGTCAAGAAAAGGTTTTATTTATTTTTTAAAGGAACAGTTGAAATGTTCCACAACATATATGAATTTTTGTTTTAAGATTTTTTATTTACTTGAGAGAGAGAGAAGGGAGAGGAGAGAGAAGCAGAGTGAGGGATAGAATCTAAAGCAGAGTCCGCGCTGAGCATCGAACCCCATGGTGAGCTCCATCCCACAATCCTGAGGACCATGACCTGAGCAGAAACCAATAAACATTATGAGTGACTTGTACTGGGGACCAGCTTGTGCTCATGGACACATTTTGAGAAAACAACAGACTATATTTGAAGACTCAGGTGGTCAGAAAATTCCTGTTTAGCTCTAGTATTCTTGAACTTTATTCCTAACTTGTGGGCAAGGGAGAGTAAACTGTTCATTTAGCTGTATGGTGTTTCATGATAGGGCAATTAGGTTTAAACTAATTTTAAATATAGGCTTAAACTTTTGACCGAAGGTATCTTGATATGAAGCTAAGGTTTGGCAAGAAAGCATTTCTTTTCCCATTAAACTCTGCCTGGTTACGGTATTTCCCCCTCCCAGAACTTGATACATCTGTGAATCCTTTGATCCCATGTCAATTCATTCCAGTATATCATGCAACTTTGAGAAGTTAGCTAACTATAATGTTTTAGGTACATTGGCGTGTGGTACTCATCAGCAATTTTTCAGAAGCCTGATGTAGATTCAGTTTCAAAATCTTACAAGTACTGCTCTTTCTTCAGCTAAAGCCAGGTAGATTTTTGATAAATGAGCAGCAGACATTTGGGAGGGGAATAATCAGGTAACAGAAGCACACCAAACACTGCTGCCCCAAATCCTCAGAAAGAAAAGCTAAAATTCAGCTCCATATAAGTCCAAGTCTCCAAGGGAATGTCCTTAAAAATTTTTGCTTTGTCTATTTTTCTGTTCCCAGTGACAGTAATACTTTTTATAACTTGCTATTTCATCCCAGATCATATTTGAGCAGAACTAGAATCAGCATAAAGAGATAACACAGGTGAAAAGGCAGCACATCTTTCTTCTTTCCTTTTGTATATATAGCATGGAGCGACTCTTTAGCCCTTTCTCGAATCTGGGGAAAATGTAGCTCCCAGACATTTGAAAGGTTAGGAATTTAATGGACAAGAGATAAATATACTCTGTAGCTCTTATGACTGAATATTCCCTGGTGAGTGATCTCATAAGTCTATAGGTTGATGACAGATGCTTCGAAGTAGGAAATCAAGCCTGCCTACAGTAGCTGTTCACACTTTTCATGAGGGTAGGGCTACCTCCCAGATTTTCTTGGATCAACGTGTACCCCTCATCACCACAGTATATGAATAACCTGAGTCCTGAAAAGTAACAGTAAGATTCAAAGGAAGTAGAATCATGTTTATGCAGAGAAAAATGCACCTCAAACCACACTATTAATACTTTAAGCATGAAAAGATCCTGGTAGATATGATAGTGTAATAATATGCACCTTCCATCATCAGAACTTCATATTCATGCATTCATAGGTCTCCTCTCAACATACACCTAAGTCTATCATCTCACTTGATTCTTAAAAATTTTTAAGGCCCCTACATTTTGAAAAGCCTGAATCATAAAAGAAGAGTCTGATGAGAAGTTAAAATTCCCCAAGAATCAGTGCCCCTTATTTAACTTCACAGGGGACTGAAAGCCTGTAATTGATTTTCAAATCTGCTTGAGGACATGGCCCTGAGTGTCTCAGGATAATGCCTCACTGGAAATCTGTGGCTACTATTATAGCTCAAGAGCTAAACCTTTAAAGCCCATAATAAAACACCTCATCTATGGAGCAGATAAACGAAACTCGAGACATAACAGAACACCATTACATTCTAGCATTTGGTGGAGCAACTGGTCCACCACGCACTCTCCTGGTGCTGCTGGGGCCTTTAGAGAATCATTCAAATGGTTGGATATGTTTGGGATAGCTCTCGTGAGATACTGTCTCTGAAGCTGTGCTTCTGCCTTTGGCTAGGCTCCTAGGTTCTTTTCCACATCGCAACTACTGGGACTCATAGGTCCAACACTGCTTCTTCATCTACTTGTCTGATATTTGGGGTAAGATGACTAGAGCAGCTAGATCTAGCCAGGCATTTTTTTTTTTCTTAGCCTTGTGGCCTCTCCATATGGTTAGCCTAGGCTTCTTCACAGAATGGCTATCCCAGAGTAGCCTGGGATAGGGCAGCTGGTTTCCCCCAGAATGACTGGGCCAAGTCTGAGAAGCAGCTGCCAGGCTTTTTAACAAAGCCTTGGAAGTTAAAAAACAAAAACAAAGCCCCTCAGAAGTGCAAAAACATTACTTCTACTCCCTCATACTGGTCAAGTCATCCAGGTCACAGAGGAGGGGAATTAGGGACTCCATATTTTATAAACAGCAGTTTTGCAAAGAATTTGCAACATTTTACATATACTCTGAAACAAAGACATTCACAGTGAGAAGATACATACTTAATTCTCTTCTTCTCTTATAAATTTAACACAGCTCTGCAACTTATTGTTTTAAGGCCATAGGAAAACTAAGGAGTGTCACTGAACCTTACTTTCCTCACTTCTAAAATAGGGAAGAGTAATAGAGCCAACTCCACGGCATATAATTTTTAGCATGTTTAAGACTCTTCCAATGACATAGCACACAATGAATATTAGCATATTGCTATTATAATTTCTTTTCATCAAGTGTGAACTCATGATGGTAAAGTTTTGACTTACTGTTGAATGATAGGACAATCACCTTAGATATATTGATGAAAACCAGACCATATACAATACCTAAGAGGTGTCACTTTTGGGAAGCCAATGTACTATAAAGTATTTTTTCCCTCTCTTTATTTTTCCAGTCAGTGCACAATATACTTCTTGTTACTGAGAGACACCAGTAGGGAGGCTCAATGTAATTAAAAGATTGATCTTCTGGAAACAATGCTTAATAACAGGCATGAAAAAGTGAGAGTAATTCTGCATTTTCAAACACTGTCCTCAAGTTAATTTAACCTGAGCTGTTTGTGAACCACCTAGAAAGTCTGGGATCAATATGTCCAGGCTGAAATCAATGTACCAGAGAGAAGAGGAGACAAACTCCAATTGGCTAGTTCATTCAAATCAGTGGAGCCCTGTAGAAGAAGCACTTAGTGGAACATCCATTTTGTATGCTCCAGATGCTACCAGTTCAGATGTGCAAGGCCAATGTTTGTATTTTGCTTGTTCTCTAAATGAAAAAAAAAACTCAATTTCTGCATATATGCGTGCTTGCAAATATACATGAAAAAATTTACATATTACAAAATCAAAAAATGAGGGGCACCTGGGTGGTTCAGCTGGTTAAGCTTCTGCCTTTAGCTCAGGTCATAGTCCCAGGGTCCTGGGATCAAACCCAGGTTCTCTGCTTAGCAGGGAGTCTGCTTCTCCCTCTCCAGCTCCCCTTGCTTGTGCAGTCAAATAAATAAAATCTTTAAAAAAATAAAAAGTAAAAAAATGTAAGCGGTTCTGATCAAATCCTTCCTTCTTACACTTCAAAATCTATCCTCTAAACAAATAAACAACCCAAACAGACTATGAATAATAAAGTCTACCGGATTTGTTTTCACACTTTTCTCACCTAAGCATCTTTGGAACATCATCACATTTTCATTACTACTCTTTACATCTCTTTATTCTCTTTATGCACGCTTCTTGGCCAGCTTTTCTATACATTCAATTTTCCTCCAACATGGTTTCTCTTTTGTTCCATCAGTTTCTAGTAGTTGATAACTTTTCTTCAAACTATTGCAGTTTGACATTCATTGGGAACCAGGCACCAGAAAGCCCTGCATGAAAAGTTACTCAATTTTCTATAGTCCCTTTATCTCAATATTATAGCCACTTGGATATTTTTTCATTTTCTCTTCTCTTAATGAAAATATGCCCTAAAGACACATTAAGACTTCCCTTTTTAGACTGTTACCTTTAACACGAACATCAATATGTCAAAAGAAAAACATAAAGGCCAAAAAATTCCTGAGTGGTCATATAATTCAGTTTGTAAGAAATGTGAAAATGTTCGCTTTTGTAAGTCATTCAAGCCCGTAATAACCAATACTGAAATCAAGCAAAAAATACTTAACCCCCAGGTTTCAGTGATTTTTGCTAGGTCATCCAAATTGTGTGAAAATAGTGTTGCATGTAATATTTCAGTTTCAAAAACACAGCACAATTTTTGTTTCTTGAACATTTCTTTTCTTTTTATTTGATTGTGGGGGTGGATGTGGATCTATTTCATGCTCATTTTGCATTCAGATACATTTTAACAAAGTAGAAACATTTATTTTTCATGTGGGACATAGCACACACATTAGAACATATCTGTCTAGCAAATAAATTATTTACACGAAAATTTATATATGTCATCCTAACTTCCAACCGGCAGCTAAGAAGTGTATGAGAAATCTAAGAGCCAAGCTTAGAGGTTGGCACCAGAGAGCAACCTCAGACAATGATCTTATAGAAGTTCACCAGCTGGGAACAGAGACACGAAGAATGTCATGAGAAAAAAAATTAAGTTTCAGTTTTCTGATTTATGTATTAGAAAATGTAAGAAAGTTTTTCTACAATTACATTTTTCATTAAGAATAAAATGTAGACGAGAAAATCATCTAGGAACAGAACTCTCTTTAGAGGAATGAAATATGTTGAGGGATTAGAGAATCTCATACCAATAATTTAGCCACTAAGAATATTAAAATTTCTATTTATTAAATAGTGACTTCTCTGAACCTAGCAGACCATATGAGAAACATGAGGTACATACTTCCCAAAATGAATATTGGCAAACAAACAAAGAAAGTGTAAGATGGGCTACAGGGTTCTAAGGGAATATTTCTACAAAACATTCCACCTTATTTCCATCCTGAAATACTAAGGAACAGCACTTATTTTGACTCTGGAGAATTCAACATTTTTTTTATTTGGGTCTCTGGATTCTTTATCCATGTTGCCCATTTGAAAGACTAAAGTTCATTTTGTTCAAGACAAGACAGGTGAATCACTATCTGTGATCTTCTGATAAGTATAGGGAGAAAAGTTACCTAAGAGTTTCCCATCACTTTTTGGGAAGAGAGTGCATTGTCTCACTGGCATTAGTACAGCACTTTGTACTTTTAAAGAGATTACAAATACATTATGCCATTTGATCCTCACGAAAACCCTCTGAGATAGGCTGGACACTTTAAAGACAAAGAAATCGGCTCAAAGAGATTTTCTAACAAAGCTTGTTAGTTAGTGGCAAAATTAGATCTCCTGATGCTTGGCCTGTGCTCTTTCTGCCACACTGAAGGCTTAGCTGAACGAGTTGAAAGAAAAATTTTTCTAAGGCCTGCAATACATCATTTTTAGAAGTTTATTGCTTTCTTATTATTTAAGATTTAAAAAAAAACTGCTCACTTTAGATACATTGGAAAATCTTGAAAATATAAATTAGATGAAACTCAGCAATAATGTCAATGCCTGAGGAAAACTGGTGTCAGGTATATGTTCATAGATGTTTATTAGTTGACGTCATGTGAAGGTTATAGTTCAATTTCATATTGATAGTATCAATTTCTATTTATATTGGCAACATGTTTTCACACTGAATATTTTTCAGAAATTTAAAAAATACATAATATTTTAACAACTGGACACACGATCGTAATTTTTTCCAATGATTGTCAGACAACCATACTCTCTCTTACCTTTCACATCATCAATAATAAGTAATAAAGAACCTTAGGATTACTTTTACTTTTAAAAATTAGAATTAAAAAGAAACAAAAAAAATAAATAAAAATTAGAATTACTGGTCATAAAATGTTTTTAAAAATCATTGCTACAAACTCTTTTATGTTTTCCTAAACCCTGTATCAATTTACTTCTCTATCAGTGTAGGTGAATACCCAGTGTTACATGTATATTTTAATTTAATGTGCCAATTTTTGACATTTCACTGTGACAAAATCTTATAAGTTAAAAGGTTGACTTTGCTTCCAGCTCTTCTTCCTCATAATTAGGAACTTTCATTCTTCCTGGTTAAGTCACTAGGAAAAAATAACTGCCTAAACATTATTTTCCTTATTTTAGAGTAGTATAAAAACAATATCACATTTTATATAGTCTTCTAAAACTCATTTCTTGACTTATAGTTTCACCCATGTAGATGTATGTGTCTGTCATTCAGTGACTTTTCATTGTATAATTAGTATTCCATTGTATAAATATACAATTTATTTATTGATTCTTCAGCACAGGAACATTTGACGTATTATTAGTTCTCCTTCATTACTTCTAATGATATAAACAGTCTTTTTTTATTCAATGATAATTTATTTTTCTGAATTTAGTTTGCTATGTGCTGTTCCCTGCAAAGATAGGGCAACCACACAACATCCCTGAGGCCCCAGTTGCAGACCTGAGTATTATCCATAGGCAACAGAATCCATCAGAAGTCTACGAGAAATCTCCCAACTGGGCCAGTATTTCATTTTTAAATAGTCATCCAGCTCTTCCTTACAGACTCAGAAAGATATTCCTTCTTTCCCACCTGGGAAAAGTTAATAGCAATGCTTTGAAGAATACTTTGAAGCTACTCTGTCCCCATTGTCTGAGAGAACTTGAACTTTAAGTGGCCACAGGGTACAATTTCCAGGAGCATGGCTTCCGTGTCATTTTCTGGGAGTATGGCCACTGTTCGCTCAGCTGTTCCTCAGAGGGTCTCCTTGGGCTGCCATTCTACCTGTGGGAGAGCTGCCATTCTACCTGTGGGAGATCCAAACATGATGGTCTGCAAGCCTCTCTCATGGCCAACACAACAAGGTTCCTGTCTGGCTTCTGGTGCAGGGAGGTTTGGTCATTCTTTTTATCAGCTTCTCAATAATGCAAACTCCAGGTTTGAACTGTAGAAATCTCAGCTCCCATAACATCTTCTAAATCGTGCACTAGTAATACACTAGTTCATCATCTTCTTCATACAAGTTAGCTTTCTTCTCTGCCCATCACTGGGCTTCATCCAAAGCACAAAGCTCTTGGCCTGAATACATAATTCTATTTCCAACTGCTATAGTAGAGCCGCCATCTCTGAGGGCAGTGGTGGTCACTGCAGGTACAATGTGCCCAACAGGCACCCTGAAGACACACTGCACCAGACTGCAGCTGTAAGGGCCAGGATTTGAGAACCCAGGCTACTGGCCAAGAGCCTTTTGATGCACTGCCAATCCTTTGCCATCCCTTAACAGAGTCTCCCTTATGGGCACTGCTGTTCTTCTGTCTTGCCTTGCTATGAACATTCTTGTACATGTTTCCTGATGCACATTTCCATAAATTTCCCCAGAGTAAGTAAATGGAATTATTTACAGCATGTCACTCTTGAGACGAGGCATTAAACCAGTTTAAAATAATTACGTTTGGGATGCCTGGGTGACTCAGTGGTTGAGTGTCTGTCTTTGACTCACGTCGTGACCCTGGGGTCCTGGGATCGAGTCCTGCATCAGGGTCCCTGCAGGGTGCCTGCTTTTCCCTCTGCCTGTATCTCTCAAGAATAAACACAAAAAAAACCTTTAAAAAATAAAACAATTATGTTCATAGAACTAGGTACACACAACTTTCTTCATTGCTGTATTTAAGACAAGAGGACAAGAAACTTTGTTTTTTCTTTTGTTTTTGAATCATCAAAAAAAATCAGTATCTAGGTTAAAACTAGTTCTTATTTTCTTTGGATTTTGTTCCTAAAGTTTATTTCATGTCATCAGAGCCTAGTTGTAATTTGTGTTCTGGACTATGACATTAAAACATAAACTGGGATGCCATCTTAGCATAGCAGTAGAATAACCTAGGGAAAATCACTTTGCATGACCTGTCCATGGGTTTTTGAAGCAGAAAGAGTGGTGCACTTTCGTCATGCATTATAAATATTTATTCAACATTCCCTTGGTGTTGGAATTTAGACTCAGGCAACAGTAGGATGAGCAAAAATGGAAGGGTGAAGTCTGGATATCCCAGCAGGTCCACAAGATGATGTAAGTGCCAGGTGTCAGAACACAGAATCAAGGAAAGAGTAAACTGTTTCAGAGAGGGTACTCAGAGATTAGTGATCATTTGAGTGTTTGAGGACAAGGAGTCCCCAAATCACCCAAGCAAATGGAGTCACCATTCATCAACAGACTAACCCAGCTAAGATCTAGAGCACCTTGCTATTCAGGCAAGGTAGACAAATCAAGGGGAACTCACTTGGAAGGCAACTGAAAGCGCACCACAGAATCATGGGTGCATATTCTAAAAACTTAAAAACAGGCCTCATGAATATGATGAGATAGAGAAAATTGTATTCATAAAAGTGCCTCTTAGGGAGAATACTATATTTACTTGAAAGGCCAGCAGCAACTATTCTTAGGACAAAAAGCTCAACACTAAAGGCATTAATAATGGCCAAGATTTTACAGAAAGGAATAAATACAATTCTATCAGAGACAAGAGAGAGAGAGAGGGAGAGAGAGAGAGAGAGAGAAAGTTGATAGGAGAAAGTAGATGAGGAAGGAGAACAGATTACAGAATTCAAAAACACTTTCTACCACTGCTTCTAGAAGTCTTCAGCAAAAAATATTTCAATGAAGTACACATGTAGATAGATTTTTTAAATCAAGTCTAGTAAAGGCTGAATTTCAAATTTGGGTGGAGGCAGAGTAGAACCAAAACAGGATGAGAAGATGTGAAAGCTGGAGATGAATGCAACCCAGGGAAAATAAATAAGGATCTTTAAACTACCATGAGAATAGCTTTGGTCTACTGTCAACTGTGGAAATGGTATGCAAATTAGTTCATTCAGATCTACAGGAAGACGGAAGCTCTTAGCCAAGTCCTGCTTTGCACAGGGAACCTGCAAGTACACGAATCCTACCCAAAAACTGAAGTGCTGAGATTAATACAGGATCCTTGGCAAGACTGATGCTGGATTCTTCTGACGAACAATCTAAACCATAAGTTTCTTGTGTACTCCACACTTGGATTCCAAATTTTCTCCAGGGCCAAGAGCTGATTTGAGCTCATAGGAGTAAGGTAGACTGGGTAATTATGTTACAGTGAAAATACTTCAGGCAACAGATCACATTCATAGCACACGTCTCACGATGGACATGTGGAATCAGTATAAATGCCAAAAACTGCTTAAAAAGACATCCAGTACTAAAGACTGAAGTTTACATATATAGAATATGGACTGTTTTTGAAGGTTAGCCTCATGAGGTTTTGAAATAGTTTTCCTATTTTTGTTAAGTTTGGATTAAGATAAACCTATTACTTATGAACCAGGTGAAGGAAGGCATTAAAGATATGTCATGTGGAATGCACAATGAAAAAAATTGAAAACAAAAACACAACAACCCTTCCAAAGACAAAAAGAGAGAATAATGAGAGGTATTGGGGAGGGACCAGGTGGCAAAAGAGCCAAAGAGATTGCGACATCCAGCCAGAGGATTGGTTTTCTCATGGATTTAGTTTTGCCACCCTTCTATACCTGACATGCTTTTTATTAAATGCTACAAGTAACCCTTAATATAGCTAGGTTAAAAAATAGGGGGGAAATGAAAGGTAAGACCCCACTCAACATCCTATTCTACTGATCGAAAGATTTTTTTAAATCACCATAGATCCTTCCCTTCTCTTGTAAGAAAAACAAATTTAAGGTCATCTTTGTCCTTGTGTATTTGTCTACCGACCACTAGTTCTGTTTCCCTTCTCCTCCCTCCTCTTATATCTTGACCACCTGGTTGTCCTCCCTTCCCTCTACCCTAGTCTGATGCTGGGGTATGTGAGTTTCCTGTTCAGACTTTAAATGAGTACTCTAGAATGTTCTAGCCTTGGATGTATGTTTTCCCACACTATTCTTTCTATTGAGAACAGCAGAGTATCAAGGTCAAGAACACATCATTTGGAACCACTCTGCATGGGTTCAAATCTTGAGTCTAACACATACATAGGACTGTAACCTCTGACAATTACTGATTACCTCTGGGACTTTATAAAAGGGTGACAATAATAGTATCTTCCTCTCAAGGAACATAAATGCTATACTTTAAAAGTATAACAAATGCTTAGAACAATGCCTTGCACACAGCACTGTGAAATCTTTGGCTTTATTACCATGATGCTTAGAGAAAAAAAGAAAAACACACATATCCACTTCTCTATCTTCATTTGTTTATTTATTTATTTTAGAGAAAGAGAGAAGGTGCACAACCAAGAGAGGGAGAAATAGAGAACACCTCAAGCAGACTTCATGCTGACTGTGGAGCCTGAGGTAGGGCTCAACCTCATGGCTATTGAGAACACTTCCTGAGCCATAACCAGGAGTCAGACGCTTAACTGACTGAAACAAATTTAAGGCCATCTTCCTTGTCCTTGTGTATTATTTGTAACCTGGGTGCCCCACACTCACTCCTCTATTTTCAGATTCATGCCATTTTGAGAATAACCTTTGATTCTTTTTCTCCAATTATTCAGCTATAACCTCACTTCTAAGCTGCTAAATTCCTGTCGCATATTGTCACCAGATAGTTCTGCTAGTACCTGCACTTAACATGCTCCAAACTAAAGTCTTTTTTTTTCCCTCAGACTCTGTCTTGTTTTTTAAATAATATCACAATTGTTCCATTCACCCAATCTCAAAATCTACTCAACTTAAACTGCTTATTCTTCAATTTCCCTATCTCATCTGTATGAGTTCTAGTTATCCTACTCAGATATACCCCTCATATGTGTCTACCTGATTTTTTTTTCCCATTTCTTTTTCACTACCTGAGTTCACACACTCCTAACTGCTTATATGAATTACTGCCATAGCCTGTGAACTGGTCTCCCTTCCTCTAGTCTCTTTGTTCCTAGAACATACCTTCCACATGAGCAGCAAATCATCATGTTAAAACCCAATCTGCCCTAATTACTCCCTTGCCCAAATTACATTAAATTTACAACTATTTAATAGTACTTTAAAGCTCATTAGGTAGATTTTCAAGATGCTTTATGATCTGCCCACTAGGTATGTCTTCACATTTGTCTTCCATGACAATCAAAGCTTTCTCTTTTTCAGTCACGTTCACAGCTCACAGCTTCCCAATCACACCTAGTTTTCTCATCAAGGTGTATGTTTGATGACTAGGATGTATTTCCTCATTATTAAATTTTAGTTCATCAAAATTTGTTTAGTTTACATTTTGCTCAACATTTAAAACCTAAGCCAAATTCCTTTTATGGCATGAACCTTTTCTGTTTCCCCTGTTTCATTAAATTCAATATTTCAACCCCTGCTTCATTAGATTAAGCCTTTCTTCCCTCTCCAACACTAGAACTTATTTAGAATTGATAAAAATTGCCATACTATATACCTGAGAATACCTACTATATTCTTTAGACTGGGCCAGGTAACTTATAATATTATCTACATTATTTATAATATCCCTATAACATAGGTAAGTATGATTATCTCAATTTTCATACATTGAATTTGAAGATGAGGGGTTAAACAAGTTACCCAAACACATTCCTAATAACACAGAAACAAAGAGCCATATCAAATATATGCATCTCTCAAATCAGTGCTCATTTCATTATCATTTATTTCAGTGTTCTATGAAGGAGCATCTACTAGAAGCACCTTGAGGTGCTTACTAAAATGTAAATTCCTAGTCTGTTAAGGAAGGGATAAGAAATTGGCATCTTTAATAATTTCCCCAGGTGATTCTCATGCTCTGACAATTTTCAAAACAGTGCCATAGTGCATAGAACCTCTCTTTTATTACCTTGATTATTGTATATATTAAATTCAGTGGTGAACTAGTTTCTTGAGGGCAAGAATCATGCCTTATTTCTCTCTGCCAAAGTTCATAGCATAGTGCCTTATACATAATATATACTCAATAAATTTTAGTTGAATTATTGCCAGTTTCTGTGTTTCACCATAGCAGAAATTATTACGAACCTGTTAACAGTCAGTAATGTATTTTTTTTATTTGGCAAGCTCTGAATGTTGAGGCCTTGATTTAGAATATACACATATAAACACAGTCACATATATATTAATTATAGAACATTTGGAAGAATGCAGAAAAACAGAAGAAGAAGATCACCCAAAACAGGGTCTTATTTCATATTTACATATTTAAGTATTTCTTCTGTGTACATGTCACATATATAAGGAAATTGTATATATAGATATGTGCATATATATTTTTCTTTCGAAAAGTGAAAATAATTTTTATCAATTTTTATTTGATGCAAGATCCGATGCCACTATTTAAGTGCAACTATCTGTATAGTGACCTTTTCTTTGTATACCTTTGAAACTTTAACACAAGAATGAAATTTATTTTTTCCCATTTTTCTTCACATATCGAAGAGAAATTCTGTCTACCAAAGGTGGAAAAGGCACATTATACTAAGAGTCACAAATAGGGAGTGTTTAAGCAAAAGATAGCAGATTCGGTAACTCATTATCTCTTCCCTAAGAAGTCCATGGTAAGAACAGTAAAAGAAGACAAACTTCCCTAAAAAAGCAATAGAAAAAAAAAATGGTAGCAAAATCTTCTTAGAAATGGTACAGCAGAAAGACAGCAATTGACTTGGTAAATGCAAATAGCTAAGACCCGGGGAAGCAATAAGGAAAATTAAGAGGCAGCACAAATTGTGCTAAAGGTCCCCAAGTGTTCAGAGAAAATTCACTTCAAGTACTTCAAGTAGAAACAAAGGTGGGCCTGAAAACAAGTGGATTGGTCTAAGATTGATCCCCAAATCTCTCCTAAGAGTTCACATAGCACAGTAATAACATGACCCGAAACTGAGCATAAGACCAGAGGAATATGCTCTCAAAAAAGTATTAATTGGATGCATGACTCAACATCATACACAAAAATAAACGCAAAATAGACAATCTCCCCCCAAAAATAAGACCTAAAGCCATAAAACTTTTTTAAAGATTTTATTTATTTGAGAGAGAGAGAGAGAGAGAGAGGCAGAGACACAGGCAGAGGGAGAAGCAGGCTCCATGCAGGGAGCCCGACGTGGGACTTGATCCTGGGTCTCCAGGATCACACCCTGGGCTGAAGGCAACACTAAACCACTGAGCCACCCGGGGGCTGCCCTAAAGCTATAAAACTCTTAAGAGAAGCCATAGGGCTAAATATTCATGACCCTGGATTTGGCAACAGGTTCTTGGGTTGATCCCAAAAGCATAAGCAAAAAAATAAATACATAAATTGAATTTGTTGAAATTAAACACTTTTGTGCAAAGGACTTTACGAAGGGAAAAGATAACCTACAAAATTGGGTGAAAATATCTGCAAATCATGTATCTGATTAGGTATTAGTAGCCGGTATATATAATGCACTCTTTAAATTCAGCAAAAGAGGCATCTGGGTGTTAGTTGGTTAAGCATCTGCTGTAGGCTGCGGTTGCAATCTCAGGGTCCTGGGATCCAGCCCAGTGGCATAGGGCTCCCTGATCCACAGGGAGTCTCCTCCCTCTCCCTCTGCCCCTTCTCCCCTGCTTTTTTTCCTCTCTCTCAATGTGGATGAAATATTTTTAAAAAATAATTTCAGCAACAAAATACAAACCACCTAATTAAAAAAATGGACAAAAGACTTCAATATTTCTCCAAAGAAGGCATACAATTGGTCAATGAGCAAATAAAAATGCTGAATATATCATTACAGAAATGTAAATTAAAAGTGCAAGAGATACAGGTACAACTTCGCACCTACTAGGAAAGTTGGGGAAGAACAGGAGTGGGGAAGGGAGGAATGAGGAGGGGAGGAGGAGAAGAAAAATAAATTGAGTGTTGGCAAGGATGTTGAAAATTAGAAACCTCATACATTGTTAGTGGGAATGTAAAATAGTTAAGCCACCTTGGAAAAAGTTTGCTCACAAGGTTAAACAGGGTTGCCATATGACCGCTATTCCACTCCTCAACATATATTCCTAAATATATTTTTAGGTATATACCTAAACTATTTGAATACAAATATATGTACCTAAATTTTCAATGAAGCGCTATTCACAAGTAAAAGGTGAAACCAACCGAAATACCTTTCAGTTGATACATAGGTCAGCAATACATATATATGTAAATATATATATATATTTAAGATTCAGCCACAGAAAAGGATGAAATGCTGCTAGTGATACAAAACATTATGCAAAGTGAAATAAGCCAGACATAAAAGGTCACTTACTGCATGATTCTATTTCTAGAAAATATCTGTAATAATTAAATCCATAGAGACAGAAAGCAGACTGGTGGTTGTCACAGGCTGGAGAGAAAGGGAAATGCGTAGTAACTGCTTCATGGGTTTGGAATTTCCTTTTTGCACTGATGCAAATGTTTTGCAACTACATAGAGGTGGCAATCATACAACATTGTAGACACACTAAATGCCAATGAACTGTCAACTCTAAAATGGTTAATTTTATGTTATGTGAATTTAACTTTAATAATTTTTAGGAGTTACTTTTAAATAATAAAGGATTCTTAGACAGAAGGACATCATGCACAATTGTGGTTTGCTGTACACTATGAAAATAGGCAAGTTAAAGTAAATTTACATATTAAATGAAATCCTCATCTCTCTTTCCAAATTCGGTTCCTCCAGAATCCTGAAAACAGTATTTTTAAAACTTCAAGAAGGAACATAAAAGATATTTTTGTGTGTGAGAAATTTAACTAGCCCTAAAGAAAAGGCATGAAGACACACAAAGCATATTAAGCTGAATTGTGCAGCCAGATCATCCTCCAGTAAAGTCCTCGGTTGATGACATTCACAGGCAGGTAACTTGTAATAAACTCTATGGGGCCTTACACTTAAATGAGTCAATAGTAGTGGACAACCTTTCACAGGAAAAGCAGCAATCAAAACACAGAAACAAACAAAAAAAAAAAAAAAAAAGGAATTTACACCAGAGAGGGAAGACAAGACATCTCATAAAAGAGAAGATACCAAAAGAATTAAATGAGAATAGGGTGGTTAAAAAAAAAAAAAAAAAAGCAAGAACAAACAACAGTGATACTGACACAGTTTTGTATACAAAACCCATTGAAAGAATAGATAAAATTCTCAATAGAAACTTGGGACATTAAATTTGAATAAAATTCTAAGCAAACAGGTAAAATTAAAGAGAAGTAGAAAATATAAATCATCTGGGAAGAATTCAAAATTGAAGTGAGAAAAAGGAGGGAAATAATCAAATGCCTAATTAACAATATTTATATTTGAGAATTGAATTCTTCTCCTTTGATTTTCTTCTATGCCCTTTCCACTCAGGATTTTTCTCCCACTTTTTCTGTAGCTCCTATTAAAGTCACCCATCATCTAGGTCCAATATACAAAGTCCAATTTTCAATCTTCATCTCCCTGGAACTCTTTGCGTCATCATTGGATAGAGTGGCTTACTCCTTCCCTCCTAAAATTCTTTTGTCATGGGAAATCCAGGAAACCACTCTCTAGGTTCTCCCAACACCTGCCTTAGGAGCTCCATTTTAGTCTGTTTCACCAATGCTGTACTCTTTGGGCCACACCTGGACTGCTCCATGAACCTCCGCTTGACTGACACTTCCTTCATTGTTTCATTCAATCCCAAGGCTCTAAATAGCATTCCCAGGCTGATGATTTTTCAAAATGTACAGCCTTAATCCAGAATTCTTCCACGAATTATATCTTTCCAGATCTAATTAGCTATTCAACTTCCCCAGTTAGATATCTACGAAAAATGTCCAACTTGCAAGTTTTAAAACCAGATTTATTATGTTCAACCCTCAAACTTGTTCCTTCTCCAGGCTTCCCTATTTTAGTAAAGGGCAGTAGCATTCTTCCTGTTACTCCAGCCAAAGTTCTTGGCTGTTATTATCCATTTTCTCTCACATTTAAGATCCAATTCATTGGCACTTCACATTAGATCTCCCTTTAGAAAATGTTCAGAATCTAACCATTTATCTTTTCCCCCTGTACCCACTGTGGTTCAAGCTACAATATTTCTCATCTGAATTATCATAGTTGCCCCTTGTCTTGCCTCATTCCTAGCAATCTTCTTGCCCTTTATTATATCTTCTACAAAGAAATCTAGGCATCATTTAAAATGTAAGCTAGAATATGCAATTCCTACATAAAAATAAAAAACTCCAGTTGACTAATAATACACTATATGCTGATTAAATTGCATTTACATTTTTAAAAATCTCCAGTTGATTCCCATCTCACTGAGAATAAAAGCCAATGGCTTTACAAGGATTTACAAGACACCACATAATCTCTCAATTTCTACTGTTACCTTGTCAAATCTACTATAACACACCAGCTTTCTTGAAGTCCCTCCAATATGTCCAGTATATTCAGCCCTTGGTATCTTTTACTCTTGCTTTCTCACTTCTTTCAGATACTTTCTTGAATGATATTTCATCAGGATGACCTTCACTGACTATGCTTTTTAAAAAAATTTGTTTTATTTAAAGGTTTCATACAAATAATAAAAATTTGAGTAATACTTTAGTTTGCCAAGGAGGATCCCAGAATCCCACCACTCATTAAAAAATTATTAAATGATCAGCTTTTGGGGCAACTGCCCTTGGAAATAAAGATATATGTATTTAGGATAACTAGAATGCTATTTCTTATGAAAATTTTTATTTTAATAATGGAACAGTGAAATGAAACCTTTTTTTAACCATGGGATAAATGATTACCATGATAGCTAATATTTTTCAAAATACCATAAAAGGTTTAAGAGAAATTTTGAAAATCATTACAAAGATGAAGTTTTTAGACAAAATACTGACGAGTAAAAGTATTTGCAGATGAAGTGCCTGGAAAGGGATTAATATCCAAAATATATTTAAAAAACCTTATACAACTTAACACCAACCCCCCCCCAATCCAATTACAATATAGGCAAAGGGCACAAACACACATTTTTGCAAAGACACACAGCCAGCATATGAAAAGATACTCAATTATCTGAAAAGATGCTAATCACTAGGGAAATACAAATCAAAACCACAATGAGATACCATCTGACATGCACCAAAAACAAAACCAAAAAACAAGTAGTAGCAAGTGTTGGCAAGGATGTGGATAAAAGGGAACACTTAGGCACTGTTAGTGGGAATGTGCAGTGATACAGTCACTGTGGAAAACAGTATGGAGGTTCCTCAAAAAATTTAAAATCGGAATACCAAATGATCTAGTAATTCTACTACTGGGTATTTATACAAATAAAACAAAAACACCTATTTGAAAGATATATGCAGCCCTATGTTTATTGAAGCATTATTTACAATAACCAGGATATGAAAGCAACCCATCTCCATCAATCCATAGATGAATAAGATGTGAGATAGATATATATACACACACACACA
The DNA here is from genome assembly GCF_053574225.1 of Canis aureus. Lineage (NCBI taxonomy): Eukaryota > Metazoa > Chordata > Mammalia > Carnivora > Canidae > Canis > Canis aureus. The sequence goes on from NC_135621.1 coordinate 54,208,325, forward strand.
CACACACACGGAATATTAGCCATAAAAATGCAATTTTCCCATTTGCAAAAATATGGATGGCTCACAGAGTATGATGCTAAGTGAAATAAGACACTATATGATTTCACTCTTATGTAGAATTTAAAAAAACAAAGTAAACGAAGAAAAAAAGAGACAAAAACAAACTTAAATACAGAGAAATCGTGATAACCAAGAGATAAATGAGAAGATGGGCCAAATGGGTGAAGGAGGTTATCATAATGGGGCAGTAATGTACACAATAATTGAATTATATTGTACACCTGAAACTAACTTATGGTATATTAATTGTATTTCCATAAAAAATGGTTTTTTGATGTTTCAGATTTAGAGGTCTCAATATAGTTCTTGCTCTATTGATATAATCATATCTCTTTTATTTTAGTACTTTTATTTTGTCCTATCTCCCAAGTTTTATGAATTATATTATTGATTTTTATAATATCAGCGTGTTTAACGTTTACAGCCCATTCTATAACCATAGTTCTCATGGCTCTTTAGTTTTGACTCAATGTTTAAATAGATTCAGCGCTGATTATCAGTTACCCAGCTTACCATTCTGGATTTTTAAATTTATATCCATGTTTTAATGGGTTGGATTTCCTTTTTTGTTTCAAGAAGGAAGCCTGGGTGGTATATTCCCTGGGCTCTTTTATGTTTGAGGATGTTTCTCTGCTGATGTTTTATTTGAGCTAGATCTTCGCTGAGTATAAGGTTTTGGATCACTTTTCATTTACTAATACATGCTTCTCTGTTATATTCTCCCATTGAAAGGTGTGGTGGATTCATCTGATGTCAGCTTAGTCCCTCTTTGCCTTTTTCTTCTAATGCTTCCATCCACCCAGATGACTGATAACATAGGTATACATTAATGGCAATTATTTTGTATGACTTTTTTTTTTAAAGATTTTATTTATTTGTTCATGAGAGACACAAACAGAGAGAGAGAGGCAGAGGCAGAGGGAGAAGCAGGCTCCATGCAGGGAGACTGAGGCGAGACTCGATCCCGAGACTCCAGGATCACACCCTGGGCGGAACGCAGCACTAAACCACTGAGCTACCCGGGGTTCCCTTGTATCACTTTTCATGTATTAGACTACATCCTTTCAATATTAAATGCTCAACTTCCTTTATTTTAGGGCAATTTTATATCATATTTTTCAAGTATAGTTCTGTTCTATCCATTGAATTTCTATTCCAGAGACACAGCTATTCTCATGTTAGATTTTTTTAAAGATTTATTTATACATGAGAGAGTGGGGGGGAGGGGTGGGCAGAGACACTGGCAGAGGGAGAAGCAGGCTTCATGTAGGGAGCCTGATGTGGGACTCAATCCCCGGACTCCAGGGTCATGCCCTGAGCCAAAGGCACCGCTCAACTGCTGAGCCACCCAGGTGTCCCCTCTTGTTAGATTTTTACTGGCTATCTTTCATATCTGTTATATTCTCTATATTTTTAATTTATTGGTTATTTTAACATTCTTTAGGATTACCTGAAATCTTTCATATAGCCTATTCATGCTCTTTCAGATCTATCAATTCTGTTATTTGTTTTCAGTTTACTAGTTTGCCTTGTCAATTGGCTTTCTTATTTCTGCAATTTCCTCTGTAATTTCATTCTTAAGTTAGTATCTCATTTTGGCAGATTAGTATTTTTACTCAGTGGTTCAACATCACGGAGCACTTGTGAAGCAATACCTTGCATGTTTTGGGTTTATGTTATTTCAAATTGTGTTCTTTTCCTGAATGAATTGTATTAACTCTTTTCATCCTTTCTTCCTATGCAGAAACTACCACCCACCACTTCCCAATGTTGATTCTCTTCTTCCCTCCTAAATACTTTAAGTCTAATTTTAGGCACATGGATGCCTGAATTAATTTTTTCCAGCCTCCACTGGAATTAGGTATGGTTATGAGGTTATGTTCTGGCCACCTGAACATAATTAAAAATGTCTTTAATTTATGTAAAGTTAACCTGTAAGAGGTGGAATATGCCTTCTTTCCTTTCTTCCCTTTTCCTGCCTAAAATGTAAATACAAGGATGAAAATTGATAGCTCATTTTGAAGCTGTAACCACATGTTGAAGCTTCAATATCTGATTATACTGTTCACAGCTCTAAAAAAATCTGAGCATCTACATACAGACTTCCAACATGACATTAAAAATCTTGTTTCACTTAGCATAATACTCTCTAGCTCCATCCATGTCATTGTATTAACACTAAGTGAAGTCAGAGAAAGGCAAGTACCATATGATTTCACTTATGTGAAATTTAAGAAACAAATGATCATAGAAGAAAAGAGGCAAACCAGGAAACAGACTCTGAACTACAGAGAACAGACCAATGGTGTGTGTGTGGGGGGGGGGGGGGGAATGGATGAAGGGGATTAAGGAGCTCTCTTGTCATGATGGGCACTGGTTTGGATGTTTGGAAGCCCTGAATCACTATGCTGTAGCTCTAAAACTAATATTACACAGTATTGTTAACTGTATTTCAAATAAAAACTTTAAAAATCGTTAAGCCGCTGTTACTTTGGCATTTCTTTTGATTGCAGCTGAAACTAATCCTAACTGATCAGCTTTTTCCATTCCTTCCTTTCTCTCTCTCTCCTTATTTCTCTTTCATTTCTGGTCACATCTCTGTATAATTTCATGCCACTTTTCTTCATTTTGCTCATGCTTCACAGCTCTGTTGAGGCCTATGTTGGCTGTCATGTACTGTGGGAGAGGTTTCTGTTATTCCCTTTAGAGACCTCTGGTTTCCCTTCTGAGCTATAGTCTGTGAGCAAGGCTCAGTGTTCTTTCTGTCCATTCTTCTGTAGCCTGATGACTGGATCACGTGTGTGGAAGTGGGGACATCTGAGGCAGTGTGCCACCTCGGAGGGACAGGAAAACAGGCTGCAGTATTCAAATGTGACTCTAGCATATGCTAGCAGTGTGACACTGTGTAAATTATTCAATTTTGCTATGCCTTAGTTTCCCCATCTGTAAAGATGCATAAAACACCTATAACATCTGTTATGCAAACCAAGTAAGATAGTGAAATAAAAAGGCTTATAAGTTCAATTGGGACATTTAGAGTGTTGTATTAGAGTTTAATTTCATTATCATAGGTGAACTCTAATGCTTTTTCTTCGCTTTTGTTACATGTATACTGAATACACCCTCCCCAGCTAAGGTACATCATTTTACCAAAATAGGTATCCTTGATCTTGAGGTTTTGTATCCATCTCCATTAGCTCTATGCCCTCCACAGAGCCTAGTGTGCAGAGTCTTTTATTGAATTCTATATGCGTATTATTTATCTCATAGGTATTAAAATCTTTCTAGTTTGCTTTGGTTCAGATTCCAGGTGGGGAATGATCTTGAAGAGTAGAAGCTCATCTCTACCTAGCGGCCTTCAGTTTCAACCATAGCAGGACTCTTGTAATTATGCCATAAATCATGAGTAAATATTATTTAAGGTTCATGACTTCTCTCTGCTTTAATAACATTCTACAAACTTTACATCACAGAGCTATAATTCTGACTTGTTATTCCATCTTCTATCATAGGTCTCAGAGAATGTCTACAAACTCCCCTTGCGTCTCCACGTTATTATTTTCATTTGGACACTATGCTCTTGGAAGTCACAGATGTTAAGATCACTGGGATAGCAGGAAAAACTGAGTCCAGATAACCCTATTCCAGCCCAGTACTCCATTCACTACTCAATCTTTCCGAAGTCCTCTGTGAGGCATTCTGTATTTGACAACTGTGGGGTCTAAAACAGTGAAATAAATAAAGGTACAAAATAATGACACAAAAATCCCCATCAGAAATTGAAATATTTAACCATTTGTCCTGCTCTACATCTCCCTTATTTAATTGAATTGGCTGATATTTCTTTTCAACAAGCAAGCTCTATTCCTTCCGTTAGAAAAATAACTACAGAATGACTCATGATCCAAGAGCAATTGGCACAGATTTGAAGGCACATTTGCAGTGAAGTATTTTTAAATTGTAGATGAATTCTCTTTGCACTCTGTTTTTTTGTTTTCCTGACCCAGAAAGCATAAACTCTGCTTTGTTATATATTAAGCTGTCAGCTTTGACCCCATTTTAGATTTGGTGGTGGATTGTTTATTGTCTACCCCTCCCATTCATTTTTGAAGTAAAAAAAATCATTTTGTATAAATTCAATATTTAAAAAATTAATCAAATAACATTTACTTTAAAAATCAAATACATAAAACTCTAAGTTATTTTTTTGCCTACAGAGATAAATATTGGGAAGATTTGGATAAGGTGGCCTCAAATGTATTATTTCTGTCTTTCAGTAATTCTATTCCAATACACACACACATACAGAGGTGACAGGTGAAATTGGTAGCAGAAACAGAGAGCTTTCCATGACTCCACAGACTAGACTATACCAAGTGAGGAGAAACACTGAAAAGTAGCAGAAATGGACATTTCTGGACTTGCAGAATTCTGACAAGATGATCTCGTGTCATGTCATTCCTGGAAGACAAACAATGAGTCTATGATATATACTGATAATATGCCCAGATTTGGTTACTTCAAGAATCCTTCCTTCAGGATTTTCTTCTTTTGAAAAAATAAGGAATTCTATAGCCTTCAAGGAAAAGCAGCAATAGGAATAGCCATTTAGTTTTTTTCCCAAACATTATCATTAAAATAAACACTAAGAAAAATGAGACAAAGCAAAACGCCATTACAGAGAAGAACAGAATGAGTGTGGTTATCACACTTGGGAATTTTAGTTTTGCCAAACTGAAAATATATTAGCTTCTGTGGATTAGCTGCAGTGGACATAAAGTAGAATACATTCCAGATTTTTTTCTTCAAATTCCTAACAAGCCTTGGTAACAGATGTTTTTATTCTTGAAAATTATGAACGTGATCAAGATTGATTAAATAGGCTAATTACATAGTACATATATTGTTCTGTTTACCTCCCAAATATTTATTACAGTAGGTTAATAAAAAGGCTCTTCTTGTTGTCAAATTTGCTAAGATCTGGTTTTACAGCTCATCAAAATTCTACAATATTCAGAGCCATAGGACACTCAGAATGAAAATAAAGATAAAAACAAGAACCAAGTAATAATTACTGAGGACTTAAATATGTTCAACTTGTATGTTCTATTTAAGTAAATAGAAATTATTGATATAATACCGCATCCACTTAGTCTTATTTTTTTTTTGGGGGGGGGGAATGGGGGGTGGTTGGCCACATAGGAAATTTTACAAACCATGGAAACAGAATTCTCAAGTTTGCACTTAAAATAATTAATCTGCAACTCATATCCATATTAAAATCAGTCTGATATTATCTACCCACTTCCTCTGAGCCAGCTTTCTCCTTGATCTTTTTCAGTCTTGCTTCCTCCCTAAATACAATACTCAAACCACAGTTTGTAAAGTCTGTAAAGGTCTTTCATAATTTTTCTGAAACCTATCTCTGCAATGTCCTGTGTATTTTTTCCAATGGTGTCCGTTCTATTGTTCATAAATGTTGCTACTTCAAAAAGTCATTTCCCCCAGGGGTGCCTGGGTGGCTCAGTTAAATGTATGCCTTTAGATCTGGTCCTGGGGTCCTGGGAATGAGCCCCACATCAGGCTCCCTGCTCAGCAGGAGCCTGTGTCTCCCTCTCCCTTTGCTCCCCCCATCCCCACTTGTGCTCTCTCTCTCTCTCTCTCTCTCTCGTCTCTCAAGTAATAAAATTTTTTTAAAAATTGATTTCCTCAATCAGGCACATGGATATACTCTTTTTCCATCACATGCTCTCAACTATTACGTTTTAAAATTGGAGATATTTCTAGATACAAGAAAGATGAGGCTTAAACAGTAATATAATTAACCCAAATGATAAAGTCTAAAAATGGGGCAGTGTTCAAGATTAGTTGATTGAGAAATTCACTAATATTATCAGGTGTTCAGGCTCGAGTAATTACTTCCATCTGCTAATCACAGTCATGATTTCAATGCATGAGTATTTCCCCTAATGGTCTTAGAGTAGCTACAAGGACAAGGAAGATAGACATGTTTTTTTTCTTTATATTGATAAGGATAGAGAGACATCCTCCCCAAAAGCTAAATTTTAATGGTTAACATGACTCTTCACTGAACTTCTGCCCACATCTTCTATATCTCATCAGCCAGAAATGGACCACACAACCATTTCTGAATCATTCCTAGTGAGGCAATGGAATTTCACTTTTTATGTACTTTTCTTTATATATAATTGAATTCACAGTTAATTTTATATTTCATTCTATCTTTTTTCTCAAGGTCCACTTTTAATATTTACATTCTACCCATTTGCTGAAAATTATCTAAAGTATAATTTTCTGTGAGTAATCCTATAAGGAACAAAAGGGCTTATTTATAGAGATAGTTCTTTGTTCTAGAAGTAAATGGATGAAAAAATTAATAAACAACCAAAAAAATTAACTCCAGGATTATACATTTACAAAAGTTCAGGAATGTGCTTATAAAAGTTCATGATACTTTATTGTGGAATGAGTAATGGATAGAATAAAATCAACTTTAATGAAGATCAGAGATTTGATAATCAGCAAATTTAATAATAATGGAACTAAGGGTACTCCCTTGATACTTGAAAGAATTAATTAAAGACAAATAAAGGACATTTTTCCTTAGAGTTTTGACAGAAGATCAAATGAGTAAGAATTCACCAAGTGCTCAAGCACCACGGTAATGTGCTAGGAATTGTGATGATCACCAGGCGTAGAGGACAAGCCCTTACCATAAGGAAATTTGTACATGGAAGGTTTAGAAAATGACGTAGAACATTAAAAAGCAGTAACAAACAATAGCTGAAGACAGTTGTAATACATGACTTACGATTAAATACATTATAATTTGCCAACTGGAATATCCTGGTAATATCTATTAGAGGTCACAGGGAGATAATCATTAAATGAACATAAGAAACTTATTAGTTACCAAGTTACTTGCAGATTAAAATGTACATTTCTTTGTTGGTAATACTATCAACTACTTAAAAAATAATGCAAATTTTCTACAAACTCAGAAAGTATAAGAGGACAGAATACTACACGATGAAGCCAGCATATCCTTGATACAAAAACTGGACAAAGATTATAGGACAATTACAGACCAAACTTTTCTTTGGAATGCAGACACAAATCTCTTAAAACATCCACAAATCAAACCAAATACTACTATATATATTTTAGAAGATAACATGTAAGGACCTAGTAGAGTCTATTTCAGGTATGCAAGGCTGTTTTAATATTTGAAATTCCATCAATGTAATTTACCACAGTAACAGAATAAAAGAAAAATCACGATACAGAAAAAGCATTTGAAAAAATTTAGGCCTCTGCTTGATTAAAAAAAAAAAAAATTCTCAGCAAGATTGAAATGAAACCTCCTCAGACTGAAAAGCAGGGTATCTATGAAAGCCCCACAAACAACACCTTCATTAGTGGTAAAATATTGAATGTTTTTCTCCTTGTATCAGGAAAAAGGCAAAGATGTGTTTCTACAACTCCCAGCCAACATTATACTGGATGTTTCCGCAACAGTGTAAAAGCAAGGAGAAAAACCAAAAGGTTTATGGGTAATTAAGAAGCAAATTGTCTTTATTTAGAAGCAACATACAGTTTATGTAAAAATCCTAAGGTATCTATTTTAAAACTAGAATGGAGGAATTTAGCATGATCACAGGATATAAGGTCAAACACAAAAATAGATTGTAGTTCTAATACTGGCAGCAACCAATTGGAAAATAAAATAATACCATTTACATTTATACCAAAACCTAAAACACTTAGAAATAAATTGCCCATATGAAATTCAAGATCCCTACACTGAAACAAAATGTCACTTAGAGAGCATTTTTAAAGACCTGAATACCTAGAGAAGTATACAATAGTCATTAATTTCAGAGTTACTGTTACCATTTGAGATTTATTTATAACTCAGGTCTTTTATTTATATAAACTTATACTTAAAATTGATTTATAAATTCAATGCAGTCTAATAAAAATCCCAGGTGTCTGCTTATAGAAATTGATAGGCTAAATCTGAAATGTGTGAGGAAATCAGCCTAAAAGACAAAGTTGGAAGACTTACAAACCTAGTTTCAACATGTACTGTAAGGCTACATTAATCAAGACTCTGTGGTAATGGCATGGCAGTAGATGTACAGAACAATGGGACAAAATAGGAAATACAAAAATAAATTAACACATATGTGGTCCACTGATTGTCAATAAAGATATTAATGCATCTCAGTGGAGAAAAGTCAGTTCAACAAATAGTGATAAGAATTTGGAGGAAGAAAATGAGCTTCAACCTCAAACTTAAACCATGGCAATAATTTGAGATGATTCATAAACCTACATATAAAAGCTAAAAATATAAAGCTTCTAGAAGAAGTTTCTTATTAGAATAACTTCTCATTCTGAATTATGGAAAATGTACTGGTCACAAAACAATTAATCAAAAAAGAAAAATAATAAGGAAAGGGCGAGTCTTATCAAAATAAGAATCTCACCAAAAGTTGTCATTAATAAAATAAACTCAAATCACAGGCTTCAAAAAATATTTTTAAAGTATGTATTTTGTAAAAGACTTCTATTCGGAATGTATAATGAACACCTATGAGTCAATAACACAAGAGAAAACAATTTAAAAATGGCCATGAGACTTGAATTTTTCAAAAAAGATGGACCAGTAAGCATTTGAAAAATGCCAACTTCATCAGTCACAAGGGAAATGCAAATTGAGACTTTAATAAGATACTGTCTCAAAAAAAAAAAAAAAAAAAAAAAAAAAAAAAAAATAAGATACTGTCTCATAGCCACCAAAATGGCTCAAATTTAAAAGATTGATTATGTTGGGATGATATGAAGCACCTGGCACTCTAATACGTTGCTGGTGAAAGTATACAATGAAACAACCAGTTTAGAGAAACTATTTGACAGTCTTTTATGAAGTTAAACATACACCTTTATTAAGCCTATTTATTAAAACTTCCATTTGTAAGTATTTTCCCAAGGTAAATAAACACATGTTCATAAAAAGACTGTACAACAATATTCTTCAGACCTCTAGGCATACAAAAAAAAAGGTAAAAAGCTCAATGTTCATCAGCCAAAGGATGAACACACCATAGCATATTCAAATAATGAAAAACTATACACAATAAAAAACAATTACTAACCTATGTAATCATATGGATGAATCTCAAAAACATTATGTTGAACATTAGCCTCGGTGTCCATTGAAAGATGAATGGATAAAGAAGATGTGGTCTATGTATACAATGGAATATTACTCAGCCATTAGAAACGACAAATACTCACCATTTGCTTCAATGTGGATGGAACTGGAGGGTATTATGCTGAGTGAAGTAAGTCAATCGGAGAAGCACAAACATTATATGGTCTCATTCATTTGGGGAATATAAATAATAGTGAAAGGGAATAGAAGGGAAGGGAGAAGAAATGTGTGGGAAATCTCAGAAAGGGAGACAGAACTTAAAGACTCCTAACTCTGGGAAACGAACTAGGGGTGGTGGAAGGGGAGGAGGGCAGGGGGTGGGGGTGAATGGGTGACGGGCACTGAGGAGGGCACTTGACGGGATGAGCACTGGGTGTTATTCTGTATGTTGGTAAATTGAACACCAATAAAAAATAAATTTATTAAAAAAATTTAAAAAAGAATCTAGACTCAAATAGTAGGAGGTGTATACTGCATTTAGATGAAGTTCTAGGATGGATAAAACTAGTCTGTAGTAATAGAAACCAGATAGCTGCTTCCAAGCAGAATTGAGGGGAAGGAGGAGGAAAACATGATAGAAATATTCTGTATCATTCTGTAGCTATTGGTTACCTCCGTGTATACAAACCCATTTAACTCTACACTTAAGATATGCATAGGATATGTGAATTTTACCTCAAAGATACATGCTGTTGACAGAAAATCTAACTTTTCAGAGGAAAGTCATGCAACTATCATGATCTCTTATATAACATGGCTCCATAGCAATAGTAAAGCAGTATTAGTTCAGAGTAATTGAGCCAGGTCAGACAAAAAGTTCTAAAGTGGAGGTAAACATATACGGCTACAAATATAGGTAACACTAGCTTATGATTACCGAGGTATACACTTTGTCTTTTCTGGATGTCAGTTTTCTCATCTGTAAAATTAATGCACGTGGGTATCAGGGGTTTTTTGTCTTTTTCTCCAAAACTAATTTTATCTATAAACACAATATATACGAATATTAAATGCAGAACTTGTTCAGTTGAAGTGCTGTGGGGGTTCATTACACAAGCCATTTAGGACTCCTGTCTCCACCACACTGGCTCCTAATGCACCTCTGCCTAAATGTAGGATTCTGAGGAAGACGGTTCAAAGCCTTGGATACACAAAATTAGCCTCCAAGTAATTAAATCTACAACTTACTTTTTTTTAACCTGCAAGTTATTTTTGTCTTACATACTAATCTATTATTTCTATATTTAATATAGCTAGGTTATTTTTTATCATTTCATGACAGCAAAATGAATCGTGCCAGGAGATAAAAAGAAAATGAATGGCCTCTGGTAAACTTGTTGGATTGGGGTTTTCAGGTGGGAGGTGGCACAGAGCATAAGGAGTACACAACTATTTTTTTTTTAATGCTTTGGCCATATTCTTAATCTTCAATTGGACTTTCTTTAAAAACAATGTGAGAAGGATGTGTACCTTTCAGAAGGCTCTAAGGATCCTAACCACCCTCTTGAATGGTGAGTTTTATTAAGAAGTAAACAAAGCTGTGACACAGAATAAACTATATAAACAAAAAACAGCTAAATCCTATCTGGAGGATTAAAATTACCTGGAGTTAGAACATCAAATAAAACATGAAATATAGACGCGGCATTATGGAAATAGGTTTCCTGTCAAACAGGCAATTAAAAACAAAAGTATAGTGAATCACAGACACATTCATTTTCTATTCATTTTCTAAAGCAGGGATGAATAACAAGTGGATGCTTTGCCTTTCTTTTCTCTTTCTTACAAAAGAAAACAGGGATAGAATGTATTTCACATACAGTGGAGTGCATATTTTCAGATGTTGACACATCTTTATTGCTCAATCTGTTACTGAAAAAAATTAAACCTGCTCTTGCCGTTTGTGGACAGTCAGTTCAGCAGCACATGTCAACAGCCTCTACCTGGGTTAATTTACCATTTAGAACTATGAGTATCAAAGTAATCCTTGCAGTAAACAACCTGTACTCCACGGTAAATATCGCATTATCCCCGAGAAGAATGATGGAGTCAACTCAATAAATAAAAATACTGGCAGTAATTCTGAACTTTTACAATTAAAAACTAATTCTTGGTTGAAAATAAACAGTGTGGTAATTTCATTCCTTATGGGCAGCAAACAAGCCCTACAAAGTTTATGTGTTTAAGAATCTGTTGTCTTTTGGATAATAGACATTAATTTTTTTCAACTATAGGTCTTGACCATATTGCAAGGACAATTACAGCAGAAGCCCAGAAAGATTGGTGTGAAGAAATCTAATTGGCTAAAATGTGCACTATTATTTGCCCAAAGGCTCTAAGATCTTAGTGACACAATTAGTAAAGAAAAGTAAGTTTTCTATTATGGAGACATTTACTACAAATTAACCTTCAATTTCTGTTAGTAAGTGGAAAATCAAGACACCAGCAATGTGGTTGGCTAGAAAATACTCTAATCCTGGCTAATATTTTGTAATGCATCAGTATTTACTAAGAGCTATTAGACAAACTGTACGATATCCTCTTATTTAATTTTAACAATCACATGGACACATTATTCATCTTGAATATTTAGGTTATTATGAATTTAATTCATGAACAATTCATAAGAAAAGTAGCTTTGAGGCAAAGTAAAGGCTCTTTCTAGTATTAAATCAAATCAAAGGCTACAGTAAGTTATCAAAGGTTGCCTGAACATTTATATATATATTCACATGGTAATTCCGCTACTGGAAATTTAACCCAATAAATAATCACATATGTGGCTTACAGTTTACAAAACAACTTGCAGAACCCCGAGAAGGTTAGAGAGATGAAATAAAGAAATCAAGGCAAAGTTAAAAAACAATAAAAAGTGAAACAAAGTCACCATCAATTTCCTATGCGAAGAAATATTGTATATAATTGGTAGTGTTGGGTCACAAATTCAACTCTAACCACAGATCAAAACAAAGAGAGAAATCAAATACAAGATTCAGTGTCTTTAATATAAAAGACCAAAGGGAAAAAATACAGCCCGTTTTTTTCCCCACTGGAATAAAGGTTTGAGAAAAATTGCTCCTATGGAGCCTCAAAGTGATTCTTCTTAATGAACTTGAAATGTTCTTCAGCAGCATGCTGACAGCAAACACTGCAGTCATATTCTAAGGTGTAGCTCAGTGAAACAATTCTAGCAGGGAACCAAATAATGGTCAAAGTATCGAGGTCTCTGATGGCCTTGTGGAACCAGGAGCAAATTTAGAACACATTGAAGGTTTGAATGGACTATAAAGGGGTTAAGTTAGTGGTTTTAAAAACCACGTTCTCAGAAATCTTTGTCTCTATCTTAGATGCCAGAGAAAGGATAAAGGAGGCAGGTATGGTGGAGTTTTGGAATTCTATTTCTGCTTTACACAGAGAAGCTCCTGGCTCACCAATTTCATTATTGGGCTTTGTCATTATTTGAAGAGAGGATCCACTGAGAAAGAAAAAATACAAAGTGGGTTCATTATTACATTAATTATAGCAGTGGAAAAACTTGCAACATAAAAGTCACAAAAATATAGTAATGGCTAATCAGTAACATAAATTTAGCTCTGAAGGAAGTATTATGTCAAGTGTTCGTAGTTGGGCCACAGATTCAAGTGGTTTATACAGACACTAAAGAGAGCATTATTTTTAAGATTTGATGTTGGGACACCTGGGTGGCGTAGCCAGTTAAGTGACCAACTCTTGATTTCAGCTCAGATCATGATCTCAGGGTCCTGAGAGGTGAGTCTCACATTGGGGTCATACTGGGCATGGAGTCTGCTTAAGATTCTCTCCCCCTCTGTCCCTCTTTATTACTAAAATTAGTAATTATTCAGCAGTAGGAAAAGTATTAAGATTCTAAGTTCTTATTTTAATAATTTAGAGTTTGACAAGAGCAAAAAAAAAAAACCATTTTATGCTCAATACAGTGTGTTGGGAAGTTTATATAGATGAAATCATTTAATCCTTATAACTCTTGTGAAATAGATACGATTTATAGAAGTGGGGAGTCTGAATCACAGAATGTGAACTAACTTGTTCAAATTACGTGGCTAGTTAATTGTGGTTCCAGGATTCAAACTCAAGCTATCTCCAGTGTCAGTATTCTTGACCAAAACACTAACTGGTCTCTTAATAGCAAACTGCTCACTTTCTCTCAGCCCTATCACCCTCTCTAATACTATGTCATGCGACAATAACACTATCACCTTTCATCTGCCTGCTGGTCTACAGTTTCCAAAGTGTTGTACACATTGTCTGTTCTTTAAGACGCTTCTATAAACAAGGACATTACCTTTTCTGTCTTTGATTCTAATATGTTATGGCACCACATCTGCTCCATATGTAGAGCCACTTTCATAGACTTGATTTCTTGGTTCCTCATTTCACCACACACATTCTAGTCCATAGGAGTTTTTGTTTTTTACCTGATTTCATAAAGAATCCTGGGGAGTTAGTTGTTAAATTTCATAAGCTATGGATTGTTACAGAGCAAAAGGAATAAACCCATCTATTATAATAATATCTTAGTTTGTTGGAGCATTTAGAGCTTATCAAGCTAATGAGTGGCAGACACTAGATTATAACTTCTAGTTTTCTAAGACATGACATGTAAAAGTGGTGAGTGGCAATATTAACCAGAGGTACTCTAACATTCAATCCAATGGATAATAAAGGTATCAAAGCTTTGACTACGATCTTAAATGACATTTTCTTACTGGGAAAAATTACATACATATAGCTCCCAGCATGAGGCCAGAAATCTAGGCTTCTGAGCAAGTCTGTGATGTGCTTCGGGACAATGGAATTCACATCTGAGAGGAATAGAAGTACCAAAAAACTTCATGTCCCATCAATGTTTGGTTTTCCTATATATATATATAGAAAACAGATTACTTTAGATCTACTTCTTTTTTTAAATTTCAGCATTGTTAGTTTATTTTAGTGAAGACCCCAGGGAATTCAACAGCAAGAACACGAGAGATTTTAGTGACAGATTAAAAAGTTAATGCTCTCTACCAAAAAAGTTAAGCCCAAACAATATAATTATCTGCTTTAATCATAGCTAAAAATTGCTTTCTTGTTAAAGTAAAATCCCTAAGACAAATTTCAAACACAGGAAATATAAAGAATATAAAGAATAATTTATGTGTCTTTGCTTTTTTCTTAGTATTCAAATCAGGAATTAATTTTGCAGTTGTTGGTTTTTTATTATTTTGAAATTAGAACTTTAAATGATTATTATACTATATCACAATAATTGTTTGAGTTAAATGTACCCTTCACCTCTTTTGGGAATAAAATTAGTAAAATCATGTTGACTCCTAGGATGAAAGAGTATTAGAAAAACAATCAGCAAGTCATTTGTTTTTGCCCTTGCTTTCCTTTTAACTGAGCAAATGGGTAATTTAGAAAATATATACGTGAAGAAAAGCTATAAAAATGACTATGATCTTACTACCAAAACTAAAATGCAAAAAAATTCCTAATAATTGCAATTATAATACAATGTTTGTAAAGCACTCACCAGTTGCTATTATTATTCTGAAGACTTTTCAAAACATATAGACCTATTTAATTCTCCTAGCAAAGCTTTGAGGCAAAGACTCAAATTTTATGGCCCCATTTCACAGAAAAGAAACTGAGTAACAGGAAGTGTAATGTGATTTGTTTTCAATAACACACTTATTAATTGCCAGCCAGGCTTCCAAGTTCAGACATTTCGGTTTTAGATTAGTGTTTATTACCCACTATTCTCTATTACTGGAATCTGTTGTTTATACTACATATATTCTGAACATTAAGGAAGCAAGTGGTTCAGCGGATATAGATTCATGTGATAAATACTGTAGAAACTGTACAAGGGACTAATTTCGACAGACTTATAACCCAAAAATATTTTTTTGTATTTTAACATTTTAGTATCTTAACACTGCCTACCTAGTTAACCAGAAAAAAAAATGAAAAATGAATTTCATTGTAAAAGTGAAAAGTATGCCCTGAAAGTGAGTTCAAGAGAAAAATGTAATGATACCATTATGGTTAGATTAGATACTGAATATTCTTCCATCACTTCAATGTCCCCTCACTTGAAAGTATTTTCAAGTAATTGTAAGGTCAATATTGGTTGAAATTCAAATTGAACAAAATATGATTTTTATGAAATTTATTATGCGCACTGTCATGTATCTGTTAACAAAATCAATGGAGATCTAGCTACAAAATTAACAAGTTCGTTTTTAAAGCTAACACGTGGAAATTTTATCAGAATGAGAGATAGCTATATTTTACTTCACATCTTCCCTATTACCATTTAGGTAGAGCTACCAATTGAAAAAAAAAATTTTTAATTGCACATATACCACTTCATGGTAAGGACTTACTTAATTGATGTTAAGTAGGAGACACAACACTTGAATAAGTTCCAAAACTAAAAAGTACAATTTGAATGTGTCTTGATTCCTACATTAAAGACAGTGTTTCAGGGCAGCCTGGGTGGCTCAGTGGTTTAGCGCGGCCTTCAGTCCAGGGTGTGATCCTGGAGTCCCGGGATCAAGTCCCACGTCGGGCTCCCTGCATGGAGCCTGCTTCTCCCTCTGCCTGTGTCTCTGCCTCTCTCTCTCTCTGTGTCTCTCATGAATAAATAAATAAAATCTTAAAAAAAATAAAAACAGTGTTTGACTATTTAATAAAAACCAATATCTAGTTTTATGAGCAACACATGTACAGAGTTATTTCATTGAGCCGTAATTAAAGATAACTATTCCTAAGAGTTTCACACAACATATTTAGTCCACACCCTCAATTTGCAGTTACAGATGATCACCCTATCCACCACATTTACATAAAAGGTTAAGTGTTCACATTTTTAGGATATAGAAAACTCTGGGTTCACAGTCCCATTTCTATAGTATTTAACATCTTGGATATTATCTAACTGTGGCAGAAGCAGTTTTGCTATACCCAACCCTGCTTCTTCCTGGGTCCATGGAATAGGTCACAGGCTCCCTTGTACTCCCTGTATTTCGCTGATGGAAATCCATTCACAAACAAGTGAACATGATAAGCTCTATTTCAAGCCTTGACCCATAAAACAAATCTCCCATACACAATGTTCTATGCTTTCTATCCATTACGGCTGTTTGGAATGGAGAAGACATTTTGCCAGTGACACTGTGGAAGTGGATTCCACCAGCCCACAAAAGCAATTATTAAATATTCCAGAATGTTCTGTGCCAGTTGTTACACTATTGGCAGCTTGAGATTTACCATGGTGAGAGTATTTATACCAGCGGCATCAGCAACTACTGCACATTAGAGTTGAGGTTTTTTTCCCCTCCTTATTTGGAGAGATGGCATACCAGCATACTAATGCCCCTTAAATGGTTCCGTCATCCACATGGGGAAGATAGCAAAGCCAAAATCTAGAAAGAACTTATTCTGATTCACTATTCGGAAATAAAAGTCACCTGATGAGCAACATTTCTATTAGACTGCTAGGTCAGCGGAGATAGGGTGTTCAAGTTTGCTCAGGATGGTTTTTGTGCCCATTTTTCCATTGAATTAATTGGGTTTCCTTTCACTCGCAAAAGTGTCTTAATTTGAATGAAACCAACTATTTGGCAAGTTCAAACAGAACTTATCTTGAATTAAGCTACTGAAAATTTGAGTGTCAAATTATCTGTTACTACCTGTTAAGTAATATTTTAACTAGTACACTAGGTTCACTTTCCTTAATTTTACAACGAAGAAACTGTATTTGATCTTCATAATAATTTTATGAAGGAAAGCAGTGATCTGATGTGCTCACTTCCACATATGTGTAAAAGCAGAGAAAGTAAACTTGTCACCATGATCATAGCAGAGGATTATAAATTCTCTTGACTTGGAATCCAGGACTAGTGACAATAGCCATCTCTAAATTTGCAACAATCTTTTGAATATAGCATGTGACTTAGGTACTATGGTAACTTTTCCTTCAGGAAAATATTTCAGTTTGTATTTTCTCAGCACGCATCAATTGGAAAGAGGATAAGATGGCCCAGAGGTACCCTGGATGACGATGTAAAATTTCTTTAGCCCAGTTGCTTTGTGTCTTGGGGGCATTTTGTTTAAATCAAAACTATAGTTCTTGCTTCAAAATATTAACAAATTAAAGCCATTTGGCTTCCCATCAAATCCAACATCCTTAAGGGGGTTGTTTTGGTTTTTGGGTTTTGTTTGTTTGTTTTGCCTCTAGCAAGAATGGTAGAGAGAGGCTAGGACTAAAATAAACAGTGCTTTCTCCAAAATCAATTGGAATTATATGTAGATTGACTTTGGGCACGCAAACTCATGCCTGCATGTAAACAAAAAATCCACACCCGTTACCATTTATAAAAAGCTTCAAATTTGAGACGCTGAGTGAACACTGGTTCAACAACACAATTCCTATTGACCAATCTTTGTTCTGGATTATTTCCACTTGCTGGTTATGTCCAGACTCCTATGCCTTCATGTCATTCCCTATAGTCACACTCAGTCAAAATCCTCAACAATTTGTTTCCATTCTACATTTTAAAATAACATTTAAATTTAATGTGTGCTATTCATATAATATATTATTTAGTTCCCAGAGAAATCATGTAAAGTTAATGTGGTTACTATCATCAATGAATAAATTGAGGCTCAGAGAAGATATCTGCAATCGGTTTAGGATGCTGGTTATTATATTCATCAAAAAATTTTGGCAGTTTATAACCTATCTTCAATTTAGAAGAGAATAGAAATACCTTAACTTCAAAACATTTCTGAAAACGGAGAAACAGAACTTCCATTTTTTTAATGAGACCACCAAAATTTACATATTGGACATGGATAACAAAAATAAATTTGAATGATCAATTTCAGTGTGAAAATTCTAAATGCAATATTATAGTGCGAATCTAACAAAGTCTGATATATATGGGTAAATGCAAGTAAGGACCATCTCAGGAACATAAGAAGTGTTTAAGAGTATTTAATGACAATTCACTGGTTAAGCACATTAATGAAAGAGTAATTTGTGATTATGTCTGCAGAAAGGCATTTAGTAAGATAAATATTGTTTTGCCTAGTTCAAGATAGGTTTCACGTTTTTATCTTTCTACAGTGTCTATCATTCAAACTAAGACAGCTCCACAAGAGGCTACTATTTATTAGGTGGGGATATGGGCACAAAGAATATCCTCAGCAAATCTGGGCATCCTGTTCTCACTGACCTCGCAGTCTAATATAGATTTAAAAAAAACTCACTACATTTATGACAAAAACATTATTATGCACTATATAAACTAGCAAAACCCTCACATACAGAAAGTAATTTTTAGCACATTAGAATTATAGGGGACTTACCTAGCATTATGAAGGATGTTTACCCAAAACCTCTAGCATATAAACTATTATTTTATATTCAGAACATTTTAAAGCCATGCCACAGGAATCAAAGAATATATGAG
This sequence comes from Canis aureus, assembly GCF_053574225.1. Lineage (NCBI taxonomy): Eukaryota > Metazoa > Chordata > Mammalia > Carnivora > Canidae > Canis > Canis aureus. The sequence continues at coordinate 54,227,129 of NC_135621.1, forward strand.
AAATCAAAATTCTCAAACAGTGACAGTACAACCACTTTGGAAAGCGGTTTATCTGTGTCTAACGCCAAAATATGCTTACAGTAGGATTCAGCAATTTCAGCTCTAGATGTTAGAGAATCCTTCATATGGCTCCAACTATACAAATAATATATGCATGATTTTGAATAAAGAAATGGGAAATAAACACTTAAGTGATGGACATGTATATTTTTAAAATGTATTACTATCCAATGAATGAATTTGATTATATTCAACAGGTATAAAGCTCCAATACATACATTTAAGTGAAAAGATTAAGTTCTATTTCTCAAAAAACATGCTACTGAATATGAAAAAATATGTATGTAAACTTTAATATATGGCACAATAACATAGACACAAGAATATGTAGTCAAAACATAAAACTGGACCAGAAAAACAGAAAAAAACTTCAAAATAGTAATTACAGGACACCTGGCTGGCTCAGCAGTTGAGTGTCTGCCTTTGGCTCAGGGCATGATCCTGGGGTCCTGGTCCTGCATCAGGCTCCCTCCACAGGGAGTCTCTTCTCCCTCTGCCTATGTCTCTGCCTCTCTGTGTCTCATGAATAAATAAAGTCTTTAAAAAAAAAATAGTAACTAACTGGTGAGGGAGGTTGTAAAGGACCTAACTTTATATTTCACGTTTATGTCATCTAAAAGAATCTGAAGTAAATATGACCAAATATCATTATTAACTAATTCCTAATAGAGAATTTTTTACATGAAATAAATTTTTGCTATAAGTGACCCTACCAATCAGCTAAGTCTCTTGTTTTTCAGGTATGGAGAAGAAACTCAAGGCCGTATACAGACTAAGATCAGAAAGATAAAGTATAGCAGAACTAGAAAAAGAAATCTAGGTTTTCAGTCTCCAATTTAGTGTTCTTTCCATAAAATTACACTGATTTTAATCAGACAGACTTTATATGGAATTTTATTTTGATTCAACAGAAACATTTTTACCTCTATTCAGATATTTTCCTCCTGATTAAGTTCCCTGTGTATCTTTTTGTTTGTTTCAGTCTGCCCTAGAATAACTTGTTTACATGTCTGTCTTTCCCACTGTCAAAGTTCCTGGATGTCAGAGACATATCTTGGTTATTTTTTAAAATCTCCACTCATCTTAGTATCTTATGTACAAAAGGCATTCCATGTGTGTGTGCCTGAAGAATTGAATACATTGATTTATTTATTTTTCAGCAACTTGAGCAAATATTTTAGGTATCTTTTATATGTCATATTCTGTGTTATGCATGGAGCTAATTGTCATACAAAAAATGGATGAAGGTTGTAACATTAAACTCAACATAAGCTCTAAAAAGATAGATGCTTTTCAACTGGCATTCATCTTGAAGTTTCTGTGACCATCTCTAACCCACTTTGATAAGAATAATTTCAAACACAAAACATTGGTAGATAGCACTGGGCTTTTATTGTCAGAGTGATGAGCTAAATCTAAAGAGAAGCTAAGTATTGCCATGATTGCCCCTCAAATAATCAATTTGTTTTTGCTGATTTTACAGCATGAAAGAGCACAGAGCAGCAGAGAAAAACTAATCAATACGAAAATGTAATCCTTCATGCCTTTTTTTCCTATCAGCTTTAAAAAATATATTTATAAAATATATAGAAATAAGATACAGCACTGAAACACTTAATTTTTTTAAATGTTCAGTGTAAGTTTGTTTCAGAGTAAGAGAATAAGTATGCACTATTTTCTCTAACTCTCTAAATACAATTATGAAAACTGGACAGAGTGCATGTGGCAGCTATTTAAGGAATGTGAAATAATAGTTGGTAAAGTGGACGGCAAACGAGAATTTAATGTATACCCTCAAATAATTGGTTTAGCTTTTTTTTTTTTTTTCCTTTAGTAGTCACAATCTCTATACTCCAGGAGGTATCTAGTTCTGGCTCAAAAAAAGAGGTAAATGGTATCCTAATAATCAAAGAACATAGGTCAAAGACCTCCAATTTCTTTTCTTTTCCTTCATTCTCTTACACCCCAACCCCAAAGCAATCCCCTAGCAATGGTGGCACCAGCAGTGGCAGAAATAGGAGCCTGCAGGAAGCTGAAATTCTAACAAGCATCACCTCCCTTTATAATAAGAAAAACTGTGGTCTCAAGAACATGGGACAAAGCTTCATTACTTTTTTCTCTATATATCCTTCTAATTTATAGTCCCAGAGGCAGCCACAATCATGATAAATGTGTGGTAGACTAGAGAAATAAAATTCCAGGTTTCTGGGTAAAGCACAGAAAAGAGGCTCAAAGAACCCAAAGTACTGAGGAGATAAGAAGAGGTCATGAAAGTGATCCTATAGTTCTTTATGAATTTTGAGCCTTACCTCTAAGCTCTACATGGATGGATCTGATCTTGAAATCACCGTACTGGCTTTGAAAACTGAACAATGGAATAGATCACCATCAAGGTCACATATTAGACAATGAGTGGTCCACCTATGGAACAAATACACCCAACTTCGTAAAAACTTTAAAAGTGGAATTGACCTTGAAATATAATCCACAGACGACTTGTGGCCTAACTAGATCCAGTGCCTGCTAAATAAATATAAAATTAAATTATCATTTCCTGTAGCATTTAAACAAGACCCACAGTCTCATAACCAATTATTCAAAATGTTCAAGAGACGATCTAAAATTACTTGGCAAACAAAGAAGCAATGGATAATGCGAAAAAGACACAGATGTGGGAATTATCTGAAAAAGACTTTAAAGTAACTATGATCAGTATGCTTCAATATTTCAGAATGAATGCTCTTGAAACAAACAAAATCTCTGCAAAAAAGGAGATATTAACAAGAAGCACATAGAAATTTAAAAGCTGAAAAAAAATTACTAACTTTTCCATGGTCAAGCTCAGTATTAAAATATAGATGATAAAGGAAAGCATCAGTGATCCTGAAGATAGGTCAATACAAATGATTCATTCAGAACTAAGAAGAGATTGAAAGGATGAGCCTGTGAAACACTTACAAAAAGCCTAATATTCATGTCATTGTAGTGTAAAAGAGAAAAGAAAAACTGCAGTGCAAAAAGAAAATTTTTAAGAAATAAGTGAAAACGTCACAATCTAGTCAAAGACACAAACAGCAATTTCAGTTGGGTAAGCCTAACCTGGAACACCTCAAATTACTCCATGCCCAAACAGAAACAACTGCTAATAATTATAGACAATGAAAAGGTCTTGAGGACAAATGAAAGAAAAATGACATGTTACCTAAAGGGAAACAATGATTCAAATGGTTTTGAGTTTCTCATAAGAAACTATGGAGCCAAACATAAATGGAATATTTTTGAAGACAAGATCAAGAATTGCATACCCAACAAAAATGTTTCAAAAGATGAAAGTCAAATAAAGATATTCTGAGATGAAAGAAATCTAAACTCAGTACAATCTAACAGAATGCCTAAGGTAGTTTTCCAAACAGAAGTAAAATGGTAAGAGAAAGAAATTGGAAAAATCAGGAATGAAAGAGGAACACAGAAGCAATTAGTACTTGATAAATATCATAGAATATTATTGCGTTAAGTTTTATGTATTGGATGGTTAAAAGCAACTAGCATAATTTTTAAATGTAATTTGTAATATATAAATGGTACCTGTAAGAGAAAGATGGTAAAAGTACTTAGTGGCAATTTTTTTTATGTTTCACATGCAATGACAAAATATTTATCAAACAGGATAAGACATTTTACTAATTTTTAACTGCCAGAAAAACCACCAAAATATATGAGGAGAAATAACATATACACATTAAAATATAAAATGTATCCCAACAACTAAAAGGAGGTAGAGAGAGGGGAAATAAGGAATTAAAAACAGATTAACATAAAATTTGAAGACAAATCTAAACCTGTTAACTGTTATATTAAATGTAAATTTAAAATATCATTTAAATATAGAGATTGTTATATAGATAACTGATTTTTAAATGCCCACAATATATACTGCATGCAAAAAATTCAGTTAACTACAATGATATACGTAGGTTCAAAGTTAAAAAAACAATTCAAAGCAAGTCAAAAGAAAGCTCTGGTGACCATATGAAAGGTAGATATAATAGACTTCAGAGCACAGAAAATTACCAGGGATAAAAATGGACAGTATATAAAGATAAAAGAGTCAAATTTCAAAAAAGACAAAACTATTTTAAACGTGCATGCAAATAACAGTTACAAAATGTTTGCAGCAAAAACCAAGAGCACTAAGGAGGAATGATGATAAATCCTCAAAAATAATTGCTACATTATTGAATACTTCATTCCAATAATCAATAAACCATGATTGTTGAATATTTAAATACTTCTCTCAGTAATCAATAGAAATAAGGGAAAAAAAGTAAATATAAAGAAATGAACAATACTATAAATAAATGGGATGTAATTCTGAATAAAGGCTGGATACGCATTCAAGTGAGTATAGAAAATCCACCAAGATAGATAATCCTTTTGGTCAAAAAACAATCTTAGTAGATATATAGTAATTTAAATCACACAAAACATGTTCTTTGACCATAATGGGATTAGACTGGAAATGAAAGTACAAAGATAGAAGGGAAATATCCAAAAAAATAGATAATTAAACACACCTGTAAATAATCCATGGCTCAAAGTAGCTGCTTCAAGGTATGTGATAACATTTTTAACTTAACAAAACTAAAAATGCAATTTATCAAATTTGTAGGATTTAGCTAAAGCAATACTAAGAGAGCAATGTATATTAAATACTTATATTTTAAAAATTTCAAATAATCTAAGATTCCTTTTTTAAAAGAACAGCAAAATATACATAAAATATTAGAACATAAAAAGCAAAAATACATAAGAATCAGTGAACCCATTAAAAGCTGGTTGTAAGAAAAGAGCAATAAAATTGATAAATCTGTAATGATACTGACAAAGAGAAGACACAAATTACTAGCATCAGAAGTGAAGGGTAGAAAAAAAAAAGAAGTGAAGGGTAGGATATCACTACAGATCCTACAGATATCAAATGATTATTAGGAAATACTACCAACTCTATGCAATAAATTTAACAACTCAAGCCCAATTTATCAATAGCCACAAATTTTAAAACTCACACAATATGAAATACATAATACAAGTAGTCCTATAATTTTTAAAGAAACAAAATGCATAGTGAAAATTTAAAAAAAAAAAATCTCCAGGCTCAGAAGATCTTACTGGTCAATTCTAAGAATTTGAAGAATCCAATTTACACAATCTTTTATAAAACAGAAAAAGGAACCCATATGATACCTTCAGTAATATGACTCTATAACTAGACAATAACAGTACAAAAAAAAAAATCCCACAACATTATCTCACAATGTAAAATACTTTTCATCTACCTTTTCAAACATAACCCTGCAAAAAATATCAGCAGATCTTACAGAAGTAAGGAACCATAACCAGTTGGGGTTTATCCTGGAAATGTGAAGCTGGTTCAATACTAGAAAATCAATCCATGTAATCTACCATATTAACAGTCCAAAGGAGATAAGCCACATAATCATGTCAATTGATTCATAAATATCCATTCATGATTAAGTCTCTTAGCAAATTAGGAATACAGAGGAACTTCCTAAATCTTATCTACAAAAACAGAGCCATATTCACATTTAACAGTGAGAGACTAAATGTCTTCCTCTTAACATCAGGATCAAGGCACGGAAGTTCATACAAATTTATTCAACATTGTCTATAAGTTCTTTTTTTTTCCTAAAGATTTTATTTATTTTTTCATAACAGACAGAGAGAGAGAGAGAGAGACGCAGAGACACAGGAGGAGGGAGAAGCAGGCTCCATGCCGGGAGCCCGAGGTGGGACTTGATCCTGGGACTCCAGGATTTCGGCCTGGGCCAAAGGCAGGTGCTAAACTGCTGAGCCACCCAGGGATCCCCTCAAAATTGTCTATAAGTCCTTATAGTGCAATTGTGTAAGAAAAGGAAAGACAGGTAAATGGAAAAGGAAGAAATAAAGCTGTCCCTATTGAACTGAGTGGGAAAAATTCGAGAGGGAGACATACCATGAAAGAGGACTCCTAACTCTGTGAAACAAAGGGTTGCAGAAAGGGAGGGGGTGGAGGGATGGGGTAACTGGGTGACAGGCACTAAGAAGGGCACTTGATGGGACGAGCACTGGGTGTTATACTATCTGTTGGCAAATTTAATTTTTTTTAAAGGTGTTCCTATTTACAGATGCCATGATTTTCAACATAGAAATCTCAAGAATTTTATAAAACTAATCCAGAATAAGCTTAGAATAGTTGCACTGTGCAAATAAAAAAATGTGTACTATATACTGGCAATGAATACTTAGTAAACTAAAACTACAAAAACAATATCATTTACAATAACTCTAAAAATTAAATTGTAGTTTTACTCATTTAGATTTTGTATACATTTGATTAGATTCATACCTTAAGTATTTCATTTTGGGGATAATATGAATTGTACTGTTTAATTTCAAATTCCATTTGTTCATTTCTGACATGTAGGAAAACAGTTTACTTTTGTGTATTCACTTTGTATTATGCAACATCCTTTTATTAATTCCAGGGGATTTTTGTTACTTTTACAGATTTTCTATATAGATGATTATGTAGCCTGCGAACAAGGATAGTTTAATTTTTCCTTTCCTATATGAATACTTTCTATTTCCTTTTTTGTCTTTTTGCAGTACCTAGAATTTCCAAAATGATGTTAAAAAGGGAGAAAGGATGTCCTTTAATTCTTGATCACAGTGAGAATGTTTATAGTTCCTACTAAGTATCATGTAATCTGTAGGATTTTTTTGTAGATATGCTTTGTCAAGTTGGGGAAGCTCTTCTGTAGTCCTAGTTTATGGAGATTTTTATCATGAATTGGTGGATTTTTTAATATATATTTATATATGGTCATGACCACTGAATTCTCCAGCCTGTTGTGATAAAGTACATTATTATTATTTTTAAATGTTTAACCAGTCTTCTCTGGAATAAACCTCACTTGGTCATGGTGTACAATTCATTTTATATGTTACTTTGGTACGGATTTTTTCATCTATCTTCATTAGAGCTATTAGTCTAGTTTTCTTTACTTAAAATGTCTTTGTGATTTCTTCCTTGTAATTTTATTAGTAATGCATAAATGGTTAATAAACAGACATTATCAATTTGGCCTATTTTAGCTACCCTGTAGAGAAAGTATTTTCTGTTTTCATATGTTCATAAGGAGGTTAAAATGTTATCTTGGGACCCAAGTTCACACTTAAAAAAAAAAAACACACTTATTAACTTTTAAAGCACCCACCTGAGTTTGCTAGGCTTAAAGCTATAGAAGGCTGAGAAGAAACATGAAATAGAAGTTCTGTGGAACTGCCTATCAGTAGTTTATTGATAGACAGTTCTCTCATACCAGTGTATCAAAAAATGTATTTCGATGTGCACAGAAAGGAAAATGCTCTTATTTCCTAAGCCTCTTACCCTTTAGTGGCCACTTTAATAAATTTATAGTCTACGTGAAATATTATAACATGTGAGTTAGATTTTGGAATTAGGGTACATATTGGCCTCATAGAATGAGTTAGGAAATATTCCATCTGCTTCTATCTTCTGAAAGAGATTTTAGCAAATTGAAATAGTACTTCCCTTAAATGTTTAGTAAAATTCAACTATAAAGCCTGTGGGTCTGGTACTTTTTATTTTGGAAAACTTTTTATTAAACTTCTTTCATCAATATAGGATTATGCTGATAGTCTATTTTTTCTTGAGTTTTGGGAAATGACATCTTTCAAGAAATGATCAGTTTCATCTAGATTATCAAACTTGTGAGCATACAGTTGTTTATAGTATTCCAGTATTATCTATTTCATGTCTATTGGATCTATGGTTATATCTCTTATTTCTCATATTATTGATTTCTATTCTCTTGCTTTTTCTTATTTATCCCATCTAAAGATAAATTTTATCTTTTCTAATAATGAGTTTTGGTTTTGTTTCTCTCCATTGATTTCTTATTTTCAAATTCATGAATTTCTACTCTCATCTGTATTATTTTTCTTCTTCTTCTTTGGAGCTTATTTGCTCTTCCTTTTCTAGTTTTCTGTGGTGGAAACCTTGATCAATGATTACAGATCTATTCTCTTTTGTAATATATGCTTTCAATAAATTTCACATTAAGCACCGCTTTCACTGCATCCCATATGTTTGGGTACGTTGTACTTTTCATTAGTTAAAAATACTTTTAAATTTCTGAGATTTCTTGTTTAACCCATGTGATATTTAGAAATGTGTCTAATGGTGAATCGATATTTTATGTAAGGTACAAAAGCAATTCAACAGAGAAATGGTGATCTTTTTAACAAATGATGTTGGAAAAAATGGACATCCGTGTGCCAAAAATACAAATAAAATTTGACTTAAATTTCATACCTTGTAAAGATTAACTCCGAATGTGTTAGATCTACATGTAAAACATTAAACTTTCAGAAAAAAAAATCTTTATGGCCTTAGTCAGAGAATTCTTAGAAATTATACCAAAAACACAAATCCATGATGGCAGAGAGAGGGATAATAAATTAGGCCTCATCAAAATGTAAAACTATTCATCTATAATAGTTTCTATATACAGAATACAAGTCCAGCTACAGACTAGAAGGTAATATTTAAATTTTACATTTTGGACACAGGACTTTTATCTATATGTAAATAAAACTCATTTAAATATGCAAAATATGTGAACATGTATTTTATCAGTGAGGGTATACTTATTGCAAATAAGCACACAAATTATGTTCAACATAATTATTGGAAAAATAAGAACAACACTACCTACTTAAAGGAACATGAAAAACTAAACTCTTGACAATACCAAGGGCTAGCAAGGATGCAGAGCAAATGTAGAACTCCAATACATTGTTAGTACAAATGCAAAATGGTCCATCTACTCTGGAGAACAATTTGACAGTCTCTTACAAAGCTAAATGTACACTTACTATATGATTATGGTAAGTGATTAATGTCTATCCTAGATATTTAACCTAGAATGGCAGTATATGTTTACACTAACACCTGTATGTAAATATTTGTAAGCAACTATTTCTTAATTCCCCAAGCTAGAAACCACCCAAATGTCCTTCAATGGGTGAATGAATAAATGGACCATGGTACATCCACACTGTAGAATATTAGTCAACAATTTAAAAATAACGCACTATGGATACATGCAAAGATTTGGCTAAATCTCAAAGGCAATACACTGAGTGAAAGTAGATAGTCTCAAATGGTTGTGTACTTCATAATTTATAGGACATTCTCAAAAGATGAAATTGTAGTGATATAGAACAGCTCACTGTCAGATGTTAAGGGAGGGGTGTGGCTCCAAATGGAATAACATGAGGGTGTTTCTTGGCTGATTGAACGGATTTATCTCTTGATTGGGGTGTAATGACATAATTCTACATATGTGTTAAAATTCATAGATCTGTACCCCCAAAAGTCCATTTCACTGTTTTCTTTTTTTTTTTAAATCCAGTTAAATCCAGTTATCTAATCCCCATAGGAAGTATACATCTTGCACAAATTGTTGGGTGCACTTGCTGCGTAGTCTTTTTCTTTCAGCTAATTGTGAAAGGGTATCTTCCCAAGTACCTCACATAAGAATTTTACATTACTAGTATTTCACAATGTACATTTTTTCATTAAAATCCTACTCCTGGCCTCATGGAACATTAACTTCCAAAAAAAAAGAAGGAAAATGTATTATCTACCAATAGAGTATATCTATTGGCCCATCAATCTATTGATCGATCTTGTTTTCAGTCTTAAGTGAATTATGTATGGGAAATCTTGTGATTCTAATAATAGGTGAAAGGAAGAAAATAAGCAATAATGTGATGGTGAGGATCAAAACTATGTTACAAATCTGCCTCAGACCAGCACATTTTAACTAAAACAAACAATTAGCATAGGTTCATTTCAAAACAGGTAAGAGTCTACTTTCAAAAACTGGCTGCCAAAATTATAGTAAATTAGCATTTGGAAGAAGGTGCAACTATTTTACACAGAAATTTCACATGCATTTTCAGCATTCTGGATTTTAAAGCAAAATACAGTGCTAAATTATAGGACTCATGAACACCACCCTTTGTTTACATTTTGAACCTTTGTGCACCCATTATAATAATGATGCAGAGAAAACAGGTTAAAATACACAAAAATGGGAAAAGAAATATAATATCCTGCTTTTAGTCTTTTTCCCCCTCATTGAGGATTTTAACAATGAAGGACAAGATGTCATACTTCCAAAGGTTCATTTGCTTGAAATTCTTCTATAAATATGGTAAAATTTATTCTTAGCTGGAGTATAAAAACTTTAGTATCTCCTATGATCTAAGTAAAAAGAAAAAAAATATCAGATTCTCCTGGATCACTCCACGTTTTTTTCTCCAATTCATTAAAACGAATCTTATAGAACTGTAGGTATAGTAGCCAAACGTTAGGACTTCAAGTCCTTCTCATTGCCCAAATTCACCCTTCTCACTGGCTCCTGAAACGTAATTGATAAGAACTTTCTTCTTCTAACCCAAATCTTTGACTGGATTTGCTAGGAGTATGTGCAATGTAAATAACATTGTATGCCATCCTCAGGAATTTACATCTTAGTGACAAAGAAAGGTCTGAGTTCGTGCCAATGAGAAAATGTATTTACAATTCATTATCTCATAGGACTTAACTTGCATCAGCCTAATCAATGACCTTTCTTTTGTAAAAAAGTCACATGCAAATCTAAATATCTATAAACACTTTTGCCAAGTGCAGAAAATGAGCAAAGAGAGTTAGCTCTATGTTTTACTAGTATATCAATTTCTAAAAGTCTGATATATCTATCTCTGACACAGCATGATAACTAGTGGGTATATTAGTTACTCTTATAAAGGGAAAACTAAGTAAAAGCTGACTGTTTGAATGGTATTGGTCACTTTTGAGTTATGAAGAGAAGGCTTATAAGGGTGGTGGTAACAGGCATTGCTGACTTCGCATTTTTGCCAAGAGTTCCCTTTCTCTCCATCTCTATTACCAAGGCTGCAGTTACCCCAGTTTTACTGTAATATTATGAGCCACCGTTCTATTTACGTCCTATCTCTGTTCCAGCCCACTATCAGGAACTATTTAGCTTTCTCTGACTGATCTCATTACTCTAAAGTTGCTTAAGGAGACAAAACCCCAGACACCGAAATACATTGTGATCTTCTGACAGGGTTTTCTCATAAAGCACTTACACATTCAGTATCATATACAGCAGGGGACTAATATCCATCTTTCCTCACTCATAGCTGGCATCAAAGAACTAAGGGCAGGGAATGACTAAGTCAGTCCTTAAATCCACAGACAAAGGGCAGTGGGGTTATTGGGTATGAAGGGTCCAAAATAAAACCATTTGATTCAGAACTCTCTTTGATACAGGGTAGTATTATAGAAAGGATTCTACATAATTGGATTTCAATATTCATTTCCATAAAGGCACTGAGTAAGCTAATTTCTTTTTCAACCTCATCTGTATTCTTTAGTTCCATACTTCTGCATATATATGTAAATGCACATATAATGTTAATCTTCTCCTCTTTACCATTATTGCTACTAAAAATGAAGCCAGTGATAAAGGCAACTGTGTTTGCATGTATTTTCTCTAATCCCTTTGCGTTAAAAGCAAAGCAGAAACATCAAATCCCTAGCACTTAAGTTTTGTGGGTCTTCAAACTATAACACTATCTCCTCCTTACTACCTTTCCCTACCCCACAAATGTGTTACCTAACATTGTGGGCCATATCACTGTGCCATTTCTGGACTTTGGAATGTGGAAATCTTGGCATTTATTGATCTTATGACAAAGACTATCAATGAAGTGTAATCTCAAGGTTTATCATTTAGAGTCCACCTGAAAGTACATCCTCCTTTCAGTACACGGTGTCCTAATCAATCAGGCAAGACTCCGTAAACCCCACTTCTAATGCTAACAGTAGGCTGTGATTTTCCAAAGTGCTACTATTTTTTTTTTCTTTTTGATCTTTAAAATTAGAGAGGAGAGAGGTTGGTAAACTCTTTATTTGCAAACGTCAGGTAAGAACAATGGCACAAGATTTCATTTACAATTTTATATTTTTAATTGGAAGGAATAAATCAATACTTTTGAGCATCTTTTATACCACATATTGTGTTTGCCTTAAAAGTATGGTCTCTTGATTAAATATATCCAGCTTAGAATGTTGACTTACCAATGTAATATAGGCTTATCTATATCAATGATTTCCTATGAGCATCAAATCATCTGAAGTCCTTAATAAAAGAATGGCTATAGGAAATAACAGTACTCATTTATAGCAGACATTAGTAAGTCAAAATGCATATTGTAATAACTAAAAACTACTAAGAATGGCAGAACAATGTATGGCTTATTAGCCAACAAGAGGCACAACACTTGAAAATCCTTAAAAATTAAAGTGCCTAGAACTGGTAGCATAAATACAAATCAAATAGTCATTGATTGATTTAAATCCTTAAGTCAGTAATTTTATTAAGTGTAAAATAGTAATAGTCGAATATACAAACCTCAAACTAGATTTGAAAACTTGTTTCAAAAACCCTCTTTGTTTGGATTACTTTAGAAGCAGACATTGTGCCAAGGAATCAAGTGTAAGTAGCCTATTAACAAGGATAGGAGAAGATGTGATATAGGGAAGGCAAGGCAGTATATCAAGAGGACGCTGTCAAGTCAGCTGCCAGAGGGCATGATTTGTGCTTAAAACAGTGAGGAAATCCTAGAAAGTACTGCAAAGTGCACAACCCTGCCAAAGTTCAAGCAAACTGAGGTACTCATCCTTCCATACCTGTCAGTCATAAGTTAAGGGGTGCCTCTGGGGAATGTTAATTCCCAGGTATTTCTGGACACTTTTGCCTATGGGCAAAGTGGGTGCTGCAGCCTGAGGGCAGTCCTCAAAATTGATTTAAGTGTTGGATGTTGATAAGCTGGTATGCACAGGAATGGATATGTAAGTGGTCCAAGGGAATGGAGGGAACATAGACAATATCTGCTCCAAGAGACAGGTCTTAACTCTAAGGATACAAAATGACTGAAAGCAAAAAGGTTGAAAACCATCTGTCAATAATAGAAATAAAGCTGGTGTAGCTATATTGTCATATTAATATATCAATAGAACTTAAGGCAAAACTACCAGAGAAAAAAGACTACTTCATAATGATACAAGTTTCAGTCGACTGAAGGTATAATGATTCTAAGTTTGTAGGCCTCCAGTCTCATAGCTTCACAATATATTAAGTAAATTAGAACAGAAAAAAAATACACAAACCGTAGACAGATTTTAACAAACATCTTTTAGTAACTGATAGAACTATTACAGAATATTTGAACAATCCAATTAATAAATTTAATGTAACTGACACATGTAACCTGACATCAAATAGGTACATAGTTTACAGTCATTTCAAATGGAATTTTTTTTTTTTTTTTTACATGGCTGGCCTTAAAGAAAGTTTCAGCAAATTTTAAAGGATTTAAATCTCAGTATATTCTCTGAACATCACAGAATTGACCTCAAAACTAATAACACAACCTTCAACGTTTGAAATATGATATTCTTTTAAAAATTGTTAGGTCAAAAAAGAAATCACAATGAAAATTAGAACATTTTGACTAACTGGTCAAAACATAATAGGACATAGGAAACCTATGAGTTACAGTTAAACTCCTTTATGAGTAGAGCTTATAGCTTTAAAAGAATACATTAAAAATGAATAAGTGCTAAAAATCAATGATCAAAGACATTATATAAATATAGAAAAGGAATAGCTAATGAAACCTAAAGGAAATAAAGGCTAGAAATAAAATACAGGGGGGAAGCAATCAAGATGACCAGCAAAGGCATTTCCAAAGGCTCACTTGAAGTTGGTGGTCATGAACATGAAGTAAAATTAGTTGGAGTTGATGTTTATTTTTCATTAAATTAAAATTCAAACGTAGGTAGTGAGTGGATGAGGAATTGCCTTTGCCTAGTATTTTTCCTTTTCCAAAAGCAAAGAACTGAAAAAGAGGGACAAGAAGGGAGATGGTATATAAAAGGAAGCTATAATTCAGAGATGACACAGGTAAGGAAGCATAAAAAGAAATGGGGAGAAGGTGAAAAAGAACATAATATTCATGGATTGAAGACAGCAGTATGTAAGTGGAGGGGCTTGAAACTGAGTCATGAATGGGAATGGAGAAGTTTTTACCAATATCATTCTTTGTGTCAAGACTTTGGGAAAGTAGTCACAAGGAAAGGGTTTGATGGAGGTGGAAGTCTTGGTTGGAAGAATAGTACACCTAGAATTGTGAAGAGTTCAGATTTCATAAGGAAATCATCCCTTCCATATTCACTGTAACTTCAGCCATGAATTTTACAAGTTAAAAATCCCAAACAACAGATATGCTTTACATTTACTCCCCTGAAAAATTACTTCAACTTCTTTAGATACCCTAAAAGGTTTCATACAACATATCCACGGCTTGTTTCAAATGTGTATTAGTGGTGCCCCCTTCAAATGGTCTTTTCTGATATTTTCTATTGATTACAGGGTTCCTTTTCCTCCTCTTTTCAGCCTCTCAATGTCTCCTTTTCCATATCCAGAAGTCCAAGACCATGTTTACCTTCATTTAATACTAAAAAAAAAAAAAAAAAAAAAAAAAAAAAAAAAAAAAAAAAAAGGTTATGACTTAAATATAATCTGTTATGTATTGCCACCACAATACGCTAAATTGAAAAATGGTAAATTGGAAAAAAAAACTTATTGTTTTTCTTTGTGTACTGCCAAAGGATATTCATGGATTTATTCACTCATCCATACACTATTTACTGAGCTCTTTTTATAATGCTGGGTCCTTTTCTAGATAATAAGGAATAACAGTGAATAAAATAGGCCATGCCCATATAATGATTTTAATTAGAACAGACATGATAAAAATAAAAGTCAGAGGAGTGGAAAGTAAATGCAGAATAAATGGATAGATGGAAGAGTCAGTGGTATTCTTTTAGATAAAGAGTCAGAAATGTCCTCACTGAAGGGGCAATTTCGTAATTGGGACCAAAATAAAATGAGGTAGCAAGTTACATAGATGAGGGAGAGCTCAGAGTCAGAGAAGCGTTTTCCCCAAAATGCAAAGGTAGGAGACAGGAATATGGCTTATTGTGTGAGGTATGGAAAGGAAGTTAGTATGGCTGGTACAATGAGCTCAGGGATGAATGGTGGGAATAAGAGAATAAATTGGAGTCTGGATAAATGAATCCTTTACATGGCCCCCAAGTTCAGGATTTGTATTTTATTCTGAGAGAGCTTGGAAGGTTTTGGACAATTTGGAGCTGAGGAGTTACTTGACTAGAATTGCCTTTTTAAAGAACTGTTCTGGCTTATTTGGCGAGATTAGTTTGTGGGGGATAAAAGTTAAAAGAGATCGACCAGCTAGAATGTTATCACAAGAGTTCAGCTGAGATAGTATCTCAATATCAATGGCGGTATGAAGAGTAATTAGATCCTAGTTATATTTCAAAGAAGAAACAGGCTCATTTTGCCACTGAACTGCATTGGAACTGTGAGAGAGAAAGAAATTTTAAGAAAAGGAAAGGAGTTATAGATGATTCTTACACTTTGATCTTGACCTACTGAGTAAACGGAACTTTTTATTCAAATGGAGACAATTCTGAGAAAAGCAGAATCATAAACAAGATTTCAGTCTTTTGGGGGATGAATTTCAGACTTCACTTATAAATCCAAGTATAGAGACTGAAGAAGTCTGAATTTCATGGGCAAGATCAGGGCTAAAGATGGTTTTAAAAACTGGACTTGATCAACACAATGAAAAGAGAAAGGGTAAAAATTTGAAAATTGGTCCATGGGTATCTGTGATACTGTGAAGTTATCATGATAAGGGCACAAGTGGAGAAAAAAATATTATTGTCCTGAAGGCTAAATGAAGTATTCTGGAAGGAGTGATCAACCATGCCCTTTGCTATAATGAGATCAAGTAAGAATTAAGAATAAATCAATAGGGATTTCCAGGGAAGATGGCAGAGTGGGAGGATCCCAGGCTCCCTTCATCCAATCATTACACCTAGTTAATCCCACATCAGAGTACATAATAAAGAAAACAACCCCAAGACTGACAGGATAGACTTTCCACAGCTAAATGTAGAGAAGAGATCACAATAAAGAGGGGATGGAGGGAGGAGACACAGTCAGGAACCAAAGCAACACACAGGATTGTCTATGGGAGGGAGGGATACTGCAGGCATGGAGAGAGAACAGAAGTAGACCCCACATCAGTCACCAGGGACCTGGCAGTGGCAAGACAAATTTCCTAAACATCTCCCTTTGAAACCAAGAGGGGCCTAAATTTGTGAGTTCTTAAAATCAGTGGGGCTTAACACTTAGAACTTTAAGAATCCATGGCCTCGATCTGGGAGAGGCAGGAGGGAGAGGAAACTGAGTCCTCACTCTTAAAGAGAAAACACACAAAAAAGCCCCACTAAGTACAGCTTAGAAAGAGTAGACCATTCCCCCGACCCCTCCCCATTACTTAGTTGATTAATCAGCTGCCTTTGGCTCAGGTCATGATCTTGGAGTCCTGGAATTGAGCCCCAGGTCAGACTATCTACTCAGCAGGGAGTCTTTCAAATAGTGAAAGGGAATCAGTGAGGGTGACAAAACATGAGAGACACCTAACTCTGGGAAATGAACAAGGGATAGTGGAAGGGGAGGTGGGTGGGGGGTTGGGGTGACTGGGTGGTGGGCACTGAGGGGGGCACTTGGCGGGATGAGCACTGGGTGTTATGCTAAATGTTGGCAAATTGAACTCCAATAAAATAATAATAATAATAATAAATAGTGAAAGGGATTAAAGGGAAAAGGAGAGAAAATGAGTGGGAAATATCAGAGAGGGTGTCAGAAAATGAGAGACTCCTAACTCTGGGAAACAAACAAGAGGTAGTGGAGGGGGAGGTGGGTGGGGAGATGGGGTGACTGGGTGATGGGCAGTGAGGGAGGCACTTGATGGGTTGAGCACTGGGTGTTATGCTGTATGTTGGCAAATCAAATTCCAATAAAAAATATACAAAAAGTTAAAAAAAAAATAAAATGGTCCCAACAAGCCTGACAATGTACAAGACACCCCAACAGAGGCCAAAGCACTCTTAAGTGATTCCTGCCCCAGGGAGAAGGGAAGAGAACCCCATGTACCAGTCCCAGGGCAACCCAGCAGTGAGTCCTATCCATCAGATAGGACTGTAACCCCACCCACCAACTAAGCTTCCCCCAAGACAAAACAAGCAAAGTGCCCAGCAGTTTGGCATTACTGCATCTCTGGCAAATGCCTGGTCTGACTTAACTCAGGTTGAAGGCAGCCCCAGACTGGCCCACTAACACAGGGACCATACCCTGCCCACAACAGACAAAGAAAACATTGCAGATGCCTGGACTGAAAGCAAATGCAGTTGACTCATAAAAGTTGAGTGTACTCAGTATACATAGGAGATATCCCTAAAGTGCCAGCCTCTGAACAAGGGCACTATAGGAATTCTTCATAAGGCCATTACTTTCAAGAGCAGGAGACCTAGGTGACTTTCCTAACAGGTAAGAACAGACACAAAGAGACAAAATGAGAAGACAGAAGACTATGTCTCAAATTAAACAACAGGACAAAAATCACAACAAAAGAGCTAAACAAAATGGAGATAAAGAATAAAAAAATTAAAGAAGTGTCATAAGGATACTCACTGGACTTAAGAGTGGCAGGTCTCAGTAAGAATCTCAACAAAAAGAACGAAAAAGAACCAGAGATGAAGAAATTAAAAATATACTAGATAAATTGACTAGAGGAAACTGAATAGCAGATCAGTGAGCTGGAAGACAGAGAAAGCAAAGCAATCAAACTGAACAGGTGAGAGAGAAACAAGTATTGCATAATGAGAATAGACTTCTTAAACTCAGCAACACCATCAAGCATAGTAACATTCACATTAAAGAGATCTCAAAAGAAAAGTGAGAAAAGGAGGCACAAAATATATTTGGAGAAGTAATAGCTGAAAACATCCCAAATCTAGAAAGGAAACAAATCTATTCAGGATGCACAGAGAGCCCTCAAAAAAAAAAAAAAAATCACCCCAAGACACAAATTAAAATTACAAAAAGTAATAATAAAGACAAAAAATTTTTTAAAGCAGCAAGAGAAAACAGTTACATACAAGGGAAACACCAAAAGGCTATCAGCAGCTGTTTCGGCAGAAACTTTCCAGTACAGAAGACAATGGCATAATATATTCAAAGTGTTGAAAGGTAAAACCCTGCAGCCAAGAATAATCTATTCAGCAAAGGTATCATTCAGAACAGAAAGAAAATTAAAAATTAAAGAGTTTCCCTAACACAACTTAAAGGAAATCATGATTATTAAACCAGCCCTACAGGACTCTGAGTCGAAAGGAAATACAAGATGGAGTAAGAAAAGTAGGAAGCACAAGAGCATTTCATCCTAAAACAGAATAGACATTTTTTTCAAGTACACATGAAAAATTCTCTAGAATAAATCATTTATTAGGCCACAAGACAAGTCTCAACAAATTAAAAAAGGTCAAAGTCCTACCACGCATCTTTTCCAACCACATGTTGTGAAACTAGAAATCAACTACAGGAGAAAATCTGGAAGAAGTATAAATATATTTAGGTTAAAATTACGTGCTACCCAACAATGAGTGGGTCAACTAAGAAATGACAGAAGAAATTGAAAAACACAGGAAACAAATGAAAATGAAAACACAATGGTCCAAAATCTTTGGGATGCAGCAAACGCTATTCTAAGATGGAAGTTTATAGCAATACAAACCTATCTCAAGAAGAAAAATCTCAACTTAAAATTACACCTAAAGGAGATAGAAAAAGAACAAACAACCCCAAACCAGAAGAAATAATGAACATTAAGAGCAGAAATAAATGAAATAAAAACTAAAACAGGGGCACATGGGTGGTTCAGTTGGTTAAGTATCTGCCTCTTGATTTTGGCTCAACTCATGATCTCAGGGTTCTGGGATTGAGCCCCATGTCAGGCTCCATGCTCAGCAAAGAGTCTGCTTCAGGATTCTTTCTTCCTCTGCCCCCTCCCCCAACTCTCTCAAAAAATAAATCTTAAAAAAACTAAAACAGTTAAAATAAAAATCAAACAGATCAAGGGAACCAGGAGCTGGTTCTTTAAATAGATCAACAAAATTGATAAGCCTTTAGCCAAACACATCAAAGGAAAAGTAGGGGAGCAGGGACTCAAAGTCAGAAATCAGAGGAAAAACAACTGATGCCACAGAAATAGGAAAGATTCTAAGAGATTATGGAAAATTTTATGTCAACAGATTGGACAACCTACAATTGGATAAATTCCTAGAAACATATACCAAAGTTACACCAAAAATGAATCAGGAAAAAATAGAAAATTTGAACAGACCAACGACCAGCAATGAAATTTTATCAGTAATCAACTCCCAACCAAAAAAAAGCTGAATACCAGAGAGCTTCGTAGGAAAATTCCATGAAGCATTTAAAGAAGAGTTTAATACCTATTCTCAAACTATTCCAAAAAAAAAAAAAATTACAGGAGAAAGGAAAGTTTCTAAATTCATTCCATGAAACCAGCATTACTCTGACAGCAAAACCAGATAATGACACTACAAAAGAACTACAAGCCAACATCTCTGAAGAACTTATCTATGGATATTTAAAATCCTCAAGAAAGTAACAATAAGCCAAATCCAACAATACATTTAAAAATATCACTTACCACAATCAAGTGGGATACAAGGTGGCTCAATATTCACAAATCAGTGTGATGTATTACATTAGTGAGAGAAAGAATAAGAGGATTGGTATGAGTAGGAGAAAGGATATAGGACTATTTCAATACACACAGAAAATCGTGTGACAGAGTACAACATCAATTCATGATAAGAACTTTTAATGAGTTAGGTTGAAAAAAAAAAATGAGTTAGGTTGATAGGGAACATAACACAATAAGGCCATCTAAGAAAAACCCACAGCTAACGTTATCTTTAATGGGGGAAAACCTGAGAACTTTTCCTCTAAGGTCAGGATAAAGACAAGGATGTCCACTCTCACTACTTTTATTTGACATACTACTCGAAGTTCTAGCCACAGCAGTCAAACAAAAAATAAGTACATAAAAGGAATCCACATCAGTAAGGAGAAATTAAGACTTCACCATTTGCAGATGACATGACACTCTACATACAGAAAACCCTAAGAGTACACGGATGTGAGCACTGAAAAATATAGAGTTGTGGAATCACTATTTTGTACACCTGAAACTAGTAACACTGTATGTTAACTCTACTGAAATTAAAGAATAAATTAAAAATAAATAATGAAAGAGTAACTCAATAGAATTGGCAATGTCAAGTTCATTGGTGATAATATCGGGAAAATATTTAGTAAGTGCTTGGAAATACTTGATTAGACTTAACTTCAATAGAAATAAAATAGAGATGGGTACAAATCTTTCAAGGACATTTTCTCCAAAGTGGAGGGAAAAAAAAATGGGATGGCAGCTGTATAAAGACATGGAACCAAAATAATGTTTTTTCAATTAGAGACATTGAGACATATTTGTATACTGAGGAGAATGATCACATATGGCAGGAAAAAAAAATCCTTTCTTCAGGGAGAAGAGGAATAATTGTAAGAGGAATGTTCTTGAATGGGTCAGAGAAAAGGTCATTCACTTCACAAAATGGAGAGCTGGACCTTCACTATAGGAGCAGGGAAAGGAAGCCATTCTAACTGGAGCAAGGTAAGCCTTCTGGGCTCAGATGGAGGTAGAGAGATTTCATGCTAGACCTGTGTGGGCATCCCCTCATTAATGGTCTTTCACTAATGAAATAGGCAGCAAGGACATCAGCTCAGAATGGAGACAGACTGAAGAGTCTGGAGGGAAAGACGGTAAGAAATAGTGGTCTCAAAGAGGGTGAACAGACCTGGGAAACAGATTTTCAAAGAACCCTGAGGACCCACTTAAGGTTGTCATCATGGATTTAAAATGAATTCACCAAAATGGGTATTTGTTTTTCTCCAGCCATATTATAGGTAGTAAATATGTGAGAAGTTCAGTCATCAGCATTGAGGCCTTTTTGAGTTGGCAGGACTGAAGGGAGAAAAGGGAAGCAAAGCTGAGAGTGAGGACTGAGTGGTCTACTGAAAGACATGGTCAAGAAAAAACATGAGGAAATCAGTCACTGGAGGAGTTATTGTGTTAGTGCCAATGCATCGGTGGTCCCATTGGACCAACAGAATGAAGGGACGAGTTGCAGAAGTGGTGGTCTGACTGTATCATGTTTGGAAATTGAGATTATAAAAAGGTAGTTATTATTAATGACGATCTTTGGTCTGATCATAGAAATGGGCAGCTGATACGGGGTAGAAAACAAGATAATTGGAGGCAACAAAACCCAGGAGGGGGGTGGGAGGGATCATTATGTGGATACTGGAATGATTGATTTAAAAAGGGTGGTGCTGGAGGACGGTTAAGCAGGTACTGAAATCTTGAATGAAGGGCACAGGAGCACTTCCCCAAAGGATAGATGCCTGCAGCAAGGAAGGACAGTATAGGGGTTGACTGTATGCGTCTCAGGGGAACTGGCACATGAGAGAAGGGGGAGGAAAAGTGACCGGATAGGAGCAGTGAAGAGCAAAGAGGATATCCACTCAGCCTCTAGGACCACTGGCACATGGGGTGAGAGAAAATAGAACCACTCTTTGAGAAAACTCCAAGACAAGCAGTGCCTTCAAAGGAGAGCTAAATTTTACGAACATCAATTGAACCTGAACACAAAAGATGGATGATATCGATGACAGAGCCTGGCTATCAACAATTTTCAGTGTCAAACTTGGATGCGTGGTCATGTCAGAGCAGGGACTGGACAAAGCAATATGGAGTTCTAAGTCCAGCTAATGCAGGATGAACTTGCATCTTATGCTGTTAAGTTCAGCATGGTAAAAAGGACTGAAGGGCATGATGGCCTTAGGTTGGGTTTTTTCTTAGAGGGAGGAAGACAACCAATTTAGTTATATACTAACTCACTGGGTCGGTGGTTTTAGGCACTTTGACCAAGACTGGGTAGAGTTGTCTAGGACAGAGCGGTTGTCTTGCCAGGAGTAAACCTGCATAGGGAGGGATGATTTCAAAGAGTTTTCTCCTTTAATATCTCTTTGACATAACTATTTTCCTGTGACCAATATGACCTCAGCTCATTAAATTTTAAAATTAATATACATCCTAACAATAAGTGTTCTAAATGAAATGACCATAGAGAACATTGAATGCTTTCCAAATTCCAAATTGAAGAAAAACATAATACCTCAGTTTCTAATTCCAGTTTGGCCAAAGTAGTAATAGAGGAAACATGGTGAAGGAATCTATTTTTCCTTGGTTTTCTAAGATAGTGACAATTTCTAAGGAAACTCCTTTAATTTGGCCTCAAAATTAAAGTGAAAATCACTTGACATCTCTAAAGCATCTTAGACATTTTTAACTCATGTTCTACCTTTGCCTTTTTTCTTTATTTTTACTACTTCTTCTTTGATGAGGACAATGATTGATATTTTTTGACTTTGAAACTTTATCTTAAAGCCTACTCTAGTGCTTTTCTGGCTGCTGTTTCAAAGGCTGGAGATTTAAATTAAGGATCCTAATCAATTAAAAACATCTGATACCAGGGGAAAAATTTTATTATATACACACATTATATATATATATATATATTTAAAATTTTATTATATACACACATATATATAATATATATTATAATATATATATATATTTAAAAGTCATCAAGAACTAAAGAATTAAGAACCAGGAAATGGATTATTAAAAGACTTTGAACAACTACACCTTTAAGTTCATTTTGGAGGTCCACTCCCACTTAAAGCACTTCCAGTCATTTTGATCTTGATGTTCTCCAGAAATAGGATGCTTACCCACAGAGCAGCATAGCTATAAGCTTTCACTGAGGACAAACCACTAAGTACACAGATTTTCATTAGGTTATTTCCATGGTAAAAAGTAATCCTTCTCAAAGTTTAGGAAATTTTTTTTTCCCCTGTTATTCCTTTTGGTTTTGGAGGAAAATATATTGGTCTTTTCAATGGGTTTGGTCTCTTGCTATCCCTTAAAAAGAGTGGGTCCGATAGGTTTCCCCCTCACTACTTCCATGATTGTAGAAATAGTTTATGTGCTTTGCATAAAATTTAAAACATAGAAAAATTAAGTACACATATTAGAATTAACTTACTTCACATTTATTGATGTTCCTGGGATCAAGAACAGAATCCCACATTTTTGATGAACTGCATATATAAGGTCTTCTCCTGCTTTCTAGATGTTAACCTGGTATTTATTAATATGCTGCATAAATCATCTTATTTGTCTCAATTCATTACCAGCTATTACTTCAGGCCCCTGGTTAATTTTTATATTATCTAGAGCCCCTCACTAGCCTTTTTATTCATTTGTTTACATTATTTTCTTTTTTCCAACTCTCAACCCTGTTTCTATCACAACAGTTTATCTTTCAGTTTATCTCTAAATTCCATGTACTCATTTGCATGTGTACAAAAAATACAGCATTGATTTATGTTTAGTTTACTTTTTGTATTTACTTACGGTATATCTATCTCATCCTGTTTCTTACTCTCTTGCACGTAACAGTATCTTTTGGGGACCTTTCCATTTTGGTACAAATAGATCTAGTAAATATTTTTCCTACATCAGTAAGAAAAAATCCATCTTAGGTATCTATCTCATTTTACTTCCCCCCTTCCCTGGAATGACTTCCAGGTTGGCTTCAACTTTGGTGATAAATGTAGGTTTCCTTATACACCTCTGTGAGGTTTTTCCTGAAGCACTAATACCCAAGAGTGGAATTGCAGGATTCCAGGGACTATACATAGTTTCACTAAGTACTGCCAAATAAGTACTCTCCAAAGCAACTATACCAATTATATTCATATCAGCTCTGACAGCATGTTAATATTAGTAATTATTTATAACGGCATTGCAATCACATATTACTTTCATTATTTAAATGGAAAGACATTCATTTTGATAGCAAAGCTTTGGAAGTTTTTTATATGAATTTGGGCCTGAATATAAAAAGAATTCTTGGCTTTTATTTTCCTCATTCACCATCTGTAGACCAGACTTCCCTTTTTTGCTAGACTCCATCCTTAATAGTTAAGTTCCAACTCCTGTTAATTTCTGCCTTTTAAGTTTATGAAATGCACTTTCTTTGTGGTTAATTATTAAGGTAGAGTTACTATTTTGATTATGGTCATTAGCATAAATATATATATATATGCTATGCTAAATTCCCCACTGGGTAAGATTGAGGGAAATACAGTCATGTGTATGAGTTTCTTGGTGGCTTTAATCATGACAGAAGCCTTTGCTTTACAGGAACTAAGTATCTATCTTTGCAATTTATGACTATGAGCCAATCCTACGAAGGATCCCAATTTTTCCTTCTTCAGAAATTAACATTAACATTGTTAAAAATCTAAGATTTCTAGTTTGTTAAGATACCATTTATCCCCAAATGCTTGTATTCTCTGGGCAATTGTTTTACCTTTTTAGAAGCATGTGTATCAAAATTGCCATTCTGAGAAAATGTACTTCCATTTGAGGTTAAAAATAGTCATTTTGCATGACAGTATCAAACACTATCCCTTTAATTTTAATTAATAATTTGGGGTTAAGATTCTATAATCCCTAATTTAAATACTAAAGTGAGAGCTGAAAAAAATGAGCCAAACTTAAAAGTGAATAAAAAGCCAATTTGGAGACTCAAATACTGTTCAACTAATTCCTTCGAGGGGTAGCTTTTTACTCCAAAATTACCACCACATATTAGGTAATAAAAGTCTTTAAGAATGATTACAAACTCAGTCATTTCAATTCATTTATGATACAGTTCTTGACATTAGCACAATTTGTTACAAGATTTGAGATAAAAGCATTACTAAGTTTTAATTAATATCAAAAATATTAGAAATTTTAGGCATCTAAAAACCCTCATGCTATCATTTTACCTGGGCTCAGAGTGAGGGGATGGTCAGGATGCTTTAGAAGAGAAGAAAGTAACAGGAGAATCTACAATGCCCTACAGAGAACAGGTAATAAAAAAATGTTAGTTCAATCAGTAGAAGGCCTCTATAGCTCATTTAAATATATGGGCGTCAGCGGGGAGGAATTGTTTATTATAATGGAACAAGGTTATGGCCAGCATTTACAGTGTTAATGTAAGGATGAGAGGGGAGTTTTGGGTCTTGTTTATTCTTTTAAGGCTGCACTCTCAGTATACAAAAATTCATCCCTCGGGAGAAGGATACAAGGTATTTGTGGCTTTCTGGAGTCTAGACAAAAAATTTTTCCAAGAGAAGAAAGTGGTTGTATCTTGCGATAATTTAAAACCTCTAATTTGTAACTCTTGGTGTCAGAGATGCAAAGGCAAGAAATTAGTATAACATCTTTCAAACACATGGCAAAAACAAATACAAATGCACACAGGGGGCCATTCCCACACTACAAGCCAACTAAGATGTATTCAGGGAGGAGCCTGGAGGAAAACAAATTGCAACAGAGCATTACAAAGAATAAACAGAAGCAGCTGACCAAAAAACCTAAAAAAAGGAAAATTAATACACTAACAAATTTGAGTTAGAGAGCAACTACTTTTAAAAGGTTATTAAATAAGTGGTTTTTAAGTGATTTGCCCTGAAAGAGGGGTTGAAATGAGGCAAATTTGAAAATTAAAGGTAACCTGTAAAAACACATGAGAGAGCAACTGAAGTTTAAAATGCATTGGAGGAAATCAGTAACAGATTAACGCAACAGATGAAGAGCTAGTTTGTAAACCAGAGCAAGATTTGAAAAAAGACAAACAGAATAGAGCAAAAAAGAGGAAGACATTTTAAAATGTTTAAGAGAAATATTAATAAATGGATGTTGAGATGGAAGAAACAGAATGAGAAAATAGTCTGAGATTTTCCAGAGAAAAAGAAAAACAGAAGGAGGCAAAAACAATATGTGAATGATTAATAATAATCGCAACAAAATGCCTACTACTCCAAGTGCTCAGAAAAAGCTAATTCCCTATCTCTCTTCCCCATATTTTCTTGCTTTAGTCATTGAAAACATTTAGTCATTGAAAACAAACTAAATTAAAATTAAAGATTTTTATACCTGTGTCCATTGACTGGTTTCATAGCTTATGCCCATGATTTTATATGTTATTTGGTCATTTTTATAAGGATGCTACCAAACCGCTTTATTACTTCCATTTATTCAAAGAGGAGATTAAAATTCAGAAGATAAATATTGCTATGAAATCACATGACTGGGATTCAAATGTAATACACTTAACCCCAAAGAATTTTTACTTCTCACTTGCAATTTTTTATTAATTACCATATTAAATGACAAGTTTACTTCATCAAGTAATGCTCATGGAGTAAGGATTTTTATATAATATAATGCAAAACTCTAGTGGAAGTAGAAATATGGAATAAAAAAGCATGGGCATGTATAGTACATGTTGAGTTTTAAAATCCTTTAAGGTTACTGTACAATTGTTAATTGGAAAAATTAATTTTCTGGCTATTTTATAAGAAACAATTCATCCTGAACCAATTTTTTTCCTTTTCTTTATTTCAGAGTTCTAATGCTCTATAAACAGAGTTTCTAATGGATTTGCTGGCAGCCCCTTAAGCCACTCAGTGAATGCTATAATAGACAATTGGTATTTTGGCTTGCTTTAATCACTTATGAAAATTTCTGCTGTGTTTGCCCAGTGTTGCAATATCTGCTTCCCAACTCAAAACAAAAAGCTTACAGGCAAACTTCTATATGCTGAGCCCTCTAGCTCTGCTGTGTGTCCTTTCCATTCATTCATCTATGCCCTCACCACTACACAACCATGTGTAAAGCATTCTATTTATTCCTGAGGATTTAGAATGGATACAAAAAAACAACAACAACAACAACAAAAAAAACAGGTTTTGACTTCATGGAGCTTACCATTGGAGGAGGGGAGGGGGGACACAAATAATGAAATGAGAAAACTGTAAATTTTGATTAAGTGCTAGGAAAAAATAAAGTGCTGAGTTTATTTAGGGTTGACCTATTTTTTGTTAAAATATTTAAGAGGTCTTCTTAAATACAAATCCTAAATACATGAAGCCCATATCTCCTAATTCTTTCCATATCAGCAGATATTACTGTGCTAACCCTGATGATGTCTTAACTCATTATAAAAGATGGAAAAAGCTTCATCACATGGCTATCAAATGCTTCTAAGCAGCATTAAATATCGCTATATCAGAATCAAGCAATTTGGCAGTAGTCAACACATCTAGGTTTAATTTTCTCTCTCTTCCCTTGCTCTGTTTATCATCCTTACCATTCCCTTATTGTACTTCCTCCCAAATTATTTTTGTTCTACTCCTCCACTAACTCTCTTACTCTGTTATCTTTTGGGACCCACCTCATTGCTGAGTATAGATGACAAATGCTCCTTCCTGTCTCCAGGTCTTGGTCATACTTTCCCTCCCACCTCCAAGGCTCCTCTCCATTCAGCCAGTCCTATTTTTCAGAGGTATATTTAATCCAGCAAAACATGGAAAAGCAGAACTCACAATTCATCCATCCATCCATGCATTCCTTTATTCGATCTACCTTTTAAGACCAAGCAATGTGCTAAATTCTAAGAAAATGACTACAAAGAAAGTGAAAGTAGTATACTATGAAAATAATCTGTAAGAGTTAATGAGAAACATTCAAAAAAGTACTCAGTGAATTCAAAACAAGAACAAATTCTACAGGTCTCAAGTGACTTCTAGAAAAAAGTTAGTATTTACAAACACTTGTAAAAACATTACACATATTCCTAAGAAATATGATGTACTTAATAAAATCATTGTAAAGCATATACACAGGTAGTAATAAAAATATGGCACTTCCTATGTACTCAAACATAGTTACATTTTTACCTCAAAGCAATAAAATTTTATCAATTTAATACCTGTCCATTGTTCATAAAATATATTTTGTTAAAACTAGTATTGCTTTAAAAAATGAAATCTGTTAACCTGATAGAAAACATATCACATTTGTGTTAAATGTTTTCTGATTATTTCTTTCAACAGTGTGCACATGTGTATACCCGGTTGCAATGTAAAATTATTTTGTGTGTGTGGGGGGCATTATCTGAGTTTAAAGCGACCATATTAAAGGCTACTTATGAAGTCAACCTAATTGAGGTTAGATGAACTTTACACAGCAGTAACTGATGAGTCTGCCAATTAACCCTTGTGCATATTAGCTTTTTGATTTATATAAATGATTCTAGACCCTATTCTATGCCCAGTTTAAGAACTATTAACACACAGTTTCTTAACTCGGATTAAGAGAATATTATCTGCTGACTTCAAGTTTCACTTTAAGAATGGTTGGTTGTTGCTGGTGCATTGTAGGAAGATTGTACAAAAGGTCCTCGACTAGAAACTTTGTGTTTGCTAGTTAATTAGCTAGAAGTAAATTTTAGTTTTTCCATAAAGGCAGGACATCCCTCTTTCTGCCATATATGTAGTGCCAATATTATCTTTATAATCTAGGTCATTTAGTTTAGAGCTCAATTCAAAGTTTATGTACAAATATCTAAGCCAGTAAGGTTTCATTGTACATACATGGAGACAATGTTCAATACCCAACACAAAAATCATGTGGCTGCGTGATACAGAATTCCCATAATATAGAAGACACAGCAGGCAAGTGATAAATGTTGATTTTTGACCGATAAGTCAGACAGCAAAGACACCTATACATTCCATTTCATTTTCATATTTACATCATTCCCACCAGTGAGATTGTCTCTGGTATCATTATGCATCCAAAACACCAATGCCATCTGTGGACTAGCAGAATAGGTTTCAAATTTTTAACTGGTTTAATACCCAAAGTTATATAAAACTGCACTTCAGTACTCTGACAAAATACTGCCCTAAAACTAAAAACAAATAATATGTAATCAAGATGTTCAACAAGTTTCACAAATAACCTCCCTGACTAGGATCCTTTTAAGCCAGATGATTAACTTTCTCTAACACCCAGAGAAAATGTTGAGTACGAGTGGCAAAATGTCCTCTATGCTTTTCCGTGGTCAAGAAACCATTTCCTCTGCTACTCTATTATATGAAATTAAAAGAAATGGATATAAAAACCCTAATTGGAGAGGAATATGACTGACCCACTTTATGTAGAAGCTGCTTACCATGCAGCTTTAGAGCAGACTGGAATAGACATAATATTGAATAGTTAATCATGAGGAATATTTTATGTTAAGGATAAAGGCAGAACTTCTTTATTTCCTGGGGGGGTGAGGGGACATGCAAAAATGCCATTTTCTGACATAGAACATTTTATTTAGGCAAAAATTTATGTTTCTTATTTGCTGCAGAGTAATCCTTTTTAGTTTATGAGCTATTCTTAAAAGACTTTTTAATAGTGCAATTTCACAGATGTTAATTGAACTTACAGTGATCGTTATGCAATGTATTCAAATATCTAATCATTGCGTTGTACATCTGAAATTAACATGTTAGGTCCATTACACCTCAATAAATTTTTTAAATTGTAATTTTGAGTCTCTTAAAATGACAGGGATTTGATAAAAGGATAAAAAGGGTTAAGAACATTAAAGTTTTGAGAGATGGCAGGGATGAGCAATAAGACCGGTTTCATCATACAACTGTATTTCACGAACGTGAACTTCTGTATTGGGTCCATATGGCATGCTTGTGGAGCAGGTGAAGTTGAGAATCAGAAAGGAATATCCCAATGAAAGTAGCTGCTTTTAAATCTTGCCTGGTTCATGTTGTTCTCTGCTTCCTATTCTATCATCTGCAATCAGAATTTTAAAAGGTATGAAAAATTAAGGGTAGGGAAGGCCAAGGTCAAAGACTATTAGGCACAACACTGCAATCTGCATCTGTCTTATATAGGGGACGTTTCCTGGGTTACTCTTCTGGTTAAGAAGAAAGGGCCTACAGGCTACTTTGGTCATGACAATATCTGGCCTTAAATGACCTCCTTTCTAGATTTTAAGGAGTGACAAGTTACTTTCCTTAGCATGATTTTTACACGTGTGCTGGGGTAAGAAATGAAGCCCAGCCTCCCTAACTGAAGAAAAGCACCATTTGGAATATAAACATAATGCTAAGAAAGATCAAAGGCTGTCAGTGGTCTTGCTCTGGCTGTGTGCCACACTCTCAGTGGCATTCAGAGGTAGTTGTAGGCAGACAGAATGTGCTCTCTCAGAATCTGGATTTGTGGCCAGTTATCGCCATTCCAGCAAAGACTCTGCCATTCTATCTTTCTTGAAATACTGCTGACAGCTTTGATAAAGTCTTTTCACTTGAGACTAAGCTTTATGCCCAAGAGGGAAACAATTACTAGTAGGATATGGTCACGTGGGTGCTAATAATTATATGCAAACTACCTAGAAGAATAGCCTATATTCTTTAAAAGGCTGGTCTCTGAGATCAGTTATTTTGAAATCAAAGTTCTTTCATTATTTTTAAATTCCACATGAAAGACAAAGGGGCAGAAGTGTATTTGGGGAATATATAGTATTCTAAAACTTCCCTCCAAATCGTTGCATTGTTATTTTAATGTATGTACAAAGCCTTTGCAAGCTTCGCAATAACTTTCATCCTGTAGCCTCCATGATGAAGAAAAGCCACGGAGAATCTATTTAATACCTTGTGAGATGATGTAATTGTTCCCACCTCACACTTAAGAGGATGAGGATCAGAGAGTGGAGGTAACTCGCTTAAGGACCCAGGGGTAGTAAGTGACTGTGCTAAGGGTGGGTTCCTAGAGCATGGATCCTGACACAGAATGCTCTGCTTACCAATCATTACACCTTTAACAAATCACTTTTTTCTAAATATCAGGTTTCTTTCTCAGAAAATGAAGATATGAGAATTAATGTGGCTCCAGCCACAAACTTGGAATAGAAACTCTTTGCCTATATTCATTTTTAAAACAGCTAACAAAATATTGATTTTAACAGACAATATTGACAGCACTGAAGAATAGCAGAATATGTCAACCCTAAATATGCAACTTTGGCACAAGGATTATTTTGAACTAAAGGCAATTAACAAAACATCAGGTACAAGAAGCATTCTCTGGGATGCCTGGATGGCTCAGTCAGTTAAGTGGCTGCCTTCAGCCCAGGTCAAGATCCTGGGGGTTCTGAGATTGAGCCCCACCTCCATGCTCAGTGGGGAGTCTGCTTCTCTCCCCACTCCCCATGCTCTTCCTCTAATAAATTAAATCTTAAAAAAAAGGGGGCTCTCTGATCATCCCCTTTTCCTCCCTGAAAACAGGAAGAGCTAAAACCTTCATATAAATGTCCTTTCTAAAAGGGGAAGAAAGTAACACTTACAATCAAGAACAGGAAGTTGAAGCTGAGAAAATTCTATACAAATAACCTTGTTAAAATAAGTCTTTTTCTTTATCCTGGCCATTTATTTTTGGTTATTTTTCCACTATTGCCCCTCTGTTCAACCTCTAGTAGTATTTGGATTCTGCTGTTTCATTGGGTCTTCATTTCTTTTAAGGATTCCTATGCATGTACAACTTAGACTAAATAAGCGTGCATTTCCCCTGTTAACTTCTTTGTCAATTTAATACTCAGTCCCAGCCAAAACTCTTAAGAGGGTAGGGGTAAAATTTTGCCTTTGCTACAACATCTATCTATTTTGTAGCATACCATGCTGTTGCACATGGTTTGGGAAACACTGCATGCTTCCCTGAGAGCTGTGGTTTTCTGTACAGGTGTCATCTTGTCAACATGTGAACCCTTCAAAGACAGGTAGGAGATGTTACTTTGCTATCATTTGGCCTTCAAAAAAGTGCACATG
Organism: Canis aureus; assembly: GCF_053574225.1. NCBI lineage: Eukaryota > Metazoa > Chordata > Mammalia > Carnivora > Canidae > Canis > Canis aureus. Next base: position 54,259,237 of record NC_135621.1, read on the forward strand.
GAATAGTATAATGCTTTTTGGTTAAATGGATGAAACTAAAAGGTAGAGTAACAGACAACAGGCTTTATAAATCCTAGAGAAACTTCACATTCCCTATTATAGTTCTGCAAATAGCCATCATTTATCTCCTCCATTGTGGTGTGTGCTTATTCAGTACTTCAAGCAGTGACCTTTTCCATGATGCAAAATAGGAAGATTAAAGACTTGAAAATATTATGTAACTCATTACTTTTAAGTTATTTTAGTGTGTCTGTAATAATTTACATCTTGATTATGTGCTTTTTTACATTTCTAAATACTCAAATATACATATTCTTCAATTTACCCTTAAAATAATCCCAGAAAGTAGGGCAAGTATTTTTTTTTTTTTAACTCTAACTCATAAATGAAAAGGTTGGTACTTCTGCCAAGATTTACAGTTAGTGGTAAATCTGAAATTGTAATAAAGTCTTTTGAATTCTGGGATGTAGGTTTTTACAGTAATCTATACTTTTGTATGGCCTCCAGCTTGAATGGAAGAAGATTTTAACAGGTGTGCTGTGTGTGTCTGTGTAAATGGAAGGACTGTAGAAACATAGAAGGGCAAGAGATTCACTGATAAATCAGAAGGTTAGAGGAGCAATAGTCCTCTCTCCTAACAGCAGGGAAATTTCTGGCTCATCTTCCCCCACAGAAAGGAAGTCACAAGAACTTTAAGAGATGCCACTGCCAGCTTTATGGAGCATGTAAAGAAAAAGACCTTTGTTCTACCTAAACTCAGCACAACAGTTTAGGCCAGCTTCTCTGCTCAACCCGAATTTCACCATCCTTGGCTTTCTCATCATAGGAACTTCAGGAAAAGCTAGCACATCAACCACATGGTGAAGGCCTACTTCTTTTCTTAGGCCCACCCCAGCTGTTCTAGGATAAATTAAGCCCATAGATGTCTTGGTCTCTTCAGGGGCAAGTCAGACAGCGATATTATTTAAGAACAGATCAGCAGGGAACGTAATAATGGAACTGTCCCAGGGTTTTCTTTTTCTAATTATCACCAATTCTTTTTTTTTTTTTTTTTTTTTACTTAGCCTAAAGAAAGTGATGAGAGGAGAAGGCAGTAAAGTACATTAAAGGTTGAGGTAGCTGAAAGAAGATTCTGTTGGAGAAAAATCACCTTGCTCCTGCCATTTACCTGTAGGAAAGAATAGAGAGAGAGAGGGAAAGAGAGAGAGAGAGAGAGAGAGAGAGAGAGATGAATCAACTATTGATTCATAAAAAAAAAAATTACTATGCCTTTAAGGAGTTTTCAGTCCTTTAGTAGACAAATTAACTGAAAATGACAGAAAAAGAAACTAAAGTTTCTAGGGTACATTATTTCAGTACCCGAAAGGAAAAATATTTTAATTACGTTATTTCAAGAACTGTAACAGAGAAGTGAGAAGGTAGTTAAGAAAAGACATTTTTTTAACTTTCAAACACATATGGAGTCATGATGCCTTATTTGATAGAGGTGTATTCCTTACATTCAATAGAGATTTAAAAAAAAAAAAAAAAAACTCTTGGTCATTAACAGAAGAATGCTATTTAGAAACTAAGTTTCCTCAGAATCAATAAATTCATTTGTATCACATTTTAAGAGTAACTTTAAAAGTGTAAACAATTTACTTAGAAATGCAATAATGGTTCATATAATCATTTTTAGAGTTACTTCTGCATTGAACACTGTGTGCGTAACAAGGAGTCACATATAAGACAAGATTGGAGGAGAGGAGACCAAGTAATTGTTAATGCCTAGGATTTCTAAAGCTGTATTATGGAACATCTTGCTATTGCTTTTAGAAGAGAAGAAATAAAGCACTCTACAGTCTTGGTGAATACTCAGAGCCCATTGAACTTTGAACTTATGGAACATACACTTCCTAACTAGTATAGCCTCCCCACATTCTCCCTATCCTATCCCTTCTTTCAAGATCAAGCTCAGACTCTACCAATCTTGTAGAGGTGTTTCTAGTTACTAAATCTCAACAGCTCTCTGCTCTCTGTCTTGACACTATCTGTTGAGATCATTCATTTGGTAGTTAACCGTATAATCATACTGTCCTTTGTTTGCCTGAAATGTTTTAAATCTTTAAATTTATGTTGATTTTTTCTTTTTCCCAAGGGACCATAAGTCCTTTGAATTTAGAGCTGATTTCTGATTATGATTTCTGATTACCTGTATTTGGTCTCAATTTTATTCCTATGAAGATTAGAATTTTGTTCAATTAACAGATTGATTTTTTTAAGACTATGAGAGACAGTGTATCAGCAATGTAGTAAGTTAATAAGAGCTCAGAAAGAGGAATCAATATGTACAAAAGTTTTGTGTGAAATCTTCAGGGAAAACTTAGGATGAGAACTAGATCTAGAAGGATGGAAAAGTTGGGGGGAGGGAAGAAATGCACATTAGATGAGGCATCTCAAATAACCTAACCTCCGTGTAATCCAAATGTAGGATGTACCTGAGACACTGTTGCCTAAGGAAATCACCTGTCTGCCTCCCAAGGTGACCCCATGAATAATCATTAGATCATTCAATATGACATTGAAGAGGAGATTTGGGGATCCAATACTTTGCAAGTGAAATCATGAATACTATCATGAGCTCTGACCTTAAGGTAAATTGGGCTATAAAATTGAACTAAGACTCACCAGTGTGCTATACTGCTTCTAATCCCTAGTCTAGGGGGAGGAGAGAAGATGGTGGAAGAGTAGGGTCCTCAAGTCACCTGTCTCCACCGAATTACCTAGATAACCTTTATCTTGAAAAATCTACTAACTCGGCCTGAGATTTAAAGAGAGAACAGCTGGAATGCTACAGTGAGAAGAGTTCACGCTTCTATCAAGGTACGAAGACGGGGGGGAAAAAGAAATAAAGAAACAAAGGCCTCCAAGGGGGAGGGACCCCGCGAGGAGCCGGGCTGAGGCCGGGACGAGTGTCCCCAGGACAGGAGAGCCCCGTCCCGGAGACGCAGGAGCTGCACGGACCTTCCCGGGCGGAAAGGGGCTCGCAGGGAGGTGGAGCAGGACCCAGGAGAGGGGGAAAGCCCTCGGGCTCCCTGGGACAGTAACAGGCACCTGCTCCCCGGGAGAGTGCGCCGAGCTCCCTAAGGGCTGCAGCGCGCACGGCGGGACCCGGAGCAGCTCGGAGGGGCTCGGGGGCGGCTCCGCGGAGGGGGCTGCGGGGCGGGAGCGAATCCAACAGCGCAGATCCGGAGCACAGGGCGCCGGGACACAGCCCAGGATCCCGCCTCCCCCGGGACAGGCAGAGGCCGGGAGGGCCCAGGACAGCGAGGACGCTCCTGCCCCGAGCTGAGCAGATCAGCGGCCCCGCCCGGAGCCTCCAGGCCCTGCAGACGGAGAGCTGCGGAGTTACTGCAGGGGCTGACTCCAGGGCTGCAGAGCTGGCCCCGCCACTAGGGCTGTTCCTCCTGCGGCCTCACGGGGTAAACAACCCCCACTGAGCCCTGCACCAGGCGGGGGGCAGAGCAGCTCCCCCAACTGCTAACACCTGAAAAATCAGCACAACAGGCCCCTCCCCCAGAAGACCAGCTAGACGGACAACTTCCAGGAGAAGCCAAGGGACTACAGTATACAGAATCAGAGGATACTCCTTTTTTTTCTTTTTTTAATTTTTTAATTTAATTATGATAGTCACACAGGGAGAGAGAGAGAGAGAGGCAGAGACACAGGCAGAGGGAGAAGCAGACTCCATGCACCGGGAGGCTGATGTGGGATTTGATCCCAGGTCTCCAGGATCGCGCCCGGGGCCAAAGGCAGGCGCCAAACCGCGGCACCACCCAGGGATCCCCTCCCCCATGTTTTTGTTTTTTTTTGTTTTTTTTTTTTGTTTGTTTGTTTTGCTTTTTGATTTCTGTTTGCTTCCCCACCCCCATTTCCTTTCTTTTCTTTCTTTTTATTTTTTTTCTTCCTTTTTTTTCTTTTTCTCTTTGCTTTCCTTCTTTCTCTCTTCTCTTTCTCCTTTTCCCAATACAACTTATTTTTGGCCACTCTGCACTGAGCAAAATGACTAGAAGGAAAACCTCCCCTCAAAAGAAAGAAACAGTCCTCACTCCCACAGAGTTACAAAATTTGGATTACAATTCAATGTCAGAAAGCCAATTCAGAAGCACTATTATACAGCTACTGGTGGCTCTAGAAAAAAGCATAAAGGACTCAAGAGACTTCATGACTGCAGAATTTAGATCTAATCAAGCAGAAATTAAAAATTGGGATCCCTGGGTGGCGCAGGGGTTTGGCGCCTGCCTTTGGCCCAGGGCGTGATCCTGGAGACCCCGGATCGAATCCCACGTCAGGCTCCTGGTGCATGGAGCCTGCTTCTTCCTCTATGTCTCAGCCTCTCTCTATCATAAATAAAAATTAAAAAAATTAAAAATCAATTGAATGAGATGCAATCCAAACTAGAAGTCCTAACAATGAGGGTTAACGAGGTGGAAGAATGAGTGAGTGACATAGAAGACAAGTTGATGGCAAAGAGGGAAACTGAGGAAAAAAGAGACAAACAATTAGAAGACCATGAGAATAGATTAAGGGAAATAAATGACAGCCTGAGGAAGAAAAATCTACATTTAATTGGGGTTCCCAAGGGCACCAAAAGGGACAGAGGTCCAGAATATGTATTTGAACAAATCATAGCTGAAAACTTTCCTAATCTGGGAAAGGAAACAGGCATTCAGATCCAGGAAATAGAGAGATCCCCCCCTAAAAATCAATAAAAAACATTCAACACCTCGACATTTAATAGTGAAGCTTGCAAATTCCAAAGATAAAGAGAAGATCCTTAAAGCAGCAAGACACAAGAAATCCCTGACTTTTTATGGGGAGGAGTATTAGGGTGACAGCAGACCGGTCCACAGAGACCTGGCAGGCCAGAAAGGGCTGGCAGGATATATTCAGGGTCCTAAAGGAGAAGAACATGCAACCAAGAATACTTTATCCAGCAAGGCTCTCATTCAAAATGGAAGGAGAGACAAAGAGCTTCCAAGACAGGCAGCAACTGAAAGAATATGTGACCTCCAAACCAGCTCTGCAAGAAATTTTAAGGGGGACTCTTAAAATTCCCCTTTAAGAAGAAGTTCAGTGGAACAATCCACAAAAACAAGGACTGAATAGATATCATGGTGACACTAAACTCATATCTCTCAATAGTAACTCTGAATGTGAACGGGCTTAATGACCCCATCAAAAGGCACAGGGTTTCAGACTGGATAAAAAAGCAGGACCCATCTATTTGCTGTCTACAAGAGACTCATTTTAGACAGAAGGACACCTACAGCCTGAAAATAAAAGGTTGGAGAACCATTTACCATTCGAATGGTCCTCAAAAGAAAGCAGGGGTAGCCATCCTTATATCAGATAAACTAAAATTTACCCCGAAGACTGTAGTGAGAGATGAAGAGGGACACTATATCATACTTAAAGGATCTATTCAACAAGAGGACTTAACAATCCTCAATATATATGCCCCGAATGTGGGAGCTGCCAAATATATCAATTAATAACCAAAATGAAGAAATACTTAGATAATAATACACTTATACTTGGTGACTTCAATCTAGCTCTTTCTACCCTCGATAGGTCTTCTAAGCACAACATCTCCAAAGAAACGAGAGCTTTAAATGATACACTGGACCAGATGGATTTCACAGTTATCTACAGAACTTTACATCCAAACTCAACTGAATACACATTCTTCTCAAGTGCACATGGAACTTTCTCTAGAATAGACCACATACTGGGTCACAAATCGGGTCTGAACCAATACCAAAAGATTGGGATCGTCCCCTGCATATTCTCAGACCATAATGCCTTGAAATTAGAACTAAATCACAACAAGAAGTTTGGAAGGACCTCAAACACGTGGAGGTTAAGGACCATCCTGCTAAAAGATGAAGGGGTCAACCAGGAAATTAAGGAAGAATTTAAAAGATTCACGGAAACTAATGAGAATGAAGATACAACCGTTCAAAATCTTTGGGATGCAGCAAAAGCAGTCCTAAGGGGGAAATACATCGCAATACAAGCATCCATTCAAAAACTGGAAAGAACTCCAATACAAAAGCTAACCTTACACATAAAGGAGCTAGAGAAAAAACAGCAAATAGATCCTACACCCAGCAGAAGAAGAGAGTTAATAAAGATTCGAGCAGAACTCAATGAAATCGAGACCAGAAGAACTGTGGAACAGATAAACAAAACCAGGAGTTGGTTCTTTAAAAGAATTAATAGGATAGATTAACCATTAGCCAGCCTTATTAAAAAGAAGAGAGAGAAGACTCAAATTAATAAAATCATGAATGAGAAAGGAGAGATCACTACCAACACCAAGGAAATACAAATGATTTTAAAAACATTATGAACAGCTATATACCAATAAATTGGGCAATCTAGAAGAAATGAACGCATTTCTGGAAAGCCACAAATTACCAAAACTGGATAAGGAAGAAATAGAAAACCAGAACAGACCAATAACCAGGGAGGAAATCTGAAGCGGTCATCAAAAACCTCCCAAGACACAAAAATCCAGGGCCAGATGGCTTCCCAGGGGAATTCTATCAAACGTTTAAAGAAGAAACCATACCTATTCTCCTAAAGCTGTTTGGAAAGATAGAAAGAGATGGAGTACTTCCAAATTCGTTCTATGAGGCCAGCATCACCTTAATTCCAAAACCAGACAAAGACCCCACCAAAAAGGAGAATTACAGACCAATATCCCTGATGAACATGGATGCAAAAATTCTCAACAAGATACTAGCCAATAGGATACAACAATACATTAAGAAAATTATTCACCATGACCAAGTAGGATTTATTCCCAGGACACAAGGCTGGTTCAACACTCGCAAAAACAATCAATGTGATTCATCATATCAGCAAGAGAAAAACCAAGAACCATGTGATCCTCTCATTGGATGCAGAGAAAGCATTTGAAAAATACAGCATCCATTCCTGATCAAAACTCTTCAGAGTGTAGGGATAGAGGGAACATTCCTCGACATCTTAAAAGCCATCTATGAAACGCCCACAGCAAATATAATTCTCAATGGGGATGCACTGGGAGCCTTTCCTCTAAGATCAGGAACAAGACAGGGATGTCCACTCTCACCACTGCTATTCAACATAGAAGTCCTAGCCTCAGCAATCAGACAACAAAAAGACATTAAAGGCATTCAAATTGGCAAAGTAGTCAAACTCTCCCTCTTCGTCGATGACATGATACTGTACCTAGGAAACCCAAAAGACTCCACCCCAAGATTGCTAGAACTCAGCAATTTGGCAGTGTGGCAGGATACAAAAATCAATGCCCTGAAGTCAGTGGCATTTCTATACACTAACAATGAGACTGAAGAAAGAGAAATTAAGGATTCAATACCATTTACAATTGCACCCAAAAGCATAAGATACCTAGGAATAAACCTAACCAAAGAGGTAAAGGATCTATATCCTAAAAAACTATAGAACACTTCTGAAAGAAATTGAGGAAGACACAGAGAGATGGAAAAATATTCCATGCTCATGGATTGGCAGAATATTGTAAAAATATCAATGTTACCCAGGGCAATTTACACATTTAATGCAATCCCTATCAAAATACCATGGACTTTCTTCAGAGAGTTAGAACAAATTATCTTAAGATTTGTGTGGAATCAGATTAGACCCCGAATAGCCAGGGGAATTTTAAAAAACAAAACCATAGCTGGGGGCATCACAATGCCAGATTTCAGGTTGTACTACAAAGCTGTGGTCATCAAGATGGTGTGGTACTGGCACAAATACAGACACATAGATCAATGGAACAGAATAGAGAACCCAGAAGTGGACCCTCAACTTTATGGTCAATATTCGATAAAAGAGGAAAGACTATCCATTGGAAGAAAGACAGTCTCTTCAAGAAATGATGCTGGGAAAATTGGACATCCACATGCAGAAGAATGAAACTAGACCACTCTCTTTCACCATACACAAAGATAAACTCAAAATGGATGAAAGATCTAAATGTGAGACAAGATTCCATCAAAATCCTAGAGGAGAACACAGGTAACACCCTTTTTGAACTCGGCCACAGTAACTTCTTGCAAGATACATCCACGAAGGCAAAAGAAAAGCAAAAATGAACTATTGGGACTTCATCAAGATAAGAAGCTTTTGCACAGCAAAGGATACAGTCAACAAAACTCAAAGACAACCTACAGAATGGGAGAAGATATTTGCAAATGACATATCAGATAAAGGGCTAGTTTCCAAGATCTATAAAGAACTTATTAAACTCAACACCAAAGAAACAAACAATCCAATCATGAAATGGGCAAAAGACATGAAGAGAAATCTCACAGAGGAAGACCTAGACATGGCCAACACGCACACGAGAAAATGTTCTGCATCACTTGCCATCAGGGAAATAAACAAATCAAAACCACAATGAGATACTACCTCACACCAGTGAGAATGGGGAAAATTAACAAGGCAGGAAACCACAAATGTTGGAGAGGATGTGGAGAAAGGGGAACCCTCTTGCACTGTTGGTGGGAATGTGAACTGGTGCAGCCACTCTGGAAAACTGTGTGGAGGTGCCTCAAAGAGTTAAAAATAGACCTGCCCTACGACCCAGCAATTGCACTGCTGGGGATTTACCCCAAAGATGCAGATGCAGTGAAATGCTGGGACACCTGCACCCCGATGTTTCTAGCAGCAATGTCCACAATAGCCGAACTGTGGAAGGAGCCTCGGTGTCCATCAAAAGATGAATGGATAAAGAAGATGTGGTTTATGTATACAATGGAATATTCCTCCGCCATTAGAAATGACAATTACCCACCATTTGCTTCAACATGGATGGTCCTGGAGGGTATTGTGCTGAGTGAAGTAAGTCAATCAGAAGGACAAACATTATATGGTCTCATTCACTTGGGGAATATAAATAATTGTGAAAGCGAAGGGAAGGGAAGGGAGATGAAATGGGTAGGAAATATCAGAGAGGGTGACAGAACATGAAGACTCCTAACTCTGGGAAACGAACTAGGGGTGGTGGAAGGGAAGGAGGGTGGGGGGTGGGGGTGGATGGGTGACGGGCCCTGAGGGGGGCACTTGATGGGATGAGCACTGGGTGTTATTCTGTATGTTGGTAAATTGAACACCAATAAAAAATAAATTATTAAAGAAGAAATCCCTAGTCCAGAATCATCCTATGGAGAAGATTTGGTTCCTTATTTACAATCTTTATTTTTGAGTCCTATTTAATGATGTAATATGTTATTATAAAATTCATTTGGATCCTACCAAAAAATGCATGGCATCCTCAGCTATAATTTGACAATCTTGCTAGATTTATTTTTCTACAATTTTTGCTCTAGGATATACTTCCCTTCATCTGTCCAATGCAGGATTTTCACAATTACAAAGGCTACTATGGTCAAATAGTCCTGAAATTCTCCCAAACAACCTAAGCCCAAGGCCCATTAGGAATAAGTCCATGTGTCTACCCTCTCAAAAGTTTTAACATTTATAGAACATTCTACCCTTGAGGACTCAACTCCAGTGTTACAAGAGTTCCCTGAACGCTGTTTTGCCTTAGTTAACAAATATCATCTGGAGGTATTAAAGAAACTTTTCAATACAAATACAGTCTACAGTTTCCAGTCTGGCATGCACATAGGTTAGAATGGCAATTTCTAAGCTCACAACAAATAAAAATCTAGAAAACCTTAGGAATTAACCCTTCATAGGTCAGAGAAGTGAGATCATAGTGCAAACCATTGACACAAAAATTTAAAAATTGTGATTCGTGATTCTCTGGTAGCTACAGAGAATAACAATTTACTGGAGCAGAAACCAAGGAACAGACACCTCCAGGAACCAGTGCTGGGATAGGAAAACCTAAACTGTAATTAAGGAATTTCCAGAAGCTTCCTGTGGACAAATTTCATCATTAAAAACCCTAGGGGCACCTAGTGATGGGTATGAAGGGCCCACACTTTTGTAAGTTACTTCCAGCAGCTCTATCAGGCCCTCACAGTGCATATTGGAGAAAAATGCCCTCCCACTTCCAGCAGAGAGAAAGATAACTTCTTTGAAATACACCAGAATGTGATACTCTTCATGAAGCTTGCCTTCAGGAGAAAATTGTTTACCAGAACCTAATCTTCTTCCATTTGTTCAGAACCTCAGCTAAGTCGGGTAAGGAAAATACTCAACTCCAGCCCCCTTTAGCCATTTGGTTCTACCTAAGGGGGAGAGAAGCAAGCACCGATGAAGTTTAGAGCTCAGCAGCATAGGCTTACCAAAACAAACAAACAAACAACAACAACAAAAAAAAAACAAAACTGAGACCTAATCATAGAACTGTAAAACATTCTTCTTTTCCCGCATTTTACCACTACATGTCTTAAAGCCTATTTAGGTCAGTTCCTTTTACCCAGTCCATCTTGCCTATCTTTCAACAACAAATAAAGGGCATACTAAAATGAAGAAAACTCAGTTTGAAGAGACTGGAAACATATGACCATTAGAGTCCCGTAATGGCAAGTGAGGGAGTGCTGACAACACTGACTTCATCTTTGGCCCTCTGTCTTGTTCATGTCTACATAAGGACTTCCTTCTAGGCTATGTGTTCCAGGTACCTAGGACATTAATGCATGCTCTGACCAGAATTCAGGGAGGCAGGTTCTGATCTTCCCTAAAGGTATTTAGAAAACTCCTAGACCTAACATAATTTCTTCCCCTCCCTTTCGCTGGTGGACAGATGGCACCAAAAGATCTGTTAAAGGTTAAACCTTTTGACCTCACCACAATGACCTCTGCACATCCCCTCACTCTATAAAATCTCTCCAGACTTTGTGGAGAATACCCATGCAGCCCCTGAATCATCATAAACCCAATCCCCACCACCCCCACTCCCAACCCCATCAGTCAGTTACTGTGACTAAAACTTTGTTAACTGTGTGGAGTCCCTTGCTTCATTTTATGGTCTCTAAGTGCCTTCTCAGTTCCAGGGATACTTTACTGTCCCTCCTCTGCCTTTGAACAGCAGGAATATTGGAATTACCCAATCAGAAATATTTTTAAATGATTAATATTATTAGTATTTCAATGAAACAAATAGATAACATACAAGAATAATGTAAGAGAGATGGAAATTCTAAGAAATAAAAACAAAGAATAGCAATCAAAGTCATTAAACAGAAATAAAGAACACCTTTGAGGGACTCATTAGTAGACTGACCATGGCTAGGGTAAGAATCTCTGAGATTGAAAATACAAACTTCCCAAACTGGGAAAGCCAAGAGTAAAAGATCTAAAAATCTAAAAAAAAAAAAAAAAAAAAAAGTACAGAATTTCCACAACTATAAAAGGTGTGACATATGCACAATGGCAATTATCAGAAAAAGGAAAAGCAAAAATATTTGAAAGGCAATGCTGAAAGAGCATTTCCCCTCAAATTTTGTCAGACACAAAACCATTAATCCGGTAATCTCAGAGAACTTCAACAGGATACATTCCAAGTAATTACACCTAGCCATGTCATATTTAAACTTTATCAACTCAAATATGAAAGAAAATTGAGAAAAGCCAGATGTAAGAAGTCTTACATAAAGAATAACAAAGGAGTTAAATCTGCCTTCTCATAAGAAGGAAGTGGAGTAAGACATTAAAATGTAAAGAGAGGGGAGAGACACCACCATAAAATTGTGAATCTTATGAAATTGTCCTTTAAACTGAAGGAGAAATGGGCTTTCTCAGATAGACAGAAGTTAAAGGAATTTATTTCCAGAAGACCTGCCTTGCAAGTCATGTTCAAGAAAGTTCTTTGGAGAGTAGGAAAATCATATAGTTCAGAAAATTGGACTTCTATGAAGAAAGGCAGAACACTAGAGTATGAGTGAGAGCAAATATAATTAGTTTTCTTAACTGAATCTAAGTGGGTTTGAAATTCTAATATATTTGATTATGTAATTGTGTGTATGAAGTAGATGTATACACATCCTAGTTATATCTGCCTATGTATAAATGAAATGAAAGCAATGATATGCGAGGTGGAAGGGAAGAATTGTGGTTCTCCCCCGCCCCCGCCAGAAGGTGAAAAAAAATAGTGGGACAAAATAGTATTATTTCACAGTGGACTTATTAGGTTAACTCCAAAGTATAATGGCAAATTCTAGGACAACCACTAAAGTTAAAAAGAGGAAGTGTAACTGATATGCTAAGGAGAGAAAATAGGATCATATAAAATGTTCAATTAAAAAAAAAATCACAGAAGGCAGAGAAAACAAGCTGAGAACTGGCACAACAGACTTTCCAGTTAATTATAGGGAGTAAGCCACATTGAAAAGGGTAGAAAGGGTGAGAGGTGGTCAGGGATCAAACTCCTAGGCAGACCAAACACAAACAGGAGGGACACATGCATGGAGAAGGAGAGGAGCATACCCCATACCAGGCACAGCTGGCATGGGCAACCTTCACTGGGAAGACAAGTCCCCACAACATTTGGCTTTGAAAAACAGCAAGGCTTAATTCCAGATACTTTAAGCAGGCTATGGGGCAGCCCCGGTGGCTCAGAGGTTTAGCGCCCCCTTCAGCCCAGCGTGTGATCCTGGAGTCCTGGGATTGAGACCCACCTTGGGCTCCCTGCGTGGAGCCTGCTTCTCCTTCTACCTGTGTCTCTGCCTCTCTCTGCCTCTCATGAATAAATAAAATCTTTAAAAAAAAAAAAAAAGAAATCAGCAGGCTTAACTCTGGGAGAGCCAATGAGTGATAGGAAACGGAGTCCCTGACCTTCAGGAGCCAACATAACCACCAACCCCAGGTGACAGAACACAGAAGCAGCAGTTTGAAAAGCCCCGGATGTAAATGGGAAGGACATTTATTTACTAATCTCAAAACTTGCCTGCAAGGGCAGGTATCTTAAGGAAATGTTTCTAAGAAAAGAGTTGGCAAGAATACTCTCCACCTACCTCGCTAACAAGGAGTTCTCTGTCCCTCCAATCGCCTTTGGAACCATTATATCCAAGCTTGGGCCAGTATCCCTCCAAAGTAGCTCCAGCTGAGACACACTTTGCAAGTATATCTGACAGGGAACAGCACCAATCCAAAGTAACTCCTGCCCTGAGGAGAAGGGAAGATAAACACACACACACCACTGCAATTGCAGCCCAAGAAGATGGACTGAGGGCAGGCATGTGGTTTCACTGCAGGCCCTGCTCACCATTGAAAACCTTTCAATGGACAACCCAGGGAGAGTTCCCTGCAGCCCCAGCAGATGGGCTGAAGAGAGCCATCTGGTCTGACTGCTGACACCACCCAGTTACAAGCACACTGGGCCCCAGAATGGCTCCCTAACAGCACAGAAATCAAACTGTGCCTAGTGTGCTCACAAAGCAGGCCACTGCAACCAACTGGACTAAAAGTAAATGGGGCTCAGCCAACATAGCAGGGCATACATAACCTATACGGGAGACCCCCTGAAGTACCTGGTTCTAGTCAACAGAGGATATTGTGCTACAAGACACCACAGGAACTCTTATTCATAAGGTCACTACTTTTAAGAAGATATAGCTGGCTTTCCAGATAGAGTTGGGCAAAATGAGGAAACAGAGGATTATGTCCCAAATGAAAGGACAAAACTAAAGCAAAAGAGCTGAATGAAATGGAAATAAGCAATATGCCACATAAATTCAAAGTAACAGTTATAAAGATACTCACAGGATTTGAGAATAAAGTGTAAAATCTCAGTGAGATATTCAACAAAGAAACATTTTAAAAATTCAGATGTAGAACTCTAATTGAGAGAGGAAAGATAAAGAGGAGATAGACTAGATCATGAGCTCAAAGACAGTAATAGAAAGCAAACAAGCTGAAAAGCTTATTTAAAATAAATTAAAAATGGGAATAGGTTAAAGGAAGTCCATGATACTAAGCATAGTAACATTTATATTATAGGGATCCCAGAATGAGGAGACGAGTGTGAGAAGGGGGAAGACCATACATTTGAAGAAATTATCATTGAAACCTGCCCTAATCTGGGGAAGAAACTAGGTATATAGATAAAAATAGAAAGCTCCCAATTAAAAAAAAAAACACCCTACAGAGGTCCACCAAGACACAGGAAAATTAAATGGCAAAAAGTATTGATAAAAAGAATTTAAAATCAATTAGAAAGAAGAAAATAACCTCAAGGCATTGCCTTTTGAGTAACTATCAACTGATTTTTCAGTAGAAACTTTGAATAGAGGGACACCTGGGTGGCTGAGAGGTTGGGCATCTGCCTTCGGCTCAGGGCATGATCCCAGAGTCCCAGGCTCCAGTCCCACATCAGGCTCCCTGCATGGAGCCAGCTTCTCCCTCTGCCTGTGTCTCTCCTATGTTCCTCATGAGTAAATAAATAAAATCTTAAAAAACAAACAAACAAAAAAAAACTTTGAATAGATTATTAACCACCTTGTGGTCTGCAGTGTTGGAAGAATAAGACCTCCAACCAATTATATTCTACCCAGCAAGATCACCATTCAGAAAAGAGAGTGTTTCCCAGACAGATAAAAGTTAAAGGAGTCATCACCACTAAACCAGCCTCATAAAATTAAAAGGAAGTAAATCTTTCACTATTTGCAGATGACATGACTACATATAGAAAACTCTAAAGGCACCAAAAAGCTAGAACTGATAAATGATTTCGATAAAGTTGCAGGATACAAATACACAGGTCTGTTGCATTTCTATACACTAACAAAAGAGAAATTAAGAAATGGTAGCATTTATGAATGTACCAAAAATAAATGAAAATATCTAGGAATAAATCTAACCAAGGAGGTGAAAGACCTGTGCTTTGAAAATAAAAACACTGATGAAATAAATGAAGACAACACCAACAAACAGAATCATAATCCATGCTAAGAGTTATGCCCATACTACCCAAAGCTATCAATAGATTTAATACAATCCCTACCAAAATACCAGAAGCACTTTTTCACAGAATTAAAATAATTCTAAAATTTGTGTGGAACCACAAGAGATCCAAATAGCTAAACCAATCTTGAAAAGAAAAAAAAAAAAAAAAAAGCCAGCCTTATCACAATCCTAGATTTCAAGATATACCACAAAGCTATAATATTCATAACAGTATGATACTGGCACAAACAAATCAATGGAATAGAAGCCCCAGAAACACACAGATGCAGGCAATTAATCTTCAACAAAGGAGACAAAAATAGTGGGGCAAAGATGAAGAGACTGGATGACTACATGCAAAAGCATGAAAATGGATCACTTTCTTATACCACACACAAAAATAAACTCAAATGAATTAAAGACCTAAATGTGAGATCTGAAATCATAAAAATCTTAGGAAGAGAACATAGACAGTAATTTCTCTGACATTAGCTGCAGAAGCATTTTCCTAAACTTGTCTTCTCAGGCAAGGATAACAAAAACAAAACGAAACTACTGGGACTATCCTGGAATAAAAAGGTTTTCAACAGTGAAGTAAACCACTGACAACATAAAACCACCATCTGCTGCTAGGAAAAGACATTTGGGAATGATATTTCTGATAAGGATTTTTTTTAATGATTTTATTTATTTATTCATGAGAGACATACAGAGAGAGGTACAAGCAGCTCCTCAAAGGGAGCCTGATGTGGGACTCCATCCCAGACTCCGGGATCATGCTAGGAGCTGAAGGCAGATACTCAACCACTGCACTACCCAGGCATCCCTCTCATAAGGAATTAATATCCAAGATACAAAAAACATACAATTCAACACCAAGAAAACACAAATAAGGACAAAGGACATGAATACTCATTTTTCAATAAAAGGCATATAGATGGCCAACAGACACCTGAAAAGATGCTCATTTTCACTAATCAGGGAAAGGCAAATTAACACCACAATGAGATATCACCTCACAAGTACCAGAATGACTAAAGTAAAAAGCAGAAAAAAACAGGTGTTGGTGAGGACATGGAGAAAAAGGAACATTTGCACACTGTTGTTGGGAATGCAAATGGCACAACCACTATGGAAAACAGTATGGAGTTTCCTCAAAAATTAAGAAATATCATATAATCCAGTAATTCCACTATTGGATATTTATCCAAAGAAAACAAAAACAAATTCATAAAGAGATATGCACCCCTATTTTTATGGCATTATTTACAATACTCAATATATGGAAGAAACCTCAGTGTCCATCTATAGATGAATGGATGAAGATAAAATGTGGGACACCTGGATGGTTCAGTGGCTGAGTATCTGCCTTTGGCTCAGGGCATGACCCTGGGGGTCCAGGATTAGTCCCTCATCAGGCTCCCTGCAGGGAGCCTCCTTCTTCCTCTACCTATCTCTTTACCTCTCTCTGTCCCTCATGAACAAATAAATAAAATCTTAAAAAATAAAAGATGTGTGTACACACACACACACACACACACACACACACAGAATACTACTCAGCCATAAAGGAATGAAATCTTGCCATTTGCAACAACACGGATAGACCTAGAGAGTATAAAGCTAAGTGAAGTCAATCAGACAAGAACAAATATTATTTCACCCATTTGTGGATTTCAAGAAACAAACAAAAAGATATAAAAAAGACCCAAATACAAAGAATACAGTGTTGATTAGGAGACACCAGGTGGGAGGTGGGAGGAGATAAATAAATTAAGGGGGTTAACAGTATACTGATCTCAGTAAACACTGAGAAATGTATACAACTGTTCAATTATAATGTATACCTGCAACTAATACTATAAATTATACTTCAATAAATTTTTAATAAAAATAAAACCAAAAAAGGCAAAATAAGTGTGGAAGACAAAAAACAGGAACAGAGAATAAAGGAAACAAATAGACAATAGTAACAAATATGGTGGATACTAATTCAACTATATTGACAATTTAAACATGGTTTGTAGATATCAACTAAATTAGACTGTCAAAATGAATCAAAAAACAAGATCCAACTACATGCTGTAAGACACTTTGAATATAAGGACACACTTAGATTATAATTAGAGAATGGAGAAAAAATATACAATGTCAAAAATCAATTTCAAGAAAATACAAGTAGCTTTAATTTCAGATAGAGCAGCCTAAGAAAATGTCATCAAGAATAAATAAGGATATTACATAAAGGGATCAACTCTCTGAGAAAAAATAATCCTTAATATGTACACCTTATACAACATCAAAATATTTGAGACAAAAACCCATAGAACAAGGACAAAAGATGAATCCCCTATTATGGTTGGAGATCTTAATGTCTTTCTATCAAATATAAACAGATCCACAAGGCAGAAAAGCAGTATGAACATCGGTGAATCCAACAGTGCATTCAATCGTCACCTATAGACTACTTCATTAAATAGACATGCTTCTCAATCTCACATGTCTAACATTGACCAAGATAGACCATATTTTATAAACTATAACAAATTTAAAAAGAAATTTCATGACTGCTCTCAAATCACAATGGAGTTAGACTATAAACCTGTAACAGGAAGATACCTAGAAAATTCCAAATTATATGGAGATTAAACAATACATTTCTAAATAACACATGGATTAAAGAAGAAATTGAGAAATTTTACATTTTGTACAAAATAAAAATAAAACATAAAATTTATGCAAAGGCATATTAAGAAATTTATGCCCCTGAATCCATTTATTAGAAATGAAGATGTGAAAAAGAAAAAGATCTTTAAAAAAATCATCTAAGCTTTCACCTTAGAAAACTAGAAAAAGAGCAAATAAAATCCAGGGTAAGCAAAAGAAATAAAAATCAGCAGAAATCAATACATTCATAAGCAAATCAATAGAGAATTTCCATTAATACCAAAAGATGGTTCTTTGAAAATAATAAAATTGGTAAACCTCTAGCCAAGCTAATTAAGGAAAAAGAAAAGCTCTATTAAAAATCAAAGAGGGATTATCACTACCAATACCATGAACATTAAAAGGATAATAAAGGAATACTATGGACTCTGCCCACAAAATTTGGTAACCTAGATGGTATGCGACAATTCCTTAAAGACAAAGATCTATTAAAACTCACACAAAAAGAAGTGGAAAATCTGAATGGCCTTTATCTATTGAAGAAATAAAATCAATAACTAATAACCTTCCAAAATAGGAAATTCCATGTTCAGATGAGTTCACTTGTAATTCTAACCAACTTTTCAGGAAAAAAATTTTTTACAAATTTTCTTTCAGAAGATAGAAGCAGAAAGAATCCTTCCTAACTCATTCTACAAAGCCAGTGTTACCCTAATTCCAAAGCCAGTGAAGGACATTCCAAGAAAAGAAAAACACCATTATCACTCATGAATATAGATACAAAAATCTTCAAAAGACTATTACCAACTAGAACTTAACAATGTATAAAAACAGTTCTACATTACTACCTCATGGGAGTTATCCCAAATCTGCAAGGCTGGTGAAACATCAAAGAGGGAAAAAAAAAAAAAAAAAAAAAAAAAAATCAATGTCCTCCATCACATTAACAGACTAAAGAAAAATCATGCATTATAAATAGATGAAGAGTTTGACAAAATGAAACACCTACTCATGATAAAAAAAAAAAAAAGAAAAAAGCTCTCAACAAACTTCCTCAACTTGATAAAGAACATCTTCAAAAAAAACCAAAAAAAAACAAAACAAAGAAACACCCTACGGCTAATATCATACTAAGTGGTGAGAAACCAGAGTTATTACTGTGATCAGGAACAAGGCAAGGATGTTTCCTTTCACTACTGCTTTTCAATACTGTACTCTAAGTGCTAGCTAATACAGTAAGATAAGAAAAAGAAATACAAGTTAAATATGTGGAGAAGGATTAAAATTGTAATTACAGATTAAATGATTGCCTATGTAAAAAATCTGAAAGAATCAAAAAAATTTAATAATTATAGTGAGGTTTCATTATGTAGAGCTAATATACAAAAGTCACTTTCCTGTAAACCAGCAACAAACAGAATTTGAAATTAAAATCCTTACCACTCACATTATTCCCTCCAAAATAAAATACGTAGGTATAAGTTTAATGAATTATGTATGTGACCTCTACCTCTGAAACCTATGTTAATTAATTGAATTTAAATAAGATTAATAAGATTCATATAAAATGTATCAAAGAAGAAATTAACGGATATTCTATGTTCATGGATATTAAGACTCCATACTGTCAAGTATTTGTTGCTTCCAACTCGATTATAGATTCGGTGCAATCCCAATGAAAACCCCAGAAAATTATTCTGTGGATATGACAAATTGATTCTCAAGTTTTTATGGAGAGGCATAAATAAACAAACCACAGGATAGCCAATTAAAAATTGAATAAGAACAAAAAGTAGAAGACGGATGCCCCCCGACTTCAGATACTATATACAACTATAGTAAACAAAACAGTATGACACGGACCCCCCCCTCAAAAAAAATAGATGAATGATGTAGAATAAAGAGCTCAGAAATACACCTACATAAATACAGTCAACCAATCATTGACAAAGGAGCAAAAGTAACAGTGGAACGAAGATGGTGGTTTCATTAGATAGTATTGGAAAAAGTGTACATTTACATGCAAAACAATGAACCTCAACATAGATCCTGCAGATGTTATGAAAATCAACTCAACATGAATCAAGACCTAAGTGCAAAATGCAAGAGTATAAAATTCCTAGAAGATAGGGAGAAAACCTAGAGGACCTTGGGAATGGCAGTAACATTTTCAATACAACATCAAAGTCATAGTCCATAAGAGAAATACCTAATAAGCTGGACTCCAAATTAAAATTTTACTCTGTGAAAGACAATGTGAAGAGTACCAAAAGACAACCCACAAAGTAGAATAAAATATGTCAAAAGACAAATCTCAAAGAACTGTTAAAATTTTTTTTATAAAACTTTAAACTCAACAGTAAGAAAACAACCCAATTTAAAAATGGGTCAAAGACCTACACAACCACCTCAACAACATATAATATGCATCTGGCAAATAAACATATGAAAAAATGCTCCACATCATTTATCAGAAAAAATATAAATTAAAACAATAGGATACCAGTACACATCTATTAGGAAGGTCAAAGTCCAGAATGCTGACAACCCCAAATGTTGGTGAGGATGTGGACAAACAGGAACTCTCCCTCATTACTGGTGAGAATGCCAAATGGTATAACCACTTTAGAAGACAATAAGGCTGTTTTTTTTATGAAAGTAAACATACTCTTACAAGAAGATCCAGCAGTTATGCTCCTTGGTATTTACCCCAAAGAGTTGAAAACTTAGGTCTACACAAAAACCTATACACAGGTGTTTATAGTAGCTTTATTCGCAATTGCCAAAACTCGGAAGCCACCAAGATGTCCTTGAGTAGGTTAATGGGTAACTTAGCTCTGGCACATCCTATAAAGGTGTTCTTTACACTAAAAAATGAGTTATCAAGCTGTGGGGGAAAAAAAAAAAACATGGAGGAAACTTAAATGCTTATTACTGAGCAGAAAAAAAAACACTGAAAAGATTACCTCTTTTATTATTTTATATTACATTCTAGAAAAGGTATAACCACGGAGACAATAAAAAATGAGTAGTTCCCAGGGTTTAGGGTGTAAAGATAGATGAATAGACAGAGCTCAGAATTTTTATGGCAGTGAAAAATACTATAGTGGTGGATATGTGTCCAATAAATTTGTCTAGGTCTGAAAGATGGCCAGATAAGATGCCCCTCATTTAAATCCTGTGCTTGGGATCCCTGGGTGGCGCAGCGGTTTGGCGCCTGTCTTTGGCCCGGGGCGCGATCCTGGAGACCCGGGATCGAATCCCACATCGGGCTCCCGGTGCATGGAGCCTGCTCCTCCCTCTGCCTGTGTCTCTGCCTCTCTCTCTCTCTCTGTGTGTGTGACTATCATAAATAAATAAAAAATTTAAAAAAAAAAAAAAATAAAAAAAAAAAAATAAATCCTGTGCTTAACAACAGTAATTTGTCATTCATGCATGAAGAAACAGGCTTTTATGGGAGCTCTGGGCAGGTAGGAAACCGTGAAACCCTGGTGCAGTCCAAGACCAAGAAGAGCCATTTTGAGAAGGCAGATGCCGCGAAGCTCCCCTCCTAGAAGCCCTGGGTAACCCAGGTAACATATTTCTTGAATGACCCCACTTTTTCCTTCCTCTACCCTATATCCTGCTTTCATGTTTTAAATTCACCAATAAAGTTAACCCACAAAACCCTAGACCCCCGACTCTCAGACCCTAAGAAAGACAGAGCCTCAGATATGTACTTCCTCCCTGTCTATCCAAAGCCTTGCTGTGGCCCTTGAGCGTGCTGTGTAACCTCCTGAATCTGTAACTAATAAATCATGTCTTTACAAAGATGCCTGATGTTTGTTGCTAAGGGGAATCCTGCAATCCCAACAACCCCAAGGGCCAGTTTAGTCATAGCATTAGTTTCAGTCTGGGAAAGCTATATGGGAGCTCTCCACAGGTAACATGGCCCAAGGCAAGTGTGTGAAGCATTCCTGGCTAGTAACCTCACAATCAAAGGTCAACACTGACACAACAGGTGGTTACAAGGCGGGTAGAGGAAATGGGGAGATTGTTGGTCAAAGAGTACCAACTTCCATTTTAAGATGAAGTTTTAGGGATCTAAGATTCAGCATGGTAACTATAGCTACCAACTCTATTGTATACTTGAAAGTTGCTAAAGAGTTATCTTAAATGTTCTCACCACACCCTCAAAAATTATGTGAGATTATGATGTGTCAACTAACCTTATTGTGATATTTTGCAATCTAGGGATATATCAAATTATCACATCATATAGCTTAAACTTATACAAATATATGCCCATTTTATCTTAACAAACCTAGAAGAATAAATTTGTCCAAACACTTAGAAATTACAACAGCAAGAGTGAACTGTGAACTAGGACTGTAAACTATGGACTTTGGGTGATAATGGTGGGTCAGTGTAGGTTAATTGTGACAAACCTATCACTTCAGCGTAAGATGTTGACAATGGGGGAAGCTGTAGGTGTGTAGGGACGGGCAGTATATGGGAAATATCTACCTATACCTTTTTCAATCTTGTTGCATGAGAGACTCTTGCTTTGAAATCTTAGGATACTTAATACAACTTACATAACCGGAGTCCTGAGACCTAGATCAGATCTGAGTGAAAAGCCCAGGAATTTGCATTTTAATGTCTTTCAGTTAATTCCCACAGACACTATGTTCCCTTAGATGTCAGAATGGCTTGGTGTAAGAGTGTCTTATATTCTTTAGGTCTTTACTGAAAACTTCTCAAACCTATCTTCTCTGACCACCCTATGTGAAATTGTAGCCTCCCTAAGGCAACATCCTGCATTCCCTATCCTCCTCCTCTTCCTTTTTTAAAAAATCTCTGGAATTGGTCACTATTTTAAATATTGAATTGAATATTTAATATATTTAATTTATATATATTATATAATATATATAATATATTTAATATTTAATTACCCAGTTATTGGCCTATTTGCCTCTCCCAATCCACTTCGCAGCAACTAGAATGTAGTAAACTCAATGAGACAAGTTTTTTTTTTTTTTTTTTCCAAGTTTTGTCTTAGTAGGTTTTATTTACTGCTGAATGCCCAATACCTAGTAAGGCCTTTAAACATTATAGTATTCAATAAATATTCATTAAATGATGCACTCCACCAAGTATTTTAAATTCCTATGGTTCATATACTAACACTCTTTCATCCCTTTCTCCTTCAAAAAAGAATCTCATTCTACCTCTCACTCCCCCGCCCTCAAAAAAATGTATAATTTGGATCTGTATGTGAAAGTTTCTTTAAATATTTTTTTGTGTTCTTCATACCATAATCTAACAGAAAGCTTCTGCACTCTCTATCATTATCATCTTTGTGTATTTCTTTGATGTCAAACTCTGAGGTCAAAGACTGGATGAGGATGAAAGCAAAGGAGAAAAAAAAAAAAATCAAGAAGTGTCAGCCCTAATGATAGCAATAAATAATGTTTTGCTAAAAGCTGCCTAAGAATAGATGGCACAGTCTGTGTAGGTGTATGTAAATGATATGCAAATAAGAATCTAATTTTAATGCAAATGCATGTGTGGTCCTCCTAACTATTTCATGCACCTGGATGGAGCCCCTAAGAAAACTCTAGTGGAAAGAAATGTGCTCTCAGCAATATTTTAATGACTGGGTATATTGGAGAGCAGAGGGTAGCACACCTGGTATGCATTTAAGGTCTGTTGGTTAGCTGCTAAAACAAGCTCTTATATATGGAATATTGCTTTGAAGCTTTGGTGAACTACCCATTTGAATCACATAAGCCTTAACTTAACACATTCTGTAAGTGAAAATGACATTGCTTTGCCCCAGGCTAGTGGGAAAGTGTTATCAGTTAACAAATTGTTTAAAGCAGGCACATGTAGAAATTTGGGGACCCGAGGTCCTACTAAATATAAAGTATCCCAACTCAGTGCTATGATCACATTTCATTAGAAACACAATCCAGACTGTCTAGGTACTTTGCATCCTACTAGTAGTTAAGAGCTAGCACCTTCTCTAGTTCTAGGAAATGGAGAAAAATAGAAAAAAAATTATGACGTCACGGTATTAAGTCGATACAGGAAACAAAGGTCCAAGGAAATGTTTCCATTCAAAGATTATAAATCAGGAGACAAAAGATCAAGCGCCTTTTTGTCTTATGACAGCACAGCATGATTTATCTAGTTCAAAGAATGACAGTTAATCACGAGAAATAATACCTTATATTTGTATAGCTCTTCATTATTATTAATGCTTTTCCAACTCGTTTGATTGTAATAGCAACAAGTAGATAGTGTTCTGTTACCAACACACGATTTTCAAGAAGTAAATCAGATTTTTTTTCTTTTGGTATTATGACTAACTGGGTGCACTAGGGACCTTCCTACAGCAAAGCACTATGCACTGTATAGCATACTTATTTTGTGGTATCACTGGTCCAACAGGAATAACTCTTAATGTCCCCTCTTAAAAAAAAAAAAAAGATTTGAGTCATTGTTCTACACTTTATAATTTGACATTACTTCTAAGAGCAACATTTCCTAATATGGGAATGTCAGACTCCTCAATTAAGACAATAAACTCATATTTATAGACTAACAAGCACCTGAGAAAGTCAGTCTGAGTAAAAAAACAAACAAAAAAACAGCAGGGAGAAAAAAGTGTATCTGACCTCCAAGCACTGCATACTGGAAATATCAAATAGAGCGTCTAGACGGGTTAGGTATGAACCCTTTAAGACACAAGGCAACAAAATAATGAGCATGCAGCGGAACTTAAAAGAATGAACAAGTATACTGAAAATTTAAAAATGAAGCTTCTAAAAGAAATTGTTGAAAAAGAAAAAAATGGATAGTTTTTATAAGTAGATTAGACATTACTAAAGGTAGAATTAATGAGCTAGAATATATTAAGAAATTATCCAGAGTATAGCATGAAGAGGAAAATGATAAATATGAAAGACAATTTAAGAGATGTATAGGACAGGGACGCCTGGGCGGCTCAGCGGTTGAGCATCTGTCTTCAGCTCACACTTTAAAAAAAATAAAAAGATGTATAAGACAGACTCATTTCATTTTCATAGACTCTTCAAGAAACCTTGTGTGTGCTCTTTGTCTTCCTCATGTGTTCATCTGCCAGGAGCACAGATGACAATCATACACCAGGTAGATCAACAGATAAAAGAATCATATGCCTCAACACCCTAGTATACCACATATGCTTTGGGAGTGCAAAGCCAGACTTTTATATGAAAGAAAAATGCACTTCTAACCTGTTTCAACCACTTGGTATTTGGGGTTGGTTTCTCCAATCATACACCATCGAAATTCTAGGTCGCATAAACTGTAGAAATGTCCTCCGTAGAAATGTCTCCGTTGAAATGCCTGGAGCCCCAACTGCTTGGTCTTAATTGTTCCATCCTTCACTCTTTATTTTCTCAATCTCTTCTGTTATTAATCCTGGGAATCTCTCCATTTAGGTCTTCTCTTCCATTTGAAATGTGGCTCAGTTTCCCAATGCTTCAGATTTCAATTCTTCGTCCAGCTATAGCTTTTTTCTCCTCAGCTTAGTGATTCCACAAATATTCTTTCAATTAGCATCTGACCCCACTCAGTCCTGTGTCTTCTGGGCCCCTAAGACATCAGCTCAGGCAGAAATGAACTTAATATGCAAATGCAAGACAAAAGGTTTGTGTTCTCCAGCTAGTCCCTTAATTTTCCCTGCAATAGAAGGCTTCGCAAAACCTTTATCCCCTGCATATTTCTAGTTTGGAAGGATGAAGAGGTGCATAAAGAAAATTTACTTCCATGGATAGAGAATATATTGACAACACACAAATGAGTTGTATCAAGGTGGCACATCTATCCAACACATCTTTCCTCTTACATTCTAGCCGAACACCTTTGACCAGTGGGGTGGTTTTTCTGTTGTCCTGCTGAATTGACCTTCTCCAGCCACATTCCCTGAGATGCTCCTAAATTCTCCCATATATATGTCTCTATTATTTTCAATAGCACCAATGGACAATAAAAAAGTTTGCCCTTACCTCAGTCTCAGAACAGAATGTCCATTATCATTAATGATGATCATAACCTGAGAAAGGAGTCAATTGACCTCTTAGCATATGCCCTCAAGCTACATAATCAGGCTTCCCTGGGGGTTTGGTATGCAATTGATAGGATAGGATTAATTCAGCATAAAACTGTTCTCTGGCCTATTTGAACTTTAAGTAGAATACAAAATGACCTACTTTGACGATATATTTAACTTTCTCACAGTTACTATTTTTCTTCCAACTCTTTATTGCCTTGCCCAAGTGTTTATGTGATTCTTAAACTACATCTACAGCTAAACAAGACACTTTTCTCCACCCCCTTCAAAACAAGTTGTTACAAAACAGCCCCCTAGCAGGAGGTTAAGCAGAAGATTAGTATTAGCGACAGATGAAAAATGAATCTGAAGTGGAGACCTGAGGAAGCAAGTCTTCAAAAATTCCTGTTGGCAAGGATTTCTGATCTGATAGTAATGCCAGATGCATAAAGGAAGAGGCTATTCAGGGAAAATAAAGTTTATAAAATGAAGATCAAGGCTTCAAAAACCATCAAGTTAAACTTTCATAAAAGCAGAGTCACTATCAGGTAATTAAAAAATGCCTTCAAATCAGTTCTAATTTAAACCACCTATGAAAAGGGTAATGAAAAAATTAACTCTACTTGCATTGTTATGGTTCAATTTTGGTGAGTCATCATCACATATTTAAATAGCTCTTCCACCTAGAATATCTTCTGATCCTATGAAAATCCACAACTGGTCATAGTTTACCAGGTCTTTGTTTTGTATTCAGAAAAAGGGTAAACTTTCTGAAGGAGAAGCTATTTCTATTTCTCTCATACCACTCACTGGTTCTAGAATAGTGCTGGACATCAGGCACTCAAGACATTTTAAATGGTTAAATCCTACTTAATACGTGGCATAGTGGCATTTTTTAAGTATGGGGGAGGGGAGTTCCTTGAACTATTTGATAAATCAACCTATTATAAACATACGTCTTACAGGCCATTAAGATATTCAGACTTATTGGAGGGAAGTTAGTACAAATAATTGTTTAGCACCAGTGACAGAATTACTTAAAAACGTAACCTTCAAGTTTTCCATTTTTAAATAGAATTTTATTCACAATTTTTGATGTTACCATTCCTTTAAAACTTTTTATTAAAATGCCAAGAAAAAAATAAAATGCCAAGAAAAATTACAAAATTAGCTAATGACATTCAAAGGTACATAAAACCTTTAAAAAGCATAATTTAGAAAATGACAAAGTAAATTAACTAGCTATTTCTAGTGGCAAGGGTAGGAGTCCCAGTCCTTAAATAAAGACATCTGTTATGATTAAGCAAATGGGGTTTTATTTGCCTACTTCACCAAGAATATAAGAAATTAATTCTGAATTGCCATTTCATCATAGGAAGTGAATGCATAGTCTGTAGATCTTATGGATTGAACAGCAATTCTTAGGATACAATTGAAGCGGTCAACACAAGTATTTATGCAACCATGTGAAATTCTGAGTAAAGTGTTGGGCAAGTCAGAGGACGCTTGTGGTTCTTAACTGCATAACTGATAATGGGAACAAGTTTTTCCCCATTCTCAGTCATACTACCTTTTGGACATCTTCTGGCCAGGCCAAAATATTGGCAACACAGTCTCATTCCGGATTTACACAACTGTCATTATCTCTGATATCATGTTTAAAAACTTTAGCACCAAGTCAAGGTCTGATCATTGTGAGGACTTGTCAGATGGTCTAATATAGGTCAGTAGCTGCAAAGCAGCATTTACAACTGGAGATGTACACATAGTAGAAAAGAAATAAGATTTGGATTTTGCAGAAAGCTTCGAACCCATATGTGCAAACTGCTGAACTCAGGACAACAAAGTATGTCCAGAATCTACTAGGATCTACCTTGGAGAATCAAATGGCCAATTCCTTTGACTTAGAGGTGTGTTCTACCTACCATATTTATCCACATGCAGCAGAAATTATTGTTGGCAGACATCACCTTGACTGGTTAACACAAAGTCTGAAACAACTAGATTTTAGCAGTTAAGCCAAATCATTTATTTTATTTTTTTTTAATTTTTATTTATTTATGATAGTCACAGAGAGAGAGAGAGAGAGAGGCAGAGACATAGGCAGAGGGAGAAGCAGGCTCCATGCACCGGGAGCCCGACGTGGGATTCGATCCCGGGTCTCTAGGATCGCGCCCTGGGCCGAAGGCAGGCGCTAAACCGCTGCGCCACCCAGGGATCCCAAGCCAAATCATTTAGACTTGTCTTCTGAGGTTTACGAGCTGAGAAAGTTATCATTTAAAACTTAGATTCATGATCAATGTCTCATCATCCTTTCCAATGATATAATTAATCCCCATTGTTGAAACCATCACCTAGATGTGTGCATAAAAAGAATCAGTACTTCTTCTAACCCTCCAGAATAGTCTAAAACTTCCATTTTGCAAGTTCCTGAGCACATACCCCAATGAGACATTGTCCCAAAAGGGCCCAGGGGTCTTGAATTCCTGAAGCCTTTGATAAGTACACTGCAGACTCAAACTGGATTAGGGTGAGGGAAACAAGGTTTGTTTTCCACAACACAATAGTACTCTACTGGGGTGTAGGTGTCATTTACCCTAACGAGAGTATGCCAGTTAGCGCTTCAATGAGGAAGGCTAATTCCCTGCGTGTAGGTTAATAATTCTATTATACAGTTGAAAATTTTTAAAGAAAATAAGTGCCCTTAAAAAATAGCCCTGATCATTTTTCCCTAGCCTTGTTGTGTCTCCAACCCTGTGGATAGTATTATAGTAAAATCTGAAGACCCAATTGCTTTTTTTATTTGTCCTGGGTCTATTCCTCAGTCAAAACTGGTGGTGTTTCTGTAGCTATAATTCATTCAACAACTTTATGAGCCTCCTATGCATTTCACTGGGGTTCACGCCACTCAACCAAAGTCACAATCATAAATCTTTTCAAGATAGAAGCTGGTTTGGGGATTTTTGTTTTTTATTGAAAGAACCTGTGAGGCACATACTACAACTCTCCATAGGGCCTTTTACATGAAGGAGACTTTTACATGACTTAATAGTACTCCAGGGCATCGGCTTTCTTCTGACTGAGCTCTTAACAGAAGATTTTAGAATCACACCCTGAATTTTATCTCTAAATCATATTTTCCTAGGGGTACCTGGAATTTAATTTTTGCTCAGAATACATTTTGTATTTTTAGTACCACCTGCCATCTGAAAGAGGTTGAGAATTTCCAAAAACATCATGGCCTGTCTCCCTTTAACATTCTTTCGCTCAATTGTCTCCCTCTGCTCCAATATTACTATAAGCAGCAAAAGGAATCCAGGTAGTACATTCAACATTTCACTTACAAGTCTCGTAAACTAGATTACTCAGTTCACAAGGCACACCTTCTACCTCCCATGCTACTACATGGATTGGAGGTGTCAAGCTCCGCACTACAATGTAACAAGGACTACTTCTCCCCTTTCCTGTAGTTTCCAAAAGCATATTTTCCTCTTTCTTCTGAGGCCTCACAGGCCATAACTTCAAACCATTTTCTGCTATAAGCATATTCAAAGCAATTTAAGCCTTCACTAATACTCTCCTCAAAGCTCACTACCGGCTTGCAAAACCGCTCCTACATTTTAGGTTTTTACGAGGCAGCACCCCCCTTCAGGTATGCAGCCTGTATTATTCATCTACGAATAAGTAACAAGTTATCATATATTGACCCCACAAACCAGCAGCTTAAAACAACAAACATTACCTAACAGTTTCATGGGCCAGAAATCCAGTTCTTGCTCAGCTAAGTATCTCTGATTCAGGTTCTCTCACAGGCTGTTGTGGAGAGTCCTGCTAACACCACAGCCATCATGGAACTCAAAGTGGAAAGAATACGTTGGTAAGCTCACCCTAGGCCTTGTTAGCAGGTTTTAAGTCCTCACTGGCTGTTAGCTTCAGATACCAAATCCTTGCCACCTGGGCCTCTCATAAGGCAGTTCAAAATATGACAGCTTGGCTTTCCTCAGAATTGAGGCAGACCCCCCCCTTCCCTCTCTGTCTTTCTCGATAATTTATGTTATTGCAACCACATTTTGGAAGCAACAGGCTATCACTTTGCCACCTGTCACCATGCCCAGCCCACTTTCAGTGCAACAAGACTCCACAAATACCAGGAGGTAAAGATCACTGTGACCAGTTCAGGGCCTGCCTACCACTAAGACACATCTGTATAAACTAACAAAGATGTAATGGGTGAGTAAGTAAACTCGGTGTTCTATAAAGTTTTTGTGTTCAAGAAAATCAGAGCTTATACTGAACATGTGACTCACTCTCCATTGAATGCCAGGAACCTTGAGGCAAACTGGTACAAATAGCTTTGAAATGTAAATGCTTAAGCAGACCAAGGCGAGGGGACTCCCCTGAACCTTGCTGAATCTCCAAAGTGTAGAGCATTGTCTCCTTAAATAAAGCCTGTTATGGTACAACCAAAGTGAGTTTTATTGACTTCTCTCAGCAAGGAAAAAAAAAACACAAAGACAATTCTGAAATGGGATCTCCCTCGAAGAAGTAAATGCTTGCTTTTTATTCCTTATACATTAGACTCAGAGGTCATTAGAAGGGTGATATGAGGAAGGGATAACAGAAACGTGGGAAGTCTTTGGACTGATTGATGTGAGGCACAGTTTTGAGCAAGTAAGTGCTGTGTAAGTCATAAAACATCCTGGAATTACAATTGTGTAAGTATGGGGATGGTTGTTCCAGTTTTCAACAATTACCGCTTAATTTGAAACCCATTAATAACATGGAATATATCACGTATTTATTCCAAATGTCTCCTACATACTCTGAGAGATAAAAAGGGAAGTGTTGACTGGAAAGCTCATTGTTGAATGTACCAATTCAAACACTTAAATGGCTGGTAGGTTTTTAAAAAAAAATCAGACTACGGAGTCAGAATCTTGTGTTTACAATCTTGTATCCATCACTTCCTGAATACATGGCATTGATCAAGTTGCTTTACCTCTCCATACCTCAGTTTTATATGTTCAAAATAGGATAAAAATAGCACATATGCTACATGGTGGTTTTGAGAATCAAATGAGTTAGTATGTGTAAATCATAGAGGTAGTGCCTGGTACATAGTTAATAACTAAATAAACAGTGTTTTTCAGGATTCTGATAATAATTATGATGTCCTACTGTTCATGTCAGAAAGTACTTTCTGCCTGTGTTTATGCCAACACACCCCCACAGGTGATCTAAATCAATCAAATTGCCAACATAATATATGCTAACAGAAAACAACATTTATGTACTTAATGTCCAGTGGGTGTTGTTCAGGGAATTTCACTTGAGCATTGGATATTTCTGGTATGGGGTAAATTCATCTTTGGGCTGCCTGGGTACTGGCCCAGACTGCCCCTGGACACAGTTTCCCAGACTTCAAGGTTGAAATCTATAGCACAGCATACCCAATAACTGTGTCTGCCTCTTTAAAGTTTCATCTTTCTGTTAGCTTTGGAGCTTAGGGGCTTTAGTGTATTTTAGAAAGTCTTTACTTAATAACAGATGACTTCTATTAATTTGTGGAGAAAATTAGATATTATGACAGCTAGCTCTGAAACCTTATAAGCTATACCTCCAGAAACCTGATAGAAAATCTCACTTCTTTGCCTGTCCTCTTCAATTTTTCTTTCTGTAATGCTGTTTCTTGTGCGATATCACAGTCAGTAAATTTTTCACTTCAGGTGTTGGCGAGAAGCCAGGTGGTTTTAAAGTCACTTGCTCAGGCAAAAGAAGAATGGTACATTTCGAGTGGAAGTATCCTGGAGGGCATTGTTGCAATTAGGTAGATGAATGACCATGGGTTTTAATTAGAACACTAGGTACACACTCCATATCATTATTCTAAAAAACTACACTTACAGAGCGAGGTAGTGTAATACTACTGAGTCAATATCCTGCAGATCTGTAAGCACAATTTCTAGGTAGGAGCCATTTTAATTCCATTTATTTATACCTTTGCCATTTTTAATAGAATCATTCTTGATTAACCCCATAGGAGAGTTCTATAATCAAATTAATTTTTAAAGTCAGTCAGAGGAGGGTAAAGAATGAGTGTTATGAAGATGGATACGAATGTCTTCTTTTTATGTCCTACACCCAATAATAATGTTATCATCCTGTACTTCTTAACATAGAACTTATGCTTAAAAAAAAAAAACACTATAGCAGCTTTCTGCAGATTTGCTTTATGTTACATGCTTATAAAATCAAGATGAACATGTTATTTCTCCTCTATATTCAAAGATTACAAACCGAACCTTGAAATAATTAAGTTCATAAATATATACTTATAGGTAAAGTGCACTAAGAAATAACTCTAAAAATAAAATCTCTTCATAATAGAACTGCTTCTATGTCTTCACTTACTTGTTGAATCATTCATTTGACAAGTTTTTCTCAATAATCAATACCATAACTTTACTGAATGCTTAGAGGACACTATGAAAGCTTATAGAAATATAAAGGTAGATCATAATATATTATATATTAATATAAATTAATATAAAATAGATTATAGATTAATATAAAGGTAGATTACTCTTAATATTTGCTATGATCTAATTGTCTTTGTCCCCTCCAAAAATTCCTGTGTTGAAACCTACCCTCTAAGGTGATGGTATTAAA
The DNA here is from genome assembly GCF_053574225.1 of Canis aureus. Lineage (NCBI taxonomy): Eukaryota > Metazoa > Chordata > Mammalia > Carnivora > Canidae > Canis > Canis aureus. Next base: position 54,291,569 of record NC_135621.1, read on the forward strand.
AGGCACAACCTTTGTAGTGATTAGATCCTGAGGTGGAGCCCTTATGATTGAGATTAGTGCCCTTATAAAAGAGACCCCAAAAAAGCTCCCTATACATTCCACAAGTGAGATTACAGTGAAAAGATGGCCATCTATGAAGACAGCTCTGGCACTGTGATCTTGGATTTTTCAGCCTTTAGAACTATGAGAAATAAATTTTTGTTTTTTATAATCTACCCAATTTATAGCATTTTGTCATAGCAGATTGAACAGATTAAGAAAATAAGTAGCAAGTTATTTTTAGAGAAAGAAAATGTGGACGTGTAAAAAATAACAATGGAGCAACGCAAATTCTCTTCATCAAATTGGGCTTCTTGATAAGCAATGTAGCAAAATTCCTTTCTATGTTCTGTCCCTAGACATAAGTTTTGCTCAACACACTGCCACTCTCACTTCCTGAAAGAGAACTATGCAGACACAACTGTTGGCTACCTGGGGAAGAATTTATAGAGATTCTTTTGAAAGGGTATTTTTTTAACCCTAATCTTGCAAACCAGCATCTTCCCAAAGCCCACTAAAAAATTATTTGTGATCTTCTGCCTATATTGGCCCAATGCAACTTTACAACAATGGTAGATATCTAAAGTCCAGGTAAGTAGGTCTAGAAACATCAGGCTCTAGTCAATCCCTTATCCACCACCCATTTTTTTCTTTCCTTCCAAACTTTTGACTTCCTCTCTCCCAAACCTAAACTCTGATCTACTACTACAAGCCCTACTTCCATACCTCCACTGCACCCACACTATCCATTTCATCTTCCATAACCTCGACCACTTCCATCTCTTTGCTCTGACAGATATTCTGAAATTTGGTTATACTCTGAAGACATTATTTCCCTGCATCTGTCTGAAATGATAATATTTATTAACAATAATAGTGGTGATTTATTGAAAGCTTTGTCTAGAAACCTGGCTAAGCAATTAGCAAATATTATATCTTTTCATTTTAGTTAATCCTCACAATAATTTATTACTTCTAATTTATAGCTAAAGCAAATAAGACAGAAAGAAGTTAATTTGCACCAAAGCATAAAGCTATAAAGTGGTGAAACTAGGATTCAAATAAAAAATTTCTGCTTCTAAAACCATACTCTTTTTAAAAACAATGTTTTCATTTTGACATAATTCCAGATTTATGGAAAAGTTGCACAAATAATGTAATGAGTTCCCAGGTGTCCTTCACAAGAATACCCAAATGTTAACATTTTATTACATTTATTTGTCTTTTTTTTCCTCTCTCTCTCCTCTCCTGAAATATTTGAGAGTAAGTTTTAGATATGATGCTATTTGTATTTCATCACAGTAACATTTTGAGGATTCCAGGGCACTTTTTGTTTGTTGCATTTTTATGATTGCACTTCAGTTTGGGTTGGATTCATATAAACCTTACTCTCAGCTACCACATCTGTTATACTCTCATTCCTCATCACACATAGTACAGCTGTTTTCCCAAAGACTGATGCTTACGCATTAATAGAATAAGTATTTACCTTTTGCATTTCTTTCTTTTTTTTTTTTTTTTAAAGATTTTATTTATTTATTCATGATAGTCACACAGAGAGAGAGAGGCAGAGACACAGGCAGAGGGAGAAGCAGGCTCCATGCACCGGGAGCCCGACGTGGGATTCGATCCCGGGTCTCCAGGATCACGCCCTGGGCCAAAGGCAGGCGCCAAACCGCTGCGCCACCCAGGGATCCCTGCATTTCTTTTTCTTAAAGAGGTTTCCAAAATTGTCTTAGCTTCAGTTCCCACAAAGCTAGATCTGTCCCTGCCACAAATACTGCATCTTAGCATATTCAAATGGAATATAGTAACTCTCCTCGCCATCTAAACTAATAGCCAGTCGTGCCAACAACTGGTGGCACGAGTCAGAAATTGAGCATCATCCTCTGTGTCTTTGTCCACTCTCACATATAATTGTCAGTAAGTCTCATCCATATGCTTCTCAACGTTTCCAGAACAAGTCTGCTTTTCGTTTCCCCATCATCACTGCACTCTCCAGTTACTCATGCCTACCTTTCTAGACTAGAGCAAATCTACCATGTTTCCAAATTTCCAATCTTGTTCCCTACATCATTCACACTCCCTCCACTGTTCTAATACTACAAGTTGAATCAAAGAACTCAATTGTTTAAAAGGAGTCAGCAGCTAGAAATCTACCTATGGGTATTAAATGTAAACTTTCTGGAGTCTCATCTAAAACCTCTGTGATCTAGTCCCTGATGCTCTCCATCCTTGTCTCCTATATCATAAAAAATGCTTACTGTCACTGTGTTCCACCCCCATGCATCTTGCTCATATCTTAATTATTCTAAGTGATCCATTATTCCAAAATAACCTGCAAGTGTACCAGATAATTTTATAACTCTGTCTTTGCACATGCTGTTTGTCTTCTTCGTTGGAAAAATATTCCTCACCATCCCTATCTGACAGATTTCTTTTTTTTTTTTTTTTAAGATTTTATTTATTTACTCATGAGAGACGCACAGAGACAGGCAGAGACATAGGCAGACGGAGAAGCAGATTCCCTGTGGGAAGCCTGATATGGGACTTGATCCCAGGACCCTGGGATCACGACTTGAGCTGAAAAAAGATGCTCAACCTCTGAGCCACCCAGGAGCCCCTGATGGATTTCTCTTCATCCTTAAAGCCACTCTAATCTCTTTGTGGGATTGTTTGTTCTCAACTTTATTTTCCCACAATTTTCTATATTTTTATCTTGGATTTTAGATATTTTTATGCTGTTAGCACTTAAATATTTACCTTTGTAAACATTGCCTTTGTCATTCCCCAGTCTTCCTACCTTTGGTGGACTGCAGACTCTTTGAGAGCAAGGACTATATCTTGATGATTTACTATCCCTATTGCCTGGACAGTGGCAAATGTTTGCTGAATTAATGTAAATCCTACCCCAGGGGTCTTAGATCTTTCCTAAATTTAATGGAATCAGCTTTTGCTGAAAGGAAGGATTTGAAAGGTATGTCAGTCCAGGTCCACAGGAAGAAACAAAATTGTAGTCTGATGGTTCAAGGGGAAAGAATTTATCAAAGAGATTATTTTCAGTCATGTGGACAGGGTTCAGGGGACCAATCAGGGGTGTTGCATCACTAGCAGCAGAGGGAGAAAGTAGTTTTACTAGAGCCCAGAAAGATCTGGAGATGTAGAGGAGATACTACAAGCAAAGCAATAGGTAAGGAGGGACCCAGCCACTGCCTGAAGCTCAGCATGAACGGGGGGAATACCATGCCTCACCTATTCTCCTGTGCTTCCAGCTCCTGCTGGAACCCCCACCCCCCCACCAGGTGAACCCATTAAAAAGCCAGTTGTCAAGGGAGTCCAGATGATGTTGTCTCTGGGCTCAGCTTTCTGGGCTAAAAATAGATCTAATTTGGGTAATGAGGAATAATCACCAAGACAGCTAAGAAAAACTATGCAGAGACAGGGGTTAATATTTGTTGTACTCTGTGTTTTCCAGATATTCATCTAAATACATTATATCTATCACCTTTCATCCTCTCTACAACTGTATATTTCAGATAAATTATTGTCTCTTTCCCCTTAAAAAAGGAGATTAAAACTTAGAGAAATTAAAATAAAATATCTCACCTCATCCATAGCTGTTAATATATTATCAGGCCTAACACTGGCTTCCTGTCAGAAGTCAAGTTACATTTTTTTTTCATACGGGCTACATTTGCTGCTTTCTCAAAAACCCTCCCTTCTAGACCAGAAATTTCTAAGGTGAGTCTCAAGTAGAGAAGAAAGTAGATAATCCATAACTACTCTGCTTGACAATTTCCTTACAATGAATTTTAACCCTACTCTTAAATCCATTGTGGTTTTTACTTTGCAAATAAATACACAAAGAATTGGATTGCTACGAAGATAAAGTATTCATGGCCCACTATTATGGCTACTTCGTTTTACTTTCAAACCACCATACCAGAACAAAGCAATCTCCTAATCTTGTCTATATTTTGAAAATAAATTTACTCATTTTGGTTAAGCATTCTTTTTAGCAGATAATTCTTCATCATTGGGGTTACAAGGCATTTTGTCTTCAGTTACTGAGGTCCACAAATTTAATTTTTCTTTAAGATTTTATTTATTTATTTATGAGAGACACAGAGAGAAATACAGAGACATAGGCAGAGAGAGAAGCAGGCTCCCTGGGAGGAGCCTGATGTGGGACTCGATCCCAGGACCTCAGGGTCATGACCTGAACCGAAGGCAGATGCTCAACCACTGAGCCACCCAGGTGCCCCTACCTGATTTTTTTTCCTTTATGATTTAAATTTAATTTTTAATAGAATATTCATTTCAGTAAAATCCTCCCCCAAGTATATGAAAACCCAGAGAGTTTGTTTATAAAAGAATTTCACATGTATATACCTAAGACTATTTACATCATTACTGGAGATTTTTACTTAATAATTTAAAAGGAAGGCAACTATGCTACATTTCAGAGAAGGGACACCAAGATAGCTGAAAGATAGTAAATTAAGACCCAGGAGAAAAGTTTGAAGGAACTGACATTATGCATCCTATAAAAGAAAAGAAACCTGGATAGAGTCTAAATAAAGGCCTCTGAGAGTGAAATACAGAGAGAGGATGATAAATGCAGCTCATCCTAGCCATCTGTGTATAAAGTCCAGTGTGAGACTCTCTAGAAAATACAGAAGTGCACAAGCGTAGTCCTGCTCAGGATGGAATGACATTCTTGCAAATACCCACAAAGCAAGTTTCAGTGTTGTAAGTATTAAAATAGGTGCTTTATGCAACGGAGGACATTGATTCCACAATGATGTCAGTGCCCCATTATCTCTTGCCTGGATTATTATAATAACTTAATTTGTTTCACTTCAGCCTTGGCCTCTGCCATCTAGCCCATACAGCCAGAATGATCCTCTCAGAATCTAAGTCAGATCATGTCACTCTTTGGATCAAAACCCTACAATGGCCTCCAGAACACTTCCTTACCTAGGTCCTCAGTGGTTTGGCTCCTTGTCACTTCTCCTACATAAATCCTCCTTTCTCTCCTCACTCAGTGCAGTCCAGTCTCACTTGTCTCCATCTTTTCCTTCCTGTCTACCATGTACTCTCAACATTTGTAGTTCCTGTGCTCTCTTCCTCAAAGATTGGTCCACCAGGTAGTTGAATGCAAGATGGTTGTCTCAACTCAAGCAGAGAAAATGGGTTCACCTTCTCTCATCCTTCTGATCTATTCCAGTCCTCAAAGGATTACGTGATGCCCACCCACACTGATAAGTGTAACCTTCTTAACTCGGTCTACTGATTCAAATGTTATTCTCTTCCAGAGAGAGCCTCACAGACACATGCAGAAATAATGTTTTACCAGGTATCTAAAGGGGCATCCCTTAGGCCCCAGGAGGTTGCCTAAAACCAACCAGCACAGAGGCTTGCTCATTCACTCAGCTCTCCGCCCCCAGATATGAACTCCTCAAGGAAGTTTTTCCTGACCTTTTCATCTAGAAACACAACTTTTGTCACTTCCTATACGTTTTATACCCACTTTACTTTTCTTTCTAGCACTTGCACTGTTTTTATATCTACATCTCTTTGCATATTAATTTATTGTCTGTCTCCCCTTACTCATACCCCTAAGTGTAAGATCCTGAGAACAGAATCTTTGTCTTAGTCATGGCTGCATCTCCAGCACCAAGAATAGTGCCTGGCAATAGACAGAGCTCAGAAAGTATTTGTGGAGAGAATAAATTCCTGATTTTGGTTGTAGGAGAATGGGCATCATTTGTAGTTTAGAATAGTTTACAGTGTTCAAAAGGGCAGAGATATTTGAACCTAGCCTTGAAATGATTTTGAACAGGGAGAAAAAAAAAGGAGGAAATAAGCAAACTAAGTATTAGATAGTATTAGAGGCAGTAAAGTGTAATTCTTGATAATGAGCAATTAAGATTGAGGGGAACAGAAGAAGTTTATATAAGATCAGTGGCGATAAAGTTAGAACAGTAAGGTGTCATGGGATCACAAAGAACTTGAAATACCACATTGGAACAATTGTATATTTAGCATGGGAAGTGACTGAATAACATCTCTTAGGAAATTTAATTTTGCCTACAGCATGCATTTAAAAAAAAATGGAAGACATGGGGATGAGATAGAGAGTCATGGTTTAGACAAAAAAGAGTAAACTTCCAAAAAAAAAAAAAGAGAGAGAGAGAGAGTTGAGGTAAGAACAAAATGAGGAGGATTAAAGGATTTAGGGGTAAGGAAGGCATATTTTACTCAAGAGACTGAATTCAATAATCTGATAGTGGATATCCCAATGAAAATAAAGTGAATACCTTTCTGAAATGGTAGCCCAAGATTATATATGGAATGGATTTTCAAGAGAAAAAAAAAACATACAGAAGAAATAAGAGAAACAAGCTCAAGGACTGAAAATTCTGAAATGTTCACATTTCTAGGGCATATTGTAGGAAAGAAGACACTAAATGAGAATGCTAATAAACCACCAGAGAGGAAATGAATAGAGTATTCCTAGACTTAGAAGCTGAGAGGAGATTTTTTAACATAAGATAATCAACAGAGTCAAGTGATGTTGAAGAGTTAGAGGTTGGCTTATAGGTTTTAACTGATAAACTTTAATGGAGTGGTTTGTGCAATGGGTGAGACAACAATGCAAAGAACACAGGCTTGAGTAGTAAGACCATGATAGGTGAAGATTATTACTACCAGTAGTGTGGAAAGAAGAAAGTGAGATGGGATCTTATATAAGGGAATTTCACAATAAGAGACAAGAAAGACTTTTTTTGTAATATGAAAACACAGTGTCAAGCACATAGTAGGTAGCCATTCAGTAAATATTTGTTGAAATAACTTGAATGTGTTTGTCATTTAATAGGGAGGTATAATTTGTCAAAAAATCTAGTACGGTTTTGGCAATAACATGTTTAAAATTCTGAAGCAAAAGCTAATGAGGGGATAGATAGCAACATTGTACTTGGAATAAATTCCAAAGCCTTGGGACACCTGTGTGGCTCAGTAGGTTAAGCGGCTACCTTCAACTCAGGTCATGATCCCAGGGTGCTGGAATCTAGCCCCACATCAGGCTCCCTGCGTAGCAGGGGGTCTGCTTCTCCCTCTGCCCCTACTCCTCCCCATGTGCCTCCCTCCTCAAATAAAATCTTAACAAAATCCAAAATCTTTAATGGCTTCCCAGCTCTTCCAGAAATTGTCTAATATTCACCTCTCCATCCCCTTCTCTATTCCACCCTAGCCTTGCTTGGGCCACACAAGGTTTCTTTTAGCTCTTCAAACATACAAGCTCACTCCCCCAAATTTACGTTTTCTCTAGCTTTTACCTCTATCTGCAATGTTCACTCCCAGGACTTCCCAATGGTCAACAATTTTTCTTAACTGAAGTCTCAGTGTAGATGTGGTATTCTTAAAGAGGATTTCTCTGACTTCCCAATGAGATGGAGCCTCTACTTAGGTCACTTTTTAATCACATTTCCCTGTTTCAATGAATAGGGCACATACCCCTCCCCCCCCCCGAAATCATCTTTCTCAGTATCTATTTTTTTATTTATTTTTTTAAAGATTTTATTTATTTATTCATGATAGACGTAGAGAGAGAGAGAGAGAGACAGAGACAGAGACACAGGCAGAGGGAGAAGCTGGCTCCATGCCAGGAGCCTGATGTGGGACTTGATCCCAGGGCTCCAGGATCACGCCCTGGGCCAAAGGCAGGCACCAAACCACTGAGCCACCCAAGGATCCCTCTCAGTATTTATTTATCATTTGTCTCCTCTGTTCTCCAAGAGAAGAGGTGCCTCATCTGGCTCATACTGATTATTCTCCTGACACCTAGAATAGTCTCTAGCAATACATACATACATACATACATACATACTTAATAAATCTTGAAATGGAAAGAAGGACAGTTAAGGAAACACACATTAGATGACCTTAGTCATCTTTATAAATTTTGTTGTAAAGCATTTTCTCAAATCACTCTATTTCTTCCTCTCCCTCCTGCTTCCACCCTGCTAAGCCCCCCTCCCCAGTTCTGACCCAGAGCACTTCAATCTCCCTGCCTTGGTTCTTGTCCTACCCCAAAATAGTTTCCCTACAGAAGCCATAGTGATCTTCCTAAAGTGATATCTGATTATTTCCCTACTCCACCTACAGTATATCATAGGCTCTCCATTACTCTTAGAATAAAAGTCAAACTCCTTACCTAGCTTTTATGGTCATATTGTTATGGTTCTTGCTGACTTCTGTAGCTTCATTTTTCAGCACTGCCTCCATGCCCTATCTTATTACCCTCACTGCATTCTCTGGTCAGACTGAATTCTATTAGTATTCTATATTTCCTCATTTCTCAACTATTTCCTCTTCCTTGAAACTTGTTTTGCACTTGCTTCATTTGAATCAATTCTAGTTATCCTTTAGGTCTCAGCTTGAACCGTGATTTCTCCAGGCAATATTAGACAGCCTAGTCTTACCCCAGCTATGAGCTCCTCCTGTATATTCCCAAACACTCTCATAGCTATTAGAGTTCTTAGCTATAAGCAAAAGAACACTTTAGATTTTTTAAGCAGAAAAGAATTTTATTAAATATTATTAAATAGCAGACAATATATCATCAGAGCAGAGAACTAGAGAATCAGGCTTGAGGGTGATGCCAACATGAAAAGAAATGCCTGAACTTCTCCTGAAGAGACTTGTTCTTGCTGGACACAGCAAAAACCATCGGCCCTGGATACCTAGAGCTGCTACTGTGCCTTCCTTTATAATGAGCAACTGAATGCTACTGTGTCTCTCCCACACTTGCCAGATTGAATTCAATTCAGTTTTTAGTTTGTTTGCTTGTTTATTTGTTTTCCAAATCAGTCTTCTGAAATGATAGGTTGGGGGACACTCATTGCAGGTATAATTCCCCAGACTGCTAGGAGGCCAGGAAAGCACTCTTCTAGGTTTTAATTTAAGAAAGCAAAACTTAAGAGCTAGGATAAAAGTCTACTACATACCTGTACTCTCTGTATCACTGCTCTAATCACAGTATATCTTAGTTGCTTGGCTTTTGTTTGTCTCACTCACTAAACCCATGAAGGCTGGGGCCACACCAATCTCATTCACTGCTATTACCTAACAGCTAACAGAGAGCCTGGCATATAGTAAATACAAAAACTATTATTGAATGAATGAATGAATGAATGAATGAATGAATGAATGAATGGGTTGTAAGTGGGGCTTGAAGATAGTTTGGAACAGCTGTTGGAATTATAATGCAGGACTTATATATAATTGGGAATCAATTAGGGAAGGCTAAGGGAATTGCTGAGTTGTATTTGGGTCCTGCCAAGTTTAGGGAGAATGTATTTGGTTTGGAACTGATCGTCACCGTTCAATGAGTTTCTCAAACAAAGCTAAGAAGCCAGAAAAGGAGAGCTTAGGGATCTAAACCAGTTTGTGGTTGGGATGAGGATTAGTGGGCAGGACATGAAAGGGAGTTTGGGCTCCAACCAAACAAAATATACATGAAATGACTGACCCTAGAATTTAGGTTGCTTAAGGAACAAACTAAACCAGAAAGGGGATGCACAGCCTGCAAGAATATGGAAAAATATAAAATGACTAAAGATGATGATAATGGCAAAGATAGAATTTTGTATAAGATAGGAAGAAAATATGTTCACTCTACCTTCCCCCAAATTATTACAGTTGAATCTGCTGCTTCTCCACCCTCGGTTCTGTCCACTTATATGCACCGATCTTAACAAAAGTAGCTATAGATCACCATCCTCAGTGTCCCTTCTCCTCCCCCATCCAGAGGTGCTGATCATTAATTGTCCACTTAGGGGACACCTGGGTGGCTCAGTGGTTGAGTGCCTGCCTTCGGCTCGGGGTGTGATCCTGGAGTCCTGAGATCGAGTCCCATATCAGCCTCCCTGCGAGGGGCCTGCTTCTCTCTCTGCCTATGTCTCTGCCTTTCTGTGTGTCTCTCATGAATAAACAAATAAAATCTTTAAAAAATTGTCCACTCAGACCCCCTAGAGACAGCCTGGCCCCCTTGTGTTTTTCTCTTTGCCAATCAGAAGCCAAAGTCCATAGAATTAGATACATTTGTCTGTTTGCCTTCCATTCCTTTTCTTCTCTTTCTTTCCACATTTGTCTGTAAATACTTATCTTCCATTGCCAAACCCATCTGTTCAATCTTTAGAAATGGTTATCTGTTTTAAGTCCTGTCTTTTATTTCTAAACAGATTGCCTCTGAAATGCTCAAATGTGCTCAGAATTCTGCCCACATATTGTGAGAGCCTGCTATCTTGCCCTGTATGTGCTGTCTTCACGCTGAGGATCAGAACCTTGCCCCAATTAGCCTGTATGGATCTCATACATGACAACTGCTCATCATCCTGTCTCTTTATTTATTTTAAATATTTCTTTATTTTGAGAGAGAGAGGGAGAGAGAGAACGCAAGCATGAGTAGGAGGGGGAGGGGGAGAAGGAGAGAGAATCCCAAGCAGAGTCCGAGCTGAATGCAGAACCTGATGCAGGGCTCAATCTCACAATCCTGAGATCAAAATTGGAGCCCAAACCAAGAATTGGATGCTTAACTGACTGCACCACCCACGTGCCCCTATCCTATCTCTTTAATCTTGGCCATTGTCTGGGTGCCCTAGCATTGGGCTATGTTATGAACTGAATGTCCCAACACTCCTCAAAAAATCATATCTTGAAGCCCTAAGTCCCCCCAATGGATAAATATTTGAAGTTGAGGCCTTTGGGAAGTAATTAGGCTTAAATTCTAAGGCTAAGGCACCCATGATGAGATTAGTGTCCTTGTGAGAAGAAATTGGAACTCTCTTAGCTTGTTGAGGACATGGGAAAAGGCTTTTTGCAAGTCAGGAAGAGGGCTAACACCAGGACTTGATCATCCTGGCACCCTGGTCTTGGACTTCCTGCTGCCAGAACTACCAGAGATATATGTCTGTTGTTTAACCCACCCCTTCTATGGTATTTTGTTATGACAGCCTGAGGTGTCTGAAAGAAATGATGCTGATTTTGAAAGTACTGTGATTGAGCTGCCTTTGCTCCAGAACCCTGTGCCTAGTGCCTAGCTCACTTTGTTCTTCCTCGGTCAGGGCAGTCTCTACTACAAGGTCATCTCCACCATCATATAATCCTAAAAACAAATAATGTAGGGATTCATGCGCATTAGTTAGTCCATGACCAAATACCAAGAGAGTAGTATACTAAATGAAAGGATGGTCTGGGTCAAGGTACAGTCACAAATGTCTCTGAAATTTCAGTGACTTAAAGCTACTTCAGAAACTTTTTCCATCAGGGCCAGAGGGTAACTAGTTAGGTCTCATGTGCACATTTTCTGCCACAACTACTCAACTCTTCATGGTAGCATAAATGGCACCACAGTCAGTACATAAACAAATGAGTCTGCCAATGTTCCAGTGAAAGTCTACTTAGAAAAGTGAACAAATTGGGTCTTAGTTTGCTGAAGACTCAAGACAACAAGGATTTTATTTATAAGACTTTTATCTATCTATCTATCATCTATCTATCTATCTATCTATCTATCTATCTATCTATCTAATCTATCTATATGAGAGAGAGAAAGAGAGAGACAGGACAAGTAAAGGGGAGGAGCATAGGGAGAGGGAAAATCTCAAGCAGACACCATACTAAGTGCAGAGTCCAAAGTGGGGCTCAATCCCACAACCCATGAGACCATGACCTGAGTTGGAACCAAGAGTCAGATGCTTAACCGGATGAGCTACCCAAGCACCCCAAACAACAAGAATTATATTATGTTCACATTGCATGTTCATTATGAGTTAGATGAATGATCTGCTCCACATCATCACATCATCACTATGGATACTCTAGGACCCATGACTAAAGAGCCACAGCCTGCATCTCTACTTTTAATTGTAGAAAAGAGAAAAATAAACTTACAGGATTCTCACTTGTTCTTAAAGCTTTTGTCTGGGAGTGGCACACATGGGTTTTCACATGGATTTCATTAGTTCATGCATACCACATGGTAATTCCGGAGTTCAACAGGTTAGGGAAGCATTAATCCCCTACAGAGGAGGGAAAGTAAGAATTAATGAACAGTATGGAATGCATAACGAGGATTCATGGTTCAAGAAGGGAATTTCAAACTTAAAATTGTCAATGAGGTAGTCTTTGATGATGAAGAAATTCAAAGTGGTATGCTTTAAGACAGCTGAAGAAAAATGGCACAGCACTGAAGATAACTGGGGTTGAGAAATTATGAAATCTGTATATTTCAAAATTTATTAGTATGCGTATTGAAATAAAAACTGTCCTCTATATCTGTAAAATGATAATACAATATATTAACTTAGATAATGTGCCAGATCTGTGTAGATCTTCAATCCCCTTAATATATTGACCCAGTACTTGGAGACAGGAAAGAGGTCCCATTGGTTTTTTTGTTTTTGTTTTTGTTTTTTTTAAAGAGATCGTATTTTAATAAATAGTGTAAACACTTTAATCTGTTCTTAATATGCCCCAAAAATATCAGACATCCCAATTATTATTTATTTTTAATTATCTAACTATAGGTATATATTGACAATGTGAAAATATCTTGAAATAGTCACCTATTCAGTAAATCGATTAAATAATATCATAATCCATTTGAAAAATAAGAAATCAATGGTACAAATCTGCTGTCAAAGTGCTTTAGCATTTTATTGATGCATTCCTAAAAACTAATTTAACTTGTAAGTGCCCTTTCTGTTTGTCATAGCAGAATAAGACAGGGAAGATGCAACCAAGTAGTTAAGTGTAGATTATCACATTCGTTGTGACAATGTTTTTCTCCACAATGCACTCGAGAAATAAAGTTATCATAATCAAAAGTTTATGAACCAATAGCTTTTAATCTACTCCCCTAAGTTCACAAAAGCTCATCAAAATCAAGGTAAGGAGAGCTAAAATATAGAGAAATAACCTTGGACACACTCTACTTTTTTATTTTTAAGTGAAACATTTATAATTATTGTTTGCTTTTGTGTTGTCAATTATTATTAATAAGCTACTTGCAGCAGACCTTAGTGTGATGGAGGCATGCTACTGTCATCACACCTAGACTCAGAATGGCTGAGGTGGAATGTTCCCCGGGCATTCTAACTGGGACATAGGCATGGTTCTATGAACTATTGTACTCAACAGCTCATTCATGATCTAACTGGTAGAATTATACTCAATTAGCATTTTCTTCTTTGTTTGTTTAATCACTTAAGGGCAAGAGCAATCCTAGGAGAATTTGTCTTGGTGTCTGCCTCAAATCCATAATGTTGTGATAGCCTGTGAATCTAAGAGTGAAAAAAAGGGGTCGGAATGGGACAGCTTCCTTATGCACAGGAGCTTGGCTTTTACATTTTTTACTATGTTTTGTGGTTGTGTTTTTATGCGTTTGTGTGGGGTGAGGGGGTGGGACATGGCATGATTAAAAAAAAATCCAAGAAACCAAAAAAAAATTGCCACACAAAAATAAGACCTTAAATTTTCTGGGCATTATGCTTATTTTACATTGGAATAGAGAAACCAGAGGAGCTCAGGGAAAGTTTATCATTTTTGTTTACCATTAGATTGCATTTTCCATTTTGAATTTTTGAAATATATTACCTCAAATCTAATTGCAAATACTAATTTGTTCCATGATTTAAAATAAATGTTGTTACTGTACTTGTAGAATGCTTCTGCATGTACATTACTACCTTTGCATCTTATTGATTGCATTGCTGGTTTCTATGGGAACAGTAGTGGAGAAGTTAATTAAGATCTAGAGGTTAGAATTGAAGAAAAATAGAATTTTCAATACAGCTCATTTATCATGTACATTTAAATTCGTTCTCTTAATAAAATACCTATTGGGGTAGAATAGTGATGGCTGAATCACTTTAATAAAAACAAATGATACATGTTAAAAGTTTAACATCACTAATTTGTACTCAATTCATCCCATTAAGAAGCATTTTGGCTTTGGTAATCAAATTAACAGAAGTCATTAATAAAGGCTTCTGTGTCTCAATAGTGTTCTTCTAGGATTTTCAGTGCATTTTATGCATTCTTCTTATTATTTATTCAGAATAATCCTGGGTTGTTATTAAGTTATTGTCTTATTCTTCTTCTTTTTTTTTTTCCTAAAGCCATCCTTTTATACTTGCTTTATGGTACTTTGGCTTTGATTTTGCAAACTGCGTTTCTCAGCTGCCAGGAGCTTCCTAGATCCTGCCAATAGGGGGCAACAAGGAGATACTAACAGGCAGGAGGGTGAATTTTTGTTGTTGTTCCTGTCAGGGTCAACACAGTGATACTTCACTCAGGAGAGGTTGTTGATTCCAGCCTCCAACACCCAAAACCTGCAACCAACTTCCTATGTAAATTCCCACCTTTGAAATATCTAGTTATTTCTATTTTCTTAGTTGATATAAAGTCCATGATTGTTTTCATATGTAAAAAAAAGTAGAATGGTAATTTAAACAAGAATAAATTCTATTTTTTCCATTATAAAAATTTTGAGAAATACAGAAATGTAGGAAGAAGAAAGATTAGTCTATCCCATCACCCACATAAAATTCATACTAACATTTTGCTTCTTTACACTGTTTTTTTTTTTTTGCAGATAATTGTATACTTTTCTCATAAACATACCTATCATATTCTATCTTTGCTTTTGTCTCCCGTTTTATTTTACTCTAAATCAAAACTATGTTCCTGTTACCATAAAATCTTCATAAATATCATTTGTATAGCTATATTTTACTATTGCTCAATATTTAGACATTTGGGCTGCTTTCAAATGGTTTATAATAATAATTCTTTCATAAACACCTTTATGCTTTGAGATTTGGGTTTTTTTTTCCATATTCAGGTTTACTTCCTTAGGATTTAAACCTTTGTTTTCATATTCTTGTGCCAGCCTCTCAGTGCAGAACCACAACCCTTTTCAAAGTCTGCACACCCACAAGGATTCTGGAATCTCAGAGGCTGTCTTAAAATAGACTCACAAAGCACTCTTTTATGCTTAAGTGTGTTTGTATAGGTGTGTATTTTTCTTACTCATTGTCCCTCTAGCTATATTGCAGCTGAGAGTGTACGTAAAAAATATTTTAAACTGCATTAAGGGAATAATCATACAACCCTGTCTTGCTAAGAGAAAGTTCATATTTCATATGCATTGAGTATCTAATTTTGAATATGTTTTCCTCTAAATGATACTAATACTCCCATTACACAAAATATTACTCTCTTGTGAATAGGAGAACGAAATAGTAATCATGATATTATTTTTTAAGTGAGTCATTAATTACAAGGCTATTTGGGTTATAAACTAAAACGGTGATATTTAAATGATAAACATGAACTAATTAGACCTTCAATATAAACCAGAATAAATCACTGAACGTCTTAGTTTTTTCACATGTATAATGGTGTAATACTTGTAACAATACTTACTTCAGAAGGTGTTATGAGTCAAATTATATATCTGTATATCCATATTCATATCTGTATCTATATAGACTAAATATTATGAAACAATAGAAAATATAAGGTAGTCAATACTAGTTTTTCTTTTTTTAAAATTTTTTATTTAAATTCAATATGCCAACATATAGTATAAGTGTTCATCCCATCAAGTGCTCTCCCTAGTGCCCCTAATCCTAGTTTTTCTAAACAAGATAAAAATCAACGATACTGTATTTAGGAATAGGGCATTAATTATGTTCAAAGAAGGTCTAGAGTAATAAGCTTTATGCATCTATAAACATCTCATACGCTATACTAGTCTCAACTTAAGAGCCAAAGTTTTCTTTTGTACCCATTTCTTTCCACATCTTCCCTCAATTTCTCAGCATGGCACCTTCAAAATGTAGCCTTCTGATTTTAGCAGATGTTAGCCACTTACGATGTGATAAATTGGGACACCTGGTGGCTCAGTGGTTGAGCATCTGCCTTCAGCTCAGGGTGTGATCCCGGGGTCCGGGATCGAGTCACATATTGGGACTGCTTCTCCTTCTGCCTGTGTCTCTGCCTCTCTGTGTGTGTCTCTCATGAATAAATAAGTACTAAAAATCTTTTTAAAAAACAATATGATAAATTAACCCTTTATCTATAGAGCTACTCTTACTTATATGTATGGTTTTCTGGAGACTACAACATATTCGTTTTTTCAACTATAAAAATGGAAATAGCAAAACAGAAGAAGACCTTGTTTTTTTAAAACAAGAGAATTTTCCTTTTGGAGGACCTTCCAAAGTTATATCTGCATGCTGATGCTTTTCACAATTCTATTCAACCATTTCATTAAAAAAAATTATTAAACACTTGTGAGATGCTGAGTGCTGTATTTAGAGCTATGTGTGATCTAATTTGCACCTCACAAAAACCATGTAAGGTATTTGTTAGTAACCTTGTTTTATAAAACAGAAAGCTGGGGATCAGAAAAGTTTATGTAGCATTTCCACATTTGCACAAAATGACAGACTCTGCATTTGAATGTCAGTTGGCCTAGCACATTACCTCGTATTCTTTCTTGGAAACAGTTCTTATTTTTTTAAATAGTCAATAAAGACAAAGGTTTTTTTTTAAATTATTTTATTAAAGATTTTATTTATTTATTCATGAGAGACACAGAGAGGGACAGGCAGAGACATAGGCAGAGGGAGAAGCAGGCTCCATGCAGGGAGCCCGTCATGGGACTCCATCCCGGGTCTCCAGGATCACGCCCTGGGCTAAAGGCAGGCACTTAACCGCTGAGCCACCCAAGCGTCCCTATTATTTTATTATTATTATTATTTTATGTATCTGTTGCTGCCTAGGTACTGGGTTTTAAAATAGTAGTCCTTATAGAGGATATTTTAGCAATTTGTCTAATACATAATTAAGTTGGACACTTTGATTACAAGCATCCACTAATGTTGATTTGCAAACTGGACCCCATACACGGAGACAGGAAGAGCCAAAAGAAAGAAGCAGGCCACTTTAAACTGGTAAGGGGCAGTTTTAATAAACAAGGGAACACATTTACAAGACTTGTCTTGGCCAGCCACAGGATGAGTACAACTCCACATTTGCCCACCAGATCTTTAAAAGTTTGTATGAAGACCTCATGTAGCTGGATTCAGTCCAAGGAATATCAACAGCACATTGTTCTCTCAATACTATGTCCCTGAAAATGGCTCCAACTATGGGAATAGTGGGCAGAACATACAACCCAAGGAAAAGGGAGGGAGCAAGGGACTCTGTAATCAGGTCTGGCTGGTGGGTCAACCAAAGCACATCCTCTCCATGGCCTCCTCCACAATTAACTATGGGGTTTTTTTTTTTGTTTGTTTGTTTTTTTTTTTTTTTTTTTATTGTAAATTTCTTAGTTCTTAAAACCCTAAAAAAAAAATCTTGCTTCCAGCCTTCCAAATACAGAATGAAGCCATTCTTACTCTCCTGATCTTTTTAGGCCTTATCGAGTCAATGGATACTTAAGGGTTATACCTGGAAAATTTTTTGAGATATTATATGTGTTAGAAATATATAAAACTCTATAGGGGTGCCTGGCTGGCTCAATAGAGCATGTGATTCTTGATCTTGGGGTTGTGAGTTCAAGCCCCATGCTGAGGATAGAGTTTATTAAAAAAAAAAAACACAATTATATATACTATAGACATATATTTTTATAAAGTGCTTTCTATGTATACACATTATTTTTTTTTTTAAGTGCTTTCTATGTATACATATAACTCTAGGGGCACTGGGGTAGCTCAGTTGATTAAGCATCTGACTCTTGTTTTCGGCTCAGGTCATGATATCAATGTTGTGAGATAGAGCCCCGTGGTGGGGTCTGCCCTGGGCATGGAGCCTGCTTAAGATTATCTCTCACCCTCCCCCTTTGTCCTTCCTTCATCTCTTTCTCTCTCCTTCCCTCTCTTTCTCTCTCTCTCCTCTCTTAAAAAAAAAAAAGAAAGCCCACTAAATGTCTGCCCCACTTATGTTGAATGAAAAATTATGATATAAAAACATATACATATTTATATAAGTATATTGAATTATATTTCTATATTTTTATCATTCAACGTAAGTGAGCAAACATTTAGAGTCAATCCCTTCCAATGATATCGTTTTGACTTCACCATTTTTTCCTAGGGTATGAAGTGAAAAGCAAGGCTAAATCTGTCAATTACCTTATGATAGTAAAAATGGGGCACTCAAGGTTAGGTGAAAACTTTTCTTTGTGTGTGTCTACATGTGTGTATGTTTCCTATAGGTCTTAATCACTGAAAGATAACCTCATTGAAGTTTTTTTTTTTTTTTAAAGGTTTTCTTTCAGAAACTTCCAAATATTGGTCAATCTTCCTCAACAACTGTTACTAAATATAACATCTGTCTTTTCATCATGAAAGTGCCTTGAATATTTAGATAATAGTGAAGGTGGCTATTGACTTGAATCTATAAATTAAGAATAGCTAAAAATGTAAAGGCATGCAATACATTGAGCCAGAGTTTTGGGGCACATCTTCTCATTGATCTACACTGACTTCTTGCTAATACATGTCCCAGCAAGGCTCTTGGAAAGAACTCTTGAGAAGACAGGCTGTTAAGGAGACTTTCATACTCACCCTTTTAGAAAAGTCAGGATTGGAATGGATTTGACATTTTTTTCTAAATGATGAATTTTGTGCAGACAATTTTGGGGTTAATTTAGTCAATCACACAGATAGCATTTGTCTACAAATAATGTGACTATATTTGTCATTGAGCTGACTATGACTAATTATGTGAACATAGTGCGGGAAGCCTGAAGATGTTTCAGGTGACTAATAGGGCACTGGGATAAGTTATTACAAATATTCTCACATACAGCTGACCTAATCTAACCAGCCATTAAATCTATATATGCAATACATTCATATATGAAACTATCAGATTGAATTAAATAATTACCATTCTTGGAACAGCCCATCAGCACAGATTAAAACTATAAAATGACTTAGAGAATGAACAGCAGTTCACTCCACTGATTCCAAAGTAAGAATTTAAAAAATTAAAATATTAGCTATATATAGCTATTAGCTATGTTTTCTTACATTTTCTTGCTCTATACCAACAAGGAAATCTGTACTACTCACTTGTGTAAAAATGAGTCATGTATTGAGCCAAATTCTAATATATGGGTTCATCATAATAAATACACGGACTGGAATTTCCATGTGACTCTGAATGTTCATTCTTTTAACCTGAGAATGACATGTTCAGTGCTATATTTGATTATGTTATGGATATATGTATGATTATCAAACTGCCTTTTTGGACCCTTAAAAATTGCTACTGAAAATAACCTCCTGTGATAGCACTCAATTGTCTTGAATCTTGAGATGTCTGCCTCCTAATGTAAAGCAATAAAATTCAGTCTCCCCAAAACTTCCATTTATTTCTTCTGTCAAGAATGAGGCATTGTGATAGGTGTATAAAGAAATTGGAATCAGTAGGCTTGAAAGGCAAACAATGGAAATTTTGTATAGATGGTAAGGGAGGGTGGGGAACGTAGGAAAACAAGATTGTTTTTTAGCTGATTTCCTCTTTGAATATGGGCACATATATGTTCATTTCAGGAGCATGTTCATTTTGTGGCTCAGGTCGCGATCCCGGGATCCTGGGATCGATTCCCACTTCAGGCTTCTCACAGGGAGCCTGCTTCTCTCTCTCTGTCTCTCTGATGAATAAATAAGTAAAATCTTTAAAAACAAATTTAAAAATTTTTTAAAGGGACATACATTGAGAGAGCACACCAACGTTTTGACTCTTCTCATGGTTAAAGCCTTTCTTTAGCTATTGTACAGTGACTTTTCTGTTGGAGACTTTTGTACCCTCAGTTAATTGGGGTTTTTTTCCCCCTGCAGTGAATATAAACTTTCAGAACTGAAGAGCAGAGATTCTCCCGGATGTGACTCCAATCTTGACCTTCTTATGTGCTGTAGGGATTTTCTTTCTGAGTGACTGAGGCCTGATATTGAGGTAACAATGGCTCTGCTGGCCCTGCCAGACCTCTGCAAGGGTATCAGCCTTTTACATTTATTCTAGTCTCACAGATGATTCCCTGTATTGGGTAGAGGACATCAGTGTTTCTTTAAATAGAATTCCTTATCTGTCTTGCTTCCCCACCCTCTCTTCACTGGTGTAAGTGACTGCCGAAATTGTCCCTGCTCTATTTTAAGTCAACTCCATTTGACCCTTTGCTTTACTGGAAGTATTTGCTCAGTCATGAGCAATATGTATTGCACTATTTGCTGTTTGCCTATTTAAAGCTTCCTGGTGATGTAGTCTCTTTACATAGACTCCAAACCCATAATAATTTCCCTGACCAATGTTTTGATTGTCTCAGGGCATTATCACCATAAATATTCTATCAAATACCAACGTATTATTTATGAATAAATGGATGGAATTCCAGTTTGAATTCCCTAGAAATTCTTAATGACTGAATAACTCTCAACATGTTTGCAGGGACGGAGATACATTTCATACAAACTTTTTTTGGGGCAGAGGGAAATTTTTGTGTAAGTATAGTTGAATATGGTCCTAGAAGACAAGTATTTTTGAGTGTTTGAAATTATAAAGAATGAGTCTTCAGTGTTAGTAGTTCACTGTAACCTACTTAAAACCCAGTTAACCTGGACCATTCTGGGTTTCAGCAATACGTATTCATCAGACCAGGACAAATGCCTGCCTGTTAGAGTGACTCTCTGAGAAGTTTCAGGTCCTCTGAAATGCACCTTTTGTGGCCATTTCTCATGCATAGATTATTATGCTTTGAACCAAGTGACAAAACACCTTTGCCACAAGTAGTTGGACTAGGAATAGGTGATGGGTACATAAGTGGCTGTTTGTAGCCTGGCCAGCATACTAGGATGTGGCATGAAGGGACAGTTTTACTCAACAGGGTCACTCTCTGAGGAACAGAAACAAACTTATTAGATCTCTTTCCAAGGAGATTCAGGAGTGAGGAGATATACATGATCCTTAAACAATAGTTATGATAGTTATGAGGAGTTAGAAGGAGGAAGCAGAAAGAAGAGACAAGCAGGAATGGCTTGAATCACCAAAGGTAGAAAGTGATGCTGCAGTGATTGAGCTACCCTGTTGCAGCCATGGGGGTGTTGGGACAGGGTCTGAGAAATGTTTCCAATTCCTGAAAACAAAACAAAACAAAACAAAACAGACCTCATTTCTGCAAATTAATACACCCAATAAAGAGGTCTCTAAACAAAGAGAATTTTAACCCTAAGAGGAATTCTGTAGTAATCCCACAAAGTAATTCTTTTTCATCCTATGATATGATTTTACCAAGAATCCCATAGCACTAGGACTCATATTTATAAAATCCTTTAGTAGTGAGGCTATCTTATCACACATACACACACACGCACAAGCACAAACTGGGAAAGGGTCAACTATTTGGTACTAAGGGCTAAACGGAGATGAATATTCCCCCAGGATAGGACCAATTCCCCATTAAACAGCCAACAGATATGTTATATCAAGAAGGAAAAGACTGACTCTGCCCATAGGTGCTCTACACAGGATTTTAGTAGACCTCAATGTGATTAAGAACAGCTACACTGTGGATGTGGGGAAAATGAGATCTCAGAATGACAAGCTAGATCTCACAGTTTATCAAAGATGCCTGAGATGCACATTACAGAAACTCATCAGATATTCAGGTGTAGGCTCTTCCCTAAATGGGAAATCAGATAGTAAAGCCTCTAATACTTTTTATTTGTTTTTGGGGTAAAATGCCCATAACATAAAACTTACCATCTTAACCATTTTTAAGTTGGCAGTTCAGTAATGTTAATAGCATTCATATTATTGTACAACCATCCCCACCATCTATCTCTACAATTCTTTTCATCTTGTAAGACAGAAACTCTATACCCGTTAAACAATAGGCCCTTATTCCCACTTATCCCCAGCATCTTCAAACCACCATTCTACTTTCTGTCACTATGATTATAACATGTCACTTTAAAATAGTACTTCCCCTTCTCTCCCAAGAAGGGGTGGCTCTATATGGCCTCTCCTTGTCACTATTACGAGTTTTCTGATAAAACGGTGGCCAAATCTTTAATGCAACATGTGTTTGCTTGTCCTCTTTGCTGGGTCGTGTCCTTTCCCCCTTATTCTTGTCTTGGGGTTCTACCTCCTGATAAAGTATTAGTATATGATCCCTGTTCCAGGTGCTATTTTCTAGGAAATCAGGGCTAAGGCAAGTTCTTAAATAGGAATGGCATCAAGATCACTATAATAAATACATTTGGAATAGGAAAAAAATAGCCCTCTAATCCAAGTGATTTAGGATGTGTGAAGATTTTAATGGAGTAGAGGTAGAGTAATATTGAGGAAGAAGCCAAAAAAAAAAAAAAAAGTTAAGTAATCATTTTCTCTTTCTGCCTTTCTCTGAGACATGACCTAGTGCTAAGGTTCAGAAAGTTATGTTTGGGTGCTAGTAAGATTTGCTCAGTTCTTGGTTAAATAGCTGAAAATGGACAGAGCATAAGAAGGGGAAGCTTGCAAAATATTCACTCTATGATCTTATCATTAAGGAAGAGATGTAAAGGGGAGTTTGAGGTTTTATATTTTCTAGTCTAGACTGTAGAAATTAAAAGAAATATTGAGAGCTGAAGCTTTGTGCATTTCTCAAGATTTTCCTGAATTTTCTCCCTAAATCAGCTACTCTCTGAGTCTTACCAAGCTCCGCAAATGTTAACTTATTCTTCCTAGTGCTTAAGACAAGACCTTGATATTCTGCTTGACACTTTTATGTGTCTCAGAGCCTATACTCAAGCTATTGATGAATACTATAAACTTTATCTTATTTTATGGATAATTAAAATGGAAGAGCAATTATATCACTTGGTTCAAAACTTTACAACAGGGGCACCTGGGTGGCTCAGTGGTTGAGCATCTGCCTTTGGCTCCGGTTGTGATCTGGGATCAAGTTCCGCATCGGGCTCCCTGCATGGAACCTGCTTCTCCCTCTGCCTATGTCTCTGCCTCTCTCTGTGTGTCTCTCATGAATAAATAAATAAAATCTTTAAAAAAAACTTTACAACAGTTTCATTGTGTCTCTTAGAGTAAAATTCAAAATTGCTTTATTAACTGATGTACTATCTACACACACACACACACGTGTATAATACATACTATGTATGTTTATACACACACACACACATAATTCCTGGCTCATGTTATGAACTTAAAAAATATTTTGTGAATGAATTGCTATATGTTGAGCCTTTGGTTTTTTTTTGTTTTGTTTTGTTTTGTTTTTTTTTTTTTTTTGAGCCTGTGTTTTAATCTCTAGAGAGAAAAAAGAAAAGTTATAAAAAAAGTTTAAATGTGCATTCACGGATAGTTAGACTGATGTTTCTGCTGCTGAAAGACTTAAGAATTTTCCAATTTTAGAAACATTGAATAGCTGACAGTGAAATGACCTGAATGGAGAACAGTCTAAGATAAAAGACAACATGGTTTCACAAACAAAATCTAACTTTTAAGCTGGTGTTAAATCACAATCAGATTGGCCCATTGGTTGAATATTTTCAACATCCCCAATTAGTAAAATCTTCTTAGTGACCAAATTGTCTCTCTGCTTAATGCAGAAAATGATGAAATTTTGTGGGCAAAGTGAATATAAAAATCTTAAGACATTTATTAATAGCCTCATTAAGAGAAATTGTGAAAGAACACCTCCATCTCTAAGTGATACAGACAAATTTAGTGTCCTACAAGGAAGTGTGACCAAAGGAAAAAAAAAGTGAAAGAAAGAAAGAAAGAAGGAAAGAAAATTAAAAACAGTAATGGGATACTGATAAAAGTAGACTACCTTGACATTTAAATAAAAACTAACAATTACCCAATATCTGTGAAGTGTGTTTTCCTTATATTTAAAAATCACCTCCGTTTTGATATGTAGGTTCTTGCATTTAAGCTTTTGGACAGAGTCAGTCTTTTCCTTCTTGATATAGCATATCTGTTGGCTGTTTAATGGGGAATTGGTCCTATTCTGGGGGGACATTCATCTCAGTTTAGCCCTTGGTACCAAATAGTTTACCCTTTCCCAGTTTGTGAGTGTGAGTGTGTGTGTGTGTGTATAATAAGATAGCCTCACTACTAAAGGATTTTATAAATATGAGTCCTGTTGCTATGGGATTTTTGGTAAAATCATATCGTACGATGAAAAAACATACTTTGTGAGATAACTACAGAATTCCTCTTAGGGTTAAAATGTTCTTTGTTTAGAGACCTCTTTATCGGGTGTATTAATTTGTAGAAATGCAGTTCTTTTTTTCAGGAATTGAAAACCTTTCTGCTTTGTTGAAGATGAGTTGACTATAGAGTTGAGGGTTCAATTCTGGATTCTCTATTCTGTTCCATTGATCTATGTGTCTGTTTTTGTGCCAGTACCAGTACTTCATGATTACAGCTTTGTAATAGAGCTTGAAGTCTGGCATTGTAATGTTGGTTTTCTTTTTCAACACTCCTCTGGCTTTTTGGGGACTTTTTTGGTTCTACACAAATTTTAAGAATATTTGTCCCAGTTCTGTGAAAAATGTTGGTATTTTGATAGGGATTGCATTGAATATATAGATTGTTTTGGGTAACATAGACATTTTAACAATATTTGCTCTTCCAATCCATGAGGATGGAATGTTTTTCCACTTCTTTGTGTCTTTCATAAGTGTTCTGTAGTATATATACATATATATATATATATACGCACTATATATGTGTGTGTGTGTGTGTATACATACATACATACATACATATTCAACTGGTACAGCCACTCTGTAGTTTTTCAAGTACAGATCCTTTACTTCTTTGGTTAGGCTTATTCCTAGGTATCTTATGGTTTTCGGTGCAATTGTAAATGGAACCAATTTATTAATTTCCTTTCTTCTGTCTCAGTGTATAGGAATGCAACTGATTTCTGTGTATTAATGTTATATCCTGCCACGTTGCTGAATTCCTATATGAATTCTAGCAATTTTAGTATAGAATATTTTGGGTTTTCCAGATAAAGTATCATGTTACCTGCAAAGAGCAAGAGTTTGAGTTCTTCTTTGCCAATTTGGATGTCTTTTATTTCCTTTTGTTGTCTGATTGCTGAAGCTACGACTTCCAGTCTTCCAGTACTATGTTAAACAACATTAGTGAGAGTGAGCATCCCTGTGATATTCCTGACCTTAGAGTAAAAGGTATAAGTTTTTCCCTATTGAGATTGATATTTGCTATGGGATTTTCATATATGGCTTTTATGATATTTAGATGTGTTCCTCTATCCCTATACCATGGAGAGTTTTAATCAAGAAAGGATGCTGTATTTTGTCAAATGTTTTTCTGCATCAGTTGAGAGGACCATATGATCCTATGATCCTTGTCCTTTCTTTTATTAATGTGATATATAGTACTGATTGACTTGTGGATATTGAACCACCTCTGTAGCCCAGGTATATATCCCACCTAGTCAGGGTGAATAATCCTTTTAATGTACTGTTGGATCCTATTGGCAGTATCTTCAACAAATGGTGTTGGGAAAATTGGACAGCCACATGCAGAAGAATAAAACTGGACCATTTTCTTATACCATGCACAAAGATAAACTCAAAGTAGATGAAAGACCTAAATGTGAGAGAGGAATCCATCAGAATCCTAGAAGGGAACATAGGTAGAACCTCTTCAGCCTTGGCCACAGCAACTTCTTAACTAGACACATCACCAAAGGTAAGGGGAACAAAAGCAAAAATGAACTATTGGGACTTCATCAAGATAAAAAGCTTTTGCGCAGCAAAGAAAACAGTCAACAAAACTAAAAGGCAACTTACAAAATGGGAGAAGATATTTGCAAATAAAACATCAGATAAAGGGCTAAGTATCCAAGATCTATAAAGAACTTATCAAATTTAACACCCCCAAAACAAATAATCCAGTCAAAAAATAGGCAGAAGACATTTCTCCAAAGAAGACATACAAATAGCCATCAGACACATGAAAAAATGTTCAACATCACTTGGCATCAAGGAAATACAAATCAAAGCTACAATGAGATACCCCTTTGCACAATCATAATGGCTAAAATTAACAAGTCAGGAAACAATAATTTGTTGATGAGGATGTGGAGGGGCACCCTCTTACACTGTTAGTGGGAATGCAAGCTGGTACAGCCACTCTGGAAAATAGTATGCAAGCTCTTCAAAAAGTTAAAAATAGAGCTACTCTATGATCCAGCAATTGCACCACTAGGTATTTACCCCAAAGATACAAATGTAGTGATCTGAAGGCACACCTATACCCCAATGCTTATAGTAGCAATGTCCACAATAGCCAAACTGTGGAAAGAGCCCAGATGTCCACCAGCAGATGAATGGATAAAGAAGATTATACGTATATATATAATATATATATCAATGGAATATTACTCAGCCATTAAAAAGGATGAAATCTTACCATTTACATTGATCTGGAGGGAACTAGAGGGTATTATGCTGCATGAAATAAGGCAATCAGAGAAAGACAATTATCATATGGTTTCACTCATACGTGGAATATAAGAAACAGTGCAGATGATCACAGGGAATGGGAGGGAAAACGGAATGGGAAGTCATCAGAGAGAGAGAGACAAACTGTGAGAGACTCTTAACTCTAGGAAGCAAACTGAGGGTTGCTGGAGGGGAGGTGGGTAGGGGGATGAAGTAATGGGTGATGGTCATTACAGAGGGCGCATGATATAAGGAGCACTGGGTGTTATATGCAATTGATGAACAACTAAACTTTACATCTGAAACTAATGATATACTATATGTTGGCTAATTGAATTTTGAAAATTATGTAAAATGAAAAAGAGAGACAGCTGCTTGCCTGATTTTATAGATCTAATAACTCCAGTTTATGACGAGTAGTTCAAGTTTCATAGTTTTTAGTGTCTTGAGATCTGGTGTTCACTCTCCATTAGGGCTCATTAACATGCAGAGAGACATATTCCAGTGGGTAGTCTTCTTCTACAAAGATCTTACTTTAGTGTCCTAAAGGTCTGTATTACATCTTTCTTAGTTGTAGCAGATTCGAGATGCAACAAATTGCTACTTTATAGGGCATGCACCAGCCTACTCTAGACCACTGGACCCCTAAACACTTCCGTAAAATTTCCCAAATCATTGTAGGATGTGTCTCTTACCTTCTGGAACATATCTTACTAGGATTTCTAGGGTAGTTGCCATTTTCTTCTCCTCAAGCATAATAACCATGGCTTCATCAATGTAGTAAATCTGATGATTTTCTATGGCATAGCAACATAATAAAACCATCTGCAGTCTGTTATGAAAGAGCAGGATATTCAACTAAATCCTGAGGAAAGACAGTAAAAGGGTATTGTTGATTTTACCACTTAAGAATAAATTCCTCATACCAAATGCCAGAAGTTTTAACTGAGCTATCCGAGTGAAGACACCACATCTTGTAGCAACTGTAATTAGATCTACCACCTGGATAAGTTTATAATAGTTTATCAATATCCACCACAACCAACCATGTTTTGGTAGAAATCAAACAGGTGAATTAAAGGCAGCTGTAATTAAAGCAACCTTGTCTTTTTCAAGTATTTGATATTGACACTGATCACTATAATTCTTCTCTACATACAGCATTTCTTCTAATTTTCTGTGTCATCTGGAATAAAAGGACAGTTTCAGAAATTTCTATTTTCCCTTCCAACCAAATGGCACTTACCCTACAGGCCAGAGAGTCAATGTGGAGTATTTTCCAGCTGCTATGTTCACAATTAAATATTTGAGGCTCAGGAAAATTATCTTGTAATGGACCCAAACACCCATTGGACCAACTATAAAAACATTTGGTCAAAATTCCATTTATTATTTAGCTTCCATAAATTACTACTCTATTCAGAAGATCATAATGGCCTTTTTAGTTCCCTGGTGTATCATGTCAGCTCTCAAAAAAAAAAAAAAAAAAAAACATAGTTACCCTAGAAATTGTCTGCAAGTCTGTTAGGAAAAGGATTGTAGGAATATTTACTATATATACTTACAGTTCTTAAGGATCCTCCTCAAGAACACTTGGCTTTCCCTTCAATCAATGAGTTATCTCATTAATCCGAGACCTGAAACCAGGGTGAGGAGCTATGATTTTCATCAGCTGACAGTTGATGTCAGCTGTTCTGCTAGCCAGATTTCTTTCATTTTATTAGTATACAAATTAAGCACACCCCAGTTAGCTGATAGCCATTGCTCTAGATCTCTAGGATCTGCGGCATCCTTTTTGCTAATCTAGTTTTGCTATCCATTTCAGCGGCTGCATTTACTTTGTCTCTGATAGTTGCATGCTGCCATGTGGCCCATGCCATTTCAAATGCTATTTGATATCAAGAATCCAAGTTCCATCCAAGTAGCAGAGAGAGCTACTAAAGTGCTCCCCAAAATGCATTCTTTACTGCCATAATGAAGACAGTATCTTTTGAACCCTTCCTGGAAACAGGCAGATGGTAGTCTCAGTTGCCTAATCTAAATCCATTCTAACATTGCCAAATCCCTGTGGCCTCTAACACCTCTTTCAATACTATACCAAGTATTCTGAAATCTCTACCTTATTTACCCTAGGTCATTATTATATCCAATCATCAAGGATCCCTCAAAGCAAACTATTATTTCTAGTTTCAGGTAGATAAACCAGAATGTTGAACCATTAGTGTGAATGTTCCAGGGTCACTGAGTTTTCCTCTAGTCAGCATTAGATTCCATCTCTCTGAGTAACACTTATAAAATACATTCCCATACATATTTCCTCAATTCATGATCATACACATATGTCAGATCCTGTAATTTCTTTGGTTGGTATGTCCTTTATTCTCAGAATAGTGCTTTTTCCTATCCTGGGAACAAGAAAGTATAATCAGAGTCATAAATAAAACAAGAATCATCTTTCCTCAGGTGAAAACATTGTGTGATATTCAGATAGAAGGAAACTATTCTCCTTTAGCACAGAAGTTGGATGTTTCTACCAGCCAGAATGTTTCGGTGGAATCTGATGGCTCATGATTCTCAGGTTTACAAACTGATTATCCCATCTCATATTTCACAGTTTTATTTTTTTCCCCAAATCAAAGGCTATTCAATCAACTTCATTTTGCAGCCCTGCCATCACTATGCCATCTAAAACTCATTTTTAGTTTAAAATGCTTTGTTTATCAAGGAATAAGAATCTTTTTTAGAGTTGTCTTTGCGACCTCTGCCTTCCAAAACATGCTTTAGTTTGGCTTCCAATGCTGTTAAAATCAGCCAACCTGCCAGAGTCCTGTAGTTATCATTGCTCCCATATTGATCAGGTATTTTAAACACTTGATCTCTCCATGTTCTTTCTTCCATCAGCACCTCAGACCATTAATAGGTAAAATTGTTAATAATTATAGATATTCACTTTTCACCAGCAGTGGACCTTACCTTCAGTCAGGTGTGCAATCCAACTGTAAATTTCTATCCCAAAGATCCATTTTCCAGATAAGTATCAAATGCATTGCCTGGGTCTCTAGAAAACAGGGCCTGAAACGAAGCTCTCATGTGAATGTTTTACTAGGGAAGCACAATCCCAGGAAATGGAGAATATGCCTGGTGAGTAGAGGATGAAAAGAATGGGGCAGGAAAGAAAGGAAAGCAAACACAAGCAAGTGTGTTGGCACAGTTTTACAAGGAAATGAAACTGGTTACTCAGTCCCTGAATTTATCTGTCAGCTGCCTTCCTAATACTGTCTTTGGTCAAATCTTAGTTATAGGCCATTACCTCTCCTGAACTCGTATATTTCCATGTTGTCTTATTCTGCTTCTCCAGATGGCTCCTGAGAAAGCCAGAGCATTTTGAAGCTTGATCAACTGGACCAGAGTACTGCTTTGGCTCTCACCGCGGAGAGTGCCTTGAGCCTTTGCTAAAACCTGGCCTTTGTCACTAGAAGACAAGTAGAGGTATTAGAAGCTGTGGTAAGATCAGAGGTGGCCAGGTTTTGTAAGGATGGGAATAGCCTGTGTAGTTAGTGGGCCACGCAGGTTTGAGAAGCAGAGGAAGTGGCCAAGGCCAGAAAAATTGACAGGACCAAGTGAATCTGGGGAACTACATAAATAAAGTTTAGTGAAGAGTCAACATCTTGTAAATCTCTACTCAAGAAAGGTGGTCAGCATCTTTGTGACTTGAATATTGGGGTCTTCACAGAAGCATGATGACTTGGAATAACTTAAATAAGAACAAGAAGATCTACGAGTTAGCATTTCATGAAGAAGTCTAACTCACCAATGACCAGAAGTAGCAACATAACAAGCAATAATATTGAATAAATGAAAAGACGTTACAGAAATCTGCCCTCAGGGAAATTTGGGGCATTACTAACAATTATTTAACACATCCATCATGTATTTAAAAAGCAAAAAAAGTAAAAGATGAAATGATAGTTTTCTGGAGGCAAACTGGAAACATGAGGTGTTTATTGACAAATTTCAAGGTTATTCTTTATTTTCTGAAAAGAGGCATTCTTTTCTTTTGAGGTTCTGGGCCTTCATAAGAAAGTAATTGCTTTTGTTGAATCATTTTCTGGGATTAACTACCATCTTTCACCTCAAAAATATTTTTTTACTATAATTTTGCCATTGATAGCAATAACTTAATGCTCAGACTCTTCCTTGAAATAAATTTGACAAGGAATATCAGTTTTTTTATCCAAAAATAACAGTAACAACTGAGTTAATCTGTCAATCACCTTGTATGGAGTACATAAAAATAGTATATTAAATACAAGATTGATCAGTAGGCATTTAATTTTTTATAACTTAATATTTCCTTTAAAAAATTTTTTATTGGAGTTCAATTTGCCAACATTTAGCATAACACCCAGTGCTCATCCGCCAAGTGCCCCCCCTCAGTGCCCATCACCCAGTCACCCCAACTCCCTGCCCACCTCCCTTTCCATTTGTTCATTTCCCAGAGTTAGGTGTCTCTCATGTTTTTTCACCCTCACTGATATTTTCACTCTTTTTCTCCCTTTCCCT
Organism: Canis aureus; assembly: GCF_053574225.1. NCBI lineage: Eukaryota > Metazoa > Chordata > Mammalia > Carnivora > Canidae > Canis > Canis aureus. Next base: position 54,322,744 of record NC_135621.1, read on the forward strand.
TTATTCCCTTTCACTAATTTTTATATTCCCCAAATGAATGAGACCATATGTTTGTCCTTTTCCGATTGACTTATTTCACTCAGCATAATAACCCTCCAGGTCCATCCACGTTGAAGCAAATGGTGGGTATTTGTCGTTTCTAATGGCTGAGGAATATTCCATTGTATACATAAACCACATCTTCTTTATCCATTCATTTTTTGATGGACACCGAGGCTCCTTCCACAGTTTGGCTCTTGAGGACATTGGTGCTATAAACATCGGGGTGCAGGTGTCCCGGCGTTTCACTGCATCTGAATCTTTGGGGTAAATTCCCAGCAGTGCAATTGCTGGGTCGTAGGGCAGGTCTATTTTTAACTCTTTGAGGAACCTCCACACAGTTTTCCAGAGTGGCTGCACCAGTTCACATTCCCACCAACAGTGCAAGAGGGTTCCCCTTTCTCCACATCCTCTCCAACATTTGTTGTTTCCCGTCTTGTTAATTTTCCCCATTCTCACTGGTGTGAGGCGGTATCTCATTATGGTTTTGATTTGTATTTCCCCGATGGCCAGTGATGTGGAGCATTTTCTCATGTGCATGTTGGCCATGTCTAGGTCTTCCTCTATGAAATTTCTGTTCATGTCTTTTGCCCATTTCATGATTGGATTGTTTGTTTCTTTGTTGTTGAGTTTAATAAGTTCTTTATAGATCTTGGATACTAGCCCTTTATCTGATAGGTCACTTGCAAATATCTGCTCCCATTCTGTAGGTTGTCTTTTAGTTTTGTTGACGGTTTCTTTTGCTGTGCAGAAACTTTTTATCTTGATGAAGTCCCAATAATTCATTTTTGCTTTTGTTTCTCTTGCCTTCATGGATTTATCTTGCAAGAAGTTGCTCTGGCCAAGTTCAAAAAGGGTGTTGCCTGTGTTCTCCTCTAGGATTTTGATGGATTCTTGTCTCACATTTAGATCTTTCATCCATTTTGAGTGTATCTTTGTGTATGGTGCAAGAGAATGGTCTAGTTTCATTCTTCTGCATGTGGATGTTCAGCAGGCATTTCAATGATTATTATATGCTCAGTGAAGTTGCACAAAGAATTCCCCGGTATGCTGTTGAGTATGGCAAGGGAGGTGAACAAGGGTAGATTTGGGAATAAAATAAAAGAAGGAGAAAAAGAGGCAGATTAGGTGTCAGCTTCAGGAAGTAAATAAAATTAAAGACATACATACATACATATCATACATATATATTATTGTTGTAGTCATGGAGTCAAACAAGAAGTCCACTTAGCTTTTTCCTTTTCTAAATATATGCCTAGTTTTATTAAAATAATGCATCCTTATGATGAAAAGTAAAAAACAGCACAAATGAGCTTAATGTGCAAAGGAATAGACCTCTGTTCACTACTCCCAGCTCCAATCCCACTCCTAGAGTCAACTATTTGATTTCTTCTGATGAATGTCCTTCCATCTCTAATATGCTTCTAGGATACATAATTGATTCATTAATTTTGACATATCTATTGAGTTGTTGCTATGATTGATGTTTTAGTGCATGTGAACTAAAACCACCTCCTGTACACCTACTTCCTAAGTTTGATAGTTATGAGTAATTTTAGTTTATATCTTAATTATTTATGTAATTCAAGACACAAACTTGTTTCATGTTCCACTTACGTTCAATAGTTTTTCTTGACTGCCATTTGATAAGATTGCTAGTTTTTCCACCTCATCTGTCCAGCCTACCTACATATCCTAACTTCTGTTATCTATACCTTTACATTTATATTGTCAAAATACCTTCCTAGGGCTCCTGGCAAGCATTTTTTATAGAATGTGGGACCCAAAAAAGGAAAAAATATGTTTACTCTAAGTTTTTTTTTTTTTTTTTTTCTATTTTCTGTTTTATCTCTCAAGGCCTGGTAGCCTTCGAATCTAGAATGTATTAACATAACACAGTCTGGATGCATTTAACAGTGCTTGAAAAGCAAGCATAGGAATGGCTTCTAGCAATATGCTTTAGAAATGCCAACCAGTTTTTGGCTGCCAGAGACCCCTGAGGTGTATATAACTCCTCTTTGTTTAACTACCACACATAGCTGATTAGCATATAAATACCTAGCCCTCCTCAATTACTTTGGGCTGCTAATTCTCCCCAACTAAAACCCTCTCTAGGAGGGCTTGAAGCGAGAGATCAAGTACTTGGCCTACTCTTGTTGCAGTGACTGGCATTGCTAGTGGGATTCTTCAGGTTGTGAAAAAGACCTGGCTTTTTGATACCATATGGCTATTTGCAAAAAGCCCACTCCATCCTTGCCTACAGCTTATGCAATACTCTGCCTGAAGTGGTAAGAAATTAAAATTCTTAATATCCCTCTTTGGAGTTCAACATTTTCTCTTCCCCACTGAAGTTTGCAAAGAAAGAAAGATGGCATTAAAGCTTGATTTTATTCTTACTGTATTCAGCAGGTGTGAGTATGATAAGATTGTGTACAAAATTCATATTCTAACCTCTGCCTCTACTATTAGAAAATTAATCTTTATTTAGATGTCTGGTAGTAGTATTTACATTCTATTCTGCAGCATCAATGAAATCATTTGAGGGTTATCTAAACATTGATTGTAAAAGTTGAAAGATCAAAAACAATATTTCCATTACCATGACTATGTAAATATTGTTTATTTGGAAACCAACTAAAGGTCTATGATTACCACTCTCTCCATGGGCTCAATATTATCATCTCATTGCCACTCAAACAAAAATATATATTTTTAAAGATTTTATTTATTTTTTCATGAGAGATAGAGAGAGAGAGAGAGGCAGAGACACAGGCAGAGGGAGAAGCAGGCTCCACGCAGGGAGCCCGCCCGACATGGGACCCGATCCCAGGTCTCCAGGATCACACCCCAGTCTGCAGGCAGCACTAAACTGCTGCACCACCAGGACTGCCCTCAAACAAAAATATTAAATGGGATCTCCTTCATTTTACTCCAACACTTGCTTAAAATCATGTCACGCTTGAATATGCTTTATATTGGGACAATTATTTCCTTGTACATTTTATTTAGAATTTCTTGAAATAACTCATGGCTCTTCTGTTTCTTTGGGTGAGAAGAAAGACAGCCACCTATAATATCTTTCAGCCTACTGCCTAGTCTTCTTTTTGAAGATATATTTTTAGCAACCACTAATGTCCTTTTCTAGTATGTATAATTGATATTTCCTGTTATTCAGATCCTGGATTACTCTTACCATTTCATATATGCCTTGTCTTCCTACTTTTTCATTTCTCATTATTTTGCTGAGTTTATCCTTAAGTAAAAGCCTCAAAAATGTTCACTAGAAGTAAAAAGTAATTATACAATTAGAAATCATTTTATTGTCCACCCTCTACATCCTATTGATGAGATGATTTACTAAGTATAAAACTATTGATGAAAATTAATTTTCCCTCAGAATGTGTAAAGGTCATGCATACTCTATCTTCTAGCATTGATTTTGGTGATGAAAAGTTTGATGCCAGTCTGATTTTTTTTTCCCCTTGGTTGGCAACCTACTATTTTGTTTGTTTGGTTTTTTTCTTTTTTGGAAGCTTCTAGGATCATTTCTTTTCCCCAGATCTTTATAAAATGCCCTCATTATCTCTTAGGAAATTCAGAGAGATTTTCTTTCTTATTTCAACCTTCTTGGCATTCATTGAGTCCTTTCACTTAAATCACTTTTTAATTCTGGAGATTCTCTTGTTTTCTTTATTTGATAATTTCCTCTTTGCAGTTGCTATGATTTCTATTTGTGAAACTCTGATTTAAAAGACTCTGGATGTCCTGAATTGACTCTTTAGGTCTCTTACTTTTATTCTTTCATTTCCCTTGTGTATGTTCTGCAGGGATATTTCTAAAATTTTAGCCTCTGTGTCATTAGCTTTGAGTACTCTTTGTGGATTGAAATTTAGTAACCATAATTTTGAAGTCTTTGTTATTTTTAGTTTATAATTTTATATACTGTCTATTCTCTTCTAATGGAGGCTCTATGTTCACAAATAGCTCTGAGAATACTAGTTAATGGAAATTCTGTTTGGTTTTTTGTTTTTTATTTATTTATTTTTTTAGAGAGAGAGAGAGAGAGAGAAAGAGCAAGTGGTGGGGTGAGGGTGTGGGCAGAGGGAGAGAGAAAATCTCAAGCAAACTCCACACCCAGCATGGAGCCATACAGGCTGCTCCATATCATGACCCTGAAATCATGACCTGAGCTGAAATCAAGAGTTGGACACTCAATGGATTGAGCCACCCAGGCACTCCACAATTCTGTTTAAGTTTATTTTTGTTATCTGATATATTTGCTCCCTTTGAGTTTAGTTTTTTAGTTTCTTTAATCTCTCCTTTCATTTTGCAGGTTATTGTAAAGCATTTAATGTTCTTTGGTTATCTATTCAATTTTAGAATGACTATATAGAAAGGCTGACTTGGAGTTCTGTGTACTTTACTATGAGCAGACAGAGAGCCAGGTTTGTATGCCCTAGTTCACACCCAGTGCTGAAATGAAGATGCTTTACTATTGAAAACTAAAATTAAAATTCCACACATATATGGAGTAGAAGTCCCCAGATATTTCATCACATCCTTCAAAGAACTGCCTATTCCCCACCTCCTACACCTCCCAGAAGTAAATACAATCCTCACTGCTTCCCTTACTAAGGAGAGAGACAGTTCTAACATGTTAAGGTTGAAGGAAGAGATGGGGTAAATTCTCTCTATGCTAACCTTCAGTTGATGCCTCTTTTTTCTTTCCCACCTTTCACTCTAGGTTTCTGTCACACATGCTACCCTGAGCCAGGGCTCTCAGGGGTCCTGAGTAGAGGGGAGATTAAGTTTCTTATCAGCTCTCTACATGCATAATCTAGGCTGTTTCATCATTCCACAAGTTTTTATTCAATTTCCATTTTTGAAATATTTGTTAAAATCTCTCCTGTACTGAAATTCATTGTTCTGTCATCATTATTACTGCCTTCATTGTTTTGGGACAATACTTTCTTTATAGATTTGCTATTGTTTTGGTTCTCAAGAGGAAGAAAGATCAACATATATTCCATTAGCCATCTTAAACCTGAAGTCCAACTACTCTAATAAAACAACACAATCAAATTAGTTGTGAAAATTTTATTAGTGACTATCTAAATTGATCTATCAATGAGTCAATGTTTCATAAACACTGAAGAGACAAAACACAAATTATGAAAAAGGATAGGCAAAAAGACATATTTTTTCCTATTCATAAAGAAAATTTTAGTCAATATCTAGTCAACATAACCTCTCTGAATTTCCTAATGGAAAAAATTGTCTTAACAGAAGGAATTGTTTCAGGTGGGGCTGCTTCTTGCCTGCTGTGGGCTCAATATCTAGCACTTTCCATCTAATCATAAATTGTATCAGTTTTTCATGCCCATTGTAGATAAGAATTAATTTTATTACCTTGATTTGTTATTAAAACTCTGAGATTCTTTGTTAATGTCAAAATATGACCCTTTACACTTTAGTGAATGTCACTAATTTAAAGGGAAATTGATATATAGTTTTACAGAACAGTAAAAAGATATTATGTTATCCTGTGGGTTGGCTTGCATGTACAATTTCAATCACACTGGTTTCTAAGAGGCCAATCATCTATAATTTACCTGAGATTGTAGTGTTGGAGCCTTTTGCAGACACCATTTCTCTTACTTTTGAGAGTGCTTGTCTAGTTGATAAAAAGAATAAAAAGGAAAAGAAAAGAAAAAGACATCACCTGTCTTATTTCTTAAATTCAAATGAGCTGATAATGCTGTTTGGTTTTTCTCCCATCTGGTGATGGGAGTCAGTCAAGAGTCTGAAAGGAAAATACATCTCAGAGAAAGTAGATTCCATTGTTTTAGAGCCCTGGACATCAGCTGTTGTTCCCAAGCAGCCAACCAATGCCATCATAAGCAAATCTCCTTAGGACTGCCAATTCAGTACTAGCTTGTGTTTGATGGCAATATAGTATGTTTAGAGACAACTGTGTCCTTGAAATTGGTCTGTAGTTTGGGTAGCCATAAGGCTGGTAGATACACTTCATTTTCTCCTTTTTCTTTTCTTTCTTGTTTTGTTTTTTCTCTCTCTTTTTAATGACAGGACAGTTATTACATAAACTTGTAATAAAACCAAGTGTGGCTTGTGCTTAATGCCATTCTTGAAGATGTGATGGAGGGTTTGATCAAGAACTCTTTATTCCCTTAATATCCTTCCTGACTTATCTGCCTTCCAGTCTCAGTCCATGTCCTCTTGGCTAAATGGTCTGTGGCTCTCATCCTACACCAGAGAAGAGAGGATGAGGAAAAAGAAGAGAAGGACATGAAATTGATTATGAGATCTTTGCGGCCAAAGAGTTGAGTCTATTATTTGGGGTCCTCAAAAAAGAGAGAGAGAAATTCTACAGAATTTCAGATCTTTTTTTTCCCCCCTTCCTCCTTTCTGCATTATACTAAACAGAAGACAATTTTAGTATTTAATAAATCATTACCCTCAAAACCTGTATGAAAATGAGATTGGAAAAAAGAAATGGTTTTAAAATTCAATTAAAAAAAAAAAACCAACAAGCTTCAGAGATAAGAAAATGTGGAGAATGAGAATTTAGGGGATTATCCTTAATTACCAGAAGTCTATACCACTTTACTTCTACTGTCATCATTTTGAAATGACTTTACCTCCCACTCAGATCAGAAGTGCTATGGAGCTATCTTTATAGGTATAAAGATATACCTATATCTTTATAGGTATAAAGATAGCAAAATATAAAATTTTGCTTTTATATACTTTGCTTATAAAATTTATATTGTAATGTACTACTAATCAGTATATGTATAAAATGCATATATAGTGCATGCATATATAATGTTTTTCTCTATAACTAATAAGATATTAGAAAATGTTAATTGAAATTGTTAGGCATATATAAAGACTGTGATCATTGAAGGAAAGAAAAAACTATTAGTTATACTAAATAAGATCTACCATGACAAGAGACCCAGAAGAATAAAGATAGGTGACAAGGCCCCTTAGAGAGTGAGAGAAATAAAACCCTTACATTTGATGTAGAATTTGTCAGCTGGGTCCTATCCTTTAGTACCTGAGATTATAATTTCTGTTATAGCTATCAATGGAGCCATTTTATGGTTCATTTTCACTTCTGAATTCTGAAAGGAGTACCCTTGCCAACTCATCTACCTAGAAGCTCATTAAAATTTTGATTTAAAGTTCACTGATGGGAGTGAGTGGGAAAGAACTCATTTTTCACCAATCATCAAACACAAGAAACCAAATAAATGCCATGGGAAAGATCCTTTGCTCTTACCCTTCTCCTTCCTATGTCTTTTTCTATTACATATATATCCAGAGAGTAGAGAAGAAACAACAAAACGCATATCCAGGAGTCACTGTTTTTCACCTCTGTCCTCAGTTGATCTCTAAAAAATTGTAGGGAAAATGTTTTAAGGTATATAAAAGTATCTAGGAAACCCTAATTAGGATTCTAAAATTCAAATCTATACTGGAGAGCAGAGACACACTTGTAGAATCTTCAAATCAAAATTTAAAAAAAAATCAAGGGACACCTGGGTGGCTCAGTGGTTGAGTTTCTACCTTTGGCTCAGGGCATGATCCTGGGGTCCAGGATCGAGTCCCATGTCAGGCTCCTTGTGGAGAGCCTTCTTCTCCCTCTGCCTGTGTCTCTGCCTCTTTCTGTGTGTCTCTCATGAATAAATAAAAATAAAATCTTAAAAATATAATTAAAAAATAAAATTCAAAATCTCATCTGACATATTTCCCACGAAAGGTCTGAAGTAAGAACTAGCACACATTTCATAGACACTTATGATTGCTTGCTGTTTTTAACAAGTAAAGGCACTACTCACATCTCAGTGTCATTTCAGTGGCAAGTAATTTCACAAATCCCTAGACAAACATAAGATATTTTCATTTCAGACTTATGAGGTCTGCTTTTGCATGTATTGACATTCTGTGGTTTAATATCTGATATTTTTCCATTATTCTTCCAGAGAGCAGAGTCCTAGGGAAAATAACTCTTCTTCTTGACCATTTTACTTCATGTCTATAGCTCTTCAACTCGTGCCTTTTCTTTAACCTTCTGGGGAATCCTTGTTTTTAGGTCAGTGACTCTCATCTCTTGCTTGTGGCTAAAAACATTAGAGTAGTTCAGTGTTTTTTACCTGTGAACTGAATCATTTTTCATGCTTAATGCAAGTTTCTGCCTACATCTTAGTTCTATGAAGGCTCAGATGCACTGGAAAAATCTCTTCTAGACAGAGCATTTTCCAAGATTCTCATTAGAAAATTCTAATCCACTTTCTTTATAAGTTTTGGTCATGATGTTTATTTCTTTTCATGCATGGTAACAATAAAGTTTCTCCCATCTTTCTTTTGCTTGAAGTGAGACTAATCACCAGGTCAAAGATAAGCAGGAGAAAAAAGTAACAATTCAGCCAAAGTATAAGTTAGAAACTGGAATGATGTAATAACAATGAACATGTTCTGGAGGCCTAATAGCTGTTCTCTTCTCCTTCCTTACCAGTAGCACTCTAATTTTGGAATGTGGCCATGACCCCTTTAAAATTTTAAAAATCTCTTTCCTGATCTCTCATATAGCTAGGAACTCCCATGTGACCCACTTCTGGCTAATTAGATGCCAACAGAAGTCTTCTGGATCGAGTTTCCAGAAAAGGTTTTCCCAACAGAGAGACTTGCCCCACTCTTTGCCACTTTGCAATTCTCTTTGTTCTTGCCAGGAACACAGAGGCCTACCTAGAGATTCAGCAGCCATATTGTGATCATGAAGATAAAATCCTCAAACTAAGGATGCCAGAGCAGAAAATATAAGAAGCAGCTATGCCAGCCCTGGAATGCTTACCTCTGGGTTTGTTGTAGGAAGAAACTAGAGTCCTTATTCATTTCAGCTACTATAAGTAGAGTTTTCTGTTACTTACAACATTCTCCTTACTAGTGTGGGAAGTAGAATAAATACCAGCACTTCACCTGACATAACAGGAATCCTGCCCGGGTTTGCCACAGTTGCTGTTGCATAAGGCAACCAAGCTTTCCTTGAGGCCTACAACTCCCTGAGTTGAAGCAACATTCCTGAACCTGTCAAAGTAATCTCTTTCCCTCCAACGTGCTCAGTCTAACTAGAGTAGTCTAGAGTTAAAACATATTCTCATCCTGACTTCTAGAGTTGACAACTCCTCTCTTAGCTCTTCATGCCTCTCTGCAGAGACCTATTGTGTGGTAATCTGAGTAGCCTTCTGGATAAAGCAAAGGAGCTTCTGAAAGAATGTCAAAACTCACAAGAAGAGTTTTTTATTTAAAAAACAAATAACAGATGCTTTAAATATAATTTCTTCTTTTCAATTAATAGCAAATTACACTCGCCATTTCTCTAAGACCTGACATTATTCCTTAGCTTGGCAGCTTCTTTAAATAATAAAAGCTGTTTACTTATTTTTCTTTGAAAAGAAGTTTCCTCTCACCAAATCCCCTTCCAACTCAAGAAGTGCAAGGTCACTCACACGTTATCTCTCTAAGCACATTAATCTACTAAACTTCTTCCAAACTGTCCTTACCACTGCTTGTGTTTACTGATACAACATAACCAAGAATTTTGTCAACCTGTTGGTCTGATGCAAAAGTAAATCACCCACTCTTTCAAATTCCTGTGAAATGTCAACAATATCCCCATGCTAGCTATAATAGTCCTTTCACTTTATTTCATTCCCATGTGATATTTTCATTAAAAGGAAATGAGCCTCAGTGATCTCCAGACGAGTCTCTCCTCATTTAAAACCAGAAATCACTTTGAGATGTCGAATGAGCCCCTGAATTCTCTTAAAACAATTGTTTCATTAAACATTGAAGTTGGGGGTAATTTATAGCTTGTTTGTGTATACATTTTTAAAACTAAAGCTTACCAATTATCAAATGGCATAATATCATATGAGGTAGAGCTTGTGAAGTCGACCTTGAATTCCTTAGCTTTTCTTCACAGTGAAGGTGAGCTATTAAAATTAAACTAAGACATTGTATGATTAAAGCCATTTTCAAGAACTCTAATATATTACAGAAGTAGCTATTTACAATTAACATGCTATTTACAAAACTTGTCTTATGCAGTCATTAAAAGAAGTGCTCTGGGGACCTGGTCAGGCAAGGATTTGTTTCATATCATCTACATCATCAAAATTAACACATGCTACTGTACATCACTTTCAGATTGCTCTTTTTATGAATAGCCTACCTACCCTCTCCTTTCGCTCAACCCAGTTGATAAGATTCTACTTAGTTTTATTATTACTTATAGTCTGAGATCATCAAATGAAATATTAGGTGGAAGCATTTTGGTGGAGTTTTGCTTTATTCATTAACTTTCCCATTATCCCTTTGCATGTGACTATCAGTTCTTCCCTTTTATGGATCTTTTCATCCATCCTTGCTCATGCCCGATTCCTGTGACCTCTTGCTGTGGCACAGCTACTTTAATTCTCTGGGCTCCATCGTCTGCTTAGAACCGTGTTTCCAACACTCCTTCAACCTGCCATAAATTTGATCCACATCTCGGGTTCTAAAAATATATATTTCAGACTCCTTGGGTAAGAAAAGTTGGCCTTTCCCATTTGATTCCAGTCGACATTTTCATACAGATTTCCCACCTGGGATTTTGTGATTCTCCTTCTATGTCTTTATTTACAAATCCCTCTTTCTTCTCAGCTCTCAAAATTCTTGTTCTATCCAGGAGAGGATATCCAACTCACCTCCACATCTTTCTCCTGGACTCTCTTTCCCTGTGAAATGTTCTCTGTTCTCTTTTGTTCAGAATGAGAGCACTCACATTTGAACATCTGAAACACTCCTTCAGAAATTTAGGGATAGGAATAGAGGTTTTATGGGATGGGTTCAAGTCCTATCTTTGTTACTTGATGTAACCTTGGAAGGTGAATTTCCTCTTCTCTAAAATGGGAATAATAATAAGTAGTAATAGTGATGCATATAAAGTTCTTAGAACAGTATGTGACAAATGTAAACAATCAGTGTTAGCCATTGTTGTTTATAGTTATGATTTTTTACTTCTCTATTCTTGTCAGTCATATTTATCCATGGATATGGATGTCTTACCTCTCCAATTAGATGGTTCTAGCTAAAGTCAAGGCCTCTGCTAAATTTCTTTGAGTGCTCAGTAGCACCTGGAGGCACTTTGCTCACACACTAGTGTTTGATGGTGGACTGAAACTGTATGTACAGGGCCAAGAGTCATCAGCAAAAAAATGCCATATCAAAGCTGGCAAAAAAATGTTTTCATAAGTTTCTGATGAAGCATAATCTTTTGGTTCTCACCTCTGCAAAATGAAAAGCATATAGCCAAGGCAAGAAACTGTTATTTTTCAACCAAATGCTCCAAGCTATAGTTGAGTAGTTTAAAATAGCTGAAGAAATGGGGGAGTTTATTTAGAACTTACTTCATTTTATTATCTCTTCTTGTCTATCACAAAATATGTTTACCAAAAGCTGTTTAATATGCAGGTTTTATGTAATAAGACCCGTACTACATTGCTGGATATATAACATAGGCAAATAACAATACTGTAAACTAGGATATAAAAAATAATTCTGATAAATCAGAGCATTTAAAATTATAATTTCATTGTGCATGTAATAAATATCATTTTGGGTCTACAGGTCAAAATAAATAGTAATATCCAATGGCAGATAAATTAGGAAGAAATCAGAAACTCTTTGGACAAGAAAGTGTTGCTATGGAAACCTTAATGTTCACAAGCCTGCTTCTGAAGGCTCTACTGCCTTGCCAGACTTTTTACATTTAACTTTCTTTCAAGCTTTTTATTTAAGAAAAATTAAAAAAAAAAAAATTTTACTGCCGGGACCTAAAATGTGACAATGACAATCTATCCTCTAGTCTTCTAGCATCCATGTAAATGACTTGTCTTATGTACTGCTTCCTAGCATGAAAAAATCTTAATTGAGATTGAATAGAAAAGAAAAAAAAAAAAAGTGTGTTCAGGCTTGATTTGAATTTTCTTCCACAGTGAGGCTGTGGGAAGGAGCTGGAGCAGGAACTTGCTTCACTGAAGCAATTTTTGTGCCAGGTCACAAGCTGACAAAGATGGCTTTTTAAGCACAAGTTGAAAGCCATCTATGAATGTTTCTCTGGCAGAGAGCCATCTGAACCCCAAAGTCAGTATTGTCTAAGACAGGGAAAGCGGTGTAGTCGTGGAATTCACGAATAAATCTGAACTGTCAGAACTCAGCCTAGAAACTTTTGGCTTCTAACTTGGTAAATTTTATTTATTTTATTCCCCAGGCAACTTAAATGTAACACAGCCACCTACGTGTCTGGTAAGCTGAGACTTAATGAGGCTTAATCGACTTCCATACCGTGAGTCTTATCTGCATTCTTCAGTTTGTGTCTTTGCTCTTCTTACTCTCTGCCCACACACTCAGTGGCAATTTTCTGCTAGGAATGATTTTTCCTAACTTTAAGTCACCACGGTTGAGTTTCAAGATAGACATTTAGGCCATACTCAGAGGAGATAGCCACTCTTTGAACAAGGTTCCTTGATGACAACCTCTCAGATTATAGATGAGACTCAGACCTGTTTGTATCTGGTGCTGGCAAAGGTTTCCAGAATTATTCTGAAAGTCACCACCAAGCTCTTTGCTTACCCTCCCCAAAGGCTAGGAACTAGAACCCTAACAGAGTTAAATGGACACAAATAAATGACAGGGGCTTTCAAGTGAAACAATTTTTTTCTTTAGGATGAATGGTTTCCTACTTATAATGATTTGCATGTACTGTGTACTTTCTACTCGTTATGACCTTGATATTATCTATAGGAACATTACATGAGGGAGTATACAGCTCCCATGTCATTTTTGAAAAATGGATCCTAAATTTAAATGTAGCAAAGAACAACAGCTTGATGTCTCTCTATATCACCAAGAGGAAACAAAATGAAAATAACATAAAAGCCTACAGCATTTTATTGGATTCATAGCCATAACTGACTCTAAAGGCTTACTCCAAATCTTCTAATATATGTTTCTTAAAATCTCCCCTGAGAAAATTCTAACTTTTTTGTACAATGAACAGCTCATGTAGTTCCATAAAACAAGATAAGAGTTAAACAATAAATTATATTGACTAAACTATAGTGATTGATTACCATAGTGCCTAGTTTGGGGATTATCATTTACTTTAAAGAGCTATACTTGGGATCCTTGGGTGGTGCAGCGGTTTAGCGCCTGCCTTCGGCCCAGGGCGTGATCCTGGAGACCCGGGATCGAATCCCACGTCGGGCTCCCGGTGCATGGAACCTGCTTCTCCCTCTGCCTGTGTCTCTGCCTCTCTCTCTCTCTGTGTGTGTGACTATCATAAATAAATTTAAAAAAAAAAAGAGCTATATTTGCATATTTTGCTGCATGTATTAATGACATTCATTCCTTAAAAAAAAAATGGCATCATTTCTCTGGACAACAATGGTATGTTAATTTGTGTTTCTATAAAAATTAGATGCATTCTTTAGACCTGCAATGTTTTTCCTAAAAAATGAACTGGCTCAAAATGTGAAGTCACATATTGTTTAGAAGAGGCAGTTTACAAGACTATTCTAGTAGAATCATCTCAAGAAAATACTAAATTAACACAATCAGTCATCTGAGCAATTTAGTTCTTATAAGTTCCTAAGTCTTTGGTCGACATCTGCCATAGGTAAAGAGTGGTACATAATGTTGGAATGTTAGTTGGAATAAATGATGGAAACCATTTAAAGAGAGAGACACTGCTAGCCCACATTTTATATTGAATAAAAATTATCTCTTTATTACTAAATTTGTACTCTTAATGTTTTTGTTTTTGTTGTTGGCTGGTTTATTCTGTTTTCTTCTTTCTAGATCACCTCAAGATATGCTCATGGTTTCTGGTTCTGTTTTTCAGTTTATACTCTGTTCTTATTTATTTATTTATTTATTTATTTATTTATTTATTTATTATTTTTTTATTTTTTAAAGATTTTTAAAAATTTTTATTTATTTATGATAGTCACCCAGAGATAGAGAGAGAGGTAGAGATATAGGCAGAGGGAGAAGCAGGCTTAATGCACCCGGAGCCCAACGTGGGATTCGATCCCAGGTCTCCAGGATCGCGCCCTGGGCCAAAGGCAGGCGCTAAACCACTGCGCCACCCAGGCTTCCCCTACTCTGTTCTTATTTAAAGGGTAGGTGTTAATTACTGTGTTACATCTGTCTGCCACTTAATTCCTATAAGAAATATTTCATCTGCATCTTTCACATGAATTTACCCACTGTCATTCCTTAAGATCATTTAACCACCTGGTTTCTTAAAGGAGTATTCTGAAAATACAGACAAAACAGGGACAAAATCACACTTAAGCAGCATTTCACTTACAAACTAGTAGTAGTAGTAGCTATTTATCTTCAAATATATAATAAGAAAAGCAACACTCCTAGTATTTGGGTCTAGTTTTGACCCAGTGTCAATTACATCACTCAATCCCCTGTAGCAAGCCCACTGTATCAGATCAGACATAACACAGCGTGTATGATATATCCAGATAGATAGATAGATAGATAGATAGATAGATAGATAGATAGATAGATAAAATCAGCAATCAGCACAGCTTGGACCCTGGTTGAGGATGTAAATGTATGAATCTCATGTATTTCCCATCTCTGGATTGTATGCTTTCTAAACATTATTTTTATTTTCATCACTCTTCAGTTACCATGTTGTTTAATAAGAGTGTCATTTCCAAATCCTTGCATTCTGAAGAAAAAAATCTTAGACTGGATTGTCTACCATAAATAGACCATATTTACTATTATAAGACAGAGAGGCAATGTATGTGATAAAGCTTTATAGCAAGCAGTGATGATGAAAAAAGATTATCTGATTAATATATAGCTATTAATTTATAATGTTTTATTTTATCAACTTCTTTAAAAACATTAATTACAAACTCTTTTATGGAGTAATTCAGGGCCTGGGAATACAAAAATAAATAATTTTTAATTTTTAAAATTCTCTACTAATTCCTCTAAGAAGGGCCAGTCCCATTTAAAACATATATTTAATGAAATAGTGAATGTAAGATATTTTGAAAGTTGCAGTATTCTGAACAATACTGATTGTTCTAAGAAAGACTGTTTCTTAAAAATGTGTCTCCACCTTTTACATTACTTAGGATTGTAGTTTTGTGCTAAAAACCTAAAATAAGCATAAGGATTTAGTGTTTCTAAGTATATATTTTCTCTCTCTAAAAAAAAAAAGTGGAGCTTTCCAAATATGTGAATTCTAATAGGGTAGGCTTTAAGGAGAACATGTAAGCTTAAAGATAGATGGAATTTGGGCTAACATGGCAATATTTAACAGCAGTTTTTTAACCAGAAGGCACATATTTGAATTACATTTCAATCAGAAACTCTTATCTTGGACTTGGCTTTATTAGTCCTTCATAAGGGAAGTCTTGAAATTCTACTTGACAGGCAACCTAAGGGACTCCCATACCATGGGAAGGGTTCTAAGACATTATAAATAGACAAGGGTAGTTTGACCCTAGTGCCATTGTGTCATATGATCCTTTATGTCAACAAACTTGGGGAATAAGAAAAGGAATCGATTTGACACATACTCTTTCCTCTACACACTTTCACTTAACCTACATGCTATCAACTTCTTTTCTCCTAGAAAATCCCAGGGTGTACTGAATTCATTGAATCACAAATAGTACGATCTAACGAAAGCATCCTTAAATAATATAGCCACGTACTAGTACCTAGGGAAATAAGCAAGGTCATGCAAAATTACTTTCCTTCCCTTTCTGAAGCTTCTGGTTTTGCTAGAGTATCTAATTTCTTGCTGTTTTAAATGCCATATTTGAGTCCATTTGTTTTCAATGTTCTGAATTTCCCATGGTCCCAATTGACTTGTCACTACTTAAACTTCCTTTTAATGGGCTGTTTAATATTTCTGCTGATTTGGAGCAAATATTATTTTGGTTTCTTTTATTCCAGAAGAGGGAAACTTTGATCCCATAAGTAATTCCCCAACTCACTTAATTTGATCTGGGAATCACTGTACTTTGTGGTGGTAGTTGGATTATGGGATCTGTGCTTTTTATTTGAGACTATAAATTTGTGTCTGAGCATCTTGCTGCTAAGCTATTTACTGTGTCCCTTCTTAAACGGATGTGATCAAGTGAGTCATTAGGCTTTTATCAATATCATTTTGTCACATAGATAAAGAAAACTCCTGAAGGGGTGATCATCATCATGGCGGTAAAGATAATGTGATAATTTTGAGAAACAAGCAGGCAACGGCTCTTTCACCAAAAAGGAAGGCAGCTTATAAAGAAGAGGGATAGGAAGTAAAAGAGGACAGGTTCAGGGAGCAGAAAGCAAGTTTGGGAATGTTGTCATGAGGAGCTACTTGAAACATACTGAGAAAAACCCAAGTATCATTTATTATTTTATTTCTGTCACACTAACAGATATATGTAGTTAAAAATTTAAATGGAATTAGCTTTCAAGGAAACAAACAAACAAACAAAGCTCTGTGATTCTTTGTACCAACTTTATAAATTCTCCAGAGAGAAGCAATTTTAAAATTGTTTTGATGAATTTTCTGGTAGTTTTCTCTATGCATATAAATATCAATGGTCTTATTTCTTCATTTATCAACTATAGACACCATCTACTGACTGCTGATAGAAGTTGATAATTCTCTTGAATAACCTCTTCTGTCCTTACTCCCATTATCTTTTTTTTGTTTTTAATGTTTTATTTATTTGACGCAGAGAGAGAGAGAACACAAGCAGCCCTCCTGCTGAGCAGGAAGCCCAACGTGGGGCTCCATCCCAGGACCCTGGGATCACCATGCCAAAGGCAAATGCTTAACTGACTGAGCCACCCAGGTGCCCCTACTCCCATTATCTTTAAAGAAGTGATTACCTTTGGTTGACTGATAGAATGTGCAACATCTAAGCTATGCACATACTGTTCATCAAGTAATTCATCATGATTATGTGTGATTTCTTATAATATTCTTTTTGCTTTTTTTAAGGATTAAAATATATTAAATTTCCTTTGTAATCTCCAAAAATTAGGAAAAAATATCAAATCTCCCTCCTCCAGTGAATGGATAATCATACTGTGATAAATCCAAAAAAAGGAAGAATACTCAGTAATGAGAAGAAACCAAAGAGAAGAAAAGGAATAAATTACCTATATACTTAACAACATGCATAAATCACAATGCATTAAGTTCAAATATCCAGACTTGAAAGTTACGGCTGTATAATTCCATGTATATAATATTGAGGAAAAGCCCAGACTACAGAGACAAGTCAGTGGTTGCCAGGAACTGGGAGTGGCAGAGGGGTTAACTATCAGGACAAAAAGAGAACCTGGGGGGGGATGATAGAACTATTTGAGATTTTCGGTGGTAGTTACACAACTGTATGCATTTTCAATACACTCAGGTCTATATACAAAGATTTAATTTTATTGTATATAAATTGTGCCTTAACACAAATGAAAAAATGCTCTAAAAGTAACATACTCATTCATAGCATATTCATTTCATTCATTTAAAAGTAACATATTCATTTGTTGCATAATTTTCAATGCATTTAACATTTTTTTCTTAACTCCCTAATGTATCTGTTGAACAATAAGAATTTTTTTTTTTTTTTTTTTTTTTGCCACACACTGAATACATCAGATAATCTATCAACCACTTTCATTCCTGGATCCCTTCCTGCCCTCAGTCTACCTCTGTCCTGTGGACCCATCTTTCCTCAACTTGATACGTAATAATTATCTGGGAGATTTCTATTCACCAATATCATAAATTGGATACCTTGTTCCTGGGCTCCACTGTCTTCCTCTTCCTGTTGACTGCTTCCTTTTACCAGAGCACAGTCCCTTACCAAATAAGGAGGTAACTCTTTTTACCTTCGGTATAAAATACATTTAAATTTACATACAAATGTAAAGAAAGCTCAGGTGGGATCAATCAGATGGCTTTGGCTAAGACGACCCAAAACCACAGAAGTCACAGAAAAATTGTAGATCGCAATCACCCAAGATGCTCACAAAGCTAATTCCAATGCTTCTTCTGAAGCCTCATATTCATGGAGAATAATGAAGAGGCAGGTTGGGGGACAGACTCATCCTCACAACTGAACCAAATAATAAAATATCGACAAAGATCTGTGGGGAAATAAATCAGATCCTGAAAAAAGGATTTATCTTTGCTGAAACCTTTGTCCTCTGGTGGAAAACCTTATTCTATTTTATAGGAATGAACTATGTTTAATCTCTCAGGCCTTTTCGTTTCTCTTTAAGGTTTTATGATTGACTTCCTTGAAAGAGAGAGACAGAGAGAAAAAGTGAAGGTAGGAGAGAGAGTGAGGGGCAGAAGGAGATGGAGAAGCAGACTCCTCGCTGAGCAGGGAGCAGGACTCTGACTTCAGGATCTTGGGCTCCCCATCCTAGAACCCTGGGACAATGACCTGAGCAGAAAGCAGACCTTTAAGTGACTGAACCCTGGCGCTCCTCAGGCCTTTGCCTTCTTTATCCTTTTCCTTGGCTTAGCGTACCTTGCTCTGTCCATTTCCACCTTCTGGAAAACCTCCTTTTCCATCAGGGTCCAGGTTCATTATTTCCTTCCTTCTCAGAGAAAATCAACTCCTTATTTCCCTATCCTCTCATGGTGCTTTTATTATTATTTTTTATTTTTAAAAAGATTTTATTTATTCACGAGATACACAGAGAGAGGGTGAGAGAGGCAGAGACGCAGGCAGAGGGAGAAGCAGGCTCCATGCATCAGGAGCCTGACATGGGATTCGATCCCAGGTCTCCAGGATAACACCCTGGGCCAAAGGCAGGCGCTAAACTGCTGAGCCACCCAGGGATCCCCCTGGTGCTTTGTTTATAACTATGTACTTTATATATAATTTAAAACACAACCCAGATGTAGATAAGTATCAATATCTCTGTTTCCAAAAAGAAAGAAAATGTTTAATTTTCTTGTGCAACAACAGCAACCCCACCACTAATGAAAAAATGCCACCTCTCACCCTTTCAAGATAAACAGAGTCCTTTTCCCTTCAAAACTAATTTCCCACAATGTGCATACACATGATACACTTAGAAACACTCAAGGGCCTCACAGTTCCCCTTACCATCCCACCCCTGAGAGGGAGACAGGCTTCTAGGGCTCTGCCACCTGTGGGAGATTCCGCCGACTTCTACCCCGTGGGCCTCAGTTTCTGCGCCTGTATCACGAAGACCTTAGCGACATCATTTTAAAAGCACTTTCCTGAATGAAGAATTTAAGCTTCTCAGAAAATATATTGACCATTAACTGGAGAAATCAGCACTTAATTCACTTAATTATATGGAATCTAGAGCTATTTTAGTCCACCCTTGAGGATTTTACATTTTTCTTTCATCAATGTTCAATGGAACTTCCATCTATTTTGTAAAGAACCACATATAACCTCTCAAGGGAACATAAAACCATCTTTTCTAATTTAGTCCAGGCTTTCTATTCTGAAACTCTAGTGTCACACTATGTTTCTTTGCCTTCCTCCACTATTTCTGACCCTGGAAGCGACTGTGATTGCCTGTAGTACTTATGAATAAAATTCAGATCCATCTCTAAGGTTATAATGCCCTAAATAATCAGAGCCCGGACTTTACCTCCCAACTCCCTGGAGGTCACATGCCTTTTGTTCTCCACACTCCAGTCACACCGCTCTAGTTGTCCTATCTGTCCTCTGTGGAGGCACTTCTTCCTGCCTGCTCCCTTGGTGAGTCCCTTTTCATCCTCCTATCTTAGCTTAAAGGTAAAAGCCTTAGAGAGACCTCCTCTGACCATTCTACCTAGAGTATCCATGTTATTTTCCATAACTTCACTTATTTGCTTATTTGCTTCATGGAACTTAAGACATGGGAGGCGATATATATATATATATAATTTGAAAGGTGCCAAGGTGCCATTCTAAACAATTTACCAGATAACTTAAGATTGCCATCTTACAGTGAGACCCAGAGAAAGACACAGCTCACAAAATTGTTCAGGCTCTAGACTCAGAAGCTCTCCCAGTTGGTTCATAACAATCAAAGGATCTGTGGAGGGGTGCCTGGGCGGTTCAGTGGTTAAGAGTCCAACTCTTGATTTGGGCTCAGGTCATGATCTCATGGCTGGGAGATCGAGCCCTGTGTCAGGCTCTGCTCAGCATGGAGTCTGAATGAGATTCTCTCTCGTTCTCCCTCTGTTCCTCCCCCTGCTCTCTCTCTCTCTCAAAACAAATAAAACCTTAAATAAAGGTGCGGTGTTATCTGGAAGATCAAGATACTGTATGAAATGTATGGAAAATTGGGATGCCCGGGTGGCTCAGCGGTTGAGTGTCTGCCTTTAGCTCAGGGCTTGATCCTGGGATTCCAGGATCAGGTCCTGCATTGGGCTCCCAGCATGGAGCCTGCTTCTCCCTCTGCCTGTGTCTGTGTCTCTCAGGAATAAATAAATAAAATCTTAAAAAAAAAAAAAGAAAGGTGTGAAAAATTCAGGAGACTCACCATACAGGCTTTTAGAGTTTTGGAGCCAAGTAAGGGACATTTCTACTTCTCATTAACAGTCCCTGTCATACCACTAAATCCTGGTAAAGGATGATCATCTGACTACTTTATACCATGAGTTTTCTAATCTGAGCTGCCAACTGTGCCCTACATGTTATTTGATATACCATTGTCTAGTCAGGCATGCCCCATAGCAGTGTACTATTTTGTGATGGTATGTGTGAGATCTGGAGCAAGCAGGTCCCAGTAAGACAAGATGTATACATGAGCTGATAGCTAACATTCCCAGTGCATCTGCTTCTCACATTCAACTGACATCCAAGAGATAGGACACTCAAGAACTAAAACATGAAGGAAAAACAGAAATGTCCCAGGTAATTGGGACAGCCTAGAGGTTAAAAATTAGGAACGGTACTTTGGGATTTGAGTCTGTGAAGAGTGGAGAACATAAGAGGCAGGTGGTGAGGGGTGAAAGGTTAGCAGGAATTGGAATATGAAGCAGCTGATAACACAGGGTAAAAAGTTTTGTCTGGTGGAATAATGGCAAGATAGTGAAAGCCTTTAATCTTGGAGTGTTATGAACACAAGTGCATTTTTAAAGATCATTCTTGTTGCAGTTTGGGGACTGGATTAGAGGGGGCAAGTAGGATTTGTGGTTTTAGTAATCCAGTGGGGAGATGAGAATGCTCTTGGTGTGCACACTTGTACTGGGATAGACAAAAGCAGATTGTTTCTAGAATTTATTTAGGAGAAAGAATCACCAGGACTTGATGACTGATTGGACAAAAAAAAATGAGGGAAAGAGAGAAGAGGTAGGATTGACTTCTGATTCGGGATGGTACATGCACTGACAGATCACAGAGGAGAGCAGAATTTTGCTTTTGAATATGAAGGACGGGGACAGGTTATAAGAAATAGTGTCTAATTTTGTATATTTTTGGATAAGGTAGCAGAAAGATGTTCAAGCCAAGATACTTAATAGGTAGCTGGATACACAGAGGTCTGACAAGTTTAGTTTGGCTGTACTTTATTTCAATCTCTGGAATACTTACGCTTATGAAAACCATGAAAATGAATGAGACTGTCCAGTACAAAAAAGAGTAATCTGGGCAGCCCCAGTGGTCCAGCGGTTTAGCACCTGCCTTGGCCCAGGGCGTGATCCCGGAGACCCGGGATCGAGTCCCACGTCAGGCTCCCTGCATGGAGCCTGCTTCTCCCTCTGCCTGTGTCTCTGCCTCTCTCTCTCTCTCTCTCTCTTTCTCTCTCTCTCTCTCTCTCTCTCTCTGAGTCTCATGAATAAATAAATGAAATCTTAAAAAAAAAAAAAAAGAAAAAGAGTAATCTAAGGAGTAGTTAAGTCTTAAGAGGTTAAAAGGTAGGCTTGACTACTCAAAGTTTATAAGCTTATTGAATTATATGGACAATCTATTAGAAAAAAGAAGAAATGACAGTACTTTTACTAACCATTTCTACAATTTGCTGAAGTAAATAATGTATCCTTGATATAATATAAGACCAACATTGAGTTCTTTCTTTTGCAGCTTACCCAGAATAATGAGTAAAGAACTTTTGGGTTGTTGAATACAGTTTTTAAAAATGATTTTAAAAGGTGCACCAGAGAATTTCCAACTAGACTGAGCAGGTTACAGCCAATCAAGAGGGCAAAAACAAATCAGGGAAAGATTTGCAGTTAGCATGCATGGCTGCAGAGTCGGGCTGGCAGTATTTCCTCCTCAGCAACTGCTTTACCTCACTACTTTGGGAATTTTTACCTTACCCTCTGAAGGATTATCCTGCATGAAAATCAATCTGAAGATTTCACAGCAGCTGCAGACAACTCTTTCAGAGTGTAGCAATGCCGATACATGGGATTCTGATGGAGTCTCCCGCAATATCTATTTGAATACGCCCTGTCAAAACTGCAGAAGGAAATGTTGTGCGGCTGTGCTATGACCTCAAAATCAAAATTACATTTCATGTAATATAAACAAGAACAAAAAATAAAGTGTGGCAGATGTAAAGATGTGACTCTTGCTTTAGGTATATTTAGCTTGAACTTGGCATCAGTCTGTTATATTTAATGTGGCTTTCTGTTATTCCAGTGCTTAGATTCTAGATTTTTATTAAGGTTGAATGTCTAGATCTTAAAAAAATCAGATTTCAGAAGTACTATTTCAGAGTACAGATTCTACTACCCTTCTTTTTTTTCAGAACCAAATGCTAGCTAGCTCCTTCTTTAATTAAATGGCCCCCTCAAGAAAAACAAGAGTATATCGTCTATCTCAACAGGGCCTGAAGTATGATAAATATAAAGAAATAATTGTTCATAAAGCATCTGATAAGTTCATTACAGATGCATGGTTTCCCCATTTCTCACTTATTCTATTTGCAAAATCCCAACCTGCTGTGTTGTTGTAGTAAATGGCAGCCTCGTGCTATAAGGAGAAAAGGAGGCAGCAACCGGCAGGTGAAATTGTAGTGGAAGGGCATTGACAGCAAAAAGGCCCAAAAAGGTGCTACTGTAAGAGTCTTTGAAGTGTTTTTTTTTTTTTTTTTTTTTTTTTAGCAAAGATACTTCAGAAAAAGACGAGTTCGATTTTGGAATAAGGGAATATAGATCGAGGCAGAACAAAACAAGTCATCTGAAGTTTCACATACCTGGATCGGAGTGAGTTCTGCTATGTGCTGATCGCCTTATTGTGAGCTAGTTAATTAACTGCTTTAACCTTGGTTTGGGGACACCTGGGTGGCTCGGTGGTTGAGCGTCTGCCTTCAGCTCAGGGGTCTCGGGATCGAGTCCCACATTGGGCTCCCTGCATGGAGCCTGCTTCTCCCTCTGCCTGTGTCTCTGCCTCTCTCTCTCTCTCTCTCTCTCTCTGTGTCTCTCATGAATAAATAAAACAATCTTTAAAAAAAATAAGCTAAATTAAATAAATATACCTTGGTTTGCTACTCTATATGGTGGGGATATTATGAACTATTTCACAATAGTTTTTGAAGAGTGTTTGATAAGAGTATAAACATAAGCACCTTTCCTTTCCTTCTGATGGTCGTTTTCTAAACAAAGCCAGGGAAGAGATTGGCGAGGGGGAGGGAGGAAAAATTTGACCCTAGGGACTCCTGCTGGAGAAACAGGATTCCATTTACCGAAACATAACGAGCACTTCTAGGAGTTAAATATGTAATATTTTTAGCGTATCTGTCAGACTCCGGCCTTTTCAAACCAAATCAAAGCATCCTTTTGGTATTCTTGGAAATAAAATTATTCTCGCATTTAGGCAGCTACCGTGAATCATGTCAGCACAGCAACGTGCACAGAGCCACAGCAAGCCTTTCCCTGAGAGGAGAACAGGGAGGAATGGCTCTTTATTTTTTATACTTAAAGGTGTGAAGTAGTCTTTGTAAGAGTCACTACTATTACTGGCTACACTACTGGAAGGCAAGCTACTTTCAGATGGCTTTACTTGGACAGATTCCCAGCAATGTTCCCCAACCTGTGCCACCAAGAAATCCATACCTAATAAGACCTTACTGTATAAAACAGAACAAAGACAGCTGAAAATCACTTTATATTCTGAGCTGCTTACCTCAGAGCACAGAGCTTTTAAAACAAGGCACATGCTTCCAACCACAGGACAGCAAGGGATTTTGTTTCAGGTCACTGCTTGCTTTCCCGTCCACCTTATTAAGAAGAAAAGGAGAAGCAGAATATGGAGGTTCCCTTTTGTTAACCACCAGGTGATTGGAACATCTTGCTGAGGGGAAAAAGGCTAGTGGCTCCACAACAATTATTCATTTGCCACAGCTGCTGTTAGTCCATGGCCTACTTGAGTTTCCTGAAATGGTTCTATTTCTGAATGCCTTCTTCTTTTAGAATGTGTATTATTATCAGCCTCTCTGACTCTTAACTCTGCACAGGGCATCTCTCTAAACATATATGCTCTTTGCATAAACTATGTGAAATGGTCTCTTTGTTTCATTAATGTGTGGCTGACACAAACTGTTAACATTAGTGTCAGGTGTACAACATGGTGATTCCACAGCTGTGTACAATGTGCTCTGCTCACCACAAGTGTAGCTAGTACCATCTGTCTCCACACACCATTACAGTCCCAGCGATTACATTCCCTAGGCCCGTACCTTTCATTCCCATGACTTATTTATTCCATAACTGGGAGCCCGTACCTCCCATACCTCCCATTCCCCTTCACCATTTTGCCCATCCCCCACACCAGCAACCACCACTTTTTTCTGTCCTTATGGTTCTATATCTATTTTGTTCTTTATTCATTTTGTTTTAAAGATTCCATGTATAAGTAAAATCATATGGTATCTGCCTTTCTCTGTCTGACTTATTTCACTTAGCACAATGCCCTCTGGGTACATGCATGTTGTCACAGGTGGTAAGACTTCATTCTGTTTTATGGCTGAGTAATATTCCGTTGTGGATATATACCATATTTTCTTTATCCATTCATCTACAGATGGACACTCGGGTCACTTCCATAATTTGACTCTTGTAAATCATGCTGCAAGAAACATGGGGATCCATAGATCTTTTCAAAAATCACGTTTTGGTTTTCTTTGGGTAAAGATCCAGTAGTAGAACGATTGGATCATATGGTAGTTCCATTTTCAATTGTTTGAAGAAACTCCATACTCTTTTCCACGGTGGCTGCACCAATTCCCACCAACAGTGCACGAGGGTTCCTTTTTCTCCCCATCCTCGGCAACACGTTGTCTCTTGAGCTTTTAATTTAGCCATTCTGACTGGTGCAAAGTGATATCTCACTGTGGGTTTGATCTGCATTTCCCCGATGATTACTGAAGTTGAACAACTTTTATATTCTAGTTGTTCTTTTAGGTTTTTATTTTTATTTTTTTTAAATTCATTTATTTATTCATGAGACACAGAGAGAGAGCCAGAGACACAGGCAGAGGGAGAAGCAGGCTCCCCATGGGGAGCCAGATGCAGGACTTGATCCCAGGACCCGGGATCACGTCCTGAGCCACTGGGCAGATGCTCAACCATGAGCCACTCAGGCGTCCCCAGTTGCCCTTTTAAACTTCAGCTTGTTTTTTTCCCCTTTCTGCATCCCAAGGCATCTGGAGCTGATGTAGGCTAGGGTGCCAGGTCTCCCTGAGGCACCAGGCCAGCTATGGTGCCCAGAGCCCTGCCCCTCTCTGTGCTGTCAGCTGTGGAGAGGAACCCTGAACCGTGATGCTCATGAGCCTCTGCAGACCCAGCAAGAGTTCTAGCAGGCACCCCCACTGTTTGGCAGGGTTCTCGCACTGGTTCCCTTATAGTCTAGTTGCCCTTTTAAGCCACAGCTTTTTTCCTGTGCCCCAGGGCAGACAAATCTGCTCTTGGCTTCTCAGTACCATCCCTCCCCACTGCAGTGCTCAGAGTCGGGGGTGGGAGTTCCTGGTGTTCCCTTGTCTCCATCCCTCCCGCTGTTTTCTCTGTGGTCCATCTAGCCTATGTTGTGCAGAAGCTGTTCAGTCAGCCCTCAGTTCTTCAGGAGGTTTGGTATGTCTGTGGTGCCTTCCTGTGTCGCCGTTTGGACCCTCCCTCTCTCCTCTCTTAAAACCTTACTGTCTCATTAATGTCCCTCACCACGCTGTGTGCCTGTGGTGTGTTCCGGCCCTCTAATGTGTTCTACAGCCCAGTTCCCCTTCTCTCAAACACGGTGAAGGGACACCTGCATCAGAATCACCAGAGTACTTATTAAAATGCAAATTTATAGACTGTATCCTAGCTATTTTCATTATAACCCCATTTGCAAAAGATGAAACCACACATCCAATGCTTGGAGAGACTCCTCTTTATATTAGGTTAGAGTCCTTCTAAGCAAATGTAACAGCCTAAGTGGACCTCTGGAGGGCTGGAAGGAATTACCAATGGTGGTTAGGAATGCTCTCTGAGTAGCAGCTGGCATGATATGTGTATGTACATGTAGGCTCATGTATTATTTAGGCCAGTCTGATCACAAGAAACATCCTTAACACTAATCCAGAATGCTACTTTGACTTATGTTGAAAATCTCATGGGTACGAAAAGAATGATGTGCATGCCAAAGCCAATTTCCCATTGCCTTTTAGCACTGATTGTGTTAATATGGTAAAAGGGACCCAGCATTTCACAAGAAGCAAATAAATAAGATTCTAATTATAACTTTTCTTGATAGACTGATTATACAGAGATTTTGTTGGCCATTCATGTGTAACAGTCAAGAATGAGTATATCTTCATGGCCTGGCTTGCACTTAATTCCTATTAAAGACTGCCATTGGAGATTCTCTAGCAAATTAGAAGTTAAGCACTACAGCTTTTGCATCTATTTGCTCAACCAGCTGTTGGAGAAAACATCAGAAAGGGAAGTGAGTTGCTTGGTGAGGTAATGGCTGCAAGTTTAGGTTTCTCACAAATATTTCAGAACTATGCTGCCCAATATAGTAAACACTAGCTACCAGTGGCTATTTAAATATAAATTAATTAAAATTAAATGGGAAAATTCCAGTTCTTCAGTGGCCCTAGACAGATTTCAAATACTTGGGAGCCTTATGTGGATAGTGGCTACTATATAGGATAGTACAGATAAAGCATCTTGGTCTTCGCAAAAAGTTCATTTAGGATTTTCATTCATTAGTATCTTCAGGAAAAAAAACCCAAAGAACAACAGGGCAGGGATTTCTTTGTTAATGAGTTAACTGTAGCTGTACAAGAAAGAGTTCATGTTAAGCTAGCGCATTAAAAGTTAGCCATCCTTAGGTGGGAGTAGAGCAGGAAAGGGAGGTATTTAATTCTAAAAAACCTTGTTGCTACATCTGATACATATACAGAGCATCAAGAAAAATCTCATGCATTTCTCCAAAACCTTTTTTTGTTCAGACATCAGAGCATACATGTAAGGACAGAAATTGAATATGGTTTCTTCTCTTAGCACTTCTATCTTTGAGGTTCATTTTCTCCTTGAATCTTGTCCTTAAAACCCTAGGCCAGGGTAGCTCAGTTGGTTAAACATCTGCCTTCAGCTCAGGTCATGATCTCAGGGTCCTGAGATTGAGCCCTGTGTTGGGCTCTGGCTCAGAGGGGAGCCTGCTTCTCCCTCTACCTCTGCCCCTCCCTCCCTCTTGTGCTCTCTCAATCATGCACATGCTCTCTCTCTCTCAAATAAATAAAATCTTAAAAAAAAAAAAAAACTTAACCCAGTGTTACATATATTCTTTTACTTTTATGGATCAATTTATTCATTTATTAGAAGGCATTTATTTAAAACCTACTAAGTGTCATCACCTCATGAAAAACCATCCTTTTGGTGAAGGCAATAGGGAAGTAAACAGCCAAGGTGGATACTTGATTATATTCTATGATAGATGACTCAAAGGATATTATGGGAGCATAGAAGCTGAGGAAGCCAGAGCAGTTTTCATGCAGAAATTATGTTTGGGCTGAGTTTCAGAAGAGAAAAGTATTCTAGACAGAGAGACCGCCGTACACAAATGCATGGAGACATGAAAGAACATGGCAGGGTTAGTTGTGTCAAGGCAAGAGTAGACAGCAATGAAATGGCAGTGATAAGCATCTGACAAAATATAAAGGGCTTATGAATCTAGCTAAGGAGTGTGTATTCAACGTTGTAAGAAGACAGAAAAGACTATAAAAGATTATATTACAAAATATATCATATATACAGCAGCACATCTCAATTTAAGATCGGAAATCTATTTCTTGGAAATTAATTGTTCTTGGCAGAAAGTGTATCAGGAGCCTATTTCCCATTATTTTATACATGAAAGTTTATGTCATTGCACATTAACCTCAAACCCTTACCCAAAATCTTTAAAAACACATATGTTTTTGTTTTTGTTTTTTAAGATTTTATTTATTCATGAGAGACGGAGAGAGAGAGAGAGATGCAGAGACACAGGCAGAGGGAGAAGCAGGCTCCATGCAGGGAGCCCGATGTGGGACTCGATCCTGGGTCTCCAGGATCACAGCCTGGGCTGAAAGAGGCACTAAACCGCTGAGCCACCTGGGCTGCCCCACATATATATTATTATATACTTATAATAAAAGCAACCTATATGTGTATATATACTTACAGGTTAAAAAACTGAAAACTTTTCCTCTAGATCAGGAACAAGACCAGCATGTCCACTCTTGCCAATTTATTCATCATAGTCTTGGAAGTCCTAGCCAGAGAAATTAGCCAGTGAAAAGAAATAAAAGGTATCCAAATCAAAAAGGAAGAAGTAAAACTGTTTCTGTTTGCAGATGACATGTCATTATGGATAGAACATCCCAAAGACTCTACCAGAAAACCATTAGAACAAATTTTAAAAATTCAGTAAAGTTGAAGGGAATAGAACCAACACACAAAAGCAGTTGTGTTTCTATGCAATAACAACACACTATCTGAAAGAGAAATTAAGAAACCAAAACCTTTTATAATAGCATTAAAAAAATAAACTACTTAAGAATAAATTAAAGCAAGGAGATGAAAGACCTGAACATTGAAAATTGTAAGACATAAATGAGAGAAACTGAAGATGATGCAAATACATGGAAAGATATACCATGCTCAGGGATTGGAAGAATTGATATTGTTAAAATACTCATACCACCCAAGACAATACACAAAGAAACGCAATCCCTACCAAAATTACCATGGAATTTTTTTCACAGAACTACAACAAGCAGTCTTAAAATTTGTATAAAAGCACAAAAAAGATCCTGAATAACCAAAGCAATGTTGAGAAAAAATGAAGCTGGAGGCAACACATTTCCTAATTTCAAACTATGTAACAAAGCTGAAAGTCATTATATGTCAGAGTTTAACTGCTTGCTATCCTCTGATTTTCATTTCTTGTAGATTATTTCCTCCTGTTTTTCCACTGAGGGCAGGTCATGTCTTCATGGAAGATTTTCTGATCTGATGTCTCATTTTGCTCACGCCCTCGATTGGGTTTCCTGTTGTCTGTTCAGCACTTTAATCTGACACTCTTTTCCATGCTCTCTTATATATCTGGAGTTACACTTTCTCACTGATTTGGTTTTGGAGAACTTTTTCTTATTCTCTTTCATTTTTATGCATTTAAAAGATGTTTGAGCACTTCAACCAAAATTTTATTTTGTTTTCGTTATTAACTGGATGGGTTTTTAGGGTTTCTAATATGACATGTTGCAGGAAACAAACAATTTGTAAGCAGGGATAAGATATAATGAGATCTTCATTTTAGAAAAATCACCAAGGAAAGATGGTATGAAGTATGGGAGAATGATGCTAAATAAGACCACGTCTTAGGAGACCTTTATAGAAATCAACCCAGAAAT
Organism: Canis aureus; assembly: GCF_053574225.1. Lineage (NCBI taxonomy): Eukaryota > Metazoa > Chordata > Mammalia > Carnivora > Canidae > Canis > Canis aureus. Next base: position 54,352,756 of record NC_135621.1, read on the forward strand.
AATGTGACATCAGATAAAAGCAATACATCAAACAAAACAATGGAGTGTTGGGCACTAAAGATATACTGGGGTACAACAGACAGGTCTTTTCAACATTGTGATTGTAAGAAAGTATGAGCTACCTTGAATGACTATAATTTTCCAGCTTTCTATCTTGTACGCTGTGGTTATTGATAATGACTTTGATTAAGAAAGACCATTTGGGGAAGGTCCAGGAAAACCTCCCTCTACCATATAAATAAATATCAAAAAAAAAAACCCCAAAATAAATAAATATCACTAGACGACTTAGTATTAGAACAAATACTCATGTATTCTAGTACTCTTTTATCACTACCTTTATCTACAGAGCCAGAGAGACAGAGATGCTAAAGATGAATGGTTCATTCATATTTCTACATACTAGCCCAGGAAAGATGGAATACTATTCCCGAAGAATGGAGGAAGGATGAAAGACAATGCTAAGAGAGAATTAGAAGACTGCACGCTGAAATATTGGCTTATAGAAATGCTTACCAAAAAAGTGTTCATAATTTGATGTCTCCTTTGATTTTTTGTCTACCTCCTGCTCCTTGTTACACACCCCATTCAGCCCGAGAATTAATGAATGGTGAAGAAATCTCCCAAGTCAGTAAGTGCTAACAATAGTATATTCAATATTTCCCTGATAATGATGAAGTAATAATTATCTGAAGGACCAGCCATCTCCTAGCTGAGTAAAAGCAAGAACAAATTAGAGAAGAAAAATTCTAGGTTGATTCCCAGTTTTATGCTGCTGTAATTTAGCTAAGTTTTTTTTTTTTCTCCACATGAAACCTTTATAATTAAGAAACAATTTCCAGTCCACTTTTTCTCTACTAAGATCTATTGGATAATTTAAAAATCAGTTTGCTATTACTTGAGGAAGTAAAAATTCCAGACACTTTGTGTGCTGATTAACATCTAAGAATTCTATAAAGTTTAATTAGGAAAAAAATGAACAATAAAGTTTTATTCACTCTGCTAAATTTTAGTGGCTAATGCACTGCTTTATTTTCCATAGTTTTATTTCAGTGCAATTCTGAAAAAGGCTTGACAATTTTAATCAGAGAAACATATTTTTACTTTGCATGTTGAGTGGTAGAAAGTAAAACAATAGCTTTAGATTTGTTTTTATTATCCCTTTTTAATGCTCAGGATTAATTTAAGCAATTGTCCTAATATTCAGTTTCAGTACTTCATTATATATATCCAGACTAATATTTTTATGTACTTTTCCCTGTGTTTACGAGCCATGTCCTGGACTAGAGTGGAAGATCTTTGTGAACAGAATCTTAAATCATAGAAAATATATAGATATATATTGTTGTCTCCCTCCAGTTCCTGGCACAGAGCTCTGGAAATCTGTGTAATTTCCTGGGTGATTAATGTCTTTTGTCCTAATGAGGTAGCTCTGACTGGGCTCCTTTAATGCATACAGGTTACCCACCTAAAAGACCATGCCATGATTAGAAGCTTGAAATTTTCAGTCTTGCTGCCCCATTCTCTTGCAAAGGGAAAAGGGATGAAAGTAGAGTTAATGATTGGTCATGCTTATACGATAAAGCCATAAAAAATCCCATCATAAAAAAATCCCAATAGTACGTGGTTTGAGAGCTTCCATGTCAATGAACACATTCACGTTCTGGGAGAGTTTGACACGGCCCTCCCTCTACAGGGACAAGGGCTTCTGTGCTCAGGACCCTCCCAGACCTCCCCTTTTGTATCTCTTTATTTGGGTATTCATCTGTATCCTATATCATATCCTTTAATAAACTGGTAAACATAAGCAAATGTGTCTGAGTTCTGTGAGTCCCTCCAACAAATAATTGATTCCAAGGTGAAGGAGATCCTGGGGACCTCTGACTTGTAGCCAAGCTGGGCAGAAATTGTAGGTAACCCAGGGACCTGCCACCTGCAATGGGCATCTGAAGTTGGGGGACAATCTGAGGGACCCTTCACCTATGGGATCTGTTGCTATCTCCCATTCGATGACATTAAGAATAGTGTTACAAAGCAGGACACTCAGTTGGTGTCTCACAGGAGATTGCTCAGGGTGGGGAAAACTTATACCAAAAGTCACTAACACTGTCAGAAGTGAAACATAATCTGTATGAGTAACAAAGGAGACATATAGGAGGAAGATGACTGCACTTTTCCAACATAGAACCTAATTCATTTAATAAGTTCCCTCAGTAACTTTCAGGGTAGTGGGCATGTATAAGCAGGATGATTTGAAAATTAGGAATTAATAAGTGGAAATAAAGGACTAAAATTCCTTCCCCATTAGCCAGGGACTGGCAACACAGAAACTTTTTCTTCTTCTTCTTCTTCTTCTTCTTCTTCTTCTTCTTCTTCTTCTTCTTCTTCTTCTTCTTCTTCTTCTTCTTCTTTTCTTCTTCTTCCTTCTTCTTCTTCTTCTTCTTCTTCTTCTTCTTCTTCTTCTTCTTCTTTCTCCTTCTTTCTTTTCTTCTTCTTCTTCTTCTTCTTCTTCTTCTTCTTCTTCTTCTTCTTTCTTTTCTTCTTCTTCTTCTTCTTCTTCTTCTTCTTCTTCTTCTTCTTCTTCTTCTTCTTCTTCTTCTTCTTCTTCTTCTTGTGAGGAGGGGCAGAGATGAGGGAGAGAACCTTAAACAGATTCCACATCCACCTCAGAGCCTGACATGGGACTGGATCTCACAACCCTGAGATCATACCTGAGCCAAAATCAACAATCAGATGCTTCACCAACTGAGCCACCCAAATGCCCCCAGAGACTTCTTGATGAAACAGCTTTAACATAAATTTGACCATCATTCTGTGTATTAAAATATATTCCCCTGTCCTGTCTTATGTAATTCTATCTTCTAAATCATTAAAAGCTCTGATAGTTAAAAAGACCAGTACCTTTCCCCCCATTTGATGGATAAAGAGGCTTAGACTTAAAGAAATGAAGTCATCTACTTGCCTAAAAATTAGCACAGAATTTGAGACAGGAACACAGAATTCCTGGTTCCTAAGTGGTATTTCTGATTGTTTCTGTTACAACATAGATTTCCGAATACGTTTAGGAACTGGCTGAAATATAGAAGAATGTTACATCTGCTGGATGATTGGAAATGGGTGTGATTTTTAAATATGAACATTTTATTTCCATTAATGTTAAAACCCAAAAAGGCTTTGAAATTCCTGAGCTATCCAAATCACTTTACACACTCTGCTGGCATCACAGAGACAAGGAGTATTTTACTAAATGGCAAGGGAAAAAGAGTCCAAAAGTAATTATCTTATTTTGATTATATCTTGATAAGACATCCAATAAAAGACAATGAGTTCCTTCCTCTCTCTCTCTCTCTCTCTCTACATATGTTATGTGCACCACTTACACCAGCCTTATAAAGATTTCTTTTTTAAAGATATTTATTTTCATTCTTTATATATATAGAATAAATATTAATTAATTAATCAATCAATTAAATAAATGAATATTAAAATTCCTACTTTTCGGAACACCTGGGTAGCTCAGTGGCATCTGCCTTTGGCTCAGGTTGTGATCCCGGGGTCCTGGGATTGAGTCCTGCACTGGGCTCCCCACAAGGCACCTGCTTCTCACTCTGCCTATGTCTCTGTCTCTGTGTCTGACATGAATTAAAAAAAAAAAAATCTTAAAATTCCCACTTTTCAGCTAATTGGCAGAACTGACTAAGGTCTCAGGACCCCTAGTCATTCGTTTAACTTCGTATTTAGTTTTACTTAATAATCCTTGCTGTAGTCCAGTTTAAGTCAACGAATGTCCCGGATGCATATTGTACAGAGATATTAATAAGCCATAGTTTCCACAAGCATTATGCCCAACAATGATCACAGTCATTAAGAAATCAGTTTCTTATAAAGTCTGGCTCAATGATTCTTAGTTTTGGGGGTGCCTGGGTGGCTCAGTCAGGTGAGCCTTGCACTCTTGGTTTCAGCTCAGGTCATGACCTTAGGGTCATGGGATCAAGCCCCACATAGGGCTCCCTGATCAGCCTGGCATCTGCTTAGGATTCTCTCCCTCCCCGTGTGCCCCTCCTTCTGTCTGCACGTGCTCTCTCTCCCTCTTTCTCTCTCTCTAAAAGAAATAAAATCCTTGAAACAATAATTCTTAGGTTTCTTTCTGGACTTCCTTTATTATTTCTTTGTTTTAGGTCAGTCTCAAGGTCTTTGAGAAAACACCTTCTGTGGAATCTTTTTTTTTTTTTTTAATTACAGAAGCACAGAGGCACATAACTGTGAGTCAGTCAGCTATGCATGTTTACAATAGTCATATTACAAATTAAATCTATATAATATCTTAAGTGAGAATGTTGAAGAATCTTATATCTTGAAAAGATGGGCAATATGAGACCTCCTTGAGAAAACCATAGCAGTAATAAAACAGGGTGTCCTGGTCAGAGAGAAATTGCACAGTAGAAGAGCTCACTTACCCTAGCAACTCCAAAACATGTTATGGAGGAAGGGAGGGGGCACAGCATTGCAAGTTTCATACACTGAGTGCGCAGTGATGGCAAGGTCATTGTGAGAGTGTTTGTGTGAGAGTTACTATGCGTGATGTCATAGATTGCTTAAACTTTTTAAAAATAGGATGGTAAAAGGGGTACCTGGGTGGCTCTTTCAGTTGAGCCTCTGCCTGTGGCTCAGGTCATGATCGCTGGGTGCTGGGATGGAGTCCCACATCAGGCTCCCTGCTTAGTGGGGAGTCTGCTTCTCCCTCTCCCTGCTTGTGCTCTCTCACTTTCTCTGTTAAATAAATAAAAATAAATAAATAAATAAATAAATAAATAAATAAATAAATAAATAAAATCTTTTAAAAAATAAGATGATGAAACATGATTTTCATCTTTTTGCTTGAGCATTTCTACTCTTATTCATTAATTTTAATGAAGTAATTCGATAAAAAGGAAAAAGGTCTGTCTGAAATGATTGTAGTACAATCTGAATGGTGAGGAAAACAGGAAATCTCTAACTGCAGGACAAAATCATTAAGAAATTCATCGTGTAGCAATACAAATAAAATGATGTCTAGGCAGCCACGACTCTCATGAAGTATACGAGAACATGAGCATCTTTACGATTCGTGATGCCACCATGAAAGAGATCAGGAGCCAGGACCCTACGTGCATCCAGTGTTTCAGTAAAGGTTTGAACCCTGTGGTCTACGTCGCCCAGAAATATTATTCCCTGAATCTTCCAGCCACATTTAGGGTGGAGCATTTTCAATTCCATGTTGATTCCCTCCTTCCTGCCAGGCACTAGGTGACAGCTGAGCGAACACTCTCATCTCTTCTTTCTTTGTTTTCATGTACACCGCCTGTAAAAAATAATAAACGCATCAAGCCAGCACTTGTACAGGTGTGTGGTACTCTCTCTGCTTGAAGTGGGAGCACCGCTTCTCCTCCCAGTAGCCTGCCTATCTGCACACAGCAAAATGTCATATGGCCAAGCACGGAGTAAGGGAAGTCCTGGATGCTAACATCACTCCCATACCCTGTAGAGCACAAGTGCACGAGCCCTGACTGCTGACATCAGCCTTCTTTTTCAGACTGTATCTGCTGTTGCTTGGTTAGCTCAGAACATTGCTGTGTCCACACTGCATGACTATCTCAGCAGCACGGCTGATAGCTTGGCTCCCCGCCTACTCCACAGCCAGCCGCAGGCCAGGGCGAGCCTGATCATCTGAGTGTGAGGTCAGAGCGGTGATTACTTAAGAATCACTAAGCACATGAAGAGGCAAGTTGTCTGAGGCTTCCGTTTTCCCCTCCTCTTCAAAATCACTCGAGCTGATCACAACTAGCGCAGGATGACAGCGTTCTCTGTTGATTTAAGGTGTGACCCCCAGGAGCGCAGTATTGTCATCAGAGATTTCCCTCAATCACTAAGAGGAGAAATTTCGAACCAAGGACAAATTCTCAGCACTCAACAAGTCAATCAGGAAACCCCATGGAGAAAAGGATTTTTCCCTTTGGCTGAAAGTAGATAATGCCCTGTATTTCTCTCTATACAAGGAAAGGAAAGAACAGATTAAAAGGAAAAGGTTTCTGAAGGGTAATACAATCTTCAACATGGAAAAGGGGAGTGGGACGGGAGGAAATAGAACCCATAACCCATAGCTACCTCCCTGCAGGGCTTCACCAGGAAACACAGCTCAAAGCCTGCCAACACTCTTCCTGGCACAGTTTGGCTTAGTGTCTTGACTGTATTGTAATCTTTGACCCATTCTTTTTTGTGAGTCAAAAGAATCTGGTAGGAACCAAGTGTCATTTGACAGGTCCATGGCTTTCTAGAATGAAAGTTCCATGACGACGAGAGGAAATGTACTTGTACTCACCTCCCTACACCCAGTGCCTAAAAAGAGGCTGAGGCTGGCACATAATAAATTCTTAATAAGCATTTGTTAAATGAATGAATGAATGTGTGCTGGATCCACTTGAGATTCTGTTTCAACTTGGTGGTTTTTTGTTTTTTGTTTTTTTTTCCTTAACAACGCATCAGTCAAGGCTTGAAGCAGGTAGTGAAAAGGAAATGGAAGTCCTACTCCATCCTTCAGCTACTTAGGGTATAGTGGGGTGAGGGACTGAAATAAAATGAGCAAAGAGAAATTGGTAAATGGAGAGAGGAAAGAAACCTAAGGAGATGAAAAGGCAAAAGGAATACTTTTTCTCCTGAGTCAGACTGTGGAAATAAAACCTTAAGGGATGAACCACTGGATGTGCTTCCTTTTCTTAAACATGATAGGAAAAAATAACTGGCCAGACTAATGGAGAGGGGGCTTGTGGGAGGAGAGATTGACTCATGAAAGCACTGTCTGGGGTCACCTTTATTTCATTCCTTAACTCACCATCACAAGTGGGTTCTGATACTCTCACCTGGACACAGGTAACCTAAGCTTCATTTCTTATGTTTCTACTTGTGGTTTTGGTTCATCAGATTCTAACGAAACATATTTCCACTTTACCAGGCTTCCACCAAAGCAGGTTCTAGCGAGGTTCATGAAAGAAGTTGGACATGTCTTCCCACTACTGACCCCAAATACAAGCTATAAATTTTCGGTCTTTGTAGTCCTTTTCTAAGAGAGAAGATTTCCTCTTATATCTGATTCTTGCCCCATTCTTGTGCCAGATTTAATTACTGCATCAACATTTTGTATCCCCGCCAAGGAACCCTACAGCCAGTGGCAACATTTTTAATAAACCGAAAGGAACAAATCAAATAAATAAATGGTTTGAGTGGCAGAGGGCAAAAAAGTTCCTCATGAAACTCAGAAAGGTTTTTTGGCTCCGCTCAAATGGGAAGCTGCACCATCAGCAGATTTCTGGAGGTTTTCAGGTTATGAGACAAGGCTTTTTTACATTGCACTAATTATGGCTGGAGTTAGAGAAACATAAAACAGAATAAAGAAAAGGCAAACTATAGTGATTGGAAAGTTGGCCAAAGCCATCTCTCTGTAAAGTCTCATTTCTCATGACAAAATGCCAGAAACAAAGCTCTTTGCGGTGAGTTTGTAAGTAGGCAATTTAGGAGGATCTGTCTCTATTTTTTTTCTTTTCACTATAGTCATTCTTTCTGCCCCAGCAGGAAAAAATGTGTTGTTGTTGTTGTTGTTGTTTTTCACGGGCAAAGGTAGTTTGATGGCTTTTTATTTCTTCTAAATGCATTGGTATGTCCTTGAATCATTTCTAAAGTGTCCTCAATTTTTTACTGCCCCTCCCCCACATGCACATACTGTTGAGAGACTACAAATGCCTGTTCCAACATTTTTACTCTGTGAATTCGTTAACTATCCAGTGTGCATTAGCTCTTAGATGTATAAAGCAGCTTCAGCAGCATGGCTCCACTTATTGCTTCTCAAGTATTGCCTGGTTTTAAAAAAGTTTTACCATCTGTTCTGGCTTAAGCCAAAGCTGAATTAAGACGATAAGCTCTCGCTATTGCTTCTGTTCCTGTTGTGGTATTATTGTATTTCAGGAATGGGGAGGAGGTGAGAAGTCAAAACAAATCTATTATAAAGTCTCTAAGAGAATAGAGGATGAGAATTCACCTTTGGCAACAAGTGATATGATTTTTGAACTTGGCCATGTACTCCTTTCCTCTTTGATGGGCCCCATCAAAAATAAGTTAAAATAGACTCATGAGTATATCAGTAAATCAATCAGTCACATATTTCTCAAATTTCTTCTGAGTTTTGATATTTACCTAGGTTCTGGTTCTCTTTCTCTCTCTCTCTTTTTTTTTTTTTTTTTTTTTTTTTAGGTTCTGGTTCTTAAATAGAAGACAAGCGTAAAACTTAACCATTGCTGTCTGGAAACTCATGTTGTGGTTGGGATGGTAAGATGAATGTGTATGGAATACATGGGGGGAAAACTGTCCAGATTAGGAAGAAGGACAGCCAGTCACATTAACCATAACTGAGGCTATGGTTTTTAATTTTGATTTTAAAGGTAAAAATGCAGTGCTCTCAAGAGATTATTGCTCATAACTGACACTATTAAGTGGACAAGTTATACTTCTACTAATATTATTTTAAGCTACTTGCGGTGGTATATATAACATGCAGCTGTGTTTCTCTGATTTTTTTAATCAGAATAAACCAGAAGAATTCTATGTTTATAGCCTAAGGGAATGTGGACAGATTATTCCATGGAAACAGATTCTAACAGGTATCTTCATGTGATTTATCTGAACCCTTGGTGTCCATTAGAAATACCTGGCGAGCTTTAATAAATTAATAAATGTATATATTAACTAATTAATTAGTAAATTAACTGATTAGAAAATTAACATGTCTTGGCCCCATCCAGGTCCCCAGGGTAAGGCCTGAGCATTAGTAGTTGCTAAGGTTTGCCAGGTGATTTTAATGAACTGCTGGGGTTGAGGATCCTTGTGTTAAGTAATTAGATCCACATTTTAATATTTGAATTTTTCTTTTCTTTCTTGAATGTTTAATTAGTTTCTCCTCTTATAAGCTTGCTGAAACAAAATCAACAATTCCCAGCATCTGTCAATCATCAAGGAGAGATTTTTTTTTTTAACTTTTAACAACCAACACAATAAGCTATTCCTCATCTTCCACTCTCTTTTCTTTGTTGTGATGATATTGTGTTCTCCCAGCATTCCTCATATCTTCCTGGCTGCTACTCCTTTGCAAGATGTTCACAATCTATAAACTCCTGAAATCCACAGAACTTAAGAAAGAAGGTGAATTCTTGTGAGCATCGTAAATCGACCCTAACGTCTACCATCTCTCAGAGTTTCCAATTATGTGAACCATTTCCTTAGTAAAAGAGTTTAGGTTGTGTTTCCTGTCATCTGCATACAAAATTATCCAGTCCTCATTTAAAATTTCAGCCTCATTTTGCGAACTGCTCTCCATAACCCTGGTACCCTTGACTTCTCTGTTCCAGCCTTGCTGATTTTCATTCTGTCCCTCATGTGTTCTAGGCTTCTCTTAACACAGAGATTCCAACCTTCTTCCCATCCTTCATCTGGTTAACTCCATCTTCACAAGTTCACTGAACCGGTCAGCTGACTGATTTTAGTTCTGGATAACTGATTTATCATGTGCTCGTATTTCTTTTGTAAAATAATTATAATGCATGATTCATGCACATGTTTCTTTGATTACTGTTTGTCTCTCCAGTGACATGTAAACATTTTGTGGGCTCAAAATTATACATTGAGTATCTACCTCATGGCATATGGACATCACATGTTTTCTAAATATTTGAATATTTGAACAAAAAAATGTTCTTACCTTCCACAAATGGGGATACAGAATAATTTATAAATAATAACTATTTTGAGAATAATTACTACGTATATATAAATTGCTCAAAATGCAATCTAAGTGATGTGAACAGTGCACTGTGTAAATGCACAGGAAAAGAAAATGATTCTAACTTCTGCATTTGTCAAGTTTTATGGAAGGCACTGATATTTGAACTTACATATAATTGAGAAAATACATAAACTATAGACCAAGGCAGAATGAAGGAAATAATTAACAGACACATAGGCACTGTGTGAATGTAGGAGTAATTGATTCCAACTGGGTTGATGGGAAAAAGCTTTACTAAGTATTATGAAGTGGGCCTTCATCAAATAGAAGAGAATGAATTCTATTGGTACGGAACTTTGTGCTTTTCAGACTAAGGTACGAAATAAGCCAAATTACAGACACATGCAAATACACGAGAAATTGGCTTAGGCTGACAGGAGCAAGCACTAATGTAGAGCACAGACTTTGTTTTAAAGGCAAAACGGAGGCTTTTGACTTCTTAGAAAAGAAAACTGGTGTAATTAAGAGTGTGTTTTGTAAAGATTGGATCACAGAGATGATAAATGTGGATCAGAGAGAAAGTATGGTTGTTACAGAAGTCCAGTCAAAAAATATTTTGAACTAATTAACCAGGGATATTGCACACATAAAGAATTAGACTTATTCGAGAGTATAGACAAGGAAAAGAGAGATTTAAAACATTCCACAAGAGGCCAGGCATTATTTAAAATATGTTTATATTATCTTCACTAATTGTGTGGAAGGTTGATAATGCTATTCACATATAATTTCAAATGAGAAATAATGAAATCATTTTGGGATATGTTATGTTCGAGATACCTAAGGAATAGGTAGTCTAGCTTTGGGGTACCAAATATTAAGAGGTATGGATGAAGAGTAAAAACAGAGGAATGATGAGGCACCAGGGTGGTTCAGTTGGTTAGGTATCAGCTTGGATCATGATCTCAGGGTTGTGGGATCCATCCCTGTGTTTGGCTTCATGCTCAGCAGGGAGGTTTCTTCTCTCCCTCTCTCTGCCCCTCTCCCCTAGCTCATGCTCGCTCTCTTTCTCTCTCAAATAAATCTTTAAAAACAAACCAAAAAAAGAGGAACTATTGGCTTGCTATAGAGCAATGGGTTTTGTACCATAAGAATGGGTAAGAAATACAAACATTCGAGAAAAGGCTTTAGGAAAGCAATTGACTACCATCTGGGTGCTTGTGTCCATAACAGGACAAGTGTATATGAAGGGAGATCAATATAATGACACAATAGGACAGAAAGGCAGGCCAAGGTGTTACAAGTGAGGCAATTATTATTAATTGGAGTGAGAAATGGAAAGGAAGAATTAGGAATAGTTGTTAGAGAAATTGCAGAATTTTGCATTTGAAAAATGCAGTTCTCTTTGGGGAAAACAAATTACTGATATGTATAAATCATTCCTCAGTAACTGAGACTGAACTTAATGGAGGTCTTTGGGACTGGAGAGGATGAGGAAGTCTAAAGTCAAACTACTGAGAGGTTCAATAACAGAAATACTGAAATTCACACAGATGGTGGGAGAGCCCAAAGGGATGTTCTAGGCCAGGTGTTCAAGATGGAAGGCAGGAGTCACTTGGTAAATGATAGCATTGGAAAAAGGTGGTGTGAGTTCAAGATTATTGAGGATCTTTACCTAGGCCTGTAAGTTAAAGGGAGTAGAAGGTGAGGTTTGTATTTTTGGTAACAGACCAGGAAACACCATCAACAAATAATAAAATCCTTGATTGTCTTCCCCACTGATTTTTGAATTGTTATTCAACTATTGTAGAATAATATGCAAATGTTAGTAGAAATGCCAGTGCCAACCCAATTGTTTTGAGTCATTCATTCAAAGAAATCTGTTGACTAACCACTCCATGCCAGACATTGCCCTTTTGCTACCGAATTTCAAAGCAGTAATTTTATCTGATAAACAGCAAGGTCAGCTGAAAGATTTACATCAGAGAGCTGGAAAGAAATCAAGTTTGGGCAAATACTGATGGCATCACTAAAGGGTACATGTTTTCTGCTTGCAGAGTCTATATATTTCTTGGCTATGGAGATAGGATGTGGGAATTGGAGTCAGGGGACCCAGATTTTAGTTCTAACTCGGCTATTAAGAGAGGCAGTGTCATTTCAGATGAGTCACTTCTTAACTTTAAGCTCCAATTTCCTTATCTACAAATGGAGTTTAAAAGTTTTTTTCAGCTCTTCTAAACAATGATACTAAATTTAGTTTTCCTGGTTTCAGGAGAGATATGACCTAATATAGGAGATATTGATTTATTGCTAGAAGTCACTTTACATTTGGTTTCTTAACCTTTCTGGTTCTCATTGTTATCATGTAAAAAATGGAGATATGAATCTCAATTGTATCTACCTCACAGGAAGATTGTAAAGATAAAATAGAATAATAGATTGGAATGTGTTAGTTATAAGGAGTATCATTATCACCAACACTGCTCAAATGCAGAAATATATTTAGATTTCTTTTTTTGCTTCATCATTCTCTCCTTAACTTCTGTTTTATTAGCTAAGACCCAGATGCATGTTATTGACTTATTACTATTTGGATTTCTGCTTTTTGTTAGGAACACTTATAAGAAAGAAAAATTGTGCTACTTGCCAGTTATGCCAAGAAATTTGTTACAAAAATTTGTAACATGATAAAGTTAGAAATATCTTTTTAAATTACCATGGATTTTTGTTAACCACAATGTCCTCCATGTCCTTATAACCACAAAATAAAAAATAGTCAAGAGCTGCCCAGTTATTTTGGCTAGTTAACTTTTTTGTGTGTGAATAATACTTCCTAAGCCGTTCTATGATCTCTGAAACCATTGTTTATGTTATGCTTGGTAATACCTACATATCATCTTTCTTGTCTATATAGAAGGTGGTTGTGAAAATGTAGTGAAATGGCATTTGTGAACCATATGGCACCCCACAATGCTCATAACCATTAATAACCATTAAGCCAGGTAGGACATTTTTATTGCATGTGTAATTTTTCACAAAAAAATAATTTCATTCAAAGTTTTACCCACAAGTTTAAATTATGTCAATTTAAAATCAGAACCTATTAGGATCATAGTGTCCCTCTATGTAAAATTTTATCCAATAAAGATATTTTGAGCATTAGTGTTGAAATAAAAGAATATTTTGACGATGATGAAAGCGTAGAGAAGAAAAAGTGATATTGTGGAGAAGAGTAAATAAGAGTTTACCAGTATGGGAATAAAACAAGATGTCAAAATCCTAACTACTTACATTACCTATGAAAAGTTTCATTTTATCAAAAGTAGATCATTTATACAAGTCTTGAAAGGCAACAAAATTGATTGGTACTCTGGACTTCATGCTCACCACCAATGGATAATAAAGTCCTGATGTGGTGATGGAAAAAACAGGAAATTTTGTGAAATTTATAATAGAGTAGGAAGGAAACCTGGGGGAAAGGACAGATATGTGCTGTTAGCTTTGGGAGAAAAGATTTCTTAAAATACAAAGAAAATGTATGTGTTATTCAGTAACCAGATTGTCTGGAGGTAAATAGGATAAAAGATAAACAGGAAACTTCAAAAACAGAATAGAAACTCTAAAAAATACATGGGGAACCCTGGGTGGCTCAGCCTGCCTTTGGCCCAGGGGGTGATCCTGGAGTCCCGGGATCAAGTCCCACGTCGGGCTCCCTGCATGGAGCCTGCTTCTCCTCTGTCTGTGTCTCTGCCTCTCTCTTTCTCTCTCTCTATCATGAATAAATAAATAAAATCTTTAAAAAATAAAAAATACAAATTTACAAATAATACCTAAAGGATAGTTTATATATAATACATTATGTATATATATGTATATGGAAATGGGAAGATATCAAAGATATCTATTTATCTTTTCCATTTAGATGGTATCTTTCTAATTTAGATAAATTAGATAAATTTAGATAATTTATATCTTTAATGGTATCTTTTCCATTTAGATACCTAAATGGAAAGATATCAAAGATAATTGTAATTAGGTTCAGAAGTCTCTGATAGCTCACAGTGTAAAACTACATTTGGGAGTCATGGTGGCCCTATTCCTGCCTTCTATAGGCAGAAATAACAGATGGAGGAATCAGGAAGAGGTAAGAAAATATAGCTTCTTTTAAAGTAATGGAGATGTCTTTGTAACATGACTCAAGGTCAGTAAGAAGACAAGAACTCTTTAGCATAATTTAGTCCAAAATTAAGTGAACAGGCAAGGTATCCTGTGAAGGTTGTCGTCAGGAGAACAACATATGCAGTGCAATGCCTTTTTTGTTTTGTTTGGAAGATTTACTTATTCATTGTAGAGAAAGACAGAAAGCACAGGCACACAAGGGTGTGGGTGGGGGAGGGGCAGAGAAAGAGAATCACGCTTAGACTCTCTGAAGAGCATAGAGCCAAACATGGGGCTCCATCTCATGATCCAAGAGATCATGAATTGAGCCAAAACCAAGAGTCGTCCACTCAACCAACTGAGCCACCCAGGTGCCCCTGTTTTTTCTTTCTTTCTTTTCTTTTCTTTCTTTCTTTCTTTTTTTTTTTTTTTTTTTTTTACATAGGGACCCATAGAGAAACCTAGAAGGAAACGGAGAAAATAAAGTTGTATCCAGAATACAAGACCACTTGGTTGTCTGTAATCATTTTTTTTCATATTTAAGACTTGAAATGTTACCCTACAGAAGTCCATTATGGCCATGCCTTTAAATGCATACTAGATATTGTGAAGATTTCCATGTCACGAGAGGAGCACAATGAGGTTAAAAGACTGGTTGAAGGGGAAATGGGAAGACTATAAAGAAGTGAGAGGGCATCTCTGTGGAATACGTTTCAAGATCCAAGGGAAACGCACACAAGCACAGGGCATGTGTCTAGAGGTGAGATCCTATAGCATATATAATGCATATAGGCAAGTGAGCAATATCAAGGCACAACCTCTTCCATCTTACCTCCTGATATAAAAAATTCAGATTTAACATTGGGGACATGGAGCAAAATAATGTTTAAACCTTTTAGAAGTTCATTTTCTATGTTTTTTTCCATAGGCAGGGAAGGGATACATTCTATCCCATCCTCTCCTAGCCAGAGGCAGGCATCTGAGACAGCTTCAGAGTGAGCGAGGGACATAAAGTGGGTCATTTGTGAAGAACATATAAAGAAAGAGGTGAATCTGATTTCTGAGACTACCTTTTCCCCATTCACAGAGGGTAACTCCACATGCCCAATGATCCTTGATTATATTTGAGGAGAGACATATTTGGGTTTTGGGTCTAAGTTACTAGATGTGACATGACAGATGCTGAGATAAATTATTCCACTAGAACTGAGAAAAGGATAGAAGTTGTGAGACTATTGTGATTATGGTAGGAAATTATTGCAAGATGGCCAGAAAGTAGCCATGGTGGTCTTACGAAAACCATCAGAATCAAGGGAAAATATATAGAACCACATCATTTTGGAGAATGAGCTGCTAAATTCAGAACTGATTTTACATGACAGAGAGCATTCAATTTTAGTAAAAGTATTAAGTCACAAATGCATAAGAAACTGTATCAATGTGCAGACATCCCATCTGTATACCTTAGCATTTACCACTCTGAGAACAAGAACTGAATGACTTCTAGCTGCAAACACTTGCAATTCCTTGCTTGAAGGCTTTCTCTGGACCACAGCTTATACTCAGTTTGCAACACCACATAAAGTACTTTGGGATTATTGCCTCTACCCTTTTACCCCCTAGAAGTCTTCAAAAAAAAAAAAAAAAAGAGACTGA
Source organism: Canis aureus (assembly GCF_053574225.1). Lineage (NCBI taxonomy): Eukaryota > Metazoa > Chordata > Mammalia > Carnivora > Canidae > Canis > Canis aureus. Next base: position 54,368,375 of record NC_135621.1, read on the forward strand.
TGAGAATTGACAGATAAACATCTCCATTTCCTTAGCCCTCAGGCAAAACAGTTCTGAAGCTTGTTCTACACTGTCTCCTAGAATTCTCAAGTAGCAGGAGCCCCTACTGTTCCTAACAGTAACCCACCAAATATTACAATCTTACTGGGCTTCTTTCTCATCCTTAAGTCACTTCCCCATTTCCTCTTCCCCATTCCTCTTCCAGCGTTCCATGGAATCACTTCTCTGAAAAATATTCTGATATGGAGTGAGCTTATTGGATAATGGAAGGAAAAGTCCATTATAGTGGCTTTCTGGAAATGAAAGAAAACAACCAGAGTACTTATTGGAGATTATCTGATAGACTAAGCAGGCCAGAAATCACACTTATATGTAAGCCTCTTGCAATCAGATTCCAAGAAATAGGGTACCAGTGAGAAATGATGCTCCAGGTAAGTGAAGAGTAAATGATTTATAGATCCCTTCTTCAAAAGCTTATCTGTCCTTGACAAGGCCATATGCAGCCAAGAGAACTTTAATGTGATCACAAAATTTTACTGGTTATTTTGACATTTTTGGAAAATAAGAAGTGACAGTAGAATGGAGGAGGCAAGATTTGCCCTGAGTTTAGAAGTAACACTCAAAGAATGTTTCAAATTCTATAATGATAAGCTTAAATCAAAATTAGAATTGTTTTTAAAAATAGATGCACTGTGGCCATTTTTCTCAAAAAATGGTAGTAATTAATAAACATCATTACAAATTAAACTAATTTGCTTTCTCAGTAGATCCACTGACACATTAGGAGAAAATTATCTGTATCCTGATTGCAAGGCAACTTAGTTTCTCATGATCTTCTCCCAAACAAGATGAATTAATTGAGTGAATCTCCACTTAAAGATAATTGTCAAGTTGATGCACATTATTTTAGTCAGGTGATATGTATTATGACTATCAACCCAGGAAATATTAACATATAAACATTAACAGGATAATTGTTTGTTTGGGGGAGGTTTTCCTGTGCATTGTTAGGTCTTTATCAACATCCCTGGCTTGCACCCAGTAAATGCCAGTAGCATTTCCCATCCCAGCCATGAAAATGAAAACTGTGTCCAGAGATTACAAATGTCTCTTAAGGGGCAAAATCCATCCCTGGTCCCCAGTTAAGGAGCATTGTTTAGTGGGAGGTCTCTTGAGTCATCCCTAATATCTTTCCTAGAGAAGAAATTTTCACTAAATGTATCTAAAATTGGCCAATGATTCTGTGTGAAAGGACATCGTGAGAGAACCAATTGTGAGCCACGCCCAATTTCTCATGGATAGTTATAAAGTTCTACATTTAATTTCAAATAATACATTTCATAGGTATAAGTTAAAGGAGACCTATCTTGGAAAAAAATCTGATGATTTTAATTGATCATAAATTCAATATAATCCAAAAACATATTATCATTTTTTTTTAAATAATGCAACCTTGAATATCACTATTACAATAAAGTTCAAATCAGGGAAGCTGATACATCCATTGTAATTTGGCCTTATAAATACTGTGGTTACTTCTATATCACATTTTGAGAAGAACAGTGGTTTAAGAGAAGGGAATTAAGATTATGAGAATTTTAGCATCCAAATAATTTGAGTAATAATTAAGGGAAACCAAAATGTTAAGAATGAAGAAGAAAAAACCCAGGCAAGGGTAGAGAGAAGTAATAATATTGGAAAGGCTGTTATGTGGAAAATGCACAAAGGAAATTAGAACCAACAAATGGGAGCTATAGGAATCTAGAAATAAGAAATCACAACTACCCTGCAATGAAATAGACGACCTCACAAAAGAAGCAACCACTTCTTTAGTCATGGTTAGATAATACTTTGGGATGTATAAAAATGCCACCTATATTAGCACTATTAAACCATCAAAATATTAATTTTGAACATATAATTTTATGTGAATCCTACTCTCTTTGTAGCTGCCCAGAACATCTCCATGTAATACTGTTAAGGAGGTAAACTTTACTTTTTTATCTTCTAGTAAAGTATAGAATTCTAACTATGTAAAGCATTTAAACACATTATATTTGAAAACTCACAAACTAAAAGTTGCTTTATCACACTTATGATTTTTTTTTAAAGATTTTATTTATTTTGAGAGGAAGGGAGAGTGCACACATGTGCATGAGTGAGGAGAGGGGCAGAGGGGGAGAGAATCTCAAGCAGTCTCCACACCCAGAGGGGAACCCGATGCAGGGCTTGCTCTCAGGACTCTGAGATCATGCCCTGAGCTGAAATCCAGAGTTGGGTGCTTCACCAACTGAGCCACCCATGTGCACCTCATTATTTTACTTATCTGAATAAGCTTGATATGGTGGAATGATTTTCAAACCAGACTTCAGGTTCCAAACATCTTGCTCTAAATTCTGTGCTTATGACAGATCATTACTAGTTTCTATAACTGTAAAAACTCATTGTTCTAAGCAGTAAATATCAGAAGTATTCAACAAAACTTATTTGTGCATTTATTTATGTATTTAAAAGACCCCGTTTATTTATTGCTATTTTTACTGAAGGATCCATAATGTGGCTCCATATTCTGTTTCTTCAGGTAGTTTTTTTTGCACTCTTAAATGAGGTTGGTACATTAGAAACCATCACCATTTCTTTCACAGAACTGGAATTCAGGTAAGGAACATTGGATGCTACCACTTGAATACCCATGAATTACCAGAATTGCTGTCTTGTTTGGGAGAACAGCACTCAGTAATTGGTCTAGAATCACTCAGCCTCCTTGATAAAAGACAAACTATCAAGAAGTGGTCAAAGCATCTTCTTTGTATAAGCCTCACGAAGAACTATTTCCTCCTTTCCAATGAATTTAATTTTGAGGTCAGTCAGGTGTCTTTTTGTAGTCAATCTACTACCCTGGATTATCAATGACCTCCACAGGATGGACACTTTTGGTGGATAGAGCCTTCCTTGCTGTGCATTAGATATGTACAATGGATCTTCAAAATACTTAATTATGCCAATCTTTGGAGACATTTGTCTTCAAATGAATATCACATTGTCCAAAATAGTAGATATGAGATGAACAGAGTGATTTACATATACTGGTCTCAATAAATATTTGAAGGTTGAACTTGTAAAAATGAAGCAAAGTTAATTTATATGAAAGTCAGGTAGCTGAACAAGTTATAGAAAAGGATACTGTCCATGTACATTGTAAAAGTATATGATATTTCTTGATGCTTTTTTGATCCTCACTGAACCATTTTCTTCCACATTATTTTTATTTTTTTTTTAAAGATTTTATTTATTTATTCATGATAGTCACAGAGAGAGAGAGAGGCAGAGACACAGGCAGAGGGAGAAGCAGGCTCCATGCACCGGGAGCCCGATGTGGGACCTGATCCCGGGTCTCCAGGATCGCGCCCTGGGCCAAAGGCAGGCACCAAACCGCTGCGCCACCCAGGGATCCCTCTTCCACATTATTTTTATAACAAAGTTTTGTTTATATTCAATGTCTGTTTTGCTGGTTTGATTCTTAATAGTTTAGAGAATTCTGAAGTCCTTTGAAGATTGATGAGCCCAATTAGGCTCTCTTCCTGAGAAAATACTTTTCTGAATATATCTGTCAAGTTTTATTAATAAATATTGTTAGAGGTTCCTAATCCTTGAATTCTGTTTACTACTGGTAAATTTTGTACTATTTATTTCATCTTTAAAATTTCGTGCTTTTAAAACGGTAAGCTGTATTACATAGACTTTAACTTAGACATTAAGAAGAGGTAGACTGTTTCCCTATTATATTTAAAAGTTATGAGTTAATAAGAAATAACACATGTCTAGAACAAGGTAGGTGTAATATAGATTAAACACTCATGTTGAAACCGTTTTCAGTGAAAAAGGAGAAAATGACCAAACTCCTGCTTTCCTATCAGATTATTTTCAAAGCCCAGAGTTTTAAATCAGTTACCAACTCTTGGACTGAAACTTACAGAAAGTGAGTGATGGGTCATCTCACTTCCACAGTTACTTTGCTTTTGCGAAAAAAAAAAAAAAAAAGTATGTAAGAGATGAAAAAGTATATTCCTTTACACACTTTTTTGCATTTTTAGTTTTCAAATAGCACAACCTGAGCAAACATTTTTGACATATTTTCTTGAATTATTGTTATGGGAAATTATAGTGTACAAGTAGCCACCTTTTCTTTATACTTAGTTGTGCAAGGCACATTAGTTCTTATGATCCTTACTACCCTATGAGGTTGATTATTATTACCCTTAATTTACTAATGAGAAAAGTGAGAGAAATTTTATTTGTCATCTTGTAGCTAGTAAAAGATAGTACTGGAATTTAATCACAGGTTTACTTGAATTATACTGCCTTTTATAGAGAAAATCCTATGTATGAAATCAGCATCTTCATGTTGTTTTCAACTACTTCTTACAAGTTTGCAGTTTCCTGGAAAGCAAGATGCACAGATGTAAACAGAGGTACATTTAGTGACTGTATCTTAAATCTATGAATGTAGATGTGCTTACTGAATATTAAAACCCAGAAAAAGATCGGCAGTATTCATTCCCTGCTTGTCTAAAGGGCAGGTTTTCCTTTCAAATTCAGTCTTCCTTACTGGGCCACTTTTCCCAAAATGGTGCCGCATATATTTTTTTTAAAATCAATAAATCCACAGTTGTATTAAGAAATATTTTATTAACAAAACAGTAAATTCCACTTGCTTAGCATTTCCAATAATGGATAAATTGGCCTTGCAACAGAAAAAACAAAACAAAACCCTTAGATACCCAATCACACAAAGCACTAGAAGGGTAGGGTCATGTGGCCTTTCTTTAATGTCTTGGGGATTGACCACCTCACACATTATTGTAGTATTTGTTTTTTTGTTTTTTTTTTAAAAAGGCAACACATTACATGGATAAAAAAGAAGCATACTCAATCAGAAAAGTTACAGTCTAGAGATGTAATCAAATTTATGCCAGGTAGTGTGAAATCCTGTTAACTGCAAACTATTCATGGAACCCTGATACATTTGATATGAAGATACTTGGGATCTTATTCATGTCTTTTTTTCTCTCTAGCTCATGTTCCTCTCTTTTCTTTCTCCATTCACAAAGAAAGAAAGAAGAAAAAGAAGAAAAAGATTGCTAGATTTTGTGTAGGCCAATAACATTAGAAGTATTTTTACTGACAATATTGGATTATATCATTACATGAAATTTTAAAATTTATGCTGGAAAGAAACAATGAAATCAATCCCAAACAACATGCTTCATAGATATACTGCTTAAAAAATACCATTATTTAATTTGTTTTCTATCATATTTTAGAATCTTTCCAGTTGGAAACTAGGTTGAGTTCAGTAGATCATACGGAAAAGCAACCATTTCTTTTTAAAACCTCAAGATGTAAATTAGTGGTTTCATATTTACCTTCTTATTTCACTGGCTTTCCCTGAGTAAGACTGAATGAGAGGAAAAAAAAAAAAAAGACATGAATTCTTTAAGCTAGCAAATTAAAAAAAAAGAAGAAAATCTGAAACACAAGTTATAGATAACTAAATTTTAGTTTTAAACCTCTACTTTCTGGGTCATGAAAAGCCTTTAAGACTTTTCACACAACACAATTACTTGGCAACCATAGATAGTGGTGATTTGCTATGAATTACACATATTTCTAAGGTGCTGTATGTCTGAAATCCAGGCCACTTTTTGGCTTTTTTCATCATCTAAAGTATCACAAAAGATGTTTTGCATTTTTTGCCTTTGCTGATTAAAGCTAATTGTAAAGGTATTCTCTTTTATGAAATCTAATATTATTCTTTTAGGAGATGTTTTAAAGTAATGCGACCAATTTTTACTGAGGCATCACCTTCCAATCTAATAATGCATTTCCTTTGCATTGCCTGCTCATATTAATAATTTATTGCTATGAACATCATTGAAACAATATGCAAAACAAGTGTGTAATCTATATTTTTCTATTACTTAATGTGTGTTAAACTAAAACTATATTTAATGATATATATGAAAACCAGAAAAGTTAAAATATGGTCAATAATCAACAAATAGAGAATGATTTTTTAAGATGGATAGTAATACAGAATCAAAGATTACTAAAAATACTTTCTTAGTTGAGAAAATGTTTACTTTCCAAAGTGTTTATCATGCACATCAAGTTCAGAGATTTTATATACATATATAAAATCTCGTATGTATAATTTTATTGGAAACAAAATTTTTAATTGCAGCAGCCAGGGTGGTTAAGGTTTACATTAGCCTGTTTTGCTTCTGTAACCTCCCCCACAAAATGGTTCATATTCATGCAGCAATATACCAGTGATATTCTATTTGATAAGAAAAGGTTCCATTTCATTAGGGACTAAGATATTCTCAGGGTTTCTTGGAAGCATGATCTCAATGAAGCAAATCACCCCATTTGTCATCAATACCTTGGCACAACTATCTTCCTTCCTTCCTGCTTATCAATTTGTCAGTAAACATTTGCTGTTATATATATGCTTGGGTTTTCCATCATATTTGATGGATTCCTCTGGATTTGTGTGTGTGTGTGTCTGTGTGTGTATTTGTGATTGTAAATGATGGAAGTATGTGGAAAATGTGAGTATTTAGGGGAGAAAAGAAGATTATAAGATACATATGTATATATTTTACCTTCTAATTCACACCTTTCATACAAATACTAAAACTTAATTGCAACAGAATGAAGGCTGTACATGTTAGAAAAAAAAAGTAGCTGAGTCTTTTTATATACATTCATACATATCTTCCTTAGAATAAACACTACATTGTAATTTTTTTTAAAAAAGTAAGTAATTGTGGCAATTTATAACGGTGGCAAAAAAAAAAAAAAAAAAAAAAAAAAAACAACCCTGAAATAATTGTTGCTCCGATGTCATAAAACTCCCTATACTTAGCAACACTTATAACATTGAATTTACCAAAAATGGCTGAAGAGCAGAGATATATTTTGCATTTTCTATACAACAGGCTATAAAACGTCACTTATCACAGTCCAGAAAGCACACAGAGATGGATTTTATATAAACATATGTAATAACATATTAAGCGTGCATGAAAATTTCCCAATGATTGCATCTATGCCCTCTTGTTTTTTTGTTTTGTTGTTTTGAAATTTTAGTGTGAAAATGTGCCTTATATTTCACATTGTTGAAAATAAGGCCTCCATACTTTTTTTCCCTCACCACCAGAAAGGGGCTTTTTGAATGTGTTCCTACACAAGTCTTCAAAAAAGCCAGCACTTTGTTTCAAATGCAAGTTCCAACCACTGCTCCAGTTGCGGCCAGGTGGCAAACCCAAAGGTTTGCAGGTTGGGTCATTCAAAATGACACAGTCTTCTCTGGCAATCGGACTAACTGACTTCTCAGGAAAGCGCTAGCACTTTGGCTAAATCCAGGATCATAGGTAGCTTCTTTTTTTTTTTTTTTTTTTTTTTGTGTTGTGTGTTGTGTTGTTTTTGTGTTGTGCCTTGATGTTGTAATACTCCTTTGCTTTATGAATGCGTGCGGTCATCACTGTCTTTTAGGAATGTTCCAGCAACATAAAGACAGGCAGAGTAAATGAAAACACTGTGGATGTTAGGGAATTTATTGGCCCCTGTTTTTTTTGTTTTTTGTTTTTTGTTTTCTTTCTTTTTGGAGAAACAAGAGCATGAGATACTTGTTTTTATTTTTTAAAAACAGTCTTTCCTTCCTGATTGCATTCCCTGTCTTCTTTTGTATGTGCTTCGTAAAAAGGAAAGTAAATAAGTTTATATTATGTCTCAGATAAAATGAAGACTATTTCTATACAAGGGTCTTTTTAAGATCTTGGAATCAGACGTAATACTCTTTATCCTTGTTTTTCTTATTTTTGTTGGCGCTTTTCGCACTGCTGGGTTGTTTCTCCTTTACGACAGCCCCATTGGACTGTGCTGAGTTACTGATGTAGTTTCGACTCTCGTCCACATGGTACGAGCCTTCATCCCGGTTTCTGTACTTGTACATGGCATAGAGGAGGATGAGGATGCACAGGGCGGCGGCAGCTACTATCCCCACCACCATGCCCGTGGTGCTGCTGGACTCCCGAATCACTTCTGCTGAGCCTGGGTATGGCTCTCTCCCACCTGCTCGGGTTGGGTTAGCTGCAGGAGAGAGGGCGAGAAGAAACATCGTGTGATGACCGAGTTCACCCAACACCCGAGAGCTATCACATTATAATATATGTGGGTATGTGGATATTACTTCTACATATTATATACGTATATAATTACATATACATATTACCTAACATTTACCATCTATTTCCATGCCTAATGGAATAACACCTACTGCTTTAGGGAAAGTCTACTGCTGCTAAATGTAGCAGTCCCTGTGCCTCACGGTCACTAAAAACTAGAGACTATGAATCAAAGCCCTTGGGGGGGAGATCTGTTGCTATCTTTTCTTTATCACAGATCAGTTAACAAGATTTTGTAAGTGCAGCCCCAAATAAGCTTCGTGCAGCTCTTAAGGGCCACGTTGATGTGTTAGGTGAAAAATCATAAACCCGACATGGTAGATGAAATCATAATGACACTACCTTATACTATCAGAGGGTATTAATTTAGCAATCAAGTTGATGTTCATACAGAACACTTAGGGCTAACTCCAGACTCTGAATTATGATACCTAAATTTAGTAATACTTTAGAAATCAGATTGCAGGGCAGCCCTGGTGGCTCAGAGGTTTAGCGCCACCTTAGGCCCAGGGTGTGATCCTGGAGACCCGGGATCGAGTCCCGCGTCGGGCTCCCTGCATGGAGCCTGCTTCTCCCTCTGCCTGTGTCTCTGCCTCTCTCTCTCTCTCTCTCTCTCTCTCTGTCTCTCATGAATAAATAAATAAAATATTTAAAAAAAAGAAATCAGATTGCATCATACAGTAATGAATACAGTACTGAACAGTAAGATAATCCAAGCACTCTGAATGGACTTCTCATGCTTCCTTAATAAAAGCATGATTTTAGTCACATCTTTACAAACTAAAATAACACTAAGTCCTTTTATGTCGGAGGTGTATTTATTCATATAAGTGTAGTATGTATCACTTATTCACTAGCAGTGGCTGAGTGACCACCAAAACTATATTTGAGAGGGTGAAGTAGGAAAATATTTTTTCTCAGTTTTATAGACTATCTAAATCGGATATGAGTCAGAATTTAGTACTTAATACATAATAATGAATAAAGGACTGGCTAGCCCACTTTTTTCAACTGACAAAATTCTCTTTTAGTCTTTCCAATGTATAAATAAACTCTTCCATGGTATAAGAAATGGATTACAGGGTTCATTACTGTCATCTCCAGGGCCTAGTCAGGCACTGAAATTGATGATAGATGGAGAGAAAAAGTCCTGGAATTTAATATGTAAATGGGGTTTGGAGAGCGAGGAGCAGCTCTTTTCCTCTACATAAGAAACTTTTTTTTTTTTTAAATATTTTAAATGAATAGTAACTGTACAGAGATAAAAACCAATCCTATCTCTGACCCTCAGGTCATTTTTCTCTATGGATTATATTTTCTTTCCCTGAATCTCTGTCCTCTCTTTTGTCTTACAGAAAAAGATTACTTTTCAGATGCAGCGAATTAAAAATGGTATAATTTTCAAAATGTCATTTTTTTGTAATGCATTAAAATAATCTCAAGAATGAATTAAAATAATCTCAAGGTTGTAAATATGTATCAGATACAGATAGATATGTGCATATAAATGGTGTGTGTGTGTTTATATAGAAACTGAATAATTCAAGAAGACTAAAATTATGACTATTAAACATCATTTAGGAGCTATTTTTTAATATTTCTACAAAAGTGCCTGTTAAATACTGGTAGTCATTTACCAGCCATAGCTCTGTACTGCTCTGTAATTCCATTTTCAAACATCACCAAGACTTCCTCTGCATAATGGGGGTTTCTCACTGTCACTATCCTTTCGTTCCCCAAATAACGCCTTACAGAGTCACTTACAAAGTACAGCCCTCAGTCGCAAAGCCGCAAGAGGCTATGTTCTGGAGCTGCAAAATGTATCAGGTGAAACCCTTCTATTCTGAGTATGTTCCTGCTTGTTTTACAAAAGCCAATGTAATGTTGCTGAATAAAAGGCCGTAGAGTTGCTTCTGTGGCCAGGGTGGAAGGAGACAAAGACCATAATCCACAGCATTTGATTACAGGAAATTAATTCCCTCTCAAGAAGAATGGAACCTCCTGCAGGAACTCTGTCACTACCTCACAAACCAAAAGCAGCACTTTCTCTCTCAAATATGGTCATCTTTGCCAAAGTCGGCCAATTAGCTCAGCTGCTAACTTCCACAGAATGACAACTTTTTACTTGCTCATTTGTGGATCATTCTTTTAACATGGTGTCTTAAGAGCTAAAGAAAAGATTTTATTTAAATGTTACATAAATCTTTCCCCCCACCCTGATGGAATGCTTTTATTTTAAACACATTTCCAGAATTACCTCACTTTGTCTGTCAGAGAAGAATGGGGAGAATGGATATAAAATCCTCATCATATACTTCATGCTAGTAAGAATTGAGAGTTTTAATGAAATGCAGGGTTTAAATGTTCTAAACTAAGAGTAGATATGTTCTTTTTTTTTTTCTAGTTAGGAACTGGTATGATAAATGGACTATCTTATCCAAGAATTTTAATCTTACTTTTATCTGCTCAAATATTTCTGATATATTTTCAGAACAACTGTGTAAGAGCACAGGAACAACAAGTTGATGTTAAAACTAGAATGAGATTCAAAGACCAAAGCAAAGCCTCAAATGCTTCAATTTTGCCATATGGGCATTTGATAAACACCTTCTATTTAAGGAAAATACTCGCCTTTTTTGCAACTCCAGCCAAAATGTTGCTTAAGTCACATGCAGGCCTAAAAATATCTCTGTAACCCATATGTAAATAAAGATTCTAAATACCATTTTCTAAAAATAGCCGACCAAAAAATGCCAAAACCCAATGATGAAACACTTTACCCTTTACCCATCAATTGACATTAAAAAATTAATAACCGCCACAGGTATTCTAATAGGTCTGTTTGCAATATGCAGTCACTTCCATATCTCACTGATTATTTAACAACTTTTTTTTTCAGTTTTTGCTTCAAATCTGAAGGCTAAGTGACATTTTTCTTAAATTTTGTGCTAAGATCAGAAGTGTTTATACACTAAAGACATCTCTCCCAGATGTACAAAAAAGACTAGAGAAATTTGGGGCGCCTGGGTGGCTCAGTCAGTTCAGCTTTGGACTCCTGGTTTTGGCTCTGGTCCTGATCTCAGGGTCCTAGGATCCAGCCCTACATTGGGCTCTGCTCTCAGTGGGGAATCTGCTTGTCCTTCTCCCTCCCTCTCTGCTCCTCTACCCCACTCTCTTTCTCTCTCTCCAATAAATAAATACATAAAATCTTAAAGGAAAGGCTAGAGAAATTTAACTATATTTATAAATTATAAATGTGGCTTCACTTATTGTTATAAATGGTTTATTTTGATGATCGCTGGAAAGCCTCTGAGGAAATTTCACATTAATTTAAATGCAGAGAATAGTAGAAATAGCTAAAAAGGCTAAATGCCTTCTTATATAATTTAGTTAAAATTTTATAGCAAAAAAGAAACACAGCCATCTCTTAACCCTTTATAACAATGAGAACAAAGAAACTTGATCAGAGAAATCCATAGGCAATTCTTTTATTTCATGCATTTGAGAATTTTGCAGCTCCTGTACACTCTATAATACACTAAATCAAGGCATTGTACATAAATACAAGAATCTATATGTGTTTCCTCTGCAGTGTTAAGAAATAAACAAATAAACTAAGGTTTACTTTCACTCTCTCTCCCTTTCTCTGCTCCGCCCCCCACGTGATGAGAACAAACAAAGTAAAGGAGAGTAAAGGAGGAGCAAAGAGAATGGAATATATAAAAATCAGCAGTAAGTCCTTGAATGGTCAGAAGTTAACTGACTTATAGGTGAAACTAAGCTAATTGGACCAGAGGCACAAGGAGCCCAGGTCAATGGAAACTTTTCATTGGAAGACCATGGATGGGGACCGAAGAAGCCAGAGCACATGAGGACCCTCTGTTAGGACTGGAAACAGGCAAGTAAGCATTCAGCTGTGGTGGTGGCACCAGTATTTTGAGTTGATGGTTAGGTCACAAGCCAAAAAAAAAAAAAAAAAGGAAGAAAAGAAAAGAAAAGAAGAAAAGAAAAGAAAAGAAAAGACAAGAAAAGAAAGAAAAGAATAGATGAAATATTCCAAGTGCCCGTTTATATCCTCTTTTAGTGATACGTAAAGTAGGAAAGCATCATGAATTATACACAATTTCTGTGAACACTGAAACAATAGAAGATTTTTACCCCCATGTCATCCACACCCATGATGCACCCTCAGAGTCAATCAGAATGGAGCGTAAATCGCTGGGTCTACTACCTGCGAGGAAAGCGCATACACACACCAGAATGGCAATATGAAGGCTTTTGATCTCTGCTGGCATTTTTGCCTAAATGATTCAGAAGCTATTGACTGCACTGGCCAAGACAAAGAGCTGTCAAAAGGGTTATAACCTCTTTCATATAAGCTACTTTTCAGCTAAATGGCTGTGAAAATATTCCTGGGACTCACGGACGGGTAAACAGTGTTATCTTAGAGGACAGATGAGAACTGATTTTTAATTCTTTCTCTATCTGTTCAAACATTTGGTAGGATCTCATGGTCTCCAGAAGCCTTCTACATAGTCTGTTTTGGCCAGATTAATCAAGAATCTGGGCCAAAGTATGTTAGCTCTATGTATTTTCTTATTTTTCATTGCCTAATTACTACTGTGATTATTTAGGGAGGCATAGTCTTTCAAGTCTTAGGATACTTATTAACGTATTTCCACATTATACCCCGAACCAATTTATTCATATCGGATAATCCATTGTGGAAAATACATAGTAAGTACAAAAGAATCCAGTGCCTTGTCATATAAAAAGCATAAAAAATGCATTTGTTGCTTTCATAAAAAATTTAAAAATGAAATATTCAAAATTTTAACTTATCCCTCAGTTTGCTGAGATAGTTATTTTAAACAGCCACGACAGGAAAAGAAATTGTCCTGATGTATGTTCTTTCTTTATTTTTGACAGCCTTTGGCACTGCATCTGTGAAAGAACATCATTTCCCCAAATAAGAACTCATTTCGATCCGGTTAAAAAACACCATGGAACAAACATGTTTAAGTGATATATGAGGCTACAGCAGAGAACAGAAAAGTGAAGATTGTTTGTAGCAGGTCTTATTCCTTAGCAGGTCCTCTGGCCCTCTGCCAACAACTCCAAGCTCCTCTCCACTCTTCCTCCTACTCCCTCCCCCTCTCTACCCCTTCTGTGCATCCTGCCCCCAGCTCATGATTTGTCCTTGAAGGTGGCCCTAAAAGAGCATAATGGGTCAGCAAGGTGTTCAAAGAGTGACAAAACTTATCGCCAAGTTCCTAATTTCAAGTCCCAATATAAAATCATCTTTACTGGCAAAAAACAAACAAACAAATGACTAAATGTGATTTTTTTCACTACAACATAGTCTTTGTGTTTCATCTTGGAATGGTTTACTTTATAATTTAACCTTCTAAATTTGTTTACAGAATAAAATTATATGCTTTATCAAAATAAATGGCATTTTGTTACCAATCTTGAACATTTTGGTATTTTATTATGAATTTTGTTCTGCAGATGGAGTATGGGGATATGTAGAGCACATTAAGCCATTAAGCTTTGCACAGGAGCCTGTATTTCTCAGTTTGCACAGTCTGGTTGTATCTAGTCATAACCTTAGTTTATGCAAATGGGGAGCATAAAGCCCACATTTCCTTAAGATGATTCACAACTGAAGTTCTAAAATAACTGCATTTTGGAAGGTAAATTTTTGAACATTAGCCAGTTTTTCCAAAGAGGCTTCACTTTGCAGTAGAAAGTGTCTGGCATCCTTTGATTATTCTTTCTGAGAATGGAAAAATAGCAATGAGATATTGTTATTAAAAAATAAAACTGCTCTTGATTTATGTTTTTCCAATACTGCACAAGAACTGATGCTTATAGTCCTAATTATGTCACATAAAATGAGGGTTTGGTGGGTGGTGGGACCTTATATTTCCATTGGTGAGTTCACCAAGGCAATAACCATGCCATCAGATGCTCTTTTTATCACTCAAATTGTCATTTTTATGAAACTATTCTGTATACTTGGATGAGCTGTTCTTTCACTGTAATCTTATTATATTTATGTTGTTTCCAAACTTAGCTTTGCAGGGTAAGATTACAGTTTCCAGACGATTCTTATTGTTTGTTTTATTTCTTCAGTATAGGCTGTTAGTGTATAGGTACGCCATCAACCATGACCCTGTCACATCAAGGATGAAGCAAGAGTTTCCTAATATACCAATGACAGTTTTTGAGTTTTAAGAAAAAAAAATACAAGAGACTGCCAACTTTAAGAAATAGTAAAGAATAAAGCACATTAATGATAAAAAAAAAACAAACAAACAGAATATGAGCTAAATATTTCACATCAGGAGGGGTATATAAAGGATTATAAAACTATAATGCTCAACACATATCATTCTGCCATCTGAAATTGTTAGATATCCTGTCTTACAATAATCCTTTTTAAAAATTATGGGCAAGATGCATTCATTGAATTCTTTTCTCACTGAGTCTCTGACCAGTCTTTCTGGTTTTATCATAAATTAAACTAAAAGTAACCAATTTTAAATTTCTGTCTCCACCCCACCTGCCTAAAATGATCTCATTAGAACAGAGCACTGTACTGTGTTTTAATAGATGTGGAAATTATTATAATTCTAGGCTAGTCTTGGAAATGGTTTCAGATTTATGAGGGAAGATTTGATTTTTCCAGTACCCAGTTTCATTAATACTGTGAAAAGAAAATTGGAATTGTAGGCTCCTGGGGTGTTTGTAAATTGAGATTACCACATTTTTGTCCCCCCATCTCCAGAAAAATAAAGTTAGTTATTTTTTCCATTTCTGTGCTTCAGTACAATGTGGGTCAGAAGAAACAATTATGATGCAATCACTCAAAAGAATGCATGCTTAAATGGCACAGCTGCAGAAAGGTAGGCAATGATCTGTATGCATGCTCTAATTTCAACTCACACTATGGTTTTTTGAAAGGTGATGAATGCTGGGTGTTTCAAATCCCTCCCATCTTCCCTTCTCACCAACTCCACCCATTCCTTGAATATTCAGAAGTTTGCTCATGCAGGTCAGACAAAAGGGTTGAGAGAGGACACATCTGACACATCTTAGCCCTTCTGATGAAATGGAGAACTTGGAAATCAATAAGCCTTTTCCACCTGTGTGGCTGCTTGGTCGAACATTTTCCTCTGCTATTTTCAAATCCACAAAGGCTCATGTTTGAAAGGAAGTACAGAGGCCACCACTGAGGGATTGAGGGATTGTTATCTTTACCAGAAATCTCGGTACCACAAGGGAAGGGATGCTAGCCACAGAAAAACTCATCCTGTGCCTGTAGGACAGAAATCACCAGCTAGCTCAAGCTACTACCTCAAATGGCACCACATGGAACAAAAAAGGCAATGGACAATCATACCCTGTATGACTTTGGTCACAATGAAAACTAATAGAGGAAAACACACATTGCCCCTCATCTCTGGGGGAGACATTATGTGGTGTTTACAGAAGCCTGTTCTTCAATCGTCTTATACTTCATAAATTGTGCACCTATAACTGAATCATCTACAGCCTTCATAAAATTTAACATGGTCATTGTGCCTCTAAGGTTTTATTAGAACCCTTGAGAGTGTCAGAGTATTTACTAAAGTATCAATGTGACCATCATTCTCGTGGCCTTTCATGGCCTGGCCACAGCTACCTACGCAAACTTGTCTTCTATTTCTTTCAAAAGAATTTGCGGCCACAATTTTATTGCTGTCCCCAGTTTCCACATGCCAATATAATTCTACCTACATGCATGGCTCAATACTACTTATTCCTCAAAATTAGCTTAATGCTCCATATTTTGTGAAGTTTTCTGAGAATATTCACTCCTTCTGTCAACTAAAATATAGTGAACTAGAGTTATGTTCCAAGGACTGTACTAGGTCCTGGGGATAGAGTGGATAACCATAGACACTTCACATTGCCTTCATGGACCTCAACTTAAGTTTAACTTAACTTAAACTCAAAGTGATAGCTGGACCATGTGTGATGAAAGAAAATGGTTAGCTACCACGCAGGAGTAGAGCAGGAGTTTCTGATTTAGACGGGGGAGTCAGAAAGACCTGACTTCGTGACATTTATGCTGAGACATGGAAAAGGACTGGAGACTGTCAAGTGAAGGGTGGGAAGACTAGAGTCTTCTAGTCAGAAGGAATAAGGAGGAACGACCTCGTGGAAAGAAAGAGCTTATTTTTTAGAAATTCAGAAAAACAGCGATTGTAGCATAGTGATTGCTGGGGGAGATTGACAAGAAATTTGAAGGTGAGGGATCCCTGGGTGGCGCAGCGGTTTGGCGCCTGCCTTTGGCTCAGGGCGTGATCCTGGAGACCGGGATCGAATCCCACATCGGGCTCCTGGTGCATGGAGCCTGCTTCTCCCTCTGCCTGTGTCTCTGCCTCTCTCTCTCTCTGTGACTATCATAAATAAATAAAAAAATTAAAAAAAAAAAAGAAGAATTTAAAAAAAAAAAAAAGAAATTTGAAGGTGGATATAAAAATTAACATATATGTCATAGGCCATGCAATGAAACCATACATGATGAGATCAGCATATTGTACTTTATAAATAGTAACCATTTTATGGGGAAAAAGGTGTCACTAACAAAGTGAAAATGCAAGTAAAAATGAAAAGAAACATATTTGTAGCAATATGGCAGACCAAGAGTTAATGCCTCTAAAATACAAAGAGCATGTATCAAATGATATGAAAAAAATAATAATCCATAGAAGAATGGACAAAATTACACATAGGCAAGTGATGAACAGATGATCTAAATGAAAATTAAGTGTAGGACAGGGCGCTTGTTTCATTAGAATGGAAGTCAAAACAAAATAAGGAGGTTTTTTTTTTTCAATAAACTTAGAGGAATAAAGAAAGAAATAGTGATAATGTGGTAAATATATTTATTTGGGAAATTTGCTAGTGAATACAAATTCTTTAGTCACTTTTTAGTAAGCAATCTAATAATATCTATTAAAATTTTAAAAATACCAAAAAAAATAAATAAATAAAATAAAATAAAATTTTAAAAATATTAAATTACAGGTGGATGATGGGTACATGTGAGTTCATTAAACAATTCCCTGTAACTTATTATATGCTTGAAATTCACAATGATAAAAGTTAAAAACAAATATTTTAATCAAACCTTAGTTTGTGGAATATATTCTATATCATTAAATATACCAGCACATAAATATATAATAAGTACAGGATGTTCGCTATAATGTTATGAGAAGAAAAGAGAAAAGTGTAAACACTTAAGAGCTTGACTACAAGGCTATGGTTGAATAAATTATGGCATACTCATAATCTAGAATTTTAATAAAGTTGAAAATAGGAGTTAGAGTCAAATTTGTTGACCTGAAAGATACTCCTAATATATTAGTAAAGGAGAAAAGCTAATAGTTTAATTCATATAGCATGCGCCTACTTCTATAAGGCAAGAAAGAAAAGCAACCTTATATTTGTATACTTTTAATAGGAACCTGGTGAAAGATATATGAAAGGTTCATGTCATTACAACTGGTTAAGGTATAGAGGTGAGAAAAAAGGGGGAAAATAAAATAAAGTAGAAAAATCTAATTAGGGCAGCCTAGGTGGCTCAGAGGTTTAGCACCGCCTTCAGCCCAGGGCCGGATCCTGGAGACCCGAGATCACATTAAGAAAATGTGAGAGACCTTTGATTTCAAAGTTGTAAGTAACGGTAATACACAAGTGGGCAAAACACTGGCAGTGACATCATAAAGATCATTCCCTCGATACTTCCCTAACTCCCAGCCCCTATGATATCTTCAGTAAAAGAAGGAAATATGATATTTATTTAATGAAACCTTCTCCTATGCTTAGGCAAAGTTGGATAATATTATATCAATGTAAGTATCATATCTGCATTTATTTTCTTTACGCCTCCAAGTAATAAGCCACTTAATTCCAATGACTAAGTCACTAAGTTATTTTAAGTCAACCAAGTTAGCAATCTCCAGTTTGGTTCATTTGGGTGCCTTATTTACATCAACATCATCTGACACCCATCTCACTACAAATAGTTGAGAGCTAATTTGGAGCTCTTTTCTCAAAATAAGCAGAATAGTTGCAGAAGTTTCTAGGGTACTTTTCAAGACTGTTACTATTGAAAAGGAAGTTGAAAAGAGCCTCATCAGTCAGGTCAAACATTCTATAATTATTAAGCGAAAGAAAAGCCATATAGGCAATAATTAAGAAAATCAGCTTCAAAGCTAGGGAGCCTAAAGAGTCTGTGTTTTTCATCAAAATGTATTAAACTTCAGAAAATACAACAAGAGCTATATTTTGAAATGTAGATTATACTCTCCATTACTGATTTTTACTCAACTATACTCTTCAATAGCAAAATAGCTTCTTTTTCTGGCAGCTCATTGACTAAAACATCTAGGAATACACACACCCAGAAATCCCTTTTCTTAAGATGCATTTCACGTTTTTACACGCAGAAAGTCGAACAACCAATCTTTACAAAAACCTAGAGGATTCATTCCAAAGAATCTTCAAGTCTGGAACTATGAATTTAGGGGGAATCTGGTTTATAGGAAGACAAAAATGGCATCAAGAGTATAAGTAAATGGGATCCCTGGATGGTTCAGTGGTTTAGTGCCTGCCTTCAGCCCAGGGCCTGATCCTGGAGTCCTGGGATCGAATCCCACATCGGGCTCCCTGGATGGAGCCTGCTCCTCCCTCTGCCTGTGTCTCTGCCTCTCTCTCTTTCTGTCTCTCTCATGAATACTTAAATAAAATCTGTTTTTTTTTTTTTTTTTTTTAAAGTATAAGTAAAGTAGTGAGGAATGTGTGTGTATGTGAATACTGTAGCCTTCCTTCTGGTTTTCTGATAGAAGTTGCTTGTCATGTTTTTTTAGTTTTTGGTAGGTTTTTTACAAATTACACTCAAAGACAGGGTGTTTGAAGAGCTCCAGATTATACCCTGGTGTTAGCTTACTTAAGTATATTGTGTTATCAAAAACCCGCTTTCTTAATTTCCTACCAAATATTGCATAGATTGACCTTTGGTAGATATATTTTCACATGACTTAATTGTCAACTGCTATTCAATGCGGCTGCTATGCCTTCTCACTCACTGTGAGGCTTAAATTTCTTATTTTATTCACTAACAACTGTTATTTTTACTGAATTATTGGTACACGGTAGGCTCTGTGCTGTACACTTTACACACATTGTCTAATTTATGCCTCCTAACAACTCTGTGGTACAGGTGTTATTACTACTGTATAGGAGAGGAAACTGACTCTCAAAGGGGATATGTCATTTAGGCCTCACGAGTAGCACAGACAAAATTCCAACCCAAGTATTTCTATAGCTATTTCAGTTTTATACATTCAATGTGTCTGCATTTATGACCACAGAAAATTTGTTAGTATTTTCAATGTCATCCTTTCCTATAGAACTGGATATGTTAGGATTCTTTTCTACACAGCTATTGAGCTCTAACCCTTCCAACTCGACTCTGCTGCACCTGCTGCCATTTATCTGTCAATTCCGATAAAAGGAATTTGCATTCCCACAGAATCTTAGAGAAGCAATGCAGAGTGGTAAAAAGAATATTGGACACTGGGTTCTAATCCCAACACTGCACCTAGCTGTAACAATTTATGATCCCCTGATAACATTTTTTTTCCATCACAAACATAATGGTGATCCATTATTTACCTCCCAGGGTCAGCAGGAAAATCAGATTGGGTCAAATAATAAACGTGAAAGCACTCAGGGAAGGATAAAGTGCTATATAAAAACAATGATAGTCTGATCTGATCATTTTCCCTGTGTCTTCCACACTAAAAGTATGGAATCAGCAGCTGTCCCAACAATTAGACACTTCTGCACTATGTACTGCATGCCATGTGTCAATCAGCTGTGATGGTGAACACCTAGGACATTTTATTCTCGGGGGTCACTGTACTCAGGGACTTGCCTAACATGAATGGAATCCCTGGGAATTCAAGTGACAAAAAGATCACTTGATTCACAGGGCATATTGATTCAGGCCATTAATTGTCATGCTGCATGTGGAACCTGTTTCTGTTTATCTGCGAAAAATTCTGTCTTTACAGATCAGTGCTCTCTGGCTCCCACGGTTGGGGTGCATTAAATTTCTCCCTCTTTCAGAATTTCATTATGATATTTTATATTTGTATGTATCATTACATCAATCACCTAAGGCCACACTTTAGTAGTCACTGACAGTGAGGCTCTTCTGATGAGGTTTTATGTTTCTTTCTAAAATTGTTAGGTCAATTCTTTGCTCCTCCTTCCTTCCCTGCTCTGGAATTCTGTGGTGTACTCTGAATGAAACACAGAGTGTCATCTCTACTGTAGAGCTGTGTGCTGGGTGTTAGGTGTGCTGCTCCTCCACCAGGGTTCCTGC
Organism: Canis aureus; assembly: GCF_053574225.1. NCBI lineage: Eukaryota > Metazoa > Chordata > Mammalia > Carnivora > Canidae > Canis > Canis aureus. Next base: position 54,389,078 of record NC_135621.1, read on the forward strand.
ACACCATCTGTAGAAGTCCAGATCATCCTGGGTTAAATAGGGCAGTATGTAATTTTCCTGATTTAACACTGGGTCTACTCACTTGGGGTGATCATCTTTATATTCCCATCAGAAAGCTATTGCTGTCTCAATTTTCTTTTGTTGGAAAAAGTTCACATTCTTTTTGGCGAAAGTGTGAGAGATTAGCCAGGTTCTCCACTGATCTCATCAAAGGAAAACATGTCAAGCCTGGAGCTGGGAAATATGGAAAGGAGGCCGTCCATCAAGGGGGGTGGGCTGGGCGTGTGGCGCTCTGTCTGGTTATGTCATGTGGCCCCAACGACCTGAATGTCTTGGGAGGAAGAACAGGCAGGAAAGCTAATCATTCCTTCTCACAAGAGCTCAGCAGGGCAGAGACCCACATTTTTTTCCTCAAAAAATAAGAATAAAAAAAAAATAAGAATAGCAGTTGATATGTGCCCTCTTCCCATCCTCACAACCTAAATTTATCCCAACGGAAGCACTGCTTTTGTCTTACTAGTTTCATAGTGGCTACTGAGAAAAGTTTTATGCTAATAGAACTCAGAAACACTTTTAAAAACTTTTTAGGTGTTAAAGTGCCAATTACTAATGTTTCTCCTTCTTGCCATGGGATATAGGTTTATTTCCATTTGTAATATGGTTTACTCCTCAGTTAAATTGCCAGTATTACTGATAAAAGTTAATTTATATTATCAAAGGTTCTATGTGGCAGACTGAATGCTAAGTGCTCTACATGCATTTTGGCTTTTATCAGCACAACAATGTCATGAGTATTTAACATTATTCAAGCCATTTTGCAGATGCAAAAAGTCAAGTACACAGAGGTTCAATGCTTTGCTTTCGATCATACGATTACCCAGCAAGTGGCTAAACTCAGACACTCTAACTTCCGGAAGTCTGCTCAAGGAAATGGAAGATTTTTGCATCCTTGTAGATGTGACAGCATTGGTACTTTTCTTTCTGCTAGTTTTCTTTCTTTGCTGGCCTCTGTCTGTATTGGCATCTTTGATACATCTTTCTTTTTTTTAATCTAGAAAATTAATAAAGTCTTCTTGTCTTTCTTATTTTATTACCAATGCCAGGATTCTGATAACACTGAGATTGGGTAAGGAGTTTAATAAAGACGACAGTGACTGAATCAACAAGTCTGATGACCGGAGATGAGACTTGCAGACTAAAGTCTAATGTAGCATTTGCTGCTCTTTGGAGTGCAGGAACCAACAGAGAAAGTATATGGCTCTTCATGGAACCAGCATGCCCTGTAAGTGCAGTGTTCAGAATGTGCTAGGTTACCTCTGATATCATTAATAAAATACCAAGAAAACAGCACAGGAAAACAATTCCATTACCAAAACAGGTATTTGATATAAATCACAAGAAGACCTGGTTTCATTCTTCCTGGATTTCCTATTTCCATAAGAGATAGATTTACCCTATATTTTGCTGAACCTTTACCACATTTCTTCCTTCAGGGTTCATGAATAATTTTAAAATGACAACAGAGGCCTTATGGTATTTTAGCATTTTCTAATAAGGACATGTGATATGAAAGGTTATTAATATTTTAAGGTTAGATACATGTAGATTGAGTAAAAATTTATTGTGTACTCATTATTGGATTTCTCTGTTACTAATATAGGAAGGTTCTGTGTTAGCAGCCATGTACTTTTTTGCAGACTTTCAAGTAAATGCTTAATCTATCATAGCAAACTCACTCATTTCTTAAGTAATAATTATAAGCAGCAAACCATGTGTTAGTAAAGATGTTGGAATAGAGCCTACTCTCTCCAACATCAATAAGGACTGTGGCTCACCTTTTACTCAGATCAAATCTGTATGCCTTATGAGGGCCCTACCAGAAGACAGAATTATGCATCTACTGGCATGAAAACAATGTTAGTAGCAACAGGTCCTCCACTCACCAGTGGGTTTATTATAATTATTTGTTATACCCTCAGTATGTGCCAGGCACGCTGCTAATTACTATGTATGCATCATCTTCTTTCAATCTTGTAACAATTCTATTTTCTCCATTTTACAGACTAGGAAATTTTGCCTAGAAGGGACTAAGTAACTTTCTCAAGATGGGGAAAAGCTGCTACTCAAACTAGTTCTATCTGACTCCAAAGTTACAGCCAGAACTAATATTTGTTCCTTGTTGCTTATCACGATTCTTACAAAAAGCTCTTAAGAGCTTTTGTAACATGTGGCAATAATCCATTCTATTTTATTGTTAAAAAAAAAATTCCAGTGGTGCGTAGGTGGCTCAGTAGGTTAAGTGTCTGCCCTGATCCCAGGGTCCTGGGATTGAGCGACAGTTCCCTGCTCAGCAGGGAACCTGCTTCTCCCTCTCTCTCTGCCCCTCCCACTGCTTGTGCTCTCTCTCCCTCTCTCTCACTCAAATAAATAAAATAAAATAAATCCAAAATCATAGAAAGGTCAAACTAGTTCACACTGAATAAAAATTGTGTTCTGAAAACAAAAACCACCTTTTGTTTATTTATTTATTTTTTCCTACTGATTTCCTGGTAGGAACTAATTTTGGTGAATGGAATTGGTTGCCTTGAAACAGAGAATCATCTTCACTACCAAGACCTTAATATTCCCCACAGCTTGACCAAACTTTAGACCGGCTTCTTTCTGCTTCTAGGCCTCTGGCCTCCCTTTCTTTGGCGCATATACTTTAGAAAACTTGTAATTTCAAATTTCTTCTCTGCCCCTTTGATATGTAAATATTTAAAAAAGCCTCTTGCTAGTGTTACTACCCAGGATTCTATTCCTCAAGAACCTAAGAGCTGTCCCTTTGAAATATAACCTTCAAGAGTGATAGCTTCCCATCTTCCAATTTCTCTGGGAAGATAGAAGCCTAGTTGTAACACTACTTCCAGTCATGAAGATATTTGAAGGAAAGGTTTACTTTTCCTTTGGGTGAAGCCAATTAGCAAACCACATGTGGTCTATGATCCCTCTATGGAAGCTCTTAACAACTTTCCAGTCTTCTTTTTTTTCAGTTGAGTTGAGTTTGAGGTGAGCTCAGGATGAGTTCTGGCCTCCATGTGTTACAATAATATTGAATGAACTTTCCTTGCCTGTGTAACTCTCCCCAATGTAATTTTTGTTTGGACATTGCTGCTCTCAGAAAAACAGGGGAAAAGCGAGTGCAAATGATGTCTAATGACTTTCTTCTTCTTTAACCACACAGCATTCAGTTTTATTCTATTTTTCTGGAAAATTAAATTTACATGGGAAAAAAAATGGTTCCTACACCAGAAAGTCACACACTAAAAATCTACTGGCCCATCAGTGCCCCAAATCCAGGCGCTTGCTCTGCCCCTTTAGGATTACCTGGGCCCTGACTCTATATGATTGGTACTCACTGTGGCCTGATGCTCAGGAGACACTCTAAATGTCTCCAAAAATGATGTTTCCTAATTAATGCTGTTTTTCTGCCTACAGCTCAAAATTTCCATTTTAACAGCAATGTATTGGCTATTATGGCTAATTAAACTTGCTTTTGAATAATTTCATAATACATACACAAAATTTAAATGTAGCACAAAATTATCTTCTAATCAGGCTCTAAAAATATGATCTAATAAGTGATATATTCCTTTAAATGATTGTGATTACTTATTTAATGAAAAGATGCACCTTGTACAGTATACATATCTTTATTCCTAATGTGGTTAATGGGATCACTTCAATAGAAATCCTTTGATCTTTTCTCAAAATAGCACACTGGAAAACCACTCAAAATTGCATGGTAATTGCAGCAAATTTAGCCTAATGAATGGTAATACATGTAAAGGACCTTTTACCATCAAATTTAAATTTATGCCAGCCATGGAATTATTTAAATGAACATTTAAAAAATTAATCCTATATTTGTGAGGTGCCTGAATTCTAGAACAATCTTCTGCATTCCAAGAAATTAAAAGCCCACCTTTTCTAAATTAGAGAGCTTACTAGCTCTCTCATATTACAAAAAGGAACTTAATCTCTCCGAATCTCCCTAGCTATGAAAATACTCCACAGTTTTGCAAAATAATGACATATAATGAAGTACGAAGGACAATGATGAACACAGAATAAATCTTCACTAAAAACCAGTTATTACTGTTATCTATCATTATTCATGTAACCTGAACCCCAATCAATGTGGGGCAATGTGATATAACTGATGGGCAATCACAGGTATTCTTTGAGGAACTGTACTGATCACCTCATCCCCATTAGTTCAGCTAATGTTTAAGAAACTGCCATAGAAACGATGATCCTTTTCCTCTATAACTACTCAGATTTTTATTAGTAAATTTTTCTTTTTCTCATTTGAAAAAAGTTTGAGTTGAACGTGGCCCAATATCCTATTAGCTACCTCCTCAGTCCCCATTTACAAACATAAAGAGCATAGACAAATCATTCTAAGCATTAGAAATTTAAGAGAAAATTGTCCTTCCTAAGTGTGCTCCCAGGAAACAGGAAGCTGGCTCTGTTTCCTCTGTAACAAATGACAGTATAAAGTTATTCATCAGGAAGCTCCTATGCCAAAGAGGATCATTATCTTCATTTATAGTCTTAAGTCTTAGATATAATCTTAGATGTCACCTCTTCTAATTTCTTCAGGAGTTTTGAGAAAAGGGTCTGTTTAGAAGAGGGCCTCAAAACTAAAATGTATAGACAGAATTAAGGGCCATTTTGGAACGTAAGTGGTTTGCAAGGCTGCCATTTTGTCAGCTTACTAAGTGAATCAAAAACATAAGATTTCAAAGAACTCAGTCTTACAAAGCCTTCTCTTTATGTGAAAAAAAAAAAGACATTTTAGAAAATATGCATATTTACATAATACAAACTCTAATAACAGTACACACTCATATTGCATGTATTATGACCAAGACACTGTTCTACAACATGCTTCAAATATATTAATTCATTTAATCTAACAACCATATCTCTAGGCTGAGGAAAAAGCACATAAATTGCAAGTCCTTTTGAGAAGTGTGAAGAAAAGGTCATACACTTGTCACATGTCCAGGCAGCTGAAACCCAGCATTTTAAGGCAATGTGACCTAGTTGCTTATTCTAAAAGTTGGGGTTCAATTAGACCTCCTAAGTTGTATAGCCACACTCTTATATTCTAAAACACTAAATTTATACCAATGTGAAGTTGTCACCCAATGCTAGCCATGCAGGACAGTGTGACTGGAATCAAGTATAATTGAGTTCCATGTGTTCTCACCCAGGGGGTGACTCCTGATCCAGTTTCAACATGCACACTTCCCATCAGGAGGCCTGAGTGGTTTCATTAGTTGCCCACCAATTTTCAGCCAGGAAAAGTAACAGCATTACGTAAAAGGGAAAAAATAGCTTGAATATTTTTTTTTATATAACTGAACTGGGAAAATGAAAAGCAACCATTTATTCTCTATTTCATGCCAGGGATTGCAGTTGGTGCCTTAAATATATTTGCTTTAATTCTTGCAACACCATGAAAAAAAGTATTTTAATGTCAAAGATGAAGAACCTGGCAATCATGAAAAATAACTGAAAAAGCATGTGACATAGAATGAAAGATGGCTTTCTGTACAATGAAAATGAAGGTGCAAATTTTCTATTTCTATTCCCAGTGGTTAACAGCAGTGGGTGGTAAAGTAGGACTCAATACTACTTAATCAATGGTGGAATTGACAGTCCACCAAATATACAACTTCCCTCTTCTTTAAGAGTTTTGAGTGGAGCCACAGAGTAATTCAAATTCATCAAATACTTGATAAAAGGTATAGTTTACTTGTGTTCAGCCAGATTTTTCCTGTTTCATTAATAGCCTTAGGAAGGCACGGAAATGAGCACAACCCATTTTCACATAAGAAACCACTTTTTTTCAAGAGAGGGTTCATTAGGGTGATTAGAGAGCTTTCATATGTAAATATTCAGGGATCCTGAAAGACAGTGTGAAATACAGAGAAGATTTGGGCAACCCACCTGTAAAAGTAATTATGCATCTTTTTACAAAAATGTCTTCTTTTGTTGGGGTCCCTGGGTGGCTCAGCAGGGTCCTGAGGTCAAGCCTGGCAGTGGGTTCTGGACTCAACAGGGTGTCTGCTTGAAGATTTTCTCCCTCTGCCCTTCCTCCCCACTCTCTCAAATAAATAAATCTTTTAAAAAAACTTTCACTCGTTTAAGGAATAGGAAAAGTACATGGCAGATAGATCTATTTCTGAATATTTAACTCAGTATATTACATTCCTATAAAAATCAGTTTCCCAAAATATGACCTGCTGATATCTGACATGATTTCCATCAAGTTATATCTAACAATAAAGTCTAATCACAGCAGCAACTATAATTTTTGTCCATGTTATTTTATGTTTGTATTCAAGATGAAAAGCAAGGAAGAAAAATATATTTAAGAAAACCACTACATCAGTACATTGAGAAACAAAGATGTGCAGGAGGGGCATCCTATAATGAAATAATATTGGATTAGAACATGATTAAAAAAAAAAACACTGCTATTTAAAAAGGTGGTTGGAAAATAAAAAAAAAAAAAACATATACACTAAGGATTTTATAAGAAGCTGTCACACAGAGCCAAGTCTGCCAAAAGAGCAACATTGCATGCATTATTAAAGATAGGTATGAAAAAATCATAGGGAATTAGACAGAAAAAGCCAATGTAGAAAAGAGCTCTCACTTACAAAGTGTAATGTAGAAAGAGAAAGCATTCATGAACTACATCATCAAGACACTACCAAGGAGAGGTAAGATCACAAGTGCCTACAGCGATAGATGACATTGAAGCAACTGAATTTGAAGCTTAAGCTTTAAGACTTGATGAACTGAAAACTATGGACTGTGGAAAGAAGGACCAACGGAGAGGATGGAAAGTTCCAGTAGACTTGGTGCAAGAGTATGGAAGGTGCTGTCATCACACATAGTCAGTAGCTGCTGTGCCTTGTACATTAGACAATGGGCTGTGATGTAGTGGGAGAAAATTAAAGTTCACAAAACAAATCCATGCAGGGGGCAAGACAAACAAGGTTCCTGCTTCACAGAGCTTACATTCTTGGGCGGATGCAAACTGTGCATTAATGAACAAGTAACAAACAGGTAAGCAAAAAAGATTCTTTCTGATAGTGACAAGTATGGGGAAGAAAATGGAACAGAAACATTGTTTAGAGTATGGCTATTAAACTGCTCCTCACTTTCCATCATGCTATAATATGTCACAAAACAGACATAAGTCAGGTGAGTAAAAGGAGAGGGGATGACCAAAAAGTTATCTCTCTTCTTCTCTTCTCCCCCTATTCTCTCTCCCCATCCCATCCTGTTCTTAGGGCTGGTGTTCCCAGAGAAAGAGAGACACAGTAATTTAACATATTTATTATTTATTTATTCGCAAGAGACACACAGGGAGAGGTAGAGACATAGACAAATGGAAAAGCAGACTCCCTGCACGGAGCCCAATATGGGACTTGATCTCAGGACCCTGAGATCACGACCTGAGCCAAAGGCAGATGCTCAACCACTGAGCCACCCAGGTAACCCAGTAAGATAGTCACTGAAGAATGGTTAAGCCGTGGCTATAAGAATTGGATCATTTAGCTGTGCTCAAGAGGGAAAAAAAAGCAACAATTTTAAGTGCAATAAGAGTTCTCACACTGAATTTGCTAGGTACTCAGGGTGAGGATTCCATATATAAAGAGGATGATGGTCTACAGTCAGTCAGCAAAAGAAAGATTCAGGCCAGAGGAAAACCAAGTACAATGAGTACTGTAATTAGTAAGAATCTATACCATTTTCAGCACTATGTTAATATAGTGAGAAATACTGCAAAAATCAACATTCTCTCAAGAAAATGTTAATTGGGAAAACAAAATAAAAAATAAACACACACACACACACACACACACACACACACACCCCAATGTACAATTTAACACCAGATTTTGTTTTATGAACAATCAATGCTGGAGGATCTCAGAGAAAATCAGATATAAAAAAGAATGTCATGATCGGGCATGTGGAAGTAAGAGAAATAAAGAACAAAGAAATGTAGGGAAAGGGAAGGCAAAGAAGCGGGGTTGATGTAATGCAAAAAAAAAAAAAAAAAGAAATCACTTTTTTTTTTTGACTAACACAAAAAGAATGAGAATACCAGTTTAAAACAAAACAAAACAAAACAGGCAGGAACCTAGCAAAAGGGCCCAGAATGGTGTCATGAAGTGACCCTATCTGTCCAGACAATCTAAAAAGAACTGTTGCAGAGCCCAGTAAACTGGAGAAATGGAATGGAGGATCATCAAGGTTTTAAACACATTCTGGAGGCTGAGAATTTTGATGGGTGGGGTGGGGGCCAGAGGAAGGAGGACGAAAACATGACCTGTCTGTATCTCCTTAACTCCTCCTGCTGAGATGTGACTGTGAGTCCCTGCTCCTTGTGGCACCTGGTAGCTGCTCCAAGCGCTTAGAGTATGTGGCTACAATCAATGGGTCATGATATTCAAAAGGAGACACAAGATATGCATCCTGAACCATCTTTGTAAATCCAAATATCAGAATGAATAGATTTACTTTAAAGTGATATTCTCCAGAAGAATATGAGGTAGCTATTTTATGGTGACATGATGTTCTTCTGAGATTCCACCTGACGCTACAGAGGTCACGAGCTAGCTGACAGTGGTTAGCCTCTCTTCAATCTCACTCACCTTGTTCACCTACACAAGAAAATTACTGACTTTGAAGAAGCACTGCTTTACAGAGGAAACTAAAAGAAATGACCCTGACATTCAGTATTACGAATATCTGGAAGCAAACCCAGCCTATGATTCATTCATTTTCAGAGTTATAGCCACCACTTAGTGGTACAGGGCTGCTTTGGAAACCGTATTTTTGTGTTAGGCACACCATATCACAAAGAAGGAGGAGAAATTATGCACCAACTATAGTTAAAATGCATCAGCTTAAATTTTAGGGAGACGCGGCAAGACTCCTATATTTCTCTATTAAATATATCAAGGATTCTACCTATGGTTTGTTTTACTGCTGCCATAATACTCTTACTTTGGAAATTCAGAAATTTATCACTTAAGATAATTTGCTGGCAGAGTGAGTGGTGGGGACTTTTTGTCAGTAGAAAGGTCAAATAATTTTCCACAATGCACTGCAATTTTTAAGCTTTACAATTTTACTATAGGTGACCCAAGGGAAAGCTCATTATACCGTTATATACAAAAATTACACTGTGAGTTAATGGAATGTGAACGGTAAGGTAGCAGCCTTGTGTGCTGTCCCCCACTGCTTTTTCTGAAATATATAATCTTGGTGGGTTTTGGTTTTCAAATTTGTTTTTCAATAAATGTGGGGAAATTTATCCACATAAAAAGCAAAACCCCGTAACTCACAATGAGGGACTGTTTAATGGGGGGTGGGGGGAACTTCTACGACATAAATGCAAAAGGCTCTTCTAAGGACTATAGCATGCAACAAAGACTTATTAGAGTAAAGCAAAAAAAGTAAGAAAAAAAGTCGACTAACCTAACCCACCTGAGCTCGGCTCACAGGGGTCAATGTCCTCGTCATCGCTGGGACATTCTGCTGAGGCCACAAGGATGTCATCTGTGGTCTGTAAAAGAATCACATAGAGCAGATTAATTGAAAGGGACCTAACAGATATTCGTATCTTTATCCCAATGACAAATGAAACCTCGTTCGTGTTTTCCTGATAGGTTGAGAAACCAAATTCAGTATTTCCCTCCCTGAGGACTCAGAGCCTACATTTTTCGGCCTACTTTGGATCTCTCATGGACGTATTTGCATATTTGTGAAAACCTGATTACACCTTATTTTGCGTAAGGACACGGAAACGGTGGTAGCCAACTTGTAGATAACCATCCATTCCCCCGCACAGAGAAGCTGCACACAGTGGCATACAGAGGTTTAAGACAACCTGGCACAAGCAGATGATTTGAAATTTATTACAACCCTGGAGGGCTACAAAGTATGCATCAGTAGGCTTTATGCAGTCCTTGTACTTGGCTTCCTAAAAGCAGAACAGCTATAACCTTTTATATTCATGACCAGATAGAATTTGATGAATCTTTGAGATATAGCTTGTCATTATTAGGAAACACAGATTAAGTAGAGGATATATTTCACCGACGCATTAAAGGGAAGCAAACATAGTCCATTTGAGGAATTGTATGTGTAGCTTTCACACCTGATTCTTATTTTTGCGATATTCAGGTAGCAGGTATCGTTTCACCATCGTCCTTTCATCATTAAGGTTTTGTAATAAATGAAAAGCGTATGGGGGGAGGATATTTTATGGCAAAAAAGGATAGAGGTGACAGTTTTCTCTGTGACGTTCTAGTTGCTTCATTGCACTTACAGCAAAAAAGATAACCATCACGGTAATAACAAGGAGAGTGTGTAAATCCTAGCAGTAAGCCACATAATCAACACATTTACAAGCACCGAAGGTTGTTCTTTATTGCCACTTACAAGGAGCAGTAAACTCAGCATAGGTATCGCATAGAAATTGTGAAGGTTTACATCATATTTGGCTAACGCTGAAGTAACAAAGAATTCAATGTATAAGACAGAAAACATCTCATTACATTGGCTAAGGATTAAGCGGATTATAGTTGTTTAGATGATACTCAGGACCACAACACTGATGAAGTCCTTATTTAAAAACAGAATTATAATAATATGGATCCTATATTAAAGAAAAAAAGAAACATGGTATGACTTACTTTCATTACAGGAGTACTTAGTATAGTGAGGGAGTAAAGTATAAACAAATAAATGTTAGGAAAATGGTGTCATTTTGAAAAATGATGATGAAGGGTAATACACTTTTGTGACGAAAACTTGGCTTAAAATTCTTTCAAGGTCAGGGTCTTTACTGAAAAATAATTTGTTCAGATGCTAACATTTCATGATGTAACTCTAGATAAACACAAGCATTTAAATAGCATTTTGACATGGTTTCATGTTATTTTGCTCTTAATTCCCCTGAGAGATAGTTGGGCGACTGGATTGGTTTATTTTGCTCTGTTATTTTAAAAGAGGAAGTTCTAAGTTATCAGTTTTCCTGGAATCGTAACTGTTCATGTCAGTGATAACTACCAGCAATTGGTGTTATGGTCACGCAGGTATCTTTCATTAAAGTGAGCTTTAAAAGGCAAAACCCATCCTCCTTTTGGCACCAGCACATTTTGCAGGATAACATCCAAACTGACTTGATAATAGCAAGTTATTGGATTATGAGGTCTTGCAGGTCAATTGTTCCAATTCACTTCAGACAGATTATCAGCTTTTTAAAGAGCCAACTTCAAGTGGAAAGCTACTTCTTTCTCAACCACAGTAGATACTCTTTGAAGTTACCTTCAAGGTTACAAGAGAAATTTCCCATTTCCCTTGAGGAATTGTAACTATATTGATGAAATCAGTATAGGGTTGTTGTTCTGTACTTGACAGGGGGAGGAGGAGGATGGGAATAAATTCCTTTATCCTGTGCCTCTCATCCCAGCAGTGATGCTGCCCCCTTTCTCTTCCTTCACCTGAGACTGGACGGGCATTTGGCAATGTCTGGAGTCATTTTAGGTTCAGCTGGACTGGGGGCTGGTGGGGGGCTGTCTGCTACTATTCAGAATCTAATGAGCAGAGATGAGGGAAGCAAACATCCTAAAATGCACATGACAGCCTTTCCACAACAAAGGATGTTTTGAGCCACAATGTCGATAGTGTGGAAGTTGTGAAACTCTACTTTAAAAGTGTCAAACTGGTTCTGAGCCTCATTTTTCTCATCTGAGAAAATATAGCAAAAGAGGGCATAATAGTCCTCTTGTAAGGATTAGTCAGAAAAACTACCTAACATAGGACCACGTTGTAAACGCTTACAAAGGTTGTGATATTATCAACATTACTGTTACTATTTCAAGCAATGTAGCACCGATTTAATCTTTTTTGCACTATATTTATAGATAATATGATTTTAGATATTGAACCAGAAGTTGTACAGGAGAATTATTCTCAACTTTTCAGATCTCATATTAATACTTATATTAAAATACAATAGATACATTGGTACTTTGTTGAACTAAGCTTCCACCTTTTACTGCCTAGGTTTACATTCTGAATTAGAAATCAAACATCAAATATAAATAATGAAGGCTGCTTCTTAAAATAAACTCATGGGCAAAAAAAATGTGTGTGACTCAGTGGATAGTGTTTCATGAAGACTAAATTATTTAGGGCACACAAGTTAAATTTTATTTTAAAAGTTGACCTATTGGGCAGCCCAGGTGGCTCAGTGGTTTAGTGCCACCTTCAGCCCAAGGCGTGATCCTGGAGACCTGGGATGGAGTCCCACGTCAGGCTCCCTGCATGGAGCCTGTTTCTTCCTTTGCCTGTGTCTCTGCCTTTCTCTCTATCTGTGCCTCTTGTGAATAAATAAATAAAATATTTTTACAAAAAGTTGACTATTTTCTACATTTCCACAGCACACAGAAAGTGTGAGAATGTTCTCAGTGTTATCTTTCGCGAAACACAGTACCTAAAATAACAAAAAAAGGTCATAAAATAAATAGTACCTTCTATAGCCCTCCTACAGTAGAAAAAAAATCACTGTACAAATATGACCCTACTGTAAAACCATATTTTAGTTTTTAATGTGCTTTTCCTGATATAATGAATATATGTTCTTGTTTTCCATATTTCTTCTCTCAGAAATGGAAAACCAGCAATAGTCTTCTGAATAAGAGATCTCAAATCAATAGATGCCTTGACAGAAATCATCACTCTACAAAAAATCAGGAAGTAGCTCAAGTGTAGGAAAAAAAAATCAAATTTCATTTCAGAGGCTGAATTAACTGAACAATCTTCTAGCCAAAGCTGTGTAATTTAAATTTAATTCACTGTGTTTGGAACTGCCTCTCTATGACACACTGTTGGGAGAGTGGTAGAAAGAAACTCAAATATGTCACATTAATCAATTCTATTCTTCAGTATACTTTCCCTGATGTTTATAACCTTTTTCAGAAAAGAGACAACCTGCTGAAAGAGACAGAATAGTAATCAAGCAAAAGCATTAGCTTTGCATAACTGTCCATTTAGATAAATGTCCCTAACTATGTATTTAACCTCTCACAGGTCAAAGTGCAATGCTGTTCTTCCCTAATTCAGAGGCCTGTACATTCACATGGCAAGCATCTTGTTCAAAATGTCTACTAAAAATACCTAGGTTTTCCTTCGCTTTAGGGTAAAAAAAAAAATGATGTGGACAGAATTCAAGAAATAAAGGCACTGAAACTTAATTCATCATGCTCTATGGGAAAACACCAACATGTTATAGGATACAAAAATGTAATCAGGATGGGGGAGAAAGAATGTGTATAGCAAGAAATTAAACCAACTCATTTAACTTATTGGACAGCCAGAGTTATTAAGAGAGACACCATTTGGTGGGTGAGAAAGTAGAGAAACTGGTGTATTTTTGTTCCTTCTTACTTACTTACAGGCACCACCCCCCCAACTTTACTGTTGGAATTTGCATATTTACTTGCTATCACTTTTTAAAATACAGCACAAATGCATATCTGGGTGGCGAAAAGATATGATGAGAGGAGAGGTAAACTTAGTGTGTAAGGTTATATCTCTACTAAGAACAGTCTGATGAAAAACACCTACAAGAAAACTCTATCAGGACAGACCTGCTTTGTTGAGGAAAAGAACAAACTCCCACCATGCAAAAGGATGTCCACTATGAATTTGATATCCACAAAGAAATTCATAATTTACTTTAAAATTGTGATTGAAACTTTGTTTCTAAACAGCAAGAGTTTATCTGGCCATATATCCAAACACAATTTTGAAAAATATTGTCTCAAGCAATGGTGCTTCCTTGTATAGCAGGATTTAGCCTAATGTTTCACTACTCTGGTGGATATTTAAATTGAATTGTTTGAGCCAATGATTAAGTTGAGAATGGAGCTAGCTAACATGAGACATGTTTTGCTAATTGATGGACATTTGTTCTTGCTGATACTTTTTTGTCTGTGTGAAGCTGTACTGGAGGAGAAAGCATTTGTGTCTGGCTTTCAGGACTGAATCTGATCGTCTCTCCAGAAAAGATTTATTGCTAGGCATGTTTCCATGAAGAAAAAAAAGTCAGGATTCAGAATTAGTGTTACAAATTGCCCAAGCCAAGGTCCAGTGCATTGCACTGATAAACCTATAAGACAAGAGGTTTCTAGGGATTGGGAGAAGTGACAATTTTCAGGAGGAAAACTGCAGGAAAAATAACGCAGTTGTAATACGTGTATACAATTTCCAAACCATGGGTCAATTTGGGCAAATCAAGCCAATAAAGAAATAAATCAGATTGGTAATTTTAGTTTATTAACAACCCTATTAAAGGTGCAAAATGAGTTTAGACACTCCGCATAGATTTCATGGTAGTTTCCATGATCTCAATCAAGCTTTTGGTTCTTATTTGTGAATTATTTCTTGAGTAGTAGATGCCATATAAAGATGTCAATCCCATGGCTAGCTAATCTAATGAGAATAAAAGCAATGAACTGTGATCCAATGTGTGAAGCATGAATTTTTAGCTTCAGCATATGAATAACAAAAAAAGTGAGGATCAATTAGTTACCAACAAATATAATACACCTCATCTATGCATAGCATTTTCTGATGGGCACAAAATATGGTCACTACCTAGCAGGGTATAAATTGTGGTTACTACCTGCAAATAACTTATTGTGCCTACTCAATTCTAAAGCATAGGAACAAATCACTCACTGATACAAATAACAATCAATTCAATTTAAAGGGCTTGTTTTTCTTGAAGTGCAGCAGTGCTCCCATAACTATTACTTCATTAAGTATTCACCAACAACATGTTTATGCAGAATGCTAGTGGAGGTGCTATTATTCTGAGCATTATAGTTAAGTGCTTGCTCTAAAAAAATAGCATTTGTACACTCATTTACCCAATTTGAATGTTTGAACATTGGCATTCATGAATATTTAGGGCAAAGCTTAAATATATCTGAAAACAGCCAGCTTTCACATTTCTTTAATGTTTTTTTTTTTTTCCCAGTTGATGCCTTAGGTTATTACAAAAAGTGACCATAAATCAGCTGTCTGCTTGGGGAAAAGACAGACTTGAAAGCCATTCAATTTTCTTCAAAAATTTTTTGACTATTTAAAATGTATGCAATGGCTCCAGAACAGTAAAAGTGGGTTGGATAGAAAAACTCCATCATGGAAAAGAGATCACATCTTACTATTTTAATATGCATTTTTATATGCATTTGATATTGGTCATCCTAACAGGCAAAACTCAAAGGGGAAGTTAGGAATGAGGAAATAATGTCACAAAAAGTAAATATAAATAAAGGAAATATGGAAGAAGGAAAAGAACTACATTTCTGCTTAGTCAAAAAAAGAACATCATATTTTAGTAAAGTTATGCAAAGTAGCAAAGCTGCAAAAAAGAAACCTGGTGTCAGAAAACCTGAAATTAAATTTATATTTTAAAAAAGGTGGTATATCTCTCGTACAACTTCTTTAAGCCACTGATGACCTTTATGCTCATATTGCATTTCCATTTTTAGCCAAAGCAATGTCAGAGAACTGGCCAAAAGATAAAACTAAAGCACAGTGTAAATTTTCAGATAGGTATTGTAATAATCTGTTCTTTTGGATTCTTGTTAATTAGAATTTGGGGATATAAGACCTGTGAAGACTGCTGGTAGTGAAGCAGAGGTTCTAAAGGGGAAACTGGAATACGCATGTGATCTGTTCCCTCTCTACTTGATGTGCTTTGGGACAAAGCACTTTCTGAAATATGTTTGGCCATTTCCAAATTAAATGAATACTGACAGATGTTTACAATGCAAATCTAGGCTTTTAGCTGAGTCAATATGAATCTCTACTCCAACTATTATGACTGAATGAACTAATTTAGTCACACAGGTTGAACTGAAAATCCTTACTGATAATAATGCCAAAACAGATTTTTTTATCATTGTAAAATGCCACTGATGGAGAGTTCCAACTAACATGTCTCCAAAATTCAAGCTTTCATTGTTGGGCATTTAACATGTTAGAGGTAGAACCATGGTTGAGTCAAGCAGTCATACATCTCTTGCAACTGGGCCAGACCTTAGTGATCGTCAGTCTAAACTCTTCATTTTACGTATCAGGAAACAGAAGCTCTAAAATTGTTTTTGTCTGAACACAATTACAGTGCCAACTGACGGCAAAAGTATGAGACTAAACTGACCTCAATAGATTGTAATTGTCTCTTATCCTAGCCCAGATGACTTGTATCTATCCATTCACCATCCATCCATCCAAAACCATTTTGCTCTTTCAAGGATATGATATGCTCTATAAAGATACATGATGAACTACACGTAAGATATATTAAAAGGTGGCAAAGGAGATTATTGGATTTTAGACCAATAGCCACTAAAATTGTCATAAAGAAAACACACACAGCTAATAAAGGCACCACTTGATATGACAGCTCATTAAATAGAGAACAACATGAATGCTAGTTCATGTTATAAAAATCCAAATACTGATGTAATAGTAGTTATAAAAATCCAAATACTGATGTAATAGTAGTTACTCTGAAGTGGTGTAAACCCTGAATTGTTTATTTACTTGTTGTAAACTTTTCTTAACTTATGTGTTTAAAGACTTTTTAACATCACATCTCTTGTTTTTACACAAAATGCATAACTAAATTTTGGGGGACAGAAAGAAATATAAATTGTTTAATATTTTTCTACCTCTTCTTTCTTCTTGACTTAGAACATTGCAGGCCATTTTGGCTACAAGATTAACTCAATAAGGGGTACCTGGGGGTTCAGTTGGTTAAATTGGACACTTAATTTTGGCTCAGATCTCAATCTCATGACCTGAGAGATTGAGCCTTATGTTGGGCTCCATACTCAGCTCAGAGTCTGCTTGAGATTCTCTCCTCTCCCTCCCTTTCCCTGCACTCTCTCTCAAAACAACACCAACAACAAAAACCTCAATGAACTCTCTTTGTCCCTTTTCTCATTAATCCACCAATGAAAACCCTTCCAACTTCCAAGTTCTCCCTTATTAACTACTATTTTCACAACATAAGTGCTAATGAGATCCTTATTTTTGTCTCTCTCACGCAACCGCCATTTGGGTTCTGTCAAACTATCTCTTATTATATCCTGGAAATAAATAAATGGAAGTGGTCATTTATTAATAATACTGGCTACAATCTAGAAATGCATTCATTGATAAGGGCAGTCTAATTTACATGATGATCCTGGAATTAGAAATTCAAAATCAAAGATATAGAAAGAACCAAAGGAAGCTAGCTATCCAAAACAATTCTTTCCTACTGGGTAGTACCAAAACAAATGTCTTTTTGATAGGGCTTTAACCTGGGAACATATGAGAACTTCTATTCCACAAGGTGCTTGGAGTATGGAACAGCAAGAAATAGGGATGTGGTTGGAAATGAGGATGACTTAGTTAACAGAAAATTAATTTTCTGATTTTTTTTTTGTCCTATGAATTGAATATATGTAAGGTTCTAAATTGGGTGCTCCCAAATAGGCCAATGTAATATATGTATTATATATGTAATATATATAATATATAATATATAATGTTATGCATGTAAGTATATACTATACATATTAATATATATACTATATATGTATATCTAATCATTTGAATATGTGAATCATAATAACTTCTCTATCTCACTGGAATGTTGTGGGGATCAAATTTGATAGGAAATACGAGAATTCCCATGATGCAGTGCTTATATGTTATTATTACAATTAATAAGGAATTATTTTTGTCCCTTATATGACACTATGAAGAATAGTTCTGGGGAGAGCTTAAAGAGAGCAGCTGACTATCTACTTAACTGCATAACTTTCACTTTCATGTCCTGAAATCCTTTTGTCTCCTCAATTGAATAGGATCTGTTTCATCCCAATAGTCTCTCACATAAATGCTACTATTCTTGGGCTGATCCCCTTTATACTAGGATAGGATTCATTTCGGCATTGCTTATTTAGGGTAAAGTATAAGACAGGTAGTACCAATCCCCAGCTGACACTGTCATTCCTCCTCTCCAGGCTTGATCTCCTGGAGAGTCACCACACAGATGCAGGGACACTGGAGTCCTTTTGAGTTCTCCTTACTCACTATCCTGGGACCTAAAAGATGGGGACTAGATTTTCTTTATCTCTATATCCACTGTTACTTCTAATGTACGCCCTATTTCATCTAGAGCATTTAAATGAGCAGATAAGTAGGAAGAACAGATCACTTAGCAAACACTGTTAATAAAAGGAGAGAGAGAAAAAGAAGGGAACAGGGGAGAAGAGGAGATGTCCTTTAGGTGTGATCCCAGCCACACAATGCTCCCTAGTATAGCGATTGTATTTGTAGTTATAACATGACACTGCTTATGCTTGTATCTTCTGTATAGATTAATAAAACACTAATAAACTAACAACTAATAATATACTGATTAAATATACTAATTAACTATTAACTAATGATATACTAATTAAATATTTTCTTAGTATATCAAAATATTGCAGGTATTTGCCCTTCCAAATTATGCAGAAGTCTAAAAGTCTGGGAACCACTTATGTGTATATTTTAATTTATTTTGTGTACCTCAGTGGGACACAGTTTATGTCCACAGTTAGCACCCCCAGAATATCTGTCACAAGAGTCCAATAGAGTTAATTTAAAATGTCATCACCATTGCTTGTGGTGAATTGTTTTATATTGTAAATATATATTAACAATGTAATATACCTTAAATGCATACGATTTTTATTTGCCATTTATACTTCAATAAAGATGGAAAAAAAGTCATTACACTCTAAATCTGATTTATCTTCTTTAAATGTCGCAACATAAAGACTTTTATGAAAATAAGTACAATTATGAAAATTAAATTAATAAAGTTGAAAGTACATGATTCATTTTTATTTTAAAAATATAAGAAATATTACACATGATACTTAAATTGGTAGAATCATGTCCAATAGCCTTAATTCCTGACGGCCATCTTCTCTAAGCTCACTACACTGAGGTATATGTTTGTCACAATTGCTCATTTATAACAGTTCATTAGGTCTCAAAATAAGAATGAGCAAGTATAGATTATTTTCCAGGAATATGACTGCTAAGAGTGGGAGATGAGAATTGTGGCAAAAATCACACTTTTTCAAAGACTTTATCTGCCTCTAACATCTCTAGAAGTGACAATGAAACTTTATAACTGGTTTCCACATTATACCTCCTGGCTGGAAATTTATGGTAGAGAAATAGCAAGAAGTGATATTATCTTTAACTGAAAGGAGAGAATTACTGGAAGTTAGAAAGAAGGAAAAGCTAAAAATGTCTTGCAATAAGTTGGTCTGCCTGTTTTTATGAAGCAGTCCTGCCCCTTGAGAAAGTAGTAAGATATAGACTGCTTTATAGAAAAAAGGGAGAAAAAATAGTTAACTATCATTCTAGGTGCTCCTTGCCTCAAGTCTGCACCTCTCCCCTGAACTCTACTGCAATAGTCTTTCTTTGTAAATATTTTTGTTTGACTGTAAAGAAACTATACCTCTACAATGTTACAATATCTAACTATAAGATGAAAGTCTTATTTTCTTCCTGAAATAAATTACATAAAGGTAAGGGTTGGCTGAGACCAGCCTTCAAATTCAGACCAAGAAATATGTGTGGGACAGAACACAAATTGAGATCTTTTGACTGATTCTTCCATGAGTTCTGCTCATTCATTAAATTCATTCATCCACTTACAATCATTCATTGAATACGTTTGATTAATAAGGAGTCATGCAGAGAAGGAATATAACAGAGTTAGACATCCCTATCTTGAATTGCATGGAGAACTTCAGATGTACAACAAATGGAGGCTGTCTATGAACAGAAAGTTGCTCTTTGACCACTGAGCATTGAAGGAGTATAGGTGTGAGAGCTAGGCAGATAGGGCTGAAGTCCCAGCTGCCGCTTATTAGCTGAGTGAATTTGGGAAAGTTCCTTAACTTCTCTAGATTTCTTCCTAAGTACAATGAAGTGATTTACACTTATTTTGCAAGACTATGAAGAGTATTAAGTTCTCTAGGGCTAGGGATGCCTGGGTGGCTCAGTTGGCTGTCTAGCTCTTGGTTTTGGCTCAGGTCATGATCCCAGGGTTGTGGGATTGAGCTCCACATGGAGCCTGCTCCATGCACGGAGAGAGAAATTCTCTCTCTCCCTCTCCATCTTCCCCTCACCCCACTGCATACTCTCAAAAGGAAGGAAGGAAGGAGGGAAGGAGGGAAGGAAGGGAGGGAGAGAAGGGAGGGGAGGGGAGGGAAGGAAGAAAGAAAAGAAAAGAAAGAAAAGAAAGAAAAGAAAAAGAAAGATGAAAGAAAGAAAGAAAAGAAAAGAAAGAAAGAGAAAAAAGAAAGAAAAAGAAAGAAAAAAAGAAAGAAAGAAAGAAGAAAGAAAGAAAGAAAGAAAGAAAGAAAGAAAGAAAGAAAGAAAGAAAGAAAGAAAAAGAAAACCTTTTAAAAAATTCTCTAGGGATAGACAGGCCCTGTCTAGCACAGTAGCTGGCACTTAGAAAATGTTCTGACGATATTACGTAGTCACAGCTGTCTCTGTACACATTCTCATTTTGCTCTCCCTGCAACACTGGAGGGAGGGTTGTGTGTAGCACTGGACTCCTGAGATCTTTAGACACAGATATTCTCTTCACAAAGGACGTGCAATTTCTGACTTAAATCCACACTTCCATGTTTAAACATTCTGTAAACAGAGCAAATTATATATTTGATATGAGAGCACTTTTTAAGACATCTAAAAAAACATCACATCATCAATACTTGGAAAAGCCAGGGAGTTCTTTTCTCCCCAGCTGTGTGATATAACCAAAAATCGTCAAATTGAAGAGTTGAGAAACTCCTTAAGGTGTCTCTTCCAGTTGCCTTATGGTAAAGAGTGGAAAAGTGTAATGTGGCCCGGTCAGGTGTGCAGGATCAAATCGCTGCCTGGCTTGGCCTTGGGCTCAGAACAAGATCCTGCCTCCTGGCTCTTCATCCAGTTGGCATTCCCCTCCCTCCATTGCTCCCAGTTTCATGTTTGGAAAGTACAAATAGCAGCCTTTTTAATTTGCTACTTTTTCCAAGTTTCTCAAACATATTTGCCTTTTTCAATTGTGCTCTAAGTTTTACTGAAAATTTTTGGCAAGTCCTTTGAGAAATACCAGGGAACAGCATCCACTGACATTGCCCTGAGCTGCCCGACCGAGGAGTACTCAGCAGCCCCTACAAAGGCCATGAAGAGCTGCCTGGAAAAAAAAAAAAAAAAAAAAAAAGCATGCTCGTTGTGAGAATTCTACTCATTGTCTTCTGCTGAGGCCTAGGAAGGAGCTTCATTAGGGAGCCTGCCTTTGCGAGCACATTTCTTTAGGTGAAATCTTGACTGAACTTTTCGCACCAGTATCTGAGAGTTCTATTTGGTTATGCCATTGTCTAATGACCTCTTCCTCTTCAACTACTATGCACACCTTACTATTATTATTTTGGCCATTAAAAACATTGTGATAAGTAAAGCTCATGTGTAAAACCCTTAGATGGCTAAGTGACCAACCATGTCCTCTCCCAGACAGCTCTTCTCTCTCTAGCCTTGCATTTATAGTTAGTTCCACTAAGTTCCTATTCCTTTCCTCCAAGTTGCTAGCATACTTCTCCCCATTGGATGTACCTTTTTCCTTTGCCTGCAACCCCTTCCCCCGTTCCCTTCATTCTCATTACCAGGATGCCTGCTGATTAAGAACGGTAAGTAAGCTTTCTATTCACGCATGCACGAAATGTCATTTGCCATCATGAGAACTTTTGAAATCACAGAAATGTCCCCTTTTAACCAGAAGGTTCAGAAGACAAGCTTTTCCTGATGGTTTCATATCACTGTAAGGAACATCTGCACCTGTAACAAAGCGGTGATCTCACAACGCTTGAGCGTGTATGGCCGTGCCCTACACCATGGACCCTCGCACTCTTCTTTCATTTCTTAATCAATGCCTACTCTTACTAGCTTTTCTCTTTTGTCTATCAATGTCAGCCTTTACAGACACCCTTTTCCCTTTTCAAACTCACTCCTTTGATCTGCTTTGAGCTGGAAATCCAGATAACCAAGGTTCTCTAACTATTTTGAGAAATAATAAATGGGCTAAACGAAAAAGAGGGCTAGAGAAGCTCTCTAATAGGAAAGCTTAGGTGCTTTAGAGCACTCAGTCAAGGCCCATGGCTGAACACCCACAGACATGTTAGTTTCCACAAAAAAAAACAATGTTCCTTCTGCAGGTAGTGCATTTATTTCTAAGTCACTGCCCAGTAACATTTTTTACTATGATGATTCTCAAATAGGCTTTTTTATTTCATAAAGTCCGAGGAAACTTATTGGAACTAGACTCTACATACCTCAATCTATTTTCCAAGATCTAATCAAATAGAAGCCAAGCCTTGTTTAGTGTTTCACTGAGTCTGCTGGGAGAGAGATGAGCCATATAATAAGGAAGATGGCTGCCTTATTGTCTTTGACCACCAAGCTACCTGAAAGACTGGAGGGTATTTTTGATTGTACTTACAGGTGGAACTGATGCTGCCATGCAAGGATTTAGTTATATTTATGATTCATTCTGTATTCTGAATACAGAGAGAGATATTGTCTGTGGAAGCCCCTTTACTGGTTTCCAAGAAAAAGCTTTTCACTTGACAAATTGAGGAGTATTGGTACTTATTATGGGATCTTGTAACACTGCTCCTAGTGATTTGGTGCAGTGAGCACTAGAGCCAGAGTTTAAATCTGGAGTTATGAGAACTTGGATGATCCATTTAACCTCTCATTTGTAAAATGGGAAGGATGCATTATGAGTCTCTGCAATGTAGTTGTAAGAATTAAGAAAATCATGATCAATTAAGTGCTTAACACCGTTCTTGGTGCGTAAATAAATAAATCTTAGCTCTTCTTGCCCTCATTACTATTATACAAGACAGGCTCATGTTACCTAGCATGCCAGGAGGCAGCATGTTATTCAGTAAAGTGGGCAAAACCCCAATATCCTAAAAAACACAATAGGTAGACTATCTACATTTACCCTTGCCTAGAGTATTGCGAAGTAGGAGGAGAAAAAAGGCCAAATATTGCATGAAGAATGCAAATGTACTTTTCCCTTGAATGTTCTATTTTGCTTTTCAACTTTCAAACTCCACTTTATTTCAAAACATACTCCCAACCATTCCAAAGCATTTTCAAGTTGGAAAGGCTTCTTTTTTTGTTTCACAATAAGCTAACTGCAGGTGCAAACTCGAGGGAGACAGACCTTGGAAATTTTAAGTATGTTGCCATGGCAATGGTTTGCAAGAATGTGTATTAGTTTCATCTTAGCTCTCAAGCATTCAACTGAGTTCATATGTGGAGGTTCAAATTGCGAGGCACACAATGTTTGCCATTCATTGTGTCTTGAAAGGCTTGGAAATAACTGTCTCTGTTGCTTATAGCAACTAGAAACCACAAAATACTATCTATCTATCTATGCAAATACAGAGATCTAGTCATTCATTATCTGCTCTTAGCTGGCCATCTTCACTATTTTGGCTGCTCTAAGGGAGGCTGCATATATAAATTCAACAATAATCACTCTCCCCATTATTGTAAACAAAGTTGCACTCTCAATATGGATTAACTATAGAAATTTTCTACTGAATTTTCATAATAATTTTCTCATTCAAAATGAACATATCCCTAAAGAAGCATGATAATTATTTAGGGATGCTCAATTAAAGCAAACTATCAGTCTAATGAATTGTGGAGGATCTTTTTAAAAAAATTCCAATCCTGGTATCCCTGGGTGGCGCAGCGGTTTAGCGCCTGCCTTTGGCCCAGGGCGTGATCCTGGAGACACGGGATCGAGTCCCACATCGGGCTCCCGGTGCATGGAGCCTGCTTCTCCCTCTGCCTGTGTCTCTGCCTCTCTCTCTCTATGTGACTATCATAAATAAATAAATTTTTTTTTAAAAAAAGGTCCCATCCTATAATGCAGGAAAGAAGATGAAATCTCTAATTCTAGTCATTAAACTAAATGCCCCTCCCACCCCTGAAAATGCAATATCACCAGTACCTTCACCACCACCACCATCACCAAGAAGATATACAAAAAAAAGGAATTTTATCTTATTTGAACCGTCACTACCTCAATTGTTCTTAAATGGTTTGGTTGATGCTTCTAAATCCTAAATCCTCCACAATGGTTTCATGATTCATGGGCAATAAAAGCAGTGTTTCTTGACAAAAGCATTTTTCCCTGTAAATGGAATCCATAGAACGCTAAAAATGGAAAGTTTTAAAGCTATCTATTTGGTATAAGAAATAATTCTTAACACATTCTCTTCAAGTTATAAGTCTCTTTCCATCTAGAATTATACTCTGCAAATAAAGTCAATATTTAAAAAAAATCATTCACTAGCAAAAAAAAAAAAGCTGGATTTAAAATTACATATTCTTTAGTGTTTCTAGCAAAAGCTTTTGCTGCAAATGATCCATCATGATACAAAGTGCCCTGCGTTTTAAAATGAGGCCACAAGGGACCCCACTATCTCCTGCATTTGGTTACTGACAAAACCTTCACAAAAGTGTTATTAGCTACCAAAGCCTGGCAGTTATTTGAAATTCACTTTGCTGCTTTAACTTTGACCCATCTTCCAAAACACCACACACACACACACACACACACACACACACACACACACACACTCTAACTCTCCATACTCCTTGATTTAATGGCTTGTTGATTTACTTTAAAACTGCAGTGGTCCTCTCCTCCTCTCTCCCATTCTAAAAAAGCCTACAGGAATGCTGGAATTAAACAAATGAGAACACAATAATTAGCTATGCAAACTGTCAAGTGGATCTAAAAAGAAAAACAACCCGGAAAGCACAACAATCAGCAGTTTCAAGCTTTAACAAGAATCTACATTGAGTTCCCATTTATTTTAAACAAAAATAGATTAGGTCTTTTGAAAAATGTTCACTGCAATTTCCATGGAAATAGGGCAAATCAGCTAATGGGTCTTTTACATCTCTAATTTCTATGATGCTGATATAGTAAAGTCTTTGATCCTACAATCTTTCCAAGTAATTTCTGTTCTTCTATAACCAGATTCATTTCCAAAGTGAGTAGTATTGAAAATTGTTCCAAAGTGGATATGGCACAGGTAAGTGGGTCAAATCACATGCTGTGACCCTCCTAGTTTGCAACCCCCAAAACCTCACCTCAATAGTTTTATAAATGATAGTTATATTAGTAAAAGTGTTAAGGGTGAAATGGAAAGGGAAATGGATTTCTAAACTATCTGGTATGTTTGTGTGTGAATGGGAGAGAAGAGGCATTCAATTCTGTTGATGGAAAGTCCTAATTATATAATGTGTAGCTAAATCTCTGAGATTCTTTACAGATGGCAACTAAGCTAGGTAAGATAACTAAGACAAATAAGAAGGTAGGGTAACTTACCTTCTCCCCTTTAGTCACCATGCTGAATCCCTATGAAGCAACATGGATTACCTGTATCAGATACATGCTTCTTATGAAATACCAGCATTGCTCACACAGACAGTTAATGCTCCTTCGCCTGTTATAAATCCAGTATTATAGGATGAGAATATCTGAGTTTTTTAAGATCCAGAATTGTGATGAAATGGGTCAGTTCAACTAACTTAAAGCTTTTGTTTGCTTCAATTTTCTTATCTTTAAAATTGTAGAACAACAAGTGCCTCGTTTATAAATTGAGAATGAAAGGTGGGATATCTGAAAGTAGTCTGGGAGAGGACACAGCATTCTGAGCCAACTAGAAATTCAAAAATTACTTAAGCCCTTGACCTGAGGGAAATCACTCTTCATTCAATGTAAGTAGTTTAGAGTGAATGACCCCTTAGGTCCCTTTAAAATGTAATAATCAAGGGTAACACAAGAAGTCTTGTGGTAATGGTACTGCTAAGTTTGATTGTGGTGGTGGTTACAAGAAGCTCTACAGGTGATGAAGTTGCACAGAGCCACATACACACATACACAAGCACATGTGTAATTAGTGAAATCTGAAAAAGCTCTGTGATTTATAGCACTATTAATATTCTGGTTTTGATATTGGACTATAGTTGTGTAAGATGTTAACTGGGGGAGAAGTTGGGTAGAGGGTGTAGGGAATCTCCCTGTATTTTCTTTGTAACTATCTGTGAATCCATAATCATTTCAAAATTACAAGTCTTAAGAGTATATAAGTATATGCATACATACATAAATAATAAAAAATAACAATAAATCTTCAATTTCATGAAATGCCTTGGAGCCACAGATGAAACAAAAATATACAGGACTTCATGGTTTATCAAGGAAGTCAAATTTATTGGTTCCAAACAATGTACTTTCCAGCTAAATGTGACAGTTTTTATCTAAAACAATTAGTGGTTTTAAGGTACTTAGAATATTGACTATTTCACCATGATTTGAAGTAAAAAAAATTGTCACATGATGGGTTATTACTAGTAATACCATTTTTGCCTATCCTTTTACCATTTATCTTTGAATATTGAATCCTAAGGATTAAGATACCAAATAACTAATAATTTCAACCACAACAAATACTGTACCTTTGATTTAAAAAAAAAAATTAAACCAAAATATAAAAAACTAAACAAAACCGGCACAATTGAAAAGGAAGTATCAGGGCTTTACTAAAAACTAAATTCTAATACTTATATCCTGAGGACTCTAGTTTCTGCCCATTTAACTACTGTTACAATGAGTAATCTTACTTTCCATTCCTTAAATCTACAGAATCCTAGTCATCTAAGAATTAGATATATCTCCTTCCTTTTATTTATTTATTTTTAATATGGGACTTGAACTTACAACCCTGAGATAAAGACCTGAGCTGAGATCAAGAGTCAGATGCTTAACCAACTAAGCCACCCAGGTGCCCCTCAATAT
This sequence comes from Canis aureus, assembly GCF_053574225.1. NCBI lineage: Eukaryota > Metazoa > Chordata > Mammalia > Carnivora > Canidae > Canis > Canis aureus. Next base: position 54,416,178 of record NC_135621.1, read on the forward strand.
ATTTCCTTTCAGTGTCAGAGAATCCACTTGGTTCTCCTGACTTCCATGAGGTTTAAAAAGAATGGCTAGTGACTTAGCAATTTCATACTCATATATATTCAAATCTGATTTTTAAGTGACACAAATGGGGTGGAAGAAAGAAATAGATGCTAGGAGCATCCCTCTGCTAGAGATAAATTAAAAGAAGAGAGACAAAACAAACAGGAAATTAAAAAAAAAAAAAGAATAAGCCTAAGAAGGAGAAAAGGAGAGAAAAAGTTTCTTCCACCTATGTTTGGAAAGTGGCAATGTGTTTCAGCTCATTTTACAAGTGACATCAATGACGGAGGTCTTTCAGACTTAGGAAAGTAGGATTAATGTCTCACTCAGTGAGATGTGAAATAGGTGTTGGTTTCAAAATTTTAGAAAGGTAGGCTTAAGAGGAAAAAAGCATGAGAATATATACAAGTGAAAATAAGACAATCTATCACACCAGCTCTGCTCCAGGACTAACCAACTAAACTCAGTCTTTATGCTTTAGCTCTCTGTGGCAGCAAACACCCTGCTCTTCTTAAATACCAAACCTTAAGACACAGAACAGAAATTTGGCCGGTACAGGATTTTCCTGTCCTTGAATATTTTTCACCAACTAATACAAGATAAAACAAATAGAGGCAGTTTCTCAATGACTTTAACTAAAATGAGCCAAGAATGATGAGTTATCACATGAAATCCTGTCAGAACACATGCATACTTACCCCAAAATTAATTCTATTGGTTACAGTATATTTAAAGTGGTAAGAGGAATTACTCCCAATAAAAGAATAAAATAGATAATAAGTGATTATCCAAGAAAGACACTAAGTGGGGGAAGTTGATCACATGTTCCAGAGCTGCCGTAACAGAATCCAGGCCTATACTTCAGGTGGCCATAATGAAAGGAGCCTACTGAGAAGTGTGGGTTACCACACACCTTGTAAAACCTTCCCCCCTTCCTTTACTTTCCCTGGTGCTTCAGGGCTTCTTAAGCTTTGCAGGGTCTAGAGTATGCTTTTTAGTTGAAGTGTTTAGGGGCACCTGGATGGCTCAGTGGGTTAAAGTGTCCACCTTTGGCTTGGGTCATGATCTTGGGGTCCTTGGGATGGAGTCCTGCAGCAGGCTCCCAGATCAGTGGGGAGTTTGATTCTCTCTCCCTCTGCTAGTGTTCTCTCTCTCTCTCTCTCTCTCTCATTCTCAAAAATAAAATCCTATTCATTCATGAGAGACACACAGAGAGAGGCAGAGATACAGGCAGAGGGAGAAGCAGACTCCCTGCGGGGTGCCAAATGCAGGACTTGATCCCAGGACTCTGGGATGATGCCTTGAGGCAAAGGAAGATGCTCAACTGCTCAGCCACCCAGGTGTGCCTTCATAAGTAGAATCTTAAAAAAAAATAAATAAATAACACTGAAGTATTTCAAGCTGTGTCTGGAAGTCAAATCTATCATATCATGATTTTAAAAGTTAAACCTCTACTGTATATATCAAGTGGTACTCCGAAATGTTGGTTTCCCAGAACATCCACAAATTCTGTCTATGTTTAGATGCTGATAGCAAATAGAAAAGAAAAAATTAAAAATGCAATCACTGCACCTTCCATATATTAGGAAGTCTTGAAATTATAAACGTCTAAATTCTAATTTCATTTGCCTGTGTCTAAAAATATTTCCCTGCTAATCACTTCAAATTACTATAGACATTTTGCAAGCTCTCTTAGATTTTATATAAAAATTGTGAACATCCATAAAAATAATGTGTCGTGCACATCTAACCTTTTGTTCCCAATATAGGCCCACTTTCTTTTTTATGTTTATAGAGAAATGCTTACAAAGTCTTGTTCTCTGAGGATCTCATTTGGCACTTATCAAATGTATTTTTTCATAGATCTTTATCAGTGATGAGAATTTTTCTCAGACTGTGTTGTTGATTGCTTATGTCACCACTTTTCTTTCCACTTCCATTAGAAGCCACAGGGTACCTTACTTCTTAAAGAAGAATGTGAGACTGATTTGGGGATGAAGGACTTTTAGTCTAGAGTATGCACCACTTTATAAAATATTTATTGATATAAAACCTAAAAATATACACGGTAGGTACAGTATTCACGTGGCTAATTATTTAGTAGATTCAGCCCATGATTTTACACCACAGGGTTCTTATTAGGAATAGCAGAAAGGGAATAAGAGTTTCTTGACACATGGTAATAAATATTTTCACTTACAATGAATAATTCAGCTCTTTTGGCATTCACTGTATGAAAAATAGATTTGAAATAATTTCAAGGTCTCTTAGCAAAGGTAGAGGTTTTGGCACACTAGAACAGGCAGTATGGGGCTCCTTTCCTTTGTTTTCACAGAATTTTCCTTGCTTTTGTGGTGCACACACTACAAAATTTTTCCACATTTGTTAAGATGATGTTGAAATGAAAAGATATTGTTTCTTCTATAGCATTTCCTTCAGCGACTTTCTAGAATTCCAAATCACGAATTCTCTGAAATTTACCAGCCTTGCCCAGAGAATGCTAATGAGCCGCTATATTCTTGATTATGGAAATGGAAAAGGAGCTTTCCCTCAAATTAATGCTAGCCAAAACTGGAATTATTCTCACGCTAATTTCAAAATGAAAATTCCCATAAGGAAATTACATATAAAAATTCATCTAAAACTTCAGGGAGATGATTCAACAAAATGAAAAGCAATCTATGTTTTAAGACCACTTTAAAAACTTTTCTTCTAAAGGAAATTCACATTTATTCACACTCTAAAATCATGAAGTATTAGAGCTATGAAGCCCTCACTTTACAAATATGGAAGTGAAGTATGAGAAAATTAAGCAGTTGGTCTTCATCACACCAAGAGCAATAAAAATTTCTCCAGTGCGATCTCTTTACATAAGTCCATTAAAAGAAAATGTTTTAAGATTAGATAAACCCCCATAATAATCCATTCACAATGGGGCATGTTGAATTTGAGGCAAATTGGGGATGGTTGTAAAGGTCTAATGTTTAGAAGAGCAATATAGGTTGAGAATGGTATAAATTTCCCAAGGAAACAAAAAGGGAATCTCAGACTAACTTTAAAATAAAACCAACATATATAAAGGTGAAAAGAAAAAAAAATAGGCATAAGCAAAAGGACCTTTTTTGGTTAGGGATCAAGTCCCACATCGGGCTCCCCGCAGGAAGCCTGTTTCTCCCTCTGCCTATGTCTCTGCCTCTCTCTGTGTGTCTCTCATGAATAAATAAATAAAATCTTTAGAAAAAATTAAAGACACACACTAATCTGATCCATTCTTCCAAATTACATGTCAGTCGGCCAAAGTGGTATTTATAAAATAATTTTCTTTAAAAAGATGCAGATACATTCATAAAGGAAAAAAAAATAACCAACACAACCACAATAAAGCAACCTGTAAATCCAACCCCCTTTGTAATATTTACAGGCACAAAGCATGTATTATCCTCGCTTGGATGGCATATCTTTGGAAATGTCCTTACATTGTAGACTTTCAAATAAATGAAGTATATACTTTGCTCCTACATCTTATCATTTTAGAACCTCATATTTCTTCCTAAAGTACTACAAAGAGTTGATGCATCACTTAGGGAATTGCTAGGTAGAGAGAGAGGCGGGGGTGGGGGGGTGGGGGGGTGGGGGGTGGGGGTGGGGAGAGACTAAAATCAGTATTTACTTTGTTACTGCATCAATAGCCTTTTGTTTAAAATGATACCATCTGTTGCAATTGAAATCTCACTGGCTGTGTGGGAAACAACCAAGTCAGGAATCTAGGAAATGCTTCTGGCATGGCACACTGACCTAAGCTTACTACCTCTAGTTTGATATTTTGAAGAGTAATCAAGAGGTATTCAATTTGATATTTTGCACCTAGGTATCATTTCAGTCAGTACTCATGACTGGTTCATGAAGTTCCGCGTAATTATTCACTGTATTTGAGACCACTTACTGAGAAAACAATACTATTGATAAGTATTTCAATAACATGAGTAGACTGTTTACGTAATTATCACTATTCAAAATTGTTTCACTCAAGGCCAAGCCCTTGCTTCTGCCTATACCATTCCCATTCTACTTTCTTTATAGTGGGTATCATTTGAAAAGAAAATAGAATCGAAGATAGAAAAGAAGTAGGATTCAGGGAGATTGAAAATTATTGCTGGGGGAATTTACAAACACACTCAATTATATGGAAAAATGACTCGATATTTCAAATCATCCCTCAGTAAAAGGAGACTGATTTCTTATTTTTTAAAGGAAAATGTTTAGCAATGAAGGCTAATTTTAATGAATAAAGAGAATGAATACAAACCTAATATGCAGGTGATTTTTACACAAAAAGTTGTACATATTTTGTATTTACTTTTCTTACTCACAAAGCATAAAGACTGGCTTTTAAGAAATCGATATGTTGTCCTGAGAACACACAGAACAGGAAACAGCCACCTTGACTGATTTTGAGACAAGCTATTGGAGCCTTGGTTCCTATTCAATTACTCCCGGTGCCCTACACACCATTTCAGAGGCTGGTACTTGTATGATGGGATGTGTCACTTACCTGATTTGACCTGATTTTGTGTAACTTTTTATTTTGTGACTGCATAACTAAGGCTGCTTAAACAAATGCGAGGAACATATAGCAGAATAACAACCATGCATTTGCCTAACTCATAATGACCTCTTCTCCTTTCTCCAAACTACCATAAAGTAAGTGCAGCAAATATGTGTTCATTAATTGATAACTACAGGGTAAAATAATTACTTCAGTATTCTAGTACTATAATATACTCTTATGTGTGTTTATCCTGACTCTTCAAACAGACTTTTAAGGCAAGAGATAGCTTTTTTCCTTTGAGTTACCCATTATATCTAGCAGTTTTGGTACAGATGAATCAACCAGTAGATATCTCAACAGACTGTAACTACCAAATGTACAAAAAACACTGAGATAATTCCTTATGTATTAAAATTGGTAATATTCTAGAAAGAGATAAAACACTCCTTGAAGGCTAAGAAAACTGTTGGCAAACCTAGGAGCAGTTGTTTCTCCTGAAATTCTAGTTTGTTATATGTATCCTTTAAACCTATTATTTAACAGCTAAATATTTAGCAGTGTTTTTTTATACAGACAGATAATACATCTGACTCTGAAAATCTTGTAGTCCTACCACAAATCTATTGAATAGATCCATTCAAATCTAGCTGTGCTAATTAAAAGAAGTCATGGTATATAATTGAAAACAATGATTTTTAAGCCAATGGGAGGGTAAATGGTCTAGAAAGCAGATTAACTTATGCAAGGTGACCCATTATGTAGACAGTTCACACATAAGTAATTGAGAATTGACACCTAAGGCTGTACCCATGCAACTGCAAAATAAGGAGCTTTTAAAAAGAACCAAAAACTCTATGTGATTTTGATCTGACAATAAAACAGCAATATTTTGAAGTCATAAAGATAGTTTTAGTTTTGTATATATAATGCATACTTTATTATATATACATCATGTTTATATATGTAATCTATATTTTTTAGTGATAAGTATATTTTATCACAAGCAAATCCATTTCACTGGACAGTTGATTTGGGAAGGCATTGTTTTTGAAGCTCTAGCAGAGTTTTCAATATGAAAAACATGAGAAAATGAGACAGGTGAAGGCATTTCCCCATAGCATTAAACCCCTACTTTATCTATGACATTACCAGTAAATCTAGGCTGTGAACTTATATAGTCATATTTTTGGTCAAAAGTCTGAAGTATGCTAAGAACCAAGACTGTAGTATCCTACAAAACCCATTATGTTTTAATAAAAAAGCAGTGGAAACAAAGATGAGAACATACAGAGATTTCTCTAGGAAACTAATTTTTTTTTGGTCCTTAAGGTAACATTCAAGTCATTCTCATCATATTATGGTTGTGGGAAAATAGTAAGAACTGTATTTTTTTTTTTTTTTGGTCCCTTAAGGTAACATTCAAATCATTTTCACCATTATATTATGGTTGTGGGAAAATAGTAAGAAAAGTATTTGAGCCTTTCTGCTATCAAGAAAATAATTACACTGTGGCTTCACATGCAGTATTAAAAATATATACAACAATATATATATATTCATGACACACGCATATATACACACAACATATACACATACACACATACACATATACATACGATGGAATATTATTCAGCCAGAAAAAGAAGGAAACCTTGTCATTTGCAACAACATAGATGGAATGGACCAAAGTGCAATAAGTCAGAGAAAGACAAATACTGTATGATTTCACTCATATGTGGAATTTAAGAAACAAAGCAAATGAACAAAGAAAAAAAGAGACAAATCAGAAAACAAACTCTTAAATGTAGAGAACAAACTGGTGGTGGTCATAGAAGAGGTGGATGGTGGGATGAGTGAAATAGGTGAAGGGGATTAAGAGTATACTTATCACGATGAGCAGAGTAATATTTAGAATGGTTGAATCACCATACTGAAGCTAGTATAACACTGTACATTAACTATGCTGGAATTTAAAAAAAAATAATTGAAATTTTATTCACACAGACACACACACACACACACACACACACCCTGATGATGAAAATAAAAATGTATAACTGATTTTGGAAAATAGTTTGAGAATTCAAATGAAGGTAAAACTTTGAGAAGCAAATGGGAACGTATAGTGATAAGCACTCATAATTTATGACACAAAATAGAAAATATCTCATATATTATTGCTTTTTTCCTGGTTATTATGCAGTTTGGACTTACATTGCCTTAATATATTAAGGGAAACTAGAGATACCCATGGGTTTATAATTTTCTATTATAAGAAATAGTGTTAGTGGATATACTGGAAATTGCTTTTCTACTAGATATTATTGTGCTTGGCTCCATTCTCTGTGCCAGAGTGACGAGGGAAGGGAGTCTTCAGGAGATTCAAATATCAGTTGTCAAGTAAATGTAAATAAGGTGGCAGAAAGTAAAGCTTATCTTTCAGATCAATATGGTAACCTTAGAAGTCAAAGAATTTGAAAGCCTAAATATACACAAAGATGTATAAAGCAGAACCTGGTGTCATTATACTCTGCTGAATTCATACATAGCTTATTGTTTAGTAAAATTGAGGTCTGGAGCAAATGGCATTTGAGTCCATAAGTGACAGGTAAAGCAGAAAAATACAAGGTAAGTAGAGGGATTGGGAAATGAAGGAGAAGATGGAATAATAAAAGGCACTACTTGGTCAAAGTAAAATTAAATATCCACTAACACTGTTCACCTATGAATTTTGCTAGTGGAAAAAATTAGTGGAATTACTTTTTAATTAATAGTGGAATTAAGAGTACTAATTTTGAGTAGGAATAAATCTTGTTTCAAATGAATTATTTTCCAAATGGGCAGAATGTAAGCTTAGTTCTTAAAACATTTAAACTTAAAATAGACAAAGGTTGAAAGTCCCTGGCTACATGTTTTTGTCCCCCATTTGAAAACTAATAAGCGTAAGCCAAGAGGGCTTTCTTCATCAATTTGCATTCTGCCGACTGCATCCATCATATAGTTAATTGATTGCACTTGTAGTTTATAAATGCACCCAGATGCTGTGGGATGAGCACATTTCGTAAATTAAAGGAGCATATGGAAGGCACACAGACAGTAACATTTCATCATAACTACCCAAAACATCCTTAATATGCAATGCTACATCACTAATTACTATGTAAATATGTAAGCATTTCCCTGGTTAATGTCTTGGTGAGAAATTAGTTTGGCAGTTGAGCCCAAATGCTGTTTTGACCAGCCATTTAATACCACTTCAGGGCTCTTCTAGTTTCATTACACTTTGCCTATAAGGAGAATGTGGCTCTCAGCCTATTAGGCAACCTTGATTGTGTAGTCAGTGAAAATGTTTATTCTTTATCACTGGTCACCTTACTTAAGGAACACCAGTCAACCCTCCAAATTATAAAAATATGTCTAAAGTTCTGTCTGCAAGCCCTATTTCTTCCTTAAAACATTAGATGGAATTTGCTAAGTGAAGAATGTTTTGCTTCTTAGTGGACTTTTTCATTAACTTCTAAGAAAAGGGCAAGGAGGAAAAAGACTGCATAACTGGTTTAAATCTTCAACATTGGGGAAATTAGTATCAATGATCTGAGTAAATTATCTTGAATACCTTGAGGTGTCAAAGGTAAAGATTTCATTCTCTAATCCAGATCATAGTTCTTTGTCAAGCCAAGGTTGAAAAGGTAAATCAATAGAAACATGCAACAAGGCAAAGTTTCCTTTGGAGAGTGTAAATTCTCTCCATATACAACATCCATCAACCACATGATTAAGTGAGCTGTGGGTGACCCATGGATCAGATATGTATATTTAAACTTTGAAAATTTGTGTTTTATTGGTAGATTTTGGCATGATGGTTTTGGTCAAATTCAGTCATACTCAGGACTGGAAATTGTGTCTAAATTCACTTTAACATTTTGAAGGAATCATTAAAATTATAGAATTCAAAAGTAAATTGGTTGTCATTTTTTTCCCGGTCCTAAGGCCTTTCTGGGTACAGACTGTGCCCAGTTCTTTGGGCAGGTGGGTGACAGAAACCTTGATAGAGGATTCTGAGAAATTAATTTCATTTCATAATTTGAACTGGGCATTGGTAAAGCTCCCAAGCTTCATGATAAAAATCAACAAATACTTAAATAAACCACTCAAAGTTATTCTAGAAATGAACATCTATTTATAAGCCGGAAGTAAAATAATAGTAGTTTAGTCAGCAAAGACTCTTAATATTTTCAGAATTAAAAGCTGACTTAGGGAAAAAGTCAGCAAACTCTCCAGATGCTTGAATCATCTAAGGTCTGGTATATAAGTTTAGTAGTTACTGCATTTATATTTAGATACCACCAACTCAAATAATACAATATATTTTAATTTTGCTTCTACTTTTCCTTTACAGGGCAAAGATAAAAAGCTTACAAACAACAACTAACAGACCACACATTATTTATAATCTGGTAAAGCAACTTCTATTCATGAGACTTCTTCCCTACTCTATGAAGCAGGGCTACCTAACTTAATGAAAAATGTTTGTTACAACAGACGTGACATTCTATCTCATTATTAAAGGAAGATGCAATCAGGAGTTCTCTTGAAAAGAAAGGGCAGGCTTTCTACACTATCAAGCAGACTCTTCCCCTCACATCTTCCTTTTCTTATGTGCAATCCCTTCTGTTCTCCATCTGCTCCGCCCCCACCTATTGTCTCAGCTCGCTGCCAAGCATGCCAATCCCATCTGGCCATACTCTTGTTTCTTCTGGCTCTAATTCCCATGGGCCTAAGAAATTTTTGAATGCCAAGGCTTTTCCCCTCTTCACGAGACTCAGGACTAGCTAGGAGGGTATCAAACAATTCCCCAAAGAATTCACACACACATGAACATGCACATGATCTCTCGCATACACAAACATCAGTTTTAAAATCCTTTCCTAGGCTACAATTAAAAAAAAAAAATATATATATATATATTTAAAATTCTTTCACCTCGATGCATTTTTTAAGAATTAAAATCTTACTATCTTTGAAATAAGCAAAATTTATATTTCAAAAATATAAACACTTTCAGTAATCCCGGACATGCATTTTTTTTTCAGAAAGCAGAAGTCATTAGTGTAAATAAATGTTATTTAAATCTTACCATCATGAAATATTTCCATTAGTTAATCAGGTTTAATCGTTGACCACTAATACATTTTCTGTTGTACCAAACATACATTTAATTCAGACATTCCAGCTTTACAAATTCTCCACGAAAGCCCACTCTGCCGCAAAAGCATGCATGGTCAGAATCTAAGCATATTTAGGCAAAATTATCACCAGGTCATTAACAATAATAAAGCAGTCTGGCAAGTATTGAAAGCAGCTTTTATTCATGCTTTTACTTGAACCAACTTAATACATATATACATATACATATATATATATACACACACACACACACAATTTTTGGTTGTTTTGCCACAAGCATGCTAAAAAAAAAAAAAAACTCGTAAGCTCACAAAAAGCAGCAAACAAAACTAGAAGCAACCATGCTCAGGGTTTAAGGACATTAAAAAATTAAAGCAGCCTTTCTACATTTCATACAGAGCGTGCATAAATTTGACATGCAACCTCCAAAAAATAAATACTGTAACGAAAATCTTAAAATCAGTTCATCCAAAAAGAGTTTATTCTCATTTTCATTATTATTGTTCTTAGGCTTCTGGTATCTTAAACCCTGCATGCTGCAGTTCTGAGCTGTGCTGAGCACCGGCTGGGAGAGAAGAAGCTACCTGCGAGTTTTCACAGTGCCATCTCATATCCATGTCTGTCTGGCTACCCTGCGTGCTTAGAGCTTTTTTCTTAATTCTTAATGGAAATCCTAGGAAATTTAGTCCATCCTCTGAAATCAATACTGGTGACAGGAGAGCTCCCTGACTCAGTGGGAGATCAGGATGATAAATTGCCTGCGCATCAGCCTGGCCTATCAGTGCCCTGCACACAGATGGGCGAGAAAAGACACAGAAAAGGCTCTATCCGTCACGTGTCACCGAGGAGCCAATGGCTGAGGCGCTGCTGCAGGAGGAGATGCTGCAGTTCCGTCTGCAGTGGACCCGGCAGCTGGGGCGCAGGCCAGCCCGCGCCCCGCTGCAACCGTCCGGGCGCCGCTGCTGTCCCGTTTGCACCCTGGCTGCACCTGCAGACCGAGCGCAGGTCGCTCTAGGTCCCACCCAGATAAAGACCTATTTTCATGCACAGAGAGTTTTCTCTGCATTCCTTGCTAATCCACTGTGATCCCAAAACAAAAGAGAAACTTTTTTTTTTTTTTTTTAAACAGCCCAACTCTTAACCTCTTAGGTGCTTACCTTCCCATAATGATCATGTTTTCACCTAATATTAAATTAGAAGCTTAAACTGTGCAAGTAGCATGCAACCCTCCTGACAGGATGGCCGCAGAGCTTTAGGGTTGCAATTATAATTTCATTTCCAAGTTAACGAATGAGTTTTTTTTCTCTTTGAATGCCAAGTTTATAATGGGTGTTTTTATGGGATGACTCTGTAAAGGCAATTATACAACAATAAGGAGTACATGATTGGGCTTTTCTGCCAATTAGAACTGCTCTTTAAAGACTATTTAAATCCCAATAAATATGCCATTGTATCAATCATTAAAAATAAAGACAAGCACCAAAGGATATACATCTCATTTCCTAAAGCCTGAAGAACAAATGTGTTATATAGTGATGGGGATGCGGACTTATTTTTTGTCCTTCCTTTTATGTTTAAAATAATTCTTTGGGAAGCAAAGGCTCCACAGCTGGAATACCATATGGAATCATATCCCTCAATACATCTGGTATATAAGTTGATCATTGTGTAATAAGAGACATTTTGCACAGTTCTTCAAGGTAACAGATGATTGTATCCAGTCTGACAGGTAAGGTTATAAGTGATGAGACTGTGGTGTTTTTCAAATGGTAATATGATGGAGATTTTTTTAAAAAGAAGCAGCTCAAAAGAAAGAGTGAACAACCTTCAGGAATAACAGAAAGAATACCAGGGCGCTTCTCTATCATTTTTCATTGCCCAGTTTCAATTAAAACCATGCATTTTCAAGGATTAATTCTAACTCCTTTAAAATGACCCAACAGTACTTTAAAAAACCTGAGAATAAATACTGATAGATATGTCATCATCAGTAAATTGTCACTGAGTTTTAAAACGCTGAAATTCCAAAGTTTATTTCACCTTGGAAACTATTTTTTAAACATATTCTTGAAACACTGACCCTGCCAAGTTTTCTGCAAATTTCTTTCCACCCTGATTCGGTATTGACTACCAGGAAATAATAATGCACTTTTCAAATTCTTTAAAATATATATTGCTTTGTGCTCATTCTATTTGGCTTATTTATTCAACAATAAAATAATCCTCAACAACCAAACTTTACTTAAAAATATTTTTTTTAAGATTTTAAAGTTATTTATTTATTTCAGAGATAGAGAGCAGGAGCCGGGATAGGGGCACAGGGAAAATAGACTCCCCGCTGAGCAGGGAGCCTGATGCAGGGTTTGATCCCGGGACCCTGGAACCATGACTAGAGTCTAAGACAGATGGTTAACCGACTGAGTCACCCAAGAGCCCAAACTTTATTTTTTTAAGGGAAAAAATTATGGCCCACCCAGATGCTTTTTATCAAAAAGAAAACAATAATAATAATACATCATCAAACCTATTCACTGCACTATTGTAATAACCAAAAGTGGAAACTATTTAGTCATCAATAAATAAACTGATCAGATAAATTATGGTACAGTATTACAGTAGAGATACTCTGCAGCTGTAGAATATAATGTGGCAAATTCAACTGTTCTTATGTGAAAAGATCTGTAAGATGTAATGTTATTTAAACTAAAAAGGGACAACTTTTAAGTTGTTTGAAGTCTGGACACATTAAACACACACACAAACATTTACACACCTAAATATACAGTTGCATATGCAGAGGAAATTTCCAAAAATGCATAAAATATCAGTTAATAGTAGTTAAATCTGAGGAGCAAAGCTGAGCTCCAAGGTGGGACTGAGGCATAGTTTTATTAGCCCATTTTATACATTTTTCATCAAGTCTATGTATTACTTTCCTAATTTAAAATTAATTAATTAAAACAATGGTTTAGAAGAAAGTGATTGGTAGACAGTTGAGCAAAAATGTTGAGGGGAAAAATGGGGAGACGGAAGGATGACCTGCTTTTTTTATGCAAAGAACATAGGCTAGGTGTGGGCAAAAAGAGGAGCTGCCAGACACAGGTTCTGGCAATTTAGCTGAAGACCTCCACAAACCATATTCATCTTCTACTACTTTCATCTCTGAATGCCTATAACAATACAAACTTACAGGTGTTAAGAGCTTTACAATTTGTAGTGACAATTCACCTAAATTATCTCTGATTCTTACAGGTGAGAACTGAGAAGTAAATGATTTGGCTAATTAGCAGAGCTTTGGGAAATTAACCCCTCCAAGCCTTAGTTTTCTCAGCAGGATGCAATTAGCAAGAAGTGGCACAGCTAACCATGAATCCTAATTTAGGATATTGTTTATTGCTGCTTTAAAGACAAGATAATGAGCATGTTTTTTAACCAATAGTGGTGAAGGGATAAAGACAAAACGAAATCCATTTTCTTGTGTTTCCTACTTGGCACAAGCTTATTTTATGCAAGAGACTGAACTTAGCTTATAGATTCTATTGTTCACTTTTTTGTGACTGTATTTCAAATCCTAGGACTTTAAGGGATAGAAACATTAAAAAATATTGAGTAGGTTAAATTAAGTAAAAGGCTGATAAGTAGCACTGTTAAAGGGTCTTTGTGTTTTACACAGTTAATTAATTAATTAATTAATTAATTAATTAATTTAAGATTTTATTTATTTATTCATGATAGACAGAGAGAGAGAGAGAGAGAGAGAGGCAGAGACACAGGCAGAGGGAGAATCAGGCTCCATGCCGGGAGGGAGCCTGATGTGGGACTCGATCCTGCGACCTCAGAACGGTGCCCTGGGCCAAAGGCAGGCGCTAAACCACTGAGCCACCCAGGGATCCCCTATTTATTTATTCTTAAAGATTTTATTTATTTATTCATGAGAGACACAGAAGAGGGGCAGAGACCCAGGCAGACGGAGAAACAGGCTCCATGCAGGGAGCCTGAAGTGGGACTCGATCCTAGGTCTCCAGGATCACGCCCTGGGCCAAAGGCAGATGCTCAATCACAGAGACACTCAGGTGTCCCCACACAAAGTTATTTTAAATCAGTAGTTTATGGAGGGTAATTTTGTCCCCAAGGGGACACTTAATAATGTTTGGAAATATTTCTAGTTGTCACACCTGAGGAGGTGCTACTAGCATCTAGTGGGTAGTAGCCAAAGATGCTGCTTATCAAACTACAACACACAGGACAGTGAGTGTGATGAAGACTTATCTGGCCTAAACATCAATAGTGAGATTGAGAAACATGTACTAAATACTGTGCTTTTCTACCTTATTTACAAAGAGGTTGAAAACAAAAAGTACTCAGTACTATGAGATGTATATTGTAAAGTGGCAAGTAAGCAAGTTTAGGTCTAGAGGAGAGGAGGACCGAGGACCAGGCCCTGGATTCCTCAAAGAAATCTTGGGGAAGAGGAGGTAAGAGAAGAACTGGTGTGGTGACCTGGAAGCCTATGATAAAAAGCATGTTAGCAAAGACAATAGGGTCTTGTTCAAATATGCAGACAGGTAAAAAAAAATCTACTTTTATTTATTTATTTATTTATTTTTGGCTTTAGATTGGTTGGGGGGAGAGCGCAGGCAGGAGCAGGGAAAGAGGGAGAAAGAGAGAAGCAGGCTCCCCACTGAGTGGGGAACAGCAGGAGGGGGCTGGATCTCAGGACCCTGAGATATTCCACCTGAGCCCTGAGATCATCACCCGAGACAAAATCGAGAGTCTGACGCTTAGTCAACTAAGCCACCCAGGCACACCTTCAGTTTTGTCTTTAATTTAAACAAAGGGTCTGAGAAATTAATCTCATTGAAATCAATAATACAAAAGATCTGAGGTCCTTATTCCTCTTCACATTTGGATTTTTACAGATGTGGCCAGAAAAAGTAGTATTTACAGGGACCATGAGAGGGCTATTTGGAGAATATGTGAGGAGGAAGGGGCTTTTATGACCCTCAAATTATACTTCCCAGGCTATTTATAAGTTGTAGCTACTTTATGGTCCACAAAGATGTACCCATAAACAAGCAAGTGAACAACTGCTATTTCAGACCATCCCACATCATAGTGTGCGGAGGAGCAGAGAGCCACTGCATCCCCCATAGATATGATGTCTGCAGTCCTTCTCTTCAGGCCCCCACCCAGTCTTACCATCCATAGACAGGGTTTCTGGAAACAGAGTTCTCAGGGCAGCTTCAGGCCCTTTCCCTCTGTGACTCCTGTCAGGCCAATTTCCACACTTGGTCAAGCCTGTGGCATTCAGGGTTAGTGCAGCAGAGCTGAGATACACAGCCACCTGTATTACCAGGACACTGCAGCAGCTTTAGGTCAAATTTATGCCCTTCTGATGAGAAAATATTGCAGGAAAGCAGTAGAGGGAGGGAGGGAGGGAGAGAGAGAGAGAGAGAGAGAGAAGGAGGGAGAGAGGGAGAGACAGGGGAAGAAGGTGAGAGAGGGAGGGAAGGAGGGAAGGAGAGAGGGAGAAAGAAAAGAGAGATCTGCAGATCTATTTACATACTGTGTGGAGTGAATGAGCATTGCACGTCATAATTCTCTTTAGAGAGATCTTTACGAGTCCAAGAGGTTTTATAGTTTGCATAGTCCAACTCTTTGATTTTACAGATGAAGGACTGTGATGCAGAGAGGTTAAATAACTTGGTTTGAATTAAGTGACAGTGGAATTCTTCCCAATCCAGTCAATGGGTAAACATGATATTGGCAACTTTCAAGATGCTTTCAAAAATCATCATAATTATCAACCAGAGTAAGACTTAGAGGAAGGTGAAAATAAGATGTCAAATAAGAGACAAAGGATGGCTCCCAATATTCCACCTTGCCCTAGTGATGCTGGATTAAGGCACTGAAAGCTTAGAGAAAGATCTTCCAATGAGCATTTAGAGGATATGAGACAACAAAGGAGAAGATTTGAGTCTCCTCCTTCAGAAGAATAAGCCTATCTGCAGAAGACTTTTTTTTTAATGCAAATTCCCTTGTCTGTATTTGCACCACAGTCATGATGAATGAGAAGTAGGATGCTAGGATGACTTTTAAAAGACATATGTCAGGAAGTAAGCTCTCCTTGTGAGAGAATATATGTGGGGGAGATATTCCGGATCATTTACATTCTTTTTAAAGATTTTATTTATTTATTCATGAGAGACACACAGAGAGAGGCAGAGACATGGGCAGAGGGAGATGCCCTCTGGGACTCGATCCTGGGACCCTGAGATCACACCCTGAGCCAAAGGCAGCCGTTCAACCACCGAGCCACCCAGGGGTCCCAAGATCATTTACATTTTTTAAGAAAACGGGAAAAATAGAAATGCTAGAAAATCATAGTAGATTGTCTTTGTTTAAAAATTTTATTGTTTTTGCTTTTTCTCCCCATAATGGCAGTTCTAGTTTGATGCCATGCAGCACCACTAAATTTCTGTTAACTATTAACTAAATATTTGCAAATACATATTAAAGGTAGGATGTGAATTGTCTAAATATATTTTATATTTATAATGTCTAAATATATATTTCATATATTCTATATCTTATTTTTTCTGCTACTTTATTCTTGTGGGTTTTGTCTTCTACAATGATTATTTCTCTAGGTATATAAGCTTTTTAAAAAGTAAAAACACACAAAAAAACTATGCCTCATATAATCTTTTTGATAACATTTTACTCTAAAATGTATTATATTAATGTTAAAAATAAAATAAACTGAGGGTCACTTAGGTGGCTGAGGTTAAGCATCTGACTTTTGGCTTAAGTCATAATCTTGGGGTCCTGAGATCAGGCCACATCTGACTTCCCACTCAGCAAGGAGTCTGCGTCTGCCTCTGCCTCTGCCCTATCCCCCCAATCATGGATGGGTGCACGGTGCGTGCACACACACACACACAGTTTCTCTCTCTCTCTCTCAAATAAATAAATTAAATCTTTAAAAAAATAAGAAAAATAAGAGAAATTGAGGCTCGGGGGGATTAAATAACATCTATACACATGAAGCTAGCAATTACAAGTCTACTGACTGCACAGCAAATGTTCTTCCAAATCAGAACTACCCCTGGTACTCCACAGTAGTTGTTCTGTATGTTTAGTATGCATAAGAACCAAGGAAGAAACTTGTTAAATATCCGTATTTCTGGACGCTTCCCTGGAGAATGATGCTGCCTCTGACTTAGATGGATCCTGAAACCTGCATCCTACCTCCTTAATTTAAGAACCTCAGAATTATCTTAGAGTTTCAAATTCAGGATTCTTTTTCAAGAAAAGCCACGTCAAGAAGATTTCTAATGAATGGAAATAGGAAGCTTTTTTTTAAAGCATAAAATGAGAAAGTGTTGGACTAGTGTTTACCAATAGAGAAATTGGAAGAGAGCAGCACTTTAGCAGAAAATAAAAAATAAAGGTGCTTTAGAGACATCCATTAAGAGACAGTTTCCCAAACTGGACTTCACAATGTAAAGAATATTTTAGTTGAAAATATTTTTCAGCAAGAAAGATTAATGTGCATAGAAGAAGTATGTAATTAGTAACATTCTGAAGAATAGGATGACTGTTTTACAGCCACGGATAGATATGGCACTTGACTGCCTTGTCCCTACCACACTCCTGCAATTAGAAACCATGAATATGCAAATATGCAGGCAGGCCCCTTATACATATCGTAAAATTCATTTATACTGAGAGGAGTTTTCTTAGGATGGCTCTGTAGACATCTCGATAGAGGTAAGTTTTCTTTCATGAGATCAGAATCCACTGGATATAATATCAAACCTTCCGCAATTGTTTAAGACAATAAATCCACTCAGAAAGAAATCCCTAGCCCATTTCATGCACAGCAATGATTCATGAAGATGAAGTGAGAGTGCACTCTACAGAAATCTTCTCTTCATTGCTTTTCTCCCAGCTGGCTTCTAGGTTGGCCAGTTTGAGGTCAAAGGGTAACGATGCTAAAGCATACTCTTTTCAGAGTAATCTCTTTAGGATTTATACTGCTACTTCCTAACTCGTTCTTATAATTTTCTGAAATTTTTGGCATGCTATACTTTTTAAAAATTTTTGACAGTAGGATGACTAATTGTTCAGTTTCATCCAAACCCAAGAGCTGAAGGACAAAGTTAATAAGGAACTGATTCTTTCAGGATATATATATTTTAAAGATTTATTTACTTATTTGAAAGCAATATATATATATATATAGAGAGAGAGAGAGAATGCAAGTACATGTGAGAGGGTGAGGGGAGGGAGAATCCTCAAGCAGATTCCCCACTGAGCGCAGAGCCTGACAGGGGCGGGCTCAATCTCACAACCCTGAGATCATCACCTGCGTTGAAATCAAGATTCTCCCACTGAGCCACCCAGGTGCCCCTGATTCTTCAGGATGTTGTGGGTAGGATAATGCCTTTTACCGAAGAGATACCAGTGACCGAATATTTTTGGTGGCTAATTGATGAAAAGCGTTAAGCAAGAAAGTCGCAGTCTGTGATCAAGTCTATTAAGAGGCAGGAAGTAAAGAAAGGAAGGAAGAAAGAAGAGGAAAGGAGAAAGGAAGGAGGGAACAAAAAGTAGAGAAAAAAATACAAAACCTTATAGATAGCTGAGGTACATTAATAGACTGTGGGAAACTTTTGCCTTTTAGTGAACACAGCTTACCAGACATCAAATGTAAGCCTCCTTTCTCCCTGTTCCCATACTCCTTGATAATGGGCCACACAATGATGTCGTAAGCAGTCAGAATGACTTAGAAGAGACACCTACACAGAAGCTTATGCACGACTCCACAATCCTAAGCATGCACAGAAGCGCATGCACAAACAGAACCCACATTTTTACTTACTAAGAGTGAATAGTTTCCATTAACAAAACTGTGAACCCTAACATGGGAATAAAGCTCATCTTGGAATGAACATAAGAAAATCAGTGAACAGAGAAATTCTCACATGGTCACTCTTATAATGTTACATGAGAAAGCTCCAGCAGGCAGATGCAATTATTCCATACAGACTCAATATTTTGTGATGACGGTTTCCAAATTTAAGATGCCTGAGAATTAGAGTGTTTGCTTAAAAGCTAGTTTTCTAGACCCATCCTGATCTACTTTATTAAAATTTCTAGCGATGAGAGTGAAAAGCTGCGTGCTTATCATGTACTCCAAGTGATTTTGATGCAGGATTTTTAAAATATTTTTTTTAATTTTATTTATTTATTTGACAAAGCAAGAGCACAAGCAAGGGGAGTGGTAGGCAGAGGGAGAGGGAGAAGCAGGCTCCCTGCTGAGCAGGGAGTCTGACCCAGGACTCAGGGCTCCATTCCAGGACCCCGGGAACATGACCTGAGCCAAAGGCAGATGCTTAATTGATTGAGCCACCCAGGTGCCCTAAGGCACTGTTTAAAACCTTCCTCTGAGAAACACACTTAACTACATCCCAACCCCAACCCTCTCTCACTGTGATGCCAGCTTTGGATATGTTGAATTATCCAATTCAACTCCAAAAGCACAATGTCATTCATTTTGAGGGACAGAGATTGGAAAATCTAGAGAGATATTAGGAATGATGGGATGGACAAATTCTGAAAAGTCTTCCTAGGAGAGACTGCATTGAGCTTGGGTCTTGAAAGTGGTAGAGTTAATTATATCAGCAAAGGCATGAGAGAGTAAAAGTGTTTTTCTTTAAAATTAAAAAAAAAATTATATAAATGATAAGCTCCTTTATGTTTTCAACTGGAGGACATAGCAACGCTTGTAGCACATGTGAAAGGGTCGATTAACATTAGTTGAATTAGTAAAAGGACCACAACAAAGTCAATCTATTAAAAAAAAATTCATTCACAAGCCTGTGACCACCTTCACAAAACTTTTTGTTGTTAATGCTGTTGTTATTGTTTTGATTTAATTCCGCGTTCTTTCCATATCTTATCTGTACACACATAGAATTTTAAATAGTTATAATAATAAAGATACACTTTCTTGTTTTATAATTGAATCTGATGGCATATGCATTTATTTTTACTTTGACTTAGAATATCATTATCATCATTCTAACAAGTCAAAATGGTACAATATAACTTACATGACTATTTTGTATTTTTTTGGATAATGGATCCATCTCAATTTTATTTTTCTGCTATTGTAAATAACACTTTTCTTCCTGTGTATTTTTTTCATAAGATAAATTCCCATAAGTGGGATTACTGGTCTAAAGACATAAGTGTTTTTATAGATCTTGAAACAATCTGCCAAAGTACTTTTCAAAAGACTTGTTCTAATTTTCACATTGTCTCCAGCATGCTATGTTCTATTACATCTTCACTGGTGTGAACATGTTGTTTTTTCTTTCTATCTAGAGATGCCCTTTTCCCATTAAAAAAAAAAAAAAAAAAAAAGTTCTGGTAAACTCCTACACATTGTCTTATACCAAGCTCAAATGCTACTCTTTCTTTTAGCCTTCCCAAAGCTCCTGGGCAGAGTTAGTCATTATTTCCACTGTGTTCCCAAAGTACTTTGTAATAATATCAATTTTAGTACTTATCAAATAGTTTCATGTTTGTTGTTTTTTCTGCTTCCTAGATGATTAGTAACTCCACAGTTAAGCTTCTGTCCACTTTATTTTTAGAGCATTACTCTCTATCACAAGGCTGGGCATATATTATACATTCAACAAAGGCTTGTTATGTGAGTGGATGAATGAAAGGGTAAATGTGATGCACAAGCCCAAGACTCTTCCTGTATCCCTGAGTAAAAAGGCCTTCTTTCACCAATTCTATTATAGGCCATCCAGTCCTAAGATGATTTGAATTATTGTAGTTCTGTTCTGTAACATTTATATATTTTTAATATTTATCTCTTTGCTAGATCTATATTTTATATTTTTACTGATCTACTTTCGGGGTCTTGGCATGATTTTGTGACATCCTGTGAATCAACTCTTTGAATACTTAGATAATAACTTTTAGGTACACCAGAGTCAGAAAATGTTTCTTTGTAGCTCAAAATGAAGCACCTTTTATGGATGAAATGGATTAGAAACCACCTGTGAAGACTGTAGCATGCACATGGCCCCACTACGGAGAGAATACAAATTTTAAAATAGCCCCTGATACTACTTAATAACATATAATCAATAATTATTCTTATATATCACTTTATGAATTTTGCCACATTTCAAAATATACACTCTCATTTTATCCTTCACCAACACCTGGTAAGAAATACACACAAAGAAAGTATATTATAATTAAAATTTAAAAGATAGGGCAGCCTGGGTGGCTCAGCGGTTTAGCGCCACCTTCAGTCCAGGTCATGATCCTGGAGACCAGGGATCGAGTCCCATGTCGGGCTTCCTGCATGGAGCCTGCTTCTCCCTCTGCCTGTGTCTCTGCCTCTCTCTCTCTGTGTCTCTCCTGATTAAATAAATAAAATCTTAAAAAAAATTAAAAGATAAGAAATTTAAAGCATAGAAACATGACTAGCAAGTGAAAAGTGAAGGGCTGATAGTCACAGATTATGAGGCATATCTTAGCCTTCGTTCTAATAAAATCATTAGATCTTGCTGAATTTTGTTACTTAACCAAATTGAGAAAATAGGCTGTATAAACTAGACTGGTGGTTTAATTCTTTTAAAGATTTATTTATTTGAGAGAGAGAGAGAGAAAGAAAGAGACTGAGAGAGAGAGCAAGAGCAGAGCAGAGGGAGAGGGACAAGCATATGCCTGGCTGAGCAGGGAGTCTGATGCAGGGCTTGATCCCAGGACCCCAGGATCATAATCTGAACTGAGGGCAGACGTTTAACTGACTGAGCCACCCAGGTGCCCCTAGACTGGTGATTTTAAAACAAACTAACAAAAAAAAAATTAAAAAAAAAAAAATAAAATAAAATAAAACAAACTAACAACTTTTCTGGCAACAGAAACATTTTTTTTTTCTAAAAGGATGCTTATAAATAATTCATTATGAAAAATAAATAGTATCAGAAGACTCTTATTAAAACCAGTGTCAGATGGGGAGTTAGTTTCTAGAACTTATGCCCAGAAAAGCAAAATAATAGACCATTCATCCATTCACTCACTGTCAATCATTCAACCAATACATAGTACAGCCTGACTAGGCAAAACAACAACAACAACAACAACAACAAAACAACAACAACATGGCAGGCGGGGGGGGTAGGAAGAATCCATCAAAAAAGCACACACATATATACACATACACACTGATACTGTATCTTATAAATGCCACAGAAATTATATCCCATAGAAAATACTCTAGGGGCACCTGGGTGGCTCAGACGGTTATAAGCACCTGCCTTTGGCTCAGGTCATGATCAAGGGTCCTGGGATCGAGCCCCACATTGGGCTCCCTGCTCAGCGGGAAGCCTGCTTCTCCCTCTCCCTCTGCAGCTCCCCCTGTTGTGTTCTCTCTCTCTCTCTCTCTCTCTCTCTCTCAAATAAATGAATAAAATCTTTTAAAAAATATTCTGAAAGTTCAATGACAAAGTATGACTTCTAGGTCCATATGCTATATTGAGTTTCACACGTCCACCTAAGGAACAGAGTGAGAGGATATGAACTGTTTCCTATCTTGTGATTGTGTATAAGCCATGTAATCTGCTGATGCTGGAGTGTCCTTGTCTATGCAATAAAGGGACTGAGTCACTTTTGCCAACCAAATGCATGTAACATGTGACCACAGGGAAGAGAGTATCTTAGTGGTAAAACCATGGGAAGTGAAATCAGACAGATCTGGTTTCATGACCTAACTTTGGGGCTTAGATCAGTTAGTTAGCTCAACTTTTCTACGTACCAAACTTCTTCAGCCATAAAATGAGAAAAACAGCAGTACCTAGCTTTTGAAATTTCCCATAAGGTATAAATGAGGTTATATAGAACACTTAGAAAAACTGGCACTTATTCAATGGTCAATAAATAGTAGCAATCATCATTATCCATTAACATGAAGAAGTTGCTGCTGGGTACTGCATAGACTATTTAAATTCTATGATTCTACATAATTTATTTTTGATAAGGTTCACTCGACTATGGAAATAATTAGTAGTCTATATTTAATAAAGGCCAAAATCTTTGGCAAGGTAAATACTGTTATTAGAATTTTTAAAATTATGTACAGTTTCATGCAAAGTCTGGAAAAAGATGCTACATTTTATTTCACAGTGAACTAGATTTTGCCCATTTGGAAAAATGCTAGGCTTTATTTCAATCATCAATTGTATGTGGACTCCAGTTTGATCAATCAAAACCAATGAAATCGTTAGTGTGCATTGCATTTTGTCATTTCCATAAATGGTAACTGCTTTAAGATCCTCGACTTCATCTCCACTCTGACAAGCATGACGAATGGAGGTCCCAGGCATGACACACTCCCAGGCACATCCCCAGCAGGCTGGCCACAGCCTTATCCTTTCTCATTCACTGAAGAAGGCATATTGAAATGCAAGTGAGTATGAAGCTACCTCAGAAAACCTTGAATCTACCTTGCCTATTATCTAAGACAACAACCACAAAATATTCACTCACCTTAGAAGTTAAACCATTCTTATTATTATAACATTACTTAAAATATACTTTACATCTGACTGGGACATACCAATTTTCACTCTTAAAAATCATTAAAGACTCCAAAAAATCTTCTGTTTATGTAGATTATATCTACAGATATTTAGTCTATTACAAATTAAAAGTTAAAAAATGTAAACTATTAACTCATTTTAAAGTGACAAAAATAAATCCATCACATGTTAATATAAATGACATACATTTAAAAAATAACTATTGGGGTGTCTGGGTGGCAATGTCAGTTAATTGTCTGACTCTTGATTTCAGCTCAGGTCATGATCTCAGGGTTGAGAGTAAGCCCCATGTCAGGCTCTATATTCAGAGCAATCTGCTTAAGACTCTCTCTCCCTCTCTCTCTCTGACCCCTCCCCCACTCTCTCCCTCACTCTCAAATAAATAAATGTTTAAAAAATTAAAAATAACAATTTAAAGATTTTTTTGAAAGGCACAGCATTGTTTCACACTTTTGTAAATCCTTTAAATAGGGCTTAATAGAAGATATCTGGGGAAAATATCTTTCTACATTCAATGTGTTGCAAAACCATATGTCATTTCATCTCTGAAAAACTCCAGTATATTCTTGGGGAAAAAAATAAGAATGAAAAGGGCAAATAAAATTTTAGTATTATAAAAGTCATTTTGACTTCACTGAAAAGGTCTTACAGATAGATCCCCTCCACCTCCTCCAACAAAATTCCTTGGACTCTACTTTGAGAATCAATGCTTTAAAGTTTCTATAATATTTAGAGACTACATTCATTTATTACTTTTTAGTATTTAATTTATATCTATGTGCTGTTCTTGTTTCCCTGCTTGAAAGCTTCCTGATGGAGAAGATAATGTCTCACAATCTGTCGTTTACAGCATGTGGTAGGCTTGCATAGAACTACAGTATGGCAACAGCATGTAAAATGTGATTAACTGATTGACTGATGAAATTCATGTCTCTGGTCCCTTTGATGACCTTAAAATATGTCCTAAGTAACATTTATACAGTTTGTCAAATTGTGAGCCCATTATGTCAACATTCAACTTAAATAGAAGAAGTTAATTTTATCTGAATTTATTCCAGATGCAACAAAGTTGTTTTCCTAGGCAGTACCTGTGACTTAAAAGAGAAATATGACCTAAGAAGCTAGAATTCTAGGGAGATTATTGTTACATTTTTTTCCCCTGTAAAAATTGCCCTGACATATCAGGCAGACAATATTTCAAGGTTTACTCAGTTTTTATATTTAGTTGTAGTTTCACAATTATGGAATAATTGAAAGCTAATAGCATGGAAAGAAACTTGAGTCTGTTGATTAAAAGCTAGAGTTTCACACCTCTATCAGTGAAAAGAAAAACAGCAACAAATATCATTATTATTTTTATTTGTTCTTCTTCAAAATCAGATCCTTTGAGAGACACCCACATAGTAACTCAGAAATGAAAGTTATACGTTTATCCCTGCTGAACTGCTGTAGAGTGGGATGGTTGGCAAATATATATATAAAAGAATGAAAGAATAAAAGAATGAAGTCGTTCTCTTAAATTAAAGGTTTTATTACATAATAAATAATTTCTTTGATTCTTATAAAATCATTCTATTATCTCCAAATCTAGGGAAACCCACAGAGAGACTTAGTGCCTGCCATTGCCTTGGTAATCAGATAACTGTTTTGACTACTCTATTATCAAAGCAGCATATTCTATATGAAAAAAATACTTTTCCCTCCTAAAACCTGGGTGGGTAAAGAAAATAGCTGCTGGATTAGGAGATAAAAAGAGGGTTCACCCTTCTGTGTTGACTCTTCCTTTGTCATAAGTCACTGGATAGGAAATAGGTTAGTTGTCTTTAGCCTTCAGAGGAGTTCTGCAATATCTAAACTCATAGCTGAATCTCAAAGCATGAGGCCTCAAGTTTTAGTGGTTTGGCAAGTAGAGTTCTCTTAGGTATTTTATCCTTAAACTAGTTTTACTCTTGACCTACTCACATAGATAGAAAAAGAACTCTAAAGCCTGCCTGTCCTACTTATTCAACACTTATAATGTGTTGACATGCCATTGTACAAGTGAGTCTGGGAAGCAAGGAATAGGAAGAGATTTAGCAGTGATGAATTTTGGAACTTTAAAACATAAATGTCTGAAATTCTAATAATCGAAAAAGTTGATGTCATATGTGTCATACAACAGGGTTAATAAAAAAAAAAAAAACAACCTCAGTTAGATGGTATTGCAAATGCTATAACTAAACTTACAACTGACTAAAAAGCAAAACTGTCATCAGTTGAAAAGCATCCGAAAGAAATCAGGTAGGAATTCCTACTACCTGTTCATATGCATGTGCAGTGGACACTTTGAAACACTGTCCAGCAGAATATGGCAGCCAGACTCTAGATTATTCAGTATGAATTTGAGTAACTGTAATTGTATGTTATCCTGAGTTTCTGAATGCTAAGATTATTTAAATCTTAATAAGCTGGTAGGTGGCCTTCAACTGCATTGCAAAAATCCAATTTCAATGGCTTGTGTGTTACTGGCCTATAAAAAGCAAATAAAGTGCTTGGATTTGTGGTTGAGGTTGCAATCCATTAAATGGAACCTTGGGGCCAAGGATCTGAATGTGCAAATCACTATGTTAAGGTTTATTAAACCTCTGTATAAAGAAGACCAAGTAAGTCTTTCAACAGATATGTGTTGGGTCTATGAAATGGCAAACCTACTTATGACTGGATACAGTAGTGAGTAAGATGATAAGGCCCTTCCTCCAAAGGAGTTCATCTTCCAGTTAGAAAAAGTCAGAAAACCAAGAGCCAACCAACAAATCATTCATTGTCAATGCCTTCCAGCCAGAGACCACTAGAAACATAATATTAATTGATTGAGTTGGGTTTATTAATCATTGTAGCAGGGGATAGCACGTGCCAAGGGGAACCATGGAACATTCAGTAAGGTGGTATTAGGAGAGACTTTTTAAAGAGTTTGAGCTTCATTAGGAGATTTGCAGAAGAAGTGTTTAAGAAAGCAGGACTTTGTTCTGGATAACAGGCTGTCAGGAAGTGGAGGAAATTCTATGATTGACTGGGCATCTCTTTAAATCTTATCTATAATAAGAGCAGATGAGAATGAGGATAAACCTATGATTGGTAGATAAGTAATAGTTACTTATTTTACCAAGAGAGGGTTTAACATTTTATGGGTTTACAGAGACTTTGGTTTCACAATTTTGTAAACAAAATAATGATGTGATCTTGTTTTCCTTCAGTAGATCATGGTCTCAGAGTGACTTTGTCTAATGTTAGTGTTCTCTGAGATTGTTTCTCTCCAGCAGGCAAATAATACAGTTTACCTGTGAGTGCCAGGCCAGCTTCTAATGACACTGAGGCCTCACTGTATGGGTGTAGGCCAGTGCCCAGATATCAGGAGTAGCTCTTCTCTACCAACCATTCAACTGACCAAGTAATACATAAACAAATTTTAAAACATCAAAGGGTGACGAACAGGGTAAAAGGGAGGACTGTTTATATTGGGTATTCATGGAAAGCTTCTTGGACTGGAACAATCAGAAGGAGCTAAATTATGGACTAGTTGGGGAGACAGTGTTCGTGTTCCAGAGAACAACTATGCCAAAGTCCTAAGGTCAAAAAATTTTGCAGTATCATAGGGACAAAAGAAAGATAGTGTGACCCAAGAATGGTCAGTGAGAAAATGAGAAGGCAGGAGAGAGAGCCGGGGAGGTGGTGGGGGGGTGGGGAGAGGTAGGGAATTGAGAGACCTTATTCTAACTGTAATAGGAAAATCAATGGAAGTAGGAAGAACAGAATAATGACATAAGTTTGTTCACATATTTAAAAGATCAGTTGTATGGTCTATAGAAAATGTGTCATGGGGTTGCAGAGTAGATGAGAAGCTGAGATACAAGTTGAGAGGTTTTGCAGTGTAGACATGAGGTAACAGTGGCTTGCTGTAAGGTGGTGGTGATGTATAGAGGGGACTCTTTTGAAGTCAGTGTTGTGGGGCTTACTGATGGGTTAATTTGGGAGGCGAGGAATGGGAAGGAATGAACAATAACTTTACTATTTATTGGGTACCTGATGTCAGCGATAATCTTATTCGTTGTATCATTCTTAAATCCTGATTCACAGAGGGCACTGGATGCTGAGTGAAAGAATCTATGTTGTGGCAAATATTGGCACAAGTAGCAATTATCCACATTTATTAACTTACATTTGAGGTTTGGTTCCTAATTCTATTGATTTGTAGGTAATTTAGTGGTAGCAAAGTGCAAAATAACCCAGGTCTAGATAGAACAACTCAATCAAGGTAATACTGTCATGAACAAGTACTAAGTATATCTCCCACCTATTTAGTAAATACATGCAGAGAATAGATTTGGAGAAATTTTAATAAACAGAAAACTAGTAGGTAATTACTTATCATTGCAGATAAAAATCTCACTGATTCTGAATGTTGTCCTTAATCACCTTTGATAGGGTGTCTAACCTTATCTTCTTAACTCATGTGAATGGTCTGTTTGCTTGTCTCAAAGTGGTCTTAGAAAAATTGGCTGTGACGATATTTGCTGCCTCAAGTCAAACTTTGAAACTCATGCACCTATCAGATGGCATTATCTAATTTCCTGCCTTGTACTCAGAGAGAATTATCTTGGAACAATACAGCTTTATAATTAAGTATGGGAAATATACCACTGCTTCTCCAGAATTACACTGGGCTCCTTCCTTTTCTCTCATAAGAGAAGTCCCTCAGGAAGCAGTAATAGAGCTAGTGTGGGGGCACTCCTCATTAATGGCTATGGAGGCTCATAGCTGGAACCCAGACTTTGTTTCTAGTGTGATGATGACTCCAGCAGAGAAGCCTGGGCCTCTTCAGCATGCTTTCCTATTGTGGGACCCAATAGTTCAAAATATTACTATGTGAAGGCAGGACTGGGTATATAAATTGGGTCTATAAACAGGAGGGATACAGAATTGGGTATCTAAACAGGAGGCTTCTTTGTCTATTGACATGTTTGAGGCCACAGGACCTATAAAGAGACCAAAACAGTGTAGTCGAGAGGTTTAGTTCGGGAATGTCCTTGTGAGGCACCAGAGGAGTAGTTTCAGTCCACAGGTAATATCTTGCCTAGTACAACACCAGATTAGCCAAAGTTATTTACTGCATTCAACCCACTTCTACTCTTGAAGGTTAGAGAATACTTAAACTACACAGGTGAGAGCTGTTGGGAAAAATACGAGTATCATGACCTAGTTATGGGTACCTCCAGTCATGTAAATCATCCCAGCTAAGGGAACTACTTCAAGGAAACAAAGATGGAGAGCGGTCATCCTAAGGCCCAGAGGCAACCTCACAACCATTATCATGATTCCCTCGGCCGGACATGCTCATTCACAATTATTTGATGATACGAGCAAATCACAAGCTACTCTACTTTATGTTAGGCAAAAGGTGAGAGTGAATTTCTAGAAGTTAATAAACAGGTTAGCAGTTTTCTTTCACTCTGTTCAGAGCACCATGGAAAAATTGCTGAAGTGTAAAAAAAACAGGATCCTGTCACGCTGCTGTCTCACATCCAAAGCTGTGGGAGAATGAAATATCGACATATTTACGTGTAGTTCTTATAATTTCACCCAACTCAAGAGAATGACTGAAATACTCCTGGGTAACATGAACACATCTGGGGAAGGGAGAGAAAATGATCATTCTTTCCAATCTCCTTCGCACCTTTCTTATAGCTAAGGATACACATTTCTTGCAGTGATTGAAGAGGGTGGTAACATCTGTCAAATCTGTGAAATCAAGACATGAAACTCATTTTTAAGATCTCAGTAGAGGAGAAAAATGAGAGAAAGGTAACTTGTAATTTCTGCCAATTAGATATGCAGGAAAAACTAAGTGAAATGAATGCTTTGAAAAAGAGAGAGAGAAAAACCCTTATTTGACTTTTTAAAAATTGAATTTCTACATTTTAATAACATTGTCATCTGTAATTATAGGAGGGTTGAAATTTTATTTCCCCTTTTCTGAGTCCTAAGTTGGTCTTCTGAGAGAAAATAAAACCTTAAATATAATCATATATTAAAAAAAAAAAAACCTGCTAAAGCCTAGTACTTTTCATATTATTTTCAACAATCAAGATACTGGAAAGAAAGGAAAGGAAAGGAATATATATATATATATATATATATATATATATATATACACACACACATTCCATATATTTATATATATATATATATAAAATATAAAGAGCCTGAGTGCATGTCTTTTGGGTCTCATGACTTTGCCAAAATGACAGGGTGATTTCTAGAAATTCATCAATTCTTTCAAAAAGCATTTACTGAGCACCCATCATAGGTGGTGATCTATACAGGGAGCTGGGAGTAGGGTAGGGGTAAGCATGATCTACAACTATAAATGAGATGTAGAATATGCCCTTGAAGATCTCATGGTCTAGAAGAGGAAAAGACATATTATTTTCTACCTTGAACTAAAACTATTTGTGTTTGAGTCATGAAAAGCAGAGATAAATATTATGGAATTTTATAGAAGGGGTAAATAGCTTCTTACAAGGAAGAATCACAGAAGAATTCTAGAAATATGCCTAGAAAAAAATGGGATATGTTTGGACATGTACAGAAGGTGGAAGGATATTTTCCTTGCAAAGCAAAACATGAGTAAAGACATGAAGAAAGAAAACATGGTGGACCAACAGATGGTTCCATTCACCCAAACTGAGGAAAAGACAGTAACTAGAAGGATACATTGGGGATTTATAGTATGTGGTAAACTAAAGAATGGTCACCTAAAGATGTCCACATCTAATCTCTGGAATTTGTAAAGATGTTACTTTATATGGCAAAACAGACTCTAGAGATGTGATTAAACTGAAAATCTTGAGCTGGAGAGATTATTCTGGATTATCCAAGCAGGTTCAATGTTATCAGAAGGGTCATTATAAGTGAAAGAGGAAGTCAGAGTCAGAGGAGACATGATGAAGGAAACATGGATCAGAGTGGTGGAAAAAGGGGCCAGTGGCCATGAGCCAAGGAATGCAGGCAACTTCTAGAAAATGCAAAAGACAAGGTAACAGGTGCTCCCCTAGAGCATCCAGAAGGAATGCAGCCTTGAAAATCCATTTTAGGCTTCTGACCTCTAAAGCTGTAAGATAATACATCTGTGTTGTTTCAAGCTATTATAACAAGGTACTATATTAACAAAATATAGAAAACACGCAAAGAGAAAAAGATTTGAAAGCAAGATGCTGAATTCTTTTGTGAACACAGCCATTCTTGAAATGTTGGTGGGTCAATATAGTGGGTGGACAGTTAGAAATAAAAATTCATGCCTCCTACTAAGAGATAAAGGTGCATAACTCTCAGAAGCAATTACTAAAATTTATTATTATAGCTCATAAAATGGAATCATTGAAGTGAGGCTATTGACCATTGGGAAAATTTAAGTGATGTGTATTCATGAGAAGGGAATGATTTAGTTAGGATATTTTGACATAGGTTGTTGGAAGAAGTGATTTTATAGTATTATTAGCTAAAATGTCTTCACCTTAACTAGTCTGTGATTGTCCATAACCAAAGTATAAGACAACCTACTATAGATAAATTCAGGGATGGAAAAAAAAGACCTTCTAAAGAAAACTACCTCACCCATAAGTTCCTTGGTTTCTGAAATGTCTTTAACATTAATTAACAGGACATTAATCATTCAACTACACAAATATTTCTGAGTACCTACGAGTGCAAGGCAGGGTTCTTTATTCATCTTTTACCAAACACAATGCTTGAGAAGCTTACTCTCCCTTTTCAGTATAAACCTGTATACTTCTTCAAAGCACCATATGATTAGAGAGACTCTCCCTAAATTACTTTTTCTCCCAAGGGCATATAAGGTTTAGGTCTCCCAAAACTGTGCATGGGCTATCATTACCTTACAGTTTGTTCCTAGGGTTCATCTCTGTAGACTGTAGAGAGCCAGAGGACAGTGCGTGCCCGGGCACCCGAGGAAGCTAGGTAATGGGGTTGCAGAGGAAATGTCAGACAGAGAGGGAAAGCAGGTTCAAGGAGGCTTAAATCAAGGATAATGAAAACAACCTTTGCCTATTTCAAGTCCTGGGTTGGCCCAGATCACCACCAATTCAGGGATTTTATAGAATGCTGCTGCATTGCGTTTGCAAAAAGATAGCCTGGTCAGCAGAGTGGGATGACCTCTATAAACAGAAATGCAATGAGTTTAGCCATTACAGAAATTTCAGGGGCAATAGAACACTGCAGTCTCCACTCTCCTGTCCCAAAGTGCAAACCTCTCAGGTCAACCAAGTAAGTAAAGGCAGGGCAGGATTAAAACCTTTCCTGCCCTAAACTACGGAAAGATGATGCTATGTCCCTCTCTAAGCCAGTGCCTAACCTAACACCAGAGAACTACATTCACATAGTATTCCACAAATGATGCCTCCTGAGTTTAACTGAATATTATATCTATGACCCCTGAAATTATGCAATAAGATGGAAGACTCCACCACATGTAATTCTTACATAACACACACATTTTGTAAATTATAAAATAGGTATAAGTGGATTCTCTCCAAAATATATAATTTCCCATAATATATGCTTGGTTGACTTTTTTGAAAGTACCAAACTTTTTCCCAAAACTTTTTTTGGGGAATATCCACTTTTTTAATACGCAAAGCGCAAGTTAATTGAAGCATGACTCTTTAAGTAACAAATCAGAAGTGAAATGAGCCAGATTTTGCTAAAAACCATTCTGAAACATTATTCACTTCCCCATTCTCTTAATCAAAGGACAATGAATGTAATTTAACCTTTTTTAGAAAAAAATATAATGACATGGATTTCATTATTATGAATGATAATTATTCTCTGTAACACAGAGAGTCCCATAGGAATTGTTGAGGTATATTGAGCTTCTTTCCTCCACTTGAAGTGGCCTAGCTGCCTTTTCTCTTTTTTAATTCTGAGTAAGCTATTTATAAATTGTCTTGGGCCTTTCTTATTGGTATGATGTACACTGGTTGTCTTGTCTTATTGCTCTCCCTGTAGTCAGCCTGCCTGCTTCCATCAGCCCCTATCCAATAAAGCATGATTTTCCCCAAGTGTCAAAGCTTAGGGAAATTACCTTACAGTGGGGTATTAGACCAATGCTTTCTGAAATTTAATGTGTAACAACTCACTCTGGGTTCTTGTTACAGTGCAGATTCAGACCCACTGGAATAGGAACTGAAATTTTGTGTTTCTAAACATAAAAGCTCCCAGGTGATGGCCATGCTGCTGGTCCTTGAAATACACTTTGAGTAACAAAATATTAGATAATCATGTCTTTTTTTAAAGAACTGTGTCTAAACTAAACGTAAAATAGTTCTGAGGAAAGGACTGAATACTACTCTCCCATAAATAAGTTCTAAAAATATAAATGTGGACTTGACATTTACTCTCTCCAAACTGAGTTTCCTTACCATCTCCTGGTCCCACCAAACAAATCATATCTCTCTTCTCCACACTAGCACAGAATTTAATTTCTGCCTCTCTTACATAACTTATATCTTTACAGACTGCTATTTGCATATATAAGTCAAGTAATATACTAGAAGAGGACCAAGTATTACATATCTGTATATTCCTTAAAATTATGCTTTGCCCCCCAAATAGTCTGTGAATAAATGTAGAGATTGAAGAACCAAGGACTATTAGGTTCTTTCCATATAATTTCAGATTCTTTATTGTATTAATTTGTTAAATAGGTAATTTAAAGAATGAAGCAACATTATAATCAAATACACCCACTGCAAGTTCTAGTAAACTGTTAGGAAAATAAAATTTGTTCTCAGACTTTTGGCATCTTTGTGCTAAACATATCCCTGCCAGTTTCCTTCTCCCCACCTACATACCTAATAGAATACACACAAATCTGAATATATATCATCCTCACATTCTTCAACTTTCAAAATCTTCTCTGAAGAGTCTGGAATTGATTTATGCTAAAATGTAAATGACTGACTATAGCTTAAAGTGCTATTTCCTTCCTCTACCCTAAAGGGCATTTAACAGAAAACAAATTGCACATACAATGGAATAAAGCCACTAAAGATGACTTTGGGGCTCTTAATTATAAAGCAAAATACAGATTTCAATAAGGGCCTCTGAGTGCCCCCACATTGTATTATGTTATCAGTGAATTTCTCCTGAGTAAGTGCTAACCCATAGCTCTCCTGCACCTGGGCTGTAAAGTCTCTTCATAGTGATAAACTGCTCCTAACCTGATATGAGGAACCAAAGTGCATAGAAAACACCCCCTCAAAGTACAAACTACAGAACCAGTCAAGGCTAAAACAGGACAAACACAAAAATCAATTTGGCAGCTCATTTGAATCTACATTGTGCTTTTTTTCCAAGGGCAGGCAGGATTTATCATTTAAGTAGGAAGAGAATAAAAAAAAAATCCCAATTTCCATTAAACATCAGCGTAATGAAAAGAAATGGAAATTGTCTAACTAGAGATGATCCAAATATCTAAGTAATAGTATCAATGAAAGCAGACATCCTGCTAGCTTTTTGGGTTAATATGATGCAATATATATTTTACTAATTTAATCTAGCACACCAGTCTGTTACCCCACACCTTTAATTAAATCAATGTTTACCTCCACGGAATTCAGTGGAATCAATAACAGACACTCAGAAGGAAAGATGAGGCATAAAATAAGACAGTAAACATAATTTAGAGAGATTTATTTGAAGCTACTCTGTACCAATATATTCTGAAATAATAGAACGTAAAATGAAAATAACTCTAGAAGATATTACACAGAGTCTAGAGGTTTTCTCCTAATCACAGGATATCAGTGTGATGAAACACACACCAAGGGGGTAAGGATCTGCCTTTTGTGGCTCTGCAAATCGTTCCCTGTGAAGATGACTAGAATTCAGCTTAGAAATCCGAGCATAAAATTGGCAAGCAAGACACTGGAGCTACCGAAGATGACTAGAATTCAGCTTAGAAATCTGAGCATAAAACTGGCAAGCAAGACACTGGAGCCATAGAAGGTGACTAGAATTCAGCTTAGAAATCTGAGCATAAAACTCAGCAAGCAGGACTGTGGCAAAATGTGCTGCAGACAGCTACAAAATGAAGTTTCTACATTTGCTTTCTTGGTCATCCAGGGATTGCTCAATTGTGAAAGTCAGACAATATATCTCCAATTTCAGATGGATAAAAATCATGAAATTGTTATTTTCTTCCTACAACAAAACAAATCTAGTAAGTCAGCACATTTTGCCAAAAAGGCAAGAGAGAAGATGTACTAGCTTGGCAATGCCCTACAAACTGCAGACTATGTTGCAATAAGCCTGTGTTTTTGAATCAAGGGGAACTGGATTTGAGCCCCAAACCCAAGAAACCATGGCCAAATTATTTAGCACTTCTAATATGAGTGTCTTCATCATAAAATGTGGATGGTAATATCTATTTTATAGAGAGGTTATAAGGTAAATGAAATAATATTTATGAATTGTTTAACAAAATGACCACCTAATAAATAGTATTTATTACCACTTCCATGGGAGGCAATCATATTCAAGCATTAATTTTATGGTCTCCTTTGGCTTGTCTGAAAATTAAAGGGGATGAATTGGATGCATACTAAAGTTGTGTAATCACCAGAAGCTTAAATGAATTAAAATATGTAAAGCACTTAGCGGGTACTATAACAGAGTAAGCTATTATCACAGAGAGACGTATAACAAGTTAAGATGATGGACTCCACAGTCAGGTTATCTGCATTCATGTTCCTATTCTACCTTTGACCAGCTGTGGGCTCTGGGCAAGTGGCTTGAACTTTCTGCTTCAATTTCCTTACCCATAAAGTGAGGATAATAATAATAACATTACTTATGGGAAAGTTGTGAAAAGTTAAGAGATGAAAATAAGATACTGGTACACACCAAGGACATACACACATATTTAAGTATTATTGTATAAGTCTTTTTTTTTTCCTCTTCTAGCACACACATACTGTTGCAGAGACCTCATAGTGATCCCCAATAATTGCTGCCTTGTGGTAGCCACAACTTTTAATAAACTCTTCCCCTTATATGTAGACAGGATCCATGACTGGCTAACAGCTAATATAAAATGGTACACGCGTCACACCCTTGATTAGTTTATGCTACAAAGACTTAATCTTGGAAGATTGGAGTGATAGACTTTCCTGCTGGCCTTGAAGAAGCAAGCTGCCCAATGCGAACTGCTTACAAAAGGGTCACATGGCATAGAACTGCAGGTAGCCTCCAGGACTGAGGGTCCTGGTCTACAACCACCAAGAACAGAATTTTGCCAATAACTGTGTAAGCTTGGAGGAGAAATCTAATTCCCAGAAAGGAATGCAGCCAGGCTGACACTGCTGCAGTCATGTGAGAGCCTGAGCCAAAGACCTACTTAAATGAGCCCAGACTCTTAACCCAGAAAAATGATAACGTAGTAAATATGCATTGTTTTAAGCCTTTAAACTTGTCATAATTTGTTACACAGCAATAGAAAACCAATACACACTTTCATGTAAAATTCTCAGAAAAGGATGGGAATATGGGGTTCAGGGCCCTGGTATCATTTTTCTGATACTTATTTGTACTAAGCAACATGGGTCCGGTGTTAGTTACAGGCTAGACAGACTGGGCTTGGCCAAAGCCACATAGAAGTTTATCTTTGTAAAATATACTGAGAGCAAACAGAAAGATGTACTCTGATCCATATTCTTCCTCTAAGTCATATTGTAGCTTCCGGCCTTCATAGATGGCAAGAGTATTAGAAAGTCAGTGATGTTTGTTTTTCTAGCTTCAGATGGAAGTTCAGAATTTTTAGCAAAAAGGGGTGAACTCAGGAGCCTTTTTTGAGGGTGCAATTGAGAGATTGGGATATTTGCTTTTTTTTTTAACGGAAAAGCTGAATATGTTTTGCTGACAGAGCTCACCCAGCAGATTACTGACTATCTGACTAGTACCTCTCCTCGTTTCATTACTTGTCTGCTCCACCCTGTCTGCCATTCTAGAGGAACAGACTAGGCGTTAAGGGTTTTATGTACTGGTTTGGCTTGGCTTACACTTGGTTGTATCACTAAAAGTAATACAGAAAGTCAGCTCAACTCCGTTCTTTACTGACCTCAAAGGGTTGGGGTGGGGAACAATCGAATAATAAATGAAAATTAATTTCTGGGGAAGAACTAGAAAAGCCAGACAAATAAAAAGGGATGATAATACACAATGGTCTGGAAAATGCAAGGACATATAGGTGAACATTTTGAGAGTCTCAAGTTCTTTTTTTTTTTTTTTTTTAAGATTTTATTTATTTATTTATGAGAGAGAGAGAGGGAGGCAGAGACATAGGCAAAGGGAGAGATAGGCTCCCCATGGAGAGTCAAGTTCTTTTCCATATCAGACACTATTTTACCTTGCCCATTCCAAAGGATGAATTTAGGATTTAGAGGTTGGTCCAGGGCAGCCCAGGTGGCTCAGTGGTTTAGCGCTGCCTTCAGCCCAGAGCATGATCCTGGAGACCCGGGATCAAGTCCCACGTCGGGCTCCCTGCATGGAGCCTGCTTCTCCCTCTGCCTGTTTCTCTGCCTCTCTCACTCCCCTCTCTGTGTTTCTCATGAATGAATGAATGAATGAATGAATGAATAAATAAATAAATAAATAAATAAATAAATAAATAAATAAATAAAATATTTGAAAAAAGATAGAGTTTGGTCCAAAAGATTCATGAAATTTGAAAACTGGAAAGTAAGTTTTCCTCTCTTAGTCAATTCCTGTGTAACAGTAGTGGCTTTCTTGGGGTACCTGGGTGGCTCAGTTGGTTAGGCATCCAACTCTTGTTTTTGGTTCAGGTCATGATCTCATGGGTCTTGAGATCAAGTCCCATTTTGGGCCCCACAGTCAGAGGGGAGTCTGCTTGAAGATCCTCCCCCTCTGCCTCTCTCCCAATTCACATGCATGTGCACACTTGAGTGTATACTCTCTCTCTAAAATAAATAAATCAATGTTAAAAAAAAGAGTAGTGGCTTTCTAGATTGTTTTGTAGGATTCTGAATCTCAGTGGAAGAGAGTACTCTTATTATCTATCAATATCTGCTATTGTTATAGGAGGGGCTAAGTGACAGGGGTGGCATGCCAGCTACATATCTCCTGATGCTAATTCCAGTCCAACTGTTTTAATTTATGCACGAGAGCACAAATGCATGGGGGAAGAGAAATAGCTTGTTAAGATTGTGTAGCTAGCTGCTTTCAACTTTGGAACATAATCACAAAAGGCAATTTGTACATTTGCTTATTCCTGTTAAACATCTATATTCATAATACCAACCATGAATTTATGCTACTTTAAAAGGACATTTTATTTCTCAAATTTGTGATGTCTCTATTACATTTTGCCAGTGTGAGGGAATGAGTTTCTAATCTTGTCAATGTAATATTTATTCTCAATCCCTGTAATATTGTTTCATCCTGATTTGAAAGTTGATAAAATCTGTTGGCAACCTCCTTGAAGCGCAAAGTAGTTATCCAAAACAATAATTTGCAAAATGTTCAATCTAAATGTGCGCAGGCCATTCGTGAAAACTGATGTGCCATTTCGCCTAACTTGGTTTAACTAAAGCCTATTGTAAACTTTAAAATTATTTATTAACTTTTTACGTCCTTCTTTTAAAATTTACAAACAATAATATGGTGATCTTTCAAGATCGCATCTGAAATAGATAATATTTCTAATACTCCTTGAAGAGCTATGGGTAAGAATAGCTCTTTATGCTCTTCCAGACAGAGTATCAGACATGGGAGAGTTTGCTTCCCTTGACTTACAGATGCTCCCTCCCGTTTAGAAATACTTATTGACAAAATCTAGTTGGAGGTATAGAAATGTATAATTTGACACAATGTAATACGTATTGTCCTGAAGGTATGAGAAAAAAGTTACAAGGCCAGGAAGGCATGGTAAATTTATGGAGGGCAAATAGGGTATTTCTAGGGTAAACCTTTCAAATCTTGCCTTGTTCATTTAGATTTTTCTCTCTGAAAATTCACAGAATAATTCAAAGCCATCTCTTCTTTGCCCTTCCTTCCCACTTTCCTTTGCCTCTCAAATCAATAACCCGAAGATAAAGTGGGATTAACACACGTTGGTTTATAGCAGTAATGTAGCTAATTCAATGCTATGAATTATAATCCAAGCAGAGAACTCTCGGTGCATTCTATCTCCCCCAAACCATGGCAGATTATTCACACTCATTTTGTATTATGTGAATCTAGTTTAAGTGCAAAAAAACATAAAGGGATGTAAAAGCTATTGCTGATCTTTTTGCTAAAGCTCTGGAAACATTTTCTGAATTCTATAGATCCACAACATGAAGAGCTGATTGCTTAAACGTGGCATTGTGAGGGCACCACAGTTTAGAAAACAGTGGGAGGTCTGTTGCCCTATAGCCAGGCAATAATCCATAGCGACCAAAGGAAAGACAGATGCTTCACAAAAACACTATTTCTTCACAGTTCATTATTGAATGCTCTTAATGTATTTATTATTCCTGCTTCAAAAAATAACATAGGAATTACCAATCAATAGATCATATTCTTATTAAGTGTCGGATACAATAATCCTCATAACAACACTACCCACTGTGAAAAGATAGTAGGAAACTGGCAGGAAGGAACCATAATGTTAATACAACCATATGCCATGGAAAACGAAAACGTGGTATACTGCGGGGAGCAGAAAAGAACAGACTCTTCTACATGCGTTAAATCTTGATTCCTAATAATTGAGATGATGGGAATGTGCTTGGCCTCTAAAATGACTCTACATCTCTTTCTCCTTTTACTGGCCCACCTCTTATCTTCAGGCCATTAGTAGCACTGCCTACCTATTCTCTTGTGAGAATCTACTCACTCTGGTGTACAATGTCTTCAGATTTCATACTCCTGAATCTATCCTTCACTCTTCACCAGTATTATCTTTTAAAACGTATTGAAAATAACTTTATATGACTGCTAGAATAAAAACAAAAAACAAACAAAAAACAAACAAAAAAACAAAAAAAATAAAAAAAAATAAAAACAAACAGCAAAAATACTGTTCCAGAGCTTCCCATTATCCAGAGAATTAAAATCTAACTTCTTTAATGGAGTATCCAATATTGTCTAAGTATCTGTTCTAGATTACTCCCATCCTCACCTTCTACTGTTCCCTTCATTCTAATTATCCTGTGTCTGCACCAAATCCTATAGTTCTCTAAAACCCTGTGCATGTTCCCAACCACAGACCTTTGTTCAAGCTGAAGTCTCTGCTTGGGATGCTTTTCCTCTAATTTGCCACCAGAGGAAAACTTGCTGCCCATCCAGTGTAGTATTTTTTTTTTTTTTTTTTTAATCACAGTTTGACTTGTTAGTTTTATTGTAATCGATTTTATACTGAAAGAGGGCTTTCCAGGCAGCCCAGGTAGCTCAGTGGTTTAGTGCCGCCTTCAGCTCAGGGCGTGATCCTGGAGGCCTGGGATCGAGTCCCACATCGGGCTCCCTACATGGAGCCTGCTTCTCCCTCTGCCTGTGTGTCTCTGCCTCTCTCTCTCCCCTCTCTATGTTTCTCATGAATAAATAAATAAAATCTTAAAAAAAAAGAAAGAGGGCTTCCCAAAAGTATTACCTACCAGTAGCACATATGCTATCAAAATAACCCAACAAATATATGTTGAGTGACTGTGGAATCACACGTTAGCTGTCTATGTGCTCCATCTGTGACTAGCATTGCTCTTATACCTAATGGATCCTCAGTAAGTGCTCATGTACATGGACTCTCCTCTGTCTGCCCCTTTCTCTTTGACATCCATCATCTCCATTCGGAACCCTCATTCAATCAGTGGCCAAGTCCTGTTGATTCAGCAATGTTCCTCTTGCCTATCCCACATTCCCACTGCCATTACCCTAGTTTTAATTTTCATTACCTCTTTCTTGAATTACTGCAATTGTCTCCTTAGTGATCGCTCAGCTCCCAGTCTCTCCCCTCTTACATTATTTTACAATCAGTTGGTAGAGTCATTTTCCCAAAGCACAGCTCTAATAATTCCATTCCCTGGGTTGGAAAATATCAGTGGCTCTCTAATGCCTGCTGACAAGTCCAGACCCCTTTAGAAGGTTGTCTGTCATCTGTCCATCATATGTCATTTGTCTTTAACATCTGTTATATGTTCCCCCTTTACACATCCCACGCACCACTCTAACCCTGTTCTTTGCCATACCCTGAACCTTTGTACAGATTCTCTCCCTTGGTTTCCTAGGTTGCTCTTTTCCTCATCTCACCCTGTTAATATGACCATTTCTCCAAAAGCAAAATGGATAAAATACCTGCTGGCACATTTAGGTTCTTCAAAGATGTGATCTCAGACTTTTTTGCTCATATAGGACATTGACTCTGTCATTAAAAATGTGCAGCTATAATGTACCAATCCCATTTCACTGTGACTTGCCCTAAAAACTCTGCTGTTGACTAAAAACTCTCTGCAGGGATAAATCATATTTTGTTTATCTTTGTTTTTGAAGTTGGGCTTTATGCAGTATAGATAATAAATATTTAATGAAAGTTTAATAAATGTATTGGATAAGACAAAACTTCCTTTTATTCAGAACTGTTAATGATAGAACATGCTACCTTGAGGACGAAAAGTTTTTGAGGACAGGCTAGATGAGCATCTATGAAGAATACTGAAGGAAATTTTACACCAGGAAGGAGGCAGAACTACATGACTTTCAAGGTACTTTACAACTTTAAGTTTCTGTGCTATCAAGGGATCAAAACTAAGTACTATGCTTTAAATGTGAAATAAAAGTAAAAACCAAGTAGGGGGTTATGAAAACCCCTGATTCCTGGTTGGTTGGTCAGAAACATAAGTGACAACTTGGACTTGCAATCGGCTTCTGAAGATGGGTGGGGGGGAGGCAGTCTCATGAGCTTTTAAATTGTGGGACTGGACTCCAGGTAGAGAGTGTGAGAATTGAACTGATTTGTTGGACTTCAGTGGGTGTCTGCAAAGAATCGGAGCACTGATTGAATGGAAAACTCACACATCCCGTGTCATGACTGAGCTGCTGTGGTGAGAGCATAGTACAAAGATACACAGGAGTTTTGTATCTTAACTTCCCAGCAAGTAACTTTGGCCTTTGGTATGACACTTGGATGCT
Source organism: Canis aureus (assembly GCF_053574225.1). Classification (NCBI taxonomy): domain Eukaryota; kingdom Metazoa; phylum Chordata; class Mammalia; order Carnivora; family Canidae; genus Canis; species Canis aureus. Next base: position 54,457,821 of record NC_135621.1, read on the forward strand.
GAACCCAAGAGGCCGATTAGGGATCTGAGAAGAGATTCACTTACCTGCTTTGAATTTGTATAGCCATCAATGCAGCATTGGGGGGCGGGGTGGTGTTGGTGAGGAGTAGCAAAGAACATTCATACACAAAGACACTTGATCTATAGATTATGTTTTCCTAAGTATGAGGACATCCCCTAAATAAAAGGATCGATGCTTTAAATAGCATTGACCAAACATGAGGTTTTCTAAGTGACTTGGAATAGGATGACATATCTGTTAAACAAGAACCATTGGAGGGGAAAGGAAACTTTCTACTTCAGGATTGGAGTTTTCTTTTGGTCCACTAATTATACAAATAACACAAGATTACTCAACACTTTTACTATCTGAAACAATCAGGTTACTCTACATTATAGGAGTCATAATGTCACCAGGGGGTATGTGTATGATTCAGGGAGGGTGCTACCGATTTTAATTATAAAGTTTTCAAGTGGATAGACGAAGTTTCTTCATAATAAATTGATGCCATAAAATATCTCTGCAAGCTAGCAAATCACCATGAGTCTGAAAGCTCAGGATGGTCTCAATTAATAATCCTACAGTTATCAACTATTTTTTAAATAAAAGTTCAATTAATAACTAAGACTTTAGCTGAAAGTCTTCTTAGAGAATTTTTGCATTTATGACAAAAACCAGATATATTTGGCCTTGACTCTACCTCATGTGCAGACTTATTATGAACTCCAGGAAGTCACCATGGCCAAGAGAACTATCATAGTTCTTGATGATCCCTTGCCATGCGTGGAACTTCAGTAGCTTTCACAGAATCTCTGCAGTCACTGAGCACAGGGTATTCTCGCTAAAGACAAGAGATCAAACAGAATCACTCGAATTTGACTCATTGAACATTAAGCATGGAGGGCATCATAGAAATCACTAAACAATGTCCTCCCCTTTTTTATAAAAAAAAAAAAAAAAAAAAAAAAAAGGTTTTCTGATGCCTGGGCTCCCTGCTGTTTACGTTACAACATCTATCTCCCTGCTGAACTATCTTTTTCTAGAACAGATCCTAACATCATCAAACGAGTTTCAAAAGATGCAAAGTTTTGGTAGTACCATAACAGAGAAGTCTTCACATTTTTAATCTAAAGTCATTATCAGACTAGGATCAAATTCAAATTCTCCAATTCTCTAATTCAGTCAATCATATGAGGGCTAGAGCCATGGGAACAAGGAGGCTGAAAGCATAAAAAAAAAAATAGATTGTTTGAAATTTATTTGCTGGAGGAGGATACCCCACCTTGATTTTAATGAATCTCAGAGTAGATACAAGCTGTCCCTTCAGGGCTTTCATGTGAGTTCCCTACACAGACTTCTTCCTTTAGAAATGCAAAAATGCTTTCAAGAATTTTATGCCTGCATGGAGAAAATTGCTATTGTGTACAATTAGCATATTTACTAAGGTTTGTCATTACTTTTAGTAATTAAAATTGTACAAAGAGAGAGACATATCCAACTCGAGAAAATTACACAGTATAGTAATACAATCATAATGGTCGCTTGACAATTATTAAAATACACCAAATTCTTCTTTACAGTAAAAGTATTCACCAGAGTAGCTTCTCAATAAGATCACTGCAGTGCTTTCTATTTAAATATGTTTCTCTGCACAGAAAATTATAATTACATTTGCATAACTACTATAATCAATCTAGAATTATGGCTCAAATTTTTCTTTTCCAAATCACTGTTCTTTCTAAGACATCAGGAGCTTTGAGGCATAATCTGGGTTTGTGGACCATTATTTAAATTTGTAATGGGATTAAATATATTTTTGGTTTCTCTTTACATGAATCAGTTATTCCAGGGACATAGTAGGCAATACAACTATATTGTGCAATTTGTTTATTTCTGTCTTGAAAAATAGGCTGTAATTTACCAAATCCATTTTGTCCAAAAAAACAAACGCCTAACTAAGTAAAAGGAATCATTTAAATTCATAAAAGGAGACTACCACATGATACTTGGATGAGATAGACTTCCATTGGGAAGTCACTTATCATCTCATCATTCAGATACCCTGTACTTACTGAGATTTGTTGGGATGGTTGAGCTAATTTCTGTCCCATCTTGGAAATACTGGTTACCACAAACCAAAGATTTCTTTTGAATGTTGCTCTTTGCTCCCGATGAATTCAACAGGCTTCCTTGGGATCTGATATTGCAGCCATATCTATTTTTTAAATCCAGGTCAGATCTGATAAAAATGATAAGCAGACCTAAAAGCATTAATCTACAGCCAGCCTTGTAGAGCCATGGACCAGGAGGAGAATGTCTTTACGAGAACCTCCTGCTCACTGTTTCTTCTGAACAGCTGTTGATAATATAAGATTCTACAGACACCATCTGCATGGTTCTCGTTACAGGAGGGCAGAGACTAAAGCACTGGATAGCAGGCCAGGACGTGAAGTGTTCTAAAATCCAGTTTGCCTCTGGTCCTGCTACATAGTGTTTTTGGTTACTAGGCCCAGCTTCTCAAGAGAATGATGTCTCCAGGGCCCACGCCAGCACAAAATAAATTCTCAATAACACAGACAGTACATATTTCCCAGGAGGCACGATATGAAGTCACTACAGAAAGAAACACTAATGCATTTCTCCAGCACCAGATTTCAAAATCTTTTCCAACTGAAAAGATGTGAAACCCAACTTTCTATTTGGGAAGGTTAGGAGCTTTGCTGAAAATGCACAAGGAACTGTTTTAATGACCAATTAATTCAGACTGGCAGACACACAGAAATAAACATGTTCAATGAGTAACAGCAAGGGTCACATGGATACCCAAAGGATTACGTATTAACTTTAGGAGATACATTGAAAGAAACTGAGGACAAACATTAAATCAGCACTGTAATTATACTATGACTTAACTGTGTACTCAAGTGTGTGTTTGTAAGCACAGATGATGCCTACCTAGGAAAAAATAGAGCCTAGTAGGTAACTTGACTTGTATTTACATAATTTAATAAAAATAAGTTCTTGTCTCATTACTTAGAGGCTGGCCAAACTGTCAGCCTCTAGAAAGTATGGTTAACTCTAGGTGTAGGTTCATCCTTATTTGGAAGGTGTGTGAATCCAAAATAATGATAGCTTCAAGGGTTCTTTCTTTTAAATAGGATGAGGACATTTATCTAAAGATAGAGAAACATAGTCAAAGATACAGGCAAAGAATCACAGCAAGTTGGAGGTGGGTAGACATTACATATGTCCTAATTTTATTTTTTTCTATTCTAATTTTATATGCATGAGAATTGAGGCTCAAAGAAATTAATTTATTTTAGTTGTGATTACATAGCTAACCAAGGCATTGATTGGTCTAGAACTAAGTCATTTCCCATACCATGACACTAAATCTAAAGAAATAAGCATGGATGTCAGGCATACATACCAGTCTAAGGTCAATATTAGAAGAATAACAGAAAAATGGTATTTTTCTATTTCTAAAACATCCTGGCATTCTATTCTTTATGAGATTGGTAAAAACTATTTCAGTCAATGAATGACCGAGAATATTTCATACTTAAACTACAGCCTTTTTCATGAAAAACATTACTTCTATTTTCTGACCAAAACAGGGACATGAATTATTAGAAGAGTAAATGCACAGAAGAAACAGGCATGAAATTTTCTTCAAGGCAATGTGTGAGCTATCATTATTACATTTTATAAATTTATTACATTTTGGTGTCTTTTTAAATCTGATATTTTGAGTAGAAAGTATAGATTAGCATATTTATGAAACAAACATTTGCCTCTCAATCCTTGTTTAAGACAAAGAAGTTACTATTCACATAAAATATCAGTCATGTTGCCAATTCTTCACCAATTCCATCATCGTGTACAGGTCACAAGCAATCTCTGCCTTTCATTTTTCTTTAAAAAAGAGAAGGGGGGAGACTGAATTCTCTATCAGGGAAACAGTCTATATTCTGAATGTTTTACTTTTAATTCTGTATTGCTCTTGCCATAATAGTATATTCAATGATTCATTCACTTATTTACTTACTAAAGAAATGAAATTCCTACTGAGCACCATGTACCATGTCAGAGCTGGGTATTAGTTATAAACAAGAAAGTAAGGTAGTTGACCTCCTAGAACTAACAATATAGTGAATGGAAAATCCCATTTCTTTCAGCAATGTCCCTATAATGATGTCTTTTCCAAAGTAGTTTTCATTTGAATATCGTTTTGTTATCAATCCATGGGGTGGAATGGGTTGTGTATCTGAAAGTATTCCCCTTGTGGGAATCTTCAGTGCTCATAGCTCGTCCTTTCTTATTGAAGAGTGAGAGGAAAAAGCCTCTTAATAGGGGAGAATCCTTGCCTACTTGGGATTCAGTCTGAAAAGAAGCCCTAACTTTTGCTTATCATCAAGATCTCATCTGCAGAGCCATTAAATATCCCTCTCCTAATAATCACTCAAGATCATGATGTGATCACTTCATATCCAAGAGTTGCTTTCATTAGTTGTCTTTTTTAGCCACTGTAAACAAGGGTTATCACTAGATCTTTAGGAAAGAATAGCCCTATAAATATTCTAGAAGGTTTGTTTTTGGCTTGGATTTTGTTCATTCTTTGAATACCTCTCTATATATAGAATAACCTGTAATCTATTTCTCATTCCAGATTATGGGTATGGTTTAGGATTCTGTACAAATGATTTTATTGGCTTCATGAGCTGCCAAGTTAAATATTCCCTTTAAGATGAATCATATCACCCCTTGAATTGGTGGTCTGGTATTCAGAGTCACCATGTTCTGCTTTAATAAGGCTTATTTTTATCCTGATGTGTTATACGTTAGCAACACACACTGAATTTGTTGAGGGCCTCATGTATGGGAGATCTATAATATCTATTATGTAGTAAAATGTTTGCAATTGCTTTTGTTTCTTAGAATCTATAGAACCAGTAACTATTGGATTGAACATTTTTCAAAGTTTCTTCTGCAACCAAACAACAACAAAAGTCCAATGACAACTGAGCATCAATTTTGGCCATTAAAAAAAAAAAAGATTTTATTTATTTATTCATGAGAGACATGGAGAGAGAGACAGGCAGAGGGAGAAGCAGGCTCCATGCAGGGAGCCCGATGTGGGACTCGATCCCAGGACTCCAGGATCACACCTTGAGCCAAAGGCAGACACTCAACTGCTGAGCCACCCAGCCATCCCAATTTTGGCCAATTTTTAAATACAGGAACAAAATAAATGAAAGATAACCCTTAACTCTGGGATAAAGCAAACCCCCAGGAAGGAGAAATGATATTTGTGTACTAGTTTCTCTGAGTCCCTACGAGCATAGGAAATGAAGAAGGCTATAATGGTGGAATGTTAGAGCCAAGTAGGTAAATCAGGGGAGGGCTTTGTGGAGATGTCTTGAGTAGGAATTTTAAAGAAGAGAAGCAATGTGGATAAAATAGTAGGAGAGTGATCCAGATGTGGCAGAAGTAAAATACTAAAATTCTAATACTAGGGATGACAAAAATATGTGTCTAATCCAAACAGCTTATATTTGGGAAAAATAAAACAAAACATCAAAAACAAGAAATGAAAGCAGTGAGATGGGGGTTACAGCAGAATGTAGATGGAGTTAAACATTGCTGGAGTCATTTAGATTTAATAAGAAGGTACAATTTCTCTATAAAGTGTAACAACCCAAGAATGCATTTAAGAAGAACAGTTGGCAAGACAACTAAACTTTATAATGAATAATAATAATGGCTAAATCTTCCTAAGTGCTTACTATCCATTACTGTGCACTAGTCTAGGGATTTCTTGCACCTCATTTCATTTAATCTAGAATTGCTCAACCTTGAAACAAGTGACATTTTACATTGGACAATTATCTATTGCAGAAGACTGTCCTGTGCACTGTAGGATGTTCAGCAGCATCCTTGACCTCTGTCCACTAGATGCCAGTAATGACACCCACACTCTGCACCCCACGCTTTCCCACATACACACAAATCATGACAAAAAAAAAAAAAAGTCTCCTGAGGGAAACATCTCCCTAGCTGAGAACAACCACTTTATTCTTAACAAGCTATGAGTTAAATTCATAATTTTTTTCTAATTAACTATCTTTTATAGATGAGGCACATGGGTGTTAAATAACTTGCCCAATGTCCCATCATTAATAAGTAAGCAATAAAGCCTGTTGGTCTCTGCCCCAGGTTACTAGCACAGGGCTCCTAAAACCCTTATAATTTCCTAAGTGATAAGAGCATGAGGATCATCTCTTGTTCTAGTATTTGTCTTTGAGCCTGGTTCCTGAAACAGGGTCCCAAAATCTTTTAAAATCTTCTGGATAATAGCGTCTTTTGTTCTGGCAGTGATGGGGTCCTGGCTGGGGGCTGGTCACCAGAAAGACCGTGTCATGTTTAGAAGCCTGGTATTTTCAGCCTTGTTCCCCATTTTCCAGAGAGGAGAGAGTGGCTGGAAATGGAGTTAATTATAAATCATGCCTATGTGAGGAAGCCTTCATAAAATTTCACGAAGTATAGGGCCCTGAAAGCTTCTGGGTTGGTGAACACATCCAAGTACCAGGAGGGTAACACACCCTAACCCTAACTCTACAGGGACAGAAGCATAGATGTTAAGTAATTTGTCTAACGTCACACAGTTAATAAACAAGCAGCAATGCCTGCCTGTGAACTCCAACCACTTGGTTCTAGGAACTGGATTCTTAACCATTATTATTTATTGCTTCCCCGTTATCTTTCTAAGGACGAATCTAGCATAAAGTCCTATTAAAAATAAGAAATAACTCAATATAGTACTCCTCATTTTAACTGAAATATTACAAAAAGACCAGACTTTTTAATTTTAGGTAATGACATCACAGCCAGTGCAGTCAAGACTCCTGTCTCTTGTTTTGCAATTTATCCAGTGGCTGACTTTCTCATCTAATGCTATTTCAGTGATGTGTTCTAGATAATAAAGACTTTGTTGTATCTGACCTTAAATTGACATCAGAGCAGCTATTATAAGTGCCTTCCTCTTCACTTCTTCTAAGTTTTGACTATGTAGGGGCAATAAAAAGCCCAGTTTTTCCACAACTATTTTTTAAAAATGCGATTATTACAGTATACTTTGTGCCTTCCAAGTTTCCCTAAATTGTACAATATACCTAAGGGTCCTAGTGAGAGGGGACAATCCACCTGCACACCTTCTGATGGGAGCTGTTGCATTTTCCTTTAATGATGTGTGGAAAGTGGGGCAAGGAATGCCAGGAGGGAAAGAGGTCTGCCCTTTCTCTAATGTGGAAGTTTTGTGATCACGTAGTGAGAACTCCTAGGAGACCATGCCAGGAATAAAGAGGAAGAAGTGGGAATAATTTAGAAATGATACTAAATGGTCAACGTCTCCCTTCCTGGTGGAAAGATAAACAGAGATTGCTGCTAAATACAAAAGCCCTGGAGTAGGTAGGAGGGGATCTGACTCTGTGTGTGTGGCCTCTTAATAACATTCATGGAAGGTTCTTTTAAATGATAAGGTTCCATGCATCAGTAATGATAAATGAAAGATAAGGAAGGCTTTGTAGGGTTCATTTATTACTTGAAAGCATTAAAAATCATAGAGAAGGTATATTTGAAAGAGAGAAAAAAGAGAATCATAAATTAATACGGCCAAAAGCACACTTACTGCCCAAAGCATGGTTTTTGATCCCAGAAAAGTTCTGCCTATAAAAACTCAGACTTCAGCTGAGACTCTGCTTTCTCATCTGTAAAATGGAATAACATGATCTCTCTTGCAGGATTTTTTGAGACTTAGACTGTAATATTTCCAACCACAACTGACATCTGACAGGCATTCAATACACACACATTGGTGAAATGGATGCAGTAAGTTTTGAAGTAAATATATAATCGTGCAATGTAGTTTGGTGCTCTCTCCCTTCTTGGATTTTTGTTGAGCCTGAAAAAAGGGAGACTTATTTTTATTTTAAGAAGATCCATGGTCTAAATGGAATGTGAAGAGTAAGCAATTCTAGGGACCAAGGCAATTAGGTAGACAAAGTTCAGAAAGTTGAGGAATCTATAACAGGGAACAAGAGGAAAAGTATGAGCCACAGGGAAAGCCCATGGGTTTCAGTATTATTCAAAGAAAACTAGGTGCCTTTTCTACTACCTGAGGGGCCTTTGAGTTCCAGTCAACAACGCTGAAGTGACAGACGGAAGTCAGATAGAGTGATGGCATATATTGCATTGCCAGTGGTAGAGGTGGAATGGGGTGGAGAGGCTGAGCTATAGAGAGAGATTATATCAAAGATATTTATCCTCAGACACAGAAGCAACAGTTGAACATTCCCAGCCACTCTACAATGAAGTGAGAGAGCTGGCACTTGCCTCCCTGCTCCCTCTAAGATTATGCAATTGGCAGAGTAATAATGTTCTCACAAAGACAGCCTGGAACTGATGAATGAGATTGATCACAACTATCCACCTCCCAGACTATCTATACTTTTGGTTTGTTTTTTGCTTTTTTTCCCTCTAGCTTTAGAGATAAAGGATGTGTCTCAGCTCACAGTTTTAGGCATAATACTGGAAACTGACATTTGATTGGCATTTTATACAGTATAATCATGTAAACTTTTAGGCCTCCTGTATGATAATCCTTCCTTGCTATATGTGGAGCACTTTGGGCCCTTCTGGATGATAAATATGATATGAATAGGAAACATTATTATTATTTATGTTTTATCATATGTCAGTTCTATGTCCTCTGCCACAACACACACTTCTTTCAAGTGTGCAGCAACAGCCCCCAAAAGATGCACTGTCAAAATATTTAAGCAAAATTAACTACAAACTGCCCCCTTGTCTCCATGAAAATAGCATTGAAACACTACCAGGGAAAATCAATGTTAAATAATAAAAGCTAGAAAAAATTGGAATGAGCTCTGTGTTTGGAAGAAGGATGTTTTTATAAGTCCCAACAATGGTAATTTTGCCTTCCAATTAAAGTGTAATAGTGAAGTACCCAGTCACCGTCACCCAGAGTATCCTGAAGAATACCTCAATGAATTTTATTTTACTTAAGAAGTAAGGTTTTTGGTAGAGCTAATTTCCCTGGGTAAGTGTTTGAGAAGCAAAGAGAAACTTTTTTTTTTTTTTTCTCTTCACATTATCCAAACCCAGAAACCTTCTGATGACTCATCAATTCATATGAAGGCTGGAAAGCACATGTTTAAATATGTAGTGGACAACAAGTAACAAATGATGGACTCTGGTTCTTTTGTGGGTAAAGTTCTTCTGCAACATCAAAGATTTTCTAAAAGCAGTGGGTTTACTCTTTAAGCCATTGAGTTTCCATTTAGGGGCAGGTCACGTTAATTCTCAGGAACTGTTTTCAGAACACTAAGTACTGTGACTCTTAGATTTTGAGTCAGGATGCTATGGTATTTTAAGACAGGAAGATGTCGATTTAAATGTGATACATAATTTACGCTCTCTAGTTTGGCACACTTTTATATTGTACCTTTGATGCTTTCTCTGCAGCAGGAATGCATCAAAGGGCCTCCTGTGGGCTGAAAAAGTTAATGCACTTCTCTAGATGTTTCCAGTCTGGGAGAATTTAAAACAATAAAATAACATTTCTTCATTAACATACTAGTCACAATGTCATTCCCAGAAGCGCCTCTGGCATATAAGGCTGGACTTTTTCCAGATGATCTTTTATGGGGCTGGTTTATTTTTCTTTGCCTTGACATTAATGAGCTATGTATTCGGGAAATAGAAGATTTCAATGCCTGTCAAATTACTTTTCGAATTACCAAAGCTTTCCTTTTTGCTGTCCAAAGAGCAAGCAGGGACCTCTGGTAATATGGGGGAGAACTGGAATATTCAGTGGAAGGGGTCAAGCAAATAAATGTGAAGGTAGTAATGGACCCATTCCAACTATGACTTCATGACAAAATGCTATGACTTCAGCATTTTATTACTTGCTATATCTTAATCTTTTATATTATTGCCTTTTCTTCTGAGTTCTTACATGTTTTGGGAAAAAAGAATATGAGTATATGTGAAACTTTCTATAGTTGTAAGGTATCTTACCCTAAAATTTAGGAACCGCTGATTTGATATGAAAAGCATGTTTTTATATATCAAGGCTGCTAGTTATTTATAAGCATTTTAGAGGAACAATTTCTTGCCTGAGCAATCCTAATATATCATTTTTTAGCACATCATATGCTACCACAACAGCCTAAAGTTGACTGTTTGATTAACATTTATTTTCTCCTTTATGTGGAATTGGCTGAGTGGGTAAAGGCAATATAACAAGAGGGATGGGCACAGAAGATATTCTTTTATGTTGACCTCAGCATCCTGAGTCTCAGTGGGATAAAGAGAAAAAAAAATTAGGAAATGAATGACTTGGCAGGATTGAGAATATTGGAAAAATATTATAGAAAAAAGTCTGACTAGGTAAATATAGATGAAGGAATCGGCAGGAGGTCAGGCAGCAAGCAAACTCAACTTCACATTTCCTAATCACTCCCTCTGCTTTGCAGATTCTTCCAAAACATTACCTCATCCAGGCTTTCATCATCCCCAGTGTATACGGTTTGATTATGCATCCTCTCCCTGTGCACAACTGAGAGATTAACTTTTATTCAGCCCTATTGGCCCTTCTAGTTGCTTGTATGGTCACTTGGTTTAGCACTTATTATTTTGGATTTAGTGTGGTCTCACAAGATGGAAGCTGTTTGAGGACAGGTATATGTCTTTTCTGTGCTTCTCTTGTAGACTCCCTTGAGCCCTTAGTTCTTAAGAGATAGGTCTATGGTACATTAACTGAAAGCCAACTTTGTTATTTTAAACATACGTGTGTACATGTGTAAAAACTACTACACAATGGGTACCTCCCATTTACACACAAAACTCAAGTAGCTGGGGGCATTGAATTACTCATGCTTCTGATTTACGAACAAAAGGAAACACTATGTCATGCTTACTTCATAAATGATGAATTACTGTGGTATCCTTTCTTATAAAAAGGATTTCTAAGTACATGTTTGTCTTTTTCTTAGTTTTATTGTTATATTTATTCTAATTAAATTGTTTTAATGTCATCATGCTGAAGTGATTTCTGCATTCTTTTTTTATCCTGAAATTCGTAACTGTATATTGTAAGTGTATTTATGACACATTCTTGATATGAAAATGCAAATGTTTCCAAACATAATTATTTGTAAATACTGCACCCACCTGGATATTTTTTTCCAGCTAGACTTACTCTCTTTTATAGGTTAGTACTCTAAAGAACTAAATATAATTAACATATGAGTTAGTGGTGGATATCTATATGCAGTCATATTATTTACTTGATAATTCCATGTAAATTTAGAATAATCAGAATGCCCTAAACCACTTCTTGGCAGTAGTTTTAACAACTTTAATAGATTCATGATAAACACTCATAGATAGGAGGAGAGCATATAATTCCTGCTTAAGCATTCCCATTTTATTTTTCAAACAATTTATTTATTTTAGAGAGAGAGAGACTAAGAGAGAGAGAGAGAGAGAGACTGACTGTGAGCTGGGGAAGGGCAGAAAGAGAGAGAATCTGAAGCAGAAGCAAACTCAGTGTTGAGCCTGACATGAGGTTTTATCCCACAATTGCAAGATCATGACAAGAGCCAAAACCAAGAGTCAGATGCTTAACCAACTGAGCCACCCAGGCATTCCTAAGCATTCCAATTTTTAAAAGAAAGATTTAAAATGTATTTATGTTTTATATATAATTTACAAACTTTTATATATACATATATATTTATGCAATTTATTTTATGTATACAAATATATAGACTTAATTATAAAGAAAGATCATTTAATATCTACCAAAATTCCTTCCTCCCTCCACTAGAATACCTACAAAGAACATTTCTCAATTTTTCCAGAAGGAAAAAAAAAAAAAAAAGCAAAAAAAACCAAACCAAAACAAAACAAAAAACCCAAATCAGACATGCATTCAACCCAAATGTTTTTCTTCCACTAAGCCAGGTAAGTTAGCAATTGTAAAATACATTAAATTAAAATTTTAGGGGCACCTGGGTGGCTCAGTTAAGCAACTGCCTTCCACTCAGGTCATGATCCTGGGGTCCTGGGATCATCCCCCACATCGGGCTCCCTGCTCAGTGGGGAGCCTGCTTCTCTTCCTCCGCCTGTCACTCCCCCTGCTTGTATACTCTCTCTGTCAAATAAAATCTTTTATAAAAATTAATTAATTAATTAGTTAATTAATTAAAAATTTCATGGGTGGCTTAGTGGTTGAGCCTTTGGCTCAGGGTATGATCACGAGGTCCTGGAATTAAGTCCCACATTAGGCTCCCTGCGTGGTGCCTGCTTCTCCCTCTGCCTATGTCTCTGCCTCTCTCTGTGTATCTCTCATGAATAAATGAATACAATCTTAAAATTTTTTTTCATTTAATTATTAGTTAGGAGATTAAAGTGCACAACAGACAAGTTAAGCTTTTTCTTAACTATAAATAGATCCTAATGTCGATGTTTGACTGGCAGCTCTGTCAAGCATTTGCAAAAAGCTGAAGACCAATAAGCACTTTAAAAACGGGGAGGAAATTCATAGCCATCTCCTGAGGTCTTATTACCACACAAATAGTGCTAACTCTAAGAAAGCTGCTGGACTTTGTAGCATAGGTTGTTTTTCAAGTTTAAGGATCAAATTGTATTGGAGTGTCTGTTCTACAAGACGTTGATGGAGGATATCTATAAAACTTTACTAACTTCTATGTATAGAAGCTGGGCAAGCTGAATACGGCTGCTACAGCATGACGGAAAGGTACATTGGTTGGAAAATATGCATAGACACGAGTCACAAAACTGAGTGTAAGCAAAGATATGCAGTAAGCTTATTGGTAATTCTCTTAGACAAGAAAAAGAATCTTTTTTTAAATCCCCTATGGAATATATCAAATAGTTACTAAATGCTTCCAGTTTAGGAATATTAAAAGAAATAATTTTTAAATAAATAAATTATGAGAGACTCCAATGTTGGCCTATATTTCACTGAAGAATAATAATTAAAGGAACCAAGGATGCTAGTTAAAACTAGGAGAATTCTTCAGTGCTGTCTTCCTAGACTTGAGAATTCCTAAAATTTGTTAAATAATCAAAACATTTTGAAAGACTTTTTAAAATACAATATGCAGGTCATCTTTAACATATATTTTGATAAATCATCTATTCAAGAGTCTTCTATTGTCTTTATCAACCTACATGAAAGGTAATTCAAATACCATGGCTATAAAACAAATGTTAATAAAGATGATAAATAATTCTTTATTATTCCAATCCTGGATACTGACTCTTAGAAAATGAAATAAAGTGGCATCTCAGTGCTAATTTAAAAAGCATATTAATTCTTGCAGGTAATGATTTGGTACATAGAAAGATATTAGATTTTCTTTTCTTTTTTTTTTTAAGATTTATTTATATAAGAGAGAGAAAGAGAGGGCTTGTGTGAGTCAGGGGTGTGGCGAGGGAGAGGGGAAGAATCTCAAGCAAACTCCCTACTGAACATGGAGCCCTATGTGAGGCTTGATCTCATGAGTCTGAGACCATGACCTGAGCCAAAATCACATCAGACGCTTAACCAAATAAGCCACACCAGTGCCCCAAGATACGAGGTTTTCTAACATAATTGACTCCCTACCACATGAATCTTGTCCTCCCCAACATACATATATCATTTAGAAAACACAGAATTACAATTAGTACCAATTCAACTTTCTTGTGAAAAAAATTTAAGGAATATGTACAAGATTTCAGAACTGGAATACTAATCTGAAATTTAATAGGATCATTGTCAAACAACTGCAGATGAGAGAACAGAATGTATAGTCCCTTTCCTAAAACTTTGGAACATAACCAAGACAGTATAAAATAATTTTAAATTATTTTAAAAATGTGTTATATTTAGTTGTGCCCTACATACTCATTCTACTATTTTTCTAAAATTTGTGAGGAATAGCGGCTGAAATGTCAAGGAATAAAAACATTAGATTTTTATTCAGTGACCTGTAAATGTATTGGTTGTCCGAATCTCTTATATAGTAGGTAGAAATAAAGCTTCTATGGCAACCAAATTCCATCCTTAGTTAATGCTGGGTTTTGGTTTCTATATTCCCAATTCTTGTTGAAATCAAGTAGTACTACATCATTCTATTGTCTTCCAAGGGACTGTGTGTCCTTCCTCACTGATAACCAGGGAAGAAACAAGAATAAAGTGAGGATAATAATTTGTAGCAGGTGCTAAGACTTGCTTGATATATGTACATATGCATGTCACATTCTATAATATACTAGAACCCATAAGAAGAGCATAAATCACTGCTGAGACTTTCTCTTGTCCTTTTTTGAACAGAAATAACACGACATTATGTGAACTCCGTAAGTCTGGATGCTACTTTCTTCTAAGTTGAGATTTTGATTGAGAATTATTATATATAAAAGTCTTTTTACCTTCAACACTTATATACTATTTTAAAAGGTGCTATAAGTTAGAAGGAAACATTGATGAGGCTGCAGTTGCCTTGGCATTATATCCAACTCAAAATGAACGCAATAGCATTAAAGAGGCTATTGTCAATTTGTTTCTCTGTATGTGTGCACGCTTGTGTGTGCCTGCATGTGAAAAATTGCCACGTTTTCACCTATAAACATGTTCAACTTGGTGACCAATTTGTCATAAAAACCTGGGACTGGTTTTTACTTACTTTGAATAAAAGGTTAATATAAGGCTTCATGGATGTTTAACCAGCATCATTTTAAATGAGGGAGGCAAAGGCAGAGCTAATGGATTAACCTTTTAAAATGCAAGCCAGTAGCATAATTGTTCTAGCACCATTCGCTTCAAGGCTGAATTTGTTTGTAAGGATAGGTTCCCTTGGATCTTATCCAAGAAATTGAAATATTTAAGTACCAAAATCATGGTGGGATGGAGGGGGTAAACAACATATATTGCATACCATATAGTGAGTCTCAAATATACATCTTAGAAAACTACTTGCCCTCTTATATGTAATTTTAACATAAAAAAACCATATATGTCATCTGGAAATACTCAAGACAATATTAACGGTATCTGACATTTATGCTAAATACTTCATATTGATTATTTCATATAATCTTCATAGCATTCCAGAAATTAGGTGCTATTATTCTTATTTTACAGATGAAGTTAGGTCTCCACATATATAGTTATTGCAGAAATCAAGTAGTAATTCATCACATTCTGTTGTCTGCCAAGGGACTGTGTGTCCTCCTTTCCTCACCGATAGGGAAGAAACAAGGATTCACAGCAGGTAGTGGTTTGTAGTGGATTTACTTGATATACCTACATATGCATGTCAGAGGGGTTTAAATAATGTATCTTATATTTCTCAGCAGATCAGATAAAGAACTGAAACTGTGAAATCAAGTCTAATGAAGACCTTAGGCCTTGAGTACTTGGCTGTAATATCTGTCAACACAAGACGCAGGGCTTTGTCTTGAATGTTTTCCTAAAATGTCTTCTATCTAGAAGTATCCCTAAGGTTCAACTCAAGTATAAATATAAGAGTCTCCCTTGGTCTTAAGTCTCACTTTCCCTGAATACTCATTTCTTAACATCATCTACCTGTGAGAAAATTACAATATAAGTGCTATCCTATAGAATAACACAGTTTCCCTAAAAATGAGAAGGGTGAATAAGGCTTCTTATCAATTAGAGCTATAGCTAAAGAATTAAACTCTGAGCGCAGAGAAGCAGGTTCTAGTCCCATTTCTGCAACTAGCTTTGTCACCATGGTGAGGTGTTTAATCCTTTGGATGATTCAACTATAAAATAAGGATTTAGGACTACCTAATGAATGAGATTCGTGGATTAGTTTTAAGACAGTATGATAATCATATTCACTCAGCCTATGAATTTTCAAATATTGTACTAGGTATATGAAGAGATCCACAATAACTGAGAAGATAGAGGTCAAGTCTTGAAAAGGTTTATAATCTGGTGATTCAGAGTGGGGAGAGGAGATGAGCAAAAAAGAAATGTGTTCTTAGACAAAGATGAACTTACAGACCCACTATCTAGAATGTTCCTTTTTAACTGGTTCTACAATAGATATGTACTGAGTATATACTACCATAGTTTCATAACTTGTCCTAGGAGATGACTTGTGAACAAAATGTGGAAAGCAGTAGCAAATATGATGAGGTAGAAAAATGGGGTTTTAAGGTAAAAAGAGATGGCCAGTACAGAGACATGGAAGAGTAGATGAGGAAGTGTAGTCAGATGTGTCCATATGGGTCTGGAGCTTATATATTTAGATAGGTGGAGAAATTAGATGTGCAGTGTCATATGGAATGAAGCTGTTATAGGCAATGGAATCCATGAGTGTCAGGAAAATGGCTAAGATAATGAGGTTAAGATGGGAAGAGTAAATGAGGAGCAGAGTGTGTGAAAACAGGGAAATCTGACAAGGTCAAGTAGGAGGGAAATTTGAAAATGCTTTGAAGTCTATATTTTTAAACATTTTGCTGAAAATAAAATTAGCTTCTTAGGCATCTCTAGGTGCCAGAAATGTTACGTGCCTCATCTACTATATTTTTATAATCACCTTGCAAACTAAGTAATAGTTTTCTCATTTTATGGATATTGATATAGGTTAAGCAGCTCAGTAAGGGTCACCAGCTAGTAAGTGGGTAAGCCAGGAAGAGAACACAGGTCTGCTCTGTGGCTAACATCATGCTGACTCTCACTCCCTAACTAATTTTGCAAACATGCAAACGGGGACTTTAATCCTCTTGACCCAATTTCAGGCCAACCTCAACTGTGGACATTCTATAATAACTTCTTGTAAACTGTTACTAGATTTTTCTCACTGGTTCAGTGGAGATATCAATCTCTTTATTTTTGGTAGCCAGGCATATGACTTGCAGACATGGCATACTGAGTACATAGCATAAAGTATTTCCTTAGAAAATCTATCAGTGAAGCAACGGGAATTACTGATTATCATGTATTAATACAGTAAACTTTCCATCATCCCAAGACAGTGCTTCACTGTCTGCCTACAAGAATAGAAAGAGTCCTTTCGATCTGACCTGCAACACCTTTTCCATTTTGAGGCACATGCCATCTGAAACACCATAATTTTAGTGTTTAAAATAGACTTTTTCCTTAGGAAATTTGGCCCTAAAATGTCCTTTAGTTTTAATGTCAAGAGGTTTACTACAGTGGTCTGGAGAGTCTAGTTCATCATGAAAATGTGCTCTACTTTTCAACACCATATGAATATCTCTTCCCTGCATATTGTTCAAAATGGCTATTCCCTTCACATGGTTGTTTTATTATTCATGTCATCAGATTGGGCAATGTGAGATTTATTTGGGAGGAACATTTCATCAATTACAAAACATAAAAGCACACTCCTGTCTCTCAAAGGGTTTAGTGACACCTTAAATAAGTTTTGAACTGTTGGGGGAATTACAAATAACACACTTCTCCTGAAACCCATTAAAATTACATACTCAGAATAAAAAATTGGATGGCTGAAGTTTAACAAGGGACACTCCTTCTGACTCATTAAATGTGTTATTATTTTAACCCAGGGAAGTGGATTTTTTTCATTTCCTTTTAAAATTATGGCCTTGGGAATACATTGCCTAGATGATGGAGTATGAAAAGCAAGACAACTTGAGAACAGCTCACAAAAAGTAGCTGATTCCATGGCATTGATGTGCTACCCCCTTGCCTTGACATTCCCTCTCCCATTCCTGCCTCACTTATATCTATTTTCTATACAACATCCAAAGGAACACAAGCTTTGTGTATTCTATTCTCTGTCTCCTAAATAAGGAAATTTCTATCTTAATACTCTTACTCCAGCTACACTGATTACCTCCCAGCCCATCTTCCTATGTGCCCACCTATCAGAATTTTACCCCACATTAAGACCTATCATAACACCCACTCCTCCATTAAGCTCACCTTGATTGCTCTAGTGGTAAATAAATTCTCCTTCCTACTATGTTGCATTGGTTTTCTATGGGCTGAGACTCTGCTTTCAAGATCTTTGTGTTTATGCCCTAATGCTTTGCACATTTTCTTGGAAATAAGAAGTACTGTGACCACAGAATGAATGCAAAAAGGAAGGAGACTATGGAGAAGAAAAACTTGTTGGCAAATACAGAAGTGCCCCTGCTTCTCTATCTCTCAGTTCTCTTACTTCTGCCCTTGCCCATGATCATATAAAATGTTCATCAGTTATTCAAATGGAGTTTCTTCAGAAACTGTTAAAATGCTGCTCTTTAAAAAATTCTGATAGAAATACTGATGGAATTTTCACAGTCCTATAAATATGAAGGGTTCTGTGCATACTTCTTTAAAGATGGATTATTATCTGGTCTTTCCAGATATCTAACAAGGGGACATCAGGTATTTTAAAATAGACCCAGATTCTAAAATAATAATGTGTCTTTTTCATTCTCAAGACTCCAAGCATAGTCTGACTGCCCTTCAATAGCTTCATGATTAGACATACATAATCTTATGCCCTATAGAAAAAAAATCAAAAGCATAGTCTCCTGGGATGCTTGGGTAGCTCAGTGGTTGAGTGTCCCTTCGGCTAGGGTGTGATCCTGGAGTCCCGGGATTGAGTCCCACATGGGGTTCCCTGCATGAAGCCTGCTTCTTTCTCTGCCTATGTTTCTGTCTCTCTCTCTCTCTCTGTGTCTCTCATGAATAAATAAATAAAATATTTAAAAAAGCAAAGCATAGTCTCCTGCTGAATATTACATAGGTTGTCAGTATCTGAATTAAAACAAAAGATTCTCACTCTATGGACATGCTTCAACCATCTTAGCAGGCAGCCTCAAAGAGTGTCACCTGGGCCTTATTATCTGCACATTGCCAAGGCCATGGTAGTGCCTGGCAGCTAGTGAACATGCAGTAAATGAGTCTCCAAATAAAAGGATGTGATGCCAAGCCACTAAGTAGTCACCAGAAGTTTCTGACCCTTACTCCTCCGTTCCACACTCTACAAAGTATGAAAAAAAAAAAAAAGTCCCAGATAACTCACCCTCCCCCACCCCGCAGACAGTGCTGCTATGAGGCAAAATAGACTTACTGGCATAGTGTTGGAATCTTCAATTGTGATTAGTTGAACAATAAACATCAAACCTTTATGACAAAGGCAGGATACTGAGTTCAAATATAATCAAGATATAGAACCAATCTTCATGGAGTTTGCAATGCAGTTAGTGAGTTAGTTACTGTGGAAAGAGTTGTGCTTCCCTCAAATTCATATGTTGAAGCCTGTGATAATTTGATGTTATAAGAAATACATATTTCAGTTTTTGTTCCTGGCTCCGGACCTAATTTCTCTACTTCCCTAAGAGTATTTTTTGCTCTACTTTTTGATCTTTGACCCTGGCTCCAAACACAGAGTTCCTAAATCCCTTGGAATTTCCCGGGTGATAGAAGTGTCTTTTGTTCTAGTGAAGCAACTTTTGGTGGGCTCCTGGGTAGCTTCAGGATGTGAGAATATCATCACTATGCGGACCATGATTAGATGCTTGGAATTTTCAGCCCCACCTGTCATCCTCTGGGGAGGAAAGAAGGGTTGGAGACTGAGTATTAACTCAAACATGTCTACACAATGAAGATGGCATAAAAAGCTCTCAACTGAAGGGTTTGGAGAGCTTCTGGATTGGTGAACACATCCATACACAGGGAAGGTGGCACAACCCAACTCTACTGGGATGGAAGATCCTGTACTCAGGATCTCTTTATCTGGCTTTTTATGTGTATCCTTTATCATATAATAAATTGGTAAACGTGTTTCTCTGAGTTCTATGAGCCATTCTAACAAATTATTGAGCTCCAGGAGGGGGAACCCCAATTTATAGTCAATTAGAAGTATAGGTGACCATCTGAGACTTGTGTCTGAAGTTAGGACATTCCTGAGGGACTGAGCCCTTAACTGGTGGGTAACTCCAGGTAGATAGTGTCAGAACTGAACTCAGTAGGACACCCAACTGGTATAGGAAAATTGGTGAATGTGAGGGGAGAAAAAAACAAAACAAAAAAAACTTCCAACCACCTGATGACTACAGTATTGTAAGTAGAGTAGTGAACTAAAGAGAAAAATGAATTTTTTTCTTCCAGAGCCCCAATTCTCAAAGTGATTGTATTTGGAGATAGGGACTTTAGGAAGTAATTGAGATCAAATGAGGTCATAAGAGTAGGATCTTAATCCAATAAGACTACTGGACCGACCTTCCTTCCTTCCTTCCTTCCTTCCTTCCTTCCTTCCTTCCTTCTTTCTTTTCTTTCTTTCTTTCTTTCTTTCTTTCTTTCTTTCTTTCTTTCTTTCTTTCTTTCTTTCTTTCTTTCTTTCATTTTTTTTTAAAGACTATTGGCCTTTCAAGTAGGGGAAGAGAGTCATCTCTTTCTTTCTTTCCACATGCGCACACCAAGAAAAGACAATAGGAGCATACAGTGAGAAGGTGGTCACCTACAAGTCAAGCAAAGAGGTTTTAAATGAAACTGACTTTGCCCAAATCTTGATCTTGAACTCCCCAGACTCCCCAGACACTTAAACTGTGAGAAATAAATTCCCATTATTTATACTACCCCATCTATGGTATTTGATTATGGCAGCCTGAGTCAACTAAGACACCAGTAGAACACATTGGGCTCTGCATTTAGTTTGCATAAGTTCAAATATAAGTACCCCCATGTATTAGCTTGTGACTTGGGATTTCTTAGCCTTAGCCTTAAGAAGTGATAGGGTCTTCTTCTGAATGGAACTTATACAAATGCCTTCCTCAAAATATGACCATGAATTTTGAAAGAGAAAACATAGTATAAAGTACTTTGTGCCATGCCACAACTTCTCCAGAAACATACATGCAGCCTTATAATTAATAAGTCCGGGTAATTGTGTCAAGTGAATGGTGGAGACAAAAAAAGGCTGTGTGATTTTGGTGGAGAAAGTGGACTCCTTTGGTTGGAAGAGTTAAAGAATAACTGAGACTTTACACAGGTTTCTTACTGACTATAAGCCTCAACTTCCCTTTCCCTAGAGCATTTACTTTAGAAAACCTTTAATTATTATTTCTTTCTCTGCTCCTCTTGAAATGCATATAAATCTCCTTAAAAGCCTCTTGCCAGATTTATGACCTAGAGAATGTCTTTCTCAAGGATGTGGGAGCCATCCCATTGAAATGTAATCATCAGAAGGGATAGCATCCTTATCTTCTAGTATCTGTGGAGGATGGGAGCCTATCTTCTGTGAGCCTCCTATTCAAAGTCTCCTGTCACAAAGAAACAAGAAAGTTTACTTTCCCTTTGGTAAGGACAATTAGCAGACACAGGTGGCCTATGATTCCCCATCTCAGATCTACAGCTCTTTGTTTCAGTGGAGTTGAGATCAATTTCCCATATGCAATAATCTCAAATAAAATCTTCCTATTAACCTTTGGTACATTTTTTTTTTTACTTTGACAGGAAACATTCACAGATAATATACAACTTGAGCTATGCCATAAAGTATAGCTGGAATGTTGGTTTGGAAGGGTATATAGCTTAGAATAAAAAATCACATATATTTTATTGGTTAGCAGTAACTAGTTATGGCACGTCTCAATGCTTTACTAAGGTTTATCACTGAGAATTCTTAAGTATTTCAAAGGTTACATAGAGAGCACCATCTAAGTGTTTTTTAGGTTTTAAATTTCAAAACCCTGCACTAATATAGAAATTCAATGGCACTGAAGTCTTGTATATGTTTCTAGGAAATTGATCAAACAGTAAATTCTTTGCACATGGGGTGGTGAGAAGAGAGAGAGAGAGGAATTCCTGACTTATAATTAAAAATACTACCTTCAGGGAACTGTTTTCTAAAGAACTCTTTGGGATGTAGCATATGGGTCAATGTGTAAAGCCAATCTTTTTATACTAAACAAATGTAAAGTTATATAAATATAACATCCAAATGACTCAGGTAGCTTTTAACTCTCTTTTCCAAGACTAAGGTAGTAAGTTTTGTGGATCTATATAAAGAAATCAACATGCTTGGATGGAATCTACTGCTCAAACACAGGATATGTTATTACACTATTAATCTTGATGTATCTTGAAAAATTTAACATATTTTAGGCAAGAGAATGAGTTACAAATGAAATCCAAAAGGATAGCCAAAATGACTATCTAAATTAATCTGCTTATTATTAGTGGAATGTTTTTCTTTATTTTTTAATAATCCACATACATTTAATTATAAATCAGAATTTATCAGTATGAATTAATATGCCATAATTTTCTCAGCCAGATTTTGTGTTACTTTTTACAGTATAAAGTATAGTCACTTAAGTGCCCTGAAAATATAAAATTAGGAATCTTTTAACTCAATGAGTCTGAAAAGAGTGAACAAGTATCATTTTTCCAATTCTTCTGCTGTCAGAGGCTAATCGCTTGCTCCGCCATATACCTAATTGTGTACTTAGAAAATATCAATGCACAAAGGAAAAGCAATGCAGTTTGTCTCATCCAAAAGCATCATATAAAGTGACCAAGTGCTATTAAGTGCTAGAAATGTGTCTCAAAAGACTCTCCATGTCTGCATCATTTTGGGGTTGTTTGGAAGTTCAACCCTTTTAGCGAGAAGTATTGAAAGATAAATCTAGTTCCCAGCCCTTAATTCACCACTTACAGATGAGGCATTCTTATTTGAGAACATGTCTCCTGGTCTTGCTAGTTCCTAAAGAATGTCTCTGGCCTTCCTTAACAACATACGAACTTTAATAAAATGAAAGACACAATTGCACCCTACTCAGTTCTAAAAAGAGTGAATACATCACCCTTTGTAAGGGACAGAATTTGTTAAAAAGAATTCAATATGGATCCTAAAAAAGATAATATCTACCATTCAATTTGAAATTCCTTTTGGAGAATAGTAAAAATGATAGATATGCTATTTCACTGTGACTAGTCAGCCATTATTATTAGGAAGAGTATGATTTCTAAATATGCTGAATGTCTGATGATATGTGCAAGAGAGAAAAGGCACCTTTGTTCACCTGTAATGAATGGTCTCTTGTCCATTCCCTACAAGAATTAAGATTTTCTTTTTTAGATCACACCCTGGGCTGAAGGCGGTGCTAAACCGCTGAGCCACCCGGGCTGCCCGAGGGCACAGAGTTTAATTTAATGTGTTCACTGCCATTTCCACACTGCCTAGAACAGAACTTTCCTCTAGCAGGTGTTTTACAAGTATTGACTAAGTAAATGAATGAGAGAATGTCAATATTTGAATGTGGTTATGTGTATTGTTCATAACCATGTCGATCTGTGTCTTAACTATTTCCATCACATTCCCTTTTCTTTCTAAAAATGTATTTTCATGTGTAAAAAATAAAATAAATAAAAATGTATTTTCTGTGTTGATTTATCTGAATGCTGCTCTTCTAAAGTCTACTTGTACAATTTATATGTAGTCTAATAAATGAATAGATTTTATCAGAGGTGACTGGCCTGCATTAGAATGTAAATCAAGGGATCCCTGGGTGGCGCAGCGGTTTGGCGCCTGCCTTTGGCCCAGGGCGTGATCCTGGAGACCCCGGATCGAATCCCACATCAGGCTCCCGGTGCATGGAGCCTGCTTCTCCCTCTGCCTGTCTCTGCCTCTCTCTCTCTCTCTCTGTGACTATCATAAATAAATAAAAATTAAAAAAAAAATAGAATGTAAATCAAAACAGAATTCATTATTTTAAATTGAAAAAAAAAGTTTGGTTCTATTTGTCTCAAATAGAGTTGAAGTCATGTGCCTTTCTTATATTTTATTCTTTCATTTCATCACACAAAAATGAGAATATGTGATGCTAAATGAGAACATTTTATTGACTTCACATCTCAGGAAGAAATAAAAGGCAATGTAACTTGATTATTTGTAATAAGAGATGCCATACAAAGGGAAGTTAAATAAAAAGTTTGGATAATATCCAAAACATATCTCTTTAGCTTTGTGAAAGTTTCCTTGGTATCTTCATTTGAATATCAGTGTTTCTGCTGTTCTAGAAGTTCAAACCACTTGAATCAAGATACCGTATTGTCTTAGCCAGTTTAGGCTGCTGTAACAAAATCCCATAGACTTGGCAGCTTATAAACAAGAGAACTTTATTTCTCACAGTTCTGGAGGCTAGAAGTCCAAGATTAGGGTGCCAGCATGGTTAAGTTCTGATGAGACCCCTCTTCCAGGATGCAGACTGCTGACTTCTTGGAGTGTACTCACATGGTGGAGAAGACAAGAGAGGAAATAAGCTCTCTGATGACTTTTCTATGGGCACTGATCTTATTCATGGGGGACTCTACCTTCATGACCTCATCTAATTCTAATTACCTCTCAAAGGCCTCATACCATCACTTTGAGGGTAAAGCTTCAAAATATGCATTTTGGGGAAACGTAAACATTCAGTCCATAACATATATTTTATAATTCTTTTTTTTTTTTTTAATTTTTTTTATTTATTTATGATAGTCACAGAGAGAGAGAGAGGCGCAGAGACACAGGCAGAGGGAGAAGCAGGCTCCATGCACCGGGAGCCCGATGTGGGATTCGATCCCGGGTCTCCAGGATCACGCCCTGGGCCAAAGGCAGGCGCCAAACCTCTGCGCCACCCAGGGATCCCATATTTTATAATTCTAACTACCTGGATTCCCCTTCCCATATAAAATTGGTTTCACTCTCCCTACACACTTTACCAAAGAGTAGTGTTCTTTTTTGTTTCTTAAGGTGTTTTTGGATTGAGAAAAAAAATCCAGCTGTTAACTTCTGCCAGATATTTAAACAGGTTTTATAGGAATATTAAGGTGAATTAAAAGCAAAATTTGGAGATAGATTATAATCCAAATAATATTCTTATTCTCATAGAGGAAAACAATGACATTCCTTTAAGTTTTGTCATCTTTTTTGCCTATGGTCTGAATGACAAAACCTAGTAAAAAAGGAAAAGCATGACAGCTACAAAGCATATACCAAAAAAAAAAAAAAAAAAAAAAAGTAACCTAAAATATAAAACAGAAGAAAATGTGAAGGTACGTGGGTTTATGTGTAAAGGAGACAGAGGAACAGTGACTGTGATAAGCTTATTTAATCAAGAACATGGAAGATATAAATATACTGCAGCTCAAAATAGATTTATGTACTTTGTAGTAGACTGATCTTCGAATGGTGTGATCTTTGACCATCAAAGTTTGTTGATGAATACCTCCAGGGAAGAAAGGGGAGAAAGCTAACTACAGGGTTTAAATAGTACCTGATGTCAGCTGAACAAATGAGCTATTCTGATAGCGCATGAGCACGGGAAGGCACGGATAAAATAACCTTTATTTAGGAGACTATCTTCAGAGGAGAGTGGGTAGAATGGAAATAACCAGTATTCGAATTGTTAACTGAATTTCTCAGATTTTGACAAAGCTGTATACACATTTTGTTTGTCTTGACTTGTTAACTATAAAAAAAAAATAATGTGGCAGTATGATCTTACCATGTGGTAGGCTGGTGCATAAATATAAATACAGGTTAAACTCTGTAGGTTGTGATCAATTATAAATGGCCTCAATTCTGGCCGCCCCATTTGCTGAATCTGGACTGACCTTGTGCCCTGCTTTATCAATGCAGCAAAAGCAAGATTATGCAAGTTCTGAGGCTGGGCCTCAAGAGATTTTGTACAGTTCCACGCTCAGAAGGTTAAGTTGGCCTTCTAGAGGATGAAATACACATGGAACGCAGACAAGCTATTCCAACCGTGCCATCTTGGATCAATTGGTCCTTAGTCAGCCTGGTGTTTGATCATCAACAAATGAGCTAGACTAGCTGAGGTCACCCCAGATTAGAAAAACCATCCATCTAAGCCCAGTCCAAAGTGCAGAACTACAGAATTATGAGCTACGTTTTAGAGTTTGTATCACAGCAAAAACTGATAAAGTAGGTGGAAGTGCTTAAAAAAAGGGATAAAACAAAACTTTAAGCCAACTTAATTAAATAGAATATCTTTCTCTGAGTAAATAGGAATAGTAACCTTTAAAATGATAAAAAAAATAGATGATAACTATATAAGGCTAGAATGCACCAGGTATAGTTAGATTTGAATATCATGTTTCTCTCCTGTGCTTTTTATTATGATAGTCTTAGTTCCTTTTTAGAGAAGCAAGCAAGAATCTTGCTTTAATTACCATCAGAATTAACGTGTGAATGTTTTGAAGTCAAAATTTTAAAAGTTGGAATGCTGGAATACACCTAATTAAAATTATCTTCTGCTTCCAATACTATTCTAATATCTCCATAACATTTCTGTTCCTTACTCTCTGGAACAAATTGAATTGGGACACCAAGACAAAACTATACCTGGCTTTTCATTTTGGCTTTTCTTCATTGATGAATAGAGGGTTATGAAGTCAGAAATATAACCCCATTTCCTTCTAAGATTTCATTAAAGATAAGATATTAGAGAGATTGAAGGCTATTTTGCTGGCTTACCACATCATCTACTTCCAATCATCAGAAATGAAGGACAATAAAATAATGCAAAAGAACACAGGCCTTATCAACCACAGAGTCATTTAGAATTTTTGCAATTGCTCTTTGAGTCTAAATGATTATTGCTAAACTTTGTGAAACTGGGATGATTAAAAGATTATTTGGGGTTATATACGTGCAAAACCATAAATACTCAAGCAAGTGGAAACTGTAAGCACGTTAAGCTGAGAGAGGAAAAACTAGGAAGCTCAGAATTCAGAAATGCTAAGAACCATACAGTGTTTTCTTCATATTTCGGGATCTGCTAAAAGTTAAAAAACAACAAGATTAATTGTGGGCAGAGGAAGACTTCCCATCTGTCATTTGAATGTGAAAAGAAGTCACTTGAAATGCAAAGAGTGTTCTGTTTTATACAGTGACTAAAGGCAGGACTGATCTGAAATCCTCCAGTCATAGTAATCATCCTTATGTCCAGTTCAAACTGAGGGAGAAAATAGATGCTTTCTGTCTCTCCCCACTGAGGCCCCACGAAAATAAAAGCTAGCAGAACAAAAAGTGGGCTGTAAACTCTTAACAATGCAGAGCAAAAGTATGCAGTTAGCAAAATCAAGAGATTTCCAGAGAGGTTTTTAGTAGAATACTAGAAAGAGGCTTACTGAATAAAATAAGCCGAGAAAGGCTCCACTTAGGAGATGCGTCAGAGAGATAGAGGGGATAAAGAGTCAGTGAGAGCCAATCTGGAGATGATCTAGACGGATACTGCCAGAAAATAGATATAAACATCACACCAGTTGGCATTCCTCTACTCTGTGACAGTGTGGGGGCCTCAAAGAAGATTCCCTGAGGTCCGCAGCCCATTCGTGGCTTGTGGAATTTCCTCCCCTTGAGTGGGGGCAAAACTAACAGCAGCCATGATAGAATGCCACATCCAAGGTTAGATTATAAAAAGTCTGTGGCTCCCATCCCAGGTGAGCTCTCTCCCATTCTTCCCTGTTCTCTTTTTCTCTCAGATCATTTGGGGGAATCTGAGATCTCAGGATCTCAGAGTCCCTGGGGGAGATGAGCTGCTAGTATTTGTGAGGCAGCCTTGTGCCTACATGTGAGGAAACACGGCCTGTGTAAGCCACATGGTGAACTTCTAAGGGAACTTAAAAGTAGATTCCTACTCTCTTCTGGTCAAAGATTCAAATGAGACTGCAGGCTTGGTCAATAGTTAGACTCCAGTTTTATGAGACCTTGAGCCAAAGGCACCCAGATAAGTTTCACACAGATTCACCTAAGCCACAGAAATTGTGAGAGAAAAAAATGCTTATTATTTTAAGTTGTTAATTATGGTGATAACTTATTACACAGGAATAGAGTATGTATGTAAGTATGTATTTATTTATTTAGGGGAGGGATAGAGGGAGAGGGGGAATCTTAAGCAGCCACCATGCCCAGTGTGGAGCTTGATATGGAGCTCAGGGTCCTGAGATCAGGCCCTGAGCTAAAATCAAGAGTCAGACACAACTTCCTGAGCCACCCAGGCACCCCTACACAGGAATGGATGATTAATATAACCACCTAAAATATAGAACAAAAGGGCTTTTTTACCCCAAAGCAAAAACAAACTAACAAAGGAAGTTCCAGACCATTCTCTTGAAAGCACAGAAATGGTCTAAGAAAATGCCAAGGTCTTACTGTGGTTGTTCTCTTCATTCTGTTATTAGGAGGTCTGCTCAGTGTCTTCTATCTCCAAAGAAAAAGTCTGCCACTTACACACTCTGCCCAATTAACCTGAGTAGGCACTCCAGAACACTCAGTACTGACTGGTACTCAAGAGCAGAAAGCCCAGATAGGAGATGTCAGGGTGGGGAGAAGGGGAAGAAAGGTCTGATAGAACTGAAAGTATGATTTAATTGGGAATTTAGGATGATAATACAATAAAAGTAAGGAAAGCTATGCAAGAAAAAAAAAGAAAGAAAGAAAAATATTGAGGAAATCTTGGAAAAATGAAACCCTGGAAGACAAATCCAAACACGAAACAAATAAAATGTCCTAGCTTTCAGCAATTGATAGAATGGAAGGAAATCCATTTGACCTTGATTCTGGGAAAATCCCCCCTTGAGTAGTCCAGGTAATATGATATTGGACTCACAGGAAAATAAATGTAATCTTAACACATAACTGAGACTGGCATCTCATGCTATTTATGTAGTAATGGTAACCTAAATGTTGTTTATTGCTTTTCCATTTCAGACTCCTCATAGATAAAATATGGGAGATTTGGTTGTGGTTGCCAAACAGAATGTCAAAGTTAACATCCCTAGAAATACTATGAGATGGTGAGATGTGGAAAAATAGAAGGAAAGGAGAGGAAAACAGTGTCTTCATCGTACTAATGTGGATACTCAGAAGATATTGTCATAAACTAGCAGAATGAAATATGGAGAGGTATATATATTACTTAAAGTGAAAAAAATAACTAACCTATATAATATGAAATTCAGAAGAGAAGAAGAAAAGAAAAAGGAAGGGATTAAAGCCAGGAGTTAATCCTCAATTTTCATACTGGAAATTATATAGATATTGTATAATAGGGATAAGTAAACGAATGGAAATGTATTATTTTGAGATGTGAAGCTAATTACTGAAAGAATTATGAAAAGGTATCATCTCTGGGTAATAAGACTGGAGGTAGAGAGGGGATGGATGGGGGATTGTTGCCCTTTCTATATACTATCTTCTAAATCACATTGATTTGTTTTCATGTGCTTGTATTGCCTTAATGAAAATAATTTACCAATTATCCTCACTTGTTTTGCATACATGCAACAAAGCATAAAAGTGAATTTTGCCAGCATCCTGCTATTAGATTCCAAAATAGTGTAAAAGAGCAGGTTATAATTAATGTTATTTGCAATTTGAGGTACCGCCCATTTAAATATATTGTAGTTTCAAGTAACCCACACAGCAGGAAAAAATTCCTTTGACATTTCCTAGGCTTTGTCTAGATTTGTCTGTCATCAGGAATTCACTCCACTCCCCAAACTTCATTTAAGTCTTTGTGTCCAATTAGTGTTACATCAGCATGCTCTAATCTCTTCTTTTACTTATCAAGTTCTTTGTACTTGGTTCTCATTTTAAATTGCCTATGAAAATATCACAGCTTTTACAAGTTTAAACCTGGCAATGACTATCTTTTCAAAATATTATACAGATGGTCCTCGATTTATGATGGTTTGACTTATGAGTTTTTGCTTTGATGATGTTGCAAAAGTGATATGCACCCAGTAGAAACTGCATTTTGAATTTTGGTCTTTTCCTGGGGCAGTGATATGTGTTAGGATACTCTGTTGTGATGCTGGGCACCAGCAAGGGAGACACAGCTCCCAGCTGGCCATGCATTCCTGAGGGTCAACAACCCACACATTTGGTACCCACTCAACCATTCTGTTTTATATTTTCAGTACAGTATTCAATAAACTACATACAAAATCAATAATATATTATAAAATAGGCTTTGTGCTAGATGATTCTGACCAAGTCTAAGCTAGGTGTTCCGAGTACATTAAGGTAGGCTAGGCTAAGCTATCATATTTGGTAGGTTAGGTGTATTGAAAGCATTTTTGATCAAGGATATTTTCAACTTGTCAGGACATTCTGACAAACCCATTGTAAGCTGAGGAAGATTTGAACACTTTTCCCGGTTCCATCTGGTTTTCAGCAATAGTTAACATCTAAATCTATGACAAGCTTTTCTTGAAATACTGTCAAGGGTCTCCGGTGCAAACTCGATCTGTAATGGGTCTCATCTAGTCAGACTTCCTTACTGTTCTCCGAATATTTTCACCTGTTTATTACTCATCAAGGTTGGCTAGAGGTACCAAAGTCAGATAAAATACTTGGAAATGTGAATTTCTGGCTCTTGAAGATGGTCCAACTACTTGCACAATTCTGAGATGTGAGCAATATGACTGGCTCACCACAGGCAACAGTGGGAGAGGTTAGCCTTCTGTGCAGACAATAAGGGGTGCTTTGCTGTAGAGAAATTAAAAACAGTAATAAATCTGACTAAAAGTCAGCCTGCTTTTTTGTCATTACAATGTGTTAGCAATTCCAAATTATACAAGTAATAAATATTCCCCCAGAGAGGGGACCATTAGTGCTGCCTGTCCCCCCACCCCCCAGGTAAAACATAATAATCTAAAAATGATATTCTACTAATATCTAGAAAATGGTTTTACACCTGAAAATCTGTTACCTGATAGACAAAACTGTACTGTTTTGTACCCTTCTCCTTTTCATCAGAGAAACAACTACTGGAGCTTCCTTTCTGGACTAATGTAAATGTTACTAGTACAAATGGAAATGAGATTTGTGCCTTTATAAATCACATCTATATCTTTCTTCAAATAAATATGCATAAAATTAAAAAAAAAATCCAACAACCAGTGTTTTCAAATCGTCTCTTTACTCTGCCTAGGAAGGAAACTATTTCTTTTATTCCTTTATTATATATATCATTTTTATTCTCTACAAGTACCGATCAGTCCAGGAAAACTCAAGACTAGGCCAGACACAGTACTTATCTCAGCCCTGGAATATGTACTCTGTGTGATCATTAATTTATTTATTCAAAAACTGTTTACTGCCTGTCCACTTTGCATCAAGCACAGAGTGAGGTGCTAAGTATGCGCAGATTAACAAAGCACAGATTTTTTTTTAAAGATGTATTTATTTATTTATTCATGAGAGACACACAGAGAGAGTCAGACACCCAGACAGAGGGAGAAGCAGGTTCCCTGCTGAGCCTGATGTGGATTCATCCCAGGACCCCAGGGTCATGACTTGAGCTGAAGGCAGCCACTTAACTGACTGATACACCCAGGTGCCACAACTAAGCCCTTTATACATGTTTTTTTTTTTTTTTTCTCCTTTTCTAAATAAAGTTCCCAAACAATATACAATGGAAAGCCATCCTGACAAAGTACGTAAGACAACGAGTGAGGCAATTAAATAAAACAGGGACAACTTTAGTCACAAATGTAATTAAACCTGTGTCTGAAACCACAAGAAAAATTCTTAGTTTGGACAGTGGAAAGCCATCAGTTTACAACAGAAAAAGTATGTCATTTGGCTACTCTGTGATGGCTTATTTTCTATGATGTTATGATGGGTTGCCATGCTGACTTTTTCTAGAATTATTACTAATGGCCAGCTAATGCTCTGCATGGAAAAGTTGGGTTTAGGAATGTCACCACAAAACTTGAAAGAATCTTGATGAACCTTTTTCATTTCTGAAATCTGGGCATTAGAACCAGAGAACTTCTCTTTATTGAATACAGATATTTTCTATTTTCTTCTAAAAGAAATTGATATTTCTTTTGCATTCATGAACACAAGTACCTACACTATTCTGTAGCTGTGCACACAAGGGGAGAGCAGCTGTAGAAATAAACTTAGAGGTTTAGAAAATATGAAAATATGAAAATAAATTTCAAGTGTTCCACGGCCAAAGTTTTGTTGCTGAATTTTAAAAGCTGGGTTATATTTAGTAGAGATCTCATAATAGCTAGTACAATGGAGTATAGCAGATAGAGACTCCTCTTGTGGGTAGCCTGCCAGGCTTGCAAACTTTATAGTAGAATATATTTGTTCCCTAGATAGGTTTAGCCAAATTCAGGCCCATTTCGCTCTCTTTCTCTCTTTAAAGATTTTATTTATTTATTCACGAGACACACACACACACACACACACACAGAGAGAGAGAGAGAGAGAGAGAGAGAGAGAAACACAGGCAGAGGGAGAAGCAGGCTCCATGCAGGGAGCCTGACCTGGGACTCGATCCCAGGTCTCCAGGATCACCCCCTGGGCTGAAGGCGGCGCTAAACTGCTGAGCTTCCCCGGGCTGCTCTCATTTCTCTTATTTGAAATTCAGGTCATCATGTGTGAATATGCAGTGCCTAAAAGAGGGTCTAGCACATGGAAGAAAGAAAAAAAAAAAAAAGGAGGTTGAAGAGAAGGAAAGAGTGGTGGCTGGGTGGGGACAAGGGAACTAGCAACGAAATATGTGCCAGATGCTACACTAAAACCTGGCTTATGCAAGTATAGTTGATATTCCCAAAGAATCTGTCATCAAGATAATCATGATTTTAAAGTTTCTATTATTATTGGTTCATATTTTATTCCAACATTGTAGCAGATGGTACTGGGGCTTCCTCACTTCAGTATTTATTCCACGTAAAGATGAAGAGGACTCAGCTTCCCTTACGCCACTTAGCGGAGTCTCTAGATCCCACTAGACTGGGAAAATCTAGGACAAAAAGGGGCCAGGCCACCTATTAAATCTACAGACTGGATGATAACATCTATTTTAGAAAAAAGGCTTCCAGAGACTGTGAATAATTCCAGAGGCAGGGTGGTGTCTAGCACGTTGCCAACGCTCAGGACATGTAAAGTAATACAAGTGTGTTGCTTCAATATGCTAATTGTTATTAAAAAGGGACTAAAATATCTTCCCTCCTTTAAATTTGTTTCTGAGTTTCATTTATGTTGGTGGTGCTGTTAATAATAGACCACGCATCTGTGATGTACAAAGCTTTGTTATTGTTGAGTTTGGGCACTTTATAATTTATGGATGGATGGATTCACTAATAATGTAAATGTCTGAGAAATGGTTCTAGTTGTAAAACCCTAAATCAATAGGTACCTCACCTTCTCCTTAAAAATTAACTTGAAAGGTGTATTTTCTATGTTAGGTACACAAAAGATATTTGCTAATTTGTAATTTTAAGTAAAAACATTTATAGGGGACACGTACCATGGTCAATATATATATATACACACACACACATAAGTATACACTGCTATGTTTTATTTTGTTTAATTAACATTTAGAATGCTTACTGGAGAAACCATTGGTTAATACTGGTGTTATCTGTCTGCTAGAGATCCTCTATGAAGAGAATAGTTATGATGAGAAAACAGTGAAATCTGTTTAGCGAATGCTGTATCAAGGCGGATGAATTAGCTAAACCTTCTCTTGAGGTTCCAGCCTAATGATGTTAATATGTTTTTACTGTTGATAAATTTTCAGTGATGCCAACAGATAAGAATATCTAATAATAGTGGTTCTAGAAATTATGATAGAGTTTTAAATTTAATCTTGACATTAGTTTATTGAACAAAGCTTACTGTTTTATATTTATAATGAAAGGAAAAAACCAAGCACCATTAATTCCGTACACGTACATACAAACACTCACACACAATTATCCTTTGTTTTTTTTTTCATGCTTAATTTGCTTTCTCCTTCCCCTCAGTGAAAATTATTACTACATATAAAAGAGGAATAAATCAACAGGTGTAATGCAAATACTTGTGTATTCGAAAACCAGAAGTTCATATTATATAATGGCACAAATTATTTACAATACTGATAAAACTAAAACAAGAAAATAAGGCTAAATTCTTGCTACTTTGACATTAACCAATTGTTTAATAAAAATAAATTCCTTTGCCCTAGACTGAGACTAGAAACTAGAGAAGGTGGCAACCTCACCAGTGCTTCCTGAGAAAACACTCACTGAAATTACTGCCACATCTGAAGTCCTAGATACAAAGTCTTGTCATTCTATTTCTCCAATGCTAATAAAGATTATATCAAAAGAGATTATATCAAGAATCCCAAATCTAGTTTAGTCTAACTCACAGCTGGAAGCGCTTGATGTTTTTCATACCTGAGTTGAAAAAGGAGCATATGATGAATTTTTAAGCTCCTTAATCAAAACATTTATCAAGGACAGCTACAGAAATCATATTTGCAAGATTCAGCACCATATTCTGAATTGGCTTCTGTCTGAGAATAGCTGGGACACAGGAAATTTCTGGGCTATTCAGTCAACAATAATTTGAAGTCACTGTTATTGTTGTGGGTGGTGGTGGTGGTGTTGGTGGTAGGGTGTTGAGTAAAATACTGTAGAGTATACAGATTACTGGATAGTCTTTCGTTGTACAGTGTACAGCTTTCATGGCCCTCTCTCACGAACTGCCCATGACAGCTCTTCCCCTGAATGATTAAATTCATTCCCCATCCCACATGCTTGTTCTAGGGGAATGGTGCTGCCTCCCTGTGGAGAACATCTCACTCAAGAGAGAATTCTGCTTGGTACATGCCACATAATTGATGCTTTCATTTAGAAACATTAATTCAGAGCTCTTTCTTTCTTTCTTTCTTTCTTTCTTTCTTTCATTCATTCTTTCTTTCTCTTTTTTTTTTTTCCCCTATCAGAGCTATTTCTTCAAGGGCAGAGAAAATAGCTTTACAGGTAAGAAAGATGCCTTAATTTATATTTTGTACCTGAGAAATGCTTTCCACACGGAAGCACCATGTGTGTAAAGGTTACATGTGTTAAGACACTTTCTATTTCTTTATATTTTAGGATGAACCATATGAAATTTCTGGGCTTTTTGGATAATAAAATATTGTCAAGTAGCAGTAATTCTATATAGCGCATATAATTGACTCCTTTAATCTTCACACTAAGTTTATGAAGCCATAATCCCCATTTTATAGGTGGCCAACAGGTATTAAGGGGCTAAATAACTTACCCAGGGTCACAACCAGCATGTGGGGAAAGGAAGGCTGAGATTTAGGTAGGCATTCTGGCTTCCAGAATTGATGCCCTTGACCACTATGCGACACTGCCCCCTAACATCTAACACTGGTATTGCCTCTTCAGACGGTCCCTTGCCACTTTGCAGAATCAGACTGGGAGAGACTGCGCAGTGTATGAAGGAGGGAAGTAGGAAGGTGAAGAAAGGAAAGGGCTTTCCCTGCCGAGGTGTAGGGGAGCTGACAATACTGACTCCATCTTCAGCACTCTATCTTGTTCATACCTGCTCACTCCCCTGGGGCCATACGTTCCAGGACCTCTTGGAAATTAATTTGCATACCTTACAAATGCCCACCAAGGCCAGAATGGAGGAAGGTTTGCTTTGACCCTCCATAAATGTGTTAAAGATAACATGATCTCTCCCTTTCCTGACACGCAGGTGGTGCCAGAAGATCTAATTAGATGTAAGGTGTCAATTAGATACATGCAAGTCCTTTGAGGTATATGCAAATTATGTGATCTTACTACAAGGCCCTACTGCATGTCCTTGCACTACAAAATTGTCCTTGCAGTAAAAAAGGTCCAGAGTTTGTGGAGAATGACTGTGCAGCTGGTTCATCCTCCAACAGATCCCCTGTTAGTTATCCTGAATACAACTCTGTGATAATGGTATGGAGTGGGCCTGCTCTGGTTTTCAGTCTTTAAGAGCCTTCTCAGTTTGGGAGATACTTGTCTCTCCCCCATCTTCTAACCAGAGGACACAGATATGAGAAATGCATGACTTCTAGAGGTTACTGTGAATAGTTAACCAGAAGGTGAGGTGAGGGAAGGGTAAGGAGGAGAGTGGAGATAAACCTTCTAGTAAGGCAACAAAGAGGATGGCTGTGAAGGATAGATCCTGATGGCCATCCCAAGGAAGCTACCTTTTATCCTAAGTAGCTCAAATGTATTAAAGATGGTAATATGATGACTGGATTTCAGTTTTTGCAGTCAAATGCTCTACCACTGAGCTATACCCCCTGGATTTCAGTTTTTGAAAGAGCAAACTGGCTCTTGTATGGCGATCATATGGAGCTAGTTAAGAATATGAGAAAAAAGAAGTAATAGGATTCTGAATGGAGGCCATATTTAAGGGCAGAAGACCAGACACCTCAAAATACCCTGAAAAGAAACTGGCTGCATAGCCTTGGGTAAGTTATGTAGTTTCTCAACTTTCTCACATATAGAATATAATACCAAGCCATACTTTCTGAATTTTCATCTCTTCCTCATAGACATTTATACCCTAGAATTTGATTATACTTCTTTTTAGAAAATATTTATTTATTTGTTTGTTTAGAGAGAGAGAGAGAGTGCATGCACGTATTCACGAGCTTGAGCAGGGGGAGGAGTGGATGGAGAAAAAAGAATCTCAAGCAGACTCCGAGCCAGTGTTAAGAGCCCAATGTAGGTGGTTCCAATGACCCTGAGAGCAGCACCAGAGCTGAAACCAAGAGTCCTATGCTCAACACAGGAGCCCCTGATTATACTTCTGATTTAATTAACAAGATGTTTATTAGTCTCATGTCCATAGGACCACATATGGCAAGTAGGCACAATTCTTTTTTGGTTCTGACCTTGAATTGTCACACTCCTACAGAACCTTTGGGTCAGAGCCTGTTCTCTTGGACATGGCCAGGCTCCTGAGTTGGAGGTGATGACTCTTTGTGACTCTGAGTGAGGTAAGGAGTGGTGTTCAAAAGGAGGGTTTGCTTTATAGGTGGCTTGAGCCAGACCTCTTCCTGAATCTGGGGCCTGGTGCACCCAAGTTTTTCTCACCCCAAGACTTCTCTGCCAGCCTAGAGAACTCCTAAGATCCCAAGAGATGGGGCTCCCTCTGGAAAGAGTGGTCTTGGCAGCAGTGCCTGTGGCCTGATTCTATCATCCTCTAAGCTGCCTGGATGCTCTGCCTATCCCAGCCTATCCTCTCCCTGTTCCTCCCTGAGGGCCTGCACTTACTGCATCCATATACCCGAAGCCACACTGCAAACAGTTGGCTTTCCAACTGTACTTTGCTTGCCTTCCTAGGAGCCCCACAATGCACCCACCTGGACTAGGCCTTGGCCTGAGCCTGAGGGCATCCCTTATTAAAGAAAAAAAGAAAAAAAAAAAAAAAGAAAAGATAAATCTTCATGTCA
Organism: Canis aureus; assembly: GCF_053574225.1. Classification (NCBI taxonomy): domain Eukaryota; kingdom Metazoa; phylum Chordata; class Mammalia; order Carnivora; family Canidae; genus Canis; species Canis aureus. Next base: position 54,495,183 of record NC_135621.1, read on the forward strand.
CTTTTGTTCTAGTTTCCTAAAACAGCAGCTAGTTGCCACTAGCACTATCCACACAGGTATGATCCTGCTTGATCTAAAAATAAGTCTGAATTTTAATATGCCAGTGTTCTCTTATAATTGGTGCCTATATCACTAATAATCTATGCATATCTATTCAAAAAGGATTGCTATTTAATGCCCACGCATCCCCAATACAAACATCCCTTCTCTTTTTCCTTTTTCATATAAGTGCTATCATTCCATGTATGATATTTGTTCTAACACTTATGTTCATCTTTAACTAAAATGTAAGCTTTGTGCAGAAAAGTCTAATTTTGTTCAATGCTATATTTCCAGTCTGTAGAACACTGCCTGGTAATGTAAATAAATACTCGGCAAACATGTGTTAAGTGAATAGATGGATAGATGGATGGATGGATCGGTAGACAGATATCTTTATCTAGAAAGAGCTATGTCTGAAGATGTCTCAAAACCAAGGTTACATCCACCAATAGGACACCATTTTACCTAGTGAAAGTTCCAGATCCTAAAGAAAATGCACCAAGCAGAAGATTTTTCTTAAAATAAATTCCTTAAAACGTATATATCCTGGCACTTTTGCTCACCAACAATCAGAAGGAACAATATCCAAGCAGCGGTTGCTTATCTACATTTAAAATCACAATGAATTACACTTTTCTTACCTGGCACCATTAGTTTCAGGAGAATATGCCTTTGTGTGTATTTTTAAATCTACACCCAAGTGTTTTTCTTTCCAATAGGCACTGAAATCTGCTGTAAAAATGTACATTAATTTACGTGAATTCAGCAGAATGACTGGACTAGCAAAAATAAAATTAATTATTCATGTCACCAGTATTTTTAAAATGCAGAGTAGTTATCAGGAACACACATAATTATAAGTAATGCTGTTATTTTTTTTACAATGAAGCCACAGCTGAGGTTAATTAATATTTTTAATAAAAAATAAAATTTTGCTTTTGAAGTTAATGTATTTTGTTAGTTTTAAATATTTTTCATGGAAATATGTGTACACTCTGCTTACATTTTTCAAACAAACAGTATTAATTTTTCATGGGCATTTCCAATGCTGCCAGGAAACAACAGCAGCATCCAACATACTCAAATACTCTTTTCTTGCTTGAACACTAATTGGGCTTCTTTTTGCAACATTCCATAGGAATCAGATGTTATTTAGTAGGACACTGCATATGTGAAATACATAGGTCTCTCACAACCTATCAATGCTTTTAAATCCTCAACAGTTCCTTTTCTTGGGTTTGTCATGCCCACTCTGAAAAAAGTCTAACTAGAACCACAGAATTGTTTCAATATATTTCACTCATGTTTCCTAATTCTGCCCTACTCTGTAATTTCTTACTAGGAGTTGCAAACTATAGTCCCTCCAGACAAAAAACAAAATCTCTCAAAGCCTTATTCGTTCTCTTTTCTCAAGATATTTGAAATAAGATAAAGAAGATGAACAAGGCTATGGATTCTTAAAACCAGGTAAGGATACCAGAGTCAGTTATTACTCTGAATGCAAAGGACAAGGCTTCATCATTTATTATTCTTATGAAGTGTGATTTTTTTTTTTTTTGCAAAAATATATTTTGTGTATGCTGTAAGAGAAAAGTTTAATATGTAGACCAAAATGGAATGCTTTGGAAAGTCAAAAAGGGATACTATTAACAATTACATTGGTACACCAGGGGTACACAAGAACTGCACAGGCCAACCAAGATGAATGGCCATCCTTTGTAAAAGTCAAGAGTGAAATCTATTCTTTGAAATAATCATCTGAAGACATAATTAAGAGCATCACCACTATTATCAATGAAATTTTAGAGCTGAATGCAATTCAAGAGATTCTTAGTTAACCCACTTAGAGAGGTAGTAAAGCCAAGGTGTAGCCACAGTAACCAAACTATCCAAGCTACACAACAAGGTAGGTGGTTGTGTATAAAGTAGAAACCTTGTCTCGTGACTTATATGTTATTTCCATTCTCCTATACTGTAAGTAAAAGGCATTTCTGTGGATCCATATGATGCTCTACAGTGTGCATATAGCTTGTTAAAATAGTCTTGAAGAAAAGAACCAAAAGATTGCAAAAGGCAATATAAAAATTAAAACAGAATAAATGTTACACTTTTGATCTTAGAAGGAACAGCACAGCTGCACTTTCCTTTCTTTACAGACTATAACCACAGGAAGTGAACCTTGCCCTTTGCAAGGAGGGTTACTTTTACTCATTTGTGTAGAGCTACATTTACATTATAAGACATTGGCAGATTATTCAGAAGAGGGAACGCCTAAAAGCTGGAAATCTTGCATGGCCCTCCTGTCCCTCATCCCAAGAAGCTCTTGGTATCCCGAGAAATTTCACTAGCAATTATTTGCAAATATTTGCTTTCTGAGAACAGCCTTAGAGAAAGCTTCTCACTCTCTCTTTTTTATGATCTCAAACAGTAGTGTGCATTTTAATGTACATTTGCCTGGCTTGGAAAGTTTCTCTTTAAGATGAGCAGGTCTTATGGAAACATTTAGATATTAAATATTCTAAGTAAAACAAATCTTATGAAATTTAAGTAATGCACATAAAAAGTATAATTTTAAAAGTATCATTAATATTGTTATATTCACATTTTAAAAAGCCATTTAATCAGGAGAGTTGGTAAATTACCTTATTTCATATATAAATCAAGTCTTTCTATTTTTTTAAAGAATTTATTTATTTATTCATGAGAGACATGGAGAGACAGAGGCAGAGACACAGGCAGAGGGAGAAGCAGGCTCTGTACACGGAGCCCAACGTGGGACTTGGTCCCAGGACTCCAGGATCATGACCTGGGCCCAAAGAAGGCGCTCAACCGCTGAGCCAACCGGGTGTCCCAATGTCTTCTAAAGTAAACATCAGTCTCAAATTTGATCATCAGTCAGAAGAAAAACATTTTTAAAAAGCATATTTACTTTTAAGTAGGAAAGTAAACAGAATTCTATGGGACATTTTAATGAATATTCTTTTATAAAAATTCTCTGACCCTGTAACAAACGAAAATACATTTCTTGCCTGTCACTTGCCCTGCATTCAGGATGGCTGAACAAACCTCATCTCATCTATCTGAAATGAATCCAATATAATTTTGCTTGATCAAAAATCTGTTTCCAGAGTTCTAAAACATGCAATCACCCCAAGGTATATTGTCATTGTAGCTTAAGTGGCTCAGTGTTATCACTGAGGAAAATATACTTTGATTGAGAAAACAGCCCAGTATGGCTTTTGAAAAATAAAATGACCCTTCTTCATATACAATTGAGTAAGGCAGTTGGTAAAAACAGGCAGATACAGCCATAGAGACAGGGTTTAAAGGAAGATGCTTCATCTAATCTGCAAAAATGGGTCAAAGGTTTCTGTCCTGGAATTAGTATTGCAAATCACTCTCTTATTTAAACTTCTAAAACTGACAATTCTAACTGTTTAAATTCTAGGAATATCAGTGATCTCTTCATAGTTGAAGGGCAATTTAAAAATCAATTGTGAGGTAAAGAGAATTTGCAACAAATTACTCTGTTATTCAAAAATAAATAACTTGCTTTCTTCCTTAGTAGTTTTTTCCATATATGCATGCTTTATTACCTGAATAAACATACATATCATTATAACATATAATTTTAAAACCTGTTGGTCCAACCTGAAAATACTGTTGCCACAATGGACTATTTGTGGCATATTAATCCAAATTATTTAATTGCTGTTATTTGTTAAAATCTAAAGATTAAAAATATCTATTTTTTAATGAACCCAGTAATCTTTTATTTAAGTCAATATCTTCTCAAATGAACCAAATAATCACTAATTGATTAGATCATTTACTTTCATAAACCACTGCTGTCTTTAAACATGTAATAGCTTATAATAAAAGAGACTCTTTTCATTGGAAATTAATGGGTAGTTAACTGTTTTCCTTTTGTATTAATTAATACTATAAAATGCATAACTTTATTTTTTCCTTTCTAGGTATTGAGCTTGCAAATGCAATAGCTATTTTGCACGTCTTCTCAAAAAACAGAATTTCTTAACATGTACCAGTTACTAACTGATAAAATATATTCTAGGAAAAGTTGTTAAGTCTTTCTTTATTTTGGCATACATTTGGTTTACCTAGGAGCTTAGACAATTATAATAACAATAAGATGAAATAAGGCTACTAAGAAAAATCTCTGATTATTTCAAATATTATTTCCAGGAACATTTCTAATTCTGACTGTCCTACAATGTCCTCTTATGAATTATCTCATATAAAAGAAATAGTCTATCAATCACTTTATTTTTCATTTTCTTATATCAAATTCAGCTTAAATAAACAATAAAGCAACAGCCATAATAATAAATCATTAATGGTATAGTAGTGAAGAATATCAAATGGAGTTGACAGATATGCCTAAATCTGTCTAAAGTTTTAAATTCACAAGTCTTTATCCAGGGGACTAATTGTTATTATTAACCATCTTAGAAGCCAAAGATAGAGAAATTCAACAGAAAGATTATACTATGAGCTCACATACCCACTAAAATGTATGTCGCATAAGGACAAGGGTATTTGTTCATTGTTCATTCTCCAGTGCCTAGGACAGTGTATGGCACAGATAGAATGATCAACAAATATAATATTAATGAACACCTGGTGAGACAGCTCATTTTACTTTGTGGCCAAATGCAAATCAAAAATAAAGAGGGTGGCGGATAGAGAGAGAGAAAGGAAGGAAGGAAGGAAGGAAGGAAGGAAGGAAGGAAGGAAGGAAGGATGGAAGGAAGAGGGGAAAGAAAGAAAGAGAGAAAGGAAGTAAGGAGGAAGGAAAAAAGAATAGTGCATATAGGCACATAGTATATAAATACTACATTTATGAATTTATAGATCATCTCTGTAGAGTTTTCATCATCTCTCTTCTCCTAAGATATTTTTTCTCCCTTTCTATTCTGTTCTTCCCACTCCTTCATATTGAAAGTAAGAATCAGAATCTGTTTTCTTCTTTCTCTGGTAAACATATGTTAATTAGTAGACACGGTACTGATGGGAACAAATTCACCTTATTCTACTCTTTCTGAATTTGACAGTTAGGTCTGTCTCAAACACTTGAAATAAAAGAAATGTAAAAATAATTGTTGTCATTCTTGTTTCTTTAGAAGGCAGTTTTCTAGAAAAGTTAGGATCATGTATTTGGAAAAGCTTTATATGGCATCTACTAGGTACATTCATTCACTATTAAAAACAAAAGGAAACAATCAATCTAGACCAAGGAGAGCACACAATTCTGAAAGACAACACAACAGAATATATACAAAGGCTATAAATGTCTTTAGGGATCTAGTAGCATTTAACAGCATATCGGCATTTTAATAGCATTCTCTGAGGCAGAGAGGGTTTTTTCTTTCTTATTCTTTACTGATGCAATGCCAGGGCCTGATACACACCAGGCGATTACTAAGTATACCTTGACTGAATTAATATGATTCTAAGTTATAAAAGTTCGGGATTTAAAAATTATATTTTTCAAGAATTTTAGATGTAAAACATAAACCCATTGAAGTGAATTCTCGGTGAGGGCAGTTAATCACATATAATACAAAACATGTTAGCACAAGACAGTTTTTAAGTATCATATTTTAGGTCTTTATCTTCAGATAAACTAATGGTGCATTTTTCTTATAGAGCAAGGGCAGGTATAGTGATTATTTTGAATTAAGTTACCAAGGAACAGCCAGATCAAGAACACCACGATGCCCCTTTGCCTTCATAAAGCAGAAAATAAATCTCCCATATTAAAGGTGTCTTCCCTGTACCATGAGGTAAAGAGACATCCATATCACCAGACATTGGAAATGCAGAGCCAAGAAGGCTCTATAAACAAACCTTGTTGCATTTACTAATTTATTACCCCAGCCCAAATCCTATTTAGAATTCCTTAGTAATTGAAGCTTCCAAACCTAAGTTTTCTTGCTCTGTAAATCTCTTACAGATATGTTTCTTTGTCTAAGAAAAAAGTATAAAAGCTCACTGTCTTGGTCATTTCTTAGAGCCTCATTTTCATGATTGAGACTGTGTACATGTAATCAAACTTTGTTTTTTTTTTCCCTCCTGTTAATCTGCCTCATATCAATTTCATTCTTAGACCAACCACAAGAAACTTGAAGTGTAGAATAAAAACTTTCCCCCTCAACAACAGTAAACAATAGCCCTATCATTCACCATGAGAACCACATACCTATCAATTCAAAATTCTGAGGGCCTTAAAGTACAGTAGAAATTTGTATGCAATTTTTCTTCAAATTCGTTTTGTCTTATTTTGATGATGTGCGGAGCCTGAACAAATAAGGCCTTCCAAATACTTCACTAAGTTATTTGTTTATTTAACTTAAAAAGTGAAAACCCTGTGTAATTAGCAGCAGTCCCCTCGGCTTGGGCTAGACTAAGGTTATTCATCAAGACTACCAGCTAGCAGCTAACACCCAATACAAAGCAGCAAATCTCAAATCAACAGTGTACACACATTTCACATTCAAACTGCTACTAAGCAAGACTCAAAGAAAGCCACAGTCCCTGAGATCAGAAACAATCCAATTTTGGAAAAGACACATATGCGGAAACGCCCATTTTCACAACCACAGTTCCAAAACAAAGGAATGAAAGCCACATACTCACCTGGCTAATGGGTTCTTTTGTAGGGGGCTTTCCTCTTCTGGCTGTGCTAGTAGCTAGGGTTGTGGTGGTCTCCATAATTGATGTGGACATCTCTGACTGCATGGCAGTGGCTGTCGACTCAGTTGTCATTGAGGAAGGCACTTCACCAACAAGTCTCACATTTCCCACTATGATGATGTTGGCATCATTTTCGGCTGCCATATTCAGAACTTTCAAGCCATTGTAGTAAAGCCCAGAGAGCTGGCCCTGGAAGGGCTGGCCCTGCTCTTTCCCGCCAATTATTATGGTTGCTTGGCTATTGAAGATTGTGAGCTGACGCCCTGTAAAAATAATATTACATACATGCAAAAATGTTGATTGTGAACTCTACATTCTACAAAGGATGATAAAACAGATCTTTCATGGGGTGGATAATGAGAGCAATAAACTATAAGAGAGGCATTTGACTCATAATTCATTGCTTATAAATGAGGTGTCCATGAAATGCATAATCATTGGCAAATACTTGTAAATTCTCAAATTATTGTAAATGTAGTGCTTTTGCTAAAAGACCAATCAAAGATACGTATTATAAATCAGTTTTTAGTGGATCCCTTTTACCTCACCATCTTATACTGTTGGTCTCCTAAATCTGAATTGTTGAATTTAAAAAATGTGAGATACTAACATTTCAAGTATTTGTCATTCTACAATTACCACTGGCAGAAACTAATCTAGAGCAGCTAAATCTAATTTTAAATTTATGATAAAAATTTCATAGTTCACGTAATGGCCACATGTATCTATATGCTATTCTTTAAAAACGTTTATTTTTTGAAGGCATAGTCCATTGTTATTTGAATTATTCTATTTTTCCGGCAATCACACTGAAAAGAAATGCATGGTTTACACTGAGCATGTCAGAGACAAAAAAAAATCCAAAAATATTTTTTCTGATTGGCTTTCAGCAAGTCTATTAAAACAAAACAAAATGAAAAAAAAAATAGCTTCAGATGTAAAAAGCGGCTTCAGGAATGATACACAAACCGATGGAGAAATTATGGCACATTTCCATCAAACAGCAATCCTCAGCAACAGTACCAATATCATCAAATTGAGTATCCAGTTTTAGCAGATTGCTCTCTGCTCATAAAAAGCATGCACACAACTTTAAGTTCAGTTTTAATTAGGGCTTGTTCTCAAATGCTCTTAGAAGGTTGCAAACGTTAAAGGGACTTCATTTTGACTGGCAATCCATATTGCCCACTATTTAAGATGCCTAGAGTTTAAACCAAGAGTTTTGTTTTGTTTTGTTTTGTTTTGTTTTCAGGACCATAATAAAGATATCAGAACTACATATATTTTAGTTAATAATTTAGAGGCTGGAACATGTAATATAATCTATGAATGATTTATCATTTTGGGTTAATGCTTGCTGTGAGTACCTTCATAGATTGAGTTAGTGGATTATATTTAACAGTCCCTTTAACCTTAAGTTAACAGGGTAAGATTATTAAACAGCTGGTACGTCTAAAAATGTATAGAAATTATTATACAAGGTATGCAAATATTACTATCTACATTTTACTGTTTTAAATTTGTTTTTAATTTAGTTTTACGGAAAATTTATTTTTTATGTTTATTAGTGTTACAATGAAGTACTACTTGGTTATGTTCAAATTATTTTTTTATTTGAAGTTTTAATCAATGTTTTTTACCTTTGTCGAGTAGCCATTCATCAACTACTCGACCAAGTCGATATGGAATTCGCTGTCTAGCAATCGCCAGGCGCTCGTTATCATTGTTTCCTTTAAAGTTTAAAGAGACATTTCATTGGTTAAAATCTGTAAGGTCAAAGGTTAAAAGTTAATACTTAAAGCTTGAGCTATACAGTTGCCACATGATTTTTTGAAATTTGGAATTTTAAAAAGTTCTACCTAGAACATTTCATGTTTCAGACTTGTCATTCATTCATTTATTTTATTTTAGCAAACAAAATTATTCCTATGTTAATTGAAAATTAGAAATCTGCATTTGAGCTAGGTTATTAAACTTATGTTATAGACAGACCCGAACAACCAATTTAAACAGCATATAATAGCTTTACAAAAAAATGACCATTGATCTCAGGGTTTTGTCTTTTTGATGTTTCTTATTAACTAGTTAAACATGTTCAGGTGAAACAGGTTTAAGTTTACAAAATACATTCAACCTCTTATTCCAGATTAGTAATTTATGAACACCAAACTTAATACCATCTTTGGCACACTGAAGCATCTAAAATAGGCCTAGAATACTTTATGTCCTATTCAAAAAATAGAAATTCTTATTCATCTCATTTAAGGAAACCACAAAGTCTGAATAGTTCTTGTATATTCCACACAAATTGGTTTATCAATAACTTGGACATCACAAGGGAATACATCTTGTATCATCCAAATATGTTATTACAGGAAAAGGCTTTGACAAAAGTGACTTTATTTGAGTGTCCTCCAGTTTCACTTAACGCTTAATGTATGTATGTTCTTTTATCCTCAAATATCTGCTTTTATTAAACTATTCTAAAGAAGGCATGACAGTATAAGGAACAAATAGAATCCACAAACAGTGGTTCCGTTCCTACTCAGAGATTCAAACTAAGTGGGAGCCTTGCTTCTTTGAACAAAACATTATCTGATAGAAACACAGTTTAAACTGACCTTGAATAATGCTTGCAAATAGATGAATGTACACTTGGTCTAGAAAGCACTTAGGAGGAATCTAGGCTGCCATCTCAGTGCTCAATTGTATATATTGCAAGAAATTTTTCTATTCTGTGAAAATTAACTAACATGGAATTTGAGCTAAAACATTTTGGCAAAAGCTCAGAGGAGAACTCAGAGAAGGAAATACTGGAAGGTAGTACTGCTGACGAGAAAAGACTGGAACATTTTGCTCAAAAAGATAATGGATATAAATTTTTCTCAGAATAATTTGTAAGTGCTTTCTTATACTTTTTTTAGTATAAAAATACTAATATTTTAGTGTAAAATAAGCTTAGTATAAAAAATACTAATAGTACTACTGTAGTATTCTTATACTATTTTATTATACTTACCACAATAAAGCTACCATTATATTGGTCACACACTTTTAGAGAAGTAGACAAGAACTGTCACTTAGATCTTATCGATTTGTCCTTTGAATATCAATTTGACCAATAATATTTCATGCATTAGTACTTAATTTAAAATGTAAATATGTTGTATTCTTGAAACTAGCATAACATTGTGTGTCAACCAGGGATAGTTTTAGTATACTGATAATCTAAAAAAAACCCCCAAGGATACAAACAGCTTAAATTCCAAGTCTATCTTTGTTTTAAAAGAGTGCACAATTTATGTTCTCTTCTGTGTGCTTGCATACAAATTATATTTGGAAAAACACACTAAGATATGATATTGGTTATCTTAAGGCAGTGTGATGAATGATGAATATGTAGTTTTCGCTTATATTTGATTTACATGATAAACATGTTCATGTGCAGGCTTTGATAGGCAAACATGAAATGTTTTTTCAAAGACACATACCCTTTGCTCTATTAACTTCTTTTTCTACCAACACTCATATCAATTTGCACTGTTATAACTCTCCTGATGACTTTAAAATTAGGTGTTTCCTTATGCAGTTTTTCATGCTAGAGTATTCCCATCATCAGAAATGATTATTTCCTCCGACATCACCCAAATTTAGGATCCATATCACCTCTTGCACAATTACTACTACAGCATATTAACAGACTTCTGTGTCATCTCTCCAATCAATTGCATCCATTCTCCACATACCAGTCAATATCTAACTATGCCATTTGTCTATTATAACCCTTCTCATTGCCTTAGTATAAAATCTCGGGCAGCCCCGGTGGTGCAGCGGTTTAGCGCCGCCTGCAGCCTGGGGTGTGATCCTGGAGACCCGGGATCGAGTCCCACATCAGGCTTCCTGCATGGAGCCTGCTTCTCCCTCCGCCTTGTCTCTGCCTCTCTCCTCGCTCTCTCTGAATGAATAAATAAATCTTTAAAAAAATTAAAAAAAAAAATCTCAAGCCCCTGATGAGATTTATGAGCACTTCCATAATCTGAGCCTTTCCTACCTCTTGTTCCTCATCTCACACCTGCCACTGCCCTGCTGTAATCTGTCCATCGTCAGGAGACTTCTTTCAACTCTTGTAAGGCTTATTTCTCTGGACTTTTGCACTTGTAGCTTCTTTTATTTGAAATACTCTTCCTCACCCTTAATCCATTTCCATTTTTCCTCAGCTAAACGTGACTCACTATTTGAGCCTTCTCGGCAGAATCATTATTTCCTCGGGGAGTGGGGGTGGGGTGAGGGGGTTCCTTCCTGCTGTCCCCAAGTTAGATTAGGACATTTGACTGCATGTTTGCCTAGCACCTGATACATGCCCTTTGGCATACGAGCACTGAGCTTGTAATTGCATATTCAATTAATGTTTTCCCCTCGGAACTCTGAAGTTCTAGAAGATGCTGTGTGTGCTGTTGACTATTGAATTCTCAATGCTGGTACAATACCTATCATATAACCTCCTATGAAATATCTGTAGATTGAGGTAGTGAAGGAAATCTTGTTTTTAATTCTGATAGCTTTCATGGGCCCATCATCTCATCCTATAGCCTAACAACATTCAGAAGAAAATTACGCCCAGAGAACAGATCACAAGTAGCTGAGCTTCCCTTTGACTTTCCAAAGGAAACATTTATCCCTTTAGTGATTGTCACTGACTTGAACATCCATCAAGTCAGCTCATTACTTGTTTCACAATAACTGCCTCATGTCACAAAATAAGTAATCATAGTTACTATTAGTAGGGGACATATAAAGTCTTAAAGAAGACTGGTAGAGAGAATTGACAGTTTTGTATATTCTTTTTGAATAGCTTAGAAAAAGAGCACATAAAAACATGTACAAATATATACACAGAGACATATAATTTGCTCTCATATCTTTGGCACATAGAGCAACTAATGTAATTGATATAACATGATTTAAGTCAACAATAGCTTTTAAAGATCCTTGATGAGACTCAGCTAAAACAACATAAACACCACATTTCCAATGAATAACAAAGAGGCCCTAACAACAACAACAAAGAAAAAATGGAGTAGGCAGCTGACACAGGTATAAGAAGATATGATAATTTTAAAAAACATAGCCACAAGGATGAAACCATATAATCCTATCACCCATGAATATCAGATGCCTTCTAGTTCAGAGATTTTTTTTTTTTTAACAGAGAGATTTGATTTTGAAATCAAAGGACATACTTTAGTCTTTGTTGAAGTAACGGATGGGAAATCAGATGGCACTCACTTCAGTTCAATGTATGTTTAGTTTCCAAATTCTTTGTTCTTCTACTAGAATAAAAAAAAATAATGGCTTCTCTTGTGATGAAATTATGTATAAATATACTATCAACCAAAGATACATCCAAATAGAGTACTATGATGATGATGTCTTTTAACAGATGAGTCCCAAACCTCTTTTACTACTCAGTATAAAATAGTTCAGATTGTTTAGGTTCACCAGGAATAAGACTACATTTTGCCCCCACCTCATGATTTTCATTAACTAGTTTTGTAGGAAATGCATTATTGAGGTATATTATTTTAAGAAATTGCTCAAAATGCATTTTATGTCTTTATAAATTCATAATGATATGTTATTTACAAAACAACCAGTAATTTGGTATGATTATGTTCATTTTTAATTCTGGCCATAGTTTGATGTATATCTAAACTTAGTGTGTAACATAAAGGACATAAAACAACAAATTTGATTGAGAAAGGTCAAAGATAAATATAATTTCCAATGACCTTTTCTTTCCTTTGGAAAGGGTTGGGATCTAATACCAAATATACTGAGATGTAAAAACATTATATAGTGCTTCTGAGCATGGTCAAAGGAAACAGGTTTACATGGACAAGATTAAAAGCAAGTGGAATGTCAGGCCCCTGGGTGGCACAGTTGGTTAAGTAACTGACTCTTGGTTTTTGGCTCAAGTATCATGGCATGGAGTCCCACCTTGGGTTCCAACCTCAGCAAGGAGTTGGCTAGGGTTTCTCTATCACTCTCCCTCTGCTCCTCCCCACACATGTGATCTTTCTAAAAATAAATTAATAAATCTTAAAAACAAACAAACAAACAAACAAACAAAAACAAGTGGAGTGTACCCGAATTTTCAAAGCAAGCCAAAGGTGAATATTTGGGAGAAGCTATTTTCATTTTCAAGTTCCCTAAATCGGAGATAAAGTAATGATGATCCACTTTAAAAAGACCAATTTGTTTTGGAATTATTGAAAGGGTCCAAGAAGAATTTCAGCTTTTTAAACAAAAATTAACTATAGTAATCTACTGAGCACATAAACTAGGTTTATGATAATAGAACTTCTGATCGAATAGGTAAAACAAAATTTAGCCTCATATTTCCTTCACCCTAATAAATCTAGAAGGAGGTTTTCCTTTTATTTTCTTTTTCCTCTAGTTGATTTTATGTGGGTTAAGTATGTTATGCCTCCACTGAAAATGTCACCAGCGACAAACACACTCATCTCTGTTGAAGTAATTTCCAACTAGCGAAACAGTATATAAAAGTTGTGTTTATTTTTCTTTGAATTGTGAAAGGATTCACTATTTTTAATTAATTATTAATTGGGCTGTAATTTTTTTAAATTGGGCTGTAATTAATACATAACACTAGATTAGTTTCAGGATTCAGTATTTTTGACAAGAGGTAGGCTTCCTATAGCCAGAATCAATTTCTAGGTGCAGGCTCTAACTGGAATGACAATTTAGGTATAAAGTGCTAAATGTAATGGATATTTCAAACAAGATTCCAGGGCTGAAGCATAAAAAGGAAAATCTGGTCATTCAGACTTAGACTGCGACTTCATTTTGATTGAATCCTAGATAGTTTCATTTTCTTACCTAACCAATAATGTTTGGTCACCCTATAGAATATTAATTTTATATGAACCAGTAGATTTCAAGGAAACAAGAGTAATTTCAAAATATCAAGGTAAGCAGCAAGCAGTAATAAAACTCAAATCCTTGACTTGTAGTTAAATTTCATGGTGGGACTCAGAGAACAAAGAGAAATAAAATTGTAATCATATTTTTATGACTATTGGTCAGTAGAGAAAAGCTATATGAACTTTGCTCATACATAGTTTTTCTCCTCTCATTTTCATAAATCTTCACCCTTGATGTGTAATTTCTCTTCAGAAATAAAAGTGTCAGTTTTCAATATGAGAAAGTAATATAGTTGGAAGAAAATTAAGAAAAAGCAGGGCTATGAACCCAACATTTGTCCAAAATAATATGAAAGTAAAAGCAAAGATAGTTGCTTCTTCTGAAGCCTTCTTATTTACCTGAGTTTTGAGTTTTGGGAGAAGAAACACAAAAGGGTTCTGAAAAGCTATACATACTTCCAGAAAAGATTAGGAGTCTGTTTTTAGATGTTTTGCTTTTATTTTATTTTATTTTTTTAAAGATTTATTTATTTATGACAGAGAGAGAGAGAGAGAGAGAGATTGAGGCAGAGACACGGGCAGAGGGAGAAACAGGCTCGATGCTGGTAGCCCAACATGGGACTCGATCCCAGGACTCCAGGATTGTGCCCTGGGCCAAAGGCAGGTGCCAAACCTCTGAGCCACCCAGGGATCCCCTAGATGTTTTGCTTTTAAATGAGAACATGTCATGTAGATATGCCTCCACTCACAAAGCAAAGTAAAAGTTTAACATAGTTCTGTAAAATTAGTGTAGTTTTAAAAGCAGCAATATCATAATTTCCAACTAAATGCCTTATGTGTCATTGTTGTGGAAACCATACTAAATAGGAATACCTAACTTAGCTGATAATGTTTCAAATGAGTGGATTTTGAACATCACTGACACTTGGCGTAACAAATTTATGAAAGAAACTTAAAAAGAATGAAGCTTTTTAATGAAAATATTTGTCCTATATATTACATTATTTGCTATGTCATTAAGATATACACGTAACAATATATGCATCTATTTGTCTCCTGACCCCTTCTCCAACTTCATCATGAAGCACCTTTTTCTGACTTTTTAAACTCTAGAAACTCTGTACTTTTTGATTCTTTTTATGGAGCTAATTCTTTTTGAAGATGTCATTTTATTTGCTTTGCAAATTTCCTGCATCTCTGGGTACTCCTTAACACTCTGGACATAAATGCACACACACGTCCCTTAAATATGTGTTTCTCAACGAAGCATTCCCTATGGACCCTTCCCCCAATTAGTCTAGAGCTTTCCATTTTGCACTGTTATAACACTTAGTAGCAGTATCGATAATCGTGACAAAACTGATTCTAAATTTTAGATTTCTTGCAAACAAGGGTCATGTCCAGTCCATCTGTTCACTGTTATCCACCTTGTACATAGTACAATGCTGAGCACAAGGTAAACACTTGATAAGTAGTTCCTCATTGGAAAATGAACTCACTAGAGGTTATTTGTGGTTCAAAAGTCAAAATCAGTAAGTCTCTCTCTCTCTCTCTCTATATATATATATATATATATAGAGAGAGAGAGAGAGAGAAACTGCTTAAGAGCATATATACAGATATATAACTCCTTAAGAGTTTCTCTATACAGGCTCCCTGCATGGAGCCTGCTTTTCTCTCTGTCTGTGTCTCTGCCCCTCTCTGTCTCTCATGAATAAA
Organism: Canis aureus; assembly: GCF_053574225.1. Lineage (NCBI taxonomy): Eukaryota > Metazoa > Chordata > Mammalia > Carnivora > Canidae > Canis > Canis aureus. The sequence goes on from NC_135621.1 coordinate 54,510,605, forward strand.
TAAAATAAAATAAAAGAGTTTCTCTATGTCATATATATATATATATATATATATATATATATATATATATATATATATAGGCTCCTTAATCTTTTTTTTTTTAATTTTTATTTATTTATGATAGTCACACAGAGAGAGAGAGAGGCAGAGACATAGGCAGAGGGAGAAGCCGGCTCCATGCACCGGGAGCCCGACATGGGATTCGATTCCGGGTCTCCAGGATCGCGCCCTGGGCCAAAGGCAGGCGCTAAACCGCTGCGCCACCCAGGGATCCCTAGGCTCCTTAATCTTGCTCCTCTTTCATCAATCATGATTTTGCCATTGGAGTAAATACAGGTCAAGGTAATATCTTAAGTAAAATGTTTGCTGCTTAACTGTAAGCCAATGATGTGTAGCTTGAAGTTGAAGTTGGGATCACTATGGTGCATATACATTGACAGAGACATTAATCCCAACTTGGGATCCTTTTTTTTTTTTTGTAATTGCAGAGAGAACTGATGGTTGATTTAATCAGGGAAAAATTTCTGTAAGTGCCTAAATTCTCTAATGAACCATATATGAGAGATATAGTCTTAGACTCAATGAATCTTCAGAAATGCAAACTCCCAAGAATATCTTTTTACAGAATGATTTTAGTGGTGATTTCTTGAAAATGAATTGGATTATAAACTCCCCCACTAAAAAAAAAAAAAAATAAAAATAAATAAACTCCCCCACTAGCATTTTCTGAAGTCCTTCAATGAATATAACAGTTGCTCGTAAGCAAAACGTCTGCCCTTTAAGGCAAAAATGACACAGAATTGGATCTCTACAAAATCAAGTGGTAGAGGTTATAGACCTGTTAGTCATGAGAGGGCATAGGCCTTCCAGAGTTTGCCTCATTCATGGTTATTATATACAGTAGCAATGGATTTGGATTGTCATCTGGATTATTAAAACCTTATAGAATTACAAACATGTACCACCAGCATCTAAAAGTGCTTCCTGCCTCTCTCTCTCTATGTCTTTCATGAACAAATAAATAAAATCTTAAAAAAATAAAAGTGCTTCCTTTCTGACAATAGAACTAAACAAACTAGTAAGCCTACAATTCAGTTTCAAGCACTTTGGAAAAGACACTTTTTAATTATGAAAGTGGTCTGTAGGCAAAGGAGTTACAGAAAATACAAGACTACCAGAAAACAGGGTAATAATGTATTGAGTGGCTTTTATACTTTATGTATTATGCTACCGACTTATCATATGAGCTATCTTATTTAGGCCTCGTATCAATCTCAGAACACAAGTATCTTTTATTTTATAGATAAAAAAATGAGGCTCAGATAGATGATATAACCAATGCTACACCATGCAAAATAGATGGAGGAAACATCTGAACCCAAGTATATTTGACTCCTAAGCTATTCCCTGCAATAGTTGTTTTTTTTTTTTTTTTTTTTTAAAGAAAATGTCTCAATCAAACAGCCTGAGTCGTAGAGTCCGCACATCTTCCTTTTAAGCCTTATGGCACTCTCTTGTATAATGGAAAATATCCTGGTCTTGTTTTTAAAGGTTCTGCTTTGTGAAGTTTGAAATGAGATTCTCCTCTTGGGCATACAAAGTCAGTAAACTTCCCAAATCCTTGAGAATTTATCAGGAGAATATTTTGATCACCTCTATGTTAAACACTAATGTAGAGAAGATCCACTACAGTTGAGATCCCAATGAGGACCAGGATTCATTTTCTTCCTTTTATGATGATGCCCTGCCATGCAAGCCACTTGAGACAAAACACTCCAAGTATCCTTTATCTTAACCTTTTACCTATCAGACAAGCCCCAAGCATAATAATCAACCAAGTTCACAGCTTTCTTTGATGCTGACTCTCTCCAGAGACAAATTGCTAAAGGAGAGAGGGTCCTAGCATGTGTAAGAAGACCTCTCCCTTTTGTTGGCTTGTGGGAAAAGGGATGGGACTCCGCAACATATTAAAGTGAATTCTGCTTAGACTTCACATTTCCTCCTTTTTCCTGCCCTGCTCATCTCTCATCTCTGCTTCTCCTTTTACACATCTCCGGGGGCCCAATGCTTAAATGCCAATCATCAATAACCCAATGTGTGCACCCATTCCTAGACATACCTCATGTACCCAAAGGACTTCACCTTCCTTCTCTAGTTCCAATAGTTAAATCCCTTGTTTCTTTAGTATAGCTTAGGTGGACATTAGGAAAGCAATCTGATTCAACGAAGTCAATACATAAGCACCAACAGTGTACTCTGAAACTGCTGCATCACGCATACATCAATATAACACATAGATCCTTTGTTAAAGAGCTTACACTTTGGGGAGTCAAGGAGCAAAATGAAGGAAGTTAAATGGAAGTTCAGGATAATAGACAACTTGGCATGAGTATATAATTTAATCACTATATGAAGTGACCTTGCCGCAGAACTTCAGAGAGGACAATGCATTACACTTCACAGAAGGTGTGACAAAACACAAAGGATTTTACCTAGATCACAAACAACCTATATTTTATTGAAATAATAACCAGGGAAAAATATGTTCTAGCATGGACATTAATCCCCTAAAGGTTGATTATCAATTATTCTTTTCACTTTCATAAAACTATATACCTTTACATCTATTTTTTAAGTAAATACATTCTCTAGTATAGTCTCAAGCCAATTGTAAATATAAATAAAAATAGTTTGGGACACCTGGGTGGCTCAACAGTTTAGCACCTGCCTTCAGCCCAGGGCATGATCCTGGAGTTCTGGGATCGAGTCCCGCATCGGGTTCCCTGCGTGGAGCCTGCTTCTCCCTCTGCCTGTGTCTCTGCCTCTCTCTCTCTGTGTCTTTCATGAATAAATAAATAAAATCTTAAAAAAAATAGTTACAATATTTATGCTATGTGAAATGAAGCATGTAATACACACCATATTAAAACTACTAAAATATGATGAAAGTTGACAAGAATTTAAGGGCAATATGCAAAAATGAAAATATCTGAGTTAGGATGGAGAGATTATGGGTGATCTTTTTCAAATTTTAATTTCATATTGATACCATGTTTACAGATACTTCAGTTTTGCTCCCATCTTTGTTTTTAAAGCAGTATTTTCTATAAATTAAATGTCATATCTTAATGCAATGCCATACAAAGAGAAGGTGCCACAACCCAAGCACCCTGTCAGTCATCCCATATAACTTAAACATCTGGAGAAAGTGCAGACTGCTTTGGTAGGGCAATGTCCATTTGTGATTAATGGTTTAGACAATGCCCAGCTCCCTGAATGAAACAATAGGCCATTACATCCAGTTAAACAATATCTTCCTGTGAGATTGCTAAGATGCTGGGCATGAAAGCCACAGGCTGTCTACCGCAGAGTTCAACAGTACTTTGGGGAAGAAATTAAAAGCTTAGTGCACATCTAATTGGGTTAAGAAATTTCTTTCATGCCTCCCTGTTATGTGAAATTATGCTAAGATATCTAATATGTCTTTATAGAAAGATTTGTTAGAAGCACCTGTTCCTCTATGCTGCTTACCTTCAAAAATTTTATTTTGGATACTGTTCCATCAGAAGTAAAGGTAACCTTGTGATCTTTGGATCTCACTATGTACAATGAATAGAGATTTACATGTTCTTCCCTAAGCCTTTCCATGTTGTTGAGTTCCTAATGCAAAGAGACTAGAGAATCATATCAAAAACTAGTGGCAAGAAATAAAAAGCAACAAGGACAAGCAGATAACAGAATACAGAACGCACTCTGATAAATTAAAGGTCATACTCTGTTATCACGCATACTAAAGAGTTCTTTTGTGCTAGCTGTGTAGCACTTAAGCCAGAAGAATGGTTTAACAGCTACAAAAAATAGACAGGGCCACTGATAGGTATCACTCAATGGTGAGAAAAAGAAAAAATGAAATGCAAGAACAGCTCCACATTACCTTAAAAATGGCATTTTGCCATTTTCTCAGATATGAGATCTTAAGCACCTTCTAAATCATGTCAAAACATTTAAGCTTATCCACCCTAATAAGAACTTACATGTATAGTTAAGCCTCCTTTCCTTAATTCTTGATTTCTGAGAATCAGAGTATTATGTCGTATAGTTCAATTTTCTATTTCTCACACCTACCCTGACTTTTAATCTGTTCTTCTTAATATTTAGACTGGTCTAAGGAAGAGGAAATAAGAAAATGTCTCATCTGTGGTCTGATAGGGACTGTAAAGTACACTGAGAGAGTTCCTTACTCTCCAGTAAAGAAAAGTCTGATTACTATTGCATTCTAATCTCACTTTAATGGACCAATCTCTCTCCTTCACTTATAATCAGAATGCAGGAAGCTTTTTTTTTTTTTTTTTTTTTTTTTTTTCCAGTTAGAAAGATGGGCTTTGTTAACTGCACACAAATCATTTAAGATTACATGCTCTGGAAGTACCAAGGGCAGGCTGGGATTTAGCTGGATGATGGCTAGTCCTCCTCAATCTTATAAAATGTACAAACTCTTAAATAAAATAACCAATATTTTTGTAGACAGATCAAATAAAATAGATTTGTATCTTAAACTTAAAACCCTAGAATGACTTATTCTTTTTAAAAATGTACTTTGTATATCAGCAATGATTTCATTTTTTTAAAAGATTTATTTATTTATTTATTTATTTATTTATTTATTTATTTATTTGAGGGTGGGGAGGGACAGAGGGAGAGACAGTTTTTTTTTTTTTAAGATTTTATTTATTTATCAATGAGAGACACAGAGACAGAGAGAAAGAGAGAGAGAGAGGCAGAGGGAGAAGCAGGCTCCATGCAGGGAGCCCAACGCAGGACTCGATCCTGGGATTCCAGGATCACACCCTAAGCCAAAGGCAGGCACCTAACTGCAGAGCCACCCAGGGTTCCCCAGGGAGAGACAGTCTTAGGCAGACGGTGTTGAGAGTAGAATCCGATGTGGGGCTCAATCTCATGATCTTGAGATCACAACCTTATCTAAACCAAGAGTCGGATGTTGATTTCACCACCTAGGCGCCCCCTCAGCAATGATTTCTTTGAAGTAAGCCCATGTGGTCAGACTCAATGTGGAAAGAGAACTCTTGATGGTTAAGGATACTGGGCTTTACATCCTGGCTTTCCTAGTGATTAGCTTTGTAATAGGGGACCAGGAAGACAACATTTGAACTTCAGTTTTCTCATCTGTAAAATAGGTATTTGTAAAAATGACTGATATAATACAATATACTTAAGTATCTTAGCATAGTGCATGGCACAGGGTGGCCTCTCAGTATATACTAGCAATATATTGTGCTTGTGTCATTATTTGTTGTCTGGTCTAATTTGCCTAATCGGACATGCATATCTACAAATATGTAGATTGCAGAAATTGTTTCTCACCCATCTGAACATAAGAAAGGTGGTAAGAAAAATAAATCAATTTTTCTTTCCTAAGACAAATAAAGAAATTAAACTTATTATATGTGTGTCCTCCACTCCATAGACGCTTTGCCAAAATCACTGCATTTTCTTTCAAGCAACTTTCTCCCAAGTTATACATGGCTACCTGTAAGCCAATGGGAACAACTGAAGTGAGGCCACTGACTTAAGGAGGACACACAAAAAGAAAAAGCCAAAGGCACTTGCCCTAATAGAAAATGAAATTCAGGAGACCACTACCTGTTCTCTGCAGTAGCACAGTGACAAAGCTGTTCCTGGAAGAGGAAAACTTTAGATACACTGAGGTCTCAAAATGACATTTCAATGTATAATATTAATGCTTCAAAGAGATACATTTCAAAAAGAATGTCTCAAATTCTTCATTTTCCCCGATAAGGCTTATGGTAAAAAAGAGCTACAGAAACTATAAAGAGAAGTGGATACTGAGTGGCCTAAAGCAGGGCAATCTCATTATCTGTAAAATATGGTTAGTGGACTGTATGGTCTCTAAAGTAGCCACCATTGCTAATGACTTATGATCCCCAGTTGAGTGTAGGGTTGTCAAGAAGACATGCGTTAGGCCATCTTGTTAATATATGCTGCTTATGGGTTTTTATGGGGGGATTAATTTTAGATCCACTGAAAAACGAGATATGATCAATGTTTCTAATTCTGCAAATGTCTTTAAGAGAGTGAAATTTTTGATTTGGCATGTTCTTTTTCATATCCTTTTTGTTAACTATCAAATAGTTTTGACAAATTTATGAAGATTTTGAGTTGTCATCCATGGAGGTCTTTATAACTGAGCCATTACATTTTTCTGATAGATTTAATATTGCAAACTTGTCTTCCTTCTTCTTTCAGCTACACATACAGACACACACATCTCTCACCAGGTAGCCATTCCTCTGGCTTCTCTTTCTACCAAACCACTGAAGCATGCCACTACTCTGACAGCCATTTCAAGAGGATAAAGGCAGGCACAGGTTAGATTTTAGTAGATTTTGATTTTATAAAAAGTAGTTAAGAGGATGGGAAAGTGCATTATGATGCTTGGAAAGACGTTTGTCTGTTCTTCATTTTCAATTCTTAGTACCAAAGCGATGAGAGGACACTTTCAAGAGGGAATATGGATTTATTCTGCTCTTTGCAAACCCCTTTTGTTCAAAATTTATCTAAGTAAAATCTTTTCTTGGGTTTCTCAAACACCTATGATTTGAGGTACTGTACTTTGGGCAATACTTCTGGTTCAGGAGACATCCTCATGAGAGTTCTCATCCAATCAAGTCTGATAAGAGCAGACTTGAAAACCTGCAGGTGACCTAAGTGTAACTCCCAGCCTGAGTGGAGATCACCAATTAAGATCCTGAAATCTGAAAGAATATAGTAGATACAGAGGAGAAATAGTATACTGCCTCTCTCAGAATGAGACTAGTTATGAATTTCTTACTGCCTTCAGTATTTCCCCATAAACTTACATCATCTATGATTTTTTGTAGATCCCTAAATGTAGAACAGAATCAAGAGAAGGATAAAACTACAAAATGCCTTATCAGGTTTAAGCTGATACTCCACTAGTAAGGACAATTGGAATTTGTTTACTCATCTGTTCTTTTTTTTTTTTTTTTTTTAATAATCTAGCACATCTCTGGCTAGGTGGTGTCATTTTCAAGAATAGGGCTAAATTATTTGGGTCATACAATTGTAGCCTAACTAATATTTCATTTAAATTTTTTCCTAACGTCTTTAAAATCTAACTGGCCTTGTGCTAACGTCAATAGAAATAGTTTGTTGACATCCTCCGTGAGGACCTTTCAAATGCTTCAAGATTGTTATGGGATGAATTGTGCCTTCCACTCCTTGAAATTCATATGGTGAAGCCTTCAAAATGCAGCTGTACTTGGAGATAGGGCCTCTGAAGAAGTGATTCTGTTAAACTTACACCCTTAGCATAGGCCCTAATCCAATCTAACTAGTGTCCTTACAGGAAGAGGTAATTTGAACACACACACAAAAAGACTACAGAAGCATGTGCCCAGAGAAAAAAGACCACGTGAAAACACAGAGATATGGTGGTGGCCATCTACAAGCCAAGGAGCTAGGCATCAAAAGAAATCAACCCTGACTTTGGACTTCTAGCCTACAGAACAATAACAAAATATATTTCTGTTTAAGTCATCTAGTCTATGGTATTTTGTTATGGAGACCCTAGCATACTAACATAGAGATAATTTAAAACTATTTAAAATTATATATTGTTGGCCTAATCACAGACTTTGGATACCAAGCTGGTGTGGTAACAATTTGCTACAATTGCTAAAAAGTCTGGAAGTGAATACTCCTAGGTTTGCATTTTAATAAAGTACTAAGTTGATGTCAAAATCATACCCACTTTAATTATAAATTTTGGTTGAAGAAAGCACTTTATCCTTTTCTAGATTAGTTTTAAATCATAATATTCCGCACCACAATTGTGGTAGCACAGTTATAGAATGAATTCTACCAATTTACAGTTTGCTTTACTTAAGCTATAAGATAATGACGAAAATGATTTCAGCACAAAATATATAAATGTCAGCATGATACATACATACACATATGTCTATATTTATAAATAGATCTAGGTACACACATAGTTCCATTATGTCCATAGGAAAACTTTTGCAAAAGGAGCTATTTTACATTTCATATCATTAAGTGAAATTTCTTAAACAAACAAAAGCAACCCTATCTTTCACTTTACTTTGTGGCCCTCTGTAACTTCATTAAAGCAGATGACTACAATACTATTTAAAATCTAGTGTTAGTGTTAAGTTGCTAATTTATTTCAAAAGTTTCCATAGGGAAAAAAATCCACAAAACACTGCATAAAAAACTTCCTACTTATGGTAATGATTACATAAGGTGAGATTCTTTAATTTAGTGACTACTGTGAGATCACACTAAGTTTCTCATGCCCACTTCCAAAGCTCTGAAAACAAATCCTAAATCCCAATAGATAATCCTGTATTATTTACTTACATTTTTAGTTTTAAGATTGCCTGAGAAATATTTTTCAACAAACACAAAAAAATGATTTTGTGAGGCCATAGTTGGTTTTGGGGGGCTTGCTAAATGATCATGCCAATAAACAGTATCTACAAAAATATCAACTTCCATTGTTAACTTGAAGTATTTATCATCTACTCAAAACTAGTTGAGTGTCTTAATCTGTTCTCTTTCTCTTTTGGGGCTTATTATTGAAGGATGCCAATTCCAAGCCCAACATGAATAAGATATATCTACTTCCCTGAAGCCATCAAGCAATGGGGGTTAGAGCCTCCACTGAAAACACCCAGGGACAGTAGAAGGTCTAGCAAATGGATTACTGCATCAGTTTAGTGCTTAAACAAAGAGACTTAAGCTTTATATAAATATAATAAACTCAAGGTCCTTTACATTTCCTGATTAACTGAATATAGTTTCACCACTTCCACCCATACTACCAGACTTCAATATATGCTTTGGTCTGAACTTATTTGGGGGAATTGTTTGGTAGAAATGGGTGGAAAAGCTTTGTCTTTGCCCTTGGCTCGTCTCTTCTGATGTTTCCAGGGTCTGCACCTTGAGGGAGAAGCTGATCTTCACTCAACACCAGTGTCTCCACCTCCACTTCTCATACTATAGTCCAAGCAACACCTGGTATGCTCTGTCACCCCCTACCTTAGCTCCAGGTATTCATTCTGGTCCTCTCTAGTATAGATTCCACACTTTAGTCAAGGAGTTATTTGAAATGTGTTTTCACCAATAAACTGTAAGTTCCAGGAGAGCAGGGGTTGTATCTGTTTTTGATCAGCACTGTATTCTCAGCAGAGAGCCAGGCATACTGGAGTTCTTAAATAGATATTTTTAAAAGAATTACTAGAGGCACCTGGGTGGCTTAGTGGTTGAGCATCTGCCTTTGGCTTGGGTCATGATCCTGGGGTCCTACGATCGAGTCCCTCATCAGGCTCCTTGCAGGGAGCCTACTTCTCCCTCTGCCTATGTTTCTGCCTCTCTTGTGTCTCTCATGAAAAAAATAAAATTAAAAAATAAATAAAATAAAATAAAATAATTACTAAACAAATTAATGAACTGCACCGTCGTATGCACTTGCCTTTTCCACTATCCTTTGTCCTTTGCCTTGCTATACTGAATCTCTTTACTCTGGAATATTTATTGGGTTTATCTCACATTCCTAGCTTCTTCTCCATGATCCTGACTTAAAGATTATATCTTCCATTCCCTTCCAATACTGATTTTTGCAGGTAGTCACAGTGGTGACTGGATTCTCAAAAGTATATGAGGAGGGCATCCCGGGTGGCTCAGCGGGTTAGCTCTGCCTTCAGTCCAGGGCATGATCCTGGAGAACCAGGATCGAGTCCCACATCGGGCTCTCTGCATGGAGCCTGCTTCTCCCTCTGCCTGTGTCTCTGCCTCTTTCTCTGTCTCTCATGAATAAATAAATAAAATCTTTAAAAAATCTTTAAAAGTCTATGAGGAAAATAAGCAATTCTACAGTGAGACTTACATATGGAGTCAATTTCCTTCACAAAATTTGATACAATGATTTTGCTATTTGTGGGGATATACAACAGTTCTAGTGGATAGGAAACCTGGGTATCAAAAGAGGCCAGAGGGCCACTAAACTGTTTTTTGGGGGAAGTCCTTGGCCATTCTGATTAAAAATCCCATTTACAGGGGGCTTAGACATAAGTGAGTGCACTATTATATTAAGATTTCAATAAAGAAACAGACAAGCATGACAAAATGAAGCTATATGCTATAATCCCTTGGTATTAATAGAGTTTATGCCAAAAAAGTTCTATGTGATACATGTTTTTTCTTTAGCTGTCATGGAAAAGCATGGATAGAGTCTGAGACCTGCCTTTAATAACATGTATAACCACAGGTACTTTATTTGACTTAGACTAGTCAAACAAATAAATAAAAAAATAAATTAAAATTTTAAAAAATCATAAATGATTCTAGGTTGCCAGGTTATTTCATGACTAAGAAATTTCACCTCATGACTAAGCTAAGGGATTACAACATAGCATACTATCAAGAATAGACAGATTTTTAAACATTTTACATTGTCACAATAATTTAGGTGAAAGTTGTAGTACATGTAGATCACATATTTCTCACACACACACAAAATAAAGTCATCTTTTAATAGCTCCAAGAGAAAAAGCTTCGTTTGAAATTTGTGAAATCTTGGTTTTCTAGATACTTAAAACTGTAAGACTACTAAGATTTATGGAAAGAAATATTCAAGTCTATGTGATTTTATGGGAGTTAGAAAATGCCAGATTCAAATCTCAGTTAAGTACTCAAGGACATGTTAGTTATCCTTTTCAAGTACACATCTGTAAAATGGGGATAATTTATGAGATTATTTTTAAGAATAAGATGTAATTTGTATAAAGTACCTGGAACAGTTTCTGGTAAATAATCGACATTAAATGATGGCTACTATTGTTTTTGTAAAGTACACAGATTTATAGACCTGGAGAAATAAAAAAGACTTTAGCTAAAATCTGGTCCAATTCCCAACTGGTGAAAAATGGGTTTGATAACACTGACAAATTGGTCTCTTGAGCTCTACAGAATTAGAAGATAATTGGAAAGTCACCACAGCTCATTGAGAGTTGAAATAAAATATTTTACAAAAGTACTATTGTTGATACTACTTCCTGTTTAAAGGAAATAAAGAAATAAAGAACATTATCACATATTACGGGCAAATAAAATAGACCTTCTTGTTTTGATTGTTTTGGTTTGGCTATACAGTGAAATACTCTAATTGCATGTAATCACTACATTTACTTTTTAAAGTTAACAGCTTTTAGATATATTCAATACAGGCTAACAGTAAAGTTCAAAGTATGAAATTGGGATGATAAATATAGGAAAAAAACAAAACAAAACAGCTGTAATCTTTGGTTTCCTATTTCAAGGGCAAGAAATTGGTAACAATAATTCTTAGAATAATGTAAATCAGGAAAACCAGATTTTCAAAAAAATTATATGCGTAAAAACAAAAAACTTAAAATTTGAAAAAATAAAATTCCAAAATGTGAAATATCAGACCTAAAAGAAAGGCATTGAAACCTACATCTCTCTTCATCCATATAACTTCTCTTCTTGTATTGCCCACTTTAGGGAGCCACTGAAGAACTGAGGGGCAGGAAGAGATATTTTAAAAGTAACTTTAGGAAGATATACATCTTGGCTACATACCAAATGGATTACAATAATGAGGGCTGAAGAGGAATATAGATGGTTTACAGTTGCTGACAAGAGGCCCAACTGTGATGAGGCCTTACAACTTTAGAACAATGCCAGCATGGATAGAAAACGATGGAAACTGGGAAACCTGAAGGAAGAATTAGTGGACTGGTACCTATCTTTGGATCCAGTGCCTGATCTGATGGGATAGATAGAAGATTGTGATCTATGGGGATAATAAGATGAATTATGTTATTAATGAGGAATTTAAGAGGGTAAGGTGGTTTGGGAAATTATAATTTAGAGTAACAATTCAGTTTCAACCAGAAATAAACATCTTTGTAGAAATGAAACTCCATTGCGCTGATCACTATCTATTTATCCAGATTTTATTAAAATTTAATAGGTACACACCGTTAGCGCCAGTTATTTCAATTCTTCCATGTGGACAATGCTAATTTCACCTTTTCGTCACAGACTCAGAAACTGTTTTCAATTTCTCTTGAGAGCCCAGAGGAACTCAAATAGGAAAGCAGAATGTTCCTAAATCTGGGGGTGCTTGGGTGGCTCAATTGGTCCATTGTCTGCCTTCTGCTCAGGTCATGATCCCAGAGTCCTGGGATCCAGTCGTTGGGCTCCCTGCTCATCCAAGAGCCTGCTTTTCCCTCTCCCTCTGCCCCTCTCCACACTTGTGCATGCTCTCTCTCAAATAAATAAATAAATAATTTTTTTTTTTTAAAGAGAGAGAGAAAGGGAGAGAATGTGCTAACTCTGCTCCTAACTCTTGACACTGGTTAAAATTATTTTTTTGAGTTTAGCCAGAGTCTTTTTTCTAATTAGTATCTTCAACTTTCCCACCTGAGTAGGAATAAACCCAGGCACCTAGTAGAATGACTAACAGTTGATTCTAGTTTCTCCAGTTAAAAGATAAGCAATAGTCTCACTTCTACCTGGCAGCCTATAGGTAAAGTGACAAATGTTCTCAGTAGTTCTGGATTGCTCAGGATAGGGTTGGCATGTGCCTATTATGCAGTAGTAACTATTACTATTGATTCTTTTCTGTCTCCGAATTGTGTGTGCTTAAATGACAATTTTTATGGTCTCCTAATTATAGAGTACTATCATGGAGAACTGAAAAAGGAAGTTCCCCTTATATTTAGCCCCCAGATAAAAGGTTGCTGAAGCCCAAGGCACTTGGTAAGAAGGAAAAGATAGCTCTTTCTTTAGGGCACATCCTCTATGCCAGGGTACCTGGCTTGTTGACCCAAGTATAAACTGGATTCCAGCTTCCACTCATTTCTGCCAATGGGATATTGGTATCGTCCATATAGTCACCCAAGCTGTATAACAGTGTGCAGTGGCCCATCCACCAGCTAGTGTGGTCTCTCCCTAATGCCCACTTACCAAAATCCAAAGGATTCTCCAATACTCAGTCCAAATTCCAGTCCTCCAGGAAGTCTTCTCTAATCACTACATACTGCTCCTTCTCTAAATTTATAGAGAACATATTTTCTGTCACTCATTTGACTTGAACCCTGTCCTTCCTAGTGATGCCTCTGTATTATCTTGGCTCAGGAGGAGTTTGGTAGAGGGTAGACGGGTGTGGGGCAATTACATCTCTGAAACTTTCTGGAAAGATTTATCTCCATGTGTGTGAACCCAAGTCTGATAAATTTGTTCTCAGAAGGAGATACACACTAAAATGGGGAGGTTAGTACCTAATGCAATTATAAGATTGCAAAACTGGACTGCTATGATTAATTAGAGTGGAGCTAACATGTATTGAGTACTTTCTACTTACCAGTTCTTACCAGTTACTAAATATTTTGAAACTAGTAACTAACTCATTCAAACTAGTAACTAACTCATTCAAACACCCTCTGAGGCAAGTACTATCATTTATGCATTTTACAGATTAGGAAACTGAAGTACAAAGAGATGAAAGATTTTGGTGAAATTTTTCACATCTAAAAAGTGTTGTAACTAAGATTTAAACCCAAGCAGTTTGCTCCTGAAGCTTCTCCCGTTTAGCTCCACACTACCCCGCCTTTAATTCTTGTGTTAAGTCCATAGAATATGTCTGAAGTTTGGTCATTTGATGTGTGGTCTATATTTTCTATTGCAATTTAGTGTTTAACAGGGGAATACAAATTGAATTTGGCACTCACTATTGTGTTTAAATAAACAATAACCAGAAAACAAAACAAAAACAAAAACAAAAGAATGACAAGGGGCAGGGAAGGGCATCATTATGAACATGCTACAAATCTCAAGGGACCCCTGAACAGATTTCAAAGATATGAACAAAATGAACAATAGCCATTGGTATCACGACCTCAGCACAACAAAGGTTTAGGCATGTGCAACCTGGTGAGAACCAAGGAAAACCAGTTCTGATTTTTCTTTTCTTTTTTTCTTTCTTTTTCTTTTTCTTTTTCTTTTTCTTTTTTTTCTTAGAAGGAGTAGGAATAGTGTAAGCAATGTTGCATAATACTTCGGGGTACCAGAGTGAGCTTGGGATCTGTGACCTTGGAAGTAACCTAATCTCTCTGTGTTTGCTCATTTATCAAAAGGAAATAATATTAGCTGGCTTATTTCGTGAGTGCTAATAAGAAAATGTATATAAAAGAACTACTACAGTTCCCCATTATAGAATTCCTGTCTAGCTCACTCTTGCTGATACTAAATCCTACAAAAGACAAGAATTTAAATGGGCTTTGTGCATGTCTGGGATTTTCTGTGAGTTGTTACCTCTTTGCCTCAATCCCTGTGCAATACCAATTTCCTTATTGAGTCAATCCTATGGATTTATCCTTCTATTTGCACTACACTTCCATAAAGTATAGGCCTTATCTAATGATCCCCAGGCCTATTTCCTTCTGTGACTATGACTATGTGAATCCTCCTGTCCTCCTTTCCAGCAAAGCAAACTTCTACATTAAAAAAAAAAAAAAAAAAAAAAAAAAGGCTCTTTTGTTTGTTTCTCCTCTAACCAGAAAATACATTCTCATCCAACTTCTCTGCCAAATTGAGCTATAAAAATAACAAATGAGAAAGCTGAAGACTCTATATGGACTTTTAAAATGCTCTAGCAAAGGTGACCCTGAAGAATTATTATGACATGCTATCAATTAGTTGACACTATCTAGAAAAATGAAGCTCAATGTTCCTCTATTCTGTCCAGTTTAACATCTCATAAATTCAGCTAAAATACTTCATTGGAAATGCATATGGTAATATCTAGACATACTTATGTTAGGTATATTCTCTTTCGGACTCTCACTGGATATTTTAAATATTCAGGCCACCAGTATAGATAATATGTCCAGGATGAAAAATTACTTCAATAATACTTAACAGGAGCAAAGTTAGTCTCAAATTTTTAAGAGAGGTATGAACCTCAGCTGCTTTTTAACACAGTCAGATTCAAAAGGCTAAAAACAAAACAGACTTTAAAATGTTTAAGATGAAAGTCTTTTTTTGACAAATATTCAACCCATGAGGCTAAATTTGACACAAAATATTCATCATCATAATTTAAATTTTAATATTGGCCTATTTAAAGTCTTCATACTTCAAAAGACTTTCACATTTATTATATCATTCTGTCTTAATTAAGAACTAACTAAAATATTAGATTAGGTTATACTTTTGGATGGTTATAGAAGTTAGGTTTATATTTCTTAGGAATAAGTGTGCTTTTCTAATAACCATATAACTATATAAACATGTCAATGCATAATTTATCACAACAATTACATCTGACTTTCCAGTTCTACAAAGACATGAAAATCCTTTTTTCTGGAATAATGTTATATAGAATTGAGTAAAAGGTATTTTTGGATAGGAAATATTTTAAAAATTTTTGTTAAAAAATACTAACTTACAGAAAAGTTATAAAAGATAGTAACAAGAGCTTCACATATCTTTCATGCACCTTCCCCCACTTAACAACTAACCATTGAACAATTATCAAAATCAAGAAATTAACAATGGTATTATACTATTAACTAAAGTACAAACCTTTTTACGTTTTAATCGTTTTTAACTAAGGCACTTTTGTTGTTCCAGAATCTAATGCAGATTCCCACATCACATTTGTCATGATTAGAATGAGGTCATGACTTTTTGCTGAGAATACTTTCTCAGCACATCATGTCAGGAGGTACATGAAGTCAATATTCCTTTAACAATGATGGTTAGTTTGATAGCTTAGGGTGCTTTGCTGAATTTCTCTGTGAAAAGTTTCTATTTTCCCCTTGAAGGAGACAGTTTTACATTACATAAATTACTAGTCTCTACTCCTACTTCTAAGCACTAATTTTAGCATCTGTTGGTGAATCTTGACCTCAATAATTATTACTTTGAAGTTGTAATGCTGAATTTCTATTTCCATTGTCCTTCTACATTTGCTAATTGGAATTCTCCTGCAATAAAGCACTGTCCCTATTCCCCGACATTATCCATGTATCTACCTATCTGTCATCTAGCTTACTTATTAATAAGATCTGTGCTTATGGATGTTTATTTCACTATTTAGGTTATAATCCAATGTTATATCCATTTGGTTGGTTATTCAAATTGCTCCAGTTCTGGCAAGTAAGAGCTCTTTCAGATTGATCCCTATGCTCTTCTGTTACGCCACTATGTTGGAGGTCAATAAACTATGGTCTATAGGTCAAATGCATCCCTCTCCCTACTTTTCTAGGTAAAGATTTACTGGGACACAGCTACACCCATTCATTTACTTATTACTATTGCTGCTTTTGAGCTATAATGTCAGAGTTGAGTAACTGTGACAGAGTTCATGAGACCCACAGAGAAGAACATATTTACTCTGTCCTTTTTTTTTTTTTAATTTTTTATTTATTTATGATAGTCACACAGAGAGAGAGAGAGGCAGAGACACAGGCAGAGGGAGAAGCAGACTCCATGCACCGGGAGCCCGATGTGGGATTCGATCCCGGGTCTCCAGGATCGTGCCCTGGGCCAAAGGCAGGCGCCAAACCGCTGCGCCACCCAAGGATCCCTCTCTGTCCTTTTATAGTAAAAGTTTGCTGATCTTTGCTCCAGATGGATTTTTTTAAATTATGAACTTTAGATAGCTGCCCAAATGACATCTGATTGCCACATCTGAGGTAGTTCTTAATAAAGTTAAACATCTATTTTTCCTTTATTCTCCTTAGTTATAATATTTTTAATATTGAGAGTTTGTTTTTGGTGAAAAGGAAGAAATGGATTGTCAGTATTCTACCTGGAATGAAGGCATATATAAGAAAATAAACCATAAAGATTCAAAAAAGGAAAACAAACTATAAAGATTACAAAGTAATGAGAAGATAAAAGTGAAAAATTATCTAGTAAATGGAGAAAAAGAGAAATTGCCCTCATGCATGAGTTCTAAAGTTTCTTCTACACATGCAAAGGGCTTTATTAACATGTCCTCATAACAATAACACTTTCCAAAGATGTCAGATTAGTAGTCATTTTTATCTTGAAGATATAGGACATTGTTATTTCACCATCACATTTCACAATCCTCAGATGATTTACTAGTAGACCTCTCCACATGAGAGCCTCAAATCATGCATTTTACTTTTCAGGCTATTTATTATGCAATGCACCAATGCAAGAATTATATAAAACATATCAGGGCTCAAAGTACATTTATTGGAAGGATTACACAACATTCTTATAATCATATTTGAGAGAACATTTTTTCTATAGCAGAAGTACAAAATTTGGGTTTCTTCTATTAAAGAAAAAGAATTTTATATAAGCTAGCAGAGGCTACATCCAGAAGGCTACATCAGTAATTAGTAGGTTATTATTACTAGAAGGTTATAAATGAACAGCTACATTTCATTGGATATGAAATGGAAGCACACTTCATTTGGACAGGAGGAAGTTCCTCCTCTGTTCATTATACAGGCTTTTCCCCTCTAAAATTTTGACATCCTCAAGATCACCCAGAGCAGGGGTTCTGAATCCTAGGTAAATGGGCCATGGGATGTGAGGACACAATCCCTAAAATTAATCATATGCATAACTGTGTGTAAATGCAGATATATGTGCATTTTTCTAAAGATAAAATGTCCTACTTCAACAGAATGTTATAGAGGCAAAGATTCAAATGAGGTTAGGAAAATTGATGTAGAATAATGTCTAAAACTGAAGGTAGTTATCTAATTTTTATATGCATATGGAGAGTATATAGAACCTCAAGACATTTATGCATGAAATTTTTATCTTTTTGCTATTCTGCATCCCCTTGAACTGTCATTGTTTACTATACTGAAGTGACATTTAATAACCAATTTATTCCTGAGTTTACAAGGTAAGAAATGTAGATAGACAAGAGACAAAAGGAAATAGTACAAAAAATGAGTATTGCTCACATAAACTTGAATGCTTGACAACTGAGAAAAACTAGATAGAATTGTTTAAATTAATTATATGCAAAAGTACAGTTGTTATCTGTATTTGTCATAAAAGTATTTTTTTTAAGATTTTATTTATTTGAGAGAGAGAACACACACAAGCTGGGGGAGAGTCAGAGGGAGAGGGAGAAGCAGACTCCCCGCTGAGCAGGGAGCCTGACTTGGGGCTCACTCCCAGGACCCTGGGATCATGATCTGAGACAAAGGCAGATTCTTAACTGACTGAGCCACCTAGGCACCCCTATCATAAAAGTATTTAAATATTCCTGAGCAATTTAATAAAAAGCTCTTGAGAAAATAAAGGGTCAGAGTGTTCGAGAAAGAATTAAGAGAAAGGTTCATTGAGTTGGGAACATGGCTGATCTTCCATTGAGCTCAAGTAATTATCAGCTATGTGATACAAGAAAGATACCTTAGGTATTGATGAAATTATAAAAGTATTGTTACAAAACTATAAATCTTATCAAAATCAACCAAACATTTGGAAAAGCTGTCAAATTTCCTTCAAACCCAAGGTCCTTAAAAATGTAATTTCTCTGGCCTTCACTCTTTAGCTATTTCTTTTTTTAAAGATTTTATTTATTTATTTGACAGAGAGCACACAAGTGCACAAGCACACAAGCAGGGGGAGCTACAGGGGGGAGGGATAATCAGACTCCCTGCTGAGCAGGGAGCCAGACATGGGCTCCATCCCAGGCTACGATAATGACCTGAGCTGAAGGTATCTGCTCAACCGACTGAGCCACCCAGGCGCCCCTAGCTATTTCTTTAAACATTTTTGTACCTCACTTCTTAAAAACTAAATTGTGCTTTGTGGTAGTAACTAATTTTTTGTATGTGACATTAGTAATTCATTGTTTGTAAGCAGTAAGTAAATTCATTAATCTGATTATCAGTATCTTTAGAAAAAAGGCCCTGAAACCAATTCCGCAGTCAATACTTAGGCTATCCTTACTTAAAATTATGATAATGCCATTTTCTGTGTAATATGAGTATTTTTCAGGAGTGGGATCAATACATAACTTTATTATGATAAAAACTTAAAATACTAAAATTATAGATTGGAGACAATAGTGTGGAGCAAGAAGATAAAGGGGAAATCTTCTGGAAATCATGAAGAAGGTGCTATTTATATTTATTTATATTATTTCTGCTTGTTAACCTGTGTAGCATAAATGATGCCAAAGCCTACCAAATGATCAGAGGAACTTTCTCTTTCTTTTGTCAGAAAATTAAAAATCTTAATGTGATTGCCTTACAGCAACTGTAATAAATCTTTGACATAAAAACAAACAAACAAAAAACCAAAACCCCAGGTCACTGCGATTCTATTAGAATGAGAATGCATTGTTTCTTTCTATTTCCTTGGATACAATCTCTCTGAAGTTAGGCATTTTAGGCAAGTATATTTAATATATTGCTGAATAAAATGTTCATTCTGTTTCATCTCAAGAAAAGCTCCAGAAGTCTCAGAAAAACTGAACACCATGAAAGAAGATAATTAACACTGGAAGCATGAAAATTTTAGTCGCTAATTCTATCTAACACAGCTACAGTATTTGGAATTTCAGATAGTTCATAGTATGTAAGCTTTACCAGAAAATTTTAGTAAACTGTTAAACATATCAAATAAAAGCTAAAGATCTGTATATTCACATGAATACTCACCCATGCACATAAGGATATTTTGGATAAAAATGATCATAAAAGACAATGTTTTTAAATAGAAGTTGAAGGAAGAAACTGGACTTATTCAATAATTATTTAAGAGGCCTACTATGTGACAAGTCCTGATTATCATCTTCTGTTGGACTCTACCAAAAATTGGTTGTTTATTTAACGAATGATTTGAGTTTTCTCTGTGATTTATCTCAGGTTCCTAAGAAAGTTATATTTTCACTGCCTTACTATTGTAGGAGGGAAACAAAATTCAAATATTTCCCATATCTAATACATTTAACTAACACATGTAAGAAATCTATTACGATACAGTTTTTCTCCCAAATAATCTTTAAGGATCCCTACGACCTGAATCCTCAAATGACTCACTCCTCCTCTGGTTACTGAAATCAACTGCTTCAAGTAATGTCACTGAGAAATAAATATAGCAGGGGATCCCCGGGTGGCTCAGCAGTTTAGCGCCTGCCTTTGGCCCGGGGTGTGATCCTGGAGTCCTGGGATTGAGTCCCGCATCAGGTTCCCTGCATGAAGCCTGCTTCTCCCTCTGCCTGTGTCTCTGACTTTGTCTCTCTCTCTGTGTCCCTCATGAATAAATAAATAAAATCTATTTTTTTTTTTTTAAAGAAAGAAGTATAGCAAGTGGAATAAATATATAAAGTTTGAAATCACGTCAACTTAAAGGTTGAGTGCTGCAGGAACAGGAAAATATGATGATTCATAGTGGGTTACTTAGTTTGCTAAAAACACTTTAAAAGTGAGGTTAAAAAATAACCAGTGCCTATACTAATGAGTATTATTGACTCCCAAATTTAGCTAAAATAACTGTGGTTTTTCTAAGAAAATTATTGTTCTATGTTCTATTACTTTTTGTGCACTCATAAGATTTGTGTGTATATTTGTCTGTGTTGGTCAGCAGAAGTAATAGACTGTGACATGCACCAATATATACAACTATGACCAATTGTTTAAGTCTTCATATTTAGCTATGAAGAGTATACTTGCTGTGTTGAAATATCTATCTAATGATTCTCTTCTTTTGGTTTCCATCTTCCAGATAGTATAAAGTCAGGTACATAGAGCTGGTAAAAAAGAGTGTAATTTTGACTTTACTATGAACTAGCCAGTGATTCTGATTAAATCCACTAGCCTCTCCAAGGTTCTATTTTATTGTTTGAAAAATGAAGGAGCTGGAATAGATCTTTGAGTTCCTTTTCTCCTTCAAATGCTATGATCACAAATGTGGTAGATTTTTTCAATTACATCATACATAGCAAAAATTCTGATAAAACTAAATAAAAACACCAAGATCATCAAACCAACCAATGCTTAGTATCACCTAGAAATCTTTAAACGGTAGAATGGCTCAAATAGATAGTTGAGACTAATTATTGATGACTTAAACTAAAATTCAATCAATCAGTCTAAACTAAGTATATAGAATTTATTTTATTTTATTTTTTAAAGGTTTTACTTATTCATGAGAGACATAGAGAGAGAGAGAGAAGCAGAGACATAGGCAGAGGGAGAAGCAGGCTCCCTAGGGGGAGCCCGATGAGGGACTCGATCCCAGGACCCCAGGATCACAACCAGAGCCAATGGCAGACACTCAACCACTGAGTCACCTAGGTGCCTCTAAGTATATAGAATTTAAAGGGACATCATCAGGGATCCCTGGGTGGCACAGCGGTTTGGCGCCTGCCTTTGGCCCAGGGCGCGATCCTGGAGACCCGGGATCGAATCCCACGTCGGGCTCCCAGTGCATGGAGCCTGCTTCTCCCTCTGCCTGTGTCTCTGCCTCTCTCTCTCTGTGTGTGTGTGACTATCATAAATAAATAAAAAAAATTAAAAAAAAATAAAGGGACATCATCATTATGACTTTCCGGAGCTCTGAAATGTTTTAACAATTTTCAAAGATGAAAACAAAGTCAAGATTTAGAGATAATACTCATAAGATCTTCAAGCCAAACTGAATGGTCATGTGAAAAATATTTACACTATTTCTATAGAGCTTTCCTTGGGATATTCCTATCTTTCTAACTCCCCTATTCCTAAATGATCTGCTTTGTTACAGCATCACAGACCACCATTTTCTCCTTTTAAAAAACTGTATCAATTAAACTCTTCACTAGTAATTCTGAAGTTGACCCATTTTATTTGACATTGGTCAGTTTTTCTGAATCTTCCTTGTCTCACAAAAATTTAAACTCTTAGCAAGCAAGAACCATGTCTCTGGGATGCCTGAGTGGCTGCCGTCTGCTCAGGTCATGATCCCAGGTCCTGAGATCAAGTCCCACTTCGGGCTCCCCACAGGGAACCTGCTTTTCCCTCTGCCTAAGTTTCTGCCTCTCTGCCTCTCATGAATAAATAAAATCTTAAAACAAACAAACAAAAAACATGTCTCTGGTTTCTCTATTCATTCCTACCACAGGTTTCCATTGCATTGTTACTTGGTGCAGTCTGATGACACTGCAGCAAAAGAATGTTGGGAAATTGCTGGTAAGAGAGACAGACAGACTAAAAGTAGAAATGATTCTTCTATTCAGTCGTTGACCAGAACTTCTACTGCATTCTGTATTATTTCTCTATTTTCTCACACCCTACTTTAGGCCTCCGTCTTTTGATATCTGTACTGTTTAATAGCTTTCTAAATATCTGTCTCTATCTTTTCCTGCTAATCTCATTAAAATAAATGCATGCCATCCTCTAAGTAACAATCTAGCCATTCAAGAGCCAAATCAAGTTTCCAGTTTTTTTCACAGGCTTACTAGACCACTCATTCCAAAATCTATTCTTCTTCCTTGGAATTTATTTACCCCCCTTTTTTGTACTTCTTTTTTCTTTCTTTTTCTTTTTCTTTTTCTTTTTCTTTTTCTTTTTCTTTTTCTTTTTCTTTTTCTTTTTCTTTTTTTTTCTTTTTCTTCTTCTCCTTCCCCTTCCCCTTCCCTTTCCCCTTCCCCTTCCTCCTCCTCCTCCTCCTCCTCCTCCTCTTCTTCTTCTTCTTCTTCTTCTTCTTTTCTTTTATCATAACCACCAAAGTTTTAGTGTTTAATATTTAACAGCACAACTGACCAAGATCCAAGATGTGGAGTTCAAGAAACCAGGAGAGAGGATTACTCTACAGTAAAACTATACAGTATGTTTTAAGAAGAACGTACACTTCGGAATAGAAAACTTGTCTACACATAGCAGTTGCTTCAGAAAGCCATTCAGTCTTCTGCCGGCTTGTAAAAATGCTGTTCTGGACTTCAGTGTGATTTAGCTGCTTTCCGCTCTTTGTTGTGGCAGGGATCTTGTTCTCCCCCTCCAGCCCTTCCACCCCAGCCTGGGTCATGAAGACTGCAATGTTTTTTTTCAGGCTGTCAATGCGACTGCTCATGTCATCAATTCTTCTAATGATCTGGTTGGACATGGTCTGAAATTTATCTTGCCTCTATTGCAGGAGTGTCTGCACCACCAAGGTGAGATCCTGCAAGGTCTTGGGGTCAGTCCCAGCCATCTCCCCGATTCCCAGCTTGGTGGCAAAGTCTTTTTTTGTATTTTTTAATCAGAAATTAACTGTATATTATAAGATAACTCTTGTATTTTCTCATATAGTATATTTTTAATCTCCGACAATTTTTATGTATCTCTGTAACCAGATGGTAACCTCAGTATGTCCCTTTAATGTCGTATATATATCCCTTAAATACTTGTTCATTTGATGTGTTAATTTGACAGAAATAAAATGAATATTTGGCCTCGTGTAAAGGACATTTTTTGGCACACTGATAGACAAATGAACTCAAAGGTTTATCTTCAAAGGTAACGACAATTTACCTGGAGCAATCTTTACTTTGGGCAAGTAAGAGTATATTAAGTTCTGTGGATTAACATTGTGAGATAAGAAAATCTATTTTTGTTAAGAGAGAAATTTTGCTACATAACTATAATTAGGAACAAATCAGAGATTAACGATGCATTATATTCTAGAGCTTTAACTAATAAGTACCAATAAATGGCTTTCTCAACTTCAAATGGCTTGCAAAATATTATTCCTATTCATTGCTCCATGTACACAAAATAATTGAAATTGGGTCTGCTATTCAGAAAATTCAATATTTATTCTAATTTAACTCAACAATATAAATTGTTGAGCTAAAGGAGTATTTCATATACTTGAAAAATAGCATAAAATCTACCTCTACTAATTAGTTTCTCTATGAAAGTCTTCCAGACAATTACTGGGTAATACCACTGGTCAATGCTTTAGGTGCTTTTCATTAAAGGTATAGCGTTGCTACCAGATGAACTGCTTCATATAAAAGCACTTACCACAAAGCCCTATAATGGAAGGTTAAGTGCTATACTTAATTACTAATTTCAATCCTTATTACCTATATTTTGCAGTGCAGGCACTTTAAAAGGAACCAAATATAGTCTGTTGGTTCCTGCTTCTCTGATTATAGGATTTGGTGGTAAAAGCATTAGTCCAGCTGTTTTTCTAATGAAGAGAAACAACAATAAAAAAACTTTTAAGGTAAAAATAGTCATACCACAAACCAATATAAAAGAGAGGTACTAGACATTTCTATTGAATTCATATGTAAAATCGCTTTGTTCTAAAAACTTTAATCTTGATGACACATACTTTTAGATTTGTATTCAGCCTTCATGGTATTGTCACAGATAAAGCTCCAAAAGAAAAAGGTATTTGAAATTTTCATGGCTTATTTCCTACCTCAATATCATGCTGAAATGCACACAGAACAGATGATTAATATAATACTTGAATGGTACCTGGGTGGCTGTCTGTTAAGCATCTGCCTTCTGCTCAGGTCATGATCCCAGGGTCCTGGGATTAAACCCGTGGCAGGCTCCCTGCTTAGTAAGGAGCCTGCTTCTCCCTCTCCATCTTCCCCTTCCCTCTGTTTGTGCTCTTTCTCTCTCAAATAAATAAAACAATTTAAAATAAAAAATCAAATAAAAAGCCTGATAACCACAATGGTGAGTCCCCTGAGTTCATTACATATTGATCATTAACTTTTTTAATGTATATATTGAAATTCCCCACATGCTCTAATATTCTTGAAGACAGATTCTACATTTTACTCTTGCTTGTCCCTTTCGTAATAACTTCTTCAAATTTGCTCACTCTTGATTAATTAATATTATCTAAAATACTTTTTACTGAAAGGACACACAGAATCTTTGACGAAATACAAAAGAGGTTGAATCTAAAAGAACTATTTCTAAAGATTTATTCCTTAACTATTATGATATTTCCAGCTTCTGATTTTTTGCCAGCTTTTGATTTTTAAATATATTTTGTACCGTTCCCTATACTGAGCATCCATTTAATTGCTAAATAAGACAATGCATATTTTAAACAAATATTAGTCTAGAAAAATATACAAATAATTGACAAATATTTAAGTAATTTACTGTCCCAATCTCAGTGACTAGTATTCAAATTAAACATGAGCTTGCCACAAGTAAAGGTGATGCCTTTTTGAACTATATCTAGTACATAGCATCTAGTATGTGCAAAATTAAAGGACTGTCAATCAGATAAAATATATCAAAGAGGTATAGAAATCCTTTAAAACATAAAACATTTACCCAAATGCATTAATACATTAGAAAACTAGGTTCTGATTATCTATGCTTGGGAAATGCATACTATATTTCTCTTTTAGAGATGCATTATGGATATCAATAAAGTCCAAGTATACATATTTTATACTTAATTTAATAGAGATTTTCCCAAACTAACTTGAGAGTAGGACTTTCTCTCCTCATAGGTCACCATTAGCATTCACTAGAATAGAGTTCTTGCAGACTGCAGTACGGAGAGTGTGATAAGCATTAAAAGTTACTAAAATGAAATACTTTGGGGATCCCTGGGTGGCTCAGCAGTTGAATGCCTGCCTTCAGCTCAGGGTGTGATCCTGGAGTCCCAGCATCGTGTCCCACATCGGGCTCCTTGTATGGAGCCTGCTTCTCCCTCTGCCTCTCTCTCTCTCTTTCTCTCTTCTCTGTGTGTCTATCATGAATAAATAAATAAAATCTTTAAAAAAATAAAAAATAAATAAATAAAATGAAATACTTTGAACAAGTTAATTGGTGAAACAATGCTAGGCTTCAAGAGGCAACTGTCATACTACAGTAGTAACAGGATTTGTCAATTTACATGTTCAGTCTACTATTCACAAACACAATACCCCCAGAGACAGAGCCTAGACCTTATCCTACTTTACATTTTCCATGGTGTCCAGTGCAATAGCTTCCTCTCAGGAAATAGGTATTGATTAACCTGTTTTTTAGGAAATCCGCTAATTTACTTTTCCATAATCTCACTGAGGCTGTAGATTTTATGAAAAAATACTAGTAGGATTTCAGTAAATGCAATAAGATATTAGCAGGGGCTATGTGACATTGCATGCATATTTAAGTTACTTTTCTTCCAAATCCTCCATTCCTTTGTCTTATTTCAGATGGTAAAAGTAGGTGTACATTCTCTTAATTGCAGAGTAAAATCAGGATAATTCCCAGGACATCAATTCAGCAAATATTTATTGAATACCTACTGCTTGCCAGTATTATATTGGGTACTAGACATATTAATGTGCTTGCTTCTGAGTTTTGTCATAGAGTTGAGTTTTTTATTATACTTAATTCAGCAAATATTTGCAGAGCACCAGGTTTACAGAATAGGTCTGAAATGAGGCTTGAAGATGTAGACGTTTTTAAATCAGAAAAGGTCCAGAAGGGCATCACAGACATTTCATTAAACATTTCCTAATTGTTGAGTCAGTATTAAGAAAAATTAATCCTTATTTAATAAGTTAGTTATTTCCTCAAATTATTTCTGTCAAGAAACAAATACTTGTAACAGAGGCTTATGCACATTTTGGCAATCATTTTTACTGCAAAAAATGAACATTTCTTTTTTATATTCTTTCTTTATTCTGTGCTATAAATCTGTTGTACAAGTCAGTTGTATCAAAAAGGGGAGTAGAGAGAAGTAAGGCTGATGTTCTTAGTGACCTCTTTGTACTAAAATATAAAGAGGATAATAAATGAAATAAAATAACCATTATACTTTCAATTTCTATTTTACTTAAAAATAACATGTTTTTTTTTTTTAATTGAGACCATATGCAACCACAAATAACCTTGGTTTAAGTTTCTCATCTACTGCTTTTGTTTCAATAATGTAGAACTGACAAAGTTGATTAACAATGAAAAAGGTAATTTTTATTTTATCAATAATAGCTTAATGTTCATTTTATAAACCTGAAATGAGTAATGCTAGTGTCATAGAATCCTTGTGAAACTCCCATATAGTTATAGGACAGTGAAAACAAATGTCATTTAGTTACATGTTCTTATAACTTGTGATTTATAGTACTACATATTGTTACTTTACTATTTCTCTGTTAGTCCCATGTCCCTCACAAGTTTCAGCTCTGCACCACCATCAAAGGAACCACCTGGTCCTATTTTCTTTCAGAGAAAAGTATGTAATATTCCTTTCCTGAGTTTTAGATTTTAACTTTGTTACTTTTGACAAAGCCTTTCCTTTGTTCAAATGCAAAGATCCAGTAAAAAGAGCTTTGACATGTTGTGCCTTTTATGTGTGCATTTTTCTGGTTTCACTGATGTCCTGAATTTTGCAAACGATACCGTGTGCCTTCAAGTTCTCCTATAAAATGTCATTGTACACTGTATCAAGAACAGTTTAGGACAGCATTACATTCACATGATTTTAAAGTCCAATAAATACTTGCTGGTTTCTCAGAAAACCCACAATTTGGTGTAACGGACGCAAAATAGTGCTTTGTTTCCCAGTTTGTTTTTCATAAAATCTTCTCCCAATACACATTCACTGGCTTACCTGCAGGGTAGCGCTCGATCACTGGCCAGCTGTCCACCTGTAACGTGGCATTGCCACCACTCCTCGTAAAACGGACTACATGGTATTTCCCATCGTTAATGATTGCACTGGACTCCTCAATGGCGATGTCATCTGTCCCAACATTAAATTTAACTCCAATTTTTCCTTGGTGCTGGAAGGGAGGAGGGGACAAAAAAAGTTGTATGAAGTTATTATACTGATTAGTCAGTATTTAGTAAGAATTAAGTATAGGAAAAAGACAAGATTGTCCATTCTTGCCACTTTTGTTCAACATGATGTTGGGACTTCTAGCCACAGCAATTGGTGAGAAAAAAGGAATAAAAGACATCCAAATTAGAAGGAAGAAGTAAAACTGTCACTATTTGCAAATGACACAACATTATATACAGAAACCCAAAAAAAACCTCCATTAAAAAACTGTTAGATGGGGCATCCCGGTGGCTCAGCGATTTAGCACTGCCTTCAGCCCAGAGTCTGATCCTGGAGACCTGGGATCGAGTCCCACGTCGGGCTCCCCGCATGGAGCCTGCTTCTCTCTCTGCCTGTGTCTCTGCCTCTCTCTCTCTCTCTCTCTCTCTCTGTGTCTCTCATGAATGGATAATTAAAATCTTTAAAAAAAAACCTGTTAGAGCTCATAAACGAGCTCAGTCAAGTAGCAGGAAATAAAATCAATAGATAAAAATCTCTTTACACTAATTCTTTACATTAATAATGAACTATCAGAAGGAGAAGTTAAGAAAACAATTGAATTTGCAATTACATCAAAGAGAATAAAATGTATGGGTATAAATGTGACCAAGGAGGTGAAATATCTGTATTTTTGAAAACTATAAGACAATGATGACATGAAGTGAATAAAACACAAATAAATGGCAAGAAATTACACATTCATGGATTAGAAGAATTAATATTGTCACAATGTCCATGCTACCCAAAGCATCATACAGATGTAATGTATTCCTACTAAATTTCCAGTGGCATTTTCCATAGAAATAGAGCAATCAAAAAATTTGCATGAAACCACAAAAGGCCCTGAATAGCCAAACCGATCTTGATGAAGAAAAAACAAAGCTGGAGACATTTTGCTCCTTGATTTCAAACTATGTTACAAAGCTACAGTAAATCAAAACACTAAGGTGTTGGCATTAAAAACAGATACACAGATCAATGAAATAGAATAGAGAGCCCAGAAATATACCCACACATACACGGCCAATTAATTTACAACAAAGGAGCCAAAAATACATAATGGGAAAAGAACATTCTCCTCAACAAATAGTGTTGGGAAAAGTGGACAGCCATATGTAAAAAAATGAAACTGGACAATTGTCTTATACCATACACAAAAATTAACTTAAAATGTATTAAAGACTTGACATAAGACCTGAAATCATAAAAATCCTAGAAGATAACATACGCAGTAGGCTCCTTGATATAGGTCTTGGTGGTGATTTTTTTAATCTCATGCCGAAAACAAAAATAAATATGTAGGACTACATCAAACTAAAAAATTTCTTCACAGCAAAGGAAACCATCAACAAAATGAAAAGGCAACCTACTGGATGGGAGAAAATAACTGCAAATCATACATCTGATAAAGGTCTGGCAGTCAAAATACATAAAGAGCTCATACAATTCAACAGTAACAAAACAATCTAATTTAAAAATAAGCAAACATCTGAATAGACATTTTTCCAAAGAAGACATACAGATGGCCCACCAGTACATAACAAAATACTCAACATCCTAATCATCAGGAAAATGCAAATTAAAGCTACAATGAGATATCACTTTACACCTGTTAGAATGGCTATTATCAAAAGGCAAAAAATAAGTGTTGGAGAAGATGTGAAGGAAAGAAAACCCTTGTACACTATTGATGTGAACGTAAATTGGTACAACCACTAAGGAAAACAGGATGGAAGTTCTTCAAAAAATTAAAAATATAATTATCATATGATCCAGCTATTCCACTTCTGGGAATATATCCAAAGGAATCAAAAATACTAATTCACAAAGATATATGTGCCCCCATGTTCACTGAAGCATTACTTATAATAGCCAAGAAACGGAAACAACCTAAGGATTCATAGATGGATGAATAAATAAAGAAATCATGGTATATACAATGGAATATTATTCAGCCATTAAAAAATGACTATCTTACCATTTGCAACAACATGGATAGACCTCCAGGTCATTATGCTATATGAAATAAATCAGAGAATGACAAATACTGTGTCATCTCTCTTATATATAGAATCTAAAACAAAAAATACACCACATTTATAGATACAGAGAACAGACTGGTGCTTACAAGAGGCAGGAGATGAGGGGTGGCAGATACAGGTCAATTTTTTTTTCTATTTTAAATAAATAAAAAGTAAAAACAGATTCAGAGATACATACGTGTGCGTGTATGTAAAATCACTTAATTATGTGTGTGTAATCACTTCTCTCAAGATATTCACAGTTCAGTAAAGTTCATCTTGGGTTCTTTTCATAACTATATATATTTAGGTCCTCTAGGAGGCACTTCCTCTTGTCATGTAGTTACCCTATTCACCCTCCTACTCTCTGTTCTAGGAAGCCATAAATTTAAACAAAAAAAATATGTAATACAGTATATTATTCAAGAACATGATTTAGACAACAATTGCTCTTCTTCAAATTTGCTTTTGATAAATTCAGATCCTAGAAGCAAGATTCTTAACACTTGGGTCAATCTGGAGCATCTTTTTCATGGATGACTGATAGGCCAATATAAATACTTTCAAGAGAACTCCCAGAGGTTGCCACAGAAAAGGTGCATTGCTGCCTGTGTGGGAGGACATTCTCTCAACTCCTCTAACATAGTTCCTTTATTCCACTCTTACCATCTGCCAACACCCCCCAAAAAAGGCTTGAAAATCTCTCTTTTAAGAACTCCTAAAATCACAGCAATTCAGTCTGTTTGGAGTCCAATGATAAATCCTCATAACAAAGAATAGCATTCTAAAGGGCATGGGGCACATGGACAGGTATGTGAGTACCATTTCTTAGTCCTTATTCACAAAAAGAGTCAAATGCTAACAGCCTGAAACTTATTCAATTTCTTTATTTTATAGATGATGAAACTATGACACAGGACGGTACAATGACTTGGTCAAGTCGGGTAACTTAATAGACAAGGAGTAGAACTAGGATTCGGTCCCCCAGTTTTGGTGTCTATCTAAGGCAAGAAACAGTGATCTAAAATTAGCTTCCTTTCTGAATTATGCAAAGCAGCATTAAAATCAGTCGAAGTGCAAAGTTTGTGGCTGTTAACTTTAGAAATTCATAATGTGAGGAAGCAAAGAGAAGCGTGTACTTATGTCCTCTGCCTCTGAGGAGCATTCTCTAACAGCAGGACTGTCAACTCCACCACGAGCACTGTTGATTTGTAAAGCATGTGGATTTGCCCTTAATCAGTAGCACAGAATACCTGCACTGTAGGCCCCCATCAGAGTACATCACCTCTAACTGTCTGCAGCTCACCTTTCATCAAACCTCAGTTGAGAGGAAGAACATGGGAGAAGAGGGGTCTCAAGGACACAAAATCTAACCATTCTTGTAGAAATTTACAATGAGAATATCAGAAAACCTGAAGACGTGGTTACATCCTCTTAACCTCTCACTGGATTCCCATCATTGAACTAGGTGGTAAAAGTATGGCATCGGCTTAGGCTGAGAGTTATTTTAAGAAAATCTTGTATAAAATCGCATCAAGTAAATGGAAGTATCTGAGGACGTTATCTGGGAATTGCTCATTGTACCCTTCATACTCATATGCAAAAGGCTCCCATTTTTTTTCTGCTTCTTACTATCCATAAAGGATCTCTTTCTTATAATTAATATGGACTTTAATTTGTGTTTTTTGGTTTGTTTTAGGCTTGATGGGCAACATGACTTAAAAGTATATTTCCTTTTTTACTTTGGTTCAAGGAGTAGGGCAATTTTAAAAGCTATCTAGACTTCAGATGTACTGTTTTCCCCCAGATTTATTTTCAATGTCTACCATATATCTCATAATCTCTACTTTAAAATATATTCCATTATAAGGCATTTCAGTTTTCTGTAGAATGATTCTAGTGATAAACAAACAGCAGGACTCTCATGAAAACTAAAATTTTATCCAAGGGCCTGTGGAGGCTTTTTTTTTTTTTTTTTTTTAGACTTTTTTCACACAGGTGTTTTTTTTTTTTTTAATTTTTATTTATTTATGATAGTTACACAGAGAGAGAGAGAGAGAGAGAGAGAGAGGCGCAGAGACACAGGCAGAGGGAGAAGCAGGCTCCATGCACCGGGAGCCCGACGTGGGACTCGATCCCGGGTCTCCAGGATCGCGCCCTGGGCCAAAGGCAGGCGCCAAACCGCTGCGCCACCCAGGGATCCCTTCACAGGTGTTTTGTGCAAGTAATTATTATTTCCTCATTTTGGTAGGATTCCAATTTGCTCATTTTCAGTAAATTATTTAACGTGGTATATATTTTTAACATGTATGTGATATAGCTCCACAGGGGGTAAAAATTAAGAACCTTATTTAAGAGATTTGTTAAGTTATCTTTAACAAACACCCCTATAGTGTTATGGTACTTTACAAATACTAACTCTGGTATTTCTCGTAACAGCCCCATGAGAGAGGAACTATTTTATCTCCATTTGGCAGATGAGAAAACTAAAGCACAAGGTGATCTGGTAACTTGGCTAAAGACACACAGCTATACAGAGAAAAGCTGTGATTCAAACCCAAGCAGTCTCACTCTAGAATTTGTGTTCCGAATGATTATGTCAGGCTGAATGTGAGGAATACTGGGTCATCCTCTAACTGCAGGTAACAGATTTGGTTAAGCTAGCTGTTCTTTGCTACCTGCTTTTTCTTTTCTGCTATAGTAGAAGTACCACAGGGCCTCATTCTGTGTTTTGCAGATTGTACAAATGTATCAATCAATGTATGTTTAAAATAATTTTATAGAGGACAATAAGCAACTGATTTACAGATATTATAGGATGTTAAAATGGACTAATTTTTTTCTTAATTTCAGCTGCAATCTTGAGATGATAATAAGTCAAAAAAGACTGCCCCTTCCATTCTACAAAATGAGGTACAAGACTTGCAAAGGATAACACTGACCACTGTTTTTGGGACCCGCAATTAATTACCTATTTTCAGCTCACCGAAGATGAGAGAAAGGCCAAAAAGAAGTAGATAACTGGAAGAGTATTTTTGGAGACAACTGAGCTGTGATGTGATTTGTATGTACCTCCAAGGTAGAAGGTTACTTTTCCCGTATCTCAAGTGCAGGGGAAAAGGACGTCAAAGAAACATCACAGAAAGTTCGATACTTGTCTCCTAGAACTTGGTGGCAGTGGTTGGGACAGTCAGATGGCCAGGGACACTAAGGCAGAAATCCTAAATAACCACCTGAAGGAGGTGCATTTACCTGCCTCAAGGGAAATGCAAGTAAAGAAAGTCCAATGAATGATGTGGTTAAAAGCACTAAAAAAACCACTAAAATGCTTCCCCAAAGTCCCCCCCAGTGTCAGTTTTCATTATAGGCTAAACCCAGCTAGATGGCTACTATCATATTAGCCAAGATCAAGGAGAACCGTATCTCTTCTTCCTTTTCCTGCTTCATGTCTGTAGGAGCCAGAAAGGAGGAAGAGAAGTGAACATCACTGAAATGAGAGGAGAAATAACCTCATCTCTCATCCAGTGCAACTAGCACATCCAAGGCAGCCCAGGCAGGGCTAATAAACTAGCTTTAACTGAAGTTGTACTTATTATTACAAAAGAGTGAACTGAAGTTACTTCCTATGCATAAAAGTTAATAGATGACTTTTTTTTTTTTTTTTTTTTTTTACTATCTAAGAATGACAAGAGCAGTGTTGAGACTTTTCCTCGACTTCCCTGGGGTCAGGAAAAAAATATTCCACAGAACACCAGACTTAAATTCCTGTTGCATTGCAGGAATCAGCTCTTTCAACAGAACAAGAGCATGAAGATATATGCCACTCTGGAGTTGCCCACTGTTTTAGGGTCTCTTCTATGACAGACCTATTTCCCATTCCAGGATAGAGACTGAGAGAAATTCTTGAAGTTCCCTACTTGTTTTGATAGGAACTCTTACTAACAGAGTTCTAACTATTAACAAGATTCAAGTTCTGTGATCAGAAGCATTATAATACTAAAGGTATAAAATATACCAAATTCTGAAAAAAGTCCCTTTACCTTATCCTTAACTTTTCAGCAAAATGAAATGTACAATGCATATTTTCTAGGATATAGAAATCCCCAGATTCTGCAGGGATTCACTTCTTGCAACATATCAAAAATATATATAAAGGAACATGGGTTGGTGATGCTTAGAGAGTTTCTGACTTTTAATCTATGTCCATCCTTTCCTGGATATGTTGATTTGGTCCTTTGACATCCAAAACCTTTGCTATTTCCTGGATTCAAACTCCAAGTCAGCTAGAACAGAACTGAATACCAGTGAAGTAGGTTCAGACAATAGTCTCCACAGGAAGTCAGAGATTATTTATCCTACTCAGACTACATCAAGCCAGAATCCATTCTTCTCTGAAAATAAATGAATTAAAAATGTACATAAAAGGGCACCTGAGTTGCATAGTCAGTGAAGTGTCCAACTCTTGGTTTTGGCTCAGGTCATGATCTCATGGTCGTGAGATAGAGCCCCGTGTCAGGCTCCATGCTCAGCTTAGTCTGCTTAGGCTTCTCTGTCCCTCTCCCTCTACCGGTCCCTACTCCCCCTACCTCTGTTCACATGTGCAAACACTCTCACCCTCTATCTAAAATAAATCTTTAAAAATGCATATAAACCACAGAATAATAATATGAAGCATATTTAGAGGACTAGTATTTATGATTCCACTCAGAAACTGTAAATATTCTCAAAACACACCCCTCCCATATTGACAGAATAACAAGTCATTTCAATTACATAAACAATAAAACTGGTTAAACTTTCTTGCCAATGGATAATTACAATTTAAAAGAATCCATTTCAAATTCTTATTCTCTGGGATTAAATGTGATTGTCTCTGGCAAAGTCTCATGAATATTGTATTAGCAAAACCAGCAGTAATTTCACTGGACATGTACTGATCTTTCAGCATTGTATCTTCCTTGAAATAGATAACCGGCTCACACATAATTTCAAAAATCTATTATAAGAATATCAGTAACAAGACATTCATAATTTAATGAAGTCTTTCCATGGATTCATTAAATAAACAGTGACAAAGGTAATTATTAGTTTTTTCCACAAAAGCTCATTTCTGAATAAGGATTATATTATTAAACCAAGTTAAAAGGAAACATGAAAGATGACACTGGAAAGGAACTTGAAAGTTCTAGCATAGTTTCATGCACCTTTTAATTCCATCTGTAATCACATATTCACTTGAAAATATCTATTTTAACCAAGATTAAGATTTAATGATGTCCTTGATATCTTGGACATATTTCAAGCAAGACATCTGTATATTACAGATACAGACATATTTCAATCTGTATGCATATAAAACAGAATACATAAACGTAAAGATTCATCCTTTATGTGGCACACAGATATGTCCACTGATTTTGTTTTACCCTATACTGGGGTTGTTATATCGAACTGTGTGGCTCAACTGTGTCAAGGAAAACAACCAAAAATGAAAAAGAAAATTATCTACTGTTATTTTTGTTTATACCTTTGGAGTATCAACAAACAAGATGAACAGGGTGCAACTCAGAATGGCATGTAGATTAGCAAGGATACTTGCTTATGGTCTACAAGCTTCTGTTGTACAACACGAGACAGTCCTATACTCCAGGGCCCCACTTTGGATAAAACTTGACAATGCCTTCAAATACACTGAATGCTTATGCTCATTTCAGAATACAGAACAACTCCCACGGTCCAATTTTACATTGTCAACTGAAATCGGAGTCAGGCTGAATGTTATGTTTTGCTCCTCCAGAGACTAATCTTCACCAGGGAACAGAGGTTTTAAGGCCTGAGGGGGACTCTGGGGCCTATAGTCACTGTTGCTGGAATAAGTAACATTGCGGAGTGTGTCAGACAGCCACCTGTTCTCTCACCTCAAAACAAACAGACTGATTTGGATAATTACTAATTTAACCCAAATACATTTCCAAAGGAAATTGGATTAAGAGATCTTACTAGCTGGTAGAGACTGTGTTTACAAATCTAGATGTGTTTTTCGTCTAGTTATTTTAAACTGGCACTGAGCTGGAAATGCGCTACTTCCTCCCCCCAAATAAAACATACACACATCATCATCATTTCAAGAAAAAGAAGATACTGTTGCCTTGTCCCCCACTTTCCCCACTGAATATTTTTTTAATTTATTTATCTAATGAACAAAAATCGAATACATAACATGCATTTTGCATTGGGCTAAGTATATAGACAGTAGAAACATGTAAAGTGTGTTCTCTGTCCTAGAGGAATTTTTTTATTTTTTATCAAAATCAAGAAGACAAATTATGCATACAAATATTCACACCCACAAAACAGTTGAGGGAGCAGGGCACACTGTGGAGAACTGCTCTCAAGGGCCTCAGGGAGCCTCTGAATGTGTGGCAGGAGCAAGTTAACATTCAGATCACTGTATTATAGCTAGTGTATACCAAAGACACCCAGGGACACAGAAAATATCTTCCCTTTGTCTCCCTTCTCTTTGCAGGGCGTATATCCCAGAGGGCTCACTGGGTGCAACCCGTTGAACTCTGTAAGATTTATCACTTAAAACTCCCAGCCAACCTGAAGGCTGAGTGCTATGTTTTTCTGCCTATGCAGAGAGTTTAAATAATGTGTCCCAAATCATAATGCAAGTAAATATCAGTGCTGGGACCTGACCATGGTGGAGGGGCTTTTTAAAAACAAGTGACTTTAACTGTGTCTATGTTCCAGGAAAAGATCCTGAAGCCAAGGGATGCTCAGAGGATTGAGTCAGGAAGAAAGCAGTAGTAAAGTTTATCTTTCTTTTTGGCCAATTAGATTTCATAGCACCCCACAGCAAGGAACCAGAAGTGGGTGAGATCATCAGTGATGCCACTTCAGAAAGATCTCATTTAGAGGAAATACATTCTAAGGAAACAGTACTTTCATTTTCTCATCAGGTTTCCATTAAGGGTAGTATGTCTTTCCTAATCTGTTTCCATTCCACAAAATTCTAGAGTTCCTTTGATTCTATGAAACTACATCCTGGAGAGTGATACTATCTCCCAGATGCTTACGCTCATCTCTTGGTTCTCAGAGTATCTAATACTCTGTGTAAGCCTGTGACAGTCCTTCCTCACACATTTCTATAGTTGTTAGTTTTTATGCATCTGTTCTAACGTCTCAACCATATTATAGAGATCTTGAGAGTAGGAAAAAAAAAACTGACTTATGCCTCATCGTATCCTTCCAGCACTTTGCAGACCACCTGTATATTTGTAATTCTCCAAAACTCTCACATACAATTTTTTAATTGAGATATAATTCACATATCATAAAATGTGCTCTTTTAAAATACATGCTTCAGTGGTTTTAGTATATTCACAAGGTTGTACAACCATCGGCAGTATTTAATTTCAGAACATTTTCATCACACTGCAATTTCTTTTTGATGAGATAATGCATATAAAGTTCTTAGCACTCTTAATGGCTACTCAGCACCTATGAGCTACACTATTATTATTGCCCCTATTATTATTATTATTATTATTACATTTGGAAACCATTGTTTTGTTTCTTAGTAGGTTGATGGAAGTTAATTAATATAATACTTGAATTATATAGCCATGACAGTTTAGTTAGGACACACAATATCTCAGTTATCTTCACAACTCGTGAAACAGCATGTCTATTTTGTAAATAGAAAGCAAAAGTTCAAAAAGGCTAAGACTTGACCAAAGTCAGAGCATCTATCTACCAGGTGGCTTAAGAGAAAACATTCTAAAATCGAATCATGTTCATGTAAGGGATACATCATCCTGCCATTGTTTGTACTGAAGCAGTGACTGCATGATCAGGAACCCCTATGCCCCCTCCCATCTCAATGATACAATAACTCTATGAAAAGCCTACATGAATGGCTAAGCAGTTAACATTCATGCACGCACACACACACACAATTTAAAAAATACTAGTTTTTTAAATACATCAAAGACACTGAAATCTGAATATGAGTTTCGGTTTTTTCAAAATTTATAAAATACATGAACTCTAATATTTTATTATGTGTTTAAATCAGGAATCCTTTAATTTGGGTGGAGGGTAGAGGGGTATCCTACTAGGTTGATATCTCAAAGTAATCTGGCACACTTTCATAAATCATAGGTGTTCTTTCCCAAGAAATTATGACTCCTTCACTCCAGCAGGGATGGAGGGACTTGTTTTTATGAGCAAGAACTTTTACCTTGCTAGGGATGTTGGACTTGGTGGTGCTAAGAAAGAAGGGTCAAAGAGTTCTCCTCTTGAGGACGGATGGACATTGAGTTCCAAAGACATCACCAAGTGTTTTTAATGCATTCCTTTCCTCATATTATCTGTCTTTAGAGGAAATTAAATCAAGAATCAAAACAATGTTAGGTGAAACTAGCCTATTAAGTTACTGGCTAAAATATCTTTCAAACAGGCAATACCTTTATGTGGATATTTGGAGATTGTCCAGATTTTGTCTGTTTCATAAGTTGAATCATAACTAGATTATCATTTATATATAGAAAGATTTTCCTGACCCTTATGAAGTTCTCCATAGTGGCCATGGGTTCAGAGATTTCATCAAGCCTTTTTCGTTGTAAATTACCTGTGGTCCAAACTGCACATCTCAGCATGATATCACAAACAATGTACAATGAAATAAAGCTATCTGATGCTCTTAGGAATCAAAATCATCTCACTGGGATAATTAATTTTGTATTCCCATCCACTGAAATGGCAACTACCACTAAATAGAAACACCCCTCTTTAAATGTGTCCTTATATATAAAGAATGTCCTTATATATAAAGAAATCATATCTTCCTCTGAATAATAATTTTAAACACCCAGAAATCAAACAGAGCAAAAAACAGGCACTGCTTGGTGGCCTATGGAAGTATTTTCAATGGTAGTATCTCTGGTTTGAATACTTAGCCCATGGCATCTGACATGACATCATGACAGATTCCTCAGATCTGTGC
This sequence comes from Canis aureus, assembly GCF_053574225.1. Classification (NCBI taxonomy): domain Eukaryota; kingdom Metazoa; phylum Chordata; class Mammalia; order Carnivora; family Canidae; genus Canis; species Canis aureus. The sequence goes on from NC_135621.1 coordinate 54,549,515, forward strand.
ATGAAAAGGTAAGATTCACACTGGTGCAAGTTTAGCCCTGTTCAAAGTGCAGTGGGCTGATCAGACATAGCTTGTTTTGTTTCGTTTTTTAAGTTCTTTTTTTTTTAATTTGTTTTATTACTGTTGTTTTAAAACCCTTGGTTGGGTATTAAATTAGCTTTGCTCACATTTTACAGTCATTCAGGAAACTGTGCAATAAACATTGTGTTTCAAGTGCTGATTAAAACCATAACCTTTGTTTCTCTGTTTTTCTCTGATTCCTTGTCTTTGGGCCATTACACTGCTTATTATTACCTCCACCAGGAACTGGATAGGGAAAGGACTTTCACCTCTATCAATTCTGCTTGTTGTTGGCATTTCTATGTAAAAAGGTTTTCCTATAAAAAAAAGGTTTGGGATTATTTGTGGGTTTCATTTATTTGTTATATCTCAGGACCATCATTTTTGTGGAAAGCTGACTATATAATTACAGTCAACTCTAATGTTCCAAATTTCCATAGCACAGAGCACCACATTTTTCAGACAAATAGACAAAACATCTTTGGATGATTATTTTAGTTCTCTGTATGGTAAATGTTACCTCAGTAACATTTTTTTAAAAAATGTTAAATTTTTAACATTCATATTTTTTATAAAAATATTTTTAACAAATATCAAGAGATAGGTACAATTATTTTTAATGCTTCAGTTGATGAATGTTTATAAGCTACATATGAAATGAAAAGGTCAGTATGGAAGGGATATCATTTTTTAAAGTACTGTTTGGTGAATTGTGACTTGCAACCAAAAAAATAATAACAAGATAATATTTTCTTTTTTTTTTTTTAAATTTTTATTTATTTATGATAGTCACAGAGAGAGAGAGGCGCAGAGACACAGGCAGAGGGAGAAGCAGGCTCCATGCACTGGGAGCCCGACGTGGGATTCGATCCCGGGTCTCCAGGATCGCGCCCTGGGCCAAAGGCAGGCGCTAAACCGCTGCGCCACCCAGGGATCCCACAAGATAATATTTTCAAGTGTGTTTGATGGATTGACTTTTTAATAATGCTATCTTGGTTTTCACAAGCCTCAAGCAGAGCCCTAATTGAAATGCATTCCAAGAGAAAAGCTGACAGTGCTACCTTTCTCCTTTTCTTTCTTATTGACTTCTAGTCCAGGACTACCTACCTGTCTGACATCTTCAGAAAAAGCAAATGTGTGCATATGGGCAGAGAAAGGCATTCACCAAAGACTATTTTCCATAGAATCAGCAAGGCTCTAATATCCCCTGCATAGCAGGGAATAATTTCTGCAGCCTTCAAAAATAAATTTATGTTTATGTGTGTGATTTTGGCACAACAGAGTTTTCAGGAGAGCATAAGGAATCTCGAAGGCCAGACTCCTGCAGATTATGACTTTTCTTTATCTTAAAACACTAATATTGACTCAAAAATTAAATATTAAAAAATAAAATAAAATAATGTCAAGAAATGTTTATCAAGTGCCTATCAGGTGCAGTATATTTCTCAAAACACTATACTACTCTTTCTAGGGCTCAAAAACTTTTAAACGTATTTGTTGGTTGTGTTTACATACAATCATTTCCCTAAACTACATGATTTTCTTGCATAAATGACACTAAAATTTTGGAAATATCTTAACACATGAGTTTTGTCCTCAACAATATTCATTCACTCATTCATTCATACAACAAATACAGACTTCTTACTATGCTGACATTCTGCTAGATTCTAAATAAACAATAGTTAACAAAACAGGTGGTACTGCTGCCAACATGAAGCTTAAGACTTGAGTTATTTCTTTCTACATTAAAATTTATATTAGCATATAAAGTATGCTAGCTGTCAAGAAGGAAAAGAGCAGGGTGTTACAAGAGGCACTGAGTGGTTAAGGGAAGCCTTTCTGAGGAGGAGAAAAATTCAGTAATAGAAGAGTAAGAGTTTTCTAGGCAGAGAAAAGAGTTTGTGCACAGGCTTCAAGGAACAAAAATATGTAGGTATAAAGACGGATGCTTTTATGTACAAATGTAGATACAGATATAAATATATGGATCCCTTATAGAAATGGAGATATGTAAATTATGTGAATATATGTAGGTATTATCCAGAAAGTTTATGTAGGAGAATAAAGGCAGGTCATGACATTATGTGCCAAAAATAACCCCAAAAATATATCGTATGGACAAATAGAGCAATTGGAAAATAAATAGTTAAGCACACTTAAAAGATCTTCCAATCGAAGTATGGGAAAATATTGATACAAATGTAGAACCTAACAGTATGCATCTTGACATTTATCTAGTTGTTTGTTCCTAAGTTTCATTCATTAATGTGCTTTGTGAAATATAATATATAAAGACTTTCTGAATCAACAGGGACTCACCACATTTTCCAAAAGTCATTTGCTTCTACAATGTCAAAAATGATTCATCATTCTATGCTTACATTTCAAAGTTCATGTAACACATTTGTTTCTTTGTGGGCAGAATGTCTTGTTAACTTATTTCTCTAGAGAGCCCTTTTATCTTATGATGTAGCAAGAGTTCTCTGTATACTTTCCACCTTATAAATACCATTTGAAATTACTAGACTAGTTTTTTAAGTACCCTCCACAAACTACTTGAAGAAAAAAGTTTTCACCTTTGACTCTTTTACCTCCCTGTTCACCTGGAAGAGAAAATGAACAAGGTTCACTACCCATGTCCCTAAAATGTACTTTTCCCGGCTATGAATTTCAAAAAGAAAAGGAATTCATCCAATCTTCCTTTTGGAAAAATTTCAAATAAATAAAGCCAAAATATGAGTTTTTCCTATAATTTGGCCAAGAATTTTGAAGACAAAAACATATAAAGTACTCAACTGTAAATAATTCATGAACATCGTGAACCCGATATAATGTTTATTGCTATCTTCTTGAGAACAGTAACCAGTGGAGGATTCCTGAGGTCATCCCTTCTCACTGTTTGCCTAGAAAAGCCAGAGGATATTTTGAGAAGACTATGGATCCTGATAACAGGGTAAAGATATATGGCAAAATAAATATCTAGAGCAAATTCAAATTATTAGGCCTCTATAAAGGAACACATGCGGGGATCCCTGGTTGGCTCAGCGGTTCAGCGCCTGCCTTCAGCCCAGGACATGATCCTGGAGTCCTGGGATTGAGTCCCATGTCAGGCTCCCTGCATGGAGCCTGCTTCTCCCTCTGCCTGTGTCTCTGCCTCTCTCTCTCTCTCTCTCTCTCTCTCTCTCTCTCTGTGTCTCATGAATAAATAAACAAAATCTTTAAAAAAAAAAAAAAGGAACACATGCTCTCTCTTCTCTCTCTCTCTCCCCCTTTTCCTCACTGCTTTGTCATACTAGCTGGCTTTTCATTTCCACAAATATACCATGTTCTGTCCCATCTTAGGATCTTTGCTATTCTGCTTCTGTCTGATTAGCTCCTTCGTTGCTCCCTCCATCTTCAAATTATGGATCCCCTACATTTTTTGGGGAAAGGAATCGTGAGGACTTCAGGATGGAGCTGGGCATCAAATCTGCTGAGCAAAAGTACAAGGCTTGTCTATGGAAATGCCCTTCTCTGGAGCAAAAACTTATTAATGTTCACCCACTGAAGTACAAAAGACACTTAAAGGTCTGTCCTGACAATGCTTGAAAAGCCAGTGCCATTTAGGAAGGCCAAGTCTCTTTGATTAACAGTATTTTTTTGATGGACTTGGATTATCCGTGACAAATTTTTAATCATTAAATATCACAGCAAGATTGACATGTTGCAATCTCACATCCAACTTATATAGGTACCCTGCCAAACATGTGCACTCCTTCACAATGAACACAAACCAAACCTAACTGAGAAGGTAAAAATACATAGAGAAATGAATCGTTAATCTCATTCTAAAGCCAAATGGGAAACATAGCTAACTTATTCACTATTCTATAAAATCAGTGCCAAACTTCCCAAATGAGTGTGGATACAGAGGTAGGGCTATATTTGGCAGCAGATGGATGATGACGACGACGACGACAACGACAATGACGATGATGACAGTGGTGGAGATGGTGATGGTGATAACAGCTACCCCTCTTGAATGCTTGCTATGTGCCAGGCACTTCTTCTAAGCAGTTTATAAAAGATACTATATTAAAATATATATTATTATTTCCAGTTATTTGATGAGGAAACTGTCTCATACGTTTATGACTTCACCCCCAATCACCTGCCTAATAAGCATGAGAGCTGTGATTTGGTCTCAAGTGATCTGGTTCCACATTGTACATGCTCAGCCATATCTGAGTGCCTCTCAGAAGGATTCCAAGGTGTTAAAAAGATATTACCATTTAGATGTGTAGTAAGCCTTGGGAAGAGAGGGATGTCAACATCCTTCTATTGTATATACCAAGCAATGATTACTTTGCAAACTTTCACTCCTATAATCCTCATAATAACTCTTATTTATCAGTCTTACAATCATTATGTTGAGCATGTTTGAAACTCAAATCAAGTGGGTGAATTCTCTAAAATCAGAACTATATCAAGTTATATCCAACACAAGTTTCAAACTCATGTTTTTCGACCATGTCATGCTACTTGCCTCTGTATACTCTTGAAGACCCACTGGAAATAGAAGAGGCTGCATGAGAATATCCTGGGACCTCAAACCTTTATCATTTTATGAGGCTTTGAACACTGACAAACTTGCCAAGGTAAGGGTGGGTAGAGCATGTCAACTTTTCTTTCATAGGCATCAAATTAGTCCAGGTGTTCAGAATTACTAGCAAGCTAAATTTTCAGCTGTACTAGGGTCAGAGTAGATTTTCTCATACTTCAGGAGCCCTCTGAATAGAAATGGAAGCATACATAATTCCCTTTAGGTTTAGTAATAAGTCTGAATGTCACCAGATGCTCTAAAACTCTATGGAAGAGCACCTGGAAAAAAAGGCCAATGCCTTTCCTCTTTCCCCACTTGTCTACACCCTGTTTTTCTCTAATATCTTTTCCCCCCTCACAGCTAACAGATTTCTGTAAATTATTTTTAGTATTCATTGTCATTTTAGGAAGATGTGCTTCAAGCTTTCAGGCAAATCCAATAGAATATTATCATCTTCATAACAAAATCAGTTATAAAGTTTTTTGCTAAACAAAATGTGACTCAGTTGGAGAAGAAATGAGAAATTTAGTTGTAGTTTCCCCTAGTGATATGTTTAATACTTAAACAGAAATATTAATAACTTTCCAGCAGGTCAAGTTTTCCAAATGTCACAATCAATAATGAAATGTATATAGATCTGAATTTTGTAACCAGTTTGGTTGTATTAAAAAAAAACAAAACTGTGTATAAGTACTGTTACAGGAAACCTTTAAATGGTTTTAAAAGAAATGAAATAAACTATCATATTTTTATATCACAATAATACAAATAGTTTAATAAGTAGTGTTGCTGAACTTTGAAATATGAATTGACCTATTATAATTTTTCAACTTAATTAATGTTCCAAGTCACGATTAGAAATGGTATTATTGTTTCTTATTCTATCTCATTTAACCCCTTTCTTAAAAATATAATGACTATGTCTCAGATCCTTTTAACATTCTCCTTCCATGAATATTTAAAGTTTTCTATTAATAAATCAAAATTCTTCAAATTGTTTAATTTTTATCTTGGTTGTTTGAAATCAGCCTCTCAATCATTGTCATTTTCTCTTTCTCTCTAAGCATATAAGCATGGGTCTAGTTTTTAATGATACCATTTTTAATTGGAGCTAATTTTATCCAAGATGTTGCCCAAGAGTGTCAGCTCAGTGAGAATACTTCATACAAGGAATCATAAAGATAAAACCCATGCTGCACTAAAAACTGAATAAAAAATAACTGCAATTCTTTCTCCTCAAGCAAAGAGCACACTTTGATGTTAACAGAAAGAGGGAAGAATATTTAATATTGGCTCTGGTTGCACTCCAATTAAAAACTAACAAGTAACAGTCTATGATTAAGTCAGAAGATTCAACAATTACACTTAATAATAAGAGAGTAAGAGATGTGGAAAGCATTTCAGTTTGAACCAAGATGCAACAAATATGAACCTAGCACAATTGGCATGGTGACATTAAGCCTCTGATTAGCTTTCCTACTCCAAATTAAATTATTCCACATTCCCTTGAAATAATAATACAATCCCTTGCTTTGATTAACTCTATCAGGTATCTCAAAATTTGTTCTTATAATTTAGTGCAACCAAAAAACTGTCACAAAAAGAAACTATGCAAGCATTTTCTAGAAGGAATGATAAATTTATCTCATAAGTTTAAACACCATCTAAGTTTTTTTGTTTGTTTGTTTTTAATGCATCATTTAGCTTAAATCATCACGGTGTCCAGTCTATGCTACAAGAGCTGAACTGTTTTAACATGTTTTTCTAAGAAAATGACTATATTGATATCCATAGAGACACTAAAATGCACTAGCTATGGAAGATATGTTGTTAATGTATACAATATATGATTATGAATTCAAAAAGTAGCCAACATTCAAGTCTTTCAAATAAATGCACACAAAAATGAGAAACTCAGTAATAACACCTAAAATAACCCTTCAACATCAAAAGGTTTGTCGTGTTGTCTTACATATACTCACACACACAAGTGCACACACGCGCGCGTGCACACACACACACACACACTAGCTGAGTGTTTACAAAGTATTGTTGAAATTTTATGGTTGAAATTGTTATCCATTCCTGACCCACACCTAATTTTAATCCAACTTATTTTTTTGGAACAGCATTTATTATTTGACTTTCTAAAAAAAAAAAAAAAAATCCCCCGTTTTCATTCTTTTGCTAGCCAAAACTCCCCCTAAGAGTTTTAATGGTGTCGTGCTGTCCCTCATTCTATCCAGCTGAAAATTGTAAAAGGTACATTTCTGCCATTTATTTAGTCTTTAAAGAGACTATAGGGGCTTTTTAAGAATTGCTATTATTATTTAACTTTTTACTGGCCTTAGAATTATTCTATCAAAAGTACTATCATATGTTATTTTCTACAACACTCTTGTTTTAACTCTGTGACTACAACAGAAACATTATGCATATTGTAAATCCATTAAAAATAGAATAAGTATCTACTCAGCTATCTACCTAGTTATGTTCATACACTGTTACCGAGCAGAAACCAATAAACTGGTACAGAAGTAAGTAAAAATTTAAAAACTGGAACAGAAATAACTGCAGAAATTACCAGGAAAAAAGGTTGTTGACCTAGATAGTTTATATCTCAGCTATTAATAATATTGATAATAAATCAGCAATAACCTTTAATTTTCAATGATCCCTTCCTATGTTTCCAGTTTAATCTTTTTAAATATTGCACTGAACACGGTGTTAGCCAATAATGGTCACAAAATTAATATTTAGTGAATATGACTGAATTCTCATATCAACCCTGAGAAGCAAATGCTATTATTACCATCATTTTATTTTTATTTTTTTATTTTTTTTATTTTTTTGAATTTTTATTTATTTATGATAGTCACAGAGAGAGAGAGAGAGAGAGAGAGAGAGAGAGAGGCAGAGACACAGGCAGAGGGAGAAGCAGGCTCCATGCACCGGGAGCCCGACGTGGGATTCGATCCCAGGTCTCCAGGATCGCGCCCTGGGCCAAAGGCAGGCACTAAACCGCTGTGCCACCCAGGGATCCCACCATCATTTTATAGGTAAAGAATCTTCAGCATAAAAATGTTTAGTCTCTTGCCCAAAATCATTCTGCTAATCAACTGAAGAATGAAGAGTTGAACCCAAACCTGCTTATTTTAACTACTAGAGTCCTGTATTGCCTTTGGTGAAAAAGAAATCACAGAAATAGACAATTCTCAGTGATGGAACCTGCTTCAGAATAAAGAAAATGATAGCTAACCCCTCACTAACTTCATAAAATTAGAACTTCCTTCTGCTACATTTTCACTGACTTTTGTCACCCCACACATAAATCCCAATTTCACAGGACAATTTATATTATAATCATAGGTTATAAAAATCTAATTGACATACTCCCTACATATATTCAATAGCATGCAAATGAAGAATCCACTATGACAAATATAGCTGCTTCATGTAGTGCCGTTAACTGAATCAGTCCCTATGTGACACTTACTATAATAACTGATTTTAGCTTTACAATTCTGAGGTAAGTATTCTTATTATCAATATAAAGATGAGGAAATGTGGCCCAAAATCTAGGACTCAAGTTTAGTTCTTTCTGATTTCAGATACCATGCACGACCATGTTGGGTATGTATCAAGAATCCCGTGGTGTCTCAAAATTAGTCAATCTATTGACATGTATCATTAGGACAAATGAGGAAAAACAACATGAATCAGTAAGACAAATCTAATAAAGATAGTTTATAAATTTAATGCCATTCTTGATATTTAAAAAAAATTACTTAGTAAACTAGAAATAAAAGAATTTTCCTTGGCACGATTAAAGCAAATCTACCTTAAATTTACTGCCAACATCATGTTTAACACTATAAGCACTTCCGTTAAAGTAAGAAATAGATTTTTATATTATCACCATTATGTCTTAGCTTTGTTTTAGATATGACCATCAGTATGACAGGAAATGGAAATAATAGTTTAAATTATTGGGGGAAAAAAAGAGGAAAACAATCCTACACTGCTGCTACCAAACTGAAACTACACTGCTGGACGCAAAAACAGGCATTTCAAACAGCATAAAAGGCCAATCTTCAAAAACTCTTCTAAGAATGAGACAGTCAACCATAAATGCACACATCCTTGTAAGGAAGAGTAGGAGACATTCAGAAAAATACCTTAGGATGAAAAAGAGAAAAATGAGTTTCATAAAGGTATATGAACTTTTTTTGGCAAGTGATTCTAAATGTGGATGGACTCTGGATTATGGGTTTACTGAAGTCTATCATGTTATTTTCTCTCCTTGTGCTAGAAAATTCCCATGATAAAAAGAATGAACAATGAATGGTAGCCTGATCACCAATGGAGCTGTAACTTTTGGCCCTACCTCAAGTTGTGACCTTGAATGAATTACTTGACAATTCTGTTGTCTTCATTCCTCATTTGGCTAAACATCTCCATTTTCTAGATCATCCTTTATAGTTGTATGATTCTATTCTATTCTATAGGCTCTATAGAGTCTTCTAAAGACTATTCTACAGACTTTTCTCAATAATGACGTTAGTATATTATCATCCATAAAGGTTCGATTTGTGAGACTCATTGTTGAGCAATAAATAGAACATTTAGCCAAAAACAGACAAAAAGAAAAAACAAAACAAAAACAAAAAGAGGCATTCTATAACTTTTGAACAGCACACTCCTTCTGTTTGCTTGAGATTTGGGATTGTTTATCCTATAAAACAACACAAAACAAGGAAAGAAAATGAAAACAACTAAATCTGGTTTCCACCAGGATGCTGAGATATCTTGCCAATCATTGCTGCAATAGACGGGGTGGGGGTGGGGGTAGGGGTGTGTGTGAAGACCCTACATTCGGCTGGTTTTTCATCATGATTGCAGTTACATTCACTTTGGTTGAAGCCAGAGATCTATACTGAGATAGTATAAATGTATCCACAGAGCAATGTTTCACTTTTATTTGTAGGGTGAGTTTATTTTCTTTTATTGATGACCACACGGAACGATGCTTCCTGGGTTTCTGCTATATATATCCTATCAAAAATAAAGATAGTCTAGAACACAAAATAAAAATATATTCACCATGATTATATTGACAATGGTTTTGATCTATACGCAATTATACTTCCATGATGTTGATGTAGTTACCACAACAAACTTATGTTTACTATGTAAGGGAAACCTTTGTTAAGCATAAAGGAGATGGCATGGCCCCCTGGAAGTTTCCCAGTTTCCCATCCTTTGCATCAAGCTAAGGCAGACAGTTCTTCCTGGACTTACAATGGGCTTGCATCCCTCAGAAACCCATTGCAAAATGAAGATATCATAAATTGAAAATGCATTTAAATACACCTAACCTATGGAACATCATAGCTTAGCCTAACCTACCTTAAACATGCTCAAAATACTTTCATTAGCCTACAGTTGAGCAAAATCATTTAGTGCAATGCCTGCTCTATAATGAAGTGTAGATTCCTCATGTAATTTATTGAATGCTATACTGGAAGGGAGAAACAATGCTTGTAGGTATATCGGTTGTTCGGGAGCTACAGCTCACTGCTATAGCATCATGAGAGAGTATGGCACCACATTTCACTAGCTCAGGTAAAGGTCACAATTTAAAATTTGAGGAACAGATTACACTGAACATGCATCACTTTCATATCATCATAAGGTGAAAAAATCATAAGTTGAACCATCAAAATCAGGGGACTGTCTATATAATGCAAGCAGCAAGTAGGACATAGAGAAAAGCAATCATCACTACCAAGAGAATGCCAGATATCCCTCCACACTTAGAAATAAAGAATGTTGAGAAAGCAGACCTCTTAATTTGCATAAACTTCGACATAAAAAAATAATTTCAAGTCTCTTTTTCCAACTTTATATGTGGGGTGCGTGTGTGTATGCAAAATAATGTCTTAGGCAATAAAAAATTGATCAAGGATGGCATGTGAATAGAGATGTTACCAATTCTAGCATCTCTTTTTGTCTTGTTTCTCCATTATTGGATAATAGTGGTTACCAAATATAATTCAACAATGCAACTGAGTGAATATCTTCCCCTAGGTTTTAATTTAGACTATTCGATGTGTATCGACTCCTTCACATTACTAGTCATAAAAATTTTTCTATCGTTCCCCTATTGATAGTTTAAGAGAATGCCTGCAAGCAAGCTGAGTTCCTTTTAAAATATCAGTACACTAAAAGATAAAACTGTCAATATCTTTTGCCTTTCATTTCCTTTCCAGAACTTATACCTTTGAATTGTCTCCCATTGAATATAATGTGTTATTTCCATCGTATTTGCTCAGATTATTTAAAACTTTAAGTTGCAAACGACCATTTTTTTGAAGACCATAAACATAGGAAATTTATAGTACTTCCCTAGGTCCATTATTTTAGATTATTCCATGATGCACCAGGAGGTAACTAGTGAAAGAAATAAGAGGGGCTTTGGCAATGACTGAATAAGAATGCTTCCCAGTGCTAAAATACTGAATAACAATGAAAATCTTAACTCTGGGAAGAGGCCTTACACCCAGACACTCCCCCAAAGCAGGAAGCTCTTCTCTGACAAAGGACACTTAAGTTCTATTTGAAACTTGCCAGTGATGTTATGACTTCTCAAAGCAGCCTATTTATTCTTGAAAATCCTATTGAATGGAAAGTTACCTCTCTTTTAATGTGTCTGCAGTAAGGATCAATGCAGTGCAATCTGTATCCTTTTCCCATATGACAATCCTTCACCTTTCTGAAAACTGTTATCCAGTCTTTCTTCCACTCTAGCTCAAGTCTTCCCCTAGAGACTCATTTTCCATTTTCTTTAACTATCAGTCATTAAGGGAAATTTTTTAACTATTCAGCCCTCACATATCCAGTTTGTTACTAAACTTAGATTCTTTTTTTTTTTTTAAGATTTTATTGATTTATTCATGAGAGACACACACACACAGAGAGGGAGAGACACAGGCAGAGGGAGAAGCAGGCTCCATGCAGGAAGCCTGATGTGCCCTGGGCCGAAGACGCTAAACCACTGAACCACCCAGGCATCCCGATAAACTTAGATTCTCAAGGACTGGGGCGCCTGGGCAGCTCAATGGTTGAGCGTCTGCCTTTGGCTCAGGTCACAATCCCAGGGTCCTGGGATGGATTCCCTCATCAGTCTCCCCACAGGCAGCCTGCTTCTTTCTCCTTCTGCCTATGTCTCTACCTCTCTCTGTGTATCTCTCATGGATAAATAAACTAAATCTTAACAAAATAAGATTCTCAAGGACCTTAACACAGTACATTGGCTTAAATGCAATACATAAGGTGAGTGCTAAACAGTGCACTAATCTTCCTTAATTAAGGAATTATTCTTCCATCAGTATTGTCTGGGTTTTTCTAATAGCCAAGCTCACTAATTGCACATATGTGCATTTAGTAGACTAAAATTCTCAGACCTGTGCACACTGTTTATTAGTAAGTTATCTTCCCTGTATTTATTCTTACAGATTTCAAATTGCAATTATAGAAATTTATCACCCCTTCCAGATCTTCCATTTGTGTTACTTTTGCTCAAACATTTTTCTTCATCCAAAATACTCCCTTCCAGCTCTGCTGTCGGAAAACATTAACTCTCTTGTTTATCTTGGGCTTAAACTTCCTAGGATTCATATTATCCTTTCTATTGTATCATTCTGTTTGATGGAAAGACGAAATCTAAACAAGAACCAGACAACTTAGCTTTCTCTCTTCCCCTGTCATTACATCGTCTGAGCCAAGAAGATTCCCTCCTTGTCCATCATTTTCCAGAAAACAAAAACAAACTGATGTTACAGAAGGCTCTGCTTATTCTAACTTCAGACTTGATGAATCTATATTTACTTTCTTAGAACAATATCTCTCTCTCTCTCTCTCTCATCATTTTTGGCTTTGCAAGCATCTTTTAAAATACCCTTTTAAAATATTTTGAGTTGTGAACTCTTTCACAGAGACAGAATCCTGAGAGACTTCAAGAGCTTTGCCATGGTTTTGACATATAGAATTCAGCATCAAATGTGCCTCAGGTGTGCCCCAGTCCCACATGAGGCAAGTCATTATTTCCTTTAGTAAAACTGGGAATAAAAATCAAATCTAGCTCAGAAATCTAGTAGGGATTACATGAACTTTCCAAAAAAAAAAAAAAAAAAGCAAAGTGTTTAAAATAATGTGTAGGTCAAAGTAAGGTCGCAATAAATGTAATTTGTTACTTGTATATTAATGATGCCTTCCTAGATGTAAAATGATCATCAAAAGAAATAAGGAATTCATAAATTTTTTGGTTTTGTGAATGTGGACAGTCAAGTGCCTATGCCATTTATGTTGCCAGTATCCGGAATGTGCTTCCCCTCTTATCATTTACGTCTCCAAATACCCAGATCATACCACTCCTTTGATGCCAAGTCCAAATACACCTTTTCCAAGATGTCTTCCTTGAGAGTCTTCCCTGAAGCCCTCACTACCATTGGACCTGATTCCTGCAGAATGAGGATCTGAAATTATAGGAGTTTTGCAACTCATCCCTAAAGCCCATTATCTGGTATGGAAATTGAACCACAGTAGGTGCTTAATTAAAACTTGTTAGGTGGGCAGCCCAGGTGGCTCAGCGCTTTAGCGCTGCCTTCAACCCAGGGCCTGATCCTGGAGACCTGGGATCGAGTCCCATGTCAGGCTTCCTGCATGGAGCCTGCTTCTCTCTCTCTCTCTCTCTCCCTCTCTTTCTCTCTGTGTTTCATTCATGAATAAATAAATAAAAGAAAAGAAAATCTTAAAAAAAAAAAAAAAACTCGCTAGATGAGTCAATGACTCCTTCCCAAGCCAAAATTAATTTCCTGCTCTCCTGATTTTGTACATACCTATTACATGTAATGGCCCAGTACCATAATTATCTGCGTATATGACTCTTCTGTCCTGCTACTTTATAAAGTTTTTTAATTATATCTATGTCACTTGACCTTTGGCTGATCACAATGTCAAAGCATATGGTAGACACTAAAGTTATTTTTAAATGAATTAGTGTCTACTTTTCACCATTGCTATGGTATTACTTGTTCATGGAAATTTTAAAATATGTATCCAAAAAGATCATTCATAACTTGCCTCTTTGACATCTGTTCTGTAATCCAGTCACCGCAATTCTGCCTATACAAGTAATCTATCTATAAGTCTTTCTCTGAAAAGCCTTTGGAAAGTTTAAGTCCAATTGTAGGATAATCTTTTTATGATTCCTTTTATCCTTGATACACATTTACAATTTATCTTAATATGCTGAAAAGTGAGGTAGAAGGAGGATCATATAATTTGTATCAGGACTTGCCTAATACTACTAGTCTTGGGTATTACTATGGAACTCTTAAATTTGGGGTATCAAATACACTAAAATAATTTTCAATGGATATTCATCACTCAATTGATCCATTAATCATTATTCAGCATCTCTATCATGCAAAGGATGATACAGGTGCTATCCAGGATACAGGGCAAACTTAAGGTCTGTTTACTGTTTTTGAGGATATATACATATCAATACACATCAATACAAGGAATATACGAACTGAACTCTTAATTAAGGTATATAAAAAGTACATTACTGACCGGGAGAAAATACTTGCAAAAGACCTATCTGATAAACAACTTTTATTCAAAACATACAGTAAACTCTTAAAACTCATCCACATGAAAACAAACAACCAGTGTAAAACATAGTTCAAAGACCTGAACAAATATGTTGTGAAAGAAGATATATAGATGACAAAGCATGAAAAAAAGACACTCCACATCATATGCCATTACTGTAGATTAAAACAACAATGAGATGCCACCTAAAACAATGGCCAAAATCCAGAACATGGGCAATACCAAATACTGGTGAGGATGTAAAGCCACAGAACTCTCCTTCATTGCTAGTAGGAATGCAAAATGGTATAGCCATTTTGATAGACAGTTTGGGTATAAAAAAAAAAACAAAAAACAAAAACTAAGCATATTTTTACCATGTGATCCAACAATTATACTCCCTGGTATTTAACCAAATAAGCTGAAAACATGTCCTCACAAAGCTGCACATGGATATTTACAACAGCTTTATTCATAATTGCCAAGACTTGGAAGCAACCAAGTTTATTAAACAGATAAACTATAGTACATCCAGACAATGGAATATTGTTCAGTGCTAAAAAGAAAACATGAATAGATATGGAGAAACCATAAATGTATATTACTACATAATAGAAGCCAATATGAAAAGACTGTACACTGTATGACTCCAACTATATGATATTCTGGAAGTCAAAACTATGTTTACAATGGAAATAGTAAAAGAATCAGTGATTCTCAGGAGCTGTGGGTGGAGGAGGAATCAACAGGCAGAGTACAGAGTGTTTTTAAGGCAGTGAAAACTTTGTGTGATATAATAATAGCAGATACATTTCATTATACATTTGCCAAGATTCAGGGAATCTATAACACCAAGAGACAGCCCCAATGTAAAGTATGGACTTGAAGGGATAATGATGTGTCAATATAGGTTCACTGGCTCTAAGAAATATACTATTAGAATGGGAGATGTTTATAAAGTGGGAGACTATACATGTATGGGGTCAGGGTATGGGGGAAATCTCTGTACCCTCCACTCAATTTTATTGTGAACTTAAAAACTATTCTAAAAGATAAAATCTATTAAAATTTGTATTATATGTATATATATAGTATAATATATATACTGATTATATATATATATATATATAATACTGATTAGGAAAAAAAATACAGTAGGACCACAGAAGAAATAAATTCCTGAGGTGCCTAAGGAGTTTACCAAAGGTGAGATAATACCAATAAGAATCAATATTCCTTGAGCACTAATTCTCATCCCAGCATGGTCAAAGCAGTTTATATATACTTTCTCATTTAATCCCTGCAACCAACCAACAAGGAAGTGCCATTATTAACTCCACTTTGTTTAAGGCCTGAGACATATAATGGCCAGAACTTTCTCAAGCTCACACAACTAGAGGAGGCAATGAGCAAAGTATGAATTTAGGCCTGTCTGACTGCATAGCCTGGGGTTAACCATTAACCCACACTACCTGTCTTGAAGAAAAAGTAGAAATCAGGTGCAACAGGAATGGCAAACAAGTTGGGAGAAATCATATTTGCTTCTGGAAATTCTGCAATCTAGATAGCAGATGCTTCATTTATTTTTTTAAATATTTCTTCAAAACTGCTAGTGTATGTCCAATACAAACAGTGGCAATAGTCTTCCTGTTACATCAGAATTATATACATATATATGTTTATATTTAATTTATAAATTGTCTTATTAAGAAGACTTAATAAGAAAAAATAATTTTTCACAGGGTTAGTCTCGGGGCTAAACAATTACATTTGCTATCTTTTTAATACTAGTAGTTAGATTTCTGGCCTAATTGATTTTTGAACCTTTCCAAACGTGCCTGAAGACATAGCGTGAAATTCTCCCAAAGCTCAATCTCTCTGTGTTATTGTGACTAACAATTTTTAATATAGGGCAAACATATTGAAGGCTGAAGACATAATTGCTTGCACCTCTTGCTGGGGTACTCTAAAAAGCTGCACAATTTTTGTTGATCTTCCACTAGTTTGACTATAGCAATTGAAAGTTATTGGAAAGACTTATGACATGGTATTGCAGACTCTAATAAATGACTTTAGGAAGCTGGGAAAACTCACTGAGGTTGGTTATTATTTGACCTTCATACGGATTATTAGAGATAAAACCAAAAGTGCTAAATCAGCCATTAAGAAACACAACAAATAATCCATTAAAACCGTTGTCTAGGGCAGCCCGGGTGGCTGAGCGGTTTAGTGCCTGCCTTTGGCCCCGGGTTGTGATCCTGGAGTCTCAGGACTGAGTCCCAGGTTGGGCTCCCTGCATGGAGCCTGCTTCTCCCTCTGCCTGTGCCTCTGCCCCCCGCCCCCTCTCTCTCTCTCATGAATGAATAAATAAAATATATATATAAAAAAAACCTTTGTCTATCTTCAGGGAAGAAGGTAGAAAAAAACTGCGATGAAAAATAAATCATGCATTCTAACATAGAACTCAAATATTAGACCTGGAGAGCATTTCCCAAACTATTTCAATGGGGTCAGATCACTACTTAAAAAGGACACTCAAAATAGGGATTCTCAAAATAAGTCAACCAAAATTGCTTGCATATCTAAAAGTGGAGGGCTTGAATATGTACAGATGCAGGGCTTAATAAAGCAAGAAAAATCTTTGCCTCTTCTCCATATCTCTTCTTCTGAGGAATAGGCAAAATCATCCTCCTCTCCCCCACCTCCTTGGCACTGACATTTCTAAATATTTTCAGGCAAATAAAATCAATGGCAATTTGAAACATTTTATAGTTTTAGTAGTGTTGACAGCCTTTTCTCAAATACAGGACAGTAGCTAATGCTATTGATTAGGGCTACTTTCTTTTCAATATTTGTGGTTTGGTACTGTTCTTTTCCAGTGATGCCTCCGTGCAAATTCTTGCACCTTTCTGGTATCTAACAGGCACATGGGGGTGGGGGGTCCTGGGAGGCCATGGCATATCAAGAGAAACTAACCATTTTCATGATTTTCTGGACTGAGTCACAAAAATAACAAAAAACCACGTGTGTGTGTGTGCGCGCGCGCATGCGCGCATGTCCATGCATGTTGAATGTATGTGTGCATGAAAAAGCCTTGGAAATAAAGAAGCAGAAATTTTCAAAGTATTCCTTTGTGATTATTTTTATCAGAATCAGTTCGGACAAGAAAATAAGAACTGAGAGCAGATATACCTTGAAACACTATCAGCCCATACCCTGCTTCTTTCACATTGAAAATTGAGGACCAAAAAAAAAAAAAAAAAGAAAAGAAAATTGAGGACCATAACACAATAAACTCCTGTTATGTTTATAGCTTTCTTTTCAGTCAGCAAAATTCCCAAAGTGTTGTGCAAAATAACAGCAAAATTAATTGTAAAATTATTAGGGGTTCCCATAAAAATCTTTGAACCTGGAGATGAGGGGAATAAAGAGAGCCAAGAGGAAGATTTTTCCATACCCCGCTTCTCAATTCGTAATTTAAATACAAGCATAAACTGGATAAGCAAAATAAAATTTATGTGCCGCATACATTTGAGTCTGAAGGACAGAAGGCAATATTTAAAAATATGTAATTAATATAGGATGTAATATAAAAGAGATAATCCTGAAGTAAAGGTGGATTGTAGGAGCAAGTGTTAAGTGATTATATCTTCTTCCAAAAATTATTTCTTGTTATGTGGCTCAAAAAAGAACAATCTGCTTTAGATAGTATAAGTAATGCACTAGTGTGCATGTCTCACACAGCCACCAGAAGAGTTTCAATGAGTACTTCTCACCGATTCAGTGAGCCAAATCATAAAGCCTCAGGCTGTCAGGAAAAAAAAAAATATTTTTCACCTGTAAATTTTGACAAGAATGTCACAAAAATATATAAGATACACTTGTCACAATTCCTGTTGTGAAAAATACTAGAATTGGCCCACAGCCTCTATTGCTAAGAAATGTAATGTAATTACTTTTTTATGGTATTGTCTTAACTCTACAAGCATTGGCAGGATCCTTAGTATAAGTCTATGCTGGAGCAAAATTAAATAAATTAGGTGTTCTTTCTTCTATTGTAGGAAATACACATTAGGCCAGCCAACTTCCAGAAGGATGACTGTGATTTAGCAAGTGAACCTGAAGGTAAAGGTATTTATGGGGAAAATTAAAGGCAAAGTTTTAGTATTAAACTTAACAGAATGTTTCCCTGCATGAGGATACTGTAAAAGAAGACTGTAGGGTATGGATTCCCAAACTTTAATATGAGATAATTGTTTCATATTAATAATTCTAATAATTAATAATTATGATATGCTTAAGGGTCATATGAGATCTTGTTAAAAAGGAGATTCTGATTCAGTAGATCTGGGGTGGGTCTTGAGAGTCTAAATTTCTCACAAGCTCCCAGGTTATGCTGATACTGCCAGTCTGCAGAGCGCACCATGAGTAGCAAGATATAATATATACAGAAGTTTGATGGATAGGACCAATTTTTTAAAGAAATCTTTAAATAATATGAATGTAAATTATATGCAGTTTTCCCCTCTCCCTTGCGCTAGCTTTGTAAGATTATAGGTGGAGAATATTAACTATATATATATTTTTCTTTTTTTTCTCGAAACAAAAATTG
This sequence comes from Canis aureus, assembly GCF_053574225.1. Taxonomy (NCBI): domain Eukaryota; kingdom Metazoa; phylum Chordata; class Mammalia; order Carnivora; family Canidae; genus Canis; species Canis aureus. The sequence goes on from NC_135621.1 coordinate 54,568,432, forward strand.
GAACAGCAATTTGACTATAATACTCTAATTGGTAAATTTTTCAGCTGGAGAAAAATTGCAATAAAAATATGTCTTCTAAATAAATTTTCCTTTCTCTAGCTTTTAAAAGTAGTTGAACAAAAACAGAGAGTGTGGTTCTGTGTTTGATTTTGTTTTCATCAAATTTAAAAGCAGACTCCAGGGATCCCTGGGTGGCGCAGTGGTTTAGCGCCTGCCTTTGGCCCAGGGCGCGATCCTGGAGACCCGGGATCGAATCCCACTTCGGGCTCCCGGTGCATGGAGCCTGCTTCTCCCTCTGCCTATGTCTCTGCCTCTCTCCGTCTCTCTCTGACTATCATAAATAAATAAAAATTAAAAAAAAAATAAAATAAAAGCAGACTCCATAATTCTTACAGAAACTGTAGTAGTGAAGTGCTGAGCTACTGGTCTCAAGAAATGTGGAGGTCCCGATGGACTTATTGGGTTCAAATTTTGCTTCCAATGGCTGTAAAATGAATCATGATATAATCAAGGACAGGCATCAGTCAAGGCTTTCTTTGAACACAAGTCTAGAATGCATTCTAATTCTTCAGTAGGAAGGATTTCTATGTTTGTATGAGCCCCATCTAAAACCAGATTAATTTTTGTCTGGGAAAAGGCTACATTGCAAAAGGTATGATACCTGTAAGCTAACCTGTCATTTTTAGTTGGTCTCAAAGACTTTCTGATAGCTTTAGATTTATATTTGCCAGTAAGCACAGAACAGATGCCTCATGTCTCCGTGACACGGAAAGTTTCATGATGCTCACCCAATCCAAGTTAGAATCTTCCCACATATTAATTTGAAAATTAGCATATCGGAATTTTATCCAGAAGTAGCCATTGCATCCCCTTGTTTCTAGGTTATGCTTTGTCAGAATTTCTAAACATTTATGTTTTTTCCTGGGTTTTTGTTTTGTTTGGGAAGGCTGATATGTTGAAAAAAAAAAAGGTATTTAACAAAAGAATAAAAAATCAAAATTCATTTATTTTTGTCATGAGATACTTTCTGGCTAAATGCATTTCTAAGGTAGACACCTTTAGGGCCTTATTTTATTTGGGAAATAGAAGTCACAATTAAGTGTGGCTGTAAATCCTTCTAAAAAGGAGCCCAAAGAAATGGCATGTTTCTCCTTGTCCTTTACCCTTGCTTTTCTTTGTCATGCGTAAAGCCTGTGGCAGGGATTAGGGAGATGCAAAACCTTACTGTAAACAGAGAAAGGTTGAAAGAGGAGGTTCATTTTTTGAAATATCTATCATTTGAATGTAAAATGTAGAATGTCTCTTCCAGGTTGAGGGGCAAATACAGTAAAAGAGTGTAATCCTAGCTCAAGAGATTTTGTTTCAAAATCCTAATTCAGCTAATAAGGCAAAAGAAAGTAAAATATATGGATATATTATAAAGCCTTCTGGTTCACATATCAATCCTTACAACTACCACCTAACCAATACGGTTTAGTGCCATCTTCCTATATTTATTTGAGTGATTTTTACATTTCAGTTTTGCTCTTTTTAACTTTTTCATTAGCATCTGAGAAAATATGCATTCCCCTAGGTATTGCAAAAAGGCATTTTCATGAGTTTTTTTATTAACATGTTTCTGGTTCAATGAAAGAAATGTTCTCTTATATTTTTAATATGTACAACCAGTTAGTTTTCTGGAATCTATCATATGTTCTGCTTAGAGTAATTAATAGATTCCTGTTGTACTGTTGATCAAGAAGCCAACAATAAGAGGAAAGGAAAAGACAATTTAATATTTTGTTTGAAATTATTCTCACTTTCTCTGTTTTCCACTAAAATGTAACCTCAGTGAATTCTGATTCGTAGAGTGCTTTCAAATAAAACATATATGAGGTAGAGGAAAATATCAATAAAATCTCAAGGTTAAAAATATGCATTAGTATATATATATCTTTATAAAATATGATTAAGACTCTGGAAAATGTTCAAAGACTCAAATGCACTTAAAGCATACGTGCACACATACATGCTATGGATAAAGGTAGAATCCATGTAGAAGAACTAGATATTAGCAAACTATTATCCACAATACTGTTTATAGTTTATTTTGGGGGATAAATACATTAACTTAAATTTATCTTTATAGGGTATCTGGATGGCTCAGTTGATTAAGCAATGATCTCTTTTTTTTTTTTAATTTTTTTTATTGGTGTTCAATTTACTAACATACAGAATAACCCCCAGTGCCCGTCACCCATTCACTCCCACCCCCCGCCCTCCTCCCCTTCTACCACCCCTAGTTCGTTTCCCAGAGTTAGCAGTCTTTACGTTCTGTCTCCCTTTCTGATATTTCCCACACATTTCTTCTCCCTTCCCTTATATTCTCTTTAACTATTATTTATATTCCCCAAATGAATGAGAACATATAATGTTTGTCCTTCTCCGACTGATTTACTTCACTCAGCATAATACCCTCCAGTTCCATCCACGTTGAAGCAAATGGTGGGTATTTGTCATTTCTAATAGCTGAGTAATATTCCATTGTATACATAAACCACATCTTCTTTATCCATTCATCTTTCGTTGGACACCGAGGCTCCTTCCACAGTTTGGCTATCGTGGCCATTGCTGCTAGAAACATCGGGGTGCAGGTGTCCCGGCGTTTCATTGCATTTGTATCTTTGGGGTAAATCCCCAACAGTGCAATTGCTGGGTCGTAGGGCAGGTATATTTTTAACTGTTTGAGGAACCTCCACACAGTTTTCCAGAGTGGCTGCACCAATAACCAGGGAGGAAATTGAAGCAGTCATCAAAAACCTCCCAAGACACAAGAGTCCAGGGCCAGATGGCTTCCCAGGGGAATTTTATCAAACGTTTAAAGAAGAAACCATACCTATTCTTCTAAAGCTGTTTGGAAAGATAGAAAGAGATGGAGTACTTCCAAATTCGTTCTATGAGGCCAGCATCACCTGAATTCCAAAACCAGACAAAGACCCCACCAAAAAGGAGAATTACAGACCAATATCCCTGATGAACATGGATGCAAAAATTCTCAACAAGATACTGGCCAATAGGATCCAACAGTACATTAAGAAAATTATTCACCATGACCAAGTAGGATTTATCCCTGGGGCACAAGGCTGATTCAACACCCGTAAAACAGTCAATGTGATTCATCATATCAGCAAGCAATGATCTCTTGACTTCAGCTCAGGTCATGATCTCAGGGTCTTGAGATTGAGCCTTGAAGCCAGGCTCTACACTCAGTGGGGAGTCTGCTTGAGATTCTTTCCTTCTGCCCCCCGCAAACTCTGTCACCAATGTGCATATACTTCTCTTAAAACTAAATAAATCTTTTAAAAAAATCATCCTTGTAAGTTATTTTAAAAATCATTTTTTTAAAATAGGTCTCTGCTATGCAATAGAGATACATGCAATCCACAATGTGAAAGAGCAGTGCAAATATCCATTCTGTCTTCGGTTGTTATTTAAACATGAATGTATGTTTCATAAGATCATTGAATTTATTGACTTGATAATAATACATATTCTCTATTTTCCTGAAATATTGTCCCCTGTTTAGAATTTCTTATAACACAGATTCGGTGTAGGTTATAAAAAACTAGTCCTTTTATGTATTTTTAAAGAAAACCTTTCACTTATTCTGTCTTCCCTAATGCCACAAAACCTTTCTTTTTTTTTTTTTTTTAAGATTTTATTTATATATTCATGACAGACACACAGAGAGAGAGGCAAAGACACAGGCAGAGGGAGAAGCAGGCTAATGCAGGGAGCCTGATGTGGGACTTGATCCCGGGACTCCAGGATCACACCCTGGGCCGAAAGCAGGTGCTAAACTGCTGAGCCACCCAGGGATCCCCCACAAAACCTTTATTTCCATTAGTTTTAAAGGAATCTTGGCTAAGCGACTGATCATTTCATAAGATTCACTGACTAAAGGTATCTTTGATGAATTGCTGATATTTGAACTTACAGAGTGATAATAACAGGAGTTAGTATTTATTAAACACAGCATAACAGACCCTGTTTTAAGCACTATACTTATCTTATTTAATCTTCATAATAACTAAATAGTGTATAAAAATCCCCATTTTATAGATGATGAAACTAAGTTACAGAAAATTTAGCAAAGACCATACAGCAGCTAGTGGTAGAACTTGAATTTAAACCTTCTTCATTGTGTTTCAAAATATCTTAAACACAACACTTGTGGCTCAGAATAAAAGCTGCTTATCAAAGAGAGTGTAAGTAAGGTACAAACCTAATGGTTACAGAGTGATTCTTTTGATTGGGAAGGAAGAAAACATCTTAGTGCTTTATTAAGGCTTAGTGAGATTGAATCACTGATGTCCTTAGAGTAAATCTAAAGTAAACCATATAAACTAGACCTTTCCTAAAGACTGCCAAAGGCCAACAAAACTATGGGTTACTTACAGAACAATATGAAACAACGTGCGACAGAAATGGAGCAGCACGTATTAGACAAACAAAATCTGCGAAGGCAATTTTCTTTAGAGAATCTCTTCAAACATCTTTGGAGAGGAAGTGGTATAGTCACTGTATTTTTGTAAAAAGTCTGCTTGGTGATAACATACGCTGAACACAACTGGAGGCAGTCCTAGGTAACAAAGATGCACTAGAGCAGATACACTCACTGTTAAAAATCCCTTCAAAAAAATTCCATTTGTTTACCAAAATCTATTCACACCTGTTGAGAAGTTTCTTTCTTCACTTATCTGAATGTGACAGTGAATCAAAGTACCTTCTCTTCTGTTACTAGATGTGATAATGGATAAGCTCAGAACCTCACTAGAGGCTGGAAGAGGATGTCTTTTCAGTGCTTTTGGAGAGGAAAGGCTATTTTTTCCAAGTAAAAATGTCTCCCTGAAGAGTTGTATTAATGAGGTCTGCAGCAATGCTTGATACTTGACTATGCTAATTGTCTCAAGCAGACTGGCAAAAAGTTCTTTTTCCAATGTCCTAAAGATCACCCACATGAACTGTAATCCCTTCCTCACTTGCTATTTTCACAAAACATGGAGTTTTTTTCTTCCCGTTTGGCTATTGTGAAGGCATTTTAATCTCATCTGTCGTGACCTGTTCAAATGGGAGAGGTGTGCATTGAAAGTGCCAGCAGCAGATTGCTTGGCCTGAGTGTGTTCCACAACACTTGTTAGGGTAAAGATTCACCTTCACTTGCCAGAGATGGCACCATTAACATATGTTTCTGAGAAGCTAGGTATTTCTCACTCAATTTGGAAAAAAACAAAAACAAAAACAAAAAGCAGTAACAGCAAAAGGCAAAAACCTCTGGCCTCTTATAGCTTTCGTTCTAGAATGGGGAAACAAAATAGCTTAGATAAACATGAAACATACAGTATGTGATCTCTTAAGCAGATTAAACAAGAAAGGAGAAGAGGAAGTCTAAGTGGGAAGCACTGAAAAACATAGACAAGCCAGTGCCTTACTAAAAGGTGACCTCATAAAGATTATAGGTAACAAGTAAAGAACCTTTGAGTTTCTGGAAGAAAAGGCCTCTGGGTAAAGGAAAGACCATATACAAAGGTGCGGAGAGGGAAGAAAACAGGGCATGTTGGAAGAGGCAGAGTGGTTGGAATAAAGTGGTAAGAGGTAAAGAAGTGTTTAGGGACAGAGGAAAATCATAAAATCATATAGGAATTTACAGGTCAGTGGAAGAATTTTGGATTTTACTCTGGGTGATATGAGTAGTGGTATGCAGGGGACTTTAAGCAGACAACTGCTATAATATGATTTGAACTTTTGAAAGATCATTCTTAGCTTCTTCAGGAATAGACAGAAGTACAGAGAAAATTTAGTAGGCCATTGAAAGAGAGGTAGTTAAATTTCTATTACATTTTATATAATCAAATTATATTAAGGTAGAGCCAATAAGATTTGCTCTTAGAGTGGATGTGGGATAAAGGAAAAATTCAAGATGACCTCAATGTTTCTGAAAAAGCAACAGAAAATATGGAATGCCATCCTTTGGGATAGATAATATTATAGAAGGAGTGTATTTTGAGAGGAATATTGAGAGTGTATTTTGGACAGCTAAAGTCTGTACAGGACTGGATAGTAAATTGGGGATATAAGTCCAGATTTAGAGATAAAATTTGAAAGTATCACATATAGATGTTATTTAAGTCATGAGAGAGAGAATGGGGTCCAGAGGAGTGACTATAAATTGAAAAGAGAAGAGACTCAGCTATAAGACTCAGGTCTAGGGTTCTCTAATAATTAAATATCAGGAGGAACCAGAAAAACAGACTATGAAGAAGCAATCAGAGAAAAGTGTGTGGTTCTAGAAAACAAGTGAAAAAGTGTTTTGCATAGGAGGGAATATTCAACCATGTAAAATGCTGCTGGTAGATCATAAAAATGGACTGAGGGGGCCGACCCAGTGGCACAGCGGTTTAGCGCCACCTGCAGCCCAGGGCGTGATCCTGGGGACCAGGGATCGAGTCCCATATCAGGCTCTGCATTGTGCCTGCTTCTCCCTCTGCCTGTGTCTCTGCCTTTCTCTCTCTGTGTCTCTATGAATAAATAAAATCTTTAAAAAAAAATGGACTGAGGATTGACAATGATGGCTACAGTTGACCTTAATAAAAATACTGGATCTAATATTTCCCGAACTAAATTCTACACCTCCTGGTGGTCGCCAATTGTCTTAAATAGGCAACTGAAACTCAGAGTTGAACCTCAAAGGTATTTTGTGCTTATATTGTCTGAACTATGAACACCATTTTCATGGAATTTATGATATGTCAATTTAGATTATAGGTGGTTTTTCAAGAAAGCCCACTTCTAATAGTTGTTAACACATGGAACCAGACCAAAATAATAGGACCATAAATCTTTAGAAACGAAAAGTAATTTCAGAATTCATCTACTGGTCAATCTATTACTTTACTGGATGAAAAGACAGGCTGACACAGATTAAGTAATTCAACCAATAAAGCAACAGAATTCACCATACCTAAGTCTCAATTTATTGCTCTTCCTCTCTAAGACAATATCCAGGCACATTATTTTGGATTAATTTAACAAATTAGATTATCAGCTCTTTTAAGACAGGCATTCTTTCTTAGGCACAATACCTTACACAATAAAAAAATGTATTTCAAAACTTTGTTTTTCCCCTCCTCTGACACTAGTCTCTGACAATCATTCATCAGATTTTTCTTCCTATGGTTTTGTCTTTTATAGAATGTCTTATAATAGAAATCATACATATTATTATTTACAATTATGTTGTAAGTAAATATGTTCCAAATTTAACTTAAAATGTTGAAAATAAGGGTGCCTGAGTGGCTCAGTCAGTTAAGCATCTGCCTTTGGCTCAGGTCATGATCCTAGAGTCCTAGGATCAAGCCCTGCGTTGGGTTCCAATTGCCTAAAAATTCTTTAGCTCCTTTGAATTTATTCAACTATTGATTCATGACTCATCATAATTTATTAATCAAATACTTGTTGTCTTTAGCAATATTCAGAACAATTTGCTGTTATTTATACATATACATGGGTTAATATAAACATCGCCATTTGGGAAGTGCCTATATTTCTTTACAGTCTTCTGGATACTCAGCACAATACCAGTGCCTGTAATCATCCTATAATCAATGTTTGATTTATTGAAAATGTGGCAGCAACATTAACCATCAAATCACAATTGATTCTCAGCAGTCCTAAATTTCAGTAGTAGCATTTGAATGTAAAATTAACACACTTGAATAAAATCTACATTATCTTATTTTTTCATTTAAAATCTCTTAGTAGTACAGACTTGCATTTTCAGAGTTTTCACTCCCATGTGCCTTAAGCATATAAGACTAGATGTCTGGCCTTACACCAGAAAGAAGGGCTGACAGCATATGAAATCCTGGGGATAACAGGGATCTAGCTATTTCTCTTTCAAGACATTTTTTTAGACTGAGCCAGAAACTGAAAAGACAGATGAAACTGGGACAATCCAGTGACAAGAAAGAGAGGAAAAATCATGTCTTCTTCCATAGAAACATATTAACTAAGATTCTGGCTTTAATATTAATATTTTTGGTTACGGTTAAGCTTTAAAGTTAATGAAATTCTCATTTATATGCTGATATAGGGACATGAATACTAAGTTACAGATGGGATGAAAATTAGCAATAAAGGAAATTAAAGAAAAGAAAATGGAAAAATGCCCAGAGTTTACAGATATGCCCACACTCATGCCAGAGTACTATGTGAGAACCTGGATACTTTTTGGAAGTGAGCTTTTTGAAGTTCAATCTATTCATTCGTGAGTATGTGTGTGGTGCATGCTTTTCTGTAGTATAAACTCAGTTGCTGCTGTTGTTGTTTTTTAACAAGGGGTACTTCTTTGTTATGGAAAATTATGAGTGACTTTTGAGTGACCTATTTACTGCATTAGGAAATATGTTGCTTTATTCTAGAGACCACAGAACAGAATATAGCAAAAGAACAATAGCAAAGGAAGGGCAATTACAGTGTTTAGAATAAAAACATATTTGATCCATTTTGGTCCCTAGACTGACTCTTAAAAGGCTGCCCCTAGGCAGGATTGTAACCATATACAAAAACATATACAAAAACATTACTATACAAATTAACATATTAAGCATGCAGCACATATAAGAATATTGCTCTTTCCCTGCAGATTTTTGGTTGACCTTGACTAAATGTTGCGAAAAACACCTTTTCTGTCTTTTTTTTTCTGGACTATAATTCACCTTCCTTCATAGTTAAGCATTGCTCCATCACTTATAGCATAAGGTCTGGTTAAGTGGTAGCTACTGGTGCAGTTTTGCAGATAAAATAAAAATTGTCTTGTAATACATTAATGTAGGAAATCTTTGGTTGAGTAAACAATTGCTACTGCTGAGACAACTGATATAGTTGTATTTTCTATAGATATCCAGAAATACAATTTTAGAAAAGCTGAGAAACAATGAAAACAAAAATAGGAGGTGAATAATTCCCGGTCATTGGACTAGTATATTTTATTACTAGACATTCAGTCTCGGGCTACATTGGAAAATACTTGAAGCAAATGGAAATCGGTTTTCTTTTCTTTTTTCCTTTTCTTTTCTTCAAGAGTGCATCTCATTAACATTAATAGAAACTATGCTCAGAAAAAAAGCCATTAACATTAATGGAGACTATGCGTAGAAAAAGCCCTAGATTAGTTTTTGGTCTTTTAAGGAGCTTATACATTGCTGCCCATCCCAAAAAGACAGGATGGGAAACTACTAATCACATTTTGCCTCATCTCTTTAAATTAGATATTTCATTAAATTATATTTAATAAATCCTGAGTTGGAAACGGCACAAGGAAACTCAAGCTGCAATAATATTTACTCTCCCAATAAGGCAAGAGCTTTCACAAACCATGTATCTTACTGAAAGTCACTAGGCAAGTTATATGACCATGATTCTCATGAGCATCCTCTTTGTGCTAGCAATTAGGCTGTCTGCCAGGAGTTGAAATGATTAGCAGTAAATATAAATTTAATAGCTCTGCTTTGCAGTTCCCCAGTCACTCTTGGTTCTTCCATCCACTGGGAAGATAATGGGAATCAGAGCCTATCAACTGAACATAGGACTATAACTGAATCTGAACTAAGACATGGGGGACTCTTAAAAGGGCAAGGTAAAGTAAAACACACACACACACACACACACACACACATTTTATTTAATGCTCACTTCACCTTTGTGCCAAACCCTGCTCTAATTAAAAATAAGACAAAACAAAACAAACAAAAAAACCCAAAACTCAAAGTGTTATTGAATCACAAATGACCTAAAGATATTTGAAATTTCACACCTGCCTGTCATGGTATGGAATTTTTGTCACTTAAAATGGGATGGTGAAAAATATTTTGATTTTGAATATCATTTTGCCAAGCTATTTGAGTTACTCAGAGTTCAGATCTCTGAGATTTACCAGTATCTCCTCAGCTACTTTCATATCATCATCCAGGTTCCATGGAAAACTGGCAATATGTTACTGTTTTAATATGTCTTTAATAGGTACCTTACTATACTCCTTATCATTTACCTGTCAATATAACAGATACAAGAACTGGGAGAAAGCAAAGACCCGGAAGTCTTATGACGATGCTACAGAACTACAACAAAATAAGTAAAAACAAAAGCTTTTATGGTGCTTTGTTTTTGAACCTATCAGAAATAGCCTCTAGGTCTTAAATCATGGTAAAATATTCTCTCACATTTTCTAGATATAATACAGGTCAGATAAGATATGAAGCGAAAGAAAAAGGGTCAACAGAGAAAAGAGCAGTCTTAAGCTTGGCCTGATGGCAAAGATCTGTTAGGCACTTGCCAAGGAGCACCAGGCAGAGACGAATCTCGTAAAAGGAACTTCCCTTAACTCCTCTGTCAACGTTCCTTCTTCATTCTTATGCTTTCATCATGTATTTCTCCATTCATCAGTATTACACATGTAATATGGCTGAAAGATTGGTTACCTTGGTAAGAGGAAAAAACGAAAGACATGGCAGCTTGATCAAATATTTTTAAAGATGCTAGGTTAAGCAGAGATCTCTTTGAGAATTGAGATGTTTGTCTTCCTTGACATTGCCTGGCACATAAAGCTACAGTTAAGAAAACATATCTGATCAGATGTGAGTTTGTTGGTACCAGGGCAGGTCATAGAGACGTGGAAAAAGAAAAGGTAAAAAGACAATGAGTGAAAATGACGTCTTTCATCCCCTGGATCCAGTTTTTCTTGAGTCCTAAATATTATAGCTGCTGTGATGCTTTAGTGAGGTTAAATTTCCTCTGTTTTGCCTTAAAAAGAATCCAAAATAATACAACTGTCAGGAAGTATGTGAGCAGAAGCTTGACCATCTCACTGCCTTTGAGCAATGAAAGGCAGGGTTTAAATAATAACTATTTACACAGTTGGAGTTTGAAGAAGATGTGGATGAGTTGCCTCTTAAGAAAATAAAATAGATGCCATGGAGTGAAATTAATCTCATTTTGCTTTCTGCTTGCATTTTTTATGTTCAAAAAGAGTATCACGGATAACATGAATTTAAATCCAAATATTCTGGGTGACTCAGTCGGTTAAGCATCTGCATTCGGCTCAGGTCATGATTCCTGGACCCTGGCATTGTGCCCTGCGGGAGGCTGCTTCTCCCTCTGCCCTTCCCCTTTTCTCATGCATGCACTCTCTCTCACATCAATAAAATCTTTAAAAAAAAACTAAAATAAATCAAAATACTCTTAATAAACATATAGTTAAAAAAACGAATGCACTTACCATGAACAAACCAAACTGAAGCAAATTAATCCTGAAGGTGGTAAGTCTCAAAGAAAACCCCATGTTTTTGAGGATATCTTCTTGGCAAAGAAAGTCAATCAAACAAGGGAAATTAGAGATTCATCCAGAAGATGACGTAAGACTAGGGGTCCTCAACTCACCTGGTCCCACCAACTTACCTAGGTAACTTTCAAACATCCTGAACACCTATGAATTCGACCTGAGATTTAAAGAGAGAACAGCTGGAACGCTACAGAGAGAAAAGTTTTCGCTTCTAATAATGTAGGAAGGTGGAAATAAATAAATAAATAAATAAATAAATAAATAAATAAATAAATAATCAATCAAGTCAGGGAGGGGGCCCGTGAGGAGCCAGTTAAGGCTGGGGTGAGACCCTCTTGGGCGGGACTTGATAACAGGATAAACAGCTTCTGCACAAGGATGCCTGGGTTGCTCAGTGGTTAAGCGGCTGCCTTCAGCCTCAGGGCGTGATCCTGGAGTCCCGGGATCGAGTCCTACATTGTGCTCCTTTCATGGAGCCTGCTTCTCCTTCTACCTGTGTGTCTCTCATGAATAAATAATAAAATAAAATCTTAAAAAAAAAAAAAACACACTTCTGCACATTAAAAGAAACCATCAACAAAACTAAAAGACAACCTACAGAATGGGAGAAGATACTTGCAAATGACGTATCAGATAAAGGGCTAGTATCCAAGATCTATAAAGAACTTATTAAACTCAACACCCAAGAAACAAACAATCCAATCATGAAATGGTCAGAATACATGAACAGAAATTTCACCCAAGAATACATACACATGATACACATGGCCAACAAACACATGAGAAAATGCTCCGCATCACGTGCCATCAGAGAAATACAAATCAAAACCACAATGAGATACCACCTCACACCAGTGAGAATGGGGAAAATTAACATGACGGGAAACAACAAATGTTGGAGAGGATGCGGAGAAAGGGGAACCCTCTTGCACCGTTGGTGGGAATGTGAACTGGTGCAGCCACTCTGGAAAACGGTGTGGAGGTTCCTCAAAGAGTTAAAAATAGAGCTACCCTACAACCCAGCAACTGCACTATTGGGTATTTACCCCAAAGATACAGTTCCAGTGAAACGTCGGGACCCCTGCACCCCAATGCTTATAGCAGCAATGTCCACAATAGCCAAACTGTGGAAGGAGCCTCGATTACCTTCAACAGGCTTCAATGTGGATGGAACTGGAAGGTATCATGATGAGTGAAGTAAGTCAATCAGAGAAGGACAATCATCATATGGTTTCACTCATACGGGGAATATAAGAAATAGTGAAAGGGATTATAGGAGAAAGGAGGAGAAATGACTGAGAAATATTAGAGAGGGTGACAAACATGAGAGACTCCTAACTCTGGGAAACAAACAAAGGGTAGTAGAATGGGAGGCGGGCAGGGGGATGGGGTAACTGGGTGACAGGCACTGAGGAGGGCACTTGATGGGATGAGCACTGGGTGTTATACTATATGTTGGCAAATCGAACTTCAAAAAAAAAACCAATGAAATTATTTTGAATACCTCAGTTTTACAATATTTATTTGAATAATAAAGCATTTTTTCTTGACGTCCTACTTAGGGAAACTAGAGGGAAATAAAATCAGCTTGCTTAGTTCAAAGCTCCTATCACCTCTGCTTAAACTGAATAATTGGATCCATTCTATTTCACATGCACTCTCTTACTAAAATTGGACATAATTTAGTGTAGTAAAGATGGCAAAGTTTACTGCCTTGATAGATTCCTACTAGAATATAACTAAAAGGGTAGTTTTTCCCACATAGAAAATAGATTTGTAAAAATTAAAGTCCAATTTATATAGGAATTTTGTATTAAAATAAAATAATTGGGGATCCCTGTGTGGCTCAGTGATTTAGTGCCTATCTTCAGCCCAGGGCGTGATCCTGGAGACCTGTGATCGAATCCCACTTCAGGCTCCCTGCATGGAGCCTGCTTCTCCCTCTGCCTGTGTCTCTGTTTCTTTCTATATATATCTCTCATGAATAAATAAATGAAATCTTAAAAAAAAAATAATTGTCAGATACTCAGAAAAGGTGGGGAACTAATAAGCTAAATTTTAAAAAACTATTTTGCTTGAACAATTTGCTAGGTTTCATGAACTGTGCTCCATGCATCATGATATAAAAAAAATTAATAATTCTAAAGTACAGAGACATGGAATGAAATTTAAAAACCAAGTTGATGGACTAATCAGTTTGGTTAAAAAAACAAAAAGCAGGGGCACCTGGCAGGCCCAGTCTGGAAAGCATGAGATTTTTGATCTCAGGGTTGTGATTTTTAAGCCCCACATTGCATGCAGAGATTACTTAAAAATAAAAAGTAGAAAAAAAAAAAAAACAAAAAAACCCCACAGTCTTTATGGGCTTGCCATGCAAAAATAAGAGAGGGCCTATTTTGGGCCACATGAGGATTATGTACTATAGTTGCCCAGGTATTTAACCAGCCATGCCATAAACAATACAAATAAAAACCAATAAAGATATTCATTTTAATGCTAGGGAGAAAGTCTACATGTTAAATTTTAGTGTTTTTCTTTGAATTGACCCCCCCCTCAAAGATTTATAGTTGAAAATTAAATGAAACTAAACATAATTTTTATTTCCTATACAGAGTTAATATTCCAAACAACAAATGCCAGATACTATGATAAGTATGCAGGTTGCCTCATGTATTCTTTCACACCAACTCTATAGACAGGGTACTTATTCCCATTGTACAGATAAAGAAAATATGATTTCGAAATATGAATTATGTGTTCCCAAGATCACACATAATTCTGTCCATTTGTTCTAATGATGTCCTCTCAGCCTTTCTCTGACATGCCCAGAAGTGAAGATTTTTACTTTTCCTTCCTGAAGACATCCTTAATGGCACACTCACTCCTATCTATGAAGAGAGCCCGAAACACAACTCAATTCTTTGCTCCACTCACAAAAGGAGCTATTGTGGAGATGGTGAAAGACACAGCACCAAGTGGAGCTTTCAGCAGAAGGAGCAAAAATGGAGAGAAACAGGGACACCTGGGTGGCTCAGCGGTTGGGCATCTGCCTTCGGCTGGGGGAATGATCCCAGAATGCCTGGATCGAGTCCCACATTGGGCTGTCTTCGTGGGGCCTGCTTCCCCCTCTGCCTATGTCTCTGCCTCTCTCTATATATATCTCTCACGAATAAATAAGTAAAATCTTTTTTAAAATAATGGAAAGAAACGATCCATAAAAACAGAACTCATTGTCCTGTATCTCAGAGCTTGGAAGACTGAACCATCTCCTCAAGCAGGAGAAAGGCAAAAGTTTCGAGTTAAAACCCTGACTACAAATTAAGAAGAGTAGCTTCTACTTAAGTAGTTCCCAATGTGTGCTGCAAGGAATGCTGTTCTCTAGTATGTTCTATGTCCTGCCTCAGTGGAATAGAAAGATATGCAAAAGCAAACAACAAAAGCAAAATACTTTGGAGTTGGACAAGTTTAGGAAGTTCTGAGTTGAATCCATTTCAGTTTTCTTTATTACTTTCAATATTAACCATGTACATGGCTAATTAGCATATGAACTCCAAAAGGGCACTGAACCCACTGATCATTTGCTGAGGTCTTTGGGATGCCTACAGTGTGCATCCTCCTCCTGGAGACTTGAAAGGAGTGGCTTCAGCTAAAGACAGCTGGTTGAGCATTCAGGGATTTGGGATCCTGGCCAATTCTTCTCTAGATATAAAGACTAACAGTATTTAATACCAATATGATAAAAAATATTTTTGGATAAATGTTGCCCAATTTATTTAACTTAAATATGTCTTTATTGGTCCCATATTAAGAGAAGCTTATGCCTTCTTACAGCCAAATTCCGGCATCATTTGGGCATCCCTAAAGCCCATTTCAATTTCGTAGGATTCTTGAATTATTTGGGTGTAAATATTCAGTGGAGTAAAATTAGGTAAGATGTACAAAACTGGGGTGCCTGTGTTGCTTAGTTGGTTAAGCATCTGCCTTAAGCTCAGGTCATGATCCAGTACATCTCAGGATTGAGTCCCATGTCTAGCTCCCTGCTTGGTTTGGCAGGGAGTCTGCTTCTCCCTCTGCCCTTTCCTGATCATGAACTTACACATGCAGGTGCACACACACATGCTCTATCCCCCTCAAATAAATAAAATCTTTAAAAAAAAAACAAGATCTGCAAAAATGTGTTTCTCAGTTTGAGTTGCAAAGCTGTAAGCGTGTTCATTGTAAATCTTTAAGAAAGAGTATTCATATTTATGCAGCTTATTTTGACTTCATTAATCATTAACAGCTTTGTCCTGGAGCATCCCAAGAGGGTAGTGTTCCAAGGACTATCCCTTTGACTCTCACTGACAAACCTTACTGTCTTAAGTTTATAAATGTGGATAAGAAATAGGTGTTTTCTTTCATAAGTGTGTATTAGAAAGATAGCATCAAGCTCAATCAGGCAATCGCTAATGAAGCCCAATGTTGCACTAGTCACGACTTCCCAGTTTAGGTTTGGGTGTCATGAAGATGTGCCTGACCCTCCTTGAGGACAAGGACCTTGTCTTGTACATCTCTGTGATCCCTAAAGTGCTCTGCACTGAATTGACACTAAGTTCAATAAATGGTTCTTCAATAAAGGAAGAAAGGCTCTGTTGCCACTTACAGTGCAGAGCAGTTTTCATCTTCAAAGCCCTTTATTCACATTAATTCAGCTATTTACATTTTGCTGATGGGTGAAGGCTGGAGAGGCTAAATGGGCTGTTAAAGGCCAGAGAGAGTAAACCTCTGCCTGTCAAGAATTAGAAATTTGCAATTACTGATTTCTAGTCATATGCCCATGGCTTTATTCGGGGGGAAATAAGACAAATATCTAACAAAGGCCTGGTAGGTATTAGGTAGTCTACTGTTAGGACAAGTCAATAGTAGTCAAAGAAATAAATACACCAGGTGGTCCCAACAGCTCTATCCAACAGGTATGAACAAAATGAGTTCTACTTGTCGTGGTTTTGAGCATGTGCATGTGTGTCATCAGCTTTGATACACACAGGGATGTAGAATTATCTATTCCCATCTGCAATCCTAAAACAACTTCCACGTACCATGTGCTGTTTACACAGGAATGGAAATTCATTTGACCTAAAGCTTATTTTGCTCTTGGAAAAGTGTGCTAATTATATAGATCTGAAGACAATAGGAACATCATAATTTCAAAATAGACATTAGGGCAACTGAAAAATCCATGCAATGAAGCTTCATATTAAAGTTCACACAGAGACCGTCAGGTGTGTACAGTTATGCTACTTCACATGTTTCTTTATGAGCTAGTTTCACATGCCAAATTTTTATCTTTCTAAAATATCTTACTTTGCTGTGAACCACAGGAAGAAAAAAAAGACATCTTGGCCATATATTGCTTCAGTTCTCAGCTATATGTCCCTATATTCCTTGGAGACCTTGACTTTCTCATAGTTCCCTAAAAGCAAAAAAAAAAAAAAAAAGATAAAAATGTCTAAGGTCTATAGATTCTGTAAGAGAGTATGGAGAGTAGTCCAGTGAGAGAGAGAAAATCAGGAAAATGCTCCATTTAGGTTCGAAACCTCTGGCTTTGTGGGCTCTTCTACCTTGTTGTCTACTCTCTAGCCTGCTGAGATCTATGCAATTAAGCCTTAAGAGATGTCTGTCTTTTAACTCTTAAAGCAACATTTTACAGGATTAAAAAAAAACATATTTCTACCTAGTCAAGGACTTTTATTGTGTGTATAACACTATCCTTGGTTTGGAAGTTGATATCTTAAGGAGAGGGGAGGGGAAAGTACAAGAGAGGTAGTGAGAATACTGCTAATTAGGACCAAGAGATAAGGACTGATCTAAGACCAATACCCAGTGGTCAGGTACCAGATGCAAGCAGCAAATAATTCTGCTTTGAGAAGCTGGAGATAACAAATCCCCATGCAGCTTGCTTTAGATTGGACTGGCAGGTAAAAGGCATGAAACACTTGAAGATGTAAGGGAGGTGGCTGAGGCAAGCTGCTGGACCAGGGTAGGGTGAAGGTCTACAGGAACTCTTTGTTCCTATATTATATAAGGTCTGAGAATATACCTTAGTACAATCTACAATATGGAAGGTCCCTGAAAAGTGGGTAATTGAGCTTGTAGAGCAGAACAAAAGAGAAGTTAATGCATAAAAGTTTGTTAGATAAAGAACAACCACTGAAAAATTCTCAAGGGTAAATAACTGTGTCAACAACTTAGGTGGAGTAGATACATCACACCACACTCGTAATCTTCACCAGCCAATACGGCATTAGAAATTCTTCTCCAGGTGCACAAGGATCTGTTGAAATCCTAATAATTTTTAGATTCTGATCCAGAGGGACAATTCAAGAAAAAGTTAATGAGTTAGTTGGTACCTGGGAAAAGAAAGCAAAATTCAAGTCATGGAGAAGGCAGAAGAAAAACTTCTGCTTATGGCCAGATAAAGAAAGGCTTTTTTGTGCGGGAGCCTTGTAACTACATAAATGCTCAAGAAATCATAGACTTACAGAACAAGAAGGGTCTTAGTTATCACCTGAACTAACATTTACTGTTTACACATAAGGAAACTAAAGTCTTGAATTGCCTTCCCAAATCACACATCTCACTGGCAAAGTCAAGACTTGACAACACTGCTTTGCTCATGTCTTAAACTCCCCTTTAATTTGAAGCAGAACACCTAATAAGAGCTAATTAGGAACAGATACAGCTGAGGCTTTCTCTTGCCCAGTTACTAGAAAATAACTAACTAAACATGAAGTCTGATTCAGAGGAACCCTCTCTGGTATGCCCAGGGAAGATGAGCCTCTAGATAGGGAACCTCACACTCTCAAGGCAAAGATTTTCAAGGTAGTCCAAGATTAAGTCAAAGGGTCCAGGAATACACTAGGGAAAGTCACTCATGTGCTCTGAAGTTATTATTATTATTTTTTTAAGATTTCTTTATTTGAGAGAGAGCATGCCCACATGTGAGCGAGGGCACATGAGCAGAGGGAGGGGTGGACTGAGAGGGAGACAAGCAGACTCCCCACTGAGCACTGGCTGAATTCCAGGGCCCTGAGATCATTGCTAAACCCTGGACACTTAACTGATTGAGGCTCCCAGGTGCCCTGGTCTGAAGTTAATTTAGAACTATGAATTTTCTTGAAAAGCAACGGAAAGTGTTTTGAGATATAACTGCCAGTACTAATTAAAAGTAATTGGAAAAATCAGAATGCCAAGACAAGATAAGAGGTCTTTCCTTACCGCATGTCTAATAGAGATTCATAGCCACCATTAAAAATATTATGCAGAACTGATTCAATAAAGACTCCAGGTTGTAGAAAACTGAATGAAATTTCTTATAAAATCAGTGCTTTGTCATGGAATGGATTCCACAGCATAGGACACAAATCACTAACAAAACTCTATTAAGAAAATCCTCAGGGCGCCTGGGTGGCTCAGTCGGGTTAAATGTCTGCCTTCAGCTCAGGTCATGATCCCAGGGCCCTGGGGTGTAGCCCCGAGGGGGGAGGTGTGGGAGTCTGCTTCTGCTTCTCCTTCTCCCTCTGCACCTCCTCCCTACTCATGAGTGCTCTCTCTCTCTCTCTGTCACTCTGTTGTCTCTTAAATAAATAAATAAAACCTTAAAAACAAAACAAAACTTGTACCATGTTTAAAGTAGTCATTTGATAAAATGTAGACCAAGTGTTGATCACCCATCTGGGGACTAAAAGAATAGATTGCAAGAGGCAGGTTAGGAGCCCTAACCTATAAATTAGACATTAGCACAACCCTCACAACTCCATCCTCTTTCTCTTACGACACAGACATTTTCCTCTTAATCTCCTAGCTGCAAACATTACTTAGTGAAGTCTACTTTACCCCTTTTATACCCACAAACTCACTGGGTTTGCCCATTTTGTATATCATCATTGATAAAAGCCTAATGGCATTAGAAAATCCTGACACAACACAGCTGGTAGACACATGATGGGTAATTGCTTAACACACTAGAAAAGATGGATGTCTCATCTATTCCTAAAAATCTGAGCAGACGGCACCTCAACCCTCTCCTACTCCTCCCCCATCCCTACCAATTTCTGCTAGTTCATTGGACTGTTTCAGACAAGAAAGCAAACGTATCACATGCCAGAATACAATGGGGGCTTCTCTTTCCAATCTCAAAGTTGTTTTTAGCAGCTACAGGGCAACATGCGTACTATCATTTAAGATTCAGCTGAGTTCTTGGTAATAAACACATGTATCGATTCATTTGTTGAACAAATATTTGTCAAGGTACTCTATCAGACACTGGGTAACATGATAAACTAAAAAAGAAACAGCTAGTAAGAAACATTTTTCTACAAGAGATTTAAGAGATTTAAGCAGCTGTATAAAGTGGATAAACACAAATATTTTACGGGTACATCATATCCAAATACTGTAGCAGAAAAATACGTATTGATTTTTTTTTCATACAAACTATAGAGTATAAACAAGCTGCTTATTGATGTCCGATCAAAGTGAAGGCTATGATTATGTTGGTTGCAGTGTTTTAAAGTCTCATGTAGAAGAGGATATTTATGGATTCACTAATCAGTTTGTGGTCAAGTAATACTATGGAGGGCAAATAAAATACTCTCGCATGAAAATTGACACGTAACATGGATAATGCAAAGCCTACATTTAATCTTGGACAATTCCATTGTCTTATATTTTATGTAGATGTCAAACATATCAGTGAGAAGAAAATGGTTCACAAATGCAACCTAGGGACTTGCCCTACTTTTCCTACTTGCCCAGTCTTCAAAACAATAGATCTTTATTCCTTTTTCATCTCTAAAATATTGTCCAATTTTCTCTAACAATATTTTCCTGCTAGGAAGAATGAAAGGAAGAAATAGTTAGGAAGTTCATCTTCTAAGTAAGTTTTTCCTTCATCAAACAATTTACTTAATTATGAAAGTTGCTATGCAGCTCTAAAAAAACACCACATTCTCCCCCCCCACCCCCAAGAAATGGAGGAAGTTGAGTAGAGCTGAACTGCACAAAAAGAAGAAATAAAATTTCCTAATTAGAAGAAATTGTTCAGAGTGAAGTGGGTAAAGCGCCCAAGTCAAGGAACAGGTTGATTCAAAGTGGTTATTCAAGAAATCCTGAAAGTGATCTAAATTCAAATTTTCTTTTGTTTTGTCAGGAGGTCTAGCTTAGGGCTAGAACATGATGGGCTGTTATGACACATCTTCTTACTTCATTTAATATTGTTAAACCATTTCTGTTTCTAATATCATACCTTATATCTAAAAACTGATTATTTATTGATTGATATCCTCACAGACATTTGATGCCTATCCTCCACTCTAGAAAGAGTGTGAATGAACCCTCGACGTACTACAAGACTCATAGCATTTTGCTGTAGCTTTAAGGCAGAGGGAAAGAAATGCCTTTCCCTAATCAGGCATGACAGCCATGAAATCCTATGTGCAAACTGAATATCAAACTGCTATCATTTTTACTGGCCAAAACGCATTATCTGGAAGATTGAATAAATATAAAATAATAATTTGTTTGTTATGGTCCCAGCGAATAAAAAGAGAAATCAATCAGAATAAATAGAGAGCTACCCATTTGTACACATTTGGGAAGGGATAAATGACCTCACTGTAAGCCTGAAGAAAAATGGAGGATAACCTTCCAAAACTGGAGAAAGAATAAATCTCTTTTAACTTTGCTTATTGAAATTGCAAATATCAAGACATTTCTAATTCATGTTAAACAAACACATACACCAAAGAACCTAATGGAAAATATTTCTAAAAATAAAAAGAAAATACTTCTAATACTGTCTCTTGAAGATTTTGCTACGATAACTTTGAAAGGTAAGAGACCAACCAACTAAATTTTCTTCAGTGGGGCCAGAATGAGTTCCTCAAAAACAACTAACTCTAGACTCATGCAGACCAATGATTTCTGTGGGGCTCACTATGCACATATTTTCAGTAGTTGACTGGTGAGCATTTGTGTACATGTTAGTTCTCAGCATAGGCTACTACCACATATGGAGATTAAGGCCACAAATGATGACCAGTCTCTCCATAAAGTTTACTGATAGATCAAATCATTGATCAGGAGCTATCATGAAATTCCAAACCAACCTTTCTTGATTTAGTAGGAATCTTGCTCTACTTTACTGTAACCAGATTTCCCAACTGTGCCTGTCAATCAAAATAAAAAAGAAGAAATGTAATAACTTTAATTTCTTTCTAAATCTAGAGCCAGGACAAAACTTCCAAGTCATTATTAACTAGTACTCTACCAAAAATACAGCTCTCAATTAGTCAATTCAGCTCTTCCTAATTATTCCCTGTGTCAAAAAATAGCCTGCCTGCCACTCATAAAGTCATTAGCTAGGGAGAAAAGTAAATTTGATTCTGACTGAAAGTAGAAGAGATGGTAGGCTGTTTATGAAAGGATGCTTGAACAATTACATTTTAAAGAGAAAAAAATAAAAATTGTTTGTTGTCTTCTCAGTTTACCATTTTTTTACATTTTTTCCTGAAACAAACTAATTATTCCTCTGAGGGAGAAAGAGACATTTTACTTTGTAATGTTACGTTCTTACTTCATTGGACTTGTAAAATTCTAAATGAAATCAAACCATCTTTTTTCTAACAAGAAGCTGCCTCTAAAAAAATATATATATATTGATACAGTCTTGAAAACTTAAAAAAGAAAAACTCATTTATCATTTTCCTGCAAATAAATTTAGTTGGAATCCTTAAACCATTTTTTTAAGTATATGGACTTTGGAGACAGCATCACATTTAAGGAATCTCTCAATTTTTTTTTGAGTTAGGATGGATGGGTGGGTGGGGATACAACACAGCTACTCTGGTTTCCTATATTTAAAAACTGTCTCCATAGTGAAAACACTGCAAACTGAATAAAAGAGAGATTCTCAAATTCTTTCCAAGAAGCCTTTGGTAGCTGGGGCAAGAAAGAAAAAGTAATTCAGTGAGCCATTTTTAACACATTAATACTAATTCCTTGAAGTTGTCTGTGGTTAGCAAGCTGAAATAACAAAAAGAATTTAGGCAAATCTATGACAATAGAATTAGAATGTTAATTGTCACCTTTTACTGCCCTCTGTTAGCTATCTAAGGGTGAAATCCAGTCGTTTTATTCCCTTTCTCATACTTTTTACCTATTCTTCTTTTCTAATTTGCTTAGACTTTGAATAGAATTTCATCATTGGCCATAATGACAATAAGGTTGGCAATTCCTCAGACTACTTTCTAAAGTGTGTGCTGAAACACTCAACAATGGTCTTACAGGCTGCACTGCCCTCTGATTATTAAGCTTGAAGCTATCCTATTTTCTTGTTCCATTCTTCTCTATGCTGTAAAGGTCCCCAAAGAACAACCTTCTGAAGGGTAGGAACAATGGTCCCATTAGTTTGTCATAAAACCAAAGTGATTCATGTATTTAATAACACAGAATGTGAGCCATAAAAGTCTGACTTCTCAGTTGGGATGGTTCTTGGAAATGTGGGCCAAGGAAATCAGATAAGGGTTGAGAAGTGAAGATAAAAGGTAAAAAGTCCATTTTGTAAATGCATAACATTCTCAAAATCACAGAAAGAGAAATACAGTTACTACATAGGCCATCATGTAAACCAGAACTGTTATTTCTTTACAGGAGAATGACAGTCATATCATTAGTTCAAAATATTCCTAAATTTCCCACATCGAGATTAAATAGATCAGATTCAATAGTGACTTTCTGCTAGATAAAGTTAAGGCTAAGGTCTGATATACAATTGAAATGTTCTATTCTTCTCAGTATCCAAGAAGATAAATTCCAAGCTTACCCCTGATGTCATGTATTTTGAACACCAGTAATAACCAGGTAAATCTTATTAAGCCTCACTTATGTTTGGGCACAGACAGCAAGTGACAATGGTTACAGAATTATAGATGTAATTGAGAAAAATTTAATTTCACCCTTATTTGACCAGTCATATAGATTATTTTATCTATACTAAGGAAACATGGTAAGACCCTCTTCCAAATCATGAGAAACAAGTCATCATGGAAAAAGTATAATATTAAAAAAAAAAGAAAAAGTATAATATTTTCCAAGTTTAACCTTTTTTTACTGATAGATAATGGAAGTGTCACCCTAAAGTTCTCACATATATGAGCACATTTAGTGTTTATTTTTTTGAGATTTTATTTATTCATGACAGACACAGAGAGAATGGCAGAGGCATAGGCAGAGGGAGAAGCAGGCTCCATGCAGGAAGCCCAATGTGGGACTTGATCTGGGGACTCCAGGATCAGGCCCTGAACCGAAGGCAGACGGTCAACGGCTGAGCCACTCAGGTGTCCCTAGGTTGTTGTTTTTTTGTTTGTTTGTTTGTTTTTTAAGATTTTTAAAAAAAAATTATTCATGAGAAACACAGAGAGAGGCAGAGACATAGGCAGAGGGAGGAGAAGCAGGATCCATACAGGAGCCTAATGCAGGACTTGATCCTGGAACCCTGGGATCACATCCTGAGCTGAAGGCAGATGCCCAACCACTGAGCCACCCAGGCATCCCGAGCATATTATTTTTTAGCAAAATTAGGTTTTAACAAATAAGATTGATTGATATGATATATATATATATACTCATATAAACTCCTTAAATTTGGTCAGCAAAGTGTTTCGTTTTCTTCTTTAAATGAATCACAAGGTTATTTATTCAAGAATTATTTAGTATAGCAAAATACCATACACAAAGTGTCTAATAATGAGGATGCAGATAAGAAACATATAACAAGAGCTTGTTTTTCCTACTTTATACTTAAAAATGATTATTAAAATCGATCTGATTTCTATCAGTGAGGGCACAGGTGTGTCTGACTTTCAGAGACCAAGAAGAACAAGTTTTCCCTAAAAGGATACAAACCAAATATATATCACATATGTATTTTTTTTAAATGTAGATTTCCCTAGACTTGCTGATTCAGTAAACTCAGCACGTGATCAAGGATTCTTCATTTTTCAGAAGCTGACCATGTCACTCTTCTTATATCTAAAATTTGATAACTATTGTAGCACCAAGTTCAGGATGTTACTAGATATTCTTGTATATCTTAAAGGAATTCTGAGACAGTTCAGGGCACTCCACATTTATCCAAGCATTTAGTACAGCAGTCACAAATGCAAGAGCCTGGAGAGGCCAGTATTTAAAATAGGGATGGGGAGAAATGAAGCTATTCCCAACAAAAGTGAGTCTTCCCATTTGGTCTAAAGGCAATGGCTGCTACTCACTTTCACTTGATTACTCTCTTGCAAGAATACACACCACCTTGCCAGATATTCTGATTTTTCTCTTTTTTTTAAATGTAGTGTAGATCCTGATATTTATGTGAAACAACCTAATTTTTAAATGTTGACAACCAATTCAAAATATTTTATTTTTTTAAAGATTTTATTTATTTATTTGAGAGAGTGAGTGAGAGAGAGAGCATAAGCCAAGGGAGAGAAAGAGGGAGAAAAAGGCTTTTTGCTCAGGGGGCTGTATGTGGGGCTCAATCCTAGGACCCTGGATTATATATCCTGAGCCAAAGGCAGACACTTAACTGACTAAGCCTCCCAGGTGCTCCTCAAAATATTTTAAATGTTCAATCAGCCACTATGTAGTCAAGCAAAACATGTATGGACAGGTTCCAATTCAAGGACAATCAATTTGGAACATCTGATCTTGGTAAGCTGTCTGAAAAAATATTATAGTATACTCTACCACATACATAATTTTACCTCCACCTATTGTTTATATACACACACAGATACACCTATAACATCAAAGCTAGGTATAGATATTTTGAAAGAGATAAACATACAGTAATGGACCTACCTACAAATAAATTACAGTCTAAACAACAAGTAAGACTTATGCTCTGTGCAGTGACTAAATCAACCAAGATTTTTAGAGAAGAGGGTGGTCAGCATGGGTTGCAAAGATTACAGAGGGTTTCCTAGAGAAGGCAGTATTTAAATTGGACCATGAAAGGTAATTGAGCTTTTTTTTTAAAAAAACGATTTTAAATAACTTTAAGACTATAAAACTCCTTTCTTTAAGGAGTTAAAATTTTTATTAGGCTAGTTAATACATACATAATACATAGTGACATAGTCATTTAAAAATTTTAGGGGGTGGGGATGGACAAAATGGGTGAAGGGCAGTGGGAGATACAGGCTTCCAGTTATGGAATGAATAAATCATGAGAATAAAAGATATTTCATAGAGAGTGTAGTCAATGGTATTGCAATAGTATTATATGGTGACAGATGGTAGCTACACTTGTGAGCTGTTGAATTACTATGCCATATAACTGAAACTAATGTAACATTGTGTGTCAGTTATACTCAGATAAAAAATAAATAAATCTATTAAAAAATCAAGAAAGTGAGAATAAGGATAAAGTGAAGCCCAATAATTGAGGATAGAAAGAAGGAAGGAAGGAAGGAAGGAAGGAAGGAAGGAAGGAAGGAAGGAAGGAAGGAAGGAAAAAGGAAAGGAAAGGAAGGAAGGGAGGGAGAGAGGGAAAGAAGGAACAGAGGGAAGGAGGGAAAGACAGAAGAAAGGAAGAAATTAATCCACCATGAGAAGGAGAAGTAAGAGAATTATCTATAAATATGTAAAGGGGTATGCGGCAAAGAAAGATTGACCAATTAATCCCATTAATGGGTACAGTTCAGAAAATTACGTGCTTAAGTGCAGTGGGGGAAATTTAGGTTAAATAATATGAAAGAATTTTATAGCTACAAGGACACTCAGGCCATGGATCATGCTATCAAGGGAATTAAGAGAGACACTCTTGGCTGGAAGACACTAATTTATTATGGGTTGATTTAAGCATAATTAAAATCAACCCAGATACCAAACAAGGGATAGACTGTGTAACTTTTAAAAATAGCTTTATTACCTATGGACAGAGAGAGCAGCAAATGCGTAAATGTTCTACAAATTAATCACCCTTTAAAAAGCTCCCACTCATCATATCACTTCCTTGCAGAAATAACTTTAAATGACTTTACATAATCCATCCAAACTCCTAAATCAGATATTCCACATTCACAGTCTGGCTCTGTTCTACTGTTTCGGTCATTTTCCCCATGCCTTCTAGACACAGACCATTCACTCTCATTAGATTGATCTATTTCCTAAAGCTTGCAAGCCTATTGCCAGGCTTGAACCCTGTGTTCACTCAAACTCCAAAAACTTAAACCCTTCTCTTCACCAATCTCAACTCTTTCATCCATCAGAACCACGTTCCTCCTGAACCCTGGGTTCAAAGCTAGTAATTTCTTCTTCTCAGGACTTGATCAACAATCATTGCCTATCTCTTTCATATAGTATACACTAGTGACCTCTCTTGCATTGTTTTATATTTTTAATTTTAATTTTTTTTTTAAGAAGGCTCCATACCCAATGTGAGTCTTGAACTCACAATCATGAGATCAAGATCTGAAATCCAGTCTGACCCTCTACTGTCTGAACTACCCAGGTGCCCTGCATTGTTTTATTTTATTATCACAAAATGATTGAGTTAATGTCTTGGCTTCGCATCTAGACTGCCAAGTCTTTGTTGATGTCTGTCAGTACTTCAGCATACAGAGGGTTTTGCCCCAAGTACATTTTTGGTGGTTCATCAAATGGATTTACTGATTGACCTTCAAAACAATTTCAAAGCTTTATAGAATCTACCCTAATTCTGGGATGCCTGAGTGGCTCAGTGGTTGAGCTGCCTTTGGTTCAGGTCATGATCCCCGGGGTCCTGGGATAGAGTCCCACATCAGGCTCCCCACAGTGAGCTTGCTTCTCCCTCTGCCTTTGTCTCTGTCTCTCTCTCTGTGTCTCTCATGAATAAATAAATAAAATCTTATTTTTTTAAAAGAATCTACCCTAATTCTAACAAGACTTCAAAAGAATCCTATAAAAAATATTTTAACATCCTCCAAAACTATGGCTATATTTTTTTCTCTTCTTCAGTTTCATAGATTAAATTAGAATGGATTTCCAAAGCAAAACATCGGCCTCTCAAAGTTACTGACATAATCTTGGTTCCTTCAGTGAGAAAGAAATTATTCCCTATCACTCCAACTTCAAAGCAATTACAGTAGAATTATCTTTCAAATTATAGCCACATGAATTTTGGAGGCTGATGAAAAGGCTCAGCCCAGGAGACAGGTTTGGGATCTGCAAAATACTCCTTAGTTTCTGCTCTTTTGAAGAAGAGAATAGCATTTTAGGCAATAGCAGTGAGGACACAACTGATCAACCAGGAAGCTTTCTTCACGTTGGTTGGTTGTTCTTCTGCTTTTAGTTTCAAGCCCTACCTGGGCCTTGGTGCTCTCAGCTCTATCTATGTCTTTGCTCCCTTGTTTCATACATGTCAGTACTTGTACCTCCTGTTAATTTTCCTGGCTGCCCAAGACAATAATCTGAAAGAGAAACCAGAGAACTAGGGGGAAAAGTAATGGCACAAGAAAATCTCTGGCAGATACTGCCACCTACAGGGGTTACATGGGCACCATGCTTAAGATCATTCCCACTGTAATTTCATGAAAGTGGAATCTCATTTATCACAATGAGGCATGTCTGAACTACATGGACAGGGAAGAAGCCAACCTTATCAAGTCACACCCTTTGATTTGGAGTATGGAATGATTATGAGTGTGTGTGTGTGTATATATATAAAATATATGTGTGTGTGTATATTTATATGTAAAACAGGAGATTTATTCATTAAATTGGGCTAGTAGAAAATGAATAGGGCTTTAAGAAAGAAGATTAAAAGACAGAGGGACTAATATCAGATGGTTAGCCCATTGATAATTTCTGTTGTTAAAAGAGATCTTTTAAAAATAGTACAAGTCACATACCCCTTTTGGTTCAACTATGCTATTGAAAACTTTATGAAACACCATATCCAATATGGTAGGATACAGTTCTAAAGTTCAGTTGTCTAGGGGTTGAGGGCTTTTTCCTGCAATATCCTAAGCTTAACATTGTAGATTAATTATTTGTGATAAAACTCCTTAAAATGGATTATGGAGACCTTGCTTTCTTAAATTTGGGATGCTTGATATTTACTTGCTAATTTAATATCATCATTATGAATGTATGCTATTGAGTTGGAGAATTAAAAAAAAGTATAAAATAATATATTTTGAATATATGTTATACAATAAACCTTCAAACCATGATTTAAAAAAAAAAAAAACTTTATTTAGGGGTGCCTGGGTAGTTTAGGCAGTTAAACATCCAGCTCTTAATTTCAGCTCAGATCATGGTCTGAAGTTGTGAGATTGAGCACCATGTCAGGCTCAATCTTAAGATTCTCTTTCTCCCTCCCGCTCTGTCCCTTCATCTACCAAATAATAATAATAATAAAATAAATTTAAAAATAAAATGACTTTATTTGGAAATCATTTCAAACTTAAATAAAAGATGCAAAAAAAAAAAAAAAAACCTCCACAAAGAATCCGATATTCTCTTTACCCAGATTCAGCTATTAACATTTTTCCTCACTTGTTTATTTTCTCTGTCTCCATTTCCCCTCACCCTCCACAAATGCACCCACAATTATTTTCTCCTAGTCACTCGATGGTGTATTTGTGAAGGGACAGACCGGGAGGGAGAAAGAGAATCTTAAGATTGAGCCTGACATGGTGCTCAATCTCACATCTTTAGACCATGATCTGAGCTGAAATTAAGAGCTGGATGTTTAACTGCCTAAACTACCCAGGCACCCCTAAATAAAATTATAATTGCATCTGGGATCTTCACAATTCATCCAAAAAGTAATAACCTCAATAGTAACTATGCATTTCCAAGTAGAGTCATCCTGGCACTTTACCCCTAAACATTTCAGTGTATGTTACCTTTTTTAAATATTTTTTTATTGGAGTTTGATTTGCCAACATATAACATCCAGTGCTCATTCTGTCAAGTGCCCCCCCTCAGTGCCCGTCACCCAGTCACCCCATCCTCCCCCACCTCCTCTTCCACTACCCCTTGTTTGTTTCCCAGAGTTAGGAGTCTCTCATTTTCTGTCACCCTCTCTGATATTTCCCACTCATTTTCTCTCCTTTCCCCTATAATCCCTGTTTCCTGATAGAGATATTCTCTTACATCATCACCATAGAGTTACCAATATAGTACATTATTTGATCTAATCTCCCATCTCTGTCCCCATTTTGTCAAATGATCCAGAAATGGTTTTCATATCATTTTTCCCCCTTCAGGACAAGATACAGTCTAGCAGAGCCATAATTTTTTAAAGTGCTTGAATCTGCCTTCTTGGGGGAGGGGAAAAAAGGGATTTCTTTCTTCTTTAGCTGCTTAGTGGTTCCGCTGTCACCACTGCAGTCAAAATGCCTGACTGTGGGCTGCACTTATTCACTCCCTTATCCGCTACTGCCTCTAACACATCTTGAAGTCAGAAACAAGATAATAAAATATTTTTGATTTATGAATGGGCTAAGATTAAATACCCAATATATGAGAGATTGAAGACCTTTTCTATGACTAGAGGGCAGGTAATTTTTGGATGTATATCTGACAGCTCAGGGGAATTTCTGTTTACTTCTTAGTAAGTTAACTCTGGTGCTGTGGATAGGTGAGATCTTACTTTATATGCTCATAATAGAATTCTGTCAATGGGCTAGGGATCAGAAATAGCCTGATAGACTAAATTTATCACTCTCCCAGAATTGGTAAATACTTTTTAGAATGTTGGAGAGAACAGTGTCATTAAAAAACATACACACACAATTATGAGCGGCACCTGAGCGGCTCAGTCGGTTAAGCATCTGACTCTTGGTTTTGGCTCAGGTCATGGTCTCACGGGTCATGAGATTGAGCCCTGCATTGGGCTCCGCACTCAGCAGAAAGTCTGCTTAAAGATTCTCTCCCTCTGCCCCTCCCCTTACTCATGCTGTCTCTTTCTCAAATAAATAAGTAAATCTTAAAAAATTGTGAAATTAATGATCTATAAGCACTAGGTAGAGCAATCTATGTGTACATAAGAGGACAGAGGGAAGATTAAAATTGCATCTGTGATCTTCACAATTCATCTAAAAAGTAATAACCTCAATAGTAACTATGCATTTCCAAGTAGATATTTTGAACTCTTAAAACAATTTAGAAAAAATATTGTAAAATTTGTATTGAGAAAATACTCCAGACATATTAAGTCTAATATGCTGGAGTACTTCACCACATTATACTAATTTCCTCAAAGTAAAAAAAAAAAAAAAAAAAAAAAAATTACAATCAGGTTTTTGTGTTTGTTTTATATTCATCTAATGCTTGGGTAGTCCATTGCAAAGATGAAATTTTCAATGATTATTGAGTGGATTCAAAAGTGCCATAGGATCAAATCAGGAGGGCTATGCAAGGACAATAAGGAAAACTCCAATAGCCCCGAACACAAATGACCAAAACTTGCATTATCTGATTTTTTCCTAACCTCTACTATTATTTAAAAAAATTAAAATTATCATAAAGTTGAATAGAAATATATTCCAATGCAATTATATGATAAGTACACATTTAGTCTACTTTCCTACAGTTTAGCATCTTTGTAATAGCAGTCACAGAATAGAACTATAGGTCCTACGGTGCCCTAAATCAGCAAAACAATGTGAAAATGTTGGCTAGGATAATAAATACAAACAAACTGATGTAGTTTTATATAGTAAGTTCCACCAATGCAAATATTTTTAGTGTTCCTCTTAATCCTTAGTTAAATAACACAGAATTTTTTAAAAATCAGATTCCATTGTACCATAATCTTTTGGATGAGATTTCATAATGGCAAATACCAAATAGAGTATGCCCTAAAAGTGAAATAGATCCTAGATTATTACAAGAGGAAAATGTGTTCCAGATCATGTTAACAGAGGAAAAAAAAAATCCCCTGGGCAAGTAAATTAGACAGGTTATCTGCTAATATAAGTTTATCCTGTGTGGTTTTGAATGGTATTTCTCAGAATTCTGTATGCCCAATCATTACCCTCCACAGGTAGGATTTCATTTCCCAGAGCTCATTTGATCATAGAACACTTGTTCTTGGGGAGATTACATTTACCAAAGCTAGTGTGTTTTGGATGACAGGGAGAGAAAGCTGCTCTAACGTAAAAATGGGTCATTTCCCGTCCCCAAATCATTATATATACTAATCACACCTGGAGCCCAATCCTTACAATGCCATTACTAATACCATTAATAGAATTCTAGGTAGAAACCGCAAGGGATACCCCAAGGAGATAACAGAAAGGGTATCCATTAAGATGAAATTCATTAAATTTGTAAAAGTCTTACCATGTTAGCATTGTCCCACATTATGATAACTTTTCAATTATTATATGAAAACTCAATTTAACCTAAATCTGAAAAGAAAAAGTACTACTTACAATAAAAAAAAAAAATTCCCCCCACTCAGCTAGCAGTTACATTCGTGTTGGAAAGATAACCAGTCAGCAAAATATGTAAGGTGTGCTAAATGGAATAAGGCTCTTACTATGGTAATCATACCTATGATTATTAGCTATAGCATAGCTATTATTATTAATTATATATCTAATACATAGATATTAATGACATAAATAATCATGATTATTATACAATTGAGGTTATGCATTGTTATACAATTATACATTGAGTTTGATGGTTTCTAGCAACAGAGTCAGCCTTTACAGAAACTTCCTATTTCTTTTGATAAAACATCACTGACCTACACTGCAAACTGTTTCCCATACACTCTTATGAAATTTAATATTTTGTTTATTTGGCTTTTTGGCGATTAGTCTTAGAATGCAAATACCAAAGACAAAGAGGCACAATGTCTTGAAAGAAAGAGAAAGAGAAAGAGGAGAGAGAGAGAGAGAGAGAGAGAGAGAGAAAGAAAGAAAGAAAGAAAGAAAGAAAGAAAGAAAGAAAGAAAGAAAGAAAGAAAGAAAAACAGACTGAATGGGATTTTTTTATCTTGAATCAAGCCATGTTTATTCATCAAGGAGGAAACTGCAGATAATCAATAGATATTTTTCACCTACATAATTTTGATGAGAGCCAGCCATCTCTACTGAATTCCCTCCACTATCTAGGTGTTTGAAATCTGGCCTTATTTTCATGTAAACATTTGGGAAACGGAGGGAATCTTTGATTTTAATTCCTCTTAATAATCTTCAAGTAACAAAAGATGTAATTTTCAGTAACAAAATATATCTATTTTCCATTGGATGGATGGAAGGAGTAGATACTATGTTCCTGAAGAATAAAAGTATCTAAGTCATTCAGGAGAGAGAATTACATTCAGAAAATAAAATCAAAGGGAAGAAGTGTTTACTAAAGAAACTTTGAAATCCAGGCCTAGATCTGGTCCCTTTGAAAATACAACAATATCCTTTTAAAAATATCTTCCTTTTTGACAACTTTTAATTTAATGTTACAAGTCCGAGATCTGGTTTAAATTGGAAGTACCTTCAATTTGCCAAAGGTTCAGCTTTCAACTTGTGTAATAGTGTTATGTCACTTAAAAAAAGATGCATTGCAGAGAGCAGAGATGTTCTGCAGGACAAGGTATATGGGGGAAAAAAAGCAGTTTACACAATCAAGTGAACACAGTATTTTCCTGTAAAATTAAAAGTGAGTGGGAAGAATTACATCTGTTGGGTTATATACAGTATGCTAAACAGTTTAAGAGAGTAAATCACCCATTCCATTATAATTTTCTAAATGATTGCTTTGCTGCTACCAAAGTTGCTGTGAAAATAAAAGAGAAGAGATCTGGTCAAAGAACAGTGAGAATTTCTGTTAAGACATAAAATATGAGCAGATGAATGCCCACCTGTGGGACAGAAGTATTATTTCTTTTCTGATTAGTATTACATTAAAGCTTTCTGAGTCCTCATTCTGTATTATACATTGTTTTCATCATCAATTATTTTTCTCATATATTCTTCACTTTATTCCATTTCTTTGCATCATGAATCCGATATAACAGATTCTTTGTCATCCCTTATAATCTTCACACTTCCTTTTCTTGACTTTTCTTTCCTCCACTGAGACTTCATCCAATACTCTGTATGAGTCTTTCATTTTTCTGCCAATAACCTTATCTCGAGAATCTTTCTCGAAAAATGTCATAATCTCCAAAATACAATTTTTTTCTCTGACTTATTGAAATGTTCAGACATTTTAACATTAAACACATAACACTTTCCTCTGACATTACACTTTAGAATTATTATCATATCTGACTTTTAAACAAAGTAATTTCATTTGATTCTGCCTCGGGATATTTGGTAGAGTGATATATTGTTAATTTAAACAAATGAAACAAATCAGTGGTAAAAGGCAAATTTATCTCTGATAACTCTTGGAAAAAGTTTGTGAGTGTAAAAACCGGAATACACTTCAAAAAATACACAAGATATGCTGAACTCAAGTCATCAATGTAGAAATACTTCCACAAACTTAAATTCAGTTTCTTAAGGGAAGGGGCAGCAGCTCCCAGAGCTGAAACTACATTTATGCAATCACTCCATAAATCCCTCAACACAACCACATGGCCTCCCATCACTCTACAGACAAATCCCAAATGGCATGCTGAATGTTCTCCTTTGGTGAGTTATTTTACCCTTCAGGGCTATTCTTAATGTCAAGCACATAGCACAAGGCTGGACACATTTAAGTAATGAGTGAATGAATACATTAGTGAATGAAAGAATGTGAAAAAGGAATCTAATTTTGTTATGCATATGAATCTAAATCTTAAGAGTGACAGGATTTCAAGTAAAAGTAGCTGATTATTCCTTGGTTTTTAATTTTGTTGCTTTGCATTTAAGATAAAAAAGAAAGATTGAAATAAACAAAGCTTTTATAATTAGGCTAAAAGCCAACACACAGAAACCAAGTTCTCTTTCAATAACCCTCCTTTGCTGATTGATGCATGTTCTAAAACCCTATCCCACCTGAAATTCTTATGTTTGTGCTTTTCACCCATTGAAATTTGATATCCTCATGCTAAGTCAGTCTTCTGGGCAACCTTTTCCCAACTTTTGAATTTATTCTTCTTTTGAATGTATTTAGCATTTATCTTCTTTACCACTCACTCATTTTTACTTACCAGTTTATGTTGTGAACTTTTAAAATATGTTGAGTTCTTACATAAAAAATGTCCTAGGGAAAAAAAAATGTTAGTTTTTTCTCATTCTGTTTGCCCTATGACATTCAGTACAGATGCTCTGTTTGGTGGGTACTCTATAAATACTCACTAGATATTTCAGATGAATGATAAAGCCCCCTCTCACATCTGGGATCTCTGGAAGGTTGAAGTTTCAGCAAGCACTGCAGTTATTCAAATTTCTACTTATCAAAAATGCAATAATTGCACACAGCTAGGAGGAAACTAGAGGAATGATGTATTCTTTCAAGGAGGTGCCATAGGATATTCCCACGAAAAGCTGATTGCAAACACCTAGAGGACAAGGCACATGCCTTATTTTTATCTGTATCCTCCTCAGCACCCACCCACAAGGCTTTGCAAACAATATTATAAAAATATTAAAAATAAAATTATAAACAAATTGTTTATTAAACAAATAAATGAGTAAACATTGAAAACAAAAGGATTAATCAAATCCTATAATGAATAGTAGATGTCCTCTAGCCACACTTCCACCAGGTACAGAGCTAGTAAAGTACAGGCATCCAGATAACTTTTCTTTTTTTTTTTTTTTTTTTAATACTTCATTTTAGAGAGAGAGAGTGAGCAAGTGAGAGAAAGAGAAAGAATGAGAGAGAGCATCAGTGGCAGGGAGGGAGAGAGGGAGAAGCAGACTCCCTGCTGAGATCATGCCCTGAGCAGAAGGCAGAGGCTTAACTCACCCAATTGCCCCCAGGTAACTTTTCTTAAGATTTCTCAGTAACTAAAAGTCCAGGTAACTGTATTTGAAAATAAACTATTTTAGTACCCTATATATGTAGGGTCTACTTGCATCCCTAGTACAAAAGAGAGCAAAAACGGCAACTGAATAACAGATGGTATATCTGGAGAAGAGGTGACTCTTTGAGCTGTGAGTAAAACTAATACTTCTCAATGACTTGGTTGCAATATGAATTTACATTTGGCAAAAATAAAATTCTAACCGACATTATCAACATCATTTTAGTCAAACTAAATTCAGAATTCATCCACTGTACTTGCCATTCTCTCTCATTAACTTCTGTTATGTATGACTACATTCATTCTTTAACCCACTTGCAAAATTAGGGGAAAGCCATTCTTTTGGCTTTACCATAGTTCAGACAAGTTTTTACCATAAACAAACAAACAACAACAAACACACTAATTACAGGATTTTTTCTTTCAGAAAGAGCAAATACAAACTAGTTTAAGTGGGGATCCCATGGTATTTTTTAAAGCACTGGAAGTCTTCAGAATTCATTATTGAAGGCTGTTAGGCTGATGTATGCATGCTGCTTGTCTTCTGTAAAAGAAATCCTAGCTTACAGTCTTGGATGTGAAATGGATGTGAAATGGATCTTGGGATGAAGTGGGACATTTAGGAGTCAAAACTACTGCCAACTATGTAGATTTCTACAGGTTCTCCCATCTTGTAACATGGGAGGATGGTGTTTTTTGACATGATATGCTTCTATTCTTAATATATTTTCACAAGCAGATGCATGTTTAAAGAATAAAAGTAGCATGGATAAGAATCTGACACCTGTGAGTACTAAGCTAACATTTAAAAGAAGTGTAGAAGTCATTTGGAACCTAGACATTTACAGAGATTGTTAGGGAAATAATAGCATGTGTTCCAGAGGCAGATAGCTCCACCACTTATTGACTACATGACCCAGTATGTTACTTACACTGTGTGTCAGTTTCTTCATTAATAAGTGCAAAGCTCATTGGGTCGATTTGAGTACGTTTTTTATTCAAGCAGAGCGCTTGCTACATTACTCAATAAATGTTTGCTTTAATTAGTATGATTACACAGGTACATGAAGGACAAGAAAATAAAGTCCAGTTTCTCCAATAGATAAATCGCTCATGTAGTCATTCTCATCACCATTTGGTTGAGTTCAGTTGTTTTTATTGTCCTGCATACATGTCCAGTACTAGACATGCACCTGCATATCCAGAGAGCCAATCAGCTTTTGGAAAGGTTCCAAGCATTGGGATATTCCTCTCTTTCTCTTTGGCTTTTACGTAATTGAGAGTTGCAATCAAAAAGTGTCCTTGTTACTAATATTCAAAGGACAGAAAGACAAAAAGTTTAATCAGATTCTTGGTAGCAAAGTGCTGTCATCTGGTATGAGTAAATATCTGCCATTTTATTTTATTTTATTTTATTTTAATTATTTTAATATTTTATTTTATTATTTTATTTTATTTTATTTTATTTTATTTATTTTATTTTTTGGGGGGAGATTTTATTTATTTATTCATGAGAGACACAGAGAGAGAGAAAGAGGCAGGGACAGAGGCAGAGGGAGAAGCAGGCTCCATGCAGGGAGCCTGACATGGGGACTCAATCCTGTGTCTCCAGGATCAGGCCCTGGGCTGAAGGCGGTGCTAAACCGCTGAGCCACCCGGGCTGCCCAATATCTGCCATTTTAAAGCCTGCCCTATACTGTCTGAGAATTCACCTGAGTCCTGAGGAATGTAGTAGATCTGATTCATAGAGAACATTGACCCAGAAAAAGTACATACTAACAATATCAACCTTTCTCTTGGTATGGGTATGCCAAAGGAGGGTTTAAATATACAGTGTGTATAATCATCTTTAAGTGGAAAGTTTGTTTTCCAAGTTCATATTATGAGTATGTTTTCCCTGAGAGCACAACTTTAAGTCATGAAAAATAAGGGTTTTTAAAGCAATGCACGGCTTTTGCCTGAAAATAATAGATCAAAAAAGTGGCACTCTTAGCAGAATTCTTTTTACTATTCCTGGCCTATCAAAGACATTGTCCATATCTTTTTGATAAAACCTTACTCTTGCACTCCAACTTTCTCCTTGCCCCACTAGCTCTTCCACTTAACAATAAGTTATTTGGGCATCTTTTTAAAAATCTTTATATATACAGCTTTTAGCTCAGTGCAAAGCACACAGTAAACATTCTAACATGTTGAGTGTTGATAGGATTCTGTACATTTACCTCTGGTGACTAAGAAGCTTGAAAAAAATGTCCATAGTCTTGCCTCAAGAAAAAAAAATTAGCTTCCTGAGCCCAGTCCTTTTACATTATCACTTGTAAGGACTCTTCAAGTCAATTAGCCACACCATTTGACCTACCACCTTCACACTGTAACATGCTTATTAGTAAAAATACTGATGGCAAAAGGAAGTAGAGTTCCCTACACCCATCCATTGGGTTTAAGTTGGGTCTAAAAATGCTGTATTTTATATTTCTTAATATTTTTGTCTTCTGTTGATGAATTCTTCTGCTACTCTTTGGTAACACTGATAGATAATTCTCGAAGTAGTTTAAATTCCCTTTAAAGAAATCATTCTTGATCACTTTGAGAAGAAGTGAGCTTTGCTCAAACTACAATTCAGTGAGCTGACCTTGAGCTGATCATCTTGTATCACATCATTTATCAAAGAGACAAGCATAGCAATGGGTGCGTTCTGATGCACCATCTTCAAACATAAGTTCTATTACTTAATTCCTATTAAGGAGGTTTGAAAACCACTTGCAATAGACACTGCACTGTACTTTAAAAGACAAACACAGCCCACACTCCTGGAAAAAAATAGCCCACATTCTTGCCATTCTGTCTACATTTAGACATCATCAGAAATAGTGAAGGACATAACTAAAAAGTGCTAAAATTTCTATCCTGGAGGTTTAATTCTATTCATTCTCTATATGAAATAAAGCTCACTAGTTTGTGCAAAGCTCTTACCTAATAATAATCCCATATTGAGCTAGTCAATGTTTTCCTGAAGAAGCAAAAATAGATTACTGCTAAATGTATCTACATGGATCTATATGTCCTTTTATACATCTTTACAGCTTCTGAAGTGTAGAAAGATAGGAGGTATTGTAGGAGAATGATTCAGACATTAGGTGTTAGCAACCTATTTTTGTTTATTTCTATTCAGCACTACCTCTATTTTTCCGGGATTACTAAAACAGCCCTTCATTTCTCCTGGGACCTATTCCTCCCCAGTCTTTACATATAAATAACCTATATGGATTGTCACATGCTAATGTTACAGTCTCTCTTTGGTCAGAGTCGATAGATCCAGAAATGCACCCGAATTGCACTAGTCACAGTACTGTATCTCTGTAAACACAATGGATTGGTCCACAGGTAGAAATCTCACCTAGCTTTTTCAACCTAAAACCAACTATCTATTCCCACACCCATCCAGGGATATTCAGGCTTCAGATATTGCCCCAGAAAACTTAGGTAAAATTTCCACAGGGGGTTAAAGATTAAAGCAACAAAACTTGGGAGCTATCTGAAGCCAAGTTTTTTAACACAAGGAAAAATGCATTCTGCAGTGAGGTAGAATGAAGCTGACAACCAAGAGAGTCAGAGAGGAAACCAGATTGATTCCTGACAGTGCCTGAATCCCTAGGGCTGGACGGTAACATTCTTCCTCCCTCAGCTTTGTTATTCAAGGCTTCCTCCCTTTCTAGGAGCCAATAAATCTCCCTCTTGGTTTGAATGGTTCAGGCTGCCTTTGTGACAGTTACAACCAAAATAGCTCTAACTCATATTCACTTATTGCACACTAAAATGCACAGTCAAAAAGACAGCAACATTTCAGACTCTTCTAAAAAAAATCAATGAAAATGACAGAGATTTATTAAGGGAACAAGTCACTAAATACTCTCTAATTGAAAATGTAATCCTATTTTTGGTAGTAAATAAAACATTCAGGGAAAATGCCTCCAGCATTCCGGGTTTCTAGAGTAGCATGGAGAGAGTCCAACAAGCAATTCTTTGGGAGTGCACTCATCTCCTCTTTCTTATGGGGATTTCATATTCAAATACAAGCTCCTTCATCCCAACTTATAAAACCTACTACCTATGGGCTACTAAGAAAAGGAAGGATTAATTTTTTGTATTTTAATTAAAATTAATTAATTAAAATAAATTTATACATGTTGACATTAAGAGTGTTACTCTCATACACTGCTTCTAGGAGTACAAACTGATTTGCTAGAAAGTGATCAGATCCTTCTGTAGAACAATGAACAACACATGTCTAAACATCAAGATTTAACATTCTCCTTGATCCTGCCTTTTTTTCCCTCTTGGAATTTATCTTAATGAAGAAATAATGCATATATGGAATATTTTATCTAAAAAGATGATAGCCATCTTTTTTCCTTAAAAACTGAAAATGAAACCTTTTTGTCTATAGATAGGGGATGGATTAAATAAGCATGGCATATTCATATATTGTAAGTATTTGCAACTAATAAAAATGATGACAAATATTTTCAAAGTACACTGAGTGAAAATTGTTACAACATAATAGTATAACAAATTTCTGTTGTGTTAAAGAAAAAAAAATAATACAGATGCAAACAAACATCTAGAACTATAGACATCAATATTTTAGCATCTGTCTCTTCCTGGATAGTGGGATTATGGTGATTTTTAATTTGGTTCATTGTGTTTATGTTCTATAAAATTCCTACAATGAATGTGTATTACTTTTGGAATCAGAAAAAAATTATTAGATGTTAATTTGAAAGCTAAAATTCAAAAACTGAAAACTCATATAATGTAATTAAATTAGTTGTGGAGATACCTTGGAAACACCAAATAAAGGGATCTTTCACTGGATAGTCACTCCAAGGTTATTTCTTTCCAGAGATCCTTGTTAAACAAACAGAATGGCAGATAATGCAGTATGTGAGAAATGGCAAAGGGCTCTGTTCCAAAGCGCCTGAGTTTTAACTCCTGTTTTGCCATTTAATTGTTGAATGACTGAGCAATCATTGATCTTGACTTCTCCAATTTTTTTCACCTGCAAAAAAAGAATACCAACGCCTCGTTCCCTTTAATCCCTGTCCTACTGTAATGTTCAAACTTATGCATAAATATGGATATAACTTATTACTATAGAGTATTAACATAAGATAAAATAGTTATTAAAAATATGGAGAAAATTCAAAAACCAAATAAATCGCAAAATCCAGCCAACCAAAAAAAGAAAATCAGTAAAATGTAACATCTGCCACACTTTTTAATCCTTCTCTAGTTCTTCCCTTGAAATGAGAGTTTAAGAATATATAAGATAAATATCAGTCCCGCCTCTTTCTTAAAGCATCCCTGTTGAGTCATTTGGAAATGAACCATGAAAGTATACTGCTACTGGTTTGAACTTCCTGTCACACATAGACCCGTGTGCAATTCACAAACCATTAACACTGCTACAGGGAAATATCCTTTTTGTTTACTCTTAATTGCCACACATGTGCTAAGACAACAAAAATAGCTAATATTTTCATGGAATGCCTGTTATGTTCAGAGGCTCTGCTAAGTACTCTGTGTGTGTCATCTCTGGTGAGCCTCGTGACAATATTAATCAGCAGGAATTACTAAATAGCCAAGTCAAGGACACGGCTGTTCAGAGACAGGGCAGGGATTAAAGCCTATGTGCTTGGTATGCCTGGG
This sequence comes from Canis aureus, assembly GCF_053574225.1. Classification (NCBI taxonomy): domain Eukaryota; kingdom Metazoa; phylum Chordata; class Mammalia; order Carnivora; family Canidae; genus Canis; species Canis aureus. The sequence continues at coordinate 54,609,516 of NC_135621.1, forward strand.
TGGCCCAGCGGTTGAGCGTCTGCCTTCAGCTCAGAGCGTGATCCTGGAGTCCCAGGATCGAGTCCCACATCGGGCTCTCTGCATGGAACCTGCTTCTCCCTCTGCCTGTGTCTCTTCCTTCTCTCTGTGTCTCTCATGAATAGATAAATAAAATATTTTTTACAAAAATAAAGCCCATGTGCTTAACCATGGCATTAAAAAGGTTTTTGTCATGTGGTATGAATGGATATTGGGACAGATAAGATATAGGTTCTGATTCTAAGAATACTAACATTTAGTGGTGGGGGAAGACATGCATGCATTCCTAAATAAAATCAACTTGAGTTAATTTCCACATGGATTTCCCTCTAAGAGGAGTTGGTATTGTACCTGTGTCTTGAAATTAATCTTTTAAACTCTTTCAGAGAAAATGGCATGTGCAAAGATATAATGTAAAACAGAGATGAGTATAGGTTTTCATAATATTTACATATTATATGGATATATATATGATACATAATATTTCAGGTAATATACTTTTTTAAATTTTTTAAAAGATTTTATTTATTTATTCATGAGAGACAGAGAAAGAGAGAGAGAGAGGCAGAGACACAGGCAGAGGGAGAAGCAGGCTCCACGCAGGGAACCTGACGTGGGTCTCAATCCCCAGTCACCAGGATCGCACCCTGGGCTGAAGACGGCGCTAAACTGCTGGGCCTTGGGCTGCCCTCAGGTAATATACTTCTTGGGGGCAGTTCAACATTATAGAATAACTTTTACAAAATAAAAACTCAGATACACTTATTGAATAAATGCTTGGAGCTGCATTTTCAAAAATATTTGAATCAAGGTGTATACAGAGTAGATTTGGGCATGGGGTGGGAGAAGCAGGGAAGACAGTGGAAGAACGGTACAAGAGTACAGTCCAGCAGCAGATATGAGAGACAGTAAGAATGGAAAGGAAAAAAAAATGGATATTGGCATTGGAGTAGACAATACAAAGAAAATCAGCCAGGTTTTTAAGTTTGTAGTAGGGGAAAAAAACTAAATCCTCAAAGATATTTTCTATGACATCACCCTGAATTTCTGGGGAAAACATTATTGTCAGCAAGTGAAGTAAAGGGAGGAAGTTGTTTGGTGGGAAGATCTTCCAGACACGTTAAGGGTGAGGTGTTTTGTTGAGACGATGTTTTCACGATTGACTTAGGGGTGGAAATAAAAGTTAGCAGTCATCTTCAGACAGCGGATGGATGAGGCCGTGCTGGCAGTGGGTGAGATAATCAGGAAGGAGAATTACAGGAAAATAAATGAAGTTTCTGGATAAAGTCTAGATGGGTGGAGAAAGTCAAAATGGTAGGGGGAAATGAAAGGGTCACAGAATCTATTCTTTTTCTGTTACACCTTACTTATCATTTCTGAAAAGTTAGAGAGCATCCATACTTCTGGAACATTTGTCTTTCTACATTTCTATGCACCATTCTTCAAAGCCTAGCAGGATATGAAATGTAGTACAAAGTGCACAGCTAAATATTCTCCAGTTTTATTCCATTTAAGTTTAACACATTTCCTAGTTAAGCCATTCATCACTGTTTGCTGACATTCACAGATAGTGGATTTTCTCACATACATTTACTTCATAAAACATCGGAAGAAATTAAATTATGTTGGAGCAGGGTGATGTCTAGCACAATTGGAAGAGAAAGGGTTCTCAACACTATTATTCCAACGTTAATGTCCTGATCCTGATTTTTCTTACAGAGCAAGTGGTTTACTTTGAAGTGTCTAACTGATGACTATAATTAAAAACTAAAGTTCTTTGGGAAGAAAACAAAGATCGTCTCTTCAGAAACCACAAAGCTGGAGGGTAAGGCTGTCGATTTGTTTTCATCACAGCTTGAAACATGCTATGTTACATGCTATGTTACATGATAGCATTTATGGCATCACTGGTGGAATGTCATTTGTTTTTCTTAAGATAGAAAAGATTAATGATTCCTTCACTACCACATATTTGTTCCCTTATTTATTACTATTATTTTTAAAGATTTTATTTATTCAAGAGAGACAGAGAGAGAGAGAGGCAGAGACACAGGCAGAGACATAGGCAGAGGGAGAAGCAGGCTCCCTGTGGGGAGCCCGATGTGGGACTCGATCCCAGATCCAGGGAATCACGCCCTGAGCCGAAGACAGACACTCAACCAGTGAGCCACCCAGGCGTCCCTGTTCCCTTATTTATTAAGGGACACAGTTTTCTGGCACTTGTAAAGAAATAACTGATTCTATAAAATATTATTATGAGTCCATAGTGATAGTGACGATTTTCTCATCAGGATGAGACAAAAACTGTGGAAGATGGGGACAGCCAAAGATCACCTACCATTCATCACATGCCAGGTAACTGCCTTCCTCGAAGTTCACTCAAGCAGAAAATGAACAGCTGCCAATGTTGATCAGAGAGAGAATGCTGCTTCTAGGAATGAAAGTCTCTTGTTTCGTTTTTTTTGTTTTTTTTTTTTAACTTAAAACAATATGCTATATACTTCTGCTGAAAAAGCAAGAGGGCCAGACTTGATAAGATCACAGTCATGGAACTGATGGGTTGCTTCTTGATGTGTTTACAGAATTTCACAATGATATAACCAACAGATGCTCAAAAGTAGCCTTAAAACCAACAAAGACAAACATTCTGTTTTCGATCTTTGGTGAATTATTTTGAAGTTTCAAAGCATATAGTTCAAAATGGAATTTCCCCAAGATAACAAGTTTCAGATCTTGGCTGTTTGGAGGATTATAAACTGTACCAACTTGCCATTATATCATTGGAAAATATCAAGGTATTTTTTGCCCCTCCATAAAACCAAAACTCCTCTCAAAACAGAGACTCATTTCAAAAAGATCAACTCTTGTGCATGTCTCTTAGTAATCAGTGTGTGAAAAATATAGCTAATCCTAAAATAATTTGTCATTAAGACTCGAACTGCTAGAATGAAACTCTCAAGTGATACAGATAAAATGTATGCTGAGTAATTTATAGTTGAAGAAACTATTCAAGGATGTAGCCCCATCCTTCACTGGGGTCCTCTGCCTGCAAGAAAAAGACTAAGAAGGAAGAGATGCAAAAGAAGCAAAGAACCAGGGAAATCATCTTGGGAGAGAAGAAAAAGCAGTCCATTGCTATAAAATAGTGAGGACTTTTATTCTGTGACTGGTTATTGATACTAGAGATAGTTCAAAAATTATTCTGAGTAACCTGACCATGCTGTGGGGAAAAAAAAAAAAAAGTTCTCCAGCGTGTAGGATTTGGACTCATTATTTTGTAGACAAATATTCTAAACATTTATAAAGAAAGAAACAGCATTGTTTTCATGACCATTGTAATCTGATAGGTGAGATAATATGCAGCATTTGTAACTTGATTGTGAAAATTCTGTATCAGATCTAACAATATGAAAAACCTATGGGTTTGGCTTCAATTCAAGCCAAACCTTTGTGGCTTTTTGATACCATGAAGCAATAAGGATGAAAGGGTGCAAAATTGAGTGTGATCAAGAGGTTCATGCTTTTTTGTACATGAGATTAGATACAGCTGCTGGTACTGATGAGATAATAACTAAAAGGGAAAAAAAAGTCTTTTTTGATATAAAATGTCAGACTAGCTATTTGTTACAAGAAATGTGGGCAAGTAAATATAATCCTAAATAAATCCTAAAGAACTGTTCAAAAGGACTCAAGTGGAAAAAAGCATGTCCCCGAATGTTCTCAGTGATCCTGGTCAAACACTATCCAGAGAACTCGAGCTCAGATTTATGTTCTTTTTGGTGTTGTTCATGTACTGCAATAAGTCAGAAATTTTTAAGAAGACAAGAATTCTACAGAGTCCGTTATACTTTACAATATTAAATATAAAAGTGTGAGATTATTTATTGGGACTTTAAATATTAAAATTATGTGCACTATTTTTTAGAAAAGGTTTTCATTGAATAGTGGTCTACTATTACATGAAAAGTTGACTTAATGTTTGATTACAGATGGCATATGTTTTGATATCTGTAATTTTAGACATTAGGCTATTGGTCAGAAAAGTAATCCCTGTGGTAATGGCATTTCTGGTGGACAGTTAGATTTGACATGTCTCGTTTTCATTTTTAGACTTATTCTAGAAACATAATCTGTCATAATCTATCAAACACTGCCAGAACTGCCTGTAGTACTTCAGTGGTACTTCACAGCTAATGTCACCACCACCCACCATCCATCTGCATAATGAAGATCTAACTTTACAATGAATATTTGCATCTATTATCTTACTTCATCATCCCAATGGTCCTCTAAATTGGGTGGAGCAAGGATTATGAGCTAAATTCCACTAACGAGGAAACTGAGGTAATAATGAATTAGCGGCAAAATCTGCGCTAGAATTCAATTAGACATAATGTGTCACATTTCAATTTATATACCCATTCCAGTCATTTGGCTCCAAACTAATGCATGCTTCTACAAGGAGCAGCCTGGTTTTACCAGGGACTCCATCCAATGGATGTATTTAAGCCACAGGTTTAAAATGTTGAGGATGCCAACTATATTACCACATATACCTGCAGGGTGAGGTACATTCTTACTCTTCTTTCTTAATATGATGCCTTAACAGCAAAGACAGAATAGAGGGAGTTTTGACAAGAAAATTACTTTTTCTTCTAGATCAAGACCAGTTCCTTCTGCTTGCAACCTGCTTCAATGGTCAGCAAAGTGTTATAGCATCTGGAATATCCGGTAAGTTTTGTATTTATCTGCTTTGACATCAGCAGTGTATTATAGAATATTCATTATGATGTCTATTTATCTTCCCACTAGACAATGAGTTCCTCAAAGGAAGAATTTTGCTTCCCTCGTCCTTTTTAGTGTCAGTCACCTAGGAGTTGCTCAGTAAAATTTGTGACTGAAGGAAGAAATGAATGACTTTAGGACTTCCTTATGCAAATCATTCTGCTGATTTAGTCTATGATACACATGAATTTAGGAGAAAGAAAGAAAAATGTCTGAAGTCAGCCTGATAAAGGATTGTCTTGAAAATTAGTAAAAGATTAACTTACTTTTGCCATTTGATTTAAAAATCACCAGTCGTTAACCTGAATTAAATAAATCAACTTTTTAATACAACTCAGCAACAAATTGGGTAACTTGACCAAAGTTGCACCCAAACTGCTCTTCATCCATTCAAACTGATTTTTATGTTTGATTTCATGAAACTGATCCATCACTCAGGGCAATAAACTACATAAGAACTAGGCACTGTTTTATATGGTGTTAAGGAGAAAACATTATTACTGGCACTTGTTTCAAATAAAATTGTTTTCTTTGGCAAGCTAACTCAAACCAGGAAAATGAATTTGTTGAAGCTCTTCATAAACCTTATATAAAGTTCGCAATCTCCTAAATGTAAAACTCTGCTTATAAACATTGTCAGGGTAAAATTTCATCTTAAAACAGAGTGATTGCTTCTATTTCCTATGATGTTTACACAGCAACTTCTGCAGAATTACTCTAAGAAAGAAATAGAAAAGAAAATCAATAGCGACATTGCTATGAAATAACCTTTGTGGTAGGAACAGAACCAAAAGATTAAGATAAGACCATAAAAGTAAGAAATAATGAAAAAAGCACAAATCTCAACCCCATTAGAAACCCTGAAAATGATTTCATATGTATATTTCATAGACACAAATGGAACAGAGACGTTTTGCTATTTCACGAAATCGTATACAAGTGATAATTAATACCATTCTGCTTCACTTTGTGGTATCTTCAGGCCTTAATCAGACATTATTTGGTGAAATATACTTTATAGCATAACTACAAATTTCTCATTTTCCCCATAAAATAATTTTTTAAATGATGTCCTTATTTCAAATATATATATATATATATATTTTAATTAAAAGCACACACACACACATAATCCCTTCCTGTTCTTTAAAAATGCCAGTCTGCTGGGATTCCTGGGTGGCTCAGCAATTGAGCATCTACCTTCGGCTCAGGGCATGATACCAGTCCAGGGATCTAGTTCTACACTGGGCTCCCTGGAGCCTGCTTCTCCCTCTGCCTGTGTCTCTGCCTCTCTCTGTGTCTCTCATGAATAAATAAAATCTTTTAAAAAAAAGTGCCAGTCTGCTAAATACATAAGTAATCATGGCTGCATTTACTATTTGTAGGCAAAATCTTTCTATGTAATTGTGCAGTAGGTAGTATCCCAAGTAATTTGGAAGTTTACACACTTTTCATATCCTTTTTTTAGTCTAGAAGGCCTTTAAAACAGCATGGTTGAAGGCAACTTCTTTAAGAGTCACCTAGTATTAACAATAATGTCCAGTCAATATTAGAATAAAATAACCTTCCTTCTATTAGATTGCCCATGAGTAGCAGTGGAATGCCCCCATTCAAATCTGGGGACCTTTGCTAACTGGTAAATGAGTCAAAAGCAGAAACAAATAGATCGGCTTGAGTATCTGAAGATTACATGGGCTTTCTGTTTGCTTTGGCAAACATGTCTTACTTTTGAGCCTTGGTGGCCAACTTGCCTCTGTCTCTGTGTCACAATCTGCTTTAAGTCTTAAAGAATTTTCTTATAGGTTATTTTATAGTCAAGAATTGACACATGCTATCACCTTTTCTTGGTAAACATTCCTCCAAAATTCTCTCCTCTGGTGGAAATCTCATACAAAGAGAAATTGGTCATTATTCTGAATGTAAAAAGTACAATAATTATTTACTTCCTTTTGATATGTGACAACCAGAAATACATGTTTTGGTCTATTCTTGATGTTATTAATTTAGAAATGTTCATGCTAGCACTGTTCAAATATCAGACAACATATGGACTGTCAAGGCTGAACCAAGTTCATAAGTAGGATGGCAACGTGGGGACATTTACATTTAATCTCATTGCAACTATCACTCTGAGTCAGACATTGACTAGACATTGAAGGAGAAATCATTACTTGGCATTTTTTAAAAAGGTTTATTTATTTTAGAAAGAGAGAGAGCACATGTGTATTGGGGGTAAGGGCAGAGGGAGAGGGAGAGAGTTTTAAGCAGACTCCTTGCTGAGAGCAAGCCAACCTGGAGCTTGATCTTACTATCCTGAGATCACAACCTGAGCCAAATCCAAGAGTTGGATGCTTTACCAACTGCACCACCCAGGCACCCCATTACTTGGCTTTTTGAAAGCAAATCCGTCTTGTCCAATCTCATGGTTTTCCTTTCCCTCTGTTAGCACATACTAATTTACACTGTACATTAGTTTTAAAACATGTAATAGACCAACTTCACATTGTTTAGCAATTTTTGATTTACACTGCATTAACTTCATTATGACCAATATTGCTATATCACTCAATAATGCTGATATTTGTTATAATTACATAAAATAAATTAGATATATTTAAGTTAATTCTACTTAAGAATTTAAATAAGTGAGAGCCATCTGGCACAACAATAAAAAGAAACTGTTTCAGTACAGGAGGAGCAAAGGCACCCTCTACTCCCCAAGTTAACATGATTTCGCTTGATTGACAGAACTTGGAGAAAATCATTGTGTGGTCAGGATATCTGCTGTTTTACATAAGATCATAAAATTTTTTACTAGATTTGGTAGTGATAAAATAAAGACCAGGAAAAAACTGAGAGGTTGTTTTTTTTGTTTTGTTTTGTTTTTTCCAATAGTTACTTAAAATGACACTATATAGTCCTTGATAGCCATTTCCAATAAGTGTGTATTGAGCACATACCATGAAGCCAGCCCTGAACTGAAGTATCAGATTATCAAATGATACGTTTCTTGTTGTCTTTGCCTCAGCAGCTTGAGTGTAACTATAAGGACCAAGAAGAAATAAACACTTCATATTCTACATAATATGGAGTCAGATCCCCTGCCAGATCTACAGTAGTCCCTACTCCCAGTAATCCCCTCCCAAATACACTTTTCTAATTTATATAAGATGATTTGAGAGTTAGGAAAGACACAAAGTGTCCCTAATGGAGAAAGTGGAGATTTTGTTCTCTGTTCCCCATCAAAGTACCCTACTTTGAGAGAGAAGTCTGAAGGAAACACTCATGGCAGCTGCCTAGATGGAAACATTGGCATGCCACTGCCACATGTCTGTACTTACTGCCATAGGAGCGAAGGAGAACCAGCCATAGAACTTGTTACTGAGTTTTTACACATGCCGCCTGTGGCTTACAGCTATATATGAAGACAGTGAGATGCCTGTTATTCACCTGGAGGTTTCTGGAGGCAGGAGGCTGGCTGGAACAGTCTATGTTTAAGATGAGAGAATCTAAGAAATGAAGGACAAAGGGACTCACTGGTTCTTCTAATCTCTCTGAGGGTGCTGAAGAAGACCTCAGCGCCTAACTAGGCTTCATGCGGAGGAGGAAGAACTAGGAAATGGGGAAGACATGGGGTGGTCTATATAATGGTCAAAAAAAGAGAACCTCATGGGTTAGGGAGGGGCATAAGCTGTATACTGAAGGTACCAAGAGTAATAGCATGAGGTGTTTAAAAATCTCAGAATCACACATATCTAGGTCCAAGCCTCAATTATGACAGTAATTCTGAGACCTATGTCCATTCACTTAAAATCTGTGAGCCTCAGTTTCTTCCTCTGTAAAATGAGAATACTGAGCTCTACTTCATGGCGCTTTTGTAAATAATAAATTATACAGTGCTCTTAGAAATTATTTCTTTTAAAGATTTTATTTATTTATTCATGAGAGACAGAGAGGCAGAGACACAAGCAGAAGGAGAAGCAGGCTCCATGCAGGGAGCCCAATGTGGGACTGGATCCTGGGACTCCAGGAACAGGCCCTGGGCCGAAGGCAGGTGCTAAACTGCTGAGCCACCCAAGGATCCTCTTAGAAATGATTTTAAATGGTTATACTGTGCAAACACTGCTATTACTTAATTCACATATCACATTTATCTAATGCTATGCTGATGTCATCTAACCATATTTATATATTCTTAGGTCAGTTAGCGTCTAGTATAACTTTATGTCTTGCATGTTCCCTAGAGGTGCTGTACTCAACAGATTCCAAGTATGACCTGCAATGACCCTTGTATTTGTACAACCCTTTCCCTTTGACAGTGGGTAGAACCTGTGAAGACAAAGACATACTATACCTATGACATATGGCAAAAGGGAGGTTAACTGGTGAGCCTCATCTAACTATAAGAGCCCTTGAAAAGTACAGAAGTCTTTTCAGATGGTGGGAGAAGTAAAAGTAGGAAAGATGCAAAGCATGAAGGTCTCGATGCATGTTTACTGCTTTAGAAATAGAAGGGGTCACTTGAGAACAGATGAGGATGGCCTCTAGAAAGAAACAGCAGGCCCTGCTAACAGCCATTATAAAACCTGGGACTTCAGGACTACAGATTCAAGAAACTGTATCCTACCAACCACCTGAATGAATTTGAAAAAGGGTTTTCCCCCAGAGCCTCCAGGTAAGAGCCCAACTCACTTGATGGCCTGAGTCTAGCCTTGTGGGGCCTAGAGTAGATAAAACACATGAGCCTGCCTGCATTTATGACCTACCAAATTGGGAGATAATAAAGGGGTGCCATTTTAAGTCATTAAATTTGTGGTAATCTACTGTGCAGCAAACAAAAACAAACACAAATGTTGGTGCCAGGAGTGGGGTACTACTCTACCAAATATCTAAGATATGGGAGAGGCCTCAGAATCATGCAGAAGGAAAAGTCAGAGAGCTACACAATGTGAGGAGAATTTGGCAGGCTGTTACTGGCTTGAAGATGGAGGGCGCCCCTAAGAGCTGAGAATGACTCCTCAGCTAAAAACCAGTAGGTAAACTGGAACCTTAGACTATAGCCACAAGAAACTAAATTATGTCAACAACCTGAAGGAACTCGGAAGCAGTTTCATCTGCAGAATCTCCAGATAAGAGCAGAGTCTAATTGACACTTTAATTTTAGCCATGTGACATAATAAGAGGAGAAGTAAATCAAGCCCACCCATTACTCCTCACCCACAGAAATGTGAGCTAATACATGGGTGTTATTTTAGGCTACAATCTTGTGGTAGTTGATTATGCAGCAGCAACAGAAAAAAAAAAGCCCAGATACTACAAACTACTTATTGAATGAATGCTATTTATTAAATAAAAGCCATTTATTGAATATCCATGAAGTGACAGATAAATAATGTCAGAAAGCATTTCATGTGAGATCGGGGTTGAAAATTCTCCCAAAGACTTTCGAATCTTGGATTGTTAGAATCTGAACAAGAAACTATCGGGGGGAGGGGGGGGGAAAGAAACTATCAGAGGCTAACTGCAACCAGGATTAATTGGCAGACACATATAAGCACACTGAGTGATATTACAGTGCAATGAATTTTGTAAAAGCTACAAATAGGATGGAGGCTCAGCACCAAAATAATTTGGCTATTAACTTATTCATAGGCTGATAGTTTATTCATAGGCTGATAATAGGCAGATTACCTAAAATGCAGTACTATTTCTGTGGCATATGGTAAAGTCCCAGGCTACTGAGAAGAAGGGGTAGATCACTAGTTTACAATGACTTTATGGAGAAGGCAGGCTTGCCTTTAGTCATTAGTACTCAGTCAGTGTCTACACTGAGTACTAATGAGTAAGATAAAAGAATGTGGATAATGGGGGGCAGCTGGATGGCTCAGATGGTTAAATATGTGACTCTGGATTTTGGCTCTGGTTATGATCTTAGGGTCGTGAGTACAAGCCCCACATTGGGCTCCATGCCCAGCAAGGATCCCACTTAAGATTCTCTTTCTCCTTCTGTCTCTGTTCCTCTCCCAACCACCCTCTCTCACCAGCCCCTCTCAAAAAACAACAACAAAGAGGTTGATGATGAGCTAAAACAAAACTGCAGAGATGATCAAATCTGCTCCTCTACTTCTCCCCCTGTTACATTATAATACTTTACATTTCCCTGCCAAAAAGAGCATCCCTCTTATTTTAAGAAATCTCTAGGAAATAAGATCAAAGAACATTCTCCAAGGAACTTAATTATCCTTCCTTAGAGGAAGTCCTCTCTTTGAGCATGAAGGCAAAAAGAAAAGGTCACTTCATCTTGTTCTGCTTCCATTGATGACTGTTAATTTTACAACACATGTTTTGCTATTAGAATATTTAAAAATACAGCTATTGCACTGGCAGCTGGTACTACTGACAACAAGTACAGGTTAAAATAAATAGGAACTGAAAATACCTTTTCTTAGGAAGGAATGAGGATAAAAATGATCTTCTGAATATCACTTTGCTCCTTAATTCATAAAGAAAAAGAGAAAGTATTGTCAAAGAACTAATTTATAAATCATTGGATTTATAAACCTTTTCTATTAAAATCTCAGAATAATAGTTCTTGCCAACTTGACTGCATATTGGAATTAACTATGGATCTTTAAGTTCTGATGCCTGAACTTTACATCCTTCAAAGATTCTGAGTTAACTGGTTAGAGGGAAGTTTGACCATTGTGATTTTATAGGAATCCCCCAGATTCTAATGTATGGTCAGGTGGGTCATATCTATTTACTGACTGGCCTTGGTACAACTGCCTTTGGGCCATGGTCCAGGATTACACATCTGATCCACTCATAGGGAAAGTCAAATTATCAGTACAGTTTACCTTCTCTACTAAAGAGGATTGGATTCCAGAGATCTCTCAAATATGAAAATCCATGCATATTCGCTCTGAAATGAACATGTCATTTTTCCAGAGGTTCTTTCAGTTCTTCTGACTGCCACTGGGGCAATGTCTTGTTTGAGTACAAATTAAATCTTCCTTCTAATAAGAAGGATGTGTCTCTGCCTTGGGACCGTGTACAAATAGTCTAGTCATAGCAGGTAGTGGCCTACGGATGTTCATGATGAGTTGAAAGGGACAAGGAATACATTAAAATCATACTCACAAGTCCTAGAAACTGGAAAATTAGTAATTATGGCCTTAAAACCAACCCTGATTGGCACAGTAGCAAATTTAGCAATCGTTTATCTACCTTCTACACTACTTGTGGGGATTTAAAGCCCCCAAGCCAGGAATACACGCACAGGAAAGTAGCTTTACATTTTATCTTGGCTAAATTTGGATAGCAACATAATTTGGCCTTTAAAAGATCAGGTTCATTTAAGGTTGTGCTGATGTTCAGAGAAGAGTGGAAACTTGAGTAAGGGAAGCTATTAGAAAGGACATTTACTGGGGACAGAATAGAATTAATGGAGCTTTGATTTTTTTCCATCTTATATTTTCTTTTGTGTTCATCCTCATATACATATTGATGATGAATCAACTGGAACATTTTTATAGTTGCCAGAATCCTCTGATCTGAGGCCCAAATAAGACTGTTTGATGGCAGATTTACTGATATATAATAGAAGTTGGAAGGCCGGAGGCCAAAATTCCCTTTCACAAAGTGGTTCTGGATTGAGTGGTTGACAAGCCCAGGACTTATATAAATGCAGCTCCAGAAGAAAACCTGCAGATGCTTCTTCAGCAGCTAGACCATCCAAGGCTCTTGCCATGAATTTTACGGCAGCTGATGGTTATTTTCTCCTCTCTTGACCACTTCTTTATCCCAATGGTGGCTGGTGGTTAAAAAGAACATAGTGCCCCTTCCTTTCCACTCCAACATAAACAGTTCATGACTCTAAGGCATCTAGATAAAAGTGAACAAAAGTGTTGTTTGCCAGAGGCATCTTCAAATGGAATATGAATTTTCATATGGAGAATGTTCACCATATCAAACATATCACCATAATACTAGTTTCTATTTGTTGACCAAGTATTTTAGACTGTGCACCTAAAATGTATTAACTCATTTAATTTGCCATTCTGTGGGGTTGATGCTATTATTATTTTCATTTTACAAATTAGGAATCTGAGACACAGAACTTAAGGAATTTGCTGAATACTACAACAGACAGCAGAGACTTAGGATTCAAGAGCCTAGGGAACTTGGCTCCAAGGAGCCTGCTCTCTTAGTGCACTACACTGTAGTTATTTTAAAAAAAAAGATCTCATGAAATCAAGAAACAGATACACTGTGCTGCTGGGAAAGGGAATTTCAGGGAGAAATCTTGGGAGAGTTTGTTATCTGAGCTAAGCAAGAAAATGTTAAATAGAAATTATATTGGTGAAATGGAAGGGGAATGGAATTTATAGCAGATGAGTTAGCTCAAGTAAAATCAAAGAGGTAAAAGTAAAGTGCTTTACATTGTTTGTTAGCCATTGTATGGCTGAGAGATAAAATCTAAACCGGGGAGATGATGTTGGAGGGGAAAAGAGGGAATAGGTCATGGCATTCTTATTTGAACTTTATCTTACAATAAAGAAAGTCTAAAATGTTTTAAACTGTGATCCATAGAAAGACTTAAACTTTACATGGTAAACTAGTACATTTGTATAGATATAGATATAGATATAGATATAGATATAGATATGTGATAGATGAATAGATAGAATATGTTTCAAGAACAAAATAATTAACCTTACTCTGTGTACATATTTTCTATTCTATTTTATATCTACTCTGGTCTAGTTTGTTTGCTTATTGTTTAGGAAACTAACAAGACCCTTAAATACATTTTTAGCTCTAATGGGTGACAATCTACACTTTGAAAAACATTGTTATAAGTGTTGTAAATATATGGAAATATATGGTGATCAGCAGAAGATTTGATCATGGGAGAAAGAGATTATAATCTAATTGTCACTCAACTGGATCACTTTGGCAGCATTCAATAGCTGCTTGAAGATGATTTGAAGAACAGACTGGGAACAAGAAGATAACTTTCCAAGCTCAGGCAAAAGAGGACAGGGAACAGAAAATCAAGTCTAGTTACACAGCAGAAAAAATAAATTCAGTAACTTAGAGTCTCTGCTAAAGGGACAATTCCACCATAGAAGAATGATAAAAGTAATAGTCATAGCACTTTCATTCTGGATACCTTTAAAAATGCAGTGAAGAGCCAGTTATTTTGGTAGTGGTTACTGACATATTTGCCTGAGGGACAGGAAATAAATAAGTGATGCCCCCTTCCAACTCTACATTTATCTTCCTGGTCACTGACCATTTGAAAACCCACTTTGCTTGCCTAAGAAGAAAACATTAAATGTGTATGGAATTGTTCTAAAGAGGAGCTTACCGAAATTTATTAGAAACAGATGAATTATCATGGCTTTCTCTGCCCAATCTGCTCAAATGTCTATGCAACTACCAGAAGAGAACTCAGTATCTTTCTAAATAATAGAAGATGAAACTGCTCCCATACGCTCTAGAAATAATTTTTCTTGAGCTTTTATAGACAAAACAATAATGCCTCATGAAACATTTAAACTTATTAATGATAATTATTAATAATATTTTCATGCTATGATTTCCCTAATTCTAAAATATTTAAGTATATTAGGACCCTCACATTCTCTTAGTCTGTATTTTTTAGCACTATTTTTAATTAGAAAAAGAAAAGCAAAAACCAAGGAAATCACATGTAAACAAATGAGTGAGCCTAACAAAGTTTCAGGGAGGTTCTTGAAAAACTGTGCAGCCTGATTTTCTTCTTGGAATCTGCGGCTGGCCAAAAGTCCTAAAGAGAGTGTGTGGAAGATGAACTGAGATATTTCTAGAACTGAGATGTTTACCCCTATTTCCCTATCTGGGCTAATCCATCTCTAAAAAATAAACAAACAAAAGAAAAACTGAAGTAGACTGTAGCCACTAAAACTGGCAATCCTGGACTAGGTTACCCATTGACATCTGGCTCTCAGGAAACCCACCTTCCCTATAACTCATTGATTTTAGCCTTGATCTCACAGGAATTTCTTTCTTTCCTTCCAGACATGGTATGTATAAATAAACACATACACAAGCCACATTTCTCTGTTACTCTACAGTCATTTCCTTGTCAGTGAATTTGATTTTCTAGTCCATGAGAGAACTAATGAAGACAGACTCTTGGGAATGTGCATGTGCTACCTGGATTATCACTGCCCTAAGAATATTGATTCTGAATTCAGAATTCAGCAGCCCGATTCATAAGAAAATATGTCAAACCCATTTTAGGCAAGATGGAGCATAAAAAAAAAAAAAAAAACATACATACAAAGAGAAAGTTGCCAGAAACTTTCACTAAATCTGATAATGGCTAGATTTTTGTCCCACTTGACTATCATGGCTCCTAGTTCCAAATATACTAGGCCTTATTCATGGTGATGAATGGCTGGAATGGAGAAAGTCTAAGGCTTTCCATTAAATCAGCAGAGTAATGAGGACACTAATGATATCTCAGATTCCTACCTGGCTTCTACAGACTGAATACAGTAGCCAAAATGACCTTAGAATAAGGCAGTGACCTTCAGGCCAGAGACTCAGTTTAAAACCCTGAACCAATGACATAATGAGTATTTTGTGATAATCATTCAGCATGCAAATTATTTTAAAGTCATTAGGAGGTAGCATATACCTACATGCATAACAAGTCCATTTTTATGTTAGCATACCCCAAAGGACTTTCCTGCTGTGTGTTTTATACCACTGCTGCTTTATGTTTTATGTGTTTGCATTAATGTTTTAATTTTCATATACACATCCTTAGGCCATTTTATGAAGGGCATGACTTTTAAAATTCAGTCGATATATTAAATTAATGTAAAATAAGGTCATCTAGCAAGCAGTCCTAAATCAATTCTCTGTGTTCCCTCTGCACACTCAAACCTTCCAATATGGTTTATTTATTATAGGCAATGCAGAAGTAAGATCTGGGCTCTAAACTCTGACCATCTGTCAGATTAACGTGCTTATGCACTGAGTGTCTTTCTTCAGATGATGGATCCTACCACAAGTCTTCCCTAAAAGAATATATCAGTCCTCTCCCCCACAAGAATAAACAAGAGCCAAAACTGATGTATATAAACAATGAATACATAAGTTAGGGCTTGCCCTAAATTGGCCATTATGATTAAAATACACTATTTCATTGTCTCAAAAAAACCTGTCCAATATTATACGTAAAAGGGATGTGACAAGGTATTAGAAAAGAAAAGAGAAATACCAAAAAAGAGGTTAATGTAGTGATTAGGGATAAAGATTCTAGGACCGGAAAATCTCTATCAGACACAATTTAATCATTAACTACAATAAAAGTCTGATCTAGTTATTTTACTCACTTGAACCTCAGATTCCTCAACTCAAACTAAGGACAATAATGATAAGAGTACTTACTACGAGATTAATTATAAGAGATAAAACATCCACATAAAGCATCTCATTCAATATATTTATTATGACTGCTACTACTACTACAGAGATGACTTCAGAGTTGCCATTAAAAACCAAGTAAGGATGTGGATGGCATGCAGTATTTTAAATTCTGATTTAACCAGTCACTATACTAGTCACATACATATAACATTCGCATCATATGGTCACCACATAGTACAGTGCTTCAGAATAAGAATTTAGCTTTAAATCCTAACTTCATCACTTATTAATTAAACTTTAGTCATTTACTTCTTCATATCTTTATAAAATGTATAATGTTATCTCATTTATAGTATTGTTGGGAGGATTAAATAGGTTAATATACATTACACTGTTAGAAAAAAAAAACCTTCTGGTATTTTTAAGCACATGACAAATATTCTCTGTGGTGATTAGCGAATTTAGTTCAGAAAAGAAAATGGCTGAATATATTTAAAAATCCAGAAGAGCAACAGAAGCAGTTTGGTAGTCATTAAAAACAATAATCATTCAAAAATCATACTAATAAGCATTAAAATAATAAGGCTATTATCAGCTCACATAGAACATGCTATTGATCACCACTATCAATAGAACCTTCTCAACAAGCTTGTGATGTAGGTAGGCTATGGATTCTTATCCTCATATTATGCTTCATGAAATTGAAGCTCAGAGAACAGTGACTTGCTGAGCCACATAACAGTGGATGGTAGAGCCTGGGGCTATCATCCTCCTGCTCCAGTGTCCTTTCTATTACAGTGCTTCTTGACTGTCAAAGAACGAAATCCAAAACAAGGCCATTCAACATCCATCCTCACACCAAGGACAATGTGGTCCCACAGAACAGGAGCTTGGTACTTCCTGACTTGATATTCTAGAGAAATTATAGGTGACAGTCATTAAATCTGTATAAATCATAGCATCATTACCACAGAGATGCATTTTCAAACTAGCCAGTTTTTGAGACTGTACTCATGTAAAGAAGATCTGATTTTCCTTTGCTTTTGACACTTCATATTCCCTTTGTCTCTCAAACCTGCTAATGATTATTTGCAGCTGGATAGGGCATTTCGTGAACAGGTTACTTCTTACAGTGTCCATTTGATCTCTAATTTTTCAACCTCTCCAATGAAAAAGTGAATGTTTTCATTTTGCTTTTGATGGCTATTTTCCCCTGGGGCTTAGATAATTCAGGATATTCCTAATTACACACTCCAGTAAGGGACAGTTAGTATACTTCTGGGGCTTCTGGCTTTGCAAACAACAGGTAGAAGCTGTTTAACAGCAGGAGACCATCACCCCGTGGCGATTTTCCTCTACACTCGTTAAAATTCACTGCCATAAGAAGGACACATTATGCAAATATCCAAGCATTAAGACTTTGCTATTTTAAGTTTTGTCATTATAAATGAAAAAAATATATGTGGATACACACCCATGCCAAATATATATACATACATAAACATGTCTTCATTTATAACACACAAAAAAATGGCTTAGTTTTATCAATTTGAAAACCAGACCAGGTAGCATCAATTCCGAATTTACACAGTATGAAGGAGAAAGGAGAAAAAAAATCCCAAAGTCAGTAAACACACAAATCTTTCCATTGACAAGGTGCCCTTTCTCGGCTTCCCTTTACCCCTTCACTTTTTCTTCCCAAATTATGGTCTTCAGACAATTCTGCACATTTTTTCCTCCTGGAGAGAGGTAATTCCTCATGTCTTTTTGGGAAGAAAGAGATCATAAAAGCTCTCAAGCAGGGGGACAGTCAAAATGAATTTATTGAATCCCTAGCCCACAAAGCACTGTTCTAGGTGGTAGGAACTTAGTCTCTCTCCTGTTGTACTGAGGAGGGAAAAGCTGTGACGTTTAGCATCATCACTGCTATAAATGCTATGGACTGAATTGTTCCTCTCCTCAAATTCATGAGCTGAAGCTCTTATCTCCAATAGGATGGTATGTGGAAATGGGTCCTTTGGGAAATAATTAGGTTTAGATGATATCATGAGAGTAGGGCCCTCATGATGGGGTCAGTGTCCTTATCAGAGAGCAAGAGCATACTGTCTCTCTCACTCTCGCTCTCTTTACACTGAGGAATGAATGAGAAGGCAGTCTGTCTATACGCCAGAAACCAGCCATGTAAACCTTTGATCTTGGACTTCTAGCCTCAAGAACCAGGCAAGAACTTGAGGAACTAACAGATAAGTCACTCCCTTCAGTGGTATTTTGTTATGGCAGCTTGAGCTGGCTAAGACAATCATTGACCTTCTTAGGCCTTAAATAAAGGATAAAAAGGCTTTCTTCCCTCATCTCGCAAGCTGTCAAGAAACAAACAAACAAAACAAATTTTGATGTTTTCATAGACCAAATGCATTATGGCGTCATATATGCTTCGGCTCTGAATCAAATTTTCTAGACCAAATGCTTCTTTGGTTTAGAAAATTAAAAAAAAAAAAAAAAAACCTATTAAGCAATTTAGAAAGTTTTTCAACAGTTCGGTATATTCAACACAGGTTTCTCAATTTCACTATTGACATTTTGGTTCAGATCATACTTCATCGTAAAGGCTGTCCTGTGAATTTTAAGTTGTTAAGCATAACTGGCCTCTATGCTTTAGATGCCAATAGCATCCCCCACCTGAATTGTGACAACCAAAACTATTTCCAGACATTGCCAAATATCTCCTGGGGGCAAAATCGTCTCTGATCCAAACTTCCACTGAATACATATAATTGTGTTACACAGGTATCCCATAAGCATGGCATATATAATGACTTTAACATTTATATAATAAGAATTTGTCTCCCTCTTCCTCCCTTCCTCCCTCCTTCTTCTCTCCCTTCTCTTTCTCTTTCTCTCTCTCTCTCTCTTCTCTCTCATACACACACACACACAGCACTGACTTGTAAAAAGAAAGTAAATGAGATAGCAGGGAGCAGAGAAAAAGAATACAAGCCTCAGGAGAGAAAGGCTTCAATGATTTGAGTTCTAGGCCTACCTTCAATTTTAGAGAAGTCCCATAATCTCTCAAACCTCCCCTTTTTTTCATAGAAAATACATACAGTCCCTTTGATGTAAATAATCTTTGATCCTCAATGTACAGATGAGAGGAGTAGAAGGAACATTTGGAGTTTAATGTTCTAAGAAAAATTACATGAGCTAAGTTACATTTGAATCCCAACTATATGAACTGTAATTCTGAGAACAACTTGGCAAGACATCCTAAGTATCTTTGGTAATGCCAGCAACAGATTGGTTGGATGGCTCTGCATGAGAAAATCTCTTTAACACAGCCTGCTCAGTCTGGCTTATCCAATGTTCTGCTTGGGATAACTTTAAATTTGGGAAGGCTCAGAATTTTTCCTTGGTGTCACACAAGCTGTAAGGAGGACAATCCATGGTAAATGCCACCTTCATTCAAAGTTAATCGTTACCAATGATTTCATGCTCCTTTTGTTCTATAATACTGCATATGATTTGAGACATGTTGCCCACAAAACAGAAGTTACAGAGGTTTGGAAGAACATTCTACTCTCTCCTTTGGGGACTTATAACAACAAAAAGGGATCAAAAGGAATGAATTAGAAGTTTACTGTGGAATTTGGATTATAAATGGTCCACTGCAATAGTAACCAAGCGAAAAGTGGAAGAAAAGGAAAGAAAGCCATCTGTGGATATCCAAAGGGCCAAAACATCTCACCATACTCCTGCTGTGCCATATATGCCATAAAATATACTTATTATAAGATTTAGTCATGGTTTACATTTGGAGATCTCCATTGAAAAGGCATATTGGCTTGTAGCTTCGGAAGATCTAGGTAACAGCAGTAGTTGGAATCAGGCAATAGTTCTTGGGATTATGAAGGATCCAAAGAGGAAGTCATGCTGGATGAGAATGTCCTCTTTGTAATGAGAAATAAGGAAGACTATATGAGAACACTTTTTGTTCATAATGATGACCTAGACAATAGTGAAGATGCTATCTCATGCTTCTCAGATCAAAGGAACCAACCTCATTGTCAGTCCAGCCAGAAAAGTTATTCAGAACTATAACCTGAGAACACTGGCTTTAGGAATTAATAGAAGATGCCTCATACAACACTTCAATTATATCAGGCTGCTCTCTTCACAAAAAGATGGAACTCTTCTGTATCTTAGCACCCCTCCCAAGGAGAAGGCAGTAGATGGGAGTAGATAAACAATCTTACCCTGTCTATTCACATCAGCATATTAACCACAGAGAAGCAAGATAAATAAATTCTGGGACCACCTGAAGTGATTTGTTGATCAACTGTGTACATAATTACTGCTTTTGTTTCATTAATTTTAATTACCTATTTTTCTTTTGTTCTTATGCCCTGAGGTGAGTTTTTCATCAAAAATGGCTATGATTTTATGAATATACATGCAAACAAATTAGATCCACTGAATTTGGTAGATCATTTCTCTCCCTTCCCTGCTCTGATGTTAGCTGCTGTTTTCTGAAAGTGATACAGATACTACAGTAACTTGCACAAAGGTATTAATCAGGAGGAAAGGAGTTTTCTTGAATCCAGTAGAGCTTATCATAGAGTACCTCATTATAAGACACTAGGAATCTGTGACCCCAATAATATTGTACCCAAATGATAAAGTATATGTTTAAATGGTTACCCCCTTTTTATACTACATATTGGGGTTCTCTTACAGTTTCTCACAAGAGCCTTTACAGAAAAAAAAAAAGAAGGTAGAGAATAAAAATAAATCATAGCAGTCACTTAGGAGTGCATCAGCCACAAGTAGGCATCCAGACCAATGCAGGCAACCCACTGCTCCTCCTCATTTCTTCTACTGCCTACAGATTATTGTTTCACTTTTGCATACCACAATTCTAAAATGAGGCACTGCATCCTATTATTTTCCATATTTTCATTTTCAAGCAGTTATTATGAAAGTTAAATGTTTAGTTGTAATGATAACAGCCAATTCTGGTGAGGTACTTACAGCAGAACTTCCACATCTTGCTGGAATTTCTATAAATGTATATAACCTCCTTCAAAAGCCTTGTGAATACCAGCAATTGTTGAGACAGTCATCATAATCATATGGAATAATCTGTCCTACCAAAATTATCTTAAATATGGAAATGTTTTCTGCTCAAAGGTGTTCAAAACTGTATTTTTTATAACATTTTTTGTTTTTGTGTAAACTTGTCAGTGGCTTTCTCTAATACTTGTGTTTTTTCCAAAGTTTAAGGATTATTTATAGTTAAAATAATTTCTTTTTTTCCAAGTTTTATTGAATTCTAGCTAGTTATCATAAGGTGCAATATTAGTTTCAGGTGTAATATTTAGTGATTCATTACTTACATACATCACCCTGTGCTCATTATAACAAGTGCCCTCTTTAATACCCATCACCTATATAAACCATCTCCCTGCCCATCTCCCCTCTGGTAACCCTCAGTTTGTCCTCTATAGTTATAAAGAGTCTATTTCTTGGTTTGCCTTTCTTAAAAAAAAATTAAAAAGCACGCTCCTTTAATAAAATGAAAAGAGCTTTGACATATTCAAATAACTAAGTAGCTTAAACAAACTTCTTTCTACATGTACATGACATAAATGAATGAGAATATCTACTAAAAGACAGAAATAGAAGACATTGGTATCTTTAAACCATGGAACAATTTAAAGGTTATTAGGGGTGGGAGAGTGTTTAATACTTTGAATTGCAATCAATTGACAAAAAAAAAAAAAAAATGTTTCGAACCTAGGCTTTAAGTTCCTCTGAGGCAATAAATAAATAGTCTTATCTTTTTTATGTGTGTGTTTGTGTGTCCTTTACATGTTGCCTGGCACACAACAGGTCTAAAATAAATTCTTGAGATTATATGTAAAAGGTCTCTTTGTTGGTTCAGAACCATGGATAGAGGAACAGTTCTTTATTAAATAGGTGTATCATCTCAAGAGGCAAGGGATTTGGTTGCTGATCCTCATCCAGCTTCATATTGGCCTCATTACATGGGCAAATCCATTACCTTCTCTGGGCCTGATTTGCCTGACTGGAAACACAACTCACTGCTTTACCTTTTCAATAGGAAAAAGCTAGAACAGAGAAATTCTGGCCATTCATAGTCAAGGCTAAGCTCATTTTTATCTTCTCACACAGACACACAAATATTTATTTTCTGATATTGCTCTGATGATAAGTTTTACTCCTTTATTTACTTAAAGAAAGATAATAAATGGGAAAAACTGTCTAATACAGTTATTTTATCAATATATCTACTTCCCTACTGTCCTCAGTCCACACTATTAGTAGTGACCACTCCAGAAATTTGATCATTCCATCAGATTATGCCAGAAAGTGAGAATTGTTGTAAGAACTTTCTTTACAACTACTAGAAAGGTGAAGGACAGGTTTGATTTGGTAACCTTATTCAAAGATAATGTTAAAAAGTTCTTCAAAGCACAACTTTAGGAATGAGTGTATTATTAATTTTCTATATTTAAAAAGGCATATTTTTCACACCTTTTTGAGAGCTGCAAGGGGGGGAATAGAAAGTATGCCTTCTCATTTCTTATTACTTTGAAGTATTCTCCATTAATTATTAGTTTTTGAAAATTAATCCCCACCTTTTTTTTTTCTTTTAGATTTTATTAAAACCATAAAGCTATTCTTTAATAGAAAAAGCCACTCTCAGAGTCTGGCACAGAATCTAGAATATAATAGACTTTCAATAAACACTAGGTCTTCTTCCCCTCCTCCAATCTTTCTTTCCTACTTCTATCAGCCAAATTTTGTTCTATACAAATTTTCCCTTGATCTTCTAGATGAAAAATATATCATTTATTGGAACAAGAGCTTAAAATCCTAGCCTAATGTCTGTGGTGTTGGTAGAGATGACTGGCTCCCATATTTGCCACTTCTAAATTTCGGGTCCTGTTTCCCAATTATATTTCATTTTGACTTTGTCACTTTCCCTCTCTCATAACTCATTGCTCTCTGTGTTAGAATTCCTTCTTACATTTTATTCCCTATTTGCTAGAGCCATAAATCTCTATTTGTCCAGATAAATTTGTCCTTATATTGTTATGCACTGCTCCTGAATTTGTGTTGCTCCTGAGTGGTTCTCAACATCCTGAAGCCTGTTCATCCTTACTTGTGATCAAGTGTTACCATCTACTTTTTCACATGGAAATTCACAACCTTGAATATTATCACAGGGAGATGTGATACACTAAAGAGCTTTATCTTTATTACATAGAACTAGTGAGTATAAAAAGAAAGCTCTTCCAAATAAAAATGACAATAATCTACATTTCATAGTTAATGGGAGTGAACTGGCTTTGGGAATAGGTCCCAGGAATACTACCATCACATTATACATAGTTGAGTAAAATTCACCAACACAAGTGCATTAATTAGGGACCATGCAAGAGCACTCGATGCTGAAACATCTAAATGATCTCATTATAAGGCTGTTATGGCAAGGAGCATTAAAATATGGTGCTAATAATGTATACATATGATAGAATGATCCTGAGTCAAAATCTGTGATTAAATATAAGCATTAAGGACCAGCATGTGCTGTGACTTATGTTTCAACCAACTTTAGAAGATATTTACAGGGAAGGATTTCCTGAAATGTGATTTTAGATGTGATCAGGGAGGAAAAGACAGGGGCTAAAGCTATCATCTACCTTTTCTGTTAGTACAACACTGAAAATTTGTCATAAGCATCTGTTCCTTAAATGAAACAACAGAATAAAAATTGGTAACTGAAGCTTGGAAGTTAATTTCAAAGGTTTATTTTACTTTCAGGTTCATATTTAGCAGCTGTCAATTTGTTACCAACAACTATAGTAAAAATCAGCAAAACCTGAGCTCTTGTCCTGCCAAAGAGATGGCGGTTTGTCAGTGTTAGATGTTGTTGCTGTTTTTTTTTTTTTTTTTAAGATTTTATTTATTTATTCATGAGAGACGCAGAGAGAGAGAGAGAGAGAGGCAGAGACACAGGCCTAGGGGGAAGCAGGCTCCATGCAGGGAGCCCGATATGGGACTCGATCCTGGGACCGCGAGATCACGCCCCGAGCCAAAGGCAGATGCTCAACCATTGAGCCACCCAGGTGTCCCAGATGTTGTTTTTTGAAAAACCAACCTCTACTTTAAAAAGACAATACCTGTATTTATTGATTAAAAAGTTCATTTGACCAAAAAAAAGAAACTCCTTTCCTGCATTTTGAAAATTAATATATGTATCAATTAATATTATGTTAATATATTTGGTATATTAATCTATGAAAAAATGTGGGATTTGTTGTTGTTGCAATAATTTTAGGCAATGTTTTTCAATCCTGGATAATTTGACCCCCATGGGGATATTTGGCAATATCTAGACACACTTTTGTTTGTCAGCACTAGGGGATGCTATTAGCATCCAGTGGACAGAGATCAGCGATGTTGCTGAACATCTTACAATACACAGGGCAGTCCTCACAACAAAGAATGATTTGGCCAAACATGTCAATAGTGCCAAGGCTGAAGAACTGTTTCAAAGGAATTGCTCTAATGGACTCAGTAAAGGTGAGTTTGCATTTACAGACTTCCCAAACCATAGTTTCCATCGGGAGTGTTCTGGTGGAGAGCTGCAGGCAGATAGAAACTGGCTGCACTTTAAGTGGGTGCTATTTGAACAACAGTCTTAACTCTTTGGCTTAATTATAGCAAGTACATTTGCACTGGTGTAATTAAGTTTGTGTCAGCACTTATACTGAATGTGTTTCCATGTACAACATTTTATAAATTGGTCATAAAAATGTATCTTTAACTAAAATTGGACGGGAAGTTTCTTTGGATGATAATTATCTTCTAGGTGTACATTAGCTAATATTACACCTAGGCTCCTTCATTCATATCAAACAAATGTTAAAGACTTGAATATCGTTTTATCCCAACATTTACCCCAGCATTTTCTCAAAATAAAGGTATTTTCAGGAACACCTGGGGGGCTCAGCGGTTTAGCTCCTGCCTTCAGCCCATGGCATGATTCTGGACAGTCCCGGGAATCGAATTCCGCAGATGGAGTCCCGCATTGGGCTCCCTGCATGGAGCCCACATCTCCCTCTCTCTGCCTCTCTCTCTCTCTCTCTCTGTCTCTCATGAATAAATAAATAAAATCTTTTAAAAAAAGGTATTTCCAGAAATATATATCTATGTATATATATATATATATAAATATATATATATATCAAATAAATTTAGATTACTCATCTCTCATATAATAATTTTAAGGACTCTACATAATAGAAACAGCCACTTTCAGGCCAGGAATAAGGACCAAAGATCTACATTTTCATGAGTATTCTGTATCAATTATTGAGAAAAAAATACTCTGTATCTAATATTCATTACTTTAAAATATGCCATGTCTCATGTAAAAGCTTTAAGAAAATCTATTTATTTACCTTATTTTAAAAAAGAGCAGAAAATAAGCCAGGGGCACATCAAATACATGTGTATGTTAGGCTTTATAGCCAAAATATATATTATTCTAATAAAATTAATCTTTGGAAAATAATATCAGTAAGAAATTTAAAGAAGACATACTCCACTAATAGCATGGTTATTTTCATTTAAATTAGTAAATATTCAAAATCCAAGATCTTAAAAACTCTCTCCTTCCATTTAGATGCCCAGAGCGCTCGGTCTGTCTGTCTGTCTGCCTCTCTCTCTTTCCCTCTTTAAATTTAACACTTAAATAGCATTTAAAATATGCCTGATAATTGTCTTAATTTTTTACAAGTATTAATTCATTTAATTCTAACAACTCTATGATAGATGTTTATTATCTAATTTCACAGACAACAGAACTAAGGCATGCAGAGGTAAAGTAATTAACCAAGGTATGACTGCTAGTAAGTACAAAGACAGAGCTTGTATCAAGGCAGGCTGGTCCCAGAGGCCTTGCTCTTTAGTCCTTTGTAGGTTTATCACATGCTACCATACATCATATTTATATCTAGGTCTGCCTGAGTAGTGTGGCCTTGGAGGAGAATGTGCATGTGTGAAAGATTTCAGGTCAAGTCAAAGAAAAAGCTGTGAGGAATACCAGAGAAGGAAGGGTGGCCTTATTAGTGGGTCCATCTACAGAGTTGTTTTGCCCAGAAACCTCTTGGAAATAGAAGTCCAAAAATAGATCTGAATTAAAAGCATCTGTCTCCTACTTTCATCTGCTTATGGCATATTTTTTGTACCACTAACAACTTCTTTCTTTTCTATAAGGAGGGGAAGTATAGCAACAGTATTTAAGAGCATAGACTTTGAAGCTGGATTTCTTGGAATCAGTTCCTAAATTCGAATTGCTATTACTATATTTCTATTGCATTTCTTGAATGTTGAGCAGAGATAATGCTATGTTTCCTTCTTTCTGGGCACATTGTCAGATCACATTTCCCTATCTCTTTCTATATAAGTGGGGCATGTTGCTAGCTCTCAACAATAATACAAGAGTGGAAATGAGGTGTGACAGCTCTAGCCCAAAATTCATAAAAGCAAGTGTACCTTGTCTGTGCTTTCTTGCTTGCTTTGTTTAACATCTGGATGCAGAAGATCTGGAGGATGCAATGAAGGACTCCAAAACGTTAAGAAACAGCGGACCCCAAACATGAAAGAAACTTGGGTCTTTTAGCTACTTCATGGAATAAAGCTTCCACCTTGACATTGAACTATGCTTGATTATCGTGGGATCCAGAAATAGATCTTTATTATACTAAGCCACTGAAACTTTGAGTTTTTTCTTATAAACAGCTAGCTTTTATTATGGTGACTAATATGAATGTGTACCATCATGGGGTCAAAATGATCAGCTTCTTAAATTCCAGATCACTTTGGTTTACCATAGTTTTACTCAATCTATGTTCCTTTTCAGAAGAGCTTTGACAAAGTCTCATTATCTATAAATCTTTTTCTACTGTTAATACCCTGTCCTATCACCCAATCACTTTAACATTTCTGTATAGTTTCAGATTTAAAATGTTAAAATTACTTACTAAAGACACAAGTTTTTACAGCAGTTAAATGTTGATTTGTGAACCTGTGAAATGCCAGTAACACTGGTGTAAATACCCATAGTCTATGTAAAATATATTGAAATTATCTGCCATAAAACCTGACTTTATCACTGTTTGATTGAGCTACCTGAAATGAATGAAACAAATAATATGGCTCATGTGGTCATAATTCTGATTTAAAAGTTATTTTTAATCCCTAACATCCCTTTCTGTAAATATTATTCTGCTGACAATTAACAAGGAAATCTTTGCTTTGCTACACCCTCACCAGATTAGTGAATAAATCTAAGTACTGAGTCTTCATGCCAATGTTTCAAGAATGGTTCCCTTCTGCTTATAAATTGCCAAAGAGATCTAATTTGGAAGGATAAGGACCTCTTAAAAAAGTACTTGGAAGAAATGTTATGTTCAGGATTTCAAATATGAATTCATTGTGTTCTTTTAGAAGTTATGTCTTCAAGGTCCTCTGTTTGTGCTGGTTCAGTCCCAAAAAGGACAGGAACAATTTGTGTATTACTCAGAACTGACAGATGAATAGATTCTCCTATAACCTTTTCATCTCCAAATGTCCCAAACAGTTTAAAAATTAAAGGATTATTGATTGATTGGGCCACACTCCTTGTAATCTTGACAGTAAGAAGCTCAGGAAAATTTCCCTTGCAGTCCATCATGAGTACTTTGCATAAAGGCTGAAAGAACACAGAGTACTTCTTCTGGACTGTCATTTAACCACCCATATTCGTAGGTATATAATATTTATTATTTTATTGGGAAGACATAAGAAATATCTATTAATCTGTTTTAATGGTCTATTAAAAAACACAATTTGGAAAATCACAATATTGTCCAACTACAATTTTTCAGATAATTGCTTAGCTCAAACATGTTTTTAAAATGGGTTATTCATTAAAAAATAAAATAAAATAAAATAAAATAAAATAGGTTATTCAGTAATTGTTTACTAATTTCCCAGGTGTTTTGATGAATGTTTTGCACACAAAGACAGGTCAGATGGGGGTCTTTGAGCTTAAATTATGCAAAATAATGATAAAAAAGGAAAGAGATATTTCTAGAGGTAAGTAAAGCTTACATACATTAAAGCATAAAATCATAAGTAATAAAATCATAAAATCATTGGTTGAATTTGTGTTTTAAAATGTGACAACTCAAGGTAATAAATATCACACCTAAAACCCAGAGACCATAAACACTGCATAACCTGAGAAATAGCTGTTAGCTAGAATCCTTGACCATATGTCTACAAACTCATGTTAGATAAAAAGAAAAAGGCTAAAGTCTTGGCATTCCAAGGTCAAAATGTAGGTATATTCTAATTAGTGCCTAAAATAAATTTGCCATCTTTTCCACCAACACTATTTCTTCTTCTTCTTTTTTTTTTTAATCACAAGGGTTAGTGAAGAAAGGATTTCAGGACTACTAAAAAATTGTTAGCACTTTTATCTTGTTAAAATCTAAACATGCAAATACATTCTTCTTAAAAAATACTGGTAACATAAAATTAACATGAAAGTATTTTTTAGCTAGCATAATTTCATATTATGTATAAAGATCGTGCTCAAAAAATAAGTACAGTTTGGTAGTAAATGATCAAATGTAAAGTCTTCTAGAAAGAAACATAGCAAAACTTTTAAGAGGATTATAACTCAGCAGAGTAGGAAGGGGATATAGATTTGACAAAATATTAGAACAGCAACAGAAGCTTAAATCAACTCTAGTGTTTATTTTATATATGAAGGAACTGAACTCAAAGAGAATGAAATCACCCGAACTCACAGAATTAGTTTGTCAGTGGATTTTGGATAAGAACATGGTTGAGTCTCATCCTGAGCTCCTTCACACTATACAGTTTGTACATGGAGGATGTTCAGATAATGTATTCTAACTGACTTTTCTGTTTTCCAAAGTAAACAGCATAATAATCGTAAATGAAACAGTAATAGATTACAGGGCGCCTGGCTGGCTCAGTTGGTTAAGCATCTGACTCTTGATTTTGGCTCAGGTCATGATCTCAGAGTGGTGATATTGAGCCCCACTTAGGCTTTAGGCTCAGTAGAAAGTCTGCTTAAGATTCTCTCCCTTTGTCCCTCTGTACCTCTCTTTCCCTCTCTAAAAAAAAAAAAAAAAAAAAAAAAGAAAAAAAAAAAGAAAAAGCAAGCAAGCAAGCAGGAAAGAAAGAAAGAAAGAAAGAAAAGAAACAGTAATAGATTAGTAGAAAAAGGTTATAAACATCAGAAGTGTGTTCTAATCTTAAGTCATTGATTAACATTGGAGCTTTTAACTTTAGAGTACTAATTTTTATAAAGGAGATAATAAATATTCATTTTGTCCAACTCATAAGACTGCAGAGTCCACAGAGACATCATGAAAATGCTGAATATTGTAAATTATTATCTCTCATTATTACAGTGTTTGAAATTAAACATTATTTATTGTTAAAAGAGAGAATGTATTTAGAGGAATGAAGGCTGTTTACTATAACTTTTTAAAAAAGCAGATATGCAATCATAACACATAAATGAATTAAGGATGCTGCATTATACATTTTATATGTTATATGCTTTTCTTAAGGATACATAAAACTTGCTTCATGGATATCTTCTAATTTCAAAGACAATTTAGTCTGAAATGTATATGGCTATTTTTAATCTCAAATGTATAGACAATCATCATAAAAATCATTTGAATTTTGACTTGATATTAACTAAGGCACTGTTGGTAGCAGCGTGCTGCTTTAAACAACATCATCATCATTTTCTATTGATTTAGTTTCTCTTCTTTCCAACTACTCCAAGCTTGAACATTAAACTCTCGTAACAATTTTTTTTGGTTGTCAAACATTTAGTTTCATTTCCTTTAATTTTTCTTTTCAAATACAGATTCACAAGAAATTGCAAAAATGTACCAGGAGAACCTGTGCTCCCCTCACACATTATTTTCCAATGACTATATTCTGCATAACTATAGTTCAATATCAAAATGAGGGAATTGATAATGGTAAATTCACAGGGCCTTTGCCAATTTCCTCAGTTTCATATGTACTCTGTATGTGAGTGTGTGTAGTTCTGTGTAATTTTATTGTATGTGTAGATAAATGTAACTACCAAGAGAGTACTCTCACCATGAGGATCCTTCTTGCAACAAATTTGGAGCCACATATACCCTCCTCTCCACAAATCTATCCCTAACCTCCGGCAAGCCACTAATCTCTTCTTCATCTCTACAATTTTGTCATTCTAAGAATGTCATATAAGTAGAATCATATAGTATGTCATTTTTGAGATGGACTTTTTTCAGTCAGTATAGTTCCCCTGAGATCCGTCTCACTGTTGTGTGTATCAATACTTTGTTCCTTTTTATTACTGCACATTATTCCATGGGTTGGATGTACCACTGCATATTAACTTTTAGACAAGTTGATGTTTGTTTTTTACTCCCAATATATATAGCATTGTAAGAATCAAAACATTGGCTAGTAAAAATCTACAATATAAAGAACCAATTCTTCATGTACTGTATAAATAAAGATGTTTAAGAAGAGAGAACATGCTTCAATAATGTTTGAAGAAAATAACATTCTAAAACAGGTTTTACCTAAAATAGAACTTGGTTTCTAAGACCTAAAAATGAAACACATCCTATGTAGCGGCTTAATTTGTAGCCACAAATATTGTGTCTATATCCCAGAAAGAGTTCTAAGCATTTTACTATTAACTTTAGTACTTACTTTGATTTATTTTTTTATGAGACAAGGTTAAATTATTCAATGTAATAAGAAATCTGCTATAGAAAATAGTTAGCTTTTTCATGGTTGATTATTATATCACTGTCTTTGCAAAACATGAAATGTATTTTTTAAAAGACTGGCTGTAGTCCGTAGTGTAACTTTGTCATGATTATAATATTTGTCTTTCAGATATATCCTGAAGATAGTTTGATTAAACCAATTGTTAATACACATTCAATAAAATATCATATAGCAATTTGGAATGATGATAATAGTACCCAATGACAGGGGATATATTCCTGAGCTGTTTGTAACTGACATAGAAGGTAACAAGATAGTTTATATAATATAAACTTATTTTTGTAAAACAATGCATATACATGCATAGATTTGGAAGATTATATATTTACTGCGTAGTAAAAATACAAATTAAAAAAATTAGCTACTATTTGTAATATTACTCTTGAAATGCTCTAAAAGTGACTTAAACCCAGTCTGACAAGATAACTATTCTGGTTTAAGAACAATATTTTCAGAGCACCTGGGTGGTTCAATTGGTTGGGTGCATGCCTTTGGCTTGTGTCATGATCTCAGGGCCTGGGATAGAGCCCCATATCTGGCTCCCTGCTCAGCGGAGCCTGCTTCTCCCTCTCCCCTGACCCTGCTCTCCTGCTATCTCTCTCTCAAATAAATGAATAAAATCTTTAAAAAAGAAGAATATTTTCCTTTTGATACAGGGTCAGTGTTTCTTATACAATAATATTCTTTTCTTTTCTTTTTCTTTTTCTTTTTTTTTTTTTTTTGAGGGAGGGCAGGGAAGGGGCAGAGAGAGAATCTTAACAGGCTCCACGACCAGCATGGAGCCTAAAGCAGGGCTCTATCTGACAACCCTGAGATCATGACCTGAGCTGAAATCAAAAGTTGGATGCTTAACCACCTGAGCCATTCAGGCACCCTTTATTTCTTTTTTCTTATTCAGTTGTACATAATTTAACTAGTTACCATGTTTGATTTATCCATTTTCATAAAAATAACTCAATTATTGTAGTTCATATCTATTATCAACAGAAGTAATGGCTGGATAACACTGATTAAACCACATTGCTTCAAAACCAAAACTGCAAAAATGAATGTCTTTAACAATTTAGTTTCTCTAAATATATCAAGTGCAGCCTTTTCCAAACTAGTGGTTGTGCATGCTCCAGAATACTGGAGCCTCACTTACAGCTTAAGTTTTCTTCTTCCTTTACTAAACTGCCGTGAAACTGCTCAGCCAGTTACCATTCTTTCCTCTTCTTGTTTTGTAACAAGGTTAGTGATATTCATAAACTGTGGCATATTACTGATAAATATTATATACACAGTTCTGGGTAGACCTTTCCGTCTTCTGCCCCTATTGTGACATATAAAAAACATGAAATCCATGCATCAGTTGTTATTGCCATCAGTAAAGCTTGCAATTTATGGTGCCACTGATATCTCATTTTCTTTTAAATTAGAAGCTTACCTTTTATACATTAAGCACCAGCACTGGTATTTCAAAGGTATCCATTATAAAACTTTCTCAATTAATAATAAGATACTCAATAATGGGGTCAATTACTGGTATAATTTTCTTTTAATATTTTATATTCCTTATCATTCTGTGACCACAAGTGTATCTCAAGGACATATTCTCTTTTAATTTGGAAAAAAAAATGTTGAGTAATTTGAAAGTACTTGTATGAACCATTTTGAGAAAGTAAATGTGGATCCTACACTTTTGATAATACCACTATAGCTACTAACATTAGTAATAGCTAATACTTAAATAGTGATTACTATCTGCTATGTATTTTAACTTCTTATATCTTAACAACAATCCTATGAGTTAAGTGACTTGCTCACCAATTTAATTGGCCTTCCAATCAGCATTTGGGGCCAGTATTGTTGGACCCATATAGTCTGGCTCAAATTAAGTAGTGGTAGAATGGACATCACCAAAACTTACCAAAATGTAAGTTAATTTGGGACTTATCTTCATTGGAATTTTGTGTTCCCAAGGTTTCACATTTTGAAAGTTGCCTATACCTACATTAATCGCCCATGGCTTATCTTGAGAGCCATAAATAATTCACAAGTTTTTTTTTTTTTTTATCAGCTAATGGAAGACTTCAGCTATCTTTTATGATATTCTCTTGAAGCTTTAGGCATCAGTTCACCATATTGTGAGCTAACCTTAGAGGCTACATATCGCATACAAACTAAAGAATACAAATTCATAATCTCTAGCTATCCTTATGGCAAGGGTGGCCTACAAATTTTCCTTAAATTGTATTAAGAGTTTGAGAATTTGGGTGTCTGGGTGGGGTAGTTCAGTTGGTTAAGCATCTACTTTCGGCTCAAGTCATGATCCCAGGGTTCTGCTACTGAATCCCACATTGGGATCCCTGTTCAGCAATGAGTCTGTTTCTCCCTCTCCCTCTGCTCCTCTGCCCACTTGTGCTCCCGTGCGCTCTCTCTCTCTTTCAGAGAAAAAAAAAAAAAAAGAAAGAAAGAAAAAGAAAGTTCAAGAATTTATTTCAGCTTCTTTACTTTCCAACCCTCCAATGCGAAAATAACATTAAGAGCCACAATTCATATATAATTCACAGACCAGAATCCTAAAGATGTGGCATTTCTCTTTGAAAGAATGTTTAAGAGTCAAAACACCTGGATTTAAAAACAAACAAACAAACAAACAAAAAAACCTGAATTTGAATCTTATCTTTATGACATTGGGTAAGTTACTTAACCTCTCTGAGCTTTCTTTAGTTTACTCAGTTTAGAAAATTTATGGTATTTTTCATGACAATGGGTTTTTCTAAGATATTTATACAGGAATTCAAGATGAATTTGCAGCTCATTTAAAGATGTCTATCTGAAGTCTACCCACAGACTAGCCCAATTTAGAGGGATTTGTCTGAGTGATCTGCCATTTTCCTTGCTGTTCATTAAAGGACAACAGTTAACTTCAAATGTTTTTAAACTTCCTGAAAACAACTTTAAAATGACAGAGTGCAATGTCTAAAACTTCACTCTGTGATCAGTTTGAGGCCATCTCTGAGAAGAACAGAAGTGTCATCAAATTCATATGGGTTTGCAGACGAAGGGTTTACACAGAGCTACTCTCTGTGTCCATCAAGAGAGCAACTGGATAATCTGTAGAAGGTTTTTTTTTCACCTGGACAGTTAAAGCCTCAAATATATCCTGGACTGAAGTTCAGTCCATGCATAATTAAAGCCATTCTTATTCTGTATTCTATAAATATGCAGAGGATGCAAGATGAGAACCAAACACATTCCCCTGGAGAAGCTATTTGGGTCCAAACAAACCTCATCAGAGATCACTTCAAAGATCAATTCTTCATGTCCATGGAATCAAGTTTAAATGATTGTGTGTGATCCGGTCACTCCCTGTTCTCTGCTACAATATGCATGATCTTTGACTGCTCATAATATAACAAACCACAGTGTTTCGATAGCAATTTTGCATTTTGCGCTAAACTTCAGCGGCCATTCACATTTTATAGGCTAATGGTCTATTATTCTGCATATTTGTAGTATCAGTTCTTAACTTTGCTATCAATACTAGTGTTCTGTTTAGATAGTGAGGAGAAATAGGCTTTATAAAATATTTACAAGTTTGTACATCACAGGAAAAAGGTAATCTTAGAAACACAGCCTTTTGCACTGGCAGTACTTTAGAATCTTACCTCTTCTTCCTTTCCAGCCAGGCATTTCCATAATTATTTCTTATCTTGTATAGACTGAGTAACTGGCATTAATTATGCCCGAATGAATATTTTAGAGGAAAGAGAGAAATATTTCCTGATAATGGAAATGTACAGTGATCCAAATTTTTCTTTCTGTTAGGACAACTAATAGTATTAGTGATTTAAAATATAATATTAACATAGTTTCTATTCAGATTCTAGAGCCAGTAGAAAGGAAGATAAAGGCAGGATATAACATTGGTGATACTGTGTGCAGTCAATTTCTCAAATGCCATTTCTCACTAATCTGTGCTTATGGTAGAATAACTCCCCAAGTCACTGACATGTTCTAATTACTGTGGCTGAGAAATGTCTTTGTTCTATAATGCTAAAGCATTCTTACTTACAGTTCCAGAGAAGTTCCCTAACACCATCAAAAATGGTATGGCGAAGAATGGATGCTTATATCTTGTCAAATTTTAGTTTAGAATGTCATCTAGGATGCTAGTCACATTTTGTGAATCTCTGGATCAAATAATTTTCCATGGTTTCTTTCTAATATATACCATCCTCACAATCAAGAAACCACAGATATATTTAATAATGTACAATCAGTACAAAGTGAGACAAGATACAGAATTCAGTACTACATAATGTACATAAACATTTCATTTATACAGTGTATCTATATTCCCTCAACTAGTAAATTTTGTTTAATATTGTTCTTTATTATCCTATTTCTCTACTTTTAAGTGCTTCATCAAACATAACATGCACAGAATTTTCCGAGTAGAGTCACTCTCAGAAAATTGTACTGCATTTGATGAATATAATTTCAAATGGAAAAAAAAGTCCATAAGGTCAAATAGCCAATGTTGGTTTTCTGAGGAGCATAACGGTGAAAATACCTTGTCGGTTATTGTAACATCTAGGAAAGGGTTATTGAAAGCATAGTGGACACTTGTCTGGGACTCTGAAATTCTTTCTGGGGACTCATTCTTACCTGCCTATTAACTCATCAGTTGACATGTACACTTTATTAGGTAGATTCTTTGGGGTATGGTTACCTCATCTAAAAAGGAAAAGTTGTATTAGACAGTCTACAGGGCAGCTTCCAGCTTAAAAATTGATAAGTCAGAGGCATCTTTTAATTCATTTAAAGTGTGGTGATGTCTTTGAGGTTTATATTAAAGAGACTAAAGTAATGAAAACTTTCCCCTCTCACTCTATTACTATTTTTATGACGTTTTGCTTTAAAAAGGTGTTACTTTTTCATTAATCTCCAAAGCTCACATTTTCATCTTTGATGCCTTCCTTCTAAAGATGTTATCAGTGGTAAGCAGTATCCTAATTCTCTCTTGGAAGCTTCCCCCCACTCCTTGCATATTTTCTTTCATCCAGTACAGACATGATTGGAGCTATTTCTCTATTCCAGACACAATTCTCCCCTGGGATTTTCATCAATAAATAAAGAGACATGCTGCTATCACAGCTGCTCAACACCTACCAAACCCCTCATTAGCTTGTGGACTACAACATAAGAAAATGAAGATATTTTAAATGCCTTATTCAAAGTCTAGTCACAAAACTGCACTTTGCATTTCAGCATTCCAAGTTAAAGGATATAAAACTCAACTTTATTTAAAAAAAAAAAAACTGCAACAAAGGAAAAGGTACAGATTCATAGATCTTTTGTTATTTACATCCATTTTGTGGCAAATGATAACATGCAAAATTAATCTTTCTGTACATATTTGTTAACTTTTAAATAGAAAAAGAAATCTTAATGGATTATTACACCGAAGTTCTTGTCTACTTATAGTCTTTACCCAGATGTACCAGAAGTTTCAAGACAATTCCTTCTTTCTCATTCTGTGGTAAATTTCCTATCTTCCCTGTGCCACTATTCACCTGATCCACATGGATTTGGTTTGAATAAACTCCAAGGCCTCAGATCATCCATGAGGCACTGCCACCAACAAAGAACAATTTAAAATACTGTAACTTCAGGTTTCCTGAGGTTTTTATAAAGACTCAAAAGAACAAAGAACCTAGCAGCTGGTACATATATTCATATGAAGTCATACATTGTTAGGAAAATAATAGTCCATCAGAATCATTTAATACAGGTCACATATTCTATAGAATGAGGCCTTGGGGCAAAGTGACCTGTCTAAGGTCATGCAGCTGGCTAGGGGCACATGCAGGAGAGGAAGGGTGCTCTAATGTTTTACTGCAACACCATCCCTACTGCACCACACAATCTCACAAAACCTCCTTTATTTTCCCATCATCAATTTATCCCTTTTAATTCTTTCCAGCCTCTTAAATGTCCATAGCTTAACTGAAGAAATGCCATTCTCTGGAAGCAACTATGTTTCCAAAGGCAACTCAATGATTTTTTAAAATATATATACACATAATTTTTCAACCTGTTTATTTTGCTGCCCAGCTTTGGGCAAAACCATCACTCTAGACATTTGAAGGTACCAAAGAAGCAGCCCTTTATTATTCAGGACATCATTAAGGTACAATGATCTAAAACAACAACAACTATAGACTTCCTTTGGTATGGATCATGTTAAAATATGTGCTTTGTATGAGGTCGCAAGGTTCAAATTTTACTTGGTCTCATGTGCTCTGAAAATGTTACCTAGTTATGCTGGATGATTTCTTTCTTCTGAAGAGCACTCTTGGGTATGTGATTGGTTGTCAGTATTTATATTCAGTGAGTTTTAGAGCATAATTATATCTCCAAAGACAAAACGTGTACCTTTGGCCCCAGAGTTACAGAAGAGCAAAGAGTGGCTACCACTCCCCAGCGGCTGTCCAAGGATAGAATGGTTGCTGCATTATCAGAACAAAGACCCAAGAGTGATCAGATGGAATAATTACTCCTTTTTGTGCCACCTTGGAAATGGTTCATAGAACTTTCAATTAGCTCTTGTTATCAAGACCCATCATTTCTCACAGAAATATATTTAGAGGACAACTTGATTTCACATGAGTTGGATGAAATAAAACAAAATTCAGATGTCTGGAGAGACTGAAACCAAAGTCCATTTCACATATCCATCACTGGTTCTGGATTTCATTACAAGGACCTCAGTCTAAGGATTTCTGCAAAGACTTTTTAAAACTAGCATTTTAGAAACATTCTTTTTAGAAACCAAAAAGCAAAGGTAACTTGCATCTGAGAATGTTAAAGGCTTATGGTTTATACAAAGAAACAAAACAAATATAAGAAGGAAATGCATGTGTGCCTAAGTAAGATTATCTCTCTCTCTTACAAATACTCTCCCTCTGACATTAACTAGTGAATAATGAGTATATTAGTATCTTCATTTAAATTTTCTGGTACAAGCCAAACTGTTAATGCTATTTTAATGAAGGATTTGTCCACGAATTCTTTCCAAGAGTGGCACAAGATCATGCATTCACTTTTTTATAATATTTTAATGAAGGATTTGTCCACGAATTCTTTCCAAGAGTGGCACAAGATCATGCATTCACTTTTTTATAATTTATGATATCACTTTGAGGTATAGGAACAAGTACATTAATGAACTGAATGATACGAGATGGCCCACTTCTCTTTTCCCAAAAAAGAGACACATTTCTCCCTGAGAGACTGCACTAAGTGCAATTTATTCTCTTTGTCTGGACAATCTTATAAATAACAGTGGAAAATTCGTCCCAGAAAATCAGTCTTTAAAACACTGTAATTTTATTACTGTTTCTGAACAAATTTTTTCAAACATCCCTGCAGTATATCTTCTATTACGAATCACAATGTCTGAAATGAGAAAGTAGATGAGGGAAGAACCCATTAAGAGGCAGTTACTGTACTGCTGGACTCAGCTAATAATCCCTTTATTTTTCATTTTTATTACTGTATAGTTTATGAATGACAATCTACTCATTGCCTATTGTTATAAATATTTTGATTTAGCAATGGGGATATCCATCAATAAACAATACCTACCAGAAGCCTTCTGTAATACTTAACAGCCCATGAATGTATATCCTATCATTTGCTGCCTACTAGATGTATTTCTTGGGAATCTAGATGAACTCTTCATCTTAGCTGTAATAACAGCTTATAGACACTGCATCGTTCCTGCTCTTTTAACTGTTTTATCTACTGTCTGAAATTATAATGAATAAGCCCCATTAATTTTTCTATTATGAAATATTAGTCTTCTGAGCTATTCATATTCTTTCAGACAGATGAGTCTTGACCTAAAACATGGAAGAGAAAACTGGAATTGTGAGTCTGAAATTTTCTAACAATAACAAGCAGTAACCAATGTTTTGGCAAGAATTGTGAAAAGCCTGCCGATAGCAATACACAATTTTCTGAGTGTAAATGGAGAAAGCTGAGCAGGCTCTGTTCAGTATAACCCCTCTAAAAATCTCATAGCTTTTATTCTCCCACTTTCCAACATTAATGTAAAAAACATCCAATATATCAAAGTTTTGTGGCAATCTACAACGCTATCATTTGGTTTTCTCCAGACCTTTTCTAGAAGAAATAAATATGACCCAGATACAATGAATGAAATAGAATCTTGGTGTACAGAACTATGGTTTTCAGAAGTAAGAACAACTTTAGAAAACTAAACTTTGAATCATTGCTAAGAATTTTCTGGAGATCCATGAAACTTGTATTAGGTTAGCAATGTATTGTGCCCCCCTCTTCTTTTCCTTTCTCTTTTTATCCTTGCTTTTTTTTCCTTTTTATCAGCCCACACTAAATAAGAATATGCCACCTAAAAAGTGAAGATAAAGTATTTACCTTTGAATGGCCCTTCTTCCTTTTTGCCCTGGTCTTCTCTTTTTACTAGGTCTGCTCTGGTTTTATTCCCGTTGCTAATGTTCACTGACTAATTTCTGAGACCAGTATCATAATGTCCTTTCAAGATGTATAATGCTGCATAAAATCAGTAAACAAATAGTTATTTGCTTTCTACTCCATCCAAGGTACTGTGCTAATATGCTATGCAAAGAGAAAAAAAAAATGCTCACTGCCATGCAGTAGATTAGACCCTAATGAGGAGCATAGAAATAAAATAATCACAAGGTAGGTCAGTGATTCTCAACCTGGCCTATACAACAGGATCACCTGTGGGGGACTAAAAACTATTGATGCTACTTGGATACATTAAGCTAGAATCTGACATGGTTAATGATGCCTACAAAACAAATGATAGAGACAGTAGCACTATCAGAGCTCAGTGGAAAATGTTCTAAAGGAGTTCTTACATGTAAGTAGCACATCAAATATCTTTAAAGGGCAAAGGTCCAGTGAAGCTTTAAAAATCCATGTAACTCCAGAGACGACGCATTCATACTGTAAAACCTATTCACTGAGTGCTTTCTTCTCACAACTTGCATCATCTGAGTTACAGAAGATACTCCATGTCTCAGTGAACTA
This sequence comes from Canis aureus, assembly GCF_053574225.1. Taxonomy (NCBI): domain Eukaryota; kingdom Metazoa; phylum Chordata; class Mammalia; order Carnivora; family Canidae; genus Canis; species Canis aureus. Next base: position 54,649,755 of record NC_135621.1, read on the forward strand.
GATTCGTTAAGAAAGGAGGATGGATATATTATCTGTTGACATATAATAAATCACCACAAAACTAAGTGGCTTGAAACTACTATAAACATGTATTATCCACACCTTTTCTGTGGGCTTGTAATTCAGGAACAGCTAACTGAGCAGTTCTAGCTCAGACTCGTGAGATTGCACCAAAGAGTCTCACTGTGGCTAGAACTGGCTAAAGCTTTGAACAGAAGGAACGATCTACTCCAAGATGGTGAACAGCACTCATCACAGGGTTGGCATCATGCTGTTCTTATTTTTTTTTAAAGATTTTATTTATTTATTCATGAGAGACACCGAGAGACAGAGAGAGAGAGGCAGAGACACAGGTAGAAGGAGAAGGAAGCTCCATGCAGGGAGCCCAACCTGGGACTCGACCCTGGGTCTCCAGGATCATGCCCTGAAGGCGGCGCTAAACTGCTGAGCCACCTGGGCTGTCCCCTTCATACTGTTCAGTTCTTTGTGATTGCAGTTCTCCTCTTCGCTATGCTTATGCTTAATTTTTTCTTAAGTTGTGTTTCTTCTCACCTATGATGTCTGAGATCAACAAGTGTACTTTTACTCAATAAATAATTATAGAATACTTCCTGCCTGCAAAGCACTGTGCCTCTTATTTTTCAGTCTCAAGGACAGCACAAATTAAAGCAGAAAAGAGTTGTATTCAAACACAGATAATCTATCTGGTGTATTTTATGATAGATACTATACACAAAGTAATCAAACGTTACAGTAAGTGAGAGGAAAGGGAGATTAATTCCAAATGAATGACTATAAGAGGAATTAAAAAAATAAATTAGTATTGAACTTATACATTGAGGATAAATGTGAGTTTTGAGACACAAGAAGGGGAAGTAAAAGCTATTTAACCGGAGTTTCTTTTCTGGGACCATTGATACCACTGTTATCCTATCTCACATGTTTGGCCTAATTAATATGTTTATAAGATAAAGAATAGATATTAAGTAGGAGCTGAAAGATGAATATACGGATTTTTTTAAGTAGTCCCAAGAGCCATGATGATGAGTGAATATGAAGAAAGATTAGGGAAGACAGGACAAATAAGTTCATCCTTGATCATAAAACTAAATACAATGCCTTTGGTAACAAGTGAGCAAGGTGAGGAAGGTGTTGCTAATTCACAGGATGTGAAAGAGTATGAATTTTAAGTGGAGTGGAAACAATCACTGTGTTTTGTTGGTTTATTTGTTTACTTGTTTGCTTAACTTCATGGCAATACTTAGTAATCTGGGAAAGGACTAGAAAGAGTGAACAGAATAAAGTCATAGAGATTAAAAATGGCCGGATGTCAATGGAAGAAAGAATTGAAGGTCCAGAAAGGGCAGCCCAGAGGATAAAAACGAAAGATTTTCTAAGCCTGAAAGGGTACTACGGACAGCAAAAGTAGGAAGAGCTGGAAGAGCCAAGGTTGCAGTGCAGGAAGGAGCTAACAAATCTATTGTCAGGCCTTCTGATAACTGACTTACAGTAATAATTGAGTTCTTAGGGTCAGAGTCAGCGTGCTTAGATGGAAGTCAAAGAGAAATAGCTATTTTCCTCAAGTTTTACAAAGTTAACAACAGCAAGTTAAATTGGCCTAACTTTTCCTTCACAACCTAGTATAGGAAACACAAATTCTGAAAAACCAACAATCAAACCAGCTCTACAGCTTTTGACTTGGGTCTTCACATTTTTCAATGTGTCCTCTGTTATTTCTGAACTTTATTTTTGTACCAAGGTCTGTGTTTGAAGGACTCAGGCACCTTTAGACCAGTCGATAGTTCCGCTTCATAGCGTAAGTGTAATGTTGAAATTCCATTTTTATCTACTATTTCTATATTCTGGCTTACTCTAAACAGTATGCTAATTGTTGTCTTGTCTATTGGCACACAGGTATAATCACATATGCAAGTTTACCCTAGACATCATGGAGATTCCACTTCTTATTCAAAAATTATAGCAAAATGTTGTGAAAGTCCATGTTCCTAGGATGAAAAGATTAGCTCTCTATGTGTCATCTTTGTGGATGGAAGACAGGAGCAGATATACATCCTATTATTTGTGCTATACTATACACACTATACTTTCAAAATGGCATTTCAAACAAAAAGCTCAAAAATCTTCTTATTCTCCTTTTCCTCCTTCTCCTTTTTCTCCTCCTCCACCATTTCCTCCTCCTCTTCTTCCTTTTTCCTTTCCCCCCTCCTTCTCTTCTTCCTCCTACTTCTTCAGCCTTTTCTCCCTCTTCTCCCTCTTCTTTTTCTTAGAGCTGAAAGCTGCTCAACAGCTTCATCTTGAAATTAGGCTTTCTTAATCCTAACAGAGCAATGACTGGAACGGTGTTCTGGAGAAAAATAATTCTGAGTGTCACAGTGCTTAGGAAATAATAAATATGAATTTGAGAAAGAAAACATAAGGACAATACTGTGTGAAATGTTTCACAAAACATGTCTCACAAATTTTCAAGTTTCTAGTAATGGGATATATAGCTTCCAAACCAAAGACTACTAAAGTGAACCTAAAGCTGCTTACAGAGACTCCACATGGGACAGCAACTCCCAACAGCCAGCATTGATAAAAGACTACAATAATGTAAAATGCTGAAATTATACAGTTAATTTTTAAAAGCAGCATTCAAAATTGTAGAGATGGTATAATCTATAATTTAAAATATGAACAGAAATAAATAGATCTATTTGGAGTGATAGTACTGTCTTTCTCCTTTTTGTTTTCAAAAAACTGTCTTTCTTCTTTTGTTTTCAAATTTCCTTTAATAAAAAATGTATTGATAAAATAAAAATGTAAGAAGTGTGTGTGTGTGTGTGTGTGTGTGTATGTGTGTATCTCTGTGTATGTGTAAGACATCCAAAATGGGGTAAAAGATACAAAAGATAGCCTTCTAATTCAAGTGCAGATATTGGTTCTGTTAGTCCTTCCAGGTTTCCTAGTTGCTTATTTCTGTGAGCTCAGACAAATTAGACCACTGACTAATGTGCTACTCCCCGGTAGCAGTGAGAATATTAACCTTTAAAAGGTGCCTTAAAAATGAGAAGTGTTACATGAATTGATATTTTAGTTGTGTGCATGTGTATAAACCTTTCTGGATATGGCTTGGCATTTGGTTGGGTACTTATTTTTGGCCACTCAATGTGTATATGGATGTGTGTAATTTCATGTATGTGAATAAATCTTGGCATTTGGATTATTTTTGGCCAAAGAGTAGGTGTGAAATTATATACACATGGAGGCAAAAAATAGCCAAATGGCAATCCAATTACATAAATGTAGTCTGGCACACCAAAAAATAAAAATCTGGATTAGTTATCATAAAATCAGAGTTTTAATCTGTTATTCTTACAACAACTATTACTTTTAGCATATTGCTACTATAACCACTTATCTCTATTGTACACTTACTATGCACGTTAAGTTCACAAAATTTTACCTGGATTGTTCCATTTGGACCTAACAACAATCTTATGTATGAGGTAAGTATTATTATAAATGCCATAGAAATATGAGGAAAATGACACTTGGAGAAGGTTAAGTGCCTCAGCCAAGTCACATACATGCAAGTGACAGAGTTGAGATGAGAATCCAGATATACTAAACTAAAAAAATCAGACAAGTGAATTGCATGGAAATTGTGATTATATTTATATGAAATTTCCAGAACAAACAAAGAAACAGGGACAGAAAGCAGTGATTGCTTAGGAACTGGGAGTAGGAGGGAGAAAGGGTTCCTTTTGAGGGACAGAAAATATTCTAAATGCAATTATGGTGATGGTTGCACAAGTCTTTTGAATACACTACAACACACTGAATTTTATACTTTGATTGGGTGAACTATATATGATATGTGAATTATACCTCAATAAATCTTTTAAAAAACAAAAATAAGTTCACCACCACCATTAAAAGGAATTTCTAGAAGACTTCTGTTTGCAGAGTTTTCCACAACAAAGATTATATGTATGAATGCATGTAAACATATATGTGATATAATAAATTATATAGGTAGAGAGAAGGAAAAATGCACACAAATATACATTTTCTTTTTAAACTAGGCCTGTGAATACCAGTTTTAGGACAGATCCTTATAGTAAGAAGTCTTCACTAGAGAGGCCAATTTTAAATTCTACACTTCATGGCATTCTCACTATTTCCCATGTGAGAATATGTCAGAAGATAATAAGATCTCAGAGGACATTTTTTTTTCTTCCCAGTCAGCTGAAATTGTCCTTACTTAATTTCAATCTATTTCTCCTTATTATATTTCTTTAGACAGCCTAATTCCTCTCCTTTCTTGGTGGCCGTGTCCTCTACCTAAACCTTAGCGCCAGTATACACATCTTCTGCAATAATCACTCCTTAACACAGCAAGTGTAAAATGACCTAGATCTGCCAATAGGCCCAGACATGAGGGGCTCTTAGACTAAGAATCTGAAATAGTATCTGTAAGGTTTTATTTGTTTAGCCCTGAATTGGTTTTCAAGTCATGTGTAAAAATTTGTCACTTTTAAAGATGTTAACAACATCAACTTATGTATATTATCTATAATATATACAGTACATATGTAAGTTATATATGCATATTTAATGCATGCTTTATATATTAGGAATCCAAGGAACTGGCTATATAGATTGCCAGTGAAACTGGGTGCTGCCCATTTTAGGGCTATTTGGCAATGACGAAATCTATATCCTCAGTATACATTAGGTTAAAAATAGCTGTTCTCCTAGCACTCTTTTTTCAGAGAAAATACATAGAATAAATTAAAAAAACTATTTTATATGCTGAAATTCACCATGAATTTACTGATAGGAAGTAAACAAGAGTCATCAATGTGGTGTGCTGAATTTCAGGAGCAGTAAGATTGTGCTCACCAAAACAGATCTGCCTGACATTAAAAAAAAAAAAAAAAAAAAAAGTCTTCTCAGGTTAGAAAAGATAAATTAATTAAGAGTATAAGTAGGAAAGTACCATTAAATTGCTGTTGAAGTACTTTTCATATTTCCCCACTCTGTCACAAGATAAACTTTAAAAAATAATCTCCTAGGGTGCCTGGGTGGCTCAGACAGTTAGGTGTCTCAGGTCATGATCCTGGGGTCCTGGGCTCAATCTCTGCATTGGGCTCCCTGCTCAGTGGGAGCCTACTTCTTCTCCCTCTCCCTCTGCTTGCTGTTCCCCTTCCTTGTGTTCTCTCTCTCTCTCTCTCCCCCTCTCCGTCAAATCAATAAATACAATCTTTAAATAAATAAAATCTTTAAAAATAAAGTAAAATAATCTCTCTCCAACTCGTCTTTTGTATAAGCCCTTATGCACATTGAGAAAAAAATCTGGTATTTTCTGACATATGTTATGCTCTGATACAGTAGCTTAATTTATATTATTCTCCTTAGCCTTCTTAAAGGAGTTTGGCATCATGATTATATTATTACCACTAAGGAAACAGGGTTGCTGATGTTAGGTAACCTGCTTAAGTTACCATAGCTGGTATATGATGTAACTTCATTGGTTTCAAAGGCTACGTAAGTTCCTCCAAGCATATCAGTTTTCTCCACAAAAACATCTAACTGTTCAAGTATCTAAACTGAAGAAACAAATATGAATGTTTTAAATTCCTTCAACAACTGTTCCAATTTACACTATGCTGAATCAGCTTTCTTGTTTAATAAGTCTTTCTTAATAGCATCTTGGCCCATGCTCAAAGCTTTTCAGCCACTACAGACCTTCTCACAAGTGAGAGCCTTGGGTGCAGCCTAGGGGGAGAAATCCAGGTGGAGATCTCACCTACAGACCTCCTTCTCCCTTTCACCTAGGGCCAGCTTCTTAGACATTGGGTGAGAAGAAGGGAGGCACAAAGTTTAACCTTTCCTTCCAGGACCTTGACAGCTACAGTGCTCCTTGGAGGGGTGAAGCCTCCAAGCCCCACAGCAGCTGACAGAAGAACCCCCTCTGCTAACCAGATGAGGTTCTCCTGAAATGCACTATACAGTGCCCTCCAGTGGGAGGCTTGATTCCCACTCGACCACTCTTGCACCTTCTCAGCCAGTAGTAACTCCTGCTACTGGGGGCACTCTCGTTGAGCGCACAGACCTCCTGTGCCAGCACAGTGGCCTCACTACCAGTGTTTTCCTGAGACATCTGACAAGCCGCCAAGAGGCACGCACATCCTCATCACACTGGACGAGTGTGCAGGTGTCTTCATCTCTGTCAGCCCATTTACTCATGAAGCAGACATTAAAACAAGGAGATTCCATTCCATCCCCTTTGTCTGATAGTCATGTCCAATCTTTAGGAATCTTTCTCATAAGGTATCCCTTTTTGGCTCTGAGAAGGGGATAAAAGCTTTTCTCCAAGCACATTACATTCACTAGAAAGCCCTCTGTCCTGGTTTTCTCCTTATTTCCGTTGAGCATAGAGATGGTAGAGAAAGGTCCTAGCTCTTCTCCATAAGCCCTAAAGAAGCTATGGTCTACCTCAACTCCCTGTAGTTCTCTAACTTACAATGAGGAGGGGTCCCAAATACCTGCTGTCTTCATCTTTGGGCCTGAGACACTAAAGGACAGTAAGAAATAGCTTGTTATACATTTGGTTACATTTGACCACAATACAAATCTTTCTGATTTTAACCGATTTTTTTAAATCAAGCTATGACATCTCTTAAAATGTGCTAACGTTCAGGCAGCCCGGGTGGCTCAGCAGTTTAGTACCACCTTCAGCCCAGGGTGTGACTGAGTCCCACGTTGGGCTCCCTACATGGAGCCTGCTTCTCCCTCTGCCTGTGTCTCTGCCTCTCTCTCTCTCTCTCTCTGTGTGTGTCTCTCATGAATAAATAAATAAATAAAATCTTTTAAAAACATGCTAACGTTCTTGTGCTGACACATTTGATGTTGACATTTGGGTCTTTTTAACTGTCTATTTTAATAAGCTATAAACGGTGACTAGATTTCTCACACCAACCCCATTTAATACAGACTAAATATATGTAATTTCTGTTTCAAATGTGCTACAAATGTGATATTTTACTTTATTGCACACCACTTATTTCTTCATTCTGATTTGTTCTGGCCTAGGCTTGGAGTGAAAAGGAATTAGAGTCCATGCCCCTACTCCAAAGAGGACCAAGATTACAAGACTGTGAAGTCCTCTAAACACTAAAAGAGCAAACAATCTAAGTATCTCTGGCCTGCATCCCTGTAGTGCTTCAGTTCTCTGATAAAGCTATGATTTTATTTTATTTTTAATTTTTTTTTAATTTTTATTTATTTATGATAGTCACAGAGAGAGAGAGAGAGAGAGAGAGAGAGGCAGAGACACAGGCAGAGGGAGAAGCAGGCTCCATGCACCAGGAGCCCGACGTGGGATTCGATCCCGGGTCTCCAGGATCGCGCCCTGGGCCAAAGACAGGCGCTAAACACTGCGCCACCCAGGGATCCCAAAGCTATGATTTTAGAAAAAAAAAAAAAAAAAAAAACATATATAGCAAAGTTAGTGTTTCATTTATCCCAGGTTGAGAGAGGGAGTTAACCTGAACCTTAGCAGCCCCTATGAACACTGAGGATTCAATATGCTAACAGATGCCAAAGACGCTAATTCAAGAATTATTAATGTAAAATGATAATAGTCACCATTTATTCAGTACTTACAGTGCATCAAGCATTATTCTAGGCCATTCATAGGTCTTATTTCATTTTATTTTTATTTATTCAGGATAACCCAGTGAGCCCTCATTTTACAAATGAGAACACTGAGGTTTAGAAGATTATAAATGTAGAAACTATTAGAATCATGATCCAAATTTATTCATTAACAAAATACAATTATATTCATTAATAGTTTTGTCCATCTATCATTCTGGGATCTGCAAGCTCTACCCAGTGCTGATGTGCACGGAGACCAGCTACCAGGGATAGTCTGGCACAAGATTATCCCATGAGATCAAATTCTACCAAGAAATCAGGTCAGAAAGAACATATTTCTGTGCCTGCTGCTTTCCTATTTCTTTTTTTTTTTTTTAATATTTTTTTTCAATTTTTATTTATTTATGATAGTCACAGAGAGAGAGAGAGAGAGGCAGAGACATAGGCCGAGGGAGAAGCAGGCTCCATGCACCGGGAGCCTGATGTGGGATTCGATCCCGGGTCTCCAGGATCGCGCCCTGGGCCAAAGGCAGGCGCCAAACTGCTGCGCCACCCAGGGATCCCTGCTTTCCTATTTCTGATTCAACTCTTAGGGATAAAAAAATAATAATGAAAAGAAAAGAAAAGAAAAGAAAAGAAAAGAAAAGAAAAGGAAAGGAAAGGAAAGGAAAGGAAAGGAAAGGAAAGGAAAGGAAAGGAAAGGAAAGGAAAGGAAAGGAAAAGAAAAAAGAAAAAAGAAAAGAAAAGAAAAGAAAAGAAAAGAAAAGAAAAGAAAAAAGAAAAGAAAAGAAAAAAGAAAAGAAAAGAAATCTTCTATATGTAAGTTCTCTCATAGGTCCTATTTATTTCCAAACCCCATACAGACATATTCTACCCCCAAGATCCTTGCAACTCATTTTGTGGACTAGAAAATTAGGCACTGTGTCAATGGGAGGTCAGTAACGCCTAACATATGAAGATGCAGGGGTCCTGACTTTAGAGACTCCACTTCCCCTAGAGGCATGGCAGGACAGAGAAATGTCCATTTCTTCTCTGGTCGTCAGAGCAGGGCCTCTCTTGTCAGGGTTTTCAGAGAAAGCCCCAGTCCTCTGTGTCAGCTGATTCTGACTAAGAACATAGCGGGGCCAAGGCCCTCATGAAGCTGCTGCTCCAGGCAGCCAGCAGCCATCAGGAAACAGGGGACAGAGAGGAAGCAAAACCAGGGCTGGGTCTGCCTTCTAGCCAGCATCTGTCAGGACCAGGGCTTAGGTATTCAAAGAAAACAAACATAATCAGTGTCCCTTGGAACCTCTACTTGGTTCAGTTAGAAAACAATGCCTACATTCTTAATTACCGAAGAAGTACATTACTCAGTAAAAATGTTTGACAGGTTTCTCATTTACTGAATAATAGATGTGACTTTGTGTTTTCAAGTTGTTTGGTCCAATAAAAAAATGAGTAAGATTAGAACTATGATAAAGTGGAAAGCTGTACTTTAAGTTTCTGTTAAAACTCATTTTGCTACCACTGTATATATTTATTAATGATGTATAATAAGTAATTATGACACTGCATTATGGCTTATTAATGTTCTATGTATTAATAATTATAAAACTGTATTAATGATGTTATTAATATTGTTTTATCTTTCAACTCTCAAATATCCTTCTTCGATCCAAACAGAAAATTATAATTGCTTCTGTAAATATTATTACTTGTAGGCAAATAATGAAATTTTGAAGAAAATCAAGTCAAAATTGGCCAGTCCATCCTGGACCATGAGATTCAACACAGGCCTTTTGCCTAAAGAAATGGACTGTGTTGTTTTCTCATTTAATTTTTTAAAATAAGACTTGAATATTGTGAATTTATTATATAAATAACTTCCTCTCCATCATACCATGTTTGGTTTATTCTAAATACTTTAAGTCATGAACTTTAACTTCCCAATTAGAAATATCCAGTTTCAATCTACTGGCATTTTTGGAGATGAGAAGATTAGTGGTGCATTATTCTAAAATTTAAATTGGATTAATATTTAATTGCATCCATATTCACAGGTGTTAATTAGAAATGTTTTATATGAGTCATAGCTATTACTGGAAAACTAGGAATAATTCTGCAATTAGCATAAAATGCACTGTAACTTTGAATAATCATTGATAGTGATTACTGAGTGGACCTTGTAAAAGCAATAAACTTATTGATCCATGTACTAATTTATATCTAGACTGCATATGTTCATTATAATGATACTTTTGAGAAAATAAAAAATTACTTATCCCTTTAGCTACCAAGTAGGAACATATATATCTCAGGTTTTAACTATAAGGGAAATCCGTCTTTGCTAAATATATTTTTAAAGCAGTGCTAAGAAACAGATTATTTACTAGTTATGAAATTATGTAAAGCACAATCAAAAACACATTTTTAGTTCTAATCATATATTACTATATGCCTATTTTTTTTAAATGTTTTATTTATTTATTCATGAGAGACACACACAGAAAGAGAGAGAGAGGCAGAGACAGAGGCATAGGGAGAAGCAGGCTCCATGCAAGGAGCCCGACGCGGGACTCAGTCCCAAGACCATGGGATCACCTAACTGTGGGATCATGCCCTGAGCCAAATGCAGACGCTCAACTGCTGAGCCACTCAGGCGTCCCACTATATGCCTATTTTAAGATGTATTTCAAATAGAAATATTTAGATTAAAAAAAAAAACTTTAGTCATTACTTTCAGATATGGGGAACTTGTGGCTCTGCCTCATAAAATAGGCACTTCACATAAATGCTTATTATTTAAGTGGTTTAATAGAGTCTAAGTAATGGATAGTTATTGTCAGAAATTCCTAGACATCAAAATTAACACAATAATAAATTCCATTAAAAATTTAAAAAAATGAAGAATTATCATTATCCACTTCTCTAAAAGGCTTGTAATGGTAACATTTGGATGTATTAAAAGGATTTGAAAATAATTAAAGTGGCCACTAGATTCAAGCAAAACTTTATTTTGGAAAACTCTGATTGATGAAGGTCCTTCTTAGACCTTATGTAAGAAAAGCCAATATCTCAATTAACTCTAAGAACCACTTAAAATATTTTCCTCAAATGTGTAGGTGACTTCAGTGAGTAAACACTTGTATATTTGTACATTATATTTATATAAGACTTTGATTTCTTGTTCAGAGTATTTGTCTCCTAAATTTGATAGTATGTGGGGCAATCAGAATGCAAAATAACATTTAATGATCAACTACTTGTATTTAAAATGAAAATAGGGATCCCTGGGTGGTGCAGCGGTTTAGCGCCTGCCTTTGGCCCAGGGCTCGATCCTGCAGACGCGGGATCGAATCCCACGTCAGGCTCCCGGTGCATGGAGCCTGCTTCTCCCTCTGTCTATGTCTCTGCCTCTCTCTCTCTCTCTGTGTGACTATCAAAAAAAAAAAAAAAAAAAAAAAAAAAAAAATTAAATAAAATAAAATGAAAATATTCATAGCACTGAAAATATGATTAAGGCTCTGTAGCAATAGACTAGTAATCTGAATTATAAAATTTATAATTTCCATATTAGAAAATAATATAAAAAACATAATGTGCTTATGATTTCTAGTATAATAACAAAACAAATCTTATAGGTGTATAATCACGAATATCTATTTTCCTATATATTGAAACCTATAAAGACTTTTATGTTTGTAAGCTCTAGTTAAGCCTAGTATTATGCAATAAATACACAAAGATATGACACATAATAAAAATTAAATTTAGGAGGGACTCCTGGATTGCTCAGTGGTTGAGTGCCTGCCTTTAGCTCAGGGTGTGATCCCAGGGTTCTGGGATGGAGTTCCACATAGGGTTCCCTGCATGGAGCCTGCTTCTTTCTCTGCTTGTGTCTCTGATTCTCTCTGTGTATCTCTCATGAATAAATAATTAAATCTTAAAAAAAAAAGAAAAGGAAAGACATAACTTGAGATATCAGTATTTTTTTCTGTAGGCAAATTTCTAAAGTATCAATTATACACATAATATTTATTATTCTCAGTCCTAAATATCAAGTATTTGTCATTAGACTTACTTCGATGTGTATTAATTTTACCTCATCAAGGAAAAAAAGGCAATTTTTATTTTTCATTCATTTAGTAAACACAATATTTGGCAATCTCAGGGATAGCAATAGCATTGCAAATCCTACATTTCCTTTTACTCATTCATGGAAGCAAATCAATATGAAGGCCTGATACATCTTAAGAAATAAACTAAGAACTCTGCTTATTAGCAACCTGAATGCACTCTACGTTCACTACTGAAGTTTCCCACCCCTTAAACTGTCCCCTCAGGATCTAATTTATAAGCTTGGGATTCACTGAGCAGTGGGCATATTTTCCCAGAACTGAAAACTGTAACAAAAAAAAAAAAATTGTTAGTAACTTATGCTTTTCATTTTTTTATTTAAATTTTTTTTAAATTTTATTTATTCATGAGAGACAGAGACACACACACAGAGAGAGAGAGAGAGAGAGAGAGAGAGAGGCAGAGACACAGGCAGAGGGAGAAGCAGGCTCCTTGCAGGGAGCCCGATGTGGGACTCAATCCCAGGACTACAGGATCACGCCCTGGACTGAAGGCGGTACTAAACCACTGAGCCACCCGGGGCTGCCCATAATCTATGCTATTTAGTTTAACCCATATTACTAACTTCATTATAAACACACAAACTCTCAGAAGAAAAGTAGAAAATCATCAAGAACAGCAGTTTCAAAGTAGTGATCAATTACAGTTTGAATTTGCAAATAAATAAATGAGTTGGCCTAGAAAAGATCATATCAACAGTTTTATCCCAAAGATTATTTTGCCCATTACACTACTTTAACTAAACAGCTAATTTTGAAGGCCTGTGTGTGACCTTACAATAATATAATTCTTTTGAAGGTTTGGATTATTGTCTATTTTATTTCTCCATTTTATGGCCAGTCCCTAAGAAAGTGACAAAATTTAGAGATTCTCAATAAATAATTCTCAATAAATATTTATTTATTCTCAATAAATAAATACAATGGCAGATTCTGTCAGTGTATACGTAAGTCTCTAGTGCAAAATTGGAAAAAGAAGTTGAGGGTGGTGTGGGATGTCTGGAATCCCTTTAAGTGCAGGAAGCAAAGTAAAAACTAATATTCTTAGGAAGCAGAATTATATACTACTTTGATAATCTGGAAAAGACATAGGCAGGCAGAATGAGATGCCTATGTAGACAACACGCTGCCCCTTCAACTTTTCGTACTTTGCTTGCATGATATACATCTACAAGGGCAAATTAAAGCCAAATATGAATTGCTGTCTTAACGAGGGTCATTTAGGGACCGCAAGTCTTTACGATAGTAAAGTGTTCCTCAAACGTAAGAACTTCCAGACTGTAAGAATGTGCCTGTAGAGTCCAGTCTGAGAACCACTGAAATTGTAATGAAAATACTGCCCTTGAAATGCTTTCCCAGTTGTGATTAGCCTAAAAGACATTTTGTTGTTATAATGGTTAATAGAAATCAACAACAATACAATGGCAAAGGAAAGATGATGGTTACCATTTTGACATTAGGGTAGTGTTGCACACAGTTGAGTACCCAAGGAACCTCCTTTGAGAAAGGGTGACCAACTGTACTAAGTAGAACCATGGGCACTTGGTTTCTGGACCCAGTCTGTAACGGGGAAGTCTTTAATACTGTGATGAGGAAGTCTTTAACTTTCTGTATCTCAGTATCAAAGAAATTAATGGTTGGACTATGATACCTTTATTCATTGGAAATTATACCTCTTTACTTACTTACAAGAAGCTGAGCACTCTTTTAGGGCTGAGGCCAGAAGAAGTTAACAAGACAAAGTTTCTCCCTTGTGGAGCTTGCAATTTATTAACACTTTTGAGTGACCTTTACATCCTGTTAATTGAATGAACTGAATGAGTAAAAGTGATAGGACTTGAAGAATACAAGAAAAAGGAAAGAAAAATTATGTTAAGTATTCATTTTCCAGAACAGCATGGCAAATCTCTTTTTCCATAACTTTAAGTTTGTATGTTACCTATAGCTTGTCAATTTCTGCTATAATCAACTTACCTATTCAATATAATAGAATAATAAGAAAATGTAACAGGATTGGGAGGTCCTTTATTCTAGTGAGCTGGCTAATGTTTTAATCTGTCCAGGCTCCTCATAAAGGTGACTTGTAGTACTCACTACCTCTTCAGTACTCATTACCCAATTTTATCTCTAAACCACCATGACTGTTAGATATTTCTTCAGGTCAATTAATTATAATGCCTTTCTGAGCTATTATCTACTGGTCAAGTTCTCTCCTTTGGGTCTCCTAACCAAGAATCCTAATTCCTTCTAGTTCTTTGATGATTCTGCAAATTAATTTGGCTTCAAGTTTTTTCATTATCGTCTTGTTCTCCTCTGAAGAATTTCTTTTAGAAAGTGTGATAAATAGAGCAGCACACAAAATACCAGCAGAGTGATCAGTATAGATAAGAGGAATTCATCACACCCATCTTTCTAAAAACTAATGCACCCTAAAATTAATTAGTTTTACTTGGTAGCCTGCTACCACTGGTGACCTATATTAGCTCTAAGTTAATCAGTAAGATGTCAAAGTTTTATTTGCTATTTGTTTTGTGTTTTACTCACATATGGGCCTTCATTTTTATAGTTGTTATACTGATGTTCTTGGATTTGGCACTTCATTCTAAATTGATTTTGTTTTGTTTTTTTAGTTAAATTGAGATACACATTAGCCATGACTCCAATCCTCATTTCAACTATAAATTGAATAACAATGTCTTCTGTATTTTCATTCAGGGTACTGGTTAATTTTTATCAGGCCATAGCAAGAACAAGGCCCTTGAGGAGGAATTAGGGATTTCTCTCTATGAATGCAGCGATTCTTGAATATAGCCAGTTAGTGTACCTAAAATGAGACAATCTTAGGTCCATATGTCTTTTTTTTTTTTTTTTTTTTGAATGACCTACATAAGAGATCCATCAGCACACCTCTAAGGCTAAATCTTTTCAGATATTTCCAAACTAACCTGCAACTTTATCTTGCATACTTTCAGTATTTAATGGGTAAATTATCAATAATTTGGATAATTTTTTCCTAGGAAAAAATGACTCCTATAAGCTTTAGCAACAACATTAAAAGGAATTTCTGTAGGTTTAGAAAATAATCTGCTACTTAGTTACAAAATGATACTATATGATAATTTGAATCCAGTCTTTATTCCAGACACTTCCAGATTTTAAATATAGAAGTTTAACTCTTCTGATTATTTTTTCAGAATTTCTTAAGAATAACTCTCTAGATTTCAAGTAACAGTTATAACCTACATTATATTTTCACACAGTCTGATTATAAGACACTGAGAACACTTCTCCACATGATTTTTGGAAACCATATAGCTTTGGTTGCACCATATAGCTTTGTATAATGCTATGTATGTCCACATCTTCTGCTTCATTTGATCTTCAGAATAATTCTGTGGGGTAGGTAGGAAAGTATTATTAACCTGATTTTATAAACTGATGCAAGGTACAATGAAATATGTAGCATAGCTTGGACTCAGCTCACTTTAATATAGCCAGGTCATTGATTTGCAGCTAGAGCTTTACTTGAATTCTACACATCACAGAAATGAGATAGGCAGCTATAACCCTCACAATATTCATTTCAGACAATACTTCATTTTTGTAATTATTTTCTATATTCCTCCAAGCGTTAAAATTATTTTTCCGATGAGTACCTCCTTGCTTTTCTTTAAAATGGCAATGCCCCTTTCTTTACATTTCCCCTCCAACCCAATCCTACTCCCATTTCTCTATCTGATTGAATATGCCGGCCTCTTTCTAGTCTTGCATTTTTTAAAAAAAGGGTTATAATAAAGGTTTCTGAAAGCAAAGAATATTAAGTCCTTATTATACCTTTGGAGTACATTTTAAGATAAGGACTAGTTATAAATAAAGATCATGTGTTATGGGTCAATGTGCTTCTTCAAAATCAACAAATGAGTCAAATTCATATTAACATAATCTCTATCAAGTGTGAATTTTGAAAAAAAAGTGTGAATATTACATTCTCTATGTTTAAGATGATCTTGACCAGAATATTTGAGGGACACATTTCATTTACAAATTAAAGTATGGTAGAAATGTATTTGGATTGAAATAAGAAGACCTGAATTCTGATCATCGCTCTTCTTACTATGCATGTCATTTAAGTTCTCTAGACTTTAGTTTCCTTATTCATGAAATATACCCAATAAAAACTGCTTTTTAGACCTTTGGGGTTTTTTCTAAAGATTATGTATAAAATGATTTGAATAAAAAATGGCTTGAACATAAAACAATATATAAATATGAGATCATCATATTAATAATAGAAAATCAAGACAATATGAATATACTATGCATAATCAAAGTTTTATTTAGCAGGTAATTATTATCACATAGTCAAACCTTTGTTTAGCAATTATTTTTGCCTATTCTTTAATTCAACTGCATGTATCCTATAGTTGCCCAACCATAATGCCTTACGCAAAGTGGAGTATCCAAAGAAAATTTTAGCAAGTGCATAATTGGCATGTTCTTCTGATTCCCCAGGCAATATTCAGATGGTTTAGGTGCTAAGAGCAAGTGCAACAAACAATCCTTTTTTGGGAACAATAGTTGTAAAAATAGGGCACTTAAAAGTAGTTATAATATAAAATATATCAGACTGGAAATTGGTCCAAATTTGTCACTTGAATATTTAAATCCTATTAGGTAACTCCTTAGAGAACAAAACATCTATCAATAAATTATCAGACATAAAAGTTAGGTTCACAAATGAGTGTGGCTAAACTTCAGATTAAATTGGTAAAATATTTAAAGGGACTAAAAATGCTTCTAAGTATAAAAAAAGTAGAGGGAGTGGACGCAGCGAGAAGATGATGTCAGAAAAGTTATCCTTTTATACTTATAAGCTAAAAGGGTTAAAAATCATGTCTATATTTTTACTGTTTTGATGCTTATAAACATTGTAATATTTATTAAACTGTATTCAAATTTGATGCTCTACTATGAAGTAGCAATACATATGGAAAAATTGGTCCAACTCAAAAATTTTGATTTTGAAGTTGCATGAATAAATTGTATTTACAAGTTCAACTCATATATCATAACTACTTAAAAACTAGAATTATAAGGCAGAATTATTCTCTTTGAATCACTTTTCTAAAAATATTTATTAATTTATTTGAGAGAGAGAAAGAGAACAAGAGATCAAGTAAGCATGAGGTGAGGGGGTAGAGGGAGAGAGGGAATCTCAAGCAGATTCCCTACTGAGCATGGAGCCCCATGCAGGGCTCAGTCCCATGACCTCATGATTATGACCTGAGCCGAAGCCAACTGAGTTGTACACAACCAGCTGAGCCAGCCAGGTGCCCTCTTTGAATCCATTTTTACCTTCCTGATACCAAATCAAGAGATTCTACAATATATACATATTTTATAATGTAAATGAGCAGAGATTTGGACATCCCAAAAGATATTTTCTCATTCTTAGCGTTCTGTTTTCAAGCCATTAAAAAACAAACAAAAAAACAAAATCAGAGTGCTTTACTGAGCTCAGGAAACCACAGTCTCTGGGGATAAGAGAACTCCCACACTAATTTTCTGTATATGTTGTAAAATAAAAAGTTCAACTCAAGTTTTAATGATCAATGGCACCATGTTAACATAATTTCAAAGAAAATATTTCATAATTGTGGGTAATTCCAAACATGGATCTGCTATCCTCTAAGATGAGATTTCAAGTCCAGAGTAATCATAAGGTTTAAATTACACATAGTATATTGTAAAATATTATTATTATTTTTAGAAAGTGAAGAAATATCTATGACAGAACCTATTTTATGTGTTGGCAGGCTCTAAAAGATGTGGCTAAAAATAGCTTCTTCATAATGTCTGAAGGGTCAAAAGCAATAACCTTGTCATGTTCCTGGCAATCCTGGTATATAAGACCTGGGTCAGATACTAGTGAAGATTAATATGGTAATTAGAAAGGGATCAGAAGTGTTATTACAGCAAAATAGATCCAGCATAAGCAATGCCTCCTAATACTGTTAATATTCTCCACATTTTTCTCTCAATCCTTGATTATGAGCATCACAATACATATATATTATAGATTAACTTTTGCTAATGTTAAGAATAGCAAAGACAGTTTAAAAGTAGTAAATTTATTCCTAACTACATCTTTAAATAGTATGTTTAATGTGTATATCAGAATTATAGTAAAATATTAAGCATGATTCAACACTACTGCTATTACTGTTTCTGTGCCCACTGAATTAGTTGAACAACCAAGGGACTGGAACAACCAAAACCTGGAAAAATCCCGAAAATCACAGGACTATCATTTATCTGGCTGGATGTACAATTACCTTAAAACTTTTTGTCAAAGTATGTAATTAAACAACCCTCCCCCCCATAAATAGGGGTCAATTCTCAATGTGGATCATCTTTTAGAAATGCCTAAAGATAAGGACAAAATCAATTATAACAGGGGACCCAAAACATTAGTCCTAGGATAGTATGGGATACAGCATTCTGTGGATCTGTGTAACAAGTCTGTCACCAGAAGGCCCGGTTGAAGGTCATCTTTATAACCTTTACAGGCTTCAGGATGTTACTTGAAGTTTCCCTATAGTAGGACACCACTTATACACTCGTTAAAAATCTTGATGCTTCTCTTCTTTCCGTTCCATTGTTATTGAAAAACAAGATAAGATGCTTCCCATTTAACTATTCATCCAGAAAATATTTTCCAATGCCTACTATGGGTTATATTCAAGGACACACAGTAAGACACCTCATGCTATATCTACCCTTAGCTTGTATTATTCTCAGTGCCCCCCACCTTGCTTACTTTTGTGTATTTGGCAAATTCCCCGCCCACACATGCCTGCCACTACCTCCTCTGCAAAGTTGCTCCTGAGGCAATGAAGTAAAATTCACAATTCTTTCTTTTATGCTACTAATGTAAGTTCCTGTCCTATTATTGTCTTTATTACATAACTTAAAAATCCTTTCTTTAAATGTCTGTCTTCAGATACTTTGTTTTGTGACTTCAATTTTACTGAAGCATGTGCAATCTTTTATCCAAACTTCTTTCCTAAGAAACTAACAAGGTTTGGTGAGTTAAGGTCCTCAATAAATGATTCACGAATGAAAGGCTCCCTACTTCCGGTGGGGATTGAATGTCTATTAGCTCTAAATATCCTTCTGGAGAGATCTCCCCGCTTCTGGTATGGACCCCATTCTCCCTGTAAAATGTAGATGATTCTCTCAGAATGGAATGACATCCCACCACAGTACTCTAAAGACTTGACTGTGTTCTCAATAAGGTACAGTACCTTTATTTCCTTCAGATCACAAAGTTTTTCAGTATGCTTCATATTCAACTACCATTATACCCTCCCTCAGACCCATGATTTTGGAGAGAAAGACATTTGTGCATCTTGGATTCCAAGACAGAATCTAAACCTTCAGCAAGCCACAGCAGTATGATCCATTTACTTTCTAAAAATTAGGATTTGTAGTCTTTAATGAGGAGTCAGAGAACAAGTGAACATCTAAGTGAACTATCTTTCCAGACCTTTGAAACTTATCAGGGATCTGAAAACCTCAACTTTTTGGACCTAGTAACATTTTAAATTGACCTTAACTTAAAAGCACAGAGATTCTTGTTTTATATATGCAAAACAAGAATGCCCTTTCCAAAAACATTTAGCTTAATTCTATATTTTAAAATAGTTTCAGAAAGAGACAGCTTTTAAATTTGTTATTCACCATTGAGTAAATCCTATGAATTCGGGTGTTGGCTTCATTTGTAACGTTCACCAAATGTACAAAACTTCAGTAGTTACAGGTTTTATCCCCTGAGAGAATAGCTATCATGTTTCAAAGATTCATTTGCATTTTAAATGGGGGTGATATGCTTTCCTTATATTCAAATGGACTTAGAGCCATCTCTCCATCAGGCATAGCAGAAGACAAATAGCTACATCTAGCTGTCTTTCTATCTAAGTTTAGAATTCCTCAAGATGACAATTTGTTTTGTGACTAACTGCATCTGTATGTTATCCACATAGTTTTCACTATTTTAAATATCATCTTCCTATGTACCATTTTGAGAGGGAGAATAACATTCTGGTTGGTATATAAGACTCAGGGTTTGGAAATAATAACTCTTACACAGAATATGAGAATTTTACCAAAAAATTGTCAATAAGCCTAGGTGATGAAAAAGCCTTGGGAGCTTAGGTTTACATTAACTCCTTATTTTCAACAACCAAATCAAATGTAAAAAAGTGATTAGTGAGACACCTGTATCCTTAGCATAAAATGTAAAAACAAGGTTCTATCAAGAGCATGCTAAATATTTTATCCTATCGTCCCACTCTAAAGATATTTCAGCCCTTCAGTACTATTGACCAGAAAAGAGACATTGAAGTGACCACTTATTTAGGAATAGTTTCTTACAGGCATGCCTATATGAATTATGTGAATTATGAGTTACACTAGGAGAAAGCAGTATCAGCCCAACTCCCTGAGGTTTACCATTACAACAGAGAAAAGTCTGAGTGGAGGAAAACACTTCACCACTCCTCCAATGGAAAGAAATTAATTCACCCAGTTGTGCAAACCTAGAGGGCTACCCTGAATTCAATGAATTAGTGTGGTTGTTGAGGCAAAGATAGATTGTGCATAATAACCATGAGGCCAGGAAAAGACGGAGCACTGTGAGTGCTTAAACAGATTCTAGGTGGTGATTATGCAGACCCTGCTGAAGTAGATGGTCGATAAAGATGCAGAACTGCAACCACTTTGTCTCTTTCAGATAATTGATAATTGCATTAGGACATTCCATAAGATCTGAACCAAGCTCTTTAACATTTTAGATTTCATGACAGTATAATTCCCTCACCACACAAACCACACTAGAAATCCTTGAAGTTCAATAAAATGTATCCAATTTCAACAATTTTACAGTTTTCAATGTAGCTGCACAGGATCTTTGGTAAAATCTATTTCGAATGGTCCATTATCAATTCCTCATCTTTCTGTGAATCTCAAAATACATTAGCTAGACAGACATCTTATTTTAGCCTTAGAGTATATATCATTTTTGTTTTTTTTTCCAGACACGAGCAATTAAAAGATTGGAAAATAGCTCATGGAAAGCTCCAAAGAATTGACCCTCAGAGAGCAAATCTTGCAACACCAAACAACCTCAATTTCCCTTGGGCATCTCTGCTGACAAGAGTTACTGCTAGTTAAGTAAAGCAACTAGAAGATGGATACACAAACCATGACAATTAAATAACCTACCTTACTACATAACTAATATTTTCTGAGAAGCTGATTGCTGGAATTTTCATACCAATCTAATGCTTCCACATGACACACTGCAGAGTCTCTGTGAAGTTGGTGCTCTATCCATCTTATATTGAATACGTGTATTTTACTGATATGCAGTTCTCTGTGTTATGTGTCTTACCCAGTCTTGCCCAGTTACTTTATTTTAGAATCTCACAGGCTTTGTATCTTGAAGCCAAACAACCTGTTGGAAATAAGCAGCAGAGAACAGAATCTCTCTTATCTGCTTGCTGCCTAACAAATCAAAACACACTGAAATCTGGGATTATTAGAGAAGGTTTGGGATAAAGAAATAAAATAAAAACTGACTTGTCAAATGGGACTCCCTGCTGCTCAGTACCATGTGTTGCCATAGCAAGATGCATCTGTTCAGCTATTAAATATGTTAGTGAATATGATATAGACAGCTGTGGCATTATCAAATATTCTCAGTGCCTATTAAACTCCACAGTTACACATTTTAATTTTACCTTTCATTAGTAAAACTCAAGGTGGTAGCACCTTGCAAACAATTTAAAAAGTTCAAAGAAAAACTATCATTTGGGTTATATGTTGCATGTTTAAATTATATTCATGTATTACTAATAAAAATTGGCAAGGGAACTAAAATATTCTCGAATTTCAAATGTGGTTCTATCAGCTGTGATTTAGCCCATAATGGATGCAATAAGACTGAAGTAAATAATCATGTGTAGAATTTGAAGAACTTACATAGCTACATCTTTTTCCCCCCTTCTGAACATTTACTTCATTCAGTTTCATCTTAGCCATTACCAAATGGCACACACCATATGAGCTGATCCCTTGATGTAATCCACTTTCTGAGATCGAGAACTTTCTCTTTTAAATGAGCTATCAAGAGCTAAGACATCTATGCCTTACTAAACGCTTAACAGCAGAACATAGCTATTGTTACTCTGTTTGTTATATTAAGATTAACCACAATAATGTTGACAATATTCATACATTTAAAAACCTGTCACGTTCCACTGCTGTTGCACAAGTCCTGGGAACTGCATGATCAAAATAAGAAGTGACTAGGGGCAAAATGAAGAATTATGGAATGTGTAGAAGGTGAAGAACACAGAGGCAGACTGAAATGAGTACTGCCTCCCACTGGGACTTTAACCTCTTGCCTGCCTGGCTCTTCAAAAACTGTGTAGCTCTGCATTCCTAAAAAGAGCTACATGATTCATGAACTTGTTATCCAGCCTCCTTAGCCCACTGCTGTTCTGAGAATGTTATCAGAATATGAGAAATTGTGACCAAAGTTAAAGGGGGTTTGGTATCAGCTCTAAACCAATGTTATTATTAAAATGTAAACACACTCAAACAGGTCAGAAAGGAAAATCATTGCTCAATTCCTTTAAGAAATGATGAGGGCAGTTTGTACTTATATTAAAATGCCCCATTTGTGACATACTTATATACTTATTGGTGGGAGTGTTTGATGGTACAGTGTTCTTAGAGGACTATCCTGTACTAAATATAGTGGCTCTGCTTGTAGGAATTTATATTCCTAAAAAAATTATACATATGAAATAATCTTTTTACAAAATTAAGAAAACTTTTATCCTTTGAAATACTAAAGATTCTGAAACAATTAAAATGCCCATCAATAGGGAATGATTGGATAAATTACAGTGTATGTGTGCAATAGGATATTATGAGGTAAATATGAGATTATATGCTCTATTATATGCTCTAAAATGGAAAGATGCCCAAAATACACTAAATAAGAATAATCAAACTGGGGAATAGTATGTATCATAAAGAAACATTTTAAGAATGTTTTAAAGAATGTTTTTTAGAGAATGTTCAGGGGCATCTGGGTGGCTCAGTGGTCAAGCATCTGCCTTTGGCTCAGGTCATGACCCCAGAGTCCTGGGATCGAGTCTTGCATTGGACTCCCTGCAGGAAGCCTGCTTCTCCTTCTGCCTATGTCTCTGCCTCTCTCTCTGTGTCTCTCATGAATAAATAAAATCTTAAAAGAAAGAAAGAATATTCAGGTATGTCAGCACATATATAACTATTTACACATGTAAATGAAAGAAAAGAAATATATATGGATATGCCAAAAATTAAAGATTAGAATTTCAGACACCACAGTGACAAGGTTGCTACATTACAGGCAGTTTTTACCTTTTATTCTCATTGTATTTAAATTTTTCAAAAAGTACTTTCGTGATCTAAGAAGATAAAATTTATTAAAAGTATTTTTTTGTGGAAAATAAATAGAGACATAGGACAACAAATAAAATTCAACTCCCTCTGAACAGCCTGTTATAAAATATTATTGGCCTTGTGGACCCAATTCTATGCATCACTAATCTATTGAATCCAGTTTATGTCTAGACGGAAGAACAAAAAAAAAGCAGTAAATAAAAAGAAGACAGTTAAATAAAAGAAATAAAGTCTACGGAGGAGAAAGATCACTGAAAGTTAATTATGAATGATTATACTATGGTCTTCTCATAGTAATGAACAATATCTCCGTTTCAATTTGAAATACCAAAAAACATCCCAGCCACTTCATTTATCCAACACTTTACAATACTAATATAAAAATAACCTGCAGGGCTCTGGAATCAGGCATTGGGAGGAGGGTAAGAATTTACAACCTATTTCTACACCCGAAATTTCTCTGCAATGTCTGTCCTTTAAAGAACAAATGAACTCGGTTCTGAACCCCACATGGCAGGCTACCTGACCCCGCTTCACATGTAACTGCTAAAATTTCAGCCCCATTTCTCTGCGGATTCTCTGTGGGAAACACAGCCTCCAAAGCCTGGCTTTGACTGCTAATTAACAATAATGAACAGGATGACATACTTTTCCTTTGAAGACTTCTGTCAGGAAGATGTCCAATCAGCAAGAAATACAGGCAATAGATATATTCCCTGTCTCCCTCCCCCTCATTTACATGCTGAGATACACAGAGGCCTAGTCAAAAAAAAAAAAAAAAAAAGTAGGACAAGCTGTCTAGGCTTTAGGCATTAGCTTAAGAACCTGGGGAAAGGCTAGAAGTTGCTGGTCCAGCCAGTTTCCAGAGCACTGAAGGTTATTTTTATATTCATCTCCACAGAAGGCCAATAATCTTGTGACAGTATTAGTTTTGCCCGATATTTAGGCATGACTCAAAAAATAGCAATAACACTTACTAATTCTACCCATTGAAAGTATTTTAATGCCAAATATCACATGTTCCGTCATGGCACTCTACCATTAATTAGTGAATTCTTGTTAAAGGACACAGAAGCCACCTTGCGCCCATGCTTAAGGAATATCCCGACACAATGTGCAGTAAAGACTCATTGCCTTAGGATCCATAAATTGGTTTGCATCATCATCTGAAAGAGTACCTGAGCTAGCCTGAATCTTTTCTTTGCACAAAAGAAAAATGGGGCTTTGAAGTCAGAACAGGCTAGGTGATTTGGGTCAATTATTTAAAAATGCAGTTTGCTCATCTGTAAAATTGAGATAATAATTCATACCTCAATAGGTTAGTGTGAATATTAAATGAAATATGATTTTTATGCAGAGTGTTTAGCGTCTGATCCATTGTAAGCACTCAATACATGCTAAGTAGTATTGTTCAGTTGTTCTTACTAAGCAAATGAATAGGGCGAGCATGATTTCAGAGGGAAATTTTAACTGTACTTAAGATAATTAACAGTACCTTCAAGCATTTAATATATATTAATTAAAATCATTTTTCAAAGCTCTTTTAATAAATAGAGAATGAATTTCACCTCCATCATTTAAGCACATGTCAGAGGTTAGCACAGCAGGAGAAAAAAAAAAAAAGAAGACAGTCAAATGGCCAGAGTCATGGAGTAATCATCCACGATTACCCTCCACACCATAATCAACTAAAGCTGATTACCACCGAAGGCTCACTTGGTTGCTTTCTCTTTGTCTCTTTCTCTCTTTTTCTCCGGGTGGATTCATCTCTTCTCCTCAAGTTAGAATACAGGGAAATGTATCACAGATGTTTTTGTATGAGTACCCAAAAGAATACAGACAGCAGATAAGAGGCATGCCTAGACTAGATCTCTGAGAAGTGACTACATTTGGAATTTTGGACCTGAAAGCGGCGCTGGTCTATGATGAAAGATGAAAAACGTTCTTCCTTCCCTCAGAGAATACCGTGTGGATAATGAGACCGTTTTGTGATGGGCCCCAGCACTTGGGCCTCTGCCTTGAGTGTGTAAGCCTCCATAGGTCGTAAACGGGGAGTCCCAGGACAGTGTCACATGCTTTCACGATTATCCCGTGGGAGGCCACCTCATACTCTGCTCTGAGGAGAGCTCCTCTTGTGAGCTCCTGCACTACGATGGAAAACTACCAGCCCTGAAGGAGGGGGAGGGAGGGGACATAGGGAGGCCACAAGCCAAAAAGAAAGGCTCCATGTACTCACACATACGCTTCTTCATCAATACACATTATTGGCATGTATTAATAAGCGTGGTGCTAGTGTATGGAAATAGAGAGATACAAAGGTATAGAATATATGGTCAGTTACCTGGGAAGAGTTCACAATGTAATGAGCTGAAAGGACACAGAAGGAAAGAGCTGTGAGCTGATAAGTAATACAGTAGCATTAAAAACAAAGCGCTACAGTAGGTACCAAGAAGGATATGGTCAGTTTTGCCCTAGGGGACCAAGAAAAGCTTCACAAATATATACAATACATGATCCAAACAAAATAGGCACCAGACTAGGAAGAAGAGGAGGGCAGGTATGAGTGGGAGGAAGGAGGAATATTTCAGAAAGAGAAGTAAGCTTGAACAAAAGCCCTCTGGAAGCTCTATGCTAGCTGACTGCCATTTCACTACCAGTACAGATGGGGTTTTTTGAAAATTGTGCTTCTTTGCCTTTGAAAATATGAATGCCCCAAATGTACAAGTAAGACTAATTACAAAAGTTGGCTAGCTGATTACAAAATGGTTGAGGCAACTGGTCAACCAGATAACTTTCTATGTATTTAGCTAGGAGATTGTTTATGTAGCTGGTATCTGGAATCCTCAGTAATTCATGTGCTATGTGGTATGCTAAGAGCTAAGGTTGTCTGACTTTATAAACTGGATTCAAGCAGAGTCATCAGCTGTAACCCGAAGAAGGACTGCCTCCTCTATTTCTCCTACCTGCCCCACTCATGGAAGGCCAACAGGTTAAGCCCATGAGCTCAGGAGTCAGACTGTCTGAGTTCAGATTCTGGCTTTATTCATCAGCTGTGTGACCTGTGCCTCTTCTCCTTATTACTCTAATGTGAGTAATAATTTTTTTCTCATTGGGTTTTTCTAAATATTAGATGGGATAACACATGTAAACTTAGAAATAGTTATGAGATTATTAATTGCTTTTATCAAAAGCCACATTAAAGACTGCTTTGTAGAGTTTAAAAACCTTTAATTGTGCCTTTATGGCATGAAGGTTTGAAATACCGGCCTATGCCTGTATATTGTGGCTAACATATCCACTAAAGATGAAATTTATTCATTAAATTCTATGCTACTTAAGGTTAAAGCCAGGCCTCACTTTACTATGTATTCCCAGTGCCTTGAAAGGTGCTTGTGGGGAAAAATAAAATAAAAAGGTCAGATGCATGAATTAAAGAAAGAACATGTGTGAGCTGCAATGGAAGTGGCAGGGGCAGGAACTGGAAAATAAGCCCAGATTATAAGCACTCACTGAGGCCAGCTGAGGAGTTTGTCTTTTGAGCTATTTGTATTATAGGCCAGTAGTTCCCCAACAGAACCAGTAAAGGTGTGGTTCACCAGACACTTGCCTCAAGATCCCAATCTATAAGGATGCAACAAATACATTGGAAATACGCCAGTAGTTAGCTCATATTTGCATCTGTAACTCATGCCGAAGAAGTTAAATATAAACTGATTTCTCCTGAAGGAGACCATACCCTTGACTGGAGCAGTGCTGACCTATTGCCCTAGAACATTTTCAGAATGCACACATGCAGTTTAAATTGGCAGATCCTGTAGAATCAAAAGATTATTTCAATATTTTTTTTTCTCATTAGCTAAATTCCAGCCTTAAGCTGGGCTCTAGGAATACAAAGGTGAACAAAATAGATCAAAGTCCCCGCTCTCTTGATGCTTACTGTTGCTCAGCATCTCACTGTTCAACACGAATGGAGAATTGGCCATTGGAATTTAATCACTTTAGTCTGAATCCAAAATTTTGCATAAGTCACAAAATTGCCAACAAAACCAGGGGTGAGTACAAAGATGACAAAAAAAAAATAGTAAAGAGTATTTTGCCAATTTTTTTTTCCAGACAATTGACTATGCTTTGTCCCAGAGAAGTAAAGTACCAAGTGTCTGTATACACAATTTTGATAAACAGAAACAATACCTCCTCATGATAAAAAGCAGGGGTGGGGGGTGCCTGGGTGGCTCAGTTGGTTAAGCACCTGTCTGTAGCTCAGGTCATGATTCCAAGGCCCTGGGATCCAGCCCTGCATCATAAGGCTCCCTGCTCAACAGGGTATCTGCTTCTCCTTCTCCCTTTGTCCCTCTCCCAGATCATGCATGCTCTAGTTCTCTCTCTCTCTTTCTCTCTCTCAAATAAATAAAATCTTAAAAAAAAAAAAAAAAAGAACATCTGGCATGGATTCCAGCAGTCTACCCATGACTGTACCCTTTCCCTCTCTCCTCAGGGAGATTATGTCTCAACTCTTTTTTTTTTTTTTTAAGATTTTATTTATTCATGAGAGACACACAGAGAGAGGTAGAGACATAGGCAAAGGGAGAAGCAGGCTCCTTGCAGGGAGTCCAATGCAGGACTTGATCCCAGAACACAAGTATCACATCCTGAGCTGAAGGCAGACACTCAACCACTGAGCCTCCCATGCGTCCGTGTGTCCTAACTCCTTGCCTGCTAACAAGACTGGTCTGGGATGGGCATGGATTCCTTATTCAGTCTGTTAATTTGAAACTTCTCCATAATATTATGAGAAACATTCCTGGAACTTTGTGAGAAAGAGATTACGTCAGAAGAGTAAGCATGAGAGAGATGTCAGGCTTAAAGCTATCATTGTTAGTGGATATATGGTTGGGAGATGGTGACTTCAGTTTTTAATGTGGTAACTTTGAGGTGCCCATAAGACATGCAACTGGAAATGCTGAGTGTAGTCATCAGAGGGGAAGTCAGGACAGAATTATTTGGGAGTGGGCAGTCTACATATCTTAGCTAAACTTCAGAGTAGAATTTTAGGAATATTAAGATCAACTTATTTTTACAGACCAAAAAAGCTCTAAAAGTCCATTAAATTTTTATCTTTCACCAAAGAGCTTTTCTGGTCTGTCAGTCTTGTATTTCTACTCTTTGCTGGACAGGAAGGTTTAGAAGGAAGTGTTTTTCTTGGTAGGAAAAGTCCACCATTAAAGCGTCTTCTCAGAATTATAATCAATAGGATTCTCTTCCAGGACTCTGCTTGTCAGCAGAAAGTTAAACAGCTAGTCCTCCTGGTCCTCTAGTAGGACACGGGCCTCTCTGTCTTGACCTAAGAATGCTATCCAGCATACTATCCCCCAAATTGCATGAGGACAACATAAATTGGATTTCACAGCTCTGAAAGTATTTGTTTTCATCAAAATAACTTTCTCAAGCTCAGTGAACATTATCTCCGTTTCTTTCCTCCTGATTTAAAATGTAGATTATTCATGCCTACTATTAACTTGAGTGTCCCTTAGTATATTCACCGAGGTCATTTCCTTCCTTTGTTGAAATGAGCTGCCTGTATCTAGTGGCCCAACATCAGCTTTAATAGGACTCCACTGCCATAGTGTCACTTTCATCTTGTTTCCTGATCGGTGGTGGACATGTTTGACATGCTGTTTGCATTTTTAAACTGTTACTCTCACGCATTTTGCTTATGGCTTTCAGTGGGGTTTTTGTGCAATAAAAGGAGTTTTCCTGATCAGTGTACAGATGACACCTAATTCAGTATGCATTCCCTAAACTAGTTCTTAACCCTCAAGCAATGTCTTCATTACTCTTTTTCCATCAAACTATATTGGGTTTAGACTTCTGCAAAGCCAGAATCCTTAATAACCTGTTTTCATGTGCTTTCCTTGTTGTCACTGGGTGTAGAGCCTGCTTAAGATTCTCTCTCTCTCTCTCCCTCTGCCTCTTCTCATTGCTTTCTCTCTATCTCTCTCAAATAAATAAATAGAACTTAAAAATGAAAAATGGATTAATAAATTTCATTGGAGTAGAAGGATGAGTATAGAATTATGGGAAAATGGACCTGAAAATGGAAATTAAGATCAGAATATTAAGGACATAAAATATTAGACATAGACTGTGACTTTACCTATACAGAGTTGGGAGGCATCAATGTGAAATAAGTGAATCAAAGACACATTTTAGCAAGTTACCCTAATATAATTGCATAAAATGGCCTGGAAAGTAATCAGAATAGAGACAGAAAGATAAGTCTAATTGGTAAGTACATGGACTGAGGAGATGTATACAGAGATAGTTGTTCTGGTTCTCTTTTATTAAACTTAACAGCAATGGAACTTCAAAGAAAGAAATAATTCTAGAAATATAGAAATTATGTTCAGAGAATTACTAATGCATCAAAGGTAACAACCGGTAAATCAGAAAATGATAAATTGAATTAACTTCCAAGGAGAAAGGATGAGAGAGTAGTCTGTATTGATGCACTTGACCACACCTGTCCCCCAAATAGAGATTGCTTTAAGATATCTGGATAGCACTTAAGCCAACAGAACTATGACCATCACTTCCCCCATTTCTCCCAAAGATAACCTGCATCCTTCATACCTCAGAAGCTGGAACAAAAATTTTACAACACATGGTAAAATGACATCATTTTAGTCTTTCTTTAAAAATTCTAGCCAAAAAGACCACATGTTCTCAAATTCATGTAAGAAGCAAGAAAACAAAACCAAAAAAAAAAAAAAAATCTACTGATATGATTAACAAGGTCAAATTTAGACATTATATGGCAAAGTGAAACTTCTAAAATAGGTGAATTGGTTGGTTAGAAAGAAAATTTCAGATGGAACATAATTTAAATTCAAGAAACTCTTGTGAAAGAATAATTGGGTTTTATCTTGTTGATACAGGTATGCACTCATGTATAATTACTGACTCTAAAAAGATGTCTTTAAATTTAGTTTTAATAAAGCAGTATTATAAAGTATAAAATACATTATTTATTTATTAAGTAAAGTTTATTAAACCAAATAAAATGGAGAGATGCAGAAAAAGATAAAGTGTTGACAATGTCACTGATATTGACAAGTTATTTTGGGACAAGTAATATTTACTCCAAATATATTACGCTTCTAGTCCATACTAAAAACCTCTGATCAAAAGGTGTATTTCTAAATCAAAATCAATTAAGAGCCTGGTTTCAAAAATAAGGCTTCCGACCCAGGAAAGTACAAAGAAGAAACACTTACGGCAAATATGTACAACAATTCACTAATCAAATTTGCAATGCTCTTTCATGCTCTCAAGATGAAAGAATTTCAAAGAACACTCTTCACTCATCCTTTCCACCACCCTCCACACATTTCCTCTGGTCAGAACCAGTGCATACGTTAATATTCATGGCAGTGAGTGAGCACACATTTGCACTAGCTTTCTTCTGTAAGTCAAAGAGGGGTTAAATAATTTCTAATTAATGTTGCCACACTAATATATATGAGATGTTTTCTCTAGAGTGATAGCACTGCTAAAATTTCTATGTATATCTTATAAATTGATTTTTTAAATGAATTTAATTTTTTTGCTTATTGTTTCTAAGAATTATTTTACTCAATATTGGTTAAATAATCTTTAACACTACTAATTTAAATGTGTACAACACCCTACAGCTTAGAAGTCTCTTCTTTATATTATTTTTCTTAAAAACCTATCATCTATTTATCTTCTTAGAAAAATACAGATAGAAAGTTAAACTGCAAGAGGAAGACATGGAGATGAACCAAGATAGAGTCATTTTGGGACAAAGTATGCTTACTATAAATAATCTAAGCTACCTGGTGACCAGGATCCCATTTGGCTCATTCATTCATTCATTCATTCATCCAACAAATATTTATTGAGATAACTACTAAGTGGTAAGCTCATTTATTTTTGTATCCATAGAGTCTAACATAGGCCTGGGCCATACTAGTTGCTCAGAAAATTTTTCTGGATAGGCTTCAAGCATGTACTGAAATGAACAATGAAAAGCCACATTTTTACACTATGTTATGCTTCTTATTAATCATCATTATTATCAAATTATGTTCTCTGTCATTAGACAGTTTATCTCTATTGGAAAATAATGGGCAGATATGAAATGACTAGAGAACAATTCACGATAAAAGTGAGTTATAATAAATGAGATAATTACTAAGGAGAGATAATCATTCATCCAACAAAAATTCCCACCACACACTTCCTTTAAACCATCAACGACCATAATCAATTCTTACTTGAAGATTCAGAAAACAACATCAATAAAAATATGCAACTTTTCAATACTATAGCTACTGCATATCAAATACTACATTTTTTCCATGTTACAAACAAGTGTTAAAAGACTTTCTTTGAGCTAGATAGGAACTAACCTGTACCTGTGACCTCACATTAGCTAATGAAAAATTGACTGTCTATTCTTCACCTAAGCCATCATATTTTCAATATATAATTCATTAATTCATTCATTATTTCAGAAAGTATTTATTGAGTACTTGTATTCTAGGCCCTATCCTAAGTAAATTCTCCTCACTTCATGTATTTATCTTTCCCTCATCCCTCCTAAAACCTTAAAAATTTCAATAGTAATATCATATGGCTTTGAGGTTAACAGTAGTAGCATTAATAGTAATATAATTTTAAAAATCTATAAAAACTAGGCCACCTGAGTCAAAAAACATTTTATTCCAAGTTGTATTTTTAAAGGTACAATTGATCAAAATTTAAATATGATTTTTCTTTTTTTATATTTATTTATTCATGAGAAACACAGAGAGAGAGAGAGAGAGAGAGAGAGAGAGAGAGAGACATGCAGAGGAGGAAGCAGGCTCCATGCAGGGAGCCTGATGTGGGACTTGATCCCAGGTCTCCAGGATCACGCCCTGGACTGAAAGCGGCGCTAAACTGCTGAGCCCCCCCGGGCTACCCTATGATTATATTTTCAAGTTAAAGTCAAACATAATCATTCTGATAAAATGGGATGTCGTCAAATATTCACATCTTCATCGAAATTTTATGTCAATCATATTTTTAAGGTTATCTAATTGAAAAAAATAAAAAATAAAGCTATCTAATTGAAATGGCATTGTACATTTCAGCAAGACTGGAGTACCTTTACAGGAGAACAACTTATTGGTTAATTTACTAAGGGTAGAAATGCAATTCTCAAAGATTAGTACAGAGTTTATATTTGGCTGACCTTGAAGGTTTACAGAAGTTTTTCTGGCCGTTCAGTGGCTAATAATAACTAACTTTTATAGATAAGACATATCACCTATGGTACTAATCAGGTTAATTTTTAAATCAGGTACATTCATAAACCAAAATCAAACAACACTAATAAACTACAAATCTTGTTTTCCTTTTAGATTTCTAATCTTGAAAGAAGTAGAAGAAATAATCTGATGGAAATTAGGATAAATTGAAAGGTACCTAAATAATATGATAAAATAGGGTCTTAAAATTTTCAAATCTAAGTATTATTATCAAGAATACTTCTATCACCTGCTGTTAGCAACTTTGGTCCCTAAACACATCATTCTCTTTCTCTGTTTTTCCTTCCTCCCTCCCTTCCTCTCCAACATTTGTCTTTTTAAATTTCTAACTCCTCCTTCTTTTCCATTTCCCTATACCCACCATTACATGAATTAGAGGTAAACTTCAATAGTGTAAAATACAAAACCAAACCAAACATCACTGGCCTTTTTTTTTTTTTTTTTTAAGATTTATTTTTTTTTATTCATTCAGAGAAAGCGAGAGAGAGGCAGAGACACAGGCAGAGGGAGAAGCAGGCCCCACACAGGAAGCCCGATGTGGGACCCGATCCCGGGTCTCCAGGATCACACCCCAGGCTGCAGGCGGCACTGAACTGCTGCGCCACCAGGGCTGCCTCCATCACTGGCCTTTGGTTAATTTTGTTTGTACATTGAAATATGGAAAGAAGTGACTTGTCTCCATATAAGCAACTTGCAGAGTCATTAATAGCTGATCATCATTTGTAAGCAATGAGAGAAAAGGGAGGGAGATAAGCTATAGTTGGCCAGATTTGGACTAAGACAGATAGATACTAGAAGTTGAGATAGGAGGAGTAGAGGTGACCAAAAAGGGGGTTTAGTAAGCCCAGAGAATCAATATACATTTTCTATTTCCCAGTCAAGTACTGGTTCTCAGATCAAGCAAAAGTTTGAAGATAGCTAATCCAAGAGGGAAAAGGTGGTGAGACAAATATTGAATCTAAAGTGAATAGGCAGGCAAACAAGAAGGAGTTTCAGAGAGAATAAGGCCCTCATAGGACAGCTATCAGAAATCTGTGGCAAGTAAAGGAACCACGGAAATTACTGGGCTTTTATGGACACCTAGAAAGTCAATCCATTACGTATGGAGGGACTTTTAAGCCCACATTTGATCAAAATAGAAAAAAAAAATACCCATTCTTGTAGACTGAACCCTCTGACCAAAAAACAAACAACAGGGGATCCCTGGGTGGCGCAGCGGTTTGGCGCCTGCCTTTGGCCCGGGGCGTGATCCTGGAGACCCGGGATCGAATCCCACGTCGGGCTCCCGGTGCTTGGAGCCTGCTTCTCCCTCTGCCTCTCTCTCTCTCTCTCTCTCTCTGTGACTATCATGAATAAATAAATAAAATCTTTAAAAAAAAAAAAAAACAAACAACAGTAGTTGGAGTAATTCAATAACACAGTCCCGTATGATTTGAGAATGATCATTGCAGAGCCTTTTCTCAGGGTAAATGTGTAATTGGTAATGGATCAATAAGTAATTTCTTTCAGGAGGAAAAGCTCTTGTTTTCATTTTTCTTTCTTTTTTTTTTTCTTTAGTTTTTTGAAGTCGCAAGGTTCTTAAATCAGAATGGAGCAAATATATTTAGAAAGTTGAGATTACTCTAAACAGCAAGATTCCTTAGTGCACTAGTTAAGTTTATCTCAACTGATCATTTATTTATGATGCCATAAAAATCAAGATGCTTTCAATTTTGATTGTTAGATATTTGCTGAAAGGCAGTTGAAATTACTTTCCCAGGGTTCCCATTTGACAACTGCATTTTGAATTGAAAATTTACTACGGTTCAATAATGGTTGTGCTGAGGTGGGTTTTTTTTTTCCCCTTTTCTTCTTTCTAAGATTAGCAATGAATTCAGCTCTTGTGGTCAGTGTAAACCCCTACTCAGATAATTGGAAATTCTAGAAGTCTAGTGGAAAACTAAGAAATTAAATGAATAAAACTTTGAGAATTAAGCCCCTGTAAAAAATCGGTGATAATGTATTTTGGTGTTTGATGGTTTTCCTAATCATTTCAGGATGAACGCCTGAAGGCCAGTTTCTAAGAGGAAAGAATATGTTGACCTAATCAAATTGTCTTCTGAGGCATGTGTGTTGGGAAAGGGAGAACTTATAGGGATAGATGAAAGCAAAACAAACCAAATTTACATAATCATGTGAGACAGAAAAGATAAACTATATACATCAAGGATAAAAAAGGGAAATAGAAAGACCTACACACTTTTGTAACCTCACAGGAGATACAGATTTTCAACTAAAAACTATGATATAAGGAACCCATTAGAGTTTTTGAATATGTGACATTTTCCTATGGTTGTTATTTTTGCATATCAGTAAAATATTAATATCACTTAACAATGAGAGACTGCATGTATTTCTGTGCAAGTATTGCAATAAAATGAGATAAAGAATTATAACTATACAAATGAGTAACTCTTTGAATGTCGATATATGAGGCAGAGTCTCCAAATTATAGTAACTTTAAAAGGTTAAAAAATATCTTTTTATTTATTAACCATAATTTGTCATCTATGATATGCAGGCTAAATTTGTATAGTAGGCTTAGAGTTGGTGAAAAAGGGACCATCCCAGGATATAAATGACAAGAGTCCATTGTATTTTCTTCATACTTATGTATCAAAATGAGCATAAGATGGCATGGAGACCATCTTTTCACCATTTTCTTTTCTATCCCCAATTACCCTTGAAGTTTCCTTTTCTCCCATCCATTGCATGTTAACTTTAGACAATTATTTTTTTCAAGCGAGGAAAGAAATAAGGACACAGTGTTCAGATCTTTTGATGTTACCAGTATTACAACCTGCTTCCAGTCAGATGGAATAGTATCAACAAGGCAATAATTTAGCTTATTAATTGGCAAGTCTGCCTAAAGTCACTAAGAATATACCAAAATAAATCTTTGTGAACAGAGAATTGAGAGGAATTTACACTTAACAACCAGAAAATATATTTTCTATAGTAAAGAACATTTTTAGCAATAGCTGTAGAACTAAGGTCTTAATACATCTGAAGTGTATTTATATTTTCTGTACTAAAGTGCTGGTTGCTGGGTAGGAGGAACTTCCAAAAGGCAGAATTATAAGTTATTTATAAAACAAAACAAAACAAACAAAAACCAGCAGTAACAAATAAAAGTGGAATCTTATTTATAAAGTACTTACTATATGCAGCTCTAGGTAGTCACCCAGGCCAGAAGAACTGTCCACTCGCACCAATACAGCTTCTTTTTGAACAGTGCTAAACCCTATGGCCAGTCTGTCTGCTCGTGTACTTGGCCGGTCATTAGGAGGCCACTTATACGTAATTTGTCCACCACCTTTGCTAAAGATGTATGTTGTCCCAGCTGGAAAACAAAAACCAAAACCAATTAGTCCAAATAGATCAGGTACAGAACTTCCCTGTATTTGTTATACTGACATATCAGTAAATGATTCAATTTACACTATGGCAAAAAAGAAATACAAAAGTGAAACCATGGCAAAAGCAGTGAGCAAATCATAGATTCCAGTCACACAGGCTCAAGAAAGAGAACAGGGTATTTTTAAAAGAAATATCAAGGCAGCTCAGTTTTTAATATACTCATTAAACTACCAGCAGGTGTTTCCGAACAAATGGAGGATTACAACTTTTTCCATTGAGGAGGACAAGCATGGAATCTAATGGGGTTTTATTTCTCCCTGCTAGTTTTTCAGAAATAGTTTAGTAAGTAACACTGACTTTGGCTGCTTCCAAAAGGAGCAAAAACATATATTAACTTGTTTTTGAAACAATGAGTTACATGTGCATGTGACAGGGTCATAGAGCACAGCAAAGCCAATCATAACAAATACTCTCTTAGTCAACTTTTATGGGGAAAGGGTTCATTCACATATGATAAATCATCTGTCAATGATAACTAATGGACAAATAGTCATAAGCCCCAGGAGTCATGTCATGAAAATACAGATAATAGATCTCATCAATAGAAGTGAGGTCTTATTTAGCAAGCAATATCTAGTAGCTGTCAAACTATCCAGGATCATAAAAAGAGCCATTTTTTTTTCTTCAAAAGTGAATGTGAGTCTTACAGTACTAAGAGTATCATAGCCTTATTTGGTAAGTGCTCAAATTTTACTTTATGGTCTTTATCTTACTTTAAAAAGTTTTGGTTCAAACAAGTTTACTAAGCATCTACTGTCCTGAAGTCCTATCTCACTGCACCACAAAAATTCTATCTCACTAAATGCAATAGAATGGAATCTTTAAGTCAGAACATTTGGAAGAGATGCAAAGATGTATGTGTGTGTTTGGTGTGTGTGTAAAGGGGGTGGTGCGGGGGAAAGAACTTTCTCCATACTAAATGGGACCATAGACATATTTGCAAAGTTATCCCAGGAACAGACGTCATTCGGGTATAATTTATAGAGAGTAATAATAGCCTTCCAATAACAAAGGATGTCAGTACATATTTATTGTGTTCTCACTACGTGCCAAAGATGGCAATGGAAGTGATAAGAGTAAATATTAAAATTTAGGCCACAGAGCATCTTGTGTTATTAAAAAAAAATAGCTTCTACCAAGAGCAAAGCTTATATGTAAAAGGTGTATGTACAGCAGTATGTTTTTAAGATTTCTACACATTAAGTTTCTATCATTACCAAGTTTACCAATTGAATGAAGTTGACTTACTCTCACGTTTGGGTATATTTAATTAAATAGCTGATAATATATTTTTTTCTTTTTCTGTGTTTTGGAGCCAACTGCCTTTTGTATTCTGTCTGAAACATTTCCACAGGCCTTTCAGAAACTCTGAAGACCTCTGCAATATGCCTCCTGCCTGACTGCTTAAAAAGGCCTTGGCATATAGAAGTGACACAAGAAACATGGCAGTATGATATTGAATGTAAAAGTGATTAAGATAGAATCTTGCTATAATGGAATGGTAGAGAGGCTGTGCATTCTCTACTAATTTTGTTTTGGATACCAATGCATGAAAGTAGTTTCTCTCTCTCACGTGAAAACAGGTAAGTTGTATTTCAAAGGCTTCAGTCAGTGTGCAAGTAAAGAACATTCAGAATGTAGAGATTTGTGTATCAGATATCCTGGAGCCTACAAGACCATTACTGTTCTACGTCTTCAGAAGCTTGTTACCTGGAATATTGATAAGCAAGAACTATTTGATAAATATTTTTCAGCTTGGTAATTTTTCTCAGATGATTGACTATGAAGTGTTTCAATAAAACCTACAGTGATAAAAATTGGACAAGAACATATATGAAAGTGAAGGCTTCTTTAACAGGAGAATGTGGAGGTGACCTGAGTACAGGTATTTGATTACTTTTCTTTCTTATACCTTTTAATTAACTTTGTTCTCTAGTGGCAATGTAGTTTGTATGAATTAAGTCAAATATTCAAAACTAGAGATGCTGCAAAACAATGTAAAACATATCAAAGAATTCAGATCACCAGAGGAAGACAGTAGTGTACAACAAAATATCTTACATTACATAGTGGTTCTTAATATTAAAAATATCACTTTTCCCACAAACTTTCATTTTTTCTCTACTGCTGTATAGAAAGTAGGGTAAGCAGTAGTCCCATGTTACATTTGAGGAAATTCAGTCCTAAAGATTGATGTGTTATCTCAAGTTGCAATCTTGTTTAAGTGGCAGAGCTGGTAAGGAAACCTAGTATCCAGACTCCTACTCCTGTACTTTTTTTTTATTACAGAAATGTTTCTGTTATCATAACAAGACAGTCAAGAAAAAGTTAATTGGATGTGTCAGTCTGAATTTATCAAGGCCAACTGTTATCATATTCTAATGTCTCATATCCATAAAGTGACATTTGCACCTCATGATCATATACTGTCCTTTCACCTCACAATGCTTTTAAAAAAAGAAGAATAACATGTAAATGTGTAATGACAGAACATTTAATATACGTAGATTAACATTTCGTTTAGGGTATACTTCCCAAACTTAGGGAGCTATGAAAGTTTATAGATCCTCAGTTACAGAATGTGAGGATAATGACTTAAAGGTTTATATTTTCAGTAAGGTAAATGCCACAATACAAACATCATTGCTCGAGATTTGATTTCATCTCATATTTCAATAAGTGTTAAGGCCTGGCAACTAGCATGCTATTAACTATTCCGTCTTCCTTAAAATGACTTTCCAGTTCTTTAAGTTTCACTGAAACAAAGTAAAAACAATCGTACTACCTTGTGCCAAACAATGTGGTTATTTCTAGCATCTTTTTTTCTACAGATATATCTGGAAAGCAACCTCTCTCCCCTCTTCTTCTGTGTTCACAACAGTGCATTGTATTGTACTCATCAGCATAATTCCATAATAAGTGAGAGAATTAGATGTCTCGTTCTCCCCCTGCCACTCTCTACCTACCTCTATAATCATCCTGGCTTTCTTAAAAGGAAAAAAAAAACATATCAAACTCTGAGAAATCTCATATGTTCT
The DNA here is from genome assembly GCF_053574225.1 of Canis aureus. Classification (NCBI taxonomy): domain Eukaryota; kingdom Metazoa; phylum Chordata; class Mammalia; order Carnivora; family Canidae; genus Canis; species Canis aureus. The sequence goes on from NC_135621.1 coordinate 54,688,887, forward strand.
TAAACCCCCGTCTATCAAGATAGAAAATTACAGTGTATCCTATTCTAGTAATCTTAAAAATATGACAATACTCCCACATAAAATACAGTGGGTCAGATGACTAAAGTTTTAAAATCTACTTCATTTAGCATGCATTTTTCCAAACAAGGACATGATGTACTTACTATAGCAGATAGCTAAAGAATTAAGAATGTAGGCTCTGAACAGGCCTGAGTTCAAATTTCAACTGAATCACTTACTAGCTACAATGACTTTTACCAACCTATTTATTCTAAGTCTTGGATATCCCATCTGAACAAAATGAGGATACTAACAATATCTACCTCATAGAGCTCCTGTCAAAAATAAAGGAGATATCACACAGTAACACCTTAGACCAATTCCTGGCATATGGTAAGTGCCCAATAAATTTTACATAGAACAGATGGTGCATGTGGTGGAAAGGGGTGTGTGTGTGTGTGTGTGTATGCGTATGTGCTAAAAATACAAAATAAAGAAAAAATATATAAAATAATGAACGCTGCAACATTGTTGGTTTATTTTAACATAAATTTGAAAAAGTTTGAGTCATTTCAAAGTTGTGTGAAAATCAAATGCTTTTGAAGAAATGACTTTCCTCCATCCCAGTTTTTATTAAACTTTTCAGTATTTCATTCCTTGGATTAGCAATTTTTTTCACATAAACCCATTATATTATTATTTACATTCACTAGTAGTTGACAATGAGAAGGATATTAAATTGTATCACATGGGAGCTTTCATGAGAAAAAGAATATTACTTCATCATCATAAAACATCTAGCATAAGATTTATAGCATGGTGCAAAAAAATTCACTTCGACTGTTAAAGGAGTAACTGTACAAAGTGAATGGCAATCCAGCTTTATTATTTTAATTTCATAGAAACATGTTTTATTGTGTTCTAAAAGTGAATTCAATGTGCAGCAACAGTACATCTTAATCACTATTCCAAACGTTTTAAGAACATAGAAAGGCACATGAAGAAATGTGTCACCTTTATTATTTATGCATGGTTCTATATGACAATCACTGACGCATCAGTGCCATGACTTCTAATGGATTTATTGCAAATTAACCTCGACATCCATCATATCACTGAATGTATGGATGACTCAAAGTGGTTTTCAGCAATCTCCACATTTAAGTCATGCAGCAAATCTTTATTACTTCAAATTCATTAACAGAGCTAGCTCCGTCAGATGCAAGTTCATCTGTATCAACATACTTTACGCTGCAATAAATGTTTGTAAAAATTATGCATGGGCTCTTATATCTAATGTCTGAACTACCTGTGATATTATAAATTCTTTTTAGATTTTATTTAACATCTATTTACATACAGGGCTCTCTCCCCTCCTTGTCTTATTGCCAACCCTCTCTTCCCTGAATGTGCCCAATTCAGCAAAAGTTAATATGTTCCCCCAATGGACTGAATCGTCCTGGAAAAGAAAGCAATTGGCATATAGAGGTCTGCTGAATTACTGGTGGTTCAGCATCCTTCCTATGAACAATAATAACTTCTAAATAGATTGTTTCTAACTCATGAGTACATGAATAAAAGGTTCCTTTCAGAAAGCCTATAATTCTTCAAATGTCATTGTGTAGCCAACATGAAACATTCAGGCCATTATAATTCTATTAAACGTAACAGAGATATTAACACTTTTTTTCCCATTAAAGTTTGCCAGGTAGTCAAATGGAATTAAAATTTAAAAATTATAAGTAAGAGGAGTTTTTATTCCTTCTATAACCTTGTGAAGAGGCTATTATTAAATTTAAATTTTCTGCACAATTTCTACCTATAGAGGCATTCTTTTGAATAAATTAAATAGAAAGCAAAAACAATGAGAAGATCACTTTGTATGACAAAAATATTTTTTTCAACCATGGAAACTGGTGAAATTTTAAAAATTAGTAATAAATCTGAACAATCTCACATGGTACACTAAAGCAACAACTTATTGCCATTTATTTTAAGTTTCTGTAAATTCTTTGTAAGATCACAAAGAGTTATTTCATGAAATTGAGCACAATTGTTTCATAATCTCTAAAATTTCACATAGGAACATTAATAACCCAGGAAAGGTGGGTATTATAACTAGGAGAGATGAATGGAATAAGCAATAAGAGTTACCGCCCATGATACATAATCCATTCTAAATCAAAAAGTAGTAACAACAATTACCAACTCTGAGAAGTAAAAGACTGACCCCAATGTTGCTATTCATCTAAGGGTGAACAAATACTAGGGAAAGAAAATGAAAATAAAGACTATATATCATAATTTGAGCCTCCTTATGGAAGACACAGGCTTGGCAGCATTGACAAATGAATTACAACTGGCTAAAAAGAAAGAAAATGATATAGGATGTCTGCCTATATGTCTTTGAGAAAGAAAGCTGGTAAGTCCTTAATATAAGAAACAGGGCAAGATACAAGACCTGTCACTGAAATGGCTTCCTTACTGGCCCTGTAGTCTGCATCAGACCAGAGCAAAGAAAATCAAGAAGAGTCTAGGTAATTCCCAAACAATGAAAACCTTTTCAAAGTAGCTCATAACAACATTCAAGATAGAACAAACCACAGGAGGCTTCGCATATAGGGCAAGTCATGTGTTCCATCAGAATCTTAGCTTCTTAGGAATTGAGGTAATTTTTTTTATTTTTTTGAGACATCTATTAAATTTAATGCAAACTGAGAAAGATGGGAAAAGTCAAAATTGTGAGCACCCTGTTTTTGTCCAGTGGAATTTCCCAGAGTGACCCTGTACAGGGTCACTGCACACAGGGCTACTCTATCAAACACCAATCATGAACTCACTTCAGGCTCTTACACAAAAATTCTTGAACTCTATGTATATCAGAGATACTGTGACTCTCAGGATTTTCAAGGACTCCCGAGGCATTAACAATTAATGTCTCCCCAACTTTCCAGGGACCAAAGGAGGTTGAACCACTCAGATTCCACAGTAGACTTAGGATATGTGCAAGCAGAGGAATTCTCTCTACTAAGCTGGTGTATATGACATTTAGCTCTGGCTCCACCAACAATACCATTTTAAAATAAAAAGTAGTGTGTGCTTAATCAATAAGAAACTTTAATCAAAATGTAACTACCAAGAAGATGGAATAGCAAAAAACTATCATGATTCCTATAAGGCCGGGAATTACTACTCTCAAAGATAATTTCAACAGTAATTATGTACTTCAATAAGAAAGTAAGGAAATTTTCCCTTTCCCTACTGGCCCAAAACTTTTCTCTTAATAAAAATCTTTTTCTGATAAATATTCCATATTTTTCCATGGTCTATGTTTTCTTTAATAAAAAAAAATATATTCTGTGACCTTGGGAAGAACAATACATTTGAAAATCCATCATGTATATTTCTCATTTTGATATTTGACATTTTCATATTTTGACATTTATGGAAAGAGTATGCTACATGAAGAGAAGTATTCATTCTTTTGAAAACAAGTGTATTCCTCTTTAATAACTGAAGTAATTCTTCAAATATAAGTGGGTTCTTGGCTGACCTCCCCTGTCCATATCTTAGACATTTATTCAGGAGTACCACAAATAGTGCATAGATTGTACATTGCACAATCAAAAAGGCACCATTTCATATATGAAATATGAATGGTGTTCACTGGTCTTGTATAAAGCTGTGACTCTACATAATCAATCACTGAAGCCAACTGCAGTCTTTGGATAAGTCATCCTCTTTTTCTGTCTTACAAGGAAATTAACTGAAACAAGAAATATTCTTAAGGTGACTTACCTGCTGGTTGTCTGATAATTGCCAATTATTGAATGGAGCTAAGAATATAAAACTTAAAACACACAGCTCTTTTCCCAAAACAGGTATGACCTGCGCATTAAAGGTAAATATCAGGGCAGGATAATTTATGAGAGATGCCAGATGAATGGTATTCAGCTGTGTCATCTATTATGGATTTTTAAGAAATCTTTGGAAAGGTGACAATATTAAAGGTACTGATTGACAGTACCTTAAAAATGAGCAGAAAAATGATAAACCAGAACAATTATATCTTTTTAGATCAAAGTCATATAAATAGTTGAATATTTTGAGATAATTTTCAAGCCAGTGAATACTATTTTCAAAATCTATGCAATAAGTAATACTTGCTGGATCATTTGTAATATGCCTTCTTTAAAAAACTATTTTTTTAGGGATGCCTGGGTGGCTCAGCGGTTGAACTCCTGCCTTTGACTCAGGGTGTGATCCTAGAGTTCCAGGATCAAGACCCCATCAGGCTCCCTGCATGAAGCCTGCTTCTCTCTATGCATGAAGAAATAAACAAAATCTTTAAAATAAAATAAATAAAAAACTATTATTTCCCTCTCTAAATATATTATTTAGAAAATATTCTCTTCAGGAACAGTTGAGTTCAATAGTTTGAGGGGCCTGAGCTTGTTCCAAGATCAACTTTTAAGTTCCTGGAAACTTTGAAAAGGCTCTTGAGATCTAAGTTCTCTTGCTAAAACAAATAAGTGGTATTCCTTCTGCCAATCAGATTAGGAAAAAATTTCATAAAGATAGTAAAGTTATCTAAAGTTAAAAATAAAACCAAGCAAAGCAATCCCACAACCAATAACCCTAAGAACATCAAATGTGTATGTCTTCCCTCTGAAATTAGACTCCCTCCAGCAGTAAGTGAACTTTATTAAAAAGTCTCTTACAAGTAATACAGTAATCAATTTGCATTAGAGCTATAGGCAGCAGGGATGGGAGAGAAGAAATCACACCTTCTTCTACTTAAAGAAAAATCTTCCTTTAAAGAACATACTGTGTGAGTCCCTAATAAATTCTTAAAATTATAAGTCAGTAAAAATTGCACTTAACTCATGACATCCTTAAATCTACTTTGTTTTTCAAAAGTTAATCATGAAAATGGCTTTCATCAAGTTTTCAGAGTCAAGAATTTATTAGAATTATGGTGTAAAAAAATTAATATGTTAAAAAAGTGACATATGCATAGACAATGTTGAAATGATCTTAGAGATAACTAAGCAAACCTTTCCTTTACAGATGACAAAATGGAAGCCCAGAGAAAGCAAATGGCTTCTCCGTGTCAACACAGTTAGGATCTATATCTAACTCTATTCCTAGTGCTTTTTCCACGATATGGTGAAGAGCTGAGATCAAATGACTGCTTCTTATTAAGAAAAATAAGCTAAAAAACTCACAAATCAAGGTCTTACTTCAATTATCTCTGTAGTCTTTTTAATGATGCTTTCCTGGACTGGTTTGGAAAGACTCAAAGTTTCTGTAATGACAACTTAGCAGAAATGACTCACTCACATTCTGACATTTTCAGAGTCTAGCCTGAATCTTTAAAAGGTGTGAGGCCTTTGCAAAGCTTTATTGTAAGCATCCTGCCTCCTAAGCTATCCCTGCCTTTGGCTCATTCTAAGACTTTCAAATTACTGAACAGAGATGCAAAAAACAAATTTTTATTATCAATGCCATAATCATTCCTAGTCTATACAAGAAAGGCTTTACAACTTCTTGAAAGTGACACTGTTTTCTGCCCCTAGTAGTGGAATTAAATCCTGAACACAAAAAGTGCATGTGGTTATTTTGAACTATTTGCATTACATATTTAATATAGGGGTGATCGGGGCACCTGGGTGGCTCAGTTGGTTAAGTGTCTGCCTTCAGTTCAGGTCATGATCCCAGGGTCCTGGGAACAGGCCCACATGTCAGGCTCCCTGCTCAGCAGGGAGTCAGCTTCTCCCTCTCCATTTGCACCACCCCCTCACCAACTCATGCTCTCTCTCTCTCAAATAAATAAATAAATAAAATCTGTAAAAAAATAATATAGGGACCATCATACAAACAATGAAATACATAATATTTTAAGGCAAAACCAGAAGTATGCTTTTGTTTTCTAATCTTAGCTCCTCTCATTGATCATCTTTCTGCCTGTATGCTGTATTTGTCATTCGCCATATGACAAGGTCCCAATTAAAACTATTCACTATTCACTTTGTACAAGGTTGGATACAATGTTAGTTTCTAACTCAGAAGTCACTTCAAACTAAGCTCTGACTTTATCACATAGGCATTCACAAGTAGAACATACATTCTCCACCTAAAGTGACTTTTACTTTCACTGATTTATGCTTCTCTGCTGTACTTGGTTTTCTTTTCAGTCTGGCTTCCCACTCTCATTTCAGCCAAAATAGGTTCTCTTCCTTTATCATCCACAGCACTTATTTTTAATTTACCAACTATTATATAAGAGTCGTCTTTTATTGAAATTTCCATTTTAAAAGTATGCCTACTGAAAATAGGGAGCTCACTTTAATGCTTAGTATTTTCATCAGGCTTATGTGCTTTTACTTATTTATCAATCATGGATAAGGACTTAATACATTCTTTGAATTAAGTTACGGCTATTTTATAATGATGAATGACATAAAGCTCCTGATTGATGAGTATAACAAATTCCATGCCTAAAGGCATTAGTAAGATGGGATTTCTATACCTGTATAAGAAATCTGAATAATTTTATCAAATACAAAAAAACTCCGATGAGGAGATAGATTATCTAGATTATCCTGATAATGAACACCATTCTCTATTTCATATTTCTATAAGAAATAACTGTAAGGAACAGTCATGGACCCAGGTAATGGTGATTATGAGAGAGTTTCAGGTCCCATCATTTGCTTGAATAAGCTAGCCTAAAGTTCTCCATATTTTACAGAGAGGAGCTGGATACAATTAGCTACTCTTTAGGCTTCAAGAATTTATTAATTATCAGAAAAACCCAAGAGATAGCACCACATTCAGGTGATCAAAATTAACACCATCAATAACAAGACACTGAACTCAGGTCCCCCAAATATGATGGGCTGAGAAGGACACAACATCATTTCTGTATCATTTTGTATTTTTGTACAGCCTTGATCTAATTATAAGATACAAGAAACTGAAACTGAGGAGTATTCAACAGAATAACTGGCAGCACTCTTCAAAAGACTCAAGGTTAGGAAAAAAACAGAGAAATGCTAAGGAGCTATCCCAAAGTAGAAAGGACTGAGAAGACATGACAACTAGATGCAATTTGAAACCCTTATTTAAATTTTGAACTGCAGAAAAGGACATTAGTAGAATAAGTGATAATGTTTGAAGAAGTTATGTAGGTTAGTACATCATATCAATGTTATCTTCCTGGTTTCAGTCATGGTATTATGGTATATAAGAGGTTAACTTTGAGACCTAGATGAAAGGATCAGAAGAGTAATTTTTTGCGGGGGGGCGGGTAACTTTTTTGTAAATCTAAAAGTATTTCAAGGGGTGTCTGGGTGGCTCAGTTAGGCATCTGCCTTGAGCTCAGGTCATGATCTCAGTGTCCTGGGATTGAGCCCTACATCAGGCTCCTTGCTCAGTGGGGTCTGCTTTTCCCTCTCTTTCTGCTCCTCCCCCTGATCATGCTTGGTCTCTCGCTGTTTCTCTCTCTCAAAAATAATTTTTAAACAAAGAAATGTTTTCATCATCTACAGCAATTTAGAATCTTGAGTAAGATTGTAAGCCATGGGAATCTATGCAACAGAGGTTAGCTTGAAAAATCCTTAGCTCTTGAAATTGTAAAACTGAATGAAAGAAATCTTATTTAAAACGGAGTCTGGAGACCAGAAGAGAGACCTCTCATGCCCTAGCACTCTTCCTCAATTGTAGACCCCAAGAGGAAGAAGTCTATACTTGGCTACCCCAGAAGATGGAAGAAAGATTTTCTCCTGGCTCAGCAACAGCCCAGCCAAGAAGAAGCTCAGCCATTGAAAAGCCACCACACTCTGGGACTTGCAGTTTACTCCCTGAACTCTTTGTTTGTAACAGCCCCTCCCAAATCCTCCTTTACCTCTATAAAAGAAAATTCCTCTCCTTTGTTCTCTAGACTTGCCTACGGTTTTGCCAAAGTGTGTATGACCTGAATTGGAATTCTCTGCTCTACCATAATAAACCCGTTTGCTAGTAAAATAACTCACTGTTTTATTTTTAAGGCTAACAAAATGAAATTCTGTTTGTTTGTTTGTTTTTACTCTTTTATTCCCATCACCTATTTCACTCATGCCCCCAACCCAATACATACACCTTCCCTCTGGTAACCATCAGATTGTTCTTTGTAATTAATACAAAATGAAGTTTTTAGTTTGTTTGGCTATGAGAAATGGAGAATATTTAGAAGTAGGTGGAAGGCTTAATTTTTGTTCTACGTATAGAAAATTTGCTTGATTTGCTTAATAAGAAATGTCTCATAATAAACACTAATATTAAGACTTTTAAGTGATAAGATATCTGGAAAATTTAGGTTCAAATTGCCTAAACAGAGAAGCCCAATCTAAAATCAGTTCACTCAGAAAACCAAGTACTCATCCACCCATTTCTTCATTCATGTATTCAATTATTTGTCAGAATGGACCATCATAGAAATCATCAAAATTCTTATGAAACAGTTTCCACTCATATAATCATGTGGGAAACAACTCAGAGAAAATCCATTTGTCCAGCTTTATGATAAGAGATTACTCACATTAGTGTAAGCTAATTCCCTTTTATAAGTTTGGAATTTAAGAGGGACACTAGTGCCACGGACAGGCCAAAGAAAATAGTACAAATGCTAACAAATGCTTTTCTAATATGTTACTGATATTTGCATGTGTAGAAATTAGTACAATTGACCCTCGAACAATGTGGTGGTTGGGAACACTGACCCCAAAAAGACAGTGGAAAATCCAAGTATAACTTTGACTCACCCAAAACTTTACTTAATAGTCTACTGTGGCTGAAGCTTTACTGCTATAATCAATTAACACAAATTTTATGTTATATATATATTATATACTGAATTATTATTATAAAAGAAACTAAAGAAAAGAAAATGTTATTAAGAAAATCAAAAAAGAAAATATATTTTCAGTACTATATTGTATTGAAAAAAATCTGCATATAAGTGGACACATGAAGTTTAAACTCATTTTGTTTAAGGGTCAACTGTATATACTGTGGTTGTGATGAAGAGATGAGTTCAAAGACAGGGAATAGTGGTCATTCTAAAGGAAAGATTCATATCTCTTCTAACATAACAAGAAAAAAAATCTTGTGTGAGTTAATTTAGAAGTTGCTTGAAAGACTGATAGACAGATGCTTTAGTGAGATGGTAGGAAAAGACTCTACTCGAAACAACAAAAACAACACAATGCTGAGACAATAGCAGAACACTGAGAAAGAGAATACAATGGCATTATAATATCATAAGCCAAGAATAAAAACATCCATACACTTAATAAAGTTATTTAAGAATTTGCTATGTATAAAGCACCATATAGACCCTGGGGATAATAGAGAGGTATATGTCAAAGCACTAGAAGCCAGTTTTTCCAGAACTGTACTAACCCATTCAATCAGAAGTCGGTTTTTTACTTTCTCTTTTATATTCCTATCTTATAGCATTGTTCATATCACATCACCTTTAATCTTAATGTTGTGATAAATATTCACCCTTACTAATATGATATCATCCTGCCTTTCCTTAATTTAAATCTACTTTACAAACAAAAAATAGGTTTTTGAAACAGTATGTTTAATTACTCCTCTATTCAAAGACCTTGAAGGATTCATCCATCATCTACCAAATTAGGTGAAAAATTCTTATCCTAACTTTAAACAGCCTCCACATAAACCAACCTTCTACTTCAAGCAAACTGAAGAGCTCACTTGGCCTTCCAAAATAACCTCCAAATTCTCTTTAGAGAAGACACAATTTAATATGGTTCTGGAAAAATAAGAGAAAAAATATTTTTGTGGGCATGGTTGTCATGAGAAAAGTCACAGAGGCACAAAACGGGTTGCAGAAATAAGCACTAGATCCGCTTGTATTAATGGGAAGTTATTTTTTTTTTTTTAAAAGAAGCTGATGCATTTCAGCACTACTATTTGCTATCTCTTTGTGTCCTGATTTTAGTCTCTAGATAAATACAGTGTACAAATCACATAGTTGAAATTAGGATTGTTCAAGGTCAGCATTAAAAAGAGATTAGATAAGTTCTAGTATCTCAGTATATTCATAATTCTATGAAATGCAAATTTCCTTTAACAAAGATTCACATAACTTCACAAAATGTCGGAAAAAAGAAACCATGATACCATTGTCATAAGAGAAAAACTTTATTTAATAAGAAGTGTCTTAGTGGTATTTGCTACTTATCACAAATCTTTTCATTCCATCTTTATCAGAAATAAAACCATTTCTCATTTGTTTTTAAGTCTCGTTCTATGCTTAGCAGAAAAAGTAACAATAAGAGCAACCAAAATTAAAATAAAGTATGTGTAACTGATTTGTTTATTCATTCCTTATCTTAGACTCTCTGAAACAGCATATGAAGACAAGAAGAATAAAATTCAGAGAGGCATCAAGCCATACTTTCAGAATAAAAAGTACAAGAAGCAAAAAATTGGAACACTAGATCACTTTTTTTGACAAACAATTGTGGGTATTTATAATTAAAATTCAAAGAGCGAAGTTTTTTAACCCTTTAAGATATTTAGCCAATGAAATTCAACAAAGGAAATGAATTTTAAAAGTGATAAAGGGGAGGAAAAAAAGGTTCTCTACAGAGATCTTTCTGTTTCACCACCCATATGAAGATACATAACGATGTGTGAGAGTTGTTTTTGAAGTTGAAATGACTGAAACATTAGAGGGTGGATTAAAGTGCCAAATCAGCCCTGGGGCAGGAAAGAGTCAAACCTTTGTTCTTTTGTATTTGGTTCATAAAATTCTATCTTCCTAGACTAAAATTACACGGTGGTTCCAATCTGCACCTCAGATCCTTGAATGCTCAGGTCCCCAGTCCCAAAAGACCCTCAGGTTTGAAACATAAGTCTTTGAGCTCTAGCATCTTCAAATACCATCTCTGAAAATGGTTGAGAAAGACCTACAGGACAAAGAGGGAAGAGCGCTACTAAGGGGTGAAGTAGGCTTCAAATTTAGAAACATCCAGATCTAGGATTAGCCTTAAAAGTTTAATTCATTTTAAATTGGTTATTGTATTCAAATCAAGTTTGCATGCCATCTGTCTTTGAAGTCATTTAAATTAAGTTTTATGACTCTTGAGGGAAAAAGAGGCCATTTCCAACTCAGTATAGTCTGCTTACTACTATCAATCACTAATTAAAAAAAAAAAAAAAAAATAAATGTCAACAAGATTGCCCAAAAAAAAAAAAAAAAAAAAAAAAAAAAAAATCACTAATTAGAATTAATTATTAAGAAAGTGATTCCTTTTTTCCTTGAATATTCTAAATCATTTATCAAAGGATGACATAACTTTTTTTTTTCTTTTTTGGTATATTGAAGTCATAGTCATATGACTTTTGGGTAGATTCTACTGAAGCGATGATTTTAGTCAGATGTGTGACAATAATGCCATCTAAAAGCTACATTTAACCAAGCGAGCAGTATTTTTGGAACAGCAGGCAGTATAAAAGTGCTTTGTGAATATTAACATATTCTGGCAAATTAGTTTGCACTCATTATCATAAGCAATTACTTACTGTTTAGATGCAGCTCGTATTAAATTGGCAAGCAATTTGCAAGAATTAAAACATAACATAGAGGGCTTTCTGAAAATTCGACAATATACTGAGACAAATGATGCTACTAGGTTCATAGACCATGTACCAAACATGGTTACCCATTAAACATATTTAGCATTAAAATAATAGTTGGTTGGCTACATGGGTTTTTAATGCAAGATAATTTTGGAACCATTGTTCAGACACTATCAGTAGAATTGTATATTTCAGATACTAGAAGGCATTAAAAAAAAAAAAAAGGCCTCAGGAGGAAGCAGAAAGTCTTTGTTTTCTGAGAATGAACTGCTTGTCATTTTGACTAAATTTTGGTACTTTATTAACCCATTGCACTGTTTTGAACTATCTGGTACTACCCAAGTTGTCTCTTTCAAAATGTTTGTATTGTCTTGGCCTTTCCCTCCATTTATGTCGATGGTGGAGACTGCTGATGTTTACCACTAAGCATACTGCCTTCTTTAATAACAGAACTCAAAGCTGGGCCTACAGCTAAATTGGATGTAAACTGGCCATATAGCTATCCAGATAGAGCCTATATTTCCCATTCTCCCTTGCAGCTTGACAGGGCCGAGTTCTGACCATTGATACATGGGCAAAAATGTACCTGTACTTTCCTGCCCATGTCCCTCTTTTTTCTTGCTGAATGAGGACAAAAAGCTCCCAGCTGCCTTAAGACCTAGAAATGGAAGCCACAGGTTCAGAACTGTACTCTTCCAGCCTAGGCCCTCTGAAGTGTGACTACTATGTAAGAAAAAAAGAAAATTCTACATTTTATTCATACCTAAGTACATTGGGATCCCATTTTTATAGGAAAAGGTATTTATATAGCCTTTAAAACAGTATGACAAAACATTCTATCTACTTTTTTATCTGTTTTTTATCTGTTTGATAAGGGCATGGTATAAAATATATATGATGGGGAAACTATAATTATCTCTATTTTACAAATTTGAAAGAAATCGGTGTTCACAGAGTCAAAGCAATTTGTCCATGGTGACAAAGTAATGGGAAACCATTCTTATCAAAACCTTCCACAGAAGGCTAGTAATAATCTATTACTCTTTTTATAGTCAAACAATGTTACTCACTCTGGCACATCCTTCTAGTGGGGGTGTCAAATGTTTTCATGGATCTACTCAATTCCCAAACTGTTTCCTTCCTTACAAGAACATGTGGCACATTTGCAAAACATGGTAGGGGAGGTTATTTGTGATCCTGAAGCAAAGCGAAAAAACTCAGGAATGGGGATCCCTGGGTGGCGCAGCGGTTTAGCGCCTGCCTTTGGCCCAGGGCGCGATCCTGGAGACCCGGGATCGAGTCCCACGTCGGGCTCCCGGTGCATGGAGCCTGCTTCTCCCTCTGCCTGTGTCTGCCTCTCTCTCTCTCTCTCTCTCTGTGTGTGTGACTATCATAAATAAAAAAAAAAAAAAAAACAAAACAAAAAAAAACTCAGGAATGGCTTTCTCCAAGGCCTACAAACCATCTCTTTGAACTTTAATCATCAAGAAAGATAGGACCCCTCTCTTCCAGACCCTGCAGGAGTATAGAAGCCAAACATGGATCAGTACCAACTAGCAAGCATGATGGACCTAATTACACTGGGCAACCCAGAATGTTCTAAAATATGCAGCCATTAGCTCACCTCAGGGCTTCAAAACGTCTGCTGCCCTTTGTTCCAGGGCAGTAGAGTTCTAGCTTTCCTCCCATTAGAGAAGTTTTGGATAAAGTCTTCCTTACCTGTTTAACTTGTTTGGTGCAATCTTTCTTTGATTTCCATAACTCATTCCTATTTATTATATTATTCTGCCACCTAAGCTAACTAGTCTCAGAAAGAACAATAGTAACCCAGTCAAAATTAAAAAAAAAAAAAAGAAAAGAAAAGAAAGAAAAGAAAAGAAAAAAAGAAAAGAAAAGAAAAGAAAAGAAAAAAAAGAAAAGAAAGAAAAGAAAACGGTTTCCTCATCTGAATTTCACTTCTTCATTCTCAGGAAAATCCATACCTCTTCATACAACACTAATAAAGTATTATCAGTGAAGCTTAGTAATAAGAAACTTGGAAAAAACTTACTTGGAAGTATTTTCATATACTAATCAAAATGCTAATTAACATTTTATGACAACATTCTGAGTAACATTCACCTCATGTGAATTATAAGAGATACTTCTTTAGCCATGCAACGAGCACTCGGTAGCTATTTTCAGAAAATGGTTATTGCAAAAAACAAATACATAATCATCAACATAGAGTAAATTCTACCTATTTCATTTTGTATCAGTTTTGTTTTATTTGTCTCTAATATTTTATCCTGAGGATAATCATTAGTTGTAATGGTTCCTTGTATTTTCCTCAGAGCCTAGAATACCACTAGGTGCTTAATTCATAGATTTCTAACAACTTTTGATGTGGTGAACAAAATAAAATACACCATGTCCCAAACTAAATAGTTTTAAAGATAATAATATCTTTTTTTTTCATTTGATGTTTTCGAATCAAATGTCTTTGTATTATATGTATTATAAGGAATTTGTTAATGAGAAGTTGGAAAACAAAGAAAAGCCTAATGTGTTAAAACCTATATCAGCAACTTTTCTCAATGTCTTGAAAAGAACTGTAACTTGGAAAATATCATGAAAACTCCTATAAATTGAGAGTCTTGGTAATCTTACTAAGATTAAGAACTGATCATGTCATTCCCCCAGTAAATATCCTCCACATGGATCCCCTTTTGCTTTAGTATACATCCCATCCTTGGCATGAATCTCTTTGACATGTTGAAGATTATTTGGGAAGAGTAGGATCTGGTGCTAGTAAAAAGAATGGAAACTGATTTCTCTGGGGTGTGTCCAGGCTACTTTTGGAAGAGATGTTACTGTCCTGTACATTTTTTTACATAGTCATTCTAGCATGCTATCACCTCTTCATGAGCACAGAAACATTTGATCAGCTTATTGGTAAATGCCCTATGAAGTTACAGAGGAAATTACCATTTCCGATTCTGAATCCATTCCATACATCCTACTCATGATGTAGACAGTGTGGGTTTTATGGTTTCATATTGTTAGCAAGATTGAAAGGAAAATTGGTTGTGCTATTTTGGGAACCTACACCTCAAAATGTGTAATAAAGTATGTGGAGGAGAAACATTATTTGCCAAACAGATAAGGGCATGGTAAATGAATATGGAAAAATGGCTGGTTACAAATATTTAAATGGCAGAAGATTAAAAAATGCTTGAACATTTCTTGATATGAGTATCTTCACTCTGCTTGAAAAAACATAACATCTTGTGGAGAAAAAGTGTTATTTTTCTATCCTTTAAAATGCCCCTTTATAATTATTTTAGATGGTTATTTGCATGAGAATAAATAAAATACCAGCTTGAGAATTTTTCTTGGATTTAGATCTTATTATTTTAGTTTAAAAAAATCTGCATTTGAGTAGCACGAAAAAGAGACTTATTTTAATCTTAGCTTCTATGTGGAAAATGGGATGGGTGGGAGAAAGGTGAGACAAGGAAGCCCTGCATAAGGTTATTTTACAAAAGAACAAACTATAATGACCTATAAAAAGAAGTGGACAGATGTGAGAACATAATGTGAGAGTTTTTGATGATTAATTGCATGTGGAAAGGAGAAGAGGAAGAAATCAAAGGTCACTTCCTAGGTTTCTGACCTGGAAAGAGGGTAGACCCTATGCCATTCATTCAATGAGATAGAAAGCATTAGAGAAGGAAAAGGATGAGTGAAAAACATAATGGGTTTGATGATTGAATATAGTCCCCTTCTTCCATGTGAGAATATTATATGATCATTATAGTCCTATAATATAGAGCACACTGAAGTGTACACGGAAGACATTTTTCAGTATGCCACTAATGGGTCAGATATAGAAATTAGAAAGGATGTTCTAATGGAAACCACTCTATATACTTTTTCTTAAAATAACTTTTGCAAGATGCAGGTATCTTGTATCTTCATAATACTTTTAAAATATTCTCTCGATGTCATACTTAGCTTTTAATAAGACCTTTCTATGAAACCCACCTGATTGGTTACATTTGTCATGTGAACATTTGCAATGTTGCTTTTCTTCCAATAATTTTAAGAAACTGTTTTATGGAAGAGGTTTAACTACACAATATTCTCCCAGCATGTCTTATGTTTTATTGCTCTTTGCTTCTCTGCATGTAATTGCGTGGTTAACTTATTGTGCCTTGTTGATTTGCTTCCTCTGCTCATCAAACTTTTATTAACTGTTTTCTGCATGCAGAACACTTTAGTAAGTTAGGATACACTGGTTTAACAGTTATGCTACGTAGGTAGCAATAGGGTCAAATGTGACAATATTGGCTGAGCTTATGCTCAAATCCCAAAATCTATGGATGAAGTTGAATTATCTGCATGTTTTGCACCTTTGAAAAGTGGAACAAGAGAAGTAGTCATAGAATCTTTAACTATAGGAAAACACACTCTATACTCTATTAACTCTGTTGACCCTCGATTTTAAGTTATTTTAAGGTTTTTCCCTAAAGATAAGTCTAGTTATTCTGTATTGTGAGCATAACTTTAATCTACTAGACCCTCTGTCTCCTAGAACATAGTGTGCATGGTTACTCATACATAGTTCATATGATTCCTTAGGTAAATTTTAAAAAGGAAATCTACCCCTAAACCTTTTACTTTCAACTACTGGAAAACTGTCATAATATACTGATTTTGTCAGAATAGCTATTTGCTTACTATTTCCTAGAAATTATCATATGAAGTATGCAACTCCATGGAGTAACAATGTGAATAGGACCACCTTCAGAAGTCTATCTTGCACAAGAATATATAGCATCCTTCTAGTGACATGTAAGAAACTTTATGGTTTGGTTCAAGAGGGAGGGAGATTCAACTCATCTTGGATCCTATTGTTCTGTGGAATATAACCATGTTTCTCAGAGGGAAGGCACAGAAAAGAACCATAATTCCTATTCAGCCACTTCCTTTCAAGCACTGCAAACATCAGTGGCAAAAGAAGTTCAATCTTTTTCTTGGAAATAAGTAGTTTTACGTAATTGAAATAAGATCAGTCACAGACCTAACTTATGGAAATAAAATTCCAGAAAGAGAGACGACATGAGAGCAGGACTAATCCAAGATGTATGAAGAACTAAACCACAGCAGCTAAAGCCATACATTTGAAGCACAGATTTCAGGCAGACAAAACAGTGACTTGTAAAAACGAGACGCTCAGGATTCTCAGGAGAGCAGTCTCTTCCTCTATTCTTCTATGGCTGCTCTAAAGTACAGATTCAATTTTGAGGCAGGTTAAATTGGGGGTCCAGGTGGGAATATGAGGGTAATGAATTTTGTACAATCTTCCCTCTTTTCAATTAAAAAAAAAAAAAAAAAACACCTCAGAAAGATTTGATGGGCTTTACTGAATCTTTTCAACATCCCCCCTCCAGATTGATTTCAGGCCATGGCAGAGACAACCAGGCTGCTAATTAAACTATTAACTCTTTCTTTTAATTTGCAAAGCTTTGAGCAGTTATGTTTCAGAAGCTAACCCCCACTCTGAAGCCCTGAAAGACGCAGACTTTCCTCAGACACCCAGGGGAGTTACTTATACATTACTCTAGGCCAAATTTGGCCTTGCAAATGAAGCCATATGCAGTAACTCAAAATTTTAATGATATTCCCAGACTTTGCTTAACAAATATATGTAACGAGAAAAGCCTCCGAGGTGAGCCCAAAGAGGTTCATTTTTCCTGGAGTTAAATTGAAAGGTGGCAGGAATGAAAGTTCCTCTATGACACTTTTGAAAGCACCAAGTAGCCAATGAAATATGAAGATAACATAGGATAAGGTGCTATCAAAGATGGAGGAAATATACTGAAGTCCCAAAGCCTCCACAGACCTAAGGTGCAAAACATATACACATACACAAATGCACACACTTATGGAACAGTAATACTTTTTTGTTAAATATCTAAGTATCTAAAAAAGATGCAGGTGTTCCATTTTATTTATTTTTTTTAAGATTTATTTTATTTAGGGATGCCTGGGTGGCTCAGCGGTTGAGCATCTGCCTTTGGCTCAGGGCGTGATCCTGGGGTTCCAGGATTAAGTCCCGCGTCGGGCTCCTTGCGAGGAGCCTGCTTCTCCCTCTGCCTGTGTCTCTGCTTCTCTGTCTACATCTTTCATGATATTTACTTATTTATTTATTTATTTATTTATTTAGGAGGAGGAGCAGAGGGAGAGAGTCCCCATTAGACTCCCCATTGAGCATGGAGACCAACATGGGGCTTGATCTCACAACCCATGAGATTAGGAGCCAAGACCAAGAGTTGGCCCCTTAACTGACTGAGCCACCCACATGCTCCTGGGTGTTCAATTTTGAAACAAATAACAATGCAGTGAATTCAGTCTCAAAACAGATTTTGCTATTTTTTACAAAGACATTTTAACCTAAAAATATATAGAAATACAGTATCTTTAAAAAAACATATATGAATTGGATCCTTTACACCTCTCATGACAGCAATGTCTGCGCTTTGAAGTCATCAGTAAATTCTACGTGTTCTGTGTTCGAAATGAGTGAAAATAATGTTGCAAATGAACACAGGTAAAAAGCCATCATGTAATGTGGAAACAGTCAACCCTGAAGGATGAAAGTATGAACGACTCCTTACTTGGTACTCTCTGACTTTGCCAAAGTTATTGGAACTATCCAACAATCCTTCTTTCCCTCATCTGAAAATAAGAGAGTTGTTCCAGGTAATCTCTATTATCAATTCCAACTCTATTCTCTGAGTTGAAAATATCACTTGGGGACACGTGGGTGGCTCAGTGGTTGAGCGTCTGCCTTCGGCCCAGGGCATGATCCCAGAGTTCCAGGATCAAGTCCCACACCGCGCTCCCTAAGGGGAGCTTGCTCCTCTCTCTGCCTTTGTCTCTGCCTCTCTCTCTCTGTGTCTCTCATGAATGAATAAATAAAATCTTTTAAAAATATTTTTAAAAATCACTTCACTAATGCTGGCACTAACCCTGTACTTGATGTCAGATTACACTGCAATGTTCAGTGATCATGAGCATGACATAGGAAAACACGTTTACCATGAAGGCACTGTAGCACGTAATAGGAAAAGATTTCTTTCTTATTTGATTTTAAACAATAATTGCATAGAATGCTTGTTATATTTTATGATCATGAAGTGATATACTAGAGGATATGCTATTTCATATACTATTTCTTTTCATGTTTGTGGAAAATTGAAACATAAATACAAGGAAGAAGAATCAGCAGTATTAGCTGAACACTGTTAGTGTTTAACGTTTTGATTTCCTGAAATCATATACCCTACATGACTGGCCTAGCAACTTCATCTAAAATCAATACAATACAAAATCTACAGAAATGACAACCTAAAATGAGCCCACGGTTTATTAAAAACTTGTTATGTAATTACTAAGGTCTTGGTCTAAAATCTATAATTACTGCAGTTACTACTAAAAAGGTTGGGTTAAATGTTATTAAGCAGAAACCATCGGGCTGATTTGTTTTGTGAATACATGTTAAGATAATTCCTACTTACAAAAACAGAATCATTCCAAGCTGGAATGATTATGAGCCTTGGTAGGTTCTATTGTCACAAATATGAGTCACATCCAGAAAGGGATTCATTATCCTATTTCAACAGTCAATTTAAGTTGTGAAAATACAAGGAAAATTGAAAGCATATTCTCTACAACTGTAGCTGCACTCATATCATTTTTTCCCCATCTTTCTAGTTGAAAAAGACCAGGCATCAGTTCAGTAGTCCAAAGCTTAGTAATTCTTAACCTTGGGCAGTCCCGTCTATGTTCACCAAGACTATAGTCATTTGATTGTGTTCATGTGTTTGGGGGCTTTGGCAAGGAATTCAAAGTCCTTTATAGATATCCAGTTGCACCATTACAGTGCTCACTCCCTGGTGGATTTATAGTACCATCTGAAATGCCATTAAATTTTTCATACCAGAGGGTAGAAAACCATGTTTTCTTCTGAGTTACATGATAGGACCTTACACACTGGCTGGATTTCATCTATTGTGTTGCCTTTTTTTTTTTTTTTTTTTTCCTCCCAAGTACCTGTTGAAGATCACTGGCAAAGTGATTGTCATTCTTACCAGAGAAAAGAAAAAATACAACAAATGACCTGTCTTAAGTCATAAAATTAGCAAGCAGAAAAGACTTTAGGGATATCTTTAGTGATTTATTTCTTAGGTTTTAAAAGTCTGCCCTTCACACAAGTGTCCCATATTAAAGCAATAAAATATAATGCACTTATTGTAACATGGCACCATTTGTACTCTCAACAAACGTTGAATATATGAATCTAGGGCAATCTCCACTGAACACAACTCACCTATCCAAGGATTCCAAATAAAACAAATCATTATATATAGATAACCATTAGTTTTTCAAACGTATATAGACAATTCTAATTGAAAACATTCATAGGTTATGCATAAAAGGCTTAATTATACTTATGGTTAAATCCTATTTAGTATTTCTATATTGCAGAAATTGTGAAAAGCACAGAAATGAAACCGGGAAAAGGCACTTAGGTGAGGAAAATTTTAAGTGATTTGGTCACTGAGAAAGAATGAAGAGAAATAAATAGAAAAATAAGGAGAATAGTAAGAGCAGTTAACACTGGATGAAGAAGTTAGAGCATGCATCCTTCCAGAGGTCTCCAGGTTGTTGGCCCCGCGATTCTTAACATCATCAACAGTGCTGCTTATTTAGGGTGTGGACTACATCCTCAAACATTAACTTAACTTTGTATCACTTTATTGATTGGGTATTTGGCTCAGGACCAGCACAGACCAGAATTGGTCTAAAGGTTGCTCTCTTGGTTTAGAAACCATTTAGCAAGTGACATCGTGTGAAATCAATGGCCTGTTACTCCTTTCATCTTCCTCAAGTTCAATATCATAAGAGTCCTTAAGATTTAATGAACCTAGTTTAGTGAGTGAAGCTTTCAATCTGCTTTATTCTTCTAATGCATTAAAATGACTTGTATGGGAAATGAGTACAACCTTATGCAGGGGACAACTGCAACAGCTAACAGATTTATGAATTAAGGATAATATGGCAGTGAGGTGTATGTCTAAACCATTTTTTCAACAAGATTTGTATTTATGTCTTTTCTTTAAAGAAAAGAGATGAAAGAAATCCCTAGAGATTTAAAAAAAAAAAAATCAGCCATACTTGAATGCACACACACACAGAATAGATAACACTAGAACAGTCACTAGGACTACAAATCCATTAACATTTCATATCCAAGGAAACTAGCCACTCCCTCCTCCTAAAAAAGAAAGCATTTTCAAAGCAAGATTCAAAACCAGATAAATGACAAAGCAATCATTTTCAAAAGAACGTAAATTATAGTCAGACAGGTGGAGAGACAAATAAGAAATGGGCATTCCCATCAGCAGTAAGAGGTAACCAAGAGAAAAATAAAGGAAAGAAAGAAAAGTAACATAAATAATAATAAATCAATGCAAGCAAGTCAATGAGAAGGACACTGTCATGTACTTTAGCAAAAGGATGATTTCCCTGTGGTATAGTAAAATGGCGAAACTCCCCCAGAACATTAGAGCATACTTATATTTCAGTTTTCTTAACAGATTTTGAATGCTCTGAGCACATGTCTGGATGAACACTGAGGATTCATTTCAGAGAAGAGCTAAGGCTCTTCTAAGGTTCCTGGGTTTTTTTTTTTTTCAGACAATAATTAGGAATAAGATCATATTTTCATTTTAAGACTACACATCTATATTCTTTAGAATAATATCATCACCAGGAAAAGTTTGTCCAACTATTTGTGAAATTCAGTCTGTGACGCCAGATCTTCTCAAGAAAACAAGAAAAAGGAGAATTATGGCACCTGATGAGATATACTAACCAATGCATTTATTATAAGTATATTTAGAGAAAACTAACTTTCCAGATGGATGTGATTACAAAAAAATGCCTGAAAAAAATTCTATTTTCATATTAATGCGCATCTACAAAGCAGTGGAACTTTCAACTCAGTTTTTTTTTCAAATACATTAAATATGAATGGGCTTAATATTATCATTTACAGAAGTATAGGCATTGTTTCTTCATTCCTTAGGGATTTCTAGAGAAAGGCCAACTCATCAATTGTAGGTCCTCATGTACTAAGGATATATTTGCTCTTTGGTAGAAAAGACCTGGGTAAGGAAAACAAAGTGTTCTCTGATTAGATTTTGAATTTCTTGAAACAAACAATTTTCCATTAACTCAACCTAGTAAGTCCAGAGAATCAGAAAACAGAAGATACTTTCCATCTGAGAATTAAACAACTCTCTATATAATAGGAACAACATTGGGAGAAACTAGTGTAAAGGCTTACCATGATGAGGAGACTCCATGAACTACACTGCCAGTCTCTTCATTCAAATCATTTAATATGATTAAATCACAATACTATAAAGTCATAGATAGGTCTATTGCATTACAACATTTAAGCCATTAGTTCCTAGACAAAATGTGCAAGATTTCCTATTTCTGGTTCACCGTGGGAAACTCCTTCCAATAGCAGTAAGCAAAGAAAAGAACACAGAAACCAAAAACAACAAAAAGCCCTCTTCTATATAATATAGAGGTACCTATTACTTTATTTTTTTTTTAAAGTAGGCTCCACATCCAGCATGGAGCCCAATGAAGGGCTTGAACTCATGACCCTGAGATTGAGACAGAAGCTGAAATGAAGAGTCAGACACTTTACCAACCGAGCCACCCAGGCACCCCTACAGATATCCATTATTCTAAAGGGAAGGGCCATAGCCATAGTTAAAACAGCTAGAAAATATTCAAAGGTGATTTCACAAAGTGCATCTAAATATCAAGGTGCTATTGAAATTTCCTAATAAAATGTAGAGTAATATTCTTTTCCCATAAATGTTTCAAGTTTTCACCTTATAAAAACAAAGGTGATAGCAGGACACAAGGCCAGAAAAGGTCATCTTTCCATCACAGTATGTCCTCGCTACAATAATTCACACTTAAAAACAACAAACAAATGAATAAATATTATTCCTTAGGGGCCATGAAAACTTTCCCCTTCAGAAATACTTTCTTTGGCTTAGACTGCTCATTATTGCTTTCTTCAAACACAGAAGGGGGACAATTCAAAGCCAGGAAAATAGTCACATAGAGTTTTGAGGACCAAAGTTTAACTCACTGATTCCATGCACTTTCCAAGAACCCTCCTGGAATGGACAGTGTTAGTTCTATATAATTAAATGTGAGTAGAAATAATCCCCTACAGTTACCACAAAATTAAGCAGGCGGTGGGAGGATGGGGGAGGGCAGAGAGCAAGGTTAGAGCTCTGAGACTAAGATCACTTGGAATACATTTTTTAAAAATATTATTTTTCTGTAATAACCAAGGTGGTGTTTGGTTGGGAGTGATAGTAAGATAGGGTAGGGGAAATAGGGAAGAAACAAGTCAGTTGTCAATAATAATGACCAGGGTGACCTCTCATTCTGTCTTTCCTATCTTTTTGTCTTTCCTCATTACTGCTTTACCTAATAGACCTTTCCATGTCATTAGTGAGTCCACTGTGACAGAGGATGGATGGTTTCCAGTTGATAGACACAAAAGGCTATGTTTGGTATTTAAGAAAGTATAAGTAGAACATAGCTCTATTCACCTATGTCAAAATTACTTGGATAAAGGAGTGTAGAGAACATTACTTATTCTTCCTTATTTTAGAAAACTTATGGAACACTCAGTTTAATCTCTACATACAGATAGCACAGCCACCTAGGGAATTAATTATTTGCTTTGTGCACACCTTATGATCATGTCTCTTAAAAGAATTCCCAAAGCAATTCTTTGTGCAGGTCTACTGCTATTCTGTTTTTCAGAGCCTAATGTGTTCTGTAAGGTTGTCAGAAAAAAAGGGGAAAAAAAAGTCCGTCGTATCTTTGTTTAGACAGAGAGGCAAATGAATAAAACAGAAAGGAAAGGTACAGGAAAGAACAGTTTAAGTATGGATACAAGTTAGTCCTGTCTTTGATTTTGTATCTGCCTCTGGCCAATGGCAAACCAACTAAACGGTATCCATATTTTTCTCAGAAATACTGTATTAAATATATTAGTATGTCCTGGAAAAAGAAAATAATATAAAGCTCAGAAAAAATGATGTTTATAAGTACACATATTTCCTCAAACAAAAAAAGGAAACATTTGTTACAATAATGCCTTAATTTTCAAATGGTCCATTTACATCGTAGATGGTCTCAAAATTGAAAATGAAAACCAATAAGAAAGGCACCTGAGTGGTTCAGTCCATTAAGGATCCGACTCTTGATTTCAGCCCAGTTTATGATCTCATACAGCATTGTGAGATGAAGCCCTGTGATGGATGATCTCAGGGGGTCTACTTCTCTCTCTCTCTCTCTCTCTCTCTGCCCCTCCCCCTGCTCATTCACACACATGCCTGTGAGCTCGCTGTCTCAAATAAATAAATAAATCTTTTAAAAAAAGCAATAAGAATATCAACACTTTAACTTCTCTGCAAGAATGAAGGTCCTTATATGCTTTGGGAGGGTACCTGTTAGACTATTTTCCTATCTAAACAGCCACAGCAGTGGTTCAATATGGTATGTGATTAATTACAACAAATCAAGATACATTTATCTAATGCCCAAAGCATGAGACATTATAGGAAAAAGGAGAAAAACTTATATACTGGATATATAATAGCCATATCTAGGGCGAATCAGATTAGGAGTAATAGTCATATAAATAATATTTACATTTAAGAGCACTTACTCAAAATCTGTTTTGCTCTGTCACTTCATTTAATAGACATTAAATAATGTCAATTCTAAAAAGACAGAGATCCACAGGCAGATATGATAGAAAACTTAAGATAGAGTTGGCATTTAAAAAATGAGTTGGGTGTGAATAGAAAAGAGAGAAGAGGGGACGCTTGGGTGGCTCAGTGGTTGGGTGCCTCCCTTCATCCCAGGGTGTGATCCTGGAGTCCTGGGGTCAAGTCCTGCATCGGGCTCCCTGCAGGGAGCCTGCTTCTCTCTCTGCCTATGTCTCTGTCTCTCTCTCTGTGTCTCTCATGAATAAATAAATAAAATCTTTTAAAAGAGAGAAGAGAATTATGACTGAAAACTAAATTGGGTCTTTTTTTTGAAGGTTTTATTTATTTTTTTTAAAGATTTTAGTCATTCATGAGAGACACACAGAGAAAGGCAGAGGCATAGGCAGAAGTTGAGAAGCAGGCTCTTTGCAGAAAGCCTGATGCAGGACTTGATACCCAGACTGGGGATCATGCCCTGAGGCAAAGGCAGATGCTCAACTGCTGAACCACCCACCCAGGTGTCCCTGTTTTTAAGATTTTATTTATTTATTGAGAGAGAGCAAGGAGGGGTGGGGAGAGGAGGCAGAGGGAGAAGTAGGCTCCCCAGTGAGCAGGGAACCCAGTGCAGGGCTCAATCCTGGGCCCCCAGGATTATGACCTGGGCCGAAGGCAGATGCTTAACTAACTGAGCCACCCAGGTGCCCTGGTCTTTATTTTCATAAGCATAAACCTCACTAATTACTTATGGACACAAATTTCTTATTAGCCTTAGTACTCCACCAAGCAGCAACCTGATGAGCATTTACTGAATTAAGCAATGGGGAGGATCTGTCCTTCTGTATCTATCTTCATCATTAACACGATACTTTACAAAACAGCTGGGGAGTTCAGGGCATCGCCCATGGCTGTAGAATATAATTATGCTCACAGACTCAGGGAGGCAACCCCTTCACTTAAGGTTCATTAGCCTGAGTTCCAAAGATCCCAGGAGGTGATTCCTTCCTACTCTGAATCCCCACAGCACATATCACCCAGACACTGTCTGTAGCAAACTTTAGCACTTCTGAAAGCCTGTTAGCTCTTTGTCTTCCAATTGGATCGTGTTATCTCTGTTTTACCTCTCAATTAAACCCCAAAGCTCCTTGCAGATAGGAACTATGTCATCAGGATTCTTTATCTAGGACACATAGCTTCTAGCAAAATACTTGGCATTGGGTAGGTGCATAATCAATGTTTGCTTTGTGCCTCCAACTTGCAAATGCTGCTGCATATTTATGTTAAAGAAATGATGGCATATGTCTGGATTTTATTTTTTTTATTTTTTAAAGATTTATCTATTCATGAGAGACACAGACTGACAGAGAGGCAGAGACACAGGCAGAGGGAGAAGCAGGCTCTCTGCAGGGAGCCCAACTCGGACTTGATCCAGGATTCCAGGATCATGATCTGAGCTGAAGGCAGGTGCCCAACCACTGAGCCACCCAGGCGTCCCACATGTGCCTGGATTTTAAATGGTGGCACTGGAGCAGATGAATAACACTGAGCAGGCCATGTAACTTTTAACGGTTTCTATTAGATAAAGGTTGCTCATTTTGGTAATTGTGGCATTTTTGATTTGGAAAACCTAGCAGAAGGTCATCTAGTCTGGACTCCTTGCTTTATACATGAAACAGGCTAAGAAAGAAAGGAAGGAATTTGCTTAAGATCACAACTAACCTTGTACCAAAAGGAAAGAAACTAATAATTGTGGGCTTATCATATAGTAGACAAGTTTATTGCAATGCATGAAGGGGGCACCAGATGTGGGTCACATGACCTCCTGGTATTTCAGCTGACAAGGCAACTTGTTATTCTGTAAGAGTCATCACAGGTGTGGAAAACTGTCTACTCCTTTGTTCTCTTTTGCTGTACTATTTCCTCTAGATATCCAGCAAAATATTTGTATTTTTCTCTATAAAAAAGGAAAGAAAACATGTGCTGGGTAGCATGAACTGCTCTATATAATTTAATAATGAAGTGTTTGACATAAACAAGGAAAAAAAAATAAGAGACAAAAGGAAAAACAGACGTTTAAATATAGAGAACAAACTGGTGGTTGCCAGAAGGGGAGTGGGTGAGGGGATGCGTGGAATTGGCAAAGGGGAGTAAGAGTATAGTTATTGTGGTGTGCGCTGAGTGATGTATAGAATTGCTAAATCATTATATTGTACACCTGAAACTAATATAGCACTGTATGCTAATTATACTTGAATTGAAAAGATAAAAGTGTTTTTTTTTTTTTAAGTGACATGCTTGAATTTGTTGTTCCCCAAAGATATTCCAAAGAAACCTTCTGTTTATCTAAAATACAGAAAATAATGAAATTCTCTATCACCTTCCCCTCTAGCTCTTGATTTTCTCCCCTGGACCATGAAGTCATTGAATATTCACTATCTATCCCCCATCCTTCTTCCTCTCTTCTCCTTACCTTTATTTCTTCTTCTCAAATTCTTTAAATTGGTGTGTATTCTACTCAAACTACTTGGTCTTATCACATTCTCTCCCCCCTCAGGCTCCTTCTTTTTTTCTCATCTTGGACTTTGCATCACGTGCTTTCCCTTGGAAACTTTTGCTCTATTTGTCTTGTCAGCACAATCTAATGAATACAATGCTTGACTAAGAATAAGACACGGATTGTATTGCTCTCTCCCTATGTCTAGCAGTATGGATGTGCATATCAGTTCAGTTTCCTTTTTGGTTTTATCTCTCAATAAAGTGATAAGTTATTGTTTTCACTTAGTCTCCTTCAAATACATTTACTTCTATTTTTTAAAAAGAGAGATATGAAACATGGTAATTATATCTAGCTGCCAATAATGGAAGAGATCACAATTAAATTGAAATAATGATGACAAATGATGGTTTCCTTTTCCTTTGAAGCAAATTCTATTAGGCTGAATTCAGAGTCAAAATATAGCAGTGATTATATGAGGGACAAAAAGAACACAGTTGGGATTATAGCCATAAGAGGTGAAGTGCCTCTGGATCAAAATATTTGGAAGGACTTTAGATTTATTACAATACAGATGTTTTAATGTTCTAGTATAAATGCCCTTTCTTGCCCATCACTCATCTGATTCAGTTGCTGGTTCCAAAGAGTTGAAAGGTCATTTTAAACACAGAGTGTTTTAGTAAATGAAGGCAACTCTAAGATCCTTGAGCTCTCTTCAGGAAGCAGAGGGTGCCTTCTCCTGAGGTCAATGTTCTTAGCATCAGCCTGACAGGAGCTGCCAAGGTGCATTTCAGTGCAAAATGTGTCCAGCCCTTGTATTTGAGTTTTACTTACTTATTTTAAAATTCTCTTTTAAAATATTTATTAAACCATAAAAATGTCCAAGCACATTGAATATAAAAACAAATATAAAATGGCATGTGCTCTCTCTTCCAACTTTGTATTTAAACATGATTGCATCTATGTATTTACGTGTTTTCATTTTTACAACACTAAAAAGGAATCTGTCCAAACAATAACAATTATATCTAGAAAAAAAGTATATCTGGACAATGGAATTATGGGTGATTCTAATTTTCTTTTTTTTAACTGCACTATATTACTTATATAGTCATAAATATATTAACTTATATTATTTATAACTATGGGAAAATCAAACATGTATCCACACTTTTCCTTTAAAGAAAGATACTCTGTCTGCACCTGCCAAAGACCTGCTGTTCTGTCAACCAGTTCTTAAATTTCCTAATGAGATTTGAATTAGTGAACTTTTAAAACTGCAAATTTGAATTAATGTATTTTGAAAAATAACTCTTAGCATGTGGGAACGAGAGTTTCTGCCAAAATGGAGTTTAACAACACTTAAGCAGTGGGAAAGGTCCAATTTGGGGGAAAAAAACAAAACAAAATAAAAACAAAAACAAAAACCCACATTTGCCCATTAAATCTCTCTTGTCATTCTTTCTTTTCTTTTTCTCCCCACAAAGAGTTTACAGATGTAGATATCAAACTTTGTTCTTTGGACATACAAGAGGTAAAATCTTAAAAAAAAAAAAAATCAATCTGCAGGATGATTAAAAATCTTTCATTTTTTACTCAAGTTTCATAGAACATCCCCCTTTTACACTGAGGGGTTCAATATACCCTACCCCCAAATTTGGCAACGTGGCACAGCAAATATCTTAAACTGAAGGAGTCCAAGAAAATAGCAAAAGGAGATGGTCACTCAGGAAGGTCCTCCCCCTCTTTGCCCTTCTTTCCTGAAACAGGTCATAAAAGACCCATGTGAAAGGTCCTGTCCCTGTGTCAGAGGAAAGGATGATACTTTTATCACCAGTTGTAATTGAAAAACTTCTATGTTCCATCTGCAGAGGGAAAAACCAGTTCTTCCCTAATGTGGGTTTTTATCCCTGCGAGTATCTTCTTTACTACTTCCATAAAACACTTCATTTAGAGTCACCAAACATGTAAAGGTTTTTCCCCAAACCAAGCCATTCTCTGAAGCACCAACTGGGTGTCCTATAATTTAATTCAATTCTGACATTATCTATCCAAACAGAGCATCTGTCCCAGAAGACTGCTCCACCCGTCTCATGTCAAGTGCTAATCACAAGCCCAGGTTGCTATCTGGACTTATGACCAACTAGCTATAAATCAGAGGTTCCCTTGACCTCCTCCTCAGGTTCTATTAATTTGCTAGAGGGGCTCTCTGAACTCAGGGAAAAACTCTGCTTGGCATTCTACTAAAAGATATGATATGGATGAATGTCCAGACGGAGAAGATATACAGGGCGAGGGATGTGGGAATGGTCCAGAGCTTCCATGTCCTCTCTAGATGGGCTACTCTACATTACCTCTATATATGCACCAACCTAGAAGTTCTCTGAACCCTGGACTCTTGGGTTTTTATGCAGGCTTCATCACATAGGCATGATCAATCATGAACTCCATATTCAGCTTTTCTCAGGAAAATTGGGGGCAGAGGGAACAGAAAATCCCAGGTTTCTAATTATGACTTGGTCTCTCTGTGAGCCATTCAGAAGCCCATCCAGAGTTGTCTCATTAGGACAAAAAACATTTCTATCACTTAGGTAATTACAAGGGTTTCAGGAGTCTGATGTCAGGAATAAAAATCAAAGACCAATATTAGAAAAAGAAATGTTCCTAGTGTTCTTATCATTTAAGAAATAACAAATTTAGGATCTCTGTGCTATGAACCAGGGGCAGGGACCAATATATATTCTCTATTATCTTTCATCACAGAAGGGGGATTTGGGATTGAGAAATCTTATTTGCCTGTCTAAATGGGACTCTAAGCAATACTCAGTGAAAGAAAAACTGATAATTGTTTCATTCCTGTCTTTCATCCCCAACATTCCAGTGGCCACTCAAAATGACGATTTTTCTAATGATGCAGTATAACTAGGGGATATTTTAAGGGTAGCTATTTTCATAGAATTCTATTCTCTTTCTTCAGTATTACTTTAAATGTCTAAACCATCAAGGTGTTAAAATATATTAGGACAAGTTGAAACCCAATGAGAACAAGGGATACATTTTAACAAGATTTTTAGGTCACTGTCCTGCAAACACAACTCAAGCTCTATTTTTTGTTACATGGACAGATTTCAACATATTTATAGATGAGTAGAGAAACCTATTCACAAGTGTTGCATTTATTTTAAATTAATTTATCAGAATTATTTAAATGACAATTTGGCATTGCAAAAAATAATTAAAATGTGGATGTTCTGATAAAAGATGGTAGAATGATCATACCTTTTGCCCATTTTTTCCTCCCAACCAATTGATATTTTTTAAAGACAAGAAGAGGGGAATCCCTGGGTGGCTCAGCAGTTTGGCGTCTGCCTTTGGCTCAGGGCGTGATCCTGGAATCCTCAGATCCAGTCCCGCATTGCGCTCCCTGCATGGAGCCTGCTTCTCCCTCTGCCTGTGTCTCTGCCTCTCTCTGTCTCTCTCTCTCTCTCTCTCTCTGTGAGTTCTCTCATGAATAAATAAATAAAATCTTTTAAAAAATAAAATAAATTAAAAAATAAAATAAAAATAAAGACAAGAAGAATGGAAGGGGAGAAATATCGGTAAAACTAGGAAGCAACCAACTTATGAAGATGTGCTTCCAATTGCACTAAAATTAGAACTAGATAAAGGACAAAGCTACTAGGTTAGATGTAGTTCTGTGGGCAATGGGCAGTGCAGTCTGAGCCCCT
Organism: Canis aureus; assembly: GCF_053574225.1. Classification (NCBI taxonomy): domain Eukaryota; kingdom Metazoa; phylum Chordata; class Mammalia; order Carnivora; family Canidae; genus Canis; species Canis aureus. The sequence continues at coordinate 54,719,636 of NC_135621.1, forward strand.
CAGAGGTAAGTCACATGACCCCAGGAACCAAAGTGCTCAGGAGGAGAGAGATGGGTGTCAGAACAATTTACAGGAGAGTCACTGAACTGAGGAGGCATGTCTGAATCGGGAAACATACAGGATCATCCTTTTGCACAAAAGAGACTACAAGTTCAACAATGTGATGGGGAAAAGTAGATAATAAAAACTTCCACTTTGGTCAGCTGAAGAGACCTAAATATTACCACCACAGATAAGCCCTGTGACATCAGCAGTTCACTGTGAACCTGCTAAATAACTGCTCCTGGGAGCAGAGACAGCCATGGGGACAGGCACGCTCATAAAGACAGGTAATGAGACCAAAGATGGGTAGGAAGCCAACAGCTTCCTCAGTCGTCCCTCCCTGAATTTCCCCCATGCTATCATTCAATAAAATGTGGCCCTGAAAACAACATTCCCCAGTGAAATATTAGAGAGGGAAAAAAGCAGTCAATCAATATGACAAAAAAAGGCAAATGAAGAATAAACACCAGGAAAAAAAAATCCTGCACAATTTATTAAAAACTATGGACACTCAAGTCTCCGTGAAATCCAAAGAAAATATGGACTCTCTGAAACGGGGCTGAAAGAAAAAAAATGAAGGAAATAAAAATAGGCTAGAAGAGAGCAGGGGAAAAAAAAAAGAGCAAATGAAACTGACAAATCAAAGCCTCTTTAGAAGTTAATTCTTCCATTTAGAATGGGGGGATCAATAGAATCTAAAGGTGATAGTCACCAATAAAGGGAATAGCCATGGTGTCTTCAAAAGATACTAGACAAAATAAGCGCTGATTCTTTAAACCAAGAATACCAACTCATTTGTTCTGTTCCTTTGGAGGTCTTAAATAATTGAGAGTGAAGCTACTGGACAACAATGTTACCTTTCACAATGAATTGCCAAATTTAGATGTCAGAGTGATGGTTCAAGAAAAATCTAACTCTGTAGACATGGACTAAGTCAAAATTTAAAAACAGGCCTTGATGCAGTAGATTTTCTCTTTGTATGTTTAACTCAGCATAGAAGTATGGCACGTGTTATGGAATTGATGCCAACTAGCTTAGAAGCCTTCATATGTTTTGAATGACAAGGTATTGACCATGGTTTCTACAAAATAGTCTGAACAAAATACAAACAGATTCTTTAAACATTAAGAATATCATCACTCCATTTGTTCTGTTCCTTTAGAGGTCCTAAATAATTGGAAGTGCAGCTACTGGACAACAATGTTATCTTTTACGATGAACTACCAAATTTAGATGTCAGAGTGACAGCTGAAGAAAATTGCCTGGACGGAAAATAAATGAACAGCCACAAAGTAAACCACATCTACTTGCCTAAGCCTTGTGTTATTAACTAGAAGGATGATTATTACAGCAAGAAGCTATAGCTTATAAAAATTCTATGAAAATCAATGAAGATTTGCAGACTGTAACTTCGACAAAGATTTGATTTGTCAAATATTAGTCTAACTTGCTTTAGCACCTGCGTTGGATTTCTAAAAATAGCAAAGACAAATATATTGACATCCAAATGCTGTATTTTTAAAAGTCTTTTTTTTTAAGATTTTATTTCTTTATTTTTTATTTATTTATGATAGTCACAGAGAGAGAGAGAGAGGCAGAGACATAGGCAGAGGGAGAAGCAGGCTCCATGCACCGGGAGCCCGACGTGGGATTCGATCCCGGGTCTCCAGGATCACACCCTGAGCCAAAGGCAGGCGCCAAACCGCTGTGCCACCCAGGGATCCCTAAATGCTGTATTTTTAAAAATCTTTTTCAATACCCAAAGTTTCAGACTGAAAATATTTCTATATACGGCTGGTGGTCCCTCAGAATAGCATTTAGAACATTATCATCTCTGCAGTGACCTTTATGCAAAGGATTGGGTTCCTCACCCAAACTTCTTTCCCTAATATGTTAACACTTCATTATGCCAGTTAATTGTTTATTCATTGAGTCCCTTCTAACGGATTAATGTGTCTAATTACTACCCCATCTTCGTGAAATTCACTCCTTAAATTTACGTAAGTTATGGAATCCTTCTTTGCTCCAAATAAAGCTCCTTTAAATTTAAAAGAAAACTGGTATAGATGCAGCAGGACAGAAGAAAAGGACTGACTTTCAAGATGATTCAGGACAGTAAAAACAAGCAGGAAAATGGAGTGGTGAAACCATCTTTAGAAGTAAAGTAATCTAAAATAAAATAAAATAAAATAAAATAAAATAAAATAAAATAAAATAAAATAAAATAAAATAAAAAGAAGTGAAGTAATCTAAGATAAAAGCAATAGTCCAACATAAAAAAAAAATAAAAAAGAAAAGAAAACTGGATAATCCTAGCCTCTTGGGTAGCTAGTTGTTAAAGGAATGTATCACATATCAAAAATGAATTTGCTGTATAACTAGTAGTGTCAAAGGCCATGTGTATTTAATGTGCCATGCATACTACAAAATGAACCACTCAAACCACTGTACTTCATGACACTAAGGATCCTATTAGAGCTTAGTACAACCCTGCAAAAAGCCAACAATCTACAATTTTACTGGCCAGTTTAAATCAGAAGACTAAAGGGCAAAATGGAAATATTTAAAGTAAAATGACCCATGTGCTCAAGCCGTGCTTGCTCAACAATAGCAAGGGGAAGCACTCAAAAAGATCAGAAAGAAAAAGGTTCCCTGATGTCTCTTGATTTTAAGAAAGTAGTATACATCAGCAGCTCAATTTTTATACCCTTGTAGACAATCCTTCACCTTATGAAAAACACACAGCCGGTTTTTCTTTAAAATACGTAAGTAAGCAAATAAATAAGGCTAACACTTGTATTCAAAAGATACATGTAACTAAGGAGTTACATGGAAACAAAGCCTGCTATTAAGAATTCTGACTCTTCCTCAACTGGAAAAATTTGGAATGGAAGACTCAATCTTGCTGCTTTCTGGCTTTCTTAAGAGTTTAAGAAACTCATATTGTTTGGCCCACAAGAGCCCAAAAGGCTCTGAGATTTCTTTTCTTTCTTTTCTTTTCTTTTCTTTTCTTTTCTTTTTTCTTTTCTTTCTTTTCTTTTCTTTTTTCTTTCTTTTATTTTATTTTTTTTAAGTGAGGAACTTACAAAAATACAGTATCTAAGCCTTATTTGTTTTGAACACCAAGCTCGAACAAGAAGTTAACAAAAATACTTTATTTTAGAAGGATCCCGTCATGACAGATCAGAGCTGGACTGCTTTTGTAGCACACCCACTAAAACACAAAGTGCCTTTAAGGTCAGAGTGTTGTGTATCCACTTACACAACTCCAAAATAAAGATTTCTGGGTGGAGGTTTCAGGGGATGCTTTCGTCTGTTTTTCTTTAAGTTTTTGATGCAACCTTCAACTTGATTCACATCCTTCTATATAATCTACCATTATCAGAAACATTTATTTAACACACTGTTAGGGAAAACAAAAATAAAACCACAATGTGCTGGGTGGCAGCTAAAATATTAGCATTCTCTCTTTTTGGCTTGTAAACAATAGAAGTTTATTTCTCAGACAGTGGCTATTCTATGGAATATATCACATGACTCAAAATACCAAGTAGCATTAGAATCATACACATGGGCCATGGATAGCACCTCCTGTAAAAAAAAAAAGTCTTAAATGTACCATTTATAAGGTGATGTTCAATGAGAGTGTGGGGAAATATGACCAGATACAAATAAGTAGTATTACCAAGCCTTCTTGGAGTAATTCTAATAAGAAATTATTTAAAATACAAAAGAACTTAGTGATGGCTCACCAGCCTGACTAAACATTAAAAGAATCTAGAAGTAGTGTTTTCGTTACGGAGTGTACTCATGAACTAATAATTCCTAAAATTAAAAATGTAATGTTTATCCAATTATGTCACAAGCCATTCATCCACCCTTTTTACCAAGTTCAAGTTTCTCTGACCTTATTCTACACTTCAAGATTTAAAAGAACATGTGTTCAAAGAAACAGCCTAATATCTGTCGCATCATTTGTCAGTAGCTATCAGCTAACATGTTCCTATTCCCTGGGAACCACTCTTCAAATCACTGGCCTGTCCAAAATAGAAATAATGGTGTTGGTATTACTGCTTGTACCTAATCCACCAAATGACACAGCAGTTGCTTGTCAAATGAAATAGCCATCTATAAAAATATGCGAAAATATTGGTCATCAAATTTATATTAACATGGCTCTTAATATTTTGTATTTCGTTAGAAAGTTGACCCAAACTAAACAACAGTTTGAAAGTTATAAAATATATCAATATGATATGCATCTTAATAATTAGCACTCAGCATAGCATGCCAGTAAAATTCTTTGACTGTAGTAGAGAAATATTCAAAACGAGGAGGTCAAAGAAATACTCAAATATTCAAAATATTAGATACTCTTATTATTAGTGATAAAAATGCGCTTCTAGTTCCTGCCCTAAAGAAGGAAGTGAAGAGGTCTCTTTCTACAAACTAAGAGCTTAAAGATAAACTGTACTAAAAAGAACCAAAAATATTGTTTGTATTTGATCTCCTTTTCCATTCAAAGTTAAGCTCTTTTTGTTGTGTGCTCTAGGATCATGATAACTATTAAGAATTATTGTTGGTTGGGTAAGTTATTAAAAGATCATGATTCATTAATTAATCTATGTGAATCATATGAAATAACTTTATTTAAGCTTTTTAAGTAAATCAAACTGAAAATGTGTTCTGACATTTTATAAAAGATGCCTTAAATAGTAATTGTTTATAGACTACTTTGAAAGATAAAATATTTGCTTTATAGCTATTATTATTGACAATGTGGCAAGGACCATTTTTAAATTAGTAAAGATAATAAAACACTAAGTGATTTATAAATTACTACAGAAAACAGAAAAGTTAAAGCGAACATAGGTTGAAAACATTATCTCAAGAGATTAATTTTAAAATAATTTAAAATTGCAGTCACACTAAGCCACTTACTCTTAACTTTATATGTTATTTTATCTTGAAAATCTAATTCAGGTTTCTCTCCTGTTTAAAAAAAAAAATGCACTCTATAGAAAAGCTAAGCTTACAAAGCAGATACATTAGAAGCCAATTATTCACATTGCAAAATGCATTATTACTTTACAAAATGATCCTTAATAAAATTGCTTTTAATCAATAAGTTTTCAAGTTGTAAATCTCCTGAGATTTTTCTGAGGCTGCCGCTTATCAAGAGCATATTAATCACATGGCCATGTGGCATGAATCATGATGAACCAACCTTAGCCTTTGGAAGTCTAACAGTCTGGAGTTGAAAGTGCAGGTCTCCTCTGCTTAGCCATGTAATCTCAAACCATACTTAACCTGCTGGAACCTCAATCTCCTCATCTATAAAATGGAAATAATAAATACCTTCCTCTGAAGAACACTATGACAATATGGTAGGACAACCAATGACAAATATGGTAGGTAATTGATAAGTGGCGACTCCTCTGTTAACATCAAACTGCAAACAATACCATAACTCACACTCTCTGAGACACATTAATTAGTAGTTTGGGATCTCTAACTCACTATTCTCCTAAATCCAAAGAGGACACAGGATGCTCTTACAGAGCTTTCCTCAGGAAATACTATATTTATAAGGAAGTGGGTTTTCTATTTGGTTGTTGGTTTGCTTTTTGTTTGTTTAGTTTTGTTTGTTTATAAAATATTTTATTTATTTATTTGAGAGGGAATGAGAGGGCAAGAGAGAAAGAGCATGAGCAGGGGAGGGATAGAGGAAGAAGTACACCTCTCCTGGCAGGGGACCAGAAGCAGGATTTCATCCGGGACTCTAGGATCATGACCTGAGAGGAAGGCAGATGCTCAACTGACTGAGCCACCCAGGTGTCCTATTTTGTTTTCAAGTACTGGAGATTTAGAATACATTTGGAACAGGGATAAGTTCAAGTTAAAAAAATATATATTTCGGGGGTCATGCTATGGAGAGGCCAAGGTAAATTGCATTTTTATTATTTTGTATTAAAAATCCAAAATCGGGGCAGCCTGGGTGGCTCAGTCAGTTGAGCCTAGGAATCTTGGTTTCAGCTCAGGTCATGATCTCCCAGGGGGTCACTGAGCTGGAGTCCCAGGTCTGGCTCTGAGCTTGGTGGGAAGACTGCTTGAGATTCTCTCTCTCTGCCCCTCTCCACCTTGTGTGTTCACACACTCTCTGAAATAAAGATATCTTTAAAAATAAATCCAAAATGGTAAAGCAACAATATAAAAACCTTGCTTCTGTTTCTTGGTGAGTAAAAATGAGTCTGTTTACATTTAAACTCTGTGTTTTTATAATCAGAGTAAAGTTACTTTTTTTTTTTTTTAATGGGACTATGGAGGATCAAATGAGAGAATACACAAGAAAGTACCTAATGAATTGATAAGTTTCATATAAATATTGGATCCTCTTATTACTAGTGATAAAAATGTACTCCTGGTCCCTGCCCTAAAAAAGGCAGTGACTACTTCCACAAACCAGGAGTTTAAAGATAAACTGTTTCCAAATAACCCAAGAATTTAGATACATAAGAAGGAAAAAATGAGTTCTATTTATCCCGAGGAGCACTGAGTCAGATATACAACTGTTGAATCACTGTACGCACACCTGAGACTAATTAACATTATACGTTAATTATACTGGAATTTTAAAAATAAGTAAATAAATAATAAATAAATAAAACACCCTTCAAAAAAGAAAAAAAACTGTTTTTAAAAACATGTTTTTAAAAAATTATATTAAAAATAAGAGATCTGACTCTAATTCATTAGGTGATACACTCTTAGAACTTGGATTTACACCAATATCTAAAACTTTCAGTGTTTAAATAATAAAACAAAAGTGGTTTCTATTAGCAGAATAAAACCCAAATTCTTTCTTAAATATCTTTAAAATAAACATATCAATTAAGCAGAGTTTTAATTTCTGTTTGGCCTAAAGAAAAATATGCATTACTATTGAGAAACGGATTCCCCTTCTATCATAAAATTATTTATGCAAAGCAAAGCTCTATTTCATAACTGAGGTAAGAGGCATTGATATATTTAATCAAAATGTTTTGAGTTATTATTTTCTTTTAGTTTTATGGTCTTCTCCATCCATGTTTTATTTCATTTTAATTTTTTTTTTAAAGATTTTATTTATATATTCATGAGAGACACAGAGAGAGAGAAGCATTGTAGAGAGCCCAATGTGGGACTGGATCCCGGGACTCCAGGATCACGCCCTGGGCCAAAGGCAGACGCTCAACCGCTGAGCCACCCAGGCATCCCACCATCCATGTTTCATACTCACATTTTTGGAGCATTAAGTGAGAAGTGGGAAGCAGAATATGTTACTGGAAAGATAGGCAGAAACTATGTCATAAAGAGCTGTTAGCCCCACTAAGGATTCTGAAATGTAGGACTTAAGTGATGGGAATCTATACTAAGTAGTTTTAAGCCAAGGAGGGAAACAGTTATATTTAATTTTAAGCACGTCACTCAGGTAGCAAAGTACAGTATTTTTAAGTCATTCATCATAGCCTCATACTAAGATATCATCTGAAGTTTGGAATAAATGGTGTAATTTTGTCTTGTTTTTTTTAATTTTATTTATTTATTCATGAGAATACACAGAGAGGAGAGAGAAGCAGAGACACAGGCAGAGGGAGACGCAGGCTCCATGCAGGGAGCCTGATGTGGGACTCGATCCTGGGTCTCCAGGATCACACCCTGGGCTGAAGGCAGCACTAAACCGCTGAGCCACCGGGGCTGCCCAATGGTGTAATTTTGCATATTGTTTACTTTCTACTTTTATATTGTTATTTCCTTTCATAATGTGACGTTAGCTGAATTCTTTGACAACATGAATTCCAAGTAAAATCCAAGTTAACATTTCTTCTACTGTTTGATGACCAACTGGAGCAATAAAATTAATTTGGAGTAGGTTAGACCAACAGAGAGACACATATTTTAACTATCAGAAATTCATCAATAACAGCACTATCACCCTCATCTCACTCTGAAGACAAAGAGTAACTAAATCAACATCTTCTTTGGCTCAAATTAAGCAAAAAAAGGCCTCTTTCACCACAGATACTTGTTTAAGCTCTGGGTCGTGGATAACTTATCTGTATCAGAATAACACAAAACTCACCTATCCTTATTTTTTGAGAACTATAAGCTGTGTTAGGCAAGAGACAAGCAGTATGTGCCTTCTTACCTGTTGCCTCCACTCCACAGCCTCCTGGGCTGCCTACCACACAGGAAGGAAGGAATGAATAAAAATAGCAAAGAAATGTCAAATGAGATCATGAATGTGGGACCCCTCTGTAGACTGCAAAGTATGGGACAAATGTTAGTGATTGTTGTTTTTGTTTTGTCTATTCTATAAATAATCTCTAACTTGTTTCAAATACACAGCTTTTAGGATACTCTAAAAAGAAAATGTTTTTTCTTCGACAACAAAAAAGCAACTATCCCTCAAGATTCATTTAAGTATTTTGATGGAAATGATAAAGGGATAAGCAAGAGTACTCAAGCTTTAGTCTGTTTGTAATCTGAAACACTTTTCTTGTAAAAAATACAAAATGCACTTGCCAAAATGAATCAATAACTTCCTTTTCTGGTGCAGAATTTTAAAACTTTAATTTGAACAAGGAAGCTGAACTTAACATTGGATGTCCTTTATGAAGACTGAAGGATGCGCTGACACAATCTCTACCTAATAATTTGCCAGTTACTCCTTAAACAGAAGGATATCTGGTGTCCTATATGTGTGTGTGTGTGTGTGTGTGTGTGTGTGATTATTTGTCTTTACTTACAGTTTTTTTTTCCTTTCTGCAATACATAACTGCTATATATTTGAGTCTAGAACCAGAGCTTATGATTTAATGTTTGCTCTCCCTTGTAATACCTAGCATTTCTGTCCAAATACCTCAACAGATATTACTATTAAGAGGGCCTGTCTCTTTACCTAGTCTCATCAGAAACTCCGGGCTTGTTGTCCTCAAGGTTGGATTTGGATAACTCTAAGCAAATGCCTTCAGCTTTCCCTTCGTCCTTCCCTCCCTCTTGCTCTACCTTTACTTTGCTTCTCTCTCTCTCTCTTTCTCTCTCCTTGTTCTACTTCTGATCAGAGTAAAGTTTCTTGAGAGAAGTGTTTTCTATCCTTTCCTCCGTGCCCCCACCCCAAAAACCCAACCATAAGGGATGGTTATAAGTGGTATGTTGAACTTTCACTACATATGCAAAACTGAGAGAGTGTTTTCCCCTGGAAATTACAGTGATCATTTGACACAGTTCTCATGAAGTGACCTTTGAGGATTCTCAGCTATTGATGAAGGATGACAATAACAATTCAGTCTCTTAAAACAGTTCTGTGTTCCCATGCCCCAAGGCCCATGCCTGCACTATCCCATCAGCTTGGACTTTCTCTCCCTTCCTTGCCTAATGAACTCCCATTTATCCAGCATTTCACACTTCAAACTGGACGCTCCTCTATGGAAGCCTTTGCTGGCATCCCCCATGAGACAGAGTCTTCTATTAGGTAAGTTTACAGTATCCTAAGTTCTTCTTTGACCCTTAGGATGATTTTAAAATTGCTACAGGGATGCATGGGTGGCTCAGCAGTTGAGCTTCGCCTTTGGCTCAGCGTGTGATCCTGGAGTCCCAGGATTGAGTCCCACATCGGGCCTCCTGCATGGAGCCTGCTTCTCCCTCTGTCTATGTCTCTGTGTGTGTGTGTGTGTGTCTCTCATGAATAAATAAAATATTTTTAAAAAATAAAATAAAAATAAAATTGCTCCATATTTTGAATTTTTTAATAATAATGACTATCTCCCACAATGAGTGTACATTCCATAAGAGCAAAGACTATCTTTTGTTCCCCAACATATCCCCATCACCTAGGAGAGAGCCTACCACAGAACAGATTGCAGTTGGTCACTAAACTGTAGTTGGTCAATGCTTTCTCTCCACTCAGTTCTTACCCACAACAGAATTCTAGCCTCCTGCTTTACCTATCACTCCTCCTTCCACTCAACATAGGAAAATCTGCAGGATGAGGTAGGAGATTGTTGTTTTATATAATATTTGATATTTTAAAACCAAGCAAAAGATAAGTTTTTTAATTCTAAAAAAAGCAGGTAGTAATTTAAGTTTCCCATACGCATAAAAAATCTTTGAGCCACCCGGGCTGCCCTTCAGAAATAATTTCATGAAACTTCACCTTATGAAATATTTCTATAAATTTGACATTCATTTTACTTGCATCTACTTCCTAAAGCATTATGTATTTTTAAGTTCTTCACTTACAGGAAGACCCATATAAAAAGAATTTCAAAGATACCCACATAGCTCACCTTTCAGTAAACAATAGCAATTGAAATAGCTTGAAAAAATAGCAATAGTAATGCATGATAAAATGAAAAACTCTGAAATTGCAACTGCTATGAAAAGTAACATAGAAAATTTTAACCAAAAGCTACCTAAGCAAAGGTATATTTCCAATAGAGAATACATGTAAAACAGTTAACCAGCGATCTAGAAGGAATCAACCAGATAACATAGCATACCCTAATGTATAAATATACCATGAAATTTATTCAAAGGGGTAGAAGATGAAGTGATAAACCAGAAGTCCCAGCCAAACAACCAAACCAAACAAAACAGAAAATTAGAAGAATCTCTTACATCTCATTGTTATCTCTGTGAATACATTACAAAATCCTGAGAAAAAGTGATTGCTCTATAATTGAAAAGATACTTCAAAGGGTTCCTATAAATATATATGAATTCACATTATCTCAGAAAAAGTATTAAGATAAAATTAGAGTTTGAAATTCAGTGTTCTTTTGATAATTGGGAAATTATTTTTAGTCCCTAAGAAATAGCATGGCATTTTGTAACAATCTCATTGCTGCTGCTGCTTCTGCTTCAACCTCTTCTTAACATCATCATCATCATTGCACATTAACTTACATTGATTTTGCATGTAAGTGCAAAGGATTGATGAATAGAACTCCCTCTGTTTTAATGGAGTTACTTTTCAATTTATGATGTTGTAAAAATCATGAGCACCAATAGGTATAGGCTTATAAACTACCTTGCTATATCATTTCATTGAGCTAGAGCCTGACTATTTTTGGAAGGACAAGTATACAAAAGCAAATAAAAGTAATCCAGGTGACTACGTGCTGAATTATTCAAGTTCAGTACCTACATGTTTTGTGCACTTATGTCCCACATTTCATATCATTCCTATTCTCTGAATTGAAAATTAATCAGATGCCTCTTCTTTCTACATTCTTCCCCCAACATAAAGTATGCATATTTAATCTTTCACTATAGTTTTTAATATGTCTTCAGTATCAGTAAACATGGAGAGTAAGGGGGAAGGTAAATACAAATGGATAAAGATTTGTCCTTGTTGTCTTCCAAAAGTGTATTTATGTAATTTTTATTTTAGATGTTAACCAGTATTTGAAGGGATATTTTCTTCTTGACCCTGTAGAGAGCTCACATTGTCTGAATATTATAAAGCCTTATTTCCCTAAGATAGTGGCTGCAACAGAGCAAAGATGACTAACTATAGCATGTCTCAAGATAAGTTTGCTTTCTACTATCTGACTGTAGGGTGCAGTCTTCCTTGGGGCACAGATGGATTATAATGAAATGGTCTGGTCTCTGTTTCCAAATGTTATCGTTCTCATAGTCTACCACATGGTAGATAACACTACATTTCAAACAAATGAAAGTAAGTGCTAGCTGCTGATAAGAAGATTCAATTTCCCATAAGTTACAGCTTGCTTTATTCATTTAAGAAGCAGTATTAAAATATTATTTCATATATATTAAATTTTTCCCTTTGATGACCTACAAGTATTTCTAGCCTATCATTTCCTGATATGTTGATCTATAAGTGATCTTGTAAAATGAATAGGCACTAAGGTGCTCTCCTGTTGGGCTAAGGACCTTGAACTGGTAAAGGGCACGGTGCGGACACAACAAAGAGGGAGGTGCCTGAAATAAAAGTACATATTACTGGTACGCAGTTTAAATACATGTTTGAGGATTTATTTAATGTCCAAGCAAAAATTCAAAGAAATCCTTCTCTTGGGTATTTAACCAGTATGTAATTATGTCACATCATATGAATATACTTTTCATCAAACACTTACTGAATACTTATTTGCTAGGAGTTGTACTTAACAATAGACTAAAGCAGTTGTTGCCAAGTGGGGATGGGGGCAATTTTGCTCCCAGGGAACATTTGACAATGTATTAAAACAGTTTTGGTTGTCAAAGCTGGGAGAGAAGTACTACTGGCATCTAGAGGATAGAGGCTAGAGATGCTGCTAAACATTATACAATGCACAAATCAGCCCTCTCTAACAAAGAATTGCCTAGCCCCAAATATCATACTGGTGAGATGAGAAACTCCACAATAAAGACATGAGGATGATTCAGAGTGGCATAAAATTAGAGAAAGAACACCTTTTAGGGAGATGACTGTACCAATCCCAGTGAGAAGAAATGGATTCCTAAACTAAAACAGTCAAGGTTAGAATGGAGAGAGGAATGGAGAAATTTTAAGGCAAGACCACAGACAAGATTCAGGGATTGAGTAGCTTTGAGAGAAGTAAGAAAGGTGAGAAATCTAGGACAAATCCTGGATGTCTGACTTTGTTGACCTAGTGGTGACTGTCAATACACTGAGAAAGAGAATGCAGAAGGTGACATGGAACTGAGAAAGTTTGGTTTTGGAGATGCTGAGCTGAAGGAGATTGAGTACATTTAAATGGAACCAACTGCTAAGAAGGTATGAAGGAATAGTGAATGCACAACTCAGCGGAGCTCTAAGGTTGAGGTTAAAAAGCCAAGGACTTATCATCAAATAAGTTGAAGTTTTGTATGTTATTATTTATTAAAGAGAAAACTGGGGAAAGGAAAAAAGAAAAAGAGAGATAATTGTCAGATGTCTTTCTCACAATGCAACCAAGCTAGCTGAGGCTGGGTAGCTTCATTTCTCTTACGATGGTGAGTTCTCCCCTAGGACAAATATGCAATCTGCGGTAGTAATGTGTTGCTCTGCCCCTTCCAATTTTATTCTCCACAGAAAACTTCACTTATTCACTACTGTCCTTTTTTATTAGTGTGTGATATAAGTCAAGACTGACAGAAGAGACATCGTATCAGAAACCAGGAACTGTTTTGATGTATTTGCCAAAACTCTGTATTATTTGGCTTCTTTCCTGCTACATAAAGTAAGTGTCAGTTCACTATAATTCTGAACACAATTTAATATTAGCTATGAATTTTCAGGGCGTAGTTAATCAAGGTCTTAAATTAAATTGAAATACATATTGCAAATATATGCATTACAAACACATTTATATAATTTATAAATAGCCATGTATATAAATTACTTATCTATAAAACATACAGCATCTTACTGCTATTGATTTCAAATAGAATCAAGACACTTGAATTCAGCACATAGGAAGGAAATATAATATCTGTACCTTCCATCGTCAGCTAACCTTTGGCAAATTCATTAATTTTTTACAAGAAAAAAGGCAATATTCAGAATTCTAAACCACAAATGGTAATGTTTCCTGACCCAATCCTGTTATTGTTAGTACTTATACGCTGAGAAACAATTAGAAATTTTTAAATCAAATTGGAAGATGGCTTTAGAAGATGATAAAGGAAGATAATTAAGTACAATAGTGAGAATACAGTTTTCAGATTTGTTATGAATATAAAGTACCAGACATAATGCACACATGTATGGAAAAGCACAAACTCTCAAAATTCACACCTAGAACCAAGAAACGAAAAAAAATCAACAAGAGAAACTCATTTATGCAATGACAAATAAGTAGCACTGCTTTCCTCCTCTCCAAAAGAGTTCACATGGCACTTAATTATTTCATTTACCCAGCACTTTATCCAAAACTGAAGACCTTTTTCACGAACTGCCAAATACAAGCAATTTGTTCAATTGGGATTGCTTTGCATGAGTTGTTCTATAGGTAACAAGAAAGCAAGAAAATAAATACTTTGGGGCAGCCCGGGTGGCTCAGCAGTTTAGCACCGCCTTCAGTCCAGGGCCTGATCCTGGAGACCTGGGATCGAGTCCCACGACAGGCTCCCTGCGTGGAGCCTAGTTCTCCCTCTGCCTATATCTCTGCCTCTCTCTCTCTCTCTGTGTGTGTCTCTCATGAATATATAAATAAAATCTTTTAAAAAAAGAAAGAAAATAAATATTTTTAAGTGTCACACTTGCTTCCAAATATCCTCTTTAAAAAGTATGGGTGGTTCCTTGATATAACTGATAGGCATAATATTGGACCTGTGCTTTACTGTAATCATGAAAATTGTGCTGTTTGCACATTCTTCTGATTAATAATGGAGAAAATAATGTCTGCGGGAAAATAATAAGATAATGCTAGTTTCCTGGGTCTGCAAGCCAGCAGGGCGAGGAGATCTCAGGGAATTGAGGCAAAGACATGGTTTCACACTCACTGTAAAGCAGAGAAGGAGGAAGGAGGCAGTGCGAGTGGGTGCCTGCTAATCTATTGCTTTGGACTGCTTTGCAGTTAGGAGTGCTAGTTTGGAGCAACAGAGAAATAGATTTAGTTTTTAAAGAAATAAATAACACTAGTAAAATCAGATCTCCTCTGGACAAAGACTGGGGCCAGGAAACGAATGCCATGGTTTAGGAGGTGCTTTGCCTTACACAGTTGACAGTCTGACTAAATAATGAGCACTTTCTTCAAATGAGGCTGGCACAGGAGCACTTTCCAGGGCTGTGTTCTATCTCAGGGCCCATTTGCCTGCAACTGAGGTACTATTACCAGTCGAATGTGGATGTAATGCAGTCACGTGACACCAGAATATTTCTATTTCTAGAAAGATAGCAGAGAGAAACCCTCCAGTGTAATCATGCCCGTGTATACATACTGTAGGAGGGAAAGGGATTTTTCATTTTGTTCCTGGAGCTGAACTGCCAAAGTTGAAAGAAAAAAAAATAATGCTCTGAATTAAGGGGTAAAAAAAAATCTGATGTTAGGAAGCAGTGGCTCCTGTGCTTTCCTACTCTCAGGAACTAAACAGTTTCAACAGATAATCCTGTTTTGTTTTGCTTCACCTTCCCAGACACATGTACCCGTTAAAGCATTCCTCTCTTCCAAGTACCAAAATGAAATATGAGTAACTATTTTAAAACAAAGGTAGATTTTAGCTTAAATTGTCTCCCCAACTGCTTGCTTAGGCACCCTTTCTATGTGAGGCATCAAACGGCATTTGGCCAGGTTCAGAGAAGTGATTAAACAGGCTATACTCTGCCAAGGAGAGAAACCAAGTTGGCCAGATGTTCAACACTGCCTTTGTGACCCATAAACTTATCTCTAGAGAGGCATTCATCCTTGGAAGTCAGGCACCCCCGGAAAGGCCATCCTCCTATGAGTCACACAGGAATGTCCATAGTACCAGCTAGAAGTAATTTAACCATGCCGGAGGCCTGCTTAATTTTCAAGAGATGAGTATCCTGCTCTCTCACACATATTGTTCTGATATTTCCTCCATGAGGGCAAAGTCTCTAAATAAATCCAAAATGACTTTTATTTGAAAAGAGCAAGTGTACTCGGTGTGTCCAGGAACTTAAGTCACAGGAGCAATAAATTCTAGCACCCTGTTTCATCTAAACAAAGGGACCTCCAAAAGACTTGGTATTTACGGGACCTGCAGAGCCCCGAGTAAGCATTTTTACAGCAGCCATAGAAGGTTCTAATACTCAGCATTACTGCTCCATCGCCAGCTTATTAAACCTTAATGGTGCTCTTGAAATGCTTTGCACCAGAGCTGCAGATAACTCACCCACCTCATGGGCTTCTGGAAGCTGCCCCAACTCTGCAGCCACCCTGCAGATAACCAACCTTGAATTTGAGAAATACCCAAATGCTATTTTCTTCTCTTAAGTCAAAGGTCAGCAAACTGAAGTCGTGGAATAAATCATCCCCTCTTTTTGTATTGCTCCTGAGTGAAGAATGATTTTTATACTTTTACATTGTTGAAAAGAAAGAAAAATATTTTGTGAGATGTGAAATTAAAATTTCAGCATCCATAAATAAAGTTATATTGGAACACAGCCATGCCAGCCCATTTAAATATTGTCTAAGGCGGCTTTTGCATCCAAGAATCCAACAGCAGAGTGGAGTAGTTGTGACAGAGATCTACGGACTCTAAACCTAAAACATTTACTATCGAGCCCCTTTAAAGAAAAAAAAAAAATGCTAATTCCTAATTTAAAGCATTATCAGTCATTTTCAATCTTTAATAAGTTCTGAAATATATTAATATCAATTTAAAGCCTCTGGAGGCCTTGGTTGGAACCAATCTCTGCCTCAGAGTCAGGCCTGATGCCCCCACTGCAGAAAAGCACTCAAGGGTTCTGGGTGGGCTTACCAAGGATGGAGGCCACAAAAATTATGTCTTTTGAAATTTCAAGACTGACTTAGATAATGTAGCTAAAAAGCAATATCACAGATTTTTCCCCCACAAAACACACCAGAACTTACAGATCAAAATGAATATTGTTCTTTTCAAAGGAGACACTTTGAAATTTGTCGTGAAGAAGCTGCCAGTGCTCAAACGTATTTAGAGCATGCCTCTGACACTGCCTGCAGAAACTCTCTTTTGATTGCTTCTTATATAGTCTCGATGTCAAATTTTGATTCATTAAAATTATATTTGATTCATATTTTTTGTTATCTTAAGTCATTTAGAACTATAGTCAGTGAATAAAAGAGAGGAGCACATTGCCTGGAATAGAAGGGGACACCTCAATACATATTAGTGGAGTAAACTGAGTTGGCCCAATATAAAGCAAGGCTATTGCCACTTATAGGAATAAAAACCAGCTGAAGACACACACACATATAGCCATTGTCTGTGTCCTAAGTGTACATAGCTCATGTCTTTCTTTTCTTTCTTTCTTTATTTATTCATGAGAGACACACACAGAGAGAGAGAGAGAGACAGAGGCAGAGACACAGGCAGAGGGAGAAGCGGGCTCCATGCAAGGAGCCCAATGTGGGACTTGATCCCGGGTCTCCAGGATCACACCCTGGGCTGAAGGCGGCGCTTAAACCGCTGAGCCACCGGGCTGCCCTCCCATGTCTTTCTATTTCTTAGCTCATTTGGGTCTCAAATATTTCTGCCTTTATCTACCTCTGAAAGATTTTCTTCCTTCTCTACCCAATTTCTCTCATCTCCAAGCCTGCCTGACTATCCCACATGTGAATTGTCTCAGCTCCTGCTGTTCACTCCAGACTTCTGGAGTCTTACTCCTTCTCCATCTCTCTAATCACTCTGATCAACAGCTCTATAAAAAAGAGCAGCTACAAAAACATATTATATTATATTATATTATATTATATTATATTATATTATATTATATTATATATAATTTATATGAAATATATTATTCCTCTGGCCATATATATATTATATATATAATACATACATGGAATGTTATATTAATTATATTATATTAATTATATTATATTATATTATATTATATTATATTATATTATATTATATTATATTATGGAAGTGGTCAGAGGAATTCCTTGTGCATAATACGCCAATCCTGTCTAGGAGAGATTATACAAATACACTACCACCATAGGCCAAGGTAACCCTCCACAGGGAAGAAACAGGGGAGGAAAGGATCTATGAAGCAATATGGCAAAGGAACTCCATGTGCTTGAATTCTATATATTGAATCCAAAGAAAATCTCTCTTGAAGAGACATTATTCAGTGGTATAAGTAAAGGAGAAATAGAGGAAAGGAGATAGAAAAAATGAGAAGTCAGTAGAAACAAGTGAGGTCATTAGAAAGAGAAGTACACCCTCAGAAATCAGAGGGACAGAGAAATGAGCACCAGAAAAGTACCTTCTCTGAGGTAGAAGGAGATGGTAAGATGACTAGTTCATTTAATTTGCTATGATGTTCCAGGTATCATGACCATGTTCTAGTTCTTTATAATGTCTGGCTGCGTGACGACTGGGGAAGTTTTCCTATATATTGTTTTCACATTTTCATTTCTCACAGTAACGTAAGTGGGTCTCCTCTTTATAATGTGAAAAGAAATCTGTGTCCACAGAAATGTAACTGATTTCCTAAGCATTTAATAACTTGGCTCTGACATCAGAAGCAGAGAATTCTAAATCCTTGCTGAGTAGCATCAGTATCTTTATTCTAAGTGTGTATAATCCTAGGTGACTTCCTAAAAGAATAACATTCATTTGGACCCTCCTATACGATTTTTCAAAATGAGCTTCATGACTTTATAGCCCCTTCCAGCAAATGTGTAATTTTATGAAGTAAAATAAGAGCAAAATATTTCATTTACAATACCTTAGAGACTGACAAGATAGTCTAAGTTACCAGCCAATTATCTATACAGCAAATGTACATTATGTCTAATCTTCATTCTCCTTGATGCTTCCACAATGTCTCCACTATGCTTACTTAAACAACAATAACAGGGAGTATGTTTACTTACAATATCTAGAAAGAGTAACAACAGAAATATTTTATAGATATCTCTTATAATGCTTTGTATTCTATTATAAAAAACAAACTTAGATAGCAAATATTAATTTACTCATTCATTGTTCATTAAATAAGGATTCACATATGCTAAGAACTGAGGACACGTTGGATAAGATAACTGTTCTCATCCTGATGAAGCTCACTGTGAAGGAAAAGATGCTTGATTAGGTAAAACAAGAAAGTATCTGGGAGGGGGTCTCAAACAGCTGCCACCAGGCCACTGGATGCACTATGCAGGACTTGCCTGCCCACGGTGCCTGAGAGTGACTAGGACACGGTAACAGTTCTGCGCAAGAAGGGCCCCACAGCCACCCAGGCCAGGTCCAAGTAGGCCAAGGACAAGATGTGGAGACTTTCAAGTCAAATGGGCCACTGGCCAGAACAAACAGCACTAGGTCACCAAGAACACGACCAAGCTGGACCAGGACCAGGTGACCCTGGAGGCGGGCAAGGTGATACAGCAGGGCCAGCAGAACAAGGGGCTGACTTAGAAGGATGAGGCAATGAAAATCAATGGAAAGCCACAGGTCACTGGAGACTATCAGAGTGGACCAGTCATTCCTAATAATTAGGTCCTGGGCAAAATCAAGAGAGCTATTAGCCTCAAGCTCCGGGCGAAGGACATCAGGAAGCCCACTGAGACACTGAGAAGGGGCCAAGGGTGAAAGGAACACGAGCCTCAAAAGCATTGCCTTCTGGTTGATCTCACCTGGACCACCCGCACCAGCGTGGGTCTCTTCTGAGCAGAACCTAGGGCATCAGCCCTGCCCAGGAACCCCTCCTAACTATACCTGCTGTCAAACAAACAAAACCTTGCAAAGCATTGCTTCTCTTGATTTTTTTTCCTTCCTATCCCTGGTGTCTGCTCCATCTTGGGGTGGCTCCCTAAGGAGATCTGAATTGGACCACCTCACACTGGCGGGACTATGGGGTGGCACGGCCTGATGTGGAAAATAAGATGCCGTCTCCAGTCCAGCTCTATAGAAGCCAGCAAAACATTTGTTGCCTTAAAAGAAAAATCCAGGAGGGATAGGATATCTGATCTAGTGGGGGCCAGGAGGTGCTGGTGAGGTGGGGGCAGAAAGGAATGGTGCTTGAGCTAAGTCAAAAGAATGGGGTATTTCCTTGTTGGAGCAGGCTGATCTCTGCAGTTTGATAAGTAACATACATCAGGACCTTCTTACCAAAAGAGCATCAGTACTGATCAGTGAAAAGAAGATGCTGGTACAGTGAATCCATTCTATTTTCAGAGAGTCCCTTTAATACACAAGTTCTTCTGGAAAGCTTTAAACTGCATATATTCCCAAGTAAAACTTTATCCCTAGGAACTGATGATGGAAAGGACAACAAAACTCCAAAAAAAAAAAAAAAAGCGTAATGGTTTCTTAGGAATTACTGCTTGGCTGGCTATGGACTCGTAAGAATTTAGATTTGACAAAAATATGTTAACTATAAGAAATACTTTGCCTGTGCATTATATGACTAGAAGGGTATCCACGTCCTGTTTCTGCTTCTCATGCCCTGATTATCTGTCTTCCTACTATTCCCTGGATACAACAGCATATGGTGTCAATTAATGTTAAGTCTGAATCTCATAATTTCTGTTAAACTTTGGATCACTATTACGAAACACACCACTAACATAGATAACCATCCCCTAAATTTCTGCTTCAATTATAAGGAGCAAGAGAGCTTATATAGGCCAGTAAAGATCCATCATCACTCCTACAAAAAAGACTCAAGGTAAATATGTTTACAATGGAAGGTCATTAGTTAATATTGTCATATTTTTTCATATTTCTATATTTCCTATACCTAATATTAAATGGAAAAATCACAAAATAATGAGAGATAATAAAGAGTTGTTCAATAGTACCATTGTGGGAGAAAAATCTGTTTGCTAATGCAATTACATTGAATAGAAAGAATATAAACAATAAAATAAATTTGAACTTGCACTCCAGTACCGTTGAACTCAATCTTGTCCTACAAAATGCCTTTCACAAATGCAGGTTCTGAATTTTGTTTTATTCTGTCATTGCTTAATTTACCAAATTCCAGACAGTCTTTTGGGAGATTTGCAGACTGACTTACTTCAAAAGGCAATCTGACAGAAGTAACTGGAAATTTCAGTGAGGATGAAGAATTACTCTGTAAAGAGTGAGCAAGTCAGTAGGCGTAAGGGAATTTCTCACAAAACCGCAATGCAGACCGCTTCACAAATAACTGAGCAAATCTTAAAATTTTATTGCACTGAAAGAGAATTGGGAGAGAGGACAACCCCCTCCACACACACTTACTTGTAAAAAACGTCACTAGTTTATCAGAGTAATTTCCCTGGAATTCACCCTGAATTTATTTGAGTAGAGCAACACCTTTTAATCTATCTTTATTGCCAGCATATGCAAAACACAGAATCACTGCTTTATAAAAGCCATTACTCCAGATGCTGTGACTAGGTGATTTTCCTCAGTGGGCAGCATGTCTAAGCAGACCATGTTAGTAATACGCACTGTGACTATATGAAGATGAATGAGATGCTTAGGTTTCATGCCTAGTTGATATATAATCATTTTAGATAAATTATAGATTGATTACATTTAATTATGGAACTACCATACTCATAAAGGATTCCAAGCCTTTGTCACTCATCCATCCAACTTTGCTACACAAGGGAAGCGTGGGAGAGTACGTGAGGGAAGACAGTGCTTCAGAAATGACTGACTTCGTCAAACAGCCACAGGAGTTGCACTTGAGGTCTTTGATGACCTGATGATGAAGGACCACAGAAAAGACTTGAGGAGCCAGTTTGGTTATGAGTACACAGAAGAATCAATGTTTATCAGTTACATATAATTTCCTCTCTTAATTCACAGAGCTACCTAGTAAAATATATTTCATTGTGTCTATTTTACAGGCAAGAGAATGAAGCTCAGCAAAATTATAGGTAATTTGCACAAAATAAATGTGTGAAGACTCCAAGCTCAAACGTAGGTCTGTCTTATTCCAAAGTTTGCATTCTATTTCCATTCTACCGTGACACCTCCCAATAAGAGCCTCATGTATCAAGAACCAAGAGAAACCTGGTGGTAATATCATTGAGATCTGACTAGTTCCTGGGAAAGCTGGATATACTATGACAAAATAACTGAGACTCCAAAGAGGCATAAACTATTGACCTAGGTACAGAAAAGAAGGATTTTTTCCCTTCAGTGTTGAGGAAGACCTCCCCAAAAGATAATAATTTCAAATGGGTCTTGAAAGATGATTAGGAGTGCGATCATATCTAATGGTAAAATGGGAAATGTGGGCAAAGGATCAGAGGTAAAAAACACCAGGCATTTGACTAGCTCAGAGAATCAAACACTCCAATGTGGCTCAGAGGCAGTTTTCTCCTTACTCTCCCCCTTTCTTGATCACCACATCTTAATTCTTTAGCCTTTCCCAATAAGCCTAATTTTATACTAATATTAGAATTAATAGAAAATGATGATTTTGAAATGACAGCTAATTCAGTGATAAAGTTGCCATAGTGTTGACATAGCAAAGACCTAAAACAAAGATTATTACAAGTCTCCTCTTCGATCCCTTTCTTCAAGGTCCCAATGTCTTCACCACAGAAAAATAATGTTGTTACCTTTAAAGTGCAGATTTTTCAAGGAGGAAATATTTTTTTAAAAAAATTAACACAAATAGGGTAGCCCCGGTGGCTTAGTGGTTTAGCGCCGCCTTCAGCCCAGGGCATGATCCTGGAGACCCAGGATCGAGTCCCACATTGGGCTCCCTGCATGGAGCCTGCTTCTCCCTCTGCCTGTGTCTCTGCCTCTCTGTCTCTCTCTCTGTCTCTAATAAATAAATAAATAAATAAATAAATAATCTTAAAAAAAGACAACTACTATTTAAAAAATTAACACAAATAGAATAGAAATAGTTAAATATTTAGAAACTTGTTGTACTCTATGATTTTCTTATTTTAAGCAACACTATCCTACAGGAAAACATGCTTCAGTTTAATATGTTACATTTTTCTTGAAATCCCAGGGATATCTTCAATGAGAAAACCTAAAAATTATATGGAAACACAGGATAGTAATCAAGATTCCTGTTAGTCTTTTGCAGTGCCTCTCTAAATTTATGAAGTTCCTTATAGACCAACTTGCTAAATCACCAACTTAAAATGTCCACAGAATCTGAAAAAAAAAAAAAAAAAAGTTTCACCTGCCACTTCTTTTCTCCCCAAGAGAGAAATTCTACTCTCAGTAAGCAAGTACCTTTCTATTGAATAGTTTCTCAGACCTAGCTTCTAAAATTTCTGCTGACTATACCACTTTAATAATTTGTTACATAATCTATTTACAATTCCTTATTCTACACATAATATTTGGGAAATGAACATAACTTAGTTGTCAGTGGATATATTTCTTATCTCTTGCAATATCCTTAAAACTGATTTTTATGATTAAGGGGTATCTTTGCTGCTAACCCAAGTCACTCAAACTTCTCTTTTGAAATGAACATTTATTTCAGATAATACATGCTCTCTATGGATAGCGTATCCATTTTTCAAATGTAATGATCTTGTCTTCTGTAGATATGAAATTTTCAAAAAGATATTGGCATAATGCAGGAGAAAACACCATCCTTTCATTATGTTCAAAATTGATCTGACCCTGAGCTAGCACTTTGGGGAACTGGGCTACATAATCATGTAGACCCTTTCAGGAAATGGGGAAATGGCTTATTTATGGATATATATACATGGAAGATTTCATACTTCTGGCTTTATACAATTGTATCCTCTCTTCCTTTCCAATATATTTCCAAAGTAAGAAAGCCAGGAGGGTTGAATTTCTATATCAGCTAGTAATTTGTTGTCTGCTATATATTGGCTCTAAAGATGATTTATTAAGAGTATATTTATTCCATATCTGTTTCCAGTCCTCTCCAGCAGATTTGAATGGTTCTCATTTACTGAATGAAGTAATGCTAGAGATGGTTTAATACCTGGTCACTGTCCAATGTTAGAAACAAACAAACAAACAAACAAACAAACAAAAAACAAAGAAAATTTTTAAAAAATATTGACTTCTAAATTTATTATTTGAAAACTCTTCATTTTTCCTGAGAAATTGGTATACTTTTTCCTCTTGGATAATAGTTTAGTAAATCTGCTTGTGTTTCTTCCAGTACTTAGTTTCCACTTAATAGTTCATCATTATTCTATTATGATTTCAATAAATAAATTATATTCAGTACATAGTATAAATAATAAGCTCTCATCTTGAAAAAAATGAGTTTCTTATTATTTCAACTTGTTCGCTATTTTTAAAAAAGATGAAAGAAGAAATGTGGTTAACTGGTGCAGCCAAAAACAGCAATAAAAAACAGTCTAACTAACTTGCTGATGTACTTTGCTCCAGTCCTTTTGAAATGGCTGTTTTAAATAAAACCTATTTCCTTAGGCTAATAAACAATCTATAATCCATTAAGCCTTTATGAACAAATCTAAGGCTTCTGAAATTAGTGCTTAGGGAAGAAAAAGTCAAGTAATGGATTTCAAAGAAATATGAAGGTAATTAAGAAGACCAAGGATCAAATTCCTATCACCATAATGATTCCTAGAACAGAGCCTTCCAAACGGCCATTTGGGAAATTTATATATTACCTAACCCAGAATATGAAATAAGACAGCAAGGAAGAAGGCAAGAAAGATTATTTTAGAAAGGAGTTGGGGTAGAAGTAAAGAGGGAGGAAGGAAGGAAGGAAGGGAGGGAGGGAGGGAGGGAGGGAGGGAAAGAAGAAAGAGAAAGGAAGGAAAGAAGGAACGAAATCAGAGTAGTTACTCCTGAAAGAGTGAATAGCTTTTGTTTTTTTAAGATTTTATTTATTTATTTATTTATTTATTTATTTATTTATTTATGACACACACACACACACACACACACACACAGAGGCAGGCAGAGGGAGAGAAGCAGGGTTCTTTCAAGGAGCCCGATGCGGAACTCGATCCCAGGACCCTGGGATCACACCCTGAGCCAAAGGCAGATGCTCAACCACTGAACCACTCAGGCGTCCCATGAGTGAATAGCTTTAATGGATATTTGTAAGCTAAAGAGAAATCAGGAAAGTTAATGATATTAACACAGGAACTATGGGTTTTGAAGTTTATAAAACATTATTTTAAGCCTGAAAGTTGGGTTAAACAAATGGGTTAAGAGCATTCTGATCCTAGTGATGCCAGAAGTAACTTAATTATAAGTAATGTTTTGAGTTGTATTTATATTCATATATCTGAAAAAAAGCACAAGTCCTTTTCTCCCATGTATTTGAGTGTAATACAGAAAATTGGCACTATAATCTACCTGCTCTGGGTAGAAAAGCCATCTCTATGCTGACTCCATGTGAGTTTATCTGTGGCAGAGATGAAAATAACCTCTGTGTACCTTGTACAGGTAACAGAACTCTGAGCTGGGCACAAAGCCATACAATATAAAGAAAGAATTTTCCAGTCTATTCTGAAGCTAAGTGGCTATGGGGCCAAGTTTTGGCCAATAAGAAACAAGCAAAACTGATGGTACTTCTAAGTCATGCCCTTAAAAGGCTTTCCCCTTCCCTTCCAATGAGAATTTCTGCTTTAGACTAAGCAGATGAAGACAACCCCTTCAGGGTTATTAGAATCAAAAGACAAAATTCTGAAAATTCTGCAGAGAAGAGCTACTTCATTCAGATTTTATTGCTCAGAGTTCAGATTTTATGGCTCAAAGTCTTATATGAGAGGCAAATAAACTTTTATTCTGTTTAAGCCATTTTTAATTTATGTCTCTTTCATCTGCAACAGAACTCATACTGTAATAGTAAAAGCCCACTGCAGCACTTAATCATATGCCAGACAGTTTTCTAGGTGCTTTTAATATACTAATTAAATAATGCAATAATCTTAAAAAGGTAATTTACTATTAAAGGTAGTTACAGATGTAGAATTCAAGCACAGAGAGGTCAAGTAAGTGGTTCATCCAGGATCCAAATTCAGGCACTTTGGCTTTAGAGTGCATATACTTGGTCACATGACTTAGCATAATGCTTGCTATACATTTACCAAATATTAAATACATATTTGTTTAATTAATTAAGAGGTAATCCATTTAACACTGTTTAACTGTATTTAGAAATCTCAGCATGGGTGGCTTCATTAATGCAATGTTGATTTTCTTCCTCTACATGAAGAAAATGATTATTTTATATGCAGCAGTGCCCTATAGGACAGTCTGCACCCTGCAATCTTTTATGTATCCAGTCTGTGGTAACTCAGGAATTACCCTGGCATACCAGTTATTGCTAAGTAAAGACTCGTTTAAGCAATACAGAACTAGAGAATTGAGAAAGAACACAGACACATAGCCTAAAGAATCAAGGGGAGGTATGTATACCACCTGTTTGTTTTGAATTCTGTTAGGACTGCCCCTGTCCCTATCAAATGCCAGGGACAAAGTGATTGGTGATGGTAAAAGACTTAAAAACATGAATGAGACATCCTTCCCCTAAGGAATTCAAAATCCAGCCTCCTTCTAGTACAAGATCTTACCAAAGATCTCTTTTGTATTTTTTCCATTAATACAATAGGACTTTCAAGTAGGGCAAGTCTCAGAAAATTATGTTTTCAGTGGAATAGAGAAAAAGGAATACTAACAACTATAATGAGATTTTTTTTTCTTTTTAATGTTTCCTTGCCCTCCAAAATGCTCTCTGGAATTTATGTGACAGAGAACAGAGCCCATCTCTTTGAGATATTTTTCCTTCTATTCTCATGTATCAAGGAATGTATCCATAAAGATTCCTTTTGCAGAGATTCAGGTTTTCAGTGTTTCAATAATGAATAGCCAGTTTGCTTTAGATAACTTTAATTAAAGTTTCAGAAATGAACTAAGAGCCATAGGGCTTTCTATATTATTGAAATAAAGAAGAATTTAACCAATTAATACATCAGGGGAACAAATGATTACTTGTGGATTCAAGGCACAATTTTGTCAGTCATCTTTATTGACAATTATAAACTATAAAATCTACCATGCCAGAAGTCAAGAATGTCTTGGTTGACAATCAATTACTAAGACCAATTCTATTAAGGTGACTTCTATCCTTCACTTTCCAATTTGGAAAATGCACTGCAGTTCTGATTTGTAAACCCTGAGTTGTACTAATACCAATTCTGAGCTTTATATGAATGTGGTATGTTTTAATGAACATTCTCCCAAATTACAGGAATACTTTATCTCCGCACATGAGCACCAGCACATGGCTGAATATGTCTCCCTTTATGCCAGCTTCAAAGAGAACACTCTTTTATTGAGGCTTACAGTCCCTACAATGTTTAGAAGTATCCCTAAATTGCATTTTAAAGGGAGAAGGGAGAAATAACAGTTCAGAATATTTGTTGGGAGAAATAACAGTTCAGAATATTTGTTGCCAATCTGAGAAATAAATCTGCATTTGCTTATTTGCTACAGACTGCCAGACCATATCTATACATCCATCCATCCAATACATATTCATTTCTTTAAGATTTTATTTCTTTATTTGAGAGATACAGAGCAAGCATGAGTTGGTGGCAGAGGGAGAGAGAGGAGCAGACTCACTACTGAGCAGGGAGCCCAACGTGGGGCTTGGTCCCAGGACCCTGGGATCACGACCTGAGCCAAAAGGTAGATGCTTAACTGATTGAGCCACTCAGGCGCCCCTGTACATATTCATTTCTTAAGAGTTAGAAGTTTTATTGATCTAGAGTCCAAATGAAAGTTTCTGGACTCAGCTTATCTAGAACACCTATAGATCAAAAAGTCTGGAAATGCACTGCTATAAATTGCTCTTCTTTGGATCTCATGTAAGGGCAAAAGTAATAATCAGTCCACATTTTTCCCTTCCAAGCAATATCACCTCAGAGGATGCCCAGTTTGTCCACAGCCATCTGCAACATTCATCAGCAGTCTTTATGTTCACTCCACACTTCAATTTTCACAAAGCCATTCATGAATTGCATACATACATTACAGTGAAAAATTTTTGGAAGGAAGACTGTTACTTAGAATGACGAGTTTCTGGCAAAACTATGCCTATTGGTTTTCTCAATACCAAGAATGTCTGGCTGGTATTGAATTGACAAACTACTTGAAATTCATGAAAGTTTTATTAATAACATTTCAGGGTGGCCACATTTCTCTTCTTCAGCTTTCTATTCTTTATATCCAATTTAAGTCATTATCATGCATTAATCATGATTGTCTATCATATCTATGGACTTCCACAAGTTATCTAGCCCTAAACACTTATTTATAATTATTCTCAGTAAACCTTTTAAATATATATATATATATTTTAAAATATATTTTAGTATAAGTAAAGAAAGCTTTTGATAAGCAAACTATACCACAAAAAAAATTTTGTGACTAAGCCAAAATTTACTGAAGATACCTTACCTTGACTGTTATTGTTAATCTCAAAAACCAGAAATTTACTCACCTCTAGATTCTTTTTTATGTATTTCAGGTAAAAAAATAATTCTATTTACATTTCAACACCTACTAACCTATGAAATATATTAATTAAGCGTATTCAGCATAATTATTAATTGGAAGCTTCTGACCTCCTTTCTATCCTTCTTTGCAGGCTTGTGCTGCAAACAAATTCAAGAATTATAGCACAAGAAATCTTTGTCTACATAGCTACAGAGAAAATACCATTTTATAGATCATAACAGTAATGTAAACATACATAACTTATCCCAATTAGCTGAAAGTCCTGACATGCAAGATTGCAGCCATAGATCTATTAAGATGTAGTAGAAATGATATGACATATTGAGAAGGCTGGTTACCTTTATCATGATTATGGAAACTGAAAAATATGTTCTCCTGTTATCTATTCTGGACAGAATGCTTTTTTAGACCTGGCACACTGAAATAAATTGTCAACTAAACTCTAGAGAGACAAACCCAAAATGTACCCAGAACTCCATACATTAAGTCAATTTTTGATAGAATACATAGGGATCAAGGACAATGTGTTCTTTTAAATAAACTAAAAAGGATGAAAGGGTTGAAAATTTCCTAGGCTCTCTGGAGATATGGACTATCTCTTATTAAGTAGAAGCTGAAAGTATTCCAAACGTCAAGGAAAGCACAAGTAGTAGTCGCAATGAACTATAGATGTATGTAGTATAAACTCTGTATTCAATGAGTCACGGATCCCCAGGAGCCAACTAAAGGCATTTTCAGCATTAGTGTTCAGAGACTTCTTCACTCTTTGCAGCTGGGTAAGATATAAACAAAAATACCCCTCCTTTGTACTTGAACTCCACAGGAAAACAATTTTACAGAGCTACAGAAGCAGATCTTACTAATTAAATCTATTTTTTCGTACCTCTCCAAATTTTCCTCCTCTTATTATCAAGGTGTTATATTCTAAAGAACAGGTTTGGGGATCCCTGGGTGGCTCAGCAGTTTAGCGCCAGCCTTCGACCCAGGATGTGATCCTGGAGACCTGGGATCGAGTCCCACGTCGGGCTCCCTGCATGGAGTCTGCCTCTCTCTCTGTGTTTCTCATGAATAAATAAATAAAGTCTTTAAAAAAAAAAAAAAAAGGAATGGGTTCTAAGATAGCTTTATGAAATGTGAAGTACTTATTAGTGTTCAATGAACACCAAACACATATTTATCCTCCATTAATATAAAAATACTTATTGACACAACTGTATTTAGAATTTAACTCAGTAAAATTAAACTGTATCCACATTACCACCAGACAAAACAAAACTGGCTTAAATATGATTTTGGATGCCAGAAGGATTGATTCCTTTTTTAAAAAAATGAAATAAACAGAGTGCCTGGGTGGCTCAGTTGGTTAGGTGTCGGCCCTTTGCTCAGGTCAGGATGCCAGGATCCTGGGATCCAGACCCACATTGGACTCCCTGCTTGGCAAGGAGCCTGCTTCTCCCTCTCCCTCTGTCTGCTGCTCCCCTTGCTTGTACTCTCTCTTTCTTTCTGTCAAAGAAATAAATAAAATCTTTAAATAATAATAATAATAAATAATGAAATAAGTAACAGAGCTACCAACTTTTATTTAAATATTGTTTTTTTTTTTTTTTTTTCCGGGGAGGCTGGGTGGCTCAGTCAGTTAAGCATCTGCCTTCAGCTCAGGTCATGATCCCAGGGTCCTGGATCGAGCCCCATCTTGGGCTCCCTGCTCAGTGGAGAGTCTGTTTCTCCCTTACCCTTTGCCTCTGCCCCCTACTTATGCTCCCTCCCTCTCTCAAATAAATGTATACAATCTTTAAAAAATATAAATAATATTTTTTTCTATAGTGTAACCAAGAAAGTAAATAATGATTATCAGATATTTAAAAAACCCAATATAAACATGTTTATTAAATATCCAGGGCTCTAAAAATCAAACAGTAATAGAATTTTGTGACCTTATTTTTAATCTGTTCATGTATTTATAGTAATGATTGAAAAGCTAGATTTAAAATTAAATAATATAGTAAACACATACAAGAGATAAGAAAAAAAAATATTTGTTACATTCAGGATTCAAGCCACAATTGCATGTCAACAGATTCATGATGTTTTAAAATTTAAATCATTAACAATGAATATTAAATAACCAATACCCAAAAATCTTTTTTTGCTATCAGATTAGTTCATATTAAATGACAAGTGGATCTGCTAATAACCATGGGTCACAAATTTATGAAAAAGCCTATTTGTGGCTTGTTTTTCTCAAAATTATTACCCAAGTACATGCTTTGCAAAATCCAAGATGCTTTGTTGCAGGAAACACATGTCAAAGAATTTCCTCCAGATTAGAATCCCCAATGTTCCTGCCCTTGGAAGCTATAAAGAAGAGAGAAACTGTCTACCCAACTTTCTGTCCCTTTTTGAAAGAATGGGCTTTTAGAAATAACCCTTTCCTTCTTCCATGGTCAAATTGACCCTATCTTGATTTTTCTTGGATAAACTGGCTCCTACTTGTTGCCTCATGGTTGTGTTTTTTAAAATGAAAGAAGAGAAAAACACCGGCCACCTAACACTTGGTGATTATTCAAGAATCACTGATACTTTAAAAATCACACTGCATATCAAACAAGAAGCCTCCAGTCCTCTATCTTACAAGATAATTAAACTAATCACTGAATATCTAGATTAATCTATTGGGACTTTAAGGTACTGAAAGTGGGACACCCTATAAAATTATTTTCTGTAAAATAAGAGCAAAATATCACTGAATTCATTGTCTGCTCTTTCAGTCACAATGGCGTTGGACTTTTACTAATAAAATAGATGATGTCTAACTTATTAAAGGAATATTCACACTGGTTAATTCAGAAGAGTAGCACCTGTGACTTCTAAGAAAGCAACTCTCTTTAAAAGCCAGCCTGAAGCTGGTGCTCAGGTGTGCATATTGAGCCTTTTGTCTTTAAACCTGGCAAACACCAGCTCAAAAATAATTTTGTCATTCAGAGGAGAACCTATTTTATGGATAAAAGATTATGAATTTCACAGCTGACTTGAGATCTACTCAAGCCAACAACATTGGTTTCTACTTTGCAAGTAGGATTTGTTCTGTCAATGCAGATTTCTCAGTATTTTTCCCTTTCAAAGGCCAAGTCAGATTTCAAAGAAACATTTACATTTTTTAATACAAATCAAGTCACTGATTACATTAGCTCAAATTCAAAACTGATGCACTCTTCGTGCCTCTCCTCCTACATTTCGGTTAAAATGGAAACAGACTTGGTTTCCAACTTTTATTATTTTTTTTAAAGATTTTATTTATTTATTCATGAGAGACCGAGAGAGGCAGAGACATAGGCAGAGGGAGAAGCAGGCTCCCTGCAGGGAGCCCAGTGGAGAACTCAATTGCACAACCTGGGGATCACAAGACCAAAGGCAGATGCTCAACCACTGAGCCACCCAGGTGCCCCAGGTTTCCTTTTAATATTGACATTTTTTAGTGTAACCAAAATGCAGAAATGTTGGCTTAGACAAATAAAAAAGTTGAAGGGAATAAGGACCACAGCGGCTTTTTGTTGTTATATGTGTACATATGTTATACGTGTTATGTCTTTTTAACAACTAGTTCTTTCTCTACTTGAATAACATATAATACTGATACCACGCATTAGGCAATATGCACAAGAAAACAGTCCCTTGTGAATTTACTTTCTTCCTTTTATTTGGTGTCTGTTTTTTTTCATCATTATATGTTGTGAAAGCTTAAGGATATGTCAGATTAGGCAAAGATCAAGATTAACTTTTTGAGGGGAGAGTCCTCTAATTGTGAACATCTCTAAAGCCTAAAAGGCAATTTAATTAGTCACTAAGTGGGGAGAGTCTATTTAAC
The DNA here is from genome assembly GCF_053574225.1 of Canis aureus. Lineage (NCBI taxonomy): Eukaryota > Metazoa > Chordata > Mammalia > Carnivora > Canidae > Canis > Canis aureus. The sequence goes on from NC_135621.1 coordinate 54,751,665, forward strand.
AACAGGCCCTAATTGGCATTACTCCTGGTCATCTGAGTAGAACATAGAAAGGTTGCAGATAAGATGGCAATAGATTTAACTGCTCATTCTGAATATTCATAACAGTCCGAGACCTTGCCTCAAACCAAGTTTAGACAATTTCTAAACAATTTCATTTTTCATTATAATTGGTGATCAAGCCCAATTATACTGAAACCATGTCTACGTAAAAACATTACCAAATGACTATTTTCATTATTCCTGTTTACTCTCAAGTGCTTTCATGATGAGTTTATTTAAACCATGATCCACCGAAATCACTAAGGATTCTCAGTGCATCCCCTTTTCCTTCCTCTGGATTTATACACAAGTTTCTAGAAACCTTGCATGAACACTAAGAAATAATAATATTAAAAATAAAATAAAATAGAAAGGGGGGATGATAAGCTCCAGGTAATCAGTGATGTAACTTCGTTTCAGAAATTATCTCAAATTAGGGAACCCTGGGTGGCTCAGCTGTTTAGCGTCTGCCTTCGGCCCAGGGCATGATCCTGGAGTGCCAGGATCGAGTCCCACATGGGGCTCCCTGCATGGGGCCTGCTTCTCCCTCTGCCTATGTCTCTCTCTCTCTTTCTCTCTCTCTCTCTGTGCCTCATGAATAGATAAATAAAATCTTAAAAAAAAAAAGAAATTATCTCAAATGAAATTATCTCATTCATCGGTCCTTGTGCACAGTGTATGTACATTGGCCTTCATAGTTAGTGAGAGGCAGTATACATGAGCTGAAGAACCTGGAAGACAGGAAGTCAGATTTTAGTTAGTGACCCGAGCCACCAGTGTGGCCTTTGGCAAGTTATTTAATTTCTTCTAGCTTCATAAGCCTCACCTCTGATATGGAGATAGATTGCTAATCTCTTAAGGCTTTGGTAAGGATTACATGAGATATGTTTGGAAAACAATGAAGTGTTGGACACATAAGAGCTGCTCTAAATATTAACTATAATTTGGGGCCTTAATATCAGAAGCTCTCTCTTTTAAGAAAATCACTGAATGAAAAGAGGGGCATTTTCTCAATACTTTAATTGCCTAAAGTTGGACATTTGATCCAAGGGTCCTTCCTCATCTACAGATTTATTATTTGATTTTTTTTTTTAAAGAAGACAGTTGACTATATTTGGGTTACACTAACCTTAATTATTACTTAGAATTCAATTTAGAACACATGTAAAACAAGATATTCTTACAAACCCAAATTGGAAAATCCTCAAATATTGATGCCTTTGAAAACTGAAAACTGTACTATATATAAAACTTCACTGGGCCACACAGTTTCATCTCTAAATTGGTGGGAAATCAGGAGTTCCGGCTTCCAGGATTACCTCTGCCACAAATTGTAGGGGCCTAGGTCCGCTTCATCTGTAATATGAGAGTTTGCATCCTTTAGATCCCTTCAGTGTGTCTAGAAGCTGTTTTAAACTGTAATCTCAATGCAATTTATGAGAGAAAAAAAAATCTTTTCTCCTAAATGTGGTAAATCCCAATTGTGACAAATTCATCTTCACATGTATGAAATTTTGACCTGGTTTCCTCTGGCAGACCCCATGGTGGACACTCTTCTAGTTATGCACACAAAATCAGGTCAAATTGTTACCCAGGAAATGTGGAGAGGCAACACGCTCCCAGCCTGCATTGTCTAGACTAATTTTCTTGTTCCCTTTGATGCCACCACTGGAGCCTTGCCAGCTGCCTCTCTGGAAACAATTATTAATTGCACTTGCTCAAATTAGCCCTTCCTCCAAAGTGCCCTCCAAGATCACACCACAGGGCTGTCCTGCGCTCTTAGGGACAGTAACTTAAAAACTACCCAAACTTTCCCCATCCAAACAGGTTCCTACAAATAGACTCATAGGTAAAATGGACCTCAGGATATATCTGGTTCTTGGAATGGACCTTTTCTTAGAGCTAAGGGCCTGGGGGATGCATCTAAAGTAAATAACATTTGTCATGTTGTCAGTTCTGGATGATAAATATGCACTAATAGAGGGAAAAATCCAAAACCACATGCCTTTGCAATACAGAATTTTGTGAGTTTTAGCACAATACCAGGCATATAGCAAGAACTTAGTAAACACTCATGTTTGCTGAATGATTATTTGGCATGAGCTTCATTTTCTTAAAAGGGTTTTTACTTAAGCTAACATTTACCCTTACACTGCAGTCCCCTTTAAGTTTGATCCTTTTGTCTCTAGGATTTGGATAGATTCGCCCTGTAGAATATAACCTTTTCTATAGCTTCTCCAAGGGAAGAAAAAAAGATTAGGACTCTGAAACCTGTGTGTACACTTCTGAACTGTCTTTAGTCCCTATGCATGCAAAGTTCCTAACTTTCAAGACGTATCGGCTGCAGTTATGAATAAATTCAGGACTCAGATCTGTGAGTGCATTTTATTCCTTGGTTGACCAGGATAAAGGATCAATATGCGTAAGTCCTGATTAGGCTATATACTAGTACAAGTTATTTAACCTCTTGGTTTCCTCATCTATAAAATGGAGAAAATTTTAGTATTTAGCTAACGGTTATTGTGTGGCTTGAATTAAGTAACATATTTATCAAGCAGCATAGCAATAAAGTAGCAAAGTATTCAGTGAAATGTTGCAGTTAGTACAGTTGTTATGTAGGAGAAAGCTTCATATTAAAATTAAAATTTTTGAAAGTCAGTTTGAAGCACAGAACTTCATCCTCATGGAAATAATACTGCTTTACCAAATATTGGCTCCTATATACCATAACCTCTTTGGCTGCAGTTCCTTTTGATATGTTCTAGTCACAGAGCAGTGACAATATCTTTTATTTAGTGTAGTATGGGATAAAGGAAAGATTTACTAAATAAACTGCTCTCATATAATGCAGTACTCATGTCCACCGCCCTGTATTTTAGGCAGAAGCAACTAATGGAAGTTGAAACATGGAAGGTGGGGGGAGAAAAACAGCCTCTCTTTTAGCTTTATTTATAAATATTTATCAGATTTAACTATAATGATAATGACATATTTTTCTTATCCTTATAAACTATGAGTACCATGTTCTCTGATGTATCAGGGAATAAATGAAAATTCCATATCTAGTCATCTTGCTATTAAATTTGATGGAGAAATGTATTTTTCACTCTCACTGAAGCTTTCTGTTTCAAACTGAAGAAGACATTCTGGACTGTCTTTAGATTATTACTTCTAAATGTTCCGAAAATAGCTTAATATTTAACTCTTAACGTCCGGTCTTAGATATAGCTGTGAGTATGAATGTTTACCTTTTCTTTTGATACACCACTTTAGCAATACATGAAACTAAAGCCTCCCTCAGTTGCTTTCAAGTATTAAAACCTTGGAAGAAAATATCAACCACGTAAAATGAACCAGCAAATTGATTTACTTATCATACAGGATTAGGACTCAATATCCTTGAATTTCTGTCAAGTAAGTACAGAGGTTTTTCTTTTGCTCTTACTTTGTTATTTTGGGAGGGGTGTTGTTTTCTGGTTTGCTGTTGTTGCTTTGCTTCTCGTAAGATCTAATTCCTTGCCATTCAAAGTGCGGTCCCAGAACTGCCGGCATGAATATCACCTGGGAGCTTGGAGAAATACAGACTCTCAGGCTCCACCCCAGATCTACAGAAAAAATCCTGCATTTTAACAACATATCCTTGTTAAAAGTCTGAGGGCCTACAAATCAGTCGATCTCATTGGTGAGGGTTATTTTTTCGCTGTCTTCACACACAGTCTAGCTAACTCAAACTAGAAACTAAATGGTTGATTTTCTTCAACTGGTTCTGATATTCTGACCCAGGTGATGAATGATGGATAAGGTACTATCCACTTTCCACGCCATCTGTGTTATGGCTCATCAACCCTCTTTCATGGTATTTTTCTTACCAGCTATTATAGTTATTTTCAAAATCGCCATATCTCTGTAAGTACTATGAAAACGTCTTGTGTGCAGAAAACTACCTAATGCTTGCAGCTTTAAGCATAATAATCATTTAAAATATTTATTACTTAATCAAAGTGTTATATTAGATTTCTAGGTCAGCCCACAACTATTTATTCAATGTTACAGATAGTTACAATACAGTCTTGATGCCTCAAGCTCCATCCTGGGGCCTTAGGAACAGAGAGGAAATGGCCAAAGGATAGATCAAGGCTCTATAGTTCAAGCCCAGAGTTGGTTCATGGATTATTTTGACCAAGACTCTTTATTGCTCCCCCATTATTTTTTGTTTCTTGGATACCCCAACTGGCCATTTAGAATGGTTCCCCTTACAATGGGGACCACAAATTTCTACGTCCTCCAACTCCCAGAACATATTCAGAGAAAACTAAAATTGCAATACTGTAAAGGGAGGAAAAAAATAACCAACTGCCACTCAATATATTTCATTCACAATGAGGCTTTGAAAGAAGCAATGATCCTTTGTGCCCAAGGCTGCTCAATTTGAGCACTGCATCCTGTACTCTCTAAAATGATATTTTGTCTCTATTTGGATTCCAGGCTGCTAAAATAGAGTCCTCCTCAGGCAAATGTACAAGAATACAGCATATTTTGTCCTCAAATGACTCTCCTTACAGAATGATCAATTTGAATATTACTTGTCATTATTTCAGAAATTAAATCTGTAACAAATATTAACTGATGTAATACTTCAGGAAATATTGGAGCACATATCCAAATTTAACCTATAAATATCATATGGATGTCATAGTGCCATTTTTAACATATATATTTATATGCGTACATTTATGCATAACTATATGTTTAAGTAATTGGCATAAAGTAAGAGAGGAGAAAGAATTTGTGAAGAAGAAACTAACAGAACAGAGAGAAAAATCATTACATCTTACTTTATAAGGTGGTATTTATAATTATCATTTGGTGGGATGATGGGTAATATTTTTTTACATAACTATATTTCTTAATAGTTTTCATATTAAAAACTATGAAGAAACCCAAATGCAGTATCCACTAATTTGTACAATATAAATTATGTGTTTTCCTAGATAATAGCAAAGGCTATATAACTATTAAGACCTTTAGATAAGGGGGCCTCGGTGGCTCAGTTGGTTAAGCGACAGCCTTTGGCTCAGGTCATGATCTCAGGGCTATGTGAGCCATGCCTCCCCAACTCTCACAGGCTCTCTGCTCAGTGGGATGTTTGCTTCTTCCCTCTCCCTCTGTCTCCTTCCCCCTGCTCAAGCTCTCTCTCTCTCTCTCAAGTAAATGAATACAATTTAAAAAAAAAAAAAGACTTTGAGATAAATCTGTACACCAAAAATAAATGTAAAATGTTTTTTTTCTATTTTAACATGGGCAAAATAAGCTAAGAAGAGTAAAGCCATCTACTCTTCAAGTCAATAGGACATTATATAACACATACTTACAAAAGGATCATGATTATCAAAGGTTATCACATCTATTTAAAACAAAACTAGTTGCAAAGATTGCAATGAAGTATACCACAACCCTCAATTTAACAAATTATCTCAAACAAAAAACAAAACAACTCAAAACAGGCATCAAAGAGGATCAAATGCTCCCAGATATTGACTTACCAAAAGGTAATTCTGGTAATCTCTGTTTGCAAACTAAGAACATGCATTTGAATATTTAGAGATATGCATTTGGCAGATAAGATCTATTTGTGGCACGTAAGTTTGGTGTCCAAAGGGTTCTTAAACTACTCAAGAGCAAGAATAAGGTAAGCCCTGCATTGATAATCTTAGTCTAGATGGATAATGCAAGCTAACCAGGTTTGCCCTCTCCTCACAACCACACAGGAGGTAGCCAGAAGTTATATTATTCACAGTGATGCTTATGAAGATTTAGAAATTTAAGAGAAAAAAGATATGATGGTTGAAAAACTAGGAAAAAATAAAAAGGAAATATTTCTTAGGACACAAAACTTACTTATGAACTTTTGAAAATACTTTTTCCTTAAAAGAAGTGTCAAACGAATTATAGTTAGAAATTTGGAATGCAAAAATATCTAAATGCTTACACAATATGGATTGTGCAGTTTCTTCAATTTATCACAATAAAGTATAGTTGCCAAAGTAACATTTGCCTCTATGTTTTGAAATATAAAAACATTTATCTCCAATGTTATATATTCCCATATCCTGAAGCAGTGAAGAAATGTGTTTATATCTGTATCACAAGATACAAATGGAGACTCTTTTGATAAAGGAGAGTCACACCACAATAATCAAAAGGAAATGCAGAAAATCTATGAACAACCATCAAACAAACTCACACTGAAAAGCTTGAAAATGCTAAGTGTAGACAAGATATGATGGGAATGTAAATTTGTAAAGCCACCATGGGAAATAGTTTAACATAATCCACTAACATCCAGAAATATATACTCTATGGCCCAGTATTCCTCATTTCACTCCTGTCTTACACCAAATAGAAATGTGTGCAAATATGCATAAAGTAAAATGGACAAGAATGTTCAGAGGAGTTGTATTTATAATAGCCTCAAAATGGAGAAAACACAATGTCCATCAATAAGAAATTAGAAAAATGTATTTTGGTATATTTAGAAATCAAAATGTTATACAGTAATTTAAAAACATGAACAATAGTTATATACAAGAATACATATGAATCTCATAAACACCAAACTGCCTGAAAGAGGAAAAACAAACCGTTTATATAAATTTTAAATATGCAAAAAATTAAACTCTGGGGGCGGGGAGCAAAAAAGAGCAGTTACCTTTGGCGATAAGGAGCTAGGAAATGATTGGTCTGGGGCAGGAGGGCAGGTTCTGGGGTTACTGGCTTGACACACATGTGTAGTGTTTATACAGTGTTTATTTTGTTATGACTCACTTAGCCATGCGTTTATGTTCAGTTCATCCTTCTGTGTGTTTGATTATATTTCACATAAAAAAAAAAAAACAGAAAAAATAAGGGCGCCTGGGGCTCAGTAGTTGAGGATCTGCCTTCAGCTCAAGGCGTGATCCTGGGGTTTTGGGATTGAGTCCCACATCAGGCTTCCTTGAAGGGAACCTGCTTCTCTCTCTGCTTATGTCTCTGCCTGTCTGTGTCTCTCATGAATAAATAAATAAAATGCTAAAATGAAAGAAAAAATGAATAAAATCCAACAACCCAAACCATTGTCTGTATAAATATATTGATACATAACATCTTTTAGTGATTAATATGACTCACATGGGGTTGTTATCAATTAATTGTAGGTGTAATTTTTATATAACAACTCACACTGTCCTGTGGAAACTATCAACTCAAGCGAAGTCTACAATTACTATGTCATGATGGTCTTTAAATAATGGACATGAAACCACTGTTCTTTGTGTTTTGAATTATAATAAATGATAAATAATTATATATAAAGTGGAGGAGACCTGCATTCTTTAGAAAATTAAAACTTCTTTCACTGTTATTTGAAGTCCAGGGCAGGAGGGAGACTGCTTGGAATATTTGGCTTGGCCTTCCACCTACATTTGTGGGGGGGATGCAGACCTCAGGAGCATCCTAAACATATAAACACAAACACAAATAATAATAAATACCTCAGCACTTAGAGCAGAGGAGTAGTATTAAGGAATCAAGTAATAATAGTTTAATTTTGAGAGGTTAGTGTGGTAATTGAAAAACAGGAGTGAGCAGAAGGGAAGGAAAAAAGAACAGGATATAGTTAGTCATCATCCTGGCCTTAATTAATAGATGCTGATGCAATAATTCTTTATTAGTAATATTAATCACTACATAATTTCACTACCGAGTTTCACCCAATTCATTCATTGTCTTTAAGTATTTTTTTAAGTAGGCTCCACACCCATTGTGTGGCTTGAACCCATGACCCTGAGAAGAGTCATATGCTCTATTGATGGAAACAGCCAGGCACCCCAGTCCAATTTTATTTATTTATTTATTTATTTATTTATTTATTTATTTATTTATTTATTAAGATTTTATTTATTTATTCATGAGACAGGGAGACAGAGAGAGAGAGAGAGAGAGGCAGAGACATGGGCAGAGGGAGAAGCAGGCTCCATGCAGGGAGCCCGATGTGCGGCTCGATCCCAGGTCTCCAGGATTAGGCCCTGGGCCAAAGGCGGCGCTAACCTGCTGAGCCACCCGGGCTGCCCCCAATTCATTTATTAATGCAATTTCATGTCCTTGACAATTTTCTCTTAGGTAAGACTGCTAGTAAATTTAGCCCTTATTAGTCCAACCAAATTCTGAGATTTCTACCTCATTCCTAGTTCACAAAGGAATGTGGATATTCAGATTCAGGATCTTGATTTTTTACCTTGCGAAAAAAGGTTGTGCTTTAGAAGTTGAACAAATTATGCAGGGTTGGAGGGCAGTCATAGTATACAGGGCAAAAGAAAGGAAAAGAAGATGGTGTAGACTCAGCTGATGTGGACAAGATAGTGGTAGGTCTACAAGATGGCTGGTTTGTTCTTTGTTTTTGATCTTGGAAAATTTTGCGGTTTTGTTTTGTTTTGCCAGGTCACCAAGCTGAGATCTAAAGTCTCAATCTAACTATCTTGATAGTGCTTTTGATAGTGATCCTACATTATTTTTTTGTTTTTGTTTTTAATTTTTATTTATTTATGATAGTCACAGAGAGAGAAAGAGAGAGAGGCAGAGACACAGGCAGAGGGAGAAGCAGGCTCCATGCACCGGGAGCCCAATGTGGTATTCAATCCCGGGTCTCCAGGATCGCGCCCTGGGCCAAAGGCAGGCGCCAAACTGCTGTGCCACCCAGGGATCCCGTGATCCTACATTTTAAATGCATTTTCCCCCTATAACAATTCCAATTATTTTATTAAGTATGTAACCAACATTTCCCACCACTGGCTCCCATCCTGTACATATACTAAAAGTGAAGTGTGATTTAGAAAGCAGAGATCTCTTCAATTTTCTCAGAAGATAATTTATAACACTGCCCTTCTGAAGTTTGTCACTTCCTTTCATCTAGTAACTAGAAAATGACTATATCAGATTTATTCCTAGGATGAGCCAAAATAAATCTATAGCAATTTCAGCAACCATGTTCACCACCAACCAAAACAAACGAAATTATGACAAAAATAAGCCACCCTGGGTTAAAGGATTTTAGGTTTGACAGAGACAGTGATTGTCAGACTTTGGTGTACATAAGCACTACCTGGGTAATTTGCTGGAGCATGCCAGGACTCCCCTGAGAATCACTAACTGCAATGAACTGGGTGTCTGTGTCCTTCCCCTCCCCCCAAATTCATATTTTATTTTATTTTTTTAAATTTTATTTATTCATGAGAGACACACAGAGAGAGGCAGAGACACAGGCAGAGGGAGAAGCAGGCTTCCTGTGGGGAGCCCGACATGGGACTCGATCCCAGGACTCCGGATCATGCCCTGAGCCAAAGGCAGATGCTCAACCACTGAGCCACCCAGGTGTCCCCCAAATTCATATTTTAAAATTCAAATTCCTCCATGGTATTTGGTGGGGCTTTGGGGAAATAAGTAGGTCATGTGGGTGGGGATCTCATGGATGGGATTAGTGCCCTTCTAAAAGGAACCCTGGCGGGCTCTCTAGCCTTCTTTCCATCATGTGAGGACACAATGAAAATTTGGTGGTCTGCGACCCAGAAGAGGATTCTTATTAGACACTAAATTTGCTGGTACCTTGATCTTGAACTTTTCACCCTCTAGAACTGTGAGAAATTTATTTTTGTGGTTTAAGCCACCCAGTCTATGGTATTTTTATTATAGCAACATGAACTGACTAAAAACACTGCCACGAGCAGAAAAGATTAAAACATTGATAGCAGGGACGCCTGGGTGGCTCAGTGGTTAAGTGTCTGCCTTCATCCCAGGGCGTGATCCTGGAGTCCAGGGATCAAATACCACATCAGGTTCCATGCATGGAGCCTGCTTCTCTCCCCACCTATGTCTCTCTGCCTCTGTGTGTGTGTGTCTCTCATGAATAAATAAAATCTTAAAAAACCCAAAACATTGATAGCAGAGCACACTGATCTAACAGAGATAAATAAAAGGGATAAATAAAAGTCTAAGCTAACATTATATAAGGATAAATGAATGTCACAAAGAATAAGTTCAGGAGAAAGTGAGGTTTCTATTGGATGAAAGAAGTAGGGAATTATTTTCTGACAAAGCGAGCTTGACCTGAGCTATAAAAATATAGTATAAATTCTAGTATATCAAAAATTATTACATCAGTGTCTATAAATCAAGGCCAGGATGGTGAATAACTATATTGTGTTCTTTCTGCCCTTCCTTAAGCTCACTCCTATTTCCCAATTCCTACCCTAACCTCTCATAATTATACCATTATGACTTGATTCCTCAATGCCACCGGTACTCCTGGGATGAGTGTTTATTTTAGAGTTAAGACACTTGTGAGACTTTTGGCAACCAGGACCACAGCAGTAAGAAGGCCAGGCCAAATACCGCTTTATGCAGTCTTCCTGCCCTAGAAGACATGGACCTGAAGTCATTTGCTGGATAATCCGCTCTGTGGGGGCTAGTGTGCTTTTAGTCCCTTTGGACATGTGATGATGGGTTCATTGTAAAATGAGATGTAAGATGAAAGATGTAAAGATGTAAGATGTAAGATGAAATCCAGGCAGGCATCAAAATGCACAGCAGCAATTGTATACTAAAGCAAATCGGAAGCTCGCAGGACTATATGGCACTACTTAGTTGAGGTCATTAACAGCATCTCAGTCCAGGAATAGTCAGGCCAATTAAACAAATGTATAAGTGATGGGTATCAGACTCTCCCTTTTATGGACATCAGCGCTGCTAGGATATTTAATGTTTTCAGGGAATAGAAAGAGTGCTGAAAACATAGCTGAGGATACTGAAGAGAAATGTCTCACTTTTTTATAATTTAACCTGTTCAACTTCTACTTTGCAGATAGAGCACAAAGACTTTGTCTGGTAGCTGCCACATGAAGCTCTATTCTAAATGTCTCATGCATGAGCATATAAGCACAATATATGGGATACCTTTTAATCTGATAGTGGATAATGTAGTTTAATCAATGGAACTATTGACAAAAACTATTTATGGACAATTGTTTGCATGTGTACTCTCGAGTATCTGGGAACATTGAAGAGAAGAGAAAATATGCATTTTTCATGCCCAAGATGAAAGTTTCAGAATAGCTATACTCTGGCTATAGAGAGTCTTTATCTAAAGACCTCAAACTTTGATGGTAGGAGCCAGTCTTCCTCTCACCTGAATACTAACGAATGTTAAGAAATGCTAGTTTCTGCAGACACCTTTCTTGCTTCAAAAAGGTAAGATTCACTTTCATCTGTTTCCCATATGGGGTCTGTACAACTTTGTTTGTGGAGGAGGGGGGGGAAGAAAGAGAGTTCTGCCATTTTAAAAATGGAAAAAAAAAAAAAAACCCTGAAAAAAATCTAGAAAATACTTCACCCTTCCTTTCTTCATCCTCAGATCAAATTATTTTTTAAAATATTTTATTTATTTATTCATGAGAGACACAGAGAGAGGCAGAAACATTAGTGGAGGGAGAAGCAGGCTTCCTGCAGGGAGTCTGATGCGGGATTCGATCCCAGGACCCAGGGATCATGACCTGAGCCAAAGGCAGACGCTCAACCACTGAGCCACTGAGGCATCCCTCATCAGCTCAGATTCAAAGCAACTCACCAGCACTACAATACGGACCTTCCTTCTAAATGAGTGAAGTTCTTTTTTCTCATTACTCATAAAACCAAAAGACTTCTCTAATCCCTCAGAGGGAAAAAAATTCATACCGTATGATTATACATGCATTAAAATCAATGATGTCCTAAATCTATTTTTTTTTAAACGCCATTGTGTTCAGATAGAGTGGTTCATAGTACTAAAGTACAAATGAAAACACAGGATAGTTTCTCTGTAACTATATAAGAGTTGAAATACAAGGTTCTGAGGGCTGTATATTCTCCACAAGGATCATAAAAGACTAATGCCAAGAATCAAAGGAAACAAATCAGCATTTACAATAATGCTCACATGAGTCCTAGCTTGAGTCTGGGGAGGCTTGAAGCAATTCTTGAATCCCTCTGAGCCTCATTTTTCTCACATTTAAAATGAGGGTGCTGGACTAGGTGATCTCAAAGTCCTTTCCCTACCTAAAATGCCATGATTTTACCCACCTTTGGAAACATTTTAAAATTCTAAAGTAACATATGCTTGGGGAAAAACAAGAAATATAAGTAAGAAAATGTACAATATTGATCATTCTACCACTCGCAAGTAATCACTTTGGCGCATGATTTTGTAGGTAGTACTCTGAGTCCATAAAAATGCACACGGGCACACGTGCATACACAACCTCAAAGCCGTTAACAACCACAATACAACACAGTGGGATCTCCTTTCTGCTTTATCTCTCTAAAGAATACACGAGCGCTTTTCCTGTTTTAGCGTTTAAGTGTTTAACAATTGAGGTTCTGGCAACTAAAACTGCACAGGCAGCAGCTCCATTTTTCTCAGAATCAAGTGAAACTGAACAGGCAATTAAAAGTTACTGAACTGCAAGGTAAAATTACTTCACCACTCTGCTGCTGGGTGACTAAAGACGGGAGACAATGGAAATCATATTTAGAATTAAGATAGAACGACAGAACATAGCAGTCTGCTCTACTAAAATGGAATCTATAAACATTAGACATAATCAGCAGCACTTCAATCATGCTCTTTGCTCACAGTTAGACGGAAGATTACACAAAACAAATGTGCAATGCTCAAATCTGTGGCATTGCTGGTTAACAGAAGGCATTTCCCTCCCAGCCCACATACTGATCCAAATTCTCTCCTGTACAGCCAGTGCCCAGCTTACAAATGGGCTATATGCCAAGAGTCCACTATAAGCCAGTTGTACCAAGCTCTGTATCAATCTTTCCATAGAATTCATGTTATAAAAGATGCTGAAAAATAAATAAATGTTGCTTAGATTTCTAGGCTAGCCCACAAAAGCCAGTTTATTAAAAGATGCATTATTAAAGGACAGTGGCAAGACTACTATGGAGACCAATCACTGTAGTAGTGCCTCTTTGGAACCTGCCCTCAGAATTCAATCTTAGAAGTACAGGAATAGAGTTCTTCTGAAAGTTACTGGTGGTAGTTTCTATCCCTAGAGACAAATGGTAGGGTGAAGGGACAAAGTTTAAGACTTCAAGAGTTTAACCTGGAAGATTAGGAGCCAGAGATGAAGGAGAAATATTGACATTGCAATTTGGAAAGCAAGAAATGGCATGAGGTGGAGAAATTGGTATTATGATTTGGAAAGCATAAGAAAGAAGATAATAATCATAATGTGGAAGAACAGGGCCTTTCTTTAGGACCTCTTGAATATCATTATCTTGAGCTCTTCTTAGTTTAGTTAGAAGGAAGAGGGGCAACATAGTCACAGGTGAAATCAGTTTTCGCCATCTAGCAGAATGTTTGGGGAAGAGGATCTGGTAATGTGGGATGAAGAGAGAAAATTGCACTTGAAATCTGGAAAAGTAGTAAGACATTTCCATTCCAAATGCAACCTTATGTCTATTACCTGCCCCTCCAATAAAAACCCTACTCAGAAACTTGAGCTTTGGGAATATTCAGGAAGTCAAGAAGATGCAGTGGGATTTAAAATGAGAATCTCAAGGACTTAATAGGGTAGCTCAAGCATCAAACAACAACGAAAGTGAATAGGGATGTGGTAGATAGGCAAGGGAAGGTCTTGCCATATTTAACTGGTACAGCCATTTGCCCCAAAAGTAACACATTAAATTGAATTAAGCAATCCACAAGGATCCCTTTGGATAACATTTTCCATAAACACAGCAAATTTTACACTTGGTGTCACATGTCACCACTCTTTTTTTTTTTTTTTTTTTTTTAAGATTTCATTCATTTATTCATGACACAGAGAGATAGAGAAAGAGAGGCAGAAATACAGGCAGAGGGAGAAGCAAGCTCTTCGCAGGGAGCCCGACATGGGACTTGATCCCAGGTCTCCAGGATCAGGCCCTGGGCTGAAGGCAGCACTAAACCGCTGAGCCACTGGGGCTGCCTACATGTCACCACTCTTAATAGTTATCATTCCACAAGTATAGATAAGAACAAATATGCTTAAGACAATAAGGTAGTAAATAATATCAATATGTAACAAACATATTCTGATATAGATTTAATAAAACGTAACAACAAATACCAACATATCAATTGAGAAGGCTTTAAACTGAAATGGGGATCCCTGGGTGGCGCAGCGGTTTGGCGCCTGCCTTTGGCCCAGGGCGCGATCCTGGAGACCCGGGATCGAATCCCACATTGGGCTCCCGGTGCATGGAGCCTGCTTCTCCCTCTGCCTGTGTCTCTGCCTCTCTCTCTCTCTCTCTCTATCATAAATAAATAAAAATTTAAACTGAAATGAGTTACTATGAAGTCCCACATCCATAGGAATAATTCCAAATAACTTGTATTCCTGAAATATCATAAAATTTCAGTTAATCTATTCCCCCAAAAAATCACTTAGAAAATACCACAAAAATAACAATAACAGTTTTTAGGAGATAGGAATACATTTTTTAATAGCACACTGGAATTCCATCTCCTGGCAGTACAGTGAACTAAATGTTCAGAGAAACCTTTCCTGAGGATATACATTTTTAAATGACAGATAAACTATGAAAGTAGGTTAAGAGACACAGAGGAGATAGGTTATAAAAGGATCCAACATACATGTAGTCAGTGTTCCAGAAAAGGAGAGTAGGAGAGAGGCTGGTAATTCTACATAATTGGTGACTGATGAAAATCCTTATGTCAGGAAGCTCAGTGAATCCCAAGTTTAAAAAAAAGAGAGATAGAGAAGAAAAAATAATGCTTACCTAAAGAGACACATGGTAGTAAAAGAATAGAATACACAAGAAGAAAGAGTAGTTAGAAATAAATGATAATTAGATTTACAATTGATTCTCAACACCTACAATGGAAATCAGAGGATGATGGGGTTAATGTTTTCAAAATATGAGACATAGCTGTTCTATTACAATTGTTATATCCAGTAAATTAATCTCTCAGAATGAGGTTAAAATAAAGACATTTTCAAAGAATTAAAAAATAAGAGAAGTCACTACCAAAAGACCCTCACTATAGAAACTCTAAAGAATGTACAAAAAAAAAAAAAAAAAGAGAGAGAGAGAAAGAAACGCAGATAGATAGATGATCCCAGAAGAAAGATTTAAAAGGGAAAAAGGATAGCAAATGGCAAACTTCTGCATAAATCTAAAGAAATATTCTATTAAAGTGTAAACTGTATCTAATCTATATGGGGATAATAAAACTAAAATCAAAGCTACCAATTGCATGTCATTCCAGGAAGACCATGATGGAAATTACAACATTCAAAGGTCATTTTATTATCTGAGAAGAAGATATTAGTTAATTCTAGACACTGTTACCATAAGTATGCACATTTTATATGTATTGACTTCAAGGTAGAAAATTATTTCTTAAAACATCAAAATGCAAACTACAAAGGGAAATATTGACTATTCTTACTAAAATAACTCCTTTTCAACCACAAAATACCATAAAAAGTAAAAATTCAAGCCACAAACTAGGAGAAATATGCCTAGAAAATATAATTAATATCTAAGAATCAATAAAAGGAAGACAATCTACTAGAGAGGAAAAAAAGGACCAAAAGTGTGAACAGATATTTCATAGAAGAGTTAACTCAAATACCCAAGAAACATGAAAATATGAACAACTTTATTACCAACCAGGAGAATTTAAATTAAATTACAGGGGGATACACTACACACTCACCAGACTGGCAATAGCTAAGAAGTATAGATGAGTACACGTAGCAGTGGGTGTCCCTATACCCCAATGGAGAGAGGGGAATGGTAAGCTATTTCACTAGTAAAATTAGCATGTGCAGTCCATATCCATTAAATATACTCAAACAATCCCAACTCTATGTGCATGTCCCAGAGAAATTCCTGGGCATGACTCAGAGTCCTACAGAAAGTTCAGTGAGCACTGTTTGTGAGAACAAAAACTCAAAACTACCCAAATACCCTCATGTGGTAGGGTGGAAAGCAATGTTCTGGCTTATTTATCTTCTAGAATGATAAGAAATGAATTAAATGCTGAAATAAATCTCAAACAAATAAGTTTCAAAGACAAAACAAGTGTAGGACTATAAGAATAACTAATCTATTTATATAAAATTTAAAACCAGGGCAGCCCTGGTGGCACAGTGGTTTAGCGCCGCCTGCAGCCTAGGGTGTGATCCTGGAGACCCTGGATCGAGTCCCACGTCAGGCTCTCTGCATGGTGCCTGCTTCTCCCTCTGCCTGTGTCTCTACCTCTCTCAATCTCTCTCTCTCTCTCTCTCCGTGTCTCTATGAATAAATAAATAAAAATAAATAAATAAAATTTAAAACCAGGCAAAACTAATGTACCATTGAGCATACATACACATGCAGTTAAATTATTGTGAGAAGTAAGGAAATTATCAATACAAAATTCAAGATATAGCTATCTCTGGGAGGAAGAGGACACAGAAGTGCTTCAGATATTGATAGTACTTTTTTTCTAATGTCATGTGCCCAGCACAGAGATGTTTATAATTATACTTTAGTTTACAAATGCATTATGCAACTTTTACATGTAAAATAGTTCCAAAAATGAAACAGTACATATGATATTGTTAACTGTAATTTAATCACTATAATTAACAATTTCACATTCAAAAGATTAGCTTTTTCTTTTAATATTTCAAATTTGGGGTTTTCATCAAAAATCATATTTTAAAGAAACATCACAGAATTGTAGGTTAAATTGGGGACATTTTCTGAGTCATACATTTTCATAGCATCAATGGAATAATAATGATTCTAGTTATAGCAACTGAGAGTTGAAAATGTCTATTTGTTTAATTATTTTAGTTTGTGGTTCAGTTTTATAGCATTTCCTCATCATTAATTATATATTGCAGTTGCATTATACAAAATGAAAACAAATAAAATTAGAAATACTATGCTTCATAAAGCACAGCACGTTATAGAGGCTCATCCTGCAGTCATTTTTGAGTGTCCAATATTATTCAGTGACTGCACTGACATATCCTGATCTCAGACTCCTTTATCTTCAAAACGTCCAAATTCTGTTACTGTATAGAGGTTCTTTGACCAACTCGACCAGAAAAAAAATAGTTTGTTCGTCCAAAAGAAAGGCCCTCTTCTTTTTTACTTACCCCTTTTTCTACCCCAGCCGTTTTTTTCAAACTTATCGAACTACTTTATAAGAAAATGACTTGAACAATAATATTAATTTATTTTTTTTAATTTTTATTCATTTATGATAGTCACACAGAGAGAGAGAGAGGCAGAGACATAGGCAGAGGGAGAAGCAAGCTCCATGCACCGGGAGCCCAACATGGGATTCGATCCCAGGTCTCCAGGATCGTGCCCTGGGCCAAAGGCAGGCGCCAAACCGCTGCGCCACCCAGGGATCCCAATAATATTAATTTATAAAAAGAGTTGTGCAATTCACCCCTCTTCCAATCACTCATCAACACTTACAGAAGTACCTGCTTGAAGGAAATTGTATTGGGGCTGAGTGGAGAGAAGCACTGTTCCCCAAGCACTGACTTCACTACACAGTCACCTCTCCATTCTTGTCTCCTTTAGTTCTAATTTAAGTTGCAATCCTTCCTGTGAGAAGTATAACACATTCATTTTGGAAGACCCAGCTCCTCTCTTACCCAGAGGGCAAAGCACTATAACAACAGGAGGTATTTTGCTAATAGATGGCAAAATCAAAACCTACCATTTTTCTAGGAAGGCTGAGATTTCTAACCATCTGCACGGCATCTCTCCCCTCAACCCCGCCACAGGAAGCTTTCCCCATAAGCAGAGCCATTCCAAACTAATGGATGACTTAAACATTTATAAGTAAAAAGTTTCCATAGCATTCTAAAATCACGAGTTCAAGTCACTAACAGTTCTAATCAGAAAGGTCTTTAATTATGACATTTGAAACTATTTACTCTTATTTAGTCAGAAGAAAAAAAATCAATGATTTCAGTAAGTATTCATTGAGTCTCATATCTGAACTTTATTTGTAGTATGAGCAGCACTACGTTAGTCTGAAGGTAGGGATGGGTTTATTTGGTAAAGCAATAGAAAAGAAACATAACACCTTACAATTAGAATGTTACACTTGAGAAGTTCTACATGTGGAGAGGATTAGGCAGGATATGGAAAACAGTATAATAAAGTGCCAAAATTTTGGCAGTGAGAGTCAGTGGCAAAGAAGTTCAAATGACAGGAAAGTCCGGAGTTTCAAGCGAAGACATTTAAGAGGAAGAGCAAAGCTAAGATTTAGGGAATGGAAGAATGGACAGGAACTAAAAAAGTCAAGAGGAGGAAGGAGGGTATTCCTGGCTGTAGAAACAGAATATGGAATTAAGCTCAAGAATGTGAAGAAAAATAGGGCCTATTACTATGAGATATGAAGGGGAGTTTAATGGTTGATCCCATCAGATGCTCCGATGAAAATATGAAGAGAAGGACCACAAACACCCAGAAATCTGGCTGTTTCATCACTGAACTAATGCAATGTGCAAAGAATGCCATTTGATTCAAAGAGCAATGATTTGTACTCTTCTATCCTCTGATAATTTGCTGGCAGCACACACCTTCTGTCATGCCAAATTACTGCAGCCTTGAAGTTGTGTAGGAAAATCTGTGGTGGCAAATTAAGTCCTTGCCATCCTGAAAGAATTCAGGCATTCAGGATTGATTATTAACAACTAGAAAGCTGGGGAAGCAAGGAGAAAATCATCACCCTCTAAAGCCAAAGTCCCAAAGCCAGCAACCACGTAAACATTAACATTAGGCAGTCTCACTGGAACAAAAGCATTCTTTGGCCTCTAGCCATGTACAATTCGGAGAGAGAGCATAGTATGTAGGCAAATCAGAATATAAAAGAAAATATGTCGCTGGAATGCATATCTCCACACCAAAGAAACACACAAAAGTGACACCCAAAATGACACTGTCACTGGTCCAACACATATTGGCTTCCTGTCTGTATTCCTAAATCTAAGAAAACACCAAACTAACAGGGATTATATTACTGAATTCAGTATATCCCATTAGGACAATTGCTGAATGGAGATTTGTTCAATAAGAGAAATAATTTAAAAAAAAATAAGAGAAATAAACTGAAGTCCATAGATAGGATGTAGGGAGATTTGTTTTCCATTCTGTGGTCTAGAGACACATTTTATACCTTTGAACTGTAAATGGTTTAAACAGAGCAAAGATTTGCAAATCTGTAGAAAAAAGGAGACCAAGTTACAAAATGAACACTCTTTTGTTTTTTAACTAATAGGACTTTTCAAAGGAAGAAGGGATTGAATATTGGCTGCCTTTCAAAAGACAGCTTTTGGGAGAGGCATGGTGCTACTTGTTTGATTTTATTTTAAATTGGTGAAAAATCAAAGAAATTAGCACTAATTAACCTTACCTTTCAGTACCTTTAATACTGCATTCCAGTCTTCAATATTACTATATCTCATTCCATAACAAAATAATACATAATAATAAAGTAACTAAAAGTAGCTAATATCTGTAAAAAACATACATGCCAGATGCTATATCAAATGATTTTATTTTACTTAATTTATTTTTTAAAGATTTTATTTATTTTGAGAGAGAGAGAGCATGCATGTGTGTACATGTGGCAGAGATAGAGGGAGAGAATCTCAAGCAGACTTCCCACTGAGCATGGAGCCCAACGTAGTGCTCGATCCCTCAACTCCCTCAACCCCAAGATCATGACCTGAGCCGAAATCAAGAGTTGGGCACTGAACCACTTGAGCAACTCTGTATCAAATGACTTCAAAATATTATTTCATTTAAGTTTATATTATCCCATTTAAATTCATATCTACTATACTATGTATTAATTATTATCTACATTTTACAGTTGAGAATCAGGCAAGTTAAAACTGATGCTCCACTCAGTAAAGTAACCTGACCATGACCACAGAAAATAATGGAGTCAAAAAAGAGTCAGGTCTAAGTCATGTATTAAATAATATGCTGTACTTGTTCATATGCATATTTGTTAATTAACTGATGTGTTCTTCAAGGCAGAACTAGGTATAAGACAGAGGTTGAGCAATAACTTCTTGCCCAGACATCACATCAAGGAGGGTTACCGGGAGACAAGGGCTAACCAGAAGGTTACTCCAAGAACCATCAGGGCCCACTTTCCTTTCACCACCTCAGCTTTGTAACAGAGTAGGACAGCCTCAAAACAAATATATAAAAAGAAAAAAAAATGTTCCAAATACACCTTAAATAGTGGTATCTTAGGACAGCGTATGGACAGAGGAGTTGGATTTTATAAACGGGTTCATCAAAAACCATTCTATTCACTTATATTTTTATGGTAAAGTTTTAATGTACTTGATCACTAGACAATATCTTCTCTAGTATGCATACACATTTTAAGTAAGGAATTGACAACAGTGATTTCTTAGACAAGGAATTTTTCAGATAACTCTTTTAGAATTATGCTACTCTGTAACTACGCAAAGCTCTCTAATCTATCTTTAGATTTGACAACTAATAAGGAAGAGTAGAGACAGAATATGAATTTAAATATAGATTCATCCCTTGCCTTCACCAAAGATTTACTTGTAAGTCAATGCTATTTTATTTTTTACCATTAGTTATATTTCAAGTATATATACTTGAAATTCATTCATTCATTCTAAATTATAGAAGATACTAATTCTTGAAAAGATGAATTCTAAAACTACAATTTAAAAATTAACCTTATAGAGTTAAATTTTAAAGGATACTATTAACCCTGAGGACAGTCCATTCCTTGATATCAAAGTTTTGTCTGCAAACCATTCTGTATTAATCAGTCCACTAACATTTTTTTAAAAGATTTTATTTATTCATTCATGAGAGACAGAGAGAGAGAGAGAGGCAGAGACACAGGCAGAGGGAGAAGCAGGCTCCATTCCATGCAGGGAGCCTGACGTGGGACTCGATCCTGGGTCTCCAGGATCACACCCCGGGCCAAAGGTGGCGCTAAACCACGGGGCCACCAGAGCTGCCCTCCACTAACATTTTAAAGCATATTCTACAATGATGATTTCTCTCCCAACTATAAATTCATTTTAGCATTATTAACTGATTTTGAAAAGTTGAAATGATTTAGTTATATGATAAGCTATATTAGAATTTAGTAAAATGGACGCATAAACAAAATTCAGTCCATATGCCATGTCCTCCGTAAAACTTTATCAGAAACCTTCTTCCACCCAGTTAACAAATCCCTGCAGAGTCACCGTACCTTCTACAGTTGTCCAATGTCTACTATTGCTTAAGTAGTACATTATAACAGTAATTCTCATACTTTATCAAGCAGCAGAATCTCCTGGAATGTTCTTTACACTATAAACTGCTGGGATCCACCTTCAGAGTTCTGGATTTATGAGACAAAATTAAAAGTTGGACGTTTAACTGACTGAGCCACCCAGGCACCCCTGAAATCATTATTTGATCTAGTTCCCTCTAAGTCCTTTTCCAAAATATGCCTGTAGGTACTTGTTCATTAAACTATTTAGTGGGACACCTGGGAGGCTTGGTAGTTGAATGTCTGCCTTTGGCTCAGGGCATGATCCCAGAATCCAGGATCGAGTCCCACATTGAGCCTGCTTCTCCCTCTGCTTGTGTCTCTGCCTCTCTCTCTCTGTCTCTCTCTCTCTCTCTCCCTCTCTGTGTGTGTGTCTCATGAATAAATAAATAAAATCTTCAAAAACAAAACAAAAACAACAATTTAGTAAACATATACTTTAGGCAAGTCAATGAACTAGAAAACATGGAAAATACCTAATTGAAGAAATACTTCATTTTAAAAAAAGAAATCCAACAGAGAGTATCATACAATTCCAGGTATGGTGAGTACCAATTGCCTAAAACAAAAGAGATGTTCTAGAAACTCAAAGTGATTCAGGGTAGATTATGAGGTGAGTATCAGATAAGTAGTCTGGAAAGCGCTGGAAAATCACAGAAAGATAAAAGGCTGTAGTCAAAGAAGGGAAAGTTTTGAATGTAACATTTGGAAATTTAAACTATTTGAACTTACTTTGGTAGGAGGGAAAAGACAGCAATACTTTAGGTGACTAAACATAAAGGGATGTAGGCTTGAGTAGAAGACTAGAGAAAGACTGATAAGAAAAACTATTGAAATGGTCTCCACTGGAGGTACTGGGATCCGACCAGGTGGTGGCAGCAGGAGAGGAATACCAAGAAAGCGCAATCAGCGAAGATGCAAGCGATTAGGTGTGGGGCCAAAGGGAAGGAGACATTGATTTAAAGATGTTGAGCCCTGGGGACCAAAATAATGGGGACTCCATTGAAGAGCTAGGGAGAAAAAGAAGATAAAATCAATTAACTTGAAGCTAATAGACCTTAAAGCTTCAGGGTCGCTCACCTGTAGGGACTTCTTTCAGAGCCCTAGGTGGGGGAAACCATAGCACTGTGTTCAAACAGCCCTGTATTTTTGTAAAAATTTTAAGTCATTTATATCTGAACTGCTTAAGCTTCTCTCTCTTTCCACTGTCACTTTTCCTTGGTCACACTTCCACTCAAACTAGGTGGCACTGAAGAGGCTGTGGTAATTTTAATTTAATATGTGGCATTCTTTTCCTTAACTGACACTCATTAAATTATATTAGCTTCATGCCCCACCAAAGAACTCTACCCTAGTTTTTATAGGAAAAGTTTCTAGTTGTGAGAAAGATGTGCTCTCTTTTATTCTTGGACTTTGATGTGCTGCCCAGAAATTCAGGTGGAAAAAGTCCAACATGGGTTTAAACATCCAACAGAACAGTTGAAAATGAGGAAATAAATGAGAAGGGCTATTGAAATCACCAAAAGAGAGAGGAAGTGGGAGGTAGAGAGAGAGAAGATAACCTAAAACAGAATCTCTATACCTGGGTGATAGAGGAAGACACTGGGAGAGAGGGAAAAGAAGGGATAATCAGAATAGAAAGAAAATGATGTAGTTCAGTGAAACAGATGTCAAGGGAAGAATGAATTATAACAAAGCAAGGACAAAGGCTGGTGCCACGTGCTGATAAGACCAGAAAGGACAATGCTTATATGAAGCTATTGAACCTGTGGCTTTTAGAAGACAGGTCCTACAGACCAATGATCACTGAAGGGTGGGTACAAATAGATGGGAAAGAAATATACAATGCCTTTCACCGGGTTCCAGGGGGAGATGAAAAAAACAAAAAAACAAAAAAAAAAAACGTTTTCTTAACCTCACCGAAGGGGAGTAGAACTAAAATACTAGAACTCCCATTCTAGTGACAAGCACTTTATATATCCATTCAGATATCATAAGAAGATGAGTTAACACAACTTTCACTTTGAGGGAACTCAAAAGATGAGGAAACTTTTCCAAACTCACATACCAAGCAGGGCTGGAATTCAAATTCTAGATTTGCTTAACTCCAAGTCCATGGCCTGATTCTCACAGTACATCTTAAATGCAATGGATCTAGCTGCCCTCATTATTATAAAGAAACTTGACTCTAGTTTTAGGGATATTTTTGAGATTTCACTTCAATTCAGAGATAAATGCTACCTACGAAGTTCCATAGAAAAGCACACTATGATGGGAGAAGATATTTGCAAATGACATATCCAACAAAGGGCTAGTATCCCAAATATATATAAAGAACTTACACAATTCAACACCCCAAAAAACAAATAAATCAATTTTAAAAGTGAGCAGAAGACATGAACAGGCATTTCTCCAAAGAAGACATACAGATGGCCAGCAGACACATGCTCATCATCACTTATCATCAGGGAAATAAAATCAATACCACAATGAGATGTCACCTCACACCTGTCAGAAGGGCTAAAATAAAAAACACAAGAAACAACAGGTATCAGCGAGGATATGGGAAATCAGGAACCCTCTCATGCACTGTTGGCAGGAATGCAGACTGGTGCAGCCACTGTGAAAAACAGTATGGAGGTTCCTCAAAGTTAAAAATAGAACTACCCTATGACATAGTAATCACACTCCTGCGTATTTACCCAAAGAATACAAGAACACTGATTCAAAGGGATACATGCATCCCTAAGTTTATAGCAGCATTATCAAAAATAGCTAATTTAGGATCCCTGAGTGGCTCAGTGATTTGGCACCTGCCTTTGGCCCAGGGCATGATCCTGGAGACCCGGGATCGAGTCCCACATTGGGCTCCCTGCATGGAGCCTGCTTCTCCCTCTGCCTGTGTCTCTGCCTCTCTATGTCTCTCATGAATAAATAGATAAAATCTTTTAAAAAAATAGCTAAATTATGGAAGAAGCTCAAGTGTCCATCAATAGATGGATGGATAAAGAAGATGTGAGATACACACACACACACATGGAATAGTATTCGGCCATAAGAAAGAATGAAATCTTGTCAGTTGCAGCAACATGGATGGAGCTAGAGGGTATAATGCTAAGCAAAATAAGTCAGAAGAAGACAGATATATTATTTCCTTCATATGTGGAATTTAGGGGACAAACAAAAATAAGCAAAGGGGGAAAAAGAGACGAATCAAGAAACAGACTCTTGGGACACCTGGGTGGCTCAGCGGTTAAGTGGCTGAGGGTGTGATCCTGAGATTCAGGATTGAGTCCCACATTGGGGTTTTTGCACGGAGCCTGCTTCTCCCTCTTCCTGTGTCTCTGCCTCTCTCTTTTTGTGTCTCTCATGAATAAATAAATAAAATCTTAAAAAACAGACAAACAAAAAAAACAGACTCTTAACTATAAAGAACAAACTGATGGTTACCAGAGGGGAGGGGTGGGGGGTATGGGGGAAATAGGTGATGAGGATTAAGAAGTGCACTTCTCCTGACAAGCACTGGGTGATGTATGGAAGTGGGTGATGTATGGAAGTGCTGAATCACTATACTGTACACATGAAACTAATATAACGCTGTATGTTAACTATACTGAAATATAAAATAATTTTTTAAAAAAGCACATTGTCATCACATTAATATTTTATGTTTGTTATGCTTTATTTTTAAAATAATCTAATAAAGTTTGTAAACATGTTTAAAAAAACAAGAATTCAATATAATACTTTTCCTTCACTGCAGTTTTCTCTTCTGTTGATTCTAATAAATAAGAATTATTATCATTTCAAAAAAAAAGCAAAAACCTGACAGAGATATAGTTAGCAGAGAAAATTTCTAAGTATGATCTATATTTTGAATATATTTTCAAAAAGGAAGTGCAAAATAAGCATTTTGCTCTTTTTGTTGCATTCATATAATGTTTATCAGTTTTCATCAAAACAAAGGAAAGAAGCCAAATTGTTTTATTTTTTATTTCAAGCACTGGCTTTTTATATTTTTAAAATATGTATGTTCACAGCCCAATATTAATATTTAACATATTAATTAATGTACTATGAATATTGTGCTGCAAGATGTATTGAATTAATGTCAGCAGTTATTAACAAGCAATTTCAACTAAAACTATAAAATACTTTCAGCAGAAATTGCCTTAAATGATAAATTTTCTTCTATTTAAAAATAATTTTCTTCCTCAGATGTTTACTGAGATTATTACATTGTGCTTACTGTATCTAAAGACAGCAAGAGCCTTAGCACATATAAAAATAGAATGTACTTCTTTATAAGTATTTTAACTTCTTAAAATAACAGTTTGCTACTAAATCAAATTGCAAGCTGGCAGCTGCAATCTCAGGCATATAATGAAAAAAAAAAAAAAAAGAAGAAGAAAAGAATATCAAATGAAGCCAGGTGGTTATGAGGGAGGACCTGAGATTTTACTATAATTGAAGTTTTCACATGGAACTTTATCTTTAAACACTATATCACATTACTTATCTATAGTTGTTTCTATATCCATTAAGTTTTTAGTTTTAGAATTATACAGAATTGATACTATCTTAGAAAGTGCTTTAAAACATATATTCTATAATTCTTAGGTTTCTCTTTGATAAGGAATTTCAGTGTATAAACATTTACACTGCTTGTCACTCTGCTGGGTTCAGCCAGAAGAGCCACAAATACAATTTTGTACACACCTAACAACATGGCTAAACTTGAAAATACTGACAATACTAAGTATAACAAGGATTCAGAACAACTGGAACTCTCATATGTTGTTGGTGGGACTGTAAAATCATCTAGCCACCTTAGAAAACTGTGAGACATTGTCCAAAAAGCTAAATAAATGCCTACTCTATGTACCAGGCTTCTTACTTCCAGTATACTCCCAACAGAAATGAATGACTATGTCCACAACTCATTTAAGAATGCCCATGGTCATAGTTGTCTCAAACTAGAAATAAATCATAATGTCCATTCAAATGAGAATCAATAAATACAATGTGGTATAGCCATACACTGGAATACCACTCAGAAATGAAAAAGAACTAATGATACGTATAACAACACAGATAAATTTCAAAAAAATTATGCCTAGAGAAAGATACTAGACAGAAATGAGAATATTCTTTATGATTCCATTTATATGAAATTCAAGACTAAAAAATCATCAATATTGACAGAAGTCAAAATAACAGGTGGGATGGGTCGGAAAGCTTTCCACTGAGAGTCACTGCCTACAATGACAAAAATGCTCTGTGGCTTGATACAGATGGTTATTACATGGCAGGCATAAATGATAAAACTTCTTCAATTAATTTGTGCACTTCAAATTTGTACATTTTATCATATTGAAATTATACTTCTATTTTTTTAAGGGAAAATCCATAACAAAAAGGAGAAAAAAAATCTTCAGTATGCTTCTTAATATTATACACTAAAGTTAGTACAAATATGTTCATATTTGCCTTTTAGGGTCCTTGCTCCAAAGCAAGGGAAGCAATCAACAAAATTCATACAACAGATAGCGAGCATCTAGAAGGGGAGGCCATGTTACAGTACACGTAAATACCTCAGCACCATGGCTAGCAACAGAGAAGAGGAAGTACTTAACATTTAGTTACCTCTCTCTCTAGGTTGAGGTGTTCTTAAGAACTGGAAACTCTGCAATCATTTTCTACTAATTCTGTTACCCCCATGGCACTCCTAAACTCCGAGACTTCCCTGTGCTGTTATTAGCTTCCTACACTTCACTTGTGATTCTGAATTATTTGGTCAACCTTCTAATACACCTTGTCTTTTGTTTTTTCTAGCACATTTATCTGACTTAACACTGCCTATGGAAATACAGAAAAATATTCCAACATACAGAGTCATCTCTATGGGATGGAGGGTGAAAAGAAGACTAAAAAAGTAACTAACAATTACTGTTTGTTATTTAAAAAGTAATTAACAGGAAAATATTAAAGTCCTATATATTAATAGCACTATAAACAAAATTAAAGGGCAAGTGATTAACTGTGGAAAAAAAAAGTTACATATAGAATAAATGCAGTTAAAGGTTAACAACATTTATATAACATTTTTACAAATCAATGTGAACAAAAGAAGTACACTATAGACAGACTGGAAACCCTGGTGAATAGGCAATTTGGTGAAGTATAATTGGCAAACCCACATACAAAGATGTTTAAACACAGTAAAAGCAAAGAGTGTAAAACAGTTAAAATGAAGAATTATCTTTTTTTTTGTTTGTTTTTTGGTGTCTACAAAATGACAAAGACTGGAAATAGTCATGATAACCTGGGATGGCCGATGTACCGGGAAAGGCACAGCACAGGAGATAATGTAAAATAATACCATGGAGGAGTGGGAGTGGAATTCAGTTTGGCAATAAGTGCCAAGTATCACCTATGACAGCAGTGTTTATAAAATTTTTAAATGGAAATAATCTAACCATCCCACAACAAAAGGTCTGATAAAATATATATGCTCCAGGGGGATTACCAGGCAGTCACTAAAAAGTTATCATTTAGAAGGAAATTAATATCAACGGAAGATGTTTAAAATATAATTTTAATTTTTTAAAAAAGGATGCAAAACAGTAAGTATAGTAAATTTTTTTTAATGTTTAAAACTATAAAGATGAATTGCTAGAAACACCAAAGTTTTAATAGCACTTATGATTATGGATGTTTTCTTTCCTCAAATCTGTTTTCCAAATCTTGTACGGCAATAACAAATATTATTTAAAATGTCAGTTATCTCTAAATGTCTTAAGAGTTTGACAAAGAATTTAAAGACACATGGAGCCTCTGTTCTGCTGCCTTCCATTAACGAAGGCAGAATATTAGAACGAGGCCATATCCTCATGCTTCAACCTTGCATCCCCTAGGATATTCACATTAGAAAATCCTTCCTCTCGATACCTTTTCCCCACCTCTCCCCAACCCCAACACTATTTTCTCTCCATTTAAAAAATCTCTGTGGTAATATAAATTAAGCAAGGAAACATTTAAAACTGTCAGCTTAATGGTGCACATAGGAGTATGTGCACATAGGTTGCTCTCTGTTCAAGTAAATTTTAATGAACAAAGTAGCTCAGAACCTAAAAGATATTTTCAATTTATAAGTGGAAAAATTGTTCAGTTTCTCAGAGCTTGTTTATTACCATGGGAGTCACTTGGTTTAAAATTCTGTACAAAGAATGGCATGGATATGGTTAGGTTACTTGAACTTTGGGTAAACTCATAAATACAGCTGAGAGGAAAGGAGTACTGACCTGGTGAAGAAACCCAGAACTGAATGTTTAACCTTCCTAGGTCTCAGAGTCCTCATTTGTAAAATTAGGGGTGGGAACCAGGTAATTTTTAAATTCCCTCTTCCTACTTCAAATGTCTGATTCTAGAGATATATTCATTATCTGCATAACGCCAAAAAGAGTGAAGAATTATAACCCAATAATAATGTCATTCTTTTCAGAAGGGTATGAATGATTTAGGAAGATCAAGAAAGAGGAATTTCAAAGAAGATCTAACATTGAAAAAAATCACTAACATTAAAGGGGATGAAACCTGGAGAAGATCTTACAAAACCAAAACATTATAAATAGTGTATGATGACATGTATGTGGAAATAACACCTGCATCAAAGCTTTCATGGTCAGGGGGTGCCTGGCAGCTCAGTTGGTTAAGCATAAAACTTTTGATTTCAGCTCAAGTCATGCTCTCAGGGTTGTGAGATAGAGCATTGTGTGAGGCTCCATGCTGGGCGTGGAGCCTGCTAAACTAAAGACTACCTCTTCTTCTTCCTCCAACCCCACTCTTTCTCCTTCTCAAAAAAAAAAAAAAAAAAAAAAAAAAAAAAAAAAAAAAAAAAGGCTTTCATGGTCAAAGGAAAAAGCCTTGGCCATTAAAAGACTTTCTTACTTGGGAAAAAAAGAAGAAAGGACATCTTAGTTTGCAATATAAACTTAAAAAAATAAATCCTTTCTAAAGATACTGGGAATATAAGACCAAAGAATGCATAAGTAGAAGGGCAAAAGGAGAATGCAGACTGAAAATTTTTGTCTGTGTACATATATCCACTCAAATACACACGCAGATGACCCTTAAAATTATAACTATGGAGCAAAGAGTTGACTAACTGCAGGGACACTCCTCTCCATGAAAACAATATCTAGGAGCCTTTAAAGGGAATTTGCTTATAGTCTACTTCCCATATGGATATTTTTTTATGTGTAATAGTCCTTCCTAGGAAAATGACCAAAGACAACAATCTGTTACTATCCTTGTTAAAACTCTCAAGAGCAACCGATCATTAATGCGATAACCAGGTTTGAGATACCCTCCCACACTATTCTCCCTACATCCAAGGAACATCCTGTATATCCTCTGGATATAAAGCAATTACTTTCTAATTGTTCATTACACAATATGCATCAGAGGCTTACAAAGACCTAGGTAAAGGCCAGCAGTTGAAGATACTACTTGATAACAGTGTGAAGTTATTCCTCAAGGAGTTGTCCAAGAACCATTTACATCAGATTCTCTCAAAGCAGACATTTAGAAATGTAAATTCTTGAGTCCCCCCACCAAACTTACTGAGAATTTTTAGGGGTGCAGCCCTAGCATCCGCAGTTTCAATACGTTCCCTAGGTGATTCTGATACTGTTTAAATGTTATGAATGATCAGCTTACATCAGCTTAAAGTATTATGATTTTCTAAGTAACTGGGTTACATATATTATTAAATGATATATTATTAAAATGATTTATTCTCCCTAAATATAATTTACGTAGCACATAATGCCATTTATTCCTCACATAACATGGTCCAATTAGGACAGTCCCTTTTAACCAATTTTAGAGAGGTCATTGAGCCAGCAAGTGGTAGACTCCAAGTTTCGTTTTCTTTTAACATACAACACATTTTAATGAAAGCTATCAAGACACTAACAAATTATTCTCTAATGGTGGAATCACAGGCAATGGGAGACATATTTAGATGTTTCAGGCTACGTATATATATACTCAAATGTCATACACTGTTGCCTGTAACTAGCTTTCAAGTCAACTCCAAATAACAGTATGAACATATTATTGCTTCCATATAAAGAGGCTTTTTAGGAATCATTCCATAAACATTTCTATATCTTTGAGTATTTACTTTTGGGCATTATATCAGGTGGTATAGGTACAACAAATGCCATACTCCCTGTCCTCAAAAACTTGACCTAGGGGAATTAGAATGTTGCTTAAAAAATGTGGGCAGTGTTTCAACAGACACATACTTTGAATGTATGTCAGCTTAATCTCTAAGCTAAGGTATTTAGAAGCATTTACTTTCACCTAGTTCGGGATATTTCTGCTTCAGGGCAATGTTGACCATTTTGTCAGCTGGGCATCATTTTTCACACTATCATAAGCAGAATACAATCTCAAAGCTATACTCTCTTTGTAAATTTCTTTGCCATCTTTGTGAAGAATCAAATGCTTTAATTATTAATTCTTGACAGAATGTCTTGATTTTCCAAGTGCTCAAATAATTCCCTAAAAGTAATATGGGTATTTTAATTATGTGTATCTTCTTCTAATTGTTCATGTTTAAATACATATATATATATTTATATTTATATTTATATTTTTATATGTATATATAAATATATATAGCATTAATTAAATGAAGATACATTAAGTTACAGTGTTTTCCCAGAATTATGTATACTTTTTTGAGTTATTTCAACAATGATAAAGAGCCAACAAGTTCATTCTTCAAGCTAGAATCCTCATTTCTTTTCCAAAAGACAAACCTTTATAAACAACAAGAAAATTAAACCATCTCACTAATTAAATGTATTAAAAGCCAATCTCTAATCTTGACCATCTCACTGCAGGGGCCAAGGACAAGCTGCCCTAACATGCCATTTTTACATATCGCTTATTTTAAATAAAAGTTACTTAAGAGACAGCCTATGGAAAAGGACACACAATCCCTCTTGGTTCCACTGAAAGCAGGAAATAAATCTGCCACGTGAAAGGTATCCTCTCAGGAGGTAAAGAGATATTCTTATCACCAGAGATAGGAAATTCAGGGCCAGAAAGGCTGTGTAAATAACCCTTGCTACTTTTTACTTGTTTGCCACCCCAGCCCAAAATCTATTTAGAATTCTTTACTAATTAAAGCTCCCAAAGTTAAGTTTTCTTCATCCTGACAATTCTTCACAGATTTATTGTCTCTCCGTCTTTAAGAGGTATAAGAACTGCCTGCCTTGGTCATTCTTTATTCATCATTTGGCCTCAATTTCAATCCTGGGCCTTCATGCACACATAATAAAAGTTTGGTCTTTTTCTACTGTTAATCTGTTTCACGTAAACTTAATTCTTAGTCCAGCTGGAAGACCTTGAAAGGTACAGGGAACACTTTTCCTTCCACTTATCATCAAATAAACTTTTTAAAAAAATGTCATCTAAAAGGTCTCAATTCCTTCTGCCCTTCTCTACTAGCCCAAGTAAATCTATAAGACTTGGTTCTTTCAGTGGTTCCTTCCCAGAATCCCTGATGAATAATTAGGCATACTCACATCTTTGGGTTTCTTTTTTTTTTTTTTAAGATTTTATTTGTTTATTTACTTATTTACTTACTATGAGAGACACAGAGAGAAAGGCAGAGACATAGGCAGAGGGAGAAGCAGGCTCCACGCAGGGAGCCCGATATAGGACTCGATCCCAGGTCTCCAAGATCACGCCCTGAGCCAAAGGCAGACACTTGACGGCTGAGCCACCCAGGCGTCCCAGATCCTTGGGTTTCTGAGGACAGTACACATATACCCCATGCTCACCTCTGCATGGCAGAAACAATACTGGACTTTGGGAACCAGAATACTGCGTTCAAGTCCCAGCTCTGTTGTTTATAAACATGTGACCAAGTCACACCACTTAAAGTTATCATGCCATGGTGTTTCCTCAACTACAAAAAGGGGCAAAACCTGCCATGCGAGATTTACAGGCTTATTGTAGGTATCATGTAAGAAACACACACACACACACACACACACACACACACACACACACACACGAGAAACCATTTTTTTAAGAATTAAAATCTCTACAAATGTGAAAACAGAAATGCAATGAAATGTCCCCCTAACCATTACCCGGAATACTGGCCAGTTTCCTATAGAAATTTGAAAAGAAGGTAAATCTGTGCCTGTCTAGTCCATCTGATGGTATAAATGGGGCCTCTGCTATGTCAGTAAAGCAGTGGTAGGATGAAAAAAAGATGTGCCTCACATCGCCTGCCTGCTGCTTTAGGACTCTCTGAGGTATTTAAAAAAAACAAGAGGCAAGTGGGTTGAATTTTAAATCCCAAGGCAGCAGAATAGATTGGTGGGTCTTTTTCAAGCCCTGTGTTCTTTGGCAGTCAGTAAGACAATGTCCCACCCCAAATAGCAGGCACTTGATAAGCATTGTTGATTGAGGATTGGTCTCTAGATTCTTGGCACTTGATGGAACAAGGATTTGCCAGCAGAGTGTGCAAACCCCCACATTTTGGTAATAACCTAAATATCTGCATATTGTGAATGAGGAGACTGAACAAAAGAAATTATGTAAAAACAGAAAGTTCTCTATGTATCCCCTCCTCTAGCATTTTCTCTTTGCAAATGCAGGACTTTTAACTGAAGATATCAGGACTTCCTAAAGGCAAAGGAAAGATGAAACACTACCCTGCTCTTGGGGGGCTTTTTGTCTCCTTGTGTGCCTTTCCATCACTCAGGAATGTGCTCCTCTCTAGGAGCTTAAAGCCAGCATCTAGGAAGGGCAGCATTGTGTTTTACAGTTAAACTAAGAATCAGGTCTCTACAGAAATGGTGTCTCTGCTGAAAATTCTATCTCTTATTTCTAAACACCTACAGTGCCATGGTGTAGACTGCCAAGGCATGTTCACTGAGGCCCTGTTTCATGATTGGCTAGCACTCCATAGGAAGAGTCTTCAGATTCTCCAAAATATTATACTATGGAATACATGAATGCCTAAGGTAGGACTTAGAGTCCTATGTCTTAAGCCCCAGAGGTGCCAGGCATTGCTTTTTCCTTTCTCCAAGACCACTCTTCGTTATTTATTATCTACAAAGCCATCTTCATTTAGGGGAAAATTTGAGCTGCCTGGTTTCATAGATTAAACTTGTTGGTGGCATTTACATACCACAATAAGAAAACCTTGGGGGTGGGGCAATAAAGACAATAACTTTAATCTTACCAACCGCTTATCTTAAACACATCTTCCTTGGACTGAAATACTCTGTTGATATCATCACCTCAAAGCATTTCTTCACACTTTGGGGTGTGGAAGTAATGGGTCACTTCCTAAAGGGATTCTATCTCAAAGTCTACAACCAGCCCAGGTGATCACATGCCTGAAATAAATTTACTTCCAACTCTCATGAAATTTTGCCTACTACACAGTCCCTGAGATAGCCTCTTTTTAAAAAGGATTAAAAAAAACAAAAACAAAAACAAGTGTGGATATTAAGTTCCTGCTGAAACATTCATTTATTTTAGGAAATTGGCTAGCCATCTTTCAAAAATAGGTGATTAAATTATAGTTGCTTGGCATTTTCATTTGATTTAGCACTCTAAAATGCTTATGTTCTGTTTAAATGTTAGATTCTTACCATTTGGCTATGGCATAAGCAAAGGTGGCTGCAGTAAAAGAAGTGACATAGCGATTCTGGGCCAGGAAATACTGTTTTCTCTTACCGAAATCTATTTCAGCTGTAATACGGCCAGGTAAAATTGGCTTTGTGTTTGCTGACATTTTCAGAGGCTGATTGGGCAAAAAAATGTGGAATCATTTTCCTAAGTTGCTCCTCCTCACCAATGCTTTCTTCTCCTCTACTGTATCTTACGGAATCCTAATATAAATTCAAACAGAAACTTCTAAAGAAAATACAGTCCCACACTAAAGATGCATCAGTAGCCCTGGTGGTTCAGCCCTGATACAGGTTTTCTGGTTGAATTCCCAAAAGGAAAGAAGGCATTAAAAACTGTTGGCTTCATGCATAAAATCCTCTTGTTAATATCTATGCCATCCTTTTTTTACGAATCAAATGCCAGGAAAGGATCTCAGTTTCAACCTCTTGTCTTTATGTAAGTAATCCACCAAGTCAATGTGGAATGATGAAAAGACAATCTATTTTAAGAGACTCTGACAGTCATGTTTATAACTAACTTCAACCCTTCCTGGATTTTTCCTTAATGGAGTCCAGAGCCAAGAAGACCCGCTGTTGGAGAGAGATTAATCTATTAGTTGAAGAGCAGCCACAATTTATCAGATCCTATGCCAAATGATTATATAAAGTAGTCTTCACAACAACCCTACAGAGTAGATATTATAGGCTCTATTTACTCGTGAGGAGTAAAATTTTACTCGTGAGGCACAGAGAGGTTCAGAAACTTGCCCAAAGTCAGTTAGCTAGTGGATACAAGGAGATCTAAAAGAGTCATCCTTTACCTTGCTATGAATTCCCAGAATTTCTGTGGTGTTAATATAAACAAAGAAATGAAAAATCTTTAAGAAAAATGTAACTAAGAGACTAAAACTTCAAAGCATTTACCACTTTTCTGAATGATGCCTCAACTTACAGTCTAATTAGAAATGAGTGGAAGAAATGCTTAAATTCTTTATGTAGTCCTATAACACCACGCATATAGAACCAACACAATTTGATTTTTAAAATATTCAAGGTTTCGTGTTTAAGAAGCCATAATTAAAATCAGGATAAATATTCAAACTAGTTCATTAATTGTCAGTCTTTTCTCTATACGCTGCCTTTAAAACTATACAATTTTATTTAACCATTTATAGAAGGATTCTCGTCATCTCATAAGACTATAATCATATAATCAGATAAAATGCTACCATTCACTTTTAATTGTAAATCATGGCTGCACTTGCAAATTAGTCTATTATCACAGCAGATCTATCAATTTGGTGGGGAATGTATTTGCCAACTAGAATGAAAAGAAGTTAATAAACATTAATAAGCATCTTAAATCAATCTCTCCTTTACCCTTGATGTGGTGGTGGATACTGAGATTAATAAGTCAGTCAAAACAAAGTGATGAGGAAATGGAGACACAGGGAAGCCTCTTGATGCTCTGTGTAGTTAAAAAAACACGTTGCTTAAAAACAAATTGGAAGATAAGGATGAGGCACTAAACCTTCAGCGGATGACTTACTGGAAATTAAACAAAGTAAATCCAGATAGTCATCCTTGGTTGGTCCCCTATGTACTGCTGGTGATAAAAGCTGGAGGAGAAAACAAAATGCCCAGTCAGGATAAATTACATTTGTTAGTAGCAAAATGTAGGGGGGTTGAGAGCATGGGCTTCCGAGTGAGTCTTCTTGGTTAAGTTTAAATCCAGGTCTCAGAAGTTTAGTTCTTATAACCTTGTCATTTCTTAACATTGGTGGGCCTTCATATCTTTTTGTGTAGAATGGGGGATTGATATAACCTGCCACACAGAGTGCTGTGGATTAAATGAGTTGATATTGGGGCCCCTGGGTGGCTCAGTGGTTGAGCTTCTGCCTTCGGCTCAAGTCATGATCCTGGGATCCTGGGAAGAGTCCCGCAGCAGGCTCCCTACAGGGAACCTGCTTCTCCCTCTGCCTGTGTCTCTGCCTCTCCGTGTGTCTCATGAATAAATAAATAAAATCTTTTTAAAAATAATAAATAAATAAGTTGATATTTTGTTAAGGGATTAGAACAGCACCTGATGTATAATAAGCACTAAGTGATTAGTCAATAAATAAGTGATGTAATTGGTCACTTACTACCACTTTCATAGCCCTAGTTCTTTCTCTGCACAGACTTTTTACTGGAATGGAATAAAAAATAGTGAAATACCTCAACAGCATTTAAGTCATTTCCTCTCTATAAGGCAAGAGTTGAATTAATTTCTTTAGTAAAGATAATTAATTTTTGTTATTTTATTAAAAAGTAAAACAAAGTTTTATGTTTAAAAGTAAGATTACTGAGGCAAAGGTTTTATTATTGGCAAGTCCGAATAGACTATTGTCATAAGGTATCCAGACAATCAATATCTGTGCATATACAAAAATATAGGCTTCTGTATAGAGATGTTTATCAGAAGTCCATCAGTAGCATTCTACTTTTGATTACAGAGTAAGTTGTCCACTGCAGAATCAAAACTTCTATTATCACATTTAGGACAAGTCCCAAGGAGAAGAATAAATGGAGAAACCAAATACATTATTTGCATATATAACAGCATGTCTGATTAACCACTGTGCTGACAGAGATATATTTATTGTTCATATTTTATTCCAGCATATGTTACCACTCTGACAGCAGCCATGGAAAATGACTGATACAGCGTCTTGCACTGTTAAAGGTACACATCAAGGAATTTAAGTCTAGAGTGTTGAGAAAAGTCTCATTACTTCAACTTTGGAAAGGTGTAATGTAGAAAATGGTTAACTTTTTTTTTTTTTTTTTTTTTTTTTTTAGATTTTTAAGATTTTACTCATTAGAGAGAGAGAACATGAGCTGAGTGGGGTGGAGGGGCAGTGGGAGAAGTGGACTCCCTGCTGAGCAGGGAGCCCAACCCAGGACTCCAAGTTCACAACCTGAGCCAAAGGCAGATGCTTAACCTGAGCCACCCAGGTGCCTCAAAAACGATCAACTTTCGATGAGTATGTTAGGCATAACTAGTCTAACACGGAAAGACTCTTGGAAGTCAATGTGAAATTTCTATAATACATCTTCTAGGCAAAAGTTCCAAGGTATTTAAACTTGTCATGCTCCAGTATCATTTCTCTACACCAGACTGTAACATACTTGACAATGAAAAGGTAATGACATATACGATGGCATATAGATACAAACTAGATTAACAAAAACAAGATGTTGAAAAATTTGAAAGGGAAGTTCATCAGGAAAACTACACATTTCCTTAAAAATCCTGCTGCATACCCAAATAAAAGTGCTAACTGGATACTCTTGGAGTACTATGACACTGAAATTCCATATTTGCCCTCAATGTATTTTTTTTTTTTTTTTAGAACAGCAACACAATCACTCGGAGTGATGTGCCTTATGCTTTATCCACATTTTAGATAACTCAATCTTAAAGTAAAATTAGATATTTCAGAATCCAAAATCATCTCAGTTTTAAGAAACATCGAAAATACCACTTCTGTTTAGCAGCCCTGAATCTTGTAGTCATCTAGAAAAATATGCCATGATGACCAGATGGTAACTAATAGCCAAGACAGGCTGAACCACATAAATAATTACACGTACCAATGTTAGTCCAATGGCAATTCATATAATCAAAACAACTGGGCAGAACTGATGTCCAAGTCAGTAAATGTCAGCTGCCTTGTATTTTACCACACATTAAAAATCACTTATTTACCATTTACTCAAAAGTTCTATTTCTAGTTGCTAATTTTCAGAGATATTTCACAATGCTTCTTCTCACCAATACAGTTATATGAAAAAAAAAATGTACGTGAACACATAGCAAAGTTCATAATGTGGGTCACATTATATAATGCATTTAAATTGGAGATCCCGTAACTAAAAGGGGCCTAATATTTTTACTTTCACACACACACACACACGGCTACCAGATTTATATAAACTTCATGTAAAACTTAATATGTACATAACCATGTATCTTGGAAGTACACTGGAGAAATACCTTTCTATACTACCTCAATTCTGATCCACAAATCCCATAGATAGCAAGTTCACAAAATTACAGACAGCAGTTTTTCCTATCTACCTGGATACTTAGTGATTAACACAAAGTTTGCTTAGGAATCATGACCTTTTGGTCATAAAGTATTTTATGAAAATTATCATTATTTAATAATGTTATTATCACTGAGTATAATGTTTTAAGTTGAATATGAAATGCCCATCATTTATTAATCCATGTCCTCCTTACTACCTATTTTCAGCTAAGTATCAAAATGCAGTACTAACTAAAATTTCGTCCACTAGAATGGAGATACAAATCTCACATACATTAGTCACAATTCTTTTATCTTTGCAAAGATTATTTATTAATTAATTAATTAAGTAATTTATTTATTTATTTATTTATTTGAGAGAGAGAGCAAGCACAGAGGGAGAGGGAGAAGCAGATTTCCTGCTGAGCTAAGAGCGCTCTGTGGGGCTCCTTCCCAGGTCCCTGAGACCATGACCTGAGCCAAAGGCAGACACATAACTGACTGAGCCATGCAGGTGCCCAATTCTTTTTTTAAGATTTTATTTATTTATTCATGAGAGACACGGGGAGGGGGGCAGAGACACAGGCAGAGGGAGAAGCAGGCTCCATGCAGGGAGCCCGACGTGGGACTTGATCCCGGGTCTCCAGGATCACACCCTGGGCTGAAGGAGGCGCTAAACCTCTGAGCCACCCGGGCTGCCCCAGGTGCCCAATTCTTAGTAACTCTATTAGTTAGCTACCTGTCCTTGGCCAATTTTATTCTTAGTAAAGAAACCTTTTTTTTTTTTTTTTTTTTTTTTTTAGAAATGAATAGAAAAATGACGATACTGGGACAAAATTCAGGTCTTCTAAATTTAAATGCAGCCTATTAAAAAAAAAAGAAAAAAAAAACTTGCCTCTTATCATATTGTAGTGGAAAAGCAAAAGTACTGCAGATACTTATTAATTAAATGACCCGGGCAGAATCATCGCCTCCCTAAATCTGTTTCCCTGTCAGCAAAATTGTGATCATAAGCCCTGCCAGGGTTATGATGATGATTAAATGAGATGCTTTACATGAGGGCACTGTGGAAATATACACTTAAAATGTAGTGGTTTTTACTAAGTTTTTGTCTAAAGCTTAAGGGAATTCATTGTTATATGAGCAACATGGAAAAAAAAAAGCTTGCATTTTGTGAGAGAAAGGAATATTTAAAAGGCTATTAGCAATTTCTGCACAGGGAGATCTTCTACACTCCTTAGAGAACTGGGCAAAAAGACCAAGCAAAGGAACAGGTGCTCTTCTAAAAGATATTCCTTGGGACCTCAGCTGAGTGGCAAGTCCTCGGCAAGTCCTCTAAGCCTGGCCCCACCACCATGGTTCCCATGCACCTGAGTAAGCCACCTCTAAGTCATGATGGGGACAAATGGCTGGCTTA
Organism: Canis aureus; assembly: GCF_053574225.1. NCBI lineage: Eukaryota > Metazoa > Chordata > Mammalia > Carnivora > Canidae > Canis > Canis aureus. Next base: position 54,791,334 of record NC_135621.1, read on the forward strand.
AGGGACCTAAATACAATCTTTGCAAAAATATCTCCAGTTACTGTATATTTAGAATCAATAAGCCTCTGGGAAAAGACAATAGGAATACGATGATTTTAAGAAATTCTTTTTATCAAATGAAACTTAGAATTGAAAGATGGAAATGATCTTAGTGCAATTAGAAAATCATATATATAATTATATATATACGAATATATATATACATATATATGCGAATGACAAAACAATATAAAAAGCCATGGTCAACATTATTATTAAGACCAAAGTACATCAGAAAAACAAAGTGTCTTCCATTTAGAAGAGACACACGATGTAGTGTAAAATGAGGCCCTGAAAGCTCTCTGTGAGGATGAACGACATAACTGGCTGAATCAGAACTAGAACTCAAGTCTCCCAATTTCAAGTCTGTTTTTTCCATTTCACAGGTCTTCTGAAATCTGTTCTCATTTTTTAAAATTTTATTTTATCATGGCATGAAGACTTAACATGAGATCTACCTGCTTAACAAATTTTTAACTGTGCAATACAGTATTGTTACTACAAGCACAAAGCCATGCAACAGATAGGTAGAACTTATTCATCTTGTACAATCGAAACTTTATGCCTGCTAATTAGCAACTCCCCAATACCGCTTTTCCCCAGCTCCAGGCAACCACCATTCTCTTCCCTGATTCTATGAGTTTGACTATGTCAGATGCCCCATATAAGTGGAGTATTTGTCTTTCTGTGACTGGCTTATTTCACTCAGCATAATGTCTTCAAGGTTCACCCATGATATACTGTGGAAGTATAGTTTTCTTTATAAGATCGAATAATATTCCATCATCTGCATGAACTACATTTTCTTTAACCATTTAATCAAAACCACAATGAGCTATCACCTTATATCTATCAGGATAGCTAGTAACAAAAAGGCGACAAACTTTGATGAGGATGTAGGGAAACTGGAACCCTTGTATACTGTTGGGAGAAATGCAAAATGGGACAGCCATTGTGAAAAGCAGAATGGAATTTCTTTAAAAGAAAAACACACATATGCACAAAACAAAGCAACAGCAACAACAAAACAGACCATATGACCCAGCAATCCTACTTCTTTGTATCTATTCAAAAGATCTAAAGTCACGATTCTGAAGAAATACTCACATTCCCATGTTCAATGGAGTACTCCTCAAATGAGCCAAGATGTTTAAACTATCTAAATGTCTAGTTTTCTTAAACAAACATTTATTTGGGGTCTTTTATGGTCTGGGCACTCATCAAATCCATGGTCTCATTCATTCTTCACTTAGATATAACTCATATTTTCATTTTATGGATTGAGAAAAACAATCTTAGTGACAAACAAGCAGTTTAGTAAATTTACACAGTGCTAGTAAGTGGCAGTCGCCAAATTTTCACATAGATATGGGTCTGTGAATCATCTTCACCAGACCAAACTGCCTCAATTATTTTTAAAGTAGTTTGAATTTAAGTCAATGAAGCCCCTGCCTTAAATACATTTGCAAAACTGGACTTCTCTCTATTTGAAAAGTAAGAGGCTTCATGCTTTGTTAGAAGAAACATATGTAACTTAGTGAAAAGCATTGTGCAAGGAGCTCTTTCTAGAACATTAATATTAAAGGGCAATATAACGTAATGTAGATAAAATCCACTATGTTGATGTTTTTGTCAGATCATTTCATGTGGAGTCTCAGATGACTGCTACACATACATAAACTTGTTTTTTGCATTTATGCTCAGAGGCTACTTGTTTTTAAGGAACAAGTTTTGTTTCTTTGCTAAAAGAGTAACTCTAACAATAGGTTGGATTTTTAGATCTAAATTATGAAATTTCTGATGCTCCTGCCTTAGGTATCTTGCTCCTCCTCTCTTACCTCTATTCCCTTTATCCCAATTACTATCTGGCCTTCCCCAGTACCTGGTGCACAAATAGAAAAACACACACGTATTATATATTTTCTGAAGGAATGGATGGACAATCTAAAAAATAAATATATTACAATTGGGGGCAACCAAAAATTACCCCAGAGTCTTGGATTACTTAGACCATGACTGATTGATTCAAAGCTTCTAGAAATATTAGCTGGCCATCTTATCTAAAATAGCATTGCAGTGATGCATATTTTTGTCCAAAAAGCCAACGTAAGAAAGACGTATGGGGTAGAAATGACTATTTCAGCAGAATATTCATAGCCAAAAATGTTTTGGGTCACACGTATGAATCAATTACCAGAAAAGCTAAATTTTTCTTCAACACTAAGTATATTGCAAAAGGTGCTGGGGACTCTCTTGGTTGCTAGACAGAAGAGCAAAGGGATCATTCTATCATACAGCAAACTTATGTCTTAGAAAAACAAAAGAAAAACAAAAACCTCAGCAGAATCAATGAAGTGACCAGTGGGACATGAGCCTCTCTTATAGTATTCATTATTGCTAATACATGTTGGAAGCAAAATGGTAGGCTTTGGTCCTTGTAATGATTTCTTCTCCAAGAGATCCCCCATTAAATAAAGCACATGGTGGACCCTTTCAGCTGCTCTGCACTATGGACCATGAAGCCTTGATTCTAATCCCCTCTTTGACTTGGATCAGAGATTTGGCTCCATTTTTTCAGTGCACCTCTATAGTATGCCTTGGTATGCTCACATGGGGGGATGTTATTCAGACACCCTCCAAAACCGGCAGCTCCTCTTAGAAGTTAGTGTATGTAGAGAAGTGCCTCAGTACGAGAAATGTTATAAATTCAAGATATAATTATTATTCTTATATAACAGCATTGGGCTACTTCAATTACAAACCACACTTTTAAAATCTGTTAACATTCCCTTCTGGGAAAGCCCTTTTGCCCTTTAATATTATAAGCTAATCATGACAGTATAATTTCCGGAGCTCCTATTTGTGGGAGGAGAACGGCTGGCACTGGTGTGCTCAGTTGTATGATGGCTTTCTCCTTCCTTTATCTCCTGAAATTACTGAGAGGCTCTAAGCTAATTTTTGAAAGTATGCAGAGGTTCCTAGGAAAGCCAGGAGAAGAGATGGGAACCTGAGCACTGCGCTGACATCATTCTATTGCTTAGCACATACAGCACATCGCTAAAGAAATACTAACTGAACACACTGGTCTGTTCTGAACTCTTGCTGGCTTTAAGTAGCATTCTTAATTATGAGCAGGCTTGCTTTTTATCATGTGTAGTCACACAATTCTCTGGTTTTTTAAACAAAAATATGATTTTTCTATGGAGGTGTTTTCACCACTTATATTTTTAAGTACATACAAAATAAAACGGATTCTGCAGTGATCTCAAAACCTGCTTCTCATATGCATTTTAAAAAATCCTCATCATAAAAAAAAAAAAAATCCTCATCATAATCTCCGCAACTGGGTCAGCTTGCACAAAGATGCTCAGGGTAGCCATGAGCGCTTTCAGTACCCTGCAATCCTTGTAAGTGACACCTCATAATAGTGCAAATGAAGCATGGCAAGATGAGAAAATGAAGAAGAATGAACCTGGATAGTCAATCCAGCAGTTTTCAAAACATAGAGGGTAGACTCGATTTTATTACCTAAAATACACCACACACGATTTTTCTTTTACACATTCGAGCACATACACACTTTCCCTATTATGAGAAAAATGCTCCTGACTCCAAGAAATTATAATACGAAAAAACCTGGCTAGCTCATTTGTTCATCAACACATGTATGTTTTCAGTAGTCTCAGATTTTGAACTAAACCTCATTTACACCTGCCTTAATTTTCAGCTAGGAATTTATCATTCTGTCATTCACCTTTGCTCTTCCCCTTCACCCTCATCTATTAGACTCAAAGATTATTTCCTTATGGGCCCTTAGCCTAATTAGCTGCATATTCAGGCAGCTTATTGACCCAACAAATTCAACATCACCTCTTTCTTACTAGGTTTCTTTTCAGCCACCACCCTGCCTGCCCTCCTCTCAGCCCCTCTGCATCCTCACCTCACATCTCTCCATCCCCCACCTCGAGAGGCTTATTTCATCCATAATGTTCCTTGGTTGTTCTCGAGCCAGAGTTAATTCTCTCTTTTCAAGGAAGGAAAGGGATGAAGTATGAAAGATTCACACCAGCTTTTATGTGGCGGGGGCTGGCTACTGACAGGTAAGTTTGTTACTTCGATTTAAAAAAAAAAAAAAAAAAAAGGGAATCCGAAATCTTTCTCCAGAAGTATGTGTAAGGAGGGTGGGAAGAGTTTCAAAAACAAATACAACCACACAAGAGAACCTTCAAAGGAAAGAGAAAGTTCTCTGACCCCAAAGAATAACACCAACCGCTGCTCACATACAATTTTCTCCACTATCTTCTATCTTTTTTTTCAATGATAGATGCGCCTAGTTTTTCATTCACATACACAGACAATCACTGTATTCTGGAGGGAAAGAAATGTTTGTCAAGACCAGCAGACGGCGCCTGACTGGGGCAGGAGCTGCAGTGGTAAGGGGAAAGGAGTGCCGGCTCTGCGGCAGGGCCCCTGGGTGTTCTCCTCTCCCCTCTCCCCGGGGCGCTCCCCATTCAGCTGCTTCAGCCCTCGGGAGAGGCAAAGCCACAGAAAAGGAGAAGTGAATATGCATATGAGATGATTAGCCAAGCACTTCCCACTGGCACGATTAGGCTCCCCACCCCACCCCCTGGCAGCCCCCCATCCGGCTCACCTCACCCACCCACGCCCTGTCTGCCCCTCCTGCACCCTGACTTGCCTCCCTCCCACGGGACTCACACAATTTTGCACAAAGGCAGGGCAGTGGGTGAGAGCTGCACCCGGGTAGAGGGAGCAACAAGGTCCTGGAATACTGTGAGCAAGTGGTGAGAGCAACGGAAACTCCTTTGGGTCTCAGAGGGATCGAGCCATCCGCTTAGGCTCCGCTAGGAAGCCCAGGTGTGGAGCATCCCTCCTCTCCATCCTGGCCACACTTAACTAGAGAAGGTTCTTGAGAGGGACCTGAGGGAAGGAAGGGAAGGGATTCCTAGGACCCACAGCGAGGTGTGTCTCTAAGCCACTCCTAAAGAGGAGGTGTCAAGACGCTCTGTTCTCTGTTCAGTTAGGGTAAGCTACAGCATTTCCTGTCTGACCAGAATTGTCCCTAGCTGGGCAGCGTCCCCCTGGGGAAGAGGGTCAACCTTGCTCTCAGCAGCAGCTGCTCCGGGGAGAAGATTTACCTAAGGAGAGGGGCAAAGGATGTAAATCTGAACCAAGTCTGAAAGGGGAAGGGGCCCTGCAAGGAAAGAAGGGGAAGGGATTTAAGTGTCCACAACTTTCCCCCTGCCTTTCCGAGCGAGCAGCAGACTCGACACCGGGAAAGAACAGACACTGATAGTGGGAAAGACTCACAAAAACAGTTTGATGTTTGATTTATTGGCAGTTCAGGGAATCTGAAACAGGCACAGACTTCTCTGAAGCTCAGAGGAAGCCGGCCTTACCTTGTTGGCCACTCTGGAGAAGAAACGTACCAACCCAGGCTCTTCTCCACGCTTGGCCCTTTACAAAGGAAACTGGGGTCAGGGGGGGTAGTATCTCTCTACTCTAACTTCTCCTCCAGGCAGACCTCCTGGCTTGGACCAGCCAGCATGGACTCACCTGCCCTCCCTGGGAAGCACTGAACTCTAAGTAAGAAGGAGGCAGGACCTCCCTGAACCTGACAACCTCTGGACAGGATCCGTGGGGAGGTGGGTTGGGGGTAGCCAAACCTCTCTCTGCTGTTTAAAAAATAAGTCAGTCCAATCACTGAGAAAGAGAAGCATTTGGAGGGGGTAAGGGGGGTGTGTGTGGAGTAAAGGGCCTCTGAGCCTGGCAGGGGGCTGGCTGCCTGGGTGACCCTCCTACCTTCTCCAGGTACGGGAGGAGGAGGTGGGGACAGAAGCAACTGGCAGCCTGCTGAGTGAGTCCTGGGACCCAGCGCCTCACTGTCACTGCGGTCTGGGCACACTTTGAAGGAATGTGCAGGCTGGAGCCCTCCCTCCCCCAGGCCCGGGAGCACGGGCAGGAGGTGGGGCGGCGCGCACCGCACAGACAAAAGGTTCTGCAGAGCCCTCCTCTCCGCGGCGCTCGCCCGGGTCCCCGGGCCGGCGCCGCGCTCCCTCCGGCCACCCCGGGTGACCTTCGGGCTGGAACGCCCCCTTCCCGCGGGGCCCGGGCGCCCGGCCGGGGACGGCCCTCGGGCGGGGGGCCCCCACCTCCTCTGCCGGCGCCCCGACACCAAACGGCCGCGACGCCTCCTTCCCCTTCCCGGGCCCCTTTCTATTGTCTTCAAAGAGACGAGAGGCTCCCACCCAACACGCCCAACGCACCTCCCTCCCTCGCGCTCCCGCGACTCTGAGCCTTAGGGGCCGAGAAGCGCGCGCCGGGCTGCGAGGGGCAGGGGAGGGGGGGGGGACCCGCGACAACTTGGCTCCCCAGACCCACCGTGTCCGCCTCGCAAGGATGCCGGTGACCTGTAGATCGCGATAGGCACTGAATGATGCTTGCTGCTGCCATGGAAATGGTGGATGTGGTGCGCTCCCAAACTGGACGCCCCCCACGCCACTCCTAGGAGGCCGCTGAGCGTGAGCGGGACTATCCAGAGCAGGGCCAGGCGCCCCCCTGCGCCGCCGCCGCCGCCGCCGCCGCCCCCGGGCGAGCCCAGCTCGGCGCCGCACCGGAGCATCCTCGGGTACATGGCGGGGCGCCCGCCGACGGGCAGCCGCCGCGGGAGGCAAAGTTTGGGGCGCGGGGAGGGGCGAGGGCGCCGGGGAGCGGGCGGCTCCGGGTGCGCTGGGGGGCCGGCCGCCTCACCGCGCCAGGGCGCCCATCCTCTCCCTCCTCCGGACAGTCTTCTCGGGGTCCTGGAGTCCGCCGTGCCTTGCGCCCCAAAGAATCCGAAACATAGCCGAGGCAGATGCAGCTGGTGGGGTTGGGCGGGGGGCGGGGGGGGCTGGTCCGGGAAGGCGGCCCCGGGGAGCAGCGAGCGCCGAGCGAGCGGCTGCGCCCGGATTTCCAGGGCTGCGGGTCCTCCAGAGATACTCCCAAAGAGTTTCGGGCGAGAGTGCGCGCCCGCCGGGGTGGGGGTGCGGGTGGGGGTGGGGAGCGGCGAAGGTTTAGAGCTGCTCCCGGAGGGTCCGCACTCCTACATGACAGCCGGCCGCCGCCGCCGCCGCCGCCGCGAATCCACTAGGTAAATCCATTCAGCATCGTGCGCGGGGACTGGGGAGGCCACTTGGCCGGCCCAGCCGCCTTTCAAGGGAGGCGCACACCCCACGGAATCGAGGCGCCCCTTCTTCCCTCCATGCGGCCCCGGCCGGCTCGCCCGATCGCGCCAGCCTCCCCCGGGCAGCGCGCGGAGCAGCGGCGCGCATCCCCTGCTCCCGAGGCGACCTCCGCGTCCGCCGCCTCCCGACACTGACGCCCGGCGAGGGCTCCGGAGGGAAGAGTGCGCCCTTAGGATGCAAGCGGGGATGGAAGCGGGGGGAAGAGAGCGGAGGGGAAAAGAAGCAGCAGGCGAAGGAGGGGAGCGGGGTGGGGGGGGAGAGGAGGAGGAGGAGGGGGGGGGTAGGAGGGCAGAAGAAAAGAAAAAGAAAAAAAAAAAAAGAGAGAAAAGAAAAGAAAAGAAAAACCACACACGCTGGCGAAGCGAGGGGCTCTATGCAAATCTGCAGTCTCCCAACAGCAAATCACTGAAGCTCGGATGCAATGCAGAGGACGAGCCTATGTAACGAGGGAGGCTGGTCCTGCTTCCCACGGCAATCGGCCCGCTTTGCCTCTCGCGGGCATCCTCCGCACATCAAGGGGACACGTGGACGGCGATGCGGGGAACACCTAAAAAGCGACTCTCGCTCCGATGCCAGGTGATCCCTCCGTCTGAGTTACACCGGCAAATGGCACCCTTCCGCTACCCCTATGGTTTAGATGTAACCAGTGTCTTGAGAGCTCTTAAAAGGGAAAGAATTCGGCTCTTTTTATTGGACCAAACTTGTCTGCCAGGTGTTCAAACCCCATCTGCTAGATGTGGCTTGACACCATCTACTCAGGCATCGGTTTTGGTGATCTGTTAATTACACACATTACTCATAACAAAGAGTCCTGGTTCCCGCTACAATACCCCGTCTCGTAGAAGGCAGTGCAAGTGCAGGGAACCGAAAACCCACGAGGAGGAGGAGGGGTGGGGTGGGGTGGGGTGGGGGGATGAGTGAATTCGGCAGCCAAGGAAGAGACAGAAAAAGAACGAAAAGAGAGGAAGGAGACAGGTGGTAAAGAGGAGGAAAGCAGAGAGAAAGAGTGTGGATGAGATTGCTTGCACTTCAAACATTTGGGGGGATATCTGGCAACCCCTAGGACCCCTACCCAAGCCAAGCCGTGATGGTGTTTCCTAAGAGTGCAGTCCCGCCTTTCTTTCACCCTTTCTCATAGGGAAAATGGCAATAAGAAACAAAGATCCCTAAACCCAGTGCCTCCGAGGAAGAGAGGACATTTGTATCCTATTGGTATAACGCAGCATCTTTAAATGAAAGCTGCACGTCCTGGAGGAGAGACCAGCAAAGCCAGTACACACCTAAGAGTAAAAATCTAGGACGGCAAGTGGAGTTGGCAAGGAGGAACACGGTCACTGGAGGCTAGCAGATACAATTTAGGACTATGACTGGAATATTTATTTCCCCGGTTTCCAAAAGATAAAAAAAAAAAAAAAAAAAAAAAAAAAAAAAAAACTATGTCATGTCTAGTGCCTGAATATTTTTTTTTTTTTTTGTCTTTATTCCTACTTAAAAACAACTCTGGTAAAGCGCTACTTCTCACAGGCTCCTCGCTGTCTGTATAGCCCCTTAGATCAACAAATACAAGGTTAGGTATTCGGGTGGGGGGAGTAATACTAGGAAGATTTGATTCACACCAGCCACCCATGGTAGTGGTCATTTAGCCTCGTATATTGCATCCTAGTTCATTCAGTGGCCCTGGGACTCTGGTCGTCACTGTGTGACCACTGCCCAAAGGGGCCGGCAAATCAAATCTGGAGCACTCCAGCATCTCACGTTCCTGTCAAGTTTATGTGATCCTACTTAAAAAATAATAATGATTCTTCAGCAGTTCATTGATTGGAGTGGCTTAGCCATGCTAGAGAATGTGTTTTTATATCTACTTGAATACACCATGTCTCCCAACTTCCCACAGCTGCTCAAAGAGCAACAGAATCCAAATTCAGCACCTTCCACCCAGTACTGTTCCCACCCATATCCCCGGGCCATTTCCTCTTCATTTTGTTATTTTTTAGCTTGTGTATTTTAATCCATTAGCCAAGAGTTGTGAATATTCATTTTCAATACATCACGCAAGCTTCAAAACGAAAAGAAGAGAGGAAAATCACCCTGACAGTATGGTTTTAAGACTCTAGGTAATATTCTGATCATGACATCTCATAGTTGCTAGTATGGGCAGAGCCCTGAATTAGGACGTAGGAAACCTGGGCTGCATTCTTGGCCCTGCCATTTACTAGTTATGTCACATTAGTCACTTAGCCTCTCCCTGAGGCTCTATGGCTTCCTTTATAAAATAGTCATGTTTCTATCTTTCCTAACAATCCCACAGGGCAGGCTATAATGCAATATTTAATGTGAGACTACTTTAAAATATATCAAATGCTCCCCACAACTGAGGCATTATGTCTCTCCTTCCAGATAGGTCTAACATATCCGAGCTGATTAGCCTGCACAGTTCATTCAGTTCCCTTGCATCCATACGAAACGTAGAGCATTACATTGTTCTCCAGTTCCTTTATATATGGTGTTGATCTGCCCTTGCCTCTCCAACTACATGGTAGATTCCTCAAGGAGACAGGAGTCAAATCTTCATTTGTACTCCCTCAAGCTCAGGGCATATGTGAAATGTAAGTTAGCCTTTTTGGTGCATACAATCAATTCTCATTATTCATTATAGTTATTGTCTATATAGTCACTACTGGACACTGAATTAGGCAACACTGAACCATCGCTCCGAGGTGTTAGGTTCCTACCAGTCTCTGGTCACAACACTTTCAACAAACGATCAATATATAACCTTGTTTTATGTGTTTTTTTTTTTCTGTTTAAAGACACTTTATTTAATATATTTTGGGGTCTCATTAACACTCAACTCATCGTCAACCTCACTATAATTCAAGCCTGAATAAGGCTTATGTAACATACCTATTTTCTCTGAAAGGCATACCACAGCCTTCTTATGCTTAAGAACATTAGACCACACTTCAGTGCTATGTTTAAGGGCCATTTCAAACAGCAAAATCACCAAAATCAAAACCAACAAAAAACGCAAAAATGTGAAAAATACAGCACTAAACAAAAAAAATACTTGTTTATAGTATGAAAGCTGAAACAAGAGGGCAGAGTGTTGCCTTGTTTGACCTCTGTTGGGTGCTGGATGTCAGGGACTGAAATTTCCTGCCACTCTATGCATGTCTGTTAATGACCACCCTACTGCCACTATTGTTGATTTGGGGGTTACAAATTTTAGTGAAGACATGAATTCGTATTCATAAATAATTGAGGATTTACTGTATTATTCTCTTAAAAAAAAATAGAGAAGGATGGGCCTGGGACTTTGAAGAGTGATCTATAGAAGTTAAAGCCATAGGAGGAGAGTAAGTGTAGAGGATTCTGGTGAACCTTCCCAATAGCATTCAGTGAAGAAGAGGCTCTCCTGCCTGTCTTATATTGTCTCAGGCCTAGGGAGATATAGGTAGGGTTAGGGAAAGGATAAGCCAGAAATCTCGGTTTTACTGGAGTCTCCAGAGCTAAAGAGGGAAGATTTACGGCTGCTTTGAAAGAAGACACTATAGCTGCTGTTTTCAGGCAGATGTCTAGGGCACCTTTAAGATACCTAGGGGGTTTTAGGGTGGATGCTGTGATACTGACACTGCAGTATTTGTTACAAATGGTTGTAATTTGGTGGAATAAGGAACACTTCTCTGTCATGAGTGGGGAAAAGTCTCGTGAACAAACTTTTGCCTAATCTGGATGAAGTAAATAGAGCTTGTGCTTATTCTTTATATCTCTTCAACCGATCAGTCCTGGTAGTTGGAACTGCATTATTTAAAGGAAACTGAGGCAGCATCTGACAATTTGTTGTCAGCTGAGCTAGGAACTGGTTGGAGGAGACATGGTACTTGGCTGCCTATAATTTACTCTTAAATATTTCAGCATAAACAGTGTAATAGAAATGTGTGTTAGTGTTCTGTGTCCCAGGAGAGTCAGCTGCCTTCATCAGGAATTTATGCTTCAATGTCTCTGCCAGAATTATAGAAGCCAGAGGTAGCTTCTAGAAGCCTTGGCTATCTCCATCTCTAATCATGATGTGGCTTTACTCATTAATTACAATGCATGTTGAAAAAAGGTTATTATTTGCAAAATAAACGATTTATCAATTGGCATAATGGAGGTTAGGAATGGGGTATCTTTCATGAAATTACTAACATCCAAGATCAGTGGATTAGCCAAAATATTTTGCAGACATGCTCTGCTTCTACTTAATAGTGTATGTGAATCTAAAAGGTCTTTCAACCTTTACCATAATTAATGGTGCCATAATTATAAATACTTAGAACTAACACATTTGTAACTGGCACAAATTTGAGAGATGTAAATGTATTAGTTCATTTAATCACCACAAAATCACATGAAGTGAGTGCTATTTTTTTTAAAGATTTTATTTATTTATTCATGACAGACAGAGAGAGAGAGAGGCAGAGACACAGGCAGAGGGAGAAGCAGGCTCCATGCAGGGAGCCCAATGTGGGACTCGATCCCACCCTGGATCACAACGTGGGGTGTGATCACCCTGGGGTGAAGGCAGCGCTAAACCACTAAGCTACCCGGGCTGCCCGTGAGTCCTATTTTTGATCCATATCAGATCCTACTTCTGACAGATGATGAGCTGGTTGCTGCCATATTTGCAAAAGAACTGCCGTATTTGTGAAAGCTTTTTTGTAAGACATTTTTCATGTACCTAACAGAACCAAGAGCTGGAACTTCATCTAACTTCCAGAACAGGCTATAAGATTTTGTGCCTATTTATTAATAAATGTCTGCTTCTGTAGCAAAAGTTGTTGGCATTTTACATTCAGTATGGCCTGAACTTTCGGGAACTCTTAGAAGAGTTAGCCCTCCCCTGCCCCTAACAACTGTGACTACTGAGATCTACGAAAAGAACCTAATAGCTGTGCATGGAAAACTGTCCAAGGCCCACTCCCAGCTCATAATCTGTAATGAACAAGAAGTCAGGTAGCCTCAGTTGGACCACAGTGTTAAGAAATGGGAGGTGGGTCTGAAAGCATGAGTCTGAAAAACAAAGGAAATTGAAGGGAAGAGGAGAATGAGTGGAAGGGAGAATGTGCAGAGACATAGAAAAGGACAGGTCAAATTATTTTTTCATATTTCAAAAATCAACCCTACTGTCTCAAGAAACAGGATGGTTGTCAGGCAGACACTTTCAACCTTTTCATGTTTTCCTTAAACTTAATTGGAAATTCTTACAGCTCAGTATTAAGCTTTTAAAATAGAAAAGTAGACACTAAAAGCAGCAGAGGGGAAGTATATTAAAACCCACAGGCAACACCAATCTTTTAAAAATTAAAAATGAGCAGAGTGTCAGTCTTGCATTTTGCATTTCTACTAATGTCAGCGCAATGAAAAGGCAAGACGACCCCCCATATCCATCTACCTGCATTTCTGAGTTGGGACTGAGAGAATTATGAAAATAATAAAAGAGGTAAAGACCCAGAAGATGGTGTCATCTGTGAGGATGTGGAGACAAACCTCAGACCCTGTTACCTTTCTGGGTTAGTGCAGTTCCCCATGGACATTCTGAGATAGGATCTGAATAGGACAGCAAGAGCATTGAGAGGAAAGCCAAACCAACCAAGCAACCAACTACCCAAATGACAAAAAGAAAGAAAAAAATGCTGGAGCTAAAAGCATACCTGGAGACCAACAGAGGTAATAATGTTACTGAAAAGTCAAGTGTATTTGGGAAGTGTTTACTTATCTGGAAGGGTACTTACATGTCCCACCACACATAATCCAATCATAGATACAGGCTGGTGAATTCAGTCAGCATAGCTATTACCTAGAACCTCCACACTGACATACCAAATGAGAGGGAGCGGTGGGAACCAAACATGATACCCCATTCACTCAAAATAAATTAAAGCCTAGATGTGCCTTTTGACTTGGAAAGCATGATTAGTTTTATTCAATCAAGGTGAGCTGTGTTTAGGCCTGAAGTATTTTATGATCTCTCTTTTCTCTTGACCTATTTAATAAAAATTCCATGTATGACATCCTACCTAAAATTTATTGCCTAGACATCAAAGAGGGGTAATAGAAATTCCACTGCAACAGTGTCTTTAAGTGTTGTGGGCATTGCTTGGGCACCAACCAATCACATGTCATCTCTCAATCAATGTCATCATAATTGCTTCTATAGTTATTTAAGTCAACTTGTGTTGCTGACACACTCCTCCATAGGTTCATACTATGTGATGTGAATATATTCATAATACAGCTTGGGAACATATGGCTTGGCTGCCAGACTGTGAGTTTGAGTCCATTGTTATTATTCATTTGACATTGGGTTTAATGGACCCTTGCCCCAGTCTCCTCACCTATAAAATGATTATATCACTGTCTATAATGGAATTGGAGTAGTTTCTAAAATATATTGAGCACTAAATAAAAGTTATTGTCATTTTTTCATATGTGCATGTTTTACATCGGTGTCATAAACATAATGATAACGAGCAGTAATGTGATTTTTTTAAAAGATTTATTTATTTACTTTAGAGAGTCAGAGAGCAGGGGGAGGGGCAAAGGGAAAGAGAATCCTTAAGCTGACTCCCCGATGGGTGCAGAGCCCAATGCAGAGCTCGATCCCAGGACCCTGAGATCACTACCTGAGCTGAAATCAAGAGTTGGCTGCTTAACTAACGGACTCAGACACCCAGGCGCCCTGGTAATGTGATTTTTAATGTAGCCCTATTTCAAACTCTTCCCTACTCAGTCTTTCATCCAGTTTGGCCATCTCCCCAATAATCTCTTAGTTTATAGTCTTTGTCTCTCTGTGGTGCTCAAACTTTAGTGTCCTGGAGAATCACTAAAAGGATTTATGACATCATAGATTGTTTTGCTTTTGATTCCCTTGATATATAGAGGCACTGACAATTTGCATTTTTAACAAGTTCTCAGATAATGCTTATATTACACGCCATTTATTATAAAATGCTTATATTACACCGGGTATTCGGAACCACTACTTCTTCTAAATGTGAAAGTCTTTGCCATAGGTTTTATTAACCAATACTGGGCAAGTTTTCTAATTAAGCTCCTTACCAATAAAGTCACCTTCTTAGCAGTGTACTTAACACAGACAATAGTGCTACTCCCAGATCTCCTCTTTAAAGCATTCTTTAAAGACTTCAAGATGTCTACCATATAACCCTACATGTCCTCATCTCACACCTTTCCTTTATTCTGCTCAGAAAAAATATTAATAATAAAATAAAATAATTAATGATTAAAAAATGGTCTTCCTTCCTATTCTTTGTATTTGAGCCCTTCCATCAGCCTGGCCGGAAGCTAGAGGCAGGAATTCTGGCCCTATTAACTTACTAGCCATGTGGCTTTATGCAGGCTATTTAAACTCAATTTTCTTATTTGTAAAAAAGACTTGATAACTATAGAATTGTGCAAAGATTAAATGAACTGACAGATATAAAGTACTTAGAATACTGTCTGGTATGAGTATATATGTATTAGCATTTACTTATTTTTAAATTTTATTAACTTTCCTATTTAATTTATTGAATAGGTTATTCCTTCCTCTTCTTTTACAACATGGGGAAATAAATCATAAGTGATAAGAATGTGTATTTTCATATAATACCTAATACTGGCCAACCAAATAGTCCATCATCATAAAACAAACAAACATACAACAAAAATTCCAGTCCCTTTTAGGTCCTGTCTTATCAGGCCTCCAGTCTAACCAGCATCAGCTACAGGAAAGATCAGTGACCCAAACTGACAACCTGAGATCTGTCTGCCTACACTCACCAGCAGTCTGTCATGCAAATCATCATTTGCAGAAGAAGCATGGAATTGTTGAGAACAGAGCTAGACTTGGCAGGACAGCTATAAGGCAAGTTAGGGCGATATAAAAACTGACACATAATTTGCAAATTCCCTAGTAAATATAGATATCCAAATCCAGAACCAGACATCATACACATACCACAAGTTCAATTTCCTGAATGCTCAAGCACTTCGAACATATACTAATTAGATCTCTATGAATATATATTCTAGAATGCATACTGCCATTTTAGTGTGCAGAAAGGAATTTGATCATGCAATTTGAGTTGAATCTCTAAATAGGTTTATCTGAGATCTGTAATCCAACCCTCTTTCATGGCAAGATAAATACAGTGGATTACACATTTTGTCAAGAGTGATTTTTTTTTTTTTAATGTTAGTACTATAGTTAAGTTAGTACGGCTGTCTCACTACGAAACCCGTTTTCCAGGTTAAGTCAAAGTTCTTTAGCATGGTGCATTAAACCCTTCAAAATCTGCCTCCACACTACTTCTAATGGCCTATCTTTATCTCAACTTCAATCACCTCCCCGACAAACATCTCCAGCCACAGGAACTTTTCTCTTCCCAAAACACACTGCACCCTTTTGCACCTCTTCGCCATTGCCCATGCTGTAAAAGTGATCCTTTCTCCTCCCTTTTCCTCTTAATGTCTCATTCATTCTTTCGCCAAATTTTAAGACATATATCTCCACTGGAATTTTTTCTGAACTTCGCCAGTTATTTGCTACTTTCTCAAGTATGGACTATCACAAATACTTAAAAAATGCTTGGGATATGTAAAATAGTTTATCCACAGTATTACTGTGCTGAATGAATAAAGTATCAAAGTAACTGGTTAAGTCTATCCCATGTTTAAGAGTTTAAAATAACCAAAACCAACAGACAAAGGAAACAAATCATCTTCAATTTATCCTTACAGTCTTTTGGTTAGCTCTTTTATTGCCTAAAAGATATAAGAAATTTAGACTGAACTCTGATTTGAATGCTAAATAAATTGGTTTTGAAGAAAAAGGGAATTTGTTGTCATATTTTCCTACTCATGCTATAAACAGATGTCTTTCTCTCTTATACTATGTAAAAGGAAAGAAAGAAAAAACCACCAAGCAAATATGCTTGCTGCCAAGCTGAATTGCAGAGCAAACATTTACAGGCAACTTATAAATCCTTGAAAATAGGATTTTTTTTGGAAATACTGGCACCATTTTAACTATAACCATTCAAATAATATCACCATAGCAGAAGTTATAATCTAATATACTTGTTCTGGGATGGATGAGAGATTAAGCTATACGTGTCAGAAAAATTTCCAGTGGCTCCATTCAAGTTGCATGATCATTCCACAGAGTTCAAATATCTTAGACCATTTATTTCAAAATGAGTAGTAGTATATGCTCCCAAACATTTATTCTTAAAAGATTGTATTTTTATACTTGTATGAGAAATATATGACCTCTGAGGCATTTCAAAAAATCATTAATCGCTGTGTTTTTGTTTTTTTTTTCTTTTTTGGTTTTCTTTTTCTTTCATGAAAGAATTACTTTCCTCAGATTTTCTCTGTTCTATTGCTGAGATGATTCCCCCAGAGAACTGTGTGTTTATCTTGACAGGTGTTAGTAGATCTGTAGACCTCTGTGGAATTGTTCCTAGTTGCACTGAGGTACAGTAGAAAACATTACATCTACAAACTAATGAACTTACCTTACTGCATTCTAAATAAAATAAACCACACAGCGAGTGAAATTAATCTACTAATGTCTTTCTAATGAAGCTTTCATTAGGCATATGGTGTGATCTCCGATATTTAACACACAATAGTATTAAAACAAAGAATATCTGATGATTTTTTAAATGCATGCCTGATGACTGCCTCATATATTATTTTCCAATGACCGACTTTACCCTCATTTTACTTTAGGTACTTACTTAATCAAAGAGACATAAGAAACATGTCAAATATTTTATATTCAAGTGGAGAGAAGAAATGTCTCATCTACCTTTACTCTTAAATAATTAAAACTAGAATTGCTGTTCTGATTTTTAAGAGTGGAGAAAGCTTTCCATTTTCTGTGCAATGTAAAGTTTCACATACCAATAAAAATTTGGGAGGCAAATATTGAGAATGAAACTAATTAAGTATAATTTACAATGTTTTGCTTTTAAAAAACACGACCTCCTAGCACAGCAAACAGCAGCTTCAGTTGTGAAAAGTGGACATTTTAACGGCCAATAGAATATCAACAGCCACCACAATCAGTGGTGCCAAATCATTTTGGCAATATTTTGATTTGTCACTTGTCAAGGAAATAATTTAAAGCTTCTAGCAGGAGAAACTACCCATGTCAAAAAATCCTCAGTTTTGGAGCATGTGCTATTCTATTCCATCTAACATTTATAGTATCACATAGAAGAGCCGCACATAAGTCACATCCTCATTGTTATACTATGACAAAGTCTTAATTTCTCCTTTCATGTTCCCATGTAAATTATTTCCTGCTTTGGTAGAATCAGAGTTGTCCAATTGAGACGTGATCTTATCAGTCATGCATTTTACTATTATTTAAATTTACTTATTTCAACTATTATTTAAGAGGTACTCTTCAAACAGTAAGAGGTAAGAAAACAGACATGGTAAAAGAAGAGTAGAGGTGGGTCTTTTTTCCTCCCACAGTAGCAGCCAGAAACAGTATGAAAGCAATGGATCATGAAGAAAAGCAATTTCCTACTTGAAGGATTAGACACTACCCTCTTTTGTACTGTTAAATCAAAGTTTTAGTTATTTTTTCAAGTAATACTGATTTTTTTTCAATATACATGAATAGTCTCTAGAGAAACTGCAAGAGACCCCCAAACACATATCCTCTCAGCCAATCTATAGAAGAGAGAGAGGAAGAAAAAAAAAAAAAAAGCCCTCCTTTATGTTGTACTCCTTGAAGCAAGCCTTTTAACACAGCATGGGGGAAGAAAGAAAAAGAGAAAGAAAAAACAAACAAACAAAAACCCCAAAACTGCTACACAAGCTAAAGATACTCAGTTTACAAGGAAGAATTTGAACTGATATGAGAGGCTTTTTTCTTTTCTTTCCTTAGAAAAAAATATAGGTGATTTCTATTTTCAAACAGCTCCCATTTGCTAGCATTAGAAAATTGAAAACTATGTAAATTTCAGCAAATGTTTGCTTTACCTTTTAGGTTCACAAGAATATTAACCACTGCTATCAGTATTACATTCTGACTTGAGGAAATTTGTAGCACAAAACTGTACCCTGGAATATCTGTAAAAATCTTAATTTAAAATGCATTTACATGGCAGGAACAGTAACATATACTTTTAAATAGTAAGGGCAAATAATAGTTCCATGTATAAAATGTAGGTAAGGAAACTCGTGAGCTTATTTTCACAGATTCCCTCCCCTTATTTGAGGTTTATTGCTTATAAGGAGTCATGTTTAAGGGAGTTGCATATTTGCTATGCTAAAAACTGTCATGTCATATAATTAAGAACAAAAACCCCATAATTAAACAGTAAAGTTGTGATAAAACCTTATAATTTATTTCAACTTAGTTGTCCAATTTTATCTGCCTAGCATCCTACCCTTCATATAGTTAAGACACCTGAGGACAGTGGTTGATTAATGGACAGAGCTCTAGCTTTTATTTTAATTGCCCGTCCTTCTCTCTCTCAATCTCTCTCTCTCTGTTTCTCCAGTTTGTCAAAATAGAATGCTATTAAGGCATTTTTAAAAACTCAACAGCCTATAGAGACATTAAGAGCAAGAGAACAAGTGTATTAACATAGAAGATATTTTTCTGTTAGATATATATAACTGGAATAATATTTTCTAAATTTGGTGGGATAGTCTACTGTATCTAGGAAATTATTTATGAAAATTAAAGGGATTAAAAACTAGATACACAGAAACCAAATTAGAAGAAGAATACAGATCTATTATAACCCAGCAGAACATGATTTGTCTGTTGCAACCAAATAACCTTAGATAAAGGTTGAAGTAGTTCAGTATAGCTGAGATAAATGGGATTTGGAGGGATGAATGATATTTTCACTCAATGCAAATTACTCAATCGAATAATAAATTGATAAAAACTAGTTAGTTGGGCCAATTAAATTTTAACCCACTGGGCTTCTAGGACTAGGGATTAAAAAAAAAACAAAATAAAACAAAACAAAAACAATACAAAATAAAAGCAAGACTTGGATTGCTGACAGGTCACAGAATGAATAATATGTTGTGTTTTCCCAGATAGTATAAAAATATGATTTGTAGCAAAATTCAAATGTAGCACTAAAGAATCCCATGGTTTCCCATGACTCACTAGTCAGTATCTATATAGGAATACCAGGATTCATTTTAAAAATCAGTGACTGCTCAATTATGGGTTTTTGGGGGGCAGCCCAGATTCTTGGCTTACAGATCAAGCTATCAATCTAGAAAAGTAGCTGTAGCAGATACTTTGAATTTTGTGTTCAATATCTATTTTGCCTTTTCCCTGGAAAATTGAACCAGTTGTTTTTGGGGGAGAGGGAAAAATAAAGTACAGAGGATGACAATATGCCCCACTAAAAATACTTGCTTTCTCCAACCCCCTTATAGTCAGAGTGTCCTTGTGATCCAGTTAATTTTCAGGAACTGCACACAAAAGTCAATGCGAAAGCATGTCCCTTTAGGCTTTTGCCACACCTTATTCTTCCTGCCCTAGATGCAGATTCAATGTCTATGGGAAATACCCATTCTGAGACCATGGGGTCAAAGTGACATTGTGAGGATAGAGAAAGAAGAAAACAGAAGGAGCCAAAATACTGCATGTTTTTCTGCAGGAGTTACACTAGCCCCATGCCACCTAACTCTGGACTTCTTCCTAGATTTGAAAAATAAGCTAATGTAAGTCAGGTTATCAGTTTTTGGAGGCTAAATGTATACCTAACACATAACTGATATTTTGGAAGGATGATTACTTATATGAGTAAGTCATCCAGCCACTCTGGGGTCTAGGAGAGTCATTTATCCTTAAGGAAAGTAGGTGACATAACTGCCCCAGTACTAATATTAAGGAGTCAGAATATGCCTTGGGTTTCTCCAAAACCACATGCACTGTAGAAAGTCAAGTTTCTCTGAAACCACATGCACTGCTTTAATACAGGGGCCCATTAAAGATGATAATTGGGAAATAAGTCTATCCAATGCCCTTAAACAAGAAGAAAATGCCATTTAGTAAAGAATGCTTTTTTTTTTTTTTTTTTCTCATCTCCCTGAGTGTGCCAGGAAAAAAGAGAGAACATTTCATTTCTTAGAATTAGGGAATTAGAGTCTGCAGAAGACACACACAGCCAGGGGTCTCTGAAGTGGGTAAGGCTTATCAGTAATAAACTCATCTTCCCAGGTAATGCATTGAAGTGTGAGTAAGCTGGTATATATTTATTTCTCTGTTGCTTCCTCAATATATCTAAAAATTTTATTTATCCAACACATATTTATCAAGCATCTATTCTAAATCAGGAACTATACCAGGCCCTGGGCTCATACAGAAAGAAGCATTTAGGGGCTTGGTTCTAGTTGAGGAAATGAGCCTTTGGACTTATGGGCTCCTTATTTCTGGTGAGGCTGATCCCAATACACTCTTAAAATGCATGAAAGGATGATATGTATTTGTGACTTATAGAACTTTCCCTATAGATGGAATCAAATTGGAGCTGAAGGAGTGTTCTTACTTCACCTAATACAGTTCCATACTCAGAGTTTTACAGCAGCAATGCACACAATTCAGACATGCTTATTGACCAGGTGCTTACCACCTATTTGGCAAATGCTGTTTATGAAGTTCTTAAGAAACAAATATTGATCCAAACAATTCCCTTGCATTTAATATTCTGTCATTCTTCAAGGCCACTACCAACTTTGATGCACACATGCAATTACCTGTTTAAAGAGTTTCAATTGCCCTAACTCTTGGGCACCACACCATGATTAAATGCACACAAGCAACAAGTTGTTGACTAGGGCAGCCAGGAAACCACTGTGGCATAAGATCAATAGTTATATTACCTACCAAAGAATCTCTGTCTCCCTGCTTCCTACAGTCCTCAAAAGTACAGGTAGGAATTCGAAGCTGGAATTTTTTTCTTCTGCACACATGTTCAACCAAAGCAAATAAAAATTATCTAGGAGGACGCCTGGGTGGCTCAGTGGTTGAGCGCCTGCCTTTGGCCCAAGGCATGATCCTGGAGTCCCGGGATGGAGTGCCATATCAGGCCCCCTGCGTGGAGCTTGCTTCTCCCTCTGCCTATGTCTCTGCCTCTCTGTGTGTCTCTCATCAATCAATAAATAAAATCTTTTAAAAAAATTATCTAGGAAGATTCCAGAGGGCCAACAGAGGAGTGAAGGTTGTTTAAATTATTATAGGTTCATAAAACACATCTTCAACTGGCAGGGCATCCTCTTCATCAGACTCCCATATGCTTCAGAACAGGAAAAATGAATAAGTATAAATGTAAAATCCTGCATGTAGGTTTGAGAAAATAAATAGTATAAACACAGGATGAGGGAAACCTGATTATGTTGTCATTAGTATAAAGAAGGACTGGGAAATTGTCACTGAACAAAAATCTAATAGTAGAGAATGATTAATAATTTGATATAACTATTAAAAAGACACTTGCATGAATTAAAATCAAGCATGCAGTTCATTTATCTGAACTTTACCTAAGATACATATAAGGTACAGTTTGACATGCTGGGTACCCCATTTTTAAATATATATATATATATATATATATATACATATATATATATATATATATATAAAGATTTTTATTTATTTATTCATGAGAGACAGAGAGAGGCAGAGACACAGGCAGATGGAGGAGAAGCAGGCTCCATGCAAGGAACCCGATGCAGGACTCGATCCCAGAACTCCAGGATCATGCCCTGAGCCAAAGGCAGACACTCAAACACTGAGCCACTCAGGCGTCCCTGGTTACCCCATTAAAAAAAAAAAAAAACAACAACACATTGAGGGGCAGCTGACTGGCTCAGTCCATGGAGCATGTGACTCTTAATCTTGGGGTCTGAACTTGAGCCCCACGCTGGACATAAAGTTTACTTAACAACTATATATATATATATATATATATATATAATATATATATATATATATATATAATATAAAAATACTCTGACAAACAGAAGAATGACCAGATACTCAGAGGAGCCATATTCAGTCAAGTGTGGCAGAGATGAGGGGAGGTAGTTACAGACATCCTTAAATACTTTTAGAGTTTTCATATTGAATTTATTCTATATTGAGTTTGTAACTAGAGGAAGGGCCAATAGGTGGAAACACATTCATTAGGAAGAAGATATTAGTGTTCAAATAAGTGAACTGAAGGTTCCAGAAAGAATTGCCTAAAAACTGGGGATTTAGAACTCATCTGCATTCCCACAAGGGAATTTCTGATTTATTCCCTTGTCCTGGAATCTTGCCTATAAGTCTTTCCTTGGATAAGCAGATGATGAAGCTTGTGAGAAATGATAAATAAAACTTTAAATCTAATTGTCAGCCAAGGAAACCAAGAGTAGATTCCTATGTAGAGAAAGAACACAAATCCACCCCCTGATGTATTTGCATATACCCTGGCCAGGCAAGTACCTTTTTGGGGCACCAGATAACTATCCACAGGAAAGTAGACTTATGTTTATTATCTTATGTATTTTCAATCATCTGTCTTTAGCTCCAGGGAAATGTGTTCCATGTTCTTCCAGAAGGGGTAAGAGAGAGAAATATCATAATACATATAAGACAAATAAAATAGTCCTAACATTAAGAAACTAAGACTGTATGTCTCCCAGTTTGGAAGCCGAAAAATAAATAATCTAAGGGGAAGAGAACCAATGAGATCTCATTGGAAAACATAGAAGGGTAAGGGGGTAAGGTCATAATGAGCTGAGAAAAACATGGGTAGTGAAGAAATCACAGCAACTACAGACAAGAGGGAATGAAGACACATGTAAAAGAAATGAAACAAACAGATTAGCTCATTATATATTATGTATTTTCTATGTGTTTCCCATTGGACTCTTCTGCAATTAGACTACACCATCCAAACGATGAATTTCTATGTTTCCTATATGTACTCTATTTGATCATGAGTATAAAGAGTTTTTAATACTGAAATTAAACTTGAATTCTTGTCCTTTTGTGCCACATCGCCTGCATAGATCTTGCAAAATGTTAAACACATCCTGCAATTCCAAATAAATAGGTTCAAATAAATGAAAATAGCAAGATGTTACTTGTCTTCCATCTTCTGTTAGAATCGATGTGCATCTACCTTACATACTTTTGATTTGAAAAAGTAGCCAGTTTTTTATGTTCTTTATGATTTGGGACTATAATTTTCCTCCACAACATCGCCTATGGTCTCAAACACCCACCTATCTGAAGCGAACTGGCATTTCTATAGTAGGGGATACTGAAATAACCACTGACCCATAGCTCCCACAGGATTTGCTTCTTGAAGTGGTGATGAGCATCTCCTCCCACCCATTTCTGTGAGCTGATGCTTCCTAAAAGTACACAGACCAATCACGATCATAACCTCCCAGTACCGTAGTGAAGGAAAATGGGGGAGGATCACTGAATCGCTGGAGAGGAGGCTGTGGTGTGAACTGAGCAAATTCAAGAATGCAGATAAAAGACTAAAAGGGAGACACAAAATGAGTAAGGACCATGGTTAATGGGCAGAGATACCTCTTGAGAAAAGATATTTATTTATTGAAGACTCTCCTCATTTTCTAACTCTTCCGAAAAGACTCCCTATCCATTCTCCTACTCTGTTCACTTATTATTGGTGCCATTTATGTGACATGATTCCAGCCACCAGGAACTGCTTTCCACATCCTTGTGTACATTGTCTATCCAGCTATACTGCAGCCACATTAGTAGGTCCATGTCATAAACTGCTTTGATTCTCCATTTCATAAGTAGGTTTTTCTTTAAAAATGCAGTCTGTTGCCCACTTACAGTACTTTCATGTGAAACTACAATTTAAAATTGTACTTCAGGGACATCTGGGTGGCTTAATGGTGGAGCATCTTCCTTTGGCTCAGGTCATGATCCCGGGGTCCTGGGATCAAGTTGCACATTGGGCTCCCTGTAGGGAGCCTGCTTCTCCCTCTGCCTGTGTCTCTGCCTCTCTGTCTCTGTTTCTCTCATGAATAAAAAAATAATAAAATAAAATAAAAATTAAATTAAATTGTACTTCACCCTGGATTTACTGAATTTTGGGGAATGTGCTTGAGAATCTGCATTCTTATCAAAGGACTGAAGAAAACTAGTGCTTATAAATATTTGCCAGCCAAAGGCCTGGAACAGAGCAGGTGCTTGTAAATATCTAGTACTGCTTTTAAGATAATGCTTTCTGGCATGTCCGTATGTATTTATGAGAAACAAAGAAATGCTGATTTGCTCAGGGTGTCCTCTGTCTGCCACTAGATATAGTAAATGCCTTGAGGGTTGATGTCCTGCCCAGATGGTTCTTTGTATCTCCTTTTAATTTTTTTTTTCTATAGCACTAGGCACTTCCTAGAATGCCCCATAAATAATCATTTATGATAAGAAGAAGAAAGAGAAAGGTGAAGGAGAAAGAACAGGGAAAAGAGAAAAAAAAAAACAATGAATTTATGAGTGGGAAGCATAGATGGAGGGGTTATTCAGAAATTCCTTTATTTTGATGGACTGAGTGCTACCAAAGACAGTCTTGTGTGAGCTGAAGATAGACAATACCACAAACAACTAGCACAAATCTGTATTGTAAGACTATATTGATCTCTATTTCCCTTCTTAAAATTGATTTAAAGAAAATAATTTCCATTTCTATAAGCACATGTATGTTTGCATGTTTGTATATATAATTACTTCACATGGATAAACTCAGCAATGATCCCTGCCAATTAAGGGCAGTGTTAATGAGCTGTAAAATGGACTCATCCAGTCACCCATGCTTTTCAATTGTCTTTTATTACAAAAAGCATTCCTCCCTCTTCCACTCAGGTCTAACTCCCACACAAACCTTCTGTGCTCTTATTTTATTATTACAAATAACCAAAAGTCGAAATTGGAAACTGACTTGAGAACATGTTGTTTATGTCCAAGCCAATAGGGAAATGAGGCTTTATTGCCTCTATTCTTCAGGATTCAGTTTTTTGAATTGTAAAAAGACCCCTGCTCTCTGTTTCTATTCCCTCTTGAGAATGTGTCTTATATTCAAGAGTTGCTAATAAAATCAAATATTTTATTTTTTTGAGAATGGAAGGATCTATTTACATCAAACATCATGTAATCACGACACTAATTATGATGGTTCTGTGACCTAACTGGGTTACGTGATTTACTCAGAGTGGCAAAGTTAATTAAATTACAGACTAGATTCTTATCTTGGCATCCATGAATAAGCTTGAAGGAAACCAAGAATCTTCAAATTGTGTGTGCAAATAGTGTGTGCATATCTGTGCATTTTTATGGAGAGAGGACCCATAATTTTATCAGACTCCCAAAATATTCCTCAATGTAGCTGGGACAGTGACTGTTGGAAATGAAATTAATATTTTTAAAACTAAAGAAGAAAAAAAGTTGGAAGTTATATTATCCAAATTTATAGTCAATATCAGCCTTAGATAATAATTCTGTTGGATAGCATGCAACCTCTACCTGGGATCTTCAGATATTAATAACCTACCATCTCTCATATTAGCATGGTTCAAAGCTGTAGTCATTAGAAAGATATTCATATCTCCATACACTTTACTTCTTATATTTCCATGTAGAGGTCCAAATACTGCCTTTTGGAGCCACATAAATTGAAGCCATTTTTGCTTACTCAGAATGCCTTTTCAAATATTAGAAGATAACTATTACATTCCCTTGAACGTAGTTCTCTTGTCAGAAGAGCTAAAATCTCTCACTATTCTAATTGCCTTTTTAGACTCATCGACATACAGAACTGGAAGGAACACATTTCAGCTTGTGCTGTAATTTTCTGTAATAAGCATATAACCTAAAACTGGAAACAATGTTCCACTTGTTATCTAACTATCCATGACTACCTCTTTCTGGTGAGTATTTTGCCTTTTTATTTTTCCCCCCAGGAGGATCATAGTATTTTACTGTCTAACTGGGAAGATCAGGGGCTAATGCCTTTCCTAGAAGTTTCTCATCTAAAATAAAACACAGCAAGACACATGCACTTGGCCATTCAGACCAACTCTAGATAGCTACATTTCCTATTTTAATATAAAGATGTGCACTCAAATGAAACATTTGAAATATCCAAAAGAGAAACATTACACACTCTTATTTTATATGAAAAATCTACCAGGTTTTCCACAAGCTGAGTTAGAAACAAAGAACAGAACACCTCAGATTTATAAAAGAAAAAGAGTAATGATGGCTTGGAGTATAAAGCTTTTCCATTTCAAGTGTCAGAAAAGTTTTCTCCAGGTACTGTTTTTTATGATTTTATTTATTTATTTGTGAGAGAGACTGAGCAGGGTAAGGGGCAGAGAAAGAAGCAGACCCTTCACTGAGCAGAAAGTCCCATGTGGGACTGGATCCTAGGACTCTGGGATCATGACCCGAGCCCAAGGCAGACCTAACAGATTAAGCCACCCACATGCACCTTTGGCTATTTCTTTTAAAGTTTCCAAAGAATAGTTTCTCTCAATGTATACTGACAGCCCAAACTTCAGGACTATAGTGATAATCATGCAAATAACCTAAACCTAATAAATGGACAAAATGAAAAATTCAGTCCCTTTTCCCATTCCTTTTTTTTTTTTTTTAAGGGCATCACTAAATTTATTTATTTATTTTTTAAGATTTTATTTATTTATTCATGAGAGATAGAGATAGAGATAGAGATAGAGATAGAGAGAGAGAGAGAGAGAGAGAGAAGCAGTCTCCATGCAGGGAGCCCGATGTGGGACTCGATCTGGGGACTCCGGGAATACGCCCTAAGCCAAAGACAGACGCTCAACCACTTCCCCCTTTCCCCATTCCTATATTGATTTTTACACCAACATTCCCCAAAGACCTGTAAGGAACACTAATCTACCAAATGCTCTATGAAGATAAGATACCTATAGCTAAGTACATTTCAAACATATCCCATGCCATAACTGCTTCTGTATGATCCCAGGCTCCAAGACCCTCCCTTTTTGAAAACAACACCAATGTTGCTCAAAAAACACTCTGGGTAGTACTGTACCACAAAGATCCAAGTAATCAAATTTCTAGTAAATCTCCACTTTATTCTAATCCCTTAGCAATGTAAATGTGCACTTTTGGGTCGTGAGTGGGATGTGTAAATATATACTCTTCTTTTTTTTTTTTTAATTTGGTGAGATCTTTAATAAGAGAATCAGTTTCAACTGAGAATATACTCTTCTTTATGATATATCCTCCTCTGACTGGCCTCTGGTGAGATACAGCATGCTGGGAAGAAGATTCAGGTCCAAAGTCTTTTTTTTGCCTCTCATGTCAGTAGATGAAGGCCCTGGGATCAGGCTGGAAATTACTAATATTCCTCTTCTACTCCCGGCAGCTAAGTGGCTATGTGAACTCATGACTTCCCTAGTCCTCATACTCTTACTTGCAGAAAGATGGAAAAAGTACAATGATAAAGATTCAGATTTGTGAGGGAGATTTTACTTAGGCCTCTGGTCAATGCTAGGTGCTCTAATTCAATTTTTTTAGAAAGTTCTAAACTGAAAGAATTTAGGCACCCATTTTGTATCATTCTCTGAGAGTCCTGAAAGAGAGTCCCAGATGGACAGTGTTCGAGATGATTCTAGTCTTGACTAGTCTTGTACCGTCACAACAGTACCAAAGTTATTGTGATCATTTGTTTTTGTTTTAAATCCATATGTTTTTAGACATTCCAACGGAAATATGTGCAGGTAAAGGAAGTCATGCCCTGGATTTGCTTCAAAATAATCTTTTGAGAGGGTAGAAATGGAAGTGGTTGGCATTATAGATAAAACAGTACTGGCCTGTAAGATAACTATTAGAATTGGGTGATGAATTCCTTTGGATTCTCTTAACTCATCTCTTCTCTTTATTTTTGATTGATATATTCTGTGATTAAAATTAAATGATAAAAATAAAGCACTAAAATCCCACACAGAACTGCCAACCCCTATAAATAAACTCAGACGCAAGTGGAAGCATTGGGGAGTTTTTGCCAAGTGCTCAGGCATTCACTATTATAACAAATAGTTTTTGCTAAGGCTACTATTATCCATCCATTGCAACACACATAAGCACCTGGCATTCCTGGGCACATTCTCTTTATTTGAGTGATTGACACCATGTGACAAAAGAGAAAATGTTAAAGTCACTGGAAAACTAGGTAATCGCTGATTGTATGGTACCTTCATTTTATGAAAGTTTCATTTTTAAATTTTTAAAAAGAGTTTATTTATTTATTTGAGAGAGAGAGCACAAACAGGAGGAGCTGCATATGGAGAGGAAGAAGCAGACTCCCCACTGAGCAGGGAGCCCAACATAGGACTGGATCCCAGGACCCTGAGATCCTGACCTGAGCTGAAGGCAGACGCTCAATGGACTAAGCCACCCAGGCACCCTCATTATGAAAGTTTTTTTTTTTTTTCCATTATGAAAGTTTTAATAGTCATAATTGATGTAGAGTTAAGAATCATATTCAAAATTTTGAAGCTATATTCTTAAAATCCATATTTTGTGAATTACAAATAATTCCACTTTGGATACAAGCAAATGCAACAAGTTTCTGTGAAGCTTTTGAGTTTCAGAGGCTTCCTTTTGACAGATTTCTTAAGTTATGGAATGCAGCCATCAGCAGTCTGTAGAAAAATGAAATACTGCAAGTCTGTTTTTATGCAGCTGGGATCAAGTTACTAAATGGATCAAAAGAAATAATTTCTTTGAAGAGGTAGCTGTTGACACCAGTGGCCTAAAAATAAGTGCAATTTTGTGGGTACAAAAACTTGTTTATATCTCAGTGGAAGTAACTAGATATAGTTTCTATAAATACACTTGCACTCAAGATATATTGGATGCCATTCTAAACATATTTTAATATACCTCAGTTTAACATTATTATTATTAAGGGAAGATTACATGCTAGCCTTTGAATAATTGACATTGCTAATGACATATATTCCTACCAGGCTTAGTTCATTGAGTTAGTGATTAAAAACAACCAAAATCATTACCCAACTCTTACTCTGTGCCAAATACCAGCCGGATATTTTCCAACACCAATTCATGTGATTCTAGAATTAAACTTGATTTTTACTTTTTTATATCTTTTTTAAGATTTTATTTATCTATTTGAGAGAAAGAGAGCACAGCAGAGGGGAGGAAGAAGCAGACTTCCTGCTGAGCAGAAAGCCCAAGGCAGGGCTTGATCCCAAGACTTTGAGATCATGACCTGAGCCAAAGGCAGATGCTTAACCAACTGAGCCAACTGGGTACTCTATCTTTGATTTCTAATAACTAGCTATTATTACTACCATTTTATACATGAAGATGCTGATTTTCTGAGCAACTTTTAAGTGTACCTTGCCAAAGTTTACACAGGTGGTATGTCTTTGAGTTGGAATTTGAGTGCTAGTCTATTTAATTCCAAAGCTCTTGATCTTGAAATTATATGCTCTTAGCATATCTACTGATTATAAAACATAGAAAAAAAAAGTAACAACCAGTATTTTTAAATTTCTTTGCATGTGAAAGGAAGCTTAAGTTGGAAATTTGGCAAACAGAAAGACTAAATTAATAAATAAAGTATACTGAAAACTGCAGAGCTTAAGTGCAGGAAAGCTCCAAGACAACTAAGTGTAACATAATATAATTTCTCATTACAATAAAAAGTTGGAAGAAGAAATTAAAACTACCTTAGGATATAAGAGGGATGGTTGATCTAAGGGTACAAATGAAAAAGAAAACAGTTACTATACTTTTTAAGAGGTGCCTGGGTGGCTTAGTTGGTTAAGTATCCGACTTTTGATTTTGGCTCAGGTCATGATCTCAGGGTTGTGAGATTGAGCTCCACATCGTGGGGATCCCTGGGTGGCTCAGCAGTTTAGCGCTTGCCTTTGGCCTGGGGTGTGATGCTGGAGACCCGGGATTGAGTTCCACATCGGGCTCCTTGCGTGGAGCCTGTTTCTCCCTCTGCCTGTGTCTCTGCCTCTTGCTCTCTCCCTCTCTCTGTTTCTCATGAATGAATAAATAAAAAAAAAAAAAAAAAAAAAAGCCCCACATCGGCTCTGCACTGGGCGTGGAGCCTGCTAAATATTCTTTCCCTCTCCATTTCCCTCTCATACCTTCTCTAAATATATATATATATATATATATATATATATATATATATATATATTTTTTTTTTTTTTTTTATTTTTTATTTTTTATTTTTTAAGGAATACTTTCAGGCTCCGAGGTTAAAAGCTTTACAGAGAATAATAAACAAACTAATCAACAGCCCTTGAAATAGAATTATATAGTCCTGATTCTAGAACATGAAATATCCTCCAGTTAGCTCCTGACTCCTTTGGAACTCCTATTGCATACAGTCCAGAGGATGTTGGCTAGAGCAAGGCCTTAGCTTCAAAGTCCTGTGGGAGGAAAAACACCACT
This sequence comes from Canis aureus, assembly GCF_053574225.1. Taxonomy (NCBI): domain Eukaryota; kingdom Metazoa; phylum Chordata; class Mammalia; order Carnivora; family Canidae; genus Canis; species Canis aureus. The sequence goes on from NC_135621.1 coordinate 54,822,162, forward strand.
AAAAAAAAAGTTTATTTCAAAAGATAATATAACAACCATAGACATCATCTAAGATTAATGAAATAAGATGCAAAAAAATATTAAATTTTTATAGAAAGGAAATTAAAATTTTGTAGATAGTAATATATTAGGATAAAACTGCACTCTGCAATTGAATATTAATTAAATATTTGAGTATATAAAACTCTATATTGCAGAGAGGAGAATGTAAAATAAATGATGAAAACTAGAATCAGGAGCGCCTGAATGGCTCAGTGGTTGGGGTCTCTACCTTCGGCTCAGGGCGTGATCCCGAGGTCCAGGATCGAGTCCCACATTAGGCTCCTTGCGGGGAACCTGCTTCTCCCTCTGTCTGTGTCTTTGCCTCTCTCACTCTCTCTCTGTATCTCTCATGAATAAATAAATAAAAATCTTAAAAAAAAAACGAGAATCATTTTTATTATTTCATTAATACCTACAGAAAATACATTTAGAAATTCCATTTGAAGCTTCTAAAAGACTTATATAAATAGCACACGAATATTTCCTACTATATATGTCTGAAAGAGAAGGAATCAATTTTGATGAAAACTTAAAAAATTTAGTGGTTTAGGCAGTGAAAAAAATTTTTTGTCTCCACTCATATTCTATTGAGGGTGGTTCTAAGACTTGCTACTCCATCAAAATTCAAAGCAGATGAAAAAAAAAAAAAGATGGAAGTTACAGAAAACCTCCCAAAGAATATTCCTTTAATCTTACAATGTGTTTAATCTACCCAGATTGTGCTGATGGATTTGTTCAAACATTGATGAAGGGTGGGTTTATTGGGTTTTGATGCTGTGGTTTTTTATAACAACTTGATATTGGAGACAAAAAAGTTCCCCAATTCTTTGCTGTTCATGAAGAAATGAGCTGAGAGATTTACCTTACATTTTCAGTTAACTCAATTAATAAAAATAAGGTGTATCCCTGCAAGGGAAACATTCATGAAAAGACCAAGAGTAGATATAAAGATAATTTCTGCCTGACTGACACAGTACCCACTTTGTTACCTTGGGATCTGGACAGTTTGATGTAGAGTTTAGAATCACAGATATTTAGAGCTGAAGTAGTCTTTAAAGATGATCTAATAACAATTCCAATCTCAACTGATAGATAAGGAGCATAAATCCTGAAAAAAGATGAATGGATTTTTATGTGACCCTTAAGAAGTCACACAACTTCTCTGGGCTTCAGTTTTCACATTATTAAAGTGAAAAGTTGGGACTAGTTGACCTCCAAAGTACCATTATGCTAAATATTAGATGGTTTCCTAATTTATCAAAAGGCAGAACAGATTAAAAGCAGACATTAAACTGAGATCTCAATTCCTATCTCCAAATCTCCTGATCTTATCAGTTCAGTTTATGTTCTGTCTTTTGCTCACACATTTCTTTTCTCTCTCTTTTTTTTTTTTTAAGATTTTTATTTAATTGACAGAGAGCCAGAGAGAGCCAGAGACCACAAGCAGGCAGGAATGGCAGAGAAGCCTACTCCTCACTGAGCAGGGAGCCTGATGTGGGACTTGATCTCAGGACTCTGGGATCATGACCTGAGCTGAAGGCAGATGCTCATTCGATTGAGCCACCCAGGCACCCCTTGCTCACACATGTCATTGTCATTACACATTTATGAAATATGTAAGTGAATAAATGGGTGAGAAAAAAATCTAAGAGAAGTCATGCACATTTTAGAAAGACAGATTTATAAGGAAGGAATATGGTGTTTGAATCAGAATATTTGTGTCAATTCCAAATGAAGGCAGTGGAAACAGGAAAGAAGGGGATTGCAGCTCTGTAAAGTACAAAAAGAAAAGGAAGAGTCAACCGTGATCAGGATTTTTCTTTTTAATTGTTCAAGATCAGTGACAATATCATTCAGCTCTGATTCTGGATATCTGCCAAAAGTCATGAAATCTTGGTCTCAAGAGTCAATTAAAACCAGGCTAGATGAAGCAAATATAAAGGAGAAGACAATTATGCAATATAGATATTTAGTAACTGATGTGCAAGATTAGCCATGTAAATATTCATTTGTCAATAAACCTGCCTCCTAAAAGAATGGCGTTCTGGGCTAATAACTGGCCTTTCTTCTTTTGGGTGTCTTTCCCTGGCATATATGCTTATATATTAATTCCAAGAGAAATTTCTATAGGTAGATGCTGATATTCATTGAATATAATAATTTGAATATAAGTTGAATTATATTGAATATAAATATTTTCATTTTAATAATAATGAACAGTAAGAGGGAGAAAAATATAAATAGATTTCCTAATTTCATAAATAAAACAAAGCAGTTTATTCTGAAAAATTATTGTGAATTTGAAATTTGTAAAAGGAAGACTGGAATTCGAGAGTAGACCATATGACTTTCAGAGAGAAACCTTCCCTGACCCCATAGTTAGAGTAAATTATGTTCTGATATGGTTCCCTTACTTTATACACCTACTGCTTCTAGGACTTTTCTCTCACTTATGTAATTTTACACTAATTTGTGGGATCATCTGTTTAATGTATATTTTTCCATACCCTCCAGAGAGATGACTGACCCTGCCCTGCCCGTAGGTGTAGTCCGAGCAGAGTATCTGTCACGTAGAATATCTGTCATGAGACAGACATTCATTAAGTGCTAATAACTCTCAGTTAAAAGAAGAAATGTCCGTACTGTAATGAGTTTGAAGAGAGGAGAGAAACAGAAACAAGAAAAAGGACAAATAAGAAAAGACTGAGAAAGGCATATTTCAGAGAAGGGCAAAGAGAGGGGTATAGAAACCAGATTGTCAGGATGACTTTCAAAAGTGACCCTTTGGTTCACACACGGGGTGACCCAAGTCAAATCCCCAAGGAGTCAATGCACTCACTTTCTTTCCCTGACACACACAATTTTCTATCCCTGACACATATATACTTACTTAGGAATGCTTGCCTAGAAGGGCTAGAAAAATGGGGATAGAAAAATGAATATTAGAGACAGGGAAAAATGACAGTGAAACAGAGAAACTCTATTGTGTACAACTCCACAGTCAAAGATTTTTCTACCTCCCTGAGAATCAGTCTAGCTTGCAGGTAGAATATTGACTGCTAGGCAGAGCACCATGGCCATAAAACAGACCACTGAGCTAGGCAATAAAAAAGAGAGAGAGCGAGAATAAGAGGTCTAATGTCTTGTTTATGTCCCCTTTATAGCATCTTTGAGATGCTCTGCAGTCCCACAGCTGGCTTTAGTTCATATGCTTTTCTGATTAAGGCAATACATACCAAAGCAATCTAATATTAATGTGCAATTTGGAAAAAAAAATAGGGAGTGTAGAAAAGGAGGAAATTTTCACAAACAGTGTAACTAAACAATAACAGGATATAAGACTTGCTTAATTCTTTATTAAATGCATGCTTTATTGTAAGTCTCTAAAACATTTGTAACTCATTTTAAACACCCAATTCTATCATATTGTGTTTAGTGACACTAATCCTTGTTTATAGCCTAACCCTTTGAGGATAAGATTATGTTCTCAGCGAACAGTTATAAGTAGTGACAAGTTTTATTGTAACGGTCCTGATCACAGATTTACAAAAACAATAAATGAAGAAATAGAAGTGTAACTGACTAGGATAATATCCAATATGAAGAAAATCTTTATCTAAAATGAAATGTAAATCTTAACTGATGAAATGCCTCTGAAAGTACTTCCAAGAAATGTTTTTTTAAATTTTTCATTAAGAGTCCAAGTACTGTTTTCAATTTTAAACCCTGGTTTTGAGATGCCTGGGTGGCTCAGTGGTTAACATCTACCTTTGGCTCAGGTTGTCACCCTGGGGTCCTGGGATCGAGTCCCACATTGGGTTACCCACAGGGACCCTGCTTCTCCCTCTGCCTATGTCCCTGCCTCTCTCTGTGTCTCTCACAAATAAATAAATAAATAAAATCTTTAAAAAAAACCTCTTGTTTTATGTTTTGCCACTTTACCGTTATAAAATTTGTTAACAGCTAAAAAAAATGGGATACTGCATGCAAGTTTACTCAAGTATTCAGCATTCCACACTGCTGGGAAATACCATGACTATCCCAACTGTCAAAATGGGCCTAATGTTTGGTATAATTGTTTCAAATAATAAGTTATCTTGGATACATTTTGACATTTTTAGCCCCAATTTTAGATTGGTAATAATAGTACAGTGGGAGAGGAGGTATGTGGTTGGATGAGGCAACTAGGTGATGGGCTTTAAGAAAAGTATGTGATGTAATGAGTGCTGGTTGTTATATACAACTGATGAATCACTGAACTCTACCTCTGACACTAATAATACACTCTATGTTACTTAACTGAATTTAAATAAAGTTAAATAAAATTTAAAAAATAGTAGAGTGGGTAAGCAGAGAAATTTGAAAGACAGAATTGTAATTCTGATTCAGCCATTTCCTATCTGAGACTCTGTTTTCTCATCCATAGGAAAAATGTCCAACCACTAGGGAATGTATAAAGGTTGAATAATGTGCCATGTGCAAAGTACATAGCATAGTGGCCAATATATAATGTGCACTCAATAAATGGTAGCAATAAAAAAAATAAATAAATAAATAAAAAATAAATGGTAGCAATTTATAACTGTAAGTGATTGTTTGTATTAATAATAAAAGCTACCCATTATTGAGTAGCATTTTTACTATCACAAAGCTTGATATGTATCTCAATTCTAAGAAAGGCTATTTTCTACCTCCTCTCTTCTCTGAATGTCTACTTATGCCATATTATTATCACCAATAAATATTTCTTGTAAGCCTAATACACATAAGGTATTACTTTAGGCCCTGTAAAGAATAGAGCCAGAATCAATCATTCTCTCATGCAGGTCACTACTGGATCTTGTACTTCCTCCATCATGGCAGTAGTATTCTGTGTTCTGATTATTTATTTATATCTTATTTTACCCATTGGATAAAGAGCTCTTCATGGATATGTCTTACTTGTATACCCAGCACGTAGGATAATGTCTGGAACATAACAGATACCCAGCCAACATCGAATGAATGGGATATTCCTAACTTCAAGAAGTTCAAGTTGAAGAGAGACAATACGAACATTAAGAAAATCTACAGAACAAGACAGAGTTTTATACATTTATGAGGATAGAAATGTGTCCTTTTCGCATCAGTGGACTACTATTGTTAATTTATGAGTGAAGTGGTATTCTATCATCATGACAGCATTCTGAGGGGTTACATCCTATGTTGTATATGGAGGAGTGGGTCGCAAGAGAAGGGGGAGAAGACAACTCTTGAAGAACAAATTACTGAAGAGTATTTGGAGAAGATTGTGATAATTCACTGTGCTTAGGGCATGCTAGTCTTGTTAGTTTTGTGGAGAAATTGACAAGCAGAAACTGGAATTTAGTGAGAGGTCTAAAGGGGCCTTGAGCTTTTGGTCAGGAAGAAAATCTGCTTTTTGGCTGGGTAAAAGAACTAGGGTAATTTAGAGTGATGGTCCAGAGAGTAATGCCCATCAAGAGAAACCAGCTCCAGATATTAGTTTTAAAGGTAAGGTGAAGGAGCTGAGCTTATTAATCTAATGGTAGTACCAACCTCCTTGACTTTTATCAATCAATAGCAAATATGCTCAATTGTAGATCAACTAATCAGAGGAACTTCTGCCAATCGGAGGTTCAAAGATTCTAAGCTCTAGAGCCAGAGCTATGTCCTATAGGGATGACTTAGGATGAGTCTTTAGGCTAGTGCAAGATCCTACAGCTACTAGAGAGGAGGCCAGACAGAAAAGTTATTTAAACTCTTGACCAACCAAGTTTGAATCTGAGGTAATTTCTGAGGAGTGGACTCTTCAGAGTCCATACCACCCTACATTTCCATAGAGTAAAGCTTAGAGTTTAGGAAAGGCCAACACATAGTTGATTCTCTATGTTTGCATGGAGATTTACCTTATTTCCCATTAAAGTGGGATTTATCTTAAGCAAAGTCTGAGAGACTGGTTTGGTTTTCAGTATAGGCTGAGCAGAGTGGCTTTATCTCTGACCAGAACTAAAAAGGAAGTTACACAAAAGCCCTTCAAATCTTATAGTTCAGTGAAGGTCAGAAACTCTTATCACTAGTTACCTAAAGCCTGATGCATAGTAGGCACTCTCCATATCTTCTTGTCAAATGAATGTTTTTTAACTATATTACTTCCTCATTGTATTGATTTATCTTTAAAAACTTATCACAGTTTTAGGGATGCCTGGGTGGCTCAAGCAGAAGTTGAATGTCTGCCTTTGGCTCAGGGTGTGGTCTCACAGTCCTGGGACTGAGCCCCACAACAGGCTCCCTACCTGGAGCCTGTTCCCTCTCTGCCTGTGTCTCTGCTCTTTCTGTGTGTCTTTCATGAATAAGTAAATAAAATCTTAAAAAAAAATTATCACAGTTTTAATTTTGAAATGAGATTGATTTTCTTATGCTATTGAGTCATGAGGTGAGAAATAGCAAATAGAATTTAATTATCAACAGTCTTTGAAAACCTATCAAGACTTTTATAGATTAGTTGTGAATTATCTTGGATCATGAGAGGGAAATCTATACAAGTAGATATGAGAAAAAATTAAAAAAGCCCAAACCTGACTGCCCTGCTTCAAAGGGGAAAACAGGAAAACAAGGAGAAAACTTTCTTCGTGGGCATCATCACTTATTTTTCCTGGATGTTAAGTACATGCAACATGCCAGATCTCAAATAGTCTATGTCCAGGAAGCTTTTCCTCTTGGACTGGCATCTTTTCTCCCAAGGCAGTGATTTGTCACATAAATCCAACATAGAAGGAAAAGCTCAGCTATATAGGCTCTCCGTGGGCAGACCAGTTCTGATCCAATTCTGAATGGGAAGGGGCTAGGCAGTGTGAAGGCTGACTTACTGTGGAAGTCAGTTAGTTGTTTCTGGATCTTTATTCTCTCTTTTTTTGTTTTTAAGATAATTTATTTATTTATTTATTTATTTATTTATTTATTTATTTATTTATTATTTATCAGAGAGGGCAAGCACAAGCAGGGAAAGGGGCAGAGAGAGAAACAGACTGCCTGCTGAGCAGGGAGCCCTATGCAGGGCTGGATCCCAGGAGCCTGGGATTATGACCTGACCTGAAGGGAGATGATTAACCTATTGAGCCACCCAGGGGCCCCTGGATCTTTATTCTAATGGAGAGTCATAACTTTTATAGGTAATGCCCCAAAGGTCTGGCTAATGTAGAGATAATTTTCCTTTAGGAAGACTTCAACTGCCGCAGTTTCACTATACCTTTTCTCCTACTCAAGATTTTTCTTATCCCCACAGTACTTAGCTTACTTATTTGCATTCACTTGCTTTTCCTTAGAAATGTTCCCACTGTCACGCACATATCCTCAAGTCATAAGTGACTTGAGGGTAGGTACTATTCATTTTCCTAATTTTATGGATTCTTTCAGGGCAATCAGGTTGTGGGGTAAATGAGTATTATTAAATTAATTAAGCAAGAAGGCCATTACACTGAAGTGGCTGTAATGCCATGGTGGCTTACTTTAGCAAACCAAAACCTACACCTGTAAACACCTCAAAGTAAAGAAACTAAAACCTAAGGATAACCAAACATTAACAGCAAGCTAAGTTTTAAGCTGGAACCAATAAAATAATTTCCTTCCTTTGTTTCTACAACTTCTCTAAGTCTTTCCCTTTGATCTTGATGGTAGAGCACTCCTAACCACTTCTGGTTTGGTATAGCTCGATTCCAATAGATTTTTGTTCAAATATACACTTAAAATTTTTAATATGCCTCAGTTTATATTTTAACAGTATGAATCTGGACTTACCTTAAAAGGGAGCAGATTTTGCTATCCAAAAATATTTCTCTTCGGCATAAGGATTATTTTGAGCTAAAGGCCATCAAAACACAGAAGATTCATGAAAATTTTTTACCTACCCCTCAACTGCCTAATTTTGTAATGAAAAGGGGGCACTGCAGCAGGAAGACAGCTATGAATAGAGATACCTTTTTACCTAAGAAACTGTTGGAGAGGATGAATTTCTTTCAAGGTCCTTCTAGCGTTCTTAGAATCAAAATGACAGGAGACAGATTAACAGGATAAAATCAAATGTAATAGTGTAATAAATAGGGAATCCACACAGACATGGAACTTTCAAAGACAGTAAGGCATTCCGATAATAAGCATCAATAAGATGCTTTTTTTTGAGCTAAGGAGAGGGGCAGAAGTTTTGAGGATAACAAAGGGGGAGAAAACCATTAGCAGGAAGGTGAAAGGAGATGTTTGGAAAGCAAAGGTGTCCTGTTATGTAGGTAAGGTTCTTAGGTCAAGGGGACTCTCTAATAATAGCTTCCTTCCTGGTACAGACGGTTTGAGGGGGAGATAAAGGGATTTGCCTGAATCTGCTGGATTTTGATTGCTTTTAACTTAGGATAATGTTCATGCCTAAACCTGCCCTTAACCCCCACAAAACTCATTTGTGTAACGGGGCAACCTATGGTTTCCAAACATCTCCTCTTGCTTTCCTGGGAAAGGTCTTCCTCCCCTTTCCTTGTCTCAGGATGTTATATAAGTTTTAATTATTTTCTGGGTCTCATATTTTTACGGGGCTCCCTTATGTCTGAAATTAATCTTTTTTTTATCCTGTTAACCTGTCTTATGTCAATTGGATATCAGACCAGCCAAAGAATATAGATGGGTAGAAGGAAATTTTTTTCCACCCCTTCAGCATAAAACTTCGAAGCTCAGGTTAAGTCTTCTCATGCAAATATTTCTGTAGAGAAGAAAAAACTAGGACAGAAGGTAGTCTAGTGTGTGATCATTCAGTATTGAACTATACCAGGAAAATTCAGGGAGGTATTTGGAACCTATCACCTGCCTGTTTCCCATTCAGATTCACCACCACCAGCTAGCAAGAGTAATGATGAGGTGAAGAGTAATAATAATAAAAACAGCAGAGGGAACCAAAAAAAGAGAAAATCTGCTAACAGAGAAAAAAGGATCCACGGTCACCCAAATAGTCTGATATTTCCTAGGCCCCAAACAAACAAGATTTTAAGCATCACTTTCAATTGAATACTGGCTACACCTTCTACACTGGTGTTCTTTTCCTCTCTCAGAAGGAATAATCCTGACAAAAGAAAACTGGGTTGAGAGTGGGAAGAAAATAGGTCCTGGTACTTCCCGAAAATAACCCATCTTATACATCGCACAAATCTCTTACAGTGTTTCTCTCCTTAACCATAAAATTGAAAGTCTTGGGCAGGAAGATATTTTATGGGTTGTTTCAGCTCTGGTAGTTCATGTTGCTGGAATTCTACGTAAGCAAATCTTTTCCTGGTAGTTTCTCACCACAAGGCCAAAGTACTACAAAAAGACCAGTTGGGAAATGGCAGCTGGTCGTCTAGCCTTCTGAGAACTTTCTTGTCAAAGCCAGTTCCACGTGAGCCCACTTCTGCATGTTTTATTTGCCTAGACAACTGACTTTTGTCACACTTCCAACTTTCTCAGAATAGACTTCTCTCAGTGAGATATAGCTTTTAAAAAAATAGGTATTTGGTTTACTTCCTACTGGCACACAGTAAAATTATGAGGACTTAAAAAACTGTTGTGGGGCGCCTGGATGGCTCATTCGGTTAAGCGTCTGCCTTTGGCTCAGGTCAGGATCCCAGGTCCTGGGATAGAGCCCACCACCTTGGGGGTTCCCTCCCCCATAGGCAGCCTGCTTCTCTCTCTCCCTCTGCCTGATGTTTCCCCTACACTCTTTCTCTCTCTGTCAAATAAATAAAATTGTGTTATCTCCAAAATACATTGTTCAAAGTCCCCTTAAAACTGATTGTTATTTCCTTTTTTTACTAAATTCCTTAGGTCTATGGGCCATCATTTTTCATAGAAAAGCCTCAACTTCACCTCAGACCTGGAAACTGTACTTATGAGCTAACATTCTCTTTAATTCGATGACCTTCATACTATCTTCCTTTTCTTTGTCCGATACCTTTCAAAAGTTATTTTCACTTTTAGAGCCACACATGACCCTGTCCTATGTCATTTTTTCCACTCACACACATGGCCTGTTTCCTCTGATTCCCCCCGACCCAGGTCTGTCCCACCTGCTCCTTACTCATTCAGCACTTGGCAATTTCTAACATCCAGCCCTTAATCTTGGAACAGCATTCCAATCAATGTCTTTTGAGCCACCTCCTCTACTTCAAAAACAAATAAAATTCTGTAAAGTACATCTATTTAGAGAAACCATCTAGTTTCAAAGATCAGTCTACTTACCTTTGCAAGAACTCTCCTAACACTTTAAAATATAAATACTTGACTATATATATACTTCACACATTTAACAGTAAACACTTCAGTTTAATCCAAGCACCCCCAAGGAACACTGAGGGTGAAAATAATCAATTCTTCTCCAATTTTCCCATTTAAAAATATGGGCTTGTTTCCATGCAGAACCTTAAGAAATGCCTCTCCATTCCAGTCTGTGCATCAATGCACAAGTAAAGCAATGTTTGCATTGCTTTGGGCAGTTTAGAGATTGCACACTATTCTTGTACACACAGTTAACAATGGAGTTCCCAACTCAGTGTTAAATCGTCTCATGTTAGAACCTAATAAATCAAATATTTTACAAACCACAACATAGTTAAGTTACTCAAATGACTCCCTTAATTGAGTACTGGCAGCAAGTATTTGAAAGCAAAAAATCTCAGAAGTTTTAGTGACTTCTACATTAAGCCAAGGAAACTCATGCATTCATGCTACCCAGGAATGTTGGTGGCATGTGGCTTATACCTCAAACCAGCATTGTCAGTGAGTAAACCAGCTGTGGCAAGATGCCATTTTCATATTTCTTTTTCTGAGCTGTATGTTACCACCACTTTGATTTCTACCACAGCTTATTCCCTTTCTAGGAAACTTTCCAAGCTCTTTCTTACGCTGCATAAGAGTTGCCTCCCATCAACCCTATCCCATTTGCACCCCCCTCACTTAGAATACCCATAACCAACCTTATCATATTGTTCCCTGTACTGGTCAAGAGTTTAATCAATAGCTTTTTTGTTTTTTAGGATTTTATTAATTTATTTGAGGAGAAGACCGAGAGGGAGGAAGGAGGGGTGAGGGGGACAGGGAGAAACAGACTCCCCACTGACAGCCTCCTGTGGGGCTTGATCCCAGAACTCTGGGATCATGACCTAAACTGAAGGCAGAAACTTAACCAAATGAGCCACCCAGCTGCCCCATAATCCATAGCTTTGATAAAAGTACCAGGAGGCATATCTCTTATTTTATGAAATTTTTAAAAATTAATATTAAGAGAATTAAATTTGAAAGAACTCCCAAGAAAAAAGTTTATTATTATTAAAATTACATAAACAAAACTTTCTCAAAATATGCATTAAAAAGGTGGTATAACATATATAAAAAAACATATCAAAATACAAGTAGTGGTTAGAGTTCATCACTAAAATGAATAACTATATATACATATATATATCTTCATAGATAAATCAATGCATATATCTATAACTATACTAATGTCTATATATAGATAGTTAAATCTCTTCAATATTTTTGTCTGGGAGGAAGATTTTTTTCTGTCCTTTAGGGTCCTTCTAGCTGAACTTACAATCAAATCGACAGGAGACAGATTAAGAGGAGACAATTAAATTTAGTTTCATATATTTGGAAAATCAGCAAAGCCATGGAAATTTCAAAGATGAGCTAAGGAAACGGAGGGTAGGGATCTGAGGAGACAAAGGGTTTCAAAAAGACCATTAGCAGGAAGGTATCTTATCTGTTTGGAAAACAAAGCCTGCACTGTTACACAGATGAGTTTCTTAGGTAAAGAGGAATCTCCATTAATAGTTCTTTTCTCAGCTGACCCAGGCAGGTAGCTGATGGGGAGGAAAAGAAATTTGCCTGAATCTGCTGGGTTTCTGCTGCTTTTTACTCAAAATAATGTTCATGACAAAGTGGCCCATCTTGAGGCACCCTGTCCTTGGCCCCTCCACTTCCTGATTCCTATTTAATGATGACTACTTTGGTAAAAATATTATTTTTATTTTTTTTATTTTTATTTTTATTTTTTTAAATATTTTTAATGAAAATCCCTCCTAGTCCAAATTCACTTAAAAAAATTAAAGATAACAACCAATCAGAACTGGTCATTGTAAGCAAAATATCATTTGACAGAGATAAACGTAAAAATTTCACACTTAAGATTTAAAGCATAAATTTGTAATTTATAAGTGCACAATATTAGAGATTTGGCTTAATGGTAATACAGCTGAAAAAGATCTTAGAAATGTTAATTAATGATCATCTTCACGAAAGCCAGTCAAGAGACTTGGCTGCCAAGAAAGTTGATGGTTCGTAGTGGGTTGTATATACATGCATCTATTTATTTACTTTTTTCACCTAATGAGTCATGGAGGAGATATTTTCTTTTCAGCAAGCCCAGGATGAAAGGGCACAAACTAAGGTAAAATTACAGGTGAATGAGATTAAGGTAATCAAGTTTATCAAATAGTTAAAAAAGTCCCAAATTGAGGCATTCAAGCAGAAGATTGGGACAGATTGTCAGAGGGAACTACCCTTGCACTGGATAGCCACTAGAGGTGGTTCTTATCATTCTCTGACAATTTCAAGCATTTGTGAATTCAAATCACAATGAAAATGTGACAATTGCTGTTACCTGCTGAGTCAGGCATCTATTCCACAAGGATGGGGTGGCATTGGCACAATGTAAAGAATACTGAGTGAAGCTACTACTGGATTCTAGTGGTAGCTTTGATCAAGTTGTTTCTTTTCTTCTGCTTCCATTTGGTGTTATGCCTCCCAAGGGCTGGGCAGGAACTGAATGCTTTACATATGCAATTACGTTGAAGGAGGGTAGAATTTGCCACCCTAAAATATATCTTTTTGACAGAAGGATTCGTTTAGGCTGATTATTTTTAAGAAACAGCAGACATAGGAAAAGCTCTGAAAACAGAGTAGAAGTTAGCCTTTTTGTAAGAGATATTTATATTTATAAGGGAAAATCTCCATTTGTAAGGTTGTCTCTCTCCCTGTACTCGGCAGAGAAGGAAGACTAAATCTCCAGAAACTCTTGGCAATAGAGAAGGTAATGACTTAAAGCTGCCTAACAACCATAGCCCTATTGACTGTGCTTTTCCTGGCAACTTCCCATAACCAGCGTCCCCTATCTCCCAACATTTGCTTTCCTCTTTAGATGGAAATGTTATTTAAGGTGGTGTCTTGGGCCATTTTGGAGGGTTACTCAGTGTTACTGGGTATCTCCCATGTGTACAGCAGCTATACATGTTACTCAATAGCTATTTGTTTTACCTTTTTTTTTTTTTAAGATTTTATTTACTTGAGAGAGAGAGAGAGCATGAGAGGGGGAGTGGAGGGGGCAGGGGAGGGAGAAGCAGACCCCCTGCCGAGCAGGGAGCCTAACAAGGACCAAGACCTGAGCCAAAAGGAGATTCTTAAACAACTGAGTCACCCAGGCACCCCATGTTTTTCCCGTTAATCTTTTTACTGCAGGTGTATCTCAGTCAAGAAGCTAGAAGGATGGGGGGTATTTATTAACTTATTAAAATTCCTTGACTGCCCCTACAACATGTATTCCTCACACTATACTGCACAAGAGATGTGATTATCAAAAGAAGGCCTCAGTAATCTAATAGAAAATCCCTGAAGTCCTTTCTAGACTTAACATTCCTTAACTCCTTGTAAAGGGAACAGTTAAAGATGCCTTAAGTTGCCAATCCAACCATTCCTGGTCTGATTCATCCAGTGATTCTTCACATTTTCCAGTAATACTCCCTTTATCCATGAATATACAACTTTCCTAGTATTGTTAATAAAACAAGAGGCTTTATGTGAGGACTAAAAATAAGAAGGTGCGGGAATGGGGTAAGAGTTGTTTATTTGGAGCTTAGGCAATCTGCTTGGACATTCCTCACATATTTTAAAATATATCTCCTTTGTAAGGAAAATAATGGATTTCATGGTGGGGTGGCAACTTTATAAGAGATAATAAAACAATTTTATCTGAAAAAGGAAATCCCTTTCTAATTAATTACCATCAATTGAATTTTTCTCTCTCATAGGAACCCTATTCCTTGTGCCCTCAGGTCAACCATTGAGGAGAGTGAACAGATCTAATAGCACTCCGTTTCATTGTGTCTCCTTAACAACACAGGGACAGGTTGTCCTTTAAAAATATATAATTTTTTAACCTTTGCATTTTCTATTTACTCATACCTAAATAGAGAACTTCTGCTAAGGTAAGAGAAATGAATGCCAAGTTCAGCTCAATGCAGTTAGTTGTGCTAAAGGCTAAAATTACAGGAACAGCATGGAGAAATAATTGACAGCTGAAGTGCATGGTCCTATGAAGTCTCTCTTCAGGGAATCTGTGATTGCTCTTAATGGCATTTTCAAAAAAACAGGTCCTGTTAATTTTTCAAGATATTTTTAAACACTCGATTACTTTTAAAACAATCAGCACCATTATGAACTCCCAGGAGGCTCTGAATTAAGAAATGAATACCTTTATTTCATAACATTTTACAAAACACTTGCTGTGGACAATAAATATCAAATCCACTAGGGGCTTTGGTAATGCAACACAAATCTTGAAAGGGGGAAACCTAAAGATGATTAGATAATTAATCACAATTAAGATTTTCAATTGATCTTAAAGGAGCTTAAGATAAGAACATTCTAGTTTTGTCTCCTACTTGCAGCCTTTTGCTGCTTTCACCGCCTACAGATGAAAGGTCCATGCTGAGTAAAACATTCTGGAGCAGCACCAACCATGACAGGTGGGAAGACTACATTTTTTTTTTTTTTGATATGATTTTTGATTAGACCATTCATAATATGGTGAATAAAATAGAAGGATTTTGAATAAAAGATACTCGAATTGTCATTTCAGTTGCATGAGAGTGATATTAACCTACTCATACATTAAATATCATTCAATTATATTTGTGATTGCTTGTAATCACCATCAAACATGGCCCTATCTGTAATCTCTTTGATGGCCTTCTAGAGGTCATCATTCTGTGGAGGATCTGCCTCAGCTCTATCAACAGTTAGAACTTGGTGTGTGTGTATATGCATTGGCTCTATCATAGTCACTCAAAGCACATCTAAATGCCACACTTTATCTTACTGTCCTATATACAGACCAGGGTTTAGTTTTCCTGTAGCCTGAATGTAAAAACATCTTCCAGAAATGCTACCCATCAGGGAGTTGGCAGCAACTCTGAAATCTGGCTTCTGACAGAAGGGCATTCTCTGAGGAGTGCTGTTGTTTCAGAATTATAATTTTATGCTCCTTCAATTCCATTCAATTATGTTGAAATTCAGGGTATTTGTTGAAACCAATCCTGATAGTCTGTGAATACGAGGCATTCACTTTATAATTTTTCAAAGATACCTTTTAACCATTTATGTGACACCCTTTTATTGAAAGTCTCCCATTCACTATAGTCTATGTACCAGACTTCATGGTTACAATAGAAAAAACAAAACAACCACACACACACACACACACACACACACACACACACAATCCTGCAAAAAAACTGGTTGTGACTCTTAAGAATTTTGCAGATAATCTGGTTACCTATGTGGCCATCACATTAAACAAAGGAAACTGTATCATTGTAGTTTTGCAAGTATGTCTACAAGCAACACGTATGAGACCATCGTAATGAGGGGGACACACTTCAAGTCAATTATTTGGTGTCATAAGGCAAAAGATAAAGACTATAAAAGTTTTGAGTAAATTGACCAAATATCCTGGTGATACACAGGTTTAGGCATTCACATGAATAAACATATGTTTAGTGTCATTGCTCTTCATTAATTGTATCCCTAAAATATGGAATAAAATATTGAACACCATTCGGTCCAATGATAATTCTTCCATGGTTACAGCTAAAGAGAGTAAGTTGGGAAATAAGTTCTGAGACAAGGTCCACCAGAGAATCAATGATTTATCAGTATAATAAGGTGAGTATTTCTTAGTATCGATAATATCTGGACACATCACTGATGCATTAAGTAAACTTTTGATTGTACCCAAAGGTATGTTTGTAATACTGACCCTTCCTCTTCCTTTTCTTCTCATAGCCATTTCCAATTGTTGTTCCAATTTTAGATTCAATGTCACCTACTCAGAGGTTTTTTAACTTCCCTAACTAGGTCAGGGTACCCTATAATTTTCTTCGAAACATCTTCCACAATTTCAAATGTGTAAATCAAATTTGTTGTAAATGTCCATTTCCCTCTTTTAATTTCAACAAGAAGGTGACTTGTCTGCCTTCTTTGCCAATGTATTCCTGCACTTAGAAGAATAAACTGGCACTTAGTAGATGCTCCATGCATGTTGCTAAAAAAAAAGGAAAAAAAAAAAAAAACCTCTTGAAATAACCCAAATCCCAGGACAGTACCTCCTATTCAAATAGAAAATTTTAGTTTTTTAAAAGATTTTATTTATTTATTTGACATAGAGAGAGAGAACCAAGTGGGGGGAGCAGCAGAGGGAGAGGGAGAAGCAGGCTTCTTGCTGAGCAGCGAGCTGGAAATGGGGCTCCATCCCAGGACCCTGGAATGATGACCTGAGCTGAAGACGGACGCTCAATGGACTGAGCTACCCATGTGGCCAATCAAATAGAACACTTTAAATACTGCTTTGCTGATTATGGTTGGTGATACTACGATATCTGATTTCCTTTCTTGAAAAGGTTAAATTAACAAATTAAAATTCCAGATTGTTATGTCAAACTCATTTTTAGAATCACTTATACCCTGTTAGTCAATTAAACGTCTAACTCTTATAACTTGTTGACATCTATAACCTTTTTTGTTTTTGTTGTTGTTTTTAAATTGTAGGGTTGCACTGTAGATAGCATATTAAATTATGTTGTAAGTATGAATTATTTCCTTAAAATGGGGAAACCAAGGCAGAAGTAAGAAGCATGGGTTTTCCTATATTTATTATAGAAATCCCTTGTAAGTTAATAAATCATGGGCTTAGCTCTTTAAAAAGAATTTTACCTAGTGGACAAGAGGCCTATAGGAAATAGGACAAAACCTCATAAGGATGATAACTCCTCCTAATCTTTCCTCCTACTCTTTGTTTAATTTCATTAATAAAAAAGTCAGTTTCCTTTGTACATTTTTTTAACTTTATAAATCTTTTCAATAACTCATACATTGAGAGAAGACCTCTGTGAATTTAGGAACACTTTTTCTTACTCCTGAGAGAGACTGGTTTACAGAGTCTGGTTTAGCTTACACACTGATTTAATAAAAATGCTATGTTACGCTTACTGTGTTAGTACTACAAAGGTTGGGGACAAGAGTCCTTGATAAACCACATTAGTAGTTAACTACCCAGAGGACCATAAGTTTTAAGAATAAACCAATCAAGCACAGAATTGATTCTATTTATTCTAATACATTCTGCTCTGATTTTCCCAGATTTTGGAAATGTGTCACCTTTAACTTCCACAACAACTTTGGTGAATTTTGGCTCTCCTAGTAGAGCTCAGGGAGCTAGAGCAACAAAATTAAAAGACCTTAGGGATAGGGCAAAGCAGGGTAATACTGAGGAAACTGACTCAGATGCATTTAGGAGGTTCACAAGTTTGCAGAAAGAAAAGGGTAGAAAGTATTAACAGAAAAATAAAAGTAATTTATAAGACAGAAACAATGCTGGAATGTAGAAGGACCCTGAGTTGACTTACCATTAATATGAAGTAGAAATAGAGAGTTAAACCTAAAGCTTATAGAACAAAATCTTATTGGAATAAGAATATCCTAACTTAGTGAGTTTTGTTATAGCTAAATCTAATTGTATTACTTTAAAAATAATCCATTTATTTGAGAAGAGACTCCTTTGTATCTTAAATTTATATTTTATTTAAATATAACAATAGCAAACTCCTTTAGATATACTTATTAGTAATTCTATCATTTATTTTAGAAATCTAATATACTGGCATTAAAGATTTAGGAATATAGGGACAACATTGATCTTTGTTAGAATGGAACTTTGGTCAAGGACTCTTATTCTGGTTTATTTAAATTCCAACATACTAATAAGACAGGCTGGCTTTTACCAAATGGATCAATGAGTCTTAATCCCAGATCTGAGGCTCTCTGCTGGTTACTAAGCTTCTAATTTACACAGAAGAATGAGAATTAAAATGGTCAGGCAGCAACAAATGGTTTAGGGAGGAATGAGAAACAACTGAAAGTAATTTCCTCGATTATGCCTTTCTTTTTTCTATTTACATGTGGTTTTTGTACAATTCAGAGAGGGATATATAAGGGGGCTACTTCATTTGATAATATATTTTTTTCTGATAATTAAAAAAATCTTATGAGCAATTGACTTCTTTTCACTTATAAACATCTCTGAAGATTAATTTTTGCATTACTTAATGAGGCAGATTATGAAATGTGCTTATCAATTCATCAAACAGTTGCCATCTATGATAATTGTTGAGGTGTCTCTTTTGAGTTATTATCTGTTCATCACTGACAGAGGCAATCATGCATTTCTAAAACTATCTGATCACATACATTGTTTATAACCAGCAATAAATTAATAAACCAAACATATTTAATAACACCAGAACCAGCAAAAATACCCTAAAGGAGAAATTAATGTGCAAATACCTTCTTAGGTAAGCTTTTTTTTTTTTACATTATTGCTTTATTTTCTTTCCAATGTGCACAGCTACCCCCATTGCCATCATCTGCTCAAGAGGGGTGACTGAGTTTAGATTATTTACAGAGTTCCACCACAGGATGCATTTCACTATACTAGTGTTTTGCTGTCACTGCCTCTAAAAAATTGCCAGATGATAGGATCATAGGAGAGGAATGGAAATGTCAGTTCATCTAGTTCATGAGAAGGTCAGTTAGATTGTAAGAAACAGAAAAAGAGACAATTTTTTTCAAAAACCCTCAAATATTAGATATTTTCAATCAGTACTAATTTTGTTTTTTTAAGTACTAATTTTGAAATATGTTCTTAGATCAGAATAATGTGATCATTTAAAAAATAAGAGAACTAAGATAAAGTCATGGAGGATAAAGAGAACATTAACGAGGGAGTCATATTCTTTATATTGGTCCTAGTTGGTGCTTGATAAATAGGTGTTCTGTAAATGAATGAGTATGTAAGCAAAACAAATAATAGAGAAGAGATTTCATAAAGGTAGCCCCTAGGCCTAGATCAGGCCTACAAACTTAATAGTTTCACCAAAGAAATGTATTAAAAGCAAAATGGCCCATGTTTACAAATCAACAGATGTCATGTAAAATCTCTATCTCTTCAAAAGTTGAAAGACACAACAACATTCCTAGGAAAAAAAGAAATAAGGAGAGAACTGACTGACAAATCACAGGCCACAAATCAACCCAGGATATTTTCATATTAACTGGACTCATCTCAAGGAATAAGACCTACACATGGCCAACAAGCACACGAGAAAATGCTCTGCATCACTTGCCATCAGGGAAATATAAATCAAAACCACAATGAGATACCACCTCACACCAGTGAGAATGGGGAAAATTAACAAGGCAGGAAACAACTGGAAGAGGATGTGGAGAAGGGGGGACCCTCTTGTACTGTTGGTGGGAATGCAACCTGGTATAGCCACTCTGGAAAACTGTGTGGAGATTCCTCAAAGAGTTAAAAATAGAGCTACCCTACAACCCAGGAACTGCATTATTGGGTATTTACCCCAAAGATACAGATGCAGTGAAAAGCCGAGATACTTGCACCCCAATGTTTATAGCAGCAATGTCCACAATAGCCAAACTGTGGAAGGAGCCTTGATTTCCTTCAACAGATGAAGGAATAAAGAAGCTGTGGTCTATGTATACAATGGAATATTACTCAGCCATTAGAAATGATGAATACCCACCATTTGCTTTGACGTGGATGGAACTGGAGGGTATTATGCTGAGTGAAATAAGTCAATCAGAGAAGGACAATCATTATATGGTTTTATGCATACAGGGAATATAAATAATAGTGAAAGGGATTAAAGGGGAAAGGAGAGAAAATGAGTGGGAAAAAAATCAGAGAGGGTGACAAAACATGAGAGACTCCTAACTCTGGGAAATGAACAAGGGGTAGTGGAAGGGGAAGTGGGCGGGGGGATGGGGTGACTGGGTGACGGGCACTGAGGGGGGCACCTGACGGGATGAGCACTGGGTGTTATGCTATATGT
Organism: Canis aureus; assembly: GCF_053574225.1. Lineage (NCBI taxonomy): Eukaryota > Metazoa > Chordata > Mammalia > Carnivora > Canidae > Canis > Canis aureus. The sequence continues at coordinate 54,842,456 of NC_135621.1, forward strand.
TGGCAAGTTGAACTCCAATAAAAAAAAAAAGAAGCCACTTTGTTATCAGGATGTTATGGTTTTCCAGGCTTTGCCATTTGTGGGCTGTTTCTCTAGCAAGACAAAGTATCTGGACATTGGATACTTTTCTCCTTTCAAATACTTTTACACTCTCAGTTCCCAAGAGTTTACACATTACTTCTATTTTTCCCACCTTACTGCCATTTATTCTCAGAACTGAGTAAGTTCTTTAGACAAAGTCATGTTTCTAGTGATACCTAGTCTGTTAGTCACTTATCTGGTTGTTGGAATTTCGACTTTGTGGCACTTCCCGTTCAGAAGTGCCATGAAATATTCCAGGAAGACAGATTAGATGACAGTGTACTGTTTTCAAAACAGGAAGAACAAGAATTTGCCTGTTAACTTAATGGACTAAAGATATCTTGGCTTCGACAAATGTGTAGAAGGGATTTATGAAAAAATGAGAAAGATGGGCAAAATTAAGCTGTTCCAAAATAGATCATTCCTCCTCTTGGATTTTGTGAAAATTTGGGATAAAAAGCACATTGCTCCTCATTTGTTCATAGCAACTTCATATTAGTAGTTTATTCTCTATTGTTTGTTATATGAAGGGTTCCTTTAGTGGGAATAGGCCAATTTGAAAATTAGACTTAATCTACTATTTCTTCATGACTTTCTCTCTTTGTGGGAATCAGACAAAATTACTGCTCACTTGCTGCTAACATATACAATTCCTAGGGAAGGAAGAAAATAAGGAAGAGAATTATGCTAGACAAATCAATGGCAGCAAAGAAACCAAAGATGTTTTTAAATCAACAGGTGTCATCTCAAGAGAGAAGACCTTTTGTTGTCTGTGTTGCCACTTCCTGGGATTTGTAATGGGAGGACTATTTCTCTACCTCTATAAATAAAGTATTTGACATAGTGGATTGTTTTCTCCCTTGAAACACTTTATTTTCTTGGCATCCAGGAAGCCACACACTAGTTCTGTTTTTCCTCCTTGCTGACCATTTATTCTGTCTCCTTTGCTAGATATTTGTTCTAATGTGACCTGCAAATAACAGAATATTCAGTTTTCATACCTCTCCATTAAACTCCTTTTCTGAGTAATTTTTTTGGTTTCCGTGACTTTAATCAATCTCTATATGATGATGTGATGCAAACATAAGTTTGTTGCATCTCCATTTTCAACTCTTCCTGGAGATCCCCATTCATCTACCTCCTTGTGCACTTCTGTTCTCTACTTGCATGGCAACTAGGCACATCAAAACCAAACACTTACTTTTATGTCTTAAAATCAAAGTGCTAACACATACACACAGATAAGAATCTTCTCTACTCCACCCTGTCCCCAAAAGGAAAAGCTCTTGATTTTCTAATTTTTCATTTTCAGCCTGGTGTCTCATGACACCACCATTCTCATGGATAAGTAGGTCAACATTAAAGAATATATTTGATTCTGCTTTCTCTCAGACCCCACATGTAACTTGTTAGTAAGTACTGTCTATTCTGCCTCCAAAATAAATCTGGAATTTGACCACATCTTCACTTGGAAATCTTAAACTACTTTCTTTGGTGTGGACTCTTGGTAGAGCATCCTAACAGGTTTTCCTTTTTCCAGTGCTTCTCTAAAGTCTGGTGCCTACACTAAAGCCAGAGTTGCATTTGTAAAAATAGAAGTCATTCCCACGATTAAAAACTATCAGAGGGGCAGCCTGGGTGGCTCAGCAGTTTAGCGCTGCCTTCAGCCCAGGGTGTGATCCTGAAGACCCCGGATTGAGTCCCACGTCAGGCTCCCTGCATGGAGCCTGCTTCTCCCTCTGCCTGTGTCTCTGCCTCTGTCTCTCATAAATAAATAAATAAGATCCTAAAAAAAAATTATCAGAGAATCTCCTCTTACACTTAGGGCAAAATTTAAATCCTTTTCAATAACCTGAAAGATATGACAAGGCCACCTCTGATGTGATAATGGCTCCTAACATATAAAACCCTAGGAAAAGAAAAAAAAAAAAACACAAAAACAAGGCCTTTATATGCTTGCTAGTTTTAAAATGCAGTCTGATTTCATTCACTTCAATTATATATGCAAGTACAATTTTCATGCCATGCTGCTGAAACCTGTAGAAGATAACAAAAGGAGTCACAATAGCTAATGTTTATAGTATAACTTATACCAGGCAATGAGTTAAAAGCTTTAGAGGTATTGTATTACTTACATTCCTTGTCATCGTCCCATAAGATATAAGGATCCCTATTTTAGAGATGAGAAACCTAATGGAGGAACCTAACACTGTGCCTTTGTAGTCTATATCCATGATTTTCAGGGTAGAGCTCATCGACACTAACAAACTTCAAGGATACCCCTACTGACCCTAAAAACGCAATTAATCCAAATATTTTAGGCCCTTACAGATTAACAACATAGGGCCAATGTAAATGACGTGCAAGGCCATTTACTTATATCTGTGGTGTCCTTGCTAGTAATCTATTAGTTGTTAAATTATTAAAACTTGGTCTTCAAAACTAAAATTAGTACTTAATAGAGTTAACTGTGAATGCTAATTCAATATCCTAATGAAAAATCTGGCTTCTGCCCAGCACCTGGGAGTAATGCAAATGGCACCCTATGCATGAACACATTCAGAGAGCCAAAAGTGCCAAAACTTAGAGGGAGATACTTTTTTTTAATCAAAGCATCTTGGGCAGTGGAAGCAATGGAAGTGGTTTCAAGTAATATTATTCTTGCTTTAAATGATAAATTCTTGTTTATTTAAGCTTTCTTATTGTCAATTTAACTCTTAACAGATCCTTTGCCTAACCTTACTCTGTGCAATGATGCACATTTGAATCATTCTATCTGTGACCACAATTATATTAAGGATAGACTTTAAAACATTTACACAAAGCAAACACATATGAATCATCTACACTCCTGTCACAAAGCAAAAGGACACACATATCCCATAGTGTTTGAATTTTATCTTTATAGTGATGTTTCATTGCTATCAAGGACTTTATGTCTATGAACGAATGGGTCATGAAGAATAGCGGTCAAAAAATGACTGAGAACTTCTTTTTGAAGTTAACAACTCTACTAGCTTTGTTCTAGTGCTTCCTAATGTAGTGTGCAAGAGAAGTATGATCACAAGACCGGGCAGAGAGAGAAGTGCAACCAGAGACAGACAGATCCTCAGGTGAACTGTAGAAATATTACCCATGATACTTAAGCATTCTACATTATGTAAGTGTCAAAATTCAGCAACTGTAAGGTATTCTATTGAGTAAAACAGCAAAGAGCCTATCTTTCATTATCCTTCGTATTTTCTAAGGCAGGTTTCTGAATGATTTTACATGGAGGAGTTGCATTTTGGTTTCCTTAAGTTTTGAACTTAGGGTCAAAGTTGTTGAGGGTTGCAGCTTCTCGTGTTTGGAGCATGTTATTAAAGAGGAAAAAGAAACACACTGAATTTACTACCTTGATTCTCTATGAAGAGCAGCAAGTGCCAGTCTCAATCCTCTCTTGGACATGGCTACAGGTCTTCAAGAGGCGCTGCGCAAGGGCGTTTCTGGACACCCTGATGACTGTTCTAGCTTTCGAGGGTCAAAGGCCAACTCGACTTTTGTTTCATTCTGACAGCAGCCAAGGGGAAGGTTTGATTGCTACATTTTGTAGTTAACTCCTCAAATGAGATGAGAAAACAAGCCAGAGAAGGTGGCAATCAGTGATACTGCTCCCTGTCCAGTCTCTCACATGTGCTTTAGGATAGAAGCATATAATGCTGATTGATCAGCCTTCAGTGAAGCAAACAAAACATTCTTCTAAGGTTCTCTGTTGTGAGCGAAGCAATGCGAAGAATGACAACAAGGATGATTAATATCTAATGTGTTCCTACTATGGGTCATGGAATCTGCTTCCACACTGACTTGTTTATTATTAACAGTGAACCTGAGTAGGCAACACTATACTGTGCCCATGTTACAGATGAGGACACTAAGGCTTGCACAGAGGTTCACTGGCCATTTCTTGACTGATACACCAGCTCCTAATATTCTTCTATTCTGTAAACTTAAGCATTTCAATGTATTTTGAATTAAAAACTTACAAAGAGAGGCTTTCATTCACAGTTACTTCTTGGCTATTTTTAGGGTCAGCTCAAAGGAAACTAGTATTTAGAGTAATGGAGGTACAAGACATTTTTTTAAATATTTTAAGAAATTTATTTTTTTCCAAAGATTTTATTTATTCATGAGAGACAGAGAGAGAGAGAGAGAGGCAGAGACATAGGCAGAGAGAGAAGCAGGCTCCATGCAGGGAGCCCAATGCAGGACTCAATCCTGGTGCTCCAGGATCATGCCCTGAGTCGAAGGCAAATGTGGTTAACCGCTGAGCCACCAAGGCATCCCAAGAAATTTATTTTCTATTTTTAAAAATTTCCTTATTACTTTTACTGGCATTATTGAATCAGTTTTCCATATTCCTGTATGGTAACAGAAATGTTTATATTAAAAAAAGGTATATAAAGAAAATCCCATTCTGCAGCACTTGGGTAGCTCAGTTGGTTGTGTCCAACTCTTAATTTTGCCTAGGTCATGATATGGAACCCCAGAGCCCCTGTCCAGCTCCACTCTGGGAGTGGAGCCTGCTCGAGATTCTCCCTCTCCCTCTCCAACTGCCCCTCTCATCCCTATCTTTCCTTCTCAAAAAAAAAAAAAAAAAAATCCCATTCTAATTGTATTCAATTAATTGATGAACAAATACAGTAAAATTGCAAAATGAAAAAGAACACTGCAATTATCTTAAAATACGGTTTTCTCACAAACAAAAAACAAGATTCATAATTCTGCAAATAATGTGATAATATTCTGAATTGTTGAGCACATAAAAGAAGAATGTTGGAAAAAATCACAATCATCATCTTAAACACTGCTTTACACACAAGCAAGATTTGGTGACTATGTAGAAGAGGCTCTGACATTCCTCAGGTCCATAGACTCTTGGGCTGTTTTTCTCCTATTAAATAGGATTGATTTATTGGCTAAGTTTCCCCAATAACTCCCAAGATACAGAAAACTGGCAAATCTGCATTATTTTGAGTCTCCACTAAGGTCACACTTTTTCATAGATTCAGAAACCAGAGAATTTTAAAACTTCTGCCTGTGTTAAAGCTTACTATTGTGCTCATTATCTTAGCATTCTTATTATTTTCTGTTGAGAAAGTATATCTGGAAATTCAGGTGACTAAAGAATATACACTATTTTGATGCAATGTTATTCAAGCACTAGAATTCTATCTAATGAAAAAAAAGAAAATACAGCCAAGGGACTTAAAAAAAATTATTTTATTCATGAGAGATACAGAGAGAGAGGCAAAGACATAGGCAGAGGGAAAAAGAGGTTCCCTGCAGGGAGCCCGATGTGGGGGGACTCAATCCCTGGACCTGTGATCACACCCTGAGCTGAAGGCAGATGCTCAACCACTGAGCCACCCAGGTGTCCCCAGCCAAGGGACTTACTATGTTAGTAAGAAACCAATAAACAAACAAAGCATGTGTATCTTATTGTAGGATAACATGAGACCTCAAACATATGTTTGTGAAATGTAAATAATTTATTTTAGTGAATTAAATGAAAAGGAAGTTCCTAATAATTAACATGCCTACAGTCATCTCTCTGTATATGGGAGTTCAAGAAACATTTCCATTTGTGGGAGTGTGCTCACTGGAAATAATGGGCACTGCCTTTGGACAGGATTTACTTATAATCTGACTGGTTCAGAGATGTACTTGTTCCCTAAAGAGGTGGCTTCCCTCATGTGTTTTCTATTACCATTTCTAGAGTTCCACAACATCTGGCTTAGGACTATAAAAGTGATATGCTATTCAATTATCAGCCTAATGGTGGGGCTGAGAGACACTGAATTTCAGCCAGCCATTTCTGTTTGATGATAGGGGCTGGGAGAGTAGGTGTACAAGCACATACATGAAATAAACTTTCTTTTCTACTCAGTTGGAATAAATTATAACATGTTTGGGCAAATACATGCATAACTATTTTCAGGACTGATTTGAGGCCATAATGGATTTTAGAAAGCCCACCTCAAACAGAGAATGGACTTCATTATTCTATTCTCTCAGTTTTTATGTTTGTTTTTGTTGTTTTTGTTGTTGTTGTTTGTTTGTTTTTACCTATGTTTTAAAGTACTGAGTTCTTAGGAGACTTCAGCTATTTTTTAAAATGGTTAATATATATAAATTCACGGAGTGATAGAAAGGCTGTTCCTAAGTCTTGAATAAAACCAGGTTGACACAGGAGAAGTTATGGAAAGAGGTATTTCCAATTATTAATAAGCATGACTGCCTCTCATGGGAGAGGCAATTAAAAATTATTTGCATTTTATTTTATTTTTCCATGTCTTTCTTGATATTTTCAAAGTTTTCCAGTAAAGTTTTCCAGTAATGTTAAAGGGTAATACATTTTGGCTATTTCATATTTGCATATTCATCTATTATAGATAAAGGACTTTATTTTGGGGGACTCCAAGGTGGCTAAGTTGGTTAAGCAACTGACCCTTGATTTTAGCTCAGGTTAGGATCTCAGGATCATGGGATCAAGACCTCATTGGGTTCCATACTCAGTGTAGCGGCATCTGCTTGGGATTTTTTTCTCTCCCTCTCCCTCCATCCCTCCCCCGCTTGCATGCATATGCATGCACTCTCTCTCTCTCTCTCAATAAATTAAAAAAAAAAACAAAAAAAACCTAACTAAATAAATAAATAATCTTAAAAAAAAAGATTTGATTTTTCCTTCTTGGCTTATCTCTCTGCCTCTGTTTGGTAAATTTGACAAAAATAATAATAAATGCATACTTCATTCAGTACCAAGCTTTTTCTCTTTCAGGGAACTTCTAATGGGGAGCCCAGGTCCTTCTGCTTTTCAAAGGTTCTGCTCCATGAATGCATCTTGCCCAAGGTCCATCACTCATGTTGTCTGGCAGCTAGGCTTACCTAACCAGCATCCAGTTAGCAGGCATATGTGACTCTCACAATTAAGCCATGCTACCCAAAATAGTCTTTGTCTGCTTAGGTTTTTTGAAAACCTGTATATTCTGCAAAAACTTGCACTATCCCAAATCCATGTAACTATGTACCCAGAGCACTTGAAGAAACATCAGTAATCCTAAATAAAAATTCTATCATTGAAAGACATTTAATTTTTAATAAATGTACTAAAGAATAGGTCTTTAATTAAAATTAAAAGGTGAAATGTTGTTTGATGGACAGTAGTCTGGGAAAGAATTGAGGATTCTTTGGATCCATGAGCAAAGTGCATGAATGCCAGGGAGAACAGTTCAACCAACACTATAAACCAGGATTTATGGCCTGTATCCCAAGGAAGAATAAAGGTTGAATGGGCAAGTGTATCTGGCTCCTCCACTGCTGTTGTCTTGACCTGTTTGCATACTTTGCATACAGGTACTAATACTTGCTGGTGCAAAATATTAACATGCCATGAAAAAGATCACAAATGAGAGATGCAATGTGACTCTCTACTACATTGACATATTTCCTATATTCCAAGCATGTCTAAGCTTTCCCAGGTTACAGAAATGGGATATGTAGCGGGAGAGACTAAATCAAAAAGGATATTTGTTTCTGTATCTGTCCTCTCCCCTTTTTTTAAATTCTCAAGTTATTTAGAACCCTAGAAGGAAAAAGAGTGCTATGAAGGTCAGGGTTCAGAAACCCAATAACTTACATAAGTATAATAAAGAATAAAGTTGGGGCATATTTAAAAATACATAGGTTTGTTCTTATAGTGGATATAAGAAACGCAAAACATGGATAAAGCTTTTGGCCTTAAGTAAGACCAAAAAGCATCAATGCCTGGACAACAAGATAAGATCCTCATTAGTAAAATCACAAGAACACTGTTTCCAGGTAAAATGGCATTAAGAAGCTTTCTTTGCACTTAAATTGGAAAAAAAACAAACAACTTTGTAAAAAATGGAACTCAGGACATGCTAATCCCAAAATATATCACCTTGGCATACTGAATATCTCAAGCAGAAAGAATCTGAAAAGTGACGTGTGTGGGAAGGACTTTCTGACCTTCCCTTGAAGCAGGCCATAAAACCTCCTATGAAAGGTGCCCTCCCTGTAACTAGAGGAAAGAAGTATCCTTATCTCTGAATCAAAGAATACAGAGGAATATGAATGAACAGGCCTTGCCAAGTGTCCCTCAATTTACTATACTTAGCTCATATTCTTTATCCTATCATATCTTTCCACAAATTTCCATTCCTTATCAAATCTAGCATAAAAACATTCAGGTTTAACCATTTCTTCCAATGTTCAAAGACTTCAGCATCACATAAAACTTACCTTATATAATGTTTATGCTTTTTACTATATTTGTCTGCCTTTAGTTATGGGATCTCCACTGAATACTTAAAAGGGTAGAGTAACAAGATACTTTCTTACCCAATGTCAACAGGAACAAATGAGATTCTGTTTGAAATCTATAAATTTATCAATAAGTTTATTAGAATGTTAGAATTCTGAATACTGATACTTTTTTTTAAAGTGTGTGTTGGGCAAAGAGGAATGTTTTGCAAAGTAAGAAGTATATGTTTTATAAAACTTGTAGAAACTGAAGATACGAATATTATCTCGGAAGTGTGTAGATGACAGGTCTACAATTGATTATTCATGCACAATGCTTTGTAATTGTTTCAAAATAAAATTCCAGGGTAATGAGTTTGGCAAACTGCACTGAGAAGTGCTCTAAGGCTGAAATATTGCAATCTTTTCCCAAATCTAAGAAAAGTAAATTGACTAGCGTAATATCTCAAATTTAAACTTTCTTCCATGATTTTTTTCAATATCTCCAGTCCTATTACCATATTTTCCTCCCATTTGGTACCAAGCATTTTGCTTAGCCTTTCAGATTCATCTTTTGCCTTAAATTTGATAAGATGCTTATTTATACTAATGAGTTTTATGCTACCAAAATCAGAATATTTTTTAAAATCCATTTGTTTTATTTATTCATTTTTTTAATTTTTATTTATTTATGATAGTCACACAGAGAGAGAGAGAGAGGCAGAGACATAGGCAGAGGGAGAAGCAGACTCCATGCACCGGGAGCCTGACATGGGATTCGATCCCAGGTCTTCAGGATCACACCCTGGGCCAAAGGTAGGCACTAAACCGCTGCACCACCCAGGGATCCCCTAAATCCATTTGTTTTAGATGGAAAGTCCTGCTAGTAAAAATATTCTTAATGTATATGATTCAATCAAATATTGACTTTGGTAGTGATTTGAAAAGTCACTGCTGAAGACCAAAAATAACTGTAAGAGAATCAGAAAATGAGGTTATGGCTTCTGCTTGGAGCTACAAATGAATGCCTTGAGAAACAATGTGATGACTGAGGACTTGGCTTCCTCACTGGTGAGGGAGAAGATGAGGGGCAGGGGAGGCCCTTGAGTGATTTATAAAACAGAATCTCTAAGATTCCTTCCAACTCAAAAAGTTTGATTATTCCATTCCTTCCATAGCATGACTCATGGTACCCCAATGAGACTAGACAGAAGGCAGCTGGGCCCTGATCTGACAAATCTTTAATTGGTTCCATCAAATGGCAGATGAAAGGCAAAGGCACAGAGGAGAATGGAGCAATTCTTCCATATGGATGCCTTCCTGGGGTAGGGGAGTTCTCTCAAGAGCTCATGATTAATATGGTGATTCCTTACCAAAAAAAAAAAAAAAAAAAAAAAAATCTCATTTAAAAGTGACTTAGGCAATCAAAGGACAATCATCATATGATTTCACTCATATGTGGAATATAAGAAATAGTGAAAGGGACTATAAGGGAAAGGAGGAAAACTGAATGGGGAAAAGTTAGAGAGGAGGACAAACCATGAGAGATCCCTAACTCTGGGAAATAAAGGGTTGTATAAGGAGAGAAGGGTGGGGGGATGGGGTGACTAGGTGACAGGCAAGAAGGAGAGCATTTGATGGGATAAGCACTGGTGTTATACTATATGTTGGCTTTATTTATTTTTTTATTTTAAAGATTTATTTATTTATTTACTTATGAGAGAGAGAGAGAGAGAGAGAGAGAGAGGCAGAGACACAGGAGGAGGGAGGAGCAGGCTCCATGCCGGGACCCCGACGTGGGATTTGATCCTGGGACTCCAGGATCGCGCCCCGGGCCAAAGGCAGGTGCCAAACCGCTGAGCCACCCAGGGATCCCCTATATGTTGGCTTTAATTGAACTTAAATTAAAAAAAAAAAAAAGGTTACTTAGATCACAACCAGAGTGATTTTTCCAATATCCTTTCCTGATATTTCAATATCTTGTTGCTATATTCAAAACTGGGAAAAATCATGCAAACTCATGAGAGCCTTCTCACTTCCTGAAAATCCTAGCTCAGATTATTTGCTTCTAGGAAGGTGACTTCTCTTCCCCTGTTGGCCTGGGGATGAAGGAGGGGTAAAAATCCTAGCAGACTAAACTGAACATTTGACAAAAGAAAACAGTTCAACCTTGGACCTGCCTACAACAGTCTCCTTTTATTCTGATTGGATCTGTGGAAAATAATAACCCTGAGGAACTCAGAGAAGCATTGTTTATCTTCTTTTATCTATTGCTCTGTTTAGAAAATAAAATTAATCTGCAGCAGAAAAAAAGTAAGCACAACAGGCATTTGCTATAGTACCAAGGGATCAAAGTTACAGAGCCTTCATATCTTTATTTTTTATTTTTTTTTACAATCTGAATTACTAAACCCATTAATTAAGAAGTATAGAAACAAGAGAAACTAATATTTATGGGAAACTTTAAAAATAGCAGTATAACTAATACATAACATTATATTTGTTTCAAGTGTACAACATAATGATTCCATATTTATATACACTGCAAAATGGTCATAATAGTAAGTCTAGTTATAGTCTGTCACCATAGCAAATCACAAATTGTGTGTGTGTGTGTGTGTGTGTGTGTGTGTATAATGAGAACTTTTAGGATTTACTCTCTTGGCAACTTTCAAGTATGCACTAAAATATTATTGACTATAGTCAGTGTGCTGTACATTATATCCCCATGACTTATTCATTTTATAATTGGAAATTTGTACCTCTTGACCCCTTTCATCCATTTCACCTAATGCTCAACCCTGTCTCTCAACAACCACTGTTTTCTATACCTATGAATTTTGTTTCATTGTGTTTTGTTTTGACATCTGCAGTGATTCTCTCTCTCTTTTTTTTTTTTTTTTTGCAGTGATTCTCTTGTAGGCAATGTATAGATGTATTGTTTTTCTAGCCATTTTGCTACTCTATGTCTTTTGTTTGGAGAATTTAGTCCATTTACATTTAAAGTGATGATTGATAGGTATGTATTTATTGCCATTTTGTTGTTTTGTAGTTCCTCTCTGTTCCTTTCATCCTCTATTCTCTTCCATTATGATTTGATTACTTTTGTCAGTGTTATGTTTAGATTATATTCTTACTATCTTTTGTGTACTATAGGTTTTTGCTTTGTGGTTACCATAAGACTTACACATATCATATGCATATGTATGTGTGTGTGTGTGTGTGTGTTGCATATTTTAAGTTGATAGGATCTTTATATAAATATATTCTAAACTGCAATTTTAAGTCCCCCAGCACATTTTGTTTTTGTTGTCAAATTTTATATCTTTTTAATTTTATATATCCCCTAACAATCATAATAGCTGTTTTTACTACTTTTGCTTTTTACCCTTCATACTAGCTTTGTAAGTGGTTAATCCATAACTTTACTATATATTTACTTTTACTAGTGAGGTTTACACATGTATATTATCTTATTAGTAATTATTTAGTAATAATTAATATTACTTAGAAGTAATTTTAAATGCTTATAAGTAATTACTAATATTGTTACTTATAATTACTTCTAAGTAATATTACTTATTACTAATTAGTACTCTTTCTTTTCAACTTAAAGAAGTCATTTTAATGAATCTTATAAGGCTGATTTAGTGCTGGTGTAGTATGACGAAGTCCTTTAGTTTGTCTGGAAAACTGTCATTCCTTCAATTCTAAATGATAAACTTGCTGGGTAGAGTATTCTTGGTTGGAAGTTGTTCTGTTTTTGTTTCAGCATGCTTCCTTCTGCCCTTTAAAGCTTTTGCTTAAAAAAAAAATCTGCTGATAGTCTTAAGGAGTTTCCGTTGTATGTAATAGTGAGTTGTTTTTCTCTTGTTGCTTTTAAGATTCTCTAACTTTAAGTTTTGACATTTTAATTGTAATATTTATGCCTTGGTGTGGATCTCTTTGGCTTTATTTTATTTTGAGCATTCTGGACTTTCTGGATCTGGAAGTCTGTTTTCTTCTCCAGGTTAGGAAATTTTTCAGCCATTATTATTTTTTTTTTTTCAAATAAGTTACCTGCCCCCTTTTCTCTTTCCTTTCTTTCTGGGGTCCAGTTATGCTAATGTTCATCTTGCTTGATATAGTCCTTTATTTCCCTTAAGCTTTCTCTATTATTAAAATTGTTTATGTTTTTTGCTACTCTGTTTGGGTGAGTTCCACTGCTCTTTTTTTCTTCTGCTTCATTCAGTCTTAAATCCCTCCAGTATATAATTTTTCAGCTCAGTTATTGTATTCTTCCACTCTGTAACTTCTGTTTGGTACTTTTCCTATATTTTGTATCTCTTTGTTGAAGTTTTTAATGTTTTTATCCATTCTTCTCCCAAGTTTGGTGAGTATCTTTATGACCATTACTTTGAACTCTTTATCAGGTCAATTACCTATTTCTGTTTCATTTTTTTCCCTGAGATTTTATCTTGTTCTTTTGTTTGAAACATATTCCTCTGTTTCCTCATTTTGCTTGACTTTCTGCCTTTCTTCCAATGTCTTAGGTGTAACAGTTACTTCTTACAGCCTTTAAGGAGTTGTCTAGTGTAGGATATGAACCTTGTTGTTCAATCAATCCTGTTCTAGCTCTTGAATCTTTTTAATTGTCTAAGAAGACTGGTTTACTTTTGTAGGTCCCAGTTGAGAGAATGCCAAGACCTTCCATAGTTCCAAAGAGTGTGATCTTGGTCAGATCCTAATTTCAGACTGGAGTCAGACCATCAGATCACAAGTTTAAGGTATAGAAACATATACATAGTCATAAACACCATGTGATCACAGTCATAAACACTGTTTGGCTCCAGACCAGGTGGTCTGGGGGTGTTTCCTAGGCAACACTGCAAGAATTGGGACACTAGATGAGTGTATAGGCTCATTTCTGGGAGGTATGGATGAGCTGTAGCTATACCGAGGAAGAACACAAGATGGTGTCTCTTGGCCTATGTTCTGTGAGAGTACATTTGTAGCCTCTAGGTGTGTGGCAAACCTGACTGAAGCCTGCCCCTTCGTGCTGAAGCTCCAAGGTAAATAAATAGGGCTTTATCAAGGGAAAACCAGAGTTGTCTTCAGTCCACTGTCTGTGCAGTGCCCTGGGGGTTGCAGCCTGCCAAGAACTGCCTCTCTAATTGTTACAGCCACATGGGACTCAGAACACAAGCCCACCAGAGCTAGACAATCAAAGAGAGTCCTTTGTGTGGTCTGTGTGTACTCTCCAGCTTTAGTAAGGTGGCTAAGTGTGCCCGTGGGTTTTCAGAGGGTAGCTAGAAGTGTGGGGGTAAGGTACACCTACGAACTTTAGCAGGGCAGTGGGAAATTGCAGAAACTGTGTGAGCTTGTATGCACTAACTAGGTAGAGGCGGAGTGCAAAAATGGCACATGTCAGCATCTTCTTCCAAGACAGTTCCAGCAGAACCCTGCCTCTCCAGCAGATTCTGTAAGATTAGCAAGTGTAACTCCTTCACAAATAGTTTAGACACTTTGCAACCTGCCACTTTTACACTAGGTCCCAAGTCGGAGTGGGAGCCCTTTAAAAGTGGTATGTCAGTTCCTTATAGCCTTTTAGTCTCTAGAACCAAGCCCTGCTGTCTTTCAAAGCTAGATGATCTGGGGGCTCATCTCTCTAGTACTGGTCCCAAGGATTGGGGTCCCTGCTGTGGGGCACAAGACCCTCACTCTTTAGGGAGAAGCTTTTGCTCTGTGAGAGCCATCTTGACTGAAGGGTGCCCTACCATGGATGATGTCTCCTACCATCTTGAGGTGGCCCTTTTCTCCTTTGCTGTGCAGGAGCTGGTGAGCTAGTCTTTAGGTCTTTTTCAGAGGGAGCTGATCCATTATAGTCAGAATGCTGTAGGATGAGGCGAATTCAGGATCTTCCTATGGTGCCATCTTGAACTGCTTCCTACCAGGAAACTTGATCTTTGTTGTATCAGCCATAATCTCTTCCAAAGCTTTTTTTTTTTTTTTTTTTTTAATTTATAAACAAAACTATGCTGAAATGATAAAGTATGATGAACTGTTTTCAATGATAAACAGCAGTTTATGTTGCCAGTCTAATAAATTTGAATAAGGACCTAGTGAAAACACAGAGTAGGGGTGGAAAAACAAAACAAAACAAAAAAAAAACAAAAAAAAACAAAAAGAGGAAAACCCTGGGAACCATAAACAACAAAGCTGAATTTCCTATGCCATAGTGCCCCCTACTGGGAGGTCTTAGAAGTGGTGTCTTCCATAGAGCAAAGTAGTTTCCTCTGACAGGCTGCAAAAAGGGGATTTGCGTTTTGAACAACAGAAGTCACTTAAATGAAAGGAATGTATGCATATTATTTTCATGTGTTTCTTTTTACATAACCATGAGTGGGAGGAGGGGATAGGATAGGATTGGGTTATGCATAAAGAATCCCAGAACCCATTACAAGTAGGCCTATCCCTGGCTTCTCTACATCACTCTATGATATTTCTCAAAGCTCTTTACGCTTCAGCTACTCATCTATAAAATGAAAATAAGAATAATAACTCATATATTTATTGCAGAAGGCTACTGTAAAAACGAGATAATACATGAGAAAGAGTGCTTTGAATGCCATGGCACTAAGCAAAATGCGTATGAATGTAAGAATGAGGGTAGGTGGGACATTTCCATTAACAACTAAACTAACTTTTTGTAGAGTTATCAAAAGGTTGCCCAGGCTGGAAACACCAGATCTTGTTGCTGAGGGAGCAGATGTTCGAGGGACTCACTAGAGGCTATCTTTGATATCCATTCTGCTGCTTAGATTCTTCACATTTCAAAGACTAGAGTATTGCTTACAGAGGCTATTACCAGTTGACCAATAGAGATGGATAAAGGGTAAAGGAAATCAAGACAACTTCTTGGTTACTTTGTAATTATTAATGGCAGGATCTCCAGTCTCCTGTTAAGTCTGCAGACCAGCAGCATCTGCCTTACCCGGGAGCTTGTTAGAAATATAGAACTTCTGGGGCACCTGGGTGACTCAGTCAGTTAGGCATCTATCTGCCTTCGGCTTGGGTCATGATCCCAGGTCCCAGGATTGAGCTCCATATAGACTCTCTGCTCCATGGAGAGCTTGCTTCTCCCTCTCCCTCTGCATCTGCCTGCTGTTTCCCTGGTTTGTGATCTCTTTCTCTCTCAAATAAATAAACAAAAACTAAAAAAAAAAAAACAAAAGAAAAAAAAGAAATATAGAACTTCCTATTTTATCCCAGACCTAAATCAGAGCCTGCATTTTGACAATCTCTCCAGGTAATTCTTATACACATTCAACTTTAAGAAACCACTCCAGCCTGTTTAAGCTATAAACTTTCTTTCTGGCTATATATCATTGATGTCTAGGAAGTATATACAAAAAAAATATTTTTGAAGTTGGCCTCATTTTTTTATTTTTTAAAAATACTTTATTTATTTAACAGAGAAAGAGAACACAAGCAGGGGGAGGAACAGAGGGAGAGGGAGAAGCAGGCTCTCCATGGAGCAGGGAGCCTATGTGGGGCTTCATCCTAGGACCTTAGGATCATGACACAAGCCAAAGGCAAAAGGTTTAAATGACTGAGACACCCACGTGACCCTTGGCCTT
Organism: Canis aureus; assembly: GCF_053574225.1. Taxonomy (NCBI): domain Eukaryota; kingdom Metazoa; phylum Chordata; class Mammalia; order Carnivora; family Canidae; genus Canis; species Canis aureus. The sequence continues at coordinate 54,858,457 of NC_135621.1, forward strand.
ATTTTAACAATACACTGGCAAGTACCTGTAAAAATGAAATTGGAAAAAAGAAACTGTGGCTAAGGATAATTCATTTTTATGAGGCTCAAAAGAAACTATAATAAAATGATGTTTTATTTATTTTTTTTTAATTTTTTAAAATTATTATTTATTTATGATAGGCAGACAGTGAGAGAGAGAGGCAGAGACACAGGCAGAGGGAGAAGCAGGCTCCATGCACCGGGAGCCCGACGTGGGATTCGATCCTGGGTCTCCAGGATCGCGACCTGGGCCAAAGGCAGGCGCTAAACCACTGCGCCACCCAGGGATTCCAATAAAATGATGTTTTAAACATAACATTGTATTTCTTAAACAATTTTTACGACTTTTTAGTACTAATTTTAAGAAATTCTATGTATTAGTAATAACACATACATATTTTATATTTGCTTTTATTACCTGAGTTGATAGAATTTTAAAATGCAAAGTAATTAGAAGAGATTTCAGGGAGTAGACTCAAGTCAAGTCATATTTTTGAAAAATCTAGTAAAGCTGAGGCTTTCATTTAAAACACAATGCACTTGATCCATAAGATGTTCTGAATTGTTGGAACTGGAAAAACATTGTAGTAGCATCAATTAGGGCCAGAGTTCTTCTCCAGGCACAATTTTACAGTGAACCAAATATGGGAGATGAGTGGACAGTTGCAAGAAAGGGATCTATTCCCTTTTACATCTCCTGTGTTCCACCTGTCACCCCTCAGCCACCCTCCACCCTCTGCCTTTTTCTTCTTCTTTTTTAAAAGATTTTATTTATTTATTCATGAGAGACACACAGAGAGAGGCAGAGACACAGGCAGAGCGAGAAGCAGGCTCCATGCAGGGAGCCCAACGTTGGGGCTCAATCCCCGGTCACCAGGATCACACTCCCGGCTGAAGGCAGCGCTAAAGTGCTGAGCCACCCAGGCTGCCCCTCTGCCTTTTTCCTTTAGGTATTTTATACTATAGCTGTTCTGTGAACTCTAAATCCAGTGGTACACCTAGGACACCTCTGTTATTTGGTGAGGGAAGCCATCTGATTAAACCAATGCACAGTAAAGTGTGTGGATTCTAACAGTTTTCTTTAATCTCCCCAGGCGAACCACTCAATTTTTAGGTGGGTGAATTCATATACCTAAGTGAAAAGCCCATTAGCAGAACTTCATGCAATTTAAGAAGTAGCGAGTTTTGGGTGTGCCTGGGTAGCTCAGTTGGGTAAGCATCTGACTGTTGAGATTTTGGCTCATGTCATTATTTGGGTCCTGAGATAGAGCCCCACACTAGACTCTCCTGGGCATGAAGCCTGCTTGAGATTCTCTCTCTTCCTCTCTCTCTCTCTCCTCTCTGTCTGTCTGTCCATGTCTCTCTCAAAAAAAGAAAGTAATGAGTTTTAGGTTTGATGTAGGAGAGATTTCAGGATCCAGGCACCTCCTAGGGCCCACTGAACGTGTTCAATCTTCTATAGCTTATTTTCTACTATCACATCACATGCACATGTGATGCCCATGGGTTATTGTCTCATAGAAGAGTATAAATCCCTAAAAGTATGGATTTCAGAATTTGTATAATTACTTTCTCTGAACTAACCATTAGGAATATTTTTTTTTTAAATGTTTCCTGGCACTTAAGTTAGACACTGATGGTCAAGCAATGGCCTGAGGAGAGGATCTTAGTAGTACAAGAATTCTGTTTGCTTTGCCAGTGGGAAGATCTTTAGTAAGGGAATAGGAGCTTTTAGCCTTAAAGTCCAGGGGTTCTGATCTGTCCATTTCATTGAACAGAGCTCAGCATAGGCACAGAAGAGCATCTCTCTTAGGCTCCCTATATTGATACACTCTTTTTCTTGTTGAAAGCTTCATTTCCAGATATACTTGACAAATGTTCTACTCCAGAATAAGACCTCTTCCCCAATTTACTATGCAAAGAAGGGGAGCTTTCAGAAAAAGAAGATACAGTGTGTGTGATATTTTCTAGCCTTGTATCCTTTTTTAAAAATATTTATTTATTCGTGAGAGACACAGAGAAAGAGGCAGAGACATAGGCAGAGGGAGAAGCAGACTCCCTGCAGGGAGCCTGATGTGGGACTCGATTCCAGGACCACCGTAATGTGGTAGAATGAATGTAAATTCAAGCAGTCACACTCCAGAGCCTATACTTTTTCATGTTAATTCTCCTCCTCTAATACCTTTGCAATCCCTAGTTTTGATTTCATATCATGTTTTCTCAATGTTTTCTGCTTTCTATAAAATCTTGATACTTCTGGCAATAAGTCTTTAAATAATGGTTCCACATCTACTGGGAGGAGAGATGATGGGAAGACTACCATAAAACACAACAGAACTTTCAAGAGAAGACACAGTCATAAATTCAATCTACTAAATAAAGGAAGAAACAGTGAAGAAAAAGTTAACCCCTTGGGGGAAAAATATATACTTTAAAAATCTGTATGGATCTCCTGTGAAAAAGAAAAAAATGTTAAATAATTTTTTAAAAAGATTTTATTCATTTATTCATGAGACACACACACACACACACAGAGGCAGAGACACAGGCAGAGGGAGAAGCAGGCTCCATGCAGGGAGCCTGACGGGACTCGACCCCGGGTCTACAGGATCGGGGCCTGGGCTAAAGGCGGCGCTAAACCACTGAGCCACCGGGGCTGCCCATAAAAATGGTTTTAATTGTCATTTCCAAAATGTTGTTCCTCAACACTTGGGGATTTTTATGATAGAACCTAAATCCCATATTTTTTGAATGACCTCTATTTTTCAACAAGAAACTCCATCTTTGCACGAATTTCATTATTTGACTCTGCAGTCAAGAGGATCTCTCATGGCCACATCTAGCTAGATATATGTAGGGGTCTGAGTGGAAAGGCAGGTCAGGAAACTTATACTCATTTTAAACTAGTGCCCTGTCAGGTATTATGTATGTCCACACACATAATCAATAACTTCTGGTTCGGCCTTTCCATTGAATACAGAGAGAGCACGATCACACAATCTATTTCCTTTGGTTCTTATCTGATGACTAATTCTGTTCCATGCACCTTTGGAACCATTAGCTAAAAGAACTAATGTATTATGGAAGGGTGGTACACTAACTGGGCTATATGCCCAAGTCTCAGACCCAACTTTAACCCATGTAGCATTCTTTTTTCATAGTGAATGTGTAAAGTTCGATTTGCACATTGATTGATCACACCAGGAAATGGGAAGACCTCACCTCACAATCTTTTTTAAAAGCTGTATTATTTATTTGAGAGAGAGAGAGAATGAAAGAAAAAAAATGGGGAGCAAGAGGGTGAACCAGATTCTCTACTGAGCAGGATGCTCAATGTGGGGCTTGATCCCAGGACCCTGGGGTCACGACTTGAGCCAAAAGCAGATTCTTAACCAACTGAGCCACTTAGGCACCCTCACCTCACAATCTTGAAAACTGATAGTGCCTCTGCCATCACCTCTGGATATGATGAAAAGGGAGCTCATTTCCTGCACATACTATAATAAGTCTATGGATATTATCCATCACATATCTTTTAAAAATTACTCAATTCCCCATTTTTAATTATTAAACTGCTATGGGCTCTATATTCTAATCTGTCCAATGATGGGGAAAACTAGATAGTTTCTATAATCCCCGTATGTCTATAAAGCTAAAAGATTTACTTATAAAAGCATGTGTAACATTTTCTTTCTTTGCCCCAAGATATCTTTAAAGGTTTTATAAACTAGTCTCCTTTGAACATTTCTGTCATCAACCTGCCACTTTTCTGTTCAGAAATGTATAATGACTTTTCACAGGAAATTATACCATTATCCCCTCTGCATATCTAAACTACCCATCCTTCAAGACACAAATAAAATTCTGTCTCAGATCACTGTCTTCAACCTCACTGATGTTACTCCTCTCCTAAAGACGATAGCCTTTATTCTCTGTATACAGTGTGTGCTTCATCATATTCTCACTTGCATTATTTTCTCATTATTTTTATGTTTGTCTTATGCAACTAAATTATATGCTGAATAAAGACAGTGGACTCAATAAATACTTGTTGCCCTTTCCATATTTATTCAATAAGTGTTTTCATTACCTATGTGTCAATCTGGGAAATGTAAGAATAAATAAAATACAATCCTAGCCCTCCAAGATTGCGCTATCTAAAATGGTAAAGTCTTGCCAGAACTGGGTGAAATTGTTCCAAAGGCCACTGTGAAGAATGCAAATCAGAGTCTACAACAGATGAATGCAAGAATTTCTAAGTAGTAATGAGCGTCTGGTTGAGGTTGTGCCTGGCACAAGATCATGCTAATAAAGAATATTTATTGAGCCTTCCCTATGTGCACAGAATGTGTTCTTTAATTTAGTCCTTACAACAACTCTGGGCACTGTTTCCATCTTCATTTCATCAATGAGAGAAATGTAGCTGAGAAGGCAAGTGCTTGCCCAAGGTTGCATAACCTCGGTGAGAGAGCCAGGCTCAGAGAAGCAGTCTCACTTTGAGCAGGCTTTAACCATTCTGCACTACTTCCTCTGCAAAACTGTTGCTCTCTAAGTGTCTTACTGAATAGACAGATCAGAGAGCATGCATTAAGAGTGAAAAATCCACTCTTCAGTAGGCTTCAAAATCCAAGGTCTCTGAAATTCTGGACCAACATAAATTGTGTGTGTGTGTGTGTGTGTGTGTGTGTGTTGTGTGTAAATAATTTACAGTCCACATTGTGCTTCTCTTTTCCCCTCCTTCCCCAGTAGCTAGAACTAATCAGAAGAAATGCTTTATGCCTCTTCAAGTCAATAGCTTTGAGGAAGGGGGAGAGAGAGAGAGAGTGAGGTTCCTCCATCAGCTTGATCTTTGTGTTTGTATAATCTTAATCTGATCATACCTTTTCAGAACAATATGCATAGAATGTGGAGACTAAATTGAAACTACTGACACAAAAATTGAGCGTAGAAAGAAAAAAATGTCAACACGTGGCAGGTTCTGGAGTGGTATTCCAGCTTATCTTTGTTTGGGGTTGGGGTGGGATGTTGTTTATGGATGTGCTTGAGTCTGGTGCATGCCAAAGCCAAAAAGGCAGCTTTCCCCTTCATTTTTCTCCTATATAATCTCCATTTGGTCCCCAAATGCTTACCCCTCCCCGCCAAATGCTGTAAAAATCTGTCTTTTGATATCACAGATGGAAAAGACTTATTAGCTCATGAAGCTCACCCTGCCTCAGGAGAGAAGCAATGCACCAAATACCATCCACCCCACCCTTTGAGTTTCAAAGCCTAGTAGATGTTCTGACCAAATCTGTTCATCCTTCTATACTCATATAACCTCCAGTGATTAACAGCAATAACAAAAATAAATTCGTCTTGTCTCTGGCTCCTCACATTCTTGGGAATAATCCTCTCCTGCAAAGGAAGCATGTTTTTCCTGCTATGCTCTTAAGTAGTGCCACAGGGTAGAAGGAAGTGGCCATTTGTTTTTCCTGGTTATCACTAGGCTTTCCAGTCCCAAAATAAGAATAAAGAGATGCACTTAATTAAGTATCTTCTCCTTTCTTTGGGGCAGCATCATCCAAAACAGTTTAAACCTTCAAAATAATAGATAACTACTCTTGAGCTAAAGGTTTTAAGATTTTTTTTTTTAATTTATTCACTTGTGAGAGAGAAAGAGCAGGAGAGAGGGTTAGAAGAAGAGGGAGAAGCAGACTCCCCACTGAGCAGGGAGCCCAACACAGGGCTCAATCTCAGGACTCTGGGATCATGACTGGAGCCAAAGGCAGACATCTAATAGACTGAGCCACAGGGTAAGGGTTTTAAAGAACACTGGACTCGTAATAAGAAATTTTCTTGCTGATCTTATTTCTGCTACCATCAACTTACTGGGTTTTATAGACTTCAGATTCCCAGATGATGAAATTTTAAGTTCATCACAATAGTTGCATGTAAGAGAATGTAGAATACTGTGTCAACATATGAAACAATGACATTTGCTATTAGATGGAATTATATGTTATAGGACAGATATGATTAGGCAATTCCTTATAATTGCATAAATCTTTTCTTCACAGATTTTTTAACATGTTACTCTTGAAAAATATCAATTATTCCTTCATTAGTTATAGTCTAGAGTCTCCAAGTCTCCCTCCATTCTGGCTTCAAATGCCTGTCCAACCTCGCTTTGACATTCCCTACATGAACCCTTTGCCAGGGCCACACTGATATCTTTACCCTATGTCTTTCCTCCCTCAGTGTCTAATCTAACACCTCTTGTCCCATCTCCTGCATCTAGACAAAGATGCAGAAGCTCCAAAATCCTATTCTTGGATTTAACAAGTAATTTTTATGGCCTCTGCCAGGCACTGAGGATAGAACAAAGGGAGAGCTAGAGTATCTCTCCAAATTACTCCATTTTCTGCCAACACACATTAGAACTTTGAGATCTCGCTGGAATTCACTTCCTCCCCAATGCTTCCCTTGCTCTCTAGCCTATACCACTCTCCTCCTCTTCAGAATTCCTATTGTTTTATTTTCTAATACACATGTGTGACATTTGTTACACCCTACCATCTATTATGAACTGGTTTTGTATATATTTGCCTCTCAGAAGTATATAGAACGCCAATGGCAAGTGTGCCATGCAAGCATGTATTTTAATATATATATGTATGTAAAACATTAACTGTAATAATTATAGATATTAAAACAATAATACAATGATAAAAGAATATCATCTAATTTTTCTAAAACTAAAAAAATGATATGTGACATACATGTTTTTCTTTTTTAAGTCTTTCTTTGAAAGAAATGCTTTCGAAAGGCATAAAGTATATAAAAATCCTTGAGTATTGTCCATCTTTTGTTGGACAAAAATCTTAAGGATTTAGATAGTGCTTTAAGCTTCTAATTTATACTTTAAATCATACTTGCTTGGAAAGTATACCAAGTTCTTCAGAATTTATTACATGGCCTGCTTGAGAGAAAAATTCAATATATACTATTGCCATTTCACAAGAGGACATTTCAGAGGTTATATGGTCTTCAAATTCCATTTTTAATTCCCATAAATATTATTTTTAAAATGCATTGATTAGGGATGCCTGGGTGGCTCAGTGGTTGAGTGTCTGTCTTTGGCTCAGGTCCTGATCTTGGTGTCCTGGGATCAAGTTCTGCATCGGGCTCCCTGCATGGAGTCTGCTTCTTCCTCTGCCTATGTCTCTGCCTCTCTCTGTGTCTCTCATGAATAAATGAATAAAATCTTTTAAAAAATGCACTGATTAAATAATATAATGTTAATAACAGTAGATATATAAACAAACTGTAAAAATTGTGAAGACAGCTTATGCTTGACTTAAGCAAAGTTCATACAGAAAATATTAAATTCAGAAACATATCTTATATATACCAGAAATGACCTACAATAAAAAATGTTATTAAAGCTCATAGATACCATTAATCTTCCCCACCACTCCCCTGTCACTTCATGACTAATAGTGAAACAGACCCATTAAACATGGCTTTCTATAAAAGAACAAACGAGTAACACAAAATACAGAGTGACAGCAAGTTTCTAGGAGTAGGGAATCTGCAGTGAATGTTAGTGTTTCTTAAAATGGAAAAAAAATAGACAATTATTATTAACTGAAGGCCTTTGGATAAAATCAGAGTAACAAGAAAGTTCACATTATAAAAATTAAATTATAATTAAAGTTATTTTTAACGCTGAAGATTAATCCATTTTCCCATTCACAGAACTCATTTCCACAAACTTTAGCAACTAGAAACAGAGGCTGCAGTGTAAAGTCTATTTTTTCATAACTTGCATGGAATTTAATCATTGTATTTTTACCTCCCTTGATTGACAAAGTGCATTATGGATTGATTGGTTGAAACAAGCTGTTTCCTGATGTGACTATCAGAAGCTGTGATAAAGATATCATTTGCTCCAACATGTCTAGTGAGCACTGCACAGGTTCTGTGGGTATTCTGATAAAGTGTGGATAATAGTGTGCATCGATTCTTCATGTCCATAGCATGTTAGGCTATAGTCTCACTAGAGGCGTGTGGAATATTAGACATAGGAATGTTGCATTTGCCATTTACATCTTGTCTTGTTTTAATGACAAGATTTTATAAATTCTAACATAAAATCAGCTAGTGGGGCAGCCCAGGTGGCTCAGTGGTTTAGCGCCGCCTTCAGCCCTGGGCGTGATCCTGGACACCTGGGATCGAGTCCTGTGTCGGGCTCCCTGCATGGGGCCTGCTTCTCCCTCTGCCTGTGTCTCTGCCTCTCTCTCTCTCTCTCTCTCTCTCTCTCTCTCTGTCTCTCATTAATAAATAAATAAAATCTCTAAAAAATTAAAATCAGCTAGTGTATAAATACACATCAGCCTCTCTAACTGTAATTAGCTATATAACATTACAAATAATCATAAATATTGACTCTGGGCTAATATTTTATTAATTAGTTGGACTGCACATTTTACATTGTTTCAAAAGGATCTCATGACATAATTCCTCACAATGTGATATGTCTAATTACTAAAAAAAATAAAAAGACAAAAATTGTTGGAGTTTATTAGTTTCATCACTGTGAATGAATTCAAATTCCCTATTCCTAGTTTTTAAAACGTTTATTCATTTATTCATTCGTAAATTCATCAATTTCTATATACAATGTGGGGCTTGAACTCACAACCCTGAGATCAAGCACCACATGCTCTACCAACTGAGCCAGCCAAATGCTCCTCTATTCCCATTTTTATCAGTGATTGTTAGTATTCATTCAACAATGTGAAAAACAAAATTGAAAATGAATAAAATGCTTTCTAATTTCCCTTAAGTCAGATTTTTGGGGAAAGAGGAGCCTACTAATATATGTGTGTGTGTGTATGTGTGCACACACATGTGTATACATGGATTAAAATTAGTATAAGAACACTTCACTACCCAAAATTACATGTAAACAATACATTCAAAGGCATATTTAATGCGAATTTTTTAAAAAAGGATTTTATGTATTTATTCATGAGACACACAGATAGAGAGAGGCAGAGACATAGGTAGAGGGAGAAACAGGCTCCATCCAGGGAGCCGCATGTGGAACTCCACCCCAGGACCCTGGGATCACAGGGCAGACACTCAAAAACAGAGCCCCTCAGATGTCCCAATTATTGTGGATTTTTAAAAATATTTTATTTGTTTGACAGAGAGAAAGAGAGTGTGCACACAAGCAAGGGGAGGGGCAGAAGGAGAAGCAGTCTCCCTGCTGGGGCTTGATCCCAGGACTCCAGTATTATGATCCCAAGACAAAGGCAGGTACTCAAATGAATGAGCCACCCTGGTGCCCCGAAGTAGATTTTTTTTAGGATTTTATTTTTCATTCGAGAGAGAGAGAGAGAGAGAGAGAGAGAGGAAGACCATGAGACAGGAGAGGGACAGAGGGACAAAGAGACACCTCATTGAGTGGGGACCCCAACATGGGGCCTGATGCCAGGACCCCAGGAGCATGACCTGAGCTGAAGGCAGGCAGATGCTCAACTGACTGAGTCACCCAGACACGCTAATGTGGATTTTTAAAATTTGAAGACTGAAGGTATCTATATATCTTTCTTTCTACATCTATCTGCATATGCTTTATCTCCTTTTATTTATCTTACAGACAGAGGATATTGGCAAAACAGAGCAACTGAAAAGTAATGAGTAGTATGGAAACACTGAAATATTAGTTTCTAAGATGAAAATGAAGGAAACATAGAAAGGATAGAGAATGAAAATCTTCATAGGACAAATCTGAGTCAGAAAACTGTAGACCAACCACAAGTAAAGTTCTTTTATTCATTCAACAAGAGTGCTCGCTTCGGCAGCGCATATACTCATTCAACAAGAATCTGTTTAGTACCTAGGATATGGCAGCTCTACCCTAGGCTCTGTGAATACCATAGTGAACCGTAAAGTCAACAACGCCTGCCCTCAAAGAGCCTGCATTCCAATGCAGGAAGATAAACAATAAACAGAATAGGCAATGTAGTAAAAGAGATGGCACTTGGTTCTATAGGGGTCAAATAAACCACTAAGGAAATAAGGAGACTGGGAAACTGTGGAAGTGAATATGCATAGAATGTGGAGTTTTGAATCATCAGGGAAGGTCTCACCGAGAAAATGAAATTTAACCAGGGAGGGAGACAGAAAGTAGGCAAGGAGAGGAAGATTGGGAATAATCGGCTGCAAGAGGTTGGGAGGAACTAAAGAGAAGGATGGCTTCTACACTCATTCACATGAGTTTGAGTTCCCTCTCTTTGTCCCAGGTGATCTCCCTGAATATTCCATTTCAGATCTCATGTCCTCTTTCATTCATTATGTAGTTAGGGATTTTTATTTTTCTTCTGTTTTAGGAGAAATATGGGAATTTCTATTGATTAAGATATGTGTGTATCTTTCTTGGAAAGTTGCACTTAACATTATTGAATGAATTGTATCTATAATGTTTACAAAGATTCATTTTGCAAACAATCCAGGAGAAAAAAAAAAGCAAACAGCTTACTTTTTTGACTGTTATATCTGAAAGGTAAAGAGGGACCTGCCCATTGAACCCATCTTAAATGAGGAAAGAGATGATGATTGAATTTCATTTCTGCCTCCAGCAATGTTTCATACAGGGCCAGAGCCATTCTTTCTTATGGCAGATGCCTAGTTGAGGGCATTCCCTCTGCACCTGCCTCTCCATCCTACCTCCAAAAGGAAGAATTAAAAAAAAAAAAAAAAAAAAAAAAAAAAAAGGCTGCATGCCCTTGATCTGCTTGAACATTTCAAACAAAAGAGATTTCACAAACAGAAAGTTGAACTGCATGTGAAAATATTTGTAAGCCGTGTAATAATCTATTGGGTAGAGAATAAAAGGGGCAGTTGAAAACCTTTTTTGCCATGTCACTGTGTTTCTTTTTATCCTAACACTTCTCATTCCCTGTTAATGTTAAAAGACTGCAAAATTTCCTGGCCTAGAGAAAGAAGTCCCCCCCACCCCTCCGTGATTTACGATAATGTCTAAAACCCTGGTATTGTGCTTGGTACTAAGGACTGCCATTCTATATTCTTCCAGGACCTGGCATTTGGCTTGGTCATAGAGATTAGCATTACTCTTGGTTCAGAAGACAAACTTCATTCTCACACAGAGGCTGATACTTGACAAATAACTTAGCAATCCAAATAATTCTAAATAAAGGTAAAAATGCTTTGGAAGCATATAGGAAGGGGCACATCACTTGCATGGTGGGGAGCAGGGAGGCAAGGCCTTCTTAAGGCAGCACCTTCTTAAGGCAGCAGCATTTGAACTGAAGCCTGGAAAATGAGTAAAATTAAAGAAATGAAGACACACTTTGAGGAAATAACTTGTGCCAAGTCTTATGGAGTGCACCTTCCAGCTATGACCAGAAGTTCCCTAGTGTATAGAGGACTGCGGAGTATCCAGATGGGGTGAAGCAGAGATGGGGCTGGTGAGGCAAAAGGCTAAGTGATCACCTTGTGGGTCCAGAGAAGAAAGACTATCCTGAAGGTAGAATGGGAGCCAGGTACTAGGCAGTGGTAAGCAGGAAAATGAAATGTCATTTTAGGAACATTACTGGCAGTTCCAGGAGTCTGCTTGAGATCCTACTGTGATGATGACCTGAACCAGGGGAGAAGCTGAAGAAGAGAAAGAAAAAAAAAAAAAAAGGATTGTTTCTCTTGCAGTCTAGGTTCATTTAGAAGACAAAATCAGTAACAGATGGGATGGAAGGAGGGAAAAGGGTCTCTGTCTTGGGCCACTGAGTGTATGCCTCCTCTTGTACCTTCCATGCAAGCAGGGATCTCCAGTGAGCCCTGGATGGGCAATTTGTACTCTCCCTGTCCAAGCACTATCACCCAGAATAATTTGGTTCCGAATCATTTCTCAACACATAGTCTCCCCTCCTGGCTGCCTTCTCTAATACACAGATGTTTTACATTAGAGGCTGCAGATCATAAATGTACATTACACATTCATCAATCATCAAAGGCTTTCACTGAGTGACTGACATAAATAAAACACCTAAGAAAGGCAGCTGTGCTCTGCAATTAGAAGGTAGTTGGTAAATAGTCAATAATTAGTGCCTTTCCAGATACATTTTGAGGAGGTTGATCATCATTTAATAGTTCTGTTCTCTTTGACTTTACAATTGCCATTAAAAAAGTGAATTTTAAGGAAGGTATATATTTGTACCCTTTGTAATTAGCTCAATAGAACAAACTCACCTACATGGTCAAGTGTGATTAGTATTATTTTTTACTCCATTATCAACTTTTATACTATAACATAGAAATTATTCTCAAATACAGGTCAAGATTCAGACATATTTTTAAATATCTGGGATGCTATAAACATGAAGGAGTTAAAATATATGTAGTAAATCCATTAATTTGCTGTTTAGTATATCTATAAATGTGTATAAAGGTATGAATAATTTATTATATTTAAGTGACAAGTACTTTGTCACATTTTAGTAATATTTTATAATTATAATCATATTTTCATTATTTTTGCTACAAAAATCTTTTGATTCTCCCTTGAAAATTTTCAAGTCAAGTCTGTAAGTAAAGATGAAATATACAATTAATGAGGGGGCTATGATTTTCTCCAAGGCTGCCATCAAATGAAGGAAACCAATGATCCCTAAGTCATGTATAGAAATCAGAGGTCCACACATGATCAATTAATTCCTCTCAGTTTCAGAACAGAGGTATAAAATCAAGGCTGAACCCCAGGCCTGAAAGGGACTCAGGCAATCAGATACATCTTTCAGAAGACATCCTCAGTAATGGGTTTTGGGTCTGGAACAGCTATTCACAGGCATCACATGATTGTCTGTCTGGCTGCGTGGCTAAACTTTCATACCCAGCAATTCAACCCTGACCTGGAATCTCATTAGATTCACCTTGGCCTACTATTAAAAGTGTTTTATGTTAATAGTACAAGTGGCATTATTATCCAAGTATCTGCTATTGACTTGGAGTACACTGTTGTTATTCTATTTCGTTACATTTTTTTCCAATTTTCCTTATTTCTTAATGTGTTTTCAGAGGGGGATAAAAGGAAGGAAGGAAGAAAGGAACAAGAAAAGGAAAAGGGAAATATTTTAAAAGAACATAAAACTTTGCATGGATATAAATAGTTGGAATAAGTTGAAAATACTTAAATTTTATTACCTATAAAATAAAAAGATTAATAGAATAATGCTCAGCCACAAAAACTACAGAACCACATCTATTCATGTCTCTTATGATATACTCTTAATAAGAATGATTTGGAAATTTCATGATTAAGGTAATGCACTTCTTTTTGAAACTTCAACTTTATTTGGTACAAATAACACTGAAATAGTCCTTTCCTGTATCCTAGTTAACACTCTTGTATTGCACCAAATAAATCTGAAATCACATAGAACAAGTGACGACACAGAACAAAGGATCAGGGCAACCTTACATTTATAATGGGAACTTATATTAGAGTGAGAGAGGAGAGATAAAAGGTTTTTTGGGGGGGATATAAAAAAGATCAAACATAGCAAAGAGAATTATCATCCTTCTACAAAAATAACAAAGCTAGAAGAGGGGATAGAAATAGATGAAGAAAATTAATATTGAAAAGGGCAGAAATATAGAAGGTATCCATGAAAAGTAGAACAAAGATAAAAACAAATCCTAGGTGATTTAATGGAAAAACAAATGTGGAGGAACCACCCCTTCCCATGACACACAGCTACACTCATGTTTAGTTTTGGGTTGACCATTAGGAGATCTCATTTAATAGTACCCCAAGGATGAGGTTCCAGCATTGTGTGATTAAAGAGTGTCTTATATAGTCCCCCACACCTTTCTGGTTAACCCATGATTCCTTTGTGCATGAACTAAAAAAGCAAGATAAAAGACTATTAAGAATGCTCAACCATCTAAGCTTGGTCCTTATTTTGCTATGGTAAATAATTATTAAGGTAATCATAATCTATCACCCAAAAAAAAGTGACACTTAAGAAAATCAAAGGTAGTACTATTTATAGTTAGCACCAGTACAACAAGAATAAATTTGCATTGCTCCAAGCAAACAGAGGCATCTGGTCACTCTAGTCAAAATAGATGAGGGTTTTTGGGGGCATCATTCTATCCCTCTGGCCTACATTTTTCTTCAGAAATATTGTGAGTGATTTCTTGTAGATGGGAGAAAATACATTAATCTGATTTATTTCAAATTCAGGAAAGTTTGCCCCCCTAAGGTGTTCATAATGTCAAAGTGCTTTAACGATGAGTTTGTACTACATTTCTACAAAGTTCACCATGATGTCTGTTGTACATTAAAAAAAAAACAAAAACAATTAATTGTGGCTTTCCACTTTGCATGCTAAAACAGCAATTTTCAATTTCATACCTGTTGTACATTTTGGTAAGATGTAATTTACATCCATCCTCCCCTCCCCCTTCATTTCTAAATGTAGCTACATTATAATATAAATTCATGCAATATTAGATCAGTGGGAAAGTAAAGCCTTTCTTTTGCCTATTAAGCAAAGAATACATCTTAGAAACACCATAAATCATGCTTGTCAGAAGATTCAAAAGAATCATTTTGTATAGTTACCTTATCTATTATTTAGAAAGCATAGACATGAAACAATATAATTCAGTTGGGCTGCATGTATCTAATTTGCATATGGCTGTCTCTTTTTAATCTGAGTTTTCACAAGATGAATATAATTAGCAAGTTTCAATTTATCTTCAAAACCACTGAACTATGTTGATTACCTCCAGGATGACATCACCCAGGCACACTAGAATATTTGGACTCTTAAAGAGAATGATTCAGTGGATTTTGTAGCTAAACAAGTGAATATTGCATGTTAAAAAGTGACAAACTAGTCATGTATGCAAGATGCATTATTCATCATGAAGGGATCAGCACCATAGAGTTATCTTATTTTCCTAAATTTTCCCCTCATGAAACAAGCAATTCTAGCAAACCACAAATGGTTTAAGTGTGGCCAGTTTATGAGTCTGTTTAAAAAAAAAAAAAAGCAATTGAACTCTTTGGAGGCACTGTATGGATATATTTTCCTGTACTTTTCCAATTTGAGCTCCCCATCCAACTTTCCTTCATATATGCTCTCAAGTTAAGAATCTTTCACATAATGTATTATCTCTGACCCACACTCTCAAAGGAGCTTATTTGGGCTAGAATGCTTGACTTTAAATGAATGATAACGAGAAACATCACACTTAACTTGTCAGCTATAAAATAAAATGTATAATTTATAAGGCAATACATTATTTATTCAGTGATACACAACTTTTAAAAATTATATGGTTCAAATGTATGGTTCTAGAATATTAGAGACTCTAATTGTACAAAGTATAACATGATAATAGACTTAATTTCCTCCCCAAATACCAGTTTGCATACCCACAGATTCTAACTACAGCCTAGAGTTTAAAAAGACAAAACATTTTTATTTATTTATTAATTTTTAAAAAGATTTTATTTATTTATTCATGAGAGACACAGAGAGAGGCAGAGACATAGGCAGAGGGAGAAGCAGGCTCCCCACAGGGACTGTGATGTGGGACTTGATCCCAGAACCCCAGGATCACGGCCTGAGCCAAAGGCAGACCTGAGCCACCCAGGCTTTCCATTTATGTATGTATGTATGTATTTATTTTTAAAAATTTATTTATGTGACAGAGAGAGTACAAGCAGGGGGAGTGACAGGCAGAAGGAGAGGGAGAAGCAGGCTCCCTACTGAGCAGGGAGGCCCATGTATGCTCCTGTTCCATGTAGGGCTCGATGCGGGACGCAATCCCAGGACCCCGAGATCATGAACTGAGCCAAAGGCTGATGCTTAACTGTCTGAGCCACCCAGGCGCCCCAAGATCAGACATTTTAATAAGAAATATGTATTACCACTGAGCAGATTATTTTTTCTAGAGAAAGACAAACCATAAGAAACTAAAATAAAATTGGTCAAGATTAGATCCAGTTTTATTAGAAATATTTTAGCATATATGGAAGCAAGCATCTGGACTTTGAATTGGCAAACTCAAGGAAAAAAATCTCATGATGATCTGCTTCTCAGTTGAAGCTAACATTTTAGTTTGATTGATACAATTTTGTTTATAGTGTTGGCTATTTGTTGGTCTGGTCTAGATTTTGTACTGAAAATACACAAGCACAGCAGAATATTTCACAACTGCTAATCAATTCAAATCGTTTATCTAAGTGCAGATGAAGGTTTGATTCGTTGATGTGCTGTTTCTCAGAGAAATGCTGGTTTGACCACAGCAAACCAGAACCACAAATATAATAAGTAACATAGCAAAAGCTGACAGGCAGATGAGCTAACAGAAGTATACTAGGCAGTTACGTAGGACACTCCTTAGACATAAAATATGTGCAAATATTTCCCCAAATCTCCTCACCATTTTCAGTTCTATATGAAACTGTGCTTTAGCCTCTACACTGAGGGTACACTCCTCTTACTTAAATGTCATTACCAAAAAATAAATAAATAAATAAATAAATAAATAAATAAATAAATAAATAAGTAAAAAATAAATGTCATTACCATATGCCTCCTGAAAACACGTGCTTCTCTAGTGAAACTATGAAGTCCAAAGCCTCACATTCAAAGCTCAACAAACTCTGGCATAAACTAACATTTCCAGTCCATTATCCCACAGTTTTGCACTCTGAATCCTTGACAAGTAAGAATTACTCATTGGTGAAGTATATTCCTCTCTCTCTCTCTTTTTTTTTTTTTTTAAGATTTTATTTACTTACTCATGAGACACAGGGAGAGGCAGAGACACAGGCAGAGAGAGAATCAGGCTCCTTTGGGGAGCCTAACGCGGGACTCAATCCTGGGACCCCAGGGTCGAGACCTGAGCCAATGGCAGATGCTCAACCACTGAGCCACCCAGGTGCCTCCCTCTCCTGCTTTTCTATATTTGCTCAAGTCCTCTTTCCCTCCTGGATTTCTGTCTTTGCTTTTATCATTAAATCTGTGGTTCTTTTACATGACTTATCTTAGTCCTGTAACCAGAAGTCAGTCCTTGCAGGAAGATAGCTATATTCTCCAGCATGAAAAATATATTTGTGAATATATTGGGAATTCTCAAATAATTGGGTCAGATCCTCTCCTATTAACCGACACTTCATTTTGCTATACATGCCCCACTTCATCTGACTTTTCCTCAGCAATAAGTGCTGGGGTAACTCTCCCTGACTTCCCAATGACACTGTCTGTTTTTGTGCCCTCAATGGACTATCTCCTTCCACCTTTAACAAGCTAAATCACTTTAAGAAGATAAACAACTAGAAATGAAGAGAAGGAGCCTAGTACCTACTTTATTGCTCTGGAAAGGAAACCAGAAATGAAATAGAGAAATTTTTTCTCATCATCAATTAATTAATCAAAAATATTTATTGAGTACCTCCTATGTCTCTTAGGAGCTGAAGCTACAGCAATGAACAAGGCAGAGTCCCTGCCCTTGGAGAGCTTACATCTCTGTGTTGGAGAAGGCAGAGGTGATAGATGCACAATAAAGCATAAAATAGTGGCATTACTCAATGTTATAAAGGAAAAGAATGATTTGAAAGAGATATCTAGGAGTCAGAAAGAGCTCTTTGAAGAGATGATATCTAAGCAAAGATCTGAAGATGAGAGGAAGCCGGCCATTCAGGCAACTAGGTGATCACTGTGGAGTCTGGCATAGGGAGTAGCAGATGCAAAGGCCCTGAGGTGAGATCTAGTTTGTCTCATTCTAAAACAGAAAAATTCTAGTCGAGAATGCAGATAGACTACTGTTAGATTCTGTTGGGTCTATGGACCATGGTAAAATGTTTGGTTTCTAATTAAGTACAATCAGATACCCAGTGGAAGGTTTAAACCTTCCACTGAAGAGCAGCAAAATTCTTTGCCTTCCACCAGGAATGATTTAATAGAGAGAGTCCTTGTAAGTCATTAAGGAGGTACTTGTGCCTGGACCTAGAACCTCTGACACTGGTAAGAACTGAAAGTCTTCTGCTTGTTTCCCGTTAGGCTGGCTGAGAGCAGAGTTAGAGAGACAGTGAATGACAAGGGAATGACTGTACGCCCAACAACAGCTCCCACCACAATCAGTGACAAAACCTTGGTTGGGCCAGTTCTGACCATTTGTGATACTAAAGAATGTTTTCTTCATATGTAATAGCATCAAGCACTATTGATTTAATTTATCTGATGACTTCTATTAGCATTTTATATAATGCCCAGTTCACGGCGAAGTTTTGTGGAGAATTCCAGAATACCGTGCTCATCTCTAATGAATTTAAGACCTAGATTTGTATTTGTTCTAAAAACCTGCCTCATTGGTTTGTATCATAGCCTCCTTCTCTTCCCTGATTCTAATTTTCTGACCTTGTAACACTGGTTGTTGGTAGATTAATACCACTAACTTCCAGTTACTTCCAAATGCATGATGCATCTATAATTTAGAAAAAGAAGCGTCCTTCTTATCAATTCACTCATGTTCTTCATTCTACTTTTTAGTAACAAGTGAGATAGTCTCATCGACTTAAAGCTTGCTAACTAGTTGAAAACAAAGGACTGGATCTTAGTAATGAGGAAAGTCTTGCTGAGACACAGGCTGTAATTTAGATCACCACTTCAGGCCGTATGATGCATTTTGCTAGAAAAATTAAAAATGCCAAACTTCAATGATAAGCATGCCACTGCCTCCCGAGCACTTTTCTGATAGAAATAATTAGCTTTAAAATATTCTGTCAAGATTCTAAGATGCGACATTAAAACATGATTGCTTCTATTACGTGCCTGTAGTTGCTTGTAACAACTGGGAGGCTAAGACTTTACACTGGAACAGTCTCCTTTTTGTTACGTTCCAATCAATATCTTGCCTGGGAGTATACGTGTTCATTCAACCTACAAGTCTGGATATCTGAGAAGTTTCACCTTATGGCTTTGTTTTAATTATTAACATGCATTGCATCCAGCAAACTTTCCATCTTGTTGCTACTGTCTAGCTGTGCGATTTATATATAATCTGTAAGTTAGTATTTTGCCTTAATGACCAACCCAGTTTCAGGTGGAGGCTAGAGATGGGAGAGGCAGACAATGCATTCAGTATGAAAGGCCAGAATGAGGCCATAATTACGGACAGCTTGGTTTTTGTAAATTAAGTGCTAGATGTTTAATCCTGAACGCTTTCTGATCTAGGCTTTGTTTCTCTTTGTTGAAATGCTTCGGTTGGCTCCCTGTGATACACTGAATGCCTCTTTTTTTCTTGTGAGTTTGATCTAAGGATTTCCAAAAAAGCATGATGCCCCTGAGATGAAGAGCTGTGCTGTCACAGGTTACCCCTGACAGGGGCACCGGGGCCAGACCTGCACACCTTTCCAAGAAGCTCCGTTCTTTCCTAGAGGGCCTTGAACATCACTTTACTCCTATTCTTCAAAACCGGAAAATGTAGGCTACAGAAAAGGAGGCATACTGGGCATGCCAAACTCTGGACACCCTTATCACTTCCCACCCTCTGTCTGCATCAATCAATGATACTGGTTGCAGAGACATTTTAAAATCTTTCAATAGGTAACTATTTGTACTTACAGCTTTTGTGGTGCCTAAAATAAAATGATATTATTGGAAGGATATGAGTCATGCACTTCCTGGTAAACCCATCCTGTCTTTTTTGATTTTCTGAACTACTTTGTGGAAATTCCAAATTCTACTTTTCCTAGCAGAGAAGCTTACTAGATTAACTTTTTTGAGATAGAACTTCAAGTGCTAAACCTTAAAAGGCTGTGAATGCCATTAATTGTGCTTTTTAGTTACTGCAACTACAAGGGACTTACTAGGTAAATGATCTAATTCTACCAGTAAAGCCATGATGTACAGGTAGCTTTATCAATTACAAAAGTTTTTATCCTAGTATTCATCTTCAGAGGAAGATGAAATATGTGTTTTTTTTTAAAAGCTCACTTAATGTAACAAAAACTGGACTGGATCTCAGTTAATCTAGCTTTTGATGTATTACATAAACAAACTTTAAAAAGCACGCATACTTTGCACAACTCTACAGCAACACAGTGTGTCATATCTTGTTTCCCACGTTCACACTTTCAGGTCCACGATGACGTCTGAGAGTAGAGAGGGAGTTCAGAAGCATAACTGAGTTCTACCAGGATGATTTCCGTATCTAATACAACAATTCTTTAGAGGTCAGTCTTGTAAAATCTTCTCTCTCATCTTCCCCAAGGGAAGCAGTTATTTTTGTTTATTTAGCCCTGAAAATTCCTACTGCAAATTCAGCCCTTGACCCATGCCAAAGGACAGAACACATTCACCCAAACCTCAAGACGGTTCGGTGGTACGATATCTTTCACATGGGGTCTCCTTCCCATGCCACCACCATGACAGACAAATTATATATTCTCTGTTTCACACAGTTCTTCCTGAAATTCACAGCCCTTCTTTCAAGATTTGAAAGTTCAGAACTATATTGCACAGTGACAGCATTTAACATACATATAAAGGGAGTGAAAGAAACACTTGAATCTTTCAGTCTTAAAATATGAAGACTATATGTTTACTGCTAAATTTACTATGTCTTGGTTCCCTCATCCTTTATTAGAGAGGGATATTAACTTTACAGGGTAGATTCCAAATCATAAGCTGTCTTGCCCAATAAACTAAATCACTTATATCATCCAAGTGCATTTTTATAATAAAAATAAAATATTTTAATAATTACCTAGTGCTCTCTGGAAATTCTAGGACAATGTCCAAAATGGAAACCATTGGTTTATAAATATATAAACCTGTGCTGTAATAACTAAATGGAAGTTATTAGATGTTTATTTAAAATAAATTATTGATATGTAATTATGCAATAGTCTAATTTGGGAGAGAAAGTAATGCAATAGACATTCTGAAAGCAAAACAAAACAACATTTGACAACTAATCAATAACTCTCACCTTTCCTATTATGTCTGGAAATAGAGATGTCCTGGTTTTTTATCCTGCTCATATACAAGGTATGTGTGACCCATTAGGCAAGCTTTCATGGTAGATTGCTATAACGCTAGGTTATGTTTTAGGGAGATATCAACAAAGTATGTGACATGGGTGGCTTAATTATGGGCTTCCCTTTTCCTGATGTGATAAAAACCAAATGGAAGGGCACGTAGGTGGCTCAGTGGTTGAGCATCTGCCTTTGGCTCAGGGTGTGATCCTGGGTCCTGGGTTTGGGTCCTGCATCAGGCTCCCCGAAGGGAGCCTGCTTCTCCCTCTGCCTATGTCTCTGCCTCTATCTGTATGTCTCTCATGAATAAATAAATACAATTAGAAAAAAAAATGGAAGATTCATTAAGTTCTCCAACAAATTAAGAATGACATAAACATCTAATCCAAATCAATCCAGCAAAAGTTTGGCTGCACCCTGCCCTTGCCTCAGTCAGGGACTGTCCTTATGCTGACATAATTCCAAGGCCAAAGAGTAACATCTTAAGAAAAAAAAAAATCACAACCTATTCATTCCCATTTTCTTTATATACTTTATTCCGTGATTCCTTGACAAAACGCCTATCTTCAGAGAGAGCCCTGGATTTAGAATGTGAAATTTAGAATATGGAATTTGAAAAATGGATACGAGGACAAGTAGTCTCTCTGTAGGAGGACGGAAGGATCTGAAATGGGCACTCGAAGGCCTGACTCACTGATTTTCCTCTTTACAGGCAAAGTTCTACTGCTTCCTTTTCCTGAAAGAAGCCAGTACCCAGTTCTTTAGAGCTTTCTCTTTCAAGAAAAGCTCTAGTAAGGTGAACAGAAAGGCACAAATTGTAACTAAGAACAAAATAAGGGGTACACTTCCATTGAGAATAACTTTTAAAATTGTGCTTTAAAACATTTTTGTGAACACATTTAAATGGCCCTATTTTGTAAACTGCATTCAGCCATAAAAGAGTTAGATATTCATTTGTGTTTTTCCTAGAAGATGCTCCTATATAATTGTTGCTTATAAAATGTCCAGATCCCTGAGGTGAATTGTGTCTTGGCACATGCTTGGAAGGGTGACGTTTCACACCATGGAGCAGGGAAGAGGACTGGCTCTTTGGATAGTCTGATCTAGATTTGAGTCTCTGAACATTTATTAGTTCTTGGGCTTTAAAGAAAAAACAAAATAATGGTAAACCTTACTTTAGCACATTTATTCCTATCCTAGAGATTGATATTCATTGTCTCATCTATTTATTTTTTCATCAGCTCATTTAATGTGAAGAAAAATGGTGAGAAAGGTACGGTACTGGTGTTTTTTTAAGATTTTATTTATTTATTTGAGAGAGAGAGAGAGAGATAGCAAACTGAGAAAGCACAAGCATGGAGGAGAGAGAGAAGCAGACTCCCCGCTGAGCAGGGAGCCCGCTGCAGAGATTGATCAAAAGTCCTGCAGAAGATCCATAAATACAGAGAACAAACTGGTGATTGCTAGAGGGAAAGGGGTCAGGGGATGGGCAAAATGGTTGAAGGGAACTGGGAGGTACAGATTTCCTGTTATGAAATTATTAAGTCACGGATAAAGGTGTAGCATGGGGAATACAGTTGGTAATATTGTAATTAGTGTTGTGTGGTGACAAAAGGTAGCTACACTTGTGGTGTGTGTAGCATAAAGTATAGAGTTGTCCAATCACTGTATTGTACACCTGAAAGTAACATAGCGTTGTGTGTCAACTATACTTCTATTAAAACAAACTCCTATTGAAGAGTTGCTAGTGAAATATCCAAAATTCTGTGTTCAAACATTATCTAACGAATATCTAATAATTGTGGCAACTGAGTTCGCTCTCCCAAAAGAACCAACCCAGTTTCTGAGATCATGGGCTGTGCCCCAACTATGTAGCTTCTGTTGTAGTAGTAATGGAATGAGACAAAAGGGGCACAGTTGTCAGGTGAAGGGCTATAAAATTAAAAACTGATCAAAATACCTGCTGCATTTGCTGTCTCTTAAGCACTTCCATTATATACCTATTATGAAAAATTGCATTGATTTACATATTAATGTTCTGCATTTCAGCGTGTGCCCTTTATGTTCGCACACAACAGAATACACTCTGTCACAGGCATTTAACCTGGTTGACTCAGCCATTAAGGGAAAATTTGAGAGTGGGAGAAAAAAGAAATAGAATGAATACAGTTGCTCCCATTGTTCTCTTCAATGCCTTAGATTTTAAATCCTTAACTGTCACACAATTGAACTCTATTTTTGTCAGTTTGCCTATCAGTCATGGCAGAGCTTAACCTAGGGTGAGCCATGGGCTTGTCTTTGAAACTTTTTTTTTTAATGCTTCCAGATTCCTGGGTTGAGGACCTATGTGCCAATTTGCGGTATTTTTGTAGTTTCATTGTAATCTCAGTGACTTCCACACAGGTAAAAACAAAAACAGAAAGCCATTCTCTAAACCAGCGCTGTCCGATGCAACTGTCTGCAATGATGTAAATGTTCTGTGTCTGAGCAGTGCAACTTCTGTTTACTCCCGTGCTTCTTCCTGTGGCCCTTTAATGGCTCATTCTTATTTAATATCCTCTATTATTTCATTCCTTGGAATTGAGGATTACTTAAGATTGGGGAGCGTCCATCTACAATCCGCAGGCCAAGTCTAGCCTGCTGACTGTTTTCATATGGCACAAGAGCTAAGGATGTTTATTACATTTTAAAATATTTTCCATTAAAAATCAAAAGAAGATTAATATTTTATGACATACGAAAATATTATGAAATTCAAATTTCATTGTCCATAATTAACTGTTATTGGAATACAGCTATGCTCATTCATTTACATATTATCTGTGGCTGCTTTCATGCTATGATGACAAAGTTGAATAGCTGCAACAGGGACCATATGACCTGCAAATCTGAAAATAATTACTCTTTAGCCCTTTACACAAAAAGGTTGTTGACTTCTGCATGAGATGGTTCTCGGTGTTCTTTCCTTATAATCCGTTCCTTCAGTCACTATATCTGCTTCCCATCACTTCTAGGAAGTAAGGGAAGAATTGACGATTATTGAATTCCTATTATACATCAGACAATATGTCAGCCCTTCATAGGCTTCACTGTCATCTTCACCACTAACTTAGAGGCAAGTCATGCCACTGTAAAATGTGAAATGTGATGCTCGGCTTAAATAACTTGCCGAGCATATTGCCTGATGTTAGTAATTTGTGGAACAGACTTTGTAGTTCATTGAGAGGAGTCAATAAATGTGTGCCACACCCATGCTTCCTTCCTACTGAACCCTGACTGCACTGCTTGCTGCATTGGAGCCCTGATACTTCCCTGCATACGTTTCTCTTTCCACTCCTTTGGCAATAGTCTAGTTCAGAAAAGAACTACCACTTTCCTGAATTAGTACATGTTTCCTATTGTACCAACTTTTCTCTCTCTTCTGCCTTCTATTTTTCTTTCTTAAGATTTTATTTATTTGACAGACAGAAAGAAAGAAGGAGCAGGGGGAGGGACAGAAGCATATTCCCCTTGGAATGGGGAGCTCCACACAGGTCTCGATCTTGGGACTCCAGGATCATAACCTGAGCCGAAAGCAGACCCTTAACCTACTGAGCCACTCAGGTGCCCCTGCCTGCCTTCTTTGTGTGTGCTATCATCTCTAATCTCTCCACAGGAACCCTTGTGAACCCGTGACACTCACATGTTTATATCTCTGTAAGGATCTATTGAGGTGCCACCAAGTGCTCAGCTTGCCACTCTTTGGGCAAAATCGCATCGTTCTTGTTCTTTTCTTCCACCTGAAATTCCTTTCCCTTCATTGAAATCTAGTTACTCAAAACAAGATAGTTTTTCTTCCTCATCTCTGAACCACTTTTTCTTTCCTGCTCTCTTTTATTCTAACCACCTTGCATAAAGATGGTCAATACACATATCTATGCTCCACTACTCTACTATAATCTCCTTGAAGGCGTGGCCTTATTTTATCTTCTTTGTACAGAATTCCTCACGGTATTCAGGAGGTAGATTGTTTGAGGTAGGTGTTTGAGGTAGATTTTGTTTAAACATGGTTGGTCTAAACCAGTCTAGGTAAATGGCTGTCTTAGTCTGCTCTGGCTGCTATAACAAAATACCATAGACTGGGTAGCTTAAATAGTAGACGTTAATTTCTTACAGTTCTAGAAGCTTGGTGGTCCATGATCAGTGTGACAGCTTGGTTGTGTTCTTGGTGAGGGCCTTCTTCCTGGCTTACAGAAGGCTACATTCTTGCTGTATTCTCACATGATAAAGAAAGTTTCGGTCTCCTCCTTATAAGGACATTAATCCAATTATGGCATTCCCATGCTCATTCATCACCTGAACCTAATTACTGACAAAGGCCCTACCTCTAAATGCCACCACAGTGGGAAGTAGGATCTCAACATATGAATTTGGGGGGGTAGAAACATTCATTTTATGACACTGGCCTACTGAAAGGTAAAGGAGACCCTCAAACAAAGGTTTTTTCCTTGATAAAAACTGATGTATGGGAGGTAACTCTTCTTCCTGGAACAGCTTCAACTCTCTTGCAACAAACAAAGCAGACACAATTATCACACCCACGCTAACAGAGAAAAGGGTGGAAAGCCTCTTGTTTCTGATGACTTATTTTGACCATTGGATTGACCAATCCTATTGCAGTCTTTATTTCTAGACTTTTTATTAAGGGCTAAAAGAAATCCATTACTCTTTAGCTACTTTAATTGAGTCTTCTATTATTTACAGTGTCTTCTGAGTCAGTTGTCAGCAAGTATTTATTGAAATTCAAATGTATGAGTCTGCATTTAAAAATACATATGCTTTTATATAGTACATGTACTCTGTATTCAGCTGTTTGATGTGTTTTTATCACTTTGCCTTATTATATAACATTTCACTTGTATTACCACTTAATAAGGATATAGCAGATCTTGTGAAACTCTGGTGGAAGCAATCTTTATATATTTTCTTGGCATTAAACAGATTACAGATACAAAATGTCTGTTCATTGACTGAATACACTAACAAATGTTGGATAAGGGGTAAAGTGGCTACCAGAAGGGGAAGAAGAATTCTTTTATGATTTCTTCAAAGTATGTCATGTGAAGCTAAAATGCAGTAAAAAAAAATTGCATCACCACCCAGATCACCCAAAAATCAGTCGGGAAACAAAGATAGAAAGACAGAAAGGATAGGAGGGGGGCAAGGAGGAACAGAAAGCTGGGGAAAAAGAAGAGGTAAATGTGGAGAACATTTTGTATGCAAATGCTGAACAGGATGAAGAGGTCAATTGCCCAATACTGAGGCAGTTTCAGAAATAAAAGCAGATGGGAGAGCTTTTGCTTTTTCCTCTTGGCCATGAAACCCCTGCTAATTGAAGTAGCAACTGAACAAGCTGCTCTTTCATTCCCCAGTGATATTTATGTTTTGTGTAGGTTCTGAATTTCATATTAAACACCACCACACCTCCTGCTTTCTTCTTGCTTCTGGCATCTAAGCCAGTTCCTGCTTTCCTATAGTCCTGCTTCCTTCTTCACACAACTTCTTCATGAAGATGAACAAATAAGTAAATAAACAAACCAACCACCACCACCTTTCAGATCATCTCCCAAGACTGAATAAGATTCCCTGAGAGAACAATGGTGAAGTGGTTTGAGTAAGAGAGACACATTTCAAATCAGGAACAGCATTCTCCTACAAGCTGGATGGATGCCAAGCTTGAGAAAAAACACCAAGAAATGGGAAGGTCATCTTTAAGAGTCTTTTTGTAACTGTAAAGTGGGATATCCTTAGGGTTAATTCAAGAGCTTTTAGTTCCTTGTTTAGTTTGTGAATCTTGAAACTGTGGGAGAGAATTAATGATACCAAAAGCAATTCTACTGTCTTGGATTGCACTGTTCAGAACCACCTTCTTCTTTCTTCTTTCTTCTTTCTTCTTTCTTCCTTTTTTTTTTTTTTAAGATTTCTTTATTTATTTTAAAGAGAGAGAACGTGAGTAGGGGGAAGGGCCAAGACAGCAGCAGAGAGAATATGAAGAAGACTGTGCTGAGTGTGGAGCCAGACATGGGGCTCAATCCCATGACCTGGAGATCGTAACCTGAGCCCAAACCAAGAGTCCAATGCTTAACCAACTGTGCTGTCTGGGTGCCCCTGTTCGGAGCCATCTTATAGCCATTTATATAAACTGTGTTTTTTTTTTTTTTTCCTTCCTGCAGTTCAGACTTGATTTTTCTAGAAATGGAAACAGCATTGAAAGTGCTAAGAAATTTGCTAACCCAGCTTGCCCACATATTTATATCTCTGTCAGGATACAGTATTGTATTTACCAAGATTAAATTATCTGCTGTCAAAACTCAATGAAAATCATGGTGTACCAAGCCACACTTTAGAGATGTAAGTGTCTATTTCAAAATGCAAATCACATAGTAAGATACTTGTATTTACAGGGTTATATTGTACAAAATTGAAACAATCTGAAATAATGAACATTTCACAGACAGCAAAGATCAAAGTTGCTAAGTTTGGGAGAGTGTTGGATACCTGATACTGAAATTAGATTCGGTAGAAATGGGCTTAAGTTCCACATCTGCCATTCACCAGTTGTGTGCTCCTAATATAAGTCATGGAACAAGTCATGTGTAAAACGCAGATGATTTCTGCCCTGCCTGCTTCACTTATGATGAACAAATGAAAACATGTATATGAAAACATTATCCAAACTGTAGGAAGATAAATCAATAAATGGAAGAAACTTCGAAAGCTGACTTTTTCCAATTCAAAAAGAACCTAGAATCACAGAATTTGAGAAGTATAAGGAAATTTAAAACTCATGTAGTCAAGCTCTCTCACTTTATGGATAAAGAACACAGACCTAGAAATGTTAATGGCTTATCTAAGATTAAAACATAAAAGAAAACATATTTGAGAAAGAAGTCTAGATTAGAACTTATTTTTCCATTTCATTCCTACTGAACAACTCCACAGTCTGTTAAATGTAGAAGTGTATTCTAGAATTTACTGCTTAAAAAAAATCCTACATCAGTATGGAATTTTTTAGTTCTAAGGCAACTTTCATACTAGAATCTGATTTTATTCTTATTATATTGTAGATAGGTTTCAGGGTAGATACTACTTTTGCCTGAAAGTGACAATTTTCAGAACAGAGAAATGGATAGTAAACCAGGCATGGGATCAGCATTTTGTAATTTCAGCGATCTCCATCATATTTTGATTATGAGGGATTCTGTTTCTTTTAATAGTGCTATGTACTATATTTTTTAAAAAAGTAGGACAGAATAAAATTAATTTTGCCGGGGAGTCTTGTGATACCCCTTGTGATGTCTGGAGATACCCAAGGGCATCTCAAAACTAGGATGAAGAATGCCTATACTAGATTATTCTATCTTCCAAAGTAATTTGTCTCTTAATAACAATCATAATTACCTTCTACAGTATCTAGACCCTACCTTCTCTACTAAGCAAAATATTCACTTCAATTAGGATCTCCATGGTAAAAAAACTAAACAAACAACCCCCTGTCCCCCCACCCCCCAAAAAAACAACAAAACCAAAACCTTCTCAATGCTGCATAGCTAGAAGCAGCCTTTCAATCTCCAAATCCATGCTGGGAAAATCCATGCTGGCACATGTGGGTGCCAGCTTCTAAGCTCTTATATGAATATTTAAGGCCTGTTTCAGTTTCACAAAGCCAATAATTACAGAAAAGCCTACTTAAGTGAAACATTCTTTGATAAAGACATGGGGGAAAAAAGTATAAATATCTGTCAGACCTGCTTAAATTAGCATTCTGAAGTATTTATATATCTCTGTAAGGTCCCAGGTGATCCTTTTTTGTTCAGTTGTCCTCTTTATACAAAACCTTTTTCCCCCTCTACCTGCTCTAAGACCAAAAACCTAGAACAATTTTCCCCCATGAAGATGCTCAATTAGGGAAGGATCCAGTGTTATTTATATCTCACAAATAATTCTTCTAATTCAAGTCCCAGCATTATTTTCATTTGAAGTCTCATTTCTTATTATTCAATAAAATGGTTCGGCCTCCATGTCAGTAAATAACTTCTGTGTCAGTAAACAACAAGGTAGCAGTAGCATGTGGTTCTGTGTACAGTGTGTATGTGGATACTTGTCATGTTGGGGACAGGTGGAGCTGAGGGGAGGAGGGAAGGAAGGGGGAAGGGAAGGTAAAACCCAGTCTTTGATACTGAAAATCTGCTAGTAAGTTCTTAATTACTCTGCTTAATGGTAAAGATGGCCCAAAATGCATGTTTCCCTTCTGAAAAGTTTTTGAAAATGGAAAGTTTTCCTAATTTACTGATATCTTGGCTACTAATTAAACTTTGGTCACTAAGAAGCCATGGATCAAGTGTGGATGAAATGCTTTGCATTGTCTGGGACAGAAGCTGCCAAAACCCATTCAGATTTGTGTGTGTGTGTGTGGGGGGGATGTTCACAGCAATTATCAAATAAAAACTTAGTATAATTAAAGAGAGCAAAAGTCTTTCTGGGTATCAACAATCAGTCAAACAAACAAGAGAATACCAGAATGTCAGTTATCTTATTACAGCCAACTTCATGTGGCATCTTCTAGGACCTATAGTGAGAAACATCAACATGAACATTCCTGTCTTTCCACCTGTGGCTCTGATTCCGACTAGGAAAAAAAAAATTCTATTCTCTTTCCTACTTCTCTGGGCATGATTAGAAGTTAACTGAGTGCACAAGAGACCTGGGATTGTGCATCTCACTTTTCTGATTTGCTTGTGGACACACAGCCTGGATTGAGAAAACTAACAGTGGGATTTATTTTACATAATTCACTAGAGGCAGCCACAGCAAAATGTCAAGCAATGAATCTTTGCTTTCAGCCTGTCTAGAAATAGGCCTTGGAGGACCTTCTGACTCTACTGGAATTGGGGAGAATGGACTTTTTCTGAGTTGACTCAAAAATGCTGACAGCAAATGGCAGGTTACTGCTTCAGCACAGATGTCACTTCATTGTGTCAACTTGGAAATGATCAGCACAATCTGGCAAGTGCAATTTTTCTCACATTATGAGCGTATTTGGGCAGGTGCTATACTTCACTGAGGTCATATATTGTTTTTATGGGACTTCTTTTTTTGTTGTTGTGGTTTTTTGATTTTTTTGTTTTTACTCCTACTAAAGGAGGAAAAAGATTCTCAAAAATGTATTTAAAAAGACTGGTCCCAAGATTTAGTGGGGAATAAAAAGGGTTAATAAATATTTTATCAATAATCAGAACATGGATAATTCCTATATATACATATGGGGGCTTTGTTGTTACATATGCTCTAAACCTCCACTAAATCCAGAGGAAGAAAAAAATAGTATTAAGGGCAAATCTAGAAAATATTTTATAAAATAAATCTCTTGATGGCCTCTTTAATAGCCACAATTCATTCTGTTTCCATTTGCATACTGCCCTGTTTGGCTAGAGACCTTGTCACTTGCACTGTCATCATGGAGAGATGCCTGAGTTACTCAAGTAGGCTGTCACTGGAGGGTCATGCCTTATATAAAGTAACACCTCACAGTCTGCAGGGGCCACTGTGGGTTCTGATAGATAGCTTAAACAAACAAACAAAATGAGAAAGGAAAACCCATAATTACGTAAGATTGGTGGCTCTCTTGTCCCACTAAAAGATAAAGATCAGACATGGTGAAGAAAAGTCCACCATCAGGAGTTGCAGCTTGGAAGCAAGCAATAGATTGCAGTTTTAGGTTGTGCTACTGAGCTCTATGACTAATAGATGTAGGTCTCTGAACATTGCTGGCTACCTATGTATTGGATGACAAAACCTAAATCTGCAAGGAAAGACTCAGCCACATCTTTTAGAAGATGTCACAAATAGTAAGCACTGGGTAGCTAGCAATGTGCTGAGTTCTAGAACATACAAAAGTATAAAATATAGTCATGCTTGAAGCAGCTTCAAGATCTACTTGGGGTGAATTTACTCAACAAAATGGAAGAATGTGAACACAAGAGTACAAGTATAGTATCATCAGTGCTAGAGGAACTCTAACAAAGGCAGAGATCTTGATATGTCAACAAGATGGAAAGCCCGACTCCTAGTAAATTCTATATAAATGTAGCTATAATAATTATATGTCATCTTTATATATTATTATATATTTATATATTACTATTGTAATAATACATATTAGTAATGTATTATATATCAATATAGTAATAAATATTATATAGTATATATTATAAATAAGTAGTATATATAGTATACATAATAATTAAATTATTATTGAATTGAATTATTATATCATAATTTAATAGTATTACTACTGAAAGGCCTATTATTTCTAGGTCTTTTCCATTATAGGCTCACCAAAATATTACAGATTAAAATAATTATGTAAATGTGCAATTTAAAAATCTAATATTAGGTGCCTAGTGAAAGGTCTGATACCTAGTAATTACAGAGCTTGGATTTGAATTTGTGTCCAAAGATTCCACTGGGAAGGTAGCATTTAAACAGAAAACAAACCAAAAAAAACTATTCCTTCATTTTTCCCATTGGATTAATGCCTCCTCTCTCCAATGTGGTTTGGGGGATTATCACAAACAAAAATTTCATATTCCTTCTAGAGTTATTTTTCCCTTTGAATTTATATTTTTTATTTAAGAAAGCACATGCATATAACCTTCAACCTATCATGATCATTATATATAAGCTTATACTAGAACTGTTCAAACAAAGTTTACTTTTGTTTGATGTAAGAAGTTTAAAGTTCGTCCATTATGGTGTAGGGGAAAAATGAATCTATGAGAGATTTGATGTGAATCCATTTCACCTGAGATCTTTATCAAGAATAATCTCTCTTCTTTATTGGATTTTTCCCCTGTCATGTTCACCTAGTTTTTATGCAATTCAAACATGGAGATCGCTGAATTTATAGATCTTTTGATTCTTTTAGGTTTGTACCTTTTCTTCTACAGAATTCTTGAATTTGATTTTTTTTCATCAGAACACCATGGAAGATTATATACTATCACTTAGGAAACCTAAGAAATGTAATAAATGACAGCATTTATGATTCAGACAATGTAGAAAGTTTTCCTCAAATGTTGCTACTTGTCTCAATGGTCCTTGATAGATTAGCTACCTAATTATGTATTGGTAAACTAATATTAGTTTTCTTTTTACTTCTTTTATTTTTAAAAAGATTATTTATTTATTTATTCATGAGAGACACACAGAGAGAGGCAGAAACACAGGCAGAGGTAGAAGCAGGCTCCCTGTGGGGAGCCCAGTGCAGAACTTGATCCCAGGACCCTGGGATCACAACCCGAGCCAACAGCAGACGCCCAACTGCTGTGCCACCCAGGCATCCCAGTTCTCTTTTACTTCTTTTTTTTTTAATTTTTTTTCTTTTTAAGTTTATTTATTCATGATAGTCACACGGAGAGAGAGAGAGAGAGAGAGGCAGAGACACAGGCAGAGGGAGAAGCAGGCTCCAAGCACCAGGAGCCCGATGTGGGATTTGATCCCGGGTCTCCAGGATCGCGCCCTGGGCCAAAGGCAGGCGCCAAACTGCTGCACCACCCAGGGATCCCTCTCTTTTACTTCTATTTCCGTTTAGTCTTCCTTCATTTTTCCTAATTAGCTATTAAAAAAAAAAAGATTTAGGCTTGAATGGGTACAGTTGTATTTCTTAAATCTTTTAAAAATGAAAACTTCATAAAATTTCCAGTGATATGAAACATTTAACAGTTTATTTTAGTGTAACTTGAAATTCACCAATGTCATTTTAATTGGGATGACTGGCATTTGTTCTTTGCAGTAGTCGGGGAAGACAGAAAACCAGTACATGTTTTCCAAGAGTCTAATAGGAAAATAATGAGGTTGTGCATTTTGTCCAAGACTCCCATCCTGCAGAAACAATAGGTTGTCTGTATGACCTATTCCTTTGTATTAAAACATCGATTATTATAAATGTAGTTGTAGGTAGAAGAAACTAGGAAAGGCTTCATATAGGGACAAAACTGACATATTCTTTGGTCTTAGAATGTCAAAATAATGAAAAATGTATTGTGAATTTCTAAAAGCTTATGTAAAACTACGATCATCCATCAGCTTCTGATTTGGGGGTTTGCTGCCCATAAGGCAGATATATCTACTATTCAAGTCTGTGTTGTCAAAAACTTGGAAAGAATCAGATGATATGATAAAACATCAGGTCTTTCTAAGCATTGTTAAATTTTTACAAAGTTGGATCAGAATTCATTTCTAATTTCTTCTAGTTGAGTCTCTTCTCTCAGCCTTCAATGCACTGGGTCCATGACAGTAGTTACTGGATTAAAGTCACATGTACTCATCACTGCTACCTTTCTAAGAGAACATAGCATAGTTTTTATGAATAAAGACCCTAAAACCAGACTGCATGGCTTCAGATCTCAGCTCTGACACTGAATAGCTCTATGATCCTGGTTTTACCATTTATAAGATGATCAAATATTAGCACAGTGCCCAGCACATGGTAGGCCCTACATGTTATTTATCATTGCCATTATTTCTTTTTTTTTTCATTGCCATTATTTCTAAGGTCTATAAACCAGAAGTATTATGAGACTCATGGTTTAAACACTTATAATAAAAGACAAATGCAATGCCACACAAATACTTTGAAAAATCTTTTTCTTAAATATTTACCTATGGTTGAAGTTTGAAATTTTTAAAAAATATTTTATTTATTTATTTGAGAGAGAAAGATTGAGAGAAAAAGAGCATGCATGAGCAGGAGTAGAGACAGAAGAGGGAAAAGCAGCCTCCCCATGGAGCAGGGAGCCTGATGTGGGACTCGATCCCAAGACCCTGAGATCATGACCTGAGCTGAAGTCAGATGCTCAACCAACTGAGCCACCCAGGCATCCCAAAGTTTGAAATTTTATAGATTATCCCATTAGACGAATTGAGGCACCATTTACTACAATGGGAACAAATAAAGAAAAGAGATATATGGGGGAAGGTGAAGATGTGGGAAGAGTTAAGTTTAAAACATGTGGCATAAAGATAGTATTTGAGGACATGGGGGTAGATAGATTACTTAGAGGATATTAAACAAAGAGAATAACAACAACAAAACTAAGAGAACTCTAAAATCAAGAACTGAACTGAGTAACTTCAACATTTAGGAGGTAGATAGAAAGGGATTGAGGACAATCAGGTGTGTCATGGATGGATGATGCCTCTAGAACAAGGGAGTGATCAAAGAGCCAAGCTGATAAAGAATTAGATGGTAATTGAAAAATGTTGAATGGATTTGACAATTCGAAGGTTATTGGTGCTCTTAGAAAGAGCAGTTTTGGCTGAGTTCTGCCAGGAAAGCCAGAGTGGCGTGGGTGGAATACTGAATTTTGGGTTGCATTTATCATTTAAAAATTCCACAGTGCTCGGCTGTGAAAGGAGAGCCATGAAAAAGTGTGTAAGATGGATGTTAGGTCAAGAGTAAGGATTTTTGGTTTATTTGATTTTGAGATTTGTATAATCCAATAAATAATGTTGAAGATTCCAGGGGTGGCAGGGGAGTACCTTGAAAGACCGAGTCCTTGAGTAGGTAAGTCAGGACAGTAAAGACAAACCCAAAGTATAATAGGAAAAGAAGTGGAGATGTGTGAATAGGAGAGAGTTTTCTACTGGCTTCTATCTGTCTTCAAGTGTGGTTTTTATCATATAGAAAGTGCAGGTCATGGACTGGCTCACTTGTGAATTTGTGTGAGGACAATTCACAGCTAATGCTTCATAGTCATCTGTTAGCCGAAGCGGTGGAAGCATTGTTTAGTAATTAAATGATGTCATGCTCTAGAGTAAAAAGGGGACCGGTCTGAGATTTAGGATTCCAGGGGCTCTAGTTGGAGATGTATCAAGATCTGAATCAAGATCTGATCTTGGACTAAGCATTTGAAATCTCTGAACATCAGCGTTTTCTCCTGTAGAAGGACACTAAGAGAGATCATTTAGAACGGAAAAAAAAAATATTGATGTCACTACTTGTTTTATTACAGAACCTAAAGAGAGTTTTTAAAATTATAAGTACATTACAGTCAAAATAGTTACATATATACTAATTTTGTGTTTACAGACTGAACTTGTAAATCCTCTAGGTTTTCAACAGGCCCTTTATAAAAACTGTCCTCAGTGATCTGTGGGATGTTTTCAATTTCTTAACAGTTTGCCATTTAGAAATTTAAAAATAATTTTATTTCCTTAGTGTTTGATTACAAACATGCGCCTGGGGCTTAAATATAGAGTTAAACACAAAAGTCTATTTGAATTTTTGCTACTATGGATGAGGAGCAAACAATGCTAATACCCACAAAATGTTCATCAAGAATTTTCTACTTCCTCCTCCTCCACTGCTTTTGTGATTTTAAGTGTGCTTTATAAATATCTATCCAATTACAACACAATCAAAGATGTGCAATGAATCTTTTCCTTCTTCTCTGACAAAAATCT
Source organism: Canis aureus (assembly GCF_053574225.1). Lineage (NCBI taxonomy): Eukaryota > Metazoa > Chordata > Mammalia > Carnivora > Canidae > Canis > Canis aureus. The sequence continues at coordinate 54,894,043 of NC_135621.1, forward strand.
TTGGTTTTAGCTAACTTAGGGTGTAGTAAAAGACATTTAATTTTAGCCATGGGGTATCCATTTTCTGTCACATGAGAAATAAATATACATAAAAGTAATAAGATCTCATAGAAAACAGTGTGGAGAAGAGCTGCCCGATTTTAATTTTCTGAAATGCAAGGGAATGCAATTAACTCCCTGGTTGTTGATTAGCCTGTTGGAAGCTGGGTCCCCTCTGCAAATTATAGCACCCACAGCACCCATAATGATGTCACATACTCAGTATTATTTATTTGTCTTCTGATTTAAGGCCCAGCAAGTGAAGTCATGGGACTTGTGGATTAATAATGAACAGAGCCAAGTTTAACTTGCAGCTCAGTCTCTGCTCTAATTACATGTCTGTCCATTGGGCTTCTTTCAAGTGGACATTTGCCAGTGCTATAGTGAAAGCACTTACCTCAGGAGCAATAGTTAAGGGGGCACCAAAACTCAGTGATCCAGACAAATAATACTTGAAAGCAGTATTTAAAAATCAAAACTAATATTTTAAACATCAAAATTGGTTCATGATGAATAAAATGAGAAAATTTCAAATAAACACAGGACTGGTAACAGTGGTATGCTGAGCTATAGTGTAGTCTGAAACAAAAGGAAAACTCAGCAATATTGATTCTGCCTTGATTTAACTGTTTGGTATTTTGTTTATCTGAGGTGGGCATTTTTATTGTTTTTCCCCCCCAAATATTGCACTAATTACTAAATTTTTAGTGCCGCCTTAAATTTTGCATACTGGTAAGTGTCTCGCTTGCCTCACCCTTACTCTCAGCCTTTTTTTTTTTTTTTAAGATTCAATTTATTTATTCATGAGAGACACACAGATAGAGGCAGAGACACAGGCAGAGGGAGAAGCAGGCTCCATGCAGGGAGCCTGATGTGGGACTTTATCCCAGGGACTCTGGGATCACGACCTGAGCCAAAGACAGACACTCAACCACTGAGCCACCCAGGCATCCCTACTCTCAGCCTTTTAAATTTACCACCAAATAGCTGACACATAGGAAGCATTGTGCCCCTTACAGGTTTCTGCTTCCATTGTGGAAGCACAATTCCTTTTGGACCTCAACCACTATTTCTCTTTCCCACTAAGTTCTCTTCCTTCTAGTTTCTGTGAAAGGGTTACTGTGCTTGCTGTTGGCAAATCCTTCTGGTGGCATTTAATACTTCAAACAACCAAAAAATCTACTACATCAATGGAGATAAAGAATACTTTTAAGGAAAATAAATTTCATACTTTTTTGCTTAAAATTGGGCAAATAGTTACAAGGAAGGCAGTTGCAAACAGTAGTTTTCCAACAGGAGTAAGTCAGTGAATCTCTGCATAAAGCTAACAAGTGGGGGAATCCCTGGGTGGCTCAGCGGTTTGGCACCTGCCTTCGGTCCAGGGTGTGATCCTGGAGTCCCGGGATCAAGTCCCACATCAGGCTCCCTGCATGGAGCCTGCTTCTCCCTCTGCTTCACCCTCTGCCTGTGTCTCTGCCTGCCTCTCTCTCTCTCTCTCTCTCTCTCTCTCTCTGTGTCTCTCATGAATAAATAAATAAAATATTTTTTAAAAAGCTAACAAGTGTATAATAGTTCTGTCCATTTAACTCTTGGAACACAAAACAAATGAATGCCTGCAATCAGAAAAAAAGAAAAAGGCTGTGTCCAACCTCAAATAGTAAGTAAATGATTTTTGCACACTGAGATATCAGAGACTCACCTCTGTTATACTTCCAAGTTGTGAACCACTCTCCATTTCAGCACTTATTCAAAGGAAAAAATATATATAATTTGTGGGGATTTATGATCAGTGTATCAGTGCTCAGTGTTCCAACTCCACAGGGTGAAGAAACATGACTTCTGTTTGCTTATCTTTGTATGTATGCCATCCTAACTGTCCCTGTGGTCTCCTCTCCATAGGGAGGGACTCACTTTAATGTAGGTTGGATGGATCTAAATGTCAGCTCCAAGCAATGATACGTGGAAGGATTTTGTAGCAAGTAAGTAGAGGGTGCGGCAGGGAAACTGGGCTTACGTCAGGGTGAGGACAGCTGTGTCGATTCTACCTCGAGATTGCCAATAGCAGATTTCCTTAAGAAAAACCCACCCTTAGGTAGGGAAAGCCCTTACTTTTTATCTACTCCTCCTCCTCATTGGTTAGCAGAAGACAGATCTGGGAACCTGGTACTGACATCCTTGACTTCCTAAGCGTTTTAAATTGATGAAAGGAAAAAAATAATAATTGGTGAGAGGAACTCATATATAGTATAACACCCAGTGCTCATCTCATTGTGTGTCCTCCTCTTTCCCTTTTTTAAATTGTCAAATAATTCTAAGGACATAGCAAATATATATTTTTAAGATTTTATTTATTTATTCATGAGAGACATGGAGAGAGAGGCAGAGGCAGAGGGAGAAGCAGGCTCCCTGTGGGGAGCCTGATATGGGACTCAATTCGGGGACTCCAGGATCATGCCCTGAGCCAAAGGCAGACACTCAACCGCTGAGCCCCACAGACATCCCAGAACACAGCAAATATTGAGTCAATATTTCCTAGCTGTTGAATTGAAAACTTCCTTTAAAAGAAAAGAAGCCTAATTGTACAAATACAGGTGGTTTTATTTGGCCTTTATTGTCCTATATTTTTAATTGTCCTACAAGTATGTCTTGTTTTTATAATCAGGCAAAAAATGTTTTAAGTTTGCCAAAAAGTTAGAACCTAAGTATCTGCATTATAGCCAAGCCTAAGTGACTGCCTTGTCTGATTCAAAGGAAAATGCCCTGCATATTTACCAAAACTTAATATAACACCATATGATTTGGGGCATGTAATTTCTTTATCCTCTCATCAAACGGAAGAATCTCTTTACTGTTATGTTACATTTTGATCTCTGTGATGAGGTCTACAACTGTGCAGCAAGTACAATGGACAATATTTCAAATGTTCATGCTAATAGGGTTGCATTCTTATATTTTGACTCCAAATTGATTAACCTAAATGGAAATTCTGATTTTTTCTCCTAATCATATTATAAATTTAGAAAGCAACCCAGTCCTTGGTAAGGTCGACCCAAAATAAAATATTAATATATATCTCAACAGAGGCTCTGTTTACATCCAGGATTTTCTTTGTTTTTGTTTTTAAACATAATCAGAAACATCAGTTGGTCTCCATTAAAAATGTATTTAGCTAAAATTCACCTTTGTGGGTGTTGGGAGATTACTAGTGATATTTAGAAAAGCCACACAGCGAGCAGGGGAATATTACCTAGTTACAGATATTTTTAAATTCCTTAAATCTACTATCTATCCTGCTTATGGCTTTTTACAATTGAAATAAAAATCTTGCCCAAATGAAATACAGAACTTCACTAATTTCCATTCACCAATGATGGTAGAAGCCCCCCATGGGTTATTAAGTCTGAGAGATGTGTGAACAAACATGATAATAAGCAAGTAAAGTGTATCGTAAAATATACTGTGTTCATTTATTGTGACAACTGGGGTGTAATTATACTAGGAAATGTACTGCACTTTAGTCAGTGAAAGTAATAAAATCTGAACACCAGGGGACCTTTTTCTAGTCTGTGCTATTAAACTACTTTTGAGGAGAAGGTGAACAATCTAAAAATATGGGCGGGATGTTCACTTTTATAGATTAGTGAAGTGGGGGGTTAGTCAGATTCTCTTGTAGTCTAATAAATAAAATCTCTCTGTTTTTTCCTTGTTACTTGCAGATATAGCACCAAAGGACATTTTACTCCATTCCTGGGTAATTATAATCCCTAAATTTGTGTGGATTATTTATGCTGGTTATCTCCCTATCTCCCTCCAATTAAGGAAACAGAAAAGAAAGAGAAAAAGAAAAAGAAAACTTCCATTGTATTGGAAGCACCTTTATGAAGCTCTAAGTAGAAAAGCAGGGAAAAAGAATTATACCAGGATAAGGAGACAAAGAGACCCTGGAGATGATAATGGTGCAAGATGACGAGCAGGTGTAATGATTAAAGCATTAATGGGGGTCACAAAGAAAGCGAAAAGGACTGTGTAATTCTAGATTAGGAAACCCTAGGCTTCCCAGGGTGAATTGCTATTTGGAAAAGTGTAGTTAATTGAATTTTATGACACTTTCTATGAAAATTAAAATGCATATCTTTTACTACCCTAATAGTTTTATTGCTACTCTGAGATTTATGTGCAGTGATATACCACAAAGCATATGCAACAATTCACTAAAGAGCACCGGAGTGGATTACTATGGTTTCCTTTTGTACTTTGGCAGCCGACAATCAAGATCGTAATTACAGGCTTGGAGCCACCTACCAACTCAATGAACAGAACCACGTGGTTCCACATAAAATAGAAGCAATTCTAACATTAAAAAGAAAATGAGTGTTAAACCAGAGGGGCCTGAAGGGACCTGGAAAGCTGAGGGTTTATTTATTTATTTATTTATTTATTTATTTAATTTATTTTTTTCTGAGCTTTGAATGACTGATTTTATATTACCCCACTTACTGGCCCCAAAAAAGACAGGGTTTGCCAGGACCTTTCTGGTTAAACTAGATTATTCAATGAAATGTCTGCATTCTGAGTTGCTTGGGAGAGAGAGGACTGGGGAATTCAGACCTCCTTATGGATAGGTTCATTGTAAATGCTAGATTTTAGAGTTCATTCCTTCCCATACATTGGAGCAGGAAGCAGGGTGCCTGGGTGGCTCAGGCAGTTAAGCATCTTCCTTTGGCTCAGGTCATGATCCAGTCCCACATCCTGCTCCCTGCTCAGAAGGGAGTCTGCTTCTCCCTCCCTCTCCTTCTGCTCCTTCTCCTGCTCATTCTCTTTCTCTCTCATTCACTCTGTATCTCTAATAAATAAACAAAATCTTAAAAAAAAAAATGAAGCGGGAAGCAAGGATTGGCCTCACTTTGATAAAATTGTTGCCTTGTCCTTCACTGGGCCTGTGGTTTAGCGGTCTTCCCTCAATTCCTTAAGTGGATTTAGCCACTCCCTGCTCCGCATAGTTACATGCTTCTAGTGGATCCATGCTTCTCACCCTTGAATGTTCATATGAATCAACTGGCATCCTGTTAAATGCTGATTCTGATTCAGTAGGTGTGTAGCGGGTGGGGAGGTCTGTGAGTGTGCATCCCTGATGGGTTTGCAGGTGCTGCTGGTCCTCAGACCACATTTGCAAAACCAAGTATCAAAGCATTTCTTAAACTGTAATGATCTGTACGCAGGCCAGCCATTTCCTCTTACCCACGAGCTGGTTGAAAGCAAACTCGAAGACAGTATCGCAAACAGATACCAATTACAGAATGCTGACCAGTTTGGGGGGACAGCAAGCATCTTACCACCTATTACCTTTGTCAAAACAACCGTGCAAGATCCGTAATCATGTCCTCATTTTACAGATGAATCCATCGAGTCTCAAATACATTAGTTCCCTTGTCCAAGGTCCTTCACGTATCCTGTGGCAGTCAGAATGCAATTCTATTTGCCTCCAACTCTGTTATCTTTGCACTGCACCCACAGACTCCTCTTATTTCTGTATACATAGATCCTAGCAGAGTATTTAATGCTATAGAAGGTACTCGATAGATGTGCTTAGATCTGTGAAAATCTTATCCACAGACTCACCATTACTCATATTATTCCCTTGTGTGAAGTGCTCTCCCTGCTTCTCTCTGTCCAGTTAGGGTCCAGTTCACTTCCATCATTTCCACATAGCCAGACCACTGCTGTGCTTATCTTCCCTTTCAAATTCACAGACAACAACTATTTTCATCACACAATGAGCACTGAAATTACTAGCTATCTTATTAGCAATGCATTTTATTCATTCTATAAATATTTATTGAACACATACAAAGTATTGAGCACTGTTGTAACCACTTGTGATAGGTCACAGAACAAAGCAGACAAAACTCTGCTGCCCTGGGCCTTGGGAATCATTCCCCCAACTAGAATGAAAACTCTTTTGGGGACAGGGACCCAATCATTTCATTTTCCCTATTTCTCACAGTGCTTTATACATAGCAAATGCACAATTAATAACAGTCTCAGATTTGGATAATTTGCTATGTAAATATGTTCCTAATCCATAGGCACAAAGTCTGTTTTTGCACAAGTGACTCTTGGAAGGTGGAATAATGATTCCTTCCTTCCTTCCTTCCTTCCTTCCTTCCTTCCTTCCTTCCTTCCTTCCTTTTTTTTTTTTTAAGATTTATGTATTTATTTGAGATAGAGAAAGAGAGAATGAGGGCAGGGAAGGAGCAAAGGATGACGGAGAGAGAAACCCAAGCAGATCCATGCTAAGCACTGAGCCGAATGCAGGGCTCCATCTCACCACACTGAGATCATAACCAGAGCCAAAACCAAGTCAGACACTTAACTGACTGCACCACCAAGATGCCTCTGGAATTATGTTTCATACCACTTCTCATTTCCTACTAGCAGTGTTCTACGCCAGAAGCAGAGGTATTAAAGCCTCCTACACAGTATCAGCCAGAGCAACGGGATTCACTAAAATTAAATCATAAAAAATAAAAAGAATAAAATAAAATTAAATCATAGTAGCTTTTAGCAAAAGGAAATTATTTGTTAGGGAGTGTAGAAATTATAAGTGGAGGAGTCAATCTCATGAAAGGTCAGTCTCAATGTCAAAGATGGTTGTTTTTCCTCCTGACACACTTTAGACTACAAACCTAACTTGTGAATTTTTTGTCAACAACATCTCAAATTTGTACTATCTTTATTTTTTTTTAAGATTTTATTTATTTGTTTGAGAGAGAGAGCGAGAGAGCGAGTGAGCGCACAAGTGTGTGAAGGGCAGAAGGAGAAACAGACTCCCTGCTGAGCAAGGACCCCCCCCCCCCCCAATGTGGGGCTCCATCCCAGGACTCTGAGATCATGATCTGATCCAAGGCAGACACTTAACTGACTGAGCCATCCAGGAGCCTCTGCACTACCTTTAAATAGAGAAAACATGTATTTTCCCATGTTATTTAGAATGTTCTCTATTCTACTTCATAAAAAGTATTACTTTTAAAGTCTGACCATTCACTGAAGGTATACAAAGCTTTTCTCTTGCTCTCTTTTTTTAACAGCTTTCTCTTTGAAGCTGCAGCCTTTATAAAGTTTTATAGATGTGTTGGTCACATGTATTACTACATATCAGTATAGGATATAGGCCTGCTGGACAGTGACTTAAAAGGAAAATAGGACTAAACTTGCTCTGTATCAGTTCTTCTTCAACTTTATAATTGTTATATTGAGGACATATGTGTATATTCATTTATCTTGTGTGTGTTCTAAAATATTTGACATGGAAGTAAAGAATGAATAGAATCCTCTCAATTTGACTATTTTATTTAATATTAGGAGATTGAATGATCCAATCTCTGGATAGCAGACTATGGAGTTTTAAGCAAGACAAACCTGAATTCTTAATCTAATTGACATGTGAACATGGGCGTACTACTTCACCTTAGATATAACTTTTGTGAAATAGATGTCAGTATCCTTATTATGCAAGGTTGATATAAAGAGGAAAAGGAAAATTAATATGAAAATTCAGCACACAGTAGATGCTCAATTAGTGGTTGCAACCCAGATCATATTAACAATTATGCACCCCTAATAATATTACTGTTTTTTAATCACTAAAAAGTATTTATTTAAATATCAATAATCATCACAATTAGCATTTAGCTAAGTGAGGACACAGGCACGATCCCTACGCTAGTAAAATTTTCAACTTAAAACAAATTTAATATAAGTAGATATTTGAAAGGTGCCATTAATAAACAGCAATACAAACATGAAAGAAACAAATAGCTGAAGTCTTTGCCTTGTGTTTCAGGATTAATTCAAAGTTTCCTTTCTCAAAAGAGAGACAGCCCATTAATCAGATTTCTTTTCCAAGTTCTTCCTCTTTATAGGACTTGGCAGGAAAGGTCTTTGGCTAATATATAGCTTAAGATTAGTGTAGTGAGACTGAGCTGTGGGCTGTGTTTCAGAAAAAATAGGTCTAGGGTTGAGGAAGAAGACGGTAAAGAATATAGTAACAATGGATCACAGACCCTTGGAGCTCTAGGGACCTTGAAGACAAGGCAAACTAGACTTTTCATTTTATAATGAGGAAACTGAGGCTTACAAACCTGGTGACTTGCTCAAGGTCACATCCTGGGATCCCAGCTGAAGAACTGTCACATATTGATCATTCTATGTAAGTAGACAAACCAATATGAAGATATTACTAAATATGATGTATGTATCCATGAAAAGGGAAACTGTATCTGGGGAATTCCTTGTAAGCTGAGATCACATTTATTTAGCAGGTGGTAAGGGATAGGTAGCAATGTGGAATGTTTTGGGAAATGAAAAAGGAAGAATACATAATCTTCTATAAATGGTATTTTTTGAAGGGCATTTTTGATAGTGGTTCAGTTGCAGGTAAGAATAATACTTTATTTCCCAATCTATACCAATTATTCCAAAGAACCTCTCAGGATAAGCACAGAGCGATGTGCACTTGGTTTTAGTCATTTTCCTCATACTGCAGGGGAAATTTTGTCTTGAACTAGATTTTCACAGCATGAATAGTGTGAATGGGAACTTTTCAAACATTCTTAAGATTGCCAGCCAACTGAGGAGGTTGATAATCAAAATGAAAATTTGTGTTATTTCTTTTAAACTGCTATGTAAGAAACATTCAAGATTGTGTTGAAACTGTTTCATAAATCTAGTTATGATGTTTTACTTACAAAAACTCCTAGGCAGAACTTCCTTTATTTCATTAAATAAGGTTTTACATTATCTGGAAAGCACTATACTAAGAAGATGACCTTAAAGATCACCTAGTCTAATAGTTCTCAAACCCAGGTGTGTATCAGAATCACCTAGAGGCTCTTAAAATGCATACTTCTGGAACCCACTGCATACTTTCTAATTCAGGAGGTCCTGAATATGAGAATGGGCATTTCTTACAAATTCATAGGTTATGTGGACACTGCTGGTCCAAGAAGGACAATTTGGGAACCACTGACAGTCTAGCCCCTTCATTTTTACTACCTCCATTTTGATTAAGGTAGACAGAATCTAGTATTCTTGGAAATTAATTTTTAAACTTTTTTCTCAAGCCTTCTAACAACCAAGCAAGTTCTATTTCCGTTGCTGTCAATCTAGACTTGGCTGACCTATTATGCTTTAGGAAGATTGGGAGGTAGAGAATACTCACTCTCCTATTAAATTTATTTTAGGCAAATTCACCTAAAGTACTGAACCAGAACAATTAAGCCAACTAAAAGTGGTATAGTTGTATATACAAATGCTATCTTCATCATTTTTAATATAGAAGAGGAAAAAAACAATGAGAATATTCTGAATTCCATCTATGTAACACCAAGTGGGCATTTGGCTCTTCTGGAACTGGCACAAAGGCAACATTTAGAGAATTCTTCAAGGACATTGGTGGGCTAAATCAGAGCACAGTAACGATATGTTATCATAAGAGAAATAGTATTATTTTCCCCAAGAGAACTTATGCTATTGCTAGAAAAATACCCCACTATTGCAAAAACTTATTAAAGCTTATAACAAAGATCAAATAAGCAGTGTAGCATTTCATAATGATGTGATTATTCCTGTAGGTGTCAGCTAATTAATGAGAAAAAAGTAAATTGAAGAAAAAATAGTTACCTTGGAAAAAAACTGAAGCCCCAGAATTTGTTAAATTTAATGTAATATACCAAGTAGACTTAAGCAAAATTTGAAGAAAATAGAATGTCATGTTTCTAAATCTCTCTCCCATGGTATGTGGGCATGCACAGGCACATACACTCACCCACATTCCCCCTGACAAATACACAGATTTTTACTCAATGCATTCTTTCTAGCTACATAAAACTCTAATTCCACATGGGTCTTTACCATCAGGAATAAAGATAATGAAAAATACATTTACAGTAATGTGATAATACATAATACTTTACCCTGCCAGGTGTTATGTAATGTGTGTGCATATATACGGTAGAGATGGGCACACATATCAGTTAATTTGTAAATTATGGACTCTGGGTGATTACGATGCGCCAGCACAGGTTCATCAGTTGTAGCAAATGCACCACCCTGGTAAGTGATTTTGATGGGGGAGGTGATGTATGTGTGGGAACACGAGGCCTATGGGTAATCTCTGTATCTTCCTTCCTCTTAATATTTTGTAAACCTAAATATGGTCTAAAAAAGTAGTCTTTAAAAAAAAAAATCAGACAACCAATGGAAGTTTCAAGACACTAGTCTTCAAATATTACTCTACATTTAATATGTGCTAGGCCTGTAAGAAACAATACTAAACACAGAAGAATAGGATGTAAAATATAGCCAGGGAATAAAAGTAAACACATATTTAAAAATAACAAAACCCACTCTGTTAGTAAACATTTGGAGACTCAGAAACAGAAGAAATCACTTACTAACTAGAGACTGTCTTACTCTGGATGAGCTTGATTTGAGCTAGCTCATCTCCATGGATGAAATTTTCCTGAGCAGAGTGGAAATTAGGAGAAAAATCCAGATGAAGGGGTCAGTCATGAAGGCAAAGAGAGCATTCCCTGACTACACTGGTGTGTCTCTGTACGTATCCGGATCACAGAGCGAATGGCCAGGCATATGCGCAATAAAGCACATTGTACAGTTGTGTTTGTAGAGCAAGATGTGGAGAACCTTAAATGATCAATAAAGGAGTGCAGGGATGCCAAGGCAACAGATGTCAACAAAACCTACTGACAACACCAGAAAAGGAAATATTGGGGCTAGGGAGATTGAAATTTCCAGGTGACCTTAAAACCACACATGATAACTCAGATCAAAGACCTACTCCATTTGGTTTTATAGCAATATAGTTTGCAGAGACAAAGTGAAAAACAAAATCATTCTCCTCATAAAGCTTGTAGACACCAGACTCCAGAAGACAAGGTTGCATTCATGACTCACACACAGCAGACTCTCATTCTGAACTCCATAGACTGATTGGATTTTTAGAACCTTAGCTTTTTATCTTTTACACTTCAACAACACTGAAAGTGCTTCCACGTTTTGATTTGGAAAATTATTGTCACTATCAATAAAAAGAATGTGCCCGACACACCAAAATCCAGTTTAATTACTTTTGTGAGGTCTCCTGTGGCTGAGAGGAAATGGTATTTCTCTGACACTTTTCTGTTTTTAATTTAGTAAAATGGAGCACTTGCCCTGAATAGGACCTAGGAGAGTGGACTCATGATTGATGTCATGGAAGATGAACCCCACCGTTTTAGCAGCACGGTATTACTCTGAGAGTATGATGGTTGCAGGAATCTAGATCCTTGATTCTAGATTCCTCCTAGTAGGCATTTGAGGTGACCATCAAGGATCTGACCCAGAAACATGGTTGGGGTTTTAATGCATCATGTCATGACCTAAAGAAGGTCTGCTGAGGTCTGCTTTTACCCAGTACCTAAAGACCTCTCCTGAGGTCTGCTTTTACCCAGTACCATTCCCAATGTCAGTATTGCCCTGAGCTGCTGGAATCCAGATGAGGCCTTGAAAGCTATCCAACAGGAGAAGCCAAATATCAAAATACACACTATGCCATTCGACTGAAGAAACCAAGTAAAATGCATTCTTTATTTTCCGCTACATATTCCATCTGTTTCTCTCCCTAAAGGGTCATATGTTATATATTTATAAGAAGTGTTCACACCTACGCGAACACAGTTTCCTCTGTCCCCGTCAAATGCAGCCTCCTTCTTGCTCGCGACCCATTTTTTTTTAACATCCTTCTGTATCAGCTCATCCTTTTATGAAACTTGTTTCATTCTGAAATCATTTCAAGTTAAGAAACGCCTTTGTACCTTCCTATCTCACCAAATCCTGGGGAGATTAAGCCTCAGGCTCTACAGGCCATTTTCTGAGAGATGTGAATTTAGATCATTAGGGTCATTAAAATCATACACTCCATAATACCCAGAGCTAACAGATCATCCTTGTACTTTATGCTGCTGTAGAACGCTACCAGAGAAGGCACAATGTATAACAGCTCTGAGCTGCAAAGGAGACCATAATTCCTCCCCATAAAAGAATCCTACACTTTTTAATTGCTATAGTAAATCTCATTAAAGACACAGAATGCTTTGTTCAGGGAAGGAAAAAGGATCACTGGTAAAGGTGCATTTTCTTCACAGTAATATTTTTTTTCTTTATGACTAGAACTACTTCTAAATGCAAGCATAACGTTATTTTTATCATGACCTTTTTCTGGACTCCACACATTTCCCCTGAGCTTTCTTTCCCTTCTCTACAAATATAGGGGGCCCTTGGTCTTTACTATTAATCTCATAGTGACTTTTCCTGATCTGGGCTTTGTGCCTTCTCTTGTGTTTCACCCATGTGTCTTCTAAAAACCTTCAAAGAGTATACTGCTAATCTCTGACTTCATTTTTTGTTGTTCTTTCTTACTCAACAACTATATAAAGAGAAAACTGAGATAAAATCAACACAATGAAACACTCAGTGCACATTCACTGGTCAGCACAATTTTGAATCTTACCTGCCCATTCCCCATAATATACATTGTGAATCTGAGTCAAGCAGAAGAATCTTGGTAAATATTTCACCTGATTTTTTTTTAATTTTTATTTATTTATGATAGTCAGAGAGAGAGAGAGAGAGAGAGAGAGGCAGAGACACAGGCAGAGGAAGAAGCAGGCTCATGCGCCGGGAGCCCGACGTGGGATTCGATCCCGGGTCTCCAGGATCGCGCCCTAGGCCAAAGGCAGGCGCTAAACCGCTGCGCCACCCAGGGATCCCTCACCTGATTTCATTATCAAATATTAAATTATTATTATTATTATAGGATTTTATTTATTTATTCATGTGAAACATAAAGAGAGAAAGAGACAGAGGACAGAGAGAGGATAGAGAGAGAGGGAGAAGCAGGCTCTCTGTGAGGAGTCCGATGAAGGACTCTACCCCGGGACAATGGGATCACACTCTGAGCTGAAGGCAGATGCTCAACTGCTGAGCCATCCAGGTGTCTAAGTTTTTATTTTTGAGAAACTCAGGCTGTCAGAGAAAAATCACAGACAATTCCCATCTCTTTTTCATAATCACTAACTTTTTATACAGACCTGGAAGTTAATGACAATATGCGCCTTAGCTAAAAATTTCTAACTCATCTTTAGAAGTGACAACTGAGCAGTTGAGGGGAGGAGCATGTTTCATGCAACATAGTGCTTAAAGTTATTTTTTTTAAGATTTATTTATTTATTTGTTTGTTTGTTTATTTATTTATTTATTCATGAGAGACACAGAGAGAGAGAGGCAGAGACACAGGCAGAGAGAGAAACAGGCTCCATGCAGGGAGCCCAATGTGGGACTTGATCTCAGGACTTGAGGATCATGCCCTGGGCCAAAGGCAGATGCTCAACCACTGAGCCACCCAGGCGTCCCCATGCTTAAAATTAAATATAAGAACAAGAGAGAGATGAGAATAAAAAAATAATCTGCAATGTTAACTATCAGCCATTACTAACTTCTATGTATCTGGGGAATTTAACAATATCTATACTGAATCTATTCCTTCTTGAAAGGAATCGTGGTACAAAAGAATATGTGCTTGAAGTTAGACCTACATTCATATCTTTTTGTGTAAATTATTAGCCATGTAATCCCAAAGAAATTATTTAACTGATCATGTCTCAAAATCCTCACTTGTAAATTGAAAGATTTTTTGAACTCTGAAAATGTAGAGTTTATAAAATATAAACATATGCATGTAGTACCTGTTAATTATATCATTAGCATTAAAATATGTTGGTGTGATCTATATTAAACATTAAAATATTTTGTAATCCTTCGTATGCACTAGTTAGTTATATCCACAGTAACAAAGTATATAAATAACTTGCCAATCTAAGCACTTCCTTCGACATTCAATCACAAATATATTCTTGTAAAATATCTATTTCACAAAATCTAAACTACTTTTGATCTTATACACTTTCTTTAGAAACATACCCATGATAATCTCTTCAACAAATGGTGTTGGGAAAACTGGAAAGCAATAGGCAAAAGAAAGAGCTGAACCATTTTCTTACACCATACACAAAAATAAATTCAAAATGGATGAAAGACCTAAATGTGAGATAGGAAATCATCAAAATCCTAGAGAACACAGGCAGTAACCTTTGACATTGGCCGTAGCAACTTCTTACTAGATATGCCTCCTGAGGCAAAGGAAACAAAAGCAAAAATAATCTATTGGGACTTCATCAAGATAAAAAGCTTCTACACAATGAAGGAAACAAAACTACAAGGTAACCTATGGAATGGGAGAAGATATTTTCAAATTACATATCTAATAAAGGGTTAGCATCCAAAATATATAAAAAGAACGTATCAAACTCAACCCCTTAAAAATGGACAGAAGACAGGAATAGACATTTTTCCAAAGAAACACCCAAATAGCTAACAGATACATGAAAAGATGTTCAACATCACTCATCGTCAGGGAAATACAAATCAAAACCATGATGAGATATCAGCTCACACCTGTCAGAATGGCTAAAATCAACAACACAAAAAACAACAGGTGCTGGCAAGGATATGGAGGAGAAAGAAACCTCTCACACTGTTGGTGGGAATGCAAACTGGTGCAGCCACTCTGGAAAACAGTATGGAGGTTCCTCAAAAAAAGTTAAACATAGAACTACCGTATGATGGAGCAATTGCACTACTAGGTATCTACCCAAAGGGTACAAAAATACTAATTCAAAGGGACACGTGCACTCTGAAGTTTATAGCATTATCAACAACAGCCAACTTATGGAAAGAGTCCAAATGTCCAATCATATATATATATATGATATATGTATATGTATTGGACATATACATTTGGACATATACACACACACACACACACATATATATATATATATATATATGTATGATGAAATGTTACTTAGCCATAAAAAGAGTGAAATCTTGCCATTTACAGTGATGTGGATGGAGCTAGAGAGTATTATGCTAACTGAAATCAGAGAAAGACAAATACCATTTGATTTCACTTATGTGTGGAATTTAAGAAACAAAATGAATATGAGGAGGGGAGAAAGAGAGCAAACCAAGTAATAGACTCTTAATGGAGAACAAACTAAGGATTACTGAAGGGGAGTTGGATGGGGGAGATCAGTTAAATGGGTGATGAGGATTAAGGAGGGCTCTTGTGATGAGCACTGGGTATTGTATGTAAGTGATGAATCACTAAATTCTACACCTGGAACTAATATTACAATGTACGTTAACTAACTGGAATTTAAATAAAAACTTGGAGAAAGAAAAAAATAGAGAAAATAAAGACATACCCATGATAATCTGATTCTATAAAGTTGGAGAACTATTTAACATTTACTCCCTTCCCATGTCTTATTGATTAATAAATGCATGCTATATTATTTATCATGGATATTTATTTGGTATTAAACAGGATTCCGATAATTCACCATGATTAATCTTTTTGTTCACAAGGGCTTTCATTGCATCAGTTCTGGTGAGGTAAAACCCATCTTAAAAAGTAAATCTAAAGGATCCAAGTTTCAAAAACTCATACCTTAGATCCAGATGGTCCCTCTACCCTAACCTGACCCCTACACCTGCTAGGTTGTCATAGCTGGAAAGCAGAGTGAGAAACCTGAGCACAATATACTCACAGAGAAAGAAAAATTATTCGGACACAGACTCAGGTCATAGAACTCTTTGAAATACCATCTAGTGAGAACTGAAACCATTGTAATCCCTTAATGATGGTGAACCAAGGTGACTGGCAGAAACTTCTCTTAATAAAGCCCTGGTCTAGTTGGGCTCTGGTGGGATACGACAGCATTACCCCAGTAATGCAAGTATCAAAGGCCACCTCTATATTTATATAAGCCCTGCAATGACGAGCAATAACATAAGAGCCAAATGAAGGTCCACACAGTTAGAATATTAAGTGAGCCAGAAAAAATAGAGAGAACTTGCGGGGGAGGGAGGATTCAACTGGGCTTTCCTTCTTGACTTCTGGGGTCAAACTGGCACCATTTACAGAATAAAAAGCCATTCAGAGTCATGGATCATTTACCTAATGAACAGTACTAGGGGACTAATCGGGATAACTCAAATACAGCAGTGGTCTACATCATTTAGTGGTCTACACCATTTGAATTTTCTTACATAGATAAAGCTTAAAATTGTCATTTAACTGTTTAATTGCAATATGAAAAGATCTATGCTTCCCTTTATGTATTTACTTTTATGGTATCTATTACCAATAGGAACAGAGATAAATTTATATTAAATAGAAGATAATACTCCTATTACAAAGTACACTTCTCTATCATATATGATGTTTTCCTGTCTTTATTGCATTTTCTGATCAGTATGAACAATATTTAAAATCTTTATGGTTTAACCTAAGATAGATCTGACCCTGTTTCCCCATAGATAATTTTTCTACGGCATTATCTGTAAATACTGCTTTTGAATTGCTTTAAACAACTTAGAGACTGCCATTTAGAAATGCTTGAATGATTCAAGGTTAATAAGATTCATCATACTCACAGTGAGGATCTGGTTGTGGACATAGTTAATTGCTAAATTTTATTCATCCCTAAATGGTACTGGCAACAAATCAGCTCACAGCTTAATACTACTGGCAGCTCTAAATGGGACAGAAATAATGTGACTTTGATCCAGTTATTTTTATATGCGTTATGATTCATTTCCAGTAGTTCTGATACTGATGCTCAAATACTGGATATTGGATTCTCTTGTCAAACAACAAAAAAAGGTGAGAAACAAAGCTGAAGATATTTTTAAATGTCATGGTAACAAGTCACAGTCAAATCTTGTTTCAGTGAACATTTCTAATTCTCATACAAAAGATACAATAAATTCCTATGAGAAAGATTTTCTTCTGGCAGATTTAGAATTCTGAAAATAGTCTTTTAATGGCAGGGACCATACCCTCCTAGCACCAAAATAACAGCACTATGATGTATTATTCCCTTATGGTAACAGACACCATTGAAGCTGAACTATAATCCGGCACACAACAATTCTGTACTAATGTAATGTGACAATGTTATTATGTTCACTTTTTTCCATGTGATCATAGCCATATTCATCTTCTGCACCCTGACATTAAATTAGCTAACATAGTTGCATTGTATTCTGTAACATAGGGTGAAAGCAGAAAAGGGTTTATTGTATAGCACAATGGTTTGATGATGGGAAATGTGTGTGTGCATGTGTGTGCAAGTGTGTATGTGCGAGTATGAATAGGTGATATGTTGATTTTTATATAGTGAATGTGTAAACTCTTAGCACAGAACTGGCATATAGCAAGCATGAGGTAATGGTTACATCCAAGAAAAAGTTCACAAACAGCTACAATATATGTTAAAAAATCTTTTACTCCAAGATTTCAGAAGAGGGGAAAGATAAGGCCCAGCTCCAAGGGCTAGAGAAGTTTCCATGGGATGAAACAGTTAAGTAGAGATTGAAAATGAAATTATATTTCTTCAAACAGATATAGTGAAAGGAATTTATCCCAGGTGGAATGAGAGCATTCCTCAGGAGGATAAATTAGCATAAGCAATGGTAAGGAAATTGGGAAAGTATAATGTTGTTCAGAAACCCATAAGTAAGTTAATTGGCAGTAACATGCCATATGGACAAGGTTCTGCAACAGATAAGGATGAAAATGAAAGCTAGGGTCAGACCACAGAGGTTCATGAACTCCAAATTGATGAATTTGGAGAGTATTGTTAACTGCTGAGAATGTACTAGAAACTCTTATGCAAGATTCATGCATCTAGTCAGTATGGATTTAGTAAGTTACTATTATTACCAATTATATGCATCATGATGTGCAAAACACTGGGATTATGAAAGAAAAACACATTACCTAGGGGAAGCATATAGCCGTAGTCTTACAGGGAGATAAGACCAAACCTAAATAATGATGGATGATAACATAGCATCAACAAAGTTCTGTAAGAATCAATGGAGGAGGAATATTGCCTCTGTTTAAGAGAATCAGGAAGAGCTGGTGATATTTAAACTAGGAAGAATAGGAAGAAAGAACACAACTGGTGAGGAGGCATAAGATGGATTGGGGGAGAAGGGGATAAGAAATGGGAAACTTAACCAAAAATGACTACAATAAGCCAAAAAATTATACGCAGGACCTAAAATATATTATTGGTACAGAAGAATCCAGCAGAGTCCACTACCCTACTCTACCCTATACATATACACACAACAGTTGCTTTTCTCAATGAGCAGGTCATTTACATGGCAATTTTCTAGGGAAATAAGGGTTTCGCAAACACTTTTCTTTAAAAGTAGCCTTTGGCATCATTTTGCATAAGTGCTTCTTTTTTGAAAGATTTCTTTAAGTTCATTAATTAGTATGATTTACCCAAGATTATACTTACAAGCTAAAAAAGTATTCCCATCTTCCCATTGTTAATTATATCTCCAGGCTAACATAAATAAATTTTTCTAGTTACTGTAACCCACTCTGTGAAATTTATCAGAGAGATGATATTCAGAAGGTCTATTTGGGAGAGAATGTGTCTTATTTGCAATACTGTGTGTTCTTTCTCCTTTTAAAAAGTTTTATTTCCATTTTCCTGTTTGTTTTTGTTGGCTTGTTTTGTTTTCTATGCAGTTGAAGACTGCTGTCACAGAACTTATAGATAAATACCTAAGCTACAGATGGAAATTTCATTAAGGAAAGAACTGTCCTAATGGCCTTATTTCAAAAAAAAAAAAAAAAAAAGAAAAGAAAAAAGTCAAGCTCTATACAGAAAAGGAGTTTGTTAAAATCCCAGGAATCACATTAATTCTGTTTGTGCAATTCAGAAAAATTGAGACATGCATAAATAATGTTTATCTGATGAATCTAACAACTGAAGAAAATATGGCAATAAGCATGTCTTCAAGGTATTGAAAAAAAAAAAAAAGAAAAAGAAAAAGAAAGACAACAGGCCCAAAATGGAGTCAATTATTCTAAGCCCCATGTCCCCAAATCAAGACTTAATTTATTTAATTACAGTTTCTGCTCTCCCATAAAACAATCAGGAATCTCCTAATCAGCAATAGTTAGGTAACCTGCCTCACAGACCCCTGACATTTCCTAAAGGAAAGTAATTTTTCAATAGCCAACCTGCCTTTTTTTTTTTTTTTTTTTTGCCAGTATAGCTTTCTTCTCCCTCTCCCTTCTGCCTATAAATCTTTCATTTTGTACAGTTCTTTGGAGCTCCTTTCTATCTACTAGATTGGATGCTGTTCCATTTAAATCAATTTTTGCTCAAATAAACTCTTAAAATTTTTAATATGCTTCAGTTTACCTGTTAACAAAGGTTACAGTTACTATTGTACTTTCTATAAATTAAAGTTGATAAGAAAATAAGATTAGCTTTTAAATATTGATTTTTACCTACATATCCTCACCTCCAAAACTCCATGCACAAACCAAGAAACCATTTCACATTTCCAGAAAACCCATTAAGAGGTAATGATTTAATCAAAATGTATGTATTCTGAGAGCCCTCCAAAGTAATTTTAATGCTGATTTGTGCACGAGGCATATCAGGAGACACCTTTATTGAATGACATTTACCTTATTTACAGGAAAATAACAAATAGCCTTATCATTATCATCACCACTACTATCACCCAAGAGCAGCATTCAAATAATTTTCTGTAAAAATGATGTGAAGACGGCATGATACTTAGGGTAGGATCTTGATGTTCCGTTAGGAAATGTCTAGCAAATACACACAGAAAATTATATTCTTCAAACATAACTGGTTTATGAGAATATACAATCTGACACAACCAAATGCAACTATTTTATAAAACATGGAAACCAGTTTAAGCAAAGTTTCAGAGAAAGATTTTGAGCCAAATGGAAAACATTTTCATGCAATGAAAGCTCTCTCAGCTACCACATGTAGTCATACATCTGTCAGGAACATATTCAGGATTAAAAATTTACCATAATAAAATCATAACAAATTATCACTCTTCAGGTTGTCCTTGAAAATAAATTTATGCCATTTTCTATGGGACAGGAACAAAGGCAGGAAGTTACATTTCATATATGTACATATATGTATACATATGTACATATATCAAAAGCACATATAAGGTTTTTTTATTTGCTTTGCTTTAGGTGCATGTAAGTACATAAAGTATTTATTGAGCCTTCATTTAAGGTTATTTATAGAACCCCAACTGGGGTTATTTTTTGTACAAATGTATGATGATGTGAATACATGTTCATGCTTCAAGTCATTGATAGGATGGAGACAAGATATTTCCCTATCTATTGTTGTGTGATCTTTACAGGTCTCTTCCAAGTACTGTTTTATTTTGTAATAATTGTTTGTTATTCCTGTATTCAATATTTTGAAGAGAAATTCTGAAGATAGCTGGTGAGTTGAATCATATTGTTGAACTCAGTTCAATGGGATATTTTAGTTTGGCCTCACCTTCAACATTGTCATACACATATGTATTGGTGTAAATAGAATCTCAAATAGACAAAGGTCAAAGGGAACAAATTCTAGTCTTCCTTTACATGCATACTCAAGCCCAGTCTTTGTCCCAAAGCCCCAAACTTCAATCATTGTGTCCTCCATCCTAGAGCTTTTTCTTAAATGTTGTCCCATTTATAATATAAATTATGCACTCTGTTTCACAAGCAAGAAGCTTTGTCAGAAAAAAAAAAATTTCTCAATTTGTTGTTTTGAAGAAAATGCTTTTAGTATTTTGATGAGGGGCCGTAAAGCATGATCTATCTGAAAGTTAAGTAATAGGACTTTATCCCATATACCAGTTAATTCAGTCTTAAAATGCTCACCGTGACCATACAGATTAGGCACTAGCAGATACTCCATGATATAATGTGAATGCTCTGTTTCTGAGTCATGCTTACATTGTGAGACAAAAGGAAAAAAAATTCACAACTGGCTAGAATATATGAGGGGGTACTTGAAAAACAAAGTTTAAACATACTGTGTTTTAAAGCAAAAGGCAGATATGGGTTTAAAAAGATATAGAAAGAGAAGCATAATGAAACATGTCACCTTTCACGAAAATTACAGCCCTCAACATATAATCTTCTGGAATTAAATATTAATATAAAGCAATAAGGAATCTCTTTTGGAAACTAGGGGAGGATTGTCATCTGTAGGAAATGAACAAATATTTTCAACAAGGTGACCATTAGCAATTAAAAAATTATAGTAAACAGTGACAAACCAAAGGCTCCCCCATCATCACAGCATTTAGCTAATGGCATCCTTGATAAATACTTTAGAATTTCAAAAATGTCCTTTCTGTAGAAACAACTGCTTCTCCTTATTATGACAGCTTAACTCACAGATAATATAAAGACTCCCAGTTTCATACTCTGGGCATCACACAGTAACTAGAAGCAATGATGACTATCTGAGTTCATACTCAGAGAGGTACTTACGGTCATTGCAGAGTGGCCCACTGAAGGAGGTCA
The DNA here is from genome assembly GCF_053574225.1 of Canis aureus. NCBI lineage: Eukaryota > Metazoa > Chordata > Mammalia > Carnivora > Canidae > Canis > Canis aureus. The sequence goes on from NC_135621.1 coordinate 54,915,665, forward strand.
TACTACAGTCACAGCTGAAGCCATCCCATTGCTGCAAGCACACGCCTTGATTAGAACAGGAGTCCTCTTGGCAGGTTGTGCTGGGTCCTGCAAAAATAATCCAAAAGAAACTTGGGTTCTTTAAAAAACATCCACAAGTGCTTTATACATGAGTTAGGTCACATATAGTAGTTGCCAACACCTCAAATTACATGACCAAACCAGTTTTGAAAGTTCTAGTTCACACACCTGAATTAGCAACAGAGAAGCTGTAATACGAAGGTTTTCTGAAGTTTCAAATATAGGACAAAATACATTATAATAGTAAACTAAACCAACAAATAGTAAAAACAAGCACATAGCTTCTAGTATGATCATGGTAGCAAGTGATCTCATTCCATCATCAGTAATTCTCTATCACCATTTGAATTTTAGAAAAATGCATGGATCTCCTTAACTTCTGACCAATGAATAGAGACACCATGAGAAATGGAGATAATAGCTTCATGAAATTGAGATAAAGATTGGCAAAGTAACTGAAAAGAGTTATGCAAAAATGTCCTAGAAGTTTCCCTGCACAAACTATGGATAAAGTTATGATTGTTGGGTGTTTTGGATAGGTATGTTGGCAAGTATCAAATCACATGCTTTAACAATTTCATGCAGTTAAACATAAAATGAAAAAGTTTGTATAAATGACATGCCCCCATTTAACATACGAGTAAAAAGAATTCTAGTCTATTTCTAAAGAATCATAACTAGAACACTGAAAAACAAAGAACTAAAAAAGAAAAAAAAAGATGATCAAAGCACTAGAGGCAATCACTATACAAACATATTCAAGACTGAAAGCCTTTATACAAACTATGCTATAAAATGAGGTTTCTTGCACAACATTCAAGAAGGGGAAAAATCAAATCTGAACCCAAACAACAGTTACTGAAAAATGTAAAAAAAAATGTTATTTTGGGGTTTCCACTGTGTATTATGGGGTTTCAGTCTTGTTTTTTACACACAGGGCTATCTACCTTGCAAGTCAGCTTTCATCAATGCAACTTTGTCAGCAAAATTAAAAAAAAAAGCAAAATATATTAAATGTTAGTAAGCAATACCAAAATGGGGCAAACACAGAACGTTCAGATTCAAAAAGCATGCTGCTATAAAGGGGGAGAAAAAATGCTATGTAGAGCAAACAAATTAATACTAACAGCCATAAATCTTAAGAGAAGCAAAAATGAGAAAGCAGTAATTTATTAGAATTTTACTATATATGTATATATATAATGGTTAATTGAGCTGATGACATGTAATGAAAGAAATTAAAAGAGCGTTTGTATTTTTCGTCTCTTGGATAGATATGAATGCATTACCAAAGTGATCATATTGCTTATTTGGAGCATGTGGCACCATTTATCATGTACAGATACAGTGTAGACCATGGTCATTAGCAGACCAATTATCCCTTTCTATTTCTCTTTCCCTCTACATCTTTTTTTATCTTGCAATGGCAATTAGGGCTTGAAACTGTAATGCCAGCCATTCACTGCCAACAGTTGGACTTCAGAGTGACACCAAACTATCAAAATGTACTATATATATCATTTGGGGTGGATGAGAGAGGTAAAGGATGGGAGAAGCAGACTACATACAATATCATTCCACTTACAAAAAAAATCCCTCTACAAGTTTCAATGTGGAGTGTTTGTCTGTTCTTACCAGGCTGGGCATATACCACTTAAGGATTTCAGAGTTATGTCAGCAATTTCCCCACCTTCGTAATTCCCTTCAACTCTTCTCAACTGCCCTGTGAATATTTATTACAATAGAATCTCACTAATAAGGACTACCTTAGGGAAGGTAAAAAAGGGGATGCACTCCATCGAAACAGCTTTAGGGTAGAACACAAAAGATGGTTCCTAGTCAACACAATTTTATAGGTTTTATGAAAATATAAAAATTATACTAACCCAATTAGATTCTATTAACACTGAGAGCCTTTGAGGTAACTGCTTTAGTGAATAAATGAGAATTACCTGTAATTAGCCTTTGTGTAAATTGACATTTTCGTAAAATGTCTTTTTAAACATGCTCATTACAATGGTATTTCTATTACAATTTTCTCAGTAAAGTTATCCCTCCTAGAGAGTTATTGAATTTAGCCTAACCTCTGAGTTTTCACAAATTTAGAAACCATAACATTATAAGAACTAATTATATAGTAACAGCAACGATAGGTATACTAATGGTAATGATAATAATAGTTGTTGTTATCAATAATAATAATCTCCCAGGCCTGGAAGCCCTGAAAGAATGTAGCAGTTTTTCTCACCTATCTTATCACAGAACTAAGAACCACTAAATTGCTTAGTTTTTGTTATTTCTCCAATCTATGAGGTGTAAGTGGTCTAATGATCTTTATCCCATGGCATTAGAGACTGAAAATAATTAGTTTGTTAAAAACAAAACAGACAGGGCAACAAACAACTCTTAAAGCAACACTCCTTAGCACATTCTCCCCTGGGATAAGCTCAGGAGCAGGGAGTGGGGGTGGGGGTGGGTGGGAGGGTTGGGGCTGTTTATAAATATGTCACTGGTCCCTTACTTGCCCAGCAGAAGATAAGAGCAGGAACAGGAACTGATGAAGAGCCAGATAACGGTTTTTACTTTTATTTTTGTAAAAATTATCAGAAATACAGTTTCAACATAATGCTAAATTCTAGAAATGGTAAAACTACAACCCTAAAACACGAATGTGCCCGTATTGTAGAGCAGCAACTTAGAGTACCTGCCAAATCTTTATGTGAGCATAAAGACATGCTTTATTATTATTATTTTTTCATTATCACAACACTCTTTTTATATTCGGGTATTACAAGAGAATTCATGCCTATGCCTGACAAGACACATTTTTCAAAATACTCACCTTCTAGAACAATATTTAAACATTGACAGGCATTTGCACAAGACAAAGCCCTGAATTTATTTTCCCTTTAGTTATGTAATGTTCCTTTTATTTTATCACTGAATAAAATTGGGAACAAGCCACAAGGACATTTGTATTAAGTAGTTAAGTATAAGGATATGTCTGAAAAAGAAAAGAAGTGAAGGTAAAACTAAAATCTCTGGAAACCAAAGAAGCAAGAGAGGAAAGTGTTTTGATGCCTGGACTTTCAAGTACGGCAAACTTGGGTTCAAAGCTTCCATCATTCACGTACTAGCTGTGTGACCTTAAGAAGGTCACCTTACATCTCTGAGGCTCAATTTACTCATCTAAAAAAAAGTCAGCACTACCTAATTTACAGAGTGTTGAGGAATAAATGAAAAACCGTATGTAAACTTATTGTCATTGGTGCTAAATCAATGGTAGCTTTAATAATTATTTCTGTAGCTTATTATAATAGTTATGGTGCTGAATGCTACGAGACTATGCATTAGTGTCTGAATTAATTTTCCCCCTTTGACTTTATGTACAAAAGTTATCTTGACTCAGTACTGAGCTTAACTGAGCCTGATTATTGGTGGATTATCAGTATCTATTTTCTCTTATGCAAGCAGGAAAATGCCACCCGACCAGTAATTTTCAAAGTGTGGTCCTTGGAACAACAGTATCAGCATCGTTGTAGTAACATGTTAGAAACGTAAATCCTAGGGTCCTGCTGAATCAGCAATCCTGGGGGTAGTGTTCCGTAATTTGGGTTTTAACAATTCTCCAGGTGATTCTGGTACTGGTTCAAGTTTGGGAAACATTCATCTGAAGGGATTTGGACAAGGCAAGTTTCCTCCCCTAGTCAGCGTGTTCTATAAATAAAAGCCACTATTACCCAATGCAATTAGTTAACAGTGGCAGGAAGCAAGTGTTTATTAGGAAAGACCAAAAACTTTTTAAATGAAAGGGGCTGAGAGATTTGTGGGTCTTGTTGGATAGAGTGATGGAAAAGCTTAGAAGATATTATTTGGTTATTGTCACATTCATACTATTTGTGTTAATGTGAAAGTTAAGTGATTCCAATGTGATTTGGATTTAAATTTCCATGAGACAACTATCCTTAGAATTCATCAAGGATCTAGAGTTTGATCACTAATCCTAAAAACATGTGTATCTCATCAATTACACCTCTGACAGGTATATCTGAGATTATTCCTAATAGAACAGGAATACTCAGAAATTAAAAATTGGTAATCTTGATGTTGGAATAAAAGCATCAGAGAAGTGTCAAGGCAGAGAGGCAGGGTAATATTCTAAAAATAAAGGAAAAAGGAGGGTAAAAAAGAATAAAGATTATTAAAACTCAGATATTAAAGCATCCTAGATAAGTTAAGGTAGGAAACAACGTCATAATCTACTGAATGATTTTTTAAAGATTTTATTTATTTATTTGAGATACAGAAAGAGTGAGTGCAAGCATGAGCAGAGGAGGAAGGGCAGAGGGTGAGGGAGAAGCATGCTCTCAGCTGAGCAGGGAGCCCAACGTCAGGCTTGATCCCAGAACCCCGGAATTCGACCTGAGCCTAAGGCAGATGCTTAACCGACTGAGCTACTCAGCACCTCTCTACTGAATGATTTCAAATGTTCAAATAGTAGTTTGTTACCCAAGAGGATATATAATCATCTTACCTAAGTTATTTAGTAATTATGTTAGAAAGTAAAACCAAGTATCATTTATACAAATAATCTTTTCTCAGTACAGCTTCCCCTCATTAGTTTTCCCTTCTATACACTCACACACATCATGTATGTACCCGTGGTGGAGGGTCAAATGTGTGTGTTTGGTTTTTCATCTTGTAGGTATTTAGCTGTGAATGTTTCTGTCTGCTCCTAACATCTCTTTGTAGGTAAGAAGTCATTTACCAAGCAACTTGTAGAAAGGCCTTTTTTGAAAAAAACAAATACTTCAGGAGTTTGTAGCACTTTTTTTTTTTTTTTTAATGTATATACGCTCTCTGGTTAGATCACCTCTAAGAATCCAAGTTGTGAACCACATTCTTATATCCACCCAGTAGAAGGAATTATTCACTTAATGATCTTGTTTCCTTTAGGAAACAGAGAAAACAGTTTCTCTGTTTTACAAGTGTTATAACAAAATTTGAAATAAAAAAAAATAAATATAGCAATAACATTAAAAAATTCAACAAAGGAAAAAAAAATTCAACAAAGGCTTCTATTAAATAGCATTATCTTCCTGCAGTATTAAAATACAGTTTGAATTTCACCTGTCTTTCCAGGGAAATATATATGGCAGAGATAAAAAAAAAATGTATTTTCATATTTAAAAAAAACCTTCACGTACTTAGGTAATTGCTAAATCTAATGGCATTATTTTGGCCAAGAAGAGATGATTCATAATCTCCTGGGGGAAAGGAATTCACATGTCTTTCTTTGCCTCTCCCATATGAAATTTCCTTATGAATCTAAAATTTTCAAAATAGCCCAACTGTTTTCAACATTAAAGGAGAAGCAGCAACACATCCAGAGCCCCAAAATTCAGGATAATGTGATTAAATTACATTTATGGAGGGAGAATTGGCTCAAATAATCTGAGGTGTTGAAATGAAAATTATCTAAAATGAAAGTGGCAATCAAAAAGTACTCCTACAGATCTTAGTCTGATAGAGAGCACAAAAGAACAGAAAGATACTTGAGCACATTTCTCAAGTAAAGAATATTAAGTCTTGGATAATAGAAGAAACCAATTTTTGTTAAAACAAACTGATGATATACTCTTGTGCCAGGTGGATACAAGCCAAATAGTGATGTGACAATGGGTATCTGAATTTTATTCTCCTGTTACATCTTGCTGAATGTAGATTGGAAAAAACAAAAAACAAAAAACAGTCTCAAGTTTATTGACATTTGCTGTAGCAAATACTTTTTTTTTTTTTTTTAGTTTAAACAGGTTATCTATTTAATGTTATAAAGCCAGCATTGCAGAACACACTAGCTAGGTGAACTACAGACTATAAAGGAGTAGAAAATAACAAGATGCATACACAGAGCTCCCCACCTTACAGAAGGCCTTAGTGTAGGTTTGCAAACCTACAGAAAATTTAAGATTTATGGGATGAAACATGAAAAGTGAAAAAAATAAGGATTTCTAAACCCTATGTGGGAGTTTGAATAGTTGGCAGAAATAAATTTTGCTGACTAGAGACATTTGTTCTTATTTATGGGTACAATTAGAATTACTTAGAGTTTGATAACAAAGATCTAGTACCTTCACATCCTCTCTCAATCTGTCCATTGCAGAAGAGAGCATCTGAGATGAGGTCTGGAAGTCGTCCATTTAAATCAACTGATGCCAGGCAGCCTTGAAAGCCCTCCTTGGCATGGACAAGTTTCGGCAAAGATTTGTATGTTTCTTTAGCCACTCCTCCTATATACAAGTCACCTGTGGGAAGATCAAAGTTTTGGTTATAAAAGTAACTCATCATTCCTTTAAACATACAGTAGGAAGCGAAGAAGATAGTTTGGTTCATATTTCATTAAATTAATTTAAAAAGTCAACTTATAACTAGAGATTTTCCTAAAAATATAAAATAATAGAAGTGTGTGAGGAATATATTAGCACTCAAAGACATTTCTAGAAGCTATTTTTCACAGAAAATTGATTAAGCTCAATTAGTGTAGCCAAGTGGAAGGAATATGGGCCATGGAGTTGCATATCCTTGCACTGATACTGGAGCTTGGTTATTTATCAACTCTGTGACTTTTACCGTCTTTTTTTTTGTTGTTTGTTTCTCTGATCATTAGAAACCTCATTTCTAAAATACAAAGTATAAAATGTCTTCCATAGGTTCTCCTGAGAATTGAGATAAAATAAAGAAACTATCCACCACAGTAAAAATATGAAGAGATACTCAAGTCAACCTTCTGCTTAGAGAACTCTGGATCTTTCAGCTAATCAGAAGCTCAACCAATCCTCTCTAGAGTCCACGATTACCTTTTCTACTAGGTGTAAGCCCATTATCCTTACTTGTACCTACTGAATTCACTGACTGACTTGCGTAAGAGTCTGCATGTATCTGAATATTACATCTTGGATCCCTGGGTGGCGCAGCGGTTTGGCTCCTGCCTTTGGCCCAGGGCTTGATCCTGGAGATCCGGGATCGAATCCCACATCGGGCTCCCGGTGCATGGAGCCTGCTTCTCCCTCTGCCTATGTCTCTGCCTCTCTCTCTTTCTCTCTCTGTGACTATCATAAATAAATAAAAATTAAAAAAAAATGAATATTACATCTTTTTTCAGGTATTTCTTTTTTAGGTGAAGTTATACCAGGGATCTGTTAACAAGTTATCATTTTTTTTCTAATTTTATTGCAGTTTGTTTTTTAAAGATTTTATTTATTTATTCATGAGAGACATACACAGAGAGAGGAAGAGACATGGGTAGAGAGAGAAGCAGGCTCCATGCAGGGAGCCTGATGTGGGACTCGATCCCGGGACTCCAGGATCACATCCTGAGCCAAAGACAGACGATCAACCACTGAGCCACCCAGGCGTCCCTTATTGTAGTTTCTAATGGAACACTGTGCTCTGCTTTGTCATTTCATGCCTCTAGGTTTGAAATTTCCCAACTTTATGGGTCACTACTTAAAAAGAGAAATTGCAATCCATGTTTGACTATGTTTTGTTTCCTATCAAAATTATCAACCATATTTATAGGACACTGAAAAGATATAACTCACTGACTTTAATAAACATTTAATCAATGAAGAAGATATGGAGGGTGACGCCAACATTCCATAAAATATGTTCCTATTTAAAAGTTCTGCTAACATACTCAATTGAACCATTTACTTTTCCAACTTTTCATTGTCAGTTGAATTTTCTCTATGACATTAACCCTCCTAACTTTCATGCCACCTGATGCCTTCTCCCTGATGCAACATGAAACTCCTACATTCCTAGTGGTTCTGGGTCCCTCTGTGTTGTCTTCATGGGGCCTGGGATAAAGGAGAACTGATAACCAGGTGAATGCTCATGCTGTTTGTTGAGTCATGAGTAATAAAGTCCTTGGTCTCTGACCCAGAAAGTTTGTGTCTTCTGTCGGCATCTGTGAAACAGTAATAAGCTAACCAACTAGATTGTAAGTAGGCTGAACTCAAACTACAGATATAGCAGTCCTGAATTGCACTGAGGAGTAAATTGGACTTGCTTAAAGTCACCTCGCCCTAGAAGCTGAGGACTTAGGTCCTTGATATATTAACTAAAGCTCTAAGTATTACATTTAGATGTCACTGATTCTGTAGGATTTGTATGGAATATATTTACTTCCCCTTCATTTTAAATAAAACAAAACATCTTTTGACTATTGCCATATTCTTAATATTAAAGAATTAGCATGGTTTTCATCTGAAATGGGATACTATTTTTGAAAAATCTTATTTTTTCTACCATATTTCATTTATCTCCATGGTCTTTCCTTTCACTTAAATTTAAAATCATTGTGTTTTAGTTATCTCAGAGAAAGGATAATAATCAGAAACAAAAGATAGCAAGTTATCTTTCTACGTGTAAGTCTTAAAAGCCAAGACTCTTAAAAGGAGTGAAAGAGAGAATATATAGGCAATTACATGAGAAGAATAAAGCTTCCCTGACTGTCATGTAGGCAGGCAGGAGAGAAAACTGGAGGAAAAGAAATGTGAACATAGTCATTGAAGAATACCAAAAAGAGGACATAGTGCTCTAATTTAAGGGCTGAACCCTGGTGGAGGTCAAAGCTTTAGATAAGTTTAGAGAATGGTATCGATTTGTGTGCACTTCCTCAAGAGAACCCAGAGGCAACAGTGAAATCCTTGAGAAAAGATGACTGCCTAGTAGATTTAGACATGCTAGGAACTTAGGCAGCCTCACAGAACTTCCCATATTCTAACTGTGGTGTGGGAGCAACACAACAATTCCCAGAGTTTCATAGAAATAAACAGAAAAAGAATGACCTTAATGGGTCATGGACACGAGAATGAAGATGCTGGCAATTCAGTGAGCACCTGAGCTATGAATATAGAATATTCGAGACCAGCTTCTATGTAATCTCTATCTCCCAAAAGATTCATACAGTGAAGTCCCCCTACCCCAAATAATTTAGACACAATCTCAGGGAAATAAGGGAACTAAAATTGCCCGAGATTACATTTTCACTAACTCAAAGAATCAGAACCCAAACTGGAAACCATGGTGAGTTATAGAAAAATAGAGAGATACCTTTCTTGCACATCTGAGATTCTGGGCAGAGATCTACACTGTTACATGCCACATATCAATGCAAGGAGATACTCCCTACATTGATTTGTTGAGCTAAATTCGTTAGAAAACTTCAGCTCTCCTCTAGGCCTAATGAATGGAGTTTAGAAAACAGAAGGGAGGTAAATGAAGAATTCTCAGCACTGCTTTGGGCTTTTCAGAGGTAGAACTTACACGAAAAATTATGTATGGGACACTATGCATTTGCTAGTTATCCTTCCTCTTTCCAATTGCAATCTCCTGCAAGAGACAGACTGGATCTCTCTGTTTCCCCTTCTCCCACAGTGCCTCATAATGGGCTATGAGCCCAGTGCGCACTCAATACACATTGTCAGCCACCTGATGGATTGAGGTCACAGTAGAAAAGAATCAAGAGAGAAAGAATGCTAAGGCAACACATGGCGAGAGAGCTAATTCTAAAATGCACTTACTTCCTTTCCCCGCTTCCTGCCACAATCCTATTTTTTTCCTCTTGGCAAACATATGTGCCTGAACAACTTTTTTGAGATTACTGAAAAGAAGTAGTAATCTCTCCCTTGTGTTATTAAAGAGCAGAACATATTGATTCAAGTAGTGTAGGATACAAGCCTCAATCATATACTAAGGTGGATGAGATTGGATTTATAAGTAGGGAATGCATTCTCATCTTCATTACTGAAGCTGCACTTAGCACCACCACTTAATACTGTCTTTATAAACTCTTCATATAGTAGATAGTGGTCTAAAGTCCCCTGGTGCGTTGCCCTATGAAGAGAATAAAGGAAACCCTTAAGTGGCCTGAGCCCCACGTAGCATTAGCACTTCATCAAAGATGCAGCTTCTCCTTTTGATCCTCAAGGTGATGGAAGTTAAAATGACCCATTAGCACTAATGGGATCTTGCAGGCAAAATCCTGGGCATGGGAAGCAGGATACACTTTTTAATGACCCTGTGTATGAACAAAAGCCAGGATGGACATCTAATAAGGGACAGGTTCCTACAGACTTGAAGCCAGCCTGTTAGCCATTCTTCAAGCTGATGAAGGGTTGATTTTTACTCATATCCTTTAAGTAGGCCATGTATGCAATTGACAAGGCAATGAAGGAACTGGGGCACTTTTAGCAGAAGATGCTGAGAACATGCATAAACCCAGACAATCTCGAACATTTGGAAATTATTTCCTTAAAAAATCTCAATATACCCTCATTTTTAGCACTAGTAAAAAATATATAAATATATTTTATTCTCTCTCTCTCTCTCTCTCCAGGGTGTTACTTGTGGACTGATCTGAGGTGACAACAAAGGTATCCACACTCCAGTAGTTGTGCAGTAATGAGTAGGGACTAGCACATAGGCTTTTTCCTTGTATTTGGCTATAAGCCTTGGCTCTGCCACTTAACTTGTTATCTTAGTGCAGATTCATTAAGTTATATAACTTCTTCAAGAGCCAGATTCTTCTGGAACAGCCAGGTGGCTCAGGGGTTGAGTATCGGCCTTTGACTCATGGGATGATCCCGGAGTCCCAGGCTCAAGTCCCACATCGGGCTCTCCCCGGGGAGCCCGCCTTTCCCTCTGCCTGTGTCTCTGCCTCTCTCTCTGTATCTTTCATGAATAAATAGACAAAATCTTTTAAAAAGTCAGATTCTTCATATGTGAAATGGGTTCTTCATATGTGAAATGCCTACCTCTCAAGGTTGTGAGGATTTCAGAAAAGGTAAGGAAGTGGTGGGTATTGAGCATCCACTCAACACACAATGGCTACTGTGTGTGACTGTGTTGGTATGTTTGGTAAAGACTGCACATCTACAGTGTACTTCATTCTATGTTGATTATAGTGAGAGATACAGAAGAATGAGAACTCTAGGTTGTTTCCATGTTTCTGGTATAAATACAATGACAAAATGTCAAACTTATGTCTTATTTTATTTTATTTTATTTAGTTTACAGTCATTTGTATGCTTGACGTATGCCTTGAGCTGCGCTAGAAGTTCAAGAGGTTCCTTTGACATATTTAGTTACAGACCCAAAAGTGCTGAACTTGCTAACAAAAAGAGGACAATGACTTGATAAGTATCTTTTAATTTGATATAAACAGATTAGGAAACACAAGAATTCTATGAAGCCCGATATTTGATTCTCTTGAATCCAAGATTCAAGCTAAATGTGCCTTATAAAATCAGAAAAATAGAAGGATTGTATGGACTTTGGTTGTAACATGGAGCATCATGGAAGTGTTTAGACCAGAATAAAGTATAGGGTACACTACTCTCTAATAGCATAAATGTAGTGCCAGGCCTAGAGAAAAGCACAGATAAAATAAACACAGCATTCAAAAAAGTGTAAAATGCCAGACTTGGCCAGAAGGCAGGAGTTTCCAAAAGGGGCCATGATAAATGATGTTGGATAAGTAAAGTCAAAGTCTATTGAGAAACACAATAGAATTTATGACTATTGTTAAAAAAAAAAAGACAATAATTTACAAAAATGTAAATCATGCAGGCTAGGAGACAACAGAATTTGAAGCAGCGATAATTTGGACAGAAGATAGGGAACTGCATTCAAGACTAAACATGTGGAATTTGGGCAGGAGTGATCCATAGGGATCAGATGCTATGAATCAGGGTCTTAGGGAAGAGATGCTGAGGCTGGAATGTGCAGCTTGGAAGCCATCAACCAAAAGCAGGTAAATGAACTGGTGTAAGACTTTTCCTCTTTTGTTAAAAGAGAGAGCATAAGGCAATTAGAGCAAGGACTCCCAGTTCTGCCTTACAGCAGCAGAATGCAAGTGTCAAGGTATAATTAGCTCTTTGACTCAGCTTTCCTGTTTATTCATATGTATTTTTTTTTTTTTGGTGCTTCTTAAACATCTCACTTTCATTTTAATTAAAAAGAGCATACATTAAAAAGAGTAAGTGCTTTGTAGATTTGGATGGCTAAAACTCTTGGGAAACTTAAGAAAGCTCTCACAATCTCTTATAAGTGGCATTTGGGGGGAAAAAAGCTGAAATAATACTCTCTGCTTTTCTTTCCTACTGGCTGAACTGGAGAAAGTACGATCCTGGAAGCTTTGCTTTGGCAGGATTGGACCTTGGACAGCAAATTGGGACACAAGTCTAATTTTCAATGTTTGTTATTGACAGGCTGGTAGAAAAACTGCAATCAGACTGGGCTAATTTCTGAGAGTTATTCTGCAGAAAAAGTGCTTTCCTTTACCCCAGGGAACAACTGAATTCTGCCTCCAAATTTGTATCATTATTTTTAATTTTAATCTTATGTTGCACATCCACAAATAAACATCCACAGGTCAGATCTTGACCATATACCTTAATATAGGCTTTTCCTTGGGAGACAAATTAAATCTAGACCTCTTTTTTTTTTTTTTTTTTTTTTTTTAATAGGTGTGCCCTGTTTGAAGAAAAATCATCTTTAATCCCCAGGGAACACTCATTTATTTGCTTTATGTTTTTTTCTAGGGAGAAAGCTGAAGCCACTATTTCCTCTCACTACTTAAATTTTGTTAAATTACTCAAAGTAAAAGCATGGGGAGTCATTAATACCTAATATATCTAGGCTGAAGAGTAAACAAGTGGAAACTTTTATAACAAATCACACATGGGATTGAACAAGCACCATCCAAAACCACATCTAAAATCAGAGGACACCAAATGTTCAATACTGAAATCAAAGTTGGCAATTCAAGTAGATGTTTTGTTCTGAGATACAAGATCTGTATCCTTCATAGGTCTCTTGAAAAAAAAAAAAAAAAAAAAAAAGGTCAATTTCAGAAACTCTTTTCAGGGAAGATACTCAACGGTTTATTAGTTATCCCTTAACTTCACTATATCTTAGTCTTCCTGGCAGTTTCTTTAGGACTAAAGGTTTAGTCCCTTTAGAGGACTAAAATGTTTTAGTTCCTTTAGGACTAAAGGACCTTTAGGTTTAGTCCTAAAACAACCTCATTTTACTTTTGTAGTAAATACCCATAAACCAGTATCTTTAGGCTTACCCTGGCTTTCCAAGCTCAGCCTAAAATCAAGCCATCATCTCTCCCCTGCACTATGAAACTACTTCTAAACCTCCTTGTTCTACAGCAATCACATTTCTCAACTGCCTGCTACCCAAATTGGAATTTTAAAATCATTTTTAAACTGTATTCTGTATCTCACACAATTTAAATTATTGCCAAGAACTGATGACTCAGCTTTGCTGATACTTCAAACATTTGTCCCTCTGTTTTAATTTTTCTTTCCAGTTCTTGTCTACCTTTCTCCTTGTATACCTTTCATGACAGCGCCTGTTACCTGGTGTCCCTGCCACCTTCTATCCTCAAAGTATCAGTCTCTCCTCTGTGTTCTGATCACGCCAGTACTTCCCTCCATCTTCTAAACAAAGCCAGAGGCTCAGCGTATTCAGATGTTTGTAACATTTTGAACCTCCTTTCTGACAATTACCATATTTTGTCCCAGTTTTCTATGCGAATATCTAATCTTTCCATTGTTTAATAAATTCCATGAAAAGTGATCATGAGCTAAGCATCTATATATTCTCATTTTCACTTAGTAATCACTGAATAACTGGATGAATGAATGGATTGGTGTGTTGCACTCACTAAATAGTCCCTTGAATAATAAAGACACAGTGAAGGTTTTATGAGTATAGCAGTCATATTTGTCTCTCATTCCCTCCACCTAATAATGAAGTTAATTTGGGGGAATTTTTCTTCTACTGACTCCTTTCTTGAACATAGAAGTGAAGCCATCCAACTCATTAAGAGAATTTTTTTCTTTCTTTTTTTTTTTTTTTTTTTTTTAGATTTTATTTATTTGACACAGATAGAAAGAGACAACACAGGTAGGCAGAGCAGCAGGCAGAGGGAGAGGGAGAAGGTTCTGTCTCTGGCCACTCTGTCATTCTCTATGTTGCTCCATAAAAAACAAAACAAAACAAAAAAAATGATATAATTCATGTGGCCTGCATAGGTGCACTTCACACTGTGGACATTTTACACTATTTCTCCAGACTCTTCTCTTCTGGCATCCTGTTGTCATCACAGAAAGGCAGGCACTTACTGTTTGTGGCCATAGAACAGTGCCAAGCTGACTTTAAGGACTCCTAATGCTCTATACTGGTAAATCTGTTAATCCCTATCTGCATTAACTAGTTTTCAGATGTCTCACTCTATGCAGTCCTTGGTCCACCACTCAAGGACTCCTAGGAGTAGAGTCTTTCTGGTCTGCTGCTACCATCTCTTAGCTCCTCGCCAGCCACAAGTATTCCTGATCATACATCAGGCTTCCACATTATTGCTTTTGCTAGAAAGACTTCCAATTTCACAAAAAAACCACGGAGACAACTGAATTTAACCGTACAGAGCCCTGTCTGGGTGAGAGAGAGCCTCCTCACAGTTTTGAGTTCTTGGTAATCAGTGCCAAGCATCGCCATGGTCAAAACCAGAAAAGAGAGCATTGATTTTATGGTACAACAATGACTGGTGTTGGTGCAGTATTCTCAACTTTAGTGAACACTTGGGCATATACAATTTCATTTGATTTTTGTCTGTTGAGCTACAAAAAGAATAACAGTTATCTTGGAGACATGTCGCAGATGAAAAGACTGTGGCTCAAAGCTACGATGCCAGAAAATGGCAGGATCTGATTCCAAGGAGAGGGCCCCTGAAACAATGATGATTTTCACCTACCATGCCCTGGTCTATATGCTATAGACTCCAAGTGGCCAGTGGCCAATTGGGATAGTTCCACTACTACCAAACACAGGAATGTTTTAGGGTATTTCGGCCAGTGGAGGAAAGTAAGGGTGATAAATGTTAGCAGGAGTCCATGCAAACTAACACAGATGCCCAGGACAATGGGAGACTCAGCTGCATGCTTAACTGAGTAATCTCATGAGGACAAAAATCAATTTGTTTCCACATAAATATTAGGTATCAAAATTCTGACCAGTGGGTAGAATTCTTATGACTCCCCAATTTGATTTTTAGATATGGCAGCTATTTTTCAATTGCCTCCTACAAAGAGATTAAGTAGGACACCTGCATTCCTCGATAGCCTAACCTAATACTTGCATATGAACAGGTGGGGAGGGCTCTGATAAAGTTTATACTCAGACTTTAATGTTTTCCTGTAGCGAGCCTTAAGAGTTAATACTGACATTATGTTTATAAATATGACACATAATGCTTTCAACATTGTGAAATTTTTGTTTCTATCTGATATTTTCAAAATAAACTTTCCCAAAAAAAGAATTTTTTTTTAAAGTAGGATTATAAAACTTACAACATGAAGACAGATTCTGTTTGTGTGTTTGGCCAACAGACTGTGAGGGAAAGCTGGTGGGCATGCTAAATGGGAAATAATAAAATGAAATTGCTATGGAGGTGTGTGTAGCAATCCATCTTCTTTTAAACCTACTCTATGCCAGTGACACCATGGCAGATGGGGTACAAGTTCGGGCATATAAATTCATGCCAAGCTAACTTTGTCTCATGGCTTTGTAAATTTGCCTTTAGGTGAAAACACAGTTCAGATATTATCATTATTTTTCCTCGTTCCTTATCCGATTGACAGTCAGGGTGGATACCTTAGACATCCTTTAGCACCAGACAGCCCTGTCACCATTTCGTGTTTCATTTTTCACTCAGTGTGTGACACTCTCTGGGACTACACATGGCTTGCAGAGGTTCTCCATCACAAAAATAACGTTACACCTTAAGCATGCATAGAACCTCAGTTTGGGGGCTTTGCCACCTCCTATTCCATTTTGACCTTCATACCAATTCTTCACAACAGGCAGGAAGTTACTATTAACCCCACATGCAGGTAAGCAAACCACTCTTCTGAAAAGGTAAGTCAACTGCCCAAGGCAATTCAACGCGATGAGGAGAATTAAACTGGTACCCAAACCTCTAACTCCCAGGCTACCTCTTCTTCCACTACACTCCATTGCCTCCTCTTTTTGCTAAAAACCAGCTCAGTGACAGGAATAGAATAGGTGGAGGAGTTTAGAAATGACTATTCCTGAAATTAACAGAGACTTATAACTAAGGGACCAACAAGAAGACCTATGCAAATCTTATCTTTCCTAAAGTTTTGGGTAGTTCTGTATAGCAATTTGGCTTTCTTTCTTTTTCAAAATAACTTTCCTTAACTCAAAGAAATTTTCTTTTCCTATTTCAAAATAAAGGAACATTTATTTTGGGTGGGGAAGATCTAGTGCTCTACAGGGTAAATTTAGAAGAACAGCTCTTCCCCATAGTGGCCTGTTTAATGCAGGTCAGAAAAAAAAATGGCACCTGTTCTCAAGTAAGATATACAGAATAAAGGAGAATAAAGCCACTAGTCATTTTTTGGATAGCAAGGGGGAATGAAAAATGATACAACATACACCAAAAAAAAAAAAAAATCTTTTTGGACATTGCCAAAGTCTCCTAAAATATGTAAGCTTTATAGAGTCATATAAAACTTATTTTCTTCCTTAAGTATCTGAACTTTTCTATATTTTTTTTCAAAAAAGGGATTTTGGGGACTCCTGAGTGGCTCAGCGGTTGAGTGTCTGCCTTCGGCTCAGGGTGTGATCCTGGGGCTCAGGATCGAGTTCCTCATCGGGCTCCTTGCAGGGAGCCTGCTTCTCCCTATGTCTCTGCCTCTCTCTCTGGGTCTCTCATGAATAAATAAATGAAATATATAAAAAAAAAGAAGAGATTTCTCCTGTGCCTGAAAGATGGAATGTTCTCAAGTAGGCAATCAAATCCGCTGGAATCAAATAATTCCCTAGTGCATGTCCCAGAATACTTTGTTTTTCCAATATTTAAATTATTCTTAAGGAGAAATTTAAATACTTAACAGCAATGATCAAAAAGGGGAACAGAGAGGTATGAACAACCTTCCCTAAATGCTAGGAAAATTCTGGGACTTTAATAACAGAATGGATTGCAAATAGCTGACAGGTACCAGCTAAAGAGTGATTGATAGGCCAATGTCCAATCACCCAAACAAGTATTTAATTTGCTTGGGCCTGTTTTAAGTACCTATAAATGTAAATGGCCTATAGGATACATATTAAGAACACACGATTAAAATTGTTGGCTATAGTGCTTAAGAAAGACTTCAGAGGCTAAGGAGACAGAACCGATAGACAGGTTCTATGCAAGCATATGGGTGGGAAGAACATGGGGAAAATCAAAGTAGAAATATCCAGTTCTCCTGTAATAACCACAAGTGAAATTTTTCAGCACTGCACAATGTAGTTATGTACAAGTCTGAAGTTTTATATGGAAGAGCAATTTTTTTCTATTATGTAACATTTCACCCCAAGATTTAAAAAAAAGTAGTATAGTTTCACTCTAGATATTCAGAAGAAATTACTTCTTACGTGTTGGTAAACATACAGAGTAATATTTAAATACTTCTACAGGGCATCCCATGGGGGCTCAGCTGTTTAGCATTGCCTTCAGCCAAGGGCGTGATCCTGGAGACCTGGGATCAAGTCCCACGTCGGGCTCCCTACATGGAGCCTGCTTCTCCCTCTGCCGGTCTGTCTGTCTGTCTGTCTCTCTCTCTCTCTCTCTATCTCTCATGAATAAATAAATAAAATCTTAAAAAAAGAATAATGATGATGATGATGATTTAAAAAGGTGTCAGATTTTAGAAAGATGTTTAAGAGAGAGAGCTCTAGGTAGTAAGTTTACACCACTGCCTCCCACAAAGGGGGTACATTCTAGCCCCCACAGTAGAGAGGAGGCTCTCAGCTCTCCTAGAGAATCTGTGTTTCCCAAAGCTGGGGGGTGGGTAAACAGGACTGATGTCTGACTGGAGAGTTTTTTGTTTGTTTTTGTTTGTTTTTTTAAAGATTTATTTATTTATGATAGACACACAGAGACAGAGAGAGAGACACACAGAGAGAGAGAGAGAGAGAGGCAGAGACACAAGCAGAGGGAGAAGCAGGCTCCATGCGGGGAGCCTGATGTGGGACTTGATCCCAGGACTCCAGGATCGCGCCCTGGGCCAAAGGCAGGCGCCAAACCGCTGAGCCACCCAGGGATCCCCTGACTGGAGAGTTTTAAACAGCCTGTGGCAGCAGGAGAGAAATGAGAGCAGTAGGAATAGGCTGTACCTCCAGGGGAAAGGGGCAAAGGAACATGGAAACTTCTCATGGACAGATGTAAACCCCGTGTGCAACAAGAACAGGCCAGGCAATGGAGCCAGGATAGATCTGGGAGTAAGAGCTTGCATGAAAGGAAAAGAAGATATGGCCACTCCACAGAGGTTGAGGCCAGGAGGTTCTGGAAGAGGGGCCCTGGATGAACCCAGACAAGCAGCGCTAAAGGGGGTGAAGTAAGGGCTACACCAGGCCAGGAGTCCAAAGGTCAGGAGCATGATGTCCCTAGTCTACAAGCTGTGAGGAGACAGCAATGGGAAGGGACAGAGCTGAACACGCCCCTTGTCCTGCCTATGACTGACCAAAGCAAGTGGCAGCCCCAATTTTCAGCTCTGATTAATAAGTTAGATTGACCATCTTTATTTATTTATTTTTTATTTATTTTTAATTTTTTTATTTATGATAGTCACAGAGAGAGAGAGGCAGAGACACAGGCAGAGGGAGAAGCAGGCTCCATGCACCAGGAGCCCGATGTGGGATTCGACCCTGAGTCTTCAGGATCATGCCCTGGGCCAAAGGCAGGCGCCAAACCGCTGCGCCACCCAGGGATCCCCAGATTGGCCATCTTTAAAAATTTCGAGTAAACATTATGTTTTATATGGGTACTGGGGTGGCTCAGATGGTTAAGTGTTTGGTTTTGGCTCAGGTCATGATCCCAGGGTCCTGGGATTGAGTCCCCACAAGGGGCTCCCTGCTTACTGGGGAGTCTGCTTAGGCTTCTCTGCCTTTGATCCTCCCCCTGCTTGTGCGTGCTCACTCTCTCTCAAATAAACAAAATATTTTAAAATATAAATCTTAAAAAAAAACAAATGAAGACAGACTTCCTGACTGCAAAAAAATAAATAAAAATGTTTTATAATATAAAATTATTATATAGAATTGCTCTTTTTAAAAAGATTTTATTTATTTATTTACGAGAGAGGCAGAGACACAGGCAGAGGGAGAAGCAGGCTCCATGCAGGGAGCCAATGTGGGACTCGATCCCGGGACTCCAGGGTCATGCTCTGAGCCAAAGGCAGATGCTCAACCGCTGAACCACCCAGGTGTCCCTGATTGTAGAATTGTCTTAACAGTGAGCCCAGAGATTTCCTCTAAGCCTGTATATGGTACAGATCCTCATTTTGAAGTGATGGCTTGAGGTAAATAATAAATACTATTGTTGCTTGATTATATTTGAACATCATGCTTATTTAATTTAATGATTTTACTTTAAGCCCTTAACACAGTGTCTAACACTTAGGTACTCAATAAATGACATTATTTATTAAGTTACTAATTATGACAATGATGGCACTAATGAGGGCAGTTTATATATCTCCAAACAGAGAACAAAGACAAATGCCGGGCCAGTAGTTTCTCTCACAAAAACACTAGGTTTTGCATATCGCCCTGTTGCTGTCTATGATTCAAACTTGTGTCCTAGCAAAAGTACAAATTATCCTGTGGATGTCAAACTTTATAAATAGCAAAGTTCTGCTATGTTAGTAAATTAGTACAGGACCTTAAAGTGCTTGGAGAAGTCTTTTTACAGTCCCAGAGCTACAAGGGGAACCGATGGTGGGAAATGTAAGTAGTGTGTGTGATGAAGTGAGGGTGGGCAGGAATGGTGGGGGAGTCTCATGCAACCTGCCTGAGAATGTTAATAAGCAACCTCTAGAGAACCTGGAAAAAGTGGCCTAAATATTGTCAATGCCTGTCATATGCAGATGGGCCTTACTAGGTCCCCCTACCCCCACTCCCAATTCCCCCATAAACCTTTGAGCTTCAAGGAGCACTTTGGCTGATCCTGGGCACTGTGGTGAGAATTGAGATCTCACGTGTAAAGTATTTATAATAGTGCATGGGATGTGATAAGCCCTCAAAAGTGGTTACAATAATTATTTATTTTTATTTTTTATTTATTTACAATAGTCAGAGAGAGAGAGAGAGAGAGAGAGAGAGGCAGAGACAAAGGCAGAGGGAGAAGCAGGCTCCATGCACCGGGAGCCCGACGTGGGATTCGATCCCAGGTCTCCAGGATCGTGCCCTGGGCCAAAGGCAGGTGCCAAACCGCTGCGCCACCCAGGGATCCCGGTTACAATAATTATTATAACTATTCAATATTTAGTATCACTATAATTACTCTTTAGGTGAGATGTTCAACCTCCCTAAAACTTACTTTAGTTTTATCACCTGTAACTCAGAGCTTAGCACAGCAACCTCACCAGTGTGTTACAGAAATTAAAGAGATAATCTATGTAAACCTCTTAGCTAATGCTTAGCAAAGGGTACATGATGATTGAGAGAACAGTGATGTACCTTGCCTAAGGACACACATAAAATAAATAGTAGGGATGCTATTTCACCTAAGTCTGTCTGACCCCAAAGCCTGTGTCCTTAATTACAATGCTATATTGCTTCTTACTTATCCTCAAGAAAAACCACAATAATTAATTGCAAAGGTCAAGAAAGGGCCCCTTTTAAGGGCAGAAACAGAAAACCACATTACTGTGGCATTAACAAGAAAGCCTGATTGACCTAATGCAGTTCCAAAGTAGTACTGAAAGTACTCTCCAGTGTGTCAAAATACCAGGTCAGCAGCAGCCCAGTGACATTAAAAATTGCTTTCCTACAAGAGTAAGGATGGCAGAAACGGATATGCAGCATCTCTACAGTAGTGGGAGCATACCCTAAGCCCATCTAACTCTGTATAGTATATACAGTATATTCTGAATTTGAACTACGGCTCAAGAGGAATTGTTCGGGATCAAAAGGAGAAACTAGTTTTCCTCCGGCCCGCAGTAAAAGAGAGCTGGATCCGCATTATTATTAAACCCTAACTAAATGGAACAACCACTGAAAGTAACAGTGATATTTACTTTTGCGATCTATAACGAACAAATGTAATATCACCCACAAGTCAACCACGGCCTCTCTATCCTTTATAGATCCAGAGGAGCCTGTTTAAATCTTCCCAATTCCACAGAGGATAAAAATCTAGCATTCTCATTCCCTTGTGTTTCCCCAAAATCCAGTGAGTCCCTGACTTACGCTTCTGGCTTTCATATCTCATGTGCAGTCTCTGAACCCAGCTCAAAAGTCTCTCTCCACGCACAGGAAAATTTTGTCCACCCAAAATTCATTTATGAATTTAGTCATATGAACATTTTGGTGCTGTGTAAAGCCCGGTTTTCTACCATCTTGATGGTTATAGCCCCCATCCTCAACTCCTGCTCCAGAACAAGAGACACACCACCTTGATTTTTGTCTAGGAGCTTATAGATTACCTTTCAGAGCCCTCGATGACTCCACTTATACTCCCAGTCTGTCCAAATATTTCTTCAAACAAATCCAGAGAATTCATATTTGTACAGTATGACCTCGCCTCCTACCATACCCTCATCCTGGTCATAGGAAGGACATATGTTCCAATCAATTTCCAAGAATTTGACACTAGGACTCCTAAACTCAAGTGAGTCTCTCTTGAGTATTTGAATTGATCAGGGGTGAAAAGCCAGGTGTGAGGAGTTCTTTTTCCAATGCCTATGAAAGCAGGGGAAGCCAGTGTGCAGAGAGGGAAAACAATGAGGGCTTTTTGGGGAGCCAAGTGAAAGCAAGTCACAGCCCCAGCAGAGACCAAGAGAGTGCAGATGTTGACTTGTTGCTGACATGTTTCCCAAATGCGGCTCTCATGAGGTCCAGCCTTAAACTTCCTCTTTCTTGCCCTTGGGTTCCTTGAATGATATACTTTGCATCCCTTCCCCCTTTTTCCACTGAAGTTAGTCTGAATGGGTTTATGCTTTTTGTACCCCCATAGACCTCTGAGTCAACTTTCAGAAAAAAAAAAAAAAAGAAAGAAAAAAAAAGAAAAGAAAAGAAAAGAAAAGAAAGAAAAGAAAAGAAAGAGAAAAAGAAAAAGAGATTGGGCATGAAAACTCTGAAGACTCAAATATTTCTTCCATGAGTCAAGCTTGCTTGTTGGCAAACTTGCTTTCCCAGCTTGCTCGGACACTGGGAACTCTTGACCAAGAAGCTCAACTTCAAAGAAGACATCCCTGCTTCATCTCAGGCATTCCGAAGACGGATGAACATTGAAGGCCTAGCTATAATTAGGTGAGGCCTGTGTGCAGCACCCCACTCTTAAGAACCCACCTCAGAACCTATAGGCACTTTCTCCTCCATAGCATAAATGTCACAGCTTTAAGAGCTCATCTTGTCTGATCACTGTCCTGTTGGGACATGGTAAATGGGCACCTTGTCTGAAAGGTGTGTGGGCACTGGATTCAGATTTCCAGGAGCCTATGTTTTCCTGTGGGAGGACTGGGAAGGCTATTTCTCCTGGAACATGACCTCCTCTCAGCTGTTCCAAGCGTACAAGCCAACAGTCTGTGGCTGTCAGAGCTCAGCTAGTTTCAGGGGTGAGCAGAAATCAGCATTAGGGCTTTAAGCATCTCTATCACCTGCCCTAAAGCAACTTCAAATTGAAAGGGTTGGGGCCCTTAAAGTTGCACCAGAAATAAGAAGACAATAGGTGACCCACACACCACCACCAGTCTTCATCTTAGCTCTATGGCCAACCACATAAAGTGTCTTCTCTAATAAATCCATAAAAGTTCTCAGTTTTCTTCTCAGCCTGTTGCTCCAAGCTTTTGCTTTCAGTCAACTGAGTTGCTGTAAGCAATAAAACTTGTCTTCCCTGCCCTACTGTAAAGAGTATAAAACTGGGAATTAGAAGCCCAGATCTGGAAACACTCATTATCTATATGGCGGTGCTGGCACATCTCCCCTGAGTAACCTGAGTAAAAGATATGACTCAGGGCAGTTTGTCTCCAAGATTACTTTGAGCTCTGAGTCCCAATGATTCTAATAGTGGGAAGGTAAACTTCAAATAACAGGTTTAGAGGGCATAGAGAAATGTAAACATTAGAAAACCTATGCCCCATGCAGAAGAGACTCCAAAACAAGTACAATGGGTGGAGGAATACAAAAGAAAATGTAATTGTTGGTAGGGAATAAAGAACTTAAACTCTGTTCTGTCATGTAAGTTGGTCCAAGGCTTATAGGGGAGCAGAAGGAGGAATTTCCACACCGAAGGTCAGAGAGCAGGTCCAAGACAACCTGCGGGGGGATATATTTCACTGGGAGTGGGAGTGACACAAGGATTTTGACACACAGGCAAAGGCCTTGAAGTAAAGAGACCAGATTAAGACTGATTTCTGCAAAGCCTGGGAATATAATGGAGACATCAGGAGAGAAACAATAGCTTCGTATCTCTAATTGTCTTTCAGTTCTTGTGTAGGAAACAGAGTAATAGAGTCATATCTTACTTTAACATACTCAGAGCCTGATGGTCTCTGTTCCGTACTTGATGACTGCCTCAAAGTAGTCTCTTTCTCCCAGCCTGTGCCCATCCTCTGCATTGAAGCTAAAGGAATGACTGTAAAAATGCACAATGAATTCTACTCTCCTGCTTAAAATCCCTTAATCCCCTCCTCATCATCATCTCTGGTATGACACTCAGGGCTCTTCTGAATAAGCACATTGTCTAGATCCCTTCTAGGAAGCTCAGAGAGTCTTCCAGCCCATGACCTCCTTCCCAGGGATTTTTTTTTTTTTTTTAAGTTTAGGTTTTATGTCAGGGCAAATCTAGTTCTGTGTTTATAGCTATTTGGCCTGAGGAAGTGAGTCTAACCAAAAACAGCAGGCAAAAGCCCATAAATTTGTGTTCTAGAAAGGTCCACTCATCACTGTATTAGAACACTTGTTTGGGGGAATTTGAAAGTGAGATGAAGAGAGAGAGGGGGACAGATAAAATAGTAATGCCCACTAACAAAAGCAATAGGGTGAAGCCAAGAGGCAGAAGCCAAGAGTAGGAGAAGCCAGGGAGCAGAGAGAAATCATTTATGTGGAAGTGGACACGTTCAGAGGGGATTGGCGGGGGAACTGGGAATTAGGGAGCAGTGGCTATTAATGTCCAAGGGAATACCAAGGAGGCTTGCTCTTGAGATCCCAGTATGACAATCATAGCAAAGTTCTTATTCTCTGAGTGGCTTCATTGTTCATCAGCTGAAAGCATTTCTTGTCTCTTTCTAATGGATCCTTAAAATAATCCCCCGTTAACTAAAGTGCTGTGAATAAATCTCAAGTCCTTGCAAATTAAGAAAAAAGATTTTATAAAGACAGCTTAACCAACAGAACAATAGAAGTTTACCTCCAGTTTCAATCCCATCTCTCCTGCTTTAAAAGGCTACACTCAAAGTTGGACTCTTCTCTGAAGGTTTCGAGTAAATTATCTGGGCAAGGCAAATGGGCTGAAAATACAAAGCCTGGGCATGTTTAAACATGATCTGGACACGGGGATCAAATCTGGATCACTAAAGAACGCCAGTGAGGATTTGTCAAATGGCAACATTCAAGGATAGAGAAATGTGTGTTAATATTCAGGACTGCACAGGGTAGGCGGCTCAGCAAAAGGGACCGGTGTACGACCGAGATGAAAAGAACACTAATACTTCAATCTTTGCTGAGAGACTGAATGTATTTGAAAGGACAGCCCTGGATGGGTCGCCTCTGATTATGGAAACTTTTAGGGCCTTGGTAGCAGGGATAAACAATAGCAGGTGGCTGCTTTCAAAGTCAGATTTAAGGAGGAATATCAAGAAGGTTAAAAAGCCGGTAATGGTTAAAAGGAGAGAAGAGACAAGATAGGCAGACAGAGGGAATCCAAGATAGGCAGACAGAGGGAATCCTTGCTCAAAGCCCAGGGGCAGGGGGGTAGGGGAGGGCAAGAATTGGGGTGTGAGAGGGAGAACAAAGGGCAGCCCTCTGCCTGGGCTGACCTAGATGTGGCCAGTGCATGATTATTCACTTCTAAGTACTTTGTTAAGTGGCCACCTGAGGGCACTGTATTCTCTACACCTAGAAATCTATTTTTCCCCCCATCAAGTAAATTATCCTCAATTTGCTAAAGAATAAGCTTAAGTAATGCCTTAAAGAAGGATACCCATGGAAGATGGAGTCCAAAAACAGTCCGTTTTGCCAATCTTTGCTCTTTTGCTAGATTAATGAATAGGCAAGACTGGTCTTAATTCAAATCCCTGGGTAATGAATGGTAAGGATGAAATAAAATAACCTCACTTAAACCTATTTAGTGTTTAGGAGAAAGTCCATAAATATTAGCTCCTTCTCATACACACACACATACAAACATACAAATTTGCCAAATACAGGAACAAGAGAAGCAACATAAGGAGGAATTACACAAACTCTTTATCTCTCTAAAGGGGGCAGGACTCAGAAGTCCCACGATGAATGTGCAGCTGTGCCAGGAAATCATTGCAGAGAGCAAATTTATGCTTCTCTTTTCATTGCATGTTGCAGCTTGTACATAATAGCCAGAGGGAATAGAACACAAACAGCTGGGAAATAAAGATGAAAGCAAAACTGTATCAGCAGGGAGAGACACAGAACCCCCTGAGAACTCGGCAGTGTCACGAAAGATAATTTGAACAAGGTCACCTGCATGGAATTCCTCTTCTCTGAGAAAGACCACTAGGTTCCTGCCCATTTCTGACCATCTCCAGGGGACTCAAGGTGGGGAATGGGATAAATGGACCCTAGTTTGCAAATTTCCACACTAAATTCCTGTCTATTTGATGTCACAGAGTTGTAGATAAAAGTGTGCATTATTATAGAGGCCTAAAGCGTATCAGATGGCTGAAAACAAAGAAATTCTGCTTTAGCACAAGAAGAGCCTGTAGAGGTTCCCCCGCCCCAACCTCAGGCTTGTAAGGCAGGTTTTGTGGCCTCATGCTGCCCTCTAGTGTCTTTTGGCGGTATGGTAACATCAGGAATAAAAAGACTTAAAGTCGTCCTGAAGCAACCAATGTCTCTTTGACCCAGGCCTGATCAAACCAAACAAAAATGAAATCATAAAATAAAAGCAAAACCAGGATTTGTACTAAATTCAGAAGAGAGTTAAATTTTGCTTCAACATGGACATTGCATTCTTTCAGGGTTCTGAAACACATGGCATCTAGATTAGTGAGCACTCTTCAAAAATACAGACACCGGCCATTTCCTGAACGTTACTGTCAAATGATAACTGCTTCAGTCTGTCTGGGGCGGGATCCAGAAACTTGCATTTCATGAACCCCACCACATGACTGTGAAGTGGTGCAGCTGGCTGACCACACTTTGAGAAGAACTAAAGATTGTGGCAGTAACTTTAAGTAGAGGATAGAGTAACTATGATAATTTTCTTTTAGGTCTTTTTTTAAAATATTTTATTTATTTGAGAGGGAGCATGCATGAGAGAGAGCACAAGCAGGGGAGCAGCAGGGGGAGAGGAAGAAGCACACACACCACCACCTCCACCCCCCCCAAGGACTCTCTGCAATGATTTCCTGGCACAGCTGCACATTCATCGTGGGACTTCTGAGTCCTGCCCCCTTTAGAGAGATAAAGAGTTCATGTAATTCCTCCTAATGTTGCTTCTCTTGTTCCTGTATTTGGCAAATTTGTATGTTTAGTATGTGTGTGTGTGTATGAGAAGGAGCTAATATTTATGGACTTTCTCCTAAACACTAAATAGATTTAAGTGAGGTTATTTTATTTCATCCTTACCATTCATTACCCAGGGATTTGAATTAAGACCAGTCTTGCCTATTCATTAATCTAGCAAAAGAGCAAAGATTGGCAAAACAGACTGTTTTTGGACTCCATCTTCCATGGGTATCCTTTAAGGGGAGCCCAACGTGGGAGCCCAACCCCAGGATCCTGGGATCATGACCTGAGCCACACGCAGATGCTTAACCAGCTGAGCCACTGAGTGCCCCTCTTTTAATTCTTTAAAGGCAAAATATATGTGAAATAAAACGGTCGACCAAAATAGGTCACCTTTCATTTTTCCTGTATTTGGAGCATCTGAAATCTCCGGGACCAGCCTGCCAAGAAAACAATGCTGTTCAATTCTGAGTGAAGAGTTCCTGTAGATGTTCTCCTAGATCAGTGAGCCCTCCCTGATTCCAGTGGGCATCCGGGTAGGAAAGAGAAAATGCCTTGTGGTTTTAATCATCCTTATGAAATCCCTTAAATATACCTTCCTCTAAAAGTTTTCCTAATGCCACCAGATTTGTTTTAATGCCCTGAGGTGGCTTCAGGGTGTCCTGTTCTCTGCCCTGTAAATGCCCCAAGTCAATTTGAATCATAGTACAGAAAGCTTTTCAGGACAGGAACTCTCTCTTCCTCTTCAAAAATGCACTCTCCACTCCGCACAGAGGAAGTGCTCAATAAATACTCCTCATCTGGCCAGTGCCTCTCACCACACACACCAAAAGTTGGTAATGATGGAAACTAAGAGAAGTGTTGCCACACGACCACAGTCTTTTCTTAAGCTCCTGGTCAGTGGCACACATGGCAAGAGGGCTTCGTTGGGCCATGGGATCACACATTCAATTTATAAGCCCACAGCTTTGGCTTTTAATTTTTAATTTTTAATTTCAGGAACTTGCTTTCACTTTTTGGCATAGTCTGATAAATCTGTAAACACACAGGAACTTTCCGAGGTAAAGGGGGATGGATTCACCATTATTATAGAATCTCTATTTACCTGGGAAATAAACTTCAAATTTAAATAGTGGGTTTTTTTCTTTTAAATGGATGCACTCAGAATTCAACACTTAGTAACTTAATATTATATAAAATGCTATTTTTAATTCTCAGTTTTAGTTTTTGAATTGTGGATAAAGCCTTTCTTACATTCAGAATTACGAAACACTGAATGTTTTAATAAGAATCAGCTCTGAGGGTCACTTAGATTTCTAAAGGTCCCCTTCACCACCAGAAAGAAAGCTATACCACAACCTCCTGTTGCCCTCACTTCCATTTCTAAATGAACAAAAAGCAAACATTTACCTCAGAAGACAGTGTCCTGATTATCCAATGAGACATAACCCACTGCCTTGCACTACTTCTCTATATCCTCAACGTGTATGTAGGTCTGTGCATGTCACATACTTCAGTCAAAGATGAACTGCTTCTTTCCCGGCCACTTTAGTGTCCCATGCAGTGTCTACGGGTTCTAATGACATTCATTTCTGCTTACTGAGGTCTCCCCCTCCACAAACAGGACACCGTTTTGTTTTAGCTTTGGTGGCTGACATGGCCAGCACACCGAATGTCACAATCTCTCCCTTTCCCTTGACAATTATCATCTCAAACCACTGTGCAAGACACGGGGACTCACAAAATACGAAAATAAGGAAAATGTACTCCATTCACCTCAGAGAGAAAAAAGAGAAAGAGCTTTAGCCTGTTAAACAGCATTTCCTTTGAATTTCATTTTCCTTCCTGAGCTAAGCTATTAGATGTGTGGACACAAACAGGATTGCTTTGAAGTTAACAGGAGGCCCACCCTGAAAGAAGGAAGAGAGCCATTATCACACATTTTAGGTGTTGGACAAATATAGTCCTGGGATTGTAAATATATTCTGCAATTACAGGACATGAAACATTCTTCTTTCTTCTTTCACCTTATTTAGAAAGAATATTCTTCTCTGGAAAGAGTTGTCTCAGATTTTCTCTTTCCAGTTCTCTAACTTCCCTATGTATTTATGTTTTGAATAAAAGGAAAAGATCCCATCAATAGAAATGAAGAGTTCTCGTCAAGCAAAAATGTGACCACAATGATCCCTGAAGGGCTTTGGATACCTCAAGGTAGAGAAGCAATGGAGGGGGGTGTGCATCCCCACAATGGAGGGGGTGTGAGGCTATATTTACTCTATGGTGGCAGTTGTTTTATCCCTGGGCAAGCCATTCAAAGCTCAGATTTCCTACATTCATAATGAAATTCTAATAATATCTCTTCCAATGTTTGTTGTCATGTTAAATAAGATGGGGTGTATGGATATGTTCTTAGTGAATCATCAAGGCCCATTGAAATAGAAACTTCTGTTATTTTCTCCTGTTACTGACATGTGTTCTAAGCATTTCTTGCTCACTTGAGAAATCAAGTATCAATACGGAAAGAAAAAGTCTGTTAAACTTTCTTAGCAGCTGGTGATAGAAGCATTCCTGTGTGTGTGTGTGTGTGTGTATGTGTGTGTGTGTGTGTGTGTGTGTGTGTTAGGAATTGGATGGCACAAATTCACTGCTGGAGACACAAGGGTAAAGGCCAGGCTCAGACTCCTGTTGGTCAGAGGCTCTGAAAGTATCTAGGAAACCTCACCAAGGAAAGAAAACGAATAAGCTCTAGAAGAAACTCCTTAGGTATCTAGTCACCTTGACCCCAAATCGATTAAAAACTGTAGGGACTAAAGAAACTTGCAAACAACCCACTTGTCTTTATAATATCAAGACTAAGAACATGTTTTCTCTTTAAATTTTAATCATGCATGCATTCTAGGAGGTTGCATTTTTTTTAGCTATTAAAAATACATACGTTTCTGCCACATTAAAGGGGAACGGAGGCTTGTGTGTTCTATTATTAATTATGTGTCGGAAATGAAATTCTGGTCAGTCTTTGCAAACACACACTCCAAAACAACGGATCTGTCATGTGAGTGAGGCCCTTGTGGGCCTGTTCCTGTTACTATGACTCAGTGTGCACTTACTTTTGAGGTCCAAGTTCCTGGCTCCTGCGGTGATTTGTGTTGTGATTTTCGTATCAATCTTGACAGTGTGGAGATTGCTGGTGTCCCTTGATATCATCACATTGTGCCACTGATTGTCATTGAGAGGTTTATTTGAGCTCCCTTTGATGAGGTTAGCACCATTTCCCAAATCAAACACATAATGTAAGTACCTGGGAAAAAAGTAAAGGTTGAGAAAGTGCCATCACTTTTTGAATTTTTGATGGAGTCCAACTAAATATTACAAATGGAGATCTTTTTTCATGTGGTTCCATCCTTGATAGTTGTCTGAGAGTGAGTTGTACAGAGGATCAGTTAACAAGAAAGTAAGAAACACTCTAATTTTAGCACAGAGGATTACTCATTATCTGCGTTACAGTAAATAGTGAAAATTATTTTTAACATCCTGGTCTACATCCCACTTTATGACACTGGCAGGTAAATACCTTTCCCTACTCACTCCCTATCCCCACCAAACCCTCCGTTTTCTGCCAGTTTCTTGCACCTGCTTTCCCTTAGTCTTGAATACCTGTTTCTTATGTGGGAAATGTGCACTCATCCTTCAAGACTCAGTTCAGATATCCACTCCCTGCCTCATACACTTTCTTAATTTCCCTAAAGAGTCTCCTGAACCTTTGAACATGATCATCTGAGGAAACTTTTCATAATGTTTTTCTGTTATATTTATGTGTTCGCCTGTTTTAGTGCCTGGTACATTCTCCAGCCCATTGTAGATATGCTCAC
This sequence comes from Canis aureus, assembly GCF_053574225.1. Taxonomy (NCBI): domain Eukaryota; kingdom Metazoa; phylum Chordata; class Mammalia; order Carnivora; family Canidae; genus Canis; species Canis aureus. The sequence goes on from NC_135621.1 coordinate 54,946,387, forward strand.
TTAATATTCACTGATTGGATGAATGCATACCCAAATCAATTACAATACATCAAAATTTCCTCACTGTTCCAAGGAAATTTTACAGAAACCTTTACTTCTAAATTTTTCAAGGAAGTATGATGTAGAACTAAGTTTGAGTTAAATGGGATTTCTTGGAATTAAAGTAATCTGATTACTTAATATTAGATATTTAATTTGCACACATTTCTATACATTTGTAGAAACCTTTTGTAGAATTATAGTGCGCATAGTAAGAAACCCACATCTGAAGTGTATGATTCATGGAATGCTTATCATAATTAGAACTTGGTATTACTTGTACTTTATATATGAAAATGTAGGTATCGAAAAGTCTACTGATTTCCTATTAACTTTATAAAGATAAGAAGTGATTTGAACAAATACATTATTTAAGCCATTTCCCCACACCCCTGCCCACTACCTTAGAAGCCAACACATCTGTTCAATGTAGATTTTTGGATATTGAGGTCCATTTTGCAAATATGTATTTATTTGTCATTGAACTGACATATACTCACCCTTTAACTAATTCGACCACAATAAAGTCATTTCCATCCCCACTATTATATAGAATCAGTCCATCTAGGGATGTTGTCTTGAACTGGAAAAAAAGATGCATAGAAGTGTAGGCTTGCAATGTAGCTAAGGCAACATAGCTCGATTTGGTCTTGAAGGTGACAGGGTCTGCTATGATGTTCCTGAAGCCAAATCTGGCGTTAAGCTCACAGTAATCTATATCACCATTTTTACACAAGTCAATGTATGCCATTCCATTAAATGTCAGGCTCTGCAGATGTCCAATGAAGTTGGAGGGGACAGAAGACAGATACCGACGTTCTGTGATGATGCCAGTCTCTATGTTATGGAACTCCAGCCTTGTGTGATCGCCTGCCATTTGACCTGAAAGGGAAGAGAATGTATTATCATTATTATTATTTTTTGTATCTGAAAGAAACTCCCAAATATAGATTTCCATGAGAAACATCACATTTTAAAATGCAAGGATTCAAATACCCTTTGACATTCAGTTACGTATAGTAAAAACATGGCAATGATATATTAAAGGATGAGGCTGGATACTTAATAAGACCTCCGTAGGTCAGGTTGTAATCTCTGTCCAAATTATAGCCTTAACAAAAATCACCTTCATTAGGCAAAGTTGCAGAATTTTTTAAAAGTAGGAGAAAGAAACAAAGGAAGCAAGAAATGGGGTGGGGGGGAGGGGCGAGAAAGAAAGGACAGGAGGGAGAGAGGGAAGAAGGAAGGACGGAAAAGAGAGGGAAGAATTATGAGCAATGATTGTCCTAAATAATTCCATCAGCAAGTGGTACATCCCAGCTTGGTGATTATGTGCTTTTCTTTATATATAAGGAAATGTTCTTCATGAAAAAAAAAAAAAAAAAGACTATGTTTTCCTATACCCAAGAGAAAAAACGAAGGGGTGCTAACTATTCTTCCAACAACCAACAACGAAAATGTGTCTAAAGTTAAATATGCACTTTCACCTTCCCTCTTCTGTGCTGGACGATTCTCACAGTCTTTGCTAGAACTAGCCTCCCAGACACTGGAGAGTTTCTGCTGATCTCTTCTGAACCCATGCCATTTTCCTTGCACTTATGCTTTGGATGCCTGAAGTGGGCCCACTACACTAAATCAAGACATGCTCAGTTTTGAGAATATGAGTAAAATTAGTCCACATTACCATAAAACACAATGTTTTTTTAAACACCCAAGAATGAAGTTGGGTTGAAGATGTATGTGATTGACTTTTCAACTCAGCCCTCATGCCTCTGCATCCCACCAAACTCCTCTGTCAAACCCATGAAAGTCCAACCTCATCCCATCTTTACCTCTGAGATGATTACTGTACCCATCTATTCTACTGAAGGTAAAATAAATAAAGATGTGAACCTGTTTCCCAGGGTGCAACATAAAGTACTCTTATCAATGCTAGTGATTCACTCCCAGCATCTTGTTCTTGTCTAATCAAACTGTCATTTGCTTTCTTCTGAAACTCAAAAAGGTTATTTAAATTGCCATCAAGTTCTTCCAGGAGCTAGCTTCACTACTCAATCTGGCATAATTGGAAAATTTATCGAGCTTACCCTATCCCATCATCCATGATATTAGTGAAAATATTAATTAGAGCCGATCTCAGGACCAGCCCTTGAAAAAAACGCACTGATCCTTCTTCCTAGGTGTAATGAAGATTGAACAACCATTTTTGTGGGCCTCCCTCAACCAGTTTGACAGATTTCCATTTCTTTAGTCAAGATAGTTAAAATATTAGATGGCACTTTGAGGAAATGCCAGTAAGTGAATTATAAAAGGCATGCTTTTTCTTGTGCGAGAAAAATTGTCTACATACATAATTGATTTTGATGCTTATAAACTCATTGGTGTAAAAAACTCTCCCCTGAGCTGTACTTAATTCCACTTAATTTCCACACCTCTTTACTAGTCCTTGATCCTGGTAACAGCATTGCTGCCATCCCTCGACATGTTCTCTTTTCAGCTATTCTTTTTCTGATTCTGTCTCTACAAACTCTTTTTAATAGAAGAAAAATGACTATAAATAATTGTCTCTCCCCCCCCTTCCTCCTCATGATGCCTCCTTCTTGTCTGCCTGATGTAAAAATACTATTAAATCCCTCACATTTCTAGTTTCTTGTATGACATCATTTCTCTCTCCTTCTCCAGTTCTTTTATTCAATGACCTCAATACTATTCTGTGGGGAACTACTGCGTTGTTAGCAAATAAAGTGCGCCTTTAATAATTTTCAAACATCACACAAGAAACATTGAATTAATGAGGTATATAGTAGGAAGAATATAAAAAGTTGAAAAAATATCTTGGACTTTTATACTTCCTTGTGTTGATTTTTATTTTTTTTCATTATATTAAAATTTGAGCCTTAACTCAATGAACCCATCCCAAGCCTGAAACTGTCATGTTTTTTTCTTTAAAAGCTCCATTAGTGAACCAACAGATAATAAGGAAATACCACCCTCCAACCCCTCTCCCTCAAATTTCAAATACTTAAAATTAAATATTATCTCAACTGTCAAGTTCTTGATAGCTCTGAAATAGGGAAGCACATTTTGTTTAGCAGGACTGAGAAGTTTAGTGGTAAAAATAACAAGTAATGTCTGTTTCCTTTACTCAAAGGAATATAATATGTATGCAGAGCATAAATAATAAAAAGGTAGTAAAACAGTTTGGGAGCAACCATGGCCCAGTTACAAGAAAAATCATTATGGCCCATGTTCAAGAGTCTATTCTTTCTCTAATAAGCATATATAAATCGCATTGACAGTAATGGCAGATATGCTTGCTCGCAGGGGAGAATTAGCACCTAAAAGCCATTATCCACTGACTAAGAAGACATTAACTGCAGCCTTCTAAACATTCTTTTTTCCCCTCAGAATTTATTCCAGAGTTTAATCCTCTGGCAGTAATGTAGCCACGTCTACTATTAGACACATATATTGATTATGAAAAAAAAAAGACACTGAAGGAGAAAAATTTTTTAAGGTTCTAAGCATTTAGAAATATTGTATCTTCTGTAGAGATTGGATGAAAAGATTGTAGCAAAATACCTCTAAGATATGGGTATACCAGACTGACAATCATCTCCAATGAGAAACCATCACCTGGATGGTGTGTTTGCACAGAAACCTAACTATGCTAATCAAATCTTTATATCCAAACAGATATAATAATATCAGCTGTTTTATGTTTAGTTTTGTTCAGAGTCAGGTTAAATTTCTGTTGCAGAAAAAAATAACCCCAAGCCCTACATCAACTGGTTAATTCACTTAAATTTATTAAGTATGTGGTATATGTATACGTGTGTCAGGTGCTATGCTAGGTAATGAAGAAAGAGTATTGGGAGGAGCAGACTTGGCTCCTGTTTTCACAGACCTCATGGTTTATTAGGGAAAGGCAGACAAAAAGAGGTAAGGAAATAATAAAATATATAGTGACAAAACAAAAAAAATAGTTATGAATTCGATAAACAGGGAGTTGTGTTGCTAAGTATGGGATGGGGGCCTGAGTTGATATTTAAGCTAAATTTGAAGGATTAAAAAGAGAAAGACATGCTAAGAACTGGAGAAGCGGAATGGGGAGGTGAATTCCAGGAAGAAGAAACAGATGAGGTGAAGATAGGCTCTCAGGTGTAAAAGACCTATAAAGTGTGGCTGGAGATTCAGGAGTAAGTGAAATTAGTGGCTCACCTGAGATGGGAAGCAGAGCTATCACGGGTCAGATATCACACACAGCACCTCCTGATTATATTCATAGGTGGTTGGAAAGTTTTAGGCAGGTAGAAACCACGGGTCAGTGTCTGTGTGTTCAATCTCTCTGACATAGGTATGGTAAATTTGAGACAATCTGAAGTAGGGTGGTTACAGCAGAAATGGGGGGAAAATAGATGTATGAAATGAGATAATTTTGCAGATAGAATCTGCAGGATTTACAAATAAGGTGTAGATGATGGAGAAGAGGGAAATTATAAGCAGAAAGAGTTAGGGGTCCCCAGCAAAAGAAAAATGAAACAGCTTTCATGACACTAGAGAGAAGTCGTTTAGCTCTACTTGCCCAAACATACTTCTGGCAGAACGTCCTAGAAGGTGTCAGAATTACAAAGAAATGCAAAAGCCCTCAGTAGAGGGAATAAAAATTTCAAGGGAAAAAAAAAGGAATGCAAAAACTAATAGTCTCTACCAGGTCTGGAAACAGCCTAACCATATCAGAGACAATAAATCAGTGTTAAAAACTCGCAGTGCTATTTCAAAGGCAAGCACTTATCTGAGATAAGGACCCAAGACCCTATCCAGTATATACCAATTCTGGAGCCTGCCCATAGCCCCTTCCTTTGTCCAGCAGTTACCTCTGCCTCATTATAATGCCACAGTCTCCACGCAAGGAGGAGCACAAGCTTCATTACCATAACTGCCGATGCAGGTGTAGGCATGTTTTCTAAGTACACCTGAGCAAGCCTTTACCTGTGATGACAGAGTTCTCCTTTTTGAATATTCTCCATAACCCTAAATAGGAGGAACACCTCTCCTCCTGTTTGGGGAGTCACAGGTTTGGAAATTATTCCTCGTGATCTCCTTCTTTGCTGCAAATACAGTTTCCTTTGTGTGACAACTCTAGGTGGTGCAGTTGCCATCTGTAAGTCACCAAGGAGTGAACTCCAAGACAGGATGATGATGCCCAGCCTGCTGGCTTGAGTCACTGAACATATAGTAAATATCGTTCAATGAAAGACACGCTAACATACACATACATGCAAAACACATAGTTCCAGATTTTTTAGACTAATTGATGAGTTGAAACCCAAAGGATCCCTATTGAGGGATCCCATATAGCCTATAGAACTTCCCTGTACAAGTCCTAGGGAGCCTCTCCCTTCTTAAGTTTCTTTGCTGGCAACTGCTGCCCTCATCATCCTAGGTGAAGTACAGACATTCCGGAGAATGAATGGCCTATGTACTGTCCCGTTTTCAATATGTATTTGACTCTAATTTAAGATGAAGTCAAATGTAGGAAAAAAAAAAATACACGAAGAGTTTCTAGTTCTTTCCCATAACTTTTTTTTTTTCTGTTTAGTGATTCCTGACTTGCTGTAAAATTTAATAAAAAAGCCCAAACCCCAAGAATAAACAAACAAACAAAAAGACACAAAAAACCCATTGCTTTCCTGATTGGCTTCATGTGGCCACTAAAGTGTTTGAAAAAAATTCCATTTCTTTTTTTTTTTTTTTTTTTTTTTTTTTAAATTCCATTTCTAAATTTAAGCCTCAGTGGCAAGTTTCCATTGCCCACTTTGGAAACATTTTTCCATGCTATATGAATCAAAGCTTTCTTATTCTTATGAATTGTTGGCTTTTGTGAGATCGCTCACAAAACATAATCCCCCAAATATGAATCACCTTGATGAAACTTCACCAAGTAAAGGTAAATTAATGTGAAAATAAAATTGCCCTTAGCTCTGTGCAGCAAGATGCTGGGAGCGGGGGAACAAAAGAAAAGTGAGGTGGAATACACGGGGTTCATGATGCATAATTTGGATAATTCATCAATATTTACTTGGTTTATATTCCCATTCATCTTTAAACTCTAAGAAAGAACATGCTCATTTTTACTACTGAAGAAAAATATCGACTCCTACAGAGCAGAGGATAAAATCAAATTTCTGCTCTAAAGCCTTGGGCAATTTTGAGAAAGAGTAGATGGCAAGCTAATTTACTGAAATACTAGTTTATATTTTGTTCTTCCTTCAAAAAGCTAGCCAAGTTATTTTGCCTCAGAGGGTTTTTCTTGGCAGAAAGTGGAAGCTGCTGGAAAACAATGCCTTCTCCAATCTTGGGAAGGCCTGATTTGCAAGGTTTCTCCAGAAAGGAAAAAGCAGCAGAGAAGAGAAAAGAATGCATGTAAAGGCTGACCAGAGATAATGGGATTGCCACTGATTAGGAGAGAGGAGAGAGAATTTGGTGGGATTTACAAGTGCTGAGTTCCAGCATCCTGCTCTGCTCAGGGTCCAGCGTTGAGAGAGAATCGGTGAAGTACACATAAGGAGACTGGACCTGGATTGCAGCCCACAGATCCTGGCAGGAGTTGACAAAGATCCATTCTCCCACTTACCAGGGGAGCAACAGCATTCTTGTAATTCAAAGGAAAAACTTGGAAAAGTGTTTTTAGTGAGAATAAGTGCAGAGAGAAGACAAAAGACACCTCTGCCGTGATCCAAGGTGGGGAGTAGGGAGTGGAGGCAACAAAGACTATGATTAAATATCCTGTAAATCCAGAAAAAAATGCCTAAAGCCTTTCTGATTTAAATCGTGCTGATTTAAAAATGACATAAAGACAATTAAGAAATGTTCCATTCTTGTACACCTGAGTTGGTGGACCAAGACTCATATCATAGTTTTAATAATATAGGCTTGGAAAAAAAAAAAAAACTTTTAAACAAAAGCCTTAGGATATATTTGTCTTCCAACGCTGGGAATTCTTTTTTTTTTTTTTTTTTTTTTAAGATTTTATTTATTCATGAGAGACAGAGAGAGAGAGAGAGAGAGGCAGAGACACAGGCAGAGGGAGGGAGAGGGCTCCTGTAGGGAGCCTGATGCAGGATTCGATCCCAGGACCCCAAGATCACAACCTAAGAGAAAGGCAGATGCTCAACCACTGAGCCCCACCCAGGTGCCCCACCAATGCTGGGAATTCTAAAAAGGATTCCTTTTCTTTCAGATCATAAGTCTAACCTCATCAACAGCCTATGAATTCCCAATGAAGTCTTAGGTGCCAGAGTCCCAGGATGAATCAGCCAAGGATATATGAGGAACTTTGCCATAAAGAGCTAGTCCGTGCCCAGGAGGAGCACTATGGAAACCCGTGATAGTAGTTTAGGAATGATTCCTCAACAGAGTCAATTACCTTGGGAGTTCCCCATTGAATAGATGACTCATTTCTTCTTACATCTACAAGCAAACTATATCCATGTAAGTTTCTGTTAATTCTCTTCCCTTATATTATGATTGTTGGTGGCAGATAAATGCATGGCCATTTAAATAAACAAAGGAATGATGTATTCCCTGGAAGCTTAAAAAGGCAATTCACTGATGTAGAACATAGCTGAATAGCTATGTTTAGAAGTTTAGTAGAAATCTATGCAATTGAAGATATGTATCTTGAATTTTCTATGAAAATTAGATGGCAATTCATTTAGGGGCCATTTCTGGCATTTTCTGTGTTACATTGATCGTATTCACACTCTGTTCATGAGTTGTTGTTTTTTTTTTAAGATTTTATTTATTTATTCACGAGACACACACACACAGAGGCAGAGACATAGGCAGAGGGAGAAACAGGGTCCCCTCAGGGAGCCTGATGCAAAACTAGATCCCAGGACCCTAGGGTCATGACCTGAGCCAAAGGCAGATGCTCAACCTCTGAGCCACCCAGGTGCCCCTATTCATGACTTTTTAAAATTATTTAATTTATTTATTCATGAGAGACACAGAGAGAGAGGGGGGCGGGGCACAGACACAGGCAGAGGGAGAAAGCAGGCTCCATGCAGGGAGCCTGACATGGGACTCTAACCTGGTCTCCAGGATCACACCCTAGGCCGAAGGTGGTGCTAAACTGCTAAGCCACCCATGTTCCCTTCATGACTTCTTAATTCAAAATGTGTTGTACTGATTTTTAAAAGCATGCCACTGTTGTACATATTTACAAGCATAATTACATAGGAATGGGAAGGAAAAAATAAGTTGAAATAATGCTATATTTCAAATGAATGCTATAACTACACTAAAGGAAAGGAAGGTAAGAAAAAAAGAAAAAAAAGGAGGGAGGGAAAGAAAGAAAAAACGAAACAAGCCAAATTATCATCCAAGTTACTTATAAACTCAGCATTTGATTAAATCTGTTAAGTCTTAGGCAGTGGGGAATAAGAATCACAAACTAACTGAATTTTTTTTAGTTGATTTGTTAATGGTAGTGGTATGGGCAATTGCAAGTAATCCTGAAACCATGTTAGATTCATTACTGGATTGAGCAAATGAGTAACTGTGACAACACTGGGAATAAGGATCCCAGCACGGCAGAGGGAACATGGAAACACAGAATGCAAGAAGTCAAGACACAATGATGTAGATATGGAGGTACCACTGAGCTCATATTTTCTAAAATAGGTATATATGCATGTTTATATGCACATTTTTTTTTTTTTTGTAGATTGGCATCTATTGTTTGGACAATTTGGGTTTTCTTAAAGGAGTAAAAATGTGGAGTTAGTGTCTAAGGTCACACGAGTGAGATGTTGTGAATACTTGTTGCCAGGGACAAGGACATGTGAAAACCACACGGGAATATTCTTTAGGTCAGTGTGTGTATATTTGCATATATATGCAGGCATATGCATATATACTTGAATATATTTCCTATCTTTGCTTGCTAAAAGTCAGGAGAAAAAAAAACATATACTTCAGTAGCAGGGAGCACACCAATCACCTAGATTTTGGTTTATAACATCATTTGTGACTAAGTGAAGACTAAAGGGCTGATTCCAGGGCTGGAGTATGGTAGGTACAAGGTGTGTCTGAAATATCCTGTCACGGCAGAAAGTAAGGAAGTGCTAAAAACAAAAAACAAAATTAAAAAAACCCTGAAAATGTTGGGGCAGGGCATGTCATAATTTAACAAAGACTAACTTTATGGGACTCACACTGGCCCAAACCGATATAATCTTAGCACCAAAATAAGTAGTTATAAACTCTTTGAAAAACAGAAACTTGTGGGTCCATACCAATAAGGAAGAAATGAAGGAAAGACAGAAGGGAAGGAGAGAGAAAGGGAAAGGAAAACAAAAGAAAAAAAAAAAAGGAAAACAAAATGGAAATAAGTGCCGACTGTAAATGTGGCACAAGCCCTGGAGGTGGAAAATAATCATTTTGTAACTACTGCAGTAAAGACTGGATCAGGAATACATCTCCAATGGATGCTAACTCTAGGGTGAACTTCTGATGAGGTACAGGATATTTCCACGGTCTTGATTTCTCCCCGTGGACAGTTTATTGGCACCAAGTGAGAACACATACTCTTCATGCAGTGGAGAAACTGGACAATGTGTTGACTAAGGGGCCAGGGACATCGTGTGCTCTCCGATGGGATACTGGAAAGAGGCCACCTCACCTATGCCGTATTTCACCCAAAAATGCAAAATCTGACTTTAATCATGAAAAAACATCAAACACAGAATGAGTGACTTTACAGCGATAAAGGGTGGGAGGATTATGTATTTCAAAAATGTGCTGTCATGAAAGACAAAAAAAAAAAAAAAAAAAAAGTCGATGGAAGTGTTTAGATGAAAGAAGGCTAAAGGGACCTGAGAACTAGATGCCATGTCTGACCCCAGGCTGCACACTCTGCTGGAGGGAAAATGCTATAAAAGACAACATTGGGTCAACAGACTAAATTGAATATGAATGAGAGAACAGATAAAATATATTGCAACTGAGCAACAGTTACTGAAGTTGGTAACTCTTTGTTATGTAAGGGGATATTATTTTTAGAAAATGCAAACTGAAGTAGCGGTTTGTATTTAATTGTTGGTTAAATGGTTATGTAAACAAAAACAAAAACAAAAACAAACAAACAAAAAAAAAAAAAAAAAAAGGAGAGGGAGCTAGCCAGTGAGAGAAAATGTCAAAGGAAAAGGGATACAATGTTCACAATAGTAAAGATATATCAGTGTTCTTTGTACTGTTTTTATCTTTTTAAATTTTTAATTAATTTTTAAAAGATTTTATTATTTATTTAATTGAGAACGAGAGAGAGAGAGAGAGAGAGAGAGAGAGAACCCATGAGCAGGGGGAGGAGCAGAAAGGGACAAGCACTGAGCATGGAGCCTGATATGGACCTTGATCCCACAACCGCTCATGACCTGAACTAAAACCTAGAGTCAGTCGCTTGATGGACTGAGCCATCCAGGTGCCCCAGCACTGTATTTATTTTTGAATGTCTCTCTCTCTTTTTTTTTTTTGTAGAGTTTTTAAAAAGATTTATTCATGATGGGGAGAGAGAGAAGAGAGGCAGAGACACAGGCAGAGGGAGAAGCAGGCTCCATGCAAGGAGCCTGATGTGGGACTTGATCCTGGGTCTCCAGGATCATACCCCGGGCCAAAGGCAGTGCCAAACCGCTGGGCCATCAGAACTGCCCCCCCCCCACTTTTTTTTTTTTTTTTTTTGTAAATTTGAAATTATTTCTAAATAAAATCTAACAAAATGTGTTACACCATACTTTTTTTTTATCCTCTCTTCATTCACTATAGTTCAGGTCTTATGACTTTACATCCTCAAGCATCTAGTACGCTGCCACAGGATTCATTCTGCTCAAAAAAAATAATCTCTCAGTTTACTCTCAAGCTTTCAATGGCCTGAAGGTCAATGAAAAATAAACACCTTAGTTGAGAGCATTGACCCATTTATTTGCCCCAAAAGGCCTTTCTAGCCCTGTTCACTACCATATGGATGCATAAAGCAAAACAAATCATCTCTGTCTACTGAACATCAGTCCGTGTAGCCTCACCAGAGCCATCCGCCCTGTCTGGAATGCTCCCCCACATACTTTTGTCACCTGCATTACCCTCTCTTTAAAGCCTAATTCAAATATGATCTATTGCTCTCAGTTATCCTTGAAACCAAAGTCCTCAACCTCTTTTCTGAACTCCAAAAACAGGAATTGCTTATGTCAACCATTCAGTCCATCACCTATTACACTAGGCCATCAGTTATTGTTTGAATTATAAGTGTGTGTATATCCTCATGACATGATGTTATGTCTGGGAAAATACTTGTCTTCGGATCATACACTTGTTAGGATATTAATGAATATAAACAATGAGTCAAAGCCCATGAGTCAAAAAACAAATCAGCAACAACAATATAAACAAGCCTAGATTCTCTTCTAAGTTCTAGTAACAATGGCATCTCAAAGAAACACAAGTCACTTGATCCCTTTGAACCTCAGTTTCCTCATCTATAAAATGAGGATGCATGTGTTCTGTCCACTTCATTGGACTGAGCTTTCAGACACACTTAGGGACTGACAAATGTTCCCCTGTGGTTTTCACCTGCCCCTGTCCCCGGGAGCTACATATTTACAATCTCTTTCGCACATGACCTTAAACACGAAGTTCTCTCTTCTACTCCTTTTGATAAAGCACAAATTGTCCAAACAATGGGTATTAATCTACAAAAAAGATTCATTCCTCTTCTAAGAATGATTCTTGGCCAAAACTAGCTGAACTTCAGTTGACATCCCTGCCAAAGCCCTGAAAAAATTCCGTATCCCTTCCCTAAGTTCACACAGTTCCTTTAGAGCCTTCTTGTATTTGGCAATTTTGAATGAGGGCTTATGCTAACAGCTTTCTGGTTGATTTTCTTCCTCAGAGAACTAAATGATACAACACAGTAGCAGTGTCTATATGCTAATCCATGAACCAGCTGCATGAGAGTCCCCTTTAAAGAGATTTTACAGAAACAAACAAAACCCCCCAAACCTAAAACAAAACAACAAAATGAAAAAGGAAAAAAAAATTACTGGGCTTTTGCTAGACTTTCTGGGATGTTGGATCAGGAACTGGTTCTTTTAAAGCTCTTCAGGTAATTCTGAAATAAAGTTGCACCCACATGTAGAAAAAAGTTTGGGAAAGCCATAAAGCACTATTAGAATGTAACATAGTAAAGAGAGCTTTAAGTTGGTAGTTTGCTTTATTTGAACTCAGAAATAATTCTCTCAAAAGTTAAAATCCCACACATGCTATTTCCATATTGATAGAATCAATGATCTCTGATCATGGGAACCCCTCAGGACTGAATGTAGGACACACTTCTCCGCTGTACAAGGACTGTCTTGTGCCTTATACTAAAATAATTAAGAATTTTAGGGATGTTCTCTTAAAAAGAAAAAGAGTTAATATCCCAGTGGGTCATGTACTTGGAGTTATTTTCAGCAGAGAGAACAAAGGTGCACCAATTCGTCTTTCATTTGGTTTCCCTAAGTCTCTGGGGTGGATTTTACATGGCTCACCTCAGTTAGGAATCCACATATCAGGGATTGAACTTGACATCCTTAATATTAGAGTTTAACCAACTGAGGCAAATGGCTAGAAATGATCTATTACAGCTTATAAAAGTGGTTCACCCAACAGAATGCCAGCATATCAATTTACCTAGATACTAAAAAGTATAGCTTGCTGTTGTTTATGGCCAAAAATATATTTTAAAAAAACCAAAGAAATTGAAGAGAAATTGGCATGTAAACAATGACTTCAATATTTTAGGAGACCCTAAGATATCCATCAAGCCACAGCACTGAAACATATAACATTTTCTTGAATTATTGAACAGGAAAGAACATGACGTGAAAATATTCCTCATTTGAGAGAAAAAAACATTGAACATACTGCTTATTAAGTGGCATTGTTGCTGGAAAAATTGGAGCGGAAAATGAACTGTGTATAACAGCTTCAAGTTGTGTGGCTGGTTTCCAGTTACCTGTAAGAAATGGAAAAGCTAAAGCTTCAACAAAAGAAAAGGAAATGGAAACAGGGGGATTTACCTGTCATGGCCTGTTGGTCATCCACGGTTAACTTTAAACTTTTTCCTCGACGGACCACACGCACTGTGTGCCATTCGTTATCATTGAGGTTATAGCCAGCAAAAAGGGTCTCGGGACCTTTGCCTGTAGAATATGCCAAACAGTCATTATGGACACTCAGAATCAGTCGAGCAAATGAACCTCACAGAGAGTGAGAGAAAGAGACAAAGTAAGGGGTGGGGGAGCACGGGAGAAGGAGGAGAGACAAGAGAGAAATGAGAGAGAGGTGAGAGAGAGAGAGGAGGAAGAGACTGGCTGGATCAATTTTCAAGCCCATTAGAGTCAGAGCAAGCAAGGAAAATGACAAGTTAACAGACATTCAGGTGTGACACTTTAAGAAGAACCTTTAACATTATGCATTGATCAAAGACACGTGAATGAACCTTGTTGTCATAAATAGGCACAGTCAATATAGCATTGGGAAGCCTCCCAAATTTACACATACTTGGTTGTTGTTGTTATTTTTCGCAATGAATTCTCTGATATTTGCAGTTCTGGCTTTCTTACTAATGAAGCAGATAGCAGTGCTGTAGCCTCTGACTTTGGGGAGAGAGCTGACCATAAGTAATTAGCTAAGCATCTTCAGCTGGAGCAACTGGCTGATTAGATTCTGGTGAGGAGACTGTGCTGAGTACTGCATTGTGTGATAGCTGTTCTTCACTGTTACCCCATGTATCTCCAATGTTCACCAAATTCTTAAATTTATGGAATGTTGCATCTAAAAACTAAGTCTAGTGGAGTGAGTTTAGGTAAAAGTATGGACTCTTAGAAAATGAAAAGAGAGAGAGAGGGAGGGGAGAGAGAGAGAGAGAGAGGTCACAGCCAATAAAGGTCCATGTGTTGGGTGAGAAGGAAAAAACAAAAGTGAGACTGAACAGCTCTAGAGGGCAAGGATTTCCAACTGAGGACAATAAGAAAAAAGGCAAGAAATGTAGCCACCTGGGAAAGTAACTGCCAGTGAATCTATGTAAATCCATGTACATTGGCTAAGGACAGACAAATTATTTCAGAAAGTTGTTTTGTGGAAATCAATGAAATGACACATTAGAAAAATATCCCTCCTCTTCTACTTAAAAACAAAGCAAGGAAAAGAAAAAAAAAACTTTATATAACTTGAAACTTTTTAATTAAAAAAAAATACTTCCACTCATTGGACACTATGATTTACTGAGAAAAAAATCATGGAAAGTTTTTAAAGATATATTATTTGGTGATGGATTTTCCCCCTCTTTTGTAAGTACTGAAATGTGTCCGTATGCTAAAATAATGAAGGATGTGGCATCATTGAGTTTCATGACTTTCAACTGATTGAGAGCGTCAAGGTTGGGTTCACAATTTCTTCAACCAAATTCTACCAACAAAACCCATCAATGTCCGAGAATCATAGGAGGACACAGAAAAGGCCAAGAAAAAGGAGAAAAAGAAAAGGAAAAAAAAGAGAATAAAGAAAGAAGGAAAGAAAAAAGAGAAACAGTAATAGAACCAATTAGAAGAACCTCCGTAGTCCATCCAACAACAGATCGGTCTTTGCATGTGGTACTGCTGGCTATCCTGATTTCTCTATTAGGATGTCAAGTTCTAGCTTCCTTAGTTGGGGTTTCTTTGGGGCTGAAAATTAACCAGTGAGATAAGCTAAATGTTGCAGGAGAGACTGCTTCATGTCTTTAAAGGAAACCATCATTAAGATTGGAAACGATCTCTTTTTGTTTCTTTAGAGAAGTTAAATTACACATCTGGATACATGAATAAGAACGAGTCTAGACAGAACAGTTTTGAGAGACTGATCACTAAATAACTAGAGGAAGCCTCTTAGTTCAGCAACGGCAAAATAAAATAAAATAAAATAAAAAGCTTTGAGACTAAATGTTGAAAGTAAGTTCCACGATCAAAGGAACTCTTTCTAGTTTCAACAGTGAAGAAAGAAGAGCGTAATAACTCTGCAGAATCTTAGCATCCTACTGGCAGCAAGGGTCATTCTCAGTTTTGATCTTTGAAAAGCGAATATATCATGTTAAAGCTATTTTTATAGGGAAGACTTTTTTCTCTTAGAAATGTGTGCTTTTGAAGCTGCTTCACTCCTGTTCTCTTAATTTTAAAAGTGTTTTGTCAAGAAAAAGCAGCTTATGGGTGATATCATCATTACACCCCATTCTGGGCTTGATTTTGCTCTCAAGTCATAATGCTTAATCTATGAAACAACTATTTCTATAACAACAGGCACAAAATCCAATTAAAAATAACCCTTTGGTTCATAAAAATCTCTGTGGGCCAACTTCAAGCTCCTTTCTCGCATTATTAAAAATGTGAAGAGATTGATTTTGGAAGACAAGGTTTTAAAAAAATGCACTTAATATTCTCAGTTCAAAAGAGTGCTATCTATGCAACTTGAAGAGTAGCGGAGAGTGCACTGGACAGGGAGTCAAGAACTGTGGGTGCCAGTCCTTGATTTGCCACTAAGAAAGAAGTTGGAGCTGGTAAATGCTTATTAGGTGGCAGGTATTTTATCTGTTAACTTATTTCATCTTTACATTGTTATCATTTTGCAGATGTGGAACTGAAGGCCTAGAGAGCTAAAACTTCTTGCCCCAAGGTCACACAGCTAAAATGTGATAGAAAAGTGTTTCACTCTAGTTCCAAGGGACTCAAAGCCTGCATGTGTTTCCCTGCATTATTAGCCTGCCTCCAAGCTATATGACCTTTGGCTAGAAACTTAACTTTTCAGTTGCCCTCCATCTAAATGAAGGGGGTGGGAAAGCTGTTCTTTGTTATGACTTCCGGCTTGCTCTACAGAATGATCACAGTATTAGGAAACCTTACACATCCTCTGGATAAGTCATCGTAGAAGCAAATCTCTAAACACATCTAATGGCATGGTATATAAAGCTCATCTTTTGGGACTGAGTCCACATAATCAGCGATTTTTTTAAAGATTTTATTTAGTTATTTGAGAGAGACAGACAGTGAGAGCACGATCAGCAGAGGGAGAGGGAGAACCAGGCTCCCCACCAAGCAGGGAGAAAAAAGTGGGGCTCGATCCCAGGACTCTGGGATCATGACTTGAGCTGAAGGCAAACACTTAACCAGCTGAACCACCCAGGTGCCCCAACAATCAGCAATTTGCTGTAACATTCATCTTCTGGTGGTCTCGTAACCCTACTTAAGAAAGGGGGGAGATGGTATAGATGATCTTCACAATGCCTTAGAGATCTTACATTTTCATGTTTAAAACATAATGAATTGGTAAGGAAAGGTGGCTTAACTGTTCTAATTTTGAGTGTGAGAGTCATTTGTCCTCTTGTAAAAATTTTAATGGCAAAACTATAATCACAGCTGTTGATGATCTGAATTCCTTTTGAAATTTTCTCTTCTTTTGGGAAATGAAAGCATTGACCATAACTTCTTGCTCCCAGCATTAATGTGAGTGTGATGGACTGAATGTTCATTTGTCGAAGCCCTAATCTCTGATGTGATGGTGTTAGGATTTGGAATCTTTGAGAGGTAATTAGGCTTAGATGAGGTCGAGAGGACAGAGCCCCATGAAAGGATTGGTTATCTCCTAAAAAGAGACATCAGAGCTCTTTCTTTCCATCATGAAAAGACACAGAAAGAAGGTGGCCATTTGCAAGCCAGGAGGGGAGCTCTCTCCAACAACCAAACCTGCCAGTGATTTTGGACTTCTCACAGCCAGAACTGTGAAAAATAAATGTTTGCCTTCAAGTCACACAGTCCATGGCATTTGTTATAGCAATCCTAGCAGATTTAGTAAGCAATATTCTAAAGATTTCAAAAAAATCAAGAGCATCAAGAGTTTCTATTTTAAAGATAATCATTCCTTATGTTTTGTAGGGAGTTAAAATTTGTAACTTTCTTATTCTTGATTCTTACTGTAACCTATTAAGTCATAGAGGTTCTTTTTTTCTACATTTTAGTTAGAAAAGAAGATTTTGAAAGATTGAGTGTTTTAAGTCATAGGGTCAGTAAGGAGTGGAATCAAGACTGAGATCTTGAGATCTTCCAAGTCCCTTTCAGTGTCCTTTCCACAGGCCTCAAAATGATCTGCAGACAGTAAAAGAAAGGTGCAATGTGTATGAATGCCAACAACTAATATTTAACTAGACTGGATCAAACGTCAACTCTACAGGATAATGTTATGGTAAGAATTTTAGGACTAGAAGGGATGTGGGAGGTAGAGCGGCTCACAGAGCCATCTACAAACAAACTACCTGAGGTTAGAAGCAATTAGATGATCTTCTTCTGTTTAAATGAAGAGTCCAGGTCCCCAGACTGGGAGTCTAGTGAACTTTCTTTAAATTATTCTGACATTATATTACGCTGAACTAGACTGAACTTCTTAAAGAGCACCAAGATCTGACTCTACAATTTGGTCCATGACTATGATTTGTTCTGCATCTAAGGTGAAAGTCAAGCAAGAATACATACTACTTCTTTTCAATGGAATTTAAACTATGGTACAAGTGTTTTCCATTTTTGGTGAATACTAGGTGGTAATAGACACTAGGTTTTCTGGTGACTCTGTAGCTAAAATTCATTAATTTACATTCATTTAAATAATTTAAAGTCATTCATTACTGATGGAAGTAGACACAATAAACATTTTTTTTTACAATAAACATTTTTTTCTCTAGTTTTCCTCAATCTAGTTCAACTTAGTTGTCCTTCTACAACTTACCCATGTAAAAAGTTCAAGTGTCCTTACAATTTTAGTCCTAAGAAGGGTTGAAGATAACCCCAACTTGAGGCACCGGACTGAGAGGAATGGGGGTGGGTGGGAGTGAGGGGTACAGTCAGTAGTAAGTCAGACAAATCCTTCTTTGAAATCTACTACTATAGAGTCTTGATTTAACCACTAAGATATACGCTTGATAAAAGATGATAGCTGTTTTGGACCAGATTAGTAATCACATTTGCTAACTACTTTTCACCTTCATTTTCACTATGAGGAGGTGGTGGAGAAAATTGGATTTTTTTCCTTACATTTGCCATCAACTAATTATGTCAGCTTGAGTAAGTCATTTATCTTTTCTGTTCCTCATATTTCATTGGTAAAATGAGGATACTTGGTAAGAACATATAAAAAATACTCTCCTGTAAGCCAATTTAACAATTTTGTCATTCTTGGAAGGAAGAGAACTAACCCTGCACGATTTTCCAAACTTGTGGCAACAGGAAAGAATGCAATAGTATAGTGACAGTCTCCAAATTCATGAGACGTAACTATTATCATTGTCAATTTCATCATTTTTATTTTGACATGGGTAGGCAGAAGACAGAACTTCAGTGAGTTATCCTAGACCCAGAATTACTAAACTCAAATGAATACAGTAGGACAATATTAATATATGCTAACACATGTGCTTATTAATTTATGTAGTCAAATTTTAAGGAGGACAACTGTTTTTGTCATCTTGGTATCACTCAAAATTTAGCACCAAGTAATCAGGAAATGGTCAATCAGGAACAGGAAATACACAATTATGCATGAAGATATGCCCCTGCCGAGTGGACAAGTTCACTTAGGAAAATAAATCACTAATAAAAGGTTATGTGGTGAAATGGTGATTTTTAAGAAACTCTTTTAATTATGGTAAATTATTCACTGTTTCAAGAATCAGATCAGGGTTGGGCAGTGTGGGAGACTCTGACCCAGTATCTCTCTAAGCTTGCCTTACTCAGAACAAATATAGCTGTGCAATATGAAAATCCAGGAGCTAAACTGGGGCAGTGGTTTTATTATTACTTTTAAATCAATGGATTTTTTTTTCCACCTGTAATCTTGCATAAAGAACATAAAGTGATGTAAAGTGGGAGTTTCCCTGCTACTTAAAAAGTAGGCTAACATTGTCCCTGAGGCACCACCCAGAACACTTAGACTCTATAGAACCTTCTAGGTGGATCATTTCTCCCTTTAGAAAAAGGATGATTTTCTTATTAGAAAACACCAGAAAGGCTTTTAAAAATCATGCACAAGTAACTCTTCACTTTAAAAATCATATTTGATTAAAATAAAAGGATGCCACCTATGAATTAAAAAAAAAAACAAAACTATTCTTCCAGAACATCATTGATTCAAGGTTCAGAGCTATTCAAAGCTACCATTGTTAGTCTATGTGCTTTATCTGTCCTCTTGCATGAATTCTCAACACACCCTTAATCGCAAAATCCAAATTTATAGGCTCTCTTCTGAAGATTCTGTAGACTGTTTCCTCATAGATCATGTGAGTTCTGGAACAGATTGCCTTTCCTTATTTCTAGCTACAAGGAAACCAAGATTTAGGATTTGTGTTTAAATTGATCAACTAGATTTCCCTTCCTTTAACTTTCCTTTCCTTCCTTCCTTCCTTCCTTCCTTCCTTCCTTCCTTCCTTCCTTCCTTCCTTCCTTCCTTTCATGTTGGCTTTTCTCCACAATTACTTAGTTTAAAATACTTTTGTTAATCACTTTAAATCCTGTTTGAAAGTATTGGGGAAAAGCTTTAATCAATAAGTTAATTTATTTAATGAAGAAAAGAATAGCTTTTAAGAGATGTACAGATAATTAATCCAACTCTCTCTTTTTACAGATAGTTCCAAGGGAGGTTAGTTTAAATATATATACATATATGGACATACACACACATATGTATGTCTAATAAGATTAAATGAGCCTTTATTGACCAATACCAGGTCTGTTTGCAAGTATATTTAACTTAATTTTCATATTTGTGATGAATACTTTTAGACCCAAAATATGCATAATGAAATTCACATAAACTAACCTTAGATGCTTTCTGGAAAATAGTCTTGTGTGAAAATGTTCTGTGAACTACTTACAGTTTTTGAATGGGGGGTGGAAATAGTAAAGAGAAATAGAGAAGAATGAAATAAAGCTAAGGAATTTATGAAGCAATGTGATCAAAGATGTTTAGTAGACTAAAATGACACCTGTCTCTGGAGCTAAAAAATGGACGTGGCTGGAGAAAAGCAAATCTGTACCAATTATACTTTGATTTTTAAAGCACTTAGATCTCAGCCACAAAGCGGAGATTCCTACATACCCTTTAGGTCATTATCTCTCTCTACTGGTATATTTTAAAGATGCTAGCTATAAAAATGGACCATCTGTATCAGCTACCATATTTCCTAGTATAGTTCAAACCAGTTGGTTCTGGATTTCCTTCATGTTGCCTTAAATATCAAATGTAAATAATTCCTATTTTATAACTTTATCTTGTTATATAAGTGGTTAATCTGTTCACTCAATAAAGCCATTTATTGAGCACGGGGATTTCGTTGGGTGCTTCTGCAAAGCTGTAACCTGGCAATCTGCATAGATGATAGGCAGGTAGGAATCCACTTGTCTTCTGGAAATGATCCATCAACTACCTTGATTTTATTAAGAATAGGTGTGTCTTTTCAACCACAGCTGAAGATGGATATTATGTAAAAGTAGATCCTAAAGTTTTCATAGCTCTGTTGTTTAAAAAAAAATCTACCATTGCCTTACACATATAGATTGATTATATATTTATACATGTGTGTTCAATTGTTCTTTAGATCATTAAACTGCCTTTAGCACCCAGTAATTGAATTAAAAGATACAGCACCATAGCATCATAGAATTATGAAATTTTAAAATGGAATGGTCCATATTGTGTCTGTTGTTTATCCTATTTAACTACTCTAATTCATTCTGGATTATGTGGTATCCATATCCTATTATTAAAGTTTAAAAATTATTTTATGCTAAACACTGATCTCAGCATGTGTATATTCCAGCTTAGATTCTCAAAATGCTTACATTCATCATGGATCAAAACAGTTTTTCTGTAATGGGTTGTTTAGTAATTACATTTGGTTTTGCAGGATGGGGTTACATTACTCAACACTGCCTTGGTACTGTGAAAGCAGTCATAGACTATATGTAAACAAATGGGTGTGGCTTTGTTTCAATAAAAATATGTGTGCTTCAAGCTGTAAAATACACATAGACAATTTAAATCCTTATATGCCATATATTTTATATTGAGTATTAAAGATATAACTAATGGAAATATATTCAAGAACTTAAGAGTCATGGGACATGAGTTTTAGACTCAATATTGTCATTAAATTTAGCATAACATAAATTATGCTAATTCGGTCTTCCACTTACGGCTCCTGGTCTGAGTTTTCTTGTCAGTAAAATAACATAATAAAAACTAAAAACCACTTGAAAAGGCTTTAAATGGCAGAAGTCAATCTCAAAGCCCTTCTGCTGCATTGCTTTTTTGTTTGCTTGGGTTTTTGTTTTGTTTTGCTTTATTTTTTAAGTTAATTCTATGCCCAACATGGGGTCTAAACTCACAAATTCCAAAATCAGTAGTCACATGCTCTACCAATTGAGCCAGCCAGGTGCCCCTAGGCCCCTTTGCTGGTTCTACAAATTTAGAATAGCACCTTTATTAAAATGCATGGTATCTTCATGTGTATATAAAATTAGGTGTCTACATATATCCACATTTCCAGCTACTAACATGTTTTATTTGGCAATTGACTTTGAGGATGGTAACCTCTGGTAGGAGGCAGGACCCTGTGGGAAGCACAAGCTGGAAACAAACCTTGTCATTGTGACAATAATGGGAAGAGAGAAAAGCAGCAGAAACAGAGGCTCGAGCCACGGTGCTTGATACCTGAGTCATGGTTCCTGGCAGCAGCACTCCTGTTTGTAAATAACAAGAAGATGTGTTTCTCAGGTGGTAATTATGACACCTTTAGCCTGCTCTTTGATCTTGCTTTTTTTCTGGTTTTAAAATAATTACTTAAAAAATAATCTAACCTCTGCTTTAAGAAAGAGAGGAGGAGGAGGAGGAAGGGAAGAGGAGGAGGGAAGGGAGGGAGGAGGAGTAACTCTCATTAAATGTTTCTATTTTATCTCTCTCCATGCCTAGATATTGGGCTGGGAGCAAAATTCTTTTGTTTTTATTTCTCACATGAATCAATTAGGGATTTAATTATAAATTAAAATTAGACACATGAAAATTGTACTTCCACATTCTTCCTCTACTATTCACTAACATTATTAGGGAAAGACCCATAAAATAATTTGGAAGCTCCGTACATAATGAAATTGTGAGGCCTTTGTTCAAAATGAAGAATTTTAGGACAGTTACAGCAGATCATGAATTCAAGCACAGATCCTTCTAGGCATAGGACCATGGGTGACTATACACATTGCATGCTATTGAGGCCAGCCCTGATTAGGAGAATTAAGTCTTGTGGTTTTTTATTTTAAAGTTTCATTTAGCTCTATATTACAAAAATATGCAGACAAAGCTGGAAACAAAACACTTCATTTATTCACTTAAGAGGAACAGCTGGGTCACCTTCCCCATACTGTCTGCACTTAATGGCAAGGCCCCTGGGGTATCAGAGAAGCTGTCTTACTGGCCAGGTCTAGTGTTTGGTGACAGGCTAATAATCATCCTAACAATCATGAAGCTGAGCTACTTGCCAAGCCATATAACTCCTCCCTCTTCATCTCTCCTCAACATCTCCTCAATTTAATGGAGGGTACATCCTTGACAACAATTCAGAATGTCTTTATGGAGAGAGCTGTTTGCCTTTTCTGTACAAGCAAAGTGATGTTTATAGAGTCCTAAGGATAGACACATCTCTTTATACTAAAAATACCAGAAACACCGTCCCCTAATTAAAAAGTACTTTGAGTAAGTAATATAAAGTCAGACATTAAGTTTCAGGTGTTAGTTTTTCAAAAATGAATACAAACAACAGGATAAAGGCATTTTATAAACTATTTAAATTCTGTGGAGAAATAAAATAGTAACACTAATTAATTACACTATATTTGTTTTGGTTAGATTGTTATTTAAATCTATCCTTGTGTTTTTAAAATTGCTATAACCCTATATCTTGGTCTGGTGCATGTGTTCTGGACTCACAGGTTTGGTTTTTATCCTAGTTCCATAAGTTACTAGCTGAGTGAACTTGGGTAATCTACTTAAGTTCTCTGGACCTCAATATATATATATTATATATAATATATATATATTACTAGCTTATGTGAAAATAGAGACACTTCACAACACTAATAGATTTAATGCATTTGAATAATTTAAAGCAATGCCTAGTACATGTAAGCCCTCAGCTATAGTAATATTATTGTCACTATTATATTATCACTATTATTATATCTTCCCTTCAGTATGTTCAAAATTTCAAAGAAAATATCATATATCAATAGCTCAGTACCTTTTAATATAAGAGTCATTCACTAAATATTTGCTGAATGAGTGTATTTGTTTAGAGTTTGTTGGATTCTGTGTGGTAGAGGAAATATCTTTTGATACTGAATTAAGCCAAATAGTTAAAGAAATAACTACTCCATTAACTTTTAAGGCTTACATTCACTAAGAAGTGTCAGGAAATAGAAAGCTTCATCCCTTTGTTTTCGTATTTGACAGGATGGAATCTGGTAAGCTGTATAGTTGGAGAGCTTGGGTAACTCAGTTTTCTGGTTAATTATTTGGACACTTTTTTTGCTCAGTTCCCTTGAAAATAAATTTAATATTGTGTAGAGCCTGGGAGAGCAAAATGGCCTAAGGCTAGCAGTCAATAATTTCCAAGTGAAAAGTTGGTTTAGGAATAGAGGAATTCAAGAATTAATGAGTGATTATAAACAAACATTGGCTTTGTGTGCAAAAATATCTGACCCTGGAGAGCTGCTGGAAACACCCTTCAGACACTCCTCTGCCATTTTCCTAACTCATACCAACCCTATTCGATCACCTACAAAATAAACTTTAGTTTATGTATCTGCCTCACCTTCTGCTCCATATCTGGCTTAATATCATAGCTCTAGGCAAATGGATCAACAAAGTTTAAATCATCTACTAAGAAACATTTAGCCTCTATAGCATTGACATTGATTGTACCCATTTATGACAGACCAGGATAAATATCTCTGATGTAAATAATTTTCAATGTGAAAAACATACATTTTAAGAAATATAAATTACCTTTTAAGAACATAATTATATTTACAACAGTAAAAATGAACACAAATTATACAAATATACTGTTCAAAGGATGTTTAAAAATAGCTCTCTTTAAATCTAATCTAGCTCAACTGGCAAGTTTAGGAAGAAGCGTAATAAAATAAACTAATATACTGAAAGAAAAAATTTGGACTGTGACTTTATTTTAAGGAAAAAAGGTCATTTCCAAGAAATGCTTATCACATAATAGGATAGCTTGCGGGTATAATTAAGTACTAAATAGTTAATGTGCTTTTAAGTAAGCATTATAAATGGAAAATATATTCAGAGTTGGTGTAACATGAAAAGAGAAGGATTATATTAATTTTACAGTGATACTTATTTAATATGTCTTATGTAATACTTACAAAATGTCAAGCTACCTGAATGAAAAAGCATACAGATATTGAGCATGCAAAAATTTACAAATATTTGACAATCCACTAAGCAGCCATGAAATTAGAGTATAAAACACAAAGATTATTTAATTGAATATATCATTCCTCATCTGAACACAGTATTATAATAGTTACAGAATTTCTTTTATTGAGAGGGCCAAGAAAAATGCATATTTTTGCATAATACAAGGAAAGATAGCTTTACCTGTGTTTTGTTTTCCATATCTTGTTAATATAAGTGCATTGGACCATCTTTAAAGATCGAGTTGATAAAATTTAGCTTTCCCTCACTACTTTTAGGGTATTCTTGTACAAACTTTCTCCAAAAATGAAAAGCATATTAGAAGAAATAAATAAATCTCAGCTTCCTAGCTTTGTTTATTTATTTGTCTCCTTTTTTCTTTTCCCTGGGAAGCCATTATGATGCTTGAAAAATCTATTTTTCAGTATTTGTCTTAAACATTATGAAAGTGTTTTTTTAATAAAACACATTATAAGAAATATGATAAGACATATTTTGTCTTTAGAAATGTTGAACTGTAGCATCTCATTTGTTTTGGTCTTTTTTTCTTTCCTCAATTACTGCATCAAAGAAGGCTATGGACAAGTAACACATGATAATTCATCCATGCATCATATGAAAATTGGAATAATAATATACTTTTTCCCAATGATACAATGACTTTCAAAATCCTTCTTTACTTTGAATTTTAATAACATAATAACAGATAGTGTTAATGTGATTGTTTTCTTTTATCATCATTGGCTTATTTATTTATAATGACTTATTTTAGTCATTAAGTGCTATGATTTAGTTATTGAGTGCTATGATTTTATTCAACTATTTATGTTAGTGAAGGGAAAAATATTGAGATTTCTCTTTTATTTCAAGGTGTCTTTGGGTCAAAATATCCTGAAATGAATGCCCTCCCTTCCTGTCCTGGAAGTATTCTAAAAAAGTACTTGTTCAACTATAGCAACAGTCATTACCAACTAAATTCTATGCCAAGTTAACTTGCCCAGTGTGAGGAAATAGTGTTTGCAGGTTCCTTTGAGCTGGTCTACCTACTGCTAGAAGTAATGTCATGATGTCTGCATGCTTGTTCCTGGTCAATCTTCTTGTGATGAGATTACATTTGTTAGGCTTTCACTTAGTGGATTACGGTCAACGATAATTTACATCAATGCACCTATAACTATCTTTTCATTCATGGTTATTCTGTTCTGGTTTGTTTTTAAAGATCTTACTCACAGATGCCTCAAGTCAGTTTTAATTTGACTGCTCTGAGATCACTGATGAATCATGATATACTTACTTTTGTACATATATGTTTTTTATTTTATATTTCTTCCACTAGCTCAGTGACCTAGACCTGCTTTATATTACTTTGGCAGAAAACCTAAGCTGAGCATTAGTTAGGTTTTAAAATACTACATGTCATAGTCACATGCTGTATGTAATGTTTATAATGTTTAGCAATATATGCTAAAATAAAAGAACATGTTGCAAAAACATATGAACCTATATTTCCAAAGAAACATACATTACACAATGTGTTATATATGAAGAATGTAATATGCAAAGCACTATATGTTATAAGGGCATTTAAGATAAGAATAAAATTTTTCTCTGAGGACTGAAATGTTAGGCCACTTTTCAAAATTTCTGTTTCCTCTAGCTTCCAAATATGGATGATTAGGAGTCAAGTGTTATTCAAAAAGAGACTCATTTTGACTGCTTTGTAAGTTAAAATTGGTGGGAAATTTAGTTTTCAAATTCATTTAGAATATACAAATCATAATACAAACATATGATAATTGAAAATTACCCACAATTTATATAGCAGGTGCTGTAAACATTTTGAGGGATGTATTTCCAGAAACATTGCAGAAAAGCCATTTTGTTACTGTGGTTCTTTGTCAATTTTGCAATTAACAACTCAAAAAATAGGAGATACCAATTATTTCTTCATTGTTTATGGTTTGAACTAATTTTCCTTAACTGAGCAGTTTAAAGAATTGATCAATTTTCCAAATATTATTTTTGATAGTGTAAAGCTTCTCAGTTGATTTCCTGAACTGAATCTTCAGATAAAAGAATTTAATTTATAAATGTTTAAAATACTTCAAGCATCTCATCACCTATCATGACACGCTCAGAATTCTATGTGGTTATTATCACTTATATATATTTTTAAATGTTATTGTAAGCATTATCATGTCCTACCTCCACTTTGGTCCACCTATTTGAACATTATTTGGTGAATATGTATGTATTCCAAGGGAACTTGCATAACTTATTAAATCATTTATTTATTTATTTTATTTTACTGGACACCTTCATAATTAATGAAAAATCAGTAATGGCAGATTTTTTTTTTTTTAGTAATGGCAGATTTTAAGGCACGTCATTATAGTATATTAGTTCTATAATGTTTGAATTTTAATTTTTACATGATTAACTATTTCCTTTGTACTTACGGAAATGTAAAACATATCAGAACTCTTTGGATTTTGTTGTAATACACGTTAATTTATACTAGAAATTTATTGATTTCCAAAATGGGTTGATTTTTTTTAATGTATCTGACAATTTAATGAGTGCCTATATTCACAGGCTGCATATATTATTTATATGCAAATTTTAAAAGAGAATTGATTATTCTTACCTTAAATTTTACATTTCTAAAGCAATTTTAACTATGATAATTATCTATAGTAAAAGGCAATTGACTTTGAAATTTAACTTATTTCAGTAGTACTTTGCACAAAATATTTCAAGTCTATATTTATACTGATCTCCCAGGAAGGGTGATGGGAGGGTAAAGAATTCTCACAACTTTATGAGTGATGCATTCAAAGAACAAATAACAAGAAGCAAATAATCCAGTATTAAGTGCAATAAAAATAGGAGTAATTTAAATATCCTCAGAAATTCTGACTTTGTCTTTGGGGAAGCTGTTTTCATAATGCATTTCTTATTCATCTTGCTCTTTGCTCCCATTGGTAACAAGTAAAAGAAATGGATAAGAGCTATGAGCACGCTGAATTTTTCTCCACCTTCAAATTCCTTGATGGCCTCATTCATTCTTCCCCACCCCAATTTCAAGAGCCTTCCCCACTTGATTTATATACCATATGTTAGCCAGTTATCCGTTGAAGTAATTGTAATCCTCATGGGTATTTTATGGATAGGGTAAAAACATTTTTAATCAGATACCCTAGAGAAAATATGCTTGTGTGGAAAACCTGCTATTCCTGCATTCCTCTGAGGAGAGTATATTATGTGGACCCCTGCTCTGATGATAGCTGATTGGATTACCCATTGGTATCTGCCTCCAGACTAAAATCTGGTCAGTAGTTTATGAGATGACATTATTTGAAAGTTCTGCTCAATAGCAAAACAATAAATAATGAATCCACTACATTCTCTTTCTAGGGGGGTCTGATTACATAACCCATTAGAGACAACAGTTGGTGAAAGATCAGCAAAAAGCCAAAGGAAATGCTCAGGAAAAGGCAGAGAACCAAAACCATGAGGCAGGAGAGGAGATACTATGAATAAAGACAACAGGAATAGATAGAAGCTATAACTGAGCTGAAGCAAATCGGTATAGAGGAGAGGAGTAGCAAGTGCATCAGAAGAAAAGACAGAGGATAATGAAGTTACCATAATAGCACAACACGGAGAAGGGAGCCTTAAGTGACAGCAGATGAAAGGATGGCAAAATACCTGGGCCATTGGAGCCACACTGTGTGTTGAACAATCTTTCAGTTCTTGGGTCCCATTCTAATCTCCCCAAAACTTGTCATATTGTGACTGGAATTATTTCCTATCTATATCTACTCTTAGTGTGTTCATATAATAAACCTCCATCAATATAACCTAAATATATGTCTATTTCTTAAATACTAAAAAAAAAAAAAATCCTTAAATACTTAAAAAAAAACAAAAAACAAAACCAAAAAACAGAGGTACAATATAAATTAACATAAAATATTGTAGAAACAATATTATTATTTTAAACAATGGACTAGTAACAGTCTTCAGGAATTATTTTTAATGAATAGATAAGAACAGTGAACAAAGGTAAACAAATTCTTACCAAGCATTCAAAAGTGTATTTTCTTAGCTAAACTCAAAAAGACAAGAAATAACAACTGTTGGTGAAGATGTGGAGAAAAATGAACACCTGTGCACTGTTGGTGGGAATGTAAATTCATGCAGCCATTGTGGAAAACAGTATAGAATTTCCTCAAATAATTAAAAATAGAGATGCCATATGATCCAATAATTCCATTACGGTATTTACCCAAAGGGAAAAAAAAAACCCACTAACTTGAAAATATATATGCACCCACATGTTCAATGTAGCATTGTTTACAATAGCCAAGATATGGAAACAACCCAGTCCATTCATAGATGAATGGATGAAGAAGATGTAGGGTGTGTGTGTGTGTGTGTGACATGTATACATATATAGGCATGTTATGTAGCAATAAAAAAGTATCATGCCACTTGTGACAACATGGATGGATCTAGAGAGGATATTATGCTAAGTGAAATAAGTCAGACAGAGAAAGTCAAATACCATATGGTCTCACTTATATGTGGAATCTGAAACACACATACACACACACACACACACAAGCAGAATTAGATCTATAAATACAAAGAACAAACTGATGGTTTCCAGAGGAGAGGGAGGTGAGGGGATGGGCAAAATGGTGAAGGGGAGTGGGAAAAACTGGCTTCCAGTTTGGAATGAAAAAGTCAGGAGAATAAAAGGCACAGCGTAAGGAATATAGTCAATGATGTTGTAATAGCCTACTAGGGTGACAGATGGTAGCTACACTTGTGTGAGCATAGCATAAAGTATAAACTTGTTGAATCACTACACTGTGCATCTGAAACTAATATAACATTGTGTGTCAATTATACTCAATTTTAAAATCTTTAAAATCTTTTTAATTTTTTTCAATTTTTTAAAAAAGTGTATTCTCTTTAGTGGATTAGAAATGCACTTTTATTATCTAGTAAAAGTTTCCAATGGCTTAACAATTTTTTTTTGTATATAGTGAAATAATTTAGTCTAAAGAATATTTGAATGAACATAACTTCTGAGTTAGTGGGAACTAAATTCATTAGTTTTCATTGTAATAAAAAAATTCTAAATTCTAGGCTAAAATCAAATTATTGAGTGTATAGACATCAATGTAAAATAATATATTTTACATTTTGGTTAGTGTTTATATGGTGTACCATAATCTTTAGGAAAACTAACTTACTAAATGTAAACTCTAGCATTTCCCTGAAACTCAGGCTATGAAATTTACTTTTTTTGTTGTTGTTGTTGCAATTTGTCCCAATTAAAAATAAAAAAAATCAACATTTTCAAATTCTGCAAAACACCTTCAAATACCTAAGCTGTTTTCTCAGAAAACACTGCCAATTCCATAAGATAGTAAAATATTTCTAATTAATCAAATAATAAAACACTTATTTTTCAAGACTAAAACTTTTAAAAATCATCAAAGTTCTCCAAGATCTTAAAAAAATGGATATTCTATGTTTGAAACCATGGTGTTTAAGAATATGTATACTCATAAATGGAAGCTAAGCTGGAATGCTTATATTAATTATATCTGACCCATAGTTAAGTAAACAAAGGTATCGTGGGGATCCCTGGGTGACTCAGCGGTTTGGCGCCTGCCTTTGGCCCAGGGCGCGATCCTGGAGTCCCGGGATCGAGTACCCCATTGGGCTCCCGGCATGGAGCCTGCTTCTCCTTCTGCCTGTGTCTCTGCCTCGCACTCTCCCTCTCTATGTCTATCATGAATGAATAAATAAAAAATCTTTAAAAAACAAACAAAAAAACCCACAAAGGTATTGTATCAACTTTTAAGATATGCATCTACTTCAGCAGGTAGCAGAGATGCATAATTCCTTTCTAGTGACTATATATGGAATTGAAATCCATGATCATGATATTTGTTTTCATATTCTCTGATAAATAATTAATGGGGTGTAAATTGTTAGTGCTTTTCTTTTGAGTAAAATTAGGAATACAAAACTGGTAGAATTTTGTTTTTCTTTTTGTTTCAAGTTAATTCATTTATACAGTATTATTAGTTTCAGAGGTAGAATTAAGTGATTCATCATTTGAAAACAATAACCAGTGCTCATTACATCAAGTGCCTCCTTAATGCCCATCACTCAGTTACCTCATTGTACCACCCACCTTCCCTCCAGCAACCCTAAGTTTATTTCCTATAGTTAAGAGTTTCTTATGGTTTGTCTCCTTGTCTTTGATTTATTTTATTTTTCCTTTCCTCCCCCTAAAACTTGTAGAAAGTTTTCTAATCCATATTTTTCTTTACTAGTAAAAAGTAAAATGAGTGCCATGGCATGACACTTTTGATCATCATTGAACATTAAGGCTGTCCTAAAAGTTGCAGATTGTTTTAAGTAGAAGTCACTGAGTTTTTTTTAGTCTTTTTGATTTTTTAGGAATTAACTCTCAAACCTGAATCACAGCATATAAGTAAAAAAATACCAAATGCTTCAAATACAGAAAATTATTATTATTTTCTTTAACATGAGTGAAATTTGAATCATGCATCTCACAATAAAATAAACTAAAAGAAAAAAGGTCTTATTAATAGCAAAAAATATCTGATTCAAATTTGTATCCTTGATTTTCTGGGTCAATGATAAATATTGAAATGCAACATCCCTACCAAAAGAAATACATAAATAAATACACAAAAAAGAAAAAAGGAATTCAAAACTATGAAGGAATTGGTGGCTATTTAGAAATCACCTCGTTCTAATCATGCAACAAACAAAATCATCTAACAGGCTATGGTCTCATGTTTGGTGATATTTGGTTGTATTAAAAAAATTGCTTTTCACAGAAACCAAGGGAATATCAAGTCAGAAACTTTCTGAAGTTTTCTGAAACTTCTGAAGCTTTCCAGGCCTTTCTGACAATATCTACCTAGGCCGTTGTTAAAATGCCAAGTATCAACAATGAAAAATAATTTGATGAATTAAATCCACACTAATCTGGAATTTTGCATCACTTTGAGTACAGCCTTTTGCAACTGCAAGAAGAAAATGCTTCAGCAATCAATTAATAATTGAGCCTGATTTCAAGAGCAGGCTTTTAAAACACTGCAGCATTTTGTAGTTGTATATAAGCAATGAGATTAATTGTTCATGAAAATGGACCCAAGTCTTCTACTTTTCAGGCCCTCCTACTAAGACATGCCCAATCTATGTAGCCATTTAAATGCCCAAGGAAAAGTTGTACTCTTCTTTATAATTCTCATAAGTGTAAAATGTGGATAATCCAAATGTCCCTTGAATTTCATTCTAATTTTGTTATTTTCCTAAAGACTCATTGTCATGTGCCAATTCCCTTTGCTTGTTTTAGCTATATGTTTTTTAACCAAAAATCTATAGTCTCAATATTTTATTTCCATTAGATTCTTGCTAAAAATAATCACATATAAACTGCCTCTTATTCTCCTTTCCTTTGTATCTACTTTCAGCTTTAAAAACAAACAAACAAAAATGACAGTAACTAAAAAAACAAACAAAACTCCTACGTTCTGTATTTATATAGTCATCGTCCCTTATTCCTTGAGCAGCTCCTTATCTTACATGGATGAAGAGCATTAATGATGAGATGCAATGACTAACACAATTCTACAAATCAGGTGACTGTTGTGTGGGGGACAAAGCTAGATGATTCCCTTTTTCAGTTGTCAGCTTTTTAGTCACTGAATTGAACATTTGCTTCAGGTTAACAAGAGCTGGCCCTCAGAAATTTCCTAATATCCTTTTAAGTAGCCTGCCAAACAGCAGCCTGATCAAAGCAATCTAATAAGGCTTAAGTGCCACTGGTTGACATTTTGCATTCTTTTATTGCTTTCCATTTTTACTACATTAAAAAAATGGGTGATAACTAATATCCAGTTGATCTTTTCATTCTGGTAATAAAGTGATAATATAAAGATCGTACTATCCACTCCAGACATCCATCACAGTACATTTTCCAATAACATACTACTTGGAGTGTTTCTTCACTCTGTCCAAGTACAAAGTGAGGTTAAGTACTTTGCCTCACATTTTATTTCTCTCTGATACTTTAGACAATGAACTGAAAATAAAAGGGGTTGAACTTCAACCCTTGACATTTTGTTCACATTATTGTAATCTGCAATTTTGTTGTCTTTACATTAGATAAACCATTTCCTATGAGAAGCCAAACATAGTTGGAGGGTCTGCCTACTAAAATATTTTGTCAACCCAGGTAATTTTTATTCTTGTAAGACAAGAGGAAACAAAACAGGACAAAACAATCTTGGAATTGGAGAAGAAGAGTAGGAAGAAAGGTAAGGTTGGTAGGAGAAGAGACACATATACAAGGCATAAAGAAACCAAAATAATGCCAACAAGCAGAACAGACATCAGAGATCATGAGTTTATACTAAAATCAGTTTTTTATATGGATGCAGAGGTGGCTCCAAGACTTACTGAGAGCAAGAAGAACGTTCTGTAATTATGTTATTAATTTGAAAAGATAAAAACAAACAACACATAAAAGAAAGGGAAGAAAGAAATGCTAACAAAAACATAAGCACAGAAGTCTCTTTGCACCACTACATATTTATTTAGCTACTAACAGGACAATTAGGATTCATCTATAGTTTATAGGAACAAGATTAGTTTTCAGATTTTCAATGTATTTAAACTGTTAAGGATTATAGCATTAATGATTATTAAGGTTACAAGAAAAAGAAAGAATAAAATTTGGGATCTTTAAAGAAGCAACATATCACTATAAATCCAAGTTTTTAGGAAAAAAAAAATAGAAACACATAGCCTAATGAGTTTGGGAGTACTGTAGGGAACTACTGGACACCAAATTTAACATTGAGACTGTCTTGGTAGCTCTATCCTAGAGTTAACCAAGATATTAGGCTATGTACTTTGGCAAAGAGAATACATAATAAAAATGATGGCCTGTAGAGAGCCAACTAATAATGAATTTGAGATAATTTCATAAGGATTAGAAAATTTCCTTTGCAATCTTTATAGTTTTTAAAAGATGCATTAAGTCCATTCATGTGAACCTAAGGAAGAGGCTGTCAAACATACCTTTTCATGCAAATAATTGATGTGTTAGAAAAGTACTGCTCAGTCTGATTTGGATTTTCTCGGTAATAATTTGCTCATGATTACTTTATACTAGTGTATTTTTCTACAATACTTATTTTTTGTAAAATAATCTACAACTTGCCATTTTTTGCACTAATTCAAATATATGTTTTTTTCTTTATGTTAGACTGTGACTTTAGAATCCTTTCTCATCTACGTTTCTGATATACTGTCCAGAGAAGAAATGATATGCTTTAAAAGATGGTGGTTCTTGAAGTAACTTCCAGACACAATTATTTTATAATTGCAGACTGTTGCTTTCAAAATTGCAGTTGATTGAGAAGGCACAAGTAATCTGACTATTCCTTTATTTCTATCATGGGTAGAAGAGAATGGAGAGTGGGAGATAACACACTTCTGTGCTCACCTTCAGGCCATGAATCTGCACAAACTGACCTTAATTTAATTCCAAGTTGCAGATAACAAACATATTCTAGCAATGATATAAGCTAATGGATGTCAGAGAGCCGAGATCGCTCTGGGACTGTGTGCAGAGACCCTCCATTGTAATCTGAAAGATCAAAGTGTACTTTTGACACTGATATGACCACTATTCATAGAAATGGTTCTTTTTTAAAAAGTACCCTCTCCACATATGAAAACTTTTGATTTTTAAATGAAAACAGGCTCTCTTTCCATTTAAAGATTCTTGACAGCTTTTCCTACGAGGGGGGAAAATGATGGCAGCAAAGAACCTGCCAGAGATTGTCTCTGGGATTCAAATCTGCCCTTTCTCCAAAGAACCTGAACAAAAGGGTGTGCCCTGACCTGTCCACCAAAGACTGTATTGCTGCATCTAAACTACTGATCTAGAAATGGCTGATAAAGAAATGCACCTGTCATCTCATATAATCTCATGCATCTGAATATATGCAGCTAGATCTTCTTTCCTCTTTACCTACTATCTATTCTTCAAGGGACAAGATGAAATAGTCTGGTACCATATATATTTTCTTTTTCTTATCAAGTAATATCTGCTGTATGCTGGAGTGGGGGTGGGAGGGGTGAAGAAGGATGGAGCCACCAAAGGAAACAGCAGAACAATTCTGAGTAAGTGTAGAGAAGTTTAAAAATGTTTCCATCCAACCTTAATAATTTAGAGTTTAATATTAATTCTCAATGTAAGATAATTCTTTATGTTATAGTTGTATATTTTCCTTGGAAATTTACTTAAAGTTATCACACGAGGTATGTTTTATTAATTTCATAATACAGTTAATATCTTAGGTATAATTTTTAGAGATGGTAGTAGATGATGGATGGCTGTGATTTAATAAATGTACATTCATCTCGACTTAAAGTTCACAGTGGATAATGTAATAAATCAGTATCTCAAACTACAAGTTATACTGAGATACAGATATTATAATTTATATTTTTATAGGGTAGGAAATGCACTCTGCTTATTTAATCACTGAGTTAGATTTGCATTATTTGATATGTAAATTCCTCCTTCTTCTAAAGTTGAGTAATAATAGCCTGAATTCTTGATGGAACGTGGGGTTCTTGCCACATCTGCCCACTATTCCCCAAATAAAAGAAAATGAAAGTGTTACCTGCTCATCGAATGTTCTTTCCAGTGACTGCTGTCAAGTTAAGGCATTTGCAGTCCTGTCCGAGGTGTGCACTGAAAGCTCACAATCGTTCATTTAATTCAAGTAATTTACATGTAACACATACTCCTTAAAAAGGGAAAAAAATCACTAACCATCAAAAACCTTTGTCCTCAAAGGTTTTATTCTGTGGAATATCCAGAGGAAAAAAAAAAAAAAACACTGTGCTTAATGTTAGAATCTTGTAATATAAGCCAAATGAAGAGAACTGTCTAACAAGGGTAATTAGACTATAAATACATATTTTTAAAAAATCATCTGTATAGCTAGAAAACACATAATCACACTCGATTTTGTTAATTCCCATACTAGAATTCCAAATACTGGAGTTTAAATAGTTACATTTTTTTAATTTAAAAATCCATGCTCTATTGTATGCTTAATATAAATAAACAAGAGTACATAAGATAGGAGGCTAGAAAGGAATATTTTAATCACATTATTTTCTAAGACTTAAGATGTATCAAGAACATCTATAACTATATTAAGGCACAAATGTAGCTTTGGAAAAGTATTTTGTGATTGCCGCTTTGCCTGGATCAGTGCCCCAGAGCTGAAAGCAAATTGGGCCATGGTGTGAGACTGGCAAAAGTTGTGCTCCTTGTCAGGAAGTGTGGAATGGGGTCTGAGAGGAAATGATGAAAATGTGAAAAAGTCATTTGTGTGAGAGCTTTGAGAGATTATCTCAGGAACTGTTTTGTTTGAAATGTTGTTTAATGCCTTGTATGATAGATTATCAATTTAACTTTTCATAGGTCATGATTCAGTCACGTTTTTATGGCTATGATTGAAAAAGATTCACATTTATATTACTTTAAAATGAATATTAAAATGCTTGAAGACAAATTTGAGTTATAAGAAGCAAGGTGTTCAAAATAGTATGCATTTCATTAGATAAAGCTCATTGCTTTGTACATTTAAGACCACCATTTTGTTCCTCAAAGGATGACATTGCATTTGCAAACACAGCAATGGTTTTGGGAGTAGACTTCATCAACTCACATTCAGCACATTCCAAGGATATAGAAAATGTTTGTTCTCACTGACTATAACAATGAGAGATTAGAATCTTGTTAGAACCATTTTATTTAAATAGCTAACAACTTTGGTATCATTGGAGGAGATTCCTTAATGTGGTCAGCAAAACTGGAAAGGAAAAAAAAAACCTAAACATTTATGTTAAGAAATAAAATAAATTTACTCTTAAGGTAATGCTACAACTCAAAATAAAATCACAGTCCTCATAGCCTTACAGGTTCTCTAGTCTATAGTTAAATAAAACTCAGTCCATGCATCTTTTCTGACTCATCATTTGGCATGCATATCACAGATTTGAAGGGGTTTGATTATTTTTGCAGATATGTGATGAGGATGTAAAAATTCATCATATCAATACTCTTAATGAACAGGAAAAAAACTTAGACAAGTAATTTTCTTTATACACACATATATATAATGTTGAAAAATAAATTTTTCTAAGTTGAATTTAGAAGAATTTAATAGTAGCTCTCAAAATGAAAGGAATCCAATTTTTCCCTATATTTTGAGTTAAGAGATAAAAACAGAAAGTGAAGGAAATACAACCCACAACATTTTTTTCCTAATTTGGTGAAGAAGAGAGCCACTAGAGTCCAAGAATCAAGCAAAACACAAATGTCACTTGCCTTATTCACAGGTCTATAGAGGCATGTGCACCGTCTGCTGTAAAATATTTGCCATCCCTTTTCCCACCTCGACGTAGGAACCACAGCAGAAAAGTCTTCAGCTGGACTGATTTCAAAATGAATTTTTACAACCCAGATGATGGACTGGTATACTTCAAAAGTGAATTCATGAGTTTTATAAACGTCTTTCTCCTGCTCTCATTTTGTTCTGGACTAGCTTACATCATAATGGAGGAATAACATTTTAAGAATTTTGAATAGGCACTTACTGGAATTACAGTTAATCCTGATACAATCTAGATGGGGAAGAATAGATGAAAAATGAAAATTTATCCTTCAAGGTAATAGCTGCAGACATCCAATAAAATCACAGTCCACCCTTCCGGGGACAGACACATGCAAATATGGCCACTCCATATCATTTATTCTTTACAGACTTCTAGAACCCAGATTCATTGTTATAGAACTGTACATTGGAAACAACAATAGAAGGTTTTTCTTTTTTCTTTTTTTCTTTTTTTTTTAATGGCCAATTCAAACAAAGCTACATGGTGACAAATCTAAGTGAAATAAAGAGTTGTTAACTGTCAAAGATGTTTGGCTTAGACTGGCTGCGACTTTCTCCCCATCTGTGAAAGAACATATCATTGTTTTTGGCATAATTAAAAAGTGCTCCGTCACAATGGGGTACAGTGCAAGCCCAGCTAGGCTCAGACATCTTGGACCTTCAAAGTCTAATATCCCACAAAGGCCAAAGGACTCTTGAGAATTGTGGTGGTCAAATGGAGAAAAGGTTGCAATTATTCTAATCTCACCCTAATGTATTTTATTTCTGTTATTATTATCATTTGCTTAGGCAAAAAAAAAAAAAAAAAAAAGGTAACGGCCAAATATTGGCTGGATTCTATGCCTTGCATTAATTGGAGGAAGGAAGAAACAATTGTGTTTTCCTTCAGAAGCCTCCAGTGGCTAAGGAGTAGTGTCATTCTTCAGAGCACCCACGCCTGTGTCTCTCTCTTAGGAGCTAACAGTGTTATCTCTATGTAGTAAATGTCATGGTTAACACTGGTATTGACTTTCCTTTTCTTCCACTTGCTTCTTATATACACGCAGATCCTCTACGAACAGAATGCCTGATCTGAATAACACAGACTGTGATTATAAGGGTTATCTTTAAAGGACTGCTGTGGGATGTCTTATGGTTGTGTATAGATAAATACTCGTTGGTTTTAGTTGTGATATTTAATGCCTTTGGGGAACATGAAAAATATAAACCTAGATTCTGTTTCCATATAGCTGAGTTTGTCATGTGTCGTCAACCGCATCAGAAAAGTGGTTGCAAACAGCCAAGGACCAGCACCTACACAGCTCTTTCCACAGAATGCTTTGCTGTTGGAAAATTTCCAGGAGTTTCCACTTTGGTGAGCAGCCCCTTCATTGCAATTAGGCAATTCCCTTTGATTTGTTGTAGTAACCTCTCATTGTCACTAGAGGGAACTCTAACAGAACAGTAAATGACCCTGCAGCGTGTCCTTCAGCGATCTTTAAAAAACACCCTTATTAATTTAACTAATATTAATTGAATGTAATTGTATGCAATAAGCTATCCCTGAAATAATCTTATATTTTATGAGCTACCATTCTGCCCAGCACAATTTGAAAATGTAGGTAGAGTTTCCACAAATGCTTTACCTCGTCACGTTTTACTACTCTTTTTGTAAACCTATGTTTCAGATTTTATTTTTCTTTCTCCATTTATTTATTTGTGTGTGTGTGTGTGTGTGTGTGTGTGCGTGTGTGTGTTTAGCACTTTCAGGAAATACAGTAAAACCTCATTAATTTGTACTCCTCTTGGAGCTAATGATAATAATGAAACTTCTTGGGCAGAATATTTATAATTCTTGAGAGAATCTTCAGAGATT
The DNA here is from genome assembly GCF_053574225.1 of Canis aureus. Classification (NCBI taxonomy): domain Eukaryota; kingdom Metazoa; phylum Chordata; class Mammalia; order Carnivora; family Canidae; genus Canis; species Canis aureus. The sequence continues at coordinate 54,985,441 of NC_135621.1, forward strand.
GCCTGAGAAAAATTAAACAAACAGGTTGTGAGAAGATCAACTTCAGGAGGAAAACTGAATTGCGGTACATCACTGTACAATGATGGTGCAACTTGTATTAGAAACAACATCCTAATTGCCGATTTTTCTTATGCACCCATTAAAATCAGCCTGGTAGGACCTTTCCTTCATAAGCCTTTCTAGCTATCAATTTATGTTTTTGAATGTAATTGAAAACAAAGCTGGGTAGTTTTTTTTAAGTCTACAATTCAGACTCTTTCTTAATTCAGCCTAGCCTTCCCCCATATTTCATACAGCTTATTGAGGTTTTACTGTAGTCACTCTTCCCTAATGCTACAATTAAGCAGGAAAGCATTATTTCTCTGTAGAAGAGCCTGTGTTTTAGTGTTCTCATGGCTGTTTGCTACGGGCCGCAGTCTTTGGGCATTGAAGGGTTGTGGATTGCTGTTTGATAGCAAAATATCACCACACAGTATTTCCAAACAGAAAAGATGGGGTACCACAAAGGTGACTAGTCAAAGGAGAAGCCCAGGGAGCAGAGTAAAAGCAACTCTCGATCTACATCACAAAGTAGAAATTTGATATTCGTGCATATGTCATCTAAGTAAAACTAGATGGATTTTTATTTATCTGAAAGGGTATCCTCTATAGCAAATCCGAATATTAGTAAATATAACAATGGAAATTATTTGAGGCCTCTTCAAGCCTAACAATTTATACTTTCAAATTAACCTCACTGATATATATGGCTTCCCTTTTAAGAATCCTCTGTGGTAGAAATCACAAAATGGTAAATTATGTCAAAATGAAACAATAAGAAGATGCCCCCAAAACCTAAATTAATTTAAATGATGAAAATGAGACCATTAAGTGTTTTAACTTTCCATGGCAAAACAAGCTACTCGATAAATGTTTGCAGGCAAAACTGAACAAAAAGTGCAAAATATTAGTTTTATGGGGGAAGGCGAGTTGTTACCTAGATTGACCGTCAGTTTCACACGGCCTGCATCCAGCTCCAGGCGGAGGGTGTCTGCGGAATCTCTAGAGGTGGTTGCCATGAGAATGCCATATGCACGCTGGGATCGGAACCGTAAGGACACATCCTCCGCCTCTGTATGCATCACCACTGGGAGCTGGATTTTCATAAACATGCTCCCATCGTAGCTCAGAACCGTGGCCTCTACAGATGGGAAATGAAGATAAAAGTTCTCGGTCAGTTTGGTGCCTTTATACTTTGAAAAGGAAAAGTGTGACCTATTAACAGCTTCCAGGTAGAACACAACTTTACACACACAACTCATCTTCCTCAGAAATGAGCAATTTTTTTTTTTTTTTTTTTTAAAGCCTGAAAGAGAAGTCAAAGTGAAGAGAACTTCTGTGAAGTATCTGCTAAAGTACAGACACAGAGATGGTGCTACTTCCTTTTTGGTCACATAGCCTTTCATCAAATAGCATTAATCATGCTGGATTATTGATGTTTATGTATATGTCTCCCTTCCCAAAGGCAGAGATCATATTCATTTGTGTGTAGACGCAATATGAGCCCGGTATGAAGCACTATCAGTTACTTAATGCACGTATATATGTGGCTAGGCCACTGACTAGCTCTGCGAAATCTGCCTTAGCTCCAAATCTTTCAGCAACAAAAATGAGGAGGTAATAGTAGAGTTTGTTTAAGGCCTTTGCCTACCCTAAAAGTCGGTGATTCTAAGAGAAGTGGCTATCATTATGTCCTTCCATAATTTCTGCCTTAATAGGATCAAAAACAGAAAAAGAAATGACTTAAGCGTAGAAGAAAGGTCCATGTTTTACCAAAAGTATTCAAAAAGAGAAGAAAAAATAGTATGTCCAAACAACAGGTGATGCTCCTTCTGAGTCACTTTGTTTAACAACGTAATTAATTTTTTACAAAGTCGCAAACTGAAACTTTATTTTAAGCTTTATTTACAGGTAAAGGGTAACTGAGAACATCTTCTGTAAGCACTACCCTGGCATTCTAAAACTATTAAGCTTTCACCAAGAAGTCAATAATTATGTACTTTGGTAATACTGAATAAGCATGGGGGTGGGTCTGCTTGTGTGGGTGTGTGCTACTGAACTAAAGTGGACTGCTTTAAGACAGCAGTTGCTTAATACTGTGTTAAACACATAAAGAGGAGGACAGCAGAAACGGTTGATCACAAACTGCTTTAAGGAAGAATACCTTTAATGTTAAACACCATATGGTGTTGGAACATTGCAAAACAAGTATGAGTAATTCTGCTTTCTCATTGGTTCTGACAACTCAGAATACTGTTTAATAAAAGAAAAACTACCTGGAATTAAAGTAAACTAGGAAATTCTCATTATCTTGGCTATTTACATGGCGCAATGATTATTAGCTTCACTGATACAGCTGCTTATTATTAGGACTATATTCTGGAGTTGTGGTTTGGCAAGTTTGTCTTTCAAAAAGTCAAGAGAGTCTAAAGCTGCTTCTGATAGATTTTGTTAGTTGTTGTCATCTTGGGACTGAATGCACATCCAGAACCGATAAAGAATGGAGATTCCTTCCCTTCTTGGTGCTCTTCTCTTCTGCCTACCTCTTGACTTAAAGGATCTTGGTCAACTCCCCCTAATATTTATTAACAGCCCTGACTTCTCTCCTGAGCTTCTTCATCCACTGCCCACTAAACATTTCCAATTTGAATACTTTAGGCACCCTCCACGTGAACCAACTCAACATGCTCCTTCACCAATGTTCTCTATCTTAGTAAATGGCATAATCCCATCGTTTAGAACTTAGCTTTTCTGATTTTTCTCTTAACTTCTCTGTGATGCCCAATCTATGTTCAAGTCTACAAGTCTTGTAGTCTCTAATTCCAATCCATTTCCTGAATTAATCGCTTCTTACCCTACTGCTAAAGTATCTCTGACTCTGCTCCCAACTGCTGAGCCACTCAGGCATCCCTCTTATTTGTTTCTATACTGTTATCTCCTTCACCCTTTAGAATATAAGTGTTGTGAGGGCAGAGGTTAGGCTCTCCTATACAGCAGCAGCTGAGTGCCCTTTCCTGAAAAGGGCCAGGCACACAGGAGAGCCTCAGTAAGTACTTAATTGAATTAATGATTGCATTCGATACAGAAGATATATGAAAGAGCTTATTTAGGTTGGATATCAAGCTCACATAAATGCTCACTAAAGTTTTTACTCTTGAAATAAGTCAATCAGGGAAGGACAAACATTATATGGTCTTATTCTTTTGGGGAATATAAATAATAGTAAAAGGGAATAGAAGGGAAGGGAGAAGAAATGGGTAGGAAATATCAGAAACGGAGACAGAACATGAAGTTTCCTAACTCTGGGAAATGAACTAGGGGTGGTGGAAGGGGAGGAGGGCGGGGGGTGGGGGTGAACGGGTGACAGGCACTGAGTGGGGCACTTGACGGGATGAGCACTGGGTGTTATTCTGTATGTTGGCAAATTGAACACCAATAAAAAATAAATTTATTATTAAAAAATAAAGTTTTTACTCTGCCTATTTTAAGTGGAATCTAATTTTGGTAATTTATGTGAACAAAATATTTGCTGAAGTCTACTTTGAAGGACATACTGTGGCATAGACAACAGACTAGGAAACAGGTCCATTTATTAAATACAAGTCCTGTGGCTAGGCGCTCACCTGACTCTGAGAAAATAAAATACTATTCTTTAAAATATAGTGGTTCTATTATGCCACATATTTTTGTTATTAGATAAGAAGTATCATAAAAGAAAAGCTAGTAGTAGTTTACTTAAAAAAATAATTAAGGGGTGCCAGGGTGGCTCAGTCAGTTAAGCATCTGGCTCTTGATTTGGGCTCAGGTCATGATCTCAGGGTTGTGTGACAGAGCCCCATGTTGGGTTCCAAAGTCAGCTGGGAGTCTGCTCGAGATTCTCTTTCTCTCTGTCTTTCTCTGCCTCTCCTGCACCCTATACACACACTCTCTCAAATAAATACATTAATTAATTAATTAATTAATTAATTAATTAAAAATAATTAAAACATGATTGTAAAACTATGACAAACTCTGGAAAAAACGTGCTGCTTGTACAAGCTTAAAGGAAATTTCATCTTTACTATTCTTTGCTTAAACTATAGCCAATTATTGTCCTTATCTATAGAGCAACAGAAACCTAAATAAACGTTTAAGAGTCATTATCAATTGCTCAGTTCTTTGGTATCACATTGATAAAAGAATTAAAATGTTGTTAGTCTTCTTCTATGTATTTAGTCTGTAAGTCTAGTGTGTATTATTCAATAACCACACTTTGAAAAATGATTTTATAATCTTCTATAAAATGCAACTTAATTTGATTAAAAACTAAGTAGGGGGGGAACATCCTTTCAGAAACATAGATGACTGACAGTGGATCATAAACATAGTATGAAATACATTTCAAAGTAGAAAAATAATCAGGATCATTAGCCTGTAACATTATCCAGTGAATGTTGAATGAAATAACACAGTAAAGTAATAAAACTTGAGTACATTTTAAATAATTCTCAATGTGAAAATAACTTCTTGATAAACGATAAATGAACACCTAAATGATTCCTCATAATTAGAGTTAATGTTTAATTAGACAAGAAATGGAAAGTGCACATGGCTGGAGTCTAGAGTTGCCAAATAAATGGTAAACAACATTCTGACATTTGAAGGTTATGCTATTTGGCAGCATCCTTTCGCATTAATAAAAGTATTTTACCACTTAGAACACAAAAGAGCACTTTAAAAGGCTAATTCCCATACAATACTTCCCAGAGGGGGAGAAAAGTTTGAGCTTTGTCTCCTGCATCTCCTTCCCTCTTGTCGTTAAGTTTGATAAATTTGCTTTTCTGTATTACTCCTTCTTGCCGTCTAAAGTGTACACCTGTGCTCAGTTTTGCCGAAAGGCAGTCACATATTGTGCGCAACGATGAAAATCAGACAGGGAGCCAAATTATATTGCTCTGACATCTGTCCCTCCATCTGTTAGAGTTTTAACAAACAAGTATAAAGCAGACCTCTGATTACAACATATACACATAACCAAGAATAATTTCTATATGGCCAAGTCTCCACAAATCCTCAGCTTTATTAAAAATAAAGTGGGAGGGAAAATGCTAAATTTAATTTATATTCAATCGAACATTATTTCTATATTACTCTTCTTTATGGGATCAATACACATAAAATACTGTTTTCCTAGTTGCTGAAGTCAGCAAATATTGTTCTTTCTTACAAATTCCTTAGCTTACTTAATGCAGAATAAAAATTTCCTATAGTAATATGATTGTGATATCATTCCCCATGCTGCATTACCCAAGGGCTTGACCACTCTTTTTAATTACTCTGAATAATAATATTTATAAATTATCAATTATTGCTCAATAATAGTAAGAAAGAGACTATTACTACCTTTATTTATTTATTTATTTTTAATTTTAAAAGTTGTCAATCAACTCTTATGTGATTAACAGCCTAATGTGATCAGAGCTTATCTGGAGACAAACCACAGTCAAAGCTCTTTCTTTTGAATTGGAAACCCCAAGGGTTGAGCACAGTGTTGTGTTGATTGAACTAGGGCATAGCTAGGAACTGGACAGAAGCCAAATTCTGTGGTATTGAGCATGACAAGCATCCCACATCACCGCTGTTCTCAGGAGATACCATAATGTGAGCAAGAAAATTAATTCTGAAAAACAAAGACTTCTAACAATATGCTGGGTAGTCAGGAAACAAAAATCACACAAAAATGACCATTTTTTCCTCAACACACAACCAACCTAGAGACAAAGAAATCTGCAGAAATTTCTAGCCACCTGTCAGATAAAAATGTATGCTGAATCCGAGTGATGAAGCTTGCTATTAAATTCTCATTTGCAAATCTACATATGCTTGCCACCCCTCCTTCTAATTATTGCAAAATATAAATATTCCCTTTCCCTCATTCTGGCTTAGGAAGCTTGACAATTTCTATTTTTACTTCTGCCATATGTAGTAGCAGGATATTGCCACAGGGTGGTACACCGCGCATATTTAACTGAAGGCTTTTGAAATCTGCGTGACAGTTCGGTTATATCCTGTTCTAGCTTCACGTAAGCAGGAGGTGTCAGGATAATTGGCAGCTCTCTGAGTGACTAAAAGGAAAACAAAGGCTTAAATCATACAGGTTTGCTAATCCCACATTATGACTAACTTGTAATATATTTACAAGCCTTTTTGGTGGTCATTGTTTGGCTCCCTTTGGCAATTTCTAAAGACCAAACTACAGAAACAAACTGAAGTTAGAAGGGGAAATGAGAAGAGGGAATCCATAGAGAATATACAGCGTACAAGTGAAGCTACACAGAAATAGCTAACCTCTAACAACAATTCATAGGAATTGCAATTTGGTACTAGGAGAAGGAATGAATCTATGTGATGAAGATACTTACCCATCTGTTGTCCTGTCTACCTCTGTAGAGCACAGAACAGTGATAGTATTTTGGTAGGTAATATAAGATCACGATTAGATTATTAAATTATTGCTATAGTTTTTGTATTGATTAATGTTAATAACAGAATTGATAAGCTGATGAACCTCTTTCTTAAGATAAAGAACCAAAGTCACATTTCAACTTCAGATTCTAAGAAAATTGCTATTTTTGTTCTCTAGAAAGCTTAGACAAATTAAACTATATCAGATTGAAAGGGGGAAAGAAGACTAAATGTGCATGGTTTAAACAAGACCTGCCTGGTGCTTTCAGGCTAAGTGTCTAACACAGCGAAGTCATTTGGAGCATGAGAGGTCAATGGAGCAACTCATCGGCAGTTTTCCATATTGATTTTTTTTTGTTCCATTGTTGAAAATGAGTGGCAACGGGTATTGTGACTAAAGCATTTATTTGAAATTGTTAGGTAGATGGGAGGACTTTGTTTCTGTGCTGTTCCCCCTTTCCTCTGCGACAAACGGTGGGAGCTACCACTCTTCGTTCTTCCTCTAATCCTCATTCTTCTCCTTCTAATGGGACAGGAAAAGAAAAAAGAATGTGGCTTTGCTTCCTACTAGATAAGAAAAGGAAGCACCTGCTCAGAAATTCAGCAGACACACCAGAACTTAATACTATATAGGTAAATACGTCTTCTGTAATCACTTAGGTCCTAGGCAAAGGTGTCTTTGAAATTAGGGTGTGTACTTCTGAAAATGTTGGTGTAAATTAGATGATTGGAAGTCACCTTACTTTCTAAATTTCAAACTTGGATAAGTTGAGGGAAGTGAAATGAGCAGGTTAACTGAACTCTCAAGCCACACCGTTAGAGAATTTGCAACTTAACAGCCTAGCTGGTCTCGCGTGCTCTTCTTCTGGCCATAGATCTTAGCACTGGAGGCTACACATATCCCTAATTCATACCTTCTTTACTTTGTAGTGTCCCGAAATTAAAAACTGGGCAAAACAGACGGCTGTTGTTGTCAATTATACATCTTAAGACCATAGTCTAGAGGATGCAAAAGACTCAAATATTTATTCCTGCAATATACTTAAAAGTCTATGTCTCCCAGAATCAGCCCCTCTGAAAATCACTTAGGACACATCAGTAGTACGTCATTGTGTGGCTGCTTGGCTCGCAGGGAGTTTACCTCAGCAGAGGATACATTGTGCTTCCATGGTCAGTTTAAGGTCTAAGGTCAACATTTAATACACTTTTCGTCTCAGGGGAGTCAGCTGCTTGGTTTTTGGAATCCTACCTCTCTCGCAGGACCTGCCAAGGTAGCCTGTTCCGGAACAATCACAGACATATCTGTTCCACCCATCCCTGCACATGCCATTGTTTTTGCAAGGGTTGCTAAGGCACGGTTTTGCTGTTTCCCTTGAGCAGGAGGGCTTCACTCCAGCAGTACTTTGAATTTCAGCCATTTGCCGGATATCTTTGCTCTGGCCGTCGATGAACAAATCTCTAATGCAGCCCACGTAGCCGTAGTTGAGCAGAGCAGTCCACACCTCAGTGGGGAAGACGAGGCCGGCCTTATTTTCTGGCAAGCCCCCCAGGTACAGCTCATCATCCAGGTCCAGAATCTCGCTCTCACCAGGCGCAGTGTAGGGTGTGCGCAGTGTGTTGACAGAAATGGTACCTGTTGCAGAGACAAGAGAACACATGGGTCTTTACCAAGTGCAACATGTTCTAAAAATCACCCTTTCTCTCTCTCATCTGCCTAAGGGTACACTCCTTGAGAGCAGACAGTTCTGATTATTCTTTCTGTTCCTCGTGTGGCTTATCCTTCCCAGGGGGAATGAAAACCAAAGTGTATGGCCAATAAAGAGTGTTTGTCAGCCTTTAACAGTTTAGTAAAGAAAAGAAAAACGATTTAAAAAAGAAGGAAAGAAAGTTCTCTTTCTTCCTATATATTCTCAGCGTTCTATATCACTCTCCAACAGTTCAGTCAAGAAAGAAAGAAGGAGAAGTTGACATTATACACTATCCTTTGGAATAAAGTCAGATTCACATCGGTAAATGCTCATTTTTAAAGCTGATAGGCATCTGCAAACTAAAAAAAAAAAAAGTTGCATGCACCTACCTTTAACTGTCTTGATTGCTTTTAATGAACACAATAGTTTGACAGAACATGTATGTCAAAGCTTGGCTTCACCACTCTTAGCTCTATCAAACTATTGATAAACCCTATGGTCTTGGTTTACTCATCCATAATATGGATATAATAATATGACATACCTCTTACAGTTACTCTAAGTGTTAAATAAAATATTAATAAAGTATCTGGTTTGTAATAAGCACTGCATAAATATTGTATATCATGATTCATCACAAGAACCGAATAAAAAAATTAAATTAGAAATTTAAAATCCCTACTAGTTACTCATCTAAATTGACAGGTTTTCCCTCCCTCACTTCAAATGTAAGAAGAGAATAATTCTATTAATTTACAAATATACAGGAACCTGGGTGTAAGCATAAGATGAAGAGGTAGACATTCACATAGGATTAACTGAGAATCACAGAAAAAAGTATTTGTGGGATCTATTAAATGAAAAAAGAAATGAAAGACAAAAGACACTTTTTGATTAAATTTTCTGTCATGTACCACCAGATTACTCAAAATTCCACCAATGTTCTATATCCAGAAGGATATCTATAAAAATGAAACTATGTTACCTGGAAAGGACACCACACTATACATGACCAGACTGTCCCAGATTTACTTTTCAGGTCTAGAGCAGAAAGCAGAAGAGGCCAAGTACTAAGAGAGAAAAGTAGGTTAGAAATGTCTGGTGCCATGCTCGCTGCTGACATAGAGCCTCAGGAATTTGGGGGTGCAGATGTAGAAGAGAAGCCAGGAGACAGAAGATGAGGTATGGAGATAAGGACAGAAAGGGAGAGTCTAGTGTGGGGAGAGGATGGGTAGGAAGATGCATTTTGGTTGTTTCTCAGAATACCTAAGATCCATCCCCTAGCGAAAATACAGCCTATGATGAATGTGAAACATGCATCCAACTAAGGATGCAGGGCTGCTGGCCTCTGCACAGTCCCTAGGAGCATTCCAAATCCCAGCAGAAGGGGTCTCAATACAGGCAATGTAATGGGATCTGTCCTTGTGCGAGAGAAGGCCATGGAAACCACGCAGAGACTGCACAGGCAGCCAAGTCATGAAGAGGATATTTGTCTCTCTAGACTTTCACAGAAAGAAATGGAAAAAGCTCCCAGAGGAGAAACACTCAAAGGCATTGCTATTTTGGCCTTCCAAAGAGGGGAGCATAACAGGGATTTCGGAGGGAGGCAGCAAAAAGGCAAAAGGACAATGTATTCATTTTTACAGTTCACATTTGTGCAAGTGTTTAAGAAGAAAAGTCATTGAGGAACATATAGGTACCATAAAATCCTACTTAGAAAAAATATGAAAAAATATAATTTGGGGGAAATGAAATATATAATTTTGAGAGAGAATGGTGTCATTTTTCTTCCTAATAGAATTTCATTACATGCATTTTTAACTGTCCCAAATGCCTTAAGAAGTGAGTTAAAAGATGATCCCTATCTTCTGCAGCAGCTAATGGATGTTAGAAAATGATGAGAAAGAGTATTAATGACAAAAGAAAAGGTGGACATTTATATGTATATGTGTGTGTGTATATATATGTAACTATTAATGTATGTAATGTATATAATGTATAATGTATATATTGTGTGTGTGTGTATATATATATACTATTATATGTATTTTAAACAAAAAGTTGTATGGAATGAACCGAGTGATTTCTGTTTTTAAGAGAAAAGGAAAATGAGTGCCACTCCCTGCTTTCTAATTAGTTCAAAAAGGCTTCTCAGAAACGAATGTATAATATTGAAAGACAACCATTAGGAGACACAGAGCTAGGGAACAGTGACAAAGTTTTACAAGGGTTAAAAAATTTGTATTTTTCCCATCTGCCTTGTTACTCGTGGAACAAGCCTGATTCAGCCCAGGAGGAAAAACACTTGGCAAACACGTGGCGTTAGAAGTCTGCACTAGGAGGTGCTTGCAGGTTCTGAGGGGAGGGATTCAGTGGCTGGATCTCACCAGGGCTCTCCCCTCCCCTGTAGTTTGCTCAGCTCGGTACCCTCTGTAGTTGCCATAGTCACAGTCTTCATTAGGCCAGGCATTTCACACAGTCACCCAACAACAGTCTGACAGTAAGGATGGAGTGATTGGCTCTCCTCATTTTTATTTATGGGTGTGTTGGTGCCTGCTTTTAACAAAATATTGTAAGAAAATTACAATATATTTTTATGAATGCGTTTGTTGTGGCCAGAGTAAGATATTCACTCTCACTTTGTGATTAGACTAGAGTTTTCTGGTCACAACACCTAAATTCACAGTTTTAATATAGTCTAATGCACACTGACATGCCCCCCCCCCCAGCCATAACCCCTGCTCACACACAGGGTGAAACAAAAGTTTAACAGAAAAACATTTAGCTCTATTACTTCTGAAGCACTCTGATATTTTTCATATATAATTTTATTAATACAGATGCGGGATATGACCCACCAAATTGATTTCAAGAATGATTAACAGGTTGTAACCTACAGTTCAGAAACCACAGACTGAGAAGTTACAGTCATATAGGGTAAGGATATTTTCCCCATGGCTCCTCATTGTCCCTTTGAGAGATGATTTCAGGGTTCTTATGGGAAAAAGTAATGGAAGATCAGAGAGAAAGAAAGCAAAAGGAATATAATCCTAACCTTAACTCCAGTACAAGCCAAGAACTATAATTTAACCCTGGATTCAAGGTAAGGAGTTATACTGAGCATATGCATATATCAGATATCATTCATTAAAATATTTTGCAAACAAATATAATAGAATGAGACAACGGCGAATGAAAATCAACTACTAGCTCCTCTACATGCTTTGCCAATCCATACGCATTTATATTTTAGAATACCTTTGTAAAACAGACAGCAAAATAGGGAAAGAGTAGAGCTTAATTTAAGTGGGAATGGAAGCAATTATTTTTATGTTCTGAAGATGCACCAAATAAAAACTGTATTTAAATAATAATTCAATATTATTACTGAGTCAAACTAAGATACTTACATTACATTTATATATCATATTTCTCTTTATATTTAGTCTACACATGTTCAAATGTCCAGAAATGTACACATTTCTGATAAGCGATTTGAATCCCAAATTCCTTAATGATTTTATTATTGATATGAATCAAAGAACATTTTCACCTAAGCAAAAGGCTCATCACAGAATTACTGAATTCATTTATACCGATTTAACACATATATATGAGCACAGTGAAATTTCAATATGAAGGGTCTTAAGTGCCTATTTCATTATAATGGAGTTATAAAAGCAGTGGTTACCAAGAAAACATGAAATGAATCCTTAAATCTTATTTTTGATAGTTGGAGACAATTAAGTAGTTGCTACAGCTGTATATATCAATAGAAAATGAGAATGTTCCAAAGGTTGAGTTAGGACCAGAAGTAAATAAATTTTTAAGAGAAAACAAAAATCTAGGTATATTGTTGGTTCATCCCTCTAATTCCTATAACTATTTATGTATTCTCTTTGGAATAGCTTGATTATTTCATACATTTTACTTTCTTTCACTATAATTAAATTTAAATTAATTTAAATGATTTAAATTTGGTAAATTAAATATTTGATATAAACATTGCTATATTTGAGCTGTTAAAATCTGCAGATGGTAGTCCTATGTGGAGACTTCTTTGGATCAGTGCTTCATTCTTCACTACTTAAGAATCAAAAGCATGTTTCTATGTTATTTAGCTTTTAAATAAATAAAATTTCAGCTAAGAAACAAATATATTTCTGTGCACATGACTTTTATAATCTTAACATAGAAATCACACTAACATATATTAATGTTTAAACTTGGCCACTTTCATTGCATATGCAAAGGGTAAAACAAAGGTGACAAATAGACAAAGTAATATTTATTTAAGAATACTCATGAAGCATAACTAATGAATTCATGCTTTATGTAAAAGTATACATTAAAGGCGGAAAGCTGTTGAAAACAGTTCTTAGTTTATAAAAATGGAAATCATCTTTCCTATTTTGCTAGTATTTATAAAGTTAGTTTCCACTCTTTTGTTTTTTTTTTGTTTTTTTTTCCCATCTAATTTTTCTTGGCCTTTTCACTTACAAAAGATTAGTTTTCAGGGTGAGAAGAAGCATAGAGTGAAGAGAGATTTAAAATAAGATGATTTGGTTTTATTTTTAAAAAAGATTGTATGCATTCATTTGACAGAGAGAGAGAGAGAGAGAGGAAGAGAGAGAGAGAGAGGGAGAGAGCGCACAAGCAGAGGGAGCAACAGGCAGAGGGAGAAGCAGGCTCCCATGGAGCAGGGAGCACAATGTGATGCAGGGCTCCATCCCAGGACCCTGGGATCAAGCTCTGAGCTGAAGGCAGCCACTTAACCTACTGAGCCACTCAGGAGCCCCAAGATAATTTGGTTTTAATTACTGCAAAAGTTTAAGTGACCAGGAAATGGGAGGTAGAAAACAGTGCGCTGTAATGGGAATGATTTTGCTGGGTCAGAGGAAACCAACTTCCATGCTCTAGATTTTGCAACTTTGCTGGCATGCTGAGCCAAATACTGGATTCATTAGGCCTCAATGTGGCTCTTATGAAAAATAACAGAACTGATTGGGTGTCACTAAGGTTCCTTTTTGAATAAAATTTTCTGAAATTACTACTTAAAATAAATTTCAGTTATATACAAATTTTATTTTTCTATAATCCTGTTACACCTTTTCTTTGCAGAAGAGAATCAGATTCCATAAACTTAAATACTTACTTCTCAAATTCATATTCTATTTTTTTAGACTTTAATTTATGTATTTAAGAGAGATAGTGAGGGGGAGAAGGGCAGAGAGAGGAAGAATATCAAGCAGACTCCATGCTGAGCATGGAGCTGGACACAGTGCTTAATCCCATGACCCTGAGATCAGGACCTGAGCTGAAACCAAGAGTTGGATGCTTAACCGACTGTGTCACCCAGATACACCCAAATTCATATTCTATCAACAAATTTAAACTCAGCAACAAGATATAAGTGCTAAAAGTAGAATGAAACTTTATTATTTTTTAAAGATTTTATTTATTCATGAGAATCACAGAGAGAGAGAGAGAGAGAGAGAGAGAGAGAGGCAGAGACACAGGCAGAGGGAGAAGCAGGCTCCATGCAGGGAGCCCGACGTGGGACTCCATCCTGGATCTCCAGGATCACGCCCTGGGCTGAAGGTGGCGCCAAACCACTGAGCCACCCGGGCTGCCCTGAAACTTTAATTATATACTATGATGCAAAATATGAAATATAGAATTCCAACAAAATAGCAAAAAATAAATGAAACAATATTAACAAAGATAGTTTTGGATATGAGTGGATTATGAGTAGATAATTTCTTTCTTTTTAGTTTTCTGTGTTATCTTTTAAAGATTTTATTTATGATTTGAGAGAGAGCACAAGCTGGAGGAGGGACAGAAGGAGAGGAAGAAGCAGACTCCCTGCTGAACAGGGAGCCTCATGCAGGGCTCCATCCCAGAACCCCAGAATCATAAGCTGAGCTGAAAGGAAGATGCTTAACCCACTGAGCCACTCACACACCCACTGTGTCTTTAAAAAACACAATGTCACATGTTGGGTTTATAATAGGGACCGAAATAAAGTTTATTTAAAAACAAAGAAAGATATAATTTTAATATTCTACTTTTCTACTTCTTCCTATGTGTTTTCTGCTTACTTGGATCCACCCCTGAACCAGGGAAGTCAGGAATTAAACCAGCATATTAAGAACTAAATCCTAGAACAAAATTGAAAAGTTTGATAATATCTTCTGAGGGGAAAAAACGAGGGGGAAAGTGGCATATCCTGTACTATGACCAAGTGGAAATTGAAACAGCCTATTAGCAAAATGACCTGTCATTAGCTTTTAAAATTAAAAATGCAATTCTCCCAGCGATTCCAGTTCTCAGAATCTGTCCTATAAGAATTCTGATCAACATGCATAAAGATATAACATGAAAATTTTCTTCATAAATTAGTTTAAAATAGGGAAATTTTCTGAAAGTAAAAAGTTAAATGTCCCTCATAGAGAAATGACTAAGTAAACAGTGATAGGTTCAATCACCAAAATACTACAAAATAATGGCATGGAAAAGGTTTCAGCATTTTTTAAGTTAATTGGTGAATAAAAGCTCTCTATTTATCATATGTGTAAATATATGGATAGCTATATTAACGCAAAGGAAAATATGTGGAAATGCATGGTTACCCGTGAAGGAGGGAATGAACTGATGAGGAATGTATGTGGCACGGGAAAACGCTTATGTACTTTCTGAAATGCTTGAATATTTTCACCAATAGCACATATTCATATGTTACATGCATGTCATGTATTTATTTATTTATTTATTTTTATTTTTTTTGCATGTCATGTATTTAGCACATGCACATATACAAACACACATCCACACTTATTGCAATATGGATACATACGGATTTTTAAGATTATCATACACAATGCTGGATAGTTGTAAACATCAGTCAAGTGCTTATTTTATAATTAAAATATTAAAATTAAAATACTATTTTGAAGAATTTATACAGATTTCTGCTCAGCACTCCACAATGAGAGTCACTGCTGCTAGGTGTGGTCAGGTAAGTGCCTATTTCCTCAGGGTGCGACTGACACCATAGCCAAGGTCTGCCCTCTAAACTGGTAGGCCCAGCAAGGAAATTTGCATATTGAAAGAACAGGGTCCATCTCTCAGGTTTTCACTGATTTACCAAGCCCATAGGATCGATGTACAAAATAAGAATGCCAAGTTATTAATTCTCCATGAGATAGCAACTATCACAGGATATAGAAATGCTTCCTGTGTAGCTTTGCCAGTAGGAGATGCCAGTTTACAATCCAAATGTTTATTCATTTATGATGGGAAATTTAATTGATAACAGGAACCTGAATACTCATATCTCCATAACTGGTCAATTATATCCATCTACTATAATCAGAATTACCATGAGGAATTATGTTTATTATATAGTACTGGTAAGGATGTATATTATCTATAAAATATATGTACATAAGACTGGAAGAAAATGTCCAAAACAAAATATTTTTTTAGGGGAAAGAAAATGGATGACTTTTTTTTTTTCTTTTTAAACATGTTCAAAATCAAGAAATAAATATAAGCATTGGTTTAATAAAATTTAATGTAACAAATTTATGCAAAATTGACTCTAGTCATTGGGATAGTCAAATCATTAACAAAATATTGATAAAGTGCTTCAGTTTTCCACTGATGTATGGTGGTTTAGAGACATGCATACAAAACAATATTATAAATTTACTTAAAATTATTGCAGTGTTTGCAGTGAGCTAGTAGGTAGAAGCATGGGAGGAATGTTTATAGTCAAAGAGCAAGTTTAAATCAAGACCTAAACAGAGAAATCGTCTAATGGTTGTTCAAGTAGAAATGTTTAAGTGTGGTGATTCATGAATGGTATACACAGAAATCAGTGCTGGTAATAGATAGCTAGAAAGTGCTGTTCACATCAAACAGTGATTACTATAAACCTCTAATTATGTGCTCTGGAGAGAGCCTTGTGCCTTTCCCACTGTAATTTCTAGTTCTTAAACTGGAACTCTATGACTTCAATTCAATCTCAATGGTTTCTTAGCTGTTAAATGTAGGCTTACCCATGAATAACCACTGATACAATCTGCTGTACCCTGCTGTACACAAGCGGAATTTGACAATAATAATGAGTTTCCTCTTTGATTTCAATGTGTAATAATGATGGTTTGCAAAAAAAAAAAAAATACTGGCAGTTTGCTATAAAAATACTTGAGAGGATACCCTTGACTGAATCAAAGAGCTTAATATAAATTTAAACAATATTCATGCCCTAAGAAAACAGTCATTAACCTCATCCTAATTTTAGTACAATTCATATGTTTACTAAATACCTGGACACATATTTGTGTTGAGTTTGGGAGAAAAAAAGAGGTAAAGGGGAACTCTGGAAAGGGAAGAGGAGCTGGTAAGGAAATATTCAGCTCTAAGTCCTGCTAAGTTTGCAGAGTAATAAGCCTCTTCATCATATTTATTAACCCAGAAACAGGGTTTTTTTTCTCTGTTAAGTAGCTATCCATAGAAGATATTCACTTTTTGCAGCACTTAAATCATATACTCTGGTCAAGAAATCAAATCGCCTCCACTTTGTATGGTTCCTCCTTTGCAAGTTTAGCCCAGCATCTGAAAACGCCATTTCTGACTCAGCTTACCAGGCCCCATGTCACTAGTATCAGCCTAAGCAGGCAATGGAAGAAGCTACACTGTACCAAGAGAGCAGCTGTGTGTCAATAGTAGCAGTCAAAGTGGAAAGAAAGTGTTTCCTTCCCATGTCACAGAATGGAAGAAGGGATATATAAACCTGGTACAATTAATTGTGCTGCAAATGAAGTTCTAGAAAAGTATTCATCTGAGGGCAATATTTCCTCACCAAACAAGGGGCTCACATACCCCCACCTTTTAGTGAACAAAGGACTGAAGGGCCAATTGCTGGAAAGATAGGCAGTGTGGGTGACTATCTCCCCTGTCATTAGCAGGCTTACTTTGCCTGCATATACCAGTCCTCAGAAATAAGTGACCACCTTCCCTTAATTTTTCTTGTACCTACATGTTTGCTAAATGATAGAGAGATCTAATGAACAAAGATAGCAATGCTGATCTCATAAGAGCTTGTCGTTTTTGTACCAGGCTTACCACAGTTCTCTAACAATTATGTACCTTTCTCACTGCATTTTTTTTTGGGGGGGGTGGCATCTGGGCTTGGAGGATAGCTTTGTATTCATAAAAAAGGGTAGCACTTGTTATATTATATTGTGTAAACTGCTTTCATAAAGTAATGTAAATTCCTTAAAAACTTGCATTACAACTAAAAGAGTGCTATTACTCTTCAAATGTAAAGATGATACCACTGTTTTTAATTATTAGGGGGTGGGTCAGAACTGAGCTATTCACATATTTTTCCCTTTATTTTTCTTTGTACCAAATATTTGTTAAACAACTGCTATTGCACAAGAAAGTATCAGAACCTGAGGTATAAACATAAATAAGACATCCTCTTTCACATATAGGTTTCCTTTATAAATTGTTTAGGGAATGTTAAAAATTCAGTCTGTCCACCAAATATGGTTTAACCCTACCTCTGACCAAGGTAACCAATAGTTACTGGCATCAAATTAATGGCCGTGGCTTTATGCCTACTAACTTTAGTATGGTCAATAGCAGAAAGAATAATTCTCAGCCCTAAGTTCCCTCTACTTTAATAGCAGAGAAAATGGCTCATTAAATATTTTTAAATATTCAGCTGAAGAGTATCCCAGGCAACCTTCATCATCCATGAGTCACAAAGCAGCCCACACTGACCTCTTGTCATAGAAGTATCATTTTCCCACGTTATATTAAGGCTAATTTTCATATAGCCTCTGAATATAACTGGTGTGAAAAATGGATTAAATGAATTATTTCTTAAAATTCTATGTTTCTTAGTTTTAACCGAGCTATAAATCTTACTATTTCACCAACCTAACTCAGAAATATCCTTTAAGTAAAATAAAAGCTAGGAGAGTTATTCATTCAATTTTTAAAAGGCTGCTTAAACCAAACCAATGCAGTGTGCAAATATAGAACTTAATTAAAATACTATATATAAAATATTAACAGCTAGAGTTATTAACATTACATTAAATTCCCTTGAGCTAGGCCAACATAAAATGAGCTCTCTTTTCTTTCAATTTAGTAAAGGGCAAAACTTGGTGTAGTGAATGAGCTTTCGGTTTTATACTGTTTGTCTCAATTCACTAATCTAAAGTTGTAATCACATAAAAGTATTTTACCAGCTGCACATCACCAAGCATACTAACTTAATCTTTCCTTTGTATTCCCACAAAAATCTCATGTCTTATTTTCTTTCTTAATGTATAGAATACTGTCTTAAGGCATCTCTCTCATCTTCCTATCCAGCATTGAACTTTCTAAATTAACACAGACATACTCTGCTTTTGACCTTTTCCAATGAGGGTACAAACAGAACAGTTAATAAACTACTGGCAATTTGGAAGAATTAAAGAACTTAAACAGAAAAAAAGTGGATTTTATTCGGCCTAAGGATTAAGGCATTTATCCAATTCTTATCATAATACGTCGTCCAAGGAACTTGGGAAACTAATTAGACCATATCACACTTAAGACTAGAATAAATTACCATTATCAAATGAATAATGGCTGGTTTTGTTTCCCTTCCTACATTCTTTTGCATTTATTAAAATTTTGTCACTGACCATGTATTTCTTCATATAGTTAGAAAATACCTCATTTCTTGGTGAATGAAATACAACTGATCTGAGATATGGTAATTTTTTGTCTCTCTGAACTTCCAATTAATCTAATCAGTCATGTTTTATATTATTATGAAGTTTTGGGCACCTAGGTGGCTCAGCTGGTTAAGCATCTGACTCTTGATTTTGACTACAGTTATGATCTTATGGTTGTGAAATTGAGTCCCACATTGCGCTCAGTGAGGAGTCTGCTTGAGATTCTCCCTCTCTTCGCCCCCCCTTCAGCTTACACTTACTTTCTCTATGTCTCTCAATAAATAGATAAACAAATAAAAATAAATTATTATGAGGACTAACATGTACAAATACATACTCGAGAGTAATTTAAACATTTTATCCTAGGTGTATATTAAATCAAATGGTTACCCAGAAGTTAATATTTTAAGCACAAGATTAATCCATGCTCCATTCCTCTTTTTAAGACTTCTCTTTGAAAGTTCTTAAGTGGCCAATCAACTGCTTCCTCTGGTAGAAACAGGCCGGAGGAAGTGAAAGGGCGGTACTCTATTGCTATATTTCTGTATTCCCCTCAATGTACACTTCTCAGCTTAAATCAGAAAAAAAAAAAAAAATAGAGGAATCTATTTTCCAGTGGAATCAGTATAATGCTGCAGGGAAATAAATTGTTGTCTACACTCAATCATCTAAGATACTGGAGAGAACTGGTTAAAAAAAAAAAAAAAAAAAAAAGCATAGATAGTACAGATAGGTAACTAATCTTCCCTGTGGAAAATTTCAGGGAAATGAAGAATGGAGGGAGACCAAGTTTCCAGAGAGGGATGAATCAGAAATAGTCTCTGAGATATCTGAGAATCAGAGCAATGGGTTCTGACCTTACTTCAACTTTCCACCCTTAACATTGGCTCCCTCCCAATTCCCATTCATTCCATTTATTTATTTTATTGGGCTAAAAAAGAGGAATTAATTGCAGGATGTCAATTACAATCTTTTTATTTATTTATTTATTTTTTTTAATTACAATCTTTTTTTTTTCTGGATAATTACAATCTTTTTAATTGATAAGCAGGAAAACAAGACATGACTAAGAGTGAGATAGGACACAGTTCTGTTAAAGGGAAGCTGGAAGTACACAAGTGACAAGGGAATCCACGAAAGGAGCACTCACCCCAGAACTGCAGCATAGCCTTCCTAAAGTAGGACGCTGATCACAGATTACTGGATCTGAAAGAAGCACTAAATGTTCTCTGGTCTGTGGTTCCCACATTTGGCTTATCATCAGTTGGAGAGCTTTGCAAAAATATAGAATCCTAGATCCCATCACTGTTGACACCCCTTCACCAGGTCTGGGAGCCTGTCAATACTGGGTCCTTCCCAATATGTTTCACAAAGGAAGAAATTCAGACCCACAAAAAAAAAAAAAAAAAAAAAAAAAAAGCCTTGGCCAAGCTTATACTACCATTTAGTGTAAAACCCAGAGTGGGTGTGTGGCATATAAGTAAACAAGGAAGTTCAGTGAAGGAAGGGAGGAGCGTGGTTAGGTCTAAACTCAGTTGTCTTCTATTATAAGAAGCTAATTTGATTTGTAAGTGAGAGGAACAATCAGAGCATGGGAACACAAAGTGAAGAAAGTAAAAGAAATAATATGTAATTGTATACATAAAATAAATTGCTTCTCTCTTTCCTTCTCTTTCTTCTCTCTGTCTCTCTCACTTTCTGGGTTTCCACAAAATGCTATTTATTCTGCCTGGATGATCCTTGCCCCCACAAACCTAATGCCAGTCAATTCCCTAAGTCCCCTAATCCATTCTCAAATTTCAAAGTAAGTAAATGTTATTTCTCCAGGCCTTCCCTACAATGCCTTTTCCTTTCTCCAATTATACATGTGCTCTCTCTCTCTCTCTCTCACACACACACACAGTCCTCTCCAAGAAGCCAAAGGAAAGAATTCCTATTGGCTAAATTCCAAACATGTTTCATTAGAAAGGAAAGCTATTTGGAAGTCAACAGATTTTTGTCAATGTTCTTGAAATCCTTGAAATCTTAATCCTTTTGAATTGATAAAAGTGTTTTAACACCACAGATTCATCTTGGATAAAAATTAAACTAAGGATTTTCTATGTGGATTATTGGATTTTTCATATTTTGTATTTGCCACTTCAGGTACCTCCAATCATCCAATGATATAAGCAATAATTGGGAATACAAGAACCCTGCATTTTGTCACTTGCAAATTCAAGATAAAATTTCTTGCAAGATTTGGCACTTGATTATCCAATAAATAAATGTTCATTTAAGAAGTGATTCTAGCAGCCATTTGAGGATTTGGGGTTTGATGCCCAACTATAGTGATTAACTAGCTTCTTCTGATTTGTATATGATGTGAAACAAATAACAATTTCTTTTACCCTAAAGACTGAAATGCAGGAAATCTTTAATATGTCTTGGTTTTAATTTCCTTGGTGAGGGGTGTAAGGAGTGGTCCAGTAGGTAAACAGCATAAAAAAAATGAAAAATTACCTGACCGTCCATCTCTCTGGAAGTCCACATGATACCATTCTCCATCATTCACCTTCTTCTGTAGGGCTTTGATTTTTATTGTACCTGATCCCATGTCCAGGAGGAGGTAGAGATGGCCATCTAGCATCTCAATAGCAAAGAAGTCAACCTTTATCATCTGAGGGTGCTTGGCATCTTTTTGGTGTCTTGGCTTGCCATGGCTAAATAAAATGAGGCCATTTGGCTCTGTTGTGCGAAAATCAAATGATATGGAGCCTGTTTTCTTTGCATTCCATTTAGGCAAAGAGATGAAAGACTCTGGGGTTTCAAAGGTGATTGGGTCCAACGTTGCAACATTCTCACATTTAAATGCCACCACTCCATGAATCTTCATCTTAGGGTCTCCTTGCTTGGCAAGTCGAGATAATTCCAGCCTTACATCATTATTTTTATAAACAACCTGTGGGCAGAGGATAAAAGTGAGAAACCAGGCTCATATTTTAATATTTAGAACTTGTCTTCAGTTCACATAACTTGCAATACATGTTTGCAACACATGTATCATGATGTTTGGTGTATTTTTATATATAAGACCAATTTTTCAGCCAAATAAAATTCAAGTATTAACTCATTAAACAGTAACCATTCCAATATAATTCCAATCAAATAATGTGTGTACATACACCACCTGGTTGTAGTTGACTCAAATAATTTGAGTGAATTTGCATACAGTTCTCATTATTTCAAGCATGCATAGACTCAAACTTATAAAAGCCATTTGCTTTTGGGTTTGGTTATTTGGTTATTATACTTTGTTTATTAAATATAAAAGTTTTTCAGTTTTCCCACTACTAAAGTATTTGAAATTAGATATTTTGCATCACTGTTCCCCTAAAAATAGGATCCCATGTATGATATATAGGGCCACTATGTGTATAAACTCTGTAAGATAATCACAACAAATTGAGGTAGAAAACATCCTGAAATATCTAAGAAAAATCACAAAATACAACTAACATGCAGAAGCTCCTTTTTCCCTTATGGCCTACATTAACAACTGCTTGAATAATGTTGGGTAACATTAGAACAGTGTTGATTCTAAATCTATTCAACCTGTATTCTGTATTACTTGTGTTCCATTTTACTTTAAAGTATACAAACACGGAACAAAGTTTGTCTTGTATTCTAATTTCCCAAGGCATTTCATCCGAATTGGCTAGCTGGTTCTGACTGCTTGTTGATAGTCCTATGGCTTTTTGGACTCTAAACGGCACATTGAACACATCCACTGGCAGGGCTCACAGTATCATGCATCTGCTATCACATCATCTTAATAAACTTGAAGCCATTCTGACATAAAGATAAAGAGAGATCCATACCCTGCCTTTATAAAATGCATACCATGCATAATTACATTTCCAAAATACATATGTCATACTGATTTAAGAATAAATTAGCTCTCTGTCCAGATAAGTATCTAAATTATTTTAAGAAGCCATTCAAAAATTCATAGCGGCCAACACTGACAGGTTCTAAATTCATTTAAATTTCTATAATAGAAAATTTTAACAAATGATGAAGGAAAGGGAAAAGATCATCATAACAATGTGTGGAAATTATATGGCATATAGATAGATAATGAAAAAAAACCCATCTAGTCTCTTTTATGTTTTTATTTCTTTGGGATTTATTATATAAGCCAATGAAGCAGAGAAGTGAAGTTCAACATTGTGAACTACTCTTAAAAAAAGGAAAAAAAAATATCCTCAAAGAAATATTGATTTTATGAACAGATCCAAATGAGAGTGCAACAATATCATCACTAATTGTTAAGATGGTAGAGTATATAGATATTTTTGAAAGTTGAAACTATTAAACAAATTACAACTTTCAACCTAAATAAAAAAGATATATGAATAACTGTAAATGATTGAGAATCATATTAACTGGTTAGTACAGCAGTTATTTCCCCCTAACCTTGGCAAAACGTAACTGAGCCAACAGTTAGTGCAGTTAGTGAATTTCATGATATGATTTATTAAAGGATATTTTATTTTTCAGAGTGATTAAGAGTGTAGGTTGTGGTATCAAACACTCTTGAGTTCAAATTCTAGAACTATCATTACCTAACTGCATGATTTCTTCAAGCCTTATTTCTTCTCCCTTCTAGGGAGATAACACTTTACAGGATTGTTGTAATTATTAAAGAAAAAAAATATAAGTGAGAGAATCTACATAAAGGCAATTAATCCAATGCCAGGTACATTGTGAGATTTTCAATAAGTATCAAATATATCAAACTGCATGAATAATAAATATCATCTCTTCATCATCATCTAGTAGACATGGAAATAACAAATTAAATCATTTTAAGGAAATGCTTAAAATTTAAGCACCCCCATGTAATTGGTATTTTATATCTGATTTGTGCCAACCATAGAAGTCACATATTTCCACTACTACTCCTGGTGTTTCAGTTTACCTTTATCTTGAAGGAGGATTATTATAAAGAATACCACATCCATTATTCTTTGAGCAAATGTGTATAATGGTTTAATAAGCATATGCTGACAACAAGAGAAAAGAAAATGAACTTAAGCAATAACAAAAGGGAATTAGATTAATTCTTAAGTCTACTATCTTGAAGAGAGGAAGAGCTATTAAGCCTAGGGTAAGTTAATTTAGGATTGTCTTTCTTTGGGGATCTTTAGAAGTGGAGAAAATGGTTTCCAAGTTTTATGGCTTCCCACTATGATTTTCAAGATACCCAAGCCTATATATTGTTTCAATTTCCTTGGAGGTTTATATTTTATTATTTGGAGATTCCCTTGACAAAGACATCGATCAGGAATGAGTAAAACATTTTCCAACCCAATTGATGTAGATGATCATGTTGACCTATGTTAACACATTGCCGTGAAATAGAACCACTACAATAGAGTCAGGTGTTTCTGAGATGAGTAAGTAGTATAAGGGTTGTTATATTCCCTCAGGAGTCCAATATCAGCTACAAAAAGTTGACGGATTTGGGGTTAGGGAAATTCTAGCTAAGGATTTCAGTGAGTGATTTATAATCTCATGAGTGAATTGGATGCCCTGGGGAAAAGGAGACTCAAGAAGATGGAGAAGAAAATTAAGGATTCCCTTGATCAGGTAACTTAGGGCTAGCCACGCACATACACTCTCCCTCCACACACAGCCCCGCAAGTCAATCAATCAATCAATCTCCACCAGAATCTATGCTTTGTGCAGACACGATTCTTGCTTACTGTAGTCAAGCATCAAGGTCAGAGTCTGGCACAAAGCAGACACTCAATAAATATCTGATGAGAATTAAATAAAATTCTTTGTTCACTTTTTTTTTTTTTTTACCTAGTCCCAGGTTATAGGCTATTATTAACAATATTTACAAATGTAGCTAAGTAAAGCAGAGTGTGGTACTGCAGACTAATCTCATGAGCTAGCTACTATATTTAGTCTATTTCTTTAGAAAAATGTAGAAACTTCTGTGCATGTTCAGTTATAAACGGCAAGCTGGCCTGTGTATTAGAAAACTTTACCTTCAAACTCATATTGCGGGGTTTAAATTACTTTTAGAATGAAAAAAACACCTGAGTTAAAATTCTCCAGAGGTAGAATCGTTTTCCTAGAAGAACTACCTTGAGAAGAAGCACGATATATTTTTTTTTTTTTCCCTTCTCATTTTGTATTCTTTGAAAGGTAACTCCAGAAGACAGAAAAGCAATTTTGGAGAGGCAGCCTGATAGCTCTCACAACTACACTACTACTTCATCTGACCCAGATTTCATAATCACTCTACTTTTCAAGTTAGACTTACTCTTAAAGCGACCTGAATATAGTTCAATTACAATAATATGTAGACAGCAAGCACTCCAACTCTTATAAAAATTCACATGTAAGCTATTCTTTTGCTTCTTTCTCAGCTAATATGATTCCTAATCAAATACAGTTATTCATATATCCTTTTTATTTAGGTAGAAAGTTGTAATTTGTTTAACAGTTTCAACTTTCAAAAATATCTGTATACTCTACCATCTTAACAATTAGTGATGATATTATTGCACTCTCGTTTGGATCTGTTCATAAAATCAATATTTCTTTGAGGATATTGTTTTTTCCCTTTTTTTTTAGAGTAATTCACAATGTTGAATTTCACTTCTCTGCTTATATAATAAATAAATAATAAATCCCAAAGAAATAAAAACATAAAGAGACTAGGTGGCTTTTTTTTTTCATTATCTATCTATATGCCATATAATTTCCACACATTGTTATGATGATCTTTCCCTTTCCTTCAACATTTGTTAAAATCTTTTAAAAGTCCTTCAAACTTGGGATCCCTGGGTGGCGCAGTAGTTTAGCGCCTGCCTTTGGCCCAGGACGCGATCCTGGAGACCGGGGATCCAATCCCACGTCGGGCTCCCGGTGCATGGAGCCTGCTTCTCCCTCTGCCTGTGTCTCCGCCTCTCTCTCTCTCTCTCTCTCTCTCTCTCTCTGTGTGACTATCATAAATAAATAAAAATTAAAAAAAAAAGATTTAAAAAACAAGTCCCTCAAACTTAAATATGCAAGCACAGGAACAATATGTCTGTAGTTTTGTATTCCCAGGCTTGAAATTTGAGGTAGACAATCACTGAGTGTTTTATTTGATCTTATTAGTCCTAAAAAGCAAGGGAAATAAATAGGATAAAAAGAAAAGTTTGAGAGTCTAGGTATAGACATGGCTTAATCACAAAGCTATTATCTAGGTCAACTTGCCTAACCTCTCTCTCAGGTTCTTAAATTCTAGAATATGTATATAAAGGAAAAGGATGTCATACCTATAAATCCTGAGCTTTCTCTCCCTTAAATCTTTTGTCTCCCAAAAGATCTTTTGGACAATCTTTTGTCTCCCAAATCTATGTGATTTGGGACAACGGTGAAAGACATTCTATTGTTCCTTCTCTTTGTCTGGCTTGTTCCGGTTGTGGTTTGATGTCAGGATATTGCTCTCTATTCTGAGATACGTTGAAGCACTAATCCGTTAGGTAAAGAGAACGTTCACGACATCTTTAGGCACATAGACATACATCAAGGATTACATCTTTCTAAGGTTTGTACAGATGGTATTAAAGAACTGATGGCTGATAGATAGAGCCCTTTCCACAGGAAGTGGGAGTGTGTGAAATAAGCACATCAGTAGGAAAGCATTTGCTACTCAAATAATGACTATTTTGTTGTTATAAATAAATGTTTCAGCTTAGACATTTTCATGAAGCTTTTGAATTAATTAGCATGCATTGATCAAAGCTTTTCATACCTCAGCTGTGAGCGTCTGCAGGGTGATGAAAAGGACACCGAACTTAAAGGCAAGGAGTGATGCCGGGATCTAGACTCGGTTGTGACCTGAGAACATGAATGACTTATTCTACTCTGAGTCTTGGTTCTCTCCTATTCTTGGGAGTAATAAAAAGTAAGTGCTAGGAATCCAGTTTTCACAATTTCAAAGAGAAATGCAGCTGCCTCCCTTGCAATCCTGTGACTTTGTCCAAGTCCTTCAACCTCACAGGGGCTCAGTTTTCTCTGTAAGGTGGAGTAATAACATCTACTACATGAGGGTTATTGTAAAAAAATAAAATAAAAAAGATATTTCAATGAAAGTGCTAGCAATAGGGTCTGGCACAGAGTAAGGGTCCAGGTGAATATCAGCTGCTCTTGTTAGTGTTATTATCATAAATAATGTTATTGTTCTGAGAGGAACTGAATGCAGCTGTAACAAAGGCAACAGCATGGCACATAGTAGATGACTGTTCAATGTTTTAAAGTAATTAACAGGGATCCCTGGGTGGCGCAGCAGTTTAGCGCCTGCCTTTGGCCCAGGGCGCGATCCAGGAGACCCGGGATCGAATCCCACGTCGGGCCCCCGGTGCATGGAGCCTGCTTCTCCCTCTGCCTGTGTCTCTGCCTCTCTCTCTCTCTGTGACTATCATAAATAAAGTAATTAACAGGGCTGCAACCATCAGGATCAGAGAGATCACAGCAGCCTGGGGCTTCTTTTAGTATCTTGACATTCATATTGCAGGTTGAAGACTTTCTAGATAGCTGAGGTTTCTTAACCACGACACATAGGAAGCTAGTGAGCCTGGGGCTTTTACTTTCACTCATGAGAGAACTTCCGTGGCATCTGACATCAACAAAAACCACCACTACCACCACCACAAGAATCAGCTAAGATTTATTGAGTGTTTATTTTGTCAGACCCTGTTATAAGAAATTTATATGTTTTACGTATTTGTTCCTGACAAGTGTCCTAGAAAATAGAAAACATTATCCTATTTTATTAGTAAATATGTGACAGCACAGAGCTCAGTGAATGTCTTCTATCGTGACCATGTCAAATACTGTGAAGAGCTAATGATATTAACTTCAAATTCTGTGTTTGTCTCAGCAGGAAATTTCACTTACAGTTTTTTTTTCTTTTTTTTTTTTAAGATTTTATTTATTTATTCATGAGAGACACAGAGAGAGAGAGGCAGAGACACAGGCAGAGGGAGAGGCAGGCTCCACGCAGGAAGCCCGATGTGGGACTCAATACCGGGTCTCCAGGATCACGCCCTGGGCCGAAGGTAAGCGCTAAACCGCTGGGCCACCAGGGCTGCCCCACTTAGAGTTTTCATTTAGAATTTCATTTGTACTTTTTGATAACAGTTGCTAAATAAGAGATTCACAAGTAAACAGTTTACCACCATGCAAAAGGATGGCCTTGCTATGAATTACATGGATTATTACATAAACAGTATCTTTCCTTCTCTTTGTCTTTCTTAAAATATTTCTAAATGTGGACACTTGGGTGGCCTTTGGCTCAGGTCATGATCCCGGGGTCCTGGGATCAAGTCTCACACCAGACTCCCTGCAAGGAGCCTGCTTCTCCCTCTGCTTCTGTCTCTGTCTCTCTTTGTGTGTATATGTCTCATGAATAAATACAAAAATAAATATAAATCTTAAAAGAAATACATAAAATATTTCTAAATGAATCAAATAGCACAACGAGCAAGAGAGTGTTTTCGTGTGCTTGTTGATTAAAATGTCTCTTCAAATCCAGTTTAAGTAATGGGGCTTATTCTTGTTTCTAGAACTCTAATGTAGTTTTTCAATAGGTATGCCTTTTGGATATATATAATATAAGGATATGTATAATAAAGTATTAGAATTAAGATATTAGAATAAACTAGTTTAATTTCTCATTAATACTTGTTATTGGTGTATTTATCTGAAATGTGTAAACTGTATGTGAATACACACACACATAGCTTATACATTACCTAATATAAATGTGTTTATATATAATATGTCAAGCCTGCTAAAATTGACATTGAGAAAAGATACACATGTATATTAGAATATATACTATATCTCTAGATGGATAAGTAGATAACACATGTGTATATATACCACATACACACCAAAATACAAACATACATATACTAAAAGCATTTAATAATTTCAGAAATTACAAAGTTCTTGGCTAAAACACAAGATGGTCTAACTCAGTTGGAATAAAAAATGTCTTGGCCTACAAACAAATATCAGCACTTATAAGGTTGGCTCACACCAAAGGAAGGGCTGCAGCTGGAAAAAATATATATATATATAATTTTAAAAAGTAGAAAATTAAACAGAGTTTCTTTACTGTTCCTGCTACCATGAAGAGACAATTTTAAGAGCACAATAGAAACAAAAGTAGCCACTTAAAAAAAATTGTTGCACTCATCATTGCCCTATCTTCCACTCAAGGTCAAGTTGCCAGTGCTGTGCACTTTCTTATACTGAGAGCGGAGCACAAATGTGAGGTGAAAAAAAAAAAAATTGTTGAACTTAACTGACTAAATGACTAACAGGATTTTAGCTTCCTAAGCATGTCACACACCACAGACGTTTTCATCTATAATTTGAATATGTCTTCTTGAGGCAAGTGTGCATCCAGTTGCAGGGATTCACATGCTGCGTGTGAGTCAGAGAAGGGGTGGCAGGTAGGAAATGCACAAGCCCTGGTCAGAGTAGCCCAATGCCACCTTAAAAACAATACCCAGAATTCAGAAAATTTGATTTGAAAGAGAGTTATATAAGGAATTTTGAAAGATAAAAATGTTTTGTTTCATTTTGTTTGCGGGGATGGGGGGGGTGGGCAGCAGAGAAGGTGAGTTTTTTCCCCCATAATCTAATCCTATTCAGAGATTATGTGTAGATAAAATTTTCATATAAATTGCAACTTTCCCCACACCTAAATGAAGAAACTAATTAGGGAATGTAAAAACAGACTACAACAACATCACTTCTCTGTAAAGGCATGTGACTTATTAATTTCAAACCAAAAATTAGTTGAAATTTGGAAAGGACAAAAAATGATAATATTTTATTTAAGCCATGCATAGAGGGAAAACTTTTTGCTTAATTCCAATTAAACATGATCAACTACATCTTATTCATGAAAAGAAGGAAAATCAAAAGAAGACACCCTCTTGCTTTGCCCTTCCTTCATTCCATCAGTGAAGTGCCTAAAGTTATTTAGACAACCTTGATGCCATCTGTACAAGTCGGCCGTGGGAGCAAAAAGGCTGTGCTGTCCCAGGGTTAACAACTCAATTTAATGAAGCTTTCAGTGGCATCTGGGTGTGTGGCAACTTGAGTTCCACTAAATAGGAATGGCTATTTCTCTCAAATTAAATATTCAGTAATTCAGCAATGCCCGTGGGGGAAAAAAATAGAAAAGCGAACCACTATTTCAGTTACATAAGAGTTGATGGGTCAATTTTTGAAAAGTAAAAGCAGAAACTAGGTCACTCTTCCTTATTTTCAGATGAGGAAACTGAGGCACAGAGCAGTTCAGGGACTGTCTCAGTTGGCATCAAGCTCTTATCATGAACAAGTATCAAGGAATTCAGTGTTCAGGTTTTTTTTTGTTTTTTTTTTTTGACTGTTCAGAAACAGATGGAACAATGAACTGTCTCTAGCACAGGCGTGTAATAGGAGACGCCCTAGAGCAATTACAAATGAAGAGCAGCCGTCTTTTCAGCAACATGGCAGAAAGGGAACCATAACTGATTTAAAGGCAATTCTATCTTTAAAACTGTGATAGCTTCACAATAAGCTGACACTCAAATATAAAAATAAAAGTCCCGAAGGGAAAAAATCTTGCAGTTATTTCCCCCACTAATGGCATTTACAAAGACACAGAAAAAGTTAACTAGAAACAATAAACCTGCAATGTTTACTGCTATTTTGCAACTAAGTGATGAAGATATTTTCAGCATCAGTCTTTCATGATCTTGCAGAATGTGACACGCCATAAATTAGGGTTTAAAGCTTCTATTCCAAGCTGGCAGATGCTGCTAATAAGGACAATGCATGTCTGCTTTATCCCAAAACTTTTTAAATCCTCTACTAGTCTCAATGAAGGACAAGAGGCCGCTTTATTTTTTTTTTATAAGGGAACCTATATTATCAAGAAACAAGAATGAATCTTTGAATTGATCATAACAAAATAGTGGCATCAAATGTTATGTCTGGATTAACCAATTCTTTTGCATCCCCAGCCTCATGAGCTCTGCAAAGCTTCCCTATCATCTAATTTTACATTTTTCTAAAGGGGTAGCTATATATAAAGGTATATTATATACCATCTAGTATATGTATGTCCCTAGAATGCACGGATATATATGTGTGTGTATATGTGTATATAATATACACATATATAAAATGCCATATACTATGTAGTTGGTCCTTCCTCTGTTGATTTACCATGACATGCTATATGTTGGTTGCATATGCCGAAGTTTTCATTCTACTTTCACTTAAAAAAAAATTTTTTTTTAAAGATTTTATTTGTTCACTCATGAGAGACACACAGAGAGAAAGAGGCAGAGACACAGGCAGAGGGAGAAGCAGGCTCCATGCAGGGAGCCTGATGTGGAACTCGATCCCAGGACTCCGGGATCATGCCCTGGGCAGAAGGCGGTGTTAAGCCGCTGAGCCACCCAGGCTGCCCCACTTTTTGATTGTGTTCATCACTTTTTAGCTTAGAAAGGGCACCTGGGTGGGTCAGTCATTTGAGCATCTGCCTTTGGCTCAGGTCATGATCTCAGGGTCCTGGGACTGAATCCTGAGTCGGGTTCCTTGCTCAGCTGGGAGTCTGCTTATCCCTCTTCTGCTGCTGCCCCTGCTTGTGCTCACTTACTCTGTCTCAAATAAGTAAAATCCTTAAAAAAAAGTCCTCCCCCAAGAAAGAGTTGATAAACATATTGTTATATACAATGTTTATTACTTAATTTTATAGGTGCTTGTGTAACTGTAATCTTTTTGAAAATATTTTGTCTTCTCTTTGAAGGTGAAAATCCAAATTGAGTCCTCCTACTCAGCTCCTTATTTGAGCCAGCACATTTTTTGAACAACTTCTCCTTTTTCTACTGATTTGTAAGGCCTACCACATTTTAAAATTCTGATATATACTGTACAAGGTTCTGCTTCTGAGAATTCTATTTTTTCTTTCTTTCTTTCTTTCTTTCTTTCTTTCTTTCTTTCTTTCTTTCTTTTTTTCTTTCTTTCATCCAGTTCCATTTCATTTAATTATATTTCTATAGTGTGTTCTAATATATGTTAGGTCTCTCCTACTAAGCTATTTACATTAATTATTCTAATTATGTTTGTACATTGCATCATATAGTTTTGTTTTCTGCATAGATAAGATAAATATATAACAGAACTATTGTAGTTGCTCTGATTTAGCTTTACAAAATGTAGCCAGCTAAAGCTGGTGGCAAATTATTTATTTAAACTCATTTAAAGAGGTTTATTTTTAAATTTTATTTATTTATTTTTTTTAGAGAGAGAGCAGGAGAGAGGGGGAGAGGGAGAGAGAGAATCTCAAGCAGACTCCATGCTCAGCACAGAGCCTAACGTGGGGCTCCATCTTATGACCCTGAGACCATGACTTGAGTCAAAATCAAGAAGTAGATGCTTAACCAACTGAGCCACCCACGTGCCCTAAAGAAACTTCTGAATAGCAAAAGGAAATTATATCTCTCTTATAATTACATCCCTGTTATAATTATTTGTAAAGTTATCATCTATAAGTGATTATAATAATTTTGATTTTAACACATAGAGAATCTGGCCTCATGCCAGAAAATTGTATTATTTGTTGGAAGATACATATAAAACTATAAAGAAAAATAAAATTAGGGGGAAAATGCAATTATAAGCACACTAATTCTATTGTAATAATCACAAGCCCTAGTAGAGTGTCTTGCAGTAAAATGCTAGGAGTGGGTGGCCAATCACTCGCATTTGGAGGTGATTTGGAGGCCAGGCTGAAGGATTCTCAGGGCAGGAGAAAACCAAGTGCGCTCCACTTTAATGTGGCTCTCTTCAAGAGGTTAGGCCACTTGCCTGAGGACACACAGATAGTGTCCAGCTAGTAAGCAGTGGAGAGACAGAATCTGAATGCCTTCTTCAGACCTGGGAATAGATTGTATAATTTTTTGTTTGTTTTCTTTCCATGGGGCTGTTTTTATGATAACTAGGTTCCCTTCAGCAATAAAAGCCTTACAACTCTTTTAAGCCCTGTTGACTTGAGATTTCAAGATCCGATTATCAAATTTGTGATTACTCACATTGTACCAATCCCCTGTCTTTCTCTGGCTGCCCGCCATTCCTTCTTGACCACATCTCTACCTGAGCACCCACAAAGGAAACAGGGAAGCTGATACTTAAGAAAGCCAATGCTGCTGTCTCTCCCATCCACAATAAAAATATTTTGCAAGCTAGA
Organism: Canis aureus; assembly: GCF_053574225.1. Classification (NCBI taxonomy): domain Eukaryota; kingdom Metazoa; phylum Chordata; class Mammalia; order Carnivora; family Canidae; genus Canis; species Canis aureus. The sequence continues at coordinate 55,018,662 of NC_135621.1, forward strand.
CCTGTTATTGAGAAGTGGTGTGTAAATGTGCTCCATTATTTTAATATTATCTGAAGGCAATACTTTGTATGGTAGGTACATAAATATAGATATAGATATGAATATAGATTCAAACAGCCTTAGGTTTGAATTTCTGCTATGCTACTTAACTACACTGCCTTGGGGAAGTTCCTTAGTTTCTCTGAAGTAGTTTCCCCTTTTTCAAATAAGGTTAACACTTATTTTGCACTATTATTTAATCACAGACAGTACTAGGGTACTTGGTCTTGAGCACTGAGCAAAGAGTAGCCATTATTGTTATTATTATGATCTTAAATGTATAAGAGAGGAATGATGGCCATTTAAAGAAGCAGTTTCCTCCTTAAAAAGTAAAGAAGTATGCTTTGAAGTAATTAATTACCCTCAAATCTTCATGTTTACATGATTATTTCCTAAATTTCATAACTCAATTCCTTATCTTCCATGAACTTTACATTTTGAAAGATTTCATCTACTAAACAAAAGGTATTCATTAAGGAATACTTTGTTTGTAATTTTAAATTTATCAAAGGCATAATGAGATCTCCTCTATAATCACACTGAGTTGATAGAACTCTAGCCTGATGCAAATAGCTGTTTTATTTAGATTATGCTAAGAGGGTAAGCATGTAGCCTTTTCTAGATTTGCTGAAATACTGAACATACATAACTGTTCTTCATTTCTAATTTTGAGGACTCTAAAAAAGTATAGAGACTCTAGGTTGTGAACTGTTATTTTTCAATTATGGCTGTTCAGCACCGAGGTATTTCTTCTTAATGCATTCTTTAATTATTTCCTTTGGAAGGTCCCTAGTGCTTCAAATGTCAGATGGGTTGTGCCTTTTGCCAAGGGTTGCTTAGTTAACTGTTTATTTAATGAATGGGGTTTTATGTGCTGCTGAATTTCTCATGGCACACGTTAGGAAATTCTTGGCAGAATTTAAATTGGAGAACTGAGAAACATATTGGCTCTACGGAAGCTCAATCAGCTCCCAGGCAGGAGCAGGGCCTCTGCCAAGGAAAACTCACTAAAATAAAAAATGCAAAGACCAAACTCACACACAATGCAAGGAAAACTGACTTTGGTGTCTAGAATTAAAGGCATGCCGGATTCAGGTTTCTCAGGTGGCCTATGAATGAAAGTGAGGGAAATGTTTCACAATTCTGGAAGAGAAACAGGAATGAGATCCCTTTGCTTTGGAGGATGACAATATGCTTAAATGTCTTGATTACTTGGGGTACTCAATTAGCTGCTAAGAAAAAATGGAGTCTTATATAATTTCTCAAGTTTCTTCCTTATGGAGATAAATCTTTATTGAAAGATATAATCCATAATAACTAAGAAATAATAATTGTATTAAAAAGAAAACTTGCAGCAACGGTGACTGAATATCCTAGATCAAACATCCAGATGGCTATAGTTTAAAGATGATTTGGCCAGGAGCCGAGATATTATATAAACATCAGTTGCCAGGTATGTTTTCTTTGAGGACTGGGAGGAAAAAAAAAATGCCCTGAAATGTTATGTAGGGTCTGAAAAGTCCCAAATCCACCAAATTATTTTTAAATTTATTTTATTTATTATTATCATTATTATTTTTATTCAGTAGTACTACAAAAGGAGGAGGGAATCGGAGATTTTTTAAAAATTAAATACAAGTTTGAGAAAATAAAGATGAGGATATATGTTTCAATGATGTAAGCTGGACAGCACTAGCCTACTTGCTGATGCTATATGAATACCCAGTCTTGTGTGGGAGGAAGGCCTGTTGCAGTCATCTCCTGCTGAGTATCATTGCCATCAGTTCCTTTTTTCAATTCTACACACTCTGACAGCCCATGTCCAATCCCTTTTCCCTCTTTGGAAGAGCAGTTTCCTGAGTTAGCCTAGGGCTCTCTCTCTCTCTCTCTCTCTCTCTCTCTCTCTTTCTACTGGCTTACTGGAGGCTCCCTGCATCTTATGCATCTTGGGTGATCAGAGGCCTGGCTAACTCCCTGGTTCCTGTTTGTCTGGTGCCATTTTCTCACATTATTCAAAAATTAAGAGAGCTGGGCTCATCAGCACATAAATGCTAATCTGATGCTAGGTTGGCCATCTCTCAGGTAGCTAAATGGACACATGTGTTCTCTTCTTCAGGCCTAATTGCTTGGCTGTCATCTATCCTGGCTCAGGACTGAACCACTCTCCCAGCAGACAGTTCACTGGGTTTGGCCATCTATAACCACGTACTACTCATTGCCCTTGATTAGCTGGTGTGTTGTTTGACACATATTAATATGAATCATAATAACACCAATAACCAGCCATTAAACACCTTCTATGTGTCTCATGCATTTTTAGCTACTGTACAGAAAGTCTTATTTCTCATAATTTTTATCTCCATACTAAGGTTCAGAGAATTTAAATATCTTGTCCAAATTGAACAGCTATTGGATGACAGAACAGTAATCCGACTCAACATTTATCTGATTACAAACTCATATACGTAGTTTTTAGTTCATGTTTCTCGCCATGTCATGGGATATTGGCTGAGTTCCTATTTACTTAGCCAGCACTGGTCCTGGACACATTTTCTCAACAATGTCATCAATACATAAAAGGGCATCTATACATTTTATATTCTTCCATGATCTGGTTCCTTTGAAAAGGTGGGATTCTCTTAACACTACTGGTAAAAAATAAATTAAAAAAATTTTTAAAACCCCCTTTGATTCCATCCTATTCTCTTTACCTTTTGATTTCAGGATAGCTGTTGTTCCCATGGCTGTCCTATGATACTCTGATTTTGTGTCACACTTATTTTGTGCTCATTTCACTCTGAAGACCAAATTACCTGGCTATGTTATCGAGTGAATACAAAATTTGTTTTGCATTTTAAGGATTCCTTAACTAAGGTTTTCTAAGTTACCTTGTAACTGGAAAATAAAAAATGAGATTTAGCACTAATAGGAATGACATTTTAAGGGTCAGTTTCCAGGCTCTAGATTTAGATTTGGCTGCTATAGCCTCCTTGAGTCAGCATAGATTTGAGACCTTTTTTCTTTTCCTCCATGACAACAGATGAAGTCCGGTACAGCAGGGCCAGGCTAAGATAAGATGGGTGAAATGAGTGAGGTACTAACCTGAGATGTAAAATATAAGGGGGGAAGGGAATGCTAAAAACTTAGTAATCAAGAAAAATAATATTTCAATGCAATTTTTTAAATCAATGCAAAAAAAATCCTACGGTGAACAAAATATCAAAATTTTACATAAAGTAGAATCAGTATTACTGATTATTCCTCTTGCCTCAGGCTCCAATATGGCCTGGTACAGCACTGCAATACAGTATTTTTCTAGGATTAAAGAGCCCAAATTAATTTGTTAACAATCTATTTATTACAAATGCCAGTAACTAGAAGTATTTTGGGGCTGGGGTGGGGAAAGGAAAGCCATCATTGGAGATCCTTAAAATTAGAACTAAAATACATTTCATTTTTAAGGTGTACCCAAAGGATAATGATAGCAAACAGTCATAGAGTGCTTAGTCAGACACTGTTCTAAGCACTATACTCATTTAATCACCAGCACAACTGGCTGAGATAGAAGAATAAGCCCAGGGATGCAGAATTCCCAGCGGCACACTCATTAAACTGCAGTGTCTATGGGGCTGTGCACAGTGACTCTGGTAAAACTGGAGTCCCCATTTTACAGATGAGGAAAGTGAGCTTATACAGTAAGTGGCAGAACCACGTTCCAAACCCAGGAAGTCTTAATCTAAGGTCTTTGCTCTTAACATTATAGAAAAAAGCCAAGCCCCACAAAGACCAAATATTCTTGCCTATTCCTACCCTCAGCGTTTTTCCCCAAACAATCCTACATAGGAGTTAACTTTGATAATAATAATGAGCCCAAGAACACAGATCTTGGCATGAACTTTTACAGACACTAGTCAAACTTTCAAGGCTTGAAAGGCTTGTGTGTGTGTGTGTTGTATGTATATATATATATATCAAATTCAATGACTTGTCATTGAAATCACCTTGAGACTCAATCATATTGACATGAGAACTACAATAGATCTCTGTAACACCAGTCAATCTATGGGCCAAATATACAAACTGGACTACCCACCTGAGATATTTTTACAAAATTGTGATGAATTGGTAAAAATTAACTCAATAGCTCACAGGCACTGAAAGGCCTATAGAATCCAATCTCCTAGTCTCTGCCACACGCTGATGAAGTAACTCCTACAGGTGCATAGTTAGTGTTCTTATATTAAAAAATTATCAAAATGAAATATAATGATTAAATAAAGTTCACTCCCATGTTCAATAGCACTATAATTATATGATGTAACTAGAGCATTGTAAAGGATTATAAGCAAAAGAATAAATAATCCAGAATAAATATTTTACATCATGACTAATACATGAGTCCTTTCAAGTAATCACTATCACCAATTCATGCTGTTCATACATGTGGATTTCTGATTATCTGATTTACTACTAAATTGAAGAAAACACAAAAGCTTCAATGGTCCAACTGTATAATATCTACAATTAGTGTATTTTAGGCCTATATTAAGCCCGTATCAGCTTAAAAGAATCTTTGAAGAGTAAGAAAAAGTAAGCTCGGCTCTTGAGAAAATGTTACTCCAGAGAGGAAGAAAGGTTAGGATTTGGGCTGACTGCAGAGTATTGAGAGGAAGAATCAAAGTCAGAAAAACCCAGGAGAAGTATAATATAAAATGCCTTTCTTCCACACAAAATGTGGGTATTTCCATAATATTGGCAAGTAAGTTAGTGCTATTTATTGGCAAGTAAGTTAGTGCTATTTATTATCCAATGGATTATATATATATATATATATATATATATATATATATATATATATATATTTTTTTTTATGATAGTCAGAGAGAGAGAGAGAGAGGCAGAGACATAGGCAGAGGGAGAAGCAGGCTCCATGCACCAGGAGCCCGACATGGGATTCGATCCCGGGTCTCCAGGATCGCACCCTGGACCAAAGGCAGGAGCCAAACCGCTGCGCCACCCAGGGATCCCCTCCAATGGATAATAAATAGCACTAGGATTTATAATTCCATTTGCAATACATTTCTTATAAATGTGATAAATCCAATAATCTTTGGTTCCTTCTTTCTTATGCTAAGGTATCACTGAAGAAAGACTGATTTTAGTGGATTCAGGAGTGCTTGCATTCATAGATGACTTATCTGAGTACTCTCCCTATGAGCTGTTCCTACGAGTCTTTGCTCTGCTCTATGGTTGACTTGCAGAAAGCAACCGAAAGTCCTGGCAGAGGGCTATAGAAGTGATCCACAGGTTGTGAAAAGAAACAGATACAAATGTAGATAGATTAATATAAACCCATCCAAATCAGAAGAAAAACCACTAATGAGCATGTCTGACCAGTGATGGGAGGCTCAAAAGTATTCCTTTTATATATCATTATTATTATACACCTATTTTACGACAAATTTATGATATGACACTTTTTATGATGTCCGTACCATGTTGACTGTTATTAAATAAAGGCTCAAAGTACTGCCAAGGTTCCTGGAAATGATTTTATTTTGAAATCAAAGTGTTTTCTATAACCTAGTCACCTTTCTGATTGAATTAGAGAGAAGTGTGTATTCTAAGACGACACTTCATTCTGGCAAGACGTAAATCTCTCCATATTTGTTGAATGTGTATTGATGGAAAAATATTAATAATGATAACGATCATAATGTAATTGTTTTTCCTGGCATTTTCTCTAAACGAGGGCACTAATGGTAGTACTTTTTATCTTCCTGAGACATACCAGCAAGTAAACAAAAAGTAAGGGAGGTGGGGATGAAAAAAGGGGTTTGGACAGCCACTCATCAATTACAATGTACAGCTGTTTTTGACCAGGTCACAAGAAATTACTTAGCAAATAAAGACTCTCTCCTTAAGAAGCAGGCCTAAGTTTAAATCCAAAAACGGAATGTCTAAACTAAAGCAATATATAAATGTTTGCTGGTCATAGCTTTAGCTATAAACCCAAGGAACTGTTTCATAAAGAATCTAGTTGACACCAGGAAGCTTCTAAAGGAGATACTAGTTTAAATTACGAGAATATAAAATGTTTCCCAGGGTGATACTTAAAGGAAAAGGAGCACAACTCTAATAGCTGATTGCTTCGAAAAGGTAAATTATAAATACCCATTGAGAAGATTAGGTTTGCACAGAGAAGGAAACTCAATCAATAAATCAGAAATTTGGAGAAAACTGTATTAAGTCTTCCAGGTCTTAGGAGTGCCAAGAAAGAAGTGCCTTTTGGATTCTTAAATTCAGCAGAGATAAAATTTGTTAGAGGTTAAGCCTGTAGTTTTATCCTTTGTAATCTTAATTCCTAATCATCCCAGTGTGTTTGTGTTGAAAGTAATGTCTTTTCTTGTTCTCTCTTGATTTTCTGACCCACTAAGTTTATGGCTGCGCACACTTGAGAAATGTGCAGCCCTGCTTGGTTTTGAGTCCTGATAAGTATTTTTTAAGTCTGTAATGAGGTCATAAAATGAGCATTTGTATTTTCATTTGTTTGTAAAAACTATAATTTTTGAGAGGAAAATAAAAATCTAAAAGGATTTAGATCTAAAAGCACTTTACCATTTCACTGCAGAGTAGGAGGTGAACCACAGAATAAACCATGAAGCAGCAAATAACTGCCTGCCACATAGGAAGGAAAAACCATTCAGATGCTTGGAAGGAAGAGTTTAGAAAGAGGAGAAAATAAAAGGAAACGGAGGAAGAGAGAGTGACCCTCCTTAGCAGACTTGAAACTTAAGAAGATCAAACACCCAGATATGACTGGGGAACTCAGAAATATTGGAGCTGCCATCATACTCATCTGTGGAAACTGAAAGCCTCTCAGAGAAGCCCTGGTTTCAGCAAGGTGCTCTATTCACCAATACCTGGAAAGACACGTGTCAATGGCAGAAAGGAATATCCTAGAGAAGCCTCAAAAATCACAGAAGATTGCAGAGAAGTTCTTGGAATCCCCAGATGCACCCAGAAACAATAGGAGAATCAAGAGTTCAGAAGAGTTCTAGAGACCAGACAAGGAAACTTCTAGAATCTTGGACCCAAAGGCAAACACAAAATCCTTCATTCTGAGGGAATTATGTGCCCAAGAGATGAACCAAGGTCACCCATGTCTCAGTCCACAAAGAATGGCCAGAGACTAGACTGGGTGAGGGACATCCAGGAAATCCTGAGGCAATCCCCAGGAAAGCTTTCAAAACAGAAACCCCTCCCTCAGATGCTGGGGAAGGTGGAAAAAGAAATTCTCTCTTCAGAGGTGAAAAAACAAAAACAAAAACTGATAGAGAATTTGAAATCTTAATTGAACATTTACTTAAAATAAATACTTTTAAACAAGAACAAAATGAATGATCTAAAATTGGAAAATTCCTACATCTCTTGCCAACAACCGGAACGGGAAATTAAAAACACAATTAGTACCTGAAAAAATTAATAATTTACATTTTCTCTGCATATCTTCTTTACATAAATTTCGATATTTTTCCTACTCCCATCCTACTACAGTAGTAAGGCTGTCTGTATAGTGAAAGTTTTATGATGCTTAAAATATGTGGTCAACTCCAGACAGGTAATAAATATGATGCTATGCTAAATTCTACAGCCACAAATCATTTCCAAAGTGCTCTGGACAAAAAGAATATAATATACTATTTTATTTTTTAAGTATAAGGATCTTTCTTGTCTGATCTGGCTTTTTTTTGCTCCTACAAGCATATCTTTTTTTTTTTTTTTAAGCATATCTTTTTCATTAAAAAACAGGCTTATTTAGCCCATCTCTTGTAAGGGTGGTATTATTCATCTCATAGTTAAAGAGAACAATAACAGCTACCACTGATGAATGAATGCCTAGCATGTGCCAGTCAGTATGCCCTGCAGCCATTTTCACTAATTATTATATCAATTCTCCATGACAGATTTTTGTATCTCCATTTACAGGTATGGTAATCAAAGCTTGGAGAGTTTAAGTAACTTTCCCAAAGTCACACTGCTAGTAAAAGCTCATTCCACTATATCACACTAAATCCCAATAAATGAGTTCTAAGAAATGAATGGACCCTGGCAACCTTTGAGACATGGAGAGGTCTGTGAAAAAAAGGCTAATTTTCCTTTTTCCCAATCCAACATTTGTCTTCAGGAGTATTCATTTTCTCAGTAGACAGAACCTACTGGGCACTGGAATGATTTTCAAGGTATTGATAAATTTGACTCTAGTTTCAGCACTGCCATTAATTGTGTGAATTTAGGTAAGTACCTTTTCATTTTTCTCCTTTGATCAATAGGAATTACTGTCTTATTTCCTTCTCATCATTGCAAGTATTTCTAGCCTTGTCTTAATTGTAATAAAATTGGATAATATGGAAAGGAACTTTTATGGTGAATCTAAATGCATTGTTATATTTATCTCTAAAATTCACATCAGATGTGAGGATGATTATAGTCCACAATTTCAATGTGTGGATTCTGTGTCAGAGGCTGGGCTGAGTACTAGAGATATAACAAAGAAGATCCTGCCTTTGACCTTGAGTAACTCCCAGCCTGACGGAAGGGGTTAGGAACACACAGAGCTGATTAGAATGTGACATGACAGATAGAAAGAAAAATAATGTTATGAATCTAAAGTCAAACATATTGTTGTCTGCCTGAACCTCAAAAGAAAGACCTAGGTGAAAAGGGTGTGTCACCCCACTAGGTGAGAAATTGTGTGGTGATAGTAATTTTTGAATTGGCTTGTGAGAAATAAAAGCATCCTAGGAGGTATAAGGTGGGTTATTAGATAGTCAAAGAAAATTCAAGGCATTTTAATGGCTCATAGTCAAATATAATTATATTTTTATCCATGTTACAAGCAAGTAAAGGTCAATAATGAGCTGTTTATTGGCTATGGAGCCCTCCTGAAGCATGTAAAACTGATAGTTTCATAAAACATTATGGAGAATTTAGGTTTCTTTGACAATGTGAGTTTCTCATTTGTATAATAATAACAGCTACTATGTACTGTTTATTTTCTTTCTACCAAGTATTGTACAAAGAACTTTGTAGGGATATCCTCATTTCATTTTTTTTTTGATAGCCTCATATGGTAAGTATTAGTATTATCTGCATTTCACAGATAAAAGAAATCAAGTGTGAGGAAACTAAAATAGGGGATCCCTGGGTGGCGCAGCGGTTTAGCGCCTGCCTTTGGCCCAGGGCGCGATCCTGGAGACCCGGATCGAATCCCACGTCGGGCTCCCGGTGCATGGAGCCTGCTTCTCCCTCTGCCTGTGTCTCTGCCCCCGCCCCCCCCCCATGTGTGACTATCATAAATAAATAAAAAAAATAAAAAAAAGGATTTAAGGAAACTAAAATAGCTTGTCCCAACCAAGTCACAAAGAGCCTCATAACTGGAAGGGAAACTGGAACCCAGATAATATAGCCCTTACTCCTAGTTCCTAACTCCTGTCCACTACATGCACCCTGGGCTAGGACAGTGTGTAAACTACAAAGGAAAAAGACTGGGTACACACTGATGTAAAAGCTACTTCTGCAGTTATGAGGAAGACATAATAGGGTGATTTTTTTTTTTTTTTCCTCAACTGCATTCACTCTAACCACACACGTAAAAGAGGGCTGGTCATAAAGCCATGGATCAAGTGCAAAGTTTAACTTCTTTAGTAAACTCTTCCAATGCAACACTGATTGCTCTAGTAAATCTAGCAGCAAGTGGCTTCTCATTGACTTACAGGGACACAATATGATTGGACTAGTAGAGGGATTATTCAGGGCACTGCACTGCATATTCAGTGAAGGAACTACTGTCATCAGGAGTTTGACAAGTGATTCCACTACATTCAGTGACTTCTGCTATAATCTACCCTCAAAAATTATATATATAATATAATATAATATAATATAATTATATATAATATAATATATATCTTCATATTATCATATAAAACCATACATGCCATTAAAATTTCCTTGGCTATTTGTATTGCTGCATATGCAAAAATAGCCTCCAAAAGTTTTTCCTTGCATGTGTACAAAAGTACTGAGTTTTAAAAGGCCTTAAACTGCTGATAGAAGATCTGTAAGACTAGTCCATATGTCTTCCAGTATGTCAATAAGCAAATGCTAAGGAAGAGATTAGGAACCTTGTGCGTGTTAAATGTCAGTAAATGGGAACTGTAATGTAAAATGGCATCTAACCAACAGAAATACAATAAACTGATAAGTTTAAGTTCACTTAAACTGTCAAATGACCCTAAGGGCATGTCCCTCAGAACTGCTTGAGGTTTTGGTTTTTTCAAGAAAAGGCAATTCAGTTGTGCACCAAAAGGTTCAGTCTTCAAGGACCTTGCAGTTTCCTCCAGTTTGCAAGTTTGGAAAATGAACAGTTCAGCATATCTCTAATAAAAAATCATTTCCCGAGGCTCCTTTTCTATGCAGGCAAAATCAAATTAACTTCAAACAGAAGAGGTTAGATGCATACAGAAAGGAAGTAACAAACTGTAACATCATCTCGCTCCAGCTCTCTAAGGTCTCTTAATACCTACCCAGGAGAGAAATCCAAATATTAACTTCACCCAAGATCACTGCAAAATCTAACAAGAACTGTGATTTCCAAAAGAGAAAGGCACACAGTGAATTATTCCATTGAGTGGTCAAGGTTCCCACTGATGACACTATATTTCTCTGGATTTTTACTTAACGTTTGTTGAGAATCAACAGGTACCCAGGCTCCTTTCACATAACCACAGGTTGTATGGCATCCGCACCTTTATCCTTGGGCACCCACCATGTCAGGGTTTTCCCATGCTTTGGGTGGAGGAGCTGAAGTGATGTGCTGTCCCCTCTGGGCCATAGACTACTACATGTGCACCACACAGCCTCCCCCAGAGATGATGATGCATTGCACTAATACGTTCTGAGAGCACACTCTTTGGGCTGTATTAGAGCCATATACCACCAAAATGCTTTAGCTTATATGATATATTGTCACATGAGGTAGAAATGGTGGCCAGGGGCATGTTTTAAAGACTAAATTTCTAATGTTTAGTATTGAATGATGTCTATGTCACCTTTTTGGTGGTTTGGAAGACACATTTTGGAATTCTGTTACAGCTGATCTTTGGAATTCAGTGCTTTTACCCATCATGAAAGACATTCTGACTGCATATCATTTTTAACAGGAACACTCAGTAATTGAGCTTCACTTGAGTGTGACACAGAGTGAGTGACGAGGTCTGTGTGCATGGCTGTACAATCAGCCCTGAAATCCAGTCCTCAGCATGGGCTCTGGTGCTGGGCTACATCTTCTCCAGGGGCACCATATGGGATAGTGGTGGGCCCTGGGCAGGAAACATGGGAGCCAACTGGACATGCTTCCTAGAGGCAAAAAGCTCTGTACATCTACTTTTTGTATTCTAATTTTGGATTCTCTTTAATGACAGGGTCTGCATGATTAGAGTTGTATATACCACAGAATGCTGATCTCTCTGTTCACTAATTTTATTGAATGAAATGGTGGAGCAACTTTTAGAAAATTAGCAATTTATAAATTCTAAAAATAGGCATTAGCCTTTCTTCTGTTCTCATTTTTTTATTTATAATTTGTTGCTAGATGCACATTTCATGAGGACAGAGACCACACATATATTTTGCTGACCATTTTTTTCCCCTATGCACCAGGCTTGGACTGTAGAAAAGTGTTCAGTAAATATTTATTCAATGCATTAATAGTCATGCTTCTCTTTAACAGAAGAACTATTTCATCAGCAAATTTTTCTCTGGAAGCAGAGCATGACTTCCTTCAAAACTGTAATTGCTCTCTCTCATAGGCAAAAAAAATAAATTGCATCTAATAATGATAAGTAATAGCAGTTCTTTTTAAAGAAATGTTTCTAACCTATAGACCTCGCTAAAACCAACCTAGGAAGATGATCTTTATTTACAAAACATGAAAACCAGAGATGGAGAGAATCAAGGAAACAAAGAGAGGGAAGCAGGGGGAAAGAGAAAAAAAATTAGGTTATTAATAGGACTTACCAGTGCATTTTGCATACACATATTTTCAGAAACCTCTTCTTTTCTTTTCTTTTCTTTTTTTTTTAGAAACCTCTTTATTAAAAAAAAAAAGAAACCTCTTTATTTTCTAAAGAGAAATCTACCAACACAAAGTTGGGGATGACTATATGTAAATAAGAAAATTTGTATATGAATTATAGATTTAGTATTATTACTTTACAATAACATTTTTATATATATCGTAGCTTTTTTAGTGTCAAAATTCCAGGTACAAGTTACTGTCAGTCACAGACTTCACTGGCTATTTTTGACAATGTCATATATACTGAGGTCCAAAACAGACAGGTAGACATACACACATACACACACAAACCCCAAAAGTACTTTTTATAATTCCATTTCAAATTAAAACTAGTGTATTCCTGGGGATCCCTGGGTGGCACAGTGGTTTTGCGCCTGCCTTTGGCCCAGGGCGCAATCCTGGAGACCCGGGATCGAATCCCACATCGGGCTCCTGGTGCATGGAGCCTGCTTCTCCCTCTGCCTATGTCTCTGCCTCTCTCTCTCTCTCTCTCTCTCTCTCTCTCTGTGACTATCATAAAAAAAGAACAACAACAAAAAAAAACCCACCTAGTGTATTCCTGAATGCCTTCTTGTTGATATTTTTTACTTTTTTTCATTATATTTTACATCATAGGTGTCCAAAATAGCTTGACTTTAAGCTACTTGATTTTTTTTTATTTTTACTTATAAACTTAAATTCATTGCCTCATGTTCACTAATTACCAGACACACCATCACACACACACACAGCCCTTCCAAATGCCTCCAAATTTCCTTTATACATTTTATGTAAATAGATGCAGGTCTTGCACAGTAAAAAGTGAATTTGTTTGCATCCAGTTTGGTCAGGGCATACAATGACAGTGGCTCACTTTTGAAAGCACTGCCAATTCCTACTTCTAAACTAAGGTTTCCCTCATCCCCTTTTTAATTCTTATATCCTCTTTTCTCTGGCCTCCTCACTCTCCCCACTAGCCCCTCTGTGGTTAAGCAGCTTTCCTTTGGAGTTGTAACTTGCAAATACTATACCTCTGTGCTTGAATTTATTACACTCTTGCTAATCTTTTCTGCCACTTTAATCATAAGCTCCTTGTGGTTAGCAGCTACAGTCTCACCCAGAACTTGTATCTATATTTCTATCATGGCAAGTGATAAACTACTACCTATTGGCTGCGAATATTCTGAGCTATCATTACATTTCCTAATCTCAGCATTTTTTCACTTCCAAATCATTCTCAGTGTGATGCTTCACATACGAAAATCAATGAATAAATAATGCCAGCTGATGGACAACTCTGAGAATGGTGTGGAGGAATAAGAGATGAAATTCTAACTTGTTCATTTATCTTCCTGTTACTAGCACAGGTAATTTGGAATCCAAAATAAAATGTCTTTAATATCTGTAAGTATACAATAATTCTCATCAGTAAATAGAAAATTATGAGCTGCATAGACACTACCTGAAGATTTATCTAACTAAGAAATAACTGGTAAAAATATCTAATTCTCAGTAGACTTTTAAGATTGATTTTGCCTTAACATTAGTGCCCTGCAAAATTCCATATTTTAGTTCCTAAGATCACACGATGCAGTGGAATTTCAGTTCTACTTTATTTTAACTAAATATTTTTTTTTATTTTAACTAAATATTTAGTTGAAGAATATTAACAAGTAGTTTTATAACTTGTAGCTAAATTTAGCTAAATTAAACATTATATAAAAACACCAATTGAGAATATGTGGGGTATTACATTTATCATTATGATTGAAGGCCTGGAACCAATATAAAGAAAACTCTGCCATAGTACATATAGTCATGGTAATAGTACCTGATGGATACATATCTTTATAGATGCCCAGTGGTATGTCTTTCTGAAGGAAAAAAAAACTGAATTGAAGTCTCATCCACACAGAATAGTTACATTTTATTGGAATATATAAGTTTTTTTAAAAATGGAATAGATAGAACAGGTATTAATCAATAAACTTAAGTGCAACATGCAATAATGTGATCTAGTTAACTTTTTATTTGGGCATTTGTGCTTATATAAGCATTAGGAAGTCTGACCTGACTTCTTGAAATAGTTTTTAAATGCAGATGAAAAGTTAGGAAAGCAAATCTAAATTGAGCAAAGAAGGAATTATTCTTCGTAATAGTTTCATAAAATCATTAAAGGCTAAAATTTTGGTGTTACCCACCCCATGACAAGTTCATGAAAAATATTATGAGACATACAATGGCCCTGAATATCCCCAATTTCAATACTGAATTCAATGCCCTAAATGTTCTTGAACTTTTCATTCTTAGAGCCCTTGGGAAAAACTAAGCACATTTTCTATTTTTCATAAATCTCTCTTTTTATATTTGTCACAGCAGGCAAACACTGTCCAGGGGTTAGGACAAGGTTTGTTCTAGAATGTCAATACAGGAAGAGTTAGGGTCTAAAGTTTTTGAAAGGAGTGCTCAGGGGACTCGTTATGAAGCTGCATTTGCACAGACAGCCTGTTGAGTTTTTAAAAGTTTTGTAGTGAGATAATTGTAGCTTCATGTGTAGTTGTGAGAAAGCACAAAGAAATCCCATGTACCTAATACTCATTTTCTCCTAAAATGAAAAATTTTAGAACAATATCATAACCCAGATATGGACAGTGATACAACCCACTTATCTTATTCAGATTCCCCACTTTGTACTCATTTGTAGGGATGTACTGTGAGTGTGCACTCCTGCAATTTTGTCACACATGTGTAGGTTTATGATCTACCACCACAGTCTCATATATTTTTTTTATTGTATTGCATGGTACAGTATGTAAAAACAGCAAAAGATGCTGAGTTTTTTAAATGTATGCCCTAAATACATATGAGAAGATGTAAATTTTTCACATCAAGGAATTGTACTGTTACTATTCTGATTTGGGATCACTGTAGAGGTGCTGATGACAATTTTAATAGCACTAAATCCACCTTCTTACTACTAACCTTCCCCAACATGCTTTCAACACTGAAGGCATCTGGACTTAGCCTTGCATTAGATATTGTGAAACCATCACTTCATTGCCTCAAGCACATGTTCCATTTTTAGACTTCTTTTCTCATTTGACATGTTCCTCCACAAAGATTATTCAAAAAATTAATATTTTATATTGAAGTCAAGTGATGCTAATCACAACATAAACCCTCCTCATCAAATTGTGAGTAAAATAAAATGCCTAGTTTCGTATTAGCTTCTACTGCAATGCAGCTGCCACTCAGTTTAAAGAGCTGGGAGGAAAACTGATTCTTAGCTACTGTCTTCGGTGACTGAGAAGTCTGGGGTGGCACTGATTTCATTTTATATTTTATGCTGTGAGGGTGGCATTGCTAAATAGGGAGGGCCTATATTAGACTCAGAGAGAGACCACAAAGTCACAAAGAGCCTCGACCTAATTTGGAGTGAGAGGATGGGGAGAGTGAGCTGGGAACTCCACAAACCTGAAAGCAACCAGATTTGCCTGAGTTACCCTACAAATGAGCACGCACTATGAAGAAGAAGCTAATGGGAAAATATGATCAGGTGAGCACAAACAATCCCACCACTGGAAAGAGTTCGAATGTCAAGTGCATCCTTCCCTGAGATCCACATAGAAAAGATGGCAGTGTCACCAAAGTTATCATGAGAGGGTTGCATTTTCTGATAGTGGCTTTTTACTACGAATATTTCAATGCAGAAAGGGTGTTTTCTACTCCAAGTTATTTGCTTTATTTCCCCTCTTGAAATGTTTTCCCATGAGTTTTGAAAATAGGTCTTATTCTTCTTTATGGCCCCTGTAGGTTTTAGACTACCTAATTGTAGGTAATAAATATTCAATAAATACTTAATAGAAATGAATTGTGCCTAAGTTTAATATTTCCAGAAGAAAACCCATGCACATATTTTTGAAAGAAGAAAAGGAGATTTCCAAAACAGACCTGCAAATTATAAATTGAGAGATAAAAATTCCCTAAAGTACTGGGTTGGGTCTAATTTTTAATTTTGGTTCTATTGTTTATGGATAGATAGCATCCATTCTTCCTATAAATGCTCCAAACCCATACCGATGTACTAAGGTAGTCACAGGAATTCTCCTTTGATATGTTTAGAAAATAAGAGAATTTCAAAATGATCTTACATTAATTCAGCATATTGGTGGTAATTAATTATGGCCTGAGAATATAATTATTTTTAGGGTTACTTGATTGACTTGGAGAACTGTATTTTTTTCCTAGAAATAAAACTTAGAGAAACAATTTACAAGAAAATTGACTCACCAATTTCTCCATTAGATGCTGGAAGAGACAGCTACAGAGTACTGAGATAAATGACATATGCCCCATCTCCTACACCATCTAGAACACTACTGGGCCCAAATATTTATTAATGAAAATAATGACAAAGAATTAAATGTAACTTAATGAAGTCTCAAGAAAAGTCTTAGAATGTGGCCATACACGTAACAAAATTACCTTAGTTGAGGGTCATAAAATCTTGAAAATGTAGCAATTCTTTCATTTAAATAAAAATTTTGGAGGAGAATATTATATGTAGAAACAAATCAACAGAATTAGGGATTTGGGAATTGAGGTTTAGCCTTCCCATATATATTTGACATCTATAAAACAGAAACACAAAAATTTAAGAGTAGGTGTTGTATAAAGGTAGTAATTTTTGTCTGTTTTGAGAAATGGTCATGCTACTTGAATCTTACTATGTGGCTGGCACACAGTAAGCATTTAAAAGAATATTTAATGGAAGGATTGATTCATGGCTTTAGAAAATGTTTGGTTCTTCTCACAGTATAGGGATAGAGGGGACATACATCCATATCATAAAAGCCATGTAAAAAAGCCCACAGTGAATATCATTCTCAGTGGGGAAAAACTGAGTGCTTTCCCCCTAAGGTCAGGAACATGATAGGGATGTCCACTATCCCCACTGTTGTTCAACATAGTACTAGAAGCCTTAGCTTCCACAGACTACAAAAAGAAATAAAAGGCACCCAAATCAGCAAAGAAGTCCAACTCTTACTCTTCATAGAGGACATGATATTCTATGCAGAAAACCCAAAGACTCCACCCCAAAATTGCTAGAACTCATACAAGAATTCAGCAATGTGGCAGGATATAAAATCAATGCACAGAAATTAATTGCATTCCTATGCAGTAACAATGAGACAGAAGAAAGAGAAACTAGGGAATTGATCCCATTTACAATTGCACCAAAAAACATAAGATACCTAGGAACAAACCTAACCAAAGAGGCAAAGTATCTGTACTCTGAAAACCAGAGAACATTTGTGAAAAAAAAAAATGAGGAAGACATAAAGAAATGGAAAAATGTTACATGCTCATGGATCGGAAGAACAAATATTGTTAAAATGTCTATGCTACCTAGACCAATCTATACATTCAGTGCAATCCCTATCAAAATCCCATCAACTTTTTTCACAAAGCTGGAACAAATAATCAAAATTTGTATGGAGCCAGAAAAGACCCCAATAGCCAAAGGAATGTTGTAAAAGAAAACCAAAGCTGGTGGCATCACAATTCCCAACTTCAAGTTATATTACAAAGGTGTAATCACCAAGATATATAGAACTGGCACAAAAACAAACATAGATCAATGGAACAGAATAGAGAACCCAGAAATGGGCCTTTAACTCTATGGTCAACTAATCTTGACAAAGCAGGAAAGAATATCCAATGAAAAAAAGACAGTCTCTTCAACAAACGGTGTTGGGAAAATTGGACAGCCACATGCAGAAGAATGAAACTGGACCATTTTCTTATACCATACATAAAAATAGACTCACAAAGGATGAAAGATCTAAATGTGAGGTGGGAATCCATCAAAATCCTAAAGAAGAACACAGGCAGCACCCTCTATGACCTGCTATAGCAACTTCTTGCTAGACATGTCAGACATCTCCAAAGGCAAGGAAAACAAAGGCAAAAATGAACTATTGGGACTTCATCAAGATAAAAAGATTTTGCACAGCAAGGGAAATAGCCAACAAAACCAAGAGAGAAACGACAGAATGGGAGAAGATATTTACAAATGTCCTATCAGAAAAAGGGCTAGTATCCAAAAATCTACAAAGAATTTATCAAACTCAACACCCAAAAAACAAACAATCCAATCAAGGAGTGGGTAGGAGACATGAACAGACCTTTCTCCAAATAAGACACACAAATGGCCAATGAACACATGGAAAATATATTTAAGATCATTTGGCATCAGGGAAATACAAATCAAAACCACAATGAGATACCACCTGACACCTGTCAGAATGGCTAAAATTAGTAAGTCAGGAAAGGACAGATTTTGCTGAGGATGCAGTGAAGGGGCAACCCTCTTACACTGTTGGTGGGAATGCAAACTGTGAGGGCCACTCGGGAAAACAGTATGGAGATTTCTCAAAAAGTTGAAAATAGAGCTACCCTACGACCCAGCAATTGCACTACTAGGTATTTACCCCAAAGACGCAAATGTAATGATCCGAAGGGGCACCTGCATCCCAAAGTTTACGGCAATGATGTCCACAATAGCCAACGATGGAAAGAGTCCAGATGTTTATTGACAGATGAATGGATAAAGAAGATGTGGTCTATATATACAGTGGAATATTATTCAGCTATCAAAAATAGAAATCTTGCCATTTGCAATGACATGGATGGAAGTAGAGGGTATTATACCAAGTGAAATAAGTCAATTAGAGAAAGATAATTATCACATGGTTTCACTCATATGTGAAATTTCAGAAACAAAACAGAGGATCACAGGGGAAGGGAGGGAAAAATAAAACAAGATGAAATCAGAGAGAGAGAGATAAACCATAAGAGACTCTTAATCATAGGAAACAAACAGAGGGTAGCTGGAGGGGTGGCGGTGTGGGGGGATGGGGCCACTGGGTGATGGACGTTAAGGAGGCCACATGATGTAAGGAGGCCACATGATGTAATGAGCGCTGGGTGTTACGTAAGATTGATGAATCACTGACCACTACCTCTGAAACTAGTAATACACTATATGTTAATTAATTTAATTAATTAATTAATTTTTTTATTTATGATAGTCACACACACAGAGAGAGAGAGAGAGGCAGAGACATAGGCAAAGGGAGAAGCAGGCTCCATACACCGGGAGCCCGACGTGGGATTTGATCCCGGGCCCCCAGGATCGCGCCCTGGGCCAAAGGCAGGCGCCAAACCGCTAAGCCACCCAGGGATCCAATTAATTGAATTTAAATTTAAAAAATAAAAATGGTTGATGGACATATGTTTACTTGACCTACAATTTTCAGTTGAACATAGCAGCATATTTTACCTGTGCATGCTAAAGTCTTGTTAATAACTAGTCCAAATAATAATCAGTACTCATATTACTACTCCCAGTTTTACGGATAACATATTCACCTCTTTAAAAATCAGAGAAATTAAAAGTGGCTATATTTCATCTTGCCATCAGATATGCAAGCGATATGAAGGACAGATTTGTAGCTCAATAAAAGAAAACTAAAGGGTTGAATTTAATTATTGTTTACAACAGAAAAAATATGTGCTAAGTTCTCAAGAATTTTATGTGATAATCTTTTTAGCTGCAAAGGGAACCAATAAAGAGAAGTGGGTTTAACATTAAATAGCATTTGGGGGAAATCACAAGTGAGAATGTCATGACTGTGAGGAAAAAACGATTGCAAGAGCCTCTCGAGTTCTCTTGAGTGTGCCGAGGACAGAGTGTGCAGATGCCTGTCCTGGGCAATAAGGCATTCGTCTAAGAATGGTGAAAACAAACTGGGTTATATTTAAGAGCTGGAACATAGTACTGATTTACCCAAGAACATACAGTTATTTAGAGGCAGACCCAAGACTATGAACCAAGTATTACAGGTATTATAAACTAGACACACTTTGAAACATGGCTTAGGCCATGGTGGGCAATGACATCTTAAGGGGAAAAAAATGCTGTGAACATACTGAAATTTCATTCTAGTATATCATTATGGAGAGGTGGCTTTTCTGATAAAAACAACCATAAATGAATAAGATTCTATTTGGCAACATACAATATAGATCACAGTAATTCAATATTGTTAATATCCAGGACATTTTGTCTGATCTTCAAAAAGTTTTTTCAGCTACAAAGCTAACGGATTTCTCAATATAAATTGCAAATTTGGTTTAAATATTGGTTTTATATATAGCTAACAAATTCTGACCCTAAAAATAGGCTATAAAAATAATTACATAGCAGATGGAAGAAAAGATAAAATAGGATAAAATAAAGATAGCAAAAAGGAAAGAGAGAAGGGGAATGCCACTAGTAAAGTTAACATACAAACAGTCTAAATAGTTCTCAGATCACACTTTGGGCTCTGATAAGAAAAAAATAAAAATATATTATATTTTTAGGGTTGCCTTTATGTCTAAAATACTTATATAAGTACTTCCTCAGGAACACCTCCAGTAACTTTGAGTATCCCAACTTGAATCCTATGGGTTCAAATTGGCTTAGTCGCCACAGTGGCCATCATAACTGAACCCATGTAGCCTCCTAACTTCATCACCTGTCACTCACTTTCAGAAACCCTATGGTCCAATCAGTACAAACTTTGGTTCTTTCCCTAAGAAATGCATATTTTTGTACATATTGAATCACTCCCTTAATTTCTTTCATCTCTCCTTTTTCTCTGAGCCCACGTTTTTTTTTTTTCCCCACTGTTTATTCATTTGATACATTTCACTGTCCATCCTCATCCCCAACCTTTTAACTTGTTAACTTAGCTTTTAAAACTCACTTGTATATCAAAGGCTGAGAAGCCTTCTCTACACTGCCCACTGGGTCTCTCTTAGTAGCAAGGGTTTGCTCCTAACATAGACTTAAAATGGAGTACCTCAATTGCTTCCTTGTCTGCCCATTTCTACGATAAATGCATATTTACTGAAATCAGAGACTACATCATGTTAACTCTTGTATCTTACCACCTAGCACAACACCTGGCATATAGTAATAGTCATCAAATGTGAAAAGGCTGAGTCAATAGCCAAAATTTATTGACACCTCCTACATACCAAATATTGTAATGAGTATATTATGTTCAAGGTTTACAGAATTTAGAAATTATTTTCCCACAAGATAAAATTTTAAACTTTAAGATCCAGAACAGATGTTCCAGTCTCGTGAATCTCCAATTGTCAAGTGTTATGTAAAAACTAAGATAATGATACACAAAATATTACATTAAAATTATCATCAGTATCTCTCTCATTGTACTCTGTATGCTTTAGGTCTCTGATTTCCTGCTCCTTATCTTGATCTCAAGTAACCAATGACGGCTGGAGCCCAGTAATGCTTGTTGAATGAAACCCATGGAATTGACATAATTGTAGTTCTCCTTTCCTTCTCTTAAGTATATGGAAAGGAAAAGTCTACCCAGTGCACTGTACTAATATGTTCTTGAAAATGTCTGATTTCAACTTTTGGCCACAAAAGCGAGGAAAGTGAGAAGTTATGTGTTGGATGGAGTCTGCATAGAAAAAACTTCCCCATCCATTCCCCAAATTAATGGCTTCAAAGACCTGCTGCACTAAGAAAGTTCTACTTTTGTTCAAGGCAAGCCAACAATTATCTTTTAAACTCAATATGCTAAAAAGGGAAAATACCAAGTTGTTTGGATGACCATATGTTCCTACATTTCTAGGTCAGTCTTGATCAAATAGTCTCTTCCACGTACCCCATAAATACACTTGTATTCGTCAGCCCGTCTGTCCTGGTTTTGTTGGTTTGGAAAATGTGGTCACTGTAAATGTTCTATTTATTTCCCACCAACCATCCAAAATTTCTCTTTTATGTTTAACAATTTTAAAATTATCTTAGCTGTCTTTCTGAAAAAAAAAAAAAAAAGTAAGGAACAAATGGGCAGCTATTGGCAGAAAAGATGAATATGATGAACTATTCTTATTTCAACATCAAATGACTTGGAAATATGCAGGTGGTGGAGCAAGAAAGACAAAATTTCCCTCTATTGGATAAAGGGCTTTCTTTGACATAAGGTTGGAAAACCAAAATAAATGGGCCATCTTGGTAAGTACATGGTCAGTATCAATAATGTCATTGTAGTTTGGTTGGTTACATAAAATGCTTCAACTGTAGTATACCTATGTGAATGTGGTGGAACTATGAAAGAAAGTTCTGAATGTCGGCACCATATACAAATGAAAAGGTCAATGTGTCAAACTAAAGTAATAAGTGAGGATGTCTGGAACATTCTTGGGTCTGGTGTAAAGGCACAGATTCAGTCACTTCAGCTCTGCTCTTTGTTTCTCAAACTCGCTTAATGTGCAAACTTTAAAAGAAAAAAAAACCCACAAAGATCCCCAAGAATAAATTTATATACATCACCCTCCCTCCACGCATTCTGAGCATTCCAGTTTGAGAAATAGTGGGATAGTAGTGAAGCGCATGGATGCCATATCAGATATAGAACCAAGTTCTCAGTGCCACTTAGTAAATGGATGGTTGTAAGCAAGTTAACTCTCTAAGCCTTAGTTTCTTTGGGTATAAGACTACAATTAAAAACAAAACAATCAAACTGTCCCTAATTGAAATAAGCCAGTCACAAATAGCAAATAAAGTATGATTCCATTTACACAAGCTATCTAAAAAAGTAAACTTCTGGAAACAGAAAGCACGGTGGTGGCTACCAGGGGCTGAGGAGGGGGAAATTCAGAGTTGTTTAGGAATGCAAACTTTAAGTTTTGTAAGATGAAAAAGTTCTGGAGATCTGTTTCACAACAATGTGAATATACTTTACTGAACTGTAAACTTAAAAACAATGTGAATATACTTTACTGAACTGTAAACTTAAAAACGGTTAAAATGATAAATTTTGCTATATGTTTTCATTTTTAACAACAACAACAACAACAACAATAATAATAATAATAATAATAATAAACTATCCAATGGGACTATAAGTGAAGTTTAAATATTTAAAAAATCAGTGTGAAGCACATTAACCAGGACCTGGCATTGCCAGTGTTCTTTATAAATAGAAGTTTCTGGTTTTTTTCAATGAAAATTATCAAAAGTATAGAGAAATTTCTACTGACTCCGTGAATGATTTTCTTTCTCAATCACTGCGTCAGCTGGCCGTTGATGGAAATCAGTCCAGAGAATCACCGTAGTCACTCACATGGTTCATTTATGCTACAGTTAGTGATTAACATGACCCGTCTTTTAGTAAAATGATTTAAGTGTTAACCCGGTAAAGTGCCAGTCTCCTGAAAGGGGTCAATCGCTCCTATTTGGTGGCATTCACCCAGGCATTCTGGAAGGCAACAACAATTTCTAAATGCCTACTGAGAGCAGAGCCACACAGATTTGCTTTCACTGCAGAAAATGGGCTGGTGACATGTGTGCTATTTGAGGGCAAGCAGCCAAGGTCCTTCTTCAACTGACCCCCACCCTTACCTCTCTGATCCATCTCCTCTCACTCACGTTGCTCCAGCCAGACTGGCCTTTTTTGCTGTTTCTGGAACACCCCCAGATCTGTTCATCCCTCAGAGTGTTTGCACTTACTTACTCTTCATTCCTCTCAGAAGGTTCTTCCTCAGTGGAGGCACAGGGAATCACTCATTTACCTTCTTCAGGATTTGGTCTCTTGTGAACTTCTCATTCTAAAAATTCTGTGACCATCTTATGTGCAATTGCTATTTTCCTCCTCTCCTGCCCAGTGACATCTTACTTGATTTTTCTCAAAAACACACACCATTCAGGGATTATTTGTTTTTAAAATCTGTTTAGTGTCTGTGTCCCTCCAGTACAATATAAGCTCCACACAAAGGTAGATTCTTTTTTCCTTTATTCACTACTATATTTCCCACCTAAAAGTGTCTGATACATAGTATGCACATATTTGAATTTTTTGGACAGATGAATATATTTGTCAAAGCCTATTCAATACAAAAAAATCAGTTATGGCCTAACTTAAAAGGCTCTCACAAAGGAATAGGAAACATTACTTAGGGATCCCATAGCACTTTCCTACTGAAAGTTATTTCGTTTTAACCTCAAATTCTTTCCACTCCAGTGAAAGTGAGAGTTCTAATATCTGTTTTACTACCATTTCCCTAGTTGGAAGGTGTTGGCACACAGAGAAGCTGGCCCTAACAATTAATGAAAACAACTTGCATATTTAGAGGAATAAGTAGATACTTAATAAAATGTCAAAGATGTATTAATATATTTAATATAAATCACCTCTTATGGTAATCAGCTTTCTGAAAATATACTTTGGAGTCCTGGCTTATGCTTGAAAAGCAAATATTTAGAAATATCATTATTTTTTAAAGATTTTATTTATTTTTCATGAGAGACACAGAGAAAGAGAAAGGCAGAGACATGGGCAGAGGGAGAAGCAGGCTCCATGCAGGGAGCCCGACGTGGGACTTGATCCTGGGACTCCAGGATCATGCCCTGAACCAAAGGCAGATACTCAACCACTAAGCCACCCAGGCATCCCTATAAATATCATTATTATACTTGCAAGGGGTACCAATAAATTGCTTCTGCTCTGCATTAGGAGAAGGAACTTATTAACAAAATTAGAGAGAGTGTTGAATCAATTTACAACAGTGAGATCTGCAATCTGAGTTCCAGGGCCAATTTTGTCTCCATCCAGCTTCCTGACCTCAGGTGAGATATAATCTCTCCATCTCTGGCTACAAAGATGGGGTTGCACTACAAAAATGTCTTGGCTCCTTTGAGCCACACCTGCCTCACTGCTGACATGAGCATAACATTCCCTGTTTTAACTATTTCACAAATTTGCCTTTTAACTTCGAAGATTGGGACTCATACCAGAGGGATGTGTGGGATGATGCTAGGTGGCTCAAAACTGCATTTAATTTCCCAGTTATATTTATTTTAATGTGTACTTGAAAGAAAAAAAAAAGTGTAACTAGCATATCAAAGTTGTAATTTTATGGATAATATCAGTTAGCGTGAGATTAATTTCAAAAGTAAATTAAGTTTAATTGTAAAATACTAGGCAAATAACAATATAAGCAAGCTATAAAGATGGTATGCAAACAACTAAGGCTTGGGAGAGTCTTATGATATGTGGTTGTCCTTCTCAAAGTTATCAATGCCAAGTACCATAAGATGGTATTAGTATTAAATAAGTATAAATAAAATAAAGTATTATAGTGATTATTCTAGTAAAAGTTATCTCTCCCTCCAATGCTTGTTATGTTTTTGGCACTCAATAAAAGTTAGACCTTTCACCTGTAAGCAAAATTCCCTACAAACAAACCTTCTGGAAGCTGAGCATATCATGTTGCCTGCTCCCTCACTTCACCTATCCACACCATAAATACAGTTCTGTTATCCTAGACCATGCTCTAGGAGAGTTAAAATTTCAAATATGGCAACATGAAATCAAGAAACTCTTTTTCTTTCTTTCTTTCTTTCTTTTTTCTTTTTTTTTTGAAAAACCAACAGGCACATGAGGAGGCTGCTCTTTTACACATTCCTCATGTCTCACTATGCAGTGCTATAGAAAAACAGAATTAGAGCCATATGGATCAGTATCAAATAATAACAATAACATTGTTAAACTCAAATAATAACTATGATATTGGGTCTTTCACAGAAAGGACTCAAAGAATCTGAATCTCATGAAACCATGTTTTAAAGGGAAGTGTGCAGAATATGCATAGTGTGCATGTGGATGGGACCATGTGGGAGACATGCTGTAGGAGCCCTGGCCGGCTTGCCGGGAGACTTGCTCACTCGCTCCTGGACTGGTGTGCAATGGTGAAAGCGTGCCATCCTTCAGACACAATGTCTTCATTTTAAACTGTTCTCCTTTACTTACTAGCTCTTCTAAGTTTACTTTGCTACCTATTATCTCTCTTAACTCTCTCAGATTAATTAAAAATTAATTCTATCTTTTCTAAAAATAGGCAGGGATCTAACTTGTTGGCTTTCTAGGCATGCATCTCACCTATTAGACTATAAACACTAAGGAGAGTCAGAAACCATTCAGTTTTATTCACTGTCACACCCACAGTATCCTGGCACATCACAATTTATTCATAAATACTTGAATGGAATGAATGGCTACACAAATGTTTAAATGCATGTATGGGGTACCTGTTATGTGCCAATGCTGAATAAAGTTCATTGTTGCTCAAGTATTAAGCACAGTGAAATAAATGAAAACACATTGTAAGCTTTGGAGCCCCTTGTAACTGTACGATATTATAAATACATTTTTAGATAGCTTTTTTGTATTCATTTTTTAACATTAGTTACAGGCAGCTTTAAATCAGAGGCATTAGATACATTCTCAACTGAAGATTTTGTCAAGATTGCATTTGCTTTTTCAAAACCTTGAATTTTATGCTGCTGTGGTCATATAATGTGCTTGTACAATAATACATGTTCTGTTTCATGGCTCTATTAAGCACTGGTTCTTCATAATATCGCCTATGAACTATTTTCTGCAATGCCATTGTATCTATGGAACAATCCAGACTATTCTACTAGTATACACAACTTTCTCTGTAATCTGAATACTTTTACATTCCTCGCCAGTGACAGCATGGGACATTCTCTGGCATTCCCTTGGTCAACTAGCATTAGCTCACCAAACACTTTCAGCAATTGTCTCACTAAATTCTCTAAATACTCCAACTCCCTCTCCAGAATAGAGAATGTTCTGTACCAAACATGGTCTTCTCCACTGAGTCCTCTGTTTTGGGTAAACAGTTCTGAGATGATGGATGACAAAATATGTACAAATACTAGGGATCAGTGTGCTGAAAAGAGCAGAGAAAGAGGCCACAGCATTTCAGCAGGTCAGCTAACAGTCTGGTGAGGAGACGACATTATGTAGAGCCAGCTCTTTGAGGTCAGAAACTGAAGTTTGTTGAACATTTTATCTCTGGTTCTAAGCTTGATTTCTTGTATAAAGTGGGGACATAATAAATGCGTGATGAGAGTATAAAGGGAAAAGAATAGATACATAAAGTAAGAAGGGCTGTTTAGTATAGAGTCTGGAGCTGTCTCTCTTTCCATAAATAGGACAGTCAAGGAAGGTTCTATCATATATATATATATATATATATATATAGTCAGGCCTTTAATGAAGGACGGATGATGATCTGCAGAAAGGCGGAAAACTAGGACAAAAGATGACAGTGACACAAGAAATGTAGGTCCAGGTCTAGGGAAGTTCTGGGTTATCTGATTTTAATCATCACGATGCCTATGATTCTTTGCTCCTTGATGTGTCTTTCACCAAATCTTATTCCAGTTTCTGTCCCTGCTCTTCTGATTCTCTCTTACACTCAACGGTTCTTCCCAAAGGGGCTGACTACAGCAAGGTCTCTGTGGGCTGGGGAGGAGGGTGCCTGTCAGGCGGGAGAATGCATCTTTCTCATCCCTCAGCAGATGCACCAAAGCTAAGCGGGGAAGTGTGCCCCAATCTGCATGTTAAGTAGGAGTCAAGCACCCTTCAGTGAAGATTCAGGCTTGGCTTCTTTCCCTTGGCTATTAAGCTCCATTTCCACAGAATAACTACATGTCTGAGGCTTCTAAAACCCTTTGTGTGGATCTCAAACAGTTATTGTGCTGGATCCAAATTTCTACCTTGGTTAAGCAAGCCCAAATCCTTTCCAGCCATGCCCCTGGCAGCAAACTCCAAGAACACATTAATGAAGGAAGGGATAAAAATAAAATCTACTGCTTAGGGATAACTTAGTCTGTGCCCATCACTGTGCTAGACTCTGAAGGCAGCATCTCATTTAATCCTTACCAGAAGCCCTGTCTGCTAGCGGCTATGATAACTCTTATTAACTGTATTTGCAGATGAAGTAAAGAAACTTGTTCAAGTTACACAAATAGTAAGTATTAAAGCCTGATTTAAAACCCCATTAGTCAACTTCCAGAGTTTGCAAGGGCAAATGACACTAGAAACATACAGACAGGCTTCATAATGATGCAAGCCATCAATCCAGCACAGAAACTGGCACCTGCTACAGTCTGTGCACCCCAGAAGGAAGAGAGTAATTGGTCATGCATTTTCATGCACTTAGGTAGCAAGTAGATGAGCTGAGAAAGCATCTGTGAGGAGAGACAGAGGTTCCAAAGTAACAACACAGGGGGATTCTTTGGGCTTGTAATGGCAACAGAATTAGAAGAGACAACTTTGGAAAGAGAGCTTGCTCTTGGTTCAAGGAGCAAAGGGCAAGAAGACAGCCAAGACTCCTTTAGATTTTCTCTATAACCAGGGCAGAGAGGATTATAGGCTTCAGACCATGGACACTGTCCACCTATAAAGACTGCATAATCCGTTGTGGTGAGCTTGACCCGTTTGATGTTTGTTTTTCTTTAAGGCACCTAGTTCAATGGAAAGGATGCTCATAGTGAGGAACACCTGTGTGTGGCATATGCATGGTCTCACAAGGATTTAAAACAAAATCTTGGGGGAAAACCAATTTATCCAAGTGCAGAGGACAAAACTGGCATCGAAACACAATGGCGGGAAGCTTGTCATGAAGATCGGGAAGCAGAGCACTTTCTTAGAGCACTTTATTTAGGAAGGCATCCTAGCCAAATGGGCCAAAATCAATGTAGTGATCAATAATAATTGCCAGTCCTAAACAGCCCATGGCCTGGGCCAAATGAGCACATTCTTCTCCTCCCCCTCCACCTGGATGCCCTATCCTCAGTCACTTCAAAATGAAATTCTCCAAGAGCAGAATGTTTGTGCAGTTCATCTAAACGGAATCATCAGTTTAAAAGATCAAGTGTTATTTCTTGTGAATCTTATCAACTTAAGCACGATCAGGTGAACAATCACAGTGATAGAATAACTAAGGTGATCCATTTCATGTGAATACATAGGAAATGTTTAAAATACATTTTCTTATCCCAATCAGTCCCCTTCTGCCTTAGTAATTCTGCACTGACAAGGGGATTGGACAAGAGCCCCCAGAGCCCATGTCATCTAGCCCCAGTGGAGCCTAGTATGATGTACTTACAGGGCACTGGATTAATAAGTACATTTCTCCCATATTTTCCTAATCTTGAAAATGACACAACTTGTGCAGCATAAAAAATATGGCAAGACACTCAACGTTTGTCTTAAATACTGTCAATTTTAAAAACCACAACTCACAAAATAAAAAGATTTAGATGGGGGAAAGGAAAACATTTTATGATCAAATAGACCCAAATACAATGTTTTTCTTTGGGGGTAGATCTGAT
This sequence comes from Canis aureus, assembly GCF_053574225.1. Taxonomy (NCBI): domain Eukaryota; kingdom Metazoa; phylum Chordata; class Mammalia; order Carnivora; family Canidae; genus Canis; species Canis aureus. The sequence continues at coordinate 55,048,118 of NC_135621.1, forward strand.
CCCCCTGATCAGTGGTTCTAACAGAACAGATTTTGTGTATTAAGAGCAAAATGCAATTTTATTTGTTGCTTGCAGAGAGGAAAGCAACCAAAATTCTCTTGACTTATTTAGAAACATCTTCATGTTTTGGCCATGCTTTAGAGACAAGAAATGTTTTAAATGGCAAGTGATAGTTATTCTTATATCCAGCCCATCTAGGCTGTTTAAAACGAGTTATTGGATGAAACATATGTTAAAAGCATTAAAGAAAAGTAGGGGGGGGGAAAGAAAAGTAGGTATTATCATACCCTTTAAGTTGTCTGACAGTGATCCCCTTGGCATCCCGCCCACAGAAAGGTATTTAAAAAAAGGTGAAAATTGTAAAAAGGAAACTTATTGATAAATAGTTATCCATTCCTTTAAAATTATCAATCTGAAACAACAACATAATTGACTATGTATCATTGATAAATAGTTATCCATTCCTTTAAAATTATCAATCTGAAACAACAACATAATTGACTATGTATCATAGCTAAAGATATTTCCAAGCTGAGTAATTATATTTGCATTTATAAAAATGTTTAGGGGCACCTGGGTGGCTCAGTGGTTGAGTGTCTGCCTTTGGCTCAGGTCATGATTCTGGGGTCCTGGGAGTGAGTCCTGCACCAGGCTCCCTGCAGGGAGCCTGCTTCTCCCTCTGCCTAGGTCTCTGAGCCTCTCTTTGTGTCTCTTATGAATAAATAAATAAATAAATAAATAAATAAAATCTTTCAAAAATAAGTTTAAACTTCCTTGATTTTGTATTACATATTTAATATTAAAGTAGATCAGGATATAGGGTCATATCTATGTAAACTGAAACTTTAATCATGTATCGATCTGTAAGTTTCTTTGTCCTCAAAAATAAAAATACACATTAGAACTGCCTGACAGTCTTCAACACCTGTAGGCATCTGTGTGGGAGAGTCATAGAACGGACCATTTGCTCCAGATCATTAAACATGGAGAAAGGCATCCTGATAACTCTATTGGATATGGTAATGTGTGCTTTGCTAAAAGAGTTTCATTAAGCCAAAAAGGAAAGCCTTCTTATGCAGAGCTGCGGCTGGAGAAATGGGGCTGAAGCAGGTCTCTTCCTACAAACTCACAGAAATAGGATAAATGGGCTGCGTATCATTTAATCACTGCAAAGCGATTCATGCTTGCGTTTAGGGTTTTTTAATTCTATTAGTCTAGCCCTACCTGAATCCTAAAAAAAAACCCCAAAAAAACGAAAAGTGCTAAACCTGGGGTTTTCTCATTTCCCTTCCCTCCACCCCTTCACCAGGAAGGGTCTTCCTCTCCCTTCTTTCCACCCTGTCTTGACAGTAGGGAAGATTCTCATACTTCTTGGGGCTAAGCTGTCTGTAATGCTCTGGATCCAATTCACTTGTTCATTTATCCAGCAGTCCATTATTCTGTGCCTATGTCCAGAAGACTCTTCAAGGGCTAGGATGGATTCTAGAAGAAATAAAGGAGGACCTTTGTTCTGAAGGAACCAATGAAACACTAATGGAATACCAGAATGGGGACACAATTTGCAAGACCAAGTTAGAAATTCTGATGTGCTAGGGAAATTAAGCATAGGGTGTATGTTTTATGAGGTCCTGGTAGACATCTGGAATAAGATATAAAGAGGACTTTGGAAGTGATGGTGAGACCCTAGTGTCCTGAGTTTAACACTTAACCAAGAAAAAAAGAACTCTTCTTAGGCTGTGATATAGTTTGACAGAAAATATGTTCTGAGTTTTGAACGTAAGAAGGAATTTGATTTCTGATTAATTTTTTTGAGATATAAGACTTTGAGGGTTTCTCAGTTGATCTCTGGACTATTTATTGTTGTTGTTATTGTTGTTGTTGCAGGGAGTGGGGCATGATCCAAATTCCTCTTATTGTGACTTATGGGCCAGAGTAAGAAGAGATTCACCCCACCCTACTCCATCCCAACCCCTGACCCCTGCCCCTACTCCAACTGAGGGAAGCACCTTAGCAAAACTGCCAGGTCAGCATTTGAGATTGCGAGTATGATTAATTCTCCCTGGCAGACACACAAAAGATTCATGGAAACAGATTAAAGAATAGCATTCATGGTGGTCCCAGTAATATTGGGAAGGCTGCGGACAATGCACATCGCTTGCTAGTCTGCCATAGGGAAGAAGGACTCCAGGGGCTGGGTATCCCAGCTATTTTCTCAAGTGAGGGCTTAGAGTTCAAACATGATTTTAACTTCCATTGCTATTATTATCTGTGTTTCTTAAGAGGTCTCCTCCTGCCTCCTACAGCATGGAGAAATGAAGGCCAAAGTGCTAAAAGAATGCAAAAGTAAACACGGGCTGTAAAATAAGAATTAACTACATACTACGGAAGCTATTATCTTTCCAGCATTTTCAATTTCTCTTTCCTAATGGCTCCCTAAAACTCTTGCAGTGATTTCCTGTAAGAAAACTAATTTTTTGAAAACATATCTATTCTTAGTGAGAATAGTACTGAGTTTTATGTTTGTTTTGATTTCACAGTTATGATCAGGAGTTAGGAACTTCCCTTTAGCATTAGGCTTCCTCCAGCAACAGCCCATCTCTTTCCTTCTGCTCATTGCCAACTTTCTTAAAAACACAAAAACAATTCACCACTTCTCTCTCTTTGCCAGCCACTTCTTCCTGAGCCTCCTGCCATCTGAGTTCATGGGACAACTGCTCTTTCAGAGTTGCCCCATTACTGTTTCTCAGATCTTCCCTCTCTGTTTTAACAGCTGTTACTGTCATTCATTGTATAGCCATGCTATTAAATATGCTTCTGTTTTTTTGGAACATCGTCTATATGCTTCTATGTTGCTATATACCATTTCAAATCATCAAAATTTTGCTATCCTCTCTCATTACACAGAAAAGTCACATTTGAAGAGGTTGTGCAATTTATCAACAGTACTAGACTCAGGACTGGAATGCAGATTTGTCCAACTACAGATAATTAACTGTCCTATTCTTCACTCTGCCTGGACTGAGATGCTGTGTAGTTGGCAATGAGCTCATCACAACTACCTGCCCTGGGCAGGTCAGAATTGCAAAGAAAAAGCTTTGTTTCAAGCAGAACAGATGGTGAGCTTTGCCAGTTCTCCTTGGGAGGAGTGCCCCACTGTCCGTCTGGCTTGGCAGCCTTCAGGGGCCTTGCCATACACAGGACACTGCAGTAGGGATTTCCCTGGTCTGTCTGGAAGAAGAATCCTGTTGGACGACTCCTCAGGTTTTTATGAGGCCTGTGAAAATGTCCTAGGACACAGTTCTAAATGAGCAGAGCCACATGGAAGGGTGTACTGTGGGGAGGGACGTGGCCTGATCTGGGTCTTTGTCCTCATATGAAAATAACTCTCTACCCATGCCACAATCCCTTAAACCTATGACTGATGTGTCAGCAGGGTTACAGTCTCTCTGATCTCTTGTAGCAGCCAAGAATCTATTTCCAAAGGTCTACGTCTTCCTCCCCAGTCATATGGGCCCCTTTCAAGCTGTCCCCTCCTGTAGGTCTTATCTGTCATTAGGTACTGCCATATACTCGGGGATACAACCCTTACCTTCTGGCCCCTTTCTTCCCCTCTTTTCTCTCCCTGACCTTATTTCCTAACATGGATACTTCTCAAAGTTCTGGTAGTTCCATTGTCCCCCCATGTCTCTTCATTCCCTTCCTGGGAATGGCATGTCCATTCTCAAAGCTTTAATACCTCTTCCATGTGAATGGCTCCTAATCTCTCTCTTGAACACTACATAGCAGCAGAGGAAGCTCTCTGCAGGTTTTAAGGCACTACAAAATAGGTTTTCTTGTTTGCTGCTCAGCAGCCAGTACACACTTGGAATACAGCTCAGTGTTGAAGAAATGTTTGTTGAGCAGCTAAATAAATGAGTCTCTTCCTGTCTCTCCTCATTACCTTACCTGATGAACATGCCCTTTCCCAAAGCTTCAATACATCCTCTATGTGAATTTGTTGAACAAATAAATGAATGAGTCTAAAGCAAAACTCATTTTTCCCCACCTTTATCCAATACTCTCTCTGCCATTGCCCTGAAACAAGCTTTAGCATAGTACTGAATTAGTTTGAATCTTCATTCAATCTATTAATAGGATGATGCCTCAGGCAAATTACTTAGCTTTCCTGAATCATCTCCCTTAAAAAAAATCACAGAGAATAATACTCTGCTTGTTTATTATGAAGATTAAATAGTATTATGACATACCTCAGTGCCAGTTACACACCTACGTATCAGCCCTTATTCCTACCTCTCCTGTTTCATTTAAAAGTACATTGACTATCTCATTTAAACCTCACAAATATTTATTTATTTATTTATTTATTTATTTATTTATTTATTTATTTATTTATACTTTTATATTTCTACTTTTTAGATGAGGTGAAGAGGAAACAGAAGGACAGAAAATGTGATCTACTTGCCCAAGTTCCCATCAAAATCAAGTCTGAGAAAGTATTACTCCAGAATCCATACAGTAAACCATCTCAGTCTTAGACTGCAAGATCACTAAAAGGTGGGATTTAGACCTTTTAAAAATGGATAAACCACAGGTCTCCAAGTCAAATGAGCCTTTAGAAAGTGGTCATTAAATACTGAAGGAATAAACAAATATTTTACTTTGTGAAATCTGACCTCCTGGTTTGATGATAAGCTATTTCAGGGTAATTTTTTTTAAGTATCCCTCATAATGCTGAGCACAATATAACCAATAAATAGCCTTTAAAAAATATTTATTTTATTTATTTGACAGAGAGAGAGTGAGTAGGGTGGGGGGAGGGACAGAGGGAGAATCTCCAACAGACTCCACGCTGAGATAGGAGCCTGATATGGAGTTCCATCTTCTGACCCTGAGATCATGACCTGAACCAAAACCAAGAGTTGGAGCCTTAACTGATTGTGCCACTCAGGCACCCCATTCCCAGTAAATATTCTTGAATTAAAGATTATGATGTAATAAGGAAAACCTGTTTGGCAATGTTTTTCCAAAGACATGAGCATAGGGGTCTTACATGACAGGGGAGTTTTAAGAGAAGGATAAATGAGAAAGACATAATTCAGAGCAAACGTGTTTCACTGCAAGTTATATAAGTCAACATCCCAGCAACCAAGTAGTAATTTCTTCATCAGAATAGAGAATAAATACATGGTTAGGAAATATGTCCTGCTAATCGGGGTCAAAGCAGTTGCACGTGATGAAAAGGAAATCGTCGGAAATGTTTTGATGTTTTCTACGGGAAGCTAAAAATGCATTATAATTCAAGTTGTGAGTAGAAATTTAATGCATTTTAAGCAGGGTGGAAAGGGTGAATAATTGTTTTGTCAGTTGGTAGGGTGGGTCTCAGGCATCACAGTAACTGTAATCCTAATTGAAGGAATGCAGGAAAGTATATCTGAAAATGGAGGGCGGTGGTGCAAAACCAAATAGAGGAAAGCAGACTGCTTACATAAGAAATTAATACTGTAATTTATCTAGATAGAATTTTAGATTAAACGAGAAACAAAACCAGTAATTTAGAAGAGATGTATGTATCTGACTCCAAAAGAAGAAAGAACTATTCAAATATAGCATGTTGTAGGAAAGCATTAAAAAAAAAAAAAAATCCACAACAAACTAAAATGAACTTGCTTTTCTCCCCCCTAAAAATGATAAGAACACACATAATATAATTGCTTAATTAGAGTTCTATTACTTAATTATAGTTACACAGTTGCAAGCATAGACAGTATAATCTGCAGTTTGGCTATAACTGGAGACTGAAAATTTGAGTGAGTTGGGGGGATTTCTAAGTAACATACTAAGATCTGATTTCTGTGCCAAGGAATAGTAATGGATGTGAAAGACATGCTTTATAGACCCTGCAAAGCTCACAACTTGACTTAGAAGTAAAGTTTCTAGAGAAATAAGTGAAGCGTTTACTTTTCTCTAACACCAAGAAACTTTTTAGTCATATGATGGCAGCCAAGAAAAGTAAGGTTAATTTGAGAGATGCTTGTAGAATCATGTGATCAATGGAGTTCTGGTAAGAATATAAAAAGAGTAGAATGACACAAATGATTCTGACATTTAAAAACTGGCAATGGGAACCTGTTTCCTCACATTCTTAGCTGATTTGTAAATGAAACATCAGGGGAAAGAAGTATTAGGTAATGTTGTGGACACTTCTGTCAACATGGTTATTATCTTGTTTTATTGGATGGGTCAAGCATAAGTAAATTATTGGACACATCTTTGCAAAAAAAAATGTTAATACTTGGGAAAGTCACTTAATCTGGCAGTGCCTTAGTTCCCTCACTTGTATAATTAGCACTTTTTTTCCCTAACCACTAGGATATACACTGCTATACTTTCTTCTGATGTCAACATTTGCTGTTTATGGGGCAAGATGATTATCTAAGAAAATAGTTATAGGTAAATTAAATCAGAGTGCTGCAAAGATCTGATATGCTTAGGCATTTGAGAATTTAACACTTGGATCTGCCCTTCCACTATTATATTGGATTTGACATGTATGCTAGACACATGGCTTTTAGGACGCTACTGGAACAACAGAAATCCTGATGATGGTGTCAGATATCACGATGTCAAAGGCTTGAGTGAACTCAAATGATTGTGAGATTAACTCGCAGAAACCATGACCTTGATGTCTGCAATGGAATTCTAAGAATGTCAGGTGTTCGAGAAAGTCCAAAATGGTCATCTTGGAATGTGCTTAAGAAATGGGAAGAGCGGTGAGAAGAGGATGAAATCTAAAATTAATCCCACATATTTTTAAAGTTTTTTCATGACAGCTTTACTGTATATTAAAATCCGTCTTAAGTGGATTTTCATAAGTTTGTATAGTGTTGACCTGGTGGATTCAGAAAGCCCTTTAGTTTAGTCAGTGTTTGACAGACCTGCCATGCACATTATAGATTAGAGTGTATTTAAATACCACGAAAATGTACTATTGCATATGATAGGTTTAGCTCCTTTGCTCTGAGGACATTTTATCTCCTTGGTTAGTCAGACACAAACCAAGTGTTAGCAAATAGAACTATGACATCTTTGATACCTGCTTTTCTTGCTGCTTCCATGGAGCTAGAAAAGGAACCTAATGGAGGGATTACATCGTAAGAGAGTCTGGAGCAGGAATTGTAAGACTTATTTCTCTATCTAGCTCTACTAATGGTTAACAGTGTGGCCAAAACATGTCTCTTTAGATCTCTCTTCATTTTTTTTTTAAAGATTTGTTTATTTATTCATGAGAGACACAGAGAGAGAAAGGCAGAGACATAGACAGAGGGAAAAGCAGATTGCATGCAGGGAGCCCGATGTGGGACTCCGTCCCGGATGCCGGGATCACTCCCTGAGCCACTCAGATGTCATTCTCCATTTTGAAGAGACTAAACAATCCCAACTTTTTAATTTTCTTTAAAATTATATGGCTTTATGGAAAAGGCTGGCAATCTGAAGGGCTAACACTTAATAGATCTGTATTTCATCCAGATTTGAGAAATTCAAATTGACACAGAAAACCACGCATGTACCATATTGGGTATGAGATCTTAGGACCAAAACAAAAAATATAGCATCGCAGATTTATGCACAGGAAAGAGATAATGAACACCTTGCCCTATGTCTTCCAAATTTGGGCATCCTGGAAAAGTCCACTAAAAGCAAGATTAGATCATGTCTCAATTCTTTCTTTCAAGCTCCATAGAGACCCACCCCCATATTTAAGGTTTTAATTGTTCATCTTTAAAGTTCGCTTCTTGTTTAGATTTTTTTTCTTTAAATAAAACATGATTCCCCTTCTTATAGTCGCTCCTATTTTTGAATATTGTACACTTTTTTTCCACTAAGAAGACTATCAAAAGAAAGTTCTTTCTCTTTTACTCTCTCTTTTTGTATCTTTCTCCTCCCTCCCTCCCCTTTTCTTCCTAATAAAATTATCAAAGGTTCATATGCACTTTCAGTTCTTAATAGAATAAAAGGGAGTATGAGTTAAAACAAATTGTAATGACCCAAAGTAAGGGAAAGCATTTTTTGAATCTCATCTATCTTTCCACTGGTTCTTTTGCCTCCTCCCACACTTATATACTGCTTAGCATGTATGATCACAGGACCAACTGTGGAGATAGCTCCTCTCTCTCTAATTTCCATTCTTTAATGGAGTCAAGTTTTAGAACCAGGAGGGATAGGTTGGTATAAGAACTCTTTCTTCAAAGAACAGAAGACATGGCTGGCCTCTGGTATCTCCCTGGTCCATGCTAAGAATTTCCAGTGAAAAATGTCCCTAGAAGCCAATTGCAAATGTTATCATTCTTAAGATCTATTCACCTATTCACAAGCACCTCCCTTTCCTAGGATCAAATTATTATTTAAAAATGGGCTACAAGGCAATTACATGCAGAGCTCTCCAGCTACCTTTGCTAGAACGCAGGGAGATGTATAGCAGGAGAAGCATACTCAGTATTTTGAATTTTTTACATCAAGTGTTTTGATCATAGTCCTATGACTGGACTGTGGGCCCAGCTACAGGCTTAAAGCAATGAAGCTTGTTTGATGGAAATCTGTAAAACTTAATGAGAACGCAGGGCTCTGAGCATCAAAGCAGGTGGGTGCCTCAGAAAGGTTTCAAGGGCCTGGGCAGAGAAAGACTTCTTACATTTGACCTGTTTCTTAATAGTCTGATTCTGGATGCTTTGCCTACCTTTCCTTAAGGGGGAAAGTATAAATAACTAAGCAAACACATAGGAATCTCTTTCAACCCACGCGTTTTTCTTAGATTTTAGAGGTATTTTGTCTGTTGTTTTTATTTTTGATCAGGGAGGTGGTAGTGGTGGGAAAAACTTATCTTTCCTATTTTTTGAGGATAATTAAGTCCCTCAGAGTGATGTGTAAGAAGCCCTTTGGCTAGAAAACTTTTGAGGGTAGGATTTTAAGATAGCTTTATATGCAAAATATTTCTCTTTTGTACAGATGACCACTTCTACAGCAAGGGTTTTAGCTTTTACATAAGTTTTATTATAGTAAAAGACTATAAAGTACATAAAACTTAATCTCCTCACTCAACAGATGAAAAACCCAGGGCTCACAGAGGTTGAGTAAAATGTACTGGGTTACTCTTCGCATGTGCTGGTCAATTGTTAGATATGTACAGCCCAAATGATGAAAAATTGCATTCTGGGAATGCAATTCTGCTCATTTTCTTCCTTCCCTCTTGCTTCCTACCAATTTTGCCCTCATTCTTTTTAACTCTAAAGAATAATAACTGGTTTAATTGCTTTGTTTTGGTTAGAAATATGCAGATTTTCCTTGTTTTCGTATATATTTTTTTATTGTTTTCTTCTCCAAAACTCAAGTCATCTTGATTTTACCTCTGGTACCTCTCGACTGTTTGATATTCCCTAGATCAACCCCTCACATCTCTCCCTTGATTCGCTGTACTTTTTTTTTTTTTTTCCCCTGGAGGCTTAGGGTCTTTTGATCCTTCATTTCTACTGAATTCTGGCCCTATCATAGATATTTCTAGAAGTCTCCCTGGCAGTCGGTAACAAACAGCAACCTTTGTTAAAGTCCTTGTATCATTTGCATCTGTAATACCCTAAATTGTTTCTAAAAATGCTGGCTCACTGCTAAATCAGAAGCTGTGAGGGACAAGGATCTGCAGTTTCCTAAACTCTCAGGTGATTCTGACACACACAACTTTCAACCACTGTAGCAGTCACACCTGCCATCATGCCATCCATTGCTCATCTCCCTCAATATTTATCCAGCACTATTATTCGCCTCTCTTCCATGCACCCTTGCTTAGACACACCGACCTGAGTTCCCTTAAACATGGTATGCATTCTTTTACAGCTGTGCTCTTTCTCCAATTTTTCCTCTGTCTCAACTTTGCATCTCACATCCTGTTCACTTGGAGAAACGTTACTTTCCTTTCAGGGCCAAACTCAAATATTAGCTCCATGTGAAAAAAATTTTTTTTTTGACATTTCTCATCCACTCCCCAAATACTGTGCTAATTTAGAATGTTGCAGGACTTTGTTAACAAACCTTTGTTACAGGACTTATCTCACTTGAGTGTAATTACAATGCATTTACTGAAGGGTTATGGAGCACTAACTATGCCCCAGCGCCACGGTTCATCCTACTGAGAAAATCACCCCCCAGCTTTTTCTAGCCAGAGTCTTCACCTGAACCATAGAACGCAGAATGCAGTAATAGTAAACGCAGTAAAGGTTTTCTCAATTCTCTCAGGGATGATCGTAACTACCACTATTACATACAATGAATGCCTTAGGGCATAAAGGCTTAATCTTGTTGGGAAACCCTTTGTGATCAACACTGGTCAATTTTGGTAGCAGTAAATGCTATGATAGAGATAAGCCCAAGGTGAGAAGGAGAAGGAGAATAACAACACTTAATTACTTACTTGTTTGTTTCCCCTGTATCCAGTCTTGTTCTTTTTCTATCCTCACTTAGCATCTAGCATAGGCTCATTTTATGGTGGTCCTTTAATACATATTTTTAATGAAAAGCACTGTAATTCATATTTATGGCTATGTGTTCTTGGGATCTAGCCAAGGCAATGCAAATCATATTTGTAAACCCAGCATCTACTCCGTGTCTGAGACACATCTGACACTCAGTGAGGACTTGGCGACTAAATGAACAAATTTAGAAGGGTTGTTACTCAAGGATCGTAAGTACTACTTAAAGAAAAAGTCACACGAATGTAAAAATATGCCCTATTAAACTACATTTCAAGGTATCTCACTTTAAGTTTAATTGCTTCCTGTTAGGTGCATTTCAAAGATAAAAATAAAGGGTTTATTAAACATACCAAGTAAAGTTCTAAGAAGTGAAAAAAGGCTGCATTTCCCTGGGTGTTAGGTGGGGGTAAGTGGTGGTATTTTCAATGTTAGTCTATATATAATAAATTTTTAAAAATTAATTTGAATATATTCCCAAGAATAGCCTCCAATTACAAATTGGGTTTAGGAGAAAATGGTAGGGAAATATATAAAATGCCATAAAATTCTGGTGTCTTAAAGCTATTTTTAGGGGGTCTGTGATATCTCCTTTTTCTATTAAAGAGTCTGCAGCCACCTGGCTTCAGAGAGCATCACATGGCACACTCTTTTTATAAGCATCACATGGCACACTCTTCCTGGGATTAATGGTTTTCTGATTGATGTCAGTTAAAGGCATCTCTGTTCATTTAATCAGTTTAGAAAGGTGCCATACATCTTAGCTGCTTCTAGGGGGCGCTTATTAAAATTCATGTTGCAGAAGTCGCGTTTCTCCAAATGGTTCTTTAATGCCTCAAATCCCCAACTGTCTAATTTATACCCAAGGAAGAGTTTACTTCCTTCAGGGCATAACCCATTATATTAAAAAGTTGTTAAAATGTAAATAAATACGTAGAAATCTGTTTAAGTTAGCAAATTGTGGGGTAAGGTAAAATAATCCTACATAAACCATGGCCTAAAAACATATAAAGAGTATATATGGAATTCAGGTAATATTCAATAAGAATATTACCATGCAAAAATGATAATTAACCCAAGTAAACCTGCACACAGTAATTTTCAGCATTTGGCAAGGGAAAAAATTCTGCTATGAAAGCAGTACTCTAAAAATGAAATAAAGGTTAAGAGACCTAGTTGAAAATTGTTATTAAAACACGCAGAAATTTTGCTTTAATGGTCATGGGCTTAGTTCCAACTATTTCAGAAGCAAAAGCTCATTGCTTGGATAGTAACTATAACTCACCCCAAGATTGTATTCACCCCTAAATTTAAATTGTGGGGGGAATGGCCCTGTGTGTGTCCTGGTGGCTTATCTGCCCTGAGTGCAATCAGATCCTGATGTCTGTTTTCTGAAAAGAAAGCTGAGCCCATACAAGGCCTTGAAGGGGGCTGAGCCTGGGGGAGTTTCCATGGGATCACGGCATTCTCAGAGGCTGAGGCTCTGGTTGTCAGACTCAGAGCCTCTACTAAGCTACTAGGTTTTATTGTTTTACATTTTAAGATCTTTAAAATTCAGACTTGAGTGGCAGCTGAGATGCATCCTAGTCTAGGTTAATTGGCAGTGCTTAGTGGTTTTAACATAATTGTGCATCTTATAGTCAATGATGTCAATAAAATATGGTAGTTGAGGTGCTCTGGCTCACTGATTTTCAAACTTAATTTGCATAGGAAATCATCTGGGGATCTTATTAAACTGTGGATTCTTATTTAGTAGATCTGGGGAGGAGCATGATGGTTTTTCATCTAATAAGCTCCCAGGTGATGTTGATGCTGCTGGTTGACAGGCTACACCTTGAGAAGTAAATCCCTGAGGGGGTTAACAGTGGTTGGTGGGCTTTATTTCCTTTTTAAACTACCTAAAAACTACAGCTTTTAGATGTGTGCTATTGTTTAGAAGTTGTACTATATAAACTCTATGTACTTTTATATAAATATGTTGATTCATACATAATCAATTATTAAATGATAGCTAAAGGTAATAACTAGCAAAGGATTGATTTTGATCTTTGGTGATCATATATTTTAGCTTGGGAACACTGGGAAAGGAAATGTTAATTTACTCTTTCAAATATTTAAATCTCCCATATGAGGGTCTGCTTTGTCTACAGGTGGTAGACACAGGCAAGGCTATAGCAATTGTTTTTGAAAGGCGACCCTGGTGATCCCTAGGTGGCTCAGTGGTTTAGCGCCTGCCTTCGGCCCAGGATGTGATCCTGGGGTCCAGGGATTGAGTCCCACACCAGGCTCCCTGCATGGATCCTGCTTCTCCCTCTGCCTGTGTCTCTGCCTCTCTCTGTCTCTCATGAATAGATAAGTAAGATCTTTGAAAAACAAAAAAGCAATGCTAATTGAAATCTGACAATGATAATACCTTTAAAAATTTACGTTTTTACAAAATTGTATTTGAACTATAAAAATTAAGTGACTTTCTGCACTTCTTAATAAGATCCATTTTTTTCTAAAAAAAAAAGTTTCTCAATTATCTTTTCTAATTTCTGGTGCATCAGAGGTGGCTATTTTAAAATTTAGGAGAACAAACAAGAAAAGCACAGTGGGCTGAGAATCAATAAACAGATTTTCTCCTGAATTATTTTATGTATGAGTGATGTGGCCTTAGTGATATTAAAAATAATTTATGATCTCCAAGTTAATTCAATTTCCTCACAAAGGTGTTAGGATAGTTAAATGAAATAACTTTGAAAATGAGATAATGTGTATCAAATCTCATAAACTCATCTGCAATCAGGAAAATCTTCCTATTTTGTAGGGTCCAGGCAAGATGAAAATAAGGGGCTCCTTGCTCAAAAGTTATTAAGAATTTCAAGATGGCAATAGTAAGATATTAAACCAAGAATATGTGTGGGGTCCTGTGTGCCTATATATGTGTCCATGAAATACGTATAGTTTGAATGTCCTATCTACAATATAATTGTTCCTAATACTCACTAATTATTGAAATATTACTGTATACCAGGCACTATGCTAAGTGCTTCTATTACATAGTTTTACTTAATCCTTTAGAGAGAAGAAAATCGAAGCACAAAAACATTAACTTTTCTCAGGTTATATAACTACTGAGTTTAGGGAGAGCAGGATTTGAACCCAGGTCTGTCTGATTCCAAAGCCATTCATTTTAACTAATATAATGTAATACCAATCTATAACTGGTTACTGTCATCCCCATTTGATTTTATTTACAAACTTAGGATCTGAAAAAATATACATATTTGAAAGACTATTCAATTTAAAACCTTGATTAGATGACCTGCATCAACCCAATTATCTTATATTCTGGTACTTCGTAAGGAGCCTGGTATTCAGCACACAGCCATATAATACATAGGGAAATAAACTGAACCTCCAGAGTCATCAGTTTCTCTCTGCACAGAATATTTACTCAACAAAGACAAAAATCTCATTTTCCTATTATTTAAAATCACTTCTGAATGAACACATTTAAAATGCTTCTGAATGATATCAGAATTATTTTCATTTTTAAGTAATTAATTTTTTAAATGTGTTTCAATAGTGACAATTCTCTTGAAAAAGACTAATTACTGTGTACAGGAATAATTTTCTTCCAACCATAGCACTTGATCCAAAGAGCTAAAGTATATAGAGTATATCATTTCATAATAGAAATTAAGATGAAACCCAAAATATTCACTTTGCTTTGGATGGGTTTCAGATTTTTTTAAAATATGGCTCAAACTTGGAAAAGTACAAACTTGCATTTATACGGAATTTTTATTTTTCTTTGTAATGTGTTTTTCTGATCTTTTAAAGTCATTTTATCTTTCGTGTTCTTTTCCAGCTCTGATAGTGGAACACATTAATTGTGCTTCAATCCCACATAATAGCAAGCCCATTATAGAGCTGAGCAAAGAGAGACAGACAGGGTAACTCAGACTGCTTTGCCACCTTCTCTTTGAAGTAGTACTGATTCCCTGTGGCAGAATTAATCACAGCTTGCTGTATTTCTAGAGCACTTTTTCATATCCTAAAGAATTTGTAATTATCTTTTTCTTTGTCAGGCTCTTCTTCCAGATTCCTAAGTGCATTGTCTTGTGATTCTATGTGTCTCCTGTGTCTAGTACTGAGCCTGGCACACAGTGGGTAGTGATTAGTGTTGACTCGTTGAATGCATACGTGCAAGTGTTAATGTGTAAACAAATGGAACAATTTAAACAAGGTACTCTAGTGGGCGCTGAAATTAAGAGGAGATGTTCAGTCTTATGCATCATTCACTACTGCTTTCTGCTGGGCTAGAAAATATCATCTTCTATAAAATGCATCAAGTCCTCAGAATTAAAATGTCATTGAACCCCCTTCCAAACAATGTTATGCTAGCTTGATAGCTGAAAGCACTACAATCCACTACACCAACTGCTGATATAGTTCTAGGCTACTACTGAGTAGTAGGGGCTTCTGCCAAAAAGGATGGGAAATAAAAATCTGTGGGTCCCCTGGAAGGGAGGCTGCTATGTCCAAAAAGCCAAATTCCAGGCAAGGACTCACCAGATGCTTCGTAAACTAAAGAGCTGAATTCCACTTCCTTGGGGACCTGAGCAGATGGGATTCCCTGAACTCAGTCTTGAAGAGTGTCTATGGCAAAATGCCTGGTTTCTGCCCCAATTGCTTATCTCCCTTGTTCCCAAGGCTAAATGTACAGAGGGAAACTTACTCATAGGAATGTATTGGAGCCAATACTTCAGAGAAGTCTATAAAGTACTTACAAATGTGTTTTCTGCGCATCCCTGTTTATATGGTTGGCTACAGAGTACAGAAATTTATGACCAACATCTTTATCTTATATACCCCGTTGGGGAGGGAAGATACATAGACTGCTAAAGGAAAGAAGAGCTCATGGAATGAACATCTCAGTACCAGTTAGAACAGTGGCAGAAATAATCCCACTGGAAGTTCATCCATAATTGGGCATCCAGGAAATTATTTCCTGTTCCTTTCCCTCTTTGACATACACTTCAGTGTCCTAGCAATCTGGGCTGCACTGTTGTATTTTTTTTTTCTTTTCTTTCCCCTCAAGGTTCCTATAAAGTTCATTCCTTCAGGGGTACCCAGGTGGCTCAGTCGGTTAGGTGGCAGACTCTCAATTTCAGTTCAGGTCATGGTCTCAGGGTCCTGGGTCAAGCCCCATGTCAGGCTCTGCACTCAACAGGGAGTCTGATTGAGGACTGTCTCTCTGCCCCTTCCTCTGCTTGCTCACTCTCTCTTGCTCTCTAAAAGAAATAAATGAACCTTTTTTAAAAAAAGTTTGTCTTATCTAATTTTACTGTAATAAAAATATTGAGGACAGGGAATGAGAAGTGAGTAGAGGAAGCAACATAGAAAGCAGTTAAAGGTAAGGATTCTGCAGTCAGATTGTTGAGGTTCAGATCTTGGCTCTGCTATAGGTCATTGTTTTCTTCTAGGTCAGTTAGCTAACTTCTCCTGTCTCCATGTCCTCTATCAGGTAGGAATAATACTAATGTATAACTCTTGTCATGCTCAGAGTATTATCTTTGACCAAACAGAGCACTGAAAAAAAAAATGATAGTGTACTACCCAATTACGGAATAATAAAAGCAGTACTAAAGATAAAATGCCCTAAGTTCATACACACACACACACATACACAAATCACAAACTGTTCTTTTCTTCCATGACTCTCTTGCTGCTAAGCTTGAAGTACTAAATATCAAATTATTTCACAGTTTCATTTTTTTAAGCAAATTATTTTTGCTGTGATGCTGATGCCCCCAGCACAAGCCTACTGGGTAATCCACTGAATGTTGTAGACACTATATGAGAAATAGAAAATGATGAATGTGTTATTATTACTACCCTGGAATATACCAATGACCATATCCTTTCAGTCATAGCTCTTTTAATGTCTCTTTAAATAGTGTCTAGTATAATCCCAGACAGAGCTCAATATCACTGGGGTTTATTTGGATGGTCTCATTCAGGCAATGCTGTCTAGCCAGCATGAGTATCAACTTACAGAAGGAATATCAAGGTCGCATGCAACCTCACCACTCAGAGGTACGTGTTCTGCTGAGATCTCAAGAGCCATCATTTGAAGGACTCCTGGGGATATTATTATTATTAGTAATAGTAGTATTATCACTATTATTAACACCTCACATGAGTTCTTGGAAGGACACCCTTGAAAGGAAAAAGAGATTCCTGACTTTAAAAAAAGCTGTGGTCTGCTGTCCTGCTTAGTGCTGACACTTTATTACAGTGGAAGAGATAAAACACATTTCAGTGTTTCCAAGATCTGAAGAAATTAGGCAGGGCCTAATGGCACACAAAGCTTTGTCAAATTCTTTGACATTCCCACAAATTCTACCTCATTTTCTTGTTACAGTTTTAAAGGCAAACTGCCATCTCCTATGTTTTAAATCAGATGGAGAAAACTTATTTTCTTTCTAGACAAGAACTTCTGCCCAAAACACTGCAGGCCAATCTGCCTTCTCTCCAGTTGAACTGAACCAAGCTCTCTTATGCCTCACTAAGCCAAGACCCTGCCTCTCAAAGTCAGCCGCAAGCAAAAACAGGTGAGTCCGTTAGTTGCAGGAGTCCCACTCTGCAGCCCATTATTTTGAGGATCATCAGCAAAACCTAATTTTAAATAGCTCAAGTGAGGACATTTTACCAAATATAGTTAAGGTGGTATTATCTCTAGTTATCTAATAATATGGTAAGTAAAGAGTATTCAGATCTGAAAGGAACAAGTCTAGGAAGGAGCCACAGGGAAATGCAAAGCACGGTTTCCTTCCTGAGACAGTGAATGAGGCCTGGAGAAAGTGCAGCGTAAACTGCCAAATGCCACCTACCAAGACACAGACTGTGACAGCAAAGCAAGAGAACAGAGGCAGAAAGTATGTGTAGGTAACAGGGACCCCAACACGGAAGAGTCTGGAAGAAATGAAACCTGGGGAAAAATGTGTTGCATTATGACTTTGGAGCTCATATGAGAAGGTCTTCTTACCTAAAGAAGTCCTCACTCTTCCCAAGTTGCATGATTTACAGACATGAAAGAAGACCTCCTTATCCTCCAAAGTTCCAGCTAGGTCATATTTTGACAGGAGGTCACACAAAGCCTCCTCTTTCAAGCTCAGGAAGGTAACTTGAAATGCAAATTTTGCCATGATCTTTGTTCTTACATGTAAATGACAGGCACTCTATTCTTCCTTAAGCAATGAAGGAAATAAGAACAGAAGGACACCTGAGGACACACATTTGACAAGCTAGTTCTACCACAGAAGAGTTTAAATTAGGAAGCCTTCACGATTGTCCATAAGAAGAAAGATAGGAATTAAGGGGAATTCGCACAAAGGATATTTTGTACCTCTTTCCCAGTGCTGATGCTGGTACCCTGTGGGAATTACAGAGCTGCCACTGAAAATGGCAGATGGGACAATGCTGATTACATTGAGGCATCAACTATTTTTTTTACAAGGTGGAGGGGGTGATGCTTACTTAAGAGGATATTTTCTGAATCTCATCTACCTTGTAGCATCTTCCAAATTTTTAGTGCTAAAAGTTTCCCAGTGTAATTAAAGGCTGAGCTGATCTAATTAGGTTGATGAAATTTTCAGTAGGGATTTAATTCCCCCTAGCATTTCACTATTTTTTTTTTTTTTTTTTTTTCTAGAATCCCTCCTTAGGCTTATCCCAAAAGACTTAGTGGTGACATTCAAAATTGTCTCACACAGGCAATGTCTCCCTTCAAACAACAAACCTCCAGCAGGTGCATATGGCTAGGAACAAACTTCAAATAAAAGATTCTAGGCCTTTTTGTTGTTGTTGTTGTTGTTGTTGTTTTTGTTTTTTTAAGACCATCCTTTCCACCTTCTTCACTTTCATTTCCCTATGAATAAACTATGTTAAATAATCTTCACTGCAGGAGGGAAATAGGTGTTTCAAAGCATTCTGGAGGAACAAAGAGACTAAGAAATGCCTAATAGCAGTAGATTCTGAGGCAAGATTAATGAGGGAGTGGCACAACTCTTCCTTGTAAGTCATTTACTACAGAAGCCTTCATGGTCAAAATAGGGGCATAAACACATACCAGTGGAATTTTCATCTATCTTTGAAGATTTAAAAAAAAAAAAAAAAGAATGTCTAATGAGCACCTTAGGAATCAACTGTAATACCCTTATACGGAAAAATGCTTTCCCAAGTAGCTTTAAGGTATATGGGTAGGGCGGTAGGTGTCCTCTGACAGACCCCAGGTGCCTCACTCTGATGTCCTGATTTATCTTTTTGCTGTTCCCTCTCTTGTTGCAGCAGTCACTCAGAAACTGCTTGCTAGAAAATTTAAATTTCACTAAAATGATAAAAAATTCTTAACCAGCATATATTTCAGCTTTTACTCAGTGTTTTAAAAAATGCAAAGAATAGAAGCACATGTTTCTACCAGAGCATGGTTTGTATCACTTTTGCAAAAATTAGATTTACAAAGAATATTTTTAAAGACCTATCAGCCTCTAGGAATTTCATAGATGTGGGCTATATAATGGTAATTTATAATTTATAATTTTTTCCTTTAACTTTTCTCAAATTTATATCTTTGAAAGTCATTTTCAATGAGCTCAAACATTTCTCTAGAGAGTTCCTGATTTATTTATGATGAAATTTAAATAATTAATAAAAAAACTACTTTGATTGCCTTATTACAAATTCCTGTCCATTCATGGTTCCCTCTTTTTAAAAAAAAAAAAAACAAATTCAGGTTAGGTTTTGCCAAATTATGTTAAACTACTTTTACTTTATTTTTCAAATTTGATGATCACTAAAATATAATAACACTTTCCTTAATGAGGGTTCATTGCTCTACATGCAAGCGGAGTCTCATTTCAAATAGGCATTATCAAATACTGTACAGGGAAAGCCCTGTTTCTTTTTTTTTTTTTTTTTTTTTTTAAACACTCCCTAATTTTTTTTTTAATTTTTTTTTTTTTTTTTTTTTTTTTTTTTATTTATGATAGTCACACACACACACACAGAGAGGCAGAGACACAGGCAGAGGGAGAAACAGGCTCCACGCACCGGGAGCCCGATGTGGGACTCGATCCCGGGTCTCCAGGATCGCGCCCTAGGCCAAAGGCAGGCGCCAAACCGCTGCGCCACCCAGGGATCCCCGGGAAAGCCCTGTTTCTAATGAATAGTAGATTATGAGTTGTTTCATCCTGTTGAGTAATGTCTTTTTTTTTTCCCATCTTAATCTTTATTTTTTATATTTACTTTTTTGAGAAAGAGAGAGGGAGAGAGAGAGCCAGTTGGGAGGGGCAAAAGGAAAGGGAGAGAGAGAGAGACTCCTAAGCAGGTTTGACGCCCAGTGTAAGCGTGACACCGGACTCCATTTCAGGATACTGAGATCATGACCTGAGCTGAAATCAAGAGTTGGACACTCCACCGACCGAGCTATCAGGTATCCTTACATTTTACTTTTTAGAGAATGAAGGTGAGAACTAGTGAGAAAGGTAGGCCATCTCTATTTTTGTATTGAGGCCACTGTTTACATTAGAACAGAGTCAGCCACTGAAAAATTCTATTTTATCTGACAGTATTGTGTGTTCTACCCCTGTTACCCTTCCTTGCTCTTGGGTAGGTCAGGTAACTCCTCTAGGTCTATTTCTCCATTTCCAAAATAAGGAGGCTGGACTTGGAGAATGACTTCCAGGATCCTTCTTAATCTGATACTCCAAAATTTCTTCTATTACTTCAAACATGGTATTACTAGTAGCTCCCCCCAGGATTGGTTACCCTAAAAGGGATTACATAACATTTTGAAAAACAAATTGTTATGAGCCATAAATGAAACCATAATTAAGATTTTAGACATGCAATGTGCTCCACAGCAGAAAGCTTATAGAAGCTCGAGGAAGGCTTACTTGGACTTAGTGTTAAGAGATGTGGTGAGAAGGAACATGGACATGTTCCTCTCTTTTCAGTAACTCTACAAAGCTCGTCTATCTGAAATGAGGTGATTTAACTCCAAATCTATGGCACTTAGTCACAATTTCATTGCAGAAGCAGTAAGAACAGGGCATTCTAATAAAATAGTAACTCAGACATGCACAGAAACTATGACCCATCCAAAAGTCCTCCAAGTAAGGTATGTACCTTTCCACTCTCTACTGTTTCAAGAGAACATAAAGTGAGGGAGATAACACATCAGAAAAAACAAAACAAACCAACAAACAAAAACCTGGCAGCACTTGCTCCATACACATCCCCCAGGCTGTGGGAGAGAGAGGCAAGGGAGATGCCCAATCAATAAAGAGGAATGATATCAATCCAAAACCTGTAGAGATAATGACAGGAGTGAACCTTCATTGTATGGACTCAGTAGGGGCTAATTAAATGTCACATGGAAGACCACTTGGCTTGTTTTTGCTCTAGTGATTTTTGTGATTGAAAAACCAAATAAAAATAGATGAGTTCTAAAATGTATCTCTACTACTCATTAACATTTAAACATTATAAATGTTAATTTGACATACAGTTTAATCTGAAATTGCAATTTCAGATCACGGCAATCCATTGAAGTTTTCTACACCAAAAAAGTTGCCCTGCCATGCTGAACTTTGAGAAGATGATGAGGTTCACCTGAACCTGGGTGTTCACTGCAGAAATCTGCATGTTTTTATTGGATACACAAAAGAGCTCTTTGGCTGCATTCATGTTTCACTAGAGATTCTTAGATCCCCTTTCCTTTTCCTACTCCACAGTAGGACTGACTTTCCATGGATGAAGCAGGGTCTAGGGCCTGACTGTAGCCTGGTCTCATATGAATGTGAAGAAATGGGGTAGGTGGGTGGAAGTGTGGTTTTGTGTCCCCTTCTTCAACATCTCCTTTACTAGAAGGAGATTTTACGCATCTTATTATGAAATCTAGAGTTTTTGTTTGTGTTTTGCTTTTACCGTGTTTCTCCCTAACCTGAAACGTGTTCTTTATCCTTTGCTTATCCAAACCATAGTCATCCATCAAGACTCTCACATTCTTATTCTTCTGTGTATCTTCCTTGTCTACTCAATCGCTCACTCATTTCATTCTCTTGGACTCCAAAGGGCTTAACTCTCCCACGCAATTTAACTCCTTGACCCTCACAGTCTATTACACATTTCTAAAGCCGTTTCACTTTGTAAGCAACTTAAGACTTTGCACAATCTTCCATGGCAGGGACCCTAACACACATTTCTATTGAGACACTGTGTATTATGGTAGTTAAGAGCGCAATGGACTCTGACATTGGACTTCTTTGATTAAGTTCTAGGCTTTAGTACTTGTTGGCTGTGAGACTTGCTTAAGAAACTTACCTGCTCCAAAACCTGATACCTTGCCTGAAAAAGGCAGATAATGAAATTACTACCTATATTGTGAAGATCCCTGTAAAGTTCTTAGGGCAGCATCAGGCACAAAATAAGAGTTCAAAGAAAAATTCCAATGCTATTATTAGAATAACGAAAATCATAATTATTTTATTATGCTCACAGAGCGTAGCAACGTCCTGGGTCATATAACATTTATAAAAGGTGGAAGTTATTCTCTCAGAGGCAATTGATCCCTTCCACCACAAAGTATGGTTAAATTCAACTTTTCAAAACTCCATCTCCTTGTATTTATTAAAATAATAGTATTTTAAATTCCTCTTAGGTTTCTTCTATACCCATCCACTACTGGGCAATGAAGTATGTTTGCATACATGGAGGAGAAGTAAGGACGTCATGAACAGTAGCTGTTCTTCACTGATGTTTACCTGAATCAAGTTTATATGATTGGAATATTTTCTTTAGAATAAACCAAAGTATGTAACTGCTTATCAGCAACCATAGCTAATAACTTATAAATTCAAAGTTATTAAACTTTATGTTTTGGAGGTATACACCATTAAACTGTGCCCATACAAGAGAAATCTCTAGTTCTAACAACCAAAAGAACCTGGGTTCTACTTGATTGAAAACAGGAAGCTTTTATGAAAAAAAAAAAGTTAATATAAGTTGAAGTTCAAGTACTTCCCAATCTTTTTGTCCCCATACTCCAACAGGTTCCAATTCTATCAAGAGTTACAACAGATAAGGACAGCTGAGTATGAGGGATGAAATTACTGGTGTCTTTTAGCCTGATGGTTTTGCTCAGGTAAATATCAAGTATGCTCATCAGATCACAGATGAAATGGCTTCACTTCCTTTGGAACATATTTCAAACATAAGAACAAAATTATTTCATCACAAGGACTCATTGTGTTTTTGCTTTAGGTAGCCTCTCTCTGGTAGCCTGATTTTTTTTTCTTCTCTCTTCCTGTAATGATCAAATAAATCACCGCTGTATTAAAAACACCTAAGACAGTTAAATAAAAATGAGCAAGGTATCGAACTTAACTCTAGATTCAGTCTTTCTTTGTGTTTGATTTTCTTTTATAGCTAATATGCAATTGCCCATGCAGATCTTAACTGTGACTTACTTACAGACTATGAAAGAAGAGGCACTTCATTCCGTCATAATGTTCTATGAGCTGTCCCCCTCCCCCACCAATCCTATACAAACAACAGTAGAATATTGAATTTAAGGTCGTGACTATGGACTCCTCAAATACTGGGTCTTCAGCAAAGGTGCTTTCAGTCCGGATCTGAAATGATGCGATCATGGGTTAGGAATGATTCTGGTGACAGTGATATTTACCTCTTTGAGACAGCCCATAAAGTTGTTACTGACTGGTGACCCTGGAAGGTCTGCTGTGCTGGGACTGCCTCCCACATAGAAAAAGTCATCAGACCCCAGCATGGTATAATCTTCTTGCGTGTAGCCCGTTGTGGTAAGAATCCCATCCACTGATATTGTCACCTAGATAACAAAGCACAGGGAAAGGACACGCTATACTCAGACCTAGATACTGTAATCCTGGGATATGCCTGTTTTGTGTTTTGTTTTGTTTTATTTTATTTTTTTTTTTCATTTTGTTTTTTGCTTTTTTTTTTTTTTTTCTGTTTGTTTGGTTTTTTATTTTCAGACCTATGGCGGAACCCATTTTCATGTCTGTTTGAAGTTTATTCTTGGATTCTATTCAACTAGCCCTAAGCGATCTAAACTAGTTAGAGAGTTAACTGATTATTGAACTAGTATCAGCATCATCCCTACTGCAACTCAAAAGTTATTTAGCAGACACAAAAATGGTGTTAGTAAAATGCTTCCTAGGTTAGTTTTGCTGGTGTACATATTAGTAAAGTTTAGTCGTCTGTTATTAACTAATCACAACGTGCACCTTGTTAACATAAAAGGCGCAAGCGATTTCCAGCAACGTCACTATTTGCACTATTGAGCAGCAGTTGTTCAGCATGCAAGTGCCTAGGTCCATGCCGAAGGGGAGGAAAGGCAAAACAACCCGTGGAAGCAGCACACGCTGATGTGCACATGCAGGAGGGACAGTACAGTTCAGAAAGGAAAGGAAAGAAAACGGGGAGAACCAAAGGAAAACGAAACAAAACAAAACAAAACCAACAACTGCTTTGTGATGACGTAAAGATGAGTGGGTGTGGCATCTCCAACATTCCCCAGTCAGGTGTGCATGCCATGCATCATGAATGGTTAGAGACTGGCTGAGCTTGCGGTCACTCGGGCCAGCCACCATTTGGTCTTATCCCGTGTTAACCACAGCTGGATGCAAAACGTTCGAAACGTTAACGATGCCCCTACAGGTGAGTTGGAAAACAGAAGTTGACAGGAACAGGTAAAAAATAAGAAGGTCAACAACGGATGAAAAGAAGGAGGTCAAAGTAAGCAGAAGAGTACCAACCGCAGTTCCTCTTTTGTTAATGATGTCTACAGTTAAAAGAAAGAAAGAAAACACACGGCAAACCCAAAATAAGAAACAATTAGAATGATATCTACCGAACAATGTAGTTTGTTTACCATAGCGTGTCCAATGCCTGAGTGCTTTGTGGAGAAGGGGGGAGAAAGGAAATTAAAAACTGTGAACAGAATAACGATCGTTACTTAAAAAATATGATGGTCTCTACCATGTTAGTACATTTTTTGATTCAGGTAACGGTTAGTAGAATGAAACATTCCATGAATGACATGTTAGTTATTAAGCATGTTAGTAACATAGAAAAAGGGCAAAATAATTTTACAAGAAAAAAGCAGACTAACAAATAGGCCTCCCACAGAGGTAATATTTTTCCTGCCGGGGTATTGTTCATAACTTGCTACTAGATAGAAACAGACATATGGCAACGCTCCCTTTGTCTCCCTGAGTACATGTGACAGTCATTTAAAAAGTCTACAAGGGATTCAAAGGCGTAAAGCTCATCAGCTGACCACTGCCGCCTTATGCCCGGAAGTGATCCCTCCCCCCCCCCCGCCCTGGCCCACCCCAGCCCCAGCAAATTCATAGGAATTGGTTGGCATTGCCCTACTACTCAATTTTACAGCACACAAGGACTCCTCCTCAACTCCAAAACTTCCTTCGGTCATATTGATGGACTTTAGGGTCACAGTTTACTGCAATGAAACAAAGCAAAGATCCTGACACATAGAATGAGTAGAATGGATTTGTTTTTAATCTGTCCTGCCACACATGCACCCCGGCTGTATAACCACAGTTTCCTTTGAGCTACCAATTCGAAGTTTGGTTTGTAACCTGAGCAAAGGCAAATCTAGAAAGCGGGCTCCTCAAGCCCCACCCTTCCTTCTGTGCTTCTCTCAAATGAGCCTCCGGTCTCTTGGTGAGAATCTGAGAGAAAAAATAAAAAAAGGAAAACCAAAGAGACAGACTTATAGGAAATCCGTGGTCTCCTGCTGCACTGAGGGTGGGTGACTCTCTCCCAGGGCAGGTGTGAAGCATGCAGGGCCCCTCCCATGCCAACAGGCCTCTGAAAGGTCTTTGAGGGTCTAAGAATCCTTCTGTTTTTCTTGGGTACCTTTGCTAGACTATGTCTGCACTTCTAAAAATTTTTTTCTTTCTTTCTTTTTTTTTTTTTTTTTTTGCCTCAAGTTTGGACAGTTTAAGCCTTTCAGAAGCGGGAAAGAAAAGGTTAGATGGTTAACAGCTCAGAAAGAGAGGGCTGTTTTAGTAAAGGAAAACCAGAGACAATCCGGTCATTCTGCAACTGTTCAGAGAAACAACAAATATGTTAAGGATATTAGTTTGAGATCAGCATGTACTGCAGAATAATTAGTCACTGTCAACACTTAACAAAATGACACATTGTAATATAAAATTTCAAATAATAACCAAAACTTATAATGTTCAATATAAAAGGACAACGTATTCACTTCCATCTGTATATAAGACATACAAATATATATACTGTAGTAATATGCCTCTGTTAAAAATGTACAGTATATGTGGACCCATCGATTTACTAAAATAGATATTTTCCTAGTACATAGACTCTTGAAAGATTTGTTTTTAAAAAATTCAACCAAATATAAATGGGCACCTACAAGATGAACTGGTCTCTCCAGAGTCATTTGGGATTTAAAGTATCTGTGCTAAAAATTAAAAAAATGACTTCATAAACAGACTCTTTAGGAGATGTATAGGCCCCCAAAATCATTATTTCTGTCTCAGGGGCTTTTCTTGTTCCTATTTCAGAGGTGGGGGGTGGGGAGGGAGTAGGGATTGATACAATCCCAAATCACAAACACACTGATTTTTTTTTTTACTACAAAAAAGGAACTGTGATTTAATGACCCCAATGTGCATGCTTCCAAATGATCACCATGAAAACTCTAATTTAAAATCAAACAAACAAAAAGTAAAACAAAAAAAACCAAACCAAAACAAACAAACAAAAAAAAAACAAAACCAAAAGAAACCACAACAAAACCACACACATCACAGGAAGGGCAGGTCGCAGGGATATCCTTGCAGCCCTCGGGGAAATTGTCATATGTCGCTGTATCAAAATAGCCTTTGGGCCCCCAGAACTTTCTAGATATGCCCCTGCTCAAGTATGGCAGGAAGATTCATCTCAGAAGAAGAAAAAGCTAATTTGTAAGCGACTTTGAGGAGCCCTATATCATGTTGTTAGGATTTTCAAGTACCACACACACAGCTGTAGTGAGAAACAAAGCCAGTAACTCTCTTATCCACTGCGCTGTTACCTGACGCAGATTCCTGGTGACTTTCACATCATGCCAGGCATTATCATTAAATTTTCCATTCACGGGCTCCACTAGTGCTTCAAAGGCCCCTGATCCCAAATTAATGACCAGAGAGACAGCTCCATTTTTCAGGGCAAGATTGACATAATCAGCTGATTTCCCGGTGTGAAGCATCAGTCCATTCCTCTGAAGAGTTTTAAAGGACAGAGTTATTTCATCGCTGCTGCTTTGAATGGGGTTTTGAGACAAGTCGTAGCAGAAGTATTCAGATCCCTTGAAAGTCGCAATATATTCTTCTTTTCCTAGAGGGAAACAGATACATATGTGCGTAAGTAGTAAGTAAAGAAATATACTATGTACATCAGCAGACCTTAACAGAAACAAAATTAAACAGCCCCCAAATTAACTCTGTCTAATTAACATTCATGACAAGTGCCCTGTCAAACAGAGTCAAAAGGTACTGTAGGTGGCAGTATATTTTTAATAAACCTCCTCAGCTATTGGACCATCAGCTGCAATAGCTAAAGCTGACATTCTTGAAAATTCAATTAATTTTTAAGTATCACTGCAAGAGCTCTGATCAGAGCGAGTAGCTCTGTGATATCTCCAGGGCATGAATCAGGTACCATAAATGCATATTGGATGGTTCTACTCTGCTGGCAACAATGGGTTCCAATGTGTTTGCAACATTCTCTCCATCCAACTGAGGCGTTAATTTTCAGTGAGACATTTATATTCAAAGATTTTCTCAGTGAAGAGCCAAATATTTTCATCACTGAGAGACCATAGCAAATTATCTGGTAAGGAGAAAGCAAAGAAAAAAAAAAATAGAATTTGGTCTGGGAGCAAATAGATCTATAGAGCATGTGCTTTTTTTTTTTTTTTTTTTGATTCCTCTCTAGATGGAGGAAGAAATGATAGCAAGCTTAATGGAGTCTGCCGGATTGTTGATTCATTCCCTGATCTTACCCAGCAGATGGTAGTGCTGGTTTTTATGAGACTGGTAAAAATTCCAGCACATCATCATGGGAATAGCATGTAAATTAAGTCTCAACATTTTCTATATATCTGTCTTTACCATATTTATGAGTAACAATGTGGATCCTACAGGATGTCATACCAATCAACCCAAAATATGGGTATTTGGAAAGAGTAGTCTTCTCCCCCTGATTAAGTGAGTTTAACCACGGGATGAACGTAAGCCAAAAGCTCCCTCAACTTCCTAGGCAATGATGCTTTTATGCCAAGAAAAATGAGACAGTTTGGTCTAGAATCAGCTTCTGATAAACTATAAACACAGAATTATAAGTCATACTGGAGAATTGTAATCTGTTTTACCAATAATATAGCATCTCTACCATGTTCATTGGAGGGTTCATGCCAAAAGGGAGCTTACCCTTGGCAATAGGTTTCTAACTCAGGGCTGTTTCATTTGATAGTGAAATAACTCACATCCTTGAATCAGAGCTCAAATCAAGATTTCAGCTCACCAGTGCTTGATGACCTGATTCTCTGGATGCATACCATGCTACAAGTGGCTACCAGTAGGCTAGGCATGGCACGAAGTTAAAAAGTGAGTCCTCAGGATTTTCACAAGGGAGCGAGCGCTTGAAGAACAGTCAATGCCTACTAGTAAGTTACTAGTGATGATAGGTGGTCAAGACAAACCCATCACATTCTAAGGCAGAATCACAGGACAAGCAAACGAAATTAGATGGTTCCTCCCATTCATGCAGTCAAAATATTGGCACTTCCCAAGTGTTAAGCCCAGTACTAGTCTTTAGGAAAAATGGAGTGGCCAAAACTGACCTGATTCCTGTCTCTGAAAGTTTATAGCCCAGGTGTCTACTTCCCCGGTCAATTCAATAAGCAAGTGGCTTGATATTGGGAGCTAACACAACTAAATATTTCTAACTATATATACTGAGAGGGCAAAAAAGTAGGTCAAAATATGAAATAAGATACTAGCTTGCCTACTTGCTAATGCATTGGGGGGCACTTACGCATATTTTTTAAAATCTCAGTTTCTGAAAGCAGTTAGTTACACCTGTCTTTCTGGATAAAATGAGATAATGCATGTACAGAAATCTAGAAAAGTTGGTAGGCATTAGGAATGGTAGATGCCTTCCTTCTTGTTTAATCTAATAAATGTAATATATAATCTAAAACACACAGCATATGTCAACTTTATTGCAAAATCTAGAATATTAGCTTTAAGGTCAGAACAAGGATGCCTAGTATCAATGTACTATACTTCAAGTCCTGGGTAATGCAGGAAGATAGGAAAACCATATGAGCATTATAAAGGTTATAAGTGACAGAAATCATATTATTAAATATTATTGTATAAACTGAAAGACCAAAATAATCTTCAGAAAAGTACTAGGTTTAACAAGAATTTCAGAAAGAATGAAGGGTTCTATGTACTGTGATAGTCAGTGTTTTAAACATATATAAACAGATCTATAGATTTGAAGAAATTCCATTACAAATCTATATGAAATTTTCAATGAATGTGAAAAGTGGATTTGGGGATCAAGTCCTGCATCAGGCTCCTTATGAGGAGCCTCTTCTCCCTCTGCCTATGTCTCTGCCTCTCTCTCTCTCTGTGTCTCAAAATCTTAAAAAAAAAAAAAAAAAAAGCAGATTCTACAAGTTCTTCGGGAAAAATAAAGAGCCCAAAATAGCCAAGCTATTCCAGAGAAAGAAGATGAAGGGACTTCCTTGTGGATAGGTGGACATTTATTAGAAAATTATGGTAATGAAGATAATCTATTAGGAAAAATGAAAAAAAAGGGGGATAAAAATAATGAAACTAAAAATAATCCTAACCCTATATGAAAACAATTTATATCAAGTTAGGCATTGCAGTTAAGTGAGCAAAGTATATATTTGTCAATAAATGGCACTGGTACAACTGGTTATCTATAGGAATAAAGTAAAACTGGATCTCTACATCACTTACAAAAATCAATTCTCCATGCACTAAGGATATAAGTTGCTGATGTAAATTTGTAAAATTTTTGTAAGATTAAAAACGTAAGATACTGAATGATGGAATGACATTAAATAGGCATAAAAGGTATTAGCAAAATATCAATACACTCAACCATATTAAAAATAGGAACATCTGTTGTTCATGATATTTCACAAAGAGAGAAAGAATCTAAATAAAAAAATGGGAGAAAATATTATTATACCATATTAATTTAAAAAGGACTACAATCCAGGGTATGCAAAGCACTTTAATAAATCAATATGAAACAAGATGAACAAGGGGAAAATTGGCAAAAGCACAGCACGGTAATTTCATAGAATGAACGAAAAGATGCTCAATCCTATGAGTCTTCTGGGAAAGGCAAAAACCAAATTATAGTTAAATACCATGTCATAACCCTGAAATTGGCAAAAAATGAAAATAAAAGAGAAAAATTTCAGGTTTGGAAAGCCCGGATAAAAAGTAATTCTTACTGCTGATGAGAGGGCTGAAGACATGAAAATTGACCAACTGCAATAAACATTATTTGACATTATATAATCCCATGGGAATTTCTCATAGTGTAAAGGTCTCAGTCCTCAGAAAATGGCTGCCAAAATCAATAGAAATAACATTCCCAATTGCTTTCATTTCTCTCTGCTCATTAATCTGATCCTTTGATGATAGGTGGTCACATGAAATCTAGTTCATATACATATACATACATTATATATGGTGAGATACACTTATCTGAAGATTATACCTGTAGAATTTCATCCCCTACTTAAAATAGGTCGCTAAGCCACAGAGAATTTTAGAGACCTCCTCTGGCCCAGCCCTTTAATTTATATTATTAAGAAAGTGAGCCAAGAAACAGACCCTTAACTGTAGAGAACAAACTGAGTGATATTGGAGGGGAGATGGGCATGGGGATAGGTTAATTGGCTGATGGGTGTTAAGGAGGGCACTTGCTGTGATAAGCACCAGGTGTTGTATGTAAGTGATGAATCACTAAATTCTCCATCTGAAACTAATATTGCACCATATGGTAACTACCTGTAGTTTAAATAAAAATTTGGAGAAAATATTTAAGACCCATAAAGTTTAAATTATATCAAATTCCAAAAGCATGCCAGGAACAGAAGCAGAATAGAACTCAGCCTCTGACTACCTTTAAATAACTAAAAAAATAACAAAGTTTGGGAGCGTAAAGAGGTATGGTTTAGTCAAATGGCTGTAGCATTTTATCCAAGTGACCTAATATCATTTCAAATCAGCATAATTCATAATGCATCTTGATAAAGGATTCCTTTGCCAGATTATGTGGCAGACTAAAGGAAAAAAATAGGAAAAAAGAGTTTGCAATTCACTAGACAGCAAGCTTTGAAGTTAGTTATATGAGTGTTGATGACATTTAACACTAAGGTTTCTATTACTTAAAAATGAAAATATCCTTCTTTTTGTAATGTTTAATTAAAATTTAGGTAATTCAAATTGCATTAAAGGCAACCACAAAAGTCTTGGAAAAAAATCACCATAGAATGTATCATTACCTCAAAAAATCATAAATGAGACATGAATCTAAGCAAGAAACATATTTTTGCTATGTTCTTTTTCATGAAAAATATGTATTCTATACAAAAATGCATAAATCATTCTATTTTTTACAATGCAAGAGGATTGTTTCCTCCAACTCTTTGTTACTGTGGAGTCTTTGTCATTAAGTTTTGTGCTATGTCATATGCAAGTAAGAAGCAGCCTAGTGAATAATTATTTATGCTTTCCTGTTGAACATGTAAAGAACTGGTTTATTTCCATTTAAAAATACAACTCCCAAATATCTTACGCATTTCCAATATGTGCTAAAACAATAAACACCGAAAAGAAATTAAATGCCAACAACATTTCACAGAACTAAAACAAATAAAACTAAAATTTTTATGGACCCAGAGAAGAACCGAAATAGTCAAAGCAATCTTGAGAAAGAAGAACAAAGCTGGAGGTAACACAATCCCAGATTTCAAGATATACTTACAAACCTGTAATATCCAAAACAATATGGTACCAGCACAAAAGTAGACACATAGATCAATGGAACAGGATAGAGAGCTCAGGAATAAACCTACACTTACAAGGTCAACTAATCTATGACAAAGTAGGCAAGAATATACAATGGGGAAAAATGTCCTTAACAAATGATGCTGGGAAAATTGGACAGCTAAATGCAAAAGAATGAAACCATATTACCTTCTTATACCTTATACTAAAATAAGCTCAAAATGGATTAAAAACCTAAATGTACTCTTGGAAGAAAACAGGCAGCAATTTGAGAAAGAAAGAAAGAAAGAAAGAAAGAAAGAAAGAAAGAAAGAAAGAAAGAAAGAAAGAAAGAAAGAAAGAAAGAAAGAAATTAGATTTACAGCAACATATATGGCAACAAATAATACAGGATACATAAAGAACTTATACAAACCAGTAAGAAAAAAAAAAAAAAAACAGACAATCTAACAGAAAAAATAAGCAAAATATATGAACATACACTCCATGATAATGGCATATCCATATGAAAAGATGTTCAACTTTGTCTTCAGAGAAATAAACTTAAAACCACAGTAAATTATCAGTACCTTCCACTATGATGAATAAAATGAAAGAGATAAAATATACCATGTGATAGTTAAGGACATGGAGCAACTAGAACCCTCATATACTACTGGTGGGACCTACTTTTTAAAACTGATAATAACTTTTAAAGCTGGATATCTGCATACTTTATCTTCCTGTCATTCCACTTGTAAGTATACATCCAACAAAAATTCACAAAAAGATGATCAGAATAACATAACAGTATGTTTGCAGCAGCACTCTGCATAATAACCTCCTGTGGACACTACTGAAATGCCAATCAATGGGATGGATAAATAATTTGAGTTATAGTTATGCAAAGGAACAATAATAAAAATACATGATCTTCAACTACCAATATGGATAAATAAAAAAATATGGATAAATCTCACAATAATAAGGTTAACTAAAAAAGAAAAATGCCAGGGGTCTGGGTGGCTTAGTTATTCAACATCTGACTCTTGATTTTGGCTTAGGTCATGATCTCAGGGTTGTGGGATTGAGCCCCATGTTGGGCTCCATGCTAGGTGTGGAACCTGCCTGGGATTCTCTGTCCCTCTCCACTGGGCCTAACCACATCTCTAAGGAAAGAAGGAAGGAATAAAGGAAGGAAGGAAAAGATAGAAAGAAGCCAGACTTAAAATGTATTTATGATTCCATTTATATAAAAATTTTAAAAACAAGCAAAACTAATCTCTACTCTTGTAAATCAAGATAATGGCTAGACAAAGGGAGAACTAGTGAGGACACTGGAGTGCTAGTAGTGTTCTGTTCTTTTTTTTTTTTTTTTAAGTTTTTATTTTAATTCCAGTTAGTTAACTTAGAGTATCATATTAGTTTCAGGTATACAATATAATGATTTGACAGTTCCATACATCATCACAATAAGTGCACTCCTTAATCTCTATCACCTATGTAACCCATACCTTCAACAGCCTCCCCTCTGGTAACCATCAGTTTCTTCTCTATGGTTAATAGTCTATTTTTTGCTTTGTCTGTCCCTTTTTTTTTTTTTCTCTTTAATGGTTTGTTTTGTTTCTTAAATTTGACATGTGAATGAATCATATGGTATTTGTCTTTCTCTGACTGAGTTATTTTACTTAGCATTATACTCCCTAGCTCCATCTATGTCTTTGCAAATGGCAAGATTTTATTCTTTTTTATGGCTGAATAATATTCCACTGCATATATGTCCACTTTTTCTTTATCCATTCATCAAGCAATGGACACTTTCTATTCTAAATAATGCTGCCATAAATATAGGGGTATATGTATCCCCTTGAATTAGTTCTTGTATTCTTTGGGTAAATACCTAGTAGAGTGATTATTATCTCACAAGATAGTTCTATCTTTAACTTTTTGAGAAGCTCCATCTTGTTTTCCACAGTGGTTGCACCGTTTGCATTCCCATAACAGTGCAAGAGTGTTCCATTTTCTCTATATCTTCACCAAAACCTGTTGTTTCTTGTGTTGTTGATTTTAGCCATTTTGACAGATCTGAGTTGATATTTCATTGTAGTTTTGTTTGCATTTCCCTGATGACGAATGATTTTGAGCATCTTTTTATGTGTTTCTTAGCCATCTAGATGACTTCTTTGGAGAAATGTCAGGCCTTCTGACCACTTCTAAATTGGGTTATTTTGTTTTTAAGTGCTGAGTTTAATAAATTACTTATATATTTGGAATACTAGCCCTTTGTCAGATATGTCATTTGGAAATAATCTTCTCTCATTCCGTAGGTTGCATTTTAATTTTGTTGATTGTTTCCTTTACTGCACAGAAGTCTTTTATTTTGATGTACTCCCAATAATTTATTTTTGCTTTTGTTTGCCTTGCCTCAGGAGACATATCTAGAAAGAAGTTGCTATGGCCAATGTCAAAGAAGTTACTGTCTGAGTTCTCCTCTAGGATTTTGATTGGTTTCCTGTCTCACATCTAAGTCTTTAATTCATTTTGCATTTCTTTTTGTGTGTGGTGTAAGAAAGTGGTCCCATTTCTTTCTTTTGCATGTAGCTGTCCAATTTTCCCAACACCATTTGTTG
Source organism: Canis aureus (assembly GCF_053574225.1). Taxonomy (NCBI): domain Eukaryota; kingdom Metazoa; phylum Chordata; class Mammalia; order Carnivora; family Canidae; genus Canis; species Canis aureus. Next base: position 55,082,444 of record NC_135621.1, read on the forward strand.
AATAGACTGTCTTATCCCTAATAGATATTCTTTCTTGCTTGGTGGAAGATTAATTGACCAAATGATTGTGGGTTTATTTCAGGATTTTCTATTCTGTACCATTGATCTGTCTATTTTTGTGCCAGTACCATACTGTTTTGATCACCACAGCTTTGTAATATAACTTGAATTTATGTGCCTTCAGCTTTGCTTTTCTTTTACAGGATTGCTTTGGCTATTCAGAGTCTTTTGTGATTCCATACAGATTTTAGAATTGTTTGTTCTAGTTCTGTGAAAAATGATATTAATATTTTGATAGGGATTGCATTAAATGAGTAGATTGCTTTGGGTAGTGTAGACATTTTAACAATAATTGTTCTTCTGATCTATGAGCAAGGAATGGCTTTCCATTTCTTTCATCAGTGTTTTATCATTTTCAGAGTACAGGTCTTTCACTTTTTTGGTTAGATTTATCCCAAGGTAACTTATTATTTTGGGTGTAACTTAAATGGAATTGTTTTATTAATCTCTCTTTTTGCTGTTTTATTATTGGCGTATAGAAATGCAACAGATTTCCATATGTTGATGTATCCTGTGACTTTCCTAAGGTCAGTTCTAGCAGTTTTTTTGGTGGGGTCTTTCAGGTCTTCTTTATATAGCATCAAGTCATCTGCAAATAGTGAGTTTTACTTCTTCCTTACTGATCGGGATTTCTTTTATTTCTTCCTATTGTCTGGTTGCTGTGGCTAGGACTTCTAGTACTGTGCTGAACAACAGTGGTGAGAGTGGACACCCATGTCTTACTCCTGAACTTAGGGGCAAAGCTTTCATTTTTCCTCAATTAAGGATGATGTTAGCTCTGGGTTTTCATAGATCTTTGTAATGTTGAGGTATGTGTCCTCTAGCTCTATTTTGTTGAGAATTTTTATCACGAATGGATGTTGAACTTTGTTAATTGCTTTTTCTGTTTCTATTAAAATGATCATATGGTTCTTATCCTTTCTCTTAGTAATGTGATGTATCACATTGATTGATTTGCAAATGTTGGACCACTCTTGTAACCTAGGAATAAATCCCACTTGGTCATGGTAAATGATTTTTTAATGTATTGTTGAATTAGATTTGCTAGTATTTTATTGAGAATTTTTGTGTCTGTTCATCAGGGATACTGTCTGCTGTCTTGTTTTAGTATCAGAGTAATGCTGGCTTCATAGAATGAATTTTGAAGTTTTGCTTCCATTTCTATTTTTTTGGAATAGTTTGAGAACAATAGGTATTAACTCTTCTTTAAATTTTTGGTAGAGGGCAGCCCGGGTGGCTCAGTGGTTTGGCGCCAGCCTTCAGCCCAGGATGTGATCCTGGAGACCCGGGATAGAGTCCCATGTCGACCTCCCTGCATGGAACCTGCTTCTCCCTCTGCCTGTGTTTCTGCCTCTCTCTCTCTCTGTGTCTCTCATGAATAAATAAATAAAATATGTTTTAAAATTTGGTAGAATTAACATAAGAAGCTATCTGGTCCTGGACTTCTGTTTTGTTGAGGCTGGTTTTGTGGGCTAATAAGCGATCTATTCTGGAGAATGTTCCATGTGTATTTGAGAAGAATGTGTATTCTGGTGTTTTAGGATGGAATGTTCTGAATATATATGCTAAATCTATCTGTTCCAGTGTGTCATTCAGAGCCATTGTTTCTTTGTTGATGTTCTGTTTAGATGATTTGTACACTGATGGAAGTGGGGTGTAAAGTCCCCTGCTATTATCGTATTATTGATCAGCTCCTCTGTGCTTGTTATTAACTGTTTTATGTATTTGGGTACTCCCATGCTGGGTGCATAAATATTTACAATTGTTATATCTTTTTGTTGGATTGTCCACTTTATTGTTATGTAGTGTCCCTCTTTGTCTGTTATAGTCTTTGTTTTAAAGACTGTTTTACCCAATATAAGTACTATTACTCTGGTTTTCTTTTGACACCATTTGCATAGTAGATATTTCTCCATCCTCTCACTTTCAATCTGCAGGTGTCTTTCAGTCTAAAATTAGTTGCTTGTAAGAGCATATAAATGGTTCTTTTTTTTTTTTTTTTAATCCATTCTGTTACCCTTGGTCTTTCAATTGGAACATTTAGTCCACTTAGTAATGTTCTGTTCTTGATCTAGGTTTTGGTTATGGATATGCAAAAATCACAAAGCTGTAAAATTATGTTATGTACACTTCCTGTATTTGTTATACTTTAATAAAATAATTTAAATAATCCAATTTAAACAATCCGGATAATTGGGAAAAAATGCATCTGATATATTATCATTGTCCCAATTAATCAGGTGATATGAGCCAGACAGTACTCCTGTTAATGTTACTTTTATTGGTGAAAACTAAAATAATAGCAAGAGTAGTAATATCAATTATGTAGCATTTAAAAACTTTTCAATGCATATTAATATCCCTTAATGCCATTGGCTCTTCAGAGCAATCTCACAACATTTAAAAAGAAATATACAGGTTGCATAGATATAAATATTTGAAGGACCATACTCTAAAGTTCTAATCGATAGATCAATGTCAAGGTGAAGGTAGTTTCTTTCATAATCACAGAAATGTTATGATGGTAAAAGAGACAATTAAAAACATAAACTTAAAAAAATGGATCATTTTGCTAAAATTATATATAAATTTGTTTTAATGTTGCTGCACAATTGCTGAAAGAGATTGAATAGGATGTCATTCAGTTTTATCCCTTCAATAAACTTAGATAAAAATAGTTTTTGCTTATCTAATTTTCTCAGGGAAAGTTCGATGGAAAATTTGGAATTCTATAAATTCTTGTTATGCTGACTGGATGGGTTGACTCTGACAAAGTTAAATTTGATGGGAATAAACTTGAGTCCTATTTTCTGTTCCAAACCCACCCAAATGAACAAATAATAGTATATAGGGAACATGACTTCCCAGACACTACAGATAAAAACAAATAAAGTAAAACCTTTAGATGACTTAGAAGATGAATCACCTGTGTGATGGAGACACTCAAAAAGTCCATGTAAGCATGAATTATATTCATGCAAGTGCTTAGAAGAGGGATGGCATGGTCTGGTACTTTAGTGCTGGTCCACTCATACCTGTTATATTCCTAATTTGGTCAAGCTAGAATGTATTTCAATACATGCTAAAATGATGAAAGGCTTCTAGATTATATTAGGAATTAATAGAAGCTCTCTAAAGAAAAAAAGAATTAAGGGATATATGAGAGCATCTTCAGATATCAGGAAAGATGTGCCTTAGAAGAGAAATTCCATCTGTGGCATCAGGAAGTAAATTGAATCAAAGCATAAAAATTATGAGATGATATATGTCAATATAATGAAGATTTTCTAAGAGAATTATCCATAGGTAGAAAAATTTCATTTGATAGTAAACAAATTTCTTATCATAAAAGAACTTAACCAGAGATACCTGGGTGACTCAGTGATTAAGCACCTGCCTTTGGCCTAGGGTGTGATCCTAGAATCCTGGGATGGAGTCCCACATTGGGATCCCAGCATGGAGCCTGCTTCTCTCTTCCTGCCTATGTCTCTTCCTCTCTCTCTCTCTCTGTGTCTCTCATGAATAAATAAATAAAATCTTAAAAAAAATACACAAAAAACAAAAAGGACTTAAACATAACTGAACCACTTAATTGGATATGGGATAAGGTACTCAGTCTTTGAAGGTTAGACTGAACAAATGGATCCTTTTCAAGAATTTCTACTTCATAGACAGGAATGTTAGACAAAGAGAGGGAAATGACTTTCAAGTTCACAGAGAAATTGATTCTCAGGATAAAGCAATTTCACACAGCCTATGCATGGGGCAAAAATCTCATTAATTTGGCCCTATGTTTCCACATCTTTCAAGTTCAGTGAGCTTCTTTACTAAGTGAAGGACCTGCAAGGGAATGACCATACCTTTGAGGGGCAAAGATGCCTTTGGGCAGTGAGAACTCATGCTGACCCCACTTACACAAGAAATGTCAGGCCTTTTATCTATGCCAAGAACACGGCCTACATTACTGTTCTTGATTGTCTTGATTTTCATATGCACAATGCTAAATCACAGAGGTTTTTAAGGTTTTATTATGGTCATGTGATTCCAAGATTGTGTTCAACATAAATAGAAACTAAAGTCAACATACGAAAAAAACAAACTAAAAAACCCAGACTGGGCAGCCCCAGTGGTCCAATGTTTTAGCGCCGCTTTCAGCCCGGGGTGTGATCCTGGAGACCCAGGATCCAGTCCCACGTTGGGCTCCCTGCACAAAGCCTACATCTCCCTCTGCCTGTGTCTCTGCCTCTCTCTCTCTCTCTCTCTCTCCCACCTCTCTCTCTCTTTCTCGCTGTGTCTGTCATGAAAAAATAAATAAAATCTTAAAAAAAAAAAAAAAACAGACGTGTAGTGAGAGATTTGCTGCATTTGTTTTACTACTCTGCAAGTCAAATACACAAGAATATTGTGTCCAAAACATCCTTGACTAAACAAAGGTATGCACTAGAGGTTTACATTATTAAATTAAATAATAAGCTTGGCTGTCTGACTTTAAAGATAAAGCAAGTTTAGAAAAACAGAAAAAGGAAAGTCTGATTATTGAAAATCACATAAGGTTAAATCCTGTCCCTAAGAAGCATAACAGAAAATATCATTTTGTTTGTCACAATCCCACCTAACTTAAAAATTAAAACAATCAGTTGATCACTATAAGGAAAAATAGCACTACTTTATTTTTTCTTCATTTATTTTTTAGATAGAGAATGTGTGCACGTGCAAACTGGTGGTGAGGGGCTGAGGGAAAGAGAGAATCTTAAGCCCCAATGTGGGGCTCAATTTCACAACCCTGATATCAGGACCTTGATCATGACCTGAGCCCAAAACAAGAGTCAGACACTTAACCAACTGAGCCATTCAGGAGCCCAAAGCATTACTATAAAGGGAGAGTGGTTCATTCTTTCCTTACATTTTCTACCTAATTCAGTGTTGTGAATCATTCCAAAATTCTCAAATATGATTCAATCTATGTAAATTCTGAGGCTAATTTCCATTATTTGTAGCAAGAAATCATGCTTTATAAATATTCATCCCTCAAGATTTTATTTCACTTTAGGTACACCTCAAAGCAAGCAATCTGGAAATAAGTTGCCAAGCACCTATCAGGTAACCGTCCCAAAAGAGGCATAGTCATAGTAATTATATACTTGAGGTCATTTAATATGAAAGCTAAAGAAGATCTAGATATTATTCAGCACAAGACCTTTATTTATTAGATGAAGAGAGTGAGGGTCCAACAGATAAAATTATGCTCACATAACTAATTGGCATAGAATCGAAATATAACCCTTGCCATCCTGAGTCTAGTCTCATGGTCTTCCTTCTTTCCCAGGCATTGCCATGAAATGAGTCTCTGATTCATGACCATAAGTTAAATACACCTTAACTTGAACATATTTTTCCAAAAGAAAATATAACACAGTCCAAAACTCTTGTACAACAATTTTCCAATCCTATCGTGTAGATGATTTGCATTTGATTAAGTAACTGCAGGTGCTGGGAACCAAAAGCCACTCTATGCCTGCCTGGGCTGATGACCAATCAGTTCTGCATGGATCAATATGATACACAGGACAGTAATAAACACATACTCTGGCATTCACCAGGTGTGTAATATTGCAATTTCTGGGCCTGTCTCAGGCTCAACTTGCAACAGCTGAATCTATGACAACTGGACTCTAGCATATTTTAACCTGGACAAAATCAGTAATATCAAAATAAAAATATAGCTTGGTTATTATAGACTTTACAAATAATCTCTACATGAATTTATGATTTCTTTAAGTGCCAATTAATGATTACCTAATAAAGAAGTAAATTATATAATATAATTATAAGAATACAATTATATAGAGAAAATTTACAGATATTCTATGTATATAGACAATTTCCTATTTATAAAATGGACATGGAGTAAATAATTTCAAGTATAAAATTGCTTTATTGCCAACTTGGTCAGGGCAATATATAGTGAACAACTTGTCTATATAGCCATGCTCCAAAGAGTGGCCAATTTATAATATGTTACTTTCTCTGTAGAATCAAAGCAAGGCTGCCTCTAACTTTAAAGAGTTGTATTTGAGGAGATCCACATATTTTGGTCATGTTGCAAACTGCTCTACATTATGAAATATGATTTTTTTATCGACCTAAATCGTGGCATCTTGGAAGACAAAAGCAGAGTGGAGGAGAATTTCATAGGGAAGAGCAAAGTGTTGGTTAAAGTAGAAATGCCTAAAAACTATGACCTCAACAACTGCTACCCAAAGTGCGATCTAAGGGACAGCATCAGGCATCACTCTGAGTTATAAAAACTGTTAATCTCAGGACCTCTCCACAGTCTACTGATGCAAAATCCGTATTTTAATGAGATTCCCCCAGGTGATCCCAGTGAAGATCAAAATCTAAGAGTCGTACTGTTGGAAACAATTCTAGATTACTGTGATTTAGAATATCTTCTAAGGATTGTAAGAGGTTTATGTCTGTCATGTCTGAGTTAAGTATTAAAGACAAAATATTTTGATATTATGGCACTTCTCTTAAAGGATAAACATCTAGATCTTTTGGTTGGAAAACAAAGACTGGGGGAAAAAAGAATCAGAGATATCTGATCAGTGTGTATACATGTCAAATATTTATTTAATATGCATCCCAGCAGAGTCGAGCCATTAAATCATCAGAGGTAATCTCTGAATTCTTATTCTCAATGTGTTCCACCTCTAGGCAATCTTACAATAGGATCCTCTGTAGGTTTGGGAACGTAGAACTACTCTTCTGAATAAATCTAAGGGGTGCATATCTGCTGGTACAGTCTAGCAAGTCATCTTTATTAGTGGATGTATTTAATGAGGTTCATGCCACTGCATTTATGTCTCTCTAGAATTACATTGGTTCATCCACTACCGAAACTGAAAACAAACTATCATTTATTCTAGATGTGATCTGACTCAATTAAAATGAATGGACCTGGGCTGTCATATTTCTACTTATTACAGTTGAGTGAACTTAGAACATGTTAAAGTCAACAATATCTATCAATGAGGGAAATTCATACTTCTAAATACAGTCTACTATATTTAAAACCAGAATGACAATTCCTTAAAAGAAAGCAGCAAAAAAAAAAAAAAAAAAAAAGAAAGCAGCAAATTTGTCTTATCTTGGCACCCCTGGTATCTTAAATAGAGACAGGAGTAAATAAACATGTGGTAAATTGATGAAGAATTAAGCTGGGATGAGAAGGGATGTACTTATGTAACTCTCCTTCTTAGGAGGGTTGGCTAAGGTTTTTAATTTGTTTTACTCTATTGTGTATGTATGTATATGTGTGTGTTTTAAGATAAACTGCTAACTTGTTATTAAATTAATTCAATGTAGTTAGTCAGCATACACTAACATCAGTACAAACTAGAAACACTTGGATTGCAGGATAGCAAGCACTCTGTGTACTAGGGGAAGAGAAGGGATAGTGGTAACCCACAGCATATCTTTGATCTTAAGACACTAATACTGAACTCAAAAGTCACACATGTAATGCATCTGGTACTGAAAATGGAATCAAGAGAGAGATTACTATTTTTTCAGGCACCATTCATTTTGTAACATATACATATGTGGGCACTACATGTACAGTGCCCACAATTTGGAGGTGCTATTCCAGGTTTTAGAAATACATCAGAAAGCAAGGTTCTCAGGGTTTCCACTCTCATCCAACTAATGAGGAAGAGATAACCCTAGACAATAACCCTTGACAAGTGACATTGAACACATAAAAGAGCCCAGCAAAACCAAGAATGACTGATATAGGTGGCCAGGGGGGCTGTCTCAGCAGATGACACTGAATGAAACTAAACCTCGATGCTGAGGAGCCACTCAGAAGATCTGGGCAAAGAATGGAGAAAAATTCAGTGAGCACTGAGCAGGCTAGGTCATGTAGGACCTTCTTGATATTCATCAAACTTTCAGATTTTATTCCATGTACAATGGGAATTGTAGCCTGGGGAGTGACATGATTTGATGTATATTCTAAAAAGATACATCTGGCTTCTGTATGGAGATCAGACTATGGGTATATATGGAAGTGGTAGTAATGAGAAAAACGTTCATGAAGTTTTGGACCATAGGAACATGACTATGGAGTCATACTCTCCTGGGTTTGAATTCCACTCTCACACTGTGAGTACTTGGATAAATAACTGATTACCTTAAAATCTCAGTTTTCTCATTAGTAAATGGAAGCATTAAAATGTTTTTTTATCCGTAAATGGAGGACCTGACAGGGTAGTTGTAAGGATTAAATAATATAATTTATGTGTAATGAGTTTACTAAGAGTCACAACTCATGGCATATACTTATTTAGTTATGTACTTATGCAAAAATAGTCACCCCCCCCATCTCTTATTACCTTGGGCAGAATTACTTAATTTCTGGTCATTATTGGTTATCAAAAACTCAGGCTAATTTATAACTTAAACCTAAGATCTGATATAAATTTCATCCTTCATCTCCTAGTCTTGAGTTGGGGGGGGGGGGGCAGGGAGGAAGGATGTGATATAGTGCAAGGCATCTTCTTACTATCTGCCTTAAGATTTGTCCTTCCCGCATTTTCTAAATATTAAGAGAGGGAGGGGAGAGAGACAGAGAAAGAGACAGAGGGAGAGAGAGAAGGAGAAGAAAGAGGGGTTTGGGGGGCTGAAAGAGAGAGAAAGAGCTTTAGTGAGAAAGAATGAACAAGAGAAGGAGAGGGAAGGGGAAAAGAGAGAGGGAAGAAGGGAGGAAGGGAGAGAGAGACAGAAAGAGAGATATCTCCTCTGGCTCAGCAAGTGGCCTTCTTGTGAGTAGTACTAGCCAGATGGCTCAAGATCTAGCCTAAGTGGAGTGTCTGATCTGTAGACTCTTGGGTATCCTGGCTATACCAAATTTGAGAGTTGTAGGCTATGCTCCTATTGTTGACCTTGCCAGTTCCTTTCTCTGCTCCTCAGAAAGGCACAGGGCAGATGAGTAAATCTGATGCTTACACTGCCATGCATCAGAAATGCAAAATACCAGCCTTTCTTTTTTTTCTTTTTTTTTTTTTTTTTTTTGCATAATCAGGCTCTACACATGATTCTAGAGTAGTCTCTTCCTTCAGTTAGGTTGGGCAAAGGAAGCACACTTCTCCATGTACAAGTACATTTTCATAGTACCTATGACCCAGTGACTCTTTTGTCCCCTACCTCCCCCATCCCTCAATGCTCAGGTGTACAGGGAAGGTGAGAGGTGGACCATGCGTGAAGCGTGGTGAAAAGGTCAATTTTGCTGTCTTGTAGTAAGTGCCGAGGGAGATAACTGGTCAGTGTTCAGAGATTCACTTTATAGTGGAAGTTACTTAAATTCTTTTGTTTCAGGGGGCTCTAGTCAATAATTCAATGAGGAAGATGTCTCCTGAACGTGCAATTGTGTACATAGTCATACTGGGCATATGGTGGGGAATCTGTTGCTATTATCAACATTATCATTAATGTAACTACTGCATTTTAAAGGAGTGCCTAGCAGTTAAATGAGCTTTTTACCAATTCTTTTATTAACCAGAATATCATTATGCCCAACACCCCAATTCCAGGAAAATTTTGGTTAGTTAAGGTTCATGGAATAAGAAAGAGACAGAAATATTATAAATGGTATAAAGGAAAAAAGTGTCTCTTTTAATCAGGTTTGTTTCTATATGACTTGCAAAATGATCTCGTGTGATGTTTGTTATTTTTATTTTTCATTCTCTCAGGGAAACACATTGGGCTAAGACTCAGGAGACCTAGAACACTGGTTTCCACTCAGCCACTTTTCAGCTGTCTGTGCCTGGATTCCTCCCTTAGCCTCCATGCACCTCATTTTCCTTCCCGACAAAGTTACAGAGCAGAACCAAAGTGCTCTCCAGTGTTTCTCTCAATTCTAAAATCCCGTGGTTCTGAAACATTCTTGATTTATTGAGTCACTGTTTCATTGATTCATTCAATAAACATTTACTGAGGCCCAACTCTGTGCCAAACTCTATTGCTTTCCTGCTGTCAAAATCAGGCAACAGGCTAGAGTTAAAATGTCTTTAAAGATTTCTGATGGCTGCTGCTTTTAAAAGGAACCTCTATAGCAACCTCTGTCTCTTTGGGCTTCTAGAGCTAGGTGTCTTCTAATTCTATAAGGGCTAAAAAAATTGAGAAAAACAAAGGGGCATGGGAAGGTGTTCTATTCACACCATCAGAAATAAACTTTCTATTCTGATCACTTTTTCCTTAGCCCAGAAAAAAACACTTTCAACAGACTTTCCAGTCCTATGTGTGCTGGGGTATTAAAAGAATGTGTTTGATACATCCCCCAAATTTAAAGTACTTTTCCATATAACTGCAATTATTGGAATAATAAAATATTTTAAGAGAAACTTTGTAACACTTACTAAAAGTTTATATGAATTAATTTAGGAGTATGCATACTTCTTGAATACAAGTATGGAAGAATCAATCAACAATGACTAATGTTAGTGTTTTCTCATGGATAGAGCCCTTAATTTGGAATTAGGAATCCTGGGTTCAGTTCCCCGCTTTGTGGTTAGCGTCACCAAACCATGGGCAAGTAAATTAATTGAGTGAGTTTTCTTTAGTAGAATGACTGTAGTCATGCTATCATACCACACTTTCAGATCTCTTAAAATGAGGGTCTGTAAAATAATGATTGTGGAATTAATATTATTAACTATATACTGATTCTTCCATAACCTCCCCTCATCCCATCTATCATACCTATGTTGAAATCATCGTAAATCTATACTGTCTAGCTCAGTATTTCTCATCCCAGGTTCCTCATCTGATTTGAATACTATTTTCTCAAATCTCACAATGATGGTACAAAACCAGCATCTTTCCAGATGCATAGGAGAGAAGCTAGTTCATTAAAGTACAATAAATTCCTTAGAGCTTTATTCTCTTCCCAATACCAGTGGAGTTCTAGCCTAAATGCAAAGACACAGAATTTAGCAGATTTTGGAAGAAGCTCACAGAATGAGGGAATCATTGAACCACAAAGTTTTAGAAAGCAAGGAGCATAGGGAAGATGTAAGCTCCTTACAGCAGATTTCCTGGAGTTGTATCACTCTTGTAACCCAACAACAGTGAACCTCGGATTCAAAGTAACTCCTTTGAAGTTCTGAACTCTCCAAAGGGGATTAACTGCAATTAGTTCAGTTTCTGTTAGTCAGAAGTTTTTTCTCCAGATCAGACTTCTATGATCAGAGTGGGAGGAATGGTCAGGTTATAAAACATGGACATTGCGAGAGGACTCATCCATTAGCACCTGACATTATCGACCAGTTGGTCTTGTGACCTAATATTAAAAGAACAGTCTTCTGGAGTGGGAGATACAGGCTTCCAGTTATGGAATGAATAAATCACCGGCAGTAAGGGTCTAGCATAGGGAATACAATCAATAGTACTATAACAATGTTGTATGATGACAAATGATAGCTACAATGGGGTGAGCAGAGCATAATGTATAAGGAAGCTGAATTACTACATTGTACACCTGAAACTAAGGTTAACATTATGTGTCAACTATATACTTCAGTTAAAAAAGGAGTATTCTTCTTAGGAGGTGGATAATTATTACAATTTCCTTTTTAATTTTACCTATGATATAAACTTAGGTATTTAAGTCCTATTAAAGCAGACATTAGCTGATATGTGACTAACTTTATTTGAACTCTGAAACTTCATCAGAAATCTCAGAGAATCACAGAATTGTAAACTTTAGGGTGCCTGGATGATTCATTTGGTTAAGCATCCAACTCTTGATTTCGGCTTAGGTCATGATCTCAGGGTTGTGAGAGTTAGCCCTATGTCAGGCTCTGTGTTAGATGTGGAGCCTGCTGAAGATTCTCTTTCTCTCTCTCTCCCTCTCCCTCTCTTTCTCTCTCTCTCCCTCTCCCTCTTCTCTCTCTCTTTTTTTTTTCCTCTTTCTCCCCATCTCCATCTCTAAAAAAATGTGAACTTTGGAGTTGAAAGAGGGAGACTCATAAAAGTTACAAGACTTTTATCTAGTGTTTATAGCTCAGCATAGGCAAAGTAAGGATGAGAAGCTGGGTTTCTACACCAGTTGATCTCAAACAGGTCTGGTCATCAGAATCATCTGGGAAAATCTTGAAAAAATATATTTCCTTTTTTTTTCTTTGAAGAATCAATTAATTAATTTGAGAGAGAGAGGGAGAGAGAGAGAGCAAGAGATCGAGCTTGGGAGTATGAGCAGTGGTGGAGGGAGAGGGAGCATCGCAGAGGGAGAGGGAGAAGCAGACTCCCCACTGAGCAGAGAGCCCCATGTGGGACCCCATCCTAGGACTCCAAGATTGTTACCTGCACTGAAGGCAGATGCTTAGCTGACTGAGCCATTCAGGTTGGCAAAGCATATTTCTTCCACCTATTGCCATAAGCCCTAATTTGATAAGACTGGGTTGGTACTCCTTAATACTTTATTATTATTTACTTTGGAGTTACTTCCAGTATACAATGTAACTCGAAACTCAATGTTTTTTTTTTGTAAAGCACTGGGCCTCCCTTGCTTCTCTAGCTTCCCAATTTCCAACAAACAGTGAGCACAAAATGTGAGACAAAATACAAATGAAACAACCAAAAAGCAAAGCACATTCTCCCTTTTAGTACGGAAGTAATTTAACTGGTAATAGAACATTCTGGCCAGACTGAATAATACCACTTCTTGAAACCATAGTTATAATTCACAATGCATCCAATTCACTTCTTACAGTGACCATTCTCTGATCTCAAGGATGGGACACATTTCTACATTCACAGGCTGTAAATGCTTTTTTCTGCCTTTTCTACTTGTGAGTGAACCAGATATCCTGTTGAAACAAGTCTTTTCTTTCTAAAGATCATTTGCCTTGATACTATGTAACAGGAATATATATTTTATGTCCTATGCTTGAAGTAAGTTGCCTCCACCTCTATTCCCCATACTACATGCCTTTCCCATGAACAATTCATAAAACTATAAAATTTAAAGAGATCTTCTAATTCAAGGTCTTTCAAAATTTCTTCCTAGATATCCATGATTCACATTCAATAATGTATCAACTTTTGCTACCTGAAATGTACTTTACTGTGTTTTACAGAAATAGGAATTGTTCTAAATTAATTTCATAATCTAATAATGGTTCACCACTTAGCTTTGAAAAACACTGATTTAATTCAGCCTTCGCCTTTTACAAACAAGAAAGCTAAGGCACAGAGAACTTAAGAGACTTGGCAAAAACTACGTAGCTTCGGCCTAGAATTTGGATCTCTGGACTGAATCCTGGGCTCTTTCTACTACATTCTGTGGCATTTCTAATGTTATTTTGGATAGGTTTGAATAGATAACTTCACAGTTTCAGAGAAAAGAAAATTCATTTTGAAGAATATAGGTCAGTTTTTTTCCCCCTACCATGACATACAATCCTAATTTAATTTCTTTCTTAAATACCTAGTTTTTATAATTCCTAGAGAAAATACACAAAATTGAAGCTTTATAGCTTTCATATCACCAAATAATATTACTATTATTTTTCTCAGCTCACAATTTAGAAGTGAGGTCATTACCTTAACATCACCATATTTGTATTATCTAATCTTCTCGACACCAAAATTTTAAGTTTGCAGTTTCTTTTGATATATAGTATTAGAACGAATGCTCTGACTCAAATGATCAGATATTACTATTTAAAAACAGATAGTCCATTTTATTTTAAATTGAAAGTACTGTTCATGATGTAGGAAAAAAATCTGTATCACTTTACAATTAAAAATCATAAATTGAATATATGTAAGCATATTGATAAGAAGCTAATTACAGGCTCATTAGGTATATCAGGTTGAGGTGATATAATAACATTTTTAATATTCATAGTAGTTCTCAACTTGGCATTACCATTAAATCCCTAAAGAGCCTTGAAAAATATTGGAGGCCTGGGTTTCAGTTCCCAACTTCAAAGCTCTCATTTAGTTGGTTCAGTGTGTGGCCTGGGCATAGGGATTTTCAAAAATTTTCTAGGTCATTCTAATGTGCAAATATGGTAGAGAATCAAGGGCTAAGAGAAATATGACCTAGGCATTTAATGTGTAATAATTGTGCTGCTGTAACTCTTCTAATTTAGTTCTAATGATGTGCCAAAGTCTTGTGGCTCTTTCTAAGCTATAATTTACACTTTAGATGTGACCATCTGTGTACAGTACTCTATACATTTGCATATTGCTTGAGTAATTAATAAGTGGTTGGCATATTTTAGCTTATAGAGTAGGAACACAATAGCATTTCCTCTCTCCCCTTCAAGAACCGTATCAGATTGACCTTTAGAAGTATCTGATTTAAAGGCACAGTTTTTGCTCAAGGGCCAATCATGATGTAAAACCACAGGAATGAGTATCCATTCAGGTAGTATGGGAAACTAAAATTTAAGCTGATATTACATATTTCTCTGAAAGAACACTACCTAAGAAACATTGTAGAATTATATCTTGCTACCAACTTAACCACATTTGCTCCAAAATCTAAAAAATAATAAATAAATAAATAAATAAATAAATAGATAAAAATTGGTTGAACTCATTTGTTTTCAGGTTTTTTTTTTAAGTTAAAAATGTAGCCAATCTCCAAACCCTCATTATTAAAGTATGTAAGATTTACATATTTCTGGCAAAACCTACTGCAAGCATTCAAAGGCAAATGTTCCCAGTCCTTAAAAGCCTGTCCTGAACAGTGCTCTTTATTTTTATTTGATGGTCAGAATAAAACATGAAGCCAATGAAGAGAATATGGAAGCTAACTATCCCACTCTGGACATTAAAAACAAGGACATTCTGGAGTAACTACGTGGCTCAGTCAGTTAAGTGCCTGCCTTTGGCTCAGGTAATGATCAATGATCCCAGCATCTTGGGTTGATCCCTACATCGGGCTCCCTGATCAGCGGGGAGTCTGACTCTTCCTTTGCCTCTCACCCCACTCGTGCTCTCTCCTCACTCTCTATCTTTCAAAGAAATACTTAAAAAAAAAAAAAAAACATACAAAAAGCCCCAAGGACATTCTACTCTAAAGAGAAAGGCAGGGCAAAAAGCCCTGAGATAAAGCAGAAAGAGAAAGAAAGATGCAACATGAGAGCTAGCCTTGAGGTAGTTAACAAGAAGCTCAGACACCAGCCATCAGCAAGCCTTCCCTGACAGGCCCATCTCTGTCTAACAAGCTGACGCGTCCACACGCTGCAAGCTGACATTTTCAATGTATAAGTTCTTTTTCCTTCTTCTAATAGACAAATGCACAAAAGGACTGGTTTTTGCTTGCCTTGCTTCTGTGCCTTAATAAACAACTGGCTCAGGATTGTAACCAAGTCAAATGCTGAATAAAAGCCTTTAATACATTTCTGCTTGTGTTTCCCACACATGTATTTCAATTTGAAGACAGTTTCTGCTTGCTTTCTCCCCTCTTGAAGTTGCTTGTTTGGCTAATTAAAAAATATGCTACTTGAAAGCTGAAAGGACACAAAATGGAAGACTGGGCAGATGGGTCAAGATGGAGTGTCCCCGGCTCTGGCACGCCTGCAATTCTCTTCATTAAAACAAATCTTTCATTCTTCTCCTAGCTAAGATTCAAGGAAGGTACAGAAGCAGCCCTTCAGTCTTTCTTACTTCAGGTCAAAGTCCTTTTTATACTTGGCGTACAACCTAGACGCATCAGAATTCAGTACAAAATGGAAAGTTTTATGCTTCCAAGCAATTCAAGCGCATTCTGTGGTCCTCTTGTCCTGTGGGGTGCCTTAGCAGATTTTAGGTATCTCTTAGGGCAAAGTGGCTTGAAAGCTTTGAGGTTTTCTTGGCAACTGGGAAGAATAATTTGACTTCTCTTGGAATAAGATCATATTCAGCAGAAAAGATCTGCTGTGCTCAAGGTCATGGACCTTGGTTCTGTGGATATTCAGTTATTCAGCAGAATAACCACTCTGCACCTTCAAAGTGCATTTGGATGCCACTGCAGGTGTTTCCTGAGGAGATCTCCCTCCCAGACAGCCACGGCCAGAGTTCCTACATGTCCCCTTCTTGATGGTGTCTGTTCTACTTTCTGAAAATCACATTCCCTTTTACACTCTCTCTCCATATGTATACATATATATATGCAATCCCAAAGATTTTCAAAGAAATGATTCAATGAATCAAGATCTGTACATAAATATACAAATGGCTAAATAGTTAAAACCACGTTGGGGAGAAGTTTGTTGTTGTTGTTTTTTGTTTTTTGTTTTTTTTTAAGTGATGCATTTCAGAGCCTTAAATCTTAAGCATCATTTTAGAATGTGTTATTTGCAAAATAAGCCATGGAAGCACCGAGGAATTAATTACATCATTAATTAAAGAAACATATCAAAGACTTACTCTGTGTGAGACACTACATTAATTATTGTGAAGAAAACAATGGTATATGAGAGTTCTATTTTATAAGACATGCAAAGATGATACAAGGCATATAAAAAGCCATAGAAATTCAAAAGAAGAGATTATTTTCAAAGTGTTAAGATACATTTTACAAAGAAGGTAGAACTTGGATGACATCTTGAAGGATGAGTGATTTGATATTTAGGGGATTTAGGGAAAAGTTACCATGGCAGGTGAAGAGATAAAGATAAGCGAAGGTTTTGAGGTGAGAAATCAAACAACTAATCAAATTTGACTGGAACTAAGGTGGAATGATGAGGAATGATGGCAAATGAAATGAGAAAGTTTTGGTTCAGGCTAAAGTATAAAAGGCCTCTACAAAGGGAGGAGGGGTTCCTAACACTTTTATCAGGAATGTCCATCTAAGAGGGAATGGTGAATTACTGATTGGCATGAATCTAGAGACACTGATTGCACCTCAAATTTTTGTTATGAATGTTAAAGTTTGGAACAATGCAGTCTATCTAAATGAAGGTAGTGATTTCAATGTAAAAATAAGAAGAGTTAAACATTTAGAACTAAACCTATTCAGGTTTAGTCTGGGGCAAGGAGGGCAGAGAAAACAGATGGATCATCCATCAGTAGATATTTTTATTATTTACTATCAAATAGCCAAACATTTGTGAGGAAAAAGTCTTCATGTAAAAAAGGTTTACTTTGCACTGTCTGCCAAGGAGGCTATTGGTCTAATGATCCAAGGAAGTGAGGCAAAGTTACATTCTATTTAATTGTAAGACATAGTCTACTAAGTTGTGTTAAACATGACTAAAGACTATTATGAGGAGTCTTTAGATTCTTTAAAACTAACATAGTGAACATAAAATAAATAACAATGCAAGGCATTCTTTAAAGAATATCCCGTGTGAATGCCAACTTTTCCTACAGAATAAATTTAAATGCAAATAATTATAGTGCCTGAACACATTTTCTTTTGACTTTGTTCCTGGTGATGTGGTTAAGAGCTCAGGTTCTAGCATCACTATAGATAAATCACCACTCCATCATTTATCAGCTTTTTGATTGTGCTTAAACATTATATTTTTTCCAATCCCTCTTCTAAAATGTGTGTGTGTGTGGGGGGGGAGTAATATTTATGTAGAAGTCAATGAGTTGATGCTTATAAAATTATTAGCATAGTGTCTGGCCAAAAATGTCATCTGGTTATCCTGTATGTAATTTTTGCTTGCTTTTAATATTATGAACTCAATCCATTAAAATTTTACTTCATGGCAAATTCCTTTTATTTCTTGATTAATAAAACATTCTCTTTCCTCCAAAACTATAAAGACATCTCCCTCTTTTCCTCTAGTATTTCTATAATTTTGCAATGCCTTTATTGTTTAATTATATGAATGATATGTGAGAGGAACCTAATTCTACTTTTTTCCCCACATGTATAATCAGTTATCCCAACTCGATCTATTAAATATTATTATTACATCCTTGCCTCACCTCACAGTTTTTAACATCACATATCATATACTAAACTCCACATGTACTTGATCCATTTTGGGACTCTATTCTTCTCCATATACTTCTTTGTCTATTCCTGTGCCAGACCAGACTGTTTTAATTACAGTCATTTCATGGTGCCTCTTAATATCACTTGGTAACCTGATCATCTTTCTAAAAAAGATAGCTTTTATGCAAATTTATGCTTGGGTATTAACTTTAGAAATAATTGGTCAAGACCCCAAACCCTTGTGAGTTAAACTGCCCTACATCTATTATTTAATTTAAAGCTTGAATTAGCCTATTCAGGAGTACGTAGGTTTTTGTTGTTGTTTTCTTACTCATTTAGGTCCTGTTTTCTGTCCTTCAGTAAAGATTTTATTATTTTCTTTGTGTAAGTCTTGCCCAAGGGCAATATACTGTAATGTTTGGGAAAGCTTTTCAAAGTCCTCATGTCTTCATGTAGGTAAAATATACCAGTGATTTAAACATCTCCATTAACTTGATAAACGCAATGATTTGATAGAAAATTCCATCAGAATTTGTGCCTTCCCACTTTAGCCTTCTATCCTGATTATGCTAAGTAACTGAATTGGTAAGAAAAATAATTATTCTTTATATTCATCTTTCAGATCTCAAAAGGATTTTTTCAATAGATAGATAGATAGCCAGCTCTACTACTACAAAATTCTATCTGTGGAAGGGAACACTTCTATAAATTCCAGATGACACTATCAAAAGAAAACTACAACAAATAATTTAACTGGAAATAAACAAGCGGCTCCCAGGTAGATGGCTAATCTCCATGACCCTGTAGTCAGAAAGAAGGATAAAACCATCAGTTTTAATCTCACATACTTAGAGGATAGAATGAAATTCTCATCTAACAGCTCATGAGAAGACATTCTTTCCTCTGAATTGGCTCTCTTCATTTAGTCTATCATCCAGGTTGAAGGAAAATAATTCTTTGCTATTAAAATCACATCAAAAGTACAAATAGCCATCTTTCTCCTGCAATTATGCACTGAGGTCTAACACTTTTGCACATTAATCCAGGAAATAAAAATGTTGCAAGATAAATCAATTCTAGATGCTGGACAACAGGTACAGGTTTGTTAAATATAAACTTTTCTTTTTTGAAACATGGCTACATAAATTTCTTGGGTTGACATTGAAAACAATAATGTAAAATACAGGTATATTCCAAATAAGACCGGAAATAAACATTTAAAGCCACAGCCCAAAAAGCAGTATTTATCTATAACCTGTATAGAAAAAAGTAGCTCTGATTTTTATTTCTAAGAGAAAACAATATGAGAATGAATAAAAAAAAGTAAGAGTGCTGTCTCTGGAGTTAATATCTTTGCATCCCTTTATCAATTTACTGGGCTTTATTTTCCTTTCTGTGTAACATTTATCATTACCTAAGATGTGAAATATTTACTTATTTCCACATCTCCCACTAATGTGTGAGCTCTGTAAGGGCAGGGGATTGTGACTTTTGTTGTCATGGTGGCTATCTACCATTGTATTCCAGGGACTGTGTCCAGCACCTAGGGGGTACTGAGTAACTATCTGTTGATTGATTCATAATTACTTTTATTTAATGTCTATGTTGCCCATAAGCAAAGGAGCTAAAAATTAACCAAACTATGTTGATATATAAAGGAAACTTTCTTTTTATCTTATTTTATTTTTATTTTTAAAGATTTTATTTATTTATTTGAGAGAAAGAGAGAGAGAGAGAGAGAGAGAGAGAGAGATATCACAGAGGGAGAGGGAGAAGTCCACTGGTCGCTAAGCAGGGAGTCTGATGTGGGGCTTGATTCCAGGACCCTGAAGACACACGCTTAACCTAACCTACTGAGCCAGCCAGGTGCCCCTAAATGAAACTTTCTATCATTATTATCCAAGACTCTTTTAAACTTTACTGTGCTTAAAAATAAATATGATTATAGAGCTAAAGAAAAAGTACTGCTTTCATGTGAGATCAGGAATGCCTTTTGTTTTCATGACTCCCTGTCTAAGGAGGAAAGGCAGATAGTAATCACATATTAAACAAATCATTTAATTACATTTGTTCAAAATGTCACCAGGGAAGGAAAACCAAAATGTGCCTTGAGGGCAGAAGCTCAACTGGCATCTGGGAAGAGATTCCCTAGAAAAGAGCATTTCAGTTGCTGGAACCTGAAAAAAAAAATGAGTTAAAGCAGGTGGGAAAGGCAAGGAACATTCTAGATATCTATAGTGACACCTAGAAAGGTCTGTGGCCAGAAAGATCTTGACAAATTCCAGAAACTATGAGAAAGAAGATATCCTAGAAAATAATTAAGTCAAACTAGGTGGAAGGAAGCTATTCTGGTGGTAGACTTTCTTTTTAGGCTGAATCTGGAGTTCTTGGAAATTTCCAGAACTTTCCTGCATCCAGAACTCTGGCCTAGCCAGATGCTGCGTCAGTAACAAGCAGAAGCAGGAAATACTCTGAAATTGGCTGTCTTGTTTAGTGAGAAGGATGACTTCTAGCTGGTGGGAAAAGGCATTTTGTATTCAGAAAGTTTCAAATTCCTTAGATGGCTTTCCAGATTTCATAAGCACACTGTGATATGAGAGCTCACACTGAGGAGAATCAGCTCTTTGGCTGTAGATCTGAGATCTTTCCATGGGAAAACAGAAGGAAGTCAAACCTCATCAATCTATTTTCATGCTAGTGACACAAATAGGTTCAACTATTCAACTATGAAAAATGCACTTTTCTTATGATTTCTCAAATACCATAACTGTTCCTGATTCCGTACTTTCATTTTCTCTGACCTATCCCACTAACCATGTATTTCTAAAATCACATTAAGTCTGATTACCAGGATCCTTCCTCATTTAGCCATCCCTCCCTGATCTCTTCTATTACTTACACCCCTTATTACAGTTTCCCTCTTGTTCACCTATGATTCCTGAGAAGAGTTGGAAGAAAGCAGGAAAGAGTACGAAAGTAGAAAGACTGCAGATGAGAATCTAGAATATTTTTCAAAAGGCAATTTCTAATGGAGATGTAAAAGACCAATTCAAACTCAATCGCTACACTCTTTGGGAGAACATTTTTCAATTTGGGAGTACTGCTTTGATATATTAAACTATTTATTAGCCAGTATTGGGGGCCTCATAGTTCTAATTCTAGGTGTTTAATACACATGTAAGGTATAAAATATATAAGATTATTAAAACCAGTTCTGAGAAATTCCTCAGTCCTCCAACAGAGAAACTTATAAAGAACATGAATAATCCATGGAATTAAATAACCAATAAACTTATAAAAATTATACAACTTTACAGGTATTCAAAGAAATGTAAGGAAAAACAAAACGAGTATTTTTGCGTTTAGCTTACAATACTCAATACTGGTTAGGTGTAATATGACAAGCACCCCATACTCTAGTAGAGATACAAGGTGGTACAAATTGTAAGAAATATAAGTTGGTAAGTTGTTTCAAGACTCGTGAGAAGTTCTACCCTTGCCCTAATAATTCAGCTTTTAAATAATATAACCAAGGGTGAAAAAATCAGGAACATGAACAAAAATCTGTATACCAGATGTTCATGACAGCCCTAAATTTCAGAAAAATTGTAAATAATTAAAATATTTAATTATTGAAAACCTGTTAATATAATTATACAATATAATTTGTTAATAATAAAATAAATTTTAAAAATTTTGGGGCAGCCCTGGTGGCTCAGTGGTTTAGCACTGTCTTCAGCCCAGGGCCTGATCCTGGAGACCTGGGATCGAGTCCCATATCAGGGTCCCTGCATAGAGCCTGCTTCTCCCTTGTCTCTGCTTCTCTCTCTCTCTCTCTCTCTTTCTCTCTTTCTCCCTCTGTGTGTGTGTGTTTGTCTCTCATGAATAAATAAATAAAATCTTAAAAATAAATAAATAAATAAATAAATATTAAATAATTTTGAATGAAACAACATTAGGATGGAGTATTTTGTCACCATTAAAAAATCATACTTTCACATTCTAATGATGAAGAAAAACAATACTTCCCACATAAAAGTAAAGATAAAGTTTGGACATACAAATTATATCATAAATTGTATAATTATAATTATATTGTATATATGTATATCTATGATACACACCTATACATATATAAACACATTTCTGGAAGAAAATACTCTAGAATGTTACCATTTCTGTGTTGTAAAAAAGTGTGGTTTTTTTGCTGTTGTTTTAAATCTTTTTGTATCTTTCAAGTTTTCAGTAATGAACATTTTTTTATAATAGGAAAAAGTTAATAATATTAAATTCTTAATTTAGATGCATTTTGCCAGGTGGATGAATTATTCTACATAAATAGCTCCCTTTTACAAGTCAAGCCAAAAAGATGCCATACCACATTGGGTTCTACAGAGACTCAACTGCCAACAATGACATAATATAAAATCTCCCACAGAGACCCTCTTCTCTTTCACACAACACTGCATTTTTTTTAACAGTGTTTAACAGTTGGAAATGCTTAGAAGCTACAGATGAGATCATTAGTAGAAAGTATTTTCTATCGCGCTTTTGTCAGGGAAAATCCCTTATTAGATCTATTTCTGAGTTATGTTTTTACCTGGGCTGACACAATTTAAAGCAATCTATATAAAACATGTACTTGTGAACATCTTCCTCTACCAAATGTAATTCACTTTGGCTATCACACTGATAAAGATAATTTGTCCCAGATTTGTCCTCTGTGTGACCGTGTATTTGAAGGGTATGGAAAATTGAAAGATAGCTAGTGGTCAACGCCTCAAAAGATGACATCTGGGCAACCATTTCTTCTAAAATTCACCAGACACCAGAAAAAAAAAAAAATAGACTGCAACTCTTGGTCTATAATTCAAGTATACTACTTGCACCTAACAAGAGAATTAATAGATCAACTAACTCATAAAAAAACCCCAGTGGACATGGGTTCAGTAAACAGTCTGCCCTCACAACTACTCATTTACACTGTAACCCATCCTGGTGGACTGAGAAGTCAAGGACTTATTTAAACTGATCTATCCACTTTTCCTATAGAATCTTTGGCCCTCAGCCTTGTAAGCCACCTTTGCATTTGGTTTCTGAGAATATCTTCTCAGGGGCTGCTCTCTCTTGTATAAATACATATTCATGTAAATCCTCTAAACTCATAGTCTGAGTATTCCTTGGCAGTTAATCTGAATGTTACATTCCTCAGATCCCAGTACCTATGTGCTGAAACTTTCTGCCTGAAAGTTTTTAGTCTTCCTATATCAACCAATAGAAAGGATGATGATAGAAGTGTATTTAAACTTGGATTTTAATAAATCTGTTTGCAATTTGGCTTTCTCTCCTTGAAGAGAACACTCTATAACTCCTAAAACTTCATGGAAGCAGGTACAAATAAGGAGCCCCAGATTTTGTTTTTGTTTTGTTTTGTTTTTTTTTTTTTTTTTTCCAGATTTTATTCATGAGAGACACAGAGAGAGGCAGAGGCATAGGCAGAGGGAGAAGCCAGCTCCCTGCAGGTAACCCAATGACATTGTGACTTTAGCTGTTATTTAAATGTCTTTGGAATCACGTCAAACGGGATTCATAATACATACTGCGTTACTTGATTCCTGGGGAAGATTCAGTGCAAGCAGGGTAAAATGTATTTATATGCTACTGTCTGAAAATTCTTACACTAGAAGAGAACTCCTCCAGGGCAGGCAGGTTATACTGACTCCCTAGCACTCTTCTTGGCACACAATACGGATTTCACTGATTAGGAGCTGATTTGTTTGATGGATGGGAATGAATCTTAGATGCCATCGCTGCCCTTGCTCTGTCCCTAGAAAGGAAAGAAAAATGAAGCAGCTGTGGCCACCTACATTCTCACTGTCTAATGGTCACAGGTGGTCTAAATCCAAATTAAAATGAAGTGGACACTGGCAGCATTTGTATTTATCTTCCAGCTGTTTCTGTCTCCCAGTTTTGGCAATTCCAATCAGAAATGTTCTTGTTCCTCAGGAATTTGAATAACTGCCTCAATTGTGCCCTGTTCTTTGGGTATGCAGATGTAATATAAATGTCTGCTGTGATAATAATGTACTGAGAACATTGCTGTTATTTATGCTATTGTAGTTAGGAAAAGTGGTTCCGATACAAGAAAAGATCCCCAAGTGTGCGGCCCCTGCTTTGTGATGCCAGACCTCCTCGTCATTGCCTTTATACATATATATGATAAAATATGATTTCAGTCAGAGCAAGCAGTGTACGGTTCCTGACGTCGTGTGATAACACAGCACATTGTTTCTGGGGAGATGTCAGCACAGTTCTCAAAGGATGATTCACTTTCCGGTACTACGCTTTCCTCCTGTGGATCCTCATAAGGACCTGCTCTAAAATTTAAGCATTGAATAAAAATGCTTCCAAACAATTAATGTGACAGCAAACACACCAATAAACCTATGGGCGTCAGCCTAGTATTTTACTCCCATCTTTAATGTCAGGTTGCTTTTCTATTCCAGAGGTCAGGAAAACAAACATTCTGTGAGCTCATTATGTGCATGCCCAAACGAGCAGAAAAACAGGCGCCTTTCCAAATGCCAGACAATGAAACCTAGGATTTTTCTTTGTACCTCACTATAATTCGGGTGATAAAACACTTGCTAATACAAGCTATTAAAACCAACCAACAAACGGAAACCAGTCTCTCAGAGTCTATTTTAAAAACCCCTCACTGTGTTCTTAATTAACTTTTGACTTTTAAAACAAAAATGTCAGTCAAAAAGTACAGTCTTCTTTTGCACTAACTTAAAATTTTGAGATTCTGAATATGTAAAGCACTGTCTAACTTAAAATTTTGAGATTCTGAATATGTGAAGATGGAAAAAAAGTATAAAAATCAATAAGAGACAATTCATTTTAGCCGACACTTTGGAATTAATTTTAAGTGGTAGAAAACTATACAATAGGGACCAATTTTTCTACGGTTTCTGGTATCTAATGAATTAGGTTGCAGTAAACTTTATTACCAGGCACTCAAAATGGCTCTTTAACCATGGCTTTTTTCAATGACTGGTAAACAACTAATTAAAATCCATAATAATAACTCCAAAACACTATAAAGTCCTGGGTATTAGAATTAGATTGTGGTAAAAATAAGTAATTCCAAGTAGTTTTATTATTAGGCTATTTCATTTTCAATTCATTAGAAATAAGTGATCTATGTGTTGTACATGTATATAGCAATTCTCTCTTGTGTAAAATGTCCTCTGACCATGTTGAAAAATAAGAGTTGATTCTTTATCTTTAGGAGCTTTTCTAAAGGAAAACTATCTCTATAAAGAATGTGAACTTGCTGACAAAACATGTTCTCTTCCATTTCCCTGCCTTCCCCAACCCCACCCCTTCTTTTTTCTTTTTTTTTTTTTTTTCCAGCACTCATAATGATAGGATTAGTACAATTTGTACTGGGGCTTTGGAACTATAATAAACGTGGACAGTTTTCTGGTCCTAATCAACTCCTGTTAAAATAAGCACTGCATAATAATAGTCTACTCAGAGTTGCACTGAAAACACCACCACCACCACAACAAACTCTAAGATTCTATGCATAATGAATCCTGTTGAAACGAATGGGTTCTTGTAGGGTCTTAATGAGCTACTCCGTGGCCTGAAAGGTACTGCACTCTGAGTAATGGACGATTTTCCTCCAGAAACTTGCAGGCTGGGCTGACCGCACAATGGCCTCCCTGGCAAAATCAGAGAGGCAACATTAATGTCTCATTACCTTTCTACTTTATTTCACTTTTCTTTTCTGCAACTGACACCATTCATCATTCCCATCCTCCCTTGAAATGTTGCCCTCTTTGACCTTCAGGCTTCTATATTCACGGTGTGGACTTATTTGTATCTTTTTTAAAAAAGGTCTAATATATTTTTTGGAGATATACTTTGTGCATCATAGATTCACTCTTTTTAAGGGTACAATTCAGTAAACTTTGCTAAATTTACAGTGTTGTGCAACCATCACCACATCTAATTTTACATTTCCATTGCTCCAGAAAGAAAACCTTGTGCCCATCTGCAGTCATTCCCTGTTCCCATCCTCAGGCAGACCCAGGCAACCACTAATCTTTGTCACTGTGGATTTGCCTTTTCTTGACAGTTATATGGAATCATATAATCTGTGGGCTTCTGTGCTAACTTTCAGTTAGCACAATATTTCTGAGGCTCATCCATGTTGCACCATGAAGTATAAGGGATACAATGGAATTCCACTGAATGGATATATGGCATTTTGCCTATCCAGCCACCCATCCATTGATGGGCATTTGAGTTTTTTCTACTTCTTGCTATTATGAATAATGCTGCTAGGCTATGAACACCTATGTGCAAGTTTTTGTGTGGATGTATTTTCATTTCTCTTGGGTAGATTCCTAGAAATGGAACTGTTGAGTCATATGTTAAATCTATGTTTAGCATTATAAGAAACTGACAAAGAGTTTTCCAAAGTTTTACATTATGACCAGCAATGTATGAGGGTTCCAATTTCTCCTATCCTCACCAATTCTTGTAATTATCTATCTTTTTGATTATAGCCATCTCAGTAGGTATACTTCATTGCGGTTTTAATTTGCATTTCCTTAATGGCTTATTAGGTTGACAGTCTCTCATTTGTGTCTCAGTGTTCTTTTGCTTTTTTTTTTTTTTTTAATTCCTCTTCTATTACTGTTCATTGATGTGTTCGGTGTCCCACTCATGTATAATTAACTCCTGTATCTAAATGCCTGCAGCTTATGGCTCATTCTCAACCTATCTTCATGAAGTTGTCACATTTCTATCTGGAAAAGAAGCAGGTAAGCTGAATTTTAAAATTATACATTAATGATACAGAAAATTTTCAGGTTTACCTTGATTTACATATAATTACTTAAAGTATTAGTATAGTACAATCATTTGGACTTTAAGTTAATATTTTGACCACGTGATCAAACTTCCCTGCTCTCCTACTGTCTCATGGATACTGTAGGATTCACTTGGCTGGAAACACTTTCAATTTAGAACCCAGCTGTCATCACTATCTTTTCCACCTGCCTCTTTTATTTTGTGTCCTTTTTCTTTTGTGACATAATGGCTACAGCTGAGGCACACAAGTAGAACCATGCTATCTCCTCCTCCCTTTCCTCCCTTCTGGCTTTTTCATCTTCCTATCTAATCAGTAGCCAATAGGATGACTCCATACAAAGGTTCAAATGATGCTGAAACAAAAATTATTGTCCATTTCACACTGTGCAACCAAGTGAACATGGGGAGATGGGAGAACAAAGCAAGGAACAAAAGAGCAGGAAAGGTCAAATTAATATAAGTCCTTTGCAAGCTGGGGAAACATGTCAGATTTTGATGTAAAATAGAAAGTTTGGAAAACTGGGATTGCTTGATGTGTGGTGTATTGGCCAATTTAAAAGAAGCAATAAACAATGACTGAACACTAAAGTGGACTGATCTGGTTATCCATATTTTTCTTCTGAAAGTAGCAAGCATTGGGGAAAGATATAGTTCATTTTACTTTCTCTTCTCTTTTTCTTCTCCTTTCTCTTTCAGAGAACGAAAACAAAGATGAAAAAACACTAATCTTTCTTTCATGCTTTAATAAAGAACCAAAAAAGGACTTCATTTGATGCATTTTTATTTACTCTTTCAACACCTTTTTCCATATTGAAAAGCCATTGCTTCTGGAACCCAGATTTTTCTAACCTATAACTTAGGGATGGGAGTATATGGTTTTCAATCAGAATGTATTTAGAGGGCATCCCGGGTTGCTCAGTGGTTTGGTGCCGCCTTCGGCCTAGAGTGTGATCCTGGAGACCTGGGATCGAGTCCCACATCGGGCTCCTTGCAGGGAGCCTGCTTCTCCCTCTGCCTGCCTCTCCCTCCTCTCTGTGTATTCTCATGAGTAAATAAATTAAAAATCTTTTAAAAAAATAAAAAATAAAAATCTTGATTAAAAAAAAAAAAGAATGTATTTAGAGAAATTCTGATAAATAAAATCTGAACCAGCCCCTCTTGGTGAGGATGCAGTGCTTGTTTGGATGTAAAATGACAACTCAACTGAAATGAAAAATATCTGCTAACAGCTAAAAAGCTACATTGGTGTGACTTAGTTTGAGGGCTACATTTTGGCATCTTGTTGGGAACAAATACCTGTGAATGGGAAAGACTTGTTTTTGTTTTAGGAGGACAGGGAAAATAAAGAGGACAGACAAGAACTAGGACATTTGGGACTCTGAAAGCTAGGATATCATCTTTCACCTAACCACCACAAAAATAGAGCTGATATATAATTTTAGATTTGTAGTAGTATAAACTTATAAATTGACACTTATTTTTGATACCAATGTTTATAGAAAGAAAATATACTCAAAAGAAGAAGAAGGTAAGAAAGGAGGAAGAAGACAAGGAATTCTTAGACCCGTGATTATTTGAGGGTAAATTGACATATAAATGTGGTAAAATAACTTACACCACTTTTCAATCTAATCACCAATACAAAAAAAAATTGGGAAGGTACTGACCTCTAAGCTTAAGAAAGTTTAGGTAAAACCACTACAAATCTGCCCAGTCTATCATCAAAATATATCCAGAGTCTAATCATTTTTCATCTTTTCCACTGCTGCCACCCTCACCTGAGTTACCGGTATCTCTCCTGGATTCCTGAAATACCTTCCAAGATGGTGTCCCTGAGTCTATTCTTCCCTCTCTCCAACTCTACAAGCCTCTCCCAACACAAGAAATCAAAATGATGCTTTTGAACCTTAAAGTTGAATCATGTCACTCTTTGACTCAAATCCCACCCATGAGAAAATAAATAGCCTTTTTGAGTTAGAAGCAGAAGAGGTGTTAATAAAAAGAGAAAGTAACCTCTATATCTACAAAGCAACTCAATCTGTACTAATATAATTGCAGCTAGAAGTCATGAAAATGATCTGACAGTCACAAGGTAAAAGACAAATAAATAAGTGAATATTTAGAGAAACAGGAGTTTATAAAGTTCTAGAAGTACCAATATTCTTCATTCTATATAGTCTTTGCTCCATTTAAACATGTGAACTGAGGTTAGTAAGTGGAAAGTGAAATTAATTTATCACCTAAGTAAATAATTTTGTTCATAAATGCATAGTTAAATATATTCAGTAGCCTATTCTGCTTCTCTTGGTTATTCAAAACTGAAAAGACAAGAATTCTGTGTTATATTAATTATCACCATTAATTACTTGAAGGGAAATTTACACCACGGCCCCCAGGTCCTCACCATTCTACCCAAGCTCAAAAGTGAATAAAGTAACAGCCAAAAACAAACAAAAAACACTTCTCACCAAAAACATTATCTCATTTACACTTGAGACAAGATCTATTTATTATAAGAGATGTCAGTCACCATTGAAATTAATTCACTTGTTCATTAGTTTAAGAGAAAAAAGGCAATCCTAGAGGATATTTTCCTTTTTTCTATGGTTTGGAAAGAAAGAAATCAAATGGAAGAGACATCATCAATAACCATCCAGAAACAAACACGACTGATATTTTCTGTTAGTTTTATTTCATGCTTTATCCACTAATTATGACATATACTTTCCTATCTCATTTAAAACTCTTCAGAAACAAACAACAACAACAACAACAACAACAAAAACAACTAAACATCTCATAGTTTCCCATCTCTCTGAATAAAAATCAAAATCCTTAGAATGGCCTACATAATCTGTCCCCACTCTTAATATCTATGAGCTCATCTTCCTATCACCCAGGCCCCACACTGTGTTCCAGCCACAACTACCGCCTGATGATACTTTAACGAGCCAGACAGTTCCTGGATCACTGGCCTTTCACTGGTTTTCACTGGTTCTTTTCACTGCCTGGGATATCTCAGATATCTGCATTGCTTGCTTCCTGAGTTCCTTCAAATCTTCATTCCAACATCACTCACACTTACCCTCCCTTCCCTAGCCCTGCTTCATTTTTCTCCATTGAACTTCCATACTTTCTAATAGAGTATATAATTAGTTATGCTTAGCATCTGTTATCTGTCTCTCATAATGGAATAAGTGGCACAGGACAGGGGATCTTCACTTTTTGTTTATTCAGTAGCCTCTTCAGGGACTAGACTGATGCCACATTCATGACAGGCAGTTCTTAAATGATTATTTATTGTTCCGTGTGATAGGTTGGATGTGGAGTTGTAAAGCCCTTTCCTTCTCCTGGAGAAGTGGTGGGTGACTCTGCTTCATACTGACGAGGACTCAGCCGGAGCTGAAGGATAGACATGAGATAAGCGTTCTGCATTCTGCCCTCAAAAAGAACAAGGAAATTGAATGTCTTTTTAACTCTTTTACACTTGAAATTCTCATCTTCCTTTAAATCACAAGGATAATCTGTTGACCCTTACAACAGCTCTGAGCTATTATTATTCCCAATTGAGAGAGAAAGAAAGAGGCTGTAAGGTTTATTGAGGCCCTAAGTGGCAGAATCTGGACTAGTAAACCATGTTATTGGATTTCCTCTTCTATATAGTCACAATGAACTGCAGCCACATCTCAGATGACAGTAAATTAACAAGTAGACAGGAGTCTCCTTCTCCACCTCAGGAGAGGCTTTTAGTCTATGCATTTGAACTCTGAAAAAAGATACAAAAATGACTATTCCATTGTTAAACTTTCATCAAGTCTTAGACTTTCTTTCATTTCTGTTGTGTGTTGCCTTTGTTTTGGTTCAACGAGCAGGCCACTTAGCCTGGATCTTCGTTTCACTTAATTTTGTCCTATATTATAAACCCTACAGTTGCATTGTCTATCCCAGGGTCCAGAAAATATTCACACCTTATTTAAGGTGTAAATTCATTTGATTCAAACTCAAAATGACCCTATTTGAGATAAGAGTGGGGGTGTGTGTGTGGGGGGGTGTTTCTTCACTTCAGAAGGATGAATGATCTGCCCCATGTGACATAACTGGTAAGCTTTAAATCAAGACACAAACATAGGTCTTTTAATTATAAACCCAAAGTTCTTAACTTACTGGAAATCCATTTGCTGTTTTTGTTTTTGGAGAGTACATTTATGTAATGGGAAGAAAAATTACCTAAATTATTCTTAATACAAATGTCTTCTAGAAATATGTCTCTCCTGAACTCAAGTTTTATCTCTTGGCAATTATTCTGTCAGCATCATTCACAAACATTGATTCTTTGGAAATTCCTTCCCTCTCCATTCCCTAATATCTCTTCAGTCTCATCACCTTCCTGTCTCTGAGCCTTTGCTGCTATTTCCTCTGTGCCATCGTCAGTAATTTCAATGGAATTTGCCAGATTCTAGGTCCAGATTTAACATCAGCTCCCCTTTGAACACATGAATAAAAGTGCTTCTTTTTATCTCCTAACTATCCATATGATGTTCACTTTTGAAAAGCTTTCTTCCTCCTTTTCAGAACTGTATAAGCCTCCTGAGAACAGGCTGTATAATTTCATACTACCCAGAATACATAAAGCACAGTACTTAACACAGTGGGCAAGCAATAGATAAGTGAAGAATAAACCACAAAGTCAAAAGATAGCCTCATGTGGATTATTAGCAAGGGTGGTAGTAGGAAGCATCTGCTTCCCCTTTTCACCACTCAGTATCAGCACTCTTGGCCCTTTCCCAGGCCTCCTTTTCTCCCACCAGTCTTATGTAACACATATAAAGGATGACATGAGCTATGGCTGCCTGGTTCTATCAAGAAGGGCAAATGCTAAATGTATCAACAATACACTGCTTCAAGTTTCCATTGCACTGTAAATGGATATATAAGCAATCGTTCTCTTGCCAATGCATACTTTTTGATGTAGTAAACTATTTTTCATTTTCTTCGACATATCTTACAAGATTTACCCATTACAAAGGCTTCATTGTGTTTAATAGGTATAGTTTTTGCTGCACAAAAAAGTATGTTTATTTGATAGCTCTACTACTTGATCCATTTTATTGCGATGTAGAGAATAATAATAAATGTCCTTCAAGAAAAAAAAGTAAGCTATTTTTGATTCAAGAAGCCTAAAAATCACTTGTTTTGTAATATGTAGCATACTGATAGTCTGGAGGTTATCTTGATAAATGGAATAAGTCTATTTAAAAATCATTTTGTGACATAAAATATTAAGAATATTATAATTTTAAGATACATAAATCATTTTGAATTTAAGAACCAAAGATCTCTTTATAAATGACAAACCTATCTGGGAATATATTTTTGCATATTAGGAATTATGTGTCATTTAAATATTTCTAAAGAAAAATTACTGGTTTATTATTTAATCAATACAAATTATGGTGCTTACTCTCTCTTGTTTTTCTTCCTGATTCCACAACTTTAAAAAATCTCCAATACAACTTCACTCTCTGAAAGTTAGTCAATGCCTTGATGAATATCTTACAATAAATTATAACCATCACTTACACTTGATTTTGCTTTGATTTCACCCTAAATTAAATTTCTATTTTAATTAGATTTGAGGTTTTAAAGACACAATGGAATCTATCAAGTATACCTGTAGTTTATATTAAGGAATACAGTTATCATTAAAATTGCTCCAACAAAGCAGACTGTTTTATCCCAGCATTGAGAGAACAGCGCCTGTTATACAGGGATGCTCAACAAATATATCAACTGGATGAATGCCTCCTAACTACTGCCCTTATCCCCTTTGAGAGGTGGAAGGTGACGAGAGCCTAAGAGAGCGAGGCACCAAGCTAAACTATTTGCACATCTCATATACTTTAACTATCACAGACATTCTTTCTTGTAGGTATTATTATCCCTAATTTACAGATGAAGAAACAGAAGCATTGTTTAAAGAAAGAGCCAGAAATAATGACCATACCTGCTACCAAGATAACAGAGCTAATAAGTTGTAGAGTTAGGATCAAAGCCTTAAAGTCTGTCTGTCTGCAAATTCTGGCCTCTTAACAATTGCCCATGTTGCCTTCCTTTACTCAAAGGCATTATAACTAGGAAGGTATCAAATACTTCCTCTTTTCTACATTATACAAGAATATTAAGACTGATGAAATGACTTGTTCATATCTTTGTAAGTCAGTGCCACAACTAAGTCATATCCTATTACCACTAACTGGTCTGGGTTTTTAAGAGGGTGGGGTTCTCCCAACTGAAATATTAAAACCCATCTGGGAAGGAGAAGAGACCTCCTACAAAGGTAATGTGTAACAGGCATTAGAAGAGGTGAGAGGCTTGGCACTATGAGCAGGACCCTTGGCCACTGGATCACATCATTGTGAATGTCTGATAGTTGGGCTCCCCAGAAAGCCAGCTGATACCGTGTAAGTGGTTGGCTGTTTATGACTTGCAATGAGGGTCCTCCAATATACTGGAACAGGAAGTCCCAAAACCACAGGGAGACCATACATTAATACACCCAACAAAAATGTATGCTGTCTTAATTACATGCTAGGCACTGGCCTGAAAATTGGATATATAGACATAAAGGTATAAAATAAACAAGCTCTGAGGATCTCAAGTACAGTATGGGAACCACAGTTAATAATACTGTATTGTATGCTTGAAATTTGCTAAGTGGGTAGATGGTGAGTATTCTTACCACACACACACATACACAACACACGCAAAGTTAGCTCTGTGAGGTGATGGATGTGTTCATTAGTGTGATTGTGGTAATCACTTCACAATGTATACTATAGCAAATCAACACATTGTACACCTTAAATATATAAAATTTTGTCAATATACCCCAATAAAACTGATAAAAAAAGTTTCTCACCTCAAAAAGTTCAAAATCATTGTGTATGTGTGCACCCATGTTTGTCTTAAAATAACACTGCAAGGTTCTTTATGTAGTACGGAATCCTTATTATGAGTGTAATCACCAGATAAATAAATTAGTGCTCATTCTTGCCAGTTTTTACGCTAATATTTTCACTATCTACATTTTACAGATAAAGAAATTGAGATTTACAAGGCATCAGGTGACTGGTTTAGGTTCCCTCAGCAAATAGTGACAAATCCAGAATAGAAAGCATCTCAGGACTCTTTGAAAACAAAGACAAAATTCCTAACCCATCATGGAAGAAGAGGTTCAATAAAAGGTTCGCAGAAGAACTGACAATGAGGTATGTTTTTCATTCTATTTCTTATTTATATTTTTGTCCAGATAGTTTCCTTATCCCAGCTTCAGTTTTGCACGGACTGCCTGAATCTAAAAACAAATTAGGCACATGAATTTCTCTTTCCTTTTTCAGAAACTGGTGTCATTCCATTTAGCAAATGTAAATAGTGCTTTGCTCCATGACATTGTTCAACTATAGCTTAGTCTTAATAGCCTCTACTTTTCTGTGCTTTAAAGTTTCTCAGTAATTAACTGTGGGCTGTTTAGACACATAGCCCCAGAGGCTGGTGTGGTGGTTTTCTATTTGCTACATTGGGAAAATTCTATGGAATAGTAACATGAGTGATGGCACCAGTATGCCTTCCTAAAATGATGAGATTATATGGAACAGGAGTGTCCCCTACCTTCTGAAATAATTTTATCTTTTCATGACTATTTAGAACCCAAGTGGCATTATCCAATATTCTGATGTATCATCTGAAGACTATATCGCATACTTTTATAGTAATTAAAAACCAGGATGCTTGACATGCAAACACTGTAGAAGCTGCCTCTCTCCAGGCAGGCCTGTTATTATATTCATGAAGTGCTTCCTGAAGGCTTCTCAGACTTGCCGACACTGGGAAAGGAAATGTTTGGTCTGTCCATCACTGCAATTCCTCCTAATTGTTATTTGTATTATTCTGTAAGGCTTTCACTCCCTACAGATTCTGTGACAGTATTAATATAATGTACATAGCATATATCTTCCAATAGTCTGAGGGTGCCATGCATAAAGTCTATTTCAATTCCTTCCAACAGACACTGAAATGCTACAAACTAAACAGAATGTCCTTAACATAAGGACATTGCATAAGTTAGAAAAGTATATCAACTGCAAGGAAAAGCTGCTGGTTCCATTTTGCCTTCATTATATTGAACACTATACCTAGCCTGCTCTTTTTAGGGTTAGATCTTTGCACAGGCAGAGTTAGTGGCCACCTACATGGAGTGTTTTGAGACATACAGAAATGATCATCTTGTTGCAAGCATATTCCCATCAGGCACCCAATGCTCCATTTTCCCATCTTCAAATTCTAGCCAAGAGAAGTATTAGAATATCAAGATTAGAATATTAAGATAAAGAGAAGATTGCCCACAGTCAATTACTACAAAAAAAGTCTATTACTTCTTCAATTAATACATCATAATGGCTTAAGTGTTGAATAGCAAACTTTGATCCTTTAGTTTTTGAAACAATGAAAATTTTACCAAGGAAATGTCTATGTAGGAGAATAAGATTCAACCTAATTTTTGGTAATAGGGACCTTGATGAGGGCCCTGGCAAGGAAGGTTTTGATACAGGACTTCTCAACTTTATAGAGGATACAATGCTTCTATAGGCTCTAAAATCATTGATTCTTAGACCTCTCCATGGTCATTTTCATTCAGTAGATGTCGATTGGTATCTAGGAAGCCTCAGTTTTAAACACACACCCAGGTGGTTCTGATAGATCATTATGGTCCATAAACCATTCCTTGAAAAATGATGCTCAGGGGTAATAAACTAAGATATCAATGATGGTGGCCAGAAGAAGACATATTCCAGAGATCTTAAACTATTTCACAGTATTTTTAATGGCTGGTCTTGCTAACATGCTCTTTTGACTTAAACTGTTCATCTTGTATTTTTGCTCAATGAAATACCAGGCAATCACTTACTTACTCTTTTCCAACTTTGTTGCTTATTCTCACATCTGTCTGTCTTTTAGATTTCTGGGTTTTGGAAGAATTTCTTGCTATCTGCCTTTGGCTCAGGTCATGATCCCGGGGTCCTGGGATTGATCCTGCATCAGGCTCCCTGGAGGGAGTCTGCTTCTCCCTCTGCCTATGTCTGTGCCCCTCTGTCAGTGTCTCTTATGAATAAATAAATAAAATCTTTAAAATCTATATCTATCTATCTATCTATCTATCTATCTATCTATCTATCTATCATCTATCTCTATATTTACTGCAGCATTACTCCCAATAGTCAAGATATGGAAGCAGTCTAGGTGTCCACAAACAAAAAAATGGATAAAAAAGATATGGTACACACATACACACAGAGGAATATTGTTCAGCCATAAAAAGGATGAGACCTTGCCATTTGTGACAACATGGATGGACACCTAGAGAGTATTATGCTAAGCGAAATAAGTCAGACAGAGAAAGACAAATATCTTCTGATTTCACTCATATGTAGAATCTAAAAAAATCCCACAAATTCATAAACAAGCAAAAAGTAGAATTAGACATATAAAAACAGAAAACAAACTGATGGTTGCCACATGGGTATTAGGGACCTATACATATAACAATATGCACTCTATTGACTATTTCATTCTTCTACTAGAGTTTTCTGTATCTCAAAATACAATTCTGAGTTTAAAGATTTAAGAATATTTGTTTTGTTTTCATTTTTCTTATTTTGGTTTTCTGGAAATATCTAGGGCTTGACTCCTAATAGCTAAAATCCTGCTTTCTGAATCCATGGATCTAAAAGTCTCAATGGTATTAATCTCCGGGAAAGACACTATTTAAATGGTGAAAACGTATTTTGTTGGTTAGTTTCAGTAATTCACTCTTTAAAAGACGTATTTAAGGATTTCCCATTATGTTCATACACTGTGCTTAGAGGCTATGAATATAATATTGCAGAAACACACTCTCTTGGAACTTGCAAACTATTATGGTACAGAGACAACAAACACACAGTTACACAAAGCAATTATTTAAACAAATTTTAAATGCTAAAGG
This sequence comes from Canis aureus, assembly GCF_053574225.1. NCBI lineage: Eukaryota > Metazoa > Chordata > Mammalia > Carnivora > Canidae > Canis > Canis aureus. The sequence continues at coordinate 55,119,382 of NC_135621.1, forward strand.
AATTTTGAAATTCAATGGGAATTCCATTTGTATTTTCTATTTTCTAATAAGAATACATGTTTCTTCTCTTGTCTTAGAAAATGAGTATGATACAAATTATTATTATTATTATTATTATTATTTTATAAAGATTTTATTTATTTATTCATGAGAGACACAGAGAGAGAGAGAGAGAGAGAGAGAGGCAGAGACACAGGCAGAGGGAGAAGCAGGCTCCATGCAGGGAGCCCAACATGGGACTCCATCCTGGGTCTCCAGGATCTACCCTGGGCCAAAGGCGGTGCTAAACCACTGAGCCACCGGGGCTGCCTTTTTTTTTGTTTGTTTGTTTTTAAAAGAATATTTTTTTTCCTAAGTTACCTGCCTTTTTAATCTGCATTTTATTTTATTTTTTTTAAGATTTTATTTATTTATTCATGAGAAACACAGGGAGAGAGAGAGAGGCAGAAGCACAGGCAGAGGGACTCCATCCCAGGACTCCAGGATCATGCCCTGGGCCGAAGTCAGGTGCTAAACCACTTGAGCCACCCAGGGATCCCGTATGATACAAATTAAAGAATGGCATGCTTCCCTCTTCAGAGAGACTTGCATAAGCCATCCAGAAGAAAATATTTATCCTAAATCTCTAGCTTAGAAACTTGTGACAATTCAAAGCTTGAGAGATTGTATAGTAAGGTGTGTGTGGAAGAATAGATGGACAGGCATGGGCTCTTTAGTTTGTTCTCTGCATTGATGGTAAATACATCCTTCTCCAATTTTATTCTCAGAATTACCATGTGGAACCAGATGGAAAGCACTGGATTCTTTTGGAAGATTTAACAGAAAAGTGTCTGTAGTTAATTTTGTTTTGTGCAATGTCCTCCACTGTCTGGGCATAGAGAAGTTAGCCATCTCATCTCAAGCGAAAACTGTTTCGAGTATAGAAATCAAATCACATACTTCAATATTCACTCTGAGGCCGAGATAAAGTTTTATGGTTCATATGATAGGAAAGAGGGCTGGTGTTCCTAAAGAAAAACTGAAACTATAAGATATATTTTAGTGTTGTTTTGCCAGAAAGTAGCCTAATGCTATCACTTTTTGAGCCAAACAAAAACTCTTAATAAAAAAGCAAAGAGATATTTATCTTTCATACAGAAACTTTTATGTAATTTTTGGTTCTTTCACATGTAAGCTTTTAGAAGAGAGGAAAAAGAAAAACAAATCATGTTAACCTTTACACCATCAAAAAAGTGATAAACTGCAAGCATAATTAACTTTGTTATTTTAACATAACATGGTTGCTTTGATAGATCCCAGCTTACTAGTATCTCCACAGGCCACTTTCTTTCTCACTATGTACAGATGAATAAAGAGATTAAACAATTTCTATGACCTACACTAAGGTCAGACTTTAATTATTATGCTAATTTCATGCACTAGATTCAGTAGATTTACTATTTTCCTGCTAGTTAATAAAACAGACTTTAAAACATATCTGGGATATAAGGAGTGGGCCCTCTCATATCTTAAGATATTCTGTTTTGATAGATATAAAGGTCAGTGGAAGGAACTTCTATCTTGTTATTGACCCTCAAACTTCTAACTGATAAATCCCAATTAGAATTAATTTATTTAGGACAGTTACAGCTCAACTGTCTCTATTTTATCACTGAGGAACCATTTTTATAAGATCTCCCTACTAGTCAATTGGTAAAAATCAAATAACTAACCTGTTGGCAATCTTCTCAACTGATCAAATAGGCTAAAACAAGTTAATGAAGCACAAAGTCAGAAATGCAGATTCTGTGCTTTCTTTACTTAATTCTGCAAAAGATTTTGAGTTCCATATTTGTAAGGCCACACTCTATAATAACTTGGTATATAGGAAAGGGGTTTATTTTGCTATATTTTGGGAGGTCTGTATAATCAAAGTGGGCCTCATTTCTAATAATATTTGAGAAATGAATCAACTCTAAATCCATATTTGGCTGGATCATGTAATCTAAACTTAGGACGTCACAGTGTACCTTAGTAATGCAAAAGAGCAGAGACCTGGGTTCTGTTTGCAGTTCTTTCAGGAATTAACTGAATGCCCATCTTCTTTTTAAAGACAGCTTCTTGGCATATAATTGACATGCAGAGAACTAAACATATTTAAAATGTAATAATCTCAAAAGTTTTGGTATGTATACATGCATGAGACTATCACTATAGATAAGATAGTGAAGATATTCATCAATCCACAAGTTTTCTTGTGCTTCTTTATAACCTCTTCTACTCATTCTCCTGGCACCAGGCAATCATTGATCTGCTTTCCGTCACTATATATTAGTTTGCATTTTCTGGGATTCATGTAATTGAGAAAATACAGGATGTAATTTTTTTGTCTGACTGGTCACTGTGATGGTTAATTTTATATGTTGGCTTGACTGGGCTAAGGGATGCCTAGATAGCTAGTAAAATATTATTTCTTGGGTACGTGTGTGAAGATGTTTCCAGAAGAGATTAGTATTTGAATCAGTAAACTGAGTAAAGAAGATCAACTCTCTCCAGTGTGGTTAAACAACATCCTTTGATGGCTCCAATAGAACAAAAAGGCAGAGGAAGGATGAATTCTTTCTCTCTCTCTATAGAGACAGAAGGAGAGAGGGAGGGAGAGAGAGAGAAACCACCAATCACATGAGGGGCAATATGAAGTTGCATCTGTGACTATCTGCCCAGATCTCAGAGAAGCACTAACCAGGGGGCTGCAGGGGATAAGAGAACTGGCATAGCAGGCCTGCATGTCTCACCACCATCACTGCTGTTGTCAGCATGTACGGTTTTCAGAACAGACCAACGGTAGGAATAATAGGCTTTTGCCATATGCATGAAGCTGTTGTCATTTACGTATGTCCCTGTCCTTATGGTTCTTTTTCCTGTTGAGGTCATGCTCTCCCACACCTTCCTCTGTAATTCTCTTTTGCATGTCATTAACTGATAATTTCTTTTTCTCTTTGCATTACTTCTGAACAAATCTTAGTTTCCAATCAGGAAAATAGGTATATTGGGCCAATTAGGGCTAAGACCATTTATTTGGAAAGACAAAAAGGTGAAGCACATTGTTACATTTATAATATAATTATATATTATATATATATTATATTTATATATTTATATATTATATATAAATATATATAATATAAATATATATTTATATATTTAATATATAAATTAATATATATTAATTCTAATTATATATATTTAATTAAAATTAAAGGTCATAAATGATGGAAATAGAAGTAGCACACCATAGATAAAAGATAAAAGGCTTTATAAGTCAGAATAGATTATGTAAATAAAGGTCAGAACTGCTTAAAATATTAATGGTAATAGTTGTTGTGATATTTTAGAACTACTGACCTAGCATCCTAGGTCAAACAAAGTAAACAGCATCCAAGTTCAAGAACATAAGATAATAATTTTTTAAAGATAGTTTAACAAACTTATAGATTGTAGGTTTAAAGAACATGTGTCTAAAAAACAAAAAAAGAACATGTGGGTGCCATGGTAAAGGTATATGAAAAGGAAGGCTATGTACCTAGTGTGAAATGAATTCATTGCACTTTTAAATAGCTCAGGAAAAATACTTTGTCATTTGTTTTACTTTAACGATCTACTCTTTTACGCAATATTTCTTCATTCTTCAAAAGCTATTAAAATGTGTTAATGATTTCTGAACTTGTGCTTTTGTTCTAAAACAAAACAACAACAAACAAAAAATAAAACCTATAACTGTGAAATACAGAAAAACCCAGAAAGAATTAAATCAAGTTCTTTCATTTTTGGAAGTTTAACTCTGTCAAGTAAACAGTATTTTTCTTTTTCTGATGATGCATCTTAATTGCAAGCTATCAGCATGGTTTCCTATTCATCAGGGACAATGTCATAATTGTTATCTTCAGAGAAATAATATAACAGAGAGCTTCTTCTATTAACATGTAGTAAAGTGTTACAAAAAGCACTGGGTGAACAAAGGGCTTCAAGTTATTAGAAGGACATAATATTGGTTATACATGTTCATAGAATGAGAAAGATATTTTTAGTTTCTTTCAATTTTTCAATTGTTGTAAAGCTGCATTATGTGAGTACTGATTCTTAGCACTGGCTATCTTGCTAATTTTTAAGAATGAGGATGGAATGTCATACAAATGGGGTAAAAGAAGTACACTGAGGTACTGCTACATCTAATTTGATCTCTGAATTAAATTCTCTGAGAAACTTTCCTTATTATCTCATTACAAATGATATTTTCCTTCTTTAAAACACTGCATTCCTTTTTACCTTTACCACTTAATATGGCTCTAGTGTCATCCCTAATTAGCTTTATATAGCTAGCTACTATGCATCTCTGTACATCCTATCTGTTCCACTACATTAAAAGTTTCCACAGTTCTGGGGATGCCTGGGTGGCTCAGCGATTGAGCATCTGCCTTCAGCTCAGGGTGTGATCCTGGGATCAAGTCCCACGTCAGGCTCCTTGCAGGGAGCCTGCTTCTCCCTCTGCCTGTGTCTCTGCCTCTCTCTGTGTGTGTGTGTGTCTCTCATGAATAAATAAATAAAATCTTAAAAAAAACAAATAAAAAATGAAAGTTTCTACAGTCCTGAAACTATGTTTTAAAGTTAGGGAAATCTTATCTACAAAGTTTACTACCATGATTGTCATTGTGTACATAATAATTTTCGGAAAAAAAAACATAATTTTCAGAAAATATTTACATATGATGTTGTCTCTGATCTAACAAAATGCCTTTTATATGTCACTCATCTAATGGAAGTTTATCCTTGAGTAATAAAATGCCTTTTAGGAAAAAAATGGGAACTGCAAAGAATTTTGGACACATGTCATTCCTAGCAGTCAACATAGTGTCTAACGTCTCAATTTCTCTCTTCTCTTTCAACAGAGGTCTCTGTTTGTTGTTATCCAGGACCATATTTGATTTGGCAATTTAGTGTCTTGTCAGTGTTTTAATGAAGTGTTCATGATGGTGAGCTATGTGGAACAATAAACGAGAAAAAGAACAGCGATGTCTCAAGCAGCCCCTGCTTAACCATCTATTTTGTCTGAGCTTAAGTGAATGGCTCAAATAATTGACAAATAGAGTTAATGTGTGGGCAATTTTATTTGCTTATTTACAATACGCAAGCTTATTTAACCACATTACTGCAGAATATCCTCAAATCTTACACTACTGTCTCCAGATATTAAGTAAAAGGAATAACTGCAAAATGATTCATCAAGGAAAAGGAAGTACATCACTTACAGAATTTGAGAAGAAATGCTGCCCTATAATCACCTTGCACAATTAATTAGTGCAGTGAATTGGGTTGTACTAGCAACTGGATAGTTGTGCTATGATATCAATACCCTCATCCTGACAGATGCATAAGCCAGGGCACGTGGCTTCCTATTTACTTCAGTGTGCCATTCAAATATCATCATTTTCTTGGGCATTGTGATGTGAAAAATGCTGGAAAGCAAACAAGCCTTGAGATACTAGGGATTGATCATGCTCCTCGTCACAAAATAAACCTATCATTGGCTTCATGCTATAGAATTATATCAACATGGGAAAAAAATTCAGGAGGAAATTTCATAATGAAGAATTTTCTTTTGGGGTGTGAGAAAGGAAGGGGGAGGTAAATGGAAGAAAAGTCAGATAAAACACATTTGGGTTGGGGGGAATGAATCATATTCTGATGCTCTTGCCCACAAATTAAAATTAGTTCGGTATGGGTTCCCACATTTGCTTAGAGAGGCAAAAAAAAGAATAGGAAAAGGAGGGGAGGTGGAATTCCATGCTGGATTGCTGACATTCTTTCTGGGAAGCTGAAATGACATACTGAAGCCTAGATGCAGGTTCTCATACAGTAGTGCAAGCTGAGTTTTTCAGTGTAGAAATGAAGAGATTGCTGAGGATTGTGATGGTCAGGCCCTGCAGAACCTCTGGGTGATTGATCTCATGGGGTGCATGGGACTGGGGAGAGGAAATCTAAGCAGGAGAAATGGGAGGGAGGGAGTGGCAGCCATCAGGAAACAAAATGTGTCCTGCTTGTCACAAAACAGGGCTCGCTCAGAGAAATATCAAGAAACAAGCGTAAGAAACTAAGCTGCGGGCTCTTAAAAGAGAGGCCTAGTCTTATGCCCTTTGGTCCCCAATGATAGCCATTTGACCTGGAACACAGTAGGGCTTAGCTGTTTATTAAATGTGGTAGCAATCAGATATTTGAATTTTTTTGCAAGATTAGAGGGACTGAACTTTATGTTGTTTAAAGCTGTGTAAGGCTGAAAAAAAATCTCTGAAAACTTCAAGAGAATACATATATGTATATATATTTAACTGAAATAATCATTACAATAGAAATGAAGAGTAATATAAAAAAACAAACAAAAATAAAACACCTTTTGTATGATAGTTTAAGCTTTACGAGATGCTTCCATAATTACCATGTATTGCCCTCATTGGAGATATACTATAATTGTTAAATAATCACTTAATTAAAGCTGAGAAATTGGATAATATGGCTATAGAAAGTTTCATGACAATTATTTTGCATGACAATGTCATCTGATTAAAACTATAAAATAAAATATTTGTTCTACCAATGATTAAAAAAAAAAAAAATCCATCCCCTATCCTTCATCAAACATGTCACCACAGTTTCCCGGGGCAGATTCAATGTTAACTAACAAATCAACTTCAGTTTACACATAAAGAAACTGAAACGCAAATAGCGATTTCACAGAAAAGTACATTGTCTTGCCCACAGTCACTCAAAAACACTGAATCAACCAGACTTCAATTTAGAACCATCTCCCAAAAGGCTGCTGCTAGCATAATTTTCAGAGCTATTTCAAAAAGTAAGAAAATGTGAACTAGAACATCCTAATTTTGTTCTGAACAAATTAAAGTTTTAAGAACTTCATAATCTATAGTCAGCATTGTCTTACTATATTCAGTTATTATTTTTAAGTTTATCCTAAATTAGTGTATTTGCCAAAGGAATACATTAGTTTTAATGTATATAGGACAACGCTATATAGCTTAAGATAAATTACAGGTGTTTTCTCATTCTATTCAATTTCTACAGATTGGTTCAAGTTGAGAAAATGTCAAACATGTTCCCTAAGTTTACTGTAAGATCATGTAGAAAGCTGTTCAAATTTGCATACCAAATAATCACTTCTTATTATTAAAAAATAAGGTAAGTGAAAACTTCACAAGTGCTCTTCAAAACCTTCAATGCTATTTTTTCCATTATAATATGTTTTAATGAGACATGGGTAAGAATTTTTGCTTTTACTATAAGTAAACAACAGTAAAAGAATCACTTGGATTTTTTTTTTTAAGGTTTTATTTATTTATTTATTCATGATAGTCACACAGAGAGAGACAGAGAGGCAGAGACACAGGCAGAGGGAGAAGCAGGCTCCACGCAGGGAGCCCCATGTGGGATTCCATCCCAGGTCTCCAGGATCGTGCCCTGGGCCAAAGGCAGGCGCCAAACCGCTGTGCCACCCAGGGATCTCTGGGTTTTTTTTTTTAATGTACTTGGAAATAATTTTGCAGAAGAACTGCAAAGACATTAGAGAGAATTATTGTATGCTCTTCACTCAAGGTCCCCTCACATTAATATCTTACATTATCATAGTACAATTATTAAAAGAAAGTAACCTTGGTTTAATACTATTAACCGAATTACTATTTTATTTAGATTTTATCAGCGTTTCCTTTTTCCACCCCAGAATCCAATCCAGGATTCCACCTTACATCTATTTGTTATATAGCCTTAGTACACTTAGAGGTACCAAGAACATCGATACTTAAGGAGTACTGATCACTTTTTTTTTTTTTAAGGATTTTATTTATTCATGAGAGACACCAAGAGAGAGGAGAGACATAGGCAGAGGGAGAAGCAGACTCCCTGTGGGAAGCCCAATGTGGAACTTGATCTCAGGACTCCAGGATCTCAACCACTGAGCCACCCAGGTGTCCCCTGATCACTTATTTTGCAGAATGTTCTTCAATTTGGATTTGTTTGATGTCTCCTTATGATGAGGATGAGGTAGTGCATTTATCCAAGAATATTCCAGAAGTGATATGCTCTTCTTGGTGCATTACATCTGACGATAAATGATGTTGTGTCTTATTACTGGTGATTTTAATTTGTTGGATTTGGTTTGGTAAGTGTGCTGTGTTTCTGCACTGTACAAGTGACTATTTTTCCCTTTGTAGTTAATAAATACCCTGAGGGAGATACTTTGAGACTATGCAAACATTCTATTTCTCTTAAACTTTTGCCCAGTAATTTTAGCATCCATCTGTGGATTTTGTCTGCTTTGATGGCATTTTTGTTGTTGTTGTTGTAATTCAGAATACATAACTAAAAATATATTGAAAAACATATAATGACCTGATTGCTTACAGATCTTAGACCTCTTTTCTCTCTATATCTCTATCTCTATCTATCTCTATCTCTATCTATCTCTACCTATCTCTATTTCTATCTATCTTTCTTTCCTTTAACCCTGACAATGCAAACAAATGTTAGGGAATTTCGTGAGCACAAGATTTTCCACATTGCTGTAGAAATCAGGTAATGATAGATAATATTAATAATATTTTATATTCTGCATATTTTATGAGAAACAATAGATTCTTTTAGTTTTTTTTTTATTTTTATTTATGATAGTCACAGAGAGAGAGAGAGGCAGAGACACAGGCAGAGGGAGAAGCAGGCTCCATGCACCGGGAGCCTGATGTGGGACTCGATCCCGGGTCTCCAGGATCGCGCCCTGGGCCAAAGGCAGGCGCCAAACCGCTGCGCCACCCAGGGATCCCGATTCTTTTAGTTTTTAATCTATCTGGTTATTTGTACAGTAAACCATATACCATCCCCCCCACTTTTTGATAGCTAAAATTTAGATTTTCTAGTTGCTGAATATAGTGAAACAATAGATTACCTGCTATTCATCTTAATTTGTGTTATATTATCAATCTTATTTTCAAATCATTTCTTTCTCCTGATGATAAATATTCATTATACTAAATTTATTAAAAATTCACTATGCCTCAAGTCACGCAAATCAATTTTTGCTTATTGCATGCACATCTTGTAACTAAATATATGTTATCAATAGTGAGAACCTGGAGTATAATTTGTTGTGGAGGAAAGCATGCTGGCTTTGGGAAAAAAAAGCTTTTCTATTCCAGAATGATGTTGCATAATAAGTACAAAAATAAAGAATTAATGGTTAAGTGGAGTCTGCTAATTCAGCAGTATATTTTAGCCATCAATATTTTTTTTGCCATTTTATTAAATAGAATTTAAGCTGCCAGTAAGCACATGATAGTCATAGATGCCAAAAGACTTTGGAGAAAAATGGGAATTTTTCATCCAATTTCATGACAGGAATAACCAAACCAAAAAAAAAAAAAAAAACCACAAAACAAAACAAAGAAAACAACAACAACAACAACAACAACAAAAACGACAACAGAATGTGCTTATTAGGATTTAACACAACTTGTATATCTTCTATTGCTTTTACATTTCATCTGATTCTTTTTAGTTTTCAGTTCTCTATTTCAATTTTAAATATTCAACTTAGCTCCTAACTTAATGTATAAAGTATATGTAGAAATCAATGAGAATAACTCTAGTTATGATGATCTATGATACTTAATGATTGATAAATTTTGAAAATATTTCTAATCATTATTTGTTATAATAGCAATTAATTTCCATTGATTATTCATTGTATATTGTAGCAATTTAAATAATTTGACTTTTCAAACAGCAATTTAAATATTGTTTTATTGCCTCTTTCAGTCTATTAGCCATTAATGTTAAAGAAAGTTCAAAGTTAGTCCAGTGCAAATTTCTCGTGAGTCATTTTTGTTTTTGTTTTTTAGTGAAATCTAATTGCTAAACTTAATCTAAAAACTTGATTTCATTAATAAGTGGCTATACTTTTGTTCTTCTACAAAGAACAACCTCTTGGTCTTTAATTGCTGTGATCAAGAGGAGTCATATGCTTGTTGAACTTGATATGCAATTTTAAATTGAACGTGACTCCCTAGAGGAGAAGTATAGAATTCATTATAGAGGTCTTAAGACAACAGGTTTTGAAATTCAGTGTTATAATTATCCACTCTGAAGTTTTATTCCCCCTCTCATTTCAGTTTTCTTTTGAATAAAATGTGAATGTCAATAGTTTGCTTAATAGAGTTTTGAGAAAAGTCAATAAGTGAAGCCAAAATGGTATTGAGTTGAAGCTCTTGGCTCTGTTATGGATAAAATCCTATATATTTTTCATGATATTTATTAGAAACCTGGTTTGATTATTATCATTTAAATTTATTAAATATATTTCAGATGGCTACATTCAGTGAAACTTTCTCATGAGTTCTTTGGAAATGAAAACCCCTTGGGAAAATTATCTATTAAATCTAACATGTTCTTGTGAGCATCACTATGCATTTATAATTTAAACATATCTTCATATTTGCAAAACAACACATTTAGATTACAACTAATATAACGTAACCTTCATTTGGTTCTTATTTATTAAACTGGAAAATGAGTTGTTTACTTAATTGGCATTTCTTTAACCTATACATATCCGTATATGTTACAAAGCAGGCAGCATGAGTATTCAATTTGACTCTTGAAAGACCAACAAAATGAAGAGAGTGACAGTAATTAAAACTGAGAGTCATTTAGAAAACATGTGAGCTCTTAGTTCTCAGTGTTGCCTGTTTATCTCTGAGGTTAGATGCTTAAAAATCCATTTCTATTATAGACCAGATTATCCAGATACATTTTAATTGCAATTTATTATCTTATAAATGGTGTTTTTGAAACTTTTTTAAAAAAGAAATGTTTGAAACTCATTAATTCTTCTACCAATACCAGCAAAAGGAGTGCTCTTGCCAAATTATATATGCATTCAAGTGTAGTTATGCTTTGTAGCAATGCCTCTAGCACAATATTTACAGTGCCTAATTTTTCTCTTCCAGTGAAAACGCATGTAAAAACACACTTAGCTCCCCAATGCAATATAGAATATAAAAGAAAGATATCTTCAATATAGCCCCTAAAAGATGTTTGCATTGGGAAGTATAGGGATCGTGGCTGAACAGGCAAGAACATCAGGATACTTAGAGGGGTCTCCTCTATATTGTTTTACTTTGCATGTAAATCCATAATTAGCAAAATTATTTCAAAGAAAAAGTGATTTGTTCGAAAATACCAACATATGAAGAAGAAAGGAACCCAACTATTTAACTATTTAACACAGTTATTATTTATCCGAGTATATAAGTATCAGAAACACATAGAGCACCATCTTCAAAAGCTGTCAATTAGTAGAAAAGATGTAAATAAGTGATCATAATAGTGTGTAATAAAAGCCTTAAGAAAGATGCTTACAAGATATACTTGTACTTAGAGAAGAGTAAGATACTCTTGAAAATGTGGTCTGGAAAGAAAAAGGTAGAATGGATGGAGGGTATTTTGTTTAGAGAACACAGCCTGAATGAAAGCATTGAGGCCTAAAACAGGAAGGCACTGGTGAAGAACTGCCAGGTTCTCCAGTTTAAGTAACTGGAGCATGGGGTAGAGGCAGATGTCTTAGGTAGGCCAAAGCCAAATCATATAGGTTTTCTCTGCTCTGCCAGGAAGTTTGGCATTTATTCTTAGGTCATGGGAAACACATGGAATAATCATCTAAATGGGAATTTAAAAAAAAAACACACACACACACAAATTTGAGTTTTACTAAATGTGGCAAATGGAAAAGAGGCAAAATAGGAGTCAGGGAGGATAGTGGAGAGACTATTACAATGGTTAAGACAAGGAATGAGGAGTCCAGCTACAGTAGTGGCACAAATAAATAAGGAGAGACTTGAGAGTATTTTGGAGTGGAAATAGCAGCATTCTGTGATCACGTATACTTCCAGATGAGGGAAAGGTAAAAGTTGGGAATGGTTTGCAGGTTTTTGGCTTGGATGAATGGTGGCCTAGTTAAACAGGGAGAAAATAAAGGAAGAGGAATATGTTTTGGAGCAAAGATAATGAGTTTAATTTTAGATGTGCCGAATTTGAAATGAAAAAGACTAGCTATGGATGAAAGAAATGAAATAGCCCAGTAAGCCTATAAACTACAAATGCTATTTTGGGAATCAATAGATTTTTAAATTGATTGGCAATACCATTTGCTTCTAACAGGCTGCTAGAGTAATTTGGGCTACTAGTCAATAATAGAAAAAGACAGATTTCAAGATTGACTTAATTTGTTGTGAGAGACTACCACTGCTTTTGGAAAACATAATTAAATTTATGCTGTATCAGGAAACCAACCAAATTTGGCTCATCTGTATAAGTAAGCAGCACAATTAGAAGAAAATAAGCATTTGCATTTGGCCAGTGAAGTGATGATAAACTCAAAGATTCCTTTTGGACAGCAGTGAAATGAGTTAACTCAAGCTATTCCAATGTGATGTAAATAAGCAATATTTATACATCACTTCAAAAATTCACCAATGAAACCGTGAATTATTTTCATCATTATGGCTATTCCAGCTTAAAATTAACATGACACAAATACACTTTAGCTGGTGAACTCCATCATACCATTCTCTGAGGAATCTGGATGTTAAGAACTATCGCCAGAACAATAATTAAATGAAAGGAAGTATACTAGCTATTAATATCAATAATTAATCAATCAAGTATGTATTAGTGACCTGTACTGTGGTTAGCTCTATTAAGGGCACTGTGCAAGACAAGGAGAGAATTAAGAAACTTAAGATCTAATCAGGAAGACAAACTATGTATTAAAAAAAAAAAAAAAGGAAAGCAAATGAAGGGCAGCTAGTTTAGTGGTTAAACATGTTAAGTCTTAGAATGGACTGTTGGGGCTTGGTTCTCCCTTCTGCTAGTTAATAGCTATGGAATATTGGGCAAAATACTCACTCTCTTAGAGCTTCAGTTTTCTCATCTGTACAATGTGATATTTGTGTCTACTATGCTAGTTGTTTTGAGAATTAAGTGAGATGACAACATGGGCTTAAGGCAGTGCTATGTGCATGCTAACCATTCAATAAGTGTTAGCTCTAACAATAATAGTAATTAGTACTGTTATACCAGTTGATAAGGATATGCAAGTGCTAAAGGGTTTCAAAAAAGGGAAAGTTCAATTGGGCTTGGAGCATTTAGGCTACATGCTGATACTTTAAAAAGAGTTTAAGGTTTGTGAGATAAACAGGAAGCAAGAAATCATTATATATCTCTGTTACAATTCATTCATTTATTCAGCATTCATTCATTTTAAAATTACATGTAAAAACACTGACCCATTATTTGATAGCAGGTGTTAAAGGCCATGAAGTGGCAAGTGTGACTAAAATAAGGATTTGTTTTGGAGACCAGTGAGGTATAAATAAATGTGGGGCCATTCATGAGTAACAAGACAGAGGGTTGACCATTGTTCACCACTGTTTTCTCTACAGCAGTCCTTTGCTACCCAATAAGCATGCACTGTATGTATAATAAGCCACAAAGGGACACGAAAGCTTATGTATCTCCTTCAGTCTTTTCTTTTTGAAACGCTCTTATTAAAAGTCTGTGCCTTTAGAAACAGTACATTCTAGGCAGGAAAAAGCACAGGGAACAGCTGGTTTGGGACATTCCCACACACTTTTTGTCTAGCTCTGTGAAGAAACTCACGGTCAGAATTTCAAAGAGTTTTCAACAGCCAATGTATAATTGACACTCTCTTCCAGAATTTATCTTTGGCAAGGCCTATGTGCAGGCTATTGAAAGCCTCTGGAATAAGTTAGTTGCATTGTAACCTAAGGATACAAGTCTTAAATTGGCCTTCCTATTTCCTGACACTCTCTAAGAAATGCCACCGTATTTCAATCTCTTTTGCCAACTCAAGGTTTTTGTGTTAACACTGAGTTGCAAAGTCTACGGTTTTGACTAAATTTACTGGCCTAATTCAGTCACACAATCGATTTAGTTAATTCAATTGGTTTGGAGAACTTTTCACTGAATTAATTATTATTATTATTTTTTACCTCAACAGGCTGAATGACTAGAGTGGACTTCTGAAAATGTATTTTCCAAGCATGTACAAAAGACAGTCTGTTTCTTTGTTAAATTCTGGTATCTAGGCCATGGAAATTTACATGGAAAAAGAGCCCAAAGACAAAATTATAAATGGATACTTACTCCCCTTCTTGGATTAATATTTGGAAAAGTAGTTTCCTTTTCCTATCCTGTCATCTCAAGCTCATCATTGCTTCATGCACATAAGAAGTATAACATTAATGTTGCCTTTGGTATTTGTGCAAATCAACTTTTACTTTAAAAGCCAATTCAGAACCATCTAGAATTATGGCTAATAAGATGTATTCTACAAACCATATTCATGAATACTGTTTTCCTTGATATGTTTTTTTTTTCCCCTTAATTCTACCATCTTCTTTAGTATCCACAATACCTTTTTAAAAACTGTCACTTGGGTAAGGGTCTGAGATATTATCAGAATAACTTGCTTCCATCCTCCCAACTGCTGATGACATTTATTCAGAGCATCTCATTTTCTTTTCTGATGGATGAATCTAATTTTATCAAGTCACCATTCTAAGCATTGCATCTGGTGTTTTGTTTGATAGGACAGATTTGTGGGGCAAGTTCAACAACACATTATGATCAAGCATCGTTTGGATTAATATAACATGAATACACAAGCCTACATTACAATTTAAGTTTTATTTCACATGTAAAAAAAAGTTCTTTAAAGAATTTAGGTGAATTTCATGGTTTGTTATTGAAAATCTTTAGAAAGTATCATATTATTCTAAATGACATCCTTGCAAAAATGCAGAGCAGTATCACAGGAAGTGCCAAAATTAAGAAAAGGTTATTTTTTGAGTATATATTCATTTTACATGTTTTACTTAGAATCAACTGTTATGAATCTACCTTTCACCATTCACTGACCAGCACTGTCAAATCTTGTTTTCAAGTTCTTAACACCTTTTAAAATTTGAACCTTTGATGACTTGTTAACCCTAGAACTTCTTTTCCCAGAGAACCTTTTAAATTCCATACGTTAATCCTCCCTGAGACATTTTTTTTGTTGCTCCTTGCTAGTACAGAGAATATTTTCTTCTATTCCACTGTCCCAAATCATTAGCATATGATATGCCTGAGATGATGATGATGATGATGATGATGATGATGATGATAATGGTGATGATGATGATAGAAGAGAAAAAGCCAAGGAAGAGGCATAGGTGAAAGAATAGAGCAGGATAATTGAGGAGAATGAACTGGAATCCATGAGGTTCATTTACTGGTTCTAGCCCCTAAAAAGATAGCCTTTAGAGTGATTCTAAAGGGAGTATGTGAGACCATGGGCCACACAGAGGGACATTTGAGTAATCAATGGAGGCTCACAGTTGAAAAGGGAGAAATTACCTACTTACTGCAAGACGTGGTGTCACTCTGGAGCCCAGAGACTGGTAGCTCCTGAGGGATGTGTAGACAGGTACTTTTTGTGAACTGGCACAGTGGTCACATTGATATTTTCTTTTCCAAAATGCTTCACTGGCAGACAGGGATTAAAAGGGCAGATTCCCAAGGAGGAGTAAAATAATAGGTGGATAATAAGATGATGGAATAGCTTTTGAGCATGAGGAGGCAAACCTTTGGGAGGACTCTCAGAGTGTGGGGCAGGAATTGAAGTCTTCCCTCATTTGGATGAGCATGACCAAGCCAGCAGATAACTAGACTACAAAGGATCAAAGAATAAGAATTAATGTTGTTTGGTTTTAGCATGGAGGAAGACGAGGAAAAGACTGAATTATATAAGAAAGTAAGAAAAGCTAAAAATGTTTTAGCTCTTCTAGAATCAAAATTTTAGTGCAGTTTCATTACTTTGAGATATTCCAGACTCCCAAGTACATTAGAATAAAGCTCACATCACACATCAAAGTCAACTAGTGACAATTTGGAATTATTCTCTATTGACCATCGAGAATTGATGGTAGTAGGATATTGTGAAATAAAGTCCTTTATTCGACTTACATGAGCCTCGTCAAAATAAAAAATTTTAACGATACTATCCTCATTTTACTGATAAAGCAACACATATGAAGAAAATTCACTTTTAAGTTTAACTAACTTGTCCTGAGTGATATGGTTGATAAGTGCTAGAATTAGGACTCTTGTGTCCTACTTAACATCCGGTCCTATAAAGCTATGCTGCCCCTAAACATTACCTCCAGAACCCCCTCAACATGTTTTGTCTAAAATTTAACTCAGGAAATGTTAATCTCAAATCTATTATTTTTCTTAAATATACAAATATTGCAATGAATACATAAAAATGATATATCTGATGCCTGCATAAATTCAAAGAAAAAAAAGTACTTTCTGAATTGATTTTGATTTTCCTTTTTTTATCAAATACATTACCTAAGCCACTCTAAGCATAATGTAGAGATCTACGAAGGATTCAATTCAGATATGACTTAGCTTTAAAATTTGAAAGAAAGATGTAAAAATACCAGGTAAGATTTTTTTTCTTTCAGTCAAGAAAATAGACTATAGATACAGCTAAAATGAAGTTCGAGTAAAACATTACTATGATATTGATATAATGTCAAATATATGAATGAAAATACAAAATTTTAGTCAACTGAATCATTTCAAGTGTCTCCTCTAAGACTTGGAAGACACCAATTTTTTATATTTTTAAACTAATAACCTATAGAATGTTACCAAGAATATTACATGGCCTTCGTGTAACGCAGATAGTTTTGGCATAAGGAAGAAATTAGCAGATATCAAAATAGTTTGTTACAGGAAAATAAATTTCCCCTTTTGGGGTGACTTTAGTAAAAGCTAAGTTAAAAAGAGAGAAAAATTAAGCATGTAGTGGACAAAAAAGATAATCTGGGATTCAAAGTTATGTTTTTGAATTCTCAAATCCCTGGGCAGCATCTTAATAAATGACTCAACCATCTCCTACTAACACATTAAGACCTGCCTTCAGATGCAGGAGGTTAAGTACATCTTACAGCATTTAGGTTTCTAATATCATAACAGTAACATAATTTTTCCAAAACAACAATTCCATTGTCTATCTATAGCTATATCTATCCTGCTTCCTTATCAGTGCCTATTGGAAACCCAAAGGACTTATTCATCAGTCTACAAACAAGACGTGGAAAAACAGAGAAGTTGGTCTCTCAGGGCATTTGGCCTTTATATTATCTACCACATTTTAAGTGCATGAAACCACCACCGCCACCACCACCACCACCAACAACAACAAATGTGCAACAACTGTGCTGCTTCCATTTTTTAAAAATATTTTATTTATTTATTCATGAGAGACAGAGAGAGAGAGAGAGAGAGAGAGAGAGGCAGAGACACAGGCAGAGGGAGAAGCAGGCTCCATGCCGGGAGCCCGACGCGGGACTCCAGGATCACGCCCTGGGCTGAAGGAGCCGCTAAACCACTGAGCCATCTGGGCTGCCCCCACTGTTTTTTTTTTTTTTTTTAAATCAATATCTATCTTCCCAATGTTTATGAAGCACAGATTAATTGCTCAGAAGACAAGACGAAATGGAAATGACTTTGACCTCTTTTAAGAAAACAATCAGATCTAGCTCTTCCAAGGAACAAAAGAATTTGTGCTATGTGTCTTATGCTTCTATTTTGATAGTCAGGCCACATATGGGACTGAACATCCCACCCTACACCGGAGGACAGGTGCAAAAGGGACTGAAATATAGTAGTACAAGAGAAAACAAAAAAGCATGCCATGATCCCAAGCCATACAGAAGCAGTCTGGAATCATGAACTTTGACTTTACTCAGGCATATGGGAATTAACCAGCTCATCAGCAGATTTTTATGTTACAAATATCCTAGTAAATGCTAATTAATGTATATTCTAGCAGACAATAATAAGAAAAAATACTAAATACAAATTAATGATGCAATATTCTAGTATTAAGTAAATTCAGGCTTTCCCCTCTAGTCCACCAAGCATAAAGACTTGGAGGAGAAAGGGAACCAGCAGCTTTGCTTTGCTGAATCATTTGGTGAAATTTAATATTGGTACTTGGCAGCCATGCCATTTTTATAACTAATCAAAATAAGTGGTTTGATGTTAAGTCAACAATGTTTATATAGATCTGACTTATTGAATGTGATCACATTTACATTATGGCTGGAAATCAACCAATAATTAAAACTGTGTTCTGACAATTATTAGCTGTGTGATCTTAGACATGGCATCTTTATAAACCTCGAGCTATCTAATGTATAAAATAGGGACTGATAACAATATCCCCTTGCAGAGCTTTTGGGAAAATCAAACAAGATGGTATATAAAATATAAAGCACAGTTCCTGACACAGGGCAAGAGCCAATAAATAGTAGCTGCTAGCCATTAAATAAATACAAGTCCTGTTCATTTGTAGGTCTGAACACTGTAAAAATCAAGGCCACAGGATTGAATTCCCTCCTAGATTAATTAATTTTCCTTTCCATGTACTGAAACTGCTTGTCTAATAAAGTATCTCTACCTGTGAACCAGGTGAGATCTGGTATATGTCCCAGTAAATTACCCAGTTTGATGACAATGACTAAGTAGCATCTTTCTACCTACCAAGAACCATATAGGTTTGTTTTCTTTTTTTTTTTTTTCAAGAAAATCTCCATAAATCTCTAGCCCAGTTACTTATAATACACAACCAATCCATCTTTAAATTGTTCTTGCTTACTTATGTCATCCAATCTCTTCCGTTTTAAAAGGTGAGAACTGATTTTCAACACAGAGTGGTGGTAATAGTCTCAAAATTATGGTGCTAAACTTCTTTGGCTTATTAAAATTAAATAAAGGAGATATATTAGAAATGTCATGCCTTGGTTGGCATGTGTAAAAGCACTAAAGGTATAGGGAATTACTAATTTGAAGCATTTTAAAAAATATTTTATTTATTCATGAGAGACACAGAGAGACAGGCAGAGACACAGGCAGAGGAAGAAGCAGGCTCCATGCAGGGAACCCAACGTGGGACTCGATTCTGGGTCTCCAGGATCACATCCTGGGCTGAAGGCAGCACTAAACTGCTGAGCCACCCAGGTTGCCCTAATTTTAAGCATTTAACAATATTAGAGTTTGATGTCATCCCAAAGGCATTACAGATGAAAACAAAAGCAAGTCATGGTGACATGCAATATTGTTCTCATTATCAGGAGATAACACCTTCCCACTCCAACAGGCTGACATGGTTCTCAATTTTCAGTAGCTAATATTTCCAAGGGTCTAGCAAGACACAATGACATAGCATTATAGACTGTTCTAAGATTTAGGAAAGAAACAAAAGGAATCTCAGAAATGCAGGAGCAATTTAAAAAGATAAAGCTCATATACGTATTTTATTCATTTAAATACCTGTATTAATCATAAGACTTTTAGGGGGAGTGACCTTAACATTTTATTATGTAATCTTATATATAATAGTAACATGTTTATATGCAAGTTTTACATAGATATGCATATATGTCTATATTCAGATGTAGTTATATAACTAAATACATACTTATTCAGCAGCCATTGAGGGCTTACTAAGTATAGAGTACTTCAATAATATAAAGGAGGTACTTCTGGGTTGCTCTGTGTACACAGGTCACACTGATCTTGAACAATGTCTATCCAGCAAGCGTTAACTTTCCAGAACACAGATAGGAATCAGGAAGCGAATAAAGTATCCAAAAGCTGAAATAACTACTACAAATTTCTTCACAGAAGTGTACTCACTTTGCACATGGAAGTACTCTTTTGAACCTGTTTGTGACCTATAGCTTTATCTTTGATATGATTCTAAATTTTGTGCTATTTGACATTCCAGCCTACAGCAACTTCTGGCATGGAAGTGGCTTCAATAAGCAGGCACATCGATGATAACAACAAGCAACTGCTCTCCTAATAAAGAAGGAGGATTTTAAAAATGAATTACAAAAGATAGATACAGGAACTTAGAAAGCATAGCAGCTTAGCATGAGGGCAAACAAGCTTTACACACCTCAGCAGCCCCAATGGAATTACTGTATTGCAGCATAGTACAATGATTAATGTTCATAATGATGACCTTGAGTCATCAAAAAGAGGTTAACTTATGTTAGCAGGTTCCATTTAACAAGGTGGGAAATTTGTATTACTTTCACAATGGCAAAATGAAAAAGAAAAGTCTTACTGCATAAACTGGAAAATATTTGTTATCTGGAAAGCTCATTTTTATAAAATAACCTTCTTTAATGGCACTAGGCAGTTATTACATGTACCCATCTATCCAGCTATGAAATGAATTTCCTGTTCTTTTCGTTACCAACTGCTCATTTCATCAATGAAATGATCTTTACTACGTTTTGTACTAAGTATAGTACTTAGTACAAAAAAATTCACAGTAATGGATGAACTATATTATTTATAATTAATTGTATTTTTAAACAAATTCTTAAATGCAGATGATAATTTTAAATCATTCTTTAAAAATACATCCCTGAAAGCTTAGAAAGATTCAGCAAGAATATACGTAATATTGGTTAGTTTCTGTTTTATATTGTTGTTTCCCACATCTCTTCCAGCCTTCAAGGCAACCATGAATTGACTCTTATTGATAAGCCCTAAGTAACTTCACAGATCACTTAAAATATGCTAATATGCAGATTATGACACAATCTGGTCTTTCCTCAATTTATGTCCACACTGAATTGCTAAGGGAAAACCCTGAAACCCACTTTCTGTTTCAAGTTTTCTCTACATTATTTTTAGATGATAATAAATTGGCACGTTAAATTTTCATAAAATTATAAAATTCTTGGCCTTCATGTAACTTTTTTTCTTGCAGAATGTTGGGAACTTTCCCTCATCCTTGTTGACAAATGTGAACAGAGCATGAATTAGAGAATTTGGACTTTGGGTCTTAGGTGCGAAATAGACCATTAAATAATAAGAGCACCATAAATGAGAAGATGCTTTTGTTTTGAAATATAATTTTCTAAGAATTATTACATATTATAATAAAGTTTTTACAAATGGGTTTAAGTTTGGTTGGTTTCCTTCTTAAGGATGAATGAAACCAGTTTTTTTATGTTATGAAAATGAACATGTCACTTAAACATGGTTTATTATTATTATTATTTTAATTTACTTAATCTGCCTTAATTTTTAAGATGCTAGCTTGGTTCTCTTCCTTGAGATTCTTTTTCATTCTTTACCTTCAATCCCTCTTTTAAATGTTAAGGCTATCACTCTATGGGGCTGAAATCGACACACTAACAACTGTCCAATATCCTTTGCATACCACTACTCTCTTTACAAGGTCTTTTTGGCATTTCTGTCTAGATATTCTAGTCTTTCCAACCTGATAGGACCCAAATCATAATCACCTTCTGTCTCACAAACTTGTTTCTTGACACCAACATTGTCTTCATTGCTATGTTTCACAACTCTGAGTCACCTAATTCTTTTCATTCTTTATATTCATTTGAACACTAAGTCTTGTTACTTTTGGGATATTTCCCATTTCTGTCCCTTTATTTCCATTCCCAACCTCTACAACCTGGAGCCCACTTGCTCCAGGCCTCTGTCCATCTATAAAAATACTGCTCCTTGTTTTATTTAACAAACGGAAGCAATTAAAAAAAATACAATCTATGAAATGCTACATAAAACCACATTAAAACTACAAGGAAACATAGACATCCAACAAAATACCTGCTTTCAAATCCAGTTTCTTGGAAAGGCCTTGTTTCTGCTATGTCCATCACATCTCAATTCCCTCCCCAGGGAGAGTATAATAGCATTAAAGGTCACTGGTAGGGACTGTTGCCAAGTCAATGAGACAAGGACTCTCTCCCTCCAGAGATGCATCAAAATGCACAGCGATGGGTTGATTAGGTCAGGGCATCTTTTGTATTATGCATGTAAATGAGAACTAATGTCCACAGAGTGCCAGTAGCTATTTTGTTGAGTTTGGTAAAAATGAAACTCTGCACTTAACCTTCAATTCAATTCTCTGAAGTCTGTGCTGGGAGGAGGATGCAAGACTCTTAATATTTCCATAATTAGGTAGTCAGTGTGTGAGTTATCAATCACATCAACTCAGAACTCAAATGTTTAGCACTGAATGTAAAGAGAAAATATCTTTCATTAGAATTGGGTTGAGTTTGTTTTGTCCTGTAAGAAGGTAACTGCTGAAAACCAGTGAATAGTGAGACTATTTATGGCCAAATTGTAGGAGAAAATCAGTAGGGTATTTAAAGATGAGATTAGTGACACCTCATTTACCTGGGTATTTCCTGGGAAAGCAGTTCTGGAGAACTGCATTTTCCATGCACCTAAAACTTATGCTCACTTAGAACCTAAATTTTAGATGGAAATCTTTATAAAATATATTACCCACTGGCTTCCTGCCTTCCTGAAAAGATATCTCTAAACATAACATTATCGTTTTTTCCCCTTGATAACTCAGGGGTCATCTTGGTGAACATTCATTGTTGTACCATATGGTTATATAGTTCTATGCCTACCATATCGGTTTTCTTTCTCCTCCCTCAATGTCAAGCTTTCAGCTGTCACTTCGGCTGTCATTGTGCCTCTTTTCAGCTTCTCCTTTGCTGTTTCTAATCTGTTGTGGGCTGGGAAACCAGATAACTAGGCTCATTAAGAATGACATGCTGAATAAAAGTCAATACAGCTCAGAGAGAGGCACTAAGAAATAGAATGTGTATCTTTAATGCGGAGTTTTTTGTGAAAGTTATTTTGGATTCGGATATGCAGGAGGTTTTTACACTTAATTTTAGATTTCAGGCAATCCCTTTAGGGTTGAGGTTGCTATTTAAATGGTAGAGTATTTCTGCATTTCATTTCAAAGTGTTTCTCTGTAGGAGAGACAGATAATGTTGACAAGATACAGGCAAAAGAAGCCAAGAAGACCCTCTGGAAGTAAAGGAATTGAGTGAGACAATATTCAAGGATTCTCATCTAAATCTTCAAGGAACGGTAAAGATCAAAGTCTTTCCTTGATCACCAGATGTCTTATTCTTCTTCATTTAGAGATGGAGAGAGATGTTCAAAAGAATTAAAATGGAGAATAACAGGCAAAACATAAGGTTTCCTATTAAAATGTCTCAGAATTACACCTTTACCTCTTATAATAGAATGCTGGCCAGGTGAGATGGATATAATCTTGGAAAAATCTGGACTTTGGCCCAGAACTAACTGTGTTTTCCACATGTATTAAGCAAGCTATCCTCTTCACTTGCATCTCTTTATGGATAATGTCCCAGTTATGGGCTCTACCTAAAGTCCCCCTCCTGTGTCTAATGCTGTATCTGAAGATGGCCAATGGATGCAGCATCCAAAGTCTTCCCATCACATGGTATCACAATTTAGTGTGAAAAACTAGACTCACCCAACCATTTATTTGCATTTGACTTCTTCTTGATGGCTTAGCAATCATCAGAACACCCAATCAGATCCCTCCATGTATGTCTTATTTATTCATGGCTCATGCAGTCCATTTTTGTCCTCTTTAAACACTTCCCTTAATTGTCATTTTAAGGGAATTCACCTCTCTAAAATACAGTGATGTTTGGATGGGTGAAAAGGAAAAAATGAATTTGTTTTGCCTATCTCTGTGTCTCTGCGGCCAAGGCACAACCAATACATAAGCATACTTTAGAGTCATTCATACAAAGATGAAAGCAATGGAAGACAGTATCTTGTATCTTACCAGGGACTTTCTTTACAGCATTACAATGGACTTTTGCTTAATGTCAACTTATGTGCTGGATAGTAAGGCTTGCCATGTTTCAAACACTCTCAAGAGTAAAATTAGTATGGAATCCAATAGAGGACTACTGATTATACAATTAGACCCAAAGCTCAAAGGTCACAGGGGAACAAACACCATGGGGTTGCTCCTGATAATCACAGAATTTTTCTCTGCAGGGGCATGTTGAATTTCAGGTCCTTTGTACTACATTAAGCTATGCTTGCTTCTAACAAACACGTTGCAATGGATTCTTTTCCAATTTGGAAACATAAAAATAAATAGAAATACCTCTTGACTATTAATAGTTGGGTTTTCTGCAATTGGATCTAAGTTATGAGAATATGATTTGAGGTAATCAGTTTATTCTAAGACAATATACTGAGATCCACATCAAAACCTTTTAAATGGACATTCAACTAAATTTAATATATACAGACTTATTACATTAGAAAGCAAACAGAAACAAAATATCACTGTAGACAAACCAATAAAAGTGCACAATCTCTGCAGCCTTCATTTTATCTTTTTCCAGAAATGTTAAGAGCCTAAAAAAAATAAGATTTACAAACAAAACCAGCATAACAATTCCATCAGCCTCACAGATTTCAATCACTACAACTACACATCAGTTTGGGTGATCACTGTACACACCCAGACAATTCTGCTCTAAATGCCATGCCTATATAGACAAACAGGTTCCATCTTTTACATTCCCTGTATTCAAGGCCGAGCTCAAAATCACATCCTGTATGAAGCTATCCAGATTCCCTAGCCAGAAGTCCTGGGTTTATGTCTTATCTCTATGTTTAGCATGGTTGCTTGGTTTCACACTGTGTTTTTAATTTTTACCATATGATCTCTTCCATAGGAAATGATAAGCTCTTAGGTAACAAAAGAGGAAGTTATTTCTATCTCTATATACTCCAAAAGAACCTAGAATAGCGTCAAATATGGGAATGGAATTGCATTTAAGACTGTCATCCATCACTGTGTCTTCAAAAAGAGTTATCTTGAAATGAAGAAACAAAGGCTAATAACTTTATAAACCCATTTGGGGCTTCTCATCAACCTGTATTTTGAATAACAATGGCAAACAGAATGCTGTGACTTGACATTTCATTTTTACATCAAATTTTAAGTCAAATTCAACTTTCCAGCCAATTCAATTTGCTGCTAGGCTACTTGATAATTGTACATAACCTGAAATGCAAAACACAATGAAAAGCATGGTGTTACAAAAACAGAATATTCCAGGCATTCATAAATATGCATTCAGTGGCCCATTCTATGAATGATTCAGCACACAGACCTATGAAATTCTAATGATACTCTTTACATAGAGAGTAAAAACCATCTAGAGGCAACAAAATGGATGAATTCTCTAGTGCATCATACCATGAAGCCATCAAAGCCTTACAAAGCATTTGCAAGTCTCTGGGTTTCTCTGGATCTTTACTCAGAGATGTCATACACAAGTACATTCATAGATGTGAGAGTGAGTGTCACAAGAGTGAATTGCAATTTGCCCCCTTGCCTCAAAAAACAAACAAACCGTTGGTTTCCTTTACTCTCAACACTTCTAATACCAAGTGAGAGGGGTTTTTTCTCACATCAAATAATTCCTCAAGTCTCTGGACACCTACTGGGTGTCCTACAATTCAATACTGACAGGAACTACCAGGAATTAGAACTGACCCTACAGTTTAAGGGCTGCCACACAATAGTCTTCCCCACTTCACATGCCAACTGCAAGGCCCAGGCCATCACCTGTACTCTGGTCATCTTTTCTGCTGTGTCCTGTGATGCCCTCCTCAAGGTCAATAACTTGTTAGAACAGCTCACAGAACTGAGAGAAGCACTTTTCTTACTATCACTCATTTATAATAAAGAATGTAACTTAGGAACAGCCAAATAGAAGAGATACATAGGGCAAAGTATGTGTGAAGGGGCATGAAACTTCCAAGTGTCACCCTCTCAGCATCTGAATGTGTTCACTAACCCAGATGTTCTCCTAACTCCTTTTGGTTATGGTGTTTATGGAAGTTTTATTATTTTTAATTTTTTAATTTTATTTTTTTTTATTTATTTATGATAGTCACAGAGAGAGAGAGAGAGAGAGAGAGAGAGAGAGAGAGGCAGAGACATAGGCAGAGGGAGAAGCAGGCTCCATGCACCGGGAGCCCGATGTGGGATTCGATCCCGGGTCTCCAGGATCGCGCCCTGGGCCAAAGGCAGGCGCCAAACGGCTGTGGCACCCAGGGATCCCGGTTTTATTATTTTGTAGATCTGATAGATTAAACTGCTGGCCATTGGTGACTGAACTCAATCCCCAGTCATCTCTCTTCCCCAGAGAGTCAAAGGGTGGTGCTAAAAGTTGTAACCTCTAATCACATGGTTGGTTCCTGGAAGAACCAGCCCGCATCTTCCTGGAGTTGCCTCATCAGCTCACATATGGCTGAAAGGGGCTTATTAATAACAAAAGACACTCCTCTGACATATATCACTCAGGACATTCCAAGGGTTTAGGGAGTCTGTGCCAGCAACTAGGGAGGAAGATCAAATATGTATTTCATATCACATTATAAAAGTCTCAGTAAGTGGCCTTGAGACATATGTTTGTGTGGGAATTCAGTACATATCTGTAGTGAAGTACTCTTATTCTAAGTGTCATCTTGGAACTCAGCTCTCATCAAACTCAAAGCCTGAAAACTATAGTTTCTGTGATCTAAGTGGTATAAATTGAAGCTGACAAAATATGTTACGTATTTGTCCTCATTCTCTTTTACACACACACACACACACACACACACACACACACACACTAAATTAACCCCTCTCTTCCCTATTCTTTTCCTCTAGGCAGGAGAATTGCTTAACCACTGTATTCCCTGTATTATGCATATGAAATATCTGCCCCTCATCAGGTAAAACAGATTAAATGATGTATTAAGTTGGATGTTAAATTTAGGATGCTGTTTCAGCCACCTCACTGCCTGGGGGTGACATTTTTCTAAAGGCATTTCCTTTTAATACTTCAAAAGTGAATGATTACATTCTAGATGGAGGCATGACAGGAATCTCTAATGGCTGTACTCTCTTTGTAAGTAAATATATAGAAGCTTTAAAGATGTGAGGAGAGGCATACATAGGTGGTTTCATACACTAAGTGATCTTTAAAAGTGAAATTTCTTAGCTTAAATGTAAATAAAAAAATGAATGACATAGATAATGAAGAAAATCAGGAAAACAGAACTGGCTTGGCCAAATATATAGTACTTGACTAACTGTATTGCACATAAATGAAAATGCATGTTCTTAGAGTAGTTCTTATAGGCTTAACTCTGTGCTAATAGGTTCAGAATGATCTTGTTATCGCATAAGACATTTTGATAGCAATTCAAACAAATGATTTTTTTAACATTGAAGTTGAAGAAATTTTAAAATGTCTTTAAGTGTTCACTTTATTTCATTAAGACAAGTAGAACAGTCTTATTTTATGTGGAAACACATGACCACATGACCAATACACATGACAAATTTTGTTCCGAAATGACCTGGTAAATATTTGTGATGCTTTTTAATTTTTTAATTTTTATTTTTTTTACTATCAGGGTTGCTGCTTCTGTACTGAAGAATAATACTGCATTTTATACAACTGGCAGATTGGACCAAAGAGGACAAAAAAAGAGCATGGAATAAGCACCCAGTTCCCTTTAGGACTCTGGTCCCATTGTGCATTATCAATAGCTCCCCTTACTTTGAGTCAGTCTTCTTGTGGCTGTAGAATCTTGTGGGCCAACTCAGCCCTACAGCCATACCAAACCCTCCCTTTGCTTTCTTACTCTGAACAGCTTCCATTCCCTGTGAAGAAGATAGAATATTCATTTGCAAAGTCTTCCAAAACATACTTAGTTTTACTTCTGTATAAATTTGAAGTCATCTAGATGGAAGTTACCTACACTCATCTGAAAAGCCTTTAATTTTTATCCTGTACTGATTCAGGCTGGCTTTGGAGGATATATCCAGGTATGAAAACAAAGAAAAGGATATCAAATAAAGTGATTTGCGACCATAAAAAAAGAGGAGAGTCCTTCTAATCCTTACTAATTCTCCTTCCTCTTTTGTTTTCCAAGTAATCTTAGTTAACCACATACACACACACACACACACACACACACACACACACACACACGGGGGTGAGGGGTGAGGGGAGAGAAAGAGAGAAAGAGAGAAAAAAGGAAACTATTTTTGAACACATTATCTAAATGATCCTCTGTAAGAAAACAGGCTTCATTTCATAAATGTAATACAACTGCCTTTGAATGTTATTAAAGAGCGCATCATTATACCATCCCATTTTAAGCATAATCCCTTTGTTATCTGCTAGTTGTTTCTTTTTATTGTTACTCTGTGAAACACAATTACATGCTATGCATTGTATGTTAGCAGTAATATTATGTGCTGTTTTTAGCTTGTTCTGGATTTATCTTTTCAAGGTCAAAGAATTCCAGTCTGCCTAAGAAGCTACTCTGTGGAGATCTTTTTTTCATAACTTCTATTTCTTTTTAATTCCCAGACATGTTTAAAATTCTAATCAGAATCAGAGTGTGAAGGGCTACACTCAAATATGATATAACACGGAGAATCTAAAATCACTTATCTACTATTTTGTCCCTGTTTATTTTATGACCCATCAACAAAAAGCTATTTTTGCAATTAATCTCATTAGATTTGCCAGCAATGAAGATCTGAAATTAAAAACTGAGGAGAGGGTTTCTTTCTTTTTTTCTTTCTCTTATTTTTTCCCCCTTTTGGGTAGTATGAGGCACTCTATCATTGCTGCATTTAAATAATTACTCACACCCCATCTAATCCATCCTTGTCAGCTTTTTCATGTTAGCAAAACACAAAAATCCCATTATCAATCACTGTTTCTTCATCTGCCAGTCAAATGTTCATTTTATGAATATAGGCTCTGTATCCTTATCTGTGACAATTTATGAGTTTTATATTTAATTTAAAACGTTCAATCTGGGAAAGACTCAAAACTATTAGTAATTTTGTACATGGGAAGTGCCAAATTATTCCTGGCAAGACCACTATTATTTATGGGTTGAATAGAAAAACATCTACTCCATGCAGAGTCAGGGAACTTTACTTTCTGCCAGGCTCCATTCCCCTAAACTGGCCTTGCTGACTCTGCTGAGTGCTGACATTTGAATGGTTTCTGATAAGGCAAAGTTTTTTGTATCATAATCGAACGCATATTTAAAAGGTAAAAATTCAAAGGGGAAAATACAAAAATATGTAAAGGAAAGACATCAATTCTTTAACCAGATTTTGATAGAGGATGTAGGGGAAAGAGGCTAATCAATGCTTAACAGAAATAGTGATGGAGGAATATTCAGGTCCCAAGATTGGAGGCCAGTATGTCAAAGAACAGTTACACTGGCCAGTGAGAGTCAAATGTTAAACAGTTTTTCCCAAGCCACCTCCTGGCTTCTCCTAATTCTCTCTCAGAATGTAGCCATATTCTCACCGCCCACCGTATGCAGGGAATTTGCACTTTGTTCTGCCTACACTTGTGTGCAAAGACCAAGTGAACCGGCACAGAACACAATGTGTGGCCACAAAGAAAAGATATAATAACTGACTGCTGAAATAAATACTTTGTATAAATAAGCTCTCTTATTTCTGTACTAAGATAGCATTTTTACTACCACTAATGACCAAGGAAATTATGAAAGAAAAACACAGAGATGGTAACTACGATCCAATTTATCTTATTAACTCAACTTAAGAAAGTTGGTGTATTTTCACAATCACAGTTCACATGAAAGTATGTTTCACAGCATTTTATTTAGAGTTTTGGGGGACTGAAGTATGTATGATTTAATAGGTAAAGACTAGTGGTATTTTTAAACAGTGGATACCCACTACAATTACATGAAATGTTACTCAAATATAATAAAACATTTCAATTTGATATGTTAGACCAAAGAAGAAAGATCACAAAAAACTGAGGGGAAAAAAAGATTCTAACATTTCTTTTTTTTTTCCTCTTTCATTTATATATTTATGTCACTTGGACATGTTATTTTACTTTTCTGTTGGTGTTGTTATTTTACTTCTTTGGACTATTTCCTCTCTCATGCATTATGGGGGAATGCATGACAATTGAAATTAAACCATAACCTGGGTCAACTTCTAAGCTATATATCACAAATAAACACTTGATATAATTAACAAAAATCCTTGAAATCTATCATTGTTTCACTCCACAACCTTCCTTATCTGTTTATTGCAGTAATTATTTCTAAGCTTGAGGATTGTCTACTTACAACTGAACGCACAAGATAAATGATTTGTCTGTTATTCTTTACAAAGTCACAATCTAAGAAGCATTTCATTTGGTTAAATGCAAGCAGAGAAAAAAAATTCTATCAATGGACAAACTAATTTGATTAGGAGAAGGATTTACATCCTTTTCTTAATGACTTTGAGGTGAAATCAGGTCTTCCTTTTATCTCCAATCTTCATATTTAATCCAGAAAAATGTTCTATGGAACAAACTGATCATTACAAAAATAGACTTTATTTCTCATTTTAGCAAAACAATCTTTCCTTGGCTTAAAAAATATAATAATTGCTGGTTTCTCTCCCTCTGGGGTACTTTAAATCCTGGTGACTTCTCCTAACTGGGCAGAAAGACAATTCCTTTATCTCATAGCTACATCACCTCCATGCAAATTGATCTGAGTGCCTTTAGAATAGCAGCTGGATTCTCTACAGCTATTTATGGGTCCAGTTTCCTGGGCTTAATTTTGATTTATAACTATTGAAATTAAATCAGGCATTTTCACTGTTTAAAAAGCTGGCTTTGAATACAACAATTCAATGGGGAGACTATTTACCAACGTATTGTGTCAGTAACATCTCAGTTTGGGTAAAGGCAAAGTAAAACAAAATGACTTCTTATCTCTGATGTTTTTACTTGAGATTTCTTCAGAATATATGATTGTGTTGTCCAATGACAAAAGTGAGGATCAGCTTGTCATATCATACTCACATAAGCTAAAAGATTTTACCCAGTATCAAGGTTTGCTGAGTAATTTCAAAGAGAAAGCATTGTACACCCCACCCAGTGGTATACTGTACTGCCATGCTTCAGGCAGTTCTACTTCACAGATGCTGGGTCCTATACATAATAGATAATCCTTAGCCAGGGCCATTCAGCTAAGGGTGGAGATATGCATCTTACTTCTTGAAAATATTCCTAGTCTATTTACCCAAAGGAACAGTTGACAAGAGGATTAGACCAAATCTTCTCTGTCTTTCTTTGGGAATGGGGGGAGGCCAACTGACTTAACTCGTTCCTTCAAGTAGTAACTTATTACATAATTATGTTAAACTGTAATTAAGGCAAACAATTATACAAATGGAAATGGAGTTTGAAGTTATAAAATATGCTAACATTTATGAGATACAAAAATATTTTATCTAGGGCATAGTAATAAAAGCCAAAATGATATAGTGGGAAGAATGGAAGACTAATGCTCAGTTCAGCCATATGACTTTGGTGCATTGATTCCTTGAGCCTCAGTTTTACTAATATTCAGAAAGGTAGGGAGGAGATAAACCTAACTAGAATGCCTCTGGAGATTTTAAAAGATAGTATATAAGGCACAGCTATGAAGACCAAAAAATATTCTATATGTATGAGAAAATAATGAGAACAAAAATACACTCAACTCCTTACTTTACCCAGGTGACCAACAGTATTACTGAATCTCCTTTCTTAAAGATAGGTGAAAAACAGACTCAGAAGCAAGCAATATACTTATGGAGAGTCAAAATGGAAATCTAAGTCTATAAAACTCTTTATATATACCTCCACACTCAGTTAAATCATAGTTAGACAGAGAAGGTGATGATGAGGTCAATGCAGGACATGGAAGTTAAAGCAGAGAAAATCCTTTGCTTCATCTTCCTGTTTATTTTCTCTTGGTTTCCAGGGACCATCACTTATTTTATCCAGTACCTGTCAAAGCAGCTCTCACTAAAGGAACCAATGCATCTATTAAAATCAAAGTGTGGATTTTGGGGAGGATTGGTAAGTTTCTCTTGGGAATATTTTGATTTTAATAGAGAAGGAATTATAATTATATTTAAATTATAATTATGAAGTTTCATATGTTAACAACAGTCACAGAGGAGCCATTTTGAAGACCAAGGGCATCTTCCTGGTCCATAAATCATACCATCTGAGCAGATGTTTGTCCAGTCTATTCACAAGGAAAGCCTAATGTATAAATTCCTTAAATAGAAATCATTATCTTTACTTCAACTTGTTTCCAGATCTTTGCTTTTGTCTTATTGAGAATTTATTAGAAATTCCAAGCTTCCTATTGAATAAACCTGGCTCATAGAAACACTTATCCTAATTTATCAGCAATATGACAATGCCAAAACCCTGAAAGCTCCCAACAAACAGGAGACAAAGTTATGGTTGTTGTAAGGGAGATGGGAAGGTAGAAAAGCAATGGTAAATATACTCTGAACGGAATATTTTGCGCAGAAAAGTCTGGGTGTCAATATTTTTAGCCTCTAGCAGGAACTTTTATTAATCTTTATTTTAAATACACAAGAAGCATTACTCTAGAGAAGACTATTATAGGTTAGTGAGGTAAGTTATGATACAATATGATTAATATGCTATAATGATGTGTAAGGGAGAGGATGCTCATTAAAGTTGTAGCTGACAATAAGTGGCAAAAATTGCTAAGATTTTGAAAGATTGAAACATATTTCAAAGTGAATTTGACAAGTTAGAGAAATGGTCAAGTAAAGAAATGGATTTTAATCAGACTAAGGGGAAAATTAATGTATCAGCTCTGTCAATTTTACTTCCATTCTGAATCTGACGACTGCCCATCATTTCCTCTGCTGTTGCCAGGAAGAACTACTATCATCTTTTATCTGGCCTAAAGCAACAGTCCCCTGAATGGTCTTCCTTTTTCGTTTTTTGCTCTCTTACAGGCCATTTTCACGTAGCAGCTACAGTGATGTTTTGAAAATGTGAACTAGATTATTTCATTCTTTCCTTAAAGTCCTCAAATAATATTGAGAACACAATACAGAAATCCAGACCATGGTCTACAAATCTTCAGATGAAAGGGTCCTGCCCATTTCTGATTCTTTTTCTTATTCGTTGTTTCTGCCTCCAGATTATTCTTTTTGTTCCTTTAACTCTTCAATTTACCTTGAGCCTTTGTACCAGCTGTTCTCTAAGAGTATAATGTTTTTCCTAGCTCTTCACATGGCTGTACTTTCTGTAGCTCTTGGTTAAAGTCTCTGCCTTGAGTTGACTTGCCTGAATACCCTGTATCTGAATCTCCTACAACTCAGATCCATTTCTAACACTGTTCATCCCCGAACCTTCTTTATTTTCTTTATGGTAGGTGCCATTACTTAAAATTATCTTGTTGGTTTCATTTTAAGGTCAGCCTTCTCTCATGAGAAAGTAAGCATTGTGAGGGCAGAGTCCTCTTCTGTCTTGGTCACTCTATTTTCTACCTTTGAAAATAGGACTTGACAGTTTGCGCGTGCTCAGTAGATATTTGTTGACAATATAAGAAAGCAGATCTCAAAGTGTTATCTAAAGAAGCTTGTTAGTGCTACATTCCCTTCATGGGGCCCAAGGGTAAAAACCATTTTAATTTGCTCACAGATGTTTACTGGAGCTATCTAGAGGCTACATAACATGTAATTTACAACAGATTGACTGCAAAATTGGATAGATTTTTCAATAGTGGAAAGCAATGCTATTCTTATCATTAAATTATTTCTATTTCTAAATTATTTTTATTTTTATTTTTCATAAAAGCAAATTATTTTAATACACAATGGGATCATCATTTTAATAGTGTGAAATGAGATTGTTTAATAAAATAAATGTTTTCTCAGTTTTCGTTCTCAATAATATAGTAAATATTGATAGAGACAATCTACATAAACAGAAGTTCTTAGGGATCCTCAATAAATTTTAAGAGTTCCACATGGTCCTAAGTGCAAAAGTCTGAAAAGTACTAGAATAGAGTATGACCAACTAGTTTCCTTAATTTCCTAGACAATATCCATCCAGTAGAACATTTTCCTCTAGGTAGGACTGCTCCCAAATATCCAGCTAAAACATTTTCCTCTAGGTAGAACTGCTCCCAAATAGAACTGCTCCCAATTGATTGCTGGTTTTGCTATTCATTATTTACGGGAAGACTGACTATTCTTTTCTTTTCTTTTCTTTACTTTTCTTTTCTTTTTTTTCTTTCTTTCTTTTCTTTCTGTATTTCTTTCTTTTTTTTTTTTTTTTTTCCATCTCTTCAAATCCTAAGTATGCTTTAAGGCCATCTGGAGTATTATGAAATCTATGAAATCTTCCCCACAGTTTCAACATCAAAAGTTCTATGTGTCTTTTAAGCATTAATCACCTATGTTACTTAAATGACACTTTGGATTGTTTCTTATCTTCCCAAGTTTTCTGTAAACCTCCTTAGGAGCAGGAACTAAATGGTCTTTCAGAGACAGTAATGGAGGAGCCTGTATGTGCACCATGCAGACAGCATAAAATGCAAACAGTATCTTGTCCTCAATAAACTTTATCTTAAACCTACAGTATGAGATGATAAAGAATAAACTGTAAGAACAGAATGAACTCTCCGTTCTGAAACTTAAAAATTCCAGTAATACAACTTGTTTCTTTTTAAATTGCCCGAGGGCGATGCCTGGATGGCTCAGGGGCTGAGCTTCTGCCTTTGGCTCTGGGTCTGACCCCGGGGCCTGGGGACTGAGTCCTGCATCAGGCTCCTTGCAGAGAGCCTGCTTCTCCCTCTGCCTATGTCTCTGCCTCTCTCTCTGCCTCTCATGAATAAGTAAATAAAATCATAAATAAATAAATAAATAAATAAATAAATAAATAAATAAATAGCCTGAGGTTGGCAGAGTTCTCACCACCATAAAAAATGTTCATACCCTAATCCCTGGATCCTCTGAATATATAATTTACATGCCAAAAGGGATTGTGTAATTAAGGTTATAGATCTTAAAATGGGGATATTGTCCTGGATTATGTGAATTGGATCAATCTAATTATATGAGTCCTTAAGAGTAAAGAGTTTTTGTCTAGAAGCAAAGACATGTAACAGAAGGCATGCTTAGAGAACTGAAGTCCAAAAGAGATTCAAGATTTCTAGGGGAAAGGGAGCCCCACATGTGGGAAGCATGAAAAAGGAAGGAGGGTAACCTTTAGGCAAAATCCAGCCCCTTTTCATTGCCAGCAAAGAAACAGGACGTCAGTCCTGCAACTACATAGAACTGAATTCAGCCAAAAAAGTCTGAATGGGTTTGGAAACAGGTTTATCCTCAGAATTTCCAGAAAGGAAAGCAGCCCCACCAATACCCTCATTTTGGCCTAAGCAGAAGTGTGAGATAATATATTTGTGCCATTTTAAGCCATCTGTAGTGATTTTTTACAGTAACAATATAAAACTAATATAGCATCTTTGGTATATTAATTTCAAGTAATTCTAACAGCACACACAAAATACAACCAACATCATTAAAGTCCGTATAACTCACTCTTTCTGCCCACCCTGCTGCCTTCCTTAGCATACAAATTATGCACAGAGTAGACATGCTTGTATGATTAAAGACCCAGTAGAGACAGTAATAAACAGTCATTGTTTTAAAATTGTGTTTCCCTTGTTTGTTCTAAATGTGTACTTGTCCTCTTATAAGGGCCTGTTTGCAAAGCCGCTGTATAAAACTTTATGCTTAAACTTTCTGGCAAATGAAGTTAAAAGTGGCTCCAAAGGGATGTCCAAATCTGAAGCCATCTAAACTGCTAATAGTGTCAAATGAGATTGTTTTGCTACCAGCTCGATTTGGAAAAGTAACCAGCACCTGATCTGCAGCTGAGTTTCATGTAATTTAGTTGTCAAAGTGATGGAGCACAACTCTTCCATTTAATTTATATGAAATCAGCATCGACTTGACTGTATCCTTTCCCTGGCCAGTGGTAATTGTTCTGGACAAGATACTCTGTAAACGGTGTAGCCAAAACAAAAAAGAAAAGTTCAAGGGAAATAAAAAGTAAGACATGTTTTCTAGATGTGAATGTAAAGCATCTCATTTATTCCATGAAACTCAAAGTTTCATTGAAAGTTTAGGGACCTTGTTGTGACAGTACCACTAAGGTGAGAAGTCCTTGGAATTCTCCAGCTATCGACTCTTTACCTAATAAGACTCTAATAAAATACCAGATTTTGTTCCTACTGTATGTCATTTTGATAGGACATATCTTGGAGTTAAGATACAAAGACTGACCTTATTTCTTGGCTGTTCAGTCTCTTTAGAGAAAAAAATGTGAGGATAAGGTTTTATTTTGATACTCAGACCAAGAGATTTCCAAAGAATAGAGAGAAGGAACTAAACAAAAAATGGTCTTTACCCTCTTAAATTGTTCAAAAAGTGGTTCTCTCAGGATATCATGGAGAGAAGTAAACTCTAGTTCCTGCTAGACACTCTGTTCTTAGAAGTTAATGAAGTTATTCATTGTATCTAATCTATTTTTATTTTTTATTTTTATGTTTTTTAAGATTTTATTTATTTATTCATGAGAGACACACAGAAAGAGAGAGAGAGAGAGAGACAGACAGAGACAGAGACAGAGACACAGGTAGAGGGAGAAGCTGGCTCCATGCAGGGAGCCCGATGTGGGACTTGATCCCGGGACTCCAAGATCACGTCCTGGGCTGAAGGCGATGCTAAATCGCTGAGCCACCTGGGCTGCCCCTGATCTATTTTTTAATAGGTAATACTTTCTTTTTAAAAGAAAGAAGCATTAAGATAAGAGGAATTAAAAAGAGAAAAGTTTCTTTCCTATTTATGTCTCATTTGTCCAGTTTCCTTCCCAATTGCTACCACCTTCAGAGGAAACTGTCCTTATTGTTATTGTTACTGATTCTTCCAGAATTACCTTAGGCATATACAAACAAAAATAAGTATATTGTTATTATTATTGTTTTTTTTACACATGGAGTAACGTTCTTTTTAAAAAATTCCACTATGTTAAAATACAGTGTTATATTAGTTTCAGGCATACAATTGAGTGATTCAATAGTCCTATACATCACCTGGTGTTCTTCATGACAAGTGCATGGAGTAACAGCCTTTACAGGGTATTCTCTATCCCAGGATTTCTTTTAAATTTAGCATCTATCATCTTTCAAGATAATTAAGTATAGAATTTCTATAATCCTTGTAGTATATGCCGAGGAAGATCTGAGAGTCATAAAAATAAAATGTGTCACATTGAGATATGGAAGCTAAAGTACTTCATTTTAGAAAGGCTCCATCTCTGCTGTTTTTCTGCTAAGTCTTAGTTACTCAGGTTCTGTATTTTGCCTCTGAATAAGCCAAAGAAGCTATATTCCCACTTCAAAGGGGAAGTAAGAAAGTTAATCATTCTCTGAGTTTTGTCCTAAGCTCCAAATATCTGATAACATCTAAAAAGAGCCATATCCCAAATATGTTCCAGGACATTAGCTTTGAACAAACCTCAGCGGATGCTGGCAAAAACACCCCCTATCTTTGGTGATTTACGCAATAACCAACATTGTTCACCTGACACTTGCCTTTGACTGTGCCCTACCCTGGATTCTTGAAGGAAGACATAGTCTAGACTTTCCAATATAAACTACTAACCCTACATGATTAAGAGACTCATTCTCCTTTTCTTTTCGAGTCTCCCAAGCACTCTGTCTGCTATTCTCTGTCACTCGTGCTATTCTGTGTCACCTGTGACATTCAATAAACATTGTTTTCACTTTCTTGGGCTTGTGTTTGATTTCTACCACAAAGCAAAAGAGCTTTTGCTTTGCATCTTGGGGTCCCACAGGATCCCCCACTCTATGTCCTCAGACCCAGTTTGCCTGCCTGCATCTACATAGTTGCTGGTCCAGTATATCATATACCTCCTTTACTTTCAACAGAGGGATAGCAATTCTTAGGACCATTTTACAGATTAGGATGTTGAGGCTCAGGAAAATTAAATCTTTTGCTTGGATTTATATCATCAATTTGGAGTCTGTGTTTCTCCAAATTGTATTCTATTTCTACTATATTTTGTTACTATCCTCAGTACTTGATTGCCTATAATCTTGCATTATTCTCTGACGGTTTTATGCACACAAATCACTGGACTGCAAGGCACCTAGGACTCATTTCATTCATCTATCCATTCAGTGTTTGTAACACAATATAACAGCCGTGTCTCTTCAAATGCTTGGATGCCTATAATAGCCAAAATCCATTGGGAGACATATTTTCTCCTCCCTTCTCTCTTCTGCCATTTTTTTCCAATTGTGCCTTGCAGTGTACTTATTTGTCTTCCTAATCAGAGTTAGTATAGTGACCATAAGAATCATTCACATAGAGTCCCTCATAGGATGCCAATGCTTGACCATAGTCACATTCTCATATGTTTCATAAATACTCAATACAAATAAGCATTCATTAATAATTTATCTTTAACTGTACACCAATGACTGGAAATGATGGTTATAGTGCCAGGTTTCTTTAACCTGACTTCTAAAAAGATTGTTTCATAGAAAATAAGACCTAAAGGTATTTTGAGGAAAAAGCATTACACGGCTAAGTGAGTTCTGGAAATGTTACATGTTCTTAGAAATTCACCATGTCTGATATTATATACAAAGTGCTAAGAAGTGAGTGTAATTTTGCTTAAACTGGTGTTTCCAAATATATCTGCACATGGAACTCCCTTCCCAAATAACATACATGAGTGTCCTACAGACCATTTAATGAATAATACTTTTGGGAAAAAAGTTATAAAAGATGTTTGTCTTAAAAGATATTGCAGTTAAAAAAATAGTGTGTTCACCATGCATAAACACAGGTGGCAAGCATATCGGATGGAGTGACATAAATACCTCAGTTCTCTGCTACAAGCTTTGCAAGACTATATAGCTCAACTTCTTGATATAACTCTGAGAAGGACAGGGAAAATGTTTTCTGTGTATTAGACGTATGCATAGCTTTTTCTGAGCTTAAACTTTGACCTCCATAGCTCAGATTAAATAATTTAAAACAATAAAATTTTTAAACATCTCATAGTCAAGAAACAAACATCACTGTATTTACATTATACGATTATTTGTTTTTTTTTAGCTAACGTCTCAGATGAGTTCACTGAAATAAAGAACTGCAATATATATTTTGTTTTTTTTTAATTGGAAAGTCTTTTATAGCAACATGTGATATAAAATGATATTTAGTTATTGTCGGTATTGTCATTTCCCTAATGTTAAAACAATCACACAGATATTTTTTCAGAGTTCTCTATTTTCTCTGACTGAATACTCCTATCAATATAGCCCTTTTGTTTTATTCATTTTTCCCCCTCTCTAATAACAAGGTTTGAACAAGAGATAACAGCTAAATCTCCAGTGGGAGGAAAAAGAAATCCTACCAACAACAGTAAGAAAGAGAGTTTCTGAAATTCTCAAATGCTTTGGTAAAGGACTCTATTACTGTTAAGATTGTGTATTTCATTTAATCTTAAGTAAGGTAGATTTTACAGCAAAGCAAAATGATGAATGCTAAAGCTTTCCAAGGACAAATAGTTTTTAAAAATATCTATATCTCAGGGCTGTTCTTGAGAAAAAGCAAAACCAATTTCTAATAGTAAGAAGTGGGACTGGAAGGAGGGGAGCAAGATGAGAATTGACCTATAAAGTAGGAGTATGTTTAATAACATGAGGGAATTGTTTTCTAATGGCTGCAGTCATGCATAAATGTTGCAGGAATGCTGACAACACTGACTCCATCTTCGGCCCTCCTTCTTGATCATATTCACTCAATGACCTCTCTTGGGGCTATGTGTTCCAAGCCCCTGGAGATTTATATATCTATATATCTATATATCTATATATCTATATATCTATATATCTATATATCTATATATCTATATATCTATATCTATATATATAGATATAAATATATATATTTATCTAGATATATATCTTACAAATATATATATATATATATATATATATATCTTACAAATGTCCGCCAAAGCTTGGATTGGGGGGAGGCTTGCTTTGGCCTCCCAGGAATGTTAGATATAACACAGTCTTTCTTTTTCCTGATGTACATGTGGTGCCTTAAGGGTTAGCTGTCAATTAGGTGAATGCAAATCCTTTGATCTCATTACAAGAACCTTCTGCTTCTCCCTTCACTCTATTAAATCTGTGGACTAAGGTCCAGACTTTGCAGCTGGGTCACTGTCCACCCGATCCCCTCTGTCAGGATGTTATCCTGCATAAAACTGGGTAAACTGTAGGGAGTCACCTGCTTTGTTTTCTGGTCTCAGAGAGCCTTCTCTCAGTTTGGTGGATACTTTATTGTCCCTCTCTTAACTTTTAACATATGTAAGCTGATTTCTGCACTGCATAGTTCTAAGTGTCAGGGTGACAATTAAGGGAAAGGAACAAGCTTGTCTTGAAAGTTTTATTTCAGGTGGAAAAAAAGGAAAGAAAGATGTGTTAGTACCATTTTTTATAAGGCTTATTATATATTATTGTTTGTTTGGGGATGTTTCATTATCAGGTCTGTTTTGGTGATCAGTGGTTGCTCAAATAGACCCTTCTCTACCCTCTAAGTAGAGAAATCCATGGAGTGACATGAAAGCCCTTAGAGCATCCATGCACTCTAAAAGGATAAATAAAGCAAGATTGGTACCATGCAACAATGAGGATTATTAACTCTAGTTGAGCCTTATTGTGTGTCAGGCTTCATGCTAAAGATTTAACATAGGTTATAGAGCACCCACTTTAATCATGTGGACCAACCCATGATATACATTATATTAACCCATTTTACAGCTAAGGAAATAGAAACAGAACGAGTAAGAAGCTTGCCTAAGCTGCTGGGTGGTGAAATCAGGTAGGATTCAACCTGAGCCTGGAATGGTAAGCTTTATTTACTATAGAATAAAAAAAAAGTATAACCACAAAACAAAATATGAATGGGCAAAAAAGTACTTAACTTTTGAGTTTTATATATGTAGCTCATATAAATTCTGGTATTTCTATTCCAGTGTTGACAAACCTAGCTATGTTATAGTGATACATGAATGGAAATTTTTCTGGTTATACATAAAGTGGATCAGGTTTTAGAAGAGAGCTGGTGACTAATACTAGCTCTAGTATCTTCTACCAATAAAATGGCATGCACTCCTTTGTACTAATATGGACCTAAAATAGATTATAACAGTTGTCTACCAATCCAAATACAGTCCCTTTGAACTATTTTTCAAACTGTCCTCTTTATGGTTCATAATTGGGTCAAGTCTGATTTTTTCAAATATATATTGTTCATCTTTTGGGCAAGCCCTTTACTATTTTTATTTCTAAAGGAGTAGAAAGTGTTACCTTACAAAAATGAAAATACAAAACAAAACATGGAACAGATTATTTGATCAGTATACCACTGAGTACTTTCAAAAACTTTTAAAAGATTTTAAGGCATTAATATAGAGACTAAATAATGATTTCATCTTGAGGTAAGTTTCCAAGTATTTCAAGAACACCATGATTACTATCTTCTTCCTTTCTTTGTAAATCTTTAAAATACATTTCCATTATCAAAGTAACATGAGTGACCTCTCCTTCAAACTAACAAAACAAGTCTACTGATCTGGGATACTTTTTTAATCTATCTACCTACTGAGTCATCTATTCATTTCCTGTCCTGAGTTTGAGAGGAGCTTTAAGGCAGTAATCACATGATGCATGGGACATATTCTGGTTTATTTAATCCAAAGCAACATACTTCTATCAGCGTAAGGAGGACTTTTGCCTTAGTGAATGATCTTAGCTAACTGATAATACAATCTCAAGAGCAATTAGAGAATTAGAGATTCTCCAGTTGGTAAGTGACACCTCTGAAAGCTTTGTTCAAGATGAACATTGATTTTAAAAGGAATTTTCTCAGGAAATAGGTATATAGTAGCTGTGGCTTATGATAAACTGAAAACATTATTAAATATTTTAATTCAGGGATCCCTGGGTGGCGCAGCGGTTTGGCGCCTGCCTTTGGCCCAGGGCGCGATCCTGGAGACCCGGGATCGAATCCCACATCGGGCTCCCGGTGCATGGAGCCTACTTCTCTCTCTGCCTATGTCTCTGCCTCTCTCTCTCTCTGTGACTATCATAAGTAAATAAAAAAAAACTCAAAAAAATAAATTAAAAAATATTTTAATTCAATTTGATATTTTTATACTTGACTATATTTACCCATATACATAAATTTTACATAAATGTTATAATCAGTGTTATTGTCAATGGGAAAGTTATCAATGACTGGGGCAAATTAATCTCAATGTGATAACATAAAACAATTCCAATTTATGGGACTAAGACATATTTGCATTTTTTTACTAAGAATCAAGGATCATCCATAATATTTCCCAATTCAGATTCTACCTATTTTTTCCCTCATTGTTTAACCTAAAGCCTCTTGCTTTTCCTTGTTTTACAAAATTTGAACAACTATGAACTTATAGAAGTCAGTTTATCTCATGATATTTCAAATGAACTTGAACATCGTTTAGATAAGTTTAAAGTACCAACTGTAATTTTGTTAGGTATATGCAGCTGTCTCTCATGTTTCTGGTCATAAATTTTTCACTTTATTGTCTGAATATTTTTCTGAAGAAGGAGAAAAGGAAAATGGGTGTGTATGTATTTTCTTGGCTTAACTTTGATCTGTCTTGCTGTCTTTCATCACCTTTAGAAGAAACTGCATTTCACACTTAAGCTATTCCACTGTGGAATAAGTGATGACCATCCTATGGATTTTCACAGCTGTATAAAAGACATCCAGGTGCACCTGTCTTTTGAATCAGAACCCAGTTAGCCCCCCTCACATTTACAAAATTGCTTTTGGGAGATTCAAACCTGGATGACTTCCAAGCTAGTTAAAAATAATTCTAGAAGAAAAGTGCAGTGCTGGTTCTTGGAGGTGGAAACGTGAGTTAACGTTCAGCTGCAGCAGATTCCTTTCAGACTGTTCTGATACCCATTTCAACTTCCAAATTTCTTGCAGAAGTTATCTTGTACTTTCAGCTTTCTCCTGATAAACATATTGAAAATGCAGTCAAACAGCTTTTTATCACTTTAAAATTCGGGCTCAAATTTAATCCTGCTGCCCTGATGAAGCCAAGGAAGCTGCTAGGGCATTTTCATTATATCCAGTCCTGACTGCAGAACTCCCTGTCATTCTTTAAAACTCTGACAGCATCATTCATTTAGAACAATGTGATCGATCCAGAAGAAACCAGGGGCAATGAACTGTGGGTACTCATACAGAAGAGAATATCCAATCTAGTTGAAAAATGTTTCCCTCTTCATTCTTTGCCTAGAGATAAAGTCCCCCATCATTCAGATTTTCAGATTCTGTTAAATCTTAGTTTCCTGTGTTGTATTATGTCGCTTGCATTTAAATCTCAGCTATCAGTTATACTTGCATAATCTCCAGTCAAAGATGTTAGAATTGCCTATCATTACCACATATCCTATATCTAAAACTGCAGATGGGGATCCCTGGGTGGCACAGCGGTTTGGCGCCTGCCTTTGGCCCAGGGCGCGATCCTGGAGACCCGGGATCGAATCCCACGTCGGGCTCCCGGTCCATGGAGCCTGCGTCTCCCTCTGCCTATGTCTCTGCCTCTGTGTGTGTGTGTGTGTGTGTGTGTGTGACTATCATAAACTAAATTAAAAAAAATTAAAAAATAAAACTGCAGATGGCTAACTGAATATTATATATATTTTATAAGGATGGCAGGTATTATATAGAGGCAGCCTAATAACCTTTAACTTATATAGGAATAGACCACTCCTTAATATTTTAGGACTAACATAAGAAAACCACTAGAAGAGCAACTGTTCTTACACTGGCCAACACTCTGAAAATTAGAACTGAAATAAATGAATCTACAAGTTAAGGAAAGTTAGAGTTGAAAAAAAAATCAGAGGTAATCTCATGTAATGATTCTTAATCTAGGTTCCTCAGGTACTCAGGGAATTGATAAAGAGGTGTTGGTGGCTCATGAACCATTTTTGATATTCTCAAAAGTATCACAGCAATTGTAACTGAAAGGACTGCACATGGTAACTAAACTGGCAATTTTATCAGCATTTGCCTGGGATTATACAGGCTTAATGTGCACACTTAGCATTTACTCTTACTGTCCAATTGATTTTCTTTGTGATAAGATTGTTTGGTTCTTATTACTGAGAACAGGGCTATGGCTTCCCTGTTAGGTCCCCTCTATCAGGATAAAGGATTTGAAGCACCTGGAAAAAATAAAATTTTCATAGTTTCAGAGGATTTGCATGACCTTGAAATGTAGTGCTCAATGACAGTGGGTACCTAAGTTACACAAGATAAGACTCATTTCCCCATAGGTTATGGTCCCCCTGCCCAAAATAACTCCATGTAGTGGGATGAGAACTGTAAGATCACATAGGAAGGGAAAATCTATTGTGTATCAGGAGGATGTATTCTCCTTCTCTCCATTCCTCATTTCAGTCCCTCTACCTCT
The DNA here is from genome assembly GCF_053574225.1 of Canis aureus. Classification (NCBI taxonomy): domain Eukaryota; kingdom Metazoa; phylum Chordata; class Mammalia; order Carnivora; family Canidae; genus Canis; species Canis aureus. The sequence goes on from NC_135621.1 coordinate 55,163,961, forward strand.
CCTCACAGTTTCTTTTCTTGGGACTAAGCAAGTAGGAAGACAGTGCTGGGCCCTTAGTCAGGTGGAAGAAGTCCAAGGCAATGAAGCCAGAGTCAAGATTACACTAAGTGAGCCCCCAGATATAACTCAAAGCCAAGCAATCTCCTCAGAACAAACAAATGGCCTTTTTGTGCTGTGGCCTCTGGCCTTCACAAAAGGGAGCACAGGTTCTATATGGACAGCAGATTTTCTGGTGCTTTCTAAGGGTGATTTACCTCTGCCCTTGGCCTCCTGACAGCTACTTAGAAGAACCTCTTAGACGTGTTAAGGGCAGTATAGTCCCCTCTCACAGCATTGGCAGATGGCATTAGCTTCTTCCATAGACCATACGGGCCTACTTGTTGCAAAAGGAGCTTAGTCTTGGTAGATGGTATGCAATATATACATGCATTTGTTCAAAAAATATATCGAATGCCTGTTATGTACTTACTAGGCATTGAGATACTACCCTTAACCATAGAGAGACTGTTCTTATCAGGCTTATATTCTAGCAGGGAAAAATATATTAAGTAGAAATGCATAGTGCTATAAAAGAGTACAATAAGGGAATCTAATCTGGCTCCAGAGAGTCAGAAAAGGTTTTCCCAAAGGAAGTAACTTGTGTACTCTGACAAGGGAGGCCACATCATTTTAGAGAAGGGCATCATTAACAAATTATATAGAATAGCAGTCAAAGACATGGACTTTGTCACCCTAACTAAACCTGAAGAAATAAATCACAAAGACTGAGAGGAATCTAAACAATAAACAAACACCAAGATTTTATTCTCTGACCTGGTACCTCTGCTTTAAATTGATTCTGGCAGATTTCTTGGCCCATTGGGTAAGAACCGCTTTATGTTTAAAGAACGAACTATCCATTGGTTTTAGTCCAGAATGTTAGAAATTTGGCTTGCATTAAATCATTTGTACATTCCTAGAAGGAGGCCACCATCTGCCAGATCCTCTAAGATCACAGGAATATCAAGAGCTCAGCTAAAATGGAGGCACTTTGGTGGTCTAACTCCCCAGCAATCCCATTTCAAAGGATATATTTTGAGTTGATATAAGTAAGACTACACTCTTATTGGTCAAAAAACGGGGAAATATCTTGAGTCATCTGAATTGTTGGCTAGAAAGCAACCCTGAGAACATATGCAATAAATAAGCAAGTATTTCCTATATAAAGGAAGGAAGGTGAAAACAGGGAGAGCAGTTAAAGTTGTCTGCTCACAACTTCACATTGTGGGTGAACAGAGAGTTTTCAAAAGGAGCTGCAGAAATGTACTACCACTTAAGGTAATTGAATTGTCAGCCACTTAGTAGGAAAGAACCACCTGAACAGATAATTGGTATCCCTGATAACTGCCAGAGGGCCTTGATATTTCAGCAAGTTTATAAATTTATAAACTTATATCTTGATCATATGATGTATTAACCTCAGACCACTATGAAGAATATTTCATTTCCCACTGCTATAAATATATACCTGTTTCTTATTCATGAGGCACCCTGCCCCTCCAACATACACACTTCCTCTTTGTAAGACAGATCCTTATAAACTTTATTCTAGCTCTGCCTATTCTTGAGTTTGACTTCTGTACTTTTCAACAAGCTATTGGCTGTCATTAATACTTTCCACAAGTGCAATAGTTTATTATTTGGATATGGTTCAGAGTTTTAAGTTAATGTCAAATTGACACATTTTCCAGCCTAAATATACTTCACCCATCTTTGAAGGATTTATGAATAAACATTTAAAAATGTCAAAAATAAATGGACTCAACACTTAGCTTATACATATTAAAAATTTATGTCTAATTCTTTGCCAATAAGTGAGCACATGGGGCAGGGCTATTAAGCATCTAGCTTGAACTTTTCTGTTTCCTTCTGCTTTTTTGGCAAGGAAAGGACAAATCTTTATTTGACTTTTGTTAGTTTGGTTATCAACTTTAACTAGTTTTTTGAGATGCCAAATTTAGTATGCTTTATTGTTTATTAACTTCCTTTGTGCATGTATCCATACCCAATGCTAGATTACTGTTAAGTACAGTAAGACCTTGAACACCTTTACCTACTACGGCCCCCTAATTAAAAAGAAATATTTAATGGCTCTTCTGGTCTTTATGATAAAGAAGAAAATAACAGAAAAAGAGGCAAAACTAATGTAAAATAGAAACTTCCATGCAGTTACTTGTGTCAGCTGAGCTTAAAATTTGGCTCCTATATTCTCAAATTCAACAACCTTGCATAGCAAGTACTAACTTCTGTTATAAATTTCTTTTAAGATTTTATTTATTTATTCATGAGACACACACACACACACACACACACACACAGAGGCAGAGACGCAGGCAGAGGAAGAAGCAGGTTCCATGCAGGGGGCCTGATGCAGGACTCGATTCCAGGACTCCAGGATTATGCCCTGGACTGAAGGCAGACGCTTAACCGCTGAGCCACACAGGCGTCCCTATTATAGGTTTCTATCTAAATTGATGGTAGTCAACTGTGGTAAGTTTAATGAGTTAGAATGTTTACTGAGAAGCACACTCCCAGGAACTACCAGTAGAAGGTCTGGAAGGCCTCAGGAATCTGCATTTTTATCCCTCCAAGTAATTCTAAAATGTTGGTTCAGACATTACACTTTGTGCAACACTAACATTTTTACCAGTGGGAAAGGAAATTAGATTTACCTCTAAGCTTACTAACTTCTAGAAACCTGCTAAGTACTACATATTATGTTAAATCATATGATCTTCAAAAAAATGTAATGCATAATCTACTTTACAGGTTCAGAGAATTTAACCTGGCTGAGGTTACACAATAAATCACAGGAATCAGGTTCCAAAAAAGAGAAGTCAGATTCTAAAACCCTCCCTTTCCTTTCTGATGCTGCTACTCTATATACCAAAGCAATAAAAGTAATTACTATTTTTCAAAAATCCTTCCAACTCTACAAATTTAAGTTAGAATTAAAAAAAAAAAGCTTTTAGGGTTATTAAATTTACTAAACAAAATCACCCCCTTCATCAAGCTCTCCTTGATCAAATTTTGATGGTAGTTCAGTCTCTTAGACACCCTGTGGTCAGCTTCTTAGTTAATCAAAGATCTTGGTATAATGTAGGTCAACTAAGGACCCCTGTGTCCTTATATGGCCTTTCATACTTTTCAAAGGGCTTTTAGATACATTACCTCATTTGATTCTTCTAACACACTGATAGATCACACAAAATAGATGACATCTTTGTCTCCTGATACCAAAAATCACAACAGGGTTCTCACTCTGCTCCTTAGTTCAGAGGCATCATCATTTCAGCACTTTAACTCACATACGCAGAATTTATTTGAGCTGCTCCCCTGCCCTGTGAGCTTGGTGGCTTTGTGTCCCTGTATAACCTCAAGACTGCAGTGTCTGTTGAAGAGGACCAACCTAACCAGCAAAAGATGGTGTTACTAGGAAATCTAGCTGAAATACCTTTAACTTTATTTTTTTCTCTCGCAATGTATGTAATCACAGAAAAAATATTCTCTAATTATTCAAGTTTAAATATTTCATTTTATGTAAATGCTATTTTATACTCATTTTGTTTCCAGGTATAAAAATATGGCTTTACATCCTTTGTGTTTATATTTCTGATAGTTATGTTTAAAGTATTACAGTTACAATGGCTAATTTCACCCTATGTCCATTTAGAAACCTCTTCTTCTAATGTAATGCCCTTACACATGACCACAGAATTGTATTAGAAGCTTTTAAACAGTAACATTTTGTAGAATCTGCTGAGCCCTGACCTGGCAAGTGCTAGGCTGGCAGAGGTTCCCTATGTGGGATGTTCTAGCTGTACCATGAAGCAGCCAGCCATGGGTGATTGGCTTGACCCTGGGTTAAAGTCAGCTAAGAGAAAGAAAAAATAATAATAATAAAATCATCCTGCCCTTTTCAAATACACGTTGTGGTTTCTCTTCTTTCTTTCTTTTTTTTTTTTTATGATAGTCACAGAGAGAGAGAGAGAGAGAGAGAGAGAGGCAGAGACACAGGCAGAGGGAGATGCAGGCTCCATGCACCGGGAGCCCGGCGTGGGATTCGATCCCGGGTCTCCAGGATCATGCCCCGAGCCAAAGGCAGGCGCTAAATCGCTGCGCCACCCAGGGATCCCTGTGGTTTCTCTTCTATTTCCAATTTATACATGTGTAAGAAAGAAACTGGTTAGGAGCATAGTGTGTGCATGCATGCATACGTGTGTGTGTGTGTGTGTGTGTGTGTGTGTGTGTGTCTAAATGCACTGAGCAAAAAACTGTAGAGAGAGACTATTTTACCACTAATTATTAGCAATTGAATTTTGCCAAAACATAACAGCATATATAAACGAAAAAACCTGTTTGGTTTTTTGAGGAATAACCTGACCTAGGTTAGTTTACTCCTAAATCAAATCAAAGGTAAGATCCTGTTCTCTTGGAAAAGTGTAATAGAAATGCAATGTGATGTGCTCTGATATTTTTATCACCCAAATGTACAGTAAACTAAAGTGTTGCTGAATTTGAATTATACTATCACATCCTTGACAATGATCATATAAATACCAAAGGGACAGAGAGATGAGCAAGCTATTTGATTAGTATCGAACAGTAAACTAGGCATACAGTTTTTACTTTAAAAATAAGAAACAAGTAAGTTGAAACATTGGGGAAGTGGCAAGATATGTGACAAAGAGTAGTGTGAACTGGCATCTGTCTTCCTGACCCTTTCCTGTTACCATTTCCAGTAGCTAAATTAACTTTAGTCAAGGTTAACCAACTCTATTCTATTGCCATGGATGGGTCTCTTGGCTATACAATTTGTACTTTAATCCTCCAGGAAATTGCAAGAAGCCAAATGAAATCTTTCACATCCAGCTAGAAGGAGGAGAGAGGAGAGCCATAATTCAGACCTCACTATAATACATTATGAGAAATTTGTCTTTTTTTAGTGTCATTCCCTAGGAAGATAACCCCTTCTTGTCTCTAATACTTAGAAGCTAGGTTGGTGTATGTCCAACATCAGAATCATGGCCATTTTTCTGCTGAGCCGCTCATCTTGGAAGTAAAAGATAATATACTCCCTCCAGCAATCATTAGCCATGGAAATTGTCTCAGTACACGGTTACATGAGCTAAAAATAGATTGTTAATTTTGTTCATTTTATAGCACCAAGTTAGAAATTGCAAGTTTCCAGGACAAATCCAAACATACTAAATTCTCAACAGATATTTCCATACTTCTGATATATGGTGCTAAATTGTTCTATCAGATGCAAACTATGATGATGAGTATCCTAGGTAGCAGCCTGGAATTGTAGACTGTTAGCTGATCTGTGAGTCATGATGCTTGGTTCTACCACCAATATGAGTAGATGATAGGTAGATTGTTCTAACTCTGTTTCCTTCATACATCTGTTAAATGGTACCGAGTATGTTTAAATCACAAAATGTCATAACAATTCAGCAATATGAAAGGAATGTGAAATCGGAAGAAGCTGAAGTTACTATTCAATTATATGCTATAATGACATAGAAAGGGGTTTGCAACAGCTCCAGAGAAATTTAGGTTAAAATCCATACACAGTTTGTTTATTGGTAAAGTGTCAGAATCATGAATGAGCCATTGTATTGAAAACAATACAGAGGATGTATATTAAGCAACCACTTCTCAAAGGTGACCACACCTCCATCCATATTATCTAGCCAGAAATTTAGTTTATTTCATCTTAGTCAGATGATAATGATTAATAGTCATCTTCTCATAAGTAGAGTGAAGTAGTAAGGCAAACATGGGATTTAAGGTCATACTTGGATTCACATCCGTGTTCTGACAGATGTCCAGATCTGTGGCATTGGGTAAGCCTTCACCATTTGCCCTCAGTCTCTTTATTATCTACAATTTTAACTTTAAGAATATTTCTTACAGGGTTTCTGTAAAGATCACATAAGAAATTGGATATAAAAGTGACTTGTAAACTGGAAATTGCTTTGAAATATTGTTATTATTACTACAGAGTTCATAAATATGCCATTTACTCCTAGAAATCTAAGTAACTCCTATAACATCATATCTCCAATCTAATTTTTCCAGACATCATTAAGTACTCACCATACTGAACTTCATCCTATATAGCATAGTAAACTCACTATCTCCTATATTGTGCATTATTGCCTTTTTGTTTAGTGTACCTGCCATATTCTCTCTTCTTAGATCCACTTGAAACACTTTCTGCTTTTCTCCATACATCTTTCAAGGCCCAGATCAGTTGTCACCTCTTCTGTGAAGTTCCCGCCTTCACCCATCATTAGATTCCATACTTACTGATCTCTTTTCCAATGTTATTGTTGTCTGACCTCTTAAAAAGTTGTCTGACTTTTTTTTTCCCCCAAATAATGTGTGCATATTTCATCACTACCATAAGGACAAAGGTTCTTGAGTTTAGAGAATATGAATCACACTTTCCAGCCCCAACACACCTACTGAAGTATCTGGTAAGCAATAGTCAATGTGTGATGACTGATATGAATGAAATGAATGAAAATGTAATGCAGTAATAAAAACTGAGGTCTAAATATCTATTCCATGTGGCAGGGTGCCTTTTTCTAATACTGTGTTCCAATATGATTTTCCAGTTGAAGTTTGCATACTGTTCCACCTCAGTATACAAATGTTTAACACAACTGCAAAAAGACAGCCTGATATAAACTAACCATTTCAGAGTTTAGGTTACCTACAGATTAAAAACAAACCGATTTCTTTTTACAAAGGAGAAATATTTAAGAAGCTGCAATCCACAGTATATTTGGAAGGAATCTATGTAATGCTGACTAAATTAAAACACAAAATACTGATGAAAAAGAGAGACTCAAACAATTGGCTAAGTAATAATGGAAAACAAAATAATAGAATATGGGTAAAAATAATTACAGTCTACATTTCAAATAAGAAATTATGAACTGAAAACAAAGGAAATAAATTTACTCATGTAAGCAAGTGGTCTCCTAAACTGCCAACTCATTAGCTATGAAAACAAGACTTCATTTTATTCTAGTTTACCTAAATTATCATGTCTATTTCTATTCACATATATATCTCTTGATATGGAAAGGACATGGTTTACTCAATTACAATATTAGATTTTAGGAACGAACAATTGTTAGGATTTAGCAAATGTCAGACAACATCATGGGCACCTTCAGAAACACAATTTCTGTGAACCCTCTTTTTTTTAAGATTTTATTTATTTATTTTCATGAGAGACAGAGAGAGAGAGGCAGAGACACATGATGGGCACCTTCAGAAAGAATTTCTGCTAACCCTCTTTTTTTTTTTTTGAAGATTTTATTTATTCATGAGAGACACAGAGAGAGAGACAAGGACAGGCAGAGGGGGAAGCAGGCTCCATGCACCGGGAGCCGGACGTGGGACTCGATCCCGGGTCTCCAGGATTACGCCCTAGGCTGCAGGCGGCGCTAAACCGCTGCGCCACCAGGGCTGCCCTCTGCTAACCTTCTTAATTGTCATCCTTTGTATTCCTTAACTATGTCCTTTATCATTAATTTGACATTTAATACCATACTATCTGAATACTAATAAGAGATATTTGCCATCTTTTCCATTATTTATTAGAACTACTATTTCTCTCTTACCTTTCCATTTGTTTATTCTGGTTAAATATTTATTTAATAAGTGACTACTAGGTACAAGTATTGTTCTTAGTTCAGGACATAGACTAGGGGATAAAACAAAGTCCATTAACTAAAAGAGCCTTCATGTTAGTGTTACTTAATTATTTGTATATATGTATATATATGGGACGCCTTGGTGGCTCAGCGGTTAAGCATCTGCCTTCAGCTCAGGGCATGATCCCAGGGCCCAGGATTGAGTCCCACACTGGGCTCCCCTAAGAGAGCCTGCTTCTCCCTCTGCCTATGTCTCTGCCTCTCTCATGAATAAATAAATAACATTTTTAAAAAGCCTTAAAAATTATTTGTATATATATATGCACCCAAACCAGATTGTTAGCTTCTTGGAAGCTAGTTTCTTAACTTTGTTTCTTTGTATCCTCTACAGTACCTAGCATGGTAAGAACTTAATTTAAAATTGGCATTCAATAGATATGTTACTTTATTTAAAAATGTTTATCACTATGAATTAAATGACATTTAATAATTTAAAATTATTAAAATTATTATTTATCAAATTGCCTTAAAGATTCTAAGAATCTTAAGACATCAAATTCTGAGTACTTGGTAAGGTTTAAAGATTCAATGAAAAGTCTAGTAAGTCTAATAGGTTGGTTTCCACATTCCACATACCCCCCAACCCTTTCAGATCCCATTGAAACACAATTATTTATATAGATTTCTAGGTCAGATTTCTGTTCTTCTTGGAACAATACCCATATTTATAATGATGATAGTTAAGCTTCTAGTGTGTGTGTTTTTTTTTATGGTGATTCTCAATAATAGGATGACAAACTCTTAAATGGTATCTCTTTAGAGAAGACTAAGACTTTCTTCAATTATTTTAATAAGACTTTGCATTTGAAAACAGAAATTCTTGTTTTGATATCAGGTGAAGGAATTTCGCTTAGAATTATAATCTATACATATATTGTTCTGTTCATTTTTCTCAGGCAGTCAGAAGCTAGGGCAATATTTTGGGTCTCTGATCTCCACATCTTTAGTTATTCCTGGGTGTTCTCTTTGCTATGCTTTGAATGGCAGAATAATATAGTGGTTAAATGCAGGGGTTTTTAAGAAACGACTTGAGATAAAAATAGTTTCCTCTTTTCAGGACTTTTATGAGAGCATATAAAAATTACATACTAAGTGCTCATCAAATGATGTATGTATGTATCATTGTATATACATCAAAGATGGGGGGTGGTGGTAAAAGAAAAGACTAGTGGAAAGTTTATCTTCTTTCTGAGACCAGATAATAAAGCATATGTTGTAGTATAAATATTTTGTATAGGTATAGATTATGGAGGCCCAAAAAAGCTGGTTTAGCCACATTACCATCAATAGAGTTGCCTAAGGATTGACATAGACACACAAACATCATCGTGGCTGGTATATGGGCAGTGAAGCATGTTTGCATATTAATAAAAGGTGGAGTCATTGTATTCTCAACAAACAAACAAACAAACAAACGTTATATTGCCGTATATAATCCCAATACAATACTGCTATTGGTCTGCAATGTGTTGATGTTACACATAAGACAGCCAGGGTCAGAAACTTTAAGTAGTATGCTCAAGTTCACACAGTGATTTCATTTAGGACTTGACAAGGAGTCCAAAGCTGGATGAGTAATCAAAGGCCATTACTAATTGTGGTATCAGGAAAATAAGAGCCTTTCAGCAGAGCATTTCAAGTTCAAAGCTTTTAGGGTCAAGTGCTGTGTATGAACACAGAAGTGTGTGTGTGTGTGTGTGTGTGTGTGTGTGTATTATAATTAAGAGAGAACTATGGAAAACAGATAACACGGTAACGTTGTTAGGTTTCCTGGTTTTTGTTAAAGCCATAGACATTCAATGTCCTTCCCTTCCTCCCTTCTTTCATTCCTCCTTTTCTTCTTTCTTTGATACTAAGTTAACTAAACAGACCATTTCTAATCCCTGCTTTAGGAGGTTTTGCACAGATGTTATAAAAACAAACAAAAACCAAACCACAGCTTCCACTATTGTGAATATAATGAGAGATATTCAAAGAATTGGAGATTTGGAGACTAGCCAGTATGAAGTGGGAAATTCTCATTTTCATCTCTCAACTGTCACAATTATGTTTTTTTTTAAAGATTTTATTTATTTATTTATTCATGGGAGACACACAGAGAGAGGCAGAGACATAGGCAGAGGGAGAAGCAGGCTCCATGTGGGGAGCCCGACATGGGACTCAATCCCCAGACCCCAGGATCATAACCTGGTCCGAAGGCAAACACCTGACCACTGAGCCACCCAGGTGTCCCTGTCACAATTATGTTTGTTTATATTATGTTCTGTTCATTAAGCCTCTTAGTATAACTCCAGTTTATGAACCTTTATAATGAATTGAACATGGAGAAAAGAATACCACTTTGTCAGTATAATCGGCATATTCAAGCAAAGATGAGTATTAAAAGGGTAAATTATCTCCATTTTAAAATAAATTTATTATTTAAAATTAATATCATTTAGGTTTTGCTTGGTTGCGGCTATTAGCACTGAGATTGCTGGAATTTCTGGAATTCTATATAACTGAAATTTATAAATGTTTACCTTCCTAGTCTTGAAATCCTTCCTTAGCTCAACTTCACTTATAAAAATTCTCTCTGTATTTCGAAACTAGGTTCACATTAAGCAGCCTTCCTGAGGTCTCCCCATTATCCCCAATGAAATGCTTGGAACAACAGAAGAGGTAAAGCTGAGTGAAGCCACTAGCCATGCCCAAAGTAGCCCTCAGACTTCCATATAGATAAATACAGACACATATTTAAAGAATAGGTTATAAAGGCATTAAATCATTAATCTCCTCAGGGTGCCAAATTTTCAGCCTGCATAGGATGTCTAGGTGTTTGGCTCGTGCTTTTGCTGTAAATATGTGAAGACTGTGATCTGATTTTTGGATTAGAAAATGAAGTCTGTACAACTAATACAAATATATTTGTGTGTGTGTGTGTATTCCTTTTTTAATTTTTTTGTTCCATCTTGAGCATTGGGAGAAATTATAATAGAGACCTTTATTTTGAGAAACTCTCACAAATTAAATAGAGCAGATTTTATGTACAAGTAGTTTCAACATGTCTCTTTCAGCCTACCTTATTTCCTCCAATCCAGGCTATGCATAAGACACATTTAAAAAGGCAGAGCTGCATCTTCCAGTTAATTTGAACTCTGCCTGTTTCTATCCATCTGTAAGCACACAAAACAGTTCTGAGCCCTCAGGGGTTCCTTGCTCACATGAGATCCTTCTATTATGCAATATTACTGGTATGAGGGTAGGGAAAAGAATCAGTGGCTGAAACAGGTATCTGTATTCCTGCCTACATCAAAGGGCTACATTCTTCTTTCATGGAACTTAGAGCTCTCAGGAGGGTAAAAAAAAGGATCTGTGCTCAGCCACAATGTGCTATTTTACATTTATAAACCACTAATTACAGTTTCTCCGGGATCTCCTGCATGTCTAAAACCACTCAGACTGAATTACAGATTAGACACTTCACCAAAGAGATTCTCTGTTCCTGCTATCAAGTCTTGGAGCACATGACAATAATTATGGTTCAGAGAAACACTAGAACGGGAGAAGAGCTCCCAGGAGCCACTTAGCTCTTCTTCCTTCCTGCTTCCTTCTCCCCACCCCATCTCTGAAACCTGAACCAGCCACTCAGATGAACAGCCTGATAGTCACTGCTAGATGCAGCACAACACCTGCATTTTACTGCAGCTGTTCCACTGACAATTCAGTTCTGGCCTGGAATTCAACAGCACAGACTCTCCTCCAGTTCTTGGGGGGTCAGAAGTTCCTTGTCCATATCTGTACCCCAATAAACAGGCTTTTATCTCCAAGCACATGGAAAGCTTAGTTCTATAAAAATAGATGTGAACATGGAAACTGTGACCCCAGTCTAGATGACTCAGCTGGCGTGGACCATTCCACTTCTGAGGATAGCTCACATATCTGCTCTCCCAGATTACACCTTCAATTCCCAATCACAGAGCAGAGCGTCCAAGGAACCATCAGTCTTCTGGAGATACAAACCATAGACTCCTACCTTAGCAGTTCCGATAATCTACACTGTTCTTTCCTCTGTCAATTCTGTTATAAAATGAACTCTAATTTATGATGGACTCTAGTAAATATCAGAGCAAAGAGCAAGATCCTGAAGCATGCATCTCAGAGTGGTATGCCTTGCTCTGTACTAACCATAAATACTATTAAGCCCCCTCTGACATGTAGTAGCTACTTTTGCATTTATAGCTATTAAAAGAAGGGAAAACTGGAAAGCTAGGGCCACTTCATTTTTCTTACATATAGTGCGTTTTCCCCTGTCTCCGCCAAACAAATGGCTACATGGAGTATTAATCCTTAGGAAACCAAGTCACCGACTGAAGTGGTGTTAGTCTGTTAGTCCTAAGTGTCAAGAGGATTTAAAGAAAGGAAAAAAAATAAAAGAAGCCCAGGGTGTCATATTTCTTAATTTACTGCTATTTATTAGGCACTATTATGGGTTTTCTTAGACATGATTTGCTTTATAAAACCTAATTAACTTTTTCCTCATAAACTTTTAAGGTAGCATTTTATTTACAGTTTACAGACAGAAAGGAGTGATATACAGAGTGGTTAAATAATTTACCCAAACTTATATAGCTAGTAAGGAGCAGAGCTGGAACTCAAAACCTAATCTGCAATATACCAGAATTTATTTAACAGAGTTCAATTATGATGGTTGCAGTTAGAGTTTTAAGAAATGCCCTTGGTGATAAAGAAAACTTGGGAAAAAAACCACATATCTGAAACGCTATATCTACAGGAGGTCCCTAGATCCTCTTTTGCTCTTCGAAAGGATGGTGATCAGAATGCAGTATATCTTCAAATCAAACTAGCATTCCATAGAAAGCATAATGATTTTTTTCCAGTCTTTGCTATATGTCAAAACTTACTGAGTCCATTTGTATATCAAACCTAATTCTTAGGTTTCAAATTATGTTCATACATATAATGTGGGTATATACGTCTCATTTCCTGCGTTGATCCCAGGATAGATATTGGTGGAACAATGACTTAAAAAGACCAGATTCCAATAAAAAAAAAAAAAAAAAAAAAAACCAGATTCCGAAGTTGAAGATATAAACAGCAAAAGAGGGCAAACATATATATTCACAATTAACCATAATGTAATGTAATCCTGTGTACTAGCAGTGTTAGCAGAGTACTAAGAGATCATAAAGGAAGAAGTATAACGGTAGCAAATTGGAAACAACCTAAATGAACAAGTAGATATTGGTCAGGTAAATTGTTCTATGTTCACATGATGGAATACTAGACAGCCATTAAAATCGCATTATGGCAGAGCACCTAATGACTTGAAAATACTTTTGATATATATTAAGTGGACAAGCAAGCTATAACTTATAAGCAAGACAATTTCATCTACAAAAAAATACACAGAGAGAACATTTCAGCAAATGTTAATTATGGTTAGGTAAAGATTAGAATCATTATCTCCTCTGCCTTTTACTCTTTTATGTATCCTAATTTTTCTACAGTGAATATATTTTCCATTTGTAATAGGAAAAAAAATCAATGCATTTCATTTAAAAATCGAATACTGTTAGCAACAACAACAAAAACTTATTTGAAATTTCTCCAAATTGGGGAAAAATAAAATTCCTAACTTACTAAGGCTTATTTTTGCAGAGGGCCTTAAGAGTCCCAAGATGCTTCAGTGTGATTAATCTTGTTGCCGTGAATTTCTAGTCAGTATTTTGGAATCATACCAGATATGGCATCTTCCCTTGGTCCAACACCTCCCTCATGATGTTAAAGGTTTCTCATATTTAGGGTAATGAAGTAGATTGGCTCTCCTGCTTGGCAGTTTTTGAAAGCAAACAGATTGTTTTGCTTTTTGAATTTTCATCCAATTGTTAAAAATGCTGATTACTTCTCCAACCGGTTTAACATGCCTCTCCCAACAAGAAATGCAGGAATTCTGTTCTCTCCACTTTGGTGTAAATTATGAAAGTGCACAGGAGACGTAAAGAGCAAAAATCCTCTAAGATCTATAGTTGCATAGGCCTCAAAAAAAGAAAATGAGGTGAACAGTCACTAAGATGAAATGCAAAATAAGACTGGAAATGCAGAAGTGCTTAGCCATAGTCTGTAAATGGAAAGCCTGAACAACTGGCCAAGGATTTCATGTGCCTTGTCAGGCTTGGAGAATTGTTACTCAAAGCTTCCCATTATTTATGGCCAAAATGCTTAGGACTGTTTCTTTTCAAAGTCTAGTGTTTTGATGACTACCACATCACTCATGCATCTTGAGCTGTGCCACTGGGAAAAGAGGAAGGACAGTTTGAATTATTGTTATTATTTGGGAAGTCAGAATTATTAACAACCAGCTAATATAGGAGAAAAGCCAGAATTTCTGAGGAAAACTTTCTGTGCCTCTGGAGCAGTTTGTCTGAATTTAAGAAATGGAGAAGGATTTTCACTGATAGAGTTACCCACAGTCTGCAGAAAGGGTGACCATCATCCAGTATCTCAGTATAGATCACCAGTTCAGATCATTTACAACCTGGGTTGTTGTGGGCTGACCCTTAATGCAGCCTGGGCTGCAGACACAAATGTGGCCAACATTGCAATAGCAGACTCAGTGGGAAAAAAAGGGATTATTTCTGGAGATCCTTGTGAATGATCTGCTGTGCACTAACCATTTGTTTTTTTTTTTTTGTTGTTGTTGTTGTTGTTTTGTTTTGTTTTTGCTTCTGGAGTTTTGTTTTTGTTTCCCAGTGTGCACTGAAAACAGCATAATTTACAGATGCTTATATATCACCAGCTTGTTAATTTAACACTAAAGCAAAGAAATGACGAATGCAGGTTCTTACAACTTTTTTCCCTCTTTTTTTTTTCTAATACTTTTTTCTTTTCTTTTTTTTTCTTGTGTTTGGCAATAGATAAAGAGAGCATGCACACCATTACAGGTGCTCATTCAAATACAAGATTCATTTTGAGGATCTTTATTACTTTTGTTACACTAAAACCCCATAGTTGTGGTTAATCATGATTCTCTGGGGTGACACTCTCTAAATTAAACTACCAAGACTTTATATTTGAAGCCAAGATATTTCCTAGATTTAATGGTACTTGACCTAAGACAAAAAAAACTAAAAAATAAAAATCACACTGTGTTAGCAGCAGAGCATATATAAGGTACCTAGATCCTTTTGAAGAAGGAAAAGAAGATGATAAATACTCTTGGGAAATTATTTCCCATGAAATGAAGGCTGTAATAGGGAGGAGAATATAGAAACAATCTTACTATTTCAACAAATATTTCTAAACGTTTATTTTCTCATTTGACACTCTCTATACCAGCAAGTTAGAGTTTCATGTAGGAGATTTCTAACCCATGATTCATAATTATATATAAAATAATTCAATGGCAGGTGTTTAAATCATGAAATTGAACTGTTTAACATATTAATGAATGCATTAATTAATTCATTTAGTCAATTTCATTAGAAAAAAAGCACACGTCATATGACTTCATATAAAAAACCATAAAACCCAGCTAGCTGCCTAAATATCATACCTTTAATGTAGTGGTAAGATTGTACATAATATACAAAAAAGAAAAATAAATTATGTAGACAACTAAAGAGGTAACTAAAACACACCACTATTTAAAAATCCAGGTTATTAAGGGGAAAAAATTGTGTATGTATGTGATGGGGTATTATTCAACTAGCCATTCATTTACTTATTCAAAAATATTTATTGAGCATCTGATATCACCATTCTAAGTACAATGAATACAACAGTGAACAAAAGCTCTAAAGTGTCTGCCCTTTGGGAGTGTTCTGATAACGGAGATAAGCAATAATTATCTACATTTGGATTTGCACATTTAGATTCAATTCACAGTTAACCCTAAACCACTTTATGCGCAACTTATGGAGAAATGAAAACAGAATCAAAAGGTCTAATCTCTTACATAATCTCTTTGTGACTTGGCCTTGATGTTTAACCTCTGAAAACCTATTTTTTTCCCTTTTATTACAAATGTGTTGATTGGTACCATCAGATAATCTCTAACATTTATTTAGGTTGTAAAATTCCATAATTTTGCTTCCTTTTGAGAGAAAAATATGTTTTCACTCGTGTTTATAAAGTAGAAAGTTCTTAACAATAAAAAACACCAACCAATTGGTTGCAACCAATTAATTGCATTAATTGCAACCAATAGCAAACTGAGAAAGGTAGTGCAGCATTTAAAAACCTGCAAGTGAAACAGTGATGGGCAGCTCTGGGCAGAGATCATGGGAAAAATCACCACACTGATTACAGCCATTGTGAAGGGTTGTCAGAAACAGCAAGTAAATTACAGAGAAAATAATCCATAGATCCTTTCCTGAAAATCACTACTATTATCATGGTGTTAACTGGGTAATTTTTTCCAGCACAAGGGGCAAATGCATTTTTTAAAAAACAAGCAGTTGGATGGTACACATGGAAATGTTATTCTTCTAACAGCTAATCTGAGGTTATTCTATTAGATAAAACAAGCAAACAAAAAGCCACATCACTTTCTAGTACAAAAGTTATTTGTATATAATGGTAGATCTTTCAGCTAGTTTTCAACTATTCCACCTTCTTATAGAGTATGAAACAGAAAAGGAAATCTCAGAAATCATGACTCATACAAACATGGGCAGACCTCATTAATATTAAAGATAATATCCACAAAAATAAACTTTGAATTAATTATGTTTGGATTATCTGGTATTTTCATTAAAGAACAACAGAGCATGGAGTCGACTGCAAAATGGCATTTGTTTCTAATTGTTTATGATTTAAATAAACCAATGTCAGATTAAAGAGCTTTTACTCTCAGTTTTATAGAAGCATTGCCTTGGGATATCCTGGGCACAGTTTATGATTCTACAGTTGGTGAGAATCATATTTCTCATAAATTATAGTCCAAATTCAGAAACCGCTTCTTATACACTTCACTGCCTGCATATCTAGCAAGTACCTGCTAATGTGATTATTCTTTGTTCTCTTCAGCTCAAATAATCCCTTAACTCACTTTGTTTGTACTATGATTCATATTTCAAAATGCCTTGATATATTTGATGTTGTTTAAATCTCAAAAAAGGCAAGCTTCAACCTCTCTGAGCCTCAGTTTCCTCGTTTGTAATATGGGATAAAAGCCATATTTCATCATAGATTTTGGTGAACACTGAGATGACAATAATAATGATGATGACAGTTAATATTTCTTGATTATTTAGTATATGCTAAATACTATTCTAATTGTGCTACATCAGTTAACTTATTCTTCATAGTAACTCTATAAGATAGATAATGTTGTTATCCAATTTTATAATGGCATAAAGTCATAGAAAGGAAATAATAATTTGTGCAGGGTTACACAAAAAGTGACAGACCTATTAGGTAATGATGCAAACTATCTAAAATATCTGGCATCAAAAATAAAAAAATAATAAAAAAATAAAATATCTGGCATCATGTCACTTCTTTTTGTCAATAAACAGATTTTCACACTGACTCATGGTTTCAACAAGACTCCAACATAGTTATTTCAAATCCTTAATTGAAAGAAGAGTGACATAAATTAAACAACATAAATTCTCTCCATTTTAAATAACTCATTTTGATCCTGTACTTAAAGAAAAATAAGCAAGTGAGACTGAATTTTAATTAATCAGTATTATATACCATGGTCATGAATATCATATGCTTAATTTAAAAGAAATTAGAATATGGCTAGAATGAATCATGAAATAGGACTAAGTGAATAAGAAGTATTCTAAACATTAAAAATGCTTTTTGGAGCTCAAAGAATTGAAAGGGGCTAGAAAAAAGAATTTACATATAAAGACACTGTATTTCACGTACACACAGAAATCCATAGTTTTTTTAAACCTATAGGCAACCTCTTGCTATTCTTGCAATAGTAATGATATGTATCATTACACATATACACCACATAAACACAAATATCCTTCCCTATAGTAAAACAAAACAAAACAAAAAAGCAACTTACTTTTCTTTGAACAAGTTCCCTCAAACAAAAATTAACCATGATGCTCCCCACAAAATCAATCAGTATTAAAAAGATAAATCTTAAAAAACTAACACCTAGATAGTAATTTTCAAATACAAGACTAAAAATATTGATTACCATAATGAGAAAATAAAAGCATTTATAAAGGGCTCTAAGGATTTCAATCTACTCAGAAGATTTATATTTTTAATTAAATCTATTGCCAAGGCAATATAGGAGAAGAAGATATTGGCTCCAGTGTCAGGGTTAATAAAGTTAGCAGTCCATGAATCAGGAGAGGAGAGAGAAGATTTGAAGAGAAGAAGGTGGGTGGGGTAATGCGGGAGGAATATTGAGTTGAACTGAAATCTCTATCCCTCTGACAAATCTCTACCAGGATTGTCAGGATTATTGTGTATCCACAGATAGCTTTCTACAAATTGGGAAAAGGTGACCCTTTATTAAAACTCATTATTTCTATCCATTGGAAGATTGTCCATGTGTTAAAACCAGATTCTGTACCATCATCTTCCTTAAAATCACTGTAATAAGCATCCTTGTCAATGATATCCATGCTACAAATAATATTGATTGCACAAACATATAGAGCAGGTCTGATTATCAGTGTTTCTTTACCTTGCCTTATACATGCATGTCCCATAGTGTTCTTTTACTACTAAGAGAAAATCTGAAAATTCTGCTTACAAATGACTTCAGAAAACCAAGATCTTGTCTTTTTTGCATTTCCACTTATCCCAGTAAGCCTGGTAATTGGCTTAAATTAACTAATAAGGTAATGGTTTGCCTTACCCATTTATGATAGTCCACTTCTGCAGATCACAAAATTTTATGCTGAGTTTGAAATACACACTGAAAGGATTATATTTCTCTTTCCTAAAGATTCAAAAAAATATCAACAATGTATGCAAGTATGTCAGTAACTAAAATAATGGCTTCTTGGCTGACATTTCTGGAAAGAGAGAAGATGGTAGCAGAATAGACAGACCCTAGGCTTGCCTCATCCCATGAAAACAACTAGATAACTATAAAATCATCCTAAATACCCCAGAAATCAGCCTGAAGAGTGGCAGAACAAACTCCATGACTAAAGGCAGAGAAAAGACCACATCAAAAAACACAGGAAGTAGGGAGATGTAGTTTGGGAGAGAAATGGATCATGGTTGCTGCAGTGGGGAGGGAGATGCGGTTTCAGAGAAGGGTAAGAGACAGACTAGCACACAAGGGAGCACACAGGGAAAATGAATCCCCATAGCAGTTGGTTTAAAAAGGGAGGGGGGCCAAATTTTCATGAGTTCTTGCAAAAGCCTGGAGTTTTAAAGGTCAGTGGGCTTGGCTGGGATTGGGCTGCTTTTGGAGAGAAGCATTCAGCATGGAAACAGCGATGTGAGGAGCACCTGGGCCACACAGTGGAAAGGTTATTCCCTTATCCTAGAGTGTGTCTCAGAGACATGGTGTTCATGGAGAGACCACTACAGGAGCAAAGGAACTGGCAGGTGCCATTTCCCTCCCCCACCCCTGAGCATAAGCACAAAGCCACTGCAGGAACCAGCATAGCACCAACACTTGCTATCTAACTTGCTTATACCAACATCCCCCACCCTGAACCCAGGGAACTGCCTCTCCCACTTACATTCGCTTCAGTCCCAGTATGACAGGCCCCCTCCCCCAGAAGACTGACCCAAGCCCCTGGACACACTGTATCTCCCCATGCAGGAATTTTGCAGAGACTTATTTCCCTGGTGGTGGTGACAGGCTTCATTTCACAAACAGACCAGAGCACAACTAGTTAAAATGCACTGCATTCAGGTCAGGAATCACTGCCCATAACAGGTAAAGAGAGTCTCTGCTGATGACTGGCCTGAAGGATAAAGAAGCCATGACACAATAGGAAAGTACATACAGCACATATAAAAGACACTCCTGGAAGTGCCAGCCTCTGGGGAACAAGGAAAACTACATGGCATGGCTCTATAGGACTTTTTCTTCAAAAGGCCATTACCCTCAAGAAGAGGAGACATAGGGGCACCAGGGTGGCTCAGTGGTTAAGTGTCTGCCTTTGGCTCAGGGCATGATCCCAGGGTCCTGGGATCGAGTCCCACATCAGGCTCCCCATAGGGTTCCTGCTTCTCCCTCTGCCTATGTCTCTGCCTCGCTCTCTCTGTGTCTCTCATAAATAAATAAATAAATAAATAAATAAATAAATTTTTAAAAGGAGACATAGATGATTTTCTTAACACAGAAAAACAGACACGGAGACTTAGATAAAATGAGAAAACAGAGAAATTTATCCTCAGTGAAAGAACAAGATAAGGCCACAGTCAGAGATCTAAGCAGAACAGATTTAAGGAATGTTCCTGATAGAGGATTTATTTTTTTTATTTTTTTATTTTTTAAAGATTTTATTTATTTATTCATGATAGTCACAGAGAGAGAGAGAGAGAGGCTCAGAGAGACAGGCAGAGGGAGAAGCAGGCTCCGTGCACCGGGAGCCCGACGTGGGATTCGATCCCGGGTCTCCAGGATCGCGCCCTGGGCCAAAGGCAGGCGCCAAACCGCTGCGCCACCCAGGGATCCCGAATTTAAAGTAATGATCATAAGGTTACTCACTGGACTTGAGAAGACTGGAAGACATGAGTGAGTGTTAACACAGAGATAAGGAATAACATAGCAGAGATAAAGGATCAATAAATGAGATTAGAAACATGCTTGATGAACATGAGCAGTAGGCTGGAAGAAGTAGAATAATAAATTAATGATTTAGGAGACAAAGTAATGGAAAGAAATTAAGCAGAACAAAAGAGAAAAAAAGGATTATGAAAAACAAGAATAGATTTAGGGAACTCACTGACTCCATCAAACAGAATAACATTTGTATTATAAATTCCCAGAAGAAGAAGAAAGAAAGAGGGTAGAAAATTTACTTGAAGAAATAACATCTAAAAATTTCCCTAATCTGAGGAAGAAAACAGAAATCCAGATCCAAGAGGCACAGAGAACTCTCATAGAAATCAAAAAACCAGATCCACACCAAGACATATTGTAATTAAATTGACCAAATATCATGATAAAGAAAAAAAAAGTTAAAGCAGCAAGACAAAAGAAGACAGTAACTTACAAGGGAAAACCCATAAGGCAGGGGAATTTTCAGCAGAAACTTTTCAAGCCAGAAGAGAGTGGCATGATATATTTAAAGTGTTGCATAGGGAAAATACACAGCCAACAATACTCTATCTAGCAAGGCTCTCATTTAGAACAGAAGAAGAGATGAAGAGTTGTCCACACAAGCACACACTAAAGGAGTTCAGGACCACTAAACCAGCCCTGCAAGAAATATTAAAGGGGACTCTGAGTGGAAAAGAGAGATAAAAAATGACAGTATAAAGGTACGAAACAAAAACATAGTAAAAAATGAGTATTTCTGTGAAAAATCAATCAAAGAACTCACAAAATAAAAGGATGTAAAATATAAGAAAATATACCTAAAGTATGGCAAGAAGAGGAATAAAGAATGGATTAAAACCTAAGTAACCATGAACTTATTATAGCCTACTATATGTAGAGGAGGTTATATACAAACTTAATGGTAATGATATACCAAAACCCACTACTAAATATGCAAGGAATATAGAGAAAAAATTCAAATATGTCACTAAAGAAATCAGCAAGCCATGCTGAGAGAAAAACAACAGATCAGAGAAAATCTTCAGAAGCAACCACAAAACAAATAATAAAATGACAATAAAAACACATTTAACAACAATTACTTTGAATGAAAATGGACTAAACACTCCAGTCAAAAGATATAGGATGGCGGAATCCTATATCTTGTTAAATAAACAAGATGCATCTGTATGTTCCCTACAAGAGACCCATTTAAGGCCTAAAAACACTTGCAGATTGAAAGTGAGAGGATGGCGAACCATCTAGCATGCAAATGATGTCAAAAGAAAGCCAGAGTAGCAATACTCATATTGGACAAAATAGTCTTTAAAACAAAGACTTTAATGACACAAAGAAGGACCCTACATAATAATAAAGGGGACGATCCAGCAAGAAGATATAACAATTGTAAATATTCATGTACCCAGTGCAGAAGCACCCAAATACATAAAAACAATTCATGGCAAGCACAAAGGAACTAATCAATAATAATACAATAATAGTAGGGAACTTTAACACCCCACTTACATCAATGGACATCATCTAAACAGAACATCAACAAGGAAACAATGGCTCTGAATGACACACTGGACCAGATGGATTTAACAGATATATTTAGCACCATCCATCCTAAAACACCAGAATACACATTCTTTTCAAGTGCAAATGGAATATTTTTCCAGAACAGATCGTATATTAGCCCATAAAACAAGCCTCAACATATTCAAGATTGGAGTCATATCATGCGTCTTTTCTGATTACAATACTATAAACTAGAAGCCAACCACAAAAAAAAAAAAAAAAAAAAAAAAAAAATCTGGAAAGACCACAAATACATGGAGGTTAAATAGCATGATAAATGGTGAATAGGTCAACCAAGACATTAAAGAAGAAAATTTACAAGTACATGGAAACAAATGAAAATGAAAACACACAGTCCAAAAACTTTGGGATGCAACCAAAGCAGTTTTAAAAGGGAAGTTTGTAGCAATACAGGCCTACCTCAGGAAACAAACAAACAAAATATTTCAAACAACCTAAACTTATACCTAAAAGAGCTAGGGCAAGAATAACACCAGCAGAAGGAAGGAAATAATAAAGATTAGAGTAGAAATAAATGATTTAGAAACTAAAACAAAACAAAAACAAAACAAAAAAAGCAGTAAAACAGATCAGTGAAACCAGGAGGAGGTTCTTTGAAAAAATAAATAAAATTGATAAACCTTTAGCCAGACTTAAAAAAAAAAGGAGAAAGGACTCAAATAAATAAAATCATAAATGAAAGGAGAAATAATAGCCAACACCAGAGAAAAACAAAGAATTGCAGGAGAATATTATGAAAGCATATATGCCAAAAAAATCAGACAACCTAGAAGAAATGGATAAATTCCTAGAACCATGTAACTTACCAAAACTGAATCAGAAAGAAATAGAAAACTTGAATAGATAGATCGCCATCAAGCCACCAATGAAACTAAATCAGTAATCAAAGCATCCCCAACAAACAAAAGTCTGGGACATGATGTCTCCACAGGTGAATTCTACCCACATTTTAAAAAGAGTTAGTACCTATTGTTCTCAAACTATTCCAAAAAATAAGAAAGGAAGGAAAACTTCAAAATTCATTCTATGAAGCCAGCATGATTACCCTGATACTAAAACCAGATAAAGACACCATAAAAAAAGACAACTACAGGCCAATATCTCTGATGAACACAGATGCAAAAATCCTCAACAAAATACTATGAAACCAATTCCAGCAATATCTTAAAAAATAATTTACCATGATCAAGTTGGATTTAGTTTTTGGTTGCAATAGTGGTTCAATATTTGCGAATCAATTTTTTAAAGATTTTATTTATTTATTCATGAGATAGAGAGAGGGAGAGGCAGAGACACAGGCAAAGGGAAAAGCAAGCTCTATGCAGGGAGCCCAACGTGGGACCCAATCCCGGGTCTCCAGGATCAGGCTCTGGGCTGAAGGCAGCACTAAAATGCTGAGACAACCGGGCTGCCCAATATTTGCAAATCAATTAATGTGATACATCACATCAATAAGAGAAAGGGTAAAAAACATAAAATCATTTCAATCAATACAAAAAAAATTGACAAAGTACAAAATCTATTCATGATAAAAACCACCAACAAATATATTGAGGGGGAACATACCTCAACATAATAAATATCTATGAAAACCCCATATCTAACATCATACTTAATGGGGAAAAACTCAGAGCTTTTATCATAAGGTCAGAAACAAGGCAAAGATATCCACTCTCACTATTTTCATTTAGCATAGTCCTGGAAGTTCTCGTCACAGCAATAAGGAAACAAAAAGAAATAAAAGTCATCCAAATTGGTAAGGAAGAAAGTAAAACTTTGACTATTTGTAGATGAACTGATACTCCCTATAGAAAAACCTAAAGATCCCACCAAAAAGCTGCTAGAACTGATAAATGAATTCAGTAAAGTCACAGGATACAAAATCACTGAAAAGAAATCTGCTGCACTTCCATACAACAATAATGAAGTAGCAGAAAGAGAAATTAAGAAAAAAATCCCATTTATAATTGTACCCAAACAATAAGATACGTAGGAATGAGCCTAACCAAAGAGGTGAAAGATCTGTACTTTGAAAACAATAAAACATTGATGAAAGAAAATTGAATATGGCACAGAAAAATGGAAAGACATTCCATGCTCATGTATCAGAAGAACAAATATTGCTAAAATTTCTATACTATCCAAAACAATCTACTCATTTAATGTAATTCCTAATACCAATAGTGTTTTTCACAGAACTAGGGCAAACAATTCTCAAATTTGTATGGAGCCACAAAAACCCAAAATAGCCAAAGAAATCTTGAAAAAGAGAAAGCTGGAGACATCACAATTCCAGCCTTCAAGTTGTATTCCAAAGCTGTAGTAATCAAAACACTATGGTATTGACAGAAAAATAGACACAAAAGTCAATAGAACAGAATAAATAACCCAGATATAAATTCACAACTATATGGTTAATTAATCTTTGACAAAATAGGAAAGAATATGCAATGGGTAAAAGACAATCTCTTAAAAAAAAAAAAGACAATCTCTTTAACAAATAGTGTTGGGAAAACTAGATAGCTGTGTGCAAAAGAGAGACATGAGACCACTTTCTTACACTGTACACAAAAATAAATGCAAAATGGATTAAACACCTAAACGTGAGACCTAAAACCATAAAAATCCTAGAAGAGAACACAGGCAGTAGTTTCTTTGACACCGACCAGAGCAATCTTTTTATAGATATATCTCCTGAGGCAAGGGAAACAAAAGCAAAAATAAATTATTGGGATTACATCAAAATAAAAAGATTCTGCACAGCAGAGGAATCTATCAACTACACTAAAACGTGATCTGTGGAATGGGAAAAGATATTTGTAAGTGATATATCCAATAATGGGCTAGTATCCCAAATATATAAAGAACTTATAAAATTCAACAGCAAAAAAGTGAATAATCAAATTTAAAAATGTGTAGAGACATGAATAGACATTTTTCCAAAGAAGACATCCAGATGGCCAAGAGACACATGAAAAGATGGTCAACTTCACTCATCATCAAGGAAATGCAAATCAAACTACAATAAGATATCACCTCATACCTGTCAGAAGGGCTAAAATCAACACCACAAGAAACAACAGGTGTTGGCAAGGATGTGGACAAAGAAGAAGCCTCCTATGTTGTTGTGGGAATACAAACATGTATGTTGCAACCGCTGTGGAAAACAGCATAGAGGTTCCTCAAAAATTTAAAAATAGAACTACCCTATGATATAGAAATCACACTACTGGGTATTTACCCAAAGAATACAAAAACATTAATTCAAAGGACACATGCACCTCTGTATTTATAGTAGCATTCTTTACAACAGCCAAGATATGGAAGCAGAACAAGTATCCCTTGGTAAATGAATGGATGAAGAAAAGGCGATTAGATAGATACGTAGATAGATAAGTAGATAGATAATAGAATATTGTTAAGCCACAAAAAGAATGAAATCTTGCCATTTACAAGACATAGATGGAGCTAGAGGGTATAATGCTAAGCAAAATAAGTCAATCAAAGAAAGACAAATACTGTATGATTTCACTTATATGTGGAACTTAAGAAACAAAACAATAAACAAAAAGAAACAAAACAAGCAAAGGGGAAAAAAAGAGAAAAGAAGATAAATCAAGAAACAGACTACTAATTATAGAGAACAAACTGATGGTTACCAGAGGGGAGAGGGGTGCAGGTATGGGTTAATAGGTGATGGGATTAAGGAGTGTTTTGTGGTGATGAGTGCTGGATGATGTATGTAATTGCTGAATCACTTTATTGTACATCTGAAACTAGTATTACACTGTATGTTAACTCACTGGAATTAAAATAACTTAAAATGCAAAAAAAAAATGTTTTTTTCTTCTACATTTCATTGAAACAGTGTTTTGGCATCAACATATCTTAATATATCAAAACCTTTTTGGTGAGTATCTTTTTCTGTTTTTGAATGACTTTGTTAGATATAGCAGTTCTTGGAAACAGTGGCTGTCACCGAGTGTCCAGAAGTTCTAGTTAAGACAGTAACTGCCTGCTTAATATAGAGCCCATAAACCAAAACATCAGCCGGACACCTGCAACACTGTCCTGGTGAGCAACACTGATTATCTTTGGCATTTCTGGGTCTACCAATACAATCTCTATCTATCAAATAAAGCAATGGTATTTTCTTAAAATGTTGGCTAGCATGTTTTAGAAACATATCCTCAAAACTACAGAGCTAGTATATTTGCTAAATTCTTTATTCTGACCCAAAGAGCCTTGAGTGCATAGTTTATAACAGTTTACTGAATACACGGGGGAGAGCTTATCCTAAATATGATTATTATCCATCATTTTTAGAAAGATCTTATATACTACTGTGAAACCTATTTTTAATATCATTTTTACCTCCAATCATGTATTTTCCAATTGCATAGAGCATATGCTCACTCTAATCTACCACAACTTCCTGGTTGATTTCCCCTCAAATATGTTTTTGAATTGGATTCTTATGTTCCACAACTTTTTAAATTTCCTATTGTCAAGAATTATATGTTTATTGGTATGGTCTTTCTCCTTTTATTATAAATTCTCTCAGAACTGGAAGATCTATCTCTGTAACTGAAATCTTAGCCCAGAATTTAAGCTACTCAGCTAAGGTTTACTTAAGGGTTTCACTGTGTCACTCAATATGCTATGTATTTTACAGAGTTTGTCTTATTTGATCCACATAACATTGTAATTTGGTTAGAATAATTATTCCCATTTCACAGATGAGAAGATAAAGAATTTAAGTTGTACACTTTAAAAAAATGAGAGATGTAAAATGTATCAGAATCTATAGAGTTGAGATTTGAACCCAGGAACCCCAACTACTATGGGTCTTAACTACAACACTAGACCATGTTACACTACCTCTGCAGGGAAGCTTTTGTTCAAGGTCTTCTGAGGGAAGTGATAAAGTAATTCCAAATGAGATGGAAAATGGTGAGTGGAGGCTTCCTCTCTTCTACCTATCAGCACTCCTCACCTTCTCATCAGCATAAAGAGCAGTGTCCCTCAGGGAATTTGGAGTTGCTATCTGACACCACCAAAATGCACACCTTGCTTTGCATTCTCTCTGACAACTCTATTCATCACAATTCTCTTCAGGTTTGGTTTTGAAGGCAAGGCTCAAAGATTCAGTTTTCTGAGCCCGTCAATGCCTCACATTCACATAGTGTCTCCGTTTTGCATGACAGAGATGCCCAAGTTCATTATCCACAGGTTACTGCTGAGTGAAATTTCACCCTTTCTTTACCTTCTCAACTAAAGCAGTTCTTCTCTTTACCTTTGTCATCTCGAAACCACTCTCTGAGACAGATGAGACACTCAGCATGCTCTATTTCCATAACATTTACATGATATTAATAGAAACACAGGCCAGAATCACAACAATGACATTGAAGAAAAGTTTGTTCACATTTTATAATGTAACTCTCCAAGATTATCTTGCCAGTGTTTTTTTGAAACAAGTTCATTTTTCACAGAGAGGTGGGTTTTATATCTCATTGTTTGGAAGGTTCTTAGGTTGTACTATTTTTTTTTTTAATTTCCTGGCACAATGTAGTGACATCAATATTATCAGATTCAACCAAGAATCATTAGAGACACAAAAAAATGCCATGTTTCTAAAAGCTATTTATTATAGTATAAAAAAGAATGAAGCATAACTTTAATGAGTTTTTCAGACCGTGTGTCTTTGAAAGAAGGTTGTTTTCAAAGTGTAGTCAATCAGAAAATCAGAGTTCTTTCTCACCTTCTCTCATTATCTGACTGTTGAGCAGTGGAACCCTCAAAAAGAGAACCACAGGAGTCCTCCTGCATCTCTTAGATGGTATGTAATTTATTGTGGCGTATTGTGTTGGTCCATGATTATTTTTTTGGTTTTATTCTACACTGATTTCAAAGTTTCCCTTACCTCTCTTACTGTGATTGCATTTGCTCTGAGACTTACAGCTTCCTCTTTGACTGTAACTCAGATGAATCACTTATTATAACCTCTTTTAATCCTCTGATCCTAATATCTGGCCTCGTGTTCCTCAATCTTTGCTGTAGCCCCAACAATACTTAACTTAGATTTTTTAGAAACTACAGTGAAATTAAACTTTCATGTAATACATATTCTTTCTCTCGTATAAAAACAAACATACACCAACTCAAAAGAAAATTGACAAGACATTGAAATGAAACAGGAGTGAATTGAGAATTGGGATGACTTCTAAAAAATTGTCAGAACTACTTAATTTGTTACAAAAATTGAACAGAACATTTCAAAGTTACAGAGAGATCGTAATCTGACTAGTCTTTCGTAAATTAGTTGCCTGGAATTTTGAAAGCACTTACATAAACTACTGAATTCAGGAGAATAGTCCCGCTGAATGGAGATTTTAAAATCAGAGTCGGAGCAGATGTTGTTAGGGAGATGAAGGAACAGATTGAGGAGGAAAGAGGATGAGCGAGGTCATTGACAGCTTGGCAAGACTCTAAGTCTGAAGAACTTGAGCGGTGGGCGGTGCTTCAGAGGGTACAGTTAAGGGATAAGGGGGATGATGTACATTAGGACCCATTTAAGTGTTTGTTAAAAGTGCATTTCCCCAGAACCCATCTTTGATCTATTGTGTTAGAATCTCTGGGAGTAGAACCCAGGAATCTGCTTTGCAGAGAACCTGCCACCCCCAACCAAGGTGACTGTGCCACCAAGTTAGAAAGCCTTTTCGTAGCTACCAATGCAAGATAATCAAAACTGGTCTTCTGCAAACTAAAACAAAAGATGCCAACCAAGGCCTGTACATTAAAATTCTTCTGTCCATTTGCTCAATTTGACTCAGTGTGCCATTATTTTCTTTTGTCTGCTAGCATGATGGGCCAAGTTCTTTATTTTGTATCTGATCTGTGTGCTATTACTGTCAGAGAAAGGGCTATTTGAGTCTCATTTGAAATGTCTGCCTCTATCTCGGTCATTAAAGTTAGGCTGACCTTTAAGGACTTCATATTTCCTTAAAAATATGTCAGTATTATGCATATATGTATGTTACCAGTGGAGTTATATATCATCTTCCAGGCTGGACATAAAACCACATGTACTTTCTCCACCTATAATGAAGTAGAAAAATAAATATTTAAAAATATAATTCATTTCTCACATTCAGATATATAGGCACATATGGATGTGAAAAAAAATGGTGTGGTTTTCTTCTCAGAAGAGAAAAAATAAGAAAAGTGAAAAGAAAAGTGTCAATTGAATAAAAGGAGAGAAAATAAACTTCTGGGAATGTACTATTCCCAGCTGAATGATCTCAGCCAGTAATTGAACATCATAATTGTTATTATAACAGGAACACTTCAGGCAAGGCCTGATGTCAGTGATCACCTAAGAGGGGCAGCAATGAGTGATCCCCATCGCTGAACAAGAATAACAATGGAGCAAAGCAACACACTCTGTACTTCTGAGTGAAGTCTAGAATATTTAGATCATGTCAGCTTTGTAATATTTTACAGATGTTTAAAATTACAGATAAACAAGATTACTTAATATGTTTTATGGAGTGAGAGTTGTCTAGTCAGAACTCCTAGATTTAATGCAAAATAGAATAAAATTAGCTTGACTTTTTTTTTTTTTTTTTTTTTTTTTTTTTTTTGCCTCTCAAGCCAGTATAGAAAAAAGAGTTAGGTTAAGATTATCTATTATAGTGCAACACAGATTGTTGTTCCCTGTTGGTGTCTATCACTTCTCTGTAATACATCCCTTTCATGTCCATATTTTATATCTATAGAATTCATCTCTCTTATGACCCATAATATTTCTAAGTTAAACTAAAAAGTAGATGCACTGATCTGACCATAACAACAGAAAGTTTGGTCTCAGTAGATTTCCTTCTAATACATGAGATTCTGTTTTCTGATTCATAAAGATTTATGTACTATTATATCAAGTAGCTCAGATTTCAGTGTGGTCTCTACCCTCGAAACTAGACACTAGTTTGTTATTCTTAACTAAAAGTACAGGCAGCTACTCTAAGAGTAGAATTTTTAATATAACTGTCCTGTCATTCACTGAGTGAAATACTGAATGAAGGAAAAGCCTTTGTTAATTATACTGTAAGGAAACACCATTTCAGAGCTTTAAATGATGCAACAGAGAAAAATTTACATAGACTGAAATCTGTTTTTACTGTTGATTGGATCAGCACTTTATGACACTGCCAAGTAGTGGACCAGTACGCATACAGAAAAATCAAATTTAATTGCATACTTTAAATTGATGAAAAAAAGACCAAACTAAGACAGGTAAAAATTGGGAAATAATTTATTTTTATTGGCCACATGACAGCTGAGCCAAAATATGTTAATTGAAGTTTCTGAAGCAGCTGCGTGGCACAGTTGTCTGGGCATCCGACTGTTGGTATCGTCTCCGATCGTGATATCAGGGTCATGGGATGGAGCCTAGCATCAGGGTCTATACTTAGCTTGGTGTCTGCTCAAGAATCTGTCTTCCTCTCCCTCTATCTCTACCCCCCACATGCTTATGCTCTCTTTCACTTGCTCTCTCTAAAGTAAAATAAATAAATCTTGAAAAAATTATTCAAGCTTCCTTTATATTATGATAACTGAAAACAACAACCACCACCATCCTAATGATTGCTTCATTTGAGTTGGGAAATGAGCATTAAGTGATTAATGTAATGGCCAGCAGTGAAGAATGAGTAACTTCATTATCTCTGCAGACTACTCTTTTCCTGGTTATTTTATTTTTTTAAATAGATAATACAGTTGCATTTAATAATGAAAAGTAAGTACAGTCATGATTTATTATTTTTGTCAAACTACCAGAATCAACATAG
The DNA here is from genome assembly GCF_053574225.1 of Canis aureus. Taxonomy (NCBI): domain Eukaryota; kingdom Metazoa; phylum Chordata; class Mammalia; order Carnivora; family Canidae; genus Canis; species Canis aureus. The sequence continues at coordinate 55,194,905 of NC_135621.1, forward strand.
ATGATGTGGATTGAGAATGGGTATTGTATTTCAAGTTTGCTAATCTTTGGAGAAGATTAATACTTGTTAATACAGTTTTGATAAAGATTCACCATTGAGAACAAGGTTAGATTAAAGGAAATCAATTTTCAGCAAGTTTAATCAATGTTTTGCAACGAGATATCTAAGAATGGAAATTGGATTGGACTTACAAAGGTGCTATTTTTATTCTTTAAGGTAATGGCATAACATGTTTTTAAAATGCTAAACTACCTAATAACTCTTTTTTTCCAGTGTGCATGTATGTGTATGGGGGCTTGTAGTTTTTCATTTGATTAGCTGTTAAAAGCTATGATTTTAAGATTTTATATATTTATTTGAGAGAGAGAGCACAAACATGGGGAGCAGCAGAGGGAGAGGGAGAAGCAGACTCCTCATTGAGCAGGGAGCCCAACACAGGGCTCAATCCCAGGACCCGGGAATCATGACCTGAGCCGAAGGCAAATACTTAACTGACTGAGCCACCTAGACACCCCAATTTATTTTAAATTACCTGAAGTAGTTATAAATCAGTAGTGGTTTTGCCCCCTAGAGAACATTTGGCAGTGTCTAGAGACGTTTTGGTTGTCACAACTAAGGGGACGGTCTACTGGCATAAAGTGAATAGAGCAAGGCTGCCAAACATCCTGCAGTACAACAGGCTCTGAGGGCAAAAAGTCATCTGACCCAAAGTGTCAATAGTTCCAAGCTTCAGAAACCCTATCGTAAAACCTTCTTTAAAAAAAAAAAAAAAAAAAAAAAATTTATGTATTTATTCATGAGAGACAGAGAGAGAGAGAGAGAGAGGCAGAGACACAGGCAGAGGGAGAAGCAGGCTCCATGCACCGGGAGCCCGACATGGGACTCGATCCTGGGTCTCCAGGATCACACCCTGGACTGAAGGCAGATGCTAAACTGCTAAGCCACCAGGGCTGCCCCCTCTCCTAAAACCTTTAACTTTTACCCTAATCTCCTGCAAAATTTTGGTTCAGAGAAAAGAACTTTTCAGTGTAACACAGAATGTTGCTTCTCAGTAGTGCCTCTCTTCCTCAGCACTGTTGGATGAAAGATGCATTTACACTGGTTAATTTGAATCCAGAATAAAATAAAGCCAAATCACCATTTCAAGATAAAATGACTAAGAAGACATTTCAGTAGCCCTAAATGTTTTATGGCTTTTTTTTCTTTCCATGACAATAAACATCATATTCATGCTTGCTTTCTGTTTTGCTAAGTGTGAAGACAGAATTCTAATGAACCATCAAATATCATAAAAGGGGAGTGAGAACCAGCACCTGGCTCCAAGGCCCACTGCCTGCGAGGTCCTCCATTCACTCCAGCAGTCTCTATAAAACAAATGAGCTGTAGAGAAATGGCTTTTCTGGTAGTGTACCTATAACTTAAAATATTTCTCACCAGGAAAATAATAAACCAAACACACACATGCAGACATCAAAAAACAACAACAACAACAACAACAAAAAAAAACAAAACTCCATTCTGTTGGCTAGAGAGTCAGAGCAGACACATTTCAAAATGCACAGGTAATATATTTTGCTATTAAATTACTTCAAGCAAATAAATCCAGAGAACAGAAAATGAAATATTCAGGACTTAACCATGTCCAAATTTCAATAAAAGACTACAAAATGTGAGCTTAGTATACCTTACATCCAGCTAAGATATCACAGTTTTTCATTTCAGTAACACCCTAGTCTTTGTCTTTTCATTGCCCAATCCAAAAAGCAAACACCAATTCTGTTATAAGCCAGTAATTCCCTTTATCTTTTCTATACCACGTCCTTAAATTAGATTAGTAGCCACACCCAGAGGATTTAAAAATACATTATCCCAGCATAGATCTCTTTTCTGGGGTCCAGATCCAAATATTCAACTGCCTATTTGGCATCTTCTCTAATAATGACCATCGGTCCCTCAGCTTTTATTCTTGCTATTTTCCTCTACTGGAATCTATGCATCTGATATATTGCCAGCTTTCCATCCTCACCTCCTCTACTCAGGTCCAAGATGGTATAGCAGGAATTCCTGCAATACCTTCCTAAAAGGCTGTCACACGTTTACTCTAAACCCCCGAATCTGTGAAAAAACAAAACAAAACAAAACAAAACAAAACTGATCATATCAGCTTTTTTCATAAAACTGAAAATAGTCCCTTTGCTCTTTCAGAATAAAAGCAAAACTCTTTAATATGGCCTCAAAGCCTTCACTAGTTCTGGAAACAAAATCCAGTCTCGTGTCAACCCCCTCTCCCTACTTGCTGAATTCTAGCTATCATAGGCTTTCACCTCCATTTCCCCTTCTCTGTCCTACTACAGAACATTTGAACATGCTGGTTTTCTCTACAAGGAATGTCTTTTCTCTTGACATCTGGTTTCCCCTATTCATCTTTCCAATTTCATGACAAATGTCATTTCTTTTTTTTTTTTTTTTAAGATTTTATTTATTTATTCATGAGAGACACACAGAGAGAGGCAGAGACAAAGCAGAGGGAGAAGCAGCCGCTCCTGGCAAGGAGGCCAATGCACTATTCGATCTTGAAACCCCGGGATCACACTCTGAACCGAAGGCAGACGCTCAACCACTGAGCCACCCGGCATCCCACAAATGTTATTTCTTTAAAAAAAACTTCCCAGAGCCCTTGATGAGGCTAAATCTCTGAGACACTCTGAAAGCTCCATGTTTCTTTCTTTCCTAGCTGCTATCTATGGTTGCAGTTTTAGAATTATTTGTGAAATCACCAGTGTCTTTTTCCCCTGTAAGAATATCAAAGAGGACAGGGAACATATCTGGTTTTGCTCATTACTAGATCCACAGGTCACAGCAGTGCTTGGTACCTAGTGCATCATCAATAAATATTTGTCAAATCAGTAGATGGACATTCCGGTGACACTTTAAATTAAGAATGATAAAAATGAACTATTTGAGATGCTGATCCGAATTTCTGAAGCAGTGATACATTGTGGGGAAAAAGACATTATTCTGACAATGGTATGAAAGTCCAGTGCTTGAAAATTATTAAAAGAAAATCATAATGGCTGGAGACCAATAAGAAACTCTCACTTATGGAACTCCTACTATACCATTTAGACAGATTATTTCATTTAATTTTCCCTACTGCTCTATGAGATAGTAGGTAAATATAAGAAAACTGGGCTTGAAAAGGTTAAATAACTTGCCCAGAGTCTAGCAAAATAGTACAGCTGGGATTTGAAACCAGGTGGTAAGTAATCCTAAAGTCTGTAAGTTTAAATTCTATGCTCATGGTATACTAATAACATTTAATTCAGTGACTATTTGGGGGAGTATGACATGAATATATTTTCTAATGTTAATAATTCTTAGCCGTTTAGTGATTTTGTAGGATTACCTTCTATTGAAGAGCCCCGTTCTATGATCCATATAAATATGCATGGCAATACTTCATGATTTTTTTGTCACAATATTAACTATAATATGTAGTTCCTCAATAAAAGTCAGTTACTAAAATGGCTAGAAGATTTTATTATAAAAAAGCTTACTGACACTAGTCCAAAGTCATCATAACAAGGATCTCATGGAGAAAATAGTATTACTCTTAAAGATCTTTTATTTGTTATTTTATTTTTTAAAAAATATTTTTAAAATGTATTTTAGAGAGAGAGGTGGAAGGAAGGAGCAGAGGGGGAGGGAAAGAGAAGAGGGAAAGGAATATCAAGCAGACTCTGCATGGAGCACAGAGCTCAACACAGAGCTTGGTCCCAGGACCCTGATATCATGACCTGATCTAAAACCAAGAGTTAGACACCCAACTGACCGAGCCACCAAGACACTCCAAAGATTTAAAAAAAAAAAAAAAATTCAAGAATACAAGAATTTTGTAAAAAATACCAAGGAATATCAGTGTATCAGAATCACAAAGGTTTATCAAATGAGGTGTATAGAATGTAAAGTTTCTCCAAATATGCAAATTCTAAAAGGAAGGACAGGGGTGCCTGGGATGGCTCAGTCAGTTAAGCATCGGTCTTTGTTCAGGTCATGATCTCAGGGTCCCTGGATCTGGCCCTGGGTCAGGCTCCTTCTGCCCCTACCCCCCTACCCCCCATGCTCTCTCTTTCTCTCTCTTTTAAATAAATAAAATATTAAAAAATAAGATAAAATAAAAAGAAAACAAGGTATGGTGGGCATGACCTGAGAACAGGCATTATAAATAACTTGGAAACCATGGGTGCTAGAGAATATTTAATTGCAGAATAGTTTTAAGACTAAAAACTATTTTTGAGGACAACTTCTGGCTTAAAATAGCAGAGATAAAAAACAAAATTGAGCTGCAATTGGTTTGGAATAATTTACCACAAAGCAAGTGTGGCCTTTCCAACAACTGTATTCACTTAAAAAAAATAAATGAATAAATCTTGCTTAATTCAGTGAAATTGCTAGTTTTAAGAAGAACCTAATGGGGCCCATTTTTTTAAATTCAATATTGGTTATGCACATTAATTTTCACATTAATGTGAAATTCACATAAGTTTTCACATTAATGGCAGGCATCACACCACTGTGATGCACGAACATTCCATACACACTGACCTATTTGATACTGATCTCCATAGGATGATGGAAATAGCAGTTGTGTGTGTATTCCAAATAAATTAATTTTTTTTCTAGTTCAAATTCAACTCTCTGCCCACCTTTAAGTAATACATAGTCATTTAATGTCTAATTTATTCAGAACTGAGAGTATGTTGCCCAAAAAACTCTATTTTCAGTGTAAAGGTTTGGAAACTACAGCTTTCTAAGCACAACAGAAAAATACTGCAATACTCCCAGCCATCACATTAAACAGAGAGGGCCTAAGTTCTTTCGTGGAAAATGGCAGATATTGGTAAAATTTCTGGATTCTCACAGAATGTTACCATTACTGGTAATCTGATAAAGCTTTTAACTTTGGGGTGGAAGGGAGAAGGAAATGCCTCAATAATCAAATATTAAACGTAACTCACTAAAGGAAGGTCCTAAGGTGCTCATACATATTAAGGACTAAAAAGCAATTTTATACCTGAAAGGAATAACAATATATAATTAAGATGTGAAACAAATTCTCACAATCATGATGTGAAGGCAAGCAGGGCCCCAGAGATTAAAGGGCAGTATTCTGATTGCATCATTGGGCAACTAGATGTTTAGTGATGAGAGCCTTGGAGGGGAGGTACACATGTCACAAAGTGTATCTTGGATACGGCACTGTGTATTTCTGAGCCTCAGTGTCTTCATCTCTAGAAGACTTGGGGTGAAATCAGCACTCTCGAAGACCTGGTTTAGATTTTAAATACCAGGTTTCCTAAATTGTCTGTAGGAATACTACCTGGAAAGGGAACTAAACTTGGACTCTAATTAAAATTTTTTAAGGATTTTATTTATTTATTTATTTATTTATTTATTTATTCATTCATTCATTCATTCATTCATTTATTCATGAGAGACACCGAGAGAGAGAGAGAGAGAGAGAGAGAGAGAGAGAGGCAGAGACACAGGCAGAGGGAGAAGCAGGCTTCACGCAGGGAGCCTGATGTGGGACTCGATCCAGGCACTCCAGGATCACACCCTGAGCCAATGTCAGGCACTAACCCGCTGAGCCACCCAGGAATCCCACTAATTAAATTTTTGAATTCCAATTCACTACAAGCATTAATATTTCCTGCAACATCATCTGTTGTAAATCTGTAAACAGCAAGAATTTTATAAATCATCCCTATTATTTCTGGAGTTTCTGGTAGCACAGTAGAAACAGACCAAGGACATTACATTCATTGAAAATATCTTATTAAAGAGACTTCCTTATATAATTAAAAAGTATATATTAATATTGTTTCCAAGATATCTCATTATGCACTGGGGCTGAAAACAGCGTACTAGCCACAAACACTTCATCTGCATCCCACCCATTTAAAAATCTTCAGTTGAACAATATGAAGTATATGATATTTACTTTTGAACTCAATAAACCAGACATTTTATATGTGTAAACTGTACTAATTTATTTCTGGTCTGTTTATGTGTTATGTGTTAATGTTATGTGTATAACACAAAATTTTAAATGAATCCAATAATATGCCTACCTGCATTATCAGAAAACAATGGAATAAGCTTTTATGGATTATTCACTCTATTTCGAGGGTCTTTTCTATTCCATAGCAGCACATTCCATCAATATTTGTTTATTCATATTATCATTTTCATGAATATACACAGCAGCAGGGGATTTTAACATTGCTTTCATTATCTAACAGTGAAGTATCAAAAGTTAAGTTTCTTGTCCAATAGGGCATGATTTGAAGAAGGGCTAAAGTCTTCTCAGACTTAAAAACTTGTTGGTATGTTCACAGGGAAATTTGTGGAGTGATTCAGGAATATGTCTTTTACTATCATTGAGATATAGAATTTGGTTACTGTCATCACTTGAAGTACTAAAAAACTGTCCATGATTTTAAAAGTCATTTGGCATAAAAACTGTCAGCCACACTGATTTCTCTATGCTGCTCAGCCTTTACCGCATCACTTTTTACCTGCATGTATGATTCATGATATATTCCTTATGCAAGATTCTGAGGTTTAGTTGGTTTGTTTATATTTACCTCTATGGGGTTTATAAAATTGTGCTTTTTTTTCCATCAATTTTCCCCACTTTATTTTGTTAGGCATTCAAGTGACCTTATGCTTCTAGGAAAATCTGACCTTTGGCTAGATCCAAGGGCATGAGTCCTGGTTAGATAAGTTCTGGTGCCTGTGATTGGTTTAAGAAGACTGGAGGGAAACCATTGTGGCTCTTATGGGAAAGGTTCATACACCATGCACAGAGTCCTGACCCATTTTAGGAGATGGTTATATGATGATGTGATAGGTGAAGTTACTGCACACATTTTGTGACCACAATTGGACAAGCCTAAGAGCAAAAGCCAATATTCTGAAGATGCTAGAGCAAAGATGGCCAGATTGAAAAGAATCTGAAGCTGTCATACTACCTGACCTCTGGATTTTTGGTTATCTGACATAAGAGGCTTGTGCATTATTTTCTTTACAGAGGAAGTATGTGGCACAGATGAAAACTAAGTCTTAACATTTTTTTGTCAATATTACTTTTCAAGATTCTAGCAGAGGGAAGTATACAGCAGAACGTACAGTTATCATTCAGGAAATTGCCATCATTATATGAATGAGAACAGAAGAGACTATTTTTAAGACCATCTCAATATGATAAAGCTAAACCTTTAGTGTAACTGATTCATGATACTTCCAAAGGAACTGTTTATATGCAGAGTATCGACTTAATGAAATGTTATTTTTTGTGTTTGTGTTAATGTGTATGTGTATGTTTATACTCATCTGAAACAAAAAGATGGTTAATAATGAAAAAAAATTAAATGTGTTTTTCCTAGGCATTTCTATCCTGGAAAGATTAAAGTAGGCTATAAATTTCCCCATTTTTCATGCATATCCCAGGGCTTAGTGTAGAAGCCTTTGAAGAGTGAAGAGGAGGGGAAGGAGAAAGGATGGAATAAAAGTTCATTTTGGAATCAGAAATTGATTAGTAAGAAGAGTGACTTTAAGCAATTCACTTTTGGAGAGACTGTCATATCCAATAACTTCCCACAGCTTCCTTCATGAACCTTATTTTTAGTTGAACTAGTAACATAGGAAACAATTAGACATCATCATCAACCTTATCATGCGTTAACACCAGTGCAAATTAACTCCTACCACTAAAAATACTCCTTCTCTCTGTCAAAATCTGTGAAGGGAATGACTTACTGCACTTAGAGCATAATTGTGTCTCCTTGACTGCATAAAGCTGACACATAAAAATCAATATTAATTAAAAAAGATCAAAATAAGAACTGCTATATTTTAAATTTTTCTGCTCAACACATCTATATTCTCTATTCTTCACCCTCTGGAAAGAAAAACAATACTTTTAATGTGAGAACAAAGCAAAAAAATGTATTTCAGAAGTCCATAATCATCATGTCCTACAGTAAGCATAAAATTTGACATCTTTTATCTTAAAAATTAATATATTTAAAAAATTCCACTGTTATTACACATTTATTTTAATGCAAAAGTAATGATGCACCATGTCCATCTGGTGGCTTTGCAAATGTGTGCCTCATGATACCTCTTTTCTTTCTATTTTTGTCTCCACTTCCTCATGTTATCTATCTTTCCACAGGGCACTGTCGACAAAGAAAATGTTAACAATCCTAGAAAAAGCTAGCACTGCTGAGATTATTTACTCTAGCACCCTAACACTAATCATTTCCAACAGGAAACATAGGGTTGGGGTCTCTTCTGCCCTTTCCTAGTCTGGGTTCCAGTTATGCCTCGAGGTCATCTATTAGACCTGTGACCCTAAGTGATGTGAAATATTTTATCAATATAAAAACTCACTCAAATAATTCTAGTTCTAACAAGCTGGTGTTCCTATGTAAATAAATATGAATTAGTTATATATTACTCAGAAAAGAAAAGTCAAAAAAAAAAGAAAAAAAAAGAAAAGAGAGAAGTAAAGGTGATCAATACATATTGATCATCTGGTTTAAGTAATTTTATAATTATCTGATTTCATTTTAATGATTTATGCTCAATGTATAAGAAAATGAAGTATAGTTTAAACCTTTTGCTAAATGTTCCAGAAAGAAAGAAATTTACCTTTGAGATTTAAAACATGTATGTATGTATATATATATATATACACACACATTAATATTGCATATTATTATATGTGTATATTATTGTATATGATATACATTATAGTATGCATTATAAACATAATATGCATATATCAATTTCTATCCTCAGGTTGTTACACATGGAGTACATGGGCTCTGCAGTCAGAATGGTTTGGTTTGGGTTAGAAACCCAAGCCTAGTAATCATAGGCAAATTACTTAATCCCAAAATCTCAGTGTTCTAATCTGTAAATGGCATAATAACAGTACTTATCTAATAGGTCTCTTGAGAAGGTTAAATGAGCGTATGGTAAATGGAAAATGCTATTATTAGGAATAATAATGTTGGTAGAATCTTAGATTCCCAGTCAATATAGACAATGGTTTCAGGAAATATTCTCTAAAACATTACTTATTTCTATCTTTTTACTCAAGGGGAGAAAATTTAATTTTCTGAGTTCAGTAAACCACCACAAGATCCCCTTATTAGCTAGTGGCATAGACTGGACAGGGGGAGGGACCTTGTTCAAGATCATTAGATTTTGCTTTAGCACATTTCAAAATCATAGCAGAAAAAGACAAAAACAAAACAAAACAGCATAAGACGGTGATTTCTAAAGTAATACTAATATTTTCTTATGGAAAGAGATGGCAAACACAATTAGAACATTTAAATATCCTTAAAAGGGGTATGTTTCCTCTTTTATGACAGAGTTTGCTTTACTTAGTGAGGTGATCTGGTATTTGAACTTGAGTTTAAGGGGTCTCTACCTCTTGTTTTTGCTGCTGTCATTTTGTACCATTTAAACTGAATGCCCTGGTTTCCTTCTAAAAATCAGTAAGCTATATATACTTGGAGTCACTGAAATTTGAAAATCGCATACTCTATTAGCAGAATTAATAAGGAGTTGCTAATAGGGGGAGGTAAATCTAAGCGACTGGTCAGCATTTTTTGTCAGAAAATATTTCAAATTAGACCATTTCTTGGTTCAGTAGTTTAAGTTAGCTGAAAAATGCGGAAGTGAAGTTAGAGCAATTTCTGAAAAGGGAGGATAACATTTCCTGAGCATTAAATATATACGAGATTTAATGCCAAGCATTTTCCATACCAATTCCTTTTTCTGAAAACACAATAAGAAAGGCAAATTGTAGATGAAAAAAAAAAAAAAGCTGGATTAGGAGTTCATTTGACAAATGACAAAGACATTAAAAAAATCTGAACCCTGTCTGATTCAACTGTCACATGATCTTTAAAAAGTTCACTTTCAGACCCTTCTTTTGCCTGTGTCCTTATTGAAAACCCTAAAATTCTTTTTGTGTTAGTTACTAATCTACCTTGAACAAGAGTGAGAAATAACTACTTTATAGTGAGTTTTAGTCAACAGCAAAACATTTGATAGCAAATTTCCAGGGATTTACACCTTTATAAGAAAATACAGGTTAATGGAAACAGAAACAATTCTTTCTCTCACATAAATGTCATGTACTCACTAGTCCTGGACCCAATTTTAACTTAAGATTGCCCTTATTCCAGAGCCAATACAAAACTGGAATTTTTATAGACACTATAACTGTGAGGGGTTGGTATTGTCATGCACACTGAGCCTTTTCTTCTACAAGTAATTTGTTTTCACATCTTTTGAGAACATTTGTGCACCATTCAAAACCTGAAGTACACAATTTAGAAGACAGTACTTATAAAATGTAAGCTGTTTTTATAGTCAGAAGAACTATATAATATCTCTGTACTATAAAAACAATAATGATATAGGTGCTATTGTAGTTTCTAGTACTTGGATTAGAGCAGAATAGCATTTAATAATGAATCTAGGAAGATAATATTTATAAAACAAGAAATCTGCAATCTGGAAAGAAAAAAAAAGTATGAACACCATTTATAAGCACAGGAAACCCTGGAGACTTTTCTTACAGGTGCTCATATCCTTAAATAGGAATAACCAAAAAGTTACATTAGGAAATATTTCATTTATAATAATAGTAACAATAATACTAGGAAACAACATTATTAATAATCACAGATATTTTTGTTGAGACGTGTTAAATCTAAAGCATTATGTTTACCACTTGCCATACATCTCTACTGACATTGTAAAACCTGTTTTCCCCATTTTACAGGAGGAAATTAAGGTATAGACTAGTTAAATGATTTCCTTAAAGTGAAATCCAAGTAGAGAGATGTTACCTGTTTAATTGTCTTGCTCTGAGCTTTAGATTATAAATAAATATTCATAAAAGTATGATTTAGGTTATGAAACTGAAAAAGTGCTTTCCTTTTCTTACAAACCAATACATGCTTAGCAAAGAATGTTAAAAGCAGCATGAATAGTGCAGGATAAAATGAATTTGCTATGAAAATTATAGCAATAAAAACACACAAAGGAATTTTTCCTGAGTCAATGAGGTTTAACTAAATCATAATTTTCTGACCGAATCGCTTGCTATTTCTCTATCCATTGCTTCATGCTTCATGCATCACATCCTGTCCTATAAATGAAAAGTAAATATGGGCAGGCAGGCAGTACCCAATTGAATGTGTGGCTATAAGGCATGCAGCATCCTGGTTAATTAGAAGGCTTCAGGATCCAGCCAGCATAGCGGAATCCTAGCTCCATCACAGGCGAGGTATGCAACTTTGGGCAAGATACTCCCTCTAACTCTCTGCTACTCGTCCATAAAATGAAATTGATAATGGTATCTACATAAAACTGGTATTACTTTACTAGGATTAAATAAGATAATACAAGCGAAGAGCCAACACAGTACATGGCCCATGGTAAGTGCACAGTAAATCACAGATACTTTATATGTATGGCCGCCCCTCTGGGATTCAAAAGGAACTGCCTTAACTTTTTCCTCCACATATGCCACTGCTAAGTGCCTTCTATTTCTTTCATTTACTTTCCTTCATTTTTCCCTTTCCATTAAGGAACTTAAATCTAACTTGAACATGGCCTTCCTATTTCTATCTTGGCATAGGCTATAAGGTCTGAATTCACCACAGGGTTCATAGATGGTGGTGGGAAGCATGGTAGTAAGAAACACTTAGGCAGGAAGACAGACTCCTTCCTCCATCTCATGGACAAAGGCTGGCCCTGCTCAGATCGTAGGAGCATCCAGCAGTGACTTGAAGCTAGGGAATCCCATTCCCATTTCTGAGTTATGATTTTTTTTTTCCTGGCAAAGTTATATTTCTAAATCGGCTTCACCATAGGGGTGCCTGGATGGCTCAGTTGAAGCGTCTGACTCTTGATTTTGGCTCAGGTCATGACCTTCAGGTCACAAGATCCAAGTCAGGCTCCAAAGATCTCTCTCTTCTCTGCCTCTGCCCGACCCCTTTCTCTCTCTAAAATAAGTAAATATATTATATATACATATATATATATATATATATCAACTTAGCCACAGAAAAATTGATATTCAAAGTTGCAAAGTTCTATGGTTGTTGTAGAATACTAACTGCCTTAGGGACATTAAGGGTTAAGGAGGCTTCCAAGAGATCACTGGCCTGAAGAACAAAAGACAAAGTATGCTATTGCATCAGTGAAAAAAATGATGAGTTTCAAGCAACCAGCTCACATAATCACTTTGAAACAAGCCACTCAGACTGGGGGCTGGCTTTCCTTTTTCTGTTATTGTTGGCTGGGTCTTCACTGGTTACTAAAGGGTTGCTATGCCTTATCTCTCTTATCAGACGCTCTTACTGCTCAGTCCTGGAATTAGAGTACATTTCAAGGGCAGAAGCATATTCTCTACATCTACAGTATCTGCAATGAGAACGTCTAGAAATGAAAAAGACCATTTTAAGAGCTAATCAATAATCCTGTTGTGGAAGATAGATGAAGGCAGTGGGTTGGAAGCAGAATTAAAAAAAAAAAAAAGAAAGAAAAAGAAAAAAAGAGATATGGGGAACAGCTGAACACTCCATAGTTGGCTTCCTTAATCCATTTGAGGTGGCCAGAGACTGCTCATACTTCTTTGAGAACAAGGAGAGTGAACCCCAGGAAAGGTATTCATATATACAAATAAACCTAACCAATAGATTTCCCTTATATGCTTTGTGTTTCAGAACAGACTATTTAGATTAAGAAAGACAGAGACTGGCATTAGAGCATATAGCTTTGATACACACTCTTATGCAGTAGGTCATTTATGCTGCACATGAATCGGAAAAAGATGACCATAGCTCAGAAGTGGCTTTGTACTCAGACCACTGACTTCTAGTTAGTTTTTCTGAAGAACCTTTTGCCTGGTGCTGAGTTTACTTGGTACATTCTTGGTGACTGGGACAGGAGTTGGGAGGATAAGGCAAATGGGAGGGCAGGAAGGGAAGAGAGGATGCATCATTACCTCTGCTATGACCACCAATGGTCTTGTTTTTTGAGCTGTAGCTACTATGCGCCAGGCATACTAATGATTTCATAAGCATCATCTCACCTAATTTTCAAAATAACATAATCAAATAGGCATTGTTCCCCCTGACATATGAAGAAATAGAGGTTTGGTAGGGGTCGGTGGATTGTCAGAGATCACATATCTAGTAAGTAATGCGATGGAGACTGGAACCAATGTTTCTCTGATTCGAATGGCATCCCATTCCAGCCCTCTGTAACGATGTCACCCAACTACCCCCGAAAATATCTTACGCCTCTTTTAGCACACTGTGCAGCTTGGATGAGTTTAAATGGCAATTGTGATTATGCATCACTGCATTGCTAATATCTCTATGAATAAAAGTCTACTTGATTTTCATTTAACCTCAAAAGAATCTGATTACCAAATAACCATTGAAGAATTATTGGCAATTATGTTCTGTAATTATGGCTCCTGTTAATGTCATTAGTGTGCAGCCTTTCATATTTAGTCCTATTAATTAATCCCTGTAAGCACAGAAAGTTATAATCAATACAACAAAGACTCCATGGTAAATTATAAATAATCCCCAAATCCCTCAGACAGTTTTCAAGGCTCTTTCTGTTTCTTTGGTTAGGACACATTTAGTTTGGGGGCTGGAAGTTCCTCTGGGTGAGGAACTGATAGCTCCTCACCCAGAATCACCTATCTCACTAATGTACCTAATTAGGCTAATGCTTAAAATTGGAGTCCCAACTGCCACTGACAACTATAAATTCCTGTAGGGCAATAGGAATAATTAACACTTGAGTCAAGAGATCCCCCAAATCAGATATACAACTTCGCAATTCTCTGAGCAATATATTGCCTCAGATAACACCTATTGTCAGTGAACGTCTGGATTCAGTTTTGTAGAACCTGAATACAGCAAGTGTGTCTAATCTTGAAAGTCCAACAAAGAAAGATTCCTGATGGCTCAATCTCATAGAAAAGCAAAATGAACAAGCACACTGACAGTGATGCCAGAAATGAATCCTTTATGGAAAACTGATCTCTGATTCTTGTGTTTTGAAAACCTCCCAATCCATCCTCAGATTTTCTTCCACAAATTTTATTGAAGATCCACATCAGTACACGGCGGATTTTTAAAATGGTCATATTTATATATTTATCTAAGAAAACTATATAATAGTTGTCCAAAGACACAACATGCTCCCTCAGAGGTGATCCATTTCAAGATGTGTCATGATAATCCAGTTGGCATCATTGATAACTAAACTAGTCGGCTTCTGAGGCACTGATCTACGTTAGAGAGTCTAGAATTCCATGAATCTCAGTATTTTTGCTACATTGGAAAAAGGTCAGAACCTATTCCCTCTTGGCATCCCACATCCTTTCCTGATTCCATTCCTGTATTGGATGATTTCCCAGGAATTAGTGCATAACCCTCAGCAGCTGCCTGGTCTCAGAAACAATTCAGGAGAAAGAAACTGAGGCTCAGAAAAAATGAAACTCTATCAAAGCATCATTGCATCAGTAATGATAACAAGGAACATGGTCCTTTTTAAATAATTCAAAAAGAAATACTATGACATTTTTAGACTGCAATCCATAAATTGGTTTCTTTAGATAAATAATTGTTACTAGCAATTTAGAAAAATTAGTTTGTAAAATTATAATATTTAAGATGTGGAAATAACTTTAAAGGGCACCTGAAGCCAACCTTCCACTTCACAAATGAGGGAGCTGAGATTCAGAAAATGTAAGCAAATTGTGCAAGGTGACCCAGTAGAATGATGGTTAAAATGTGACTGGAACTGAGACATCTTAACCACATTACCTGCCACCACTCTCAAACTAAATAGTTCCATTTTTAAAAGTTTATTAAGAGAGGGGGCACCTGGGTGGCTCAGTGGTTGAGTGTCTGCCTTTGGCTCAGGTTGTGATACAAGGTCCTGGGATCAAGTCCTGCACTGGGCTCCCTGTGGGGAGCCTGCTTCTCCTTCTCCTTCTGCCTATGCATCTGTCTCTCTCTCTGTGTATCTCATGAATAATTAAATAAAATCTTTAAAAAATAAAAGTTTATAAAAGAATGAAAATAAGTACAATATTAGATTTATGATTTTATTTATTTTTTATTTTTTTATTTTTATTTTTTTTTAGATTTATGATTTTAAAAGGCTAGATTCCATCATAACATCACAACACAGTCATCATTAACAGATTTTCCCTCCTATTAATATGCAGAATTAAGGTTAGAGTACACACTTGGAGTGTTACCTAAAATGCCACCCACACATGTGGACAGGAAATCTTACCAGGTAATGAAATCAGCATTTTAACATCAGTCTCATACAAACTAAAATAATAATGATGATGATGATGATGATGATGATGATGATGGTGATGATTATATGATGATAGGTGATAATGGCAGGAAGATGTACTATTTTTTGGCAGAACTTGTTACATAATATTGAGAGTCCTTATTTAATCTGCAGTCATTTTTTAAAAATCCATTGCTAGTGGCTTCCAGTCTTTTACTTTTTTTTTTTTTTTTGGTATTGGTTACCATTAATTTTTTAAAAAATCACATCAAACCTGATTACTCTTTTCTTATAAGTAGCTCACTAGATGTTGAGAGACAGAGGAAAGAGGCTAAGGAAGGGAAGGGAGGTAACACCAAAACATCTCTTCCAGGCTCAGCAGGGTTATTCTAGCAACACCACCAAAATTCCTGTACTAGTAGTTCCTTAACCACCATCAAAGCACCTACACAAGTGAGACAGTCTAAGTGAGTGTAGATCTCCTTAAAATTAAAAACAATCCTCAAAATTATAGTTTCGAAGGAAATAAAAAAATGTTCAGAATGTCGTCATACTCAACAACTATGCTTGTTAAAGCAAAATATGTAGAGGATGCATATTCCTTCATGTATAAGGCCATGTAATCAGCCCTTTCTCTGTTACACTTACTCTTTTTTAATAGGTTGCTACACAGCAAGAACAAATTTTGAGAAAATAAGACAAAACAATACATTCTGATTTAGAAGGGAATGGAACAGAGAGTTGACAGTGGCCCAGGTAGTACCTAAGGTCTACCTGAAGGATCTACCTAAGGTCTACTTGAAAGATGGGTGACATGTGCAAAGCTGAACCTGCAATGGCCACACAGTTAATGTTTCTTATGAACTGTATAATCACATTAATGACATTAATAGAACTATTCTCATAGTTTGAGTAAATAAGAGCTTACTAGCTGAACAGTGAGTCTATTAGACACTATCATACACATCGGTGATTGTGAACAGGTAAGTACATTTATGCTTTCCTTTAAAGGTAGGACCAAGTTAGCAAACTACATTCTCTTAAAGAGAGGAAGAATTCTCTTGGGCCTGATTCCATCTTCCCCCAGAGGAGGGCTTGTACAGACACCAGGGAAAAGAAACTTCCAAGCAATGGCAGCAGAACCCAGCTGTGTGTGTAAGTTAAACTATCTTGCATGGGAATGAACAAATCTCCCTGGCAAGCATGCAGAGGCTGCAATTCTCAGAGTAGAAACAGGATCCAACCCACATAACACCTTTTGTAGATACAAGGCTTGGATCAGCACATGGCCGGTACTCCGTGAATGGGCAAAGGGATGGAAAGGTATGCACAGTCCTCAGCTTTAAAGAGGTTTCTAGCATGATAGAGTAGAAGTATCTCTGTTCAGCTTTCTAATAGCTGACATGTCCTTGGCCAGGCAGGAGAGAGACAAATAATCATACAATTAGATGAGACATTTTTCAGACAAAACCTGAACTTAGAACGTGACTCACTTAAGCAAAACTTTCCACAGGTGTCACATCTCCAGGATGCTTAAGAGTCCATCAGACCAACACTGGAAAACGTAGGGCTAAAGTCTCCCACACGGTGTATCACCCAGCGTGGTGCCAGGCAAATAGTAAGAACCAGGAAACAGTTACTGAATTGAAATTAAACCTTATGTGCCCACTTCAGAATAGCTATCCTGAGCACAGAATTTCTTAACATGCTAGTTTATATATAGCTTGTTAAAAATGTTGATTCAGACTCAAACAACCCCTCTAAGCATTGTTAGTTTTAATCCAACTGAACTATTTTAAAATCAGCCAAGGAAATAAATTCAGATAAACAAACAGGTGAAAGAGCCTCTAAATCCTCAAGAAACAACAATTCTTTGGCCTGTCTATCATCTCCATTTGTACAATTATTTCTTTCCTCTAAGGTTCACAACACTTAGCCTTTTGAGGATATAAATACACCGCACAGGGTATTAACCTCTGCCAATGGAAATAAAACTATAATTGATTTGGTTCTGTGATTATTTAACATATAAACATGTGCTCATTGAGAAAAATGATGTCTGGACAACTGACATTGCATTTCTGCCAAATACCAAGCTGATGTTCATAAAATCTTACTGGAGAGCACCCAATGCTAACTATAGGATTTCAAAGTGCTGATTTGCAGAGATGAATCACAAAGCAATCTACATTGCGTGGCTAATCAGAATTCTCGTCCTTACCCATGCTCTGAAAAGAAGCCTAAATTTTTTATTTGGAAGCCACTCTGGAAAGCTTTCATTAATTTACATTTCAGAACAGATTTCTCCCCATTATGTGTATTCAACTAAAGGCCTATTAAACACAACACCATGATAAAAGTGAACAAATAGCAGGTTTTTCCAAGGCATCCATTTTATTTTATTCCAGAATCCAAAGGCATTGAAAATTCAGGGATGCTATAATATTTAAAATGTTTAGAAGACTAGAAAGAATTAGAAATAATTTAGTGATCTCTAAGCCTCTGCAATTTTTTGAACCATGTAAGACAAATTAGTCCATGTTCCTTAAAACTGCCCCCAAATTAAGGAATGTAATCATTGATAATTAGATGTTTTTAATTTAACTTAAAAGGCATCTTTACTTGGTATACTCCTCATAGAAATTCTATTTAACTGAATCCTATTACAGCATACATGGTTTATTTATTACACTTCATCTGAGGACAAATATATATGTCCCAAAAGTTGCATTATTTAATCTATGTATTAATTCGTTTGCTTAATAAGTTTATAGGTTTAATATTATTTGAACTTTGTGAAATATATGTGTTTTTCCCCCACCTTTAATATTTGGGGGAAATTTATTAGGGTTTTCAAGATAGCTAAGATTGTAGAGCAAAAATAAGATTTTTCAAGGTAGCTAAGGTTGTAGAGCAAAAATAAGATACAATAAAATAAGGCTGAGGTGGTATAATTCTCATTATTTTGTATCTATATAGGAGAGGACCAGGTTTTGAGGAAGTCGCAAATGGGAAGTAGACGTGTTGAGCATGTTGAACAGGGAAGGCTCCCAGCAAAAACAAACGAAATGCTGCACTGCCTCTCCATTACAGCCAACACAAAAGGAGAAAAGGAGATGACAGCATCATGGCAGTCTACAAATAACTAATCACTCCCATGCACATCTTGATTTTCAGTCCTGCCTAGCAGCAGAAGCTCAGGGACTCTGTCACTTGCTTACCCACCAGCTTCACATGATATACTGTAATTATTGGCAACATTATTATGACCACTTCCAGTTATCTTTTCCTACCTCTCTCCTGAATCTATTACAAGAAGAGACTGTGTAGACAGGGAAGGAAATAAATATCCAGACAGGGTAAAGTAGGCAAAACTGAATGTTTTCAGGAAACTTTGTAAGACTGATGAGGTAGGGGAATAGAAAGAATAAAATGATTATAACATGTTCCATGCATTCTGACAAGTTAATCCCTAAGTGGGAAAAATTTTTTTCAGCTGCAAATCTCTGAGTATAAAGTGTAACTGACAAGCCACAAACATAAATTAGTGAAACCAAAAGAAAGTCATTCGGTAGCTCATTATTTTACCATTTTCCACATTTCAATAAATTCATGATGACAAGTTGGGATTTAGAGGGAATTCCTAAAAGTATTAATGTATTGGTTTAATTGAAAAATAAAATAATATCACAGGAAAATAAGTGGTTTTGATAAACATACTAAATTCAGATGTACCATTAAAGGAAAATAGGTAGATGATCGTTCACTATTCATTTGAGATTTCTTAGATTATAAAAGTAAAAGAGCCTGTTCCCTTTAAAAGACAAAGGAAATGTCATTTAGTGGTTTGATAATCAGGCCAGTTTGTGAGTTCATTGATCTTCTGATTAGATATTGATCTCATTTCTAAGTGATTTTACTATTATAGTGTGATCTTAGTTTATCTTACTTAAATTTATTTTCTCCTATAATTTATTAATAATCAGTTTATTGCTAACAGCATTGTATCACATGCTTAAAAATCTTTTACAAGGGTAGATTGACTAGTAAGTTTTCTAACCACAATAAAATAATAAATGACTAGAAAAAAAATCTTATAGTAAATTTATAGGAGACTAAATTCAACATCCCACACTTATTAACACAAAGGGAAACAAAGAATCAACTGCTCCCCCCACAATCAGTCAACTCCTTGCCCTTGAAAATGTCACAATTTTCCATGTGTCATATAAAATGGCATGGGATATGAATTATCAGGAAAATTTCCTCCATTATCTATTTCACTTTGTAATATGAACACAGCCTGTATTTATAACCATAAATTCAGAGGGAAATGCTTAAAATATATATCAGGCTAGTGTAATCTAAGCATATTGCTTTCCTGTGGTTCCTTTTTAAGAGTGAATATCAAGATGTAGTCCACTGTGCCGAAAGCCTCTAGCTTTCCAAAAATTGAAAGCCTTCGCCAATAAATCACAACTGTTTTACCATATGCCTCTTTGTTCTGCCAAGCATTACCAGCCTGTTCTACTTTTAAGCAAATTTCATTATATTATAGCTCAGAGCAATGCTCATTAAAAAGTATTACTGAAAAATGTCAAGTTGTTTTTATATAGAAACTGGAATTTATTTTCTACTGAAAAGTCAGATATTTATTGAACACAAGGCATTTTTTAAAATGTTGATCTCATTTCACAAGTCACTTCGAAACCTGTCAGTCTCAATCTTGATTGTGTGGCTTCAAATTGCCACATGATGATTGTCTGAAGCCCTTTCTGTCTTGCACCAGTTAACTTTCACTAGTATCTCCTGTGTGTGCAGATCCACCATTACTTTTTTGGAACTGACCTCGCCTCGTTATCTGTGGAAAATCTCTTCCCTGTTTCTTCACACTCATATTCATCTTCTTGATCAATCTATTTTCAGAATAATGCCCCACTGAAGCCATATTTTAGGTGACTATAAACTTCATTACAGCCTATTTACTTTAGGGGGTATGAGACAGTCCAAACAAAAGCTAGACTAAAAAATCTCATCTCGGGGATCCCTGGGGGCTCAGCAGTTTGGCCCCTGCCTTCGGCCTAGGGCGTGATCCTGGAGTCCCGGATTGAGTCCCACGTCGGGCTCCCTGCATGGAGCCTGCTTCTCTCTCTGCCTGTGTCTCTGCCTCTCTCTCTTTCTCTGTGTCTCTCATGAATAAATACATAAAATCTTAAAAAAAATAAAAAAAAATAAAAAATCTCATCTCCCCCACTTTTAGATGAGTGACCCTCAATAAGCCACTTAACCTTTGGACTCTCAGCTTCCTCATTTGTAAAATGGGTGACTATATATCCTATCCTGCTTTTTGAGTCCAGTTTGTGAGCATGTAATTTGGGAATGCAACTTCAAACATTGGGTAACTGATTTACCACAAGCCAAACACAAAATGAGAGCTTCACTTTGAAGCTACACTCCTTCCTAAGGAACTATTTTTCTTTCTCTTCAGATAGCTGGGCTCCCTGGCTGTAATAGTTTGTGATTCAAGAATGACAGGATTAATCTTTATAGGTATTGTAACTAGGTTTAGCATTTGATTCTTTTTTTTTTTTAAGATTTATTTATTTATTCATGAGAGACAGACAGAGAGAGAGAGAGAGAGAGAGGCAGAGGGAGAAGCAGAGGGAGAAGCAGGCTCCCTGCAGGGAGTCCAATGCCAGACTGATCCCAGGACCTGGGGATCACCACCTGAGCTGAAGACAGAGGCTCAACTGCTCAGCCACCCAGGTGTCCCTCACACTTGATTCTAATACCAATGAAGGTTCACAAAATGGTAGGCTTAAAAAGGAAGAAGAGAAGAGAAGAGAAGAGAAGAGAAGAGAAGAGAAGAGAAGAGAAGAGAAGAGAAGAGAAGAGAAGAGAAGAGAAGAGAAGAGAAGAGAGAAGAGAAAGAAGAGGAGAAAGAAAAAAGAAAAGAAAAAAAGAAAAGAAAGAAAAGAAAAGAAAAGAAAAGAAAAGAAAAGAAAAGAAAAGAAAAGAAAGAAAAGAAAGAAAAAGCAAGCCACTCACCATTCCTGCTTTTCTGAGAAGAAAAAATGTTTCAATCCCCTGAGGAAAATCAGACATACTCAAACTGGGCAGCACTATATACATAAACTAACAACAACAATAAAAAGAATAATGATTACTAATCCAATTATTCTTGAATTCTAGGCCAAATCACTCTCTGAAGATTTCCAAGGCTTTCCAAAAATGAAGAGCCAGTCCTGGAGGGGACTGTGATCATGCTGGGAGGCTGCCTTTACTCTAACAAACATTTTTATGCAGCAAAACTAGGATAAAATTGAAATCAAGGTCATTTTTAATGTGAAAGACATGGCAAAAAGGTATCTAGAGGGACAGCAGGTGATGGAAGAGGAGTTGGATAAGAAAGAGCTGGCTTAATTTTATTTGCTTCAATGTTTATGAAGAGACAGAGCAGAACTGTGAGTTAGATGTCGGTAGAAAATCCTCAGGCTGTTCTTTGCACTTCCTTTTGTTACCATCTCTTTCCCTCCCACAGGGACCTTTCTCTAATATGGTCTTATTTCCTTAGCAATGAGAAAAAGGAGGTTGGTCAAATCATCCATCATGAGACTGTCAACCCTGTTCTCTAGGTATGGCTCACCCTAAAATGAAATTCTAAGTTTCCATCTCACAAATATAGGGATCACAGTAAAGCTGAGAGTAAAGCAATGCACAATCTGGATGCCAGTATAGAAATTATGGTTATTTAAGTAAATTGAACAGGATTTGCTTACAAAGAACTCAAACACAATGACAAAACAAACAGACAAAACCCACTAAGACTCCACTAGATGACTAAAAGTCACTTTCAACATTCTATTAAGTGATATTTATCAAGAACCTGAAAATGTTCATACCCTCTGTCCTATTAATTCACATCAGGAAATCTAAAGGAACATGGACAGTGTTGTTTGCACTGCAGAATTATTCAGAAAGGTAAAGCTTTGGAAACAATCTAAATAACCAACAATAATAACAAAAGGGTAATATTAATGCATTTATGTAAAGAATAGTTAATTAAAAAAAGGTTTTGGAATAGAAAAAAATATTCTGATATGTTAAAATTAACATAATCTCAAAAATTTTTGTTTATATTATACACATAAAAAGATTAGAACATAAAATCAAGACCAGCAGTATTGGACTTACAGATGCTTTTTTTACCTCCTATCCTCGAGCACTTTTTTCTAAGTTCCTAATAAAATCAATAAACATTATATCATACATATAACATATTCATGTTGGATATTTATCTGTCAAACCTGAAAGCCTAATCTTTAGCTGAAAGTCTTTGAAACATGGCTGTGTTCCTGTGACTGAAGAATGCTTTAAAGAGGAGAGTCCTGACATATTAATGCAAAAAACCTTGTATGTATGTATATATGAATGTATGCATGAATTTTTTTAAAGATTTATTTATTAATGAAAGAGAAAGAGAAAGAAAGAGACATAGCCAGAGGGAAAAGCAGGCTCCCTGTAGGGAGTTTGATGTGGGACTCAATCCCAGGACCCACGGGGTCATGACCTGAGCCAAAGGCAGACACTCAACCACTGAGCCACCCAAGTGCCCCCTTGCTTTTTTTTTTTTTTTTTCTTTAAAGGGATGGTTTTCTTGGTGACACTTCGAAGGTAGCTGAGTTAAACAGAAACAGTGACAGAATCAGTAAAACAAAGGTTATGGCACATACACAGACCAGTGTATAGAGGGGGCCATCTGTGGAAGAGACGACAATAAAGAGCACAGGAAAGACTATAGCAGGAAAAGGAACTCAAACTTTTGTTATTGATTTTGCAACCAGACAAAACCTGGCATGAGCCAATAACTTAATACTAAAGAAATAGAGACCAAGTCTTTAATTTCTCATCACACATACAGGACATCCCTTAAAAAATCTCTCAAGAAAGTACTTAATCACATATGGCTTAGTAGATAATACCTGAGTAGTATCAGTAATAGCTGAATATAGTCAGCTATGAATAGTCATACCGGGTAAACCTACCAGTTGTCTTGCCAGTAGAATGATGTCCATGCCCTGATGGTCTCTGAATGGGTGTGCCCATGAAAAAGGTGAAGACCACAAAACCAATAGCCTTCAAGAGAGGAGTTAGCATTTGATGTCTCAGCATTACCAACTGGATCCTCTTTCCAGTATCAGCCCATGAGATGTGCCACGCTCACAAGCAAAACAGGCAGCAAAAAGAATGGTGCTATTTTCATTCTCTAACATGAAGAAATCTATGTACTTCTAGAATGGAATGGACAGCTCTCTTATGCTGCTTTATTACAGAGATGTCTGTGGAGTCTGCAGCTGGAGGAGATTAGTGAGGTCCTTATCCATCGGAGAACTTCAAGTTTCTCTAAAACTAAAACAGGAAGCTAAAATAGTTGAAGCAACTCAGGACCAGATGCAACAATGCAAACATGTTGGATTTTCTTTTCTTTAATGCTTCATATAATTTCATGACAGAGCTGCAATTATGATGCTTAGAACTTCTGACCTTCATTTAATAGCTGACTCTCTGATGACCAAGATTAATTAGTTAAAAAACCAAAACTAGATGTTAATGAAAAGTAAAAGTTTATCCATCATGTAATGCAATGGAATTTTATTCTTTAAAGAGTGAGAAACAAATATTGATTATATCTTCCTTCTTATGAGCTATTTTAAAATAATCATTATTCTGCCCCTATTTCCCCACTCCAAAATGCATTAGGTTGGTGGTATTTTTTGCTGCTAATATGGTCTTCTTTCCTTTTGGGCACATACGTCGTGCAGACCAATTTCATGTTAGGAAATAAAAACTGTAAGAAAAAAACGTTTTAGAGCTCTCACTCATCTCACCAAACTAATCACAAAGTTATGCTTCCAAGACAGCCACATATAGGAGTGTGGTCTATTCCAACATGAGGATTCTTTCCAAGACAGTTTGGAGCTAATTTACCAGGCTGATTGATGACTGAAGTTTCATCCCATAAAATGATCGTAGCCTAAGGGAATGTATCACAAAGCTATGTTCAAGGGTTTATTAGAGTTATTTATTAGCACGAAGATTATTAGCAAACCCAAAATAAAAAAAAAATCATTGATTCTTGGCAAAAGCATAAGTACGAGAGCAATGGTGTGTATAGGTAGCATCTAAACCAGAAAATAGGGATCCCTGGGTGGTGCAGTGGTTTGGCGCCTGCCTTTGGCCCAGGGTACGATCCTGGGGGCCCGGGATCGAATCCCACGTGGGGCTCCCGGTGCATGGAGCCTGCTTCTCCCTCTGCCTGTGTCTCTGCCTCTCTCTCTCTCTCTCTGTGTGACTATCATAAATAAATAAAAATTTTAAAAAAGATAAACCAGAAAATACTTTTCAATTCTTATAATAAACAATGAAATATTGGGGGTAAACCACATATTGCCTATGTATGTATATTTCAAGGCAAGAATGAATGACACTCCTACAAATTCTTTTTCATCTATCTAAGAGTGGAATTTGTAAATCTCACAATGCATTCTGTGCAACATCCTGCTCAATAGCAAGAAGAGGCATTGATGGGAGCTTGGAGCTCAGAGTCTTCCAAAGCTCAGAGGTTGCACCATTAAAGATATGTTTTACATAGGCAATATGTCTTTTCAGCCTGGGCTTTTGGACAATTTACATATGTCAAAAACACTGGTATAAACCAAGACACGCTCCGTGAGTAATCAGACAACAATTTTGCTACCATCTTGGAATATGACTGGGAGAAGTTTCATTACTCTGCGTCTCAGTTCCTAGCTATACCATATAAGATAAGCACATAGTTGGGAAAAAAAAATCCAATGACATGGTGCATGAAAAAGTTCACCATAAAGGATGTGTTATGAAAGTGCATGATACAAGTTGTAAAAGGGCTAATGTATCAGAAACATCAGTAGACTTCAGAATGAGTCGTATAGTCTATTTTTGCTTCAATTAAAGAGATGAAGGTAAATATGCTTACGTTGTTTCACTCTGGAAAGCAGAGGTGGGAACCACTGCAGCCACGAGTTTTATTAATAAAATCTGGGCCCTTTCTCCACCAGTGATTAGCACTATCCATCTAACTGACCGAGGTTCTCTTTAATTAGTCAACAACTGATAAAGATTATCAGGGTGAAGATTACTCCTATCATATCTTGCACCAGCAGTTATTTGGAGGAAAAGCGTTCTCCACTTATCAAGTCTCAGGAAGCTGCCTCTAGGAGAATTACAGCTTCAGCACAAGCAGATCATAGACTCAGTTTACGCTTCAAGAAACTCTATTTAGTGGTGACTGCACATAGGTCATTTTTAAAAATCTCACTGCACACAGCCTGATCCTGTACTACTCAAACACGTCAATTGTTATGATTCATTATTCTTCAAAGGCCTCAAGTTGGTGTTCAATATTCCACTGGGAGCTTGGCAAATGGATCTGTCCCTTCATGAGTTATTAGGCAAGTTTCAACATGTCTTTTCATCAGCATGAGGGAGTCCAGAGAACCCAGCCTCTGTAAATTCAGAGAAAGGCCCTTGTATTTTACTACACATGGAAGGGGTGCTAGTCACACATTACTTGCTCCAACCATAGGCCTCTGCTCAGGCCCCTCTCCTCTTGGTTTCTTATGCTCTAGCAGTCAGATCTTAGGTACTCCCCAAGACCCAAGATCCCGTATCTTTTACAAAAACACTTCTAATGATGGAAGCCTCTCCGCCAGTGGACTTTACAGAGCATCTGTGTGGCATTGTTTCCCCATCAAACCACCTCTTCTTTGGTAGCTCCTTTCTTGTCAAAACACCATGTATCCAAATCATACGACTCTCACCTTCACATGCAGCCATTCAAAAAGGTCTCTGACAGTCCCTAAATATATCTCAGATCTCAACACTTCCCCCTCAAAACAAAAGAAGCCTGTTTCCATTAGAGCAGTGTTTTTCAACCATATGTCCATATGTAGGGGGGCTGATGGAGACATCAAATCTCCAGGACATCGTGTAGCATGGCTGCCTTACCTGGAGGTGCGATGCACGGTTCACAGACAGCACCCCTGGTTATTTATATTGTTCCAGGCTCTGGAATTTTACCTCACACGCAACATCCTCCCAACTGTTTTTTTCACCTTAAGTTCTATTCTCCTAACCATGACCTCCACCAACTAATAAATTCTCTACCTTGTTTGCTGAGTGATCTTAACACAAGCCTGATTCCGCCAGGCCCTTGTTAAACAAACCTTCAGTGTCTCCTCATTCTCTTGCAGGCTAAGTTCAAACTTCCCAGCAAGGTAGAGAAGGCTGCAACTTCTGTTCTGGCCTTTCCTAGCTTTCTAGCCCCTTCTTTTTTCATCCTATGCTCCCCTCCTCCTTCCCTAGTCCAGATCTTACCCCTCAGAATTACTTGGGGTTTTCTAAATGGCATCAGTCATTTCTTTAGAGCTTTTGCATAAGCTCTGTTTCCGACTGACTCGGGCTCTACTTTGTCTCACTAAATAGGCTACTTAGCTTCTTCAAGACCCTCTTCATTTATCACTTCCTCCTTGTGAACTCCTTTAACCTCAGAGAGCTTCTGAGCAGACTCTCCTCCTTTTCTTTAGCGTTAACATTACCATGATCCATATCGTAATATATCACACACTAATTACCCTAGCTCTGTCTCCATCTCCTTGGACTATCAGCTCTTTAAACCAAGGAAAGTGTCTCAGTTTTACTTTTCTCTTCTTTTCCTTTCTGATCCTTCCCTTTTCTTATTTTCTTTTCTTTCTTTTCTTTTCTTTCTTTCTTTCTTTCTTTCTTTCTTTCTTTCTTTCTTTCTTCCTATCATTCTATTTTTCATCTTTCCCTTTTTTTCTTTCCTTATGTTCTCAATTGTCTGGCACTAAAGGATGACTAAGCAAATAAATGGATGAGTGAATGATATGACAGTTCAAAAAGCTAGGAAAAAGTAAGTGGGACAGTACAGTGTAGTAGAAAGGTTTTGAAATTCACACTCAGCAGTTTTGTAAAACTGGACAAATCAAACTCTTTAGGGCCAGCTTCCCCAGTTTTATAATAAAATTAATAGTATCTTTATCTGTCTCTCTAGGTTTTTGTGAGAATAAACTAGTTTCTCTAGCTGAAAGCTATATGACGCTATTATCAATTAATCTCAACTAGTTACTTCATTTCCTGACTGTCCAAAACACTTTTTTGAACTATGAGTTTTCAAATTTAGGGTCAGAGAGAATTGGGATCAGGTCTGTTTACTAGTTTATCACTAATTACTTCTTATTTAATTTCTCTAGGCCTCAATTTTTTTTTAACTGTGAAATAATGATGACTATTTCATTGGTTCTTGTGGCTACTAAGTAGGATAAAACATATAAAGTATATGACATTAATAAGAGCTTAATTAATGGTTATTCTTCCTCCTCTCCCTTCGTATTATTATTGTTATTATTATTATTATTACATTAGGTACCAAATAAATACTTGATGCATTAAAATTAATGAACTGAAAACTTTTTTCTTTAATAAGCTGAAAACTTTTCATGCCTCAGAATGGAATTCCCAATTTAACTTCCTGGCCAGTGTGTAGCGAGAGAAAGAGAAGGGTCCCAACACTGAAAGATTATTTTTCTTCGAGCACATGTCAGAGTTCTCCACTTTTGTCTTGTAACTCTGCTGTTGAAGGTGATATTTCATCCTATGAAGTCAGTTATGAGATTTCCTATACAGGTAATGAAAAAGCCTATAACAGCTAGCGACCTGCCTTCCCTCCTGTTACCTCCACAGAATAATTTTGCCATAAAAAATAAAGGGGACATCTCCTTTTATTGAATTATGACAAATTTTCAACTGACTTATTCCTCTTGGAACTTAAGAGTGTCCTACTTTCCCCTCCAATGACACTCCCACTGAGATGACATGTGACACATCGCAGGGAAGCATTAGAACTAAAAGAAGGTTAAGGCTTTGCCACATCCATCAGCACTTCCTTTTGCTTAAGAACAAACATCACTCCCTCTTGTCTCCTTAGTCTATATCTCTTTGTTCTAAGGATCTTTTTATTCCACTGGCCAGGAAGAGATTTACAGGCAAAAGCCCATGTAGAGCAACAGGGACACCAGCATTCCCTCTCCCTTCCTCCTTTCCTCCCATCCATATATAGTTATTGAATATCTGCTATTTGTAGCTCTGAGAATACAATGCTAAGCAAATAAAGTCTCTGCCCCTAAAGAATTATGGGGAAACATAGCATAGAGCAGATGCATTGCTAAAAAAATTCCAGATTGAATAAATGGCGAGCAAAAATACTTTAAATGCAACAGTAAAACCTGATATCTAAAGCTGAGTCTTTAAGGTAAGTATTCTTTTTGGAGGCTGGCAATCATTTAGCAACTATTTCACTTCCAGCTACAGAGAAGTTAAAAATGAGTAACACATATGGAACATTTACTATGTACCTGGTATTTCTACCATTCCCTTTTCAGGTATTCTCACTTGATTGTCACTCATACACAAAAATTCCTATATGGTCATATGCTTATCATTATATCCATTTTACAGATGAGGAAATAGACTCAGAACAGTTAAGCAATTTGCCCAAAATTATGCTGTTAGCGGCTGCCCTTGGACCCAGGCATCCTGGCTGTGGAGAATATATCCATGGATATAGAAACTATGATACATTGTCTCCAAAGGTGTTTCAGAAAAATTCATTGCAAAAGTAAAGGAGTGGGTGTCATGAATCTGAAAATCAAACCACATCAACAGGACTCAGAGACACTAAATTGCCAAAATGCTCAAAGGCTTGATTTGCTAGTTTTTTTTTCTGTAAATAATAGAATTAAGTACTTTATTTCTTAAGGCAAGTATACCTGTAAGAGTTCCTGCTGCTAAAGATATTAATCATGTATTTGTAGAATTTGCAGAGAAACTTTCCTCAATGTTCAACTATCTACAAACTGCTGTTGTTATAGTTGTTTGTAAACAAAGAAAACATCTGGTCATTCCTGCCTCATCTTGTCTCAGGTTGATATTTGCAGGGGAAGAAAGAGATATCAGACCAGCTACTGTGAAAACGACTCTGACCAACCAAGAGATAAGTTCTTTACATGAAAGCAATTTAATTACCTTGTAAGACATCTGAGGCACAATACTTAATTTCAGAGGGAAAGAAAGGGCTTTCTTTCCTTCTCTTATTCTAGTAGACTTTACCACATTTTCCTGTGTCTATAACCCTAACTGTTCACATTACAAGAAAAGCTTCCTAATTTTTCTGAAATGTAAACACAATTCTACTGATCCATCATCTTGTAAATTCTGTCTTAGAAAAGGGAAGAGACTTCTCTTAGACAAGAGCTAGTCAAGTCTAAGTTGTCACCAGGAAAGGAAAAGTATCTCTTTCTAGGTGTTTGCCTATTTTTCCTCACTTCTCCCTGTTTTTTTGTCATCACCACCCAGAGAAAAAGGAAGGGAGAGGAAGTTCTGCCAAACATTGCTGTAGTATCAACTGAAGGCTAGCGAGGTGTGCACATGCCAGCAGGAGAGGGGGACTAAATAGAGTATGCTATAGGATATCAAACGCAATTATGATCAAGGGTTCTAGATAGTCAACAGAGCCAGGAGGGGTAGAAAGTCCAGCATTACTAGACACCTAGCAATATACTCATTAGTGAAAGTCATACCTAAGTGAAACAAAGAGTACCTGGGAGATCTATCTAAAGGAATGAATCAAGATTTCTATCCATACTAAGCCATTTCAAAGATAGGAAAACTATTTAAAAATATTTAAGTTAAAATTAACAAAATATTTAGAATTCAATAACTAGATGGATGACTTCTGATTCTGACTCTCATGAGAATTTGGACAAATATGTCAGTTAATTTCAAGGAGCCCCACATGGTAAAGGCAGTTGCCCAGGGAATTTGCTAAGGTCCTGCTTCATCAAACTTAGAGATGACACAGTTATCATAGCTGTGGGGGAAAAATACATGGCCATTATGGGAGTGTATCTTAAATACCAAAGTTAAAAATGTCTTAGGATATTATCTATCTATCTATTTATCTGGTTTATCATGATATTATATATCATGATACTATAATTTTTATGTCTTTTCCCTCTAACTAGATTGTAAACTTGACTGCAGAATGGATTCATTAAATTTAAATCTAAAGTGCCCAGTATTTGTTGTATATTATACGTATTTTTCATAAATGCTTACCAAATAAATCTGTCCTAAATGTTTATTTGGCAGAGAGAATTTCTATCAGACAACTCAATGAACATTAATCTGGTGACTACCAGATTTCTGGCACTGTGCTAAGGCAGTGGGGATGCAGGTATGGACAGAAAATAGTTCCTGCCCTTGAGAAGGTCACAGTCTAGTAGATGAGAACATCTGTGAATGTACTATATACAATGTAGTACATACAATGCTATGGTAAATATCTTTGCTAAACAAATATTCCTTTAAAATGAGTTAACTCCCTGAATAACACATTCACATTTCTGTATGCTGAGTTTGTTTGAATTTACCTATGCAATGTAATTTACATTACTAATGCATTTTAACTCTGGGCCATACATGTAATACAAATAAGGACAAACAATTAATTTTTTTTATTATAAACATGCCTAAATATATAGCTGTACACTAAAGAGACACCAGAAGAATTCAGATTTTTGATTATGAGTGCTAAATAACCCTGATTTATAATTTATTATAATCTCCATTTGCCCATATAAAGACAAATAATAAAAACACTAACTGTATTTCTAATTCCAGACAGGATTTTGGCCCTGAATTCCTGCCCAGGACTGGTAACTATGCATTTTTGCAAATGTGCAGCCAATTCCTTTTCTCATGAATGTGATGTGTTTCTTCATGGCTGATACAAAAGAAGAAATGTTAGGATTGTTGTTGAAGATTCCCTGCAGTGGAAGACATATGTAAAATGTTCTATTGAAAAGGGTACTAAAAAAAAAAAAAAGGAAAAGGGTACTAAACTCTGAGATAAGGAGATACAGATACTAGTTGAAAGTGAGTATTACTAAAATATGGCTTCAGACAGGAACCAAGCGTATTTAGGCTTCTGTTTCTTTCTTTATAGCAGGAAAGCATCTGAGTAGGAAGTCTCTAATGTCACTGCTAGCTCTAGGTCTGCAGGATTTAGTGATGAGCAGTAACCTCAGAGAAGATTTTATGTGCAAGAGATGGTTGGTTGCAGCTGGGTCACTGACAATCTCCATGCGGGAATTCACACTCCGAATGAGACTCTTACATATTGATAGTTCACAGCTCCCTCATCTTCACACCCTATATGCACTCCCTTGTCAAATTCCCAAAATGCATTTTGATTCAGGAACATCAGCTGGTAAAGCAACAGCCCCCCAAACAACAGCACATTCACAGATAGCCTGAGCTTGAAAACCAAACTTTTCTTCAAATTTTTAAAGACACAGTCTCAGCTTAAGTCAACTTCCTAAAGAATAAAGCAGGTGGCAAGTGTTAACACTTCATGTTTTCCTAAAAATTGAGTAGAGAAAAAAAAATGTAAATCCGTTCCTTCACATCAATTTATGAGGCTTTGGCAATGCTGGGGGAATGAAGCTATTGCTTCTGAATTCTGCCTAAGAGAATCCACCTTTTTCCTCACCACTACTAGATTACCTGTTTTTAGACAGCACCAAAGGTATCTTTTCCAACGCCAGAGGGCAGCCCTTAAAAAAATCTGCAGTTAAGCCACAGTAGGCCAAACCAAGCCTGTAGGATCACAGATGGGTTAGTCAACTCAATCACAAGCATTCCCCTAATTTCCAGCAAGGAAACCTGCTGTCTCTCTAATGCACTGGTATCATTCCCCTGGGGCAAGGTCTCATTTCTCTGGGTGTCTTATTCATAGAAATATTATACTTTTTGGTAAATGCAAACGTAGGATAATTTTTTTTCAGTCAAAAGCAATTCACAGAGTGGTTTGTTTAAAAGAGAAGGAGTGAGAAATCACTTTCTCCACATTTATTTTCCCAAGGTTTTTCACTCCTTTGCAGAATGAGATTCCAGCTTTGAGAGATATTAAGAAACCAGTAACCACGGGACCCGTTGCCTGGAAACAGCCTGATTACAACCAACTCACTCAGCTACAAGGAAATTTTACCCGATCCTTTAGGACCATTTGTCAAGCCTTATTATGATGATAAAGAAAATTTATACTTTCGTAAAGCCTTCAAAAATTATTGCCATGAAACTCTGCAAAATCTGGGAATCTGCTTTGGGGAAAAAAATGGGAAATTAACGTGACCATACAGTGTCAAAAACTGACAGCCTAGACAAAATAAAGAAAAATTAGTTCAGGACCATGCACAGAATTCAAAAATCAAAAATCCAAATCCAGTGCTGAACAAATAATGTCTGGGAATTGTACTGTCTGCCAGGGGGGTTAGAAGCCAAGGCAGCCAGAAAGTCACTAATAAAGGTCATTTGTATTCTGTAGCAGCGCGGCTTAACTTGTACTTCCTTGTATCTCCAATGGGGAACTTTCAATTAGATGCTGCCATTAACAGCTGCTTTGAAACATACACCAGTTGGGCCTGTTGTGCCCTGACAGGTGGACAAGATTTGTCAGGAAAAGAACATGATATAAACATTGCGGAAGTTTAGTAAGTCTAAGAATGTGTATACAATTTTTTAAAACAATAATCATCTCAGAAAATAGGACCCGTTTTTTTTTTTGTTTTTTTTTTTTACTTTAGAGGAATAGTTTTTTTTTTTAATATTTATTTATTTACGAGAGAGAGAGAGCACACAAGCACAAGCAAGGGGAGAGGTAGAAGGAGAGGGAGAAGCAGACTCCCTTCTGAGCAAGGGAGCCTGATGGTGGGCTCGACCCCAGAACCCTGGGATCATAACTTGAGCGAAAGGCAGGCACTCAACCAATCGAGTCACTCAGCTGCCCTGAGAAGGAAGAATTTTTTACAAACATATGAATGTGTGTATATATGTCTGCATGTATGTGCATATATACATCTGTGTGTAGAAAGAATTTTTTTCTTTCAAACATAGTATGAGTTACAAAGATGCATTGGTGAATCCTGGCTCCACTAAATGATTTCTCCTGCCATCTATCCATTCAGTTGCATTAGACTTGGATACATCTCACAGGGTAGCTCAGATATGACCTGGGACTCCTCTTAATACGGGCTTTGCCATTGCTTGGATTTATGATTAATTTCTAGATACATCTATTATATTCTGGCTGGTGATTAGAGATGCATAGTTCAGTGAAACTCAGCTATCAGCATTTTGAATTAATTTTTTTAATCTCGGTTATAGAAAATGAATTCAGTCTATTAACTGTAGGTAAATGTTCAATACTCTAGAGCAGCAGAGATTTGTGGAGAATGAAGTTCAGAGGCTCCTGTGATACGTATAACTTCCAAAAACAGGAAGGCCACCTGTAAATGCTATCTCGACTCTTTGTGCTCTTTAAACCCTATCCGAGCAAGACACAAGAATGTGATTTTCCACTTACAATGCCTAATTTGTCCTGACTCATTCTTGGTCATTGGTTGAGTTTCCCATAACTCAAAAGCCATCCCTTAAATACAGACTGATACACATATAGTGAAAAATTCTCTGGTACACAACCAGCTGGCCCAAGGAGGAAAGAATAGTCTGTGAAGTTAAATGCACCTGCATTGTGGCACTGTGGCTTCTCTGTCAGGTATGGCATGAGGAGGTTAAACTCAGTGTCCTACAAACAGGGATCTCATGCTGCCAAATAAAGTGCATTTACTTGACAATATGAGAATAACACTTTCTTTTCGTGCTCTGTTTTTGACAAAAAATTATTAGTGAAAGTACTACATCTTAGTAACAAGCTACGGTACAACTACTTCACCTACTTCACTTCCTTTACCCATATAAGAATATTTCTTATTTCTGTATTATAGTAATTCGAATTTTACATTTCAATCCTTCTTATCACCATTATGGTTAGCATCATCTCCTAATCCATAATCTCCGGAAAAACTTACTCTCCTTATTCAACTCCTTCAAATTTTGCCCAAAGGATCTCTATTCAGGTCTTATATTTTGCTTTGTACTTTAATTTGTAACTCTTAACACTTATTATTAGTTTCTAATGAGACACAGAAAGGCTATAGGGAGTTAAATGTTTTCACAGGCAAACCTGTATTCCTCTCCTTTTTCAGGGGAGGGAAAAGGATAGAAACAGAAGCTGCCAGATAGAAGGCCTGAAATAAATGACCTGCACCACCCATAGCTGAATTCACCTCTTCTTCCAGAATGTTTCATAAGAGAGAATCAATAAAAGCTGAATCTGAAACATCGGTGCAGTGTAGTAGCTAAGCTCAGTGAGCTCCCAAGCTAATCCTGTGTTCTCAGAAGCTGTAAGTGCAAATCCCTTCACCTTTGTTCAGGGGGATGAGCTCACTACATAAATTGGCCTGTTTTTTGACCTCAAATTCCAGGTGGGACAGGGTTGGGGGTGGCAGAAGCAATGAGAGGGAGGATTTCCAGGCCATTTGTTCTAAACTGAGGTACTTTGGCAGAAGGAAGGACAAGGTCGAGTTTCCATGGCCCTGAGCTGAGTCACACAGCTGGAGTCACACTCTGCTCGACACAAATGTCTTTTGCTCACCCACAAGCAACACAAAGACTGCAAAGAACACTGCCAAAGAACAAGCCAAGTGCCAGTGGCCGTTCTCATTATCTAGGCTACCTAATAAGGTAACCCCATACAACCTGCCTACTAAATTAACATTCATCGCAATTTTTCTTTTTTTTTTATGCTATTGATTAATATATTCATTAAATAAGAATGAAGACCAAAATCGTTGCAAATAGTATGAGGGTCAGTATTTTTAATTATACAGAATTAAAAAAATATATGTAATGTTTGTTCTTTTTAATGATTCTGTTGCCTTAGGGAAAAATACTCATTGGAATATTTAAATTTCATCATCATCCCCACAAAAGCATCTATTTAAAAGAGAGAGAGAAATATTAAGCTTGCTAAAAAGCCCCTAAATATCTGCACTTAAGTGAAATAAGTAGTTGGAAGCATAAAATTAAACACATTTTAGATGGGTTGATTTTTGGACATTTAATACAGCTGAATAATATGACTGTCATCTTATTTCAATTTCTTTAACCTTGTAGAACTCTCTGAAGTAGCACTAAACAATAAATACTGCATGCATGTCACACAAAAACGTAAATGTTTATATTTAAGGCTCTATTTTAGCTGATTGTATATTTCCCTTGAAAGTAATTTTTTAATAAAATAATGCTCAAGTAATTTCTACTACATGTATGGCATATGTTACTCAAAAATTAAATATCATGAAGGAAATTGTAATTACTTCAAAATGGTATATAATCAACTGATTAGAGCCATGCATTTAATATGTGTTTTGTAATTCCAGCTTTTATAAGAATCTTGGCTTGGAAAATCAAACCATTAAACTGCAATGGAGCCCTGATGACTCAAGTCCTTGTTCCTGATGAAAGCATCCAGACAGTTTGAATGTATCACTTGCTTCTCATCCATAAATAGTTTCTTACCATTTATGAAATCCTTGTTATGATGTCAGCTATTATATAGCATATTTTCTTCTATCTTTAATCACCAATGAAATTTCTAAACTACCTAATGCTGTCTAAACTAAAACAAGCAAATAAAAGCAAAAGTACAAAATAACAAGCACAACTTGATACATTTACTCATGCCTGTTGATTACATATTTTTCTTCTCTTGCTTTGTCTTCACTATTAGTATAAAAATTTCTAAGTGCAAGAATGTTGCCTCCTCATTCCTTACCCCATCCTCAGCTGTAGCATAAATAAAATAAAATAAAATAAAATAAAATATAAACAGACAATATAATTTGCCTCATTATAGCTCCAAGATGGTCTGATTTCCTGTGTGGTAAAATGTTTCCACTTCCTCATTTCAAACTCCACCCAAGCCAATTGGTAATATAGTCTAGAGAGTCCGTTAATACAAGCATCCCAGATGAATAGGATTCTCAAACAATGACAGAGAGAATAGTTCTTTATCCTGTGAGGTCCCAGAGGACAACCAAAATCTCAGCAATACTGTATTTCTTTTGCTGCTGTGCCATTCTAACAATTTTTTCTCCTCTGAGATAATCTCATCCTATCCTTTGATTTGTATTTCTAAACCACCTGATGAATTTAGATTCTATAAAGATTTCCTCCAACTCTTATGTCCTATTGTGATCTGAAAAACTATTGTTAACAATGACATGTTAGAGTTGTTGTCATTCCATTAACATATGCTTTGAGAATTCCTAAATCCCCATATTTATGACTTAGAGAATAACTAGCAAAACTATGAAGACTATTTATTGAGCTTTGCCTTTAAAGATACAAGGGCGGGGACACCTGGGTGGCTCAGTGGTTGAACATCTGCCTCACCTCAGGTTGGCTCAGGGCCTGATCCCAGAATTCCAGGAGCAAACCCTGCATTGGGCTCCCCATGGGGAGCCTGGTTCTCCCTCTGCCCCTGTCTCTGCCTCTCTCTGTGTCTCTCATGAATAAAAAAATAAAATCTTTAAAAAAAAAATAAAGATTCAAGGGCTGATACATTAGTGGACACTGTCAGAGTTCTGCCCAGGTTGTCACTACCAACTACAGAGAGAAGACTCCCCAACTAATCATTTAATGAATAAGTTGAAAGGAAAATCAAAGTAGTTTTCATTCACCAAAAACATACATTTGTACTTTTTTCTCAATTCAAACATTTTGTTTGACATTTGGTGTCTTTATAAACTCTTGTTTAACTCTTCCAGGAAAACATCCCCAAGTTCACTCAGGGTGATTCTTTTCTATTGGAATGGGAATCATCTCTAAACACACATTTATGCATTGTTTAATTGGGTGTGATATGGTTGTTGGCATTGTAATAGAAAAACTTCACAGTCTTTGACCTCTAGATGCTTGAAATATAAGATAAAGTAAATATTCCAAAATATTACTGTGGAACTAATGCATAATGGGCCATTTAAAATAATACTATGAACAAATCAACTGACGTTTTGACATTTCTGAGAACAATGTATGTCCCTTCAAATTTTAGCTTCTGTTGGATCATTAGGCACAAGTTTGAACAATTCCAAGAAACACTTAAAAACAAAAATTGGATATAAAATATCAAGGTTTAAAAACATATTTTAGAGAATGATTTGCTCAATAAAATTATTTGGTGCACACATTTAAAATAGCATATTTTTTCTACTGGATTCAAATGGATTAAAATATGTTATTATTTCAACAGAAATTTGAGATGGGTTCAGGATTTGTTAGTAATGCCAAGGATGGACAAACGGAGGAATTTCTTATGCTAATTTCTGATCCATTATTTTAAAATATTCATGTTTTTTAAAGTGCTGTATCCAGCTTTTGAGCCGCTAGTGGGAACTTCTCCATTTGATTAAACATCCCTGTGTATGAATAATTGGACAAAAAAGCTTTTATACCAAACCCAACATGCAAACAGACACACAGAGTAAATCCTCATACCAACAGACATTTCATGTAGAATGATTAAGAAAATCCAAGTGAAGCCCATATTTCATTAGTATGGAGCGACTTCCACAAGTCCCCAGGCCACTTGCAGTTATAACTCTTAAGTTTTCTTCTGAGACTGAAGTCCTGCCACATTACAGTGTCAGAAGCCAATATTCTTCAGCCAGTGTCCACCAATCCTGCTCCCATGCAAGAAAATGTGACACAATCTACTGCTAGGTCTTAAAACACATAAATCTTTGATTGCAGTGTATAGTTAAGTGACCATTTTTTTTTTCTTCTTATGTCTGCCTAAGAAAATCTGCCAGTTTTCTCCCATTAGAATTGGCTGGCAAAGTTAGGAGGTCATCTGCATACTTGTAGACAAAGGTAACCATTTCAAACGATGTAAACATTATCTTCTGATGAATATTTATTTTCTAAATACACAGAGTAAAGATCCAGTTATTCTTATTGGATTGTACATATTGCTAAAATTAACTGCCAGGAAAAGCCTCCAAGAGGTATAATGCCTTTTTATAATATTACTTTTAATTTATTTTAGAAAATGGGATATGAGGTTTAAATGGGTCAAAGAAAATAAAGTAAAAATACTTATGGTATGTATACAAGTTTTCATAGTCAAGTGCCTAAAAGCAAACATTTTGAGATTAGTTTACTATGAAAATACCAGGTTAGTGAGGGAACCTTTCACAAGACAGAGCCTTGATTTTTGCAACGGCTTATAAATTGATTGATAAGTTCCTGGTAACATTTAAGGAGCAGAATTGCTTTGGGGCTCAGCCCATGTTGACTACCACTGGCTATTCTGCTACTGTATAGCTTTTGTAAGCTATTTTAGAAGCCAAGTACTGTAGAAACAAAAGCATTCCAATCTGTATCTGGTTGTCTGGCATTACATGAACATCAGAAGAATATATTAACGGAAAAAATGTCAAATACTTGACATCCCTATTAAGGAAAATACAAAAGAAAATATTACATGCTATCTAAATATCTTAAAAGGCTAAGTTCTAACTGATATAAATCCTCGAGGGTCAGAAAAGCAGCATGATGAAATAAAGAAAATATAGTGAACTGAGAATTGGGTCTGGTACAGGTCAAACACATTCTGAGTCTAGTTTCTCCAGTTGTTAAAAAGGGGTACTAAAGTTGCTCTGCTGACCTCTAGTTTATGACAAGGATAAAAGCCTGAATGTGAAAATGCTTTAAAATGTAGACAATTTAACAAAGATATCAGATAATACCATATCATCTTCATTTTTCTGACAATCTTGCCACAGGTTTCTGAACAGGACTGGGGTACTGAGTCATTAATAACATAATTGGGGAGAAGACAGTAGTTTTTAGTCATCTCATTTTTTTTTTTTTACACCTGATGAGTTTCTGAGATACAATCAGTCACCAAACTCCTCAGACACATTTAGCAGCAGCAGAAGCAGGTGCCGCTGACAATCATGCCTGATTCTGCAGGGACTGAAGGTATAAAAACAATGAATCATTACAGGTGCGTCTGCCTCTCTTCATTCAAAGGACAAAATGAAAAGAAAATGAAATTCACCAAGCCCAATGTTTTTAAAACAAAAAGAAAAGAGATCAACTAGGAAAGACTTTTCCCGCTAATTTGTAGAAGCAGAATTCAGTTATAATTTAGTAATTGTTTTTTCATAGTCTGCTACTGTGCTAGGTGTTGTCCCAGATTATGAGTCCTGCATAACTTCAAGAAAAACATGGCTTCATAACAGAATATGGGACATAATAATGGCATACAAATAATTCTATTTTCAAGTGGAACCTTGGTGAAACAAGGAGTAAACACCAAAGGCTACTAGAATTAACAAAAGAAAGGTGGCAAGATATTTTAAAAGGTTTAAATAAAAGCAGTAAAGAAGATGGCATTTGAAATAACTAAATGACTTGGGATTTTAGCAGGAGAAATATCAGTGATGACAAAAACTTGAAAGATGGATATATTCAACATTGAGAAATTCAAAATGTTTTAAGAATATCCTGCTACAGATTCCCTATTCTCTTACACTTGCACGTACTTGTACAAAGTGCTCATGTTCATTAGTTACAACAGGTGATGTGGATAACCTAATTTTTTTTAAAAAAGTCCTTTTCAACTGGCAAATAGTACAGTTGAGTTGATATTGATTAAAAAGGTAACATTTTATATTTCATGCAATACATGGTTTTAGAAATATAAAAATGCAAATGTACAGAGTGAAGATCACATATAATCCTATCGCTCATAGCTGTTTACATTTTGTTATATGTCCTTCAAGATTACATCTGAAGGTCTAGCCATAGTGATTATAGTCAACAACATTATAAACAGTTTCCAAGAGTCTAGATCTGAATTGTTTTCAACACAAAATGGTAATTATGAGACATAATAGAGATATTAACTAATGCTACAGTCCCTGTCATATTGCAACATATAAATGTGTCAAATCAACACTTATATACTTTAAAGTTATAAAATATTCTATATCAGTTATATCACGGTAAAAATATTGCAATGGTGAAAAATATTGCCTTTAAGGTGAAAAATATTGTCTATATACATAAACATTTATAATAAAAACATACAAACATTATACATATATTGCTCTGTAATGTGCTGTTTTCACTTCTCAGTATAGCTGAATAACTTAACCTAGCATTAAACACTCTGTGGCTCCCTAGTATACTATTATGCGGGTGGTCCATTAATTAATTTTATTATTTTCTACTATTCCATAACCAAGTCACTATTATTTCTTATGTGAATGACAATGCCATGATCATCTTTTTAGATAAATCATTAAAACCTCTGATTACCTATTTAACTAATTCTAAAATTACAATTACTTGGCTTTTTGATAACTGTCTTCCAAAAGAGTTATTCTAGTTTTCATTCCATCATCAAGCATTAGCCTTACTCCAATAAGATTTCCTAAATATTGGATATTTGAATTTTAACCATCTTTTGCTATTCAATATGTGAAAATAACATTTTATTTATTTTCCTAATCTTTGTTTAGGTTCCTTTTTTTAATACTAAGTTTGACATTTTACAATGCATTAATTACATTTTGTGTGTGTGATACGACTCATCCTCCACTGAAATACAGTAAGTCCACTTTGGGTGCTTTTTCATCTTTAATTTTCCTGTGACTGATTACTGGGTTTCTTCCACTTCACTACTTGTAATATTCAGCTCATATTACCCTTGGAAATATGCTTGGATTCAGGATTTTGTGCATACTTAGTGACAAGGAATGTCCAGGCTCTGAGATTTTACCCAATTTGAAAGCCAACAAGTTAATCTGCTACAGTGTTATAAATGCTGGTTGAAGACTACAGATTCCTAGATCAGAGGTGAAGAACAGTTGATTACCAGAGAATCAGTATTTTTTGGTGCTTGTTCTATGATTCCCATTTTCCATAGAATAACGCAAAGAATGCTAGAAGCCACCAGCATGTGTAGTGGGTGATGTTCAAGGAGCGGAGCTCTGAGCTTAGTAAGCATCAATAATTTATAACGGGCAGTAAAGGTGCCTGCCCTTTGCTCCAAAGCAAAATATTATCTTTATTATACTGGACAATATGTATGCATGGAGGGAAACCCATAGATATAATCTATGTTCCAAGAACATTCATGATAAAACATTCTTGAAATGATAGTCTGGAAAAAAAGGGCAGTCAGTCAGTATCTTACTATGCAAGAGATACAGAGGTGCAAAGGATTTATGGAAAACTGTCTCCAAACACTTATTCCTGAATATGCAGAAAGACAATAAAATTTTTTGCAACAGAAGGATGGAGAGTGAATCAGGGGCATTCAACATTCACACTTTCTTCTCAATTTAGCTCTGTGTACCATCATAACAATAACACATTAGCATAAAGAAAATAAATGAGGGGTAGGTCCTAGTTAAACTGATTTTTGAAAAATTGGACTTCCTAAAATGGTTAAATAGACAGTGGATTTTTATCTTATAAAACAATTCTCTATGGGCTTCTTTAAACGTCATGTACTCCCAACATAATTAGAAGACAAGTTAATCTGAAAATTTTTATACATTTTTTTAAACATGTTAGTTAAGAGGGTGTGCTAAAGACCAAGCTTCTTCAGTTCAAATCTGGCTCAGTGTACTTGATTAAGTTACTTGGTTAAATTCCTTCTGCTGTAAAAATGGATTACTGATGGATATTAACTACATTCTCATAGAGCTGGTGAAATGTTTGACTGAATTAAGGGATATGTATTGCTTTTGATGGTGTCTAATACATAGGAAATTCTCAGTACATGTTGGTCACCATGATTCTATTCTTACCACCTAAAATGAGGTCATTAAGTAAATATTTTCTCTTCTGCTCTTTTATCCTCTGTGTACAACTAACTACAAGACATTTTCTTTTCTTAATTTGGAGGGTAAATGCTACATAAAATAAGCTTTACAAAACTAACTCCAATAAGAAATGGATATGGTTTCATTCATATTATGAGTTATTTCTAAAATTGAAAGAAAAATATTAAGAAAAAGATGCTGAGTTCCTTAAGGTTGGTTGTATTGTCTATGAGAACCTCTTTTATCTCTATACTTCTGTGTATTTTGCTAACAAAGAGCCATGGATATTAATAAAAATTAATTTGTAGAGTTCGTAAAGCTCTATAACATAGTATTCACTTATATATAACAATCTTAGAAGCACAGGGAGAGAGTCCTAAAAATGTTTCTGAGGGCACAGAAGGCTGTATGGTCGTCCTCTCCAGCATTTAATCATTATTCCTCCGTGGGTAAGAGTTAGTCCTATCTATCTATCTATCTATCTATCTATCTATCTATCTATCTATCTATTATTTATTTATTTATTTATTTATTTAGAGTTATTTTGAGTTGGATCTTTTAAATCTGATACCAGTGACTCTGGTCCTTTTCCGAAGACTCTGAACTAGAAGGAAAAGGCTATAGTTGAAGAAAAAGTGGTGAACAAAGAGGGGAGCTAACTAACAAATAATGGCCATTGAAAAGGCAAAGCCACTGAACAATTATGAGGGTAAAAATGATTTGTGCAAACTAACATAAACATTTGTAATAGTTCTACCTTATTTCTGAGACTTGCACTTTAGAGATGTAAAAGGAATTTGTTTTCCTTCCATCATCACCCTATTCTATTATTATTATCATGCCCATTTTACAGATGAAGAAACCAAATTATGGAGAAATTATCTGATTTGTTCAAGATCAGGCAGGCAGTAAACAATGGATCTAGGACCTGAATCCTGGTATTAATTTTGTTTTCATTATATTATAGTGCCTCTGTTGACCCTGAATTCCAGCCAAGTTCTTATTCCCCTAAAGCCTACCTTACAAACCACTGACAATTCTCAGCCAACCCAACTATCGAATAAAGAATAGTCTCATCTCCTGGTTCTAAGCCAGTACAGGGATGCTGTTAAATTAGTGATATAGCTGATGCTCTTGGTTGCAGGGGATCCTTCTGTTAATTCTGGCACCTGCTGGGGTTTTCTTAAGCTCTTATTCTATGATATTTTAAACTATTCAGCTGTACTCCTGGCTAAGCCCATATCCTAGGAGAATAAAACAAAATCAGAGATCAGCCTGTTCTTTGTATTTTGTCCTGGACACTCTTATTTTCTGACTCCTCCAGATAAATCACAGGTGCAGCTACAAATCTATGGGGAGAAGAGATGACACAAGTTCTATTTGAACAGCATTCCCTGCCGTCTTTTCCACAGCGTAACCACCATTCACAGTGAGTTGTTATTTAGAACATTTTTCTCTCTAATACATTAGCTACATAAATCACTTCATAATATACATAACGGTTTATTGCTCTTCACACGTAAGCATGGTACTTCTTTCCAAGGGCAGGATAACTCATGCTGAACCACCAGTCTCCCACAGACATATTCATATTCCTTTATTTTTCCTTTGACAAGAATCATAGGACTAGGTACCTATGGTTTGTGGACAGGGTATCTGATATCATTTCACCTTTTCACATAGGAAAGCAAACTGGTAGTAACCTAGTCTGTTCCATATTCTTAACTCTGCATCCACCATTTGCCCTGCCCCATATTTGAAGATTACTTTCCATTTTCTCAAAGGTACATGTAACAGATATTCAAGGCTTCACACAATCAGGTCAAGCAGGTCTCCTGCTGAGATCTCAAATCTAGGTTTTTCTAGGCAAAAACCTAGAAAATGACATCTAGGTAATACTGTTGAGGTTGGGTTAGTTGAATATTAGTGTATATGTATCCGACAGAGAGAAAGAGTGTGTGTTGGGGAGAGGGAATGTGTGTGTGTATGTGTAGTTGTCAGTGTCAGCGAGGGAAAGACATTGGCTAATCTGATTGATCTACTGAAAGTTTCCTCAACAAATATATGATTGGGTATCTACAATTTATCAG
This sequence comes from Canis aureus, assembly GCF_053574225.1. Lineage (NCBI taxonomy): Eukaryota > Metazoa > Chordata > Mammalia > Carnivora > Canidae > Canis > Canis aureus. The sequence goes on from NC_135621.1 coordinate 55,239,357, forward strand.
GCATTGTGCTAAGTAATGAATTACAAATAGACTCTGACATTGAAGAAATTAATTCTTTGTTACATTTTAGTCAAAGAGTCAGATGCAGAAACAAATGCTTTTTACTATATCATCATAAATACCATGATATAAATGTGCACAGGTCGCTTGGGAGCAGACAGAAGAGTTACTTGATTTCTGAGAAAAAAAAAATTCTTGAAAAAGGTGGTAGTGGATACTATGCATGCATGGGAGTGACCCTGGAAAAGAAGAGTTCCAGGTAGAGGAAACTGAGGCATGGAAAAGCATGATGAGTACAAAAAAGTACAGCAATTTATAATCACTAAGATTTAAAGCATGGGGCAAGTAGTGAGTGGTAGGGAATAAAGCTTGAGATAGGTTATGATAAAGAGATCATGGAAGACCATGTATGTTAACAGAAAGCTTGAAATTTAACCTGTAGGTAATTAGGAATTATCAAAAGGCTTTAGGGTTGAGTGTGGCAAAATAATATTTGTTTTTAGGTAGGATTGTGAATGATGAAATAGAGTTAAGGTCATTAGCAGGGAATACATTACGAGATGAATGGAATAGGGTCCAATAGATATGATGAAGGCCTTGGTAAGGGTTATAGTAGTAGTGAGAACAGGAGGGCCTGTCATGGGACAGCTATCCATATTGAGATCCTCGCTCCTGGGACACATGAAAGGGACACCTATCAGAGGGTGTAAGAACCAAAATCTGAGCCCCACAAATTCATACACTGAAGCCCTAACTTCTGTTGTGACTAGAGTTGAGATACGGTCTTTAAGGAGGTAATTAAATTGATGTCATAAGGGGTGAGAAGAGTCCCTGAATACACTGGTATTCTTATAAGAAGAGGAAACAGCATCAGAGTCCATTATCCCCACTCAGTTTTCCCCTCTGACTCCCTTTCTACTTCCCTATGCGCGCGCGCGCGCACACACACACACACACACACACACACACACAGAGGAAAGACCATATGAGAACATAGCAAGAAGGCAAGTATCCTTGAGTCAGGAAAAGATGTCTCAACAGAAACTAACCCTGATGAGTGCCTTGGTATTGGACTTCTGCCTTTAGATCTGTGATAAAGTCAATTATTTTGTTTAAGGCACCTACAACCCTGTGGTATTTTGTTATGGTGACCACAGCAGACTAATGCAGAGTGTTTTGTAAGAAAAAGTAAAAGTAGTAAGGTAAACAAAGTCCCGAACTAGCAGAAACTCTGAGGTAGAAAAGTTCACAGAATAGAGGAAGCTTTCATTTGTTAGCTTCACAGCATTGAAATAGAGTACGCTCATGAGTATCTTGTACAAGGGAGTTCTAGCACAAAGGGCCATAGAGATTTGTTTCTGAGGAGACAGTATTCTGGAGTGGTGATTGGATCAGCCACACAGTTGTCCAACTACTACTGTATCCTGGTCTCTATTTTCGTTCCTGGAGGCTGTGTCACAGCCAAGGCTGTTTCTTGTACGACTTGATTCCCAGTGTGGTGTAAGAGCTATGCCCCTGCCTTTCTCCGGAGTCAACTGGTGCAGGCCTTTTCACTTGCACTCTGAAACTGCCAAATAAAAAAGTGGGAAGGAGAATTCATGTCAGGATGAGCAGAGCGGAAATAATGACTACAGACTGACTCAAGAAATCTGGGGAAGTGATGTTAGTAATCCAAAGATTTTGTAAAAAATATAAACTTTTTATTTTAGCAACCTGGTTTATAATATTGAAAAAACATGCACATAATGAGAGCCACCTATGTAACAGAAAACGTGTGGCATGAGGCTGGCTCTAAATGAAGAGGGACTCTTTAAAAATGACACTACAAAATCTGTTTTTATTCACCTCTATAACAAATTGGCTCAGTTTAAATGCCAGGCTATAAAAGGCTTCATCCACATTCTCAATACCTACCGATTTTGAGAAAAGAAATGAAGGAAAGCTCTTAGTGCACTTTTTTTCAGCACCTGCCAACATGGTGCCTGGGTTTTCGGACAGAATTTCATAAATGGAACAAATGAAGAATAATGATCTTTCCTTTACCTCTGTGCCATTATAGCCCCATCAAGCTGAAGACAAGTAAGATTATAGGATTTAGACAGTCCTTGTAGAGGAATTGGCAAGTAGATTATTCTTCTGCCTGCTTAAAAATAGTTTCAATGCTGATCTGAGGCATATCTGTGTGTGTGTGTGTGTGTGTGTGTGTGTGTCTGTGCATCTGTATGAGATAGAGAGAGACATACAGAGTTTCTGAGGCAGATTCCCTCCTTTTGTTTTCCACATTAACACACTCCACCTGTGCTTTTAACATCCAGATGCTATCATATTTTAATTATACTGATTAATGTCTATGTAAGAATTACAAATGGTAAACCAACCTTCCCTCAAATTAGGCAAGTCAATCTGTTTAAAAGCAGAACAGTGAAATAGGACACCAGGCTAAAATCATAGAAGAGATGGAAATGTCTTCATTTGTTTTTGTTTGTGTGCTTTTAATTAAAGGTGACAGAATGGCCTTTGCTACCAGTGCAGCAAGCATGATGTGCAAAGATGAATGCATTTACAGCTGTAGGTAGTGTTGCTATTTTAACATTATTACTCTCACCGTTGGGAAAACATCTGTGGAAAATAAGAAGAGGGGGAGTTATCTTAATAAAACTGAGAAGAGACGTTGAAAGAAATGCTGCTGTCTCCATCTTTGGAGAGTTTCAATCATTTTGACCAGTTATTCTGAAATATCTCTTAGTGTATCCAAAGTCTCTCTCCAGTGCATCTCTGGCACACTTCTTTAGGAAAACACAAAGTAAGAAAACAAAACACCTCCATTATAATGTACCATGTAATTTAAAGTAAAATCATTTTCTCCCTGACCACACCATGATTTAATGATTTTCCCTGAGTAAGGGCATTTGTGAAGCGGAGGATGAGGAGTGCCTTTGGCACTGGTGATCTGCCCTGAAGCATTTTGAATCCATGATTTTCAGTTCTGTCATCTAAAAATGGATATCTCGCCACTTCTCAGGGATGTTACAGGATTAAGTGACATAATGCAGATGAAAGTGCCTTGAATATTTCTGTATACTAATCTACGGTGAGTTTGTACAGATAAGGATCCCAAAATATTTTGTGCTCCAAAATATGAGGAAGTAAGTGCTGCTTTTTCATTCAGGTATTTTATCTTATCTGCATCACTGCCTTCCCCACTCTTTACACACTATTTGCTAAGAGCTTTCCATTTAGAGTGCATCAATGTCATGTAACAATTCCACACTAAACATGTTTATATGAGCCTGATGCTAGTGTATAAAGACAAGGTCATCGGTTTTGGGTAACTTGTATGATATCACAGGCTCTCGTTTCCAAGATATCTACTACTGATGAAGTGTGTATGAGTGTGTATGTGTATGGAATGGAGGTAGAGAGAGAGAGAGCGAGCACAAGCACACAAGGACGAGGGCACACAACCTTTGACAATGGCTCCTCAAATCAAATTCTGAGAATAAGATAGAAATTTCAACCTAACAGTGATGGTATGCATGGTAGTTATCTATTGTGTGGCTAATACGCATCCTATCTATAAGGAGATTATAATATACAAGGATAGAGTTTCCTGGGTGGCTCAGACAGTTAAGTGTCTGACTCTTGGTTTCAGTGCAGGTCACAAGATCAAGCCCTACATCAGGCAATGGGCTAGGTGCAGAGGTTGTTTGAGATTCTCTCTCTCCTTCCTTTTCTACTCCATTCCACTTGCACACACACTCTCTCTCTAAATTTAATGAATAAATTAATAAAGATCTAAAAAATGTCACTATACAAGGATAAAATAGACAAATAGATTCAGCAATTACCATATAAGAACAAGAATTAAGGTAATTAAAGGCTTGAGCGGTCATAGAAATTTTGTCAACAAAGGCATTACATAAAAATAACTCTTTGATGGAAATAGGGAGATAGAAAGGTTGAGGGAATGGATAAGTATGAATTCAAAAGTGGCGAATGGGATAGAAGAGAAAAAGAACATTACAGGCAAAGGGATAGCTTCTGTAAGGTCTGCAGGTTAATTTTTTTTTTTAATTTCATACATTCCAGAAAGGCTGAAGTTTTAAATCATAATTTACATCTTTTGTACATTTTCATATTTTCCTACATAAACACAGATAGCCACATCTTTCTATACCTAACTGCATGGATCTAAAACCTAATTTCTGGCTCCCATGTCCTCTACATACAGGCAAGAAAAGCCAAATACAACATGGCTGTGACATCTAAAAAGGCTTCTATTAAATGCAACCATGAAATGATAGGGTTTAACAAAGATTCATTGAAGTTTCATCTTGCAAGCACAATGCAAGTTTAAATAGATTCCAGCTCCATTCAATCTCAGCTACAGGGCAATCACAACTGTAACTAACTCCTACGTCTTTCATCTTTTGACAATGAAATTAAAATATTGCTTCATGCTACAGAAGGAAAGAATCATCTAAAATAAATAATCCCGAAGTTGAAATAAAACTGAAAATAACAGCAGTGCCTCTCAGAGACAGTGGGCGGCAATGTTAATGAATGGAAGCTTTGCATACAAATAAACACATTGATTTTAAAGGAATATGGGAAGAAGATAAAGATAAACTATGGACAGCAGAGGATCCCTGGGTGGCTCAGTGGTTTAGCACCTGCCTTTGGCCCAGGGAGTGATCCTGGAGTTCCGGGAAATCCCACGTCAGGCTCCCTGCATAAAGTCTGCTTCTCCCTTTGCCTGTATCTCTGCCTTTGCCTCTCTCTGTGTCTCTCATGAATAAATAAATAAGAATCTTAAAAAAAATATATATGGACAGCAGATAGTTCAAAGTCGAAGTCACAGCCAACCAAATTAGGTAAAAAGAAGTAATTATTTTCTAAAAGAAGTGGTACATAGGGAAAGTACTGAAGAAAACCGTCATTCACCTGAGATACTAATTTACAGAATAAGTAATCAAACTTGGACTTTACTATACATGGTGAGATGAAGAAGGATCATTTTAGAATATTACATTTCCCCTGCTCCTAGTCTGAATGGACAGAAAAACAGAAAACAGAAAAACACTGAGTCCTAGGTTTTTCCAAATTATATTCCTTAAAGTGAATGAATAGCTCTATGAATTAAGGCAGGATAAATCCTTTTTCAGCCTATCGTTACCTGTTTCTGTACTACTGGTAAAGACATTCTGGCCTCCTATACTTGAGTAAACCCGGTCCTTTGGTTTTTCCTACCATGTTGGCCAAGAAGCAACCACCAAAGAGTTGGATTAACTGCTTTTAACTTTATTTAACCCTCATCATCCTCAGACAAAAACCAGGCCTATTTGTCCCATGGCTTCCTAATTCTGAAACACTCCCATTCAGTTGTTACACACTCTGTTCATCCTCTGTTGGGAATCTAATCTCAACCCAAAGAAACTTAGTGATATGTGGAAGTGGCAGCTGCTTTAATAATTCAGTAGAGATGATGATCTCTTATATTACTTGAAGTTTGCCTTCCCATGGGCAATTCCTCTTTGGATTTGGATCCCCCAAATCACCTCAATTCCTGGCCACTCATTCTCGTCTACCTAAATAAAAAACAAAACCAAAAACATTAGAGACAGGCTATCTCAAGGAGTTAATATACTGCCCACTAAGAAAAATGACTTCACTGTTCATTCACAACAAACTCATAGAGTAAAATACATATTAGTTCCTGATTTTTGAGCTTTCCTGTTTGGAATAATTTTTCCAAAAAATGACAAAAATGCAACAGATACAACAGAAAAACAGTAACTGAAACTCAATTTATGTTGCTACTTCTTTCAGTAGTAAATGCAACCAAAATAAAACAAAAACAAAAACAACTCTCAAAAGTGAGGCATGTACTAAGAAGAAAAGCTTTGGAGAGCTAGACTCTGCACTTCACAGCAAAATGTGGATATAAATGCTTTACTAACATTGGAATTGGAAATTGGAGAAATTCCTTTGTGGGATAGAAACAGTCTAAATACTACAGCAGATTCCAAACTTTTTGCTTTGAAAAATCCTAGCTTTGCCTGTACAGCTCTCCTTCACACAGGAAAGATGTGGTCTTCCGTCCCAGGGAGAGTAATGGCTAGGCTTCTCAACTCTCGTAACAGAATGTCAACAGCACCATCTGCTCATCTGGCTTCCAAAGGATGCATATGGATTCATCTTCTCGCCCAGATTCTCCTCTCGCTTTGGGGCTTTTCCCTTCCGTTTGGTCCTCGGTGTGCATTCCTAAGTTTGCCAAATCCATACTGGAGGCCATTGAAGGCTCTTTGCTGAAGAATACCTCAGTGATGAATTGAATCCTTATCTATTCAGAAGGTTTTCTTAAAAGAAAAAATTCTCTGCAGCATATTCAACCTGCACAACCCCAATTACACTCCTCAGACTGTGGCAATTTAGAAGTTATTCCAAAATTAAGACCTTTGTTCATAAATACTATTTGCTTAAAAATTAGAATTATACCCTTTATATCAAATAACAATTTCCATGTGTCTTTAGATCTGCTTGTATTAATTGAAACAGAAGGGTCAGGGTCTCATTAGTCTTTCAGAACCACAAAGAAACCTCTGGAAGCAAACATTTCTGTTGTTGTTTCTGTTCCACATAGGTTTAAAATGTGCTCTGAAAACACAATCCTGTCACAACTGAAATGTGGGTGGGCATTATGCATAATGAAATGAGAGTGAAGAGAGCATTACAAACTAAAGAAACAGAAACATTTCTTGAAGAATGTATAAATTCCAGTCCCATTTGAAGTATAATTCTTTGGAAGAATGTTAGGGTCTTTACAACTAATTAGCTGAGTGACTTTGGGCAAGACATAATCTCTCTAGAGATTTATGTAAAATTAGAATTATGTGTGAGAAAACTGAAGTTTGGAAGGATGAAAAGTAATTACAAAGTGAAGAAGTTGAACATAAATCTTGAACATGATCATTAATTGAGTGATAGAAGAAAAATAATAAAAAATATCATTAATCTTTGTTTAATTTTTATCTTCTCCCACAAGATTCCAAGCCCATGAGATCATATATATCTTGGTCATCATTTTATCTTCTACGTAATACAGTGCCTAGTACAGTGCAAATTAAAAAACTGGAGAAAAGACTAAATAGGTTTTAACTATCTCATCTGGTATTATAAAGCCATGATGATTTTGTCTTTCAGTTCCTTGCTAATAAAATAGATACACTACATACTTTCTAACATAAATATGGGAAGGGATGACATTGGTGATCGCTGAGTATGTAAAAAGAAGTTAGATCTTGCATAAGAAATAAATTTCTCAAAATATTATTAATGGAAAAATAGGTATAAACTTCAATTATACTGAAAGCAGAGACTTGTATCACAAAAAAAAAGGTAATGGTTAGTTAAGAATCAAATGAAATAAAAATATAATATTTTATCTAAAAATTCAATTTAATGAACATAAATTACAAAAGTAAATTTTCTCAACAATTCTAATTATAGATACAATAACAGTTTTAAATAAGAAAAAAATAAAACGTAAACAAAGTTAAGTGACTTACCCAAAGTCACATGAACTGTAAGCAGGAAAATGGGCATTTGAGTCTTGCTACCATAGTTCTAAAGTTAGCCCTCTTTCTTGTATATATCTCATATTAAATGAGAGTCTACCAACCACCAGATATTGAGCTGAACACTCCTTGGGTAGGAAGACAATTTTTTTTTTTAAGATTTCATTTATTTATTCATAAGAAGCTCACAGAAAGAGGCAGAGACATAGGCAAAGGGAAAAGCAGGCTCCCCACAGGGAGCCTGATGTGGGACTTGATCCCATGACCCCGGGATCACGCTCTGAGCTGAAGGCAGACGCTCAACTACTGAGCCACCCAGGTGTCCCAAGAAGACAAATTAAACATTGGCTTCAATTAATGAGAAATGTTTCCTTCTACTAAGTGTAAATAATACATTTTGGAAATGTAATGTTATCAAGAAGAAACATCAAAGTATTTAGAGGTCTAACATCTATTTATAATGAAATAATTGTGGAAAAACCAACAAAAATAAACTCCTTAAGATCAATGCTTAATGAAAGCCCATAATAGTTAACAGTATAAGTAAAAATTCATGATTGTCAATGGTATGGGAATGTCCAGAGAAAGAAATCATGTCTACATAAGACAGAAAGTTTATATCTCAGTTGTGTGGTCATCAATGAAGTATTAATGTTCATTGAGTCAAGACTATTATTCCTCAGCTTTGACAGCTTCATTTTCAGTGGGGGGTAGAAGAGCCATCTTTGATTCAAGGTTCCACTTAGCCTTCACTAATGGTAAGAAAGGGAGCTGAGTTGTATGAGATAATCCTTCGTATGAAAGCAGAGATCCAAAGGTAGTAGAACTTTTACTCATCAGAAACCACTACACTAAAACCTCAAAAAAAAAAAAAAAATTGAAAACCTTCATAATGCCCCCTTGTTTATTCCTTGATTTTATTACCATGGGAATTAGCATAAAATCTTCCAAGTACAAAAAAGTTCTTTCAAGGATATAAAAGAAGAGGCAGCTGAAGAGACTTTACCTTGCTTCACACCAGAAGATAAACAAAACTCAAAGGACCTACTGGATGAGGGTACTCATTGTATGAGAGGAAAATACCCTATATTCTTGGATTTCTGGACAAGATAGAAAGAAGAGTGCATAAAAGAATCTGGAAAATCCCCCCAAAGGCCCTGAGACTGAGCAGCAGAATTATCCAAGATGACTTACATGCAATAGGTCTGTTTTTGTTGTTGTTGTTGTTTGCTTGTTTAAGTTAGCAACATTTTACAGTTTAAGCTTTTATTTCAATGACATCAAGCAATAGTTCTCATCTAAGGGGCAATCTTGAGACCGTGGAAACATGTAACAACATCCGCAGACATTTTTGGTTGTCACAACTTGTGAGAGGACGTTGTGATAATACTTCTAAGTATCTGGTAGACAGACACAGGGGTATTGCTAAACATCCTACAATGCATGGGTCCATCCTTTGCTTTTTTTTAAATTTATTTATTCATGAGAGACACAGAGAGAGGCAGAGACATAGGCAGAGAAAGAATCAGGCTCCTCGCGGGGGAGCCTGATGCACGACTGGATCCCTGATCCTGGACCCCAGGATCACGCCCTGAGCCAAAGGCAGATGTTCAACCACTGAGCCACCCAGGCATCCCTGGGCCCTTCCTTACAATACAGAATTAAACAGCCCAGAATGTCAATAGTGCCAAGGTTGTAAAATCTTGGAGTAAAGCAGAAACTACAATCTAATTTTTTTCCTATTTGGTCTGGTTATAGGCTTTTTTCACGTTTCTTTGATACATCTGACTCAAACAGCCTAAACTAGCAAACTTCAGGAGTGACCTTGTTACAAGACACATCATTTGTCAGCATCAGATTCACAATACTCTTTCTTATTTAAAGTCTACCATTAGTTATTTCTCCCCAAAAGGCTTCTACGATTTAACAGTCAGGACATGTTATGGCTGTGAAATAGATGTCCCTATCATCCTGCTTTAGATGAGAAAAGAAACATTCTGCAGTGTTTATAAGTCATAAAGAATTCTAAATATCTCCCACTCAACACATTCAGGCAAAATGATGGTATAATTTCTGTGCTGGGTGGCACTCTTTCATACCATTATGTGTCTTGTGAACCAACCGTAGGTAATGCACTATCTTCCTTTAATCAAATCTGCATTGTAATTTCTATAAAAAAATCAATTAAACACAAGAAGCAATTACTTATTTTTTATCACAGCATAATTTACTTTCCCAGAACAGCAGCATGAAAATGTGAGGAAAGATCTCATCTATGTCAGTGTATTTAAATAAAGAATGCATATTTTTAAAAGAAATGCAAAGGAAACACTGCCAAATGTGCAATATATTACCTATACATAATTCCCCATCTACATCAACTTTATGGATGGGTAATATGGTATAATGGCAGAAGACAGATTTTTTTTAAAAAGCTTTTTTTTAATATATTCAATATTATGCCCGAAAACCTTTTTCAGATCCTTGCAGTGATATAATTAGACAACAATTTGCTCATCAACCTCATCCAGTCAGTTTTATGAATGATCCACTTAGATGTCAAATAAACCCTAAAGAGTAATTGCCTTAAAACCTCACAAATTCATCCTTATTTGTATTTCTATACCTATCTCTAGTTATTATTATCCTTAAAGAATTTTATTAATTATTTGCTTAGTTTGGATTTATGTTAGTTTAGGAGACTTAGTATCCTTCCAAATAGGACCTCTAGTCTTTTCAAATTCATTCTACACTATTAATCAGTGGTTCCCAAATTTGAGCCAGCATCAGAATCACTTGGAGGTCTTAATTAAGTAGGTGTGGGGTGCCCCAAAATTTGCATTTCTAACGAGATCTCAATAGTGCTGATGCTACTGGTCTGGGGAATCACGACTTTGAAAAAGCCAATTATCATCATGACACAGTGATCTAGATGCACTCTTATCCACTAGGCAAGTTTATTTCTCTTCTAGTTTTATGTTATCAGTCTCTTTCTCACTAGGATACTTAGAACAATCCTCTTCCATCTGAATGATTGCATTTGTTCCTCTCTTTCTCCCCTCTCCTCCCCTCTCCTTTCTTTTGCCCCCTCCCTCCCACCCATTTGCCTGTCTTCATTCCTTCTTCCTTTCCTCATTTCCCCCTCCCTTCCCCCTCCTCCTCCTTCTCCCCTGCTTCTCTTTTTCTCTCTCTTCTCTGTATAATTTTACAGTTTTACTAATGTTGTTTCCTCTAACATTCTGTAACTACGATCTCTTTCAATTCCATATTCACCATAGCAATGAAACCATCGATAATTCACTTGATCTAATGAAAAATCTCCCCTCCATCTTGAACCACTCAGTACTTATGTACTCACTTTTAAGACATTCCTTGGTACATTACTTAATAAATTAAGGCCTTCGTGCATGCCTATGATGTATGGCACTAATCATATTATTATATTATTTATTATATACATAGTTCCTTATTCATGACAATGCCTGCTTGGATGATTGGCTCACAATCAGTGTGTAATAAATGTGGTTAGCACAATATTATAATGAACCAGGAGTACAAAGCAAATCAGTGTCCCATCACTAAATGACTGAAAGCTCAAAAGATATCTAACTAGCCCTACAACCAAAGCCACCAGCCAAATCTGGAGGAAATCAGCTATAAAATATGCTGCCTTAGATTTCCCAGTGGCTGCTGCTATTATTCTATTGAGGGAACTGTATGGAAGAAAGAGCCTAGTATGTTGTGAGGGTGTCTGCACAATATCCAGCAGGGAATTTGGAAACCATTGTAAGCATGTTTAAACTCTCCTAAAATGGCCACTGTTGACAGAGGAAAGAGAACTTTCTAAAAATAATTTCTACATCTCTTTAATAGCCTGGTGTGCCGTAACCCGTAATTGAGAAGTCTTTTAACTATCTTGTCTTATTTAATGTGTTATTCAGTTCTGAACATAAGTAATTTTGGAATAAAGACCTTTTGGACATACAGGTGATATGGGTATCATGAATAGTAGGACAGCAGAAGTCTTAAAAGGATGATCAAAGCTTCCTATGTGTCTGCGTGTGCACATGTGCGTGCATGTCTCTCTCTCTCTCTCTCTCTCTTCCTCCTTCTCTCTCTTTAAGATATAGATGGCTAATAGAAGATTAATTATCTAAGGGCTATAGGAAAATTCCACACTTTATCAGCACTGGATAAAAAGTTTGGCTTTTCCCACGTGATTCCACACAAATGAAGTAACAGAGGAACTCTCTGAGTGTTAAGGAATTTCTATGAAGGTGACAAGGCACTTATATTTAAAAGTGGCTAATCAGGTTGCGCCTTGTCGTTTTAGTAAAGTATAAGACTCTTGACCTTGGAGTTCTGAGTTCAAGCCCCATGTTGGAGATAGAGATTACTTAAAAATAAAAATATTTAAATAAATAAATAAAACTTGCTGATCAGATTAAAGGACCCACTGTCATGGTTACTTCACATTAATGATCAGAATTTTAATTTTAATTTGATAACCAGGTCATTAATCCAGTGTTTTTGTTTGTTCATTTTCTTTTTTTTTTTCCCCTCCCTGGTTGGTTCATAATTTGATTTATTGTTATATGAAAGCTTAAGTTGTGGATATTTTTTCTTATCATTTTCATGTCATGGACATGATATTAGAAATGCAGTAAGGACACAACACATGTCCAGGTTTAATTAGACTGTGGTTCTCATCTAGGGGAGATTTTGTCCCCCATGAGACATGTAAAAAATATCTGACAACATACTCGGTTGTCATTAAAAAGGAATGGGTTTCTACTGGCATACGGTGAGTAGAGGTCAGATATGCTGTTAAACATTTTAAAGGCACAGAACAGCCCCCTCAACAAAGAGTTATCTAGCCTCAAATGTAAACAATATCGAGGGTACATCACAGCCCTGGTACATCTTAGGGACTACATAAATGCTATCTTCCATTAATTCAAATTTACCATGACTATAAGCTCTTACCAGAAAAAAAAAAAAAAAGATCATTCTCAGATAAACCATTCCCTATAAAAATGTTCAAAAATTCCCAGTGTAAGCTAAGAGAGCAGTTTCCTTGTCCATAAATACTTAATCGGTTTCCTTTGTCCATGTAAGAACTCAACTATTTAAATATTTCCTTGATATTTGTTATTTATTTGAAGGAGGCTAATGGAAATTGTGCATTAAAAATAGATATATCCTATTATTCCATAAAATATTTACTATGAAATAAAACAAACTCTTTTTTTTTTAAAGAAATAATCACCCAATAAAAAGTTTACTTAGAGAAAAGAGTAATAAAAAGAACTCGGGAAGGAAAAAAAAGCTATATTTAACTAACCTCTTGGAAGATTCCAATAGCAATAAGAATACTTGTGAATTTAGTTGTGACTGGGAAAATTTAGGTCATTAAAATTCCAAACCAATATTCTCCTCAATAAGTCAATATGCATATTTTATTTGAAAACTACTTTGTATACATGGAACATTCCTTCTTTTCTTAACCAGGTACTGCTTCTTAAATCTGCTTTTTTCAAGTCTTAAGAGGACTTACAAAAAATTCAGACAAGCAATTGGTTTCAGCACTACATGAAAACGAAGTGATAACTTTATATGTGTATCTGTGATCCAGGGCTTATTTTCTGAAGCTCTCATCATTTGGATTGCTGAAACTCTCTGATGTAGCACATTAATGCTGTACGTTCTATCTTCATCAAGAAAATTTAATACTTTAGAAAGCAAACCCAAATGAGGAAATATTTTCCTTACAAAATAAAGTCCATCGAAGCTACATACTGATTGATATGTCTGTATAAACTAGAGAAGCCATATCAGATATTACAAGGTCTATCCCATGCCTCAAATGCAGTAAAATTACAACAGTCTAAATCAGTTCTCTTTGGAATAATAGCTTACAAAGTCATTAAAAAGAATGTTTAAATACTAAATACATTCAGATTTTAATCTATAATACCAGAAGATTAGAAGATTGTGGTGAAATAATTTGAGAAACATTTTCTACAGTGGTACTTTAGTTGTTGGAAGCAAGTGCTGAAAACTTAGTAATTTTACTTATTTTTTGGTAGAATATATCTAAACATCTTAGAACAGTTTTATCTATCTATATCTATTTTTTTTCTTATATGGGGTTTGAAAAGATTAATATGTATGAATCTCTCCTAGTCATTAATATATGCAGTAAGATGATGCTCAAAATAAGTTTATTTGGTAAATAAATGAGTTATTTTGTACTTTGTTCCAAAAAGGTATATTAAGCTTCACCAAAATCTTGTATTATGTTTGGATTCCTATAAGAAGTAGTTTTTGAATTTATATTTGAGAAAGGGAGTGATTTTATTCCTATAATGATGGCAAAGTTGAAAGTCATATAGACGTGAAGAAATACCTGCCTTATTAGGGGTTAGGGGAGGGAGAATGAGACAAAAAGCAGAGAAAGAGAGTCTGTCTGAGAACTATCTAGCAAAACTACTTGAAATCTTAGGTGCACTGTGTGGATGTGTTCAGAACACAGTATTTGTTTAGGAAATACTTGTGATCAATTCCCAACTCTAATTTTGTGATACTTCAAGATACACACACACACACACACACACACACACACACACGAATTACATATATATATAAATATATTAAATATATATAATAAATTAATATATATAAATATATTAAATATATATATATATATAAACTTAATTAAATTTAAAAGATCCTGTGTATATAATATGTGGAAATGAATGATAGAAGTGGTTTAACAAAATAAATGTTGAAGAATCATCATCACACAAAAAAGTAAAAAGTCACTATTTTATGACTCCATGGTCTTTGACGTCTAAGCAGGAATACAGATTGTTTGTTTCGTTGGTTTGTTTTAGAGAGGCAGAGAGAGAGAGGAGGGGCAGAAGGAGAAGGAGAGAAGAAAATCTTAAGCAGATGCCACACCAAGCACAGAGCCCTATGTGGGGCTTGATCTCAAAACTCTGATATCATGACCTGAGACAAAATCAAGAGTTTGATGCCTAGCAGATTGAGCCACCCAGGTGCCCCTACAGATAGTTTTAATCTTGTCATTTTAACCATTTTACTTTGACCCATTGCTTGTATTGACTTCAAAGATATTTTGACTTTTTTAAATGTATGCAAGTATACCATAAGAATTTACACAGACTTTTCTTGAATGACTTCCATTAAACTAAATTAATTGCTTAAGTTCCTCCAAAATGCTACATTTTTGGAGAATTTTGAAATCTCACTTATTCCTTAACTAAAATTTACTGTTATCAAGTATTTCCTATGTAATAGAAATACCTTTTTTAAAAAGATTTTATTTATTTATTCATGAGAGACACAGAGAGGCAGAGACATAGGCAGAGGAAGAAGGAGGCTCCCTGCAGGGAGCTTGATGTGGGACTTGATCCCAGGACCCTGGGATCACAACCTAAGCCAAAGGCAGATGCCCAATCACTGAACCACCCAGGCACCACTAGAAATACCATTTTTAATTAAAATATACCTGAGTCACTAATCAGTTCTATCTATATCAAAATTTTCTATTAATATTATTCTGGCATGGTGAGGCTTTTGTTATAATTGTTGTTAAAGTTTCTACAAAACCCCATTTTTCTGAGACAAATTTTCAGATAGCAGCTTTTGTTTCACACAAAAATTTACCTATCATAACTGTTATTTGGTTTCCATAATTTATATGCAGTTATGTTTACCAGCAGTGTGTATTGTGAATCATTTTATTTCTTGGAGTAAAGGATTAGGTAAAAGTTCCAGCTTTTGCATATCTTTCTTGGGAAAAAATTTCTGCTCTACAAGACACTGTCAAGAAAATGAAACATACTACAGAGTGGGAGGAAGTATTTGGAAGTATTTATATCTGATACAGGATTATTAACCCAAATAAGAAAAGAACTCTTTTTAAGAGTTTAAGAGTTTAAACTCTTAAGAGTTTAAGAGTCAATAAAAAGAATGCACACAGATTTAAAAATAAACCAAAGAACTTACTAGACATCTCATCAGAGAAGACATACAGATGGAAAGATGTTCTACATCATATGTCATCAGGGAAATACAAATAAAAACAATGAGATATCACAACAAACCTATCAGAACAGCCAACATCTAGAAAAGTGACAACACCAAACTCTGCTGGCAAGAATGTGGAGCAACAGAAACAATCATTCATTACTGGTGGTAATGCCAAATGGTGCAGCCACTTTGGAAGACAATTTGACAGTTTCGTACAAAATTAAACATACCCGTACCATATAACCCAGCAGTCATACTCCTTAGTATTTACCCAAAGAACTTGAAAACTTCACAACCATACAACAATCTGCACATGAATGTCTATAGCAACTTTATTCATAATTATTGAAACTTGGAATCAAGATGTTCTTCATAGGTAAATGGATGAATAAACTGGCCCATCCATCCAATGAAATTTTATGAAGTACTAAAAAGAAATCAAGTCATGATATGACATAGAGGAAATTTTAAATGCTTATTACCAAGTGAAATAAGTCAACCTAAAAATACTACATACTTCGTTTCGTGATTTCACCTATATATTTCAAGTCTTTCTACAAAAGGCAAAACTATGGAGACCCTAAAAAGATCAGTGGTTGCCAGGAGTTACAAGTTAAGGAGTGATGAATGGACAGAACACAGAGAATTTTTAGAGAGGAAAACTATGCATTTTGATACAATAATGGTAGATACATGTCATTATACATTTGTCCAAACCCACAGAATGTAACACAATGAGTGAACCCTACTGTGAGCTATGGACTCTACATGACAATGATGTACCAAGGTGGGCTGATCAATTATAGCAAAGGTACCTCTCCAGGAGGGATGCTGAGATGGGAGGTGGATATACATGTCTGAGGCAGAGGATATGTGGGAAATACATTTTTCTCAATTTTGCTGTGAACCTGAAAGTGCTCTAAAAAAATAAAGTCTATTTAAAAATATCTTTGTTAAGTAAAGATACAGGATCCATGTATATAGTAAAGTTTAAATAGCAAGTATAAACTCTAAGGCTAAAACATCATATGCTATCATATTAGGCCTTTGACCCAAACTCCATTCTTTGTCCTTTAAAAACAAACAAAAAAACCCTGAATTATTTTGAAGGATTTTGCAGAAGAAAAGTTCCAGTTATACACAGTTTTGTCCCTAAATTTTTTATATGAGTCTAGTTTTTGTAATTTCTGTAACTGCACTTCCATAATTTCAGGACTACATTTGATGTAATGGAAATAAGGGCTAAGATTTGATAAAGCTGGTGCAGGATGAGATGTGGGCTTGATCTTGCCACACTGCTGTGCGCATCCCCACGCATGGCCCTGGCCCTCGTCCTGACCCCGCACTTCCCGGGAGCTCCTGTGCCTACCTCCCTGCTGGATCATGCAGCCGCGGAGACCAGCAGTGAGCATCGCTCACTTTTCTAAGTTCTCTGTTCTGGTAACGTATTGCTTTTACGAGCGGGGAGAAAAACAAATAGGACATTTTAAAGCAAAAAATATATGTTTTTTCTGAAGACAAATTATTCCTGGTGTAATTTTTGAATAAATGTGTATTTTCTTGTATCACGTTACCTTAGAATGAAATCAAACTGCATTGACATTTTGGTTTCCCGTGGTTCATTGTTATGTGGACCATTCAAAAGCAGAGATAGCCAAAGGTTTTTAAGTTCTAATGTCACCATTATAATCTTACCAACCAAGAACAAGAATGCTGCAAACTTTGCCATCTTTAAGATTTTGATAATTTCGCATTTATATGCAGAGAAAAACCATGCCCAACAAAAGAAAATAATATATGATATGGAGTTATAAAGTCTTCTCTATTTCCAGCTCCTGGTTTAGCTGTGTCCCCTGACCAGAAAAACAAACAAACAAACATGTTAAAGTCATAACCCTTAGTATCTCAAGAATGCGACCTTGTTAGGAAACAGGTAGTCAAATTAAAATGAGGTTATCAGCATAGGCCCTAATCCAATACGACTATTTCTCTAAAAACAAGAAGTTAAAAAAAAAAAAAAAAAAAAAAAAAAAAAAACAAGAAGATACTTGGAAAGAAATCACACATAGAGGGAAGCCAGGGTGAAGACACACAGTGAGAATGCCTTGCGCAATCAAGGATGCACCTACAGGCAAAGGAACACTAAAAGTGCCTGCAGACAACCAGATGCTAGGAAGAGGCAAGGAAGGATGCCTCTACAGGTTTCAGAGGAAGCATTGTCCTGCCAACACACTGATTTTGAGTTTCCAGTCTCCAGGACTGTGAGATAAGCAATTCTGTTGTTTTAAGCCACTAGCTTTTTTTTTTTTTTTTTTTTAAGATCTTATTTATTTGAGAGAGAAAGAGAGAGAGAGAGAGAGAGAGAGAGCGCACAAGTAGGTGGAGGGGCAGAGGGAGACGCAGATCCCCGCTGAGCAGGGAGCCCAATGCAGGGCTGGATTCCAGAATCCTGAGATTATGACCTGAGCAGACACTTCACCAACTGAACCACCCAGGTACCCCATCAAGCCACCCAGTTTTAGCTGCTTTGTTAAGGCTGCCCTAGGAAACCAATATGCTGCTTTTCCCAACATTTTCCCATGGCAAAATCCCAACAACGCCAATAATAAAAAGCCTACTTTTCTGTTTACTCTTCTTGT
The DNA here is from genome assembly GCF_053574225.1 of Canis aureus. Classification (NCBI taxonomy): domain Eukaryota; kingdom Metazoa; phylum Chordata; class Mammalia; order Carnivora; family Canidae; genus Canis; species Canis aureus. Next base: position 55,257,631 of record NC_135621.1, read on the forward strand.
AAAACCTGCCAGGGACTCATTTCCTCTGATTTGATTACATTTACATACAATTTTAATTAAAGAACTACTAGTAGATATTTCAAGTACAGGAAAAAAATACACTTAATGAAGAGATCCTCAATGATGATGATTTGACAAGTCTTTTTGTCAGAAAACTTCATAGATATATTTATTTTTCTGTTCTGATGTCACAGAGAAAAGTGGGGGAGACACTAATTCAAATCCCATACATTATCAACTGAGTAATGGGTCCCTCACCATTATAGGTAGGAATTCATAGATGCTTACCCCATAGTCTCTTCAGTAAATATTTCTATTTATTATTTCAATATAAAGAATAATACATTTTTATCCCTTAGCATAAAAATGTGTAATTTTTCCAGTTATTCATTGTGTACTATTTTCTAAAATGGTGTCAATGCTGAGAATTTTCTTGAGTAGTCCCTCTTGGCAGATAAAATGAATTTTTGGAAGATTTTCAGAATAATATCCTTGCAAATGGGAATGGTAGGCTTAATAGAGCATGTTGTTTGAGGTCAGTATTGCTGAACCTTACTATTTGCATCATCTTCAGATGTATAAAGTCATGAAGGATGCCTGCACGGAAGATCCTAAGTGGTATGTTGGCATAGCTAGGCAATTTCTTTTCCATACTTAAGACACTGCTTTCAAAAACAACATGTATTCAACAAATTTTTTATTCTCTTGATAATAATGCAGGGCTTTGATATTTTTGTCATTCTTTTGGGCTTTAGGATCGGCCCTTTGACACATGAACATATTCTATACCACTGACAAACCTCAAAGGCTTTTTTGCACTTTCCTTTAAATTCTCTCTGGGTTGACATTTAGAGTATAATCCATTAGCCACGTCCTTGCAATAACCACAGTGGAAAATGGAAGAGAAAAGTAAATATCACTGTGATTTTTTTACTGAGATATTTTCCTACTTTCTCCCCTCTCAAACAGCAAATCAGTTCTATAGAAGAAATGCCTTTTAGATATGATTACCAATTATAAAAAGATTGTGGTGCCAGTCTTTTTTAAATTGGATCAATCGCCAAGCACCATTAAGATTACCTTGCTTACCTTGTATTAAGTGAACCACGGTATCTACAGACACTTAATAGACAAAGCTGAGCTTATACTAACAAGAACTACCATTTATTCAATGTTTTCATATACAAAAACTGATACTTTGCTAGCATTACCTTGCCTAAACCTGTTTTGTTTGTTTGTTTGTTTTTAAGTAGGCTTTATGCCCAACATGGGGCTTGAACTCACTGATCCAGAGAGAATCAGTAAGGTACCCCCTAATCATAAGCCTATGAAGTGCATGTTATTTTTCCAAATTTACACGTGAGGGATGTTATCCCCACTGCCATATAGGAAATATGTCTCAGGCAAAATTTTAAGTTTAGTCTCTCAGATTCCAAAGCCTGGTTCTTTTTCAAATATGTCACCTTAATTTCTATACTTACACTTTTGACACTCACCATAAAGTCAGCACATCCTCTTTGACACTGTGAATACAGTGAATGCTGTCTACTTTGAAAAAAAAATAAGAGGAAGTAAAAGTACAAGACTATCTTCAGACAAAGGAAGGAGTATCCCAGTTTGTCTTTTTTGTTGCAGCTTCTCTTCCTAATTCCCTCCTTTCTATCAACCTCCCCAAAGAAAATGTTTGTTTGCACCTTCAGGAGTTTAGAGGTTGCTCTCTTCTCATTTAACTACCCAAGCTGTTACTCTAGCTCCAACAGGTCCTTGACACCAATAAAAAAAAATTGATATTAGCAATGTTATTGGATGACTGTGAATCTGTTTCTTTCCCTTTGTTTCTTGAGGGCCAAGGTGTATGTACATGTAAGAAGCGATGCAATGTAATAAAGTAGGAGGGTTTGGAGCTAGACTCTGGGATATGAATCTCTGTTCTGCCTTTCTTTAGCAGTATCCTCTGACTACCTGCTTAGCCAGTGTGTGTCTCAAGTTTATCATTTGTAAAGTAGGGCCTATCTTGAAGGCTCATTGTGAGAATTAAATGAGGTAATATATGTAAATGCTTAAAATGATGCTTGGCACATAGTTGTCATTATTCTCTGAATGTATCTGTATCTGTCATTAATTAAAAAAAATAACTAAACTCTATCTTCTACCAAAGGAATTGCATAAAAACCATGTAGAGGTAGGTATAAAACAGTTATTTGGTGGTGGGGATTTTATTGAAATCAGATCCCATGAACGTTTTAGACATACAAGGTCACTTCTATGAGGAAGTAAAATGTAAACTATGTCAAGTGATTTAAGATTTTCAATTTTAACATTAACATATTTTTCCATGTACACATGATTTCATTTTGAATTAATGGTGTTGCATGGGCAATTAGAAAATTGACAAAAACTGAAATAAACTTAAAAATGTGCTTGATTAAAAAAGGCAGAGAAATATTCATTCTCTAAATACTGTAGGAGTCTGGATTTTGTGCCTTAGAGTCTCTTGTTACCTGTCATGATCTATTTTGCTGGTTGCTTTTATAGGGTATTCCACTCTCTCCCTTATTACCTTGGCTTTTAAAAGTCACATGGAAATGTATTATTTTCATTTAGAGGCCATAGATATCTATATTTTTTTCTGTCCTTCAAGTTGTATTATTTTCCAACCATATTTACCACTTAAGTACATAAAATTGACTTTTATAATTTTTCTGATGGGCCATATACAAATATACAAATGTGTTTGAGACACAATTCATTTCATTATACTTTACAATCCACACTGCCAACTATAAATAACCTGAAACCACTATAAAAGTGTATGTCTTTAAACGTAACAGCAGGCATTCTTTATTTTCCAATTTGCTATAGGCAAACTTCAAATAATGCCTAAAGAAATGATGGTCAACCTTATTGGCATGAGAGGATATCATTTACTGTATATCAGCTTGAGTTGAAATAATTACAGTTAAGAAAACGTTTTGTCAAATAATGATGGCTTTCACTTCATAAACGAATGCTTTACAACTTAAGATATATAACCTTGTATTTAATCATTTTGGTAGGAAACCTCATTATGACATCCTTTAACCCTATTATTAAACATAAAATGACAAAATACATTCTTTTTTTTTTTTTTTTTTTTTTTTTTGCTGTTGTTATTTTACTCAAGGTCTGTTCAAGTGTTTTACTTTCACATAATTGAACTTCCCTTCTCTGCTTAAGGAGTATATAGCTGGGGGAAACACATAAACCCTAAAAATGACAAGTTAAGCAAAAAGAAGAAGGAAAGAGGGAAGGAAGGAAGGAAGGAAGGAAGGAGAGAGAGAGAAAGAAAGAGGGAGGGAAGGAGGGAAGGAGGAAGGGGGAGGAAAGAAAAGAAGAGAAGGGATCCCTGGGTGGCGCAGCGGTTTGGCGCTTGCCTTTGGCCAAGGGCACGATCCCGGAGACCCGGGATCGAATCCCACATCAGGCTCCCGGTGCATGGAGCCTGCTTCTCCCTCTGCCTATGTCTCTGCCTCTCTCTATCTCTCTGTGTGACTATCATAAAAAAAAAAAAAAAAAAAAAAAAGTTTTTTTTTTTTAAGAAAAAAGTTTTAGTGCATCAATGTGTCTATATATGATGAGGTATTTTTCCCCCTCTAACTAAAAGATGATTTCCTTTCCATGCTGCCTATGTCTTTCATTGAGCCACCTCTGAATATGCAAGCCTAAATTAATATAAGCTTTCAATTCTACCTATACTCAGAAATATATGATTTGAAACTTTAATATAATCTGTCTTGTATTTTTATCTAATTGTTGGTAAGCATTATCCTTTAGTTCCAACTTTGTGTTGCAGTTCTAATTTATGTCATATAATATTTAGTCCATTGTGAACAATAGGCTGAAGTTAAAAACATAATTTGTGATTATTTATTTTGCTTTATAGGTGGAATTATGGGAGTACCATACATTCCTAGAAGCCCTGAAAATTAGGGCAACCCCAGTAGCTCAGTGGTTTAGTGCTGACTTCAGCTCAGGGCGTGATCCTGGGGACCTGGGATTGAGTTCCCTCATGGGGGTCCCTGCATGGAGCCTGCTTCTCCCTCTGCCTGTGTCTCTGCCTCTCTCTCTCTGTTCCTCTCATGAGTAAATAAATAAAATCTTAAAAAAAAAAAAAAGAAATTTATAAAAACTGCAGTGTCCTTGAGTGTTCCAGAAAAGTCAATGTATTAATTAATGAAGTCTTTGACTCAGGTTGAAATATTTGATTACTTTCTTCTCTCTCTCTTTCTCTACTTCTATTTTTCTCTCAGATATGAAAATTTTGCTTAACACTGCTTTGGAGAAACCTTAACTAAGATACTGGGGATTGTTATCCAGGATAAGTCAACAGCAGGTTCTGGCCTTAGTATAGGTAAAGTAAGTGACCTGGAAAATCAAATGATTAATGACAAGAAGATTAGGGCTCCTATCCTATTGATGAACTTCCAAGAGTTCTACACCCACTTCCAAAAGGTATTATAACAAACTGATATGAATACTGAAAGTGCATAAAGGAATGGTAGTGACATATGAGATAGGCTTTTGTAATAGAGAGCTTTCCTAGCAGAGGAGGTAGGGATAAATAAGCCTTAAATTTTGTCACATCACAAGCTTGCAAAGAGGGCCCACCAGTATTGAGTTTCTTTCCTTGGTCCAGCTCTACTAATGTAAATCAGATCTATCACTCATTCTGCTTGTCTTGGTCTTGTATTACTATCTTTAGTGATTCTTGACATCAATATATTATAAGTTTAATCCTACCTGATTGCAAGTAGGCATTGTTTCAGGTATAGAAAATTCAAAGCTTTATGAAGACTAAGGAAGAAATGTAAATAAAGATATTTGTATGCAAGGAAATGAAACACAGTCAAACTAAGAACCAAGCAAGGGCATGCACATTTTAAATATAAGGTTTTGAAACTCTTACTGCATTGAAAAAAATACTTATCGGTCTTTCTGAAAATTTCATTTTGGCAAAACACATTAGTATTTTTTTAAGATTTTATTTATTCATAAAGACACACACAGAGAGAGAGAGAGAGAGAGAGAGGCAGAGACACAGGCAGAGGGAGAAGCAGGCTCCATGCAGAGAGCCCGACATGGGACTCGATCCAGGGTCTCCAGGATCATGCCCTGGGCTGCAGGCGGCGCTAAACCGCTGCGCCACAGGGGCTGCCCAACACATTAGTATTTAAACTGTATTTCAGAAATGCTGAAATGAACACTTTCAGGTCAGTTTATTCAGATTTACTCAGATAACTAAACCAATTGGCTTAGTGGATCACCCAACCTTCTGACCTTCAACACACTGAATACTTTAAGTTGATGTAACAAGCTTTAAAGATCTTCTGAAGAAGACAACAAATTATCACAATTTTGTCAATCACTCCAGGTGAACAATATTATCTTAACTCATGCAGTTTCCTTATGAATATATGGGAAACTTTTTGGAAAAGGATGTTTCTAAGAAAATACAGAGTACTTCTAACATGTTGAAATTCCTCAAATAGGTTCAGTAGCACATTATATGCAGTGTACATATAGAGTTCACAGACTGAGGGACAACAGAAAGGGGTCTCTTATGGAAGAGAATGAAAATTTATTTTTTTTGAGAATGAAAATTTATTCATTCATTTGAGAGAGAGCGAGCAGGAATGGGGGATGGGATAGAGGGGGAGGGAGAAGACTCCCCACTGACTGCAGGGCTGATCCCAGAACCCTGAGATCATGACCTGAGCTGAAGGCAGACACTCAGGACAACTCAACCAACTGAGCCACCCAGGCACCCCTGATAATTCACTTAAAATTCATTAATAATCAGAGATTTTTGTCAATTTATTGCAAAAAGCCTAACTTTCTGATAATACAACCCTCAAAAGAAGCCTAAGCATGATGATAGCCACTTCTCCCAAGAATAAATCAAGATACTTGGTGACCTCTACCTCAAGCTCCCTCAAAGCCAAATGGCCAAATATTTTTAGATCATTACTCTCACATTAATGCTTAGAAGTTAATAGTTCATTAAAGATTCTGTGTCATCTGAACAGAGGAGAAAAATCGTTGGAGATACTTTCCAAGACAGAAAATAATCCAAAACAATTCATATGTTATTCTGAAACTGCAAATGTGTAAAATTCTGTCTTTAAGGATTTTCCCTTTTTTAATTATATAGAGAAAACATTTAATGTTTTTAGGCTATTACAACTCCTGAAGTAAAACTTGTTATGCTCTATACTTTGGGGCTCCAGAAAACATAAAAAGCAAATCTTAATTTAGAAGAATTAAACTACTTTTGTGAATAATTAGCTTAAACATTCCTGGGTCAGAGAAGAGGGTACCAGTTCATTGTGATGTAAACATGTCTCAGAGTGCTAGATTAAGGTCACTAACATTTTCCACACTGACTGCCAAACAACTATCAGCAATCAAGGGTTTGAGGTCACTACCCTTCATGATTTGAATTCAAATGATTCTCTAAAGGAGAAATAATCCACTAAATTTTGTTCTTTCATTGGTGGAGAGGGAAGTATACCTGTCAATTGCCTATATAGAAATTCATTGTTGAGTTTATTTCTTTAAATAGGCTTTCAGCCCTTCCATTTCAATTTCTTTGCTAAACTCACTAGTGCATTGTCTTTCAATACACTCACATGCAAAACAAGATAGCATGCAACCATTGAGGGAGGAATATATATTTCATATAGTTTTATTGCTTCCTCCTACCATCTACTGTTGATGAATATACTCCAAAACATTCTAAAGCAATCTTTGAGATCAATTCTTGGACTTAGAGTACAAAGAATAGAAGTTTGGCTAATTCCAAGAATTTCCTTATATGGTAAAGATGCTACTTTGAGGCCAAATCCATGCTACCTAACACTGAGTAATTTATTTCAAATTACTTCAAATCTTCCAAAACACAGCAAGCATTTTTAGATAGAGAGATTGATAGATATCAAAAGTTTCTGAATAAAGTAATAAAGTGCTTTGAAACTTGAGAGTGAACCAAAGGATGTTTATTACTAAGATGTAGTGTCTTTCTGAAGAGTTGACACCTGATACTTCAAACACCTTAATCTTGCCAAAAAACATTTTACACTCAGAAATTCATCTTATAACATAAACAAGAATAGTAAGTAGCATTATTAGTAGAAATCTCTGGCTGAGTTCCATACATATATTCAACTTCCTCTAAAAAAATTGTATCTTGCTTGACACAACAGAGAAATTAATCAGCATAAGTAATACTTCAATAAGTGTTTGCATTTCACTTTGAGAACATTAATAAAGAAATGCATACCTTGATAAATGGGTCAGATAACTTAAAAAAATTCAGGAGAGGGGTAGTTTCCCTTAGATAATGATCTTATTTAAAATGTTTTAATATGCCAATTATATCTCAATAAAGTGGGGGGGGGATATAGTTGGCCTGCAGATAAATGAAGTATAAAAATTTTGCCTTTAATTCCTTAATATAACATACATCTTCTCTCTCAAAGATGTGCTCAAGTAACACTGATGACTTCCCTGAAAACTCACTTGACTTAAATTTATACTTTCTAAGAACTTTTAGTGATTGGATCTTGCTAACTCACTATATTTTAGTTATTCATATATTTAAATATTCTATTGGGATATTTGAAACATTTGGTTTCATGCAGTATATATTTACATTAGTAGAAGCAATTTGAATTAAATACCAATTCATCAATCACTTCTGTGATTTTTAAATAAGATGTTATATAGACGCAACCGAATGACTGACATGACATATAGCAAGCAGCATGTGCTTGCCAACATAATGATGAATTGAATATTTGATTATATGGAAATAATATATTTGTGGCTATACATATTACTCTAAATCGGACAAAACTGTTGCCTTTATAAGGTCAAGATGTAAGGAAACCAGAGCACCAAGGCAACACCCAGAAAGTATAGAAAAAGAACACTACATAAGGCATAGGAAACTCCTAATTTTAGACTTAAGCAATTTTGCTCTTTGTCAGTGTCTAATATGGTTAACAGAAACTATGTTTTCAACAAATATAAGGTATGTACTTATTACATACTTAATACTTTAGAAAAACAACTCAAGTTAATATTAACCTCTAAGAACTCTTCTGATGACACTTATTAAAATAAAAAAAAAACCTGCACAGATATTTGGGGGAAAGATTATTGATGATTGCAATCAACAATATATGTCAATATAAATATAAATATGTAAGGAAGTCCATAGTAAGCATACAAGCAATGACAGGAATCACAAAGGCAAATATAGTCGAATCTAGTTATAGAAATAAAAAAAAATCGAGGGGTTATAAAACACCACCAAAAATGACCAGGCAAATAATAAATGGGGAAAAAGTTGAAAATATATATTACACAAAAATGAATAGATTTCATATTTATTATTCTCTTAAAAACCCATGCAAAGCAAATGTCCAGAAGAATGGAAAAATGGCAAAGCACATGAATATTAATTTTACAAAGAAGAAATTAAAATGCAAGCATTAAATGTTCTTTTGGTTTTGTTTTTAATTTATTATTATTTTGTTTTTAGAGAGGGAGAAGGAAAAGGGTGGGGGAAGAGCAGAGAGAGAATCATAAGCAGGCCTCATGCTAAGCACAGAGCTTCACACAAGGCCAGACCTCACTACCCTGAGATCATGACCAGAGCCAAAATCAAAGACACTTTACTGCCTAAGCCAAACACGAGCCCCTAAGATATTGTTTATAGAAAAATTATAATTAAATTTAAAACATATATGAGTTATATGAGATATATATATATCTTTCATATTTTTTATTTTTAATGAAATATGTTTTTTTCATTTTTAATGAAATATATAAATATATAGTTATATATTAAATATATATATATTTATATGTGTATGTATATATACAAACGTGTGTATATGTATAAATACAGACATAAAATGATTCCATTTTATACTCTGAGTAAATATGTAGCTTATATAGGTGGGCATCTATATAAAATTTAATTTGGCTACTTCATATATATATATGAAATATGTATTAGATACAAACATATAAGTATATATTTAAATTATATTGCTAAAGAAAACCATGTAAATACCAAATCACTATCACTTTGTGATTTTTAAATATGAGATTATATAAATGCAACACAGTAACTTACATATAAGATCACACATATAAGCATATATGAAATTACATGAGTATATGTGATATACATGTGTATATAATATATAAAATTATATGTGCATATATATATACACACACACACACACACACATACATATGTATATACAAAATTTAGCTGTTAATAGTAGGAGGAAAAATAAAAAATTATAAGTTAAATCCCAGAAGGGACTAAATCAATTTAGTAGTAGGTTTCTCTCAGTCATAAGAAAATGTTATTTCTTTTGTTGTTTGATTATTTTATAATTTCAAAATAGCTAGAATAACATGTAGTGAGTTTTAATAAAAAAGATGTTTAAAAGTGTAAATATGTATCATACCATGTTTGTTAAATTACCATTATGCATGGTTATACATTTACTAAATATTTTATCATTTTACTTTTTGTTGTCAGTTTTTAGTTCTTCATCCAAATAAAGTAAATGAGAAAATATCTTCCAAGATTTTGATTTTGTATCTTTACATCCGTACTATCTTTTCCTCTTTATTGATTTTTCTATTTTAATGTTTCAGTTTTATTTTGGTTTTATAAGTAATATATTACATTTGCACAGCATTTTTAGATTATGTTGAACCATATGACAGTGTCTTTTGTAGAAATTGTTTATAATCTGTAATTTTATATGGCTTACATTAACACTCTTTTCAAAGTACAGTTTCATGATCATCAACTCTGTCATAAGAAAACTTATATTCACATTACAGAAAAGAATATAGTGTTTTCAAGAGTCATTACCAAATATAGATTAACCAGATCAATCAGGTATGTTAAAGGAGTGGAACTGTGATTGGAGGTTGAAGATTGTGTTTATAGAAGCCATTATCCCAGATAAGATCCAAATTCCCATCTTCCTTATACAACTCCCACCCACCAAAACAAAAACAAAAACAAAACAAAACCACACAAAAAAACCCTATCATGATAACATGCATGGAACCTGTCTTCTTTGAACTACTAATCATTCTCTCATTTCTTCCATTATTTTATTATTGTGACTTAACACATTTTCTGTTCTCACTAATCTATTTTTAATTAAGAAGCTTAGTTTATTCCACCAAGATTAAATAGGAGATCATAATCCAGTTTTATTCAAAAAACAAAGTCTTCTTATTCTTAGAAAGAGAAGAAGAAAAATGAGAACAACAATTAGTAAAACTCTAATTTAGGTCACTCATTCACATCATAGGGTAACTATGGCAACAGTGTGGAAAATGCAGCAGCCAAGCACTTTATCAATATATATAATAAAATATTATATACATATATAAATACATGACCGGGCTTTCTTCCTAATTTTTTAAATCAATATAAACTCTGAAACTTCATTCATTAGGTTGAATAACATTCTGACACTCTGAACTTCTATCCCTTTCACCTTCTCATTCCCTAAGATCTGTGTGTCTACTGTGAAATGAATTCATAAACCAAGAAATAATGTTTTTTTTTTTTTTATTCCAATACTTACATATTTACATGGCAAACACAGAAAGAGGTTGGAAAGTACTTTTTGGAAAACCATAGAAAGAAAAATCCTGAAGAATGGAGAATAATTTCTAGGAGTATACCATACTACATAAAATCTGAAAAATCCCTTCATTCCTGCCTATTTCCCTCTCTCAATTTATCCCCATATCAGATAAAAATTATGTCTGGAATTTGATCAATTCTCTTATACCACCTGCAAATATTACTTCAAAGGTCTTAATGAGAGCCTGCCCCCTCAAAAAAAAGAAGAAAGAAGGAAAGAGACAAAGGAAGAAAGAAAAGGCTCTTCTTTTAAAATCTATAGATAACCATATTTGATAAACATTTATTTTTTGAGGTACAAATTTGAATTCTGTTTTGTGTCCCCTTATCTAGCATTTCACTGAGAATAAAGTGTGCACCATTTACTTTACTCAATTATTTACTTTAAAAGGAAAGAGAGTTTCAGAAAAAAATCTAAAAAAAACTATGTTGATGCATGTTCTGATTCTATATCATAAAAGCATAAGGTGCTCAGAGAATTCTAGAACCATATCTATAACCAGAACATGAATGGGGCAAAATTTTTCAAATTATGTTGCAAGTAGGGACGCTCGGGTGGCTCAGCGGTTTAGCGCCTGCCTTTAGCCCAGGGTGTGATCCTGGAGCCCTGGGATCCAGTCCCACGTCGGGCTCCCTGCGTGGAGCCTGCTTCTCCCTCTGCCTGTGCACTCTACCTCTCTGTCTCTCTCTTTCTGTCTCTCATGAATAATTAGATATAATCTTTAAAAAATATGTTGCAAGTAGATGAATTGACATCTTTTTCCCCCTCTTTCCTATATAATCAACTTGCAACTATTTACCTTGATCATGTTAGTATTAGTCCTACGTCCTCCTTACTGAAAAATATGTCCCTTCCTTTATGAAAACCAAGCTACATTTTATAACTTTCTTTTCATTAAAGCAGATGCATTCTCAATGATTATGCATGTCATGTACACAGATCAAGACAGACACAAGTCTCCAGTGTACAGGTACATCAGACAATGTGACAACAAAAGCAGTGGTAATTATAAAAGGCATATTGACATTACGTTTTTTTCTAATTCCCATTAGGATGACGTATGCTTTTTAATTTGTTATTTGATCAGGATGAAGGGGGTGAGGTAATTAAAATCTTTACAGGATCTATACTTGATATATACTACAAAAGAGGAAAAATATGTGGAAGTACATTTCAGGCACTGTATCACCTTTGTGTCTTATAAGTCTCTTATTGAAAAACCCATGGTATTTAATCTGATTTCTATTTATATATTACTAATTATTAAAAACAGTTATAACCACATTTCTGATATTTCAGGGGAGATACAATATAATAACTATTAAAACTCTTTTAAAAAATTTTGTGACCCCCTTAATAAATTTTAAATTAAAAGCATGAATAAAATAAATACCATGGCTATTTCAAAACCAATGTGTGGTGTATGTGTCACAGTAATCTTAAGGAAGTCTGAGATTTCATTGAAACATATACTTAAATACTAGTTTAACTAGTCTTCAAAGCAAAGCATTATTTTTACACTGTTTTATCCAAAGAATCAATAGTTTTATAATAGAATCATATAATTTTCTATCTGAAAGGGTCCTCAGAGCCCACCTTTCTGCAGATCAAGTCATACATAAGCTTACCCCCAAAAATGTTAGAATATTTTTCCTCAAGGAAACCCATATAATGAACTACTAATTTCTGTAAAAGAGACCTGCTGTATTTGCAGGTCCTTTTTCACTATGCCTAGACAGATTTCAACTTATAAACAGACATCCAATAAAGTCTGAAGTATAATTAATGCAACCAAAACACATAAATATCACTCTTATTCTTTAAAATTGCATTAATTTTAAAATACTAAATCCCTTTGTTCCCTAAGAACCAGAGCCCTGTGGCTTGCTCTTAACGTTCAAGGAAATAAATTGTATAATGATAAATCAAAGTCACATTAGAAAACACATATCTAGTATGTTAGGAATGTTTTGGGAGGATGATGTTAAAGCTTCTTCTATTTAGTTCAGGGCTCTCATTGGATGTTATATCTCAGTTTACATATTTTAGTGGCCCTGTTTGTCTGACCTCACAGCATGAGGCAAAGAGTTTTATGATGAGAGAGCAGGAATGTTTCACCGAGTCTTTATTACAAAAAATAAAATAAAATAAAATAAAAAATAAAAAGCAATCATAAGTCAAATAGCTTTCAGCAATCATGAAATAGCATGGACGGTGTCTTAGAGTGAAATTAAACAAGTCGTGTAGACATAGAACTTGGAAGGGAAACAAAGCTAACACTGTTAGAAGGCAGAGGCTGCTTATCTCTATGTATTTTGTTTCATTCTGCATTAATGAAAGATCCTTTAAAATACTGCTTGTTTGACATGTGAGGTGAAAATCTTCAAAAAGAGAAGAACCAGGAGTTACAAGAAGAGAGTATCTCCCATGTTGATGCTATTAATATCACCCAGACCAGAGAAGATTCTGACTCTAATGTTGATGATCATTTGAACCATACGTTGTTTGCTAGTAGGCCCCCTACAGAAGGCCTGACCAACTACTATATTTGCCTTAACAGCAGAGATTCCAAAATTTAAAGACTCAACAAAAGTCTTTCCCTAACTAGATTACGGATGCAAATGAGCCAGGGAGAATTCAGGTATCTTTATTTGAGATAAAACAGTATAGATTGCTTTAACATTATTGGTAAGTTATCTTTAAGGTAGTTATCTTTAAAAATGCCTTGAGGGCTCTCTCAGACTGTAAGAATTCCATAGGGTTCTCAGAGACCAAAAACTGCATCAAGAAAGTGCTTCAGCTCTCTGTGTGTTCATGACTGAATTTCCACATTTGGGTAAATCTGATTTCTTGCAATGGAAGTGAGACCATGAGGGACACAGAGAGAGAGCAAGTTACCTTAAAAAGAGATATAGGATGGTAAATGCTTTTCTAGTTAGAATCTTAATGACTTTGAGGGGATTATGAAGATTACTATGAACAATTATACACCAACAATAGGAAAACATGAAAGGAATTGTTAAACTCTTAAAAACATGCAACCCACCAAGTCATGAAGAAACAGAAAATCTGAATAGACCAATAATGAGTGAGGAAATTGAATTAGTAGTCAAAATCTTTCCAACAAAGAGAAGTCCAGGACCAGATGGCTTCACTGGAGAATTATATCAAACTTTAAGGAAGAATTAACCACAATCTTTCTTCAAATTTCCACTGAATAAGTGCAAATATACTCCAAAAGTCATTTTATGAAGCCAGCACTGTTCTTAATTCAAAGCCAGACAAAAACACTGTAAGAAAAGAAAACTACTATAGGCAACTATCCTTGATGTATATATTTTTGTCCTTGATGTATATTGATGCAATATACATAACAATATACTAGCAAGTCAAATTCAACAGCACATTAAGATAAATTATACACCATGACAGACTGGTATTTATCCTTGGGATGTAAGAATGGCTCAGCATACACAAATCAATGAATGTGATACAATATATTAATAGAACAAAGGATAAAAAAAATCACACTATCTTCTCATTATATGCAGAAAGTGCCTATTACAAAATTCAAAACTTTTCATGACAAAAACTCTTAACAAACTAGATATAGAAGGAAATTATCTCAAAATAATAAAGGCCATATACAAAAATCCCAGAGCTGACATTGTAATTAATGGTGGAAAACTAAAAGCCTATACTCTAAGATCAGGAACAAGGTAAGAATGTCCAATTTTGATACTTCTATTCAACACAGTACTGGAAGTCCTAGCCAGAGCAGTTGGCTATGTAAGAGAAATAGAAGGCATCTAAATAGGGAAAGAAGACGTAAAATTATCTATTCACAAATGACATGATCTTCCATGTAGAAAATCCTAAAGATTCCACAAAAAAATCCTGCCAAAACTACAAGAAATTCAGTAAAATTATAGAATATAATCAATGTATAAAAATTAGTTGTATTTCTGGGATCCCTGGGTGGTGCAGCAGTTTGGCGCCTGCCTTTGGCCCAGGGCGTGATCCTGGAGACCTGGGATCGAATCCCACGTCGGGCTCCCGGTGCATGGAGCCTGCTTCTCCCTCTGCCTATGTCTCTACTTCTCTCTCTCTCTCTGTGACTATCATAATAAATTAAAAAATTAAAAAAATCAGTTGTATTTCTACATACAATGAACAATTTGAAAAGGAAATTAAGAAAAAAAATCCATTTTTACATAGCACGAAAAGAATTTTATTCTAAAAGAATAAAATACTTAGGAGTAAATTTAACCATGTAGGTTAAAGACTTACACATTGAAAATGAGAAAACACTGGTTAAATAAATTAAAGGATACAGAATTAAGTAGAATGGCATTTCATGTTCATGAATTAGAAAACTTAATATTGTTAAAAATGTCTATACCACTCAAAATGATATACAATTCAATGTAATTCCTATCAAAACCACAATGGCATATTTTACATAAATAGAAAAAAATCCTAAAATTCATATGGAATCCCAAAGGACTCCAGAGAGTCAAAGCAATCTTGAAAAAGAAAAAGATGGGAGCCACATTTTTTTTACTTCAAAAGATAATTACAAAGGTACAATAATCAAAACAGTATGGTACTGGCATAGAGACAGAGACCAATGGGACAGAATTATAAAACCCAAAAATAAACCCATGCATATTTAAGGTCAAATTATCTTCCACAAGGGTGTCAAGACTACACAATAGGAAAAAAATATAGTCTCTTCAACAAATAGTAAACCTGGATATCCACATGAAAAAGAATAATTGTCCCTTATTCTCTATATAAAAGTAAACTCAAATGGATTAAAGACATAGATGTAAACCTGAAACTATAAAACTATAGGAGAAACTATAGTTGAAAAGTTTCATGACACTGGTCTTCACAATGATTTATTTGATATATCACTACAAGCGCAGGTAACAAAAGTAAAAATAGACAACTGAGACAACATCAAACTAAAAACCTTCTATGCAGCAAAGGAAATAACAGTGTAAAAAGGCAACCTGTGAAATGGGATAAAATATGTGTAAAGCATATGTTTGATAAGAGATTGATATCTAAAATATATAAGGAACTCCTACAACTCAACAGCAAAAGAACAAAATAAACTAATTTAAAAATGGGCAAAGGATTTGAATAGACATCTTTCCAAAGAATATATACAATGGCTAACAGGTATGTGAAAAGCTGTTCAACATCACTAATTGTTAGGGAAATACAAACCCAAATCACAAGGAGCTATTACCTCATACCTGTAAGAAAGGCCATTATAAAACAAAACAAAACAGAAGATAGTGTTAGTGATGATGCAGCTTAATTGGAACCCTTGTGAACTTTTGATGGGGATATAAAATGGTGCAGGAGGCAGGGAAACAGTATGGAGGTTTCTCAAAAAAATAAATAAATAAAAAGAGAACTACCATATGATTCAGTAATCTCACCTTTAGGTATTTATCTGAAAGAACTGAAAACAGAGTGTCAGATATTTGCACTTCACTGTTTTACAACATTACTCACAATAGCTAGGGGGTGAAAACAACCTAAATGTCCATAGACTGATGACTAGATAAATTATGATATGTACATAATCATATTTTATGGACTATTATTTAGCCTTAAAAAAGAAGAAAACCTTTCATATGCCACAACATGGATGAAATTAAAGGAAATCATACAAAGTGAAATAAGTCAGTCATAGAAGGACAATAAGTACATGATCCACTTATATGAAGTCTCTAAAGTAGTCAAACCCACAGAAGCAGAAAATAGAATGGTGGTGGTTAAGGATGGGGAAAGGAAGAAATGGGGCAGCTATTATTCAATAGGCATAGAGTTTCAATCATGCAAGCTGAAAAAAATGGATTTAGAGATCCACCATACAACAAATTTGCATTTACTTATTAAGAATATTATATTGTACACGTAAACATTTGTTAAAAGAATAGATGTCATGACTTTTGTAATACAATAAAAACAGAAAAAAAAAAGAAAAAAAGAACAAAAAAGCTTGGTTGCTCATTCAGCCATAGAATAATTGCTATAATCCCTGACTCATCAGTACTTGCCAGTTGACACTGAACTGAGCCGACTTTGCTCATAACAGTCACTGTGTTTGCCAGTTCCATTATACCACACTGACTTGTCCCTGGATGCACCAGCACCACTCTACTTGCTTGATAATAGACATGTTTTCCCTCTGTACATAGTGGTCACAGGTCACTCTGTCCTTACATTTAATTGTTGACTTCTCTTCAAAATAAGTAGAGCAGAATCATAAATATTGAGGTGTTTGGTCAGCAAGGGTGGATTAACTAGGACTCACGCTCTTGCCTTAGTTTATCTATAGCAGACCATATATACTATTCTCTCAGCTCCAGGGATAGGAATGTGCAAAAAGAGCCATTAAGTGGTCCAGAAAAATTTTCTGGGCCATCCTGATTCCTCTCCTCTCTAAATTCTTATTAATCTTGCTACTCATTCTATTTGGTTTAGTGCAAAATTGCTTTCTGATAGTGCCTGTCATTCATTATTCTGTTTCCCTATTAGATTATTTCACTCTGTTATTTTAGTTTTTCACACTACTTCCAGCAGAGGATTGTCTCTCATAATCGTACTGCTTGAGTGATCCCAGTTAATTGAACTCACATGGCCTTCTTGTAGTTCAATGAAGGGTGCCCTTTAGACAAAACAGAGGAGAATCTTGACCTTAGAATTGCTCAGCTGTACTGCTAAGGACCTATTCTGAGACCACAGAAACTTTTTTCAGTGATTTATTTAAATTGCTGAACAGATAATATATTCACAAAGCTCGAAAATCATAAAACTCAAAAAGATGTATGGCACATAGTGTCCCTCCTACCTTGGTCTTCCTTCCATCCTTCCTCCTTCCCATATCCTCCTAAGTGATCCTGGGATGTAGTAAACTAGAACATTGTTCCATTTTTAGTCATAAGTAAGGAGAAGTGCCTGGTACAATTTCAGGGTCTGGTTTCCCAGTGCTGCCTGTCCAGTGTGGTTTCCAGGTGCTGCAGTGTCAGTTTTTTAAAAACCAATTAATCAACCACTGAATCAACCAACCAAATTCTTACTGAGAACTCAGGAGGAAAAACTGTGTTATAGGTTATAAATAGGAACAAGGGGCAGCTGGGGTAGCACCGCCTTCAGCACAGGACTCGGGATCGAGTCCCAGGTCAGGCTCCCAGTGTAGAGCCTGCTTCTCCCTCTGCCTCTCTCTCTCTCTCTCTCCGTCTCTCATAGCTAAATAAATAAAATCTTAAAAAAAAAAAAAAAGAAAAGAATAGGAACAAAAAGTTTTTTTTGAAGCTATCATTCGTAAAACATTTATGTGGAAAATCATCAATACGAGAATATTTCTAATCAAGTGTGAAATTTTCATATATACATTTACCCCATCAACATATTCATTTATTTAGGGTTTGGCAGAACTTCAGGTGTCATCAATGCCAATCCATTCGTTTAACTAATGAAGAAAGTGAAATTTAGAGAAGCAGCAAGATTTATAATTAAAACCATGAAGCCTGACTCAGTTTAAATCCTAGTTCCACCATTAGCATTGTGTGAATTACACAAAGTACTTAACTTATTTGTGCTTAAATCTTCCCATCTGGAAAATAGGTATAATAAGAATATTTCTTTCATAGGAATATAGTGATTATTATATGGGTTAATATATATAAAAGGTTATTTGACACAGAATAAGCACCATAGAAGTGAAAGCTATTTTCACTGGTTAATGACTTGTGAAAGATGAAACAGCTGAATGGCATGGAAAGGACTGTAGCCTGATAAAATTCGGTATTAGATTATTCCTTACAAAACAATAAAGGTATATAAAATTCCTAATAAGGTAACAACATAGTGTACAAGTGAAAAAAAGGAATCTTAGAAAAAAGAGGGAATGAAAATGATACTTGATTTGGTTTAGTTAGCTCTTAAATAATTAAACAGAAAATCAAGGAGGTGAGCAAAGTAGCAGGTTTTTATAAGCATCATTGGGCCAGGAGACAGGTCCTAGAGACTCCAAATCTGCTTCAGCTGGAAATGTTTCCCTTTGCTTTTCTTTTTTATGTTTTCTAAAGAAAACAAAAAAAAAAAGATGGAAAAGAAGAATACTCATAGGTAAGACCTAAATGTTTAGGGTCGGGGAAACATTTGAAACACTAACTGACTTTCAATCGGGACTGAATAAATTCTAGTCTTTGTTTTAATTAAGTGATGGCACCTTTGATGTAAGAGTATTAACAAAGGGATACAATAAAAAGAATGAGCTACTACTCACCTGTTCGTATGTGAATGCTAACATGAATTTTAGAAATGCAAAAAGTTTGAAAGCTTAATAAAAGTTCACTTCTTAATTTAAAATAAATTTAATTTTCCCTTTGAATTCTGTCATGGAATACTTTTAACAGCAAAAAAAAATTAGTACATGTGGTATGCTTCAAAGTTATAATACATACTTTTATTGAAGAGAAAATGGAGCAAAGCTCACAAGTAACACTGATGTATAATTTCCAGATTGGTTGTGTTTCAGTGATTGAACACCTACTAGGGAAATCCTTAAAAAATGAATTTTTTTTTCCTGAAAGAAATTCACAACCACATCCTAGTCTTGAGAGTTCCTGCCTTTTGCATAAGATGGGACACTCACAGGATGCAGTAAGCCCAGAGAGCCTTTAAAGACAAGGCAGCAAAATCTAATCAAGTTGAGATTATCAGATAAACCAAAGGGAATCACCCCTATTTTATTCAAGAGTTAATTCTAAGGAAACAAAAAAAAAAAGGGAAAATGTATCTTGCACATTATGAATAAGATAATTAGCTACCTTGCTAGTGTAGTCCTTCCGATATTAAAGTCCTTCATCTTCATTCTTCTTTCCTACCAGATCTAATATAACATGAGAACTACATAGCACAGTAAGAAAAATAATAATGTACTTAAAGTCTCTGTTTGTCAGTACAACTTATACCCCTATCTAGAGTTTAGAACTTGGCCTTTTAATTAAATTGCAGACAAATACTTTTTTTACAGTTATAGTTTATATTTTGTAATGAATTAATTTGAGTTTTTGACTTACCATAGATTATTGAGCATATTCTGTGGCAATGGAAAAGATAAGTGATTGCATTTCCAGCACTCATTCAACTTCATTAGACAAACCACAAAATTCAGTAGTTGATGTGCACTTGCACCAGGGATCCTGAGCACCAATGAGCCTGAAAGGTTTCCAGGGACTCCTTGTCACTTTAATTATTTGCATATTAAGATCTCTTCAGATAGGCAATGCTTCAAATGTTAGGACAAATAGCCCCTTCAGAAGTCACTAAGCCCAGTGTTGCCAAATATTTTAATTGTCATACAATTTTGATAACTAACAAAATGTCCTAAAGTCTATTATTCCAAGCCTGTCAGAGTGAGGAGAAGGGCTGAGGTATTGAGCTATGGCCATACGCCACTAGTGCAAGCTGGAAGTGCTGAAAATTTGAAATTATACATAGAAATATTTCCCTTGGAAGAACGACAGGAAATAACAAATAACAATACCTACCACCATATAGTTGTAGTCAAATAAAACCTTTACTTTAACAAGTAAAGTCACATAGTAGATAATAACTACAAGCTAACCTTTGCCATCGTAATTAATGGCAGAGGTAACTTAAGAGCCATATTCCTGATTCACATATCACCACTTTTTAATGGATTAATTAATCTGGTTTCCTCAAACTAAAATGCAGGGCCAAAAAAAAAAAAAAAAAAGTCTTCTTTTGCCAAAGCACAAAGTGTTTTGTTTTGTCTATATGCTGATTAAGTTTGCCAAACTATTCTCTATGTTCCTAGAAAACAAATAATAAGTATTGGGTCCTACAAAGCACCCAAAATTGTGCTAGATCCACAGTAAATGTTCAGCAATTGGTTATTTATTGCTGATTTTTGAGTAAGCATCAAAAATGAAGGACTCAGTGTTAAAGAATCAAACAGGCATTGATGAATGGGATCAATCAGGGATGGTTACCATCCTAAAGGTAAATTTAAATTCTTTTGTTCTTCAAATCACCATCAAATGTCTCTGCAACATAAGGAACTGATGCTCTTCTCTGTGAATGGCATGCGGCACTTGTGCTGAGCTTTGACCTCTCCTACTCCCATATCATCTTATATATCCTTTGAATAAGGCACAGGAAGTCATATTGGCCAGACTATCCATCATAGAAACAATCTCCTGCTTACAGGGCAGGATTTGATATAGGGAATAGTAGGGAAGAAGATGCCACAACTATTCCTATGAAATCATCTTCTCACTATATCTTTTCATGAAAAAAAGAGGAAGGAGCAGTGAAATTGTGAAATTAGAAGCTAAATGGAGAGAAGAAACAGTATTTATTGTTTATATCCAATATATGAAAAACTTATTTGAGAAAGAAAAATACGACTAGAGTGCGAAATTACATTATTATTACTGCAATTCCAGGCCTTTGTGTGTATGTGAAAAATAAAAAGTTAAATTTACAGAAATGCCAAGTGTGGAATTTTATAATCTTAAATATTTTAAGGGTATGACTATTACACCTTGGCCAACTGTCACTTACATTTTAAATATAAGAATACAGAGGCAGGTAATACTTAAAAAATTTACCATCCCTAAAATTCTGTAATTTTACATTTCTGACTAAAAGTAAGCTGCTTTTAAAACAAGATGATGTATTTGAGCTGTGAGCCTCCCCAAGAACAGATTATGCCAAGACCCAGCACGGGGAAATAGAGGCTTGGCCTAAGGGTTAAACAAATAAGCCTGCTGAGGCCAGAGGAACAGTCAAGGGTCAGGTTCGGAGGTAAGACAACAGTTCCTGTCTGAAGCCTCTAGGTAAACCTGGGGCCCAGACAGAAAAATACTCACTTTTCCAGGGGATTACCAATGTAAAACAGGCAGTTGTGTGAAATCAGATAAAAGGTTAAGTGGACTCCAAGAAGATCCAGAACCCCAGAAGTCATCCCTCAGTAAGGGACCTTCTGATGGGTGAAATGAAAACACTTGTTTTAAAATTGCATCAAGCTAACTGAAAAGTAAAGATTAAGTAAAGGCATTCACCATTTATAACTACTTTTTAAAGCTTGGACACTGGACTTTTCTCATGTCCTTGAACTAACTGCATTCAAGTGACAGACTATAGAGTAAAGCGAGAACAAAATCAATAAATTGGTAACTAAACAGGGCGGCTACCACCTTTTCCCCCTGAATGCTTCAAATGTATCCACAGTTTATACTTATTTAGCAAAAAAAAAAAAAAAAAAAATGTTGTAGGAACAAACTCAGAGTATATAAGACATGAAAAGATCAGTAAGACTGAAACAAAGCAAGTGAAGGAGAGTAAAGTAAATATGAGGGAATGTGGGGTCACAGAGCAAGAAAGGTGCCAAGTCATGTAGATCTACAGTAAAGAGTGATTTTAGAGATTAAATCAAGGGCTATTCCAGTCATCATGTTACTGGATGATGATGGCTTGATTAGAGTGTTAGCTGTGGCAATGGAAAAACACAGAAATTGATATGTTTTGAAAGTGGACTCATGTGGGCTTTCAATTGTTGGATCACATGTGTCCTTGTATTTTAGGGAGGGGCTCAGGGAGGAATTAATAACAATTATGAAGTACTAGATTTGAACAACTCGATGTATGATAATAGTAATTTTTGAGAAGGGATTTCTGCAGAACTTTTGGGTTTGGAAAGGGAAAATGGACAGCTCTGTTTCAGTCCTGAGAAGTCTGAGATAGCTCTTAGACATAGTGGAAATATCAAGTAGGTGGTCAGTTATGTAAATTAGGAGTCCATCATAGGGATGAAGATTCCAGATACACATTGGGGATTCATCAGTATATAAATGACATCAAAAACCACAATATGATGGACTGAGTAAGTCTTATTAAAATGTGGCAGGGCTCTTAGCAAAGAAATGCTATCATTTTCACTCACAGCAATTCATGCCTGATTTTATGAATATCACAATATAGGATTTGGTAATAATTTATTGTTTCATTGTAGTTATTTTTTTAAGTATTGAGAACCCACAATAATTAGCAGCAAATAAATTGTATGTTTTATAAAATGCTTTGGGGAAATATGCCTTATTACCTAGTGCTCCAAATGGCACCATTCTTATAAGTAATAAATGTGACCCTGTGGCTATAATATTGAAAAAAAAAATTAAGAGAAACAAACTCTTCTAAAGACGTATTTTCAAATGTCACCAGAGCAATAAATTATTGATTTCCACATCTAAAATTAATGTTTTTATTTATGAAGTAACTTTTAACTCTTGGTAACATAATATATAACTTTGCTTTAACAGACCATTTTATTTTAAAGAATTATAGAGTCTGAATGAACCCAATTAAGTGTGCTCTGTGTGTCTTCTCGGTTGGCCCTTACCAAAGCTCACAATGTGAGTTCTGTTCTACTTGGTATCAGGGAAAACCACACAGGAACACAGAGAATATTGCTTGCTGGGGGGAAAAAAAAAAAAAAGGAGCTTGTTTCTTCATAAAGTCTCTGGCTGTGGTCACATAGAACACAGCATCCATTTATACATCTCCTAACTGGCCTTAAGCCATTATCTGAGCTTGCATTTCCTTACTGGAAAATGCACTTCATTTTTATTTGTGCTCTGTAATAGATATAGTTACTAATACCTACAGATGTGAATTACAAAAAAATATCTAGGCAGGTAGAAAGAATTAAAATTTAGAGATAGTTCAGTGGCTTAGCAGGAAGAGGGAAGGAGGCCTAAACTACCTTGAAGAAGAAGGAATATTTTGTGAAAATGAACAAAGCCCCATGTTCTCTTTTGAATAATAAAAAACACTCATCCACATACTGACATGACACAGGGATTTTATTATCAATTGTCACACACAGTAGTTTTATTAGCACCTATTCAAGACTAAGCTAATTTAAAAGCACTTGAAACCTTAGGCAGATGTTTTTAAATGCAAAAAAAAAAAAAGTTCAAAAAGCTCTGCATCATATACTATCTACTATAAATAAAAAAAGGATCAGTTCTTACTCAGTTTTTTTTTTTTTTCATCAGTTTTAGAACACATTCATTTACACATGAGCTGCCTGTACCAGGATCATAGTCATCATTCTTTAGGGCATCATTCTTTAGGGCATCATTCTTCAGGTCGTTCTCTACTTTGTTAGAACTTTATGACATGTATTTTTCTTTTTTGCCTAATTTTAACTGCTCTGTCCATTTAATGTTATAATACATCTCCTCCCACATTAGATTCCTATAAATAGTCTCATTCAGATTCTTTTAAAATTTGATGAAATAAAGGGAGAGTGGGTGTCTCATTTGGTTTAGCATCGGACTCTTTGTGATCATGGTATCTCCCCTGCCAGGTAAGTATAGCATCGGACTCTTTGTTTCCACTCAGGTCATGATCTCAGAATTGTGAGATTGAGCCCCAGATGGGGCTCCACGCTCAGAGTGGAGTCTTCTTGAGACTCTTTCTCTCTCCCTCTGCTTCTCTCTCCACTTGTGTGCTCACACACGCACACACACACACACATATTCTCTCTCTCTCTTTCTCTCTCTCTGTAAAATAAATAAATACATCTTTAAAAATTTTTGAGGAAATAAGACTTTGAAAAATTGGTGGTCTTCACTAAAGCTCAACATAAGCATACTCCACAACTTAGACTTTCCATGCCTAAATACAGATCTCACAGAAAAGACTTAACACATGTTCACCAAATGGCATGGACCATAATAAATATTATGAGATACACCACTACTCATAATAGCACGTAACAGGAAACACCCTAAATGTGCCCAAATCAAGAATAGAATGGATAAAATTATCACACAATGGAAACTGTACTACAATGAGCATGAACAATCTACAACATTATGCAACAATAGGAGAAAAAAATCTCAGGAATAGTTTGTTGAATGAAAGACATCAGATAGAGATTACCAGAGTGAATGTCTTCATTACATAAGCCATAATACCTGAACAACATAAAAAATAGTTAATAAAACATATTGGAAAATTTGGCTGATGTGAACATTAACGATTTCGGAGGGGTAGTTTTTATTGGAAACAGGTGCACAACATGTGTTCTAAAAATCTCTTCAAATTTCAAGTTTAATTCTAAATTCTATCCCTAATAAGCGATAATTTTAAAACATTGTATTTATTTTAGAGAGAAATAGAGAGTGCATGAGCAGGAAGATGAGCAGAGGAAGAAGGGAAAGAGAGAATCCCAAGTAAACTCCACAGGGAGCATGGAGCCTGACATGGGGTTAATGTGAGGCTGGATCTCAAAACCCTGAGATCATGACCTGAGACAAGATCAAGAGCTGGCCACTTAACTGACTTAACCACCCAACCAGGTGTCCCTATTAAGGAGATTTTTAAAATGACTGTTCTTTGTTTTGTTTTGGTTGTTTGTTTTCTTCTTTCTTTTTATGCCCACCTTCATGTTTGGGCCAAATTTTCAGTTTTATAACATAATAAAATAGTACAGAACTAGTAACTGACTTTTAGTGTCATACAAATAGCCAGTTTGCTATATAAACTAGATTGTACATTTCCCAAGAGCAGGAGAGTAGAAGCCATTTCTATATACAGCACTGCTGCAAAGAGAAAGAACATTCTGAGTGGAGCTGATTGCTCACTCTGAGTAATAGTCGTAGGCAAGCAAGGAGAAACAGGACTGAAGTTTGGAAGATCTTGAATAATAATAGGTTTCCAAGTTTGGATGCCATTCTCCTCACAATGGTGAATTACAGAAAGTTTTTAAGTAAAGATCACAAACTGAAAATATCATTTTGAGCATGCATGCTAGACTAGAACCTGGTAAATAAGTGCTAGCAGGCCAGTTAGCAAGATTTGTATGAGGGGATAAATAGACTCTGAACTAGGATGATGGTAGCACCAATGGAAAATAGGGGTGCCTGTATGTGAAGAAAGTTAGACAAATAATCTATTGAACTTGGAAACTAGCAGAGTAAAAGGGAGTTGGAAGGGTCTAATATGACTCAGTTTTGGAAACAGAAAAAGAACTTGAGAAAGAGAGGAAAACTTTATGGGTCAGTTGGTTTGAGAAGACAATGAAAAAAAATGATCAAATGAATACCTAAGGGTGAAGGTCAGTGCAGGAACAATATAAGTATAAGGCTTAGATAACATATAGTCAATGTTTCTGTTTTTTCCAATGTACTACAAACACTAAGGGGGTGCACAGTTACAGTGAGAAATCATGAGAAGATTTAGAAACGTTAAATACTATCAAAATTAAAACTTTTGGGCAGCCCAGGTGGTTCAGCAGTTTAGTGCTACCTTCAGCGCAGGGCCTGATCCTAGAGACCTGGGATCGAGTCAGATCAGGGATCCCACATCAGGCTCCCTGCATGGAGCCTGCTTCTCCCTCTGCCTGTGTCTCTGCCTCTCTTTCTCTCTCTGTCTCTCATGAATAAATAAATAAAATCTTTAAAAAAAATTAAAACTTTTTCTCTGTGGAAATAATGGATAAGAGAATAATAAGACAAGCTACAGACTAGGAGAATATGCAAATCTCATATCTGACAAAAGATTTGCATCTAGGCTATATAAATAACTCTCAAATCTTAACATTAATCAAATCTCCAATTTGCAAATGGGCAAAAGAATTGAATAAACATTTTAGCAGATAGGATATACAGATGGTAACTAAGCACAGGAAGAAAAATGTTTAACATCATTAGCCATTGGACTCAGTGGTGGATCACTAAATTCTACACTGAAACTAATATTACTCTATGTTAACTAACTGGTATTTAAATAAAAACTTGAAACTACAAAAAAAATCACATTACAAAAAAAAAAAAAAACCATTAGGAAAGCCATTAGGAAAATGCAAATCAACACTACACTGAAATACCACAATATACACATTATACTGATTATAGTAAGAAGTACTGATAATAGCCAAGTGATGCCAAAGATGTGGAACACTAACACATTGCTATTGGGAATGAAAACTGTTACAGTTACTCTGGAAAATGATTTGGATATTTCTTTTAAATTTATATTTATCATATGGCCCAGAAATCCCACTCTTAGGTATTTACGTTAAGAGAAAGGAAAGCATCTATCCATAAGAAGATTTATATATGACTATTTATAGCTGTTCTATTCATAATCGTCAATGACGGGATACTTAAATGAACCTTCACTTCACCAGGTGAATGGATATACAAATTGGTACATCTCTTCAATGAAATACTGTGATTCAGCAATAAAAAAAGGAGCAAACTATTGAGACACACAAAGGGCATGAATCTCAAAGGCAGTGCTGAGAGAAAGAAAGCAGTCCAAATATATAGGGCATATATAGTCCCATATAGGGCATGATTTCATTTATATTATATTCGCAATAAGACAAAACTCCATTGACAGTAGACAGTTCAGTGAATGCTAGTGGTTAAAGATGGGAGAAAGGTATACCTACAAAGTGAAAGCAAACACGATTTTCTGAGTGATGGAAATTTCTTTAATCCATTTTGTGGTGGTGGCTATACGAATCTCTTCATGAGTTAAAATTCACAGAATTATGTACTCCATCCCCACAAGTCATTTTTATGTTAACTTAAGGAAACAATTTTAATAATGACATCTGTAAGGAAATACACAGATGCAAAACAAGTGTTTCAATGCCAGTATTATTTTACACTTTGAGTTTTATGAGTATAACTATTACTGCTTCTCTAACAGGACCTCTAAAGATTAAATAATAGGCCAAGTTACTTACCAGAAAATCTTCAGTATTCCTTTTAAAAAGACATAAAAAACAAAACCATCAAACTAAAAAGGGTAGAGCCTTTTTTACCCGATAATCAAAACTAATTTGTACCACGCTGCACAAAATATGTAATGAATTCGTTATTAAATCTATTAGCAAGTTTATATTGCCAGTAACTGAAATAGCTGAATACCCAGCAGTACTTACTAGGAAATTAAAGACTAGTCAAGAAACAAAAGATTTTTAACTAAATTGATCATGGGATGGGCTACAATTATTTGAAATAATTGGGTTACAATTATTTGAAATCAGTTTTTAAAATAATGGGTTACAATTATTTGAAATCAGTTTTTGATAATCTGAATGAATATGTTCTCTAGATAAACAGGGACAATAATAAATCATCAATGAATAATGTTTTGTCAATTTTGTTAAAATGGGGCTCATGAGCATATCCTGGAGTTCTCAGACAATTAAGTGGTTCTGCACAGTTTTGAAGAATCTAGTGCTCAGTTTCTTTTGGTGTGGTTTTAAAAATAATTCAACTGCTTGAATTTCAGGAGGAAAGAAACAACCATAATAAAATCTATCTATGGTGGCCTTTCAAACTAAGACCTTTTCAAAAAAGTTAGTCTAAATGATTAGACTGGTTTCATGTGTCATATTGGTATTGAATTAAGATGGGAATCATTGATAGAAGACGTCAAAAAACCTAGATTTGAAGGATGCTGATAGCAAACTAGATGATCTCAGGTAAAGTCTTAAATCTCTTTGGGCCTCAGTTTACTCATTTGTAAAATGAAGTGTCTGGATTAGATAAATCATTCTAATCTTTCCTATATTCTTCCTCTCTTTTTCTTTCTTTCCTTCTCCCTCTCTTTCTGTGTGTGTGTGTGTGTGTGTGTGTGTGTGTGTGTGTGTGTTTATATGTGTGTATCTTAGATTCTTAGATAAGGCTCAACACCAGATTTGAGTTACAGCTCGAAGATCTACCTTTGTAATAAGGAGCCCTAATGATGCTCAGCTAGGTAGTCCTTAGATCACACTTTGAGAAACACTGAACTAGATAGAGAGGCAGTCCCTCCCTCTTTCAGCTCTAATACTCTATGATTTAGTCAATGTCTTTGTAGCCTACTTTCATATTGTCCTTCCCTGCTCTTTAGCAGTGCAGACCAGGCTATTAGATTTGTCCTCTTTCATATCAGAAAGGCAAAAAAATTACTAGGGTTTCCCTTAGATCTGTATTTTCTGTGAATAATACAGATAACCTCAGACAGCCCAGGGAGAGCTTACTTTTCACAACTGCTTTCAGATGGGGTATCTTCTACTCTGCAGTCTCACCTTCCCTATAATTTTTGTAATTCAAACAGGGCTCATAAACCACAATTGATCTTAAAGGAGTCACCTTTTAGATTGTCTCCTCAAAAAGATTGAAACTCCTAACTGCGAGATGGAATAATAGGATATAGATGGAAATCTACTTATATCCTTGAAATTAGATTGCATTTAGGCAAACTAAATGACTTACTAAAGAAAATTATGTTTGACCTTTACTTTCAATTTCTTACATAATTCTGCCTTGTTTTTTTCAACAATAAAGATAAAATTACATTTAAAATATTTTGATACTTAGTTAAAGGAATTCTACTATTGGTTCTAAAAGAAGGTTTTAATTTTACTTCAAAAGTAAATTCTAGTGGGTTAATCTTATCCTGTGATTTAAAAAATGTAAATGTTTCCAATAATAATGATAATTGACATGCCAGTAGATGACATTTGCTTTGAGAATATTAAAATTCTCTGAGGAAATATGGGTATAAACATTCAAAATTAAACTTTGAGATAATTAATTATTTTAATTCTAGGTGAATAATAAGTCTCCAGAAATAAAAATAATCTTTAAGTGCTAGAAAAATCAACATAATCATATTCATTTATGCTGCCCAAGTGTACACACTGTGTGGAAGAACCCTGACACGGAGGGCTGAAATCTAACATTTCAGCCAAAACCAGATGAGAGTAATGGGTCAGAATCCAAGATCCTTTCTTTAAAAAATAGATTGTTTGGGGCAGATAATTTAAGCTTACTGAATCCCATTTTCTTTATAAAATAGGGATGACTTTAGGCATATAACAAAATCTGTGTTAATTCCTTAAATTAAATGAGGATAGTTAAAGGCCTCTGTTAATCCTTATGTTGTAGCATCTACATTGTGGTGCCTGAAAAACTTTTAAATATTCTCTTCACATCTGATAAATATGAAAACATGCTATCAGCCACTATAAACTATAAAATAAATTGCATGGTTATAGTTTTAGAAATTAATAAGAAAAAGAGGCATGCTTGGTTTTAGTCATTCACAATAATAAAATTGATTTTATTTCTCATTTTTTAAATGTTTTGTTCCTATTTTCCTTCTGTGATCTTCCATAGTCTTTTTTTTTTTTTTTTATTCCTGAGAGACACAGAAAGAAGCAGAGACATAGGCAGAGGGAGCCTGATGTGGGACTTGATCCCAGGACCTCAGGATCACAACCAAAGGCAGACGCTCAGCCACTGAGCCACTCAGGTGTCCTGATCTTCCATAATCTTTTTTTTTTTTTTTTTTAAGTGATCTTCCATAATCTTGATCTAGGTTACAAATCTGAGGATCCTTTAGGTTTTCATATTCTTGGGATATGAGAAATATTTAAGTCATTACAGAATCAGTCTAAGAAATTTGGAGGACAACAAATATTGACTGTGGCAATACCGATAGACACTGCTTAGTTTATATAAAGTTTAAAAATTAGATCTAACTGAAATCACCCGGGACAATATTCAAAGTCAAGATCCAGAGTGCACGGTCATGTCTCAGTTTACAATGCTAAAAAGGTATAAATCCTAAAGATACCTTGCATAATAGCCTCATCACCTTAACTAGACTTTGTTCTGTGAAAAGAAGTCCACCCTGGTTATCACTGTATTCCCAGAGGAAAACACAATGCTTTCTACTTAAGGTGTTAATTTTCTATAATTGAAGAATGTACTAATGAACAATGTACAATAGTTCTGAGGAAACAACAGAACTATATAACCTTAGTGTTATCTACACATAGTCAAGTGAGAATCCAACTGAATATCCTGAAGATTGGCATAAAGGAGAGCCTTTAAAATATGAGTGAGATCAATAATTTATTTAACTGGAAACTGAACATCTTTGTATTTAGTTGAGGCTGCACAACATAATGGTTTAGGGCAGGAATAATGTTTGAGTCAGATAAGAAGGGTAAAATATCAAGCTTCCTCTATACAAACATTGTTAACTTGTTAACTTATTGTTAACTTGGGCAAGTAATTTCATCCTGCTGAGGCTCATTTTCTTTACTTACAAAACTGGGCAAATGAATTTTAATTTATGGTGCTATGGAGATATTGAAATGTCACAAATTGTATAAAACATTTAGTATGGTGTCCAGCACATAGCAATTGCTCAATAAACAACTGTTAGGACAGCTATTAATATCACCATTTACATAATTCACAGCTATCCCCAAAGGCTGGTGTCAACTTAATAGATAAGAAACAAGATAATCATTTTTATACAAGACAAACAAGATATTTTTCAATACATAAGAAATTCAGTTTGCTTTTTAAGTCCTCCTTGCTTAATTTGTATTACTAGCACCAAGATTAATATTGTTAATATTAACATTAGCTAGTCTTAATATTAATAATGTTGTCTTTTCCTTACAGCATGCAATTATTAATCCTCTTTCATACACATTCAAGCTCCACCTCCTCTCTGACACTTAAAGAATTTCAGCCCATACAGTCTCTCAATCTTTTATTATTTTTTAAGATTTATTTATTTATTTATTTGTCTGTTTATTTATTTATTTATTTATTTATTTATTTACTTATTTATTTATTTATGTATGATAGAGAGAGAGAGAGAGAGGCAGAGACACAGGAGGAGAGAGAAGCAGGCTCCATGCCAGGAGCCTGACATGGGACTCAATCCCGGGACTCCAGGATCACACCCCGGGCCAAAGGCAGGCGCTAAACAGCTGAGCCACCCAGGGATCCCTCTCTCAATCCTTTAACCTTCCACCACTATCAGACACATATTTTAGCAGGTTGTGTTTATGCTGATTTTATCTCTGTAGCTACACAATGAGTTCCTTAAGGGTATAGGCCATGCACAAAAATTAATACTGTTTTGTCTTTCTTCTCCATACTCTTAGTGCTGTCTTCTTTTAATATTAATAGTTTCATGCATTATATATATTGTTTCTTTCCTCTTTTCATCAAATAAACTGCATACCAGAACCTTTACCTTCTCTTTCTTTGCCTTACTTGTACACATGTATCCCACTTTAAAAAGAGGCTGGTACAAGTATGTGCATCATCAAGAGATAAACAAGGTAATGCTTAACCTACTGAGCCACCCAGGCACCCCAATATAACATATCTTAATTTCTATTTAAAAATATAATTCCTGAAATTGATATGAGATCACATTTTTTTATTTTGTCTTTTGGGATGGGATAAGTAATTTCTGTGATCTAACTATTTTTCTGTGACCTCAGATACAAATATATACATGTAAAATTTATTTAAATGTAATTATATTTGTATGGCAATATATAATTTATGTATTTATTATAAATTAATATGTCCATACAGTTAATATATTCAAAGCAGCATAATAAACTAATACTCTAAGGTTTACTTACAAATAAGATTTGTATTTTTAAATTATAATTTGTTATACATTAAATATAAATTATATATACATATATAATTTAATTTCCTATATCTCTTAAGATGGAGAAATGTTTTAAGCCAAGAAATATATATAAATGCTTATAATATGCAAGGTT
Source organism: Canis aureus (assembly GCF_053574225.1). Lineage (NCBI taxonomy): Eukaryota > Metazoa > Chordata > Mammalia > Carnivora > Canidae > Canis > Canis aureus. The sequence continues at coordinate 55,290,049 of NC_135621.1, forward strand.
ATCTTGCTAGACACTGAACATGTTCATGATGGCTTAGAAAGTGGCACTTGAGAGATTTTTATTATGCAGTGCTCGTTGCTGGATTGTTTTAGTCAACTCATATTTTGACAGTTGTATTTAAGTCAGCATACGGAAGTTTGTACTTGATTTCAACATTACTATTGAAGAAGTCCTCACAGCAGTCACTTAACTTAATATTACAGACAGCAAAAAATAGGTTGGCATTCTGAATATTTACAACTAAATTCTGTTCAATTAGCTAGCTGCTTTAAAATTCAAAGACAAAGTTATCATCAAGATGCTTTCCGCAAAAAAAAAAAAAAGAGATGCCTTCTGCCTATTAAGAAGTATGATGGTATCTCATTTTTGAGGGTCCAAGAACCCTTTTCCTTTTTGAAAAAAATAAGTTTTTATAATAATGCAATTAAGCATTCATATTCTATTTCCAAATATCCATAAAAATGGTCCTACTTTATACTTTCAATAGGATCTTGCTTACTGTATGGATAACAATTTGTATACAATATACTATCTTACCAAGCTGAGATGAGATAAAATTTTTATTTTTCTAAATCTATCTTTCTATTTATTTATATTGTCATTTCTGAGGTATATTAAAATATTTAAAAACCTTAAACTTTGGAAATTTACATATAATTGTCCATAAAAAGAATAGCAAGTATACTTACAACAAATATATTATTGAAAATATGTCTCTTCAAAGTTTCACAAACCAGTATCAAATAGGTCAGTTCTTAGAAATAATTTACAAATCAAGAAATTCAAACCATATTAAATGATCTAAATTGGAACTCAAATACTCCACTGTTTTGCTTTTCTATTTAATATCAGTGTTGACTTTGTAATTGAAATGCCAAGTTATATTTCTATAAAGATATCCTCACTCTTAGAATTTCATTTTGTAAGCTAAACAATGTTGAGTTTTCTCTTAACTCATAACTTTGTTTTCTGATTAAGCAGAACAGAGGGAAATTAAGGAATTGAGATAGTAATATAATAAGATATGAGGAAAAATAGCCAACTAGATAAAAAACGCCAAAACTACAATGCCATTTCTATACTTATGTAAATTTATCACATTATCTAGTTATGTGTTAGTTACATGGTAGGATATTCTATAACTATGTTTTGAATGGTCTATTGCTCAGAGACATGTTGATGAAAGGAAACTATTTTATATCTTAAAAACATGCTTGTCAGATTATACATTTTATACACAAGAGTGTATAACTAAATCACAGTGATGGGTTGTATGAGACAGAGTGGTGTCAGAATGACCTTTCTATCACAGTTCACATCATTTTCAACCCAATATTCTTTCCTCTTCCTTTCTTGTCATTTCCACTACTGCATAGACATAAAGATTTCAGGGAATGAGAAAGATTCTGAACATGGACACAACACACTGAACCCATCAAAAATAGATGACTATTTCTCAAGTATGCCACTCTTTGAAGTGGCAAGTAAGAACAATGATAATGGCAAAATAAAAATAAACATGCACTTAAAAAACAACGACACTATTTTAGGAGAGGATATAATGGACTGGTCTTTGATTAGAACACACACACACACACACACACACACACACATTAACAAAAAAAAAGAACACTCACACAATGTCATAACACATTCCTTTCTCCTGACCAAGGAAAGAGAAGGAAGTGAATTAAGTCCACATTGTGTTAGAATCTCCGGTAATGAGTCCAACAGCATTCTTCTATTAAAGACATGTCTCACACAGCAGAGATAAATGGCTTTTCAAAAGAAAACATGTTGACTATGCCCAACGGAGGCTTTACTCTAGCAACTTCTGCCAAAAACTTTCTAAACCTCAGTGAATATGTCAAAGGTGCTAATTGATTTGCACAACTCTTTTGACCAAATGTTTTCTAGAGATCTGAAATGAAATCAAATTTGATTTGATTAAAATTTGAAAATAATTAAAATTTGGAGAAAAAAGTAAACATTAAAATATATTTATCAAAAAATATATATTTTATCTATTCTAATATCTTGAAATTTTTAATCTTATTTAGGGGGTCTCACTGGCAATCTGTGATGTTCTATACCTGAAAAGCATTTAGCTTCTTTAGCAATGATGAATTCAATCGCTACTCCTTATGAATGGAATTTTCTATAATAGTAAGAAGGAAATGATTTTTTATTACGTTAGAGATGCATGCAATAATATTTTTCCATAAATAAGAAAAAGATACAGAATAAGTGTTAACAGATTTAAGTGATTCAATGTGCTTAACATTTATGAAATTGTAGTAGTTATCATAGAAATAAATAAATCCATTTTTACACAGAAATATAGAAATCTGGTACAGAAATCCTTTTCAGAAGTATTCCTAGAAATGTCTAAATATGAATTCATGGTAATCCACAGTGAGTTTATTTCTTTACCTTAGTTATTGTTTTGGAAACCTATTATGTTACCAGTCCTTCAATATTCTACATTGTCGGCTTTTTGATACTAAGTGAAATACAGTTAAAAATTACCACAATCTACTTTGTTCCTATGAAGTGGCAGAGAATAAATGGTTGAAAAGAGTTGCTCAAATTTTATAGAAGTTTCACTGTCTACTACAAACTGTCCAGGTTCAACATAAATCCTGAAATCTCTCTTTAGTTGTCGAAATCACGTTTCTTTACAATGACGTTAGTTTAGGAATTACTCTGAAAACTATTATAAACAACTTAAAAAACGTATATAAATCATGAAAATCATTCTATCTTCCATAATGACCCAGAAGATCTTTATATTTATATGATGGTAAAAGAATGGGTAGATATGGTTTTAAAAGTTATCTGGTAGAGATCTCCAAGTGATATATATATATATAGATAGATGATAGATAGATAGATAGATAGATAGATAGATAGATAGATAGATAGATGATAGATAGATTTTTTTCTTTTTAAATTTACTATTAATTCTTCTTGATATTAGAGTTATAATCACGTAGAACCTAAAGGAACTGTTATGGGTTAAACTGTGCCCCATGGCTACCCCCCATCCCCCCGGAAAAGAATGTTGTAGCATGAATCCTTGGTACTTCAGAATGTTGCCTTATATAGAAATAGGGATTTTGTAGGGATAATCAAGTTAAAATTAGATCACTGGGTAAATTCTAGTCCAAAATGACTTCTATAAAAGAGAAATTTGGACACAGACATACACAGAGGAAAGACAATGTTATAATAGTGAGGCATAAGACAGCAATGGGACTATACAGTGATGCATCCACAAGCCAAGGAACACTTCTATAAGTTGGAAGAGGCAAAGAATGATCCTCCTTAGAGCTGTCAGGGACAATGTGGCCATGCCTATACCTAGATTTCAGAGTTTAAGCCTCCAGAACTGTGATGAATCTCTGTTGTTTTATTTAGGCCACAGGTTTTGGTACTTTGATACTGCAGCATTAGGAAACTAATACAGGAACCTTAAAGAACTTATGATCCCATAAGTCAAAAAACCGATGTAAGAAATGAATGAGAAAGAATATATCAAAAGTAAAAAAAAAAAAAAAAAAAAAAAAGAATGAGGTGTCTTGCTGCCCAAGATCACATAGCTACTTCAGCCTGGTTTACTTAACTACAAGTTGATGGCTGCCTCTTCCTCACCTTAGAGAATGAAAGATTGAAAATTCTCAGTTCTAAAAGGTTCATTCCTTTAAGCTATTTTATTTAGTCTTCTGTTAAAACTGAAAATAAACATTAGTATTCTTGCTTCTATTCTAATTCTTTCAAAGTAGCCATGGACCAATTTCTAAAGCTAATTTTCTTTTTCCTGTTTTAAAGATTTTATTTATTTATTTATTTATTTATTTATTTATTTATAAAGATTTTATTTGTTTATTCATGAGAGACACAGAGAGAGGCAGAGACACAGGCAGAGGGAGAAGCAGGCTCCCTGATGCGGGACTCAATCCCAGGACCCCAGGATCATGCCCTGAGCCAAAGGCAGACACTCAACTCCTGCGCCACCCAGGAGTCCCTTATTTATTTATTTTAGACAAATAGTATGAGGGGGGAGAGGGGCAAAGGAAGAGGGAGAGGGGTATAGAGAGACACAAGAGACAGAGAGTGAGAAGCAGACTCTCTGCTGAGCATGGAGTCCAACTCAGGGCTCGATCTCAGGACGCTGAGATTATAACCTGAGCCAAAAATCAGGAGCTGGATGCTTAACCAATTGAACCACCCAAGTGCCCCTAAAGCTATGTTTTCCATCTTCAAGATAAAATTAAAATGTTTTATTAATCCATTTGTTCCTTGATTTTTATCAAATGATTCACTCATTATTATGTGCAAAATAATGTGACATTTAAAAATTATTAAGACAGGGGCACCTCGCTGGCTTGGCTGGTAGCGAATGTGACTCTTGATCTCAGGGCAATGAATTCAAACCCCATGTTGGGTGTGGAGCCCGCTTAAAAAATTATTAAAACAAAATGAAAAGGAAAATGAAATTATCGTGAAAGACAGACTATCAGGGTTTTGATTACATAATACTTTTGGTAATATTTGAATCATTTAACCTTGTAAAATACTAATTTTACAAAACCCTACATACATATGAAACCTCATTTTTTTTTATTTCATCTGTAAGAATAATTATTTCTTCCAACTACTTTGGAAGCTTCGTGAAGGCAGAGAAAGAATTTTGTACCTCTGAACATCTAGCACTATGCCCAGCACGAAACTGGTGCTCCAAAATGGAGCAATACATATAGTGAGCATTTATTTAGCAGTTACTGTGTGTTAGATATTACTCTGTATGCTGGGAATAAACCAATGAAAACTTAGGAAAATTCCTGCCATTACTGAGTTTATATTAGAATGAAGAGCTACAGAGAAGAAAGAAGATAAATTATATCGTATACTGAAATGTGATAAGTATTAAGGAAAAAATAAGGCAGGGGGCAAAGATTAAGAATACTGAGGGTTGCTGCCCTTCTCATTAGGGATATAAGGGCTTTTGGGGCTGTTGAAAATTTCAACTGGTCATTGACACTTGAGCAAAGACTTAAAGAATGCATGCTTGAGCAGCTCTAAGCTTGAAAACCAAGTTGTATCTTTTCATTGTCAAGAAATAAGATCCTGGTTTGCCTGGATGGTGCCAGTTTCTCTATCTCTTATCCTAGTATAACTATTAGTAGCTCTACCTTTAACTCTTACTGGTATTTCAGATTGAATGATAAATTACAGTGTCAGACCACTTAGATCATCATCTCTACAGAGTATGTGCCAAGGTCGGTTAAATGAATGAGTAAATAAAAAAAAAAAGTGTATCTCCATCTCATGTCTTATCATTTGTTATTTGTCAAAATATTTAACCTCATTGTACAGCAATACAGCCATCAATCCCAAAACTTTAAGACCAAGATTGGCACTGAGAGAATCTTTTAATATCCTTAGGTGAAAAGCTCAAAAGATATACTTATGATTAGCATCAACAATAACAATTTTCTCTCACTACGTAAGTTTTATTTAGTATCCTCCTTGTCTTTCATTTCACCGCTGAGACCAACATCTTTATAGAGGTCCAGATGGTGCAGAGAGATTATAACAATGAAAGGTAGCTCATGCTGAGGGCCTAAAGGAAAAACAAATCACGGCTTGCCTGAAAGACCAATTTCAATTACATACTTACTATGTCCTTATCAGATGGAGCACTTGCTCTGTACCATGCCTTGTGCAACTTAAGATAACACATGAGTACATCGGTAGTCGCATACTAAAGAAGGGTGCTGTGGACAATTAAAATTTGTACTACTATAAATAAGCTACATTACATCTATTTTAGATGTGGGGTAATTCATCGAAAATGACTACCTGTGCAGAAATCCCATGTTAATCATCCGACATTGTATCTTACAGTAGACTTTTAGGGTTCCTTGTTATAAGAGGAAACTTTGAAGCATTCCATGTTTGTCAGGCTGGCCATTCCAATTTGTATAAGTAGGTTGTCAGAAGAAGACAAAGACTTCAGCTCAGATGTGTAATTTACTTTCTCCACCCGGTTCCAGATTTAGGAAGAAATGATAATTAGAGTTGGAGTTTCTTTTCGGAGTCTGCATAAATTCAGCCCTGTCAACTTTGCCTATGCCCTTCTGCAAAGTGGAAAATAGTGATGTTCTACATACCATGCTAATGTATAAATAACTTCTATGCTCATTTAGCCACGTTAGCACATCCGAGAAAATGACATTATGAATGAGCTACATTACCTAGAGGAAACAGACAGACTAAATGTGGGCTCCTACACAACTTAATATGCATCTAATGTACGACTTAAGCAGTATCTTCTACACTAAGTGACAGGCAATTTATCTCCATACATCAGTATGTGTCATGAATATGACACAGCTTTATTGTTGAAGGAATTTGAAATTTCCAGCCATAGCTAGCTTTTCCTATCTCCATTTATTAACAAGCTACTTGCAGAAATCAAATTAATTGCCACATTCATGCCTACGCTTGCCTGCATTTAATTAATTTTGTTTAAGCTTTTCCTATCCTTTATTGAAATCAATCCAAGCAGGAGGTCACTGTTGAAAAGTGACCATGTTACATAGGTGTGTGTGCATGTGCATATTTTGCATTGCTGAAATCCCTCTATTTCTGTTAAGTAAATGTTTAGATCTATGCTAGTTATAGGACATTTACCTCAATTTAATATCTGTTATTTAGAGCACTTGTTTTCTGGCAAATGTCAACAGTTTTTGAAAACTAAGCACTGCTTATTGTTTAGCTGGCAGTTATAAAATAAGCACATCTAACATTTTTGTTATTTCTTAGAAAAGATAGTTTGTAATTCCTGTAATCCAAAGGGTTTCTGGAAAAATTTCCACAGTTTGTTTCATAAGGTCTTCATATTCTTGGCACCAATTCCTTACTCTTGTGTTGCAAAACCATTTATTAACCCTAGCATGTACATATTTGGCATTTAACTTAATGAAGTATAATTCATTTAGATGAATAATTTGTGGAAGAAACAGTCTTTTATATGTGGACATACCTAAGTCTTACTGACTAAAACTGGTTTATATTTACCAATAAATACAATTTCATGCAAAGAATTTCATTTTGACCACATAATACCAAATAACTAACTTGGCTGAATTTCTCACAGTTTTTTTAGCCCCCAAATGGACACAGTGGCTCTTTACATATAGGCATCGGGTCTATTTCCCTTCCTCTTTCTAAGCATCTTATCTGTGAGTGGACGAGTTATCTGTCACCAGCAGAACTGTTCACCAATTTACCTTTCACTAAATCATCACTGGCCACAAGGCCCTGTCATATTTATTCCCTTCAAGTGATTTTGTATCATTATTCACAAACTTATTTAGAATATAGATACATGTTACTATAACTGGGAACTGTGAGTGGCAGAAGGAAAAACATTCAAAGAATAAAGGGTATCAACAATTTAGTAGAAGGACTCTTAGGTAATTTCTTAAGGAATTTTTATAGGATACAGGACCACTGTAAATAAATTAGATGCTGTATAATCTTGAAGATTCTCTAAATTTGACTCCTTAAGTAAATTACAGAATGCCAAATAAGCTAAAGCCAAAAATTGGTGGGGGTCCCAGTCAAAATTACATACTAGAGAATAAATGCATACTAGAGAATAAATGCAACATCAGGACATCTGCTTTAATGGCTCAATACATGTTTGTTATGCCCCTGGAAATTAACAGGTGCTAGTTTTTGTAGCTTGGTCAAACTGTCTGTAAGAAATTAACTAGTAACCAACTGCTAATCAGAAAATTAATTTATGAAGATGACCCTCAAAATGGATGATCTCTAAATATTCAAGTAATGACTCTCTATGGAACCCCATCTAAAATCACATTGCTTGTATGAAGCAAGATTGATTCCTTTATTATAAATTTTTATGTCAGTAAATAGTACTTTCTTATCCCTGCTAGCAAAGGTGACCTTTGGAAACTATGATCACTTAGTTCTTAAGATGATATAAGTAGTTTCTGTTACAAGAATTTTATGCTGATCCTGTCCCTTTGGCATTATTAGAAAGATACCTCATCATTTACACAAATCTGGAAGTAGTAAAGGTGAAGTTTGTGTGTTTAGTCCTCATTATCTCCAGAAGTGCAGGAAGGGAAAGAAAGGAAAGGAAGGGAAAGGAAAGGAAAGGAAAGGAAAGGAAAGGAAAGGAAAGAAAGGAAAGGAAAGGAAAGGAAAGGAAAGGAAAGGAAAGGAAAGGAAAGGAAAGGAAAGGAAAGGAAAGGAAAAGGAAAAGGAAAAGGAAAAGGAAAAGGGCAAGGGCAAGGCAAGGCAAGGCAAGGCAAGGAGCGAAGCAAACAAGCAAGCTAGCAAGCAAACAGCCAGAAGGCTGGGAGCTCTGTGGAGGACATTAACTAGCTTAGATGTATCACTCATGCTGGGACCCTGGATCCAGGGCCAGGAAACCACATCATTCAAACTCCTGTCTCCCTGGAAGGGGGATCACCAAGATTCTTCTTCCACAAGCTATTAACCCCTTTAATTAAAACATGTTTCCCCACTCCAATGGAGGTTTATAAAAAATATTTAAAATACCATATAAATCAAAACCTTAACATAAGGCACATTATTTTTCAATGTATTAAATTCCTGCTTTTGATGTATAAACTAGTTTCTTTAATCCCACAGATGAAAACTGAACCACAACATATGAAAAAATGATTGAGGAAAAGGATGTACCAGTTTTGAACTAAAGATGGAGAGTCTCTCCTCCAGAAGGAGTTCCAGTGTTTTCCCCTATTACCTTATTATGTACCCTGTCATAGAATATGCCTGTTGTAGAACTGCCCCACTCACCTTTTAACTTCACTTCATTGATAACAAGTAGAAGCCCACACAGTGGAAATTCCCACTGAGAACTGAAACTACCTATCCCTACCCAGTTTACTGTTTATTAACATGACTTCACTGTTACATTTTTCTCATTACTATAACTTAAATACTCTAGGAGACTCATGGCCTAGCAAATAAGTTGACTGTGAATTAGAGGAAACTTCCAAAAGACTCATCTAGTTTTCAACAATAATAATACCCTATGACTCTTCTGCACCTCCTTCTTCCAAATCCTAAAGGTGCTATTTTTACCAATCCTTTACTAATTTTCACATTATGATCTTTAGCTATTTTTAGATAAGTCCCTACACTGAAAGACCCACCTTAAATTGAACTCCTAATTCTCAATTTATTCTGACCTTGTCTTCACTCCTCTGAGACCATGTCATAGCCCAGATGAGGTAGTCCCTTACCAGAGTAAGTAGTGCATTCAGCTTTGTCTTATCAGCAGATTATGTTGGTGATATTTGGCATTTAGAATTATCCATTTCTTACACAGGACAGAAGAGTGTATAGATTAGTGGGAGAAAACCATTTTACCAAAAGGTAGAAGTAATGTTATTATAATTCCTCTTGAAGAGAATTTAATCTTTGGTTTTAATTCCACCCATGTTTTCCTGGTTTCCAGAATAGTTGGTATGTCACACAATAAAAAGTATAAACAGACTGCCCTCGGTTACAGAAAACATCATGGGTTGGGCACTAAGATGAGAACTACCTACTAAACATATTCATTGTATAGTATAGTTTAGCCACCCTTAACTAACCCCTAAATCAAAACAGTTACCTTTGATATGAATAAGAGAGAGTCCTATAGTTTGGATAAATCCAGGAGATAATTTCAGATATCATCCTTATCCCTAAAGAGACCAAGCCACACAACTATTATAATAACTATCATTTACTGAATACTTACTGCTTATTGAATGCTTATTATGAACCAGAGCATGAAAATATGTGATCACCCTTAGTTTTCGCATCAGTTTTCTATGGTGGACGCTACAGCTATCGTTTTCCAAAGAAAGTGATTCAGATAGATTAAGGAAACTTCCCTGACATCAAATAAAAACATTCCTCCATCTCAGTCACCCTCTCTTGAAATGATAATTTGCTTTCTTCATTGTAGAATTATCCTGTCCGTTTGACTGTTCACCTGTTAACTCTGTTTCCCCAACATAAACTTGTACCTCAGATTAGGGAACTTGCCACTTATCTACCCTTATATCATTATTGCTAGGATAGTCCCCAGGACATAGTAAATGTACAGTATATTAAATGGATATGGTAGAGATTACAAAGGGCTGAGGGCTGAAATATGAGTTTAGAAAGGTTCTTATGTAATTCTGATATGTATAGCCCACGCCCCTTCATGAACTGCCTGGTATAAATATCTACTCTGACAAAAACTAAAAGGAAAATAAAATATTTTTATATTTTAGAGGGAAAAAAGGTAGAAAACTCATATGAAAGTTCACTTTGACTGACAAAAGTGATAATTCTTTAGTAATGAATTTGTTAGCTTACAATAAACTGCTACTAGAATATATCAATATTGCTGACTGGTTTTTAGAGATTACTGTTTCAGTGTGGTTTTTCACATTGAAATTTCTTCCGTAGCATCTAATAGTGGGTGACAACCTATGGGGAGTGGTAGGTAGGAGTAGGAGAGGTCTGTAGAGATGACTTAAATAAAAATTCTCGTTGACTAAGTCAGTAATTCCATACTCCCCCAATCCTCCTCAGCTTCTAATAATTTCTAATCTACTTTGTTTCTACAAGTTTGCTTATTCTAGATGTTTAATATAAGTGGAAGCATTTGGTTTTCACCAAATTGTACACCACTACTAAACTGTTTTCCACAGCAACTGCACCATTTTACATTCCTACCAGTAATGTAGGCAGACTCCAATTTCTCCACATCCCTTCCAACTATCCGTTATTTTTCCATTTTTTGGACTACAGAGATTCTAGTAGACATGAAATGGTATTTTTGTTTTTTCAAGCATCAGTAAAACATATATGGTCTTATTGAATTCTCCACAACTGAAGCTATCACAGACCTGTTTTGAATCGGTATTCTCAAAATGTCAGGCATGAGGCCTGAAAAGAAGGAATGTTCTTCACTCAAATCAATTTGCTCACTCAAATCAATCTACTAACTGGCTGGCAGCCAGTTACCAGCTCCTGGTCTGCAAGCAAGAAAGTCTTTTTTTTTTTTTTTTTCTTCTTCTTCTTCTTGTTTTTAAGCTCTGAATCCTATGGTATATTTAGCTCATGTCACTATATTTGCCTTAATATCCTTAAGAAATCTCTGTACCTTCTAAAGACTTGTGTACATTTTTTAGAAATATACTGAGGCTAGATCTTATGCCCTAAAAGATACTGTAGTCAAAGAAATAGTATAGGTCAAAAAATAAAAATAAAAATAAAAGTTCCAGCTGCAGTTGTGCTATTAAATTCCTCACCTTGTTTTTACTATGAAAGCAACAATTCAAGACAAAATAACAATTCAAGCGAAAAATATGACTGCATTTATGATTCCCTCATTTCAATCAATAAATTAGGAAACTGGCATTTAGAAAGAATGTGTAACTTATCAAAGTCACAGATAAGTAAGAAGGAACTTGGCTTGAAAGCCAGGTCTGACTCCAGAGTTAAGCCTCCAAGTTGTTGGCACTCTGCCATTCCTCTTCCTGGTACTAGCATTCCCTGGGAAAGCCATTCCTCAATGAGCCAGGATTATCACCTTGTGTGCACAAATTTGAAAATTCTAGTTACATATTTGAGAAGAACTGTCTCCCACTTCTCTGAATTAGCTTGGCAGGCAAGTGGTTGGCTTGCTCTTCACCTACAATTTTAGAGGGGAAAATGTTCGAAGGAAAGCTGATGGCTAGTGAGCTCTGAAATAAAAGCCTAGATAAAAAGCCTGTGGGGTTTCCTGATAACATTCCAGAAAGATTCACACAGGAGGACTCTAGAGCTTTGTATGATTTAGTTTGTTTCAAATTTCCCCCTATCTGTTATGCTGCTAAGACTCAAAAGTGATTAGGAGGAAACACTTAATAGAACAAATCTACCATGCTTTGTCTTCATAGGGTGCAAATATGGCAGGATCATCTGTGTCCCCCTGCATGCCTGGGGTCAAGAACACAAGGGTTAGCGTATGGATCGGCCATTTTAGGGAGGACAGAACAACTGGCACCTTGGGGCTTACGTGAAGGGAGAAAAGGAGTCTGCTCAAGTTGATTGAAAATTGAGGAAGGAACTTGCCTTTTTGTTTTGTTTTGTTTTTATTGAAGTTCGATTTGCCAACATATAGTATAATACCCAGTGCTCATCTCATCAAGAGGAAGGGACTTGTCTTATCAAAAGTAAGTCCCAGCTGGTTCCCCACATGTAGCACTTACTATGTCTTACCCGTCATCACTCATCGTGTTGCTCTTGACAGAAATGTCTTTCTTTCCAGTTACTTTATAAGATTCTTCAAAGTGCAACTGAAATCTTTCCACTTCCAGAAAACTCTGTTGATCTTTCTCTGATTTCCAGCATGTCTGTAATGCTATGGCATATGTATCCTGAACTATGTAACAAAGAATATAATTTGACACTTGGCCAAGAAGGCCTTAACATTCCCCTCAACGAAATTTTAGACAGGTTTCTTCCAGTCTAAAGGAAGGCTCCTGACCTCCCTTTTCCTAAAAGCATTTACTTTAGAAAACTTGGGAATTGTAACTTATTTCTCTGTCTCTTTGAGATGTAAATCTTTTTTCTGGATACTTGCTAGTTTTACAACCCAGGATGACTCTCTCAAGAACTGGGGAGACAACCTTTTGACATGTGATCAAGAAAGAGGGTCCGAAATCCCAGTCGTTGTGGGATGGCAGAAGGCTAATCTTAGTAAGTACCAATTAGCAACCACAGAGGGCCTAATCACTTTGACCAATTTCTCCCACCGATGTCCTCTAGTACTTTCTACTAGTTCATACCAGCTATCAAAACTCTCCTGCCTTTTCTTTCAGTGGACTGAATTTAACCCCTCTCTCCTATTACAACAGTCTTGACTCTTAACAATAATCTTGAATAAAGTCTTCTTTGTTTATTTAACTTGTCTGGTGCAATTTCTCTTTGACACACTGCCTTTCGAATTTAGCAGTTGTTTTCTGTGTATTAATTTTCTGGAGCCAGAATGTAAGATACTGAGTTAGAATGTATAATTAAATAATCTGGGTCTTTCTGGAAAGTTTTTGGTTAAAATATTCCATCTCTTCCTCGACCACTTCCACTTTTCCCAAAACACTGTCCCCACCCCTAATCTTCTACATACTGTATGTCTGAATTCTAATCTTTGGAAAAGTACATATTTGGGGCCTCCCTCTCACGCTGCTTCTAACAAGGGACTAAGGAGCAGTCAGTCAATACCAACTTCTTTGGTAGTCACATGCCAAACCTCAGAAAACAGACGACACATGCACCCACAGTTTTTATCCACCATAACTATTTTAACTCTTTCCTGCTTCAGTCAGAGTAGGCTCAGAATTCTTTCAACCTCACATTCCAGAGAGCTGGTTTTGTTCAATGTGGTTCCATACACAAATTAAAACCGACTTGCCCTTCTTAGACTAAACGAAGTCCTTTAATCTAAAGTACAAATGATTTTGAACTGTCTTTTGACAAGGTTCATCACCTCTATGCTTAAAGGATGATTTATTATATGGTGAGTAAATTATTTCACATTCTTAAAAAATCACTATCAAAGAATAAACTGTGTTTTTCCCCCCACACACATATTTGAGTTGTGAAATCACTGGCAGAGGGCATCTAAAATTAAACAGACCAAAAACATGCTCAAAAACAACAGATTTTGTTTTCTTGAGAGAACTTTTCCAGTCAGTATATCTTCCTAGGAAAATAAAGCCTTCCGATTGTGATTGCCTGGAAATTTTCCACTGCTTTTCTGAGGGAATGGAGCTGGAGTAGAATGTTCTTCATTCTAACAGGATCACTCTTTCTTAATACCTTCCTATACCTTAGGGTTTAGAATGTTAAGAAAAGATACAAGAATCACTCTAGCAGACTATATGAAACAGGGATCACTAAGAAGATGCTTTTCTAAGATAGAAATACAAGAATTGAAGAACTGGGACATGAATCCACCATACAGCCACTTAGTATCCATTGTTTTCTGCCTTAAAGGGATTACATATTTATTGCAAAAAAAAAAAAAACAAAAAAACAAAAAAACAAAACAAAACAAAAAAAAAAAACGGAGGGAGGTGAGATTGGTTTCAAGGTTGATTCCTAGATGAATTAATTGCCAAGATTAAAAAAAAAAAAAAATGAGATGAGGGGACTAGAGTCTCCCAAGATTTCTCAAAAAAAAAAAAAGTCCCAACTCTAGTCTTTTACATCAGGGTATACACTTCACCCAAGTTGAGTGATAAGATGTTCATGGAATTTGGAATTTAATATTAACTTAAAATAAAGATAATTCATGAGAAATGAAAGATCTTCCAGGTGAAACAGGCGGATAAAACATAAAGGAGAGACCAATGGGAGGTGGAAAGAGAACAGAAACAAAGCAGCTACCCAAGGTTCTCACCTTTCTATTGCCTTTTGCCAGGTCCTTATGAGAGGCCTTTAAATTCTGTGAGATTAAACTGTGCCTTATAATGCACTTTTTTTTTTTTTTTGCTAATGGTGGCTTAAATTATTTTCTTCAATTAAAAAGAAAAGATACACTAAGACACTCCTAACTGTGTGCCTTTGTTTTTATTATCAGTAACAACAGAAAACACTTCAAAGGGCTTAAAGATCTTCTCAGCAATAAAAAGCTAAAGGGGAAATTGTTCAGCTATGTTAGTGATGGTCTGAAAGTCAAGGAACCCAGGTGGAAGGGCAGATGGTTGTAGCCAGAAGGGCAGAGAATGGGCCAAGTTCTTGGAACCCATGGGATATAGAGATGGAAGGTGAATAAAATGTTGGCGAGGACAGATAACTGGCCTCACAGGATTTGACCAGGCAAAAGGACCTATTCTCTCATATGGTAGTTTTACAATATAACATTTGAAATACCTTCTTAAATAGATTCTAGAATATTATACACAAAGGGATCCCCACAACTCTCTTCTTCCCCACACCAGACAAAGAAGGCAAGAGGAAGGCAACTCTAAGCAAGGATGGGAATGATTCTTTCTTTTCTCTGGCCAATTGAATTTATGTTTTTAAAAGGATTTATTAATTTGAAAGAGAGAGGCAAGGGGCAGGCAGAGGGTGAGGGAGAGAGAAAGCCAAGCAGACTCTGTGCTGAGCCCTGAGTGTGGAGCCCATCACAGGGCTTGATCTCATGACCAAGAGATCATGACCTGAGCCTAAAGCACAAGTCGCTTCTCATTGCTTCGCTTTTCATTTTATTTTGTTGTTACATAAGAATAGAGAATTAAAGTATAAATTTTTTAATGAATGAAACATAAGTTTGCCTATCTGCTCAGACCTCAGCAGAGAGCCAGATTTCTGCCACTGTTTTGATTGTCAAAAAGACAGAAAGATTCTGGACCAAGACCTTTAGCAACTTAACTTCTTTGAACTCTGTTTTTGCTTAGGGAGAAGGATGGTTATATTTATCTTCACACAATCTCAGAGTTGGGAAAAAATAGAAGTTATCAAATATAATTTCTCATTCACATATGCATACTGCTTGTGTCAATATTTGCTTGATATTTTTATTTAAATTCACTTTTGGAGGGGAATACATAATTCACTTTTTACCTTTTCACAGTATTTAAAAAAATTAATATCACTGCCATGAATAAAAAACAGCATATTCACAAATAGAAAGTATTAATTTAAGAAAATGTTCATCTGAATACCACCTAAAATCAACCAGTATATACATTATTCACTATCTCAGCGATGTATCATCGTTTCCTCTTGCCACCTACAAGGGTATCATAAGAGATCTTTCAAAATGCTGTGCTAACAAGCAGGTAGCTATTGTTCCCAAAGCGGTTCTCCCAGAAAAGAAATCTCAATTAGTCTAGTTTGGTTTGTTCTTAGGAAGCCTACCTTGATTCCCTATTAGTATTCACTACTGAAAATGACCCAGAACCATAAAGATGCTGTGACACTTGCAAGAGGAGTGGTTCTTTGTAGAATAAACATGTTGTAATGATCTTTTTCTCTATTGTCTTAAGACTGTCTGTCTGTGTTGACTAGTTGCACAAAGGAACTTTTAGACATTCTATATGCTCACGTTTCTTCAACCGCTTACTGAACAAAACAATTTCACAGTAGGATATCAGTGAAGATTTTAAAATGGAAATCTGCATGAAAGCACTGCAATAACATGCTATCATTGCTCAGAGAGAAAGTATCCTTCACATCCAGACTCTCAAAGGCTCCTTCTATGATTATCTGCAGTGGAACAGGTCACTTACATTTCTCTGTATCAGAGTCACAGGTTTCAGTTAGCCTGTGTGTTTTACTTCTGAACTTGCAAACCAGGGTGAGGCTTATAGGGGAGATGGTATTGAAAATTATATGTGAGATCTCTTTTTGTAGTAACCTATCTTTATTCATGTCTTAGCTTTGTGCAAGAAACAGACCCAGAAAAAATAGAGCTAGAAGCCCCATCATACATTCATATGATTAGGGCTCTGGGCTTAAGGAAGAAATCTCTTTTATACCTATGATAAACTCGGGTGTTTAATTTTCCCTGCAACCAAGCATATCCCTTTCTGGATAAATTGCTCAAAGAGGTTCTCTATATAACTTGTTATCCATAAACACAGGCATCCTAATCTGTATTTGTCACTGTTATTTTCTTTAATATGTAAGTCAATTATAGCAAGCTTTAAATAGAGCAGCATAATGAGAAAATCTTCTCATAATTGAAGAAAGAAGAGTAGAGAACTTACTGCCAACATGAAATGTTAATTTTGTAAACACTTTATGGACTTTTCCTAATTTCTGTGTCTTAGTCAGACTGTAAGTTTTTGCAAAATAATGTTTTTAATGAAATTTCCCCATTGAGTGCAATTTTCTTACTTTAAATGATGACTACATTTTGAATGTGAAACGTCTGTAAAATTCTCCTTGGCAAAAGACAAGATTGAAATCACTTCCATTTGCAGGAAATTGTGTGATCAGCATGGCAGATATAGCAATAGATATCTCCCTTCCTTTTAAACTTTGAGACCCAGAAGCTTATTATTTGAATAGCTATAAAAATTGTCACTTCATTTCAAAATTCAATGTTGTCATTTAATACAGAATTATATTAGATTTCAAAAAAGACAAAAAAATGGATGAACAAGGAAAAAACACATGTTCACACACACACATACTTTTTTTTTCCTACCAGAAGTTAAAATTGCATTTCACTTAAGTGACTAAAAATATGGAGCGTAACCTCTCTTCTATATTAATGCATCTTCATGTAAGATCTGTTTTAGTATGCAGGCATATCCAAATGCTAAATTCCACAGAACATTGCAAGGAAAAAAAAATAAGAAAATCCAATGGGAACCTACCACTGGAAGTGGAGTGTATTCCTCTTGCTTTGCACTGCAGTAGAATTCACTCAATGGAGTATATTCAGAGTAGCAATGACCTAACTTTAAGCTATATTGTCTTACATATTTTAAACCACACTTCGTTTGAAAGAACAGACTGGTTATTTCCAAGATGTCTTACTGAATACTTATTATAGTTTGAGGAAAATGAGACTTGGTGTTTGGCAAAACAGCCAAAGGCCTTTTGTTTTTCTGACTACTATTCAAATCTTACTTGGCCCAACTTGACAGTCATTGTTTCTGAAAACTTTAACAGGTTTCCGTAAGTGGTGTGATACCTTCAGTTTTCTTCCAATTGGGATTCTAGGCTCTACAGCTAATGCAGGCAACAAGGGACTTGAAAATATACTATTTTTACAACTATAAAAGTGTTTTTGTTTGGCTTTCCAACTCCTACGCTATGTGGATGACATACAGGAGTAGAAGAAAGAGCAATAGACCAGGACAGGTTTTTTGTTTGTTTGTTTTTTAGATATGGCAAGCACCAGGAAACTATTTAAAAGATCGATTATAGGGCCCTCTCTCCAGAGAGATGAATTGTGTCTGGGGTTCATGCTGGAAACCTGTATTTTGAAAAAGCTCCTCAAATTATTCTTATACCAGACATCCAGTTCCACTTCAAGTATTCTCTCTGAACACCTTGGAGTAGGGACTAAATTACTAGAACACCAATAGTACATGACAGGGAAGAGGGTGAGTATGTTTGTAGAAGATATTCTTCCCTCAGAGTTGTGTACCTTTCTATTATTCCATGTTATGTGCACTTTCTATCTTAAGTATCATTTCAGCAGAAGAAAGGATGACTGGGTATTTACTTGAGCTGCATATAGAGTACTACAGATATATGTTCATAAGAATTTGTTCTCTTAATGTCCCAATGGATACCTATAGTCCCTCTCCCTTGCTCTGCATGTAAAGTTGATGATTCTGTGGGGTAATTGGAAAAAAAAAAAAAAAGAACACTGTGTGCAATGAGCAACAGGGTATGAGTAGTCATTTTCCCACCTAGTAGGAAGCCACAGTTTCTAAGAATGCATTTCGTTAGGGCCATAATTATGCAGAGGACAGCTGGTTGTTCTCAGTTTTCCCTGAAGACAGAATGAAAGATAATAAGCTTCAACCGTTCAGGTAATGCTTACATTGCTGGGAAGTAAGCTTTAGAACCACTGGGAAGAACAGCCTGATGACAAAGTGCTTCTAGTTTCGGCTATGGAAGAGGACAATGAGGGGATTCTTACCTTAAAAACTAGATAGCTTCCCACCTGGCTAGAAGGCAAGAGGGAGACTGAGGAAATTACTCAGAATGCTTGCAGCTCTGTATATTTATGGTTAACTCCTTTAAAACAACCTCAGAAAACAGATTTCTCCCTCAACCTGCCCCTATCTACTTACTTGTTTTTCTTATTTAGTGTATTCTATCAGAGTAACTCCAAGAGAAAACCTTTTCCGAAAGAAAAGGGGAGATAAAGAATAACCTGGTCAGTGGGGGGGGGGGGGGGGTTTATTCTTGCCTTATAACTTAAAGCAAATCTAGTATCAATATATTATCAATGTTTCCTCCAAATTTTGTATCAAGACAAGTGTGTATAAAAAGAGGTATTTATTCTTAATTGCCTAGAAATGTTTATCTTAGGCAAGTGTCATAATTTGAAGGATATTTGTGATACTTCATCTAATTACTTTTGTGTTTTAATTCACTTAATTTTTCCTCTAAGGGCTTTAGCATTCTCTGGTCTTTCAGAGCCATGATATACAAGTTATCTTCCATTTCAATATGACATTCCTGTGTAGGAATTCTTACGGTATGACTAGCTTAGATATTAGGTTTTGAATCACGAATAATTCTCAGAGAACTAGCCCATTTTCACATTAATTGTCACATCCAATGTACCAGACACAACTGGGGACAAATGCCCTTTTATATTGTTATCAATGGCCATCTTTCTGCAATTACTTTTAGATCAAGCTGACAAAAGTCTTGGACCAGTCTAAATGTTAACACTGAATATTACAGTACTGCTTTCTTTTATAGTTGCATATGTATTGAATTATATGGAGAATATTTTAATTACTTGGGTGCTTTGTCGAGAGATGACTTGATGAATTCACTTCAAGGTAAGTGTTGAGCATGTGTGCCCTCTGAACCAGTTTTTAGGAAAAGTAGGAAAGTGGGATGCCTGTGTGGCTCAGTGATTGAACATCTGCCTTTGGTTGGCTCAGGGTCCAGGGATCGAGTTCCGCATTAGGCTCCCTGTAGGAAGTCTGCTTCTCCCTCTGCCTATTTCTCTGTCTATCTCTGTGTCTTTTATGAATAAATAAATAAAATCTTAAAAAAATAAAGGGTAGGAAAGAGAACTTCATATTGCCAGAATGAATTCAGGAAGGAGGGGGAACTTGGCTGAGGGGGGCACTTGGTGGAGAGGTCAGAGAAAAAGCCTTTGGCAGCTGCACTGCTGGGAAAGAACTTTGGTGAAGAGCTATGGCTAGCAGTATTTTTTATGGGTTGATTTCAGATGTGAAAAGTGGTCTTCCTTTCCCATTCTAAAGGATGATCACTGGTGAATTCTATGTGGCTCACTGATGCTTTTGTGGAAGTAGATTCTGTTTGGAGGGCTTACAGAGAAAAATGAAGAGACAGTTAACATCTAGGTTTTAGAAGTGTATACTCAGAGACTAACCTCTTTGAAAAAAGATACATGAGGACATCAATTTCTCTGGAGGGTGGGTCATCATTCCCCATGAGTCTACAGTTCCTCAAGGTCTAGGTCAAGGCCTTTTTCTCCAGGAAGCCATTTCCCGTTATCCCTTCCTTAGTGATCTTCCTCCCTTTTGAATTCATACAATTCTTACAGCTGGTGCCATTTAATTTAGCATGTAATTCTACTGCCTTATAGAAGATTTAATACAAATAGATGGAAGAACAGAATGGAATCCAGACCAAAGCCTAGCATCCTTATTATTCATTCAACCCAGCACTAGATGATGAGGGTTTACAACACCTGCTGAAACATGATGCAATCTGATGCAAGGATCTTTTTCTGTTATACTTTCACATGTACTTCTGGGTGCTTTGATTAGAGGTAGACATCACCATTTTACCAGTGGGTAAATCTTTTCTTTTCCTAACATCTAAAATTAGTGGGGGTGGGGACAGGGAACTCAGTATGTTTTATCTACACAGATTTCTCTCTCTTTTTTTTTTTTTTTATGACAGATACAGAGAGAGAGAGAGAGGCAGAGACACAGGCAGAGGGAGAAGCAGGCTCCATGCACCGGGAGCCCGACGTGGGATTCGATCCTGGGTCTCCAGGATCACGCCCTGGGCCAAAGGCAGGCGCCAAACCGCTGTGCCACCAGGAATCCCAGATTTCTCTTTTAAAGATTTTATTTATTTATTCATGAGAGACAGAGAGAGAGAGAGAGGCAGAGACATAAACAGGCTCCATGCAGGGAAAGGAGCCCGATGTGGGACTCGATCCCGGGACTCCAGGACCATGCCCTCAGCCAAAGGCAGAGGCTCAACTGCTGAGCCACCCAGGCGTCCCTACACTGATTATTTTTTTTTTTTTCAGAATGCATCAAGACAAATTTTGGAGTGAAATGCATCATTGTTTATGGTTAGATATCAAAAGGCTGGTTGAATTAAGCTCTACATATTCATCAATAGGCACTGCCAATAAAGACACAAGTAAAGCAAATTAATATTTTTTAAAACTCTGTCTTTGGAAAATTTCTATGTGGTTTTGATGAACAAAACACTAACATAAGAAGCAGTACCATTGTCTCAGTGTTTGGGCACAATCATTCTCAAGGACATCTGTGCTGTCTTTTCAAACTGGAAGGCTGCTATCTGAATCAAACCCAGACTCCTTTGTTGGGGGAAAAAAATCTGAATTTTGAGGTTTCCATTTAAGTTGAGAAACAGCTTTCTCTCCTCAAACACAAGATGCAATTTATTTTACAGTGAGATTATCAGCAGTGATTGGCTTGGAAATAAAAAAGCCTTGAATAAAAGCATATCAAAAGGCTACTTAAAAATGTTGTTCTTTGCTAAGGCAATGGAGCACACTATATATTTGCAGATCATTCTATTATAATTTCAGTCATACTATGCAGACTACTTAAGCTCAAGCTATTTGACACCTGAAAATTCCAGGATTTTATTTTAGAAATCAAGATGGTTGAAATTGGACTTGTAAATATGGTATCTGCATTTCAATATAAAGTTGTACCATTTTATCTAGAATAAAACTCACCCAGCAAAATCTCAATGCAACAATGATTTACTTAGGGGCCCAGAAAGTGGCTATCGGTAGAGATTCCATTTTTCTCAGATGAAAATATTGAGTGAAGTGTACTTCCTCCTTGATAGGAAGTCCAACTCAGAGATAAACTTTTGATGGATTCATTAATAGCCTGGCCTGTAAATCTTATCTCCACTGAGATCTTAAAGCAAATGGCATCATTCTTTCATTATGCTGAGGCCCTTACCATCCTGTTCTGAGTCAGAGCTTCAACCTAATGGCCTAAGAGTATTGAAAAAGTGAAGACAAGAAAGGAAATACATTTTCTTTTTTTTTTTTTTTTTTCTCTCAATGCTCACTTTACATGTACAGTTATTGGCTCTGGGTCCAGGGAAGTCTTTGGTCTCTGCATACAGAATTCATCCATTCTATGTCTTACAATACCCCACCAGATCTCTTCATTCCCCCAAATCACCAGTGCCTTTAGCAGAGGCTGGAGGTAATGTAAAGAAGTGAGATTTAGCAAGAGGGGAGAAGGAGAATTTCTAAATGTTAGCTGAATGCCACAGTACACTGTATCGTCTTGTTAGGTTCAAATAAGAATTATTTCTAGGGACAATATGGAATTACTGAAAGCAAGAAAAACAGGTAATTTTATAGAAAAACAAAATGATTATTCAGAGAAACAGAAGAGGTGTAAAAAAAAAGAGGAAGTCTTCAACATCTGTTTTTTGGGGTGAGTGAAGGGAAAAGTCTAATAGAATCATATACAAATGGGTTTTAGGTTTCTGTGTGTGTGTGTGTGTGTGTGTGTGCGTGTGAAAGGAACAAGTTGGAAGGGTGCTGTGGGGAAGATGTGGATAAAATGCTTGTCATTGATAATCATTGCTGGGAAAAAAAAATAAATCATAGGATATACTCAACTCTCCCTTTCAAGTAACTTGAACGCAAGGAGAAAAGCTTCACAATTTCACATTTTTAATACTCAGAATGTCATTTCCTTCTAAAAAATGAATGTTCTTGCTATATTGGATACATATTTATCAATTAAAGCTAGAGCTAAATATTTATGTTTATCCCCTTATAAACTGTGGACACTAATACAGCAGTCTTTTCCCTATTGCAATCCAATTCAGCATAGGAAACTGTCCTCATATCTTGTTCTTTCTAAAGCCCTTATTATATAACACAGTTTGTGTTTTTTTAGTTTTTATTTTTGTCTTTGATTTTGATGAAAAAAAAAAAAAAAAGATGGGGATGCCTGGGTGGCTCAGCAGTAGAGCGTCTGTCTTTGGCTCAGGGCATGATCCTGGAGTCCCGGGATGGAGTCCCACATTGGGCTCCCTGCGTAGAGCCTGCTTCTCCCTCTGCCTATGTCTCCACCTCCCTCTGTATCTCTCAGAATAAATAAATAAAATCTTTAAAAAAAAGATGGATGAAGACCTCTGGTTATGACTCTACATCAATCAACAATTATTTAGTGATTATCCACAACATGAACAGTCCACTGTACTAAGTTGATTTGGTGATAAGAGGAAAAAGACACTGTTTCTGACATAAACAACATGTCAACATCAGGAAAAATAAAACCAAACTGTGAGGTAAGTTAATTATCTTTTTAGCTGTCTATTTGTTTGAATTTTTAGAACCTCAGATCCTATACTAATAGCTTCAGCCCAATATTTTAATTCTACTTATGGACATCAGAGGCTAAACAAGATTTTTTGTTGGCAAATTGAATTTAAATTTAAAAAATGTAAAAAACAAAACAAAAACAAACAAAAAATAAATAAATAAACAAGATTTTAGGGAAGGGGAAATCAGAAAAAGACTTTGGGGTTTAAGGGGTGGGCTGAAGAGGTCCTTAAAAGGCCATTTCTCATCAAGAAAGCAGCACAGGCAATGGCTTAGACCTGGGATTTAGGTGGGTTATCTGGCCACTTGGGGAGAGGACATTAACCTACCAAGCTGGGAAGGACTCAGGAAGCATAGGCGACAGAGACAGGCTGAGGGATCCTAGAAAGTCAGACAGAGGAGTTTATATTTGATACACAAATTATTCTTTCGTTTCACCCTCACTGACCATTTCCTGAGTCCCTCTCTAGGCCAGGTCCTGCACAAGAGCCCCAGAGTGAGACAAACAAGCATGGCCCAAACTACAAAGAGTAGAGACTAAGACTAAAGGGTCAGACTTGGAACCCTATTCAGGTTAAGTGTTTACAAATTCAACATAAAGAAGGAAGAGGAAGAAAACATTCTTTATCAAGGAGAATATGATCTTCAATGTCACTCAGTTTTATTTCTGGTAAGATATTTTATAAAGGGGTTTATAATATTAAAATAACAGCACAGGAGTTTCAATAAAATGTTTCCTTTTAAGATACTCAAGGAAAGAACAATGAGCCAACTTTAAGAAGAATTATTGGGTTTATCAGATGACTTTTCTGAAATGATTATCAAAAAGACATCTGATCCTTATAAAGACTAAGATAAATAATTATACCACTGCAGTAATTTCAGGTCTGAGCTGCTTCCTGAATGCTGCCCCAAATAAAGGTCTTCAAAACACTTTCCAAATATGCTAATTAGCTGAGTGGGTTTGTGTGTGTTTTAAACTATATTGAGTTTCGGAGCCAATCTGCTTCACAGTCAGCTGAGGGAATAAAAGCACAGCTTGATCTGAGGTTAGCAGAGCAAAGGACAAGTGCATTTTGTCCCCTTTTACACCCTGTAGCTTCACTGTGTGTCTGTGCACTACTCTCTGAAGATTAGGCTGTAAACGCCCATACTTTTTGAGAATTAAACACAAAAGCTTTTGATATAAGGTATTTCCTAAAAATATCCGAAAACAATTTAATGCGTTCTTGAAGCTGAAGCACAGAACTACATTTTCCTGTCCCTGTCCACTGTCCCTTCCCACCCTATTACAGTGATTTCCAAATGAATAGCATTGGGTTGATTGCTTATTAGGCTGAATAATGGCATAATTTATTGTAGAAACCCTAGTCAAATATTTTTTAAAAAGGCAAAATCCTGCTGATTTATCAAATTCTTTTGAGACATAGGCTTTATGTGCAATAAAAATCTTCTAGAATATAGTAAACTTATGAGATGGGAGATTTTTGTCTCATTGGCACGAGCATTTAAAAATAGAGCACCACACCTCAGGTTGAAATGTCAAGCCTGAGATGACTGTGTTTAGATGGGTGGGCAGGACACCTAAGTTAGTCTTAAATCAGTGTGCAAACAGCAGGACTAGTGTTTCTGTATCTCTACTGTGCACAAGTGTCCACCTGTCTTATTCAATTTAAACACAAAAGGCTATTAGTCCTTTTGGGTAAAAAAGGTAAGACAGAAAAAGAACCTCAGCTCATTCCTTTCCCTAGGTATTTGGACTCACATACTCAATCATTCATTTATTAAGGAAATATTTATTAAGCACTGACCAAGATCCAGGTAATATTAAATGAACAAAACAGCAATGAACAAAAACAAATATTTCTGACCCTAATGAAATTTTTAAAAGCTATGAGTCAAACAAAAACATGAATTTCAGCCTGATTTCAAGCTCCTTGAAGTAGAGTACTGCCTTTTAATATTTTCATTCCCCAGTAGACTAGCTGAATGACTTATAAATAATAGGCACCTAATATATAGAAAGAAAAGGAAGTTTTAAAATGAAGATTATAAAGGTTAGTTTTAAAGTAATAATAATTACTATCATTTATCAAAATTATACTATGTTCTGAGCACTGATTGCTCAAAAGAATCTTTTGAAGTAAAATGACAGGTGGTACTTGGGAGGAGAACCTACAAAGAATCTGCAGATCTTCTAATACTGCCCTGTAACAACCATTTCTCATGGGAAACTGATACAATTAATAGACTATTGATTTTCAGGAATGCATGCTAAGATCTTTGGTCCTCTTCCAAAAGCCTACCTAGGTCAATGAGGAAGAATGTGCAGCATCTGAAAGATCTTTGAAAGTTGGTTTCTGAGGAGTTGGTTTCTTTTACACTACATTAAAAGCAATGGTTTTCAAACTTTTTGTCGGCATCAGAAGCCTGGAGAGATTATTATGACACAAATTCCAGGGCTATGACTCTAGAGTTTCTAATTTAGCACATCTTAAGTGAGGCCAGAAATTGGCATTTCTAACAAGTTCGCAGGTGAGGTTGATGCTGCTTCGTCTGCTGACTGATTTTGTGAGCCACATATGGGGAAAAGCTCTCTCTAAGAATGTATGCTTGCTAATTCTTTTAAAATGGGGTGAATGGGGGGAGATGAACATGATGATTAGGGGACAACTGGTCCCTCACTCTCCCAGACAAAGTAAAAGAAAGAAACATACAGATAAAACATTAAAGTCATTTAGCTTAATCTCTGAAAGAAAAATAAAAGGAGTGGAACAATTGTCTCCTACATCCCGTCTCTTGCTTGTACTTGCAGAGCCCAATCAAAAGCTGCAAGCAAAGCTCTCTGGGGTTCACCTTTTTTTTTTTTTTATGGGGTTCACCTTTATATCAAAGTGAGCAACTGCAGTTTTAGGGCCCAGGGATAGGTGGAACTGCAGAAGACAGCTAGGAGCAGCGCAAGGAATATTCGGGTGTTTTCTGCCAAAGTGGTAACTGGGGGATAAGGAGAAAGAAACCCTTCTGACTAGTCTTGGTCTCTCAGTATCCTGCAAATTCTATTCCATTACTAAAGAATAAAAGTATAGTCTTATCCAAAAAGAAGGACACTCAAATTCTGAAACATCCTAAGATTAGTAGATTCTTTTTCATCTTCTTAGTTTTACAAACAAGAAAACTGAAGCTCAGAGTGGTTATGCAGCATCACCATGGTCACAAAACAAGGAAGCAAAGAGCCTGAATTTAATCTAGATCTACCTAGTTCCAGAGACCATGTATGTATCCATCGTATTGTTCTAGTCCTGGCTACCCTATGTGGTCTCAATTTTTAAAAATACTATTAAACTATTATTGACTACATACTATATATCAGGTACTAATGTTTAGGTTAACTAATTTAAAAATAATCCTGAGGGGATGCCTGGACGGCTCAGTCAGTTAAGTGTCCAACTCTTGATCTCAGGGATCTTAGATCCAGCATGAGGATATTTGGAAAAAAAAAAAAATCCTAAGAAAGAGGTATCCTATAATTCCAAGTATACTGATTTTAAACATTGAGGATTAAATAACTTGTCAGACCTTGTAGAACCAGTGGCAGAAAAAATGAACCCCAAAGCAATTTTACCTCAGAGCTAGCATTTTTAGATTTTTTTTTCTTTCTGTATAATACCAGTTACCCTCCACGATTCCTCCAAATTGGTCTGTCTCTCACTCCTTATTTCTAATTATGTTTCTATGAAATTAGGTCCTCAGAATAAAATTTAATATGTACATGAAATATCCAAGAATGTAAAGATACCTACTGTTGAATACCAATTATTATAGAAAGGTAGGAAGAATTCCACCACATTGAAACTATGGCTGATGGCTGCATTAGGGATGATTTATATCTATATTAGAGTTTCAGTTAATGTGAAATGAAATGTAGCCTTACCTTTTCCACTCTCAAAATGAAATGAACCTGAATAAATTATGAATTGTATACTTTCCAATGACAGCTTTTTTTTGCAGTTAAATTGATTAAATAAATGTTATCATCCAATGATGAAGAAATAATTTTCTTGAGATAACTGACCAGGCAATAGAGTTAAAATTTCCTAAAAAACAAAACAAAACAAAACAAAACAAAACAAAACAAAAAACAGGAATCATCCACTCTGACACAACATGAACTGTTTTTAACATAAAGGTCATTTTCTTGCAGTATACGTGGCTATCATTACAGTAGATGTTAAAGTTTTCAAGTTATGGACTCTTCCCTAACTTCATTTAACAGCATGAGTAATAATTTATAATTCACATGTTTCCTTAAGGGCAGATATAAAGTCAGGACAGGGAGGAGAAAGGGAAAATAGTGGTTAACAATGGAATGCTTAGAGTTAAAAGAGAACTAGTCCTTATTGGAAGTTATGGAAACCAGAGAGAGGTCAATTCATGTACTTCAGAAAATTTCAAATGGCTACAAATTCACTGGCTCCACAGAAAACAAAGGACAAAAAACAGAAAAGCAAAACAAACCAAAAATTATAATTCTTTGCTTCCTTAAAGTCCAACGAGATAAGGAGAAGGATCTCTTGTGGCACCATCACTAGTAACTGATAACACAGTGCAGGACGGATTCTGCCTTTTCTCCAATACGTGTGCACGCTATTTGTTTGCATCTGTCTTTTGAGAATAACTGAAAGGAACCACCTCTAAAATGTTTTATTTCAGTAATAAAATTCACTAATCTAGCTCTCTGAGGCAGTCCACCCTGAGCTCTGAGTTGCAGAGGCACATTTAACCTGACTTTGGCATCTCTCCCGCATACTACCCCTAGCAGATACAGAGCGCATTCTTACCTCAACACATCTGTCCAGGGGTCCTCCAGCCGACTCCTCAGCTGTGACTGGGTTCTGACTGGTCAAAGCACCGAGTCCTAGATGCTCACTGTCCCTATTAAGACCTGTACTTGGGAGTTCTTGAGACTCTATTTTAAACACCTGCTTAGATGGCTCACTAAAATCAACGGGGGGTTTTTACTTTCTCACTGACATTGTGCAAATGTTCATTCACTGAGGGGAAATGGCTGAGAGGGGACAGACGGAGAACTGTGAAGAAATTAAAGGACCTTTAATGGATTAAAAACAAAAAGCCATTCTGCTCTCCAGGGTGCACATTTATTTAGCTAGATTTGCTTAAAAGTATTCTCAAGCTTCCAAATTCAATAGACCAGAATGACTTTAAACAGTTTTTTTTTTTTTTTCTGGTCTCCTGGAGAGATATGCCTTTATATGATTATTTTAATGAGAATTATCTATCAGGTAATTGCAATGTAAAGCTAATATAGAAGTATGGCAGAGTATGTGAATTATGCAAGTCAAATGTCTCCAGAGTATCTTGAAAAGCACTTTGGCTACATTTTTACGTCTAACTAAACACTCCAACAGGCACGGGAGTTATTACTCTTGGGCAAGATTCATAAGAATGGGTAAAATTAAAAAGTATGATTTTCTGAAAGATTTGTGACAGCAATTAATTTTACAAGGGACGCATTTCCTAAATCCCAAGAAAACATATTTACAGTACATAATAAGATGCACTTTTTAAAGAGAAATGCTTCCACTAAAGTTTATAATGATCTGGACTACAGAAAAAAATATAATTAAATTGCTTCTTTACAAGTTCTTTTAACAAGGTAATTTAATTGCATTTTCACCAAACCTGGAATAACTTTCAGTCATTGTTCAGGTTTAACAAGAATTACAGAAACAGAGTTTTTAAAAGTTCTATAAATAGGAATATTATCAGATTTTTATCTTTGAGGATTATTATTGTTGTAGACCAATGATAATATTTATATTCTTTTTTTCTTACTTCGTATTATAAATGCAAGCCAAAAATTAGAGACTAATTGACCACATTTTATTTCCATTTTGGCAACAATTTTCCTATCCTGATGGTCAGTTGAGGAAACATCGGTTTATCTCCTCCCCACCCTCAGTATATACTTTTGCCCAAGAAGTGCCTTAAAATTCAAAATATAGTCATAAAGACAAAGGGAAGAACTAAAAAAAGTATTTAAAAAAAACTTATCATCTTTGAAAAAAATATTTCCTAAATACTAATTGGGGATTTTAAACCAATTTCTAATGTAAAATGACAATAGTTTAAAGATGTAAATAAGTTAATATTCCACAATGTAGAAATTGCTTCTTAGTCAAGGCCCATTCTTCTTTAGGTGCCTCAGATACAACTATATCATATCACTTTTCCTTTTTGAAATGACATGATAGGGAGGCCCAGATGGCTCAGTTGGTTGGTTAAACATCAACTCTTGATTTTGGCTCAGGTCGCCATCTCAGGGTCCTGAGATCAAGCCCAGCATGGGGCTCCACACTGGGCATGGAACCTGCTTAAGATTCTCTCCCTCTCTCTTTGCCCCTTCCCTTCACACATGATCACTGTCTCTCTCAAATAAATAAATTGACATGATATACTTTTCATACTGACATGTGATAAAATTCTTGTAATGCAAGAACTCTTCAAGTTTAGTAATAAAACAATAACAGCCTCAAAGAATTTAGATGACCTGTGAGTCCTTTCTTTTAGGAAGACAGAAACTAATTTACTATAATGATCTTCAAGGTTATAGGGATGAAATTATTATTTATGTAATAGAAGTATGAGGAACTAATAGGCAATACCTTTATGATGACAAAATTACTCCTATTACCAACATAACCACTACCACCAACATGACAATTTAATTTTCCTTTTTTAATTTTGCTAAAGAACAGATGGGGAGAAAATGCTATCAGTTAAAGTATACTGATTTAAAAGTAAACCAGAAAAAAAAAACAAACAAACAGAAAATCACTAACCACATAAATATTAATGCTTAAATTACTTTGAGGACAAAGGAAAGTTAATACAAATAAGAACTAATTCTCATGTTAAATACACGTTAAATAAAATTTTAAAAAACCTTAACATGGAACTCTGACCAGTTTCAGAGGTTTAATCAGTGATATAATTACATATGTAGCTACTGATGACATAGCCTAGAAATTTTGTGTTAGAAAATCATAATAAAATTTTACTTTAACTAGTCTATCTAATTAAAAATACTTATGTCACTAGATTTTGAATTCCAAAATGTCAGGTACAATGGATTATACCCCTAATATCCACCAAAATCTAAACATTCTTAGCTGTTTTAGGAACTCAACAATGTAAGTTGATTTGAAATTTCTAGTTAATTGACAACATAAGGCATTAAAGTTGAAGGACACATTCTGATAAATTAGTTAAAAGCATTATTCATTAGTTTCATAAACAGTTCTAAGCACCTCCTCTGGGCTAGGTACCATAAGTTTTGTGAATGCAAAAGTGAATAAGACATTTATTTAAAAGCTCCTTGGATTTTTGTTTGTTTTTGTTTTTGTTTTGTTTTTGTTTTTAAATAGGCTCCATGCCTAGCATGGAGCCCAACATAGGACTTGCACTCAGGACTCTGAGATCAAGACCTGAGCTGAGATTAAGAGTTGGATCTTGACTCTTGATCCAAGAGTCAAGTGACTAAGTTTCTAACCCACCCAGGTCCCCCAGCTCTTTAGTTTTTTAAAAATAACTTCTTATAAACTGACTGCCATTTCTACATAATTCTAGGTACCTAAAATGACACTGTGATTGATTCCTGAATATTATAAAAATTTACTGATAGATCAATAACATTTAGTCACCAATGTTGTAAACTGTTGGACCTCTGTATAGCATCCCCAGAAGTTCATATACTGCTGTGAATAAAGTCAATGTATTTTGCTGAATGATGTGCTAATGATAATTTGGGGGCACAGTATGATTTTAAAGTGTATTCTAAAGATATGCACACTGTGTAAATATAGTGTTAATCACATATTTTATTGAAAAAATTTAATTTTTCAAAATTAAACAATTACCTGTAGTATATAGGACAAATCCCTAGTAATTAGAAAAGTCAGTTGATCTTTTTTTTTTTTTAAGATTTTATTTATTTTTTTGAGAGAACAAGAGAGAGCATGAGTGGGGAGGGGGCAGGAAAGCAAAGAGAGGGAAAATCAGGCTCCCCATTGAGCAGGGAGCCTAAGGCTGCCTTTCCCAGGATCTTGGGATCATGACCTGAGCTAAAGGCAGATGCTTAACTGACTGAGCCACCTAGGTGCCCCTAGACCTTTCATTTTTCTAATTATTCTGAAACATATCCAGAAATCTATGGAAACTATCTTAGGTATAGATGTTTTAGTTTAATTCTAAACAGCAGTGCTCTCCTTTCTCTGACTTTACTTCTGTATATTCATCAATTTATCACTTAACATAACTTGCTCTTATATGTTTGAAATTTTACAAAGAAAATCTTTAAAAGTTCCACATTATCCTATTTACATGACTATCTTTGAGGTTAACATGGATATGCAGGCTGTCAAATGGGCTTAAAAGGCTGAGAATCATACAACATTCTAAAAAATTGTTGTATCATTTTAAGCAGGACTTTATAAATATGAATAATAAATTATGCTGAGTAAATTCAATAATCATTAATTCAGTTTTTAAGAAATATGTAGGCATATATAATATTGCTAGATCTGAATATGCTTAAGGATGTCTCTGATAAAATTCTAATTCCATATTTATTTAAATCAACTTTTCATCTTTCCTGTAGAGGACTGGGAGAAAGGAAAAACTCTCAATACAGAAAGTCTTTAAAAACATATCAGGGAGCTTTAATATTCTCAAGAGGGATGATGCAAAAAGAATTTCCAAATACAAGGATTTCCTTGGTTTGAACAGAGATGTCACATTCAAGTACTTTATTCATCCTTTAATGCAAATATATTAAACGCTACATCCCACACATTAAGAATTATACTATTCTTGGGGCGCCTGGGTGGCTCAGTTGGTAGGGCAACTGCCTTTGGCTGGGGTCATATTGCCAGAGTGCTGGGATCCAGCCCCAAGTTGGGGGTCCCGGCTCAATGGAAGCCTGTATCTCCCTCTTCCTCTGCCTGTCGCCCCCTACTTGTGTTCTCTGTCAAATAAATGAACAAAATCTTTTTTAAAAATAAATTAATTAAAGCAAGACGTTTTTACTCATTTGAAGTACATATGCAGTTAACTGTAGTTAATCTGTCAAATAAATTTTAAAAATCTTAAATAAAAATAAGAATTATACTATTCTTAAAAAGCTCTTTGTGGGATTCCTGGGTGGCTCAGTGGTTTAGCACCTACCTTCGGCCCAGGGCATGATCCTGGAGTCCCAGGATCGAGTCCCACATCAGACTCCTTGCATGGCACCTGCTTCTCCTTCTGCCTGTGTTTCTTCCCCTCTCTCTCTCTGTCTCTCTCATGAATAAATACATAAAATCTTAAAAAAAAGCTCTTTGCATATAATGTTCAGTAAGAAAC
The DNA here is from genome assembly GCF_053574225.1 of Canis aureus. NCBI lineage: Eukaryota > Metazoa > Chordata > Mammalia > Carnivora > Canidae > Canis > Canis aureus. Next base: position 55,322,816 of record NC_135621.1, read on the forward strand.
TGCATTCTTATTTTTAATAGACTTACAACATGCTTTTTTTTTTAATGTAATAAAAGTAAGTCATTTTCATTGTAAAGAAATTGAAGGGACACCTGAGTGGCTCAGCAGTTAAGCACCTGCCTTCAGCTCAGAGCGTGATCCTGGAGTTCTGGAATCGAGTCCCACATAGGGTCATAGGGTTCCTTGTATGGAGTCTGTTTCTCCCACTCCCTATGTCTCTGACTCTCTCTCTCTCTCTCTCTCTCTGTGTGTGTCTCTCATGAATAAATAAATAAAATCTTAAAAAAAAAAGAAATTGAAAAATTTAGAAAAAGTGTAAAAAAATAACCTCTCATAACCACTACTCAGAGATATCTTATCTTTTTCAAATATTTCCCCTACATTTCTCCTGATGGCATAAATGGGTTATTATTCTATATTACATTTGCACATTTCTTTTTCTACAATGAGACTTTTATTCAAGGAAGAGTCACTAACCTCCAGGAACGTTCCACTTAGTGGGATAGACAGATGTGATACCAAAAGATTAGCTAAAATGTAACATGTAAAAATGGAGAGACTGGTCTGTAGACAGTACAATGTAGATATACAGAAAGGTCCATCCATCAGTCTGGTGAATGGAAGACATGATAGATTCAGCTGAAGGTTGAGGAGTATGCACAATTGCTGAGAGACTTCTGATGGAGGTTGGGGGTGGGAAAGAAAGCAATGGGACTGGGCACTTTGGGTCTAATGGAGAACTTAAAGATGTTATAAAACTACCAGTAGAATGCTAGAGCACCATTGAGGCCTAAGGAACAAAGCAGAGGGTGTTGGGGTTATGTCTTGCTAAGTAGCTAGATCTTTTGTCTAGGATGGTGGTCAAGAAAAAAAAAATTACCATGAACAAGAAATAAAAAAAAATACACTCTCACTGCTGATACCCTTGAAAATCTTCCTCTCACCACTCTGATGTCCAATGAGTCCCTTCCAACCTCTACTGTATGCCTCAGTTGCCATAGGGGTATAGGATACACTATCAGAGCTTAAAAGATTTTGGAGGTGACCAATGTTTTATCTCTAGGGTAACCTCCACAGTGTCAAGATCTAGTGCTAAGGGGATGCTCAGTGTAGTCAGGGTCACAGACTCTGAGGCCAGATTAGATGGCTTAGAATTCTAGCTCCATCACTCACTGGCTATGTGGCCTTGGGCCAATTGTCCTATCTGTGACTCAGTTTCTTTACATATATATAAAAATATAAATAATAATACCTAACTTTTAAGGCTGTTATAAGGGACGGATATGAAAACATTTCTGAAGTGCTAATGATGCCTGGCACATAATAACACTGTATAAATTGTTGTTAAATAAAGCCAATATCCCCAGAGTATCAGGGAAAAAATGTTAAACAAACAAACAATAATGTATTATCTAAAATTCCTGCTATAGAACACAATCCATGTGTTTTGAGGCAATTGCTAATTCATTACACAGTTATTTCTAAATGGTTTCATAATCATAAAATGTGTCAATCTAACATTTCTATGGATGAATTAAAAAGGTAAAGCATCCAAGTTGATTTTAATTGAACTCATTTTAAAGTCTGATAATTTTGGGGTAGCAGTTTTGGGGTAGCAGAATACATAGGTTCTGAGTTATTTCTGAAATGGGATGGGTCTATGCTCTGAATTACCACAGTCTCATTTTAGAGAACTTGTAGAAATGCTCAAAAATACCTGCATTCTAGAATATTTTCAGCATTACATACAAATTGCTTAATAAACTGCAAAAGATTGAGTAATTTTTCAAAACACCCAGACTGCAGCTGTTAGATCATTATTATTCCAGAAATTCTATATTATACATGGAAGAAAAACCCCACAAGTATCTTTCTGTATTTATAGCCAAAGGCTGGTCACCAGAGATTTATGATACTCTGTGATAAACAATGCTGACCTTGCAAGTGGCCCTAGGAAGAGAGGAGTTTCAGATTCCATTGAATGAAATAAATTGCTATTAATTATGGTACCCAGCTTTGACTCCAGCCTACCCCACTGGCTTGTGACCCAGTTTTTAAAAAAATTCTTAATTCAGTCTATAATAAAGCTCCCTGAGGGCAAACAACCTCTTTCTTACATGTTTTTCTGGAGCCCAATATAGTATTTTGGCATATTACACCTTAAACATGTTTAATGAGTATTTGTTAGTTAAAAACAAATACAAATGTCATCAACAAAGCTTGTTTTGTATGGGAGCATCAGATATTTTGGAAAGAAATATTAGCTCAGATGTCATCCCTACTTCTTTCATGTATCCAATATTTCTACAAAATTTCTAAGAAATGGGTAATTCTACTTATTTTTTTTTTCCTAGGACAACCTTAAATAGTCTAAATTGAATCTCAAAGTAAACACATACCATGATGTCAATTCCACGTCATGTACTTTGCACACATTAGATAAAATTCTTACAATCATTCTGCAAACTGGATATTTTCCATTCCTATTTTATAGATGAAGACACTGAGGCACCAAGTGCCCAAAGGTCACAAAGGGGATAAGGGGAAACTTTAGGATCCTGTTCATCTGCCTTAGCTTTGAAATCATCTAACTGCTTAGGATCTTACCTTGAGAATATTTTTTGATAAAATGTGGAGTAAATGAATCTCAAAATAAATGTTACATTCCTATCCCAAATGAAATAGTGATAATAAAATGAAGTACTTTATTCCCTTTTATTTTTTTTTCCTAGCAAGAGATTGTCTTTCTTTTATTTCCATGGAAGGATGCATAGTGAAAGAGAAAAAAATCTTTAATACCATCGACAGAAAGACGTTGAATCCCATTCAGTTCCCTGTGGGGCCCTTCCTTCACAGGAATGGGGACTCTGACCATTAACACATAGCTACCATTTCGATTTTTTTCAGTCCACTTAAGCAGCATGAGAATCCTTTACATTTTCAAATACTATGTTGAGAAGAGGGAATCTGTGTGCACCAAGGAGATGTTTGTGAAATGCATATTATCTGTTAGAAAATTATCAAATGGGAGGAGTTAAAGATTGAAACTGGTCTAACCACAAATATAAAGTATGTTAAAAAGCTATATCACTTGCTCATTCCCCCCAAAAGGTGGTATTTTAAGTTAGTATATGTAAAATATTTTTATGCTAGCACATTTTGCATACAGCAGTTTTGTTTTGCTTACCTAGAAAATCCTCTAGTAATACCAAGCCTTTTGCTGAGACATTCTTAATTCTTTTTGTTGTTATTTTATTAGCAAAACATATTTACAACTTAATTTCTTGTTATGTGGAGTATATTTTCTTGGCATGACTACACAAAACTTTGAATTAAGCCAAACTAGGTTGTCCCCAAACCTTAGTATACTACATTTGGAGATATAAAGTTCTATTGATATAATCTAATATAGTCTCAAATAATGAGATATTCCATTAAAAAGCTGACACATGCTTAGGATATGATAGTTCCTCAGTAAATGTTAACAATTACTATTGTTGCTGCATTATTATTATTACTATTATTATTTCCACATAATCAAATCTCTATGCTAAAATCTAGCATCTTTCCTCCAATGCTTTCCTCTTTATAGCTTTCAAGTTTATCCTTAGGAAGCAAGATAAGCCCCTTACTTTATGCCTATCAATTACATAACATCTTGAAAACTAAGTTGCTCAATAGTGATTCTTTTTGAAGATTTTATTTAATCATTGGAGACAGAGAGAGAACACAAGCAAGGAGAGCAGCAGGCAGTGGGAGAGGGAGACAAGGCTCCCGGCTGAGCAGGGAGCCCAATGTGGGGATCCCAGGACCCAGGGATCACGACCTGAGCCCAAGGCAGACACTTAATTAACTGAACCACCCAGGTGCTCATCAATAGTGATCTGATTTGATTTTTTTCCAAGTACTTTATACTGTGGGATTCTGTTAGAAGTTAGTATGAGACCAACAGAATCAACAGTTTGGTAGCTAGGCACAAAATCTCCAGGAATTGTGATTCTAAATTGGCAGACAGCTAAACAGTTAAACTAAGCTAATGGGTAGCAGAGGCAAATAACACCTCAGTTAATTTTTCTGCTTTAATCAAATCTTATCTCGTGTTCCTAGAACTATTTAATAATAGCCCAGAGTTGAAAAGGTGAGAGACTCCCGGATCTAGTACCAACTGCAACTAGACCCAGCCCAATCAAGCGCCCCAAAGGATTGAAAAACTAAGCAGAAGACCTTCCAAATGGATGGAATCCTATAATTCTGTGTTGTTTATGAGACTGACTAATCTAAGCCTGATTTCTAAAGGTCATGTTGTGTGTATTTGCAGAAACAGAACAGAACTATTAAGACTATCCTTTTCCTACGCCTCATGGATTATAATTATTCAATGGGAGAGCATGATCTCAAATAAAGTTCCCACAGTTAAAAATGTTGAAATGGAACATATTTCTTTTGCTTGGTGAATGTGACTCAGCCTAGACAAAAAAATAAAATAAAATAAATAAATAAATAAATAAATAAATAAATAAATAAATGTTGTGTTTTTTTTTTTTTCAATTTAATGAAAATTTTGCAAGGATTTTTTTTTTCATAAAGCACTTCCAAATGTCTATGACATTATTATAATAATGAAAAATTCCACTCCAAAGTCACAAAAAATACTATGGTCTAGTGATAGGAACTACTATTTCAAATATTTATTACATGCTTTACAATTAAAATGCAGTTTGGGAAACATGAAGAAAGCAGAATGAGTAAGGGTTAGTGTCTGATGTAAATAAAACAGAAATCGTTGCCTTTTGGTTTTCTTTGGTATTTCTTTGGCTATATTAAATGCATAGTAAAATACCAATATTTGTTCACAAGTTCCCCATTTCTTTCAAAATCCTCCTTTCACATAACTTATACTAAGCATCTATGATTTTAATGAGATAAAATATGCTGGTTTACCACAGCAACTGATATATATCCAAATATCGCCAGCTGTCTCAACACCGTCCACTGTTCAATTTTCATATTTTTAAGCAAGAACATGGTAGAAAAGACAGACATCGAATTTTTATGTACTTAGGAGACAATTAGACTTATTTCCAACTAATCCAAGATATTAGTGTGGTAAATGAGTCCTGAAGATCATACGTAAGACTTATTTAAAACAAACGTGATTCTTTTATTGCCCAAAGAGAGTTCCTGGTTATATTTTGTAATACTTTTTTTTTTAAGATTTTTATTTGAGAGACAGAGCACATGTGCACATGAGTGAGTGGGGGGAGGGGCAGTGAGGGAGGAACAAGCTGACTCCATGCTGAGTGTAGAGCCCTACGTGGGGCTCAATTCCAGGACCCTGAGATTCCAGGACCCTGAGATCATAACAGGGGCTGAAACCAAGAGTTGGGTGCTCAAATGACTGTGTCACCCACGTGCCCCAAATATTATAATACTTTTGATAGTTATTTACTTCCCTTTTACTCCTTCCACATCCACAATAGTAATTTTTTACATTTAATTTTTTTTTTTTTTTTTTTAAAGATTTATTTATTTATTCAGGATAGACATAGAGAGAGAGAGGCAGAGACACAGGCAGAGGGAGAAGCAGGCTCCATGCCGGGAGCCTGACGTGGGACCCGATCCCGGGACTCCAGGATCGCGCCCTGGGCCAAAGGCAGGCGCTAAATCACTGAGCCACCCAGGGATCCCCTACATTTAATTTTTATTGAAATATTCGTATTTCATTTTAACTAATTTCTATCCCTCTTTTCCAATTAGAACTTAAGGAACTCATCTGCAGGATGGTGCCCTTGTTGAATGTTGACTTGCTTAATGGAATATCCTTTAACACACACAAACATACAAATTTTTATTTTCTCCTATAACTAGAGCTCTGTGAAGAAGCTTTAGAAACACCAAAGTGTTTAGCAGGCCAGTGAAAGGCTGATAGGGAGAGTAAAATATTCAACTTTAACAGATGAACTTTTTGCTCTACCTCTTCAAATGCTGAACTTTTTTTCCAAACCCAGGTCAAATGCCACCCTCCTCACACATATTTTCTAGACCACTGCACTGCAGTGTTTCCTTCTTAGTTTGAACTCCACATGCTTTCAGTCTTTGACAGTTTAACAGATAAATATATATACACATATGTATTCTCTATGCTGATCTTTTATTGTTTTCTGAATTCATATTTTGCCCTTCTGCTTAGTCTAAGCTTTCTTGAAAGTAAGGTAATGACTATATTTTATTTAGAGCATTTGAATGATAATAAGCACGTAGTATTTTAGTAAATACATATAGATGTCTGCCTTACTATAAAGTCATACTTACAAAGCCATAAGTGAAATTTGTTATACAGTTAGCAACAAGCCAGAGGGTGCTTAGCAAAGTCATGTTCTGTGGGAAGGATGCAAAATCCAAGAACATTGGAGAATTATTTTTCTTGGCAACAATCTACTTAGATGAAGCCGTATAGGCATTCTATAAATGTTAACTGATTATGATCAACATATTTTACTTCCAAGAATTCGCATCCAACCAGCTGCCACACCTTACCTCCAATATAGATTCCAAAAGGACTCTAAATCAGTTTTCAAAGTTTGCCTTCCCTCCTTCTCTAAATTCTGTTTTTGAAAGTAGGAAGCATCATGGTAGTGAAAAAAGATACTGTTTTAAATATATCAAAGTAATACAGTAAGTGCCTTGAAACAAAGGGACTTCTAAAGTTACTGTCAATACGAATCAAAAACAGGAAAAAAAAAAAAAAAACTAATGCTGCCTTTGTCAAGTTCTACATTGCTAGAGCCCACTCTTAATGCTCAAATTTTCATCAGTCCCAGCTCCCCTCCCCCTAAAACCCACATGCAGCTGAGTTGACATTTTGAATTTTTTCTGTGAGTAGAGCCCTGTGAAGAAGCTTTCAAAGTTTTAGAAGGTGCAGTGACTTTATTTTTGTTTTTGTTTTGTTCAGTAGTTTCTTTGATCAGTTGCAGAGCCAGATACACAGATCAGTCTTCCTTCCCCTATACCATAGGGGAAACAGACAGCAGTTCCTGTTTTGTTTCACTTTGTTTCATCCTTAGAAGATAGGCTTGATATACCAGCTTTTTATAAACACTGTGTGTCTAGAACTCCAGGGATCAGAGAAGCCACCAGCCCCTCAGAGTGATGGAACTACAAGGCTTTAATTAAGGAAGAAGAAAATGTACATTCATTGGTACATGTTTTCCTTTATGCCAACCACAGAATCAAATAAACAGTATAGGTTACTACACTGTGCCTGAGAATCTTTTAATAGATATACATGGGAAAAGCTGTCTTCAGAATCACCTGTGCCAGATTTGTAAATTCATCAGGTACTTTTTTACTTCCCTCACAAACTCTAATGTACAAAGAAATATTTTAACAAAGTTATAAATATGCTATTTCTACAAAGTAGAAGACAACTATTTGTGTTTATATTTTAGAGCACTATAATGGTTAATTCTGCATGTAATTTGACTAGACTATGGTGACCAGTTATTTGGTCAAACAGTAGTTTAGATGTTGCTATAAAGGTATTTGTAGATGTGATTAACACGTATAATTACTTGACTTTATGTATAGTGGATTACCCTCCAAAATATGGGTGGACTTCTTCCAATCATTTAAAGACCTTAAGAGCAAAGACTAAGGTTTTCCAAAGAGGAAGGACTTCCACCTCCAGACTGCAACACATAAATTGTGCTTGGGTTTCCAACCTTTGGACTCAAGACTGCACCACCCTCTTAGATCAATCTCCAGACCTGCTGGCTCACTATAGGGATTTTGGACTTAATAGCCTCCAATTACATGAACCAATCTCATTGAGTCTCTCCATATAGATAGATAGATAGATAGATAGATAGATAGATAGATAGATAGACAGATGACTCTCTATATACATAGATTAATATAAGCACTGATTCTGATTAATATAAGCACTAAACCCAATGCCTAAAAGAATCTGCATATAAGCAAGTCAGGGCAATTTACTAGTCTATTTTTAGTTGTTGCTAATTATTTTTCTATGTGAGTGTGCAGGCCAGGCACTAGTCTATATAGTATGCCAAACAAAGGGTTGGGGCTAAAGAGCCCCAATAAATTTTTTTTCTTTTCCTCTGTAGTGTTGAAAATGCCTTTATAAAAAGCAAATCTCTTCATTGAATAACCTGAAATCAGCCATATGATGGTGCAGGCAACACATGAAGGTATAAATGAAAAGACTAAGATAGGATATAAGTTGCAGGAGGGCAGGTGGGACTTGCTTGCCAAGATACTCTTTCCCAGTTTTGCCTGTGGTCTATTCTTTGAAGGGATAGATATGTAATTAGAATTTTGTTTCCACTGTTGCTTTTCTTGCTATTCTGAAGTGCCTGGGTGTGCCTAGAGGCATCTGTGGATCTAAGTATCTGTTACAGGAAAAGAATCACGTCAAATCGTGTTACGGTCCTAATGCTACAGAGAATAGCATTAAGAAGATGCACTGAGGCATTCTTTTACTTGGGACTGATCTCTGGCATGTTCTAAGTTCTGCTATGCAAGAGTCTACAGAAATTGTGCCATGGGAGAAATAAAAATACATTTTTCAACATTGGTTAAAAGATGCCTTCTGTCCCAGTACTCTGCAATAGCAATAAAAATTAACTCCACGGATATAGAAAACCATGACACAGACAAATAGCTCTCTTTGCTACAATTCTATGTTCAGGTATGGGGATAACTGAAACATTTTCTTTGCAGTTAACAACACACCCAAAAAGCAAAGGAGCTGCTTTTTGTTAAATAATAAAAGAGTGGTACAAGATCAGAATTACAATGTTTTATGAAATTATTTGCAATTTACACGTGAACTCTTGGGAAATTTGATTCCACTCACACAGTATCAGGCCATCTCCCTGTATTTTCTTCTGGCCAACAGAAATTAGGAGTAGTATTCTGAAAGGCCAAGATGATGCTACATTTTTTTGTTGAACAAGTAAAATTAAACTCAAGAAAAATACAAGTATCTGGTGATAGCAGTTTTGATATACTATAAACCTTTATAATCCATAAGCATTAGAATATACATTACATTAATTATTGTATGTCCCACAGAGCAATGCATAAGACCTGGTAGACAATCACAAATATTTGTCACATCAACAAGTGAGCATTTTTTTTTAAAGGGTCTCATTTAATTTTCATTGTGGTTTCTGAGGTTCTTTATATTAAAAAAAAACAAAAAAACTTGGCTTCAAATGGTCAAAAATTTGCCTTTGGTTATACAGACAGCAGATTGGGCATTCATCATTTTGTTTTGTTTTCAGAGCAACAGAATTTTCTTCCTGACACAAAGAAATGGAATTTGACAGTGATCGCCAATTGTGGAACCTAGGTCTATAGAAATATACTGAAAATAATTCTGTGGATCACTCAAGGAAAAAGATAAACCATAATATGGAGATGAAACATCAATATGGGGATGTACGAACTTGAACCAACCAAAGCTGTCACAGATAACAAGCTTTATACAATGCCTGTACTAAGCCCTTACTTATATAATTATGACTGGAGAAGACACAAGTTGAGGTAAGATATAATACTGCCAGGAAACAGGTAAGTCAAAAGGTATAGACCAGATTTGAGGGCTGACTGTAGATTATTAAGTAATGGCCTGCTATCAACTAAATGAAATCAATTCATTAAATCAAGCTCAAAACTTGATTCAGACAATCTTACCTAAAGTTATCTGAAAATAAGCCAAAAGTGGTATTTTTTTAAAAAACAAAAATTTGCAATTAAAGAGTCCTCTCTGCTTAAAAATATATAATTCATTAAAATCTCAGACAGATAGACACATCTAATCTAATCTTAAGCATTTCCTAGAAGTTTTATCTTGTTTTCTTTAGCAATCTATTCCCCTTTGCCTCTAAAAACAGAGTATATATTTGCCTCTAATACATTATGTTACAAGATACACACATTTATCCTATGTTTTTGCTTTCCTAAAGAAATATAAGAGTGCTTATATATATAATAGTATCTAGCAAGCTAAATACTATTTAGCCATAAATTTTCCAAAATACAGCATTTTCCTTTATTTTAGTTGGCCATTTCTACTTTTCTTATGCAATATTAGTAACTGAACATTAAGATGTCTTTGTTCTCATGGTGCTGATGAAAGTAGTACTGAAAACAATGAAACACAACTAATTCTGTAAGGAAAGATAGCTGAAGTTTTCTCTCTTACCCAACAAGATTTCTGAATTATGGAAAACAAGGTATGGACAAGATCAAACAGGACTGGGGAAGTGTTAGACTCTGGGAAGTCCAAATCTATGTGCTAATTCATAAGCCAAATATAATGACTATGAAATTTTAAAGAATTAAAAGTACATGAAATTTTCAGTAAAGGGTAATGATTCTCAATAGAAAATAATGACATAAATGCTGCAACAGATTCTTGAATAATACACCCTCTTTCAATAAGGCATCCACCAAAAGCATGTATCATTCAAAACAAAGCACTGTCTCCATGAAAAATGACTTAAAACCTTTTAGTGGAATTTGTGATTTTCTAGACTGAATAAATTATACTGCCTAGCATATCAAAAATCAATTTCCTAACGTCAGTACATATATTCACTTACACATTTCCTTTAAGTAAAACATCTGATTTTTTTTTTTTTACTAAAATCAGACACAGTTATATCAAATTTAAGACCTTTATTTCTATATTTGTTTTTACCCTGTTGCTCTGGTACAATGTTAAAAGTATACAATAACTACATTTACGAAGTTCCTACCATTTGTCAAGCATCTTATATATGCATTATCTCTTGCATAAAATACTGCCTTCAGTATCTTAGTAGAAGCAAATAAATTTCAGAGAATTTAAGTAATCGTGGAGGTGACATGGCTGGTAAACGATAAAGCTAATGATTAAACTATTGTTTATTGGACTCCAGTGCAATTTTTTTCTCAGGCCACCCAGAGAGAAACAGCAAACCATAAAAGTCTTTGTAGGTACTTGGTCTTAAACAGGGAGACTGAGGCCAAAATCACTTAGCATGCAGTTAAAGAACCCCTGTACACCCACAGTATTTTTATGGTCACCCTGAGGAGTGTTCCAAGTTCCTAAAAAATAACAATCTTTGGAATTTGGGAACAAGAAATTGGAATTCATAGGACTTCGTGGGAATTACTTAAACCTGAGTAAGTCTATATATTTAATAACTTTTTTGTGTTTTTGCATAATAACAAGTGACCATGATAACCAGTAAAGCATATTTTTGTGACAGGGTTATATAAAGTTTCAGATATATGTGGGACTAGCTTTGGCAAAACATATATATATATATATATATATATATATATATATATATATACACACACACATATATATATGCACAGTTTTTATTATGAATATATTGTGGCAATATTATATATTTAAATAACATTAAAATATACTTCCTTGATATAGGTATTTGATAATAGAAAACTTTAACATCAACATAAAATATATATTCAGAAAATTATTTTTAGAACTATAAAATTAACTAAACTCAAGAAAAATAGAAGTATCTGGCAATAGCAGTGTTGATAGATTGCAAACATTAAAACTGAATGGATTTAGGTTAGTATAATGTCTTCTCTAACATATACCATCATTTCAGTTCTTGTTTAGGATAGAAATACATTGTTATGCATCTTCACATGAGCAGAGAAATGAAACTGAAACTAAAGAGACAAGCAAATCATATATTTTAGGTTCCAGATACTCACTCAGTATGTTGGTTAGAGGATTATGGTAAAGATGGGTGATGTTCATCAATATTTGGCTTTGATCTTCCTGGCAATCAGCTGGGCTACATTTTTCTGACTTTCAATCTATATGGGACCATGTGGCTAGTTAATTGCCCCTGGAATATTCAATATGTGTCATCCTTGGGATGATGCAGTTAATAGCAAGTATGCCTCCTTTCTTTCTCTTTCGTCCTCCCTCCACACTCCCACCTCCCCAAAGCCTCCTCTCTCTCCTCTTGCCAACCAGATGCTTATGGTCTAGCAGAGGATTCTGAGACCCTAGAGCTAGCTGTGAAGGCCTTGAGATGGAAGGACTCTATATCCCTAAACTTTGGGAAAAGCAGAGCCTGTTCCCCACCATAAGTATATCATCTCATCTTCACTGAGCTATCATCATATAAGTGAGAAAGAAAACTTTCTTGTGTTAAGCCACTGAGTTTTAGAGCTGATGGTTACAGTAACTGATATAATATCATTAGCATATGTTGAATGAAAAGAATAAACATTCAATGAGAGAACTTAATTTATATTAATATTTTAAACTTTAATGAAATATTTGATTAGAATGATTCTATGGTTGAGAAGTATCTAATGTTATTCTAATTGTTTGAAAAGACAGACATTTCTAGAAATTAAATCATATGCCGCTTACTGGGAAGCTTCCTTAACACAATGAAAACTATTGACCAAAAAACTCTGCACAGTCATACTCAATGGTGGAATGTAAAATAAGAATGCCTCTATCACCACTTTCATTCACGATACTATTGGAGGTCCTAGCTAGTATAATAAATTAAGAAAAGGAAATAAAAAAGCATAAGGATTACAAAGGATGTAATAAAACTGCCACTATTCATATATAACCTGATTACATATTTAACAATCCAAAGATTTAAAAACTATTAAAATTAATAATGAATTGGGCTAAGGTGCTGAGTATAAAGTTAATATAGCAATCGATTGTATTTCTGTTGACGAAGGCAGTCTTAACATTTTCCTCAGCTTGACTTCTTCCTGCCTCAAGGCCCCTGACCTCCTTTCATCTCTGCTCTAAAAAAAATCCATATGGTCTACCACAGAAGTCTCTCTATTCCCTTTTCTTAGAGCATTTACTTCAGAAAATTTGTAAATGCAAATTATTTTTTTTTTGCCTTTTTGAGATGTAAATCTTCTCTTCTTTTTTTTTTTTCCGGAATGTACAAATATCTTTTTGTTCAAAAATACAAAATAAATTCTCTGTAGGCATAGAAAATGACAGCAGTAAATCATTATATGTTGTCAACTGAAACCAGTACCTGATGGTTACAGTGATTTTCTTCAACATCAGCCCGCCTTTTCTTCAGTCATTTCCTTCAACTGACTTCTCTGAAGTTATGGTTGTGATGTAAATCTTTTCTAAAACTTCTTGCTAGATTTACAACTCAGGGCTGCCTTTCTCAAGGCTCTGAAAGCCTACCCTTTGAGATGTAATCATGAAGGAAGATATTGCCCCTAACTCCCCATCTGTATGAGGGTAGGAGCTTGACTTCGGTGAGCACCTTGTTCCGAGTTGTAAATAAATCCCTAGTTATGATGATATGAGAAAGTTTACTTTTCTTTTAGGTAAGGTCAATTAACAAAACAGATGGCTATGCTGTTCCCACCTCAGCTCTTAAAAGCCTTCACATACTTTGTTTCAGCAGAGTTGAGCACAAGACACACAAGACAAATAGGTGTTAAATTGTGAACCCTCCACATTATATTCTAAATTGAAAAATCTCTCCTATGATAACTAAAAAAGAATAAGTCTCGACAAACAGATATCTGAAGATATCTGGCAGGTATGATAAATTAAATTAAAAAAAAAAACAAGTTTCAGAACAGTACATATGATAGGACTCCATTTTGTTAAAACAAGTGTGGGGATCCCTGGGTGGCGCAGCGGTTTGGCGCCTGCCTTTGGCCCAGGGCGCGATCCTGGAGACCCGGGATCGAATCCCACGTCGGGCTCCCGGTGCATGGAGCCTGCTTCTCCCTCTGCCTGTGTCTCTGCCTCTCTCTCTCTCTCTGTGTGACTATCATAAATAAATAAAAATTAAAAAAAAAAAAAAACAAGTGTGTGTGTATGTGTGTGCTAATCTTCAGTAATATTTGTGGAAGATAAAATACAGTTTTGAGACAGGATACATGGGGGCTGGGTTTAAAGAGGATAATTTTTTACTTTTTCTTCATATAATCTCCCATAATTTGAAAATCTGAAATAAGAAATCACTTTTATAAATGGTTTAAATAGGTAATTATACTTGTATAGATATCAATCTTCTATACTTCGATCTTCCTGCGATTCTGCTTTCCAAAGTATTTTTCAGTTCTTCTATGTATTTATCTTTTTAAGTTTTTTTTTTTTTATTGGGTAATATACATGTAAGAATTTGCCATCTTAGATTTTAAGTGTACAATTCAGTGGCATTCATTACCTTCATAATGTTATACAATCATCATAACTATACTTTTCCAAAATATTTTTATCACCCAAATGGAAACTCTATAACATTATCTCAATCCTCCTAAGTTTCTAATAATTTCTAATTTACTTGGTTTCTACGAATTCACCTATTCTAGGTTATTTAATATAAGTGGAAGCATTGGGTTTTCACTAAATTGTACACCACTGCTAAACTGTTTTCCACAGCAACTGCACCATTTTACATTCCTACCAGTAATGTATGAGGACTCCAATTTCTCCACATCCCTTCCAACTGTCTGTATTTTTCCTTTTTTTGTTTTTGGACTACAGATATTCTAGTGGATGTGAAATGGTATTTTATTGTTGTTTTGCTTTGCATTTTCCTAATAATTAATGATGTTGGGCATTTTTCAATGTGTCAATAAACACATTTGTTTTGGCCATTTGGGTCGTTTCTATGGAGAAATATCTATTCAAGCTCTCTGTGCATTTTATGGGTTATAATTTTGTTGTTGAATTTTAGGAGTTCTTTATATATTTTGGATATTAAACTCTTAGAAACATGATTTGCAAATATTTTCTATTATTTTGCAGTTTATGTTACTATCCCTCCCCAATTTTACTCTGATTTAATTGACTGACATATACACACTGTATTTGTTTGAGGTATATAATATAATGGTTTCATATATTTATGTTATAAAATTATCACCACAAAATATTTGGTTAACACCCATTGCCTTACAGTAATATTTTTTTGTATGTGATGAGAAGAATTTCTAATATTTACTGTTGGCAACTTTCAAATATATAATATAGTACTGATAGTCACCATGAAGTACATTATATCCCCAAAACTGATTTACCTTATAACTGAAGTTTGTACTTTTTGGTCACTTTCACCCATTTCACCCATCCTCCAACCTCTGGAAACTATGATTATCATTTTACTCATTTATCTTTTTAATTTTTAAAAGATTTTAGTTACTTGAGAAAGAGAGCAGAAGATGGGGTGGGGGAGGGGCAGAGGGAAAAGAAGAAGCAGACTCCCAACTGAGCAGGGAGCCCAATGTGGTGCTCAATCCCAGGACCCTGGGATCATGACCTGAGACAGCTAAGTGATCCTACCATTATCAATCATTTTATTGATAACATCCTCTCACGCACAATTTATAATATTAAGACCAATTTACCTGTTTTTTCTTCTGTTGCTCAGGCTTCTTATTGTTATACCTAAGAACCCACTGACAAATTCAAGGTCATGAAAACTTGCCTTCTAAGAGTTCTATAGTTTCAGATCTTATATTTAGGCCAGTGATCCATGTTGAAATTATTTTTTGTTGTTGAAATTATTTTTTAATGTATTTGTATACAGCACCAAATATTGCATGTGGAAATCCAGCAGGCTTCCCACCATTTGTGAAGAAACTTGTTATTTCCCCCCACTGAATGGTCCTGACACTGTTGTCAAAAATCAATTGACCAGAGATATAGGTGATTTTCAATTCTATTTTATGAGGTATCTATATTTCTTTCCTTGTGCCAGTACCATATTGGTTTAGTTATTGTAGCTTTGTAATGAGTTTTAAAATTGAAAAACATAAGCACTCTGACTTTGTTCTGAGACTGAATGGGCTATTTGGAGCCTCTTGCAATTACCTAAGGTTTGGGGCCTCTTACAATCTCAAGGTAGGCTTTTCATTCCTGGAGGGAAAAAAAGCTACTGGGATTTTCATAAGAATTCTGTGAAATGCCTTGATAAGGACTGAATCTATGAGAATTAAGTCTTTCTACCCAAGAATACAGGACAGCTTTTCACTTGTTTGGGTCTTTAATTTCTTTCAGCAAAGTTTTGTTGTGAATAGAGATAATTTCACTTCTGAAGTTGGATCTATTTTTCCCCTAATTTACCTTGTTAGAACTTTTAGTACAATAATATATAGCAGTGTGAAAGTGGACATCCTTATCTTTTCTTAATCTTAAGTGGAAAGCTTTTACATTTGAGTCTAATATTAGCTGTGTGGTTTTCTTAAATGCTTATCATGTTAAAGTTCCCTTCTTTTCTTTTCTTTTTTTTTTTTTTTGAGTGTTTTTTTTTTTTTTTTTTTTGTCATGAAAGAATGTTGGATTTTATCAGCCTTTTCAGCATCAATTGAGATGATCATTTTTCCCTTTTGTTCTACTAATGTGGTGTATTACATGAGTTAATGTTCTTATGTTGAACACTTTTGCATTCATAATTCAGCATTCACTTGGTTGCTCTAAACCTCTGGCTTTTACAGAGCTGAAACATTTGGTTCTGACTTTTCATTGCTGTGTTCTGATGTGCGGATGATAGCTTGAAGCCACCCATTCCATCACTTTGCTGATGTCACTTTTACTTTTTATCATGTGTTATCATAATTATTAAAATTATCTGTGAACCTACTCTATCTTATTCTATATTTTATGATGCAATGTTCTAGGTAATAAACCAAATTTTTTCTTCACAATTCCAGTCTATTATTATGTAAAACTTTTGAACTTAATAATTGTGACTCTGGGCAAATAATTTTACTTCTCTTTGTCTCAGATTCCTCATTGATGAAACGTAAATACTTATAACATGGAATCTACTCCATAGAGTAAGGATTAAATAATATAATAAGGTAATGCAGGTAAAGTATTTTACTCGATATATATTAGCTATTAAAGCAATTATAACATTTTGCTATCTACAGACATAATCTCTTAGTTTATTGTTTTTTCTGTTATTGCTGAAGTTCTTTTGAACGTATTCTCAATATAAGGGACCTGATCAGACTTAATGAAAAGATATGGAGATGAGGAAAATATATTCCTAACAACAAGAAATTTACTGCACTATAGGAAACATGGTGCAGTTATGATACTACAAAAAATATATAAATATTCTGATAGGGTTACTAGCACCATTTGATTACATGTCCAGAAAATACAGAAGTTCATTCTTCTCTCCCAAATAAATTACAAATACCTTGAATGTGGAAAATATGCTTCCTAAATCCCTCTATACCAAAAGTGGAAACTGGACTGGGCATATAGCTGGACAATATGTATTCATGACTTAGAGCCCAGTATCTGACCACCGGAGCCTTATAGGAGGTGAATATGAACTAGGTCCTCTATGATTATACTGTCTTTCAATAGAAATGTAGCAATATATCATAGAAAACTGAAACTCTATGGCAGTTTAAAATCCACTTTTCACAGGAACATACAATCCAGCCTAATACTAAGTTGAGATAACAGATAGAAACACACCAGTTTTAATAGTACCCATTAAATGGAGTTTTCCAGCTGAGAACATATTGCCTTTTAAAAAACATAACACTAGCTTTTTTCTATAAAGTGAAGAAACAGTAATTAGTGGGGGCAAAAATTCTCTCTGATATTCAGTGTCTGGAAGGAAAACATATGTTCAGTGTTTTTGTTCTCTGCTTTATTCAAAATAATCTATCTGTGGAAAAAATAAAAAGATCATAAAAATAATTCAGAATCTTTTACAAAGGAGGTTATTTTCAAAGAAGAGACTTAAGAACAATGTAAAATGAGACTCTGGGTTCAGTATCTAATATTACTAAGAAAAGTGAAATTCCCATAAAGCAACACTCAGTAACTATAGCAACCTTGCAAGGTAGCACAAAAGGACTCACATTTATGCAGCAGAGTTTTATAAAATTTATCATCCTAGATGTGACAGTATGTACTATCTTTTCTGGTCTGCTGTGACATCCTAATACATAGACATTATTAACTATAACCAATGGTTCATTTATTACCAGTCAAGAAAGTTATGTCTTTAATACACATGTTTAAAGTCAAAATGAGGTGTTTAAACAGTTAAGCTTCCTAACTATAAATTACCAAAAACAAAAATACAAGTAAAGCCAACTCTGCCAACATCTCTATTTTAAACATAAAAACACCAATACTTATCTATATGTTTATATTCAGTAACTATTTTATACTAGAATAAGGGAAACTAGTCAAAGTGCTATAATGGCTCTATAGTGAAAACTTTCAAGATAAAATCCCCTTGGTCTCCAAGCACACAAAACTTGATGAGTGAAAATGAGTTGTCCCAGGAGACTTGAAGAACATAGCTGCTGAAACTAGCAGTGAGCATCATTAATAATTTCCATGATGGACTCAATGTGAAACAAAATAGCTTTTTTTCTACTTAAATATGTTTGATGATGAAATTAGGACATTAAGAACTGTTGGAAAAGTTTTTGGATATCTTTTTGCCCAGAATGTCTAAATTATAAACTGCAAATGTGTCCATATATTGATAAATTATACACATAACATATATCATTATATATATGTGTATGTATTTTACACACACACACACACATATACACAAACACCCATTTAGTTTAGTCTAAAATATTGCAGTCATAAATGCATTTTAGAAAATCGTCTCTTTAAGGGAAAAATAAAACATAAAATAAAATACAACCCACAGACTAAATATAAAGAACTCTGTAATTTGATTTGGACCTAGCTCCTGGTTTGATTTTAACTAATATAGAAATTTTTATTTGATCATTTCGTAGACCACTAAACCATTTTTGTGCTTCCTTTTAAGTAGTCTACTGAGGAGTATAACAAACATATACTGCTGACTTAATTAATGTGAAACTACACATAAAGGTGTTTATCCAACACTTTTATGAATGGCTAAATAACTTGTTCTAAAAATAAAGGGGAAAAATGAAAAGGAGAGAGGTGGTGTGAAAATATAGAAATTTACTTAATATTCTTGAATATATATTGTGAAATTTTTGTCTAATGTGTTCATTTGGAAGGCAAAAAAAAAAAAAAAGATGGCTTTAAAAAAGCTCTGGAAAATTCTGAGGCCCAAATGTTTATCTTTTTCTATAATCCCCTAGCTTCTATTTAAAAAAAAAAAGTTTCTATTTTTTAAAATTTATTTTGGCACACAATTATACACAGAATAAATTAGACAAAAATCTCCTAAGATTTGAGATGCAGAGAATTACAAACAACAAAGAATTATGAATATGATTTTGAAGGCCCGAGGGAAGTTAAATGCTGCTTGGAAACAGATTATTAAAGTCCATGTTCTATCAATAGTCACTGGGTGGTTGGGTAGGAGTGTTTGTGTGAAACAGACAATATGTCCATCTAAGAAACAGTAAGCCCACTGAACAGTCATAAGACATTTGCTCAGATTCTGCCTGGCAAGTTTTAAATATCCTTTAAGAACACAATTTTTTTGGTCGTTGTTGTTCTTTTTTCGTCTCTAGCCACATTGTTCTTTGGAAAACCTAAGGTCTCAAGTATTCAAAGAAACACATAAAGATCGATATCTAAACCGTCAATTCATAAGTATGTGTTCCTCTAATATGTACATTACTGGCCTTGCATATGTGTGTGTCTTTCCTTAAAACAAAGAATTAGTTGAACTTCAAAAAAAATGTGTAGAACATGCTAAAACTTGGATGAAGTCCTGGTAGAAAATAGAGGCTTTGATGGGTACTTGTTATAGTTAGTGGTAATCATTTGTCAGAACATATTTTTTTCTTACAAAATTAATAAAGTTATTTATGACTGAATGCTACTAGCCTCATTTTATTCAAATTGATATTTTTAACATCCTAGAGAGTGATCTGACCAACTCCACTTTTGCTAGATTGTTCTCCACGACTAAACAGAGTTCAGGTGTTGGAAAAAAAAAATTCCTGAGTCTGTTCTCTAAATGATCCAGTAGAGCACTATCATTTACTTTATTTACTTATTTTCTAGATTACCAAAGTCTATATAAAAGCTAAGCACTTAACTAAGCACTTAAATAATTTCACAGACTATCAGTTGTAGATATATAATAGGCTATTGAATATAATTTTGTTGAGAAATCTAACAGAATTTTTAAATTCTCAGAATACTTAAAAGCTTCAGAAATATTCTCCTGCCCTAAATAATAATAATAATAATAATAATAATAATAATAATAATAATAATAACCGGTGGTACAATTTTAAGTAAAGAGTAGACGTTTGAAATTAAAGAAGCTTTTGGGTCACCTGGGTGGCTCTGCTCAGGGAGTGATCCAGATGTCCTGGGATCAAGGCCCCCATCAGGCTCCCTGCACATCCCTCTTCTTTTTGGCTTCCCCCCTTCCTGCCCACTGGTCCCCTCCCACTTGAGTGATCCATCCAGATCCTGTTTCCAATGGGTCTCTTGGTATTTATAAATCTCTTTTCTGGGACACCTGGGTGGTTCAGTGGTTAAGCGTCTGCCTTTGGCTCAGGTCATGATCCCAGGGTGCTGAGATCAAGTTTCACATAGGGCTCCCCAAAAGGAGCCTGCTTCTCCCTCTGCCATGTCTCTGCTTCTCTCTCCGTCTCCAATGAATAAATAAATAAATCTTTTTTTTTTTTTTTTTTTTTTTTTTTTATAAAGAAGCTTTTGGAAAATGTCTCAAACCATTTTGATGGCCTTTAAGTATCTAGGAATTAAAATGATCAAAATTCTGTTCAGGGGATCCCTGGGTGGTGCAGCGGTTTGGCGCCTGCCTTTGGCCCAGGGCGCGATCCTGGAGATCCGGGATCGAATCCCACATCGGGTCCCAGTGCATGGAGCCTGCTTCTCCCTCTGCCTGTGTCTCTGCCTCTCTCTATCTCTCACTGTGTGCCTATCATAAATAAATTTTAAAAAATTAAAAGAAAAAAGAATTCTGTTCAGAAGTGCATCTTTAATTTTGCAATTAGGCATACATTTCTCTGTAATACAGGCATATCTCAGAGATATTGTGGATTTGGCTCCAGACCACAAGAAGGCAACCATGATAAAAAATAATAATAATAATAATAAAGTGAGTCAAATGAATTTTTTGGTTTTCCAATGCATATAAAAATTATGTTTAAAAATATATACTTACACTATACTGTAGCCTATTAAGTGTCTAATAATATTATGCCTTAAAAAACAATGCATATACCTTAATATGAAAGTATTGTTGAATAGTGTTAACCATCATCTGAGTTTTCAGTAAGTTGAGACATTTTTGCTGGTGGAGAGTCTTGGCTCATGGTTGACAGCTACTGATCAGTGTGGTGTTGATGAAGATTGAGGAGGCTAAGGAAGTTTCTTAAAATGAGACAATATTATAGTTTGCTGCCTCAACTGACTTCTTTTCATGATATAGATTTCTCTGTAGCATGTGATGTTCGTTTGATAGCATTCTACCCACAGTAGAACTTCTCTCAAAATTGGAGATAATTCTCTCAAACCCTGACACTGTTTTATTAACTAAGTTTATTTAATATTCTAAATCCTTTGTTGTTTTTCAGCATCCTTTGCAGCATCTTCACCAGGGGTAGAATATATCTCAAAAAACCACTTTCTTTGCTCATCCATGGGGAGGAACTCCTTAGCTATTAAATTTTGATCATAAGACTGCAGCAATTCAGTCCCATTTAAAGCTCTGCTCCTAAATCTAGGTCTCTTGCTATTTCTACCACATTTGGAGTTACTTCCTCCACTGAAGTCTTGAACCCCTCAAAGTCACCCATAAGAGTTGGAAACACCTTTTTCCAAACTCTGGTCAATGTTGATATTCTGACCTCTTCTCACGAATCATAAACATTCTTAAATGACATCTAGAATGGTGTATCCTTTCTAAGTTTTCAATTTACTATACCCAGATCCATCAGAAGAATCACTATCTATGGCAGTTATAGCCTTATGAAATGTATTTCTTAAGTAATAAGACTTGAAAGTCAAAATTATTTCTTAATCCATGGGCTGCAGAATGAATGTTGTGTTAGTAGGCATGAAAATGACACTGATCTTATTGTACATCTCCATCACAGTTCATGGGTGACCAGGTGCACTGTCAATGAGAAGTAATACTTCAAAAATGATCTTTTTCTGAGTAGTAGGTCTCAACAATGGCCTTAAGGTATTCATAGAACTATGTTGTAAACAGATGTGCTATCATTCAGACTTTGTTGTTCCATTTTTACAGCACAGACAGATGATTGAGTATAATTCTTAAGGGCCTTATAATTTTCAAAATGGACAACAATAATTGTCTTCAACTTAAGGTCACCAGCTCCAATAGCCCGTAAGAAGTGAGTCAACCTGTCCTTTGAAGCTTTTAGCCAGGCATGGACTTTTCTTTTGCTGTCCAAGTCCTAGATGACATCTTCTTCCATTTGAAGACTGTTCTCTCTACATGGAAAATCTCTTGTTTAGTGCAGCCACCTTCATTCATTATCTTAGCTACAACTTCAAGATAACTTGCTGTAGCTTCTACATCAGTGCTTGCTGTTTCACTTCACACATTTTATGGAAATGATTGCTCTTTTTAAAATCATGAATCAATCTCTGCTAGCTTCAGATTTTTCTTCTGTAGTTTTCTTGCCTGTGTCAGTGTTCATAAAATTGAAGAGAGTCAGGGCCTTGCTCTGGATTACTCAATGGCTTAAAAGAATGCTGTGACTAAAAACTTTCTCCACTGCAGCATTAAAGTTATTTTGTTTTCTTACCATTGGTGTGTTCACTGGTACAGCACTTTTAATTTCCTTCAAGAAATCTTCCTTTGCATTCACAACTTGGTTAACTGCTTGATACAAGAAGCCTACTTTTTAGCCTATCCAAGCTTTCCTCACTAAGCTTAATAATTTTTAGCTTTTGATTTAAAGTAAGAGATATGTGACCCTTCCTTTCACTTGAATGCTTAGAGACTTTTGTATGGTTTTTAATTCACCTAATTTCAATATTTCGGTGTCTTAGGGAATAAGGAGGCCCTAGGAGAGGGAAAGATGGTGGAATGGCTGGTTGGTGGAGCAGTGAGAACACACAACATTTACAGATTAAATTCACTGTCTTATTTGGGAGCAATTCAATTACAATAGCAACATCAAAAATCACTGGTTGCAAATCAGCATAACAAATGTAATAATGAAAAATTTGAAAATTAGCAAAATATGATACAGAGACATGAAGTGAGCAAATGCTATTGGAAAAACGATGCCGATAGACTTGTCTGACATAGAGTTGCCATAAACCTTCAATTTGTAAAATATGCAATATCTGTGAGGCATAATAAAGCAAAGCACAATAAAACAGGTATGCCTGTAGTCAGTAACTATCATATATTTAATTTTGCCATTGTGTATTATCCATTAAATTCATGCTAATCATGAGAAGAAAAATGAGACTTGGTCACCAGTATGAGGTGTTTCGGTGTTTAAGGGATAGACTAAAGGGACTCAGTAGCAAATCATATATTATAGTTAAAAATATAGTAAAATAAAGTAAAACAAAACAAAACAAAACTTAACATTTTATGTTTCCTCTCTGCAAAGAAAAACAAAACAGAAACATTCCTTTACCCTTTTAAGGAAAAAAAATATAGAAAAGGTCCAATAATATATAATCAGTGTTTTGTTGTTGTATTCTTTGTTTTGTTTTTACAAACAAACAAATGTGGCCATTAGGTTTTCTATTTGTCACCATCCTTACACTGGGAAATAGTGGCACTTGTCTTCCCAATTCCTCAAGAAAAGAATGGTGACAAAGGTGGCTGGGAAGAAAGTGAGAACACTCAAAAATCTGTCAGAATGCAGCCAGAAGAAGACACACTTGTACTCTCCTCTATTTCTTTACTTCTTGAAACAGTCAAAACTGCATCAACTCTTTCTTGAATTATAGAGCTTCCAGAAAAATGGTATGAATATTATCCCCAGACATTAAAAAAAAAAAAAACACACAGACAAAACCTTTAGGAACTGTAAAAGGCAAAGATGAGGGATGATCAAGATATAAACCGAATATATGGACTGGAAGGAAAGAATAGTTTATGAGATTTGGTCAGAGGAAGCTGAAATTCAGAATTTCTTTTGATTTCAATTTGGCAGAGGTCACACAGCACCTTCAGTACTAAGAAGAAAGAACAGTCCAGGGCCATCAAGACATTATGAATGGTAAAGAACTCAGTGGATGTGGGAGAGATTAGAACAGAATGAATACAAAGGGGATGGGTGGAAGCTGTAAAATTAACCAAGTGCCTGGGAGAGTTAGAACAGTTTACTCAATGTCCTTTCCTTTCTCTCTCTCTATTCTTCCCTGCACCATCTTTTCCTCCTCCCTCTTTCTTTCTGCAGAGAATCTTGAAGCATAAAATTGCAATTCATTATTAGCTTCAGAAAAAAAAAATATAATGTTCCTTGAATTTTATACCAAATTGTTTTGAGAACACCAGATACCTAATTGCCTTAACAATGTACTCTCAATCATCACACAAAATCAGAATAACACAGGTACTCTATTTTAATTCTGTGGTCTTGTCTAGTTTTCATATGATAATTAGCACAAATCACTACATCCATACTAGCTCTGATTAAGAAATGGCTTCTCCTGACCTGACAAATTTGATAACTACCTGTTGTAAGAGTTTGCTTTCCTGTTTTAATCTTTTTTTATGATTGTCACAACATGGAAACACATATTTGTTTGGAAATATCAGATCATTATGTATCTAACTGGCATTCTACTTTACAAATCAGACACTGCAGCCCAAACGGTAAAGTCTAATCTTAGCACATCATCCAAGATTTTCATTATATGTAGACACAACTTGATCATCTTTCACTTTCAAAAATTAAAAAGAACACTCTGGAAATGTGGAAACTGATAAAGAATTTGAATGTGAACTATAAGTCTCCGTAACTACTCTTTAATGTATTTAAAATCCCACCAAGGTTTCAAAATGGTTCATATCACATATGCCTTCTTTCAGGAAGTCTTTTGAATTGCTCCTCAGTTCAGCACTGATCTCTTCAGAACATCCAAAGCGCTCTAGTCCTGCGTTTTTTTTAATGCACATTTGCATGCGATTATGTTTAGTTCCTTAAAAATAGTAACCATGTTCTCCTTTCTTCATCACCTCCACTCTACCTGTCACTGACCTCTACACACATAGCAAATGCTCAATATACACTCCTTACATTCAGGGAAATTATAAGTAAATTGAATTCCATCAAAACAAATGAAAAATAATTTTTGGCAGTAGCTTCCTTTCCAATTTTATTTTTTTAGCCTCCACTTCAAAATAAGAAAAGACTATGATGCAACTTGTATGTTCTTTACATAAATAAATATATGCAATGTTAACATTCAAATATATATATATATATCTAACTGCTATATGCATCTGAATTAAGTATGAGATAATTCATATAATATACCTAAAAAATCTTACAGGTATAACTTTTCAGTTAAATATAGGATAAGACTTAGTTTCATCATTAAATTACATTCTTATATTACATTTTAAGAAAACTTTGGAAAATATAAATACTATGAAAAAACTATAAATACTAAATAAATTTCATAAAACATTCATAAGCATAACAACTATATACAATTTATAATATATATTTGGTAAAATGTAGCATTTAGGATATTATGGCCAGGTTATTCCTTATACATTTAAGTCTTTTCTATCAACTGCTTTCTGATAATAAAAATCTAAATGTCTAATATCTTGGGAATGAATTCAATTTATAAGTATTTAAGATATCTTTATAATACTGCATAACATTTTACTATTTTTTTATTTACTATTTTTACTATTTATATGCTCATATTATAACCTTAAGATTTCACATTAATGGAGAGTCTATTTCAAACACAAATGTGTGCATTAGGCAGTGTTTGGAACTTGTAAATATAATGCTTCTTTATCTTTTGAGTTATCTACATTTTAAAGAGAGCTTTTGCTGTTTTGATTACCTAGAGAGATGTCAGACCAGCAATATTATATCATTAATTAGACTTCATTGCAAAGGTGATGAAGTGAATCTCTAGCCTTACCAAAGAGGGAGGAAAAATAAAAAGTACCAATGTATTTCACAGAACTTGGAAAGAACATGATGTTTGCCCTTTATGAGCCAAGCACCGAGTAAATGTAGTATATGAGACCACTACTTATGTCGTATTGTGATAGTAAGCTGAAATAAGAGATTGAAACGGACTTTTAAAATTTAATGGTAGCCACTGAAGAAATTATTATTAATTTCAAAGTTTAACTTAGATTATGAAAAATGTAGATTGTTAGTATTTTTTGTCAGACTATACTCGTCTTTTGCTACTCTTTAATGGTATTTAACATTCATTCATATTTGAAAGTTGAGATCAAATATATCTGGCATTTTATCAGCTCGCATGAGCGTGACTGTGACTACTGTATCAAAACCTCTGGCTCCTCCTAAAGCATTATGTTCAGGATTTTTTTTCCCATTTATATTGAACAATTAGCAACAACAACAACAACAACCATGAACACAATTTTGCACTGGAAAATTCATTTAATTATCATCTTACAGCTCATAACAGATCTATTCTGAAATGAGATGTCTAAATACCATTCCCTTAGTGAGACAGAATGGTATTTGATTTCTGTTTTATTGTATTGTACACAAAACAGAAACTGCTAATAATTAGATTTCTTTTCACTATGACTATTGTTCTTACACTTTATTTCAACATAAGGAATATAACAAGAGAGTGGATCTTTAAAGCTTTAACAGACTATAGCAAAATTTACATATTTTAACCCCAGTTTAGCAAAAGCATAGCACATATCTATAGGTAGTCAAATTTTACTCCTCAGGGGCTTAGGTTTCTCATTCTGGCAAAGAGTATTCTATAGCCTCCTTGAGGTCATAACTTGCAGCCAGAGATATAATCTGTCAGTAACTATTGATTATTTAGGGAAGATATTAGTGATTTATTGAAAGATCTATACTTCTATCTTACAATAGTAAATGCAAAAATAGGCCAAGTGAACCATGATTAGATGACATGGAGAAGAGTATCTCCTATATTACTTACTGCTGCAGAGGCAAGAGAAATAGAAAAGTAGCAAGTTGAAATCAATACTAATTTTAGCCTTACTGATGAGGTGCTTCATGATTACCAGACTGACCATAAAGCAAAGAACACCAGGTAAATTGCAAAAGCTACATATGTGTGCCCTTTCTTTACTTCCTAGTGGACATGAATGAATTGACTATGTTTATTCCTAAATATATAAAAAAAAATACTTGATTACGTAATCACAGGAGACTTGGAGACTCATTGACTTTGCGCCATTATACTGTTGAAAGACTCTGAAATACTTAAAAGAAGAGAAAGAGGTTTCTATAAAAACTAATTAGCCATTATTTGAAGTAATGGCTGCTTAAAACAGATTGCTGCTCTTATGAAATTACATGCCAAGGTTAGAAAAACAACTTTTCTCTCTAACATATCTTGCTAAACTAAGTATATTATTGGAGGGAAAAATCCATTTCTAGTTCATGATGTTATAGTTTCTCCTGAACTGAGAATGAGCCATAAGCCCAGGTGTGGGTAAACTTTTGCCTTTCCACAGGCACAATTATATTTTTGAGGGATGAATGGAGACCACTCAGCATTGCCATTTGGTTCCTCATTAACTTATCATCCATCCAGTCAATGAATAGTCATCCGTTAACAAATATTTTTGAGTGATGACCGTATATGTCATAGACTATTATAGACACTATGGGCACAAGAACATTCAGTGAAGGCAAAATCTCTGCCCTTATACAGCATGCAATCTTGTTGGATAAATAGATAAATAGCCATTGAATACAATGTCCTATAGGAATAACTTTTTTTTTTTTTTTAAGCAGAGAAGAAATAACAATGAGGTCTGCTGCTTCAGACTTGATGGAGGCATGATTTTTGAATAGGGATTACAATGAAACATGGAAGCTTGTATTGACAACATCTAAGGGCAGAATATGCAAAAAGAATATCAGGTGAAAAATTCCTGATACAGAACATGACATTGATTAGGCATGTGGACTAGATGAAGAAGCCTTGAAAATAATATTGAGAATAATTCTTGATGATTGTGTTGCTTTTTTATAGCAAGCTGTTTTTTCTTAGCTATTAGGAATTGAGACATTAATAGCTCCTGAGGTTGGATAATATCAGGGTTTTCATTATGTATCACAACCATCAATCCCTGACAATTTAGGATGTTATCCCCATTCAAAAACATAATATACATGGGTGGCAGACTTTACTTGATGATCTTACAAAAGCAATACTGCTTATAGTTAACTAGAGAAAAAGTCACCTAATAAGTCTGAACTTCACATGGCACATTAGCTTGATAGGTGTAGTTATTCGATCTTT
The DNA here is from genome assembly GCF_053574225.1 of Canis aureus. Taxonomy (NCBI): domain Eukaryota; kingdom Metazoa; phylum Chordata; class Mammalia; order Carnivora; family Canidae; genus Canis; species Canis aureus. Next base: position 55,351,275 of record NC_135621.1, read on the forward strand.
CAAAATTATTTTGACATAGAATTCTTAAACCATTGAGAAAAGCTACAAACTTTAAAGATCTACTGGGTCTAAGATACCACTGCAAATTATATAAACATGCCATACTTAAATACACATTACATATCGTGCATATACATATATTTACTTATGAACATATGCATGTAAAGTTATTATATGCTGGAGTTGCCATGAAGGTGTTCCAGTTGCTGTATGTCACTCAGTGTTCCTTTTAACAACACAGTATTCAGCTTCAAGGAATAGGGTTGGGTGACAACCCCCCAAAATTATTACTTTCAGGCTCTGCTGAGACCATGGGAGCTCCTAACCAGTGACTAAGTATAGTGGTGAGGTGGGAAGGCCAAGGAAAGGCAATGGGGTATCAGGGCCTGGTCATTTCAACCAGGACCTCCAAGGAGCAATCTGTGTTCCGGAGCTTTCCACAGTCAGCTGAGGGATAATCAGATAAGGGTCAGAGTTTGAGGCTTGCCTCCCTGACCCATCCTGCTTCTTTCTTCTTCTACCTTTCACAGCTGCTACCCCTCAACAGCTTTCTGTACCTCTGACTGACTACATTTGAGCATCTGTATTCTCAAAATTCCAAGTGGCACACATATGGTCAAAAATGCACATGTAAGGACCTGTTAATTTAGAGTTGATCAAGGCAACTCTCTTCATTTACTGATAGTTTGACTAATTCTAATAAAGACAGGAGAATATTTTGTAAACATTCATCCTAGAATGAATACTAGAATACTTAAAGAGCCTTTCCCATAACAAAATATGTGACATCTGTGCAGAATTTTTTAATGAAAATTTTAATATAGAAGGAACACTCACTAGAAGAGTCTTCTGTAGGGCTTGATACAGGATTTGGTTTAGCTTTTTTCATCTCGATTATTAAAAGACCAGAATATGTTACAAGCAGTTCTTATGCCTGAGATACTCTCATGTCATAGAAATAAAATGTTAGTGTAGGATGAGTCTTTGCAATGTGATTCTTATTTTTATTGAACTCATAGCATTATCTTTAATTATGTAGGACAGCATTATAACTACAGTAATATAAATATAAGTCAGACCATACATTCACAAATAGGGATTTTTGCACTTTATTAATGAGGATCTCCCTGATGCTGTATATATTTTCCAGAATTTTCCAACACTTAATATGTTAAAATGTTGACTCATTCCCAGAATTTTGACAAATGAAATTGGGGAGATTGTCAGTAATTATTCATTACTTCAGCAAAGAGAATTTAAATCAAATAGAACAGTTCAAGATCTCCTCCTGATTATCCATGTGGAACTTCTTATTTTCCACATGTTCTTCATAGAAGCAGAAACATTTAATTAATATTTTCTGTATTACAGAAATACACAGAGTTGGAATAATATCAAAAGCACTTTACTGTATAAATGCATTTTATAATGTCTAACAGTCATTGAACATGAAAAAATATTTACCAGCATTCATAAAGACTAATGTAAAAATTACTGCTAACATAATGTTGGGCTCCCTACATGACTGCATAACTTAGAAATTACCTCAGTACTAAAAATAAACTTACCAAAAAGGATATTTTCTATTACTTAATCCACTAGAAGAAGATATCATTTGAAAAATATCATTTTGCATTTTTAAATTATTTTTTTTAAGATTTTATTTATTTATTCATGAAAGACACAGAGAGAGAGAGGCAGAGACACAGGCAGAGGGAGAAGCAGGCTCCATGCAGGGAGCCCGATGTGGGATTCCATCCCGGGACCTTGGGATCATGCCCTGAGCTGAAGGCAGATGCTCAACAGCTGAGCCACCCAAGTACCCGTGTTTTTAAATTAATTTAAAGAAAAGTTTGGCAATGGAAGTTTTGTTTAAAGAGATAATCATGTCAGTATGGTTCAAAATAGCAATGAGACACTTTTCTGACTAGGAAACAAAAGTTTCCTAGCCTTTGGCCAATATTATATTCATCCTGGACATATGAAATAATCCTCTTATTCCTTCATGTTACTCCCCCCCACTCCACACTTATATCACATGTAATCACTGTTCTTTTTTGAAGAAATGAACATGAAGAGTCAGTAAATGCAATTTTTCAACTTTGAATGGGTTCCCATCACACATAAAAGTAAATAACAAATGAGCCATTCACCTTTCCCTGCCTAAGGTTTAATGGAAGCTTCTGCACACCTTGTACCATTTAGGAGTTCTCTCTGAAAGACATTACACCATATTTGAGCCCACATGACCACAAACTATGAGCCATTTTAGGGGTGTTAAGGAATTCAATAAAAAGATAATTGAAAAGGGCAAATAATAATATTTTCTAATTAATCTTTGCTCTAATTGATTGTCAAATGCTTCCACAATATTGGATTTTTTTCCCCATCAGAGAAAATGGCACTAAGTCATCATTTCATTGTAGACTACACACTTCACCACTTGTCCATCTGTTTTCTCTTCCATAAAATAAAGTTGTATCAGAGGCAATCTAATTAACCATGCTTTGAGGTCAGACACCAAAATGAATGGGTCAGGGTGAATTGAGACAAAAAATTGCTTTGACAAGAACTTTCATCTAGAGGCATCTGAATTCACAACTCATATGACATCCATTTGGTTCACACTCCTCCAAAACTCCCAAAGGTAAGATTTTTGGACCAAGTTACCTCAAAACTCTCAGGTTCCTTCCAGCTCTAAGAAACTATCTAGGAAATCACTGATACAGTGAACTAATAAGATATGAGAAATAAAAAATTGTAAGAGGAAATTAAAATAGGGAATTATTCCTTATTCTTTATGGACTTCTGTTATACATTTAGATATCAATGTTTGTATTCTTTTACCATGATGGCTTAATGCCATTTCTTCTGAGGAAAAAAAAAAAAGTAGTTAGTAGAAGAACCAAAAATATCCCAGCTCATATCTGAAATACATTTATTGGGAACCTACTATGTGCAAGGCACCTCTTATGGACTCAGTCCTCAAAATTCATATGTTGGAAAGCTAACTCCTGATGTAACAGTAATAGGAGGTAGGACCTTTGGGAAGTAATTAAATCATGAATGGGATTAATGAATGCCATTGTAAGAGAAGACAAAAGAGCTTGCTCTCTCAATCTGCTTTCTACAGTGATGATACAATGAGAAGACTGACAACTACAAACCAGGAAGAGGACTCTACCAGAACTCAATCTGCCAACACCTTGATCTTGGACTTCCTTGCATCCAGGAGTGTGAGAAATAGATGTTTGTTGTATAAATCTTCTAATATAGGGATGCCTGGGTGGCTCAGTGGTTAAGCGTCTGCCTTCACCTCAGGGTGTGATTCCAGGGTCCCAGAATCGAGGCCCACATTGAGCTCCCTGCATGCAGCCTGCTTCTCCCTCTTCCTATGTCTCTGCCTCTCTCTATGTGTCTCTCATGAATAAATAAGTAAAATCTTTAAAATAAAGATAATCTTTAATCTCCTAATATATAGTAATTGTTATAGCAGCTTGAACTAAGACAGCACTGTTCCAGATATTTGGATAAGTAAGGAAGCAACATTGTCAAAGATACCTGTTCTTGTGCGGATTATATTCTGCAACAAGGCAGGGGGCAATCGTTAAACGTAGTGAAACGAGTAATAGAGTTATATATTAGAAAATAATATGTGCTATGAAGAAAAATAGGGAAAACATGAAAACATGTTAGCATAGAAGGGATTGGGAGGGCAGGAGGCAAAGGGTGGAGGCTTGCAGTATTTAATAGAGAGGTTCGGGGTAGACCTCAGTGAGTTGAAGTCTGAGCAAAAACTTGGAAGATGTGAGGCAAGTGGGCTTCCTGAGAGATGAAAGGACCACAACTGTCAAGGCCCTGAGGTGGTAGCATCTGTCATGTGCCTGAGGAACAATGGCAGAGATGCCATCATGAGGGAGGGAGAGAGTAGGACATTTATTTCCACCTGGAAATAAATAATACCCTGCAGCTTCACTATGGACTTTCATTCTGAGCACAAAAGAAATGGAAAGAAACTGCAGTGGTTTGAGCAGAGGAGAAGCATGGAACAAGTTTTTGTTTCCCTGATGAAATAGGATACGTCCTTAAGAACAACAGCTTTGGAATCAAGCAGCTATACTGCTTATCAACTCGAATCATTGGTGCTGAATCCCTTAATTCCCTGTCTCACCTATCAAATGAGCATAATAATATGAACATCACATAGGACGAGTTATAAAGATAAATGAGATAATGTAGCCAAGAAACTCTGTACTGTAACTGGCATATTATAACGGTTCAATAAATTATCTCTTACCGGGCTATGTCTAATACAAATGTTTTGTCCAAAACTGAGTACAGCTGATACCAGGCTCATTCTAAAACTCCTTTCCAACATCTAACTTCAGATAAATGAATCAATCAACCAAACAATCTCAATTATGTGCAAAGGACTATTCTAGGTATCAAGGGGATATACAAAATTTAAAATGATGCTCTTGATATGAATATGATTTAGGTGAAGAAATAAAACATACATATAAAAATAGGATGATTGTGTACTACTTGGCAATAAAAAAACTATTGCTATAAATAAACACATGGATAAATCTTAAATTCATTATGCAGAGTAAAAGAAGCCACAAAGAGCACATTTTTATGACATGAAGATTCATCTATAGGGACAAAAGGCAGACAAGTGGTTTCCAGGGCTCAGGAGAAGATTACAGGAATGGACTACACAAAGAGGTACAAATAATCTTTTGGAAGTAGCAGAAATGTCCTGTACTTTACACAGGTGCCATTTTTTGGCATGTAAATTGTTCCCTCATAAAATTGATGCCAGTAAAATGAAAATCAATTGCAATAATAATCGATTAAAATGTATTGGATGATCCAACAAGAGTATACCTTTTACTAGTTTTGACTGTAAAATTACTGGCCAAGTTTGGCTCAGATTTGAAAGGTTACACAGTTAATTTCCAAATATTACTTGATTTGTATTAGGTCTAGAAATCTTGTTGACCTTGAAGACAAAGTTCTCTTATGGAGTTAATCAGTTTTGGACTCATTCAGTCAATATTTTATTAACTTTATGTCAGTCTTTCTATTTCTTTTTGGAGGATCCTTTCACTTGAAGCTTATTCTCTTTCTTTTTCTATACTAGTTGACTTTTTCTTGGAACTAGCCTTTATGGAGATTTAAAGCACTTTTTTTTTCATTCTATTCAACGTAACCTACAAAGATTATAATCACAGTTTCGTTTTTAAATATAGGCAACTGTGGCTTCTATCTGAAACCCTTTTCAAGTGATATATAAGAGAAGAGGAGGGTGTCTCATATCTCTAATTCTAAAAGAGCAGGACTTTTCAAAAAAATTTTAAAATAATCCCATATTATACTTGGGTTCCAAGAATTACAACACATCTTTATGCAATAACAAACAAAACAGATATACTTGTTTCTAGAGTGTGAAACAAGAAATGGTAAGAGATATTATGTTTTTCCTATAATTCTATTTTGGTAATATGTTCTGTGGGATTATCAATTAATTCTATTAAAACCCAAATTCCCACTTCTTTAAAATTTTTATTTTCTTATAGAATTGCTTAATATAAAGACCCATTTATAAGCTATTCTCCAGAAATAAATGCTTTGAAAGCATATTTATAAGCATAAAATATATTTTATATTGAAGGAGAATATTAACAGTGAAATATAGTTTAAAGACTAAATTGCTTAGTTTTCATTTACAGGAGCAAGGGAGTTGAACTCTAGGAAAGCTTTCTGTTCAGCATATTAAATGCCTAAAGAGTCACACTGGATTTAAAATCTAGTACCTATTTTGGAAAGCAAATTCAGGATTCTTGTAGACAGTTTGAAATTACTTCCTAATATAGATGACTCAAAGAAATGCCTGTCAAACAGAGAGTTAAGACTTTTGAATGCAGACATGGTTTGAAAAATAAGATGGTGTATTTTCTATGGAACATTTGCCAAAGGACTATTCAGCAGAGACATAAATAATTAAAATTAAATGATAGTCACAAAAATAAATGAGCCATATTCTGAAGCAATAGGTTGACTTTTAATCCTGATTTTTCACATACTTCTAAACACAAAATTCAAGCATCTGCAGCAAGTCTCCACATCAATAATTTGAATTAGCAGGGTTGCATGATAATTCCTGAAATTCTCAATACTAGACTCTCCAATGCCATCAACTGAAAACGTTTCTTAGATAAAAATGGTCCCAAGGTTCCACAACAGTTAATGCTTTTACAAAAATAAAAATAATAAATAAAGTCTGATAGGTCTTAAAAGGAAGGTCTTTGGGCTACACTGTGTTTATTAAATTCTAGGGCTCCTTTTGCCTCATTTCAAGGCCCAGGAAAGACTAGTAGATGTGGGTCCCCCTTCCCATGAATCTATATTTCTATGCAAGGTTAGTCATGTAACAAGAATACCAAAGAATAAAAGAAAAGAAACAAACACAAAATACAGAGGGTCGAAAAATAAAACTTTAAAAAAGAAAAAAAGGTAGAAATTATATCAAAGCCCCCTTTGAAGAGAGGCTGAGCTTGTTATTTTCTAATATTTTGAAGGATGTATTAAAGAAATCTGTGGAAAGGCTGGGGAAAAAGGTGACAGGAGACCACACAAATCACTTCTATGTTCTTGTTTACAGCATTTTTGCTTGACATAACCTCATGTAGGTGATGTTACAGAACTTTTGATATCTGGCAGAATTAAGTCAAATATATGAGCTGCAGTTTAAGAAGCATAAATGTCAGCTTTCTAAAGCCTTCTACATCAAAGCAATCAGCGATGGTTTTTGAACACCAACTACATCAGTATATTAGGTGTCGTGGGAGATATAGAAGATGTACTATGATATTAGACACACAGAAGGTATTTTAAAAAATATATAAAAACTGAAGGGATAAGGTATGAAAGCTACCAGTAGGGAATTTTTGGTGCAAATAAAGCACCTAATCATAAAATAGAGAATCAGGCAATCCAGATCAACATACACATTATAAAAGGAAGACTAAGCTATACAAAAAGGAAATAACATGTCTCCAAGGCAACACAAGGAACTCAACCCTTCTGAACCTGTTTTCCCTTGAGTGATAGGGACTAGGTAAAGGGTTTATAGTCCACAATAATGAGTTGAACAATGCTAGATATGTGTGTGCATGATGGATCCCTCACCATCCCCACATGGCAGCACACTGCAGCTTTTCAACAGGGTTGTAAATATCTGCAAACAAATCCTTTAAAGACAGCACTTGTAAATGTCTTAGTACATACCTGGGACCAGCCTCCAGTTGAGATTATCAGGTCTCAGCTTCACTTTGTTTTACAATAAATGTATTTGTCACTATCAATCCATTAAACTCTAGGCTCAGGGAAACAAAATTTAGAAAAGGGACAATATTTTAATTGAGAAGGAGGGTCTAAGTAAGAGCATAAAACTGGAAGTAAGCATGACTTACTCAAGACAAAATAAAGAGATCTGTTCTCTGGGAGTAAGGGTTACAGATAAAATTATCAAATAAATAAGGTTCTCAGAAAATACTAAAATGATGTGGAGGAGTCTAGAATTCATATAATTGGCAATAGGAAACAACTACATTTCTGAGCAAGGACATTCCATGATACCATACAAGCCAGAAAGGATGAGCTATAAAGAAGAGAAATCAGCTGGGAAGAACAAAATAGTGTAAAAATGATTGATGAGGATCACCTGGATTAGGCTGAGCTCACCGAAGATAGAAATGAAAAATGGTATTTCTCAAAAGAATCAAAAGGACTGAACATACATTGAATCTCCCCTTTCAGGTCTCTTCACAAATGGCATACGACAAATGGCGGTCTTTTCAGACACTTATAAAAACTATACCTCATTCTCTCACCTGTGCACTCCCATGTCCCAGTCACTGTTTCATTTTTCACCATAAAATGTGTCACCATCTAACATACTATGTATTTCTTTTCTTTTCGTCAACACTTGTTTCCCAGCATTAAAATATAAATACCATGATTTTGTTCTGCTTACTTCCCAGAGGAAAAGTTTCCATAAATTTTGAGTTGAATGTAATTAATATCCAATAAAGAAAGCAAAAATGAGGAAAGATTAATTATGTTTTCTATGTTCCTTACCTGGAGTGCTGGTAAAAATTAATATGCCGGAGATAACTTCATTAAAAAACCTCAAATAAATTTTATATTCTTTTTTTTTTATATATGTTCTTAAAAGGAAAGTTCAACAATGATTTAATGTGATGGGACACTAAGACAAAAATGCAGTTTGTGTCACTAGGTAATGAAAAAAGATCATACAAACAACAAACCAAAAAAGACTTCCAATAGTCCACTTATCCTGTAATAAATGTGAATTATGTCAATTTTATTGCTAATTTATACTTATTAAACTGCCTTCTCTCAGGATTTCAAAGTGTTCACAAAATGTTTTCATCTGTGACTGCAATATGCATGGCAGATAGAAGATGCAGACACACGGGGTTTAAACAGCCTCCTATATGCCGTCACTACCAGAGCCACGAATAGAGCATTACTCGCTTCAGCACTAACCCAGCATTTAGTTGGAAAATGATGGGATTCTCTAAAAAGAATTTTGAGCCATCCGCTTCAGGAAATGAGTAGAAGAATCTATTTTTTCCTTTAAAAAAGAGCCTAGCCTCAATTGACCATTGAGATGGATGATTTTATTAGATCCTAATGGATCTTAAATATCATTAATTCACTCATCAATGTCTAGTAACACTCTTAAACCAGATGGGCAATACAGAGTATATTCTTAGCAATATTCATTATATGAAAACATTTATCTATTTTGCTTATCAGAACTATTGAAGTAAAAACTGACTCAATTTTTTAAAAAAGGATACTGAAATATATTCTAAGTTTAGAATGGAATAAGAACAAAAACAAGTTTTCTTAGGGACGACAACAAGAGGCCACAAATGGAAATATATTAGATCCACACAAATTGTAACAAAGATTTTCACAACTCCAAACCAGAAATCATTTTAACTTACCTTGGAATATAGTGCTAGTCAAAAAAAACTAATATCAGTTAATTTTGCTTTCTAATAAATTTGTGAGATAACAGTGGATTTACTAAGAAATACTACATCTCTGGAACTTCTAAGACACAGGATAATTCAGGAGCACTGAGAATGTTATTACTCCACCCTAAAGAATTTGGGGCTTGATGTAGCCTGGCCTTGGGCTGGCTGGAAACTTTAAGATCACCATCCATTTCTAACTTTGCCATTACTGTGTGATTTGGGAAAGTTACCATCTTGGTCATGTTTCCTCATCTGTGAAGGAGTGTTAAATATCAATGCCTGTTTATCTCAGAATTACTATACGATAATAGATAAGGACATGTTTTAAGAGTTGAAAATTAATGCATTAACTTAATGTATTAATCTATAACTTCACCTCAATCTGAACTACTAGTACTGGCATTATTTGAAGTAGATAAGGTAGGGGAGGATTAGTGGGATTTCAGAACTGCCTTTACAAATCATAAACAAGTATTTACAAATAAAAGATACAGCTGAGAAGAAGAATGGAAAATTATAATAATATCACTTTACACAAGAAGATATTCAGCATATATCCACTCAGTGCAAATATATCATTTTACAGGAAAAAAAAATAAAGTTACTTTTATGTAAAGAGGTCTAGAATGAATGAACAAACTAACTAAATAAAATAAATATGATACTGAAATTAATTTGGGCACCCTTCTAAATCCTTTTATGTTCTCTGCTCTCCAGGGATTCACCATCCAGGCTGTGCCAACCTATATTTTCACTCTCTCTCACTATAGTGCTATTGACCAAATGACAGCTATTTAACCCAAACCATATCAAAGTGGAATACAATCTAACTTTAATCTGCTTCAAATAAAGCCTGCATTGTCTTGGACGGGACTACTGGGTGGTCTTGGAAGTAACTGCATTTTTTTTTTTAAATCACCATTCTTTAATAAGAGAATTATTATAGAAGTTTGCAGAAAGATTTGTTTTTTGTTGGTGACATTTACTCTCAATACGCTACTGTCATAGTACCTCCTAATACACTCTGTGGGCCTTTTGAATAACCATTCTGTAAATTATAATACAAAACAAAATGTGGTTTATATATTTCAATGAAAACAAATAGAAAAGGAGAAAGATAAATAGAAACATTTTATTGTTTCTGAAAACAATCTCTCAAAGTTTGCCTCTATCCTGTCTCAGTATAAAGCCTCTCATTTAGTTGTGAAAACTTGAAAAACCTTCTTCTCAATATGGCCCTAGGCTAATGGAGCTGTGCTGGCAAAAGCCAAAGATGTTGCTCACTAAAGGGAATAGAGGGGGTGCTAAATGGCTCCATGGTACTTTTACGGTAAAATTTAATTTCTGTGATTTACTCATATGAAGCAACAGGATTTGGAGTGTTTCAATGTAATTCACAAATTCAAAAGGAAAAGATCTAAAATGCTGGTCATAGCCCTGAGATTAATAGCCCCTAGCAGTTTTAGAAATATTTGAAAATAAGAGATCCTTCTTTTTACAAAATCTTAAAGAAACCTCAGTATTAAAACAGATAAAAGGATATGGTACAATGTTTGAATCAGGGCAGAGGCTTTAAGTCCTCTCCTCTCTGTGCTCTTAAACCCCCGGGGGTGGTCCTGAGCTGTCTACTCATCAGTTAGGCTTCATAAAGCACGATTTGGAATCCACTGGCTTACGTAATTCTGTGAAATTTAGAACTTAGGAGTTTGTTTCATAACAGCACTGTGACTCCAGAAATGAAACCAGACAGCATGGCCAGGCCGAAGTACTCGGAATTAATAAAATAAAACTCGTAACTTTTAGCCTAGGCTTCCATGTAGCCCCATCCTCTTCATCATGAAAACTAGGAAAAACTATCTTGATAATAAATAGTCTATACCTGAATTTGCCAAATGGATCAAGCTTCAGATATGGTGACATAAAAGAGGTTAAAATGGCTGTCTTTTACGTAGAGAAATGACTCAGTGTGGAAATTTTCAGTGGGTAACAGGAGGCATTGCAGTAATGTGCTGATGTAACTCAAATGGCATCTTTTTATGTTCTAGGACCAATTATCCCACTTATTTGTTGAACAGCTTTGGGCAAAACAAACACTTCTTTGTCTCTCAATTTCTCTATCCATAAAACAATTGGTGTGTACTAAATGTTTTGACCTTTTTTTTAAACTGTTAATAATTCATTATTTTATTTTGATACATATATTTTTGCTGGGTGACTTGAACCATCATCTCCAGGTTACAGATTTTCATATTTCCTTTTAATTATAAGCTCTACCCTGAGGGCCATATTTAGATTTTCATCCATCTCTTGGTTGAACTGCTTCTCCAAATATCTTTTCTGAACTTTAGCAAAGATGAAATTTCTTCTCTCACAGACATTTTCAGAAGCATAACCTTTCCAGGTATTCATATTTGGGCTCTTAAAGTCATCTTCAGTTACTTCCTTTAACCTCTCACATTCAACTTCTCCAATGTCCTCATCCATTTCTTTATTAAGCATCTACTTTGTGTCTTGCCCCATATTATGCACCATAGAAAAAAATAAGACCCAGAACATGTCCTGAAGGAGTTTTGAATCTAGCTTTTCACATTTTCACATTTGAAAATTTTCTTTTCCCAATTATTGGAATAGTTTAGTGCCTATTACCTTCTACCAGAACTGTTTTTACAACCTCCTAATTCATTTTCTTTCCTCTAATGATCCCATCATTCTTCAACAGTGTAATTTGCAATCCGCTCCACCTTTACAATATCTTAGTATAGGAAATCTAAAGTAGGAGTATGAATGTACTCCCCAAACACACACACACACACACACACACACACACACACACACACAAATTGGCAGTGCACTGACTACAAAGTAACTTTCCAAACCTAAGGTCATAGACCAGATATCTAAGGTACCAGATAAGAAATTATCAATGCATAAATCCAGTTACGGTACATAACAGAGAGTTACAGAGAATGTGTAGATATGGAGAAAGCATACTTCCCCTAAGGTATTCAAATTCAATTAAAAATAACTACAATTGTGGGCCAGAGAATTACCAGTTTCCTGATTCTAAACTTCCCTCTAGCCACCCCTGTGTTTCAACCACACTGTATCATGCTCTGCATAACACTCTTTCAATGTTTTTGATCATGGTGTTCTTTTTTTTAAAGATTTCTATTTATTTATTCATGAGAGACACAGAGAGAGGCAGAGCCATAGGCAGAGTGAGGAAGCAGGCTCCCCAGAGGGAGCCTGATGTGGGACTCAATCTTGGGATTCTGGGATCATGACCTAAGCCAAAGGTAGACACTCAACCACTGAACCACCCAGGTATCCCATGATCGTGATGTTCTATCTTCTAGATGCTTTCCTCCCCATCAAGTCTATCCTCACTTCTTACCTCTTCCAATTCAACTACTATTTCCTCCAAGAACTTTCCCTTGATCTTCCAGTAAGAATTAATCTCTTATTTTCCTTTGTGGTCACCATTTATTATTTCTTACACAGTTATAAATCTGACATGTATTATGCTCCACAAAGGGCTTCACAAAGAACCTTACCCACAGAGTGCACTGAATAAGCATATATATTGAAGTGGAAGATCAAGTGAATTAATTAAATATTTATCACTACTGGATACAAATAACTTTCCCAATAATGCTTCATGATTAAGCAGAGTATATTAAATATTTCAGCAAAGCATCTGATGGAATTTTTAAGATATATTTTGAAATACATGAAGAAATATGATCTGATTAACACTAAATAGTCAAAGATAATCAGAAGATAATATGCAGTGAATTCAGACTGATGTAATAGTGATTATTGAAGTAGGTCCCCAGCAGGATTCTGATGACTCTGTTCTCATCATATTTTTATCCATTTTAAAAGAAACATGGAAAAGATATGAATCGTTTGTAGATAGCACAAAGATGGAGTTACAGGTTAAGATTCAAAAGACTGCTCATATCCCTGAACTAAAATAGTAATCAGAGTATGCTTGCTTCCATTTCCTCCTCATCCTCACTTTCTCTTCATCAATCCACATTGTCTTGGTAAATGACACCACCATTCACCTAGAAATTTAGGAAGAAAATCTGGGAGTCAGTGATGACTCCAGTCTTGCTCTCACTCTTGCATCTAATCAATCAACAAGTCCTGCTGAACCCAACTCCTTAAGATGTAGTACATCTATTTACTTTTCTCCATCTCTGATGCTAAGACAGAAGTATAAGCTTTTGATGTTTCTTGACTAGATCATAATTGCTTTGCTCTTTTCTTATCTTTAGTTTGCACTCCTCAAATCTGTTCTCTTGTCAGAGTGATCTTTCTAAAAAGCAAATTTTATCTTGTTCCTTAAGGCTTTTCATCATCTTGACCCTTATCTGTTTCTTCAGTTATATCTTTTAGGCTCCCTTGCTGCATTCATGCTCTATTTCCAATTCTTAAAATCAGTCCTTCTCTACCATAACTCCATGACTTTTCTTACATTTCTTACTTTGCTTTAATATTTCTACCTGTGGTACAAAGAAATAATGGTATCTTAAGATGACCACATACTAATCCTCATAATTTGTGAGTACATTAGGTTACTTTGCAAAGGCAAGTAAGGTTGCAGATATAATTAAATTTGTTAATCAGCTTAACAAAGGAAGAGTTCCCTGGATTATCCAGATGGGGCCAGTGTAAATGTAAACAACAGATACCGTATAAACAGAAAAACAAAAGGAAGAGTGTCTAAGGGAAACGGAACTACAGAAGAATGATTAGAGACACGCAAGATTACTAACTATGAAGATGGGGGGGAAAGGAGTCATAACTCTAGCTTTTTTTCTAGCTTCAAAAAGCTGGAATAGGAAACAAACCAATTTTCTCCTAGACCCTCCAGAAAGGAACATGGTCCCGCTGACATACAGAGTTTAGCTTAATGAGACCCATATTGGACTTTTGACCTATAGAACTGTGAGATAACAAATCTGTGTTAAGATGTTTTATTTATAGAACTTATTATGGCATCAATAGAAAACAAATACACTACTCAACCTTCAACCATGTTAAGCTAGTGAACATCCAATCATTCTACGATACTCAGCTAATCAGGAATGTTGGTCGTTGTAAATGACTTCTATAATAGTTTTTTTTTAAGATTTTATTTAGTTAAAAAAGATTTTATTTAGTTATTCATGAGAGACATAGAGGAGGCAGAGATACAGGGAGAGGGAGAAGCAGGCTCCCTATGGGGAGCCCGTTGCGGGACTCGATTCCAGGATCCCAGGATCACGACCTGAGCTGAAGGCAGATCTCAACCACCACACCACCCAGGTGCCCCTCTATCATGGACTCTTAATTGTCGATGGGATTTATATGTTTTATGTCTTTACCTACTACTGAGCTATAAATCTCCCAAGAACAGATATCTTCTCATATACTATGGCTTATTTGCTTTTGCATTTCCAGCATCTTGTGTAGGACACTGAGTAGATATTTAAATTATTTTTTAATGTTTGAAGATGAAATTGAATAGAAATCTGTTTCGTGCTTTGAAATACCACAACATTAACTGTTAAGTAGAGAATAAGGCTGATACCAGCAGTTCACGTGGAAAACCTTGCTGGTTTCAACTGACTAAAAGTTTAGTATAAGTCAACAAAACAGTAACAGTGATCAAAACAAAAACAAAATAAAGAAAAATAGCAAACAAAACACACACACAAAGGTGTTATTATTTCCAGAACCAGAGAATGCTTCCACTTTACTGTGCCCTCTCTGCTCAGACATCAGAGATACTGTAAATAATTTTGAACTTGACTTTAAGAAATATTCTGACAATTAAAATATGTCCAGACAAGGAGGAGGGGATGGCCATGAAGAACATGGGAAGGATTTAAACACTGTGAAGAATGGTCTTAGAAACTGAAGTTACAAAATTTGGAAAAAAAAATTAGGGCCTGGGTATGAGAGTGGGGAATGTAGTTATAGAAACTATTTTTTTTAATGTGCATGAGGAATTAGACAGACTGTTTAACTCCAGATAATTTGAAAACACAGAGAGCACACCACACTGGAGAAACTCAATAAATATCTTAGTTAGCAAAAATAACAACATGCAGATGGCTAACTGGTGATAGTTTCAGTAGGCATACTTTGATTTGGATGAAAATCTCTTTTAATAATTAAAACTCTCTTTAAAAAGACTATTACAAGTATACCCTCCTTCTGGACATGGAAACACAGTTTGGATCATCACCCTCCCAGAACCAGCAGAAGAGTTTGTTGAGTAGGCATTTGGACTAGAGTACTTCCCAAGTTGTAGTCATATTTATGATTCTATTATTTATTAAGTCCTTTTCCATGCTAAAGCAATTACACATACACCCTACTTTTTGAAAGTTCACACTACACCACTTGACTTTTATGGGAGATCTACATTAGTACCTATTTATGCTAGGCAAAAGAAATCCACAGGATTTTTGCTTTTGCAAAAAAAGCTGCAAAGTGAAAATAGCTTTCCGCATTTGTTTTGCAGTGAGCCACTCTAGAGGCAGTATGCACCAGGAACAGCAAAACTCAGCATCTCAACATCAAGCAGCTGTACCTCTGAACCTTATCTGTGAGCATCTGTGCTTTATCTGTGTGCATTCATTAGCAAGACATGTCCTAAGGTCTCAGAAAAGCCTACAAGAGGTTATTTTTTTTAAGTGAGGGAAATATGTTTAAAAATTCCATGTAAATCAATGGTGATTGCCTCATCATTTTGTGTAATTTAAGCTTATGAAAGCTTTTTTAGGAATGCTCTATTTTCAGAAAGCGGGGGAAACCTGTACTGAGATTCTCTGATTTAGTGAATTTCATAATTATCTTGGCTTAAGACCTATTACCATATGCTTTCTGAATCCTAGTAAATTTCATTAACTCAAATGTTATCTCTGGGTCCAAGGTGTAACAGACCCACTAAATCACATAGATAAGTACTCCCTCCCAAATCTAGCTTTATATACTCTCATATATTATCACTCTCCCATAACTTTTATATAATTTCTAACTCTCCAAAACACACCAAGGAAGGGAATTCCAGGACAGAAGAGAATTGTGGGTATTTTTTTTCACTGTATATTGTCTTTTAACAAAGAAAATCAATTAAGCAAAACAAGTCAAAAGCAAGCTGCAGTTTTTCTTAACTGAGCCATGGAGAACAAAAAGCTTACTTGATTTAGGGTAAAACTGTATTTAAACCCATTTAAATAGAATCTTTATATCCTAATAAAGGAAATTTTAAAAAATCTTGCCTTTGTTTTTAGAAGCAAAAAATATGGCAAGTATTTCTTGCTCAGCATTCTTAGGCTCAATTCAAGTATATATATTTACATTAGCGGTAACACAAGTCATTATAAAATAAAATGGAGGGGCTGTATCATACACACAATATAAAAATCCAATTTCTTCTACTCCAACTTTCTTTTTCTACATCTGTGACTCAATGAAACTTTAAAATATGTATACAAAAGATAAATGCTTTTGACCTTTAAAAAAAACCCTTTCCTCCATATATTTTATGGTTTTAAAAGTTACCTTTTTTTCCTTGAAAATGACTTAATTTTATTTTTTATCATCTATCTGAAAGAACACTTAACATTCTACCACACCTCCTACAATTGAGCATTCACTATGCTCTGGAAATATATACTTTAGTGATAATCATACATGAAATCCTCAAACAGAGGTGGATTTTATTATTCTCATTTTACTGATGAGGAAAATGAGTTTCAGAATGGTCAAATAACTTTCCCAAAGCCACACGGCTAATATATAATAAGTCTAGGATCTCAATGCAGATATACTCAACTCCAATCCCTATAATCTTTGACTATTCATTTTGCATCAAGCTTTACTGAGTATCTGTCACCTACCAAGCCCTGTCCTCCATGCAAAACTGAAAATAGCAAAACCACTGCCTTCAGTGATCTCATATTCTAATAGCGATGGCTAACACATCAATGAATGAAATTCAGCAAGATAATTTTATAATAAAGGTAAACATTAAGTGTAACAATGGTTCTACAGACAGAATAATCCACTTATGCCTGTTTCACGATAAAAGGTAAATACTAGGTATAACAATTGTCCTTAAGAAGAGAATAATACATTTTGCCTAACAATCAGTACATATAATGATTAAATGTTTCCTACTAATGTAGCTAGTTCTTGGCCAAAAAACAATTAAGGTTCTTTCCTTGAGGGGATGCTGCTTCCTCTTTGACTCTAATAATCAATCATGCCAATGTGCTTATATTTCACTAAGGGTCGCTTAAGAGATGGGCAATCTCATCTGATGTTTCACACACCAACAAATATCTGTCTAGTTGTCCGGTGTCCCATTTCAGCAGATCTCTTGTTAAGAACAGATACGTTAATTAAAATTATATTGTACTTTCAAACACTACTTGTTAGTGAATGAATGAGTAACAGGATAGAGCTACGAGAGATTTATCTTTGGCAAGGGGTTATGGACTATTTTCACATGAAATATGTAGCCATTTATTTAAAGAGCTTTCTAGTTTCTTAAGTTGCCCTAACCATTACTCTTCCACATTTTTGCTTCCTGGGGAAATAATGCTATATTGTCACTGCAGCCACATGATGAACTCCCCCTGCGAACCCCCACCCCAACCCCGACCTTCTCACCTTCAGCATTCCTCTTCCTTTTTACTTCTACTTCCATTTTTTTAATCACTTCCTTTTGTAGACTTTTAAAATCTAATAATATATCTCCATGTAAGTCTCATGCCTGTATCATTCATTTCTAAAATGTCTCTTTAGGGGGATCCCTGGGAGGCTCAGCCGTTTAGCACCTGCCTTCAGCCCAGGCATGATCCTGGAGTCCCAGGATCAAGTCCCGTATCAGGTTCCCTGCATGGAGCCTGCTTCTCTCTCTGCCTGTGTCTCTGCCTCTCTCTCTCAATGTGTCTCTCATGAATAAATAAATAAAATCTTAAAAAAAAATGTGTCATTAGAGCATTATCTCTTTTTTTAATAGACTCTAAGGACCAAATTTCCACCCCCTAAAGCTTGACCTTTGTAAAACTGGCATATTCTTATTTTATTTAATGCCTCTTTCAACATAATCTCCAGTTTCAAAAAAGTATCATAATCAACTTTTTCATTGTATAGAGAAACATATGTGTCATATTTCTTAGGTGAGCTCACCATTTGCTGTTTGGTGTTCCCTTTGTCTGGATCACTTTATCATGGCCTATTAAGGACAATGATCCTAGAATATATTACAAGTTATACATGGTTGGGCATCATGTAAAAAGTTTAAATGTTGCCACATATCCAATTTGATTTTTTAAGAAACTATCTGAACTCTAAACTCTACACAATGAAAATTTTAATGACCTTTCACATAGGGTTTGAAAGAGCCTAGTGACATATTTACTAGTCTGAATACCTAACTCAAAAACCGTCTCTTATTTCCCCATCTTTTCCTAATGGACCAACTTCTCTTATATATAAACATATATGAAAACTCTCTCAATGCAGAAGCACTATGGATTTAATTAAAAACTGTACATGTCCCTTGCAAGAAGAAATAAATGACCTTCATCATCATGAAGTACAAATTTCAACTCTTAAGAGACCAAAAGCCAATTACTGAGTCAGTAACACTTCACAAAATGGCTGTACTTCAGCAGCTTCTCGGGGAGTTGAGAGGACTTTTCAAAGTATAGGATTCTAATCCATCCTAGGCCTACTGAATACAACCATCTGTCAATTTCCTTTAAAATCAATGTTTTTAAAATGTGCCCTGGGTGTTTGGTGGGTGGGAGAGGGAAGGCAGCCAACTTGAGACAGAACAAAGTTAATGAGGCCAAAGTTTGTAGTGGTTTTTGATAAATTGTCCTAAGAAGGAGGTAAGTTACTTGATGAGCCTTGCTTAAATAACAGTCATCCCTTTTATCAGATGTTGATTTATTTTTTTTAATTTTTAGAGAGAGAGATCAGGGGAGGTGGAGAGGGAGTTGGAGGGGAGAGAGAGAGAGAGAGAGAGAAAAACTTAAGCAGACTACACATCCAGTGCAGACTGGACGTGGGGCTTGATCTCACGAACCTGGGATCATGATCTGAACTGAAATCAAGAGTTGGACACTTAACCAACTGAGCCACCCAGGTGCCCTCAGAACACTTTTTTTTTAAAATTAGGGAATGACGTATTTGAAGACATCTAAGAAAAAAGCAAGAGTGACTTAACCCTGGTCACGACTTCACTATTTATAAACAATGAGGGGGCAAATTCCAAACCAAATTGTCCTCACAGCCATGAGTCCAAATTCTGGCTTTCTTTTGGACCAACCAGCTTATTTCTCTTTCCATCACAATGAATGACTCCTAATTTAGTCTTCTTAGTCTTAGTCTTCTTACAAAGAATACCACTGGTCACAGGAAATACAAGACGGGTCAGTGAAAATCCAATGGCTCTGCTAGGGAAGGAATTCAAAATGTATGCCCTGCTATCAGTCAGATACTGCATTCTTTTATCTTAAAAAATCTAAAAGACAGTCATAACAGGCCATCACATATCTTTTAGGTCAGCATAGCACCAAAAATAGCTGTTCCCAAAGTTTAACAGAAGATTTCTGGCATATTTTGCCACTAGCTATCTGCAACTATTCTATGGTTAGCTTGTGAATGAGGATTTCCCTGTGAACTGAAATCATGATTGACCAATTTAGGGATTTCCATCCCTCTGGCAGTACTTTAGCTCAATCTAAATTTGATTGTTTCCTTGAATGGAGTAATTTAATTTTCTTCAAATGTCTACTGACTTTATAATGCCAAACCTAGAAAATGAAATGGAGAACTGGGTCAGTTGACCAGGTAATCCAGGCCAAAAAATAAAATATTGCTTAGAAACTTCATATAACACATGAGTTGTTTTAATTTCCTGAACTATCATTTGTCTGAGTAGTCAGATTTTCTGCTCTATATCTGTACTATGTAATAAAAAAAATATTTACGGTGAAAGAAAACACTATTCTCAATTCACAACTCAGCATCCTGCAAATTTACTGTGAAATAAATTATTTACTTCACATTAAGTGAAAGTAAATACTAATAATTACTGGAGATTACCTCAGACTCATGTGGTCATAGGCACACAGCAACTGACAGACAAACAAGCCAAGCAGAAAGGGGGAAATGGCACTTAGTAAAACACATATTTGGTATAAGTAGATGTAATTTGAATGTATAAAGACACGTCTTGAAAAATGGTAGCTATTATCACCATGCTTATTTTCTTAATGTGAAAGACTTTGAATGCATCCATTCTAAAAAGGTATGGCTTTATACCATATATTAGAGTTCCACATAAAGAAGAATCTCATTGGTGCTTTTAGTAATATATGACTGAAACTGAATGAAACCATTCTCTCTCGCTCTCTCTCTCTCTCTCACCAAAAACAGAATCAAAGGGCACTAATTTTAAGAGAACTATAATCTTAGGCTCTGCAGTTTTGTTGTGGCTTTTTAATTTGGCCATTTCCAACTATTGTAGTTCTTCAGTGAAAGTTCCATAGCTTAGGACAGCTGGCTGTAGACCTGGACTACCTGATAAATCATCTACTTGAACATATGATAATTTAACCCTAGGCTGGGGAAAAGTCAAAGGCCCGTAGGGTATATATAGCTATTTGAGGACCTGAGAAGAATGAATATATTTCTTTTAATGTTAGAAGTACAAGTTAAGCTACACAAACATGAAGTACAGTGGATCTACGCCATTCTTTGGAACTTTCCATCTCACAATATGCCAAAAAGCACATCCTGACAGTCACAATGAATAATGCCATTTAGAAGCCAAACATGAAAGAGTTTCTTCCTGTTACCTGTGTACACACAAAAATGTACAAAGATGAATCCCTGTCCCTTCCTTAAAGAAACATTAGGACTGGTTGTTAGAGGAATTTGAAAGGAAAAGCTGACCATCCGTAGTTGTTGGGGTGGTTTTCAAATCCTTTCCGAATTCTTTGAGATCACCTAAATTGGACAGGAAACAAGGAAATCAAAAGGGTCAAGCTGAGTCCACACTCCCAGTTCAAGGAGAAAAAAGAAAAATCTGTTTTTACTGATCTAGTTTGTCCTTCATGGGAAGATGTACCTCAAAGCAAAAAGGAAAAAGAAATGTTAAAATTAGTCTATTATAAGAAAGAAAAAATAATATTTGTAGTAGAATGTAAAAGGAAATTTTACAAACTTGTTTAGCCAACCACTTCAGTCATTAAACAAGGATTATTGGGTACCTACTTGTGACAGTCACTGTTCTAGGGGCCCTTGAGATACATCAAGGCAGGACAGGAATCTCTGCCCTCTTATTTCTGGAGGGAGAAAAACAATAAACCGTGAACAAAACAAGTGAAAAACATTAAAATATGTTAGAAGATAATAATCATTGTGGAAAAGAAACTAGGTTGGGGTGTGATAGTTCAGGATAAGGGCAAATTGTAGTATTGAATAGGATAATCAGAGTAAGTCTCTTGAAAAAGTGCAATTTGAACAAAATCCAGAAGGATGTGAAGGTGCTACCCAATTATTTAAGTACTTTAAGGTAATTTTTTGGTATTTTCTACCAAAGATACTATGTAGGAAGAGTTCCTAATTAGATTTTCTTTGAAAATTTGGTCTTTAGTTGACTAAGTGGTTTCCTATAAGCTCAACTCATATATCACTCTATGGAGTTGTTACTGAGGCAAAACATTAATTCACAAAAAAGTTTTCTCTGGATGGTACTTCCAGTGCTTGAGAAAATATTTACCTCCCTGCTTCCTTCAGCCAGCAAATTGGCATCTAAAAAGCAGCACTTTGCCATGGAACTCCTAGGTTTGTTCAAAGGTGAGGCAAGTCCATTTCAACTTCTCATTGTATGAAAGAAAAAGGTGAAAGTTTAAAGAGTTACAGAAATATCTAAATAGTTTTGATTAAGTAGAATCAACCTTGACATGTACCAATATTATTCACAGGATGGGCCATCAGGTCAATGAGGTTCAATTAGTTATAACTTAAAACAATCACAGAATCATAAATTATAGGTACTTATAAGATGGACAGAAGATATTAAGAAATTAATACTGTTTTAAACCTTTGGCAGATTACAGATCATTACTTTTGAAATTCATTTAATCTAAATGTACAGAGTACTTCTTTTATTTTACTGCCACCATCAATAATAACTATCTTCTAAGTACTTATAGTTCCATTTGTAAAATGTAACATATCCTTGAGAGCAGAGTATTTTATTAGCCCGCATTACAGATCATAACACTGATATATGTAAGGCTACATTACTTGTCCAGGGATAAATATAGGATCTGAACCCAGGTCTCATGACTTCCTGGACTCCTGCCCATCTCACAATACTACCTCTTGTTATGAAATTAAATTTCACACCACTATAAAAGGAAACCTTGAAATGAGAATCAATAGCATCCTATAAAATACTCTGATTGGTTTCCTTCACATTACCTCTAAATTTATTTTGTAAGAATAAGAATATGATACTTTGTTTCATGATTATCAGTGTGTAAGGAGAGGAAAATCTTTAATGTCTCCTTAAGGTAAGTTCTTTCCTATATCAGTTATTTTAGCTCAAAGTCTCCACAATGTTTTGTCTATCATAATAAGTGATATATCATGCCCTATAATTAAAAGAGTATCATTTTTTAGATGATCTGTAATGTTCTTCATTGTTCCAAAATTCTATGATTCTTTTTTTTTAAAGATTTTATTTTTTTTGGGGGGGGGGGGCTTAATGGCACAGTCAGTTGAGGATCCAAATCTTGGTTTTGGTTCAGGTTGTGATCTTAGGGTCATGAGATCGAGAACCCTATTAAGTCTTCTTAAGATTCTCTCTCCTTCCACCCCTCTCCCACTAAAATAAGTAAATAAATCTTTTAAAAAATATATTTTTAAGTAATCTCCACATCTAATGTGGGGATCAAACTCACAACCCCGAGATTGAGTCAGACACCTCATTTACTGAGTCAGTCAAGTGCCCCCAAAATACCCAGATTCTTTTAGTATATGAGCTAAGCACTCTAGAAAATTACAATTTTCTTTAAAATCATGATCAACACAATTTTAAAAATATTCCCTTTTACCAGCCTGTGTTGATGTTGGTTTTTAAACAAAAGCTAGATTAATAAAATTACATTTTAAAATGGACAGATAAAATCATTATTTTGGAGAAGGAATCATCCTTTTATTTTTATTTTTTTTACTTATTTCTTTAATTTAGTAGGCTCCATGCTCAGTATGGGACTAACAACTCCAAGATCAAGAGTCAGATGTTCTACCAACTGAACCAGCCAGGCACCCCAGAAATCATTCTTTTAAAGTGTAGTATGCCATAATTTAATTTTTTTTTTTGCTATTTTTGATCTATTCCAGTAAAGCACCTAAATTTATATTTACACTACCTCATTCTTTAAAATATTAGACTATGGAGAGTCGTTTCTGTGTTCTTCTCCAAGGATAAATTAATCTAATAAAGTCTAAATAAAATCCTTGTTTAGTTTATTAGTTATTCAATTTCACCACTGTTTATAAATGTATGAAGATGTGATTATCTCATCCCAGAGCTAAGAATGCAGAGATTTGGAGGATCTGGGACTTTTATTAGTAATAACTATAACGACAAAACTGACTGAATTCCAGCAAGAGATAACACATAAATATTTACTTTTCAAGCATTTTTTCTTGATTATATCCAGAAGAGATAGACATACAGTCTAAAGAAAAACTAAAAAGTTCCAAATTCTAAATAGTCACATAAACTTCTATGTCATATTGATGAAGATATTTATAAGGATGATGAAGATATTTAATGTCTGATTTTATAAAGTGAAATTCTAGTCTTTCCATGTTCTGTAACTGTAAATGAGGAGCAGCACCTCCTGATACTGCAACAGTAAAAGTAATAACAGATAATTCAAAATAAATTATCGCTTAGTTTGCCTATGCACCAAATGTAGGCATTTCAATACAGTAAAATTCTGTCAACATTCACAAATGTTTCTCAATGATGAAGAATATTTAATATTATAAAGATAAATGGGGAAATATGATTTAAGAAGCCATATGGAAGAAAAGAAATATATTTTTATTTTTTTTTATTTTTTTTTATTTTTTTTTAATTTTTATTTGTTTATGAAAGTCACAGAGAGAGAGAGAGAGGCAGAGACACAGGCAGAGGGAGAAGCAGGTTCCATGCACCGGGAACCCGACGTGGGATTTGATCCCGGGTCTCCAGGACCGCGCCCTGGGCCAAAGGCAGGCGCCAAACCGCTGCGCCACCCAGGGATCCCAAGAAATATATTTTTAAAATCAAATTAGATCCACATAAAAAAAACACAGTAAAATTTTTAAAAAATTTAAAAGTTATAAAACAAATATGCATCATGATGTTGGTGATCTGAAGTTGGGTACTTCATACACAAAAGGAAACTATATAAAAAATACTAAATGTTTTTTCCTTCCCCTAAATATGAACAACATCAAATCAATTTTAAGAGTAAATATAATAAAATTTTAAGAGTTATGGTGTGACATTACAGATAAAATTTTAAAACATGTAGTCTTTGACATGGCTAATTGTAGTGGAATCAATTATATCTAGTTATTGATACCATTAGTTTTTAAAAACCTTTTTTATATAATTTACTCTATTTTAAGATCTTCATTTTCACCAGTAAAATAAAGTTTAGGCCCTTTTACAATAATTTTATGCCTGACAGTTGTATTTGTGATACCTTGGCCTTCTAGAAATACAAGAAACTGGGATAATCAAACGCTTACTCTTTCATTTGAAATGGTAAAGTGGACATTCACTTTGCAAATATACTCTGGAATTTATGAATGCAGGAACAGCAAATATCATATCACAAGATAAGCCTTATAAATACATTTTGGCTTTTTTGGAAGCTTACAATCCAAACCCAGTCTAAATAGGTCTTATGGTACGTTACAGTTGATACAGTGAGATTCAAAACAACAATAATAGCAAAAAACAAACGAAAACCTCATGGAAACCACATAAGATAGCATAGCAAATCTAACTTTCAGGAAAATTTCTGTATTGTATAAACAATGAAAGCTACAAAATAAAAATTGATCATCTGACACTGTGAAAACAAATCATATTAAAATTCTTGAAAACTCTTAAATACAAAGATACATTGACTTCATTTCCTTATAGACTCCTTGTGGTGCATATGCTAAGGTATATCGCAGTGTTATCTTTGGAATGATGCCTTATTAGAAAGACATACTGCAGTTCTAGAAAAGGATATGAATGATAGGGGAAAAAAAGTAAGTTGAGAGACAAGAGACAGAAAGGATTCTATGTGATTTGTTGCTACAATTCTTTTTAGTTATTTTATAAATTTCCTCTTCCTTTTCCACCCTCTACTTTGTCCACTCCAAACTTTCCATGTCTTCTACATTTGCCTCTTTTAATGTGCTCCTCTACCCCCTCCACCTCACATACACGTTCTTAAGTCATGAAAATATTAAGTTGAAGATACAATAAGAAAAATATTCTAGAAATACAATGTTTAAAAAGAAAGACAAACTTCCTGCCCTCATGGGGCTTACATTCTACTAGGAAATGTTAACATTAAATACATAATCACTCATCTAAATATATAATTACATCTAAAATGATTGCTATAAAAGAAAATGCAAGCCTCTAATCAGAGCATGATCATTAATTATTAAAATAATAACTAAAAGTTCCTGAGCTATAAACCAGCCATGGTGGCCGGATTTGCAGCGTAACTTACTTTTTTTTTTTTGGCATTTTCTGATCTAAATGGTCATTCATTTCTCTCAGACAACCATTAGAGTAAAAGATGAGTAAATAAAGTAATTACTGAAATGAAGTGACCAGTTAAAGAATCATGAAAAAAAAAAAAACAATCAACTAATTCAAAGGCAAAACAAGCCAAAATTATAAATAGAATAGAGAATCAAGTTAGCAATGTCAATGGTCCTAATATTACTAATGACAAATTTCAAGCCTAAAAGGGAAAGCAAACACAATTTTCACAAAATCCATTTGGATCCCTCTAGGTACAATTAGCCGAAGCTCGGATGGCTCTGGGTAACGCTTGTCTTCAGCTCTCCCAAAGAAAGCTACAATTCATTGAAACAAAGTTTATTCCTAACTGTATCCAGTTAAAGGTGGCCTATCTTTATTTAGAAAATATGGAAACAAATCCAAATAATTGTAAAGTTTGAAGTAGAATGACCAATTGAAAGTATGACATAAGGTGGCCTATGGGAAGAGAGAGAAAGCTTAACAATGATCCTTAACACACCTCTTTAACATGACTTAGCTGTTCTTGTCATGTACAAATCATAGGGAATTCTGCAGTTTCCAAACCCTGAAAAATTAATTAGGGATTATGAAAGGATCCACATCAACTATGTAAGGATACATCACAAAGTGATACCAGTGCTTACCTCTAGGGGGAAGACTAAGGAGGTTGAAGAAGGCTAACAGGAGTAATGTTCTCTTTAAATGATTTACTTTTTTTTTTTTTTTTTTTAAGGAATGGCATTCATCTATCTCTGGACATTTAAAAATTTAGAAAATATTTAAAAATCCATATAGAAAAAATCAAAATGATGATAATAATGTTCTTGAATCCAATTTTGTCTCTGGACTCAAAAAAAAAATGACATTAATGCATAGATATTCATTCCAGAGTCCCCAAATTCACTACCGCTAATGAGAGCAGCAATGTCAAGAAAAATGCTCCGGGATTATACTGTGATGGAAAGATTTTGAAGCATTAATTTACAATGCAAATCAATTATTTCAGACTGGACAGGTTTAACACCTATTTCATACACAACTAGGATTTAACTTGATATTAAAAGCTACAATGAAAGTTTCTAGGTATTTCTTTATTCCTTTGACGTGTGGCACAGGACAAGGAGAGCTACCTAAGGGAGGCCCTCATTCATGTTATTTTTATCTTCTCTGAATGCAAATCACATTTTTTTTTACCATTTCCACAACACTTCTATTCTGTCATTTATACATTTGTCCACATGTTTTCATTTTCCTACTATACTGAAACTCTCTGAATGTGGGTGCCATGTCAGTCAAGATTGTGTTTTTACTCTAGAATGCAGATTTATTGAATTGATTAACAATTAAAGAAGACTTACAAATCATATTTCTCATTTCTATACATCTAATTTGCAAAACAGTCAAATCTATCTTAAAATCTTCTTTCCCCATTTAACAACAAAAAACATCCTGGTCCCATTAACAGAGGAAAAATGTAAAGGAAAAACCAAATTCCTGTGCTCTGTAGTTTTGTGCTGACTGAGGAATAAAACTCAATGAAAAGTAGTGAATTAAAATATGTCTGACACACACGCCAACAGAAAGCATTTAAGACTCACATAATAAAACTGAATGAAGTTAAGTGACACTTAACATTAATTACATCAAAACAAATATCAGCTGAGTATAAACATGAATTATTCTGTATGTAGAGTTAAATGGTTATAGAATTAGAACATTATTTTTGAGTTACTTTTTATGACATAATGTATATGTGTTTGTATATTTAGAATGTTTGTGCATATACATGCATTCAAACATATACAAACACATATGCATATATATCTCTCAGCCAGTAAAGTAAAATATACACACAGTTCCCTCTACAACATCCTGAGTCATCTAAAAAGAAACATGGTGGGAAATGCCCACTAAGAAAGGGAAGTAGATGGGAATTTGACCTAAGAATTTAGAAAGCATCCCAAATAGTACATGAAATCTCTAAAACAATAAGTACTGTCATTTGTATAGTTGCTAGAAGGCTTAAAATAAGACGAAATTATATTATTGTAAATGGTTGACCAAAACACACTGCAGTAGCATATGTTCTCTTTTATTGGCTCAAAATACCCAAGCAACATTTGTTTCTAAAGCTCCATTTTACACATTTAAAACCGATATATTTCTTACTTATTGCCTGGCTCATGTTCAGGTGCTTTTTCAAGCAGAAAAGTTTCCCTGCTAGATGACACAAAGGTAAAGGTGAAGATCTGTGAGCTTTTGTCCCAATTCAGATTAAGATTCAGAGCGCAAGAAAATTCAGAGAATTTAAGGATAAGAAACATTCCTGCATTTAAAATAAAAACAAAACCCACAAAACAAACAAACAAAACAAAAACAAAAAAACCAAGAGACCAAGGACACATTCAGAAATACATAGTTAAAAATGGTTAACTTAAAGGCTGTGATACATATTTACCACAGCTACATATTATCTACTTCTTGTTAATGAAAACACTAAACACAATGTGGATGGTTCTAAATGGCAAATTAAGCATGCTTTTAAATCTGGCATCAATGCTGTCAAGGAGTACACATGCCTGACTTACCAAGTGATGCAGAAATATATACCTGGTTGATAATGTTCTTAAAACAAAGTTAGTATGTGAAAAATAAAGAACAGGCTTGTCTTGTTTCTTTATTTCTTTCACGGTACTGCCTTTTCAAATTATTGTGGAATTAATATGTATATATGACACCTAGCAGGCAACGAGGTAATGAGCACACTGCAGTACTGTTTAGATGCTGCACATGTTTAGACTTACATCCCAATGCAAAATGGCTGGGGCAGGTGTGCTCCTGAGTTAAATGTTTGAGGATGATATATTTATGGTGACTACACTCATCATTAAATGATACTGCAAAAAGTGATACTGAAACCTGTAGCTAATTTCTAAATATACTAATTTTATAAGCAGCAAACATGAGAAAAATCACTCTAAAGAGCAAGGAAAAAAACAGTGAAACATTTTGATGGATTTTTCTTACCTTAAATTAATATTCATTAACACTCATACCTACCTCTCAGTGCCCATTACTAATGTGAAAAGTTCTAAATACATTTTTATAAGTTATACACACTGTAATTCATACAGATGATAATAAAAAGAAATAAAATAATGTAATACCTTTACTTTTACCTATGGATTTGATGAAATGGTTCCATGAAGAAAGAGTTTCCATACAAAGAGAATAAAAAGAGAAACAACAATAAGAATTATGAATATATGTAAATGCACTACTGTTTGAAAATTAAACAAGACAAGAAAGTATAAATAAAGACTTGAAAACACGTGGAGATAAAATCGGCACACGTTGAGAAATCTGTCTTTTTTTTTTAAAGGCAACATGCAAAAAAATTGAAACGCCCATGCTCACTTTAAAAGATTACACAAAAAAGAAGATACACAATGACTATGCTATAGGTAGGAAAATTATTGATTCTGTGAAACACTATACTCAGCATTCTAGAAGCCAGAAGCCAAAGATGTCTGCATGTTCCCAAACTGCCATGCATGGGTGAAAAATGGACTCTTTTTGGCACAGTCAGTTCAACTGAATATCAGATATTAACTTCTGATGGTTCTCAGGTTTTCTTTATTATAGCTACCCTTAACTGCATATGCTTAGAAATGTATAGAAACTTTCAATCACAAAATCTTATGTCTGATCTATTTGCAGATATTATAGTGCAAAGAATGAAGGAAAATAAAAGTCAACGGAGCAAACCAAAATCAAACCAACACACACAGGGGCGAAAAACATGTAAAGATGTGAACAAAAGTTATGTATTTAATTTGCAGCCAGATAATTTGCAAGCATTTGCCCATCCTTTGCAGTGATGGTTTCAAGCAGCTACAGAACAAGAAAACACTGAAAGCAGAGTGGAAAAGGAACAGAGCCCATACCTTGGTCGCCCATCATCAGGTGCGCCAGACCTTGAAGGAAAACAAGAGCACAGTCAGCAATAAACAAGGGAGCATGGGAAGGCAGGGTGGTCACGGTGACAAAAATGTCCAGTGACAGACGTCTTGTTTCCTATGAGACATGTCTGTATCACAGAGGCAAATCAAAAAGCCTTCTTTCAACCCCTGGTTGGAATGCTTGGGGGCAAAGAGTTATAGTACTACAATTTAAACACTGGCATATGCTGCCCTGTGTGTTTCTTCAATGTACCAGTTGGAACAATCAACAGCATAAAATTGTGACTTAAAATCCAACCAATCCCTTAAATATTGCATCTGCCCTTTGTGCCCTTTGATGAGACTATTTTGAACACTGCCACCACAGGGCTTCTTATTCTTTGGTGATGAAATTAGATTTTTAAAAACCCAAAGGAATATCTGAAACATGGGCTGGGTCTGATCTTTTTCCCCTCGTCAAAAAAATGAGAAGTTTTATAATTAACTTAAAAAAATCCTTAGTCACACTGAAATGATAATGCAGAAATGTCTCCTTGTCTGACACATGTAGCAATTGACTAAGCTTGTTCAAATACAAAAAAAAAAAAAAAAAAAAAAAAAAAAAAGCTATTAAACATGCAGCTGTAAAGTTGGAATTTACTATAGAATACTGTTTTTAGGAAACAATGGATCAGCTTTAAATAGGCTCAAGTAATTTTCCATGGAGAACAAAATTACTTAGTCTTTTACTTAAACATTGCCTAAACACTGAACTAGGAGTTGTTGTGAATATATATATACATTTAATAATGTTTTATGTTTTTATATGAATCATACTTTCATCAAGGATGTTTTCTAAAATGACGCTGAATTCCCTTTATTTAAATTGCTTGTTATCTGCTACTTGACAAATGACTTCAGTTTGAAGATTACCTTTTCTAAAGAATACCACTAAGGTTCTTTTCAAAAACTCTCTCACAATCCAAGAAGATACTTTTTACTGAGAGGCATTAATTCCTAGTTCTTTATTCTGTATTCAGAAACAAAGCTACTCCTTGATCCATGTCTATTTCAAGAATATGGGAAAATGTTAGAACAATATAGTAACACAGCAATTCAACAGAATTTATATTTCTAGTGTTATTTAAAATAATATTTGAGACTTTATTGAGCTACATGATATCAATACTAAAACTAATCTGCATTATTTCCTTAAAATTTCCGGAGTATTTAAACATCCCTGTGGGGCAGATACAATTACAGATCAACATATAATCAAAATATGAGGACTACTGATCCTAGAGGTTTAATGTTTCTGTAATATAGCTTCCTTTTATATTTTCAAAGTGATTTTAAAAAAAAAAATCACACAAGCAGATTAAAAAGTTTATGATCTGTTGGTGATTCTGTGTGTATTTTCTCATTTAATTCCACTTTTAAAACTACTAAATATATTTCCTAAAAACAGTTTATAATTTTTTGTAGACTAAATCAGGAAATGATCTCTGTATAAGATCTAACTTTCAGAAAATATATAAAACACTTGTAATGATGGTGTCGAATACCACCTCAGTAAGGATGGAAGTTAATAAATCTCAAAAGAATTCACATTCCTCATGCTAGAATTTCCTACCACTAAGGGAGCTCCACTATATTGCCAAAGTCAAGTTATAAATAGGAATGGTACAATTATGATTGGATAAACTTTATTACAGTAGTTTATGGGTCTTTATTCTAAAAATCTTGTCAAAAATTTTCATGAGATGCATATGTGAGGAAAGGAGCATTCAGGCTTATTAGGCTGATTTTAAAGCCCCTGGAATGCAAGTGGATTTAAAGAGAAAGAACAAAAACATGGAACATTTTACAGAATGGTTGAGGAAATGCAAAAGAAGTTGAGAAGATACTTATTAAAAAAAATTCAGTCTCAAATAACATGCATAATATAACTGATACTGATTTTGAAAGATGTCAGATCCTTGGGGTAATATCACCTTTACTAAGTGCATTTTCACATGCTATTAAAATTATAGTATAGAAAAACAGAAGCCATATCCAAAGCCAACACTTGAAAAAATAGTCATTGATGATTACTTTTGAGATCTTAAACTATTTTACTTAAATAATGGAATAGAAATGTTCAGGAGCTAAGCAATTTTATTATCCATGAAATCATCACAAATAAATGCTGAAGCCTGCTACTGACGAACTTTGTATTACCATGAATTGTACTTTGAGACATCAAATCTTAGTAACTTTCATAGCTATCTGTAACCTCAGATGGGAAGTCTTTTTCTAAGACATCTGTCATTCTGTAGAAATGTTCATTATTTTTACAGAATGGCTCTATTTCAAAATATTGCAGCAAAATAAAATACGTTAAACACTTCTGAAATATAGACATTAGAAAAATAATTATGCAAGAATTATTAATGCTGTGATTATATGCGTTGATAGAATATCAACTTCCCTCTCACAGTTCTTTGGTCTATCTAGTTGTTTTTGCATTTTTATCCTTTAGAGATTTGTTTGGCAGCAAACTGACTTATACATTTAAGTTCTTTAAAGATAAGAATATCGAAATATGCTTTAGTTTGTTGGATTCTATAGGAAAAATGTGTAACTTCCTCAAAGTTCCTTGATAGAGATAATTTTGGAAAAACTTTAATAAATATAGTTTTATTTAACAGACATAGAAAATCACAAATATACTTACCAGTAATCATGTTGGAGTGCTGTATACTTTCATTTCCAATGGCCAGTGGCTTATATTTTAATCTAAATTTGTGCCTCTTACTTATAGTCAATGCTTTATTCTGTGTTCTTTACATAAGTGAAATCATCTTAAATTAAACCAATGAGTTGAGGTGATGTAATGCTAAACATTTCCAAAAGAAAATAAATCACTCTGACCAAGAAAAAAAAAATGGAGAAAAGATCATGCACTGAGTTCTGAAACTGCAAAGAAATACTTTCTCATCTAAAATAAAAGAAGCAGGATTGTATCATGTTTTCCATACAGAACACTGCATCAAACATTCTAGGGTTTATATGGGATGCTGGAATTCATCAAGAGTTGGAGTTAAAGCTGAAGGAGTTTCAGATAGAGGCTGACGGGGTTGAGAGTGCATGTTCTATATGAAAAGTGATGCACAATCCAGAAATCAACAAATGCTCAGAAGTTCAACTTACCGTCTAAATTCGAGATGTACTCTATTAATACTAAGAACTAAAAAGCAAATGAGAGTTGGAAAATAAAGTAGAAAGCACCCACCTTCCACATTGTTGTCTTCTGAAAGCACATGACAAGGAGGGAGAGAAAAGGAAAAACATTCATTAAGCAGCATGCAGACTGGACCTTTGCCTTTGCATGTCTTCCTCATGCAAGGCACCAAACACATCATGCAAGTGCTCCATCGCTACCGTTCAAAGGGGGAAACAAAATCATGGGAAGCAGGTTCCCTCCTATTGGCAGCATTTAAAGAATGTGAGACAAATTTTTGGTAATACTGCCATGTCCTGAGCAAGGAAATTTAAAAAGCCTTTCCTGTCCTGTGTAAAATAAACATTATTCTTACATGTTACTGGCATGGTTTTTCTAGGCAATTATCTTTAAAATCTTATTTTTCTATTTATTTACAATTCCAAAAAGTTATTGCCTCAACTCTGATTTGGACTTGGATAAAATAATGCCCATTGCCAACAGCCATGAAATTTCACTTAAAGA
The DNA here is from genome assembly GCF_053574225.1 of Canis aureus. Lineage (NCBI taxonomy): Eukaryota > Metazoa > Chordata > Mammalia > Carnivora > Canidae > Canis > Canis aureus. The sequence continues at coordinate 55,384,887 of NC_135621.1, forward strand.
TATTCCACTTCTACAAAATATCTAATTCCATTTACCATCATGGCCTTTAAGTATTTCTAATACTTCAATATTTTCCTTAAATACAATGATAATCTATGTAACTAAAATTTATAATATACTTTATTTATAGTGTTCATATTTCACTGCAAATAATGGTAGTTTATCACAATTTGTTAAAAGGCTGACTTTTAAAATGGTTAACTAGAAAAAGTAATTATTGCAAGAAAAGTCCATTTGGGAGCTGTCCATTAGGCAAAATTTATCATGATTTATTGACTTTGTACTTCTGTTTAGGGTATGAATATGAATATAGTTAATATAATGACAATATTTGGTAAACTTCTCTTTTTGTTTCCATATAACCTATATAATATTTACACATGTTCATATATATACGTGTATTTCCATATGTGTACATATATACGTGTATATACAAACACACATACATAATACAAGCAGATTTTGCATGTATTTCCTACACATAAACAATACAAGTGTATGGGATTTACATTAGCCTTTGTAACTACTAGACAATTTAAGTACCGTTGATACACAGGGCTTGGCATCCAGGTTAAGACATGGAAGAGAAGCTTTCTTCCAAGACTAGGGCAACATCAAGATTTTGGTATTTATCAAATGTTTTCAATAATAAAATACAGCCATGTTGACATTTCTAGTCTCAGTCTTTTATTTAATCAGCTGTAATTTTAAAAGTGGCTATTTGATCAAAAGTGTTTACGAAGAACAAAAAAACAGCAAGTGTAGGAACTTGGGAGGAAAACAACTTATAAAAGCACCATTTCATAAGGTTCAACAAATAACTCTTTTCAATTGTTAAAGTTATTAACAAATTCAGAATCATTAATTTTGTTTAAAATATAATAGCTGGAAACTGAAATATCAACATAGGCACATTTACTGATGTGGTCCTAACATATGACCAAAAATAGCTAGTGGATAAATGTGGACAACAGCATCTGTACAAAATACTTGGTTTGCCAGAGTTTATTTTAAAAGAAATAACAAAAAAAAAAAAAAGACGAATACTTGATATGTGATATTCATTTCCTGATTGGTTTGGTTTCTAATCTGCTAAATAAGGAGTTAAGACTGAATTTGCTACTTTTCAGTTGCAACTCTGAGGTGACATGGATACAAATATTAAAGATTTATTTTACTACATTGGAAATTATAAAAAGATAGAAATTATTTTAATGTTTAAGACACATTTTCATTTTATAGATTATTTTCATGTTTAAGAAACACTTTCATTTAACGTTAACCACCCTTTAAAATTCTAGTCCCCATTTAAAATGCTTGCTTAAAAAAATAAAATTATTTAATATATAAAGTAAAACCACAAAATTATGGGGTTTAGGGGAGAGTCAATTGTCAAAATAGTCTATCATTTACTATGGCTCCAATTAACTTCTGTAAACAAAGATTGGCAAATATGGTGATGAGAAGTAGCAGTCTCAGGAAAATGGTTTTTTGGTAAAGTGCTGCATGAAAATCTAATAGTAAAATAAAAATGAAAAACAAGTAACACCGGCCCGGGCCCAACACCAGTTTCATAAACGAGCTAAGTAAGATAAGGAAAGGAAGTTGTCCTGTAATAAAATCAAGGTCATTGATTCTGATCCCCTGAAAGTGAGATTTCTTCTTTCACTGTCAACTAAGACACAGGGCCACAGGTGGCGCCATTGATCTTGTCCTGCCATCTGGCAAGTTTCTGAGTTTTTATTCATAGAGAGAACCAGCAAACTTAATGGAACCCCTTGTATGCAAATCCTAGTCATGCCCAATGTGTAAAAAAATCCTGACTTGACCAAATTCAGGAAAACAGGCTGTCTCAGAAGACTTAGATAAAAAAAAAAAAAAAAAAAAAAAAATCAAGGACACCTGACTAGCTTAGTAGGTAGAGTATGCAAATTCTTAATCTCAGGCTTGTGAGTTCAAACCCCATGTTTGGGCATGGAACCTACTTAAAAAACAAATTTAAAAATTAAAAAAAAATTAAAAATAATCAAAGTACTAGAATAAAAGGAAGGGTAATATATTAACTCCTATATGTTAAAAAAAATGACCATAAAAAGAAGAAAACGGCTTGGAACAGACTTTACTGGCATTCCATATGTTTTTAGACTCAATCATAGAATTAAAAAAAAAAACAAAGAAACTTCTCTTTAGCTTCTATCATTGTATTCTACCCCTTTGGTATCCATTTGTTTGCTTTAGTTGATTTAAAATCTGGTAAGCTAGGGGCTCCTGGATGGCTTAGTCAGTTAAGTATCTGACTTGATTTTGGTTCAAGTTATGATCTCGGGGTCCTAAGATAAAACCCCATGTCTGTGATTAGCAGGGAGTCTGCTGGAGATTCTCAATCTCTCCCTCTTTCTCTGCCCCTCCCCCGACTTGCTCCCTCACACTTTCTCTCTAAAAAGATAAATAAATAAATTTAAAGATGGTTAACCTAAAAATGATTCCCTATATTATTTCATAATTTGGACATAATAAATGATGGTAGCTCTACCATTTACAGCCATTCTCCAGGTGTTTTTCCTTTTCTCTTTCCTTTCTACTTGATTTTTGAAATAAAAGAATATGATTTTTAAAAGAATAGTTTTCCTCATAACATCAATTTTTGCCTTCCCTTTGTAGATCTTTGGCAATCAAATAGTATTTTGATTTTTAATAGCAACAGAGAGAGAGGCAAAAATCGGCATGCCAGACTGTAAAAAGTAAAGTAGTATTTTTTCTTCAATGTAAGGAAGAAAGCATCTATCCAGCCTTACCTGTGGACACTGTCACCTTAGGAATAAGCTCTTGGTTTGCAGAAAACCTTGGCTTCTTAATTCTGCTGACTAATTCTGCTATGTACATCAAGGGAATCTTAGTAATCAACTTTACTATGATGACCATGCCACCTATAAAGATCACCCTCATTTTTTTTCATTATGAAAATAAGGAATAAAATCACAAAAAAGATACCTTAAATTTTCCTTTCCTTTCAGACAAGACACGTTTCCCTCATGAAAATGAGAATAGGCACCAGTACATCAGTCATGCTATGAATAATTTGTGTGCTGTTGACATGAAGGGAAGCTGCAGACTATTAAACTGTATATTCTTCAATTACTTCAAAAGAACATCTCCACAAAAAAATTTCCTTTGGCCCCTAGCTTTTAAGACTGTAAAGACAGTAAGTTTAATTTATCATGAATGTTCCTTGCACATAATTTTAATTATATACTTTTTTTTGGGGTGGGGGGAGGATGACTAAGGAAACAAATGTGTTTGCTTCAATATAAAGAAAATCAGGAATTTAATCACGACCAGTGGATAAGTTAAAGTTTGATATAAAATATTACAGGTAACTCTTTTTTGTATAATCAATATTTAAGTTTACCACTATGAAAGGCTTCATCTAAATCTATAAGCAAGAGGCAACTTATGTGCTACATTTTACACTCAAAATTGGCTGTAAGTAATCCGTCACTATTTAGCCATTCTTTCTCTCTTCTGGCTTCCTTCCTTCCCTGCTAGTTGCTTCTGACCAGCTCCCTTTATTTTTCTTTGGCTCTCTCTCTCCTTCATCAAAACTGCCTCTACTGCAGGTGACTTTCCAACCAATAAAACTGGTACTGGTCCCGGCCAGCAGAAAGAAGAATACAGAATAAGATTTTATTCTCTTCTTACATATATTGATTGAGCTTGCTAGCTTCTATCCTCTCCTTTCCAGCCCTTCACATTATTTTCAAGACTTTATCCCTCATTTTGGGGATTAAATGCCAGTATAGCAGAATCTGGTTCCCATGGTGGCACCGGATGGAGCTTTGCTTTATTTTATTTTTCCTTTGGTGTTAACAGTGAAAGCCTTTAGAAAACCCCAATCATCTGGGAATGCTTCAAGGACTAGAAAATGGAGGAAAGCACTGAAAATGTGGATTTGTGCAGCAGTCAGCTGGATGAAGAGAAATGCTGGCCAGAACCAAGAGAAAGTTCAAACAGCAAATGAAGCAAAGAGGTCTATTACGGAAGGTTATAGAAGGAAAGAAACAGCCTGAGCAGGAATGGCTAGTTCCAAAAATGTTTTAACAGGTGCCCTCAGCCACTTGTTTTAAATCTACCTAAATCACACTTCCACCCAGGCTGCTGGAATCCCAGTCTTAGGGCCTGAGGGGAGCCAACTAGAATAGATGATACTTTTTCTCTCTCTCTTCACTGTTCAGGAATAAAAGGAGTATCTCTAAACCAACTTGCAGCAGCAACAACATTCCCGGCATCACCCTCGGAACTATAAAAACATCTTCCCTAGAAACATTATAAGCAATGCCCAAGTATACTTTTGATATAAAACTATGATTCAAATTTATTATGGAATTAATGAGTTATTTAAGTGGTCTGAGAAGTTTAGCATGCCTGAGAATGTTTCTGTTAGAAAATGATATGAGTTTCAACTTATTTATTCAAAGAACTTTTGAAATAGTACTTTGCTGTGTTGCAGACTGCCTTTGTTTCTGCATCATACAGATATCAATTTTGTTATACAAAGTCCATGTAGCATTCAATTCAAAATGCTCCATCTTGTTAACAAGAGAAGGAGGGAGGAAAGGAAGGAAAAAAAGGATGAGAGAGAGGAAGGATAATTATTTGGCAGATTCATTCAATGGATTTGATGAAATTTAATAGCTATTAGTCAACATACTAAAATATATACAGGATGGGTCACACAAACTATATTGAACACAATTTCAACTTCTATTTTCATGAGGGACTATGACATTTTGTTTTGCTTTTATAGCTTCAGTTCTTCCCTACAAATGTTAACTCTGAGTTAACATTACAATATTAATTTCAATAGCTGGACTTAAGAATAAAAATTATATATGAGTGACCATAAAAATTGTGTCAAGAACAGTCTACACTGTGTCTGCTCATGTCACTCATTTTTATTGTTTTATTGCTGACATAGAAACAAACCTTTCCTAATATCAAATTGACAGATAAAATTAAGCAGAGTGTTAGCATGTATTTTCCCAACAAAAGTCAATCACTGCTATATAACTTCAAAGAAAGCTGGTGGAGGTAAGGAGTGCTTCCTTTCTAAAAGTCTGAGGTTGTCATAATTTAGAAAGCAGAGCGAGAAAGTTCTTGGATTAGAGCTGAGAGAATAAATTTAAATGCATCCCTATCTAACTACCCAACTTACCACCACTTTTCATGGTTTTATGGATGTGCCAGTACCCAGATATGACTTTTTTTTATGAACAAACGAATGGGAGATATCCTCTAGGTGTGTGGCACCAGAAGAGAATATTCCACAAAGTGGCCTAGGTTCACCAACAATAAGATGGTGAGTAGCGGACTTCTGCTGAAGACTGCCAATGGCCCTTCATTTTAGAGAACTAACGTAGGCTAGATTTACACAACTTTTTCACTAATTATTTTATTGCAGAGTATTTTCAAGTAAACTTCCAAATACATTGGATTTTACTCATCTATACTTAGTTTCTCAGATCAGTCCAAAACAAATCTACTTCACTTATCTGAGAAAAAGCGAACATTTTAAGCATGGGGACATTGCATGAAGATAGGATAAGTCAACTATAATGTAAAAAAAAAAAAAAAAAAGAGCTAAATTTAGAGTTTAATAAATTACTTTGTATATACTGAATAGAAAAAGGGTTATATAAAACTGACTTGTCAATTATACATATATTTTTATATTTAAGGAAAATGAAATCTTATTTCAATAATACAAATACTTCATATTGTCTTCAATTCAACAGACCTTTGCATATGTAACAAATAGTCTAGAAGAAAAAATGCACTGGATATTAAAAGGACTGATCAGTTCTTTGGGGCTTTTAGTTTTCATTTTCTTCAGTATTTAAAACACTGTACATTAATTATACCTAAATTTTAAAAACACCAAGACATTTACATATTTCATAATTCATGGCTGATCTAATTTTAAAATTTTATAGAAATTACTGAAAATCATTTTAAAGGAAACGGACTGTTTTTGATTTTGCTAGATAAATGAGATAATATGCAAAATTTTCTAGGAGTCTCCTGGGATTGGCTAAAATATTACTATAATGAACAAAATATCTAGTTATCTTTTCAACTATAGCACATTTCAGTAGGAAGATGATTGTTACAAAGAATTCTTCTGCTTCTTCAAAGTCTGAAATCATTTAGTCCAATAGTACCTGAGATTGAAACATATGAAATTGCTGTTTTCAGATCAAAATTGGTCAAACAGCAATAGTTTAATATTGTTAAATCTAATATTTCTAAGTTGATGCTATTCTCTGCCTCCTAAATATAACATGGTGATATCAAGTTAAACTAAAACACTATTGAATTCCTTAGAATCAATCCATAGAAAGCAGAAGGGAGTGGGAGGTACAGGCTTCCATATATGGAATGTAAAGGTCAGGTGAATGAAAGATACAGCATAGGGAACATAGTCAATGGTATCATAATAGCATTGTATGGTAACAAGGATAATTACCCTCCTGGTGAGGGTGAGCACATCATAACATATAGAGTTGTGGAATTACTATGTTGTACAACTGAAACTAATGTAGCATTGTATATCAATTATACTTCAATCAATAGATCAACAGCAATGACAAAAAAAGGAAGTAGAAAACGAGTGAATGTAATTCTTACAAAATATTTCATACAATGTTATGAAGATCTCAAATATTCAAGAGAAATAAGGAATAATATACTAATACTTTGGTTATCTTATCACTTTAAATGTGCTTGCATAAATATATCTTATATAATCTTTATATTATTGCATCAGTTATTTTGCTTTGGTTGAATGAATTGTCCAAGATACCCAAATAAAAAGTAGAAGAAAAAAAAAAAAAGTAGAAGATGCTAAGAGTGGATAGAAAGTATGTTTGAAGGTTCCTTGTCCAAGTTTGTGTGGATTTCAAAAATTGTTTTAAAAAAATGAATATAGGGACTGCCAAGTGGCTCAGGGGTTGAGCGTCTGCCTTCAGCTCAGGGAGTGATCCCGAGATCCAGGACTGAGTCCCACATCGAGCTCCTTGCAGGAGGTCTGCTTCTCCCTCTGCTGTGTCTCTGTCTCTGTCTCTGTCTCTGTCTCTCTCTCTCTCATGAATAAATAAAATCTTTAAAAAAATGAATATAAGGATTTTGGGTAATATAAGGTAATGTTGGCATGTCTACTACACTTGTGTTACATTACTGGAACTATTACCAAAATGTATCAATTACTTTTTAAAAAGTAATATAATAAAGAAGTAAGAAACTGTATTTATGATTTCTTTCACCCTTTTTAAGAAGGCATAAATATTTTATATGAAATATTTCTTTCTTAATTGCATTTATGTAATGATTCTATAAAGTCAAGAAAATGTAATGCTGTTTACTTTCCTTTATTGAAGGAAACAAAATGTCCTAGCAATCATCTCCCCTGTGCTATTAAAATTATTTCCCAAAGGACAAAAAAACAAAAAACAAAAATAAACCAAAATAGACAAAAACAAAAACAAACACACACACATACATTTAGAGAATCTTTACTCTACTTTAATAGCAAAAAGCAGACAAGATTAGTAAATGTGTTTACCTTTGGGCATCCTAACCACTAGAAAGAAGAGGAAAAGTATCCATAAATTTTTGCCGTCTTTAAAATTGAAAGGAAAGTGCTCATTTCATTCAGAGCATGCAAAATTTTGCATCCTTTTTTAAAATATATAAAATAAAAAGACACTTTCATTTATTAACAAAAGCAATTATTTTGGAAGGTTAGGTAATATATGCATTTGACATATAAAGTATATTTGCCCTTTCAATTTAGCTATGAAATGTAAATCTGATAAAATACTACTCTTATTCCTTTTACATATATGTTGTATAGTAAATCTCCTGGAAACTGAGCAGTAAGTCCAAATCTTTTAAAATCTTAATCAACAACAATAAATAAATAAATAAATAAATAAATAAATAAATAAAAAATTTGAATCAACAGACAAGTAGGAAGAAAAATGAATAGATTGTTCAAACTCCTATTTTCTTTAAAAATAAAATAATTTTATGTTAAAGGCTAAAAAGAAAATCATTTGTTCATAGACACAACCAACTGTATATTTTTGAAGATTTTATATATGTAGTTGTTTGTCTTCATATCTAGTACTTTAGGCCATATGAATGCAAGCCCATGTGCAGAAAACCCATGAGCTTAAACAATCTACCCTTTATCTGCTGATGTATTGATCCATAAAATCAAATCACCACAAACACAAGCCTTCAAGGTAGCCTTAATAATTCTCCATCATATCTTTTCCTAAAATGGCCTTTTGCTGCTCAAAAAAATATGTTGAAATATGAAGAGATTTCTTTTTTGGACTCTTGTAAAAATACTGAAATGTTAATTCCATCATACAAAACTGTTTTATTTTTTTAAAATGAAACTGCATGAATGTGACATAATTCATTATTTCTTGACAGTCGTATTATTGGACTGTTTTCTGATTATTGGAAAGTCTGAATTCTTTTGACCCAAGCAACGTCCAAACTGAAGATTTAATTTTCAAAATAATCTCATTAGGTTATAATTCATTACTTATTGATTTAGAAGGTGTGGAAATACCATGATGTTGTAACCACTTCATAAGCTCTACTCTAAACATCTATACAAGCAGGTGTGCCATTTCTAACACATGCACACATACCCATCTAGCCTGCTCTTTCATAAACAAATTCAAACTTTCATATTTTTCTCTATAAAAATATTTTCCTACAAAAGTTAATGTGGGTAGTGGTGCTTGGTGGCTCAGTTGGTTAAGCATCTACCTTCAGCTTAGGTCATGGTCCCAGGGTCCTGGGACTGAGCTCCATGTAGGGCTTCCAGCTCAGTGGGGAGTTTGCTGCTCCCTCTCCCTCTGCTGCTCCCCCTGCTTGTGCTCTCTCTCTCTCTCTCAAATATATAAACTCTTTAAAAAAGGAATAGAAAGTTAATATGGCTAGAATAAAAAAAAAACTATTTATAATAAATACTTGATAACATAATCAATAATAACACTACTAATTTACTCCATTGGAAATATATTTATCTACTGATAATAAGCACTGAATAAGTTATAAATCTCTCTATATTTCTCTTTCTTATTTAACTTTACATGTTTGTCCATGTTAAAAGAAAAGAAAAGCATTTTCTAACTGACTGTCCAGTATGTTAGCCATCAGACACATATGCCTACTTATATGTCCACTAAAATTAATTACAATTAAATAAATTTAAAAATTTAGTTTTTAAGTTGCAACAGCCAAATTCCACATTCTTACATTCATATGCAGTCATTAGCTACTAGACTGGACATCACAGACTATGAACATTTCTATCATTGCAGGAAGCCCTATTGGACAGTATTGTTAAGGGTTTTAAATAAATCAATACTTCTCTGGTAATATCTTTTAATATAAAGCTCTCACTTATTGTGTGTTATGTTCTTTGCTAATTTTGTTTATAAAGGAAAGAGTTTAAATTCATAATGATATTTTTAAAGGAACACCTAAATTAAGATTAGATTTAGTTACTGTATTTGTATACTGTGAATTATATATTTCCATTTTAACTTTAAAATAAAAACAAAAGTTGGGAAATAACTCCAATAAAAATTTTGCTCTCATACTAAAATATCTTTGGATAATATAAGCTCTGGACAATTATTATTCTTTTTATCATTAAGTCCTTTCCTGTAAGCCTCACAGATAATGAGAAAATGCTAAATATGTTTTGATTTTTGAGTAAAGAAGCAATCAAATAACTTTTGTCTTGATCTCTTCCCATTTCTTCCAGTATTAGGTCATTTAATACTATTTGTCATAGACTTTACGTATAAACTACATAATAGTTTAATAGCAACAGCAGTTTTAACATTAGTAAAAAGTACTCTCCATCCCAAATCTCATATAATAAATTCTCTTACATTATAATAAGTCAAAGATTTCCCTTTCTATAAAGTAGGTCTATTACTGAATAATACACTATGGGAAAATAAACCAAATGGGCAAATAAAGGAATCAACGCTTTTGCAACACTGAAAGATAACAGGAAAGGACTACGAAAGAATAAAAAGAATAGCTGAAACCTCTAGATAATTCTGTAGAAGTTCAAGATCTTGTTAAGAAATACATCATTGAGTAAGCAAATAAAAAAATATGAGTGGTACAATAGAAAAAATAACTCTGAATATGGAAGCATTAGCTGTGGTGTAGTAAAAGGAAAAAAATGTGGCAATGCTGTTTTAAATAAAAATGAATAAGATACACAACAAAAATTTAAAGTAAACCTAGAAAGTCTATTTTTAGTATTTAAAAAATGTAGGTCTGCTCTTAATGTTGAACACTGTCCACTTTATTATCAAAAAATATCATTTTTCATTATTGGTTAATGACATCCAAGCTACTTTTACAATGTAAGGGAAACGAGGCAATAGAAGAATAAAAACAAACATATTATTTATAGCCTCAACACCTTAATGAATAACAATCTAGATATCCCAAAGAGCTGTTGTTTGGTAAGCGAAGTAAGTATTGAGAAGGACAGCTGATTTCTAAAGATTACTGAGGTCATCTCACATCTTAGTCCAATCCTGGCATTAGAATGGCTTGAAAGAGATTATGTGACATAACCATATATTTATCTTATTTTCAAAGAAGAAAATGTATGTTGCAAAACCAAAGGCAGCATCCTGATATGATACTTGTTACGGACTGAATATTTGTATTCTCTCAAAATTCTTATGTTGAAACCCCATTTCTCAGAATGATGATATTAGGAGGTGGAGCCTTGGGAAGATAATTAGGGTTATATAAGGTAATCAGAGTGGAGCCCTCATGAATAGCATCAGTGCTCTTATGAGTCCTGAGAGAGTTTGCTTCCCCTCTTTGCTCTCCACCATGTAACGATACAACAAGAAGTCTGCAGCCTTCAACCTGGAAGAGGACTCTCATCAGTATTTGACCATGCTGGCACCCTGATTTCAGATTTGCAGTCTCCAGAACTGCAGGAAACAAATTTCTGTTTTTTTCATAAGCTACCCAGTGGATGATACTTTGTTATAGCAGTCTCAACTAAGACAGTACTACTTTAGATCTGGTATTACCAGAGAAAATTCACCAGTTCAAAAAAATGACACAAAACCTTAATAGACTTCTGATACTATTACATTAACAGAAAAAAAACTAGTTACACTATATGTACAGTACGTAGAATGGCTAATGCCTGCTAGCAAATGTAGTTCATAGTAGTACCTAGTAACTTAGCATATATAGCTGTCTGAAGTAAATTATGGTAAAAATGTGCAATGTTGCAGGTAACATTGTGGGGAAAACAAATGGAAAAAGACTAGAAAAATCACTATTTTAAAATACTGAATAAAGGTACCTGGGCGATTCAGTTGGTTAAGCATCCAACTCTTGGTTTTGGCTCAGGTCACGATCTCAGGGTTGTGAGATCGAGCCCCACGATGGGCACCACATTGGGCATGCAGCCTGCTTAAGATTCTCTCTCTCCCTCTGCCCCTCCCATCTCTCTCTCTGATAAAAATTTAAAAAGATTAAAATACTGAGTTGGCGATTTCATCTTTTTTTTTTAATTAATATGCTTCTCTAGAGTAGTTTGGGAACTATTGTGAATGGAGACTGAGAGAATAAACTTGATAATTATGCATGGATCTATCGATATAAATAACTAAATAAACCACTCTAACTAAAATTTATAAATATGAGTAAAATATTCACAGAATGAGAGGGAAAATAATTTGAATGAATTGTCAGAGTCAACTAGTACACTGAATCATTAAGAAACTAGAAATCCCTAAAGAATATGGGTATTTCCTGACGAAGTGATACTTCAATGTTTCATCTCATTCTCCCTAAAGAAGGAATTAGAAAGGACAGAAAGCCTGCAGTTAGGATCCTTTTTAGGCTCTACCATCACAAATCAGTTTTAGGAAACTAGGTACTTTTTTTAGAACATTTATTTAATTTTCCATGTACTAAACATCTAACTTGTTCCATAGAGAGGCTGTGGCTCATAGCAGTAAAATAATGCAAAGCCACTTATTCAATAATGACAGATTATAAAGTATTTCATGTACAGATAATACCTATTTAATGATGTTAGCCATGACATTATTATAATTAATGCTTCCTTCTACAAAGTTGGTTGCTGAATAACAGTTTTCTATTCCTCTTCCTTTGTTCAGCTGCTAGCCTGGTGTGTACACATAAGAGTTGCTTAATAAATGTGTTTTAATGAGTAATTAATTTCCAATCTTAATTTCCTGCTTGGCTTCTATGAAACTAGTAATGTGGGATGAAGACAATTAAGTTTCTTTGCATAGGCAAGATTTACTTGCCACAATAGGCCAAATTTAGTTACTATATTCTCACATCAGAAGTAAAGTAACAATTGGAAACATTTTTTATTTGGACAAGGTAAACCAAAGTATGTATTAGTTTCTATCAAAATATTATTCTCAGGTAGTTCAAGATTCATTAATCGGACATTTCCAAAATGTTTCCTCCTTGGACTGTTATTTCTTAAGTAGATCTGACAGTGAAGATGATGGCAAAACAGTAGAATACAGCAACCATCACTTCAATTCACAAAACCACTTGTATAATCTTATTCATTATCAAAATGATGTGACCAAGATCAGTTAAGAAAGTAACAATTAAAATCCAGCAGGATGAACATAATATCTGTTTTCTTGTCACTTTATGTACAGTTCTGAGTACAGTGCCTGGCACATTGTAAACACTCAATAAACATGAGAGAATAAATGTAAACATGAGAGAATAAATGTAAATTGAAGACTAAATAGTACAAATCAGCTCTCTTAATCCCAAATTATATGTTCTTTCCTCTATATTTTGGAGGTTTAGCAAATTAATCACATGTACCCCAAAGGCTCATAGTATATTTGTAGGGAGCAAATTACTTAAGTTAAAACAAACAAAAAAATTAAAATGCAAATAATCCCACTAAAATAATGGCTTATTATGGAGCTTCTTTAAAAAAAAATCTTCTGTCAAATCATTGTTTACTGGATGCAATCTAATGCTTCATGATGTATTTATAGTGATATATCAATAAAAATATTTTAATTAAATTGTTCATAATTTTAATAAGTTATACGATTTATTAATTATAATGGCATGTGTAAAGCTCAGATATTTGTATTGGATGGAATGAGAATCTTTAGCATGGTTAGACAAGTGACATTTTAAGACAATGAGGAATAAATTTTAAGTTTTCTACCAATTTTGCCTTGAAAGCTTTACACAGAAAGGTACTGTTTAAAATGGCATCTCTGCATTTGGGTCCAAAGAATTACCTCAGGTTTCACTTACATTGGCCATTACTTGATGTGTAGCTACTAACCTAAAATGCTCTGTCCAATTAAAACAATTCAAAGCAGCTACATCAATTATGCATATGAGAAATATATAATTTAAAGTTGTCTTTAGTCATTTCTAAATACTACCTTCAGGGATGCTAGTCTGGTAAATGTGATAAACATCTTCTGGTTCCAATGGGATGTATGTTGATTAGAATGCTTTTTTACATACTGTAGTTAACTTGGCAGAAATAACTGAATCATCTATTGTGTAGACTCCTACAGTACACAACTAAATTTTATGTGATTTTCCTGTGAAGACATTACTATACAAGGTTTATCTTTAAATACAACACACTAAGAAATATAATTATTTTCTATTTGTAATTTAATCCTATTTATAGTCCCTGAAATTCTAATTGAATTTATCTTTTTACAAACGATGATCCCAAAATGCAACTGAAATGAATATTCTCTTGTTTGTCTAAAAAATCAAACCAACAGCCCATTTTTGTAACACATGATAAAACCTTGGTTAATTGGCCTCAGAGTCACCACAAGGAGTAAAACTCTAAAAGGAATGGTATCAATAACAACCAAAGTGGTTTAAAAATCAGATCAATGCTGCATGCTTCTTAAACTCCTTAAAATAATCCAAATTGGATATTTTTCTCTTTTCATATGAATTTTAAACAAGAAACTAGAATTCTAATTTTATTTCTAATAGATTCCTGTTTTGAAAGTTTTGGAAAAAGGATAAAGAATAACCAATTAACTACACCCCCCCACCACCAAAAAAAGAGCATCTGAAAACACATCTATCAAAATTTGCAAGTAAAACATTTAAAATTTGTCTGCATCAAGTACAGATGGATTGCTCGTATAATTTTTTTTTTATATTTTACACATGAAAAAAAGTGAGACCCTAGAGTGGGTAAGCTACTAATACATAAATGCCATTAGCAATAAGACATATAGTCTGAAGACATTTCTATGCTACTTTCTAAACCAGGACTGTTCAATAGAATCTTCTGTACCGTGGAAATGTTCCATAAAACCTAGGACTGGATTATGACCCTAACCAAAAATAACCACCACCATGTAGGTTTTCCTACATGTCTTAGGAAATATCCCACTGTTCTTATAAAGATCTGGATAAGAAGCAATCATCTCAATACAAATTCCTGTCTAAAAAAAAAAAAAAAAAAAAAAAAAAATTCCTGTCTATGAGGATACTTCAGTGTAGCTTTATGAAAATAAAAGACACATGGTCTAGCCCAGATCAGTCCTCCATACAAAATAAAGTAAAATGTATTGTGAAATAACTTTCAGAAAATAATATATGATGCAAAGACACTAAGAACATGTTAGAAAATAATATAGAGGAGCAGCCTGGGTGGCTCAGTGGTTTAGCGCCACCTTCAGCCCAGGGTGTGACCCTGGAGACCTGGGATGGAGTCCCACGTCGGGCTCCCAGCATGATGCCTGCTTCTCCTTCTGCCTGTGTATCTTTCTCTCTCTCTCTCTTTCTCTCTCTCTCTCTGTCTCTGTCTCTCATGAATAAATAAATAAAATCTTTTTTAAAAAAGAAAATAATATAGAAAAGGAAATAATTTCCTATAGGCCCATTTCCTTATTCTTCCAAAGAACCCCATAAGAACAATTACAAAAGAAGCAAATTTTATTTGTGGAAGACCTTGGCATTTGACTTCTGACCAATGTTGAAGGAAGTGGAAAGAAGAAATTATGAACCACTGGTAAAATAAAAATTGGCAAAACAAAAACAAAAAAAAATGGCTTCAGCACTCAAAATATGCAGAACATGGTTGTTTTTGTTTAGGCAGAATTAAGAAGAAATTCATAGATCTTATTTCAGAAATACTTTACACATGGCTAAAAGAACTCAGTAGGATACAATAGTGCTATAAAACTGGGATGTGAATTTTACCTGTCAACTGTTATGCACAACTAAAAGCATATCTTGGAATTTTTTTTAAAAAATGGGAAGAGCCGATCCATTTTAAGCACTGGTTGCAGAAATCATGGAGAATGGATCTTGGACATGTGGCTGAGGCACCATGGCAACATGGAAGGAACCCACAGCCCAGCCCAAAGAGTCCCAATTAGGCTCCATCACAAATTATTTTCTAAGGTGCATTGGGTATGTCATTTCACATCCTGGGCCTCCATTTCCTCATATTTAAAATGAAAATAATAAAACCTAACTTATAGCATTAATCTAAGAATAAATTAGTAAGTGTATAAAATGTGTAGCATATAGCTGATATATATAGTTGAAACCTAATTACTTCTCTACTTCAGTTTAATCATTTTTTAATGAGAAAGTAGGAAAAAATATTTAAAGTAAACCTAACTTTAATCTTAACATATTTAACAACATTTTTAAATCCTATACTTCTATCCTGCAAAAGGAAATTGTACACAGAGTAACAGCAAGAATTTGAATGCCAACTGATTTTCAAAATGGTGCAGTATAATTAGGAAATTCATGAGTCAAATTCCTGTTTATGCCTGCAATGTAAAGGCTAATCATTTGTTTGTTTTCTATAAGAAGGGCTTGATTAAAGCCTCTAGCAGCAATAATTAAATAACCCTATGCGTGAAGGACGCAGGCTCAGCTAGCACTGTGGTGTGCTAAAACCCATAATTAATGCATAGGGATGTGTGTAAATTAACAACTGAGTGTCATTTACACTAACAGTACAAATGTAGGTTTCTTTTTTCGGAGAACTACCTCTGTGTTTTCTGTTAACCATCACATGTGATAAGCACAGTATAACTGGCATTCTAACACCTACATACAGCCTCTAGTTCAGGCCATGATCTGGATTCGGAGTAAACAAAGTTTTCTAGAAAGGACCAGATAGTGAATATTTTGGGATTTTCAGGCTATATGGTCTCTACTGCAAACACTCAACTCTGCCCTTGTAGAGTGAAAACAGTCACAAACAGTACATAAACAAATGTGTATTACTGTGTTCTAATAAAACTTTAATAAAAAAAATAAAACAAGCATTGGGCCAGATTTAGTCCCATGGTCTATATGGTCACAGTTTGCCTAACCCTGAATCACTGTTTGCCGACCTAGATCCTAACTGTCAGCTAGTACAATGTAAAGTATTATCTTAGATAAGCATTATTTATACAACAGGTTAAGGACAAGGGAGTATAAACCTGACATGAAAACTTGACAAGCTTCTGAAACTTTCTAAGTTATTCTCAAATATAAATTAGAAAAAAAAAAAAAAAAAACAACACGACAAGCTGAATTTACCACAAGTTTGTTGTAAAAATAAAGTGACTCCAGATTTGAAAGCATTTTGAAAAAATAGGCAATATACTTGTGAATCATTATCATTGTTGTTGTTGTTGACTGCTGTTCTTTTCAGTTCTATGTTTGAAGGCCCCTGGAAGTCACATCTACTCTGGGACAACCTCAGAGGACAAATTGCCTAAAACTCACTCAGAGCTGGTCCAGAATTCTAAAATTTAAGAAAGATCAAGTACACTTAGAGGCCTATAGACGGCCCCCATAAGGTGTCTCTTCCTAAAATCAACCCCATGTCATTAATCGTGACAGAAGTTTTTCAAGAAGTCCTTGACCAATACTTTTGGAAACTGCATATGACATTATAAATCTAAGCATATTGTTACACTATGAACATTAGTATTAAAGAGATACTTGTCAAAGAGTCCTTGACAAATAAATTTGAAACACTTACACTCCTCTGTCAGAGATTCATAGCAAACAATTGCACAGTAAAGATTCCGAGATATACTGCAATAAAAATAAAAAAACTGTGTACCTTTGTCCAACCCAGTATTTCCAAAATTTATTTCTATAGAAATTTTGTATTTTGTTGGTGAAGCCTATTAACATAGTTCTCCAGAATAAACATTAGGAAAAGCTGTCATTCAGATTATTTTGAACTATTACACTCTTTCACTCTGGGTGTGGGGAAACTGTCCCACTATTCTCACATCTGACAGTATGAGAGTAGAGGCACACACTTTAGCCATTTACTTACAGTCCAGCAGTGTGGCAGTACATTGGGATTTTTACATATAGTAATCAGGTGAAAACCAATCAAATTTGTAAGATAAGCTAAGCAGTATGAAAATTACACTCACCTCTGTATACTTGAAAAAGGGGGATGGAAAATAAATTGCAAACATCAAATACCTCTGATTTGAACTTGAAAGTTAACAACAAACATATCCACTGAGATAATATCAAGTGATAGAGACTTAAATAACTGTGCTGAAGGCACTGAAATCCATTAAAATCCAAATAATTCTTGATTTTGCTGAATGTTGCTTAAGCTGTCCAACAGGAAGAAAAGAATGAAAAAAAATTGCATAGTTCATCAGTTTCCTATACATGACTTCTTACTTATAGGATTTCTTCTGGAGGCTTTTTCACAGACTGTTTAATAAAAAAAGGCAGTTCTGTTCTTGTAGCAAACCGTTTTTGGACAGTGATTATCTGAGTTATTATCGGACTTTAATTTCCCAATGTTTCTTTCCTTGGAGACTAAATTTTTTTCTATAACAAAGCTATACATTTTTGTCTAACATCAGTTTGGTCACTAGTAGCTGGAGCTGGCTTCTGGAATTAAACATATAAATTAACCAAAAACCAACTTATATCTAGAAAAATAAACAAGATATCCTATTTCTAGCACTTAATATAACCCCTGACATACAGAAGAAATTCAATAAATAATTTGGTGAATGGCTAGTAAATGAAAAGATCAATCAAAGAGAGATACCAACTACTTTAGTTCAAATATCAGCTACTTTAGTTCAAATATACAAGTAGTATTATTTATAAATCATTTTTACTGAATAATTCAGAATTACTTTCTGAAACTGAATATCCAATAATTCAAGAGAACTGAAACAAGCAAAATGATAATCTGTCATAACAGTTACTCATTTCAACATCATAACTGTTTGCCCATGCACAGTGATGGAGAACTAAGGTATTTTGTGCTTGATAAGATAATAAATCCATACATGATACGGACACTAAGGCAGAACAAACTTTTATTATAGTTCTTAGATTATATTACAGAGTCTATCTTAGTATTCTGAAGGATTAGAACCACCAATACAAGTTCAATGTCGTAAAACTATTTTATACAGCAATAGAACAATCCTCCATCAAATGCTTAGGAAAACATACCCATCCAAGTAGAGCCACTAGTACAACGGCTACGAAGGTTTCCCCCCATTTCTAGTGAAATCTACACGTATGATATTTGTTTAACAGTGTACTTCCTAAATTATTTTTTTACACTAATGAAAAGAAAAAACTTTTTTTCACCATTCTCAGTATCAATCTAGTAAGTTACGCAATCTGCAACGTATTAATTTCATCTATTCAGAATGACAACATGGTTCCATCTATATTCCTTTGCCATTGATGAACTGTTGACTTATCTCAAAATAAGTCAAAAATTATTTTTCAGTTAATGCTGGAAACGTGTTTAAAACATTACTATCTCAAAACGTACTTCCCAGAACATGCTTATAATGCATATGGTACACATACCACATTTTCCTTCTGTGAAAAAGTAAGTCTTTATCTCCAAGTGCACTTAATTTTCTGAGGCGACTTTTGTTTTCTTTTATCCATTAAAACATGTACCTCTTGACAAACGGTGTCAATTTTCATATTGACAAAACTTTAAAACCATCATATGACTATTAACTATTATGGAAGAATTAATAAACACTTCTATGGCAATTTAAAGAGATTCCAAATTTCATTAAATTAATCTCATATTATTTCTAAATGTTTATATGTACTAATCATTACTATTACCTAGATACCTTTTATAAATGAAATAGCTGGATGACAAATTAAACCATAAAAAAAAACACACTTCAAATTGTGCAAAGAACACAATTATAATTAAAAGTATTTAAAAAATATAGTAAGTGCTCTTTCTTCAATTATGGGTATAAAACCCAACAGATGACTAATAATTTTGTACAAATGTACTATATGCAACGCCAGGAAATAAAATAACGAACAAAAGTAAAAATACTGATGGGCAGGTTAATATTTTTCAAATTCTGTTTGCTCTTCTGAGGTTCCCTGGTTGCTCTGGACTTATTTACTGAAGTCTGTCTCACTAGTTTAGAATTCATTCAATTAAGAATTCTTATGATTGAAGGAGCACCTGATACATATTGTTCCCCTATCCGCTAATGTAATAATAAAATTGAACAACTCATTTGAACTTCAGAGCAGCCATACCATAGACAACTTTCTCTATGGCAGTCGCTCATTGAACACAGTTGCTTTTTGTCTGTGTTTCATAGTCAAGACACACTAAATTATAGATTTAGAGTTCTATTTTTGTAAGAATTAAGAGATAATTTACAATTAGGGACTATGAAAAAGACACCCTTTCCCTGAAGAGTTCAAAGAACACTGTAAATTTATTGAACAGTTATTTCCATGAATTCAAAATGGCTTACCACTGATTTTAGATCTGCTAGTAGGGTACACCAAGAAAACTTGCTTCAGAAAGTGACAACCGGGCAGCAAAGAAAAAAGACTAAATCTGTTCTATGCCCCCAGAGGAATAAATATACTTAACTGGTCCAGTGTTTGTTAATAAGTAGATTTGTGCCTAGGACTGTGCAAACAGGACATGAGAAGAAACCTGAGAACACCTGGCTATTATCACTATCTACCCAACTTATTAAAATTATATAAATGCATTTTATTACATATTCTCATTTCCAAAATAACACATGGGGCTCAAAAGAAAAGGAAAAAAAATCACTATTCAAACACACAATACTGAGTTAATAAAGGGATTCAGTTAAATAAATAGGATAAAAGTGTGTTTGGTTTTAAAAGTGTCTAATTTAGTCACTTACCTCTCATTTCAATTCTGATGTTTCCAAGGGTCAGAAAATGACATCAAGAAATAGACTTGGCTGAACAGTTTACATACTCATACTGAAACATACCCTTTAAAAAAGTCATTATTAATATAGTTCCACATTTAGAAAAATCAGTCTGGGGAACACAAGGCATAGAGATGGCCACAGTTCTCATCTGATAATTCCATTTTGTCTTTAGAATAAAAAAGTCATTCTCACTCTGCTTCTTCCTGCTGCAATCCAGACATCCTGCAATGTTTTCCAAGGGGAACACATTTCAGAGCACGAGACATGGTGTGGTTGCATTCCTATTCAGGCCTTCATTCTCCTAAGAGCTTCTCATTGTTTCTGCAAGGAAAGAATCTCTGATATCTTGGAAAAATTGGGAGCTCAGAATAAAAACTTCCCTGGAGAGCTTTTACTTGCCCAATTGGCACTTGCCATGCACTAACGTTTGCTAACCTTGTATTTCACAGGTCAGATAGTCCCACAGATGAGTGATTCCAGAGCCACAAACAGGCTTTTCTTGCTCTCATTTATGTGTGTCTCACCTATTTCTCTTTGAATTGTGAATGCACAAGGAAAATTCTAGGAAAAGTACACTCAATTGCTACCTTATGTAGAAATAAGGGCAGCTGAGATTAATTAAAGCAAGAACATACATGGAAGCACTAGTTACTTATGGACTCAGCAGACTAACAATACTGGAACCATCTCCTGGCCTAATATTTAGAACAACCTATAAATGCTCTAAACACTTTACCACTCACTCTTTCTTTTTCCAAAGTAGTGGGAGAAAGTGGCTGAATTTATTTATTTTTTTTCTGAAGACTACAAATTTTCTAAAATGTGACAAAATATTAGCTTCATAAATAATTCAAATGGGAAAGCTATAAAAAAGGGAAAATGAAAATGAATGGGTCTTAAAATAGCAATAATAATTAAAAGATAAATATTTATTAGCATGTGAAATCATATACCTTGTTCTCATTCATTTCTCAGAATATATATGTGGCGATTCAGGCCGGCTTTCACTACAGAAATAACTCCATGAATCTGAGTTCATTTCATGAGCTTTTTCTCTTCAAGAATAAAAGAAAGCAGATGAAAAGCAAAAACTAACAATAAATTGAAGACTACGTGCTATGTATCTATTGCAGAATTTCCTCACCTTCAGTGCTATTGACAGTTTGGGCTGGATCTTTCTTTCTTGTAGGGGACTATCCTACAAATTTTAGGACATTAAGTACCCTTCCTGGCATGAGCTAATAAATATCAGTAGCAACTTCCCTGTCCCCTGCCTAAATCACTCCTAACTGAGAACCACAGATCTATAACAAGATAAAAGGCCAAGACTTTTGGTAAAAATAAGCACAAACATCAACTGCATGCTTATGGTTTACGCTAACGATGTTATACAGAGAATATGTTGTTTAATGATCAGAGATGTAATGACTTTAGTTTTAATTATCATTTCCATTTCATAGCCGAAAAATCTGAATCTCTAAGATATTACATAACCTGGCATTTATGATTTATAATAGGTGGTTAGCAAAAGCTTGTATTGGGTTTGGAAAGCCAGGAAAACTGAATTCTTCTTTCACAGACATATGGTAGAGGTCTGATGTTTAAACAAGAGGTCTTAGTTCTAATCTAAGCAAAAGAATTACACACACACACACACATATACACACATATACATACACACATAGGTAATATACACATACATATTTTTCAAGTAATGATTTAAGTACCTATAGTCAACATTAGTAGATCAGGAATTAATTTATTAGATTTTATTAAATGACCCAAAGACAGCAGCTTATAATAAGGGTATATTATAATAAGGAATATAATAATTTTTCCTTGGAGGTGCATCTTGAGAACAACATGAGGACTGAAAAAGGATGGGATGAAATAATGACTGAAGGCAACCAGTGTCAGTGGTAGTACATCTGATTGAGGGGAGAAAATTGTATCTCAAATGAAGGCAAGAGAGAAATAAATCAAATTTTGTTTACCCTCTTATTTGTTTACAGCAATGGTTTTCAAAGGAGGTAATACTTCCCCACAGGCACAAATATTTTAAATTTGTGATTCAAAATATATATGTGTAGGTGTGTGTGTGTGTGTGTGTGTGTGTGTTTAGGTACGTATGTAGAATGGGGGATGCACTGACATTTAGTAGGTAGAGGTTTTGGACACTAGATGTCACACAATACAAAGTGCATTCCATGCAGCTTTAAAACACTCTAACATATATATCTGAATAAATAACCTGTTTAAAAGTATTGAAGCCTAGAATCTAATTTTAAGCAGATAAGCATCAAGTATTTTTTTGCACACTTCCACTGGATCTTTGTTATTCTGGTTGTTTTTTCTTTTATGGGTTTTTTGTTTGTTTGTTTGTTTTGTTTTGTTTTGTTTCTGGAATGCAACCATTATGTAAACCTGCAGGAACATAAAACTTATTTGGTTTGAAAATTTATAAAGAATTGTTCACCATTTCAAAAAATTACCGTGCAAATGTGGCTTCATATTCATGGACCTTCTACATTTAAGTATAAGTAGCTGACTATCTTTTATGAGTTCTATTATTTACATGCCTGAATATCTGCACATTGAGATACATAGAATTTTATTAAAAATAGCTTCCCTCATATTTTGCCTTTACACTAACAATATGGAATTATATTGATTTTTTAAATTATGCAGTCATCTCTTATCTTATTAAATTATTTTATTTAGGAATTACAATTTAAGAAAGTAAAACAGGGTCTATGTAAATATGTCTTTTAAAAAATACTGAAATTGAGACCCTGGTAAAAGTTCTATCTTTTCTCATACATAGAAATACTACAACAAAACAATAAACCTCATAACCCCCTCCTTGTTTGTAATAATAGACCCAGATAATTTATTGAAAAGAACATTCAACCATATAAAACTCTTTAATATGAGCTGTTGTAGTAATCAGAAAGCACAATTTAAGAATGCTTTTGTCTAACTCACCAAATTTTTATTATGAACCTGCCCCATGCCAGGGACAGCTAAACATGTTAGAAATATAGCCTTGAAGAAGTCAGACACAGCCTATGACGTCACTGACTTCATATTTCAGAAGTGAGTGATGGAAGTTAGATAAAAAAAATATTTGTTTAACTGTCAGCTATTAAAAAGTGAAACTACTAAACTATTAAAAAAGTTTTTAAAAAAAGAGAGAAGAAACACCTCTGATGAGTGTACATGTTTCAAAGTGCTTTTTCAGAAATAAAAGATCAGCATCAGGCCAAACCATCCAGTCTGGCCCCAAAATATTTCTCCAAATAATTTCTGCTTTTTTTTATTCTGAATCATCTTCTACCTTTCTTCATCCATGCCAGATCACAGTGAGCTGTTCCTTCACCCTTCCACTTGACATACTCTGCCATTTGTATTCATCATCTGTATTGGGATAATTTGGACCCGTCAACCAAAAGGAGGCTATCAGAAGGAGAGAACAGTCTCTTATGCTTCTTGGTGCTCAGTCATGTGCCCAACAGAGTGCTTTACACAGGATATCATTCACAAGTGTTCAATATATATGCAGGAGAAAAGTACTGAGAGAGATGAACACTGTTACCTGCCAAGAACAGGGCAGACAAATGGGAAATTTAAGAGATAAGCTTTAACTTTTGTTTAATTATTCATTTCCCCTTCCTAATAGAATGTAGACTAGGGTAAGCATAGACCCATCATGGATATCATGTCTCTTGAACAGAGTTCAAATCCTGATTCAGCCCATTATTATTATAATAACCTTTGGGCAAATTTCTCAAAGTGTCTGAGCCTTAGCTTCCTAAGAGAGAGCAATAAAAAAACCTTATGAAGTTGTTACAATATGATGTTTCAGAAGTCCTTAGAAAACTGTGTAGAATACAGTAAGTAGTCAAGTGTGGCTCATTCCTAGTCCACTAGTTTAGGAGCTGTACTTACAGTGTTGGAAGCAAATGGTCTAAATACTTTCTGTGTGATTGGATCACACCAACTACATCATATATCATATGAACTTTGAAAACCAAAAGAGAAAAAAAAAAAGCTGTTGAAAGTCTTTTTTTTTTTTTTTTCTTTTTAGGGGAAGGGCAAAGGAGAGGGGGAGAGAGCAGGTTCCATGCCCAGCACAGAGGCTGACCCAAGGCTATATCTCAAGCCCATGAGATCATGATCTGAGCCAAAATTGAGAGATACT
This sequence comes from Canis aureus, assembly GCF_053574225.1. NCBI lineage: Eukaryota > Metazoa > Chordata > Mammalia > Carnivora > Canidae > Canis > Canis aureus. The sequence continues at coordinate 55,409,442 of NC_135621.1, forward strand.
TCACTGACTGAGCCACCCAGGCAACCCAAGACAAGTAAGCATTAAATCTATATTCAACTGACAAATCTGAGTCATATCATTTGTCACTACATGGAATATTGTGTGCAGGTTAAACATAAAATATATAGTTTTCAAGTTAAGAAGTCCCACCTTGGGGACAAAATATACACAACTAATTAATTAAAAACAACTTCTAATAGTTGGATCTATACTTTCTATATTCACTTAGGAACTCCCCAGGCCACACTTCCTTATACAGTCACACAAAAGCAACATTTTTAAAAATGACATCCAGAGGCCTAAAGGATTCATCCATTTTAATAAAGTTAACCATTTATTCCTCCTCCTAAGGAGAAATGATATATACCATATGTAGAAATTATATACCAACAAATCATATGCTCATTATATCATGTTTTATGTTTTCCTTTTATCAATGGAAGTTAAAAACCAAAGCATAACACGACTGCTCAATTCCTATTTAATATAATTAATTTTAAGCTACTTAGTCAATTCTTTTGAAGGAATGAGGTTATATGGACCACCTGTGGAGACTTCCACTCCCAAGCTGACTATATATTACTGACAACACCCAGTTCACAAGTTTGCTTGCAGGGTAAACTTCAATTCATGCAAATGCTAACCACAAAGAGTGTGACACAAGGATGATTCAGCAGCTCATGGAACTGGTGATGGACATCCATGAATTGAGGAACTGACAGATGCACTGGAAAACGGAGTAAATATTCAATTCAAGGTCCAGCAGTGCTGGGGAGAAAACGTGGATGGACCGGGAGATCATAAAATACAGTAATACACAGTGGTTAGAATTACAGAAACAGACAATCAGACAGGAAAGCAGGCCTTGGGTACAAAGGGTTTGTTCAAAAGGCTTGGGATTCAAGGTTGAATTTCAGTAATACATAAACTGAGATCCAAGGCAGAGATGGGAGTTTCTGTAAACTGGGCACTCACTAGGAGTTTCCTGAGAAAAGTTTTTAGTTTCCAAAACCAGGATTCACTGCAAAAACAAATACAGCAAATTGAGAGACCTAATGATGACACCTGATTGAGTCAAGAAGGTCCCAGGATGGACCCATCTACATTCAAATGGGAGATAAACAGACTTAGTCATGAAGACTGACTCCAGTGGCACTCACATGCAGAATGCAGCAGATGAGGAACGACAGCTGGAGAAGGGGAACAGAGAAGGGGTCAGATCTGTGTGTGTGGTGGGGGGAGGGTTGCTTTCATTCTCTCTCTTCAGGTCTCAATCTTTCAATCTCTCTCTCTCTCTCTCTCTCTCTCTCTCTCAGGTCTCAATCTTTCAATCTCTCTCTCTCTCTCTCTCTCTCTCTCACACACACACACACACACACACACACACACAATGGTCTCATTAGAGTTATAGTATTTTAACCTACAACTGACCTGAATCACTACTCATACAATAAAACATATAAAGCAAAGGCTGCAAGTAATTACACACCAGAGATGTTATGAATAGGGTGAAAACTGCAGTTCACCAAACTGTTAGTAAATAAAAACCAGGAGAGGCAAGGCTCAGACCTGACGGCCATCAGCCGGGTACAGTTATAGTCCTTCAGAGCAGTTCAAAGAGTAATTTTAGAGAAGAGAGTGGTGGTTACACAGCATAATGTAGTCATCTATGTAGCCATTGTGTGCCTTCTTTAAGAGGAAAATATTGAAGCAGTTTTCTTTTTTAAGTGAGGTTGCAGATACACCAGTTTAAAAATGAGTTTTATTAATAAACCATGTATGAAAGCTTCTCAAATGTCTCCTAAAACTATTTCGGATGATCATAAATAAACCTGTCTGTTGGCTGTAGAACAAGAGCAACTGAAGGAAGACTGGGTTAGCATCTCCCACACGTTTGGAGCAAAACTTATTGATTTCCGTATTACTGTTTTTGGTCAGTTAACACATACTAATCTAACACGACTATATAAAATGATGCTATGCCAGGTGCTATAAGCTACTAGAAAATAAGCTTCTACAAGTTTAGAATCTAATTGGAAAAGCAAAGCACATTCAGAATAATTGATCTTAGACGAAATGAATCTTATCTTATAAAGTCTAGGAAGCAGTGCCAAAGGGCCAAGGGGAGGACAATGAAAGATGTCAACAGAGTTAGCATCACAGGAAAAGCTTCAAACAGAAGGGATGAGGGTATGTATAAAAAAAAAAAAAAAAAAAAAAACTTCCCTCCAACCCAGACTGTTTTCTACCACATTAAACAATAGCAAGAAAATATAATCCTTTTTGTCAGTCTGACTACATCTCTGTATGTACAAATATACTGTGATACTGTAGTTGAAATCCATTGTAAAATCCTATAGTCGCTCTGGTCATGTATCAACCCTGGCTTGACATTTGGCACCAAACTGAAAGTTCTCATATAGTTTTCTTTTTATTACTATTATTTCAGAGCTGACATATAGGAACCAAGAACAAAATTTATAATTTAGAGCACACTTAGCCTAAAGGCTAGAGAGATGCTATATAGTGCGCACATAGTATCCCCATCTACTGCGCTACCCCGTGAAGCAGGAGCCATGACTGTGGTATTTTTCTATATGAGGAAACAACAAAGAGAGGGCAAGCAACTGGCTTATAATCAAACAGCTATATAATGTTGAAGTTGAGATTTGAAAATAATTCCACTATGAAACCAGTATTACACTATATGTTAATTTAATAGAATTTAAATAAAAATTTGAAAAATAATGGAAGTAATTCCACTAAATGGATATGATGGAGGTGCATTTTACATCTCCCAAAAACGCTGTTATAGATAAGGCAACAGTTCATTCTCACCCAGTGCTTAGCACAGAATCTGGAAAATAGAAAGTGACAATTGTTTGAAGGGCAAACAACTGAACAAATAAAAGGATGAAATCTGTAGCTTTCCCAGTCAGTTCTGTAGCAGCAGATTATGCAGTAGGGTGAAGGCTTCCAGAGAGAACTGTCCAGCAAGAGTTGGGTTAGCAAAATACAAGAGACACACCTGTAGGAAAACAGCGTCGAAGAAAGACTGGCTGTCTCTACCCCAGCAACCCAGATTCTCTTCACGTGTTAGAACAAATGTTTAGCTAGTGCTCAGAGTGAAGCATAGCTTCCATGTACTTCTAGTAACATTTATGAAGGTGATAGGTTTAAAACAAATTAGATTTTAAAACTGAGATTTAACATTTACAGAGCCTCTGTTCCATTTACTATTCTAAAAGCTTTACCTATGATGACTCTTCTCATCCTGGCTCAAATTCTATGTGGGGACATTTAGGTACAGAAAGACAAGGTCTTTTGCCCAAAATTATGCAGCTAAAAGGAAACAGCCTGGATTTAAATACAAGCATTCTGACTCCAGAGTCCACATTTCTGCAATGATATCTTGCTTTCCTTGAATATGAAATGAAAAGAATGCTACAGAACTTGTAATTGGGGGTCTGTGGGGCTCAAATACATTAGCTAAAATGTCCTCTGACCTTGGAATATCAGGGTAATCATTACTGCTGCTTTGTGTAATATTTTACTCCCAAAATATGTGCCTTTGTGTAAATTCCTACTGTGTGACCAAAAAATACTAATTCAGTAGGAGAATTTGGTGATCAAGATGTTGCATGCAGACATCAAGATAAACCCGGTTTCAAATTTGGCTCTGGTGCTTTTTAGCTACGTTTCTTTCAGCAAGTATTTAATCTCTCCCAGCTTCATTTTTTGTATATAAAAGGGGAATTATAATCATACCTACCTTAAAGTTGTAGTGAGGTTATAAAGTTCTCAGTCAAGGATGATTATGCTCTACAGGGCATTTCTATTCTCATAACTGAGTGGGAATAATATTGGCATCTAGTGGATAGAGGGCAAGGATGCTGCTAAATATGACTCAATGCACAGAACAGGCCCCACAACAAAAAAAATCACTCAACATAAAAGGTAAATAAAGCCAAGAATTTGAAAAACCCTGGCCAAATGTAGGTTTGCAATATGCCTGGCATAACATTAATAATCTATAAATGACAGCCTTTTATTGTTGCTTTATTGTATGCACAAAATCTGTGGGATAATTTAGGCCAAATTTTTAAATACCAAAAAGATTTTTATGCTTTCTTTAACCTAGGAGATAAACATGACTTCAAATTATGTAAGTATTGGGTCCTTGTGTGAATTATTTTTTCTCTTTCCCACACAGAGCAAAACTTAATTTTGAATGACATTTAAAGCAGTTTGTAACTTAAACTATCATCCTGGCACTGAGGTCTTGGTGGCTTATTTACAATAAGCCAATTTACAATAGCGACTGGGAACAGTGGAGAACCTTTTAGAAATGAAAAAGAGGCCAATACAAAGATTTGTTTTTCTAGTAGAACCTATTCACTCCTCTTTCTCCATTTGTGAAAGATATTTCTTCAAGAAAACAGTAGAGATCAGATTCCTCTATTTATTTGTCTTACACAATTGTTCTGAGTATGTCTTTCTGGGCCAAAGTTTTGTTTTGTTTTATTTTGTTTTCTGAAAGATCAGTGATGGAAATTGGACTGTTTTCCTGAAATATTTGGAAATATGCCAATCAGGAAATATGGTCCAGAGAACAGGCGGCTCCCACATTCATACAGAAAACAGTTGCAAAATAATGTTAAGTGCTCTGCAGCTAAACAAGTTTACTCTGTCCCCAACACTGTACTAGACATAGAGTAAGCACAACAAACTCTAAACAAAGGTGGCTGCTGTCACAGAGGGTCTCTAAGCCTTCATTTCAGCTTTATATAAATACTTTACTAAGGCACTTTCACATAAGTACAATTTCCAAATTGTTAGCTTCCCTTCTTTCTTTATGCTTTCTGCTGGAAACAAGTTCTTAAAAACCCTGTACTATTAGATACTACTGTAGTCAACTTAGTTTTTAAGTTCACTGTTGGAGCATTTGCTGCGATTGTGTAGAAAGATAACTGATTTTCTGTATATTGATCTTGTGTTTTGCATCCTTGCTGAACTCATTAGTTCTAATTGTGTGTGTGTGTGTGTATGCGTGGTTTCAATAGGATTTTCTATATATGTGATAATATAATCTTCACATATATGTAGTTCTATCTATCTCTTTCCAGTTCAGATGCCATTTATCTAAACTGCAACTAATTTGTCTTACCAAATTGCCCTGGATAGAACCTACAACGCAATGTTGAAGAGAAATATCCAGAGTGGACATTCCTTAAAGAAAAATATACATATGTTACATATTATCCAGCCATGGAAGGAAGGAAGGAAGGAAGGAAGGAAGGAAGGAAGGAAGGAAGGAAGGAAGGAAGGGAGGGAGGATAGATCGATCAATCCTGTCATTTGGAACAACAAGGATGACACTAAAGATCATTATGGTAAATGAAATAGGGCCAGAGAAGGGAAAGCAAAGACTGCATGGTATCATTTGTATGTGGAATCTAAAAAAAAAATAAAAATATAAAAATTAAATTAATTCACAATAACAGAAATGGTGGTTGCCAGGGGCTGGGAGAAATGGGGAGAGGTAGGTAAAAGGGTATACACTTTCAGTTACAAAATGAATAAAGTTTGAGGGCCTAATGCACAGCATGATGACTACAGTAGACAATGATGATACCATATTGTATAACTGAAATTTGCTAAGAAACTAGATCTTAAGTGTTCTCCTGAACACACATATACACACAAAAGGCAAATATATGAGATGACTGATGTGTTAAGGAATGCAACTGTGGGAATCCTTTCACAATTATGTGTATATCAAATCTTCACATTGTATACTTTAAACATACAACTTTATTGTGAATTATACTTCAATAAAGCTAAAAATTATAGTGAGCATCCTTGATAGTTCCTTTACTTGGGGAAAGAGCATTCAGTCTTTCACCATTAAGTATGATCTCAGCTGTGGGTTTCTCCCACAGCTTTTTATCATGAAGACCTTTCCCTTCTAGTTTCCCTTCTAGTTTGTCATTAGTCTTTTGGTTTGTTTTTAGGGGTTTCTTCCTCGTTGTTTCTGCTGGTTGTTTTAGTTTGGTGGTTTGCTTAAATTATCAATGGAGAAATATTTTGTAAAATGCTTTTTTTAATCTATTGAGATGATCATATGGTTTGTATACTTTTGTCTCTTTTTTAATTTACTAATATGGTGAACTGAAATTATTTATTTCCAAACGTTAAACCAACAGTGTATTCTGAATTCTGGTTACTGGTCATGTAGTACCATTTCTATATATTGTTGAATAATGTTGGTCAGAATTTTGTTTAGTATTTTTACATCTATAAGAAGCATTGCTCTATATAGTTTTATTTAAATTACTTTGTCTAACTTTGATATCAGTATAGTAAAAAAAGGCAGATGTTAACAAGCGTTGGTAAAGATTTGGAAGGAAATTGGAGCCCTCATAAATTGCTGATTAGGATATAAAATGATACAGCTGGTTTGAAAAATCATCTGTCAGATTTTCAAAATATTTAAATATAGAGTTATGTATGACCCAACAATTCCACACTTAGGTATGTGCTCAAGATACTGAAAACAAATGTTCACAAAAAAATTGGTTGAATAATATTTATAGTAGCTTTATTCATAACCATCAAAATATGGAAACAATCCAAATATCTATCAACTGATGAATAAATAAAATGTGTGCATTCATACAGCTGAATATTATTTAGCTACTAAAATAAATAAATAAAGCACTTAATAGATGCCACTACATTAGGACACTATGTAAAGTGAATGAAACCAGACAGAAAGTCCACATTTTGTATAATTTCATTATATTAAATGTCCTAGATAGGCAAATCCATATAGTAAAGAAGTAAATCAATTGTTCCTAAGGGCTTGGGTTGGGGGAAGAATAGGAGTGATCACTAATATGTATAGGTTTCTTTTTGAGTGACAAATTTCTTTTTGGAATTAGATAGTAGTGACAGTTGCACAATCTTGAGAATATGCTAAAATCAACTAAATTGTTCACTTTAGAAGTGCATTTTATGGTATGTGAATTATAACTCAATTTAAGAAGTTGAACATGCATATGTGTATGCATATATGTATGTGTGTGTATATATAAATACAGATATATATATACACACATATATACCCATCACTGATTTTAACACATATATTAATGGATTATTTTCAAGAAGCATGATATTCAAAACTGAAAGTAACATTGCCTGGTAGCTCATGCTAGCATCTAGTTTTAGCAAATGGAAACTTGAGGCCTAGAGAAATTAAATTGCCAAAATCACATAGCTAATTACATAGAATTTTGTTTAAAAAATACTTATGGTCCTGTATTACTTCCAGAACTATTTTCTTACATATAAAAATTCTCCAATGTTGAAGGTATTAAAAAATAAAATAAAATAATAAAATCCTAAAGCAGCTACTTTTTTGACTCTTTGTTTTACAAACAATTTTTTTTATGTCAGTCTATTTTTCTCAAGTTGTAACAAATGTTCTTTTTGGTAGAATTTAATATTAAGAATATTAACAAATCTATTATCACTCTCAAGGTGACTTACATTGAAAAATCCTCAGTGGATAAAATCAATGTTACCCCTTTATCTTTCAGATGAGAAGTAAACAATAAATATCAAGAATTTGTTTCCACAAGGGCGCCTGGGTGGCTCAGTACATTAAGCATCTGCCTTTGGCTCAGGTCCTGATCCCTGGGTTCTGGGATGGAGTCCCACATCCAGAGCCAGCTTCTTCCTCTCCCACTGCCTCTGACTGCTGCTCCCCCTACTTGTAAGCCTGTGGCTCTCTCTCTCCCTCCTGTGCATGTGTACTCTCTCACGCGCATGAGCTCCCTCTCTCCAATAAATAAATAATCTTTAAAAAAAAGAATTTGTTTCCATAAAAAATTAGTCCAAAAGGGAACATCAGATCTGCCCTCCACAAGGCACTAATTTTTCATTTCAGATGTAGACAGAAGCTATTTAAAGGATTTAAGGATTTTTTTTCCAAACTTGTTCCCTTCTTCCTTCCTATTCCTTACTTTTTCCTCCCTCCCTCCTTCTTCCTTCCTTCCTTTCTTTTCTAATTTTCAATCTGACTTTCTAAAGCAGTCATTTCTTCTTGGGATAAACACAATGGGAATGCACTCAGCATTTATATGAAACTTGCAGTCTCATTTTGAACAAAATAATTAACCCTTAAAAAGAGGAACTGCAGAAAATAAATTTTAAGAAGACCCCTAAGCTAGTGAAGTTAGTGCACAAAACGACACAAATATAAAATCTGAAAGATAGGAAGTATATATGGCACCAGTGGAAGGACCAGACAAATCTCTGAATTTCTAGGCTTTGCTCACTTTCAGGATTAATCTGTAGCTTCTGGGACATGAACTTGAGTTATCCTAATCAAGGAGAGAGGCCACAGGATATTTGTACTTTGCATCTGGATCCATATCAAGAGACTGCTAGAGCTCTTCTACAGAGTGTATGTTCAAGGCAATTTCTAAAAACAGTACACTATTTACTCTCCATAGAGATACACTAACTTGGTTTCACTTCTTTTATCAGGTACTTAAAAAATAATCAGGACTAAAGCTTTTGTAGTCTCTTAAATTGACAGAGAAATGATTGTTTGAATGATTATATTTGGATTATTCCATCTTAATCTCAGAAATTCAGCTGATTTTTTTCTCCTTTAAACTTTGCTATATTGGGGGAAAATGTATTATTTTATTTCTGTTCTGAAAGTCCAGAGGTGGATGCAGACCAAGGAAATAGAATCCTGCCCTAATTTGACATACTCTGGCTTGTTCTGGAAAGAAACAGGCGCTTAAAATCATGTTGGTCCCAAGTATGCATTACCCGCATAAGGTCAAATGAATAAACTGAACTGACTGGACTGTATGGTTATGACAGTCTCATACTGTAGTTTGAGAATTCTCAGTGAATTTTATTTGCCATAGTTTGTTTTATAGGGAAAATAAATATTTGTTTAAATTCTAAAGAGAGGCAGCCCAGGTGGGTCACCAGTTTAGCGCCGCCTTCAGCCTAGGGCATGATACTGGAGACCGGGGATTGAGTCCCGCATCGGGCTCTCTGCATGGAGCCTGCTTCTCCCTCTGCCTGTGTCTCTGCCTCTGTGTGTGTGTGTGTGTGTTTGTGTCATGAATAAACAAATAAAATCTTAAAAAAGTAAATAAAAATAAATTCTAAAGAGAAACAGGAAAAAGGCAACACAAAATAATGAATTTTTAAAAAATATGGTATACCATGGGTTTCTAATCATTAAGAATGGTAGATACTATTTCTAAAACACTTCATGTTGATTCACAAGACAAGATTCCTTCTTACTTGTTGTTCCTACAATCCAGTTTTGTAAATCCAGGATTTTTTGAGTGAGTTAGGTCTTACTATGTCCAATAGCCACATTGTGACATGATTTTGCATTTATATACACAGCCAAATATTTGTTTTAAATTACCAAAATGTGTATTTGTAGACAACTGTAAAAATTTCTTTCCAAAAGTGGAATAATTTATGCTTAAACATATTTTAAGAATATAAAACAGATTTTATCTCTTGCAAATGTAATTTCAAGTATGTTAGAAGGCTAGATTTAGATGTTTAACCAAAACAATAAAAACAATAAGAGTGAACACAAAACCCAACCACAGTGTGTATTTCCAAGGAATTTCCCATTTTCTATTGAGCTTGCACAAATTAACTTGTATCTTAAAAGTCAAAATATGATATATAAATATATATGTTATATAATATATAATGTATATAACATATAATATATTGTAATATATAATAATATAAACATATATCTCTTTTAATGCTGAAATCAGTCCCATTGTTATTATTTTCAGGTAAGTAGTGCATAACTAACTTAAGTTTTCATAAAAATTATATAACATATTTGGGACAAATGAGCATGTATATTTCAACTGCTCAGTTTTACAGATATGCTGATATGGAGATACGACCTTCAGAAATTGTATGTCCACTGACAGAACTATAACTATTACTTCATATCAATTATATATGTTTCTCTCATGATCCGGTGAAGTGGCTCAAAGATATATCATAGTGGCCTTTTTACCAATGAGAAAACTGTATCCTAAAAGAGTAGTACACTAAAGGATTAAAGTTCAGTTCTAGATTCCAAGTTTTTTTCTATACACCATCATGGAAATGACATGCAAAGAAGTGTAAGCTATTTAGTACATTACAAAAGCATTCTTAGGACAGAAGCAGTACACAGTGGTTTCAAAATGTGTGACTCCAAATAAATTTTCCTTTTCTCTACACTGACTCTCTGGACATCTTTCCAACATTCTATAAAGTTAAAACAGAGTAGAAATATGATTAGATGACAGCAAAGCACTATAATTTTGTGAAGAGAAACTACTTTTCAAGTATGCTGTTTTTTTAAATGATAAAAAAGAATCCCATTTGGCCATTACAACGTTTTTTTGTTATATTCATTTATTTCCTTCCTTTTATCATAACATAACAAATTAAGCACAATCTTTTGAAATTTGGTGCCTTCCTATTTTTCCAGAATACCATCCTTCCCTGCAGGGTGTCATTTCCGGAACCATAGTCATACTTCCTCTGTAAGATAAGAAGCCTTGTATAGATTTCCAAAACCTAAATAGATTTTATTATCATTGCATTGCCCAAGATTAGAATGAATCTTTCTAAATGGCAGCAATAAACCTGTATGTTCCTTTAGAATAATACTTTTTTTTGACCAAAAGAACCCTAGACAAAATACAAATAATGATTCTGTGAAACTCTCAACTGTTTCCATTTGCCAGAATGTATTCCAAACATATGCAGGGGCGTGTGCCATAAAATATGTTTAATAAATAATGATAATTACCATAACTTGTACGTTTAATCTATGCCAACCTATTTACATATACTGTTTTACTGAAATCTTACAATAATTCTAAGCTATAAACCCATCTCTTCCCTACCAACTCAATTAAAAAAAAAAAAGGCAGATAAAGCTAAGAGAGGATAAATAACTTTTCTAAGTCACATACCTAGATAGACACTGAGTTTGAGCCATGGTTTGCCCACCACCAAATCATATGCACATAGGATATAAAGTTTCCATTCCTGGAAGAGTACCTTGGCTCAGCTTTTCAGCTCCAAGTTACACCATGGAGAATCTCTTCCTGTCTGATAGGCGAGGCACAAACCAACATACACAACAGACTTGTCCTGATTAAATACAAGTCCCTAGTTGTTAATAGTCTTTCTATAGATATTAAGTCAGAAGTGAATAGAGTGTCATAATGACTTTGCATTTCTGTACAAAAATCACTTCCTTATGATGGATGCTCTTCCTTTTTAATGCCTTTATAATTGCAGCCTCTGTTGGTTTTTCAGAACTCACAACAATCCTGCCATACAAGCAGCCTTCCCACTTATCCCCTCCCTCATCCCATCTACACCCTTAAGAACTTTCACATTTATCTTTACAAATCGTATCAGGTTCCAACTTTCTTTCCCAAAGATTCATTCTGACCCTAAGGCATTGCCTAGTCTCTGTGTGTTGATCTATCCTATCTGCCTATTATTCCTCAATATTGGTTTAACTGGTAATTATTTTTTAGGCATACATTTTTACTCTTAATTTTGGCTAGTCATGGAAATTCATATCTTCTCAAACTAATATGAGGATTTCAATGTAAATGTAGATTTCAATATTTGTATCTTGTTAAAATGTAGATTATTTTTCAGTAGGTATGGATTGGATCTAAGATTCTACATTTCTAACAAAATCTCAGGCAATGATGATGCTTCTGGTCCCTGGACAACACTTTAAGGAATAAATACTGAACCACTACAATAGAAAGTAATTATAGATAAGATGGACTCATCATTTGTTTTAAATAAGTCTTCCATGATCTAATTCTTATAGTCACTGGCTTCAAAGAAAAGAGATGCTAAGAAAAACTACACACTTTCATACACGCACACATATAAGGAATATTTAAGTTCTGAAAAGAGAAAAAGAAAAGATATAATATGATCAACTGGGATTCAGCTGTATCATTGGAGACAATTTATGTAACACACTCAATCAGACCACACATTTTGCCCAATGATTCAGTCACTAAAGTTGGTGTCTACTTGAGGATAAATAGCCCAGAATGGTTATCCGATCTCTGGGCATATGCGGTGTTGAACCAGGCCCAAAAAACGGGGATTTTTATTAATCTTTTCCTCAGAAGCAAAAGATAATTTTACATACATAAAGATGAACATACCTTCCCGGGAACAGGGTTTACTCCTGTATATACTATCTGTCACAGTTGAATATTTACAAGATTTTCTACAAGTTATCAATTATAGCTGATGACAATTTCTAGAGTAGGCTGGCTGGCTAAAAATAAAATAGAAATTAAATTAAAAAAAACTGAAGACAATGTATAAAATGTAAAGCATAATGTAGAACAAAGTGGCATTTGCCCTGAAAGTACTTTTCTAGCATACGAAGTGATTCTGAAACTACTAATGACTACTTCCCAGGTTAACAAAATACTCTCATCTTCACTTACATACGAGTGTCTCATACTTACATAAAATAACAAATGGAATATAGATGTATCCTTCATCTCCATCTCTGTTCTGTTCCACATTTGGGATGTGCCCATAGTTCATATTAACAAAAGGCTCATCTTCCTTTACTTGTAGTTCCTTCTATCACTGTTTTCCATATCTGCTTTCCAATTAAAATTCTGATTATCTTCTTGAGTCTCTCCTGAGGCCACCGTTTCTTTTTTAGTAGTTGCTAGGTGAGCTGTATGCTGGTACTTTAAAACACCAGGACTATCCAATGATGGAGAATCTTCCAGTATGCACTGTGGAGATTTAAGTGTGGTCTCTACACATCATAGCTTCTACATTTTTAAGTCTTCTCTCTATATCCACAAACCCAAGAAAACTCAGTGCTTGCCTCCTTTTATTTCACAAGATAACTGTGTTCAAGATCTGGAACCCACACTACAAGCCTCACAGCTTTTGCCATAGTTTGCCTAATGTCTGCTTTCTTGTGTTGATGGTGACTTCATCATTACTTTTTCCTCAGAAACTATATTTTTGCTATAAATGTTGTCTCCAGTTTTTTTCACATTTCTATGAATGCTATAAAAACAATTTAAGCCTCTTCAAGAAATCAAGTATACCAGTTAGTATGTTAAGCTTTTGCCCCCAGATGATCTCAATTTTCCAAACCACAGGTAAAGACTTCCTAAGATTTTGTTCAGTCAACCAGTAAGTATTGAATGTGTTGCATATACCCAGCCCTACAGAAGGAGGGGAAACATAGCCAAGATGATCAGAAATGTACAAAGATAGCTTAATCCTGGTATCTGGAATTACAGAATATCTCCCTAAAATGGGTTATATGAATAATTATTTTACAACAGATATTCCTCCAAGAAACAGAAAAGAAACTGTATTCCCTTCACATTAAGGGTATAAAGTATGTGGCCTCAATTGTACACTAAATTGACCCTTTTTCTTCTTTATTCCAACTAGGAATTGCCTCATTAATCTGTCCATTGTTATTTCACTATAGTTGTTGGGATGCTGTGTCCGTTAAGATTGTTCTAATGCTGAGGCACCTGGGTGGCTCAGGTAGTTGAGTGTCTGATTCTTGGTTTCTACTCAGGTCATGATCTCAGGGTCTTAAGATCAAGCCCTGTATTGGGCTCTACACTCAGCATGGAGTCTGCTTGAGATTCTCTCTCTCCCTCTGCCCCTTCCTTTCATTCTTTCTCTCCCTCCACCTTCAAATAAACAAATAAATCTTTTAAAACAGATTGCTCAGAGATTAAAGAAAACAATAGATCAATCCTGGTAAGTTTGAAGGAGAATAGCTATATGCTTCCTTGCCATCTTCCTTCTTGCCTGCCTTCCTTCTCTGTTTGTCTTTCTTCTCTTTCTTTCTCTTCCCTTCTTTCCTTCCTTCCTTTGATCTCCTAAAAACATCCTACAGTAGTGAAGTGGAAAAAATAAAAGAAAAATATAATGTAATTCCTCTAATACATCTTTATTATAAAGCATTTACCCCTTACTAATTTATAGTTTTCCTTAACTGATGGATTTAGAAGTATAGAAGTTTGAACTATGTGCTTACAAATATGTGACACAGGACATTCTTTAGTGATCATTACTAACATGGATGCTGCCAGTATGCTGAAATGGGAGATACACAGGACTTCTCATTTATGGTTAAGAAGGTAAGGATAAGCACTGGGTGTTATACTATATGTTGGCAAATCGAACTTCAATAATAATAATAGAAAAAAAGATAAGACACGATGTTTTTTTTTTTTTTTTTTTTTCTTTTTTCCCCAAGTATATAAAGTAGCAGAGAGACTGACTGATGGAGACCTTACCTTTAAGCACACACCTCTACTCTGGTAATGAAGAATTTTGTCTTTCCAAGCAAAGTCAGTGTTTGAATAAATCACTTTATTCTATTTATTGAACAGCTCTGCAAGCAACCACCTCTTTCTGTTCATCATACACAATACCTAGCAAATAGTCAACAATACATATTTGTTTAATGAATTATGGTATCCTTGCACCAGGCATCATTCCAATTTAATTTGAACTCAAATAATACTGGACCAAATATATTTTCTCTTGATGAAAAATAGAGTAATATTCTAATCAGCACTTAACTTTTTGCCTACCATGCAGAAGAATGGGGAATGAAAGTATTAAAATCCTGTCGTGGTATTTAGTCAAAAATCATTGAAAAATCTTTGTCATCTGACTTATTGATACATTTGAAAAAGGTCCATCAGTAGAAGGTTCAGACCATGCAAACGAAAAACTTCTATGTTATTAATCATTTCAAATTTTGTGCCATCCCAAATCCCATGTTTAGAATAAGAGCCAAGCAGTATTTTATTTTAAGCATTGGGAAAGTTGTGGCCATCTTTAAGATGAATGCATATGATTCAGATAACCACTAAATCAATAATATAGTCCCCAGGGCTTTTTGTTATTCTGCTATAGCATATAGAATATGCATTCTGTCCCTTCTCTCCTTGAAGACAGAGAACACAAAAATTAGTATGGCTTCTCAGTTAAAGGATACAATCTTTTCTTTCCCTGCAAATGTGTCCCTTAAAAAAACCTGAATTATAAATATCCAAATGTATGAAATAGTTGTGATCAGTTTGTCTCCAAAATGATTTCGCATGTTATAAAAGAAGTCACCATGATTTTTTAAACTCATTTAGGTATCATTCATTTTACATGATTTTGACTGGCAACTTTTCATTTACATCCAATTTTCTTTAGAGATTATCACATGGTAGATATTCAGAAATACTTTATTTCAGGTGATTTTTTAACTTTAGTTACATTCTCATATAAAAATATTGTTATATAATCAGATTTTAAATCTGATCAGATTCCAATTTCCATTAAGTCACTCCTGAGAACAGGTCCTATTGATGGTTCTGTGAAAGCTCAATATTCTTTTTAACTTATGAAAGTTAAAGACAGAAAATATGTAACAAAAAAAAAGAAAATATGTAACATTCTGGAGTTTTTGTTGAGCCCAGGTAAATGCATTCAAATAATGAAATAATAAATATACAATATCCAGTTTTAAATTTTATTTTAAGAGCTGAATAAACATTAAATATACTTCTCATTAAACTAAGAATCCATTATCAAGTCAATTAAGGAAGAGAACTATACAACTTTCAAAGCCATCCTACTCTCTCAAAAAATTATGCAACATCATAATATACAATCACAATTTAAAACACATATACATTATACATACATATATGCATACACGTGACTGTATATACTATATATGTGCATCTGTGTATGCGAATGTATGATATCTATGTATATTTATATACATACGTGAAATATAACTATTTGAAATAATTTTTATCTTAAGGTGACTTCAAGCTGTTGAACACAAATGTTTTTATTTCACTGAAAGAGTAGCTCTTGGGTCTACATGAATGGAAAATATTAGCTATGTGAATACTTTGAAAAGTAATGCATTATCATAAACTAGAGATTATCATGTTTACTGATCATTTACCCAGGTTTCTATCAAACTTGGCAGAAAAAATTCTTTGAGAGCATTTTGCATGATAACCAATTACTTCTTCATTGTGATAAAGTTCAAACTGATGTTTTTAATTGTTTTACATTATTAAATATATCAAAAGTGACTTACCATGATTACCTAATGGTCCAGATTACATTTATTTTTACTTGAATAAGTTTTGCTTTCTCCATGATTTTACAGAACTTGTAAAATCCTTTATAGATTTTTTGATGCCATGAAGATATTTTGCTAGATAAAACCCATAGTTTCAATACTAACAAGAAATTAGTAGAGCTTAAACATTTTACACATGGATAAATGCACTAAGATAGCCAAAGAAAACAAATTTGTTGTTTTTTTTTTTTTTAAGGAAAACCTTAATATTTTCTTAAGAACAAAATTTTCTAATTAAACTGGACTTCAGTATCCATACTAGTTTTAGCCTTTTGACACACCAAGTTTTAGTTTTATGTATTTATATCGAGCTTTCCATATAAAATCAGTGAAAGGCCTACCATTACTTTTACATATCATGTTGTCTTCTCTTTCATAGAATTTTGTCTTTCAATTCTTAAAAGTTACAACTTCTACTAAAAATTGGAGACTTTCACAACACAAGAGATGTATTACAGCATCATCAGTTTTTGTGTATTTTTCCTCAATAGTAATAAAAGAAAACTTCCCTGTGTTTTTCTTAATTTTTTCAGTTAGTCCAGTTATTTTGAACACTTTCTATCCAGCAGTCCAGTATTTTTTTTAAATTAACATTGCACTTCACATTCCTGAATCTGTAACTACCTATGCATCTTATTCATGCAGAAGAGAGTAACATGTATGTATGATCCTTTGCTGTTATGAAATGTCAGGTGCTGGAAATTCTTAACAGAGGTGCCTACAAGCCAATTAAATCTTCTAGATGGCGCCATCTCAGCTTTCCTCCCAGTCCCAATAGAGATTTAAAAAAAACAAAAACAAAAAGAAAACCCAACCAAACAAAAAAATAACATCTACAATTAATAGCACTCCCGCAGCCTGTAGGTCTAGCCTGTTCCTTTAGTTTCCCCCTGACAATAATGGAGGGCCTTATTATTTTGTTTCCCCTAGGCATTTATTAGGCATGATGAGGAAAAGGTTATATCTTCTCTGGAAAAGTGCACAATCTTCAACTCTCTTCCAAATGCAGACGCATTAATGGGCATTACATTAGAAAGGCATGCTACCTATTATGTTACTTCTTCCCAATTAGAAACTCTATTTTAATGTGACTGCCAAAAATTTAGTGCCTATCATTTGACAAGATTGAGAGTAGGATTTGCTAAACATTAGTTAATAGAAAATGTGAGGCAAATGTTGCATGAGTAGACTGACTGCCAGCGGGTAGAAATGAATGGATGATAATGGAAATTAATGGAAAAGGGAAATCTACTTTGATTTCTTTGGAAATTGTACTATAATGTTATGCACACTGGTAAATCAAACTTCTTTCTATTGTTTAAAAAGTGAAAAATATGGTATTTTGATGTAATAGGATAATACATTTTTAAAAAATCATATATCTGCATTAGCTACTGCTCTGTTGGATATATTCAAACTATATTGTTTTGCTCCGGTAAAATCATCTTTTATGGTGCTTAGCATTTAAACAAATCAAATTGTCAACAACTAAGAAAAAGCTGTAAAGGTGTCATCCTCAAATTTATCGTTTTAAACAATAAAAAATGTTTTAAATAAATAAATCAGTTTACTACAACATATATTTTTAAAATTTTCCTCCATTTTAATCTCACTTTGGGTTCAGGACTTTCGTTAACACTAATCCGGACACATAACTTAGATCTCATATAATCAATGGAAACATAAGGCACATACATCTGAACTTAGAAGATAATAGAGATTTATAGACTCATGATATTTGACAATTATATTTATTTAACACAAACACATCCAAAATGAATTTCAATCTTTATGTGTTTTCTCTAACATTTTCCTTTAAGAAAATTAATTAAATCTGTCATTTCATCTGAATGCTATGATCACTTTTAGCTACTTAAATCCATCCTGCACACTATCCAGGTAAATTCTAAATGTAGTATTTCTTATTTAAAAATATGGCGTCAGCCAATCATTTTAAAAGAGCACATCTGCTGATGATGCTCTGGAAAACTAGAAGAGGTTCACTAATCATGAAGAGCCCAAAATGCACAAAGGAAATGTTCATTTATAGAGCTGTTATGATTTCAAACCAAGAAATTATTTACCCAAACTAAGTACTAAGTGATAAAAGAACATGAAGGACTGAAATGGAGAAGGCTCATTCTCCTTCCCATATTGCCATTAAAGGGGTTGATGTTGGTAAATCATCTCACTCTCAGAGCTTGTTTCTTCTTCAGCAAAACAAAGTAACTTGCATCGTTTCTCTGGTATTTTCTAGCTCTAGAAATTTGATGAGCCCATATTATTGCAGTTGGCTTTTCTGCTCATTTATCTCACAGTAGGCTAAAATTATGGGATGAAAATATCAAAAGCTAAACTTAGCATGGTGATAATAGCAATGCATGGAGTTCATGAGTAATGGTTACACCTCTCAATGAAATAATTAAGAAACTCCCTGGGGGACAACTTCCTAACCCAGGAAACTGAGTAACGGAGTTTAAAAAGAGGGATTAAGGTTACTGATTTAAAATTAAAATAATACTACTAATAAACCCTTCTGAATAAGTGAACAGAAAGTTATTCAAAGAATGATGACAACATTTTTCAGAAAGTCTGGCCCTACCATTCTCTTTGACTAACTCCTGCACAAAGGTCTCTATGCATCTTCTTTCCATTCCTGTTTGTGTCTTATATGTGACACAGTCAAGAGAGTGTCATCCACATTTCAAAGTTTTATAATAACTATGTCTGCATTGATTCAATTTTCAATTGTTATGCTCAGTGCCAATACTGAAATTTTTATTCATCTTTTCACTCTTCTCAAATGTCCTATACCATGTCCACTCACTCCATCTGAATCATTTATCATTGAGAAAATGGAAGTGTCTTATCTTTTGATCACCAACTGTACCAGCCGGTCCCCACTTGCACTCCAAGCTCTCTGTGGATAAATTTGTTTTTCACCCATCAGAGGTCAAGGCTAACATCTGGTGGTGACTTGGATCCCATCTCCTTTCTCTTACTCAAATATTTTCCTCAGAGATGATAAAACTATGTATTTGAATCACAAAGTCTTCCTTTTTTACTAGATCATTCCCAACATTCAGAAATAGAGTTTATTTTCTAATTAAAAAGAAGAAACTACTGCGAACTCAAATTCCCTTAGCATGGTCCATTTCTTTGTTTTTCACAGAAAATCTTCTATAGTTCCTTTCCCTTTCTTTTTCTAATCCACCTCCCAATGTGCTCCAGTTGGATTTTATCTTAATTACTTCACTAATTCTCTTTTTAAAATATTCCAATAACTTCCATTTTGCCAACTCCATTGTTTATTTATTTGTTCTTTGTTGTATCATATCACTCTTTTGCTTAGAATTTGTCAAATAATTGACACTGCAGTCAGAATAGTATGCAAACACCTTATCCTGGTCAATATTTCTACTTCTATTCCAGTTTTATTTCTTTACTCTCTCTTCTCACTTCCCGCTTTAGTTCAGTCCAGCTCCCAAAAATATCCCAAACCCTTCCCCACCTTAGCCTCTCTGCACTGCATGCCCCCTCTGGTGAAATGCTCTTCTTCCTGAAATGCACATGGCTGCCTTTTACTTGGCTTTCAAATATCCCATTCTCACAGAATCTTGTAGACCACCCATTGCAAGTCCCCACCCAGTCACTCATATATACAGTTCTAATTTTTTGCAGAGCACATACCATTAATTAATATTATAATGACTCATTGATTCTTACTTATTCTCAAAAATATGAGACCCAAATGAGAAGAAATATTACTAACTTTTTTTTGCTTCTACAACTCCCTATTAGAAGAGGCTGACTTTATTTTTCTTATTTTTTACCTACTTTTAAAATTTTTTTAGAGAAAGAAAGAAAGCAAGGGGTGGAGCAGGGAGAGAGAGAGAATCTTAAGCAGGCTCGATACCCAGTATGGTGACAGACATGGGGATCAATATTACAACCTGAGCCCATATCAAGAGTCAGATGCTTAACCTACTGAGCTACTACCCAGGTGCCCCAGAAGAGGCTGAACTCCCATTAAGAGTGTTGAAATAATTATAAACTCTCTTAATGATTTTACCCAGCTATTATTTAGTAATTAATACTAAATTAGTTATTAAACTAATATAATGATAGTAATTAATCAATGGTTCTTAGCAAGTTTTAATAACTTTCAGGAAAGAATATAATGCTTCAACAATAGAGCTCTTGTTCCATGAATCTAAAATGAAGAATTTAACCAAATTATTTATTTAAGATTTTATTTATCTATTCATGAGAGACAGACAGAAAGAGAGAGAGGCAGAGACACAGGCAGAGGGAGAAGCAGGCTCCATACAGGGAGCCGGACATAAGACTAAATCCTGGGTCTCCAGGATCACGCCCTGGCCCTGAGCCTAAAGCAGACGCTTAACCACTGAGCCACCCAGGCATCCATAACCAAATTATCTTTGTTTCCTGAAATTGTTTCTTCTGAGCTTTGCTTTTATCATTATTGATAGTATTTCTCCCAATATAGGGTAATTTATTTAAAAATCACAACTCTTTTTGGGAATTTTTTATTATGTAATAAAAATTGGTCATAAAATTGCTGCCCTAACCAAGACTTATGTTGAGAAAACAGGGTCTACAGATCTCAATTTTATATTGTATTTGAAAAAAACTAGTATTTTATTGCTCAAAATAAAACTGAAAAACAGTATCAACTATTTTATCTCAGTATCTGCCTCCAATGTTAATGCATAATAGACAGCTAATAAATGTCTGTGAAATGAGTAACAGCCGTAATGCCTGTTATCATCAAGTGAATAACATTTAAAGATTTAGATATCTAAGTTCTTAAAAATAAATATTTTAGGGAGTGAATAAATGTTTTTTGAAAAACACTTCACTTTTCCTCTTTATATTCTTATGTATCTTAAACTTTCTGACAGTTGCACCTGATCAAAATATACACTCAGTTTATATGCATACACACACATGCACTTTTGAGAACGGGCCTGGAATCCTTATAATGGTCTACATTATATGGTTAATGTTTAAAATTTAACATTAAATGGTTAATGCTTAAATTTTTTTTTTTTAAATTTCCTTCTCAAGATAATATAGACTTACTAATTTATGGAAGAATTGTTTCTCTTTTAACTTTTAATGATAGTGTTCATGCCACCTGACCAGTGCTAGAACAGACCCACTGATTGAAATCATAATCATGGGCATTTTATTTTCCAAAAGAAAATGTTAATATCCCTCACTTCATTCATTGGGGATTTCAGTAGGAGAGAAGATATGCTGGAGACTCAAAATATCCTTATTTAATTGTAAACCACCGAGTTTCTAATAACTTATGTTGCTAATAATTTTTGGAACAACTTATTAGAAGTCTCACCAAGGATTTTGTTAAAAACCTAAACTGGAATCAAAATAATGTGTATTTTTGTGTGCTTCATTTGGAAAGGCCAATACTTTTTTTTTTTTCCTCAAACGATCTATGTTGCTAATGAAAGAAGTGATTAGTTTATAAAAACATATCAATACTATTGCTTTCTTTTGGCCTGAAATATGCTCTATTGTGATTTTGATTTACCTTTATTTCATGGCAGTCACCAATCTAAACTCCGCCTTTGTGGGAATTAGAAAATAAGCCATCTTCACATAGAGACACAGGGCCTTTGAGGCAAGACTTCATGAGCTGAGTACCAGCTACAAGTCAACTCCCATTGGCCTTTGCTGCTAAATGCCCTTCTGCAGGGAACAAGCTGAGCAAGGGCACATGCTATCCCCGTCCTCTGGATATACATCCTCTTTCACAAGGACAGTCCATAACAGCTGCTTTGGTCATGTCCTATCTCCCCCTTAAAATTAGAATAAAACTGGGATCCCTGGGTGGCGCAGCGGTTTAGCGCCTGCCTTTGGCCCAGGGCGCGATCCTGGAGACCCGGGATCGAATCCCACGTCAGGCTCCCGGTGCATGGAGCCTGCTTCTCCCTCTGCCTGTGTCTCTGCCTCTCTCTCTCTCTCTGTGATTATCATAAATAAATAAAAATTAAAAAAAAATTAGAATAAAACTAACCACGACCCCCCCATTGGGGGATCCTTAGCACAGATCTGACTATAGATGAAACAAGGAGTAGGGACCTGATCCAAATGCATTTCATCTAGAAGCTGCCTGGAAACCCTAAAGGTAGCCAGGGATGTGGCAGTCTGCAATAATTATTATCTAAACTAGTTAGACTGGCTACCTCAAAAACAGTGGCAAATAACTGGCAAGAGCAAATGTCCAAGGAGGTACAGAGATACACATGAACTATCCTGCACAATTCTTCAAAGGGAAGCCAGTCCTCCAAGGGCTAACGATTTTTTTTATTATAATCCCTATGTAATTCCCATTTGTCTTTGAATTTAATCACAGCCGATTCACCCACTAAAAACCCAGTCTTCCTCACACTTGCTATCATCTGCTTTAGGAATAGCTTCTTTAAGTTCAACATTTCTTGTTTCTTTAATCACTAAGAATATGTCAAAACTTTATAGTTCCTACATCATTTTGCCTGCTAGACTCTCAACACTTCCCAGAGTTCCTGTTAAAGATAATACTAAGAAAAGGCAGAATTTAATACACTAACACAAAGTAGAGCAGAACTATCACCTCATTTAACGTTTCTTTGAGTTCTGCTAATGCAGCAAAATAAGTCCACAAGAATTTTCACTTAAGCTATGATTATAAACAGTGGTGCTATCTTTGGTGATTTATGAGACTTCTGAAGTTCTCCAAATATCCTCGGGGTATCTTAAGAAACAATATCTTTATTCATTTCTGAAGGGGTAGAACGTTTTAGTTTAATGAAATCTTTGTTTACCACAGAATTTTTATAACGTTACCTTCCTTGTGGGTCATTTTTCTCAGCCATTATTAGTGGGTTTCAAGGGGAAAAACATATTTATTGAAGCTCTCTGGTTATTCATATTGAACAAATCAATTAACATATTAATTGAGCCCTGTATACTCAAAATTACAGCATGCAATGTGAGAGTACAGAAATAACAAAAGGTCCTTGCACTCATGAGATAATCCTTCTGGAGTAGAGAGATACTAGCATTCATCAGATGATTTGCAGATGACTGAACAGCCTGAAAAGTGCCCTCTACTCTGAGTGACCCAGGCTATCCAAACAGAAGGAAATGAGGAAGAGTCATGCAAAACTCTCTAAGCGAAGATCACTAGATTATTCAAATTGCCATTTTTCTCATGAGGTGAATACATTTTGACTATTTCAATAAAAGTTGTGATGAATAATAAGCACTTTTTGTACAAAATGCCAGACAAGGGACAGGAAATGAGCTTCTATTCCATATTATTCTCATTTTGACCATGATTCACTCACATCTATAAGATACATGCCTAACAGATCTTTAGGCTTGAAAAGCAAAAAGAGACCAGTACCTGGGGATTGTGCTTTTCAAGCTTACACAGCAGGATAGGAAGAAAAGAGGTCAGGATTTGTGCTAAAGGAACTGCAAAGAATAACATATTTGTCAGAATATGAGACATAGCTATATTTAAGAAAAGTTGACCTAAAATTGCTGACCATCTTATTGTCTGATAGTGGAGCTTTTGCTTCACTCTAGGCACTCAGGCTTTTATTCTCCTCACATACATTCAAGAGTCCTTCCTTTTTTGAACAAGCTGGCTCTTCGCATTTATGGCATTTCCTAAATCAGTCCCTCCGTGTCATGCCTGTGTAACTACTCTCCCCAATTCTATTTTTTCCACCTAAAATCTAACCTTCATCCTTATGCTGAATAAATTGATCATAAATGTAACTTTAAAAGATAATTTTCAAATTTGCAAAACTAAAATTCTTAATAAAATATTTGCATTATGAAAAAATACACACATGATCACATATAGACACACAAATTAAAATTCATAAAATTGTATCCTTCAGATCTACAATGCATTCATATTTGCCATTTCTTTTCATTCTATTTAATTTTATTTAACTCCAGTCCGCAAATACTATTCATAAGCCACTGAATTAATTTCATGATCCTCTAACGTATTAGTTCCTAAAATGTGGTCCAGGGACCCCAAGATGATTTCAAGAGATCCATGAGGTCAACATTATTTTCATAACAATACTAAATCATCATTTGCCTTATTCACTTTCTCTTTCTCTAAGGAGTGTATGATAGAATTTTCTAGAAACTACATGATATGATGATGTCATCACTTTGACAGCTAATGGAAGATATGCTTCCATATTTTTTATTTAACATTTTTCTCAGCATTAGTTTATAATAAATAAATATCAAAATATATAAACATATAAACAAAAGCTCTGTGAGTTTCTCAATTTTTAAGAATTCAAAGGGACCATGAGACCAAAAAGTCTGAGAACCACTAAGCTAAAGCAAGCTACAGTTTGAAAATCACTGATCCAAGTCCAATGTGTGTGCACACATACACACACGCATACCCCCCTTTCTATAACCCTCTATGGGCTACAAAACAAATGCAACCTGGAACCAAATGTTTTCAACAACTTAGTCATGATTCTATTGTTGGCTATGAACAACCCTCTACTCAACCAGAAACTCTATTCTAAGATCCCTAAACATACCTTCTTCACTTTTGAGTCTTCGTTCATATTATGCTCCTAAAATATATTTAAGCCTAATTTTTTTTCATTTTCTGACAAGATAAATCATATCTATGTGGACATCTGCAATTATTGGCTTTGCCTTTTGTTTTGTTTCTTTGAAGTGGTCTCCATGCTGGGTGTGGAGCCCAACTCAGGGCAAACCTAAGCTGAGATCAAGAGGCAGCTGGGGATCCCTGGGTGACTCAGTGGTTTAGTGCCTGCCTTCAGCCCAGGGCGTGATCCTGGAGTCCTGGGATCAAGTCCCACATCAGGCTCCCTGCATGGAGCCTACTTCTCCCTCTACCTGTGTCTCTGCCAATCTCTCTCTCTCTCTCTCTCTCTCTCTCTCTGTGTGTGTGTGTGTGTGTGTGTCTCTCTCACTCTCTCTGTCTCTCATAAATAAATAAAATAAAATCTTAAAAATAATAAAAGAAAGAGGCAGATGCTCAACTGATTGAACCACCCAGGTGCCCCTGTCCTGTGTTATTTCTTTAAAAACTGACACTTCAGGGGGTGCCTGGGTGGCTCAATCAGTTAAGCGTTTGCCTTTAGCTCAGATCATGATCCCAGGGCCCTAGGATCCAGCCCCTCGGCATAGGGTTCCCTGCTCAGTGGGGCGTCTGCTTCTCCCTCTCCCTTTGCTTCTGCCATCCCCCTCCGTTCGTGTTTTCTCTTTCACTATCTCTCAAATAAATAAAATCTTAAAAAAAAAACAAAAAAGAGCAGGCTCCAGAGGCAGCTGTTATAAGGCACTCATCCATCTCTGGCCAATAATAAGGGCTCTGCTAATTAGAATGATAAATATCAAAATGGGCTTTCATCAGTGATGTGACTGGTATTCATAACTGAAGCAAGAGGACTCTTAGCAAAGAGATTATCATGGTTGATAAAAGGAGCAACCTACAAAAATTAGTATCATTTCAGTAACACTGGAATTACCAATTCAAACTAACCCTTCAGGACTCGGTGGATTCATGTGGGAATGCAATTAGGTAGACCTAACTTTCTACAGATCTGGGGATCCACATCAGTCAATTGAAGAGCATTATCCTTTTAGCATAACTATTAGTGTAGTATACAGATTACACAGGAAGAGCCAAACAAGGAGGTACACAGGAAGCAATATCAGTTCTGGGGAAGAAGAAATCATGTTCCTTTCTTTGAGATTGTTCATTATCGGAAAGGCAATGAGACTCGGTGGGAAGAACCCCACTTAGATAAAAAATGTTTTAAAATAGTATGAGTCATTCCTTGTCTAGAGATCTATGTATAATCTTCGGCCCTTGTTTGCCACCTCCCAAGGATGCCTGTATCACCTCTATGTTCTGATGAAGACCTATATCTTCTAACGTCTCATCATTCTCTTTTAAGATACACTCTATTATTTTACTTTGTGACTAGTTCTTTCATGTCTTTCTTTTTTTCTTACAAAATCAAAAGGTGCAAAAAGGAACTGATTCTGCCTTGGTGTCTAAGTAGATATTTTTTGTGGGGTTGGTTTTGTTTGTTTTAATCTTTCTGAGAACTCTGGAAGGGCTCAATTTTTAATATCCTTCTGGAATCTACTCACTAGAATTTTTGTTTTTCCTTTGAGGACGACTGACAAATTGAGTAATTGGTTATCTTAACAGTTTTCTGATATTTTCTAAGATTGCTGTGTCACGTGCAACTTTTTTTTTCCATTTATGTTTTAGAGAGAAAATGTTATCTTTCCCCCACCAAATATTATCCTTAATGATTTAAGAAGACATATAATTTATACATGTGAATTGAAGAGAAATTCCATGTTCTTGAAATGTAAAGTTGAAACATTTTAATTACAAATATTAGAAAGGCAACTTATTAATATTCATACTAATAGAGAAAAAACTGAAAATCCATTTCTATTTTGTCAAAAGATCACAGTACTCAGGAAATGTGACCCTGTGTGAATTTCGATAAGATGAAGATTTGAATATATGACAGAGTGATCAATTAAATCACATTCTGAATGGCCTGAGCAGGCTTTCCTATGCCTAAGATTCACAATTAATACATACCCTAGAAGAATTCAATGATTCCATTATCTCCTTGCAGAAATTAAAAAGGATGTGAATCAAAGGTCAAACATGACTTCTCATGTTGAATTTAATTGTTCAACAGGTCATTTGAAATTTTCAAGGCATAACTTAATATTCTTAGAATTAGCACTTTTTAATTAACCAAACAGCATAATAGAATTACAACGGTGAAAAAAACTTAGTTAAAATGACATAAACAGTAATTCATGTAACTCGATATCTCTTGGTTCATTGATCATAATAGGATACCTCATTAACATTTAAAAATACTACAAATAAAAAGAAAGGGGGAAAAAAGAAGAAAGAACACTTAGAGCATATTCATTATTCTATCTTGGTTGTTTAGAAAATATAATTATAGCTTGTTTGGGGGTCAGAGATGATCATTTTGTTCAATTTTCCACAACAAAAGAAAAATTCCTGTTTTATAAAACCATACAAAGCATTTAATATCTATTCAGTCACATTTTATTATGAATACATTTTATACTATATGTGCTAATATAAATATAGAATATTATAAATATAATATTTGCATTATTTTTTACTTTTTTGTGAATCACTTAAATTGCTTTTCTTAAGTATATTCATCTATACAAAGACCACACATGCACCAGTAAAAAATAAGATAATCTCCATTTTTAAATTTTCATGCAGGAAATACTACAGGCTTAGGTGAAATTTGAGAAACAGTTAATTTCAACCCAAAACAATTTCTCTATTCAGCCAAAATATTACACAGCTCGAAGGTAATATGAGCCTGTCCACAGCATTAAGTACACTCCTACCCTTTTCTGATCTATTTTCCAGAATCTAAGTCACGTTATAGAATTTATCTAAGTCACTTCAACTCTCTCACCTTTTTAAAAACCAAAGGCAGTGCCCACTCATTACACAAATCTTAACTCACATCACTTTATAAATCTGCTTCTTGTTTTAAAAAATCATATCATAATTGAATTAAGCACATTTTGCCTTACTCAAAAAATTGCTTAATCATTAACAATGAGGCATTTCCTCTATTCTTATTTCCAAAATGTAAAAAATTGCAGATTAAAACAAATTAAGCAAGGAAAGTTCTCTCCTCTTGGGGTCATTTTAATGTGTACTGCAGCATGTTGATGATTTTGCTAAATTAACCAGACCATTTTCTTTACTAAAAGTTAGCCATTACAAAGCAATAGATTTTCCTACTGGTACTATAATGATTTATATATATTTAAACATCTTCTTTGTAATGTTCCAAAATTACTTGTTCATTCTAAACAAGTCAGAAAAAATAGATAAGGAGAGATATTGCTTATAAGTGTACTTACCAGAAAAAGCACCATTAAATTTTTGGTATGCAATATATCCTTCTATAGAATAAACCATGCAAATGGATATAATATATGCATACTGTATACAGATTTGTTTTTTAACTGGCAGATACCTTAAAGTATTATTTCATAACCTGCTTTATTCACTCAGTTGCATCACAAATTTATTTTCATGGCAAAAATATACACTTATATAACCCGTATCATATTTTTAATGTCTGCAAAATATGCTATTAGTGGCTGTAACAATTCAACTAAAAATCTCTCACTGGACATCTTTCCTTTTAACTTCTGGCATTGTAAACAATGCTGGAATGAATATTTGATTACTAAAATGTGTATATCCTTCTGAGTGCTTTTGAGTAGAATGCTCAGATGCAGGTTATCAATACATATGTTACAAGAATGACTGAATGGATAAATAGAATAATAAGTGAGGATTTCAAAAATATTGACTTAAGAGGCATGTCTAGTTGACATTCTGATTTTGCCTCAAGTCACTTTATATACTGTTGTACTTTCTCTCTTTGAATTACGATAAAAAGAAACATGCATAATAGTTAAATGAAATTCATCTCCAGATGCTTCCTTAACATATGTGATTTTGTGGAACTATCAATAATATTCTGTATAAGATAACATACACAACCAATATGCTGATAGCGTAGAGAAAACAAAATTACTGTTTTAAAAATAGTGTAAATTTTGACCTCACATTTTAATTTTCCATTTTTTTCCTGAATATAGTATCTAAAGTTATATGGAAAAATATTTTTAGCATAATTCATAGGTCCTATACTCTTCCCTAAAGTTTTCCAAATTTGACTTATAAGCACCTTCTGAAAATTTATGGTTGCATTATGCTATCACTACAGGGAATATTAAAAAGTGTGTTCTAGCCAAAACCATACAACCAACCCTACATGGCTATCACTATGTTATTTGGTGCCCCTCCCAATGTAACACCAGATTTCCTCTCCATTATGAGAAAAGACTATGTGGTTCATTCTCCAGCTGAGATAAATGGATGTGATATTTACACCAGCTGGAAGGAAGACAGAACTGCTCACCAATGGACAATGTGACAGCAATTCCACCCCAATTCTCAGCACAGTATCCTACTTGTTTAACAAAAACACATTGGAAACTCGCCAGTTTTCAGGAATTCTTGTCTTGGGATGGTAGCCAGCTCTTCACAATGAAACCAGAACGAGAGGCCAGATGTGTAACGTATAAGAATAAGAATTAGTTTTCTTTTGGTTGATTTATCATGATACTAGGGGATATAGTTTATATTTTAAATCATAAATTATTTAATAGATTGACAAAATTTACAAAAGTTTATTTGAATTTAAAAATTATATGCCTTCTATGCACAAAATTATTGACCAAGTCACACAGGCTAACTCCATATTTTGGCTATGCCTATTAGTGAATATTATTCAACCTATAAAATCCCATGGATTCTCAATTAGTACCTTCTAATACTGTGTACTTCTTAGTACACTAAACAGAGTCTCACAAGGAAGGGATTCTATTTAAGCAATGAGGGGCTACTGAGTAAACAATGCCATCCCAAACCTGAATAATTCAATGACATTTTCCTGTATCCCTTCTTTGTCACATATACCTATTTTCCTGAAAAGGAGGGTAAAGCATCAACACTGGTTTCAAATATCTATTTGTCCTGATTTTAACAACAACTTCTTCCCTGATTAGGAGCCAAAGGGCAGCCCAGGTGGCTCAGCAGTTTAGCGCCACCTTCACCCAGGGCGTGATCCTGGAGACCCGGGATCAAGTCCCATGTCGGGCTCCCTGCATGGAGCCTGCTTCTCCCTCTGCCTGTATCTCTGTCTCTCTCTGTGTGTGTGTGTGTGTGTGTGTGCGTGCGTCTCTCATGAGTAAATAATAAAATAAAATCTTAAAAAAAAAAAAAAGGAGCCATAATTTTGGGCAGTATATTGTTTGTCCTCTGTAATAACAAAGTAAAATTGCTAAATGTAATGGGAAAAATAATAGGTAGCCAACAACACAAACAGGCCAAAACTCTACTATTAGTTAGTTTTGCATATCATTTTCTTAGTTTTTCTATTGTCGATATGGTTTTACTAGAGTTGAGTAAAATTCTGAAAATCTGTAGAAGAGCTTTGTTCTATACTTTTCATCTTCTGAATAAGTGACAAATATTAACTGATTAGGAATTGTGGTGGTAATTACGATGGTAATGAGAAACATTGTATGATGTTAATCATTTAATAAAGCCAACTTTTATTATGAAGCAAATTTAGAAGATGGGAGTAAATAAATGCATGTAAGAAAGGTTTCTTTTTTAAAAGATTTTATTTATCTATTTATGAGAGATACAGAAAGGCAGAGACATAGGCAGAGGGAAAAGCAGGCTCCCTGTAGGGAGCCTGATACGGGACTACATTCCAGGACCCCGGGATCACGACCTGAGCTGAAGGCAGATATTCAACCACTGAGCCATCCAGGTGCCCCAGAAAGTGTTTTTTTTTTTTTTTTTTTTAATAGAATCAAAAAGATCCAGAGACGCTAATATATTATGTTAAATATCACAATGGTACTGCACAAATTGCTATATGAGAAAGTTACTGAAACTATCCCCTACAGCATTTCCCTGCATTTTGCTACAAATGTGTTTATTTTAACTTAGATTGTATTTTCTGTACATTTTTTCCTAAAGGTTTTATATCCAGAAAGATTACCTGTGGTAGAAAAACTTCTATATAAATCTCAATGTATTCTGTTCCCCTATTTAACAACTTTCCCTAAATACTTGTTATTCCTTCTAGGTACAGAAACCTGGTATGGCATTAAAATGCATGTGTGAAGCATCAACTTAAATTTTAAATAGTATTTACAGAAATATTGTCTGTGATCATCTAATATAAACTCTCATTCTGTAGATGCAGGTAACACCAAAATGGCAAACCAGATTCTAAAATAAAATGTTTATTTCCCCAAACTGCAAGAAACCTACCCAATTTATTCATTGTGGAAAATAGTCTCTTTGGTCATTTGTATTGTCTGTTGACAGTGTTTTTTGCATATTATGGTTTATATTTTTGTCATTTACCATTGATCATGAACTGATTCAAAACTTCCTAACCAAAGGAACGGTCTGCAAAATATATCCTTTGAGTTGCAACACCTTTTCCAGCTTTGGCTCAGAAATTAGAAAAGGAAATGACAACCACCAGAAAAGGGATTCCAGAGTTGAGTATGGATTTTCTCCTAGCAACAGGCATTTTTTAAGTCCAGAGCTTAATAATCATTTAGGTAAAGGATGAGTGTGCATGTGGGTGTGTGTAATCTACACACATAGAGAGGGGATTAAATATTTTTAACAATGGTTCAATGGTATTAACAAAAATAAATACATATATATATACACATATATATGTATATATATATAAATATATATTTTTTTTTTTTAAGAAAAGAGGGGCCTTGAAGGTAATTGACATAGACTCTTTTAATCTTGAAATTTTAAAGGGCATTTAAGCTTCCATCATTCATCTTGACAGTTTATAGAGTCAACTCCAATTTCATCCTGGATGAAGGAGTAAACTACAAACAAAACAAAACAAAACAAAACAAAAAAGAACACCTTGAGATAAATATTAAATGGGCAAAAAGCCTTGGAAAAAAAATACAGATTTAAATACAGATTTACCTTATAATAAAGCCTGCCAACTTTCAAGTTGATAGTTCAACTTTGTTTTCTAACAATGATTAGCTTAAAACTATTTTTACAGTGATTTTTTACAATTGCAAAAAAAAAATCTGAAGGACAAATCAAATGTATTTATAAGACTCCAAGAATAAATTACTTTAGGCAATTATGCTATTAGTTTTATTAATGAAAAGCCTATCTTAAGGAAGCAAGTCATGCGCTTAAACAATTTGTTTTTGCAACTCATCAATAGTTAATTTGAAGTTTACTGGTTACCTGCTCTGAATATAAGCTAAGAATAATTCTAACCTGCCATTTAAAAAGCCCTGATATTGTTAATATTAACACAGTGCATTACATTCAGAAAGCACTTCATCAGTAATAGTTAATGAATAATTACCAGAATTTACCTGAACTTCATGTTCCAGAAACAAGTAGAAGCATTCTAACCCAAAGGCATCAATGATGGGTCACTCAGGATCTCATCCAATTATTTTCCCATTCCCATTCAAGCTTATAAAACTTGCTTTTTGACTAATGTTGAAACTAAAAAAATATAAAAATAAATCTGTCAACATTTTTTTATCTACTTGATATTTTAATGTGTGCCTAATGCCATCTTATTTTAAGCCCCCCTGCCAGTAAAATGATTCAAACTCAAAAATGTCTTTTTACTTCCCCATTTTGCCTAATGAATTTAGTCTTTTATGGTTTGTAAACACATAATTTCCTGAAGCTTTCTGAGAATCACCAATGGCTTATGTTCTTCTCTAATTTATTCTTTTTTTTTTTTTTTCGTTCAGTTATTCTTTCTGTTTTAAAAACAGAGATCTGTTGGTCAGGGAATTTTATATGTAAGTCCTTATACTCACTAAATTATGAAAGTCATCTTTCCTGACCAAAATTCACTCTAAATATGGTATATTCAAAGTTCACACTTCCAAATCACAAAACATTTTCTGGTTATTAGTCCAGATATAGTATGATACCTTGGCTTCTCCTTTTGTCACTTAATTAAGTCAAATTAAATGTTCTTAGAATTTACATCTCTAAGATTTCCTCCCCAAGAGAGAAGATGGATGCTACTTTTTCATATTCAAGGGTGTGAGAAACACTTCTCACTTTCTCTTGGATACAAACTTCTTTTTCCAGGGCCACTATGGGGTGGTTCTCTAGCTTAGAGAATGTTGCCTGTTTCAAGAAACACTGAATCAATATTTTCTGTGGATGCTTTATAAAAAATGGTTAAAGTCTATGGGGCACTTGTGGCACCTGGTGGCTTGTCTTAGCCTTTTCTTACAAAAAGAAACCACTAGTATTTTTATTTCCTCATATTCTTGGGAGCTCTTCAGAGAACAATTAACAAACTAGTAATAACTGTTGATCCTCCTAGGGAAAGGCTCTACATTTATTTGCCTATATATACAATTCAGGACACTTTTCCTTATCATAGAAATAGACAAAAAAATTCAAAAAAATGGAAAATGTAAATAAAATATATATAATAAGAATCTGTCCATTTTAATGGAATGCACTATCTCCTCTAAACCTGCTAGAAAGGATCTTGTCCATGAAAACACATTTTATGATATTTCCATGTCCCGCCATTATTTAATAGGCAAGTATCTTAAAGGCGATTGACACATCTTTTCTATATAACACAACCTACATACTACAATGGATAGACATTATCTAGTTGCTAACAATGCTGGGTCAAAGACTGAAAATCTCTCTTTTTTTTTTAAGGGAATTATTTCCCAAATGCAACTCTGAAGATCAGGATAGAACCACAAAATGATAAAGAAAAATCTGAATGTTCTTTTTAAAAACTGTAGTTAGAAATAAACTATAAATTGGGCAAAGATAATCAGCATTTACAGACTGCTGACAGGTAAAACTATTTGCCAGTTTTATAATGACAGTTCATCTTAATACATCTGAAAAACACAACATGAGCTATATTCATTATAAAAATGCTTTTGATTCCAATGACAGATGTACAGAAACATAGTCATGGCTACCTTTCAGGTGTAAAAGAAGTTTTATAGAACCATTATCTTGGCCTTCACCACATCCAAAGATCCATCCATTCAAATTAACCTATTAACATAGAAGAATTACAGACTCCCACTATGAAAAGGTCACTAGAAAAGTTCAAAAAGAATCACGGTTGAGGGTCTTCTCTATTATCCTGCCTAGAACTGTTTTTGTCTGACCCTAGAGCTAAGAATGGTTCTAAAGGTTCATTTAAAGACTAATAATAAAACAAAACAAAGAAGAATATGTAACAGAGAGTGCATATGGCCCACAATGCCTAGAGTGTTATTTGACTCTTTATAGGAAAAAAAAAGTGCCAATCCTTACTCTACAGTATATACACTTTATATTTATTTACTATATAAAAAGTCTTAGATTCCTAGAAAAAAGGTACATAAAGAAAAACAATCTTGATTTTTCCTCCTGAGTCATAGGCTGAAGGTTCTAACTGGGAAAGAATGACTATTTTAAATTATCACCAAATGTGAATGTATGTGTTAGGAGTTAAAAGCATATCAGCCTTAAAAAAAAATGTATTGGCCTATATCTTTAACACTGATAAAAGCACCATGTTGTGCTCCTATTTTATCCAAAATGTACTTTGGCGAAGGGAGGTTTCTTTAGTGAATATCAACAAATCAACTGAATGACATTAAGAGAATTTGAAAAGATAAACAGCTTAAGGAGTCATTAGCTTATACTGTATCCTAAATTTTAGTTACAGCTCAATAAAATCCAATCCCTTTGTAAATACTTTATGGATTTAAGAATTTCTTAGTTATATAATGAGTTAAATCTGCCCATAAAGTTATCAGGAGATTAGACTGAGATTTCAGATTCAACATTTGTCAATTTTCCTTTCTGCTCCAGATCCAAGAAATGACAGAAAACATGCTCTTAAAAAGTCTACAAGAATACCAGAAAATAAAAGAAAGTGATAGCAACAGATGATAGATTTTAAGGGTTACCTTAAAAACAGGAGGAAAAAAAAAAAAAAAGGAGTGAAGTAAATCCAGAGATTACCATAGACCAAAATACACATGGTACAAAATGCTACAGAACTGGGAGTGAAGGAAGCTCCAACCAGGAAGCACATTCCAGGCACCTGGGCTAGGCTGCCTGTCTACTCTTCCTAACTTGTGCTGCAGAAGAAGGAAGAAAGAGCACTGCTCAGCAATGACATTTACTACTAGGGAAAGCAGTAAATGTGGTCGCTCAGGATGTGCATATAGGGCTACTAACTCCTGGTCCTGAAGAGAAGCTACTGCTATACCCAATCCTTCAACTCCTCCTCCTTATCTTCCTCCACAACCACCGCCTTTTTACCATTATCACTCTCATCAACTTCATCATCACTAACAATATTCAATGAGCTCACCACATTTTAGGCAATGTGTTGAGAATTTTACATATACCCTTTTATTAAATCCTTAGCCCCATCAGGTAGATATGATGAATAGCTCTATAACATAAATGAAAAAACTGGGGCATGAAGGGGTTACATAACTTTCCCATGGTTATAGCTATTAAGCTGTAAAGCTGAGTTCAAGCTCAAATCTGTCTGGCTCCAAGACCCAATTACTTAACCAATAAACTTACTGTTTTACTAAATACTCAACATATAAACAAATAGTGTCACCAAAATCCATGACAGGCATTTTCAAACCGAAGGTTAAGCAGAAAACTAAGAATCACTATACATTTGAAGGATATCAAAGTTATGAAAGAGAGGTACCAATCTCACAAAAACAAGAATTCACATTGGAGACAGCAGAACATATAAAAGCAAATATAAGTAATAAATACAAGTATAAATTTGAAGAAATTAAAGAGGACTTACTCAGAATTTTAAAAATGGAAATATTTGAAAGAAAGTATCAGACTTTTGAAATAAATACTCTATAGCAATAGATTGGACACAGCTACAGCTCAAATTGCTTAAGTGGAAGAAAGAGCTAAGGAGTACTTACAGAAGGCAATGAAAAATATTAAGGAGGTGGAATGTATGAACGGAGAAAAGTTTAACAGATATGGACATTAGTTAAGAAAGTTCTCAAATCCATCTAATTAAATTTCATATAGAACACACAGAATAGCTGTGGCAAAATAAAATTCCCCAAAGTGAGGACACACATGTTTGGTTCAGAGCTTTATTAGATGCTGATAAACATGAAAAAATACACATAGATATTTGATAAAATTTTAGAACATTTAGAAGGAATAGAAGAATATGTTTTTATTTTGAAACTTTCTGATGAAAATCCAAAAAGCTTCCAGAGAAAAGGTATAAAAATTACCCATATCAAAAAGAAAAAATCAGACTGGTATCAGACTTCTCATTTTCAGCCCTGGCTAGAGAGAGGACCATGGGGAGATGGCCTGAAACGTGTGATTTTGAAATGCTTGTCCATATAATAAATTAAATTAAAACAATTCTTTTTTAAATTAAAGTTCCTAAGGGAAGAAAAGACAACACAAAGTTCAAAAAGCCGGTGTTAAGCCTGGGAAATGCCCATTTCCCAATATAGCTGACAAAATATCCAGAGTACATAAGACAGTTTACAACTCCAAAAGAAAAATAAGCAAAGATATAAACAGAAAAATTAGAGGAAAAAATAAGAAGGAAAAATGGCCAATATATATGCAAAAAGATGCCCTACCTTACCAGTGAGCAGGAAAATAGAAATTAAAATAACAGCACACTTTTCTCTTGATCAGACTGAGACAAGCAAAACATGATAATATTCTGTCGTGGTGAGGTGCTTAAAACAAAAGCTTTGTATGCTGTTAATGAAAGTATAAATTGGGAGAATTTCTTCCCGAGTAATCTGGTAGTTGTTAGCTCTTAGTAATTTCATTCTTTCAAATCTATCATAATTGTGTTCACATATGAATAAATATGCATCCATTTGTGAGTGAAATAGAGACAAACAGTACTTCATATGGTGATTATTTTCACGTAAACAATTTGCTAGCAAATACTAAAAATTTCCTCTTTAAGTTAGTACAGTCATCAGCATAAAAAGTATTAAAAATAAAATAAAAATCGCGCCCTAGAAATCTAGCTGGTTTTTAAGGCGTAGTCCTCATTTTCTCATTCCAAATATTCTCTTCCCTACACATGGCGTCAGTTTTAGGTTAATGTATAACTTGTGAAATATATGTTCTTTTGCCCACGTTGTCAAGTGGAATTTGTGGTAACATATTTTAAACAATCAACCCTCTCTGAAGATCCTATTACAAACTTAGAACAAAATAATGAACAAACGGATTGTTGCATTTGAGCATATCTTACATGTATTTTAGGAAACAAGAATCTTAACTAGGGAAAGGCCGGAAGTATAGTCTTCATGATCACTAAAGTATCTTCCTACTCTACATGCAATTTGCATGAATCCACTTAAGGCAGCTTCTGAGAGAGGGTGCATATGTCCTGAGTTATTTTGGAATATTTGCTGTTGGCTTTGTTGGAAGAGCTTGTCAATGAATCAATGATATTGTAGAATCCGGGCATTTCTTTGGGGATTAATGGCTAGCTAAGTAGAGCTACTCAAGCCAAACACCATTAACCCCAATTGGTCCCTGTCCAGTTTGTGGCAGCTGCAGTAAAGGAGCACTACAAAATACAGACTTACTTTTTTAGACTTCACTTAAATGTTTCCTTAGCAAGTATCTTTTGTAACCAAAGAGGATTGATGTTAGAGGCCAAACTCTCAATATTCTATCCAATTCAGAAAATCCATATGTCTAAATCTGGATACCTACTATTGAAATCTTCATACATTACTCAAGTCTATCCAGGGAATTGAGATAATTCTGGTGCAACAATAATTTGTAGGATGTGGATTCTTCTATAAGGGTCGGTCATATCTCTAATATGCAGCTGACAGAAATAAGCCACCTGAGTACTATCTATTCCTTACAAGTAGCCTCCAACATCAATTAATATTAAATGGCATACCTAAACCAGCCTAATTCCTGATCTCTCTCTTTTTTATGTCATTGGTTTCCATTTAATAACTCATCTTATGAAGCACCCAGATTGAAATAACACAGATTTCTTTTAACAGAAACTATCTGTATTTATTTTTTTCCCATAGGAACACTTGATGAGGTGAATAATATGGTTTCATGGCTTGCATTACTATGACAAAGTGGACAATCAAAAATGCCAAATCATGGGATCCCTGGGTGGCGCAGCGGTTTAGCGCCTGCCTTTGGCCCAGGGATCCTGGAGACCCGGGATCGAATCCCACGTCAGGCTCCTAGTGCATGGAGCTTGCTTCTCCCTCTGCCTGTGTCTCTGCCTCTCTCTCTCTTTCTCTCTGTGACTATCATAAATAAATAAAAATTAAAAAAAAGCCAAATCAAGGGCTGCCCAAGTGGCTCAGATGGTTAGATGTCCAACTCCTGTGTTTGGCTCAGGTCATAATCTCAGAATCATGAGATTGAACCCCACATAGAGCTCCACCCTACGCATGGAGCCTCCTTAAGATTCTCTCTCTTCTTCTCCCTCTGCTCACCCTCCCCTTCTCATAAATAAATAATAAATAAATAAATAACCGCTTTTGAAAAAACTGAAGTCAAACAGTTTTCATCAATGAGAGGATTCTTTGGGAAATAAGTGTCACAATACATGAGCTTTAGACCAAACTGACAGAAGGTTAACAGTGACTCCATATTCCTTGCTGTTTAATTTCATATCACTTTTATGTTGTATAAACCAATATAGCCATGATGTATATTGAGATCAAATTCATTGAGATAAGTTACAATTCAATGAAGTAGCAGAGTACTTTTCCAAAAAGCTCCATTCAAAGCACCAGCTTTAGCAGAGGCTATATCTGATTTGCAAATTTTTCTCCCCTATATAAGCTGTGCAAGGTTGCCTAAATTATGTATCCTGCCTAAAACATTAGTTTTCCCTTCGGCAGAATGGGAGCAACAACAGTATCTACTCCATTAGGTTGCTGTGAGGATTAAATTAGATTATCCATGAAAATTCTCACCACACTGGCTGGTAAATAGTAAGCACTCAACACACACAGATATTCTCATTAATATTTCTGTTGTCCCAGCTTCATATCTTTCTCTCTTTATGATACCATCCTTCCTTGTCTTTCAATTTCTCTTATTTTTCATCCTTTCTTCCCTTTCTCTTTCACCTATTTTTCTTTTTCTCAAAACTCAGGAATTCAGATCCGCAGAGAATTCTTATTTATTTTTTGTTCAGTGTTTTTAAAAAATATTATAAAATCACAGTAATTTTCCTAATTGGAGGGATGGTCAATAAGAATTAAGCATCTCAGGAACAGAATATTTTGAAATTTGTAAAGTGTTAGTTGCAATGTACCAGTGTTAGTTGCAAGGTACCAGCTCTTCTTACAAACACTTTTTAAATCCAGTTTCAAAAAACATGCATAGGGAACACTTTAAATGCTCTTTTGAATTCTTCACCCCTTACCTTACCAAGGAAGAATACTTATGGAAACACTATTCTTTTCCAACTTAGATTTGGACCTAGATTCATCTCTGGATCCCCTTTAAAAATGCGATTCTGCTCTCCCAACTCAAAGCCAACACTATGCTAACTTTCTTTTTCTCCAACTCGCTCACATACATGCTGACCAAGGTGTTGAAAGTATCATAAAGAACACATTTTCCCAGGCTGACACCTCAACATTTCTCAAATCCTTGACTTATTCTCTAGGATATAAGTGCAGATAGTAGAGAATAGTAGTAGGCAAAATATGCCCTTTGGGAATCCAAGAGAACTGGGTCTATGTTCTGGATCCATCATCATTCAATGTGTTTATTTACTCTTTTCTTCATGTATGCATATATACTCATTTAGCAAAATATTTCGTGACCATCTGCTGTGTGTACCATACTGGAACCTGGAAATACATTACTGAATGGGACAGACTTAGCTTTTCCTCTCAAAGGAATAGCAGGTTGTTTGTTGTCCTGAGTAAGCTTTAAGCTTTTCTGTTTCATTTCCCTACTCTGAAATGGGGAAAGAAAATTTCAGCTCCCACATTTACTGAACATGATAATAAAATGAGAAATACCAAGACATACACAGATATATGATTTTTTTAAAAATAAGGGGGATGGAATATTCCTTTTGACCTTCCCTCCTCCACTTTCTACAAAAAGTGACCTCCTAAATAATTATCTCTAAGGGTGAAAAGAGAAGTCCAGCTGCAGCATCTCCCTGACATAGATGTCTGTGAGAATGGAGAGCTGACAGTAACAGGGAGCCAAGCCAAACTAACGTTCTGCTGTATGTTCTTTATAATCTATTTTAAAAATTATGGTATTATTGCCGTAGCCTCTGAATAAACTTTCAGCAGAACATGTTGCCTTTCAAAAATTCTTCACTCCTATACTAATGCTTTGCCTGTTCTTTCTAGTTCTCATTTCATCATTTATTCCTTTTCCACATGTCAGTGACATCTTTGCACTTCACAGAGAAAGACCTGGAAAAAAGGACCAGAAAATAGCTTGGCATTAATACATGCTAATTTCCAGAAAATAGATTCTTTAATGTCTTAAGAATGTATTCTAGGGGTGGCTTCTTCTTCTTCTTCTTCTTCTTCTTCTTCTTCTTCTTCTTCTTCTTCTTCTCCTCCTCCTCCTCCTCCTCTTCCACTTCCTCCTTCTTCTCCTCCTTCTTCTTTTTTTTAAAAAAAATTATTCATGAGAGACACAGAGAGAGAGATAGAGAAAGAGAGAGAGAGAGGGAGAGACAGGCAGAGGGAGAAGCACGCTCCATGCAGAGCCTGATGCAGATCTGGATCCCAGGACTCCAGGATCATGTCCTGGGCTGAAGGCAGGAGCTAAATTGCTGAGCCACCCAGGCTTTCCATAGGGGAACATTCTTCTGAGATAAAAATAGTTGGGCAATACAAAGTATTAAAGGACGCCAAAACAATACAAGCTTTTTATTGTTTTTTTTTGTTGTTGTTGTTTTGTTTTTTTTTCAAGCTTTTTATTGTTAATTTCATTATTTTGATCTCAGTTTCAATAAAAGATCCCAATTGAAATGCTTCCCCATCTGATGGCAGCTCTAGAATTTTTGCCACTACTTTCCAGACATTTTATCTACTTTTATTCATATCATAAATGGCTAAAAAGGAAAAGTCTATCTCATGAGTGTGTATGTGTGAATCTTTCAGCCTAAAAGCCTAAGATAATAGTCCAAAAGAGGATAGGATAATTCTTCAGAAGCTGACTAGTTTTCTCTCCATCACCATAAGGAACTGCCACCAAATCAATTGAGAATGACAGTGGGAGGGAGAGAGAAAGAGAAAATTAATAAACCTCACTGCTATTTCTATTGAAAAAGTTTGTCTCAAAAAAAAAAAAAGTTTGTCTCAACAAGATATCAGCTTTTAATTTATATACTTATAACCAGAACTGTTCAATATCTGAATCCAATATTTCAACCAAATAATAACCAATGGTACCCATCATGAGCATACCTATGGTAGATGTAGGTATCCATCAATAATTACTATTCTGCTTCATATTACACACACACACACACACACACACACACACACACACACACCTTCTCCAAATACTAGCTAACATAACTAGTATTAATGAGTTTGAGTGCTAAAATCACATGTGATCTCTTTTATTCCCCAACTAGTAAAGTAGATAAACACTATCTGCATTTATAGAAAACAAACTGAGGTTTAAAGAACTTAAATAACCTCGTCCAAGGTCACACAGATAGACAGCAACAGAAAGGATTTAAATGTAAACATTCTGTCCTCAAAGATTAATTTAGCTATCTATACATGATAGGACTTTAAATGGCCATCTCCCTCCTTACCTAGCACACAGTAGGCATACAACAGAAAATATAACCTGGTACATCTGTGAACCTGGGGGCCCCAAAATAGGCTTAGTGCTTATAAAAGGCACAGCTCATTGGAGCCAGAATGCTACCTATCATAAAAATAAGCTGTTGGCTAGACCTGAAAGAAATCAGAGGACCCTATGAGGATTAAGGAGAAGATATAATGAAAATCAGGAAGCTGGTTTAATGAGAAAGAAATTCAATACACTTCACCTCTCCTTCAATCTTTTTGTGTTTGGTGCATTCATCTAGGAACGACTCAGTCTGTTTTCTTACTACAGCTTTTCTTTTTCACATAACCTAGAAACTATTCATGTTTCTTTAGAAGCATAAGACCAGAATAGTTTCTGGGGATGATTTTTTAAAAGATAGACTATTAGTAAAGACAGATGGATCAATATAACACATGGGTTAATTGTAAATAAATATCTTTGGAAGTTACTGGCAAGCCTGTATTTACACCACTATGAAACAAAATTTACCAAGTGTGTGATTTTTACAGAATAACTTAATTTTTTATGATTAAAAGCTACATAAACTATGCCCTTTCTAATGACTTATAAAATAACACATACAAGAAAGTCAAATACAGGGACATGCAAGGAACAGGGAGAAAAAGCCATTAATAGGAAAGTATATGAAATATACATACACTACAAATTAGTACCTTTTGGTTAAGGAAAGGTAATGGTGGCTATGGGAGAAGAGAGTTACATATTAACTGTTTACAAGGAAAATTAATCTCAGAGTAATTGGACTGGAAGACACCATAAAGAAAGGATGCTCTTATTCCTTCATTTCACTAAATGAAAATGGAATCCCGAATAATGTACACCATATGTACATTTATATGGTTAGTCTAAGGCTCTTCCCACCACACACACTACCCCCAAGATTTTTTATCACACAAAAAATACAGTACTAACTTGCTTCTGAATCTTCTATGTGATCCATAGATTCCTTCTTTTATATTT
Source organism: Canis aureus (assembly GCF_053574225.1). Classification (NCBI taxonomy): domain Eukaryota; kingdom Metazoa; phylum Chordata; class Mammalia; order Carnivora; family Canidae; genus Canis; species Canis aureus. Next base: position 55,452,317 of record NC_135621.1, read on the forward strand.
GCATCATCTCAGTCCTTCAAATCTTCCCTTTATTAGTCAGTGGCTGATTTTTGTTTCAACCAAACTTTATTCTATTAATTAAAGCTTAATTCTCCAACTTGTCATTATTCTTTTGAATTCTCAGACTATCACCCAAATTTTTTGTCATCCTCACCATAAAAGTTGTCTGCACAATTATAGCTCATGATAATATGCTTCGTTCCTGTAAAATGCTATGTAAGTGGAATGCTAGGACAATTTTAGATTCCACATAATGAGATTGCTCCATAGACCATCTTACAATTCACAGTAAGCTCCTCAATATACTACTCGCAAAGGATTCTTCACAACAATAATTATATATAGCACATCCTTCTCTGGTCTAACCAAGCCATGCACTAGCACGAGGAAAGGTTTACTATCATGTTGAAAAGGGAAACCCCAAGTACCTCACAAATGTTTGTTATTTTACTGATGCATATTTTAACCTTCAACAGCTTTCAATATTCCTACCCTCAGTATTCTACTCATCCTTCCAGAATACCCATTTCAATTCCCAGAATATACAACAAAAACTAAAAAACAAGTTTTTTTATTTGTTTGTTTTTACCATGTTCTTTGTGCTAGATACAGTTCCAAGCATTTCACATTCATCATTTACTGCCTTGTTTCAAAATAGGGACTGTCACTGTCTCCATGCACAGATGAGAAGACTGAGACAGAGGTTAAATAATCTGACTACTGTCAGAGAAGTGGACCCAGGTATTTCGGATTTAGAACCTGTACTCTTGGGATCCCTGGGTGGCGCAGCGGTTTGGCGCCTGCCTTTGGCCCAGGGCGCGATCCTGGAGACCCGGGATCGAATCCCACATCGGGCTCCCGGTGCATGGAGCCTGCTTCTCCCTCTGCCTGTGTCTCTGCGCCTCTCTCTCTCTCTGTGTGACTATCATAAATAAATAAAAATTAAAAAAAAAAAAAAAAAAAAAGAACCTGTACTCTTAAGTACTAAGTTTGACTAATAAACATGCACACAAACATACATACATTTAATAATAAACTACACTGAGGCTAAATATCAGCTGTATTTTACCCTTCTGTATTCAAGGAATACAATCATTATAAGAAAAAAAAAAAACATACCTCAATATGGAGAAATTCTACACTCAAGTTCCCAACTATACTTTATCACTAATCAAAAGCATTCAGGTTTGCACAGAGCCCCACATTTTCAGAGTTTACCCGGATTTTCCTTTTGAATACACCCAGAGAGGCACAGCAGAAGGTGTAAGCCAAAGACCTAAGCTTGAATTTATTCTATTCTATGGCAAACCTCATCATATTCAGAGAAATAATTTTCAAACTGTCTCTTCCATAAAGAGTATTACTAATTTAGATGCAGTTCACTACTGGACAATGCATTAGGTGAGTGTTGTGCATGCAGGAAATGCTCAATAAATATTAACAGATAATTACCAATGCTATAGATAATATAAATTACACATGTAATACACATATCTGAGTTTTTAAAAAGCATAAATTTAAAATAGGGTTTTCATTTACATACAGGAACACCAAAGCACAATTAACTCCATGAAAGCTACAGCAAGCACAAGATACAAAATATCCTGAACCTTACTTGGTAACTAAATAGGAACAGTGATGCAGTTATACTGGTCTTTTTTTTTTTCCTTTCTTCAAAATTCATTCTCAATATGATCTTCATTTTTAAATATTAAAGTCACTCAAGCTTGAAGAAAAAGTATTCGCACTCAGTTCAAGATAAATATAGAGTGATAATCTTGAATATAAAGGATCATGGGAAAAGAAATACACTGATGGTAATATTTACTGAGGCCTAAACTATCAACCAGTATGTCACTCATCATCAATTTGATGCTCCATTGTTTTAAGGACTGACCAAAGGGCCTAAACAGGGAAATAATGAATTGTCAAGCTGAAAAGAATCACAGAAGTCATTTGATCCTACCTTCCTGTCTTCCAGACAAGAACACTGAGAAATAGAAAGGAATAATTACTACCCCAATGTCACACCATGAATTAGTGGCAGAGAAAAGGTAAGAGCTCAAGAGAGACCTACACCTAAGAGACTACATTACTTTGGAAAATGGGAGAATCTTGAAAGGTGTCACTAGATTTTAAGTAAATTCTGCATCCCATCTCAGTTTATCTTTCAGTCAAGAATAAATGCATCTGCAGACATGTCGTGGCTTTATATACAGTTGGCCAGCTCAGAGATTCACAGCAATAATTCTTGTGTGACTAAGCAAAGGCTTCAGCTGCTATAAAACCCTGTGTGCTCTAATCTCACTGTCATCCTGGTCCAATCTCTCACTGTAGGAAGGGCCCTTAGAGGTAATAACTTTTAACTTTCTAAAAAATTCAGATGACTTTATATAATAAAAAGCATTTACATAGTAAATAAGTAAATATAGTAAATAAGCATTTAAATTGGTTATGTTCTTCTAAGTCCATACATTGGTAAGTAAGACTATTCTAGAGGGGAGGCTTGTGTATGTGGAATACATATGATTTTGACAATAGACAGTGCACACGTTCTACAAGAAAGTATCTTAGAATTACTAAGTTCCTGTGACTAAACTGAAGAATGGGAAAATAAAACAGTCCCTTCTCTGGAAAGATGATAAATGGGCAGTTTGTGGGAGGAAAGTGGTGGTAACTTTTTAATCTGTATTTTCATGGCACAATGCTACAACTGTGTATGTACTCTGCTTAAAGAATATTCACTTGAAGGAAACTATCAACTCACATCTTCCAGGAGAAGCCTGGATAAAAATATGAACTGGAATGAGGTAGGAGAAGGTGGGCTGAATTTAGGCTCCTTGCCTACCAAGCTGAATCATTCAAAGTATGCACAAGATTAGTTCAATCCAGCTTAAATCTTGTGCCCATGTATGTATTTATGTTTACACATACACATGTACTTATTTTTCACACATTTTAATTAGTGTCAAAGATAGTAGTGATGATAGAAAACAGCACTGGCATAAAAACCACAAAACTTCATTTCATATTCCAGATACGCAGTTAGTTACCTGGCTTCTGGCCTTCATCAAACCAATAGCTTTAAGGATTCTAGACCTAGAGAAACAAAATCTCAGGAATTGCCCAGGGCAACTTCCTCATCTCATAAATGGGGAAACCATGGTATTTTTCAAAAGCAAAGTCTAGGTAACTAAGTGGCTGAGCTAGGACTCAGTGAGGAAGCACTCTAATCTCTTTTGATATTATCTTCCACTACTGTAGAAGCTGGAAAGTTAAAACCCACCTTTCACAGATCTCCTTGATATTTAAATTCTTCACATGATCAAGGTTTTACAAAACTCACAAAAGTAGAGAGTGAGCATCTTGAGTGGGCTAGCAGAGAAGTGAAGTTTCTGGGTCTCTGTTATAATTACCTACCTTGTAGGCTGCATTTAGGGAGAGAAATGAATTGATGAGGGTTTTCTCTTTCTTTCTTACAGATCATGAAATTGAAAAACTTGCAACAAAACATCTGAAATATATCATTAAGTTTGTATATTGTGCACAGAAAATCATCATGATTTCTTTAAATACAGCTTAATATTTGTTGTTGTTTTTTCAATTTGGGGACCAAGTTTTCCCCCTGGAAAGATCTCCAAGTTTTAAATACATAATGGGAAAACATTTTCATTTAGACAACCTGAGCAATACTTCTGAAGAGCAACATATAATGAACATAATTTTTTAAATAAAACGAAGATTGCTTACACACTTACATGTATTTTTATTATGAAGTGCTATAAAGATTTTTGAATTTTTAGAAGAGACAAAATCAAAAGGGAAGGCTAGAAGAAAATGTACTTTCCAGAAAGGCCAAGTCTAGTTTGGAAAACAGAAGCAGGATTATCATCAGTAGCAGCCAGAGGAAGACAGACCAAAAGTTGTTTACATTTATAACTAAGGATCTTTGTAGTTGATGACAATTTGTATGCTACTTCATCCCTTCCTTATTTAATCCTGCCCATTAACTATGATATACACATTTTAAATCAGGTATTTCATCCAAAAACTTCAGTAAATTTATTAGACATAAACAATATTGATATGCAATAAACTGCTACTCACCAATACACACGCACAGAGAAAACACTAAGGTCAGATATATTTCAAGCTGTGTTTAAATGAATGTTCTCATTCCCAAACTAAGCCCTTTTGTGCTAACTAGAATACCACTGCAAACAGGATGTTGAAACACAGGAGCCAGTTCTCCTGTATTACTCAAGGAATATCTTTCACATTCAAATTGCCTTTTACATTAATGGACATGCTAAAAGGATTTGCATTCAGTTATTCATGAATCATATTGTTTTACTACTTCAGAGATAATGCATTGCATTCACCCCTTATCATGTTTGATTCTAATAGATTTTCAGAAAGGAACTTTGGCTGGACACAACTTAGATAAATGCTATTAAGCATATGACTGCATGAGTATGTGTATGTAGAGTGTTTAGACTATGCTTGCCACACCCTTAAAGGCTCCATTAAAAAAACTATTAATGTTATGATTAGAAAATAAATCTATAGTAAAGTAGTATTGATGACAGAAACATATTTTAAGTATCTTCTAGGTAAATTTCTGGTATTTCCAAGTAGTTTACAAACTTTTGTACAATACATAAACTACCATGGTGGGTACTCCTTCAAAAGAAGAACTGTCTTTCCCACGCATAGCACACTATCAGTACAATACATATTTATAAAATTAAGACATGAGCAAATGAAGTGCAGCTAGCCAAGTGTTAGAAACCATAATTCTTAGGATATAAGTGAATAAAATAAATTATCTGGACTAGGTAATGAAAACAAGGGATTCCCAAAAAATTAAAACTAAAATTGACTAACATACCCATTATCTATCTTTCTGAAAACATAATCTGCAAAAAGACTTAGCAATAGTTTAACTGTTGTAGCAAAGTATGCTTCCAAATGCTTTAACTTGAAGAAGACTAAACCATTCTGCCAGCATGCCTATAGATCCTCAATCATTGGTATTACTCCTTTGTGCAATTTGCAAGCATAGGACCTAGTGAGTTGAAGAAGAAAGGCAAAAACCACAAAATAACTCTTTAATCTGTGTTACTTTGTTTTTCTGGGGTCCACTATAATCATTCTCACTTATTCATTTATTTATTCTATAAACATTTATTGAGTCCCTATTACATGACATACATACTGGACAGATAGGGCCCTAATCTTCTCTTTGCTTACTTAGGAATAAAAGGTCACTGGGAATGAGGATGTTTGTGTGGGGCTGGAAGATTACAGTAGAGTAGGAGGGAAAAGAAGCAGTGTTTATTGCATATCTCTTACGTGGCAAGCATAGTGCTCAGCATTCCTTCCCCAGAGTTCCTCATTTTAGGAAATGGCCCCTCCAGTCATCCAGGGGCCATGTGGATTGCTTACACACTTACATGTATTTTTATTATGAAGTGCTATGAAGATTTTTGAATTTTTAGAAGAGACGAAATCAAAAGGGAAGGCTAGAAGAAAATGTACTCCCAGTTAGCACACTAGTCTCTCTCTCGAGGTCTGCTTTGCTCACTGTGTTCAATCCCTCTGGCCTCCATGCTCTCCCACGATCATTCAAGCACACTCCCCCCTCAGACTTGCTGCACTTGCAATAGAGCATTTAACCTCAGAATCGCATGCTTCTTTCTTGTGTTTATCAGGTGTCACCTTCTCAGAAGGCCCAACATGACCACCCTACCTAAAATCAAAATGTCCCTTAACAATTCTCTGTCCCTGTAACCTGCTTTAATGCTCTTCATAGCACTTGCTGTTTTCTGACGTCAGAATGCATTAGGTAATATCCTTATTGATTTATCACTTGCCTCACTACCTGAACACATCCATAAGAACAGTGCTTTGTGTTTATATAGTTCTGCATCTACAACAGTACACAGCATATAGTAAGAGATAAGAAAACATTTTTTGAAAGAACAAATTATTTCATTAAATCCCTACATTCTCTGAAGTTGTTAATATCGTTATTTTATATTCAAAAACAGTAAGATGGAAATAGATGATGCAACCATTTTTGGAAACAGATTAAAAAATTCAGAAAATGGGGCTTTATGGTTGAGGACTAGATGCCTAGTACAGGATGGAAACAATGAAGAAGGAAGTAGAAATAAGAAGGAAGGGTGTTTTTGTTTTTAATTTCCTAATTTCCTTAATTTTAAATCTAGAAATAAATACTTAGGGAAAAATTGTACCCTGATTCAGTAAGTCAATTTGTTTCATTAATTTCAAGTTAAAAATTAAAGACTAGGGAATCCCTGGGTGGCGCAGCGGTTCGGCGCCTGCCTTTGGCCCAGGGCGCGATCCTGGAGACCCCGGATCGAAACCCACATCGGGCTCCCGGTGCATGGAGCCTGCTTCTCCCTCTGCCTGTGTCTCTGCCTCTCTCTCTCTCTCTCTCTGACTATCATAAATAAATAAAAATTAAAAAAAAAATTAAAGACTAAAAACAATGGTTATTACTTACAAAAGATGAGGAATTATGGAAAACATATAGTAGCTATGAGTTAATTACTCCCCCATTTTTCTGTTTCCATATCAGAAACAGGCCTAACTTATGATACATTAGACCAGACACAAATTATCATTTGAAAGTAAGGCATAGAACAATACAGTTGGAACTTGCTAGTATGCAAGAGCTTACAGCCAAAGGAACACTGGAAAACTATGATCAGGACTAAAGAGGATTATATCTGTGGTGAATGAGTAGGTTTTGTGTTTCGTTTTACCATATCCTCAGGACTAAATGAATGCTTCGTGTACTAAACACAGTACCAGTCACGTCAAGTTTACTGTCTCCATATGGTTCCAACCACATATGCACAATGGTAGAATCAGTGAAAGCAAACAAATATATACAAAGATAAGTCATTTTCCTAGAAAAGGCACTGTGTTACTAGAACTTTAATGAGCAAGAGTTCAAATGCAAGCCAGAGCAAAAAGTCAAATTTAGAACATCATTTTGTTGGTGCCTTTCCAAAACAGCAATTTGATAAAAGAGCATCTGCAAGTCTTTTATCTACAAACTTAATTTCATTATTGTACTATACTGTACTTAAAAACAGATCCACACATTTATTAAAAGTGTAATGAATGAATCTCTTATGCTTTGATCTTCTACACCAGTTTTAGTAATCTCCTTTAAAAGGAGATCAATTAGGCATACTTTTTTCTTCTTTTTTCAAATAATACTCTCAGATGGAACATTTTAACTTTATCAAAATTTAGGCATAGCAAACATTGTAAGAAATAAAATCAACTATATTCCATTCATGCATTTGATTAATACAGGCAGCAGTCTTATTTCATCTTGATATGAAAAAATAAAATTTTACATGTAATAACATTTTCTAAGTGTTGTCTGATGCAGTACACTAAATTAACTCTTATGACACAATCAGAAACACTATTAGAGTGTTTCTAGGAAAGTACTCTTTTCATCAACTGACATGCCTTCCTAGAAAATAAAATCTTACTCTATATTGTGCAGGTTTTGATTTATATGCTGTAGTACACCACTGCTTTTGTGTTCCAAAATACAAAATAAGACACTCCTATAATGATGAATTTGTTAAAATGACTTTCCATAGGAAAAAACACATTTATTTTCTGTACACATAAACATCTTTGTTATGAATCTAAAACTCTCTCCTGCATACGCAGGAATGAAGCTACCCAAACAAGCTACACAGAAGTAAGAACTCTCTATAAATGTAATGACAAGAGAACAAAAGGAGACACATCATGAGAAATATTACAACATGTATAAAAGATAAATGAAATATAATTTTTGCAGTGCTATTTTCTTTGCTATCTATTTAAAAAGGGAATGATTAAAGAACATGCTGGGCTCATGTTCTTGTTCTAGCTATGAAACTAAGTTTTGCGAGTTGGGGAGTTCCCTAATTTCTCTTTGTCTGTTTGTTCATCTCTTAAAAAACAAACAAACAAACAGTGGCTATAGGAGGTACTCTTCACGGCCTCTCTAAACTCTAAAATTCTATTCTGTAGCTAGGATATTCTCAATATTTTCATCTCTTAGTAAATTGTTCTTGACTTTATGACAAATCAATACTGAGTTCAAGCATTAAAATATAGGCTCCTTCGGCGGAAGGAACTGGCAAATTTAAGGATTTTTAAAAAGAAGGAAGAGAAAGGTTTTAGATATAACTATCCAGGAGAGTGTCCCGAAGTTCTACTCACTCAAACTTCCAATATTATATGCAGCTCTCATAAGGTAAAACGACAATCAAATATAAAGGGTCTTGAAGGCACTATGAATTCCTGATTATCCACAATCTATGGGCCAGCTATGATGCACTACTCTAGTGATGTGAGGCCCATGTTTAACTGAATTATATTTATTACTTAACTTCTGTAGCATATTGTCTACCGAATATGGACCATTGAGAGCACTGTTTCAGGTCATGTTCACATATTATTCTAATTCCCCAATATTCCAGAATAAGAAGGAAACAATTAGGGATTAATTATGGTGGCTATTAGAACTTTTCTAGAAACTTACTTTCTAAAAAAATTAACATCACAATCATCAAAATACTCTATTTAAAATTAATTTATTTAGTTATAGTCTATTTCCACATAGGGTTTGAGGTGACTATACAACCACAGACAAAATTCTAACTGAAAAAAGACTGCCTAAAATATAATCAGATAAGCAAAATGTATTACAATTAAGTAACTTATTTGCCTCTCAGTGTTCCCCTATTTATGGGGGCAAAAGTAAAATAAGTGGGCCAAAGAGAAAGATGTATCTTTCTATCAAAGGGAAGAACAAAAAAGAAATAAGTGGGGGAGGAAGAAGAAAAGTTGAGTAGTAACTGTTCTTCTCTGCTTACTGTTTCAACCATTACCTTTCTCACACTTTTAAGCTCTCTTTTCACAGAACTACTAAAATCTCATTTTAGTAAACTCCTTTCTCCCAGTCATCCCATCTTTATCGTAGATGGACCTCACTTCTTGGTTTTTGACGAAAACCTGAAAGGAACTCAGCCTTTCACCAGGTTTCTGGAGTCGGAGAAAGGAAGCCCTAGCTCAGAGCCTGGCTAAGGTTCCCATAGAGGTTCACATAACAGACAAACTGCTGCTCATACACCTGCCGAAGCAAAGCATTAGATAGGTTTAAAAAAATACAGCATAAATAAACAGATTCTGGGTGAGAAAATAAAGAAAATAAGCAGAGCTTAAAAAAAGACATAAAGCCACCAAATAAATATTTGCTTTCAATACAGGTTATTTGTCTTCGGTTGCTCTGCATGCCTTCTCTCTCCATCTTGCCAGTATTTTGTATTTTCTTTGGGTATGTCATTGATCTAGTTGATATTTTACTACATGACAAATATACATATTTTGAACTTATGAACACTTTAGAAAATTAAGTTTCATTAAGGTAACTTTCAAGTACATGATTTTGGGGATGCCTAAGTGGCTCAGCAGTTGAGAGTCTAGTTTGGCTCATGGCATCATCCCGGAGTCCCAGGATGAGTCCCACATTGGGCTATTTGAGTGGAGCCTGCTTTTCTCCCTCTCCCTGTGTCTCTGCCTCTCTCTTCTCTGTGTCTCTCATGAATAAATAAATAAAATCTTTTAAAAAACAAAGTACATGATTTTTAAAATAAACATTTGTTTAAAAGAAATTTGGGAGTACAGCAGTTTGCTGTTTTTTTTCCCCTCACCCGCAAATTGTGATATAAATGCATTATTTGAAATTAAAGGGATATCGAAAACCAGGAAAATCACTTCTTCAGTCATCTAGAGGAGTACTTATGCCAAGATGACCGAGACATCTGGATTACAAGGAAAGTATGGTTTGTAAGTGTGGAAACAAATCAAAGGAAGGAGTAAAATCCTGAGGGATATTAATATTATAGGATGGTGAAACTTAATAAATGAATCTTGCATCAAAAGATACAACATCTCCAACAGTTACTAGAGTATGCAAGTCTGCCTATATCTAGCTGTTTGCAAAAATTTGCTACTTTGTTTGCCATGATATGTTCATTTGCCTGGTTTCCTGATTCTGTTAACTGGATCTACCACCTACATCTTCCTCTAGATTTCACTGCATGTTCTCCTCTTTCATTTCCATTTCTCATTCTCTCCATCCCAATTTAAAAATTAGCCTACCCATATCCTAATCCCTCAATTCTAGGCCTTTCCTTATTTCCAAGGATTCTCCTTATTTTTCCTTATTTTCCCAAGAAAATACACTTTTTGCTGTGTTTCTAGATATAGTGGAAGTAGACAATCTTCCAAACATGTACCCATCTATTGGTAGTCACAGGCCTTTCTTACAAGAACCTCTTTGTCTCATTTGGGTCCACAGAGTATTATTTCCAGTTCTGCTTTCAATACAAGATCTGCCTTTGTAGTCACATCAGTCTTTCTAAAATTACAATTTTATATTATTTCCTGTTCTTTTAACTCTACCACTTAGTCAAAAGGTAAGTTCCATATGTCTTAATATAGTTTACAAGACTTGTACAGCTTAGTTTGCAGCCTGCATTAAGCCACTTTTACCATTTTCCACTATGTACCATGAATTCTAAACTACTTTCAGTTCTGCAAATGAGGAACAGTCTCTTCTTGCATGCTTCTCATTTCCCTTCTGTTCCCTTAGTAAACTCCTATTCATATTCTAGTCTCACCTCAGTTGTCTTATCCTTTGGGAGGCCTTCTGTACCTCCTAAGTCTGAGTTTTATATACCTTATCATTAGTATTGGTTACTCTATATTGTAGCTGACCTTATAGATTTCTGTATTCACTTACAGAAATATAAACTCCAATGAGAGTAGTGACTAGGCACATCTAATCACAAATATATCCCCAGTGCCTAAGCTCAATGCCTTTAAATATCACTTAAAATGTCATAAATGTTTAAAAATTTCTCTCTGGTACATCGATTACCACCTTAGACACTATAATAGACTATAGCTATTGATCCATTTTTACTCTGGAGCTCTATTTTATGTTAAACTATCTTTGCTTTGCTAGGTAATTGGACATATTTTTCATACCATTTTGAAGGGATTAGCAAAAATCAGAATTTTCTGAACTACTTCTGTAATGCATAGACAAAAGTCAAAGTAAAAATTATTGCCCAACGAAAAACTGACCTAATATCCATTTATCAATTTTGGAATCTAAAGAAGGCCAAAAGATATTGCACTATTATTTCTGAATTATTTACAGAAGTTTTGGTGATATGACAGGAAAACCAACAATATACTTTCTTTATGAGTCATTTATGAAATAAGTGCCAAAGTCAAACTAGGTTACCTAGAAATTGTTAAGGGTTTAGGGAAAGTATGCATAATACAGTTAACCACGATGCACTTAAGAACCTATATCCTTTTTACATATTATTCTCTTCTCTTATGTGTTTTACATATTCTTATCTTTTCTTACATACTATTTTGTTTTACAAATCATTCTTTTTTTTTTTTTTATGTTTGTGAAATTACTGAAAACTGAGAGTTCCAAAAGGAAAAAAGAGTAATACTGGTTAAATAAACATTTTCATGGAATGCATTTTTACATGAATCTTCATTCTTAAATGGAAATTTTGAGATAAAATATCATCATAAAATATATTTAGCTAAAATATGAACAAATCCTAAGAACTGTAGTCTACAGAGGTTAGGAAAAATTTTTCTGAGTTATTTTCTTTTTAATAATTATCATCTTAGCAGGTACATTATTTGAATGTTTTGTAATGAAAAATAACCCAAAATATAATGGAAAAAAATCACAAGGTGATATAGCCTTAAAAAGGAAGGAAACACTAGAAAAAATAATTACTCTTTCACAGAGCGGAAGGAAAAGACAAAATTAGGAATACACTAATGATCAGATGAAGAAAATAAGAGTTAAAAATAAGGGACTTTTTATGTATGTTGAGGTTTGCCTATAGTCTTCCTGTAGAGTCTTTGGAAACCATATATAGAGGTTTCTTCTTAATCATTACCAGCAATATATCATTTAGTTGTGAAATACATTCATCCATACATAAAAGAGATGAGGTATAAAGAAAAATATGAAAGTCAAATTGGCTAAAAGCAAATTCCGAATAAAAGAAATGCTCTTAAAGTTTAAGAATATCTCAAATGCTATTTTGCTTTCCAAAAAAAAGAAGGTTGACTCTTGATCATTTGTATATATGACTCTATAGAGCCTACACAAACCATTCTAAAGCTGGAAGTCGTAACCATGGAGACACAGGAGAGAAAGCATGGAGTTATAGTAGTCTATGGGGTTTGAAGCCTATGTTCAAATTCTCTCCTTGCTGCTTAGACAGTCTGCATTTTTGCTAAATTCAAGATGAAAATAATTAATCAAATATAGTTGTAGGGGTGAGAATTAAATGGGATAATATACATAAAATTGATAAGACCAATATATAACAATCAGTAAATGTCAATCCTTTCCTCCTCTTACAAATTGTTACTCAAGGCATTTTAAAAATACATTAATTTCACTTCATATAACACATAATTTTAAACCATGTATAAAGATTATCTGTAAATACTAAAAATCATCAAAATAATGATAATTTCTCGAATTAAAGTATTTTGATTCTTTATAAGTGGTCATAGCCACAAAACATTTGGTTAGGCTTTTTAAAAAAACATATATTTATATTTTTCAGGAGATGACTTTAAATTAGTAATGATATTAGGATTTTTTGTGGAGGTTAGTCACAGTATTGTGTTAACTTTAGTTTGCGCTTGTGTTTTTATTTTGTTTTGAGAAAATCAGAGATAGTGAAGGAACCAATGTCCAACAACGCATAGCTAGCTGGTGGGAAAGCAAAAACAAACAAACAAAAATCCACCAATTAATCATTCTATCGAATATCTTTAGTTCCTATTGAATCATGAGTTGGTAAGTAATCTGGATAGTTTGAATAAATTATTGCAACTTAATTCCAATCTTGCCCTAAATAATTTCAAGGAACTGACCCATAAGGCCAGATCTAAGTTAGAAATTATGACTAATTATGACTAATGGAAAGATCTAAGTCTTTCCTCTACAGGCTTTTAGTATTTTCTTTAAGAATTTACTTGAGCAAGCATGTGTAGTTGGCTCACGCCAGCTAAATCTTTGAGGAAGAGGTAAAAGAGCCATTTTGGGTTAGATATGAAAAACTTTATGCAACAAATGCATATTTGGAAACTGCAAAATGAGCATGCAAATCAATTTATATGCATGGGTGAATGAATATAGATGAGCTATTTTCAAAGTGTAGGCATCCTGGTGTAGCATAAGATATCTGTACAAAAGGAATGGGAAGGAGGTGAATTGCTCAGCTTAGTCATCCATTTACAATTTTCAATGGAAAATTGCATTGTCAGTTTCCATTATGCCTGCACAAATTTAGACAAATTAAAGAGTCAACTAAGTAATTATTGATACGTGTATGAAGTAAAGCAGGAAAGCCTTGTCAGTCATTTGGAAATTCTCAGATGTTTCTAGAAGTTCCATTAGGAAGAGGAGACATTACAAGAATGATAATACACTTGACTATGAAGCCAATTTGAGACACAGCACTGACTTATTTAGCCATCTCTCGAATTTGGGATTGGAGAAGGTGAAGGCAGGGAGAGATGTTGTAAATGGAATATTATCAGAAATCATTCTGCTGAGAAGAAATATCTGCGTCCACCAGACCCTGCACCTTATTAGAACTGTTCTGTTATGCCAGGAGAATGACCATTCAACCTGACAAATGGGTACAAGTTAAATAGATAGATAGATAGATAGATAGATAGATAGATCATCCATCCATCCATCCATCTATCATCCATCCTTGGAGTTATACAGGATTTAAATTCTATAATTCTCTCTTTCATGATATCCTTTCAAAAAATATCCTGCAAGGTTAGTGCCATATTTTGTTCTGAAAACATGAACATTCTGTTTTTATTTCTATAACAGAGTGTTCAATCTAGAATGATAATACAAATCCTTGGTAAGTTGTATAATGAGTCTGATCTCATGAAATGGACTATTAGTTTGACATTTCAAAATCTCATTGAAAATCCCTCAAGATGGAGATTTACTAATGTCCTTTGTTAATCCGGTTTTAGTATTTGCCAATATATTTACTTATAGCAATTAAATAGGTTCTTTTTCTTTCTTCCCTCCATGGAAACAGCGATACAGCTGACCTTTATAAGTTATTTACTTTTGTTATGTAACTATATATTTGTGCGTATATATATATATATATAATCCTATTGTTATATGCTATATAAATGTGTGTGCATGTTTGCAATTTGATTATGTGTACTAAACAATATATTTTAACATTGTTAACATTTTAACAATATATTTTAACATATATAGTTTATATAGCTATATCTCATTTTTGCTGTGTTATGAGGCATTCTGCATGGGTCTACCATGGTTTAGTTAGCTAATTAAATGTTAATTAATAGTTGAGTTGATTCCATTTATTTGTTTTCACCATTACAGACAGTTACAATGTGTATCAGCACTAATACATTTGTGAGACTTGTTGAGGCATTTCTGTTAAAAATTTTTCCTAGAAAGGGAACTGCCATGTTAAAGGATACACATGTTTAAAACTGTCATAGCTACTGTTAAATTGTCCCTAAAAACAGTTGCAGTAACTCACACTCCAACCAAAGATGTGCAAGAGCATGAGCGAATATGTGTAATTGCAACATCTCTGTCAATACTGTGTTCAACAGCACTTCTTTTTTTTTAATTTTTTTTTTTATTTATTAGTGAGAGACACACTGAGAGAGAGACACCGGCAGAGGGAGAAGGAGGCTCCGTGCAGGGAGCCCGACATGGGACTCGATCCCAGGTCTCCAGGATCGCGCCCTGGGCTGAAGGCGGCACCAAACCGCTGAGCCACCGGGGCTGCCCCCACACTTCTTAATTTCAATCAGCTAAGCAAGAAATAATAACCTCATTTTAATTTATTTTGCTTTACCTATTGAGATCAAACCTCTTTTCTTGTATGTATTGGCTTTCTGTAGCTCTCCTTTAAAGAACTTCTTACTTGTTTTCTCTGATCATTATCTTTATTCTCTTCTTAAAATCTTGAACTTAATTAAATTTACTAACATTTTTTGGGCCCCTACTATGGGCTAGTCCACTAGCTCTTATGTAATAAATACTGGAATAAATAGGCATATAATGCTCCCCTGGGGACTTAGAATCACATGAAGAAATATTGTGAGGTGTTAAATAACTATAATAAAAAAACATGTTGAGTGCAATACTATATGAACAAAGATCTACACAAAGCCAACATTTGCTCTGCGGGACAGCCAGGGAAAACGTCATGGAGAATTTCAGAAAGATCTCTTAGATGAGTCATAAGTGATAAGTGGAATTGTCACTTCAGGGTGGACAGAAGGCTTTTGGTCCAGAGAGAATAACACTAAAAAGGGCTCCCATTACATGTAAATTCAGTAATTATTCATAATACAAATAATGTTGGCTTAGATCACAAGGTTTCTGTTGGGAGAAATGGAGATCAGACACAGTTTGAAAACTGCTTCATTGTCATTCTTAAGAATTTGTGCTTTCTTCTCCTTGATCCTTAAGCTAAAGGAGAAATACTATTTTTAAAGGATCATCCCAGTAGTAGAGAGGGATGGCTTTGGCTGGGGAAATGAGGAACACTGCTTGAGATTAGGAAAAGTGGTAAAGATTATAACAACAATCCTGATGGGTGAACAGGAGACCCTGAAATAGTGTATCAGTAGAACCAAGTGGACTTTGTCACTGAAAGCACATGACAAAATCTGCTCACATCTGTGATACCATTTATTGCATTTATGTGACAAATTTACGCAATCAGGCATGTTTATCTACCAGCCTACTCCACTAGAAAGTAACTTCCTTCCTTTTCAATTCTTAGACCAGAGGTTGACCAAAATATAGTATTTCACCTTTCACCAAAAGATAAAAAAAAACAAGTTTCAAGTTTCCTGACTTTCCTTGTGTTCAGTTTATGCCATAACAAGTATTTGTTAATCTGATACTTTTTCTACCTATCCTCTATAACTATCTAATGACTCGCTACACACTATTTTCTTTGGATATGGAAAAATCCAGTGATTAGAGTAATTTGAAATTATGGTAACTGAATTAAAAATTTGAAATGAATCCATTTAATGTAATTTTTAAAAGGATCCATATGTTTGTCACTCTTCATAGGCATACCACTATATGTGGATTTTTTCAAAAAGTAAGGTTCATTTTTACAACTAAGAATATCACTAATATGACTAAATGATACACATCTGCACCTTATTATAGGTCTTCATACACTGTGAATAATAGTAAGTTTTATTCATATTTTTGATACCTGAATATTTTATGCCTATAATTAGGTTTCAACATTTTCATTCGTACTTCCAAATTTTGGCTTCAAGAGCATTTGATAACACTGGTGAACAACTACATAAGTACTAAGGTCTCACCATAAATATGACAGCTTCTTAGTATGTGTTTGGGAATTATGAATTGGTTTATAAATGGGCAAAAAAACAGGGCTCAAAGATGAGACTAGATTTCTGGTTTGTGTAACTCATTCTATTGAGAAACCACGCACATTACAGAGCATCCATAAATAAGTGTTTTCTAATGTTGTGATTGTTTTGGTTTTATTTTGTTTTTAAATAAAAAACTATTTTTCAGCCTTCTTATCCCATTCTTCTCCAGGAAGAATTCACACCAGTGCCAAAACCCCTTTCACTCAAAGCTATGTTTCCCAGAGAAAGACCAATTGACACAGAATCTGAAAGGATCGATACCAGAGGGATATCACGTGGCTATGCTGCCAAACTTGGCATGGCCACCTGGTGGGGGTAGGTTCAGCTTGGGGAGGAAACCCTAGAGAAGGCACAAGGAACAAGTGGAAGTGTGAGTTGAGACACAGGCCTCAGCTGTAACTTGAGCTGAGACATGTTCAAGGAAACATGAAACTGGGGCAATCCACTATGTAAAGAGGACAACAAGAGTAGCTGGCTTAGGGCAAACACAGCATGTGGGCAAAGAGCCTGCCTAGAGTATATTCCTGGGACACCTATGTGCAACAACAGCAAGTTAAGACAACTGGGAGGTGATTCAAGAACTAAAGGCTCTGTGGCAATTGATGCCATAATGTATCCAAATGCATCGGTGAATTATAACTTCAGATACCTTTAAAGCAGTTTTTTTTTTTTATTTTATGTGCTTTTTGTTTGTTTTGCCAGTGGATAATTTGGGAGTTTTTGTGGGATGGGGTTGTTTTAGGATATTTCCATCTCATACTTGAGAGATTTGCACATTAAATGTTTCCCAAAAAGTTTGATTATTTATACAACTAAGAGCTGAAAATGTATTATGAAGGTCATTTAGTCTAGGCCTCTGACCAGAAAAAGCGAGATCCTAAGCAATTTAAAACTGGCAGTTGTATATCTAAGCTATTGTTAAGGATCTCCAGGAATAGAGAGATTCACCCACCACGCCTGCTAGCCTGTTCTCACATTTATACTAGAATTACAAGCAAATGCTGTTTTCTCTTTCCTTAGGCCTAAATCAACATACTCTTGTTCAAATCCATTTCCACTGTTTAGTCCTCTATGGGCCAGACTACTACTGCTGCCAGTTTTCCTTAGTCCAAATTCTTTTTTCTGTTTGTCAGCTCATATTTTTCTGGCCTACTTTTCCTGCTTACAAATGCAATGCTATCAAGACTTTTTCCTTCCTACAATTCTAGACTGCCTGATATACAGACACTAGTAGCAGACAGTTTTTTTTTTTCTTTTAAACTGCCAAGTAACAACCACCTACTAAGGATTTTAGAAAGCTTCTGCCCAAGATATATTTATCTTGATATTTTCAAGATATAATGGGAAATTAGCAAGTCAGACAGAAGTGAAAGGAAAGGTTAGGGAGTCATGGGAAGTGCAGCATGTGGTGATCAGAGGAGAGGGTTGCTTTAGGTCTGGGGAACTCAGGGAACTCAGTCTTGGGAGAGCATTAGTGAGTCGAGGTGATAGTGAGTAACATAAATAAAGCAGGTGGCTATTAGGGAAAGGAGGCTGAGCGTCAGATCAGTTTCACAGAAGGGGGATCTAAAACATTTTTAGCTCAGTGAAGACAGCAGTCCTTCTCTTAAGCAGATAAAGATAATTCAAGGGGATATTGACTACATGAATTTTATTTCCACTGAGGACATAACAAGAAGAAATTAATTTATGTCAGCAGAGAAAGGATTTTCATTAAATTTAAAGAAGAAATTCTGCCCATGAAAAGTTATTAAACACTTAGATGGAATACTGAGAGGGAGAGGAAATGAAAATGCTTTAGTTTATACAGGCATCGTTTAAATACCGGGCAGATTCCCTCATGTGAAAGAGTGTGTGGAGGATATACATTCAGTTGTTATTATTAAAAAAGAAGGAATTATAAGTTCAGGGGAAGTCCTCAGGAGGTCACATAGCCTTGGTATGAATGCCAGCTTTGCAATTTCCTAGGGTATGAACTGAGTAAGTATTTTTAAAAAATCTCTCCATGCCTCAGTTTTCTCAGCTGTAAATTGGGGAAGATCGTACCTACTTCACAGAGTTTTGGGAAGATCAAATGAATTACTATATATAAGAAGCTTAAAATAGTGCCTGGCACAGGGTATGAATTATGCAAGATTTTGATATTGCTGTTGCTGTTGTTAGTAGGACAAAGTCCAACAACATACTGCCAGAACCTAGAGCTAAAGACTGATTATATTTCATGTGATTGAATTTTAGACAATAATGTATTGGTCCTTGTCTTTTTCTTCTTCCTAGCTCTCCAGCTCAACCTCGAGGCTAGAAGTCAAGAAATTCATGTTCTAGTCCCCTCCTCCACTAACCAGATGTGTGGTTTTTCTTATTTTAATTTGCCTGTTCTCAGTATTCTGGTTGTTTCTAATTCTGCGTTCTCTCTCTCTCTTCTCTCTCTCTTTCTCTCGCATGCACGTTCTCTCTCTCTAATTTACCTCCTTCTCTAGCACTCATTTTCTCCCCCAATCATCTTCTTTTCTCCTATTTCCTGTTCCTTTTTCAGTCTTTGGTCTCATTTTCTCAATTATTACACATCCTAAGCTCCACAGCTTCCCTAAGGCCTCATCATCCTTCCATCCTCCATCCCTTGTGGGAGGAAGACACTCCAGGATTGTATATTTGGCTCCAATCCAAATCTTTATTGCCTCTATTTAGGATGAAACACAGCATTTTCTGTGTCATACAAACAAGGACTTTGCCCAGGATGGATAACATCTTGGGTCTAAGGGAAGGGGAGGTGCCCATCATTCTTTATTTCTAATGACCTCTGGGAAAGCGCACAGCTCTCAGCTAACAGTCATAGAGGAATGTCATTCCCAGATGAAGAATTACTCTAATTCCTGAAGCTCTCCCTCTGCCTGTGTTTTTATGAAGGAAATCAATGAGAGTGTAGAAGGGTAAACAAAGGATGAAATTCAAGTGAAAAAAAAAAAAAACAGCAGCAGCAATAAAAAACAATTTTAAGCGTAACTTGAAGCCAAAAAATATAAATTGTGATAGAAACAGAAAAGCCATATTATTTTAATTCTACCATTCTCATCTAAACAAAGCTTTAAGAGGCCAGTGGAAGAAAAAAATAAGGATGTGTGAATCCAAAAATTCTCATAAAATGATAGAAATTGACCAGTAAGGCATGTTCTGAAACTTACACATGACTCCTTTAGGTATTAAAAATGAAAATTCTTATAGATTCTCTAACTAGTGTGGTAAAAGAGATTTGTAGGCTATTTTCTACTTTTAAAAAGGCTCTTTCAGAGTATCCCTGTGGTGGTCTTGGCTTATTTTGTACTCATTGGGAGCTCATTAAATAAATGCACCCCCCTAGTTTTCTTATGGATAAAAGTTTTAAAATGTCATTATTAATATTAGCCTAATTTTTTCTATGTATTTGAACATAATTGTGGCTTATTCCAACAAATAGTTAAATAATATTATTATTTGATAATAATAGCTAAGTTTCCATCAAAGCAAATTACTCTTGGTAACTGCCAGAACAATCTTAGAGCAAGACTTAATATAGTTAGATTTTCATATAACCCCCAGGAATAGTTGGGATGTTGTCAATCAATAATATGAAAATGGTACTTTGTAGAAACTTCAAAATCTCTAATCCCATGCCTTATTACAGAAAGTCATTTGTCTTACTATAAGTATAGACATTTTAGGCTTCTAAGGTCTTGTGTAGGAAAAAATATATATTACATAGACTATTTTAAATAATAAAGACATATTTTAGTGACATGTTTAACCAATATATGTGTAAAGATTTTATTTTAACATGATTTCTAAGACTTTAAAAAATCCTTCTCTGCTTACATTATATAATCATCATATATATGTCATATTTTTGTGTATATTTCTGTTTACATGCATACACACAAACATAATCACTTATATGTGAATAGTATATATATCATCATTTTAAATATCTTAGTATTCTATGTCACAGGAAATAGACTCAATTTTTTTATTCAATTTTTAAAATAGGGGTTCACAAAAGTATTGCATTAAACATTTACTTGGGCATTTTGATCATGAAGTGCAATATATTACTTCCTATTTTTACAATGTTTTCAATTGTATCAATTAAACATTTGGTCCCTAAGCTTCACATGTAATAATTTTAAATAATCACATTATTTGCACCCCCCCCCAAAAAAAAAAATCAGTGCTGCATTCAGATAAAGAGTTTAAGCTGAAAAGTAGTATCTTCCATATGGCAGCTATAGTTTTATGCTACCATGCCAGCCATTTCCCTAAGGAAAGTCTAGGCACGCTTAATTATAAAGAGACTTTATTACCTAGAAGAAAAACATGAGTCTTTAATTTCCTTGCCTTTGCTGGACGGGGGTAGTTCATTCTGCTGAATCAAGCAATGTCTGAGTCACACTTAAGTTTAGCTGGTTCCACATACAAGGCCTGGTATTGTTAGATCACCCACCACAGCAGCTCCTGTACTGTGATCAGTGTTGTTTTCTGTTGTGGAATGTCATCCACAGAATTCGTTATGTCTGTGATTAAACAGAGAAAGCCCTTCCTGATGTGAGGGTGCTTGTGAAGCAACTCTTCTTCTGGGCAGCCCCTCCTTTAACTTTTGGACCATCGGATCCCTCCTGGGAACCAACCTAAGAAAGTGCTATTTGAAGTAGCGCTCACTCCTGTAATGTGGCGTCAGTATATTTCTAATTACAGTCCAGACAGCTTTGAGCACAAGTTACTAGACAAGAGTCCAGGTCAGCACTTTGGCTTGCCATCTCAGACTTGTTCTCCTCCCACTACTTTCCAATAATAGTTTCTCATATATACCAGAAATAGCATAGGGAATACATCTTTCTAACTCTAAGCCCTGCTCCTGAATTCAATTTTAGGCAATGTGTTGGGAAGCCAAGCTTATCCAAAAAGAAACACTACCTTCTCATTATCTAATTTCAATTAACTGTCCAGAGTACCATCATCTATACCTTCAGCAGAACCATGTTCTAACTCAGCAAGTCTAAGTATCTACTTATGTGATGGAGATAGATCTTTTTACCTGTGCTAAATCACCAAGAACTTTGATGATTTCACTAATGTTATCTCCAGACTCTGAAATGGATGTAAATTTTGTGCTGCCTGTTTTGTGAAAACTAAGTATTTTCATCCAAAAGACAAAGAATTAATTGTAGTTCTTTATACATAATATACTGGGGCTTTACATCTAGTTACATTAAAGTAAAATCAACCCATTAAGCATAATATTAATGGAAGGTCAACAAAAGCAGCAAATAAGTAAGTGTTATAGAAACAAAGTGTGATAAATTCTGACAAGCTATTTTGTTTCTTTATTATCATGACATTAGGAAATGGCACTAAATTTAAGGGTCTGCTGCCACAATCTTCAATTCTGAAGGCTTTATTATAAGTCAGCCGTTCATATCAGCAGCAAGCTGACAACGCAAGAACAAATTCCCAGCATCCACCAGCTGTTCATTAAGTGAAACACACAGGTTATGTCATATAATGGACAGAGTTGCCTGCTGGGGCAATGGACACACCTGGCTTCAGATTTTTAGCTCTACCATTGAGCTATGGTACTTTTGGCAAGTCAGCTTTTCTAATACACAATTTTCTCTTCTGTAAAATGGGAATTTTATAAAACCTACCAAGTAGGATGTTGTAGCAATAACAAACAAACCATACAATGGTTTTTACTCAGTAAACACTAATAATTATAATAACTCTTATAATCCTAAACAGAATAATTTCAAGCTGTCCAATGGTATGGACAAAGCAAACCATATAATGCTTTTTCCTCAGTAAACACTAGTAATTACAATAACTCTTATGATCCTAAACAGAATAATTTCAAACTGTCCAATGGTATAGACAAAGCAAACCATAAAATGCTTTTTACTCAGTAAACACTAATTATAATAACACTCATGATCCTAAGCAGAATGATTTCAAATTGTATTCAGACACAAAAGGTGCTTATGGCATCGAGAAAGGAGTGGCATCTAATGCATCTTTTGAAATATTTTTTTTAAAGATTTTATTTATTCATGAGAATACACAGAGAGAGGAGAGAGAGAGAGAGAGAGAGAGAGGCAGAGACACAGGCAGAGGGAGAAGCAGGCTACATGCAAGGATCCCGACGTGGGACTCGATCCCAGGTCTCCAGGATCAGGCCCTGGGCCCAAGGTGGCACTAAACCGCTGAGCCACCTGGGCTGCCCCTTTTGAAATAATTTTATGCCTAATATTTTTTTGGGGAAAAATCATGTATATTTGTAGATTTAGAGAATATTTAGAGAGTTTATGGTTGGACTGGTAATTTTTTTCCAATATATAAACACTCATTCAAATATTTATTGAGCTCTTACAACATACTCATCATTCAATAACTTAAAATTCCAGTAGTTGAATCATCCTAATTGGAAAACTTACATGCTTTAATGTGTTGGTAGAACTTTAGTTCAATAGATGAAAATTTTATCTATGCGTTATCTCTATTATAAAAGGCATAGGAAGTTGGAAACAAGTTAAAAAGTGTCTGTTTAAAACAGGATACTCTCCCTACCCTTAAATTTATTCATATATACATATATTTGCTTTCTGGAATGTTACAAATATTTAACTCTTTTGACTACCATTTTAAAATATGGATTCCCATTAAGAATCCCTTCATAAAGTGCGTTTTCATATTTCATTTAGGGTATGAAAATATACACACTACATGTATTCATTGGGCATCATTCTTTTATAATTTGGAGGATTTTTTTAAACTGAGGTAGAGTGTATATAAAGTATCTTATGTGTAGGTACTTAGGGATAGATATCTTATGTGTAAATACTTTGTGTATATAAATCTTAAGTGTATAGTTCAGTGAATCTTTACAAATATATATACCCAATATAAACATCACCCAGATCTTGTAAAAGATTCCACTGTGCCCTCTTCTAGTCAATACCACTAAAAGGTAACCCCAATTCTGAACTGTATCGTCATAGAGTAGTTGTGTCTATTTTGAGCTTCATATAAATAGAATCATATAACATGCATTCATTTAGCTGCTGCCTTAAATTATTTATTTGTTCAGATTTTACACAGAAGGAACAAGGGGCCAATGTCTTCTTTACTCAGCTTGTCTGCACCAACGTATCAATGGATAATAAGAAAACTCTTATACATACTATTGGGCATAAATGATCTAAACTTAATCTAACCTGATCCCAACACAGATTTATAGAAATGACTTTAATATTTTCAAGATTAACATTTACAATATTTAGAGCCATCTACCCTGCTGCCTTTAGATACTTCTTTCAAATGTTCACATTTTTCTCAGAGTTTACATCTATTAACTACGCACACTCTGAAATAGGTTAGCAGAAGTTCACAATGTGTTAGTTGTCTGATTATATGTTACTTGATTTACAATCTTGAAAATTGAAATAAAGAACATTAGTGACCTTATTCTACTTTTAACAGTGATTTAGATGCCACATCTGGAATTTCGTTGTTCAGACACTATGCCACATTCTGCTTGCACACATTGTGTAAATAACATGGCAAGAAGACAATTTGAGAGAGCACTGCACCCATTCCCATATTCAAGTAGAAACACATGAAATCTATGCTTAAGAGGAAAAAAAAAACAACAAAAAGCTATGCAATTTCAGAATAGCTCTAACACAACTAATCAAAAATACTTTTTTTCCAAAACCTAATTGGGACATTTTAAGACCTACTATTTAGCAAAGACCAAGAAATTTACAGTTCCTGTGTTTCAAGTAAGAGAAAAGGGACCAAGCCTAAAGTCATACAGAAGTACACAAGGACAAAAGTTTATGAGGTTACATAATACTGTTTTGTACAACCAACTGAAAACTTTAAGAATTCAAAAATGATTTACTCTGAATTACGTCAAATACACATGTGCACTTCTTGAAAGTACAGTTTGCGAAGAAACTTCAATAGTAGTTTTATATCACTAGACATATCTTTATATATCCAGAATAAAACAAAACCTAAGTATGATACCTAATTTTCAATGAACATTTATAGGAGTTAACCATGCACACAGTGTGGCTACCAAATGTTTATTGAGAAAGGGATATAAAATGTGGCCAATGACTGTTTTACAGGAAACAGTGTAGCTCAGGGTGCTGGTTCTCATAATACAGCTAAAAATAGGATACATATTATATAGTGTCAGTCCTTTCAGGAGTCATTTTTTAAATTTTATTTAATGGTATCCAAAACTAGAACTTTATTTTACTAGCATATATACATATATATATATATATTTATATGTTTATATGCTAAAAATATAATCCACTTGCGATAACTATCTTACTTAAGCTTTTAAAGTTCAAATATATTACCTTGCTTCTCTGCAGATACATGTAAATAACTTTAACTTATAGGAAAGCCTCAAAGACAAATTGTAAACAGGACAGGTCCATCAGTTATCTATATCTATACAGTATGCGTCACTATTTAAATATAGGATTGAGACAAGTAAGTTTCTATGGAGAGTGACAGTTTTTATAAATGCTTTTGTATTAAAGGTTTTCTTAATAATAATAAAAATCCTCAAATAAAATGAATTTAAAAATTAAGTATCCAAGTAGTATTTTTTCTTTATTGCAGCAGCTAAAATATTGAAAGCCTAGAATCAATCAGCTAATATATACTGTCACAAGAAAGGCATATTGAGTAAGGTTCTTGGGGGGGAGGAGATACAACAGGGTATGACATTGCCAATGGGCTCCAGAAGCCTATAGATTTGGTGGGTTTATCTGAGGAAACCACATGATAATCCACAGAAAGGATTCTGATACTTTTACAGATAGAACCAAGTGTTCCTAACAAAAAAAGGCCTTAGATTTCTATATATAACAAAACTCACAATGATTCTAAGCTCCTTAAAGACAGAATCTTGTTTTTCCCTATGTTCTTCTAGTTCAGTCTACAGCTGTCAATGGGTGCTTAAACATATTTTGTTGACTGGCAAACAGAAAACAAGGTTTTCTCTTTTTCTCCGCCCCCCCCCCTATTAATTGTTCTCTAAACTATAGCCAGAGTGACATTTTTGAAATATAAATTTGATAATGGCACCCTCCTCTCCACCTTCCAAACTAACTCCTACCATTATTTTTTCCATCACTTTTACCATAAGATTCAAATCTGTGATATGGTCTAGAAGGCCCTGAAAGACCTGATGAGAGTCTGCTAAGAGCTCCAAACTCAAGGGCCCTCTCTCAGTTGCATGAATATGCCACACCAACTTCTATACCAGGCTTTTGTACCCAGCATTTCTCCTCTATGTTTACATGGTTAATTCCTTCTCATCTCTCAGATTTTAAACATCAATCAATCCTCAGGGAAACCTTCTTTGATTAAATTAGTTCACACTTTTTAAAATTCTCACAGTACCATGTATCTGTCCTCCAAAATACATACCACCATTTTAAGTTTCCTTTTACTTATTTTTTAAATAACTGTGTCTCCACAATGTAATGCAAGGGCTAGCGAGGTAGGAACTATTTGGGAGTTCACTCACCATTTTATTACCTGAGCCTGCTATTCAGACACATACAAAGCATTCAATCAATATTTGTCGAACATAGAAATGACTAAGTGAATATGGTTGTCTATCTGGTCACATTAGTAAAGTCCTAGAAAGTATGGGCTTTATTAAGTGATATCTATCACACTACCATGTTTAGTACTATTTCGTAATAAGCCATTGCAAGGTTTATCTGTTTATGGTCACTTAAATAGGAAAAGTAAATAAAAGTGACCCTCAAGAGCCTAATATGAAATTTTAATATAAATGATCCTAAAATGCATGAAACCTGGAAATCATTTTAAAAAGTGTAACCTCACTTCTCATTGATCAGCCTTTTATTCTTATTTTTAAGCTGGATAGCCATGGAATTCACTAATTCTTTTAAGCTGCTAACAAACTATCAGTCCTCTTAGGTAGAAACATAGTAAGTGATAATGATCCTGGGGCACTTAGAGGAGTAGGATTCACTGAAAAAGCTCTGTACCCCCAAAGCATCCATCATTCAAGAAAGATAACATTCTTGGATAGCAGTATTCTGAGGCTCACTTTCAGGGTCAAAGAACATAAGTGATACATAAGTTAGTTCTGTCCCATCAGCCATTTATACTTATTTTTTTTTCTCTTGAATAATACCTGAAGATGAAAAAATATCAATCCTAGTAAAATGGAAATCTTATTCAGCAGAGAAGATAATACAGGGCTCTAGAATAAGAGTGCCTGCACTTGTATGTGGGCTCTGCCACTAATCTGGTTATGACACATAACCTTTCTGGTGTTCTATTTCCATCACTACATAAATAAATAAATAAATAAATAATAAATAAATAAATAAATAAAACTTGCTAGGTTTGAATAAATTAGAGTAAGGATGAAACTGCACTTATTAAATAAAAATATTCTAGAAAACCATAGATGCAGAAGTTGCTGCAAGACATTCGGGGCCAGAAAAAAAAAAAATAGAGAGAGAGAGAGAGAGAGAGAGAGAGAGAAAGAATATTATCGTTGTCCTTTTAGTTGTTCTTACTATATTTTTAATACGAAGGCTACTAAATAATATTAGGCTTTATTAAGTTAAAAAAGAAATTGTGGTTAGAACTAGATATAATTTGAATCTTGTTTAATGTTTGCTGTTGATTTTTTCCCTAAATTTTCTCTAATGAATGTGGATTTGTTTTTAAATTAGTTTTTAAAAGGAATGTGGCAATCAGTGTGAATACTGGCTAGACGCAGGGCTCTGCTCATACTTCCTCTGAATAGAAACCATCTATCCCTGGCCATCAATACATGATTGGTGTTGGGAGAGGCATCCATTCTCAATTAATTATTTAACAGTCACTTGACACACATGAAATAAAGAAAATACATAAAAGTGGAGCCAATCCTTCTGGGCAGATTGACTCTGCCTTTATCATTCCATCTCCCATTTCTGTGATAATCAAAAGAATCCAGCCTTTTGTTTTCCTTTCATGACTAGTGGTGATCTTTGGACTCCGTTTTCAGATCAAATTTTCAAAACGAATCAATGCTCCAGAACCATCCTGATGGATTTTCCTTTCTGAATTGAATTACCTTATGCATCAGGTACTATACTGGTCAATTATGTATCTTGGTAATTCCAAATTCTTCCTCTTATGGAAAGAGCCTATCCACTGGCAAAATGAAATGCATTTCAGAAACATTTAATTCTGCTTCTCTTCAACGTATTACTTTTGCCACGCTTTCTCCACACTTAAGTGTTCCCGATTATGCATGATCTCTGGATCCCTACATTTAAAATGCACAGGAAAATAAAAATTTTAATTTAAAACACCCTCCCACACAGAACAAGCTGTCATTGTGTCATATTTGTTTCCTAATTTAAGGAAGGAAGTTATATCTTATGTGTCCTTCATTAAATTGTCTGCTCTGTATTTTAAAGTGGCATTGGGATACATAGAGCAATTTTCCCCTTGAAATAATGTTCATTTAAAAAAAAAACTATTTCTATTAATCAGTGCAGAGATATGGAGCTTCGAATTATAATACAGCACATCGTCACGTGGACCTGCTATTTCATTCAAGATTTGCAATTAAATTAGATTTGGGAGAGGAAAAGCATGTCCTGTTTTATTTTTGTAAAACCTAACTATAAAGCCTGGTACTAAATCCATGGAAATTTACTGGCCAAGCTGAAGTGCAGTATAGGCCATAGGATACACAGTCTTCTGTATTTATTTAAGCTAAAACATAATGAAAACAAAAACCTTCATGAAGGCAGACAACAATAAAATAACCCTTTACTTTTTTTTTTTTTTTCCTATAAACCCTTGAAGGCTACAGAACTCTTTTTTTTTCCGATGACCAGCTTTTTTTTTTTTTCTTCCTAACAAACTCTCTTTGCTGTTTAAACAATTACAAATTTTATCAAGTCTTCATTTCTCTTAAAAGTCAGATGAGAGAAAACTGCCAAGTCTAATAAGATTTACAAGGGCTAGTTCCTCTTAGCAGTGTCAGCAAAAAAAAAAAAAAAAAAGAGAGAGAGAGAGAGACATTATACAATAAAATTCAGCCACACATAGAGCTTTTGTCCTCACAGCTTTCAAAATTAGATTTAATAATTCATCTTTTAGAAAACAATTTCAGCCATAAATGTCATTTATCCATGTGGTGACTGTCTTGATTTGACCCATAAGCTGTCTACTTTAAAACCTGACATCTCTCCCGCTCAGCCACAAATATATCCATGTTTCCTCTTTTCCTATCAGTCACTTTCTGTTCATAGGCTTTCCGGTATTTATACAAAATTTTTCCTTGGTCATGGTCATGTAGCAACATTGTAGACACATTAATGGCTGAATTTTATTTATTAAGGGGAGAAAATAAAACTTGGTATGGTTTTCTTTTTTTTCCTTCCACACTTTCAGTGCTTAAAACAACAAAAATTACAACGTGGCCTCCACAACTCAGATACATCTCATTAGCTAAACGTACTCGGAAAATCTTTTGCAATCCTTCATATGCAACACCACCCACCTCCCCCTATTTATTAGCTTACAGAACCTTCCTAGGACAACAGTGTCTAAATGTCTGTGCCATTTAGCTTCCCAAGACATCTGCTAATTAAGAAATAGGTGTTTTAATCTCTAACATTTCTAAATATTAGCTGACCTGTCTTCCGCTTCCAGAAATCACTTAATTTTTCCTAGACGGACAAATGCTGGACTTGGACATGACCATCGAAAGTAACATTGGTTCCAAGAACCCTTTTTCTTCTATCCAGAAAACCTTCCCCCCCCACACACCCCCCTCCCCCCCCCCCCCCCACACACACATCCTCCTTTCCCCACAACCAGGAGCAGGACTTTATACTTGTAAAAGGGCCCCTGTTCCCCTTGTGTCCTTTCCCACGCATAACGAAACGTGGAGGTCCTCACGCGTAGCCAACCTCGCCTGCCCTTCCTTCTTCACCACGTGGCTGCCCAATCTAGAGGCGCGTCTGCACCCGAGGGGGAACGGCTCCGCGTATCACAGGCTTGGGGCGGGCGGGCGAGTGGCTGGGAGGCGAGGAAAGCACAGCGGTTGTGCAGGCGGGCCACGGCCCAGGCCCAGGGACGGTGGGAGCAGCCTGACAAGGAACCCGAGGAACCTCAAGGGGAGAGGGCGTTCTGCTCGCCCCCGGGCAGCGAGCGGTGGCCCAGAGGGCCGGCTCCCAGGGGGCCACCGGACCCAGGGGGTGGGGGAGGCCAGAGGAGGAGCTGCGGGCGGTGCAGGCGAGGCAGGGAGGCCGCAAGCAGGAGGCCACCTGGCGCCTCGCCCCGACCTCCCCCACCCCCCGCGCCCCGCCCCCGCCCCCGCCCCGGGAGGGCGCGTCCGGCGTCGGGCCTTACCTTGGCTGCAGTCCTTGCCGCGGAAGCCGGTTCTCGAGCAGTCGCACACCGCCTGGTCGTCCACAACCGAGCACACGCCCCCGTTGAGACACACCCCGCCCTCGCCCTCGTCGCCCGCCTCGCACGGGCTGCCCCCGCCGCTGCTGGGCGGCTCGTCGTCCAGCCTCACGTCGCCGCTGTCCAGGGGCAGGGCCTGCGAGGCGTTCACGCGGACGTCGCGGATCCAGCCCCTGAAGGGCTCGCGCTCCCGGACGGCGGCCAGCGTGAGCTTGAGCGCCGCGGCGCGCAGTTCGGGGGGCAGCCCGCCCACGAAGAGGCCGCTGAACACCGTCATGTCCCTGCGCTTGGACTTGACCTCCACCCACTTGGCCTCGGCCTGGTCGATGAAGAGCGTGGTGTTGCGGAACTGCCTGCGGATGCGCACGCTGTGCCAGGCGCCGTCGTTGACCGGCGTGTCGGCCAGCAGCGTGGCGGGCTCCGCGCAGAAGATGGAGAAGCTGAGCTGCAGGCGGCCGCCGCGGGTCAGGATGAGCTCCAGGAAGTCGCAGAAGCCCTCGTCGTCGAAGTAGAGCACGAGGCCGCGCGCGCTGCGCGTCTTGAGCTGGAAGCTCATCTCGCTCTCGCAGCAGGCGTTCCACTTGGGGAAGCGCGTCCACTGGCCCTCGGCCCCCGGGAACTCCAGCCCGCTGCCCAGCTCCGCCCAGCAGCCCAGCAGCAGCAGCGAGAGGCACAGGAGAAAGCAGCCCCCGCGCTGGAGGAGCGCCGTCCCCATGCTCGGGGCTGGGGTGCGGCGGGGGGGTGCCGGGGCCGACAGGGTCAACGTGGTCCTGGACACCGTGATGCGGAAACGGGGGTCCGGAGTCGGGCGCGGTGGGGGGGGGCCCGGAGCGGGAGGGACGCACCCTCCCGTATCTAGCTCTTTTTTTCTTCTTCTTCTTCCAGCAGCCCCTCCCTCTCTCCCGATAGTCCCCTCCCAACTGGAAGACGTAGACCCCGGGGGTGCAGGGCAGCAGCAGAGCTTCCAGACCAAAGGGAGGATGCACTTTGGAAGCAACGTTCTGGAAAAGGCGTCAACAGGCGGTCAAGGGGAGTCACTTATCCATTTGCATCCGATGACCTAGTTCAAGGGCATCAGTGGTGTCAGGAGATGCCGCTTCGCTGCTCAAATACTATTATCTGCCAGGTACCATCAGGGGTACCGGGCGACAGGGAAGCAGTCAGGGTCTGGCAAGGAGGAAATGCTTCTCAGGGAAGTACAAGAAGCCAGCAAGGAGCCAGGATCCTTCGACACTTGCAAAAGCCTCCAGTTGTTTCTCCTCCAGATGTGGTGTTCCCAAAGCAGAAGGGAGTGACAGGTTCCTTGCCTCTCTTTACGGCACCACTTAACCCCTGAGTGGCTTCAAAGGCCTGCTTCTTCCGTCATATCATGGACTTTCCTGCACCACTGTAGCCAACGCAGACTTCCTTATGCATGGCCTCACAGGCTGGGTTTTACTTCTTTTTTTTTTTTTTTTTTTTTTTTTCCCTCCCCAACGGTAGGGTTCAAACCCAGAAGCTGTGGAATAGCCAGAAGCTGTTAGATGTCACAACAGCTCCTCTTCTTTTCTCTTTGCCTCTGCAAGGCCAAGCTAAGATGCCAGCATGTCAATTGGTTGTGTGTTGGTGATGCATTTTGGTTTTGTCTTTTTATAAGGACCCAGAAAATCTGCAGAGAATTAAAATAAAAATTAATTTCTAAAGTCATGTGTAGTATCACAGAAATCACTATTCAGCTCAGAAACCAGGTATGTAACTAGAGCTGTTAGGAAGCCACAGTTAACCTTAACTAGAAGGGGCTCATTTGTCTTGATCTATCAAGGAAGACCTAATGTCTCCGAATAGTTAATATTGCACTTTTACAATAAGTCATTACATCCTTGCAGTTTGTTATAACTGTTAATAGGTAACCCTCTCAGGATTTTGTAGAGATTTGTTTATGGCTATCTTTTACTTTTTCTGAGAAAGTTTAATTTTTTTTTTTAATATGAGGAGGAAGAAAAAGGCCCTTTTAAGGACTTCTGCTCATAATGTGTACTGATGGCACGGACAACAAGAATACAACCTATTCAAATATCAGCTAATACAGATTTTTCAATAGGCAAAGCAGACCAGACTGCAACTGGACGCTGCTGGCTTGGATTTATATAGCATTCCTACCATTTCACGGTTTTCAGAGAAAGAATACTGATAGTTTCTTGGGAGTCTCTTTTAAACTTCAAACACGCATTTTCTCCCCTTTTATTAAAGGAATATCTGTTATAGGAGAAAACATCTAACTGAAGTCATATCTATTTGGAGCAGCATTTATGTTTCAATTGCCATAATATTAAATCCTCTAAAGATGGGTAAAGTATTTAATATTTTGCCACAGTGTAGTGATCTTAACTCCTCTTCAAGTCCTTATCTGGCTGTCAGCCCTTAGAATTTGTGTGGTCAGAACAGCAGTTGGCATGTGTGTCACCTTAAATGCTATGGCTCCAGGATGCTGGAATATAAAATTATATCTTTGAATCACTCACTATGAAAATCACCTCTTTATTTAACCCTAATCTGACAGGCTCCTGGAATGGTACAGAAATCTAAGCAGTGTGTTGTTTTTAAGTCTCTCTCTCTCTCTCTCTTTCTTTTTTTTCTTTACCAAAAAACATTACTCTCACATTTTGACCAAAAAAAATCACAAATGGTTCATCTGGTCATGTCAAGCAAATACATGCATTTCCCTCAGCATTTCCCACTATACCACACCACCCCCTGTAAACACACACACACACACACACACACACACACACACATTTATTGCCTGGACACAGAAGCTCACTATCCAATTAACACTTTTTTTTTTTTTTCCTACAAGCTGAAACTAGCAGTAATTTATGGCACCGCATTGTGTTGCTGCTCCTCCATGGAGGGAGCTGAGAGCATTTCTCTTCAGTACAGAGCAATCCCTACAGGTGTCAGCTGAGAGCCACCACCAGGCTAGGGGATCCCACTTCAAGTTCCTCCCCAGATGAAATTGATGACTGGTTCCCTCTTTTGCAACACAGACACACAACACAACACATACAAACACATACACACTGCCCAGCAGAAATAAAAAATAAATTAAAATCTCAGTTGCTTATTTATTATGGCTGATACATCCCACTCCAACAGCAATCACCAGCCATATCTTGTCTACTTCTGTGCCAAACCCAAAGAAAGGTGCTCTTAAAAATCATCCTAAGATAGCATATTATTCAATATACTCTAATTTTTAAGTGGACTCAGGCATCTGCCAAATTTTCAGTCATTTACAAAATGAATCTGGAATTTAAGGATCAAGAGTAGTGCTTTGAAACCATCCAGAAGCTTATGTATTAGAAAACCTTTGTGTGTGTGTGTGTGTGTGTGCACGCACGCGTGTGACTCAACTGGAGCCGATTATTTTATTAATTAATATTACATGGATCACAAAACCTTTCTTCACCCCTCTCTCCTGCACTCCTCCACTAATGCATACCTTGCCGATTTTTTAAGGAATAGAGAGTGTGTGTGTGTGTGGGGGGGGGACACATATATTCTTACCACAGAGGAGGTCAACTGACTCTCCCAGTCCTTAGAGGAAGCTCATTGTGTGTGAGGGAGTATTTATATGGAGAAAGAGGATTCTCTCTAGGTGCCGGAAAAACCTGGTGAGTTCACAAATTAGAGGATGAAATAAAAGGATCTGAAAAACAACCTTACTGCAGCCAAAGGAAGAAGCGCTCTAATTCAAAAGCAGACTAACAGCCTCATTAATCTTTTCTTTCATTTCTAGAATCAAATTCATTCCCAAGCCACTGGAAGGATCGATACTGTATGCTCATCCGCTGCAGTTGCATTTATTTTAATATGTTTATAACACACATACACATATGCACACATATCTTTCCATGCATCCTTCAATATAGACCATAGCAAAGAACCTGAAATCTTTGGGATAATTTTTAGAAGCGCTTCCTGCCCCCCCACCTTGCTTTTGCAAAGTCCCTCAATACCAATGCACACCCAAATTCTCCCTGGCTTTCCCGCCCAGTCTCTAAGCTCCATCTGTAATACCAGTGCAGTTTCTTGGAGCCTGGAGTCAACTGCACAAATTAAGGATAGGCACAGCATGGGGCTGATGGGGAAGGGAAAGATGTAGATACAGATATATTTTATTGCTTTGGTTTCTAACTTGTCTGTTTTCTTTCTTTTGCTAAAAAATCACTGCATTCAGCCTTTAAGTTACTACCTCAGTTCCACCATCTCGTCTTCTTGCCATCTATTTAAAAAGCTTCATGCAAAACAACGAAGATCTATACTCCTCCACCCTCCCACCACCCATCCTTCCTTGTGCATTTGTGGCAGATCCTGGCTCAGTTACTAGGGGGAAATATATCCTTCTCCAGGTTGCCTCGCCCCATCCCCTCCCCCAACCCAAATTGAGCTTCTTTACCTGCCCGGTTATTCCCCTTAGCTCGACCCAGAGCCTGAAGCATGCATCGGTCAAAGCGAATTTCCTGAGGTCTGTGGATAAGGCGACTGCCGCTGCCTTTTCAGAGGCGTCAGGCTTGAGCGTCTATCTCCAGGAGTGCGGGAGGGGAGAACAGGCAACGGAGGGGAGCAGGAGGAGGAGGAAGAGAGGGAAAGAGCTGGGAAGGAGGAGGCGGTGGTGGAGCCTGAGAAGGCTGGGTTACGTGACGCCGGGTGCTGTCCTTCTGAAAGAGAAGGGCGGAGCTGAGCTCTCCGCAGTACCATGGAGAGCGGCGGGCCGTCCTCAGGCGGGGATCCTGGTGGGCTCGGCCCGCAGGCACAGCCCCTCCAGGTCGGGATGCTGCGGAGCCGGGTGTTTATACCTTTGCTTCGTCCCTTTGCAGGGGAAGCCCGATCCTGGAGGCGGAGACCTGCCGCAAGAGCTTCTAACTTGTCACCACCCACCCTCCCCCTAGAGAGAGGGAGAGAGAGAGAGAGAGAACCAGAGAACCACGTAGCCTACTGAGCATGCCCAGACCCCTGTTAGACCCACGGAAACCTGTGTGGAGATTCCACTTCTCCGGGGTTTAGTCGTGATTGGGCGAGGGTACCTGAAAGGGTGCCAGGGAAGAGCTGGGCAGCTAAAAGGAAGGGGGCGAGGAGTCAGTGATTAAGATGAGCTCCCGTTTTACTTGCGCACTTTGGTCTCCTCTTTGCAACCCTTGAAAAGCTGCAGCTTTTCCAGGAATGCAGGGACAGGCGAGGCTCACACAGTCGCTGGCATTCCCACAGATCCAACGTCCCTGCCCCACCCCTGACTGTGTCCCCAGCCTGAGTGATGTCTTCAGACCTAGGCTGTGCCCACAAGACGTGAGAGGGACCTACCAGACTAACGCGCCAACTTGGAGACCAGAATCAAGTCTGTCTGACAAGGTGCTTTCTGCGACAGCCTCTCGTCTTTCCCAGTTTTCTGTGCTCTGCCTTGGACACGGGCATTCTGAGCTGAACCAAGTTCTGAACCTGTTTAACTCTTCTCTCCGCCTCCTCCTTTCTTTTGCAGCTGGTAAAACCTGGAGGAAGTAAGACTCCATGTGAGGCTCTAACCAAATCATTGGGCATACCCAGTAGGCATTGCTGGGTTTGGTGACAAAGGAGTTAACTCTCGGGGAGCTTGCAGAATAGGTGGTAGAAAAGTCCAAAGTGTGTGGCTTTAAATTACAGTTTGAGTGCTATGGACATTTAAATTCCTAACCCTATTATATTCCTAGCCCGGGTTAGTTTTAGAGCAGAAACAGCAGACATATTTATTTCAGCACCACAAACCTAATAGCTCTAGTCTCAAGTGCTATAGGATAAGACTATTTTCTACCTCTAGGCCCTATAAAGCAAGACTGTAAGAACTTTCCGAAGTACTGAAATAATATACATTCCAAATGCAATATTCATTTCCTTCCAAAGACACCATAACTTATTCCTGTGATAAGTGTATTTATATTTTCACTACCTTTATAAAAGAGTCTAAATAACTTGAAGGCAAGAACCACAGTTTTTATTTTTATTGTCTTTAGAAAGGCAGTGTGTCAAGTGATTAAATGTATGGGAACTAGAATCAGGTTGTCTGGGCTTGAATTCCATCTCTGCAATTTATTAGCTGTGGCCTTAAGTGAGATACTTAACCTTACAAGGCCTCAGGCACCTCATCTGTAAAATGAATATATTAATAGCTCCCACATCTGTTTCACGTTGTGAAGATCAAATAAGTGGACATAATATATTTAGAATTGTGTTGAGCCTATACTAGCTATTTCTATTAGTTTCAAGCCAACTCTGTTCTGTTTGACTCAATGGAAGTCACTTCTCTGAAATCCAGATTTCTTGGCTTTATAATAGAAATACTAGTGATTGCCAACTCATTCCATAGGATTTATTTTTTGGGGGGGATGGATTGAAATAACAACTTTAACATGATTTTCTAAAAACATAAATGAAATTTTAAATAACGTAGAGCTAAATCTCAAAAATAATACCTGATCTAAAGTTATGCAATCATTAAGTGAGCTTACACCCCCCCCCCCAAAAAAAATAGTCTACTTAATTCAGGGTAGTGTTTTGTTTTATTTATCTACCATTTACCAGTAGGTTCTAGAGCAAACAGCACACAAGATATATGTGTCTAGTATAGAGGTAAACCATACTGCAAAAGTAAGTGGAATGAACAACCAGTTTTTAAGAATTGAATCTAACATTTCCATGATGCCCTGGAGATCTGATGTATATATTCACCAGTGAATCCTATTTGATGGCAGATTTCTAAACTAACTCTTAAGAGTCAAAACCCTATCACTTACCTGGAATCGTTAAAGACAACAACAACAGCAAACCTTTAATTGCCACTATGGAATATGGCTTGAAAAATTATCTAGTATTTTATTTTGTTCTTGTAAATTTTGGTCTTTTCTTTCAGTTGGGCTACACAGAGCTTTAGAACATGGTTCTCATTGGACTCTCTTCTATGATTATGATTCAAAGGTACTTAAAATTCTTATTCTCCATGTATAAGTCTTAAAACAACAGGTGGTCTGTGCCCACCCCTTACACACACATACAGACACACATACACACACACTATCTAAACCGAGGAACTACATTATGTCCTGCAGTAATCTGTTTTGTAGTTAACAGATTTAAAGTAACTACTGTATCTAATCTAAGGAACATGGACAGCCACATGATCTGTTTGTTTGTTTGTTTTTTTCAGTAAATATGCAGAGGGGAAATTATCAGTATGTGCTTAGAATGGGGAAATATCAAAACATAATTTAGTGATAAAAGCTCTTAAAGCATGACATCCTGTGTTGTTTCCACATAAATTGCTTTACCTTTTTGAGATTTAGTTTCCTCATCAGTAAAATAGGGAAAATAGCATCTTACTTCATAAAATTTGATGATGATAATGCCAGTGTTTAATGTTAAGTGCCTACTTCATGCCAAACAGCACTCCAAGTACTTTACTTAGTCTATCACTCAAAACAATCCTATGAGGTAAATTCTAGGATTTCACCCATTTTTCCAATGAGAAAAGCAAAGCACAGAGAGATTGACCCAATCAAGATCACATCTAGCAGGTATAAGTGGAAAGAAGGGTACAAACTCATGCCCTTGATGTTAAACACCGTGTTACATGCCTCTCATCAAATGATCAAATATACCTAGCACACTGGCACAATGCAGATACTAATGAATGTTAACTCCTTTTTTCCCTTCTAAGAGTTTCCTCAAGAGAAATCTCGGAAACTAAATTTCAACTTTGGAATGTTGTAATGTCATTCCCTAATAACAAATACTGTATGAAATGTCTTAATGAAAACAGGTGAGATGTTTTTAATGTTGTTATTTTATTGTTGTTGTTGTTGTTGTTGTTGGCATAACATGTAAAATTATTCCTATAGATCTAATTTGAGGCAATTTAACATTTGTCAAAGCAACTAGTGTTTTTCTAGAAAGGTGCAAACCAGGGTTAATTCCTCTCAAGTCACCTTAAGGAATCTACCAATTCTAGGCTACAGTAATGTGTAAAGGATTTTTAACTCCTGCCCCTTGTTACCACTCAAAACAAATGAGATAATTGTGAAATCAAGGTAGTTGTTTATGATTATGTCTGATTGGGAGAATTTCTGACAACCCAAATATGGAAACATAAGTAATATCTCATGCCATAAACTGGTAAACATTTTGCAACAATGAAAATGGAAATGCATGATCACCATAAACAAATAGATTTCCATAAGCTATTAAATATTAATGAGCATTCTAACATGGAAACTTGCTTCACACTAAAAATAAATGAAACTAAGTGATAAGATTTTTTGACTGATAAATGAATACAGAGAGACTCTGTGTTTATTGCTGCAATCATAGCTTGTGCTTTAACATTAGGAAATCAGTGTAAACAACTACTTTCTCAATTAACATTAAGGCAGAGTGGAGTGTTTGAGAAACCCATGAATCCCAAGATTGATACGAATTTGGAAGGGGGCTTTAACTTTACCAGTATAAGTAACTTAAGAAGAAATGCACGGTAATAATGGGGGGAAGTATACAAGTTGATACACACCAAATATTTTTCTACTAAAGATGGTAAGCAGTTTAAAAGAGCAAGAAGATTTATCACTCTGTGGGGATTTTCTATTTGCTGTGATGCAGGTAATCAAAATGAAGCCATTTTTTTTCTACTGAAATAATGGTATTACTAGGGAGAGATTAGATTACATGATATTCCTAGCTAAATTTCAGATTAATAATGAATTCCTCTAATCAATTATAGTATCATTGTTGCATAATTGGAATGCTACTGTTTAGGTCAACAACCTATTTATTTTAATAATAAATATAACTCTTGCTATTTGGTTTGTGGCTACACGTCGCTAGCTGGTTTCCTTTATATAAACCAATATGAGTTTTCTAGTTACAAAAGTTGATGAATACTTATTGAACATGCTGCTATATAAACCCCATTTTCAGCACAACTAGAGAAATTTCTAACTATAAGGCAATACAATCAAGTGTGGGGGTTTAGATTCAGTTATAAACAGAAATAAACACATTGTAATTTAAATATAGGAAAATCCACATAATTTCCCATGAAGTTGACAATGGTACTTTCAGGAGAAATAAGCAAATTCAGTATGTGACATAATATCATACTCTTTGGGAAAAACCTTCAGCATTGTAAAATAAAGCTACTTTCACAAGAGCATATAGCTTTTCAGTAATCATAAGATAAAATGTGATTTTAAAATGGCTACAAATAATTAGAATAATGGTAATTACTAAGGTATTAAGCTACGGTAAAGAAGCACATGGATAGGTACTTGAGAATAGTGGTTAAGTTCTAAAGGTTGCACCTGCTAGAGAGGTTTCACTGCGGGGACCCTGCAGTGTGTTTGATGGGCAGCATTTTTAAATCTAGGGCAGCACTAGCACCTGGCTATGTTCTGTCATGCTTTACTCCCACCACTCTTTCCCCAATAGGGATGAAAAATCATTCTGAAAAGGAATAGCAGCTACCATGAGAAGCCCCTGTTTGGGAGTTTCTTGCAGTGATTCATGGCGTACTTGAGCCTGTCTTCGTCATTCCCTATAGGAACGTATTTCTCCTCCTATATGGAAACTGTCTCCTTACCACCACCACCTGCACATACAGCCAACTCCCTCCAGTCATGCCAGACCCCAGGAAAGAAATTCTCTCGTTCATCAGAATCTAGCTGTACACTTATTTTCATTGGGTCCCAGCTATCAGTTAGTTTGTTTAACCAGTCCTGTTTAATTTCCTTAACTATGGCCTTTAAGCTTGCTTCCGAGCAAGAGAGTTGTGCTGAAGTTGGTGACAGCAAGATTCAGAGCTTTGCGTGTCTTGCTCCATTTCAGCTATTTCTACCCCTAAAAATCTGTGGAAAATCGATTTTCTGTAGCGGCAAGTTGAAATATTTTGTGGTTGGCTTTTTAAACACATCCTGTGTGATTTTATTTTATTTATGATGTTTGTTTGTTGTTTGTTTCCTATTCCTATCACTTTCAAACTAATCCCCCCAACTTTCATAGTTTTAAGCCTCATTATTTTTTCAGGGCCTGTTCCTTCTCTAGTTTTTAAGCTTACCTTTCTTATCTAGTTTAGTTTTTTTTTGTTTGTTTGTTTGTTTGTTTGTTTTTTTGTTTTTACCCTGTGGCATCTGCTTATTTATTTTCGAATGCCACTAGACATGTAATTATTTAAACATATGATCACACATGTATACATAAGCACACAGATATATAATTATTTAAATAAATAATCACACATACACACACAAATGCTACTGACACCAACTCTTTTGCTATTTCTGGATCCAGTTCCAACATCAGAGAACAGGGCTCCCCCGGACACAACACCAAGTGATTCTCAGGAACCAGCAGGATATCTAAGAATTCAATTCAATTCTGACTCTATCTACCCAGAAATATAATCAGATTCCACAGATTAAGGATTTAGTCCTGCAAGACTACCCTCCAAACCCCATTTCAGATTCAAATTGCAAGCCCCAGACTGTTACCTGTGCACCTGACTAGCTATAGATTGGAGATTCCAATGACCTTTTCCTTTAGTTATTTTAATTTGCTAGAGTGACTCACAGAACTCAGGGAAACAATTACTTAAATTTACAAGTTTATTAAAGGTCATGATAAAGAATAAAAACCAATAGCCATATACAGAAATACATAGGTCTAGCTGTGGGAAAGAGCTTGAACCTTCTGTGCCCTCTCTAGGAGTGCTACTCTTCCCTGGATTTCCACAGGTTCAAGCTAAAAGCTCTCTGAACCTAGTCCTTTGGGTTTTTTATGGAGGCTTCATCGCATAGTTGTAATTGACCAAGTCATTGGTCATTGTTTGATTCAACGACTAGCCCCTTTCAGCTGGACTGAAGGTCAGAGAGTAGGACTGGAAATTCCAAGAAACTGACAACATGATTGGTCTTTCTGGCAACCAGCCCCACCTTTGGATGAGGTCCAAAAGTTGCCTTCATTTAAAAAAAAAAATTACAACTTTACAAGTCTAAAATGCTTTCAGGAACTATGGATGAAGACGAAGTCTGAGAAATGTATTTTGGTCATCTGAATGATTAAATACATATCTCTTGTAAATCATATCACACACAGAATTAAATATGTTAACAATAAGACAATGATAGGTATTACATATACCCCATTGGAACTTCACATATTAGAGTTATAATATCCACTTTTTTATACAAAAAAAAAGAGCTGAGCTTTCAAATTTACTTGTGAATCAATTGACAACAGTTTTGTTTTACAGGAAATTTATTCTTGCTGAAGCAAAAAATGACAGTAAAATAGAGATGAACTGGACCCTAAATTATGTTTGTGCACTTGATCTAAACACCCCATTGAATGAGACTATTGGCAGTGCTAAGCAATTCATTTTTCTCTAGATTAAGAAGAGCAGATTCAAATGACTGACAAAGTCTGGCATGTGATATGCCAGATAAGGTAAGCAGAACTGGGAAAATGATGAAGATTGGATGACATTGTGGGCAACTAAAAATCACATACCTCT
Source organism: Canis aureus (assembly GCF_053574225.1). Classification (NCBI taxonomy): domain Eukaryota; kingdom Metazoa; phylum Chordata; class Mammalia; order Carnivora; family Canidae; genus Canis; species Canis aureus. The sequence goes on from NC_135621.1 coordinate 55,494,018, forward strand.
TTAAAAAAAGAATATCCACTCTTCAACTCTAGCAGGTTGTGGTCATGTGGATTCAATGTTGTCAGATCTTGACTTCTCAAGAGCAATTGGAAATCTGGAATTTGAAGTAAACTCTTCTAATTTTATAAATCTTAACTCATTAAAAAATAAAAACCTCCACAACCACTCTGTGTAGGATAAAACAGACCTCTCTGTCGGTTGGAGATGGCACACAGGCTGCCTATGTGTCACCTTCACTTTGTGTTCACATATACTGATGCCAACTCACACTTACGTATTATTTTTCTCTGAGTTCAACATTTCAAATGATTTATTTACATGTTCTAAATCCAACCAAGGATATAGAATAGGCTATAAATAGATATAATCAAGATTAAAAGTTTACCTTTGGAATCATGAAGATGATTTTTTTTAAATAGCCTGGCATATGAGAAAAAACACTGGATTCTGAGTCACATATGTTGTCTAGTTCTGGCTTTGTTATGTGTTTCATTTACTACTCTAGGAAAATCTCTTAGATTCTCTCCGTTTACTGCCTGCTTGATATATGTTGTGGGTTGAATTCTGTGCCCCCAAAACATAAGTTGAAGTTCTCACTCTCAGTATCCATGAATGTGACTTTATTTGGAAATAAGTTATCTGCAAATGCAATCAAGATTCCTTCATAGAGTCTTAAGAAAGGACCAACCTTGCTGTCATTTTTACTTCTAGCTTCCTGAATTGTGAGAAAATAAATTTAGGCTGTCTTAAGCCACATAATTTGTGATAATGTCCTATAATAGCCCTAGGAAACTAATACAGTATACCTAATAGAGAGTTTGGGAAAATATAGGTATGGACAAACAAGTATACGAGGTGATTTGCTAGATGATTTTACGTATATATCACTTTAATTCATATAACCTCCTTGAGACATAGACATTCATGCATTCATTCATTCATTCCCTCTCTCATGCTCTCTTGCTTTCTCACTCCCTCTCTCTCCCTCCATCTCTCTGTCTCTCTTGACTAAATATGGCTTAGATGGGGTTCCTGGGTAGCTCAGTCAGATAAGCGTCTGACTCTTGATTTCAGTTCGGTCATGATCTCAGAGCAGATAGACCCTAGAGCAGGGCTCTGCACTGAGCATGGAGCCTGCTTAAGATTCTTTCTCCTTCTTTCCCTCTGCCCCTCCTCCCCACTCACATTCATGTGCTCTGTCTCTTTAAAAAAAAATATATATATATATATACACATACATATACATATATATACACATATATATACATATATATGTGTATATATATGGCTTAGAGATGCTAATTAACTTGCTCTGAAATTAAGAGATTGCTTCTTGATGGATGTGAGAACTAAATCTGTCTAAGACTAAAGCCCATATTTTTGTTCACTGAACCATTCTGTTACAGTACTTCAACAACAGAAAGCTATACAATATAAAATTATTATTCTGAAATCTTCTTTAAATATTTAAGAGATTGAAAATGGGGAGAGAAAAATAAAACCAGAACAGAAAAAACAAGAATACCTTATTGTATAAGTCTCATTGCATTTTTTTAAAAAGATTTTATGCATTTATTCACAAGAGACACAGAGAGAGAGACAGAGACATAGGCAGAGGGAGAAGCAGGCTCCCTGTGGGGAGCCTGATGTGGGACTTGATCCCAGGACTCTGGGATCACCACCTGAGCCAAAGGCAGATGCTCAGCCACTGAGCCAACCAGATGCCCCCTCCCCATTGCATTTTAATATAATTTATCATGTTAAGTAAATTTCTTTCTAATCTCAGCCTACTAGTCTACTAATATTATTAAATTCCATCAAATGCTATTTCAACATACTTTCATACAGTCATATAATTTATTTTCTTTCCTCTGTTAATGTGATTAACAACACTGGTTAATTTTCTAATGTTAATAACTCTTAAATTCGTGGCATGCCCTACTTGTTCATAATATATTACTCTTTTGGGCAGCCCGGGTGGCTCAGCATTTAGTGCCGCCTTTGGCCCAGGGCGTGATCCTGGAGACCCGGGATCAGGATCAAGTCTCACCTCAGGCTCCCTGAATGGAGTCTGCTTCTCCCTCTGCCTCTGTCTCTGACTCTCTCTCTCTCTCAATCTCTCTCTCTCTCTCTGTGTCTCTTGTAGATAAATAAATAAAATCTTCAAATAAATAATATATTACTATTTTATTAATTTTGTTTAGGAATATTTATATAGGATTTCTACATGCAAATTTGTGAAAGAGAATGGCCTATAATTTGGAAACAAAGTAATGTTACCCTTTTAAAACAAAATGGGAAAATTTCCCTCCCTTTTTTTCCTCTCATGCTTGATAAAATATTCACCAGTGAGGCCATCTAAACTAATACTTTATATTTTTTTCATTCATAACAGATATTTACAGAACTTCCATTTTCCCTAGTACTAGTTAATTTTTAATCCCTCTCTCGTTTTACCTTCATAACTCACAGTAGGGAGGTATTACTTTAATCATCTCTCCCAACAGTCAAGGTTTATTAACTTTTTATTGTATATTTGTTTTCCATATAATTGATTTATGCTTTAAATTTTTTTCTTTTATTTTCCTTAGGTTTAATGCATGTTCTAATTCTAGTTAAATTCCTGAGATAGTTACTTATAATTTAATTGTCACTCTTCTTTTTAAACATCTTCTTTGAAGAATATACATTTCCCTCTTTGTATGACTTTAGCTGCATCTACAAGTTCTGATATGTGGAATTTTCATTATGATTCAGGTAAAAAAAGCATATTTTTTTCACTTGTGATTGTAATTTTTTTTGATCCTTAGATATTTAGATGTACATGATTCAACTTCAAACATTAGGGTTTTCTTCATAATGTTATGCATCAAAAGTCATTTCTATGTATCAGTTCTTTGAAATTTGATGAAGCTTATGTTAAGGGGGTGTATATGTTACTTTTTTAGGTGTTGCACATATCTGAAAAGAATGTTTGCTCCATAGTTGTTGTGCATAAGTGTTCTATATTGTCAATTAAATCAACTTTATATACCATATTATTCATATATATCCTTTATGTTCTACAAATTACTTTCATATATTTTGTTATAATGAATATAATTTTTTATATTTTGTCATTATATACTTGTTTAAGTTGTTGAATAAGAATATAATTGTTATATATTCTTGGTAGGTGAATAGTTTAATCAGTATGTTGTATCTCTTTTTATCTCTAGTAATGCTGCTGACCTTAAAGTTTATTTTGTCAGCTATTAGTGTAGCTAACCCAGTTTTCTTTTGGTTAGTTCTTGAAAGGTTTATCTTTTTAATTATCTTTTTACTTAACCTTTCTGCATGCTTGTATTTCATATGATTCTCCATAAATTGCATTTGGTTGAGTTTTAAAATTTTACTTGGAGTTCATTGCCTATTTACACTTAATTCCTGATATATTTGGACATAAATCTACTACTATATTCCTATTTATTTTGTAATTGTCCTCTTTTATGTTCTGTTTTCTTCTTTTCTTGCATTTTGTAAATTTAGTGAATTATTTGTAGTATTTAATTTTTCTCTTCTAGCAGCTTTTAGTGGTTTCCTAGGATTATGGCACATACGTTTGACTTAACAGAGCCAAATATAAATCAACACTGCCATGACAATGCAAAGACTTTGGCTCTTTAACTGTCTTTACCCCTTTCTGGCTCGGTGTTATTGTTGCCTTGCATTATATTTTTGTGTACCTATAATACATTACTACTATTATTTCATAGATCAATATCTATAATCACTACATATTTAACGTTTCCATAGCTCTTCATCCCTTCCCTCATTTACTTGTTTCATTAGATTTATTTTTTTTTCTGTATGAAACTTTCTTTTATTTCATTTAGCATGGATATACTAGTGGCTAAAAAATCTCAGATTTTAATTCATAATGTACTGATTTTGCTTTAATTTTTAAAGAAAATCTTAGTTTATAGAAAGTTCTTATTTGGAATTTGTTCTCTTTTGACACTTTAAAACTATTATCCCAATTTCTGGCTTCCACCTATCATGGAATTTTGAACCATCCACTTTCAAGTCATCTTGCTGATTCTGTAAGTTAATGTGATTGTTAGCCTCAGTGATGATTTTTAAGAATTCTACTCTGGTTTTGGGCAGTTTTACCATGATTTTTTAAGTTGTGATTTATTTGTATATTTCTCTGTTTAGGGCCTCCTTAAATTTGTAACCTAATGTCTTTAATCAATTTTGGAGAATTTTTGGCCAGCATCTTATCACATATTGCTTAATCCCAATGATTTCTCTGCTTCATTGCTTGAATTGCAATTTCATATACATTAGATAATTTCACCACATTGTATAGATCTCAAGTGATTTTTTTATTTCTAATTTCTATTATTTTTTTCTTTCTATGCTTTAGTCTTGATATTTTCTATTGACTTAAATGTAGTTTACCAACTTTTTTCTGCTACTGTCTCTAACTTGCCCCATTTATATTTTCTTACTTATGTTGTATTTTGTTCAGTTATGGAATTTCTACTTGATTATTTTATGATTCCAGTTTTTTGATGAAGCTCTTCATCCTGTTATCTATTTTGTTAATATATTAATCATAATTATTTCAAATTCTATATCTGATTAATTCTAGTATCTAAATCAGTTTTACTTGTGGTTCCCTTTATAAATCTTTTTTTTTTTTTTTAATCATTCAGTTTTGTTGCCAAATGCCTAGCAATTTTTGATTGAATGCCACATTCCTTTTTGATTTCTTAGCCTTTCATCTAAGGGAATTGTTGTGGAAGTAACACCACAGCAGACCATCAGTTTAATCAAAATGTACTTACCTCTTGTTACGTATCACTGTCTATCATCTCTTGTCTGCTTCAGTTGCTCCTTGAGGCTTGAAAACTTTTTTTCAATATTTTTCTAGCTGTTCTTGGTGGGTCAGTTAATCTACATAAACCGTTCTATCATCACTGGAAGTAGAACTTCAAAGAGTATCCATTCTCTGTATCATTAAAGAAAATTCATGACATGTCAAGAGAGGGATTTGTAAACTACACTCTTTGAAAAATGTCAAGACATTTCTGCATATATGTATAAAGGCCCTATTCTTCATGCAAGAGCTACAGAGAGTAGACTGTATGTCCTTATGGAATAGATAGTTTTATGCAGAATTTCTTCTAACAGCAAATTAATCTCATGTGCAAAGAGTCATGCTTTTCATTATGTTTGCAAATTTTCAAAATTTTTAAAAGCATGCAAATGAAGTATAGTTACGCAATGTGTAAGTTGTTTTTATATATATATATACATACACATATATATATATATACATATATATACACACACACACACACACACACACATCTAGGTGAGAGCACATAGAAATATTTTCTCTCAAGTGTAAACCATGAATGCATGTGACTTCAACACCTAAACAGAGTTTTTATAGGACATTACCCATGGCTATAAGCATTAGACTTTATTCAAAAAGCATTCATCATCAGTTAAGTAACAGTGAGCATGCATTTTCCCATTTTCTATTGCTTTATTCCTCAAAGTAATCTAGGAAATTCTTACCATAAAAATTTAAATGACTTTGTAAATATTATCTCCAGGGTAGAGAGATTCCAGAATAATCATGTCCTAAGTTATGGATAGGATATTTTGAAAGGTTCTACTTATTGGTAATTTCTTACAAAATAAAAGAGGCAACCATATAGCTTGTGCTTCCTGAGGACAGTCATTATGTCTAGCTTGTATGCCTTTGTTTCTTCAGGTCACAGAATCTCATACAGTGTCTGCTACATGGTAAATATAGGCAATATTTGTTTAACAAATGGATAAATAGGAGAAAAATCTTTAAAATGAAAGTTTAATGTTTAAGTTGACACAAAATATAAGTAAAAATGGTATATAATAAGAGTAGTAATTTCCCCTTACTAAATTGCTAGAAAGGCTTGAGGCAAAGGAAAAAATTCCATATCCTTAAATGTTAAGGAATTATTAGAACTTTTTCATTTATTTTGCTGAAATGAACTAAGTTTTTAGTATAAGGTGCCTACTTTCTTAAATTAAGATAAACTATATGTAGTTTATGTAATATTTTCATGTAAGTTAATGATAAAAATATTTTTCCAATAACTTAACAGGACTAGCAAAACTCTTGAAAATTTATTATAGTACTCTTTCTGATTTTTTGAAAAAAAATATTTCAAGAAATATAATTATAAAGCTTGAAATGACCTAAAGCAATCTTCTTGCTCATTTCTCCACCACTGTGCAAGGTAGTAATATGTATAAAAACTATCAATTTCAATTTTTAATGTCCCTAAAATTTTACTATATAAAAAATTTCCTTTTAGATTCTAACCCTAAAGTTTTTCCACTGATATTAGGATTTTTGAAAGTAACAATTATTATAATGTCTTGTCTATAGGCAAAACAATCTCATTGTAGAAAAAAATCAAACTATGTACCTTTTTAATAGTGAATAAAAGCACCAGATCATATTTCTAGAGATAATCTCAATCAACGTATTGGTGACCATCACCATTGCTAATTTTACTCATCTACATTTGATTTTTTTTTTGCAGGCTTTTAAGAAATTATCATCAACAGGTCACCTTTTTTACTTCCCCATCTAACCAAATCCTGACTCCCTTACCTGTGCTCAAAAGGATAACTTTAAGTGAATTCTTCAGATTTCTTATTCCTTTATAGTTTGCAAATCTATGCCATGTTTGAACAATTTTTTAAGGAGCCCTGTCTCTATAGGCTTTAAACAAACTGTTCTAGTCTAATGAAGACAATAGTGCAACTCCAAAAGTGAAAGAGCCAGTATGACAAAATTTGCTTCTATGAATATATATCACAAGTACTTAATAGGCAATCAATTACTTGGCTCTGGTTTCCTCTTCTTGGTCACAGGACTTCAAAAGAATTTTCTTTAGAGAAATTCTCCCACCTAAAATATAATAATAACAATAAAGCAGAACCTTTGAAGACAGGTTGTTGTTGTTGAGGATTATTATTTCATCAACTGAGTATGTTTATTATATACCCAAAGCTAAATATAGGCATTCCAGTTCAGCATGATATATGCTTTTCTTTATGCATCTTCCTTCCCATTTTATTTAATTTTTAGTACATTAACAGGTTAACTTAAAAAATTATTAACCAAAGCATATATTTTAAGACACTTTCACTTCCATTTCAGTCTGAGGAAACAGGTTCGTTTGGTTTCATTACATAATGAATCTGATTAAATCTGGGAGCATGATTGGTCCCACTTTAGAAAGAAGCATATTTACCAAAAAAGATGCAATAGGTGGAAAATAACCTTTCATGCTTGGATGCTAACATGCTTTAAAATAACTGTGGTAAGTCCATTGCCAGAACTAGGGTGAAACATTTGCCACTGGTGCAAAAATTAAGGGAATGCTGAAAAACTTAGGAGTCAAGTCAAACAATATTTTAATATACTTTCAAAAAAAATAAGGTTAATGCAAAAATATTCATGATGAATAAAAATAATTTTAAATAGAGACAGAAGAAGTGTTACCTCTTTTAAATATTACTTATTTTACTTCCTTCAATATGGCTTGGCACAGCATTTTATCCTATTTTTATTTATTTTCTTTTTTTAAATCACCCTTAATTTTTGCATGCAAGGCAAGTGCCTCACTCACCTCATCTTAGCCCTGAATCCGCACTGGATGCTTTCCTTTGTCAGTAGTGAAAGAAATGAAACTTTTAGAAAATACAGTGGCAATTCAAGCCACATAATCTTTTTTCCTCTCTGCTGTACTTAAGGAATTGACATCTTTATGCAGTGCATCTCCAACTCTAAAACTGGAAACTATTTCTTTAAAGATAGTCACCGTCATTCTGGAACCACACCTTCGACCAGATTCTTATTTAATATGTGTAAGGGCAGGTCTAGGAATCTGTACTTTAAAATAAATACCAAGTGATTCTGTTGCAGTTTGTCTAAGGATAATGCTTGGAGAAACACTTGGCTGACTCTAACAGCTATTTTCTATTTATTGTATCTCTCCTGGTAGTGCAGTTTTCTTAAGGGTAACTACGTGGTTAAAAAAAAAAAAGAAAAAAAGAAAGAAAAGTGGCTAGAGACTGTGCCTGGTTGTATTCAATACAATGCCCCCCTTCCCCAGAATTGTGGCATTTTTATGTGTCTTTATGTTTTCATGGGGCTTTCACAGCTATATTACTTTTATTATGTTGTGCAGTTTGGAAATTTAAAGTAGAATCTATTTGGTATTCTAAAAATGATAGTAATTGGTGAATCCTGTGTCTAGTTGATCTAGACTAATTGTATTTGCCTTATAGGAAATGTACCATTTCAACTATTCTTCATTTAAAATGTGAATAAGAATGTATTTAATGTGATTATATAATGTAGATCCATAAACTTATAAATATACCTATAATCTACAATGAGAATCTTAATATTTTCCTATAATCTCATGAAAAATAAATGTAGGTTTTCTAATTTCTACCTCTTTTTATATAGTGTCAGTTTGTTAATGTTTATGATAATCATGTTCCAGGAACTAGACATATTGAAGTCACCTATTCACTAACATACACATTCCTAGACCTGCTCCACTATCTGATGAATTGGAATTATCTGAGAGTAGAGCCTAAGAAGTATTTTTAACCTTCTTGATCATATAATTCTACTGTATCCTAAAACTTGAGCATCAAAAAAAAAAAAACACTTGAGCATCAATGGGTATGAATCCTTCTGTTTGCAATTAATATATATATATAATATATATATATATAATATATATATATATTATATATATAGTATGTTTTCAGCGTGATAATTTGGTGGGATGATTCAGTCTTCCTAAAAGCTCTGCCCATTTGCCAATTGGCCTCTAAATGCACAGGAATGTCTGACTGCTTTTCTTCATTTTATAAATAGCAAAATAACAGAATAGCATGGTTATTACAGAATAGCAGAGCATAGCCGAGCAAGAACTGTAATTCAGATTTCTCTGATGCTTTTTCTGGGGAGTTTATGTCTCATGTTGTATCTTTATAGTTGTAAATGTCCTACATGGGCATGAGAGCTGACATACAGAGCCAGATCAATAATCCTTCTGGTTGTATATAGCAGCATTCTTGCTCTAGAAAAGAACCTTAGAGGAGATACAGGAAAGACCGTCTTTCGTAATTCTTTTAGTACTAGTACCACTACTTACTAATTTCCTTCCTGAAAACTAACAATCTTTAAATTTTGGCCAACTTCACCAACACAAGACCAGTTCATGAGCACACTGTTAACCTTGGATGATATAAGGGACACTTCCATTCACGTATCTACTTATATGCTCTGTGTCATCCCTCCTTCCCTCCATATCTCTGTATCTTTGTATTTATCTCCCTCTCTCTCTCTGTCCATCTATCTCCCTCATCTTTGGTGACTTCACATACAATTCAACATTTGACACACTTTCTGATGCCAAAGTTTCACATTACCTTAAGTTAAAAAGCATAATGAAAATTAATAAATGCCACTACTTCAAAGTCACATGTCCAGGAACTAATCTCTTCACTGTGGAAACTCAAGTCTAGAAAAATCAGCTAGATAACTACACAAAAGTCCCATCTGCATATCAGAGCTTCTATAGGTAAGACAAGAGCACTGATACTTAACAGTAGTTCTTACACATTTTTGTTTGGAGCCACATTGTCTTTGGACTATTAAAATTCTTACTAGAACTTTCATGAAGAGGCTTAATGACATCAGAGTAATAAAAGGATAGCCCTAGCTCACCAGAGTCTTGTGGCACAAAATAAATTATGTCATTTAATGCCAGCCCTTCATGAAAGCTTAAGGAATATAAATAACACAGAATTACAATGTCCCTGTCTTACTTATTTAAGTATTGGTGGCAACTCATTAACTGTCTCACATCAGCAAGAATTTCTTATGAAATATACAATTATTCATGTTATATGATGTTATACTATCATAAACCATTTATAAAGGTACTCAGGGTGTTTGATCATCAGAGGAAACTTATTTAGCCTAATGCATGAATATGGTCACATAGGTGGGGATTTTTTTTTTTTAGTTGCTCAATTCCTTATTCTAGGAATATTAGTTACTGCTCTGGATTACAGTCTAACTTCCAAATCTTGGAAAAATAGCACCCACTTTAGTTTTGTTATTGATTTCTCAGTGTCACGGATATTAGGTGGCATTCTAAGTACTATTCAGAAGAGAATGACGTAAAAAGTGTCCACTAGCCACTGTCTTCTGGTTCTCTAGTCAGGCAGCCTAACGGAGAACTTGGGCTTTCCACTCCAAAATAAGACATGTTTATTTATTTATTTATTTATTTATTTATTTATTTATTTATTTAAAGATTTTATTTATTTATTTATTTATTTATTTCCTTCCTGAAAACTAACGATCTTTAAATTTTGTTTATTTATTTAAAGATTTTATTTATTTATTAATGAGAGACAGAGAGAGAGAGAAAGGCAGAAGCAGGCTCCATGCAGGGAGCCCAACATGGGACTTGATCCCAAGACTCCAGGATCAGGTGCTGGGCTGAAGGCAGGCGCTAAACCACTGAGCCACCTGGGTTACCCTGTTCTGTCTGTTTAAATCACAGCTTTCAAAAAATGCCCAGTGGCTTACTTTAAGAAAAAAAAATATTATTCAAATTCAGATAACTACGAAAATAGGCTTAAAAACTTCCGTGTTCCTTCACTCAACTTTAATAATCATCAATTCATGGATGATCTTATTTGTTCTGAGCAGTTTTTACATCATAGTTCCCTATATCCTGGGTTTTGCAAATTGCATTTCATGGTTTAATGTAACATGTTTCTGTCTCCCTTGTATCTGAAATAAATTAGAGGCAAGATCTAGAGACTTGATTAGATTGCAGTTAGAAGGTTTTGGGAATACTACTTTATAGGTGGCATTATATATTTTATTCAGGAGACATGTAGCTATTTGTCTTTTTTTGGGTAATGTTAGCAACTGATGATCATTGTTTAAGTCTATTACTTGATTAGGGATTGTAGAATTGTGAAATTCTAATTCATTCAACTCTCATTAATTTAGTGACTAAGATACTTAAAGAGAAACTTTCTCTAATCAACTATTTGGTTACCCTGAGTTACAGTTCATATAGGAAATGCTGGACAAGTACTTGTTTCCCTTCTTTCTTACATTTAAAATGATGAATTAATTTCTTTCTATCATCATAACATTAGCAGTGTTATTTTTGCTCTTGTAAATTTTGTTTGTGTTTAATATCTTTAACACTCATGTTTAAACATTTTAATGAATTTGACGTACTGCTATTATTATGTTTATCAATGCTCAAATTTTATCATCTTTGACTAGTAAGAGGAGTCTAGGTTGTTTATTAAATTTTTTATCACTCTGGAATTGTTATTTTCCTTATTCCATAAGCTTTTCCTATAATATTCTTATCTAGCAATGATGATAATGGGTCAATATGTTATTTCATTGTACACATAGAAAATGGTGATAGTCTAATTCTAGAATATTTAAGAATGATAATATTTTGATTTTATCATTTCCTCTTTTTTTGTTAGTTGAAGAAATAAATTCTTCATCAACTCTTTCAATATATTGATTTTTGCCTTGTACTAGTAAAGCAGGATGTTTTTTTAAAATATCTTTTCATTTGCTGATATTTTATAATATTAGTTGGTTCTGTTTAAACGGTCCCATAAGTGGTCGTGGAAGATTAAATCATTGATATTAATGTTTCATCCTACTGGTGTCTCTGTTACTCCTCAGTTTATTTTTAGCAGAAGCAGAATGTCCTCTTTCCTGTCTTTAGGCTCAGTCTTACTTTGGCTAAAGGCTTGTTAGCAGCTATGAAGCCTTAAGCAATTTCACACCTGCTTGTGTGGTTGGGTTTTCTTTCTTGTTTTCTGTCATTGTCATGAGAGGAAGATTTTCATCAGTAATCCAAAGACCCAAAGAGGATGACAGACATGTAGATGAGAACTGGACCCCATCTGCTGCTTGGAGTCAAGCCCAGACAAACCTGTATTAGAGCACCTGACTTCTAGGAACCCCATAGGCACCTGAGCAAGAATCTATGATTTTTGCATAAGCCACTGAGTTTGAGGGTGTTTTATTTCACAAGATTAGCATTGGTAATGGATGAGTGATATAATGGCTAGTGAGGATTTTATATTATCATGAACTGATAGTTTAAAAGTTTTGCTGTGTTTCAATCCATTTGCTTTAGTGTTAGAATATTCACCAATGTCTCACTTTTATGCAGCAGGAATCTCTTCAAACTGCCTCCTAACTCTGTTTGACCTAATTTGAGTAGTCTTTGATAACTTCATTGCTTTCTGTATAATCAGATCTTCCAAGTTCATTTGTACCGCCCCAGGTCTGGAGTTAACCACTTTTTTCAAGAAGCTTTGCATCCTTATAGTGTAAAAATGTTATTTAAAGCCAACAATCTTGGTGCTAGAGAAACTATTAGTACTATGTTGATCAGTTTCTTAGCTGATTCAATGGACAGAGCTAGAGTCTTCTTTTCCTTCCTATCTTGAGAGAAAACATGTCATTAGTTTATTTCAATACTTATAGTTAAAATGTAAAAATTTAAGATTTTATGTAAGTTTTAAATTTATAAATATATTTTTCTTACATACATAAAACAATTTCTGAATATTTATCTTACTACTACTATATGATTACTGAAAATACCTTGAGATTTATTTTGTAGTTATTTTTTGTTTTTATGCTATATCTCCCTAGGAATTCATCATCAAATTACTTTCTTTAACAGTCATTCATAATACCTTCTCAGTATATAATTTAGGCACCAACCTGATGCATTGCTAGATTCATTTTTCCTTTGGTTCTTAGAAGCGCTGTTAGAATTTAGATTTTTCTTATGAGTATGTAAAACACTTACATAGTTGTAAACAATATGTATGAAATTAAGTAATTTTCTGTGAAGTCTGGTTTCTATCCCCAATTCCTCCAACTTATTCTCCCCCTCTTAGATAATTTTCATCAGTTTATTATTTTATTCTTGAAGTTATTCTTCATATTCAAAACAACATAATTATAAATCAACATTCATATAGTTTTTATTATATATGTTTTTACTCTCTTTTTTTAAAGAATGAACACATATTATACATATTTCTCCATGGTTAATTTGTCATTTACTTAACAATACACTTTGGAGACTTCTACATAACAATATTTGAATATATTCTCTATTTTTAGTGGCTAAATATTATTCCAAAATGTAGATAAACCATAATTTATTTAACAGTCTTCAATTGATGATTGTTGAATGATTTCCAAATTTTTTCTAATATTATAACACTATGCTAAATGGTCTTGTGCAAAGACCTTTTGTTCTTTTTGCCACTTTATTTTTGAAATGTAATCCTAGAAGTCATTTTGGTGGTCCAAGAATAAATACATAGATGATTTTGCCACATACTGCTGAATTCCTTCTATAAAGGTTGTACTGGTTTTACTTTCTTATGTGATTGACCCAGTGTTAAGTCATAGTACTAAAGTGAGAGCTGAGAATTCGGATAAGATAAAAGCTCATGAAAATAAATGTGGTATTACTTGGCTGGCATCTTTTTAATACTTTTAAGATTTAAGTCTTAAAAATTGAAGATCTTATACTGTTTCTAGTAAACATGCCATCCTATTTAATTCACAAAGCCAGGACACATTTCTTACAATGGCTTCACTTAAAAAATAAATGTATATGTTAGTTGTTAGTGTACTTCCCTATTCTCCAACAAAGAGTCAGTGACACTCTCAAACTTCTTGAATCACAGAAAGATTATATTATCAAAAGGAATTAATATAAGTTGAAACGCTCATATTCTTAAATGTAAAAGTTAAAATACAAACCTTGTAAATTAAAATAAGAGAAAAATCTATACAACCCTGGTCTGGCAAAGATATCCCAGAAAACAGAAAGTACGTATAAAAGAAAACTTGATAAGTTGGACTTTATTCAAATTAAAATCTTTTATTCTTTAGAAGATGACACTTAAAAAGGAAATTTAAAGCCATAGACTGTGAGAAACTAATCGTATTTATTGACAAAGGACTCATACTCAGATATATACAAAAATTTTTTTACAACTCGATGTTACAAATACAAGCAACCCGATTAAAGCATGGAATAGATATTTCATAAAAGAAGGCACATGGATAGTCAAAAAGCAAATAGAGAAATACATAGATCATTAGTCATTGGAGAAATGATCATTAAACCAAATGAGATACCAAAAAAACTCCATTATAATGACTATAATACCAAATGTTGGAAAAGACGTGGAGCGATTAGAATTTTCAGATACGACTGGTGGAAGTGTAACCAGTGCAACCATTTTGAAAAACTGGCATTTTTTTTAAACTGGAAGTTTGTACCTTTTAACGCCTTTTACCCATTTGACATACCCCCGACCCTCTGTTTTTAGCTATTACCAATCTGTTCTCTGTATCTCACTAGAAGCTTGATTTTGGGGGACTTGTTTTTGTTTTGGTTTAGTTCCACACATAAATAAGATCCCACAGTATTTGTCTTTCTCTGTCTGACTTACTTGACTTAGCATAATGCCCTCAAGGTCCATCCATGTTGCCACAAATGGCAAGATTTCATTATTTTTTATGACTATAATATCTCACATGTATTACATTTTCTTTATTCATTCATCTGTCAATGAACACTTAGGTTGTTTCCACGTCTCAGCTATTGTAAATATGCTGCAATGAACTTGGGGTGCATATATCTTTTTGAATTAGTGTTTTTCATCTCTCTGGATAAATACCAGAAGTGAAATTGCTGGCTTATGTGAAAGTTTTATTTTTAATTTTCTGAGAAACCTCCATATTGTTTTCCATAGTGGCTGCACCGATTTGCATTCTTACCAAGACTGCACAAAAGTTCCCTTTATCTACATCTTTGCCAACACTTGCTATTTCTTATCTTTTTGAAAATAACCATTGACAGGAGATAGGTCATTGTGGTTTTGATTTGCACTTCTCTGTTGATTGGTAATGTTGAACATCTTTCTATGTACCTGTTTAACATCTATATGCCTTCTTGGAAAAATGTCTATTTAGATCTTCTGTTCATTTTTAATTTTTCTATTAAGTTTTATGAGATTTGTTTGTATTTTACATATTAACTTACTTTCAAATATATCATTTGCAAATATTTTCTTCCATTCAGTAAGTTGCCTTTTCTTTTTACTGATAATTTTTCTTGCCATGCAGAAATTTCTAGTTTGAAACAGTCCTACTTGTTTATTTTGGCTTTATTTTGGATGTCACATCTAAAAAATCACCACTAAACCTATTTTTAATTTCTAGGGAATTGTCTATATTAAATATAATTCAGTTAAAAATTACTTAATAGCAAAAAATAGTCAACAGAATTTTGTAATGAACATTTATAGAGTGCCTTTTTATCTCCAGGCCTATTCTAAAAACATAACTTCCATCATCTCTTTTAGTCTTTGCAACAGTATTATAAAGTAGATATCATCATCGGGTGCTTGATAGGGCTTGAGCAGAGTATATGCTGGTTGAATACATTTTGAATAGACTATCCCCACTTTACAGATGAAGATGCTGAAGCTTCAAGAGGCTAAGTCGTTTGTCCAAAGCCATGCACTGTCCGTGATAGAGCCAAGTCTCAGAGTCATATCCATCTGCAGATGACGTTATATTCTTAGCTCCAAAGCCTAAGATTCTTTTCACTTCTGACAAGTTAATAAGGCATTCTTTTTTTTTTTTTTTTGAACACTTCTCTATAATCAATGATATGAGAACAGTTTGTCCCTTCCTTGAGAAGAGCAGGTTAATCTCCAGCATTTGCTCTAAAACTGCTAGCCTTGCAAATAGTGTCAAATATCATTTAGCCACAAGCATTCTATTTGGGCTGCACTGTGCATATTTTATGAAGTTGTCCCTACTCTTTCTTCAGCCCTTGTATCAGTAAAGAAGGTAAATTAAGAAAGCATTACCAACTGAATGCAAAAATTGAGAAATGGTTAAGAAGTCATTCTCCTAAGTGGCTGGAGCCATAACAAATTCTTGTAGTTTTGAAAAAGTGGGATTTGGGGAAGGGAAGAATATAGAGCTACTCCATGGCCACAAAGTTTGTCCTTGGTTTCCTGTGAGAAAGTCTTATTGTCTCTTTCCAGATTTGAAACTCAATGTGTAATAACAGCTATGCAATTTTTGAAAATTCCACTCAGTTACCTTGGACTTGAAGCTGTCTGGACACATATGATAAAAGAGATGAAAGGGCGGTTCCAGACTATAGCCAAATTCTCAAGGGAACGCTTTCTCAAAGAATAGAGCAACTATCTTAGGATATCTACAGGAAGATATAGAGATGTAGATTTATAATTTGTATATATGTACATATATGTATGTTATATACAAATATATAATTTATAAATGTATTTTATTTTAATATAATCTAATATTAAATGTATATATATGAGTTCATAAACATAAAATATATAACATTTTAGGAACATATTTTAAGAGACAGTATTCTTATAAAAGCCAGGTGCTTTCATATCCATGGCCTCATTATAATTCATATGAACACCCTAGTGTGGCCTTCTTTAAAAAAGAAAGTCTTTACTTCAGTTCATAATCCCAAAGCACTATTTTAGACAATTACCGAGGTTAGTTTTATATTTTGTTAACTTTCCTTATAAATATTGGACCTCAGGAAAAAAAAACGTGGAAAAAGTTGAAGTTTTCCATCAATAAAGTAAGAATATCATTTCCTGTGAATGACAGTAGGAAGAAGAAAGAGGAGTAAAATGACTTTTCCTTAATGAGGTTTTATTTCTCTTTTGTGGTAATAATAATAACAAAATGCAAAGAATTTATTACTGTGGCAATATTATAAAAAAAGATCTAGCTATTACCCTGTCTTGAATTTTGTTCATATCAGAATTATACTACATTTTAATATTAAGAGGTAAATGGGCTATAATATTACCACTTCATCACTGAATTAGTCAAAGCACAAATATCAATATAGCCCAGATTAAATAAGCAAATCAGCACCCAAAAAAAGTGAGGACACTAAATTTGGAACCCTGGACAAGAATTCTCTCCTTCAGCTTAGATTTCTTCATTCAGTAAGTAGAAGAAAACTGGCTGTCTCCCCAATAGCCTGTGAAAGGCGAGCTGGTATCATTGTAAGAGACAAGTCTCTCACATTTTAAATTGGTAAAATTTAACAGTTCCACTTGTACCCACTTCAAACTCTAAAGGAAATATCATTCTACAATGAAATGTTTTGCCTTTATTTCTCACATTTGTGTTGGATTTAAAAGCATGTCCTAAGTTTGTTAAGAATTTTGAGATTTCAGGCATAGAACTGAATTATGTCTCTAGGAAAGAAACTAAAAGTCTCAGATTCTTGTCTTTCATGTGGTTCTTTTACAAAACTATAAATCATCAAAGAAAATATTTTTCTTTTATTCTCCTGAATAACTTTTCAACATAATTTTAAATTTAATTGTAAAGGGACAATAAATAGCATTTTGGCTCTTTTGTTCATTTTATGAAATTTAAAATATCATCGTTTTTTGTCATAACATATAGCAATCACTAATGCCAGAATTAACTTATAATTTTGTAATAACCCTGAGGTCTCCTTTGTAGATATCATTAAATTATAAAAGTAAAACAAAGTTCTTATATGACAACAAACAATAGCTACTTGCTGGATGGATGTAATACTAACAAATAGGCAGAATTATTTAAAACTCATTTTGAATAACAGATATTATACTATACTTCATTGTTTGCCTTGTCTTCTTGGTGCTAGTTTATACTGTGGAAGTAGAATGAGTAATCTAAGCAAGCATAATGAAGTGTAGTTCCAAGAGTAACCATCACACTCACTCTTGGTTTAAATAAAAAGTATTTAAGATCTTAAATAAACACATTTAAGGATCATCTGGGTGGCAAGTTCAAAATGTAGATTTCCAGGCTCAATGCCCATAAATTCTGTGTAGAGGGGGGAAGAAACATGAATTTTAAAATAATACATACCTCAGTGATAAGGAGGAAGGTCCAGACCACATTTTGAAAATGATTGTCTCAAGGCTTCCTCCAATCCCAAATCTCTTTTTATCCTCTGACTGCTAGGAACGCAACACACTTGGCATGATAGGTAAGCCATACTCTCTTGGGTGTTACTGCTCCATTTATAGAACCTGTTAAGATTTATCCAGTACGTAGATGGCAGAGGGAAGATGAAAACTGAAGAGCTTTGCACAGTCATTCCAAATTCCATATCTTTTAAATAAAACTAATAAATTATACACAATTTCCCTGCAAGATTTTAAGTTCAATATCCAAATAAAAAGAGGCCTCTTTATGGCAAGTTTATTTAATAAGTACAATGATTTTTTTCTCTGAAGTTGCACCAAAAGAAATGATTTTTTTACTGTCATTTTCAACACATTTTACCAGTATTAAGTGAAAAATTGCTCACAATAATAAGGAGGCATGCATAAATATTGTATAAAATTCTTATTTAAAATTAAGAAACTCTTCAGCAGGAGTACTTGAAGAAAAAAAATTCACCCCATGTCTAGTAAAAAAAAAAATCCTAGAATCATTTCAAGCACAAAAAACATGTCTAGCTCTTAAGAAAAAAATTGACAGTAGCCATAAGGAAGGAAGTCAAACATATTTCTTTCCCAAAATATAGCTACCCAATTATAGCAGCTGAGAGACAGAATGGCATTCCCACTACTTCTTCAACAATTGTCATTCTACGTCATACAGAAGCTTCTTATTTGAATGAGGTACAATTGCCTGTAGCTAGAGATGAGTGTTGAGCCAAAAATATTTCCATTGGATCTGTCTACTAGAACAAGTCATGGGTTTTCCTGCTCAGCACAATGGTTCTAGAGAAACTCCTGGCATATAATCTTTTTCTCAAGGCAATTTCTTTACTTGTAGTTCATCAATTTATCCTATTCCCTTTCATGTGTACTTGAATATTAAAAAGTGAAATTTTGAAAGATGGATAATAATTCAAAAAATAAAATTATCTTAATGTCAAACAACCTAGAGAAATAAGAATTTAGCTCAGGAAAGCTAGATTCTAATTATATGCATGCGTGTATATTTATAATATCCATATATTGTATATGTCATGTAATAAATGTATTATTATTTTAATATTTATTTTTTAAATTGAAGGCTACCAAATCTAGAGTAAAGCTCACAAAGTTACCTAACCTTAAATGTTCTGTTCAATATTTTTACACATTTTAATATTCAAAGTACTAATTTTTGTGATCACCAAAGGGATAAATAATATTTTTATGACACTTTATTTTTTATATCGTCAATTTTGTTGTTTTTAAACACCATATAAATAAAATTACAGAATATATACTTATTTGTGTCTGACTCATTTTACTTAGCAAAATACCGTTCGGATTCAATTGTGATGTTTAGTGTACTAGTATTTAATTTTTTTATTGTTGCATTGTATTTTATCTTACAAATGTATTAGTTTGTTCATCCACCTACCAAAGAACGTTTGAGTTGCTTCCATTTGAGGTTATTATTAATATAACTGCTATGGACATTCTTATATAGGTCTTTTCATGGAAATATGTACTCCTTTCTTTAGGATTTATACTTGGGAATAATGCAAGTGGTCACTGGGTTTAATTTCAAAACTTTTTTTTTTTTTCAGGTGGATTCATGTTAGTCCAGGTGTTTAGAGAGGCAGACACTAAAGTGGGACTAAATGTACAAAGATTTTATTTCTCTCACCTGTGAGAGAAAATGGAGAGCTGCGGAAGTCTGAGAGAGCTATCTAGGAGCAATGCAAATCTGAACACCTCCTTAAGGATGAGAAGAAGGGAGATTGGATGGTTATTAACCAAAAGGTTGAGTTGTAACCAACTCTAAAGGAGTTTTGGTAAGGCAATCAGGAAGGCTACTAGGATTTGGAGAATTACAAGGCATAATCTCATGGCTCTGCATACATTTTGTCCAGAAAATTATGAGAATTCTAATTGCCTTATAGCTTCATCAACATTTGGCATTGTCAGTCCTTAATTTTAGCTATAATGGTGAGTGTGCAGTGGAATCTCATTGTGGTTTTAAATTGTGTTTTCCTAATAAAGATATTGATTACTTTTTCAGATACTTACTGTCCACTTTGCTTTTCTTTCTTGTAAAGTCCGTACTCAAACATTTTGTCCAATTTAAAAGGTTATCTTGTACCTAAAAGGTTTTTTCTTATTTATCTGTGGGAGTTTTTCCTATGTTCTGAATATGAATCCTTTCTTGGCTATATATATTATGTGTATCTTATCTAATCCATCATGTCCTTATTTATTTTCTTAACAATGTATTTTTATAACCAGGGGTTCTAAATTTTGGTTAAGTCCTATCCATCACTGTTTTCCTTTAATGGCTTGTACTTGTCTTCTAAAATTATTTTTGTCTATATCATGATCATGAAGATTTTTCTTATATTTTCTTCTAGAATCTGTGTAGTTTTACTTTTCATATTTATATATAAAATTGATCTCAAATTAACTTTTGATTATCATATGAGGTATGAGGTCAAGATTCATTTTTTTCCATATAGAAATCCAATTACCCAAGCACCTTTATTGAAAATAAAACAAAACAAAATGTATTTCCCCTTTTGAAATTCATCAGCACCTTTGCTATAAATCAAGTACACATTTATTTAGTAAACACTTTGCTAATCATAATTTTATAAATAACTCATTTATTCTGCATAAAGAAATTCACAAAGTAAATTCTACCTCACCCACTTTGTAAGTGAGAAAACTTGTCATAGAGATGACAAGTGAGCAGATGTCACTTAGATAATGAGTAGCAAAGCCAGGATTCAAACATAGCCATTCCAACTCCAGGAGCCATGTGCCTAAACTTCGGGTGGCCTGAATTATAAATTTTATAAAAATTAACCAAAATTTAATTGGTTATTTTAAATTATCTAGAGATGGTTCATTTAGTTATTTCATAAGGTAACTGATGAGTTTATAAGTTATATGATTTTTTTATAAGGGATCAAATTATGCAGATTTAAACAAGATGTCTAACTCCTCAAAGTTAAAAAATTGTTTTTGAATCCTTATGAAAAAGTATAAAATAGGGACACCAAGGGTCGTGGCTCAGTCAGTTAAGCATTTGCCTTCGGCTCAGGTCATGATCTCAGAGTCCTGGTATTGAGTCTCGCACTGGGCTACCTGCTCAGTGGAGAGCCTACTTCTCCTTTCCACTGGTAGTCTCTCTCATTATCAGTCTCTCTCTCAAATAAATAAATAAAATATTTTTTAAAGTATAAAATGTCTTGTAAGATTAACAAATTAAAAAATATGGTGAAATTCATAAATGTAAAATGGCATATGATGTTGCACTATTTGAGAATGAGGACAGTATTAAAGCAACCAAAATTTTTCAACTATTTTTAAAGAATTAGTATTGAGCACCTGCAATATGCAACACACACAGAAATACAGATATGAACTAACCATGTATCCTTATCACAAGAAACTTACGAATCTGTGAAATAATATTTTACGTCATCAGCTATGTTGCATGTCTAAGATAGTTTGGAAATATTAATGGAACCAGAAAGCAAATCTACAAGCCAAAGTGAATACCATTCTACCCACGGGAAGGGACTACCCCTTAGGAAGAAAAGTTCTGCTTTAAAAGAGTTCATCAAATCATTTGAGAAGGAGGAAGTGGTTAACAGTTCTTCATGGGAAGTTAGAGTGAAGAAATCAGCCCTTTTTTACCCCCTATAGTGTACTCTTTTAATAATTCTTATTCTGAATATAAAACTAATAAATGCTTCATATATAATCATGTAAATATAAGTATAATGAAGAAAATAATAAATGTTTGTATGTAAATCTACAATTTGCTATTACTGTTTTGTTGTATTTCTTCAAGTAATTATATATTAATATTTATATTTATATATACATGCATATATATGCACATACACACATATATATCCCCTGTTAAAAACAAAATCAATAAATATTTTATATATAGGTGGAAGTTGGCTTTTTCACTTACTATTCTGAGCATTATAAACTTTGAAAATGAGGTTTAAAATAAGTGCATGATAGAACATTATATAGTTCCAATCTAATTTTTTACAATATGCTTTACTGCTTCTATTAACGTCCTATGAATTCTCATATTTTTAGACTCCTACACATTCCAAACAGTATAAAGTGCCTTCTAAATGTAAATGATTTACAGAGTATTCATATTTCCTTATTAGTATAACAATCAAACCTATGTGAAAATGGAGAAGCCCTATGTCATGGGCTTGCATAGAATTTATTAACCTGTGAAACCACATGAGAACTTATTATAATTCAGAAATGTATATTTTTCTAGTACAGTGATTCCCAACATGATGTCTCTGGTCTCATAGAGGTCCATAAAATAGTAATGACAGCCTTTGAGCTATTTCTAGTTTTTCAAAAACGCTGAATATAAATCATATATTTATCTACAACAAAGCAAAATGCAAAATGGCAGAAATTGTACAACTCGGTATGGTAACACTGTCTATCTAACACTAATCTAAAAATTTGATTGACAGCTATATCTTTTTGATTAACTGAAAAAGAAAAATAAATTAATTATTAGTACATAAATTTAATAAAATCTTTTAAAGTATAGTACGTGGGCAGGAATTTTCATTTTTTACCATAATGTGTTAGTGATTAGTCATAAGTGTAAGTTGAAACCATATCTTCCTATATCATTGAATTTAAGAACCATTAACTATAAGATACCTCCTGATACCAAAAAGTTCACAGGTACAAAAAACAAAAAAGGACAAAAAAAATTGTCAGATAATTTTAATTATGAGTCTTATTTTGATTCAGAGATGACAAATCAAAGTTAACAATATTTGTACTTTCTGTGTAGCTAGAGCAATAATATTGAAACTATTCATGTATCTTAGAATTATACTAATGAATAAAACAAATGGCAATAAAACTCTCAATATATCAAGTTTTATTAACAGAATAAATGGATTTGCATAGTAGAACTTTGAGATTCTTTCTTTAGGAGTCCCCTGCATGGATATCATCTTAGGTCACTTCATCCCACTATAAAAGCAGCTTGGTTAAATGCCTAGCAGAGAAGAAGACAAATACTATGAGTGCATGTAATTAGACTATTTTATTTCTTTTTTAAAAAAGATTTATTTATTTATCTATCTATCTATCTATCTATCTATCTATCTATCATCTATCTATTTATTTATTATTTTAAGAAAAGATAGAGTGTGAGCAGGAGGAGAAGCAGAGAGGGGTAAAGAATCTCAAGCAGACTCCACGCTGAGCATGGAGCTGGAAATGGGGCTCACTCTCCACCTCATGACTTGAGCCAAAACCAAGAGTCAAATGGTTAACAGCTTAAGCCACCCAGGCAGGGCTCTCTGTGCTATTTTATTACTAGTGGATGTTTTTTAACCCATACAGCAATGCTGTTTTTCCAAGAGCATGTCTTATTCTTATAGCACTACAGTTATTGAGAAGATCAAAAAACGTGTTTACGGAAAGGTCCACATATTATTTTTCCCACTTGATGAATGAAGAACCTGCAGCTAGGAGAAGATACAACTTTCCTGAGTTTACCCAGCTAGTTAATACTCAAGTCAAAAAAAGTATTGAACAATTTTGCCTAAATAATGTGATTTGTGAATCCCTCTTACTTATTACTTGATAAGCTTATGCTTTTCAATCAAATATTACAGTATTCTCCCTAGCAAAATAAAAAAAAAAGATTTATTTATGATAGACAGAGAGAGAGAGAGAGAGAGAGGCAGAGACACAGGCAGAGGGAGAAGCAGGCTCCATGTCAGGAGCCCCACGTTGGACTCGATCCCGGGTCTCCAGGACCTTGGGCCAAAGGCGGGCGTTAAACCACTGAGCCACCCAGGGATCCCCAAAATAAATCAAATTAAAAACAAGTATGCATTCCTTTAATAATAACAAAAGAATTTCATCTAATTATTTGGTATATGGAGCTTTTTCATACCTACTCAGTATTGTCATCTATGTCTATTAAGCAAAATCAACTTAACATTTTTAGGATTTTTTTTTTTACTTCCGGTAACAACCTAAATCTCCAAGTTCAGCTAAAATATCAGTTTTAATATTGCATTGTGATTCATAAATTGTGATGGCACCTAGTCTTATCATTGATTGGGTCAATTGCAGAAAGTAAAGTAGGCCAGTAGATAATTTTTTTCCATAAGATATCCATATATTTTAAGCTTTTAAAGTTATGTGCATATAAGTTTTATCTTCACTATAAAATCATCAATAAATACTTGCACTTAATGTTTTTACATCACATGTTTGCATAGAACTTTTAAAAATCCTTTTTTAGTCTATACTATTATGAATAAGAGTGTAAGACAATTATTTTTACTTTGTGATATATATATAAGTATATATATATATATTAAGGCAAGTATGTGTATTGCTTTGACATGATAAGAGTTGCATCAATCAATGATGTTGATCATAAAATATACAAATATTACATGAATTTTTAATATACACTGCATAGTTCAGCAGAATTTTGACCATACCATATTGGAAACAATCGAGTCCAAAATCAAAAGGCTTTTTTGTCCATTTTACCCTACTTAGTTAGATTGATTATAACAGATGCCTCTTATGCATAAATCACATCCTGGCCTCACTTGTCACCAGGTATTTTGGTAACTTTTTTCCATAGTGAATTATATGGCAACTCATACTGAGGTGTCTCAGCAACTCCACACAGGACAACCTGACAATGTCTTGCATCATGCTTGCTCCACTTTTTTCAGCTGTGTACAGAGATTTTCCTATTGATTTGCAGATTTGAGGTCCCAAGAAACAACTCCATATCCACACATGTACAACCCAGAAGTGAACCATAAGCATTTCTGCCATTTTCCACAGGATGGACTATATTGGGAGTAGTAGTTTATTGTCTTTTAGAAGAAGGCCACATAGGATTCAATAATCTGTCATATTTAATCCTGCACGAAAAGCTAGATAATGTATATTCTATTTGCCTCTCTTGTTTTTCCCTTCCTCCAACCCCCCTTTTTCTCACTCCTGCTCTCTGGGATGCACTCATTTATACAACATAAGCAAAAGAGGGCAGCCCGGGTGGCTCTGCAGTTTAGCACTACCCTCAGCCCAGGACCTGATCCTGGAGACCAGGAATGGAGTACCACGTCAGGCTCCCTGCATGGAGCCTGCTTCTCCCTCTGCCTGTGTCTCTGCCTTTCTCTCTTTATCTCTCTCTCGTGAATAAATAAATAAAATATTAAAAAAATAAATACATGAATCTTTGCCTAATGCTTTATTTTCTGGGAAAATCTAAGATGGTTACTATGCGTCCTGGTCTACCTGTGGTGCATGTAAACATTATAATTAAAAATAAGGCCTCTTTCTTCTTTACCAACATAGTTGTCTCATTTCCTTTTCTTGTGTGATTGCTGTGGCTAGGGCTTCCAGTACTATTTTTAATAAAAATGGTAAGAGTGGATATCCTTGACTTGTTCCTGACCTTTATTATATTGAGGTATGTTCACTCTGGTCTCATTTTGATGAGAGTTTTTATCATGTATGAATGTGGAATCTTGTTAAATACTTTCTCTGCATCTACTGAAATGATCATAGGATTTTTATCCTTCGTTTTGTTGATGCTGTGTATGATGTTGATTGATTTGAGAATACTGAGCCATCTGTGCATCCCAGAAATAAATCCCACCTGATTGTGGTGAATGATCTTTTTAATGTTTTGTCGCATGGGGTTTGCTAATATTTAGTTGGGGATTTTTGCATCTAAGTTCATCAGAAATACTGATCTGTGGTGTTCTTTTTTTTAGGTATCTTTGTCTAGTTTTGGCATCAGAATAATGCTTGCCTCATAGAAAAATCTGGAAGCTTTCCTTCCTCTTCTATTTTTTGGAATAGTTTGATGAGAATAGATATTAATTCTTCTTTAAGTGTCTAATAGAATTCACTTGTGAATCCATCTGATACTAGACTTTTATTTTTTGGTAGTTTTTTTTTTTTTATTACTGATTCAATTTCATTACTGCTGATCAGTCTGTTCAGATTTCTATTTTGTCCTGGTTCCATCTGGGAATATTGTATGCTTTTAGGAATTTATCCATTTCTTCTAGGTTGTCTGGTTGTTGGCATATAATTTTTTTTGTAGTTTTCGCTTATAATCCCTTGTGTTTCTGTGGCATCAGTTGTTAATTCTTCTCTTGTTTTATATTTTATTTACTTGGGTCTTTTCTCTTTTTTCTTGATGAGTATGACTAAGTGTTTGTCAATTTTGTTTATTCTTTAGGAGAATCAGCTCTTGGTTTCATTGATTTTTTTTCTATTGCCGTTTTTAGTCTCTAAATCATTTATTTCTGCTCTGGTCTTTACTATTTTTTTCTACTCACCTTTAAAAGACTGATGCACCCCTAAATTTATTGCAACATTATTTACAATAGTCAAGATATGGAAGCAACCTAAGGGTCATAAATACATGAATGGATAAGAGAATATACACACAAAGGAATATTACACAGCCATAGAAAGGATGAGATATTGCCATTTGAAACAGCATGAATTGATCTAGAATGTACTATGCTGAGAGAAATAAGTCAGACTGAGAAAGACAAATATTATATGATCCCATTCACAAATGAAATAAATAAAAAAATGAATAAAACACAATCAGAATTATAAATACAGAAAACATACTAATGGTTGCCAGAGGGGAAAGAGGTAAGGGGTTGGGTAAAAGGGAGAGGGATGGGGGAGATACAGGTCTCTAGTTATGGAATGTGTAAGTCACAGGGAGGAAAAAAAAAAGCAAAACGAAACAGAGCATAAGGAATATAGTCAATGATAGTGTATTAGCGATGTAATGGGACAGAGGGTAGCTATACTTGTGGTAAACATAGCATAATATATAAGCTTGTGAAATCACTAAGGTGTACATCTGAAACTAATATAACATTGGGTGTCCACTATACTGTTTTTTTTTCACAAATAGCAAAATAAATAAATAATTTAAAATAGGACCTCCTTTCAGACCCAAACATGTCCTGGTTTGTATAGTCAATAGCATAGCTGCTCTACATCTGAAACTAATATAACATTGGGTGTCCACTATACTGTTTTTTTTCACAAATAGCAAAATAAATAAATAATTTAAAATAGGACCTCCTTTCAGACCCAAACATGTCCTGGTTTGTATAGTCAATAGCATAGCTGCTCTATTTTTAGTACAACTGCTAACCAATATTAAGACAACTAGGGGATCCCTGGGTGGCGCAGCGGTTTGGCGCCTGCCTTTGGCCCAGGGCACGATCCTGGAGACCCGGGATCGAATCCCACGTCGGGCTCCCGGTGCATGGAGCCTGCTTCTCCCTCTGCCTGTGTCTCTGCCTCTCTCTCTCTCTCTCCGTGTGACTATCATAAATAATAAATAAAAAAAAATTAAAAAAAAAAGACAACCAAGTAATTCTAGATTTTCAAGTACTCATATACCTAGCAGTGTAGCTAGCATATAATGGAACTTAACAAGTATTAATTTAATGAATAAGGTAATCCACTATTTAAATTTCATTGAATTGATAGTGTTTAATAAAGCATATATTATATAATAACCTAATAAATTATAGTTATCTATTTAAATAATACAAGTCAGAGCATAATTATATAACAATAATAAAATAATAAGATAATAAAAAATAAAAAAATATATAATTAGATAATAACTAATAAGCACAGGGCATGATTTATAAACCACAGGACAATGTTTGCCAGAACATATTTAAGGAGAGAGTAACTGTTGGAAAGTGCCATATAAGTCTTCGCAGTGGGGATGCCATTTGAGATGATCTTGGGAATGAAATATTTTTAAGCTTTAAACAAGAGAGAACAGATATTCCAAACAGACGGGAATATGCCAATGAATGAAACTGGGAAATTATATGCCTCAATTAAGAAAGGGCAATTACACATTTAAATAATTTTAATTTTCACATTTCAATATCTCTGAAAGCTGAATACATTTCTAAATCAGAAGAATCTTCTATTGCATGAAGTGTGGTTGTTTTACTTGACAATCTAGTAGGGTAAATAGTAAATGAATAGGTAGTGCAGCAAAATAAGTAACTTGGAACTAGATCATAATGTGTGTTAAACGCTATGCTGAAAGGTTTGAATTTCATTCTACAGATTAGTAGAAGCAAATAATGTTTTTTTTTCAGACAGGAAGCAATAGGAAGTTTTTAAAGATAACTCTAGTATCAGAATGAAGAATGGGGTAAAATGTAGAGAATCAAGACTGGGGAACAATCAGGAAGTCTATTGCAAAAATCTATGGAAGAGATAAAACCATGGTAGTAAAAAAAAGTATGGAAATGAATTACAGAGATACTTTGATGTAGAATCTTGGAATCTGGGTACTAGTTGGATGTAGCATTTAACAGGGGAGAAAGGAGGAATTGAGGAAATAATGCTCAGGTTTCTGATTTTGGCAACTAAATGACTAACAACAAAATTAACCAATGAAGAAAACACTAGGAGAAAGATGATGAGGAAAGTGTATAAAGTACATACCACCATTTAAATTTTAAAGGTCTGGTGGAAATTGGTAGATTGTGTGTTACATAATATTAGTCTGGGTTCACAAGAGAAATCACTGTATGAGATAAATATTTAGGTGTCACTGATTTATAGAGAGGTATTGATTGAAACTGGATACAGAAGACATCTCCCAGGGAAAGGATAAGAGTAAGAAAAGGAGACCAGGATAAAACTCTGAAAGACTCATTTCTGAAAATGACAGAACAGCTTTTGAAGGCATCAAAGAAAGCTAGAAGAAAGAACAAAAGAGGCTCATGAACTGATTGGTCCACAGACACCCAAAGTGGAAGGAAATTAATGACAAGGGTAATAAAAAATTTGAATGTTTTCTGAGGGATGAACTGAAACAAAGTATGAACACAGATAATTAACTTAGAAAATTAGTGATGACATATATAGAGATATTAAGCTCAATATTAAGCACAGACACACTACTGCAGTGAATACAAGGAGGGAAAATGGCAAATCTGAATTTTGCACTCAAAGCATTTAGATGTGACAGCAAGCAAAGCAACAGTACACTAAATATATGGGGATAAAGGGTTACAGCCAGACTGCTACTGTTATTTTAGAATGGAAACTACAAGCTTATTAACAGAACAACTAAGTGAGGAGAGATGAAAATTCAAGAGAATAAAGGAGAAATTACCTGGGTGTTTTTAGAGGAAAGAAAGTGGGGTGAGATTAGAGCAAAAGTGAAGGTGGAGCTATAAATGCAGATTGGGAGTGAGATGGAGAAACTGAGAGTTTTGTTTTAGTTTTCATTCTGGTTATTCTGTTCACACTTGGCCTTATTTTTACAGACTATTCATTTCCAAACTATGTTATAAACTAAAAGAAGAAATCTAAGGGCTCTTACAACCCCTTCCAGAATTTCCCAGGTATTTTATTTTGAATTTCTGAATACTTAAACGCACACTAAAAAACTAATAAAAATTCTAATAAAATATACATGCTCTTATAAAACATATATCTTACGTGGGTATGTAATAAAGATCGTTACACTGAAGGCTACTAACACATAGATTTAATCATCAGATTAATTTTTCCCTTCAACATCTCTGTTTATCAGAAGAGAGTTCTGACACTAAAAGGTGAGAAATTTGTTTCAAAAAGTTAATATTTGTAACAATTTCAGTACATGAGCCAAAATTTTTGCAATGTTGGACAGCCAAAGAAGAAAAAACAGGTAAAAGAATATTAAAAATATTGAGGCTGAGTTAAGACTGAAGAGTAAACACAGCAACACATAGTTTTGTTCTTCAAGTAGTTTTGGTATTCTTTCTTATTCTTTATGACTGACTTCAGAATAATTTGAATTAATGTTTCTAATGATAAAATATTTTTATATCTTCTATATTGCGTTTTCCTGTAAGATTGAATGTAATTTGAAAACTACTGCTTTAGGGATGCCTGGGTGGCTCAGTGGTTGGGTGTCTGCCTTTGACTCAGGGCATGATCCTGGAGTTCCAGGATCAAGTCCCACATCGTGATCTCTGTAGGAAGTCTGCTTCTCCAGACCAAGTTCCCCCCAGGCACTCCAGTTTGAGGGGGCCTGTATTTTTTAACGACACCCCAGTTCCCCACCTGTTCCTCCCTTTTCCCATGCTGCCAACTTCTAACCGCAATAGTGACTCTGTGCTTGTCTGTTTAGTTCTGTGTATACATGGAATGTTGTGGAGATGACCCTTCCTTGCGCCACCTGGTTCCCCTCCCTTTTTCCCCTGGTCTTGGCACTCATGGAAACAGGACCAGTAAGGGACCTTCAATTAAAAAAAAAACCAACAACACACACACACACACACATACACACACACACACACACACACACACACACACACACAAGTCTGCTTCTCCCTCTGCCTGTCTCTGTCTCTCTCTCTCTCTGTCTCTCATGAATAAATAAATACAATCCTTTAAAAAAAAACAGAAAACTACTGCTTTAAGATATGGAAACACATGGCTTGCAATAACATGCCAGGCCTTTCTATATGCTGCTCTATTTTCTTGATAATATTGATAAAAAAATATTCTCTTGGAAAAGATATACACAGCTAGAGATATGCAAAACAAATAAACAAATAAACGCCTCATACTGAGTCTGTAAGTTTCATATAGACCTGATAGATTTTAGGGATTGAATAGAACCCACCAATGGGTGAATTGTATAACGGGGAGAGATGAAATCCATCAAATTTGGAAGAAAATGGTCTATTTCTACACGTATTTCTTCTACATATATTGTTCAGTTCATCAAAAGTTCAACATGGATAATTTAACTTCATGAAAGTGAACCTTATGTGTATATTTTTAAATCTTAAGTTTCTTCATATTTTTGATCCTCTCAACCTCAAGTCCAGCTTCCAAAGACTTCAAGGAGATCAAAGTTGTAACAAATAATATTGGGTATTCAGTTTTCCTTCTGTCATCATTATTTAGGGGGCAAGCATTATTTTTGTTTTCAACTAATATTTTAATGTCACAGGAGACAATGGTCCTTAGCACTCATTCCACAGCATAATAATCTTGACTGTGATATAAAATGCACTTGTCTTTGGATACCTTGATTCATTACTACAGCAAGTTGTTTTATTTTAAATCATAGTTAACCTTAAATGTGTACATTATTAAACTGCCAAGAATAAATCAAAAGTGGTAGAGCCAAAGTTTACAGTTCGCTTCATCCTTTTTCATTAAATCCTTTTCTTTTATAATCTTTTTTTTTAATAAAGGGGATTATAGCCACTTTATTTTTATGCAGAATACCCTTATCAAGAAAATAAAGATGGGATAACTTCCTAGTACCATGGCTTATGCCCCCCTTTTTTAAAGTAAGTTCCATGGCCAGCATAGAGCCCAACACGGGGCTTGAACTCATGATCTGAGCTGTGATCAAGAGTCAGATACTTACCTGACTGAACCACAATGATTTCTATATTGCACTGTCTGTCTCCTTGACCAATATATCACATGGAACAGAACATAAAATGGGAGTATAGCATACAAAGCTAGGTTATCATTACTTTACTACAAATCCAAAGTTTAGCTCCAGATTATCTCTCAGAAGGATTTTCAGAAATGCATGCAGCGGGATCCCTGGGTGGCGCAGCGGTTTGGCGCCTGCCTTTGGCCCAGGGCGCGATCCTGGAGATCCGGGATCGAGTCCCGCGTCGGGCTCCCGGTGCATGGAGCCTGCTTCTCCCTCTGCCTGTGTCTCTGCCTCTCTCTCTCACTGTTGCCTATCATAAATAAATAAAAAACTTAAAAAAAAAAAAGAAATGCATGCAGCATCCCAAATTTATAATTTCTGTTTTGAATGTTTTCTTGAGTTCATTCACTATGAATATAGACAAGAAAAAATAAAGGAAGTTTAATATTGACTGAAATTGCAAAATTATCAAGATAGACAATAAGGGATTTTTGGGAGCCTTTGAATTGAAACTGTGGAAATGATTGACTATAAACTGTCAGAGGAGGTTTCAGAATCTACAGAAATACGGTGTTTGAAATACTTGTATAATATAGCATGTACTGTCTTTTGATACTACATATATTGATAGTTACATAGTTTTTCACCACTCTATTTTCTATATAATGTGTATTTTTATGCCATAACCTAAAATAAGGGCTTATCTCCTGGCTTCTAGTTGAGGCAATAGAGTATATATATATATAAACTTTTCTCTCTCTCTTTTAATATCATTGCTCATAAGATACTTTGAACAATATCCATATGTCTCGAATTATTAATGTATCTTCTTAGATTTCCATATTGACAAACACTATGACTTTTTTGGAAATGAGTAGAATCAACTTTGTTCAAACGGTTCAACCCTCAAACTTTTCCCCAAATCTCTTTTATCCAACCTCTTGCTCATGTCGAAAATCCCCACTCCAACCTCATTTCTTCCTTAAAACATCTTAGGAGTTTACTTTCTTCTCTCTTTCACAGTGATATTGCCTAAATTCAACCCTCCAGTGGCACCATCCTCCACACTATATTCTCACTGTTATCCCTTGAACTCAAAATCTGATCATGGCCTTCCATGCTCAAAATCTCTTGATCAGTGTTAGTACACATTTCTTGGACATTTACCACTTGCTGCACTAATCTCACTGCCCTTTGTGAATTCATTCAACCAATTCTCAGTACAACCCTAAGAGGTACCTATCTCTATTTTTCCAAACAAGGAAACTGAGGCATAGGGCAGCTAAGCAACTTTTTCAACTTCACATTTCTAATGAATGGCAGGGTCAGGACCCAAACTCAGGCAATATGACTTTTGACACTGCTGTAAACCTCTTCTGCTCATGCACGACGTCTTTGGTAAGCATCCTATGTTTAACAAACTATGAATTTAATTACATGAAGCTGTTAGTACCCTGTGCATATCACCGTGTACTTATTGCTTCAGGGCACGCAGGTGGACTCCCAATAATCAGTACTTGAATTCTTTCTCTGAATGTCTTATTTGGTTTCTAGACCCTGCTCTCTGCCTGTGCAGTTTGGAAACACCAGTGAATTATCACCTCCCTTCAACCAACGACCAAGGGAGTTGGCATATAAATATACCAAGTCCCATTTGCCTGCTCAAGTGGAAGAACTCACAGGCCTTCATTTTACACTGTCTTCAGAGTTCCCCAATGGGATTAAGGGGATTAAATGTTAGCGTGCTTTATAATAAACTCTTAATTGTTTACCTTTCTTCCCACCTACCTCCCTTATTCTCCAAAGGGGTTTTTGGCATTCACCTGCAAAATAAAGTAATTGCACTTCCATTTTTTGCTATTTTTGGAGGAATTCAAACAAAGCACGTGGTACAGAAGCTGCGTTCTTGTCCTTTCTCCTCTACCAATTCTCCCATCTTCTTCTGAAAGTCTTGACATAGACCAATACTTTTAGTTTCTTAAATGTACCACATTCTCTCAATTTACCACGATTTTGCAGAGTTCAGACCTTCCACATGGAAAGGTCTTTCCTTCTTAACCTGCATACAAAATTGTTGCTCGTCTTCATTCTGATTGAAAGCTAAAACACTTCATCTTATATTGTAAAGCCTTTCTTGATTCCCAGGGAGATGTAGAATGCATTTGCCTCTGCCGATATATTTTATTACTTCACCATGGCAATCATCTTACTTGTTTTAAGTAGACCTGCCTGTGTCCGCACAAGTGTTGAGACACCTTGATGATGTGAAATGAATCACTACATGTCTATATCCTCAACTCTCAAGAGTAAGCACTTAGCAAATATTTGTCCAAAAAAAATGGGTAAATGATGTGTATTGTTATATGTTTAGATACTCTGATGTATAAAAAATTAAGTCTTTTATTTATAAATATGCTATTATTTAATGACAAAAGGTTTTCTATGTCCAGCAGCCTAATTTCATGGTAGAAGCTCGACATTATCTACAGATTTTTAGCTATGTATCAATGATACAAATGTTACAAAGTTATCTCCTGTATTATAAGATTTAAACAAAATAGATTTGCAAGTAACTATTATATTATTTTAAATGGAGTTTAAAAAGTTAAATAAATGTAATTTTAGGCTATTACAGTGAGACAGAGACTTTAATAATTTGATGGAACTATATTCTATTATTTTTACAATTTTATTATGAAATATTTTCATGAAACGTAAGAAAACAAAAAACGATCTTTTAACAGCATTAGTACTAATCATATTGCCTAATTGTGGTACCAAAACAATTCTTCAGATAATTTATAAGGTAAATTAACATTATTATTAGCTAAATTTTGTTCAAATGACTCTCAGTTGATTTACCACTTGAGTTTCATAGAGAATCAAAAGAAAGCTTATTCTCTATCAATTCACCTTTCATTTAGGGTAGTCCAATTTAGTTTTTATTCATAGAGTGTAGTTGCTTTAGGTATTTTTTAAAACATATTCCAGTTTTCTTTTCCTAGGTAGTTTATCCTTACCTGTAAGAATTAGTCCCAGTAAAGAATTGTGGCAAAAAAGAGACATTTTGAGTATATATATATGCCCCGCAGCAAAAGAACCCAGTACTTCTTCTTCTGGGTTAGCCTAACATTGTGTCACAGCTGATATTTTAAACATGATTTTGAGAATTGAGAATTGAGAATTGAGTTTAGTTCCCTCAGTGACACTAAGTCATACTCCCTCTTGCAGCTATTTGTGTGTCTGGCTTTTACATCTAACACTTCTCTTTTTCCCACCTTCCATTCGTGAAGAGAATTGTTAAGATGCATTCAAGTCCAGAAATTCAAAATTATGGTTCCCAAAGCAAGTGTGACTCAGCCAGGTTGTGAATTAAGGCAATAAAGCAAATGCCTATGTTCAACTTTTATTTTTATTCATTTCAAAAATGTTATTCCCTGGAATGGCCGCATGAGACAGACACCTCATAGTGATTTGCTTCAGCAAACTTCTTTTCCATCTGGTGATCTCTAGAATGAAAATGGAACTGGCACAAGTGATAGAAATCCAGTTAACTTAGAATAGGCCAATTTCCTTTCTGCCTAAAGTGCATACTCTTCCTATGGCTTAATACTTTTACCACTCTCTACCCTCCACATATCCAAGCCTTGTTCTCAGTCTTTCAGATCTCAATGTAACTATAGCTTCCTAGTCAACCAACATCCACATTTTATATGAATTCATAGCTACCAAAGCATCTACTTCATAGTACTTTTCATTGCTGTTTTGAAGTAATCACATATTTATTTAAATATATTATGCTTTTATCCCTAGGATGTTAATTCCACCAAGACAGAATCCTGCTGCATTCCCACCTATAGCAGATATAATGCCTTCCCTTTTATAGGCATTCAAGGAGCATGAATTAATAAGTGATTCTCCTCTTATTACCAATTTGTGCAGTCTCTATTTTAATTGGTTTTGAAAAATCATCTCCAAAGTTGCTAGTAGCATCCTAGTAATCCTTCTTGGGCCACTCAAATAAGTTTTCTTTATCTTTTTGTCTAAATGCAATTTCCCTATAGCTTTATCTCAACATAATTTCTATGTGCATTTACAGTGATACATAAAATAAGTTTAACATGGTTCCAGACTGACTCAGACTCTGAGCACCTGCAAGGAAAGGTCTATTACATCCCAGATAATAATGTAACCTAAAGGCTTGTTAAATAAATAGATAAACAGAAATAAATGACTGAAAAGCAGCCATCAGAGCACTACATGGTGCTGCTTTCCACATTATAAATATTTTATACATTGTAATTTTAATTCATAATTAAAGAAATCAGGATATAATTTATCCTAAGGACCAATCTTAAACTGTCTTTCAGTTTAGGCAATGTGACATATTTTGCTCTATCAGTATAACATTCTGGGTTTCCCGTGATGCTGAAATCTCTGCCTTTTAAAATTGTCTCTTAGGGGGATCCCTGGGTGGCGCAGCGGTTTGGCGCCTGCCTTTGGCCCAGGGCGCGATCCTGGAGACCCGGGATCGAATCCCACGTCAGGCTCCCGGTGCATGGAGCCTGCTTCTCCCTCTGCCTGTGTCTCTGCCTCTCTCTCTCTCTCTGTGACTATCATAAATAAATAAATTTAAAAAAAAAAAAAACTGTCTCTTAGGAATGACTTTTCGAAGTCAAGGATATCCAATTTTTAACCTCATGGGGCTAATGTGGCAAATCAATTGGTATTCACTCTTAATTAAATGTTTACTGAAGACCATATGAGTTTTTTAATTCTATCCTAAACACTGGGCATTTAGAATTATAAAGTATGGTTGCTGGTCTCCAGGAATATACAATGAGGAACAATAAGCAAACAAAATATTACAAGGCAACACATGCCATATATAAATGAGTGGAAGTGACCAAATTCCTCTTGGCATTCAGAGAACTAAGTCTCTCTGTCTGGAGGAGTCAGAGGAAGCTTCATAGAGAAGCTGAAATTAAAATATAACTTGAAAGATTCAGACCAAGTGCATGACAAAGGTAAAAGCATTAATAATGTTACAGGGGTTAGAATTCATATTGCTATTTAGACAGCAAGAAAGAAAAAACACGGCAGGACACAAATGATTAAATAGGCTGTTGCCTGGAGTAGAGGATTGGAGTAGGTAAGTCATTAGTGGTGAATTTGAAAACATTATAGATGATTAGATAGTAAATGACTGTCAAGAGGAAAAACTTTTTCTGTACCCTCATAGATTAAGTTGCTGAGGTCATATGAATTAAACTAACAAAAGACAGATTGAATAGAGAAAAAGGAATTGAATTTTTATGAATATTTTACATGCACAGGAATTTATAGAATAGAAATGAAAATCAAAGAAGTGGTTAGATTCAGGGCTTATATACCATTTTAACAAAGGAAGGAGTGTTTGGGCTTCAAGGGATAATAAATCACGAGGAAGTGACTAAGAAATATATGAGGGAACTAATGGAAGATTAAGGTTATTTTAGGTCTGTTTCTGCAAATTTTCTTGGTATCCATCTTTTTCTGGTCTTAAGAATGCTCTCCTTCTCTTCTTCCAGGTACAGATGGGAACACATTTCCCAAAAAAAGAAATTTATGCCCTACCATTAGACAATCGAGAGGAGGACAGAGAACTCTCCCTACATCTGCTGATTCTCAACGGTCTTTAGCTCTAAACAGTCCTATGTCAGAGGCATATTTGGAATGGCATATTCTGATTCCCTTTATGACTTTGAATGCTTAGTGATGGACCTTGGATTTTATCATATGTATAAATAAAGTCATTCAATGATTTGAGCGGGAGATGAAATATATCTCTTCACCTCATTGGGGATATCTATTGTACTAGATAATCTCTATGTTTTTGCTGATATGACTATGGAGAGACTGATGAGAGACCAATCTGAATGCCAATGGCTCATCTGAAGTCCTGTAAAAATTTGCTTGAGAGCTGCAGTCTCAACTTACCATCTCTGATCTCTTGATCTATTGATAAGTCTTATGATCACATGTCTACTGCTTCCAATCGGTGAATATTAGAGTTGCTAAGGATAGATATGTAATTACAGGAAAATAAAATAAAAAGATGGGGCATTTCAATTTAGCATATCCTATACAATACTATGTCTTTCTGTCTTCTGCATCACTGTATGGGAAATAAAGATGAAATAAAACCATATTTGAAAATTGCTCTTGACCTGTAATATCATTTTCTGACAAATATCATGAAATCCAAATTTCTCTTTACCTATCTTGAGTTATGAAAAGAATTTCATCTTTACCAACTTCTTGAACAATTATGATAGCTTTTATAATTATAGTCTGAGATATTATAAGCCTATTTGCAGACAAGATGAGATAAAATACCTTGACATCAGTTGCAGA
This sequence comes from Canis aureus, assembly GCF_053574225.1. Classification (NCBI taxonomy): domain Eukaryota; kingdom Metazoa; phylum Chordata; class Mammalia; order Carnivora; family Canidae; genus Canis; species Canis aureus. The sequence continues at coordinate 55,532,122 of NC_135621.1, forward strand.
AGCATCACATAATTCCATTAGGAGCATTTAGATTGCCATAGCACCATCTGGATATCTCTTTGTTAAAGAGTCCTTTTTCACAGATTAATGTACTTCATCATACATTTATTCATGGATGAAGAGTTAGTTGATGAAAACAGTGCAACATTAACTTGCTGCTATTCCTTTATCTGTGAACAAACATCAATGCCTCCTTTTCAATGCATCCTGGATAGATTTGGAAAACTCATCATAGGATTTTAAGTTTCCAACTCTGAAAAGACATTTATGTATAGCACAATTTCACCTATTTATTTACTTATTTATTTATTTATATTTATTTGATGAACACTCTTGCTAATCATAGAAGGGAAAAGAATTGAATTTTAGCCTGTAAAGCATGGAAACAAAAGTTGTATCTGCAAGTAAAAAGAATGAGGTGAATAGTATTAATCAGAAAGCTCATCCACAAAGAAGCATTCAATTAAAAGAAACCAAACAGCTTCAATGAATATAGAGTAATATCCTTTTCAAATCTGGGCTCCCAATCTAGTATCCTTAAATGTTTATTTGCATTTTAATTGCTTGAAAAACAGTAGGATATCAGTGAAATTCCTCAGAAGGCAAATAGTCAAAAGACTCCATTTAAGGCCTGTAGTTAGCGATTCTCATTGTGGTACCACAGAAATGCTTTCTTTAATGGGATGCTTTTAGAAGGCTTTCTCAACTTGTAATTCTGGGGCATGTGCAATGTTATTAACAGTTGTGTTTACCATGGCTTTAGAACACTTGAGACAAAGACAACGGTATCCTTTCTTTATAATGACCACGAAGGGTTATAATTATATAATCAGGCAAAAAAAATAATGTTCATGACCCAATGGATTAAGAATTCTTTAGCTCCTTATGTCTGCCTACCTTGAAATCTACATCATAGAGAAAATGAATAATGTTTTCATTAGTTGAAAAAAATTCTACTTGCAATTTCCAAGTTATCAAATAATTTTTTAGAGCAATAGATTTTTTTTAAAAGTAACCAATATCTCTAGTCTCCCTACTCCCCCAACATAAAGACGGCATAATATTTTGATGTTCTAGTCATATATACTCAAACACTTTTGGATTTATGTGCTCAAATATCTGAAATGTCAACAATTGGAGCAGCTAACATTTAGGAACACTTTATTTCCACTACAAAAATCAATATAATGCCTAAGCAAAAATGCAGCACAAAACAGACTCCTTCTGTAGATTGATATCATAAATACGAAATTGGGGAAGAGAGATAAATTTGTGAAAAATTAATTACTTGGGAAAATAAAATGGGAAGTAATTTGTGCGTGATGAATTTTATTGTTTTAATAATTTTTCTTATGGAATGTTCCATTGCCCTTCTTAGTTGCTGAGCTATCATCAGACTGCCACATGAATAATTTATTGATTTTTTTTTATCCTCTCTTTTGATAAGAGAAGAAAGGTATCAAGTGTAGTAAGGGATTTAGACAGTAATACCAGGCCAGTAGTCATTAATATGATTCTTTGTAGGTTCAGAGATTGCATGTGTAGATATGTGTGTGAGAGTGTGTGGACATATATCTGTATGTGTTTATATGTGTATGTAAATAAGTATATTCATATCCATGACCATTGAAAGATGAGGCAAATTAAAAATAATCAACAACATGCAGGGCAAAGTAATTTGTTTTGTTTTACTACTACTTCTCATGAAAATCAAAATAGCATTGCCTCTGTGCTAAAATGCTGTAAATAGCTCATGAGAAATAATATCTCATAATTTCTCAGGATTTGACATATGCCAGAAACTGATTTAAATACTTTTTATGTATTAATTGATTTACTCTTTATGACCATGTGCTAAGGTAAACACTATTATTAATCTTATTTTATAAATGAGAAAACTAAGAAACAGAAGAAAGTTCATGCAACTTTTTCAAGATTGCAGGGCAAGTAATTGGTAGAGACAGTGTTTGAATCCAGGCAGTTTATGTCAACTACTTTCTTTTGATCACTATTTTATGTTGCATCTTGGTTTGAAGCATGATTGAAAGCTGAAGTATTTTCAAGTAAGTGGCTATGGTAAGAAGATCTAATGTACTTTAAGTTTGCTCCAAGATATTTAGCATTTAATTTTCTATGCTTTTGCATTGGTCATTTATTATCTCACACTTTACTATTAACCTGCCACAAATAGCCTTCAAGGTCCTTGAGATTAGGTTCCATTCCCAAGTATTTCCTTGGAGGTCACTAAACAGATATTATAGAACCATATAGATAGCAAGTTCTCAAGAAGTGTCCTGTTATTTGAGTAAAAATAATTACTGTGTTTAAACTTTCTCCTTCTCACTTTACCTAATACATTCTGCTTCATAGCTTTTAGTGTTAGAAGATATATTATGCTTAGATTCTTCTGTCTTGTCATTGAAAGTATAATTTTTTCCTATAATATCCATGTGAATGATCATCTATTATGGGTAAGAACTTCTCCATTGACAAGGAAACATGAATTCCTGCTCAAATCTTACACAAACTGTCTTCAAAAGAAGAGTTCTGTTAGGTTACATTTTTGCTTTCAGATCCATTCCCTACCTGTTCATCACTCTACTCTGTCCTGCAGGGGCTGATCTTGAAATCAAATTTCCCGCTTCTGGGACACCTGGGTGGCTCAGCAGTTGAAGAGTCTGCCTTCAGCTCAGGGTGTGATCCCTGCCTCTCTCTGTGTCTCTCATGAATAAATGAATAAAATCCTTAAAAAAAAAAAATCCCATTTCCTCTTACATGATGGTTCTTGGCAAGGCTCACTATAGTGCACACTGACAGGAGATTGGAGTGTGAGAAGAAAGTCTGGTGATATTGGGTGCCATATCCTGAAAGTGGCCATCCCCGTAGTTACAACTTTCTCCAGATCACGTTGGCTTCTGAGATTTGGTAAGATCTTTCTCTGTGTATCCCACAGTCCAGAGTGGTCATACTTTCTTTAGCTTACCTCTGGGTTGCCTCATGATCTCCTATTTGGCTTTCTATCTCTTCTATTACATGTGTAACAAATTACCTGCACCAAATTCCCCTTTCTAAAATACTTTTAGTGGTCTTATTTTCCCTATTGGACTCATACTGATAAAAGATATATAGTAGATAGGTAGCATTTTGTAACTTAGCAAAGTTTGCACCATGCCAACGTGGTTCTATTATCATCCTGATATTCTTTATTTTCTACTTGATTATTTATGTAGCATCAGGAACAAAGCTTCATTCTTGTGTAAAAGGTAATGTATATTTAAAATTAAATGACCTCCTTCTCCCATTGCTTACATCCACTGGTTCACCAAAAACCTTATATTCTAAAAGAAAAAAGTTACTATAGAAGATAAACGAGTCCATGACAGTTATAAAATTTCTACTTGTTTAAAACAACTACGTTTTTATGAGGGTTGAACAGAAGGGCCCACAAGAAATAGAAGTTTTCAAGGCAATTAATTCTTAAAAAAAAAAAAAAAAAAAAAAGGTCCCTCAGAGGACGTGCTTTATCTCTTTGCATTATTCTGTGATTGTCATCCATTGAAAAATAAAGGATGGCTTCTTGAGTGTCTGTTAACTAAAAGATAGTAAAGAGTGACTCCTTTACTTTTCAAAAGCAGTGACTGAAAGGGCCACAGATTGTGCTGTCATCCATCAGTATACTGGTAGAAAAATGTCTGTAGGAAGGTTGATACATTATGGGCATTGCTTAATTAGAATTCTTATCTTGATTCCTAGTGTATAACCATAGATTGCACAAAATATTTTCCTCCGATAATTTCTGCTATACAATTATTTAAATGCAGAGGCCCTATTTCTCCAATTGAATGAGGTACCTGTATAATGGTACCTTCCAAGGATTCTTAGAGAAATGGCTGATTTAAGGGCCTGGGAAATGAAACGATGAACCTTGTGTGCTGGGTGTGCTGAATTAAACCTTGCTCCTGGGGGATCCCTGGGTGGCTCAGCGGTTTAGCGCCTGCCGGGCTCCTGGCATGGAGCCTGCTTCTCCCTCTGCCTGTGTCTCTGCCTCTCTCTCTCTATGTCTATCATAAATAAATAAATCTTAAAAAAAAAAAACCTTTCTTCCTCAGGTGTCATTACTTCTTGACAGTAGCAGCAGATGGAATAAGTAATATATTTATGTATGCTAACTTATGTATCGACATATATCTAGAATTGTCTCTGTATCTACCCATCTGTGTACATATTAAGCTAAATTTAAGACCATGTTGATGTCCCTGGCTATAGTTCTATAACAAACGGTTTATTCTAGCCTTACTTTCTTGTTTATCTTTCATTTCCCTCTCCAATAGTGAGAAACCTGCCTCTTACCATCTGCGAGTCATTTACTTATTTGTTCATCCTCAGTATATACACATATAATGGTTTCAAATGTTCATCTGTACTCCTGTAAGAAACAACTTTATTAACTAGAGTCCAGAGTTTATGTATAATTATTTTTGTTTATGATTTACACTTTCCAGCCAAAACATGTATTCTTCTGAAATTACTTAGGTAGGTCATCTCATTTTGTTCTTGTGTGTTTGGTATACCTTAAAGTTTACTCCTTTTATTGTACAGTTCTATGGGATGAAGTCAGGTATCTATCATTCTAGTGCCAGAAAGAATCGTTCCTTTATCCTAAAAGTCCTCTCCCATGTTGTCCCTTTGTACTGACTTCTTTAATTTAATCTATCGTTACTGGAAAACATTGAGTGACCAGATGAATATACTTCTTTAGCTTTCTTTTTTTTTTTCATCTTTAGCTTTCTAATGCTGATCTAAAATTTCATCCACATATTTCCATCATTTATATAAAAAGGATAAACTTCTTAGGATGATATGATTTGATTTCTCATTTATTCTTATCTGGTTTCTGCACTACTGAATGACTCATCTTTGAACAGGGAAGTTAGTCACTCCTTTTTTAGTATTCACATAGCACCTGAAACCTACTTCTTATTCTGGTATTCCTCACACAGAATTGTAACTATTTATGTGCATTTCTGTCTCCCTAACTTGAAAATGAGTACCTTCATAGGTGATGCCTGATACTATTCATCACTGTGTCTCTAGCACTTTGGACAGTTATATATATATACACAGTAAGCCCTTGATCATTGTTGGCTAGATGAAAAGAACACGAGTGAATTAGTGTACTTGAAGCTGGGGTTTGGTGGAGGGAAATCAGAGACAGAAACAAAGGTAATGATTGGATCCCTATCCTCAAAGAGTAGAAATTCTCCACTATGGACTGAATGTTTATGACCTTCCATATGTTGAAGCCCTAATTCTCATGGTATTTGCAGATAAAGTCTTTGGAAGGTAGTTAGATTTAGATGAGCTCATGACTGTAGAACCCTCATGATGAGATTAGGGCCTCATAAAAAGACGAAGAGCCTATAGCTCTCAAGCATCTGAGGATATATTTAACAACAAGGCACTTGTCTGCAAACCATGAGAATGGTTCTCTCCAGGAATGAAATCTGTGGGCACCTTGATCTTAGACTTCCCAATGTCTAGAACTGTGAGAAATATATGGTTATTGTTTAAATCATGATTTAAAAAAAAAAAATAGGCTAACCTGAGGGAGATAATCTCTGAAGGTGCAAACTATCAATAGCAATCAGTAAAAGCTAATTAGCAGATGAATGACTCCATGAAACATTTTTTTCAAGTTCTACTTTTGACCTTTAACTTTGTGAAAACAAGAAAGAGGGTGAGCAATGTTTTAGTACTTTCCACTGAATGTAGTTTTTTTTCTGTAAGACCTTTAAAAAAAGAAGCCATACAGACTGTCGGATAACAGGCTTTCGTTAAAAATGTAGGAAAATCCAAGATTATTTTGTTCTAGAAAATCTGACAGGGAAAGAAGAATGTTTTGATTCTCAAGTTTATCAAATGTATTTCCCTTAATAAGATAAAGAAATTGAACCAGTGAGAATTAGTCTTATTCAGAGTTGAATGAGGGAAGAAGGGAAAGAAAGAAAAAAATTCCTAGCTTTGCTGTAACAACTTTAAGGAGGTAAATCAGACAGAAAAAAGACCACTCTCATAGATGGGAACTGGTCAGAGAGGCTAATCTGGTTCTAGGCTATGGCTGCTGCAATTAACCTCTCATCCTCTTGTAATAACACTGAAACCCAGTTCCATTTTTCTGACCAACCTTCTGACCAATTCCTTCCCCTGTGCTCCATATTTGGGACTTCAGACACACCTGCCTCAAGGGGGAAAATATTTGGAGACTATGTTTGTTTAAAACCATTCTATGTTCACAAAGATCATAGCTTTTGTGATCACAGATTTAAATGTGTAGAATATTGATTAAATCTTGATAAACATGTCTAAGTCATGCAGAATTGAAATAGGTCATTCTAATGTGGCTAACTTAGAGTCTCATCTGGATCAAAGGCACACACAAAAAGTAAAACAAATACTCACAGGGAAAATCATTTCAGGCTTGGGGATTTAAGGAAAGTTTTACAGAACAGGTCAGTTTTTAGCTAAGTCTTCAAGTGAGTATGATATTAATGGGTGAACAAGGAAACTTTTTCTAGGAAAGAGAAACTACACAGAGATGAAATCATTCAACTATGTGTGGGTCAGTGACTACACTAATTTGAGGAGAAGAGGGATTTTCTTAAAGGAGAACAAGGCCTTCAAAGACCTAAAGTATAATTTGAAAGCTGTTAAAAGTATAGAGATAAAAATGTGGCCTACAGAAAAGTGGTCCCCCCATAAGGAAACCCCCATATTTATTCTACTGTTGACTAAGTGACAGACTAGAAAAGTGGAAGAGATGCTTTCTTGAAGATTTCCTCACTACTGATCTAATTTTTAAAAGTTTGTCCTGTGTATGGTTTTGACTCTATTGGTCCCTTTGTTTACTGACAGGGCTTTAGTGTTATAGATTCTAAATACATTTTTTTAGACTAACCAAACAAAGTTGGGGGGTGCCTGGGTGGCTCAGTCAATTAAATGTCTGCCTTTGGCTCACATCATGATCCTAGGGTCCTAGGATCAAGCCACGAGTTGGGCTCTCTGCTTAGCACGGAGTCTGCTTCTCTCTTTCCCTCTGCCCCTCTGTCCTGCTTGTGCTCTCTCTCTCTGTCTCTCAAACCAACCAACCAACCAACCAACCAACCAACCAACCAACAAATAAAGCCTTAAAAAACAAAACAAAACATAAAGTTTCTTTATAAGCAAGGTCAGAAGCCCTTCACTGATGAGAGCAGACTGAACCTCTTCCTTCTCTTCTGTCCCTTCTAAAACATGTGTGCTGATGGACAACTGTAGGATATGTGTGGATTCATGAATCCTTACCTCAAAACTGCACTCTCCTGCTAGTCCACGGTGTCCAAGAAAGTGCTATTGTTTCTAACAACTTAGTCAAATGGTTAATTGTTCTTCCATTTGACAGCTTCACTGTTTTCATTTTATAAGGCAATAAATGTTTCCTACTAGAAGGATTTACTCGGCACATATAGATAACTATTTATTACTAAGCATATAATATATAGGAGAAACTTTTTTTTAAAAACACACATTTATCTCAAGATGTAACGTGAAAATGATTTTTAAATCTACTGAAGCATTTACCTCCTAATAACCACTTCTTTAAATTATTTTCCAATTCCTCATGTGTGGGAGGATTCTGTGTGTTGTGTATCAAGGTGTTTGTATGTGTTGTGGGTTGTGTATTAAAGTCCTGGTAAATATAGTTATGAATGCACCAAAGGCAATTAGGTATGTGATTTTGATTGGGTATATTGTTATGCCATATTAGCAGCTGGCAGTATGGGGGAAAATCCTCCAACTACTCAAGGCTTAATTTACTGTACATTATTGCTATTCTCTGAAGCTAACAAATAATTTTGAATAAAGCATTATATTTCATCATATAAAACTCTATTCTTTTCTTGATACACAATAAGTTTCAACTAACGTTATGTACAATGACTAAGGCTGGCAGGTACACATGATATCGAGTTTCACAATTATTCTCATTATTCTTTGGATAAACACAAAGCATAGATGCTCAGAGGCAAGCTTTCTCAGGGCCCCAGTACCTTGGCATCATTCACAAAGCAGTTTCTATCTTTGTAGCTCTCTGACTTCCTTTAGGCCATAATAACACCTGTCCTTCGTCCAAGCAATTGTGTAGCCAGCAGGTGGAAGAACACTTAACACAGTGCCTTGCTAAAATAGGAACTCGATCTCTATGTAGGGCTAAGGTGGGGAGCCCAGAGGGTAAACAGACTCTGACCTAGAATTAAAACTCAAAGTTGGTATCTCAATCTCACCAGTGCCAGCCTTCTAACTTTCTGAAGCTCTATAGTTGGCTTCCTGACTGCCTGACTATCACCATCTCTCTGGCTTCACTGGCTCCTGGGCACACTCACTCCCTGACCTCACCTGGTCCTGGACTACACCCTGTTCCTGGACTAAACTGGTTCTTTGACTGCATTCTCCTCCCTGACTACACTTGAATCCTTAACCACATTCTATTTTGACTACATCCCACTCCTTGTCCATACTCTGCTTTCTGCCTATACATTTTCCCGTGACTGCGTCTATCATGTTGGCCACACATTGCTCCCTGACTACACACCCTGCTATACCTCACCACCCGACTACATCCTGCTGCCTCCCTATATACCCTAATCCTTAACTGCACTCTGCTGGTACAGCTCCTTGGTTGTACCTTGCTTCTGACCATACCTTGCTTCCTGAATTCACTCTCGTCACTGACAACACTGGGCTCTTCGACTACACTGTGTTCCATGACTGCACTCATCTCACTACATATTGTGCTCTCTTCCTACATTCTGCTCTCTGACTACACTGCTCCCTGCCTACACCCTTCTCCCTGATTGCACTCTGCTCCAACTACATTTAGCTCCCTGCCTACACCCTTCCCCCTGCCTACATTTTTCTTCCTGGCTACACCTGCTCCCAGATTGCACTCTGTTCTGTGACTGCCTTCCTCCACCTGACTACACTTTATCCCTGGAGTACACTCTGCTGCATGATGATGCTCTGCTCTGTGACAATATTCAACTTAACTATCCCTGCTCTCTGACTACTCATGCTTCCTGACTATATACTCACACCCTGATTCATGACTACATTCTGCTCCCTGACTGCAGCCTTGTCCCTGACTAACTACAACCGGCTCTTTCTGCCTGACCACACTCTACTCTTTGATTATACTCTGTCCAAAGACTATCACCTGCTCCATAAGCACACTCTGCTCCTTCACTATACTCTGCACAGTAAATACACTCTGTTTCCTCAATCCAGTGGGCTTCTTGACTTCTTTTCTTCTCCCACTTAGGTTTGCATTGTTGGGCCTCTTGGCTCATCTGACTCTCAAACTGACCCACCAACTAGCTTTCTGTAACACATGTAATATCTATTTACAGAAAAATGGTGTGCAGATAGTAAATATTTGAGCCTTTGTGGGACATAAAGACTCTTTGGTGACTACTAAACTCGAACTGTGCAAAAATAGGAAATATACAATAGGAAAACATGTGGATTTCTGTGTTTCAATAAAATTATTTTAATAAAATCAGACAATAAGCAACTTTGATCCATGAACCCTAGTTTACCAATCTGTGGTCTAAACTATCTTTTACTCTCTGGTAAGGACTCAGTACCTTTTTACCAACATTTTCACCATTTAATCTAAAAACAAATACTTTCTTATAATACATAAAATATATGTATATACATAAAATATATAATTTTATGCAGAATGCTGCATAAAAAGGCAAAGGGAAAGACAGATTAATAATTTATATAGATTCAATAAGAAAGCAGATGAGGCCTTAAAACTGTCCAATAAGAGCCTTTTATTTTTTAGATAAAGAAAATTAAACTGTAGTTAGATCTCCATTCTATTATTTTGTTTTCTAGACTAAATGTAGCTTTATGTTGGAAGAACTATTTTTTCCCAGACTCAGTAAAAGGAAAACTGAAACATTTAACAGTCTATGTATGTGGTCTCACTTGTAAGTAACTAGTGACCACACATAAAGGTCATTTTACAACCTCTAGAAGGCTGCAGTTTGGCGCAGTTGCTCTGCCACCCTTTGAAAATATCTGTCATTCTACTGTTAATTATATTTCTATAATACTCTTTCAGACTCCACAGGGGAAACATTAAAGCACAAGTTACCTAAGTCTTAATGAGAATGTATTTCACATCCTTTATGGTATTAGGTTTTGATAAATGGAACAAGAAGAGAACATGGACATTTGGTGCTGGGAATTTTATACTTCTGAATAGATGCTCATGTCAAATGCACCTTTTAAAAAAACATTATTTATTTATTTGAGAGGTAGTGGAGGGACAGAGGGGGACAGAGAAGGACAAGGAGACTCTATGCTGAGTGTAGAGCCTGATGTGGGGCTGGATCCCACTACCTTGAGATCATGACCTGAGCCGAAACCAAGAGTGGGTCATTTAACCAACTTAGCCACCCAAGCACCCCTCAAATGGAACTATTGAATTAACTATTTATTTTTAAAAGATTTACTTTTTACTTAGAGAGAGAGAGAAAGAGAAAGTGAGAGAGGGAGCTGGAGGTAAGGACAGAGACAGATGGAGAGAGAAACTTAAGCAGACTACCTGGTGAGCAGGGCCCCCAGCATGGGGCTGGATCTCATGACCTTAAGATCAGGACCTGAGCTGAATCCCACAGTCAGATGGTTAGCCAGTTGAACCATCCAGGTGCCCCTCAAAGACAACTTTTGAACTACTTGATTTAAAAGCACTCCATTTATTTCTTAGTTATGAAATCAAGCAATTTCTTCAGTTCTTTAAGCCTCAAATTTGTACTTTTAAAATGTAGTAGTAACAGGGGGTCCCTGGGTGGCTCAGCGGTTTGGTGCCTGCCTTTGGCCCAGGGCGCAATCCTGGAGTCCCAGGATCGAGTCCCACATCAGGCTCCCGGCATGGAGCCTGCTTCTCCCTCCTCCTGTGTCTCTGTCTCTGTCTCTCTCTCTCTATGTCTATCATAAATAAATAAATAAATCTTTAAAAAATAAAAAATAAAATGTAGTAGTAACAGACCATTACATGGCACTGGATACATTTAAGGTATTATGATTATAACTATCTAGGTCCTTTGAGCTGTTAGTAATTCTCACATAAAGATTATATATAAATGTGGCATCTATATAACTTCTGGCATTTTGGGGGTAATTTACAGTTTCAAAGCTTTTTACTAAGTTGGTTGATAAGATAATCACTATATATCCCTGGGAGCAGTTATTATTAGCCCTAATATACATATGAAGAAACTAGACCTCAGTGAATTAAAGTGGTTTTCACTAGTTTATTCAATTTTTTGGTGGTGGAATCATGTGTTCTTCTCAAGAGAAATAAGTTTCTCAGATAATAAGTTACCTTATTTCCACCTAATGGCTCTGGGGAAAGTATATATCAAAATGCTAGACTTTGGAGCCAAGGACAACTCAATTTCAGTTGTTTCTGTTGTGACCACAAAAACTTGGGGATTTTCCTGAGAGGTTCAAGCTAGCACAGGGAAATTCTCAATTTCCAAAATCGCTCTTTTTAATTTGTTTTTTGATATTTGAAAGACTTTCATATGAGGAAAACTCCTTTATTTGACAATTTGAAATACCGCTTAGAATGAACTTGATATTGGCAGAAAGCACTTTGACTTCTACCTATATCTCCAGTTTTATGTTAAATCCTATCTCTTATCCTTTCTGTCCATCTTGATTAGAAGTCTCTGTTTCTAAGACTTTCCTACTCCTAGGTCTTCCAACCACATTTTTGTCTATTTGAAAATAAACATTCCCTTGCAATGGCCATTAGTGCTTTATGTTTCAATTGACATATCATTCTTCAAGAAAGCATTTTATGCCCCCTGAGATTAAGTTCCACTCTTCCTAGTCACCAGGTTTTAGAATTATTTGTATGTCTATCTGGAAGTATTTCATAAATATTTTTCTTCCTCGATAAAATATAAGCTTAATGAAGGCAGACACCATGTCTCTGTTGTTCACTGTTTATTTCTCAGTGTCTAGCACATACTATACCCTCCAATTATATTTGATTCACTGAGTTACATCCTTTTCCAGGCACAAGTAACCAAAATCACATCTTCTCTGGAGAGAATTGTGATAAGGGAAATGAGTTAAGAGAGCACAGTTGTGCTACCAACCTGATTGAGGTAAAAGAACAGTAAAGAGAAATGTCACAGAAGGGGATTGTTTCAGAGACTAAAGAAAAACACAACCCATTCACTAATTTACATTACTTTCCACTGTACATAGAAGATAACAGACTTCTTTTTTCCTACAGTAGTGCACTGTTGTGGAATAGGGATAAAAATATGATATCAGATATCCATCCAGATGGCTAAATGGTGGCTATCACCCATGGGAAGCACTGGAAAAGGAATAAAAGATCACATGCTCTAGAAGTTCAAGCTGAAGCCTCATATTCAAAAAATCAGAGTAGTTGCCTTGGCTAGAGGGCTTCTGAGTACGGTGATGTAAGTTGTGCATTTCACAATTTAAGAGGGCATCATTCACCTATATTGTAACACCTGAAGCTAATATAACATAGTACATCAACTAACTACAATTAAAAATAAAAACTAAGAGGATATCACTCATATATGTTTGTAGCTACCTATCCAAGTGAACATCTAGATTATTGGGCATCCTTGAATTATTCTAGGGAGGATAGTGACTAGATCCCAGTGCCTAGGACCACTAAAATGAGGAACTGATGATTAATTAACTTTTTATCGGGCCACATTCAATAGAACCCACTTTATCAAATAAAGAGTTATTTATCACATAGTAAGATAATGCAGCTTGGGGCTGGGGCAGCTTGTTGACAAAAGCATCACTGAGACTTTTTCTATGTGCCTATTTTACCACCTCTACTTGCAAAATAGGCTGGGACATGGAGAATTTGAGCTGGGCACATTCTTTTCTTGAACAAAATTGGAGCATCTCAGTAGAGGAACAGGGGGATAGTTGATTTTGGAGAGGTAAATAGTAATGTCTGGCACCTTTAGGGTTACATCTAAAGCTAGGATTGTAGCTCCTGCTTTCTGGCAGAAGACAAGGTTTGAACACTGAGTCTGAGCCAACTATGCTCTGGATATATTTCTTAACCTAGTTAAACATAAGTATAGGTCTGTCATTTAACCAGCATGCAACTTCAAAACATTGATTTTTAAAGTACTAAGGAATGGACAGAGGTAAAAGGAAAGAGGACGAAAGAAAGAAACTCTTTGTGAATGAGATGTTTGAAAGGGATCATAAAATGAAAAGGCCCAAAGAATCAGTTCTTAAAATAAAAAAGAATAATAACATTTAATTTTCAAAATAGTAAAAGAACTATCTAGGTGTGGGTGGATAAGAAGGAGCATGCATTTAGATGTTGGCCCAGTAATTATTATGTATAATATTAGACAACTTTATTACAACAGTACCTGCAAAGACTAGATTCACTGAATAACAACATCTAATTATATCAACAGGGATATCACTATATTTTGCAGAGTGGGCCTACTCCATGTGAGAGTTTTTGTGTCATACTTAGAATTAGCAGTCCCTTTACGAGGTGCATGTATATTTTCTTTCAAAAGATATCTAATTGCTGCTGAGGCACCCAAAGGGAATGAATTTAGAATCTTCTGTTTTATTTGAATGACTCAATCATTCAGATTTTCCCAGGGAGAAAAATGTCTCTGACATAAATGGTGAGTTAAGCTCTTTCATATGTAATAACTACTTCAACTAACCAGATCCTTTCTAATGTGTTGCCTCTTTTGAGTTAAATTATTCCCACTAAATAAGTATGTACTTTTGGGTGGTTCATGGTACAACTAAAGAATCCAAATTAAAAGAGTTTAAATTAGAAACATAACTATCTTCATAGCTTTCTTCAGTACCTTTTTAACTAACTTTTCTTCAGTTTTTTTTATTTTTTTATTTTTTTAATCTCTACTTTAAAAAAAAATCTTATTCTCTAATAGGTAAACATAGCAAGAACTTGAGAACTACTGTGAATCGGGAAATATTATTTAGTTTCTGTGAGATTCTATTTTCTTATCTGCTACACTGAGATAAGAGATACCTCACTGGTTTGAAGAGATTAGTAGAGATATTCTCATATATAAAATATCTAGCAGAACCTGACACACAATAGGTACTCTGTAAAAGCTAATCTCAATTCTATCTCTCTTCTTTCCCACCACCTCTACCTCCTTCTTCCTTTTCCTTATATTTGCAAAATATCAGGTCATTCCTCCTAATATTGTAGACTCCCTCATCTCCCTTGGCTGCCTCTTTGCCTTTTTTCAACCATTTGCATCTTGAACACTACTGTTAAATTCAACTATGACCTCAGGGTTGAATTTGAGAAAGTGATTAAGACTCAAGAATAACCTCACAAGGGAATATGGGAATTAAAACTCTCGCAAACATTAGGCTCCCAGGAATGTAATAAAACCAATCCAGCAGGAAATAACTTGATGGCAGGCACTCAAAGCATCCTCAGGAGGATCTTGTTTCCCACGCTTATGCTGGCTGGGTCAGTGTTACTCACATTCAGGTATAGAGAGTGGGTCACTTTCTATACAGGAGCAGCGCCTATGGCTATTCTAAGTGGAAAATACGAAGTTGCTATACTGAAAGAGATGGGGAATACTTTAGGGTCAGAATTATCTAACAACTCCTCATCTAGGCTTACAGAGTTTAAAGCAGAGCTATATAACTCATTTGATCTCAGCAGGACAAGCTCATTGGAAATATAACATCTGTTCACCTAACGTTCTTCTCCCCATGTAAGTCTCACTGCCTGATTGCTTGAAGTAAGACTTAAAAATTTCAAGCAAGTGAACCCAAAAAAATGAGCATACATACAAATAGAATGCTAGAATTACATCCATATCTTTCACTATATTACAAAATTCTCACTATCTAACAGAATCAATTGCTTCATCATTTAGCTTCTTTCTTCTTAATATATCAAAACAAATAAACATCTATTTATTCAAGCAGTAAACAGATATCAAGTATGTTTGGTGCTTTAGGCACTGTCATAGGTAATAGGAAAGAAGTGGTAATGAAAATAAGCACACCCCCAGCCTGTCATGAACTATGGATACTAAGTAAATAATGACACAAAAGTAACCGTTGCTTTTTTTGTTCAGCATAACAAACATAACTATCTAGATTGAGTCCTTATGACACACATGTACCTTTTTATTTTTTTCCTATTAATAAGCACCAACCCCTAGAGGAGTGGCCATGTCTCTCTGACTGGGCCAATCATAGTCCCCCGTATTTCTCTAGCCATAGTAATTGTTCCAAAGTTGAGTATGTGACCCAAACTGCCCCGATAATCCATTCTCTGGGTTTTTCTACCAGGAAACAATGGGAAGAGCTCAGAAACTTCTGGATACCATCATGCCCACCAGATGAAGAAGGTTCATTTGAAGCAGGAGAGGTTAAAGCCAAGCACAGACATACTGCCTCCTTAGATTCTATATGATACTCAGGTATTATGTAATATTTATTTTATATAATCCTATTTTATTACAATTCTGTCATTTGCAATTAAAAACATTCCTACCAGTGGAAAAATAAATGTAAATCCATGTTTTTTTAACAGTGAACATGCTTTAAAGGAAATGTATGGATCAGGAGATCATAAAACAGAGGGAGTCGTCTCATCTAAGAGGACAGGGAAGACAACTCTGAGGAAAGTCATTTAAGTTTAAATTCTAAAGGATGAGTCTTATTTTAACTGGAAAAGGAGGGAGAAGGAAATAGTAAGGGGAAGGGCCTGATGGCCATGTGTTTGAACTCCTGATTGAAGGCCAAAGTTGCTTATACAGTGATCTCCAGACCCGAATGGGCAAGGATCAAAGCAGAGAGTCCTGTGGAGCCATGTTTTTTCCTGACCAGGGTTATAAACCTTAAACATTGCTTCACATACATATCATAAACTTAATTCGAGGACAATTTTTACTGGCTGATAGTGCATTCTAGACTCCGGAATGACCAGAAATAAATCTTTACAAGCATTAGTAATACCCATTCTCTCACAAAACCTATGGCGAAGCTAAGAAACTCTATGACATGAATACAGACGAAATAAAATATGACTGAAAAGAATAGTGCAAAGTGGACTTTTGTTCTGTATACACAGCCATCAGAGCTGAAAAAGAAAATCTGTGTCCTGCAAAATTTCATTAGGATAAGAGATTCTATCAGTTAGGAAAATAGGTGATTACCTTGCCTGGATTTAGTTTGCAAATACAAATATTTGATCAGGACCTAGGTCATTAGTGAAGAGACTGATAGATTCAAGAGTCTAGGGAAAACATACTCTTTTTAAAGTTTGAAAGTAAGATGAAAGAGCGAAAGGGGAAAAAAAGTATTGGTATTACTGCTTCAAATACTTACATATCTTTTTAATGTATATAGATTTTCTCATTAAATCCTAGGGGGCTATGACCATAGTCATGAACCAGAGGGAACAGACATTAGTGGTAATTTAATGGGAATAGATGTATCTGGAAAGAAAAAAATAAATGTTAACCAACAGTATCATGTAAAATTTTAAGGCAAAAATCATAAACCCAAAGCCACTTAAGATATTTTACTGCCTAGTGAAAGTCATCATTGCTTATAAAAACATGTCTTCACACAACAGCTAAAGCTGCTTAAAAAATAGTTTGCTAATAACTTGCAGAAAAAGATTTTTAAAAATATACTGCAATTATCTTTCATTAGAAGGTATACCAATATGCGTCATTTTAAGGTACAGGAAACCTCACTCATTCTGACTCAGCCTGTTTCCGTCAGTGGAAAATGACTGACTAGCTCAGCCCCAAGACTAGCTGTGTGTTAAATTAAAAAAACAAAAAACAAAACAAAACAAAACAAAAAAACCTTCAATTATTACTGTTATCCATATTCCTAACAAAGCTTATTAACTGCATATTTCTATGTTCAATGTCTATATTTAGTACTGTAATCTTCTTTATTAAACATTTCTTTTAGTAAAGTAAGTGAACTTGTCACTAAACAATACTTGTTAGAGTTGTTTGAGTCCATTCTCCTCAATTATTCATGAAGTGAATTTTTAAGTCACTTAGGGGATGGAAGAACCAAGGAAGCTTAGGTTTGGTTAGGGCAAAAAGAAATGAAACAAAAAAAGGGAGCAAAACCTACTGCTTAAAAGGAGGTGGCTTGCTTCCTTTGAAGTCCTTGTGAGTATTGCTTTGTGTTGCTAATTTAGAACACTCATTAGCATTAAAAAGCTTTAATTAAGTGTTTAGTCCCTTGTGCTGGGTACCACACCACTTCTGAATTTTGTAGGTCATGCCCTTTGCGCTACTTGTGGTTGAAGAAGCATAGTCATCCCCGTGATCTGCAAGCCCTTAATCCTCTGGCCCCTGTCTACTTCTCCAGTCTCATCCTTACCAGCCAGTCTATCACTAATCATTCTCACATCATATCCAATTACTTTCGGACTCCCAGACACCAAGCCTCTTTTACTCACAGGGTTTCCAGAACACTATTAGCGATTTACAGCACCTTCTCTATCTCCTCTCCTTTTACTTAGCTCCTGTTTTTTCAAACTCACAACAAACACTGTCTTTTTCAGGAAGCCATATTTGATCTCATCAGCTTGGGTTAGACATTGCTTCTCTATATAATCTGGCATTTTGAGCTTAACTCTAATATAACCTTTGGTCCTGTAATTGAACATTTTATTTTTAACTACTCTAGTGCCTAGTATTGGTCATACGATAAATACCCTCTATATATTCAATGAATACATAGATTAAACAATGAATAACAAGTGAAGGAAATCAGGAAACCACATTCCTGAATAAAACTGCAAAAAAATTCTTGAATACCCCAAATAACTCAGATGTCTTCAAAATGTCCTGTCTAGTTCTTTCTAAAGTAGCTACTTGTACTTGTACTTATTATATTGGTATCCTTTTAAAGCTCTCTCATTCATAAATTTTTTAGGCATAATTAAATTGACACTAAATTCTACTGAACTCATCTGTATATCTGACTTGCAAAATTCATATTCAGTTAACATTCATTTTTCTCCAAGGCATGTAATTTTTAAATGACATGATACTGACAGTTATCAGCTTGATGCTAATTTAGAGCAACTGGACAGTTTATTTATTTTTATTTTTTAAGTAGGCTCTATGACCAGCATAGAGCTCAACTTGGAGCTTGAACTTACAACCCTGAGATGAAGACTGAGTTGAGATCAAGAGTCAGATTTTTTACCAACTCAGCCACCCAGGAACCTGCCACCACCTTTTTTTTTTTTTTTTTTTTCTTTTTTTTTTTAAGTAGGCTCCATGCCCAATATGAAGCTCAGGGACAAGCAATTCATTTTGAAAAAAGGCAGGCGACCCCACAACTTCTTAATTCATTGTCTATGGTATATATTTTCACAACAAATTCTACTTAGAAATATAGTTTTGGTCTGAGGGAACCTTAGCAGTCAACAAGTCTGAGTAGAACTTAAAGTTCAAGTCCATCCAGTTACTTGCTTCAACTCTCAAGATTGTTCTTAGACTCACAATCTCAGCACAGTTTGGCTTAGTGATGAGAATGTGGAATAACATGTAAGACGAAATCAGAGAGGGAAACAAACCATAAGAGACTCTTAATCATAGGAAACAAATTAAGGGTTGCTGGAGGGGAGGGGGTGAGAGCATGAGGTAACTGGATGATGGACATTAAGGAGGGCACATGATGTAATGAGCATTGGGTGCTATATAAGACTGATGGATCACTGAACTCTACTTCTGAAACTAATGTAACAGTATATTTTAATTAATTCAATGTAAACGAAACAAAACAAAACAAAACAAAACAAAACAACAACAACAACAAAAAGAGACTACACAGGTATGGGAAACAAATGACCAAGCACCAACTCCATCCTTCTCCTGACTTTGTTTAAATTGCTCCAGAGAAGCAGGTTATCTTATTCTACTTTCCCTGATTTTCTCAATATTCAGTTACTGAAATACTCCATTTGATGGGAAAATATTAAATTTCTGCTTCTTGCTATGATCAAAATTTAGTAAATAAGACTCTGGTAGTAGTTGTGGTTGTCAAACATTTTTTCATTGTTTTTCCCATGATGTTTTTGTGTTTGCTTTGGTTTTCAGTTCTCTGACTGATATATACTAACTGAATTGAAGGAGAAGTTAGTAAAATGAAAGTAGTTTTAGTTTGACAAATTTAAAGACCTGTTTGAGTTTTTGCACACTTTTGTTTTTTTTTTTTTTTGCACACTTTTGGAGAAATGATTGTTTTAAAATAATTATAATTACAAAAATAATTAAAAGAAAGTACTATTCTCCCTTCCTAATTTTACCGTAAAGTTTTGAGAGTCAATTTGAGTTACCTTTTCACTAGGAAAGATGCAGATCTTTGCTAAGCACTTTTAGAAGTTAAGACTTGTGAAAAGTAAGGAAGCATGGCCATGTGACTGGTTCAAAAAGTTACTATAAAACTGATAAAGATCAATCAGTTGCCACACTAATAATGTATTAGAATAGTATAATAAATATGGTGAGAGCCATTTTTATCTTAATTAGGTATAGAAAATGGACACTGAAGCTATGGAGGCTCAGTCATTTAATAGCTTTGAGACTCCAGAAAGTAACTTAAGCTGAGCATCAGTTTTCTTGTCTATAAATGGAGAAAATAATACCTACTGGTATTATTGAGCATTGGCTGGCTGTGAGCATTAATAATAATATATGAAAACTTAAAAAGTGCCTAGCATATATTTGGCTTCAATACATCGTAGTTATTACTATTACTGGCAATTTAATGTACTATTTATTGTGTGCATTACTAGGTCTCCTGCAATATAATTGCCTGGTGATCTCAAAAAAAAAAAAAAAAAAAAAAAAGAAAAAAGAAAGAAAGAAAAATAAGAAAGAAAAAAGAAAAAAAAAAGTTACAAATACAACCCAGAGATCCCAAGTTAGAATAGGAAGTTAGACCTAGGACTTTGGCTTTTTAAGGAACATCATTAAAAAATGATTTTTATCCTATTAACTGAGCACTACTGTATTGAAGGATACAACTCAGTTTTAACAAGATGAATAGAGTGTATGTGATCACAAAATGATCATGGCATCTGAATTTTCTTTTTTTTTTTATTTTTTTATTTTTTTATTTTTTGCATCTGAATTTTCTACTTAATCTTATGCTTTCATGCTTATCATTTTATATAGCCTCACAATGTTCTCATTAATATGATCATTTATATGCTCAGGAATCCATAGTGTAGACTAACCGTTTTTGTGCTGATAAATTGCACCTTTGGAACTTAGTAAATCATATTATAAAGAATTATTTTTAAAAATTGTCAGATGATGGTTGTAACATATTAACCTATACTATGCTAGAAGGAATTCAAAAGAAAAATGTTTTGTTACTGGTTTTTGGCCTGCTATTTATATGCTTCCAGGATGTGTTTGTTTGTTTGTTTGTTTGTTTATATTTTATCTGAGAGGAAAGAGAGAGTGTGGGAAGGGGAGGACAGAGGAAAAAGAAAGAGAGTCTTAAGCAGGCTCCATGCCCACTGCAGAGCCCAAAACAGGGTTCCACACAGGGCTATCTCATAACCCTGAGACCTTGACCTAAGCCAAAATATAGAGTTGCACACCTAACCAACTGAGCCACCCAGGTGCCCATGAAGGTGTACTTTTAAGTAGACACCACACCCAATGTTGGGCTTGAACTTGTAACCCTGAGATCAAGAGTCACATATTTTATCAACTGAGCCAGCCAGGTACAACTGAGCCAGCCAGGTACCCCTCCAGAGTGTACTTTTAACCTATATATTTTGTATAATTGATCCAGATAAGATAATGAAAGTATAAAGTCTTCATGTACACTCTGCTAAATATTTTAAACTGCTCTTTTCTGGGACCCAGGGGGCATCCATTTAACAGAGGTGTCATCTAGAACAGCTAATATCCATTATCTTATGGCAGTCGAAGTCTTCATCAGCTCATTGGGTGGGAGGAACTCAATTGTGAGAAATGCACAGAATTATCCAACATTTTATAGACCCTTTCATAATGAAATCTAGAAAGCAATTACCCATTAGCACATCTGCACTGGCCCTGGGAAAAAATATAAACAATTAACATTAATGAAATTGTAAGCATTGATTAATCATTCCTTTTGGAATCATTCCTTTTGGTTCTAATAGCTAAGAAGAAATTTGCCATCACCCAATTTAATAAGGGGCTCCTCCCATGCTGGTTTTACTATCATAGTTATTAATTTTCACACCTGTGATTGTTTGCATCAGCTAACTTCAGCTTCAACTGGCTGAGTCCTCAGAGGCAATTGCATCTAAAAGTGCTCAGCTGAATGTACAATTAGCCTATTGTCAGGAAACTGCAGTGCACAGATCATATGTTAATACAAGGAAATTTGGATATTTCTCTCCTAATGCTCATCAAGACTTAAAGGTCAGCGGGGAGTTCAGGAAGTTTCTAACACCATTCCTTTCTCTCCAATTAACTTCAGTTCTAAAATATCCAAGGGGATCTGGAGTATTAATTTTAAAGTATTCTAAGTGAAATGGGGTTTTGTGAGGCCAGAATCCAGACCAAATTCATTTCAGCCTATATCCCAGCCAAGCATGATGATACAAAAGGTTAAGTATCCCAGGTTTTGGTCATGTCAGTCTATTCCTACTGGTGTTTTGAATAGAAATGTGTGATCTAAAAGCAATCTTTGAGATTATCTCAAATAATTCAATTAAACTGAACTTTGTTGAACATTTATGTTATGTTCCTCATTTTACAGATAAGTAAAAGTTGAAGTCCAGAGAGAATGAACTGTAAGTCCAAAGTCCTATAATTAGAACCCCGCAATCCATATTCTTATCTAGTACTCCTTATAAACCATACATTTACCTTACTAAGTCTTAACTAAGTGGTAGAAGCTGTAGCTTTACAAGTTGCCACTACTTTACAGAATATCAGAGACAATTTCCTGTATTTTACTCCCATTCTTTCTAGGCTTTGTATAATTTATTACTGGATTTCAGTGACCTATGAGGGAATGCTATGAATGAGATTCCCTGGTAGCTCTCTAGGGCTGCAAAACACCTGTGGCATTTTGATATTTTTCTGGACTCAACACTAATTCTTTTAAGATTTAGGAATTATATGCGGATGCTTTATGCTATCATCTTGTCAAAGGGGGCATTATAAATTCAATTAAATGATTCATCACAAATGAATAAGGATAATAAAATTAAGGTTTAGCTTAGTTAAAACATAGGTTCCACATGGGACTTCAAATTTTTTGGAATAAAATTTTTGGCACAGTATGAGAGCTGTTTGTTTATCTCAAAATATTTTACACAATAAGCCTGAGAATTCTTATTAAACTTCTTCCTTAGCATAACACTTTGTAATCAGATAATTTTAAAATGCAAGTCAAAAAATATTTGGACATTATCAACTAATTAGCATATGAATTAGCACAATATTAGCTAAGAGAAATCCTGGGTAAAATGACCTCAGGGGTTGAGGTTCAGAAAAGATGTGACATAGTCTAAAAAAAAAGTAGTTTGGGATGGTGTACATTTTAGAAGAAGACTCAGGCACCATATTAGGGACTCCCAAACTCTTTGAAAGTCATGATAGGCAAAAGAAAGAAGGCAAAGATACATGTGAAGCAAAGGGAAAGATACTGCTTTACTTCCACAGTTTTCTCTGGAGTCAAGCAGGAATGACTCCCATGGAAATAGTATCATGATTCCAACATGGTTCTGGTAACTAAAATGGCAAACGTGTATCTTGTCATGATAGTCAATGAAAGTCAGGTCATTGATGGCATTTATATTTGTGTATCCAAAAAGAGGAACCCCTGCATCACATATTCCATTGAAGCTCTATTTTTCTCTTCTATTTCCAGGGTGGGTGATATTAGGGGGGCAATCTCTTCATATCAGTAAAGGTTATTAAGTCATCCCATGGGTTTTTAACACATTTTCATTTTTCACAAAAAAATGGCCATAAATATATATTCTAAAGCAGATTTTCTCATTCTGTTCGAACCATCTTACCCTATGCCTTTGACCTTACTTAAAGTGAGAGCCATGTGCCTTACATTGGCTAACAAGGCACTGCATTAGAGAGAGATTCATGCCTACCACCAATTTAAAGTGACATTTGTTACTTCCCATTCTTATCAAGATAGTTTAATTTCTTCATAGCACTTATGGAACTACCTAATTTTTCCTATTGATTTATTTACTCATTGTCACCCTATACACATCAGTGAAGATCTATAACAGCAAAGATCTTGTCCATTTTGTCCACTGCTGACTCTAGAATATCTACCATATATCTGGTATATTGATGAATATTTGTAGAATAAATTAACCATTTGCCTTGCCCAGCATAGTGTCTAATACTTAATAAGACTACATAAACTTACATTGACTAAGAGGATGGATTGGTTTGAATTGGATTCTTTAAACTAATCACTCTTCTCACATTAGCCTCACCTATACCACAATAAGGGTACAGAATCCGCTCACACTTTTTTTTTTAAGATTTTATTTTATTTATTTATTCATGAGAGAGAGAGACAGAGACAGAGACAGAGACAGAGATACAGACAGAGGGAGAAGCAGGCTCCATGCAGGGAGCCCTACGTGGGACTGGATTCCCGGTCTCCTGGATCACACCCTGGGCTGAAGGTGGTCCTAAACCACTGATCTACCCAGGCTGCCCCGCCACTCATACTTCTTAAAATACTGTAAATTTTTTGTAACTTTCTCTGATTCTTTTTCAGTGTTTCTATTTTTATAGAGAAAGGAACATGTCAGTCGAACCTGGGTTCAAAATGACAAATTAATTTGTGAATATAGACAATTTACTTAAAGTATTTGTGGGATGTCTCTAAGTCCTACCTTTCACATATGAAAAATTGGAATAATAAGAATGACTATGAAAATTAAGAATAAAGCCAATATTAAGCACCCCATAAATTGAGGATCATAAATAATAAAAACGATAAGTATAGTAGTAATAATAATGTTTTTAAAACATTTCTTTTTAGAAAGGTCTTCCTGAGGTGGTACAGAATAATTTGTAAATCACTTTTCCTATTTAATTTAAGTTCATTACTTTCCTGTTGTCTTCTTGAACTTTCTCTACTAAATTGGTTTCTACTCAGCTATTTTTATCAATCATTCTTTAAAATCTACATTATTTTGTTTTTTAAAAAATCAAAATATATTTAACACATAATATTGAATTATTTTAAAGTGTACATGTTGATTTGATATATATTCATTATTTTTATATGAGAAAGGACCATTAATTTATTTTAATAGAAGTCTACTACTTATAGTTATCCTTTCTTATCTCTAAATCACTAATATGCTTCTTTAAAAAAATTAATTCCTCCAATGTGCCATATTTTGGGTTTCTTCAGTGTCTTTGCACATGCTATTCTCTAAGTTGCACATCCTCCTGGCCCTTACCACCATCCCGCTTTAGTTATCTCTGCTCACCCTTCATAGCTCAGCAAAATTTTCATTTGCACAAGACAGACGGCCAAGTCTTCGTGTTGCATGCCTTTTTGGTGCCTTCTGGTTTTCTTTCATAGATTCTCCTCAGTTTGTAACTGCTATATTGAATGACTATCAGGTTAATGTGTCCCCTTCCACTCTAAGGTCCTTGAGAGTGGGGATTATATCTATGTGTTCAGCACATTGCATAGTAAGTGGAAGATTCTCAGTAAATTATTTGTTGAATAAATGGGGGCAAGGAGACCAGATTGTTCTGAATTGTATTTCTGTGAATTTCTGACCATTGTGCCTACCTTAACATCACCCATTCTCGTACTTGGGTTTTTCTGAAAGCTGTGATTGAGAAAGACTTTCACCATTGGCTTTACTAAAAGCCTTTTATACTGAAATTGGCTATTTTTCTGCCATCTCCCCCTTCTGCCTTTTTCCCCGCCTGGACTGGGTTTTCCCCTGTTTTCCACTACCCTTTTCCCTCTCTCACACCGGTAAAAGATCCTCCTATCATAACTTTTCTCATCCCTGTGACTCCCACCAGACAATTTCAACAGGATGTTCCCTAACATACAAAACTCCTAGTGCAGCCTCAGAGAATCAGGAGTGAAGCATGTGGAGTGGGGTCAAGGTGATGTATTGCCAGGTAGCAGGTGCACAGAGCTGCCTAAGTCTACACAGAACTGACTGCATTATGAATGTAAGAGTGCAGCTGAGAGGGCATGAAGCTGTGTCACATCAATTCTCTTCATACAAGGCATGAAGACCCACCTGAACCTCTGTGCAGCGAAGCTTGTACAGGGTCTCTGCTGATTAATGTTGGTATTTAATCTGTCAGTTGTTCACTCATGTCAAGATAATACATATTCCAAGCTGGTCACAAACAATCATGTCATATGAGGAAAAGACAGAAGTCTTATGCAAATTAGGATATATGGCATTGCTTGAATTTGCCATTCATATAAAGATCATTATTCTGCCATGAAAATAAATCAGATTGGTTCAACATATATCCTTTTTTGTTCCCAAAAACTTTTTCTTTAAATATCCAATTCCTTGAGTTATTTAGATTAGGCTGGAAAAATCAAGGGTTTTGGGTATATTATTTGATTCCTCTGAGATATTTCCTTCCAAGGCTTTTCTGTGTGTTTGCACCTACATTTGCTTTGAGGTTTGGAGAATGTTTCTTTCCTTTCCTTTCCTTTTCTTCTTCTCTCTCTTTCTTTTTCTATCTGCTTACTGAAAATCAGAATATTTTGCTTATCTTATCAATGTCTCTCCTGACTCAGAATAAAGAGCTGTTCAGTCCTTAAGAATATGAATGATGTATTACTTGTGTGGCATATCTGTGGAAGCAATCCCTTTCCTAAGGCAAGTGTAAAGATGTCAAATACAAAAAAAAAGAAAAAATTAGTAACAAAACTGGAGGAAAGACTATCCACAGTTCTGTTCCAAAAATGCATGTTCATGTCAAAACTATCTTGGAATTTAGGTTGGGCAAAAAGTAACAGTTTCATCACAAACATGATTGGTCCTGCTTGTATGGTTTCAGACTGGAAGTTGAACTTCTATTTTTTTTTTTTAAATCCCGCTTTAGTCTCTCTTCAAAAAGAGCTACCAGCCCATGCAATATTTTTAATTTTCTAAAACCTCACATTAAAAAAAAAGTCTGTTCTAATTATTGTTGCATACATATTTCAAAATCAGACCTGTGATTGACTAATTGCAGTGGGCTGAGAGATACTTTAGTAAAAGGGAAAAGATCATTTCCTTCCCTATAAGCTCTTCCACTAAGTTAACTGTCCTCCCTTCCTCCTGGCATTGGATTTTGGGTATATTTTCCCAATTGAATTCAAACTGCAAACATAATTTTGAATTCTACTTTATTTCTGAGTAATCTTTTAGTAATATAACTCTGTGAAAAAAATCAGTTTTGTACATTTATATTTAGTCAAGCAGCCAAAAGCACTAATCAGGCACTTACTCATTGGGTGTAGTTTCCTATAGGAACACACACACGCACACACACACACAAACACATTTGTAAAAGAAATTGAAAACGTGAGAATTGATACCAGTCAGGAATTTATTCTATTATATAATATTAAACAATGTTTCAAATATTGGTAAGTTAAAGAGGGAGATATTACTGGTTGAACTTAAGACACTTAGATGTCTAATTATAAAAGAGCACCTGGTACTCTAATATAGTAAAATCTCTGCTCCATTTAAAAAGCATATTGTGTCATTGGATTTGCCATTCTTTGGATACAGAATAACACATTTTAAAATGTAGATATAGATTTTAGTATCTCAATAGCTCTTTCCAACTAGTAATTGTAGGCTTTCAGCCTCTTTTCTAGATTCCCTATTCTCTGAATATTTTGCGGAGCCCACAAGTAGTATCTCACTTGTAATGTTTAAAATGCCTACTTGTGCTTGTCTTTTGGCCATTATTCAAACTTTCTATAGCTTTAAAACTACAAGGCTTATTTATTTATTTATCTTCCAGAATGGGTCTAGATGCCCTTCTGTGTCCCTCACTTTTAGATGACTTGTGGAATAAACTCACATAGCCTAATATAAATGTAATTAGTGTCCTAGAAGATGGGGAAGACAGAGAGGACAGAAAATATTTGAAGAAATAATAGCCAAAATTTTCCCAAATGCGAACAAAATAAACCCAGAGATGTAAGATACTCAATAAATCCCAATATATTTGAAGAAAATTATATTAGGATACATCATAATCAAATTTCTCAGAATCATTGATAAAGAGATAATCTTAAAAGCATCTAAGGAAAAAAAAAAGACATGTTATGTAGAGAGAACCAAAGATAAGGACAACAGCAGATTTATTGTGGAAAATGCAATTGAGAAAACAGTAGATCAACAATTTTAAAGTTTAAAGAAAAAGGACTGCCAATCTAGAAAAATATCTTTTAAGAACAAGGTGAAATTCACCTAGGCTAAAAAAAGAATCATCACCAGCAGACTCACAGTACACAAAATGTTAAGAGAAGTTCTTTAGGCAGAAGTAACATGATACCAGATGGCAGTAAGAATCTACACAAAGATATGAAAGATACTGAAAATAGTAAATACATTGATAAGTCTGTAGCATTTCCTTAGCATTTAAGACATTCTAAATATATTTGATGGTTTAAGTAAAATATTAACAATGTAGTATTTGGTTTATAACTTATGTAGAAATAAAATGCATTATAACCATAGCACAAGGTTCCAAAGGGGAGAAAGAGAAGTATGGTGTTTTAAAGTTCTTATAATACATATGTAGTGGTATAATAATCCTTGAAGGTAAACTGTTGTAAGTTAAAGATCTATACGATAAACTCTAAGGCAACCACAACAAAATGAAACATAAAGAGCAATAACTCGGGATCCCTGGGTGGAGCAGCGGTTTAGCGCCTGCCTTTGGCCCAGGGCGCGATCCTGGAGACCCGGGATCGAATCCCACATCGGGCTCCCGGTGCATGGAGCCTGCTTCTCCCTCTGCCTATGTCTCTGCCTCTCTCTCTCTCTGTGACTATCATAAATAAATAAAAATTAAAAAAAGAGCAATAACTCAACAAAAGAAATAAAAATAGGGAGATATTGATAAAGAACATAAACTTTCAACTATAAGATTAATAAGGTCTCAGGATCTAATATAAAACATGGTGAAAACCATATTATATAATTAAAACTTGCTAAGAGTAGGACTTAAATGTCCTCTCATATACACACACAGATAAATATGTGAGGTGATAGATATGCTAATTAACTAATATATATATATTAGTACACAAATATACACTAATTTATATATATATTAGTACACTAATATATATATATATAAAGTACACAAATCGTGATGTACCCCTTCAATATCTTACAATTTTATGTCAGTTATAACTCAATAAAGCCAAAATCAATAATAAAAAAATGCTTAATTGAAGAAAATAAGGCAGAAAGATGAAAAAGAAAACAAGAAACAAGACTAACAGAAAAATAGGTGGAATGTTCATAATTAAATATATTAATAATCAAATTAGATATAAATAGTCTAAGCACTCCATGTAAAATACAGAGATCATCAGGATAAAATAGCAACATCCAAGCATGTGCTACCTACAATGTGTATTTTAAGTATAAACACAAAAATAGATATAAAGTAAATGTTGAAAGTGTAAAGCTAGCATTAATGAGAAGAAAGCTGGAGTGATAATATTACTATCAGATAAAATAAATTTCAGAGCAAAGATGATTATCAGGAACAAAAATATCATTTCATAAAGATTAAAGAGGAAATTCACCAGGAGGACATAACAATTCTAAATCTTTATACAGAAAAAAATCAGAATTTGAAAATACATGAAGTGAAACTGATTTATTTGCAAGGAGAAATACATAAGTTATGATTATCATTAGAGATCTTAGTACCCTTCTCTAAATAATAGAACAAAAAGCAGAAAATATGCAAGGAAAGAGTAAATGTAAACAATACTATCAACCCATTTGACCTCATTGTATGTATAGATCTTACCGCCTACCAATAGTAGAATAAACATTCATTCCAAGAACATTTAACAAGACAGGTCATATTTTATGGAAAGACCATAAAATAAGTTAAAAGAACACAAAAATTCAGGTCATACAAGATATTTTCTCTGAGCACAGTGAAATTACTATTATAAATCAATAACAGAAAGCTTTCCAATCTACGCATTTAATGCAATCCCTATCAAAATACTACCAGCATTTTTCAGAGAGCTAGAATAAACCATCCTAAAATTTGTACAGAACCACAAAAGATCCCAAATAGCCAAAGCAATCCTTTGGAAAAAAGGAAATCAAAACTGGAGATATCACAATTCTGTATTTCAAGCTATATTACAAAACTACAGTCATCAAGACAGTATGGTATCAGCCCAAAGGGACACAAAAATCAATGGAACAGAATAGATAACCCAGAGATGGATCCATAGCTATCTAGTCAACTAGTATTTGATAAAGCAGGAAAGAATATTCAATGGAAAAGGCGATGGTGTCTTTAAAAAATAGTGTTGGGAAAGCTGGACAGCAACATGGAGAAGAATGAAAATGGACCACTTTCTTACACCATAAACAAAAATAAATTCAAAATGTAAGAAAGACATAAGTGTGAGACAGGAAACTATTAAAATCCTAGAGGAGAACACAGGCAGAACCCTTTTGACCTCACCCATAATAACTTCTTATTAGACACGTTACCAGAGGCAAGATAAACAAAAGCAAAAATGAATTATTGTGACATTATTAAGATAAAAACTTTTGCATAGTGAAATAATCAACAAAACTAAAAAGCAGTCTATGAAATGGGAGAAAATACTTGCAAACAACATATCAAATAAAAGGTTAGTACCCCAAATCTTTGAAGAACTTGTCAAACCCAATGCCCAAAAAACAAATAATCCAGTTAAGAAATGGGAAGAAGACGTAAATAGACACTTTTCCAAAGAAGACATCCAGATGGCTAGCAGAGACATGAAAAGATGCTCAACACTTAACATTACTCATTATCAGGGAAATACAAATCAAAACTACAATGAAATACGATCTCACACTTGTCAGAATGGCTAAAATAACAACTCAGGAAACAACAGATGCTGGCAACAATGTAGAGAACGGGAAACACTCCTGTACTGTTGGTGGGAATACAAACTGGTGCACTCTGGAGAACGGTATGAAGGTTTCTCAAAAAGTTTAAATAAGAGCAACCCTTTGATCCAGCAATTGCACTACAAAGTATTTGCCTAAAAAATACAAAACTACAGATTTGAAGGGGTACATGCAACCTGATATTTATAGCAGCATTATTAACAATACCAAACTATGGAGAGAGCCCAAATGCCCACTGAATGATGAATGGATTAAAAACGATCACACACACACGCACGCACACACACACACACACAGGAATATTACTTAGCCATCAAAAAGAATAAAATCTTGACATTTGCAACAACGTGGATGGAGTTAGAGTGTATTATGCTAAGGGAAATAGAGAAAGACAAATACCATATGATCTCATGCATATGTGGGATTTAAGAAACAAAACAGATGATTTTTGGAAGGGGGAAAAAGGAGAGAGGGAAACAAGTCTAAAGAGACAATGATAGAGAACAAACTGAGGGCTGATGGGAGGAAGTGCATGGAGGATGGGATAGATGGGCAATGTGTATTAAAGAGGGTACTTGTGATGAACACTGGGTATTTTATGTAAGTGCTGAACCACTGAATTCTACTCCAGAAACCAATATTGTGCTATACATTAACTAACTAAAATTTAGATTAGAAAAGTAATAGAAAGCTTTCTGGAAAACACTCAAATATTTGGAAATTACATAGCACACTTTTGGATAAACTATGGTTTAAAGAATAAAGCAAAAGGGAAATTAGGATGTATTTTGAATTGTACAAAAATAAAAACCATGACAGATCAAAATGCACTGGATACTACTAATGAAATATTTGCAAAAAATATTTTATTCTAAAAAAGAAAGGTCTCTGTATGGTGACAGATGGTGACTACACTTAAAATGGTGATTACTGAGTAATGCACAGAATTGTTGAATCATTATGAAACTGAAACTGATATAACATTGTCTATTAATTATGCCTCAATTTAAAAAGAAAAGAAGTGTCTCAAGTCAATGAATGCAGTGTTTCCATAAACACTAAGAAACGGGAAGCAAATTACACATGAAGAAGTAGAAAAAAGAAAACAGTAAAGTACAGAATGAAAATCAATGAATGGAAACCAGAAAATGATAAAGAAAATTAATGGAACCAAAGCTTTTTCTTTTTAAAGAAAGTCAATAAAATTGATTATTAACATCAAAACTATTAAAGATAAAAAAGAAAAGCAAAAATCACTGTCATCAGGGATGAGAGGAATGACATCATTAAATATTCTACATACACAAGAGGGAAAATTAGGAAGTGTGGTGAACAATTTTAAACCAGTAAATTCAACAAAGTAGATGAAATGGACTAATTCCCTGAAAGTCAAAAAAAGACCAAAGCTTACTCTGAGAAACCAATAATTTGCGTGTCTCATTTCTATTAAAGACATCAAATTTGTAGTTAAAAATCTTCCTGCAGAGAAAAATCCAGACTCAGATATCTTCATTGGTAAATTGTATGCAACAATTAAGAAGAAATAATATCGATTGTACATAAAAACAAGAAAAAATAGATATAGAGATATGCATATACACAAGGAGAATGGCATATGAACATGGAGGCAGATAGTGGGCAATACATCTAAAAGACAAAGAATGCCAAGAATTTCTGGAAGCCACCAGATGCTAAGCAGAGGGAAGAAAGAAATTTTCCCTAGTCTTTGGAAGGAGCTTGATCCTGATGTCCTGATGACACTTTGACTTCAAACATCTGGCCTCCACAAGAGTAGAAGGATGAATATTTGTTGTTTTAAGGGACCTATTTTCTGGGAAATTTATTACCATAGCCCTAGGAAATTATTACAAATCCCAATTAAAGTCTCAACATTCATTTTTGTAAAAATTGACAAGCAGATATTCTGAAATTCATAGGGATACTCAAAAAAAATAAATTATCTAAAAGAACTTTGGAAAAGTAGAACAAAATTGGAGGACAGCACTACCTGTTTCTTCAATGTATCAAATAGTCCAAACACTCCCTTCTTAGATACAAAGACTTATAAACAAAGTCCGTAGCCTCAAACTGGAATCAACCCCGATGTTCATCCACAAGTAAATATATAAATATATTTTGATATATCTGTACTATGAAATGCTATTCAAGGGGTTGGATTGGGGTTATGGAATGAGAAGAAGGAGTAACAAAGGGGCACAAGGAAACTTTTAAGAATGATATATTTATCCTATTTTGATTTTGGTAATGGTTTCATGAGAATATGCATATATCAAAACTCACTAACTTTTATACTTTAAATATGGGGAGTTTATTCTATGCCAACTATATGTCAATAAAGATGTTAAAAATAAGGCAGTCCTAGTGGAGCAGCAGTTTAGCGCCGCCTGCAGCCTGGAGCGTGATCCTGGAGACTGGATGGGGTCCCACGTTGGGCTCCCTGCATGGAGCCTGCTTCTCCCACTGCCTGTGTCTCTGCCTCTGTCTCTGTCTCTCTCTCTCTCTCTCTCTCTGTGTTCTATGAATAAATAAATAAAATTAAAGAAAAAGATGTTAAAAATAAAAGTAGCAGTCACTGACCTATACCTGGTATTGTTACTATGTTGATTGAGACTCATTTGGGGATAGAATCTTTTCTTGTGATGAATTCATTCCTCATGATACCTGAGTCTTCCTGATATTTCTAGTTTCTCATTCAGACTCATACCCTCATTTAACCAGACACAGCTATGTAAGTCTGAATCCTAAGAATAATTTTGAATCAACATTTGCTGCTATCCCATTTCTCATCTCTGCGGGAAGTGCTTCACCCTCTTTCAATTGGCCTTTGCAATTACTTGCTCTTACTTCTTTATTCAGCATCTACATTTCAGTTGTGAACAAATACAAATGGCAAAATCATGCCATTTCTTAAGGTATTAGACTCTTTCCATGTACTCCTATAGCTTTTAAAATATTCTGCTATAACAGTGATAGTTAATACCATATTATGTATATATATATCACTATATGTATATTCTATATAAATATATTATGATATATAAACTATTATATTGCTAACTATAGTGAGAAGATTTTGTATAAATATGTGTCTATGTGTATATGTTGTGTATATGTATGTATACTTGAGAGGGCATGGTTTTAAGCATTAGGTATACCTTTGAAGAATTAAGTTCATATGAGTTTGTCTGAGAAAAGTGGTTAGCCAGTCAACAGTTATGTTTTGGCTTGAATGAACTGTCTTATTTTTCATTGTGATAAAAAGTGTAAAGGAAAATCATCAGGAACAGGCTTTAATAAGCCATCAAGCATCAGGTACATTCTGCTTCACCACTTAGTATATTTTTATTATCTCTCAGTCATGAGATGATTATGTTATCTCTGAGCATTATGCCTGTGTTAGAATTGAAAAAAGGGGGGAAAGGACACTAAAAGGAAAATATCAACTGAGTTGGTCTCTCTTGAAGGACAACCAACAATGCCAACTTACATATCTCATTAACCTTGTATGTGTCTCTTGGCCATCTTCATCTAGAAGGAAAGCAGAAAGTGATATTTTGGTGGCAGCACTGGTGGATTTTAGCTTAAAAATCTTTATGGTTGAGGGGACTAGTTAGAAAATTGATAGCATGGGTTTTGCTAACCAAAGTATTACCAAACAGTTGGAGTAATAACCTCTTAAATGCTGCACTTATTCTGCTTCTCAGCGAAAAATTACAGTACCAAAAGCCATTTCTTTTATAAGTCATAAAATCTTCTGAGTTTCCTGAAAGAAAGATGCATATTTGAAAAAGATGGGTAGCTAAGTTATGTATATTACATAATCACGACAAATTGATTCCACACCTCAAAATTCTTGATACAGTCTCAAACACAGTAATTAAAATTTGAATTTATAGCTATATTTATGTTTTTCCTAAATACATTTGGTTAAGAAAATTTTATACTTGATTTAGAATCATGCAAGTGAAAGCCACATGTTTTCAACATCAGTGATTATGACCAGCTGCTTTGGTTTATATCCTGATCCTAATGTCATTAGCAATCTACTAAAAGCAGTTTAATATTATTAAAATCATTAATCATTCAGCATTTTATGGAAGTAAACTTAATTGCAGATTTGGCCATTATAAACCTCAGAAAAATAGAGAAAAAATTCACTCCAAGTCTCTAAGTGCAGGAAGTGTCAGATATAAATGTGTTTTTTCAGTAAGCATTGAAAATTCTAAGTGAAAAGCAGTATAGTGCAGTGGAAAAAAGGAATACTCCTCTGTACAAAGAAAGATCAATTGATGAATGTATTAGGAAGCATTTATTAGCTACCTATTATTTACCCACTTGTTTATTAGATGGGGTAAATAAAATGGGTAAGATGTAGTATTTACTAATGAAGTATTTACAATCTCCTTTGAGAAATTCAACAAAACATGCAAAGCACTAGAGAACACAATCATCTTTATATTAAAATGCTAAATTTAGATCACAGAACTTTCCAACTGGAAAAGACATGCAAGATAAAACTAATTTATTACCATGAATAAGGGAAATTTAATACTGGCTCCTTTAACAAATAACCCCAAAACAGAGTGCCTGATAAAATTTATACTACTAATGTCAAAGACCAATGTGGTTGGAAAGTGGGTGGTAGGATTTGGTCTATGAAGTTATACGGGAATCTGGGCTCCTTTAACCTAGGTATTCATCCATCCTTTAGGGCTACAAAGTCCCTCATTGGATATTTTGCTTCTATCTAGTCAAATATAAGCGTAGCGGGATTAGGCCTGGAAGGGCTGTATATTACTTTACCCACATCCCATTGACAGTATGTCAGGCTTCACCTAAGTATTTTCTCTGCCTTAGAAGCTCCTGCACCCATCTGGGCCTGGTTGACTCCAAATCAGAGATCTGAGCTGATGAAGCTCCCCTTACTCAGGAGATCCATCCAACCCTAACTAAAACAAATATCTGTTTTAGGCACTCATATCAAGGAAAACATCACGTTAGTAGCATTGCCCAAAAACATAATTTTAGATTATCTGGTTCATGTCTGCATCCCTTACTTTAGTCTAAGACAATGTCGATGGGAATAGTTTTGGTTTTTGTTTAACATGTTATATCTAAGTCCTAATAGCATACCTGGACTAGGGAAGGATTAATAAGAATCTGTTGAAATAATGAATGAATAGAAGCATACATGCATTAATACGTTATAAATCCATGAAGTAAAACATCTGTGGCTACAAGTTGATCAAATGGTGAAACCAAAGCCCACTAATACTCAGTTTCAGTCCAGCTCTCTTTCCCTTAGAACCATATGCTTTCAGTAGGTTCTGTTTAAAGACTGATATCTATCTTCATGGATAGATTTTAGAACAGAGAATCCATCCAAATATTAATGTATATATTTTGAAATTATATAATTTATTTTATTTCAAAATCTATAAATATATATACCATTTATTTTAGTGCTATGTCACTTATTTAAAATATATAAATTAATATCTAAAAGGATATTAGTAAAATAATAAAATAATAAATGAATAAATAGTAGATAGTACTGTAATGAATAAGAGAGTAAAAAGTAATATTATATTACTGATTCTAACATAGGCATGATGCCTGGAGTTTAGTAAAGTAGGCTTCTCATTACTGAGAGGTAATAAACATATGCTAAATGGTAGAGCAGAAAATGCCTGGTGTCTGAAGGCATCATGCCTGATCCTGACTATCTTTCTTTGAACTTTTTATTATACTGAAAAATTAGACTTCCCTTTAAACCACAACATCAAATAATCCTTGATGATTAACCGCATTTTTCAGACAAATTCATATGAACTTGATTCTTTGAACATGCTATTGGTTAAAAACCTGCCCTCACAAATCATATATATATATATATATATATATATATATATATATATATACAGTCTTGTCACCATTCATAAGTAGTTAAATGTATAACCATAGGCATATTTCTTAGGTAAGGAATTTAGTTACCAGCGGAGTGAAGATAGGAACAGTAAAACTCAAGTAAAAGTATCCTGTTTTTATGATCACATTATTATATGCCAGGGATTTTTTTTTCTTTAAAATAGAAGAAAAGTATAGAAAAGAAAATTGTATACTGGATCTTCTTCCAAAGTAAAAGAAATAGTAATAAGATGTTTGGAAGCCTTGTCAGCAAGTGTACAGATCTTTATGACAGATTTCTTCTTGGCAAAAGAAAACCCACAAGGCATAGTAGCTTCATGCAATTCTTCAACCCCTACCTGAGTCTTTCTAAATTCAAACAAAATCAACATTTGTTAGGGGTCATTGATATCTTTGCAAGGTATTATGCTAGATATTGTAGAGGAGATAAAGATAACTGAAACTCATTCTGTGCCATCACATTGCTTATAATCTAAATGGAAAATAGAAGATAAAGCAAAATAATGTCTTCTAGTGATCTGAGTACAGGTTTTATACACAATCATTTGAAACCCTATACATAATCTAAAATCGATCAATCAATCAATCCCTACACATAATCTAATATTTGTTTTGTTTTTAGTAGATTTTCAATAAGTATGTATGTGTTAAATAATACAGGTAGAAACAAATTGCTCTGGAAAAGCAGAGTAGGGTGCAATTAATTTTGCCTAGGGGATTAGGAACCAGTAACACTTGGATATTTGGGTTTTTTTTGTTGTTGTTGTTGTTGTTATTTTGTTTTGTTTTTTACAACTTGGATATTTGAATTGAGTTTGGATGAACATGACATTGATAATTAAAGATCTTTTTAACAAATATTTTATTTATTTATTTGGAGAGAAAGAGAGAGAGAGAGAGAGAGAGCAAGCACAAGCAGCGGGAAGCATCAGAAGGGGAAGCAGGCTCCCCACTGAGCAGGGAGTCCCAACTGGCCTCAATTCTATGACAATGGAATCATAACCTGAGCCTATGGCAGATGCTTAACTGACTGAACTACCCAGGTGCCTCAGAGTTCTTTTTTAAGGGAGTGGTAGAAAACTGTGTTAAGGGCATTGCAATGTGATAAAGGTGCTAAGAAATGAATGACATATTTCAAGAATGATAGTTTCCAGGAGCTTGGGATCAATGCATAAGGAGCAATAAGAATTTTATGGTTGAGTGGCTGCACCAGTTCACATTCCCACCAACAGTGTAAGAGGGTTCCCTTTTCTCCGCATCCTCTCCAACATTTGTTGTTTCCTGCCTTGTTAATTTTCCCCATTCTCACTGGTGTGAGGTGGTATCTCATTGTGGTTTTGATTTGTATTTCTCTGATGGCAAGTGATGCAGAGCATTTTCTCATGTGCATGTTGGCCATGTCTATGTCTTCTTCTGTGAGATTTCTCTTCATGTCTTTTGCCCATTTCATGATTGGATTGTTTGTTTCTTTGGTGTTGAGTTTAATAAGTTCTTTATAGATCTTGGAAACTAGCCCTTTATCTGATACGTCATTTGCAAATATCTTCTCCCATTCGGTACATTGTCTTTTAGTTTTGTTGACTGTATCCTTTGCTGTGCAAAAGCTTCTTATCTTGATGAAGTCCCAATAGTTCATTTTTGCTTTTGTTTCTTTTGCCTTCTGTGTGGAGGTTCCTTAAAGAGTTAAAAATAGACCTGCCCTACGACCCAGAAATTGCACTGTTGGGGATTTACCCCAAAGATACAGATGCAATGAAACACCGGGACACCTGCACCCCAATGTTTATAGCAGCAATGTCCACAATAGCCAAACTATGGAAGGAGCCTCGGTGTTCATCGAAAGATGAATGGATAAAGAAGATGTGGTTTATGTATACAATGGAATATTACTCAGCCATTAGAAACGACAAATACCCACCATTTGCTTCGACGTGGATGGAACTGGAGGGTATTATGCTGAGTGAAGTATGTCAATTGGAGAAGGACAAACATTATATGTTCTCATTCATTTGGGGAATATAAATAATAGTGAAAGGGAATATAAGGGAAGGGAGAAGAAATGTGCGGGAAATATCAGAAAGGGAGACAGAACATGAGAGACTCCTAACTCTGGGAAACGAACTAGGGGTGGTGGAAGGGGAGGAGGGCGGGGAGTGGGGGTGAATGGGTGACAGGCACTGAGGGGGGCCCTTGACGGGATGAGCACTGTGTGTTATTCTGTATGTTGATAAATTGAACACCAATAAAAAATAAATTTATTAAAAAAATTTAAAAAAAAAGAATTTTATGATTGGCTGAAGCAAGTTCATTTAGCATTCTGACTCTCCTGCACAGAGTTTGGATATTCTCTAGTCAGTGAAAAACTACTCAATTTTTTAAACTAGCAGAATGATCTGACTCTGCTTGGGTTTGGGAACATAATCTTGGACAATGTGAAGATTGGTTGAAGACCCCTAACTTAAATTCATGGGACCTGATAATCCGCAAGGATGTTTGGGCAAGTCATTAAGAAGCACACTGAAGGTTCTACAGTCAGAATAATGAACGAAAGGTGAACATTTTAAACAATAAGACTGGAGATGGTAAAACTCTGACAAACAATTGGATGGTCGGTAAGAGAGAAATGGTAAATTTTGAGATGTGACTTAGCTGGAAAGATGAGATGAGACTTGACTTACCTAAAGAATACAAATGAAGATAAAAATGCAGAAGGGGCAATACTGAGTTTAGTTTCAGCCATATGTGCCTGAGGTGCCTGGAGTATCTGTTTATAAAATGCCCAATAGAGACGCTTGCTCTATATTGCCTATTTGTAGGAATTCCAAATAAAATGATTTTTTTATTGATCTCTGTATTTTTAGAAGGTACAATTTCTTTTTTTTTCAAAGATTTTATTTATTTATGAGAGACACACACACAAAGAGGCAGAGACATAGGCAGAGGGAGAAGCAGGCTCCATGCAGCGAGCTCGATGTGGGACTCGATCCCAGAACTCCGGGATCATGCCCTGAGCCAAAGGCAGATGCTCAACCACCGAGCCACCCAGGCATCCCTAGAAGGTACAATTTCTAATGGTAACTGTAAGGATTACTATGAAGCCACATTAATACATTTTTGCATAATGGTTTACAAAATTGTTTACACTCATGTTTCCATTTAATTCTCACAATAACTGGAAGGTCATTGGGGCAAGAGTTATTATTCCAGTCTTTTAGATGAGTCAACAAAAAATGAGAAAATGGAAATCACACATCTAAGGACAGATAGCTGAATGTATGGAACTGCATGGGACACAAGTCTTCCGCATGCTTTTCATTTTACTATTGGGTTTGGGGAACAAAAAGACAAGCAGGAAATCCATAAACTCCTTTTGGTAATAGTAATAGCAAGTCATAGAACATACAAAATACTATTTTGGGAAAGTCACTACTTTATGTGTCTGTGTGTGAGCATGTATGTGTGTGTGTATATAGTATGTATATATGCATGCATATGCATGTGTAAGTATATATGCACAGAAATATATGTATTTCTTCATTTACTTCAATCAAAATAATACATTTTAACAGTCTGAGTGCAGCAGCAGAAATGAGAATTTGTTTTTCTATCAAGATAGATACGGAGATTTTCAATAATGTAAAACAATGCTACACTTTCTACTAGATTGTTTTCTTTGAAAGTATACTTATTTTATAAAACATAAAATTACATTATTAATGCTATTTTTTAACTTTATTTTATTTTATTTATTTTTTGAGAACGTGAGGTGCAAAGGGAGAGGGAGAGAATACCCCGAAAATTCCGTAGTGAGCATGGAGCTTGATGCGGGCCCCATCACACAACACCAACAGACGCTCAACCACCTGAGCCACCCAGGTGCCCTATTAACATTATTTTTAAGAGGACTGATAAATATTTGTATATTTTTGTTTCAATTTCAAATATAGTGAATCTTGATATTTATCCGTGGAAACAAAGGTCATTGATGTCCTCAGTAAATTTTGAGGGAGCACAGGGATCCTAAAACCAAAAGATAGAAGAACTGTTATTATAAAATATCAGATAATTTATATGTGGCTGTTGCTTTAAACCTTCATGGTTCCGATGTAGGAGACAAGGCAATATAGCCATGAGTTCACAGGCTCTAAGCCTTGTTCAGAACCCAGCACCACCACTTACTAGCTATGAAATCTAAGCAACCTATTTAACTCTCCAGGGCCTCAATTTTTTTTTTAACACTACAATGGTAGTAAGGTACACAGGTGAGCTACTTCCAATTAACTTGAGAGTTATGTCATGGTGTTTCAAGGGCACAGTGGTGGAAACAGTCCACCCCAGTTTCAGGCAATAACGGGATGCACTTTCTGTGGAGAAAAATCAATAAAAAACTTACTAGAAATCAATATTCTCTCTTTATCACCACATACCTGCAATTCTAAATAATGTCAGTGATGATATACTCATTCTCCAAAGCATATTTTGTAAGAAATTCTTAACCATTGCCTGAACCCAGGGTGGCTGGCTTCAACTGCCCAACCGGTGCAAATTCTATCTCTTAAATTTACTGAAGAGCCTCTCAGCTCCAAAGTGCCCATGAGATCAGTGACTAGGACCTATTTCAACTGTATCCCAGGTGAGCCTCTCACTCTGCTCTATTGCACTTCTGCCTTAACAGACCTTGCTCCTGAGAGCACAACCTAATGAACCTTATGCATGCAAACTGTCTGAGAATCTGTTTCCTGGGGAATTTGACATAAGACGAGTAAATAATCTATGATCACACCTAGTGAATTTCACCATCAGAACTCAAACACTGGCAAGTGAGACTGCAGGGCTTGCATAACTACTTAATTACTATCTCATCAGTTAAACATGGTATCTTGGTATCCTCAATTACTACAAACAGAATGGTGGCACCTGTTTCTGTGAGGCAGGCAATCCTAGATTTTCCCTTTGGCCTCATGTCCATCCAAGAGTTTTGATCACTAAGGATTAGAGAGACAATTGTAACCTATACTTAGACTCAGTGACCAGAAGTTATAATGAGTGACAATCTTTCTCATTCTGCAAAAACTCTGAAACAGCCAGGAAGAAAGAACGAGACTGGAATCTTGCTCAGGGAGTAAACATTGATGTTTTACATTGTCGGAGCAGACCACCTTTCCTTGATTTTCCATTTTTAAGCTGTGCTCTGAACACCACTAGCCAGACCCATTCTGGTTTCACTGAAGAGACAAAAGAGGTTATGCTCTTATAGACCTTGATAGTCTACCAAACTATCAGGTAGGCCTTCAAGAAGCATCATGCAGAAGGCCTGCTATAATTTTCTTGATTATTATTTTTTTAAGATTTTTTTAAAATTTATTTATTCATAGAGACAGAGAGAGAGAGGCAGAGACACAGGCAGAGGGAGAAGCAGGCATCATACAGAGAGCCTGACGTGGGACTCGATCCAGGGTCTCCAGGATCACGCCCTGGGCTGCAGGCGGCGCTAAACCGCTGCGCCACCAGGGGTGCCCAATTCTCTTGATTAAATGTAACATATTTTCTAATATTTAAATAGCAATATTTTACTTTTAGTCTCCACAAAACCACAAAGAAGAAAATTAATACATATAACTACTCCCTACCTGAGTCCTCTTATTTTATTTTCTTTACAATACTTGTCACTACCTGCTATTTTTCAAATTTATTTGCTAATTTGTTTATTGCTTTTCTTGTTCCATTAATGTAAACTTCATGAAAGTAAGGAGCTACTCCATCTTCCTTAAGCTGCCAGAACTAGGGCATGACACAGAATGCTCAATAAATAAATGTTTGTTTACTGAACGCATATCTGGAAAGAAAGGAAGATATCACAAGTTATCACATCCTGGAAACTAGTTAATGTTTAGATATAAAGCCTTTTTTCTTATTTATTTTGTACTTTACAGCTTTTCATTAATGTCATACTTTTTTTTACAAGATATTGTGGTAGGTATTGGATTGGAGGTGGCAAACAAAATGGATATAGTACCTGTCCTGAGCACCTCAGTAGAGCAAAAATCAGTTTACTTTGTAAACCACACTCATGCTGGATGATTAGAATTTTAGTGAAAAATCTCGTGGCTTGTGTATCAATGCTTTTAGGTAACAACTGACTATGTGACAAAAATCATTAGGTGTTGAGTGAGTGCAGTGCATTAGCCACTGTGTTAAGACTTCCAAATTTTAATCCTGAAAAGTACTCTGCGACACAGGTATTATTATCCACATTTTTCCAAAGGAAAAAGCTTGAAGTTCATGGAATATAGGTGACTTGCTTATCCTTACATAGTAAGTCATTGCAGTGGAACTGAAATCCTGAAATCCAGGCATAACTATAAAACCCATGAATTTCCCAGCCACCTTCAACCCAGAAAAGGAATTTTAATGTATGAGGAGGGATAAATTGGGGAACTCAATTTTTGAGAATGCATTCAAATAAATATGTTAGCAACCACTTGATTATCTTATAATAAGAAAAAAAGATCTTGCTAATTTTTATACCACAGGTTTTCATGAAATCCTTTTTTTTTTTAATTTTTATTTATTTATGATAGTCACACACACAGAGAGGCAGAGACATAGGCAGAGGGAGAAGCAGGCTCCAGGCACCGGGAGCCGGATGTGGGATTCGATCCCGGGTCTCCAAGATCCCGCCCTGGGCCAAAGGCAGGCACCAAACCGCTGCGCCACCCAGGGATCCCTCATGAAATCCTTAATAGTGACAAATACTAAAAAATAATTATTGTTCTCAGAAAGTTTGGGTATTTCTTTAAGTCCCAAGTTTTATTTTGTTTGTTTTTTATGTATTTTATTTATTTATTTATTTATTTATTTATTTATTTATTTATTATTTGTTTGTTTAGAGAGCATAAGCATGAGTGGGGAGGGGCAGAAGGAGGAGAGAGAGCATCTGAAGCTCAGCGTGGAGCCCTACATAGAGCTTGACCTCCTCACAGCCCTGAGATCATGATCTGAGCTAAAATCAAGAGTTGGATGCTTAACCAGCTGAGCCACCAAGGCATCCCAGGTCCTAAATTTTATTGAACAGATATTACTTTAATATACTATGAAATAAAAATTCCACAAAGGAAGCTATACAAATAGTCAATAAACAATGAAAATGAGGGGTGTCTGGGTGACTCAGACTGTTAAGCATCTGATTTTTTATCTCAGCTCAGGTCTTGATCTTGGGGTCATGAGTTCAAGTCCCATGAAGTAGGATCCATCCTGGGAATGGAGCTTACTTCAAACAAAACAAAACAGAGCAAAACAATGGAAAAGTACTCAACGTCATTACTCATCAGAAAAATGCAAATTGAAGCTACCATGAGATACCACTGCATATGCACTAGAATTGTGAAATTAAAAGAAGAAAGAACCTCAGGGTGGGGGTAATGTTCTGTATCTTGATAGATATTTTTGCTATACCAGTATATATGCACTTGCCAAAACTCTTCAAATGGTATACTTAGAATTTATATATCTCTGTATGGGTAACTTTACATGAAAAAAGTAAGAGAATATGAGCTCCAGCTAATGATCTATGTACTGACTGCTTAGTGGTAAAGTATGTACTTGCAACATACTTTGAACTGCATCAAGGAATATAATGGATTGATGGGTGATGGAGAGATGGGTGAATGGATGAATGGATGAATATGTATTCACTACAATTCTTTCAAATTTTCTCTATGTTTCAATATTTTCATAACAAAAAATATAGAAAAATAATATAAGGGTTTGTTTAGGTTCTTTATTATTGGAATTCTTGCATAAATTCTGTATCATCAAGCCCTCCTGTCTCTCCCTGGCAAAAAAAAACCCCTCACTCTTCTATACAACTAAGAGGCATGGGAAATTAGAATATGAAACAAGAATTATTTAGATCTTTCTCTCATTATACTTTTATTGCTTAAATATGTTACCTCAGTTATGAATCAGTGTTGTTGTATTTTGAATTATTTATGAATCAGCCACCAATGTGGCTATTTTAGTGTCCTCTATTACAGTTATATTAATGGGTATGCTTCTACCAGGCCACACACTTTTTGAGGACCAAACTTGTTTGTATTCATTTTCAAATCTCTTTCCAACATTTAGTACGCTGTTTATACACAGCTAGTGCCCCAAATAATTTGTTAAATAGAATTGAATTTTGGTCATCACCATCCATATTTGCTTATGTTTCACTTTTTTCCTTTCTTCACAGAAACATTCTTCTATTCAGCCTTTGTAATCATCTATGACCATTTCTGAACATGTAGGGAAATGGACCACGAGTTTTTTATTAAGATAACAATTCTAGGGATGGCTGGGTGGCTCAGTCATTTAAGTGTCTTACTTTAGCTCAAAGCATGATCCTGGAGTCCCTGCTCAACAAGGAGTCTGCTTCTTCCTCTCCCTCTGTCCCCCACCCTCTGCTCCTTCACTCTCTTGCTCACTTTATCTCTCTAATAAATAAGTAAAAATCTTAAAAAATAGTAATTTTAATTGTTCTTAAAAGTGAAAGGGGTTACACTTCTAGCTCTAAATTATGGAGGTGTATTGTACAGTATAGTGACTATAGTTAAATATACTCTGTATTTGAA
This sequence comes from Canis aureus, assembly GCF_053574225.1. NCBI lineage: Eukaryota > Metazoa > Chordata > Mammalia > Carnivora > Canidae > Canis > Canis aureus. The sequence continues at coordinate 55,576,996 of NC_135621.1, forward strand.
AGTTGCTAAGAGAGTGAATCTTAAAAGCTTCCATCACAAGAAAAAAAATTTGTAACTATTTATGGTGATGGATTTTAACTAGATTTATTGTAGTGGTCATTTCACAATATATACAAGTATCATATCACTAAGTTGTATACTTGAAACTAATATCATGATATATGTCAATAGAGTAAAATAATAATAATAATTTTAACTAATTTTGATTGTATTGCTAGAACTCTTGATCACTGAACTATATACACTATTGTTTCATGTGAGAAATAATGGATTCCTATACCTGTTCTGTTAATGACTTTCCATAAGCTTTTTTTTTTTCTTACCTAACTACAAAAGTACTTTACAACTGCCTTCCAAAATGTCTGCCTATATTTTAAGATTACTTGGAAAGTGTCTCTTCAGAGCATGGGTTTTCATAAACACCTGAGGACCTCACTGCAGAATCAACAACTGAAACATCCTCCAGGGGCTGCCAAGAGCACTCCATCATTGGTGAGATGATCTTTAACAGGAAGTAATTTGTAAATAATAACATAATTAGAGTATTTAGGAAAAATAATTGTCATAATTTCAATAGAGAGGAACTTCTAATAGCCTATGATTAAAATATCTAAGAATAAGAAAATCTAGGTGAGAGAATAGAACTTAATTGTGTGTAGTATTAAAGTCAGTGTTAAAAAAAAAATAAAGTCAGTGTTGAGTGCCTCTATACTCCTCCCAGTGAGTATCATGTCTGTAGAATACAAGGAAATACAGAACAAGGACTCTTCCCTCCAGGGACATATTGCAGTGCCTCAGGAGAAAATAATCATCCTCATAGAACAAGAAAAAGCATCATGTTTCTACAGTCAGAAACTTTGTGTTTGACCCACCTATGATTTTCTTTTTTTTTCTTTTTTTTTCCACCTATGATTTTCATGGAAAATACCAACTTATCATTAGTTATAGGTCTAAGGGTGTTTTCTAAAGCTATTTTCAAACTAAATAGAAGGAAACTCCTATTTCCTTATACCTCATGTATCTGTCTCTGAAGAACAGTCTATGGAAAAACTTTATCTGTTCTAGAGGGTAGCCCTGAATTTAACTTAGAAGTTGAGTACCAAGAAAATATTTTTGATAAGGGAGGGGAAGGAGAAGGAGGAAATGGTGGGAAAAGTACATTTTTAACAGTCAGGTAGCAGGCATATTGTTAAAATGGCTTTATTTTAAGGGAACTGAACGGCTCTATTGGTTCAGTGCCTGACTCTCGGTTTCGGTTTAGATCATGATCTCAGAGTTGTCAGATGGAGCTCCATGTGGGGCTCTGTATTGAGCTTGGAGCATCTTTGAGATTCTATCTTCCTATGTCCCTCCCGCAATGTACACTCTATCTCTCTCGAATGAATGAATGAATGAATGAATAAATAAATAAATAATAAATAAAATCTTAAAATGACTTTATTTTCATATAATCCTATAGTCACTTTTCAGTACCAAATAATAGATACAGCTCATCACATAAGTATCAGATTTCAGTAAGGCCAATAGCATATCATGTTTCTACCTATGCAAATTCTGAATCTACTAGGCTGTTTTTATAAAGTGATATATTAGTTATAAAAATCTCATATGCATCTATGTAGAATTATTTCTGCGAGTCAATGTAAGTATAGATTAATAAAAATAATTTTGATTAATATTTACTTTTTTAAAAAATATTGCAACTATTCATATAAATAGACTGATAAATTCACTTCTTTTCTTATTTAGTATTAGAAAGGCAGTACAGCATAGTGAATAAGAATGTTGTCTCTGGGGGCACCTGGATGGCTCAGTTGGTTAAGCATCTGCCTTCAGCTTAGGTCACAATCTCATGGTCCTAGGATAGAGCCCCACATTGGGCTCTCTGCTCAGTGGGATTCCGCACCTCTCTCTTCCTCTGCCCCTCCTGCCTGGTCATGCTCTCTTGCTCTATCTCTCAAATAAATAAATGAAATCTTAAAAAAAAAAATGTTGTCTCTATAGTTACTCTCTCTGGCTACAAATTTAGACTAGTTACTTAACAGTTGTATTTAGTGGATTAATTTATTTATCTCTGGTTTAAGTTCCTCATCTACAATAGATTGTGAATAACATCAATTATCTCATAATTTTGGTGTGAGGATTTAAAATGTATTATATAATAATATCTGATACATATTACAACACTATAATATATATTTTTACATAATTATTTATACACTACATTATGGTATTATGTAAGTATATTATCTTATAATATAGTATATTTGGCATGTTCTTATCTATATTTTAGATATATACACATATCTTAGATTATTGCCTGGCATATAATAAATACTTGCTATTATTACTTTTGATAGTACTGTGATTACACAGACTCATATTCAGCTAGAAAATATTAGGGTTTTTTTTTACCATCTTATGAAAGCACAATGTATATTATAAAAACACAATATAACTCTGTTCAATACAATCAGGGTTGTTCCAATCCATCTTGTCTTTGTTTTTAGTAACTTGAATTAATAACGTAGCATTAGTCTGCTTTTCAGGTTAATGATTTTAAATATCAGCTATGTGCTAATGACATCCAAATTGAAATCACAAGGATGGTATGGCATAAAATAGATATGTAGACTAACAGAATAGACCCACTGGGGACCCAGAAATAAGCTTACAAATATATGGTCATTTAATATCTGACAAGAGAGCTAAAATGCTCAATGGGAAAATGCCTCTTCAATAAATGACACTAGGGAAACTAGATATTTTGAGGCAAAAAGAATTTGGACCCCTATTGTACCTAATTTAGAAAAAAAAATCCCAAAATGTTTTAAAGACTTAAAAATGAGGCCTGAAACCAAAATACTTCTAAAATAAAATATAGAGAAAACATTATTTTTTGTTTTGCTTTGGAAAATGCTCTTTGAGATCTGTTTTGGCAAGTAATTATTTTTTTTGGGGGGGGGGAGTATGACAACAAAAGCACAAGCACAAAAGCAAAAATCGACAATTGGGACTATTCCAACTAAAAAAGCTTCTGCACAGAAAAGGAAACCATCAACAAATGAAAAGTCAACTTATGTAATGGGAGAAAATATTTGCAAACTATCTATCTGATAAGGGGTTAATATCCAAAATATATAAGGGGCTTATAGTACTTAATAGGAAACAAACCAATTGATTTAGAAAAGTCGGCAGAGGGCTTGAATAGTTTTTCAAAACCATACAAATGTCCAACAAATAAATGAGAAGGTGCTTAACATCACTAATCATCAGGAAATACATACCAAAACCATAGTGAGATGTCACCTTATACCTGTTAGAATGGCTGTCATCAAAATGACAAGAGATAACAAGTGCTGGTGAGGATGTGGAGAAAGAGGAGCCCTGGTGCACTGTACTGGTGGTAATGTAAATTGCTATCGTCACTATGGGAAACAGTATGGAGGCTCCTCAAAAAAAAAAAAAAAAAAAAAGAACTGCCATATGATCCAGCAACCCCACTTCTAGGTTTATATCCAAAGGAAAAGAAATCACTGTCTCAAAGAGATAGGTGCACTTCCATGTTCACCGCTGCATTCTGTACAATAGCCAAGACATAAAGACAATCTCAATACCCATTGATGGATAAATTGATAATAAAGAAAATGTGGTGTATATACTTATGTACATTTTATTTATTATATTCCATATGTATACATGGAATATAATTTAGCCATAAAAATAGGAAATCCTGCCATTTGTTATAAAATGGATGGACCTGGAGCACATGACGTTAAATGAAATCAGACAGAGAAAGACAAACTGTATGATCTCACTTCTATGTGGAATCTAAGAACTCAGGAACAGTAGTGGTCAGGGACTAAGGGATGGAAAAAGTGGGGATGTGTTGATTAGAGTGCAAACTTTCAGTTTTAAGATGAATAAGTTTTGAGGATCTAATTTATAGCATGGTGACTATATTTAACAATGCTGTGTTGTATACTTGAGCATTGCTATGAGAATGGGGATTTAATGTTCTCCCCATAAAAATAACAACAAAATTGTAATTATGTGAGATGGAGGATGTGTTAACTAACCTTATGGTGGTTAACATTTTTAATATATATGTGTAACAAATAATCATACTATATGCTTTTAACTTATACACTATAACAATTTTAACTCAATGAAGCTGGAAAAAGGGCAGCCCTATGGCTCAATGGTTTAGCGCTGCCTTAGGCCCAGGGCCTGATCCTGGAGACCGGGGATCGAGTCCCGCATTGGGCTCCCTACATGGAGCCTGCTTCTTCCTCTCTCTCTCTCTCTCTCTCTGTGTGTGTGTGTATCTCACAAATAAATGAATCAAATCTTTAAAAAAAAAAAAAAAAGCTGGAAATAATTAAAAATAAAAAGACATATTAGTTTTTTTTTAATTTTTATTTATTTATGATAGTCACACACACAGAGAGAGAGGCAGAGACATAGGCAGAGGGAGAAGCAGGCTCCATGTACCGGGAGCCCGACGTAGGATTCGATCCCGAGTCTCCAGGATTGCGGCCTGGGCCAAAGGCAGGCGCTAAACCGCTGCGCCACCCAGGAATCCCTGGTATATTAGTTTTTAAAAAGTCACCAAGACTAAACTTTTTCAGAAAGTTCAGATATAAATATCTATCTACTAATTTGATGTGTACACTTAAATGTCTATTAGATATCTATTAGGTATCTCATAATTAACAGCTCTAAAATAGAACTCCTGATTCTCTGCAAATACTGTATGATCTCTTCATATAGTAGTCCTGTTCCTTTAATATTCTTGTCCTCTCAACTAGCACCACAACCCTTTCAGTTGGTCAGGTCCAGTAAGGACTCTTTGATTCTTTTTTACATTTCAAATGTAGTCAATCCATCTGTAAAATACTACTTGCTCTAATAGTAAGTAGTATTTGCTCTATACTGAAAATATCCTACATATCAAATGCATCTTACTGTTCTCTGCTATCACTCTGGTGTAAGCCAGTTGCACCTAACATCTAGACTACCTAGACCACAGTCACCATATCTCCCTTTTTCCAGATATATTCTCCTTCAGTCTCCTTTCCAACAGCAGTTTGAATATCTTTTAAAAAAGGGGGAGGGGGAAGGAAGGAAGGAAGGAAGGAAGGAAGGAAGGAAGGAAGGAAGGAAGGAAGGAAGGAAGGAAGGAAGGAAGAGAAAGAGAGAGAGAAAGAAAAGATAATGAGACAGCACTGCTCAAAACTCTTCAATAGTTTCCTATTTCACTCAGAATAAAATCTAAGCCTGAAAGAGCCTAACTCATATAAACCTAGGGCCCCTCTCCTACTTCACTGCCTCAAACTTTCCCTTCCATTCATTGGGTTCCAGTCATACCTGATGGTTCTGGAACACCCTCAGTATGCTCCCAGTTCATAGTCTTTGCAGCTGCTCTTTGTCTAGAACAATTTTTTTTTATGATTCAATCTTTTCCATGAGTTCCAATGTCAATCCCATAACAGAATCCTTCCTAACTACAAAATAGTATTTTTGTCATTCTCATCCACTTACTTTATTTTAGTTCTATTTATAATGCTTATTTTTATTAATGGCATATTTAATATTTTTGATATGTATCCCCCCGTTGGAATATAAATTAGGAATCTTTGAGGGCAGGGACATTATCTGTTTTATTTACTGCACTGGCTCCATGCCTAGTTAGGTCTCTGGCCTGTAGTAGATGGAACAAAAGTACCTACTAAATGAATGAATAAACGCTTGGTCAATTCAGGTGTCTTAAGATCATCACAACATTGAAATGTAGTTTGTTGAAGTGCTGGCAATGACTATATTTAAACAACAACAACAACAACAAAAACCCTAAAAACTTATATTTTATAATCCATGGGAGTCAAGATGTCTTTTCCTATAATTCTAAAATTATCTAATCATGAAGCATTAAACTGACTTGTGAAAACAAATCCATAGGATGAACTGGTTTATTTAATATATTCCACATCTTTTCCCTAAAGAAGTTAAATGGAAAGTAATTAGTGAAAGCAATTTTAACAGAGGGAAGCAGGAATTATAAACGGTTGGTTTTTTAGAAGTCTGTATAATATTACTGAAGTAGGCATATACATTTAGATATTAATAACTTCCCTGTGATAATTAATAAATTAATCATTTAAGATTCATAATATTTATAAATCTTTAAATTTTCTGATTATTTTGTGACAATTAGCAATGTTTTAAGTGGGGACATTAGCTGTCAATATAAACATTCTTCTGACTTAGATGAAGAAAATGTTTAAAATGTGTTTCTAGACAGAATATATAAATCCACAGGATATCCACACAGGTTTTATAATTTGATTTACAAGCTTTAGTGATCTATCCCCTAAAAGCAATGTTGTGAAAGGGGTGGTGAGAACATAAACAACATAAACCAACCAAACCACAAAAGCCTGTAGGTACCTTTATTTCATGCGCAGTTGTCACAGTACATAAGCACAGAGAGAGGAAGCAAGATAACACAATAAGAGATGAGAGATTAGAAAAGTGTCATCACTCACTTGTGATTTTATTCATTTTCCTTAGGAGGCAGAAAGAAAAATATCATCTCTTTATCTTCATTTCAATAAAGCTAACTCTGAATGATGTCACCATGAGTGAAAATGATTTCATGAAAGTCATTACAAGATGTGTTGAAGAATATCCCAAGGGAAAAGAAAGATAGGAAGATTGTTTTATTGAATCACAGAATATATATATATATATATATATATATATATATATATATATATACACACACATCATACACAAGCATATTCCCATGTGAGATATAGAATCTAATTTGGGATTTGCAGCTCTTTCATCAAAGCATCAGGTTTGTGATATGGGGAAGTCATTTACCTCAAAGGTGTGACAGATCACAGCCCCAGATTTCTAGACAACTAGGAATGGTCTTTGCATATCTTCACTTTCTCATTTTACATTTTAATCCTACTGAATAAATGTTTAAGAAGTTGAAAATATTGTGATATGACCTTATATAACTTACTTAACAAGAGACTTGACTAATAATATTGGTCAGAGCTATGTTTTTTTATGGCATTTATTGGTGATTACTGGAATCTAACAGTTAATTGTTTTACAGCCTAACCAATTCTTTTGGGAATTTACATATGAGAAAAATACAGAAACAATACAAACTCAAATTAGAGCATGTATTTAAGCTAAAGGATTCAATTTGGTTTTCATTGTTTTTACTTAAGAGAAAAGATCTTGTATTTAAAGAGATCTCAAACAACATTTAAAAGTATCTGAATTGATGAAATCTTCCAAAGGAACTGATTCTAAATATCTACAAGTAGTTTAAAAAAAGGAAAAGACAAAAGTCTTGTCTCATACTAAGAAATATTCTGAAGTGGTCTATCATTATTAATTAATAGAGAATCCACTGTCAAAATATTAGTCACATGTTTGCTATTAACGTCAGCCTAATCAGTGCTTTCATGTAGAAATTTCAGATTTCTTTCTGATACTGCAATCCAAGACAATGCTCCAAGAAACAGGTGGGGGATGGTTAATAAGACATGTCTAATCATTCCTTAATTATCATTTAAAATAAATGACACTCAAATAGAAAATGTGAGAAAAATACAATAAAATAGAGTTTATATTGCTCACACAGAATAGACAATTTCCCTCTTGTATTTCAAAGCGAAGCCATACCAGATAGGCAAAGGCTCAGTCAGTTTGATAAATAAAATATTTACTTAAATTCTTAGGAAATTATCTAAGATACGGTGACCAAATATCTGGTTTGCATGTGTCCTTTGTATAACAGACGTGAGTAAAATACAATTTAAAAACCTTCATTGTTCTAATCATCTCTTCTCATTTATCCATGCTCATTCTTTTTTCTCTTTCCTGTATATTTAAAAGTATGTTCAGATTGCTTTTAAGTGTTCCAATCCTATGCCAATTTGGCAGGCATACAGTGGTTTAATAAAGAGGGTATATTACTTTAAGTTGTGAGATTCAGGTCCAAATTTTGGCTGTGTGATGTGAAAAAGGTAACTTTATTCTTTTCTTTAAATCCATCCCTTCTCCCTCCCTTCCTTCCTTCTTTTCTTCCTTCCTTTGTACCTTCCTTCCTCTCTCATCCTCTCCTTTCATCCTTCCTTCTTCTGCTTTCTCACTTTCTTACTTTATTTCCCTTTCTTACTTAAAAAAATATAATTCTAGGGATCCCTGGGTGACGCAGCGGTTTGGCGCCTGCCTTTGGCCCAGGGCACGATTCTGGAGACCTGGAATCGAATCCCACGTCGGGCTCCTGGTACATGGAGCCTGCTTCTCCCTCTGCCTATGTCTCTGCCTCTCTCTCTCTCTCTCTGTGACTATTATAAATAAATAAAAATTAAAAAAAAGAACTCATATAAAAAACATAATTCCCATAGTTAACATACAGTCCTATATTAATTTCAGGTGTTCAATGCAGTGATTTAAGACTTCTATACATTACCCAGTGTTCATCAATCATAAGTACACTCCCCTTCACCTTCGCCTACTTCACCCATTCCTCAGACCCACTTCCCCTCTGGTAAATATCAATTTGTTCTCTATAGTTAAAAGTCTGGTTTTATATTTCCTTTGTTCATTAATTTTGTTTCTTAAATTTCACATATGAGTGGAATCATATGGCATTTGTCTTCTCCAACTGACTTATTTCATTTAGCAGTTATGTTCCTTAGATTCATCCATTTTGTTACAAATGGCAAGATCTCATTCTTTTTAATGGCTGAATAATACTTCTATATATACACCACAGCTTCTTTATATATTTATCTATTGAGGGACACTTGGGCTACTTCCATAATTTGGCTATTGTAAATAATGTTGTGATAAACATAGGGTTGCATGCATTTTTTTTTCAAATTTGTGTTTTTGTATTCTTTGTGTAAATACCTAGTAGTGAAATTACTGGATAAATAAAAATAATATCTATTTTTTAATTTTTTGAGGAGACTCCATATTGTTTTCCCAAGTGGAAAACCAGTTTTTGCATTCACACTAAAAGTGAGTGAGGGTTTCTTTTTCTCCACATCTTCACCAATGCTTGTCTTTTCTTGTGTCTTTGATTTTCACCATTCTGACAGGTGTGAGGTAGTATCTAATTGTGGGGTAAGTGGGAAACAGCTATTTGAAATAGATTGTAATCTTGCTACATTTGATATCTAGTTTTTAAGGATGCAGGAGACAATGTGGAGGTAGATGAATCTCTGTTCCAGAAAGTGGATGACTCAGAGCTAGAAATGATGAGGATGATCCAGACTACAATCCTGCTGACACAGAGAGGGTTTGACTGACTGACTAATGGACTATTTCCATCTGCAGAGAGGTGTGACTGCCAGAGCCTCTGGGACTGTACTGAGGTGCTAATTTTTCTTCTCTCTAAAAAAACACAATTTTGGGGAGAATATTCTGTTAACTTTCATCTTTGTACTTCATAAACTGACTTTAAAGTCTCAAATATAAAAAAAATAATAATTAGCAACACTGAGTATCTTTTCATACATCTGTTGGTCATCCATCTGTACATCTTTGGAGAAATATCTGTTCGTATATTCTGTCCATTTTTAATTGGATTATTCGTGGAGTTTTTGGTGCTGAGTTGTATATATTCTTTATATGTTTTGGATACTAACCCTTCATTGAATATGTCATCTGTAAACATCTTCTCTCATTTAGAAGGTTGTATTTGTTTTCTTGATTATTTCCTTTGCTCTGCAGAAGCTTTTTATTTTGACACAGTACCAATAATTTTTGTATTTGTTTCTCTCACCTCAGGAGACATATCTAGAAAAATGTTGCTAAAGCTGATGTCAGAGAAATTACTACCTTTGCTCTTTTCTATGATTCTTGTGGTTTTAGGTTTTACATTTAGGCCCTTAATCCATCTTGAGTTTATTTTTGTATGGTGTAAACAAGTGGTCCAGTTTCATTCATTTGCATGTAGATGTCCAGTTTACCCAACACCATTTATTGAAGAGACTGTTTCTTCCCATTGCATACTCTTGCCTCCTTAGTCAAAGATTAACTGGCCATGTAATTGTGATTTTAATTCTGGGCTCACTTTTCTGTTCTATTGATCTATACATCTATTTTTGTATTGGCAGCATATTGATTACTGATCACTACAGTTTTATAGTATATCTTGAAATCTGGGATTGTGATACCTCCAGTTTTGTTCTTTTTTTCAAGATTGCTTTGGAGATTCAGAGTCTTTGTGGTTTCATACAAATTTTAGGATTATTTGTTCTAGTTTTGTGAAAAAAATACTCAGTATTTTGACAGGGATTGCATTAAATCTATAGGTTGCTTTGGGTAGTATGGGACTATTAAACAATATTTGTTTTTCCAATCCATGGAAATATATTACACTTCCATTTCTTTTGTTAACTTCAATTTCTTTCATCCATGTTTTATAATTTTCAGAATAGAAGCCTTTCACCTCCTTGGTTAAAGTTTATTCCTCATATTTTATTACTTTGGTGCAACTGTAAACAGGATTGTTTTCTTAATTTCCCATCCCGCTACTTCATTATTAGTATATAGAAATGCAATGATTTCTGTATATTGATTTTATATATGACTGTATATTTGATTTTCTTGTGTCCTTACTGAATTCATTTATTAGTTCTAGTATTTTCTTGGAGTCTTTAGGGTTTTCTATATATAGTATCATGTCATCTGCAAATCGAGAAAGTTTTACTTCTTCCTTATTGATTTGAATGTCTTTTATTTCTCTTTGTTGAATACTGTGGTGAGGACTTTCAGTTTATATTGAATAAAAGTGGTAAGAATGGCCATCTTTGTCTTATTCCTGATCTTAGAGAAAAGCTCTCAGTTCTTTGCTATTGAGTATGATGTTAGCTGCAGGTTTTTCATATATGGCCTTTATTATATTGAGGTATGTTTTCTCTGGAACTACTCTATTGTGTGTTTTAATCATGAGTGGATGCTGCACTTTGCCAAATGCTTTTCTTATGTCTATTAAAATGATCATATGGTTCTTGAAATGATCATATCTTTTCTCGTATTGAAGTGATGTATCACTGTTGATCGTGTTGAATGACTTTTTAAATTTATTGTCAGATTCAGTTTGCTAATATTTTGTTGAGGATTTTTGTTGTTATGTTCATCAGAGATATTGGCCAGTAGTTTTCTTTTTCTTTTCTTTTTTCATAATGTCTTTCATCTGGTTTGGGAATCAGAGTAATACTGGTCCCATAAAATGAATTTGGAAAGTTTCCTACCTCTTCTAATTTTTTTTTTTTTTTGGAATGGTGTGAGAAGAATAGGTATTTACTCTTTTGAAATGTTTGGTAGAGTGCACCTGTGAAGCCATCTGGTTCTGACTTTTGTTTGTTGGGAGTTTTTGATTACTAATTCAATTTCATTGTCAGAAATCAGTCTGTTCAAACTTTCTATTTCTTCCAATTTCAGTTTTGGTAAATTATATGTTTCAAGGAATTTATCCATTTTTTCTAGTTTGTTAACTTTGTTGGCATATAATTTTTCACAATAATCTTTCACAATCCTTTATATTCCTGTGGTGTCAGTTATTTCTCCTCTTTAATTTCTTTTAAAAAATATTATTTATTTATTCATTCATGAGAGACACACAGAGAGAGGCAGAGACACAGGCAGAGGAGAGGCAGGCTTCCTGGGAGCTGGATGTGGGAATGATCCTAGGACCCTGGGATTAAAGACCTGAGCTGAAGGCAGGTACTCAAACAGTGAGCTACCCAGGTGCCCCTCTCCTCTTTCATTTCTAATTTTGAGTTCTCTCTCTTTCACCATTTCTTTTAATGAGTATGGCTAGAGGCTTATTAATGGTGTCAATCCTTTCAAAGGAATAGCTCTTAGATTAATTGATCTGTTCTTTTTTTTTTAAATTTGATTGTTTTTGTTTTGTTTTAGTTTTCTATTCCACTTATTTCTGCTGTAATCTTTATTATTTCCTTCTTTCTACTAGTTTAGGGGTTGTTTGTTTTTGTTTCTCTAACTCCTTTAAGTGTAAGTTTACATTATTTGAGATTTTTCTTGCTTCTTAAACCTGTATTGTATAAACTTCCCTCAGAACAGTTATTGTTGCATCCCAAGGATTTTGGACTGCTTTATTTTCATTTTTATTCATGTTCACATTTTTTTTCATTTTCTTTTTGATTGCTTGGTTGACCCACTCACTATTTAATAGCACATTATTTGACCTCCACGCATTTGTGTTCTTTCCAGATTTTTTCTTGTTGATTTCTAGTTTCATAATGTTGTGGTCAAAAAAGATGTAAGGTACAACTTTAATCATTTTTACTCTGTTGGGACGTGTTTTGTGGTCTAATATATGATCTATTCTGGAGAATGTACCACGTATACCTGAAAAGAAGGTGTATTCTGCGGTTTTAGAATGGAATGTTCTGAATATATCTGTTAGATCATCTGGACAAATGTGTCATTCAAAGCCACTCATTCCTTGTTGATATTTTTGGTGGATAATCTGTCCATTGATGTAAATGGGGTGCTAAAGTTCCTTACTATTATTATATTACTAATGAGTACTTCCTTTATGTGTTATTAGCTGCTTTATGTATTTGCATGATCCCATGTTTGGTGTATAAATATTTATATTTGCTATATCTTCTTTTTGGATTGTTCCCTTTATGATTGTATAGTGTCCTTCTTTGTCTCTTGATATTGTCTTTGTTTTAAAGTCTTTCTGTCCATTATAAGTACTGCTACCCTAGCTTTATTTTCACTTCCATTTCCATGATAAATGCTTATCCATTTCTTCTCTTTCAATCTCCATGCCTTTAGGTCTGAGGTGAGTCTCTCATAGGCAACATATACGTGGGTCTTGTATTTTTATCTGTTCTGCCACCGTATGTCTTTTGATTGGAGGGTTTATTCCATATATGTTCAAATTTATTATTGACAGGTACATATGTACTGCCATTTTGTTACTTGTCTTATGGCTGCTTTTGTAGTACTCTGTTCTTCTTTTGCTCTCTTCTCTCATGGCTTGTTAGGTTTTTTTAGTGATATACTTGGATTCCTTTCTCTTTATTTTTTGCATGTGTATTACTGGGTTTTGATTTGTGGTTATCATTAGGTTTGCATGTAATATGCCTATAGTAATCTACAGTAAGTTGATGCTCGCTTAAATTTGAACCCATTCTTTACTCCCCACCCCCTTCACATACATGTTCTAGGTATATGGTATCATACTGTTTGCCTTTTATTCTGTGAATCTCTTCACTGAATTTTTATAGATATACTTAATTTTACTTATTTTGTGTTTCCTACTACTCATACTCCTGCTTATGGTCTTTCCTTTTCACTCAGATAGTACTCTTTAACATTTCTCATACGGTTGGTTTAGTGGCCATGAATTCCTTTACCTTTTCTTTTTCTGGGAAACTTTTTTTTATCTCTCCTTGTATTCTTTTTTTTTTTTTTTTTCTTAAAGATTTTATTTATTTACTCATAAGAGAAACAGAGAGAGAGAGGCAGAGACATAGATAGAGGAAGAAATAGGCTCCTCAGAGGGAGCCCAATGGCAGACTCAATCCGTGAAATCTGAGCTCATGCCCCAAACTGAAGGCAGACCCTCCACTGCTGAGCCACCCAGGTGTCCTTCTCCTTGTATTCTGAACAATAGCTTTGTTCCTTGCAGTATTGTTAGAAGTGGATTTTTTTTTCTTTCAGTATTTTAAATATATCATGGCACTTTCTTACAGCCTGAAAAGTTTCTGCTGAAAAATCGGCTGATAGCCTTAATGGGTTTCCCTTTAATACAACTGTTTTCTTTTCTCTTTAAAAATGTTTTGATTAAATATTTTTTTAATTTAAAAAAAAATCACTACTTTTTGCCACTTTAATTATTATGTGCCTTGGTGTTTGACTTCTTTGGGTTGATTTTTTTTGGGAACTCTCTGTGCTTCTTGCATCTAGATTTCTGTGTCCTTCTCAGATTTGTGAATATTTCAGCTATTATTTATACAAATAAATTTTTCAATCCCTCTTCTCCTTATACAATCCCTATAATGCAAATTTATATATTTTAAAGATATTATTTATTTATTCATGAGAGACACAGAGAGAACGAGAAGCAGAGACACAGGCAGAGAGAGAAGCAGGCTCCATGCAGGGAGCCCAACATGGGACTTGATCCCAGGTTTCCAGGATCACACCCTGGACCAAAGGAGGTGCGAAACAGCTGAGCCACCCGGGCTGCCCCTTATAATGCAAATATTATTATGCTTGATGGAGTCACTGAGTTCCCTAAATCAATTTTCATTTTTTACTATTTTCTTTCTTTCTCTTATTTAGTTTGATTGCCTTCATTACTCTGACCTCCATATTGCTGATCTATTATTCTACTTCCTCTAGTCTACTATGTATTCCATCTAGCATATTTTTAATTTCAGTCATTGAGTTCTTCACCTCTGATTCTATGCTTTCTTTTTGTTAAAGGTCTCCCTGAGGTCTTACTCTGTTTTCTCAAATCCAGTGAGTATCTTTATAAGCATTACTTTAAATTCTTTATCAGGCATATTACTTATCTCCATTTCATTTAGGTTTCTTGCTGTGATTTTATCCCATTCTTTTGGGAAATATTCTTCTCTCTCCTCATTTTTCTTACTTCCTGTGTCTGTTTCTACACATTATGAAAGTCAGCTAGATCTCTTGCTCTTGAAAGTAGTGATATTATGAAGAAGAGGTTCTATAGAGCCCTAAGGTGCAATGCCCCTTGTTCACCAGAAACTGGTACTTCCGGGGTGTATCCTTTGTGTTTGTGCCCTACTATTGTGGCTCTGCCATGTTTGCTTTCAGTTCAGTCATCTGCAATGGCTTTATTTGCCTATTGTAGGCAGAGTTTGGTCTCTGTGTTTTTGGTGAGCCAGTCTGGGGCTGCCTTGGGTTTGAGTTGACACAGACCAGGCATTTGCCTGAGAGGTAAACACCAAAACTGGTGTTTACCAGTTTGGTAAACACCAAACTACTGGGTACTTTCCTTGTATCATCCCCTGAGAAATTTTCCATGGTGGGTAGAACCTGTAGATAGACTAGATGTCTTCCCTCAGCTCTGTGATAGGCCTGAAGTCAGACTGGTATGTGTAGTTATATTTCCCTTTCCCTTAGGCAGGAGTACTTGTAGTATTCCTGGCCTCCATCAGGGCTGCTTGTACATTGCCAGGCTTGAGGTACTACTTTGCATGGACTCCAGCCAAGGACATGTTGGAGGCATGGGTCTGCAGGACAATGTGGGGGCAGGATGTGAACTGTTAACAAGGTCTCTGTTTAGTGTGAAAAGGACAGGGACCTAGATCCTGGATGGAGGGCTATGTCTTTGGAAGAATGCAGGGATGAGGCATGTTGTTAGCAAGAAGGTAATAGGGCAGCCCGGGTGGCTCAGTGGTTTAGCACTGCCTTTGGCTCAGGTTGTGATCCTGGAGGCCTAGAATCGAGTCCCACATCAGGCTCCCTGCATGGAGTTTGCTTCTCTCTCTGTCTCTCTCTCTCTCTCTCTCTCTCTCTGTCTCTCATTGATAAATAAATAAAATATTTTTTAAAAAAGGTAAGTATTGGGGCACACTGGTTCCCACAGGTGCCCATTTATCTAGACTGGGGAGCAGGGGAGGAAAATAACACCTGCCAGCTTGTATATTCCTGGAGAAGCCTCACAAAGATCTTTGCCCCTCTAGCACATACTGTGAGGTTAGTAAACAATCTCTCTCCTGGGTATCTCAGGTATTTTTCAAATTGCTGGAGTTTGTATTTGTTTTTTTGTTTTTTTTTTTTGTTGTTGTTGTTTTCTTTTTAAAAGATTTTACTTATTTATTCATGAGAGACACAGAGAGAGAGGCAGAGACACAGGCAGAGGGAGAAGCATGCTCCATGCAGAAGCCTGATGTGGGACTCGATCCCGGGACCCCAGGATCATGTCCTGGCCCGAAGGCAGGCGTTAGACCCCTGAGCCACCCAGGTATCCCTGAATTGCTATTTTTATGCTGTACCTGTGCAGGGATGTTTCTTGTGCTGTCTTTTTAAGTGCAAGGACTTCGTTTTCTCTTGTTCTCCCAGGAATCCCAGAGCCAAGCCCTCTGATTTTTAAAGTTCTACGTGTTAAGCCTGCTGATTATAAGATCTGAAAAAAAATATGCCCCTCTGGTTTTCATGTAGGTTCCCCATGCCTGAGGGGGCTGGCAGGAAGTCTGGTCCTTTGCCCTTTCTGTGCTGTTCCATTCCTCCCTCCCACAGAAAATTCTATGGGTCTTTTTAGCCTTCGAACCTCATCTTCACCCTTCATACTCTCTTTGTTGAGTCTTCTTCTGTACATTTAGCTATGGAGAGTCTGTTTTGCCAGTATTTGGGTCATTTTCTGGGTTATTTACACTGATGTGTCTAATTGTAACTAGTTGTATCCATGGGATGAGGTGAGTTTAGTGTCCTATCTTGAAATTTACCATGAAGGCTCTCTTTCTTTTTTATTGTCACTCATTTTATTTTTTTCTTTTTTTTTAAATTTTTATTTATTTATGATAGTCAGAGAGAGAGAGAGAGAGAGAGAGAGGCAGAGACATAGGCAGAGGGAGAAGCAGGCTCCATGCACCGGGAGCCCGACGTGGGATTTGATCCCAGGTCTCCAGGATCACGTCCTGGGCCAAAGGGAGGCGCCAAACCGCTGCACCACCCAGGGATCCCCTTGTCACTCATTTTAAATCATGACTGTATCACTTATTAGGTATGCAATTTGGAATATATAAATTTTCTAATAACAGATTCCTCATTTGTAAAATAGAGAAAATAACCCCGATCTTAAATCACTTTTGTAAGGTAGTATCTGTAGAAATGTTGCCAGGATAATCTCAAGAGCATGGAAAGCACAATAAATATTATTTAAATGTTAAAAAAGGGATGCCTGGGTGGCTCAGTGGTTGAGTGTCTCCCTTTGGCTCAGGGTGTGATCCCGGAGTTCTGAGATTGAGTACCACATCAGGCTCCCCACAGGGAGCGTGCCTCTCCCTCTGCCTATGTCTCTGCTTCTTTCTCTGTGTCCGTCATGAATGAATAAATATAATCTTAAAAAAATAAATGTGGAAAAAGTATGTATCAGCATTAAAAGTAACTCAAATCACTGGGCTAGAACAATCTAGTCATGGACATGGAATCTCTGCCAGTAATCCTGACATTTGAACATAGAAAAGGGGTTAGAAAAATGGATAAAAGGAAATAATAAATCAATAAGCTTCTTCAGAGGAGAAGAAGATCCCATAAACTATTGATCCATGAATTTGTTATCTCCCAAAATAAGCAAAATTCTGGAGTGGATTAAATAGATACTTTGTGAGCCTTTATCAGAAATGGTGATGATCAAGGGTTGGTGAGCATTCACAGAACATGTTTAT
Organism: Canis aureus; assembly: GCF_053574225.1. Classification (NCBI taxonomy): domain Eukaryota; kingdom Metazoa; phylum Chordata; class Mammalia; order Carnivora; family Canidae; genus Canis; species Canis aureus. The sequence goes on from NC_135621.1 coordinate 55,594,446, forward strand.
TTCAGATGGGCTTCCTTTATCTATTTCACAGGCTATTAGACAAATAGCCCATGAAACTGTTTGATTTCAGTCAAACATGTGGCAAAGTGTTTGATAACAGATTTTGGGACATTGATCTAGTGGTTCAGATCAATGGTTTTATTATTCGTATTTGTAGTTATTTCAGAATCATACCAAAGGAGGACAAATTTATGGATACTGGTTTCTAGAAGAATAGTAGGCACCAGTATATGGTAGATCTTTGTATCTTGGTCTGGTCATATTTAATATTTTTTATTTTTATTTATTTATTTATTTACTTTTATATTTAATATTTTTAAAATTAATGATTCAAATAAATAAATGGAGATTCTTGCTGGTAAATCCATTTTACTCAAAAGTTTTTTTGGTACAAGACAGTAAATGGATGAAAAGTGATATCAAACGTTATGGCGCAAACTAGGAAAGCATGAAATGACAGAAAGAATACTCAAAATCACTTTCATAAGTTAGAATGATCATCCTCAAATAATTAGATAACAAGTAAGAGAGGTGAATGCAATGTTTCTACTAGAGTTTATCATTTACACCGCATGTGTACATAAGAAAAGATCTACAATTATTTGCTTGGCAACAGAACTTAGAAGATAAAATGATGGCAGGATTTAAAAAAAAAATAAGTATTGTTAAATAATGTGTGAATACAGTTTGTTCATGGGAAATTAAATTTTTGCTGAAAAGAAGTCCCTTTGTCTATATTCCTCATTCCATATCTCAGAATTCCCCACAAAACCTCTTTTATCAGGTTGTATGCATTCTTGACCCTTTTAAATGTTTGTTTTTCTTCTCTGTGTTTTTATTTTCTTCTTTTATAATTTATGTAAATGGAGTGTAATAATTAGTATCCATAACAGTTCTACAGCCTAAGTATAAGAGTACTAAAGGATGCCTACATAGTACATATGATTAAATACTTAAAAGTTTCAATTCAAGCTAAGAAAAGTTATATAAAAATATCTTTATCCTCCAATCTTCAAAAATATCTTTATTATGACAAAGGTGTAAATAAAGTTATAGTCTTAACATGACCAAAAGTTGGAAGATTTCAAAGATGATCAAATTCATATAGATTCTATGTGTCTGGATTTCTGTAGAATGGCTGGTGATGTTTAGATCAGTAATAAAGTCATATACAATTCACACTGATGCCATAAAATTTATTTTTTCACCTTTGTTTCAGCAAAATCATTATTTATGTGGTCATCATCAGGATTCTTTTTTTTTTTTAATTTTTTTTTTAATTTATTTATGATAGTCACAGAGAGAGAGGCAGAGGCACAGGCAGAGGGAGAAGCAGGCTCCATGCACCGGGAGCCCGACGTGGGATTCGATCCCAGGTCTCCAGGATCGCGCCCTGGGCCAAAGGCAGGTGCCAAACCGCTGCCCCACCCAGGGATCCCATCATCATCAGGATTCTTATTGATTTTTGTTATAATTTTTATATTTTATTTTTATATTTATTTTTTTATTTTTTATTTTATTTTATATTTTATTTTTTTACAATTTTTTTATATTTTATTTTTTTATTTTATATTATTTTTTTACAATTTTTTATAAAATGTACACATTAACCCAAACTTTAAAATATTTAAAAATAATTTTGTTTTCTAAAATGTCAGTTTTTGAAAATATTCATAATTATTTAAGTAGAAAACAGAATACAAAGAATGATTAATATCTATTTAAAATACTATTATTTAATGAAGGTGATTTAGAAAATAATTAAATCTTATTAAATTGATCTTCACATTTTATTTGGAAGCAATTTCAAATTTATGCATAAGTTGCAAAATAAAAGGTAGTACAGAGAATATCTATACCCTGTACACAGCTTTGTTTGTTGTTGATTTTTTAAGCACATTTATCATTTGCTCTCTCACATACAAATATACACATCCACTTACAACCATACGTGCAAATTTTTTTCTGGGCTGTTTATGAGTAAGTTAACTTTCACAACAAACCCATCATGTAAAGAGTACAATTACCATCCTCATTTTACAGATAAGATAACCAAGGCATGGAGAGGATATATAATTTGCCTAAAGTGGCAGGGCTAGTAGGCTGTATAAGCAAAATTCCAAATTTTGTTCCAGATTTTTACAAGTAAATATATAGAGCATTATACATTTCTAGGAAAAAATCAGGAAGTTAACAGAAGAAGAAAATAGAAAACTTTTGTCTAGTAATTGTCAATCACTTGGTTAATTTCTAAAAGGGCTATAACTTCTTGCATCAAGAATTATGTATCATGTCAGAAAATGTCTTTAAAAAGCATAATTCAACTATTTATAATTGAGTAGTTCTACTTGACTAATATAGCCCTTGTAGCTGAAAATATATTACCTATTCTATAACATTATGCTGGCCAAAATCGTTAATGGTGCTTTATTGGCATTGATCGACTGCCTCATTGCTTCATCAGATAGTTTTGCATGAGTAATTGTAGGTCACTACTTGTAAAGTGGATGAATTTGCATAGTGCACATTAATCAACAATCATTCCTGCTTTGAGAAATAGTGAAACAGATGGCAACAGCAATAGTACAAGTGACTGACTTTTGCCTGAGCAGTCTGGGTGGATGCTCAATCAAGAAAATTAGTTTATTGTGGTGATGATTTATTTAGCTCCCAAGTGCTGTTTCCAAGTAGCAGTTCAAGAAATAAGACCTTCTGAAATGTCTCTAGGCTTTTCTTCTCCACAATTGTAACAGCAAAATGATGTCTTTAGTATTACGTGTTAAAAGCCAAATATCTTCAGAGGCTCTTTCCCAGTGGCATTAATTTTTCAATGACTTTGAGGGTGCAGGTTGCAATTTCTGTCTAATTTCACTTGTTTATAAGTTGACTTTGGTAAATATCACTGCTATACTTTCCATTTACTCTTTATTTTGGGTTTATTATCTCCTACGATAGCTTGAGCAATTATTTTTATTTCTTTAAGTTTAAAAATCATAGCATCAGCTTTGTTAAAAGCACATATATTCACTTTCTCTCTGTCTTATTTTTCTTAGAAGTTAATTGCAGGAAGGCAAGATCTATTTTAATTTGACATGATCCTTGCTATTGGACAGACTGGAATGGAGAAGCAGAGTACGTAATTTCCTCAGGTATTGTTACTCCTTCACATCTATGTTTGCTTTCAAGGAAAAAAAAGAGAATATTTATATAAAAAAATCAGGGAAAAAGATCACAGTAGAAAAGGTCAAATTTGTAATATCTAGAAGAGAAGTCACAGTAATGACAAAGTATTCAAGACTGACAACAAGGAAGATACATTTTTATGTCCATAGAAGATGAAACACTAAATCAGTAAACATTTCAGAAATAAGGGAATCACTGCGATATGAAGGTGAATTTTTAACTTTGAGTCTAATTACTTTCTCTCAAATACACTACCAACTTCATGGCACCTCTGTCCTTGGAAACTTTATTTTTTTTTTTTTCCTTGGAAACTTTAAAAACAGATTGGATATAGTGATTTCAGAATTGATATCCAAGTGTGCAGGTGAATAGACCAGCTGGACCTTGATCCTTTCCAATTACTTAATTCTCTGGTCATGGGAAAGCCCAAATTCCAATCTTGTCTTGGCATATTTGGTTGGTTTCTGACAGGAAAGCAGCTGGTGTTTGTGGTTGTGTAATAAAACTTCAATCACCAATTGTGCTAATTGTAGTAAACCGTGAAGGAAAGCATTATGGTTTGGTGATTTTCATTTAACCAGCTCTCCTAAGTTTTATATGCTCCACTTCGAATTGGGTAATAGAGCTGTTCCTCCCCGTGGTCTAACCCCAGTCATTCAATACCAACATCAACAAAATCTGGAACCCTATGCATTCGTTGAGTAGAGAAGGATCTTGAGGACTTGCACACAGAATCACAGTCTGGCAGAAGTGAAATCTAGCAGGTAGTACAGAGTATCTAGCAGATGTAGTCATTATAGCATCTTGGAGGAGGTTTCTAAGATCAAGGGAGAGAGTCTATTCTAACACATCAGTAAAACACAAGAGCAAAGTCTGCATGAGGAGCCAACAACCTGAAACTCAGGCAGGCAATTCAGCAGCAGGTCAGTCTGTCAGAACATCGCAGGGGCTTCACCATCAACACGAGACATCAGTGCCTGGGCTTGGAGTGAGAAAGACAGAGCCCTGGACCTGGCAAGATAGAGCCCTGGACCTCGTAGGATTAAAAGGTACAGGTGGGCCACCAAGAATGAGACTGACACAGGAACAAGTCTCAAATCCAGCCTCTTACATAGACTGCAATGTGTGCCATGACGCTGATATAAAAAAGCCCCCCCCCCGCCCCCTTTCTTTTTCAGTGAGGTATGTCAGGGCAGGAAGAGATTGTTTATATAGAGTCCCTTAATAAGTTGCTCAATTTTCCTTCCTGAATTTATTATTGGTCCTGGGAATTGGAACTGGTCTAACTCACAGGTGAAGGTCAAGAAAACCTAGCTAAGAGGGAGATTTGGAACAAAAAACACCTGGAAAAGCAAGGTTACCTCAGGTGCACTCACTTGAAGAGTGGCAATGCTGCTGGATAAGGTGAAGATGAGAAACTTTGAGCCAGAGTAACAAGTAAGATTATGACTCCAGACTCAGCTGGGGCTGCCAGACGCAAGAAATATGTAGTCATTTGAGTGCAGCAGGATAAGCCTACTAGAGGACTAATTTGTTCAGCTACTGTTTCAGCTTATTACCCATCTTTGGCAGAGGGAAGTGCTTAATTGCTTACAGAAGTGGCCTCTGACGCTACTATAGGGGTCTTTCTGGGCTGTCTTCTTGCAGTATTTCATAAGGATGAACATAAGCTCTAAGACCAGACACAGTGAAATTTTTTAGAAACTGTATTCTATTTCTTGTACCCCTTATGTTTCAAGATTATTTTTGAATCATTAAATTTTGAAATTCAGCAAAGTCAGTCAAAATCCATGGACAATACATACCCCAGACATGAAAGAGAAACATTCTATTAAACCTAGTCACTACAGAGGTCTGTCTGCCTGCACCACGGAACCACAAATCTGCATCCTATTTTGGAGGAATTAACTAATGAAATCCAATGTTAATTCATGTAACAAAGATCTGTCATCTGTATCTTTTTTCAATTGAAACAGGAAATATATCTTATTGTAAATCCTTCGATCTCACAATTTTCTTTCCAATTTAATTAATTTTTATAATATAGGTCCATGTCTTAAAGGGAAAAAACATGAAAATAATGGGAGAAATCTATTTAATATTCAATATTCAGTAAGGTTTTCCTATTGGTCATACATAATATACAAATCAATAAATACATATATATGTACAATAAGAATGACATTGATATTGCATATAGGTAGAGTTGTGATAGTTTTTCTGTGAAATAGTTTTGAATTGCCAAATGCATAATCTTAACAATTATTAATGATATGTTACCTTTCTAATCCAAGAGAACCTACTCATTTGATGATCATTAAAACTATTTAAATTATTACTACTCCATGATATTTTAACCATTTGATAATATTATTGGGAAGAGAAATATGAAGAATGTAGTCACTGTTTCCAAAATATGGCTTATCTTTTTTTGTAATTAATTATAGAATGTTGTCTTATATAGATTAATATAATGTAAGAACTATTCTCAGATCATTCTGAAAAACCACATGCTTTTTTTTTCAGAGAACTGTTTTCATATATATGCGCATATGTATTTCTACTTCTTTTTTAGATCTCATTATAAAAGTTCTTAAATTTTTAGGGATGTAAAAAAAGATTTGGAATGATTTCAAGAGAAAAGACAAGTGGATATTATGTGGCCTAGGACAAAATAATTATGCTGCAGTGGTTAATCATGTCTAATATTCATGCTAATGAACTATTTTTAGACTAGTGAACAATCGAGAATACATTGCCATTGTTTTATCAGAATCTTGTTATAAAATGAGGCAAAAGTATTTTTCAAGACAGACTGAAGATGACAGTTTGGTGCAACATAAAAACTTTGACACTCTACTCTTTAGTACGACTTCTGTTCATAACTCTACTCCAAAACATTTAAAATTTATTTCCTTATGCCCTTGACAATAAAGAACAGTTTTAGTGATTTGGAAGGTAAAAAGTTCAGGCACATGCATTTCAAAAACAGTCACAACAAGAAAATCAACCCTTTGGTGATAAGAGAGAGACTGACTTTTTCAGATGGTACACACTGTTTCTGGAAGATCTGACATTTTTCCAGTGGACTTTCTGGTAATATGAAATTTTCCTGAATATCTATATATTTAATTAAATAGGAAAGTTTACTCTAAACAATCACAGATGTTTATGGTTCTGCTTGACTGACAACATTTCTCTTTGGCAAACATTATTGTTTGGAGAGTCATTAAAGGTCAGGCTGGAAACAATTCTGCATCAAAAGAAGAGGATTATAATTTAGTTTGCAGTAATTAAATCACTTGATAGCAAGTGGGGCTGAACTGGAGCAATGAATTGATGTTTTTCCAAAGCTGTAACATAGCTCACAAGTGAACTCAGACATCAGCATATTGTTTTTCAAATCAGCCAGGTATCCCTTTGCTTATGCACTTATTTGCCTTTAGAAAAGCAACCCAATTCAGTCTGTTTGACAGAGAAGCACCCTACAAGGAAATAGGATCTTGACCTAATGAGCTTGAGAAGCACTCACATAAACAGAATTAATCAGATTTCCTTATTTCAGCAAAATTCTAAGGGAATTTAAAATGCAGTTATGTCACGTGAGTAACCAAAAGAAACATGTTTCTCAAAATTGACTACTTAACCTCTTCTCCCCCCATATTTCATGGAATTGGTGGTTTGTGGGCTATACTTCAGAATATGCTGCTTTAAAATGTGTAGGTAGTAAATCCAGTAGGTCTCTGACTTTTTGGCATCAATCGACTTCGTGGCTTACTTCCCCAAACACAAATTGGCTCATAAAAGAAATAATCAGAAGTATCTGCCTTGTAGGCAGTTGTTTCCTACATGTTCACTTCCCTCTTTAGCCTTAGTTGAGAGAGAAGATTCCTCCACTTAACCTGTCATTCTAATGTGATAACAAATTCTTAAAAGTCTCAAACTTAGAACCAGAGAAACAGACACAACTAAAGCCTTTGGATGCATGTAGGGATGAAACAATTCTTTCTTTATCCTGTTTGCTAATCTTTGTTCTTTCTGTGCCACAGTGTTTTTAGACCAAACAAATGCAAATTGAAATGATAATTTCTTCAGAGTAGGACTCAAGATATCCAGACCTGGTTACAATTCTAACAGTTACAATTTATAAATGTGCAGGGGCAAAGGAGGGAGAAGAAAGAGAAATTGGAAATACAGAGATCAGGAGTTGTGAGAATCTATTCTATGTATCAGAACAATGTGTGGAAGCAAAGATTGATAGTAAGGCTTTATCTCCTTGTAGTCAACAGAATACAAAAGCCATGAGGTATGCAGAAGACAGGGCAAAGGCATGTATAGAACATCCCTTTATTTTATTTTATTAAAAAAAATTATTGGGATCCCTGGGTGGCTCAGCACCTGCCTTCCACCCAGGCCGTGATCCTGGAGTCCCTGATGCAGTCCCACATCGGGCTCCCTGCATGGAGCCTGCTTCTCCCTCTGACTGTGTCTCTGCCTCTCTCTCTCTCTGTTTCTCTCATGAATAAATAAATAAAATCTTTAAAAATATATATTTATTTATTTGAGAGAGCACAAATGTATTTGTATGTATTATCTACCCATGACATGTTTATCTGTGCAACAATGCCTCTCCCCTCTAAGAGCCTGTGACCTAGCAGCATGCCATGGCCATGCATCACATCTTATATCTTGCTCCAGTGTGCTTGGCAAAAGAACACATACCAGGGTCTCTTACATGCATCCTTGTTCTTTTTGTGATTTTCTATAATTTTTATGATTATCATTTCAATTCATTCTTGATGAACCATTTAAAGTGCTCTTGTTTAACCATTTTGCTCCCATTAAGAAGAGGTTATAAAATTATTTGCAGATAAAGACATTATGAAGGGATTCACAATTAGGCTTGCTTATTACATATGAGATCACATAATATGTTTTTCATCTTTTTAGGTACATTTTGCACTAAACTTAAAGCTTTTTGCTTGTTAACGTGCAAATTTTATGACATTTTATTCTTTTTATTATTTAAACTCTTCTAGAAATTCTCTTCTTGCTAATTACTTGTTTCCCTTCATAGGTAATACAAAATTGAGCTTAATAATGATAGTAGATGTTATTTTGAAGAGAATCATATGTTTATTTGGTTTTAAAATAGCACTGACTTTTTAATATAACATGCCATTGAAATTCACATTTTATTTTCTACCAATCTATCATATAACCTATGTTTCATATTACCTTGATTCATAAACAGTTATATCTATCATTTTCCTCAGAATAGAATTGTTACGTTTTATGATTTATATGTTTTTATTTATACAAAAGTTATTCATCATCATGTCCTTTACATGTTCAGAAATTTAGCAAGAAAAGCGTTCGTGTAATTCCTCAGAGGTTTCTTTCAGGCAAACTGGTAGCAGGTATTTGGTCAGAATTTATACCTAATCTAACACTCAGCACATGGAATGTACAATTTTTCTTTCTTTATTTCTTTTTTTTTTTTTTCTTTCTTTATTTCTAACTGAATCTGATTAACATACCACAAGGGGTATCAGAAAACCCAAAGTCACTTGCAGCCTTCTGCCAGTAGTAACATTGAAATGTATGGAGATGGGGGATGGTCGTGAAGACTTTTTTCAGCTTCACACATTCTATTAAAAATGCATGAAACGTGTAAATTGCCCTGGGTAACATTGACATTTTCACAATATTAATTCTGCCAATCCATGAGCATGGAATATTTTTCCATCTTTTTGTGTCTTCCTCAATTTCTTTCAGAAGTGTTCTATAGTTTTTAGGGTATAGATCTTTTACATCTTTGGTTAGGTTTATTCCTAGGTATCTTATGCTTTTGGGTGCAATTGTAAATGGGATTGACTCCTTAATTTCTCTTTCTTCAGTCTCATTGTTAGCATATAGAAATGCCACTGATTTCTGGGCATTAATTTTGTATCCTGCCATGCTACCAAATTGTTGTATGAGTTCTAGCAATCTTGGGGTGGAGGCTTTTGGGTTTTCTATGTAGAGTATCATGTCATCGGCGAAGAGGGAGAGTTTGACTTCTTCTTTGCCAATTTGAATGCCTTTGATGTCTTTTTGTTGTCTGATTGCTGAGGCTAGGACTTCCAGTACTATGTTGAATAGCCGTGGTGAGAGTGGGCATCCCTGTCTTGTTCCTGATCTTAGGGGAAAGGCTCCCAGTGCTTCCCCATTGAGAATAATATTTGCTGTGGGCTTTTCGTAGATGGCTTTTAAGATGTTGAGGAATGTTCCCTCTATCTCTACACTCTGAAGAGTTTTGATCAGGAATGGATGCTGTATTTTGTCAAATGCTTTCTCTGCACCACAAATGTTGGAGAGGATGTGGAGAAAAGGGAAACCTCTTACACTGTTGGTGGGAATGTGAACTGGTGCAGCCACTCTGGAAAATGGTGTGGAGGTTCCTCAAAGAGTTAAAAATAGACCTGCCCTACGACCCAGCAATTGCACTGTTGGGGATTTACCCCAAAGATACAGATGCAGTGAAACGCCGGGACACCTGCACCCCGATATTGATAGCAGCAATGTCCACAATAGCCAAACTGTGGAAGGAGCCTTGGTGTCCATCGAAAGATGAATGGATAAAGAAGATGTGGTTTATGTATACAATGGAATATTACTCAGCCATTAGAAACGACCAATACCCACCATTTGCTTCGACGTGGATGGAACTGGAGGGTATTGTGCTGAGTGAAGTAAGTCAGTCGGAGAAGGACAAACATTATATGGTCTCATTCATTTGGGGAATATAAATAATAGTGAAAGGGAATATAAAGGAAGGGAGAAGAAATGTGTGGGAAATATCAGAAAGGGAGACAGAACATAAAGACTCCTAACTCTGGGAAACGAACTAGGGGTGGTGGAAGGGGAGGAGGGTGGGGGGTGGGGGTGAATGGGTGACGGGCACTGAGGGGGGCACTTGACAGGATGAGCACTGGGTGTTATTCTGTATGTTGGTAAACTGAACACCAAGAAAAAATAAATTTATTTAAATAAATAAAAAAAAATTAAAAAATGCACACAGTGAATAATTTCCAGACGGTTAGATAGAGCAATTTAAATTTTTATGTATTTGTGTGATACAGTGGGCTCTATTAAGATACAGACAACACTTAGACAGGAAACAACATAGAACTAGCACAGTAGAAACTCAAAACAGCTTTGTTAGGAAATGAGTTAAAGAATAAACTCCATCGGGATCCCTGGGTGGCGCAGCGGTTTGGCGCCTGCCTTTGGCCCAGGGCGTGATCCCGGAGACCCGGGATCGAATCCCACGTCGGGCTCCCGGTGCATGGAGCCTGCTTCTGTCTCTGCCTGTGTCTCTGCCTCTCTCTCTCTCTCTGTGTGACTATCATAAAAAAAAAAAAAAAAAAAAAAAAAGGAATAAACTCCATCAATTTTAGGAAAAGTAGTAAGCACTCGCTATTTTTCTAGTTTCTCATATCTATTCCTCATTCTACTCAGACTGTCTCTGGGAACCACCCTTAGCCCCAAACTCAGCTCCCTTGCATAAAGTGAAGCTTTCATCTGTTCAAAAGTAGAACCTGTAGCTTATGTATAAGTAAGTTAATGCATCACTCAACCAGGACATTGGGTTTATGGCCCAGATGGATACAAGAAAGCACAATGAATCTTCTTACAGAATTTTTTAGAATGATACCTGTGTTCTTATTCATGGACTAAAGCTGAGAAAACACTGGCTTTGGAGGAGCTGTAGTCCTTCTGTGACTATATTGGAGACCACCTATTCCGTGGTGACTGAGGATAGAGATACACAGCCAAAGGCAAATTGGAAAATCTGGAAATTACAGTTTCCAGGAAAAACTGGAAAAATACAGTTCCTTGATATTGTAATTACAACCTATGTCTAACGGGATCCCTGGGTGGCGCAGCGGTTTGGCGCCTGCCTTTGGCCCAGAGCGCGATCCTGGAGACCCGGGATCGAATCCCACGTCGGGCTCCCGGTGCATGGAGCCTGCTTCTCCCTCTGCCTGTGTCTCTGCCTCTCTCTGTGTGTGTCTCTCATGAATAAATAAATAAAATCTTTAAAAAAATTTAAAACTTGGGATCCCTGGGTGGCGCAGCGGTTTGGCGCCTGCCTTTGGCCCAGGGTGCGATCCGAGAGACCCTGGATCGAATCCCACGTCGGGCTCCCGGTGCATGGAGCCTGCTTCTCCCTCTGCCTGTGTCTCTGCCTCTCTCTCTCTGTGACTATCATGAATAAATAAATAAAATCTTAAAAAAAAAAAAAAAAACCTATGTCTAAGGTTTTGGTACCAGTCCTATCCTGAGACCTATTATCTACGTGAAACAAAACCTTATCTCTTAGTTTAAATCATTTTTGTTTGGACTTTATATATTTTGTAGTGGAAAGCTTCTGAAATGTACAAGAGAAAATCATTAATGCTCTATTGTAAAAGAATCAATAAAGCTCTCTTTGTTCTCTCATTCTATCCAAGTATACAACCGAATTCTTTCTATTATCTATCTATCTATCTATCTATCTATCTATCATCTATCTATCATCTATCTATCTAATCTATCATCTATATTTCTATCTCAACTGATGTAACAGGGGCTTTCAAACTATACACCAAACTCTACCCAAATACTTCCTTCATTCCAGTGCTCCTGAGAGAGAAGAGAAAGAGAGAGACACAGTTCTAGAACATCACGCTGGATTAACCAGAGACATTCCACATTTCTATTGAGCTTTTGATGGAAGCATTCTGAGGCTGAGACAAGTTTGAAAGTTACTGGTTTAGACATTGGTTTTATGCCTGAAACTATGCAGACAGCCGGAGAACTGAAGGATATATGTCTTGCTTTGTTTTAAACAACTCAATGGAAACACTGTGAAGCCATGTTTATATTCATAATATTTCCCCCTAATAAAGAATAGCGTTATTCAGCAGGAACTGAAATTACTCTGCAGTTTATATTTTTTTTAATTTTCATCATTCAGTGTTTTACTTCTCTTCACTCAGTCATTGAAAAATAAATTCCTGCTATCCTTTGCATAATTTCAATATGCATGATAAAGCACATTTCTTTAAGTAGTATTTTATTAATTAAGTCAAATCAGGCATTCACATTTATCCAGTGAGAGGTTCCCTTAATATATTTAATTTCTCAAAATTTAGACTTGGGTTGAAGATTATGTTAATCGCTAAGAAAGCAGCAAGTCTGCTATCAACTTGCTGATGTTCTTCAATAAGACAGTAGTTACTGAAAAAAAAGGACATTGCAAATGAGATAAAACATTTGTTTCTTTTTTCTTTTACTTAAATTTTAGGTAGTTAACATACAGTATAATATTGGTTTCTGGAGTACAATTTAGTGATTAACACTTATACAACACTTAGTGCTCATCATAACAAGTATCCTCCTTTATACCCAGCACTCATCGAGCCTATCTCCCACCCACACCATTCCATCAATCCTCCAGTTTGCTCTCTATCATTAAGATTCTCTTACTGCTTGGTTTCCTCTCTCCTTTTTTTTCTTTTCTCTCCTTTCCCATATGTTTATCTGTTTTGTTTCTTAAATTCCACATATGCATGAGATAATATGGTATTTGTCTTTCTCTATTTCATTTAGTATAATATACTCTAGCTCTATCCACATTGATGCAAATGACAAGATTTCATTCTTTTTGGTGAGTGATATCCCAGTGTGTGTGTGTGTGTGTGTGTGTGTGTACATATAAAGATACCACATCTTATTTATCCATTCATCAATCAGTGGATATTTGGGCTTTCTCCATAGTTTGGCGATTGTTGATAATGCTGCTATAAACATCAGGGTGCATTTATCCCTTCAAATCTGTATTTTTGTATCCTTTGGGTAATACCTACTAGTGTAATTGCTGGATCGTGGGGTAGTTCTATTTTTAACTTTTTGAGGAACCTCCATACTGTTCTCTAGAGTGCTGCACCAGTTTACATTCCCACCAATAATGCAATAGAGTTCCGCTTTCTCCACATCCTTGCCAATACCTGATGTTTCTTATGTTTAACCATCCTGAGAGGAATGAGATGGTATCTTATGGTTCTGACTTGTATTTCCCTGATGATGAGTAATGTTGAGCATCTTTTCATGCATCTGTTGGCCATCAGGATGTTTTTTTTTTTTTTTTGAAAAATGTCTATTCATGTCTTCTGTCCATTTCTTAAGCAGGTTATTTGTTTTTTTAGGTGTTGAGTTTGATAAGTTCTTTGTAGATTTTCAATACCAACCCTTTATCAGATATGTTCTTTGCAAATATCTTCTCCTATTCCATAGTCTGCCTTTTAGTTTTGTTGACTCTTTGCTGTGCAGAACCTTTTTATCTTGATGAAGTCCCAACAGTTCATTTTTGCTTTTGTTTCTCTTTTCTGTGGTGACATGTCTAGTAAGAACTTTCTATGGTTGAGGTCAAAGAGGTTTCTGCCTGTGTTCTCCTCTAGGATTTTGATGGTTTCTTGTCTCACATTAAAGTCTTTCATCTATTAATGTAGGCTCCACACTCAAAGTGGAATGCAACGTGGGCCTTAAACTCACATTTCAGAGATCAAGACCTGTGCTGAGATCAAGAGTCAGATGTTTAACTAACTGAGCCACACAGGTGCCCTGGGATCAAACATCAAAAAAAAAAAAAAATGTTTCTTAGTGTTAGGTATCTATACCTACTCAATATTTGTCATCATTATTGATCATCATCTCCTTAACACGATGATTATCATCTTTAAAATTCCTTTTAGATATAGTGTTCAACAAACCTGTAAGCAATTAATAAAACAGATTCCCATACTACTTTTTAATTAAACTTTGTTTGGAATAATTTAAGGCTTACAGAAAAGATACAAAGAGGATACAGAGGAAGCTTATACAATCTTTAACCAGTACCACCAATTGAGATTAATGGTCTAAATAATTTTGTCATCAATATTTAAAATTTATAAATCTAATCCCTAATTTCTATATAATAAATCATGTTTAGATGCTTCTTTTATGTACACATGCAAGTTAATTTTCTTCAATAGTACGGTAGCCTAAAGCAAAAACAGCCCTAAAGCACGTGGTTATTTCCTGACATAGCATTGTAATGAGCTGGGGTTTGTTTTTTAATCTGAATAATAACAAATTAAAACTAGTGAATTAGGTAAAGATAGGATTTTTAGAGAAAAAAACCATGAGCAATTTAATAATAGCCTACATATATTTATAGTTATATACTCTATAACTAGAAGAAGAAAAGGAAACAAAAAACACTATGCCATACAGAAAGAGTCTTGAATAAACTTAAAAATATTTTCTTAACCTAGTTTTTAGTATTCTGAAACACACTGTCAAGGGAAGTTGCCAAATCTATTTTTATGCTTTTTCTTTATTAAGGTATACATTTTCTTGGAGACTTAAAATGCACTGATGCCAGAAATAGATTCAAAGCTTTCTTTCACTTCCTAATACTTTTTAAAATCTGTAGTTGTTTCCATTGGTCCAAATACATGGAGACAAAGGATCCTCTCTATAGTCTCAGCATTGCTATATAGTGTTATTAAGTTTACTATCATGATTCTGTGTTAGTACATTCTGATACGTTGATTACATCTTACATATAAGCATATAGATTTGATTAACTTCCCAAAAAACTGTTAAGAGTAACCACAGCAACAGTTGTCCGGATATCTGTCCATGAGAAATTGGCTTGAAATGACTAACTCATTTCACAAAGAGTAACAAGAGCCCTTTGATTCTAATGCTTTTCTCTCCCTGATGGAACTGGGCCAAGTGACAGCTCTCTATACATCTCTTACAGGTGACAGTGTCCAAACACTTAGCTCTGTCTTAAAAGCTGAAGTTTAGCCCCTCTCTTTCATCAGCTATTGGGATATTTCTACAGTGCGAAATTGGCTGGCATGTGACATTTATGGCAACAAATGCTATGAGAGAGTAAAAGCTATTATGTTGATAGGATATAATTAAATTTCCTTCTGGTCCCCGCAGGCTCCACAGTGGACCACGTATTGACACCTGCATCTGACTCAGCAGCATGGACCGGCACTTTTGCTAATTTTCATTTCTTTTCATCTGCTGGCCTGTGATCCTGACTTTATAGTTATTCAGAAACCGTAGTTTTAAAATTTACTTCTAAGTAACAAGAAACTATCAGAAAAGCAATTATTCCAACTTGTGTAGAACCCCAGATCCATTTCAAATGTCATCCTTCCCTGGCATATTAGTCTGTCTCAGTCTCTAGTGTCTTTCTGGGTATGATCGGGCCTTTACATAAACATTACATTTACTAATTAAAATAGAGCGTACTTCAAACTGCCTTTTAGTAATTCATAGACAAAATTTAAGTGGTTTGCTTAATTTCAAGTCCTTTTATACTTTTGCTGGCAAACATTTTCTGTTCCTAGGAATGTAACAGGAAAACAATACTGAAGGTGATGATAACAAAAACAAACAAGTTTCTATTGGATGTTCTAAATTCAAATGCAAAATTAAGAGCTAAATGTGGTTAGTTATGTAAGAATTTATATCAAAGCCATTGAACTGTTGAGTTGAGAAAGCATTTGTTCTAGAAAAACCAAACCAATCAACAACAACAAAAAAAAAAACAACAAAACAAAGTAAAAATCTGCACTGGGCTAAACCCTAAGAACTCCCTGAGGGAGAATTTTTCAAGTTCCATGCACATAGGAAATGTCTAAGGAACCTGTAAAAATATCAGATACTTGAGACTTAGTGACTTAGCTTCTCTATATCATGAAATATAGTATCAATGAAAGAAAAATTTATTCAACACAACTAATCAAAGCATTACAACTTATATAATTAACAAAATACAACTTTTGCCTATCAAATAGGCAACTTACAGGCAAAACAAAGATCTCATATATTGCCATTAAAGCACAAATTGATTAAACTTTTTGAAAGACACTTTAGCTATAATTATCAAAATATTTCAAGAGGCTAATAACTATTAATCTAATAATTTTGCTATTCAGATTTAATCTAATGTGTGTACAAAACAATATACAAGAACATCTGGTTTGCACATATGTACAATAGTGCAAATTTGAAATTAAATGTCCCATAATATACTTAATAACGACAGTCATGCAATAAACTCTTATGTACTTATAAAATAAAATTAAATGATACTTTTTATTTTTTAAAAGATT
Source organism: Canis aureus (assembly GCF_053574225.1). Taxonomy (NCBI): domain Eukaryota; kingdom Metazoa; phylum Chordata; class Mammalia; order Carnivora; family Canidae; genus Canis; species Canis aureus. The sequence continues at coordinate 55,610,840 of NC_135621.1, forward strand.
TTATTTGGGCAGCCTGGGTGGCTCAGTGGTTTAGCACCTCCTTTAGCCCAGGGCCTGATCCTGGATACCTGGGATCGAGTCCCACGTTGGGCTCCCTTTATGGAGCCTGCTTCTCCCTCTGCCTGTGTCTCTGCCTCTCTCTCTCTCACTATCTCTCTCTTACTATCTCTCTGTCTCTCACTAATAAATAAATAAAACCTTAAAACAGGGTGTAAAAAATTAAAAAAAAATATTTTATTTATTTATTCATGAGAGAGAGAGGCAGAGACACAAGCAGAGGGAGAAGCAGGCTCCATGAAGGGAGTCTGACGTGGGGATCGATCCTAGGACCCTGGGATCATGCCCTGAACCAAAGTCAGATGCTAAACTGCTGAGCCTCCCCGGCGTCCCATAAATGATACTTTTTACAGGGAAAGATGTTCCTTAAGTTGAATGACCTTTTGGGTTAGGGAGTATTACGCATCTTGTTAACCTATAAGGTTATTTCTGGAGGTAGAGATAATGGATATTTTCTCTTAACTCTCTTTTGTACCTTTTCATACATATATTACTTTGTGAAATTAAAAAAAAAAAGACAAATAATTAAAAATTATTTGACATTCAGTGAACAGGCAGAGAAACTGATAATTTATGTATAGTCTTGTTTAAGTGCATTTATGGCAATATATTGGCAATATATTAGGAAATATGCATCAAAATAGTTGAGAACATTTGGTTGAGTAAGCATTCTAAAATAAAACCCAAGGGATACCTGGGTGGCTCAGTGGTTGAGGCATCTGCCTTTGGCTCAGGGCATGATCATGGGAGTCTGGGATCGAGTCCCCAATCAGGCTCCCTGCATGGAGCCTGCTTCTCTTCCTATGTCTGCCTCTCTCTCTGTGTCTCTCATGAATAAATTAAAAAAAAAAAATCTTAAAAAAAAAATAAAATAAAGCCAAGGAAATAGCCAGAGATTTAGATAAATTAAGCTTGTTTGTACAAGCTTAACAAAATTTATGTATACAATGGAATATTACTCAGCTATTAGAAATGACAAATACCCACCATTTGCTTCAACGTGGATGGAACTGGAGGATATTATGCTGAGTGAAGTAAGTCAGTCGGAGAAGGACAAACATTATATGTTCTCATTCATTTGGGGAATATAAATAATAGTGAAAGGGAATATAAGGGAAGGGAGAAGAAATGTGTGGGAAATATCAGAAAGGGAGACAGAACGTAAAGACTGCTAACTCTGGGAAACAAACTAGGGGTGGTGGAAGGGGAGGAGGGCGAGGGGTGGGAGTGAATGGGTGACGGGCACTGGGGGTTATTCTGTATGTTAGTAAATTGAACACCAATAAAAAATAAATTTAAAAAAAAAAGAAAAAAAAAATTATCATAAAAGTGAAAAAAAAAGGATTGCTAAAAGTAATTACTAATGTCCTACATAACAACAGTGATTAACTGATAGGGCATTCATCTGATTGTGTATTATATAACTAGTAAAAATAATATTTACTAAAAAAAATTCAATGGAATGAAAATGTCCACAATACAGCATTTAGTGTACACATCACTATATACAATTTTTTTTTCTTATTTGAGAAGTTGACACACAATGTTATATTAGTTTCAGGTATACAACAGAGGGATTTAGCTTCTTTATATGCTTTGCTATGCCCACAAGTGTAGCTACCCTGTGTCACCATGCAATGCTATTACAATATAATTGACTATATTCCTTATACAATGCCTTCTATTCCAATGACTTATTCATTACATAACTGGAAACCTATATTTCCCACCCCACTTCACCCATTTTGCCCAACCCTCCACCACCCTCCACTCTGGCAACCATGAGTTTGTTCTTTCTATTTATGGGTCTGATTCTGCTTTTTATTTATTTGTTTATTCATTTTTTTGTTTTTATAGATTCCACATGTGTGAAATCATATGTTATTTGTCCTTCTCAGCCTGACCTATTTCACTTAGCATAATACCCACCTGTATTGTGACAAATGGCAAGATCTCATCCTTTTTTATGGCTGCGTACTATTCAATTTCTTATATACTTGTCTATCTATCTATCATCTATCTATCATCTATCTATCATCTATCTCACATCTTTCTTATCCATTCATCTCACTCTTCTATCAATGGACACTAGGATTGTTATCATACCTTGGCTATTATAAATAATGCTGCAATAAATATAGGGATGCATATATCTTTTTGAATTAGTCTTTTCATTTTCTTTAGGCAAATACCCAGTAGTGGAATTATTGGATTATATAGTATTTCTATTTTTAATTTTTTGAGGAAATTCCATGCTGTTTTCTGCAATGGTTGCACCAGTTTACATTCCCACCAACATCCTCACCAATACTTGTTTTTTGTCCTTTTTATTCTAGACACTCTGAAAGGTGTGAGGTGGTTATCTCCTTGTGGTTTTGATTTGCATTCCCCTGATGATTAGTGATGTTGAGCATCTTTTCATGTGTCTGTTGGCCATTAGAGTATGCAAATTTTTTTAAATTATTTATTTATTTATTTATTTATTTGAGAGAGAGAGATAGAGGGAGCATGCACAAGAGTATGGGAGAAACAAAGGGAGAAGGAGAGAGAATCTGAGGCCGACTCTGCACTGAGCTTAGAGCCTGATGTAGAGCCAATCTCACGACTATAAGATCATGACCTGAGCTAAAACCAAGAGTTAAACACTTACCTATTGAGCCACCCAGGAATCCCTGTATGTAAAATTTTATGCAAAGTATGATCCCAATCAAATTATGCAAAAAGAAAAGTAATTTAAAAAATATACTACTAGGACAAAAGGTTAAACATCTTTTTTGTTAAAACTTTTAAATTTCATTTCTTTCAGAGGGGTGGGGGAAGATAGCACAAGCATGAGCAGGGAGAGGGCAGAGAGAGAAGCAGACTCTCCTCCAAGCAAGGAGCCTGATGTGGGGCTCCGTCCCAAGACCCTGGGATCATGACCCAAGCTGAAGGCAGAAGTTTAACTGACTGAGCCACCCAGGTGCCCCCAAAAGGCCAAACATTAATAGTTATTATTTGAGTGGTGAGATTATGGGGAGTTTATTAATGTTCTTCATGAGCTTTTGTGCTTTCTGTTTCCTACACTTTCCTACACTAGGCATATGTTGAGATGAAACAAGCACCTAGTAGAAATCAGGGGTTTGGACTATTTTAAGATAGAACAACCTATATGTTGATGTAGTATTCAAAATATATGGCTAAGAGAAAATATCACACTTTCTCAGAAAGAATATATATAACAGAGAAAGTAGGTGTTCAACTAAATCCTACCTGTCCTCTAGGATTTTACTCAAGTCCCAGTTCCTTTAGCAAATTTTTGTAGACCATGCCAGTCCCAATTAATACAAGTTTTTAAAAACACTAATTCAAATAAATAATGCATATGTTTATAGGCTAGCGAGGGATTAAACACTACCCTGTGTTATTTATGTATTTTTTTTTTTTTTTGGAAAGGGCTAACTGTACTATTGCTTTGAGACATTTTAAAAATGAACTTATATAGGCATACCTCTTTTTATTGTGCTTCACAGGTAACGTATTTTTTGCGTATTGAAAGCTGTGGCAATCCTATGTCAAATCTGTTGGTGCCATTCTTCCAACAGTATTTGCTCACTTTATGTTTCTGTCACATTTTGGTAATTTTCACAATATTTCAATTATCACCATCATCATCATCAACATATTTGTCAATGTGATTTATTGTCAGTGATCTTTGATATTACTATTATAATTGTTTTGGAAAAAAAGTTAAAAATTATTTTGGGGCACCATGAGCTGCACACATAATAGGGGATAAAAAGTAGTTATAAAAAAAAAAAAAAGTAGTTATAAATGTTGTGTGTTCTGATTGTTCTGCTGACCAGCCGTTGCCCCATCTCTGTCTCTCTCCTCAGGTGTCCCAGTTCCCTAAGAAACAAAGATATTAAAATTAGGCCAATTAATAATCATACAGTGGTCTCTAAGCAGTCAAATGAAAGGGAGAGCCATATGTTTCTCGCTTTTTTTTTTTTTAAGTCTTTATTTATTCATGAGAGACAGAGAGAAAGAGAGAGAGAGAAGTAGACTCCATGCAGGGAGCCTGACGTGGGACTTGATCCCAGGTCACTAGGATCACGCCCTGGGCTGAAGGCGGCACTAAACTGCTGAGTCACCCAAGCTGCCCTGTTTCTCACCTGTAAAGCAAAACCTAGAATAGATTAAGCTTAGTGAGGAAAGCATGTGAAAGCCAAAATAGTCTAAAAGCTAAATCTCATGTGCCAAACAGCCCAGTTGTGAATGCAAAGGAAAAGTTCTTGAAGGATATTGAATGTGCTACTCCAGTGCACCCAAAAATGATAAGAAAGTGAAACAGTTTTAATGCTAATATGGAGAAAGTTTTTGTGGCCAAAAAAGAAGTTTAAACCAATGGCAACATTCCTGTAAGCCAAAGCCTAATTCAAAGCAAGACCTTAATTCTCTCTGATTCTATGAAGGCTGAGACAGGGGAGGAAGTTGCAGAAGAAAAATTTGAAGTTAACAGAGGCTAATTCATGAGGTTTAGAAAGAGAAGTCATCTCCATAATGTAAACATGCATTATGAAGCAGTAAGTGCTGATGTAGAAGCTGAGTGTGTTATCCAGAATATCTAATTAAGATAATTAATGAAGGTGACTGCACCAAGCAATAGATTTTCAATGTAGACAAAACAGTCCTCTACTAGAAGAAGATGCCATCTAGGACTTTCATAGCTAGAGAGGAGAAGTCAATGATTAGCTAAAAGCTTCAAAGGACAAGGTAACTTATCATAAGTTAATGGAGCTGGTGATTTGTAAGTTGAAGGCAACGCTCATTTACCATCCTAAAAGCCCTAGAGTCCTAAAGAATTATGCTAAAGGTACTGTCTGTGCTCCCAAATGGAATGACAAAACTTGGATGTATCATGGTTTACTGAATTTTTTAAACCCACCGTTAAGACCTATTGCTCAGAAAAAAAAAAAAAAAAGATTATTTTCATAATATTACTGCTCACTGACAATGCACTTGGTAACACAATAATGCCTGCTGACACACCATTCATTCTGTAGCCCATGAATCATGGAGTAATTTTGACTTTCAGTTTTATTATTTAAGAAATAGACTTTGTCAGGTTATAGGTGCCATAGTGATTCCTTTGATGGATCTTGGCAAAATAAATAATAAACCTTCTGGAAAGGATTCACCAACTTGAGTGTCATTAAGTACATTTTTGAATCGTGGGAAAACGTCAAAATATCAACATGAACAAGAGGTTGGAAGAAGTTGATTCCAGTCCTGATAGGTGACTTTCAGTGGAAACAATAACTGCAGGTGTGTCAGAAATAACAAGAAAACTAGAATTAGAAATGGGGCTTGGAGATGTGTCAGACTGATGCCAATCTCATGATAAAACTTGAATGGATGAAGAGTTTCTTCTTATTAATGAACAAAGGAAAGTGGTTTCTTGAGATGGAATCCATTCCTGGTAAAGATGGTGTGAAGATTGTTGAAATTACGACAAAACGATTAGAATATTACGTAAGTTTTGTGGATAAAGCAGCAACAGGGTTTGAGAGAATCGACTTCAATTTCGAAAGAAATTCTACTAAGAGTAAAATACTATCAATTGGCATCACATGCTACAGAGAAATCACTCATGAAAGGAAGAGTTGATCAATGAGACAAACTTCATTTTTCTTATTTTAAGAAATTGGTATAGCCTCCCATATCTTCATCAACCACCACCCCGTTCAGCCAGCAGCCACTGACATTGAGGTAAGACCCTTCTACCAGCAAAAAGATTATGACTCACTGAAAGCTTAGATGATGGTTAAATTTTTTTTAGTAATAAAGTATTTTTTAAATTAAGGTATGTACATTGTTTTTTACAGACATAATGCTAGTGTACCCTTAATAGACTACAGTATAAACATAACTTTTATGTCCACCAGGCACGAAAAAAAAAATCATTTGACTCACTTTATTGTGGTATTTGCTTTATTGCAGTGTATTGGAGACAAACCTGCAGTATCTCTAAGGTGTGCCTGTACAGAAATTACTGAACTGTTCATTTCTGGAATTTTAAGAATAAATGGATCCTGGTTAGTATCACTGCTGAGTATGACTCTCAGCCACTATATATTCATTTTTAAGACACACTTGTGACTTGGATCACTGCTGTACCCTTACATTTTACTTTAATAAACATTTGCAGGATTACATTCTATTTGGTAATAAGAATACACAACTCACTAAAACACAGCTTAGATTTTTTAAGATGTAGTTTTAATTACTACAAGAGACAATAAGGTAAGAGTAGCTTAAGCAATGCAGTTTCCTTTTCTCTCTGATAACTGTAGATAAGCAGGCTATGTTTTATCTTCTCTGTTTTTTTCTCCTATCTTATTATGCCACTATACTTAAGACGGTTTGTCACCCTTACCATTTGAAGGCAGGAGAATAGATGAGGCAACAGAAAAAAAAAGCCTTATTTTCCCTTTAAAAATACAACTTGGAAATTAGCCACATCATTTCTGCTTAAATCCCATTGGCTGAATGTGTGCTGTCCAATATGATAGCCCTGAGTTACGTGTGGCTATTGAGGATGTGAAATCACCTCAATATAAAATTATGATAATTTGATATGTGTTGTAATTTCAAACACAATGGACTCTGAAGATTTAGTATGAAAAAAGAATGTAAAATATATCATTAGCATTTTTGTATCAATTGCATGTTATAATGATAATGTTTTAGATATTTTAGGTTAAAATATATCCTTAAAATTACCCTCATATCTTTCTTTTTACTTTTAAAAAATATATAGTTACTGGATAATTTTATATTACATGCACAGTTTGAAGTATATGTCTATCAGAATGTAATGGGCTAGACATTTGTTACATGATCAAATCCACTTGCATAAGAGTTGGAAAATATATTTATTTTGGAAATCCATGTACCCTGTGAATGCTAGGGGAGTTGTTACTATGACAGAGAATGAAATAATGAGAAATAGGAGATAAATCACAATATATTCCACACAGAATTTCCTGTTATGTAAACAAACTATCATAAAGAAGAAATAGGTTCATATTTTTGGACTAGGAGTTGTCTGAAGGAAATTCTTCATAGGTGTTTTTGCATTTCTGCAAGTCTTGTGAGTGAGACACTGACTTTCATTGTTCTGGATTACCTTTTCAAAGACATTTGTATAACAGACAGCTTTGGATGATATAGTGTCTTAATAGCAAAGGACAAGCAGACATGCTTTCTGCTTGCCCGTTAAAAAAAAAAAAAGGCAAGTAATCTAAGCTCAGGGTTTATCTTTTATAGTGCAACCTATTGGATCTACAGGTACCATCTGGCCTTCTTCACATGGCCTATGGAATTTAGGGGTCTGGGAACCAATGTAAAGATAGTGATACTCTGATTACTGCTATTGCACAAGTAAATAAACTGTTGTTTGTCTCTGATCATAAGTCGTGTGACTTCCAACAGTATCTATGAAAGTCTGGCAGACTATTGTTAGCTTGCAGGTAGGGTAAAACTCAGACTCTTTATAGTTCCTAATAAGAGTATCTATAACTTGTCAGTTGTACTTTGTGTCCCTTTAACAAAAATGTCTAATATTTAATAATGGTGGAAATATGAAAAGCATAGTTTTAGGTGTTCAGTGGTTCCATCATACGTAACCACTGTATGATGGTGCACAAGTTATTTAACTTCTTTTTACTCATTTTCCTCTGACCTAAAATAAATTTTACCTCATAGATTCATCGGATTGTATGAGATAAATTTGTGCAAAACTCTGAGAAGGCACATGGTTTTCACTCAAGAAATGTTACCACTACCAATTATTAGAGGAAATGTGGCTAAATGCAATAAATACAAAACTGCATTGAGCAAATCTGACAGCAATTTGTTTTTTATGGTTAATCACACATACTTGACATAGTACAAAAACACAAAAACTTTTTATTCTAAGTATCATTACATTTAATTCCAGCAAAAACTTTATAAAATAGGTATGACTATTGCCAATTTAGTGGGGTTAAGTCAAGCGATCCACACAAATTGTTTTGAATGGAAATAGCAACGTTATTGCTTCTGAGTGTGACTCATGGCCCTGGAAATTCACATTTGGCAAAACACTTGGAAGTACTTAATTATATTTAAGAGGATTTTTTTTTCGTTGAGAGTTCTTGTTCAGAAATGTTGAGACAGATCAACAAAGGGTTAAAGATTGAGTTGAAAAGAATAAACATATTAGATATTTCTGAGCAGTTAGACTGTTAAGGAAGTCTGTGAGTCTCCTATTATTTCCATCTGTCTCTAAGTTTTTTGGACATTGCTCCCTATGTAGGACTTCAGTTAGCAAAGTTATTATAGTGAGTAATGGGTTATTGGTTCTCTATACTTGATCCAGCTTCTCATCATCACATAATTAGTGCTCATGATAATATTCTTTGAACAATCTCATCAAAGATTTGCAAGGTTTTTTTTTTTTTTTTTTTGACTTTTTAAAAGATTTTATCTGTTTATTCATGAGAGGCACAGAGAGAGAGGCAAGGACACAGATAGAGGGAGAAGCAGACTCCATGCAGGGAGCCCGATATGGGACTCGATTCCCGGGGTCCGGGATCACACCCTGGGCTGAAGGCAAATGCTCAACTGTTGAGCATCCCCTCAAGGCATTCTTAGACTAGGATTTTATTGAATGGATGGACCAAATCTTTCTACCTTTCTGTTATTGGCACTTTCCTATGATGTTTGGCATAAAGCAGAAATGGTATTTCATTAAGTTAGGAAATGAGAGACTTATTTTGACTTAGGAAGAGTCTATTGCTGAAAAATCCTGATTGTGTTAGCTGAAAATGGAAACATTTTAGAGTGGCTTGTGGATTAACCTGAAGAGAGACCTGGTTAAAAAAAAAAAAAAAAAAGTATGGAGCAACAGATGAAACTAAAGTATGTACAAACCATCGTCATCGTTGTTGTTGTTGTTGTTGTTGTTGTTTTGGTTTTCTGTGGTAAAGAGAGCAGATATGGTTCTTTCCCTTATGAAACTTGAATCTGACACATTAGTTTAGCCATGATCACTCGTGTCTCAATTCTCATGATCAAAACTCTTATTTCCCTGAGGGTACAAGCCATGATTTTATCGTGTAATACCATTTATGCATTGCCATCAGTATTACCAGGTGAAAATACATGGTATCATTCCTTGGAAGACATGGGAGGTCCTTCCATTTGAGACTGCATCAAGAACAGGATAAATAGGTGGTATTGTGTCTGAAAGAAAATCTTGACCAATAGTCTCAGTACATAAGAGTCCTAATTAGTGACTCATTCCTTGATTTTAAGGGTACAGATACTGTAAATATCCTTAGAATGCAAGTTTCTTAGGGTTTCCATCTCCCTGATTACAATACCCCTCTGTTCTTACATTTTTTTTCCACTTTTGCCATTAGAAGCCTTAGAATATTAATCATAGTTATTTCAAATTCCTAGTCTGATAATGCTATGTCTGAATCTGGTTCTTAAATTAATTTTGTCCCTTTTAAGACTGTTTTTGTCTTTTAGCATGCCTTATAATTTTTGTTGTTGTTGCTCATAGCCAGACATACTCTATCACGTAAGAGGAACTGAGACAAATAGGCCTTTAAAAAGTTTATGTTTATCTGGCTAGGTGTTAGTGTTTAATGTTTTCTGTAGCTTTAGGTGTCAGAGTCTAAAATTTCCTTTAGTGACCTTGTTTTTTTTTTTTTTTTTTTAAGATTTTATTCATTTATTCATGAGAGACACACAGAGAGAGAGAGAGAGAGAGAGAGAGGCAGAGACACAGGCAGAGGGATAAGTAGGCTCCATGTAGGGAGCCCTACACTGGACTCATCCCAGGTCTCCAGGATCATGCCCTGGGCTGAAGGCAGTGCTAAACCACTGAGCCACCCAGGCTGCCAAGTGTCCTTGTTTTTGTTTTCTCTATTGTCTTTTTTGTTTTCTTAGATAATCCTTTTTCTAAGTAGATAATGAGGATTGCAGTTCTTTCAGCTGTAATCCTGTTTCTACAGAGGAGCCTGATTGATGTGGTAATAAGGTGTGGGGGAAGGGGAAGCATTCTATAGATCTGTGATTAAATCTCAGACTTCAGTGAGCCTGTGCTACCAGACTGGACACTGCAAATGCTTCACTATATTTTATCCCTTAGGTGTTAGAGGAAAGATAGGTGGGCCAAGAGTTGAGTATTTGCCTTCTACTTGGTTAGGTTCTGGCAAAACAGTATCCTATGAGAGAAGTTTTTTTTTTTTTTTTTTTTTTTTTTTTAAGATTTATTTATTTGTTTTTTGGGAGGTATCAGAAAATGAGGGGAAGGAGAGAGAGAAAATCCTGAAGCAGATTCCCTACTGAGGACAGAGATGGATGGGTGGCTCGATATGAAGACCCTGAGATCATGAGCTGAGCCGAAGAGTTGGCCTCTCAAAAGTCTGAGTCACCCAGGTACCCTAGAAGGCTCCTTTTAATAGGCTGGCTAATTACAAAATAGATATTTTTTGCCTCCTGCTGTTGGAAACATGAGATTTCTCTCTAATCTTTACCTGAGAACCTGGTGGGGCTCCCGAAGATGAAGATTGGGAACTTGCTAAGATTGACCCTCCAGGATTTGAATTCTCAAGCTCATTCAGACTGAGCCTCCATTAATTTGCCAGTCAGTTAAAATATTCTTACAGGTACTGACTCCTGTAAGTGAGCAATGGGCTGCAGCTCCTGGCTTCTGCACCTGGTAAACTGATTCTCTGTATTTGTGTATCCACTTTTCTGGGAGCCAGACTGTCCTGTGATCAAAATTCTCTGATGCATCTAAGAACTGCTGATTTTCAGTGTATTTGGCTTTTTTCTTGTTGTGAGGATGAGAATGACAACTTCCAAGGTCTTTACATGTCAAAGTGGGAACCATAAGTCCAAAAGACATTTTTCTGAGGGTCATTAATCTTTCAGTATCAATGAATGTATAAGATGCTTTTCTCAAAGCCTGACTTGGAGGTGGCTGACCAAGAATTGTGAAGGTATTTGATATTTGGGAAGCAGCTATTAAGCTCACCAATATGTATGGTCTTCTCTTCTGTTTTGGCATTCAAATTACATTTTCCATCCTCTCTCACAGTAGGCTTGGTCACATGGCTGTTACTGCCCAATGGAATGTGAGCAGAGGTGGCCTGGCCCATAAAAATCTTTTGCATCAATCCTTATTCTCCTTCCTTATCTGTAAGTTTAATGGAAAAGACCCCAAAGATCTAAAGTTGTAGAGAGGGCACCTGGGTGACTCAGTGGGTTGAGCGTCCAACTCTTGGGTTCAACTCTAATCATGATCTCATGGGTGGTGAGATGAGGGTACATGCTCAGCAGGGAGTCTACTTGAAGATTCTTTCCATCTGTCCTTTCCCCCCCCCCCCTGCTAAAATAAATAAGTAACTCTTTTAAAATATAAATAAATAAATAAATAAATAAATAAATAAATAAATAAATAACAAATAAATAAAAGTAAGTAGTAGAGAGGCACAAGGAAGAAGAAACCACAGTGCCTCAATGGCTTTGTGGAACAAAGTTCATCTATTCCTCCTTCCTCTACATCAACCCACACAGATTTCCAAAGTGACCAAGGAGGTTTTTTTTTTTTACATATTAGAACACTAAATGTTGGGATCATTTGTTACAATGTCCTATCCTGACTAATGCAGGACAGAGAAGAGAATCTCCACTGAGGGGAAAGAAGATAAAGGGAAGCCATAGTCATGCAAGCGCTTTTGTTGAGATTTGGATCTGTTGGTATAAAGGACATTTGATAAATCCATGCTGGGAACCTAACACAATTATGCTGTTTGCAGGCAGAACTGCCTTATAAGGGTCCTTAAGTGTGAATGCCAACCTTGAGGTCCTTGAACCTACCTACCTTCTTCCAAAAGCTCTCTTAGAATATACATTCTAATAATGATTAATTTCTATTTTAAAAAAGATTTTTTTAAAAAATCATGAGAGACGGGGCAGCCCAAGTGGCGCAGCGGTTTAGCGCCACATGCAGCCTGGGGTGTGATCCTGGAGACCGGGGATCGAGTCCCACGTCGGGCTCCCTGCATGGAGCCTGCTTCTCCCTCTGCCTGTGTCTCTGCCTCTCTCTCTCTCTCTCTCTCTCTGTGTCTCTATGAATAAATAAATAAAATCTTAAAAAAAAAAAAACTTTAAAAAATCATGAGAGACACAGAAAGAGAGGCAGAGACATAGACAGAGGGAGAAGCAGGCTCCCCATGGGAACCCAATGCAAGACTCAATCCCAGGACCCCAGGATCATGCCCTGAGCTGAAGGAAGATGCTTAATCACTGAGCTACCCAGGTGTCCCATGATTGATTTCTTATGGCTCTTTAATCATTGTATTACCTCACATCTGTTGTTTTATCACATTAATCCCCTTTCCTAGAACATCCTTTCACTTTTCTATGCTTGGCTTTTTTTAATGCGTTCTTCACAGGTCAGCCTGCGTGCCTCTTCTAAGAAGCCTTCTACAATCCTCTCAAGGCCATGGTAAAGATGGATAAATGTTTTGTTTTGTTTTGTTTTTTTAACTGAATTAAGTACAAATCACCTTGCTATTGATATGTAGGAACAAAGTTTAAAAGTAGCTGCATTGAAAGACTACATTTCTTATGTTTGGGACATTAAGAACAATGCCTGGAAGTTTGTTCTCAATCAATACTATGCCTAGGATTGCCTCTGGCATAGTACAGAAACAAAAAAATGGTGACAATTTCTGTTTTAAAGAGTTTCTTGCTTTTTTTTTTTTTTTTTAATGTGGGGAAGGGCAGAGGAAGAGAGAGAATCTTAAGCAGGCTTCACACTCAGAACGGAGTCCAACTTGGGGCTCAATCTCATGAACCTGAAATCATAATCTAAACTGAGATTGAGAGTCAGACACCTAATGAACTGAGCCACCCAGATACCCTTGCCTTCTAAGAGTTTCTGTCCAGGTTGAAGAGATAGGCCTGATGAACTGTACCAGTGATTCTTAGATTCACATGCAATAAAATCACCTTGCTCCAAAGTATATTGTTGCATAATTCTGATGCAAGCAACTCTCAGACTGTAATCAGAAACACTGCACCAGTCCAGAACTTCCTGAATCACAAACACTCACTAGTACCTAGTCTAATGACTGTAGATATTCAGCCAATGTGCATGAATGTGAATGAAATGAGACAATTAGGCAACAAGAGAAGAATGCATGCATAATTCAAATGAATTGAACTGCATAAACTATAAGCATGTACAATTTCAGATAAAAGAGATTGGTGTGGGCCAGTATAGACAAGGAAGTCATCAAGAAGTTAGGATTTGAATCGGAATATCAAAATAGAAATCACAAGGAATTTGCATTCAGACAACTCTGGATTTGTATTACAGATCCATCACTTAGTAGCTACTTAATTCATCATAGCTTTTATTTGCTGATCTGTAAAAAAGGTTGATGGAAACTATGCTATACTTCTCTTTTGAGGATGAAAGTGCCCAGAAGAGGGCTTGGCTCAGTGCTTTTACTCAATAGACACCAGTCATCCTTCCTCAAAAGATGCACTATATTTGGACAGAGTTCTTTACTTTTATATGAAAAATGACTTTAGATATCATCCTTCAACTACTGATCTAAATTCATATTATTTATTGCTCAAATTGCCCCATTTAATTATGCCTCAGACATAACTGATCAAATGAGTGTTCTCCAGGTTACAGAGAAATTTAGAAGCTGAATTCAAGTCTGAACAGTATTCATTTTTTATTATAGCAGTTCAATTGTTTTTTTCTAAAAGGCTTTATTTTGTGTTCAGAAGGAAATGAGTCCCAAAGCTCCTGGAGCATCAGAAGAGATGTGTAGACAACCTCCACTTCTATTTAACTGTGGGGATTTAATTCATTTATATCCTAAAGTGGAGCTGCACATTACAAGGGAAAATAAAATGAAAACTGGCCTTGGCATATACTCAAGGTTTGGATCATATTCTTCACAGATTATTTACTGCAAGTTTTGCTGAATGGCTGGAAATAAAAACAAGCAAAATATGAAAACAATGCACAAGAACTTACCAAAATTAACTTAGTTAATCTAAGAAGTAAGTTGAATTCCACAAGAATAATAAGTAGAAAATAATACACTCAAGAGTCGGAATGCCTATCCTGATTGCATGGCTTGTAGCTCAGGTGTATCTGCATAGGCAGGGCCTTTTGAGTGGATAAACCACAGACTGGTTCCCATTGTTCTTAAACACCGTGATGTGTAAGAGCCACTTTTACTTATTCTTTTAAATTATTTTATTGAGACTTACGTACAAAGAACTGTATATTTAATGTATGCAACTCGGTAACCTTGAAGATAAGTGTACAACATGAAACCATCACTGCAATATATGCCATGAACATACCTATCCCCACCAAAAGCTTCCTTCTACCTATTTATTTTCTTGTGATAAGAGTACCTAAGATTTACCCACTTAGAAAATTTTTAAGTATATGATATTGGATTGTTAAGTATAGGCACTATATTATATAATAGATCCCTAGGAGCTTATTCATTTTATACAACTGAAACTTTGTACTCTTTGACCAATCTCCTCCTTACTCCCCCACCCCTTAGTCCCTGGTGACTACCATCTACTCTATGTTTCTATATGAATGCTATTTCGGATTTTTTTTGTGTAAGTAGATTTTATTTGTTCTTATTTCATTTAGTGTATAGATTCATCAGTAATATTGCAAATGATAGGATTTCTTTTTTATAAGGCTGCATACTATTCTATTGTATGCAACTACCACATTTTCTTTAATCATTCATCCACTGACATTAAGGTTTTTTCCATAACTTGGCTACTATGAATACTGCTGCAATGAACTCAGGAGTACTGATATCTCTTTGAGATCTAGATTTCAATTCTTCTAGGTATGTACCCAGAAGTGGGATTGCTGGGTCATATGGAAGTTAAAATTTTAATTTTTTGAGGAAATGCCATACTGTTTTCCATAGTAGCTGCACCAAGTTACATTTCCACCACCAGTGCATAAGGGTTCCCTTTACTCTATATCCTTGTCAGTACTTTTTACCCTAACAGGTGAGGTGATATCTAACTATGGTTTTGCTTTGCATTATCACGATGATTAGTAATGATGAGCATCATTTCATGTACCTGTTGGCTATATGCATGTCTTCTTTGGAGAAATGTCTATTCAGGTTCTTTGAGCAAGAAAAACAAAGCTGGAGGCATCATATCTCCTTATTTCAATCTATATATTATATTTCAGAGCTAAAATCATTGAAACGGTATTTGGCATCAAGATAAACATATAGACAAAAAGAACACAACAGAGAGTTCTTTTTTTTAATTTATTTTTTATTGGTGTTCAATTTACTAACATACAGAATAACCCCCAGTGCCCGTCACCCATTCACTCCCACCCCCCTCCCTCCTCCCCTTCTACCACCCCTAGTTCGTTTTCCAGAGTTAGCAGTCTTTACGTTCTGTCTCCCTTTCTGATATTTCCCACACATTTCTTCTCCCTTCCCAACAGAGAGTTCTTAAAAAAAAATCCATGCATGTATGTTTAAGTGATCTTCAACAAGGGTGCCAAGAAAATGCAACAGGGAAAGGAAAGTCTCTTCAATAGTGATGTTGGGAAAACTGGATATATACATGCAAAAGAGTGAAAATGGACCCTTTCCTTACACCATATACACAAATCAACTCAAAACGGATTCAAGACTTAAACATCAGTCCTGAAACTGTAAAACTCCCAGAAGAAAAATTTGAGAAAAAACTTCTTGACATTGGCCTTGGCAATGATTTTTTGGATATAACATCAAGAACTCAGGCAACAAAAGCAAAGTAGACAAATGGGATTAAACTGAAAAGCTTTAGCACAGCAAAGAAAACAATCAACAATGTGAGAAGGCTTGAATAAGAGAAAATATTGGAAAACCATATATTTGATAAAGGGTTATTATTCAAAATACATAAGGAACTCCTACAACCTCCATAACAAAAATGAACAAACAACAAAAACATGCAGTCTCTTTATTTCTCTTTGTTATTCAGGCTTTTTAGATTGTTTTGCCAGGACCACCAGTAGGTAAATGTAGATATAATTACTTATATTATTTTCCCTGCCCAATGTTCATCAGAAAACCAGTCTTGTTTCTTGCTTTCAAATTCTTGTCTTTGTGCTCAGTAACACTGGGTTGTGTTTGGCTTATAAACCATCCTCCTCTTTGAGCCTTGTTGCTAGTTACTCCTCTGTCTGACGTGCTCACCCTCTGCTTTCCCCTCACCTTTAACACTTTACTAGCTAAATACTGAATCTGTCTTTAATACTTACATCAGAAAAAAAATACATCAGGAAGCCTTTTCCTCCATCAAGAAACAACCATGATTAAACTTTTTCTTAGATTTTGAGTCAGATAATCTATTGTGTGAGATGATGGAGAGTTATGGTCCAGCACAGTGAAGACCTAAGGCTGTTGGTCATTCCAAAACAAAATACATCAATTACCTGCTGTGTGAACTTGGGCACACCTCAGTTCCTTCACCTCTAAAAGAGGATGATAATGACAGTAACTACTTCATCTGGTTATCATAAGATAAAATGTTGTTTCATGCAAGGCACCTAGACCAGTACATAGGACATAATAAGTGTTTAATAAATTTTAATTATTGCTGAGCTCACATAGTATTCTTTGCAGATAATATTTCTTCCCTATTATTTTATCATAATGTATTATAATTCTCTATTAGACTACAAGCTGTGTGGAGACAAGGTACTCATTCCATTTTCTCTCTAGCCCCAGCTTCTACCACAGTGCTTGGTCTGTAAGAGACACCTAGTTTGTCTGTTTTTACTTTTGTTTTTGTTTGGTAAATGAATGATTAATTATTCATTTATTATATAATGATTAATTCATTATTCATTATATAATGATTAATTCATTTATTATATAATGATTAATATTAATAATAATATATTAATAATAATTAATAATATATTAATAATAATTAATAATATAATATATAATAATATTATATATTGTAATAATAATTACAATATATAATAATATATTAATATAATATTATGTATTATATATAGAGAGGATATATATCTGGATATATATATATATATATATATATATATGGAAAAGATTTTATCAGCATAGATACAGTAACAGTTCACGGTATATTTTGTTTCATCTAAGGTACACAACCCTGTGAACTTTTTAATGGAGTTGTGCTAACCACTCACATTAAAATATTTATTTAGTTAAATATTGTCACTTTTGCATTGCCCACAACATTAACCATGCCTGCTTAGTGGTTGAAGATAAAAACTTGCCAGTAAATTTGCATGGTTATGATTTTTCTTAGCCAATGTTCATTTTCTCTCAAGAGATCTATTATTTATGGCAAAAAGTAGTATCAACACTAGTTAATAGAGTTAGTTCATTTACTCATATTTTAATACCTGATTATTTATTTTTTCCTTCACACCATCATGACCCAGAGAAAATTTTAGTGTTGATCAGGAAAGCTATCAAAGTCTTATGAGTAAGACAGGCATAAAAGTGAGATGATTCTAACAAATACCTCATTTCTCTAGGCCAAATTTATTATACTATACATTTGTCTAGAGCACTTTAAATGTGTTTCTGGTTGATGAATATATATTTATTATCTTATCATAAGCACAATTCCACAGAATTGAGTTAGAAAAACCTGATCTTGAAGTCACTGTTATATTCAGTGAATTTAACAGAAGAAAATATCTCCTAACAAAAAGGAACCAGTAAAAGAACTCATATTTTCACAATACAAAAGTCCAGGGGCACCTGGGTAGCTTGGTGGTTAAGCATCTGCCTTTGGCTCAGGTCATGATCCTGGAGTCCTGGTATTGAGTGCTGCATCAGGCTCCTTGCAGAGAGCCTGATTCTCCTTCCATAGCTCCAGAGACCTATGTCTCTGCCTCTCTCTGTATACGTCTCATGAATAAATAAATAAAAGCTTTAAAAACAAACAAACATACAAACAAAAATCCAAAAAGTACAGTATTTGCCATATCACCCTACTAAGGTCACTAGAGGAATACAATGTTTAAAAGTCAATGTCTATGGGTTCTAATTTATACAAACTGGATCTGTGAAATATCAAAATGTCTACATTAAGATCATGATTAAAATAGATTTACTTTATAAAATATTTGTCACACGGTTTTAAATGGTACATTATTTCAATTCATTATTTATGTATTATAATAACTAATATAGTACTTGTCACACATTGATTGGCAAATATTCTAAGAACAAATTTCTCTTTTAATACCATTTTGCATGAGAGATATATCAAAAAATTCCTATTTTCTTAGTAAAAAAGAATGTAGTATCAGTAGTATTCACCATTGGAAAGAATAAAGAGGGGAAGAAAATTTTGTCAGAATAGATCAGTGATGCAAGAAAGGAAAGATGTTACTTAGGCTTGTCTAGAATGGCAGTTCCATTTGGGTCTTCCTTAATCAGGCCAAGACTTGAGAGGTTACATTTCCTTCATTTCAGAGCAATAGAAGATGATATAAAGAAGGAAATCAGCTGAGTAAAGGGAAGCCATTTTCCATAACATGAAATACACTGCTATCTCTTCTGTGTAGTTTCTACTTCTGGTAATAAAGCTCATTAAAAAAAAATGATGTAATGGAGCATGATGAATGACATTTCATAGTTCTTCATGTATTTTAATTTATAGATGTTCTTTTTATAAAATGAAGTAAAACTTTAAATATATTATCATTAATTGTTAATATATGTACACATATGTATATGTATAACACAGCACTAAAACTAAAATAAACTGACATAGTCTCTGATCCCTTGAAATATCAATCTTAAACAATAATTTGATAATGATTTATTAAAAACCTGTCAGGTCTTTTGTAGAATCTGTATTACACTGACATGAGTAACACAGACAACTGAACAAATACCTACAGCAAATAAACCGTGTGCTAGCTAACATTGTGGAAGAGTAAAGGGATGAATACAGATATGCATACTAGAGAGGATAGGGAAACAAAGAAATATAGAGACCTCATCAAGATCAAAACCTTTTAGAATTCATGAGAAGATTTTATATTCCCCTCTTCTCTGTCAAGTAAAAAGGAAAGAAACTGAAAAAAAAAAAAGTGACTTGTCCATGACTAAAGAATTGGTCAGTTTAGAGCAAAGGACTATACAGACCCTAGGATTTCTTCCAAATAATTATGGCTATTTATTTATTTATTTATTTGAGAGACAGCACATGCAAGCAGTGTTAGAGACAGAGTGAAACGGAGGGGGAGAAAATCTCAAGCAGACTCCCACTGAGCATGCAGCCCACAGCAAGGCCTTATCCCATAACCCTGAGATCATGACCTGAGCTGAAACCAAGAGATGCTCAACTGTTGTGTTATCCAGACACCCCAATTATGGCTAATGTTTATTCAAGTTTTATGATGTGTCAGGCATTGTTATTTTACCCAAGTTTATCTTCCCAACAATATTAAGGAGTGAATAATAGTATATTTTTAGACACATGGAGATGTAATTTAGCCGCACTGCACTGCTACAAAGAAAGTGCACACAGTATTGTATTCACACACACGTTAACACATAAAGTTGAGATGAGGTTAGCAAACAAGAAGGTATTTGAATGGATGAGTATTTAGTGAACAGTGAATATATTTTTACTGAGGAGGAGGACAGGCAGAGAGATGGAGTAGATGGAGAAGAGGGGTAGTATATTAGTTATCTCTACATAACCAAAGAGCTGAAATATAGCAGCCTAATACCCAAACTGTTAGCTCAAGAATCTTTGGTGAGCTGATCTGGACTGGGCTAGACTGACATTGTGTTGGCTGGACCCATTCCTGCTTGGCTGATTGGTCAATGAAGACCATTTGTGACTGGCAGTCAATCATCTATCCGCTAGAGGAAGGAAGTGATTGGGCCACATATCTGTCATTTTCTAATACAGTAGCTTTGGATGGTCGCATGGTGATGGCAGATTTCAAAGACAGAGAGGTAGGCAAGACATCTTGAGTTCAGATAGTGCACAGTGTCATTTCTGGTGCATTCTATTGCCCAAAGCAAGTCACAAGGTGGTGGAAATAGATGTCACCTCTTACTGGGAGGAGCTGCAGAGAATTATGGCCACTTTTGCAGTCTTACAGATGACAAGAAATAAAAGAGATGAATTGGAAAAAAAATAAGAGGACAGCAAAGTAACAACAAACTGCTAGACATATTTTTACTCCTAAAACACAGAAATAATTGAAGTCAGAATAAAAAGCACCTTCTGGGAGACTATTGACAATTAGATTTTTTATGATGAATATAAATTTTTTTGAAAGAACCATTTAAAGCATTTCCTATTTCATTTGAGCTTTGCTTATAAAAGCATGTCACACATGGGAATTAGCTTTGATTTTTAAAAAAATGATCTATATAGTTCTAGATTATTGACACCTTTTTGAAAAGAAACAACAAAAGAGGAATTGAGCAATTTTTCTAATATACATTAAGAGACAAAGAACAAAATAAATGTGTTAACACTTACCGCAATTTATCGGAGCAACAGGACACCTTTTAAGAGGTGGATTTTTCTCTTTATTTCTTTTTCTATGGCACGTTTGTGAAATTATAGCAGATTTTATTTGCACAAAGTTAAAACCCATCTAACTCATGAATTCTCTGGTGTGACTGTTTAGTGGAGAGGGTAAACTTGCTGAGAAAGCAGGTACAGGTACGAAGAATTTTTATTTTAATTCTTTGACTGTGACAGATGGCTATAAATCTCAACATAAACACGTTATTGATGGTTTGAGGACATTTAGGTATTGGGTCCTCTGTGCTCTACTCCTTCCCACTTTTTTCCTGATCAGAATTCTGATTTTTATCACTCATTTCCTTCAAAGGACATTAAAACTGATCCAACTAGCAATGGAAATACACATGACATGACAGCAGGAACACACACACACACAACTGCAGGTGTTATCTTGCTGGGTTCTGTCCTTATACATGACGAGTTATATTTCTGGTTATGGACCTACTTGATCCTGCCTTTGCTGGTTCTTTAATCCTTCTGGTCTCTTTTATCTTTTGGTTTTCTTGCTTCTATCCATAAACACATATAATTAAGGTACGCTAGAGACGTAAGAGAAGACAATCCCTTCCTCTTAAATCAGTCTATGGCTTAGGCATCAAACATGCAAAATTCAAGAAGCCATACAGAAGTCACTATGGTGTTTATTATTTGCCCTTTACCTATGACTTCCATTGCATTTCTCTGTCTCCTGCACTAGGTTATGAACTTCTCAAAGGACAAAGTACACATGTGTTTTGCCTACCGTAGTGTCTAGCATATAGAAGATAGCATTGAGTGTTTAATTAATTCCAAATTGACTTCATTTATGTCAAAAATATCTCTTGTTACCATGACTACAAGGTCAACTTGTTACTTCTTTATCAAGCTGTAGTATATTTGCGTATCAACTGCTATTACCATCCAGTTAAACAAAATTGACATTGAATTTTTGACGGTGGCACATTTTATTAACTACATGAAGGAATAAAGAAACATTTTCTATGTATGAATCTCACTTTAGACTCTTCATCATTATGTAATATTTTCGTCAACTGTTGCATTTGGATCTATATTTACATGACCTCATATCTGCATTAGGGGCTGGATTTTATAATCTGTCATTAAAAGAATAGACATTAACTATTTTTATTTACCTCTTAATTTTAAGTAACATACACATAGAAGTACTTAAATAACAAAAATCTGCACTTCTTCGAAACTTATCACACATGAACACCAAAGAATCATAACCAGGTCAAAATAGAAACCTATTGGCCCCGTCTGCTCTCTCTTTCAACCCCTGGTCTCTGCCTTGCTTCTAGTAAACCACTATCTCAATACATTATGATCACTTTCTTGCTTTTCCTTGCATATTAACATCTTCATATGTAGCTGGAAATATATAAATCTAAGATTCATTAGATTTATTCACACAGGTTTCTTTTTTACTGTTCTTTATACATTTTACAACTTCCATCCATATTACATCATCTTTCTTAAAATGCATATTTCTAGCATTTCTAAGATATTATGAAGCTGCTTTAAGCTTCCAATTATTCAGTGGGAAATTAATGGAAGTCCATGTATTTTTAAGATTTTCTCTTTGGTTTTCAGGAGTTTTATGGTTTTTTGCTTATGCTTACTTAACTGAATGGGTTCATTTTGTCCATTGTTAAAGTTATTTTTCTCTTAATAGATCTTTTCCAATCACAGAATTCTAGAATACAATATTTTCTTCCAAAGTTTAGCGTTCATTATTCCACTTGTTTTCATCAAACCTGTCTCTTTCCTTATGGATTCACCTACTTGGGAGCTTCTGTCATCCATCTTCTCCAACTAAACGCAATTCATTCTTGCTCATGGTCTACTTGGAACCCAATACCTCAGCATCCTTGCAGTGCTCGAATGCGCAGTCATAGCTCTGTGCATTAGAGAGATCCCAGTGCAGCAGTTAATTATCTAATAGCATAGTAATTAAGAACAAAGTTTCTGGTTAAAGCCTCCTTGGCTCCTCCTCTTAGTAGCTATGTGGACTTGGGTAAGTTACATGTTTAGTTGAACTGTTTCCCTCAAAAAATGTGTTGAATTTCTAACCTCCTATTCTTCAGAGTGTGACTCTATTTTGAAATAGGGTCCTTGCAGATACAATTAGTTAAGATGAATAAGGTGGACCCTTAATCCAATTATGACTGATATCCTTATTAGAAGATAGAATCACACAGGGAGAAAGGCATGTGATGACATAGCAGAGATTCAGGTGATGGATCTGCAAGGCAAGATGCTGCCAGAATTGATGGCCACTATCAGAGGCTAGAAAGAGGCAAGGAAGGATTTCCCCCAACAGGTTTCAGAGAAAGTGTGGTTTTGCGAACACCTGGATTCAGGATTTGTAGATCCTAGAACTGTGAAAAATGAAATCTATTGTTTTAAACTATCCAGTTTGTGGTACCTTGTTATGGCAGCCTGGGATACAAATTCATTATATAACCTCTTTTTGCTTAGTTTTCTCATCTGTAAAACAGAGATAATAATAGCATACATACCTGTCTGTATGATAGACTTATAGTGAACATTAACATGTAATAAGCACTAGAATGTTGGCTGGCTTCTAATAAGTGCTATGTAATTTCCCTGTATAATTATTCTATCAGATAAAATTTCTCCTTGAAGCCAAGGTCAAGATACGTGTTTCTCATGAATCTTCCAACATTCCTAGTAGAGGGCTAAGTGTACAACATAAATACATAAATATACATTCAGTCATTTCCCCTCTGATTGTATTATTATTTCTCAAGTTCCTTTTTTTTTTTTTTTTACTTGTACAGTTTCAGTGTCACAAGTTTCAGGTCTTTATGAATTATATTTCTGTATCTTGGTTTATAATTGTGACATTCCCCCTGTGCTTTGATTGCTTTATATTCTCCTTTGTCTCGAACATATTCCTACCACTTCTCACCCTTGTGCTTATGTCAAATTCCTCATTAACTTGTGATTCCTGAGCATTGATTTGATTGTAGAAACAAACAAACAAAAAGACACTAAAATGAGCAGCTTCCAGATGGCTGTGGAATTTAAAATATAAAATGCGAGTTACACTCAGCTCTGCTACGGACCTGCTAAGTGGCCTCAGACATTTCATACAACATCGTGAAACCTAAATTTCCCTATCTGTACATTGAGGAGACTGGATTATACACTTTCCAACATTTTATCAGTTTTAGTTTCTATGATTAAGTTATTCTGTGTCCTCCGAGTTCAACCATGACAATGAAATGCTGGTTTCTTACTCATCCGTTACGGCTCAGCACATGCAGGAGACAGCAGGTATCAAACATAGCGTTTGTCCATTAACTGATATGGGGAGATGCATTTGACTGTTCATTGAGATAGACTGATGTGCATTATTGTTGCTCTAGAAAAATTTGGCCTTTCCAGTAGAATTACCTGCACAAGCACAGTAACAGATGTTTCCAAACACATGCTGCATGCAGGCACAGCCACTTGGTGTATCTCAGATTTCAAAGAGCCTATTGTTCTGAAAGGTATTCACATTCATGGTGGAATAATTGAAGGAAGAAAGTACCTTTACACTGGGATGCATCATTTTTACCTTTTAAATCAAAACACACACACACACACACAAAAAATCAAAACACTGTGAAATGTGTCTTTTGCTTATTTGGAAAATCAATAATGATTTTTTTAAAGATTAAGGTAACATTTCAAGCTGTAGTCAAATTCTTGGGAGAAGTTAGATACTTCTTTATTTCCTAATTTATTTCCTCATTACCACATATTACCTGATAACTCTTTGGCTTCTACATCCGACATTTGACTAAAAACCCACTCTGAGGTCATCGATCACCAAACCAAAGGTCTTGTTACATTCTCCATCCTTTGGCCTCTTTTGCCCTTGAAACTGTGAACTGTTTCTCCCTTGCTTCTTTTATTCTCTACTAAGTTTCTTGGTATATTTTTTTTAAGATTTTCTTGCTACTCTACATTTGATCTTTCTTTCTTTTACTTTGTAAAGGAAGATATTCCTCAAAATATTTGTTTGTTTCTTTATATTTCTTTGTCCCAGTCTCACTTGAGCTGCAAGTCTCTGAGTTTCTTCAGCTTTCTTTGTAAGCTTTGGTTTCAACTTCCTTAACCTTTCTGCCCAGTGTTCTCTATGGTATCTAGAATTTGTCATGTTTGCCTTAATAATGTAAAAAGGATTCTCAGTTTTATAGCTGAGAGTAGTTCCTACAGTTCTAGTAATAAAGTCCAATGCTCTATCAGCTAATTTGGTAACCATATATCCAATATTTGGGTCAGAATTTCTGACTCGATATTTCAAAAATGTTTATTTTCTCTACATTTCTTACATAATGAAATAAAATGTAATACAAGTTTGTTTTATAAGCTGTGCTTTGATTTTCCTCTCCTAACTACATTTTCTTAAAAATAATATAGCATACTCGGGGATCCCTGGGTGGCTCAGTGGTTTAGTGCCTGCCTTCCACCCAGAGCCTGATCCTGGAGTCCCAGGTTCAAGTCCCACATCGGGCTCCCTGCCTGGGGTCTGCTCTCCCTCTGCTTGTGTCTCTGCCTCTCTCTCTCTCTCTCTCTCTGTCTCTCATGAATAAAAAAAATAAAATATTAAAAAAATATAATATAGCATACAACATATCGTAATGACCAAAGCTATATTGGAAGAATGAGAATGGACAGAAAAAAAGAATATTTTCTTTTTTTTCTTTTTTCTTTTTTAGAAAAAATAATATTTTCAAGTTGTTTGCACTCTCTGGGTGAGTAGACATTTGTGCAAATAGTTCTACTTGCTAGCTTCATCTAATTCTGTACCTCAATTATTGCCTTATGTTAGAATGATGAGCCTGAAGTAGCTAATAAAGATTACAAGTTGGGATGCCTGGGTGGCTCAGTGGTTGAGCACCTACCTTTGGCTCAGAGTATGATCTTGGGATCCAGGATCAAGTCCCATATCAGGCTCCTTGCAGGGAGCCTGCTTCTCCCTCCTCCTGTGTCTCTGCCTCTCTCTGTTGTCTCTCATGAATAAATTAAATAAATCTTTAAAAAAAATTACAAATTGCTTACTGTATTCTTTATTAAGCCAAGGAGGGCAGCCTGGGTGGCTCAGCAGTTTAGTGCCTGCCTTCAGCCCAGGGCCTGATCCTGGAGACCCGGGATCGAGTCCCACATCAGGCTCCCTGCATGGAGCCTGCTTCTCCCTCTGCCTGTGTCTCTGCCTCTCTCTCTCTCTCTGTGTCTCATGAATAAATAAAATCTTAAAAAAAAATAATAAGTCAAGGATATGTGTAATTCATTTTCAAAATATTTTCATCAATGAATTTCAAATAAAATGGGCTCCATTTTTAACTTCCCATTTGTAACTGTATTTATTGTTCTATGGCTACCTCATTAGTGCCAAAAGCCAGATAAACTAATAATGACAGTATTGTGGGGAGTCAAACCCAGTAGTTTTGAGTACTGTGGTCCTGCAATTCCCTCAGGGTAGGTGAGGACAGGGGGGGAATCCTCCTGCAGTTCCCTCGGTGTTTTCAGTGAAGAGTGTTAAAGCATCTGGCACATGGTATTTTGTATTCAGTCAGCTCCTCCTAGTAAAGTGTGTTCCCCAGGAGTAAATTAGGCAATTAGCAGAATCATTAACTATTTCAAGCCAACAAAGTATCACTTAGTGCACTAAAGTAATAATGAACAAATTAGTAATCATGCAGTGAGTACTCAAGGAGTAAAGCCGCTCACTTTGGAGAGCCCACTGACTCATCTGTCCACTGAAAGGGCAAGGAAAAAGGGGTTTGCGATGGGACTGACTAGATTCTCTGGAGGCAAAGAACTAACACATTGACAATCACTCACATACTCCACCAATACTGTATTACAGAAAATTCAGACTTCAGGTTTTATAAGATTGTCTTCACTGCTATCATATGGTACTCAATCAAGGTGCACGTGTTTAGAGAAAGTGAGGCTCTAATCTATTCTGCACCTATGAAAATAACTGGCTATGCCCATTGTTGACAACATCTTGATCACAGGAGTCTATTTATCAATCTATAATCAGAAGTTCTAAGTTTAAGAACAGACTGTTTTAGAGTCATGACACATCGAGGATGTCTCAAAAATCTTTGAATTGAGCCAACAAGACTACTTTCAAAGTACTGTAGTACTTGTAAAAAGAATTAGGACAATATTTGGCCTATGATACAAGCTGAAGAAGCATTTTTTGTATACGAATAATTGTATATTTGTATTTGTATATTTGTATTAATTATTTGTATCTTACATCATCATTTCATATCTGTGATCTACAGTGTAAATTAAATACTATTTACTCTGCCCGCCATATAGTATCATTGAAACCAACAAGGAGATTGAGAGTATGAAAGCACTTTATGCAAATTTAGTAATTACACATCTGAATGCTTCTACATGCCAAATATACTATACAGGTTAGTGTATTATTGTTATCATAAGCTAATTACCTATATGAAATTTAGCATAATTTGTAGGATATACTAAATTCTCAATAAATGGTGGCTATTATTACTAGAATGGCATATCGCTGTTATTAATAATACTCATGTTCTAGATATATTGTTTCTATTTTTTCTAATACCCAAACTTGGGTTGTGATCTATAAACATAATGTAAAGATTAATTTGAAGTCACAAATGACTAGTTATCTTTTAAACTGCAGACATTTTTTTCATTTTATTAAATACTACTTTTTCAATAATCATTTTGAAAATAACTTCTTTTATTTTCTGTCATGTAGATTCCTAAATCTGTCATGTAGATTCCTAATTTATTTACTTGTGATGTTATGTTATTTATTTATTTAGTTATTACTGTATAGTTTTCTCTTCCTTCAAGTGGAAGAAAGGGAGCTTTTAAAAAGTCACGTTTCTGGTTAGACGAAACTAGAAAGAATTGTATTCTCTTAACAATAACTTGGGAAATTTCATCACAGTTTGGTATTGTATGACATGCTGTCTCTTAATGTGGTATAAAATTATTAATAGTCAAAGCATCTTAAGTAATATTTGTGGAATTTGAAAAAGAATAAGCCATTTAGAAACAGACTATGTCACTTCGATTTGGAAAAACATTAGCATAGCCCTCAGATGCATACAGCTGAATCAACATGCTTTATCTGCTTAGCTATAATTACATTTAATGGATGGAACCACTTGTTAATGAAATGCAAAGATCATTTGATACTAAAATATCCAAGGCCTAGTGCATGTAGTATTTCAATTTTTGTTGAGGCCAACCAGGCATCCCAGTCAGCCAGTCTATCTTCCTTCCTGCTTTCCTTCCTTCTTTCTTTGCTTCCTTCCTTTATTTCTTTCAGTAGGCTTCTGGAATGTAAGCAGAAATTGCACAATAGGATACAAACTTCATTTTCTGCTTTTTTTAAAAGATTATTTATTCATGAGACTGAGAGAGAGAGAGAGAGAGAGATAGGCAGAGGGAGAAGCAGGCTCCATGCAAGGAGCCCGAGATGGGACTCAACCCTGGGACTCCAGGATCACGCCCCAGGCTGAAGGCAGCACTAAACCGCTGAGCCACCCGGGCTGCCCATGTTGTTGTTTTTACTAGAAGGAAACAGCTATAATTTTGAAAATCTTTTGTCTTGTGGAAAGTAACAAATAAAAGTAATTTATTACGGTTTATAATGCCCTAAAAAATCTCCAAAATATATTTTCTACCTTCTTATAGTTTATAATCTAAAATAGACAGTGTAGATATAAACATATCACTGGATGATGCATGGAGAGAATAGTAATGTTTCTTTAAAATAGTATAGAGATTAATAGGCATTCCTCACTGCTTTGTTTTTATGACAAACACCAACCGGAGGCTGGTGTTATCTCTGAATCTACCCTGGATTATCTGACCATGATCAAATCCTTAAATCCCTTGAGGACTCAAAGTATTTGTTAACAATGTGAAGTAATTATACCTGTCCTACTTACTGCATAATTATATTTTATGAGTATCAGCTGAGGATGAATGTAAATGTTTTAAAAATATGATGTGATATGACATGATAGGGGTGCCTGGGTGGCTCAGCAGTTAAGCAGCCGACTCTTGATTTCAGCTCAGATCATGATCTCAGGGTCATGAGATCGAGGCCCATGTGGCTCAAGAGAGAGTCTGCTTGAGATTCTTTTTCTCCCTGTCCCACTGCCCTTCCTCCCTGCTTGCTCTCTCTCTCTCTCTCTCAAATAAATAAATAAAATCTTTAAAAAAATGATATGATATTGAAATAAATATAATTATTTATGTTTTCTCTGTGCCTTCTTTTTTTTCTTTCTTTTTTTTTTTTCCTATTCTTTTTTTAGAGAGGGGGCTGGCAGAGGGAGAGAGAGAGACAGAATCTTAAGCAGGCTTCAGCAGGAGCCTGATGTGGGGGCTTGATGCAAGGCTGGGTTTCACAACTCTGAGATCATGACCTGCGTCAAAATCAAGATCAGACACTTAACCAACTGAGCCACCCTGGTGCCCCTTATCTGTGCCTCTTTAATGCAACTACAAGTTCTCCCAGGCTAGAACCACATATTTGAATTAAATATAACAAATTTCTCAAAATGCCTATTATTATCTAAGGTACATGTATGTGCTAAATAAATAATTGCTGAATACAGGTAGTAACACAAAAGAAATGCCAAATGTGCAAGTGTCTAAAGCCATTCCAATGCAATATTTCTAAAAAATGCAAATATATATATATATGAACCTACCAACTACAAAACGAAACTCAAATTATTTAGTGTGACATTCAAGGATCATCCCAAATGCTAAACTGTTCTTCTAATTTCATTTTCTACCACTTTACTTTTCCACGTACCTAATTCCTAACATGTTTGGATATCTTAGGGTTTCATGGCTTTGTTCATGCTCAATCCACTACATCCTCCATAGGAATGTTCTTACCTACTAGGAACAAACAAACTAAAGATCCCCAGGTCTAAGTCCAATTCAAATGTCATCTTCAATGGGAATTACTCACCTTTCCTTTCTATTCATTCTCCATTTCCATTCAACTATTCATCCATTTCATCATTCAATAAGTGAGCTACTAGTCACTAGGAAAGGAAAAATGTATCTGAGCATATGTGAAGATCAACTGTCATGTAGACATCGAACCTTCCAAGTTACTCTAAGCAGCAGTTGTAATAATTATTACAGAACTACATTATACAGACCGTACTTTTTTCATACCTCCTAAATCAGCCTCCTGCTGTTTTTCTTGCAACTGCCTCCTACCTAATCCCAAGGCCAATGTCACAAGTTTAGCTTTTTTTAAAAATTATAGATAATATTTACTTTTGAAACAAAGGATTTGCCATTTTTTTTTCAAAAATCACTTTTAAAAACTACTAGAATAATCATTTTTAAAAACGACTAGAATAATTCACATTGCCAGAATAAAGAAAGCCTTAGTGGCCTTTGTGTGCTCTTCGTTTTTCAAATTTCATGATCCCAGGACTCCAGGATCATGCCCTGAGCCAATGGCAGGTGCTAAACTGCTGAGCCACCCAGGGATCCCCTAGTTTTGACTTTTCATTCTCAAAGAATTTAAACCACAAAACAAAATATGAAATGAACCATGGAGGTACTACCTGTTGCCTTCTATAATTACAGTATATTGTAATTCTACTAATTCTTGTTTTTATGACTTGTTGCAATGTCTTCCCCCTGCCTCTCTTTCTCAGAAAGACTGGAATTCAAGTACAGACCCATTATTTTTTGCAAGGGAACTATAGAAATGATTTTTTAGAAAAGGCAACAGGACAACAAAGGTGTGCTTTTCCCATTAAATTCTGTGCTCTGTCAATATCATTTTGTCTTCTGGTTTTCCTTTCAACTCATTGGCCAAATTGAGGGGAAATATTCTCAATCCAATATTGTTTTTGTGTTTCCTTAGCCCTGAAATAACAGGGATAAAAATGCTTAGATCACGAACAGATACAGCCAGAGCTGAGAGGGGACTGAAAATGTCTCTCTTTTATTTTCAATGTAGACATTGCATTTGAGGTTTCGTGTATAGGAAATAGAGATGATTTTTTCTTTCTCATTTTGATAGAGCAAATACCAAAGTGTGGGCAAAGAAGGAGTGTATTGGTCTGCCACTGATCATTTCCACCACATAGGTGTGAATCTGGGATCACCTTTCCCTGTCTACTTTAGTCATGTTCCTTCAAATCTTACAGCTTTCTTTTGCTAAAAGAAAGAAAGAAAAAAAAAAAAAAAGATACCCATGAAATGCCTAATCCATTCCAGGAGCTTAGCAGCCTTATTTGTAATGTTTTTGCACATGTATGTCAGAAAGTTATACTAGGGTGCTAGTGGTTGCAAAGGAACCAAAAACATCACCTAACTCTGGAAATTACAAGTGAAAAAAGATAAGTTGGTATTGTTGCCTTCTAGTTTCACCCCTTTCAGTCCCAAGCCATCCAAGATTTAACAGTTTCGGGTGGGTGGGGTGACTACACGTGTGGGTAGAGGTGTGGGGGATGTAGGTAGAATGAAGTACTGGGCAAGTACGAAGTACTGGGCAACCCTCTTCAAAATAAAGAAGAGGGTAGAACTCTTGCAAGAGCAGAGATTTTAGGTCAAAAATAATGTATGTTAGGGAAAATGATTTAACTGGTATTCATATATCCATAATGCAGGGGTAGTATGGAAAATGTCAATAATACACCTTACAGCTTACAGTTATGCTTACTAGAAATTTTTGAGCATATACTTAAAGCTAAATGGTAGTAATAAAAGAAATTAAATAAAAAAACAAGAGAAAAAGTAAAGAGCCAGGGTCCCTTTCATGCAGTAATACTATGCTGCTGATTCTTCTGTAAGTGTTTTTTTCTATGTCCATCTCTTTTGCTGCATGTTTTAAAAAATGCTTAAAGATGTAAGGGAACTGGTACTTGTACTTTCTCTGGTTTGTGACTTCTTGAAGATGGAAATATTGTCTAGATGGCTCCTGTTGTTTCTGGGACTTCCATAGGAACAACTAAACAACTGTTAATATATGTAAATTATAAATGAAATCTGAAAAACGAGGAGCACACAAAGGCCACTAAGGCTTTCTTTATTCTGGCAATGTGAATTATTCTAGTCGTTTTTAAAAGTGATTATTCTAGTAGTTTTTAAAAGTGATTTTGAAAAAAAGTGATTTTTGCAATGACAAATCCTTTGTTTCAAAAATAAATATTATTTATATTTTTTTTTAACAAGCATTGCATATGTAACATAGCAAATAAAAGAGCAAGCATTCACTGCCCTGCCCCCTCTCCCTCCAGCCCTTTCCTTACTCCCGGAGACATTAAAATGCCATCGTTAAATCTTGGAACTTTGTTGGACACCATTTGATAACCACTGTAGCATGGCCCAGGTCAACCATTTTCTACCTAGAATCTCTATAAAACATGTATAGTCTTTGCTGCTATAGTTGTTCTGTCACTTACCCTTATGTGACTTGGGAAATGAGATTCTTCTGAGGCTTCAAGTTTTAGAATTTGAAGAATAAGGATATCAACAAATCCCACCACTCATTTCCCATCTGAATCTGAGATTGAAATAGATGTGCAGATAGACATCAAAAAGCCCTTATATTACTAATAAAGTTGTTTGTGGGACAAAGTTTGGATGCAAGCAAATGGTGACTGTGATCCCTATGCCCTCCCACCACTTGTAATTGTTGGATTAGACCAAGTGGTCATAGGTAAAACTGGACACTGCAAGCCTACAGTTTAGGGACAGAGCTCTCAATGAGAATTGACTTGGCGGCCAAGAGAGATAATGAGACTATACACCCTATCTGTAGGCAGCCAGACTCCAAAGGAGGGACGAGAGAAAAAAGCTGAAACAGGCATGTCCAATTCTTTCTTCAAAATTTAACAAATGAAATTATTTTCATGGAGGTGAGGTGGTGACACGGTGAAGAAATACCCAGGAATTACTCCAACATGGGTATCTCAACATCAAACATGGGAGTAGGTAGTAAATGTGCCCAAACATCCCTCATCTGAAATTTGGGTCAAATTATACACCCCTGAGAGTTTTATACAACTGAGATAATATTTTTAAAGCACTTACATGATATAGGATAGTTAGCATGTTCTTTATTATTATCTTAATTATTATCATTGCTCAAAGATTCACTTTATTAATTTACTTCACGTCTGTTGCTAGTTAATGAGAGAGTCATCTCCCCAACAAGATTGCCAAGCACATTACAACCACCAGACAGTTAATTTGACTATATGGATAATTGCTTTTACGTGCATGGTGACAATGTGATTATAACTTTAAATGTTTAAGATTACGGATTCACTTTGAAGATGACTACCACAGAAAAGAAGAAAGAAGGGAAGAAATAAAGGAGAAAAGGAGAGAAGAAAGGGGGAAAAAAGCAATTATACTTCATGTACTATTAATTATATATCTTGGTTAAGAGATTTAGGCCACCAGGTACCAATGTAAAGCATGCTTCCCTAAAATCAAGATAGGTACCATTAATCAATTTCTTTTCTTAATTCAGTATGTTTTAGAAGGTCTATTCTTACCAATTTCCTAACATCATGTTAGATTTCAAACACACTTAAAAAAATTTGTAAAGAGAACCTTTCAAGTATAATTTGATAAAATTCTCACTGATCCTTAGTATTAGTAATTATCACCTAATATGAAGATGACCTTATTTGCATATTTAATCAAAACCTATTTTTAATCTTGGTCTGATGCATCCAGAAAGATTATCAGTTCCAAGACTTTAGGATCTCTTGATACTGCAAGATCTTACAGCTTTTTTGTTTATCAGCAATACAACTGAAGGTTAAGAAGCCATTATCTGCATGCTATGAACATAAGTGCAGGCTAACCTAACCTCCTTCCTTGCATTATCATTATCCATTCCACATAGGAACAGAGCGAAAGGGAGCAATCTTGCAGCAGTGTCCTGTCACAGGAGCAGGAAAACGTCATGCTTTATGGTGTCAAAGCCCCAAATTAAACTTAACCCTAACTGTTTATGACAGAAGAGAAATCAGACCCTGTTATTCGGAAAGATGTGGCTTTTACTTCCTAGTGGTTATTTTTCACAATTGTAGCTTAAAGCTAATCATTTTTAACACCTGCTTAGTTTTAGTAACTAACAATAATTGACTAGAAACTCTGGCATATTTATTTATCACAGTTTTCTATTCCAGTCCACATTATCCATATTATTAATGTGAACTTCCAGAGTTGTTATGGCCTACGAAACTAAACTGCTTCATTAAAAAAAAAAAAAAATCATTGCATCAAGTTTTTGCCAGTAGTAGTAAATATACTATTTTTTTTCATTATAGAGAGATGATAACTGACAAAATATATTTCTTTTGAGTTTTCTTTCTCAAACATGTTGTGATATCAGAAAAGGAGGCCTTGCTGAAATGTATGGTTTGTGGAAAAGAAAGAACATATGCCTCAGAACATGCATATAGTATAGGTAGGCTATGGGGATCAGATTTTTCTGAACTTGTTCTCTTGCAGCTTCTTTGCTGAGATTCCTGGAGAATAGCCAACATTGAATCAATTCTGAAATGCTCTGCTAGCCCATCTGGAAGAACACGTTTGTTTCCCAAACAGCCAAAGAGCTCTGCAAGGTAAAGCCTGTCTTCCTGTAGTGGTGAAGATTTCCCTAAGGTGAAGTCTGCAGAAGGCAACACAGATGTTGCTATAGTGGCATATCAGAACAATGGGAAGACACAAGGCTAGAAGTAACGGACCGCTATATGAGCATATTGGAGTCTGGGGAAGTCAAACAGTGTGTTGTGTAGCATCTCTCCAAACACCCTGATTTCGGGTTACAGAGGCCAAGAGAATGAGAAAGTCCAACACATATACACTGATAGGGGCTGGCTATTTAATGAGATACGTCAGTATTCAGAGAGTGTGGAGCATAGGATTTTAGCATAGAAAAGAAACTTGGAGATTATTTAACCCAAATTTCTCACTTTATAGGTGAGAAAATGGTGGCTAAGACTGAAAACATGGATTGCCTAATTTTTCACGACTGGAGGAAGGAATACTTGGATCCATCATGAAAATTTGGAAGCATCCTAAATGTCCATCAATAAGAGATGAATAAATAAAATTGTACTATCCCAACAACTCCCTTCATGGGAATATGATGCTTGGATTGGCATAAATATGCTCCTGAAACTGAAAACGGAAACCCACTCAGACCCATTCTATGACTTGAAAATGTGGAGGAAATGGATTTCCCACTTGTTCCTCAATTTGGAGCAATTGCATGGAGAAGGGGAAATGGAAGCTAGAAAGGTAAACTAGTGCTTATGATAAATAACAAGATTCTGTTCTAGAAGTTTAGCCACTTCATCACTTGGCAGAACAACGCCACTTGCCAGAATAGTGGCTCTGGTATCATTTTCAGGATGAAAGAACCCCTTACACAAGTGTTCTATCCTATCAAGTTAGCAAATTATCTAGTACAGAAAGGCAATACAGTCCTTTTAGTAGCCCAACTTTTTCCTCTCTGTTATACTCTGGGTGATTCTGAAAAAAAAAAAAATACCTTAATCCTAAAAATAATGCCTCCAATGAACTTTTACTGAGCACACACTATGTGCTAATTTATATAGACTATTTCATTCGATTCTCTCAAAACACTAAGTTAAAACTATTATCCTTATTCCATTTCATAGATTTGCAAACAGACTCAGAGAGGTTAAGTGGTCCCAGGTCACACAACTAGGAAATGGTACAATTTGGAATCAAATAAAGGCAGTAAGACTTCAGAGTCTTTGGTCTCATCCAAATTCTACTTACTCAAAGAAAAATAATGATTTCCATTTTACTTATCATTTTATGAAAGATTTGGTTAGTTAGTGTGCCTGTTTGATTCCTGGAACAAACATTCAGGTAATTCCTACCTTTATTCCTCCTAGATGTTTGGGGGATGGCTTTACTCTCTGGAGAGCAATGGTCTTCTTTGAACTATAAATGAAGCGCTAGCTCACGTCACATTTCACTCACTGTGCTATTCCTAGGCCACACCCTAGGGTTGTTTTGAGCAGTACATTCTACCTTTCAGCCTAAATCAGGACTGTGTTGATTCTGCATTCAGGTGAGTAGGTGGATTTTTTCACCTCAGTTGCAAGCATCTGAACATTGTCATTAGATAATTCAAACCTTCTTATCCCAGAGATGCATCACATTCCTGCTTATGCTCTTTTTTCCTTTCAGGGAAAAATTAGAGACATGATTGCTTGTCACAATTAGAGGATGCTCATACAGGCAGGTGACATTATGACTGCGGAATATAATATCTTGAAGAGACCTAAAATAGCATCTAATTCAAAGAATGTCACCCACAGGAATAGGGCATATGCCAGTGAAGGGATACCAGACTCACTTGAGCATTCTTTTTAAAAATATACATCCCACCCCATCTCCCAACACACACAGTCTGCTGTTATCCCTAGGACCATATTGTCTCTTGCAACTGTACATTGAAACTCACCCAAAATTCACTGACTAAATGAGCCATCATTATAGAGATAATGTGGCATAAACTATAAGTGTGGTACTGCAAGGCAGGGAGTACTATGTCAGCCAGAGTCTAGGAAGAAAATGGAGCATATGCATGACAGGCATAATAATAGAGAGGATTTAATAAAGGGGATTTGTTTACGAAGGTATTAGAAAAACTGAAAGCTAAAGTTGAGAAGCTGAGGTTACCTGGTAATTAGCACCGGCAGGAGCCAGTGTCTTTCTTAGGGTTGGAGGGAAACACTGAGTCACATCCTGTGATTGGAATCACCTGGAGGGAACTAGAAACATGAAGAGAGAAACTGCTGTAGGGAAGAAATTCTCTGAGATGCTCCTTCCTGCCTTCCAATCTCTTGCGTCTCTCCCATGGGCTGACTCTATGCAGAAACTAGTTTTCAAGGAAGCCTAGAAATGTTAGCTTGTGGGGCACAGTTCTCCACAATAAGGAACAAGAAGCAGGGCATATAGTTGAGGAGTATCTCTAGAAAGGTAAGACCGTTCAACTTCCCTGAATAACAAACTTCATACTTTCACTTTCATAGTCAGAAAGCTATTCCTGTTACTTAAAATTTAATGCCTTTTTATATTCAGATAATTCATATATAGTGTTCACAGGTGGCAAAAGATTCCAAACAGTGGGGAAGAATGAGATGAAATGCCATGAGGAAGGAACATGCCCAGTTTTTAGTAAAGCCTAGAAGGCTTATTTAATACTACTTTTAAATAGTATCTTGAGTTCCTCTTGTGCATGGACTCATGTTCTCTTAGCAAATCTTTTCTATCAGCCATTTCTGTGACAGCTGTCTTCAGGTACATATTACTGGGCAGCACCTCACCTCAAAAGTAGGCTTCTCACCTCCTGGGATTTGTCCTCAATGTGGAAACCTGAAGTAATTCTGATCATTCACCGCCTGCACAACCTAAATGTGCCAGGAAGGTAATCGCCCCTTGGATAAGCCTAGACTGGTGAGGAGAAGCAACCAGAAGAAAATTGTTTTCTTCTTCCACCCTGAAGATAAACCATTTTGAGGCACATTTTAGATGGCTCCTGAAAAGATCCAGCAGGATTGCTGTTCATGGCAACCAATTTGAAAATGCCCTCTTGCATTGGTTTTCCTTCCTCCTCCAAGATAAATTTAAGTCCCTGTCTCAGTCTGCACCTTCCTGGAGAAAGCTAAGATAAATAGAAAATGTAATTTTTATTTTCATATTATATTTTATGTTATTTTCATTTTACATTTTTATTATTTTCTTAGCAAAAGTTGCATATATATCATCATTTGTACTTCTCAAAGGAATTAAAGGCTATATCTAGTATTTAGAAGTCATAAAGTAGACAAGGTGATTAATATTTTCTTTATTTTATAGGAAAAGAAGCTAATATACAGAAGGGTTAAGTAATTTGCTCAAATATTTCTCCACTGAGGGCCCACAGAATGAAATCAAATTTCTGTCTGCTCATCTAGGACTGGTTCTTATGCAGCTGTAACCAATCAACTATATATCTTTTCTCTTGAGTTAATGTTGATGGCACTTGACTAAGTGCAGCTTTAAATGATAGAGTGGAATAACCAAGGCCTTTAGAGAAACTGGAGTGATACGCTAATTATTCTGGCACGCAGCCATTATCAGTGATCCAATCTTCTATTAGTAAAGGTCATAAGGAGAGAAAAGATTTGCAAAAAAGAGTAATAGAATTCCAAGCCCAAAGATAGTCTTCAAGACCATATTGAATGGGAAACAGAACCAGATAGGTCATCGGTTATTTCAGTCTCATCGATATGAGATGTTTATATTGGAAATTTTCTCTGTTATTTGAAAACTAATTGCCTTCGTCTCGTGGCCTTTGTAAGTCAGACTTTGAGAAAATAATTTTTTTTGTAGAAGAGAAAGTACTGAGATCCTGAGAAGCTGGCCAAATAAAACCTCCCAAATATTTGATTATTTGCCAAGAGAAATGTTAAATCACCAGAATGTTTTCTGAATAAAAGTAAAAAAGGTAACTTAACATAATATGTCTAATATATTAACTATCTCGGAACAGAACTTTTCTCTGTCTTCTTGCATTCTCCATGATACTGAATTTAGCCTCATTTCTCTTCTCTCCCCATACAGGTCTATCTCCTCCATCTTGGAATCCACTTATGATTTGTTTAGAATACCTTGACCACATCCTCATAGACTAATATTTCACAAGA
Source organism: Canis aureus (assembly GCF_053574225.1). Lineage (NCBI taxonomy): Eukaryota > Metazoa > Chordata > Mammalia > Carnivora > Canidae > Canis > Canis aureus. The sequence continues at coordinate 55,649,362 of NC_135621.1, forward strand.
GTTTCCTATGCTTTGAAATATAAATTATTACAATGTATCCTTGCTTTCTGGGATATCAAATATGTATATTTACTCTTTAACATTGCATGCTGTGCATTGGAGAAATGGAGGCTAGGGACCAACATTTCATTACAACAGACATCATTCTTGAATGCAGTGTTGACTTCCTTTCTGAATGTTGCTCTCCACTTCCATTGTGCAAACTGAAATGCTAAATATTAAGTTCTACAGACTTTTTAACATGTTGACAATATGTTTCTTTTCTTTCCTTTTAAACCCACAGATATTTTTCTTTAGGTTCCATGACTTGATAAATATGTTTTAGACATCACTGAAATTCAGGAGACAGGAACAGTTTGCAAGCAAGGGACTTGCTAATTATAGTGTTAAGGAAAGTGGCTTTGAAAAATCAATCATTTTTTATATATCTGGCTCTGTAACTCAAATACTGTCCTATTTTAACTTTACCCAACTATAATATCACCTAATAAAGTAGATTCTAAAACAGGTGTGAGCAAACATAGCTCCCAGGGCCAAATATGACCCGCTGTGCATTCTAGTAATATTTAAATTTATTTTTCTTTACCACTGCATGATAAAGCCATGGGAAAGAGATGAAGTAATCTATAATCATTTCTACTGCGTTGTGCTTAGTATATTGGTTCAATAATACCTGTTTGTTCTACTTGTCATTCATAATTTGATTTCTTTCATGAAGCACAATTCATTAAGTAGTTTGGGATTACAACTTATAAAGGCAGGACATGTTAGCCTGGTCACTGTGTTACCATCCTATTTTAAAGGAGTTAAATGACAAAACAGGGATCAAAAATTTAACGGAAAAAATATAGGGACTTTCATTTATAATTCAAGTAGAAATCATTTGTCTCCACCTCCATTTGACCATGCCTTAGAAATAGGTTCCACTTACATGAATTTCAAAGGATTTAACCTGATTCTGAGTGAATGTATTTTCCACAATGCAAGATACTTCTGCTAGTGTCCACAACCAGCTAATAGTTCAGAGGAGGAGGAGCTTCCTTAACCTCTAGCCCAGAGTATTCTTAGAACGTATGATCTGGGGCTTCAAGGGATTTTAGTGATTCTTTCAACTCTCTCATCATAAAGATTGGAACATAGTATCCCATAGAACAAGGTACTTTGCTTAACGTGACCCAAATTATTAATGTGAAAACCAGAATTAGGACCTAGATTGTGTCAGCTTCTAATTCGTATTTTTTTTTTACCCTATCACACTATATACAAACTTGCTAATAACAGTCTGACAATCTCATTTTATCTATTTTTTAAAGATTTATTTATTTATTCATGAGAGAGAGAGAGAGAGGCAGAAAGGGAGAAGCAGACTCCTTGCAGGGAGTCCGATGCAGGACTTGATCCCGGATCCCAGGATCATGCTCTGAGCCAAAGGCAGACACTCAACTGCTGAGCCACCCAGGCATCCCTCATTTTATCTATTTTTAATGCTGTTGAACTAGAAAGTATTTGTTTGATGTTAATGTAATGTTTCAAAATATTTTGCACAGAGTATTTGTTAGATTATTAGACAACATACCTAAGTCTTTTAAGGTTTCATTTCATATTTGTGAGCAATCACAATTATGTTTCTGTAGAAAGAACACTTTTCAGCATCTTTTTTTGCTTAAAACTTTCTTCTCACCATGTTTATGTTACTTTCTAATTTTCAGGGATAGCAATTCATTCCTTTTAGTTAAAACTTATCTATTCCTTGCTTTATTCTTTTGAATTGCAAATATTCCTGAGAAAAGTAACATATTAAGTCACTAGCTCCTTACTGTAAATATATATTTTCAGTTACATTATGGTGAAATGAAAAACAAAGGTTTGGGAGGAAATGAAACATTGAATGGAGAAGAAACATAAAAGCTTGGAGAAGAGAATTTTGGGGGAAAATGCATAAAGATAAAATTTGTAGGTTTAAAGGTATCTTAAAAATCCCTTACCAGCCCTATCTAGTGCTTGGAGCTAGTTTGCAACAATTCAAATGTGCCAGTGACAGGGAGCTTCTCACTTTCTGAGAACATTTATGTCATCTAGGACAACTGGGACAATCATTTTAGACAGTTAGCCTTTATACTGAACTGAAATATGTCTCCCTGTAGTTGCTTGCATTGATTCTTATTTCCTCACCTACCTGACATACTTCTCAAGAATATAAAAAATGATCTGTCCACAGCATGCCTCCTTTTCTATAAACTAAACACCCCCCTTTCCTTCTGGGAGTATATCACATTCCTCTTGCAGTGGTTTTTCTTATATAGCTGGTCTTTGCTAAAAGGTAGAGCCCAGAACAGACCTTCCCTATTTTTGCTAGAAATAACTTTTTTGAAAATCAGACTCATGTGTTATGAAAGGTGTCAAAGGCAAACAACTTATTTCTTATTGTTATTTCTTTAATACATAGGAAGGAGAGTTAAGGAAAGCAGTATGGGCTTCAAAGCTGGTGCAGAAAAGGGGATCCATGCTATAATGAGGCTTCTGGGAGCTTTTAAAAATCAAATCAAACAAGTTCTACAACTCTTGGGAGATGTACATAGATATAAACTTGCAAAGGTGCCAATTAGGGACCCAAGAAAGAAGATTTAAAATTATTTTCATTGGGTAAAAGATAGACTAAAAATTAGAACCTAAATATAAATTCTGAAAAACGTGTATAGGTCTCTAGACCTCAGAAAACTCCTAGGATCGCCTTTCAGCCTCTTGACTATATTGAGAGTATCAGTGTTTCAGTCTATGTACACAGCCCCCTTAGTTCTTTTGACTTAATCTGTGCATAGCCAGGAAGGAAAAATGTCTCAGAGGATGTCACTGAATTTTTTTTAATTAGATGTCTTTTGACATGTCCTTTTCTATTACAGAGTATGAGAATTCTAATCAGGCTTCATGTCTGAGTAGTTGAAGTTCTTAGCATCATGAAAATTAACCTACCTTAAAGGGAGCTCAGGTCTGTCCTCAAAGGCAGTCAGGTGAATGGCAAGGTATATTGGACAATCCCAAAATGGGCATGATCTCTCTGACATAAACACATATGACTGGAACTTAATAATTAGAAAATGAGATTAAGATCTTATCCCCTGCTAGCATGCAAATTTATTTTGGAAGCCTAACCCACTTATCCTTGATGGAAATTTTTCCTACAGTGATTTATTTGAGTAATATCTTTCAAGGTACTATGGTTGAAGGAAAAATAAAAGTAGAAAACCAAGACAACAAGAAGGAAGGAAAGACTGAGGCCACCAAAATTAACTTTTATTCACTTGAGAAGATTATGGGCAGTAACAATGGTTGCTAATTGTCACAATATTGAGCCAAGGCTCCAAATTCAATTCATGCAAGTCTCTTACTCAATATTTATATTATGCAGTTATTCTGAATGCTCTTTCCCAGTTCTTTCTTTTCTGGTTATTCTCTTTCCCATAAATTTAGTCCATATTCCCAACTTAAAATTATTTCTGCTCTATCTTCTCTGGGCCTCTGTTCAGGTCACCCTATGTGTCTGAAATGCTCACATTATCCCAGCTTAAATGCCTCTTTTCCATCAATGCATCTGAATCTTCTCCTTTTCTAGACAAGGAGACTGAGACACTTCACCTTATTCATACCCTATGGATAGTATGCTTAACTCAATATTTTTTTCAATCTGGCCACTAACCATTTCCATATCCAATGTTTTACCCATTTGATATATGGCCCATGCAGTAATTAGTGTATCCAATTCTCTGGACCACCTTTCATTGGTAACTGTGTCAGATCACAGACTCCTAGAGAGAAATGTTAATTATTAAGCGTGTACTACCAGAATGCTGTAGATATATGTATATGTAAAGATTGGAGAGAAAAAGCCTACCTACTTTGCAGTCTTTTATTCATCAATTCCTCCATCACAAACCACTACACGTCTGCTGGGGACACTCAAAGTTATCATTATAATGACTCTTTTAAGACTAAAATTTTGTTTTCAAATGACCTGTTTAAATTGAATATAAATTTTCTGGATGGAGTAACATTACCCATTAACAGCCTTTAGTTCACTACTAGAGTTTGATTCATCAGATTTTCTGAGTGTCACGTCGTAGAGAGCTGATTCCTGGGATAAGGAAAGGGAGGTTTGAATGGCATAAAAGAGCATAAAAATGTTCAGAGAATGAGATATTGTTTGGGAACTTTCTTTGATCATAGCTTTGCTCACTCAGCATCTCAGTTACTAGTTAAGGAACAGGAAGGACTGGAAAAAAAAAGAAATAACAAAGCATTTTCTATCAGGTAAGCTGAGCATAGAAATGCAAAATAAATGCTCTTTTATGAGGATATCTGTAACAAAGAAATATCATTTAGGGTTTAAAAACCATTAGATTCTTTCCATAAGTTTTCATTGTCTATTTTCTTAGCTGAAGACTTTTGACTCAAAAACTAGAAATGTGGAGAAGTAGAGGAAGATTGCATAGTAGAAGGACCCTCTGCTCACCCTGTCCCACATCACAACTATATATCATCCACATCCAAGTTAATAAACCAGAGAGCAATTTGAAGACAAGCAGAGCAAACTTCACAACTAAACATAGATAAGCTGCATCTGAAAGGTTAGGAAGGTTAGAAAGGTGGAGAGAGGTTGCCTGCAGGAGGGAGACAGCTGCATATGGAGAGAGCAGAGAAGGGGGCCCCCACACCAGGGATCTCACATTGGGTAGAATAATCCCCATAATGTGTGGCTTTAAAAAACCGTAGGGGCTGGATTCTGTGAATTCACAAAGCCAGTGGGACTTGGAAACAGGGGCTTTAAAAGCGAGCTAATTCAGCACTAGGTGAGTGTGGAGGGCAAGTGATAGCTGGGTCACTGCCCTTACAGAGATAGCAGCCTACACAGAGAAGCAACATGAAAATGGCAACAATGGAGTCAAACAGGAGACATATTTGTTTATACTGACTTCTGAGCATATTGGGGGACTTCTGAGAAAACAAGGGAGCTGGCAGGTGCCACTTTCCTCCCCCGTCCCTTAGCATAAACACAGAGCCATCTGTGGAAGGTGAGTCTACATCAACACTTGTAGCCTGGGTCAAAAGCTCAGGGCAAATGTTGTTAAAGCTATACACATGCCCCACCCAGCCTCAGCACAGTGTCCACCAATAAGCCCCATCTATGCATGCCATGCTCAGCTGTACCTAGCTGCATTCAATCTTGTTGCCCCCAGCCACACCAGCACTTTAGGGAATCTGATATGGGACTAGTGGCCCATGGCAAATTTTGCAAACATCACTGCTCTGCTTCTAAGATTCCCTGGTAAGAATGTCTCCTCATAGCTGATCTACCTGGTTCTAACACTACAGAATGAAGCACAGCCCACAAGAGGTAGAGTCAGTGCACATGACCTCACTGAAAGGAAAAGTGGCTGAGACACAACATCAGAGAACAAACAACACATATAGGATACTCTCCTGAAGTGCCAGTTTCTAGAGAACAGGGAACACTGTATTATAGGGCACTCCAGGACCTCTTCATAAAGTCATTACTCTCAGCAGCAGAAGACATAGCTGACTTTCTTAACACAGAAAAACAGAAACAGAGAGGCAGACAAAATAATAAGGCAGAGAAGTTCATCCCAAATGAAAGGACAAGAGAAAGCCAGGACCAGAAATCTAAGTGAAACAGATATAAGTAAAATGACTGATAGAAAATTTAAAAGAATGATCATTGGGCAGCCCAGATGGCTTGGTGGTTTAGTGCTGCCTTCAGCCCAAGGCCTGATCCTGGAGACCCGGGATCCAGTCCCACATTGGGCTTCCTGCATGGAGCCTGCTTTTACCTCTGCCCGTGTTTCTGCCCCCCTCCCCCCCACCGTGTGTCTCTCATGAATTAAAAAAAAAATATTTTAAAATATAATAAATAAATAAATAATAAATAAATAAATAAATAAATAAATAAAAGAATGATCATAAGGATACTCACTGGGCTTGAGAAAAGAGTGGAAGACATGAGTGAGACCCTTAACTCAGAGATAAGGAGTAACATAGCACAGATAATGGGCTCAATAAACAGAATAAGAAACACACTTGGTGGAATAAACAGCAGGATGGAAGAAGCAGAGGAAAAAAATAGTGACCAGTAAGACAGAATGGAAAGTAAACCCGTTGAACAAAAGAAATTTAAAAAAAAAATTATACAAGATGAGATTAGATGTAAAGAGCTGTGGCTCCATCAAATATAATAGCATTTGCACTATAGGAGTCACAGAAAAAGAAAAGAGAAAAGGGGGTAGAAAATTTATTTGAGGAAATAGGAGCTAAAAACTTCCCTAATTGGGGAAGGAAACAGATATCCTGATCCAGGAGGCACAGAGAACTTCCATAAAAATCAGCAAAAGCAGACCCACATTAAGACATATTGGAATTAAGTTTGTAAAATATAGTGATGGAGAAAAAAATCTTAAAAGTAACAAGACAAAAGAAGTCAGTAACTTACAAGGGAAAACTCAGAATGCTAGCAGGATATTCTTCAACAGAAACTTTCCAAGCCAGAGGGGAATGGCATGATCAATTGAGAGTCCTGAATGGGAAAAACCTGCAGCCAAGAATACTCTATCCAGCAAAGTTATTTTTCAGAATAGAAGGAGAGATAAAGAGTTTCCTAAACAAACAAGAACTAAAGGAGTTCATGACTACTAAATCAGCCCTGCAAGAAATTTAAAGAGGACACTTTGAGTGGAAAAAAGACCAAATTTGGCAGCATAAAGGTTGGAAACACAAAAGCAGTAAAACTGAATAGTTTTGCAGAAAAATCTGTCAAAGATTTCACACACAAAAAAGGATATAACATATAAAATGTGGGGAGAAGGGGGGAAATAGAATGGGTTCAAATTCAAAGAAACATCAACTTCATAAAGATTGCTATATATAGAAGAGAAGATATCCAAACTTAATGGTAACTATATATCAAAACCCAGTAATAAACATGCAAAATGCTTAATGAGGAAAAAAATCTAAATATATCACTAAAGAAAATCAGCAAAACATGAAAGAGAGAAAGACAAGAAAGGATTAGAGAAAATTTTCAGAGACAACCACAAAACAAGTAATAAAATGGCAATAAATACATATCTATCAGTAATTTCTTTGAATATAAGTGGACTAAATGGCCAAAAGGCATACGGTGACACAATGGATTAAGAAAAAACAAAACAAAACAAAACAAAAAACTAGACTCATCTATATACTGCCTACAGAATACTCATTTTAGACCTAAGGACACCTGCAGATTCGAAGCAAGGGGATAGAGAACTATCTATCATGCAAATGGATGTCAAAAGAAAACCAAAGTAGCAGCACTTATATTGGATAAAATGAACTTTAAAACAATTATTGTAACTAAAGAAAAAAAAGGACACTTTCTAATAATAAATGGGGCAATCCAACAAGAAGATATAACAATTACGAATATCCATGTACCTAACATAGGAGCACCCAAAATACGTAAAACAGAAAATAATAAACAAAGGGAACTAATTGATAATAACACAAGAATACTAAGATACTTTAATACCACACTTACATCAGTGGACAGATCATCTAAATAGAACACCAATAAAGAAGCAATACCTTAGAATAACACACTGTACCGAATGGATTTAACAGATATATTCAGAACATTACATCTTAAAAATAGCAAAATACATATTATTTTCAGGTGCACATGGAACATTCTCCAGAATAGATCGCACATTAGTCCACAAAACCAGCCTCAACAAATTCAAGAAGGTCAAAATCATAGCATGTGCCTTTTCTGACTACAATGCTATGAAACTAGAAGCCACCCACAAGAAATAATCTGGAAAGACCACAAATATATGGAAGTTAAATAACATATTATTAAACAATGAATGGATGAATCAGGAAATAAAAAAAAAGAAATAAAAAGCTACATAGAAACAAATGAAAATAAAACATAACAGTCTAAAACTCTGGGATGCAGCAAAAGTAGTTCTAAGCCAGAAGTTTATAGCAATACAGGCCTATCACAAGGGCAAGAAAAATATCAAATACATAAGCTAACCTTATGCCTAGAGGAGCTAGGAAAAGAACAACAAATAAAGCCTAAAACCTACAGAAGGAAGGGAATAATAAAGATTAGAACAGAAATAAGTTATATAGAAGAAAACCACAACAAACAAAACAAAACAAAACACAATAGGGCAGATCAATGAAATCAGGGACTAGTTCTTTGAAAAAAAATCAATAAAATTGATTAAATTCTTGCCAGACTTATTAAGAAAAAGACAGAAAGAACTCAAATCAATAAAGTCACAAATGAGAGAGGAGAAATAACAGCCAACACCATGGAAATACAATTATAAAAGAATTTTATGAAAAACTATATGCCAAAAAATTGGACAATCTACACAAATGGATGCATTCCTAGAAAAATTTTCAACTACCAAAACTGAAAAAGGAAGAAACAAAAAATCTGAACAGAGCAAATAACCAGCAAAGATAATGAGTCAGTAATCAAACAATTCCCAACCACCAAAAGTCCAGGATCAGATGGCTTCACAGGTGAATTCTACCAAATGATTAAAGAAGAGTTAATGCCTATCCTTCTCAAACTATTCCAAAATTAGAAAAGAAAGAAGAACTTAAAAAGTTCATTCTATGAGGGCAATATTATCCAAATAGCAAAACTGGATAAAGACACCACTAAAAATGAGAAACTACATGCCAATATCACTGATGAATGTGGATGTAAAAATCGCAGTAAAATACTAGCAAACCAAATTCAATAATACAGTAAAAGAATCATTTACCATAGTCAAGTGGAATTTATTCCTGGGATACAAGGGTGATTCAATATTTGTAAATCAACGTGATACATTACTTCAATAAAGAAAGGGTAAGAACTATATGATCATTTCGATAGATGCAGAAAAATATTTTGAGTAAGTACAGTATCAATTCATGATAAAAACACTCAACAAAGTTAGTTTAGAGGAAACATACCTCAACATAGTAAAGGCCATCTATGAAAAACCCACAGCTCACATACTCAATGGTGAAAAGCTGAAAACTTGTACCCTAAGGTCAGGAACAAGACAAGGATGCCCACTCTCACCACTTTTATCAGCATAGTCCTGAAAGTCCTAGCCACAGAAATTAGACAATAAAAAGAAATAAAGGCATCCAAAAAGGTAAAGAAGAAATAAAACTTTCACTCTCTACAGGTAACATGATACTCTACATAGAAAACCCCCAAAACTTCACCAAAAAACTTCTAGAACTGATAAGCAAATTCAGAAAGTCATAGGATACAAAATCACTGTATAGAAATCTGATGCATTTCTATGCATCAATAATGAATAAGAAAGAATATCCAATGGAAAAAGGAGAGTCTCTTCAACAAATGGTGTTGAGAAAACTGGACACCAACATTTAAAGGAAAGAAATTGGGCCACTTGTTTTACACCAAACATAAAAATAAATTCAAAATGCACCAAAGACCTAAATGTGAGACCTGAAACCATAAAAAATCCTAGAAGAGAACACAGGTAGTAACCTCTTTGACATTGTAGCAACTTTTTTCTGGATATGTCTCTTGAGGCAAGAGAAACAAAAGCAAAAATAGCCTATTGGGACTCCATCAGAAAAAAAAAAAAAAAAAGCTGCTGCACAGTGAAAGAAACAATCAACAAAACTAAATGGCCACCTATGGAATGGGAGAAGATATTTGCAAATGACTTATCTAATAAAGGAGTAGTATCCAAAATATATAAGGAACTTATCAAACTCAACACCCAAAACCAAATAATCCAATTTAAAAATGGGCAGATATCTCCAAAGAAGATATCCAGATGGGCAACACATGAAAAGATGTTCATAACCACTTACCATCCAGAAATTCAAATCAAAACTACAATGAGATATCACTTTGTGCTTGTCAGAAAAAAAAATCAACAACATAAGAAAAAGAGGTGTCAGCAAAGATGTGGAGACAAAGGAACATTTGTACACTGTTGTTGAGAATGCAAACTGGTGCAGCCACTGTGGAAAACAGTATGGATCGTTTCTCAAAAAGTTAAAAATAGAACTACTTTGTGATCCAGCAATTGTACCATTGGGTGTTTACCCAAAAAATACAAGAACACTAATTCAAAGGGATACATGTACCCTAATGTTTTTAGCAGCACTATATACAATATCCAAGACATGGAAGCAGCCCAAAGGAGTGTCCATTGATTGATGAATGAATAGATATATATTATATTATATATAATATATGAATATTATTGAGTCAGAAAAAAAGAATGAAATCTTGCCATTTGCAGTGATATGGATGGAGATAGAGGGTATTATGCTAAGTGAAATAAGTCATCAGAGAAAAACAAATATTATATGATTTCACTCATATGTGAAATTTAAGAAACAAAAAGAAACGAACAGAGGGAAAAAAGAGAGAGACAAACAAAACCAGACTCTTAATTATGGAAGTAAAAAAACAAAAACAAAAACAAAAAACCTGATGGTTACCAGAGAGGAGTATTGTGTTCAATAGGTGATGGGGATTACGGAATGCACTTGTTGCAATTAAGCACTGAGTGATGGATGCACATGTAAATCACTGTATTGTACACTTGAAGCTAATATTACACTATATGTTAACTAACTGGAATTAAAATAAAAACTAAAAATGTAATCAAGGGATGGAGGAGAATACTCAGCAGATTACATGGTCATTCCAGGATCCAGGGAGTAGTAGAAAATCAGTCCTTTGTACCATGTGGAGTTTCTTCCTCCTCGGAAGACAATTCCTTTTCAGAGTCACAATAGAAGAGTAGTGAAAAAAACCCAACCAACCAAACAAACCTAAAACAACAGGACGAAAAGGTCTCATGTGTGTTTATGAACTTTTGTGACATTTTTGTTTCCAAGAAGGAAGGCAGGGCAGACAATTAGTTACTGTTATGCAATTTCCTGGTACTCTTTTATTATGCTAATAAATATATCCCTTCTGACAAACTGGATAGTATATTAGAGCCTGTGATGAAAGCTCTTAAATATGAATTTGCTTTTCCTTAGGGAACCAGATTGCACATTTAATTGTTCCTGTTATTGTTCCTTTGAACAAAAATGTGAGTTTTTATTAGAAGAGAATTCCAAAGAGAAGCTTACTTTCCACTGGGACTTTGTAGTCTAAGATACACACACACTCTCTCTCTCTCACGTACACAAACACACATCCCTATATGGGCCCTTTTTTTGTGTCAGAATTTATGGTGCAAGATGTTTTATGTGTGTTATATCTACATACTTCCACAGTAACTTTAAAAGTTCAGTATTATCATCCCATTATCTAAATTAGGAAACAAAGACATAAACAGTATTCTCATTTTCAAGACACTGAACTTCTTAAAACCACAATACACACTTAAAATATGTTTCACTGTAAAGAAAATAAAGAATAATATCTCAGAAGAGATTTAGCATGCTTTAAAACTTCCCATGCTCTTTGATGTCCATTACCTAATTAAATCTTTAGACAACTGTTTGAAGGAGAGCTAAGTAATATTATATCTACTTTGCATGTGAGGAAATTAAGAGGTGGAGTGACTTCCTAAAGTTACAGAGCCAAGAAGTAGACCTGTGCATAAACAGACAAGAAGGAGGGATCCCTGGGTGGCTCAGTGGTTAAGCACCTGCCTTCCGCCCAGGGTGTGATTCTGGAGTTCCAGGATCGAGTCCCAAGATCGAGTCCCAGGATCCCTGTATGGAGCCTGTTTCTCCCTCTGCCTCTCTCTTTCTCTCTGTCTCTCATGAATAAATAAAATCTTAAAAAAGAAGAGACAAAAAGGCATTTTATGATGGGTGTTTATTATAATTTACAAATGTATATGTTATATATTTCTTTCCTTTTTTATTTAAAGTGATACATGTTTAAAGAAAAATCGAATACATGTTTGCTGTAGAAAATATAATGATACAGAAAAATGTGATTAAGAAAAAATTACTCTCCCACCCAAAGGCACTTGTTATTATCCTTTTGGAAGTAACTGGTCTGGATATCTATAATGTAGTATAGTATTATAACATAACAATATATATAATATGCTATATAAATAGTATACTAGAAGTGTTATATAAAACTTATAACATAATAAACTCCTATATAGACCTGGGTATAAACCTTGATCTTACTGCTCAATGACTAGGTCGTAAAATTTTTTACTTCCTGAAATCTATAAATGAATATAATAATGATTTGAGCTCTAGATTAATTACTATCATATAGTAATGGTTCCTGCCTCTGAGCAGATACTTAATAAATGTTAGTGGTCATTATTGTTTGTATTACTATTATTCACATGTACAAATGTGTTTTATTTTTATTTAAAATTTTATTTATTTATTCATGATAGACAGAGAGAGAGAGAGAGAGAGAGAGAGGCAGACACACAGGCAGAGGGAGAAGCAGGCTCCATGCAGGGAACCTGATGCGGAACTCGATCCCGGCACCCCAGGATCGCGCCCGGGGTCAAAGGCAGGCGCCAAACTGCTGAGCCACCCAGGGATCCCCCACATGTACAAATGTGAAATAAACATCCCATGACATTTTTTTTTTTTTTTACCATAAGATTATTTTGTTTGTACTCAGAAATTTGTTGAATTATGCTTTTAGTTTCTCACTCAATAATAAGCTATGGATATTTTTCAATATCCATTGATTTTCCTAACTTCTTTTTTAAATTATTTTTTATTGTTTAAGGTATGAATGTACCATACTTTACTTAATGCCTTCTGTATTGATAATCACTTAACTTGATTCTAATTATAAATTACTATAAATAATTCAGAAATGAACATATTCATACATATCTTTCCCTACATGTGCAAGTATTTCATGAAAATAAATTTCTATTAATGAAAATAATTTGTCAAGGAGAAACAATGGCAAAGGAGCTGGTTCTCAGAAAATGGTATCTTTCCAAATTAGCCAAATTGTAGAGGAAACCAATGGACTCAATGATATATTTCATATCAGTGGCAATGATTTAGTTGCAAGAAAAAATATCAACTCACCTATGGTAGACAATAAAGGGATTTATCATCTCATAATTAGTATTATCAAGACTTCAAGTTTCTTCTCTTTCTATATTCTGTTATAGCAGCAGATCAACTGACTTTTTTCATTGTCCCTCGTGTTTTTTTCGATGGCCAGAGCCATTCTGATTATCATGCCTACTGGTTCAATTGAGGAAAGATTTCTTTCTTTTTGTATCTTTTATCAGCACAGAGAAAGGTAATTGGCTAGCTAGCTAGCTAGAGTGAGTCAAAGAGCAAGCCATGTGAGATAGAACAGTGAAGGAAGAAAAGAGAAAAAAGAGGTCAAAACTTGAGAGAAGAGATAGCTTACCTCCTCTTAGGCACTGGCCTTTCTTTTTATATTTATTATAAAGAATCAGGAAGCAAAAAGTCTATAATAAAGGCCAGCTATCTTAGAATGAGCCCAATATTAGTGAACATGGCCCAGCAGAGAGCCTAGAATGGTGATTAAGTTTTTTTTTTTTTTTTTTTTTTCTCTCTTTCTCTTGGAGGAGAGGCGTGGAAAAGGGGATAGGAAAAAATAAAAGATTCCTGTTCCCTATTTTTAAAAGTTTTAAAATTAGCATTATTAGCTTAATGTTCTAAGGCACCAAGTCTGTAATTGTTCAGGGATATGATGTCTTCAGAGATGAGAGTACATCAGGGGAGGACTTCCACACTAAAAGGTTGTCCTCTTCCTAATAGCAACTGGTTCTCTTGAGTCCTCCTGTGCCCAGAAGTTTCTTTTTTTTTTTTTTTTTCCCAGAAGTTTTTGAAATGAGCTTTGATCATGCTATTTGACTGCATTACAAGGTTGAAAAACTGCCTCTCTAGTATCCATCTCAAAGTAAATTTGCCTGTGTTATTCAACATAGCTCACTAGATATAATCAAATGAGCACCATGTATCTACATATCTAATATATTGAAGAATGTTCTATGTTTCCTTTCCTCATAAAGATTGAAGTTCAAAGAAATTGAGTTGCAAGTGTCTGTCAGTCCACCTTGAATTTCTTACTGAATTCAGTTCAGTCAGAAGGATCTCACCCACATTACTGGTATAATCATCTTCAGCAGCTATAGACTAGAATGTTTACCGCTAGTAAATGTATTAATTTTTCTAAGGCTGCCATAACATCATACCACAAACTGTGTTCCTTAAACAACAAAAATTTATTTTCTTACGTTCTCGAAGTTCAAGACCAAGGTATGCGCATGTTCAGTTTCTTCTGAGCACTCTCTTCTTGGGTTATAGATGGCTGCCCTCTCATTGCTCACTGAGTGATCACATAGACTTTTCCTTGTGCTTGTGAATACCTTCTGTCTTTGACTATCCAATTTTTTTTTCTTTTTTAAGATTTTATTTATTTATTCATAAGAGAGGCAGAGACATAAATAGAGACAGAAGCAGGCTCCCCATGAGAAGCCTGATAGGGGACTGGATCCCAGGACCCCAGGACCATGACCTAAGCCAAAGGCAGACACTCAACCTCTGAGCCACCCAGGTGCTCCCAAATTCCCTCTTCTTATAAGGATGCCAGGAAGATTGTATTAGGGCCCACCACATAATTTCATTTGATCTTAATTATCTATTTAAAAGACCTATTTGCATATAGGTTCACACTCTGAGTACTGGGGACTGGGGCTTCAATAAATATGAATTTGAGAGGTATACAATGCAGACCATAACAGATGGGTATAGCTTTCCATTAAATGCAAGATTTTTGAAATCTTAACAAACTAAAAATCTAAGTACTAAACCTCATACAAGCAAAAATGATATTTCACAGTTTTTATTTGTTGTTACCAAATGTCCTTCAAACATTTCAAACTTAGATTTGGGTGAGCCTAGGTGGCTCAGTCAGCTAAGTGTCTGACTCTTGATTTTAGTTCAGGTCTTGATCTCAGGGTCATGGAATCAAGCCCCATGTCAGGCTCTGTGCTCAGCAGGGAGTCTGCTTTAGATTCTTTTCCCTCGCCCTCTGTCCATCCTGTCCTCTGTTCAATCTCTCTCTTTAAAATAAGTAAATAATCTTTAAAACAACAATAAAGAACGAGACTTAGGTTTGAAAATTAGTCAACTCTATGTATGTAGTTTGTCTTCTGCCATATTCAGTTTAAGACCCTTTGCTTTTGGGTTTGGGTTTTCCTAACCCAGTTATTTAAATTATTTCTCAAAGGAGACCTGCAACAAAAGGCATAAAATCGGGATCCCTGGGTGGCGCAGCGGTTTGGCGCCTGCCTTTGGCCCAGGGCGCGATCCTGGAGACCCGGGATCGAATCCCACGTCAGGCTCCCGGTGCATGGAGCCTGCTTCTCCCTCTGCCTGTGTCTCTGCCTCATTCTCTCTCTCTCTCTGTGACTATCACAAATAAATAAAAATTAAAAAAAAAAATTAAAAAAAAAAAAAAACAAAAGGCATAAAATCCTAGATATCCATCTTTGCTTAAAGCATCAAGTATTTAGGACTGTCAATTCTCACCTTTCTGACAAGAGCATATCTATAACAAAAATAGTTTACTATCAATTCAACATTTTAAAAAAGATTTTATTTATTTATTCATGAGAGAGAGAGAGAGAGAGAGAGAGGCACAGACACAGGCAGAGGGTGAAGCAGGCTCCATGCAGGGAGTCCGATGTGGGACTCAATCCCGGGACTCCAGGATCATGTCCTGGGTCGAAGGCAGGTCGTAAACTGCTGAGCCATCCAGGGATCCCCTCAATTCAACATTTAATATAGGTTTATACTTGATTTATTAGGACCCAGCCTTCCTTCTCCTTTCCCTATAGTTTATCAACTCTTCTTTATACCTTTCCTTAGGGCCTTAAAACTATTCATTCCTAGATATATTATATTATTGTCGTTGCTGTTCTGGTTTCTTCAACTAAGATCCTCATCATTGTAAAATTTTCCTCATCATTGTAAAATAGAAGGATTTCTATTAACTTCCTCTCAGATATTTATACATTTTTATCATTTTTATATCATAGTCACCAAGAAGGAATTCCTAAATTGGTCCTATTGTTGACTCATGATCTGCAGATCTCAGATATTTCAGACTTCAGGTTTTCTTCATTGCTTCTTGGATTGAAGCTCTTTCTGAGAGAGTCACTATAGTAGATCTCCTTGTCCTCAATATTCCAATCTTTCTCTCTTTTTAAAGATTTTATTTACTTATTTATTTATTTATGAGAGAGAGTCAGAAACATAGGCAGAGGGAGAAGCAGGCTTCCTGTGGTGAGCCTGATGTGGGACTCAGTCCCAGGACCCTGGGATCATGGCCTGAGCCAAAGGCAGATGCTCAATCACTAAGCCCCCAGGCTTCACTCAATCTCTCTCTTTCTAGGCCTCCGACAAGACTGCCAAATCCTTTGTGACTGCCCATATGTCCCTTTTATCTCCATTCAAATTAGAGGCCCAAGTGTAATACCTTAAGGTCAGCCCGATGGAAGACTTGCCCCTCACCACTGTCTTTAAGGGCCACCACTGAGTGATACCAGAGTATAGCAGCAATACAAGTTAGACATATATACACCTATCATGCTGATTCATCCACAAATTATGCTTGGTATTTTCCCTTCTCTGTGAGCTTGTGACTGCAAAATGTAAGCTGATGGGGATGGCACTGGAGCGATAGCACTGGGTGATTTGGGAATTGGGCTATTTTCTTGGGCAGCTTACTTCTGATTCTGCTCATGTCTCATTTTTGGTGCTATCACGGGGAAGAAACTTAGTGCATCTGAGTCCATATCATTTCTATTTCTCTTACTCCTGTGACCTATAGATTAGAAATGTCCACTTAGGCTTGCATGTAGGCACATTCCTTCATCGAAGGAATTTTGCTTACAACTGTGATTTGCCAAAACTGCTCTTTACCTGAAACCTACCTCACCAGAGACGATAAGGAATTCATCAGAGGGTTATCATCCCAATTCTTCAAGATTGAGGAATGATGATAACTCAGGGAGAAATTAAAACCATGCCCCAAAAGGTAAACGAGTTTGAAAGTAGCAGGAAGTTTAAAGCCTGTTTTTCAGAGAACTATTTCCCTCTATTCAGCTATTGTGTCGTTTCAAGCCCCAATCACAAACCTACTAGCTGTCTCTACAGAAGCCTGGACTCAAGATCAACATAAGCAAGGCTCTGGATTTCTTACCCAAGTAATAAGCCCAGTACAGGATCTAGTTTATACTGCCTTGTTCTGGTGTCAAGTTTCAACCTCAAAGCGAACATGGGATTTATGTAATATGCATGTTTGTTCAACGCATATACTTTCTTTCCTCATGAATACTCACATTTCCCTGCCCTTTTCACCAAGGTGTATGTAATCTGTATGCAATCTCCTATCCTGAATTTCGCCTTTAAAAAATCTGCTCCTTAACCCAGAACATCAAAGATGGTCTTTGGACATCAGTCCAATATCTCCCCAGGGTTTTGGACTCCTGGATAAAAAAAACTACCTTCCTTTCCAACCAACACTTTTCTCTTGGGTATTGGCTTTCAAGTGGCAAACAGCCAAACTTGGGTTTCGATAACAGCATTTCACTTCAATTTTATGATGGACTACTTGTGGGCCTAACTGTATTTAAGACACGACTCAAAATGAATAGCTCAGCTGACCATTTGATGTTCCATTACCAGAGACTCTATCTTACCTGGACCCAGGTAGATAAAATATATTCAATCCAAAACCATAGAGTTTTAAGTTATAATTGTAGTTTTGGAGTTAATAGACTCTACTCAGCACAGAGATGCTGAGTACCACAGTACCACAAAACTGCCACAATGTAAACCAAGTGGTAGGGCTGCTTGCATCATAGCGTGAACCTATTGCCAAGCACTTTCCTTCTTTGCCCCTTGCCCCCCAAACTGGCAGCCTTCCTTGGCTTTCAGTAAATGCGTTGGGGCAATATCTTCAAGTATTAGATATGCTGCCTCCATAGACCCTGAAAAAGCATCATGAGTGATGTGCTTTCTCCTTACTGGTGGGAATGGAGAAATCAAAAACTTTGTCTTTTACTATGGAGTGGATGTTCAAGAGGATCCTAGATTACTGGACTCCTAAAAATGTCACTGATGTAGTAGACCACCTTGGGGAACTCATGTATCTTGTCAAAATTTCCAATGTACTTGTCACTTTGTGATCACCTGGATTGGTTAACATAATGTCTTCAATATTGTGGATCAATATGTTATTCTGGAAAACATCTGAATAATACTATTTCCTTAAATTACATTTTGAGAAAGCATGGGAGCCTAAGAACAAGACAAGTAAACTATATTATACTATACTATAAAGTGAACTATTTGTGTTTCTCATTTTGATAAGTATGGGAAAGACTATATTTATCAAATCAGTAGCAATGGAACATGCACCTACAGTTGTGTTCATATACTCTAACAAGAATAACTGCATTATAGCTGAAATTGGGCCTATTATTTGGTTTGAGATATAATGCTGTTTTTATTTAAAATCTTGTTCAGGAATGAAGGACAGTTTTAAGGGCCTCCACTTAATCTTTCCCACCATGATAGTTCTCCCCCCACAGGCAAACACACACACACACACACACACACACACACACACACACACCAAAAAATAATGTGGAGCCTTAACCAACCTCCAAATAACCACGGGACCTAGCCATTCTAACGAGGTTTCTATGATGATATATTTCCAAGTACTAGTGTCAGCTCAGATTCTGAGTATGTGATCCTCAAAATATCTGGGAAATGCTTTTCTGTATTGTTTGGATATATGAATATAAGTCTGTATGACACTATGGAGAAGGAAAAATGGTTATATACACACCTGCCACGTTTATGCAGGCTTTCCTCCCCATCAGTCAATGGATTCTGAAAGTT
Organism: Canis aureus; assembly: GCF_053574225.1. NCBI lineage: Eukaryota > Metazoa > Chordata > Mammalia > Carnivora > Canidae > Canis > Canis aureus. Next base: position 55,668,328 of record NC_135621.1, read on the forward strand.
CATTCATGTCTGGAACCTGGAAAAGGGATTATGACATTATTGGAACAGCTTTCTTCAGGCTTCTGATTACCAATCACTGATTTATCAATAGTTATTTATCAATAACCTGGTTAACTGCCTGTCTACCTTGCCACTAAGAATGCATTAGTCCGTTACAATTTTCATAGCTCTGTTTAAGTGAGGCCCTTTTGATTTCTACTCTGACCTGTTGCTCAAAACAATAATTGTACCTATCTTGCTTCCTATTATTGAGTACCACCAAGTGACTTATATTTTTTTGAAATCCTAACATTCCCACTTATTAGAAAGCTAGGTCTATAGCTATATCACCTACTCTGACCCTTGTTTACAAAATGATCACCATGGAGTCTTTTATAAATACAAGTCTTTCTTTTCATCAGAGCATTTCTTATTGCTTTGGTAAATGTAGCACATTCATGGACCTATCTCAACAGTTGCCTAGGGAGATTTTTGGTCACTATACAGTATATTCATTCTATCATGCTCAATCCTTTAAGAATTTTTATTTCCTCTCCATTGTTTGTAACAGTTTTTCTGTTACTTTTATCTTATTTAAAGCCAGACACTGAATTTTCCAAATGTGCAGGAAGCAACATAGAAGTGTTTTTATTTGTTAGTATCATCTCTTAGGGTCCTTTTTAGGATGTTAAATGCTATATCTCTGAAATGATATTATCATTCATATTTAAGTTTCTATTATTTCCCTTTCTCCAGCATCCTCAGGATTAGTCCCATATATACTCTACTTGTTGCTGGTGGAACATGTTGGGTGGGTCCTGCAGACTGTTATTTGTAGCAAATAACAACCTTCTCCCTTAGAAAGTCCAATATTTTTCTGACTGAAAGGTTGTAACTTGACCCTAATTATTAGTCTGGTGGCCAGAAGGAAAAGTAACAGTAAATCTTAAGAGGGAGGAAGAAGTACATATATTCTTAGAAGGTAGGGGTCTTTGTATTATTTTTAAACAAATGGAGGAAGCTCTAGCCTTTTATAAGACAGATAAACTATTTCCAGAGCCCCAGGGGAGACTATAAGACTAATGATCTTTAGGTGTATTGTCTCAAATATCCCCATTGAAAGTCTTGGTCCCACTCCTTCCCAATCTAGGACCTAACTTTAGCATAGCAGACATGCTAGAGTACAGAACTGGGTAGAAGGAGTAGTTGAACTGAGGTATTGCTGCTAAAGTGGCCACAACTAATTCTATGGAAAGTACTAGAGTCTTTCTAGTAAAATCAAGGGAAACTATAACCATACTACAAAGAGTTGTTGCATGCAGAATGTTTGAGGCAGCTTAAACAGGAGAGGGTCTTGGCCACGAGCCACCAGCAACTAAAATTCTGGGCAGCTGAAGAAATGAATGCTTTGTTCCTGAAGATTAATGTAGGTGGCCTACAATAATGTCCATTACATTTTTTGATGATAGTAGAAAAAATAAATCAATAAAGCAAATAATGAGGAGTAAGTTCACTGATTTCTGATTAAGATGTTTAAGAATTGTCAGTTCTGTCCTTCAGAAAGGAACAAAACTGCTAAACTTTCTTCCTTGTTCTATTAATTAGGTGCACAGTACAAAATGTGGCCTTGGCATAGAGGAAAATAAGATCTTAGGCAGTTGTTTGAAGTAAATAATGTCATCAAGGAATTCTAGGCTTCAGTTTAAGGAAGGAGGTTAAAAAAAATGACTGATGGTACAGTTGAGTTTCTTCTCATTAGGACAAGGGCAAGTTTGAGATAGAGATATGTGGAATGAAATGTCTTAAAGTTTGAGCCTAAGGTAGTAATTATGAAAAACAAGCATAAAGAAGGCAGGAGATTGAATCTCAGACCAGAGGCACATGTCAAAATGAGTCATGGGAAGGGACAGGGTTGAGTGGATTAAGTTTGTTTAATTTAATGGCCCCAATGTTCCAAATGTGGCTGCAAATGGTGAGAGGATATTAGGATAAAGAATTATTGAATTGAAGCTATATAGAGAAACCTTTCAAAGATTTCTGAAATTAAGAGAGTTTTTTTTTCCCCCAGATTACCCTTTATCACAAGATCTTTGGCAAATATTTCTGTTTATGAGCTGAAATAAATTTAAACAGGAAACTACAATTTTCTTTGTGATTACACAGCAGTAATTTCAAGACTGTTTTCCTTGGGAATCCAGTTGGTAATTACTAAAACTCCAAAGCTAATTATGTTGTTATGCTAGTGGGACTGTAGCTATGGATGAGAAGTCTTTTCCATTAACAGGCTCGATTTGTAGACACTAGTAATTTTATTTTCACCCTAAAATCTTCCTCTCCTTCTTTCTACTCTTTAGTGGTGGAAGGTGGCAATAACTCAATTGATATGTCCCTTTAGAGAGAGATATTTTATTTTAAAAAAATCTTAATCAGAACAGATAACAATTTTGTTTTTTAAGAAGCAATGAACTGAGTAGTCATTTCAAAGATTCTGAAAACACAAAGATGCTATATTTTAAAATTACAAACTGGCTTCAAAGAGAACTAAGGCCTTTTAACAAGGCAGAGTTAAATAGATTATAAATAAATTTTATTAAATAAATAATCATAGACAACACTGTTGTGAAGAACTAATATCTGACATCCCACATGAGTAGGATGCTGTTTCTATAAGCTGTTAAGTGTGTAGTGAGGTGTGAGGCTTCAAATATACAAGAATATAAATATACTTGGACAGGCAGTGTATCTAAAGCATCCCACATTGAAACAAAGACAGCTGTGTATTTTAACAATACCACATTTAGGTAAACAAAATAGCAAATTTGTTTAAATAGAATGTCACAAATTCAAACAAATAAGCATTTGCTTGAATGAGTTATTAAACTATTAAGCTTTTTCTTTTTTTAAGTTATTTTCTCTAAGACATGAAGGAGAAATTAAACACATCCAAAGCAGCAAAGAAAGGAACAAAGAATGTAAATGGCCAAATGTCAAGATGTGCTAAATGAAAGCTGACACAGCAAAAGTATTATTGCTATATTTTTGTATCCTCATGGAAACAGGACACAGTCATATCTTTTGGAAAATAAGAATGAGTTCTAATCTTGCCTCCAGGACATACTTGTTTTGTCACCTTGGGGAAGGTTACTGATAATGCACTATTTCTTAGTTTCTCCATTTAAAATAGGGCCAAAAATAAAAAATAAAATAGGGCCAAAGGGGAACCCTCTTATACTATTGGTGGGAATCCAGACTGTTGCAGCCACTCTGGAAAACAGTATGTTGGTTCCTCAAGAAGTTAAAAATACAGCTACCCTATGACTCAGTAATGCACTACTAGATATTTACCCCAAAGATACAAATGTAATGATCCAAAGATGCATCTGCACCCCAATGTTCAGAGCAGCAAAGTCCACAATAGACAAAGTGTAGAAAGAGCTGGTATGTCCATCGACAGATGAATGGGTAAAGATGATGTGATATATACATATATATATATAAAATATGACTCAGCCATCAGGAAGGATGAATACTTAGCATTTACATTGATGTGGATGGAACTGGAGGGTATTATGCTGAGTGAAATAAGTCAATGAGAGAAAGATAATTATCATATGGTATCATTCATATGTGGAATGTAAGAAACAGTGCAGAGGGTCATAGAGCAAGGTAGGGAAATAGAATGGAAAGAAGTCAGAGAGGAAGACAAAACATGGGAGATTTTTTTACTATATGAAACAAATGACAGTTGCTGGAGAGAGGGTGTGTAGGGAGATGGCGAAATTGAGTGATGGGTGTTAAGGAAGGCAAGTAATGTGATGAGCAATAGGTGTTATATGCAACTGATGAATTATTGAACTCTACATCTGAAACTAATGTACTATATCTTGGCTAGTTGAATTATTAAATTAATAAATTTATTAAATTAATGAATTTATTAAATTTAAAAATGCATCAGAAAAAAAAAATAAAATAGGGCCAAATAGTCTATCCTGCTGGTAATGGGGAAAATAATACTTTTTATCATACTTAGAAATATTTGCAATCCAACAATATTAAAAAAGAAAATATGATTTGATGCAAAATTTTTAAATTTCTGATAATAGCATAGTCCTTAATAGTGAAATTTGCAGTAAAATGGTCCTAAGTTGTGATTAATTTCAACATGTCTGTAACATATATTTAGATAGGCAATGTCATGCTGTACAAAAACTCTGAATTCTTTGCTCACAGGGACTTATGACAGACATTAGTTCTAATCTTGTATCTGCTATGTACTAAGCTGCTTCATTTTGCATAAAATATTTCAGCTCTTAATATTCAGTTCTTAACCTCTCTGAATTTCAATAGTTTTACCTGTAAATTCAGGATAATAACATCAATCCCACAGAACTGTGAAGAATCAAACAATATAAGCAAAGTACCTACCACAAGCAGAAAGAGCTTAATACATTTTTTGCAATTTCCATATGCAATTCAAAAGGAAAATTAATTATTATTCAAATATTTTCTTAACATTGAAGGTAAACTGTAGTCATCACTGTCCTAGATTTTTAAATTTTCTTTCCCTCCCCCTACCCCTAACAACAGCAAGAGCTAATTGGGATTGATATTGGCTATTTCTGAATGAGATCTTGCTTTTATGTTGCAATTAAATTGCTTCAGAAGATAATCATCTCAGGTAGACTTTGTTGATATTATCATGCAAATTAGTTACTTTAATGAGGAAGTAACTTATTGTTTTACATAGCAGGCCCTTAATAAAAACATGTTAATTACCTGATTAACCCAGCCAAGCAAAATATAATCTAACTGGCTGGATTCAAAGCACATTTGTATGTTGTGAGAAAATCAGAATTTGAAATGTATTCATTAGCATGGTGACATTTGAGTTTACAGCAATTATATATCTTATTGATAAGGCACTGATGATTAGAGCTGCTTTATAACCTAGTAAAATTTTGGGAAGATATTAAAATAGTAAGAGAAAAAGAAAAATAATAATGATCAAAGGTCAGAGTTTTAGATGCTAAATAAATGAGATAGACTAATTTTCAAGCTGTTATCCTAATTCATTCACATTTAATGAATTTAATATTTTTTAAAGATTCTATGTTTTTAAGTAATCTTTACATCCATCATGGGGCTTAAACTGAACAACCGCAAGATCAAGAGTCACATGCTATACTGACTGAGCCACCCCTCATTCACATTTATTATACTGAAAATATACTGAATACTAATACTCTTACAATATCCACAAAGAACTTCAATAAACAACATCCTTAATTTGACTCTGAAGCTACAAATGATGAGAAACTCTCAAATAATCCATGGTTTTATCATTCAAGCTTTATGAAACTCAATGAATTATAAAAATGTAGTTAATGGATTTCTTTTTATCAGAGTTACATATCTAATACTGTCTTCTAAATTAAAGTTCTCTATTACTCTGAAACTTTAGTTCTGAGTGTTACTACACAATCATGAGATGCTTTCTATGAATTATGCAAATTAGGAAAAATGGCTAAGGTAAATGTATTATCTAGGAGTTTGTATTCATTGTTTTTTTTTGGCACTAGGTTGAATTTCAACATAAAGATTATTGAGAATAGTCATGTTAGCAGAAAAACTAAGAGAATTATGATTTGTCAAATGACAAGAATTATTTAAAAAATCATCTCTGTGACTATCATAAATAAATAAAAATTAAAAAAAATCATGTTTAGGCTTTATTTTTTATTTTTATTTTTATTTTTTTTTAAGATTTTATTTATTTATTCATGAGAGAGAGAGAGGAGAGAGAGAGAGAGAGAGGCAGACACACAGGCAGAGGGGAAAGCAGGCTCCATGCAGGGAGCCCGATGTGAGTCTTGATCCCTGGACTCTAGGATCACACTCTGAGCCAAAGGCAGATGCTCCACCACTGAGCCACCCAGGCATCCCTCATTGTTTTGGCTTTAAAGTAAAGTTGAATTCTCCTTCCGATTGGTCCTTTAATGTGTGTGTAAAATAGGAAATGAAGAAATAAAATTGCTGAATTGTGGAATTATCTTGCTTCAGGATGCATAAAGGTATAATTTTGTTGGTTTCTCTAGCATTAGAAAAAAATTTTCTTGGTTCTCTAGCATCAGAGTCCGTGTCCGGCCCCTGCAAGCATGAAATGAGTGGAGAGAGAGGAGCTGGGAAAGAAAAGAAAAATGTATTCCGTGAATCAGTGAAATTTGTAAATTGTTTCTGTACTTTCTGGAGAGCACAGGAGTTCAAAGATTCTTGAAAAGTTCCTATTACCAAAGACTGTTTACTGAATCTCCCCGTATTAGAGAAAATTTACATTTTTCTCCAGCAGGCTATTTTTGCTCCCTTTCAGCTTTTGTTTCTCTGATGGTCTGCCTTATGCACATAAAAGTGAGGTTCCCACTTTCTAACAAAAGTCCTTTTGGACAGGACTTCAGTTAGTTCCAGGCTACTCCTTCTTTCCCACAACCCACTCCTAGTCCACAGGAAACATGTGCATACATCTTGTGCTAACACATTCTGGAAGCTCTGGCTCTGGCTTATTCCAATATAGACATCTCTACCACGTTGCCACAATATCCTTCAGATTCTCAAGTATGAGTCAGGCGCCGGTATACAATTTCTGTATATCTAAGAAATGCTTAGGAAGCTTTCTTACTGGTTCATCTGAAGCTCATCTTACGACACTCTGACCATGGCAATAACTCACAATGAGTTTCTTACCTCCTTTTATATCTTTAATTAGACTAAGGAGTCTGAGAGTTGAGACACTGACTAGAAAAAAATTTCCTTTGTAAATTTTACATATGGAGTTCTCACTTTGAAATTTCACAAATACCCTATTCTGGTGTCTTGGTCAAACTATCAGTTTTGATCTCTTATCTTATGTAATTTGGTAGAGATTAGTTATTTTGCATAAGACTGCATTACCTGGAACACTTGAGCATTCTACTGTAGGGGTGGTGAAATTCTTACTGCTAACATTTGATCTTTTTGAATGATTTCATCTTGTTGAAGAAGCATGTGTTATGCAAACTATGAAAAGGACATTGAGTATGAAGCTTACAGAAAGGAAACAAATTTAGCGTTAAGGAGTCAGAAATTAAGATTTAGGGAATTGGATGAAAAGGAACTTTAATGCTGCTTTTGAGAGATAGGATAGGTCAATATTTAAAAGTTGAAACTCTGCAGAATTATAATTTTTCTATTTTCTACTCATATAGGACTAAGTCTCACATTTTTCATCAATAACAATTATGTAATAATAGAACCTACCTCATAAATAACACAATATGGTTATACTAACTGAAACCATATAACATTTTTAAACATGTTGGAGCTCTCAAAGAATTTTTTAAAATTATTATTATTAATTTATTTGTTAGAGGTAGAGAGCATGAGCAGGGATGCAAGGGGCAGAGGGAGAGGGATGAGCAGACTCCCCACTGAGCAGGGAGCCCTACATGGGGCTCCAACCCAGGACCCTGAGATCCTGACCTGAGCCAAAAGCAGCCGCTTAACCAACTGAGCCACTTAGGCACCCTGAGCTCTCAATGAATCTGGACTTTTACTACCATCAATATGTCTGTGTGTCTGTGTTTAAATTTCCATTTAAACACCTTAGAAATACCAAGAACAATTAAATGAGTAAATATTTTCAGCAAAATAGATATATATTGGTTCTTGGACCATTTTATTATCACAATTACCTAAATCAAAGATTATTAAATTTTAGCTATGGACTTTAGTCTTCTGAGAAAGTGCTAGGTAGAAATTTTAGCCAGGGACTTCTGAGCATGAATACTGACTTCTTTCCCAGATGATACTGTGACCCTATTGATAACTACGTTTGGTTCAAAAACAAGACAGGACTCAGATGAATAATTCTTGCTTTGTTTTGTTTTGTTTCTTAACTATGTAAGCTCCATGCTGTAAACCAATTTTACTTCTTAGATCTGACAAATCCCTAACTTGCTCTAACATTATTGGCATACATTTTCTACATTAAGAACTCTGGTGATCAAAGAATAATGCACCAAGATGTGCTGCTCTGTGTAACCTCTTGATTTTGTAAGATGTTGTGTCTTTAAGTAATTGTATTGAGAACTTAAACTAATTGTACTGTTTGTGTGTGTTTGTGTTGTGTGTGTGAGAGAGAGAGCACATGTGTGTGGTCTCTTCTGACCTACACACAATGCATCTAAAATAATGCACACTGTTTTTTTCTAGCTCTTCAATGATATGGTTTATATCATTGAAATATATGAAACTACTTACTCATAACTTAATTGGTGGCAATCTAATGCTCACACTGTCTATAGAATCTGAATATGGACATCCCCAAATGTAAATGTTTACTTATATAAATACATAGCTATGGGTGTGAATGAATTAAGTGATTAAAACACCTTCATTTTTTTCTCTTTCTGAGAAAATACTAGGTATAGTTTCATTTTTTAATATTTTTATGAAAAATATTTTGTTGGAGTTTGCCATATTGGAGTTTGCCAATTGATAAATAAATCTACCTCCATCTGAGAATCTTTTAATGCCACAATCATGATTAATATCATTGTATTTCAAAATAATAAATGAAATAATAGAAATAATATTTCTAAACTAACTTGAGTAGAAAGATAATTGGCAGTAACCACTCTGATATGTGAGTTAACAGATATGTGAGTACTTAAGAAGAGTAAATGGGTATACTTTTATTGGAAATGAAACAGAAACTTAGTATGGTATTTATTAGTAAATACATCATGTCTGGGAAGGAAGGTGGCCAATTAGAAACTTTTACTCCTTTTGCATGTATGAGCAATTGCTGTGAATTTTTCAAGTTGTAAAAAGCTATAGAGGAATATTAAAAAATGATATTTAGAAAAAAGATAAAGGCTGATTTTACTGATCTTAATGCAACTAATATTCGCTCCAAGAATTGTAGTATCAATGAACAGTCATTGAAAGACTCATAAATAATATACACTATATATTTAAATATATGTATGTGTATGGTTAGTGTCTGTGTTTTGTTTATGTAGGTTCTAATGATAGCTTGGACTTTAGTAAACATAAAAATATAAAAACTACTCCAATTCTTTTCTCCTTCCTTCCTTCCTTCCTTCCTTCCATCCTTCCTTCCTTCCTTCTTTTCCTCCTTTCTTATTAACTCCTTTAAAGTCTTACCCTTTCCCCTAAAAAAGTCTTCTCTGAGCACTTGAGTCTATATATATGGACTATATATATAGACTATATATATATGGACTACATATAGTATTTATATAGCAATCCAAAGATAAAAAGAATTTCAAAGTTATTAAAAATATTATGTGAGTCATGGCTCCATCACTTATTAACTGGATGATACCAAAATAACCTCTACAAGCCTCACTCTCTTTATCAATAAATGGAAACAAAATTAAATGCTTATTTTTTAATGATAGTTACATGGGAAATATATGGAAAGTCCATGGATCAAAGCCTGGGACATATAAAGAGTTCAATAACTGATAATTTTTTGTTATTAGTACTAGCCCTAAAAAATCACTTCAGTGAGAAATTATTTTTAGCCCTAATTTTGTAGATTTTCTTTCTCTCATCTGATTCATAAAACTTTCTACATATCTTTTCATTTATCCTAAGGATAAGCACAATGTTTGGCACAGAGATCTCAATTTGGTTCCGTAAAGCCCAATAATTTTGAAGACTGAAGAGATCACAGAGATTATTCTGTTTCTCTCGTTTTCAGAAAGTATGGGTGAGGTAGATTTAAGTGACTTGCTTATAATCACCAATTTATTTTTGATAGACTAAAAACAAACTCCAGATTTTCTGTCCCTTGATCATTACTATTTCTACTCTTACATACCACTTTATATAGAATATAAACATATAAAAAGAGAGTTACATTTTTACATATATTTTTATGGCTATAATTTAAGTTACAAAATATTTTCTCTACAAATGTGTCTGCCTCAAAGAAATTAAAACACATCTTAATTACATTTTGTATTTATTCTAGATAATCGAGACTATCTGTCTACTTCACATCCAGAACTTCTTTGACTATATCCAAGACAGGGGAATCAGGTGATTCCACACATAAGAGAAGTTCCTTTGCCATCATTACTCATCTACTGCCTTCTCACTCTCTATGAGATGGAAAGTTGATCTGGTTGTGAGGAAGTGAGAAATATGCCATCTGCTCTGTTTTCTTTTCTAAGCAAAGGTAGAACCGTTTCTTTCCTCTTTCCTCCAGTTTAGCTATCATTAATTTTCACTCATTGTTTTTAAGCACCTAATTCTGCACATATCAAGGAGCTAAGATATCTGCTCTTTTAAAATATTGTCAGAAATTCTAAGTGAATAATGCTGTAAAAATTTACTCATTTAATGTTAATTAATTCAAGATTTATTCTTACATGAAAAATATATGGATTTCAGAATTTGAAATCTGTAAAAGCCTCATTTGAAAATCATTTACATGTTGGAAGTTAACAAATGTAAGAGTTTCTATATTTATGGATTTTCTTGACACCTCTAGGTCTCTGTTCTTTATTCCAAAAAGAAACAACTATATAATTTACTTTGATTATGATAACTAGTAATTGAGTTTACTTTGACAAACATACATTCGTGCAGCAATTATACTTTCCAGAGGAAATAAATGCAAAAGGTAAATGGATTAAAAATAATTGACAACAATATAAAAATCTATTCAGCCAGCTGAACACTTGATCATTCTCCTTCTGTATATCATCTTTTTCTCTCTCAGCTCCAAAGAGAAAATGTGATGACTGGCCAAAAAACATCAGAGTGGATAATGGTGGCATGGTCTAGAGCTCAACAGTTTTAGACTCAAAACAATCTTCATACAAACATAAATAAACCTATGTAAGCCTCTTAAATGTACTGAGCCTCAGTTTCTTGATCTGTAAAAAGGAGCTGATAATATCTATTTCATGAGACTTTTGCATGGATAAAATAGTTGGTATATGCTGCTGAACACAATTTCTAGAACAAAGTATGTTGTCAAGATACTTTGTCAATTTTCAAAATTTTCCCCAAATATATCTTTTCTTCCTTTTAGATTATTATATTTCAGACTAAAAAATTAAAAACAATATATCTTTACCTTTAATTTATCATATAATCTTAATTTCTTTATCAAATATGTTTGAGTGTGGGTTTAGTGGATTAAACTAGGGTGCCTGACTGGCTCAATTAGTAGAGTCTACAACTTTTGTTCTCAGGGTCATGAGTTAAAGCCTCACATTAGGCATGAACTTATTTAAAACAAGTGACATTCTAGATAGACAATTGTCATTTATTTATTTTTAATTTAAATTCAATTAATATATATTTCAATTGTCATTTTATTGATATATAAATACTAAACATGTTCATGAGTTATCAGATTCTAAAAGATTTAAGAATTCTAGTAAAGAAATAAGACATATGTACTCAAAATATAGTAAGATAGGCTATAACTCTACAAAATTTTTTTCTAGCTTATAATGGATTCCTAGTGTCTATTTCAGTTCAACTTATAATAAGTACTCAATAAATGATTAATGAATTAATTATCAAAATCATGAATTAATGGAATGTAATGAGGGTGTGCGGGATAAATTCAGAGGAAGGAGTGATTTTTTTCCTGGAGAAATATCTGACATAGTTTCATGATGAAACTAATTCCAAAAATCTTAAGTTTTAAGGAAGGAAACTTTAAGGACCATTAACTGCAAATCACGACGTTTTTTTAAAAACTTTTAATTTTTATGTAGTTTCAAATAAGAGAAAAGTTGCAATGATTGTACACTAACTCTCATTTATCCCTTACCCAAATTATATTTTGCCTCATCTGTTTTATCATTGTTGATAAGAATTAACTGAAAATACGCTAGAGATGTGTGCTTCTTTACACCTTAGTAATTCATTTGTATCTCTTAAGACAAGAGTATTATCTATATAACCATATTACTACAATTTAATATTGATACAATTGTTACCTAATCTATAGTCCATATTCCAATTTCATCAATAGTCCCAATTTTATTTTGTACCTATTTGGTTCCTACTTTTGAACTCAATTCAGAATCACATACTGTATCTTGTTGTTTGTCCTGTTTCCTTAGTCTTTTTTTTTTTTTTAAGATTTTATTTATTTATTCATGAGAGACATACACAGAGAGAGAGGCGTAGACACAGGCAGAGGGAGAAGCAGGCTCCATGCAGGGAACTGGATGTGGGACTCGATCCCGGGTCTCCAGGATCAGGTCCTGGGCTAAAGGCGTCACTAAACCGCTGAGCCACCGGGGTTGTCCGCCTTAGTCTTTTTAATCTTGGATACTCGGACTTTCTTTTTGTGTCTAAAACATTTTTTGCAGAAGTGTGATTTTGTTGAAGTCACTTCAGATTGGGTTAATCTGATGTTTCCCTATGATAAGATTCAGATTATGTATTATTTTTGGCAGTAATACCACAAAGTGATATGGTGTCTTTCTTACTGCTTATATAGTCACATGATGTTGATTTGTCCCGATACTTAAAAGTCATTGATTCTTCATTTCTGTTTTGTTTCTACTCCAAGATATGTAAGAATTTAAGAATTCTTATTTTTTTTTCAGTATGGAATCATGGATTCTTATTTTACTGAATACATTATAATTTATCACTCATATAATCTGATGCTCAAATTATCCCTTTATGTCCTTCTGATAGGTCCCCATTATTCTCTTAGCAGTTTCTTTCTTTCTTGTGTAATGTGAAGCCCCAAGAGAAATCTTTTACTTTATCTGCCCCAGTCCTGGAATAGACTTTTATCCATTACTGGAGAATGCTAGCTTATTTTTAAATGAATGATTGGAAAAGAAATGCATGTGAAGGTGCTTTTTAATCTAAAATTTTGAAAAATCATGCTTTCCATTTGATAAAGGAGTAAGTTCATGGTTTCTTATGTAAATTGTTAGTTATGGTAAGCAGACATCCAAAGCAAAAAAAAAAATTAACTTAATTTAAAAAGGGGAAAAAAAACAAGAAATTCAAGACTATAATTCCACTGCTACTTTTTGTCCTACATATCCCTGTTACTTCACAGTCTGAGAGAAAAAAAAAATCTTATTTTCTTCCTCCTTTCAAACACATTCTTTTTTCTGCTTTTTCTTTCCTCCTTGAACCCCACTCCAACTCCTGGATCATGAGGATAATAAAATGAAACCTTTACCAGAGGTAAATAAAGCTCATGTTTTCCTCCTATGAATATCCAAGAGAAGAAATCTAGAAGTGTTTAGCTACCTGCTTATAATTTGTATGTATTTTAGAGGTGAAAGAATAGAAAAATAACACACATGAATTAATGTACCAGTAAATTATCTTGTCCCAGCTCTTTCTACCATATCAGAAGATCATTTTTCTTGCTATCTTGATAACTAAATATCCAATATATATTGCTGTGTATTTGTATGTGAGTAGAAACATCAGATTCAGCAGGGGTTGACTTTATGTAAAATTATTTTCCTGCTGCTCTAGGTTCATGTGAAAGTAAACCAGAGAGTAAATCTATTCATTCTAAGAATCTATGAATTTAAAGTGTTCACCCTTTCCAGGACATGGGCTAATACACCAAAAGAAAGAAGTGTTTAAGGAATGGAACTCTATAGATATATGGTAAGATACTGTTTGGAGAAAGGGTCAAAAGCATTAGAAGATGGAACAAAACCTTTATTTTTTTGAAAGATCACAAACTTCAACATATAAACTTATTTCTACTAAGTACGTTTGAGTTTAGTGCCTACATAACATTTTTTGAAATGGGAACCATTTAATTCAGACAACTTAGGTCAGGTAATAATGCATTGCTGAACTATAAAACCAGAAGGTAGGCATTTGTGAATAGGGATTCAACACATCTGGAGTGTATTCCCAGAGCCATTGCTAATAAGTAATGGGATTCTCATTTGGACAATTTTTGCTTGCAGGTGGCAAAATGAGTCTTCCCCTTTGCTCTAGGGGTTTAGAACCTAGAATCTTGGCAAAACATGGAACTCCTTTTGTTTATGCAGAAACAGATAGAGCCGGGAGTTAACATTCATTTGTAATTTCCTTAGGGATAAAGTAGGTTCAATTATCAGCAGGAAAGGTAGCTTTCTCTGAAAAAACTAAGGATGATGACTTCCACATTTCCTCACTTAATATGCATCAAAAAGTGGACACTGACCTTCAATGAGTACAGCTTTCATTTATTGAGTAATGAAGCAATTTGCTGTCAAATTGTCTCATCAAATTCTAGTAGTCATCTGGGATACAATGGATAAGGAGTTTAATTTTATTATTTTCATGGGATCAGACCAATGGGACTGAGTCTAGTTTAGGAAGGCACAGTTGAACACATACTTTCTGTAGATTCCTTAAAAATAATATTTTAATTCTTTTAAAATAATGGACTATAAAAGGTCTTGTTTTTTATTTTATTTTATTTATTTTATTTTATTTTATTTTATTTTATTTTATTATTTTATTTTATTTTATTTTATTTTATTTTATTTTATTTTATTTTATTTTATTATTTTTTCATGAGAGACACAGAGAGAGGAGGCAGAGACACAGGCAGAGGGAGATGCAGGCTCCATGCAGGGAGCCTGACGTGAGACTCAATCCTGGGTCTCCAGGATCACGCCCTGGGCCAAAGGCAGGCGCTAAACCACTGCACCAACCAGGGATCCCCTATAAAAAGTCTTGTAAACAGATTTTGTTTTTATAAACCCTTAGACTTGAGAACAGAGTTCCAAAGGGACTCTGCTGCACTGTCAGAAAAATTCATGAAAGAAAATATCTTCACAGAAAAAGAACACATCTATCCAATAATACTCCAACACTACCATTCAGTTTTCTTCCCAAAGTTCAGCTCTACATCATTCAAGGAGAGCATGTTAAGATAAGTTTACTTGAGCAGACCCAACATATGGAAAATGGAGGTCCTAAGAAAATTCCTTTGAGCTTATAGTAGTTTAGACATAAGTTGATCCTTACTCAAATAAAAATGGAACTTATGATCCTATTTCAATCTTAACACTACATATTCTGCTTTGATAAACGCTATCCTCAGCATTTGGGTTTCCCTACTATCAGCAGTACACAATAGCTATGCACCAGGATCATATTTGAGAATTGAACTAGTATTTTCTAACTCCACTAAAGAGTTAGTGAGACTAATTAAGATAGATTTGATTCCATCTGCTAGATGTCTTTCTTTATATCAAATTATACCACAGAGTATTACAAACCTAAACTTTGTTGGCTTTGATTCCTTCTGAAATGTTTTCGTTAGCCTATAATTTCATATCAATGTTATGCTATTGGCTTTTAATAAGGATGCTAGAAGAATCAGGTAATCTGACAATTAATAACAGTATGCATTAGTTTTTCAATTGTTGCTGATGAAGATTTTCAAAATAAACTGCCATTATATTTGACATAAGAGAAAAAATCTTAACATTATCTTTTAATTGAATAGAATAATTAGAATTTTACCCCAATTCTCCATTCACCTTGGTTTTTAAAAAGCTTGGTGTGAATTAATATTCAGTCACTCACACTTTGATGTATTAATTATTTTTTTTCCCATTTCCTTATTTTCTATTTAATCTTGGTGGTGTATGGTGCTCTTAACTTGGTCTTTTATTGAAAACCACGACAAAATTTTGAGGATATGTGGGAGATATTCATTTTATAAAAATACATTCATCATAGTCATTATATTCTGCAAAGTAAAGCCACCATAACCTTTATTTAAAAAGAAAATTTGTTAAGTGTTTCTTTAAGCAATATATGATAGAGGGTGTAAAATGGGGAAATTATTAAATATTCAGTCTATTTTTAGCTTTCTTACTTCCCTCCTTTCTATAAATTGAATATTTACTAACCTATAATATTGATCCAGGAATAACTTTCAAGGTTTAGTTAGGATTTACACTGTATAATTTATTATTGGAGTTTGTCTATTAGCTGAGATAGATGTTCATGCTGCTTGTAATACAAAAGTCATGAGTTCAATTCTTGAGTGGATCATTTATATCTGCTTTGTTCCAACACCCCAACAAGCACCTATATCTTTGGTTAATTCTTTTTTGTTTTTTGTTTTTTTTTATTTATGATAGTCACACAGAGAGAGAGAGAGGCAGAGACACAGGCAGAGGGAGAAGCAGGCTCCATGCACCGGGAGCCCGATGTGGGATTCGATCCCGGGTCGCCAGGATCGCGCCCTGGGCCAAAGGCAGGCGCCAAACCGCTGCGCCACCCAGGGATCCCTCTTTGGTTAATTCTTAAACAAATGTGAACAGTTAGACATTAGGTTAAATGGATATGAAAAAATTAAATATTTAAATGTGCAAATGTAAAATATAATCAATAATACAAATAAAAATATTATTTTAATATATAGCAAAAATATATGTTATTGATTAGTTTTGTCTAGAATTAGGACATCAATCAATAGCAAAAATTATAAATAGGCAAGCAAGCCAGACACTTTACCTTTTGGTTGACTATATGCAGATCAATTCTTTTTGATATGTAAATTCACATGCTTAAAGTTACTAGGTTAGCATTACAAGATTTTTCTTCACTTCTAAGAAGCATTCCACTTTCAGATAATAACTACTCATCAATCCTTTTGGGTCAGAATCATTAATTTTTACCATATCCTCTTTCATATAGAATGTACACAATATTTCTATTTAAATTTTGTGATGAAAAATATAACCTTGATCTTAGCAACCTAATTCTTATCAACAGTTTTGCTTTAAGACACATTTTTAGGAGGATCCCTAGGTGACTCAGCAGTTTAGTGCCTGTCTTCAACCTAGGGCATAATCCTGGAGTCCCAGGATTCAGTCCCATATTGGGCTCCCTGCATGGAGTCTGCTTCTCCCTCTGCCTGTCTCTGCCTCTCTGTGTCTCTCATGAATAAATAAATAAATAAAATACTAAAAAAAGACACATTTTTAAAAGAGTTTTTAAGAGTTTAGGACCCGGGATCCCTGGGTGGCGCAGCGGTTTAGCGCCTGCCTTTGGCCCAGGGCGCGATCCTGGAGACCCAGGATCGAATCCCACGTCGGGCTCCCGGTGCATGGAGCCTGCTTCTCCCTCTGCCTGTGTGTCTGCCTCTCTTTCTCTCTCTGTGTGACTATCATAAATAAACAAAAAGAATTTAAAAAAAAAATAAACTATTTCAGATTCCCTTAAAAAAAAAAAAAAAGATTTATTAAAAAAAAAAAAAAAAAGAGTTTAGGACCCATTCTTTTTTTCTCTTCTTAAGATTTTCTTTTTCTTTCTTTCTTTCTTTCTTTCTTTCTTTCTTTCTTTCTTTCTTTCTTTCTTTCTTTCTTTCTTCTTTCCTTTCTTTCTTCTTTCCCTTTCTTCTTTCTTTTTCTTTTTTTCTTTTTTTGATTTTCTTTATTTATTGAGATAGAGTATGTGTACACAAGCAGAATGCAGAAGGGCAGAAAGAGAGAGAGAAGCAGACTCCTCACGAAGAGAGCCCAATGTGGAGCTCGAGGATCAGGACCTGAGCTGAAGGCAGACACTTAACCTACTGAGCCATTCAGGCACTCCCTGACCCAGGCACCCCCTCTTCCCCTCAGCCCCCAAATCTCTTTTCTAGCTATTTCTTGGATCAGTCCACCAGATACGGATGTACCTAAAACAGATCCCTCTAGACAATAGTAGAATTATTTATGCCAATTATACCATTAGGCTAGATTGAGGAGATGTAAGATACAAAAGTGTGAAAATCTTATTTTTCTTGTACAAACATTCATAGGAGAGCAACCTTTTATATTATCTTTTAGCTTTTTTTTTTTTTTTTTTTTATTCTTTTAGCTTTTTTGTGATGCTTCAGAGCAGAAATTAACAAACCACAGCCAGGAGGCCACATTTAGCCTACTGCTTGTTCTTGTAAATAAAAATTTATTGTAATGCAGCCATGCCTATTTATTTATATATTATCTATGGATGTTTTCCCAATACAATGGCAGGGCTGAGTAGTTGCTACAGAGAGTATATGGTTTACAAAATTTAAATTATTTACTATCTGGCCCTTTACCAAAAAAAAAAAAAAAAAAAAAAAAAAGTTTGCTAACCCCTGACATTTAGTAGAATGTGCACTGAGCAAGTCATTTAATAAATTTTCAGGCAATGTGAACTTATTTATGATAGGCTTTCTTTTTTTCTTTGGTAAGTAAGACATGCTTAATCAAACTTGATACCTACCACTAGCATAGTGGCCTTACTTTTCTCATCCATAATGTGGGGGAATATAATGAAATTTCATGTGCCAATATGAGAATTAAGTGAGATATGGCAGAGGTATTTGTTTGTTCTGTTCACTGCCATATTATTAGTGCTTGAAACATGGTAGGTACTCTAAATAAACAGACAGATAAATACAAGCACCTTGCAGAGTCATGGCATGCATTATTAAATATTCAGTAAAAATAAGTTTCTGCTTTCTTTTTAGACATATTTGTTCACAGTAAGTTTCTTTAGTCTTATTTAGAAATAGTTACAAGTTACTGAAGACGATAACTTTTTAACCCATCATGCTGCCGGAGACAGGAGAAATTCTGCTTATATGCAATACACACATGGGTTATTTTGAAGTTTAGCACAAAATTCTCAGAAACATGTTTTTGTGGAAATCTTTTTAACTGAAATTCTTAGTTGCTGGATTTATGGTTCTATCTCTGTTAAAGAAAAATTGTGCAGTGAATAGTGAGAACCTTGGAAAAAGATCTCTCTCTCTCTCTGTCTCAAGTATCTAAGTTCAGCTCTGAAGTCCGTGAAAATCTGTAGCTTTAGGGTCTGGCAAAAAGATAATTTTGTTGGTAAAGTCTTCTAAGAAAGTTTGTGTTAAAGTTTGTTTTTTTTTTTCATTCTCTATGGACTTTTAAATCATTTTTCAGATAATCAGTAATATAAGCATAAATAGGAAGGAAGATGGCCCTGATTTAAGAATCAACAATATAATTAAGCACAGGTATCATTATTATAATTCTGAATTTTAGAAAAAAATGAACAAAAAAGGAGAAGAAAATGGGCTGCAGAATGGGGAGATGAGGTTGATTTGCCACTAGAAGTTGAGGTCAGTCCACTGATGCTAAAAAAGAGAAAAAAAAAATTATAAATAAGCAATCAGATAATATCACTGACTGGCCTGCTCATGTATTCATTTATTCACTAAACATGACTTATCATTTATTTGTTAAATGATAGTTTTATATTAGTCAATAAAATAAACTGGATCCCTATATTAATAGAGGATGTCTATAATCAGATGGTAGGATTTATTCTCTTTTACAGATCTCTTAAGAATTCATATTAATGAATCTATTTTCTCTTTTATTATGTGGATCCTCCCCCCATTCATATGTTAAAACCCTAACATAAAAGGATTGGTATTAGAAGGTGGGGCCTGAGGGAGGTAATAGGTTTATTTATTTATTTATTTATTTATTTATTTATTTATTTATAAAAGATTTTATTTATTTATTCATGAGAGAAACAGAGAGAGAGGCAGAGACACAGAGGGAGAAGCAGGCCCTTTGCAGGGAGCCTGATTTGGGATTCCTTTCCCAGGACTCCACGATCTCTCCCTGGGCCAAAGGCAGGCGCTAAACCACTGAGCCTGCCCACGGGTCCCCGAGGTAATAGGTTTAGAAGACATCATGTAAGTGGACTCTCCATGAAGGGATTATTGTGTTGGGGGAAGACAGACTAGAGCTTGTACTCTTGCAGGCTCTCTCTCTCTCTGTCTCTCTGTTCATCTTACAACAAAGCAAGAAGATAGCCATTTGCAAAGCAGAAAAAGGGCCCTCACAAAGACCTGACAATGGTGCCTCCTTAATCTTGGACTTCCTAGGCTCTAGAACTGTGAGAAATACATTTGTTGTTTAAGCTGCTCGGTATGCTGTTTTTATTATAGCAGCCTGAGCTAAGACACCCTTCATATTAATTCATCATGTTTACTTTAAGTTGATGTAATTTTCATAAAAATATTGAGACGGAGCAATGTAAGCAGAAAGAGTTGGAGGTCCCCCCAAAAGGAAAGACAACATAGCTTTCTTGATCTAAGACAAGTCAATTTAGGCCTCCAGCCATCTTGGGGAAGACTGTTAAGAATAAATAGCCACTATCTGGCCAGGAGACAGCCAAAACCCACTCAAAAGTGAAAACTGATCTGATATACATTCTTCAGTTATCTCTGCAGAATCTAAAGCCTTTTGAGCACTCAGCTATAGGACCCAGGAAACCAGAGAATTAATGATGCACTGCTGACCCTTGTGACTTGGACCTGGACTCTAACCCCTTAAGACAACTTTTGTTCCAGTCCCACACTGTATTCCCTATTGCACAAGCCCCTTCATAAATATTTATGCATCCTTAGCTTAAAACTTACCCAATTTTGTTGCTTAGGGAGACATTGCTTGGGAAAAGATCCCCAGTATTCTCTATTGGTTGCAAGTAACACCCTTCCTTTTCCTATTCTTTAGTTTCATAGTGTCTTTTGGCTTGACATTTACCAAGAAGTGAACCCAGTTCTGGGTAACAGTAGTACAGAGAGTTTAGTTAGTATATCTCTTTTGATGAGTGCTTTTTGAAGCAAATTACACATCTATTGAGCTTTTAATCCACCCCAGTGTCTCAGAGTTAACCAGTTTTACTTAGTCAAAGATGGAAATATCTCTACTATAAGATGATGCCTTTTTTTCTTTGGAAACCCTCATCTTATCCACTGTATAGGATAAATGACATTTTATTCAACATTAAATAAGTGATTATTTGGATTACATGACTTCAAGTACCAATTAGGGATGACAGTCAACTAAAAGTACATTTTTTTCACTCACTTTGGGAACTAACATAGTAAAAATAAAATAAGCATATATAAAGTTTTTAGTTTTTTTTTTTTTTTTCATAATGCAGGGGTGAAAACTAATAGCAGAGTTAATAATAATTAGTAGCCATACAATTGTTATAATTAGGATCTTGTACACATTTAAAACATTAGGAAAGGGGAAAAACATGCTTTTTTCTCTTGATCCCTGAACCTAATCAAACTTTTCACAGTACTTGGAGGAAAAGGTCATTTAAGCACATTTTTGCTCCTTTAACATTGAGACAAGGAAATTGAAGGGATCCCATGAAAGACTGCTTTTTGCTGCCTTTATTCTTGTTAGAACCTGCACCCACACCTTATACACGCCTTAATGTATGTCCTCCTTATAAAAGTCAAAGAGTTAATAATTTATTTGGAATCTTTCAGCACAATAGATGACATCTAAGGAGTGACCAGGCGAGGTCATCCTGTATGATTTCCAAGATCACTGAGACACCTGACTCCAGGGCATAAGTGACTTATGGAGAACACCTGAGTACTCATTCCTGTTTTAACCAGTTTCTAGATGCTAAGAGGACACGTACACCAGACACCAATAAAAACTCGAGACCCCAAGCAAAGGTGAGACTCTCTCTCCCTTCCTTTCTGAGTCTCCTAGATATTCATCTGCTGTAGTCTATCACTTGTGCTACTCAATAAACTCTACTCTCACTTCCTCTCTGCTTGGGTTTGATTTCTATCTGCAAGAAGCCAAGGACCCTCTTGACTGGTTCTGTAGAAACCCTTCTGGGTCCTAGTACCCAGTGTCAACATAACACAAAAGAATGCTTGAAATGCTCCGTGTTTTAACCAGTTACATCATTCGGTGTTGAAGTGGTGGACTTTTGTTGTTGTTGTTATTTTAATCAATTTGTTCTGTATGGTTTGCAACTAAAATTAATTCACCATTCAGTTGGGATTCATTTTCAATTCAATTTCTTGACCAAATTGCATTTTTACATTAAATTACATTCTTATGGATCTAAGTTGAGTGTGATTATAATGATTAATAAGGCCATGTAACTTTATAAATTAATCATAATTGGCCACAGTGATTGGGAAAGTGAATCCCATTATAGAGAAATGGATTTTAGACAGTGGAGACAGGATGGGTGGGTGAAGGGCTTAAAACTTCTGTTTATAGATGTTTTGTGGAAATATCCATTAACCTAGAAGGATTAGTATTTATTCATTTGTAAACTTGTTTCACTTAGCTCATTTCCCCTTTTTCTTTTTTTCTTTTTGTAATGAATAAATGAATGAGTTAGTGACTGAATGACAATAGCAATTTTCAAGTACTCTTTAATATAGCAAAATAGTAATAATAATCCTTTGAAATAGACTATAATTTCCTTCTATGAAGAATATTTTTCCTACTCAATTTTGAGTGCATTCTATATAAAGAAGAAGAGTAATAAAATGTTCTATGTTTCAGTCTAAATACTTTATGAATCTCATTCATATACACTACAGAATTTAAAAACATGAAAAAATTTCCCTCTAGTACAATGGAATTAACTACCATTTTAAAGTGAAATTGGCTTTATGAATGTTTAACTATATATACACAAACACATACAGATAGATCTATAGATATACAGATATGTATGTATATATCTCTCTGTCTTTCTCTCTCTCTCTCTCTCTCTCCAGGAAATATGCATACTCTCCTTCCTACACCACTAAATAACTCACAATTTTGTTTTAGTTCACTTTGGTAATGTAAATATCTGTAGAAGACAACAAATAATCTTTTATTCTTCAAGTTGCTTTTATAAAGTCCTTCTCTATTATGTTTGTTACCAAGCTGTAGACACACAAAGTGGATATTATTTTTATGTTTCAATTTGGCAGGACTAACAGAAGACCAGATAGCTGCTAAAATATCATTTCTGGGTGTGTCTGTGATGGTATCTATGAAAAGGTTAAAATTTGAATTGTGAGTAAATAAAAATGTGAGTAAGCCTCGTCTAATCCATTGAGGGCCTAAACTGAACAAAAAGCTAGGAGGGAGTACAAATTCACTCTCTTAGCTTCAGCTGGGACATCCATCTTCTCCTAGCCTTGGACCTAGGTGTCACGGGTTGTCATGCCTTTGGAATTGGACTTGGACTTATACCATTTACTCCCCTGATTTTCAGGACTTTAGACTCACACAAAAACACATCACCAACTTTCTTAGTTCTCCAGGTTGGAGAAGACAGATAATGGGACTTCTCAGCCTTCATAATCTTGTAAGCTGAAATCTATAATAAATCTCCTCATATACATATATGTGTATTATATAAGTACCTATATAAGTACCTATATATTACATATATTTATATCTCCTATTGGTTCCGTTTCTCTGGAGAACCCTAACTACTACCATGGGGATGTGACATCTAAGCATACGGGCTAGGTCTTTGCTCTCAAAAGCATTGGGCAGGTCAATCAGATAGCTCTACTCCCTGAGCGCTTGAACCTCTAGCTTGACAAGAATATAAATAGTGACAAGAAAAGAAATATAATAGCTGTGATATTTTTGATTTCAAGTAACAAAACTGTAACCTAGTAACAGCTACAAAACCTTGCACCAGCTTACTATAGGAAAAATGCCGGTTGACAAAATTAGGATAGCTTTAGCCATAGCAAACATTTTAGCTTAATCTCTTTGAAGTACTCTCAATTCTGCCTTATGATGCATTAGGTTCCTAGGATTATAATAGCAAAGTTACTTGAAAAAAAAGAGTTGTTGTTGTTGTTTTTTTTTTCCCTCTTTTCCTCTCTGTTCTGGAAATTAGAAGTCTAAAATCAAGTTGTCAGAAGGACCATGTTTCCTGAAGACTAGAATCCATCCAATGCCTTTCTCTTGGCTTCTGGTGTTGCTGGCAATCCTTATTATTCTAATTCCTGCCTCCATTATGATGTGGCTTTCTCTGCATGTGCTTCTTTTCCTCTTTTGATAAGGGCACTAGTATATTAGATGAAAGCATTCAACATAAATAAACCTGTTGAGCATCTTTATCTTTGTTTAGATCTTTAAATGATGGATATTTTTCAAAAGATGTACAGAAAGGCTCTCCAGAGATATCATGAACTAGCTTGACTCAAGTCTAAAAACCTGACCAAGGACAGGATTCAGAACCTCATAGCTTCATTGGCAAAGGTTCTATTCTTCTCTGCTTCACCATTATAGCAATGATTTAAATGACAATTAATATTTATATATTAATTTTTGGAGCTATGTGTACATTATACTACTGGATTCTAATGTTTTATATCTTTTAGAACACTGTATTATTTTCACTATAACATCAATATAATTTATAATAATGTTATCACTTGGTCTGTTTTTCAACTTTGGTCAAAGCATGATGGTTTTATCAATCTGCCTTGCTTTAAAACATGAATCACAGATGTGTTTTTTATTTAGTTTAGGCCCATGAGCTAGCCATACCGGGTTCAGGAAATGTCAGTCATTTTATTTTCTCTGGAAACTACACTTAAGATTTATATACAGGAAATTTTTTATTTTTTCATGTTATTTTAGTTTTCTAGAAGTGTCCCAGAATCTTTAAGCTATAAATTAATCAATATTCTGTGTATTTCTACAGGAGAGGCAGGATGTGTTACCTGACATAAGAAACCCTGACATTTCTCTTGGATGTGTTGTTTTTAGATCTCCCTCAACCAATAAATACATACACAATGCTTTTTCTCTGAATTTACCTTGAGGATTTTGTAGAATTGTGGAGACCTTTGTGTAAATGAGATAGTAAATGTAAATATCGTAATCTATGTATGATATTTTACACAAAATAGAAAAACAATTTAAAAAGATAAAAACTTAGACTAGAATCTTTTCTCTTGGGTGTAAAAAGGAAATGGAATAGAAAAGTGTGCTCAAGGAAATTAGAGAAGAGCTAGGAAGGTAGGCAAACATAAATCTAACTCAAGGAAGTCTGTGGGAAAGGAAAAATGGACAGTAAGATGAAAGAAAAGAGGTAAAAACACGATTGCTTTGATTAATCACAAAGTCTAGGTAACTTGCTAGACTACCACTCTTGCACAGTGAAATTAGCATCCTTGCTAAAGATTGAGGAGTACATGAACAATGAGAAAGTTGAGATTGAAAGTCTTTTTCATCGTAGCTTACTGAGTTAAATAACCAACCTGGCATGTTTCGCCTCACCGCTGTAGTTTACTGATTTGTTTTGGGTGTAGAAGTTAAAAATATTTAAACTATGGAACAGAGTAAACTCCTCAGCCTGGTTGATAAATTTTATCTCTAGATAGGTTAAAAAGCAGGTAGGATAGTTGCAATGTGTTTTTTTAGGGTGGTTAGCAAAGAATCTAATAGAGGAAAAGACAGAGTATCAGTAAAGGACAAATGATATAAAAGAGAGAGAGAGGAGAAATACCTCCACATCTGTGGTATACAGTGGGATCTCAAATATTTTTTTTCAAATATTTTTTTGAAATATAAGTTAGATGATCCCATAGTTGGAAAGTGGGTGGAATTATTTCAAAGAAGAAGGAGTATTCAAAAGAAGAATGGCCACTGAGTAAAAATTGTAAAATGCTGTTCAGAAAGAAACAAAAGCTCAAAATGTTATTTAATATTTCTTATGGTCTCATGTATCATCCTTTTTTTTTTCCTGCTTTTTTTTTTCCTTTTTGATTTTATAGTCTTTAAGCCTACGCCATAGATAACTTTGATTTCCTTGTAGAGTGATAATCTAATATGCTAAAAAAATTTGTTTGATGACAGTCAAAACCTGTACATGTGTAAATGATGAATTTTATTTGCTGATCTTAAGAAGTTATTTTTCCTTACAAAGACTAAACAGATCATCTTTCTTAATTTTCTGTTATAATAACTGAATTATGAGAAGCAAAATTGAGCTGATATGTTGGAATGCTAGTGCTACATTTCCTACAATACTAGAGATAACTTTACTTTCCAAATTAATATGGTTGGTTCCATTATGAGTCTTACCACATGTATGATAAACATGTAGAAGTATCATAAAAAAAAGGTAATGATAAATGGCCATATCAGGAAGAAGGCATAAGATGTCAAATGAAATGTTACTTAAATCACTGTTAACCAAAATGACTTAATTTCACAGTCTGATACATGAAGAGAACAATATAATGAATAGATTAATATGCATCCAAAAAGTTTCTTTTTTGTAATACAAAGATGATCAGAGAAGCAAAGCAGAAGAGCAGGAGGGATTTATCATCTCAGAAGAACCCAGTTTGTATATTCTTTACAAAAATGTGAAAAAATGTTTAATTCCAAAAGATAATAAAATTATATTACAGCAAAACATTTTTCTTTTTTTAAGATTTAATTTATTTATTCATGAGAGACACAGAGAGAGAGAGGCAGAGACACAGGCAGAGGAAGTAGCAGGCTCCACGCAGGGAACCTGATGTGGGACTCCATCCCAGGTCTCCAGGATCATGCCCTGGGCTGAAGGCGGTGCTAAACCGCTGAGTCACTCGGGCTGCCCTATAGCAAAACTTTTAATATAAATTGAAAGTATGAGATTCACATAAATGTGAATAGAGTTCCAGCATATAATAAACACTTGAAACACATTATATATTTATGTTGTTATACCTCAAGAGGTCATTGTTATATTGTAAACAAAATTATATACAATTTCCTAAGTGAAGGAACATGAGATTTACTACTTGTTTTCCCTTACAGGTACCTGTATTTCACCAAACCACTCTTGATTAAGTGGCTCAAACTAACAGATAAATTACAATATGCAACCTATTTTGAAATTATACTTTTTGAAGAAGGACATGTTTTAAGCCTTTTTTGGAGGGGGGGACATTGTGGCATGTAGAAGATATCTATATCTGTATCTATATCATCTATATCTATATCTATATATCTACACACACACAGACAAAATGTGTGTGTGTGTAGATATATATGTTCATCATTTAACAAATTTACTGTAGTTTACGTTGGGCACAGAGCAAGATACACAAAGAGATGGTTCCTGCTCCCATAGAGCTTTTCAAAGTCTCAGAGGGCTTTAAATTCCAGCCCTGCCACAGTATTGGGTAAAATTTAGGCTGTTATTAAAACATCTGGAGCCATAGTTCCTTTTTGATATATGAAGGAGGACTAAGAGTACTTAGCCTCAATGGTGGTTATAAAGATTCAATGAAATAGAATGCATAATGTTTTGGTCTGTATCTGTCGTATAGTTGACATTCTCTTTGCTTTCCTTTTCAAATGTAATTAGTTATCAGTTGAATAACATGACAGGCACAGAATTCCATGAGCACGTAGGAAAGCAGACAAAATCTTGATTGTTCTTAGTAGCAATTGAGGTGAAAAACACATTGTTGACAATTTTATTTTATTTTATTTTTAAATCAGGGGTTGATATTTTGGAAAGAGCATTAAATTCTTGGATAACAAACCTTTAAGTTAAAGAATGAAATTATTCATACATAGAACTGAGTTCAACTAATGAAATCTTTAGATTCATGTATGAAAGGTGTCTTTCCACTCCCCTGTTCTATGTACTTTGAATTTTTCATCAAATCATGATATGTAGGTACAGTAAGTCCTATATATAATGTCTTCTGTTTTATATATATATATACGTATATATGTATATATACATACACACATATATATCATATATACATTTAAAATATATAAATAATATATATTTTAATTGGTCTCATTTGCGAAAGTATGGGCTATGTTCTCAAAGCTATGAGATGTTAAACATTTCACATGCGAAAAGTTTGTGTTCCTGGCCTTTCATATAATGGCATAATGTTAATGACCAAGTCCCATGTCACTCATTTATGTAGGTGCCTACCAGGAAATAAGCCTTCCTAAAGAAAGAGCTATGGTAATTATCCTTGGGCTGAATGGGTATATTCCACGATTTTTAAAAAATTTTCTTCAACATTGAATATTATTAACATTATAATATTTTAAATAGACTATAGCAAAGGTGAAATTACAAACTGCAATGTGGAAGCTAGTCAATTTAGACTGTATTAGGTAAGGTCAGAATCTTCAAATGAGAAAAAAAGCTACATCACCTATATTTATCTTCCATCTGCTTAGAAACTGTTCAGATTGCCAACACACTGATGCATCATTTACTTATAATAACGTGTTAATCACAATAATGAGCAATCAATTTTCAGATGTAAAATGAATACTCGGAATAGGAAACCCTGTCATTTAGGAGGCCAGTTAATGAGAGCAAGGTGGAAAAATTGCTTGATTAGGCAGTTGACTTTTTTAATACAAATGTTTGTGTCACCGTGAACTTAGAGTCTACTAAACAATTGAGATTCTTTATGCTGATTTTCAGCAAATTAAAGAGAACAGACTGCTTTTAAGAGGGAACATTAAGTACAACTTACTTCATGAGAAGTGTTTATTTCATAGATTCTCCCACATAATACATTTTGCTTGCTTACAAATTAAAACCAAGTTTCTTATCATATAAATAGACCACGATCTAGAGCAGACATTGGCAAACTATAGCCCACTGGTCAAATCCAGTCGGCCACATGTTTCTGCACAGCCTATGAGCCAAAATTACTTTTTTACTATTTAAAAGACTGAAATAAATAATATTTGAAAAAATAATATTTGTGACAAATGACAATAATAAGAAATTCAAATTTCAGAGTCTATAAGTGGAGTTTTATTGTACCACAGCTAAATGCATTCATTTGTATATTGTCTATAGCTGCTTTTGTGCTACACTGGCAAAGTTGAGTGCAGAGATAGTTCAGCTGGCAAAGCTGAGAATGTTTACTATCTGACTCTTTAGTGAACAAATTTATCAACCCCCAGTCTAGAAGTTATAGTGTATGTAGAGTGTAAATACGTATTCTGGGGACCGGGGTAAAGTGTGATAGGATTTCTACTCCTTATTTTGCCAGTAGCTGAAATGAAGCAAAAGAATTTTATCTGCTTGTTTATTTTAAAACTTTGAGCTAATGTTTAATTTCTTCTTTTATGCCTAATCTGATTCTGCTCTAAAAGTAGTCTTAATCTTCATTGGTTAATGTTCAATATTTATTCATCTTAGACCCAGAATTCTCAATTGAATTGAAAACAACAGAGTGAATTGTATTTGGGTATTGTGTTTGGATATTTTTAATATGAAAGGAGGTTCATCTATCTAAGAACAAATTAAGACCCTGTTGTAACCCGTTATGCTATGTTGCTACTTTATATTCTCAGTGATAAGACATGTTCTTTAAGTCTTTCATGTTTGAGTATCTAACCTGAGACATTTCATGTATTCTCACCTGGCATGTCAGGCATATAAAATAATCTCGCTATGTTCAACATATTCATTAAAAAATAATGATAAATATAATGATAATTTTAATAAACAATAGGGAATTACTGAATACCATTTTGTTCTAGGTCTGTTTTAAATACTATATATATATATTATATATATTATTATATATATTAACACAATCTTCACAATAATCCTACTACCTACTATTTTATGTCTATTTTATTGGTAAGGAAACAAGCAAAAAAGTTTTCACAAATTGTAATTCTGATTAGACCCCTCTATTTCTAGACTATGAAATTCAAGACCTCTGAAGCCAAACTTGAAATAATTTTAGAGAAGTGTCCTGATCTCAGTGCTACTGACGGGCTGGCCAACTTCCCTTTATTCCTTTACTTTATTGTTGCATTGGGTTGCTGAGATTAAGTCAGGATGTCTCAGAGTTCATCCACTGAAAAAGTATTTTATTGTTGCTCTATAGGTGAAACCATCCAAACTTCACAGAATCTAAATGTGTTAGTTTCTCATGACATTGAAAAGGGAGGATATGTCAGATGCACTCGTGTCCACAGAGTTTTGAATGATTTAGTAATGAGCCTTTGTTAGTGATTCAATGGTATCACACTGTTGATGTGAATAATTTGACACTCTTCCTGTATCTGAGCAAAGTGGGACAATCTTGTAGAATATAGCTTATTTGCATAATGTTCCCTCTAAGAAAAAATCTACACGGTTATGCAAACACTACATATGTTTAGAAGTCAGATGCATTATGCAAGATTCAATTATTGGAATATTAATATCTTCTTTTCTTCTGCCCTCAGTGTTCCTTCCAGCCTGCCTCTTTAGCTTCATACCCCCAACTCAACATAGGTAGCCAGACATTAGATTTTTCTGTGTCAGGGGAAAGCTTTATTCAGGGATCAAAAATATAAGATATTCAAAGGCATTATATCTCTCTGTAAGTGACGGGGGAGAGGTGAGCCCTTTGATTTAAGAGAAAGTGAACTGAAAATTCCCTGAGACTAGGAAGGAGACCAAGACCCTAGAAGTTGTCCTAGTGGGGGTTCCCATTTCCTTGCAGGAGCCCCAGGGAGGTAAGTGGAGCTCAGAGTAAAATGGCATAACTGTTGGCAGACCCAGGTACACAAGCCCAGGAAAGATGCCTGTACTTGAGCATGGAATAGGGCAGTCCAGCTGTTGAATGTCTAAAACCTCTCTTGGCTCAGTCAATGCACTGATTGATGACCATGATGACTGAAGACTAGAGCCCCTTCTTTTTTTTGTTAAGCACTACTTAGGCCTTTTGGGTGTCAGGGCAATTTTAAGGAAGGAACTAGTCTTCTAGTTATTTCCAAGAAGAAATTTTCCTCTATTCTATGAGGAAAGAGGCTTATAGTTGGAGTTAATTTGATTTAAAGAAAATAAATATGTGTCATTTCTTGCATACTTGAGATGGAGGGCAAAAATGCATAACTACTACATACGTACATATGTATAGAACAAATGTTTCTTCTGAATGTGCTCAACTGTGTGCCTTTATATCTTTCTCCCTTTGAGTCACATTAAACTGCCTAAGTGAGACTGAAAAGGATTGTCTATTGATGAATACATAAGCTCTTAACTTCTCAGTATGGTACCTAAAAAATGGCACCTTGGCTTCCTCTAAAAAGAGCAACAGCACGTGCCTCAATTATTATTTTCCACATGTATTTCCATTAGTTTTAGACACTTCCCCTGAGGCTTTTCTTCTGTCCCATTGTGGTTTTTTTTTTTGTTTGTTTTTTTGTTTTTTGTTTTTTTGTTTTTTTCTCAGTGTGGATGAAGACCTAGGATGCTTGGGTTCTTAATCTATTTTACCAACTGAGTCATAGAATAGCCTCTGGCAGCCATTTAATTTCCCCACTACAGTGTAGCAGTCAGAAATTCCCACCAAGTTTTCTCAGAATGTATTTGATATTTCTACTTAATTACTATTGGTGATGGATTTAAGATTCTCTAATGAAAACTTCTATTGCAGGGCAATATGTTGTAATTTAATTTGGAACTATTACCCTGTCTTGTTCTGCTTTCAGAAGAACATGAAGAAATCAAGCTTTGTATTAAATAACGTTCTTTGTGAGGTAAATAAGAACTGGGAATAAAAGTGGAACATTACAGATTCCATTTGGATGAGGCCAAATGACCTATTCTATAAGAAGTAAAGGAATTTAAGTAACCATAAGCTTATTTATTATATATAGAGAAAATATTATCTTGTCTACTATTAATGGAATTTCTTTAATAACATCTTATATTTTAGGCTATACTTAAATGTAGTATTTTGTTTTCTTACCTTACTTTTTATTGAGGTTTGGTTTAGTCTATAAATTACTTTTATTTCACTTGGGGCCTCTGAATGCTGTGCAGCAATAGATACACAGAAATTAGACATTGTTGTGGTTTTTTTCTTTTCTAAGGATCTACTAACAATACAAATAAATAATTTCAACTTTTATCTAAATAGCCACTATCTATGGTGGTATTTATAAAGAGCATTGAGAGGCTTAATCTCATTTTAGAGAAGTCATATTTTAATAATGATTTGGATAGAACATGGTATTTGAAGATCATGAATTAATCTTTGGTTCTTTTTTGTAAACAGAAAGTAAAAATAAAGTAGACTGAGCTGCATACAATATGATTTTCTTAACAACAACAACAACAAAATCAATATGACTGATCGTTGACTTCTTGTGAACCATAGAAGAAGGCCTTCTTTGAAAATAGGGAAAAATCGATAAGTTCCAGCAAGATGTGACGTGAGCAGTATTTGAAATGCCCTGATGTATACATCCCAATGAGAGTGTGATGCTGTTGGAAATACTTCCATAAGTAACAGCTTCCTGAGCTCTCTGTCCATAGCTTGATTATCCTTATTTATATTTTAAACTGAATTATTCTTGGGCATATGAAATAATTATTTAATCTAATTGGCTAAATCTTGAAGGTGGATTTTGTCATTATCTTAGGATCCAAATAGATGGGATTAATAGCTGTCTTCTTTCAGGTGAAAAAGCCTTGAAAAACACTGGAGAACTAGTGGATGACTAGAGGAGAAAAGGCAAATGTCATCTGTTCTACAGTTCCCTTAGGAGTTATTCTAAATATAGGTTTGTATGTGTCCTTCTTATACTATTAGATTTCTTCATGGTGTTTATTATTTTTTAAGTGCTTTGGTGACATGGAACACTGTATATATTGAAAATCTGGTGGTCTGGGAGTCAATATTTTCCCCCACCCCATAACTCAATGCTTATTTATTTTATATTTAGTATTCCTCTTTCTTTATGAACCAAATGACAATCAATTTCTTAGCAGGATATATTTTATTTTATTTTATTTTATTTTATTTTATTTTATTTTATTATTTTTTTTTCAGGATATATTTTATGACAAAAAGGTTTTGTTCCACTTTTAGAGGCAAGATAGTAGAGTGTTACAGCACTCTAGAATAGACTGCCTTGGATTGAAAAAAATAGGTTTTTTGTTTTCTAGCTGTGTGAATTTGGTTTAAAAAAAGTTAAATTAAATGAGGATGGTGATACAACCTATCTAACATGGTTGTTGGTAAGATTAGCTTGTGTGTATGTCTGTGTATATCAATTAGGATATTATCTGGCGTACAGTTAGGGCTAAATAAATATTATTGTTTATTTATTTTTTTAAGATTTTATTTATTTGTGAGAGACACACACACACACACACATAGAGAGAGAGAGAGAGAGAGACATAGGCAGAGGGAGAAGCAGGCTTCATGGAGGAAGTCCCACATGGGACTCGATCCAGGGTCTCCAGGATCAGGCCCTGGGCTGAAGGCAGTGCTAAACCGATGGGCCACCGGGGCTGCCAATATTGTTGTTTATTATTATTTACTTAATAACTATTTATTAAGCATTTATTACATGTCAGAAATGTAGTATCCTTACCACTAAAGATACAACAGCAAAATCAAGACAAAACAAACACTATTTGATAAAGCATACATCTTAAATTATAAGACTCAGCTACTATCATTGTCCATTATTCCTTAAAGCAAGGAAAGAAGGCTACTACCCGTTGTCAAACTGACTAAAGAATGCAAATGGTAGAAGAGGCTTCAAAATTGCATTTTGCCTTGGAAGATTTATTTTATTGATTTTAATACATGTGTGACCAGTAGATAACACAAAGAAGCTAAAATAATTAAGAATGAGAGTTTGCCACAGACACATTCTAAGTAAAAGTATACATTACTGTTTATTGCTTTTCAGATCATTTGTCAGATTCTTATTGGGTCACTGACATCCCTTATTTTTTCATCATGACAACAAATCTCCTTAAACCCTCACAAAACACATATCATCATTTGGCATTGTTTCAGTAGTCAATCTAATAGAAGTTTATCCATTCTGCTGAACCAGAAAGAGGCCTTTAAGAATTATACAATCCAAAGACCAATTAAAATAAAATAAATCCCTTAAAATTTTATCAACATTTCATAGAGAGAAATAATACCTTTTAAAATATTGCAATACAATTCTCATTTATTGGAAATCATTTCATTTCCTTCCTTCCTTCTTTCCTTTCCTTCTTTCCTTCCTTCCTTCCTTCCTTCCTTCCTTCCTTCCTTCCTTCCTTCCTTCCTTCCTTCCTTCCTTCCTTTATCGGCTTTTTTCACATTTGTTTTCCATAAATTCAGAAAGTGATTTTGAATAACCCAAATCATCCCAAATCACTCTTTCAACTACTCCTCTTCAGGCAACTGATTGGTTTCTTTAACCTTCCTTAATAGGTTAGTAGGAGAAAGCATAATTTTGAAGTTATTGGGTCAAATGATATATTTGGCAAAACAAAAGAATTATAGAGTTTTACAGTTGAAAGAGGCAATGCTGATCAGCAAAGACAGCAGCTTCAAGTTTTATTTTTTTAAGCTGTGTAATTCTTTTTTCAAATGACAATTTATGCAGAAGTCCAAAGTGTAAAACAGATAAAAGGAGAGATGAAATGAGGTGCAAGCCCTGGAGCTCTACTCCTGTGGTGATGGCAATGGAATTTGCTGCAAGTCAAGAAGCCTTAGTTCAAACATCCCTGACCAAAATCAAGTCCCTCATTTCACATTTGAAGAAATTTAGGTCTGGAGAGGTAAAAATATTTAAGGCCAGAGATACAGGTACAAACAGGACCAGGAGTAGAACCGAAGTCTGAAAATGGATTTTCAAGATCTTTCCTTTACATTAGAAAGTAGTACTTTACACTATAATTAAACTTAAAGTTAAACTAGGTGATGCATATTTGTTCCAATGGCAAAGTCACATTTTAAGTAGTGCATGTGGGCTGGGAGACACTGTTACAATGTCTTTGGAAAATAAAATCTGCTATAATCCTGACCACAGGATCTTGTTCACATTCCTGCAACACGAAAAACACGCTTATTCCCTCTCATAACCAAATTTAATCTTAATTTCTTAAGGAATCCCCATACTGTTTTTGGTAGTGACTGTACTAGTTCACATTCCCACCACTACTGCACAAAGGTTCCCTTTTCTTTGCAACCTCACCAACACTTTTTACCTTTTGTCTTATTTATGCTCGTCATCCTAACAAATGTGAAGTAATATCTGACTGTGGTTTTGATTTGCATTTCCCTGATGTTATCAGGGAAATTACTCCTTATGGTTTCTTCCAGAAATGTTACTGTTTCAGGTCTTATATTCAAGTCTTTAATCCCTTTTGAGTTGCTTTTTGCAAATAGTGTAATACAGGGGTCTATTTCCATTCTTTGCACATGGATATCTAGTTTTCCTAACACCATTTATTAAAGAGACTGTCCTTTCCCCATTCTATATTTTTGGCACCTTTGTTGAAAATTAATTCACTACATATTCATAGATTTGTTTCTGGGGTCTAGTTCTGTTCCATTTATCTATTTGTCTGTTTTTCTGCCAATACCATACTATTTTGCTGTTATTATAGCTTTGCAATATAGTCTAAATGTCTTTAGCTTTCTTCTTTCTCAAGATTGCTCCTTCTGTGGTTTTGCACAAAATTTAGGGTTTTTTTTTCTATTTTTTTTAAAAATGCCATTGGAATTCTGATAGGAATTGCATTGAATCTGTATTTTTTCTGTCACCTGATGTGTAGGAATCACTCAATAAGATTTTGGACTTCTCTCAAAGGGAATTGATCTGCGTGTAGATGTGTATTTGGTGCCTTCATGGGAAGAGGGAAATTCAGGAGCCTCCAATTTTCCATCTTGGTGGCATCATTCCTCTTAAGCTCCCCCCCCCCTCATTTTATTAACAGCAGCTAGAAGAAGCTAAGCATGTCCTGCAACATTTTACTTAGAAATCTCCTTCATTAAATCATAGAATCCATTAGGTTTATTTTCTGTATTTTCACAGGTAATAATGTTTGTTTTTTAATTTCATCTATATTTATATATCTTTTATTCTCCATCATTCACTTGCATTTTTCTGACTTTCCTTTGAGCCTTCAAAGATACTTTTCTCAGGGTTCTTTAGGCTTCAACTGACAGACTCAAGGATTTTCAGATTTTACTCATCATCCTTTTCTGAAAGGAAAGCCATAAATTTTAGGTTTTAGTATAGTAGTATCCCTCTGATCTGGATACCATGGTGTATAAAGATGTACCTCAAAGTTAGTGAAGTATAACAACAAGAATCATTTATTATTAGTATTTCCCATAGCTTTGGGGACTGACTCTGCTTAGCTAGGCAATTCTCCTTAGGATTCTCTCATGCAGCTGTTATCAGATAATCACCGGGTCTGGAGTCATCTTGAAAGCTTTCTTACATATCTGGCAGTTGATGAAGCTGTTGCCCAGAATCTGCCTCCTTTTACAATGTGGCCTAGGTTTTCTTGCATTTTAGTGACTGGATTCCAAAAGCAAGTTCCACAAGAAAGAATCAGGTAGATTGTCTGTACGACCTAGCCTCAGAAATCACATAACATCATTTCCATTACACTCTCAGTAAGCGGTATAACAGCATTCTACCTAGACTCAAGGGGAAAGAACGTCAGCTCCTTTGTAGATGGAGCAGTGGTAAGGTCACAAGGTAAGAAGTCCATGATAGGAGGTAGTATTACAAATATTACAAGTCTTTGTAAAATTATATCTGCCACAATCATGTACCACATAGCATCAGCTGTAATGTGTCATACAGTAATAAACAAAACATAAAGACAAAATTAGAATAATGATATTGGATTATTTCATAGTAAATGGATGAAAACAGCTTAATGAATTTATTTAAAAATAAACAAATAAAATATTTGCCACAATAGGGATACTATTTGAAAAAAGTTCACTATCTCAATGTTTTGGTATTTGAAAATAGATCCAACAAAATGTATGATAGTTGCTGCTAGGAGAAAGTAAATATTTCACAATAAATGAGACGAGTCATAGTACTACAAATAAATATACCAGATTGTCTTAAAGAGATAAAATACTTTGAATATGAAAAGAATAACTTCTGTGTGAAATTCTAAGATATAGTACTGTGGTAAAATATTATTCCTGAAAAACTAAATTTTGTGACTTTTAACCCTCTTTGCTTAAGAGGTCTTCTTTTCTTCCAGAGCATCTACTATAAGATAAAGTTATAATTAGGTGAGGCTCAAGTGGATGGCCACCTTAGAGAACACCTTTTTTTAGTTTGCTCCTTTAATGAAGTCACACTACCTCTAGTAGTAGCTCTATTCATATATCCTTCCCTTGCTGTTCCTTTGCATTTAAACAATTCTTTGAAAGGAAAAAATTAATTGCATGTCTAATACGTGCTAGGCATTATGCATATCTTTTTAACATGGTATCATATTTAACATGGTATCTTATATTTTCCCTCCTGAGTCTGTCTCTCTGGTATAAGTATTCTCACCACCATTTTGTTTTAGAATTTCTTTGCTTGTTGCTTAATTTTATTCAAAAATTATTTTCATTAAATACTACAGACACATAAAAGCATAGAAAAGAGTATAATGAACATTTGTGTACCTATTACTTAGCTTAAATATTTCAAATAAAATTTAAATCATCTGGGTAGCTTTACATGATCCCATTTCTTTCCTTCTCATTCAATAAATAATTATTATGAATTATATTACTGCTATCCATGAGGCTATTTTTATATTATTTTGTATATTTTAAAATGTAAAAGATGTTATCATATCTTCTGCAGTACTTTTCCCTAAAATTGTTGTTACTGTTTATTTACATTGATGCAGGAGTTTATTTATTTTTATTTTACCGTTGTGTTAGTTGTACAGTATTCATTAAATTTACCCATTTTTTCTTTTAATAGATATTTACATCATTTAAAATTTTCTCCAGTACAAACCATGTTGCAATAAATATTTTATGTAATATTTATTGGCTTTTGCTATTCTCTCAAAATATAAATCGCGATTTTAATTAAATCAATATTTACCCTATACATTACAATTAATATAAAAATACTATTCATTAGTAAACCAAATAGTACTCTGTGATTAACTTTTCTTCTACTACTATTTCCCCCTCATGTAATTGTGGGAGGAAGAGGTGTAAGGCAGATAAAGTATGTTTTCTAGTCTTTTAATTGCTTTATTGAATAATTAAGAAAAAATGCATTTTTTGAAAGATGTAAATAGTACTTTGATAAAAAAATAGTACTTTGATAAAAAATTGAACTCATTAAAATAAAAAAAACTGTGTCAAAGAGGAGAAGGTAAAGAAAAAGAGGAGAGGTAAGTATAATATGATATCTTGAATATATATTTTTAAATATTTTATTTATTTGAGAAAAAGAGAGAGAGAGAACATGTAAGCATGGGGTGGGGGGAGGGGAGGGAAGAGCAGACTTCCCACTGAGCAGGAAGCCCAAGCCACAGGGTGCGGAGCTTTATTCCAGGGCCCTGAGATCATGACCTGAGTGGAAGGCAGACACACTTAAAAAACAAAAAATAAAAGAAAGAAAAAAGAAAGAAAGGAAAAGAAAAAAAAGAAGGCAGACAATCTACTGAGCCATCCAGGCTGATGTCTTGATATCTTGAATATTATATCCTGATATCTTTTTTTAAAAGATTTTATTTATTTATTCATGACAGACACACAGAGAGAGAGGCAGAGATATAGGCAGAGGGAGAAGCAGGCTCCATGCAGGGAGCCCGATGTGGGACTCGATCCCAGGTCTCCAGGATCACACCCTGGGATGAAGGCGGCTCTAAACCGCTGAGCCACCCAGGCTGCCCTATATCCTAATATCTTGAATATTATACCCTATATACTTAAAGATAGTCAAATACGTTTACATTTTATCCATTGAATACTGGATATACTCGAGTTGGCTCTAATATTTCCAATGTAAAATAAAATAAATTTCCTTAACCCAATCTCTCCCTCTAACTTTCCACTCACTTTCTTTGCTTCCCTTCTAATGTAGGGAGAATAATGGCCTCCCCAAATATGTATATCTCCCAATCCCTGGAACCTATAAATATGCTATATTTGAAACAAAGATCTGCAACTGTGATTAAGGGTAGGGACCTTGAGATAGGGTGATTATTTTTGATTATTCAGATGGGCTCAGTCTAATTATATAAACCCCTAAACCACTTTCTGGCTGGATTAGAGAGAGAGAAAGAAATGAAATGATAAAAAAGGGATGGAGAGAGTCTAATGCTGCTGATTATGAAGAAACTCAATGCTATTTGCTCATGGAGCTCTGAACCAAAGAAAGGGGTACGATCGAAAAGCTGGAAAAGACAAGGAAACAGATTTTCTTCTACATCCTCCAAAAGGAATACAGCACTAGCCACGTCTTGATTTTAGCTCCAGTGAAACCTGTGTTGGATTTCTGACCTACAATACTGTAAAATAATAAATTTGTGTTTCTTACACTGTTAAGTTTTTGGCAATTTGTTATAGCAGCACATGTGCGCACCCCCCCCCCACACACAAACTATTATATCTTTGTAGCTAAATTTCTTGGAAGAGACATCTCTTGTGGCTGTCAACATTAATTCAAGCTGAATTTTCTTGTTAACTTATTCATTAGGATTACATTCTCACCACTCTATTAATTCAAAAGCATTTTTAACTTCCTGTCTCCTAATGATCATTTCACAATCAATATTTGGTTCAGTTGATAATTTTTTCCTTATTGAAATGCTATACTATTTTAGATTTGGACTTAGCAAAAACCCACTCACTTGATCTTTCTACTTTCATACTCTCCTTATGTGTTTTTATCCATTACCATGTCCACAAATACAATATATATATATATAGCTTTCTCTATCAAATTTCAATAACCAATTGCCTACTTATCCTTTTCATTTAGATATCTAATTATTTTTCAAAAATATGGTGAAGACAACATTCCTAATTTTTGTGCCAAATCTTTTCCCACCCATTTAGTTGCTCAACCCAACTTCTGGGAATAATCCTAGATTTGTGTTTTACCAACCCTTCACATTCAATCCTTCAGAAGATAGTGTCCACCCTACCTCCAATCTATCCGCTTCTCTTTGTCAGCTTTACCACTGTTCTAAGTCAAATCATTGTCTTCTTTTGTCTGGACATCACAAAATTCTCCTTATATGTCTATTTGCTTCTGCTCTTTCCATCTCATTCACCATATGAAACTTTCATTCAACACATAGTTGCCAAAGTGATTTTTTAAAAAATGTAAACATATAACATAATTTTCCTACCTAGAACACTCCAGTAGAATTACATTTTATTTACAATGGAATTCAAACTCTCACCTGGCTTGTCAATTCTGTATCATATAATCTCTACTACCTCTCAAATTATGTCATACAGTATTCCTCCTATCCTTTAATCTCCAATCACTCAAGTGTCTTTTTAAATTACAATTTCTTCTGTCTGAAAGTTACCTTCCTCAGGATCTTTACTCTGCTGGAATCTTATCATCACTCTGACTTCAGTTTAAAGGGGAGCTCTCACAGAGTGAGGTCTTCTCTGGTCATCAAATAAAAAGCAGTCATCTAGTCAGTATCATAGTCCCTGTTTTAATTCTCCACATATTTATCAATTTCTTTTCTTTTTTATAAGAGCATTGATTTGTTGTCTATTTCTTAGTAGAAAGCAAGCTCTATAATGACAGGGATTTTATCTATTCAGTGTTACCCAGACCCTAGAAAAATACTATTCATATACCCTCAATTTGTGTTGCATGAAAAAGCTAGATGTCTTTCAACTTAAAAATTCAAAATTCCATGTTTATATAGACTTAAGAATCATAAGCATGCTCAAATATGCACAGTGCTTTGCTAATACCTACACAATTGTACTCATACTCTAAACCAAAGTCATTATAACTAACATAAAAGGGACATTAACTTACTTCAGCCAAATATTTCAGAAAGGATATCATATGGAATATCCTGACTTCTAAATTCTAGGTTTTGCTTTAACTGTATCTCCTACTAGAACTCCATCTCTTTGAATCTTTATACTAATCCATATAATGATAGGGTGGGTATAATAGTCTAAGAATGTCATAATTTAACTAACACTGCATGTTGATGCTGGTGAACGAGCATTACTTTGATTCAGGGTTCACCTTCTTTCTCCCTCAAGTAGCAACTACTGTCTATGTTTTGTTGGGAGTATAGATAAATCAATACAGATAGGTGACTCTTTACTATCTAGAGAAAATAAATAGCAATATTGTAGAAAAGTTCTTCCACTGATGTTAAATGGGTTTAATGTTTAAAAGTATTCCCTAGGGTTCTACTTTTAAAAAAGACAATCATATTTCTTATAAAAGTTAAATCTCCTTATAATCTTTGAATATGTTTGCATTATAGTTTAGCATTATGGATGAAGTAATTTGGAATAAAGAACACCTACCAGTTTGTAACCACAGCCAGTGTGATATGTGCCATAGGATAAAAGGTAACGTTATTTTAAAACGTATTTTCTTTCCTTGAGATAAAATATTTCACCTTTCAAGTTGCTTCACCTGTATGTTAATTAGTTTCTTTAACAAATATTCATGAGACTTCACACATTCTCACAAAAAGACTCCCTAACATGGAAAGAAATCTAAATTACTTTTCAGACTTAGTGATACTTCTGTAGATATTGATAAAATGGCTCTTATATCTATGAATATGTTTCTTTCCTCAATATTTTCCATTATAAGATATTTAATAAAATGGGGCAGTTTTTGTCAAAGAAATTTAATTATTTTTTAGCATATCATGCAATTTACTAGCTTGCCAACATCAGACAAGGCCAAATAGTATATGAAACTGCTGAGGAATTTGATTACATATTGTTGAATATAGAAAGGGGTTGTCCTGGAAAATAAAAGAAGCAATTATCACTTTGCCCTTTCTCACCTCATAAATCACTAATTGCAAAGTACAAGATTGAAACATAGTAAGATCATGTAATTGTCGATTTTTATAAACATACGTTGAAGGCTTTTCACATAACAGTTTTAAATCCTGGACCCAAACCTCATGAGATATAGCAGCTGCCCACTAAATCCCAATGTTTATTTTCAACAACACAGATTTGGCAAATGTATTCCTTTTGTCACCCATCTCTTACTTCCCAAGTCAAACCCTTGCGTCTGCATAATTAGTGACTTTGATGGATGAGCTGGAGAGTTGGTAAACTAAATACAGCAATATTTCAGGAAAGTTTATAAAAATGAAAATACTGCATACCAGTAAAGGTGTGCTTTCTGAAATGAATGGAGCTGATGGTAGTGTAAACTATGAAAATTCTTTTGAAAAGCAATCTGATATTCAAGAATATTACCACGATTCCACAATTATTAATTCATTACTAATTTTGTTTCTTCTATATCTATTTCTTTCTGCTACTGCTTTATTATTATTTTATTTATTTATTTATTTATTTATTTATTTATTTATTTATTTATTTTAGAGAGAGAGAGAGCATGAGTGGGGGAAGAACAGAGCATGGAGCACAACACAGAGCTCAATCTCAAGACCCTGAGAGGATCATGACTTGAGCCAAAATCAAGAGTCAGCTCCTTAGCCAACTGAGCCACCAAGGTGCCCCAGCTATTGGGTTATTTTTAATCAAATCCCAAATATCTTTCAGTTCATCTGTGAAATTCAATGAATTCATTCAAAGACAGATTCTACTTTTGAAATACAACCACAAACCATCATCCTACTCAGAAATCAAAGTAAATTTTTGAATAGCCTCACATAAACAGTAAGTGTCCACATTTTCCTGATTGGCATATAAATCTCTCGTACCTCCTTCCTGCTTTCCTCTTGTCCTCTTTTTAAAAAATATTCCTTGAAATTGGTTGATATGCCTCTTACATTTATCTTAATCTATATTAATATTTGTTATCATTGTCTTGGTAGTGGAATATGAACAATTGTTTCTGGGTCCATTTGCTTGTTTTTATGTTTATCTAATGTGCAAAATAAGTAGGTTTTATCTTTTAAAATGAATACAATATATTCAAAAAACAAATTCCAATTTGACTAACACTTCAAATTTAACTAAAAATGAAACAGGTTAGAAAATTGAAATATTTGGCATTATAGAGGTAAAGGAATATAATGATTACTGATTTTTAAACATGTAATTGATTCTTTGTTCCAAGTAATATAATGGGATAGCTAGGCTACTTCACCCTCTCCTCTTTTGTTCATCTGCTATGGTATATATTGGCAACCCCTGAATTTCAATTAAGTTTTTTTTTTTTTTTCCTCCTCTCTTTTTCTGCTTCCTACCATAATTAGCTTTCTAAGCCTCTAGTGTGTTTAAACAATTTACTCCAATTAATTTGGACCAGGTGATTTTTTTTACACTCTTCTGACATAGTCAGATATTGAACTGCCCACAATAATATCATTTTCTAATAAGCAAGTCAGGCTAGAGAAGAACCTGAAAGAGTAAAAGGAATACACTGATTAATAA
The DNA here is from genome assembly GCF_053574225.1 of Canis aureus. Classification (NCBI taxonomy): domain Eukaryota; kingdom Metazoa; phylum Chordata; class Mammalia; order Carnivora; family Canidae; genus Canis; species Canis aureus. Next base: position 55,711,529 of record NC_135621.1, read on the forward strand.
GCCATTTCCACTGCATTTCCCCAATCTGTATTGTCAGAGGAAAAGAAAAGTTTAAGATTGATTTATGAAGTAAGTGCATATTTGCACGTCCCATCTAGTGGCATAAGAAAAATATAAGTAGATACTCAGTCTCTGCTAATAGTTTTTCATTGCTGCAGAGCTCCCATGTTATTATTCCCTATCTGCAGTGAGTGGTTAGATTTTGAGTCCCCCAAAATTCTCTGTTTTATATATCATAGCTATCTTCCTCCAACCTTCCATAACACAAAGTACTCTGTAGCCTCTATTTTTTCATGAATATACTCTACAGAGAGATTCTTTTACTATGGCCTAACAAAAAATGAGACCTTTTAAAATACTTTTTGCTTATAAATGGTGTTGCTCTTATAATAGGCAAAACCAAATATAGTCAGAGTGAGTATTCTTTTCATACCTTTCAGTTATTTACTTTTCTCAGACTCTGCAGATAATCTAATTTCTTCAAGCTGTCCAGCCCAGACATATCAAGGGTCCTGGTAAGCTTCATTCTTCTCTGCCACCAAACATTTCCTGTTCTGTCAATAGGTACAAATTTTCAGTTATAAAATAAATATGTCATGTGGTTATAATGTGCAGCATGGTGACTATAGTTTAAAATACTGTATTGCAGGCTTGAAAGGTGTTAAGGAAGTAGATCTTCAAATTCTCATCACATGAGATAAATATTTTTAACTATGTATAGTAATGAATGTTAACTATACTTATTGTGGTGATCATATTGCAATAAATACAAAAATGGAATTACTATGTTATAGACCTGAAACTACTATAATGCTATATGTCAATTATACCATATGCATATTTGACACTGGAAAAATAACTCCTTTTCTTTTTTTTAAAAAAGATTTCTTTTTAATTTATTCATGAGAGACACAGAAAGGGAGAGAGAGAGGGGCAGAGGGAGACACAGGCTCCACACAGGGAGCCTGATATGGGACTTGATCCTGGGTCTCCAGGATCACGCCCTGGGCTAAAGGCAGGCGCCAAACCACTGAGCCCCCCCGGGCTGCCCAAAAACTCCTTTTCTGATCCACTATATCTTTCTAATGTAGCACACTTTCCCATATTAATGTGGTGACTAGTGAATACATGAAAATCCATGTTCCTTGAGTATCTGCTATTTACCATTTGAGCTATTATTGTGTATATTACGTTTTGTAACATTCGTGAAATCATTTCTTATAATCCTCACTAATACTGAGAAGGACATTTATATTATTTTATAGTGGAGAAAACTAAGGTTCAGAGAGACTAAATAGCTTGGCAAGTTTTACCAAAATAGGAAATGGTAGGCCTGGTTTTGAACCTGGTTTTGAAACCACAACTGCCTTATTGCAAAGTGCATGATTATTTTTCTCCCCATTTTCCATTTCAAGTTTTCCCCTCCCCCAGAAAGTATCATAGACTTTGGAGAACTGGGTCTGATTTTATCCATGCTTTCTTTTATGGTATAAAATGTCTTACATGTGCATGAAATTGGCAAGCAGAAAACTGCTGTTACAAATGCCAACCACAATTTCACAGGATATTTGTAGATTTGGTAAATGGCAAAATTTAGCTTTTTAGCACTTCTAAAAGGGAACTCGGTATCATACTCTATCTTCTGACATAAGAACAAAAATAGAGAAGTATATTTTTAGAATGTAAACGTGTCCTTGCAATATGTTGCCAACAAAATCTATCAAAGTTAGATTTTTAAATGCCCAATTGAAATTTAAAAATAGCCTTAGGAATAGTGCTATGAAGACAAAGCTTGAACTTAATGGCTATTTGCTTAGCAGAAGTCACATATCATTGATGGGAAATAGAGTATTGAATTCTTTTTTAATAGACACCTCTAAAAGTAGGATTTATTTTTTCACAGCTACAAGGATTAAGTTATATCCTTTGCTAAGTATGTAAATGTGACTAATTGAATTAATTCTCTGTCCACAAGCCAGCTTCTTCTTCTTTTGCGTTATTAACTACTATGATGAGGAAGCATATTAATAACGAAAATAACACGAGGCAAAAAACATTACTTCTTCCAGGTTAGCAGCATGGTAAGAACAGGTGAAAGGTACCTGAATAACCATTAATGGCAAGACAGTGTCATAATACCCAAATATAAATTATGCAGCTTAGTCTATAAAAGTATTCATCTGAATGCCCCTGAAAAAAACAATGATGAGTTACATGGAAAAAGTGGAAAAATTAATTATTAAATCTGTCTGCACCCATAAAGACCTCCTACCTAAATACTAAATATTTCAAGTTGCAGTTTGACCTTTCGTACACCTTTTACATAGGCTCCCTTTCTTTAACAAAATGCTACAGAGAATGGAAGTGTTGTCAATTAAGTAAAAAGGGTGTTTGCATCAACCTTTTCATGTGTGGAATTTAATGACATTTTAAGGTTAAAGTAAAAGTCAAACATCGATTTTTTTTAGTGTCTTCCCCTAATGCACCTAATGAATAGACATTCCAATAAAAACCTTTTAATCCATTTTAAACCTTCCACTATCAAAAGCCCTCTCTTCTTTTCTTTTCTTTCTTTTCTTTTCAATACCAAACTTTTTATCCCCACGGACAAAGATTTCAGGACAGAAAGAAATGCGGAGTCAAGATGACCTAAGGAACCTAAATCCAGAAAATCTTGACAATGATGTATTCCAAAATAAAGTTAATTAGATGAATCACACCTGTGCATACACCTTTTAGAAATCAGGAGAGTGGAAATTCAGAATTCAGACAATATCAGATTGGATGCTGATAATTTTCCAGATGTTTGAAAAGCTGCTTAGATCTCTCACTTTACTTACAAGATAGAATACAGAGGCATGCTTGTATCTCCATATTTTGCCAACATAGATTGGCCTAGATAAAATATGTAGTTAAATCACAAAGTGTCAGTGAATTTTGTCCCATAACATCATGAACCATACATAGTATCAATCATAACGAATATGATCCTTAAATAGAGCTTTGCAATTTAAATTTAACTTTCCATCTGTAACATTTACTTCACAATGTGATCTGAGGTTGTAATAAAATGGTCTCCATTTTATGGGCAATTCTCAATCGTTTATTAAAATCACAGTATCAGAGAATCATTATTATTTCCTTAACATATTTTTATTTCAAATTCTGAAGAGCGCTGAAAAGATCAGCACATTACACATATAAATAAGTAACTAAGCTTCCTCCTAAGTACCAGATAATGAATAATAATAGTAATAATAATAATAATACAATGGTTAACACATATCTAGTACTTACTGTGTTTAATGCAACTTTCTGAGTTCATTATATGTGTTAAATTTTTTAATAATCATAATAACCTTAGCCAATAGATATATCATCATCCCATTGCACAGAGAAGAAAAATGAGAGATAATTTTAAATATCTTGCCAAAATTTCTATAGCTAGTAAGTTTAAGAGCTCACATTCAAATCTTGGTTATCCATGTTGTCTAACGTCCAATATACTTAGCTGCTGTGAAGTTTTGTTGGAAACTAGTTGAGATGTGCTGCGAGAATGGAGTTTTCATCCACTGTTGGGGAGAAAATGATGGTAATTTTTGAAGCAATAAAGGCAAAGACAGTTAGGATGGTCTACTGTTGTCTGTGTGTACATTTCTGAGGGTTTGAGTGGGTTCAGCAAACCAGATCAAAATGAGGTAAGAAGGTACAAAAGATTAGTTTTACTTAATTTCTTTTCTAGCAAGATTTCACTCTAATTCAAAGAATATCAATGAATACAAACCAAGTCCAGAATTTCTTCTTTAGATTTCCAGAGCACACAGTAAAAAGCTTTTTATACATTACACATCAATCACTTCATCTTTAAAAGTCCATAAAAGATCTTTGCGTTTCCGGCTCTGAAATAGCTGGGGTGAACCATAGTTGTAGAAAAGTACAGAGTGTCTTGAAATTGGAATCAAAAGATATATTTTGAATCCAAATTCTTTCATTAACTTCTTGTAAGATTGTGGAACACAATTCACTTATCCTTGTTGAATTTCAGTTTCCTTTTATGTGTAATAAGGATAATACTTTTTGCACAATGTTGTTATAAATGTTAAATGTGATCTTATATATAAATGACAGTGATTAATGGCAATAAGGTCAAATGATAGGCCATTTTAATTAATTAACTATTCATTTTAATAGAGATTTAACATAGCTATTTGGGGTGAATCAAACATTTACAAAAGTTAGAGGGGTGTCGAAGAGAGTTAACGCTAAAATTGTACTGAAATATCAAACTTGTGACCTGGGAGTTTATCATGAATTTGCAATGCTTGATGGAAGTGATTTAACATTGAATGAGGAGTTGTATGAAGGTGCCATGGCAAAATTTGTTACAGAAGTAACAGAAAATCACAAATTAGCAACTTCAAACAACACAAATGTATTAGTTCAAAGTTCTGTAGGGCAGAAGTCTGCATTTAATGTGACTGGCTTCTTGCCTGAAGGCTTGGCCAAGCAAGAGTGTTTTAAAGCAGTCAGATCATTGGCAATATTCAGTTCCTCACAGTTGTAGAACTAAAGTCCCCAGTTCCTTATAGATGATCAGCCAGGGGGTGGTCTCAGCTCCTGGAGCCTACCTGCATTCCTTGCCATATGACTACCTCCATCTTCAATGTTAAGTCTCATACTTCCTTTTTAAGGGCTCATCTGATTACTTCAGACTCATCCTTGATAATCTATTTTAAGGTCAGTTGGTTTGAGAACTTAATTACATTTTTCAAAATCTCTTCATAACAGCATCTAGATGAGTGTTGGATTGAATAGCTGAGGAAAAATTTATGTGTATCAAGAGGAGGGAATCTTAGAGAACCAATTTAGAATTCTACCTACCATAGGGGTCATTAAATGTTTCCCATTGCCAGAATACTCAGTAAAGTAGATCTGAAATGCTTCTGTGTCACTTAAGTTATTTACTATGTCTACCACTTTCCTAATAGGAAACCTCCTTGTGCTTATTCTGCAGTTGTCATTGATGAGTGCCACTATGCAAATCCAAAAAAGTGGGAAAATCCTGGAATGCAGACAAAGGTCCCAACTCATATTCTATAGACTTATTTTTATACCCCTTAACCTAGGTCTGAGATTTATTCCCCAAATCGTGACTCTTTTTCTCATACAGAATTAAAAAAAAAATCAAGGTTTTTGTTTATTACATGGGTGGAGTCATAAACTGAAGTGAAATAAAATTAAGTGTCCATAAATCAGAAGAAAGTTTCTTGTTATCTATATATTAGGTAAGAGTAGAGAGACACGTTCAGAAATGGTTGCTACCATCTTCCTTCCCTGAACTCATGAGTCATTAGAGTGTCTGAAGGTTGGCACTGAGCCAGAAATTAAAACAGGATTAGTATTAGTGATGGTTCCATGATCATTCATTGTTTTCCCATTATGAATTTATATAGGAGCTGCTCTAACAATGGTTTAGAAGAATGTTTGTCAAAGTGGTGTCCATTTTACTATCTGAATCTGAGTATCTGAGTATAACTTTTAAAATGCCTTGGCCTCTCGAAAGACTTACCAAATCAGACTCCTTAGGAATAGGCTTCAAGACTCAATCTATATTCTAACAAACTTTCCAGGTAATTCTAATCTCCACTGATTCAAAAAATTGGAGTTATTCAAAATATTTCAAATTCATTTCAACTTATTTATCTTAAAGTTTGACTATTTAAAGCCCTACACAGAGAGTTACAAAATGGATTAAACTTTACGGTTTAAACTTTGAATCATCCTTCCTTCCTTGGAAGATGTTCCGATAGCTTAGTGTCCAGGTCTACTGTCAAATAACTTGTTCTCTTGAGTCATCTAAAAGTGATGTTGTTATCAATAACATTTTGTTCCAGTAGAGCATTTATAAATCATTTAGACCAATTTTCCTATTTTACAAGTAAGAAAGTTAAGGCATAGAAAGTTTAAGTAACTTATCAAAGTCATCCTGATCTTTAGTCATCCTTAGGAGATGCTGACTTATAAACTATGTTCAAGATTTGAAGCCCAGTGATCTTTTCTAATGGATCATCGTCTATTTTTATGTGAATTTAGACAACACTGAAACACTCTGTAAAAAACAAAAACAAAAATGAAACAAAACAAATACACTATTCAAATTTAGGAAAATCACCTGACAATCATGGTTTCATCCTGAAGGCAGATGACTTATTCATGGACTTTAAAAACAATTGATAATACTGCATTTTGATTTGTACCCAGTAAAGTAGCATCAATATGTAAAGTAATTGTTTACCTTTAGCACTTGAAATGCTCCATATGCCATCCTTAGTGTACACTTAAATCTCATCTTACTTTCCATTAATTTTTAATATTTTAGGTTGCAAATGTCTAATGTTTTAGTTTTATTTTTGCTGCCATATTTCTAAGCAGATTTTGCTTACAGCTAAAATATTTTTTGAACTTCAAAATTATTTGCTTTTATTTCACTGAATAATAATGCTTATACTTTCACATCATCAATCTTTTATCCTGATAAATAGCTTTATTTTAGAAACACGAAATAATACAGAAATTGGCTGCTTTGGAGTGTGAAAAAACATTAAAAAAACATTCCTCTTTGTATAGTGGTGTTCTTTAGAGGTTCTCCTAAATACAGAGACCCTTCAAATTCATAAATAAATGACTCATAAAAATAATTACTTAAAAACATCCTCCCCAGTCAGGTGATGTCATCCTAACACAATATTTACTTTGAGTTTGAAAAGCACTGTAAAACTTTGGGCATTTTCAGAGCCTGTGGAATCAAACTGAAGACAGAGAAGAAGTTGGAAGTGATGTGGAGATAGGATCATATTACTGAAGCCAACACTGAACCTAGACACCTAGACTATCCTTCACTTTTGCTATGTTTCAATATATTTGTCAGATTATTTTGTTATATAGTATGGTTGTCACCAATCTCAGGTTCACATTCAGTGAGGTTAATAAAGTTTATTTCTAAAATTAAATATGTTCAGGAGATTAAAGGGCTTTTATTCATAGCATTTAGTTAATTGATGAGCTTATTCCCCTCCACTTCTTCAGTAAATTTATTTGGAAGTTTCAATTGATGGGACAAAATGGAGCAAGAAATTTTGGAATAAAGAATATTTTAGGAGATTGGTTAAGTCTAGCCAGACATAATCAAGGCCTTTGAATGAGATGTGGGGATGAAGAAACTATAGAAGGCTAGAAGGCTCTTGGAGATGTGTGTGTGTGTGTGTGTGTATGTGAGTGTGTGTATGAAAGAGAGAAAGAGAGAGAGCAGGAAACATAGAAAGGATAATGGGAAGATGCTCGCCAGTTCTCTGGCTCACAGCCCAGGTTTCAATGAATGCAATGGATTTCAAATTAAACTTACTTTTCAAGAAAATGAAATTCAATTCAATTCAATTCCAAAAATATAGGCATTGTGTTCCTGCTATATGTAAAACATGATTACCCAGGAAAACCAACAAACAAATAAATAAACAGTCTTTTTTCTACATCTTTATATTTAGTCCAAAAAGGAAGACATATAATGTTATAATTTTCAACATAATCATAAAGCCCCAGAATTTTTATAACTGGAAGAAACTTAGACACCATATACTCTAATTCTCTCAGCTCATAGAAAAACAAACTGAGTCCAAATGAAATAAAATGATTTGTCAAGAATCCCAGAGAGATCATCTAATATTATTCACCTACCCAAAACAGATTTATTATATGACTGAGAAGTAGATGAAAAGCCAGTCAGAATATACTATGATTGATCTCTTTCCAAGCCTGTTTATGAATAACTAATTTAATTATCTATCTATCTATCTATCTATCTATCTATCTATCTATCTATCATCTATCTATCTATCTATCATCTATCTATCTATCTATCATCTATCTATAATCTATCATCTATAACTTGTTGTAGAGTCTCTTTAACCCTAGGTTGGCTCTGAGACACAACTATAAACTATTGATTTATCTTTTATCAAGACGAGGCTTCATCATTTTTCTCTTTCTTCTTAGGAACTCCCAAATTTTCCTGAGTCATTATAAAAACAAATAAGAAGTTAGCCAGTCAGTATAATTTCTAAAGTTAGAAATTCACTTCAGAGTGCCACAGACTTAGCCAATTGGCATATTCCAATACTAGGTTACACTCAAGGTCAATTAGAAATCATCATTGGATGATCCACAGGGGTGCCTGGGTGGCTCAGTTAGTTGACCATCTGATTCTTGATTTCAGCTGGGGTCATGGTCTTGGGGTTGTGAAATCAAGCCCTGTATTGGCTCTGTGCTCAGTTTGGAATCTCCTTGTCCCTCTTCCTCTGCTCCTCCCTCTCTCAAAATTAAGAAATAAAATCTTTTTTTTTTTTTTAAGAAATAAAATCTTAAGAAAAAGAAGAAAGAAGAAAGAGAAAGAAAGAAAGAAAGAAAGAAAGAAAGAAAGAAAGAAAGAAAGAAAGAAAGAAAGAAAGAAAGAAGAAAGAAAGAGAAATCCTCAGCATCCTCAGTGAGTCTTATGCACTTGGTCTAGTCAGAGCAAGGGTCACTGTCTTCATAGCAATTGTTGACTGTCAGATGACAGTTGAAAATGGTCTTTGGAGTGACTTTTCAAAATCTCTATTAAAGTGGTTGGAAGTAGGGGATCCCTGGGTGGCGCAGCGGTTTGGCACCTGCCTTTGGCCCAGGGTGCGAATCTGGAGACCCGGGATCGAATCCCACATCGGGCTCCCTGCATGGAGCCTGCTTCTCCCTCCGCCTGTGTCTCAGCTTCTCTCTCTCTCTCTGTGTGACTATCATAAAATAAAAAAATAAATAAATAAAAAATAAAGTGGTTGGAAGGTAATTCAAAGTGGACCTGAGATATTTCAAACAAATTGGTTGGTGAAAGCATCTAAGGTCTGAACACCCATCATATTCACTGTAGAACCATATATTAATTTCTTCCCAAATCACAGGAGTGTTTATTTGGTTCTTTCCTCAGTTACCTTAGTTTAGGAGTCTTTTCGTCATCAAAGGACTGTTATACAAAAACATTCTTGTCATGTAGCAGCACCAGTTTACTGCAACCCAAACATTTCTCCAGAACTGTTTCCTAATTAAAGACTCTGCTTCTCAAGCCTATTCTTTAATATCAGCTCTTTAGCCTCCAGGTAGAATGAATCCTAATGTACATTGAGTTCCTGATGTGGGACTGAGAAGGCTGTGAACTTCCCAGTAGAACTGCTTTCTCTACTGCACTCTTTATGATTAAGGTGACTAGTGCCATTTAACCCTTAGGGTATTAGCTATGTGGTCATTATGCAATTATGAAATCCCAGGGCTCAGGATATACATGCATCTTCACTAATTTTCTCAATCATATAACCCAATGACTACATATCTTGTTCTGGAGCAGTTCAGGATTTAGGAATTAATGTCTAGATCTTGTCATTTTCTTGCCTAAATTTTAAAACAAATAATTACGATGCATCAAATATTCTCTATCCAAGATTTGAGTAATATTTTTCTTTTAAATATTCAAAAACCCTAACAGACCAATTCACACACTAATAATTCTTTCCAAACTCTGGCAAAATATCATACAAAACCATAGTAGGGAGCATGTTGTCATAGTAGAAAGAAGGTATGTTAAAGAATAGATAGAACTTGGCTCAAATGCTTGGCTCAATTCCAATTAGATTTCTGACATGGGGAAAATAAGTTTTCTCTTTTATTCTGTCTCTGTACTTGTAAAATCAGAATGATAGCAACTGCCATGTAAATCATTTATCTAGATTAAAGAATTTAAGATATGTGAAACATAGGATTATCACTGTTCATTAATTTATCATTAGTTATAAATGCAACAGACTCTATTAATGGAATAAAGTATAATATAATTCCTGTTGTGTATATTGAGTTTTTAAATTTTCTTCAATTTTGTTTTAATATTCCATAACAATGATACTTAAATGTATATGTAAAATTCTACATGAAAAAATATATATGGCAGGATTTTATTTAGATGTCTATTGGATTAAAAAAAATAAATATTACCTAATTCAGCAAAATGTGTGGTATAATCTTGGTATCTTGCCTTTGGTTACTTAGCAGAAATCCAGATAAAAGTTAGTCAATTTTTTGTAGATTAAAATCATTATAGATGGCAAAATTTGTCTCTTCAGGAACATTTGTAGCATTTGAGTTCCCTCAGAAAAACAAAAACTATTCAGAATTGTAAGTTCATGCAGGAAAACATTAAGTATGAAGAAATAGGAAGGCCTACCAGAGTGAAGGCCAGAGAAGCTGATCCAGGAAATCAGAATGTGCTGGCGAAAACTCATGTCTGTGGTCTGCAAACTCCCATGCCTGCTGCTGCTTCTTGCAATAGTTATTGCCTCTTGTTTCTTTTACTTGTTAGAATTCTCCTAAGTGTCTCTCACTGCTAAAATGGAATCTTGAAGCTTCTCCCCAGGGATCCTAAGATACAGAGGTAGCAGGCTTCTAGTCCCTGAGAACCAAGGGAAATCATAGAAGGGAAATAATTTAAGTATTTAAAGAAAACCTATCATGACAAAAGGTAACAGTCATGACAAAATATCAGGACATAGTCTCAAACTGAACTAAGAAGAAGGCTGGAATCATATGATGACAAGTAACTATGAGAAGAACATAATAAACCTCCTTAGGAAGCCTAGAAATATTGAGGTTTATTTACTTTTTTTTTTTTTTTTTAAGGAGCAATCCTAGAAGAAACATACTACCTTATATAGGGACTGAGGTTCCAAATTATAATTGACAAGTGGAAAAAGAACTGAAGTCCCAATGCTTACTATTCTTTGGAATATCGTTTCAGAATATACTTAATAAAATGGTAGTGCATATATATGAAAATTATTGTGAACTTTTTTCATTTCAAATGCTTAGTATTGATTTATAAAGATTTAGAAGAGATGTTTTATCTTCCCTTCATCCTGTAGAATTAAACACAGACAGACACACATACACAGAAACAGGCACACACATGCTCACACATACTCACATGACTAGACCTGATTATGTTTTTATATGCTGAAGACAGAAGCAGATGGTAGAAACTGTGAATTCCTAGCAACAGACTTCGAGACCACAATATTATTCTTGCAAAACAACAAAACATACTACTTAAGTAAACTGATCAATATATGGAACTCATTAAGAAGTCCAAGTATTTAATAAATCCAGCAATTTATTAAAGAATTAAATCAGTGGTGATATAGACAAAGTTAATAATATATTTTGCTTGAGTTTCTACTATCAGATCATTTTAGTTTTCCAGAGAAGATAAAAAAGAAATAAAAATATTTAATTTTTTTGGCAAGGAAAATTACTCAAAAAAGACATAAGGAAAACTTTTTTTAAAGACAAAACAGAGGATGAGGCTACAGCTTACTTGACATAAGGGAATATTTAAAAACAAAATCAATCAAACAAGCAAATAAGTAGGCTGCATCTTATCATTCATAAAGGCACCCCAATACAGATATTTTATATTTGGAAAGCACAGGATTCTAGCCTGTTAGAGAATGAATGCACATGCACTCGCAAGCACGCACACACACACACAGTAAAAATGTATCTTTGTTACCTAGGAGAACAATGAACAATAAGTCTTTAGGACAGTACAAGAAATAGAATACTCAAAGAGCTGAGATATTAAGGGAGAAATTGATTTTACTGTGGCTTTATAATACTTTACTATTTGCTTTATAATATCAAAGTCTTTGTAAAGAACCTCAGGCTGATACAAATAAACTATCAAATTGTCAAACTATCTTCAAAATCTGTGGGAAATAAAGCTGTATATTAGTGAGAGAAGCTAATTCAATTAGTCCAATGAATGGCCAATGTTCATGAGATCCACGTGAAAAAAAAAAAAATCGTAGGTCAGGAGAGGATATCCAGGGGTCATCTTCCATTTCTTGGCAAGCTTTCCCTTAATGAAAAATAGAAGCTTTGCTTTTACACATTGCCTAAATTTACTCTGTTTCAGTTAGGCTTCACTAACATTTATAAAACCTTACCTACTTTCCCAAATACATATACACACAGACACACATTATTTTTTTTTTCCTTATCTGCTCTAGAAAGACAAGATAAAACTATGATTGCAGAAAACAGTCTGAGAGATTTGGCTGGGAGTAGGGTCATATGTATAGGGTTATCATTGATTTTTTCCTTCTGTTTTTCAGAATTCAAATTCAAAATTTCAAATATCAAAAGTTAGCTAAGTATTATTTAGGCCTAGCTCAAGGATAGTTGCTCATACTACCAAATTCACATGATCTAGAAAACTAATGTATTGATTTTCTCCCCCAGACCAAGCAGAATAATTTGTTGATCAAAAAAGTCTTATCACTACAGTAAGGGAGCACCCTATCTTGACAAGAAAATTGACAGAGTATTGGTATTTGCTCAGGAGAGGTTAAGGGTATATAATGATAGGGTTTAGAGTTTTTGGTTGGAGTAGTTTAAGTTGAGTCTTTCCATGTTGGATTTCATTGGCATTGGCTAAATACTGTATTATAATAGTTTGTCATTGATGGGCACGGTGAAGATATAGTCTCAATGAGTAAACAGCTGTTTCATAAGCAAGTATATTAGCTCAGCAGTATCATCTATAGTCCCAAGAATGGCTCTACCCACATGCAGAAGTTATTTTCCTAAGAAGTAAACTGGTTTAACAATCCATTGTTTGAATTAACAGAATTTGAGGGAGTTTTTGGGGGGGGGGAGTTCCTGAGACTAACAAAAGCATTTACTGGCTTACAGCCTTATCTTCTTGGGCAAGAATTTCCTACAACAAATAGTAAAGAATTGTTGGTGTAGGGTCTGTGAATCTTAGTCTCCATAATGAATTGGTAAGGATGAGGCTTTCAGTTTTTACTACTGAACTCACTTGACCCAGGATAACAATATATCAACTTATGTTTGGAGATATATCACAGCCCTTTATTATGAATATAGAAACATCTTAGGCTTAGGGCCACTCAAGGTACCATTGTGGAAAAACAGGAAAACTGGGGTCTTGTGTTTAATGTAGATTTGCACATTTAATCGCATGAGGCATGAAGTCAACAGAAGCAGAGCAGTGGGAAGGAGCCATTGTGATGTGAGAGCTTCTGAGCCCAAATTGAAATAACCTCCTACAGCCCTAAGGAAGTGAGGTGGAGGACAGAACAAGGCGTAAATAACTGCAGACGCTACAGGACTTTCCCTCTGCATAAGGAGATAGACAATCCCCAAAGACAAATAATGGAACAAGACTTGCAGGACACATATTTGTCTCCTTTATTGTGACTCAAATGGCTTGAGCCCACACACTCTAATGTGTGATGGAGGGAGGGTGCAGGTGGGCTGTGGGCAGAGGTTCCCAGCATCACTTCAGTCCTATGAGTATGAATGTGTGGTAGTGAGGGAAGTGGGCTGGAACCAGCAGTGTTCAGAATAGTCATCTTCTCTCTGGTCTCAACTGCAGTGAAAGAACATTTAGATCCTTTCATCACAATGTGCCAATTTTTCTAAGGGAGTGGAAAAAGGAAAGGATTTATTTTTGTGTAAAATGAGATAACATTTAGGTTCATGCTACATTGGATTGTATTTCATTGTGCTTGGCTGATTTTACATACATAAAATGTATATAAAATACATTTACAGGAATATTAGACAGGAAGAAATGCTTGCATTCCCCAAGAGTAGCGCATTTTGTCAGATAATTTCCCAAGGTACAGATATTAAAAGTTTGATATCAGAGGCTAGTCTAGAACATTATCTAAATGGTCTGCAATCAGGTCATATTTCTTTTTTGTTCCTAATTTAAAAGTTACTTGATAACAGCCAATATGTATAACACTTTAAACTTTTTATAACATGCCTTATTTGTATTGCCAGGATTTTCAGCCTATAAAGAAAACATGTCTGAAGGGAAATGTAAAAAAGCAAGAGAGAGATGAATGTAATGGATTGGGGTCAGAAATGCTACCAGAGAACTATAAAATATTTAACTCTAGTGTATATTTTCCTAAAAATTACACAATATATAAATTATTTTTCAAACATGCTATAGGAGTGAATTGTAAATAATAAAATTTCTACTTCTCAGCTTGCCTGAAGTGACACTTATTTGAAAGAAAGTAATTTAATATAATAATCTAAAGATCTGGCTGATGAAGACTTTTGCAAGTGACTGAGGAAGAGAATCAGTAAGAGCCTATGAGGCTGAATTTGACAGTATCATATAAATAGTGAGAAGGTAAAAGAAATTCAAACACTAGCTTTATTCTGCTAATAAACATATTAGAAATAAATTTCTTCTTTCCCAAACAAATGCTTAATGGGGTTGTAAACTTTTCATTTTAAATAACTGTTTAATTACATAATTTTAAAGATCTCTTCAGTCCTTCCTATGCTAGAAACTGTTAGAATCTTTGGTGATATTTTCAGTTTTAAAATGATAAAGTTGCAACTTTAAAAATACTTAATGATTTCCATCTTTCTCTCAAATACATTATCATAGAAGAAGCAATTCTGTGTTTCCTGTTTACATTAATCTTTATAAAATAATGCATAAAGGCAATAAAATATTCAAATAACATTCAAATAAAGTTATTTTTTCAAATAACTTTAAAATGCACTATTATATAGGCTAAAGTGGTGGCCTAGCTGAAATAATGAAACTGGCAATCAAATCTTGCCACACTGATTGAGAGACAGAATGGTAAAGCTATCATTTGTCCCTGGTATCCTAACTCTCAATTTGAGGTGCATTTGCTTTTCAAAATCATTAGAACTTGGTAAGCATCACGAGAATATAGACTTTGTTGAAATTACTCAGTTATGTGTCCTCTGGTACAGAATTACTTGGAATAATTAGGCCAAAAATAAACGACTGTAAAATTAATAGGAAGATACAATTCTTATCCATGTTGCATTGTGTTGTTGCTTATTGTCTATTTTTTATAACAGATACAGCAGGTAAGTGTTATCCAAACGCAGAAACAGTGTAGAACAGATGAAGAAAAAGCTGGATCCAGAGACTGCAAACCTCACAGGGAAGAGAACTGAGGAAGGTAATAAGGGGAAAACAATAGTCTATGTGCCAGATATCAGACAAAACACTCAATTTCCTGAAAATTAATTAAATTAAGAAAATAGCAGATCTCAGATCCAGAAAGGCTGGGATAATATTCAAGAGATTCAAGTGGGCTCTTTTCACAAAAGAGGATCAGAAGGAATGGGGAGTAATGTCTAGTTGCAAAACACTGGTTTGGTCACTAGCCAGAGATATCTTATTGTGACAGGCAAAAGTAAGATATAGCCAACACCAAGCCGGTATTGATGCTCACATCTGAAGCTCCTCACCATTGGTTTCTTAAATTTTGATAATCTTGAGGGAAAAATGGTTCAGAGTATAGGAGTTATAAGGTTAGTCCCAGCTTCTGGGAAATTAAACATCCAAGGATTATAGACCATGGTATCAGGGAATTCTGTACACTAACATTCTTGTAATCATTGCTAGTGCACTGAATGTGCCCACAACATGCCTCATCGGAGTTTGCCAGGTTCTGCTCTTGATTCCAAAGTAGGATTTTAAACCTCAGAAAAATATCTTCTAAAGGACATTACACTGAAGCATTAGCATACAATGTAAAGAAGTTGAATCGCTATGTTCCACATTTGCATTAATAGAACATCGTGCACCATCTAAAAGATATTATAAAAAAAGAAGCAGCCGCCCTAAAGAGAAGCCTAGAGTAGGGCAAGGTTTATCTTAAATATAAGCATTAAATTGTTATTCCTTTTTAAATAAAAGTAACGAAACAGAGTCAGCAACGGATTGTTCGGTATGACTAAAATGAAATAAAGAAGCATCAGTTTTGATTCCCTATCTTCCTTATTTATTACCTTCATCACTATTTCTTTTATGAAGCATTGAATTATATACTTTTAATTTAATATTATACTTCAATATTTAAAATTTAAGCAATAACGTACACATATATAACACACAGAATAGAGATTATAACTATACTGGAAACAGTTTTCATTATAGTACTTAATGAGCACCGAAATAAGTCCCTCCTGTATAGAATCCTATGTAATCATCAGGCTTGAAAAGTTTGCTCTTTTATCTAAGGGCAAATAGCAAAACCAGTTTCTGATCAAGGGACTATAAATCCCACTATACTTGATTTTAAATCCCACTATACTCACTATATGTCTCAAAAGCTTAACATTAATCTCTAACTACTATCAATGAATGTAAGATTTGTTACTTTTTAATAACCATATTTTTATCTCATGATTCCAAATTCAGAATATAGGTCTATTCCTCTCTGTCACAAGGTAAACTGATTACAACATAAGCAAAATATTTTTATTTGTGTTTTTTTGAAGAAATGTAGTACTTCCAAGCTAGAATTACATATATGGAAGAGTTTCCATACGTAAATGTGCTAGAGTGTTACCCTTGAAATATACACTGGTAAAGGAGAATTTATTTTTTAGTACTATGACTTCTACCTACTAATGGAAATCAGGGTGTATAGTTTAGGTATTCCAGTAATAGAAATTATTCTGTCTCATTTTCCATAAATTAATACAATTAAAATAAGCTATATATACCTAATGTGTGTCAAATTAATTTAAATATTTTCTATTATAACCTACTGCAGTGTATCTATGCCAAAATTCAATGGATCTGGTCAAAAGGAATATTTCAATTAGAGTATTTCCTTGCCTGAGTCAATTCACTGTTATTACTGTTCCTCTGTCCAGAATAAATAACTTAGAGCTTTTGGCAGAAACTTTTGGGAGTGTTCCCTTGATTTAAAAAATATATATATGTTTATTTATTTGAGAGAGAGAGAGCAAGTGAGAAAGATAGCACAAGCAGAGTGAAGCACAGAAGGAGAAACAGACTCCCTTCTGAACAGGTAGCCCGTCGATGCAGGGCTTGAACCCTGGACTCCAGGATCATGACCTGAGTGGAAGGCAGACGCTTAATCAACTGAGCTACCCAGGTGTTCCCAGAATATTCACTCTAAAAGAGAGATTTTGAGGGTCTAGTGTCCCAAACCAAAATGATCAAGAAAAGAAAGATGTCAGAAACCAGAATAAGATTATCATATTCAGATCAAAAGTCAAAGGTCAAAACAGAACAGAGATTAGAAGGAAGGCTCATCTAGCTGACCATGGTCCCGAGGGGATAAATAAAAGACAAAAAGATCAATAAGAAAGGTGACCCAGACAATAAAAATGTTGGGAGCTTGGTGAGAATATTTTTCCCTTTCTCTAGCCCTACTGTGCTGCAATCCCCATAGCTGCTGTGAGGTTAGGACATTAGCTAAATTTTTTTGGGGGGGGAGCAGGCACCAGCTAACTTAATGGTATTGTCCTTTTTCCCACAACTCTCTGATGATAAGTACTAGTGTGAGTTTCTACACTCCCAAGAAACAAAGAAATAGAACAAATTGGCCTGAGATGCTGTGAGAATATGACTTCAAGCAGTAGTAGGTGAGGAAGATACTGGTTTGTTGTCTGGGTCATCTTGCAAGGTTGTGTTTTCAAATTAGTTTGATTCTAAAGATTATTAAAATGAGGATTTTCTGAATCAAACGTCCAGGTCTTCTCTTGGATATATATTTTTTGATGTATGGTAGAGCTCAAGAATACACATTTTAATACATCCTCAGGGTGATTTTATGATTAAGAATGGTTGATTTAAAAAAAAAGAATGGCTGATAAACATTTGTACATGTTAGGATTAAAAGATGTGTGAATATTTGGGCCGGAATTACTGCAAAAACATAGGAGCTACATAACTGCTGACTTTGTTTAAATTAAGTCTGTGGGAAACAAGTTGTAGACTTAGTGTGGTTCTAGAAAATAGCATGAAGAACTTCAGGTGACATTTAAATGACTTATTAAATTATTCTATTACATAATAAAGTTTACTAAATAAGTAGGAAGTGTTCATTATGACAAAAAAAATCTATCAAACAAGAAGGTTAAAAACAATTAACCATATAAACATCTTGTTAAAACCAATCACTCCAGTGATTTTATAGCACATAATGGCTTAACATTTTAGGGACATGTTCTTGAAAAGTCTCCATCATGTGTGGATAAAATCTGTTTGTAAAAAAAATGTTTAGATAAATCTGTTAAAAATGGTGTTCAGTAAAAAACAAACTGGTGTTCAGTATTATTAGACACAATACATCAGTGTTGAAGAGATCCCCTTCTTTTAAATCAACTGTTATTTGTCCAAATTTAAAAATACTTGTTTATAAAAAAGGAAAAGTCTTAGAAATTTTATGCCATGATTGGACATTCTATGTCACGTTAACCAGGTGTCTGAAGGGAAATAAAGGCTTGTCCACACTCTCCCCTGGAAGGCAGAAATTAATCAAGTTTAGCCAACTTTAACAATGTCCCTTTAGTAACTAAGCAATACTTGAGGGAAAAAAGAACAAAAATAAAAAAAACAAAAATTTCTCTTGTAAGACCATTAATTTTTCACAATATTACAATATACTGAGGAAGATTCTTTTATGAGCCTTATGTTAATAAACTCTTCTTGATGTTTTGAAATAGTTCATAGTTAAAATGTCTACTGCAGTTTCTTCCCTTTTGTTAAGGCAACAAAAGGTCTAATGTAAAAAAGTCAAAATCTCACCCTCTCTGTCTTTCTATCTATCCACACACACAGACAGACATATGTGCACACACACTCACATACACACGTACAAAGTGATATTTAGAAGGGAAAAATGACCATATTCTCTCTATATATGCACATACATATACCCATACATGATATTTGAAAAGGAGGAATGACTATAGTCTACGCATGGTAAATTGTTTTCTGGCTAACCTTGTGTGTCAACCCTAACATTATAAAATATAGTAACTAACTATTTTGTGACTTTTCGTACCCATACTTTAAAATACAACTTCTTAATTAACGTCAGTTATGTACTGTGATTTGATCTTAAAATGTCTGAAACATTTCTGGAGTAAAAATTAGTACCCAGCAAGATGATAAGGAAACAATGTATGAGGGATGTATGGGCTGAGTCTGAGGGAAATGCCCTCAAATGTGATTCTAACAGAGTAAATGCTAACCAAGGACACTGCATGCTCTGCTAACCGATGGCAAGTGTCTTTGAATACTTTGCCAAGTCAAATACTAAGGTAAGTTTCTATCAAAATTTCCACCGAGCACTGCAAGTTAGATATGTCTATAAAGGGAACTTCTAGCAAGAAATGCTTGGAATGGTAAAGGAAGTCAAAGTAATCACTTTTTATTCCTGGAGTTATTATCTGGGGAAATGTAAGACAGTATTTCTTACATCTTAGCTATCACCTCATTACAAACATTTCATTAGTGTTTTCCAGCTGCTCATTTGTCTCTCTTCCTCCACCTGCATATCCTTCTAGCCAATTTTCAATAATGGCTGTCCCTTTCCTCAGCCCTCAATGTGCCAAGCACTGGACAGATTCTGAAAGGCTTTGCTTCAAAGAAAAATGGAGAATCTGGCTGGGACTTAGCTGCCATGGAGATACCCTCAATATTTTTCTTCCAATGCACATTTGTCTGAACTGAGCATTTCTCTCCTTTCATTTTCTGCTTAATGACATCTTTTCTTTTCCAACTGCTCCAAGACTTCTACAGATTAAGAGAAAAGCAGCATTCTCTTTGTTTCCTGCTTCCACATTTTTAGCACAATTTAACCACTACTTCAAATTTGAAGTCCATGATATTTATTTATTCAAATTTTTATCCTTACTGGTTTTTATCATACTCCAGAATTCTATTTCTATTGGAAATTTTAGAGTCTGTTTAACTTACTTCATTTCCATCCAAGCATCTGACAGTTTGGTGCTTAACGAGAACTCTTGTATTGAAAACTCACCTAACATCGTGTACATATTTAGTCTACTCATTTCAAATTACTCTAATTCACCTTTTCAAATAATAAAATCATCACCCCTTTGTGCCCGTTGTCATTTAGAGCTGTTCGAGATTTAATAAGAAAATAAGACAATGTTGAAAACTTCTTCTAATTCTAACCCCATTACTCTGTCCCACTACCATCATCTTTGTGCTAGACTACTAATAGCTTTATATTGTTTTTCTCTGAATCTACATCTCCATTTCAATCCATTCTCCATCTTGCATCCAGAGTATTTTTTTCTCTTTCAGAATATAAATTTGGTCATGCTCCACATCCTTAGCTCTACCTCCAATATAAAAGACTGCAAGGGTTTTTGTTTTTGTTTTTGTTTTTTTATTAGGAAGATGGAGGTAGTGTTATACTGTTAAATGTTTGACAGTTAGTTGGCAGGGAAGATTTGGGGGGATAAAAACCCTAATTTGTAGCAGTTGCCAAATTTCCATAGGTTACTCCTATAATGGCCAATTTCAAGCTAGCAATATGACATCACTGAGTGATGAATTGGCAAAAGACGTACACAATCAGCCATGGGAGGGAGAGTCAGTGTAAGTTGACTCTAGCACAGCATGTGACAGACATGAATTACTTAACCTGAACTTTAAGTCCCTGCTTCATTTGTCCCCTTTGACTATGTTAGCTTAGACTGTCAACTAACCATTCTGAGCCTTTGTTTAGTGACTCAAATATTGTCTATGATCTGCTTTCTTTAGCCAGAGAGACTTTGTACATGCTCTTCTTGCCATCTAGAACTGTTTATTTCAAACTTGCCAAAATTTGCTCTACTGAAATTTTCTTAGGGACATCTTTTCCTTGAGGTTTACGACACTAAAACTGATCCAGCCCATCCTACACTATGCACACTGGGTATTGTATACTTTTTCTCTCAACCTTGTTGTCATTTTTTATGTCTATTTGTGTGACTGTTTTATTAATATTTATCTTCTCAACCAGGCTATAAGCTCTGCAAATGCATGGGTTATGTTCATCATTACATCATCAGTGCCTATGTTCAGCATAGTTCTAAGCATACAGTAGTTTCTAAAAGATAACAATGATAGAAACATGTTGCATGAAAACATGGAGAGATCTTTACCCTTCAATGTAAAGTACTCAGAATATACTATAGGTTCATTTGGTGGTTTTGTATGCTTAATTGAAGATTTCATGTATTCCATTTCCTCATTTAGGCTTCAATGCTTTCACCTTTTCTAGGATCTTTATTCATCAATATTCTTCAACTCACTATTATTTTCTACCTCTTATCTATACCTTATAATTCCTACTCAATCTACTATGATCATCAGTCTATGTTAAAAATTATTTAAAATGCTGTTGTTATAACCATAACCTGATGAACCATCAGCCTTGATCACATCAAGTATGGACACTACATTCTCACCATTTAGGAAAAATTATTAGTGTTAAACTGAATCCTGTTAAGATGTTGGACTGAAAAAAAATGGTAGTAGGCTCCTGGGTGGCTCAGTCAGTTAAATGCCTGTTTGGCTCAGGTCATGATCTCAGGATCCTGGGATCAAGCCCCACATTGGGCTCCCTGCTCAATGGGGAGTCTGTTTCTCCCTCTCTCTCTGTTCCTCCTCCTGCTTGTGTTCTTTCTCTCCCAAATAAATAAATACAATATTTTTAAAAAAATAAAAAAATGGTAGTAAATAAAAAACGAAAAATAATTTAACATAAAATTATTTTAAAAGGCTGTATAAGAAAATTCATTCTTGACAGAGATATTTTGTGAGGAAAAATATGATTATTTACAAGTAAATGCTGGAAGTGGGATCTTGAAAAACACTTGACAGTACTCTATCATAGACACTCAGAGAAATGCAAGTCACTACATAAGTGGTAGATTTAATGAGTTCACTCTGACATTCTGATTGCTAATATGGATGACATGTATGAATGAACCCAAATAATTAAGAAAGATTCTCATAAAATCACCAGCGGCATTTAGTAAACATATCGTGATTCTAGTGAACCATGTTATGTAGGTATTGACACTTGAACATAAATAATGTAGTTTTATAAAAACAAACACATTAAGTCAATTTATAGACTTTCTTGCTCGCAATCCCGATTTATCCTTGATACTATGTTCAATAGAACATCTGCTGCAGTTGTTTATACTGTTTATTTTTCTAATCTTTGAAAGTAAAGTGACTTTTTTTTTGCCTCTGCATCTTTTGCTTAAAAAGTCAGACACCTCTGTTCCTTCCAAAAAGTCAATTTTTAAAAACTAACTTTAAAATATAAGAGGCAGAGAATCTTTCTATCAAGATTTCTGTTTAAACACTATGTTTAAAGTGCTTGTGGCATAGTGTTTTAGAAACAAGAGGTATTTCTTTTGAAGTGTCAATCTAACTATTGCCATGATTTTGATGGTAATTATAGTGGAATGCCCATATTTCAAAGAGTAAGATCAGAAGTTCATTTTAATCTCTGCACTGAATGAATTTGGCAGTGTTTCTGGGCCTTTTGAGTCCTGAGTACACACATTTGCAATGAATTTTGATATAACAAACTCATTGTTTGGTTTTATCTGGATGGCTGGACAAGTTGGCTATATTAGCCAATAAGTCAGTGGTTTAAACAGATAATTATCTAATATTTAATATTTGAAGCTTATTTTGAGTGTAGATATTACCAGAGAGATATTACATATTCTTCTGTGGAAATTACTTGAATATAGTCAAACCACAAATTGATAAATATATACATATATAATATATATATTATATATATGTATATATTTAGTCCTTAATTAGGGAAACCCAAAACAGATTTTATGAAGAATATAAAAAAGTAATGCCATTTTTTAGTCCCCACTTGTGGAAATAAGAGAAAAATACTGAAAATGGGTAAAAAGAAAGGAGTAAAAATGGCTAACTATATGAACAAAAATTTAACAAATCACAATGCACTATTTGTCTAATTCATCAAACAATGCATCTATGCAAAAAATTCCACAGCAATTTCCTTCCAAAAGTGGAAATCACAGGAGATGCAATAATAAATAAGTGGAAGTACATAGTATTAGTAATCTTTCACACATTATTCTCAATCCAATACAGGTAAGTAGACAAAAACAAATGAGGGTATAGAAAATGTAACATAAGTAGAAATGTATATACATAATATATTGAAATTGGCACCGGTGATAATGAATACACGTTTTCAAAAATATACATAGGACATCTGTGAAAACTGACCATATTTTGGCTTGCAAAACCAAACATAATAAGCTTCATAAATCAAGGTTAATAATAACTACAATCTGGGAATCCTGAGTGGCTCAGCGGTCGAGTGACTGCCTTCGGCCCAGGGCGTGATCCTGGGGACCCGGGATCGAGTCTGCATCAGGCTCCCTGTGTGGGGCCTGCTTCTCTCTCTGCCTGTGTCTCTGCCTCTTTCTCTCTCTCTCTCTCTCTCTCTGTATCTCATGAATAAATAAATAAAATCTTAAAAAAATAAGAAGAAGAACAATTTCTCATCACATTGCAAGAAAACTAGACTCTAATAACAAGGTTAAAATCAGAAAGCCTTTTCTACACTGAAACAAATAAATTCTTGGTTAAAAGTGGAAATACATACTGAAACTACAAAATAATTTAAAAAACAATAATAATAATAAAATCAGTACATCCTAGAATTTATAAGATAATATATAAAAGACATAGGAAAGCTCACAGCATTAATTACTTTAGTCAATACAAATACATGAATGAAAATAAATGTGTTAAATATTCAAGTAAAAAATATTGAAAAACTATGCTGAAAGAAAATGGAAGAAATGCTATAGTAAAAGGGAAAAAGGGCACCCCGGGGGGCTCAGCGGTTTAGCGCCGCCTTCAGCCCAGGGCGTGATCCTGGACACCCGGGATGGAGTCCGGCATGGGGCTCCCTGCATGGAGCCTACTTCTCCCTCTGCCTGTGTCTCTGCCTCTCTCTCTCTCTCTGTCTCTCATGAATAAATGATTAAAAAAAAAAAAAGAGAGAGAGAAAAAGCAGAAAGTAAGGATTAAGGACAAAAAGCCTTAGGACTAATAAAAAAATGTAAAAGTTGGTGCTTTATTTTTAAAAAATCATTAAAATAAAATAATCATTATTTAACCCAATTAATGAAAAGTATAAAAGTATAAATATAAGAGAACATGACAAAGGAAAAATAACTATAGAAATAGAAAAGTTCCACTCTGGGGGAGTGCAGCCAAGAAATTTGGCTTCTCTCTTCTCCCATTTCCCAGTCTAAAGCTATAGTTTGTCCCCAAGAATGGCAAACCACCAGCATTTTTCTTCTACATTGTGCCAGCTGTTGGTTGTAGAAACTCTGTTCTAAACAAAATCAGCTGAGAGGTCTAGGGCGTATTCTTTCACTCAGCTACCAATGATAGCACAAAAGTTCTACTCCGTGAAGTACAGATAATATTGGACCACAATTATCATTCTCCCCTTATTCATAGAGAGAAATTATATAATGGAAGGTGAATTGAGAACAGAGGATACTGCCCCCCCCTCCGTGACCCACTTACAGATCAGAGTTGTCATTTTGTCTTCATGCCCTGCTCAATAGCAGTGACAGAGAAATTCTCTCCAGGAGGAGTCAAAAATCATAACAGAGTGTTCCATAGTTCACAGCTGTCTCTAAGGGGACTGACTTTATTTTCACAGAAATGTAGAAGTTCAAGACTCAGGGCACTGTCAAAAACAATGGGGGCATTGATTGTAAGCAATTAAGAAGGGGTTGTCAGTTCCATGACAGCAACAAGTGAAACCACAAGGCAGCTAGAAGTTTAATGGAGAGAACGAGAAGAAAGAAGACAGATAAAGTGAGCCTTTTTGGGCTCAGAACAGCATCAAAGACTCGCCTCAAAGACTACCCTTTCAAAGAGCTCAAATTTAATTTGGTCAGACTATGGAGTAATTTATTCCTCAGGGATAAATTATTGTCAAAAGCAATAGAACAATCAGCTAGCAATTAGTGAGGGCTAACAGTGGAGAGAATTTGTCACTTTACAGACCTTTCTTACAAAAAATACTAAAGTAAATTTTTCAGGCTGAAAGCAAGTAACACTGGAAGGTAAAAGAATGAGGAAAAAAAAACAAAAAAACACACCAAGCAATAGCCAACTTGAGAGGGCTGGAAAGTCTTTAAGCAACAACTAAGTAACAATAGAAAAAAAGAGGGACATTATATAATGATAAAAACAACAATCCATAAGAGAGATATAATAAATATAAACATATATGTACCTAACAAGAGAAAAAAAAATCCATGAAGCAGAAATTGACAGACTTGAAAGGAGTAATAGGTAAGTAAAAAATAACAGCTAGTGGAGCAACAGGAACTCTCATCCATTGCTGGTAGGAATGCAAAATGGTAAAGTTACTTTGGAAGACATTTTGGTATTTTCTTACAAAAAAGTATAATTTTACCATACTATCCAGCAATCTCACTACTTTGTGCTTACCCAAAGAAGCTGAAATCAATGTATTCTTCCTTAATATGTAATGTATTTTTATACCTTGGTCAAAATGCAGCATTTTATTTATTTAATGAGAAACAGAGGGAGTAGTTAGTGAAATCTGAGAAACACAAAAATGCTATATATATATATATATATATATATATATATTTAATATTGTATTGGAGTTAACACAATACCATCAGCTGTGAAATATATGAGAAAACTTGAAAAATATGGCAATCAGGGAGGCAACATAAAATATCATGAAGCCTCTGTAATTAAAATAATATGATAGTAGTATAAAAATAAAAAGTTTGAAAAACAGAGCACAATAGAAAGTCCAGAATTATCCTTAAGAGCAGCAAATGGAAATCTATATGTATATTTTAAATGTAATATCTCAATTGCTGGAGAAAAGATAGATATTTGAAATATATGGCATTATGACAATAAGGTATCCATCTGTAAAAGTATAAAATTACACTCATATCTCTTGTACCATGCAACAAATGGCTCATTTATTTAAAAATAAAAATAAAATTTTTAAAAAATATATAAAAACAGAATACAGGGACAAATCCCTTTGTAGCCTGATATGGAAAACTCTTTAACCCAAATTCAGAAATAATATAAAAAAAGAATGATGAATTCAACTTCATTGATATAACCAGACAAATACATGAGCCAAAATCAGAGTACAATGAAAATACTAAAGAAAATATTTACAACTTGCATCACCGACAAGGAATTAATCTCATTAATATGTGAAGGGCTCTTAAGATTGAGAATAAGGACAAAAACCTAGTAGAACATGGGAAAAAGACATGAATGAGCATTCAAAGATGAAGAAATGTTCTTTAAGTGTATAAAAATAATTAGTTCAAAATAAGAAAAATAACAAAATACAAAGGTGCACACATTCACCAGTGGTGCAACTGTTAAAAGGCAGACTCTCTCATATATTGTTGAGAATGCAAAATGATACAACCCAATGTCAGTACTTTACTAGTATTTTTAAAAACTCTATATAAATTTACTCTTACATAGTAGGTCCACTTTTAATAATCTATCTAGGAGTTGCACTTCCACAAATATGAAACAACATATACACAATGCTATTATTTGTAATAGCATTTGTAAATGTGATAGCCTTAGTTGTAAAACATTGGTAGTAAGTCCAAATATCTACATTAATATATAACTTATTTTATAAATTGTGGCATACTCAATTATGCAAACTTATAATGAGAAAGTCTAAATCTAGAAATATAATATGATTTCCAGGATACAGTTTTAAGTGAAGAAAACAAGTTTCAACAGATGCTCCTAGTCTACAAATACTTATTGGGTGCTTTCTTTGGGTCAATACTTAATAAATATAACAGAAAACTAGAGAGTATGGCTCAGAGAGCTCTTTTGGGTGGATCTGCTCTTCTCAGTAGGAATGTTCCATTCCGTGGACCACAAAGTCCACTTTAGACCTGTCTGGGCTCTACAGCATTTGCATGAATAACCCTTGATTTAAAGAAATAATTTGGCAATAAATCCCATGGTAAAAAAACTCAGCCAATAGGAATGACATATTTTTGGTTATTTTTGGAGCAATGAGATGTTTAATAATACAGCTAAGGACAAATCCATTGATTGCCACAGTGGAATATATTTGTGGGATGGTCTTAGAAAAAGAAGAAATTCTCAAACCCTTATCTTCTTGTGCTTATTTTGTAAAGGAAAGAATGAAAATAACTACCCTGTAGTAGTATTTTCCTGTGATCTAGACACTCTGTTTAGGACTTTTTTTTTTTTCCATGTTCCCTTTTTGCCTCCATTGAAAGTTGTCCCGATTGAGTGAGTGATTGAGAGAGAAGGTGCAGGCAGAGGGAAAGGGAGAGAGAGAATCTTCAGCAGGCTTCACACCCAGTGTGAAGCCCCACATGAGGCCTGATCCCATGATCCTGAGATCATGACCTGAGCTGAAATCAAGAGCCTGACTCTTAACTCACTGAGCCCCCAGGTGCTCCGAAGGCGATCCTTATTTTGCATATACACAAAGTGAGGAATATAGATGTTAACAAACCTAATGTGTAATAAATATGTGGTTTAACTTAATCCTGATGTATTGAAAAAATTAGCTAAGATGAAGGTAATGAGGTAGCACTATCCTCACATTCTTTCTAAATTCAGAGCCTGTATATTCTTACTTATTATGGATAGTATGTCTAAAATAAAAATATAGCTATTTGAGGAAAAAGATCAAACAGTATTGGTTAGAATAAATAAATAAGCAAACAAACAAATAAATAACATATATGGAGAGAGAAAGATAGTATCAAAAATTTGAATAATTGTTTATCTATAGGGGCTCATATTGAAATTATTAACAGCAAATTTTATTAAGGAGATGTTAAAAGGAGTAAGTCATTAGTGAGGAAAAGCTTTTCTTTTACTATAGCAAACTCTAAATTTATTGTAATAAACAAGAATATGCTTTATCCTTCTCTCTATTGTTAGCAATAAATATACAGTGCTTAAAAATTTTTCTTGGTCCAGGCTCACTCATCTCAAATATGTACTTGGAAATGCAATTACTAACCCCTATTTTTATTTACTAACCGATCTTGGATATTGAGAGAAATGTATGAAAGGTTAATAACAAAGGGGCAGTTTGAGTTACATAAAGGTGGAGAAAGGGTCTCTGAACACTTTAAGTCATTGAGATTAATGTAGCTCCCAGATAAAACCTATAAATATATTGCAAACACTAAAGGAGGATTTCTGAGAATCAATATAAGATAAATTCCCAGTTTTAATGCAGTTTTCCAGGTTGGTGTGATTACTGGATTAGAGAAAATAGGTTGATATAGATTGCCATATGGATAGCAAGTTTTCCACCGGTGTCTTTGTTTAAGAAATAGAGATTTGATTAAGAGCAATTGAGTGGGTATATTACTGATTAATGGATTACCCTAAATGAGTGCTTAATCTCATCAATTTTGCTTTAATATTATATGGCTAATTTGCAGACTGCATACAAATTTGTATATGCTATACGTTTCTCCTACTAATATTTTGCCCCAAATTCAATTTCTCTGATATTAATTTTGATGTTCTAGTTTTCTTTTAGGTAGGATATCCTGGTTTATCTTATCCCATCACTAATTTCATCCTTTCTTGTATGGTATTGTTTGAAAACAGCGTAGAACTACATATTTTCTTTTTCTAAAATATAGTCAATCTGACATTTAATAAATGAACTTAATTCATTTACGTTTTTATAAGATTGATATTTATAGTGGTTATTTCTGCAATATTAGTTTTTTTCTCTTTAGAATATAACCTATGTATATTTATTTTTATTTTCATTTTTCAACTAAGATGTTGAATTAGTCTGTTTCCCACCCTTTCTTTCTATGCTACATTTTGAAGTTGTGCTAGGTTGAAAGCAATAGAGTATATATTTTTTTGTACTTTTTAAAATTTGTTAAACAAAGTAATTAATTATTAAATTTGATAATAAATATTATATATACTAAACACATTTGAGTAACTATGTTGTAGTGGGGGAAAGGAGCAGGAGTTGGATTAGATGAAGAAAAAAATAACAGCAATAAAAAAATGAATAAGGGCCATGTGTAGACAGATGACTCTGATAGCCATGACCTACCTATTCAGTGGAATTAATTTTTCTCTATATTTTTGAGGTACTCAAAATAAAATTATAGAAAATTTTCTTTTCCTAAATTTGACATATTTTAGAGAATTTAACTTTCAAATGTCCCATATTTATTGTTATATTGTATTATAAAGAATAGTATTTTCTCATATTTTGTCAGTTTCTTATTTTTATATTATGTATCTATAGTCTTTCCTTCAGTTCACTTTGCTTATTTGCAAAAACTATGCAAAATGTTGGCAAACTCTCAAAGTCTTTGAGACTGAAAGTGTCTTCATTTTGCTCTCATTCGTGATTGAGAATTTACCTCAGTAAAAGTTCTAGATTGTCAGTTAATTTCTCTCAACACTGTGAAGGCAAAGGTATCATTCCAGTCTCTTTGGCTTTCTTTATTTTTTCCAGCAGTTTGTGTCATCTATTGCTCCTCTGTAGGGGATCTCTTTTGTGGCTGTTGGCTTTTAAGATTTCTTCAACCTTTTCCATTTTGTAGTTTCACTACAAGGTATCCAGGGAAGAATTTGAGTTTTTACATATTTATTTCAGAACTTTTGATCTGAGGAATTTTCTTCATTTAGTTCTAAAAAATTCAGAGCTATTATCTCTACAAATATTGCTTTTATCTTATTTTCATTTGTCCTGAGAAAAAAATTTGGAATCATACTGACTGGATTCAAATTCTGACCAATCATTAACTGTGTGGTTACAGATCATTTATGTAACATTTCTGTGCATTAATTGCCTCATTCAGGAAAAAGGAGTTAATATACAGAGTTTATGAAACCATGCTTCTTTATTACTCCTTTGTATTTTCCTTTCTTTTTTGTTTTAAAGATTTTATTTATTTACTTGAAGGAGAGCAAGAGAGAGTGAGAGAGAGAGTGCAGAGGGAGAAGAAGAAACAGACTCCCCATTGAGCAGGGACCCCCATGTAGATCTCAAATCACAGGACTCCACGGTCATGACCTGAGCCTAGGGCAGCTGCTTAACTGATTGAGCCAGGGATCCCTGTATTTTCTATTTTTGTGTGTCTTTTCCTAATGGTTTCCTCAGTCTTATTTTATTTAGAGTTTATCCTATTTTTTTAGTATATCCATTACATCTATCTTTGTTTGCAAGCTTCTAATCATTTTTGTTGTTTGTGTTTTGTTCTTTCCCACTTGTTTTTGTTTCATTTCTTTCTCTTTTTTTTTAAGATTTTATTCATTTATTCATGAGAGACACAGAGAGAGAGAGAGGCAGTGACACAGGTAGAGGGAGAAGCAAGCTCCATGCAGGGAGCCCGATGCGGGACTCAATCCCGGGACTCCGGGATCATGCCCTAAGCCAAAGGTGGTAGCTCAACCACTGAGCCCCCCAGGCGTCCCTCTTCCTTTTTCCCATGAAATATTTGTTCATGCATCCTGTACTTTTGTTTTGCAGGCTTTTAGTTTTTTGGATTGGAGGGTGAATTTTAGTTTCTAAATCTGTATTCATTTAGCCCTACCAAGCAGCTTTAGAATGACCTCCATCTGGCCCTAACAACTCCCAAATCTGGATGAGATATTTATTTATTTATTTATTTATTTATTTATTTATTTATTTAGAGGAGATCTTTAATGGTGCTTCCAGATCTTGTTCAATAATGACTGTGTAGGATGTTGCAAACATAGTCATTTAGCCAGTGAGTTATTTGGCCCACTTTCTGGTCAAGAAGTAGAGTTTTTTTCCCTCCTACCTCCCTTACTCAATCCACAACGTCCTATATGATATAACAAAATAGGTCGGTCAACAGATTTTATTGGTTTGAATGTTTTGATTTAGAAAAAAAAAAAAAAGTACTCCCCCCCCCTTCTAGAATTCCTATCCTACCCTACTGTTATAAGAAATGAGTTTACTTTGCTTTCCTGACTACAAGTGGTTATTACTCCATGGGAACTTACCTCTTGGTCAACACTGATTTCAGACACAAATCTGATATATCTACAACATCATAATTAATCTCTACTTCGTATTTTGTATAGTTTTTGTATACTCTAAAGAATATTTATCTTGTTTTTGAGCTCATTTTTAAGAAATCTCTTTCCATATATTATTTATCATTAGTATGCATTTGGAGTAGGCATAGGGTGGGAAAACACCTAAGGGGAAATTCACGGTATCATCTTGACCAGAATTCCTCTATTGCTTGCTTTTCAGTATTTATTAATTCTATTTAATTCTTCTATTTTTTGACATTTATATTCCACCTCCATGATTTGTCTAGTACTAAAATACACTGAATATGAACAGCATGATATTTGAAAACACTGAGTGTGTTTAGTCAAGAAAACAATAGGCTTGGAATGAAAGGCGCTGAATAACAGTTTTCAGATATTTGAAAGGATGTCAAGTGTATTTGTTGAAGTGAAGAAAGTCATTTTGTCTAAATAGGGAGAAACCTTGAGCTATGCAAAGATGGAATGACAGCCTGGAGATACAGTGACATTGCAGACTCTAAAGTGTTTATTCATAGACTTGGGTGACCATTCAGTAGCTTGCAGAGTGGACTTAAATATGTATATGTAAGTGAATAAGAGTGGATGAGCTGCAAGTCTTTCCTACAATTGAGACAGTGACTCTAGTGAAAAATCTTTTGCAGTAAAGTTGCCATAAGCTTGAGGCCTCCATCCATTCCTAAGGAAATGGATAAGATCTTAGGCATTTTGTCAATTAAAGCAATTTGCTATTTATTTCAGCTAGTTTCTTATGTATTAACAGAATTACCTCTTCTTAGATGCAGCTTTGTTTATAGAACATGGTATTTGATTTGAGGCTTAATGTATTTATTTACTTAACAAGTACTTATATAGTCCTTATGGTGAGCAGATGTTTGTGTGCTCTGCAATATTAACTCACTTAATTTTCAAAAATCCATATGATAAGGTAATAATACCTTTCCCAGTTTAAAGATGTAGAAAACTGAGGCACAGAGAGGTTAAGGAAAATCCTTGAAGTAATAGAGACAATAATGACAGCAAATATATTCAAATGTAGGAAGTCAGGGGCTTGACCTTTGGACTTAACATTACACTATTCAACATAAAATCAATAAATCACAACTACCATAAATTCTTCAGCAAGTATGTATTTTATGTTAGAGGATACTGAAAATATTATTTATATGTTAAATTTGGAATGAATTCATTTTATATAATATGCAGCAGTTTCATTGGCCCAGAATATGTCATCTATTATAAAAGATGTCTATGAATGTAAAAATAAAAAAGGAAAATAGAAATGTTATAATAGAATATCAAGCTAAAATTTAATTATTCACTGGCACCTTTAAATTCATTGAGTGTCCCCTTTTTCAAATGAGTTTTGAGTGGTAAGAGTGGAAATTAATTGTTTAATGCATGCTTGCCTTTCAAAGAAGTAATGTTAAGGTAATCATGTGAACATGTAAGTTTCACTAAAGAACTCCAGGATATAAATCACTTTATTAGGAAATCTAAAGTAGCATTAACATTCCATCCATGACTTATCTAGCAGCAGCCATATTCATGGAACAATTTGTATGTAAATTTTTTAAAATAAGTTGATATCGAGGTTATCTAAGGATGGCTGCTTTATATGTATGATTTATGAACAATTGTGACCATGGTGTTTATCATGCAGACACAAGAAATACATCGAACAACCAATGCAAATTATAAAAACTGACGAAAGGACCCAGAGACTATTATATTGACATATGTTCCCAGAAAATTGTGTCTCCATTCATGTTCTCTCAAATTGTTGATAATACATAAAATAATGCCATGGAGAATTTTCACCATGTCTAATAAAATATGTTACAGATGCACTTTGTTTGCATGAAAGGACTCCAGTGGTATTCAATATTGAAAACTTTTTTTTAAATGTATTTTAGAGAGAGAGAGCATGTGCATGAGCCAGGCAAGAGGTAGAGGGAGAAGCAGACTCCCCACTGAGCAGGGAGCCTTGACACAGGGTTTAACTGCAGGACCCTTGGGATCATGACCTGAGCCAAAGGCAGATGCTTTAATCAACTGAGCCATCCAGGTGTCCCAGATGACTTTTAAATGAATGAAAACTCAGATGGATAGTTTTTGAGATAGATTAAAACATAGATATATAGATTAATTTTGTTGCTAAATAAAGGGAATACTTTTAAACTTTAATTTTCATTTGTTAAATATCAAAAATAAAAGTCACAGTTACTTAAAAATTGTGGGCTTAGCTTTCTTGCAAGTGCCGAAGAGACAAAAAGTTCTGATCTTTTTTTCCTGGCATTGGGGAGGGGTAAGTGTAGATCAAGGAAGACAAGGACTAATTAAGAGAGGATATTAATACTATTAAATACTATTAATGATATTAATACTATTAATACTATTCAATACTTTTTGTTTGTGTGAAAATTTCTCTGATGATATTGTAGTTAACAGCTGCTTTCGAACTAAGCCAGTTGATTTGGTGGCCATAACCACCTATTCTGATAAAATGATGAAAAGTGGTCTATGGAATTTCCCATAACTATGGCCACAGCTAAATTTATAATCTATGTGTACATACTATCACACACTACAATGACATAAATTCATCATTTATTTGGCCTGAGAATTTATTTGGTCTGGAATGGTTTTATCCTCATTGATGTGACTGCCTCAGCAAGCAGAAAAAGGCATGAAATAAGTGCAGATGAATTATCTCTGTGGTGATAGTAATTATTTATAAGGAGATAGAGGCCTACTCCTTTGAGTTATGGTGTAAATAGTTAACAATAGTTTCCCTTACCTATGTTGGGTAGCTATGGTGCCTAATCGTGGGTATATGAACATTTTGGATGTGGCATTTGCAAAATAGTTTTTAGATAGGCTTATCATTATTATAAATATTAAACATAATATTAAACATAGGTCCTATTTGTAGAATTCTCATTATATGACAAGCATTGTGACAAGCTTTTAAAATGCTTCTATAGGTATCCCGAAACCCTATGAGGTAAATCCCACCATTATCATGGCCTTTTTGTATGTTACATACTCGGAAACATAGCATTACATAGTAAATAAACAATGACATAAATATTTTCTTCCTCAAATTCACAAGCTCTTTAGTTGTTTTTTTTTTTTTTTTAAGATTTTATTTATTAGTGAGAAACACGGAGAGAGAGAGAGAGAGGGGCAGAGACATAGGCAGAGGGAGAAGCAGGCTCCATGCAGGGAGCCCGATGTGGGACTCAATCTCGTTACTTGTTTTGTGAATTAAGCAATTTCAACATGCCCCTGAAGGTTAAAGTCAGGCTACACCAGTGCAGCATTTGGTTTTTTCTTGGTGAGCTTCAAAACATCACTGTTTTTACATTCACATATGGCATCTCATGGCCTAGCATTTTCTGAACTAAAGTAAGACCCATTTGCACATCAAAATGCAAGTATGCTTAATAGAGACAATAGGATTAAATCATGAGAGACACACAGAGAGAGGCAGAGACATAGGCAGAGGGAGAAGCAGAAGGAGAAGCAGGCTCACCACGGGGAGCCCGATGTGGGACTTCATCCTGGACCCTGGGATCACACCCTGAGCCAAAAGCAGACACTCAACTGCTGAGCCACCCAGGCATCCCACAAACTCTTTCATTTTTTATCAGAATTTTTATGATTTCAGGGACTTCGGGTTAAGAACTCTTGCAGAATCCTCAGTTGATTAAACTCTAATCAGCACTGTGTTCAAATTTCATGGTGCTTGGCCGCTAGGTAGAAATGTCAGTCTTGGGACGTGTGGGTGGCCCAATTATATAGATAGATAGATAGATAGATAGATAGATAGATAGATAGATAGATCGATGATAGATAGATGATAGATAGATAATTATATAATTATACATATATACAATGACTTGAATATATTTGTAAACAAGGCATGTTCTAACTATCTTTCACTCACTACAGGCAAACTGTCCTGTCTAATTCCACCTCTGCTATGCTCTTACAATACTGAATATATAGAGATGTTCATTGATATGAAATTACTGATTTATTTAATTTCTCAGGATAACTTTGCTATGTACCTCAAAGTTGAGAAATAGTTTGAGGTTCAAGTTCCAATTAGAACTTAGTACAAATCTCTTCTACAGCCGAAAGCATAGTAAAATAACTATTCCTTGGGAATTTCAAAAACCTTTTACATCTCCTGCTATTGCATTCTTGCCAAAATGAACTATCTGCTCATTTATTTTAAATTAGAATTGTGTAGTTAACAAAGATCAAGAAGATTAAAAATGTGGTACAAAGCCAGCATAGCACAGCATTTAGTATTTCCTTTTGTAAACACTGTTCTCCCACGCTTAGTTAAGTATTATTTAAGATGCTGTTGAATCTTTATAGAATGTTCGAATCATTAAAGATTTAAGCTGGACATTAAAACATGTATGAAGTTCTGTCAAGTATTATTAATGATTAAACAATGAGGAAATATGTTATTACAGTGTGTTCAATCTTTCATGTCCATTAAATCCACTTGGTAAGTGTGAGTAGAAACAATACTAACTGTAATTCTTGCTCTCGAATCGTCTTTTACATATCATAAAGACATGAGGGTCTTACAACACCAATCAATAAATGATGAAAGGCAACCACACACAGTGGCCGTAATTTGAATGGGCCTTTCACAGAAATCTTATTATCCTCCTACAAGGGATAGTGCTGAACAGACATCCTGCTTCCCGCTTTAAAACCAAATGCCTGTGCATGTAGCACTGTGATTATATTACTATCTCAGGCCTTAGATCATCTTCAGCATCACAGAGTTCTGAAAATCCCATTAAGAAATCATTTCAAGGAAACATAAATGCTCTTTGAAATAATCTTCAATGCTTTTCTAATTTTTTTATATAAATATATCCTTTAAACCTCTTCTCAAATGGAGAATAAATCCACTTGTTTGTATGCTTAGAAGGATATGTATATACAGTTTATTTACATTCCATTTTAATTGCTCTTCTCACCAAATATAGTACATATAATGTAAACGTTTGCCAAACTTTATATGGGCTGTGCTTAACATTCATGATATTGGCATTTGTAAATGAACTGATCCTGAAAAAACTTCCTGAATAAATATTATTTTTTTATAAAAAGAAAAGAGCATTGTTGCAAAATTAGGCTTTTACTTTTTCTTCTGATTTTGTGGTCTAATGAAAAATAAACCCACCAATTTCTCATCATTTTTAATTGATCTTCATAGGCTTGAGGTAATTTATTTTTACATACATCTCCAATGGAGACCTTCCACCTATTTTTTTTAAAGTAAGTCAGCATCATTCAGTTTTCACTCTCCAAAAGTTCTAAAATAAGTGTAAATGTAAATAGAATTTACATTAAATCCCTCATTTTCTACTTTGGGGCACTCTATCAGTAGAAAGTTCAAAATAATCATATTGATTGTAAGTGTAAAATAGGTAAGAGCTAGTGAAGACTTTGTATCATCTGATAAACTTGTTTTAAGAATCATTTTACTCTTAAGTGCTTATTGGGGCTTTAATTGTAAAGACCCATGATTTACTCTTATGATCTGTCTCTTTCATCTTCCCAGGTAGATAAAGAATTCTTGTGTGTCAAAAACTGTTTGACTTTTTAATTTCCTCTAGATACCCTGACAGATTTAAAAATGTGATTATTCCACTCAAGTTACAAAAGTAAGCACCATTTGCTGTGCCTGCCAGCTCCAGGACCTCAAAACACCTTTTCCTCTGAGAATGTATCTACCCAACCTTCTACTGTTCCTACATTCCAGAAAAATAAAGCAAAACACAACTACGGTCATCCTACAGGGTCCTTTTTTCTGGCCTCGCTGATCAGGGTTAGACAACTGCCATAAACTAGCCTAGTCAGGTTCTCTTTCATAGAAATTTAGAATTAATAAAGATTCTAATTCAGTCTGAGTTGTTTGCTTGGACTTAGTCTTGTAATTCTGACAGGTGGAGGTGCGGAGGAGCTTCTTTATGCATGCAAAAGTGGAGAAAGCCCATCTACAAAGAGAGTGAAGAGAAGCAGAGAAGCAAGAGTGAGAACATGAGCAAGAAAAAGGAAGTGGGGAGGGGAGGAGAGAGGAAGAGAAGGTGGTGGACTGGTGCCATGGGCTAGTCTTCTTAGTCTTCTTATTCTTACTTTCACTTACCTAAGAAAACAGCCAATTTCTTTTTTTTTTAATTCTTTTTTAATGTCACATCAATGGGTTTCATAACTTTTTAGCAATTTATATTTTTTTCAGAAAGAAAAGTTCTCACATTTTTGTTTTACCTTGAAATATGTGAGAAGTCATGTGTCTAAAACCTATAGTTCTTCCAGGTTCGGGAAACACACTCCAGACTTCTTTTTTTTTTTTTTTTTTCTTTTTTTAACTGATATTTGTAGCATATGCTACAGGAATTGGTTTCCTAGGTAACAGCGTGCATAGACTTAGTTGTAAATTTTCTCTTTCCTTGAGCTCAAACTTGGGGGGGGGGAGAGTTCTAAAATATATATGAATTTCAGGATCAGAAATTTCTCTCTCATCCTCCACTACCTCTTGCCACCTGCCTCCTCACAGGATCTATATTTATTAACTTTAAAGCAGGATTTGCTGTCCTCTGATTTTCCATAGGTCCTCAGGAGCTCATTTCTAGTTTTATGACACTCCCAGCTTATGCTACCTAATGAGTCATAGAAATGATTTAAAAATTTATATATAATGTAAAATTATAATATTAAACCATTCACTGAACATTCACTGAATACCAAACACTTTGTCTTTTATATGCATTATTCATTTAATCTATACTACAGTTCTAGACACTAAATATGACTATCATCTCTTTTTCCTAGTTGAGGAGACTGAAGTTTCATAAAATGTAAATAACTTTGAGTCAAAAGCTAATACATTAGTGAGGTCAAGACTTGAATCCATGTCTGTAAATGCTAGACTCATGTCCTGAGTCAATACCATGACAGATAATCCAAAGTCATGTGTTAAACTTTTATCTTTGTAGCAGAGCCTATGGGAAGGCAAGGCTAGACCAGAATCAGGCTGCCTCTGGGGCCTCAGAAAATACATGGTAGAGATATCCATTGGTATATAGGGAGAAATTTGACTTGCAGCATTTATCATCACGTATTTATCACTTAAGGGCAGAGAGAGCATTACAAATATCTTGTCTCACCCATTACATAATGTCTTACTTGTGACAGGCTCTTAAAAACAAATTGATTGATTAATAATTGGAACCATGAATGCAGCCTATACTGACATTGCCAGGGCAACTCCTCTGAATTATATCCTCTCCTTTTACCCCTACAACATACTTCAATGCAAGTCATCTATAAGTAATGTTTTTCCATATGTATATTTTTCAAAATTTTCTGTATACAGCCAGAAAAATCCAGAAGCTTGGATTTGGGACTTTTGTTTTGTTTTTTTTTTGGCCATTTAAGCTCACAGTGATTTCTTCCACTGCTGACTTCTAGGAACACTGCAATAATGACACTAACTTACCTTTGAGAACACCAGGAGTTGATGGAATCCTGTCCTTTGTCATCATTTTTTTTTTTTTCAAAGAGAGAAACTGAGGGTTAAAGAGGTAGAGGGAATAACCTGATGATCAACCCCACATATGACTGAAAACTGCAGAACAAGAGGTAGGATTCAGATTTCTCAGTCACAAGTCCAGTGATAAATCTGCTACATTTCACATAATCAGTTTGGTCTTTACTGCCTTGATCACCTCAATTAGTTACGCTTTTGGTTACAAGCAAAATAAACCAATTTTGGGTAATTTACAGAGAACTGAACATATATAAGAAGCACCCCAAACTGCACAGAATTGGTAGAGTGTTGAAGGACCTGGTCCAAAAAAATAGCAGGGGTTGAGAGAGATTGGGCACCCAAGAACAACTGCAAAAGTCTTGTCATCTTTCATAACCATTGTAGATATTTGTGGAAATAGCAGTGGCCATAGGTTCATTTGTGACACTGCTGTCTCCAGATAGCGTGCTGCCTTTACTACTGCTCCTGGAATGGTTTCCAGACTGGCTCCTGTGTATTTGCATAAACCTTTCCAGAATCAAAGTCCCAAAGGGAGTAGCCCATGATAAGTTTAGGTCAGAAGCTGACATTTTAACTGCCAAGGACATAGAAGACAATAAATATGACCTCTTTAGTTTTCATAATTGAAGATGAAACCTTGCCTTTCTTTCTTGAGATTTCCCCAAACAGAAGGATTTCAGAGATTGGGCAGTTGCAAGTGAAAAGCATTCACTAAACATTCTATTTTATACCATCAAATAAAAAGTGTACTGGACAAAAACTAGCAAGAAAGACTGCAAGACTATTTATTGCAATAGGGGAAAACTTGAATTCAAAAAGTAGAATTTTTAAGTGCTTGTATGAACTAGTGGAAAAGTACTGGAGGAAGTTAAGAAGTCAGTTACTGAGATTAGGCCTTCTGGGTTTGCTAATGGATTCTTCTCAAAGTTAGGGTCCTATATTCCCAGAGATGGGAAATAGGGGCCCAGTCTTTCTTAATGATTACATTTCAAAACATTGACTCCTAGGTTTTGGGAAAGACATCTTCGGTTTGCAAAACTGGCACTAGGATGAGAGAAAATTTGTGTCTCACAGGGTCTGAGGAATATTTTAGGATAGAAATTTTTCTTAAGTAAATGTTCTAAGAAAAGAGCATATAGTCAGGAAGACAACTGTGTATAGTCAGAAAGACAACTATCTGAAGTTTAATCAAGCTGAAGTGGATACTAAGGCCTTCTTGGTCTCAGTATGTCCATGTTCTGGTTTTTCAACCAGATAAAATGCTTTACCAGACTTGCAATTACACTATTATTTTTTTTTCTAGCCCAAACAGCCCACCACTATACTTTTTAAGTATGGCAGTAGTAAAAGATGATTAACTATTTGAATGGACATAATAGAGTATCATGGAACTTCTTTTATCTTCCTCCTTTCCCCCATCAAAACTTTTTAAAAATATTTTATTTATTTATTCATGACAGACACACACACTCACACACACAGAAAGAGAGAGAGAGGGGGGAAAGAGAGAGAGAGAGAGAGGCAGAGACACAGGCAGAGGGAGAAGCAGGCTCCATTCAGGGACCCCGACGCCAGACAGGATCCCGGGTCTCCAGGATCACACCCCAGGTCGAAGGCGGAGCTAACCTGCTGAGCCACCCAGGCTGCCCTCCATCAAAACTTTTTGAACAATATCTTACTCAAAGATTTCTCACTTAACTTGAGGATAAAAACAGAGAAGTGTCTAAGAGTATGAATACATAATTAAATTAAATGTATTTCAAATTTAAGGATAAATAGTTCCTAGGCTAAGTTTATTGGTGACTGTCTGTAGATATTGATTTTTAAAAAAAGTTTAATCTTGTCAGCAAGCCTCTTTGGAGAAAGGAGGCCCAAAAACCTAATCACAGTTTCATTGGTCATTGACTCTTCACAGTTTTACTGCTTACATTATTTCAATACATTCAGGTTTAGATTTCGTTTCACAACTGGTACGTTAATTGAACACCAAACAAACAAACAAAAGACTCTGTATATTTCCTCTAACATTGGTAAGTAAGGAAATGATAAACTTGTAAGTAATAGGGCTGCTGTTTTGGGTTGTAGTAAAATATTTAAAGAGGAAGCTTGGCCTTCAATAAAACTATCCTTTATTTCTGCAAAAACTACTCTAAGCTGACCTTATCTTAATTCACAACACTTATTTACTATAAGGACACAAGAATAACCAAGGACTGATACTGAACTGCAGCTGCCTCCAACATACATATTTGGAAAACTGGAGTCCCTGTTTCTAGAAATCCTTGCTGCTATACACATTTTCTTCCATTACAACCCCATTACCTTTCAGAATAGCAATAACATCAAATCCAGGAGGCTATTGAAATGAAGAATGCCAGGATAGAAGCAATTGAGTTATACCAATGTATTTCAGATCCAAAAGGAAAGAACAATTTCAGAGTGATTTCTCTGATGACTGAATGTACTCCAGGAAGCTATACAGAGGGTTGAAAAAAACCTGATTGGATATGTGTGTGTGTGTTTGTGTGTGTGTGTGTGTGTGTGTTTATGCATGTAAAATCTTAGGCAAATAAATATAATTCTTGATATTGTTTATCAAGCTGAGTAAGACAATGTTCATGCTTAATCCATTCTCATTTGTGGATATAAAAGCCATTATCAAAAAAATGGCCCTTTTATGGTAACCTTTATAAAGGATAATATACTTTAAAACTTGGCCAATGCAAACCATCTCTATCCTACAAAGGTATGACTGCAGGCCCCCTGAAGATCTTTTCTAACCACAGTTTGTTGACTGAGTGTTGTAGAGAAGGAAGCTCTAAAATAATGAGTGAATACTGTGAGATTTGGGGGAAGGGTTGTTTATTTTATTTTATTTTACTATTTTTCTTTTTGTCAGCATTGCAGAGAATTGCTTGGAGGGTAATATTTGAGACACAGATTTCCTTTTTCTTTAGAATTTACCCAAAACTGCTTGAAGCGTAACTGGAATATAATAATGACAATGATGATTCTTTTTATTGGTAACATGATTTAACATCTATTGGGTATTTTGTTTTACGTGTTATATCTATTTGAACCTCAGTGGAACACTGTGTGAAGTCTACAGAGTGTGTTTTATCTCCATTTACAAGATGAGAATACTGATGTCATTGACAAGTAAATAGAAGATCTCAGCTTGGAATTCAGGTTTGTTTGTTTTTTTTTTCTCAGTACACTAAATTAACAAACATAAACAATTTAGAACACTGGTTTATGGAAAGTACTCAATAAAATGCTAAGTCATCAGTGTTATCGATATTGGTAGTAGTTTCATAAATATTTTACCATATCCCTCTCTGAATCAAATTGTCAACCAGAAATAACACATTTTACAGCACTCATGTCCTGAGAAGCATTTTACTGTATTTCTTTCTAATAAGATCCCTTTTATTATGCTACTTTAGAGGAGATTGCTTATTCTTCAAAAGATAGTGGGACAATGTATTAGGTATACAAATGTCTGCAAGTAGTCCCTGAATGAACTAAGCTATGGTTGTCTATGGCTCTCTAACCATGTCTATGGTTAGCCTAATAAGAAAGTCACTGATTATTTTCTTCCCATCCAAACCTAGCTCCCATTTTCCCACCAGGACTCCTCTTTTGCTACAAGTACACAAAACATCTGGGAGTCAGGGATTCTATTGTTATTTAAGATGGCAATCTGCTGCAATTGTCTGCCTTGATTTACAACCAATCCCATGGGAAATCTCAATCATAATCTGGATGGCCTGGATGCTAAGCAGAAAAGGAATCATTTGTGACAGTGAACTCAGAGAAGAGGAAAAAGGTAGATGAACTTGAGTATCAAGCAAGTAATTTCTACTCAGCAAAACTGAATGTCATGCTATGATTGACAGCCAAGCTTGAACTGAGAAGATTATAAATTAATCCCACCAAGTTGAGAAGCAGTAAAAGCCTCAAATGGATTAGGCCTACTTGAATCTTTAGGAGTTGTATTCATTTATGAACTTTGTGGCCCAGTCCCTACTGTAAAAGTGATGTTGGTGGTTGTTTATTCATTGAAATCATTCTGTAAAGGAATAATTAACATTCCCTGAAAACACTTACCAGCCTAGTTCTTGGCAGGAATGAGTCATTTTCAATGTTGTTTATACTATTTTATTATTTTTATACTATTATACTATTTTTTATGAAATTATAAAATTATTAATTTTTTGTTTCATTCCTTCTTAAGGACTATCACTGGAAGAAATTAAAGAGGTGATTTGAAGGAGAATATGATATGCCAATATGAAGTTGGTACTCAATGCACAAATACGTTCAGAAATATTTGTATTGTTCTGAAGGTGGTTGATGGATGATCATTTTTATGGTCAGAGCTTATCATGGGTTCTAAACAATATCTGTGACAGTAGTAGAAGTAATGACTCAATTATTCTGGAGTACAACTTCCATTAAGGTTAGACTGATAAGTTTGACCTCCTGATGTCTACTGTTTAAGAAACAGAACTGGTTCTGGAGATACTGATTCTCACAGGCAATCAATATGTAGTTGTTCATTTAACACATTTATTTAGAGACTTCTGTGTTCTATACACTGTTTTACGTGTTGGGGATATAGCATGCATAAGACCAAACTGTCTATTTTTATCACAATTTACTCAACTCAAAATTTTAAACAGAAATAGGAATGCGCTGTGCATGGAACTGGAATCTTCAAGGGGTGAACCTGTCTTTAGATGATTCAAAAATCCCAATAGTTGTCATTACGATGTTATCCCTGTTTATCATTCAGTCCTGTTTTCTTTTGATTTTGCTACTTGTGAGGTTTTCCTCATTTGGTAGCCTTTGAATTTGAAGGCACACATTGTAAGAGCTGGGGTAAATTCAATGGAAGAGACTATCTCCTTGTTAATTATCATTACGTATGTCCCAGAACTGAATGAGATCTATAACAATAAGTAGCATTGTAGAAAATGAAAATTTTCTGATTACTTATATCTGGAACTGCAGTAGGGATGGGAGTAGGTGGGTATATGAAGGGAGTCTCACCCTAAACACAAGGACTGAGAATAGGAGAGAAATAATTTCCTAAGAAAAACCAGAGTGGCCTGGCCAGTATCACAGGAAATGGATGATGATCACG
The DNA here is from genome assembly GCF_053574225.1 of Canis aureus. Classification (NCBI taxonomy): domain Eukaryota; kingdom Metazoa; phylum Chordata; class Mammalia; order Carnivora; family Canidae; genus Canis; species Canis aureus. The sequence continues at coordinate 55,755,401 of NC_135621.1, forward strand.
GTGGTCAATAAATGTCCACCACTTAATTTTTGTGACTAGTTATTCAACTTAAATGTCAAAATATGTTGGGGGGTGTTTGGATAGCTCAGTTGGTTAAGCATCTGACTTCAGCTCAGGTCATGATCTCTGGGTTCTGGGATCAAGCTCTGCATCAAGCCCCACCTGAAATCCAGCTTTGGGCTCCACACTCAGCAGGGGCTATTTCTTTTTCTGCCCCTACCAATGGGTGGTTTGTGCTTGTGCTAGCTCTCTTTTTCTCTCTCTCTAATAAAATCTTTTAAAAATGTTAAAATATGTTGTTTTAAGAGATAATATAATCTTAAAACACAGTGGCTAAAGTAATGAAATTAAGATGCTAGAAAAGTAACTACTTGTGTGAACTTTGGACTGTGGTGCTATATTCTCAAGGAAATCATAGGGAGATCACTCCTCCACCTCCTCCTTAGTGTCAAGTTCTTAAATGGGCAATTTTCTTTGTGTATCTTGGGGGATGAGTGAGATTTTTTCTTAGGAGTACTGATTTATCTCTGATTCTCCTTTAAACTACTAGACTTCTGGGTGGGGGTCTCCTACTAGATTTTCTATTTTGGCTATACCCTAAGTGTTGTCTCTTGCACTCTGGGTCCTTGGGGATACTTAAAGGATTCGGAAGATGCTTTCAATAGTAAATATGGCTTTCGTGCCCTATTTATATATCTGAATTTCCATTTCCTTTTAGTTTTAGCCTCACATGCCTTACCTTCTAAGTTTAATGATGCATTTAAAATTATATTTAAAATAATTTTTTTCGGGCAGCCCGGGTGGCTCAGCGGTTTTAGCACTGCCTTCTGCCCAGGGTGTGATCCTGGAGACCTAGGATGGAGTCCCATGTCAGGCTCCCTGCCTGGAGCCTGCTTCTCCCTCTGCCTGTGTCTCTGCCTCTCTCTCTCTCTCTGTGTTTCTCATAAATAAATAAATCAAATATTAAAAAAATAAAATAAAATTCTTTTTCCCCAGAAATTTTAGTTGTTGTCACAAAAATAGAGTTTACTGGCATATGTACTTAATCACATTCCTGAGAATTGATGTCTGAAAAGTAGTTTTCTAACTTTATTTTGTTGACCAATGGAAACCTATATAATATATTGTATATATATATATAATATTTTATTTATTTGAAAGAGAGAGAGAGAGCACAGAGTGAGAAGGAGAGGGAGAAGCAGGCTCTCCACTGAGCAGAGACCCAACGCAGGGGAATATGGTGAGGGGACAGAAGTCAAGCCAAGGACAAAGCACAAACTGAACCTTCTCCAACCCCAACCTTCCTCCACCCCCACTCCTGGACAGGATATGTGTGACATTCCTCTAGGAAGCTCCCAAAAGTCTTAATGTTAATGCCTTACTAAAGAGAAAAACAGCTTTTACTTGACAATGGCAAGGCCCCCCATATTCTGTGTCTTCTTCAACATATCTGAAAATCCTTTTGGAATCTCCCTTTTCCTTACCTCCCCCAACTCCCACAAATATAATCAACCACTCCTCACAACCCAGAGGTAGCAGCTCTTTCTGCCTATAGGTCCTGTCCCCGTGCTTTAATAAAACCACCCTTTTGCACCAAAGACATGTCAAGTATTCTTTCTCGGTCATCAGCTCCGACCTCACTCCACCAAACCTCACCTATATTCCAAAACTACATCACCAGGACCCGAGGACCATAACCTGAGCAGAAGGCAGACTCTTAACTGACGAAGCCACCCAGCGCTCCTGTTACATGTTTTTTGAGCAGATTACTTCTGGGTTTTAGAAAAATTATCATTAACTATTGCAAAAAGAACAAATTGGATAAGCTGGGTATTGAAGGCAGAGAGATAATTTAGGGCACTAAATTCATTTGTATAAGATCTACAGAGAGTATAAAATAAAGCTGGTTAGCTGAAATGTAGAAGAGGGAAAACATACTAGAAAATCAAAGATTTCCAAGTACAGAGATACAGATGCATTAGCCTCAAGAATTAAACATTGTCTCTTGAATCTATATTGTTGGAGAATACCAGCATTAAGTTTAGCTAAAGACGTGTTGGAATTAAATCATAAGTTGAACTGAATCAACAAATATAAACCATTTCAAAGATCTTTTCTCACTTTAGTAACATAGACTGTTCAGTTCAATTATAGAATCAGAATTAAACTTAACCAGGCATTGTGGCAGATACACAGCCCTGAGTCTCAAATGGCAAAACTGTGGAAAGACTTTGGGTGCCAGTGGAATTACTCACTGGTGCCACCTAGGTGACAAAGTATGTAACTTATCAAATAGTAAATACAAACATTGATTAGAGGTATTCTTAAAAAGTGATAATTGTTTGAAGGCGTTTAAAAATATTTCCCAAACTGAAATGCACCATATATGAAAAATAAAGTTCTACTTTAAAACTGTGTCCATCAAAATGAAGAAATAAAAAACATTTAGTGAAGGCTCAGCTCCAAAATTACATTTCTTGGGAAAGTCTTCCTAAAGGGTCCAGGACTTATTAACTTAGCCATTTTAAATTCTCTCGTGAATTTATTTATGTACCACACAGTTAACGTCTTCTTCTGAAATAAAATGTTTTGTAACTATCAACAGTAAAAATTTACCTCTTTAGAGGGTGTCAAGAAATGCAAAAATGTGGACTTTGGAGACATTGAAATAGTGACATATTTGCTCATTTGAACCTAGCTCCATCACTTAACTGGGAGATTTTACACAAATATCTCATTTTATCTTGACCTTATTTGCCTAATAGGTCAAGGAAACCTATTCTTACTTTGGAGGATTGTTTTAAATTTTGAGATGAGGTAAATTGACAAGTTTAGTAGCTGACATGTATTAACACAAACAACCTAACTCCATGACTCCTTTACAACATACCACTGGTCTGAACAAGAGCCATGAGGCAAGAAAAAGAAATAGAAGACAACCACGTCAGAAAGGAAAAAGTAAAATTGTCTCTGTTTGTAAATAATTTGATCTTATATATATAAAACCCTAAAGACTCCTAAAAAGAAAAAACAACAACACTGTTATTGGAAATAATAAACAAATAAAATTTTAGGATATAAAATCAACATAAGAAATCAGTTGTATTTCCATATGATAACAATAAATTATCCAAAAAGTAAAGGAAGAAACAATCACAATAGCATCAAAGAGAATAATATGCTTAGGATTTTGTTGGGGGAAAGGGGAAATTGGGGAATTGCTTTTCAAGAGGTATAAAGTTTCAGTTACATAAGATGATTAAGTTCTAGAGATCAACTGTACAGTATTGTGCCTATTGTAAAAAATTCTGTACTGTACATTTAACAAATGTGTTTAGAGTTTATATGTCATGTTAAGCATTCTAACCACAACTCAAAAAATATAATGTATCAAATAATAGCTTTCATTGCTTATTGGAAGGCATCTGAACATGTGCGTGTGTGTGTGTGTGTGTGTGTGTGTATGTGTATGCTTATGTGTTCCCTTTATGTTTTGAGAGCTTTGTAGGATGACATTCTGTCTTAAAATGGTAGAAGTTGGGCAACCCCAAGTGGCTAAGCGGTTTAGAGCCACCTTCAGCCCAGGGCCTGATCCTGGAGACTCGGGATCGAGTCCCACGTCGGGCTCCCTGCATGGAGCCTGCTTCTTCCTCTGCCTGGTCTCTGCCTCTCTCTGTGTGTCTCATGAATAAATAAATAAAATCTTAAAAAAATAAAATGATAGAAGTCATGCAACTTCCCTGAATATAATCTTTTATCTAAAAAAAATTAAAATAAAAAAATAAACTTTTATCTGAGTGAATTAAACGATTGTATTTAAGTTCTAGTCAAGTTCAAAGCCCATTTCTTTGTTCTATGGTGTTCCCTCTGAATGCAGGAGATATGTAAAATAGTGCTCAGCGTGAAAAAATAATGACTGCATAAAAGCATGTTGACTATTAAAATTCAAAAGGCTGAATTTGAATTTTTGTCAATTAAAATTTGAACTTTAGTGTTTAAGATTTCTCTTGTTTTGTGTATGTGTAGCTTGTTAAAGTTTTTCATACATGTTAATTTTTCATGAGATTTTTCCATTCAACTGTGTGTGTAAATAGGAAAGAAATTTTGCTGTGACTAAAGAAAACATCGCCTATTTTTAAAGACTTTGTCATATTGCTATGACAGTTTGAATGTTCAAATTAAAAAATATAGGAGGGAGAGTGTTTTTCCTTCCATTTTTATTACCCTTAAAGAGAGCTGTTGGAGTTTGTGAGCTAAAAGAAGGGTGAAGGAGGGAGAGGGTGAGGGAGAGAGAAGCGGAAGGAAGTGGTTAAATGTGTATAATAAAGATATAGTATAGAATGACTCAGATTGAAGAAATCCTGGAGTATATAGACTGAACTACTTTAAATAAACATAGAAGGAGAATCAGAAAATGTCACTTTTTGTGCTTCTCTGTGAGGAAATTGGAAGGTAACGTTTTATGTTGAACAGAAAGATGATATTTTTTTTTTTCCCAAAGCCATGGACAAGCAGTTACCAAATTCCTTCTATTTGCACTGTATTAGATATTGTGGGCTGTGTAGTAGGGTAAAAGTCCTTGATCTCAAGCATATAGAGTTCAGATGAAAGGAAAGAAAGAACTAAATAAGAATGGAGAAGGAAATGATGGAGGGAAGAATGAAAGGAGAGGGGAGTGAGAGAATGAAAGGAGAGAATGAGTATATTATGTGACATGAAATGTGCTAAGATATGTGAGTTCACTTGCAATACTCCCATTTAATTAAATAGGAAAGCAGATGAACAATTATGAGATAAACTTTATTATATATAAGTATGATGTCTAGGTTTCATATACCTTGATTCATAAAACAAAACAAAGTGCTAAACTATTTGCTGTTGATTTGTCTTGAACTGATCATTATTGACTTAAATTAGCAAAGGATTCCTAAAGATAATTTGTGAGACAAATGTGAAAAACAAAATGATGTATTGAAAAGGTACCTTCTGTTTAACTTTTGGCAATTATATCAATACATGTACAAAACTTCTATTTTAGTTCAAGACTTGTATAAATGTAAAACAATGGGTCTTTTGATTCCTGAATAATGTGAAAATCAAAACAAATAAAATTTGTGGCTTTCCATGGTGGCTTATTAACACCCCTGCCTCTGATACCTCTCTAAGCAGGAACTGGATTTTTTGGTTCATTGTGTTATATTGGCAAACTGTTCTCCCAATCTAGTGAATAAATAATGCAAGGAGAAAGTTGGAAGTGAAGACAACTAGGTATGATTGTCTTTACAACATACAGCCTCATGGACATTTCAGTGACTATTTCCTGTTGTGAGTAAAATCATCACGATTATATTATACTCTTCTATACTCTGATTAATTAGTGAGAATAGAAAAAAAATAGTTTCAGGGAAGAGGATTATGAATAAAAAACTGGTTTCTGGCAATGCACAGTAAAGTTAGTATTGGGGATATTTAATGTTCCTCAGAGTTTCCCAAACACTTCCATTTATATGCATGTATGGCTGATTTAGATGGATTCCAATTTCAATCTTAAAATAACTCTCTCTGTCATACAAGATGATTACTTTTACCTATTACTGCTAACCTGTAATATATTTTGGATCAACAAGTTGAAGGAAAGGTAAGTTGTGTAAATATAGAACTGGGAATTGCCTGATGTCCTTTTTTACTCTAATAAGAAAACAAGAAGGACAGACATCTTTCTATTGCTTTACCTACATAGGAAAAGTTATATGAAAGGCACAGCTATTATATATACGCAGATGGACATGTATAAATATATACTTTTATATGTAAAAAAGTTTTGTTTAAAAATTATCAAGAAGTTAAAAAAATCATATATCAAGTTGACCTCTCCCTTTCTAATTTTCTCCCATCTCAAATTTTTAAGACTTAATAGTTACCCTGCATACTCTCATTAGACTGTCACCATGATAAACAGTCCATATGTACTACATACTGTACTGTTATTCTTTGCACTCATCAAAGCCCAATGATTGTTATATCCTCAATCTAGCTATTCTTTGGAATAAGGGAAGAATATAATCCAAATAGTTTTTATGCAGTTTAAATAGAATGTTGACATTCTTTTATGCTTATAACAAAATGATAAGTCTTCATCCTCCTTAGAATGATCTATGTGATCTGATATCTTAATCTAGCTTTCCAAACCCATTTTCTAATACTCTCCCCATGTACATCAATTTCTTTTTCCCCTTGGGACTTATGCACTTATTATTTCTTTGTCCCAAATGCTCTTCCTTTAGCCCTTTCCTGGCTGGATCTACCCCGAACTTTAGGTCGCAACTCAAATATTACATCCTCAGCAGTGCCTTCCTTGATTATGCATACAAATTGGCTTCCCTTATCCTTCTAGCTTGACACCTTGTTTATTACACTCATGTTGCTCATTACAATCTGTAAGCATCTTGTTTACTGATTTATATTTTGCTTTAAATTTCCTTAGATGGACTTCCCATTAATAATATTTTGAAAGGCAAAGGGAAAAAGTAGTTCTGTGACAAAAGCTACCCAAACTCTCAAGTCGAGATGCGCAGCCCACTCCAGATTTTTATAACTGTAGAGTTTGAAGCATTTTGAACCCAAAAACATCCTACTCTAATTTTAATATACTAAAAGGAATAGTAAAGGTTTAAGAAGATAATGGAACAAAGAAAATAAAGGGATGTTCCAAGCATGAAAAGCATTTACAAAGTCCTTTTCTTAAGACAAACTGATGAGAAAGAGTATGGTGAGTATGAGAAACCAAGGGGATTTAGCTTGGATAAAGAAGGTAGTGCTGGACAGGGGGAATTTTGTAAAATAATGTTGGGGAATTGAACTGAGGAAAATGAGGCTCAGGGTATCACCCAGGAGCATCAAGCTATAGATGTCAAAATAACTTCAGATAAGATAAAGAATGATTCAAGTGTAAGGCATTCATTTGGGGGAAGCAAAGAGAGATGCAAAGAACATTAGTTCCATCAAAGCCACAAGACCTGAGAATATGGGTTTGGCTCCACTGGAAACAAGCTAAGTGAATTCTGAGTAACTCTCTTCAGGACTTCAGACATTTAAAAAAAATAAGCAATTAGATAAGTGATTTCTACATTCCTTACTTTAAAGTTCTGGTCTAGCACTTGTCCACCATTACTTTCTGCACAAACTAGTATTTCAAATAAATGGTGGTGGCTCTTTTGTTTAAATTTTTCTTGCCCTTGCAAATCGTCACTTCTTTAATCTCATTAATGTTTGTCACTAGTTATTCCTCCCTTTCTCCAGAAAATAGAATCTTCCTATTCATGACTGCTGTTAAGGGAACTAATTTCTATTCCTAATATATACCTCATATTTTTTTTAATGTCTCTTATATCAAAGATGGAATCTGACCTAAGTTCTAAACACACAGTTGTCTGGAATCCCTGGTCTAACACATATCAAACCCTTGCATTTCTCTCTCAAAAGCATAAATTCGTGTTTCCTAAAATGAAGGGAAGCTGATGAACAAAACAGAACAAAAATCCTGATTGAGGTCACATCAACAACTTCAACAAATCAACAAAGAAATTAAAGGGAATGAACTTAGTTCCTTCCTAATAACATTTCAGTTTCTTTCCATATTGCCCTTTTTTTTCTGTTATTATGCAGTTAATGCAATCTAATTCAGTAATGTCTTCTGAATGATTAAGCCATTTATGATTGAACCTGATGAAGGAAATGAGAAAAGCCTCTGAAACATCTAAATAGAATAATTCCTATTAACTGCTGTAAATCACAGTCAGAATGCTATTGAATTCAATATTTTGCTCAGGCACAAATATTTCCAGAATTGAGATATTTTCATCAATATTTATAATGAAACTTAGAAAAGAAATTAGAACTTCTGACATTAGAACTATTTTTAAAGTTTGCAGAATTTTCTCTCTGAATGATATTTTGTGGAGATATCACTGTTCCTTCTACATGAACAGCAAGAGGAAAGATCAGGCCAATCCGAGGATTTTTCATGCTAGTGGCCTTCAACATATCAAGAGGCGAAAACAGCCTTCTTAGAGTCTGATAAGATCTGATTTATCTTTTGCAAAAGAATTCACATTCTGAAACCTGTAGGCATTACAAAGGACAAACTGCAACTCTTCGGTTTGAATTTATCTTTGTAAATATATATATTTTAAACACTATAATGTTAATAAGCATGTTTCCCCATATATACTACCCTCATATATTTGAATAATATGAATGCATTACTTATGCTAGGTTTACTCATGTTAATATAATCTTTGACATAAACATGCTTTGCCGTCTCTGCTCACAATTTTAAATGATTTGTACATGGTTAATGACTAGAAGTTTTACCTTTGCACTGATTTTTTTTTTTTAAGTTCGAACATGCATCTGTGCCCTAACTTGTAAAAGTGGGGATACTGCTCCAGTCTTCAGTTCTAGGCTCAGTTGATGACTATCTGCAGCTGCATGTTTTTGGGAGGAATATGGGTTGGTTGGTTGTAAAATAAGAAGCAGGGCAGCCCAGGTGGCTCAGCGGTTCAGTGCTGGCTTCAGCCCAGGGTGTGGTCCTGGAGACCCGGGATGGAGTCCCACATCAGGCTCCCTGCATGGAATGGAGCCTGCTTCTTCCTCTGCCTGTGTTCTGCTTCTCTCTCTCTCTTTCTGTGTCCTTCATGAATAAATAAATAAAATATTTTAAAAAAATAATAAATAAAATAAGAAGCATATATTTTGCTGTAATAATATAGTACAAAGTTACAGGCATTTTATATATAGTTATATGTGTATCTTATGTGTAAATATAAATAATATATAGTATATGTAAATATATTTATATAAATATTATCTTAGGCAAAGTGAAATATTCTTAAAACATATTTTACATAGATGAATAAAATAATTTCCCTTTAAAGAGATTTTTTAAAAGATTTATTTATTTATTTTAGAGAGAGTATGTGTGTACACACACCTGTGTGCACAAGTGGGGGTAGGAGCAGAGGGAGAGAATCTCAAGCAGACTCCCCACTTAGTGTGGAATCCAAGTGGGGCTCAATCCATGATCCTCAGATCGTGAACTGTGCCAAAACCAAGAGTTGGATGCTCGACTGACTGAGCCACTCAGGCATCCTTCTCCCTTAAACATTTTTTTAAATGGGGTGATAGATAAAATCAATCAGGATTCACGTGAAATGACATTCCTAAGACTTGTTAATTCTTCAGTAATTTTAACAGCACAAAAACTACATAAACCAAAAGAAAGTAGTAAGAGTCATAATTTTTTCCATATAATCTTTGAAAATAATACTATAAGCTCTATGGATTGTAAGCAGTTCTGCTCTTACACCTAGACTGGCAGGGCCTCTGTTTTAAGTCCTGTGCCTCTGGGACAACATGTTTTGGAATAATCTCCTTGAAAATGAGTTTTCTCTGTGTCTGGAACAGTGTCAAGCTGATGGCAATAATATGGATAGCATACTCTAATTTTGGGTTGGGATCAGTGTGGGCCCTGAAGAACTCTTCAACGCTTTTCTTCATGTGTGAAGTAGGCCAGGTATTCCTAGGAGCTTCAGGATTCATTCTTATGGGCTGCCCCAGGGCCTTGCAACTAGTCCCTCACTGTAGAGTAGTATCTTTCACAGAACATGTGAGACTGGGCCACCAATCTGGTGTTGAAGAAGTTAATTTAGGTGGCTCAAATCATTTACATAGAAAAGAAAGCTAAAGAATGTTTTGTCCAGGGCCCTGCATACCCTAAAGGCAACTCTGATTACATGCCATTAAAGATTAAGTTTTATATTGATAAACATTATACAATTCTCAATATGTTTTATTCTACACATTTGAATAATAGATTCAAGATAACTTGACAGGGTACAAAGTCATTTTGAAGCAAACAGTGAACATAAAACTAAATCTCTTGATTTCTTTCATTGAAAATAAAACAAGCTAATGTTATCAAACACTGTATCAATAAATATTGAAGCTGGCAATTGAAATGGTTATTCCAACAACACTCAGGGAAGTTACTATATAGCGCATCAGGAAGAAGCACATGGAATCAGAAAAAAAAAAAAAAAAAGTATTGAAGCCTGTGCTTTTGATACAGGGTGTTCTGGTGAAGTGTTGCTATAAAACAAGCCACTTGAAAACCTAAGGGTTTAGAGCAATACCAATCATCTATTCTACTTATGATTTTGCGCTTTAGGTTAAGTTTATAAGAGATAGCTTTCATTATTTCACAAAGTATCAGCTAGCGCATCTCAAACAGGGATGAAAGATCCACTTCCAAGATGATTCACCCAGGTAGTTGGCAAAATTGTTAGGGTGTTGGCTGGTAGATTAGCCAAGGCTGTGAGCTTCCCTCAGATCCTCTCCATAAGGGCCTTTGTTAATTGGGCTTATCCAAAGCTGGCAGCTAAGGTTAATAGTGAATGTTCCAAGTGGTAAGAAGTAGAATTTTCATGTGTGGGCCTAGAGATCGGCTCTATACCACTTGTGTGATTCTATTGATCAAAGGAGTCACAGGGCTTCCACTTGTGATTCAAGATGATAGGACATAGTTGACATTTTTAATGGAAGCAATGTCACAGAGTGTCTATGAGTATCTTTAATTCAGCACTAGTACAAGCACATAACTACAACAATATAGTTAAAATTATTGTCTGATTCCAAAGGAATTGTGTCAACTCCAAGGAAAAATTTTCCATTAAACAATGTAGTATAAGAAAATGCCCCAAACAGCTTTACCATTACGAATCTATGAGGATCCCCAATCAAAAGATTAAACGACTTCTACAGACCTGAAGGAACTATTGTATTATCCATACTTCCGTGAAAAGGTGGGGAAACCATTGTTTCATGCCATTGTTGAACTACTTAAGAAGCCTTATTTGAAGCTACATTAAGCCAGAAATTTACAAGTATGTGAATAACTAAACTTCCTACATTGTTTAATCTAATTTCAGTGATCTTTTCTATTAGTTACAACTAAAATTATACTGACTTGAATAGTCATTTTAAGTATATAGAAACAGGGATCCAGTCAGTGAAATAACTCAAACATTTTAACAATGGTTTGGTAGCAGAATTAGTACTTAATCTAGTTCTTCTCCCATCATAATTTGCCTTTCCTATTTCCATGTTTTACTTGATATATCAAACATGTGCTACATTTATCTTCATATATTATCTTGCAGAAATGGATTAAAATATTTTGTTTGAATAAGGCAGATATAAAAATATAAGTAAACATTAAGCAAATGCCACAACAAATTTTTCATTGAAAGTTAAATGAAAAAAGTTAAATTAATATAATAATGATTCTTTTTTTTTCATAAGTAAATATTCTTACTTATAGCCTTTATAAAGACAAATCATACTTTAAGATGTCTGGGTCAAATATCAGTTGTTGAATCATTTGAGGAACTACAAAAGTCAGATCTGCAGGCCTGCAATGAGTGGTTTAGTGTATTAACTTTGAAATGTTGCCTGAGAATCAGATTTGAAAGTTCTGCCTAAAGCCTTTTGAAACAGACTTTTCTGCATGTAATATTTCCCTACTCATCATTAATTGTCCTTCAGAAAAGGATAAAAATGAGTTTTACCATAGGCAAAATTGACTCAAATACAATTTCCTTCTATGCCAATGGCAGATATGTGAGTAAATAATAATGCTTTATAAGTATAAGAAGGCTTTAAATATTTAAAAGGAAACTGAAAAGTTCTGAATATTGAATTAATAAAGCTCAATGCCAATATAAATACTAAAAAAGGGACAATGATAACCTATTCACTCATTCATCCATTCATACATTAATTCATCCAACTGGCATTGCTGAACCTCTGAAATTATGAGAAATACCAAATTATGTGAAGAATTATGGAGTAAGAAAGGGAAGTGGGAGATATCTTGGCTTATTCCAAAATATTAGCCGATAATAGTAGCTTACATTAATACTTACTATGTGCTTCAAACTTAAAATTCTATTTGCAAGCACCATCTCATTTAATTTTCATAATCTTGTCACTTAGTTTCTATGATTATCTCCTTTTCAGAGATGAGGTGACTAAAATGTAACTCAAGTGCTTTATGGTGACAAATGAATCAATTGATGAATACAGATACAAAGGATATCAAAAAAGAGTTGGTGTGATGAAATTTTCCTTTTTAAGTGCATATGATTATTTTTTAGTCAGGATTTTAAAAAAAACGATGTTATATATTTATTTGAAAGAGAGTACATGTGATGAGTGGGGGGAGAGATGTGAGGGAGAGTAAGAGGGAGAAGCAGACTCCCTGCTGAGCAGGGAGTCCTATGACACCCTGGGATCATGACTTGAACTGAAGGCAGATGGTGCTTAACTAACTCTAATCAGGCTCTCCTCTAATCAGGATTTTTATGAACAATTCCTCCTGCCCTCTCTCTACTAATATCCAGGCAGCAGCCATGATTCTCCAGATGAAGAAATAACAAAGCAAAAATGTAGAGATGAAAAGAATCCAATTATTTAATTTTGAATTTCAAAAACTTTGGATTAAACCTAAGGCAAAACGTTTGAAAAAATATGTCATAGATGATTTTTCCTGCCCTAGAAACTCACAAATTTTGCCTAAACTAGAGAGGAGGGGAAAAGAATCAAATTGGAAACAAAGAGAACTTGGTGAGTTCCTGTGAAGGGATCCTAGCTGGCCATTTCCCCTCTGACTGAGGCTAGAGATGAGAAAGTGAGAGAAATGCCTGGAAGAATCTGGAAATCTAGGGGGCAAAAGTTTATATTCCATTTTCCAGACAAGCCCAGGAAAGTGATAAGACTTTAAGTTCTCTTTATGGACAAAAATAGATAAAATGTCTAAGTGTTAATGGATGTCCAGGTAGAAAGACTATGGACAGCCTTGCAGTGTGGTTCAGGAGATGGGAGCTTTCTCCAGTGTTATCTAGATCAACACTTTCATGAAACAAAGCCTCAAGAAACTTGAGTTCTCGTGGTCAAGAGGAAAGAGTGGCCACTCTAGACTAATAATTAGCCCACATGGAAATGCAGATATCAGCCAGCTATCTCCATCACGGATAGCTCATGATGTTGAATACCAAATATCGCTGCCTTTCTTCCTCTCTCTACTGATTGTTCAAAACAAAATTAGCCTACAAGAGTAGAGGGGATCATTTGAAAAATAAAGAAGTCCTAACTTGGTCAACTCCCATCACTCTACAGAATGATGCTTAAATGGAAACTAAGTTGATATGTGGAAAAAATAAAGAAATTTACATTCTTAGACACCTGAGAATGATTCTTCCTATAAATATCTTTACCAAATTTGTGTGGAAAGAATAGAATACACATTTATCATCATGTTAAAAATCTAATGGTGATTTATATTTCTTTCTTTCCCTTTCTTGATTACATTTTTCTTAAGTGATGTAAAATGAACTCTATATATGTATAGCTATTCCCTTCATTGGCAAGAGGAGATAAAATGTGGTCTTCTTATAAAAAATATATAAAATACATATACTCTCAAAGCTTGGATTCCTTTCCCCAAAAGAAGATTAAGAAATGACAGATTAATTCTTAAAAAGTACAACCTGATACCTAATCGGGATAAGCTCCATAAATGGAAATAAGCATGAATGGGTTCAGTTAAAAGATGATGCCCAAGTAACAATAGACACTGTGGCAGTATACAGGCTTCTCAGTTCTTAGCTTAAAACATAATTAGCATCTTGAGAATGTGTAACCAGTTACAGTTAGACTTCATTGATTACTACTTGCAGGGGATGTTAGACATAAATAAGCAGTACTACCACAATATAGGGCAATCATATTAGTCAAAATGAGGAAATTTTTGGAATTTTTTTGGATTATCAGGCTTCTTTTTGATAAACTGTATATTTGGTAAACTGATTATATTCTCTGTGTGTCAAAGATTCTGGTAAGGCAAAAGATGGGGAAAAGTCATGAAACCCTCACAAGCATACATACACAACAAACCAACAGAATTTTCTGGGCATTTTATAAAAAGATGTATTAACCACTGTAAAGTAGAGAAGGTACTTTCAGGACATGTAAATTGTTATTGTAGTTTTATAATAGCCTTTAAAATATTCAGAAAATTTGGCCCAGAAATCCTAGTACTGAATATTTAATTTTAAAAATAATCATAAAACTAATCAAAGATTCACATACCAATTATTCTTTAGAATGTTATTTTAATAATACTGACAACTTAATTTCCTAACAAGAGATTAATTAAACAGTATACTAGCAGTCCCTAAAAAGTATTTTTTTGAAACTTACTTAGTGGCATAGTTAAATATATCACAATATAGGAAATAAATAAAGCAGGTTAAAAGCAAAAATAGAATTTGTTTATTTTTTTCTATCTTAGGGATATGGATACTGATATTTAAAGTAATCATCTCTGATGTTAAGCTTATAGATAATTTTTGTATTCTTTATAATTTTCTGTATTTTTAAAATTTATTTTTAAACTGACTCCTTACTTTTGTGTAAACTTTTTTCAATAATAAAATATATTAAAAACATAACGTGTACAAAATGTAATGTAAAAACCTAAAAACTTGACTGGATGCTCTTATTTAGTATTCAGCCTGCATGGGTCTAGCTTTGAATACTGCTGAGAAGAAGGAAGAAAATAATGCTACAGGGTCAACATACACCAATGTTCAATGAGTCTCCAAAGACTCAGCTTGGATGAGTCCCAAAATATTCAGCTGTGCTACTGAAAATTAACCTGTACCATCTAAACCTCTGAGGTTTATAATACTGAAGATAAAATTTGGCTGAGTTGAAGAGATAAAAGTAGGAAGAACAGTTCACTCGGACTCAAAATTTCTTGTAGTTTTTGAAATTTATTTTTGTAATTATTACTGACTGATTGAAATAATATATTGAAATATGCACTAAATTATAAGCTTGAATGTGTTTATCTAAAATATATTCCCACTAAACCCTTTGTTTTTTTATTTTTAATTACATAAGGAAAATGGCTTCATTGTTTGTTTTTCCCTCCTGATATAATTCATGTGTGCTTACTGTAAAAACCCCTCGCCAAACATAGACACACATGTGTATAAACACATGGACAAAACAGACAAATGACAAACAGAAGACTAAACAATAAAGTAAAACTTGATGCATATCCCCTATACTTCAAGCTCATCTTTGTATAGAACTAGACAAATAGATAAAGCATCTCGAACTGTTATAAATGTTTTCATCTATTTCCCTTAGATAACAAGACTTAAATCAAACTAATATACTGTTTACTTTCAATCTGCATAAACATGCTGCTCTCCTACTTGCTTTTTTGATTAAATGTAATAAATATTTTCCTTGTCAATAAAAATAAGTCTTTGCCATCAGTTTCAATAACCACATACTATTTTATTGTATGGCTAAGCCATAATTTATTTAACCTTCCTCCTAATGATGTGTATTTAGATTATTCACTGCACGAGTCACTGAAATCCATTCCTAAAAAGAGGACAGAATAATTACCACATGAATTATGAAGATTGTTTAAACAAATGTATACCACCACCCCCCATGCTGAAACAGCACAATATTAGATGGATAGTGGCTAAAATATAAATCTTTAAGGCTAGAAAAATACCTGCAGTCTCATAAAGTAGGTAATAATGTAGGTTATCACCTTAAATACATTTGAACCATATTAAGAAATTATATAAGTAACATATGTAGAAAATCCAAAAGGCTGGACCCATATATATATATACATGTTTTTTTAAAACTGAAGGACTAGTTCATTGAAGACAGATTATGTCTTTATATAGTATCAGGAGATAAAAATCAAGGTTAATAGGGCAGGTTACACAGAGAAACATAATGATTCTAAAATACAAAGGTTCTTAAAAAAAAATAAAAAAATAAAATAC
This sequence comes from Canis aureus, assembly GCF_053574225.1. NCBI lineage: Eukaryota > Metazoa > Chordata > Mammalia > Carnivora > Canidae > Canis > Canis aureus. The sequence continues at coordinate 55,771,342 of NC_135621.1, forward strand.
AAAGGTTCTAAAACATCTGTGGCTGAATCAAAATTGTCTCCACTCTTCATTTCTGGCTTAGGTGGAATAACAGAGACCAGATTTCCTTCCCATTTGAAACAACCAAAGAGTTTGCAGAAGTTATAAGCCAGTGTATTATAAGAAAAGGTACATCAGGCAATGAAGTACAGTGGTCACTGAGAGACAGGACACAAATAAGGTAAGCTCTGTGATTGTTCCAACTTTTCAGCTTAATGCCTTGATATAGTGTTTGACAAACAGTGTACTGGATGGCATACTGTTTAAACAAACAAAATAACAAAAAAGAAAATTTAGTATGGAATTTTTAACACACATAAAAGTAAAATTCATTGTAGTAACAAAGGTGTATGGAGGCAAAAAATGGTTCTTACAGGTGAACTAGTGTAATACCACTCAAAGGTAGACCACAATAAATTAAAGATACATCTTAAAAATGCTAAAGCAGCTACATAATTAACAAAGATGTGTAGCAAATCAGCTTTCAGAAGAGATAAAACAGAATCATAAAATATATTTATCACCAAAATTGCAGGCAACAAAAAAAAAAGTGAAAATGAACCAATAAGACAAATAGAAAACAAATGCAAGATGATAGACTTAAACCTAACTATATTTATAAAAGTATTAAATCACCTAAATATTCCAGCTAAAAGGTGAAGATTCCCATATTTCATTAATAACAAACAAACCTCATTCTATGCTGACTACAAGAAGTGCACCTTAAATAAAAAGACATAAATATGGTAAAAAGAAAAAGATAGAAAAAGATATTCCATGCTGATACCAATCAAAATAAAGTAAAAGTCCTATAATATCAGAGAAAATACATTATAGGGCAAAGAATATTAATAGGAATGAAAAGGTCATTTCATAATGATAAAAGGGTCCATTTGTTAAGAATACAAAAATCCTAAGTATTTACATACCTAATAACAGAGCTTTAAAGTACACGTAATAAAAACAGAACTTTAAGGGAATAGACAATCCAACATTACAGTAAGAAATTTAAATACTTCTCTTTTGATAATTGATAGAAAGTAGAGTATTAGTAGGCATAGGAGGCATATCTGAACAATATTATCATACAATTTGACCTAAATTACATTTAAAAAATTTCATCCAACAATGATAGAATACACAATATTTTCAAGTGGACACAGAAACTTTACCAAGATAAACCGTATTTGGGGCCACTATACAAGTCTCAATACATTTAAAGTTATACAAAGTATATTCTTTTACCACAATGGATGTGTATTAAAAATTAATAAGTCTCTTTAAAAAAACAAACAAGTGTTTGAAAGTAATTAATCTGCTCTTCATCCATGGACCAATAAATGAAGAAATCAAATTCCAGAATAAGACGGATTTATTGGTGAGATCTAGGCAACATTTAAGAGGAATAATACCAATTCAATACAAATTGTTCTGAATATTAAAGAGGAGGGGATACTTTAGAACTTACTCTGAGATCAACCCTCCTTGGATGTCAGAGTCAGCATAATTACAAAAAAGAAAACTACAGACTAATACTTCTCATAGGTATAGATGTAAAATTGTTTTAAAATATCTATTTATATATTTTAGAAAGAGATTGTTGGTGGGATAGCAGAGGGAGAGGGAGAAAAACTCAAGCAGACTCCTTGCTGTGCACAGAGCCTGACAATGGGCTAGGTCCCCAACCCTGAGAAGATCATGACCTGAGCTGAAATTAAGAAGGTGCCCAACAAACTGAGCCACCCAGGCATCCTCAATGCAAAATTCTTAACATTTTAGCAAATAAAATCTAACCATTTATAAAAGTGATAAGATATCATGACCAAATATGCTTTGGAATGCAGAAATTTCAATGTAATATCAGTTCTTAATTAAAAAGTACTTCACAGAAAGCTAAAATAGAAATAAGTGTGTAAAAAAAAGAAATAAATGTGTTAAATGCAAATATGATACATAGTAAGATTCTATTGTATTTATTAGGTTTCCAACAGTAATATTCTATGATTACAGGCAAATGGTGGTGGGCTCCTCCTTTTCAAATGTTCTCTCCATCTGAGATCTGAATTTTCCTGTGGATGGGCTCCAAAACTATGATGCCATTTCAGAAAGAATGAAAATGATCTTGATCATAATTCCAAAATATATAGTTCAATCCCAGTATATTTACCATGCAGTATAAAGAGAAAATATAACGAGATAAAATAAAATAATCCTCATCAGACAACTATTCACCTGTGTTCTTTACACAGTAGAGTACTCCATGAATTACCTGGCTCTTTAGCATCATGAAGTCACAAATCTGGAGTAAGTGGGTTTTCTGGATGTTCCATATTTCTTTTGTGTGTTATTAAGGACTTGAATTCACACCTTTTGTATGCTAGATTATAGAAAATATGCCAAGTGATGGGATGCCTGGGTGGCTCAGTGGTAGAGGATCTGCCTTTGGCTCAGGGCATAGTCTTGGAGTCCAGGATCAAGTTCCATATAGGGCTCCCTGAGAGGAACCTGCTTCTTTCTCTACCTATGTCTCTGCCTCTCTCTCTATGTCTCTCATGAGTAAATAAATAAATTCTTAAAATAAAACAAAGCAAAACAAAATATGCCTAGTGAAAATTAACTTATATATATTGGATAAAAATCATTTCATAGTATAGAAACACTTTTTCGTTGCTAAGGAAAAATATGACTTAATTTTGCATAAATGAAGTTGATAGATAATATGACAATTTTAATTCTGGTAATCCAATGACTTAGTTGGTTTCTTTCTGTTAAGACTAAAAAGTGAAAAGCTCAGATCAAACAAATCAGGTTAGTCCACATTTTCTAATTCCTAAAAACCCTCTGGATTCCAATCTAAGTGTAAAGTGGAACCATCTGAATTTGTAACAGGGAATTATTAGGTAGCCATAGATATTGTACCATCTCTAGGGATTTAAATAATGAAAAACACCCTTCAGATGTGAGACTGGAAACTGCTTGATTTATGTTAATGCTGATGTGCACTTAGTGTTTTAGAAAAGGATTTTATTACTATCTAAAAGCAGCACTATATTAAATCCACAAATTAGCTTCTGTTCTGTTAGAATCTAATTATCTTTATGTAGGGCAATAGTCCAGCAAGCCAGGGGCAAAATCTTACCTTTCTAAATGGAGACTTGAACAGAGAAAATGATAGACTGCTAAGCTAAACAGTATTTACTGCACAGAGTCCACATGGGAATGGGGTGAGAAGGTATGAACACCACAAAGGCATCTGCAGCCAATTCAATGGTAGACAAGAAGGTCCAATTTTTCATTGACATCTGGGGCTGCTTTTATCTTTCTTAGAATGTGATCAAAATTAATTCTTATTTCCTGCTTTTATTTTTTATTCCTTCTGGGTATTTAGTTCTAACTCAAAAGCATATTCTAGTTGTCACTTGTTCTCAGGCTTTGGTAAAGATCAAGTCTTTGTCTTTTCTGGGCTTAGCATGAGATCACTGATTTAATAATTCTCATTTCTTTTATCTTTTACTTTATGATCTGTCATTTATCCTAGGTATTTCTGTAAAGACCCAATGGTAGTGACAAAACAAGTATAGAGAAGATAGGCTTATAAAATGTCCATACAGAAATAATGGCTACAGACATTATTGAAAGGCATATTCTTTAACTGATAGATCTGATATGATTACAAGCACATTACATGATTAATGACATAAAGTTTGCTATTAACTCAACATTAAGATAAGCCATAGAAGTATTATATAGAGAAGTTTTCATATTATCTCTCAATTTCTCCTAACTATGTAACTGGTTACTATATATTTTTAAGGTTTATTTATTTGAGAGAGAGAGACGAGAGAGAGAGAAAGAGGCATAGAACTAGAGAATTCCCAAATACCCAAAGGTATCATGACCAGTGAGATCATGACCTGAGCCAAGACCAAGAGTTTGATGCTTAATTGAATGAGCCACCTAGGTGCCTCCTGGTTATTATATTTAAGCAGGTATTGATAACAAGACTTTCATTATTCTTATTTTATTTTTTAAAGATTTATTTGTTCATGAGAGACACAGAGAAAGGCAGAGAACTAAGCAGAGAGAGAAGCAGGCTCCCTGCAGGGAGCCTGATGCTGAACTCAAACCCAGGATCCCAGGATCATGACCTGAGCTGAAGGCAGACACTTAACCACTGAACCACCCAGGCATCCCCATTATTCTTATTTCATTAAATAAATATGTACTGAACATTTTATGTTGTGTTGGGTTTTGTGAAAACAAAGACACAGATTTCTACCAGGTGGCCAGACTTACAGCCACAGTCAAAAGACATAATAAAAGTGCCACCCAGAGAATAGACCAGTGCAAGATTCAAGGCAACCCAGAGAATATAGACCAGTACAAAATTCAGGAAAACATATACACCTGGCTCAAATTGTTCAGCCATTATTTGAAGCAAGAGAGGAGAGTGTATAGGATCCAGTTCCTTGCAATGCATTTGTCTCCCCCATGGCCTAACTGGCTCCATTCTACAGTAGACAGTGTAGGTTATGAAACCACTTCATGTGCAATGGAGTGATTTCAGTCCCATCTCCTTGGGATCTGAATTATACTAGGGGCATGTCTGGGGGCCAATAACCACATCTTTTTTATTTATTTATTTTATTTATTTATGATAGTTACAGAAAGAGAGAGAGAAAGAGAGAGGCAGAGACACAGGCAGAGGGAGAAGCAGGCTCCATGCACCGGGAGCCCGATGTGGGATTCGATCCCGGGTCTCCAGGATCGCACCCTGGGCCAAAGGCAGGCGCTAAATCGCTGTGCCACCCAGGGATCCCATCACATCTTAAGCGGAACAAATGAGTGGACATCGAGCTTGGAAGAGAAACAGTACTGTCTCATAAGGCCAGCCCAGCACAGGCTGTGAAGACTCTTAACCTCCTAACAAGGAAATGTTCCAGGCCTAAGGTCCTTCTTACTTGACTGTGCAGTGAGTGGCCAAGAAACTAAACCTGGCTATCTTTTCCAACAAGGACTGTAATAGTGAATAAGTCATAAATGCTGCCATTATGACATGAACCTAATGAGGAAAAAAGATAATCCATAAACAAGCAGAGGACTGAATGAATTAATGGCAATTTGTGATAAATGCTTTGAAAAAAAGATACAAGGTGCTATAGTATATAATATAAGCAAGGGAAGCTGATGTAGAAGAAGCTTTTGGGGAAAGACCCTATGAGGAAGTTACAGAAATAATACCTAAGCTGAGATCTTAATGGAGAGGAGCTGGCAAAGTGATGAGAAGGGGAATACAACCTAATGAAATAAGATATAAGGGGGCACCTGGGTGGTTAAGCCTCTGCCTTTGGCTCAGGTTATGATCCCGAGGTCCTGGGATCCAGTCCCAAATCAAGCTCCCCGCGGGGAGCCTGCCTCTCCCTCTGCCTATGTCTCTGCCTCTCTCTGTGTCTCTCATGAATAAATAAATAAAGTCTTAAAATGATATGTTTCAGGACTCTACAGGAATGACTTACAGTGTATTCTAGAAATGAAAAGAGACCATGAAGTTGGTGACTTAAAGTGTTCATGAGGAGGAGGGTGTGAGGCTTGGGAGGAGAGGAAGATGGAGTGCATGAAATGAACAGGAATTGGGCAGAAGGCAGATAGAAGAACATGCATATTTAGATTTCTCTATTTATATATGATCCTGACTTTAATAGTGCTCATTGTATGTCCTCTTGAGATATCACTTGTTAACATCAGCTATTTTATCAGTTTTTGAAAATGGTGACATATATACAATAGGTAATCTAATCTGCATTCACAGTAAGTTACCATTCACTTTAAGAAAATAATCTTTTTCTTAAAAAAAAAGAAAAAAAATCTTTTTCTTTAATATGGTTATATGTTTGCTTTACCTAATTGCTTCTGCACATTTACTTTAAAAATGTACAGCCTCCTCCCATTTTAACACTAAGGCACCTAAAGAGGTAAAAGTTCACTGAATGGGTAGATAAAAATGGAGGAAATAGTAACAAACATCTATTTCCTCCATCTTTCCGTTGCCATTCCTTTACCCTTGGCCCTGAGAGAGAAAAGGCTCAAAGGCCTAGCTTCTGGGCAAAGCCCTCATTTAATTGGCTATTATTTTTCTGCACTGATGAGGGTCAGAGGACTGAGATTAAGTCTCAGGATGCTTCCTGGTGAAATGGATATAATATCAGCAGCAATAGCACTGGCCTACGTCCAGCATTCAGAGGTAAAGTGTGTGTGTGTTTGTGTCTGTGCATGCACACACGGGTGTGTGTTTGGATGATGGTAGGATTCTCAATACTCACTGACTTATTTCCAGAGGACAGTGAGATTTAATTAGTAGGGACTCAAATACTTTATCTAATGTAGGGAAGATGTTTAATAAAACAGAATGGATGGATGGCTGGATTGTATTGACTACTACAAAATTATCTTTTGATTCATGATATCAGAGTCAGACCATCATTATCTTGTCTTGCTTTCTATCTGCTTCAAAGAGAGATTTTTTTTTTAAACAGATGATGGACTGCTTTTCTTATTATTTCCAATTCCAAGGTCATCATAAACAAAATTTTAAGATACACGTATTGTGTCTTGCTTCCTTTATATCTTTGCATCATAAACCCTACTGCTTGTTACTTACAAGGAAGGGATGGCTACTTTTTCTTCGCATGATGATAAAGCCTGTATCCAATTTCTGTGTGTATCTCACACATCTGCTATTATATTTTTTCCACAAAATACAAAGAGATTTGAGAGTTTAAAAAAAACTTTGTCTCTACAAAAATGCTCATCTTTAATAAAATATTTTTGAAAAGTGAAGTTTGAGTTTGCATACTGTAAATCCTATTTTTACCTTTTAAAAACTTAGGCCAAAAATAGAGATTCAGTTAAACAGAAAATATAAGCATATTTCCAGAAAAGCTCATGTCTGGCCAATACTCATACACATAGTTTGTATACATATAGCCTATAAATTTTTAAAGGAAATACTTAAAAAATATGAGAGGAAAAGCCAGCAGAAACTGCATTCTTGTTGTTTCTACAAGGGAAAGAATGCTACGGTAATTCCACCACTATCAGATAATCTGCTATTATTACTACTCCTGGTCCCGCTAGTACAGTTAACATTTAGTAAAGACTGTTCTGTTCTAAGCCTGCATTAAGCACTCACAATGTCACTACAAGATATTTTTGCATCTGTTTTTTTAAGTGAGGAAAATGAAACATAAATGTAAAGAAGATTATGCAAGTAGTGCTGTTAGGAAATTATAGGTTGAGGATATTAAATCATCATACTGTGGTTACTCTACAAAAGAAAATTTGAAGTAAATGCATAGATACAACATGAGCCAATGACCATAACTGAAGGTATTAATAAAGCTGGTTAGTATTTTTAGACACCTAACCCTGAATATTTTAATGCTCCTTTGTTCCATGTTAATCATCTTGTAAATTACCTCTGATTTAATAAAAATGAAAAAACTGTCTTTTGATTATAAATTATTTAAAAATTATATTTTAACTTTCTTCTCCTCTGAATGGAAACTTATGTTGGAGAGAAAAACTCACATCTGCATGAACAACTTTCAATGCTAGAGAATGGTTCTCTATTTTACTATAACACAATGATATTATTAGCATAGTTATTCAACTCCTATTTTTGCACTGCTAAGTGCAAAGTTCTATAGAAACACCAAGGTAAATAAGACACAGCTCATTCTTCATACATTTTTAAAAAGACGTAATATGTATGCATGAAACCCATATAACCTAAAATGGAATATGTACCATAAAAGAAATGCAAATGAAGATGGAAGTTTAGCAGCTGATGTTTGTTTCAACAAATCCTGTACTGTTCCCACTAAACATCTTGTTACCTCTAAGTTCGGGGCTGTGTAGCTGAATGAGTCTCTCTGAGATGATAGGCTCTTTTATTTTAATTATCTGCTCTGTGAGGTAGCACTTTATTTTCTTTAGACTTCAGTATTGAAGGATATTTTCAACATGTATAAAAGCCAGTATTGACAAGTTTTCCTTAAATTATTTGACACATTAAAAAGCCAATTCCATTGTTTTCCAGATGACATGGTTTCAATAAATCTTTAGTAAGTCTAATTTTATTTTCCTGTATTAAGACATTTTCTAAAAATACTTTCAAGATTTTTTTCTCTTCTATTTTCAGCAGTTTGTAATGAGTCTAGATTTTTTTTCATTTTCTTCTTCATATTGATCTATTTGGGGTTGTGCTGACCTTCTTAAACCTGTGAAGTTATGTCTTTCACCAAATTTGAGGAGTTTTGGCTATTATTTCTTCAAACAATTCTGCCACAATATCATTCTTTTTTTTTTCCTTCTGGGACTCCAGTTACACATATTTTAGACCATTGTACATTGTTCCACAGGTCCTTGAAGTGCCCTTTAAATTTCTTTCTTTTTCTAATATATGCATAATAATATAATATATAATATATAATATATATTATACATTATAATAAGTACATATATAATGTAATAGTAACAATAGATATGGAGATATATCTGAATCTTTCTGTTTTTCAGGTGGCTATGCTTTATCTTCAAGTTCATTGTGATATTATGCCTACCTAGTGTGTGCGTGTAAGATGTTATATTCTTAGTTTTAGAATTTATATATGTATCCCTCTGCTGTTTTCTATTACTTTATTCATTAGCATAAATACCTGTCTAGTTGAGTATGGGCATAATAGCTATTAAAAGACTTGTCTGATAAGTACAAGATCTGGGTTATCTTGAGGTATCTTCATTGAATGTCTGTACCTTTGAGAATGGACTACGTTTTCTATGTTTTTGTTTGTTTGTTTGTTTGTTTTTGTATGACAAGTACTCTTAGGTTATATTTTGGGAATTATGCCTATTATGTGATTACATTGTGGAGAATCTGTATCTGAATGAGTTTATAATCTCATTCACTTTTGTGTGAAGTGGTTGCTCTGGAAGCAAGTATGATTTTATCTTTCAGTTCATGGAGTCAATAAAACACCAAGTTTTTTTTTTTTTTTTTTTTTTTTTTTTTATCTCTTTTAGCTACTCTGGCTGTGTTGCAATGATAGACTGCTTTCAGGATAAAGCCATTGTAGAAGGAATCTCAATTCACGCTAGTTGCTTCTTCCAAGTTTCAATTCTCTCCCAAAATCTGCCTCCTTTGCTCACCCTCCAGAGTCCAAAAATTCACAGGATGTTTTTTTTTAAGAAAGTATTTTAGAATTTGGTAAACATTTGGTAGTTCATTTGATTATCATTGAAGATATTGTAGGTAGGGATCATCTTCCTTTTCTAATCTTTATTGTTTTAGTATAAAGCACATTTTCTAAGTATATTTTCTGTTGTCTGATTGGCTTACCATACCTTATTTAATTCTTACAAATATTGTGTAACTCTCCAGGTTATAGTTAGAAAAAGGCTTGGTATCTTTCAGAAACTAAGTATAAATCTCCCAGATCCCTTTCCTTAGTCATGACTAGAATCTGTAATTTATAGTATTTATAGAATTCATCTCAACAGGAATGACCTTGCATATATACACATGAAGCATATTTTAAAGTTCTTATAACTGGGATTAATGGTGTTATATCCATCAATTTAGAAGGATTTAAGGAATATTGCATCTGATAAATCATACCAACTAATTAACTAGTGTTTGAGAAAAAAAAAGTAGCTACTAATGTGATAGCTAGAGGAATAGGAATAAAAAGATCTGGATAAGACTATCATTTTCAAATATTCACTTATAAACTCAAATAAAAAATAAGATAAGATCATATTCATATTTTATTTGCCTGTTAATCAGTGGGTAAGGATGATTATGTTGGTTGAGACGGTGGCTGCTAATATGAATTCAAGATAAGAAAACTTGCATTTATTAAGTCTCCCGGCTTTCAGACACTTGCACATAATTTTAAAGTATTATTTGTCTTCACAAAATACTTGATAGTATTATTAATATATTATACATAAACTCAGGTTCATAGAGATTAAATATCTTAACCACAATTATTGTCTTAAAAATTGTTATGTGAGGACTTTGTATTCTGGACTGATGCTTTGCACCATAACTTACTGCTTCCAAGCGTGCTACAAAAGGCCTCCATTCTCTTTTTTTTTTTTTAATTTATGATAGTCACAGAGAGAGAGAGAGAGAGAGAGAGAGGCAGAGACACAGGCAGAGGGAGAAGCAGGCTCCATGCACCGAGAGCCCGACGTGGGATTTGATTCCGGGTCTCTAGGATCGCGCCCTGGGCCAAAGGCAGGCGCCAAACCGCTGCGCCACCCAGGGATCCCCGGCCTCCATTCTCCTAGACAACTTTACCCTCTGCTTCTACTGCTCAACATTCTTTTAACAGTACATTAATTATTTAAAAAGAAATAATGTTTAAAATATAAACATCATCATTAGGAGAGATACTATACTGATTAAAACTCAAATTTAGGGTATTTATGTTGGATATCAGGATATATTCATTACTTTATTCAATAAGTACTTTATTTATTGCCTACCACATCCAATTCACTGTGCTAGATTATAGAAGCAGGTTTTAATGGAATAAGGTAGATACTGTGATAGATGTAGATAAAATAAAGGATTCGGTATCCCTCTATAGCAGAATAACACAAACTAGAAAGATTCATGTGGCACATTCATGCTTGCACAAATTTTCGGCTTTTGCTAAGAATGATCCAGTTAGTCTGTACTCTAGTTACATCTAGTTATGAAACAAAACTCTCTCTTTGAAGTAATGTAAAATCTATATTTTGAATGTGATTACTGAGTTACCAACATGCTTTCACTTTTACTGATCAAAAATATATTATGGTTTTATGGAAACTTATATGCTGAGGAACCATAAAAAAATATTAAAAGCTATGCCAGGTAGCTTTGGAACCCTAAGAGCAACTGATCAGCATTGTTATCAGAGCAGTATAATGAAATTTACTTAAAGAAAAAACTCACAGTTGATAGAAAATGTTTGTTTTGTTGTTCTCTTGTTTTAGTACATAATGTTATTGGCTATTTCTAAAATATTGGCTTCAGAAATAATGCCACAATCAAATATTATTGGATCAATCCAATAATCAAAGTTCAGTAGAGTTTTGAAAATATTCTCTTTTGCAGAAATATAGCTGAATATTACCTAACAATGGTATTTTTCAGTCACCAATGTCCTAGAATTACCTCAGAGGTATGTCCAATTAGAAAGAGTTTTGGGAAACTCTAGGGATAAATTCAGCAAACAAAGAATACAGATAAGCAAAAGGTAAATATAAATGCACCTAAAGTCAGCATAATCTCTTTGGGAAATATCACATTGAAATGTTTTAATTATTCTCAGAACTCTGGCCCCAAATATGGTTAAGGAAACTAATGCTATAGATAATGATAAAAATAAACTAAAAATGAGAAAGAACCTTTTTACTCTGATCAACTTAGGCTTTTATTTCTTCTATTTATGTATTTACAAAACTGTTAAACACAATTTAGATAATGATTTAAAATGCATAAATGTGCAAGACACATCTTACAGTCTATCTTTTAGACTATCTTTTTAATTGAATTTTCATAAGAGAAGAAATTTATTGATATAAATTCTCCATTCTATTTGTCACATTTTACTTTTAATTTCTGAAGAATTGGATAATTTTTCCCTTTCTCCTCTGAATAAATATTCTCTATTATTTTACCTTGTGCAACTTTTCTAATGAGCTCTGAATTTCAGTGTAAATAAAATTTACCTAAAGGGTTACTAGATTGTTCCAGTAAAAGTCTGAATATTGTTAAATAAGCATCTATATTGTTTTCTTTCCCCAGGATTTTTATCTAAAAACATTTGTCCCTCTTATTAGAATCCAAGCTACCTTACAGATTCCCTAACAAATAAACAAATTTATTACACTTTCATAGTGAAATAAAAGCTGAGGGATTTGTGGTTGAACAAGTATTTTCATGTATGTGCATATGTATAGTGTATAAGAAGCATATCTATAAACAGAGTGAAAAGGCAGCCACCAAATATACATAATTTGTAGGGCACAAAAATATTTTTGTCCTAGCCTTTTTCTTCTACTGGATTGTCACTATTACAAGATACTTTGTTGTAGTTTTATATTTAAATTTAAAAATTCAGCAAATTCACATTAAAATGTTCTTGGAAGCATGATACCACATTGGTAGTTCCTGGATATTAATAATTCTCTTTGAATCTGGAAAGAGAGAAACTGAAGGAAAAAAAATAACTTGGGACAAATTTCACAAATCTCTAAATGTTCCCCAGAAGCAAACTGAAAGCCTGTGTCTCTATATCCGTATCGATATCATCTATATCTGGATACAGATACAGATATAGATATATAATATTCTTAGCTATATTTACTGGCTAGAAAAACTACATTGTAAAGAAAGTGAACAAACATTCAAAGTAACAGCCAACTCTGGTGTTATTCATTGGCACCAAGAGATAGGGTTTTCCCCACAATTTTATATTAGAGGCAAGATTTTTAAGTTCTCATAGCACAAATGAAGTTGTAATTGCTTCCCAGTTTAATTAAGAGCCAATTTCAAACTTAAGAACGCTGAGTATCTGTCTAAAGTGTTTATGCCACAGGCAGCTGGAGCCATTGAAGAAGGGGAATTAGAAAGACATTTTTGTATGGTGTGTCTGGCCAAATTGGTCAGCTTTGAAGAGTTGATCCATTTCAATAATAATCATTACAACATTCAAAAAATATTCCTTTGAATATGAATAGTTGCATAGATGACATTCAGTTTTACCATTCTCATCCTGAACAACTATGACAGGAATTTTGACCATTTTGTGCCATACTTGCTTGGCAGTCTCCGAGCAAATGGACTCTTTCCCAGAAAACGTTCTTGAAAGCACAAAATAAAATACATAGAATATTAATGGAAACCAATTATATCTAAATTTAATTATAAAATTGTTTTTATAAATAGAAATTTGAAATACAGTTATATATGTGCCTCTTTACTGACATTAAAAAATGAGATCTAGCAGAAGGTATAATAAGTAGTGCAATTTTAAGTACTAATTAGTATACATTCTGTTTCAAAATATCTGCAACAGCTGTAACATATGACAATATCTGTGGTTTTTACTGGTGATAGTGTAATAGATACCACAGTTCTACTGTACTTTGTTGCCTTTATTCATAATTGAAGGAAATGTTTAATTTCCCCTAGAGACTTATTAATATAGATACATTTTTCTCATTGAAGTTCATGGTCTTCCTAAATACTATCCACAATGTCTGGTTAAAAGTTTCTTTTTTTATGCCAAATTTTTGTTAAAGCATTTTAGACTTTTCAAGTAGTATATAGCTACATGTTGTCGAGTACTGAATATGTACCAGAAACTATAATATATGCTTTAAAATATAATTTTACTCAATCTTCAAAACAGTTCTCTAAGGCAGGAATTATCATTTCCTTTACCAATAAGCAAGTGGGAGTTCACACTAATATTATAAGTGGCAGAACCTGTGCATGGAGATATATGGAAACCTTTTTCTATCTCTCTTTTATAGAATGCAGGCAAATAGAAATTGTGACTTTCATAAAAAGAATCAGAACTGGAATTAGGGGGCACCTGAGTGGCTCAGTTGGTTAAATGTGTGCCTTCAGCTTGGGTCATGATGTCAGGTTCCTGGGATCAAGCCCTGAGTCCAGCTTCCTGCTTGGTGAGGAGTCTACTTCTCCCTCTTCTGCCTCTCACCACTGCTTGTGTTCTCTCTCTCTCTTGCTCTCTTCTCAAATAAATAAATAAAATCTTTAAAAAAAAGAAAGAACTGGAGTTCAGGCCTTCAGAATCCCATTTTTATTTTCTGTCCACAACACCATTTCACTATTTGAGGATAACTGTAAGAAACTGTTCTTAAATAGTCTCATGATAGAGTGCTAGTCCTGTGAAAATTGACACTTTAGAAAGTGATTGTCTGAAGAGATCATAAAAACAACTGCCCCATGAGAAAAGCCAATGATGAATAGAATTATCTCCATCTGCTGACCAGAGGTAGTACACAATATGATGAGTACAGAATCTGAACAAGAGCCAGAAGAAGAGTAGAAAATTGTTGGCTTCTGAGAATGAAGTTCATCCAGCTAAGCAATAGCTAAGCGATCCTGAGTTTTTTTGTTTGTTTTGTTTTGTTTTATTTGCATATAACCCCCTCAATTTAGAGAGGAAGGAATGAAAATAAGTAACCTAAATATCATCTGAATCTCAAGATTGCTCTTATAATCAAGTTTTTGTAGGTCAGTAGTGTCAACTGTAAGCCAGTTGTCTGATTATAACCGATTAATCATAGTCAATACAGACAAGCATAGAGGTTTCATAATACTTAATTTAACAAAATGTTAAGAAATGAAAGCATGTCAAGAGCTGCATTGATACTTGTAATTTGTCCATTAAGAAATTGTACTCTATGATACATTTTAGTAAGAACTGTAATTGAGTTACAAACTCAAGTAGATAGAAATCTTTTTTGACTCAGAGCATTAAAAAAGGCATGAGGAAGGGCTTGACATTTGACCAAAGTCTTAAAGGTTGGCAAGTATTCTGTTAAGAAGAGATGTATTTTAGGAAAATTTAGATAATATGACACATGAATGAGAGGACTCTAAATGAATCATAGTAGAACATTTTATCTAAATTTAGAAAGAGTTTTGAATAACAGTATAAAATGACAAGACTTTTTATAATGAAGAAAATTCTAGTAGTAATCTGGGAGAATGGCTGGGAAACAAGAAATGATGGATGTCACAGAACACTTAGAAAGAAATTGGAAAATAATAATACACTTAAAAATACCTGATCTATGATGTTTCCTTGGAATAGAATGAAAAGATTCCAAAGACATTTAGGAGCAGACATTTTAACTTGAAAAAAGATCACATTTGGGAATAAAGGGAAAGACAGTGGTCAAGAAGGACATTAAGATCAATAGTTTGGTTATCTTGGTAACTTAGAAGAACATTTCCTGAGATAGGAAATGACAGAGCAGGCTAGGGAGGTAACACTAATATTTCATGCAGAAACCTTGTAAGTTTGCAGTGCCAGTGAGAAAGATCTTAATAAATATTTTCAACAGGAATTTAGAAATAAGGTGTTAGACTTCAGAGGAAGTACTAATATTACCAACAGTGATGTTGCTGTTGTAGTCATATAGATGACACTCAAGTTACCTGAATGGATGAGACTGCAAAGAAAGAGAGGAGAGAAAAAACAAGAAAATAAATCCAATAATTGGTGTATGTGAGGAGATGAAGGTGTTAACTAATCCTATTATTGTAATTATTTCATAAAATATACGTGTATCAAATTATCAAGTTGTACACATTTAGCTTATACAACATTAATGACAACTGTATCTCATAAAGCTGGGGAATATACATATGAACAGTGCAACTAAAAATATATAGTAAATGCTTTGCATTAAGGTGAGGAAAAGAAAAAGAAATCAATAAACATACTAATCCCTAACACTGAAAGACTTTAAGTAAATATTGAAGTAACAGATGTTTGAAAATTGGGAAGAGAAACCAAGAGAGATATGAGAAATATAAGAGATAATTGTCATAATTAAAGATGAAGTGAGTCTCAAGAAGATGCTGCTCAACAGTGCAAATTTTGGAGGAATGAAGCCTAAGAATGGACTGTTGTTGATTCTGGCAATTTAACGGTCTTTTAATTTCCCTTTTAGGATCTGTTTATGAGGACAGAATAAGACTATAGTTCTTTGAGAAATATATGGAAAAATAAGAAATTGGAATCTGAAAAACTACATTTAATTTCTGAGGGTACTTTTTAGTTAAAAATAAAAGTATAATAAATAAGAAGTGAAGTTAAGATAATTTTTTTTTAGGGTATAGGAGAATTGAACAATTTTATTGACCCCTGAGACTAGCAATAGATAAAAGCAGAAGAAAGAAGCGGGAAGAATAATTAGGGAGAGTCCCAGAGAAGGAAGGAAGGCCAGAAACTGAGAATAAAAATATAATGGCCATATGTGAAGAAGATTAAGAGTAAGATGTCTTATGGAAAGAGAAATACACTGAACTCTGTTCTATGACCTCAGAATGGATTTAACTCATTTCTTGTTGAAGGTAAAGGAGATTTGAAAAGCAATGGAGGCATTGAGCTGCCACATTGCTAACCTAAATCACATCATGAAAATAGCAGGAGAGTATGGTCTACAGTGTTCTTTCTAATCCAGGGCTCCAGTAGCAGCCCAGGGAGGCAGTTCTGAAACATATATTGGTTTTATTTTTGTTGTTATATAGTGTGCCAGTGTGGGAAAAACGACAGACAAGTACTAAGCTGAAGGATAGAGTTTCTCTTGATAATTCCTAGTCCGTTATACAGGCCAATAAATGCAGTTCAGTATATGCAGACCAAGATACGTGTTCTAAAATCCACTAATTGTTATTCAATGCTTCTATTATCTTAAAGTACAAAGAATATTTACAAGCTTATGTGACAATAGTGGTAAGCCTCTAAAAGTACTCCACTTAAAATAATTTACATTACACACTTATTTATATACTTCACATTGAATATTTCTTGCTCCAATTTTCCAGTCTGATCTATGACACTCACATAATACTGGAATTATTACAAATGAGTCGGAAGTCAAGTTAATATTCTGAATGGGAAAGCAAAAATAGAATTGGGGTTTGGTAAAACAGTAAAAAAAGTGTTTTCATAAAAGAAAAAAATATCAAATTTGGAAATTTAAAATGATAAGCAATATTCAAGAGCAAACCCAGATTTCCAGATTGGAAGCATAACAATATACCTGGAAAATATCAGTTATCAAGCAATAGCAATTAACACAGATTGCATTGTACACCCCGGACATTCCTATTATAGTAGCAGGTATGAGAACTCTAGGCATCTCCCCTCACTTTCACTTCCTACTCATTTCTCTTTTCTTTTTTTTCTTTTCTTTTCTTTTCTTTTCTTTTCTTTTCTTTTCTTTTCTTTTCTTTTCTTTTCTTTTCTTTCTTTTCTTCTTTTCTTTCTTTTCTTTTCTCATTTCTTTTATTTTCCTTTCTTCTTTTCTTCTTCTCTTCTTCTTCTTCTTCTTCTTCTTCTTCTTCTTCTTCTTCTTCTTCCTTCTTCTTCTTCCTTCTTCTTCTTCTTCTTCTTCTTCTTCTTCTTCTTCTTCTTCTTCTTCTTCTTCTTCTTTTCTCTCTCTCTCTCTCTCTCTCTCTCTCTCTCTCTCACATTCTTCCCTACTCATTTCTGGGAGAAAATTGCTTCTTCTAAATTCCAGTGGCAAGATTTTAGTGGGATTATCCTGACTAGTTTCTTGCCTCTCAGGCTCTGGGAACCACGGTTCCCTCTTGCATCAGTGATTGGGTAGGAAAGGGCATGTGACTCACATTTAGTTCTTCCCTGGGGAATGCTCTCTTTAATGTGGATCTGAAGGAGAAGTGATTATGACTGGTCCTCTGAGCCGAAGAGGTGAACTGCAAGGCAGGCAAGCAGATTACCTTTGAACTTTACCAATGAAAAATGCCTAACAGAGATGAATAGCTAAATGAGAGAGAACTCTGAAGTTGTATGGTCAAAGTTTCAATCTTTGATGTTTTCAGAGCTTCTCTGATTC
The DNA here is from genome assembly GCF_053574225.1 of Canis aureus. Classification (NCBI taxonomy): domain Eukaryota; kingdom Metazoa; phylum Chordata; class Mammalia; order Carnivora; family Canidae; genus Canis; species Canis aureus. The sequence continues at coordinate 55,789,039 of NC_135621.1, forward strand.
CTGCAAAGTTATCTTATTTATTTTTTAAATAAACTCCATCATATCTTTATATTTTTCATTACAGTTATTTTGAGTTAGACCTTTAGAGACTTATAGTCTAAACGGTCCTGATTAATAGACTAAGGAAATAGTAATAGTAATAGACTAAGTAAAATTGTTTGTTTGGTATTTAATGTTTGTTCAGTTTAACTGTGTCCTATGGAAAAATAAATAATTAATCCAGCAGACTCTAATTCTGTATTCATGATAATTAGGGTACAGAAAGGTTAATATTTGATATGGTATAAGTAATCTTCTAAATTAAAAATGATGATAAACATGATTATAGACATAACATTTTATGCAAGAAAACAAACTGTTTTCAAATAGTTTGCATTCAAAATATGTGCCAATTACAAGTGATGCTTGATGCTTATTACAATATGTCTTACTGAACACCTACTTGGAAATCAATCTGTATTTTTCCTGGAAGGTGTTTGACAATATAAAAACACTTATTTTGTTGTTGTCATTGTTATGCATGATGAATACACTCCTATTTTAAAAATCATCAGATAGTATTCATTAAGTTTAAATTTCTGCTGATGCACACACAGTCCAAAATGAGTGTTCTGCCCAGAGGTTACCACTATTTTAAATCTGATATTTATCTTTCCAGAAGATATCTTTCCATTTCCCCACGTATTTTAAAAATGCATATAAAATATATGGAATTATATGTATATATAGCTACATTTTTGTGTGTATTTTAATATAGATGTTACATTCTGTGTAATGTTAAGCCCTTTTCATGCAGGAATATTCTTGGAAGATTTTTCCATGGAAGCAGAAATAAAATTAAATAATCTAAATGGTGCATCATTTTTCATAATACTAATATAGCTTAGTTTACTTAACCCAGTTCCCTGGGTTAGAATCTAGGTAAAATGTGCATTAGTGAATAGATGATCTTATTTTTATGCTTGCTGCCAACAACAAATGAATTCAGATGAGTTCAATCAAACTTTGTTGCACTTGGACTCCTGGCTACTCTCATTGTCTATTTTTTCTGCTTCTGCAACAATATGTAAAACCAATAATCTAGGCCAGTTACTGAATTATAGCAGGCGCAAAATTTAAAAGATGGAGGTTCAATCTTCAACCAGTAATCTTTCTACTCTAATACAATGCCATTGTCTAATGATACATAACTGGGTTGGATAAGCATCCTGGGGCTAAATGTCACTGCGAACTTTTGTTTCCACCTATGGGGACGAGTCTTATTTGTAATGTAAGGGAGAAATAAGAATTGTAATTTGATGGAACAAGATATCTTCAAGGCAAACAAAAAATTTTGATAGCTACTGGGAAAAAAAAAAGGAGAATCATTTTATATTCTTCCAACCTGAAAAAATATTTAGCAAATTTATCCAAGACAGGGCAATAAATTATAGTCCAGACTACTGAGTTTTCTCTAAATTAAGAGGATACTGGATGTTCTGTACATCATAAATAAACACAGTCATCTAAGAATTTATTCTTAGAATCCACATCTTTCTTGTATGTTCTCCAGTTTCATTTTTAATCTATAATGTGTTACAGAACCTGTATTCTCATGTAAAACATTTTATAAACTGAACAGATGGTCCTGTTAATATAACACAGTTGAGTTATTTAAACTTATATCATTGTTTATACAGAAGTGATCTTAAATGCACCTCAATAAGGATATGAATAGCTTATTCTAATTGCATTTAATGAAATGTTATAAAACTACACATTACCCAAAGACATGTAAAGATAAAATTAGTCTTATAACTATCATAAATTTAAATTATTGGTATAAAATATTTTGTTTATTACACAAAGTAATGCCTATTAAATTATAAACAAAAAATATCAGTTAGTATATAAAACCTAGATGCATATATTTTAAGGACAAATGAAAGAGTATTGTTTCTCTTTCACATAACAATTTTGACTTTTTTTTTTCTCTTTCTTTCTTTCTTTCTTTCTTTCTTTCTTTCTTTCTTTCTCTTTCTTTCTTTCTTTCTTCTCTTCTTTCTTTCTTTCTTTCTTTCTTTCTTTCTTTCTTTCTTTCTTTCTTTCTTTCTTTCTTTCTTTCTTTCTTTCTTTCTTTCTTTCTTTCTTTCTCTTTCTTTCTTTCCTTCTTCTTTTTTTTTCAGAGAGGTAGAGAGGGGCAGAGGGAGAGAGAAAGAATCCCAAGCAGGCTCTATGCCCATTGCAGAGCCTGACATGGGACTGAATCTCACAGTCCTGAAATCATGACCTGAGCTGGAATCAAGAATTGGACACTCAACTGATGGAGCCAGCCACCCAAGTGCACCGCCTTTTGTTTTTCATAAGAATGCATTGCTTAGTACAGTGATTAAAACAGAGAACATTGTGTAAATATGGTAATGTTATAAATTCTGTTATTACAGTATATAAATCCACATTAACTTAATCTATTTTGTTATTTTAAAATATGTTATTCCAATATATCTTTCTTTATTTTGGATTATTTTGCTTGGTTTTTCTCTAATTATTTTTACCAATATAATCACTTAACAAGATTGAAGTTTTTGGATTTTAGGTAACTGGGACCAGGACTAGAAATGGTTTGGAAAAATTACAAATATTTACAGTAAAGATTGGAAATAAAGAAAGATATGTTTACACTTAAGGGTGTTTAGTATACTTTAATGGTTTAAATGGTGTTAATAGATAATCCATCTTGAAATTTATATCTTTTCTTTGGTTGCTCATAACCAAATATTGCATTAGTTTTAATTCTCAAAGTTCCCAGGTATCATAAGTAAGATAAAGGCACTCTGAGAAAAAGAACGTGGGAGCTCCAGCTCTATCAGTTATTTAAGAATTGACTGAAGGATCTTGACAAGTGAGAAAATTTCACAGACAGATACCATAGCTGTGCGAAATGTTTATAAGATCACTATAGGGAAGAAAAATAATACTGTAATCTCATTCTAAATATCCAAACATTTTGGTTTAGAGATCAGAAAGGTGAACTAATTTAGTTGGAAATATAAAGACGACTTTGCTTGTAGTTAGGAAATAACCAACCTGAGAATGGGTGGTATTGCAGATTAAATCCCCTGCCACTGAGGCATTCAAGCACAGGTTGGATAAGCTCTGGTTAAAATAAATCAAGTACAAAAAAATAAATAAATAAAAATAAAAATAAAAAAAATAAATCAAGTACAGTATACCTGGCTGGGACTGGCTCAGACCAAATTTTGAATTCTTCTAATTATGAGATTATGGTGACAAAATAGATGAGGGTGTGGAAATTCTGTAGTGTTTATGTTTTTGTGCTATCTCAGCTAGTGTTACCTGTTGGATTGGTATAGGTCTGCTGTTTTTGTTTAGTTTTAAGAAATTAGTTAAGCTCAGTTTAAAATCATTTGGAAACACTTGTATGACAGAAACAAAAAAAAGGTGTTTTCATCTTATATGGAGAACTGCACAAATTATATTTATTAGGTTTTCTTTTTAAGATTTTATTTATTTATTCATGAGAGACACAGAGAGAGGCAGAGACATAGGCAGAAGGAGAAGCAGGTTTCCCACAGAAGCCGATGCAGAACTCCATCCAAGGACCCTGGGATCATGACCTGAGCCAAAGGCAGACACTCAACCACTGAGCCACCCAGTGCCCTGTATATTTATTGTTTTATCTTAATTTTCTTTTTCATGAACTTTGCATTAGATCTTCAAAAAGGTAGACTATAGTTCCAATTGCCAAAATATACAACAAATCTCTATTCAAAGTCAGATCATTTTAGACACTACATTATATATACTTAATAGATTATTTAAAAGCAACCAAGAACCAAATACACATGTAAGCTTAAGAGTAGTTATAGTACCACACGAAGAAAATAAGGGGAATAAAAATACTATTTGCCTTAGATTTATTTCAAATCCAACAGGTGAATAAGCCAATTAGTATTCTAGAACTACTTCTATTTCTTTTTCTTTCTTTCTTCTTTTCTTTTTTTTTAAATTGTTTCTCACCTTCCTTTCTGCTCTATTTTTCCTCCACGGTTCTTCACTTTTTCTTCTTATGTCTATTCCATTATGTTACTGTTCCTTATCAACCCAGAGTTAAGGTAAAGATTTAAAAATTAGATGTAAGCCCATCTGGAAGATAGGAAGACTTCCCTCCACTGCCATCTAAGGAAGGAAGCAGCAGGTAAAGAGACCAAAGGTAAAATCAAAGAACATGCTGCATATCTTAGAAAAATAACTCTCCTCGCAGAATTTTCAGAAATATTTAGAATGTCACTTTCTTCACATCAGAACACATGGCTTTGATTTACCAAGTTCAAAGTATCTTAAAAGAAGTTGAAGAATGAAATGAAGTTATAGCAGAATACTTACATTTTTTGAAAGATTATATTTGCTTATTTGTTTGAGAGAGAGAGACAGTGAGCATGAGAGCAAGGGGAGAGGCAGAGGAAGAGGTCAACAGAGAATCCCAATGAGATTCCCTGCTGAGCGTGGAGCCTGATGCAGGGCTTGATCTTACAACCCTGAGATCATGAACTGAACTTAAATCAAGATTCGGGTGCTCAACTGACCATCCAGGTGCTCCAGAATAGTTGCTGATGTTTTAATTATTAATATTGTAGAATAATCAGAATATTTTGTATAATTATTTTTTCTATCTTTCTCCTAATTATCCCTTCACCTTTAGTGTTGTTATCTAGGACACTTTTGTAAGAAGAATTAAAAGTTGCTATTAGATGGCTTCTATCTTGTGGAAGACTCAAACAATGTAAGATATTGTGTTAGAAACTAAAGTGAGAGGGGAGAAAAAGCAGGGTCATTGAATTGGACTAGAGACTAAATCATAACAATGCATTTTTCCTTGAATAGGCAGTGAAAGTTAGTGTATACATCCAGAATGGAACACACCCAAGGTCTAGGTAAATGACAAATTCTCAGAGGTATACTGTTTCTGAATGCATCTGGGGTAGGCTAGACCTGGGGGATCAGGATATTTAGATTACCAAATGCCTAGCATATTCCTACTTGGTGAGAAGGTAGAAAAGTCACTGGCAACACCAAGAGACAACAAGGCTTGGAAAAGGAAAATGTCAGTGATAGTCAAAGGAGATTGAAATTGACCTAGTTTCTGCTTTTCTGTGCCACATAATCCTCTGGAGCTATCTTTCATAATTCTAAAATGGAAGAATTTCATGCTACCTCTTCTTCTTTTATTTATTTATTTTTTAGAGAGACAGAGTGCAGCCAAGCTAGGGCCAGGGGGTGGGCAGAGGGAGAAAGAGAGTGAGAATCCTAAGCAGGCTCTATACCCAGCACAGAGCCTAAGCAGGGCTTGATTTCATGACTCTGAGGATCATGACCTGAGCCAAAATCAAGAGATGGATGTTTAACTCACTGAGCCATGCAGGAGAACCAAATTTCATGCTACTTCTATAGAATGAGGCTTTGAGTTAGATTTAATAAATTATTATGCAATAGATACATATTGAAGAATATTTTACAAAAATATTTAGTACTTCTGAGATGATGGACTGAGATTCATAGATACCACACATTGTTGAAGAGAAAGTGGGAGTTCAGCCAAAAATAGATTCAAATTATTTTTATAGCAGTATTTATAATTTAAGACATAATAGCAAAACAAAAAGCATATTCATGTATACCATATACCAGAAGTGAACACAATGGAAATTAGCAATGGATCAACTTGGTCTCCTGTTTATGTCAGTTTTGAATGTATATAGAAATATATCTTCTCCTGAGGGAGATTTTTATTACTTATCAATACACAATTAATTAGGAAATTTATAGATATGCACTGGTCTTTTTCTTAAAAAAAATGGACACGTGCATTTCTAGTCCTATAAGTGTACACAAATAAGCATACTACATCAATACCTACAAGCTAGGTTTATTTGAATGCTACGTGAATCTCAGATATATCACATTAAATATAGCAGCAAATTATGTAATTATAAGTGCAAAATTACAATTTTGTCGTAATAACGATTTTAGTTTTTTAAGCAATTATTGCAAATTTAGATTTCTTATAAAAGTTATATTTATAATAAAGAATTAAAACAATCGTTTTACAAATTGCATGCTACTCTTCTTTCAACCTTCTGGATTAATGAGAGTGAAAGTATCTATTAATTGGAGGATGAATTGTTTAAAATTTGCAACATTTGAGATGTACATTTTATATTTGGGAATAGGATTTTTTCATGAAATTGAGCATCCAAAAAAAATAAAAATAAAGAATTGAGAGATAAAGCCTCAAATTCAACTTATAACCTTTTTATTTCAAACATCTGTATTTATTAAAAAGTCTTATGGCATTTAGTGACTTAACAACATGTAAACACCTTCATTTAATCAACATATATATATTCTTTATTGGTGGGTGAATAAAATAAGTGATTTTAAAAAAGGTGTTGTTTAATAAAAGTTTGAAAATGTTTCTATAAAAAAAAAAGAAAAAAAGGGCCCTATGGCTTAGTTACATAAGTAAAAAATAAGACACATTTGTCACTGGGTCTTTGCCACAAACTACTCATTCTCTATCATCTAGTATTTATATACATTTCCTTAGTGTATCAAGACATGCAACCCAGATGATTTGCTCTGCTAGCCCTTAATTGCTTTGTCTGCTGACTTCCTTGCAATAGGCAATTATAAAATTCAAAGGTTTGAACTATGTGGAAAATCTTGGTAATAAACTAACCCTTAGCAGATATCACCATCAAGACACATTAGACCTGGATATGTCACTAATCAGATTTTTCCATTGGGTGTAATGCATTTATGACAGGCTCACTTGGTATAGAATATGACCCTATCTAATATCAGTTGAATTACCTTTACATAAAAAATTAAAAATTCCCAGGATGACAAAAGAGGAACCAAGTCACAGTAAAAAAATGATGCAGAACATTCTAATATGCCTTCCTCTAAAGTCAACAAAACTATTAGAAAAAAATTACATGTATGGATTCCTTTGCAGATCTACTTGGAAGGGCAGGAATGAACTCCTTGGATTCTGCTTTAATCATGGCTAATAAAGCACAAAATAAAATAAATATCTAACATTGCAACATTGTGTTGTTTTAGCAGGTTAATGATTTTGCATAGGGAACCTTTATAGAAAGATTCTTTATGATGCATCAGAATGCTATCATATGGCTGCTTTAAAACAAAATTGAACATTGGTGTCTCTGAGGTTTTCTAACCCAATCATGGACTTGAGGAAAGTTTGGTGCAAGGTTGGAAAGGATGAAACCAGTTCAGAAGGTTAAATAACAATTTTAATAACAGGTAAATACATTTGTTAAAGGAGGCTATTCATTGACAAGTGAAAGAAAAATAAATCAGTCTACGTTTGGAAAAGGAAGGAAATTTTGAGATATTCATGATGTCCCAGTAATTCTGTGTTATTTCATATATTAAGAAAATATGACAAATACGGGCAATTTCACATGTGTTTTGCATCAGTGTTTTTGGGATATATGCTGCCATCAAGATTTCATAATAGGCAAAGAGATCAGCTTTTTAAAAAAGAAAACAACATGACATTTTGCTCTGGATGTGTGTTGGAAATCAATAGAGATGAACCCATTTAAAGCCTGATAACCTGTAAGAGTTCAGCTCAGATGTGGCTCAGACCAGAAATAAGAAGATCACACTAGAAAATAGCAGACTCCTATTATTGCCAGACTCATATTTGCTGATTTTTTATTTTAACAAGGCTACTCCAGCAGACTTTGGTCAGTTTTGAAGGCCTCTTGCTTGGTAACTTAAGAGAACTCTAATTCTTTGTAAGAGGTGTCAATTTGCAAGACAACCCAGATTAATGGATAGTGCCTGCAGCTCTTTGCAGAAAAGGATTTTGAGGCTATATCCAGGTGGAGACTGGACTGGCATGATTAATTGTTACTTTCCATGAGTCCAAAATAGAAGATAAGGGAAAGATTGTATTATGTTTTGGCTACGTTTTGTGCTCTTTTTCCTATATGGATAGTGTCAGGCAGTTTATTATATTTTCTTGTATTTATTCATATATATTCATTAATTTAGGAAACTTAATTTTAAGAACCTACCATATGATAAGTGAACTGAGTTCTACGGGTTTTCTCCTAATGTCTGTTACTACACTAACACTTCCAAAATGCTAAAATTTTTGGTATTAATAACATATCACAGAGAAAGAACTCCCTAATCCACTGAAATCTTACAGGACGTGTTGTGCTATTTTCTTGTTTTAAAGGTAGCTGCCACTATCTTCCCACATCCTATTTTTTAATGATGATCTTAACATCCTTATTATGTTGTTTACATAAGGGATTGTGAGGTAGGAATCTGTTAGGGGTGTGTGTGTGTGTGTGTGTGTGTGTGTGTGTGTGTGTGTTTTCTCTTTCCTGTTTTATGAGGTGCTAAGTGAAGGAAGACTCAGAATAAGTCACTGAAAGTTCACTCCATACAAAAATACTGCACAAGACTGTTTCCTGAATTATTTGCCCTTTCGTGGTGTTTGTGAGATGTGGAGAGGTGTAGAACACTGGCTGGGTCCAGTTCTGACATTAGTGCTTGTTCAGTTTGAGGAGTAAATGCAGTATGTTTTCATTCATCCATCCTACAATACTGATGAAATATGACTTTAAACATCAGTAATTGTTCATGGTACCAAATAAAATGATGAGCAAACCAGGCACTTCCTACTATCACAGAGTTTTTAATCGCCAAAGTGACCACACATTACTCAAACATCTCACACATACATAATTACCAACTTCAGGAGGTGCTATAAAGAGAAAGCATGGGGTATCTTAAAAGTTACAAATGTATTACTTGATCTTTTCTATTAGAGGCAGTATGCCTTACATAGCTGTTTCTTTGCAGAGGTGATATCTGAGTTCATATTTGTAACATGTAAGAATCAATCAGACAATGCTTGGGGGGAGAGGGAAATGTGGCCCAGGTAAAGGGAAGACAAGATACAAAAAATACTGAGATCAGAGGGATATGCATCTGGCCAAAAACTAGAATAGCTGGGCCTCGGGAAGTAGAGAAATGATGACCGCTAGCAAGTGAGCAGAAGCCCTGTATGTAAGGCTCAACATTCCCTAGAAGAAGTCCTCAATTAATTTCAGAGTTAAGAATATCATCTTCATTAAACACTATTTTTATACTAGCATTAATGTTCACCATCCAAATCTGTTAAGATGACTGTGTAATGATTACTCTTGGAAAGAATATAAATGTGGTATAAGTTGAACTGCTTTATTTCAAAATTACCCTTGTTTCATTTCTATTCCAATAAGAAAACCAACAAAATATATGGAGAATAATATATGCTGAGCCTTTAAAAAATACTTAACTGCTGTTGTTTTTTGCAAATATTGGCTTTTTGGAATAATTAAAAAGTTTGAGATATTAAGGAAAACAAATAGTCTGTCTCCTCCTGCCCCTCTCTCCACACAAGCAATTCAATCTCACCATCTGAGTCACGAATATCAACAATTTGATTGTCTTTTTGGGTTTTGTATTCTTCTACAAGCCCATAATGATTTATTTACTCACACAAGCTTTTTATTCTTCATTTTATAAATACAGCTCCACTTCTGTCTATTACTCTGAAGCTTGTTCTTTTCACTAAGCAAATTATCACAGACTTTTTTCAAGGTCAGTATCTATATCCATATTATTATTTTCCATAGCTGCAGAATATTTCATATATGATGTGCCATATATATTTAGCCATTCTTCTAGGATCATTCAGATTGCTTCAATATTTTCTTCATACCTGTATACATATACACACATATACTTGACATTAACAATTAGTGCTGCAATCAATGTTCTTGAATAAAAAATCAAGAAGCTAATTTGTATTTTTAAAGTAATTCCCTCTAGGGACTTTGGGATTAAATGGGAAGATATGATTATTGGTAGACAGCTGTTGGTGCTAGTAAAGTTTCAATTAAATGTTGCTGTAGTTAATTGTAAGTAATATCACTTCTATCTTACATCTTTGTATATATGCTGGTGTTGTTGTTTTACAAGATAAATAAGTATAAACAAGCTTAATTTCTGGATCAAATAACAGTCACTTTTTATTTTGTCACATAATGTCAGATTTCTTAAAGTTGTTAAAGATTTATACATATTCTAACTGGCAGATTCCTATAGTGGATATTTCCCCTACATTATTCTGTAGACTAGATACAGATGGTAGAAAATATTATGTTATTATTATTTCATATTTCATGTTTGATTATTAGTAGCATTGAATATATTTTATGTAATATGCATGTCAGTAATTTTAATTGTTTTATTGTAAATGTTCCTTTTTATATATTTTTTTTCTTTTTATATATTTTACAGTTCAACCACCTGCTTATGGTTAGTGTATCTTTTTGTTTTTAAGTTTTAAATATGGTCATATTATGCATCTGAGTTTTGTGCTTTCCATTAATCTTTTTCTAATATTTGTCATAGTTTTAAACTTTAAATTTAAATGTTTAATTTATTTTCAAATTATCTGTGGGGGACTGACTCTAAAACTTATCTTCTTTCAAGTTTGTAGCCAGATGCACCCTCCCAACATGTTAAATAATTAAACATTTTCTAACTAATTGAAAAAGTATTTGGTCATACATTAAATTCTCATGTATAAAGGTCAATGTCTGTGCTCCATTTTGTTTCGAAGATAAGTTTGTTTATTCTTGTTTATAATATATATTCAATACCTAATCATTGTTCTGGTGTAAGGAAAGTTAATGATCTCAAAGCAAAATTCTCATCTCCTGACATATTCATGTAATATAAGCATAGATTATCCAAAATAAAAGATGAGCTGCTGAAAATACAATAAGAATGCAATTATTTGCCTACGGATATATCATGGCATATAGATTTCCATATATCTTTCTATTGGTTTTCTCTTCAACATGAGATGGCAACAATATCCTCAAATATGTATAGACCAATCAACAGTGACTGTAACATCAATGCCCTTTATTTGTTAGAATTTAATATTTTGTTAATTTTTCCCAGATAAATGTTACCCAAGGAAAATGACAAAAAGAAGAAACAAACAAACAAACAAACAAACAAAAACAACACCCTCTTTGTGTTTTAGAGAATTTGGATCCTACCTCTATTTCAAAAGAAAGCAGAGACCACCCCATAAAGCTGAGTTGAGCTGTGTTCAGGGAGATTAATGCACTCTAAAGAGGAATACTTTTTACAAAATCTGGTTAACTGAACAAGGATTAAGAAAAGATGACACTGAGGGATTATTTTGAGCTAAACTCTCCATTTTCTTCCAGTGAGGCAACAAGGAATTTGATTAATTTTTACTTTTTTTTTCTCCTCTATGTTTATTTTCTTTTTCTTGTTTTAACCTATTTGTAAGGAATGAGAATGAGAGCTTAAGAAATTTCAAGTAATGGTTGGTCCAACAGCTATACTCAAACCAAAACCATCATTTTTCTTCCTAGTATATCCATTATGCCATAATCTCTGATTAGCAGATGACACAATTGAGGTAACACAACATGATAAAAATGTAGTTAGCTAGCAGGCAAGATAAACTGAATGAATAGTAAACTGCACCCTTAGCATTCAGGCATTAAGATTTCTTAACCTTGATGTGTATTTCTGAAATCTCTCTGGTCATCGGAAGTTTGAAGATATGACTGAATTTCTCTGGGGTGGTGGGAAGGTGGATATGTAGAAAGGAGAGTGAGAAGTATTCAGTGTGAGGAAATAATAAAGTTAATACCTCTGGCTACTCACTGACATTTTGTATGTAGTGTCTTATTTGGTCATTATAACTACCTATGATATAGTCTGTATAATATCTCCATTTTACAAATCAGGAAACTGAGGGATAGCAGTGAGAAGCAAGGAACTTGAACATGATTACACAGGTAACTGGTAGATCCAAAATTGAAAATCAACAACCTCAAGAGCCTAGGTGCTAAGAAAAAATATAATGGTAATCACGGTGTTTCAACCTCAACCTTTTCAAGCCTTTCCCCTCACTCTAACCCAGAAAAGTCACAAATTTGGAAAGAGAAGTAAATTTCCAATTCTAGCTACATCTCTTTATTTTAACTCGATCATGTCAGACAATTATTGTTTTTATCAACTTCTTCAAGGTCTATGAACATTTCCCCTATTTTATTTGCCTGCAGGCTCCTGGTTCACACAGTCAAAAGCTGGAGACTTCTATATGTTCTAGATATGATTCGATGTATTGCTCTTTAGACATTGAGTCCCCCCTTAATTTGAGAAGGGTTGGTCAATATTTTTTTAAATATGTGTTAGGTGACACTTCCATGGAGAGTGAGCTATATTGGCCCGCTAATATTATTTCTCCTAATATTTGAAATCTAAAAAGACACAGGATATAAGAGCTTGGAAAATTGGTCATTGGAGCTGAGGTAATCTAATGAAATCTAGAGATAGGTCATATATTACTAGAGATCTCAGGATTTCTGCCTTTCTACATTTCATGGGTTTGCTTATTCAAAGTGTGTTCCAGTACATCATTCCATAGTCACTGTTTCTCATTTTGCAAAAGTTTAATTAATATTAAACTTGTGTCTTTTGATCATGAGGAAGAAGCTATAACTGTTGGAAGTTGTGAGATAGACATTTAAAACTGTGAGGCTTGATCAAGATCTTGACCTAGTAGGGAGTATGTGCTGTGTGTGTGTGTGTGCGTGTGTGTGTGTGTGTGTGTGTGTGTTTCTTTTGCAGGGATAGTTTTCAAAGGGGGAGGGAGAACTGAACAGCAGACTGATATGAAGGGGAGGCTCCATCATTGAGAACACTCATATGTCTGTAGGTAAGGATTTATGGGGAAATATAGATCTTAATAAAATTTATATATATATACACACACACACACACACACACACACACACACACACACACACTGTTGTAGGAGCCAGGGTGTAGAGGCATTTGAATGTCATTCAATATCATGACATCTTTAGAATACAATATTAAAACATTTATTAGTGTAATATTAAAAATATAGTATTTTTTTTCCTTAGGGTTATGTTGTATGCCCTCATATGCCTTTGAGGTAGCAGCTCTGAGATTGGACAGAAGGTCAAGTTTATTTGAGAAAGAGTTATGCTAAGGTTAAGTGTCAATGTGTGCTATAAAAAGCCATGGGAACAGATTGTATAGCAATGACAATGTATCTTCATTTCTTCTGGAAGGTTGAACAAAGAGGCTGTCCTGTACCGTTATCTTTAACAAATGGTATGTGTAATGTATATTGCTACTTATTTAAGATGAAAAAGAAATACTTCTACAAATGCCATGCTAACCTAAACTTCAAACTGTGAAATGTGGTCTACATACAAAAACTATCAAAAATTAGAACGAAAAAAATACCCTTTTAATGAATCTTTGAAAGGAAAGAATATGAAACCAACCAATCACAATGAGCCAAAGTACACATTTATCAAAATTTGTTTTGGCACTTGGTTCAACTTTGATGTCTTGATCTCTTGGGTTTATCATATTAATGAGACTATAGGGCAAATACAAGAAAAAAAAAACTGCCTAATGATCTTTATGTTTGTAAAACCAGGATAGGATTACAAATCCCTAGGGTATGTAATGGCCTCAGCTGGGTTTTATTGTAGTGCCTTAGAAGAACTGATTAACTTATAGAGTATGATGATTTGTGTGTCTAATGTAGTTACATTCATTCAGCACCAAAGGAAAAAAAATCACTCTTGGGATTCATGTAATAGTTCTAATTAATCCCACCATGCTTTAGTAGATAATTTATGGGACAGTAATAGAGCCCAACAAGCTTCCAATTACACATACACAAAGTAATCACTTAGTATTTCTATTACTGATTTACTTTCTTAAAGGTGAAGAGATATTTATAAAGGACTGTCTTTATTTATTTGTTTATGTATTATTTTTTAAAGATATTATTTATTTATTCACAAAAGACACAGAGAAAGAGTGGCAGAGACATAGGCAGAGGGAGAAGCAGGTTCCCCGTGGGGAGCCTAATGTGGGACTCCATCTCAGGACCCTGGGATCATGACTTGAGCTGAAGGCAGAGGCTCAACCACTGAGCCTTGCAGGCATCCCTAAAGGATTCTTTTTAAATTAACAGATTTGAAAGAATAATATTTTGGGGAAAAAATCAAATGACCAATTGGGAAGTGTGTATAATTTTATAATTGTACTTTGTGAACATGATATAGATCCATTCTGAGATACTTAATGAAAAATATAATTAAAAGGCAAGTTTCGTTTTACTGACCTTTGAAGTTATGAAGGAGAATTATTGTCTCAGTATGTCCAGGTTTCTGTTTAAAAAATGGATAAGTGAATGTAGACTTTCTCCTGCAGTAGAAATACAAAAAGCCCACTATAAATGTGTGTGTATATACATACGTGTGTATACATATGATATATAAAAAGACTTCCATGTATCCTGGATGTGTCATAGCAACTAACTGTATAGCCATTAGTTGTACATACATATATATATATACACATTTCTAGATGGTGATCTATTGTTAATTGTCTAGATATTTCCCAAAAATTATTAAAGGAATTGAGATCATTAGCCTCCTTCTAGTTTCCCCAGGTATTCTAAAATCAGACAGCTAATCTCACCCACAGCTCACTCATCAAATCAAGCAAAAGATCCAAAGAACTCTTAAATAAACTCTGCTTCTCTTTTCTACTCTTTTTGCAAAAAGTGACTGTTTATGTAAATCTAGATGATAAAATGTCAAGGGACTCTGAAGTCATTTTTGTAGGCAGAGATGAGACCTGTCAAAGCATTATGACACATGAGTGTTGGGATGTGAATGGATAAGATAGAGCTATCGTTAAAGCTTTGCTAATATTCAAGTGGGTTGACTTTCTTCAATCACCTTAGTTCACTTCTTATCTTGGATTTCCAATATGTGGGAGCTAATGTATAGTTTAAATATAACCCCCATTCATGAAAAAGTTTGCTTATAATCTTATACTATCATATTTAGTCTGCATTTTTAACATTAGATGAAGTTATCTCTCCTTATGAAAGGGAGAAAGTTGTATATAAATTAGGAAAATAATGTTAAAAATTAATGGAAATTTATTCAAGTTAAAAATTACAAATTGACAGAATCCATTATAGGTAATGTAGATTTTTTAAAAAGTAACCCCTCAAGAATATATAAATATTATATGGCAGAGGTAGAGAATCTCAAGCAGACTCCCCACTGAGTGTGGAGCCCCACTCAGGGGCTCAATTTCATGATCCTGAGATCATGAACCAAAACCAAGAGTTGGACACTCAGCCTACTGAGCCACCCAGATGCTCCTGTTCTTTTTTTTTTTCCCCTTAATTTTCAGGTTTCTATTTAACATTCTTCCTTTTATTCTTTTTAATTATGTTTCTTTTCTACTCTTTTTTTTTAAGTTGCCTTTAATCTAACTTTTTTTTTTCCCTAGAAGCTTGGAAACTTTACAACTTATTTTAAATCTAGTAATTACACTTGAGTTTGCATTTTGCAAATTTAAACTGATAACACTGAATGCTTAGTGAATATTTTATTCCATGGCCTTTCCCCAAATGGAAACATCTAATAACAAACCACTATCTTTATGTATTCCTCCATTTTCTGTATTGTGAAACATGTTATTTATTTCCAGGTTTTAGGTTTAAAAAAATAGTAAACAACCTCTCTTTACATTTAAGCATAATGATTTTTTATCTCTTCTCTCAAAAAACCCCACAAATTGCAGTATCTGCTATCTTCTTTTTCCTTTAATTCACTTTTTCTTTTTCTTTTCAGTTGAAGCTATGATCAGTACTCAGCCCTTATATATTTCAAAATATTGTTAATTTGCCATTATTATTGAATTTGGGAAAACAACAGAGAAAATAAAATCAATGAAAAGAAAAACCTAATTTTCAAAAATATTTTAAAATAAAACAATGACAAACCTTTAGCAAGATTGAAAGATTTAGGGGAGGAATATTTAAATTATAGGTCTGTAATAAATTCATATTGTCAAAATCATTAAGTATGGAAACATATGGACCTCATTGTTTTCAAAGCTGGTGGTAATACTCTTGTCTGAGGAAGCTCTAGTGTCATTTGAGGATTCCTGTTTAACACAGTCATATAGTATCCTGAACTCATCTCCTCTCACAGACTCACCAAAGCCACAAGTAAATAATGAAAAAATGAATAATGAATTTCCTCTGAAAAACAAAAAAAACAAAACTAGTCGTACAACTCCTACACATCTGGCAAACAAGAAAAAAAACAAAAAACTAAAAACAAAAACCCACACTGAAAGGGTAGAAGAGGCTGAGACAGAATGTCACCATAAATATCTTTCCTGACTCAGCAACCTGCAATATGGGGGGGGGACTCACAACCACAAGCTTCTCCTTGAGGAGTAAAGGGTTAGAAGGCCACATCTGTAACCTCTGCTTTTAAGACTTACATATAAAATATCTAGCTTTGAAAGCCAATAGAGCTTACATACACGACACCCACAAGGCTATTACAAACTGAGAAACAATTCTTAAAGGGCTTATATACACAGACAAACTAAGCCCAGGACCCAGGGCAGAGGCAGCTGACTGAAAAACGTCCACACTTTATGTGAAAACACCTGGTTTGTTGAACTTAAAGCATCATCCAGAGGGCCAGGAAGCCAGTTTAACACAGGTAGGGGTCTGCTGAAATACTCTCTAAAGATAGAGGCTTGTATACTTGCCTGGCCCCAGATTTTATGCGTGGTGCTTCAGATTTTGTGGCTGCTACCCTGGTGATGTCTCTTGATTGCCTGGCTCTAGTGACTATGGAGCTTGTATTCATGGGCCTCACAGAGCTGTAACAAATGGAAAGATGGTTCTGGCTCAGCTGTCAACCCCAGGTACTTCACAGAGAAAACAGACAAACACACCCACAGCCCAACTTTGAAAGAGGCCTACAGGACTGATTTGGAGCTCCAGTTTGAGAAGCAGACTCACATCTACTGAGGTATTCTCAAAGGACAGAGCCTGGTGGGTGGCACCTTTGTACTCGTTCTGTCCCTCATTCCCGGCTGCCCATATCTATGCAAAATGCCTATTAACTTATTTTCATTGCTGTGATCTGAGAGATAAGCTTCTAACTAAACACACATCTAGGGGCTGCCTAAAATCCTGTCTAGAGACTGAGGAGGTTGGCACATGCCATCCATATGTCCTCTCTCTGTCTTGCCCCAGGTTTCAGAGAAAGGAAATTGTAGGCAGCAAGGGGGGCACCCTAGTTTTGTGTCTTCTACCAAAAGAACATATCACTTAATAGACTTGCTCTGGTGGCCAGTAGGGCTTGTGTTCATGGGTTCAATTGAATGGTAGCGAAGAATAAAACAATTCTTACTGGGTATAATACCAGGGCTCAGAGCAGAAGGACAGAAAAGCCCATTCGCCAGTCTTCCTCTAAAGGAGATGCATTTGCATACTTTAAATGCTGCTGCCTGAGGGTTTAGCTTCTGATCAGCCTGAGTATAAGGTGCCAAATGAAATCTACCCCTTTTGGACATTGACCCATCCTGGCAAATCCTCAATTATGGAAAGACACTAAAAGTAAAATAGACAGCTTGGAATATCAAAAAAGTTTTAAGAAATAACCAAGAGCTAGGGCAGTGTCAAACAATAAGGACCATCACCCATACAAAGCTGCTCCTCCTTCAAAAATACAGGCCCTGATGAGTGCAGATGCAAAAATCCTCAACAAAATATTAACATACTAAATTCAACAATATATTACAAGAATCATGCGCTATAAACAAATAGGATTTATTCCAGGGATGTGAAAATGGTCCAACATTCTCAAATGAAAATAAAGGATAAAACTCATATGATCTCAACAGATGTACAAAAAAGCATCTGACAAAATTCAGCATACAAACCCTAAAGTCTTCATCAAAAAAATCTAGAACTAAGATACAAATTCAGTAAAGTTGAAGGATACAAGATCAGTACTAAAAAATCTATTGCATTCCTATACACTAATAATGAACTATCAAAAAACAAATTAAGAAAACCTCCCATTTACAACTGCATCAAAAAGAATATAATATCTAGGAATAAATTTTATCAAGTAGATGAAAGACCTGTAGACTGAAAACTATAAGACACTGATAAAAGAAATTTAAGAAAAAACAGATAAATGAAAAGACAGTCCATGTTCATGGATTAGAAAATTTAATTTTTTATAATATCTATACTACTCAAAGTAATCTATAGATTTAGTGCAATCCCTATAAAAATTTCAATGGAATTCTTTTACAGAATAAATAGTCTCTGAATTGGTGTGAAACCACAAAAGACCCAGAATACACAAGGCAATATTGAAGGAAAAGTGCAAAGCTGGTAGCATCATACTCACTGATTTCAAACTATATTACAAAGATCTAGCATTTAAAACATTATAGTACTGGCACAAAAACGGATACATTGTTCAATGAAGTGAAACAGGGAATCTCTAAATAAGCCCATGCACATATAGTCAATTAATCTATGACAAAGAAGGCAAAGTTTTATAATGGGGAAAAGACAGATTCTTAAAAAATAGTACTGGGAAAACTTGTCAGCTACATGCAAAAGAATGGAACTGGATCACTATTTTACACCATATTAAAAAATAAATCCAAAGTAAATTAAAAACTTGAAGATTTGAAACCATAAAACTCCTAAAAGAAAATATAGGCAGTAAACTCTGACACTGGTGTTAGCAGTATATATATATTTTGACCAGTCTTCCAGCAAGGGCAAAAAAAGGAAAAATAAACAAATGGGATTACATCAAACTAAAATCCTTTTGTAGAGTGAAGAAAACCATCAACAAAATAAATAGGCAACCTACTGAATGGGAGAAATATTTACAAATCCTATATCTGATAAGGGGTTAATATCTAAAATACATAAATAACTCATACTACTTAATACTTAATATCAAAAAGCAAAGAATCTGATGTAAAAATGGATAGAGGACTTAAATAGACATTTTCCCCAAAGAAGATGTGCAGATGGTCAATAGAAACATGACAAGAGGGGATCCCTCGGTGGCTCAGTGGTTTAGCGCCTGCCTTCCTCCCAGGGCATGATTCTGGAGACCCTTGATCGAGTCCCTCGGGCTCCTTGCATGGAGCCTGCTTCTCCGTCTGCCTGTGTCTCTGTGTCTCTCATGGATAAATAAATAAAATATTAAAAAAAAGAAACATGAAAAGATGTGTTACATCACTAATCACAAGGGAAATGCAAATAAAAACCATAATGAATTGTCACTTCACACCAGTCAGATTTCCTATTATTAAAAAGACAAAATTGGGGCACTTGGGTGGCTCAGTGGTTGAGCATCTGCCTTCAGCATGATCCTGGGGTCCTGGGATTGAGTCCCACATTGGGCTCCCACAGGGAGCCTGTTTCTCCCTCTGTCTATGTCTCTGTCTCTCCATCTGTGTCTCTCATGAATGAATAAGTAAAATCTTAAAAAAAAAAAAAGACAAAATATAAGTGTCAGTGAAGATATGGAGAAAAGAGAATCCTTGTTTACAGTGGGTAGGAGTGGAATTTTGTGCAGCCATTATGGAAAACAGTAGGGATGTTCCTCAAAAAAATAAAAATAGAATTACCATGTGATCTGACAATTCCACTTTTAGGTATTTATTTATTTTTTTTTTAATTTTTATTTATTTATGATAGTCACAGAGACAGAGAGAGAGAGAGAGGCACAGAGCACAGGCAGAGGGAGAAGCAGGCTCCATACACCGGGAGCCCGATGTGGGATTCGATCCCGGGTCTCCAGGATCGCGCCCTGGGCCAAAGGCAGGCACCAAACCGCTGCGCCACCCAGGGATCCCAACTTTTAGGTATTTAGTTGAAGAAAATGAAAAAAAAAAAAACAATTCAAAGTGATATATGCACCTCTTTGCTCATTGGCTATTTACAATAGCCAAGATATGGAAGTACCTAAGTACATCAATATATGAATGGATAAATAAGATGTAATATATACATAAAATGGGATATTAACCATAAAATTGAACAAAATATGGCCATTTGTGACAACATGGATGGAGTCAGTATATTATGCTAAGTGAAATAAGTCACACAGGGAAAGACAAATACTATAAGATATTATTTATATGTGGAATCTAAAAAAACAAAACAAATGAACAAACAAAACAAAATAGCAAGAGATTTCTGCATAAAGGAAGCAAACTCTTGGCTAACAGAATGGGAAGGGACTAGGGGGCTTGTGAAATGGGTGAAGAGGTTAAGAAGTACAAAACTCCTGTTATACAATGAATAAGTTATGGGGAAATAATGTGCAGTATAGAGAATATATTCAACAACATTTTAACTTTGTATGGTGACAGATGGTAACTAGACTTGTCATGGTGATCATTTCATAATGTATAAAAATACTGAATCACTATCCTGCACACCTGAATCTAATAGGTTTGTGTGTCATTATATGTCAATTAAAAAATAACAGAATTTATATGAAATTGAAAAATAGTCAAGAATACAAAATTGGAAGATAATAATAAAATCAATAATAATAGTGATTCTAAATATGAGCAGGATCATATTTTTCAAGTAGGTCAGATACATGTATTCTTTGTTTTTCTGTTTTGTTTTGCTTTAATATCAGACCCATAAATCGTGTGTGAGGTTAGTCCTATGAAGGTAGGATGGTGGCTCCCAATGACTGATGGTCTCTGTAGCCACTACAAATCCCAGAGTCACCAGGATTGCACCTCTTTGACCTTGAATGAATTACATAATCTATTCCTCAGTTTTTTTCATCCGTAAAGTGGGGCAATAATCATATTTCCTGCCTGTAGTTGTTGTGAAAATTAACTGAAGTACAAATAACATTCTCTGGCACATAGAAGAGCTGATGTTGCTTATTTTTGCTATCATCTGTCATTGTTGTTGAGGTATAAAAAGTGAAAGTTAACAGTTTTTCTTTACATGTTTTAAAATAAAAAAAAAACAATCTGAAAATAACAACACTCAAAATGGATTAAAGACTTCAATACAAAACCTGAAACCATAAAACTAGAAAAAAAGCATAGGCAATAAGCTCCTTGACATAGGTCTTGGTAATGATATTTTGGAATTGACTCTAAAAGCAAAAGTAACAAAAGCAAAAATAAACAAATGGGACTAAATCAAAGCTTCTGCACAAAAAAGAAAACCATCACACAATGAAAATCAATCTATGAGTGGGAGAGAATATTTGAAAAAACAAGATCTAAGTGGTTAATATAAGAATACATTAATGACTCATTTAACTCAATAGCAAAAACAAAAACAAAAACATAAGCAAAAACCCAACTACAATAGGACAGGAGATTTGAGTGGATTTTTTTCCAAAAAAGATATACACATGGCCAACAGGCACATGAAAAGATACTCTATAGTACTACTCATCAGGGAATTACAAAACATAATGAGGTATCACCTCACACTAGTTAGAAAGATTATTACCAAAAAGAGAAAAAAATAATAACTATTGGTGAGTACATGAAAAAAAGGGGACCTTTGTGCACTGTTGGGCAGGAATGTAAATTGGTTCAACCACTATGGAATATATAAGGCTTTCTAAAAAATAATAAAATAAAATAAAATAATTAATAATAAATTAAAATGATCAAAATTAGAACAGATATCAATGAAAAAGAAAAAAGAAGCCACAAATCAACAGAGAATAATCAACAATAACAGAAAGCTATTTCTTTGCAAAAATCAATAAAATCAATAAATCTTTAGCCAGGCCAGGAGAATCCAGATCCCATCTATCAAAACTCACATAAGATGAGACAATTGTCTAGGACTATAGCTGTTAGAAAATTTGGAATGGTAATTAATTATTTTCTAAAATAGGAAACACCAGGTCCTGATAGATTCACTAGTAAATTCTACTAACGATTTATAAATTTTTTTTTATTTTTTTTAAGTTTTTATTTTGATAGTCACACAGAGAGAGAGGCGCAGAGACACAGGCAGAGGGAGAAGCAGGCTCCATGCACCGGGAGCCTGATGTGGGATTCGATCCCGGGTCTCCAGGATCGCGCCCTGGGCCAAAGGCAGGCGCTAAACCGCTGCGTCACCCAGGGATCCCTACTAACGATTTAAAGAAGAAATTATATATACTTTCTATAATATTTTTCAGAGGATAGAAGCATAGGGAATATTTACTAATTTATTTTATGATACCAACATCACGGTAATACAGAAATCCAAGAGAGATATTACAATAAAGGAGAACTACAGAACAAAATATCTCATAAACACAAATACAAATATTCTCAAAGAATATTAGAAAATCAAACCCAACATTGTATGAATAGAATTGTGATTTGTGATTTATCCCAGGTATGTAAGGCTTATTCAGTATTTGAGAATCAATTTATGTAGTCCATCATGTTAATGGGCTAATAAATAAAAAACCTATAATCATATAGATACATGCAGAAAAAAAATTTGCAAAATCCAAACACCCAAACATGAATAGATGAATAGATGAAAACAATGAAATGATGAAATATTCTCAATTTTGGAAAGAGTATCTACTAAATATCTACATCTAATATCATATTTGAATTTGAGAAACTTGAAGCATTCCTCCAAAGATCGGGATCAAGGACATCAAGGACTCTTTCTCATCACTGCTATTCAACATTTTATTAGAAGTCTTGTCTAAAAAAAAAAAAAAAAAAAAAAAAAAAAAGGTCTTGGCTAAGACAGTGATTTCAGAAAATAAAACCAAAGTTACCCAGATTGGGAAGAGGAAGAAATAAGACTATTTTTATTCACAGATGACATAACCATCTATAGAGAAAATCTGAAAATATCAGCAAAATCTTCTAGAATTAATAAATAATAGCAGTGTTAGAGAACACTCCACTGCACATTTGCCAGAACAGACAAAATGGAATACTGACAAAACCAAATGCTGGCAAGGATGTGGAAAAATGGTACTCTCATTCATTGTTAGTGGAAATGCAAAATAGTATAGCCACACTGGAATACATTTTGGCAGTTTCTTATAAAACTAAACATAATTTCACCACAAGACCCAATAATCATCCTCCTAGTCATTTGGCAAAATGAGATAAAAATGTAGGTCCCCATGAGAACTTACACATGGGTAAGTGTAAGGCAGATTTTTTTCATAATTTCCTCAAACTGGAAATGACAAAATATCTTTTAATTGGTCAACGAGTAGATGAGTTGTGGTAGATTCTTAAACAGAATTTACTGATAAAAGAAATGCGCTATCAAACCATGAAAAGACATGAAGAAAACTTACCTGCGCATTTACTGAATCAAGGAAGTCAATCAGAAAAGGCTCCATACTACATGATTCCATTTATATGATGTTTTGGAAAAGGCAAAACTGTGGAAACAGGAAAAAGATAGTGGCTGCCTGGGTAAGAAT
This sequence comes from Canis aureus, assembly GCF_053574225.1. Classification (NCBI taxonomy): domain Eukaryota; kingdom Metazoa; phylum Chordata; class Mammalia; order Carnivora; family Canidae; genus Canis; species Canis aureus. The sequence continues at coordinate 55,812,558 of NC_135621.1, forward strand.
AAAGGGCAGTGTGAACACGCAGAACGCAAGACTGTAAAGGCATGTAAAATGCCACAAAAGTGGTAGATAAATGTCATTATATATTTGTCAAAACCCACAGAATGCACAATACCATTAGTGAACCTTAATGAAAACAATGGACCTAGAGTGCTAATGCTATGTCATTGTAGGCTCATCAACTGAGTCAAATGTACCACTGTGGTGAGGGCTGTCAGTGGAAGGCAAGTTTATGTGTGGGGACAGAGAATATATAGAACTTTGCTTTCTGCTCAATTTTGCTTTGAACCTAAAATCCCCTTAATAAAATAAAGTTTATTAGTTAAAAGAAAAAAAAAGAATCTGATGAGAAACACATTTAAAGATCAGGAATATTTAAATGAATGTACAAATAGAGCAAAGCCTTTCCACAGGGAAAGGAAGCCAACTGAATCTCTACTCGATAGAATTGAATTTGCCTGTTTATACATGAGTCATTTTGGACTGCAGTCACTTATCTATAATTTAAAGGTTTCTAACTAGCCTTCATTTTTTTTTTCTAACTAGCCTTCATATAATCAGAATGAGATGACCCTGAATGACATTCTTTATAATTTAAAAAATGCACTGAAACATAAATATTATTTTTACCATAAGACCTTGTTTCTTTTTATAGATTCAATAAAATTAATTTTAAGAGGGAAAACCATTAGCTCATGTTGATTCACCTCTTCCTGAGAATCAGAAGTAGAAGTGACCACAGTTGGCTTCAAAAACTTCTGCAGATTTATCATCCTTTCTCTTCTACTCTTGGTACTCTTTTTTTATTTTCTAACAATATTATGGACTATTTTTCTTTGAAAAAAATAATAGCAAAATTTTCTATTCTTCTAAGGGATTAGGAATCCATGTTTGGTAAGCCATTTTTAAAATGATTAACCAAATTTTATTTTTAAACTCCCCCTCCCCGCCCCGGTTTTTTTTTTTTTTTTTTGTAAATGGAGCACTAATGTAAATGCAGTTTTGGGGTCATCTAGGTGGCTCAGTCAGGTAACTGAGCCTTTGGCTCAGGTCCTGATCCCAGTGTTCTGGGGTCCAGCCAAGCATTGGTTTCCCTGCTTAGTGGGGATTCTGCTTCATTCTCTCCCTCTGTGGCTCCCCACCACTCGTTCTCTTTCTCTTTCACTCACTCTCTCTCTTTTTTTCTCTCATGTGTGGGTGTGCATACTCTCTCTCAAATAAAATCTTAAGAAAAATTTAAAAAAATACATTTTTGGACATCACCTGATAATTTTGGCTTTCCAAATTTTAAAATACTCTGTTAGAGCATTAAGATGTAAATACTTCCATATTTCACTTTATTTTTTTTTCATATTTCTCTTTAAATTTACATGGATAACAGGTAGATTTTGCCTTAGAACCAAAAATATTTTACCTAAATAAGAATGTTTAAATATTCTGAGTGCTGTAAATTCTCAAATCTATTATCAACCTGATATATTACATATTAAATACCATCATTTGATGATCCAGCATTTTGTTGATAGTTGACTTAACATCCTCCATAGTTATAGTTTTGAAATATATATTGAATACATATAATATATATGTCATAAAAGATAATGGTTTTCACTGGCTTGCACTTTTTGTTTTAGTCATTTAATATAAATGTATTCTCTTTATTGAGTATGTAAATAAAATAATAATTTGCATTTACAGAAAGAACTCTTATACATATAAAATAGTAAAAATTATGTGAGATTTTTAAAAGAAAATAAGTATCACACAAATAGCATATATATTGATCACTGTAACAGTGTATTTTCTTGGAGCTCAATAATCATTCTAGAATATTCCTTTGTCAGTTAAGTCCTGGTAAATCACTATCTTATTTTTTTTCTGCAGTTATCTTTCCCTGTTCCCCAAATCCACTACTCCAAAATATGAGAATGATACAGGATCACATCATTGAATTTGTTTTTATGATGCTTATCTCTATAGAAGGTGAAAAAACACAAATCTCACACAAGAAAAACATAGAATATAAGCAATGTTCAGAAAGCCCAATCCAAAGATAGTGCTGACTTGATTTTTTCTTATTTAAATGCAAATACTTTATCTTGCTGAAACATTCACTTTCCATTTCAGAGGCAATTACTGACTGTGCACAGCTGTGCCCCACCCCTCAATTGTCAATAATATACTATTTCAACCATAGGAAAAAATTATCCTTTAACTGTTGTAACCAGGCTATTTTTGGATGCATTAGAATCATCCTCTTCCATGTCACAGGCTTCACTGCACTCCAATTCCGATTGGCTTTGCAACTGCTATGGTCAATTCTACTCAGAGCACCTGACCGTAGATAAGGTTTCCAAGGCAAAGATTTCAGCTATGAATATTCTCTGTCCTTTTCAAGTTTTCTTTTCCACCTATCCTAAACCTGAGCTGTTCTACCATCCATCTTTAAGCTTTGACAATGCCTTCATTAATGTTTTCAGAAAATGCTGTGATCTAAGAAGTATACACAGTATTTATTTAGTATAAAACTCATAAGGCTACTACTCATAAAGGGAGAAAACGCGTATATTTAGTAGGACTGTGAATTTTTTTAGAAAAGTGCTCAGGACACAGCTTTTATAAATGGTCCACTAGTATAGCCTTCTCAAGCACCAAATGATTTCCAGTTTCATTAGATAATTAAAGGATAAAATAAACCAATGGATTTACAGAGTTCTCTCCTGTAAGCTGAATTGCCAGAGAGGGTGGAAATGTAGAAGAGAATAAAATAGCTTCTCTTCAAACTTAAAAAAAGAATAACTCTTGGATTTTTTTTTTCAATTTTAATTAAACAGGTTACTATGGGTGGGATGATGACTCCATTTGCTAATACAAAGAATACATTTTTAATTTTTTTAAAGAATACATTTTTAGAAAACAATAAAGGCTTTCAGAAAGGCAATTGTGAGTTAAAGTTGATAACAAATACCAGATTGATGAAGCATTTTACATACTGTAAGGAATTTTGAATGTCTTATCCTCACAAGTTCTCACAGGAATAGCTAGATAGCAGTATCCTGATGTTCTCCTACTGAGATGGTTTGGGTTTGACTCCTCACTCCACAATCTCCCAGCTGGGTGACCTTGTAAATTTCTTTGATAATTCATAAAAAAGGGACATTTAATATTAAATGAGGTAATGCACTTACCAATGAGGTAATTGGCCCACTGTAAATTCTTTCTACATGTATTATTATTACCATTATACAAGTGAAAAATTTAAAACTAGGAAGTTTAAATAGCATACTCACTTTGATAAAGCTTATGGTTTGCTGGGCCTTAATCCTGGGTGACTGTAATTTAGTCCACAGTGGGTCTGAAGACAGAATCTTTACATTTAACTCTGTGCCCCATCTTGGGAAAACATTACTTGGGACCACATGCTTGGGGAAATATTACTAAATCTGCTTATTTTTCAATTGACATATTTAAAATCCAGGTCATAATAATAATGTTTTGAACGGTTATCCTAAAATGTAAAAGACTTAGTGTATATCAAGTAGCATTAGCACAGTGTCTAGCATTTAGAAATCACTCCTTTAATGAACAATATAATCATTATACTATGCAATTTCTATGATATTTTTGCAAGGTCAAAATATTTTCTATTTTCTCAATAATTCAGTTTTTTTTTCAGTATAAAATTTTGTTCATTTACCTAACTTATTTCTACTTTCAGATATGTGGTTTGTTTTGCAACAATCTCTAATGTGACCTATGTTGATTGGATACTAGAGAAGTCTTAGAACTATTATAATGACATCTTGAATAGCAGAATCCATAGACATATCTTACCTTGCCTGATACATGTTGATTCCTTTAGGTAGGAGCATCCAAACATAAAAACAAAACTAAGCTTAGGGCTGTATTGACTTCCTCAGACAGATGGTTCATAACATAAACCTTTTGCTGTTCTGCTTTAAATCAATCAGCCCTTTCTATGATACTCTGAACTGACCATCTAACCAGGAAAAAAAAATGGCACAGACAGTAATGACTATTTTAAAACCAAGTAATGCAACTGAATGGTATCAGGATTGTATGATTTAAATTAATCCAGGAAGTTCAACTGATACCTTTGGAAGTCTTCAATTATTTGTTGGTCTCTGCATAACGAAGTCAGCTGTTTGTCATTGGTATTCAGAAAACTTTCAGAACATAATGGGGCCTAACAAAAGAACATGGGGTTCCCGTCCTTGAACACATTTCCAACTGTTAAGGAAACAGGACCAAACATATTTATTTTTGTTTATTAGACATACAGTAGGAATAAACAGTCAATAAACAATTTCTCACTAGAAAAAGATAAAACTTCAATTTAAGAGGCCAGAGGAGAAAAAATACAGAGGGATGAATAGGATAAATTAATATAATAGGATAAATGACTGGAGCTTTGCAGAAATATTTGAGAATATGTGCTTCCAAAATTGATTTAAAAGCACAGAGATGGAAAGGAGGAGAGAAAAAAAAATGAGAAAGCAGAAAGGAGTGAAAAAAATATGCTCAAATAAAAAGACGAAGTATTAACTCCAGTTATTCCGAGTAACCACCTCACTGAAAACAAAAACAAATGCTTCTGTGTATGTGTGTTACTTTGGAAAATGACCTCAGTCGCTCAGCTCTCCCTATATCCACAACCTTTGCAGCTTCTCTCATTAAGACATAGAGTCTATTTCCCTTGCTTTTAATCTGGGCTGTTTATAAGCCTTGCCTTGGCAACAGAATGTCACAGAAGTGATGGGGTGCCAAATGCACACCTTGGCTTCAGAAGCTTTGTGCATTTCCTTACTCTCAGCACACTGCCTTGACATTTAAATACCTGAACAAGTCCTGACTAGCCTGCTGGAAGATATGACACTGAGAACATCTTCCATGTATTAATATAATATTAACTATCAGAATAGGTCTCAGATAGCTGATCCAACTCAGTTGAGGCCTCAGGGATGTGAAAACTGAAAAAAAAAATTCAATTCACAGCTCATATACCAAAATAACCACAGACACATGATCAAAGACATACTGGACCAGCGGAGTCCCAACTGACCTGGAGACTTATGAGCTAAATAAATGTTGGTTGCTTTAAGCAAGGTTTTTAGGTTATATGTGTGTGTATATGTGTGTGTACATGTGTGTGTATGTGTGTGTATGAGAGAGAGGGAAAGTGAGAGAGAGAGAGAGAGAGAGAGAGAGAGAATGAATATGAGTGGAAATACTGGGAAAATGAATAAATACCGGGACAATTTTAACAAGAAATTCAAACCCAGAGAAGTAATCAACTATGAAAACATAAGTCCTCTTTTATTCTGAATGACATTTGCTAATATTGCCGCTTCAGTTTTGGTTTATAGCTTCAATAAATCATGATCACATATATTATGGCCCACAGCCCACTAAAGAAAAATCATGTAAGTTACTCTACACCTTAGGGCATCTGGGTGGCTCAGTTGGTTAAGCATTTGCCTTCAGCTGAGGTTGTGATCCTGGGGTCCTAGGATCCAGCCCTGCATTGGGCTCCCTGCTCATTGGGGAGCATACTTTCACTCTTCTCTCCACTCATGCTCTCTCTTGCTATGTCTGTCTGTTTGTCTCACATAAATAAATAAAAATCTTAAAATATATATACTCTTCACCTTAACTGGAAAGTCCAAATATCTACAACCTCGGGGTAAGTATAAAAATGAACTAGACCTACATGAGGAGCCCTCCTATTCACACTCCCCAGACATTAGATATTACAGAGGATACCTGGGTCTGTCCTCATGTGCCCATGAATTTGTGTCTAGGCTAGGTTTCATAGCCTAGACAAGTTTAAACAGCTTCAGCTGAGAACTTGATTGTCTGGAAGCACCCATGTACATCCAGCAGAACTAACACAAAATATCTCTACAGGAGAAGAAATTCACCAAGACTTTAGAAATATCTATATCTAACTGTTTCTTAAGGGTAATGATTAAACAAACAATACCTCTCAAAAAGAGAGGCAAAATGTGGAATAATAGCAAATATAAGAGGCAATATAAATACAGTAATATATATTATAATTAGTCGATATGGACTATATGTACTATATTTAAAGAAACAAATTGCAAACTTGAAATTAACTGTAAAGAACAGGTAAATGTAAAATGTGACATAGCAGAGTGAAAAAGGACCAAACTAATCTTCTATAAACAAAAAAAAATAATTAAAACCCAAATTTAAATGTCAACACAACATATTGTCCAGCACACTGGACAGAGTAGGAGACAGACTAATGAATTAGAAGATGAATCAGAAAAAATAATCTAGAATGAAGAAGAGAGAGAGAGATTAAAAAAAGAAAATACAGAAGAGTATATAAGAAATGTGAAGGATAAAATGAGAAAGTGTAGCATGTGTTGGACTGGAACCTCAGAGACCTGGGCTACAGGGAGAAAGATGTAACAGCTATATTTAAAGAGATAATGGCAGAACATTTTCCATTACTAATGAAAAAGACCTGCAAATTATGGATTACCTGAAAATCCTAAAAATTATTAAGAGAAAGAGGAAAAGGGAAAAGAGAAGGAAGAAGGAAAGTTAGGGAAAAAAAAAAAGGAGGAAGATGAGGAAGGGAAAGAAGGAGGGAAAATATCCATGTGTTTTTGAAGCTGGAAAGATATTCAAGAAAATAAAGTGTCCTAATAAAAAACTGAAAGAACAAATATGTTAGTGACAAAAAAGCGACCTAACCAAAAGCATTCTTTTTAACAGCACCTCAAAAAACTCAAACTTATGGAATCATATCTTCAATGAGCTTAAAGAACATAATAAGCAATTTATAATTTCTATAATCTGGAACATATCTTACTTTTAGTGAAATTATTATAAAATATTTTGTTATGAGATAAAATAAACATTTTTGAGAAAAAAACTTATCACTAAATCAAATCCTAAAGAAAGAAAAAAAAATGTGGCACTCAACAGGAAGTCTGAAATGATAAAAAAGGAAATTATAAAAAATGTTACCAATTGTGAATGAAAATATTCTATATAAAATGGTAATAATCATATATAGTATTTTTAAAATCAAGATAAGAATAACATGACAGACAATAAAATACTAGTCAAGAGTGAATTAACTAGAAATGAAATATTATAAAGTACTTTTAATTTAAGATAAGAAGTAATAATTAAATAAGTAAAATACTTATTTAACTTTAAGGTTTAATGAAGTAAGAGAGATGGTATCATTTCTAGGTAAACCCTAAGAGGTAGAATTGGAATCTAACAGCTTAAAATTAGAGAATGAGAAAAAAAAAATTAAAAAAAATTTAAAAATAACCATGAATTAACAAAAAAGGATAAAGGAACAAAATCAGTACAACAGATAGAATAAGATTTTAGATTTAAATTCTAACATGTAAGTATTTACATCAAAGGGGAAAAGGGTTGTTTTAAATATTAACAAATTGGAGGAAAGAAGTTCAACTATATGCTGTTTATGAGATGCATCCAAATGAAGACAAAAGATGAAATAAAAGAATGGAAAAATATAATATAAAAATATCATAAAAATTGGTGTCCTTACATTAATATTGGCTAGTTAATTTGAGAATGAATGACAAATATGGCTATAAATAAATAGTTTTCATAATGATAAAGATTTACAAGGAGAATACACCATGCTGGAAACTAATGCAGATTCAAAACTTTTTTTTTTTTAGATTCAAAACTTTAAAGCAAAAGTTATTAATAAAAAGGAAAATCATAAAAATCTACAAATGTAATCAAAGGTTTTAACACATTTCTCTAGATAATTAATAGAAAGAGAAATAACTGATAAGGAAATAAGATATTAACAAGCCAGAAAACAAACATGACATCGGTAAGTGCACATATGCTGAGAGGTGAATCCAATATATGTAACAAATCTATGCTTTTTATTCAGAAGCATTTATAGAAACTGATCATATACTGGTCCATAAATAAGTGAAATTTATCAAGGGGAAGAACAAATACTTCATCTATTCCATTTATGTTTATTTAAGCACAGAAACTTTCATAATAAAAATTCCTTCTGAAATGTCTGTGAAAGAACGTGCTAATATTATTCTTTCAGTAAAGGAGCTATTCATTAGATCAGCTTGTAGAGCCTTTTCTTTTTTTTTTTTTTTTAATTTTTTTTTTTTTTTATTTATTTATGATAGTCACAGAGAGAGAGAGAGAGAGAGAGAGAGAGAGAGGCAGAGACACAGGCAGAGGGAGAGGCAGGCTCCATGCACCGGGAGCCCGATGTGGGATTCAATCCTGGGTCTCCAGGATCGCGCCCTGGGCCAAAGGCAGGCGCCAAACCGCTGCGCCACCCAGGGATCCCCCTTTTCTTTATTATAATGTTTTATTTTAATTTTCCCTTTCTATTCAAGTGCTATTTGCATATCTGTCACTGTGTGTAATATCATTCTGAGGCAGAAATGTGAAGACAGCAGAAAGTAATCACTGATAAAGAAAGATGCTGTCACAGAAAGTTTCAGTTTCATGTCAATTTACAAAAACTACCCATTAAACCAGGCTGACATGAATTTGAATCATGACTCTAACGCTTGCTAATCTCTATTATACGGATGAGTCTCTATTATCTCACTGAAGTGTTATCTTGGATGAAATTTGGATAAGGATATTGCCTTTCCTCTCTCTCCTGCTGTGAGGATTAGGTCAACAAGTGTCTCAAAGAGTCCTTTGCCCAGATTGTATAATGTATGCTGGTATATATTTGTTGATGTCAGCTATTACTATTATAATACATGCCCACATCTTAAGCACAATATTTAATTTTAAATAATACATTTTATTAAATTATAAATTTAGCGACAACTTGAAATTCGGGAGGAGGAGAAAGTATTTTTAAGAAAATTTTCAAAAGTGGGAGTTCAGATGGTAAAACTGACTCTCAAAGGCAACGTCAAGGGTTTTCCATCTCTTGGGTCCTTGAAAATAATCTTTTCAAGACATACTAGTCAATGCAGTGTGAGAAGTGATTTAAGGTTGTCACAGAGATGATAAGATGACCTAACTGGCCTTTCCATCTTTGAAACCTCTAAGATCTTCAGTTACAGGAAGGCTTTCCCTTTTTTTTCTTTTTCATTTGCATTTATCAGATTTCTGTGAGAATTGACAGCTTTAAATTTCCAAAACTTATCTATTTAATCATAGATCTATTATGCTCTTTAAATATCAATTACTTTGAATGTTTGGCGTTTTTTGTTGTTGTTGAGAGAAGTTGGTTTGCTGCTCACTTCCCAGATGAATACAAAACCTAAGAAGGAAAAGAAGCTGCTTATCATTAAAAATATATCTTCACATTGCTTTGTATTAATAGTCTATCTGTAGGCTCAGCTGCACATCTGGTCTTCTCCAATTTTATGTGAGAACATTCTGTGTGATTTTTTTTTTTAAGATTTTATTTACTCACGAGAGACAGAAAGAGATAGAGAGATAGAGAGACAGAGAGGCAGAGACACAGGCAGAGGGAGAAGCAGTTTTCATGCAGGGAGCCCAAAGTGGGACTCAATTTCGGGTCATTAGGATCAGGCCCTGGACTGAAGGTGGTGCTAAATCGCTGAGCCACCTGGGCTGCCCGTGATTTTTTTTTTTTTTTTAAGATTTTATTTATTCATTCATGACAGACACAGAGAGAGAGGCAGAAACATAGGCACAGAGAGAAGCAGGCTCCCTGTGGGGATCCCAATGCAGGACTTGATCTCAGGTGCCTGGGATAAAGCCCTAAGCTGAAGGTAGATGCTCAACTACTGAGCCACCTAGGCGCTCCCTGTGTGATTTTTTTTTTTTTTTTTTTTTTTTTTACAGATATTTAACACCATTTCTTCAAGCTTTTGGTAAATTCCTAATGGAATCGGGATTTAGGCTAATACAGTTATACTACCTCCTGTATTTCCAAGGCTCACCATCTACAAAGACATCCTGATACAGAAACAATTCCAACTGGATTAACCCTCATTTTCTGAGGGTCTATAAGACATTAGAAAACATAACAAATATTTTCTAGACATTTTACTCCTAGTTCCTCTAACAATACTCTGAAATGGTTATTTCTATTACTATTTTGAACATGAGTAAAAACAAAGAGGCTGAGGTTGGAAGTCTTAGTGGGGATCATGAACTCAGAGTTGAGGGAATGTTATTTTGATATAATTTGAACATGAGCATGTCATTTCTCCACCTCCACTAACTCTTTGTTACCAGCTTTTTCAAGTTGTACGTTCCTGTTATGTATGGTGTTTATAAAAGCTTTCAGGTAGAATAATACTAATGAACAGCTTTTATAGAAGAACCCAGGGCATTCTTTCTACTTTACGGATAAGTTGGATCACTTTGGTACAACACACCCACACTCTGTACTTTAGAAAAAAGGAAAAATCCATGTGATTTTCTAAGTAATAATTCATACTGAAATGTTCAAATGTGTTAAGTAGCATAAATATGACTACATTCCCATGTATATCCCATGGAAATCATGTAAACATAGACTTTAAACCTAATAGTGCTATTAGATATAGATATTATCTATAGATCGATAGAATCTATAGTACAGACAGTATCTATGTATAAACAGATAATTAATCTATTTAGTATTACACAAGTATACCACTATTTAAAGTTTTACACTTATCAATAACTTTTATAAAATTATTCCTTAAACTTTCAGAAAAGACATTTTCTTGAAAAATCACATTCATAAGGTATGATTTTTTTTGTCACCTTTAAGAGTTTATAATTTCAAGGATTTCCTCATTGTTAACTAGTTAGCTTGTTAAATGTTCCTATGAGAGAAAACATTATCAAGGTCCTGGCATTTAACAATAAAAAAAGATCAGGTGAATTCTCTAGGTTTCTCACACTAATTCGTTTTCCTAAATTATTTCAAGATGACTACTAGTATACAGAATATTGTTAATTCATAAATTCATTAACATAATTTTAACATTTGAAGAACCGAAGTGTATTTAAATTAGTATTATTTTGACCTTCCTAACCCAAAACTTTCTACAAAACCAATTTCATACAGATGCCCAAGCTGGGGTCATTTCAAATTAGTCTACTAGGTTTATAAGTTTATATAACTCAATAGATCTCCTTTAAGAAAATGAATACAAAATTAGCCCCAAAAGTTAATATTTATTTGCCAAGAAAATATTAAGAACAAGTTATAAGTTATAATATGTTGTCAAGCACAATACCTCAAGACCAAAAGATAAAATAAAAACCATATAATTGTATATTAATTATAGACTTGAAAATTCTATTCTTTTTTCTGTATTTTTGACTATATGCTCTTTGTTCTTTTTTTTTTTAAAAAAAGATTTTATTCATTTATTCATGAGAGACACAGAAAGAGAGAGAGAGGCAGAGACAAGGCAAAGGGAGAGGCAGGCTCCAAGGAAAGAGCCTGACATGGGACTTGATCCCTGGACTCCAGGATCATGTCCTGGGCCAAAGGCAGGTACCAAACTGATGAGCCACCCAGGGATCCCCTGCTCTTTGTTCTTATACCATAATTTTAATATATTATTTTATATAAAAAGAACAGAAAGACCTTACTTTTGGCACTGTTGATCAAAACCTTTGTATCTTCTATTTTTGCAACTTTATAGCACATTATTGGTAAAATTATATAGATTCCTAGAATTTTACATTTGGAAATGATCACCAGTTTTCTTTTTTTATATGAACTGTTATACAGACAGTTTTTGAATTAACTAGAGATTTGTGCTCTACAAAGAAACATTCTAATAAATACTATCATGCATGACATCAGTAGTGGGTTGAATTATATTCCCCAAAAAGATATGTTCAAGTACCTGTGATTATGCTCTTATTTGGAAATTTGGCCTTTGAAGATATAATTAAGTTAAGATGAGGTTATACTGGGTTAGAGTAGACCCTAAATTCTGTGCCTAGTGTGTTTATGAGGGAAAGAGGGAGATTTGGACCCAAAGACAGAGGAGACAGGCTCAGAGCCAAGGCCACGCGAAAACAGAGGCAGAGGTTGAAGTGGTACATCTACAAGTCAAGGAATGCCCAGAGCCAAATGAAGCTAGGAAAAAGCAAGAAAGGGTTCTTCCTGGGAGCATGACACGGCTGAAACCTTGATTTTGGACATCTAGCCTGCAGAACTATGACAGAATAAACTATTTTTTTAAGCTACCCAGTTTGTATGAATTTGTTATAGCAGCCCTTAGAAACGAACACAAAAACCATCAAAAAGGAGAGTTTTAATACCAAGTGTAGTGGTTTTAAAATATGTTTACAAATGCTTTGATAGTCTTCCCATTCAACACATGGAGCCTACTTCCCTTTTCCTTGAGTGTGGGCCAGATTTAGTGACTCACTGTTAAAGCTTAGAATAAAGCAAAAGCAGTGTGAGACTTTGGGGATAAGTTAAAAAAAGCACTCGCAACTTTCTCATTGCTTTCTCAGATCACTTGCTGCAGGGTAAACCAGTTGCTGGGTCATAATGACACTCAGCCCTGTGGAGAGATCTGGGTAATGAGAATCTGAAGCTTCCTACCAACAGCCATGTGATTAAAATATTTTAAAAGCAGATCCTCCAACCCCAGTTAGGTCTTGAATGAAGATTCATGAGAGACCAGAGCTAGAGTGCGCAACTAAACCGTTCCGGAACCCAAGACTCTCAGAGTCTGTCTGAAATAATAAGTGCTTGTCATTTTATGCTGCTAAATTTGGGATAAGTCATTATGAAAGGATAGATAGAATGCTCCAAATATATTCCTGTCAAGAAAAAGTTTTTGTTTTCATATACTAATAACTTTAATAAGTCTAATATAATTTGGTTTTATAAGAGTGATGATTAGGTGGGTGCCTGGGTTGCTCAGTGGTTGGGCATCTGCCTTTGGTCATGATCCTGGGGTCCTAGGATGGAGTCCTGCATCAGGCTCCTCGCAGGGAGCCTGCTTCTCTCTCTGCTTATGTCTCTGTCTCATTCTGTGTCTCTCATGAATAAATGAAATCTTAAAAGAAAAAGACTGAATATTAGGAGATTTTCCATAGACTTGTTTCTGGGTCTCATTACGTATTTTAAGGTTTTATTTAATTCCAGTTAGTTAACATTAAGTGTAATATTTAGTTTCAGGTGTCAACGTGTCTTGGACTTTGTTTTTCTTCCATGTCCTTCATGTTTCCTGGGTGCTATTATAGGACACATACAAACTCTGGCCAGAACATTCTTATCATGATAGGAAAATTACTGGAAGCCCTTGATACAATGAGATAGTTAACAATTACTTAGATATGTGTTAGAGTGCAAACTGCATTAATATATCTTTCTAAACTCAATCTAAAAGTATGCCAACTCAATTACCCATTAGACAAATCAAGAAAATACTTGTTGCTACTCCACTAGTATTCTATAGAAAACAAGGAGAAAGTGATAAGAATACAAGTGGAAAAAGACAGTATTTCGAATTGATTAGGGTCAAAATACATCATTTTACAAATTAAAACAAACAAACCTGTGACTAGGTAAAGAGATTACTAAGGCCCCCTTCTAGAATGGAGAGTGAGGGCCTTCAAGAGAGGCACCCTAAAGCTTCAGTTTCATTAGTTTCACTATATACTGCTTGGCCCAAAATGTCTTAAAAACTATATATTTTACTCTATGTGTATTAAATCTCAAAGTGATATTATATCCATTGATTAAATTTCTAAAAATATTGAAGGTCAATATAAGGCTATTTTCATAACTTTGTGAAAATGAAAACACCAGACTTAAGTAGAATGCCAAATGAATATTAAATGGTATTTTAAATATGTTACCACAAGCTCTGATTCTTATAAAAATAACTATCACAGAAATGAGCATGCCAAATATTTAAACTCATTTGCTTTTAATTGTTTTCTGCTGAATGATGAAATGTAGAAGAGAGGAAATGCCATCTGCTAGTTCATATTTTCAAGAAATGATAAAGAGTTGCCCATCACCCCTTTTCATAGTGCTGCCTCGGCATTAAAATGTGCATGACAACAGATTTTCATACTAAGGAAAAAGAGTGTTTAGGATAAAAGAAAGAATTCAGTTTGTTTTCCTCTCAGTATAAAGAATATAAAAATGCAAATAATAAAGCAAATACTAATATTTGAGATATATTAAAAATATAAAAATAATATAAAATAATTGGCCAGTTTCCACTCTACTTTATAAAGTGTTTGGAAGTTGTCACTCTCATCTAGATAGTAAGGGGAAAAAAACTGAACATAAAATCAATTTTTCTTAGGTCAACTACAGAATTGAAGTTACACAGCAAACCACCATCCCAAACACTGGATAAACAGGTAAATACAGATAATCACAAGTTACTTGGAGCTGAAGACATTGGTAGGAACAGGAAAATGGTAACAGATGAGTTGCTGGAGATTGAGCATAAAGAGTTTGAAAGCTAAAATCTAGGGGCTTTGTCTTAGGGGGTGAATCCACACTTTGGTGAATTTTACTTCCAAGTACCCCACCAGGTTCTCATGGTAAAGATCAAAGAAAATTCCTTTCATGCATCAGGCAGAGGGAGGGGAAATTAGCCATTCTAAAATGTGGCTAGGAAATAGTATCCATTTTGAAATACCCCCAGTTAATTCTGTGGTTAGGGCCTGCTCCTAAGGGAAAACACTCTGCTAGAGCCTTGTGTGACATATAGGTAGAACAGTTAGCTTAAGACCCCGTGTTCTTTTTGTACCACCTAGGGGAGAAAAAAGGGGCTAAGAAACTCTTTTAAAGGTTCATACCTAGGTACTCTGGCTCATTAAAAACAGAGAGATCTGATCAAATGAATTTTGTTTTAATTTTTTAAATATTTATTTATTTATTTATTTATTTATTTATTTATTTATTTATGAGAGAGAGGAAGAGAGTGAGAGAGAGCACAGCAGGGTGAGGAGCAGAGGGAGAAGGAGCAGATAGAGAAGGAGGCTCCCTGCTGATCAGGGAGCCTGATATAAGGCCAGATCCCAGGACACTGGGATCACGACCTAAGCTGAAGGCAGACACTTAACTGAATGAGCCACGCAGGTGCCCCCGATCATAGGTTTATAGAATGCTTTTCCTCCTCAATGCCTTATCACCACTTCAGTGGGGCTACAATATGATAATATGAATTGCAACTAAGAGAGCTGCAAGTTACAGTCTCTATTTAAGAAGTGTTAAGGGAAATCCAAAGAAAAAAGAAGAGACAAAAAAGGACATTAGAAATTGAAGCTTCTGATATCTCCAGCAATAGCAAACATTAAACATAGCCTAACTACCAGCTAGATAACCACACACGAAAAGCCTTTTCACTTCAGTTCCTATTATTGATATCACAGCCAGGTTTCAGCAAAGAATTAACGGCTTGCTAAAAGGCAAGAAAGCAAACAAACATGCAAACAAATGAAAAATCAACAACCAAAAAAACATGGTATGAAGAGACAAAGAAAATATTAAAACCAGACTCACATGGTAGAGATTTTGTGATTGTCAGGCAGGGAATTATTTTAAGTCACTCTAGTTAATATGCTGAGGGTACAGATTAAAAAAAAATAAAGTAGACAACATGCAAGAACAGATGGGTAATATAAGCAAAGAGATGTAAACTCTAACAAAGAATCATAAGGAAATGCTAGAAATTAAAAACATAACAGAAATGATGAATGCCTTTGATGAGCTTAACAGAAGACGACAAAATTGAGGAAAGAAACAGTGAACTTGAACATACGTCAGTAGAAACATGCCAATCTGAAATTCAATAAGAAAAAAAAAGCAGAATGTTCATGAACCATGGGATAATACAAAATGTGTAACATATACATAATAGGAATACTGGAAGGAGGAAAGAAAGGAGAATAAAAATCAAAGTAACAACTAAAAGTTTCAAAACTTAATGATGCCAAACCACAGATCCAGGAAACTCAGGGAAAACTAAATAGGATAAACATCAAAGTATCTACACATAGGCATATCATATTTAAAATGCAGAAAAGAACAAAGAGAAAATCTTGATTGAGGCCAGAGAATAAAAAATACCTTACCTTAGAAGAGAAAAAGTAAGAATTAGATAAAGATTTTCTTCAAAAATCATGTAACAAGAAAATAGTTGAAAAAGAAAAAATAGTTCTTGAAAAAGAAAAAAAAAAACTAGAACTCTGTATGTAGCAAAATTATCCTTCAAAAGTGAAGAAGAAATACAGACTTTTTCGACATAAATCATAAGCAAAAAGTAAGTAAGGGATTTTGCTGCCAGTAAACCTGACTTGCAGGAAATGTTAGCTGAATTTCTTCAGAGAGAAGGAAAATGATACAGGTCAGGAACGCAGAGCTCTATAAAAAAAAGGAAGAATGGTAGAGAATGAACACAATGAATGGAAAGTAAACCTTTTATTTTTCTAACTCTCAGTTGATATAATAAAAACTGTCCAAAATGTTAAGAGCAACATTTTATTAGGTGATTACAGCTTACAGATAAATGCAACCAATGATAGCAATGTTGTAAGATGGGAAGAAGGAAGAAATAGGAAGGATTATATTACAAGGTAGCTATACTATCTGTAAAGTGGTAGAGTATTACTTGATAATGAACTATGATTATGTATAAATGTATTTTGCAAACTAGGATTAGAAGTATTAGAAATAGTTTTGAAACAGGTATAATAGATATTTCAAGAAAAAGGAGAAATGGAATCATATGAAATGCTTAATTAAAATGACCTTTGCCCCTTGAAAAATAGCAATTTGTGATGATTCAGACAGCAACAATGTGAACTTCTAAGCTTGGTACTATGTAAATTAGATTGTAATTGAGAGAAAGACAGCTTTTACCATGTCCTTATAATTACTATAGTTATATCCTTTAGCATCATTTCCTTTTTCTAATGTGGTAATGACTTTGGCTTAGAAAATACTAAGAGGCAGATTCAACTCAACCATAATACTGACTAATGGGTTTCTGAGAACTCCAATCTATTCTCATGTTGAGAAGGTCATGGATATCATCTTTCAAGATTTGGGTATCTCGGTTATAGGTGACAGAACTATTCCTTTTTCTAAATTATAAATCAATTAGGATATTTTACATAAACGTGGGCACAACTAATGGTCTACTCTTGATGTCTGTGTGACTAATGGAAATCTCTATGAGTTTTCACTCAGAATTTTCCAGAAAGAACAAAACAAAAATGATGATGTTGACCAGAAGTATAAAAAAATATTTTATTCTCCCCTAGATTCCTCTAATGAATTCTAGTGGCCATTTTTTAACTTCAACTATAGCATTTCTATCTTTAGAAATTTTCTATCTTAGAATAGAAATTCTATCTTTAAACTCATATGCTATCTATTTCTAAATGGATCTTTTACATACTAGTTGTAATCTCTCTATTACTGTTGAGGGCAACAATCATTAATATCTGTATCTCCTATTTCATCCAGCATAGGCATTTTTATAAATAGGTGTTCAATAAATATTTATTGACTGCATGGATGAATTCTCAGTAAGCTAATCCAAAGAATTGTTCAGTGACCCTTACTCTGCAGAAGGAATTGTGATAGATCAGTGTCAAGCTTAGAGTACCTTTATTCATGGATCTTACAATTAATTAAGAGGGAAAACAGATAGATATCAGGAAGCAAATATAAAAACAAAACTGAAAAAATAGAAGTATGCTACCATTTAAACACAGAAGCTGCCTTAAGAAGCAAATACATATTGTTAAATGAACACTGACTGATCAGGTCACTTTATGCATAAAGCCCTTTATTGGTGCCTGATTCCTTCTAGAATATATTTCAAACACAATGACCTTTGCTTAAGATCTTACTTGGATCAGGCCTCTCCTTTCCTATGGAGCCTCATCTATGGTCACTACTCAGTTTACTCATTCCATTTATTTATGAATTAATTCAAAAATATTTATTTAGTACCTTTTAAATGTCAGGCATTGTGCTTGCTTCTGCAGGACATAAACACTAAAATTGGAATGATAAAGAGAAGATTAGGATGGCCCCTGTGCAAGGATGACACACAATTTGTGAAACGTTCCATATTTTTTTAATTATTTCCATTGCATTAATAAAATCAGATTGTACTACCAAAAATAAGTGAATGAATGAATGAATGAATGAATGAATAAATAAATAAATAAATAAATAATAAATAAATAAATGTCAGGCATTATGTTAAACACCAATGACGGAGGTGGTGAAAACCACAAGATTTCTGCTCCTATAGAGCTTATATTCCAGTGTGTTCATAGGACAGGAGTGGAAGAATTAGAATGAATGAAATGAGGAGTCAAACTAATAAATACGGATGTAAGTTAATGGAGATTCAGATAATGATTAGGGATTGAATAGGAGTAACAGGATAGAAAGTGACTTCTAGTGCTATTCTGGTTTGTGTTTTGGGAGATGGCCTTCCTGATTAAGTAAAAACAGAGCACCCACAAGTGAAAGAAGAGAATCAATCATATGTTCCATTATAGGTACGGAGTATGGAGTACTCTGGGCAGCAATAATTGCCAGTTGGTCAAAATACATTGAAATGAGTATTATGTGAAATGAAAGGAGGACAAATGTAATAGTAAAGGAGAAGCATCTCATTGCTCTAGTACATGGCTTCCTTTCATATTAGTAGTGATTATTAGCATTTATCTTCTAAGTATAAAATGGAGTGGACTTTCTAAGATTCTGAAAAGAGAAATGTATGCTTGGTTAAAAAATATTATTTTCTATGAGCAAATTGAAAGTGATACAGTGCTAGAGTATTTTAATCTCTGAAGGGCACAAAGATAAAAATGAAAGCTGAGAAATAGTTGGCTGACATGGTTATAGAAAATTTTAACACCAAACTTGTTAATCAGAATAAGCAGATAAGATTTTTGGACTCAAGCAAGATGAATTTGGGATCTGTAGAAGATAGCTATAGTAGGATGACCTACTGTAGAATTTTGAGTAATATATTGTGTAAGATAAATTTTCATCTGCTGTTGGAAGTTGAAATCTAAAACTATTTTGAAAATACGGTTAGTAATATGTGAACTTTCCATGGCAAAATTAAGATTTATCAAGTCAAATAGGACACTAAAAATAATGAGAAAGAGAATGTTATTTGAAATGTTACTATGAAAGTTATATGATTAAAATCATTAGATGTTTGAAAAAGTAAGAATTATTTCAAATTGTAAGCCTGAAACTCTACTTTATAAGATTTGTTAGACTTTTTAGACTTTTTTTTTTCTTCTGAGGGGAGTAGGAAGAGGATTTGTGTGGTGCTCTAGAAAAAGGAAAGTTATATTGATACATGATTTGATAACATTGAAGTAGTTTTGATTCTAGTGTTTTCTCGTAACTCATATCTTTACACCTCTTAAGTCAATTTAAAGAAAAGCAATTTTTCTCTTTATTGAGAGCAAATGATGTATTATCAAATTAAAGTAACAAAATTATTCATAACTCTGAACCCTAAATTAGATTCTTTACTCTAGTGATAGAGGATTTGTCCTCTAAAGACAAACAAAAACAAAAAATAAACACACGTAAACACATGCAAAAGTACTCTATAGACAGCCTCCCCATTTCTGAATCTGAAGTTCCATAATCCAGAGACTAGGTTAAATGTGAAAAAAAAAAACAAAAAAAACTGTCATTAGAAAAGGGAATAAGGAATAACTTAGCATACTATTTATATTCTAAAACTTTTGTTCAAAATCTTCAAGGTGCAATCCTTTTGATTTTAGACCTTGAACATAAGAAAAAATGTGTATAAAAAAGAAGTTACAGAGAACTATGGCAATTAGAAATGACTAGCAAACCCTGAGTCCCAGCCTGCAATGTTTCTACTAAAATGTAAATTTTAAGTTCAGCTGTGGCATGCCATCAGCGCTACTACTGTGATTTCTATTCAAACTCCATTTTTCTAAAGACCACTTGATTCTCTCTCCACATTCCCTTTTAAAAAATACAGGTTTGACTGTAATTCTTAGCATAGCATTCAGTCACCACACACAATGGACTTCCAAGGTACATTATTATGGTCAAATAGAATGTCTGGATGGAGTTCCAAATCCATGATTATTTTATTATTGCTAGTTAGACATTTGTAAGCCTAGATCACAGGGAGGGTAATCTAATCATATATTTAAAAGTTCCAACTGGAGACTACTGTCAAAGAAGGGGTTGGATGTTTCCTTAGAATTAGCAGCAATCTGAAATTTCCTAAGTACCATTTGCTTTGCCCTCAGCGTTACATCGTTTAGAATACAGCAGATATAGATCAACTTCATCTTCAAACTTCATCTTTGTTTCTTAACAAAAAATTCTGTCTCAAAATGTTTCATTTAGCTATAAAATATAGTTACTGGTCATCATTTCTATATGAAAAACTTCTTCCTCAACCTCAACTTGACTATCTTTTACATTAATTCAGCATGTGTGTATTAAGCATTATGTTCCACTTAATATATCACAAACAGTAAGCAAACTATACTTTCAGTGAGTAGTCTAAATAAGAAATATCGATTAAGTAGTTTCATTTGACATTGCAATTCCTTTTTCTTGTACCTAAAGTTGGCAGTATGAAACCTGGGCTGAAATTGAATTACTTTATTGCTATACCCAATTCTCTGAGAGGATGATCCAAACAAGACCCCAAATCTGCATAGTACAGCTACTTTAGTTCTCAGACCTTTTTCTTATTAATTGTACATCACTTTACATAAATCTTGTAAGCATAAGAGTTTTCAAGCTCAATAGCAGCTCAATTGTTTTCGAAACCCTGTCTGTATTTTTCATATAATGTTACATTCTCATTGACTTTAATCTGAGGAAACAACTGCATTCTTCACAAGAAAAGTGAAGACATGTTAACTTACTAGTAATTTCTGCTGGGGCCAACCTTCAATGTGTATCAGGAGGACTTCAAGCAAAGAACAGTAATAGGAAGCTGCAAATTGAGATAAGTAGAACTCTATAATTTGTATAAACTAAGGTTGACTGGATTCCTCCTAATAAAGAAAAGAAAGATTGATATTTGTGTTAAATGCTAATGCCTTTTCCAAGTATTGATACTACCTTTTTTCTGTTTTTCTCTGCCTAATTTAGTGACTTTTCCTAGCATAATCAATTTAAAATTATTGATATATTCAAATATATTTTTTTCTGTTTTTCTCTGCCTAATTTAGTGACTTTTCCTAGCATAATCAATTTAAAATTATTGATATATTCAAATATATTAATGTATTAATTGATCTAAAATGCTTACCTTGGGGTGCATGGGTGGAGCAGTAGTTGGGCATCTGACTCTTGATTTCAGCTCAGGTCTCAGGATCATGAGCTACAGCACCATTTAGGGCTCTGTACTGAGCACAGAGTCAGCTAAATCTTCCTCTCTTTCTCCCTCTGTCTCTCCCCTCCTCACTCCCTCTCTCAAATAAATAACTCTTTAAAAAAATAAAAATAAAATGCCTATCTTATTTAATTCAAAACTTAAAAAAAGATAACACCCAAAATTCCCATTAATAGAAAAATGAGTAAATGAACTGTAGTGTTTAATGGAATATAATATAAAACAGAAATTAACAAACCATGATTATACACCAATATAGTTACATCCCATACATATAATTTCTAACAAGCCAGACAACCTTTATGATTCTATTCATATGGAGTTCAGAAGTAGACATACCTAATCTATAATTGCACAGATCAAGACAATGGTGGTCCTTGAAAGGTGGATAATGATGCCTGAACTTAAGAAACAGTTCCTTAAAAACCTGAGTTGGGACCAGTTTCTGAAAGACCCTAAAAAAGAAGGGAGGAAAAGAAATTATTAAGCAGAAAATTTAAAAAATATATATATTGAAGTGTTGCTTTAAGAATGTGGACTCTTCAGTAAATACGGAACAAGTCAGAGAAGGGAGGGATTAGTTTTATTAGTCCACTGGAATAGTTCACTATCTGATATGACTGTAGGTATTGAAGCAAAGGAATGTTGTGTATGAAAATCAGAGAAGACTTGGTTACAAATAATAGGACAAAAGAGGAAGGAAATAAAAGTAGGAAAGGGTATAGGGAGAAGCAGACACACTGTAGAGCTGGGAGGCTGACGCAAGATTCAATCCCCTAACCCTGGATCATGACCTGAGCTAAAGGTAGATGCTTAATGAACTAAGCCACCCAAGTGCTCAAAATGAGTCCATCTTCTAACAAGGAAGGGCTTCAAAAGTTTCCTTCTGATGTTCAGTCTTTTCCAACTCCTTTTTGTGATCATGAATATCAAGATAGAAATTAGTTATCTCTCCCTTCTCTAATAGCCAGTAAACTCCCTAGAGACACTATCTTAATAACTGCTGCCTAGCACAATATAAAAGCTTGATGAGTGAAGATAGTGCCTAAGACAAGGGTCATTCTCTAATTTCACTAGCAAATGAGGGAGGTTAAAACATTTGGGGTGCTGACAACTATCTATAACCCTTTGGCACCCAGGGAAAAAGAAACTTTCTATACCTGCAGTTTTCAATGGAGTTCTCAAAATAACCCCTTGAGAATAACTTAAGACTTGCTTACTGCTTCCACATGTCTACCTCAATTCATTTCTACTGGGTAACTTCAAACTGAACTCTTTATGAAGTTTCTAAAGTTAAACACAGTCTTCAAGTTGAAATTATATATATATTGCAATGCAGATTTTCTCCCATAGTCCAAATATACCCTGTATACTACATAGGCCCTGATACCTGACTCTCATTAATCAAAAAGAGTAATTATCCTGTATCCTTCAAATTTACTACTATTTTTTTAAATAAATTAATTTTTTATTGGTGTTCAATTTACCAACATAAAGAATAACATCCAGTGCTCATCCCGTCAAGTGTCCCCCTCACTGCTCGTCACCCACTCCCCCCCACTCCCCGCCCTCCTCCCCTTCCACCACCCCTAGTTCGTTTCCCAGAGTTAGGAGTCTTTATGTTCTGTCTTCCTTTCTGATATTTCCCACACATTTATTCTCCCTTCCCTTCTATTCCCTTTCACTATTATTTATATTCCCCAAATGAATGAGAACATACACTGTTTATCCTTCTCCGATTGACTTACTTCACTCAGCATAATACCCTCCAGTTCCATCCACGTTGAAGCAAATGGTGGGTATTTGTCGTTTCTAATGGCTGAGGAATATTCCATTATATACATAAACCACATCTTCTTTATCCATTCATCTTTCGATGGACACCGAGGCTCCTTCCACAGTTTGGCTATCGTGGCCATTGCTGCTAGAAACATCGGGGTGCAGGTGTCCCAGCATTTCATTGCATCTGAATCTTTGGGGTAAATCCCCAGCAGTGCAATTGCTGGGTCGTAGGGCAGGTCTATTTTTAACTCTTTGAGGAACCTCCACACAGTTTTCCACAGTGGCTGCACCAGTTCACATTCCCACCAACAGTGTAAGAGGGTTCCCTTTTCTCCGCATCCTCTCCAACATTTGTGGTTTCCTGCCTTGTTAATTTTCCCCATTCTCACTGGTGTGAGGTGGTATCTCATTGTGGTTTTGATTTGTATTTCCCTGATGGCAAGTGATGCAGAGCATTTTCTCATGTGCATGTTGGCCATGTCTATGTCTTCCTCTGTGAGATTTCTCTTCATGTCTTTTGCCCATTTTATGATTGGATTGTTTGTTTCTTTGCTGTTGAGTTTAAGAAGTTCTTTATAGATCTTGGAAACTAGCCCTTTATCTGATACATCATTTGCAAATATCTTCTCCCATTCTGTAGGTTGTCTTTTAGTTTTGTTGACTGTATCCTTTGCTGTGCAAAAGCTTCTTATCTTGATGAAGCCCCAATAGTTCATTTTTGCTTTTGTTTCTTTTGCCTTCGTGGATGTATCTTGCAAGAAGTTACCGTGGCCAAGTTCAAAAAGGGTGTTGCCTGTGTTCTCCTCTAGGATTTTGATGGAATCTTGTCTCACATTTAGATCTTTCATCCATTTTGAGTTTATCTTTGTGTATGGTGCAAGAGAGTGGTCTAGTTTCATTCTTCTGCATGTGGATGTCCAATTTTCCCAGCACCATTTATTGAAGAGACTGTCTTTCTTCCAATGGATAGTCTTTCCTCCTTTATCGAATATTAGTTGACCATAAAGTTCAGGGTCCACTTCTGGATTCTCTATTCTGTTCCACTGATCTATGTGTCTGTTTTTGTGCCAGGACCACACTGTCTTGATGACCACAGCTTTGTAGTACAACCTGAAATCTGGCATTGTGATGCCCCCAGCTCTGGTTTTCTTTTTTAAAATTCCCCCTGGCTATTCAGGGTCTTTTCTGATTCCACACAAATCTTAAAATAATTTGTTCTAACTCTCTGAAGAAAGTCCATGGTAAAAAAAAAAAAAAAAAAAAAAAAAGAAAGTCCATGGTATTTTGATAGGGATTGCATTAAACTGTAAATTGTAAATTGCCCTGGGTAACATTGACATTTTCACAATATTAATTCTGCCAATCCATGAGCATGGGATATTTTTCCATCTCTTTGTGTCTTCCTCAATTTCTTTCAGAAGTGTTCTATAGTTTTTAGGGTATAGATCCTTTACCTCTTTGGTTACGTTTATTCCTAGGTATCTTATGCTTTTGGGTGCAATTGTAAATGGGATTGACTCCTTAATTTCTCTTTCTTCAGTCTCATTGTTAGTGTATAGAAATGCCATTGATTTCTGGGCATTGATTTTGTATCCAGCCATGCTGCCAAATTGCTGTATGAGTTCTAGCAATCTTGGGGTGGAGACTTTTGGGTTTTCTATGTAGAGTATCATGTCATCGGTGAAGAGGGAGAGTTTGTTTCATTTCTTCCTTGCCAATTTGAATGCCTTTAATGTCTTTTTGTTGTCTGATTGCTGAGGCTAGGACTTCCAATACTATGTTGAATAGCAGTGGTGAGAGTGGACATCCCTGTCTTGTTCCTGATCTTAGGGGAAAGGCTCCCAGTGCTTCCCCATTGAGAATGATATTTGCTGTGGGCTTTTCGTAGATGGCTTTTAAGATGTCGAGGACAAATTTACTTCTAGATCATGAGTTGATCTTTCAGTTTACTCAATCCCCAGTAGTTCCAGAAAGGAATAATGATTATCTTATCTTTGCATTCAGAAAAGTAATTTCTGAGACATTCACCTCAAGACAATTGTGTAGAAATCCTATATATTTTCCCATGTAAGAAGATTATATAACCATAGATTTCCATTGAGATGAATTGTACAGACCTGTATTACACAAAATAATTGGATATATTTAAGGGGTAAAATATTTGATTTTTTTAAATTTATTTATGATAGTCACAGAGAGAGAGAGAGAGGCAGAGACACAGGCAGAGGGAGAAGCAGGCTCCATGCACCGGGAGCCCGACGTGGGATTCGATCCGGGGTCTCCAGGATCGTGCCCTGGGCCTAAGGTAGGCGCCAAACCGCTGCACCACCCAGGGATCCCAAAATATTTAAACATATTTCTAAGTGAGCTAGGAATTCATTCCATAATTTATACTCCTCCTCTCCTTTTTTTTTTTTTTTCTTCAGGTTTAAAAAATGTCCTATTAAAAGACCTCTGCCTTATCAAAATTTGACTTCCGCCTTCTTCTTCTTCTTCTTCTTCTTCTTCTTCTTTTTTTTTTTTTTTTTTTTTTTTTTTTTTTTGCATGTACTCCTGCAATACAGGGAAGATAATCCTGTAGCAAACATTTTGGTAGAGGTGGATTTAAATGTCAGTTTTTCAGTATGTGGATATCAAGAGTGTATGTATTTATGATTATTGTATCATCTTGATATACTGACTCCTTTATCATCATATAATGACCTTCTTTGTCTATTGTTATCATGTTCAGCTTAAAGTCTATTTTGTATAAGTGTGGGTGAACTTGTTTTTGTTTCTTTGGTTCTGTGTATATTTTGCTTTTTGTTTTTATTTTCAATTTTTGTTTGTTTGTTTTGTTACCATTTGTCTAAAGCAACTTCTTTAACCCCTTAACTTTGAGTCTATGTTTGTCTTTGGACCTGAGATGAGTCTCCTCAAAGCAGCATATAGATGGATCTTGTTTTTTAAACCATCCAGCCACTCTGTGCCTTTTGATTGGTGAATTCAATTTATTTACACTTAGGGTGATTATTGATATATTAGAACTTACTGTAGTCATTTTATCTCATTTTCTGGTTGTTCTATATTTTCTTTTCTTTGAATTTCTGTTTACCTTTTTACATTGGTGGTTTTCTATGATGATTTGCTAAGTTTCCCTATTTTTATGTTTTGTGTCTTTAGGTTTTGTTTTGTGGTTACCATGAGTTTTATATAAAATACCTTATGGGGATCCCTGGGTGGCTCAGTGGTTTAGTGCCTGCCTTTGGTCCAGGATGTGGTCCTCGAGTCCTGGGATCAAGTCCTACATCAGGATCCCTGCATGGGGCCTGCTTTTCCCTCTGCCTGTGTCTCTGCCTCTCTCCTTGTATCTCTCATGAATAAATAAATAAAAACTTAAAAAAAGAACTCATAAATAAAATAGTCATTTTCTTTTAATAGCAACCTATCTTCATTTGCCTATACAAGTTCCATCATGTTTCTTCACCCCTTTTACATTTTCACTGTCATAAATTATCCCTTTTTATGCTGTGTGTTATGAAATTATAGTAGCATTGGTTATTTATAATGCTTTTTTCTTTTAATCTTTATGCTATAATTGCTTAACATTCTACTCTAAAATTGAGTTGCAATTTCCTGATTCAATGTATTACTTTACTTACTCAAAGTTTAGTTTACTTTTGTGTTTTCATTTCAGTTGGAGGAGATCCTTTCAACATTTCTTTTGAGGCAGGACAAGTAGTGGTAAAGTGCCTCAGCTTTTGTTTTCTGAGAAAACCTTTATTTCTCCTTCATATCTAAAAGATAACTTTGCTGGATAGTATATTCTTGGTTGGCAATTTTTATCTTTCGATACTTTGACTGTCATGCCACTCTCTCTTAGCCTACAGCTTCGGCTGAGAAATCTGCTAAGAAATCATTGACTTTTGACAGCCTCATTATAAAGTATCTTGGAGAATGTCTTTTTGTATTGAGATAGTAGGGCAATTGATTAGCTTTGTGGACCTCCAGGTCTAGTTCTTTCCCCAGGTTTGGGAAATTATCAGCTATTATTTCATTGAATAATCTCTCTGTCCTCTTCTCCTAGCAAATACCAGATTTTCAGCTGCATATCATCAAAGAGTATATTTCTAAACCAGAAAAGAATATATTTTGTGACATTCTGGTTTGAACTGTAGTCTAGTATCCTGGTAAATTCAAGAACTTGTCACATATCTGTATCTGTATCTATATCTATCTCTCTATAATCTGTGTATATATTGTCTGGAATCGTATATGTCATCCTTCAGTTATCTAGGATCAACTTGATTTCACTGTGAAATTTGTACTGGAAGTATACTCTTTAGTGGACACAGTAATATTTGGAACTTTGAAATACAGAATTGGCAATACTTTTCCAAAGGCTCATGTGAGGAATTATCCTTAGAGAAGATTAGTTCTTTATAGGCCATGTCTCTACAGATAACTATCTAAATTGTAAGGAAATACCTAGTCAGAGAAATTTGTCTTTATAATTATCTACTTTAAAATGATAGCCACCCCTAGGGCAAATCTAGAGGGAATTTCAGTTGCACTTTCAATCATTTAATAATCAGATCTTTATGGTGTATCTATACTTTTATTGATAAAATGTATATTATACTCCTACAATTTTTAAAGCTCTTTAGAAGAACTAAGAATACACATGTATCTCAGATGTATCTTTGTCTCTTTATTTATTTGAAAAATCTTTACTATTTTTTTTCTTAGACTAGAAGGAAAATAATGGACACCTGGGTGGCTCAGTTGGCTAAGCATCTGGCTTTTGATTTTGGCTCAGGTTATGATCTCAGGGACATGAAAGCAAGTCCTGCATTGATTCTACACTGGGTGTGGAGCCTGCTTAGGATATCTCTCTCTTCCTCTGTCCTTCCCCCCACCACTTGTGTGTACTCTTGATCTTTAATATATATAAAAAGTAACAGTAACTCCATCACTGAATGCATTTTTAATTGTGATAAAATATAATTAATGTAAAATTTAGCCATTTTCGAATGTACTGTTCAGTAGTATTAAGTATATTCATGTTGTTATGCAAATACCACCAGAGCTCTTATAAAACTAAATTTCTATACCTATAAAACAATGATTCCCCATTCTTCTCACCTCTAGCCTCTGGAAACCACCATTCTACTTTTTCTTTATGAATTTGACTGCTCTAGGTGTCTCATAGAATTGGAATTATACAATATTTATCTTTTTCAACTGACTTATTTCATTTAGCACAAGGTCTTCAACATTTATCCATGTTTCAGCATGTGTCAGACCAAATGCAGTTTCTGCTAGTATTTTATTTCCTTCTAGTCATATTTATATACATTTTACACTTTCCATGTAAAGATTTTGCTTTTTGCTTTACTTACTTAACCAAGGAGGTATTTTCTTATGTTTAAAAATATCTTGGGAGGCATAAGAAGTTTTCTTTAAGCAAACAAAGTCTTAGAAGTATGATTTTAAATATAAGTGTATACATACTTTTATAATATAAGTTTGCTAATTCCTCTCTCCCCAATTCTCTGCTTGTTGGCATATTTATTTTGAATACAGATTCAATCAATGATTTTAAATAGGGGAGATAAATTTGTACATATGTTAGCATAAATAAGTTTTTGGCATATGTTTATTCTTTGACTCATTATTTTATTCAAAAATGACTTGTGAACATATGCTATGTGTCAGGCACTTGCAAGGTACACTAGATAAAATGCTAGGAAATAATATAAAATACAAAGCCCCTGCTTTCATTGAGATCAGTTTTATAGGGAAGACATAAATCAAATAGCTATTTGAACATATTAAAAGTACAGTTATGACAAGGACTAAAGGTAAAGGTAAATTAAGATATGAGTCTATAGTAGACTAATAGTAATCATAAAGATCATAAAAAGTTTCCCCAAAGGAGTGAAACTTGAGTAGATATTTAAAGAATGAATAGGAGTTAGTGAGATAGAAAGGATAAGAAAGAATATTTCAAGCAGAGGAAATGGCATGTGTAGACCTTTGGTGAAAGGAAGTAGATGAGTGAAAAGAAATGAAAGTAGATGTACATGCCAAGAGGGCAGAGCATGGGAAGACTGGAGAGTTAAGAATGGTCCAAACACACTGCAGGTTCTTAGGTCATGGAAAGCCATTGAAGTGTTTTAAGCAAAGGGTTTCAATTTTGAATTAATGCTGAAGGATGCTCACACTGTTGAAGGAAGATAATGGATTGGAGGGCAGCCACTATGAATGGAGAAAGTCTGATTAGAAAACGAATTTTGCAGTTCAAAATAGAAGTGATGGGCACCTCTACTGATGGTAGTATTAATAAACATGGAGAAAAGTGAATGGAGATAAAGATTTGTAACCTACACAACTGGATGGTGAGGGAGAGGGAGGTGCCAAGATTGATTCTTTGGATTCTGCATTGCATAAGTGGCTAGATGATGGTTTTGTTTGAGAGAACTTGGAGTAGATTAATGGGGAGGTACCTGGGGATGAAACTCAGCAAATATCATTCTATTTAAAATTTTCTCAGATGATTCTCATATACTGCCAGCATTTAAGAGCCATCAATTTCATATGACTATCCTAGACTAGGTTGAAAGTGATCAATTTCTCCTGAATTTAAGTTAATTTCAGCAACCACTCACCTAAACTCTCAATATCAGGGAATCAAAGTTTAAATGGAGATAGACTTAACTTGATTTGATAATTATTTCATTTCACGGAAAATGGCTTAGTCTGAACAAATATAGAGTAAGAAATTAAAACTGATCTTTAGGCCATCTTGTCATTTTTGTTTTAAATAAAAATTCTATAAATTCCTAAAAAAATTCTATAAATTCCTTCAAATTCTGGCAAAATTTGGGAGAAGAAATTTAAAAAGAAAATTCAATTCCTAAGTCATTTGAAATGTATTAGGAGGTGATTTTTTTAAATACTTAGAAATACTGGATTATAAAAGATATAAATTATATACTTCGTTTTCATTCACCACAAAATTATGTCTATATATCTATATCCATAGAGTTTGACTTATGAATGTGCATGTATAGTCATTTTTTATGATTGTACAACTATATACAATCCCATCATTCAGATTTACTGATGTCTAGTTAAAAATGACTGCAATAGTGGAAACTTCACATTCTTTTTACTTAAATTGACTACTTTAGAAAAAATACTGAAAGTTTCAATGGTAGTCATCTTGTTCCTTGAATTTAAGAAATGAAAAGCTCTTAAGAAAAAAAAGAAATGAAAATGAAAAACCTCAGCATGTTTATAACAAATGAGATGCTGACCACACATGTTCCACATGGTTCCTGTCATTTCACTGGAATAAAAATTTTATTACTGTTTATTACTGTTCACTTG
Organism: Canis aureus; assembly: GCF_053574225.1. NCBI lineage: Eukaryota > Metazoa > Chordata > Mammalia > Carnivora > Canidae > Canis > Canis aureus. The sequence goes on from NC_135621.1 coordinate 55,843,109, forward strand.
ATATTTTGATATTAACAGAGTTTCAATATATGTCAATATATTTCCAATTAATTCCAATATATGTTATTTAGAACACATTCCAATTTTTTTTTTCCCTGGAAGGAAATCAGAGACTTTGATTAAAAATTCTGTTGGGTGGTGATCCCTGTGTGGCTAAGTGGTTCAGCGCCTTCCTTTGACCCAGGGCCTGATCCTGGAGTCCTGGGATCGGGTCCCACATCGGGCTCCTGGCATGGGGCCTGCTTCTCCCTCTGCCTGTGTCTCTGCCTCTCTCTCTCTCTCTCTCTCTCTATTTCTTTGTCTATCATGAATAAATAAACAAAATCTTAAAAAAAATTCTGTTGATTTTTACCAGAAAAAGATTTCAGATCTGTAGCAATTTCCATGTCAAAGTGGCTCCAAGTGTTATTAGTTCCATTTGAAACTTACTCTTTAATAATAATGGTTTGTGGCAATTATTTAGAATTCAGATTACCAGATTTTATTCCACTTTAATATTTATTTATCTCACCTGAGTTTAAGGCATTAGTGGAATATTGCATGCAAATTGTGAAACATTTGTGAAGCACTGAATAGGTACATTGTCAAAAAGCATTAACTTGTAATAAACTGGGGGACATGATAGACAAAATGGATTAATAAAAGTCTTCAAATGAGTTGCATTATCTGTATCCAGACCAATGGGAGGCATAAAGGACAAACAAGTTTCTCTGCTAGAAGCAAAGACATTACCAAGGCAAGATACTTGTTAAAATCATTTGGATCATGTAAAATTCAGGGCATAAAGGAACCCATATAAAGTTACCACCTTGATTAATTTACATATGTTTCTCTAGGCATGATAAATACATGACAATTTTTGGGTTAATCCTTCAATATGTAGTCATATGGCATAATTTGTAGCTATTCAACCTAAATACTCTTCCTTTTTTAAAAAATGGATACTAAAATTGCAGTTTCCACTCATATTTCTACCACCCACTAATATTGTTGAACAACTTAAAAAGTGTGAAAAGATTGAGTGAGGGGGTGTCATGTTAAAAAAAAAAAGTCATGCAATACTCGTTTTCTTCTTTCATGCTTTTTGTAGAAATATATAACAGTGACTTTTTTAAGCCAGAAAATAATTTGTATAAAGCCGAGTCATCTCAAATTTTTAATTTAATTTGATGCCATATATGTGATTCAAAATGTGTAGTATACCTCAAAACCACATTCTGATTTGGGTATGGAACAGTATATATTAATGTGCATTTCTAACAAGTTGTCAGGTAAAGTTGATGCAGCTTTCAGATTTCCCTTTAAGAATTACAAACATATGTCATCAATAAACAAGGAATAGCCCATTTAATTTTACTTACTAGAACAAAGTTTACAATGATTTTATTTAAGAATGTGGCTAATTGGGATGCCTGGGTAGCTCAGCGGTTGAGTGTCTGTCTTCTGCTCACAGTGTGATCATGGGGTCCAGGATCGGGTCACACATCAGGCTCCTTGAGGGAAGCCTGCTTCTCCCTCTGCCTTTGTCTCTGCCTCTGTGTGTGTGTGTGTCTCTCATTAATAAATAAATAAAATCTTAAAAAAAAAGAATGTGGCTTATCTGAGGTCATAAAGTCTGGGTTTTAGTTTGGCTGTGAGAAACTGAACATACAAATGAAAATAAAACTCTGACAGTCTTTGCAGCAAGGAATTCAGAGAGCAAACCCATAATTTTGCAGTAACTAGCTCAGGAGGCAAAAGCACAGCCTCTGAAGTAATCAGCCCAGAATAGTTAGGACTTGGGTGATGACTGCCCACTTTCTTCTTTTTGACCCTACTTGCAACTAATGACCAGCAGGAAAACCCAAATATGCTTCCCACACCAATCACATAAGACCATTTGCTTCTAGTTAGCCTACCTTCAGGTTCCCCCATACTAGCAATGTCCACTCAGAGGATGCTTAAAGCCCTTCCTTTTCTTCAATAGAAAGTCTGCTAATTTCCTTTCTTGTTTTTGAGTCTGCCAAACCTGAGTGATGGCAGCTAATTTCCTTGATACAGCAAGACTTGAATAAATAACCTCTGTTTGTTTTCATTTGTGTGGTCCTTGTTTATTTCTAAAGTTCCACCAGTTACCAGCTGTTTGATCTTTGGTAACTTTAATTCTCTATGTCTCAGTTTCTTCATATCTAAAACTTAGTAATCATATTCATAAAGGAGTGCATTATACTCATTTTAAATTCTATTTGATTTGTCAGGTTCGTAGAACATCAGTAAAAACAATATTCCTTATTGTAATACATCTGTGTTTTTGTAAGTTTATGTTAAAAATATAAAATCTATGAGGAAACATAAAACCTACATGAGAAATTCTTCCTTGAAATCTGTGTCAGAACAACTAATAAACTTGTAAATACTCTTTTACAAAACAAAACTCACCAAACCAAAGTTGTTTCTATTTCTGAATATCTGCTGAAAACCTCAACACTATTACTATTTATGTATCTTTAAAGCAGATTTTTTCCTTTAAGTTATTTTGTCAGTGTCATTATTTGATAAGTTTCTCAAATAATTGAGACAAGCAAAGTAAAAATCAAGGCATTTATAGATATGCATATGCCTATATTTCTCTCTCTCTCTATATATATATATATATAGAGAGAATTTTAATTACACAAAAATGCATGTTAAAAGATAAATTTTACTTTAAAGAAATTTTAATTACACAAAAATATTTAAAGAATTTTAATTACACAAAAATGCATGTTTTTAAAAATAAATTTTACTGATAAGAGTAAAGCCTTCTTGGACTACCACCCTAAATTAAATCTCCATATTCTTTCCAGAGGTGATCACCTGTATTAGTTTGACGTATGCATTTCCTCCACATTTTTCATTAATTTACAAACATACCTGTATTGATGAGGTCTTTTCACTGACATAGCTCATTTGCTTTTCAGGAAAATGTATTTGTCTTGATATTTTGTTCCTTTCTAATCACTGTTTTCAATTAGCCTATTATTTACTGAGTTTTTTTTTTTAACTCAAGTTTATAAATTATCTAGATTTTAAATGGCCCAAGATTTGAATAGTCTAGTTAAGAAATATCACTGATCCAGATACTACTGTACTGCAGACAAGTTTTGGGCCAATCTGATTTTTTTTTCCAAATAACCAAAAATGATTTTTGCCCTGTTTGGACATGTTTAGAGAAATTGTTTGGAAGAAGAATGCCTGTCAGAGAAGGATAAGAGACCAGTGACTAACATTAGTACAAATTACCTTGAGTCAATCATTCAGCAAAATATGTATAAAAAAATGGCTAGCATTTATTAGTGCTTATTCCTTGCTTTCTAGGTACTGATTAATCTTTCTATCAATCTCATTTTATAGATGAGTCAACTGAGATCTAGAGAAATTTAGTGAACTCACAAGCTTACACAGCTGGTGAACAGCAGATGGAATGTTACACAAAATATCCACATTCAGAAACTAAACTTCTACATGCAACTGCTTCTCGAAGAAAATATTCTTTTCAAAATGAATACCAAGAAGAAAAATGAAAATCCATATATGAAACACTGAGAACAGCAGTGAGAATCTTCACCTTTGCCCCAGGAAACCACTATTCTTGTATGGCTGGGGAATATCACTCTTCTCAGTAGCTTTGCAATGGATTTTAGGTCATATTTCCATAGTTAACAGGACAGCAGTTTCGTCCTCCTTTCCCCTGACTCTGTAATATAGACTGGCAGCTGTAGAGTTTCAAAAAAGCATTCTTTTTAAATCTGACTCATAAAATACATGCTAATCTGCATGAAAATGAGCAGGACTGAATATGGAACACTCTTAGGCAAAAGATGGCAGGCATAACTGAAAAAGCCCTCTCAATGCAGTCTGAATTTAACATTTAATTTTCTTATTAGCTCCAGAAGGGCAGGCTGATTTTCCACAGGTGTAAGCAATATACATAATTAATGCTACACCTCAGGTCTCCTAAAAAGCTCAGTGGCCCGCATTAACTGTATACATGCTAGGCTGAAATTGGATCATCTCTGATATTCAGTTTTGATGTTGCAATTATGAATGATGTGATTCATATATGCATTTGAAAGATGTTATCATTTCCTTTTGCTTTTAAAAACAGCTTTAGAAAGTCAACATAGCGTTCTCTTGGGAAAAAAGAAAAAGCTCTCATTAATCCATGAACAGGAATCATGTAGACTGTTAAAGCTGAAGTGAATGTGAATAAAATTGGGCTGAATAATGACATTTAAAGTAAAACAGAAAGATCTACAATTTATTTGCCATTGCTGAGCACTGAATGCACAGTTAAATTGCAGTTATTTGGAACACAGGGCTTTTCAAAAACAATTGTTTGGCATCGAAACCATTTCCAGACTTGAATTATGTGCATCGAAGATATTTTCTAACTATTTTCTGTACAAAGAATGGATTCAGGCCACAATTGTTCAGGAGGCGAAAGGGCTCCTAACTGCCAAGTTCAATTTTGAACGTTGTGGTAAATAGAACAAAAGACCCAACTGGAATTCACCTGAGTTTTAGTGACCTTGCAGAAGAGTTCTTTACAGCTTTGAACATTGTATGATTTCTGTCTTCTTATTACTTTATCCTTTTTAAATTTTTTTTATTTTTTTAAATAAAATTATTTTTAAAAAATTTATTTATGAGAGAGAGAGACAGACAGACAGACAGACACAGGCAGAGGGAGAAGCAGGCTCCATGCAGGTAGCCTGACGTGGGACTCGATCCCGGGACTCTAGGATCTCCATATTATTTTATCAACCCTGACTTCTTCTGCAAACTGGTATGACAAAATTCAGTAGGAAAACACACACCTTGATTCCAGTAGGTTAGTCTGAAATCAGCAGAAACCCAAGTGGTTTACTTTCTGATTATCTTTAAGGAGAACTCTCTCCTTGTTAAAATAGGATTCTAAAAGGAGTCATAGTTATTGGCTAGGCCCATGGTGAAGTAAAACCTTGTAATTCCACTTATTCCTATAAACTATCTCTTTGCAGATAAGGATACACTGATGATATTACTGACCAGTCAGTTGGGAGTAGTTTTCTATTACAGGAAACAGATTAGTATTGTTCCAGCTAAATGTGAACAAGAGAAAATAATTACAAAATGGCTGATTGGGGCATGGTAAGTTCTGTGACTGCAAAATAGGAATTGAACCTTAGCTTTTTTTTTTTTTTTTTCTTCTGTGTCACTCTATCTAACTAAGCTAGTCAGTTACAAATAACCACTAAAATAACAAAGCTCATCTATCTAAGGCCTTTACTTCAATGTTATTCATATCATCTCATTTTTTTTACTTGTGATATTATATAGTATTAATCCTTTTATCAGAAATTCATTGCTTTATGGGTTCATTCAAAAATATTTATGAAGATTATTTTTGTGTACCAGTTGCTGTTCTGTATACTGGCAGTAAAGAAATAGGACAGTTACATGTGCTGAAAGGAAAAAGACAGAGAGTTTTATAGGAAATAGTGATGTAGACAAGACTTTTTTAGATTATTGTCAGTGAAGTGTAAATGTATAATGCAGTGGGGTGCCTGGGTAGCTCAGTCAGCTAAGTGTCTGCCTTCAGCTCAGGTCATGATCCTGGGGTCCTGGGATTAGCTCCACTTTGGACTCTCTTCTTAGTGGGGCATCTGCTTCTCTCTCTGACTGTCACTCCCCCTGCTTGTGCTCTCTCTCCCCCTCCCTCTCTGTCAAATAAATAAATAAAATCTTAAAAAATATATATAATGCAGCATTAAATGAGAGACCATGTAGTATAGCAGCCCAGCCTTCTGAATCAACTTTTCATATTCTGTTCCTGTAGATGATTAGCTCTGTAAATTTCAGCAAGTTGCTTCAGTTTTTTGGCATTGTTGGTAGGACCCTGAGCACCCAGAGTTGTGAATATTAAATGAGATAAATGGAAGCTGTCACCACCAGTGTAGTTGTTGTCATTATTATTATTTATTATAACTTTAAACACCCAATCTACTATCAAAGAGACTGCAATTTAATAACGTAAACATTTAGTCAACAAATTAGTCTTGAATACAATGCCCGTAATGTGGAAAATAAGCAATCAAGTGGAAGAGTTCAAAGCGCTCAAAGTTAGGGTAAAAGATATAGTCTGATCAGAGACAATAATAATAAAAAACAATTCTCATTGTGTTTACACAGAGCCAGTAAAAGCCTTTCACAGGGGACTATGAAGTGATTTCAAACCCATAAGGTTGTCAGACATACTTTTCCTCGCAAAAGGAAGAAGAATACTCAAGACAAAAGCTGCCATTCCGTAGCAATATCTAGGCTTCATATTTCATCCGCAGCCCATTTGTTTTCTTAAGTAGAAAGGCAGGGAACTGCAACTTTCAGGCAAGTGATCCTGGCCAGAAATTTAACCATGTGATTATCCTAGTGTATGAGGTCTGTGATTATGTGGCATTACTCTTCTTCCTCATTACTGTAAACCCCAATCCTGTCTGATTTGGAGCTTTATCAATAAGTCCCACCAGCAGCAAAAGCCTAACAAATATCTTCTTCCTGAATTCACTCAGCTTTCATTTTGGTATTTAGCTATGTACTGGAAGATATGTGTGTTCCATGGGAATGTGTTCTGTTATTCCACTCACATAGAATGTTACCTTTGAGTCATCTCTGTCTTTCAGAGTGTATGACTAAGAGCTGAGTACCTAGAATGATCCAAATATATTTTATTGAATGGATTTTATGAATCATTGTTAATTTCTTTATAACACATGCACTATCTTAATACCATCTAAGTTTTCTGAATTAATATTATACCCATAATTTTTCAGTTAAGAAGAGAGCCTGCTGTAGAAAACTCAGTTTTGTTTCATTTCATTTTGAGTTCTTTCTTTGCCTCTATAAGAGTTCCAAACATAATTAATTTATGAGCACTAGGCTTGGGGTTTGATTATTTTAAAGCAAATCAGCAATATGTCTGCACTGAAACCACAGCTGCTGTAGCTATGCATTTGCATCTGGACTCGTTGTCTCATCCAAACCAAATTTGCTGCACCATCAGGCTCATTTGAAATCTCAGTTCTGTGGGTGTTGGTTCTCAGATTCAAGTCACTTGAATAATCTAAGCATTACCAAAAGAGAGAGAGAGAGAGAGAGAGTGAGACAGAGATTGAGAAAGAGACAAAACTCCTTTACATGCTTCCATGTAGCCCAGAATAAGGTAAACACATAATTAAATGTTATTCTATGAGAAGTTTAAGTATGTTTTTGTTCATTTCTTTAAGTTAAAATTGCCAAGGTGATTATCTTTCCCATGCTGATTATTGCTACGATACTGTTTCAGAGAGCCGCAGGCTTAAATTGGTTTATTTTGCATGGGTACTCTATTTTTATATTTATATTCAACAATGAGTTAAACATAAAATTGTATTTTCACATTATGAACATTCAGTACACTAACAGATGTTCTTAAGATTTGAAGTAAAGAGATATAAAGAAAAGGTACACACAAATACACACACACTCACAATTCATATTCTCCTAGTATAATAGTGGATCAAATGAAATAAATTGTAATTTCCCCTAAGAAAGCCCCGAGTCATCGTAAGTTTCTTCAGCTGAACACAGTATTCCCTGATGTTATGTCTAGCAAAGAGTAAAGTAGGACTGTTCTCAACCAAAAATCAGTATTATTGTCTTCATTTGTGCATAACATATATTAAAGGAAATATTAACATGTGAAAATAATATTGGTGAACTGGAGCACATCTAAAGGAGACCAAACAGGGCAAGCAGCTGATGGAAAGAAGTGAGACCTGAGCATTGTTTTCCAAGAAAAGAGAAACTCTGTAGGGACATGATATGATAACTAACTTCATATATTTGAAGGTTGTTGCATGAAAAGAGTAATTTATCTGATTTTATCTGAACAGTGAAGAAAAATCTAAAATAAACAAGTGTTAGAATACACCAAACAGAATAAAAATAATAAATGTCTTTGTAAACAATTGGAGCTGAATGATAATACAATGTATGAAAGACATGAATTTCTTGACTGGTGACATTCAAATTTGGACTTTAGAAAATGTTATGGAGTATATCCAAACACCCTAGCTGGGAGTTGACCAACCTGTTTCCTAATGTTATCTCATGTGGCCTTGGATTTGCTTATTTAGAATGGAGTCATTTACCCTTTTTGGTGATATCCCCAAATATTGTACTCATCTACAGCATTATTAATATTTTAACCAAAATATATTTAATTACCGATTACTCCATTTGATCCAGAATAGAACAAGTTTACATCTATTCTTCCAGCATAATTATTAATAGTGCCCATCTTCACTTTAAATATTGTTGTATTTTGAACCAAAAAAATCACATTGTTACACTAATTATATTGGCCATTCTTACAAAGGGTTTAAAACACCAGAATTTAAGAAATAGAATATATACTTCTTTTAAATCATCTAATATCTATTACATTAATAAACTATGGCTATATTTTTAATACAATAAAGTAATCAATAATGCCATTAATATAAAAATAACATACCATAAAGTTTCATAGGGCTTTTAAGGGAATTTATGATGTTGAAATTAATTATTTTAAAATCTCAAGATATAATTTATTTCTTTAAAAATTTAACATATATAAACTTCTCTAGAAAACGCCCAGGGAAAGAGAAAGAAAATAGGTAATATTTTCCTTCTAAAATGAACAAAATTGGAAAATACTTCAGGGGAATGCCCTGTAAAATATTCTCTCTAGAAATAGCTTTTGGATGAATGTATAGAGAAACGGACACTTTTTTGTCCAAGAGTTTCCATTTTTATCATGCTGCTTCAGGGTTTAAGATTTATTTAGTCTCTACACCAGATGTACTTACAAACAGCTGACTAAACAATATTCACTTCTACTCTAACATCTTCTTTCATTTCCCTATGGTATAATTTTAGCATTAATAATGTACAAGAAATTTGAGATTTGATTTAGAAAGCATGGCTCACTAAATGTCAATGGCAAAACAAACCATGGGATCACTTGATGATATTAAAAGTGGAGTTAGCTTAATTGAATAAAATTTAGGAAGATATTTTTAAACTAATAGTAAAAACGATTGTATTCTGCACAAGATTTCTGATACCATAATATTAAGTAGTTGGTGTTTCATTTATATGATATCTGATGCATACCCCATCAAGACATTATATCCCTCCTTATGAAAAATTATAATAGAGTAATGAAGAACAAGAAGACCTATCATCTTTAAAAGGTCTTTATGGAATAATCATATAAATTCTACTCATTCTTTGATTTAGTTATTCAACAATATTTACTATTTGTCTTCCACATGCCTGGAAGTGTTCTAAATAAATAGCTGAATATCCTGTGCCATGAAATATTGTAAGAAATTTACATACATTAACTCTTCCAATCCATACAACAATGGTGGAGAGGAAATGCCAAGCTGGGATTTGACTTGGGTAGTGTGGGTCTAAACTCTAAACTGTTAATTTCTTTTTCATAGTTACAGTTTTACAGAGTTGAGCATGATTTTGAGTACTTGCTTAGCTTCTTTTCAAATTTCATATATGTCTATATCACTTCTTCAAATATTTTATTTTCTTCAGGAAAGGCTGTAGCTAAGTTTGCTTTGCATTTATATTGTTTATTGCTAGTTTCTTTGTATAACCTAAGAGTATTTGGTTATATTCATAGTGAAAAAATAGAAATGCTATATCAAAGTGTTTATAGATTAGTATAATGCGAAATATTCTGTCAGTACACAATATATAAGGAGAGAATCTCTATCGAGGAAAAGAAAAAATTCCAAGAATTAAAATGACGGAGCAAAAAAAGTATTCGAAATGTAAGTATTATAATGAGCTGCATAAATAAAATATCAGTATGTACCTACCATGTAATACTGTTTCACCATATCCAATAGTAATCAAATTTTGCCTAATAATCATATCTAATATGTAATCAAAATTACATCTAATTATGATTACATTACTTGGAAAGTGAGATTATGATGAAATGAACTTTAAAAAGAGAATACAGTTGTCACGTTGAACCTATTGTGTTGAGGATTATTATCTGCATATGGCATTACTGATAGAGCCCTAAATAAAAATGTGATCAGTTCAGCACACAAAGAAAGAACATATCACATTCTGAGATATTCATTAGTGAAGCCCTGATTGAGATGAATGAAGCTGGCAGAGTAGTTATAGATAGCAAAGTATAACTGCACAAATGAAATAGAAAATATTACATTCTATAACAGTAACCCCATTTCAGGAGGGACAGAGACAAAGGCAAATGAATAGGGCAGTAAGAACACATAAAACTACAATATATGAGGATTGGTTAAAACAACAAAATACCCAGAGGTCATGTCATGATATCTATATTCAAATATTGACTATATATACATATATACATACACATACATGATATTAAATACAATATGGAATTTTATACCATTAAAACATTCTTAACTTTTAAATTTCTTGAAGTTGTTATTGGTTGCTCCAAAATAAGGAATATTTCCAATCTTAAAAATATTTAACTTTAGTCATCACTTGGTTGGCTATGAAGAAGACTGAAGCATTACATGAGCAGATGAACCACAGGACCCACATGATTCATTTTACCAATAAATTCCATGGAGGTTGAGTCACTGAAAATGGAGGAGGTCTTGTAGGGCCTAGATCGAATGAGACAAAGAAGACTAAGTCCTTATTTTAAAAAGAGCAAATAAAAAGCCAACCAAACAAAAATTCTCTGTTTAAAGGCATAAATGGAGAAAAGAAACACATTAAAGAGATGAGGAATACATAAACACATAGAGGCAAATTCAGGAAAATGGAGCTCACCAGAAGTCAAGGAACCAGAGAATTTTTAAAAGGAAATCATCAAAAGCCTCAATTCTGGAACAAGATTATTTATTTATGTTTTCATTCAGCAGACTTAAACTAGTACTGTGTGCAAGGAATTGTGAAGTATTGGAGATTTAGAGTCAAACAAGAGATATAAGGCCTACTGCCTTTAGCTTTCATTTTAGCAAAGGTGGTATATAACTAATTTTACAATGAATTGTTTAACTATAATAGCAACATATGATACAATGTAGAAAATGAGGTTGTTAGGGAAAAAATGCAAAGCTTTATGAAATAGTGGAGGGTTATCTAACCCAATCTGGCTTATCCTCATTTTTTTAAAAGATTTTATTTATTTATTCATGAGAGACACACACACAGAGAGAGAGAGAGAGAGAGAGAGAGAGAGAGGCAGAGACACAGGCAGAGGGAGAAGCAGGCTCCATGCAGGGAGCCCGATGTGGAACTCGATCCCAGGTCTCCAGGATCAGGCCCTGGGCTGACAGCGGTGCTTGGGCTGCCCTGGCTTATCCTTTAAGACTTTGAACATGTGACAATAAGTGGTTTAGAGATATGAGAGGGAACTAATTTTGACAAAATATACTGGAAGGGGCATCATTAAAGGAACCTAAAAGAGCCAGTGTGACTAGAATGCAAGGAACAGGAGGAAGAGTGGCTTGAAATAAGCTGGTAAGATTTGGAATTTCAGTTTTACTTTCATGAAAATTCATATTTAAATAGGGGAGTGAAGGAACCAATCTGTATTTATAACAATCACTCTAGATGCAGTTTGGGGAATACTAGAAGTAGGAGGTAAGGGGGAGAAAAGGTGGATATAGAAAGATCAGTTACGATGTAACTGCAGTACTCCAAGCAAGAGACTGTGGCAATATGGCCAAGAAAATTAGTAGTGAAAATGGAGTAGATGTATAGCTTTGGGAGGGATACAATCTTTCAATTGGAAAGAAAGAAAATAGAAAAAAAAAAGAAAATAGATAAGAAGAAATTATCTAATGCTGGAAAGAATAGTGGTAAGTCTAGAAATAAGGCTTCTGGAGAGGCAGAGGGAGATAGCACACAGACTTAAAAATTTACATGCAAGAACAGTGAGTGGGTGGATGACTTGATGTTTTATATAAGAATTGTCCACTTTACAAAATGACCCACAGTATGTTTCTCTTTTCTGGAAACTGCTCTTTTATCATGCTCAAAAAAGGACAGAGTTTACAAACATTCCATTTGTGCCACATGACGGCAAAGTGAGGCATACCACCGATTTATTCTTTGTTCCTGGACTGGGTCACTGGAGGTTTGGAGGGCACTGTACAACCTACTGAAATCCTAGAAGCATTTATTATAATACCTGAATTATCACTGTAGGGCTCCAACTCAAATGCTGACCTGGAGTTGCTCTGGCTTTTGAGTCACAACTCAATTATACCATATTAAATGATATGTTTGTAGAACCAGTGCTTAGAAAAGGAAATTGAAAGAGGCTAGTGCAGAGAGGGAGGGTGGAGAGTGCTTGATGAGAAAAATATAAATGACAGGGATAATAACATATAAAGGCATCATCAGTTGTACAAACCACAATTTCAGGGGATTTTTCAGTGATCAAGTCTAACAGGGAAAGTTTAAAGGGAAATATCAAAAGCTTGCTTCACCTCTGGAAGTTGAAACTGACCATATTATTAGGGAATAAAATAGATGAAGAAGACAAAATATAAAGGAGTTGGGCTTTTAAATAGCACTTCAAATTATGTATTTACTTATCTTAGAAAAAAGGCAGGATTTCACCTGAAATAAAAAGCAGATTATTTTACCTTTTTAGGACTACACACGCCACTCTGAGAGATTTAACTGTATACCCTGGTTCAGAGTTTTGTCTACATAATTCCAAGCATCAGCTACTCATCTTTTTGCCTTTGGAGAAAGATTTTTAAAAAATATTTTATTTATTTATTCATGAGAGACACAAAGAGAGGCAGAGACATAGGCAGAGAGAGAGGCAGGCTCCATGCAGGAAGCCTGATGTGAGGATCTATCCCAAGTCTCCAAGATCACGTCCTGGGCGTGAAGGCAGGAACTAAACTGAGCCATCCAGGGATCCCCCTGGAGAAAGATTTTTGATGGGGATATTTAACCATGGTATTAGAGCTTTGAATAAATAGCTACAAAACAGCTCAAAAAGGAAAAAGAAAAAATAAAGATTATATTGATAACATCAAGCTAAAGAACTTGAACTGACAGGCAGTCTCAAACTTTTTTGACATTACCTATAATTCAAGGATGATGATGTCTAACTACAAATTTATAAAGACTGCCAGAGATTAAAAAAACAAAACTAAGCATAATGTATTAAAAAATTGCCAATCCCATGAGGAAAAATAGTACTGTGAAAAAATGGGAGATTTGAGCTCAAAAGAATCTTTTCTTTAATATCTATTTTTGTGACATTATTGAATTTAGTTTCCAAAGTACAGATTTTCTCTCCTATTTATCTCTGATTTATCCACTTTCCTTCCTGCCAAACCAGTCCAAATCAACATCATCTCTCACTAGACCACTGTATGGTGCTCCCTTATTTCTTCCCTATGAGAAAAGATCCAGGTATTGTAGAGCCTGACACTATACAATTAAGAGCAGATCTTTAAGAATACAACATACAAAATTATGAAATGAAAATACTTATTTATAATGGGACATGATGTACACAACACTCACAAATTTTAACACTGACAAATACCACAAAATCTATTTTTATTTTAATCAATGAAACACCTGATATATCTTTACTTTCCCTCTCTTCATTTGACAAAAATTTGGTAATAATTTTCCATAAAGAGGACAAAAGGATCATTTAGTCTTCCCTCAGTAATGGTGTAGAAAAATGTGGGTTTTTTGTTTGATTTTTACTATTGATAGTTTTGATACATTAAACATATTTTACAACCAAATATACAGGTATTTAAATACCATAACTCCAGGTCCTTCAAACACAAGAATGTTGATACGTTTTACCACAAGTACCATAAAAAAAAAAAAAAAAAAAACACTTGCAAACACACACATAGCACTTAAAATTGTATATGTTGCATTATCAGGAATATTCCTCCCAGGACAGAGATGTTTTTTAACTAGAATCTATAAAAAGAATAAAATTTCACTTATAACTTTAAATATATCATGATTGGAAGATTTTTCTATGGATTAGCTTTAAACATTACAGACATTGAATCTTCTCTCCTATCTATGTAAGTCTGCAGGTAGGTACCAAAGGGCATATTTACATCACAACAGGACCTATGACCTTGCACCTTTTCTTCAAGATGCAGATGAGTTGGCACAGTGAATGTTATAAGAAGTTATATCTGCTTTGGATTGGTAGAAACAGGCTAACTTTATTTGGTAATGATGACAAATCACATACATATATTCCACTAAACCCAAGTCAACTGCACCCACATTATAAACTTCCATTAGCTGGATCCCCAAAATGCCTACAGCCACTTCAATATCACTAAAGATAAGGCAAAGTGGAAAGTCAGATCGGAAATAGAGGAGGTCTTCATCAGTTACAGTTAGGATGGTTTATTACAGCTAATGTAAAAAGGAAAATGTAACCATGTGATCACATTTCTGGAAAGCTAGGATCCTTCTAGTGCCCATGCAGGAAACTCAGCAAGTGAGGGGCCCTCAAGCCTAGTCTCCCTAGCTTTATGGTAAATCTTCCTCTACTTCTTTGTGTCTTTACAGGTGTATAATGAGTCTTTGAGGCTGAGCAAATTCTTTCTTGTAAAAATTGTATGGTGCTTTCCAGGGCTCTTATCATCCTTGACCCTCTTGAAATGAAATATCAACAATACCCCTTCCCAATCACTTACCATCAAAAGATGTCCTCTTCCTTTTCCAAATGCAGCCTGGAGGAGGAGAAAGTATCATCCCTAGGATGAAAATCATCTTTTTAACAATATTTCAATAGCTTGAGTAGTTTTTAAGAACTTAGTACATTATTTGGAGCATACATTTTTAGTATTAGAAAAAAGAGAAACATATATAAAATCAAGAAAGTTAAATAAAATCTCTATAATGCTAAATTTGAATTGGAAATGCCAATATCAAATATGCATATATATTAGTAGCAATATCACTGAAAAGGCCTAGAAGCACTGATAATACAAGAGCAGTGAACCCACTTAGGACTAGCTGCAAAGACTAGTGTTTCTTGGAGGAATGACAGATTCCTAGTTTAGGCCCTTGTTATTCCAGAAATCCAGTGAGCTATGCGAGACTAAATGAGGGCCATGCCAAAAAAACACAAGAGCCAAATTTAAGGAGCTTCCTATTGGCCAAAGATGGGACAATTTGAATATTAAACAAGAATAATTTTTGCCATTGATTTTGACATACTGAATATATAAAATCACATATGTTCATAATGATATTAAAAAAGGTCAGGGATTGAGGGAAAAAGACAAAGCATATCATCAAAAGCCCTAATTCAAGCAAACAAACTACAAAACACCATTTCTTTCTTTAAAAAAAAAAAAATAGGGGATCCCTGGGTGGCTCAGCGGTTCAGTGCCTGCTTTTGCCCAGGGCGTGATCCTGAAGTCCTGGGATCGAGTCCTGCATTGGGCTCCCTGCGTGGAGCCTGCTTCTCCCTCTGCCTGTGTCTCTGCCTCTCTCTCTCTCTCTCTCTCTCTGTGTCTCCAATGCATAAATAAAGAAAATCTTAAAAAAATAAAAATAACTAGAAGAAATAAAAAATATTTTTTATTTATTTATTTATTTATTTATTTATTTATTTATTTATTTGAGAGATTAAAGAGAGTGAGCAAGCAAGAGAGACACGAGTCAGAGGAGAGGTAGAGGGAGAAGCAGATTCCCTACCGAGCAGGGGAGCCCAATGTGGGGCTTGATCATGGAACTCCAGGTTCATGACCTGAGCCGACGCAGGCACTTAACCGAGCCACCAGGGCACCCCATATGGCACTGTTTCAAGATACCTGGGAAAAGCTGAAAAAAGATTTGGTCTATAGGATTAAACATGGGTGTCATGTCACCCACTTTCTTTTAGGCCCTTCTTTTTACTGCCCCTTTATAAGGCCTGACCAGACACATTACCTTTTACCTTCCTAAGTCATCTTAAGCCAATCTCCTTTTTGTGCCTGTTTCAGCCACAGTAAATTTTTCAAGGTCCTATAAACTGATAAGACCATTCTTGCTTCACAGCCTCCACCAAGGCCATTCTCTTTTCTTTATCAATGGCCACACATGACACCAAACTCAGCCACAAGGTTACAGCAAGATCTTCTTTCCCATAGTTATTGGCTATCATGTCTCATATAGCACACTTTGACTTTCTAGAATGTACTCCACATCATAGTTATACATATTTTTTCATTTATTTGTAAGAATCTGACATAACCACTAGAATAAAAGAACTCATAGATAGTGTGCTATGTCTCTTTTGTTGTCTGTCATATGGTCAGTCCCTAGGACAATGTCTGGCACATAGAAGGTAAGGTGCCCATTAAATATTTTCTGAGTGAAGAAACAAAATGCAATTATAAATTAAATACTTATAAAACATACTTAGAAGTAATATAGGAGCACCTGGGTGGCTCAGTCAGTTGAGCATCTGCCTTTGGCTCAGGTTATGATCCCAGGGTCCTGGAATGGAGCCCCATGTCCAGTTCCTTGTTCTTGGGAGCCTGTTCCTTCTTCTCCCCCTGCCCCGCCCCTGCTCATTTTCTCTCATAAATAAATAAATAAATAAATAAATAAATAAATAAATAAATAAATAAATATCTTTTTCAAAAAAGTAATATATAAGACCTGTGATTGATACAAAACACTTCTGGAGATTAATTATTCATTGCACCTCTTGCACTTCACTAGATATTATGTTGGCATCACAAAAAGCAGGCAGGTCTGATAGTATGTGGACATGTCTTTCTAAATCTGATTATTGTCTAAGTTTTAACATAAGGCTTCAATAATAAATCTTAAATTTTTTTTTTGGCCATACAACATATGATATTCACTCTTGAACTCATACAAATTTCTTCCCTTCCCTGCTTCTTTACACACTGAACACCAACATCAAATTATATGACAAAAGTTTTCTTCCAAATGTATATATTTTGACTTGCCAGAAATTTAAATAAGTGGAAATGAAAGAAGCTTCTTTGCTTCAGTAAGGAATGGACTGAAGACTCCCACAAACACTCTTTATTTTCCTTTCATTAAATAGGTGTTTGTGAATGCAGCTTCAGCTGAGGCAAAGAATCATTCATTGTTTCGCAAAACTAGGGCTGACTTGGCAAAGATTTTTGTTATGGGCAATGGGAAGATGCTAATTGATCTGTTTTTGAAAAATCGGATTTAGAATGTTTTTTCCAAAACTTGCCATGAGGGGAAAAAATATAGACAACCCAAATACCATCTCATAAAAAGAAAATTAAGAGTCAAAGAAGGGAGGTAAAAATGGGAGAGGAATCCTGTCCTATAAATAGTTGTCTGAAATTTTTTAAAACTATATGATTATCATAAGAAGGAGCAATTGCAAAGGTACTAAAGCAATCTTTACAAAGACACACTCATCTTAGTTTCTTAGACAAAGGCAAACAAACATCTGAAGAAGTTCCATAGAGTATGAGGTAAATAATTAATGAATTTCAATGAGACTTATTTGTCTTCACAGTTCAAATGATCTAATTAGAACTTCTAAACAGTTCAACTTCCTGGAAATAATTATATTTTCTTTTTATTGTTATGAAAATATGGTTTAAAAGTCCAAAGTTGAGCACCATTACCTTTATGATATATTTATTCTTGTATCTGACAATGAATTCACTTTTTTTTTTTTTTCCTAGAGGTATGGTTGTTTAATTTTCCTAAAATGAAATTTACCTCTTTTAAACATATAGTTCACTGAATTTTAACAAATGTACACAGTCATGTAACCACCACCACAATGAAGATACAGAACAGTTTCACTATTCTAAGAAGCGTCCTCTTGACCATAGGTAACAAATGTCTTCTCATTACCCTAGCCCCAGGCAACCATTAATTTGTTTCCTGTCATAAAAAAATGTTATTTCTATAATTTCCTAAAACTAGAATTATATACTTTATAATAACGTGGGTCTTTTTTACTTATTTCACTTAGTGCAATGTTTTTGGTATTCATCCATTTTGTAGCATATATCAAGAATTTATTCTTAAATTTATACACACACACAAGGAATTCATCATAAAATAATTTATCTATTCAAGAATTGACATGTGGCTATTTCCAACCTGGACTGATTATGAATAATGATTGCTCCTAAAAACAATCATCAAAATGCCTATGTGTGGACAAGTGGACATAAGCTTTCTTTTCTTTTGGTATTTTCTAGGAGTGAATACCTGGGTTATATTTTAAGTATATTTAACTTTGTAATACAGGTCTCTTTCTCCAAAATGGCTTTATTATTTTGCATTCACACCAGTAATGCTGAAAATGAGCTAGGAAATATCCCTTCTTTTTGTTTTCTGAAAGAGATTTTATAGAATTGGCATTATTTCTTAAATGTTTGGTAGAATTTACTGATGAAATAATTTATACTTAGAGTTTTCTTTATTTGATGGGGGGGCTAGGGTTAACTACACTTTCAATTACTCATATATATATCTATGTGTGTGTATATATATATAAATAGATTATATATGGATACTATGCACGATATATAAGTATTTCTCTTGGCATAGTTGTGTGTGTGTATTCTCACTAGTAATATATGATTCTCTCGCATCATTCAAGTATTCTATTTCTTCTTTAGTGACTTGTTAGTAGTTCATGTCTGAATTTACAGGTGTAGAATTATTCATAGTATTGTCTCACTATCCTATTAATATCTGTAATTTCAGTTGTGATGTCCACTTTTTTTTTTTTTTTGGTCTTGGTTTAGTTATTTGTTTCTTTGCCCTCCCTCTCATTATCCCCTTGATGTGTCTGTCAGAAAGTTTATCATTTTTTAAGAAAATTACTTTTGATTGAAGAAATATTTTTTGTTGTGGTTTTAAATTTTATTAATTTCTGCTCTAATCTTTATTATGTACTTTTTCTACTTCTTTTCAGATGCTTCCTTTTGCTTCTTTAGTTCCCAAGTGGCAACTTTGTTTATTGACTTTAGATCTTTTCCTTTTTTCTATTAGAAGCCTTTTCCTTTTTTCTTTTTTTTTTTTCTTTTCCTTTTTTCTATTAGAAGCCTTTTTCTATTAGAAACCTTTTCTATTATATGACTTATAATTTGCACTTAGGAAGAACATGTATTATGATTAATGACTGGAATTCAATAATCTGTAAATCAGGTCAAGTTGATTGAATGTTTTTTTTTTTCCCCCAGATAACCTGTATTCCATTTTTCTGTGTACTTTTTCTGTCAGTTAATGAAAGATTGGTGGTGGTGATTTCTTCTAATAATAATTGTGGATTCGTCTATTTCACCTTTCAGATAAATTGGTTTTTTAAAAATGCATTTTTAAGCTCTATTGTTGAATCTTTACACATTTAGGATTTTTATATCTTCTTGGAAAACTGTTCTCTTTATCATTATGTACTATCTCTGTTTATCCCTGATAATCCTCCTTATTCTGAAATCCACTCTATCTGATATTAATACAGCTAACCCATTTTTCTTTTGGTGTGTCTACATGACATATCTTTTCTAATTCTTTTGCTTTTTTAAAAAAAAATCTTTCTTTCAGAATGATTTGATACCTACATAGAGTTGCAAACATAATGTAGATAATTTCTGTATCTCTCTCACCCAATCCCACTGATGCTAACATTTGATATTATCATGGTTCACTTTTCAAAACTTAGACACTAAGAATTGTTACTTTTCTAGTAATGTTCTTTCTCTGTCCCAGGTTTCAATCCAGGATACCACATTTATATAGTCACCACGTTTCCTCAGTCTCTCCTGGTCTGGGATGGTTTTATACACTTTTAATTCCACTGTAATTGAAATATTTGTAGAATGTTTCCTGATTTGGATTTGTCTAATGTTTTCTTCTTTACTAGATTGGTATAATAGGTTTTAAGGAAGAAAACTGCAGAGATGAAGTGTCCTTCTCATCCTATCATATCAGGGAGTACATATAAACATACCACTAGTGATGATCATCTTGATCACTTGGATAAAGCAATGTTTGGTAGGTTTCTCTACTATAAAGTTACTACTTTTCCACTTTCTATATTCTGTTCTTTGCAAGTAAGTCACTAAATCCAGCCTACACTCCCAAGTTGGGACAGGGTGCATTAAACTTCACATCCTGTAGGTGGAGCACCCATGTATATTATCTGAAATTCTGTGAGAAGGTTTGCCCCTCTTTTCCATTCAGTCATTCATTTATTTAATCATTTATTCGTATAAGTATGAATATTTATTTTATGCTTTGTGTTTTAATCCAATAGTACATTTTTTAAACATTTTTCTTAAACTGTTACGGCTTCGGCTACTGGGACCTCCTTCAGGTCTATTTCAATCTCTGTACACATGTCCTCATTATTTTGTTTTTAAAGCATCTTTTTACTTTAGCTTTTCTGTACCTTTATATTTAAAGTGGGTTTATTGCAGATAGCATATAGTTGCAACTTGATTTTTATATCCAATTTGATGATCTTTATCTTTTAACTGATATGTTTAGATGATTCACATTTAAAGTGATTACTGATACATCAGTATGGTTGCATTAAAATGTAACATTTTTAGCTTTTTTTCTATTTGAACCATTTGTTTTCTGTTTCTTGTTTTCTTTTTTTGTCTTTCCTTGGTCTAATTGAGCATTTTTATGCTTATATTCTCCCCTTTCCCCTACACTCATGCATATAATCACACACACACACGTGTGTGTGTGTGTGTGTGTGTGTGTGTGTATAATTTGTGTTGTTCTGCTATCATTGATTCCTTGGCTCTTTTGAGTCTTATGCTTGAGAAAGGCATTCTTCATTTCTGTTACTGTGGTTTTGATTTCTAGTATTGCCATTTGATTCTTTCTTATAGTCTTCAATTTTTTTTTTGCTACAGTTATCTTTATTTATGTTATCTACCTTTTTCATAAGGACCCCTCACTTAATAATCATAGTTATTTTAAAGATTTTATTTACTTAGTTACTTTAGAGAGAGAGAGAGCACACATGTTGAGGAGGGACAGAGAGAGAGGGAGACAGGGAATCTCAAGAAGACCCTATGCTGAGCACAAAGCCCGATGACGGGCTCAATCTCACAACCCTGAGTCTATGACCTGAGCTGAAATCAAAAGTTGGATGCTTAACCAATTGAGCCACCCAGGCACCCCAAAAATCATAGTGATTTTAATTTTCTTAATAGTTACAACATTCTAGTCATATGTGAGTCTAGTTATACAAATGTCTTTACCTTTTAAGACTGTGTTTTCTCTTGTCTTTTTGTGTGCTTTGTAATTATTTCTTGAAAGCTAAATACGCTGTATTGGGCCATAGATACTGAGGTCAGTTCTTTTATGCTTGGAGACGAACATACCTTTACTTCTGAAAGGTTTTGGTATGGGAGGTTTTGTTATTACAGTCAGCAGTTGGACTGGGTATAAAAGACTTCAGTTGCTATGGTCACCCCATTCCATCACAGGTTTTAATTATCTCTAGTGATATTTTGTGCTTATCGGGAGGGCTGTATTATACTGTTATTTTTATTAAACATGAGCTAGCATGGAGGTGGGAAACATAGCAGAGAAGGGCATTTTCTAATGTTCTGAAACCTCAGAGAAGCACTATGAAGTTTGATATTGGGATAATGAACTTTTTTTTAATCTTCACAAAAATGATAGTCAATTTTGTTAAATAATGATAACATCTTAGCTAGAAAACAAGTGTAATAAGAAGGACTGATGGAAAGATTTAATAAGGATTTTCCAAAACTACCTCGGAAAATTAATATATTAATCTCTGTATTGTGTCCTGAAAACACAATATGAAAGTTATTTTGTCAGAATTATCTTTCATAGGTTACAAGTACCATTACCATGTAAAGTCTTTCTACTCTCTATATATACATAAATTAATAAATTACTTATTTATAACTAGTGGTCTCCCTGGGGACAGGAGCAGGGAGGATAGAAGGGTTCTATCTCTGAATCCTTCTTTTCCCTCTACTACCTTCCTAAGTCTCTAATAATTTTAATTTGGCCAACTTTGATCAATACTCAATACTCATGTTAATTGATCATCTGAGTTAGACATGATAGATCGCATGTTCTTCACAAACAACTGCCTCACCTCACTAGCCACTTTATACATTCTCTTTGCTAGCTGCCTTTAAAGAAATCTCAACATCTAAAAGTTGAAATGTCCCCTGGTTCAATCCTTAACTACTTTCTAAAAGTAGTCCCATGATAAAAATCTTAGTCTTTAAACGTTACACGTAAGTATAGTTCTTAAATGCTAATGATTCCCAAATTCATATCTACAAACTGAATCCCTGCCCTGAATGCCACTCTTGACCTCCAGTTCCCCATTTGATATCTCCATTTAAATGTCTAATATACATCTCAGAACCAATACATTGAGAAACAAATGCTCTTCTTGTGCAGCCTGCTTTCTCTTAGTTTTTCTCTTAGGTAGATTAAAATCTATAATACCTTCTTTTGTCCCTTCTTCTCTCATACACATCCAGTTTAAATCCCTTAGTACAATCCTCAATACATATATACAATATGCTCTCTTCTTTTTACTCCACGTCAACACCATCCTTTTGCTGAATGATTGTAACAACCTCTTAAACACTTTCTTTCTGTCCATTTTTTGCCTTTTATTTTTTAATGATTTTTATTTATTTATGAGAGACACACAGAGAGAGAGAGAGAGAGAGGCAGAGACACAGTCAGAAGGAGAAGCAGGCTCCATGCAGGGAGCCCAACATGGGACTCGATCCATGATCAGGCCCTGAGCTGAAGGTGGCGCTAAACTACCGAGCCACCCGGGCTACCCCATTTTTTTGCCCTTTAAACATTTACTCTTCATATAGCAACCAAGTGATTCTTTTGGAATACAAGTCATATTGTGTTGTTCCTCTTTTCAAAAAACATCTGATAATGGATCATTTTACTCCAAATGGGGCCAGAGTACTTATAATCACCTATGAAACCTAGATATTCAGGCCTCTTCTGTATCTTCATAACCTTATATACTGCCTCTAATCTCCTTTCACTTCAGTCCAGCCATACTAGCCTTGCTTCACTTTTCAGATCTGCTAAACATGCAAATTCAGGGATTTTGCACTTGATTTTGTCTCTGTCTGAAGTTTTTCTCTCAAATAACTATGAATTTCTTGCTTCTTTATCAATTAAATAAGTCAACTATTTCTTTATCGATTAATTCTTTTAAAAATAATCTTATAAAATAGCAACACTCTCTTCCCCAAAATCCCTTATGTCCTTTACTGTGTTTTCAGTTGCTCACAGTTCTGCTTAACATAGTGTATATTTATTTGTTCACTATCTATCTTCCCATTATATAAGTACCTAGACGGCAAAGAAGCCGTCTATCCTATTTACTACTGTATTACCCTTGCCTAGAAGCATATTTGACACATAAGAGTCACTGAATCGATGGTATGTATGCTGACTGAGTAAATGGATGAATAAATCCCAGTCATTTTACTGTCCCCAGAATGTTTTTCCATGGGCAACTCTATATAATACAGTGTCTTTTTGACTAGAGGCTAGATCTAGACTCCTTCAGTTATTTATAAAGATTTTAACCATCTTTTTATGTGTTTCCCAAAGGTCATCTTCTGACAGCCACCAAGAAACACAAATAACAGAATATTGGCCTGCCCAAATCTTAACCCTAAATAGCATGCCATCCACTAAGTTTACAGAGAAGCTGTTCATTTGTACAAATGGTTACCGGCTAATGATTGCTTTATAGCCATGCAAATATTTTCACCAATGGAATTAGGATTTGGAAAAAAAATCTCTAAAGATTAAATCACTTATTGTAGAAGGAGATGTGATTTAAAGTATTTTTACTACTTCAGAATTATGTCTAAGATCACTGGCAATCCAGGGTCATGACTAATGAGACGAAAATATCTGATAGTTGTGACATTAAAAAAATCCTGTAAATTCTACTTTGTTGTTATAAATGATATTTACATTATTTGTAATTCTATTCAAATAAGAAAGGATACATGTTCGGTTTTGGTTTATAGCCAAAAGAGAAATCCAGTCTTTAGCTAGCTTCTAAATCTTTATGTCATGAATATATTCTTCAATTCAAATAAAAAAGCCCTTTTGTTAAACCTCGCATTCTATCCATCTAGCATCACAGAGAAATTAGAAGGTCAAATAAAACTTCTAATTAAACACACAGGTTAAATACATAGATCTAGTGTCTGGATTTAAAAGCTAACACTGCCTTAGAGTCAAAGCATATAGAATTACAAATTTAAGGCAAGCACATTTAAAATGTACAGTGCGTACACAAAGTCCTCTCCAATAGCTGCAGATGACTATGACCCTACTTTATCCCAGTGCACACACAAAGGAATTATACTATAAACACACCCAAGAGAAATCCTCACTGGCTAATGATGAAGGATGTATAACCCAGACAGCATTTATCATTTTGATTTTAACACAACTATATCCCAATATTGAGACCTTCAAGATCTGTTTATGGTAAGAGTGTTGTTTCCAGAGTTCACACAGCTCTTGAAACCAGCTGCAAATATCCCCTCAGGCAATTCTGTATTACTGCCTAAAGTATCAGCAATGAATTCAGTTCAATCCTACTCAAACACTGTGATTATGTACTATAAAGAACACCAAATTATTAAGTGCAAATACTATGATTTTTCCAACTGTGGTTATGTGTGGATCAGGACTGCTCCCTGCAGAGCTACTGTCCTGAGATAATTCTCTTTCTCAGATTGTAAGAGCAAAAAAAAAAATAAATAAATAAATAAAAAAAATAAAAAAAAAAAAAGGTTACCAAATCTTGGTTTATAACAATGCATCCTTTTCTCCTTTACTTGTTCCATAGATAATACAAAATGATCAATAACTTTATTATTTCACATACAAACTCAAATAGAAGTAATACTGAAAAAGGTAGAGGAGGAGGAGGTCTGCCTCAAAACTCTAGTACAATAACGGAGATAAAAATAATTTTAAAATATTGAAGTAGATGGATGTAAATATAAGGACTTGATTTGCAAATGACTTTCTAACTTGCTTTCTTCATGATTTAAAAAGCCAAACTGAAAAAAAAATAAAAATAAAAAGCAAAACTGAATTCATCATAAGAGAATTTGTATATACCAGGACAAATTTCTTTGAAACATCATAAAATTTGTCAATAGTAAATTTAAAAATACATTAAAAAAATAAAAAAATAAAAAAATAAAAATAAAAATACATTTTTAATTCTTTCAATTATTCCTTGTTACCTAGTTTAAAGTTCTTCCATCTTTTCCCAACATCTTCAGCTAACTTCATCTCTATTATTTCCATCCAATATTAAATAATTATTCAAATATTAGTTTTCAAATTAAAAATATCCTCTCAAGACCTCTTATTTTTTCTAGCAACCATCCCACCTTCCTCTTTTCACAGTAAAACTCCTTAGCATTTACTCATTGTCCCTATTTCCCAATCTCTAATTCTTCCTTTAATCCACTTCACCTGGGTTTCCATCTCAGCCATTTCCATTAAGTAGTTCCTTTCAAAGCCATCAATGATAATGGAAGCTATTGTTAATTAATCTTTTTCTCATTGTCCATACTCAAACCATTTGAAAGTCCTGTACATTACCCAAATCTTTCCAATATTTTCCATCTGTAGGACAACTGCTTTAGTCAATAATATCATCTTTCCCTTGGAATATCCCTGGCCTCCTCTTTGATCTCCCTTCTATTCTTTTTAACCAGACAACAACCATAATAAAATATTAATCAAATAATATTCTTCAGTAGCTTTATTTCTCTGTTACAGTTCTGCAGTTACTTTATTTTGCACTTAAAATTGAAATATCCTAACATGTCCCACGGAGCCCTATATTTTCTGGTCTCTATCTTTTGATCTCTTCTTTTGCCAAAATATGTTCAAATTCTGAAAAATAATACTTTAACCCAATGAAATCTATTTTGAATAAGAATTTAAGACCATGATTGAAGGTTGGGGAAGAAAAACTTTTAACCAGAATCTTTAGAATCCTTAAACTGACAACAGTATTGCCAGAAGGTGGGCAACAAGCTTCAGTGACCTATAACCGATAGAGGTGAATGAACCAGGGAATTTGAGCCTCTGCTCAAAAGATCTGCTCTCTTTACTCTTTCCTTTCTTCTTCCATTTTGGAACAGGTAGCCAGGCTCCCCACTCTCAGCCTTCTAATGCAAATCTCCACTGCTCCACCATACCACCATCAATCCATTCTGGGAGTCTGTTATAAAAATCGACATTTTGATTGAGAATCATTTACATAAGAATGTTAATTTTGCTTGCAAAAATGCTTGATATTTAATTCTAATATCATAAGTTTTACCTTATAATTAAAGCTGTCTTAGAAAATATGAAAAAAAGTAAAGGAATTGAAACAGCAGACAAAAAGAGGAATATGTTCAGAGCACTACTTCATAAACTCAAATTCACCTTCTGACAAGACTGACCCTGAGGACAAATGCTTTTCTTGTCCTATTGATTTTATGGTTAGAAACTGACTTTGAGTCTCTCCCCTTCTCTTACTTTCCCTATTTTGAAATCCTTCTCTTTCTTGATATTCTCTCTGTCATGGTCTTACTCCAGGCCTTTGCCAAGGCCCATTAGAGTCACAGCAATAGCTCTGAATCTTGCTCTATTCTATCTTTTATACTATGGTCAAAAAACCTTTTAAAAAGACTATGTGTGAGATTCTTAGGAAATAGGCAATGTTAAAAAAGTCAGGTCATTAACCTACTCAAAGTCCTTTAATGCCTTCCAGCACCTTCAGATTAAAATGTAAACATTTTAGATCCATCTATAGGCCATTTGGCCTGATCAACCTCAGAAGGTTTTACTCCTGACATTGTTCAAGTACTTAATGCTCCAGATTATGAAAATCATGATTTACCAAAAAATCAAATCTCCCATGTCTCTATGTCAAATACACGAGTGAATACATTTTTCAGAAAAGGTTATTAGGAGGAAATAAGATCTGAAAGCAGTATAAAAGCTTAAAGTAAGAATCTGTTTCCCATACAAAACTAAATTGGAATGAATTTCCCAGAGAAGATAAAACATACTGGAGAAAATAAATCACTAGATAGGACACATGGGTTCTAGTAATCATATATACATGTTCCATAATAGGAGAATGATTTGATAAGTTTTCTGCTCCAACAGAATGTTTTGACAAAGAAGTTTAGAAGTTTTAAATAACTTAAAGGTACATGAATTATTCTGGATCTACAACATTTTAGTAGTTTAATTAGGGTGTGACCAACATATAACACCATCAGAGCTAATGGTAAATTTAGAGAAAACAGTGCTGACCTTTTTGAATAGTAAAACATTGAAAAAATGATGCTACAGAATTATAATCCCTTTATCCAAATGATTTTAAGGACTTCACTACTCCTTCTTTGATTAAACATCTCCTTTAATATAGCAAGCAGGTTAATATAATCAGTACTCGAATTGATATCCATGGTCTTGAGTATATAGTATATAAAAAAAAATCACAGGAATATTTTCCCAACTAAAGTAGTAACCACGCAGTCCAAGAAAAGAGATGATGACAGATGACTCATTAAATAATTAAATTTGTATTGTTTAAAATTATTGAACAAAAGGCAAGGGAATGCTTAATTAAGTATCTACTATATGTAAGTAAATTTACTGTTATCATTTAATCTTGACATTAAACCTATATTATAGGTTCTATCATCACCATTTTACAGAAGAGGAAATTGAGACTAATGGATTTTAAATATCTTTCTGAGGAAACATGGATGGTGAGCAGGAGAACTTGGATACAAGACCAGAACTGCTATTCCTAATCCTTAAATGCAAATAATAACAAATATCTTCCAATTTTTGTAACTATTAAATGAGATAGTGTATTAAAGCTGCCCATTAAAAGGTTGTTTTCACACTGTAAGTTAAGAGAAAGGCTCCTTCCAGTCTAGTAACAAGGATATCTCCATAGGCAAGGATTTTGACAGCTTTATAACAAAAATCTTGGCAAATTCCATACATATCATACACTTTTACTTAAATTCTCTAACCTTGGGGTTGTGAATTTAAATGCCTCATTAGAGGAAGGTCAATAATAGCAACCTGCCGGTGATGCTTATAGGGCTTATGGAGAATTGGAAAGTGCATGCCAAAGGTATGAGCATTAAATTAAAAACAAAACAAAACCCCAGCTGTTCAAGGATAAAAACATTTTCTGACATACTAAGCCTGGGGGCAACAATTTGTGAACTTGACTTACATACTGAGGGCAAAGCAGACCCCTATTAGCTTGGAATAGAATCCAGAATCAGAATGCTGACATTATATCCCTGTCTATTTCATACTAAATGATAACTCCATCTGGTGCAAAGTACCCACAACCTTTAGCATTTAACCCTAGTGATATTTTCCTAATTTCCCAATGTTTACTATCCCCAGGCAAGATTGACCAAAGATAACACCTAACTAGGGATCAGGCCCTCATTTCTGTAGTTGAGATCCTGCTTCTTACCTTTGAAAATGGGAACCGAAGGCAGAAACTGCAGTTGGACTTTGCTGAGCATTCAAGCAGAATGATAATATAGAGTTTAGACTTGAGTTATAAAGGCCTTCCTAGTTCACAAGGAAGCTAACTATATGGGAAAACAAGAACAACAAATAAGTAGGAGCTGACTGCAAAAAGGTGAATTGAAAAGAGAAGACTCACATTGGGAAGGAGAGATGACAGAGAGAGAGAGACAGACCATGTAGCTTTTTGGGGTTACCTAAATAATTCCGGTTCCAACTAGGTCTTTCTTGAGGTCCAGTTGTACAGAAGCACCCAAATTACATTTCCATGAAACGTTCACTACTTTACAGTGTATCACTCATTGCATATAAATAGATTTGAGTGAGTGTTTAGAGCTTGGAGCTTAAGGGAACTTAGTAAAAACAAACATCATCAATTCTCCATTAGATGCTTTGTTGTTGTTTTGCTTTTTGTTGTTTTTGCATTCCTACTTTAGATGATATGTAAATCGCCTCTTCTCAGGAATTTGTATTACATTTATGTCAATGCTTAGAATATCTTGCCATTTTGTAAGTTTCTTAAATTGCCATATAATACTGAGACAAGAAACTGGGGACAAATGGGTATGGTACTAAGAATACCTCTGAGAGCCACAGGTCTCTAGCGATGTCTAATTATTTCATTTTTATAGATATTCCCAAAATTCTTTCCAAAAGCACAGGAACCACTGAACAATGTAGTACTAGAGCAGTTCTATTGCAATATTGCTGGCATTGAGAGTTTATTTTTTTTTTCGAGAGTTTATTTTAAATATACGACAGTACTAACATTTAATAGAGCACAAATGAAAAAGTACTGCTGATGGTTTTTTTGTTTGTTTCTGTTTTGTTTTGGTGTGGTAGCAATAACAAGAAAGAGAAAGACTAAGGTTGTGTACTCCTGAAAGAGGACATGATAGAGTAAAAAAACTAATATGAGAAAAATACCCAGGTTCTTTTTTTTTTTTTTTTTTTTTTAAATACCCAGGTTCTTGAACTTGGTCTTGAGACTAGCTAACATGTTATTTGGAAAAGGTGCTCATACATTTTGCTTTATTCAAAGGCCATATCATTTGTAAAATATCAATTTGTTTAACAAACACATATGTATTTACTATGTATTTAGACTGGTCTAAGTTATGTGATATAGACATGAACTGTGGGTGAGAAGATGGGTTAAGTAGGTAATGGGGATTAAGAAGGGCCCTTGGAATGAGCACTGACTGAGTATTGTATATAAGTGTTGAATCATTATATTGTACACTTGAAACTAATATTACACTGTAAACTAACTGAAATGTAAATAAAAACTAAATAAAAAACCACCTTCTCTGCCTTAGAGATAGGACGTTCAGGCCAAATCTTCTGATAACAATAACTAGAAAATCTGAAAATAGAATTAATCTATGTGAAATTATCAGAGCTTCAAAAGTGCTGAAGAATTATTGGGGCAAGTTCCAGAGAGAATATATAATAAGACATAAAGGAACAGAAAACGTGAGTGTGAATTGGGAGTAGGTGGCGTTATTCCTCTAGAGATATATGCCAGTGCTAAAAAATACTCTTGAGAGACCTGAGAGACTCATGTACTGGGTGAATTGAATTGGAATTCAAAGCCTACTAAGGTAAGAAAAGCAGCAAATAAATCCCCTAGGTTTTCATCTAGAACCACAAAGTACTGTACCCTAAATAGATGGGTGAATTAGAAATAGAATTGTTCTCTAAAGGATCAAAGCTCAGTTTTTGGAGATATATTGACATGCAACATTGTATAGGTTTGAGAAATACAACAGATGATACCATACATTATATGATTATAATGTAGGATTAGTTAACACTTCCATCACCTCACATAATTATCATTTCTTTTTTTTTTTTTTGTGATGAGAATATTTAAGATGTACTCTCTTAGCAACTTTCAAGGATATAATACAGTATCATTAACTATAGCTGCCTTGCTATATGTGAGATCCCCAGGACTTATTCATCTTATAACTGGAAGTTTGCACCCTTTGACTAACATCTCCCCATTTCACCCATGTCCACACCCTGGCAACCTCCATGCTACTTTCTCTTTCCATGAGTTAGGCTGTTATACATTCCACATATAATAAGTATATTTAATTTTCTCTAATTTATTTCACTTAGTATAATGCCCTCAGAGTTCATTCATGTTGCAAATGTCAGGATTTCCTTATTTCTCCTTATACACACATATATATGTGTATATATATAAATTATACTTTATAGATATATAAAGTAAATGTATATTTATACATATGCATATGTGTACACACACATTACTTACATACACACCATATTCTTTTTCTAGTTATCAATAAATAGACATTTTAGTTGTTTCTATATCTTGGATATTGTGAATAATGCTACAATCAACATGGTGGTACAAATATCACTTTGAGATCCTGACTTCATTTCCTTTGGATATATAACCTAAAGGCATCTCTATTTTTAATTTTTCGAGAAAACTCCACACTATTTTCCATAGTGGTTATATCAATTTACATTCCCAGCAAGAAGCCACAAGGGTCTTTTTTTTTCCCCATCCTCACCAACACTTGTTATCTTTTGTCTTTTTATAAATAGCTTTTCTAAAGGTGGGAAGTGATAATCTTATTGTGGTTCTGATTTGCATCACCCTGATGATTAGTGATCTTGAGCATCTTTTCATGTACCTAATGGCCATCTGTATATCTTCTTTGGAAAACTGTCTATTTAGGATCTCTGCCCATTTTTCAATTGGATTGTTTGTTTTTTTTGCTATTGAGTTATATGAGGTAGTTATATATTAACCCCTAATCAGATAATTTTTTTGCAAATAGAATCTCTCATTTCATAAGTTGCCTTTTTACTATGTTGATCATACTTTTGCTGTGCAGAAGCTTTTATGGTTATTTTTGCTTTTGTTGCTGATCTGTGGAGTCATATCTAAAAAACTGTTGCCAAGACTAATGTCAAGGATCTTTTTTCCTGTGTTTTTTTCCAGAACTTTTATAATTTCAAGTCTTATATTTAAGTTTTTAATCCATTTTGGTTAATTTTGTGAGTGGTATAAAAATAGAAGTCCAATTTAATTCTTCTGCATGCCATTTTCCAATTTTCCCAGCAACAGTTATTGAAAAGTTATTGACTTCTCAATGCAACAATGAAACAGCTTCTAAATGAAACATTGCCTTCTGTCTTGAAAGACAATAGACTATCTTAAAATTTTAGAGGTGGGATGAGAGATGTTCTGTTTAAGTCTTTATCCAATCAAATTTTCTTCAAAGTGAGAGTGAAAGGAAGATATTTTAGAGCTACAAAAAAAAAAAAAAAAAAAAAGGAAGAGACTTTATCATAGTCAGACCTGCATTTAAGAAAATACTAATGCATCAGGTGTAAGGGAAATGACCCCAAATGCTAGCTATAATATGAAGACAGAATAACAAAGAAATTAAAATGGATATTTATTACAGAAAGCAATATAGTATCTTACATAGCTTAAAATACACGTGTGATTAAAATATATATAGCAAACATGCCCGACACTGCCATTGAATGCTATGAAGAATGATGTTTTGTACAGGAAGGTCACTCCATTCAGAGTAAGGAAGGACAAGAAAAGAGAATATGTAAAGCGTGTTAGATCTTGAATAAAATATTTGTGAACTTGAGACACTCATCTTGATGCAGAATATGAAAGCTGAAAGTCCCAATTAAGTTTATGTAGTTAAGGATTTCATTCCTGGGGGAGAGAATATCAAAAGATTTCTCAAGAAGCCTCATAGACTTGGGATTTACCACTTTCCAGGTCAGTCTTAAATATTCAGAAGCCTGATTTTTTTTTTAACTAGAAAACTATTTGTTAGTTTTAACTGTTCATCGAGTTCATTTACTTGAAGCCCAATGGGTGAGCTGAATATTCTCTTCCAGGAGGCTCCTTTATTATTATTGAGATACAACTGGCATACAATGTTATATTAGTTTCAAGTATATGACATATTGATTCAAGGATTCTGTACATTACTCAGTGCTTACCGTGATAAGTATAGTAACCATCTATCACTCTAGGGCATTATTACAATATTATTAACTATATTCCCTATGCTATACTTTTTACCTCCATGATGTATTTATTTTATAACTGCATATTTGCATCTTTTCATCCTCTATTTTACCCATCCTCCCACCCACCTCCCCTCTGGCAACCACCAATTTGGTCTCTGTATTTAAGAGTTTTGTTTTTTAGATTAATTGTTCCACAAATAAATGAAATCACATGGTATTTGTCATTCTTTGTTTGACTTATTTCACATAGTATAATACCCTTTATAGGTCTATCCATGTTGTCACAAATGACAAGACTTCACCGGAAACCTCGTTTTTGCTAGTAAAATGATAACACACTTTTCTTTCAGGAGAATACTCTTATTTACTGAGATTACAAAACTAATGTATAATTCACAAAGCCAAATTATAAAATTATATGCATATCTCTCATAATATTAAAAAAATTCACACCCATATGAAAATCCCATTTTCTCCATAATATTGTAATATATTTCTGTGAGAATTATCACTAAAAAGGGAGAGAATTTTTTTTAATAACCAGACTAGTCTTTAGATAAATCTGTTTAGAATATAACTACATTTCAGAATCAGGCTTGTCCATAAACAACTCATAATATGAATTATTTGCCAAATAGCCCTATCATCCCCAGTCCATAAGCTGAAGCCACTGCTAGTATAACTAAGAATATGTTTTTTTGATCCATCCATGGATAACAATCACCAGCCATGTCCCTCCCAGACTTCTATCTATATTTGAAAAGTTAATAGAGTCAAGCCAACATTAGAACTGTTAACTTTCTTGAGGTATTTTGCATATGACTGTTCTACTTTATTATAGATTGATTTTATATTTTAAATCACACAGAGATTTTGATAACTTCATCTATCTAGTGACAACAAAAAATTATTGCTATTCTTAAGTATAATAATTAAAAATACATCAAATGTACAGGTGTCTGTGTTATATTACCTTGTCTCTTGGTTATTGTTGCTCTAAAAACATGATAAAAATTTTAATAGCTGCTTTTTCAACTTACTTGGTGAACAATGACATTTTTCACACTGCTTGCAGCTTCATAAGGATTGACTGACAGGCACTGTAGAATGTGTAAATGGCTCTCTTTGACACGTTATGAAAACTGACAATCAGTTAAAACTTGTGGGATGGGGCAGTAATACACAAAACTAGAGATATGTTTAAAATGTGCTGGAAGGAACACCTGGGCAGTGCAATTGGTTAAGCACCTGACACTTGGTTCCAACCCAGGTCATGACCTCAGGTTCATGAGATTGAGTCCCATGTCGAGGTCTGTGCTCCATGTGGAGTCTGCTTCAGATTCTTCCTCCCTCTCCCTTTGCCCCTTCCCTCTGCCCCTCCCCACTGCACATGCTCTCTCTCTCTCTAAAGTAAATAAATAATAAATATTGAATAAAATTAAATGTACTGGGAAAAATGCACACCACTTCAAGACTCTGGACCAGAAAATTGATAATCTTAACAATTAGAAATTAACAGGATAATGTGACAGCAGTTCCCATGTGGACCAGAAGATTGACTCATTGTGGTTAGATGGAGGGAAGGTTCTTGTATATATCATTGTCCTAAAGCACTAAGGAAATTGTTAATAGGAGAAAATACATATGGTAGGTAGGTAGGTAGGTATGACTCAATAGGTGGGAAGATGTGAATGAATAATATTGGAATTAAGGACTTTCTATCCTTTGGGGATTTGTCAGGAATGTGCTATGTTTGTATTCCGGACTCAGGTACTTCCCAATTAATAAGTTATAATTGTAAGCTAATAGTTCTGCTTGAGTAAAGTCTTTCAAAGTAATGCCTTATTAGCAAGAATAAGGCTCCCCAAAGAAGGACAAAAAAAAATCCAACCATTTTACAGATGAGGAAACTGAAGATCAATGAAACTATCTGAGTTACTCAGGTTACACCAGAAGTAACAGAGTTATATAAGCATTTATGTTTAGATAAACAAGCTAGTTAAGCATAAACTGTGTAAGTAAGATACAGCCTTAAATGAAAAATGTTTAAGAAAGACTTAGTGGTATCCAATAACAAATTCCATTAAAAACTGAATTATGAAGTGATCATTAAACAATTGGATGCAACATACATAATATAGAGGAATCATACATTTATAATATATAAGACCATATAGTTTATGAGACTTCCTCTGAACTCAGCACTATCAGACCATTTGTGCTATATCTTACCTAATTTCTATCATAATCTCTGATGTAGGGCCCACATAAACCAGAATTCCTATCCTCAAGAAGTTCCTGGCTTAATAGACAAACAGGTACTACTGGTAAAGAATATTCAAGAGTTGATTTTGATAAAAACAAAACAGAAAAACAAGACTTAGAGAAGAACAGAAACCAACAGCTATTTATTAAAGTCAAAAGGAAGAATAAGTGAAATTGTAGGACCTGACCAAAAATATCAGTAATCTATTTCTTTGTGTGTTAACAGTTCTATTAAAATCTTCTTGTATCCATTTTATTGCATTGATTCATTTATTCACTTTGAATATGTTTTGTTGGCCTCTCTCTTCAGTCTCATGTTAAGATGGTTTCTTGTTAATTTCATAGAAGAGTCTCTAAAACTGGATGAAACCTAAGTGGACAATCTAAATGGATTCATTTTAAAATAAGTAAATCACAAATTGCACTGACTAGAGATAAACTGTTTTGAAGAAAAAAAGTCATAGATTTTATGTGAAAAGGACTTAAGCAGTGCCACATGGTAAAAAGAATGCATGACTAGGAATGTGGTATCTGTGGCAACATCAGTGGTTCCCAAACTTTGTGGATCTTCAAAATCACATTTTATACCCAGTCAGAAATTCCAACTGAGTAGTCTTGGAGTGAGTCAGTAAATTGTTAACCAGCCACCACCTCCTCACTCCAACATGCGCATACAGAGACACACATAACATTGCAGGTAGCTTTAAAAGTCAGCTAGCTTAGGGGAACATTAAGTTAAATCATCATGGACATTTCACCTCATCTATAAATTAAGAGGTTCACATGAGATGATTTTTAAAGTGATATTGGATTGCAAATTTTAAGTTTCTGATATAACCTCTTGCCTAGTCCAGGGTTTTATTCTAGAGAATGATTGACAGGAGATTCCCAGCATCAGACAGAACTTGCTCTCTCTTTGGAGGCCATCTCTCCCATTGTTATGAAGCTCCCTATGCTGAGCCAAGAAGTGCAACTTCCACTGATTTGACTGAGTTCTACCCTTTGAAAATATACATTCCTCTGCTGTCTGATAGGTCTTCATATGCTTAAAAACTTATCTTGCATCTTTCCTATATAATTTCTTCCCAGGTCAAAAAAGATGTCAAGGTTATAGCCACAAAATTTTATATATATATATATATATATATATATATATATATATATATATATATTTTTTTTTTTTTTTAATAAGCCACTTAAAATGGAACAACTTCTCAGAATCAATAAGATGTTGTTTCACTGGAAAAGGAGAAAAATCAGTGAAGTAATTTGGAGTCTTGTATCAATAGTTGCAGTTAGAGGAAACCTTGCTAAGAAAAGGGCTAAGGAAAATTGTAGGAGTGTTATAGCCTACCGACATATGGGGTGTGGTAAATTCCAAAGTGAGGAATAGAAGATGCAAGAAAAAAATAAAAAAAATCAATAATAATTACACACATTTGGAAAACCTTTAAAATTAAATTGTGTAGGCTATAGCACATTCTTTTAAAATTATTATAGTATTTTGGATATTGTTTCTATCAAGGAAAATTAATCAATCAATGTCCAGATTATTTTATATATAGTCATTCAAATATAACTGTGTTCATACATAATAAGTGATTCAATTACATAAAATAAATAAGACAGATGCAGTCTAAAAAACAGAGGATAGGGATCCCTGGGTGGCGCAGCGGTTTAGCGCCTGCCTTTGGCCCAGGGCTCGATCCTGGAGACCCGGGATCGAATCCCATGTCGGGCTCCCGGTGCATGGAGCCTGCTTCTCCCTCTGCCTGTGTCTCTGCCTCTCTCTCTCTCTCTCACTGTGTGCCTATTATAAATAAATAAAAATTTAAAAAAATAAAAATAAAAAAACAGAGGATAAAGGAGGTATGATAGAATCTTCCTTGAAAATACAAGAACTGGGGTACCTGGGTGTCTCAGTTAAACATTGGACTCTTGATTTCAGCTCAGGTCATAAAATCAAGCCCTGTATCAGGCTCTGCTCTGGGAGTGGAGCCTACTTAAGGTTTCCTCTACCCTTCTTCTCTTGCCCCTCCCCCTCCCTCTGTAAAAAAGAAAAAGAATAAAAAAAAACCAAAAACATGAAAACATGACCATAGTAAAAATCAATTATATACTGATTCTAACAATGATATAGATAATAGATTCCCTCTGACATACAAAAGAGGCTAATTTATGATTAATAAAGTACGTTCTATTTACAGTTCAGGATAAGGGCTATTAAACTTATTTCAAATGATATGGTTATTAGTCACCTAGAAACATGTAGGTAATCAAAGCTCCAAAACCAAGTCCTAACATTCTTCTTTCTCTTAATTGCTGTTTTTCTCTTTTATTCAGTTTTTCCTTTATTTTCCAAAAACTTGGAAAATCCTCCTCATTCTTCAAAACCGTTACCACACACATTATAAAAAATTGTTAGGTCAAAAGACCTTTTGTCCAAATATGTTATGGTTATTTTTGTCTTTTGACATTATTGATCAGATTTTCTTGTTGAAATTCTCTACCTTTAAGTTCCAAGACTTAAAATGTCTCGATTTTCATTGTACTTCTGTCTGTTTTTCTGGGGATTTTCTTCTGTTATTTGTCCTTCTACAAGAAGCTAACTTTTTTTTAATACAAAATCAATAATAATCAACTTTAATATAAATCTCTACTTCTGAACTCTCAGTCAGCTTCTAATCCCTTATCTCTAGCTCTCTCCTCAACATCTTTACTTGGATATCAGGCTATTATCTCATAGAATTGAATGGTGTTAGGGTTCCAACTGACCTAAAGATGATCTAGTCAAATTTCAAGTTTCAGATAAGGGTATAATTTGAAAGAAACTATGCAAAGTCACTCAGACGACAGGGGTAGGACAAAGACTAACAGAGAAGTTCTGTATTCTTCAGTCCTCAGGTATCTTGTAATATAGCACCACTCTCCTTTGTGCTACCTTACACACAAATGAATGCATGTTAAATTTAGATTAAGTTTATAAATTATAGACCATCATTTATTAAGGTAAATTGGCAGTTGGAGCAGGAGAAGATTAATATCAACAATTTTAGACTAAATACATATTTGGCAAAATTCAAGATTGACTCACAAAACAATTGTTGGAATCAGGATCATTTTTTAGCTTTTTGAGAACCTATAAAATAATTGCTTTGAGGGATACCTGGGTGGCTCAGTGGTTGAGCATCTGCCTTTGGCTCCAGTCATGATTCCGGGGTCCTGGGATTGAGTCCTACATCACGGTCCCCAGAGGGAGCCTGCTTCTCCCTCTGCCTACATCTCTGTGTCTCTCATGAATAAATAAATAAAATATTTTTTAAAAATAAAAATAAATTAATACATTGCTTTGAGTTGGTTGGCTCAATTCATAATATCTCAACTATTCCTCAAAATTTGGAATCTACTCCAACATTTATTAAGAATGGCCTTATCAAATTCAATATCTAGGATGGCAGCTTGAAGAGCTTTGCAGACCCGGTCCCAAGCAAACACTGGCGACAACCATTTAAAGTCTATGGAAATCGTTCTAAAGACATAGAGAAAATTAAGAAACACGATTTTAGAAAATCTGCTAACTCTTGATAAGAACAGTGAGTGTTTGTGGCACTTTGACCATGACCTGCTCCCTCACTCCCCCACCCTCTCTGCCCCTGAACAATAAGCACAGGCCCCACCATGCTTAATCCCTGTGATCCAAATGTCTCTCACCAACGACATTTCCAGGTTCCTTTCCAGCCCAAGAGTTGGTCCTACTTCCTCCCTTCCATGCTCTGACCCTTGATATGGTTGCTTAGTTCTGATGAAGTAATATAGCTTGGTTGAGAATTAAAAAAAAAAACAAAAAAACGTGTGATGACAGAAACTCCAATCTAGGCACGGTGACCAAGAAAGCTGAACTCTCACCCTCTGAACTCCAAGTCAAGAGATATAGTTTTTCAACAATTAAGGGCAGGCTACTAGAATTTCTCTTAACCACTTCCCAGTTACAAGTTGCAGAGGCTAAATTCTTAGTAAGTGGGCTCCCTTCCTCAATCCATCTCCACAGAGCGGAGGATCTTCTCCAGGCGGAAAATTTTCAGGCCCTTATTTCCCTTGCCCCAGTTTATTCATATGGAAAAAGTTAAATATCTGAAGAGGCAAGATGAGAAGACTAGAGGCTACTACAGACACCCCACACCTTCATTATGGACGAGTATCCATTAAGGAGAAGGAAGACATTGTCCCTCAGTTCTGGAGCAGGGGCTCAGGAAATTTGTCCACTGTGATAAGTAGTCAATACGAATAAAGAGCTCCAAATCTCTCTTTAAAGGAACTGAAAACTGCATGTCATTTGACTGTAATATTTCTGTTTTTTTTTCCATTTCTGAGTGGGCTCTAGACTGGCTCCGGACCCAAATTATTGTCATATCTCTATCAAATGTCAGAATCTCTTGATTCCATCTCTGGACCCTGTTAGCTAGTCCGGGCAACAACAAGTCTCACTCAACCTTCCATTACAGAGATATTCTATGAACCATGCCAAGAATTTGGTCAAAACACTCAGGGCTTGCTAATTTTATTCTAGCTATATCTAAACCCGATGCTGAACTTGCATATCACAAATTCAGAGCAACACACTAGATTGAAACCTTGTCTCAATCCTGACTCAATAAAAATTGCAAGTCCTGGGGCACCTGGGTAGCTCAGTCATTAAGTGTCTGCCTTTGGCTCATATCATGATCCCAGTGTTTTGGAATTGAGCCCCATGACAGGGTGCAGACTGGGCTCTCTGCTGAGCAGGGAGTCTGCTTCTACCTCTATCTCTGTCCCTTCCCCTCTGTCCCTCCTCCTCTTCTTTTGCCCTTCTCTCCTAGTCAAGATTTCTCTTTCTCAAATAAATAAATACATTTTTAATTGCAAGTCCTTTCCCAACCCAAATTACATCATATAATATTGAATTATGTTGAAAATAAAGTGTAAAATTATGGTGTCTTCTTTTCCCTTACAAGGACATATTGAGTACTTGATCTATGTAGATTAAAAAAGAAAGTAAGTTTAATAATAAGCGTGGGAGTGTATATAATACAGTTAGCCATTGGCAATATTCTATCTTTTGTTCCTCCTTTCAAATTAAAGTATTTTTCCATGAACACCCTTCCTCCCACTGAAAAATCCTAACCATATCAAGGGTCAGAGCATGGAAGGGAGGAAGTAGGACCAGTTGCTTTAAAGAGAGATTTGGAGCTCTTTATTCATATATATTTCCTGTTAATTTTCACACTCCACTATTTTGTCACCAAATTTCTTCCTTATACT
Source organism: Canis aureus (assembly GCF_053574225.1). Taxonomy (NCBI): domain Eukaryota; kingdom Metazoa; phylum Chordata; class Mammalia; order Carnivora; family Canidae; genus Canis; species Canis aureus. The sequence continues at coordinate 55,883,423 of NC_135621.1, forward strand.
AGAAAACTCAGTCTTTAGATTCTCTTCCAAATCTGTGTAAAAAGAACCTGAAGTTGACATATTCTCAAGGAGATACATAGGAAAACTTCAAGGAAAATTATTAACAGTTTACAAGGATAGTGGTTAAGGATCACCTAAGACATGTATTCCATTTTTTGCTTTTGGTTTGAAAAATAAAAATTCATATTTCCAGACAAAATTCAAAGCTGACACATTTTTCTTCACCTTCTCCATGTAATGAAATTCTTGTCATTAGTATCAATGCCTCAGTAGGACTTATGATACAAAATTTCATTGATTTATAGGAAACATGGAGGCAAATGCCTCAGGATTGAGAAGCTGTATGGGCCCTTGGCACCAAGTAATTCAGGTAAAAAAAAAAAAAAAAAGATGTTTATGTTTAGTTGACTCTTGAAAAATAGGCTGTTGGGGCACTCACTGACCAGCATAGCTGAAAATATGCATATAACTTTTGACTCACAAAAAAAAAAAAAAAACACTTAACTACTAATAGCATACTATTGAATGGAAGACTTACTGATAGTATAAACTCAATCAATGAGTATTCTGTATATTATATGTGTTACATATTGTAATATTACAATAAAATAAGCTAGGAAAAAGAATATGTTATCAAGAAAATCATGAGGAAGAGAAAAGAAATACATTTACAATACTATACCGTATTTATCCAAAAAATCTGTGGGTATGTGGACCCACGCAGTTCAAACTTGTTCAAAGGTCAACTGTAGGTTGCAGACTTTGCATTTAGAAGTGGTACATGACTGGACCATTATGGAAATTCTTTTTAGTCTATGATAAACTGTATAATTTTTAAAGAAATATTAAGACAACAGACTTATTTACTAATTTTTGGTTTTTTTAAGTTGAAGAATAATTGACATACGATATAGCATGAATTTCAGAGTTACAACATAGTGATTGTATTTTTATGCTCATTTCAAAATGGTGACCTCAGTAAGTCTAGTTACTGGTCATCATACAAAGTCGTTACAATATTATTGACTCTATTCCCTGTGCTGTACATTACATCGCCATGCCTTCCTTATTTATTTTATACCTGGAAGATTGTACCTCTTAATCCCTTTCCCCTATTTTGCCTATTTAAGACAGCTGATTTATCGTAGATGCTACATATTAGAGGATAATGAAAAAAAATAAATTGTGGGCTGAAAAACTAATGACATGGTGTGTGCATTTTGCAGGGATTGTTTTCATAGATTTGGTGCTCCTGGGAAGCACATTCTGATTCAGTAGAGGAAGTCCACAGTTGGCCCTGAGCAATCCTGCATGTTTTTGCCAGCTGTGCCTAGAATGTGAGGCTCTGATCACTCTTTAAACATGACATTTCTCTGGGTTCTGTATATAGAAAGGAATCTTGAAGCATGACATAATGTCTCCCTCCATGAAAAAGGCTGGTTTATTCAATGCTTATTATAAAATGCTAGATTTCCCAGCCCAGTGTCCCTCTTCTGTAAGGGAATACATTGTGTGTGCAGACATCGATCTGGGCCCTTGATATTGTCACTTCTGGACTTGGGGACCATAGGGAGAGCTGATATATTTTTTTTCTCATGCTGTTTGCTTTGCCATGAGTAATAACTTCATGTGCTTCTGGAACAGAAGTCTTGTTTCTTCTGCCAGCATCCATGAAAAGGTAACAGACTAACCTTTAGTTTGCCAGTAAGAGAAAGACAAATTTCAGATCCTGATAGATTTGTATGGAGAAATTTTACTGAGGAGTGCTCTCTGTGGGGGTCTGAGAGTAGCAAAATTAGGGAGAGGGAGAAGTTGATCTACCATGTATCACATGAAAGGCTTTAACCACTGCTACAGAGAACTGGGGATTTGTGATGACCTTGTAGATATGCCCCAAACTGAGGCAAGAAAGTCTGCCCTTTGGATCCCATAGCAAGCACTCTTTCATGTGGGCTGCCCAGAGTACCATCTTGGACAAAATGGCTCTCTTTGTCTGAAGACAGGGATAATAGGGAAAACTTGACAGTGTACCTCAGCATCCACTGCAACTGCAAATAAGAAATATTAAATGAATGGCCTCTGTCAAAACAATGAATTTCCTTTGGAAATATATGACATTTCACTGTTGTCATGCAGTCACATTTGTGAGTTAAAAAAATACACTTCTGAGATAAAATACTGTTTTTAAAATTCTAGTGGCACTTGTGAATAGACTCAAATGAAATGGTTATTTTGGTCAGTTTTGTGACACCTATTTTGAAAAATCTACCTAAAGGCAAAAAGTAATTCTTCCAGTTTAGTCTTTGTGCTTAATTATGGGCAAAATATCATCAAATATCAATAGTTAATCTATCATTACCATCTTTTTCCAATTTCTAATGCCCTCCTTACTCTTTCACCTCAATATTTTGGTGATTTCTTATATAACATCTAGATATCTGAAATGCAGTGTCTAAGCACATGAATTATAGATCCTGACAACCTGAATTCAAATTCTCAGTTATACTCTTAAGTTTTTGCTTTATTATGGGCACATTGCTTAATTTATCTCTGCAACAAATTTTTATTGAATACAGTGGGAATAATATATTGAGATCAAAGGGTTGTTGTTAGCATTTAAGATATTCTGCTTAGCTGTGTGCTTAGATAGGAGTGAACTCTCATATCTTAACTACCATAATTATGCTTTGCTTTAATTATATCTAGACCCAAAAGCCCCCCCTTCATCTTATGAAGAACATTTACAAAAATATATCTTGGGTTTATTTCATCACCTGAATCTCCCTACTTTTTTTTTTCCTTTTTTTAAGACATGGGAAATGTCTTATTTAACTGTGTATCTGTGTTTATTACAGTGTCTGACACACAAAATGAACTTTATTATTGAATTAATGAACAGATGGATTAAATAATGAATTTTCCAATATTGCTAGTGGATCCAGAAACATAGTTGTATGCTTAGAGACTTCCATAGCACATGAAATGAAAACAAGACTGTCAGTAAGGATGGTTTTCAGCAACAAATGTAGTATCTGAGGACAGGGCTGGTAAACGGTTGTTCAACAGGGGAGGATTGATACTTCACAACAGACTTTTTCTATTCTTTATTATGATAGAGGTATAAAAACTGGTAGAGTAAGACAAACATTGTCTTATTATTCAGAGTTATCAGTACAATGATACATGGATTCATAAATGGTAACTCTTAAGGAAAGGCACCTTCTTTCTTTGGAGGAACATCATGGAGGGGGTGGTGTCTAATGTATAACTGGAAGGGCAAGAAAAACTTTATAAAATTAAGAGTTAGGTAAAGGATGAGGTCTTGGGGGGAGTGTCCTAGAAAGTCATATGAGTAATAAGTATAAAGTAGCATGTTTGAGTGTGAGAACTTATTGAGAACTATAAATAATTTAGCTCAGGTGGCAAAAAATGAGTGAGAGATATGATTGGAGGGAAGGTCTTTGTTTGGATTCCTCCTAAAGAAGTGCCTGAGCTGAGGACTTGGATGCTGAAATTTTATTTGGAAGGTGACCCCAGAAAGCAAGAGGATAGAATATGAAGTGTTATTCAAGTAAGAAAAAGCAGTTAAGAAAAAGCTTATTCTCCTAGAATTGTCTTCCTAAAGGAAGGAAGGCTGGAAATTTATCTACAGGCACTTGGTTCTCTGTCAACTGAGGTTGTTCTGAGGCATTAATTCATTTACATTTTCAGGATGTACCTAGGAGCTCTGTCAGCCTGAAACCACCTTCCACCTCATGAGGATAATTGCTGGGGGTGGAAAGCAAATGAAAGATTTGCTGCATAATGCTTGAAATGGGATATTGTCATAGGGAGATGAATTGGAGATATAAAGTCAAAAGATGAATTGGAGATAAAACTGGTGCTCATGAACCCTTCATAGTAGACGCAGATGAGGAGATGTGATGTGGAGCACATAATGTCTGCTACAGGTAAATAAACAGGGCCAGACTCTAAAGGCCTTGTACATCTCTTAAGGGAGCTTGGAATTTACTTGTTTATGTACTGAAGCATGTAGATAAAGAGAGTAATATGACCAGATACAGATATTTTTGAACATGAAACATCATCATCTCCTTGACATAGGCAAATATAATAGATACATTAAAATGTCAAAATCCAGTTCTTACTAATTTCAAGAGGATTTCATAGTACTTTACCCAAGACCTGCCAATCTAAAGAAGAGATTATTTTTAATTGCCATTGTCTGGTACCCGCTTAAAAACTCCTCTTAATGGGACATTCAGTATAAATTATTAACTTGAAAGAGTTCTAAACAAAAAATGTGTTATTGAAAAGAGTTATATTTCATTTGTATTGATAGGTGGTTGCTGTGTAAAAGCCATACTGAAACATGGTGACCTAAAATAGCAATTACTTACTGTTTACAGTATGTTCAGGGGAGCCAGCTGAGCTACGCTGGGCATGGCTGGAGCACTTTTATTCATCCTTTCCCCAGGCCCAGTGGGCTGGCCTTGCACCTTCTTTGTACGGACCTGGCTAAAGCATTAAGGAACAAACAGAAATATGTAAGGTTTCTGAAGATCTGGGCTTAAAACCGGTTCACTGTCACATCTGTTTCATTCATTAGCCTCAGAAATTAGATAAGCAAACCAACAGTCAAGATGCAGGGAAATAGACTCTTCTCATTAGTGAGAAGACACATGGCAAAGTGTGTGTACATATATAGATAGACAAAACATTGTGGATAATAATACCTACAAATTAGTATTAGTATCCTAGGGTTGCTGTAACAAATTACCACAACCTTGAAGGATTAAAACAGCAGTTGTTATCTCGTGTAGTTCTGGAGGACAGAGGTCCAAAATTAGTGTTGGAAAATTTGGTTCTTTCTAGAAGCTCTGATGAAAAGTATGTTCAGATCTCACTCTTAGCTTCTACTGAGTGTGGGCAGTCCTTGGTGTTCCTTGGCTTGTAGATACATCATTCCAGTCTATCTCCATATGTCATGTGATATTTCTGAGTCTCTTTGTGTCTTCTTTTCTGGCTTGTATAAGAAAACTCATCATTATAGTTAGGGCCCAACCGAATCTAGGATGATTTCATCTCAAGATCCTTATTTAATTACATCAGCAAAGGCATTTATTTCAAGTAAAGTCATGTTCTGGACTTTTGGGTGAATAAACCTTTTGGGGGGCCACTATTTAATTCACTTACACAAACTCATTCCCAAATGTACTGTTTTTAAGATTTTTGCCTCATGATCCCTTCCAATTTAGTGTTTAAATTTAGCACCTTAATTTTATATAGTCATTTAAATTATATATAGATATATACATATATATATGTAGTTATTTTAATTCCACAATAATTCTGGATTAAATACTATCTCTTACCTATTAAGTAAAACAGATTTTGATGATTAAATATTTCATGCGTGAAAAATAATTTACCACTTAATATATTTTACTATAAGAATATTGAATAAGAATTATGTGAAAAATCAATTTAATATATAGGTTTGATTTAATTTAAATATACATATGACATGAAAAATGTTACCAAAACCTTGAATGTGATAATGGTACCATGTCTTTGCATATTTCTTAATTTTACATGTTTTCAAAGCATACTTTAGTTCTGAACTCACAAATGTAGTACAAATCAATCGGATATGCAACAGATAGCCAATTTATGATTTGGTACAAGCTTCCAGAAAAATGTGAAGCAAAATTAACCTATGATACAAACTTTGGCAGTAAACATGCCAACTCAAACCTAGGAAACTCCTGAAAGTATACAAGAATTGCTAAGGAGTTAGATTGCTTGTAATCTCTCCTGTGTTCCACAAATTATACAAAAAAACAAAAACAAAACACACACACACACACATAAACACAAACCTATGGAATAAAGGAAGCAGCACTGGAGTAAATGATGTGGCCCCAAACTAGTATCAATACATGAACTGTTTATTATCTTTTATTGCTGGTCCTCAATGAAATAAGTACAGATTCAGAATATCTACCAACTTTTATTGAAGTTTTATGTTACTTCCACATCCTATGGCTTTTCAATTCACTTCACTGAACATGACCCTAAACCTCTTGAGTTGCATGTGGAGTGAACTAGGTACTTGTCATGGGTACATAGAACAGTATTTGATAAGTATTGGCTTACTTTTCAACATTAATCCAAAAGTGTATTAAACCAAGAATCCGTTTTTTGTTTTTTGTTTTGTTTTGTTTTGTTTTCCCCAAAAGGTCAGCCCAGTGGCTCAGCGGTTTAGTGCCTCCTTCAGTCCAGGGTGTGATCCCGGAGACCCAGGATCGAGTCCCACGACGGGCTCCCTGAATGGAGCTTGCTTCTCCCTCTGCCTGTGTCTCTGCCTCTCTCTCTCTCTCTCCTTCTGTCTAAATAAATAAATAAATAAATAAATAAATAAATAAATAAATCTTATTAAAAAAAGGTAATTTAGATTTTTAAACCTAGCTATTGATGAGAGTTTGAAGATATTTTGAAAATACATCATAACTTGCATTTTAGGTAGTAATTAAAAGTGATTACCCTGAGTTTGCTGAAATTGCTTTAAACTCTTTTATTCCATTCCCATCTACTTAGCTTTTTAAGAAAGATCTCTCTACTGCCATTTGTCCTGAAACAAAATGTAGTAGTTTTGATATAGATTATCCTCTGTCACATATTGAGATACATGTTGTTCATTCACAATATGTGAATATACGTTTAAAATGGAAATCACCGATTCATTTACAACCTTTCTTTAAAGTTACAATTTGTAATAACAAAATTATAAGTTTGATAACAATAATATTAGATAATAGTTGGAGTAGGTAATTTCTTTTTATTAGCCATGTCGAGTAAGACTTTATTTCAGGAAGATTTAAAGAAAATGGAAAAAGACTTGCTTAAGATCACACATCCCACAATTGGTCAAGTCCGAAGTTAAAAATAGTTTCTCCAAGGTCAGTCGTGCTTTCATGCTCTACATTTGATTACTCCTCAAGCAGTCATATACAGGGGTCCTTCCTTTCAAGTTTCTGATGGCCTAATTTTGAAACAAGGGAACACTGGGAAGAAATATTTTCCTCACGGGTTATGCAGCAGAAATAACAGAATAAATAAGTTAACTTCTCTTGTTGCATGACAAATTACCACAAAGTTAGCTGCTTAAAACCTCAATTTGTGATCTCAGATTTCCATAGTTCAGAAGTCCAGCATGGCATGGTTGGTTTCTTAAGGCTGAAATCAGGATGTCAACCACAGTAGCAGTTCTCATCTGGGGCTTGATGTCCTCTTTCTAAATCACTGGTTGGTGCTGGAATTCAGTTCCTTCTCTTACTGTTGACATGGCCCCCTCTATTTTCAAGCCAACAGCAGCAGGTAAAGTCTCACTTATATTTTCAATCTTTTTGATTTCCCTTCTTCTTCCTCTTGCTTGTAAGGGTTCTTTTGGGGCAAAGAATATTAGACTTGGTTTTCCATCTTGTCTCTGCAACCTAACCTTGAGGGTCACATAAACTTTCAAGGCTTTATTCCCTTAGATAAAGAATAAGGACACTGAAGTTTCATTTTTTTCTCAACCAATTTCTTGACACATATTAATCATCTAGGGTCCCTTTCGGTTCTAATTTTAAATCATCTGAACAAGCAGTTCAGTAATAAAGATGTACTTTTTGCCAAATACATAACAAGATTCCCTGATTATACTCAATAAAAGTTCATTAAATGAATAAAAAAAGTAGATGAATATGAGTAGCACTTTTCAAGTTATCTGTATTTCACAAAGGGTAAAAATTAAGGGAGAATAGCGCTTCTCAGATTTCTGACCTCTCTCCAAGATTTATGAGTTTTATTAACTGTTGATTCATGTGAAACCCGGTATCTCATAGCTATGAGGCATGAACAGCAATTAATTAGACGGTGCCACTCAAAAAGAAGTAGGATCTAATGCATAACAGTCCTATAGAAATCTCTCACTAGATTTAATATTGAACTACCAATATAAGATAATGTTTCAAAGAAAAAAATTATGTCTTCATTGTGGTAGCTCTGTGCATTATAAGCATCTGTGAAGTTATTTTTTAAATCATTTAATTTGTTTCAACATAATAAGTGTACTCCTTAATCTCTGTCCCTTATTTTCCTCATCCCTTCTACCTACCTCCCCTCTGGTAACCATCAATTTGTTCTCTATACTTATAGTGGTTGTTTAAAGTGTTGTTTTTGTTGTTGTTGTTGTTGCTGTTGTTGTTTTGTTTTTCTGCAATGTATTGTGGCAACAGTACTGTCAATAAGGAACTTTCAAGGTTTTTTGCTATACACTTGTTGATTGCAACTTCACCTTCCAAACTTTTGGCTTTGAATAAACAATAAAATACTTTTAGAAAATGCCTTATTTAGCAAAATCAGTGTGCATCAAAAGCACTGATTGGCAATGTAGGTGTTAAAATGTGCAGTTTCAAAGAAAAACTGAAAATAGTCTACTAAAGAAAATTTTAATGAGTTAGAGATTCTAAAAATTCTGAAATTGGAAAATTTTAATGAGTTAGAGATTCTAAAAATTCTGAAATTGGAACATTGAGTTTTATGCAGCTATCAGGGAAGAGGAAGAGACTCTTTATGCTGAGCCTATTTTTTTTAAGACTTTATTCATTTACTCATAAGAGCCTCAGAGGGATGGGCAGAGACATAGGCAGAGAGAAAAGCAGGTTCCCTCTGGGGAGCCTGATGCAGGACTCGATCCCAGGACCTCGAGATCACCACCTGAGCTAAAGGCAGACGTTCAACCACTGACCCACCTAGGTGCCCTATGCTGAGCCTTTTTTTGATAGAGCTGTGACACAGGAAACAGACTCTTAGAGAGTTGTATGCAGAAAATTTATTGGGAAATGGTCTTGGGATACACAACTTTAAGAAAACGGGGGTAGAACTGGGCAGGATGATAGGCTGACCTGTGATTTACTTGCAACTAGGGCCTTTGTGACTCCATTCAGCTAATAATTGGCACCCCTGGAAGGAAAAAGTCCTTGGACTAGGTAATTCCATACAATTGAGAATGGTTTCCAGTAAGAAACACATGTATGAGTCATTAGCAGTAAGGGGATGGGTGCTGTGTTCATTTTCTGTAACTGTACTTTTAAAAAAGGTGCAGCTTATTTAGTGGCTTAAAGCAACACATATGTATTATCTTAGTTCTGGAGGTCAAAAGTCTGAAACAGGTCTCACTTGGCTAAAATCAAGGTGTCAGCAGGGTTGTGTTCTGTTCTGGAGGCTCTAAGGAAGAAATCATTTTCTTCTTTCTCCAGCTTCTAGAAGCTGTTCTCATTCCTTGTCTTATGACCTTATTCTATCTTCAAAGCCAGTGAAATCTTCTTCATGCTGTGCCACTTTAATAATGGCATTCCTGCTTCTTTCACTTTATTAGAAGCATGTGGTTACTTTGACCCCACTGGGATAATCCAGAATAATCTTCCTATCTCAAGGTCAGTTAGGTAGCAATCCTAATTCTGTCTGGGCAACCTTAATTCCCCTTTGCCATATGACCTAACATAGTCACAGGTTCTGGAAATTAGGAAGTAAACCTCTTTGAGGGACTGTTATTCTGTCCCTCAAATAATTCAGGTACATTGACTCCTGAAGAAGATAGGTGAGTGAAGCACACTATATATAGTTGCCAGAGTGGTAAATTAGATAGAGATATGAATGGGGCTAACTTTCTTTAACAGTAACTTTCTGCCAGTAGTGATATGTATTTTTTTTTATGGCTTACCTGAGCTAACATTTACATACAATAATCTCAGTTATAAATCTACAATGATATGATTTTCAGTAAGCTTATGTATATGTAGCCATCACTACAATCTAGTACTAAAACATTCCCACTACCCCAATAATTTCTTCCTGTCCATTTTCAGCAATCTCCACTCTCATGAGCCCCAGACAACCAGTTGTCTGTTTTCAGTTTCTATGCTTTGGCTTTTTCGAACATTCATATAAATGCAATCATATGATATATTGTGCTTTGCATCTGGCACATGTGATATTAATATAACACACTGTGCTTATCCATTTACTGCTTGACATGGATTTAGGCTGTTTCCAATTTAGGGATGTTATGAATAATGCTAGTATGAACGTTCATATTCCAAGTCTTTGCATGGACATATGCTTTTATATTTCCTTAGTAAATACCTAGGAATGGAAAGGTAAGACCATATGATATATGTATATGTTTTTTTTTGTAACCTGCCAAACTCTTTTCTAAAATAGCTGAACCAGTTTTATTCTAACCAGCAGTGTATGAAGGTACCTATTTTTCCACATCCTTGCCAACACTTGGGTTTTTTTTTTTATGTCTTTTTGATAATAGCAATTAGTATATGTGTGTAGTGATATCTGAATGTTTTTCAATTTCAATTCCCTAATTACCTAAGTTATTGAACCCCTTTTCATGGTGTATTAGGCATTCACATATGTTCTTTGGTGAAATATGTATTCAGATCTTTTGCCTGCTTATTTGGAATTCTTGTCTTTTAAATATCAATTTGGAAGAGTTATTTATATATTCTGGATACTGGTTTGTTATTAGGTATATTGTTTTCAAATATGGCTTATCTTTTCAATTTTATTAATGATACGTTTTGAAGCATAGGAGTTTTCGGTGTGATGAAGTTAAATTAAACACTGTTTTAATTTATGAATCATATTTTGGGTTGTATCTAAGAAATTTTGCCTATACCAATGCCCTGAGTATTACCTCCTAGCTTTTCTTCTACAAGTTTTGTAGTATTAAGTCTTACATTTCGGTGTATGACCTATTTTGGGTTAGGTTTTGTATATAGTATGAAGTAGGTTCTAAGTTCATTTTTCTTTACTATAGATAATTAATTGCCCCATGACGATTGTTGAAAAGACTATCCTTTTCCCAATTATGTTTGTTTCTTTGTCAAAAAATAATTACCCAAATTTAATAGTTCATTTTATTTTATTTATTTATTTATTTATTTATTTTATTATTTTTTTTATTGGTGTTCAATTTACTAACATACAGAATAACCCCCAGTGCCCGTCACCCATTCACTCCCACCCCCCGCCTTCCTCCCCTTCCAACACCCCTAGTTCGTTACCCAGAGTTAGCAGTCTTTACGTTCTGTCTCCCTTTCTGATATTTCCCACACATTTCTTCCCCCTTCCCTTATATTCCCTTTCACTATTATTTATATTCCCCAAATGAATGAGAACATATAATGTTTGTCCTTCTCCGACTGGCTTACTTCACTCAGTAATAGTTCATTTTAAACCTTATTAGTTTGATGAAATTATTTCATATGTCTAGTTTACTGGGTGCTTTATCAGAAATGGATGTCTCATTTGTCACTTTGTCTGATTTACTGAGAAGAAATTTTTTAAAAAATTCTATTAATAGTAATTCTATTATGGCAGAAGTTGTACCTGGTAATATTATTGACATACTAACTTGACTTGATAAAGGAATACCAGAAGATTTCCTTTTGTTTTCCCTACCATGAGGGCTCTTATCCCATGGAAACAAAAACAAAAACAAAAAAACAAAAACAAAAACAAAAACAAACAAAAACAGTGTGAGTATTCTGCTAGAAAGTTTAGCCAGCCCATTAATACATTTGAAAACTGAGGAAATGACCGCTATCGGGTCTATGAATACAGAAGATTCATTCGAGTTGGACTTATCCCAGGACTACATTTATTATCTGGACACAATCTACCCTCATTTTAATAATGGCAAAACTATTTGGTCTTTGGATCCTTGGATATCAGTGCCAGTCCAGCCCCCGATCCCATAACCTTCAAAAGATATTGAGACTCTCCTTACCTACCACATGGTCTTTATGTAAAATGCTTCTCGGTCCCTGTGGTAGAACAGTTTTTGATTTATAGAAAAATTATGAAGATAGTACAGAGGGTTTCCAAATGTTTATTTTTTCTGTACAGCTTCTTTTGCCTTTAGTCCTACCAACTTTACTCATTTCCAAAGTTATTTAGATTAGCACATATTCTTTTCTCCCCTTCATTGAGTTTGTTTTACACATTTGTAAATGCCAAAAGATTGTTTTATTTATTTTTAACATATTGCTTTCCATCTTTGGATCCACTGAGCTTCTAAGTTATTTTTTATCATTATGTTTCATTAAGGTTGACTCTTTGCACTGAAAAGTTTTATAGAGTTTGGAAAATGAATATTGTCACATATTTACAACTATAGTGTTATACAGAATAGTTTCATTGCCCTGGAGACTCCTCTGTGCTTCACTTATTCAGCCTACAGCCTTTCTTGGAACTACTGATCTTTCTTTATCATGTCTATAGTTTGTCTTTTCTAGAATGTCATATCATCAGAATTATAGAGTATATGACCTTTTCAGACTGGCTTCGTTCACTTCACTTAGCATCTTGGATTCATCCATGTCTCTTTTGATCTAATAACTTGTTTATTGCTAAATAATACTGCTTTGTATGAATGAGGAACAGTTTGTTTATTCACTCATCTATTGAAGGGCATCATGGTTGCCTTCGTTTTGGGTGCTTATGAATACATAACATTCAGGTTTTTGTATAGACACACATTTTCTAATTCATTGGATAAATATTTTGGATCATGATTGCTGGATCACATGGTAATGCTATGTTTAGCTTTGTAAGAACGATTAAACTGTCTCCCAAAGTGGTTCTACCATTTTGCATTTTCATCAGCAATAAATAAGTGTTCCTCATTGTTACTAGGAACTGGTATTTTTAGTTTACTTTTTAAATTAATTATTTTTTTAAATTTTAGCCATTCTAATTAATGAGTGGTGGTTATCCAAGCGATTTTTGTATGTAGTAAGTTTTATGAAGATTTATGGGGTTAGGTAGGGAAAATTGCAAGTCTTAGAAGAAAATCATTGTCAATTGTTTTCTGAGAATGCAGAGAACAATCTTTATTGATACAATTTCTAATAGTAGCGTATATTTTTTTTGATTAATTATAGTAATTTTTGCATTTTGCCTATGCTGAAAGATACATTAACCTACAATTTTACCCCCAACTTTTTAAAAAATTTAAGCATCTTCACAATTAAATGTGTCACCAAAACCAAATATTCTCTGCAATGATCGGTTTGATTGACCATTGCTCTCCATATGGGCCTATCTCACAGGATTAAAGATAAAATTTTTCTAACAACATAGTCATAGCATAAATAACATTTTGGTTTCTTTCCAATTGCATAATTTGTAGACTTCCAAATACCTAGTTTAATTTTCCATGTATTTTTTTCAAGTGCATTCATAAATGCTAATTATGTTTAGGTAATATATGTTTAACTTGCTCCTATACTTATATTGGAGAAAATACATTTCAAATAAAATGGCTTTCTTTTATGTTATAATCTACACTCTTATTTCCAAATTGGATGATTATTAGGCCTATACTTAATAGCTACTCTTAGGTTAAAAATGCTCAATGTGACCTTTACTTTGAGAATGAAGCATATAATTTTCACTATTTATCCATCTGAATTTTGCTATTTAACATGCAATTTTAAAAGCAAAGTAGGCACTTTTACATTATTAACTGTCCTATACATATGTTTAAGCTATAATCTCATTTTGGATTTGAAAGAATATGATTGAGTGACTATAAAAGGGTGATCTAGTTTTTGCAAATACTTTTCTCCTTCAACTGTTAAAATAAAAATATAACAGAGGTCAAATATATGACTTCCTATTTAAAAATAAGTTAACTTAAATAGGTTTTATAGCACATTTGTATATGTGTGATCCTATTAATCAAAATCAATCAGTGAGTAGTCCAGTGAATCACCAGATAAAGAAGGGAAAATAAAAGCTCATTACATCTTTATCATCTCAATAAAGGTCCCGACTTTTGCTGGAATAGAGTGAAAAGTTTTACTTATATATATATATTTTTTTTCTTTTATTTAAAATTTAGCTGAAAAAAATTTTAAAAATAAAATTTAGCTAAAAGGGAATTGAACTTCCTGTAATAATGTGCTAGCTTTATTCAGATCAACCCTCCCACTCAGTAGCACTAAAAACTCTACATAATAATAATAATAATAATAATAATAATAAACAATGATAGTATTTATTGGGAAACATCAGAAAGGTACCAAAGTAGCAAGATTTTGAAGACCAGCATCCCCCCCAAAAACAGAAGATTAGAAAGGTGAGCTGAATATTTAGAATCACCTTTTCTCAAAGACTTTGTTGATTCAAAACCAGAGGCTTGAAAACAAGAGAACTTTCTTAAGTCTAACATAGAGTGGGGAACATGGGCTTTTGGTTTAGATGTCAATGTAGAGATAGGTCCCCACATTTTCATTTGGGAGACCCAAAAGACTAAAGGTAACAGAAAGAATAAATTAGAAATGATCTTTCACAAAGGTTGAAGCCTAACTTCAAATCAGTTCAACCCTTGAGTAGATAAAAGCACTTGACTGTGAGAAACAAATAAGAATCCTGTGTTGAGAAAAATAATACCACCAATAAAGTTGTACTATCTCTTCAGTTTTTCAACACACTGTATGGCATTTAACCAAAATTAGCCATGTTAAAAAAAATAGAAATGAATCTTTAAGAAATGGCAATATTAGAATTAGTGAATCCAGATATTCTATTATCTATGATTAATATGTAAGAAGATAAACCAAAACATAGAGGATTTCAGCAGTGAACTTTCTAAAAATGAAAAATGCAATAATTAAAAATAAGAATCCTACAAATGGATTTAATGTCAGATGATACATAATAGATGGTTAGAGAACTGAAAGTTAGCTCATGTGAAAATATCCACTTTGAAACATAAAAAGACATAAGATTGGAAAATATGGAAAAAGTCATGAGACATTGAGGACATAATGTACAAATGCATAATATATGTCGTGCATATACTTGGTCAAGAAGGGCAAAAATTCTATTATATGGATAAGTCATATTTGGATATATAATGGCTAAGAATTTCCTAAAGTTAGAAAGACCTGAAGCCAGATTAAAGAACAACAAATATGATAAATACAAAGAAATTCCCACCTTGGATTTTCATAGTAAAACTTAGAAATCAAAGACAATAATAGTAATACCTGACAAAGAAAAGACACATTACTTATTTTCAAAGCAGCGACGATAAGGATGAGAGTGATTTCTTGATAGACGCAAAGGCAACTTTAGAAAACAACAGATAATATTCTAAGTTCTGAAAGAAATAAATACAAAAATAGAAGTCTATTCTATGGCTGCCATAGCAATACTCCTCTTAAATCTTCAATTACAGGGAGTATAATTGCCTGAGGCCCCAGTTTCTGAATTCCCTTCTTGAAGTAATTCCCAAAGTCATTCTTTTTCAGACTCCTTTCAGCTAAACTCTGAATGAGGCAGAGACTAAACATGGCAAGCTCCTTCCTAAGAGATTAGGGACTCTTCTGATAGGCAACTGTCCTCTGATGGGCCCCCTCACAGAAATGGCAAAATTTCCTTAGAAACACATTGCAGAATAAGACACTTCCAACAAACTGTTCTCTTCTTTTTCCCTCTCCTCTTCCTCCATCTCTGAGTCTGAACTGCATTGCTAGCTTTGGACTCTTTCAGCCTTTCTCTGCCCCAGCCTTACATTTTCCCTCAAAGGCATTTCCCCTAAATGGTTTATTTAATATCTAACCCTGTTTTGTCAGCTGTTCCTAGAATATCCATCTATTAAAAAAACAAAACTCCCTACAAAATGAAACAGGAATAGAGATATTTTCACAATAAATAAAGTGAATAAAAATTGGCAGAATTAACCAGTAACCATACAGCATAAAAGGAAATGCTATAGATATCACTAAAGGCAGGAGGAAACTTACTGCACACAGAAGTACAGAGATGCAGAAAGAAATGTAGAGAGACAGTAGATAAATCTGTAGGCATAATGGATTTTGACTATAGAAAATGATCGTAACATGGGAGCGAAAATATGTGACAACAAAGGAGCAAATGGTAAAGAGAGTTACATGGTGTTAAAGTGCTCTTAGGTCTCTTTGCATTGCACAGGAAGTGAGCCCCTTTAGTGTAGGTGGGTCTTGTGAATATGCTGAGATTCAACATTGGGAAAGGTGGCATGATGGAGAGATTTGCAGGTATAATTAAGGTCTTTAATCTCTTGACTTTGAGTTAACCAAAAGGAGATTATCCTGGCTGGACTTAATCCTGTGAAGCCTTTCAAAGAGGAAGGAAGACAATGAGAGGGATTCCTTGCTAGCTTTGAAAAAGTAAGCTTCCATAAGAGGTACTCATATCTGGGCCCTGAGAGTGTCCTCCATGAACCCAGAGTGACGCCCACTCAACAGCCAATAAGAAAATGGTGACCTCCATCATACACTTGCAGAGAGAGAGTTCTAATAATAACCAGAGAGCCTGGAAGAGGACTCTAAATAGCAGCTGAGATGGTGGCCCTGCCAGCATGACAGTTTGAATGCAGCCATATGAGACCTTTAGCAGTGGACCTAGGTGATCTATGCCTGGATTCCTGACATTGGAAATTATAAGATAATAAGTATATACTATTTCAACCTGCTCCATTTTTGGTCCCATTAAAAATTTTCACAATTCTTATAGCTATGATAAAACATGTAGAATTTTTTTTTAAGATTTTATTTATTTATTCATGAGAGACACAGAGAGAGGCAGAGACATAGGCAGAGGGAGAAGCAGGCTCCCTGTGGAGAGCCTAATGTGGCACTTGATCCCAGGATCCCGGGATCATGCCCTGAGCCAAAGGCAGATGCTCAACCACTGAGCCACCCAGATGCTCAAAACACATACACTTTAACACTAGAGACTATACTTTAGATAAGGAAGAATATTTTATAAAAGATTTAACCCATCAAAAGATACAACAATTTTAAATATGTATATATGTAACTAATACAAATGCCTCAAATGTAAGTAAATCAAGCTAAACATTGGTAGGGAGAATAGATAAATCCATGATTATTGTGGCAGATTTTATCCTACCTCTCTTTGAAACAACATGTTTGTGTTTAGGTCCAGGATATATTTCTTTTTGTTTTTTTCAGGATACATTTCAAATATATTGCTGAAAGAATAATATTGTGACTGTATAGAATTAAAAAAAATAAGTTTCAAAAAATATACTTGAAAACTGAGGTATGGGCAGCCCAGGTGGCTCAGCGGTTTAGCACCGCCTTCGGCCCAGGTTGTGACCTCGGGGTCCCGGGATTGAGTCCCATGTTGGGCTCCCTGCAGGGAACCTGCTTCTGTCTCTGCCTTTTTCTCTCTCTCTCTGTGTCTCTCAGGAATAAATAAATACAATCTTTTGAATAAAAAAAAGAAAAGAAAACTGAGGTAAAAAGTGGTTTCAGAAGGCTAGATAGACAGATTTGAAATTGCCTTTTACTTATTTTTTAAAAATTTCTATATTTATTTTAGTGAGAGCATGTGTGCACATGCGGGTGAGCGTTGGGGGGAGGTGCAGAGGGAGAGAGAGAGAGAAACGTAGAGAGAGAACTTCAAGCAGACTCCCCACTGAGTGTAAGTCCATGTGGAGCTGGATCTCATGACCCTAGGGTCATGACCTGAGCAGAAATCAAGAGTTGGTCGCTTAACTCACTGAGCCACTGAAGCACCCTTGAAATTACCCTTTAAAGAAAATGTCTTTCATATTTATTCTTTCGTCAGTGATTTAAACCTTTAGGCTCAGAGAATCATTCACATTATTTGTTTGAATCACTATTTTAGGATTTAAAAACCAGTGATATCATTAGTTTGGGTAGTGTGGTAAAATTATTCTCATAAGATTTTTATGCCAGTATTTTATTCAGTTCATTTCAGTGAGTAGATAAGTACTTGATTAGTGACTCTTTTCTGGTAGACAGTTAAAACGCTGAATACAAAACAGAAGCATATAGTTTTTACCTTTTATAAAGGTATTTTTTATTGCAATAGGCTGTTTCAGTGTCTGTAGTTTACTTTAAGATGCATCAGAGTCTAATATGAAGTACATATGTACCAGTTTATTCCACATCTTTAGGGGCAGTCATTTGTTCTACTTCAAAATGTATACTTCAGGGATGATTAGGATATCAAATATGCTACATTCTGAAGAAGGCTACTATAAACATTTTACTTTACCATGTCTCAACACTTCAGACTTTGCTTATTAGCATTTTTATTTTTAAAATTAAAAGCATACTAATTAGTATAATTCCAAATAGGAATGAAATTTATTGATGAAATGAAAAGTATTAAAAATGTGGATTAGCTAAAATATTTTAGAGTTATTTTCTATCTTTGTAAGAATAAAGAATCTTGAGAAATGTAACCTAGAGAATTGTCTTCTATGCTTACTTAGGGATGGCATCTAAACTTTTATCCTTAAATGATTGTATATTCAATCATTACTTAGGAGTCATTTTAATTCTTTGATATCAACTAAAGAGCAAATAATAATAATAATAATAATCATCCTTATCATCTCTCCTGGAAAATACTTGTATATGCCTGGCATAAACATTTTATATAAAGTAGTGTTTATAACACTCAAACTTTAGCTGGAATTTATTAAATTATTGAATATGTTGTATGGAATGTATAGTGGCTGCTTATAATAAACACTTGCTTATGAGGACCTCTATGTTTGGCGGAATTTGTTCTGAATGTACTTAATTTAAAAACTTGAAATGCGGTTGCAGGGAATAGCTACAGTTCATCAGCCTCATATCTAAAAATTAAAAAGTAGCCTAATAATTGTGAATGCCTGTATTTGCTTAGGTCAGTCCATCACAGAGTGGTTACACAAAACAAATAAACAAAATCAAGGTACAAAGAAAAGTAATTTCTATTACATAAAGGTAATAGAAAATGCAAACAGAGTGTTATGGCATTTCATTAGAAGAATTTGCATCTCCTTTTGCTCAAGAAAGCTATTACAAACAAAAGAGAACAATTAAAAATGAAGAGAGGTAGGATATTACAGGTAGGAAGCACAATGAGAAAAATATTGAAGAGGGAAAGCACATGGAAATATTTGAGAAATAGTGAGCAGTGTAAGGAAAAATACCCATGTGGTGGGTGCTCAATTAACATTTATTAAATGCATAAATTAATGAATGGACAACTGAAATTAAATTGTTTGAGGCTTTGGCTTCAACATAATTTGTCTATAAATATTACTTTCTTGCAAAGGAAAATAATTAATGATTTCTTAATTAAATCACATGACAGTCCTGCTCTGAAATGGCTACAACTTTAGGAGGCTTATCCTGGATTAAATAAGGGATAAACTGAGTAGAAAGATAGTGGGTAAACAGGGAATAGAATAAGTGAAGTCAGGGGTACATGGCTGGCTCAGTGGGTGAAGCATGTGATTCTTGATCTTGGGATTATGAATTTGAACTCCAAGCTGGGTGTAGGGATTACTTAAAGCAAACAAACAACAACAACAAAACAACAAAAGAATGAGTGGAGTCATAGAGGAAATAATTACAGAATATAGAATGAGAAATAATTCAGGTCAAATCTAAATAGAAAAAGTGCAAGTATAATATTAGGAATATTTTTGAGGTCTTATAATGTGCCAGCACTATTTTAAGTGTTTTATCTGTTTTATCTCAATTACTTCTTATAATCCTGTAACATAGATAAAATTATTGCTTCCATTTTTCAGGTATTCCATTGTGGCTTTGAGACTTCAGAGAACTTGTAAGTGATGGAGCTAGAATTCGTGTCAGTCAAATCTGGGCAGACTCCATAAACTGTGTTCTTAAATATTGTGATATGTAAATCAAATGACTGACTAAAGGTCAAGTATTGAGTAGGAAAAAAAAAAAGACCACACAACAATAGGTCAATTTAAGTTTTAAGTTAAGCATAACTAGAGTAATTTGGTGAATTAAGGGTGATATGTTGTTTATACAGTTATTTACAATATGCATTATCATATGATAAAGAGAACTGGAAAGTGGAAAGTGGTACTGGACAGATATTGGCAGGGATAAAAATGACTAAATTTGGAATACATTACCTGAAATCAGGATTCAACTTACTAAGTGTTCAGTATATATCAATATTTACATTATGCAGATAGATTTAGGGTTGATTGAAAACAAGAGCCTGAAGAGATTAGAAGAAATTGCATAATTTAGAAGAAATACAAAAATTTATAAGATATTAAGATAATGAAGTTAAGATAAGCATAGAGCAATATATCAGAGATGCCTGGGTAGCTCAGTTGGTTGTCTGACTCTTGCTTTCTGCTCAGGTCATTTTCTCAAGGTCCTAAGCCAAAGCCCTGAGTCAGGCCTCCCATGCTCAGTGAAGAATCTGCTTAAGATAATTTCTCCCTCCTTCTCCCTCCTGCTCTCTCCTCCCTATTGCTTGCATGCTGTTTCTAAAATAAATAAATAAATAAATAAATAAATAAATAAATAAATAAATAAATAAATATATTTTTGAAAAACATAGTAATGTCTTAATAGATACCACCCTTTAAGCTTGGTTATATGTCTATTATCTTGTGAATATTTTATACATTCATAGTGTTTAATAAGATATGGCGACCTTGATAAGATTTGTTACCACTAATTTTGTCCTTGGTAATATGCTGAACAGGTTTCTCTTAATCACTTGTTTTACTCTAGGTTTTTATTCTATGCATAAATATATCTTAAAAGAAATGTAAATAAAACAAAACACATATAATTTGTCATCTAAACATTTCTGTTAGTGGCAACCCGTATTCTTTATTTAAAACAGGCAGACACCATATTTACTAAAAATAATTCTAGAAAGTTACATTTTATATATAACCTTGTTCAACAACACAGTCTGTAAAATATTTTATAGTCTCTTCAATTTAAAAATCATATGTGTCAGTAGATTAAAATTTATTTTATAATTATCTAAATTTTAAGATGATAGATAGAAGCAAATGAAGAGAACAAAAAAATGGCTCCTGACATTCAGAAGCTGACCTGAGACAGCTAGGGCATGCTATTCTATTATGCATAAATAATCTCTCAGAATACTACCTTAGAAAAGTTTGCTTTAGACCTTGATAAATGAGACAGAATAAGACCACTTCATTTTTTTTTTCCTTAGAAGAAATAAAACCATATTCTTACTACTACCTGCAAAAATACCAAATGCCCCATCACTCAGCCAAAATGAATGATTGCTACTTCTTTATCAATTACAACTTTATTCTTGTACAGCTTTATTCACCTCTTTCTATAGATAAGATTTATTGAAGTACACAATTACAGAATTTCCCTGACTTTATGACAACATCCAATCTACCTGAAACTACTACTTCCTTAGGCCTTCCCCCAAATCATCTAATCAAAGCCCAGATCTTATAACAAATTATTTCTAACACTCTTTTGCAGAGACACCCCAGGTTTATTCTGGTGTATGTTCTCTCACTGCAATATATAATAAATCTACGTAGTACCATTAAAAATGTGTTCCTATTTGTCTTTGGCTTGGGTCATTGACATACACTGATGATCTTTTTTTCAGATATTTTTTCAACACATTTGAATGCTTCCTAAATGACAGGCACTGTATTAGATACCAGGGATATGAAAATGATAAAATTCATGGTTCCTTACTATCTAAGGAGCTCATAACTGATGCTTGAATGAATGGAAAAATACCCATTGTAATTAGTGCTATTGTGTAACATATTAAAGCCTAAAGGAACATGCAGTTATTTCTGGTCTTGGTGGTTGGGGTTATCTTGAGAACGGAGATGGCCTTTAATCATGGCCTAGAAGGACAAGTAGCATTCTGCCAAGAAAACAAAGTAATGTGATATTTACTGTGATGACAAAATCTTGAGACTTAGACTTAATTTTTCTAGACTGCATGTGTGTTTTTATGCTATTGTACCCATTGATGTTGTTTCATAATATTATATGCATCTTTTAAAGCTGCTGTATATTACCATTGAAAACCACACATGAATTAATAGGTAAATATTTTTGGAGATAGAAAAAATAAGAAAAATAGCATTATATTTACAATGAAAAAATTTCATTATAAAATTTTACTGGGTAAAGTTGGAAACTAAATTGTGAGTCTTATTTTCCAGACAGTTTTAGTAGAGTAAATAAATAAACTAAATTACTTAAACCTTAGAAGGTAAACTGCATAGTGAATGGATTAAATGCAATGACATAAAGTCATTTTGCAGGATTGATCATTAGAAAAATCAAACCTTACCAGTTCTGTGACTGAAAAGCCACCATTTCAAAGCCATATTTCTCTGCATGAGGACTGGGGGAGAGTTTAAACAAGCCTTTTTAGAATTCCAGGTGGAAGAAGTGTCTTATGCTATTAGCAATTCATTTATTCATATTTCACTAATCTTAGCAATTAAATATATTTAAAAGTTTTAGATTGATATACTGGAAGTCCCTTTGGAGTTGTGTATTGAGGCTTGGCTAAGCTAAAACCATCACTGATTTTTGGATTTAGCTGCATTAGTCTTGCTACATTCCTGTATGCTTAGAAGATGAGTCTGGAGAAGAGGGCCCATAGCTTGAGAATTTCTTCATTTTCTGCTTCAATGAGAGAAAAACACCTCAGTTTTTGAATGAGTCTGAAGGGTCATAGATCTTAGAGTATAAAATTCCCTATGATGTCAGTAAAATATAATATTAATAACATGTTCAAAAGTAAAAGTGCAGGTTGTTCTTTCAATTTTCTGCTACCAAGGGACCAATCCTTGTAAGAAGACCATATACCTAGTTCAATTATTAACTAAAATTTAGCCTGTAAGTCAAATCCCTTGGAAATTCAATACAGGATAAGAGCATTAGTGATAATTTTGGATAGTCTTAAGGTTAATAAACAAGGAAGAGAAAGTATGCACATGTATATATACACAAAATCATCTTCTTATAGACATATACCTTTATTCTACAGAAAAGCCACAAGGCTATCCCAATTCTGTGACACTTACATACCCTTTCCAGCTCTTATTTTTCTCTTTTGAATTCCATAGACAAAATTGATGGGGGAAAAAAGTTATAAAATCTTATCAAACCACCTCCTTTTCCTGCCCAAAAGTTCACCATTTTCAATATTTCTACTTGTATTTTCTAGAACTTATTCTATTAATAGGATGATTCTATACATATGGTACATTGTCTAAATAATTTTTTGCTATAATATATTACCATTTTTTATTTAGAACTCTTCTACTGTGAGATATTTAATCTACTTTTGGTTTTTGCTCTTCTAGTAATTTTGATGAACACTGCCATACATATATGCTTGTGTCTTTGTCCTATTATTCCCATAGGAAATTAGAAAGTGAGTTATCATGCCAAAGGGCCTCCAACATTTTAAGGCTGTTGCTGTATATTATCAGTTTATTTTGAATACAAGCATACCAATTTAACAGTTAACATCCATGCTGATTTATTTTTTACATGCATGGCAACATTAGATGCTATCTGGTGATATTCCTAAGATTTATGAATGTAATGTGTATCATTTTATTACAAGAGTGCTTTGTGATTTTGAGGAAAAAAAATGTACCAAAAATAATTATTGCTAAACTCCCTAGGCAGCCAAACTTTTAAACATCCAATTCTGCATATGAGATATAATTTCTATTCAGTTACATTGCCACATTATTAGCATATTTTGCTTATTAAATCATTATGTAAAATTAATAATTAAACAATTTATTTCCATTAAATCTAAGTAACTTTTATTTCATTACTTAACATATTATCATAAAATCATTTTAATCCCTAAGCACTCACTCTTGTGCAATATGACCACTACCTTTTTCACTCTCAAATTATTGTTAACCTTAATTATGACTATTTAGTAACAATGTAACTTCATCTACAGGAAGAAGACTCATACACCAAAGTAAAATTCAATAACATTAACTAGCTTTAACAAAGGTGAAAATTGATTATTGCTAAGTTATTCACCTAGTTGCATGTTGACTTTGATACAAAGATATTGAGATAAAAACTTGTCTAAGAAAATTACTTTCTGCCAGCTCTAAAAATTATAGTTATACTTAGTAATTAAGGTTGTTAGATTTTAACTAATTCAACATGGGTACAGACTGAAAAGTAGGAGGTTTTTGTTTTTCATATAACCTTTCTGTGCTAAACCAAGGAAAAGCATGAGTAACCAAAGTCATAATTCAACTGTTTAATGTTATCTCAGACAAATTTGTCACTTTAAAAATGTTCTCTGGTCAAATTTTCAGAAACATAATGTTGGGTTTAATGGACTATATAATTTGTATATTTAAAGAGAAGTGTTTGTTCACTGGTAAAGTCTACCAAACATTTAAGTAAGAAATCATATATATATATATATATATATATATATATATACCCAAATTCAGGAGTAATTTAGATGCTTTTCAGTAAGTAAATAGATAAAATAAACTGTTACTTCCAAATAATGGAATATTATTCAGCATGAAAAAGAGATGAGCGGTCAAGTTATGAAAAAAGGGGGAAGCTTAAGTGCGTATACTAAGTGAAAGATATGATTCCAACTATATGACATTCTGGAAAAGATAATACCTTAAAGACAGCAAAAAGATCAGTGGTTTTTGGAGTGGGGGTGGAAGGATACACAGGCAGAGCACAGATTTTTAAGGCAATGAAATACTCTTTATGAACCTTAACGATGGATCCATGTCTTTATACATTTATACAAATTCAAAAAATGAACAATACCATGAGTGAACACTCCAGTACAATTTGGTCTGTGGGTGATTATAATGTGCTAATATAGGTTCATTCATGATAAAAAAAAATTGTACCATTCTGCTGAGTGATGGTGATGATGCATGTGTATGGATAGGGGGCATATGAGAAATCATCATACTTTGATCTTAATATTGTTGTAAACCTAAAACATCTCTAAAAAAGAAACTCTTAAAATATTGGACTATTTCTTTTAAAGTTGTGAAAAATATCAGCTGACTCTTAGTAAATTATTGAATTATGTCATTTTCTTTGAACTGTGAATTGTTTTATTTCATCTGGCATTTAGTTTTTTATCTGATGATGTTTCCGAAGCTAATCTGATTCTAACATTAGTGAAATTAACCTTCCCTGTCCTTGAAAATTTGACCTGTTTCTTATCTTGAAATAACACATAACTTGCTATTAATTTCTGATTAATGTTTTTAGCATTCTCAATCCAGCTTCTCTATTCGCAATCTCATATACAAATTATATTCTTTTACACCTATGATTGCCATTACTGGTGTATCTGCTGTTCTGTACTTTCAAAATGACTATTATTAAAGGATTATATTTCTCTATTTCACCATTCATGCCTCTGATAGAATTATACTTTTTTTATCTCATTATACCTGAAGTTCCCTCATTCATCACCTATAATTCAATTATCTACAAAGTTAATTCTTCATTTCACATCTTTAAATGACAATAGGATTTGGTCAATTATAGTTTGTTTTTGTTTTTTTTTACCTGAGATTATCTTACTGAGTTAATGTTTTAGCTATTTTCCCTTCAGCAATTTGACAAAGACATTTTATAACTTACTTAAATTTATCTATCCATTTTAATAGAAATATTTGCACTTTTCTGTCAACAAATGTATGCTCCCCTTTTATGGTTTGCATAATTCCCTCACAAGTCCTGCATCTCGTTCTCAAATTTACTGAATGCTGAGTTGGTTTGACATTGTTATTTTTGAGAAATGTGTCCTCTATGTACCATATGGCCTCCAACATAAAGAGATCTACATTAGGCTGGATCCAGAGGACAGATTATGAAAGGGCTAGCATTAACCTTCAGTTGTTTGGCTGCTGGTAGTTTTTGTTTGTGAAATTATGATGTATATCTAGTGAAGCTGTATGTCTACTATTCCATTTTTTTTCAGTGAGGTTAACCAAACTAAGAATAACTACATCTAACACTAAGGGAAAGTCTGGTGTTTGGATGGGAGGAGAAACATAACCGATTATCTCTATAGAATTCTTAAAAGCACTTTTATTATTTGTTTTTGCTGAAAATCATCTGACTTAAATAATTTTATTATTAAAATATTGGAATTAGGATATTTCTAAGTTTCTATGTTTCTAAAATCTCAGCACTGTGATTTATCTTTTGAATCAAGTAGAGAAAGAGACCTTGAATCAGAATGGTATCATTGCCAAATGTCTTATTTACCTTACTTCAAGGTTTATGGTGCTTTTCGATTCCTTTCAGTTACATGAGACATTCAGGATTTTCCAATCTGTTGTTTTGGTCCTTATAGTTTGGGGAGAGTGTAAGGTGGGACTGACTGGATATCATTCGATCCAATCTGCAGTTACTATTTCTATAATAATGCATTAGTGAGCATTTAAGCATTTCCTGATTTGCATAGGTACCCTTAAATTCTTAATGTTGCTTAAGTTTTCAAGCTCCCTTTTCTTAGTATGCTGAGATTATTGTAATGTTTTTTCCATTTTGGAAAAGCTTGTTAAAATAAAAGGAGGGGGGATCCCTGGGTGGCTTGGTGGTTTAGCACCTGCCTTCGGCCCAGGGTGTGATCCGGGAGTCCTGGGATCAAATCCCACATCAGGCTCCCTGCATGGAGCCTGCTTCTGCCTCAGCCTGTATCTCTGCCTCTCTCTCTCTCTTTCTGTCTCACGTGAATACATAAATAAAATCTTCAAAAAAAAAAAAAAAAGGATGGAAAAGCTTTCCTCAATCTTTATCAATGGAACATGTGAGCTGCCTGGACAGATTGAAGGTAACTTCTGGATGAAACAGACTGTATTACAGTAATACTTTTAAACCTTATGAACACATTGAGAAAAGTTTGACTTATAGAACATTTCTAGAGCTTCAAAGTTACAAGAAGTTATTCTTAAATTGCAATCTCCCTAGAAATTTTGTAAGATTGTACATAATAAATAGTGTTCTAAAATATTGATCATGGTGCAGCACAATCTCAGATATATTTAGACCAGCAAAAGTGTACCACAAAAGTATGCCTAATGTAGCATGGGGTCGAAAAGCAAATATAAAAAGGTATATTGGATGACTGCTGCTCAAAAAACTCATTGTGAAAGATTAGAGGTAAAAGCGAGAATGAAAATGATATAAAGGTACATTTTAATGGACTGAGTAAAGCGTTTTATGAAGTAGCAAAAACAAAGTAGCAAAAAACCCAACCAATACCAACCAGCCAACCAACCAAACATTCCAAAAGATATTAATAAGGTGTTGCGATAAGTATAGAAATAAAGCAAGCAACAGAAGAAAACGACCCTGACTCAATGTATAGTCATCTGGTCACAGTCATTTCTCTTGAGTTTTATGTGGATTCTGTTTGGACTGTGCAAGAACTCAAGCATTTGATTCTCAACAGAGCAAAGTAAGTTTTCCACAGCAGCAGGAAAGAAGCAGCATCTGTCACTTTTCACTTGATGTTTCTATATAGGCCCAGAAACAGACTGAAGCTAAGAGCACCTGTGTTCCTCAAAATATGCTATAAACCGTCTCATTTTTTTCATCCAAAACCTATTGCTTTCTATTTCCAACTCATCTTGAGATCACGATTTATCATTATTATTGTCGTCATGATTACTATTATCTATCATTAGACTCTCTATCCCCAACAAGAGATCATTATGGTCTCATTTTTTTCCCCTAAAGCTTCAACTATTTCCCAAATGTAAATGTTTATTATTGCTTCACAAGGAGACAGCACTGAGCTTCATTCAGGAACTTCTCTAGGCTTCAAACAGCTCTGTTTGCATTCCCTGCTGGCTGCTTTATAGCTAAAACAGATGAACAATACAGATTTAAATGGAAGAAAATTCCTTTTTTAAGTTTATATTTGAATGATTGAAGCAGACTTTATGCAAAGTATCTCCAAAGAATATAAAATCTTGATGGAGATGGCACTAAAATGAACTACAGTTTGAATTCCTTATCCCAACTGATAGAGACAGCATGGTGTAATGGCAGTAATCCTGGATTCAGGGTTCAGGATTCAGGTTGTAGTAGTACTTTCTACCTTTTATGAAGACTTGGGAAAGGCACTAATTTTTCTGAGGCACTTGTAAAATGTTAATGTTCTTGATGTTGAGCTCTGAGGTTAATTCTTAGTTTTAAAGTTCTGCCATTTTGAGATCAAGGATAATGCTCTATTTAAAGGATTAAGGTAGGAAAACATATGTGTTGGTGAGTAGGGGTTTGACCAAGTTTGATATTCAAATCTTCTCTAGAGTGTGTATATAAGGAGAATCCTTGCCTCATCTAAAAAAGACACAAAGATCTGAACTCAAGTGACTGAATTTTGAATTACAAGTGGCAGTAACCTAGAAATCTTTAAAGAATAATTGGTAATAAAATGACCAAAACAGATAATTCTAGTTGTTTCCTCTTGGGACTGTTAGAGTCCCTTTTAATCAGCCATTAGTTTAAAAAGCCAAAACTCAAAATCTCTAAATCTTTATCTTCTAACAGGTTGTGACCTTAGTTAGCCTTTTGCAGCCGATGATTTTCCAAGGCCTTGTACAGCTCAATGATTACGTTAGTCTACACCTGAGATTTTTACATTATTTCCCTTTATCATGAAAGTATTTCAAACATTTCAAAGAAGATATGGAAATTCCCTTTATGAGATAAAAATAAAGAACATGTATAAACTATGTGCACTGAAACTACATATTGACAAGATACTTCTGTATAAAAAGCTTCAGTTTCAACACATGTTTTATATATTGTTTTTTTTATTTTTGTATTCTAATTTTGTTTCCCCAAATTAAAACATTAATAACTGTGGTAGTTTAGCTACGTGAACTCTTTTATGATGAGTCATCCCCATAACATGGTAAAGTCTTCCTCTAGAGTGCAGATACAGAATTTTTTCAGGAGTAAAATAGCTTTGTATCCTCACTATGTCCAGATATTTTTTTAAAAGATTTTATTTATTCATGAGACACAGAGAGAGAGAGAGAGAGGCAGAAATACAGGCAGAGGGAGAAGCAGGCTCCAGGCAGGGAGCCCGACATGGAACTCAATCCCAGGTCTCCAGGACCACACCCTGGGCCGATGGCAGGCGCTAAACTGCTGAGCCACCCAGGGACCCCACTATGTCCAGACTTTTTCAATCAACTTTTCTTGGATAGACACATCACATGATTATAGAAGAATGGAGCTTTAACTAGTATATCAGTTCTGACATTAATTTTATTAAGGTATGTGGATATTCCAATTGAGGTAACTTGATAATGTGGCACAATAGGAAAAAAGAAAATGGATTGAAAATCAGGAAGAAGGGCAGCCTGGGTGACTCAGCAGTTTAGCACCACCTTCTGCCCAGGATGTGATCTTGGAGACCTGGGATCGAGCCCCACGTCAGGCTCCCTGCATGGAACCTGCTTCTCCCTCTGCCTGTGTCTCTGCCTCTCTCTCTGTGTCTCATTAATAAATAAATAAAATCTTAAAAAAAAAAAAAAGAAATCAAGAAGAACTATGTGTTAGTTATTGAACTGACT
Organism: Canis aureus; assembly: GCF_053574225.1. NCBI lineage: Eukaryota > Metazoa > Chordata > Mammalia > Carnivora > Canidae > Canis > Canis aureus. Next base: position 55,912,971 of record NC_135621.1, read on the forward strand.
TTTTTAAAATCCTGATAGTCGCTTAGTCATCCTGAGCCTCACTTTATACATAAAATGAGAAGATGAAAAAAATCTTTAAGGTCCCTTTCAGTTAAAATCATCATTATATCTCTCATTAATCAACTAAATTTGGCCATTTTTATGCACTAGCATAATGGTAAAGGACTCAAAGTTAGATTTAGCAAGGTTTAAGTTGACTTTGAAAACTTTCAAGGACAATCTATTCAATACTGAGTGATGATGATAATCCAGTTCTGGACCATTCTGTATGAGCAATGCACCATGCAAATAAAATACACTGTAATGGTGTTCAAGGGGACAGTTGTTCCCAACATATTTTATTGTCAATTATCAACATATCCACACCTGCAACATTATCAAGTAGTTCCAACTGACTATGTCTTTGGAATTGACCAGCTGCAGTCCACATATCAGCATTAAAAGAAAAAAAAAACCTGTAATACCTCTTGGATTGCCAATCAAATATATCATTAGGTAAGCTGCTTTAACTAACACATAAAATAAGACAAGAGTGGGAATGCAAGGACAAATACATTAAATTATACATCCTATCTAAAGTGTAGAATTTATACAAAGAACTTATATAAAGTTATAATATACTTAGAGGCCAAATAGGTGAAAATTGATCTCAACATTTATTTACATTAGAACATATAATCAGTAAACAAAGAAAAGGACAATTGCTGACCCTCATTGAAGAGAGGTATTTTTCCCGTTATATATATGTATATATATATATACATATATATATACCTTTATTTATATATATACACTTTTATTTTTTTCCCTTTATATATATATACCTTTATTTTATGTAATTATATGCATAATTTTACATCTACCTACTTATATTTCTAGAGAAGAATATATATATTTCTAGAGAAGAATATATATATATTTCTGGAGAAGAATATATATATTTATATATATTTATGTATATATATAATATATGTATGTGTGTATATATATATATATATATATAATTCTAAAGGAAAATAGGAATTGGAATTGTCCCAGGAATATAAAAGACTTGCAGAGATTCATATATCCACATTAATAACCAAGTAAAAAGAATGTCCAACACAGTTTCAAGATGATAGGCAAGCTAAAATATTTTTAATTATTTTATTTGGGTATAGTTGACACAATATGACATTGGCTTTAGATGTACAAAGTGGTAATTCAGCTTCTGTACATGTTATGCTATGCTCACCACAAGCTTAACTACCATCTCTCACTATGTAATTCTATTACAGTATCACTGATTCTATTCCCTAGGCTGTGTCTTTTATTCCTATGACCTATTTATTCCATAATTGGGAGCCTGTATCTCCCAATCCCCTTCACCCATTTTTGCCCGTCCTATACTCCTGCTCCCTTCTGGCAACCGTAAGTTTTCTTTATTTACAGATCTTATTCTGCTGTTCCTTCTTTCTTTCTTTCTTTCTTTCTTTCTTTCTTTCTTTCTTTCTTTCTTTCTTTCTTTCCTTTCTTTCTTTTTTTTCTATTATTTTAGATTCCATATACAAGTGAAATCATGTGGTATTTGTCTTTCTCTGATGTATTTCATTTAGCATAATACCTACTAGATTCATCCATGTTGCAGATGGCACAATCTCATCTTTTTTTGGTGCATATATTTTATTGAATTAGTGCTTTCATTTTTAAGGTAAATATCTAGTAGTTGAATTATTTGATTATATTATATTTCTAATTTAATTTTTTGAGGACCCTCCATACTCTTCCAACATAGCGCACAAGGGTTCCTTTTTCCTTCACATCCTCACCAACACTTATTTCTTTGTTTGAATTCTTTTGTCTTTTTTTGTTCTAGCTATTTTATTCTAGATGTAAGGTGGTATTACAGTTTCCTCTTGATTTGCATTTTCCTGATTATTAATAATGTTGAGCATATTTTCATGTTTCTGTTGGACACCTATATGCCTTCGTTGGAAAAATGTCTATTCAAGTCCTTTGCCCAAAAAAGAAAAAAAAAAAAAAAAGTCCTTTGCCCAATTTTTAATCAGATTGTATCTGGTATAATAGAGAAATTGGCCATTGAGGCCAGACTTGATAACATTGAATATGAGGCCATTTACCTTACTTTGTGATTATTAGCCAAATTTCCTTCAGGAAGATCAACAGTTACTAGTTAAAAAAATCTAAATTCTTAAACTGCATTTAACATCCTTGAACACCTTTGTAGAATAAAAAGGCAGAGAAACAGATAATATATCTTCTCCTGCCCTAGTACTGGGACTTATATCACCTTAGGTCTCATATTGGACCTCCATCACAAGCTTTCCTGAGTCTCCAGCTTTCACACTTTTAAATAAAACAGATTTGTGGGTTTCTAACTAATATAATTATTAAGCTATAACTGACACAAAGTACACTGCACAGGTTTAAAGCATGTTATTTAAGTTTTGAAATGCTTCTATTGGTGTCAGTTAGATGTATTGTAACGCCTGGCTCCATAAAATGTGGGTAATAACTTGTACGTGAAGAATTTTTGTAACTTAACAGAGAAATTTAGGGCTTCCTAGGAACTTAGGAGAATAGGATTCAAATAAACCAAAGCATATTTTCCTTTACTGCTGGTATTATGCTTTCTTTTGATTTGATTTGGTGTTCTTTGACTTCAGCATCTTGCCCTTGCCACATGAACAGTATAAACCGAATCACTTTGGGCAATCATTATCTTCAATCTTTACTAAAGCAGCAGCTATTTTTCTTCTATGTCCTCTCTAAACAACATATTCATAATCCCCACTAGTTCCCTTATGACTGTACCAGAAACCAGTTATTGTTGGTCTTTGACAGTATTTGCCAACAAGAATCATGGAAGTGCCCTTAATCAGAGTTTTATTTTTGTAGAAAACACAGAAGCAAATCAACATAATGAAACATTCTTGTCTCACATTAGACCCTCAAATCTAATGGATCCAAGGATTGTTTAGTAAAATCCCTACAGGGGCATTCATGTGATATTCATTATTAGAAAAGAAAATCTTTGATACCATATTAAGAAGTGTCTGAAGTGAAGATAGATATTTTTTTGTCCTTCCCACTGCCAAGATTTCTTACAGTGAGCTTTTCTACACTTCTGGTTTTCTGCAGGAATAAAAATAGAAGTATAGAGGAGAAAGATGAAGGCTTTTTTTTTTGAGTTAGCACTGAGTTGATTATATGTTGCAAGCAGTAGAATTATGACTCTTTATTCTTTCCAAGGTAGCAAGAGCAGTAATGACTCTACTGATGATAACTTAGTACCTTGCACTTACATGTCTTTTATCCCAGTTTTAGGACAGCAGTTACACTTTACAATAGTTTAGAGTGTTGTATGTTAGGATAGCCATTAAGCCCTGTATAAGGATGAACAAACAGAGATGTAATGACCTATACTCTTCATTCTATTTTATGATCATCTCCACTATTGAATAAAAGCAAAGCATTCAATGATCAGTGTAAGCTTGTGGAATACCTAGTGGAATTTCTAAATTGTGTTACTTGAGAAGTTGGTTTAAAATGATAAGGAGTAAAGGCTATTTTTATAAGTAGAGAATTGGACAAGATAATGTCATTTTTCTCTTTGATTTCTTTCTAGAAACTCAATTTATAGCCTTATCTGGTCCCAGAAAACCAAGACAAAAATATATTTACCAGGATTTTCTTTTATACTTATTTTTTGTTGTTGCCTGTGTGTATTTTATGCTATTCCACCTCATCTTTTGGAACAAGACATTACATTCATTATTATACAAATGATAACTGTATTCTTTAAACCATGCATACATTAGGTGCTATTTGATTAGAAATTCACCAAATATTTACTGAAAGTCAAAGTACTTTAAGGAATTCTAAGAAAATAAAGTAGAAAAATCACTTTGAACATTTTTTGATTAGCACGCTGCATCTATTTAGCAATTTCAAAGGATGTAGGGGGTCTGTAAGTATATGGTTTTGATATTTGATAACTTATCTTTCTAGAGCAGATAATTTATTTAAAGAAACCATATTTAATGGATTATAAAGCCAAATCTGTCTTTCAGATTGTCAAGGGAATGGAGAATATCCAGGTAATTTTAAGTGTCTTCTTTAGAAAGCTTTAGAAAGCAAATAAAATAAAATAAAATAAAACAAACCATAGTAACTTGAACTATCAGCTATATAAATGAGAATATTTTGTGTGTGTGTGTGTGTGGTTTAAAAACGAAATGTGTCTGCTTATTTGACCAGGGAAATAAAACTGTCCAGATATCTAGTTTTGGAATGAGTCCAGAGGTGTTAGTTGGCACCAGGGAAAGCAAAAAGGGACAGAAGACAGACCATCTAGCTAAGCATGGTCATGGGAAGTTCTAGTAACAAATCCTTGGCCAGATGCCTGAAAGCAAGAACAAATTTTCCCCATGATAGGTTGCCAGCATCACATGTAAAAATTTGACAAATGTGAATATGAAATTACTTTTGTTAATTTAATTTTTAAAATTTATTTGATCATTAATAACAGTAATAATTTTATATTATTTGATAAGTCATTTATGTTTTATTAAGCTCATATTGTTTATTTTGTCAGTTTATTCACCGTATACCTTATTTGGCAAATATTTTTCCCATTTTTGGTAAGACTTTAAAAATTGCTTGGTATTTCCAGTTTCAAGTAATTACATCTATTAATATTTTACTTAATTACTTTTTTAAACAAATTTTTATTTATTTATGATAGTCACAGAGAGAGAGAGAGAGAGCGAGAGGCAGAGACACAGGCAGAGGGAGAAGCAGGCTCCATGCACCGGGAGCCCGAAGTGGGATTCGATCCCGGGTCTCCAGGATCGCGCCCTGGGCCAAAGGCAGGCGCCAAACCGCTGCACCACCCAGGGATCCCTACTTAATTACTTTTATATTAAGAGATTATTTCCCCCTTAAAATATACAAAATATAAAATGAACTAAGTCTATGAAATATGTAAGTAAATACTTAGCCCTTTAATATATCCAAAATTTTGGGAAGTTATGGCTTGAATTGGGGCTCTAATTAAAATTATTCCTCATTAGGATGCCTTTGTGGCGCAGTCAGTTAGGTGTCGAACTCTTTCTGTTGGCTCAAGTTGTGATCTCAGAGCTGTGGGATTGAGCCCTGCATTGGGCTCCACACTCAGCACAGAGTCTGCCTAAGTCTCTCTCCCTCTCCCTCTGTCTCTTCCCTCAGCATATTCTCTCTCTCTTTGTCTCTTTCTAAAATAAATAAAAATCTTAAAAAATATTCTTTCTTAAAAGTTTATTTTTTTATACTTTGATCGCATAATCCTTTCATTTCTGAATGTATTTATAATAAAATCAAAGTCATTGACCTATTAGGGCTTGCACTGTGGTTATTCTCTTTCTTGGTACATTGTGTATGTGTATCTGTGATTACCTTATCACACAATTTTAATATAGATTACTTAAAAATGTGTTTTAATATTGGATGAAGCAAGCTGTATTAGTTCCCTCCAGAAGAAAAGAACCAATATGATATACAAGGATAGTTATCATGATGAATTGGCTCACAAGTTATGGAGACCTAAGGCCCAGAGTCGGTTCTGCAAACTGGAGATTAGGGAAAGCTGGTGGTCCAGTAATTCAGTCTCTTTGAAGTCCTGAGATCCAGAGGAGCTACTTCTCAATCTGAGGGCAGACAGAGATGAAATGAGATTTCCCAGCTCAACAGGGAGGCAAGAAAAAAGAGACAAATTCCTCCTTCCTTAGACTTCTCTTTATGCTTTCAATGATCTGGATGATGCCCAACCGCTTTGAAGTAGGTAATTTATTTTACTGGGTCTACCAGTTAAAATGCAAATCTCATCCAAAAATACCCTCATGTACACACCCAGAAGCCATGTTTAATTTACATACCCTGTAGCCCACACAAGTTGACACATAAAACTAATCATTACAAATTTCAATTAATTTACTCCTTTGTTAGAGTCAGTCTTCTGCTTCAATAATAAGATACATCTCTCCATTTCTTTTCAATTTATCTTTAAAATCTTTATGGCAAAGTTTTAAAATTTTTTATTAGTTATGTCTAGGTATGTTATTTTCATTCACCTAATACTTTTTTTTAAGCTTGCTATAAGAAGAGTACTAGGGTCAGTATTTATGTTGATAGTTTTGTTCAGATAATGCTCCAATGTTCTTTGCAGTTCCATCTTGGTTAGAAGGTAAGGTACTCACTCCCTCCATGATCTTATGAGGTTACTTATTCTCAAGTTCAAGGAGGGTTTCAGTGACAGCACATGTAAAACCATAGGTTAGCCCAGAAGTCAGTAAGGAGGATCATTACTCAAGGACAGCCGATCCCCAGACTCATCTCCATCTTGTTTCCTTTCCTGAGCTGTGATACATTGCATTCCCTCCTCATTTAGGTAGTCCTTACACTTGCAGTCAGTTCTTTCTTTTCCATTTGATTTGTTCACCTTCTTCTCTTATGTCTGCACAGGACTTGTCTTTTGTAGTCAATAAGAAGACATGCTCTGAGAAGAGTTAATTAGTAGGTGGATTTTTTTTTTTTTTCCTTCAGATCTTGGTTTTGCCATAGTTACTGCTGGGGAAATATACCTCAGGATATATAAGCAACAAAGCAGGAATTGGTGAGAGCAAGCTGATTAATATTTTGAGTTAAAACTTTGTTATATATGTGTTTATGAAACACACAGCTTTTGCCCAAGCCAGCCACAAATAATTTGGTGATTTAAGATAAAGTTCTAATGATGGTTAATTAATTTTCTTGGATTTCCTCAGTATGTTCTATACAAATGAGGATCTTTTCCCCAGTTTTCCCTAACTTTTCTAGTTAACTAAATTTCAATGCTTGAGTTTTAGTGAGTTAATAGGATAAAATATTATTGTGAGAAAGTTAATATGACAAAAGAGTTAATGAACACTAATATTTGCTTGATGTGAAATTTCAAATAATGAAAGTGTATATATAAATTTATTTACCTGTTATTTTCTCTTTATCATTCTTTTGTTGCAAGAGGTAACCAGTACAATTTACGTGGATTCTGGTCTTGCCGTCCCAGCAACCTAAATATAAACTAACTCTTATATAGTAATTTTAAATATGGATACATATTGTTGTATTTATAACATGTTTAAATACAGATTATATTTAAAGATTTAGATATTTTCTAATTTTTGAGTATAACATCATTGCAATAAGCATTCCCATGGATTGGTTCTGTCACAGAGTGTGCAATTTGCTAATTTTTTTTAATTCACTAATTTTAATAGAGACTATAAAATTGACTTTCAAATTGGTTATCCCAGTTTACACACACACACACACACACACACACACACACATACACACACACTGGGACTGTTTTTCCTCATGTATGTCAGTGTTGGAACTTTTATTTTTTCCAGTTTAACAATTGGGTCTTATGCACATGCCTAGCACAGCATAAAATTAGACAGGATACTTGATTTATGACACATTTTTATCCTTGATCACATATTTTCTGCTTTATTTATTTTTAAATAGTTAGGTTAATAATACAGTAAGCTTCTGTGAAGTAACTACCCAAAACATACAGTATGACCTTGAAAATAACCTACATTTAGTCACTCTTCCAAATGTGACAAGTGAAAAAATTGCCTCATTTTAAATATTTGCACTTTCCTGACTACTAGCTTTACTTGAGATTGTTTTTTTCTAACAATTTAAGTTTATTTTCTTATGAATTAGTTGTTCTTGTGCTTTACCCATTTTCCCACTGAGCTGTTGTCTATTATTTATTTGATGCCTAACTTCCTGCACTGACCAGGTACCCCCCCGCCCCGCTACCTTTTAAAAAAATATTTATTTATTTTAGAGATAGTGTGTGTAAAAGTTCTTATATATGACTAAATAGTAGTTCCTTTAAGAGATACCTCCCTTTCGTATCTGATAACTTAAATTACAGTGCCTTATTACAATGAAATTTTATTTCAGTGGAGTTTTACTTACTAATTATGGTAGAATGATGGTAGCTATTCACCCAAATTATATTAACTTCTTCTTATATTTTTAGTCTTTCTTGTTACACAATGGTATTTTGATCCAAATCCAGACCTCCCTTCAAAATGTCCTATATGTGATCCTTTGTGTTAGTTTTCCCTTACAGTTGGTTAAGATGGAGACTACCCATAATGGGGTCTTGGAAGCCTCAAGACTTAGAACATAGCTACAAAGTGAAAGGGGCCTGAGACCCTGAATCAGCTCTTGGAAAAAAATAATGTGGATTGTTAAATTGAACAAGAAATTAGTATTATTGTCTTATTTTTCTAAAATTTGGGGATTTAAGTAGTGTTAGGAATATCCTCAACTACTACATAATCTTTCTACATATAGTTAGCACTTAGTTGTATCATGATGGCAAATACTTTTTAAAGAAAGAGACTAAGAATATTTTAAATTTTATATTTGGGTTTTAATTAGTATAGGACTTTATTTTTTCATGCTTTAAAATAGAAAGCAATCATACATCATTTAATAGGTAAAAAATTTTCCCCACACTACTTATTAAGTTGTCCAATATTTGACATTAATTTGAAATGTCACTCTAAAATTAAATTACCACATATATATATCTAGGCTGTTTATTGTTCCTTTTCTGATGCCACAATGTTTTAATAACTATATATTTTTAAAAGTTTTTAAATCTAACAAGGAATTTTCTTTCTAAATCATCTTTTTATCATAAATTTGTGATTTTACATTTACTTCTGTATGTGAACTATAGAATCATATAGTCAAATATTATTTAAAAATACTGCTAGTGTTTTTGTTAAATTCCACTAAATTTATTTCAGTGGAATATTGACTTCTTTAAATATTTGTATTTTCCATCTAAATATATAGGTATATATTATCTCCTTTTATTAGTAAAATTACTAAAATGCTTATGAAAGGATAATATTTATTATTAGTTATATATGACACATTTTCATTTTTGCCCAATTCCTATTTATTTGTGACGAGTTGAATCTTTTATTTTTTAGGGAAACCCCCATTCAAATACACTTCATATACAATACAGTGGAATTTTCTAGATTTTATAAATATTTTTAAATGTTCTATTGTGATTTATTTTTGGTGATTACATTTATCATTTCAAACATGGTTCAAAAATACTAGAGAATCCCCAAATATTCATCTTTTACATAACAATTGTACAACCATCAAAATTGACAAACTAATATTGATACATTAGTATATTCATACAATACACACTTTTTCCAATTTTATCAGCGTTTCCACAAATGTTAATTTTATGTTTTATGATCCAAAATAGAATCATACACTGCATTTTATTATCATACCTACTTAGTGCTTTCCATTACTGTGAGAAATCTTCACTTTCCCTTTCTTAACTTTGGCATTTTTAAACAGTGCCAGTCTGTTATTTTGAGGAAAAGTTTATACTTCATGATAGACAATTCTATGGTATTTGCCAAATGCATAGAGTTTTATTTCCACTAGAACTCATTATACACAAAATTTTATCACTCAAAAAATTCCCTCACATTTCTCCTTTGTAGGTAACCATTCCCCTCCTTCTCCTCTGCTAACCAATAAATTGTTTTGCCTTTTCCAGAATGTCATATAGATGGGATTGTGCAATACGCAGCATGTTGGGGCTAGTTTCCTCTAAAAAAATGCATTTAAGTTTCATTCATGTTGGAGTATGAACATTTGATCCCTTTTAATACCAAGTAGTGTTCCCATATGAACTTACCACAGTTCACCACTTGGAAGATGTTTCACTTGTGATTATGAAAAGCTGCTACAACCATTTCTGTGTATTTTTTAACATTGCTTTATTTCTTATGAAATTGATGAACCATTTACTTTATAAAAACCACCATACAGTGCTCTCATTATTTTTCATTCCTACCATTGAAGAGGGCTCCAGTTACTTCACTGTTTTCTAAGTATATGGTATTGTCAGTTATAGTTACTTTAGCCATTTTAGTATGTGTGGAGATGATTTTCCCATTTCCTAGTGACTAATTTTGTTGAACTTCTTTTCATGGGCTTTTGTGCCATCTGTTTATATTTTTGGAATAATACTTGTTTTGATCTTTTGCCCATTTATATGTACTGACCTAATTGCACATGTATTTATTTTTCCTAGTTCTTGGCCATTATTTTGGCTGGGTAAAGAATTCAGTTGTGAAAGTCTTTTTTTCTTACCTTTTTGAAGGTATTTTCCTCTTTTATTATTGTATTAATTTTTCTAGTTAAAATTTTTCTTCTGATGTTGATCTATTTTTTATCCTTTGAAGATTTTTTCTTTATCACTGGAATATTTTAGGATTCCCCATCTGTTATAGACATTCTCAAATGTTACTGTTTCTTGAATTGTATGTATGTGTGTGTGATCTCTCAAGGCACTTAGTGGGACTTTTCAATATGGTAAGTGTTCATGGAATTGTTTTTCTTTATTTTTTTAAGTTTTTTTTTTCTACCTACTGGAACTCTTTTATGCTTTTGTACAAACATGGAACTTCTGGATGTCATCTCCATGTTCCTTTATTTTTACCTTGTACTTACCATGTTAAATGATTTTGCATTCTGAAATCCTTTTAACTTTATTTTCTAATGCAATAGCATTTTATTCCATTCTGATATTCTCTCACATATGTATTTTCCCTCAAGATACATATGTATGTTTCCTTGACCTTATTTTTCTAAGTACCTTCATAATCTGCTTGAGTTCTTTCATATTTTAGAAAATTGAACCGACTTTTATACCTGATAGAGGAATTGACTGATAATAATATTCTTACTTCCTACATTTTCCCTTAGAAATTTGTGAACTTTTATTCATGAATTTAGAATTCCAGTTATACCATGTTTTTTTATAACTGAATTTGAACAAGAATATGTCCACCTCAATTTAATATCAAATACTTATATATAGTGTCACATATTCTTAGAATAAATTGCAAAAGACAGAAATATCCAAGTGAATTCTGAGGTTCCATGTGTCCATTTAAGTAAATCAATTCTGTTTCTGCCCTTAAAACATGTTGTGGGCCTCTTCTTAATGATACTACTATCTTATACAGAAGGAAAGGTTTATCTGCATCTCTATAAATTATCTGGAGAGAACAATGCAGACAGAGGGAAATCATAATCCCAAAAGGATGAGGAAATTGAACAAGGTAGTTTTTGGTGAACAAGGTATCTATAAATAGGGAAGATGCCAGCAAGATCTATTTGGTGTTAGAGAAGAAGCCTCAGGTTATTGAGATAAATGTGAAAATGAGACTAAATTAGAAAACTGGAAAAAAAAATGTAGAGCATTAAATCTGAAATCCCAGGGCACACTGCCCTGGAATAAGCAGAAGCTTGATAGAAAATGTAATTTCAACAAAACTGCTTAGCCAAAAGAAAGCTTTAAATGTGATGGATTCTCTTTAAAGGGAAAGTGATGAGATACATGAGAGGTAGTATATTGTAGCAGTTCAGAATTTGGGCATTGCTGCCCAAAACTGTGCTGCCAGTGCATGAATTCCAGTTTTATGAATTACTAGCTTCTCTGTGCCTTGGGCTCCTTGTATATAAATGGTGTTAATATTTACCACTTCCTGTTATGATTTTTGTGAAGATTATTAAATTTGTTAATGCACATGAAACATTTAGAGAAGTATCATGATAACTTGTAAATATCAGGCATTATAATATGGTAAATCTTTAGAAAATCATTAACATTTATCCATATTCAGGTAATTGAACAATATATTGATATTAACTTTTGTTAATCTCATTCTATGTTTTAAATATGTGCCTAATCTAATTTAATCCTCAAACAACCCTGTGAATTAAGAGGTATTATTATTCTCTTGTTTGGATAAGGTATCTGAACTTTTGGATAGATGAGTGTTTTTCCTAAGTTTATGAACATAGTAATAAGTCCAAAAACTGGGATTTTGGCTGGATCCAGACCTTTAGCACTTGCTACTATACTAGGGTGCTGCAATTATGAAATCATTAGTTATCTGTACAGGATCTCAGAGTAGGTGAATGGTTATTGATTTGACATTAACTGAGGGTTGTGTCTTTTAATTTTTAATTTATATAATAATATACTTTTATAATTGACAAGTGTTAACAGTCCACTCTTCAGAGATCTTGAAAGAGATTTTTGCTCTTGAAGAGGCATAGTGGTGTTAAATGGAAGGAAAAAAGAAGATTCCATCCTGCAAGTAGGGGTTGATATCACATCTAAAAAGTTCCCAGAAAGATTATAACTTTGGACTTCCCAACAACTTTCTATCTAGAGTTTATTATTGTTTTTTTTGTTTGTTTGTTTGTTTGTTTGTTTTAGAGTTTATTATTGTAAATAAAGTACAAGGAGGAAGGTAATGTGCCTGCAAGTAACCAGGTCTCTGAAAATAAACCAGACATATTCAATCAAGTAAAGAATGTAAGATCTGTGCTGGCATTCTTGAAGAGTCCTTTAAATGAGAGAATTCCATCCCTCACATATTCTACGCATTAGCACAGACTTTTTATAAGACAAGGATTAGGATCAGCTTGCAGCATGAAAAGTAATAGAAACAAGACAACAATAAAACAAGGACCTGTCCTAAGGATTTATTTAGCCTGGTGGAAACTTTCTCAGGTATGTTTCTCTGTGCTATTTATATGTTGATATCTATTATGAAATAGTATCTAATTGTAATACAGACACACATACAAGCACTCACATAGTCTTCTACTTATGTGGAATTTACCCCTCCTCATTTATCACATATCTTTGTATGATGATACCTAAAATTCCACCAATATACTGTCTTTTAGGATCTCTCCCTTTTCCTCTCTTAAATGTGGACTGAATCTTCTTTCTTTTCAATATATGTATGTGTATATATTATGTAAGTATATATGGTATCATAAATAATATGGAAGAACATAAGACATAGAATAAAATCATAATTTTCTACAGCTACTTCACTTAATGTCTTGAAGTATCCATTTTTAGCAGTATGATGGACATCCTTCTTTTTCTATGCTGAGGCATATTTACCCTACAAACATATACAAACATATATATATATACACACACACACACTAATTTATAAATATGTATAATATGATATATATTTATCTCTATACACATGTGTAACATTTAAATATAGACTCATAATTAATAATGTTATATATTTTTATTTATATAATACTTTTGTTTTAATGACAATATGTTGCCCATAGAGATGTATCATAATTTGTTTAGCCACTCTTATTTTGATGTACTCATTTCTATTGTATTACTGCATTAAAAATGTTGGTATGTGTATTAGTATATACTCATGATTATAACACTCTATAGCCATACTTTCTTAAAATACTTTGATTTTGATTGATTCCCTAATGCACGAGTGCACACTAGATTTATTAGGTCATTTTTCTTATGTGATAATGTAGCATTAGCACAGATTTCCTCTTGTGGAATAATGAATAAGGATGCAGTTGTCTGCGTACAGAATAGAAGAGAAAGGCAGTCACAAAGACCACATTCATGAATTATCATAAAATAATCCCTAGGCAGAGTTTTACAATTGTGTATCTATCAATGGAAAATATATAAATATTTATATATAGGTAGATAGATTCAGAGTTTTTGTAATTAAAAAAATTTTGAAGTTTTTTATATAAATTCCAGTTAGTTACTGTACGTATAATATTAATTTCAGGTGTACAAAACAGTGATATAATACTTTTTATTCATCATGATGAACATCATCATGATGTTCATCACTTTTTAATTCTTATCACCTATTTAACTCATGCCCCCACCCACTTCCCCCTAACCCTAACTCCTAAACTTAACCCCAAACCTTAACTTTAAATTGAACCCTCTGGAGAGTACTCTAAACTGCATATAACCTCACACACTTTCCCTAAACGTAACCCTGGTCATAAAAAAGATTCAGAGTTTAAATGGAGACAGGTGGTTGTTAAAATGGTACATTAGATAGTGACTCTCAATTTTATAAATTTGTATAAAATTGTCTTAAATAGAATAATTATATATTATACATTTACAATCTATTAAAATCATATTTGTTTTATTGTTTTAAAGGTTTTATTTATTTATTTGTTTGTTTGTTTGTTTGTTTGTTTATGAGAGAGAGAGGGACCAAGCGGGGGAGGGACAAGTAGACTTTATGCTGAGGGCAGAGCTCAATTTGGGGCTCGATCTTATGACCCCAAGATCATGACCTGAGCTGAAATCAGGAGTTGTATGCTTAACAGACTGAGCTACCCAGGCACCCCCAAATCATAATTGTTTTAACAGAGTGACTACTTTCTCTAAAATAGAAGCCTAAAATGTAACAGTTGTATTGATCCTATATAATATTAAAATCAGAGGTAGGTATTCCAGAATGAGCACCAGCAGTTCAAAGATCCAGTGTGGGAAGCTAAGCACCTTTTACTTTTCTGCTCTGTGTGTTTTAATATGCAACTTCTGTCTCCATGCTCATAATATGGCTGCTCTACTCTGAGGTGTTGCTCTCTTGTTCCAGACAGGAAGGAGAGCAACTAGACAATGTGAAATAAGGATGTCAGTAAATCTATTGTTTTGGTAAATCTAATGATTTCCCAGAAGAACTGAACTATGACTTCTCTTTATATCCCACTAAAAATAATTGTCATATAACTCTTCTCTACAAATGATTCTGGGGAGGCATATTGTCTGGATATATTGCCATTAGTAATTGCAAAAGAAAAAAATGGATATGAGGAAAGCCTCCAAGCAGTAGTTATTGCAAGGGTGTGTTTATATGTTTAATTTTGTATATATTTGTCATAACTATGAACCAAATTCAAGTATGATGCAACTTTATACACACAGGTGCTCGATGAAGATGTATTATTTTATTAAGGAATTTATTATGTCTGATAGAGCTTTACTTTTGGGGGGAAGTTAAAAATAATATATTGACTTTTGTATTATAGCACCGTATTTCTAAATAACCCAAATACTGAAATGTTCTTCTACCTACTTTCCCCATTATAAAAAATGTATACAGAACAGAAGTGGCATGAAATGTATCCGTTCCCATGACATAGGCTGTAATGGAAAATTGTCCAAGCCTAGCCTAGCCTTAAGATTTTAATCTTATGATCCTCTTCATATGTCATACTGTAGTGCATGGACTATATCCAGCACATTTGATTTAAAACTATTTCCAGAAAAATAAATTGTCTTGTTAAGCTTACTAACCAGCTTTCTTCAGCAGACACATTTTTCTCTTCACAAAATGTCACTATTCCTTCTTAGCACAGCAAAAGATAATATTTGTAATTCACAGCATTGATAAAGAATTCCTAAGGTAGTTATTCACTGAATGTCTGTACATGCTCAGAAAGAAATTTGAACATTTGGGAAATTATTGGGATAATTCAGAAAAATAAAATAGTTTTCCTTAATGATCAAGGGTAATAGGTCATTTTGGATCCAGTTAACTGAGAATGATAAATGACAGAATATGGGAACACATTATCTGAGAACACTATATCTATATTTATATATCTATAGCTATATATTTTTAAACTATAGGGCCAGAGTTTGTGAAGTAGGTTTAAAATTAATCAATTAATCTGTAAAATTAAGATATTTATAGACCAGTTTATAATTCGTATAATTCTGAAACTGGCATATATATCTTATATATTGTTTCTCTAATTGACTTTTAAACTTTTTTTTCTATAATGGAAATTTACAAATTAAAAAAAAAATGAGTAGAGAATGTATCCGTCACTCACATTTTTTCCCATCACTCATATTGAACAGTTGACAAGTCATAGTCTATCCTGATTCACATGTACCCCTTTCTACTCTTCCTTCCTGTATATTATATAAATATTTTATTTGTAAATATTTCAGCATGTATTATAAAAAATGTGCAGTCTTTGAAAAACATGTCCATATTACCATTACCATTTCCCAAAATCAAATAGTATTCTGACTATATCTAGAAATATCTAGTTAGTGTTCAAATTTCTAGTTGTCTATCGTCTGTTTTATTATAAACAGATATGCCTGTTTTGTTTGAATCACTATCAAAACAAGGTCCATAAATGAATATTGGTTGATAAATCTATAAATCTCTTCTTGCAAAAGAAACTGGGTATTTATTTTGCATTTTTTACACAGTCTAGATTATACTGATTATACCCGTTTTGGTCATGCTCCTCTGCCCCCTGTCCTTTTGTATTTCCTATGCTGTAATTGCTGGAATTAGAAGTTTAAGTACATCTAGAACCTAGCTTTTGGCAATTGCGTTTATGGATGGTGTTGACTATGTTCTTCTAATTCTAACTTTTAATTCTTATTTGTAGTGTGGATTATAATAAATGGCTTTCAAAGATGTGTTTTTTTTTAATTTTTTACTACAAAATATGGCCACTTTTCTATAATAACATTAAATCGAGGAATTATATTTTTCATTAAATATTCTTGTAGCTGTGCTTTTTCAAAATGGCAGAAGCAAAGGACAATACCAGTAGTGTCAATTTGCTTATTACCATCCTGTGAATTTTTTGGCTGTCATATTAGACAAAAATAAAGATAATAGCAATAGCTAAAAATGTTGACGTGTCATCTCATTTAATCTTTACAACTAAAGCATGAAATGTGTGTTATTTTATTTTACTGAGAATGAGACTGCGAGTCACAGTGGTTAAATATCTTGCCAAGAACACATAACAATGGGACAGGTTTTCAGTCAGACAGTTTGACTTTTCAGTGTCTGGCTTAACCACCATACTATTCTGTCTTGAAGACAGTGATAATTCTGTATGATAATTTTTATAAATATGGTTTTAGTATTTCTGGAGACTCCAAGTCACATTCAAATATACAGAATACAGTGAAACCACTTGAATCATATAATAATGGCATTCTAGTGCTCCTTTGCTGATATTGGGAGAGATGTGGGTATGTATGATATAGAAATTATAAAACGATTGTTGTAAAGTGGGAAACATATTCCTTTCTACATAAAATGTAATGCTAAAAATACATTCTTACAAGTTAGAGACTAGAAAGTCTTTAACCTACTCCAAATTAGGTGGCATCTGTTTAAACACGTGGAGTGGATTTCACTACCATGTGAATCCTCCAGCAGTGGGCATCTTTAACTTAGAAGGTTTTTAAAATTTGCTATTGATATTATTCTTTGTATAACTAGTCTATTATGAGAATGAATTGTCATAGTGAAAACTGACAGTACTTCTATCCTTCATCATCAAATCGAACTTCTCTTCTGAGTATACGCTCTTCAAATATCTTAAAGTATACAGTACACAAAAGCTACTTTACACACAATAGCATTTCCTTCTTTCAACTTACTCATATGACAGTTGATTTTTTAAATAGAGCTTAAAGGATACTTTCCTGACATTCCTATCTAAATCAGTTTCCTTTGAAATTTATTTTTAGAACATATAATGCAATTTCTAATTTTATTGTTATTTGATTTATTATCTAATATCCATCAATCTAAGCTGTGTGTTCCTTGGTGACAGCAGATCCTATATCTCTTTGTTTTACCACTGAATTCCAAGGGCCTAAACTAGAATCTTATAAAAAGCATTCAATACATGAAGGTAAATCAAATGCATACATTAATAAATGACTTATTTTCCTGATTTTTCACTCCACTCACCCCTCCATCCAGCCTCTCTGATGAGTCAGGTTATTTCTTAGAACTCTTAAAGAGTTCACAAATCAACAGTAATTATTAATATAACATGGGAAATATATTTCAGATGTAATTTAAACCATGTAAGGTTCAATGAACTGTTCACTCCTTTGATATGTACAGTTACATTAGTGTCAGTTACCTGGGCACATAGCAGATTTTCAACATTTTTTAGTTATTCCTTCTAACAGCAATAAAAAATTTCATCTTGTTACTTTGTTCAATCATTTCAACTGTGTAGATCCTTTTTAGCATATTGATTCTGTCACTCAGTGTACTTGCTCTCATTCAGATATTTTTACTTTCTGAAAATTAAGTAGGCAGCTCTCCATTTTAATTTCTTGATTAAAACATTTTTAATAATGTGGCATGACAGATTAAAATAGAATTTGAGCCTTGCCTCTTGGAGATTTCTTTGCAGACTAGAGACAACATGATTTTTGGTATCATTATCCAGTTACCTAAAAAATATCCACCAAAGAACATTGCCACCCACCCCATTGTACTCTTACTCTTTTCTTCTAGGGTAACATGACTTTGTCAAATGTCTTGTTGAGATCACAGTCAACCTTTTGCAGAATCTTTCTTTGTTCTAGCAATACTATTAAGTTTTTAAAAATGGCAAAGTGCTGAAATAGACACTACATTTTCTTATTTAATCCCAGTGCAAAAGAACACCTGGAAGTTTTATATGAATTGAAATATCAATGTTTTGTTATTTGCAATGACTAAACTGATATAGCAGTGGTAATCTACTTACAGATTCATGTTGATGATGGTGGTAATAATAATAAGTAGTAGTAGTAATATGTTGAAAATAATATTTTATTGAATTAGGGAGCAACAATCTGTAGAATTATGAGGGAATAATGTGTTTAGATATATTCATGAAAGCAAAGGAGTGACTAAATGTGAGCTTCATTAACAGCAGTTTGGTGATAAAAGTTGCCTGTAGACTACTTTCTCAAAGCTACATTTTCTATGCCATCCATTCATTCTAGAAACACTGATACATCTTATGAGAGTAATTAGGTATTAACTAAGATCTCAGTCGTTATCTAGTTTTCCCATAGAGCAGAGACTAAAATGTTAAAGCATGTTAAAATGGATAGTTTCTGAATTACTACTTTGTTAAGGAGTGTAAACCCAAGGAGCAGCATTGAAAGACCAGGGGAATGAATTGGGGAAGGAAGGGAGGCAAATACACAAGGACATTTTCAAGTTGCCTTTCACCAAGGACAGTCTATTGCTCATTCTCATGGAACTGGCCCCTAATAAGCCCTATGAATTTCCAAACAGTAGTCATGGTGGTGGGGGAGGAGTTGAAGAAGAAAAGTAATTTTTCAACAGGCTCCCAACATTCAAAGTGGATAAGTGGTGTTTCCCTTGGACATGGACAGGGGGCAAAAGCTCTGCCTGACCATGATTCAGGGTGCTGGTCAATGAAATATGCTTGAAAATGCTTAAAATCAGTGGAAAGCTGACTGCTAAAGTAGCAGCTAGAGCAAGAAATAGGCAATGCTAAGAGAATCTGAAATACCTGATACAGTTACCAAAGAATAAATTTCCAAGGTCTTTTGCTGTCATTAAATACAAAAGTCACTTCAATAGACATTTTTTACACGCTTACAAAGTGGGAGATATTATGTACATAGAAGGGGTGTGGATATAAAAGTAAGTAAATCTCTACCTACAAAGAACCACAGTGTAGCAAGGGAAAGAATAAACAACTAATGGCTTACAGTATGTCTGACTAAAATGTCAACAAAATTTAAAATAGGTAAAATTAATTTTGGATTTGGGGATAGAAATTTGGGATAAGTTTTACAGAGTGAGAGGTGCTGATTTGGCACTTGAAGCATGTTAAAATATACACAGAAGTGCATTTCTGGCTAGTGGTAATAGTCTGAATAAAGGCACTCAAGTCTCCAACCATGATTGTTCGGTAGTTGATGTGTGGTTGAAAGATTGAGGAACAGAAGACAGATCAAGAGGACAGGATTAGTAAAACACACAAAATGGGTTTTGATGTGCTCAGGAAAATTCTGAGTTTGGGACACCTAGGTGGCTCAGTCAGGGAGGGATCTGACTCTTGGTTTTGGCTCAGATCATGATCTCATGGTCATGAGGTTTAGCCCCACATCAGGCTCCACACTGAGCATGGAGTCTGCTTAAGAGTTTTTATTTTTCCCTCTCCCTCTCTGCCTCAACGACCCCTTACCTCGCTCACACGCATACACATGTCATTGTATCTCTAAAAAAAATAGATAAAAAATTCTGAGTTAAAAAAAATGAAGCAGGATTTCTTGTCAGACTTCTCAGAGATTTTGCTGTGACTTATGACTGATACTTAATATGTATCATTTATCAAGATAGTTTTAATATGAAACTGATTTTTTGTGTCAAGTATCTTGTGGGATTCTTGTTCCAGTAGTATATTTTGGATGCTGCTGTGAATATATGAAGAGGAAAGGTGGAGGAGAATTAAACCTTAACTGAGTGTATATTAATATACCAAATAGTATATTTTCAACAATACCATTTTAGGGGAAAGTTTGGGAAAAATTATAATATCCCTTGAGTAATAGTCCAAATAATTTGCTTTGTATACATTCTGTACTAGAAGCCAGCAATGATTCAGAGACAGTATAAGATCAGGTTTTGATTTATAAAGATAAAAGTAATCAGGAAAGGGTATAATGTTATTGGGATATGTTCTGCAAAGGTACTTCCCAATTAGTCATATAATAAAAACACACGTAAAATCAAGTGTGATTTGCAAGCAAAAAGATAGACTGATTTGGCACAGGTACTTCTGGATAATATGTGACTTTCCCATGAAAATGGAATTTATTGTCTTTCACAGAACTATAAAAGTGCCATCTCCATATTTCTATGCATTTAACCTCGTGAGTACCTTGCTATTCTTTGAGAATATCCTATGTCATTAAAGTGGCTTCATTGCCAGAGTCAGATTTTACTTATGCAACTTTTGTTAAGCACGTGCTTTGTGTCAGAAACTGTGGTACGCACTGAGGCCATGAAGGTGTGTAAGAAACCTATGACCTCAAGAAAATTGGTCTCTAGATGAGAAGGTGAAGTCAGCGCATAAAATGGTGACAGGCATTATAATACAGCATACAATAAATGCTGACATGACTTTTAGAGGTCTATGCTATTGTTATTGTTAGTTGTGACCATGACTTCCAGGGAGATGGGTCTTCAGTGGCTCTGAGCCAATCAGCAGCACAAATGTATCTATGTTTACAAAAACATGAAGTTGTTTGAAGATGGTGGAAAGTATATTGGTACAGGGATAAATATCCCACATTATCTCATGCCATTCTGCATTAATCAGTATTTTTATACTATTTTTCACCTCACACCACATTATACTTGACCCATGAACTGTATACACTTTCTGGTGTTCACCCAATCTTCCTGTAATTTTCTGTTAAGCCATGTTCTGATTTTACTACAATCTTCTAATTTGCCACAAATTCCTATCCCTAATGGCTCCCAACCAAATATGATCTGTCTTTTACTTTGTGGCATTCGTGGATTGTCTATTCATTACTCCAATGTGAAGATAAATCATATCTTGCCTCAAGTAATAAACTTACTATTCAGTCTTCTGTCCCTTCCATATACTCCAGTCCTTAACACTTGATTGATATTTGACCAAGGCTGAACCAATTTTATCTTCTTTATTCAAGCTGGGAAGTAGGAGTTAGGAAAGGTGGACCAAGAGATGAAGGGAGAAAAAAGTAGAAAAGAGTTTATGTATCAGAAAGAATATAGAAGGGAAAGATGAAGAAAGGAAAATGAAAGAAGGAAGGAAGGAGGGAGGAGGAGGAGGAGGAAGAAGAAGAAAAGTCTTCCATGGAATTGGAAAACTTTGACTGTTCTCTCTCACTACTGCATAATGAGTGTATGACCCTGATCAGCTCTGCTTATCTCTGTGGTAGTCAGTTCATGCGTCTGGAATGTAATCTATGGAGGTTGCACTGTTGACTTTCTGTTATATAATTCTCTGATTTCAGAAATCATATATAAAGCCCTAGGGTTTGTACAATTCTCTAGTGCCTGGAAGTGACTCACATGGGAAGTAGTTTATTATGTGCTAAAGAATCATCCAGCAAGCAATTTACCATATCTTATTTATGTGTCTTAAAGGGCATATTTTATATAATTATTTATATGGACACAATGATTAAAAAGTAACACCCAGTTGTAATCATGTCTCAAGTCTACAGAAATTTTTGACAACAATAGATTTATTAAATACATATCCATGTCTGCTTTTCTCTCTAATGCTTCAAAGAAAGAGATTGGTTAGGAATGGAATACATATGCAGTGAACAGTCTGTTCACTCACAATTCAGTTTACTGAATCAAACAGTGGTTTGACTCTTCGTTTGAAGGTTTAATTCTTCAGAATTTCCATTCCCCTCTTAGATGCAAATGCAAGAAGTTTGCCATTATTAAAATTCCAGCTGCATTAAATATATTTCTTCATATATTTAATAAAATTTAGTGACATTGGTTTCATCATTTTAAGCATAAATATTAATATTTATCTTTCAAGTTTTCTGGGAATGTATAATCCATTGAAATATAAGTGATTTGTCTTAATTATTATTGATTTGTGGAAAGGCAGCTCATCTTTTCCACTGGCAATACAACTTATTGCATTTGTTAACACATACAGTAAGATGTAAATAATGTACACATGAAACATTTCAAAGAAATAAATAGCTAGTATCCCACCAAGCTTCAGCTTGTCAGAATTTGTTTCTAGAAGGGTTACAAATGTTAGCAATAAGAATGCTAACTGTTTTTTTTGTCCTCAGCAATACATTCTAGAATGTCAGACAACATATGAACAAAGGATCAATGGAGATGGATGATGAATAATCAAATTAAAATCCTTCCCATTTTTAGAGTAAATATTTCTCACTCTATGACAATTTACCCATTTACTGTTCTTTTACAAAAACCAGTGTACCTAAGAAGTCTAAATTCAAGTTTGCAAAATGTCGCACGCTTTGACAATAATTTTTTAGCTTCCCTCTTTTGCTAACATTTATAGTAATACAGACAAATAAATCTTAAATACTTAACTTCATGAGACTCTCTAGGATTAGTCATGATCTGATCTCATGAATATACACACTTTCTTATACTGTATTTGACATGGGATCAGAATATATATATGCCACAACACAACCCAGTCCCATACAAAGAAAGCTTATGTATAATGGGACCTCCTACACTTCTAACCAAGAGGCAAGGTTTAGTTACTAAATAATAATACAGCTTTGTTGAAAGTGTACATACCTCTATTTAGACTGATTTGAAACACAAATTAGTATGGTGAATATAAGCTTTTCCACTGATTAATTGTGAGATTGCTTTAACTGCTTTAGTAAGCTTGTTGGGCATATTTTATTTAACCAAAAATAACAGAGACATGGTATTATTATATATAAATAAGCTGCCAAGCATACCTACTATCCTGAAGATCTTGTTGAAATCTAGAAAAAATAGAGAAAATCTACAATATGAGTTATTCTGAGAACTATTATTGCATATATAAAATCAGAAGACTGCTTGAGGGACAGTAACACAATATCTCAACAAAGGAGTTGAATCAGTAGTGCTAAATACATTTATGTTGTTGTCTAACCTCTCTTTGAGATCATGCTTTCAGCTCTCCGGGTATATACCTAGGCATGGAACTGATGGATCATATGATAATTCTATTTTTTCTCTGAGAAAGTACCATACTATTTTTCATAGTGACTGTACCATTTTGCATTCTTGCTAGCAGTGCTTGAGGATTTTAATTACTCCACGTCCTCACCAACACTTGTTATTTTGGGATTTTGTGTTGTTTTTATTCTTCAAGAACAGCTGTCTTAATGAGTGTGAGGTGATGCCTCATTTTTTTTTCCTTTTTCTTTTTCGGAGATTTTTTAAAGATTATTTAAAAATCTTTATTTTTTAAAGATTTATTTTAGAGAGAGAGCATGAGAGAGAGAGATCATGAAGGAGAGGTGAAGAGGGAGAAGCACACTCCCTGCTCAGCAGTGCAGGGGGGGACTTGATCCCAGGACCCTAGGATCATGACCTGAGCTGAAGGCAGACACTTAACCAGTTGAGACACCCAGGGGCCCTTCATTTTGGTTTTGATTTGCATTTACCCAACGATTTGTGATGTTGTGCAACTTTTCATGCTTATTGACCTTTTGTATATCTTCTTTGGAGAAATGTCTATTCAAGTCATTTCCCCACTTTTTAATTAGGCTGTTTCTCCTTGTTGAACTATGGAAGTCTTTATATTTTCTGGACATTAACCCTTTATCAGTTTTATAATTGCAAATATTTTCTCTCATACCATGAGCTTATTTTTTATTCTGCTCATGTGATTTTTTATGCATGGATGTTTTTAAATTTGATGTAGTCCAGTTATCTATTTTTATTTTTAATTTTTTGTATTTTTATTTTTATTGCCTGTGCATTTAGTATCTTATCCTAGAAATCATTGCCAAATTCAAGTCATTAAGTTTTCCCCATCTTTGTTTAAAGTTATATATATTATTTGTTTATAAAGTTTTATTATTTTCATTTTTAAGTGACATACAAAAGATTGTATAAGGTCTTTATGAACAGTTGGCAGAATAATAATTGAATTGAATTGATCATTTGATCGTTGCCAGTTTAAGAATTAGAACTTTACAAGCATCTATGACCTTAGATTGTGCATCTAAGTTTAAGTGTGCCTCTGTATTCCATCAACACTCTTTCCCCAAGAATTAACATTGATCTCAGTTATGTATTGGAAGTACTTTTTCAAAATTTGCAGACTTCACCTCTTTCTTTATTGTATTTTTAAATTAGAATAAGACCTAAATTCTAATGGATTTGATTTCTCCATTTTTTTTTCTTATACAGTTTGTGTTATAGCTTGTTAAATAATTTCTTACTTCAAGGTCACAAAAATACTTTCTCTATATTTTCTTTGAAATTATTTACAGCTGTGCCTTTTGTATTGTTATTCATTTAAAATTTACTTTTAAATATGGTATGAGAAAGATAAGCATTTTAATATTCCTAGTATGGATTTCCTAGCGTACCATTTTCATCATATGTTGGATTTGAATATGGGTACATGTTTATTTGTTGGTGCTCTTTCTTGATTCACTATTATATATTTTTTCTAACCCTCCAACAATACATTGCTGTTTTAATTATTATACTTGAATAGTATTTTTTGGAACAGAGTAAAGTAATACCCCAACTGGACTCTTCTATTACTGGTACTTTGTGCTTCCATATAAATTTATAAGTCAGCTAATCAGTCTAATGAAAAAAAATGCTGTCGTTTTGAGTGTAATTTGGGGAAATTGATAAATTAGTTTCTGGAAAATTTACTTTTTTCATGATATTATCTTCCCAGACATTAATATGAAATGGCCCATTACTATTTATCAAAATAATATTGCCCCCTGAGACAAAAAAAAAAAGCCTCCCTTAGGCAATAAAAAAAAAAAAATAAACAAATAAATCAAAAGGAAACGCATGACCTAACATCTTTGGTTTTAATGGCTTTCTTTAGTGAACAGTAACAGACTTATTTAGTGAAACAAGAGAAATAAAACTATAGGTTTTTAGAAGGTGTAATTATGCGGTGCAATTGTGTGATACAGTGTTATTTAATCTTCAAAATAATTTAAAATTATTGTTATAATGACCTGCTTCAAATGAAACATTTGAGTGGCAATATAGTAAATAAATTCAGAGTCATTGATTTACCATCATGAATGTATGATTCATGAAACATATTGTAAACTCAAGCACCAAAGGCTTAAGAATATTAATAATGTGGCACTGTGATTTGAGTCAGGGACAGATTTCAAAGGCCATCCTATTTCCTAAATTAAATCAGAAATCCTTAACTTTCTGATCAAGAGAGTTAGGTATCCACTCACTGTGCATATAAGTCAAAGTGAAAGACCAGTCTTTAACCTTATTATCATCCCGTGTCTTTACTAGTTGTATATTAAATTTTCCCGTAAAATTATTGGGCAGAAATAATATTTTGAGAAGCTAACAACACTTTACTGAAATGATATGCCTTTTGTGAATCACACTTAACTTCTGGCAGAAAGGGAAGCAATTACAGTAGCAATTGGTTTAACAACATGTGTAATACTTTGCTTTTTTCAAGTTCATGATTTGATATGCTGTGTCAAAATAGGAGGCTGGAAAGAAATTCTGTTAGATAAGAAGTTTATTTTATTTTTTTAAAACCATCAGTATAATATCTATGATATTACACATCTGTAGTTCTGTAGTTAGGGTTTTTTTGTTGTTGTTGTTGTTTTGTTTGTTTGTTTGTTTGTTTATAATCTGGTTGATTGTATAGTTCATGAATTGGCTGATTTTTATAGATGAAAATTTCTCACCATCAAAATGAGCTAGGGTATTTTCGCATCATTCATCAATCTACTGAATAGCTTCATAGATATTTTTTTAAATATTTATTTGTTTGTTTATTTACTTGAGAGAGAGAACAGGGAAAGGAGCAGACGGAAAGAGAACATCTCAAGCAGATTTTGCTGAGTGCAGAGCATGACACAGGGCTCAGTCTCACCACCCTGAGATCATGACCTGAGCGTTGGACACTCAACTGACTGAGCCACTCAGGTATCCCTTTCATAGATAGTTTTTACCACAATTCTAGAAGTTTGTGAATTAACCATCATAAATGTAAAATTCATGAAAAATATTAGAGGCTCAAGCACCAAAGGTTCAAGAATATTCACAATGCATAGGCTGTTATAGGACCTTCATTATATCAGTAACCTATGTTTTTGTGCTTCAGACACAGTGCAACTAGGTTATCTATTTTTAAAAAAGCATTTGGTTTTGTTTCTGAACTAAGTGTATGGAATATTGCTGAATATCAACAGTGGGGGGGGGGGGGAAATATTAGAAAAGCCAGGAAAAAGCTTCTTCCTCTTGTTTTTGGCTAGTTATCATGCAAGACAAACTTTTTAGTTCATACTTTTAATAAGATTGAGTCTCTTCATTGAAATACACTTCAGATATTACAGAATGGATGAAAATTCAATATTAAAGAAAAATTTCCCTCATTCAAAGTGTTTTTAAACAAATACTTGCCAAGAAAGGCAGACATGTTCTAACATGGTTTTAGATTCTGGTATAGCCCTTATTAAAATAATTATAACTTGGTGCACTGTTCATAGATGAGTGTTCAGTGGTGAAATATACTACACAAAGCAAGCATTGCTTCTATTTTTTATATGTGAAAAAAGAGAATTACCTTAAAGTAAATAAAATAAATTATTTAGCTTAAGAGTTCCATACATTGTGATATAATGTGTATACGTGTGTATGTATACATATCATCTTGTGCATAATCTTTTGTTTTATATCTTTTAAAAGGTTGTATAGAGTCAACATAAACTATTTAGAAAGCCCAGATAAATTGGATCAAAATAAACAAAAAAAATTATCCCTTACCCCTGAAGATAATCACTATTGATATTTTCTTATAGGGCAGCCTGGTGGTGCAGCGGTTTAGCGCCGCCTGCAGCCCAGGGCGTGATCCTGGACACCCGGGATGGAGTCCCACGTCGGGCTCCCTGCATGGAGCCTGCTCCTCCCTCTGCCTGTGTCTCTGCGTCTCTCTCTGTGTATCTCTCATGAATAAATAAATAAAATATTTAAAAAAATATATTTTTTTCTTATATGTTTTTTAGTCACTTTTATACCTTTTTGTCAGTTATGGTAAATCGTAAGCCTATTACAAGAGACTTATTTGAATAAATAATTGTTGCATTTATCCTGTCAGGTGAATAATCCAATGAAATATAAAAAGCTGATGCTTACAAATTGTGTTCTTGCAAATTTGGTTCCACAGTGTCTGATGCCTTCTCTCATGAAGCATTTCAATCAACATGAAATTTGAGTGTCTTCCAGTTATGAGCATTCTGTACTTGCACCCCTGTTTTTAGGAAAAACTCTCACAGCCATAGTTGTATTATGTGATCTCTCCAATGGTAACCGATCAGAACGGGTAAGATTTTTCAAAGTTGGGTAAGAGTCTTATTTTCAATAATTTTAACACAAAATCAATAGGGAAAGAAAGAGAGAAAGAGGGAGAAAACAATCTCCATAGCACATACAAGTGTGTTATTAGCTGTTGTGTCCTGCCTTACAGTTTACGGAGGAGAAAAAGATGATCTCCAGAGGAAATTTAAGCAAGTTAAGAGAAGTGGTGTGAAGGATGGAGAAAGGTGTGTTTGTTACCAGAGTTTCTAGTAGATCTGCAGCTTTGAGGCACAGGTAACCCAAATTTATATCTAATAGTTTAAAATGTTTAAGTAAAATAAAATAAAATAAAATAAAATAAAATAAAATAAAATAAAATAAATAAAAAAATAAAATGCTTAAGTAGGCTCTAAATTTTTGTTTGTTTCATGCATTCAAATATAACTTAATATTCCCATAAAATCCATTTTCTGAGGCTGCGACTATACAGGCATGTGCACAGACACCTAGCACAGTAAAATATCACTCTTCAGAATCATTTAAATGAGCTGCCTAGCAAACCCTGGGGGGAAAGGCATCTTGATATTTTAATATCAGAATATCTGGCAACTCTTTATTCATCCTATATTTATTTGTTATAATTTATCAACTATCTTAATTTGTTTTCTTTCATGACTTTATTTGTTGAATATGGGTTGATATTCTACATTCTAGCCAAATTACCAAAACCAATACCTGCCTCACTTCTGCACGTCTGGGCTGGTATTCTATTTATTTTTTATTCTTATAAACCTATATTGGTGTCTAGCTAGTCATTTGTGTATATTTTGTTGTCCTTGACTCATTGAAAAAAATTGTAAGTATGACCAATAAAAGGAGGGAACATAAGGAAATCTACCAAGGGAGTAACATATTTCCTAAATACCAGCATATTCCTTTCGATATTTTTGGACTGCTGCAAATTTTTATATTATTTATTTAAACTGTTTAGAAAATGCCACAGAAGTAAAAAAAATACCCATTCCTTAAGTCAGATTTTATTTCCACAACTTTATTATTTGAGAACTGTGCAAAGGAAATGGGGTAGAATAAGATAAACTTTGTTTAATCTTAGCTGCTCCCTTTATCTCACTGCCCTTAGAATGTTATTATCATCATTAAAGATGAGTTTCTCACTCATACTTTTCAGAATTCATCTGAGGACTTGAAGGGTATTTAAATTTGGGGGCACATAGGAGAATTTAATCTGTGACAGTCATTCTAATCAATTTTCTGTATTATATGTAAACCAAGAGTTTTTCAAAGCTTTGTGTCATGTTCATCATCTTGTAGCATAATTTTGCTTGATTTATCCTCTTTCTTTTGTATTTGAAAAGTGAAACTAAATATGTTATTTCTTTAGAACATTGTTTTGAACAAGTTCAGGATCCATCATATCTGTGTTACTACTACAACAGAATCTAAGTGGTGAGGGCTCCCTCCTTAGACATTAGAGCATCTCACAAAACTGCATGATCTTGAAGGATGCTATACAACACTATACACACTTTAAGGTTTAAGAGGACATTTTGTACTTTACCTTTTTTATCCCTTGTACCTTTTGTGAAAGTGTTTATAGATTGAGCAATTAGATATGGTACAAAAGTTTAAAGATGTTATTTTAACTCCAAAAGTAATGTTAGGAAGTAATTATTTGCAAAGATTAATCAAGCTCTCAACATTTACCGGATGCTGCCTATATATACTATACAGATAAAAATAAACAAGGTTATAGAAATTAAGGATCCTGCAATTGAGTAATTACTAGAACTAGGTCATTTACACTATATACACAAAGTGTGACAAAGATTAGGTTCTGTAGCATTTTCAAGAAGTGAGAGATCGCTGGGTTCTAGTTCACAGAACCCAGAGACCTTGGGAGATAGGAAAATTGGTATGAGAAGTTATGAAGATTATTCCAATACAGGCAAAACAGTGGGATAAGTTAAGGGTTGGATAGAGCATGGGAAATGTGTAAATGCAAGATTCTGTGAAATGAAATTAAGATATTCAACTTACTCTGTATTCTAGAATTTGTGATCCATCCAAAATGGCACAAAACCTCTTTTCATCAAAATCAATGTTTATGAACAAAAATCAAGGATGTGTGCCATGTATGAAGATAGATTGATTTGTAGGAAAGTGTGTATATTAGGGAGGGAAAACTAACAATGAATTCTGTACACATCTCAGTAAACCTTCCATACATGTCATGAGCTTGCTGATTAATACTTGCATTATTGGACAATAAGTGAAGAGATATGTCACTGGTTGGATATGGAGCTGTTGTGGGGGGCCCAGGTCCTATCATTCCTCATTTTTGTTCTCTTCTAAATTGTGAAATGTGAGTGACAGGTTGTTTGATCTATCAATATATAAGCAGCTAAAGTTGATGTCAGAAAAGAGAAATGAGAGAAAACGTACTCTGCAAAGGCCAGCTTGGCCCATTTAGAGCCAAATTTGAAAGAAAAAAAACATTTGAGTTTGCTCTAAAAAAGACACCTAACTCTACTTAAGGTTGACTGAACTTGAAGCAAAATTTTTCTTCAAAAAATACATTACCAACATTGAAGGCAATTCAACATTTCTGAAAGAAGGAAGGTAGGAAAATGTAGTGGTGGCAAATACAAAGCAATAATGAGATGCTTTTTCAGAATGTAGTAAAAATCCTTTTTCAAAGAAAATCAGAAATTAATATTTTAAAAATAATATAGAAATGTCTCTAAAACTTGACAGCACTGTCATTACCTCAGAAAAGCATATAGAAACTTCTTTCAGAATAATGATTTTTGAACACCATAGAGAAACTTGTGAAACCTTGATGCTATTGTGTAGTGATTTGTAGACAATTAGAACGAACCAATGGCACACTTTCATAATCCCTATCATAACAGCATAAGTCAAGATGTTTTTGACCTAGCAAATCTGTAATGCTATTGGGAAGAATAAGTATAAAAGAAAAAGTTGCTAACTTTTTTTAATAGAACTTGCAAACTCCTTGTTCATAATTTCTGACTTTTTATTAGTATCTCCTCCTCATCTTTCCCTTTTTCTAAGCAGCCTGTAATTTTCTAGAATTTTGTTATCAGCAATAGCAAATGAGTTCATTTATATACAAAGAAATGAAACTGGTGCAGTAGATGTAAGGATTTAAACTTTGTGATATTTCACTACTGCCTCTTCTTGGTTGTCTTAAGACTACTGGCTTTTTTGCAATAGTTGCAACACAAATGCAAAAACCACTTAATACTTCACTTAAAAATTTACAACTTTTTCCCTCTTTGTATTTCACATAGAACCTTGGGGGTAAATTGAGAAATAAACAACTGAAAGTCAGAAAGAGGAAGAAAATACGGAGTGACCATGATTCCTTTGTGCCACAATGTTTTGGGGCCTTGGTTCTCAATGAAGGAGAGAATACATATTATACTCATCTTCTGAGATTTTTTCAAACTCCTTATGTTCCCCTTTATTTATCTTGCTTACAGGCTAGTTTATATTTTTATTTTTTTAAAGATGTTATTTATTTATTCATGAGAGACACAGAGAGAAAGAGAGAGAGAGAGAGAGAGAGAGAGAGAGGCAGAGACACAGGCAGAGGGAGAAGCAGGCTCCACGCAGGGAGCCTGATGTGGGACTCGATCCCGGGACTCCAGGATCACGCCCTTGGTGGAAAGCAGGTACTAAACCCCTGAGCCACCCAGAGATCCTCAAGTTTATATTTCTAAAAAGGAAACTTGAATGAATTCTCTAAGAGGAATAGATAATAATGAACCTTTAGTAAAATAAAGAGAACGTACAGGTAAATCCCTTTGTTCCTGATTTGGTAGTTTAGAGCTAATCATAATGTAAAGTTTTCCAATTCTGATAATAAGATTTTAGATTTAATAAGGATATTTATCTTTTAAGTCCAGCTTTGTTTTGTGTGAGAAGGTGAAAAAAAAATAAGTCTGGTACATCTCTTAGGCAACACACATCCAGTTCATTGTAAGCATACCTTTATTGTTTTTCCTTTCTGCTCCCTACCTTGTAGAGCATTCATTGACTTATTAACCTCACCTTTGTAACTGATCTAGTGGACAGTCAGAAAGGAAACTTAAGCCAGTCAATTATCTTTGTTCCTTCCTCCCTCCCTTCCTTCCATTAACGTGTGTATTGGGAGGAGGGAAACAAAAAAGGGAGCCTGGATTAACAAAACAAGTGTGTATATTAGATGTTCTCTTTAAAAGTTGGCAACAGATGGCTATACAAGATATTGGCTCTGGATAAAACAGAACATACGTGAAAATAAGATCAAATAAAACTGAGATTCATTTTTGCAAGAGCATTGGGGGAATTTCAAAATCAGGTTAACGTGGAAAATAAAGAGAAAGTTCACTAAAAACAAAGATAAACTAAAATAAGTCAGTCGTTTGTACTAAGCAAAAGAGACAAAATACTGGAATTAGTGAACTGGAAGCTGCCTAATTAAGATGTGAGGTAGTTTCAAGCTTTTAAGAAATTATCTTAGAATTTAGGCTGTGATATATTGCATCATGAGATAATTACTAATCATTATGCTAAAATGTGCAGTATGTATTAACATAATATTCAAGTGATTTTTATCAATCATTGTATATATGTAAACTATGCAGCAGTCTCACATTTTTAGGGACATTGCTATATGGAAGATAATAATGAACAATTAAAGTTTGAATTGCTTCATGAGAGGAAAAAAGCAAGTTTATGTCCTTGAGAAAGGAGCTGATATTGAAAGATGTGTTCAAAGATGGCCATTGAACACAAAGATGTAAATATTACCTTTAAATTTCAATTATTCTTTACTACACAAAAAATAAGGGTTGCTAGTACAGTGTAAGCTTGTCTCATTTTCAAAAGTCTATCTAAATTGAGAGCTTCAGATCAAACAAAAACTCTTAGCATCAAGTAATTTGAATAAAATTCAGAGATTAACTACATGTAGCAAACTTACAAGTGACTTACATGTTAGAGGAGACTGAAGATATATCATATAAATACTTCTTAGGAAGGATGCCACGATCAAACTATTTCTCCTGAAGACATTGACCAAAATCACAGGGATAAAAAATTTTATCTTTAGTGACAGATGTTATTGAGTTTGGCAAGAATAACCAAAGGGAGTAAATGAGAGTGATGAATGTGTGGCTATCCTGTTTTTTTTTCTCACAGTTCTTTCTCAGCGAAGCAGTCAAAAATAGTGGAATACAGCCACTAGAATTAGATAGTTCTTGAAAAAACTTTATATGAATTTGGAAGGAGGGAAATAAGTGCTAGTATATACTTAGAAGACATAGCCATGGTAACTTGACCCCAGGACTGTAGAACTTTTTATATGATACTGTTTCTGGTTTCTCTTCTTGCCAAGCATATGATTAACAGCATTAAATATTGCTTGGTTCATTCATATATCTTCCTTCCTGAGATAATCACAGAAGGAATAACTTCTGCTGTGGGTCACAATGATGAAAACCAACATCTGAATATTTACATTCATAATAAAAATAAGGATATTCAAAAACACTTTTGCTCTTTGAAGTGCAGTAACAGGTTTCAAATTTTCGGAAACTCTATTATAAGAAGCAACTAATTGGGATGCTTGGGTGGCTCAGCGGTTTGAAGGTCTGCCTTCGGCTCTGGGCGTGATCCCAGGGTCCTGGAATCAAGTCCCACATCAGCTCCCTGCATGGGTCCTGCTTCTCCCTCTGCCTGTGTCTCTGCCTCTCTCTCTCTATGACTCTCATGAATAAATAAATAAAACCTTAAAAAAATAACTAGCAACTAATGAATAAAACTTATCCTAAATGTGATGTCTGAAAGCTGGCATCCCCCAAAAAGGTTAAATGAAGGGGAAAAATGGTGCTAAAATTCAGTGCAATATCCCATTAGCATAAACCTTTGTATCTGAAGATGGCCTAAAACAAGGAACCAAGTCATTCAATGATATAATTAATCTCACATCTCAAAGGCCCTGCAGCTGAGTTATGATGTGATGGATACTGGCTTGGCTTGAGTTGCTAATGAAAACGTTGAGCTCTTAGTACTCCCTCATAGCTAATTTCATAATTTATCTGTGTCAGGGGATCAAAAATAGTATAAAAGACAAGTAGAGGCTGAAAATAGTCTGTATTCCAGTTCTGATATTAAGAATAGAAAAATAGTAAGGCCCTTATTCTCTTTCTCTTCATCTCTAAGTGTTAGATCTAAGATTCCTCTAAAAAATGGAGCTTTTCAGGGTCCTGGGTCTCTTCCACAGTAGATTCTGTGGAATTCTCAGGCAGAGTTCTGTAATCCTCCAAACTACCATTCTCCAAAGAAAACATCAAGGACAAGGAAGGGACATGTCTAGAAGTTTGAAAAAAAAAAAAAAAAAAGAACCTCCAAACCTCCAAAAGACAGAAAACCAAAACAAAACAAAACCCCAAAACAAGAATGAAAACATACAAATGGCCAATGGGTATATGAAAAATGCTCAGTGTCACTGATCATTAGGAAAATGCAATTAAAATCACAGTGAGATGTCACATCACACCCGTCAGCATGGCTATATCAATAAAAACAAAAATAAAAAAACAGTCAGTGTTGGCAAGGATGTAGGGAGATTGGAACTATGGCAAACTTATAGTGGGAATGCAAAATGGTACAGGCATATGGAAAACAGCATGAATTTTCAAATAAAATTAAACTATTGTATGATCCAGCAATCCCACTTTGGGGTATTTATCTAAAACTATTGAAATCAGGATCTTGGAGAGATATACTCACTGTTATGTTCAATGCAGCATTATTCCAAATAGCCAAGATGTGGATGTAACCTAAATATCCATCAACAGTTGAATGGATGAAGCAAGTGTAGCATATACATAAAGGGAATATTATTGGGCCTTAAAAAGGAAGAAATTCTTTCATGTTCTACAGCATGATGAACCTTGAGGATTTTATGTTGAGTGAAATAAGGTAGTTATAGAAGGACAAGTGCTGCATGATTCCCCTTATAAGAAGTATCTAAAATAGTCAAATTTATAAAATCAAAGAGTACATGGTGATTATCTGGGGGCTGGGAACAGGGAAGAATGGAGAGTGACTAAAAAAATAGGCACAAAGTTTCAGTTAAATAAAATGAATAAGCTCCTGTGATCTGCCTTACAATATTGTACCCATAGTCAACAGTAATATATTGTACACTTAAAATGTATTAAGAAAGATCTCATGTTAAATGTTCTTATAAGAATAATATATATTTTGAAATATTTTATAACATGTATTTTATATAGTTATATATAGTATTTATAAGATGTATAAATACATATTCTATACATAATATGTATAATAAAAATATATTTTAAAAAGCCCATCAAGCAACACAAAAGTGCAAAGAAAAATATATTTCAAATAGCAGAGAGAATTCAAAATTCAGAGAGAAAACAGGAAATAACCTTACTGGTCATTTTTCTGGAATAGGAGATACCTAAAACAATGTCTTGTGTAGGAACACTATGCTATAGGTACTCTGCTTTTCGATGTATGGAATGGTACCACTTGGTCAGTTATATATTAGGACCCAATTCATATGCATCCTCATTCATCAAACACATAGCTATGGAACTCCTTTTTAGTACAAAGTTCCAGACATAAAAATTAGCAAGTTAGGTAAAGTCTCTGCCTCCTAAAGTTTATGGTCTAATGGGAGACAGGTTTAAACAATTATTTGGAAAAGAAAGAAAGAAAATAATTACAGATGGCAAGAAGAATTGCTATGCTGGCAACAAAGAATGTTTGCTGTCATAGAGAATAAAAGGGAGTGGGAAGCTAATTAGAATACAAGAGTTAGGGAAGGTCTCTGAAGGGAGGATATGTAAATCGATACCTAAAAGGTGAGATGGGTGAGTACTGTCAAGTATATTTGCGAAGATGATTTTGACAGAGAAAACAAGAAGTGCAAAATACCTGAGGCAGGAAACTTAAGGCCAGTGTGGATAGAGGATGGTACGAAAAGGAAACCATGAGCTGGGTGGGCCTGAGTTATATGGGTTCTGTGGATGAATAACTGTTTTTGTTTTCTTTTTTAATTTTAGTTGTTTTATTTTAGAAAGCAAGAGCATGTGCATGAGCCTGCAGGAGTAGGGAGAAGGACAGACAGGAAGGAAGAGGGAAAGAAAGAGAATTCCAAGCAGACTCCACACGGAGGTTGAAGCCCATCACAGAGGCTCAGTCTCAGGGTCCCAAGATCATAACCTGGGCTAAAACCAAGAGCCAGTGCTCAACAGACTGAACCTCCAGTCACCCCTGAAGGAGTAACTTCTGATGCCATACTCCTGAAATAAAAATTTGGGTTCTTATTTTTTTTATTTTCCCATATATTTCTGCCCTTTATGCTAGATCACAGACATTTTTTGGGTATTATTTTTTTATGCCTCATTCTTGACATCTACTACCCATGCATGAAAATCTTAAATTTCATTTTAATAAAGATCTGACACAAGGTTTTCTAATTTGTTCTTAAAATTTCATAAATACTTCCTAGTTCATAGTTACATATGATATAACTTATGCCAAATAAAGAAAACATATTTAAGAGAGTATAAACAACAAAGCACAATTTACAGATGTGTATTTCTTTCTCCCCCACCCCCCGTTGGTAGGTAATGGGCATCTAAAAGCTAGGAGTTGTTATGAAGGGAATAGCAACTTTATTGTCTATTTTTCCCTTTCCAGTTCTAATCAAAACAAAGTTTCTATTACCTTTTTGATCAGGATTCCCCTCAAGCTCATTTGTTTCTGGGTAGATTGGAATTAGGATTATATACCATAGAAACTGCCTACAACTTTAGAATATCCCATCAAGAATGACACAACTCCAATAGCCCTGCCTGAACTTGTAAGCTATTTATAGAGTTGTTTAAGGAAACTTAGTAGAGTACCTGATCTTTTGGTACCAAAAACAAAACCAAAAAAATATTAAAAATAAGAACAATTGCTACAGGAGTGGGAAGTATATGGAAAATGTCTATAATGTCTTTTACTTTGCTGTGAACCCCCCAAAAAAGAAAAACAGTTTCCAAGTCCTAAAACAGTTTTGTTGGAATTTCAAAACATGAAGCAACAAATTCTTCCTGAAAAACTCAGTATCTTTGTCTCTTGCTGTTGGTTCCAGCCAGTTGCTCTATCCATGATGTGTTCATAAACCAACATTAGTAATAAAAGTATGGCCAGTAATTACAGTGATTTAAGCGTAACCTTAAGACATCCTTCTTTCACTCAAATACTGACTCAGTTCTTAAGGACCAAAATAGGACACTAAGCTCATTCTTTCCCCAATTATGGAAACTCAAAGAAGTAATGAGAAGTTCCATAGACATAAGGAACAGTCATTATCAACAAAATATTTCTTCAGACCTAAGTTTTTCAAGATACGGATCTAAGGGGTGGGTAACAGACATTGATTGGTTTTTAGTGTTATTGTGTATTCACTTGATCCATACTAAATGTTATTTAAAGATGGAGATTTCTTTTGAAATTAGACATGAGAACACTAGAAAGTAATCAATGTTCTCATTTCTCTTTTCTTTTGATTTCATCCTCTTCAGCTCTCTTATTCAAATGAGCCTGAATTACAAAGACAGGCTGACCCCGTTCTTGTTTGTTCTTGTTTCTGGCTTTATCACTACCTCTAGAACAGTGCCCAAAGGTTCCTTTTTCAATCTTTGAAAAGTTCTCTCTCTATTACTTAGATGGGAGAAAAAAAAAAATCCTCACACTTTTCAAATTTAGACCAGGAGTGTGTTGTATAGCTAATAGATTATCAAGATGACTTGAAATACAGGAGAAAGAGAGCTATGGAAATTTTCCAGGATGCATTTGTCCTTCAAAATGTCTGATAAATTGCTATTCATTCATTTGTGTTCTACTCAAACTTTTAAACATAAATAACACTGTTAACTTTGTTCTTTTTCATAGAATAAGTGGACTATTCCAGAAAATAATAAGATTTATTAATTCATTCATCTTTTTCTTTTGAAAGACTGATCTTTTGAAAGTAGCTGACTGGGTAAAAATAAACAAATACCTTTTTATTCCAACATAGAGGGCATCCTTTCTTTCCAGAGTGAAAGCAGTTACCTGGGTGAATAAATAAAAACAAGAATCTTCCCATCAATTTGAGATATTTGAGAAGAAACAGAATGTAGAAAAAGTAAGGCATTCGTGGAAATAACACATAATTAATCAGATTCCAACATTGAATGTGATAGCGCTGTAATTTATCCCAATTATATGATCACTGTGAGGAGATTAGGAAAGTATTATATTGCATAAGAGGGCAGTAAGAGAGCCATAAAACCAAACTCAGTAAGTTACAGTGTTTGGATGTGTTGAAGCCCATTGTCTTCCTCAGTAAAATCAGACTGAAGATACTCAATGCATTAAAGGAGAATCACTGTATTG
Organism: Canis aureus; assembly: GCF_053574225.1. NCBI lineage: Eukaryota > Metazoa > Chordata > Mammalia > Carnivora > Canidae > Canis > Canis aureus. Next base: position 55,951,322 of record NC_135621.1, read on the forward strand.
GGAAGACAGTTAAACCTAGCATTCCCAAACAAAGTTCACTTCCCTCTGAGGCTCTGCCCTCTTCATGAACTATGCGACCTTGAATGAGTTACTTAAGTTTCTTGTGCCCCAGGTTTCTCATCTACTAATGGGCTTATTAATAGTATCCATTAGTGGTGTTGGTAAAATTAAAGGAGATAGAACTTAGAAGAATGCCCAGAATATTTTAACTATGATTATTTATGCTGTTCCTACAACACAGGCCTGAGGGGTACTCTTGTTGCCGTGATGCTCCTCCTTAAGTGGCCACTTGAATATTTTTCCCAAACAATCTGTAACTGAGAGAAGTTAGAATGGATCATTTAAGCAAACTTTACTAAAGACTCAGAACTAACAGGAAAACCTGAGCTATTCTAATGAGTAAATTTGGCTTGTAAAAGGGAGGTCTTTTATATCCAGTTTGGACTCTTCATATCTTTGGTAATGGAAACATGGTGAAGATCTTCATGAATTCATTTCTTTTTTTCTTTTCTTTTCTTTTCTTTCCTTTTCTTTTCTTTTCTTTTTTCTTTTTTTTCTTTTCTTTTCTTTTCTTTCTTTTCATTCTTTCTTTTTTCTTTTTCTTTTTTTTTTTTTTTAAGAGTGGGAGAGGCAGGGGAAGGTCAGAGGAAAAGGGAGAGAAAATCTTAAGTAGGCTCCATGCCCACTGCAGAGCCTGACTCAGGCTCAAACTCATGAACCTAGATTATGACCTGAGTCAAAATCAAGCATCAGATGCTTAACTGACTGAGCCACCCAGTCGCCTCCATAAATTCATTTCTAAATGATCCTTAAAGGGGTTTTTACTCCTCAGAATTCAGATGCAAAATATAGTTTACAAAGAGAACTGAGGCTTTCCTGTTTATCTATTTGATATATTAAGGCCCCTATTTAAAATTTCTGATTTCCCTTTCAAGACTTCTTGATTCCATAGGTGACATAGAAAATGTCTTCTTTCCTCTTCAAGGGAGGGCTCGCCATAACCTATGGGTCAGGCCCTTACCCTGCTGCAGACAGGCACTCCTGTCAGGATACAAGACAACTCGGCCCTCATACAGTAGGAGTTACCTTTACTGTCTTCCTTCCCCAGGGCAGCAAAAAGGGACAGGATTTTTACAAAGCAGGTTCTTAAAATGGGGAATCCTTGCAGAGCAAACTAAAACTAATCAGGCAAAACCTTTTTCTTTTAACAGATTCAAGTGGGAGGAATGTCCAATATTCACCCCTCTGGATCAAGAGTGAAATCTATGCTAAAATACGTTATTATAACTTGTGCCAAAAGTATAGCAAGTTGAATGCAAGTTAGTTTATTAGATAAGTCAGTTCGTAACAGAGCCCAACAGTGCAAGATGTGCTAGGAAAACCACCTAATGAATTGTGGACCAGGCCACTCGACCCTTGCCTTGAAGAGGACTGCGGTAAAATATTTTGGCTAAATAAAGGACAGGATGAGTCAAGCACCATAACCATAAGGCAGAGGATCAATGGGGAAGGGTTTCCACAGGGTAGCTAAGGATAGAGAGAAGGCAATGCAAAGCTCTAACTTGTAATCATTAATGATGTGAGTGATTGAAACTGTGAACAGACAGATGGCAAAAGCTGAGAGGGCAAGACAAAACTTAAGAGACCAACCTTTGAACATTCCTGCCTAAAATATTCATACAGATCAAAGAGTTGCCATGCATGTGGAATTAAAAAAAATAAAACAAGACAAAGCAAAACGAGAATTCTAATAGAAAAGATATGTTAGGACAGAAAAAAGATAGAATCTCAAGCGTGGTTATTCTTTTTTTCTCAATATCTGTTCAGAAAAGGGAAAAAAAGAAAATAATGAGAGAGGATGAAACAGGAGACTGCCCTCTATGGCTAAAAGTATTTATAGATAACCCTTTGGAGAGCACAGAGGTAGAGTGGCAGGGTTAGAAGGTGCAAGTCCTTTTACTATGATGACATTCAGGAGAAACTGAAGGCACTGCCACCTCGCTGGCACTTAAGTATCTATAGTGAACTTAGACGTTCACCACTGAAAATGAGTAATGGGCCTGCATTAAAAAGATAACTCTGCTCTCTGTGTAATACATAAAAGGAGGTAATGGAATTAAATCCTTGCCCATCTTATCCAGATTGTGCTGGCCTCAGCTATTTGCCTGGCTTTAGGCAATGACTCAGAAATTAAATGTTGTACCCACAGAGTATTAGAATTAAAGCACACCTGAGAAGTCTCTAGGCAGAAGTTCCATCCTCAAATGTATGGAATTGGTTAGACATATAGTGTCTACAACTGTCCATCTTCACCATTGGTGTTATAAAATGTTTTCTCAGTCATTACAATAAAACCTCTAAAATTTTGAAGTAAACTAAAAGCGAGGCCATGATGGACTGTCTGTTCCAGCTTTGCTTCTACCTGGCTGTGTGTCTGATGAAGTCAGTGCATCTCTCTGAAGTCAGTCTTCTTCATTAAAGGAAGGCATTGGACTTTGTGTAACACATCTTCTTCCTTCTAAGACTGCACGGTTCTGTATGGGAGGCATGATTAATATTCCTCTTATATGTTTCTTTTTGCCTCCCTACCCCCTGGTTGTTAGGCAAGACCATTAGACTTGTTCTTGCCAGTGAACTTGGAGTAGAGGTGATCTGGTTCACTTTCAGGAAGAAACATAAAAGTTCAGGGTGATAACACCATGAAGATTCCTCTTCACAGTGAACATGATGGTTGTACCTTCCACACGATACCTTCTCAGATGGTAGAAACTCTACTGGCCTCAGTCCCTCAATGACAAAATAGAATGAAGTTTACTACCAACTGATTGAACATGTTGTATGAGTGAGAAATGAATCTTTGGTGTCCCAAGTCATTGAGATGTTAAGGTTGTTATTATAGCTTAATCTAGCCTGTCCTGAGAATTAAATATTCTTAAATCATTCTTAAAATGATTTCTAAATGTAGGACATTGTCTCATTTTTCTATTTCTATGTTATGCAAGTTATGCAAAACAGTCACATTCTTTTTTTTTTTTTTTTTTTAGATTTTATTTATTTGAGAGAGAGAGAGAGCGTGCACATAAGAGCACAAGTCAGAGAGAGGGACAAAGGAAGAAGCAGACTCCCCACTGAGCAGAGAGCCTCACTGGGGCTCAATGTCAGGACCCTGAGATCACGACCTGAGCCAAAGACAGCTGCTTAACTAACTGAACCACCCAGGTGCCCTCAGGCTGTCACTTTCTTAATCATATCCACTGCTAGTTTGTAAAAGGAACTTACAAAAGAGATCACATGTGATTTAGATGTTATTTAGCATTTTATAGGTAAATGGATTCATATAACTAGAAGAGATGTTTGAAAATGTTTGCTTAAATATCTCAAAAATATTTAATAATAAATATCTCATTTTATTTTAAAATAATAATGACATAGAAAAGTAAGAGCTTATGGTCACTTAATCATCTTTGTGTGATTAGTATTGATTACATCTCAATTTCTACATTTTCTAAGAACTAATAGGCATATTACTGTGTTCTTGGAATATAGGTATGTTTTTACATGCAGGATTCCAAGGCAACTTGAAATTTTTAAATGTTTTTGTCTATTCTGTGGTGGATATTTTAGTAGTTTTCCAAAACTTAAAATTTCACTATTTTATTTGGGAAAAAATAAAAGTGCTACAATTATTACCTCTCCTCAAGGTTATGATAGTTGACAGAAAAAATCAATCAGGGATCCCTGGGTGGCTCAGCGGTTTAGCGCCTGCCTTTGGCCCAGGGCATGATCTTAGAGTCCCAGGATCGAATCCCAGGATCAAGTCTCATGTCAGGGTCCCTGCATGGAGACTGCTTCTCTCTCTGCCTGTGTCTCTGCCTCTCTCTCTCTCTCTCTGTGTCTCATGAATAAATAAATAAAATCTTTTAAAAAATCAATCAGTGCTTTAGTTAGAAAAGTAAAAATGGTGAACCCCTTTAAATCACTTTGTAATCAAACAACTTTTTCAAGATGAAAATAAAAAGTGTAACGATCATCTTGCATCCAGGTCACTCAATTTAAAATCTGGGCATATTATGTGAATTTTTCTTGGTCATACAATAAATTAATGGCAGAATTATTTTTTTAAGATTATTTATTTATTTATTCAGGAGAGACACACAGAGAGAGAGAGAGAGAGAGAGAGAGAGGCAGAGACACAGGCAAAGGGAGAAGCGGGTCTCAGTCCTGGGACTGAGCCCTGTGTTGGGCTCCCCGCTCATCTGGGAGTCTGCTTCTCCATCTCCCTCTGCCTCCAACCCTCCACTCATGTTCTCTCCCTCTCTCTTTCAAAGAAATAAATAAAATCTTAAAAAAAAAAAAAAAAAAAAACACCTTTCCAGAAACATCCTGTGGCTGTAGCACAACTCCAAACTTCCCAGCCTAGAATTTGTCACTCTCCAGAATGATCACAAATATGTTTCTCAGTCACTTTCTTACTCTTCTCCTAAATCAAAGTCTATGTTCCTGCTGTCTCCTACATCTCTGTCTACTCATGTCGTTCCTAGTTCCTTCTGTTCTCACTTTGTCCACATCCTACGTCATTCTACTTGATTTTCCATTATATTCTACCCCATATTCAAATCAGGAATTCAGTCACTACCTGCTCAAAAATCCCTTCCCTGTCTTTTTTTCCTCATATGTAGCTGGAAGTAACTTAACCCCACTGTACTCTCATTTGAATTTCTCTGAACTTAGCATCAGTGTCCATTTATGCTGCTTCTTTTGGTTCACAGTTCTTGGCATAATCTTTGCACATTCTGTTGTATCTAGTAACATATAGTAAAATGAGAGCATAAAGTGTTATTGAAACTTTTCAAAAACTACCCTTAAATGTGTTGAAAATGGGAAAAAAACATTTAAAATAATCTCAGATTTTAAAAAGTCTGTTCAGCAAATGATTGATTTGGGGATTGTGAAATTTTATAAAATGGGATTTCTTGATGAGCAAAGTAAAATACAGAAATATTTTCCTCTAATTATCACTAGTCAGTGTATAGTAAAGGAAGATAATGGGTTATTATATTTTCTATCAGATTCTTATCTTTTTTAAGTAGCAGAATTATTGATTTAAAGTTTTATTAAATAAAGCCATACATACAGGCATTTAAGCTGGAAATTAGACAGATTCCTTACAGATCAAAGTCATACTTGGAAGTTTCATTTTTTCAACTACATCTCTGGTATTTTTAATAATTTTCTCTTTCTTTCAAAGTAGAATGATTTGACATTCTTATTTGAATTTCAATTTGAGGAAGATTTTACAATTAATCAGGATGGCATCACTTTTTTCCATTTTGTTCTAATGATTGCTATAGAAACCTGTCCATGAAGCCCTCTAAAGAAATGAGAATATTTATGTTTACCTGCCCAGCTAGAAAAAAAAAAAAATCAGGTTAGGAGCAAAAGCAAAGATAGCAGACAAACTAGTATGGAAAACATAGTTTTTCCTTTCTCAAATGATGATTTTCAGGGAAAAAAAAGAGTTTTTTTGAAAATGAATGCAGTTTTTAAATGAGCACAGATAGTGGAATTAAATTTTCTAAAACTCACAAATCTTGTTATGTAGCTTCTTTCAAGAATAACAGAAAGAAATACAAATCATTTTTAGCATTGTAAACTAGCATAAATTTGGACAAAAAGAAAATATTTTGCCGTATTTCTTGATTAATTACTTGATTATTTTTCTTTTGTTATGCACAAATAATTCATAATTTATTTATAAATACCGATTTCCTTGTGTAGTTTTTACAATAGTTCTTTGACCATGCTAATTACCTAATAAGAAGCAGTTGGCTTCCCAGCTTCAAGGAATCTCTGTGATGACAGACAGAGAAACTTGGTTACCACACTCTTGAGTCACACAAGCAATTTCTCCTTGATCTAATACTTTTAAATTTGGGGCAGACCCTTCAATACCTGAAATTCTGGAGATGAAACATTTAGGCAAAGAAAGGTTTATAGTCCTTGAGATTCCGTATCCACACATTCAATATCTCTCTCTCTATACCTCTTTTCATTGATGTAAAAGCACTGGCTTAATTTGCAGAGCTGAGGACATCATTAACCGCAGCTTCAGATAAAGCGTTTCAAAAAGAAAAAAGTTCTAAAGGAGGAAACTTATAACACTCTGAAAACTTGAAACTTTTAACTTTTCCCATCATTATTCCAAAGTTCAAAATCAAAAGTGAACTTAGACTTAAAAAAAATGTTTGTCTATTCATAGAACATGATTTCCCACAAGTTTCTCCTTAATTATTATTTTATAAGTTGCATCTTTTATTGGGCAGGATGCCATTAAATAAGTCCTTGGAGAGCTTACTAGCACTGTCATCCTGATCCTGGTACAGCGTCCTTAATTTTAAATCTTACAAGCACATTTTACTTCAGATTTCATGTGTTCTCAACCTATATAAACTCATAATTGTATTTATGATGATGAATTCTGCCATAAATGTAGGCACTTGCTTACATAATACCAGTGGCCACTCAATTCTTTTTAATTGAGAATCAAAATCCCAATTCACATATTCAAATTCAAATCTACTTTTTTTTTTTTTCAGTACATGGTGCTACCACCTTGTTCACATAGTCAATGTTTCTTTCTTGTATAGGTACAAAGCTTTCCAATCTTGAGAATCTATTACACATCCTTTATTATGAATCTAAAGTGAGTTTCTAAAATGCAACTTTGATTTTATCATTCTGTTGCTTAAAACTCTCTCACACTTATGTGTTGCTAGGGTAATGTCCAAACTCTTTATAAAGGCAGCAAGGTCCTTAGTGAGATGGTCCATTTGTAACTGCCTAGAGCATAAGAACTGTCATCCAGTCACGTTGTGTCTCAAGTGTCTAGTAAGGCATCCAGCAATTCTAAACATACACTTAAGTTGGAGTGGCCATTTGTGGAGTGACTGTTGAATGAGTCATGAAAGTACAATGATCTCTTCTGCTCCATTTCTTTTAAGATTTAGTTATTTACTAGGGGGGAGAGAGGGAGAGAGAATCCCTAAGCAGACTCCCCGCTGGGAGCTCGCTCCCAAGACCCTGAAAGCATGACCTGAGCCACAACCAAGAGTGAGACGCTCAACTGACTGAGTGACCCAAGTGCCCCTAAATTATTTTTAATCATTAAAAAAAAATCCTCTGGTCACTTAACTGTACCTGTCTCTTCAAAATAAATTACTTAAAAATAAATTTTTAGTTTTTCTATATACCACTAACCTTGTGGATTTACTGTAGTTCCCCTGTGTATTTTTACAGCATATATACACTGTGTTATTTTATTAATTCTATAGAAGTTTTTTTTTAAGATTTTATTTATTTATACCTGAGAGACAGAGAGGGAGAGAGAGAGAGAGAGAGGCAGAGACACAGGTCTATGCAGGGAGCCAGACATGGGGCTTGATCCTGGGTCTCCAGGATCAGGCCCTGAGCTAAAGGTAGTGCTAAACCGCTGAGCCACCCGGGCTGCCCTATAAAAGTTTTAACATGCATACTCACTAAAGTGTAAAGTTTATCAATATCTTTATCTTACTTCCAAACAATATAAATATACTGGAACAGCTTAATTTATATCTCTCTGCATCTAATATATACTCTTGTTGACTGATATTTTAGATTTACGTTGCCTTTTTTTTCAGTTCCACAAATCTGATAATATATGTATGGTTTTAAACAATTATTATTAGTTTAAATTTACCCACGTAGTCATGAAATTCTGCGTGTGCCATCTCATCTCATCTCACATACTAATTTGGAGAATTTGTTGTTTATGTTCCTTAAGTATACCCATTAGCAATCTCTGTAGTAAAAGTTCTTTTGGTGTCAAAATCTATCTCAGTTATTATAATTCTGAAAATGTCTTCATTTTGGCCTTGTTCTTGGAAGATATCTGTAAAGGACACATAATTTAAGATTGACAGTTATTTTTTCTCAGCTCATTTCAGATGTTAATCAACTATTTCCTGGATCTGTTGTTAAAAAGCCAAACATCAGTCTAATCTGCCTTTTTTTTTTTTTGAAGGGGATTGTCTTTTCCTTTCCTCCTGCTTTTAGGATTTTTTTTTTTTGAATAAGCTGCAATTTTGGTACACTTTAAAGAAATATTAAACATAATTATTTTATGTTTTATGATCATTCCAATATCTAGTCTTTGTAGCTATTGTTTTCTGTTTTCTGCTGTTACTGCTGGCTCTCATTCATTCTACCTTCTGTTCCTGTATATTTAATGATTTTTTAATTGTGGTTTCAAATTCCTTGGAATTTCATTTGTGTTAATTCTTTGATAACTAAGCTAAAGTTGGTTTCCTCCAAAATATGTTTGCAGTTGAATTTGCCAGTTACTTGAAGGCGGTAAATGTCAAAGAAAACATCTTTTTAACCTTAAGGATTATCAAATCAAATAATACACCACATTCAGGCCGTGATTACTTAGAAATTCAGATTATGCATTCAAATTGCATGGAAGATTTTGTTTTTGTTTTTGTTGTTACTTTTTAATTTCCTTTCTACCCAGTGTGAAGATCAAAATGAGCAATTATCTTTCCTATATGTTTAGTTTATTTCTAGTTTACCTTGGGGGACCCCAGCTTTATATAGAATCTCTGTTTAGATTATGCACTCAGCTCTGTCATTGCCTTTTGCACCTTCATCAGCGTTAAATTCATTTTCACTAGAGTTTGAAAGAAACCCCAGGGCAAAACCTGACCTCAGTGTGAGCTTCTCTCTCTGACTTTCCACTTTTACTTTGTTTGGAGGCCTCTGAATATTTATTTTTAAATTTCTCCTTAGCTCAGCAAAGCTTTTAATATATTTTAGCTAGCGTTATTAGTTGTTTTGGCAGGAGGTTTATTCAGGTTATCTCTTTAGTCATGCTTCAGGAAACAGAATTTTCTTCTTGATGCCTTCTTGCTGAAATCTTTTACCTATCTTTATGAAACTCCCAATGGCAACAATTTCTTTAGAAAATGGACACTTTCTAATCTAGGATTCATTTGTTTTCTCTGTCTACTCTGGTAACAGTTAACCAAAATAAAATCCTTCCTAACTTTTTTACCCCTTGGGTTTCCACTACAGGACTCTCTCATTACCTTCCATAATTCTGACTCACACTTCTCAGCTTTTTTATTCAATCATCTTTTCCTGCGGCTACTTTATTTTTGTTGTTCTCGTGTGTGCTGATTAATTTTTTGTGTCCACTTGCCTAAGCTGTAGTGCCCAGTTACTAGGTCAAATGCCAGTCTAGCTGTTGCTGTGCAGGTACTTTCTAGATGTGGTTAAGCATTATCCAGTCAGTTGATGTTTGCCTTAAGAGAAAAGACAGAGCTCTCCCACAGAAGAAATTCTAACTCCAGTTTGCCTTCAGATTTAGGACTGCATCAAATCTTGCTAGAATATCCAGCCTGAAGGTCGTCCCTACAAATGTGAAACTAGCTTGTCCCCACAATCACATTAATCAATTTCAAAAAATCATTTAATATTTATATTTAATTAATTTAATTAAAACTAAGTTTTAATATAACTATATATGTATACACATATATGTGTGTGCATTTGTGTGTTATTTGTTTCTCTGGAGTATCCTAATATAGATTTTGGTACTTGGAAATAGGGTTCTGTTCTAACAAATATCTAAAAATGTGGACATCTTTTTGGAATTGGCTAATGGATAGAAGCTGGAACAGTTTTGAGGAACTTGATTTAAAAAAAAATTTTTTAAATGAACTTAGGTTGTTGGTAAAAGCATGGAATTCAAGGGAGATTCTGGTGAGGGTTCAGGGGAAAAACAGACAAGAGCTATAGAGAGAGCTTCTATTATCTTAGAAGATACGTATGTCATCATGAACCTGGAAATACAAGTGTTAAAGGAGCTTCTGATGAGCTTTAAGATGGAAATGAGGAAACTGTTATTAGAAACTGGAGATGAGATTTTTTAAGTGACATATTGAGGATGCAGCTTGGTTTTTCTTTGGAGAAAGAATTGTTAAGCAATAAGAAACTAGCACTTGATTTGGAAGATTCTCTACCTATTCAGGTAGGACTCTCTGGAAACAGGACCCTTTGCTAAAGAAATTGTGTGTGACTCATGGGTCCAATCAACCATCTCAGGAAAAGATAGGTATAGAGATGCTATTACCCTGGAAAGATCTGTGAAGGAGTTCTTGTGTAGTGGCTTGAACCATGCTTATTATGCATTTCTACCTTTATTTCTCTTCAAAATGTATCTAAATAAAACATTCCCGATACCTATGATTTTCCTGTATAATTCATCTTGATTAAAAACTGATTTGTTCATTGCCTCAATTTCAGACTAAACTTTCCCTCTGCATCACTGTCATATTTAGTTTACCCCAAAGCAAATTTCAATAATTCTACCTTAATACTTCTGCCATCCTTAGTTCAGAGTCTCTACATACCATGTTATAATATCTTAAATTGGGAAACAGCACCTTATAGCATTACTTAGATTATCTTTGAATCCTAGATGTCAGGGGGATTAAACCTCCTTCAGGGAGGGACTTCCCTGGAAGTCCCATTTATAAATAAATGACTTTATTTATAAACATTTTTTCATAAAATTCAAGTCTGATAATGTCAATATTCTAATTAAAAATTAAAATTAAAAAGTTAGAAAAAAATCCTTAGAAAGCTTCCCATCTCATAATAAATTATTTAAACTCTTTATATTAGCAAATGCATTTATTTTCACAGCTCTTAACACCTGCCTATTCCTTCCTCTAGCCTCTCTATTCTACTTGCAACTTATGCACAAGTAACACTGAATTATTTTTATTTTCCTAAAAACACTAAATATATATATATATATATATTTTTAACGTGTGTTCTCTGCTCACCGTGTCTTTCTGCCAGTTTAGCTGCCTGGTATACTCTTTTAAAGTCAAAGACAAGGATCTTATCTTCTGGAAGTAGTTCCTGAATTCTTATACTTATTCATTTTCTCTACTCTTTGAAAACAATGACCAGTATCCCTAAGAACATATATTATAATGTGCTATATTAATATGTTTACATATATTTATATTTGGCAATAATGTGGATTTCTTGAATGTAATTGTGTTGTTTTCATTTTGATCAGAAGGTATGGATCTTGTTTGTTGTCATTCAGAGTCAATAATTCCTCATTACATGAATGAATGATCATAATGATTGTATACAAACTAGATAATTTAAGTTAGGTCACATCAAATGAAAAGTCTTATGGAAGACATGGATTCAACCTAAATGCTGGATGAACTATAGTTTACCTTTAGGTATCCATAACCTTAAGACATTTTTGGAGGACTTAAATTAAAATTTAAATCATAATCTTTTAAGTGACAATAATTAGGTACTAATTAAGTCATATATATAAATATAATTATATATTACCTATGATTTAAACCATTTAGTCCTCTGTGATACTAAGAAAATAACCAGGGATTACTCAATTATTTATTATGTTTATGTTTTCCAGAAAAAAACAAAACAAAACAAAATATAGTCATATCTAATCAAGTCATTGTTAGGGCTTGCTGACCCACAAGTCATTTACTTTTATATGATGACTGTCCCGATCTCTGGTTGTAGTCATATGTTTCGATTTTAAAATTTAAATAATTTAAATAGAGAAACGAGGCCAGAGATGCAGGCGCTTTTTCTGCCCGCGGTGTCTCAGATTCATTCTTAAGAAACTGAGAACTTAATCTTCTAAAATGTCAAAAAGACCATCTTATGCCCCACCTTCCACCCCAGCTCCTGCAACACAAATGCCCAGCACATCAGGGTTTGTAGGATACAATCCATACAGTCATCTGGCCTACCACGGCTGCAAGCTGGAAGGGAACCCGGGCACTAACAGCCAGGTCATGGCATCCTCTGGTATTACATTCCAAAACCCCCCAAAGCCACCAGATAGGCTGCTGATGCCTACATGAGGTGCAGTAGAAAGGTCTGGGACCAAGCAAAAGCTTCCAACCCTGACCTAAGGCTGTGGGAGATTGGCAAGATTATTGATGGCTGTGGCGAGATCTCACTGATGAAGAAAAATAAGAATATTTAAACAAATACCAAGCAAAAAAGATAGAGTACAATGAATCTATGAAGTCCTATCCTAATTCCCCCCACATACCTTGCTTCCATAAATGCAAAAAGTTGTGCAGAAGCTGCTTTAGAGGAAGAAAGTCGACAGAGACAGTCTTGCATGGAGAAAGGAGAACCTTACATGAGCACTCGGCCTGCTGAAGATCCAGATGATCATGGTGATGGCTCTTCAGTGAAGCATACAGCCACCGCCTGCTTCCAGAGAAGCCACCGTCTCATCAATGAAATGCTCAGTGAGAGGGTGGTGTTGTCTCAACAGCTATAATGCAGGCCCTCAAACGGCAGATCCGGTCCTTAATGGTTCATCAAGCGAAGATTAGAAGCTGAACTTCTCCAGATAGAGGAGCGACCCCAGGAGAAGATGAGGAAGTTCCTAGAAAGCACAGATTCCTTTAACAACAACTGAAGAGGCTGTGCGGTTTGAAAGGGGAGGTGGTTATGGAAAAGAGTGCCGCTGAAGTGGCACAGGCTTCAGAACAGGCTCGCAAAAGGCAAGAGGAGAGGGAGCAAGAAGCTGCAGGGCAAGCTGAAGTCAGAGCAGCATGGTTCCTGAGGAAGAGCCAGCTGCTAGGGAGCAGAAAGACGACAAGAGCATCCCTATGGAGACAGAGGCGACACACCTTGAAGAAGCAATGGAAAGCCAACAGAATGGTGTACACGGTGAAGAAGGCATGTCTACTCCCGAGGCCGAGGAGAGCAGGTGGCAGGGGTGGACAGTAGGGCCGAGGAAGGGACAGTGATAGTAACGATGGCTCTGAGCAACAGTGCAGCAGCAGAGGAGCCACCAACAAGCCCCACACCAGATGATGAGAAGAAAAAATGAAAGTTTCCTTGTTTTATGTGTTCTAAATACTTTTTTAAATGGAAAAAAAATTCTTTTGAGTTTAAAAAATAAATAGATGATAGAAGATAGATAGATAGATAGATAAATAGATAATTTAAATGATCATAATTTCCAACTTTTTAGTGAAGGAACTCCTCCCTATAATCTTAAAGTATAGCAACATTCACAACCTCTGCTCAGTTATCGAATTGTTGCCTACCTTGAAAATTCATATCAGTTCTGCTTCCCTGATTTATAAAATGAGAATACAGTGCTTACGTAAACCACCTCCCAGTAATGTTGTAAAGTGTAATGAGATAAAACATGCCCTTGAAACACTGAAACTTGAAAAAACACTTTAAAATATTTTAAGCATTGTTATAAGACTATCTTTTTTTTTTTTTTTAGCTTCAAGATTCAAGATGAGTGTGCTGTGTTTTCCTTTGATTGGTTATTCATAAATAAAAGTTTTTTTTTTTTATCTTTGCTTGAGCCATGGAGCGTTCCATAAACATATACAACTGGAAAAAAGAACTCCTAAAATCCATCAGAGTCTGTCTTCATTAACTTATTAGGCAGTTAGATGATACTAAATTATCAGCTGACTTTCAGTTTCATAACTCCATTCTCATGCTGGCATCTGCACCAATGCAAAGATAATGGAACTGCCATGAATGGAGGTGTTTTATCACAGTTCTAAAAATAGTTTCTGTTTTAGGTAAATCCTCAAATTATTTTGATGTTACATAATTATTCAACACTTTTTTGACTTGTAGAATATGTTATTGCATGCGAAACCAAACCTTCTTTTCTTTATAAAGCATAGAGTTGTTGTTTTGGCTTAAAAAAGATCCACTCCAGAATCCAGATGCTTCATACTGTCCAATGAGATAGATGTAGGAAAGTTCATCGAAGCTTGTTAAATGCTATCATCTTCAATTACCCTACAGTTATTAGAGTTTCCTAAGAAAACCTGATACTTCTCTTTTTACTAAAACACCTGCACCAGCACCATGTGTCATAGATGCACTGTTCTGTCAATGTGTTTTCTTCTTCTTCTCTGTTGGAATCCTTTTGGTCAGTATGAGCTGTCGGCTTAGATCTAACTCTCTCCGCATTTCTGCACATGTGGAACAGAAGTCAAGTCCCTGAGCACATTTCAAAGCTGCTGGTTTGCCCTTGATGTTTTAAGTTTTCTTTCTTTCTTTCTTTCTTTCTTTCTTTCTTTCTTTCTTTCTTTCTTTTTTTTGGGGGGAGAGAGAGTGATACTGAAGATGGTCATGCTTCCTGCATTGCTTATTCTTCATAATATTCCAATTAGCTATAGAGAAATCATATATATCATATAGGGTAGAAGAATGCTTGCTTACTTTAAAAGTTTTGTTAATAGCCTTGAAACATATCTACTCAGTCACAATCCGGCCATTAATTAGTTACAGCTGAATTTAGCTAAAATTGATCTTGTGTCTATATTGATTGCTCAGATTAAAAATAATAATCTCAAATGCAGTATTTCGGTCTTGGAATCAAGAACTAAGTGAACAATTCCTTTTGTGCACTTTGAAATGACCATGATGTATTTGATGGTTGAAAGAGAAGATGTTTGGAAGAGAAGTATATCACAAGGAATTAACAGTTTGCATCAAAACATTAACCTAATTGAAACTTTAATTGTACTAAACAAATCACAGAAAATTGTATTAGTTTTAATGATTGAAAAAAAAAAAAAAGAAATGACAAATACCCACCATTTGCTTCCACATGGATGGAACTGGAGGGTATTATGCTGAGTGAAGTAAGTCAATCAGAGAAGGACAAACATTATGCTTTCACTTATATAGGGAATATAAAAAAATAGTGAAAGGCATTATAAGGGAAAGGAAAGAAAATGAGTGGGAAAAATCAGAGAGGGTGACAGTACATGAGAGAAACCTAACTCTGGGAAACGAACAAGGGATAGTGGAAGGGGAGGTGGGCGGGGAGATGGGGTTGACTGGGTGACAGGCACTGAAGGGGGCACTTGACGGGATGAGCACTGGGTGTTATACCATATGTTGGCAAACCGAACTCCAATAAAAAAATACCAAAAAATTCATTGATTACTTTTTTCTTAATTGAATTGTTTACACAGCCTATATACATATAGTCAATATAATTTCTACTCCCAATTTAGTCATTTTAAAGTTATGAAAATACGGTTTTGTTTGTTTGTTATTGATACAAAAGGCATGGTAATCTTTGATTACTAATCATCAGAATAGTTGAAGATAGCTTTGAGAAAGTTTGTTTAAGATTTCAGTTGCTAAGCAAAGGATCTTGAATTTTAGTACTGTAAATAATGGGAAACCACTATTGATTTCAAACCACTGGAAATGTTTGAAGGAAGGGTAAATTGGAAAAGGAGGAATTTTTTTCAGCTTTATTGAGAGATAATATATTGAAATGTACAACATTGTATAAGTTTAAGGAGTACAATGTGATGATTTGAAATGTGTATATTAAGAAACGACTAACACAACAAGACACAATATCTATACAGGTGTGTGGTGATAACATTTAAGATCTACTCACTTAGCAACTTTCAAGTATATAATTCAGTAAATATAGTTCACTATAGTCATCATGCTGTGCTCATTTTATACCTGGAAGTTTGTGTCCTTTGGTCAACATCTGCCAATTTCCTCCTATCCTCCCTCCCCTAGTCACCATCTTTCTACTGTTTCTGTAAGTTTGGCTTTTTTTGGATTCCACATATAAGTTAGATCATACAGTATTTGTCTTCCATTGTATGACTGATTTCACTTAACATAATAAGAGGGCCTTTTTTTTAAGTTGGTAATGGCTATGTACATATCTGAGTTAATTAAATTGCTTGCACATGACTGAGTTCACAAATATGCTGGCAGAAACAAACTGGCTTTACAGTATTCACATGGGAGGGCCCCAGGGGTCATGGAAGACATATTCAACAACTAGTGGAGGCTTGGCCACAGCCTAGGATACCTGCAGTTTTAAGAGTCCAAAATTGCTACTGAAACTGGATGCTGGTTGAGAATCATCAAGGATGTCAAAAGAACTTAAGAGATAAGGGGCGCCTATAGGAGAAGTTATGTATATATATAATATATAATATATAATATATAATATATAATATATAATATATAATATATATATACCTTATTTAAGAATATGACCAGCACAAAAGATCTCTTTAATTCTTGAGTAAAATACATCTTTATTAAAACTTTGTTGATTTTTTCAACTTTTATTCATCGCACAAATATTTATTAACTATTTACTGCATTACAGGAAATTTAGGATATTCAGTAAATGTTGTAAACTAGATGTAAGAGGTTTCTTTCATAGGACTTGTATTGCAGCTTGGTAGGTGGTGGGTGGGGAAGACAATAAACCAACCCATCTGGAGATGATAGTAACCTTTATAACAATAGTTTTAGTTGACTGGAAGGAATAGAGGTAGGATGAATTGAGGAAAGAACACAATGTGAGGAAGTGGGCATTGTGTTAATAGACAACTCCTTGAGAAATGTTTAAAAGTGACTGGAGAATAAAGCCATACACAGAGGGCAACATGTTGTACAGGGATCTTTATTTAGGATTTTTGTATGTTAATAAATATGAAAGTCTGAAATTTGTCAAGATACTCATAGTGGTTTTGGTTTCACTAATAATCTTTAACTTTTAAAAATTTAAGTTAGCATAATTTCTAAAGCCACTTGGTCTTAAATGGACAACTATTCCCCTAAGATCAGGAACAAGACAGGGATGTCCACTCTCACCACTGCTGTTCAACATAGTACTGGAAGTCCTAGCCTCAGCAATCAGACAACAAAAAGACATTAAAGGCATTCAAATTGGCAAAGAAGAAGTCAAACTCTCCCTCTTCGCCGATGACATGATACTCTACATAGAAAACCCAAAAGTCTCCACCCCAAGATTGCTAGAACTCATACAGCAATTCGGTAGCGTGGCAGGATACAAAATCAATGCCCAGAAGTCAGTGGCATTTCTATACACTAACAATGAGACTGAAGAAAGAGAAATTAAGGAGTCAATCCCATTTACAATTGCACCCAAAAGCATAAGATACCTAGGAATAAACCTAACCAAAGATGTAAAGGATCTATACCCTCAAAACTATAGAACACTTCTGAAAGAAATTGAGGAAGACACAAAGAGATGGAAAAATATTCCATGCTCATGGATTGGCAGAATTAATATTGTGAAAATGTCAATGTTACCCAGGGCAATATACACATTTAATGCAATCCCTATCAAAATACCATGGACTTTCTTCAGAGAGTTAGAAGAAATTATTTTAAGATTTGTGTGGAATCGGAAAAGACCCCGAATAGCCAGGGGAATTTTAAAAAAGAAAACTATATCTGGGGGCATCACAATGCCAGATTTCAGGTTGTACTACAAAGCTGTGGTCATCAAGACAGTGTGGTACTGGCACAAAAACAGACACATAGATCAGTGGAACAGAATAGAGAATCCAGAAGTGGACCCTGAACTTTATGGGCAACTAATATTCGATAAAGGAGGAAAGACTATCCATTGGAAGAAAGACAGTCTCTTCAATAAATGGTGCTGGGAAAATTGGACATCCACATGCAGAAGAATGAAACTAGACCACTCTCTTTCACCATACACAAAGATAAACTCAAAATGGATGAAAGATCTAAATGTGAGACAAGATTCCATCAAAATCCTAGAGAAGAACACAGGCAACACCCTTTTTGAACTCGGCCACAGTAACTTCTTGCAAGATACATCCACGAAGGCAAAAGAAACAAAAGCAAAAATGAACTATTGGGACTTCATCAAGATAAGAAGCTTTTGCACAGCAAAGGATACAGTCAACTAAATAAAATTAAATTAAATGATGTATATGATTAATAGGATTTGATGCTTAGAGAATTTTCCAAATTAAAGAAAATAATAGGGTTAGATATTATTTTGAAAAGAAAAAAAATCTTATGAACATTTTTAACCAGCAGTTTTGTTATTTAAAAATTTTAATGTTATGAATTAGCTCTGGCTTTTCCCCAGTTATAGACAGGAACTATTACTGCTGTTCTCAAAAGGGAATGCATTTGTGTGTTTACAATAAATATGCTGTATTTTAAGTACAAAAGATATAAAATATATTTTCAAATATAATTACTCAGAAATTCTATTTCAGAAAGATATAAAGCTTTAAAGTTCTGTACTAAATGACTGAAAATGTGCCCCTTTATATTGTACATGACCTCATTGCCAGTGTGAAAAATGTTAGTAATCTATACTTTTGAAACATATTTATTTTTATTACTTTTCCTTTTTCAGGGTAAGTGTAGAAATACCTTTCTAGATCACAAAACTATAATAAATGTTAAAATAGATTTTATCTCAAGTTCAATCATGCCATAACAAAAATTCAAATAGAAAAATATGTCTTTAATAACAGTTTCTACCACCAATCTGAGTATACCTAAATCTTAATTCTTACTTTGCTTTGCAGTTTCATACTAATTTGCATATCTGTTATTACTTGCTGGTATGCTTGAATGCCATTACATTTTTATAAATTCTATCCTTCCTCATGCACTTAATATGTATTTGTTGTATGCCATTTCCAGTGTCTCTTGTAAACAAGATATTTCAATGTGACTTTTTCACTTAATGAATATTTTACATGAGTCATTCAAACCATAAGCATTCTTTTCTTTCCTAATCTGCTCCATGACATGTAAATATACCATATAAGGTAAGGCTGCCAGAAGATAGCCATTTTAATGAGTTGCTATTTTCAAGAAAATGTAATAATCATTAGACACAGATCCCTGGAAACCTAAAGCAACAGCATTCACCTGAAAAATAACACAATTCAATAATAAAGAAAGTTTCTGAATGTAAAAGCATTAATTTCTCATTTTCATACTTTCCAATGCCATTTTGAAGTCATCATCACTTTATTGCAACTCTAGTTTTGTCAGCTTACCAAATCCAAACCTGCTTTCACAAGCACTAGCAACATCTGTGAAAACATGAATTAAGAGTACCCCAAGAGAGGTCTTGTTGTATCATAATTTTAATACAAACGACATGATGAGGCACTATTAGTACCATTATACATGATGCTACATTTCTTTAATTAAAAAGAAGTCATAAAATAAATATTGGAAACATTGGCTTTTGATTGATATATCAAAGCAGTTGATAAATTAGTGAACTTACTTTGGTGGAGAAATATGGATAAAACAATATAAAATTTAAAAGAAGTTTGTAGACATACAATAAGCTAAACCAGAGTTTCAGCAATCCAATATAGGCTCCAAATGCATGTTTATTTCATCACTTAAAATGTTATGTGCTTTAATTTGGCTCCAGAAATCCAAGCACTTTTGGCCTTTTTAATTGATTATATGTTTATTTTAAGAAATCTTTACTGAAAGACTCTCAAGAGAAAAACAGCTCATTTTGATAAGCAATCTCCCAGGCATGCACTCACCCAGCATTACCCATTTACATGTTATATGTACCCATATTATAGATAAAATGTTCAACTTGAAATAACTGTGCTGGCAGCAGAAGGCATGGTATAGGAGAATTTGGAAGACAAACTAGGTTTCTTCCATTTTACTGTAAGTTGGAGATTTGCACCTTATATTTGATGGTACTATTTTTCTCCACCCCATTCTAATTTTGTGTTTTTTCAAAAACATATCATTTACTTTCCTTGATAAAATGACCAGGGCATTGAAAAAATAATATTAACTGGATTAGAGGTGAGAGATTAAATTTAAAATCAAGATAACTACTTGCATAGCATGCAACAATTGAACATTTAGAAAAATCTATACCTAGATTTATCTTGCTTATTTACTACATATTTGCTTATTTGGGCAACTACAAATGCAACATAGACCACATGGCATAAAAAGTATCCAATAGAAGAAAGCAAAGGATAACATAAATCTTGACCTGCACTAACCAAACAGACATAGACAGGGTTAAATTTTCCTCCAAACACACTCAGTATACTCCTTCAACCCTAGTGATATAGTGTAGCTTTTTCTTTTCCTTTTTCTTTTTTTCTTAAGATTTATTTATTTGTGAGAAATCCCGCGAGAGAGATTCGCAAGTGGTGGGAGGGGGAGAGGAAAAGAGAGGAAGAGAAGCTCATGCTAACTCCCTGCTAAGTGTGGAGGCCCATGGCCCATGAGATTATGACCTGAGCTAAAACCAAGAGTCAGACATTTAACTGACTGAGCCACCCAGGCACTCCTGGTGTAGCTTGTTTTAAATCAGAGCACTAATCTCGATAATGTGCATCACTTCTCCTTTTACAAAGGATGAATGAATAATTAGGAAATGGAGATAAGCTTTATCCTTAAGTTTCTTAAATTGTTAACAGATATCTTCAGATTTCATTCAACTTTAAATTCTGTTTATGGAGTTTCTAAGAAAAATTGCACCAGACAGTTAAGCAGGCCAGGAAGATTCCATTCAAGACTGTTGCAATAGGGAAGAGAGATTGAACTCAACTGTTTCTCAAACCAAAGACTGGCATGTTTTTGAGCATAGAGTGAGGTTGCACAAAAGTACTAAAGGGGAGGTGGTAAGTGGAAATTAGTCATTGTGATTACTCTTTCTTTCTTTGCCTATTGATATTTATGGAAATTAGGCTTCCCTCTCCAACACACATGCACGAAAACACACATGCACACTCTTACATGCTTGCACATGTGCAAACATGTGAATAGTCTTCTTTGATGATTACATTTCAAGGGGATGGCTTCTAGGATCTTGAGAATGACATTTCAGGATTGTAAACCTGGCAAGAGGCTGAGAAAATATTCACATCTCAACAGGGCAGAGAGAGAATTTATAATTGGAAGCTTTCTAAAGTCAAGGAAAGGGAGGTCAGGAAGCAATAGTTAGCAAGGAAACTGTCTAAAGTTTAGTCATGCTGAGGGGAATATTGTGGTCAGAAGTCAAATATAGAAATGGAATGTATTTTCTAGTATTCAGGAATAGTTGAGGAGAATCTTACACTATGTGCATTTCACTTTCATAAGAAAAATATCATTTAAATTCTGTAGTAGAATAGGTGCCATTACCTCTACTGGTATAAAAAATGCCCTATTTTACATAACAGAAGTCAGTTTACTTAACTATTAGGAGAGGGATAATAGTACTTTCATACAGTTGGTTATTACTAGGATTAAATAAAAATAAATGTGAAGCTGTTATGACAGCCCAAGATCATAGATTACACTCAGATAAAGGATAGCTGTTAGATGTTACTAATGAGTATATAGTCTCTAGATTCTATTTGAAAATTATTATATGATTGAATGATGTAATTATTATGGTGAAAATATTTAGGTACTCCTTTTTGTTTGAAATATCTACTAAGATAACTTTTCTATTCACTGTATATAGCTATATATACATTGCAACTTCATTTTTATTTGGGATATATATTATATTTATATAAGTATTATATATTTTAATAATATGTATTATAGATATAATACATATACATGTATTATATATAATATATTTTATATTTTATATATATATTATATATATTTTTTACTTCATTCGAAGTGTGAAGTGCTTGTCTCTTTGTAATGTTTATAGTATGTTTTCCCAAGGTCCTATAAGTCAGAGGAAATGACCAAGGCTGAGGGGAAAAGTCTAATAATCTTTAAGGATATAGAGCTCTTGAGGCCACAAGGCCTTCATTCATCTTCCCGTCCTCTTAGCTACCTAATGGTTTCTGTGCTTTCTTTAATGACTAATGTAAGCAACTGTTGAGTTCCCTAGTTGCCACACTCTGCCTTGGTATCTGGAGTCTCAGGGGTATCTGCTGCTACTGTGGCTTCCTTTCTCTAACCACAGCCAGTCTTGCGATTTACATTTCCAATATCTCAGCTCTCCTTGAAACTTTAGCTATTGTCTCTTGGCTCTTGCTACTGGTTTTACTTCTAATCTCAGCATTTTTGTCTCCCATACAATGGTTATAAATTCATATGGACTTCTCAGTGGCATTTTGTTTTTCTCAATGTAGAGAACTTCTCTCTTTGGAATTTAAGAGAGTTCCCTGGGAATGACATAAAAGAATGTGTTTGCCTAACTACTTCATGTTCAGCGGAGCAAACATAAACTGTGGTTACCTAGAGTCAAAGAAAATGAGTGTAAATATTCTCCTCCAGAACCACGTCTACTGTTCAATAATTAGGCCTCCTGGAGACACTATACTAGCACTATTAAAGGGTAAAATATGGGTAAAAATAATGTGGGTAAAATTTTCAACTTTCTAACAGAGTAACATGTAGAGATTACAGAATAGCTCTTCCAAAGAAGGGGCAAGCTTTCCTAGCCTTCAAGTCTCTTCATTTAATGTTGCTGCTGCCAATAAAGCTGTTTGGGGCAAGAATTATCAAACTTTTCAAGGATCAAGTTTTGCCATTCTCATAGCAGATTTTCCTGTATTTTCATCCTCTACTGATTTTTCCAGAGAACCTAACCCTCAGACTACCTGTTAACCAGGATGAGGTACTAGATCAATCTCAGCATTTTCCTGAGTGCTTGCTAAAATTTTGAATCAATAGGAGTTTTCCAGAATTATTTTCCTTTGTGTACCATGTTCCAATTGAGTTTAGGGTCTCTGCTTGCTTGAATCTATTTCTGCATTCCCCCACTACAAAGGCTGCCCATGAAACAAAAAAAGTATCAGTATTCATAATCATCCTCCCAATTTCCACAAAGCATTTTTCCAAAATAAAGCCTAGATGGCTCAGCATCTTATCTCAGATTGAGTTCCCTGATTATCCATAGCACTTCCCTTCCCTACTTTCCTGATTCCCTATATTGAATCTATTGTCTTCTTCATTCCCTAAGAGCTTTTATATTTCATCGCCCCCCACACCATTCTAAAAACAGACCTACAGGTTCCTACTGGAAAAATAGATATTGTTTCTTTTTTTTTCCCCTTGATGACCTAGTGCTCTTAAAATAGTAATGAAACTACCAAACAGACTCTATCTCACCATTTTTGTCTTGTGACTTGGCTTTTATGGTACTTGAACATAATTATTATACTAATTCACAAGCGTTATTATAGTCAATGCTTAAAAGCACTGTAAGCTTGGTTTTATTGACAAGCAATCAAGATCAGCTAAAAGATGGGGAGAGCTGGGACTTGAACTCACTTCTGTTCCTATATTGCTTGTTCTTCCTATGATATGATGCAAGTTCTGTTATAGTACCTCTCTTGCAAAACTGTTGAGCACTGGAAGGGTGGAAAGTTATTTTTAAAAATTCCTATCCTAATTATTAGCTATGCAGTATTTTCTCCAATATTTTTGTGAAAGTACCAAAGCAGAAAATTTTCAGCTAACATCCATGTATCCACCCAGATGCTGACACTGATATTTTATCATACACTCTTCTATCACATAGTGAATTTTAGGTCAGCAATTTTGGCAGGTTATTTTTTTCTCATTGTAGAACAGCTTTTCAGTCTGCAAAATGGGAATACATAATACCTATCTCATATGGTTCTTTGAGAATTACCCAGGAAAGCATTTGTAATTGATCAGCAAAATACCTTGAATAAGAAAATCATAAATTCAATGAAAATGCTCCCCCTGTGAACAGTTTTCCTTCCAGTCAAGGAAAAAAGATGCATGCAGGAAAAAAGCTGCAAGTAGTTATATTCATTATTAAATAAAGAATTTGCCCAATAGAGGATGATTCTATTTTCAATGGCATTTTATTTCCTTCAGATTCTTTGGGTTAACAAAAAATTCATTTTAACTTCCTGATCTCTTAAAATATGGAAAGTGCACTGACTCTATCCTAGTCATCAAGAATCCTCCGACTCCATGGTGAATATTCAGAAATGTTGAGTCTTATAGTACCATTAGGTTCTGGTCAGATTTGGATGTGGGAGATACTGACCCTTAAAATCAGTGTTTCATCAGGCCAGATGTTAAATCCACTTGTTTTCTTACCGTGACTAATGGTATTATTTCCTCTCCCACAGAGCCACTAGAGATATTACATCTAAGAACATTCATTTAGGAAAACCTTCACTTTTAAAGTTATTTGTTTAATGTATTTTTTAGGGATAAACAATAGTAAAGGCCTCAAAACTGAGATAATTTTAAGATTCACTAAGGTGACACTGATTAGAGAACTATGTGCAATATGTTAAAAGAATAAAAAAGACTAATAGCAAAGCAAAACACCAATCCTGAGTTAATCCAGGATAATAATTACATTTTTAGATAACAGATTGAAATGTAATTGCAGAGGTTGTGTTATGTAGCTAATACAAGGGGAAAGTTGCTTGATTTATATCCATTTTTACAGTTTTGATTTGGAGAGAAAACCTGAAAGAATAGGGATTAAAAAATAAAAAAAGTCAAATTAGGATCACACTTGACAATATAAGTCTTGAAAAAATATATCAGTAATCCGAGTCTCACCTCTAGCACTGAACTCAATGGCCTTTGATTTTCTCATCTATAAAATTAGAATGTTGATAAGACATTGTCTCCAATTTAATTGCTGCTTTGGAACTAGGTGAAGGAAGGATTGAAACTGTTAGCAGAAATATATCAGAAGACTTTGATTAGTGGAAGAATATGCTATTTTCTCCTATTTTATAGGCAATATTAAGAAAATTATTGGAGAAACCAATAGAACAGCAATAAGGTTGTAGAGAAACATATTATTATGCAATGTTAGGTGAGCATGTAAATTTCTACAATTTGTCTAGCAGAATTTCAATGTTGGTAATAAGTTGAAACAGGAATTGCATATCACTAGTATGTCTAAAGAAGAGGGATTGAATGGTTCTTCCATGTGTGTTTTTATGTCCATTGATTTTCAAAGCACACAGTGAAAAGATGCATATGGAACAGCTACCTGTGGCTGTTCAAGTAAAGTGTTATAGTGAAATAATGATAGGAGATATGAGGATTTTCATGTTCATTTACTTGTAATCCTTTACTTGTAAAGTATTCTGCTGTTAGTCTAAAATTTAATATATTTTGTAGGAATAAAGGCAGCAAAGGATCTTAAAGAAAACAATTTAAGGCAAGTGAATTGAAAAAATTAATTTAGACATTCTGAGAATTCTGGCTAACATGGTGAACTAAGCATTTTATTAGAAAAATTCCTACTTTCACTTTAAACAATATAATAGAATGTCTCTAGATTCAACAAATGTGCTTAAAATCTTCAAAGATATAAATCATAGAAATCATCTAACAATAACAGTATGGCATGAAGGAAAATGGGTGGATTTATTTTGAAGATACATAAAATCTAGTTTCTGAAATTGAAAAAAATGGGCAAGAATAATGGTCAACAAGTTATAAACAAAATGGGAAACTGTGATTGGAAGATACAATTGAAAAAAGTTATTATTTCTGCAGGAGAGGGAAAAAAACATGGAAAAGAAAATCAGTTTTGGAAGGATGGAATGAAATGGTATCACAATAGGAGAGAATGGAAGAAGTCCATATGAGAAGAGAAAATTACTGAGAAACGTACAGTGTTACATACAGTCAGGAATCCTCAGAATAATGTCCCAAAAAGAGTCCCAAAAAGGATAAGTCAAAATAAGTATGTAATGAGACACAGCACATTAAGATTGCAAAACATTTCAAAGGGTATATTTTTGACCTAGTAAAAGTGAAAGATCTCTTTAAACAGATCACCCCAAAAAACCCATAAGAGAAACATGGGTGGATCTGACTACTTAAGATTTGTGTTTAATAAAAGTCTCACTGGTAGTTGACAAATTGGAAGAAAGACTTTTCCTTCACTAAACTGGACAAGAGATTAACATCTAGAATACACAAAGAACTTGTGGAAACAAACAACAAAAAACAACAAAAAAAGGCAATAGTATATGTACAAATGATGTAATTTCCAATTGTAAGAGATAAGACTTAAGGATTAAGATATGAAAAGAATTGGAGAAAGACAAATTATGTAATGAGCTATTTCTTTGTGCCATTGGATGACAATTATTAGGAGGATGCATAAAGATATACAGAGGAAAACACTTCTTGATGCTGATACTACTGAAGGATAATAATATTTGCATATCCTATTAGACTATCACATTTGCCAGCATATTTTCCAGACAAAAATTTTTCACATATTCAAAAGCAACATTAATATGTTTCACATATTCAAAAGCAAAATATTAATATGTTAATATGCCACATATTAATGTAGCGGGTATGATTCATGATTAGAAAAATGTATCAAAAACAAATAGAGAAATTGTGCTATGAGTATACTACAGAGTAAGTGGGTACAACGAAACACAGCAATGAGCAGATGCTAAAAAGAATTGTCAGTAAAAAAAAAAAAAAAACAAAAAAAAAAACAACCATAATGAAATTTAGATCATGTCACTATCAAAACCACAAACACAAATCTCTACAAGCATATATAAGAATTATATCAAGCTTTATTAGAAAACATGTCTATGAGAGAGAGAAAATTAAAGGCAGTGTTCTGTTTTCCTGTGTATAAATCATACTTTACTGTTCCATTGCATTTTCCATAAGATTTGTTGAAAATTGGGCATTTTTAAAAGTATAAAGGAAAAAAAAAAAAACGGGAAAACAGATTTTCCCTTTCTCCAGAGTTTGTTGTTGCTTCTTCTTGTAGATGATATTTACTTAGTAACCTTGTTGGGTTAATTTTGTAATGCCTGTATTCTTTGTTGTGTGGGATCACTGAAGTCTCTGTTCATTAGCTTGGTGGTTGGCTAGTGGATGGGCAGAAATTTCCTTAAATGCTTGGGAGCAAAAAAACACCTGTAAGGCTTTAAAGATGGACTTTGTAAGTATTGGAATATGCCTTCAAAACATAGTTTAGTTTCTGCTTCCTGTTTGCACAAAGCTTGAGTGTCAGTCAGAGATAGGAGTGTAGGGTATTTCCAGGTCTTTCCTGAGCTTCATACAGGAGTTCATGGCATTCTAATTTCCCAGGGATGTGTTGGAGTTTTCAAAACTTATTTCCCAAAATATTTTATCTGCTTTCCTGTTGAACATTTTGGTTAGTTTCTTGTTTTTCCTAAGATCCATCGCCCTAGGCAGTTGTGACTAACATGTTTCCCTGTAAATGTTTTAGACAAATGCCCTGAGTAGCTACTTCAGCACTCAGAGTGTTCTGAAAGGCCAAAAACAAGCCTTTGGACATCCTCCATGGAGGCATCGCATAGGTCAAAATACACAAACACAGTGCCTTGCAAATGAGGTTCATTCTGCAACTTTTCACACCAATACCTGTACCAGTAAAGTGATTTTTACTTCCCAGGTAACCACTGAGCTGGGAAGAGAGGGATGAGACCAGGATAGGTTAAATACACCACAGAGTTCTTTATCCTTGTTGAGATTCAGCCAGTTTTTCTTGATTAGGCATTTCTCTGGTTTCTATAAGATTTCCTTTTTCTAGAGTTCCAAAAAATTGTTTCCAATAGCTTTTGCCAGTGTATTTGTTGCTTTTATGGAGGAATAGATTTTGGTACTTTTCACTCCTCCATTTTCACTGATGTTCAGAGTTAGAACATTTAAAAACATGAAGAAAGCAATTGAGATTATCTTGTAAGTCTATTTTTTTTAATATGAAGAAGTTGAAATTAGAAATTAAAAGTTTAAAAAAGTATGCTTTGGCATGAATAAGCAGAATGTTTCAGATGTAGATGTGTCTGAATATATTACATATTCCAATACATATTTGAAATTAACACATGACTAGCTAGAAGCTAAACTTCAGTATGTTATTTTTGTTTTTTAGTTTTTAAAATTTTTAAAGTAATCTCTGTGCCCAATATGGGGCTTGAACTCATGACCCTAAAGTTAAGAGTCACATGCTGCATTGACTGAGCCATCCAGGTACCCCACTATGTTCTTAATATTTCTCCACCTCAAGTCTGTTTTTTCTGTTTCCCACTTCTTTAATGACAACAGGTTGAAGATATTGGCATCAGTTTTGCCTTATTTTTCTTCTTATCCTATAGTTCATAAACTGTCAGTATATTGTCAGGACCCTATTTCTAAACAAACAAATCCATTGCAGGAGGTTCCTAGCTGAAGGTTCTGCTCCCAGAC
This sequence comes from Canis aureus, assembly GCF_053574225.1. NCBI lineage: Eukaryota > Metazoa > Chordata > Mammalia > Carnivora > Canidae > Canis > Canis aureus. The sequence continues at coordinate 55,979,441 of NC_135621.1, forward strand.
TCTTCTCCATGTAAGGCTCCAAAAGTAATTTTTTTAAAGATTTTATTTATTTATTCATGAGAGACACAGAGAGAGAGAAAGAGGCAGAGACATAGGCAGAGAGAGAAGCAGGCTCCATTCAGGGAGCCCGGTGTGAGACTCGATCCCCGGACTCCAGGACAATGCCCTGAGCCAAAGGCAGATGCTCAACTACTGAGCAACCCAGGCGTCCCCAAAAGTAAAATTTTATCTCATTTTATCCTACTGTCATTTGTGCATATTGAATTGGCAGAGACAACAAAATAAACTTAATTGCTGTTCCTTAAATAATGTATATGCTTCTGTACCTACCTCAAGTGTCCTCTTTACTAGTAACATCTAAATTCTATCATTAATCCAATTCCAAATACCACTTATTTAGGGAAGCTTTTCCTTCTACACAAAGACTTTTCACCTGTACACTGGATATTTTTTTTTTTTACACTGGATATTTTTATGAGCAATAGTTTACCTACACATTATTTTATGGCAGCCTTTATGTGCATTTTACTTCCCTGAAAAATTTCTGAGGGCAGAGATTGACCTTTCCATCTTTGTATCTATCCATTACCTTTCTAAGTGTTTTGGCATAAATCTAACACTCAGAAAATATTTATTGAACTTAATTAAAACTGTAATGTAAATTGCTTATCAAAGGTTGGTAAGCAAAAGTGCCATTCATTAAATAGATCACATTTCATGTATCTACAGACCATATGCTATAATAATCATAAATATCTCCAACTATTGTTCTCTTGCTGCAATAAAAGAGGCAATTAACAGTTATTTTAGAAAAGTGTTAAATACTTTTCTGTGTAGAAGTGCCAAAGAACTCCCCAGTGGGCAACTCTATAATATAAGCTGGAAAATGTAGCAATTGTTCTTTTTACTTTATTCAAAAGAAAGCTTATATTTATAGATCAGCTGACTATGATTTCAAAGAAATATTCATAAATGTTTACATACCTTGAGTCTAAAACATGGCTCCTTTAGAAAAGATCATTAAATATGGCTCTTTTATAAAAGATCATTAAATAAGAAGTGATATTGTAATTGAAATTTTATTTACTCTACCATCAAGGTTATTTCGTGACTTTTCCCTGTTTCCCAAATCATAATAAACAGATATTTGTCTCCTTGCTTTTAGTCAAATGGTTGTAAATGGGCTTTGAGGGAATATTTTCCTTCACATTCCTTGACTGAGTTTTTGTTAGGCTGTGAGCCAAGCCATTCTTACCTCTTTAATATTCTTAGTAATTACTCCATGCAGTGCTATTATTGCTCATTCTGCTCTACATTTGGATTAAGGAACAGACACAGATTAATTACCTCCAATTTTATTTGTCAGATTTCATCACTAATACAAAACACATTACTAGTCTTAAAGAATGGGTCATTTCTTTTTTATTTTTTTAAAGTTTTTTTTTTAAATAATAAATTTATTTTTCATTTCTTTTTTAAAAGATTGCATGTATTTATTTGACAGAGAGAGAGAGAGAGACAGAGAGAGAGAGAGAACACAAGCAGGGTGAGTGGTAGACAGGGAGAGGGAGAAGCAGGCTCCCCGTGGAGCAGGGAGCCCAATGCGGCACTTGATCCCAGGACCCCAGGAACATGATCCAAGCCAAAGGCAGCCCCTTAACCAACTGAGCCACCCAGGTGCCCTGAGAATGGGTCATTCTTAAAGTGTTCTCCATTTAATATTCTTACTGTGTATGCTTCGGTAAGACTTGTCACTTCTGTGGTCCTTTCTGCACTGAATGGGACAAGAAAACTCAGTCTCTGGTGACAGCTCCTTTCTGTCCTGACTGTACAATATTTTCCTAACTTTTATCATCACCCTTTGGCTTTCTTAAGAACTTTTATGCTAGTCATTTGATTCTCAGCACACCCAGTGAGGCACATGAAATGAATATGATCATCCCCTTTTACATAGAAAAAACTGAAACCGAGAAAGATTTAAATGAATTATTTAAGTTTAGTGGCAGAAACCTTTTTTCCTGACTACTAGCTATTTTCTATCTCTATAATGTTTGCTGCAGTCCTTGGTTGATTATAATTTTCGTGAGAAAAAACGGTATCATGTCTTGTGCTAGTTGTTTTTAGATACGACCTTAAAGGGATGTTGAAAACAAGTGATGCTCATTTGAATAATTTTGAGGACCCCCTCCAAAAAATCTTTTAATCACCATATTTGAAGGAGCTGTTCAGAAGCACAAGTCTATTAAAATAATACCAAGAATGTTGAAGAATTATTTAAGAAGTTGGCCTATAGCATGATCTGATGGGAAAATATCCTCTGTATTCCTCAAGAAACTTCTAGTGAATTTTAAATAAATTATTTATTTTTAACTTCAAGGCAAGGTATATACAAAACCGTGAATGGAGCAAAAGTCATATGTGGTGTTTAAGTTACTCAAATGGTAACTTTTTGATCCCACTTTCTGGTATCTTTGCCCTAAGTATACATTAATGCTGGTAAATATATGTTTTAAAGACTTTTATGATGTATTTTAATTCTAGCATTCTGATAATTATTATAGATTAATATAGATATATAATTCAAATAGTGATGAATTCTGAGGAATTTAGTTCTATTGTAAAAGTTCAAAAGTAGATCATATACTGATGTACAGGGATTCTTCCCTTATTTTTATATCATGCAAAGAACTTCCTACCCATGCAATAATCTTGGCACAAGTAGAAGAAAATGAAAGGAAAGAAGGAAGTACTTCCAATATCAAGAAGTGGCTAAATGGCTAGTAATGAATATAAATTTAATCTCGTGGATACTTACTCTCTTGTGCAGCATTTAACAAATTAGAGTTAACTTTTTAGGTATAATATTTTGTCAGATAAACCTCAACTCAGGTTGATGAGGTTCCATAAGCAATTGCCAACCAGGGAACAGATTGGAATTTAGTATTACTGCTGCGTTTTTAAAACTTTCTCATCACCTTCTCATTGTGTTGAAATGTTCTTGATCCATACTTTTTTCCCTCTTTATGGCAATTTGATGGTGTAGTCAATAGCAATATCATCACAAATGTTTCTTTGTGAGAGAGACAGCTGTGTTCACCTACAAGTAGTATGTACCATGAAGAACTTAATTCAAACAGATGCAATCTAATTAAGGCCTTATAAGATGTCTTCCCCTCCATACACACACATCTCAGAGCTTAGTAGAAACAAAGTTGCAAACTAACTTCAGAGATTTTACATGCTTACCTTTATTCTCAAGTCAACATTTTTATAAAATTATAAGCAAAGGGATTTATTACAGATTTTTAAAAAACAATTAATTACTTGTTTCCATAGAGATTCTCTTTTACTTTCTATGTTTTTACCTAAACAAAAATTCTGTCTTTTTAAATGCATTCCTTCTAGATAATTTTCCTTTGGGGACACCAAGGTTATTAGACATTGCTATCATGATACATGATACACTCCATCACACACCATTGCCATCGTGATCTGTTTGCCAAAGGCAGAACTTTTGAATGACGGCCTATTGCTTTTCCAGGAAATTTTATTACCTTAAGACATACATACAATGCTTTCATCTAGAAGATTCTAGTCACTTGGCTATTTATCTATTTGTTAGCTGATTTTCATTTGACTACAGCCCCTTTTCCATTTATTTATTCAGCGCTTTGTTGCAGGTACTGGAAGCTTGCAGACTACATTCCCAGATTCATGAAAGCTGACCTCAGGCTTGTTAAGATGAAACATGTCATAAAGAAAAGGGCTCTCCTTAATACCTATCACCCATTTAACCCATTCCCCCGCCCACCTCCCCTTCAGCAACCCTCGGTTTGTTCTCTTGTTAAGTCTGTTTTATGGTCTGCCTCTCTCTTTTTATCCCCTTGTGTTCATTTGTTTTGTTTCTTAAATTCAACATGTAAGTAAAATCATATGGTATTTGTCTTTCTCTGACAGACTTATTTTGCTTAGCGTAATAGTTTCTAACTCCAGCCACATTCTTGCAAATGGAGAGATTTCATTCTTTTATATGACTGAATCATATTCACGTATATGAATATTATATATATATGAATATATGTATATATGATATATATGACACATATATGCATATATGTGATATATATGATATCTATATCTACACATATAATGCAACATTTTTATCCATTCATCAGTTGATGGACGTTTGGGCTCTTTCCATAATATGGTTATTGTTGATAATGCTGCTATAAAGCATCAGGGTGCATATGTCCCTTTAAATCAGTATTTTTGTATCCTTTGGGTAAATACCTAGAAGTCCAATTGCTAGATCATAGGATAGTTCTATTTTTAACTTTAGGTTCTTTTTTTTTTTTTAACTTTTTGAGGGACCTCCATACCCTTTTCTAGAGTGGCTGCACCAGTTTGCATTCCCACCAACAGCTGGAATATAGCCATGCCTTCATGCATTCATGTATGTATATGTATACCAATGGCTGCTTTGGTGCTACAATGGCAGAATTGAGTGGTTACACCAGAAATCCTGGGGCTATCAAGCCTAAAATATGTACTATTTTATCATTCAGGACAAAGTTTGCTGACCCCTGATCTACACCAAGGAAAGTAGAGTATCACATTGGATCAGGCTAAATTTGTTGATATTGGTGTTTTTACTCAAACCTGGAAATAACATGTTTACTAGAGTAGCTCAATTTATTTGTAGAAGCCTGGATCAAAAATTGTCCTATATTTAATGAGGCTAAGATAACAGAAATCCTCTTGTATTGAACAAGTGATTTAAGGTATAAGAATGTTAAACTGAATCTCATATATCTCCCAGGGCCCCAAATATGGAACCAAAGGGTGCCTAGATTCTCTCTTCAATCAAACATTATAAAATGCACCATTGGGTAGAGCCCTCGTATCATTGTAGTAATTGCCCTCCGTACATATGAGGGTAGGAGATGGGGCCATTAAAATCAGTACCCCAGTTTGAAATGGCACAGTAGGATCTTGGTCTGGCAGGGCAAAGAGGCAGGCATACTTACTCTAGTGAGAGTAGGGCTGAAATAGTAAATAAGTTTTAAATGTGAAAATTGTTGGTGGCAGCTAGTTGATCATAGCAATGAAATAGATGGGCAGTTAGTAGAATATTACATGGCTCACATAATCAAGAAGACTCTGGATGTGGTGAGCAGAGATATGACTCTAGTCATCTCACAGACAGCAGCTCATTTACAGATTCATTTAATGAAGGGAAGGTATGTCCCTTTGAAGAAGAATCCTCTCAATTTCTAGGTACTCTGTTTTTTGCATCCCAGTGGTACAGAGCTTGTCAGGACATCCCCTTAAAAGAGAGAGAAAAGTCAGTCAGTACATGTATCTTTTACTATCACATCACAGGACCCCACCCTCCCCCACACATACATACACATACAATGATTGGTACTATATTCTTCCCTTTTCATTTTGGAGGCATTTTGTTTATCAATGTGAGAGTTTTCTTCAAGTTATGTCTTAGAATGCCAGTTTAAATGAAGCTCAAATTAAACCAATCCTCTGCAGCAGATCTAGGCTTAAGTACAAGCTATTCGTTGGGCCTTGGAATACAGTAAGTCCAATGGAACTGAAATCTTTGCAGCAGGCAGGGATGCTTTGTGGAACCCTTAGCAAGACCAGAAATATAATCCCAGTTCCAGGCCCTGAGGCATTTTAGGAAGTCATGTCACCAGATACTATTTACCTTTTGAGAACTTGCTCTTGGAGCAAGTAGAGACTGGATGCTTCACCATCAAACACCAAGGACTATGTATTCCAGGTGTCACACTAGGAATATGATCCTATCTAACTGCTAAACCATTAAAAATGGAAATCGCCTGTCACAGTCCCTAATCAAATGGAAGTAGTACATATTAAGCTGTTTTCAGACAAATCATGAAGACACTGTCAATTGCATGAACAGGAAGCTAGAAGTTTTAAGGCACCTGTTCCTACTACATGATTAGTCTCTCTTTTTCCACATAGTTTCATACCGAGTTCCCAAAACTTTAAGACTGAGGAAGAAAATCCTTGGGAATGGTTCATACATGGTTCTGCATGATATTTGACACATATGGAAAGATATTATTACTATGGAGATTTGAGATGGTAATATTAAATTAAATTTAATTAATATTATTTATTATTATATTTATTTATATTAAATATTAAAATTTGCACAGCAGCTCATAGTTTGAATAAATGGTCAAAATATGTAAATAATATGGTTAGAAAGTGGATGAATCTTTCAGAAAGAACATAAAATACAGAATATTTATGTCCCATGTGACTCATCTCTAGACAACAACCATTACTGAGGAAGGTCCCAAAGGGCAAAGGGCAAGATGATCTGCCCTGTTCGCACTGGTTAGCCTCTTTCTTAGACATTTGAGTTCTTGTTCACTGTTCTGAGCTACAAAGTTTTCATGGCCATGGGGATGAAGAAATTATGCTTGAAATTAAATAACATAGGCTTCCCCTTGGGGAGGCTAATTTTTTAAAATTTAATTTTTTTTTTCTTAAGAACTCATGACCCTGTGATTTTCTTAAGAACTCATGACCTTGTGATTGATTGTGACCTAGGCTGAGATCAAGAGTCAGCCACTGAACTGAGTCACCCAGGTGCTACAAGGTGGCTAAGTCTTTTCTTGCTGGTGTTTATATTCACTCTACAAACTCCAGAAAATAGCCATGAGTTCCCAGGATGTTACCAATGTCAGTAGGGACTAATCAAGAACTTGGAGGGAACTTATTATATCAGACTCCTTGGAGCATGAACGGGATATCAGTTTGTTCTTACTGGCATAAACATTAATACTTGATAAAGATCTGCCTTTTCTACCACAGGTACTTCTCCCAGCACTATCATCCAAGGACTTAAAGAATGTCATGAAATAAATTCAGTAAAAGATATCTTTTTTTGCATCTTTTCCTCTGGATGCATAATTCATTTTATTGGTTTATTTTTTTATGTCAAGTTTATTTAAATCCAGTTAGTTAATATACAGTGTAATATTAGTTTCAGGAGTAGAATTTAGTGATTCTAGGTGGCTTTCCTCTCTCTTTCCTCCCATGTTCCTCTGTATTGTTTCTTAAATTTCACATCTAAGTGAAATTATATTGTATTTATATATGGTATTGTATATCTCTGACTGACTTATTTTGCTTAGCATAATACACTCTAGCTCCATCCACATTGTTACAAATGGCAAGATTTCATTCTTTTTATGGCTGAGTTATAGCCCATTATATATATGTATATATATATCTTAGATATATATACATATATGTGTGTGTATATATATATTTTTTTCAGAGTATCAGTCAATGGGCAGTTGACTATTCATAATTTGTATACACATTGTATATACATATACATAATTTGTCTATTGTTGATAAAGCTGCTATAAATATTGGGTAGAAGTATCCCTTCAAATCAGTATTTTTGTATTCTTTGGTTAAATACCTACTAATGTGATTGCTGGATCATAGGATGATACTATTTTTAAATTTTTGAAGAACTTCCTTGATGTTTTCCAGACTGGCTGCACCAGTTTGCATTCCTACCAGCAGCATAAGAGGGTTTCCCTTTCTCCACATCATCACCATATGGTCAACACATGTTTCCTGTGTTGTTAATTTTAGTCATTCTGATAGATACGAGGAAATATCTCATTGTAGTTTTGACTTGTATTTCCCTAATGACAAGTGATGTTGAGCAACTTTTCATGTGGACATATAGTTCATTTTAAAACAGAAAAAAATGTAGCCATGGACTCACTGACATGAGACATAGTAGTCTAACCAAGTAATGGATTACCTAGAAGCAGTGATTCTATCAAATGTTGGAAAGATCTGTCAGAGTCTTTCTAATATTTTGTTACCAGTTCCCTAAATCAAATATCTTTCTGCTTGAAATCTTAAGAGTAGTATCTGTTATCTTATCTGGACCATGACGAGTACATCTTGCAATCTTTTTATAGGGTGTGTCTAGTAGCTGTTGAATCATTAAGTCTGGTAATCTTAATTACCATACAACTAGAAGGAATAGTTTTCACTCCTCATCACATCCAACTCTATTAGCAGCATGACCAACACAACCAAATCAGAAGATATTTTGACTAAAAATTCCATAATTTATTTAGTTGTAAACCTTTGAGGCATCAATGTATGTATGCTCTTATTTTAATCATTTTAACAAATGAACAAATATGATTTTCTTGTTTACTATTAACTTGCTTATATTAGACATGGAAAATTATAAAAAAGAGTTTTAATTAATACAGGGAAGTTAGAAGAAGGCACCACTTAAATTCGGTGAAAACGAAGTTTGAGCTTAGAATAGTATCAGAGAGTGTCATCTTGTTATAAGGTGGGAAACAGAATAAAGCAGTCTGGCTATGCTGTGGATTGGCTAAAACTAATGTATAAAAAAATAAATACACTAATCTATAGACCAGTGGCTCTCAAGTTGGATTAATTTTGGTCCCAGGGAATCAAATATCTAGAGACATTTTTAATTTCAACTAAAAGACTTCAAACTCTTAATATAAATAGCCATCTTATTAAATTGTTAAGAAAAATTGATATAGAATATGTGTAAAAACTGTTAAATTATTTAATAGTAGTATTTAGTAGTAGTTTACTAAATAGTAGTTAGTAGTATGATATTTATTGAGTCCTAAGTTTTATACAAATATCACCTTGTGTAATACAAGTTGGTGCTAAGTAGTAGAGCTATTGGTTCAACAGAGGTAGTTTTATACAGAAGCCTGATTCTTGAATACAGTTAGACTACCCAGCATGCACTAGGATGTTAACGAGAGAAAAAGAAAGTTTGTGAGTATATATTGAATCATTATTTGTTACAGACCATGAAAGGATGGAAAAGATAAAAAGAAAGAAAAGAAATTTCCTGGCCAGAAAAAGACCCTGGAGCCTATAATAGGAAGAGAAAGAGAGAGAAAAAAGAATACAGAGAAATTAGTGAGGTGATTTTAATCTTATATTTTTATATTTCATCCAAATGCTGCAAACAATAGTTTTCTGGGAATTAGGATTCTTGTGGGTTAATCAATGAGGCAAAAAAATGGATTTATACAAAAACACACAGTAGTTGAAATAAAGAATCTAACAAATAATTCTTCAACTTATATCAGGACCCTACTGATATTTGAAATCATTGATGCCTAGATATAATTAAGTATAGGTGTATTAACAGGAGTTCTCCATGTTTATGTGATACATTTTTAAAAAGCTCATTAGCATACCCTATATTGGACATCACTGTACAAAAACTTCTTCAAAATATATGAAGAGTGCCTATAAAATAACTTGGTGTCCAAAGTTACTGTTTTTTTTTTTTCAAAGAAAAGATTTAGGAACTTTATTTTAGCCTTAAAAAATATCTTTATTTTAGCCTTTGAAAAGGAAAAATAAGCATACCATATTCAGAAGTCAAAATTTTTAATAATTTCTGCCCCTCAAAAATAAGGAAAAACATTATTTATTAAATATCCTGCTTACAGCAACCAGCTTTATATATTAGCTACATTCCAGAAGAGTTAAGTTTCTGGTGTTACAATTAGTGTTTTGATTATTCCCAAGGCACTGTACTTTTGCCAGTAAAAAAAGATAGTAAGATCAGGGATCCCTGGGTGGTGCAGCGGTTTAGCGCCTGCCTTTGGCCCGGGGCGTGATCCTGGAGACCCAGGATCGAATCCCACGTCGGGCTCCCGGTGCATGGAGCCTACTTCTCCCTCTGCCTATGTCTCTGCTTCTCTCTCTCTCTGTGTGACTATCATAAATAAATAAAAATTAAAAAAAAAAAAAAAGATAGTAAGATCAGCAGCTAGCTTTACCAAGACAGAGATATTGAAAGTCTAGGGTATGCACAATGTGTATTATAGACACCAGGGTATAAATATTGGGGCATAACTTCTTAATACTTCCAGTGGTAGATTTAAGGGATCTTAGGTGAAAAATCCAAAGCAATGTGCTTTATCTGAGTGTGGGATTTAGTACCAAGAAATAGAAGTAGAAGGGTTCAAAGCCTAATCTGCCACTTGCTCAGCCAAATGTGTCATTGGTGTTCCAGACATTTTATCATATTGTAAGAATTTCCAAATGATGGAATATTGATGTTTGTGGTCATATCTCTTGATTTCTTGCAGAATACCTACCCCATACATGTGTTGAACAGAAACTCCTCTCTGTGATAAAACGTCCTTTAAACTGTGCTATCTTTTGTCTTAAATTACTGAAAGTCAATGCAGTTATCAGACTCACAGTGGTGGTAAGTCTGCCATCTGTTCAACTTCTAAGCTGTGCTGAAAATAAATGGTAATCCAATCATCATGTTATATTTTCTGCAAAGGATTTTCATGGAAATGCTTGATTTCTGAGTTAGTATAATGCCCTTTTGTGAGGAAAATGAAATCCAAAGCTCTCTATATCTGGCTTTGTTATTTTATTATGCAAAATATGAATGATTTTTGAAGTCATCATTAACATTTGCAGACTTAAGCAGTTCCTTGCTTAGTGATTAAAAAGTCAAGGACAGTTTTTCAACTGGCATCTCATTTTGCTAACTTAGTTCTTAGTCAATACTGACTTGATGTGGGACAACTCAGATTTATTTATCCATACATTATTTAGAAATAATTTAGGATTTATCCTATTCCACCCCTATGTTTTATCCTCCCAGCTTAGATATTTACTTCTTCCTCTGTTAGGAATCTGAGAAAAAAGGCAATTGCAAAGTCTCTTACAATTTTCTAAATTGAAGGGGTGGACTGTTACTTATGGGGAGAGTAGTACACTCCCAACATTATAATATTGTTATTAATAAGATTGATTATTCATGATCTCTCTTTCCTCCATTTCAATTAAGTTGAATTCCATCACATTCTACAATGTTACCTTGTTGTAAGTTCCTGGTGCAATTGCAGATTGTTCTTGTTAACAGTGATGTCAGGTAGCTGTGAATCTGGTTTACTTCTATTTGCCTTACAATATTGGTAACTATTATGGATGGGCAGTATTCACTCTTGGAAATGGAAGTCGCATTCACGCCCCCTCTCTCATGAGGGTATGAGAGTAATCAAAGCTCAAGTTTTCATGTGATGCTTTAAATATATTTGCATACTTTGAATTTCAAAATGACTTTTTAAAAAGAAAAAAATATTTTATTTATTTATTTGAGAGAGAAAGCATGAACCAGGGGTAGAGGCAGAGAGAGAAGTAGGCTCCCTCTGAGCAGGGAGCTCACTCAATGTGGGACTTGATCCCAGGACTGTGAGATCATGACCTGAGCCAAAGGCAGACACTCAACCAACCGGGCCACCTAGGTGCCCCTCAAAATGACTTTTGAATACTGTCTTTTACAGAATTTATCCATTTGCAAATAACTTACTCAGTTCTAATTCTAAATTAAAATGTTTTTTGAACTTGTCCTGTGATTAGTAAATAAGTCACTAATTATATAGTGTTACTGTGGCCTGAATTGTGTCTCTGTTCCTGAATTCATATGTTAGAGCCCTAACATACTGTAGTGGTACTTAAAATTTGGGCTTTTAGGGTGGTTAAAGTTAAATGAAGTCACAACTGTAGAACTCATATATGACAGGATTAGTATCCTTGTAAGAAGAGGAAGAGATACCTTACAGTTCTCTCACTCCACATACACAAAAAAGAGAGGCTGTGTGAAGACACAGTAAGAATGTAGGTGTATGCAAACCAGAAAGATAGTTCTTACTTTAAGCCAATTCTGATAACACTCTGTTGTGTGACTTTTACCCTCCCAGAACTATCAGAAAATAATTTCTGTTGTTTAAGCCATCCAGTCTGTGGTTTGGGGTTTTCTTGTTTGTTTTTTGTTTGTTTGTTTGTTTATTTGTTTATTTTGTTACAATGGCCTGAGCAAATGATATGAGCACGAGACTTCCAAATGTATGCAGAAGTTTACAAGACAGAGTAAACTCACTATTCACTTAAAATATGTTTGAAGCCTTATTGACTGATAGAATGATACCAAACACTTCTATAATTTATTTTATTAACAATGTAATATATTACATGATTATTTGCAAACATATCTAGGAATTCAGGGGCCTTTTGGGGCAGGCAACTTTGAGAAATCTCAGGATGATCTTTTGAAAAACAGATTTAGGCTATTCCATTTTTCTATTAAGGCAAATGTATCTACTTGGTTTTGTCATTAGAGGTGACATTGCTAATTTTATATAGAACATCTTTCTGGTGTTTTAGCTACAATTCATCAGACACACAACAGCATTTTCCATTTATTAACATGCAACCAACACTTTTTCTGCTGTATTTTTGTTCTCTTTAAATAACATAGTATTGCTGTGAAGGGTGATGGTATCTCAGAGTTCAGCTTTAAGGATGGCCAAACATAATTGTGCATGCCTAGATTTGATCCAAAGTCTATTATGCAAAATATATCCAAACCCTGATTCTTCATCTTATAGTAAATTATAGCCAATATCTGCTTGTATTCTTGGGAATACTGGGTCTTCAAAACTAAGTGATCAAAAATTATTTTTAACTTTCTCATGTTATGAGCCACACAGTTTTCAGAGAATTAATGGAAGAGTCTTTTTACTCATCATTTAGCATACATATTCTATAACTCGCTCTGGGATTGAGAAAGGAGTAATTAATTCTTTGCAAGAGAAATTAATTCTCATTTCTACCTACCTGAAAACCAAACTCTTATAAACAACTGATTAAATTACTAGAGTCAATATTTGTTGAATTATAAGGCAGATTTTTCAAAATTTGTTCTATCATGCCCTAAAACAGCAATAACTAGAGATCTTCATTTCTGTGGCATAACAGTCCTGCATTTGCTGAAGTTAGTTTAAAAATAAATTATAAATTATGTTCTGAATATAAAATATGTACTCATTGTAGAAACTTGAAAAGTTAGAATATATAAAGTATATGTAAAGTTATAAAGTATCCATACAGTAATCCAGTATTTAAAGTCAATCCTGTTAAATATTGATGTATTTCCTTTTTTTTCTTTCCCTCAATGTTCATTGCCAAATAGGTAGGTAGATAAATAGAAAATGGTGTATGTGTATGTGTTCTATAAAATTAGACTAAGTCTTTTCAAGTTTTGAATCCTAATTTTTAAAAATCTGAGCATAAATTATGAAATAAAGGAAGACTATGGAATTGGATAGTGACAGCCAAGTAATAAAATCTAAATACCCTTTGTTTTTATCCTTGCTATGCACAAGGCTCTGGGGAATTTACTGCATAAGCTCTGAGGATAGTCATAATAATATATCTCTACTGGGGAAAACTTTCTGTGGGTACTATGTAGGCCACACATCTTCCATGAAAACCCATAAACATTTCATGCTGATATGATTTACACTTTTTTTTTTCACAAGTTGAGAATGTAGTTTAAGTCACATCTGCTGAAAAAGGAAGGGTTTGTTTATACGTTAGCTTCAGGATAATACTAACTTGAATGTCTAATAATGCCATCACATTTATATTTTTATAATCATAATAAATATATGACACTCTCTGAGGTAGGTAGAGCAGATGCTCTAGTTTGTTTGTCTGTTTCTTTGTTTTTCAATAGGCTCCACACCCAGAGTGGAGCCCAACACAGGACTTGAGTTCAGAACCCTAAGATCAAAACCTGACCTAAGACCAAGATTTGGATGCTCAACTGACAGAGTCACACAGGTGTCCTAAATGTCCTAATTTTAAGGACTGAATTGAGTTTTTAATCGAAAAAATAAAATTTCTGAAATAACAGAATAAGTGAATAAAATTTAACCATATATACATACAATCTCTCTCTTCCTAGATTCCTTCCAAATGATGGAAAATAAATAGGAAATATAAGAAAACCCACAAGGACATTGATAACAAAGGAATAGAAAATAGAAATCAATAAATTAAAGAGAAAATGTTTAAAACAATGAAAGGACATGGAGGATGAGGGATAAATTATTTCTTAGAAAACAGTAACCTCTAATTTAAAGCCCTACTAATGAGACTATAGGTAAGAAGTACACAAATTTATCCTTAAATTCTGCAATGAGTCTCAGAAATTTGGGTTACCAAGTATATTGAGAAGGAGGTTGAACTACAAGACTATAAAGAGAGACAAAGTGAAAGTCTAGATATTTTGTGCCACTGTCCCTCTGACTTGTCTCTTCTACATCCAGGAAATGTGGCATATCGTTGGAGAATTCTTATTCAGAGAAACTGAATAAAGAAAATTAAGTAAGAGAAAATATCTCCAAATACTGATACTTGGTAGATCCTAAAAACACTGTCTGTTTTATTATTTTATAGAGAAGCCAGTAATTATTCATACTGCAGTGAATGAGGAAATATAATCACCTTCAAATATTTAATTCTTAAAAATAAAAATATACTTCAGAATCAGTAGACACTTGAGGAAATGATCCAAATTGAATAAGAAAGAATAAAATAGTCAAAGATTGAAAAAGAATCCCCAACAGAAAAGCCACATTGAACACTTAGATGAGAAGAAATGTCACAGATTACCACCTTAAATATCTGCAGGAAGATAAATCAATAGTTTGCATCTATGTGGACAAGGGTGGAATATTATGGAAAAATATTAATCAGTAAATTGTAATAGCTCTTGAAAACAAATAGGGTAGCTAAAACAATAGCAACAACAACAAAACAAAAGATTTATAACAAAGTCAATGAAATGCCTCTGAACACAGAATAAAGTGATCATATCTAAGAACTGCCAAATTATAATTAGAGATAAATAGATTTATGTTCAGAAAATCTGTTCTCCATGTTCATCCTTCTTTTCTGATGTAAATTTTAAACTTCTTCATCTACCTTATTTTCAAAACTTACTCCTCTCTCTTTAGTCAGGAACCACATCTTATTAGTCATATCTAAAAAATTACCTTCTGAATCTGGTTCTGCTTCCTAACAACACTGATGATTCCTTCTTCCCACTCTTATCCTCTCTTCCAATAGCACTGGGGCAGCCCTCTAATTGTGGGTCTGCCACTTAATTCAGTTCATCTATGTCACTTCTAGTATTAATTTTCTAAAAATTTTATTATGACAATTGAAACTTACTAGCTCCCTTTTGCCTTTTACAAAAGAACCAAATTATTCAGCCAGGCTTTCAGGCCCTTATTTATATGGCCTGATTCCTATGCCCAGTGTCATCTCTCACTAACACAAGCATTCAACTTCTAGTTACACTAAAATTTTAATATTTCATATGTGATTATGACTATTCAAGCATCCATTGCTTACTTTGCATATGCTAATTTTTTGAACAAATTACTCAAAACTCTTCCATCTATATTTCTCTTCCAGGAATGAACAGATTTTGTTGGGAGAAAGTTAAATGTAAGCAAGAATGCACATTTATTATTATTATTATTATTATTATTATTATTATTATTTTCCTAATATGATAAAAATATATTTTCCAGGAACAGTTGAGAAAGTAAAGTCAGTAGTTATCCTTACTAAATCCTTGTCACTTTGGAGACTGTAGATAAAATTTCTAAATTTGAAAGCAGAATACAAATTGGAAAGGTTGTTTGAAGATCAAACATCACTATTTTGATAACTTCAGTTATCTCTTTTTGGTGTCTTTTTTCTCATATTCAGATTCTCCATTATCAATACTTTTCCAGTCTTCTCTTCATGCCCCCACCCAACCAGGTTAATTGCACATGCAGAGGAACAATGTTAATGAACCAGTTAGAAAATCTTAGCTATAGTACAAATGTGAAAGGCCAAAGTATTGGTAAAATCAATTTATTTGATTATTTAATTTAAAGATGTATTATTGAAAGTAGGTGTTTTGTGTATTTTTAGTATATTAGACAGTTTTAGTAAAGTTTGAATCGATCTTTTTGTATTTTTATTTGCATAACTAGTTTTATCTGTGGAAATAAAAATAATGAATATAAAGACAATACAGTACCAATCTTATATTAATTTTGTTGTTTCCAAAAACAAACAAAAAAAGAAATAGAAACCATATAGTCTTAGTTCAGAGATGTAGAGAACTGGAAGTGTCACTCCAATTTTTACAGCAAGCTGTAAAAACTGCAAATAATTAAAATTAATAACTTTTCTTGAACCCATTAATAAAAAGAGGTCACAGTATAGTCAAGTAACCTAAAATATGAGGGTGGGAGAACACAATCTAAGCATTTGCTTATCTGGGACAGACACCACAGGATACCACATAAGCCAATAAGAAAAAAAGCTAGTAAATTGTAGTGATTTTCAAAATGTGAATGTGGGATAGTACAAGACCCTGAAGTCCATAGGGTGGCAGATATAGGCAGGTCTCCACCGTTTTGTGAACTTTTCCTCCAGGATTCCCTGAAACCACTCACAGGAGAAATCAGATAGAAATCTGAGAAAACTTTTTTTTTTTTTTTTTTTGGTGGTACTGACAGTAGACAAAAACAAACAACAGCCACTGATTTGTCTCCCTGGAGACATGCTATATTCATCTCTGCTATCTCTATAAAAGAGAAAAAGCCTTAATTTGCAGAGGGAAGTAGAACAAAAACTCTGACTATATTAGCACTGTTGGGAAATCTCTTAAACTGAGGAAAGGGGCAGGAGGAGTGATGAGTTAGTACTATCCCATGATAGGGGTAAGATTGCGTGCTAGTGTTCACTGCAGATAGTGGGGAAGGAGCTCTTGGGAAAACCAAAGCCTTGAGACAAGGAAAACAAATCTGACTGACATTTAGGATGAATTAGAACATCAGGGAATGCCATCTTCCCACTCTCCTCACCTCCAGGCTGTCAACATCTAAATCAAAATAACAGTGGAATACCATTGAGAGAATTGCAAGAGACTTGATTATCTCAAGAGAGCAGATATTGAGGAATCCCTTAGGACAGATTCCCTTAGGACACCAAACCATAATCCAAACTGATAGAGGCATATGAAGCCTGTGGTATACCGAAGGAAACTGTAGTAACAACAAACTTTAATCCCCAACTCCTGACTTCATTAACACACAACCCCACATTTGTGTTCCTTTGAAAAGAAAGACACGCACATGTGAAGTGTAAGTATATTTTATAAATACAGATTCTATATAGGTAGTTAGGCAGATAGATATAGATAGAGTTTAATGTCTTCTGTCATGTCCAGTTTTCAAACAAAAAATTATAAGGCATTACAAAAAGGCAAGAAAAACATAGTCTGACAGAGACAAAAATATCATCAAACTAGTTTGAAGTATGTCACAGGTATTAGACTCAACACATGGGAATTTAAGATAACTATTTTAGTATGTTAATGGCTCTAAGAAAAAGTATAGATTGGATAGGTAATTTCAACATTGAAATGGAAACAATAAGAAAGTATCAATTGGAAAACCCAGGGGGAAAACAAGTAAAACAATGAGGATGACTGCCTTTGATGGGCTTAACAGTGGGCTCTACATCATCTAGGAAAGAGACAGTGAATTCCAAGATAGTCAATAGAAATTATCTAAACTGAAATCAAAAGAAAATCATGCAGCAGAACATCTAACATTAAGGAATAGTATTAAATGAGCTAATAGACACATAATTGTATTCTCAGAAGGAGAAAGAAAAATGGGAAAGGTGAAATGTATGAAGAAGTAATGGCTAAGTTAAGAGGCATCTGGGTGACTCAGTGGTGTGAGCATTTGTCTGCCTCTTGATGGCTCAGGTCATGATTTTAGTGTCATTAGACTGAACCCTGCATTCGATTCTGCACTTAGTGGGGTATCCTCTTGGGATTCTCTCCATTTCTCTCTACCCCTCTCCCTGTACCTGCAAGCACAGTGGTGCTCCCTCTTTCTCACAAATAAATAAATTAATCAAGTAAGTAAGTAAGTAAGCAATGGCTAAGACATTTTCAAAACTAGTAAGACACCAAACGACATACATAAGTAGCTTATAGAACACCAAGCAAGATAAGTAACAAAACAAACACAAAAGAGCCTCATTTGTGCACATATATTCAAACTGCTGAAAGTGAAAACAAAGGCAAAATTTTGAAGAAAGGGGAAACACACATTACCTACATAAGAACCTAAGATAAGATTTATAACAGTCTTATCAGAAACCATGCATTCGAGACAATAATGGATGAATATTTTCCAACTGCTGGTTTCAAAAAGGAAGAAAAAGGCTCAAACCAAAATTACATACCCAAAGAAAATACATATCAAAAAAAGTAAGAGAAATGAAGACTTTCTCAGACAACAAAAAATCAGAATTTATTGCCAGTAGAACTAATCTACAAGATATTCTGAAGAAGGATCCATGAAAATGAATAAAATAAAATAAAGAAGGATCTTTGGGCAGAGGAATGTGATATTGGTAAGAAACTTGGATCTACACAAAAATGGAGTTGAAAATAGAATCCGTAGATAATTTTTCAAATTTTTATTTGCTTTTCAAGATAACTGAATATTTTAAGCAAAAATATGCTATTGTGTAATTATAGTATTTGTATGTAAAATTTAAAACATAAAAAGATGGAGGAAGGAATTGGGGATAAACTGTTATAGATATATTAAAGCTAAAACAATTTAATATTATTTGAACATAGACTCATTGTATGTATGTATGTATGTATGTATATTTCCAAAAGTAAAACAAGTTTGGAAGACTTATGCTACCTTATTTCAAGCCTTACTCTAAAACTACGTTAATCAAGGTAATATTGAATTGGCCAACTAGAGTCAGATTAATCTTTGAACTGGAATAGAGAACCCAATAATATAATGGATCTCCACAAATATAATTATTTTTTCAGAGCTACACTCAAAATTCAAAATTCAATCTGAAAAATGACATTCTTTTTAATAAGTGGTGCTGGAACTGTTGTACTTCGGCATTAAAAAAAAAAAAAAAAAAAAGGAACCTTGATACATACTTACCTTCAAGCAAAAGTTGCCTAAAATAATTGTAGACCTAAATGTAAAATACAAAAAAAAAAAAAAAAAAAAATCTAGACAAATAAATCACATGACCTTGGGTTTTGTAATGAGTTTTTATGGATGGCATCAAAAGCATGATAGATAAACAGAAACAAAATTAATTGGTGAATTGGACATTATCATAATTAATACTTCTTGCACTGTGAAATTTTAGGGTAAAGTCAGGCCAAAGTTTGGGAAGATATTTATGTATTATATATCTCATATTAACTGTATCCAGAATACAAAAATAACTCTAATCTTCAACAAACAAAATAATCTATTTTAATTAGGAAATGAACAAAAGATTTGAACAGACACTTTCTCAAAGAAGATATATACACATGTCAAATGAGCATATGAAGAGATGCTCAAAATTATTAATCATTAAGGACATGCATATTAAAATCATACTGAGAAACCTGTGAACAACTACTAAAATGGCTAAGAAAAATAAAATGACGTAATGAAGTGTTATCAAGGAGGCAGAAAAAGATAGCATTTCCATTACTTGTGAAAATGTTTGAGCAATCTTGGAAAACTAACTTGGTAGTTTCTTGTGTGAGTAAACATATTTTTACCATGACGCTATTAATTATTACCCGCACAAAAATAATTATTACCCAAGTGTACTGAAAACTTATGCTCATAAAATAACCTGTTTAGATATTTGAATTGACTTTATTCATATACTCTAAAATATAGAAATAAGCCATATGTCTTTTAACAGGTGATTGGGTAAAAAAAAAAAAAAATATATATATATATATATATATATATATATATATATAAGTTTTATATATATATAAAACTTCCATGTAATGGAATGAACTATAAATTTACCACCACAACAAGGATAAATATCAAAAATATTTTAGTAAAGAGAAAGAAGTCAGACCCAAAGATTACATATTTTGTGATTGCATTTATATAATATTCTGTAAAAGGTAAAAATTCTAGAACAGAATAGAGATCTATACCTGCTAAAGGCTTTGGAGAGGGAGGAGAGAGAGGCTATAAAGATGTTTGCACAAAAGGAATTTTTATATTGATGCAAGTTTGCTGTATGGTACTATGGTGGTAGATATATTACTGTCTGACTTTATGAAACCTATGGAACTGTACACTACAAAGAGTGAATTTTAGTATATGAAAATTTTTTTTAATGACAATGTGGTAAGAACTGAGGATAGAAAGCAGACAGTGAAAACTAAGTCTAACTGAATTAAAAAGTATGAAATATTGTTAGTAAAGGTGGTGAGGAAAAAAGGCAATGGGAAAGCATCTAGAAGTTCTGATAAGGCTAAAGACAAAAAGAACATCAGTAGGAAAACTAAAGAATGGGTACTAAAGAATGCACAAGATAAGATGAGCAATGAATGTTAAACGCAACTGATGAATTATTGAAAACTACATCTGAAATTAATGCTGTACTATATGTTGGCTAATTGAATTTAAATAAAAAATTAAAAAAAAAGAAAAATTGAAGAAATATGGATAAAGTATATACATTAAGTAATTATATTTTTTCCAATTTTGATTTCTGAAATTTAGTAAAAGAATGTTATGCAAGTTGCTAACTTTATTTTTTATTTTTATTTTTTAAAGGATTTTATTTATTTATTTGTAGAGACAGAGAGAGAGAAAGAGAGGCAGAGGGAGAAGCAGGCTCCATGCCGGGAGTTGGATGTGGGACTTGATCCTGGGTCTCCAGGATCACACCCTGGGTTGAAGGCAGCACTAAACCACTGAGCCACCTGGGCTGCCCACAAGTTGCTAACTTTAGGGGAAGGGGGGCTGTGAGAACACTGTACAATTTTGGCGACTCCAGTAAATACAAATTATTTTGAAATAACATATATAAAAATACACAGTAGCAGTTCTGGGTCTTGGTTTGTTTTTGTTTCATTTCCATATAAACTTAGAGTCATGTGGTCCACCTCAAAATTCTGTTGGGGTTTTCACAGGGACTGCATTGAATCTGTAGATCAGTTTGGGATGAACTACTCTTAAGAATAGTAAGTGTTCCAGCCTATGGACATGATATGTCTCCTTCTTCATTTAAGCTGCCTTTAATATCTTTCGGAAACACTTTGTAAGTTTCATTTTATGGGAATTCCACTACTTGTGCTACATTTGTTCCAAAATACTTTACTTTCTAATGTTTATACGAATTTTTCTAGTCTTCCTTATCTTTAGTAATTTTCTGTCTACTTGTTTCACTAATCTTTTCTCAACTCAAATCTATTCAGGAACCCATCTGGTATATACATTCTGTCCAATTATTATGCCCCTCATTGTAACTTTTTCTTTTGTCTCTTTTCCATATCTATTTTTCTCTTCACAGTCTTTTTTGTGGTTTATTGTTAGTCCATTTCCCTTAGTTCTTTAAATACGTCATTCCTATTTACCTTGAACAGTTTTATATTAGCCACTTTAAATTTATTGTCTGACAGGGCACTTGGGTGACTCAGTCAGTTAAGCATTTACCTTCAGCTCAGGTCACGATTCCAGGGTTCCATGATTGAGCCCCACTTTGGGCTCCCTGCTCAGCAGGGAGTCTGCTTCTCCCTCTCTCTCTGCCTCTCCACCACCCTCCTGTGCACCCTCTCTCGTATAAATAAATAAATAAATAAATAAATAAATAAATAAATAAATCTTTTAAAATATTGTCTGATGAATACCAGGCTCACTCAGAGTTCGTTTTTATTGGCTCCCATTTTTGCTATTTCTACTATGTTATCATATATATATATATTTTTTTATTTTTATGCTTGGTAGTTTTTGGTTAAAACTGAATGTTATATAGTTACTATATTAAAGTAGTTCTGTAGTCTATTTTATTTTTCTGTGGGTCTTTTTTGTTGTCGTTTTTAGTAACTTTATAAACTTGCCTGGTACTGAAACTTTGTCTATCATGCATATATATATAATATATATATATTTATATGATTATATGAATATATAAATATATTATATATAATTTTTGTTTTTATTACCTGGCTACCTGGCTTCCTTTGATATTTTTTCTGTGTTAGTGGTCAGGCAATGATTTGTGTGGAGTTTGTATTTAGATAGCTCAAGTCCATAAGGCTCTGCCTTCTACTGAGCTGTCTATATGTGGGTAGAGAAATTCATTTTAATTCCTGGAAATGGTCAACATGACCTAGATTTTAGATTTGTCTTGGTTCTTTCAGATCACCTCCATGTGTGCATAGTTTATCTGTCAGCCAGGTATGTATGAATTTAGTTTCTTTCTATGGATCTGACACTTCCAGGTTCTCACCATTAAATTCCTGCCTTGTCTGCTGCCCTTTTAGAACCATGACCACCATCTTGAGCTCGCATATTATGGGTTTTCCTCAGTTTTTCAAACTGAATCTGCTGAGTTTAGTAGACAAAGACATGGGTTTATCCTCTGCTTTCACCCCAAATCAGATCTGCTATCTGTAGTTGCTAGTTTATCCCAAACCCAAAGGCAATAGTGCTATGGTTTCCAGTGACCAAGCAGAGAGGAGTATAGAAAGGCAACAGGTTGGGCTTGTAATTTCTTAGCATCTCAGCAGTTTTTAAAGACCAAATGCTTCTCAATTTTTGGTCTGACTTTGGTCGATTTCTAGTGCCTGTAAATGGCTATTATTGGCAAAGTTGTCCAATGTTATACTTGTTTTCTACAACTGTACCTCCTTTCTCCACTGTTGTCTGGAGTGCTTTAATTAATTCTAATGGAAAATTGGACTGATTTAATCAAAGAAAAAGTGTAACCTTGGTGCCAGTATACCTTAAGTACCTCTCTAAAATGTTCTAATTTCTCTTATTTTTTAAATACACTGAGAGTAGACTTCTGTTTCAGAACTTTTAGTAGAATGCAGAAAACATTTTATTTACATTGTATTATTTATAGTTTTATTTTATTCATGGCAGGTAACACTGGATTGTCATTTAACTGTAGTGATATAAAATGTTCCTTCATGTCAGAGCCATGTTAAAACCAAGTTAGCTTCTGTCAATTGGCTTGAGATCTGAGATCATCTTTCTGCCTTTTACCATGGCCACTAGCTTGCTGCTACCGTCTATCATCAGTGTACATTCACTTCTCAGGATTCTGACAAGGGCACTGTGTTTTATCTTAAAAAAAAAAAAAAAAAAAAAGACTTACAAAGTAAGGAAATGCAATTTCATGTTTCTTAGTTTATCATTCTTCCAGAACATCTATACTATGAAAATGCTAGTATTTACAGGGCAATTAATATTTGCAAAACATCTTGGTTCCTTTAATTACTTACTCTAATAAATAAATGCACTGAATTGCTATTTTGGTATAATCACAAGGAAACTCTCAGGAATAAACCTTCTTAATGTTTTCTGAAGTGCTAAAGTCTGGTAATTAGACTACATTTTAGAAATTTCACATAAAACATTGCCAGTATACATGCCTTTATCTAGTGAATGTATTTCTCTGTATCTCTCTGTTTCTCTATTTATCTATCTATCAATCATCTATCTATCTAATCTGAATGCATTCTGTTGGTCAGGATATTAGTCCCTATATGTTAAGATGTATTTAGTTTGCATTATACAATAACGTGTATAATGAGAAATTAATCTTATGAATAATTGCACTTTTTAGCCCTGAGAAAAGCTGTTATTATCCCCAAGTGCATAAGGTAGAAAAATCTACTTTCTAACACTTTTTACCTTCTAAAGTAGGGACTGGTATCTTTTCTCAAATATAACTGTGAAGAGTAAAAAGTCTCTTTTAAGCAGGGGTGAAGATGGAATGAGTATTTCCATTGAAATTGTGACAAAGTGACATTGCCTACTCATTTTAGAAGACTGCCCAAGGAAGCACACCATGTGGCCTGATATCAAACATGGAAACCTGGAAAAATGTTCTTATCTCCAGAAAGTCAGGACTGAAACAGATTATTATAATGAGAGAAGGGTGGTTGGTGAGCTTTCTTCCCCACTGTCCATATATCCAGGGACATCACTGCTTCCAGAGGTTCAGTCAGTAGTAGCTTGGAAAGTAAGCCATGAAGTCTACCAACTACTTATACTAAAGTTCTGTTCAGATAAAGAGAATTCTGTGGATATTTTAAGTGTGTATTATTCCTTGTTAGGAGTGTTTAGTTCCTGGAAAGGAGATAAGTAGTAAAAAGGAATACTTCAGGAAAATAATCACAACAGTAAGTTAATTGTCATATCCTGGGAAGAGGCTCCATAGCCTTGGTCTAACTGAAGAACTAAAGATGCATGAATGTTACTACATAACATTGAGGCAGGTTTTTTTTTTTTTTTTTAAGATTTTACGTATTTATTCATGAGAGAGACACAGAGAGAGGCAGAGACATAGGCAGAGGGAGAAACAGGCTCCCAGTAGGGGGCCTAATGTGGAACTCGATCCCAGAACCCTGGGACCACAACCTGAGCCCAAGGCAGATGCTATACCACTGAACCACCCAGGCATCCCTGGGACAGTTCTGAAGTAACAAACTGAAAAGGATGGCATTCTAGAGCTTCAAGTGGTTTATTTTTATTGTTGTTTTTCTTTTTCTTCTTTTTTTTTAATTTAAATGGATAGCATAGATTCCTTTGCCTAAGTAAGATATGAGTGTGGTTTCCTGCCACTGTAAATCAATCAGGAGGTAGCGAGGATACAAATGAAAGAAAATCATTCTATTATCTTGAATTAATCAGTTAAATATATATTGCATTTTGGGAAAAAGTGATGCAAATTCTAGAAACCAAAAACATGTATCTGTAATAAAAATACTAATGATATTGTAAGAAACACTATAAGGAAATATAAATTTAAAATCTTCACCATCATATCACTGTACTTTTAAGACTGAGGTCCTATAACACAGTACACATTTGCCTGTGGTTTGCATAATTCTTTTTTTCTACACTACTTCTTTACATATCTGTATAGGAAGGTTGCTTTTGCCTCCATCATACCATGGAAGATTAAAAATTATATGTTAGTGTTTCAGTTTTGAATTCATATTCTGTAATATATTTACATCTCTTCAAGTTTCTATGGCATACAAATCTACACTTACATTGATTAATTTATATATTTTTATTGTGATGAATGTACACTTTATTTCTCAATGCAATTCATGTGGTTATAAAATGGATTCCAAGATCCCCCCAAATAATTCTGCATATGTCCAGTTTAGCTAATGAAATAGTCTCTTTAAATACTTTACTATTATCTAAAGTGTATATTAATATTTCTGAAATGCTGTTTGCACATATTTTACAGGTATATAATGTGTCTATGCCTTTATCCATCAATCTATAAGGAACAGAAAAATGGAAAGCAAAGGAATAAACACCACAGTAAACAGATCAGGGATCAAAAAAAAAAAAAAGAAATTACTGTAATAACTCTTTAGCTATGAACCAATAGGATGACTTTTACTTTTATTTTTAAAAAATTCCCTTCCTTTCTTCTCTGTCTCCACACATGCACACACACACAGACACACAGACACACACTGAACTCTGAATATAAATCTTTCCATAATAATTTAAATCAATATAGACTTAAATCAGTGAAACGCTTGTGTAATTTGTGGCTGCTAGCTTTATGTGTGCTCATGCCTTCTAAGCTGCTGCTTTGAGACATAAAAGACAGATCAAATAGTATGGGAAAGACAGATTTTTGAAACATCAGGACAGGGCATTAGCTAGGAAGCACTAGAAGTCTGATAAAAATATGCCCTGAGGCCCCAACCCAATTAAATACATTTAAGGAAATGGAGTATTTCAGATTAGTTTCACAGAGATGTTGACAGTTCCCTTCAAGTAGTTAATCAAATTCAGCTGAATTGCATCACCATAGACAAATGCGGTGTCTCCTTTTCCTGGACTGATAGACTAAAGGGACTCTGTTGATGCATTAAAATCTTCTTGAATAAACTCTTTTATTTAGCTTCACTTTATAATTTCTGACCTTGTCAACAGGCGAAGTAATTTTGTTAGGATGAAGAATGAATCATGCTTTATAACAGATGTCTTCAACCCCAGGTGTGCTTATTCTTGAGGGATAAAAAGACTTTTCAGAGACTACATGACACAGATTGTTTTTAAGAGAATGGGGTATCAGATTTTCATGCTTCTGATGAACTTCTGTCTAAAATTGATCTGATTGAGAGTTCTGCAGTTCTGAAACCCAGATCTCCTGAAAAATTGAAGATTCTTTCCCATCTCCATACTTAGCACAATCGCCTTCCTTCCAGGTTACTTAAGAAAAGGCAAATTGTTCAGCCTTCCAGAATCCTACTAGTCCCATCCATATTCTTGGGCACCAATTAAAAGGATAATTTAAAAATGTATGGCTCCTGAAGGGGGGTATATTGGCAGTAAAACAATATGAATTCACAACAGAACAAAGCAAACAAACCAAAAACAAAACAGAGAATCAGTAACAAGCTCATTGCAGATTCCTCGGTGCCATATCTAGCTGCCTGCCTTCCCATTATCTGTCTATTTATCTATCCATCCATCTATCTTTGAAATTGAATTCAGAAGTGAAATCCCATGGGACTTGTATTAGCACACTTATTTTGAAATGAAAGCCACTGCAAGATGTAAAATGTAAGGAAGGCACACTTGTTTCTAACCGAAAGCAAATTCATTTGGTCATTTGGCCAGAAGAACTGCCATACCAAATGGATTTAATTTGAATGGATTAAATTTATAGCCAGATAGTCATATTGATAATATAAAAAATGACAACAGGTATTTACAGCCCATTTTAAAATTAAAAGAAATTACTGCTTTCCAAGTTAAACCTAATGAAAAAAGTTGGAAATCACCTGAAATGGGCAGGAGATTTAAATTCTATTAAGGGTCCCAGGAGCAGAGATTTACAAAGAACGCTAGTTTTTTCCATTTGGTTCTTGGATGGACTTGCTTTCTGATACTTTTGATTAATTATTTAATTAATGATGAATACATTATCACTTAAGAACAGAATCAAAATCACAGGAACTAAATTGGAGCACGTACCATAGACGGCACGTGAATTTGCAAGTTGCTGTTAAAAACTGTTAAACTGGAAATATATGAAGCTCTTTTTTGGAGTTGTTGAATATTAAGTCGCAAAATACCTTATAGATCCAGTCTGACCCTCTTCTTTGGTGGTCAAGGGAACTGAGGTCCAAAGAGAAATTATTTGCCCAAGACACATAAAGGGTTGGTGGCAGAGTTAGGACCCACACTTAGGATTCTGGACTCCAATCCTCCTCTTTCTTTTGAATCAAGCTTTTCTGTTTTAAGCACCAAAAGTTTCTTATCCACTTAAAAATGTGTATTTTAAAATTTGATAAATGGACGTACAAAAATAGTGGAGAGCTGTATCTAATAAATGTGTCAGGAAGTTATTTTGTCAGTAAGTGAACGTACTTCTTAGCTCTATGGAAACTGTTAATTAGTAATTAGTGGAAGCAGTCATCATATGGAAGCAGACACCATCACATGCCTGATTGACTAGCTCTTTTGCAATGGGGGCTTCTGATGTATTAAGTTGTTGTATTTCAAAGGCGTACAATGTAACAAGTTGTGCTTTGGTAGAATCTTCATGAATAACAGGGAAAGATCTTACATAGAATTTACATACAGATTCATTTCTGACTATGTATTTTCCATTTCATTTGTTTGTTTACATTCTTTGTGTTCTTACTGAGAATTTTGTATGTCTGGGGGGGCGGATAATATCAATAATGTTCTATGGCATTTTCATTTCAAGGTTTGCTGATTACATTTACCAACAGGCGTAAGTTAAGGTAGCCTATGTCAGGTCATTGCTTTGTTGATTTATCTACCTTCAGTCTAAAGTTGAAGTTTTTCCCTCAGTCTCAATAGACTAATTTTTAACGAGAGAAGTTTAAGTGTCGTCTTCAATTTGAATATATTATAAACCAGTCCACATTTCCTTGTCATTGTCTGTCATAATTAAAATTATATTTGACTTCCTAAAAGAGTCTGTGAAAATGCTTACATTGAATTTAAATACATTGTTAAATTTAAGATGTATCTATACAAATATCAATATAACCTACTGTTTGAGAGCATAGGGTTTGAAGTTAGACTTTTGAGCTTGATTGCTGATTCACCTTTTGATTAGCTGTCTGATGTTAGGTGAGTCAAATACTTTGCCAAACTATAGTTTCTTCATTTATAAAAATGGAGAAGATATTTGTAACTAGCCCATATATTTGTTTTAAGGATTAGATGAGATAATGTTTGCAAAGTTTTAGTATATTTCCTGGCTATGAATAAGCATTTCATAAATGTTCTTCAATACCATTATTGATTTATTCTTCAATCCAGAAAAGACCAAATGTATTCCATTTGTTAAGAATCCATACAAGACCTACATTTTCTTCTCTGTCCTCTCTAAATGTTTAGCCCACACTTATTTTCTTCTTTTCTGAGTTGCTATTATATTATTTACCCTGTTAATATAAAGTGTGCTGCTCTATTTTTTTTAACATTGATTATATTGTTCTCAATGGAATATAAGTTCTTTGAGGCCAGGGTCAGAATGCTAACTAGCTGGTAGCCAGTTAACAGTAACTTATTGAATCACTGATTAAACATTAGAATGGCTGAGAAAGCAGAATTCTTAAATGAGAAAACAATTTCTTTAAATATAGTTTATAATACCTATAAAAAGAGAAAATATTTAAGGACAAACATAATGAAAAAAGGGATTCCAGGAAAATGATTTTGGGATTTGCATTTAGTTACCTGAATGGTAACTGACTGAGTAATCAGAGAAAATGAAAACTGATGTCAGGAATAGGGGGAGCACATAAATAAGACATCATGGAATCTTCAGAAGGCTCAGAGAAGGGAAGTATGAGATATATATGAAAAAAGGACAGGGGCGCCTAGGTGGCTCAGGTTGAGCATCTATCTGCCTTTGACTCAGGGCGTGATCCTGGAGTTCTAGGATTGAGACCCCCATCGGGCTCCGCACAGAGAGCCTGCTTCTCCCTCTACCTATGACTCTGCTTCTCTCTCTGTGTCTCAAGAATAAATAAATAATGGGACACCTGAATGGCTCAGCAGTTGAACATCTGCCTTCAGCTCATGGTGTGATCCTGGGGTCCAGGATCTAATCTAGACCCACATTGGCCTCCCTACAGGGAACCTGCTTCTCCCTCCTCCTGTCTCTGTCTCTCTGTGTCTCTCATATATATATATATAGTATATATATAGTATACTATATATATATATATGTCTCATATATATTTAGTATATATATATATATATATACACTAAATATCTTACCATCCCCTTGAGGTCATAAGACCTAAGTTTTACAAACTTGCAAACAATTTTCTTTTTTCATGTTCCCAGACTAGTTAATTTAAAAGAAAGGACATTAGTCTGAGAACGTGAAAATAGAAAATTGTTTACAAATTTTAAAACTTAGGTCTCAAGACCTCAGGGGATGGTAAGAGATTTAGTTTCTATAAATTTGAATAAAAGGATAAATTGGGATCCTTCCCCCCATAGTTGAAGTAGATTTTCTTTCCTTCCTTCCTTCCTTCTTTTTCTTTCTTCTTTCTTTCTTTCTTTCTTTCTTTCTTTCTTTCTTTCTTTCTTTCTTTCTTTCTTTTCTTCTTTCTTTCTTCTTCTTTTCTTTCGTTTTTTTTTTTTTTTTTTTTTTTTTTTTAGATTTTATTTACTTATTCATGAGAAACACACAGAGAGAGGCAGAGACACAGGGTGAAGGAGGAGCAGGCTCCCTGCAGGGAGCCCCATGTGGGACTCGATTCTAGGACACCAGGATCACCATCTGAACCAAATGCAGAAACTCAACCTCTGGGCCACTTAGGGGCCCCTTGAAGTAGATTTTCATAATGAAAACGGTGTAGCAATCAAAGGTGACTTTTCACTATTTAGCTTTGAAAATACTGCAGAAATTAACCCCATTCAAAGGAAAAGTCATAATAACCCAGCTACCTCACACCTCAGAAAAGTCCACCAAGAGGAAGTAAGGTAACCAATACCAATGATACATGCAGAGATTTTTTTTCCCATTTTCTTGAGTCTGTCCCTTCAAGCATGTTTCTTAACATGAATGACAGGAAGTAAAGAGAGAAAATACTCAGAAGAGATAGAAAATCAGGAAATGGAAAATAACATAAATAAAATAGACCAAAGACATTGTAATAAATACTGCCAAAGAGCATATATGGATTATACAAGTAAACATATTTCTATAAGAAAAACACATTCAGATTTTAAATTATCCTTTGAAACTAAAATAAGATAGCATAAAACAAAATATAAAAGGGAAATATTGAAATTAAGGATGAGAAAATCACCCTGAATTAGAATACTTCTACACAGAGACACAACTTGACACATAAGAGAGAAGGCTTGGAAACCAAAAAGTTGACCCAGTAGGTGCACCATCTGAAAGTAAGAAAAAAGAACAAATAGCTGAGGCAACAGAGGGATTACTTAGCAAAGAAATAATTTTTTTTTATTTATTTATGATAGTCACAGAGAGAGAGAGAGAGGCAGAGACACAGGCAGAGGGAGAAGCAGGCTCCATGCACCGGGAGCCCGACGTGGGACTCGATCCCGGGTCTCCAGGATCGCGCCCTGGGCCAAAGGCAGGCGCCAAACCGCTGCGCCACCCAGGGATCCCGCAAAGAAATAATTTAAAGATGTTCAAAGTTGAAAAGATTATACTGTTATGAAATGATATATTTGAGAATTAATTTTAATAAGTTAAAGATGGTTACTGTGAACTCTAGAAAAACCACAAAATAAGTTAATAAAGAAGAGGGCTATAGTCAGTTCCCTAATGGAGGAGATGTAATGGAATACAAAAAGTAATAAATACAAAAGGTGATAGCAGAGATTAATTGGAATAGAAACAAATAGTAAACTATTATATTTAAACTCAACTGTATCAATAATTACATTAAATATAAATTAAATTAGATACTCAAAATAAAAGATACAGATTGACAAACTAGATCAACAGCAAGTGTAAGCCCTTTAAATACAAAACCTGAAAGACAGTAAAGGCTGTGACAGGAAAAGATACACTAAGCAGACAAGAATCATAACAAAATTAGAATGGTTATATCTAAATCAGATGAAATAGATTCCAAGAAAATGATTATAATCAAAGATAAAAGAGACACTTTGCAATAATAAAATATTAAAAATAAGGATTTGATTTCCTAAATAGAAATAGCCTGCAAAAGTACACCTGGGTGGCTCAGTAGGCTAAGCATCTGCCTTTAGCTCAGGTCATGATTTCAGGGTCCTGGGATCCAGCCTTACATCAGGCTCCCTGCTCAGTGGGGAGTCTGCTTCTCTCTCTGCCCCTACACCCTGCTCATGCTCTCTCTCTCTCTCTCTCAAATAAATAAAAACTTAAAAGAAAGAAAGGAAAAGAAAATAAAAGAAAAGAAGAGAAGAGAAGAGAAGAGAAGGAAAAGAAAAGAAAAGAAAAGAAAAGAAAAGAAAAGAAAAGAAAAGAAAAGAAAAGAAAAGAAAAGAAAAAAGAGGGATGTCTGGGTGGCTTAGCAGTTGACCATCTGCCTTCAGCTCAGAGCATGATCCTGTGGTCCCCAGATCAAGTCCCACATCGGGCTTCCTGCATGGAGCCTGCTTCTTCCTCTGCCTCTGTCTCTGCCTCTCTCTCTCTTTGTGTCTCTCATGAATAAATAAAGTCGAAAGAAGAAAGAAAAGAAAGAAAGAAAGAAAGAAAGAAAGAAAGAAAGAAAGAAAGAAAGGGAGTCTACTTACTGTGGATAACACCCAAATCAGGTATATATGCATCACTATCAAACAGCAGAATGTTGGATTCAAAGAGCAGATTGTAAATACTTACATAGAAAAAAAAAAAAAACTCACATGCAACAACTCAAAAATTTGAGCAGTATCTAATTTCTTAGCAGTGAACACTGGAAACTGGATGAAATGGAATAGTGCCTTCATATTTTCAACTGGAACTCTATTCCCATTAGAAGTATATTTCAAATATAATGTTAGGAGAAAAAAATAAGACATACATTCTCAAAAAAAATCCCATGTATTTTTTCTTTAATTCCTAGAGGATATGCTATACTAGAAGAAGGGGATGGAGGGAGAGGAAGAAAAAAATGAGTGCCCAATGCCACAAAGTGATGAAGCAATCCCCAAGAGAACAGTATTGGGAGATTTTGTGAATGCAACTGTATTTCAAGCCTAGAGAGTAAATGGTCCAGATAAAATCAGGACCAACATTTGAGAGGGCTATCTCTAAGAACACAGAGAAACTGAGAGATTGCTTTATAGGTTTAAATACATGGAGAGTAGATTTATACTTTCTACAGTAGTCACATCAAGACAGCTAAGAAAATGGGGGGAAAAGGTAATTATTAACTCCAGAAAAGATAAAATAGTATACAAAAGTGAAATGTAATCAAAATACTCTGTATCATTCAATTGTAGATAAATATTACATATCACAATATTATAAATAATATTATAGATTGTTATAAACAATTACAATATAGTTATAGTAGATTCTATATTGGAGAAAAGAAAAACATTTGCATCAGTATAATGTTTTGGAGGACATGGTAACTATTCTGATTTTCCATTTTAAAAAGCCAATGATAATCCCTGAAACAAATTCAATAAATACCTGCATAATCATTTTATCTAAAAATATTAAGATACATTTTATATAACTGAAAATTTAAAATTTAAGTGGTTGTCTTCAAGGGACATAAATGTGGCAGGACTACAGACTTTTTATATCTTATACCAATACAATCTTAAAAAATATAAAAACATGAAATGATGAAAACTCCAGTAGACATAAGTGAAATTTATAGTAACCAGGTGAAGGAGATGATGAACTTTGTCAGGAGGAGCTGAAAACATTCTCAGGAAAAAGAAAACAAAACAGTTTGCATATGACTGGTCTTTAAGGTAGGATATCTAACAGCATACAACCCTGTACTTGGGCCATGCTATCATGGAACCCCATGGAAATCTATACTGCCTAGAGTAGGATAATTAAATTAATCTACAGATGTACATTGAAACAGTTAGATGAATGCCACAGCTATTTGCTCCATTTAAAAATCATGATTGTGTCTTCAGATATTTATTGTTTCTTAGAAATGTCTGCCTATGAAAGTTTTGCTGTTCTTTTTCCATCAACTGTATTTCCTTCCTTACGCCTGAGGAATGGTACTTTCCCCCAACCAATATTCTATACTAGAGAGTAGCAATAGGCTTTAACTGCGGCACATATGTTTGAAGACGAAACATTGAATTCTAAGTGTTTTATGTGGACCTGCAGCATGCTGTTTGCTAGAAATTGAGAGTCTGGTAAGTGAGTCTTTCAACATTTCAGAGCAACTTCCTTTAGCCTAAAACAAAATGGCTTTTCACTTCTCACTACGACACACTATTCATTGCAAACTAAAATTTCTCTCTACCTATTTCAGACTGCCTCCAGCAGAGGAACTAACAAAGCTATTGAACTTTTGCAGTAATATGGAAGTCTGACAGTGATTTTGGCAGCCTTTTCCATGAGGTTATTTTCTGGAGTATATGCTTGTATTTTTGTCTGGAAAAGAAAGGAAAGTAGGAATCCAAACAACAATATGTAGGACAGAATGAAAGGACATGTAAGAAATAAAATGATGGGCAAAGCTGTGAGGCTTATAGGTTGATAGAAATGAGAGAAATCTTGTTAATAGAAATGAGAGAAAATGTGTTAATAATCAGTGCTCACTTCTTAGGAGCTATGAATTCTAATTCTCAATGAGTTGCTCATGTTGTCACTGAACCTGATAAAGGAATTGGAGAAAGTTTGTATAAAATGTAAAGCTGAATAGTAAATATGGGATTGAGTAATCAGAATTCTTTAATTCTTTATTAAAGCTTTGGAATTAGAAGAATATGAACTTCCTTTGTTACACTCAGTTTCTTTACATTTAATCTATAGTCACAAGCATAGTTACATGTGTGACAAGTGTCTTCTAATAAAGCAGATTATCTATCATCTATGTATCTACCTACCTTCCTACCTACCTATCTCTCTGTTTATCCATCTATTTACCCATCCATCTTAATATAATAGTTTTTGCTTAAGTTGGGAAGAAAATGTAGATAGAATCCTCTACAAGAGGATATTTTGTAGTTAGCAGTAGAGAAAATAAAGTTTCAGGTCAAGCACCGAAGCAGGAACAGTATCTTTAAGACATAGGATTTATTGGTAAATCAGATCATTCAGGGAGATTGGAATCCAGTTTTCTTTTAGGTCAGGCTATGTGAAAGAAAGAAAGCAGGGTCATCCTTCTGGCTCAGAGCTATCTTTGATGGCCTAATCTTTACTCTTTCCAGGTCCTCAGAGAGATGCAGTAAGCAAGAAAAATAAAACTGACAAAGGACCAAAGTAGTCACTGCCAGATACATCCCCAGCCAAAAAGAACTGGAGCCTCTTAAACCTTCTTGTTTCACTCATTGATGAGTCTACTGTCATCTGTGAACTTGGAAACAAATGAAACAATGTAGCAGACTAAGTGAGCCTGGGAATAACAGTGAAGCAAAATGCGTGCTATAGATCCTCAGTCTTGTATATCTGCTTCTTTAAGAATAATTCCTAAATTTGCACCTAGAGTTGGTAATGGCTTTGGGTGGAATTTTATTTGGAAATATCCAAGGGTTAATGCCATTGTTTCTACACAGAAAATTGTAAAGAGGCTTATTGAATGTAATTAAATGGTACCCCTCTTTTTAGGGTACAGAGAGGTCTGGGATGGTAGAAACAATAGAATTTTAGGCTATTAGTGCTTAAAGTAAATTTAAGAAATGAGTTCATCTCAAGTTATTTTTTTAATTTAAGAAGTGATGCTAGAAATATTATAGTGATATTTAATTTCTTATGAAGAATTTCCCCCTTCTATTTCAAAAACATTAAAATGTTAGATTAAAAGAAAAAGACAAACAATGAACACATAATGTAATGTTGAATGCAAGTCCTTCCAAGGGAAACCATCAGGTGCTATAAACAACGAGGAAGTGAGAGTAGCCCATGAGGGAAAGGATATAAGTCTTAAAGGTTGGTGTTTTAACAGGAGAGAGAGCTGTAGGCCTCATGCTCAAGGGGGACCTGGGACCGTTATTCTTGTCTAAAACTTAGACCTGTGAAACACACACACTTTGTGCTAAACTTGATAATTTAGCACAAAAACCATCAAGCTTCCCTGATATATGAGTGGGACATACTCAGCCTTTGTAAATCATAATCCATGGCCAGTGCTATGAATGGGTACTGGGCCAAAAAGCTTTAATACCAAAGTAGTGAGGCAGGATGAACAAGAAATGAATCAAAATATTATCTAGATCCAGTAAACTATATGGGATCCTGGCCAGGGAAACCTTAAAACTGTCCTATACAGAAACCTCTACAACTCAGGGCATTTGGTGAATATGTAGAAACGATTAGAGAACAGAAAATCCAATTCTAGAACTTGTATAAACACTTTGTATGAATTAACTCATTTAGTGCAACAAAGATATATTAAAATACATGAGGAATAAGATTTTAAATTTCACAAAATAATGCAGAAAGAACTGCTTAAAGTTCTAACTAGCAAGGGGGAAATAAAGCCAGCAAGTAGGACTGATATGAAGGCAGTCATAGTAAGCAAAGAAGATTTTAAAACATGGAAGGGCACCTGAATGGCTCAGTAGTTAAGCATCTGACTCTTGGTTTTGGCTTGACTTATGATCTCAGAGTAGTGGTTGGAGCCCTGCAAAAGGCTCTGCACTGGGCATGGAGCCTGCTTAGGATTCTCTCTGTCCCTCTCATGAATAAATAAACAAAATCTTAAAAAAAAAAAAAAAAAAAGATTCTCTGTCTCCATCTCCTTTTACCCACCCACCCCTGCTCACTCCTCCATTCTCTCTCTCGCGTGCTCTAAAAAAATAAAATTAAAATATGGAAGAATTTTATTATGTTTTATATGGAAGAATTTTAAATAAGTATTAGATATTAGAGATTAAACAAAATTTAAAAATTAAATTAGTACATAATTATATAATATAATAATTTATTGAAAATAAGGTTATAAAATGGAATTATGAAACTGCAAAGTTAATCAAATACGGAATTTGTGAGGAGCAAAACACTCCAAGGTTTTTTTGTGTGTGTTAGGAAAAAGGACAGAGATAAAGATTACATTTATTTAGATTTCACTGGCAAAATACAGAGTTGTTTTAGTTAGAAGAACTCATGTTAAATGCTGCTACAGACAAACACAGTGATATCAATGGCTTAAGAATGAGAATTTGTTTTTAAGGTACATAAAGTCTCCTACCTCTAGTATGCATCTAGAACATGTGCTGTAGAATGTTACTGCAGCATGGAAAGTATGCTGGCATTTATTTGTCTCATCTTTGAGGAAATTAATCACTTCTCACTGTCCATCAGCTATTGCTTTCAAATTGCTCCCATATAACCACAAGGGAGGCTGGAACTGTAGAATACAAGAGTATTTCATGAGTCATAAAGTGCATGTAAATAAACATTAACTAAAGAATAGGAATAAAATGCTCAGCATCCAAAGTTATAGAGGATAAATGAGTAAGCCCAACATGATTAAGAAAAGAGAGGCAGTGAAGTTAAGGAAAATTATGTTACAAAGAAAGTACAAAATAAGGTTGTATAACTAAATTCTAATCATGTCAGAGGAGCCAATAAATTTAAATACATTAAATTATCTCATCAATAGACAGAGGATCTTTTCAAAATACCAATCTATTTGCTTCTTGAAAGAAACATACTTAAAATATAATGGTAGATAGACTGGAATAAGAGTATAAAAACTAAATAAAATTAATGTAACATTATTAATATCAGAACATCATAATGTAAAAATAAAACAATACAGCAAGTTTGATATTTTAATGATAATAGGACAACATATTATAAATGTATTATAATCATGATCTTATACATAGTAAAATAGCATCAAGATTCGTGTGATAGAACATGAGATAACAGTAAGCCAAAATGACAAATCAAAAGTCACCAGTGAGATTATAAATATACTTCTCACAATGATATAGGTGAGAAAGAAAAACTGAGTAGGGATATAGAAAATAATATAAAGACACAGAAATCACCAATAATGCAAAACAAATTATTTGAGAACCAAACTGCTGAAAAAGACTGATAAAGAGAAAAAAGAAAGGACAGACTTACACATTAAAGTAATTAAAAAGGGGAAAACAATGCAGGATTTTCAAAGAATAAACTAAATTTAGGATAAGCTGGGGATGCCTGGTGGCTCAGTGGTTGGGTGTCTGCCTTCGGCTCAGAGTATGATCCCAGAGTCCTGGGATCGAGTCCTGGGATCAGTTCTACATTGGGCTCCCTGGGGGAGCCTGCTTCTTCCTCTGCCTATGTCTCCAGCTCTCTCTGTGTCTCTAATGAATAAATAAATGAAAAATCTTTAAAAAATTAAATAAATTTAGGATAAGCTAATATTATTTAAAGCTAAAAGGATAAGCGAAAATCTTAGCAATTTTGAAAATTTAAATGTTGTAGGCAATACCAAAAAAGTATGAAATTTGACAAAGGTATGTTGAAAACTGAAAGTAATCATTAAGGAAAATGAAATAATTTAAAAATATCCTCCATAAAAGTGGTTGATGATATGAAGTTGACATTTTTTTTTTTTTACATGTGACATCCATGACCAGTGCAGAACCCAACTTGTGGCTCCAATTCACAACTCTGAAATCAAAACCTGAGCCGAGACTAAGAATCAGCTCCTTAACTATCTGAGCAAACCAGATGCCCCTCTATACAGTTGACTTTTATCAAACAGTTATGGAAAAAAATTCTGTCTTTGCATATAAAATATAATGAATATTTCCCCTCTCACTTTTTTTTTCCTTTTTTTTTACTAACTGAATCTGGACACAAGAATTGAACAAGGATATAAACAAAGAGAATTGTGGGGTGATCTTAATCTTAAATATTAAATGCTAAGTCCCACATCAGGCTCCCCACAAGAGCCTGCTTCTCCCTCTGCCTGTGTCTCTGCCTCTCTGTCTCTCTCATGAATAAATAAATAAAAATGTTTTTAAAAAGAAAAAAAAAAAAAAAGAGGGCAGCCTAGGTGGCTGAGCAGTTTAGCGCAGCCTTCAGCCCAGGGCGTCATCCCGGGGACCCGAGATCGAGTCCCACATCGGGCTCCCTGCATGGGGCCTACTTCTCCCTCTGCCTGTGTCTCTGCCTCTCTCTCTTCTCTGTGTGTCTCTCATGAATAAATAAATAAAATATTTTTAAAAATTTAAAAAAGGAAAAAAAAAAGAGAAACATACAATGTGAAATTCTCCTTCATAAGAAATTAAGTATAAAAGGTACATAATTGGGGATCCCTGCGTGGCTCAGTGGTTTAGCACCTGCCTTCGGCCCAGGGCATGATCCTGGAGTCCCGCATCGGACTCTCTGCACGGAGTCTGCTTCTCTCTCTGTGAATAAATAAATAAAATATTTTTTAAAAAGGTACATAATCATGTCAACAGAAGCAGAGAGATTTTAAATTGAATATTAAATTAAATTAAATTGAATAGTCTATTATGCAGTAAATGCTTACCAAGTTATTAACAGATCTAACTACTACAGGATATCTATGAAAAGGAGAAAAATTTAATAGTAAAATATGAGACACATTTTCATTAATTTATTAAACAAAATTAAGAAGATTGCTTTATATTTTATATCTTCCGTTTTACTTATTAGAGCATTTGCCAAAAGTAGAGGACAAGACCTTTCTCACCTTTGTGTCCTGAGGACACAAAAGTTGATGTTTGAGGCTATCAAGTAGACTATGACTTTAAATGGTAATGAGAAAAACAGAGGTGTGAATCATGATAAGATAGCAAAGCACATAAATAAAGAAAATCAAGAGGAAAAAATAGAAAATAGAAACAAACAGGAGATCCAAATATTGGGTTAATATGTTCAGAGAAATAGAGAAAAAAGGGAGAATTTTACCAGAAAATTGAAATAAATGTATATGAAAAAAAAGAATCAAATGAAATTCTAGAAATGAAAAATAAAATAATTGAAGTAGATAAAGCATAACATAAGGGATACATATGGAATATGGTGTACAAATTTAATTGTACTTCAGTTTAGATAGAACCTGGGAGAATAGAATAGAAGTAATATTCAAAGGAAAACTACCTGAGATATTATTAAAACTGCAAAGTTTTTTAAGTCAGCCATTGAAGGAGGGAGGAATACATAAAATCTGTAAAGAAGCAATAATAAAACTAAGTTCTTACTTTTCAACAGAAAATTTGGAAACCAAAAGCCAATGGAATTGCTTCTTGAAAGTGTTGAAATAATTGTGAACATATAATTTTATAATAAGCCAAACCATCTTTCAAGAATAAAAGTGAATAGAGAAATTTTCAATACAGACAAAAATTAAAGAATTCAGAGACAAAAATATGAAACAAACAAACAAAAAACCTTGAGGATATTCAGGCAGAAGGAAATTCCATATAAAACTATGGTTATGCAAAAAAAAAAAAAAACAACTATGGTTATGCAATAAAACAAATACATACTCATACAAAAAGGGTAAATATGAAGTTAAATTAAAATTTTATGGGTTTTTAAATATGGTCTATTGAGATATATAACAACAAAGGTACTAAACTAGTTCCACATGAACTAGTAAAGAGATGTGGGGAAGTATGACATTGTCTAGGAAAATGCAACACTATGATTTTAAGGTAGTCTATAATCAATTAAATATGAATATTGTAATCTCTCTGTTAATTAAAAGTACAAAGGAAGATACTAACAGCTTCAGAAAGGAAAAACAATGATAATAACAGTAATAATTGGTTAACCAAGATCAAAACAAGGATAAAGTAAAGGAAATAGAGAACAAATTGAACAGTTAGAAAACAAATAGCAAGTTGGTGGATTTAGAGTGGTTAAAGAAGAAAATAAGTGATGCAGATTTAATTGGTGGATAAATGTAATTTAATTGTATTTCAGTTTAGGTAGAGGCTGAGGATGGGAGTGTCGTGCTGGGTTGGCTCAGTGGGTTGA
Organism: Canis aureus; assembly: GCF_053574225.1. Taxonomy (NCBI): domain Eukaryota; kingdom Metazoa; phylum Chordata; class Mammalia; order Carnivora; family Canidae; genus Canis; species Canis aureus. Next base: position 56,019,587 of record NC_135621.1, read on the forward strand.
GTGTCTGACTCTTGGTTTCTGCTCAGGTCATAATCTTGGGGTCATGAGCTCATACTCTGCATAGGACTCTATGCTTACTGTAGAATCTGCTCAAGATTCTCTCCCTCCCCCTCTCTCTTTAAAATAAATAAATAAATCTTTAAAAAAGAGATTTAGAAAAGGCTGAGGGAAATAGACTAGCAGCAGTATTTGTAATACCATTAAATGGAAATGTAACAAATATCCATGTAAAAGACAAAGTTTGATGGACACGATTAAAAGAAAATCTATACTGCCAATAAGCCACATTTTCAATATGAGGATGAAGAAAGGAATATGAAATATCATGCAAGTATTTACTGTAAAAATTTGGTAGTCTTTAAAGCAAGCATTATAAGAAATGAAAAGACTTTTAAAAAGATTTATTTGAGAGGGAGAGAGAAAGAGAGTGAGCATAGAAGAGGGAGAGGCAAATGTTCATATGACTAATAAAAACTGAAAGACCTACAGGTAGATTAACACCCACAAAAATTATTGAAGTTTTTAAGATAATGTCCCCAGTATCTGCTAGAAAAAATAGAAAAGAATAGAGATATTGATGATTTAAAAATATACTTAAGAAACTTAACCTAATTGAAATACAGGGAATAGTAAAACTGATACTCACAGAATTATTATTTTTAATGCTACATGGAACATCTATCAAAATTGATCCTTTGATGAGCCATAAATCAAGATTTAACAGATTTCCTGGATTAAAATCATACAGAATATGTTATTTGTCCGTATTGAGATTATCCTAGAAATCAGTCAGGAAATGAAAATTAGTAAATTCTCAACTGTTTAGAAATTATATAACACTCATCTGAATAATTTATGAGTCAGTGAAGAAGTAAAATGAAAATAGGAATATATTTTCACTTAATGATAATGACTACAACATATCAAAATTGTATCATGCAAGTATAATGTAATGCTTAAAAAGTAGTTTAAAACTATAAATAACTTTCAGTAGAAACAGAAAGGGCTGTACAATATTCTAATCTCCAAACAAGAAAAGGGATTAGAAATTAATCTCCAAAAAAGTAGACAGAAAGAAATAATAAGCCTAAAATGGAAATTAAATGGGAAAAAGCATATTTTCTGTAAAATTCATCATAGCTAAACATTGTTTCTTTGATAAATACACATTGCAAGACAAATCAAGAAAAAAGATAAAAATTACTGTTATCAGCAATGTAAAGTAACACAATACAAATTCCCACATGTTTAAAAGATAAGAAATATATTCTTAAGTTTATTTTTCCCAGCTTTATCAGGTATATCTGACAAATAAAATTGTACATTTTTACAATGTACAAACCTGATGGCTTACATACACATACCACAATCAAGTTAGTTAATACATCCATCCTCTCAAACAGTTACCTTATAAGTGTGTGTGTGAGGGAACACTTAAGATCTATTCTTAGCAAATTTTAAGTATACGATACAATATTAACAATAGTCAACATGTTGTACATTATTTATTAAATTCTCAAAACCTATTTATCTTACAAATAAGTTTGTTCTCTTTGACCCACATCTACCCATTTCCCTCACCTCCAGTTATTCTATAATCCTACAACTTTAATTAATTTCAAATTCCACATGTTGGTGAACTCATTCATATTTATCTTTCTTTCAGGCTTACTTCAGTTAGCATAATGCCCAAAACAAATTGTGTCTAAAAAAGGACAATTTAGATAAAATAGACAAATTCTTTGAAAAGTACAACTTAATTTATATACAAGAGGAAACAGAAAAAAAATTACTGGACCTAAACCTATTAAATATTGATCTTATACAAACTTTTCTAGAGAATATCTACAGAAAGATATCCTACTTACCAATACATTTATGAGGGCATCGTAGCATTGATTCAAACAGCTAACAAGGATATTAAAATAAACAAAATTCATCGGTAAATATCTTTGTAAATACAGGCACAAAATACTTAAACCACATAGGGAATAATATATAACAACCAAGTGAAATATATTTCACTAATGCAAGTGTAACATTAAAAGATCAATCAGTGTAATTCAAATTATTAATAGAATAAAGCAGACAAAAACAGAAGCAGAAAAAGCATTCAACAGAATTTAGCAGCACTTTATAATTAAAAACTGTCACTGAACTATTAAAAATCTTAGCAAAAAAATTAAAAGTAAGGCAAACTCATGAATCATAGCAATACCGCCAAAGGTCAATGAGTTACAAATGTGCAATTGGGAAAACAAAAAGACAATAACAATAGTTTAGATGTGGAGCAGTTTTTACACATGATCAGTGAGAATATAAGTTGGTACAATTTCTTCATATTATTTTTTTTACTTTTTCCTCTGTGTTGAGGTATAAATAACAAATTCATAAGAGATTTAAAGAAAAATCATGGTGAGTTGATCCATGCATACATTGTGAAAGGATTATCTCCACCTACTTAATGAACATATCCATTCACCTTACATATCTATCTACTAATTATTATTTATTTTGTTATTATTATTTAAGTTTTACTCCATTGGAGATTTCAATTAAATAACACAGTGCTGTGACCTACAGTCACCACGTTTAGCATTAGATCCTCAGATCTTATTCATGTCACAGCTAAAAGTTTTTGGCTTTTTTACTCTCTGATTCTATGAGTTTTACTTTAAGAAGACAGATCTTAGATTGGGGGCAAGAGGGCGGAGGAGCAGGGTCCTCAACTCACCTGGTCCCACCAACTTCCCTGGATGACTTTCAAAACATCCTGAACACCTACAGATGTTCGACCTGAGATTCAAAGAGAGAACAGCTGGAACGCTACAGAGGGAAAAGTGTTCACTTCTAACAAGGTAGGAAGGTGGGAAAAAAAAAAAAAAAAAAAAGAATCAAGTCGGGGAGGGGCCGCGAGGAGCAGGGCCAAGGCCAGGGTGAGCCCCTCAGGGCGGGAGAGCCCAGCCCCGGAGAAGCGGGGACTTTAAAAATCCGCAGGATCCTTCCCGGAGGGAAAAGCCTCAGCAGGGCAATCGGGGGGCGGAATTGCAGGAGGGGCAGGGAAGCCTCCAGATTCCCGGAGTCCCTATTAGAGGAGGGGGCGCCCCGGGAAAAGCGCACCTCAAACGGTGGGAATCTCGGTAAAGGGCTGGAGCGCAGCCCCCGGGGCACCTGGGAGATGCAGGTGGGTCAGGGGGCCCAGGGAGTGGGTTCCAGGGGCGCAGGCCCGGGATCCCAGGGCGCCAGGGGACACAGCCCAGGATCCTGAGCTCCCCCGGGACGTGTGGAGGTGGGGAGGGCGCAGGACGGCGAGGACTCTCCTGCCGCTGGGTGCCCCCGAGCTGTGCAGATCAGCACACCCGCCCCCAGAGCATCCAGGCCAGTGCGGACTGGGAGTCTGCGGTAGTTACTGGGGGAGCTGACTCCAGAGCTACAGACCTGACCGCCGCCAGCGTGGTTTTCCCTCCTTGTTCCACGTGTGCCTGGGAGGGGCAGGGCCGCCTGGGAACAGGGACCTCAGGGGTAAACAGCTCACAAGTAGCCAAGCACCTGGTAGGGGGCGGGGCATCTCCCGCAGGTGCACACACCTGAGAGTCAGCACAGCAGGCCCCGCCCCCAGAAGACCAGCTGGAAAGACAGGGGAAGCGCAAGTTCTGGACCAAGTGCACCAAGAAGCTCCAGGACCAAGGAAAAGTCAGGGGAATACAGTATTTAGAACTAGAGGGTCCCCTTTTTTCTGTTTTATAATTTTCTTTTTCCTTTTTCCATTACAACTCTTTCTTATATGAGACTAAAAATTTCCAGTATTTTTTCTTTCCCACCTTAACTACAAGATTTTACCAGTTCTTCCTTTTTAAGTTTTTTTTTTCTTTTTTGACTTTCATATTTCTAAAATTAAATGTCTTAGATATATTTTACACTTCTCCAATCCCTCCAACATACTCAATATAATTTTGGGACATATACGAGATATAGGTTTTTGATTTGTACTTTTTGTTTTCTCTGCCTGGTTTTGTTCTACAATGGCAGAAGTTAATACCTTCTAAAACATGACCAGCATGCACCCAGAACCAAGTGGAATACCGTGCTGGTTCATTCTGTGAGATTATATTCTCTTCATTCCCATTCTGCCCCCCTTTTTATCTTGTTTATGTTTTAGTGGTCAGTGTTGGGGCTTTCTGTAAGTATTGCTGGTTTATATAAATTTGGGATTGAGCATCTTCTAACATACAGAACAAAATACACTCAGAACCAAGAGGATCAACCTCTAGGACCACTCAGAATCATCTAGGGTGGAATTTACTTAGGTCATGGTTGATATTTTTGATTAGGCCACTCATACAGTCACTCTGCACTGAACAAAATGACTAGAAGGAATAATTCACCACAAAAGAAAGAATCAGAAATAGTACTCCCTGCCACAGAGTTACAGAATATGGATTACAATTTGATGTCAGAAAGCTAATTTAGAAGCACAATTATTAAGCTACTGGTGGCTCTGGAAAAAAGCATAAAGGACTCTAGAGACCACGTTAATGCAGAATTTAGATCTAATCAGGCTGAAACTAAAAATAAATTAAATGAGATGCAATCCAAACTGGAGGTCCTAACTGCTAGGGTTGATGAGGTGCAAGAAAGAGTGAGTGAGTGACATAGAAGACAAGTTGATGGTAAGGAAGTAAAAAAGAAAGAACAATTAAGAGACCATGAAGAAAGGTTAAGGGAATAAATGATACCCTGAGAAGGGAGAATCTATGTATAATCGGGGTTCCATAAGACGCTGAGAAGGAGAGAGGACCACAAAGTATATTTGAGCAAATCATAGCTGAGAACTTCCCTAATTTGGGGAGGGAAACAGGCATTCAGATCAGGAGATGAGAGGTCCCCCCAAAAATCAACAAAAACCATTCAGCACCTCAACATTTAATAGTGAAACTTGCACATTCCAAAGATAAAGAGAAAATCCTTGAAGCAACAAGAGACAAAAGATCCCTAACCTTTATGGGGAGACATATTAGATTAACAGCAGACCTCTCCAAGAGACCTGGCAGGCCAGAAAGGGCTGGCAGGATATATTCATGGTCCTAAATGAGAAGAACATGCAGCCAAGAATATCCAGCAAGGCTCTCATTCAGAATAGAAGGAGAGATAAAGAGCTTCCAAGATAGACAGAAACAGAAAGAATATGTGACCACCAAACCAGCTCTGCAAGAAATACTAAGGGGCACCCTGTGATGGAAAGGAAGCCCAAAGAAATAATCCCAAAAACAGGGACTGGAGAGGTATAGTGATATCACTAAATGCATATCTTTCAATTGTAACTCCAAATGTGAATAGACTAAGTGATCCCATCAAAAGACACAGGGTATCAGACTGGATAAAAAAGCAAGACCCATCTATTTGCTGTCTACAAGAGTCTCATTTTAAATCTAAGGATGCCTCCAGCCTAAAAATGAAAGGGTGTAGAACCATTTACCATTCAAATGGTCCTCAAAGGAAAACTGGGGTAGCAATCCGCATAGCAGATAAATTAAAGGTTATCCCAAAGAGTGTAGAAAGAGATGAAGAGGGACACTATATCATACTTAAAGGGTCTATCCAACAAGAAGACCCAACAATCATGAATATTTATGCCTCTCATGTGGGAGCTGCCAAGTATATCAGTAATTAAAAACCAAAGTAAAGAGATAGTTAGATTATAATACACTAATAGTAGGAGAGTTCAACACAGCATTTTCTGCAAATGACAGATATTCTAAGCAGACTATCACGAAAGAAACAAGGGCCTTAAATGATCCACTGGACCAAATGGATTTCACAGTTATTTACAGAACTTTCCATCTGAATGCAACTGAATACACATTCTTCTCAAGTGCACATGGAACTTTCTCCAGAATAGATCACATACAGGGTCACAAATCAGGTCTCAACTGATACCAAAAGATTGATTGTCCCCAGCATATTTTCAGACTATAACACTTTGGAACTAGAACTCAATCACAAGAAGAAATGTGGAAGAAATTCAAATACTTGGAGGTTAAAGAGCAACCTACTAAAAGATGAATGGGTCAACTACCAAGTTAGAGAAGAATTAAAAAGATTCATGGAAACTAATTAAAATAAAGATTCAACCATTCAAAATCTTTGGGATACAGCAAAAGCAGGCCTAAGAGGGAAATACATCCCAATACAAGCATCCTTCAAAAAATTAGAAAAAACTCGAATACACAAGCTAACCTTGAACCTAAAGAAATTGGAGAAAGAATAGCAAGTAAAACCTACATCAGGCAGAAGGGAGATAATGAAGATTCGAGCAGAACTCAATGAAATAGAGACTAGGAGAACTGTAGAACAGAGCAACAAAGCCAGGAGTTTGTTCTTTAAAAGAATTAATAAGATAGATAAACCATTAGCCAGTCTTATTAAAAAGAATAAAAGACTCATATTAATAAATTCATGAATGAAAGAGGAGAAATCACAACCAACACCGATGCAATACAAATTATTTTAAAAACATATTATGAGCAGCTACATGCCAACAAATTAGGCAATCTAGAAGAAATGGATGCATTTCTGGAAAACCACAAATTACCAAAACTGGAATGGGAAGAAATAGAAAATCTGAACAGTCCAATAACCAGGAAATTGAAGGAAATTGAAGCAGTCATCAAAAACCTCAGAAGACACAAAAGTCCAGGGCCAGATGGCTTCTCAGAGGAATTCTATCAAACGTTTAAAGAAGAAATAATACTTATTCTACTAGAGCTGTTCTGAAGGATAGAAATGGTTGGAATACCTCCAAACTCGTTTTATGAGACTAGCATCAATTCTAAAACTAGACAAAGACCCCACCAAAAAGGAGAATTATAGATCAATATCCCTGATGAACACAGATGCAAAAATTCTCAACAAGAGACTAGCCAGTAGGATCCAACAATACATTAAGATTATTCACCATGACCAAGTGGGATTTATCCCCGGGAGGCAAGGCTGGTTCAACACTCGTAAAGCAATCAACATGATAGATCACATCAACAAGGAAAAAAAAAAAAAAAAAAAAGAACCATATGATCCTCTCAATAGACGCAGAGAAAGCATTTGACAAAATACAGCATCCATTCCTGATCAAAACTCTTCAGAGTGTATCGATAGAGGGAACATTCCTCAGTATATTAAAAGCCATCTACAAAAAGCCCACAGCAAATATTATTCTCAATGGGGAAAAACTGAATGCCTTTCCCCTAAGATCAGGAACACGACTGGGATGTCCACTCTCATCACTGCTATTCAACATAGTACTAAAGGTCCTAGTCTCAGCAATCAGACAACAAAAGAAATAAAAGGCATTCAAATTGGCAAAGAAGAAGTCAAACTTTCCCTCTTTGCAGATGACACGATACTGTACATAGAAAACCCAAAAGACTCCACCCCAAGATTGCTAGAACTCATACAGCAATTCAGCAGTGTGGCAGGATACAAAATCAATGCATAGAAACAAGTGGCATTTCTATACACTAACAGTGACACTGAAGAAAGAGCAATTAAGGAGTCAATCCCATTTACAATTGCATCCCGAATCGTAAGATACCTAGGAATAAACCTAACCAAAGAGGTAAAGGATCTATACCCTAAAAACTGCAGAGCACTTCTGAAAGAAATTGAGAGACACAAAGAGATGGACAAATATCCCATGCTCATGGATTGGAAGAATTAATATTGTGAAAATATCTATGCTACCCAAGGCAATTTGCACATTCAGGGCAATCCCTGTCAAAATACCATGGACTTTTTTCACAGAGTTGGAACAAAAAATCTAAAGATTTGTGTGAAATCAGAAAAGACCCTGAATAGCCAGGGGAATATTGCAAAAGAAAGCCAGAGCCGGTGGCATCACAATGCCTGATTTCAAGCAGTACTACAAAGTTGTGATCATCAAGACTGTATGGTACTGGCACAAAAGCAGACACATAGATCAATGGAACAGATTAGAGAACCCAGAAATGGGCCCTCAACTCTATGATCAACTATTATTTGACAAAGCAGGAAAGACTATCCACTGGAAAAAGGACAGTCTCTTCAATAAATGGTGCTGGGAAAATTGGACATCCACATGCAGAAGATTGAAACTAGACCATTCTCTTACACCATACACAAAGATAAACTCAAAAAAAAAAAAACAAAGATAAACTCTAAATGGATGAAATAGACAAGAAACAGTCAAAATCCTGGAGGATAACACAAGCAACACCCTTTCTGAACTGGCCACAGTAACGTCTTGCAAGATACATCTATGAAGGCAAAGGAAACAAAAGCAAAAATAAACTACTAGGACCTAATCAGGAGAAAAAGCTTTTGCACAGAAAAAGAAACAGTGAAAAAAAACTAAGGGACAACCTACAGAATGGGAGAAGATATTTGTAAATGACATATCAGATAAAGGGCTAGTATCCAAGATCTATAAAGAACTTATTAAACTCAACGGCAAACAAACAATCCAATCATGAAATGGGCAAAAAATATGAACAGAAATTTCACTAAAGAAGACATAGACATGGCCAACAAGCAGATGAGAAAATGCTCTGCATCACTTGCCATCAGGGAAATACACATCAAAACCACAATGAGATAATACCTCACACCAGTGAAAATGGCAAAAATTAGCAAGACAGAAAACAACAAATGCTGAGAGGATGTGGAGAAAGGGGAACCCTCTTGCACTGTTAATAGGAATGCAAACTGGTACAGCCACTCTGGAAAACTGTGTGGAGGTTCCTCAAAGAGTGAAAAAGAGCTACCCAGTGACCCAGCAACTGCACTACTGAGTATTTACCCAAAGATACAGATGCAGTGAAACGTTGGGACACCTGCACCCCAATGTATAGCAGCAATGTCTACAATAGTCAAACTGTGGAAGGGGACTTGATGTCCTTTGGCAGATGAATGGATAAAGAAGATGTGATGGAATACTGTGTGTATACATGTGTGTGAAACACAATGGAATATTACTCCGCCATTAGAAAGGACAAATACCTACCATTTGCTTCAATATAGATGGGACTAAAGGGTATCATGCTGAGTGGAGTAAGTCAATTGGAAAAAGACAGTCATCACACGGCTTCACTCACATGGGAATATAAGAAATAGAGAAAGGGATTATAAGGGAAATGAGGGAAAATCAGTGGGAAAAATTAGAGAGGGCGACAAAACAAGAGAGGCTCCTAAGTCTGGGAAATGAACAAAGGGTATGCTCAGCTCATTTTCAATTCTTTTGGCCCATTGTATTTCATATTGTTATTTTTATTATTTTTATTTACATACATGAAAATTGATACCATCTGGTACATAGTTCTATGAATCTTTACAAATGCACACAGCAGTGAACTCAAAGCCACAATAAAGATACACAACATTTCCATCACCCCCAAAATATTCTTCCTAATGTTCTATAGTAGCATTGCTCTTCTTTAATCATGGTAATAGTCCTTTTCCTGAAGTCTAGTTTGATACTGTCATAGATACCCACTTTCTTTCTTTTATTTTTGATAAAGTTTTTTTTTTTTCTTGAGAACGAAGAGAGAAAGAGCATGAACATGGGGGAAGGGTAGAGGGATAGAGAGAGGCAGACTCCCCACTGAGCAGAGAGTCCAACTCAGACTCCATCCCAGAACCCTGAGATCATGACCTGAGCTGAATCCCAGGATCCTGAGATCATGGTCTGAACTGAGGGCTGGTGCTTAACTAACTGAGCCACACAGGAGCCCTTACCCCCACTTTCTTTTGATTAATGATTGTGTGATATGTTTTTTTTTTTTTCAGCCTTTTACTTCTAACCAACCTGTCTTTATATTTCCCTTGGGTTTCCTATAGACATTATATATTTTGATCTTGCTTTTTCTTTTTAATTTTTGTTTGCTTTGTTTTTAAGAGCAGTTTTAAGTTTACAGAATATGTTAGTGGAAGGTATTGAAATTCCATATAAACTTCCTACTCTCCACATGTGCATAGCCTCCATATCTTGCTTTTACATCTGTCCTGACAAACTCTCTATTTTTTTTTTTTAAAGATTTTATTTATTTATTCACGACAGACAGAGAGAGAGAGAGGCAGAGACACAGGCAGAGGGAGAAGCAGGCTCCACACCGGGAGCCCGATGCGGGACTCAATCCCGGGACTCCAGGACCGTGCCCCGGGCCAAAGGCAGGCACCAAACCGCTGAGCCACCCAGGGATCCCCAAACTCTCTATTTTGATTGATGAGTTTAGACTGTTTACATTTAACATGATTATTAGTATGATTGGATTAAGATCTATCTTTGTTTTGTTTTGGTCACTTCTGTTTTGTCTCTCATATATATATTCATTTTGCAGCTCATTAAAATGTAACTTATATTTTTAAATTATATTTCTTATTTGATTATTAAAATACCATAAAATTAAACACCTTTATTTTCCTATGATGTTATAGCAGAAATTATTTTTACCAACCTACAGCAATGCTTTTAGTGTTATTTAAAATAATAAATTTATTTTAAATTGTGCAGTATTATTTTCTTTTGATTTTTTATCCACTTCTACATAGAGCAGTTAACAAAGTACTTACCAACGACATGTAGCTCTTTGTTTTGCATTATTAAGAAAGAAACTATTAAAGATTGCTTAAAATGTTTGTCATTAAATATGGATTGAGTAATGCATGATTTTAAATATAACAGAAAAATGTAGAGTTTGAGCTCCTGTTTTGATACTTAGCTTTTATAGGTGGACTAAGAATCATATTAGTTTTGTAATATTTATTTAATATCTAAAGACATAGAAAATCTTACATGAAATTCTGTTAACTTTAGAGAATAGAGATTAAATCATTTTATTTCACCTCATAATATAGTTATCAGGACTTGTAATTGTGGTAGTAGTGTAGCCTTTGCCAACTTTTTACTTCTTGCTTTTTTGGGGTTAATAATACTGCCTTAACTTAACATTTATTTTTAAATATCTTTCCAAGCAATTGTTCTTTTTGGTGAAAAATAAGTTAGTTAAAATTAGAAGATATAATCCCTAAATCAGTTTAAACTGGCAAACAGAAGCTCTTATAAATCACAATATGTTGAAAGCCAGTGAAGCACTGATGGCCTCATTATGAAAATTTCTGCATTGTGGAACTTTGACTCTACCCTGCTGCTATACCTCATTTACTTGAAAATTTGTAAAATTTGATATATAGACTGAGTAGGAAGCAGGAAGGGACTCCACATATTACATATTAGTAGCACTAACATTTCTTTTTTTAAGAATGACGCCTGGGTGGCTCAGTGGTTGAGCATCTGCCTTCCACCGAGGGCATGACCTGGAAGTCCCAGGATCCAGTCCTGCATTGGGCTTCCCCCAGAGAGTCTGCTTCTCCCTCTGCCTGTGTCTCTGCTTCTCTCTCTGTGTCTCTCATGAATAAATAAATAAGAATAAATAAATATGATCATTTTTAAGATGAAATTGAATAGAATTCGAAGTTACAAAATTAAAAATTAAGTCAACAATCAACCCCATGCTTATAAGCATCTTTTCCTAGTTTTTGCACTGCCTAACCTAATCGTGATCTATAGCACTTCCCCTTCTGTCCCCAGATCTGTCTTTAGGCTGATATATAACATCTCCATGTAGTTCTTCCTTGCTTTGACTGTGACCTAAATTCCCAGCCCGGTTCCTGGATAGAATCTTAATGGTGCAGAACTGTAAATGCATACTCCCTGTGTGCACTAGGCATGTGGGAATTAAAGAACAACAGCTATAACCTCTGTGTTATAAAAAATAGTGACATGGGAATAAAGTTATATTATAATGATCTATGTACCTGAATCAAACCACCACCTACTGTTTGAAGGCCAAAAGCCTCTCTCATGCTACTTCTCAACTATTTATGGGTACACTCAGGGTATAATGTATGACTTGGGAAATAGCCTCAGTCATAACATGACGCTAGCTATTTCCTCTTTTCCATTCAAATGACTTTCAACGTGTTTGGGGTCAAGTCTACTACTGCCTGAAAGGTACATAAAAGCAACTTATCAGTTATTAAGAGCAGGCGTGATTTCATTCAAAGTTAATTTGCTATTTTATTCTTAAACCATTATAATATACCTTATTAGATTTTTAAATATTTTTAGTATTTTATAACCTTCTATGATTCCTGCATAAAACATTTCCATTTAACTTGCTTTATTAGTTTATATGAATTATTAATTAATTAATTAAAATTAAAATGTCCTTTTTCAGAAATAAGTTTTATTTAGTCAATCAATATGCACGTACTGATTTCTTAATTAGTGCTCAGCATTTTTCATGGAATTGGCATCATATTAAAGAATTCTATGAGATTTATGTCCAGGGATTGGGCAGTGTAACTGAGGGTTCAAGAAAAATACACAAGAAATTATTGATACCAAAATAAAATGTGACACAGGAAATCAAATGAAAACTACCCTTGATATACTATCATTCAGCATTCTGAAGTATGTGGCTGTCATTTCCAATGGAAAAGGTACTTTTAAAGAAATACTTTATGTATTTCATACTTTATGTATTCCAGTGTTTCCACACACTTAGTGTTGCCTTAGAACAAAAACACTCAATTGTAATACGTAGTTTTGTAATTAATTGGAGTCAGGTATGTTTTTCTTTCCCTTTGCTGACAATATTCTCTTGAGGAGAACTTAAGTTCTTGAAGGGCACAAAATATAACTTCTATTTCTTTGTCTGTTCTCTAAATATCTGGCAAAGTCCTTGATAAAGAGTTCACCAAGGATTGCTTTAATGAAAACTAATAAATAGTGCAAAGTTCCTCACTACTTGAGGAGACCCTAGCTTATGATAACCTTTGTGCTTTTACAATTCCTTTCACTTTGGAGGAAAGGCAAAAAAACTGATTTTAAAGATTTGAAAAGAGAAATTTAAAATATTCTTTTGGAAAAAACCTGGGCAAATAAAAAATGCTGCTTGTTATCCTTTCCAGCTTTTTGATTCTTTTGATTATCTCATTTACAATTCGTGACAGAAATACATCTTTTCTCACTTGCCATAGCTTTTTTTTTTCTTTGTATTCTCTCACTTTAGGCTCTTATTTATTAATTCAGTAACTGCATTATTTAGTAACTGAAAAACATGGCTGAAGATTTTATGAGGCCTCACATTTACCAACTTTTCTGCTGATTAAATGAAACACTTCAGTAATAGTTTCAATTACCCGGGGAGTTCAAACTGTTAATTAAAAGTAAATCTGGGTAAATTATGACTGAAGCCCTTTTGGTTTCTTTTCAGTATGAACTGTAGTAGTTTTTGCCATAAATATTGAGAAATAGCACTAGAACTGTAAATTTTCATTAAGTTATAAAGGGTTTTCTTGGGATCCCTGGGTGGCGCAGCGGTTTGGTCCCTGCCTTTGGCCCAGAGCGCGATCCTGGAGACCCGGGATCGAATCCCACGTCGGACTCCCGGTGCATGGAGCCTGCTTCTCCCTCTGCCTGTGTCTCTGCTTCTCTCTCTCTCTCTGTGTGTGACTATCATAAATAAAAAATAAAAAAAAAGAACTACCTATTAAAAAATAAATAAATAAATAAATAAATAAATAAATAATAAATAAATAAATAAATAAATAAATAAATAAATGGTTTTCTTAAAAGATTTCAAATAATTTATGTTTGGATATAGACCTACTCAAAGGGAAAAAAAAACAAGAAATAATTAGGAGTAATTGAAGGAATTATATAACAGGAGTTGGTTAAGAAAATACAAAGAAAAAAAAAAAAGAAAATACAAAGAGCTCAAACTTGAGTGTAGCACTTAGAATACAAGACAAAAACATCTAAGCTTTGGTTTTAATTGGGAATCATACTTATCTTTTTTAAAGTACTCCTCTCTATATAAAATCTGTTCCTTGAGAACCTATTTATCCAAATAATATTGCATTATTTTTACTGGTTAACATATTTGTTTGTAATTGTTCTCATATTGTTTCCTGCTAAGTTTTCTTGTTTCACCTGTCTTCCTACACATAATTTTCCTTTAATGTCTTTTATGAACAATTCTCTATTTCTGATGGTTTATAGATAATTAATTCATAATTCATTTCTGAATAAGTGAAATAATCTAAGAACCTTTGAAGCAGGTCTATTTACCTGCTTACAATTTTGTTGAATCATGTTTTTATTTAGAACCTTTGGAAGAATGCTAACATAGCATTATAAAAATTATTAAATGATGGAACTATAAAGAAAACACAAATTCTACTTACTTTGTCGTAGCAGTACAGTCACAAAACCAATGCATATCAAAGACCTAGCTGCATTCTTTTGAGATGTCTTCTGAGATCAGAGAACGAAAAAAAAATCCTCCATAAATATGTATCAAGTACACCTGTTTGATTTATACATTATGCAGAAACATTAAGAAAACAGAGCTGTGTGTAACTTTGCAATAAAGAATACATTCACAAAAAAAATCATTTCTGAAAGAAGTAATGTGAAGCATTTTAGTGTTTCATGGAGAATAGAGAAAAGTACAATTCTTGAAATTTTACATTTAGACTATTTAAATCATCAAGAAGTTATCCTGGCCTTATTTCTGAAACTTTTAGTTCTCTTTCTTAGTTTTTTTACTAAAACAAAATTTATTTTTCAAACAAAAGGTGTGGACAAGGGGTGCCTAGATGACTCAGTTCATTAAGTCATCTCTGTCTCTGAATCTTGGCTTAGGTCATGATCTCAGGGTCCTGAAATGAAGCCCTGCCTCTGACTCAGCTGAGAGTGGAGCCTGCTTGAGATTCTTTCTCTCTTTCCTTCTGATGCACCCCCCTCTGCTTGTATGCATTTTCTCTCTTTCAAATTAATTAATTAATTTATTGATTGATTAATTAAAAAAATTTTAAAAAGTGACCAGTAAAGAGACCATATAAAAGGGAACTGGTTAATTTTCCCAGAGTACATTGACATTTTCACTATTAATGTTCTAGAATTTTAAGGTTTTTCCTTCTTAGATGGTTGAAGAAAACATCTCCTTTAGAAAATTTAACTGTGAAACAACTATATAAACATTTTACATTTCCCCCTACTTTTATAGAGAGATCCTAGCAGACTTGTTTTCCCCAGACTACTCAGCAATAAAGTCTAAAAGGCAGATTTAGCTAAATATGGATGGATGTGAAATGCCCTACTTATTTTCTATGGACTAATTGATTGAGTTCATTTTGGAGGATGTCTTTCCTATTGACCAGAAACATGGCTCATTAGACCAGCTCACAAAGTGACCCTTTTTCTTAAAGAAAGTATTTCCAATATATTTGTTCATGTTTCATGTCACTAAGAATAGTGCTATTTAAAACTAAATACAATAATTTTGGATAATATACAGCAGGTATCATTTTAAATATAACACATGGGATTTTGATTTTAGGCACCATTTATAAGGCACTTGTCCTTGCATTATTTTAGACTTAAAGATAGCAGATTGCATGCAGAGATTTTTTTCACATGCCAATTTACTAGCCATATTTAAACTCAAACATTCCCTATTTTTACTTTTGACTGAAGTAATAATAGCTTACTAGTATTTTTCTTGAATTAAGTTCTGCATGTTAACTTTCCTACAGGACATGCACATATTAGTCTAAGCCTTCATTTTGCTCTGCAGTCAGCACAAACATCTATTTAACACACTACGCTTAATTTCCTGTTGAGTTTTGACTTTTTGTATTCTAAGGCATATTGGTTAAACAACACTCAACTTGGTTTAGGTTGAGAAATAATTGAGTCTATTTCATGGAAAATACTAAGATAGGGGAATTTTTAAAATGTTAAAAAAATATGTGTTTGATGCTATTACAGATGACCCTATTTGTTGGTGGATTACGTCCAAAAATAAAAATTAGAACTTTCAGAGAGTAACTGTATGGTTCTCATAGTATCAGAATGCTTGAAAAAGTGAGGATTAAACATGTGGTTGTTTGTGTACGTTATGCCCATAGACTAGCATTTTGTAAGGCTTGACATAAGAAGTGGTTAAATTTAAGCTCTGGATCCAGAGTATCTAGGGATAAATCTTGCCTCTAATATTACCAGTTGTGTGACATTCAGGAATTTACTCAAGAGAAATGTGCCTCAGTTCTTTCTATCCAAAATGAGAATCATTATAGAACCTCTTCCATAGGAGTGTATTAGAACAGTGCCTGTCAGATAGAGAAAGTTTACTAAACGATACTTTTAGTTTTATTATCATTGCTTCATCATGTTAGACACACTGTCACATTTACCCTAGCATTCTATTAAAGTAAAATATGAATCATTACCTCTTGGAATCCTATTTAAGTCACTCAGAATTATTTAGATATCATTTATCCAAATGAATCTGAATTTTCCCTTCTGTGATTTAAAGTTGATTATTCTTGAAAGTGTACCTTTTATTATAGTATAAAATAATGCCAATGAGATATAAAAATGGATAGGTCTAATCTATATTTTTTAATTTGGAAAGAGATAATTATTTTATATCAAAAATTATGAAGCTTGACATTTGTTTCTATATTTTTTAATTTGGAAAGAGATATTTTCTATCAAAAATGATGAAGCTTGACATTTATTTTTATTTACATTTATATTTTGCTATTTTTATTTTTATTAGTAGTATTTGCCTTTTAAAATATGGAAAGAAGTCACTATTAAAAATTATAAGCAATATTGAAGAGTAGTATATGTAATACCCATTTAAAATTTTTCTTACATTTCATATATTTTATAATGAAATATTAGCACTGTTGATGCTAATATTTGAAGACTCTGAATCTATGTGTTTTCTGCTAAATGCTAGTTAGGGATTTTGATCAAAAGTGTTGCTATGCCAAAAATAAGATTTTCAGGGCTTCATGTATAAAATATTTTCAATGGCTACTATGCTATCTTTAAGATTCCATTGCCCACATGTTGCTGCTACTTTTTTTTTTTACATTTTTATATTTCACTCTTTTGATAACAGAGATTAGTGGATTTCTGAGACTAAAATTTGAAATATTGAGAAATAAATCACTTTATTCCTTATAGGACATTTAACAGACATGGATACACATGTCTTTGTGCCCTGTGCTGTTACCCAAGATCCACAGAGCAGGTGTCACTTATTTCCCACCAAAAGGTTCATAATTAAGACCTATAACTTTGATATGCCTGAGATGTAGGTATTAAATCCTAGGGAATTTTTTTATATCTATCTTGTGGTACAGCTGATTCAGCACCAATTATTTTTTTCTGCTATTCCTATTTTTACTTCAAGACCCAAAGAAGACTTCTTTCTTCTCCTCTGATTAAAGCTCAGACTTTTTCTTTACATTTAGTAACTGTATCTTCAACTTGTTGGATAACAAGCACAGGACCTCAGCACATCTCCTTTAAGACAACAACCCCACCTTTCTCAATCTTCAGCTCCTGAAATGGCCAGAATATCCATCAGTTTAACTACATCATACCTTCTGATCTGCTTTCCTGCCTCTTTTTCTTTCCATCTGGCCTCTGTCATAATACCTTGCTTGCAGCTCCCTTTTGACAATGTACATCTTTCAAAATGCCAGAGATATGATTGCAAGAAGCTGTAAATGGTAGTCTGTCTTGCCCTTAAGCCAGTGTCTCTGTTGTCCTTTTTGGAGTGAGAAACGTTTCATCAGTTTCACACAGGTTTAGTTATAAGCAAACATGAGTTTTCCAATACTATTTCTAATATATATCAGTGTCAAAGTACTTACACAGTACAGGGCATTATTAAGCTGCATACATGAGCTTTCTCTACTCCTTTTTATTAAATTCCAAAAAAAAATTGGTGAATTCACCCCCCCCAAATTAGGAATTTTTAAAAGTTTTACATAAATAAATAATGAAACAAACATTTGCATTTGAAGCCAAATCTTCCAATGATGTCTTTTTTTAATTTTTTTTAAAATTTTTATTTATTTATGATAGTCACACAGAGAGAGAGAGAGGCGAGACACAGGCAGAAGGAGAAGCAGGCTCCATGCACCGGGAGCCCGACGTGGGATTCGATCCCAGCTCTCCAGGATCCTGCCCTGGGCCAAAGGCAGGCGCTAAACCGCTGCGCCAACCAGGGTTCCCCCAATGATGTTTTATAAATTTACAAATACTACCTTCTGAGACATCCCTGGACATAAGATTTTGTTCTAGAAATTCTTCTTGTTTTTGGAGAAGACATAACCGTTTTCTGAGATTCTAAGGTGGGCAGTATTTGGCCATTATCTCTGTTATATTTTCCTACATAAAAGATGACAAAAGAAATAAATGTCCAATTACTCATGTGATCTAAATAAAGGACTACTATTAGGAAAACTAGGTTGATTCTTTAGAAACTTTACTTACAGAGGTTGTTGGAGATGGCAAGTAATGGGATTTGAGTTTCATGAGACTATAAGAAAGGATACCAGTGTAGTTGATAAAATCCTTGAGTTGCTGTATCTAGTCTTCCATTGACAGAATCATTCTCTCTAATATTGTGAAAGTTGTCTAACACTGTGCAATGAAGCACTATGACTAAATCAATTCAGAAGCTTTTTCCAGCACAAAATTGTGTATTCATGATAGCATAAATAGCAGAGGACTACCCTAATTATAGCATTTAGTCAAAAATGGTCTGCCCTTTGGCAGGATAAATGTTGACTATTCATATGGTTTCTCTACTTATACACGTTTTAGGAATGTCTTCAATTAAAATTTTCTGTGTTGGTATTTAGGCATCTTTACTAATTATATTATTTAAAAATAATGATAATGTACTCTTCAGAACATTTCATATTTTCAATTTAATATCCTGCTTCAAAATATGGAATTTCAGATCAAATACTTCCTAGCTTTAGAAGTCATTCATCAGATACAGGGGAAGCATTGAACTAGAGGGCAGATGGAGTTGTAATTTTTTGCTTTTGATTCCTTCTTTTAGCCTCACAAGTAAGACTCTGAAGACCATGGTCTTGTTAATACCATAGAGTATGGGTCAGTTTCTGCATCATTGGTGATGGTGAGGAGTGATATATTTGACAAAAGTTAGGAAGCTTTAGAATCATTTGACAGCAATGACCCTTGAAAATAGAAGTGATTTTTCACTCATTTTTCTGGAAACAAAGGAGCAACATCTTTGCTCAAGAATTTCCATCTAAGTAGAAGGCCTTTACCCTATTTGTAACTGTCAATATTTTACTCATTCTCTGAAGCTCAATATAAATGATACTCTATCTCCCAAAACTTTTAGCTAATTGGAATTAAAATATTTCTCATAGGCTGCAGAAACAAACCAATAACAACCCACAAATAAAACCCTGAGATTTAAGACCATTAATTGTAATCCTACTAGAGTCCATCCTGTAATATATGTTTTATTTCTACTTATCTAAATTCTTATTTTATTTCCACAAGTTGTCAGTAGCTGAGGACTGAAAGCTGGAATCATATCTTGTTGAATTCCATACATTCAGAATGCGTAGAGAAGCTCAATGAGCATGTAGATACTTATTCAGTACTGGTAGAATTGGATTCAAATGATTAAGGAGATGGAAGCACTGAGGTACGTACATTCTAATTCAACATTTGTTTCCCCCGCCCCCACCTAGTTTGGTAACTTTCACTAATGGAGGTTCAAATTTGCTGGAAGATAATTTTGCTTCCTTGCCCCCCACAAAAATGTTTCTATTTTTATTTGTTTTGGTTCATCTTCAACCTATAGAACTTAGAATAAGAAAAGCTACTTGCTGTACCAAATATCTCAATTAATGGTTGAATGAGAAAAAGAAACTGTACTGATTTTACTAACAAAAAATCACTGTTCTGCTTGTTCCAAGAATTTAAAATTAAATGGTGAAGATCTGTTAGAGGAGGGTTTCAGTTGTTTCAGTGATTATTATGTTAAAGTTATCAAAATAAGCTATGGCAACCATTACCTAAGTTTGTGTTATGGATTGCACTACATTA
This sequence comes from Canis aureus, assembly GCF_053574225.1. Classification (NCBI taxonomy): domain Eukaryota; kingdom Metazoa; phylum Chordata; class Mammalia; order Carnivora; family Canidae; genus Canis; species Canis aureus. Next base: position 56,039,586 of record NC_135621.1, read on the forward strand.
AGAAAATACATATACAGAAAAAACAATTTCCAATGCAGAAAAAATAAAAAAACTACTTGGAATTTCAGAGTAAAATGAAATGGCTGTGGGTTATGTTGTAAGAGAATGAGAAGGTATTGATGCTTAGCCTTATAATAGGTAAGTATTATATTATTAGCTTGGAAGAGTGTAAGTTGTTATATCTATTTTAGGCAAAGATAAATTGCACTTGAAGATGTTCAGTAATCTATTATTAAAAGTAATTTGAACATATACAGATTTAAAACCACCACATTACAACTACCTCTATGAGAAAAACATAAGTCAAACATGGAAGGGAATTTGAAAAAAGAGAGTCATGTAAGCTGGATTGATTGAGAATGAAAAGATAACATCCATGAATAAGTATATACCTTAGATAAAGACACATTGGTGTTACTGAAGCCAGATGATATTTAGCAGTCTGTGGGTGAGTGGACACCCAACTCAATCTATCTCCATAGAGACACAGACATGTTGCACTGATTAACTGAGCAGAATGTCATATTTCTATGATTTAGATCCTCTAAAAGTATACTCTCAAGTTCAGGGATTTATGCAGCGTTTAATTCTAAATGGCCCATTCAGAAGTAAAAACAAAACAAAAAAAAAACAAAAAACAAATGAGTATATATTTAGCTGAGAAATTTAACCATGGTAACTGTGAAAAATCACCAAGAAGCAATAGCTCCTATATTGTACAGTATTTTTACTAACATTCACTATCAGGAGAGACTATAGAGCTATACCAATAAAATTAAATTGATCTAAAAAAAAATTAAATTGATCTAGGAATACAAGGCTAGGTGAAATATGTAGATATAGAGATTTAGGGTTGAATACAAATATCAGCCTTATTGATCGAGGGTTAAAATTTTCATAGAAAGGAAATTTCACAATTGTAAAAAAAATAATTTTGATATCCAAGAGGCTGTATACAGTTGTTGTATGGGAAAGATGGTTCTACAGTCTTTATCCTTCAATAAAGCTCACAAATCAAAAACCAGATACAACTCCAAAGCCATTTTTTAAACATTGTATTCTTTTAACTCTTAATTAGGCACAAAACCAGTGGTTATAACTTTGGGATTAATTTGTAAATGATGTAATAATCATCCTTTGGTAACATTGAGGCAAGTATTTGTAGAATATTATGTGCTAAAGCTTTAGTATACTCTTATGCATTTATTCTACTGAAATCCTATTTTAAAAATTGGAATATAATATCTAATGTCAGAAATTAGATTCTCAAGTATTAGATAATTTACTGAGCCACATGATGAATAATGCCACTGAACTGTATTTTTGGATTACTTCAGATTTTCAAATTTAATTTTTTAAATATAACTCTTAAATACACAATGATACTATTTTATGTCCACAAATAGAAATAACATCCACATCTATTTCAAAGAACAGAAACACACTGCTGTGTTTATTTGTTCAGCATCACATGATCATGTTTCAAGCAGAAATTTTATTTAGAACTCTCTTGACATGTTTGCTTTCCACCTTATTGTAGAGCTTCCCTTTTACATATCCATTATTTAAAACATGCTTGTCTTCCCTGAAAAAAATGTAGTAATATCTTGAGGCTTTTATTTTGTTTTGTTTTGTTTTCATCAAAATGGAATGACTGGACTTAATGCCCTACCTAAACTTGTATCATTACTCATAGCTGAGGAAATAAATTATACTATTCTACTCCTCTCTGCATGAATGCTAGCATTTTATTTCAGAAACCTGTCTCTAAATTTTTATCTCTAAATAGAACTTCTAACACCCTTCAAACCAAATGATCCTGACCACTTGCTATTTTGTATTTGTTTGCTTGTTTTACCTAAATGTCTGGCATGTAGTAGGTACAAAATGCATCTTACCTTCACTTTCATTTACTTACTTACTTACTTACTTACTTACTTACTTACTTATTATTTTAGAGAGGGAAAGGGGAGTGGAGAGGCAGAGGCAGACTGAGAAAGAGAATTTTAAGCAGGCTCCACAGCCAGCATGGAGCTCTAAGTAAGGCTGGATCTTCTAACTCTGAGATCATGACCTGAGACAGAATCAATAATTGGATGCTTAACCTACTGATCCACCCAGGCACCTCTTCTTCTTTGTATTTTATATATGTCCCAGCATGTAACTTTTTCTTTAAAGATTTTATTTATTTGAGAAAGAGGGAGAGAGCATGAGCTGGGGTAGGAGCAGAGGGAGAAGGAGAAGCAGACTCTGCATTGAGCAGGGAGCCTGATGCAGTGCTTGATTCCAGGACCCCGGGATCATGATTGGAGCCACAGGCAGATGCTTAACGGAATGAGTCACCAGGTACCCACCTTAAGCAAGATCATCCCATTCCCAAGAATGCCTGTTTTTAAGATGGAAGCTTTTTAAACTGCTGGAGGCACATGACATTTTGAGAAAATTTTCAGTGATAATTTTGATGTTCTTTAGACTTAAAACTTTTCATTGTTTTGATCATTTTCTATCCAGTAACTTAAGTAAGTGTTTGTAGTTCTGTTTTGAAGGGTTCTTGGTAGGAAAGAAAGGGAGAATTGAGGATCAAGGAGTAGAGTTTAAAGTCGGGTTGGGAGTCAAAACCAGAGAATGACCCTGCCAAAAAGGAGAATTACAGACCAATATCCCTGATGAACACTGATGCAAAACTTCTCATCAAAACACTAGCCAATTAACAGTACATTAAAAGGATTATTTACCACGACCAAGCGGGATTTATTCCTGGGCTGCAAGGGTGGTTCACATTCTGCAAACCAATCAATGTGATACACTACATTAATAAAAGTAAGGACAAAAACCATATGGTCCTCTCAATAAATGCATAAAAAGCATTTACAAAGTATAGCATTCTTTCTTGATTAAAACTCTTCACAGTGTAGGGAAAGAGGGTACATACTTCAGTATCATAAAACCCATATATGAAAAGTCCACAGTGAATATCATTCTCAATGGGGAAAAACTTCAGAGCTTTTCCTCTAAGATCGGAAACATAGCAAGGATGGCCACTCTCACCACTGTTGACCAACCTAGTACTAGAAGTCCTAGTATCAGCAATCAGACAACAAAAAGAAATAAAAGGCATCTGAATAGGCAAAGAAGTAAAACTGTTACTCTTCGCAGACATGATAGTCTATGTAGAAAGCCCAAGACTCCACGCCAAAATTCCTGGAACTCATACAGGAATTCAGCAAAGTGGCAGGATATAAAATCAATGCACAGAAGTTGGTTACATTTCTATACCCTAGAAATGAGATAGAAAAAAAGAGAAATTAGGGAATTGATCCCATTTACAATTGCACCAAAACCCACGAGATATCTAGGAATAAATCTAACCAAAGGTCAAAGTATCTGTACTCAGAAAACTATAGAATACTCATAAAAGAAATTGAGGAAGACACGAAGAAATGGGAGAACATTCCATGCTCATGGATTGAAGAACAAATATTTTTTAAATGTCTATGCTACCTAGAGGAATCTATATATTCAACGCAATCCCTATCAAAATACCATCAACATTTTTCACTGAACTGGAATATACAATCCTAAATTTGTATGGAACCAGGACAGACCCTGGATAATCAAAGGAATGCTGAAAAAGAAAACCAAAAATGGTGACATCACAATTCCGACTTCAAGCTATATTACAAAGCTATAATCATCAAGACAGTATGGTACTGGCAGAAAACAGACACATCGATTAATGGCACCCACAAATGGATCCTCAACTCTATGGTCAACTAATCTTTAACAAAACAGGAAAGAATATTCAATGGATAAAAGATGGTCTCTTCAACAAATGGTGCTGGGAAAATTGGACAGCCACATGCAGAAGAATGAAACTGGACCATTTTCTTACACCATACACAAAAATAGATTCAAAATGGATGAAAGACCTAAATGTGATACAGGAATCCATCAAAATCCTAGAGAAGAACACAGGCAACAACCTCTTTGACCTTGGCTGCAGAAACTTCTTGCTAGACATGTCTCCAAACGCAAGGAAAACAAAGGTAACAATGAACTATCAGGCTTTCATCAAGATAGAAAGCTTTTGTACAGCAAAGGAAACATTTGACAAATCAAAAGACAACCTACAGAATGGAAGAGGATATTTGCAAATGTCTTATCAGAGAAATGGCTAGTATCCAAGATCTATAAAGAATATTATATATTGTTATCAATCTTAACACCCAAATAAATAACCCCATCAAGAAATGGGCAGAAGACATGAACAGACATTTCTTCAAAGACGACATACAAATGACCAACAGACACATGAAAAGCTGCCTAATATCACTCAGCATCAGGGAAATACAAATCAAAACCACAATGAGATACTACCTTACACTAGTCAGAATGAATAAAATTGACAAGTCAAGAAATGACGGATATTGGCAAGGATGTGGAGAAAAGGGAATGCACTGTTGGTATGAATGCAAGCTGGTCTAGCCAATCTGGAAAATTGTATGGAAAAAAAAAAAAAAGAAAATTGTATGGAGGTTCCTCACAAAGTTGAAAATAGAGCTACACTTTGTTTTTTTGTTTGTTTTGTTTTGTTTTGTTCTTTTTGTTGTTGTTGTTGTTGTTGTTTTAGAGCTACAGTTTGACCCAGCAATTATCCTACTAGGTATTTATCCTAAAGTTACAGTCATCTGAAAGGGCACCTTCATCCCAGTGTTTATCACAGCAATGTCCACAATGACCAAACTATGGAAAGAGGCCAAATGTCCATCAACAGATGAATGGATATAGAAGATGTGGTATATATGTGTGTGTATATATATAGATATATATATTGCAATATTACTCAGCTATCAAAAAATTAAAATCTTACCATTTGCAATGATGGGGATGGAACTAGAGGGTATTATGCTAAGCAAAATAAGTCAATCAGAGAAAGAAAATTACATATGATTTCACTCACATGTGGAATTTAAAAAAACAAAACAGAGGAGCATAGGGGAAGGGAGGGAAAACTAAAAAATGATGACGTTAGAGGGGGAGACAAAACCACAAGAAATTCTTAATCATAGGAAACAAACTGAGTTGCTGGAGGGGATGGGGGTAGGAGGATGGGATAACTGGGTGATGGACCTTAAGGAGGGCATGTGATGTAATGAGCACTGGATGTTATATAAGATTGATGAATCATTGAACTCTACCTTTGAAACTAATAATACACTATATGTTAATTTAATTTACATTTTAAAAATAAATTAAAATTGGTTTGGGGTGAGATATGAGAGTTTCAGCATTGGGGAAGGATTGCGTTTATAGTAGGATCTAGATTTGATTCTGTTGAAAACTTGCTTGAATTAGAAGGGATATAGTATCTCCCGTGTTTCATCAGCTAGAATGTCTGTTAGTACTGAAAATAATGTTGGTCATGGCTTCAATTACATTTCTTCTTACTTAAATGTATTGTCTAATCATGTTTGAATAAACATGATTTTAGGGATCTTCAGAGGTGTATTATGGATACATTGTTTTATTGTTATTAACAATAGGTTTATTCTGATATCAGCATACCTTTTTCACCATTTTTCCCTTAGTTGATGATGGTTCTAGTCATGAGGAGAATGATTATGAGGTTTATCAGCAAAATCATTATTGACCACCTGTTATGTACCAGACGCAGTAATATGTGCTAATAACATTTATGGTAATACCCCTATGCAGCCAGCAGGGTAAGACGTAAAATAAATAGATAAATAAAATATATTGAAATGCTTGTTATGCTAAGGGGTTCTCTTTGGTTTGCTGCATTTTATGATCTATGCATCAGGGAGGACTTTCTTAAGAGGAGAGATATCTGAGCGGGGTTCTGAAAGAGGAAAAAATGATATTTAGGAGAATGCATAAGGGCAAGAGTGTCATAGGCAAAGAGACTGTCTTGGGCAAAGAAAGGGGAGAAAGATCATCATGTGTTTATGAAACTGCAAGTGATTCAATTACCTAGAATTCAGTTTCAACAGGGCATGGAAAAAAGATGATATTGAAGGAGAAAGATCTCCTTTCCTCCCTTCTTTTCTTTCTCCCTTCTCCCTTCTTTTCAATATCATTCTGTGTATTAACAAATATTCCTACCAAATACTAGTTTGAAGTCAAAGAATCAGCTTTCATCCTTATCTTTATAGGATCATAGAATCCCCTAAGATCCTTATTAATGATCCTTATTATTGCAATTGCTTTTCATTTTTGTTCCCTACGTTCTTGCTCTTTCACCTAAATGTGATTTATATACAGAAAAGTAATTGAAAACTGTCCAGTCTTTGTCAACTTAAAAAAGAGTTTGTTCTGTATTTTATGAGATATTTGCAGCTGATCAAGTTTCTTCTATTAGTAAGTTCTCAAACCACTTTCCTGTAGATGGGATTTAGCTCTGTTCTATAACAATGCACGCTGAATTTCTCATTTGCCCTTAAGCTCCTTGGCCCAGTGACACTCCACTTTAAGTTTAATCAGACAGAAAAATCACAAAAGCCCCAGTCTCAAGTGACTACTTTGACCTTTTTTTTTTTTCCTGAAATCATGAAGAGAAGAAATTTCCCTATTTTGTGCAGTCAGTATGTGATTCTCCTCATACCTGTGTACTGTGTTTGTTTCAAATCCAGGGTGACCCAGGTTAATGCCATCTTTGTCAGTGGGAAAACCAGCACTATGCTTTGCAGCCACTATAAGCAATCATTTCTAGTAGCTATCTCCCCGAGGGTATAATTTTCATCAGAGGTTTTTTGAAGAGAGGCAAAAAAAAGGTACGGGAAAGACTCAGATAGCTGCTTACCAGGGCTTGACTAAATAAGGAATTGGATTTGGCTCATTTCTTAAAGCCATGGTTCTTGAACAGCAAGTGTTCTTAAGACAAGAAGTCAAACTTGTTCTCTGACTGGGCTCTGGAAACCACGTGTGTCCTGTGCCTCTTACCATCCTACAGATTTGTGGCCAGGCTCTCTCATTAATGATATGATACCCATATAGATATATTGACTTTTTTAAATGGTTATAGGAAATCCAGGGACCTTGGGACTTATTATTATTATTAAATTTCAGCTTTATGGAAATGTAATTGATTCCTTAAATTTTAAGACATTTGAAGTGTAAATCTGTGGCACCTGGGTGGCTCATCATTTAACTACCTGCCTTCAGCTTGGGTCCTGATCCCAGGGTCCTGGGTTGGAGCCCCATGTCAGGCTCCCTGCTCAATGGGAAGTCTGCTTCTCCCTCTCCCTCTACCCCTCCTCCTGCTTGTGTTCTCTCTCTCTCAAATAAATATATATTAAAATATATGTTATATATATTTTATATATTTTTATCTCAAAAATATTTTAAAAAATAAAGTATAAATCATAGTGATTTGATGTATATACACATTGTAAAAGGACTTCCACCATCCAGTTAATTAACACGTGCATCAACTCACATATTTATCTTTTTTTCTGTCTTTTCCTTTTTGTTTTTTTGTGTGTGTGAGAATATTTAAGTTCTACTCTCAGAAAATTTCAATTACAGAACATAGTGTTGTCAACTCTAGTCACCATGTTTTACATTAGATCCTAATGTATATATACCTATACCCATTAGGTATATATACATTATATACCTAAACGTTTGTACCCGTCTACCACACTACCCCTGCCCCCCTCCACCCTGTCCATCAGCAACCACTTTTTTACTCTTGAGTTTGACATCTTTTGTTTTTTATTATACATCTAAGTGATACCACACAGTATTTGTTTTATTTCATCTGGCTTAATCCATTTATCTTAATGCCCTTAGGGTCCATCCATGTTGTCATAAATGACAGAATTTCTTTCTCATGGTTGAATAATATTACAATATATACACCTTCTGTACACATTGATGGATGTAGGTTATTTCCATATTTTGGCTATTGTGAATAATGTTGCAATGAACATGTGGGTCCAAATAACTCTCCAATATTAGTTTGAATTTCCTTTGGGTATATACCCAGAAGTGAGATTGCTAGATCAAATGGTAGTTCTACTTTTTTATTGTTTGAGGAAACTCCAATCTGTTTTCCATTTCTCCATTGTTTCCATTATATTTCCACCAACAGTGCACAAGGATTCCCTTTCTCCACATCCTTGCCAGCATTTATCTCTTACTTTAAAACAAAGCAACACAAAAACAAACAAACAAAAACCTTGTTCTAACAGTTGTGAGGTGAGAGCTCATTGTGGTTTTGGCTTGCCTTTCCCTGATAACTGGGGATGTTGAGCACCTTTTCACGTACCTTTTGGCCATTTGCATGTCGGTTTTGGAAAAATGTCTATGTAGTTCTTCTATCCATTTAAAATTGGATTGTTTGGTTATCTTCTATTGGATTGTATGAATTCTTTATATAGTTTGGATATATCAGATATATAATTTGGAAATATTTTCTCCCATTCAGTATGTTGTCTTTTCATTTTGTTGATGATTTCCCTTGCTCTACAGAAGGTTTTTAGTTACATGTAGTCCTACTTGTTGCTTTTGCTTTGTTGCCTTTGTTTTTGCTGTCTTACAAAAAAAAAACACCAAATCAAAATAAAAGCTAAACAGATATTTGCAATGCAATAAACATTAAAACTAAAATTCAGGTTTATCCACTTTAAAAAAAAAAAACAGTTAAAAAGAGATGATTGTTTATCATCACAACAGATGTAAAAAATGCTTTATAAATGTATGATTGATGAAATAGAAGATGTAAAATGAAATCAACATAAACTGGGGTATCAAGCAGATATGATTAAATTATGATTGTTACTAAGAAAATTAAAATCTAATCCATATAACTATAATCTTATGAAAGAATATTTTTTTAAACAGAAGTGAATGAACTCAAGAAATTTTTAACACCTTCCATAGGAAGAGGGTACCTCAGATAGCTAATTGGAATGAGTCATCCATTTAGGAGGTTTATATCTATCATAAAGATGTTTGCTTTGAACTATCACATTTTAAGTGATATTCCTCTGGTTTAGAGCATATCAAGCAATGTTTGAATTGTATTAAATTACCCCAGAGGATTAATATTCCTCTGGTTTAGAGCATATCAAGCAATGTTTGAATTGTATTAAATTACCCCAGAGGATTAATATTCCTCTGGTTTAGAGCATATCAAGCAATGTTTGAATTGTATTAAATTACCCCATAGAATTTCTGTATGTGGAAACAATTATAACCAGCCCCACCAGCAACCATTAACTCTCATGATGAATTAGTATTTGAAATTTACTTGTATGTTATTCATCTGTATAAATGGAAGTAAGTCTGGAAATGTCATGACACAGAAGAAAATTAAGTGTATCCACTTAAAATGTTAAAGACAAGACCCAAATGTGTCTTCAACACAAAGTAATATCAATCTATTGGCTCTCTTTAGAGGAAGCAGTTTCCTGAGATTGTGTTTCCTAGTTTCACAGCATGGCTCTTCAAATGCAAAAACAAAACAAAACAAAACAAGCAAACAAACAAAAAACCCCAAAACAAACAATGATCAGCAGAGGTGGGAGAAAGGGAAAGCAGAAAGAGAGAATTTAGAAAATGACTTATTGAACCAACTAGGTTGAGTCCACATTTAAATTTGTGAACAATGTCTCTATTTTGTCACAGGGAAAGCAAATAGAACTTAAATAATTTATTTTGCAAGCTATTATTCAAGAAGTCAGCCAGTCTGGTTATTTGGGTGAACGTGAATTCCTCCTGTCTTCTGATCTTAAGCAGATTGTGCACATGGGTTGAATAGTGTGTATGTGGTTGTGTGTGTATGTTTGTCTGTGTGTGTAAGTAAATTTTTATGGACAAACCTTTTGTCCAATGAAATATAAATGAGTAAACTTAGGAGATGTTCCCTGTTTGGGTTCCAAACAAAACAAAAAAACAAACCCATGCACATTTCCTTGTTCAAAAAGAGTTGTTTGTTTTTATAAAAATACATATATATTTTAATTGAACATTAAAATTAAAAAAGTTATCACTGATTCCAAATATTGTGTGTTCATGTGAAGGAATACAGAATTATCCAAGGGCTCATTTCTACTATAACTCTTGCCCAGAGAGCTCTCCTAACACCCATAAATACATTTTCTAAATAGTGAGCAATAATCTTAAATCGATTATTTGTTCCTCTGGGCAATCTGGTAACTCTCTTCCTCAACCATCTATAGACATAGTCAGACAAAACATCATCTCTGGAGATGGAAGTGGGAATTCATTAGAAGCGAGACAAGGAAGGTATTGGCTCTTCATATTGCCCAGTGTTATGGGACTAGGGTCAAAGTTCAAGTTAATATCAGTTTGGTTTAATGGTCTTTAGAGAGTGATAAGAGGGATGCTTCAGAGAGGCATATATTCCTGAACACACTGTTATACCTCAGTTATTCTTTTGTCAGGTCCATAAAAGATTCTGTGTTTATGATTCTCTGTGTGTACAAACATCCTCTCATGTATTCTGAAGGGGCTGAATGTCCAAATTCTGTCGCTTATTCCTCATTACAGATTGCCTTTCTTACAATGAAATTGGCTTCTCTCCAGATTACAGATGTTGTATGTGGCCACTGTGCCTCTGTCTGCTTTACACTACAGTGCTGGACAATCCAATAAGTAGTGTGCTCATGAGCCATTGTTAGCACAATGACAATAGTGATTGTGCTGGGGGAAGACATTGTGGTATATCCATTTACCATGCTTATAACTTCTTTTTTTTTTTTTTAGTTGTTATACTACATCATTAAATGAAAAAAAAAAAGACTTTATACATAAACAGAAGAAATTACATATTGTTAGGTTATTTTTGACAAACCACAGAATGTATGAATAGCTTCTGAAATGCAGCACAATGTAATAATGAAAACAAATACCTCAAGAATTGGACAAAAACTATTTTGATTTCATGGACCTATTTCGATGTACTTAATTCCTTCACTATCTTTTATTTACTTTCTTTTCTATTTTCATTAGTCAAGTTACCCAGAGTGTGAGAGGGAGATAGTGGAATCTGGAAGTCTGCCTTTCCCTATTCCTTTTCTATACAATACCTATCCTGTACAATAAGTTTCTGATTCCAGGAGACTGCCTGGGCACTGCTTGCTAGAGTACAGCTCCATAATGCATTAATGGACTCTGCATATAACTGTGATGCCTTTTCTAGAATTCTCCTCCAAAGCAAGGAGGGAGGAGGATCTCTCATTCTTGTATCTTCTTTCCTCACAGAAGTTAAGAGCCAGTTTTCTTGTTGTTGTTGTTGTTGTTGTTGTTGTTGTTGAAGACTTGAGACTTGAGCCCAGCTGGTCATAAGAGTTGTGTTCTGAGTTTGAAGTTAAGAATAGTTGGAGACTTTGCTTACTCATTTAGTCACACTTATTTAACCAAAGAGACCTGCAATTATATTTTATCCGCTAGCCAAAATAATAAATAATATCTTGATATTTGTATTTGTCATTGTTTGGTCATTTCTGTTTGTGGACAGTACCCCCTTCAATTTAAGATGCCAAAAATACAAAGGTCAAAGTAGAAAAAAATATGAAAAATTAAAACTATGCAGCATATATGTGAAGGAAAAAAAGAATAGTGTTAGGAATCATACGGAAATTGGAGAAATCGCCACTGCAAAGTATTAAAAGTTATAAAGATATTATGAGATTGTAAATGACTTTTCTCCAGTGAAACAGACAATAAATACATGTTGATTGTCTACAAAGTATGTGGAAATAGTGTGGCATGATTCATCTTTTGTGAACTCTTTCTCTTAATTGATTTTATATTCACATATTGTGAACCAGCTGGAACAGATTAACTGGCATTCTGGCAAAATTGAAGCCACTTAAAAAAATTTTTTAATTCTTTTCTGCATTTAATTTGTAAGCATACCTTGCTTCCATCCCCACCTCACTGCCTTCCAGTAGATTTTTACACAAAATGTGTTCTCTAAACCAGTAGCATTAGGGTCACCTGAGAACAAGTTAGAAGTGTTGCAACTTGGCCCCACCACATGTTAACCTCTCCCCAGGTAACAAGGGTTGCAATAGATAACAGTATAATACTGCTTCTTAATTTTTGCTATTTGCAGTTGCTACTTGGCTGGCAATAGTAATAGTATCTCTTGCTGCAAATGAAGACCAATTAAGAAAAGGTAGAGATGAAAGTAGGGAGTTTTTTTTTTTCCTTGCTAATTTTCCCATGCTTTTAGTTCTTTCTGATGACTCATAAGCTAAAGATGATGATGATGAAGAAGGAGGAGGAAGAGAAGGAGAAGGAGTAAGTAATGGTGGTGGTGGTACTTGGGGGAGAGTGTCTCTAGAAGCAAGAATGGACTGACTACGTTCTAAGTCTGATTGAGCCATGTTTATCATTAGATATTGAAGGAAACACGTTTTCTGCCTTCAAAATACTGTCTACTGGATTAAATAGGAAATGTAATGACATTTCACATAAATTGAATTACATTGATTCAATGATTGCATGTGAAAGCACCTTAAGTATCACAATAAGAACTTGGCTTTCATTTGTCAATGGAGAGCCCTGAATAATTCTGTGTAGAGAGATTTACTAATATATTTCCGTGGGTGGAAGTAAAATGACTTTGGATTAAGCATTTCTGTAAACAGGCAAATAATCTAAGAATTTATCATAACATACCAAGCATGAGATAATAAAATCAAGTTAGGATAATAAAAAAAAAAGTAAAACTAGAATATGGAAATCTTAAATGCCGTTTGAAGGTAGGCACCAGTGGGGGTAAAAGAACTCTGACTTTATTTTGGAGCATTTTGACAATGATGGTGTTGTTAAGAAATTGGAGGAGGCCAGTGAAGTCTTATGAATTTTATAAGGGAGAGAATTTGTTCGGTCTTATTAGGCATGAATATGTCAATGGTTAAGGAGGTAAAAATGCCCAGCAGGACTAGAGTTAAGATACAGTGTCAAATATAAGGGAATTTAACTATATAGAAATGATTACTTGAAATAGGTTAGGGAAATGATTTAGTAAAAGGAGGCAACAAAAGAAGAGGAAGGGGCGATAAGGAAAAAGAGTAGAAGGGAAGGAAAATAAGGAGGAGTAAAGTGAAGGAAAAAGGAAGAGAATAGAAAAAAAAGGAAAAGAAAGAGACATGAGAAGACTTGAGTAGGGATCCCTGGGTGGCGCAGCGGTTTGGCGCCTGCCTTTGGCCCAGGGCGCGATCCTGGAGACCCGGGATCGAATCCCATATCAGGCTCCCGGTGCATGGAGCCTGCTTCTCCCTCTGCCTGTGTCTCTGCCTCTCTCTCTCTGTGACTATCATAAGTAAATAAATAAAAAAAAAAAAAAAAAAAAAACCTTTAAAAAAAAAGAGAAGACTTGAGTAAAAAGGATGATGAAAAGGAGTTGATAATGGGGCACTTGGGTGGCTCAGTTGGTTAAGTGTGAGACTCTTGATTTCAGTCAGGTCATGATCTCAGGTTTGTGACATCAAGTTCTGCATCAGGCTCCATGCTCAGCTGGGAGTCTGCTTCTCTACCTCTGCCCCTTTCCCTGCTTGTGTTCTGTCTGCCTGTCTCTCTCTCTTTTTCTCTCTCTCTCATATAAGTAAATAAATAAATATTTTTAAAAAGATAATGAGAATCTGGGGGACTTAAAAAAGTTGGAAAATATTAAAAAGTCAAGAAAATAAACAGCATCTCTTAGATTCTCTTGATAATTGGAATATTATCAAAGTAAAGGGTCTAAGTAAACAGGAGGGGAGGAAAATTGTATGAAATAAAGTGATTTAAAATGTGCAGGCACCACATTCTCCAAGCAGAATAAGGAAAATAAATGCAGAGAAATACCCCAGGATTGTGGAATTTAAACATTTTCATCAGTGCTGATTTGAAGAATAATAAGGGAAGAGAAAGACTGGTTGTGATGAGAGAATCAACTGTGATTATTTAGAAGAGGCAAGAAAAAGTGAACCTAGGCTGGAAAAATAGAATAAGAAAAGAAAGTGGGAAAGCACTTACCACATGATGTGTGTGGATCACTGTGCTAGACAAGTACAGCAGAAAGACAAAGACCTATACAACAAAATCCTTGTCTTTAGAAATGTAACATTATGGCAACACCAAATTTCTACATCGCAGAACAAGTATATATATGATTAATAGCAAGATGCTTCAACTACTTTCATTCCTCCTTCTTCTTCCCATAACTACTGTGTAAATATAAATTCCATATTTATTGCGTGTATTATTACAACAGACTCATACTGCCTTAAGCCTCATGCGCTTTCTTCTGTTCTCTAATAGTGATTCACAATTATGAGGCCTTTTGCATGGTATCTTTTCCCCTATCAAATTAAAAAAAAATGGGACAAGGGAGCTAGATGTCTATGGCGCTGGAGCAATCTTGTACAACTAAATGTTTTGTATGCCTTATTTTTTTTTTGTTTTTTATTTTGTTTTGTTTTTCCCAGTTGTCCAGGCAGGCTTAACCCATTACAAACATGTACCAGTATGAATATAAAACATAATAATCTGGAAAATCTGTTACCATAAGTTATATGAGAAGCTCCATGGTTTAGAGAATGCTATTTTGAAAAAGCTAACATAGAATAGGATATGCTGTGTTAAAATTTAATGAACTATATATTTATTTCCTTCAGTGTATCATAGTATCTTCAACCATAAGTTTAATTATAAAGAATTTTAGTGCAGAAGTGCAATTAGCATAAGCATAAGAAGTGCAACTAAACTGATTGCAAATAGGTAGCAGCAGTAGTTTTGAAACTCCTTTTGACTGATGGTTTAAAATGTTATAAATCAATAGAGATACATGAAAAATAAAGTATCTCATGAATTTCATTTATAAAGCTTATTTTAAAAATATTTTTGCAAAAAATAAAAAAGATAAAAAATAAAAATATTTTTGCACTTATAATTTTAGAGATTGCAATGAAATAAGTAATATAATTTGTAAAAATTTAACATGGAAGAGTTTGATTTGGTATAACCTCATTTGTTTTCTTTACCTGATACTGTCCCCAAAGGTCTTACATACCTCTTTTATGCTTTCTTGTATTACTGTCTTTTCCCCTCTTGTTTGTTCTCTATTCTTTATTGCTTAGAGAAAGATGTTGTCTCCAAGGTCTTTTTATGTGTTAGAGACTTAATGTATTCAGTGACATGCAATAGACTTTTAAGATGGGTTTTGTGCTTTGTGATGCTTCATCATCATCCCATCATGTCATAAACATAGGAAATTATTTTGATATCATGCTTATTTATAACAGAATACTATCTCATTTGGTAATGTATCATACTTATTTTCTTCATTCTGTATTTAATTTATTTTGGCATGATAGTCCTACTTCAATAGTGTTACTCTATGTCTATCTCCATCTCTAATTACTGGTTTATTTTTTACTTTATTTTCTAACATATCATTCTTTTTTCATGTTCATATTTATTGAGCACATACTATGTACTAGGAAATATTTGATATAATAATAATATAATACTAAAAGAAACAAAACAAAAACAAATCTCTCCCCTTATGGGGCTTGTAGTCTAGCAGGGAAGAGAGAGAATAAACAAATTAATGGGTTAAAATATTTGTTAAGTGGTGAGCATTGATGTGGAGGAAAACGAGCTAGGAGGAAAGGAAGCAGGAAAATGAAAGGAATTTGCAAATTTTACATAAGGTGGTTAAGAAAGGCTTTGCTGATATAATGATAGTTGAGCTTAATTATGAAGTGAGATTGGGATTTTATGGATATTAGGCCCAGGGAATAGGAAGTCCAAAGGCCCTGAGGCAGGAATTTGCTTGGCATCTTAAAAACAAAGCAAAACAAAACAAAAAACTGCAGGGAGACAAGAGAACTACTGGAGCAAAGTAAGAAGGAAAGGAAGTTAAAGAATTGCTAGACACAAAGGATGAAGATTCTAAGAACTTGAAGTTAATGATCTGTATGAGATGGAAAGCCAGAAAAAGATTTTGGTCAGGGTGACATCATCTGACCTATATTTTTATTTTTTTATTTTTTTTAATTTTTATTTATTTATGATAGTCACAGAGAGAGAGAGAGAGGCAGAGACACAGGCAGAGGGAGAAGCAGGCTCCATGCACCGGGAGCCTGATGTGGGATTCGATCCTGGGTCTCCAGGATCGCGCCCTGGGCCAAAGGCAAGCGCCAAACCGCTGCGCCACCCAGGGATCCCCCCTATATTTTTAAAGAATCACTCTGGCTTTTCTAGAAAATGGTCTTGGGGCTAGGTCATAAGTGGGAAGACCAGTAATGTGGCTATACCTATGTATACTGGAAGAATAGCAATAATAACACAATTAAGAATGTTCTCCTAAGATACAGCTCTACAAATGATTTCTAACTGAAAGTCTAAATGACTTCTGTGTTTTGAATTTAAAGCACTATTTATCTAGAAAGTACTACTTTGAAGTAAAATACCTATTGTTTCAACAAACATTTATTGGAAATTTAAATGTGCCAGATATTGTGCTGGACGCTAGAGATAAAAAATGTAAGTAAAAAATTCACACTCTCTACTTCCTTGGATGTTGTGGTCTAACAGATGAATTTCTTTAGAGCTTCTGTTCATTCTTTTTCATATCTGTTCTTTTCTTGCTATCCTAGATTTCATATCCCCTTGAAAATGGATTATGTATCCAATTATGTATCGATTTTTTTCATTCATTCACTCATTCATTCATTCACATAGTAATCAGGAGCCTGTGTTCCATGTTCTGAACTATTTGTATCTCTCAGATAAGTTGGATGTTACTGGCACTAGGTGAATATTCAACAGTCCTGCAAAGTTCAACTGAGTATTGGGGCAATAGAAACCACAGAGGATGACTAAAGGGTTAAGAGACTTTATCATAAGATGCAGTCAGGGAACATGCAAATTATGCCTCCTGTGTTGGAGTTGCTGAACCTAATGGCTTTTGCTGATCATTTGCAAGCCTTTCTATTCTCGGTGTACTTTAGTGACCTCCACTGTCAAGGCAGGACAGTAATACTTGCTGACCTTTCAGGGATGGAAGAAAGAGCAAAAGAAACATGCAAATGATTGCATACAAATGATCAGAGTGAGATTGGCCCAATATAAATGCTAACTAGAAAAGGATGCAATTCACTTCACACTATAATTTCAATGTGCAAGGATATATCAGATCATCGATTACTTCTCTCATTCATGAAAAATAAATGGAAAGTAATTCAGCATTCATATCTATAACTAAATGTTTGTTCAAAGCTCTTGTTACAGAAGTCTTCTTTAGGAGACAAATGTTTATTTTTTAAAATATGGTTGTGAAGCAAATGGGAAGAGTGTATTACTGTCTTAAAATTTTCTAGGAATAGGATAGATAGGTGGATTTACTTAACATTTGAAGCAATCTCTTTTCCCCTGGTCATTCAAAAAGAAGGAAAAAATCACCATTAATGAAAGTCTTTATTTTTTTGTGAAGATTTATTTATTTCATTTGAGCACATACGTGCATGCATGACGAATTGGGACAGTGAGAGAGAATCTTCAAGCAGACTCCCCACTGAGCACAGAGCTGGATGTGGAGCTCAGCTCACAACCCATAAGTTCATGATCTAAACTGAAACTAAGAGACAGATGCTTAACTGACTGAGCCAGCCAGACACCCCAAAGAATGAAAGTTCTTAAATTTTTGTTTGTTATATCTAGCTGGACAGATTGTAATGAATTATAAAAATTTACTCAATTAAATTATGACTCTCAAATAAAACTTTAAGCTGTATTTTCTTTTTACCTCAAATTTTGTCCTTAATATAAATGAGTTAATAGTTCTGTTGATTTATGTAAAATGTTCCCATTTCTTTGCATGTTCTTTTTTTATGTATTGTTATGGATGATATCATTGATTTAGACTCTTTGTTCCTACATCATCTTTAAGTAAAGTGGACCAGACCACACGGATACTGAGGGGATAAGACACAGGGCATAGATATGGAAAAATGTATTGCTATTTAGTAATGCTGATTTTGTTTGATACCAGATGGATTAGAAGATATTATCATTGTATTGATTCCCTCCTGTCTGCCTGTCTCTGTTACACACATACACACACACGTACACACACACACACACCAAACATCTTAAGATCTTAGTTTTGCAATCATTTAAAGATAAATTGCAAAATGTATGATACTTTATTCCTGAGTTTCTTTTGGTATCCTCTAGGAACAAAGCCATTCTCCTGCATAGTTACAGATTATTATACCCAAGAAATGTAACACTGGTACAATCATTTTTATCTAATGCACAGTCCAAATTAAATTTCTCCAATTATACCAGTGGTGTTTTTTATAACTTTTTTGGAGGGAGTGCAGCACCTACCAAAACTTAATGTAGGCTCATGCATTGTATTTAGTTGTCATACCTCCTTAGTTCCTTTTAATTGGAAAAGTTTCCCTATCTTTTTTTTTTCCTTCCATGGCAATGCTGTACCTGAAGAGTCAAATTCAGCTATTTTTTTTTTTTTTTTTTAGAATGTCACAAACCATAGATTGATATAATTGGTTCCTTACTATTAGATTCATGTGAAACAAATTTGGTCCAAAGCAGGTGATAATTTTAAATGTCGCATAAAGAAACACATAATGTCAGTTGGGGTTCGTTTTTTTCCTATTGTTGATCCCTTGAGTTGGCATCTGCTAGAATGTTCCACTATAAAGTAACATTTACAGTTTTATAATTATTAAGCAGACTGTGAAAAGTAATTTGATACCATTTGAAAATCCTGTTCCATACCTAAATTTACCTCCTTGCTTAAACAACCTCCAATGGTTATCCTTATCTAAATCTGTAATTACATTGGTTATAGAAAAATGATGTTTTTTTATGATTCTATCAGTGATGAGTCTTGATCTCTGGCCTTGGTTCTTGAGTTAGCCCAAGAAAGAATTCAGAGCCAAATTCTTAATCGCTCATATGTAGAATTTTAGAAATAAAATAGATGAACATAGGGAAAAAAGAGATAGCCAAACCATAAAACAGACTTTTAACTAAACAGAACAAACAGGACTAGTGGGTAGGAGGATGGGTTATGTGGGTGATGGATATTGAGGAGGGTACTTGTGATGGACACTGGATGTTGTATATAACTGATGAATCACTAAATCATATACCTGAAACTAATATTGAATTTACTAAATGGAATTTAAAAAATAGCTTGGAAGAAAATGGAATAAATATATTATAATGATGCTATAAGTTACTGTAGGGTGATGATTATAGGGAAGAACACATATGTATTCTTTGGGGTCTATCCTAGTTGTCTAAAACTTGGCCTCAGCCCTTTTATCAGTTAGAAAGCACTTGTTTCCTGCTCATATCTAGGTAACTGCCTACTTTGTCAAATCTTTCTGATTCTTATACTTATTAGTTGGCATTATCTGGTCGTGAAGAACACCTCTTACTCCTTTGAACATCACTCACATTTTTTATTTATTATTATTATTATTATTATTATTAGCAATATGTTATAATCCATTATAATCTTAAAAATATTGAATTATAACATATATACACAAAAGTGCACAGAACATGAAGACATATCCAGATAAATTTAACAAAGGTAGCACATCTATATAACTACCCATAAGTATACTTAAATAAAGAACACTATCAGAACCACAGAAGACCCTCACATCCTCTGCTTATCAATATTCTCCCACAGGGTAACCATTCTCCTCACTTTGAACATCATACATTTGCTTTCACCACTTTTTAAAAATTTAAATGTAATTATGCAAAATGTATTCTTATGTCTGGCTTTGATCATTCAACATCATATTTGTGAGACTTCGTAATGTAGCATGAAGTAGGTAACTCATTTTTATTGCTGTAATATATCTATTATATGAATTTAAAACAATCTATCCAATATGTTATTTTTTAAGGTTTTATTTATATATTCATGAAAGATACAGAGAGAGAGGCAGAGACACATACAGAGGGAGAAGCAGGATCCCCACGGGGATCTCAATGCAGGCTGGATCCCAGGATCCGGGGATCATGACCTCAGCCAAAGGCAGACACTCAAGCACTGAGCCACCTAGGTATCCTATCCATTATGTTATTGATGGAGAGTGAATTATTTCCACTTGAATATTATAAATAGTGTTGTTAAGAACATTTTATTAAACCCCTTTTTATAAAAGACGTAAATGCATTTCTTTGGGTAAATACCTATGAAAGAAAATGATAGATCGTATGTTATACTCGTGTGCTGCTTTAGTGGATACTCAACATCTTTCAGACTGTTTCCAACAAAATTTGAGAGTATTCACTGGTGTATCTTGTCACCAAGAGTTGTATTTTCTTTTTGTCCCCTAATCCCGAGTTTCTCTGTTGGATGCTTTTTTTTTTTTTTTTTTTTTTTTTTTTGCTTTTAGTTTACATTTATATCTCATATTTTAGTTCAAATTTAAACCTCATTCTGTTGATTAATTTGAGTACTCTTGACATCTTAAAATAGTGTATCTTTTGATTCTTGAACAGATGTATTTCACTTTCTAGGTTTTTAATTTCTCATTGCAATGTTTTATAGTTTTTCATCTTTTTTCCATCTTTTTACAGTTTTATCCATAGTTTATATTTAAGGACACTACTGTGGGTTGTATTTTTTATTTTAATTTTGAAATTTTTGTTGTTTGTATATGAAGTAGAGTTGTTTTTTGTGTTAATGTTATACTACATAGCTAAACCCACTTTTTAGTTTTAGTAGTTTTTTTTTTTTTTTGGTATATTTTATAGGATTTTCTATATAAACAATCATGACAGAATAAAAATAGTTTTAGGGATCCCTGGATGGCGCAGCGGTTTGGCGCCTGCCTTTGGCCCAGGGCGCGATCCTGGAGACCCGGAATCGAATCCCACGTCCGGCTCCTGGTGCATGGAGCCTGCTTCTCCCTCTGCCTGTGTCTCTGCCTATCTCTCTCTCTCTCTCTCTCTCTCTGTGACTATCATAAATAAATAAAAATTAAAAAAAAATAAAGATAGTTTTATTTCCAATCCTGAGGTTTTTTTTTTTTTTGTCTTTTTTCCCTGCCTTATTACACTACTTAGAACTACAGTGTTTGTTTGTTTGTTTGTTTTTTAAGATTTTATTTATTTATTCATGAGAGACTCAGAGAGATTGAGGCAGAGATACAGACAGAGGGAGAAGCAGGCTCCATGCAGGGAGCCTGACGTGGGACTCGATCCCGGGACTTCAGGATCATGCCCTGGGCCGAAGGCAGGCGCCAAACTGCCAAGCCACCCTGGGATCCCTAGAACTACAGTGTTATATGAAAGTTATGGCCACAGGTGTCCTAACTGTCCCTGAGCTTAGGGAAAAAGTATTTAATCATTCACCAGTAAGTAAGCTCTAAGTTTTTTAGATGCCCTTTATGATTTTTGAAAATACTCCTCTATTTCTAATTTGTTGAAAGTTTTAACAGGAGTGACTATTACATTTGTTGTTACATTTTGTGCATCTATTGATAGGATCTCACAATTTTTTATTCTATTAATATCATAAATTATACTGATTTTTCATTTTATCCCATCCTTTATTCTTGAGACAAAATTCCACTTCTTTTTGATGTACTAGTTATAATACTAATACAATATATTTTCTGTTTTGTCTTTTTTTGTAATGTCTTTGCCCAAGTTTGTTTTGTTTTGTTTTTAAGATTTTATTTATTTATTCATGAGAGACCCAGAGAGATTGAGGCAGAGACACAGGCAGAGGGAGAAGCTCCATGCAGGAAGCCTGATGTGGGACTCAATCCTGGGTCTCCAGGATCAGGCCCTGGGCCTAAGGCAGGCGCTAAACTGCTGAGCCACCCAGGGATCCCTGCCCAAGCTTTAATATTATAGTAATGCTAGCCTTACAATCTTATCTTTTTTATAATCTGCTTCTTATTCCTTTGTAATGAGTTTTAAATTTTACATATTAATCATTTATCAATTGTCCATTTGACTTTTATAGATTAGATTTATTTGTTGCCTTATGGTCATTCTACTTTGTCCATTAAAAAATAATTTCTGGTACATATTAATGACAGTTGTTTTACATACTTGCCATCTAACTCCAAAGTCTAAATTGCGTATAGATCAGTTTCTCTTTTCTTTTTTAATTATCATTCTTGTGAATGTATTATTGTATTTTTGGTGGACCTTTCAAATGTTTGACTAAGTAGTGGATACTGTGCATATATATTTTACAGGCTCCTGGTGATCTTATAACCCTTGTGAAGTGCTTCATTTCCTGTATTTGATATATAGAACAGTGTCTGATCACATTACTTTAATCCAGGTTGGGGCTAGTTTGAAGTTGACCACCATCTTGCTAGACCATCTCTATTTTACCCTCTTCTCCCTTGGGTTTTCTACTAAGAACCCAGTAATCATTTGTATCTTTTTGGCAGATCTCAACTGCAATATTTTACTCAGAACATTGTGCTTAAAACACTATGTCTTAGTTGTCTCTCACATATGTTTTTCCTCTCCTATCCTGCACTAACTTAAAATTCGGCTATTCTCCTGAAGGAAACTTCAGCTAAATTATTGACAATATCCAAGTCTATGACAAACGTTCTTTTGGTTTCTTTGTTCTCTAGCTATATATGTCATTGTTGTTAAGTAAGAATTCTCAGATGATTGTTTCTCACCATAACCAGCAAATATCCCCAAGGTAAAAGTGACTGCAGAAGTAATCTCATTTTCTGAAGCCCTTTAGTCTTTGTAGTCTTACTTTTTTATATCTTGTTGCTTCATCAGCTCTCTAAAAGTTTTATTTCCCCTCTATGGATTTTTTTTTTGTTTAGTTTTTTTCTGTAGAAGTACTGATATGCCTCAAGGTACTTAGTGGTACCTAAAAGCAGAATTCTCTTGTGTCCTTGTGAAAAGTGCCTGTAAATATTTGAACATTTTTCAATTTTCTGGAACAGTAGTAAGTACAAAGTTTCAAATTCTATCTTCCTTGGCTCAAACATGGCATCATCAGCTTCTCCAAGGCACCTGATTTAGATAATGCTCAAAGAGTAAGTAAGGTAGTGCTGGTGTAAGGAAATAGTAAGTCATTTGTTTAATTTTGTCCAAATTGATTTTAATGTGCTTTGACTGAGAAAACAAGATAGATATATCCAAAAAGTCAAGAAATTTATGAATATTGAACAGATACAAGTATTAAACATAAATACTTGAGAGTTTTAGAACCCATGTAGATAGAATAGTCCTGGAAAGTATGTACAGAATGAGCAGAGTGAAGGTAGAAATTGGAACCTGTAGAACACTAATAATAGGCCACCTCAATGAAAGTCAATATGACTCTTCTTTCTTCTTGTGAAGATAAGTTTAATACTTAATACATCATTAACACCTCATTTAATTATTAAATTCATGTTGTTATTAAATGAAAGTGCTAGTGATTTGCTATAGTCTTTGTGTATTGCTTGTCCATATTTCAGGGAGGCATTTTGTATTAGAAATATAAGTAAACTTCATGCTCAGTACATTAAATAAAACTTGCTAGCTCATAAGTAAATATGAATATTTTAAAGTGTCTAAAAATTTCTCATTGGTAAGAACTGAGTGACAATATAAGCATGGATATGTCTTTCAGTGACAAATGAAATTTGTGGAGATTGAAATGCTTTCTGTAAAAGTTGTATTTAGACATATCATATTAACATTTCTAGCACTTGCCTGTTGCCGATTGCCCATCTCTGATTCTGCTTGTAAAATTATGACAAACATACTTCAGTCTCATTTTAATTAAAAAAAAATAAACAATATGAAGAATGGATCCATTTCCACTATTAAAATTCTTTAACTTTCGGATTATCTTCACAACTGCATCATATAAAATATTAGTTTAGAAAAGTTATACAATAAATCAAATATGTAACTGGGTATCAAAGACTTTTGATTTGGCTGTAGATTCCTAGTGCTACTTTGGCTAGTTTTTTTTTTTTTTTTCCATCTGTAATATTAAGATTTTCTCGTATTTCCTTTCCACATTTAAAATAAGTTTTCTACAGTATAACTTAAGTCTGTTAACCTTTTAGTTAATGGATAAAATCTCTAGGATGTTACATAGATTGATATATTTAAATAACTTGTCTTAAGTAATTTTCCTAAGCAATGACATTAGTGTCAAATTCTCATTTTTGTGTATAAAATTATCCTTACACAATTCTGTTTCTTATTATAGGTTATTTGTAAAAATAAGCATCTCTTATGGACATTAGTCATAAATAAATGATTTCTGGTTTGGGAAAAAGTTTTGATTTACTCAATGAGGATGGTTCAAAAATTAGTGCAAAATCACTTCGATAATTACATAAATTTTAATTTTAACTTAAAGAAGGCATCCTATATTTCAATTTATGACACCAAGTATTAAGCCCATCTAGCTTACCATGAAGTTACTGTGTCATATAACAATGATAGTATTATATCATATAATCATAATTCACCTTTTTCATTAACATTTATGTCAAAAACTATGCCAAACATATAAAGCAGTCAGTTTAAACAAATGAAACTTGGAACTCCTCTTCTTCTCTTCTCTTCTTTCTCTTCTCTTCTCTTCTCTTCTCTTCTCTTCTCTTCTCTTCTCTTCTCTTCTCTCTCTTCTCTTCTCTTCTTTCTCTTCTCCTTTCTCTTCTCTTTTCCTCTTCCCTCTCCTCTCTTCCCTTCCCCTTCTCTCCCAATTATCTCTCTCTCTCTCTCTCTTTCACCACTTTTGAAGAAAACTAAGACTATTCCAAATCATCTATCCAGAACAAGGCAGTGCTTTGACTGACTGTAATGCACTGCTTATGGGAAAATAAATCATTCAAACATTCTTACTAAAGAGGTTAAAACATGAACAGAAGTTACAAAATCAGAAAGTGAAAAGAAGGGAATTCCCACAAAGATTCCTCTTTGGACTAAATTTTCAAATGTCAGAGCCAAATGATCTACACAGAAGTAATTGCTAGTATAATATAGTTAACTGCCCTGTAAAGTTATTTTATTTTCCCCTTCCACTACTGTAGTGTTTAGAAGGAAGTTACTAAGTACAGCCCACACACATCTCTGGAGTGGGAGTTATAGTCTCCCTCCTTGAAGGCAGAATATTTACATAAACTATTTGGGATTTCATGTGGGAAGCTTCTGTCTTCTTTACCATTTATTAGTTTATTCAGTTATTTATTTATATCAGTATTGACTCGTGGATATTTATTTTATATTTTGAGTTTTAAACCAATAAGAATTTATATCATTGCTTAAATTGTTCCAGCTTTTGTCATTGGGAGCTCTCTTACTGATTTTTGTGCTCCAGTGACATACTTTATTATTTTTTTTCATTTGAGTACATTCTTACTTTCTGACATTACAAAATACTCTATGTTAACATTGTATATTTCCTGGCCTAGAACCAGACAGTTGTCCAAGGAACGTTAGCATTTTGTATTAGAGAATATTATCAGAAACCAAGAAATAGGGGCAGCTCAGGTGGCTAGTGCTTTAGTGCTGTCTTCAGCCCAGGGTGTGATCCTGGAGACCCGGGATCAAGTCCCATGTCAGGCTCCCTGCATGGAGCCTGCTTCTCCCTCTGCCTGTGTCTCTGCCTCTCTCTCTCTCTCTCTCTCTGTGTCTCTCATGAATAAATAAATAAATAAAATCATAAAAAAAAGAAACCAAAAAATGGGTTTTAGGTATATCCATAGCTATTGTATTATTGTTCCTTTTGGCCCTTTCAGTTGACAAAGCAGAGAAATACATGTATGCATAATAACCCACACACATACGTTTGTCACAATAATATATAATATATATTATATATCTATATTATATATAAATATACACACAAATATGTGTCATATATATCTATATGTTACCATTCTTCATGTAACAATTGCATATATAACAAAATAAACAAATTTATAATGATGTCTCCAAAGTTACTTGTGGTTATCTATTTTTGCAAGATCATTCTAGCCTCTGCCTCGCTTACCTGTCATCTCCAGATCCAGTAAGGAGAAACCTGGGTTGGAACATCAACCATGCATTCACTTAATTGTTAAATTCCAAGTGCATCTATAGTAGTATCAGAATCATTAACCTTTACCCAAGTATTACAAAAAAAAAAAAAACTTTATTAACTTGAGTACAGTGCTATGTAGTTTCTTTTGTGTTTTCCTCTTATGGATTTCATTTATTTCCAAAGTTATTTAGATTAACACCTTTTCCATTTTCCCCCATAGATTTTCTTTTCATGGTTTTCCTTTTTACCTGGAATCCATCAACTCTTTCAATTATTTTTTTTTAAATTTGTATACATGGGACGCCTGGGTGGCTCAGCAATTGAGCGTCTGCCCTCCGCCCAGGGAATTATCCTAGAGTCCTGGGATCGAGTCCCACATTGGGCTCCCTGCATGGAGCCTGCTTCTCCCTCTGCCTGTGTCTCTGCCTCTCT
This sequence comes from Canis aureus, assembly GCF_053574225.1. Lineage (NCBI taxonomy): Eukaryota > Metazoa > Chordata > Mammalia > Carnivora > Canidae > Canis > Canis aureus. The sequence continues at coordinate 56,066,083 of NC_135621.1, forward strand.
CTCTCTTTCTTTGTGTTTCTCATGAATAAATAAATAAAATCTTTTAAAAAAAATTGAATACATGAAGGTCCAACTAATAACTTTTTGAAGGGAGCATTCTTTTGAAAAACATATTAATTACCCTTAGGTCAATATAATATGTATAGAAATCGTAATTTTAGGATCCAACTGTGTTTGACATAAAGCCCACATCTACAATAGCTGTATGTTCAAAATAATGCAATATTTAAACATTTTAAAAATTAATCATTAAAATGATATCAGGACTTTTATTTCTTTTGTTTTTAAATAGTTTCTCAACATCATTTTCAGCCTATTACCCTAATGTATATCCCTTACTTCCCTGAGCAGGCCGAAGTTTTTCTGAAATAAAGCATAGAGTTGTTTGATTAAATTATATGGAAACGTAAAAAAAAAAAAAAAAATTATATGGAAACGTAAATTGAAGAAGAAACAGCTATGAGTGGAAAATAAAAAAAGTAACATAAAATGGAGTGAAAACATATAAAAATGAAAAATAAAGAGAAATTTGTGATCACTTGGTTCCAGTGGCTGTGGTAGAAAGAGAACTGCTAACCAGTGCTTTTTACCAAGTATCCCTCCTCGCACTATCTGACAGCATTCCAACAGAAATGAGATGAAGGAAGATGGTGGCTTAAGTGAAATAAATAAGGTTCCTATCAAATATAAACCAGTTTTACAAAAAGGATAAGTAATAATAATAATAATAATAATAATAATAAATTTAAAAACCCTGTTAAAATAAAATAAATCTTTCTCTCCTCAATGTTTTCTATTAATCTGAGAAAAAGAAAATGAAGGGTCTGTATGAAGCTAAAAATTTCCTTTCTTCTCATTTAAAAGTCTTTGTTTTATTTGTGTGCTACGAAAATAATTGTCACAGAACCAGTAAAACTCTAGCCTTCTTTTTTTTTAATGTGATGTAAATAAATATATTCAGAAATCAAAAAAGTTGATTTCTGATTTATTTGATGTAGCTTTGAGCCCTTCATTGAGCCAGGGAATAATTGATTGCGGAAGCCTTGTAGCAGTGGTTAAAAATTGATAAATGCTAAAACAGGAACGATGGTTTATAGCTTCTTAAGAGTTGTGGAACCTCTATATTTCTCTCTCATCTCCAGCTCTAGATCATGAAGTAAAATTTAAAAGGCTTTTTGTCTTTTTCTTCATAAATTATATCCAGCTACTGAGGAACCCTGTATTGAAGGGGACCATGGGAACCTTTTGCAGTAGTTAGATGGACAGATGTATATGATATATAAATGCAGATTGTATATTGATTAGCATTTTATTGCTTTTTATTAGCTACACTAATTAGAGAAAAAGTCTTTGACAATAAACATTTTCATATAGCTAACAAACATATAAAGATTGGTCTCTATAATTGACAGAATACTAAAAACTAGAGTATTGAAATTTCTGCAGATCTTCTCTTTTTCACCAATTTATAATTAGAGCTTTTAGGACTTAGAAGAGAACAAAAAAATAACAAAATCTAGCCCACTATTTTATTCATTTACTATTATCCTCAAACTCAAAAGATAAAGTAAAATTGTCTGATTATGGGTGTGCATGGGTGGCTCAGTTGGTTAAGCATCTGTCTTTGGTTCAGGTCATGATCCTAGGGTCCTGGGATGGAGCTCCACCTGGGGCTCCCCACTGCTTCTCCCTCCCCCAGCTATTGTGGTCTCACTTGCACTCTCACTCTCTCTCTCTCTCTTTCTCTCAAATAAATAAATAACCTTAGAAAAATTCTGATTGTGTCTTTCTCCAGTTAAATATGTAACCTCTAGAAAAATTAGTTTAAAATTACTTAATAAATTTAATCTATGATGTGCAAATAGTTGTGTGTATCCTATTGTAGAAAAGGTGAAATTCCTTATAGTCTAAAAAAAAAAAATTAAATGACACTTGAAAACCTGTAGGAGAAGCTTATACCAAAATATGCTTTAACGTTTATTTCATAGAGTAACAGAACTGGGAAATACTTTCTATATTAAATTACTCTGTTAATTTTATATTAATTATTAAGCATTTTCTCTCAAAAGTTAAACTTATAAAAAACAGTGGTTAGTGATACTAGAGTAAATGATTAAAAATAATATTGTACTTTTTATATTTTTAAAAATATTTAACATAAAATTACATTAAGATAGTAGTTTTCTAAGAATTACTCTAAAAAAAAAAACACTTTATAAAAGCATATATGTGTTCTCTGAATCTCTATTAAAGAGTTTTGCTACATTTTTTCCCCCTAACATCTTAAAAGTAGTCTAGAAGATTAACTACCTGGAACAGGAAAGAAAAAAAAAAAAAAACATAAATTTCACTCTTCCTTTCCTCATGTTGACTTTAGAGGAGGGAAATGTTAGTTACATGCCAGTGATAAACTACATTAGGTTATTACCTTGAATACCTGTACTCTGAGTTCCAGGCATGACCAGTCACCCCTAAAATGTTTAATATACACCTCTTGAGAACTTACCTGTTAATGGATATATAGAGAAATAAGTATGAAATGCTTCCTCAAGTAACATGAGGTAAAAGCCACAGCATTTTTGATTTTAAAATGTCCACAAATAAAATCAACTAACTGCTCTGCAAATTCCAGAGATTGCAAGGGGAAGACCCTTTTAAAACCATAAGGACCATACAAAATAGATAATGGCATGATCCAATATCCCATAAACCCATTAAGTTATTAAATACTCAGAAATAATTCAAATATATTTCTTTCAGTGAGGCATAAAAGCAATAAAAATGGATTTTATTCTCAGAAGCTTAAGGATTCACCCAAGAATACTCTGTAAATATCAATGGACACACATAATAACAAATGCACTAGACTGGCAGACTTGTTAATATTCCCAAAGAGACTCCACTGACTAAGTCTAGCATTAAACAAAAGTTACACTGTCCTAGTTGATTCTAAATACATTTTGCCACTGTAGCTATTCCAAACTCTTACAGTTGTCATCTGGTCAAATGTTTTTTTTTTTTTTTTTTTTTTAAGATTTTATTTATTTATTCATGAGAGACACAGAGAGAGGCAGAGACATAGGCAGAGGGAGAAGCATATTCCTCACAGGGAGCCCGATGTGGGACTCGATCCCTGGACCCGGGATCACGCCCTGAACTGAAGGCAGATGCTCAACTGGTTGAGCCACCTGGCAACCCAAATGTTAAAGTTTTAAGGATGTGAGGTCTACTCATCTTCATTGTACTCTGAATTGAATTTAGCCTATATAGGCTGAAGGTCTACAGCATAGAAGGCATTGTTCTTTGGTGCTATGTGGGATTCAAAGATTACTAAGATATATCTATTTCTAAAACTTGACTCTTTGTAGGGGAAAGGGCTCAACAAATATCTCCCCTAAGGCAGAGACAATGGAAACAGAAGCATCTGTGGGTCACTGTCAATTATAACACTATGTGGAGAAAACAGTCTTATTTACTTAAGTAGATCTTACAGAGAGAATGACTTTTTGAAAGTTTGGGCAAATGTAGAATGGCAAAATATGTATGGCAACATGGAACTGATATTATCAGAATGTCAGATGTGACATAATAAGTAAATGAAAATAAATACTTACTTGTGCATGTGTAAATAGTTGGAAAGAAATCCACCAAAATGTTAGGAATGGCTTTCTAGGATTGTTGAAATTGCTTGTAATTTTTAACTTTTTGCTTTAAATATTTATGTGTTTTCTAAATCCCCTACAATGCACGTTTATTTAAAATAGCTTTATACACATGAGTATTTATTTTACATATGATTTGCCTGAGGATTAGCTTGTCACAGAGATTATTTAAATTAGCTGATAATATAATTCGAAAAATAATGACTTTATATTATTACTATATATATATTTCTTTTGAGCTCTCTACATAGGGACTGTAACATGTTTTTTGAAAAGTTCCATTTTTGAAGCTATACTGAACTCAAATGGTACATGGAAGAACTTGGACATACATAGTGAAAATTACTTAAAAACTAAATAAGAAAATTATTTAATCTTTGCATACAATAATTTCTTCATGTGTAATACAAGGTCAGTACTTTACAGGGCTGCTGTGAATTTTAAATGAGTTAACATTTGAAAAATGTTTAAGAATGTAGCATACTTCTTTTCTACCAATAAGGAAAGAACAAGAAGGGCTGAACTGATGGGCATAAGCAGAAAGTGGGAAAACTTTCTAGGACAGGAAGTATCCAAAGAAAAAGAGGTAAAGGTTGAGATTCAAAAATAAATAAACAAATAAATAGTTCTTTTAAATGGCTGACATTGATGCTTGTTTGCATTGTCTAAATGCAAAAATGCTTCTTTTTCAAAATTATTTTCCCCACAAACATTATCAGAAACATCATTATTGCCCTTATCCTATGAAATGTGGATTCCTTTAGGAAGAACATACCAAGTACATTCCTGTCGGAGGAACATTCCTTAAAGTACAAATTAAAGTGACTAAAGAATCATCTACTATATGCCTGTGTGCCCTGGTGAGTCAGCCTGGGTGGTTTATGTATCTTTATAATGTATAGGATAAACCCTATAGTCATTGAGGAATTCTGTAAACAAACAAATTTACTTTGTTTTATGTGGTATTTGAAATTGTATATGTATTTCTTTCTGTCTTCACTGTCAAGAAAGTTCATGAGGAGAAATCATAGCAACGTTGATCTTTTCCTCCTACTTTATGATTTTTTAAAAATCAACTTCAGTTATTTGTTGACTTTAGCTCACGATGGCTCGGATTTAATCTCATTACAAGATCTGAGTTTCCCAAAGTGGTTTCTTAACTTAGCAGTGTAAGTAGCCATGACTGAAGTCAGCCAGGATTGATGACTTCAGATCAGAGCACCTGTGAGATTAGCTATTCCATATACAGTGTCAGAACTGTTTTAGTCTAATTGACTTGGCTAGGGTGAGAGGTCAGCAGTGTCACTTAAAAAATATAGCTTAGTATGATTCACTGAGGAGAAGAACATTCAAGAGCTAGGGGGCCCTTGAATCTCCATAAACTTCACAGGTTTAGGTGCTTGGAAATGGATTTTGGAGTGATTACTGTGATCTTTGACAACCTTAATATATCATTCACTTGGGCTGCCTTTCAGCAAACTTTCTGTGAACAGAAATCACAGAAGATATATTCATCACAAAAGGCCGTGACATTAAAGCCTTTAAGCATACTCTGATAACTCTAACTGAATCACAAAAAAAACTGGAGCTTTGCAGTGAAGTATTCTTTCTGTAAATCGGGATCAGATACACACAGATACCTTTAGGCATATGTACACAGACAGAGACACACACACAATGTGTTGTAAATAATACTGTAACCAGATCTACAGCCTAGTTTTGGTAAATACCGAAGACCTTATAACATATCTTATATATACTTAATCACACTATTGACTCTCATTTTTTTACTCATTTTGTCTTGTTTCATTTTGCCCACCAACATATTACAATATCACCTATTTTAACCATTTTAAATCATTTTTAAAACAAGCATGGCACACATTAAAAATCAGAATTTATAAACTACTCTATCATCATAGGCAAACTGGGATGTCTTCCGTGACGACTAATCAAGTTTATGAGGGATGTAACACCATTTACTAAAAGGAAGAGTTAGGAATTGGAACTTTTTGGCCTAGAGCATAGAAGACTACTTCCAGAGGGGCTTGACACAATGACAATCTGTGACATTGCTGCTGTTTTATGTTTTGTTTGTTTGGTTGTTGTTGTTGTTATTTTTAAGTAGCTACACTGGCAGTGTGGAACCCAACATGGGGCTTGAATTTATAGCCCTGAGGTCAAGATCTGAGCTGAGGTCAAGAGTTGGACACTTAACCAAATGGGCCACCCAGGCATCCCTGCTTCTGTTTTGACATACAATTAGTTGGGTCGACTAGGAACAGGACAGTCTCAGAATAATCATCAATTTAGGTCACCACTGACTTCTTCCGGGAAGGAAGGGAATGGTGACTTTGAGGCTAGGTTTTACAAACATCGCTTATATCCTTTTCTAACTTGGTTACTTCACAAAACATTAGTCCACCTAATTATCAGTTTTATGTGTTCACTCATACTTTATCCTTGTACTACTCTAGTCTCCTTTCTCTTGATTTTATTTCTCCAAGGCATTTTATCACTGTGTCTTTTGGAATACCTGTAAGTAAATATTTCCACATCCTCAACCCTATTAATGAACTTTCACTTCCTTGCCTTAAGATCTTACAAGTGAATAAATTTGCCCACATCCCCTCACACACAAAAGAAGTCTAGAGATGGGGTTGACAGCTCTTGCAATGCAATGCCACTATCAAATCAATTCTAGCTTTGGTAGATATTTTGGGTAGCATATATTCTCACCTCCTTTTTGGCCTATGAATATGCAATCACTTTTTCCAATGCTCAACTAGAGACAACTTCTAAAAACACTAAGTATATCATTTCCTGGCTTAAAGTCCTTTAACTGTTATTCAATACCATGCATACGAAATCCCAACATTTGTCATTACTGTCAGGGAGGTGTTTTGTTTTTTGATTTTTGGAATTTTTAAAAATCCAGTTACAGCTTAGATCTCAACATTAATCACCTGGTCTGCTTGAGGTTTATAAAATTGTCAGCACTTCCCAAAACATATTTTCTTCTCTTTCATTTTGGGACCTTTAGGAGCTCAGCTTCATACTCTCTCTGGAAGGCTGTTCTTCCTGCCCTGGCCCCCTGAAGGGCTTACACTGCAAAACTTTAATTTGCAGGAACGCTTCTGCACCACCCTTTCTGCACATTAGGTATAGCCACTGTTCTGGCCCACCTCCTCCTTGATCTCTCTTTCACATTTTATTGATATTTATTTTGTTATTTGTTAACTGACAACATTGTATTAGAGTATACAATGTAATTTTAAAAAATATGTATATATTCAAAATGATTCCCATAATATTTAGTTAACATCACCTCACATAGTTACATCCTCTTCCTTGATCTTACCTTATTTCAGTAAAATGATCCTTATAAATGAATATCTTGAAAATACTCTATAAACTTCCTAGGGGTAGAGATTATATTCCCAGCATTTGGTGGCATAAGAGAGACTCAATAAGTAGATATTTAAATGCATCATATTAAATTTAGTAACTTCATACCAATAACTGACTCTGACATAAGAAGAGATGGATTAGTTTTATATGATATAAAGTAGTAGAAGTGAAACCAATGAATGATCATTATTGGGGGACAAATTTTACCTGAAAATACTAGAAAACTTCAAAAAGAGATATCCAAATTCAACTATGATATCTTGAGACATAGTCATTTTCTCTTCTCTAGCATTAAAATATGCTCTAGATTAGCAGTTTCCAAACTTTGATGCTTATAGACAGGCTACTATTAGTCTCTTTCTTCCTTTTTTTTTTTTTTAATGAGACATACCATACATACATGCATATGTATATGTGAATACACTTATGTGTGTATGTATATGTTTGTATGTGAATGTATATTGTAGGAATATACTACTGTGCTAGTGTATTAAAACATCATGAAAATGCCATAAAATAAAATAATAGACCATATTATGGACTAAATGTTTGTGTGCTCCTAAAATTCATATACTAAAGACCTAACCCCTAATGTGATTGCATTTGAAGATAGGTCTCTAAGAAATGCGTTGAGGTCAGATCAGGTCTTAAGGGCCCTAATCTGATACAATTAGTACCCTTATAACAGTAGACTCCAGAGGAATTGCTCTCTCACTCTCTCACTCTCTGTCCTTCTGTCATGTATTACTATGTGGAGATATAGCAAGTAGGCAGCTGATTACAAGCCAAGTAAAGAGCTCTCACCAGAAAACAAATTGCTTAGCACTTTGATCTTGGGCTTTACAGCCTCCAAAATTGTGAGAAATAAATTTATCTTTTTTTAACCACCAGTTTATGGTATTTTGTTATGATAATGTGAACAAACTATTATGGATGACTTAGAAAATAAAGACAATCCTTAATATTCTATAACTGTGTCTTAATGGATTGCTCTGTGTACCACCCTGGGTTATTGTTCCACATTTTAAAATCATTAGGAAACTATAGTCATATCTTTAACATATGATTGTGTTTTTATTCTGAAACTCTTATTTTGAAAACAGCATTGAATTTAGGCCAGAGAAAAATTTGTTTAATTTGTTATGCTTTTAATTGCACAAACAAATCATTAATGGAAGTGTGCAGTGTTTTCTACATTTTGATGAATATGATTCAATGGTCCATAATCAAAACATTGTAATCCAGCACTCATGAGGAGTGGCATAATACAGAAGAGTATCATTTCATTAAGGTTCATTTAAGGAGCATAGGTTCTCACTCTTTCTGGTTAAAAGTGGTTCCCACAATTCCATAAGGCATTTACTAACATCTACTTCCAAATCATAAAACATTGTGCTGATCAAAGGATGATGAAAACACAAAATCCTTTACTAAAGGAAATGTGCATCCCTAGAGTTGCTCAGTTATAGACTTTTCCACCTTAGATTTTTTTGTGTATTTGGAAGAATACCAGACAATTCATGGCAAAGAGCTTCTGCTCTACTAAATTATCAGAAACATGTAAATGAATTTAACATTTTGAATATTTATTTTTATCCATGATTAATCTATTTGAAGTGTTTATTCCATGAATTAAAGTTGTATTTTGGTCAATGGTTTTATAAGGTCTGCTCAGTGCTCATAAAATCATCTCTAAAACAGTTCCCAGTCTTAACACTCAGAAACTCACTTTACTGTGTTCTGTTTTGATCTTTATAATCTATTTTTAAAAATCACATTGTATCTTTCCTAGTCTCTAGCCCAAAGCAAATCAATATTTTCTTCTACTTTTCTTTCTTTGTTCTTATAAATGAGTACAGAGAATGGAAAGAGAGGAGGAGAGAGGAAATGGAAAAAAATGGGAAATTTACAAATACTACAGAAAATTTATACTTTTTCATAAGGAAGGAATGGCTGTTTCTAATATATTATAGGTGTCGTAGATTGATGCCCTGAAATAGATTTTCATGTGCTGTGCCTGGGATTCCGCCCTGAGAAGCCAGAGTTTGAAATGACATGGAGAACTGTTTTGCACATTGGCTTTTCTGGGAAAGGAAAGCTAGGTCTGAGGCTTTGGGTCCTGGCTGTCACAACTGTAATTTGTGGACATTGTGCTATCTTAGATTAGTCCTACTCTTTTTTTTTTTTTTTTTAATTTCTGTGGGTCTGCATCATTACCTCTCCATATTCTGAAACATCTGTCAGAACATTTGCCAGAGCAAATTTACAAATGTGTAATAACATTCGGTCTCACCTTATCCACCAAATTTTGCTAAAATGATGTATATATTTATTTATAGGGAATTTATCATTTTTATTAAGGTAAGATTATAAATCTAATGAACGTAGAAAAGAGAGTTAGTGGTGGAATTCTTTTACCTTGTACTAATGATGGGAAAATATGCACCATCATAGATGATGATTTTGAAAAATATCTTTTGATAAATATTTGGAAAACTGCTTTTAGTGTTAACTGGAAAAAGGAAGATGATGATAGGCCAAAAAGTACTATCTCAATTTTCTAAAATATATAGATATTTTATATACACAAAACTCTAAAAATGTGAATGTTTAGCTAATGCTAAAATAGTAACAGTTTTTAAATTTGGATGCTTCAATTATTTGTTATTTAGTATAAATTTTTAAATTTCTGTTTTCTAATACTATTGCAAGAAACATAAGTTTATGATCAAAATATATTGTCAAATAATTCCATGCACAGCCACCAACATCTGCCTAATTTAGGAATAGGCATTTATTTTATTTTTTTTAAAGATTTTATTTACTTATTCATGAGAGACACTGAGAAAGAGGCAGAGACATAGGCAGAGGGAGAAGCAGACCTCCTTGTGGGGAGCTCAATGCCAGGACTCAATCCCAGGACCCTAGGATCACGACCTGAGCCAAAGGCAGACACAATCACTGAGCCACCCAGGTGCCCTGATAGGCATTTATTTTTATCAATAACTCCAACTATAATTGGTGGATAGTGGCTGCCTGAGCATTGACTTCAAAATAAATCTGAAGCTAATCAGAAAAGATAATGTGGTCATCTAACAGTAGCTACCATTTGTTCAGGAAGAGCAACCGAGAGGATGAAGCCCCATATTTACCTCCTTTCTGAAAAATGTTTCTTTACTTTTACTCAAAAAAAAAAAGTGTGCTATTTACACTTTAGAACACATGGTTGGTATTTTCAGCTCTCTTTAATAATTCTTCTATTTGGTTGAAACATCAGTCAAACAGAGTAGCTTCTGATTTTTAATAGAGCATTAATAGGAACGTCATAATATTAAGAACACTGAAAATAAATGTATAAGATGAAGAGATTATGGTTTGAACCTGGACTAAGTACTAGTGCTATATCAGGAAGTTGGATCAATTTCTTTCCTACTGAAAGTGACACATGAGCCTTGCTAAAGGAGTTTAAATATGGTAGCGCTTCAGAATTTTTATTTTAGTGGGATACTGTAAAACTATATTTATCTGGCATTGTGCAAAGAGATGCATTATATATAAGCCAGTTTCTTAAATAATTACAACTTAATTTTTTAAAAAAACTTTAACATATATAATCTTGTCGGGTGTTCATATATTTTTTCCAAATGCATCTTTCTCTTTTGCTTAAAAAAAAACATCCTGAATATAGGTACTCTTCATCGGTATTAAATACACACAATATTTTATTTACTATTTTAAAACTTCAGTACTCAAATACTCTATGAATTTATTTACAGGTAGTCCAAGATTCGCGCTTCAACCGTTGCTCTCTTTCACCTTGCCATAGTATGCGAATCCTCAGAGCTTCCCTATTGAATTCCCAGTCATTAGCTGTAAATGTTGAGAGAGCTAGAGAGAGATGGGGTGGGGGGAGAAGAAATCAAGGAATTTTTTGTACCAAAAGGGCTCTTGATTTCTTATTATAATGCTTGTGTTATTCACACACAGTAGAATATGTTCTTTGTATTCTTGATCACTTGTGTATTGCGTACATGACTACATAGTGCTCATTAGTGTGTCACGCTTGGGTTTCCAAGTTAGAATTCTTTTCATTTACATTTCATTCCCAACCACTGTGCCCCAAATAAAACCACAAAGCCAGTGTCTCTAAGGTTGGAGCTTCTAGTACGGACACGAACTATCCCAGAGTTAGCATTCTTCTGATATTTAAATTTGGTGATCCAGAGGCTCTAGCGAAGAGTCTACCCTTTGTAAATTTCCATTTGGGATTGGTAGTGGCCCTTTTTATTAATATAACACAGCTGGAACCATCTGAGTCCATCAGTGAGGTTGGAGTCACTTTGAAATTATTGCATCTTTAAACCATCTTTTCTATAAAGTTTCTAGGATACTATATAAGTCTATTCTTATTTCTTCCTTGTTTCCAGCTTTGTACACCAATGAGTTAATCTTCAAAAAGGCACTCTCCAAAAGCAATGGATATCTATTTCCTAACATAACTGAAGCCACAGATTAGCATAAAAAACCTGCTTAAGATGAAATTTTTCTTCCATTCTAGCATGGAAATAATTGGCAAATACTAAGTTTCATCTTAAAAGGTACCAAACCTGGTAACTGTTGTCTTGATGATATGGCATTATCATTATGGCTATAATACATTGTATTGTGCCCTCTCTCTTACCTGGAAATGTCAGTTCATCCGTCAAACTCAGCTCAAAGAATTACTGTCTCTGAAATTTTAGTAAACACTGTAGCAGAATTTCACCATTTAATGGGTTCACAAGCTGCTGCCTTTATAGTTTATGGTACATATGTTTACCAATATAAATGATCCATTGGAGCTAAATTGCTACAGCTGCTAGAACAATCCTTTTCCCATTTTTGGAGTGGAAAAAAATCTAGAACAGTATAACTTTTTCAAAATAAAGGAACATTTCTCTTTAGAGTAAAAAAATAAAAAAATAAAAAAATATATATATATGTTTCTTCAACCACTGTAGAATAATATGAAGAAAGAGAGGGTATAGATCTGGATTTAAAGGATGTTACAGACACAAATGTGAATTTTTTTTTCATTCTGATAGAAAGAAGCCCATGTCAAGCACCTATATTAACAACTCATATTCAAGAATATTGCAAGTAGCTACATATCAAAGAGGAAATGCTCTTAGTGACAAGAACCATGGTTACTATGCAACACTATAGGCAGGTTTACTATCATTCTTTAGGTATATACCAAACACATATTTCAAAAATAGTTATGTTTACATGAAGCCGAAGTATAACAAAGTAAATGACTCCCAAAACACACCTTATGATAACTATCCTCCTTGCGAAGGACAACACTGACATGATACTTGTGATGTTAAATTGACAGATGTCAAATAACAATGACAAAAATGAAGTCACCAATTAAATACAATAAAGTGAAAATATGTCTTAAATACTGAAAAATTCCCCCAATGCAGAAGGAACAGCATATAATTTAAACTTTCATTATTATTTGTGTAATATGCTGATAGGAATATCAAGCTTCTTGAATAAAACTGATTTATAATACAGTGGGGATTTTTCCGTTGGAAGGGAAAGAAGGCTTGATGTCAGAGTGCTCCAAAATAAAGAATGTTCCTAGGCATTATTCCCACAAGAGCAAAGGGTGGAAATTAAATTAAGCCCTTAGAATATTAGTCAAAATAAGTTGATTGCAACTCATTTCACCAGTTGAGTGCTCATTACATTTTAAAATGATTAATTGAGATATATAATTCTCTCAGATACCACCTATGGTGTGTACTTAAATACGCACTAGAAATATTCTAACTTTCGGGAACATAATCAAAACTTAGTTATTCACTAAGCTGTTTCCAACTCAATCTTCTTCCCTCTTTTCTTATTATTTTAGAGCAGTATGACTGTTACTTTTGGAAAGTTCTCCAGGTAAAACAATTTACCCTCTTAAAATCTAGCTTTTTTTTTTTTTTTTTTTTGAGGGAGAGATAATAAGAAAACACACACTGTCAGAGCTAGTGGTGAGGAGGGGGGGGAGACAGGGAGGGGGAGAAAGATAATCTTAAGCAGCCTCCACACTCAGGGTGGACCCACCACAGGGCTTGATGTCATGAACTTGAGATCATGACCTGAGCTCAAATCAAGATGAAATCAAGAGTCAGACACTTAACCTACTTAGCCACCCAGGTGCCCCAAGATCTAGATATTTTTTGATAAAAGAAGCATGGTTTAAGCATATACCAGACACATATATCAAAAGCAGTTCACCTTACATTGGAAAAGATCTAGTTATGATCAGTACTCAGAGTACATATATTCTTTCCTTTTTTCCTGGGAGATATATGTATCTGGGGAGATATATATTTGAATATGTATACATATTCAAATTCATATTATATATATTTAGTTTGAAGTTTTTAATTTAGATTCCAGTTAGTTCACATACAATGTAATATTAGTTTCAGGTGTAGAATTTAGTGATTCACCCCTTATATACAACACCCAGTGCTCATCACAAGTGCCCTTCTTAATCCCCATAACCCATTTAGCCCATCCCCCCACCCACCTCCCCTCCAGCAACCCACATTTAGCTCTCTATAGTTAAGAGTCTGTTTTATGGTTTGCTTCTCTCTTTCCTCTCCCCATATCCATTTGTCTTTGTTTCTTAAATTCCACATATTAGTGAAATCATAAGGTATTTGTCTTTCTCTGACTGATTTATCTTGCTTAGCATAATACTTTCTAGCTCCATCAATATTGTTGCAAATGACAAGATTTCATTCTTTTTTATGGTTGAGTAATATCCCATTGTGTGTATGTGTGTACATATACATACTTCTTTATACATTCATCAGTCAGTGGACATTTGGGCTCTTCCTATAATTTGGCTATTGTTGATAATGCTGCTATAAACATTATGGTGCATGTGCCCCTTTGAAACATTTTGTATTTTTTTGTATTCTATTTTTGTATCCTTTAGATAAATAACTAGTAGTGCCATTGCTGGATCATAGGGTAGTTCTTTTTTTTTTTTTTTAAGGTTTTATTTATTTATCTGTGAGAAACAGAGGAGAGAGAGAGAAAGAGAGAGAGAGAGAGAGGCAGAGACACAGGCACAAGGAGAAGCAGGCTCCATGCAGGGAGCCTGATGTGGGACTTGATCCCGGGTCTGCAGGATCATGCCCTGGGCCAAAGGCAGCGCTAAACCACTGAGCCACCCAGGCTGCCCTCATAGAGTAGTTCAATTTTTAACCTTTTGAGGAACTTCCATACTGTTTCCCAGAGTTTTGCCTAGCACATACTGTGAAAACTTGCCAAGACTTAGATTTTGTCTTCTTACCTGCCCACTAAAGCTCTACTCAGAAAAGAAAGCCAGATTAAAACACTAGAAGACAAAAGACATGTTTGGGCTGCCATCTTTCTAGAGCATTTTCTTATTAAATTATTTGGCAGATAAGTTATTACATGTCTTCCAAAATAAAGCTGTTATTTTGTAATAAAGACTCCATTAGTCCTTTTTTAAAGTCCTTTGTAAATTTTTTAAAAAATATATATTATTTACTTTTTAAGATTTTAATTGTGTTGTCCACTTGATTGAAACTGATTCTGCTCATCCAGCTGTTTATTCTAATTACTTTTTATCTTTTTGAAATTTTCAATTACTGAGTTTGCAGGAAAAAACTCAAGTATTGTTCCTTAGGAAGCAATCATCTCCTCTCTCTTCCTTCTCATCTGAGCTCAGTGTCACCTCTTTGAGCCATCTGTGACTTTAACCACAGCTAGGTTTATCATTACAATTATGAGTTGAAATCATAAGGAAATGAATTAAATTTAGAAAGAGTCTTCTTTGAAGATTGCTTAAGGAAATATCTTCAGTTATAAGGAATGAAAGATTGAGCAAAACCAGGCGTTATGCCTAAATTTTAAACCGGTCCTTATGGAGAGACCCTGGAGCACAACACTTTAAAGTATCAAGCCAAAATTCACAGGAGCAAATCCAGTTTTGCCACTCACTGGCTTTGTAAACTTGGATGAATTATTTAACTTCCACTGTCTCCATTTGATCTCTGTAAATTTAGGATAATACTTTGTACCTTGTCATAGGATTGATGAGGATTATTTGAGAAACCATCATAAAATATAGCTATTATTGGGAATTGAGCTTTTGTTGAAATGAGTCTATCTTAGAATCTATTAAAGAAAGTAAAATACCTAAGTATAGGGGACTTACTATGGACTAAGGTGTGTATTGATACCATAACCTCTGTTACTCAATTATTTCCTATGTAAAATAGGAATAGTAATGCTACACTTCGTGGAGTGTTTTCAATACAAGAAAAAATGAATATAATATTAATGTTATTCAGCCCAGTATAAAATATTTGATTAATAAATGAAAATTCTAGTTATTTGTTACTACTGTTATTATTAATTAAATGGGTATAAGATGTGATGATGGCTTTTTCTGCAATCTGATCATATTGAAAGGAATTGAACAGAATAGGGAAAAAGTAGATACTAGTGGTTTCTGATGTGACGTGAATACTGTTTTTTTTTTAAGACTGTTAATTGTAATAAGATAGTGGCACAGCTTAATGCCTTTCAATTTTTTTGAATCTTGTTCATTTTTAATTTCTAAAGGAAGGAAGGAAGAAAGGAAAGAAAGGAGGAAGAAAGAAGGAAAAATGAAAAAAGAAAGGAGAAAAGGAGGAAGGAAAAATCTATTGATGTTCATTACACCATTTTTTGTAATAGCAAGAGATTGAAGTCACTGAAATATCCACCAGTCATGAATAGGTTACATATATTACGGTGAACAGTAAATACCCAGCTTTACTCATATATTGTGATTGAGGGTGCAGTCTCAATGTAATAATTAGAATGTCCAGCACTAGACCAAAGTTGATCTGGACCTAATCTTGTAGTCTTGTATCGGGAAAGGTGGAGCATAGGAGATGTTTTCTTCTCTTGAATCCTGTCTTTCTTTGCCAGCTATTAGCAGGCTGACTCTCTTTGGAAACTTTCACAAGCACATGGATATTCTCTTGACCTGGTAAAGCCCCATTAATATAGATGGTACCTGGAAGCTACCTGGACACATATGTAACCTATAATTATCTAATGTAGGTTTCTTAGACATGAATCTGGCACCAGTCCTCTCTTTCCAAACTACATGAACTGTATTTCAAATTTTTCAAGTTGTCCTAAGTAAGCTTGTGCTTTCTTACCCACAGAATTATTGACATTTTAGCTGGATAACTCTTTGTTGTTTAAGGCTATCCTGTACATTGTAGGATGGTTAGCAATATCCCTGATCTTTGCCCAATAGCTGCTAATAGCACACCCTCAGTTGTGACAAGCCAGAATGTCTCCGTGGGGAATAGAATCGACTCCAAGTTGAGAATCATTGAGTGAGAAGGTAGCGTCCTGCTGTGCTAGGATGAGGAAGAAAATTCAGTAAGAAACTGTTCCCCCTAAATAGGTCTCTTTATAAATCTCTCTTAAAAAAAGATTTATTTATTTGTTTACTTATTTATTTGAGGGGGAGAGAGAGAGAGAGAGCACACAAGTGTGTGCATAAGCAGGGGGGGGCAGAGGGAGATGGAGAGAATCTCAAGCAGACTTCCCACTGAGCACGAAGCCTGACATAGGCCTCAATCTCAGGACCCTGAGATCATGACCTGACCCAAAACCAAGAGTTAGACACTCAACCAAGTGAGCCTCCCAGGTGTCCCTGATTAACAATCTCTTCTATACTTATGATTTTATATCTTCCATGTAAAGAGGAGTTTCAGAATCTAATTTCTCTAATTACTACTGAAATTCAGATTTGTTTCACACTTGTTTAGATATTGTGGTAACAATAGAAGCAGGAAGAACAGAGCATTCTGTATTACATATAATATACTCATGCTTATGCATGGCTCATGTATGCTTTTCTAAAAAAGAATGAAGTAGATCCATAAATACTGACATGGAAAGGTATATAAGACATATTTTTAAATGAAAAATAATTAGAATTTAAACATTAGTTATATGGTACACTTTTTTTTTAAATATTTTATTTTATTTTTTTATGATAGTCACACAGAGAGAAAGAGGCAGAGACACAGGCAGAGGGAGAAGCAGGCTCCATGCACCGGGAGCCCGACATGGGATTCGATCCCGGGTCTCCAGGATCGCGCTCTGGGCCAAAGGCAGGCGCCAAACTGCTGCGCCACCCAGGGATCCCTATATGGTACACTTTTTAAAAATGATAATCTGCTACTTTAAAAGAATGTACATCCATACACACAATTACACCCACACAGACACATACACACAGAAACACACATATATGTGTAGATATATGCATATATAATATATATATATATAAAACTTGGAGGAATATAAAATATGTACAGTGTTTACAATATTGTAATTGTTACTAATATTCACATTAATGATTTTGTTCTAGAGCAGTTTAACACATATAATGTAGTTACTAGTGTTATTCAAAATAATTATTGAAATATATTAATTCAATATCTCTGATAAAATATCTCTGAAATGCATTTTAAAAATAATATGCCTAGCTTCTATTTCCCAGAATTAACAATCATAAGGGAAACTAGAGAGGTATCTTGGGCTCCAGTTTAGATGGAAAAATGAGTAGACTGAAGAATATGGAGGTCAATATGCTATCAACTAGATGTATCCGTTAATATCCAGTGCCACTTGCAAGTAATTTATGAAAACAATTGAATTCAGAGGAAGATTTGTTCAAGGGTTAACACTAATAACATTGATAATTAATAAAAAACAGTTTGTTTTTTAAGAAAGAGAGAGAGTGCACATGCGGTGGCAGAGAGAGAGGGAGAGAGTCAGATGTAGGGCTCAATCTCATCACCCTGAGATCATGACTTGAGCCAAAACCAAGAGTAGGATACCAAACTAACTGAGCCACCCAGGTACCTCTAATCTTATTTTTTGATAAACGATCCATTTTGAAAACATTCTTGAATCCATGCTATTCAGAAATAACATCATTGATGCCAAATAAGAGGGCAATTCATAATTATCAATAATTTTTCAGCTTCCTGTTGAAATTGTTTGAAACTAAATTATGTTACCATTTTAAACTCAGTGGTTATGCATTTCTCAATAAATCCTAAACACCTCATTAATTAAGTCTGTTTCTTTCTTAAGGTTTTAATTAAGCTTTTCTCTGACCTTCAGCACACATATTCGGGCCATCTTTTTGCCTTTGGCCTGGTGTCTGGACTGTGCTATAACA
Source organism: Canis aureus (assembly GCF_053574225.1). Lineage (NCBI taxonomy): Eukaryota > Metazoa > Chordata > Mammalia > Carnivora > Canidae > Canis > Canis aureus. Next base: position 56,084,440 of record NC_135621.1, read on the forward strand.
TAGAAAATAAATCAGTAGATGGCATTTTACCAAATGTCAGTGTTTAAGTTCTGAAAACATGTTATTGAATTGTCATCTACCAACTTTCCTGCTCCCAATGCATTTGATCTCGTTTTGCCTCTCAAACTAATTTTGATCAATCCTACTAAAGTCTTTCCATACTCCTTGGTATACAGTTGGTTATTCCTCTTTCTCTGTACCCACTGAGATTGTACATATTTCTCATGCTCATGATGATATCTCTTTCACTAGGCAGTGAATTCCTTGAGAGGAAGAATCTGGGGCTACCTAAAGTCAGAATTAGAGTTTTAGGAAGATTCTGGATTCAAAGTTGCTCTAAGAACTTGAGTATCTGGAAAAGTAATCTTGATGCTACCATTCTTCATTAACATAAAATTGCAATTCATGTGCCTTTACTCTCATCTTCCCTATGACCAAGTCACTTTCTTTTTTTACTTATCTCTGTTGTCTGAATTCTTCCTATACATGGTAATCATGACTTCTCTTGTTTGTCCATATTACTTTTATCTTCTATAATTAATTTCTTATTTCAGATTCCTAGGAGAGAAATACTGATTGGCCTCTTGTCATTGATGTTGTTGGTCTATCCAAATAGTCACAGATCAGTGGGCTGCCGATAGATGACATAGATAATTCACTTTGCACCAGAAGATCACTTTGACCTGATCACAGTTCTTAGGGAGGGAGTTGCATTATATACTACAAAACATTGCTTCCTAGGTCAGCACTGATTTTTTTTTAATCAGTTTCCTAGTAGATAAAGGAGGTTTTTCAGGTAAAAATGGAAAACTCCAAAAAAATAATTTGGTGTATATTGCTAATACAAGCATTTTTCCAAGATCACATGTTAGTGTCAATAGATTATTTTCAACTTCTAGTCTTTAAAACAAAGATGACCTTTATGAATCTCATGGAGCCCACTGAGAAGTCCCATTTTATTTCTTTGCATTCTCATCTCTGGTTCTAGGACTATTCAATCAAAGGCATTTCTTCAAGTTTTAGACATTTTAGCTTCTCTTGTCAGCAATGCTGATTCATAAAGAAAGAATTAAACAAAATGGAATCTTGTAAATGCACGCACAAAAAATCAATATTTGCCAAATGGAAGAGAAGAAATCAATAGAGAAAGGCATGTTATTGTCAAACTTCTAAAAGGATTTTGCCAACCATTGAGAGTATACAAAATTCTGTAAAAATATACCAGCTCTGCTGTCCTTTAGTATATAGAGTAGCATAAAGAAGTAAACAAACAGGAAAATATTGTAATGTGTACTATAGGGATTAAGGTAAAGAAAATTTAAACTAAGTAACCCCAAGTAGGATATTTAAACAGTGCTTCCTAGAAGATATTACCTCTCTGAAAATAGATTTATTTCTGTTAGTTGTCTGTTTTGTGTTATTAGAGTGATATATTTAATCTTAATTCTTTTATAAAAGATTTTTATTTATTTACTCATGAGAGACACAGAGAGAGAGGCAGAGACAGGAGCAGAGGGAGAAGCAGGCTCCTTGCAGGGATCCCAATGTGGGACTTGATCCACAGACCCAGGATCACACCCTGAGCCAAAGGCAGACACTCAACCTCTGATTCAGGTGTCCCTAATCTTAGTTCTTTACCTCAAAGAGAATGAACAATTGTATACAGATATCTTAGGTCATTTCCCTTAATGAGAAAGACTATGAGTCAAGATGTCCTTGTATAGCCTCAGAAGTCCGTAACTTTTTATATACCCAGGCCTTCCAGGAAGAATCTGACATACTTCACTAATATAAGATAATTCATCAATGACAGCACTTCTTTTTTTTTTTTTTTAGAAAAAAAATTGAGTAAAAAGATAAAGGGATAAAAATTTACCATCATAAGGATGAACCTGGCCAGGTGCTTATTTCAGAAGTAAAATGTTTTGAAGTTCCAGGAGGTCAAAGATTAATATTTACCAAGATAATTTTCCTATTTTTCTAAAGAAGAACTACAAAGGGCTTAAATTCACTTTATAGTACTGGCTGTTATTAATAGTGTTTTCTAGTTTTTAAAGACATTTTGTGAACATAACGTGGTTTTATCTTCACAGAAGTCCTTACAGAATAAAGATGTTTTGGACCTGATTTATAGATGAGGAAATGGTGATGGAAAAAGAATTAAATGACTTAACTAAATTCCAAAGCAAGTTGAGGATTAGAATTTCAATTACTGGTACCCCTAGAAGTGTCTTTTCTGTTCCTCCCCACATATTCATTAGGGTGGGAATAACTATCCTGTTTGCATACAGAATAATCAAAAGCAGTTCTCTTCAGAAATAAAGCCCACTACCACACAGATACCTACACTAACAATACACTTACTATATGAACTGAAGCAGTATTTACATCAACATATGGGAATTAAAAATATTAATATGTTTCTAAAATTTTAGAAGATAACATAATATATTAAGTCAGGCTTTTTAGGTTGAATATTAGTAGAATAAAACCATTGAATACTATAAATGTGTAGGAATAATGGGTATACTGAGAGCAAGAACAGTGTATTTACCATATGCTTAATGTTGTAGTGTTTGACTCTATGACTTATAATTTATCATTTTTTATTTTATAGTTGAAGAAATTACATTATAGAGAGGTAAGTGATGTGCTCCAGACCACAGAGCTAGTGCATACTTTTAGCAGGAAATGACTGTAAAGTGTGGCATCCAGTTTATCAGTAAAGGCAGGTTGCCCATGAAATGATCTGAATAGTCTGCCTGAAATGATGCCATTTCACCTGAAATGGTGAAATGATTCAGAATGGTTTGCCTGAAAATGGTTAATTAGTCTTAGAGTAGTCCTGTCACTCCATATGAAGGCCACTGAGATTTCAAAATACAAAAACATAGGAAGCTATACTAAAGAAGATCCTTTTTATTCTGTTTATAGACCTTTTATGAACAGTAAGAAATTATGACTGGATATTACAAAACTTATAATAATCACAGTAAATTCATGCATGACCTTTGATAACAAAATACTGAAATAATGTGCTCAGCAGAATTGATTTGTGAAACTTAATAAGCATGTTAGAGAGGTGTTAATTATACTAACTACTATTGAAATTCAAAATGAAAATAATGGTTCAACTGCACAGACAGTATTTGAATAAATATTCAGTTTTCAGGGTTATACTATGAAAAAAATAACAAACACACATAATCAACTCTCTTCAACACTGCCTTTTTTTAAGCAGCAAGGTAGGATAGCAAGTTTAATTCTTCATAGTAGAAACACAGAATATCATGATAGTTTTGAGAGTGAAATTAGGTTGCTCAGGTAAACTCTGTAATTACATTAGACTCCCTATCTTCCAAATTCAATGCTTTTTATCTTGTCTCTCCCCAGAAGAACAGAGATTTTATAAAGCAATGTTGATGGGTGATTGCAAAAATAATGTTTGCATTTGCACCAAATTCCCCTTGAAGATTTTTCTGGTCTTCTAGAAACAAAAATCTGTGACATATCAAAGACATGTTTTATGTGTATAACTTAAAACACTGTCTTTTTTTGTTTGTTTGTTTGTTTGTTTGTTTGTTTTAAAACACTGTCTTGTAATAGCCCAGGATCTTTAATTGTATTATAAATTATCACAATTTATACAACTGTAAACTGTATTATAAAATTATTATTTTATTATAAATACAAATCACTTTTAAAGCAAAAAAAACTTTACTTATTTATTTATTTTAAATATTTTATTTATTTGAGGTGCCTGGGTAGCTCAGTCAGTTAGGTGTCTGCCTTCAGCTCAGGTCATGATCCCAGTGTCCTGGGATGGAACCAGCATTGGGCTCTCTATTCAGCAGGGACTCTGCTTCTCCCTCCCACTGCTTCTGTGCTTTTGTGCTCTCTCTTTCTCCCTCTCAAATAAATAACATCTTTAAAAAAAAAGACTTTGGAGTGCCTTGGTGGCTCAGCAATTTGGGGCCTGCCTTTGGCCCAGGGTGTGATCCTGGAGACCCAGGATCGAGTCCCAGTCAGGCTCCCTGCATGGAGCCTGCTTCTCTCTCTCTGCCTGTGTCTCTGCCTCTCTGTGTCTCTCATGAATAAATAAATAAAATCTAAAAAAAAAAAAAAAGCTTTATTTATTTATTCGAGAGAGACACAGAGAGAGCAAGATCACAAGTGGGGAGGAGAGGCAGAAGCAGGCTCCTCACTGGGCAGGGAGAGCAAAGTGGGGCTTGATCCCAGGACATTGGGATTGTGACCCCAGCTGAAGGCAGATGCTTACCCAACTGAGCCACCCACGTGCCCCAAAGCAAATAAACTTTAGAACATTCCAGCCAAACCTGAATTAAAATTGGAGAAAAAAAATGTCAAATTTATGATATTTATTGTGTCTACTTTTTAAAATGATGTTTGTTCATGGGTGTCTGGATGGTGCAGTCAGTTAAGCATCTGACTCCTGGTTTTTAGCTCAGATAGTGATTTCATGGTCGTGATATCAAGTTCCTCATCAGGCTCTGTGCTTAGCACTGAGTCTGCATAGGATGCTCTCTGCCCTACCCTCCTTTCTATCTCAAATAAATAAATCTTTTAAAAAAATAAAACAATGTTTGTTCAGGGCCTCAATGCAGTAAGTTACCTCAACAGTTACAAAGACAGTTTCAACATCTAAAGTTAAAATTAAGCAGTAATTTACACCGAAACTGAAATATAAATTATAGGTAACACTCATTGCACATACTTGTAGAAAATGGGTATATTAAAAACATAGGTTAAAGTGGGCAATCCAAATATATTTTGTTTCAGATTGCTTTGTATAATACAGCAACAGTAAAGGGATGCATAAGCTCATTTTCTTATACAAAACAGCAAAGTATAATAAGTATATATATTATTCACAGCATATAAAATCTATACATGAGTAAATGAATAATTGAGAAGATAGAATTTGCCTAATAAATATTATGAACTGGAAAAGGAAATGAACAAATAAACCTACAATAAATCTCAGATAACTAATCCTCATAAGAGTGGTTATATGTATTTACATATTTCTTGGCTAGACAAGCTCTAAATGTATTCACTGTAGTATAATATTTAATAACTAGATTAAACTTTTAAAATTAAGATTTTTTTCTAGTGCTTTTAATTGAATGTGATGTACAGTATCAATTTTAATGTCCAGCTTTTGATCTTAAGTGTAACAATGTAAGATAAAAGATTTCCTAAACAGCTGATACAAGGACAGTTTTCTATGGCCTGTTAGGTATTTCTTGTGTTTCAGTATTTTTATTATAAGTAGCCACTAGTAATTAGAATAAAATTTAAAAAATCAGAGACTTTGTTGGAAATGACTGTATTATAAATAACCCACAGTAGACAGCACAGGAGACCAAACGGAAATTTCCTTCCTTCCTTCCTTCCTTCCTTCCTTCCTTCCTTCCTTCCTTCCTTCCTTCCTTCCTTTTTTTTTAGCTTTGGATATTTCTAAGATTAGTTATCATGCTTAAAATATCTAAGCAAGAAATCCCAATGTAATAAAACACAACCTGATATTAGCTTTACCTTAGTTACCCTACTGATGTTTAATTTAATGAAGTAATAAATTTAGAAATATGTTCTTGCATGCATTTGTTTCTAGGATTTATTTTATGAAAATCTATTTACAGAATAATAAAAAAAGTCTCAAGTAGTGATGCATGCATGCATTATACTACACATTACCAATAATTTATAAGAAGGAAGATTACTTCAATAATTGTTAACACAAGCAAGACAGGCTAATTGCCGTAAAACATGTCAATATAATGGTTATTAATAGTTCACATCCACTATAAAAATCACTTGAACCTAGACTATGCATGTAAACATAGATATAAACTTCCTTGGAATGACACATATTTATATAATATTGGCAGCTTTGCTTATGAAAATGAGCATGATTTTTACAAAAATTAAAACAGAGCTATGAATAAGAAGTACATAAATATGTGAATTTTGGTATTACTGATTTGTTGTTCTGCTTTTCATATTACGTACTTATCATTGGTCCTGAATTCATTAGGAGGGCAAAATTAACTGCATGATTTAGAATGAGGCTAATGATGTTACTGAAATCTGCTCAACTCCAAGGTCAACTTTAATTCTGAGGTAACTATATAGAAGAAGAAAAAGAAATAAGAGAACCACATTTAAAAAAATGTAAGACTGATAGTAAAAGAAAGAGGTATAATATGTGCCTAACTGCTCAGGGAAGAATTTGAGTAACAATTGCAGAATAGTGAAATTCTGAATTTTTTCTCATCTTCTTTTTTTCTTACCTTTACCTCTTCCTCTTCTTCAGAATTAAGCATTAGTATTCTCACACAAAAGCAAAGACTTCACTTGAATAAATTATAAAATTAAGTATCGTATGAACAAAATTACATAAAAGGGTATTTTTTGTTTAGAATGTGGAAATGGAACTCTGTGATATCCTTGTTTCAAGTTAACTAGTAAACTTTGATGTCACACATAACCCTTCAGAAGTTCCATAGAGTTAATAAAATGGGGATAAGAAGGCGAATTTTTATCATCTACCAAAGATGTAAGCATTGTTGGATGCCCTAAAAGAAAGTAGTCAAAAGCGGGATGGGAAATATACATTGACAATCTTACCTTGTTGTAGGAGGGTCACCCCTCCTACATAGACAATAATTTTCTCCAAACTTATCAAATGCACAGAACTATTGCCATGAAAATTTTTGGTTTCTTATAGTGACTCATCCTTCATAATGGTCTTACTGCCCAAGGAAGTGTGACCTTAAGTGCAAGACATAAAGGTCAAATGCAACTTTATATCCCAGCCTAAAGGCAAAAAAAAAAAAAAGTATATTTGTATTTAAACAAAGCTCTATATGAAACTGCAAAGTGTTGCTGTCAAACATTATAAGGTGATACCAGAGTACTGACATCTATACATAAGTCGCCTGCTGTGTTTGCCTATTGAAAATCCCTTAGGAAACAATGTATTCAGTTTGCCAACCTGCCATTTGCCATCATCTCCTTATCGTATCTTTAGCAAAGTTAGTAGGTTTTTATTTATTATCATGATGCTCTTTCTGAAGAACTCTATAAAGTAAAATCTCAAATAATTGGTAGGTGAGGTAGAGTTGGGATGTAAATTCTTAAGTGGTTCTTTTTTGTTATAAGTACCAGTTTACACTGCTTTTTTTTTTTTTTTAACTTTTATTTATTTATGATAGTCATACAGAGAGAGAGAGAGGCAGAGGCAGAGGCAGAGGGAGAAGCAGGCTCCATGCACCGGGAGCCCGACGTGGGATTCGATCCTGGGTCTCCAGGATCGCGCCCTGGGCCAAAGGCAGGCGCTAAACCGCTGCGCCACCCAGGGATCCCAGTTTACACTGCTTTTATGGGAAACTTCTTTGCTATATTTATATCCATTTTTATCCAATTACAGACTGCAAAACTCTTACAGAAAAGTAATCCTTATAAAAAGTAGCTCATATTCTATTTTAGGAAGTGGTTTCATTTTATTTGAATTAATAATATCAATAGAAACTTTCAAGAATTAGAAAACAATTTAATGTCTCTTTAGCTACCTAGACTGAACACCTAATATTCATTATAAAAAGAGCACTGCGATCAATTAGTAATCATTGATATACTTGAAGTTATATGCCCCACAGAGGGCTGCTTAATGATTCACAAGAGTATACTGAATACAAATTGTTCCCTAGAAATAGACTAGGAGTTAGGCAATTGGCATATTGATATTTCAATAATTTAGTTAAGCCTTCCTTGCTTTATTGCATTATAGGGAGGAAATGCTTATTTATGTGGCTCCTGGATATAACTGGGTTATTTAGGGTTTTCATTGTACTTGGAAATATAAAGGAAACTTTAAAAGTAGGTCTAGAAAGCAAAGACAGTGGGGTTAATGTTTTACAGAATACAAAGATAAATAAAGCAGTATCATCACCTTTTAGAATCAGTCTACCTAATGGGGAGGGTTTTTTAATATAAATTATGAGGAATAATTAAAGGCAGAAAAAGGACTGATTAATTTTTACTGGCAGAAACTTAAAAACTCGCTTGCCACCTTCTAATATATCATCATTCATTTGAATAATGTTTATCAATCCCCTGTCATGTACCACATTCTGATTAAGGCATTAGGGTAAAACAGTAGACAAAAAATTTCAGCTCTCATGGAACATTCCATAAGGTACGCAAGGCATGAATAAATATAATATGCTATTAACCATAATAAGATGATAACTATCATATTACTGATTTAACTGGCACTGGTATAAGCATATTACATGTATAAAATTATTGAATCCTCATGTCAATACTATGAGGCAATTGCTGATAGTATTTCCATCTTATAAATATGGAAGCTGGGGCATTCTGCTTAACAATTTGCCCAGAGTCACGTAGCTATTAAATAGCAAAGCTGGTTATGCCAGCTAAATAACATTAATTGTTATGTAGGGGGGAAAAGACATAAATGAGATATGATTAAGTAAGAAAAGAATGTGGCAAGGATGAGGGGAACAATTTTATAAAAAGTCCTTATGGGATATCACACTGATAAAGTAACGTTTGACAACAAACCTGAAGGAACCAAGGAAATAATATCTAGAAGAAAATGGTCCAGGAAGAGGAAAAAGTACAGCAGTGGAGCTGTGCTTAATGTGCTTAAGAAATAGCATGGGTGTGTCTAGGGCAGGGTGAGAAGACTATAGCAGAAGTAAAATTGATCAGTTTATTTGGCTGTTTGCTGAGGTAGATAGTATTCTGCAGTATCCTGAGCAGAGGAAAACACATGTGATCTAATGTGTGCTTTAAAATGATCACTGAAATAATAATAAAGTGAAGTATTTAAGGGAGAAATCAAGGAGGCCAGTTTAGGGGCAATGATATTAATCTAGTCAAAAGACTATTGTTGCTTGAAGTTGTTGGTAGGGTTGAAGGTATGAGTCTTGGTTGAACTATGAATGTGTGAAGTGCTGATGGTGTATGTGAGGTGTGAGAGAAAGCATGAGTTAAAAAGTATTCCAAGTTTGGGATGCTTGGGTGGCTTAGTGGTTGAGTGTTTGCCTTTGGCTCAGGGCATGATCCTGGAGTCCCGGGATCAAGTCCCACGTCGGGCTCCCTGCCTGGAGCCTGCTTCTCCCTCTGCCTGTGTCTCTGCCTCTCTCTGTGTGTCTCATGAATGAATAAATAAAATCTTTAAAAAATATTCCAAGTTTATGTTTAGTGTTGAAATGCTAGAAGTATATATTAATCTTTACTCCAACAAAGAAGCCTGTGGGAAAAGCTGGTTGATGTGGGGTAAAAATGAAATGTTGAAAAAAGAGAAAAGTGAATGTCCTTTGGTAGGTATAAAAGATAGATATAGTGCATAATGGTTTTAGGTAGGAGCTCAGAAAGCTAATTTGTTGTAGCAAGGACAAAGGCAGAGTCTATGGGTAAGGATGAAAATGAGTTGGTAAATAATGGTATATTGACAACCTTTACAACCAAATAACAAAACATCCACTCATTCTACAATATTCAGACATAAATTCTGCTTTCCTTATATTGGTGTGCTAATTTAAAAAGAGGTATTTGATGTTTTATAGATCATGTGTATTATAAAATTAGAATTGTTATTTAGGTTTTATACATGAATCTATGATGGCATTGATTACTGAGAGTCAGTCCTAGAGGCTATTCACCTCCAAATGCATTAACAATCACATTTATGAGCTTTCTTACCTTACAAGAAAATCCCTACAGATGGTAGTTAAATCAAGATACTGCCAACCTGGGGTTTTAGTAGTAATTTCAACTAATTCCTTCTGTTGATTCCCTGTGATTATGCTGCAGATATATGCAATGCTTAATAAAGAAAGGATTGAAATTTAAGAAACAAAACAGAGGATCATAGAGGAAGGGAAGGAAAAATAAAATAAGATGAAATCAGAGAGGGAGACAAACCATAAGAGACCCTAACTATAGGAAACAAACTGAGGTTTGCTGGAGGGCAGGGGGATGAGAGGATGGGGTAACTGGGTGATGAGTTTTAAGGAAGGCACCTGATGTAATGAGCACTGGGTGTTATAGGCAACTGATGATTTCCTGGATGCTACATCTGAAACTAATGATGCACTCTATGTTAACTGATTGAGTTTAAATAAAATAAGTTACAAAAAGAAGGATTGGAAAAGTATCTTATTAATTTTATGCTTAGTAGACAGTAACCCCCAGCTGATGGTTTTCTCTCCTTTCCTATCTGCTTTTGTTTGCTGTCTGTTATTTGATATGTTTACCTATGAAATTTTCCTTAAAAAATCAGTAAGATAAAATATATTTATTGGAATTATCTTTTTATTAATGCATATATGGATATTTTGAACACTTACTTTGTGCTAAATAAGTCCTAAACTAAGCTATGGAGGATTTAGAGGAAAAATAAGAAATATTTCTTGCCCTCACAAGTGTCTGAGTTTTTCAGTACTCCTGAGTATGCTGTTGTATCTTTCATTGCCTTCTTTTCTCTCTCAACTACCATTTATTTTTCCCAGGTCCTATGCTGATATCCAACTATTTCAAGTATCTGACTCCATTTGTCCTTTTCAACTAAAATATCCCATCTGATTCCCGCCTCTCTTGTACCACCTTATGGTTTATAAGTATTCAGCACATTTTTAGGATCCTGAAGATTAATTGGAACTAGAATGATAAATGCATGCATGTCCTAAGGTATTTTTAACTGAAAATGCTAAAATGCATTACCACATTCTTCTGGTTTATTTCAGTCTGTATTATTTCCTTCCATATCAATAAGGTTATCTTTGGCAATGTTAGAATTATGAACATTGTCTTTTATCAGCAAAATGTTATGAATTAATACTAAATTTTAAGTTCCTTAAAAAGAAGTGTTCAAAACTATTGCACATTGCTTTTAAATATTGTCCATCAGAAAAATTGACAGTGTGTCCATTCTTGATTTTATCCTGGGGAAGTACTTCTGTATTAGAAAGCTCATATATTGTATACTTTAAAGATCCACCCCCTGCACTAGTAGTTTTCAGCTACTACTCAAATGAAAATAGAAAGGACTTGAACCAGAGAATCTACTAAGTTCATATAATTCTAAATATTGACCTCAAAAGAGAGGTCAAGCCATAAAAACTCTCTACTCTAAAATAATTCTAAGAGATTTTTCTTAAAAACATCTAAATTTCTCCCAAGATATCAATGCATATAGTCAAATTATTTATAATAGAGAACTTCATATTGAGATCCCATATCTTGAATAAAATAGAAACATTTAGAATATAAGAGAAAATAAATTTATTCAGTTTGGCATGACAGCTAAGATTAGTGATAAAAGGCCATATCTAGAAGTGAAGACTAATAACTAAGATTACTTTTTGTGAGATAATTTAGTAGGAAGCTTCAGGGTGAGAATTTTGTGTTGGAGGAATTTTAAATGGGGGGATCATTTAAACTTTATTAGTGTGCTTTATTATCAAGGAAAAATAATTCCATATTTTCTTGTGCATGTTAGGATGAGCAGACACAACATGGACATTTGCCTTAGAATTTTATGATTGTTCAATATATAGCATTGAAGTTGTATGTCCCATCTTGTGTGGTGATAATAACAAAGCTTAAATATACCTAGGCTTAATTGTATTTTCTTTCCCTGACATTTTCCAATTTAATTAAAGCTTCTATAATGTCAAGTGTTGTTCATATTAATTCCTGTTAACAGAAGACACTACAATCATGAATGTTTTGCTTTCTTGTTTATTCAATCCCATGATATGTTATACTTTTTAGAATGAAAGAATGGCACAAGGCTTGGCACATAGGGCGTATGCAGTAAATATTTATTGAACTTTAATGGCAGGTATCTTAATAACATACTATTAATAATCACTTAAATGCATTGAGAGATTATTATGTACCTGAACTGACTCTAGATTAAGAAGACCTAATTCACTACTGTTTTAACACATAGGTGGCATTTTATCATAGCAGTTTGACATTAAGGATATTTGGAAATATCCTGCCCCCCCCCCAAAAAAAAAAAAACACGGGAGGGGCACCTGGGTGGCTCAGTCAGGTAAGCATCTGTCTTCAGCTCAGATCCCATGTTGGCCTCCCTGTTCAGTGGTGAGTCTACTTCTCCCTCTGCCTTCCCCTACTTGTGCTCATGCTCCCCCTCTTCCTCAAGTCCAGATATGAGGTATGGTTCAGAAATAGCTTTGGACACATTATTTGGTGAATTTAAATAACCAACCCTCAGACAATTTTTTTTTTTTACATTTAAATTCTGTTGTGTTGACATCCCATTATGTTAAAGAGATTCATAAACGAACAATGACAATTGTTGTATTTTGGGTTAGATGTAGTATGTTTAAAGGAGCTTCAAAAAATAGATATTAAGACTGCTTCTTGCCTATTTTCTAAAATTAGCTATTATTACATGGTTAAAACCACACCAACCTAATCCCTATTTCAAACTACATATGCTTAAGTACTTAGGTTTTTGATTATATTAGCTTCTTTTTAACACTTAGAATAGAAAAGAAAATAAATTTATTCAATTTGGCATGACAGCTAAGAAAAGCATTAATTACCAGAATTTGAGTGATCCTGAGGAAGAAAATGAATTAGTAGTTTTATAAAAGTTGATTTCAGCAATTCTGACTACGGTGGTCATCTGTCTCTTTCTGTCTCAAATCTATAGAACTTCGATAGGAAACTACAAGGAACATTTCATTAGAAAAAAAAATTAGACTTTGTCCTATTCCTTACGTGGAAAACTTTCTAAAACTAAAGTTCTTTCTTGAACCACAATATGACTTTTAAAGGATTTATCTCACCTCAATTTGATAACTTCTGGTCTTAAGATCTGTTATTAAATTTGTTCCTAATTCTTTATGAATCTCATATTTCTTTAAAATATAGGAAAGTATGGACTTGCTCCAGAGAAAATTTTGCTTTCATATGTACACAAAATTAATGTATATAATATAAGGAGATTTGAGAATCCAAAAACACTAATCTCTAGTGTTAGGGCAATAGGAATACTTTTTGGGGAACTAATTCCTGTTGCAATGATTGATTCTAACATCTGTGGATTTTAATTTTTATTATTATCTCATTTGTTTCTTTTTCTCCTCCTCTCAGAATTATATGTTAAGCCTTTCACTTTCAATCAAGATAGCATAAGAGGAATCACATTTGACCTTCCACTAGAGCACCAGACAACCAAAATTCAGTGAGAACAGTAAACAAACAGTGAAAACAAGTGCATACAGACACACACGCAGACACACAGTTTTCAAGATTTTGGACACAGATAACAAGGGAGAATTCCCTAATAGACGGCAGGGGGGTGGGGGGGTGGGAAGAAATGCTGAGCACTGAGACTGACTCAGTTTATTACCTTAAAAAAAATTCAGGTTGATGTGCAGGAAGTGAGAATTAAGGTGGAGCCCAGTGAATTATTCAAGTTGAGAAATTTAAACCAAGAAACTAAGATATCAGAAAAACTCAATTAAAATGGAAGATTTGACCTCATACATAACTATGATAATGCAAAATAGTGTAACAGTGTTGGAAAACAGTTTGAAAGTTCCTCAAAAAACTCCAACCTAGAGTTTCCATGTAACTCAGTAATTTCGCCCCCACATATGTACTCAACATAATTGGAAATATGTTCTCACCACCACTACACCACCCCACGAAATAACTTTATGGCAACCTTATTCTTTACTGAATGAATATCCATCCGGTGTATATCCATGCATTGTAATTTTATTTAGCCATAAAAAGGGATAGAGTACAGATACATGATACAACTTGGATGAATCTTAAAAACTTTAGGCTACCTTTAAAAAGCAGAAACAAAAGATTATTTATTGTATGGTTCCTTTTATGTGAAGTTATCAGAATATCCAAATACATAGAAACAGAATAGAAATTAGTGGTTATCAGGGACTATAGAAGAATAAATAAGAGAGGCTGCTAATTGACACATGGTTTCTTTTTGGGGCGATTAAAATATTCTGGAATTGGATAGTGGTGAGAGTTGCATGGTCTTGTGAATGTGCTGCACACTCTGCAAGTGTAGAATGTGCTGTATTGTACACTCTAAGAAGTTTAATTTTATGGTATGTGAATTGTATGTCAATTAAATATGGTAAATTTGAATAAAATTCATATTCTCATAACATAAAAATAATATCAATAAAAAACTTTCACCTTGCCAAGAATCAGAACAGTCACAAACTAAATGAAAAAAGACTATTAAAAGAGCCAAAAAGAAAATGACAGAGACACTAGAAATACCTGACAAACAGTTTAAAGCCATCATGATAAAAATGCTTCAATGAGCAATTGTGAACATGTTTGGATCAAAAAGAAAAACAGAAAACAGCAGCAAATAAATAGTACTTTGAACCAAGACACCAAGAACCAAACTGAAAATTTAGAATTAAAAATGATTAACCAAAATAAACATTTCAGAGGACAATTAGAACATAAGAAATAATCAGGGAAGAGGAAGATGGAATAAAAGAAATTACTTAAACTGGATAGTAGAGAAAAAAAGTAAATATATATAAATAACATATATATATAATTATGTTAACAAAATTGAAATGTTTGTATTTAATCTTCCATTTTTCTTAATACATATGCACATGTATATTATATATTAATACACATATGTATACATATATTAAGAAAAATGGAAGATTATAATCTAAAATACTTTTTGTCATTAGAATCTAGATGGAGAGAAAAAGACCAGCCATGAAAAATTGTTCAAATTAATAATAGCTGAAAACTTAAAAAAAAAGTAATGAAACCTTGACATACAGATTCAAGATGAGCAAACTTAAGCAGATTCAACCCAAAGAAAACTGTGCCAAAATACAACATAACGAAACATTTGAAATCTTTTTTTATTATTACTTTTTTTATTATTATTCATGAAAGACACATAGAAAGAGGCAGAGACATAGGCAGAGGGTTAAGCAGACTCCTCCCAGAGAGCTTGATTCTGGACTCCATCCCTGGCCCCTAAGATGAAGGCAGACGCTCAACCACCAAGCCACCCAGGTGTCCCCAAAGCATTTGAAATCTAAGGGCAAAGAAAAAAGTCTTGAAAGCAACCAAAAACAAATGATACATTATACTATAGGAGGAAAGACTATTCAAACGGTAGTGATATCTCTTCAGAAACCATAAAGGGCAGAAGAAAATGGCCCAATTTTTTTTTTTAAGTGCAGGGAAAAAAAAGACCTGTCAATCCAAAATATCCTGCAGGAATGAAGGGGAAATGTAGACATCACCAGAATAAAAACTGGGAGAATTTGTCACCAGTAGGCCTAATCAGAATGACTAAAGTAAGTTTTTTAAACAGAAAGGAAATGATTAAAAATAAAACAGAGAAAAAGAAGAACCTTGCATAATGAAGAGAAAATAACATGGTAAGCAAGAATGTGGATAATTACAAACAGAAAACAAACAGACTCTTAAATACAGAGAACAAACTGATGGTTGCCAGAGGGGAGATTAGTGGGTAATGGACGAAATGGATGAAAGGGATTAAGAGGTGCAACCTTCAGTTACAAAATATATGAGTTGCCGAGATGAAAAGTACAACATAGGTAATATAGTCAATAATACTGTACGGGCAGCTGAGTGGCTCAGAAGATTAAACATCTGACTCTTGATTTCAGCTCAGATCATGATTTCAGTGTCCTGGGATTGAACCATGAGTTGAACTCCACACTTGGTGAGGAGTCAACTTGAGAATTCTTTCTCTCCTTCTGCCCCTCTCTCACTCATGCTTCCTCTCTCTCAAATAAATAAATAAATAAATAAATAAATAAATAAATAAATCTTTAAAAAAATAGTATTGTAATAACATTAGATGCTGACTATAATTTCTGAGGTAAGCATTGAGTAATGAATAGAACTGTCAAATCAATATGCTGTACACCTGAAACTAACATTGTATATCATTTATATTTCAATAATAAAAGAAGAAAGTAGATAAGTACAATAGGCTTTCCTATTTTATTAGTTTCTAAATTATGTTTAATTATTGACACAAAAATTATAAATTGCCTTATTTAGTTTTAAATGTATGTAGAGAAAATATTTAAGATGATTATATTTTAAATAGGGAGGAGTAAAGGGACAAAAGGTAAGATTTCTCAAACTAGAAAAATAATACAAGGAGACTATGTTTAAGTATGTGTATGCAACTCAATACCCAGAGAAAAACACTAAAAGCGCTACACAAAGATATGTAATCATACCACTATACACAAATCAAAATGGAAATCTAAAAAATGTTCAAGTAACTGGCAGAAAGGCAGAAAGAAGAAAACAAGGAAATGAAAAACAGAACAGACAGCAAAAAATAAAAATGAAATAACAGACTTGGGGGATCCCTGTGTGGCTCAGCAGTTTAGCACCTGCCTTTGGCCCAGCATGTGATCCTGGAGTCCTGGGATCGAGTCCCACATCGGGCTCCCTGCATGGAGCCTGCTTCTCCCTCTGCCTGTGTCTCTGCCTCTCTCTTCCTTTCTCTGTGTGTCTCTCGTGTGTGTGTGTGTGTGTGTGTGTGTGTGTGTGAATAAATAAAATCTTAAAAAAAAGAAATAACAGACTTAAGCCTTAGCTTATCAACAATTACATGAAATGAAAATCATCAAAATGCACAAAAGGAAAGACAATGATTAGTAAAATAGGTTTATAAAAATTGGCCTATAACATCTGCAAAATACTTTAATATAACAAGATAAGAAAAAGGATACAAGGGATCCCTGGGTGGCGCAGCGGTTTGACGCCTGCCTTTGGCCCAGGGCGCGATCCTGGAGACCTGGGATCGAATCCCACATCGGGCTCCCGGTGCATGGAGCCTGCTTCTCCCTCTGCCTATGTCTCTGCCTCTCTCTCTCTGTGACTATCATAAATAAAAAAATAAAAATAAAAATAAAAATAAAAAGGATACAAGTGTGGAAAAGATGTATCATGCAAATTTTAATCAAAAGAAAGCAGAACTGTATTGATAAAAAAGCAAATAGACTTCAGATCAAGAGAATTATCAGCATTGTAGAGGAATATCATATTGTGATAAAAGGGTTAATCTGCCAAGAATACCAAGCAATCCTAAATGTATAAAAACCAAACAACATAACTGCAAAATATGTGAAGCAAAAAAAGGCAACTGAAAGGAGAAATAAACCATCCATATGATTGTGAGATTTCAATGCTGTTCTCTCAACAACTGAATGAAAATCAGACAAGTATATATAGAACAATCCAACAGCAGCATCAACCAACAGGATCTCACTGACATGTATAGAACATTTCACTACCAAAATAAGCAAGAATTCACATTATTTTCAAGGGCTAATGGCACATATACGAATGTAGAGTACATCCTGGGTCATAACACAAATTGCAACAAATATAAAAGAAGTAAAGTCATATAGAATGTGTTCTCTAACAACAGTGGAATCAAATTAGAATTAAATGTTCAGAAATATAATGGGAAAAGCTACAATAACTTGGAAAGTAAACAACCCGTTCCTAAATCAAACATGGGTCAAAGTCGACTTTTCATAGGCAATCAAAAAAGGTTGCTAAAATGACTAAAAATCAAAATAGAGCACACCAAATTTGGGGGACACATGAAAACCAGTGCTGAGTGGGAAACTGAGCATTAAACACATATCACAGAAAAGATCAAACATCTTGAATCAATTATCTAAATTGAGAAAAAGAGCAAAACAAACCCCAAACCAAAAATTGAAAATTATAAAGATCAGAGCAGAAATTAAGGAAATTGAAGATAGAAAAATAGTAAAGTAATTGAAATAGCTTCTTCTTATAAAGCACCAATAAAATGGATGGACCTCTAGAAAGACAGTCAAAGAATAGATGAGAAAATACAAATTACCAATAACAGGAATAGAGAATATCCCTACAGTTCCTATAAACACAAAAAAGATAATAAGGGACTATTATGAAAAATATAACATGATTTTGATATAATTTGACAACTTAGAAAACATTAACGACTTTTTCCAAAATCATAAATAACCACAACTAACATTAAGGATGAAATAGATAAATAAACTAAAACTATGAATAAAAAGTTTAAATTTTTAACTTAAAAATTCCAAAAAGTTTAGCTGGGTGGCTCAGTGAGTTAAATGTCTACCTTCTGCCCAGGTCATAATTTCAGGGTCCTGGGATTAAGCCCAGCATCGGAGTTTGTTTCTCCCTCTGTTCTCCTCCCCACTTGTTTTCTCTCTTTCTCAAATAAGCAAATTAAATCTTTAAAATAAATAAAGCAAATAAAAATTCAAAAAATAAATCTCTAGAGCCAGATAATTCACTGGAGAATTCCATCAAATATTTAAAGAGACAACACTGGTTGTACACACTCTCTTTTATAGAAGAGACAATTTTTCTCAGTTCATTTTGTAATGGTAAAATCACCCTCATAGCAAAATCAGACAAAGATAGTAAAAGAAAACTACATAGCATTATTCACAAATGTAGATGCATAAATCCATAATAAGATATTAGTACATAGAATTCAGCAATATATAAAAATAATCATGCACCATGATCAAGTGGGATTTATTGTATAAATGTAAGCCTGGTTCAATAATTAAAAATTAATCCATGTAATCCACCATATTAATAAAACTCGAGAAGAAATATCATATTATTATATCAATCAATGCAGAAATGCATTTGCCAAATTCAATACCTATTCATTATAAACACCCTCAGAAAAAAATAATAATAGATAGGAACTTTCTCATTTGATAAAGAACACTTGTAACAACCATACAGCTAACATTACACTTTATGATGGAAGATTAAATGCTTTTTCCCTAATAGAGGGAACAAGACCAGAATGTACTCACTCAAGACTTATTCAATACAGTGCTGGAAGTTCTTACCAAGTCAGTAAGGCACTAAAAGAAAATAATAAATATATAAATTTAAAAAGAATAAATAAAAAATGTCCCTATTTTTGTTCTTACAGAAAATTCTAAGAAATACACAAATAAATCCCTAAAACTAATAATAATTTTATTTCATTGATTTCATATAAATAGAGGAATTTAAACTTTATTAACATATGCTTTGTTTTAATGGTTACTTGTATGTCATGGGACTTATGAATATATGTCTCAATAACTCTCATAAAGCTATGTGCTTCCATTCTAAAATTAGCAAGTTACCCTTTGCTTATTTACAGCTTGTGACTGGCCATTAAATCTGCTAATTATTTTTTGATATGAGATAAGGAGAAGCATTGCTATTTAAATCATTCCCTTGAATTACAGTAGGTTACCAGCTAGTCTTTGTTCTTCTTTAAAGAAAATATTTAATTTATTTAAAATAAACAGCAGCAGCAATAACAACACAGATTACCCATCCACCTCCACCTTTTACAACTATAAATCTGTAGTCTGTATCTATGAGCTTGTTCGTTTGCTTTTTGAATTCCACATAAAAGAGAGTTTATACAGTATGTACTTTTGACTCATTTCAGTAAGCATAATGCCTCGAGGTCTATTCATTGTGTGTGTGTGTGTGTGTGTGTGTGTGTGTCAAAATGTATCGTAAACTTAAATGCAAAATATAAAACTATAAAACCTTTTGAAAAAAAAATTCATGCTCTAGAGCTTGTTGAACTAACGCAGAATAGATAAAAGGAAAATTGATAAAACAGATTTCAAAATTAGAAGTTTCCTCTGTAAAAGATTCTGGTAAAGAGATCTTGAAGACAAGATACAGAATGGGAGAAAATATTTGCAAACTACATA
The DNA here is from genome assembly GCF_053574225.1 of Canis aureus. NCBI lineage: Eukaryota > Metazoa > Chordata > Mammalia > Carnivora > Canidae > Canis > Canis aureus. The sequence continues at coordinate 56,104,314 of NC_135621.1, forward strand.
TTCAATAAAATATTGATATATTGAATATTTTAAAATATTATTTAATATACTGTAAAGAATATATTGATATTCTTATTTTGAGTAAAACTAAATATTTAAATATACTGAATATATATTCTTGAATGTAAGTTATCAAATATATAAAGAACTTGCAATTGTAAAATATTTTAACTAGAAAGTGTAAATAGAAATAAAAAGAGCCCCACACTGAGGTGGGCACTTGATGGGATGAGCACTGGGTGTTATTCTATATGTTGGCAAATTAAACACAAATAAAAAATAAATATAAAAAAAGAGCCCCAGACACTAAACAAACAAACAAAAACACTCCCAATGTTCAGCAGTAAATAAATAATCCAGTTATAAAATGGACAAAAAACATGAAGAGAAATTTCACTGAGGAGAGCTACAGATATTAAATAAACACATGAAAAGATATTCATGTTGGTTTTATAACACCAAACACCTACCAGAATGGCTAAAATAAAAAATAGTGACAAAACCAAAATAGTGACAGAATATTTAGAAAGCATATCACTTAAAGCATTGCTAGTAGGACTGTAAAATGGTACAGTCTCTCTCAAAAAGAGTTTGGCTATTTCTTAAAAAATAAACATGCAGTTGACATACAACTCAACATTTTTCCCAGAGAAATGAAAATCTGTACCTGAATTTTTAGAGCTGCTTCCTTTGTAAAAGCCAAAAATGAGAAACAGCTTATATGTCCTAATACTGGTGAATGGTAGACAAACTGTGGTAAACACATACAAATAAATACTATTCCATAATAAAAAGAGACAAATTATTTGATACATGCATCAACCTTGGTAAATTTTCAGAGAATTATGGCAAGATATAAAGGCCAATTCCAAGGATTACATATTGTATGAGTTTGTTTATATATTCATAAAAGAACAACTTTATAGCAATGAAGAACACATTAGTGATTGCTCAGGGTTTAGAAGCATAAGGAATAAGAGGAGTGCCCGGGTGGCTCAATGGTTAAGTCCCCAACTCTTGATTTCGGCTCATATCATGATCGCAAAATGGAGTAACCAGATGAGCACCCCCACCTCCATCAAGCACCACCCCTCTCCCCCATTAAGCTTCCTGTCAGGTCCATGCTCAGTGAAGAGTCTGTTTGAGATTCTCTTTCTCCCTCTTCCCTCCTCTCTCTGTCTCTGTTTTTCTCTCCCAAATAAATGAATATTAAAGAAAAAAAAAGGATATGGAATAAAGGAAGTGGGAGTGGCTACAAGGGCAACATAAGGGATTCTTGTTTGGTGGAAATATTCTGTATCTTGACTGTATCAATATATCCTGGTTATGATATTGCACCATAGTTTTGCACAGTTTCCATGAAAAGTAACTGGTAAAGGACACGTGGGAGCTCCATTATTTTCTATAATTTCATGTAAATTTATAGTCATTTCAAAATTTAAAAAAAATAATTATAAATAGTTAAGGGATGTACGAACATATACCATGTTAACACTAATTAGAAGTTCCAAAAGTTAAAAAAAAAAAAAAAAAAAAAAAAAAAAAAAGAAGTTCCAAAAGTTATATTAACTTCAGAAATTTGACTTTAGGGCAAAGGCTATTGCTAAGAATCATAATTTCATACTCCTAAAGAGGCCCATTCATCATGAGGGCATAAATGTTCTAAATGCTTAGGTAACTAACAACAGAGCTTTACTATATATGAAGCAAAAACTGCTAGAGCTGAATGGGGAAACAAACATTTTAAATTATATACAGAGATATCCGTAATCTTTTCTCAATAATTGATAGAACATGTAGACAGAAAATCAGTATAAATGCAGATTTAATTAACAGCATCAAATAACATACGTAATTGATATCTATAACATTCCACTCAACAACAGTATGATACAGATCAATTTCACCTTCTTTCACATGTATCCAGAGCATTTATTAAGAAGGAACATCTTCTTAGATATAAAACTAGTCTATATAAATATGAAAGCATTCATGTGATATAAAATACTAGAAAACAATAATAGAAAGATTTCTGGAAAATCTCAAAATATTTGGAAAGTTAATAGAAGACTTTCAAATATCTCATGGGTAAGACACAAAATCAAAATACAAAATAATAATTAATAATAATAATAATAATAATAATATGAACACACAACATGCCAAAATTTGTGAAATGTTACTGAGTCATTACTTATGGTTCTATCTATATACTGCTGCTATATATACTGCTGTTCTATCTATATACTGCTATAAAGCAGTAAAGAAAAAGAAAGGTCTTAAATCAGCGTGGTATTGGCATAAAGATAGATGACTAGATCAATGGAATAGAAAAGAGAATTCTGAACTAGATTCACATGTATATGGACAACTGATATATAACACAGATGCAGAAGCAATTCAGTAGAGATTGGATACTGTTTTCAACAAATGATGCCACACTGATTTAATATCTACAGGCATAAAAATAGAAACAGTTTATACATCATTAATCAAAATTAACTCAAAACAGAACACAGAACTAAGTTTAAAACCTAAAATTACAAAACATCTAGAGGAAAACAACCTCTATGGACTAAAAATAAGAAAGATTTGTTTATATTATGCTGTAAATAGGATTCGTAATGGAATTAATTGATAAATTTTTCTTCAACAGATTAACAACTATTGTTCTCTAATAGAGATAAGAGAATAAAAGGCAAACCACATAAGTTATATACAGTGTATATGTCTGGTAGAGGAATAATATCTAAAATATATATGGAACTCTAAACACCCAATACAAAGATATGGGCCATAGATTTGAACAGACATATTACTAGAGAAAATGTATAAATAGTAAATAAGCACATGAAGAGATGCTAAGCATCATTAGTTATTATGACAAGGCAAATGACAACTACAATGATATCACAGTGCAGTGACTACACAACTATTAAATAGCTAAAATTAAAAAGACTTGTTATATCAACTGTGGACAAGAGTGTGGAACAATTGAAACACATTATTTGAAGGATATAAAATGAAATAACCATTTTGGAAAGCAGTTTCTTAAAAACTGAAACCTACATCTTCCATATAGTCTAGAAATCCCATATCTAGCTATTTATTCAAGAAAAATAAAATATTTCTACAAAAATATATTTGCAAATGTTTAAAACAACTATGTTTATTCATAGTTGGCTTGAAAATAACTCAAATATCTATTCACAAGGAAATTACACTATGTCCATACAATAGAATACTCAGCAAAAAATAAATGAAATATTGATACATGCTACAACATGAATGGAGATGGAAATAAACCACACTGAATTAAAAAAATAGGTAAGCAAAAAATTACATGTTGCATAATTTCATGTATCTAATATTCTGGTAAATGCAAACTAATTTATAGTAACATTAAAGCAGACCAGGTGTTGCACAGCAATGGAGGTGGGTTCAAGAAAAGATGGGAAAGTGGCATTAATAATAGGGAGGAAGGGACACCTGGGTGGCTCAGTGGTTGAGCACCTGTCCCTGGCTCAGGGCATGATCCGTGGTCTCAGGATTGAGTCCCACATCAGACTTCCTGCCTGGAGCCTGCTTCTCCCTCTGCCTACGTCTCTGCCTTTCTCTCTCTGTGTCTTTCATGAATAAATAAATAAATAAAATCTTTTAAAAAATAATAGGGAGGAAGAAAATCGTTCACTATCTTCAGAGTATGATTGTGCGATACATGTTTACATATTTTAAAACTTATAAATTGCGCACTTTAAACAGTTGCAGTCTCTCCTATATTAATTATATATTAATAAAACAATTAAAATTACATACTATTGATCCAATTTTAGATAAATTTTAGAGAAATGTTTTCTAAAAATGAAGTAAGCATCTTGCATTTAGGCTTTTTTTTTGTCTTCATTGTGCTTTATTGAGAGATATAAAGCATAAATTGTGAAATGAATGCTTGAAAGGCATTTCAGATGTATTTTCCTTTACTACCAGGAGCTCGAATGTCCAAATCTTCCAGAGCATATGCATGATGCTCTCTGAAATGGGATCTCCAGAGCAGAGGCTTCTCAATCTCTGTTTCCCCAATGGTCAGTAATGCTTACTTACATTTTTTCCTGTCTGATCTAAGTTCATTTCTTATGTCTTAGTTCTCGTTGTGGTACATACTCTATTAATTCTTAAATTTTAAGTGATAATAATTAAGTCAGTATTTACTCTTCTTTAGTTGAGGCTTGATTAATCTGTCATGTTCAATTTTCACAAGTCATTAAGTCAATCATGCAACAACACAAAAATACTTTAAATACAGTAATGCATAAATGTAGAAATGTAGAAAAGTGTTAACTCTTCAACCTGTCAAAACTCCTGTTTTTCTTTCTTTGATTTTATATTATTTTAACATTAGTGCTTAAATAAAATGTCAATACTCTAATTAAAATACATAATTTTCCAATATCATAAATAATTTATTTTATTAAATATTTACCAGTTCTATAGGATAAGCATTAAGAATTTCAGGTAATTTATTTTTGTAGTAGTTTGCATGGTATTATATATAAACCATTACTTTTGTACCATGACATATATAACAAAATATTCATAAGGATCAGAGAAAATGAGAAGTAAAGATTTATGAGTAAGATGATACTTGAGCTTCTTTGAAATAGTTCTAAAGCAATATCATTGGTAATATTCCAATGGAATAGATTTACAAACAGTAACTATATAATGCTAATTGTATGCGACCAAGTATTTAAAATAGTATCATATCCCTGGAGTTTATGGAATATTGTGGTTTTTAATTTTTGTCTTTATAAAGGATCCATTTCAATAATTATTGCTTTCCATTGTCAACTCACTTCCTACTTGTACTTACTTAGATCAAAATACGTTCATTAGAACGGCAAAAAGCATGAATTTTAATTTCCTTCATAAACTTGTGAATCACTCAAATAAGCTATTTTTCAAGTAAATTAAGAAATAACTAAATATATGAGTAGATGAATGAATGCTAAAATAATACCAGTTAGAATGAAAGAAAACAAGTCTGGACATGAAACAACTAAAACTCTCATAAACTGCTTGTAGGAATTAAAAAATGGTCTAGACATTTTTGAAGAAGTTTTACACTTTTTTATGACAGTAGATATTTTAGTTACCTAATAATCCTGCAAGTTAGTACTGGTACTTACTGTAGAGAAGCAAAAACTTATGCCTGTGCAAAACTTGAAAAGAATGATTGTAGCTCTAGTCTTAATCACTGAAAACTGGTAACAACCCAAATATCCTTCAACAGATGAATGAATAAACAAATGATGATACTTCCTACAGTGGATGGCATGCTACTCAAAAAGGAACAAACTACTAGTAGACACACTAACAAGATTTAATGTCAAATACATCATGCTAAATGAAAAAGTAATATTCAAAGGCTGCATTCCCTATATTTTCACATAAATTACATTGTGTAAAATACAAAACTATAGAAACAGATAACATGTAAGTAGTTTCTGGGTCTAAGTTTGGAAAATGGATTGGTTAGATATAAGATATATATCTAAAGATATAGAGAGGGCTTGAAGGAGTCATGGAAATGGTCTATATCTTATTTGTAGTAGTAGTTACACAAAAAAGTGTTTGCCAAAATTCATAAAACTATGTACCGAAAAAGATAAATTTCTTTACATATAAATTGCGTTTCAATGAATCTGACTAAAAGTAATCTTTCACTGCTCCTAGATTTTGTCTGAAAATAATGGTTTTATTTTTGTCCTTATTTATCAATTATATACTTCCACAATGATAATTTTTAGATTTTGAGTAGCTTCTATCTATACTTCTCTAAATAAATATAAATTCATCAAAAGAGCAACTAAAAGCATCAACTTGAATCTTAAATAAGTTTTCAAATAACTCTAATGTATACCTTCTCAAATAAATACTAAACTGAATAAATACCAAGATGCTAATGAAAATGCTAACACTGAGACCCTATTAGTGATTTTTTAAGTCATGTTGTACATTATCACTTGTTTCTTTGTCATAAAAGTATATGATATTGGTGTTTTTTATCATTGAAATCACTTAGCAGTCCTAAAGAACAGTCCTAAATGAGGCAGAGTTTGCAAATCTGGTCAGTCCATGATTTGTTCAGTATCAGCGAGTGGGAGGATCCCTCTGATAGTTAAGGCCATGTAAAGGAGCTAAGCCTTCGCAAGCAACACTTTTTTTCTCAGTTTTACTCATATTAACCCCTAAAAAGGCAAAACTACATTGTTATTTTGTTCATTTGTTTATAGAAGGAGTGAAATGAGACAAACAATTTGTGGTGGGGGGCATCATCAATGTTTAAAATCTTAAAAGTAAATGTCAGACACTATTGCAAATTTAACCCCTTATTTCTGTTCTGTGCTTTTGATTAATATCTGTCTTTGGATATGGAAAAAAAAAGACTGAGATTATCCAGATAAGAATTCTGAAGCATTTTATAAGGATTCAAAGACTGAGTACACAACGTGGATGGAACTAGAGGGTATTATGTTGAGTGAAGTAAGTCAATTCAAGAAGGACAAACATTATATGGTCTCACTCATTTGGGGAATATAAAAAAATAGTGAAAGGGAATAAAGGGGAAAGGAGAGAAAATGAGTGGGAAATATCAGTGAGGGAGACAGAACATGAGAGACTCTTAACTCTGGGAAACGAACAAGGAAGAGTGGAAGGGGAGGTGGGTGGGGGATGGGGTTACTGGGTGATGGGCACTGAGGGGGGCACTTGACGGGATGAGCACTGGGTGTTATACTATATGTTGGCAAATCAAAATCCAATAAAAATATATACAAAAAAAGCCTGATTACATATGAATAAATAAACAAACAAATGAAAAGCAGAAACAGGCCCATAAATACAAAGAATAAACTCATGGTTTCCAGAGGAGAGGGAGATAGGGGGATAGCCAAAATGAGTGAAGGAGAGTGGGAGATATGGCCTTTCAGTTGTGTAATGAATAAGTCATGGGAATAAAAGGTAGAACATAGGGAATATAGTCAATGGTATTATAACAGCATAATATGGTGATAGATAGTTCCCTTTCTGGTGAGCATACAGTTGTTGAATCACTATGTTGTACACCTGAAACTAATGTAACATTATATGTCAACTTTACTGCAATTAAGAAAAGGAAGGAATGTAGGAAGGAAAGAAGGAATGTAGGAAGGAAGGAAGGAGGGAAAAGAGAAAGAAAGAAAAGAGATGAAAGACAGTAGCTACTAGATGAGACAAGTCTATCACTGAAGGCTCCAAGTCTCATACCTCAACCAGATTTAGTCCTAGCCTATCAGTGAAAATCAGCCTGGTTGGGCTTCTGGGCATACCTTCTTGAAGCTGGGGAAGGGAGATAGGAAGGAAGAAATTCAGAAGTGAAGAATGTGGTGGAGTAGAAAGAGACCATGTATTGAGAACATCCATTGTGTGGATTAGGAATTTTCAGTTAAATTTCTTTCTTTTTTTGAGAATTAATTATGCTTCTCATTATAAAATTCATGCTTCAAAGCATTGCTAACATCTAATGAATACCTATTTTATGACATGCTTCATTTTAAGAGGCTTTCATGTAAATATTTATTTCATCCCCCAAACAACCCAGTTATATTAATATTGTAGTTATCTTCATTTTGAAGATGAGCAAGAGAATACTAATAAATGAATTCAAATCACAAACTAGAGATTTGAACCCTGGTTTCAAAGCCAGTCATATTCTGCACCATGTACTCTTAAGTAGCACCTGAGTGAGAAAGAAGGAAGAAACAAAAGAAAAAAGAAAGAAAACACAATTTTTTCACTATAAACACCCTGTGCATTTCATCATTACTAAGAAATATCAAAAAGTCTTCTGATACCTAAATAATTTATAGAAATAGTTATATATTTATAGCATCTTTTAAATCTGTATACATTTACAATTCAGATAGAAGCATATTAAGATAAATTAGGTTTCTGCATTGTTATATTAGTAAAATAATTTGAATTTTATGTATGTTTTATATGCTGTGATGTTTCAGGGGTTCTTTGAGATAGGATGAACGCTATTTTTTTGAGCTTAATTTTTGCCTTTTATTCCAGAAATAAAGGGCTAGAGAGGTTTCCTGTATGGTGATAACACAAAAAAGGAACTTAGATGTCAGAATTCTTAAAGCAAAATGTATGTGCCAGGCATATTAAGTCATACGTTGAACAGATATTTTCTCATAGTACCTACTATGCTATATGTTGTGGGGACACAGTGATGAATAAAACTATTAAAGTGCCTTCCTAAAAGAAACCAAAACATCTAATAAATCTTAAGTGTTCTAGTAACCCTTATATAATCTCTCCTTTTCTTGAGAAAGATCAAAATCTTTCTCAGTAAGAAAAATATGGAGAAACCAAGAAAATGGAACATTTATGAAATATTAACTATTGTCTATTCTTAACACTTATTTCCAAAAAAATATTTTAATCAGTACCAACTTACAAGTGAAGACTTACTAAAGAAAGATGAAGTGGCTTGTCCAAGGTTGCACATTTATTTAATGGTCGGGACAAGAAAAAGATTGGTCTCCTGATTTCAAGACTAGTTCTCTTTTTGTTACACTAGCCTATTGCTTAATGAAACTGAAACTAATTTTTGAATTTTTAAAAAAATTTAGTCCCATGAGTTTGAAGCACAGTAGCATTTATTTATAGTTTATGCTTCCAGGAACATCTTTTGGAAATAATTTTTGAAAATCCATCAACCTCAAAGATGGGTATCCAAAGGAAGAAACTTCAAGAAAATGTATGAGAGGGAATTATTTTTTTAATACTAACAGAGATTATTATTCTCCTCTAAAGCAATTTTACATTGCCAAGATCAAAAGCAGGCAACCAGGATATTTAGATTGAAGTTTGACCAATTGTCCAAACTATAGAATTGATCAAAGTTAATGGAATAGAAATTTTCTCATCAGTATCTTTTCTTCCTGTCTCTAGAGCGAATAATTGTTCCAGGGATCAGAATTAAGATAAACTAGGGAAGTTGGGATGAAATGAGGTCTTGGTGTGTTAAAATGTCCTGGAAAGTGAGATAATGCATTTCAACTGAGTGAGATGGAGGTGGGCCAGCTCTGAGGCTTCCCTGGACTGTGGGGAGTCTTCAAGAGTGTAAATAGCATATCAGTCTCAGAAACAATTTACTTTACCACCCCCTCTTTCCCATGGCATCCACTTAACAATATGAAGTCACTTCTTATCAAACTGCTTGTCATCAGTTTAGCTCTGTCCCAAAGGCCAGCATCTATATTTCAGGTTTTAATGCAATGTGAAGATTGGTGAAAAGAAACAAAATTTTTGGAAAGTCAAGGTATTAACTATGTGAAAGGCCATTTTACCTATGATTCAAAGAAATTAGATTCTAGAATTTGTGTGAATATGTGTCTGACAATGTTGAAATAACTCTATGGCAAACTTCAGTGATTAGGACTTCAAAATGCATTTAAAGGGAAGCAAAGGGTTATAGTCTCTTCACATTTGCTTTTGTTCTTTCAGTCTATGCCATACATAGATAATAGGCACGGGTTAATTTATGTTCATAGTCAACACAAACATTTTAATATTTTTCCACTGGTTATCCTGGGTGGGCCCAGTTTTAAGGGCCACTGATTTAATTCATGGTTTTCTTTTAGCACAGACTCCCCACTTTTAATTAATAGATATTCATTTGGAAGAGAAGCCTCCCTAGCATTTGGATTCTGTCTTGAGTCTGGAATTTTTAAAGTATGACTTAATCTTGAAAAAAGGTTACATGTATTTCTAAAATCATGGTCAGTTGATATTTATGGGAAAATTACTTAGTTTAATTGATGATAGATGAGAAATCCTAAAATTCACTAAAGTTTATTACCCATTTGTTTTTGTCAAATCATGTTAAGTGTCTTTGGATATATGAAAGCTGTAGAGAAAATTAATAAAAATTGATAGTGTTTTATAGTTAGAATCTCATGCTAACATCAAAAGCAATAAAATAAATTGATGAATTTTCCCCAAACTAAAAAAAAGAGAGATTATTTACATTTTTATTATTACCTATTTATTTCCTAATTTGGGAGGAAGACAGAAAGATGAAAGTAGGCAAGGTGGAATAGAAAAGAGGCAGGAAGAGATACAAAACGGTAAATACAAATGTCAAGAGTATTGGAAGCAAAAGTCTGGAAGAGGAGACATTGTCTATTGTATCAAGATAAGATGAAGAAATTAAGACTCAAAGAAAAGAAAAGAAGCAGGCTCTAAAACTTGCCTGCTCTTCAAGTCTAATGACAAAGTTCAGGCATTAGAAACCAATGAATGAATGTGTCTGCAGCAGACTGGTGAATTTCAACCTTCTGCTTCTGATTTCCAGTGTGGTTGAAAATCTCTTCAACACCTCGACCCCACTGGCATCACCTGGTAGCATCTCGGCTTCTTATTTTGAAGAGGAATCAAGGAAGAGCAAAGGAACAGCTAGGGCTAGAATATTAAATCACCATTAAATGAAGTTACAGTTAAGAGATTTCTCCTGATTCCAATTCTTATGAACAAGTCAGTCTAGTCTACCTTCCACCCCCACATCTCCAGAATTAAGGATCTGGAGAAATGAATTTACAGAAGAGGTTGGATTGAAAAATAGAATGCCAACAAGTTGACTAAATTTAAAACTTTTGCTTCCTAAGAGACACAGATGGCAAGTTTGTTATAGTTAGTTCATCATAGGAGGTTTTTAAATAGCCCTGGTTAAGAATCAACTTTTGAACATGCAGCCATTAAAATGCAATAAATCTAGTCAGCACAATAAATATTCAGTGGGCAAGAACTATAGTAGGTGCCTTCCCACTCATTTTTAACATAGGCTCAAATAAGTTTGATGGTTTAAGAGGTTTTTGGGAATTGTGTGTTCGTGTGTATATATTTTGATGGAAAAAAATAAACAAAAATCATGTAATAAACAAGAACTCTCCTTCTTATGATCCCTCATCTTATTGTTTGGAATGTTAGAAATATGTTTAATGCAGCACTAGTTTTAGATTCCCCCCCCAAAAAAACAACTTAATGGAAAAAAATCAAGCTAGCATAAGTACAAGATGAAATAACAGCTATAGTATACTTTTTGTATATTTCCTTAGCCAGTAAGAGTCATTACCTAGAAAGACTTTTTGTAACAACAATGGAAAGAGTGCTTTTTGAGGAGATTAACAATGACCTAATGCTAGGAATTCAGTATTGATGTGTTATTTCTCTATTCTCTGAGAAGAGTGTGGCTTTCTGGGAAGGAATTGTCTGAAGGCTTTGGTAGGAAAATGCTGAAATTGCACATCACAGCCTGACACCCCCTGTGTGAGTCATCTTTACCTGGTGCTGGAGCAGCTTTCTGAAAGCCCAACTGGCGCATGTCTCTCCTGTTGGCATAACTATATTTAGAATCCATAGCTAGAGAGCTCAGGGCTTCTCAGGATGGTATTTTTAAATGTGTCATCACTCTAGACATGCTCTCCCTCCCTCTCCAACTGCTTCAGCCTCCCTCATATTTTCACACATCCAAATGGAAAAGAATCAAGAAAAATCACTTCCAAGGAACCTGTGACACTAGTCTCATCTGGAATGTTAAGCTCTGGGCTTAGACTCATGCTAATAGCTCCCTTGGCTCTTATGCTTAGCAAGGTTTGAATTCTTTAGGCAGCTCAGAGGTATGATGTACAGCACAGTATTGGGCTCATTGCTCAGTGTAAGCCTTAGGGAAGAATATAGGAAAGTCCAGTGGCTTTCTTTTCCTTTCATTTATTAGAACAAGCTTTACAAAGGTTAGCATGCTGAAATGGAAATTCTGGCAATTGCTAGCTGTGACTCTGCTCTGTGGTGTATTGAATAATGATTGAGCAACATGGGGAAACCTAGTCTTTGTTCTAGCTATGAAGGGATCTTTGGTGAAGTCCATAGAGTCAAGAAATAGAAAGCCACACACTATACATGTCAGTAAAGCTTTATAGCATGTAAATGGAATGAAAAATCTTTGTGGATTAATGAAGTCTCCTCTACAGATAATTTGATTCATATTCCTGGAGTCTCCATAACAAACCAACACTGTTTTACATGCTTTTGGATTCGCATGGCCCTGGTCCAAAATATGGATTAAGGGAATCATTCAATTAGCAGTTTTATTTATTTAATATAAATGTATATAAACTGTACTTGCTTTACAAATTTGTGCATAGTACACTGCTGTATCTACAGGATTAGAAAATATTAATATGTTTTTAGTCAGGGAAACTAGGATATCTATGAAAAGTAAACTTTCAAAACAAGACTTTGTTGTTATTAACCTGGCTTAACCAAGAATTGCATAATTAATTCCTGGATAATGGGTATGGGACAATTAGATCAACATAGGCTAGCATAATAGGAAAAAAATTTAAGAGTAGATAATTTATTCTGGTGGAAGTAGCTCAGAATACAAAAGGAAGATGACAGAAGGAAAAGGTGCTCACTTGCAGCACAGGCAATATAGGGCAGTGAGACAAAATGGAGAGTCCTGAAGGAGAGTGGAGGCAACCAAAGCCATTATGATAGCATGGGAATGATCTTGAAGTATCATTGTCTAAGTAAGGAATCTGATATTTTCCTGAGGATAGGCTAATGCCATTATGTGTTTTAGAATATTTTAGAATATAGTGGTGGTATTTTAGAAATGGATTTTGGGCAGTTGAATTCATGAGAATTTCTGAATAAATCGAAAATTTAAAAAGCCTGGAAACAGGGCTATTAGCTAGGAAGATGAGACCAAGGAGGGCCTCAACTTGATCATAGAAGATCAAATGGAAACGGACTATTTTGAGAAATATTGTTGTGAATAAAATGAAGCCAAATATGGTGGAGACAGCGTCCTCTATGTATCTAGTAGTGTCCTTAAGATATCTGAATGAGGGACACTGAATGGCTCAGAGGTTGAGCGTCTGCCTTCAGCTCAGGTCCTGATCCCAGGATCCGGGATCCAGTCCCCCTTTGAGCTCTTTGTGGGGAGCCTGCTTCTCCCTCTGCCTGTGTCTCTGCCTCTCTCTCTATGTCTCTCATGAATAAATAAATAAATTCTTAAAAAAAGATATCTGAATGAGTGAAGGGCAAAGAAAAGGCCAAAGACAGGCGTATGACTATAATTACAATCCAAACAATATAGTAATGATAATTTATTGAGTTCTTATGAAGTGATAAGTAATGTGCTACAAATACTATATGTATTATCCTCTATAACATTAATCCAGTACCCTAGGAGGAAAGTAATAGTTTCCCCAATTCAGAAATGAATCCATGGAGGTGGAAAAATGGTTAGGTAAACTTGCCAAAATTTTCCCAGCCAGGATTTCAAACCATGCTTCATTCCCCCACAGACCTAGGGAATTTTAAATATATTTTCTTTTGTAGAGACTGTTATCTATACCAGTATAAACACAAGTTGAAAGCATAGACTTGTGACATATAATTGAGAGCTATTGATCCTTTAAATAACTCTTTGAGCACATATTTTCAAAAAAGTTATGAATTAATTTACCCTATCATTCTCCATTTTGACTCATTGAATACTGAGAGAATTTTTGTCAAAATCTTATTTAAATCCATTTTATGTTATGTCCACAGCAGTCTACAAATTAGAATAATATATATTCTTAATTATAATAATATTTTTATTGCATGTATGTAATATATATAAAATATATATTGCCTTTGTCATCTAGGCCACATGATAATTTTGTTTACTTGAAATTAGTTTTACCTGTAGCAATGATGGACGATCCCAATTCCCTTTTCTCCATTGTTAGAGCACCTTTTTTGACAAGGCACATCATAATGAGATTGTTTAAAATGGTTAGATGTGTAGTTAGCCAATGAAACAGAATTTCCGCGTATTTTTTTGCTATTTTAATGCAACTTATCCTTACTGAAACTAAAACTATGACCCTGGAGTTATTAACACTATGATCTAAACCCACCTGAACTAATAGTGCAAAGATAAGCAGAGTTGATGGTACCATGTTTACAAATTATGCATAAGGCTGTTTTCAGCATTGATGTGAGAGGGCAGACTGGAAATATGAGTGATACTACCATGAAGATAAAATAATATAATTGCCTCTTCTAATTTACCAGTGAGGATCCTCAGCACTGTCATGTGTAGAAAAGTACTTGGGTTTATGGTAGGCCTGCTAAGTGTCAGGGTTTTTCATATACTATTCATTTGAGTCCTAAAATAAATAGGACTGTAAAAAATAAATAAATAAATAAATAAATAAATAAATAAATAAATAAATAAGACTGATAATGATTTTTATCATCCCTGTGTTATGAAACAGAGCACCAAGGTCAAGGAGTTTGTGTTACTTACCACATACAGAGAAAACTTTAAAATATGTATTTTAATTAACTTCTTGTGTGGATGTAGATAAGTGGCGTAGGCAATTTTGGTAGGCAAAGTTGTTATTTCACGCACAAAATATAAACTAAAATAAGATAAAATAAAATAAAACGGAGCTGCTGAATGGCTTTTAAAATCTCTAACATTTATTCTTTTGTGGATATTTCCACCTCACTGAGGCTTAATATAAATCCTCCATATCCTAGCATGACTACTGGGCTATAATTTTCTAAGATTCTGACTGCACTTTTATCATCCATGGTCCTTTCTTTAGATTTACTCAGGTAGAGCCAATGAATGAAGGTTGCTTCTGAAAGGCAATCTGTTCTACTAGCATCAAAGAGTATCTAGGACACATTTCCTCATGTACTTCCAGTGCTATTGTGCAGTGTGGTGTGAAGACAACAAAGACTAGTGTATATGTCTTCCATGCCACACCATGTCTTACAGTCAGCTTTTTAAATTCCATCTGTTCCCTCACCCTGGCCACTCTGGGACTCATATGTTCAGAGCACAGCAATGTCTAGATAATTGTGGTAATAATAACAACAACAACAATGACAACAACAACAACAAAATTGTGGATCTCAACTTTAAAGAGATTAGTATAAAACCAGCACAGGTTCTTAGGGATCTTTTTATAGTAAAATTTCTCCTACAGGGCTATACTCTAAGGAATTGATTGACTCTCAACCAAGATGATTTGGCACAACAATGAGGTGTAACAGAATTTATTACAGCTACTATTGGTATGACTACAATTTAAACTACAGTGACAAGTCCTGCTGCTACTATTTCAATTACCTTGGCTGCCAACAAACATTTATAGGGCATTTAATATCTTCCATAAACTGTGCCAAGAAATTATATCTTTAGCTTTTGAAAAAACACATAGAAGAAAGTACTATTATTATCCCTCTTAAGAGGGGGAGAGGCTCAGAAATTTTAAGTAAATTTCTCAAAGTCACATAACTGGCAGCTGGTAGAGTGGAGTCACATCCTGACAGTCTTTTGCTCTCTTCTGGCAGCTTGTGCTATTGCTGGTGTTGAGAGTAGCACAGTAAGCAGAAAGCTACATCTGTCTAATCAAAGAACTCTGGTCTTAACCCTACATTATATTGCCATTCAATAAAGGATACTAATAATTAAATCTTAAGCACCAAATATTGTCTTTAACAATGCATGTAATAGGAGTGCCTGAGTGTCTCAGTCAGTTAAGTGTCTGCACTCAGCTCAGTTCATGATCCCAGGTCCTGAGACAGAGCCCCACATTATAGCCCTTCCTGCTCAGTGGGGAGTCTGCTTCTCCCTCTGCCCCACCCCCCACTTATGTTCTCTCTCTAGCTCACTCTCTCAAATGAATAAAGAAAATATGTTTTAAGAATGCATGTAATAAAAGAAGAAAAGAAAGAAAGGACCTTCCCAGCCAACCTACTTTTCACAGAATGAGATATGATAATGACAAAGAATTATTCAATTGTGAAAGAATATGCAAAGAAAAGGTCCAATTGATTATAAAACTATGTGCTAAATTTTAGAATACAAATGAAATAAAAAATACACACACATAGGGAAGATTCAGATTCCTCCTATGATATTTTCTTTTTTTAAAGATTTTATTTATTTATTCATGAGAGACACAGGCAGAGGGAAAAGCAGTCTCCTTATGGGAAGCCTGATGCAGGACTTGATCCCAGGACCCCGGTATCATGATCTGAGCCAAAGGTGGATGCTCAACCACTGAGCCACCAGGTGCCCCTTTCTATGATATTTTTTATATTAGCTTCATTGTCAATGACTCATTGGGGATAGCAAAAGACATAGAGTTGCATTCATCGTTCTGACTATTGTAATTGGGAACCAGTGACACATGCAGCTAATCTTGTGTGTAATGTAATGGAAACATGATCTGAAAATCGTACTTCTGGGGCCCCTGGCTGTCATAGTTGGTTGAGCATCTGATTTGTGATTTCAGCTCAGGTCATGAGCTCAGGATTGTGAGATCTAGACCCGGGTTGGGCTCCATACTCAGCATGAAATCTGCTTGGGATTTTCTCTCTCCCTCTCCCCTTACCTCCCTTCCCTACCCCTGCTCTAAATAAAAAATAAATTCTTTAAAAAAAAAAGATAGGCAAACCATACTACTGGATAATCAAAGTCACCAGAAACACTGGTTACCATAAGGCCATATCTAAACAAATGACAGAAAATACTGATTCCCTCTTTTTTTTTTTTTTAAATTCCCTCTTGCCCCCACCCTCACTCTTGCTCTTGCTTTCACTTTCTCTATGTGTATATTTCTGTGTGTGTGCGTGTGTGCGTGTTTGTGTCTGGAAGTTCTACTGTACTGGAAGAGGTATGGAACTTTGGAATTTTCTAAAATCAGATTGTAGAATGGTAATAGTTAATAGTTTTATAATTCTCATGTATGAGAACGATTACAATGTAAATTCCAGTCATTTATATATTTATTTAATTCCTTTAGATGATATTTTATTAATATGTGTCTTTACCATTTACATCTGCATAGTTGTTTAGTGAATATCCCTCATCCTGAATATCTGATCAAATTTCTCATCTCCATGTTGTATCAACCTGGCTTACCTTCAGCAAGAATTCTGTTAAGTTGGTCTACCAAGAATCTCTCCAGCTTTGATACTTACTCTTCCACCTTGCTCCTTAGCTATACATGTGTGTTTGTCCTTGCTCTATTCACAGTTGGCCTCATTTCTCCTCTCTACTGAAAACTCCCATTGAAGTAATGCTTCTTCAATAAGTTATTCCCTACTATCATTAAAAAATGTCATGAAAATTTGTTCTGCAGGACCACGTGGGAAAGATGTCATAAGTTTTCTGTATGAAATCTAACACTTACCTGGGTTAAGCCACTCAGTCTGTGATATTTTGTTATGGCAATCTGAAGAGTCTATGGCATACCCTAAAGCCTATCTTCTCTCCTATTAACTTAAAATTACACTTAAATCTCCTTTCTCAGTAATTGAGAACAAAAGTCAGAAATTTGGTACAATATATAACATTTGAGCATCATCACAAATCAGCTTGACCTAAATTATATTTATAGAATACATCATCTAACAACAGCAGAATACATATTCATTTCAAGCATATATAAAGTATTTACCAAGATAGACCATATGCTAGGCCATAAACAAGATTTAATCAATTTTAAAGCAGATTAAAATCAAACAAATTATATTCTGTGACCAAAACACAATCAATTAGAAATGAGTAACAAAAGAAATCTGGAAAATCGCAGTTTTTGGAAATTAAACAGTTCACTTCTAAGTAACCTACAGGTCATAGAAAATATTACAAATGGAATCATAAAACATTTTGAATTGACTGAAAATGAAAACACATGAAAATTTGGGATATGCAGCTAAAATAGTCTTCAGAGAAAAAAGTGTAACATTAAATACTCATATTTGAAGTACATGAAATATCAAAAATCAGTCATCTAAGCTTCAGTGTTTTGGAGTCTATGGAAAGCCATTGCTCAAATCTCGTCTAAGAAGCATAGTTGACTGATACTCTTATATATCTGTCATGTTTACATGTTTCTTTCTTCTTCTGGCTTCTCCCAGCTAACAAGTGAAAACAGTAGAGGTACCAGTACAGACCCAGTTACCAAGTTATCATTTTGGAGAAACTCCATCCAGATGATAGCTTTGACAGGTTACATCACTTTCTCTTTTCCCAGAGAGTGATATTTGAGGCCTTTTCCTATGTGTGTTTACCTTTTTACAAGTGTTATATTTTCAATAGGAAAACCTTTCCTGAATATTAAAAATTCTAATTTTCATTTTACTTTGATGTTTTGAATTCTAAATTTATTGCTGTTTAGTGCTGCATTTAATATGGTTCCGTTTAGGGACATAGTTTCTGTGTTCTCTTGTGACATTTTCAGTTATGGGCTATCATGGCTTTCTCCATGGCTTATAGCTAGGGAAATCTGTTGGCCAAAGAAAGATATTTGTTCTCTCCAATATTTTTGGTGAGCTGGATGATTGTGTATCGTCAGCAAATTTGGAAGAGTTTTTAATATGCTGATGTAGTCTTAATTATATTTCTTTCTGTGAAAGATATAACTAGTTTAGTTTGTTGGATTTGACTATATTTTTTCCTCATTCTTTTTTGACATATTCGTTATCCAAATATAATTATAAATTTGGTGCCTTGAATTTTTTATATGGGTGATTTAAGATTAGTGAGTTCTGAATTGGCCAACAATATTCATCCTAAATCCTTGATCATTCTCACTGCTGAGCTAATTAATCCCATACCTCAAGGTTCCTCCCTTTTTCTTCTTAACCAATGTAAAGCAGGCTAACCATGGTCTCACTCAAGATAAATAAAGGGAAAAAAGGAAGCATATATCTGGCCTTTCTTATAAGTAATATCTTTAGACAAATCAAAAAGTTTATGAAACTCTTTTATATAAGAATCAGAGTCAATAAGCCCAAGGAGAATGGATGAAATAACTCAAATTAAATATAGTGGATCAAAGCAATGATGTTCCATGTCTTCTAAGTTATTAAGTCAAAAATGATTGAATTTTAAAATGAAGGTGTCGGGCTGACACCACTTGAACTAATGGTAAAATTTAAATTTTACTAAGAATATACAATGGGAAATATTCAGAACCATATATGCTTATTAAAAGTTTTTGGTCCTGAATCTAAACCTGCCTCTAAATCTATCCCCCAATTAACTTATGAGATATTCAAGAGAAAGAGAATCATGACAAATAATATCACACTTTACAGAATGTGGAAAATTACACCAGAAAAATGACATATGGAGAACACATATGGATGAAAATGTTGGGAGAGAGAAGCATTCCTGATAAAAAGAGATGTCTGAGAATATCAACTTAATTCAATGCAAGACTTTAGGGGGACCCTTATTAAAACAAAAACAAAAACAAAAACAAAAAACCCTGTATGGACTTTTTAAAAACCTGAGCTAAGTTGAATGTAGACAGTATATTTGTTGCCCTGTGAAATATTTATTAATAATTAGTAATGATATAATTAGTAAAAATAAATAATTATTAACATTGGATATGTTTACTGTATTTTTGTTAAATTTTAAAAATTCCTTCTTGCTAGAAATACTAATATATTTAAAGTTAACATGATCATATGTCTAGGAGTTCTTTGTAATAGATAATTCAGAAAAAAAATAGTGGGGTGGGGTGGTGGAGTAAATGGAACAAGAATGTGGAAACTGAGCCCCAGATTTATTTTACTATCATCTCTATTTTTGTGTATATGAAAACTGCAATTGTAGAACATTAATTTGTGAAGAGCCTGTAGATCAGCAGCATGAATCCAAGTGATTATCCACTCTTTGTATGGTTACTTATTTGAGTTCTAAATACAGTGCAAACAACAACAAAAGGAACTGAATTTAGGGAAACCTATTGATAACTGCAACCAGACTTCTCATCAATAATTTAAAGTCACACCTTAGAGTTTACGAGGTAGAGTGGCTGCATAATTTATCATCCAGGCAACATATGTTAGATAGTATGAAATAGGAGGCCAGCAGCATAGATAGGGGATATCCAGACAACAAGGCACATAAGGGTGTTTTATTGATATTCATTTTAAAGTAGCTGCTTACAGATTCAGCTGAAGAAAGGGAAAAGATTCTACCCATAATTCCTAACAAGAATTAGTCAATCTCAGTTGTACCTTTAGTTCCAGGTCATTCCACACCTATATAGTTCAAAGACCCACCTGTGGCTTGTACATGATGACTAATGAGAATATGAAGCTCGCTTAGCAGTGAGTCCCTGCCATTGACCTACTTGCTTAGACTTTTCCTAATATTTGGCTAAGGCTTATTTATCCTCCTGTATAAATATAAACAGACACTCCTCAATGGACAAAACTGTCAAGAGCCACAGAGGCACAAGGAGGTCAAGAAATCATGTCGCCTCAGGCTTCAAGTTGTTTAGGCAGGATTCAGCAAACTGTCAAGGAAAAAATTGACTGTGCTTGGATACACAGGTGCCTTAAGCTTTAAGTGAGATTTTGCATCTCAGATTCTATTCATGTTTCTTTCCAAAGGTTTTTACACCAATGAACCAGAACATAATACTCCATTTAATGTAATTTATCTCAAATCGACAGATTCTTCTATGACCCTATCATTTGTAAAGATAGAGACTACTCTCCATGACAAAAGATTCATATGTTTGTGTCTATAGTCATATTCAGAGAGAGAAAAAGCACAGACTGATCTAAATATGCCCAATGCCTGTTCCTAACTCACCAATCAGATTTGTCACTTCTCCCATGGGAAGGAAGTTTAGTCTGGTACACTGATCAATGCCCTTCTCCATGAAAATATAAGGAAGAAGAATGAACCATCAATACTATCAACAGCAAAACTAGAAAGGTGTATGAGTTATTTCATATATTAAGAAACAACTGACTAATACTTAAGTAGAAAGAAATAGGGGGGGATCCCTGGGTGGCGCAGCGGTTTGGCGCCTGCCTTTGGCCCAGGGCGCGATCATGGAGACCCAGGATCGAATCCCACATCGGGCTCCCGGGGCATGGAGCCTGCTTCTCCCTCTGCCTGTGTCTCTGCCTCTCTCTCTCTCTCTCTCTCTCTCTCTCTCTCTCTCTGTGACTATCATAAATAAATAAAAAAATTAAAAAAAGGAATAGAGGTAAAATTATTTTTATATCTTTAATCATTTTCTCTTATAAACATTGACCTGGCAGAGGCTTTGATTTATATACTTCTCTCCTGATGAAACAATCGTCTCATTAGAAAGGCTCATGATTCTCCTGAAAGAGCAATCTAGTAGTAATAGGAGGAGTAATAGCGATAGTAGTAGTGCTTGTAATCATTTTAATTCTCTTGGCTACTCCTTACCATCTTCTGTACAAGGAAACTGAGCCTGGAGGAACATAGTATAAACTTGACTCTTAAGCTAAAAAAGCATATTAGTCATGCAATCATAAAACATTTTATATTATATTCAAAACTTAAAATCAATAATAACTTTCTCTAAAATACATAGAAAAGACTGTTTATTGGAAGGAAAAATTTTAGAAAATGGAAGACTAAAGTTGTAATTCATTATCATAACACTTACCAGCTCTGTGACTATGAGCAATTTATATAACCTCAAAATTCTGAAATGTCAAAAAATAAAAATAAAAAATTCTGAAATGTCACCTTTCAGAGAAAAAAATATTTTGATTACCTCAAACAGACCTTTATACAGATTGAGGAAATCCTTATTAAGTTTGTTTTAAAATATTGGAAATTAAACATTGAATTAAAGTTGTTCAACAACAGAGCATCTTTTCCAGTCCTTATTAAACCATTTTTATTAGTTAAAAAACTTGCCAAGTTATTTCTTCATTTTGTAAAAGTATCATAAAAAAGCAGTAAAATATTAATAGACAGTAAACAAGACTTCTTATCTTAGAAGTACAGAATTTTAAGGCCCAAAATATTGAGGATACTTTTATCAAAGCTCTGTGGTTAATATAAACTCTCCCCATGTTAAAAGAGCCTGCTAAATGTATCTCTTCAGGACTCAGTAAAATTTGGCCAACTAATCTTTCTGGAAAATGAGAATTAGGTAGTGTGTGAGTTATTAATTAAGTCACTCTAATGGAGAATGCAATGATATTTTTCCTTTCTTTTAAGGAGGGAAATTTTTTGTTTTGTTTAGTTTTTCTCCTTCACAAAACAAGCTGATGAATTTGGAGTGTTTGCAGGAAGGAAAGACTGACTTTTACTCTCTAGATTTATGGTTTATAAGTTATAGTTGTCCATATACAATCAAGAAGAATACAATAGAAGTTGTTTCAGGAGTACATCATACCAATTGCTATTCAAAGCTTGAGAAGTTAGTTTTTAGGGTGCCAACTCAAAGAGCTCATAGGAGCAAAGCCTGCAGAAAAGAATAATAGCCTGCATTCCTAATATTTGGCATGGAAGAGTGTTTGAGTTCTCTCAGGAAAAGAAGATTCCAGATAAGGAAAATGTGTGGATAATCTTTAAGATGCTATGCTCAGAAAAGTGGAAACAGAATTTAGAGGATCTCAGGAGAAAGAAGTCTGAGGTGGACTGCCATGGTAAGCCTGAGTAACAGACGCAAGTTCTCCTTCCCCTGACAAAGTCTTAGAAGCATTACAAGAAGAAAAAAGAAAGTCCTCAGCCTCTAGAAGTCCAATGCGCTATCCATTGCGCCACGGATACATCCACGAAGGCAAAAGAAACAAAAGCAAAAATGAACTATTGGGACTTCATCAAGATAAGAAGCTTTTGCACAGCAAAGGATACAGTCAACAAAACTCAAAGACAACCTACAGAATGGGAGAAGATATTTGCAAATGACATATCAGATAAAGGGCTAGTTTCCAAGATCTATAAAGAACTTCTTAAACTCAACACCAAAGAAACAAACAATCCAATCATGAAATGGGCAAAAGACATGAACAGAAATCTCACAGAGGAAGACATAGACATGGCCAACATGCATATGAGAAAATGCTCTGCATCACTTGCCATCAGGGAAATACAAATCAAAACCACAATGAGATACCACCTCACACCAGTGAGAATGGGGAAAATTAACAAGGCAGGAAACAACAAATGTTGGAGAGGATGAGGAGAAAAGGGAACCCTCATACACTGTTGGTGGGAATGTGAACTGGTGCAGCCACTCTGGAAAACTGTGTGGAGGTTCCTCAAACAGTTAAAAATATACATGCCCTACGACCCAGCAATTGCACTGTTGGGGATTTACCCCAAAGATACAGATGCAATGAAACGCCAGGACACCTGCACCCCGATGTTTATAGCAGCAATGGCCACGATAGCCAAACTGTGGAAGGAGCCTCGGTGTCCAACGAAAGATGAATGGATCAAGAAGATGTGGTCTATGTATACAATGGAATATTCCTCAGCTATTAGAAATGACAAATACCCACCATTTGCTTCAACGTGGATGGAACTGGAGGGTATTATGCTGAGTGAAGTAAGTCAGTCGGAGAAGGACAAACATTATATGTTCTCATTCATTTGGGGAATATAAATCATAGTGAAAGGGAATATAAGGGAAGGGAGAAGAAATTGTGGGAAATATCAGAAAGGGAGACAGAACGTAAAGACTGCTAACTCTGGGAAACGAACTAGGGGTGGTAGAAGGGGAGGAGGGCGGGGGGTGGGAGTGAATGGGTGACGGGCACGGGGGGTTATTCTGTATGTTAGTAAATTGAACACCAATAAAAAATAAATTAAAAAAAAAAAGAAGAAAAAAGAAGGTGGAGAAAGAGCGAAAAAAGAGAGTACATCCGTCTTCCCCAGTGAAAAGCCCCCAAGCCATTTATCAGGGCCTGAACTAAAGAAAGAAGAGAATCTTTGAAATGGATATGCAATTGAAGTTTTTCTTTAAACAGTCCTGAACTTTTTAATATTAAGACTGAGTTTTGAATATCAAACTTGAACTCTTCTTGTAACTGAAAGTGATTATAAATATGTTGTTTCTGCTGAGGGCATTGAACATCTCCAAAAAAGCATGTTTGAATGTAATGTAGAATAAATAAAGACATGCTCTGTTTATACACTCAAAATCCAGCCTATCTAATAAATTGGCTACTTATTTTCATATGGCAATATTTTATCTTCAAATTGTATCTACCTATTATTCTTTTAGTGAAGTCTTGATTCTTTATTGCCTATATAGATCTTCCTTTACAAGAAATCAAAATTAAGACTATTTCATATGGATTTTGTTTTTATATCCCAACCATTCATTCTAAAACATAGACACTGGGTTACTGTTCTTCTGTTCTCTATTCTTGGCAAACAGACCATTTTTAATTTTTTTTTTTGACCAGCCCAGCAATTCCCTATAACAAAGACAGTACTGGAAGTTCTCATATCTACTGCAAGTTTCTCCCCGCATCTTCATTTTCTTTTTACTTTTTCCCTTCTGAGTGATTTTCTTTTAACTTAAATTGGGAGAGGAGTATGCTCAGGAGTAGAGCTTAGTCTATGCTTATGTTTTTATTTTCTCTTCTCCATCCCATTGCTCACAAATAGATCAATGGCTAGCATTGGATAGAATCATGAAAGAAAAAGAGAAAAAAAAGTAGGTATTTCTGAGTAACAATTACAAAGTCTAATTAAATAGACATCATAAAGACAAACATACCTTTCATTGAAAGCAACCAAATTAAGAAAATGATATGGCCTCGTGCTGACAAATTTAAGAAGGAACAATAAAGGAATGAGGCAGATTTTGTCATAGTGTAACTTTAACATCAGCCTATGTCACAAGTATTTTTTATAGGTGAACGTGAATCTGAAAAGCCTCACATATACTCTGATTTGGAGAGAAGAGAAGGGATGTATTCTATTTATTTTTCCTATTTTCTTACTGACAGGAAGATGGTGTTTAGAGTGGAAGTAAGAATGGAAAGCTTAGCTGGGGACTTATAGGTAGAAAGAAGAAAGCCAATAGTAGGAACTGATAGGTAAGAAAGAGGAACACCAATAGAAACAAGGGATGTAGGATTTTAGTGAAATGGAGGAACAATTTAAATTCATGACAGTTCCCTTCACAAAAGCAGGATACCTAGGCATCATTGGGAGAAAAAAAAATCTTTTTTCAGAAAGGGGATCAAACATATATACTCCAACGAAGACTGCATCTGTGTAAGGATAATGATTCTCCTCTGCTTGACCCACCAACCTATTGTCAGACCACAGAGCTGATAAATAGATAAATAAACAAACAAAAACTGAGCCTTCAAGCCACAGAAGAAAAATAAATACATGAACATCACAGATCATGCTAGAAAGTGAAGAAAGAAAACCTACTCTATGCAAAAGAAATATATATATATAAATAAATATCTGAGTTGCCAACATTTAGCATTATTATCAAGTGTAAAGAAAGCAGCATAATACTATATACCATGATACTCTGATACTCTGATACAAAAAACAGACAAGGTCCCCATAAGAAAAGAAAATTATAGACCAATATTGTAAAGATCATAAATCCTCAACATAATTTTAGCAAACTAAATTCAACAACACATTGTAGGGATCATAAACCATAATCAAGTGGGATTTATTCCAGGGGTCAAAGGCTGGTTTAATATCCACAAATGACTGAATGTGATAATACTGCATTAGAAAAATGAAGGCTAAAAATCATATGATTATCTAAATAGATGCAGAAAAAGCATTTGACAAAATCCAACATCTATTTATGATAAAAAAAAAAAAAAAACTCGGATCCCTGGGTGGCGCAGCTGTTTGGTGCCTGCCTTTGGCCCAGGGCGCGATCCTGGAGAACCGGGATCAAATCCCACGTCAGCATCCCGGTGCATGGAGCCTGCTTCTCCCTCTGCCTATGTCTCTGCCTCTCTCTCTCTCTCTCTCTCTGTGACTATCATAAATAAATAAAAATTAAAAAAAAAAACTCTCAACAAAGGAGGTTTGGAGGGAACATACTTCAACATAATTAAGGCCATATATTACAAGCCCATGGTTAACATTATACTCAATGGTGAAAAGCTGAAAACTTTTCCTCTAATATCAGAAATAAGACAAGAATGCCTGCTCTCATCACTTTCATTCAACATAGTACTAGAAGCCCAAGCCAGAGCAAATAGATAATAGAAAGAAATAAGAGGCATCCAAATTGGAAAGGAAGAGTAAAATGATCTCTATTTGTAGATGACATGATACTATATATAGAAAACTCTAAAAGACTCTACAAAACAAAAGGCAAAAAAAAAAAAAACACCTGTTAGAATAAATGAATTCAGTAAAGTTGTAGGTTACAAATTCAATATATGAAATCCATTGCATTTTTATACACTAATACTGAACTATCAGAAAGAGAACTTAACAGTCCCATTGTAACTGCATCAAACAAATAAAAGACTCCAACTTAGGAATAAGTTTAATCACAGAAGTGAAAGACCTGTACATTAAAAACTATAAGACATTAAGGAAAGAAATTGAAGACACAAACAAATGGAAAGATATTCTATGCTCATGGATTAGAAGTACTAATATTGTTAAAATATTCATACTATACAAAGCAATATACAAATTCAGTGCAATCCTTTTCAAAAGTTCAATGTCATTTTTCACAGAAATAAACAATCCTAAATTTTTTATAGAACAACAAAAGACCCTGAATAGCCAAAGCAATCTTAAGAAAGGAGAACAAAACTAGAGGCATCATGTTCCCTAATTTCAAACTCTATTGCAATGCTATTTAGATATGGAAACAACCTAAGAATTCATTGATAGATGAATGGATAAAGAAACTATGGTATACATATACAACGACTATTATTCAGCCATTAGAAGATAATTAAATCTTGCAATAAGATGGATGGACTTTGAGGGCATTATGCTAAGTGAAATAAGTTAGAGAGAAAAAGATAAATACCATACATTTTCTCATATATGTGGAATCTTAAAAGCAAAACAAAACAAACAAACAAAACTCAAGCCCATAGATACTGAAAAGAGATTGGTGGTTGCCAGAGGCATGGGTGGGGAGTAGGAGAAATGAATGAAGAAGTCAAATGTAAAAAACAAAATAAAATGAAACTAAAAAAATGTAGATCATTCTTGGAGCTAAATGCAGAAATAGAAACAAGCAGACAATCAAATAAATAAATATACATTATGCTACTTTATGGGTTTACTATCAATCCAGGTGATATTGCTCAATTTCAGCCTTCCAAGATCTGCATTTATGATTGTGACACATAATGAAATTATTTATGTATGCCTATATCTAGACACTTATAAAATTACAAATCAGAATTTTAAATAAAAAAGTAAATAAAAGGGTTGAAAAATAAAAGGATATGATAAGTCTGCATGAATATTACTAGAAAAATGTTTATAAAGTTTTTTTTTAAGATTTTATTTATTTATTCATGAGAGACACAGAGAGAGAAAGGCAGAGACACAGGCAGAGGGAGAGCAGGGTCTATGCAGGGAACCTGATGTGGGACTCCATCCCCGGACCCTGGGACTACATGCTGGGCGGAAGGCAGAAATTTAATCACTGAGCCACCCAAGTGTCCCACAAGAAAAAATATTTATTAAAGAAAAAAGTACAATGAACCTACTTCAGGTCAAAATGTAGCCCTGGAAACAGAATACTATTCCCCAGTCATGAAAACTTAATAAAAATTGGGTATTAAAAAAAAAGATAAGCTATTAAAATATAAAAAGGGATATTCTAGACTTAGAAAATAAAGTAAAAAAATTATAGAAGGAATGAATAATTTTGAAAGATCAAAAACAACAGGGTGGTAGATTAAAATCAAATTATGAACATAAAGTTTTGCTGAAATAATAAGAACTTAGAATAAAATGAGAAGATCAAAGCAACAAAAATAAAGGTGATATTTGAGATATCAGACAATGGTGATCCAACACAATTTTCGTTTTCGAAGTATCTGCAATTCATAGAAAATATAAGAAATGAAGGTAACATGTTAAATACATTAGGAAATTATAGAAAATAAATGGGTATAGAACAATTGGCAATAATACGTAATTAAATTTTTAAACTTCAAATACAAAGAAAGCATTCTTCAGATAATTGGGTACAAAAAAGAAAACAAGTCATCTATTCAGTCTGGCCTTAGGTTTCTCTACAGCAACATTAAATGCCAAAATATAATGATACAATAGCTACAAAGTTCTGAGGGAAAATAAAACCTGAGCCAAGATTTTACACATAACCAAATTGTCCTTCAAGTACAATAAAACAGGACAAAACAGTACAGAGTGACAGATATTTTCAGGCATTCAGAAACTCAGGTAATATAGCATTTATGGGCCATTTTTGAAGGGAAAAAATAGCAAATTTGATAAATAACTCCAGTCAACTAAGTGATGAAGCAAAACAAAATAAAATCTGAAATGGAAAACCTGTCATAAAGGACTGGCTGAGAACACAGAATCCATTTAAAAATAGAATTAATACCAAACATCTCTGGAAATGAAGGTTGTAAAACAGAATATGAATTTTATAAACTTTGACAATGTATAAATAATAAGGTAGCTCTCAGAAATTGGCAGGTGGGGGAGAACAGAGAAAAGCAGAAGAGCACTATTTATCTGATCTTTTTGAGTGGGTATTCAAATATCCTCTAAAATTGAAACATGTAGCTGAAAAATTGACTCCATTTCTTTTTTTTTTTTTTTTTGAGTCCATTTCTTAAAGATTAAAAAGTGATCCCTTACTGCACTAACTACAGATTTCTTCATGGTGAAAAAGCTTGCTTCCTTTTTTTTTTTTTTTTTTTTTTTTTTAAGATTTCACTCATTCATTCATGAGAGCCCCAGAGAGAGAGACACACACAGGCAGAGACACAGGCAGAGGGAGAAGCAGGCTCCATGCAGGGAGCCCAATGTGGGACTTGATCCCGGGACTCCAGCATCATGTCCTGGGCCAACGGCAGGTGCTAAACCGCTGAGCCACCCAGGGATCCCCAATAAGTTTATTTCTTGCTCTTACAAAATGTGTTATAGACAGTCAACTCTCTAAGGCAGACGTCTTTTATACAATTATTAAGGGTGGCTTGAAATAAAATCTACATCTCAAATATTTTAATACAAAGCATCTTTATTTGCTTGAATCAAAGGAGAGATTGACTGGAAAAGTGTGCAGAAGGCTGAAAGTGGCCCTGAACACATTTCTTGAGGCAGAGCTGTTCAAACAGTCATACTCAGAATCAAAGGGTATGAGAAGTTTAGTTTTCCATAACCCCAAGAAAGAGGAATGTGAAGGGGAATATGGTGAAAACATAGCTGTTTCCACTGCATTCATGCTCAACAGAGCTCATACGTCCTAAAGTGGAAATGAAGATAAACCATCTATAAATAACTTAGTATTCATCAGGAGTCCTTCCTTCCTCTTAAAGTCCATTGTTTTTCTGGTACAGAGATTTTGTGTGTGTGGGTTTTGTAGGTATGCCTTTTTTGTTGTTTTGATCCTTAAATGACATTTTCAACAGTGACAAAGCTGAATCTTCTCCTTTTTAAAAACAAAATACATGATTTGGCATTCTACCGTAATCTTTCATAGTAACCTGCCTGTAAGTTCATCATTCCTTATGTTGGTCATTAGTTTTCACGTACAAACTGCATGGTATTATGCTCATAATCTTTAGCTTTTGAGTGTACACTCTTCCTAAATGAGATTAAACACCTAGAATAATGTATAATATATAAAATGGATATATAATGTAAAATCATTTTTACTACCAGCAGCAATTTATGAAGTGCCCTGATATCAGTGATAAACCACATTCATGTTGAATTATCACATCAAATTTTAATGAAAAATTAAAACATATGGTTATAAAAAGTTAGAAAAAATTATCAAACATTTTTTTTAATTTTTTATTTATTTATGATAGTCACACACAGAGAGAGAGAGAGGCAGAGACACAGGCAGAGGGAGAAGCAGGCTCCATGGACCGGGAGCCCGACGTGGGACTCGATCCCGGGTCTCCAGGATCACGCCTCGGGCCAAAGGCAGGCGCCAAACCGCTGCACCACCCAGGGATCCCCAAGAAAAAATTATCAAATGTATTGGCTATATATTTCTACTCAAAATCAATTAATGATTATTGATGTTTTGCTAGTTGCCAGGACAGCTATACTTCATACATGGTATAGAATACAGTATGCAATCATATAGGATCTCACAGTCAATGCCAGGATATGTACTTAATTAGAATATTTATATTCATGCAGACCAAGTAGTAAGATAATAAGGTAAAGGAATTGAATTTTTTTTTGTTTGCTTGTTTGTTTTTGTTTTTGTTTTTGTTCTTTTGCTTTGGAGCAGAAAATATATGAAAAAAGTGAAGAAAAACCCAGAGACTCTAAATTAATATATGAGCTTGGGGAGAAGAAGAAAGTAAAGATTGACTTTTTTTTTTTTTTTTTTTTTTTTAGAGAGAGAGAGAGAGAGCATGCACAGGAACATGAATGATGGAGGGGCTGAAGGAGAGGAAGAAAGAATCTTAAGAATCTTAGGCAGGCTTATCAGGGAGCTGGAGAGGGGCTCATTCTCTCAACCCTGAGATCATGATCTGAGACAAAATCAAGAGTTGGAAGCTTAACCAACTAAACCACCTAGGCACCCCAGAAATAAGACTTTTTAAAAGTTAGATTTGTATAATACAGATTATTTGGAGGCTTCGATAAAATTTAAAAATGTTTCTTGTTTATTCATTTAAGAGGAATTTATTAAATCTTACTAATATCACATTATAGCTGCTCTTGAGGACAAAATGACTAATCACATTTGTCCTCCAGGAAGTGACAATACATTTAAAAAAAATGAAAGCATTTCACATACAAGTGAAGTAGTAAGTCCCATTCATCAGGCAACTTCATTAAAACTTCACTATTTTTAGGTATTAGTTTTGGAACTTCATGGTGAATGCATGGGGGAAATGGAACTCGAGGCAGATAAAATACAATTTTGGAACTACTGCAGTAACCCAGGAAAGATATGATGACAGTCTATTGAGGAAGTCAGAGACAGAAGGTGCGTATGGATTACAGATATAGTTAGGAAGTAGAACCCACTAGAATGTCAGGAGATGGGAAAGAGAGAGATCTTGGATCTTTCTCAGATTTCTTTTCTGAATGAAAGGATAAAGGCATATATTCCATTAGCCAAGGTAAGGGATGCTGGAGAAGGGGGTAGGGATATATGTTAATTCAGTTTTTCACAGTAAAGTTCCTGGGCAGTCTCTGGTATGCCACCTGCACACCTCTCCAGCTTCTGCTCCTCCTCTCCTTCAACTTTTTCTACCTGAAGAAACAACATATGGTCCCCAAAATACACCATACTGTTCATTCTTATTAGAGATCACCCCACTCATGCACTTAGAGAAATCACACTCAGTTCAAAGTTACTTTCTTCACTAAAGACTTCTTTTAACCTGCAGTCTTAGGGAACATATCATATTTTACATTTATTTCTTTGTGTATCTATCTTCTCCTTAAACAGCAGGCTTCATGGAATGGATGTTGTGCTTTATTCATTTTATCAACTCTAACCTCTCGTATAAATGCTTCCACAAATATTTTTGAGTAAGGATGACAGACTGATTAAATGAATACTTGAAGATGGAGTGACTGAAAAATAATAAATTAACACAATATGAAAGTAATAAATGAGTGCATGGAGGACTTATTAGGGAGTGTCTATTTCTTTTGGGAATAATCTTAGGATGGTTTTGATATAGGAGAGCTTGGTTCTTGTCTCACAGAACTGAAGAATGAATCTCACAGACAATAGAGAGTGAGCAAAGCCACAGAAGTGTAGTAAGCAGAGATATAGAGAAAGCTCTCAAAAGAGAGAGGGGTCACTGACAGGATTGCCATTGGGGGATTTTACGGTCTGTCTTTTATAGGAAACTGACCAGGGAACTTGGTAAGTTTCTTGTCAATATTGGGTGGATTTGTAAATATCATGTCTATATTTAAAACAAACATGGTGGACTTGTAACTATCGTAATAGCAAACAAGGTGTTCTTGTAAATGTCATGAGCCCAAACAAGCTGTTCCCTTTTCTCTGGTTAGTATCTCCTCCATAACATTTCTCTATGTCTGGGTTTTCTGTGAGCCTAGTCAGGTAGCCCATGGTCTTGAGATTCTTGTGCCATCCTCGTTTGAGAAGCGATTATTGACAATATCTTATTGACATATTTCTTTTCAGTCCGGTTGGTTTCTGTGATTACTTAGTAGCCATTAAAGGGGATAGTTCCTAACATTTTTGGAGCTAGGGAGCAGGTTTTTTTTTTTTTTTTTTTTTTTTCTGTTTTTACTGTCTTAGCTCTGTTTTCTTTGGTTGGGTTAGGAGCCTAAATCTGGGGCTTTTCCCTTATCTTTCCCTGCCTAGCCCAATCTGCCTTTAACTCGTTCCTACATCAGTTTTATTGAGGATATGATTATAAGTTGATATATTGCCTGGTAAGGTCTTTATTTCACTTAGAAAAAAGGGACTAAGTAAGTATGAATGTTAAAACTTAAAACACTATAGGACATGATGCAGATTCTACCTACACATTGTACATCTGATATCTGATATAGGTGTATGTCATAATTTTTGGATTTATTATATAAAGAAAACCAATGGAGACTTGACACCATTAGTAATATGTAATATATACAATAAACTCAACTCAGTTCTCCATACATGCTAATATATACGTGTGTGAGCGTGTGTGTATATGTATATATGTGTATGTATATATAACAATAACTTTGATATAGATACTTTTCAGAAAGCAATATATTTACATCATGTTAGATTTCTGTTTTACATTGATAAATTCTAACGAGACATTTTAGGCATGTTAATCTTGTTCTAAAACTGAGTTGTTCATACCATTACCGTGTGTGTGTGTGTGTGTGTGTGTGTGTGTGTGTGTGTTAGATTAGCATTAGCATGTTTCCTTGACTTTCAAGCTCTATAAAAAGCTATTTAATATGCTTTCAAAACAATGCAGATGAGGCAGGGTAGAGACTAACACAACTATCAATTTCCCTGATTGCTTAGTGAAAGAGGAAATAATGTTTCATAACCAACATTAAATTAACAAAGTTAGCATGAGTCTTTTGAGTCTAAAACTTTTAATGAGGAGGCTGAGTTACAAGAATGATGAAGTTGGCTAAGACTTTATCTCTGATCTCCTTTGAATTACAGATTAAAACAACAATTAAATGCTTTTGAAAAATGCCTGATTAGTTGTTCTGAAATTGTAAGATATTTCAGTTGTAAACTATTGTAGAAAATTGTCTTACCAAAGATTGCAGATCTTGAATCACTGAACTCCTTCCTCTGACTTCTCAAGGCACAGTTTTTTCCTCTAGTTGGTATGGTATATCTTTTCTAGACCCAAACAGTCAAATAGTGACATAAACATGCTGACAAAGAGACTTTAAAATATAATATGAGGTATTGTTTCATTATGGTATTATATAGACCTTATTGAAATTACTATGTTTGGGAAATAAAATTTTAAGAATTTATCCAATAAAAATTTAAATTCAAAAATTCAAAGTCTGATAAAATTAAAGTCCAGTAAACTAAAAAAATTCAAAGTCCAGTAAAAATTTTAAGTGACTACCTCATTTAGTCATAAGAGCAGTCCTTTATTTACTTTTTTCAATTTAAATTCAATTAGCTAATATATGAGTACATCATTAGTCTCAGATGTAGTGTTCAACATTTTGTATATAATAGCCAATGTTCATCACATCACCTGACCTCCTTAATGCTTATCATCCAATTACCTCATCCCCCTCACCCAGCAATCCTCAGTTTGTTTCCTACAGTTAAGAGTCTCTCATGGTTTTTCTCCCTCTCTGCTGACTTCCCATTCAGTTTTCCCTCTCTTCTCTTATGATCCTCTGTGCTCTTTCCTATATTTCACATATAAATGAAACCATATGATAATTGTCTTTCTCTGATTGACTTATTTCACTCAGCATAATACCCTCCAGTTCCATCCACATCGATGCAAATGGTAACTAGTCATCCTTTCTGATGGCTAATATTCCATTGTATATCCTGCTTCTTTATCCATCCATCTGTCCATGGATATATCATATCTTTCCAGACCTTGGCTATTTTGGACATTGCTACTGTGAACCTTGGGGTACAGATGCCCCTTCAGATCAATACATTTGTATCTTTGGGGTAAATACCTAGTAGTGCAATTGCTGGGTCATAGGGTAGCTCTATTTTTAACTTCTTAAGAAACCTCCACACTGGGGATCCCTGGGTGGCGCAGTGGTTTGGCGCCTGCCTTTGGCCTAGGGCGCGATCCTGGAGACCGGGGATCGAATCCCACATCGGGCTCCCGGTGCATGGAGCCTGCTTCTCCCTCTGCCTGTGTCTCTGCCTCTCTCTCTCTCTCTCCCTCTCTCTCTCTCTCTCACTATCATAAATAATTTAAAAAAAAAAAAGAAAATTAAAAAAAAAAAAGAAAAGAAACCTCCACACTATTTTCCAGAGTGGCTGCACCAGATTGCATTCCCACCAACAGTGTAAGAGGTTCCCCTTTCTCTGCATCCTCACCAACATTTGTCATTTCCTGTCTTGTTAAATTTGGCCATTGTCACTGTTGTGAGGTGGTATCTTATTGTAGTTTTGATTTGTATTTTCCTGATGTCAAGTGAGGTGGAGCATTTTTTTCATGTGCTTGTTGGCCATTTGTATGTTTTCTTTGGAGAAACATTTGTTCGTGTCTTCTGCCCATTTCTTGACTGGATTATTTGTTTTTTGGGTGTTGAGTTTGATCAGTTCTTTGAAGATCTTGGAAACTAGCTCTTTTTCTGATATGTCATTTGAAGATATCATCTCACATTCTGTAGGTTGCCCTAATTAATATAAAATGTATAATAACTAAAGTATGGTAAGTAAGCCAAGGTAAAAAATATATATATATACTCATTTATTTCCATTGTGTCAGTAATTACTAGTTGTAAATTGCATGAAAAATTACTATATTTACCATTTTACCATTGGACACTTAGTATTTTTCTCTCTTGACAAGTATTTTTTGAATAAATGTATGACTGAACTATCATGTACTAACTTGTGTGGGGTATCAATAGAAATTGATTTTTAGAAATGTGTAATATCTATTATACAAACAACAAAATGTTGACTCAAAATAGATTTAAAAATGATATTTGAAAAATAAATTACAAAGAAAAAAAGAAAAATAAATTACAAATTAATCTAATTCACTGTCTCTTATTTTTAGTAACACGGTGCTTCTTTTTGTTGTGTACGTATGTGTGTGTGTGAGAGCCATTCTAAACCCTGGCTACACATAAGATAACTATTTCATTGTATAACACAATGCTATGAAAATTTTTACTTATGCTGCATATATACTAAAGATATATACCATTTCAGAGACAAATTTTTTTCTCCTAAATTAATTCTTATTTTGATTAAAAAAATCAAAACTGGCACACAAACTACATTTACCACATTTTAAAGCTCTACACTACTAACCATATAGCTTCCCACTTTTGATCCATGTTAAAAGGAGCAGCAAGAGTCCCACCAGCAGGTAGGAAAAGCTTGTCAAGAGTATCTGTCCTTTTCCTCCACTATCATACAGATTTATTTAGAAATTTTTTAATTGACAATGATTTATGACTTATGCTTCATTAAAGACATCTAATAAAAAAGTGAGTTTAACAAAATACCAATAAGACAAAATAAATACTTGAGTGAAAATAATTTTTATGTTTAATATTTGTTTGTTATATGGCTTTATGTAAGACATTAAAATGATCTGGGATTGGTAAGTTTCCTTCATTTTTTTTTCAGTGATTCTTTTCTTTTTTCAATTATTTAATCACTCACTATGCATTCAATGTGCACTAGGCACTAAGCTAAGCTCTGAGGATACAGAAAGGATTCACACCCTAAAGGACACACCCTCAAAGAAGGCAAAATTAGTATTTGGTGATAGAGACCTTTGAGAACCCAAAGAAAGACCTGCAAATAGACAAGTTGTAACACAATACAACGGAAGTATTTAACTCATGATCAAATTCTTTGCTGGGAGAGGGGAACCTTTCTTCCTGGGATACACATCTTCTGGGCCAAGAGGAAATGGGAATGTTTGGAAAGGTGTCATAATCTGGAGCCACAACATGATTGATATCAATAAGAATCAAACTATGAAGTGTTTGGTGCCCAAAACATTGAATTTTAATTTTAACATGTAAATAATATGGCACCATAAAAATTGAGGAAAAGAGTTCGATAATCAGATTTACATGTTAGAAACATAACTGGCAATGGAAATACCAACTAAGGAAAGTACAAAGTCTCTGGTATATTGAATGTGTGAAAATCTCTATGGATGTACTTCTCAGTCTTCAGTCATTACCATTGATATAGGTTTTAATCTCACTGGAAAGCAAGAAGTGAAATGGAACACTGATAAGTTCAATATATGAGTGCCAACTGATAATTAGTTGCCTAGGATGATAAGAACCAGTATACAAAATTGACAAACTTTGATTTGTGCCAGTCTCTAACCTGAGAATCATTTATGTTTTTGCAGCTCAAGGTACAAAACAGTATTGTGTTACTAAAGTTATCTTAACTATAACAAGTCATTAAATATAACTTTATTAAAAGGTGGAAATATATTCTATTTTAAGAGCATCATCAAACAAAAATCACCCAGTACAAAAGTGGTAACTATCAAGTGACTAAATTAGCCTATTTCTTTAAGACAAGTTGAAATCCACTTCCACTTTATGCATGACACTGACTGGACATCACACAAGCTATGGCCAGTTTTCTTTGCCTTTCCTTTTTCTTCTTCAGCCCATGGTTGTCCAATATCAGAATTATTATAGTATTCTGTTCTATATAATACTTATTATATCCTTTGTTTTTAATTGTTTCCTCTCTTGATGTTGTTTTTATAACATCCTGACTCTTGCCTTATATTTTTGAGTTTTGTTAACATAACTCCTACCTCAATATCTAGCCATGGCATAGATAAAATTAGTTAGGGGGAATGTAGAAAGTGAATAGAAGAAAAGACCTGGAATATTCCTATAAGAATTTCAACATTTACATAGTTGATGGTGACAACTGATCCTGAGAGAAGAGACAGAAAAAGAAAGAATAATAAATGCCCAGAAAATCAAGAGAAGGGAAGGTTTTATGAAGGAACAAAAAGTCAATAGTGTCAAAATTATTCACTATAACTCAAATCTAAATATGATCATTGTAAAAAGCAGCATTAAGTTCAAAAGGAAACCTTACGGATAATTAGTTTGATAGAATTATTATGCGTTAAAATTGATGAAATATGAAGAAATGGCAACAAAGACATACTTAAAAGGGACAGAATTAGGATGGTATCAGGAGATGAATAAATCTGCAATAATTTTGTTTCACGTTTATTGTTTCTTTTATTGTTAGAAAGGCTTGGGTTTTGTAATGAAGGGGAAAAATTTGAAAAGGTAAGATTAAAAAAGGAAGAAAGTTAAGGTATAGTCACAGATATGTTTACAGTAGAGGGCAAAAATGAAAGAAATTAGTGTAGCATATTTGAGTGCATACAAATTAGAGGGAGAAAGGACAGGGAGCAGAGAGTGAGAATTCAGAAGTTACATAACTGGTTATGAGGTAGTTGATGGAATTCTGACTGATGGCCTCCACTTTTTCTCTAGGAGAAAGTAGGAATCAAGGACATCAAATGAGCAAATGTGTGGGAGAGATGGAAAGAAATTTCTGTGCAGAAGTTTTAAAATTTTCATTGTGGAGGGCATGAGATCATTATGACTTTATTTCACTCCAGATACACATCTGAGCAACATTACCCAGGGAATTTTTCCTTTTTGAGTTAGTATTTACACACTATCAAATGCACAGACCTTAAGTATGCAGTTCAAAGAGATCTAGACCACACTGCAGTTAAGATAGAGAACAACATTACTACTCTGACATATTTTCTTTTTTTTTTTTTCTGGCATATTTTCTCAAGTCCTTTTCTGATCAGTCTCCCTGTCACAGGCAATCCGTGTTCTCAGGTTTATCACCATAGTTTAGTTTTGCCTGTTTTGTGACTTCATGTAAATAGAATCGTGCATATACTATTTTATGACTGTTTTCTCTCACTCAAAATATTTTAGAGGGGTGACTGAGTGGCTCAGTTGGTTAAGCGTTCAAACTTTTTTTTGGCTTAGGTCATGATCTCATGGGTCATGAGATTGAGCCCCTCATTGGACTTGGTGTTCACAAGTCTCTGTGCTCAGCTCAGAGTCTGCTTAGGACATTCTCTCCTCCTTCTGCCCTTTCCCCAACTCTAAGATAAGTTAATACATCTTGAAAAAAAAAGAAAATATTTTAGAGATTTGTTTATGTTGGTGCATGTGTCAGCTGTCCATTCATTTTTTTTAATTTTTAAAATTTTTTATAAATATTTAATTTATTTATTCATGAGATGGGGGAGAGAGAGAGAGACAGAGAGACAGAGAAACAGAGACATAGACAGAGGGAGAAGCAGGGAGCCAGATGTGGCACTGCAAGATCACACCCTGAGTCAAAGGCAGATGCTCAACTGCTGAGCCGCCCAGGTCCCTGTCCATTCTTTTTTATTGCCTAGTAATATTCCATTGTATGACTAAGCCACGATTTAGTCATCCATTCAGCTCTTGATAAACATTTGGATTGTTTACAGTCGGACTATTATGAATTGAGCCACTGCAAATATACACAACTCTTGGTCCCTTGTAGATATTTATTTATTATTTTATGTTAACTAAGCTGGTTATTTAAAATATTTTATGTTGTATTTTATTCAGCACAGTTACATATCATAGTTACTGAGAGAACCTTCAAGTATGTTAGTCCATCTTCCAGACAAAATCTCAGAAATCTTTTATTTTTTGATAAGTTTTAATTCTTTTTCTAAATTACTTATGCTTTTAAATATTTTCTGTAAAATTTCTAAAGAGTAGAAAGTATACAGTACTTGAAACATGAGAACTTTTGTATTATAACTTTCAGAAATTAGTCTGCATTAATTTTTTCTCACATGAGATAAAAAAGTTTTTTAAAAAGTAACTTGTGTTTATTTTCTACTTCTGACCTTCTCAATACCTTTTAAAGAAAATTATGGTTTAAATTTATAAGTTATTGAGTCGTCAGGTTCATGATTAAATCATTTTGACATTTTTGCATGCTCTATTTTAAGAATTATTAATGAAATTTGCATTCAATTTTGCAACCTTATTTACATGTATTTAGAACTAATTCTATTTGCAGGTTTTCATGGTCAATGCAATCTATCAATCACATTTTTCCAAACCTAAAGTTCTAAAGGTGATTATTCTGACTCTTCATGGTTTGATAATAGCTTTATTTCTTTTCTTCTAAGACTAAAATTCAAAATGTATTTCATTGGTTCTTACAAATCTAATCTTTTTTTCCTCCCAATATATACCTACATTAACAATCTGACTGAGCTAAGTTTATTAATCTTTGACCATCCTTGTCATGAAAGTCCTCTGTGGATATTGTGCCAATATCTTATGGAATTTAGAACTTCAGTGGAGAAATCTTAAACTAGATTTATTTCTCTTTGCAACTCTTTGATATGACTTTTTTTTATTTTTTGTTTTTGTTTAATATTCTTTTTTCTTTATATTTTTAGAATTTTTTTCTTGATAATTAAATTTTATCAGGCAATGCTTAAGTAGCCCCCCCACCGTCCTTCAGTTTTAATGTGGGGTCCATGAAAATCTATACATCTAATTTTTCTTCAACCAACAAAGGTATTCTGTTCTTTATTTGTAAACTGTCAGTCATCAGGCATCATCATGTTGCATGTACATTTTCTGTCCTCCATATTTATTCACTTACATAATCACCTGTCTGTATTTTAACTTCTATCTTCTCAGAAAGTCTCAAACTTATCCTTTATCTCAATTATCTATTTACTTTAGTCTTGTTACTGATCATATATTTTTTAAATTTGTGATTTATGTATTTGTCCTTAGATATTTTAAAAAATTTCTACTAGTTCCTGAATGTGATCACATTTCATAGAATCTAGTTGTTCATCTCTTGATTCATAGGGTCTATACTTTCTTGAATTTTACTAAATGTGTATGCTTAATTCTATCCAAATTGTATTTACCTTTTCTACTTTAATATTTTATTTCAAAAGATAGATTTTATCCATATGTTATCATTTGCCTACCCTTTGTATGTATTTTATCATCATCATCATGCCTACTAAAGAGGGGAAAAAAGAAAAGAGATTTAACAGTATCTACACAGAATTTTGTGGGGATTATATTTGAAATACTCATCATCTACACTGAATATCTTTTTCTCAGGTGATGCCTTAGTTCAAGCTGCCATAACAAAATACCATAGTCTGAGTGGTTTAAAGAACAAAATTTTTTTTTCCAGAGTTCTAAAGGCTGAGAGGTCCAAGATTAAGGTTCCTGCAGATATAATCTCTGATAAGAGCACTTTTCCTGGTTTTTAATTGGTCATCCTTCTGTATCCTCACATGGTAGGAGAGCAGAGAGAGAAAACAAGGTCTCTTGTCCCTCCTTATAAGGGCCTTAATCCTATTCATAAGAATTGATATGGGAGAGCTTGGTTCTTGTCTCATGGAGTCAAAGAATGAATCTCACAGACAACAGAGAGTGAGCAAAACCATAGAAGTGTATTAAGCAGAGATACAGAGAAAGCTCTCAAAAGTGAGAGGGGTCCTGACAGGGTTGCCATCCAGGGCTTTTACGGTCTTTTTTAATAAGAAACTGACCAGGGCACTTGGTAAATTTCTCATTAATGTCAGGGTTGATATTTAGAACAAACATGGTGAACTTATAACTTATAACTTATAATGAGACCAAACTAGGTTTCCCTTCTCTCAGGGTAATATCTCTTCCACAACATTTCTCTATATCTGGAGTTTCTGTTTTTACTGTCTTATCTCTTGTTTTCTTGGGACAGGTCTGACTCTGGGGACTTTCCCTTATATTTTCCTGCCTAGCCCATCTGCCCCTAACTACTTCCTACATCACTTACACCTTCATGAACTAATTACCTCCCAAAGATTTCTATCTCTTACTACCTTCACAAGGGAGCTTATAATTCAACATATGAATTTGGGAGGGGATATAAATATTCAGTCCATAACAGATGGCTAAATAATAATTGGTTCTTTATAAAGGAGTCAGGAAATACTCTCAGCAGAAACTTACTATATGGTGTCTTTGTATTTTTAAAGGTATTTCAGGTATATTTCTGAATTTGTTTTCTACTTTTTCATCCTTATATCTACATAAAAATGTACAGCATTTAGTATAGTATGTGATATTTTGCATGTAAATTTTCTGTCCTCCATATTTATTCATTTACATGATCACCTGTGGTTCCGCATTTTAACTACTAATGTTTACTCTTCTTTCTGAACTTGTTTCCTGTCTCTTCCGAATAAAGATATGCTGAGCTAGAAGGAAATTAATAGGCTAGAACGAAGTCCCATATACATGACCCTGCATTCCTTGGACCTCATTTCATAGATGCTTGGATCACCTTGGGTCCCCAGTGTTCACAAAGTTTCCATTTGGATTTGTGCCATTTGCCCCATTATCTTTCTTACTTCCAACTGTTGCTTCTCGTAAACAAGTTTTGTTTATTGGGGCTTGGCCAGCAATCCTCTATTTATTTTCTTTGTAGTTAGGAAGAAAGAAGACAAAGAAGAAACTCTTTGCTTTCTAGAATTACAAATCACCAAGTTACAATGTTTTTGTTTGTTTGTTTCCTTGGAATGCATGTGAGCCAGAGCAAGTTAATTAAGTTCTCTGGGCCATGATTTAATATGATCAATTTCATTCTAAACAAGAATATAAAAATAAACAAGTCATATATTAAAATAATGTAGAATACATAAATTGTAGTATATGACCTTATTCATGTTTCATAGAGAAACCAGACTTTCTTTTCTTTCTTTCTTTATTACTTATCATTGAATCTTACATCCTACATGTAGATAGGATTTCCTTCTAAAACCCTATTATTTTAGTCTTCAGTTCTGATCTCAAGAGTAACCAAGGTGACAGTAGAAATGATAAGTAATATCCAAGTGCAAAACAATTCTAAATTGGCACTAAAAAACTAACTATAGGGCTAAAATTTGATCTATGTAAACTAGCATTGTTCTAGAAAGAAATTATGGCCCGTAATTCTCTTACCATCCTCTCTGCTACTCTGGTTCATTGCCCTCTTTTATTTTCTTCATGGTAGTCATTGGTATATGAAAATTGTGGCTACTTCTTCCTTGACCATCATATACTCTCTGTTTATACAATATAAGCCTTCTGAGAATAAAGACTATTGTTCACTATAAAATTCCTAGATCTAGCAAGTTTTAGATGCTAAGTATTTGTTGAATGAATGAATGGAGTTTAGCATATTATTCTTCAGAGACCACAGTTGAGTGAATTTTTCTTAGAATATATTCTTTGTAATGCATGCACATTTTAAAACAGTAAAACCATTTGCCTCATTTATTTTGCCACCAACTCTCAATAAAAATAAATAAATCAATAAAAAATCTGAGTGAATGACTGGAAACAGCTAAGTGGCCTAAATGGTGAATGATTATTGAAATTTCACAGTATTGTTGATATAAGAAAGTAAACCTATTAGGAATAGTAGAGCAGACATACTTAGACTTAAAAGAGTCTTAGCTAAGACAAAGTTAACAATGTCAAATCATGAGAATGTCACACATTAGGATAATTTTAAAAAGAATTACACATACAAAGCACAGATCCATGGAGGGGAAAGGGATCCCTCTGTGTGCATTTTGTTGTGAATGTCACCTGCAGAAATGATAGCAGTTGTTAAACATTTAAGAGCTAAGAACCGTATTTTTTAATGTGACTTCATGACTTCATATCAGTGATTCTGAAATGCTGATGTGTATATGAACCAAAATGGAAATCTTAAAATGCAGTTTGTAACAGGAAGTCTTCGAAGTAGATGTAGAACCTGAGAGTATACATTTTTAACAATCTTCCAAGTGATGCCCCTTGAACAACACCTTGTATAGCAGAGACCATGCCTAGAGAATATGTTAATTCCTTTAACAGAGATTCTATTTTAGTAGCTCTGCCACAGACTTCTCTATGTGTGTACACTAACTCTGCTAGAATCTAGCCTGATATAGAAATGTTGAGGCTGGCTGATAAAAAGAATATGCAAATTCAGGACTTTTCCCATTGATGCTGAAGGTTCTCAGGTTTCTAATCAATAGTGTGCTAAATGATCACTGGTTGAAAATAGGATCCCCTCTGGATGAACTAAAATTCTGTTTATTTTATGTAACCAGCAATATGACATGAAAATATTTGGATCTCTGAAAGACTTGACCTTCCGATGAACATTCTCTGGATGGTTGAAATTATTTAAACTCTTATTTAGGAAATGCAAATACATATGTGATGGAATTGAAAATTGATAACACCACTTTGGAAAACAGTTTGGCAACATATATCAGGAGCCACAAATACATTCGTATGCTGATTTGGGGCTTCTATACTTATGAAATAATCTTTTTACATATGGAAGTTTTACGTATACAGAAGTTAAATAAATGATTACCAGTAATATGGAAACTTAATAATTAATATAGGTTTAATAGTTGATTATTTAAACTATGGAATATGCTTTCTATTTACTACTATTTATCCAGAAAGAAAATGTTTAATTCATCATCTGAACAAATTCCTTCCCATAAATATTGGATTCCTGTGAGTTAAAGTACTCTGCATTATGGACATTCTTCTAAGCTAGGAGAAGTTGTAAAATACCATTAATTACAAGACAACTCCACTTTAGATTCAGAGCCATTTAAATGTAGAAAAAATATACCTTATAATTTATGGAGAGTACCATAATAATAAGATATAGGCGGTAGTTTCTCAACAATTCAGAAAAGAAAATGCAGCTAAGTGAACTGTAGCAGTCAGATGAGGCTCCACAGGGGAAGTAAGAAAAAGGAAAAAGCTGTAGAACATTCAAAGCAGATAAAAGAGAATAGTGAAGAAGAGCATTTGGGTAAGCTATGGTCTGACTGGCAAAAAGGATTAGTGGAAGTGTTTTGAAGAAAAGTTGTAGCTGGAATAAAGCCTTATAGATTAAGTGATTGATCATTAATACCTCTTACCAGGTAATCTCTGCATTTAGGTAAAGAGAGAAGTAAAAGAATCAAGTTTCTTTGTGTATCTTAATTGATAAGAATAATAAAAAACAATTATCATTTATTGAAATTGCACTATAAGCTAGGCATTTGAAATCATGCTCCATTGATGACTTTTCAGTTGCTCCTCATGTCACTTTTCAAGGTATACATCATGTACATTGTAGTAGATGCCATTGTGTCCTCTTACAGGACAATGTGTCTTACTTAGGGCAACTAGAGGACCTCCATATTTGCCTTCTTTTTCCTTGGAGTGGAAAACTACTTCATCAATGATCTGACTGGTAGCTGTAACTTTAATATGATGAAACATCTCATATGTTTTTTGACATATGACATCTCATATGTCATT
Source organism: Canis aureus (assembly GCF_053574225.1). NCBI lineage: Eukaryota > Metazoa > Chordata > Mammalia > Carnivora > Canidae > Canis > Canis aureus. The sequence continues at coordinate 56,148,973 of NC_135621.1, forward strand.
TCAGTCCCTAAAACTGATCTTAGCTGGGCCCTTTGGAACATCACTGTACTTCACCCTCTCAAACCACACTGATTGATGCAGTTAGGATAGTGTCAAAGACAGAGGGATTCGTTGAGGATTTCTAAATGGGGCTGGGGAGGCAAAAGCCTTTCCTCTATGGTAGGTGGAAGAAACTGTAAACAGAAGACCATGCATACAACCTACAAATGGAGTGAAGATTTGTCACAGACAAACAATGGAATTCATTTGAATTTGTGGTGCTATATCCTCTGATCTTCCCTGGTTTTTATCTTCAGGTGACTTGCTTGGCTTTTTTATAATCCTATGATTATCCTGTTGAATGCTATGTGAAACAGAGGTCTTAGCAGTCCATGTTCAGAATTCAAGATCAATACGACACTTAATAGATGGGATAAAATAACCTTGTCAAAATCACCCAGTGGTAGCGGAGCTGAGATTTGAAGTCAGGTCTGCTGGATATCTAAAGACCATCTTTTCCATCTACCAGCACTTTCTATTAAAGCTTTTCTACACTATCTAGTCTGACATCGACAAGCTATATGTAGCTCCTGAGCACATAATGTTTCCAATATACCAAGGAACTAATTAAAGAAAAATCTTATTCTATTTTAATTCATTTGCATTTAAAATTAAATAGCCACATATGATTGATAGTTACTCTTTTGGACATCACATCTCTGATATGCGCTCTCCTAACCATTACTGAGTTTATACTCTCTGATGGACATGGTACTAGCCAGTATTTGTTGGATATTGCACAAGGTACTTTTTTCAAGCAAACCTCCATAATGATTTTAATATACATATATCATATGAATGATACCATATACATGTATGTAAATGAATTATGGCATTTAATTTACATAGGTAGAAATGGAAACAAATAATTATATTACTTATGTAATACATAATATGTATAATTGTCACTTATATATTATAGTACTAAAAGTTATAATGGTTGACAGAGCAAGAAGTGAGAATTGGGATTCCCACATTCTAAATCTGTCTCTTGAACCTACTAGTATTAGTATATAGGACTTCAGACTAGAAATATCAGTTTCCTTTTTCTTTTTATTTGAACTCACTTGAGCTTTAACACTACTTTAAATTTCATATACAGATTCCCTGACTAGGCTTGGTAGCAGTTAATCTTAACAAGAGAGGGTCACTAACTTTTTTAGTACTAGACTAGAAAGTTAACATTTCAAGACCACAATAACGCATGCTTTGGATAGCCTTCTTTGAGATAAAATGGAGTTATATAAAAGTGAGGTATTTCTGTGTGTTGAACAGAGGGCAGCACACAATGTGTACAGAATAAATGTTATAAACCACAAGATTTGAAAGAAAAAGAGAAATTACATACTAAAAAAACTACATCAAAAACTATATTCTAGGGGGATCCCCTGGGTGGCTTAGCGGTTTGACACCTGCCTTTGGCCAGGGCACGATCTGGAGTCCCAGGATCGAGTCCCACGTGGGGCTCCCGGCATGGAGCCTGCTTCTCCCTCTGCCTGTGTCTCTGCCTCTCTCTTTCTCTCTCTCTCTCTCTCTTTCTCTATCATGAATAAATAAATAAAATCTTTTAAAATTATATTCTAGAAATTAAAAATGATATTGTTGACAGGAAAGGAGAGTGGTGGGTAGCTGGGAGTTGCTATCAATAGTCAAAGTTAAAACTGAGATTAGGTTCTAGAAATAATGACTGCAGGCAAATCCAAGATAACTCCAAAAGAATTTCGAAGAGTTATACTATTTCATCTGTATATAAATATATACATATATAAATATATATACCTATATATATATATGTATAAATATATACCAATTCTTTTTATGTTGAACTAAAATCCAGAAATGCATTGGCAGTCTCAACAAGGAACAGAGTCCAGGTATAATGAGAAGAATTTGAATTTCAGAAACTTTTGTGGGAAGCAAAGCCAGCTGGAAAAAATCCAGTATATCTGTGTATAGATGTAACAAATGAAAACTTCTCAGGTATGGTATATGAGACTATTTGTGTTTCTAAAAGGTCCCATTATCATCGAAGCACACAAGTAGGTTGACAGAGAAAATGGTTTGCTTCACCTAATAAAAAAACTATTCATTCACCTTGTTAGATGACCATGTCTCCCAGTTGTACCCATTTCAGGGCCATTCCACAAAAGAGAAGCTCAGGGTTGTTATTGTGATAGAAAGTGCATTGCTAGCGAAATGTCATTCCGTATATTCAAGGATGACTTCAGTGAAGACCTGGAACCATTTGATACAGTGACTGAAACAAAAAATGTGTGGTTTACAAATACAGACTGATTCACATAAAATCTGAATCCAAAAGCCTTAGGGAAAAGTGTGTGAAAAATAAAAATCAGTAACCTGTCGTTATACTTTCATGCATGTTGTCAAATCAATTTTGTTTTCTCAGGCTAAAGAAATAGTTTAGAAATGTTGCTAATAGAAGACATCTTTTCACATTTGCAGGGTAGGTTTACCTGATTTTAGACAAGAAATCACACACTGGAACAAAGGACTTTTATAGCAAGTGAGCAGACACATACATAATATCCAACTGATTCAAACTATTTAGAAGCATAATTTACATTCAAACTATATTTATTTTATCCTTTTTGAAGTCACTGTATATGTTTTCAGATCATTCTAACGCCTTTCTATTCTGATTCTCACCATGATAAATTTAACCTCTAAGAATTTAAAAGTCATGAACCGTGTACTTGTGCCCAAAATATTTACTCTTGGAAACTTATAGAAAATCACCAGAAGTTGCAGTTTCTGAACTATAAGTACAGACACAGACAGACATACACACACCTTCATACACACACTACATGATCCTCATAAACACAATTAACATTTGAGTATCACAGGGGTTAGGTGTGCAAACCCACTGCACAGTCAAAAGTCCACAAATAACTTTTTAATTCCCCCAAATTTAACTATTACTCACCTACTACTGACCAGAAGCCTTAAGGATGAGAGTCAATTAACACATGTTTTGTATATATGTATTATGTACTGTATATGTACAATAACATAAGAGAAAAGAAAATGTTATTAAAACATTAGAAGCAAGAATATATTTACAATACTCTCCTGTATTTATATAGAAAAAATCTGCATATGTGTACCTGCACAGTTCATACATATGTTGTTCAAGGGTCAACTGGTGTATGTATATTTCTGTTGCCAGCAGTATATGTGAATATGGCATATTACAGCATTTCTGACATATTTTCAGTGAACTGTAATTATCAGTATTCAAAGAAAATCATTGGGCAGTCCTGGTGGCTCAGCGGTTTAATGCCACCTTCAGCCCAGGGTGTGATCCTGGAGACCCGGGATTGAGTTCCATGTCGGGCTCCCTGCATGGAGCCTGCTTCTCTCTCTGCCTGTATCTCTGCCTCTCAATGTGTGTCTCTCATGAATAAATAAATAAAATCTTTAAAAAAAAGAAAAAAGAAAGAAAATCATTGATCTGTGGTTCTTCACAAATTCATTATAAAGTTTAAGTCACGGTTAAGACATGGTTTGTTAAAAAGTTTAAGTTCCCTAGATATCCAAAATATTTGGCAACATCCCCAATGATTTGGTAGGTGAGAAACACTAAAATATCTGAAAGAATGAAAATACTAGGTCTGTTATTTGTAAACAATTAGCAATTAAAATATGCAATACAATCTAGGTCAATATTTCTAAGAATGGAGAAAGCATTTTTGCAGTATGTGTGATCATAGGAGAATAAAAGGTATACATTGGCCACCTGTGACCCAGGATGGTTAAAAATAAGATTCTGAAGTAAGCATTGGTGTATACCTCCTTGTTTCAGTAAGTGTGAGAAAAAATGATTAAATGATAGTAGAAATACTAAATGATGTAAAAAATACGAACCTGTGGAGAAACAATTTTCTCTGCTCTTAGTAATCTATAGGTGTTAATGAGATCATATTAACAATAACAGCACACACATTTCTGACATGTATGCCCCAATTACCTACCTGGACAGGACCTCAGAGGTCTGTCAAGTGAAACCTCAGCAGTTTGGGGGAGCTGTAAAGAAAGCCTCACATGTAGTAACAAATAATTCTCACTGCTATTGTCTCCATGTCTATGTAGGGTGCTGGAGCTCTTAAGTTGCCAAAGTGTTCTGTTAAATCTTGTTATTTTCCACATCAGAGAGTAAAAAGGTATTCTTCTATTCTAAATATATTTGGTTATTCACTTTAATGAAAATAAAAGTAACAAAATTAATAAATAAACTTGATTATTTATTTTAACCCAAATAAAGATCCATCAACAGTCTGGAGATTTTCCACTTTTAACTAAGGATCTCCAGAGAAATGATAAAATCCCATAATTTCAATCAGATCACAAGGTGAAGAGCTAATAGAGGTGGAGGTCATTAACTTAGAACTCTTTATGAGATTCAAAACAAAGATATGATGTGGCCTTTGTTAGTAAATAATTTAAAGATATATTATTTACGTAGATTCAAACACATGAATGTCCCTAAACTGTCTTTACATCCTACTCAAGGACATAGTTTAGTTGTAGAGGTCAAGTCTAAGATAGATGGTTAAGGCAATTTGTCACTTTAAAGTGGCAACCAATGACTCTTTTTTTTTTTTTTTAAGATTTTATTTATTTATTCATGAGAGACACAGAGAGAGTGAGAGAGGCAGAGACACGGGCAGAGGGAGAAGCAGGCTCCATGCAGGGAGCCTGACGTGGGGCTCAATTCCAGGTCTCCAGGATCAGGCCCTGGGCTGAAGGTGGTGCTAAACCACTGAGCCACCCGGGCTGCCCGACTCTGTTTTTATAAAGAAAGCCATTAGAACCGACAAATACCCATTATTTGCTTCAACATAGATAGAGCTAGAGGGTATGATGCTGAGTGGAATAAGTCAATAGGAAAAGAACAAACATTATATGGTCTCATTCATTCAGGGAACATAAAAATTAGTGAAAGGGAATAAAGGGAAAGGAGAGAAAATGAGTGAAAATATCAGTGAGGGTGACAAAACATGAGAGACCCCTAACTCTGGGAAATGAACAAGGGGTAGTGGAAGGGGAGGTGGGCGGGGGGTTGGGGTGACTGGGTGATGGGCACTGAGGGGGGCACTTGGCAGGATGAGCACTGGTGTTATGCTATATGTTGGCAAATTGAACCCCAATAAAAAATAAAAATAAAATAAAAAGAAAGCAAGTCAGTGGAAACTAATTCATTCAGCACATAGTTATTGTAATTTTACCAGGAGCAAAATAACATGCTGTGTATTTTGGGATAACAATAAAGAATCAGACTCGGACCCTACCTTAAAAAATGGATACTCCAATAGAAAACCTTTTGTATAATTAGAATCTGATCATTTTGTCATAAGATTATAAGATCACTTCAGAGTTTGTATTATTAACCACTACCTTATAGTGTGTATGGTAAGAAGTTGAAAAAAAATCCAGATTAAAGAAGAATTAAAATAAACACAGAAATGGATTCAGGAATATATGTGGCATATAAGGGAAAATAAGTTACTCAGCTTTGATACTGGACAGGAAAAAAATGATACTGGACAGAAACATAAAGAAAATTTGTAGAAATTATTCTGGGGGGTTAGAATATGGAATTTCCACCCTTTATATGTGAAACGCCTTTCTAACTTGATAATTATGAGTTTGTTTTTGAGGAGATAAATGGTGAGATCCGACATACATATTTATGAGATAAAATCCATAGTAATGTTTAAGATGGATTGGAGACATGGAAGAAAGCTGGAAGAAATGAGATCATAAGGAAACATCTTAATATGACAAGAATTTCAGGACAAGAACTGATAGGCACCATCATTTGACTGCCTATAAAGTGTAGGAGAAACAAGACTCAAAGATAACCTCTGATTTGTTTAGGTAATAGGCATGATATAGATGCTATAGGAAGATACTGAGAGCTCAGTGGTGGAATACAAAGGAAGGTACTGTGATGTGTTCTAGTTTAAAATTAAGTTCTAAGCATGAGGTGGTCATACATATTTTAATGGGAGAAGGCAGAAAACAGGAATTTGGACTTGTAACATATTTGAAGCTACTAGAATTGAAGTCACTGAGAGCTTTCAGAGTAGTACTGAAAGTGGATTGATTGCAAAGGACAATCTTGTGAAGGAGAGATTGATATATGATAGAACATGTCTAAACCTATTCCCCAATGATTTTATTTATTTTTTAAGATTTTATTTATTTATTCATGAGAGACACAGATTGAGAGAGAGAGAGTCAGAGACAGAAGCAGAGGGAGAAGCAAGCTCCATGCAGGGAGCCCAATGTGGGACTCGATCCCAGGACTCCTGGAACATGCCATGGGCCAAAGGCAGGTGCCAAACTGTTGAGCCACCCAGGGAATCCCCTCCCCAATGATTTTAGCAACCAAGAGAAGAGATTAGATGTTTTGAAACACTGGGGTAGTTAAAGATATGTACCAGTAATTGGTTAAAATTGAAGCACAGTTTTGCTCTGGCCATTAGTAGAAATGCCATTATTTTTATAAAGGTAGAGAAACTCTGATACAAAAACTTTGACATTACAAGAAATAATTCACAAATTTCCTTCATGAATATGGATGTAAAATCCTTAACAAAACATCAGGAAATGTAATCCATCAATATGTAAGTATGGCATGACCATGTGGGATTTGTTTCTAAAAAACAAGTTTTGATTTACATTAGCAAATCAATCAATGCACTTTATCATATTGACAGAATAAAAGAGAAAAAGCATATGATCATCTTAATGGATGCAGAAAAAAGTATGTGAGAAAAGTTAATGAACGTATGTAACAAAACTCTCAATGAACTAGGAATACAAGGGCACATTCTAAACATAATAAAGGACATAAAAGTAAATCTACCACTAATATCATAACTAATGATGAAGGATTTCTCTCTGATTTCCCCTCAGATCAGGATTAAGCCAAACATGTCTATTTATATCACTTATTTTTAATATTGTACCTGAAGTCTCAATCAATGAAATGAGACTATCAAGACATTTAAGACAAAAGATAAGGAAAAGAAGAAATAAAGCTTTATTTGCAGACCACATGAATTTTTACATAGAAAGTCCCAAGGAATCCACACAACTAGAACTAATGGTTGTAATTAGTAATTTCTCAGGATGAATGTCCTGCTGGTTTATTGATGGGCAATTGATAGATTTTGTAACAATCAACTGTCCACCTATATACCAGTGAGAAATAATTACAAAGTAATATATATATATATATACCAAACATTTAAAACAAACAAGATGTTCATCAACAGAAGAGATAGACAATTTGTTGTATATTCATAAAATGTAATTGTACTCAGCAGTATAAAGAATGAACTGATACAACAATTTAAATCTCAAAAACATGTTGACTGAAAGAAGTAAAAGTATATACACTGTAAGATTCTGTCTACATAATAGAGGAAAACACTAATTTATGTTGATAAAAATTAAGGCATTGGATGCCCATGGGAGATGGTAGTTAACTAGAAAGGGACATAATGTTCTACAGTCATAAAATACTATATATCATTATTAGTGTGAGTTTCACATGGTGTAATATTTATAAAAACTCAATTCTATACTTATGATCTGTGCACTATCTAAATTTTATTTAATAAGTTAAAAATATGCTTGATCCTCCTATAAAAATTACCTTAGGAAAATCAATGAAAAAGCCAAAGAAATTTTACATAACCAGAAGAATAAAAATTAATTAAAATAAAAGAATCTTGCCTTGTAAAGAATAAATCAATGTAGAAATAATACGTTTTTTCTAATAAAATAAGATTCATATGCAGTGATGCAAATAGAGAAATAAATCCTTGTTTTGAGTAGAAGAATTAAAGAAATATTACAGCAATAAGTTTTGACTATAGAATGGGAAATAATTTGTAAATTCCTAGGCCAGTAACGGTTATCATTCAGGTCCTGTCTGACTAGCAATACTGAATGGCAGAGGCTGTTGTAATTCCCCAGTGACTGAATCTGTCACAGATCACCAATTAAACAGTGTGGGTTTGGTGTGTTTCTGGGAGAAATCAGATGCCATGGAAAATCTCAAAGATGGCAGGTAAATAGGATATGGGAAAACCAGTAGAATTTGCATAAGCCATTTTTAGTTCCCTCTACTTGTCTGCATATTCAGTAGGAAGAAGAGACTGTGTCATGGACAGATCCTTGATCCTTGGAGCAACAGGAGGGCAAATATGTCTTAGTACAGAGAGAAAGATTCCATAAATGAAGTTATCAAGACATTTGGGTCATTGGAAGGGGAAAAAAGTCCTGCTCAAGAATGGATGCAGGTCAAAGAAGATGAATCACAACTCAGAATCACAAGAAGCAGCCAATTGTAAAATCTCTTTGACTAATTCAAATGCAGAGAACTGCATCAAGAAATCCACTATGTCCTCTAATATGAAGGAAAAGGGCAGCTTAGACATGGCCTCAGACATCAGGTCAGACCAAAACTGAAGACAAGTGCACTCTATAACCTCCAATGCAGCAAAGAGCATTGGGCCTATGGAAATGACTACATTTTCATAAGCCCTTTCACCTGCATCTACAATGAACTCTGTTCATAACCACGAGTCAGATGAAGAGAAAAGGTGAAGAATTATAAATTCTTGGAGAGTACTCAGTCTCCCAGAACTGTGGCAATGCTTATCAATCTAGGATATAGTAAAAGCATAGGAACGGATATCGAGAGACTGTGTCCAGCATGGGTGCCAAGAATCATTTTTCACAGCTTAGTATGAAAGGTGAGATCAATTTTTTAAACTCTCAGTGTCAAAACAAATCAACAAAATTAGAAATTCAAAAGAAATAAAATCTGGTGAAACATATGCTATTATAAACATGCGCATTAGAAAGAGTAATTTCAAAAGAAATATAAATGGAGAAAGGAAAAAGACTCATGGAGACATTAAATTCTATTATTGGCTGTGTGGTGTTTTTTTTTTTTTCTTTTTTGGTACTTTGAAGGATAAAATGACTCTAATATAAACATTTCTAGAGCATGATAAGATGGAAAGCTGAAAAAGGAAAGGTTAGAGTTTATTTCATAGAAGCTTAGGTTCTGGGGGATCCTTGGGTGGCTCAGCAGTTTAGCGCCTGCCCTTGGCCCAGGGCATGATCCTGGAGTTCCGGGATCGAGTTACAGATCGGGCTCCCTGCATGGAGCCTGCTTCTCCCTCTGCCCTGTGTCTCTGCCTCTCTTTCTCTATGTGTCTCTCATGAATAAATAAATAAAATCTTAAAAAAAAAAAGAAGCAGCAGCTTAGGTTCTGACATTTATGCAGAGATTTTAATCGTAATTCTGCCATTTTTTCATAACAAATTTCAGCAATTTAGTCCACTATATTTTCCTGAACTGTGTAATAGTTCTACATAATGCTAGTAATACCTAAATACCTAACTCTGTATTTTTTCTAACAAACCACATGATTTTATCATGCAGTTTCCTTCTACTAGAAAATTACTAAAAATAAAATTGTAGACATTCTAGAAGATATTCAGAATAGGTCTATAATTATTTTCCTCCTCCAAATTGGGTCCAACCTTTTTGTTCTTTAAAAGTTGATTGATTACATGATTGATTGCATGATTCGTATCATCCATTTCTCTGTGTGTATATGTATGTGTCTGTGTGTATGAGAGAGAAAGGCAGAGAAATGAAAAATGAGTATATAATAAAATGTTTAATGTTGGGCCTTATGAATATGATTAGTAAGTTTACAGTAAACTTTGTAATAGAAGTTAAGATGTTGGATTGGTACTAATGATAAAACCTGCCAAAGAATCTGCACATACGAGTAGACACACATCCATTCATTATGAACTTACCTCCTAAAGCATAAACATATTCCACATGAAATGTTATTAAATCATACAAAAAAGTTGACTAAAACAATTTATTTTTAAAATGCAAGAATTATTTTAACAAGGTCTATGTTTTAATTTCACCAATTCTCAAATTCCTGTTGGCATCTTTTTCTATTAACATTTTGTTGAGAGAAATTAGGCTGCAAAGTTGAATTGTGTAGGTATGTTTTTTAGCTTCTTTACCTAGTAGCTGTGACCTTAAGTGCATTATTTAACCCTGTTGTAAATTAGGTTGCTCATTTGTAAAATAAACAAAATAGTAATGCCTTTGTCATAGAGGTTTCATGAGGATAAATGACCTCATTTATGTACAATACTAAAAGCACATATACTATTTGGTCTGACATGTATATTGTTAGTTCTCTTGTTATCAATAGTACTATGTATTAAATAATAATTATTAATTAAAATGATGATATAAAGAATTATAGTTACGTACGCTCAAAGAGATAAACTTGGAGTATCATTTACAAAATATTAACAGTGGTGATATCTGGATGGTAAATTTAAAAAATTATTTTAACAATGCATTTATATTTTTACAAAGGTTTTATTATCTATTAGAAGAGGAGGAAACTAATTTTAACCTTCCTGATTACTGATACTAAAGACAATTCAAATACAATTTTAACTTTAAACATTTGGTACCCACAGATTGGAAGAACAAATACTGTGAAAATATCCATACTACCAAAAGCAATCTACACATTTAATGCAATCCCTATCAAAATGCCAACAATATTTTTCACAAGGCTAGAATAACCAATCCTAAAATTTATATGGAATCACAAAAGATCCCTTATAGCCAAAGTAACCTTGAAAAAGCAAAGCAAAACTGAAACATAACAATTCCAGACTTCAAGTTATATTAGAAAGCTGTAGTGATCAAAACAGTATGGTACTGGCACTAAAATAGACACATAGGTCAATAAAAAGAATAGAAAACCCACAAGCCCAAAACTATGTGGTCAGTTAATCTTCGACAGAGCAAGAATGAATATCCAATGGGAAAAAGTCTCTTCAACAAATGCTGTTGGGAAAACTGGACAACAACAGGCAAAAGAATGAAATTTTACCACTTTCTTACATCAAATGTAAAAATAAATTAAAAAATGGATTAAAGACCTAAATGTGAGACTTTAAACCAAAAAAAAAAAAAAAAATCCTAGAGGAAAACACAGGTGATAACCTCTTTGACATCGGCCATAGTAACTTCTTTCTAGATATGTCTCCTGAGGCAAGGGAAACAAAAGCAAAAATAAGGTATTGGGACTTTATCAAAATAAAAAGCTTCCACACAGGGAAGTAAACAGTCAATAAAACTCAAAGGCAACCTACGGAATGGGAGGAGATATTTGCAAAAGACATATCTGAAGAGGGGTATGTATCTAAAATATATAAAGAACTTATAAGGATCAACATCCAAAATTTGAATAATCCAATTGAAAAATGGGTAGCTGACATGAACAGACGTTTTTCCAAAGAAGACATACAGTGGCCAAAAGACACATAAAAAGATGCTCAACATCACTCATCATCAGGGAAATACAATCAAAACTACAACAAGATACCATCTCACACTTAGAATATCTAAAATCAACAACACATATTGGTGAGGAAGTGAAGAAAAGGGAACCCTCTGACTATTGCAGGAAGGCAAACCGGTGCAGCCACTCTAGAAAACAGTATAGAGGTTCCTCAAAAAGTTAAAAACAGAATTACCCTAGTAATTTCACTACTAGGTATTTACCAAAAGAATATGAAAATATTAATTCAAAGAGATACATGCACCCGGATGTTTATAGCAGTATTATCTACAATAGCCAAATTATGGAAATAATCCTTTTCCAGCAACTGATAAATGGATAAAGAAGAAGTGGTATATGTAGACAATGGAATATTACTCAGCCATAAAAACAACGAAATCTTGCCATTTGCAACAAATTGGCTGGAGCTCGAAAGTATTATGGTAAGCAAAATAAGTCAATCAGAGAAACAAATACCATATGATTTCACTCATATGTGGAATTTACAAAACAAAAGAAATGACCATAAAAGTAAAAAAGAGAGGCAAACTAAGAAACTCCTAACTACAAAGAGCAAAGTGACAGTTACCAGAGGGGAGACAGGTGGGGGCATTGGTGAAATAGGTGATGGGAATTAAGGAGTGCAGTTGTTGTGATGAGCACAGGGTATTGTATGGAAGTGTTGAATCACTCACTAAGCTGTACACCTGAAACTATTATTACACTGTATGTCAACTAAGTGGAATTTAAGTTGCAAAAAGACAAATAATACCTTGAGAATGAACGATAATTCTACAAAATGAGATTATCAGTTTCTTAATGGAAATTGTAAAACAAGCAGAAAACAAAAAGAATAGTATAATGAATACCCACATTTAAAGCATCAAGCTTCAAAAAGTAATACTATTTAGTCAGTGTTCTTTGACCCATATCTCCCCTACCACTATTATTTATGTCATTTTTTGGAGTATTTAAAGACAAATCTCAGGCATCATATAATTTCACTCATAAATATTTCCATATATATAGATAGATAGATAGATAGATAGATAGATAGATAGATAGATATTGGGACAGATGAGGATATTTTCAAGTGTAAACAAAGTGCCATTATCACACTTTACCAAATGAATAATAATCCTTTAATGATATTTAATACTTAACCTATATTAAAATTCACCCAATTATTTCAAAGTAAATTTTTATACATAGTTTGTTGAAATTGAGATGCAGATAAGGTCTACACATATGTCTTGACATAGTTTTTAAAACTTTTTAATTTAGGAAAAAATTTCAATTTAAAAAAAATTGAAAGATTTTACTTATTTATTTGAGAAAGAGAGAACAAGGGAGTGAGAGAGGGGAGGGGGGAAAGCAAAGGGAAAGGAACAAAAAGACTCCATGCTGAGCATGGAACCCAACTCAGAGCCCTAAGTGGAGCTCAACATTGGGCCTAACTCAGAGCCTAAAAATGGGGCCCCACTTGGAGTTGGATCCCACAGCTTTGAGATCATGACCTGAGCTGATATCTAGAGTCAGCTTCTTAACCGAATGAGCCACCTGGATGCCCCACAAAACTTCTATTTTAAATTGTGTCCATTTGTCCCATATTCTGACTGCTTCCTCATTTTTTCAACCGATGAAAAACAAGAGCCTTGATTGAATTCAGATGCATTCTGGGGTAGTGGATTTATTTCTCTACAGGTGATATATTCCATTTTACATCAATCAGGAAATTCATAACATCTGCTATCCCTATAATTGTGAAGTTAAGCTAGATAAGTAGGCTCAGGTGTTTTCAGCCACATCCATTCATTATAAAGTTTTCCATTAACCTTTCACCTAATAGTTTTAGATACCATTGATAATCATTGCCTAGACTTATTATTTACAAGTGGTTGAAAACAATGATTTTCTAATTTTATCATCCCTTTTACATCTGTTAGTTGCAATTATCTGAAAAGAGGCGAGAAATGACATTTCTTCATCAAATATTAGGATGCTCTGAAACAGTTTATCTGGAAAAGTAGGGGTAATTAAATATGTAATTCTTTCCCATTATTTGTGAATTTCAGAACGATTATGTGGTGCTTTAGAAAGCTCCAGAGTTGATTGACAAATATATTTTGGTATCATTATGAACAAGTATATTTTTACATATTTGAAGTATTTCAGTCTATTGTTTTCACTATTCTTTTGATATTTAACTCTGGCCCGTGAAAAAAATCTTTCAAGTTGGCTCTTGTTTCTCTCTCTTTTTTTTTTTTTTTTTTAATGTTTCTGCCAATCTTTTTTGTTTGTTTGTTTTCTTCTCAGTTTAATTGAGGTTAAATTGACAAACAAAATTGTAGGGATATTTAAAGCATAGAACCTGATGATTTGATATACATACACATTGTGAAAGGACTTCCCCTGACAAGTTAAAATTAGTCCATCCATCACCTTACATATTTTCATTTCTTTTGGTGAGAACATTTAAAATCTACTCTCATAGCATATTTCAGCTATACAATAAAGTGTTACCAGCTATAGTCACCAAGGGGTTCAAACCCTTCAACCCTCAGAGAAGACCTGGGAGTTGGGAGGTCCCCTCCTGATTGTATGGCCCTAGGCTGCGTGTGGGGTGTGTGGCAAGAGTGGATCTCTGTCTTGCCTACCTGTTTCCATGTAGATATTTTCTCATTCACTTGATGTATAGAGGTCAGTTCCTGGATTTCCTTCAGAGGTAATTGCCCATTGTGTAGCTGTATATTTGCTGTGTTTATGGGAGGAAGGGGGTTTAGAAGTATGTAGTCATTTTGGTCAGCCTTGGCTCGTTTCGTTTTGAAATGGCCTCAGTGGTATTTGATACACTGTGTAATTTATGTCACATCCCAATGTCCCAGGCTTACCCAATACTTTTCACTAGAAGAAAATAAACCTAAATTGGCCATTTATTTTGATTTCTGTCAATATTGATTGTGCAATTTATCATCTAAAAATTAATCCATGTTGTGTGTATACTATTCTTTTTATTGCAATTTAATACACATTTAATTTATTATAATTTATTCACTCATTCTACTGTTGACAGATATTTTCAGTTTTTGCATACTGTGAATTTTTGCATGCTATGAATAATCTTTAAAATGACTTTGTAGCTATATGTACTTATTTTTCTTGGGTATATAACTAAGGGTGAATTTGCTAAATTATGGGGCAAATGTATATTTAGATTTTGGATACTGACAAAGCATTTTCTAAGACTGTTTTACCAGTTTACACTACAACAGTAACATATGCAAACTTGAATTGCTGTACATCTTCACTACCACAGGCATTTTCAGTCGTTTTATTTATACCATTTTAGTGGGTGTTAGCAGTCTTGATGTTGTTTAAATTTGCATTTCCATGGTGACAAATAATTCTGACCAAATGTACATACTTTGGCTATTTGGACATTCTCATTGATGAAGTTTCTGGTTAAGGCTTTTGGCCAGGTTTTATCAGGTACTTTATCTTTTTTTTTTTTTTTTTTTTTTTTAAGTAATGCATAGTTCTTTACACACCCTAAGTATGAGTACTATATTACATATATGAATTGCAACTGTCCTTTTCCATCCTGTGATTTCCATTTGTCCTCTGTTAGAGATGTATTTTTAATGGAGTTCTAAAATATTACTTTTTCTTTGTTTAATTCTTCTTATGTGCTACTTAAGACACCTTTGTTTTTCTCAAGTCCTTGAAGATATTATACTCATGTTTTCCCTTGAGCCTTTATTATTTTACCTTAAGCAAGGGATCATTGAACTTTCTGGAATAATTGTTTTTGAATAGTGAGAAGTAGTAGTAACATTTTTTCTATGTTCTGGAATAATTTCTTTTGAATAGTGAGAAGTAGTAGCAAAAATTTTTCTATGCTACTGTTTCATGGTTCTAGAACCATTTATTGGAAAGACAAATCTCTAACTTGCTCTAAATCAAAAAAGACACTTTATATAAATTAGGTAATTATCTGTCTGTGAGATTTTTTTTTCTGGGACCTCCAATGTTTCTTAGTAGTCTTTTTGTATACATATGTACCTATATCACATTATCTTAGTTATTAAGTTTCATAGTATATCTTTGGTTGTTTATGCCTTCCAATTTTACTTATCTTTATTAAGACTGCTTTGGCTATTCTATATTCTTTGCATCTCCAAAATTTTATTTGAACATTGGACACCAACTGATATTGAATCGAATACCTACAGAGGTCAATTAGGTCAATTTAGGGAGAATAAAAATGTTCTCATGAGTCTCCCCATTCATGGTAATTATTTAAGTCTTTAATTTTTCTCTGAAGTATGTTTAAGTTTTCAGTGTAGGTATCTTTCCCAGTTTTACTTAAGTAAATTCTAGGTATTTTATGTTACTTGATACAATTTTAACTGATGTTTTATATAATTTCCAACTTGTTTGCTTGCTAGCATAGGGAGATACAAAATTTTGGTTTGTCAACTTAGTGTGCTAACTTTATCAAATTCACTTATTAATTATAAATGTTTATAGATCCTTCTGGAATTTTTAAATAATAAATAGAGAAAATGTGAAAATAATGGTAGAGTCTCTTCTTCCTCTTTAGTTTTATACCTCTTGGTTCTCTTTATTGTACTGGCTAGTACCTCTAGTAAAATGCTGAACAAAATGATAATAGTGGACATCTTTGCTCTTTGTCCAAGGCAGGAAAAAAATTCAATAATTCTTCCAATTAAGTTTGATGTTAGTTGTAGACTTTTTGTAAATAACTCAGATTATGGAAATTTCTTTCTGTTCTTAGTTAGCTGACAGGTATTTTGTTTGTTTTGTTTTGTTCTTTAAATAAGTAAATGAATGTTAAAGTTTATCAAAGAACTCTCTTTTTCTATTAAGACAATCATGGTGTTGTTGTTGTTGTTGTTGCTTATCTATGCTGATCTGCAAACTTTAAGCCAACCTTGGATTTTTGGAATAAATCTCATTTTTAAATGGTTTTATCATATTTATATATGATATGTTTATAGGTTCATGAGAAATATTGGCCTGTAATACTTTTCCTTACAGTTTACTTGTGACTTTTGATGTCAGTTCTGCTTCTTCCATAAAATGAGCTGAAATGTAGTCATGCATTTTCATTTTTTGGATAAATGTATGTAATATTGATATTATTTCTCCTTTTACTATTTGGAAGAATTTATCAGTGAAGCCATCTGGACACAGGAAATCCTTCCTTCTTTACTTCCCTTCCTGCCTGCCTTTCTGATTCTCTGTCTTTTGGGGAAAGTTTTGGAATACAGATTCAGTTACGTTGACAGTTATTGAATTATTCAGCTTTCATAATAATTGTCCACAATAGAATTAGTCCAATATCTGATATGCTATAATGACTAGGCAGAAACTGTTTAAATTCTTTTTTAGATTAAGGAAATACTGTTAATGTATGTTTGTGTACATATAAGTGACATTGAAAGATACTTTTTCAAAAGAATTTACCCATTTATTTGAGAGAGAGAGAGAGAGAGAGAGAGAGAGACCCAAGCAAGGGCAAAGGGGCAGAGGGAGAGGAAGGATCAGGCTCCCCACTGAGCAGGGAGCCTGAGGCAGAGCTCTATCCCAAGATCCCGAGATTGTGGCCCAAGCCAAAGGCAGCCGCCTAACCAACTGAGCCACCCGGGTGCCCCCAAAAGATATTTTTTAAATGGTTGCAATTTTTAACTCTGGATAAATGATATAGTAACTATTTACTTTTGTCCTTATATTCTTATGTATCATCTGATTTAGTTTTCAAAAAGGCACACATGGAATTTCCATCAGAAAAACAATGAGATTAATCTCTTAAAGATGTTTTAACTAGAAAAAGGTAGAAATATTTATGTTACAGTTACTCAGATACTTCAGTTAGAGTATTATTTTAACAAACACACATAGGAGAGGTAATAAGGATGAGGCTTAATATTAATAGAAATTAAAACTGTTTTCTTAGTTTTCATCACTGTGATAATCAATGTAAGCCTTATGAAACGAGGAAATCATTTGAACCCTAAAAATCAGCATGTTACAACTGTGTCAACAATTCCTATGATATCTAATACTTTAATAACCTGAATCATTATTCTGATCCTTCAACTCATATGTAGAGATGCTAAATTTTGATGTAGTATACCCTTTTCTATTTTTTTTTCCATGTGTGCTTGGAGGCAGAATTTAACAAACAGATCAATAAGAACTTTCCATGAGAATAAACAGAATAAGAAAATAAAATCCCTTTTTTCTAGTAAGCCAGGAATGGCAATAATACCTTAGTTACTCTCAATAGTGAGTAGCTAAAAGAAGCAACTATTTAATCCTTTAAAATATAAAATATATTCATTAAACTCTGACTTTGCAGGTCAAGAGAAGGCTCCTAGGACCCATGTTTCTCAACCCCTCATAAAATTCTAATGTCTAATCAAATATGAGAATTATTATTATTTGATTTATTATTTTTGCTCTTATGACCCTACAAAAATCATAGACAAATCTATATATTTACTGTTGTTAGAACGGTGTTTCTCCCTTGGCACTATTGATATTGATATTGATATTGATATTGATATTGATATTGAAGGCTAATAATTCTTTGCTGTAGGGGACTTTCCTATGTATGGTAGGTAGTTTAGCAGCATTCCTGGCCTCTAGTCACTAAGTTCCAGTAGCACACTCCAGTCCAGTCCACTGGCAACCAACAATGTGTTCATATATTACCAAATTGCCCCCCATGGGACACTGCATTAATAAAACTGTTCTACCTAGGAAATAAAGAGAAAAGTTCTACAGTCAGTGACAATGGATAATTACCAGATAAATAAGAAAATATTAAAATTCAGGAGCTGAACAATGAATGTATACAAGGTGCATAGCTTTTTTAAATCAGCAGGTCTGCCTCCCATTTCAGATAGCATCACAGGAGCTACCAGGGTTTACCATGTTCAAGGTCCAGAGGCCTACATCCTGACCCCTTTTATATTAACTTTTTTCCTTCTATATTCCAGATCCTTTTTGCTTTCTTTATACCTATATACACTTTTGAAATTTTCATTTGACCTGTGGACCCATCCCTTTTATTCAGTTCTTTAGTTCTTTTTTAAGATTTATTTTTATTTTAGAGAGCGAGCGAGCACAGATATACATGATAGTGGGGGAGGGGCAAAGGGAGAGAATCTCAAGCAGACTTCCTGCTGTGTGCGGAGCCCAACACAGAGGCTCAATCCCAGGACCCATGAGATTATGACCTGAGCCAAAACCAAGAGTTGGATGCTCAACCGACTAAGCCACCCATGCACCCCTGTGGTTCTTTATTCCTGATATCAGGTTCCCTTTGTTGAATAATATTTGAATTCATCTCCATGACTGTACATCTTTCAGTTGCAAGTTAAACATAATACTTATTCAGACACCAAGTACCCCATATCTTCAGCACGAGTCCTTGCAGGTGGTCTTGTGCCTTTGTTAAATTAATATTTGTTATGTTGACTCCTGGGTGGTCAGATGGTGAACCACAGGGTAAGAAAGGGTCACAAAGGAACAGAAATAGAGAAAGTTTTTGCTTCCAGGGACACTGGACAGGCCACACATAGATCCAAAGAATAGGACCTGGAACACATCCTTTATTAAGGACCATGAATAGAATAACTTGTTCCTGGGACAAGGCCCAACTCATCAATTCAAACCAAAAAGGACAGAGTTTTGGGAAGCTTCAGGTACAGAAAAGGTATACAAGGGAAAGGCTCTGGAAGGTAGAGGTGAGTGCTATCTCAAGGGCAGTTGGGGTAGTTGTATGATAACATACATTTATTTGCAAATCTGCCTGCTGTTACCTAGGGCATATGGTCACAGGAGGGAGCAGTGTCAGTTCAAGATCCCCGTGGGCCACTTGGCCATACAGGATGGATGCCATGCCAGCAAGACCATGGAGTGGTTTCCCTAAACTTTTTAACAGCTGGTAATTTTGAAGGCCCCTTTCAGCATCATGCATGTTTCCCAATCAGTTTACATATGGACAGGAATCACAAGCTCTTCCTCTTTCACAAGATCTGAAGGAATAGTATAGCAGGTCTTGTCCAGGACTGCTACTAGGAAAGCTCCTAGAGTGGAAAATCCATCTACAACTTGCAAGCATATTTTAGGGAAATTCTTAGAATATTATACATCATAAGAAAAAATTCTTATTTGGGATCTTAAAATTGAGTCTGGATAAACTGGTAGATAATGTGCTGATTTATTGGTTAAGATGTTAATAACAAGCGCAAGTGCCTTTATTTGAAGTGAATATAAGCCTTAGAAAGAGTACACTTAGAGCCAGTCTTTCCTGCAGAGTCTAATGTGTAGTGGTCACATAAATCCAATGACACAAGGCACACTCTAGTGAATGATGAGGGAGGTGCAGGAGACATATGTCCATTTTATTGCTGGATGTACCTGTGCAGACACTGAATAGCTAACAGCAAAGGGGAAGGTTTAATATTGTTTCCTCTCAGGGTTGAACATGGTGTTGGGCTCTACACTCAGCAGGGAGTCTGCTTCTCTCTCTCCCTCTTTCCCTCCCTCCTGCTCTTAATCTCTCTCCTTAAAATAAATAAATAAATAAAGCGTTTTTTAATAATAAATTTATTTTTATTGGTGTTCAATTTGCCAACATACAGAATAACACCCAGTGCTCATCCCGTCAAGTGCCCACCTCAGTGCCCGCCACTCCCACCCCTCCCCTTCCACCACCCCTAGTTCGTTTCCCAGAGTTAGGAGTCTTCCATGTTCTCTCTCCCTTTCTGATATTTCCTACTTAAATAAAACGTTTTTTTTTTTTTTTTTTTTGTTAAGTAGCATTGTGTCTACTTTATTGTCCTGGAACTTGGCTGCCAGGGCAGAAGAGTAATCTGGAGTGATTGTTTCTAGGACTCTGCCAACTATGAGCTCAGAACAGACTTTGCTTGGTGCTTCAGCAACACCAACTGACAACCAGAGGTTGTTCTTTTGGAATTAGCTCTGTATTAAAACCAGTGAGCATGAAAGCATGTACAATGATACCTGTCACACACATAACATAAAGGAAAGTGAGAGAGGGATATATTGATTCTATTTGGGACGTTTTCAGCCAGCCACCTTAGAGCAGTCACTTGGCTCAGAAGCAACGGTCATTTGAGGGGCTAACCTTCCTTGAAGGAATATTCATAATTATATCTATACTAGGAAGATAGTTACTTCTTCAGTGATTCT
This sequence comes from Canis aureus, assembly GCF_053574225.1. Lineage (NCBI taxonomy): Eukaryota > Metazoa > Chordata > Mammalia > Carnivora > Canidae > Canis > Canis aureus. Next base: position 56,169,705 of record NC_135621.1, read on the forward strand.
GGACACTGAATAGAGAAGTGCCTTACACCAGAAAGATTTGTATTGTGGATTCTTGGCTACATATTATTGTAGTGAATCAGTCCTGGTAGTTGATATATATAATCTTGTGTTTTTAAGAGATTAAAGTGCACCCCTCATTCCATAACTTACGTAAGAGAGTAAGGAATTATAGCTTGGTACTAATTTATGCAAAACCCTCAGTATGAATGATAGGATAATAATGCAATTCCAAAGCTAGCAAACAGATGAAAAGAAAAAAGTAATTATATGTGACAGGATTTTATTTCCGAAATAAGAGAAAGTGGGTGGGAACACATATCTTACTAATATGATGTTGGTCAAGTTGAGAGATGATATAGTTGTTTGCAAACTACCTAGAAATGTCCAAAAGAAACTGGTTAGTTTTCCAAGCCTGAGACACATCACAGAGCCCTCCTTCCTTAGGTTTCAAGCACGCTCCCTATGTATATACTCCATTAGCCTGTGCCTTAGTGGATTTGGTACATCTGAATTTGAAATATCAGAGCCGATACGATTGCTTCTCATATTACACATTAAGAATTAGATTTTGGATAAGAGTGGAACTTATAATGTACTAATAATTCGATATATTGATTATGAGGATTTAATAGGAAACATAAAAACTTAGTATCTGAAAGAACTTGTTGAGACTGAAATGTATTTTCTTACATAAATCCTAATGTAGTGGGTGACTAAAGTCAAACATATGACTTATGATATAGCCACTACAGAAAATATATTTCAGCTATATAAGTACCTTAAAAATACATCAAAGCATGGTAGTATGAGAAATGGTCTGCTGCATAACTGCATGGATTCTAATAGTATCATAGAGAATAATGGAAGAATATCTATTTATATAAGGTAAAATGCACACTTACAATCTGGACAATTTTCAAATATAGCAGGATACATTTGCTAATGTGACGTATCTATAAGAAAGAAATTAATTTTCAATAAATCACAAATAACCCCTGAGATAGGTGGGTCCTGGTTTTCATCATTTGACTGGAAAGCAGACATGTGCCTATTTATTATCTTAATAATATTGTGTATGTAGGCATATGTTTGGGAAAAAATGTATTAAAGTGTTAACTAGTGATTTTTTAAATCAGTTTAAGGAGACCATCACTTCAGTCTGTTCAGGAGCCAGGGTTAACCACTTCCAGCTCTGCCAAAGAGCAATTATGGTAGACTGTAATTAGTCTTGCTGTCTGACAAAATTTCTGGAAAGACTCTATAGTATCTGTAATGCAAACATTGGCAGATGTCTAGGCCATTTGGTAGAGTAAAACTATTGGGAACTCAGATATTAGGTCCAGATGACATGGTAGTTAGAATGGAAGTTTATTGATTTAGATGTTAGTGACACAGTTTCTGGATTTTCCAAGGGCGAGGACACTCAGGGCTCCTCTGAACAGATCAGACTCACATGATCCATATGAGTTACTTAAGGCCATGAGCTTGGAATATCCTTGGCAGGAGACAAAGAGACTAGTGGGGACCCATTCCCACTTAGGCCCCTACAAATGTGCAGACTTCTCAAGTAAGAAATTAAAAGTAGCTTATTATTTTATGTTAAGAATGGATTATGAAGGCAGGCTGAAATATTTCACTTACATTCTCAGGATTCAGTATACATTCAATAGATTTTTGACCACAGTCTAAGTGTTCCAATAACATAGGAAGTATACTTTCCCTTACCAAAAATTATCTCGTTTTGTTTTACTTATTTTCCACTATTAACAAAATGAGTGATATTTTTTTAAGGTCCATACTATACATTGAATTGCCTTTACACTGTGGCTTTTGTGGATATCTTTTTAGAGAGAGTTCGGAAATTTGAAGGAGGTTAATTCGTCTGAACAAAGGGTTAGAAAAGGAAGCCTCAGGAAATAATCAGGAAGTAAAGTGTGGAAATACTTGCATGTTGTGGGACCAGAGAAAGCAAGAGCAAAGAACATCAGTTCTTTATAAAGGAGAAATGAGGGAACATATTGGAGGGAGTTATCAGTATCCCAGTGAATTTATTAGGCTCTTCTAGTCTTACTGATCATGTTCTTTTAAATGGACACAAGGGGACCTAGGTATCCTTCATGTTTATAGATGTTTGGGATACTTATGTTGCCCTATATCACATCCTCTCTCCTTAACCTGATTCTGGCTGTTGCTGAGGTAAATAGATTCATGCAGATGTAAACTAATAGCATGTCACATCACCACAATCACTCTTTCTTGCTTGTCCTGGGTTTTTATGACTCTGTGTCAAGTAAATTTGTATGAATCCACTTTGCACTTATGCATGCTTTACTAATAGCTCATGGCAGTGAACATCCTAATGGGACACCCTTACATGATGGGAGATAAGAGCTGATGATAAGTATTTCCTTTTTTGTTCTTTTTGTGGGCAATTGTGAAACTCCATATACAAATCTCCCCAGAAGGTCCCCATTTTCCACAAGGGGAGCTAGACTACAACTACCCTTCTATTGACTTTCTTCTTCATTATTTTATTCTGTGTCATAAGAATATATCCTACCTAAATGAACTACCACACACAAAACCTTGCCTCTGCCTCTGCTTAATCCAGACGAATACAGCTACTCTACTATGCCCAGATAATCTTAAGATTTACAAATGCAAAGTGAGCTAACAAGCAAGCAAAAACCCTGCTTATGGGGATCCCTGGGTGTCGCAGCGGTTTAGTGCCTGCCTTTGGCCCAGGGCGCGATCCTGGAGACCCGGGCTCGAATCCCACGTCCGGCTCACGGTGCATGGAGCCTGCTTCTCCCTCTGCCTATGTCTCTGCCTCTCTCTCTCTCTCTCTCTCACTGTGTGCCTATCATAAATAAATAAAAAAATAAAATAAAAAAGCCCTGCTTATATAGAATTTTCAATATGGTAAGAGGGTGGGCAATAAAAATGAATTGCATAAGTGATATATACGATAATAAAAATAAATCAGCATAAGGAACAGAGAATCTTAGTATTAAAAAACGTTAAAAAAAGATTTAAGATATAATTCACATACCACATGATTCATACATTTAAAGAGCACCTTTCTGGGCAGCCTGGGTGGCTCAGCGGTTTAGCGCTGCATTCAGTCCAGGGAGTGATCCTGGAGACCTGGAGTCCCACGTCGGGCTCCCTGCGTGGAGCCTGCTTCTCCCTCTGCCTGTGTCTCTGCCTCTCTCTAGCTGTGTCTCTCATGAATAAATAAATAAAATCTTAAAAAAGATAAAGAGCACCTTTCAATTTTTTCACTTTATTTACAGTGTTGTACAATCGTTATAGTCTAATTTTGAAATATTTTCATCCCCCTTAAAAGAAAGCTTATGTCTATTAGCTGTTACTTTCCCATTGCCTTTCAGCTTCTTAACTTTTAGCAATCAACAGTCTTCTTCTTCTTCTTCTTCTTCTTTTTTTTTTTTTTTTTTTCTGTTCTAGACACTTTGCCTATTCTGGTACTTCATGTAAATGGAATCATATAATATGTGATCTTTTATATTGAGTTCTTTAATTTGGCATAATGTTTTAGTATCAGCCACATTGTTGATAATCGTAGGTTTTTTATTGGCAAATAAAGTTCCTATATTTGGATATATCATATACTTAACAATTCGTCAGCAGACATTCTGATTTTTTCAGCTTTTTGGCTATTATGAATAAAATTGCTGGGAATATCCATGTATAAGCTTTAGTGTGGATGCATCTTTCTATTTCTCCTAAACATATAGGTCAAAGACAAATTGCACCTGATAGTGTTCAAAAGGTGAGGGAGACTTTTGCAATGCTCCTGCAGAAGGAGAGATAGATTCAACTCGGTTCTGCTGAAACAAAAAGTGAGGATTTTTACATGTTGGAGTGAACTAATGGAGGTTGGTCAACATGGTTAGGGCTCTGTGTTTGATAATTGTGAAATTATTATTGTTTGATAATTATGAAAGTAAGATTTCTACTCTCCCACAGGGTACGTAGGAACATTACCTCCTTAGGTTGTTACATTTCAAAGGAATGGCTCCCAGGTCCTTAAGAAAGGTATTGCTGAGTTCTGAAAACTGGCAAGAAGCTAGTAGAAGATTTACATCGCAAAGGGGCAAAGAAAAATTTTTTCAATTACAAGTTTTCTAAAGTAGGTTCTAAGAAAAGGGAGGTTAATGGCCCATAGCAAGGAAGAAACCTGTGTAAAGCTGACAGTAAAGCTTAGTAAAGCTGAGGGGAACTTTAAGGCTGTCTAGGTTATAAATGTAGTAGTGGCATTGCTGTGTTATATGGTAACTCTAGGTTTTACTTTTTGAGGAAGAGCCAAACTGTTTTCTTAAGCAGCTGCACCATTTTACATTCCAAACCCAAGGTAATAAGAGATACACTTTCTCCACATCTTCACCAATAGTTGTAATTTCCTGTCCTATGATGATGATGGTAATGATGATGGTGATGAAATCATCCCATTGGTGTGAAGTGGTATCTTAATGTGGTTTTGATTTGCATTTCCCCAAAGACTGATAATATTTATTTTTATATGCTTATTGGCCATTTGTAAATCCCCTTTCCAGAAATATCAGTTCAGATCCTTTGTATATTTCTAAATTGGATTATTTCAAAAATTTCACTCTCCTTTTCAAAACATTTTTTTCTTTTTATTATTGATTTATTTGCCTTCACATATTTAATTCCATTAACTTACATATTCTGGAGAACGCAGGTGACAGGTGAAAATAATCAATCCTCTCAGATCTCCTTTTCATTTTGTCTCAGGTTGATATTGGAAAGGGTGAAATAGAATTGCAAAGAACTATGCTTTCCGTATCAAAATAGTGGTACCAAAATCTGTACTATAATTACATCAGATGAAATGAAAGCAATTGTATTTTAATAAAATGCAAAACTTATTTTTAAAAATGAAAAATGTTTGGTGAAGGCATCTCCAGTCCTATCTTGGGACTCGGGATTTTTTTTTCTTCATCCGCACCCCAATTCTCCTAGTTATTCCTAGTTGTTAACGATTACACTGGACCTAGAGCCCAGTCCTGCCTAGCCCTTTTGAGATGAAGCATACTGGCCCAGGTGCCCCTAGTTTCAGCTTTGCATTGGTCACCGACTCTCAGATTGCTCCAGTCTCTACAAACAAAACTAGGTCCAACTCTACTCCGCCTGCACAGGCTTCTAAGATCAGTATCCTGACTTCCTGCTTGGCTAGTCTGGTGGAGAGGAAATTGAACACGAAGCAAATGTGTGTTAGATGGAAATACTGAGGCAAAAAAGGGAACATAATTGCAGAATGGTGCAAGAGTAGCAAAACACAAAGTTTTGTTTGTTTTAACTTGGTTTCTTTTACATGTGGACATTTTCATTATCAACTTTGAAGATCTCAATAGCCCACAGACATTATCAGAAAACAACATGCATTGCATAAGGAGTATCTACATTTTGAATTAACAAAAATGTTTTTCTTGTTTGTAATAGCTTTTTTCCTGCCTCCATGTGGATTTACAATCTCCTCTGGTTAAATGCTGTGAAAAATAAGAATTTGACTTCAGATAAGTTTCCACAGTCTCACTAATTCTATTTTGAACTGTTGGGAGAGCCAATCTCCAGGATCTTTTGGCTTCTATGCTGGAAATACTGGGGGAGATTTATTGAATAATGTCCCAGCAGAGAAATCCCACTCAGGGATTGATACAGAGATAAGTAAGCACAAGGAGATGCCTTGTAGATGATATATGAGATAAAATGAAGCTAACAGAATCTTTTATATGGTAGGACCCAAAAAGAACTTATTTGTTCTAAAATACAAGATACAACAATACAGTAACCTCTTTTTATGATAACAAATAATCACAAAAATCTACTCTTAGCTAGTGCTTAACATAAAAAAAGAAGAAAAAAAGAGCAAAAACTGAACTTTTTATAAGATTGGTTAGCTCAGTTCGTTAAGTTGTGGTATTAAGCAGGCCTAGACCATATAATTTAAACGTTATAAATAACTTTCAAAATGATCAATTTAAACCATTTCATTATAAAAATGAGAAAAGTTAGGCTTATAAAGGTCAAGTAAATTTTCCAAGAATGGACTATGATCACTGCCCTCCTATGTATAAATCCTGTGTTATTTTCTCTATTTCATACTGTTCCTATATAAGTTTTTCCCTAATCTTTTCTGCAGCACATAGATTTCCATGTCTCATATTTTTTGTATCATCTCTATGATAGAAACTATATTTCATGTAACTCATTCATTGTTCAAAGCACTGAAAATGTCTTTTTTGGGTATATTTTTTATTGGAGTTCGATTTGCCAACATATAGCATAACACCCAGTGCTCATCCCGTCAAGTGCCCCCCTCAGTGCCCATCACTGAAAATTTCAGAGTAAGCATTTGTATTTCTTCCCCATTTTTCAGTTACAGAAACAAAGTCACAGAGAAATTGTGCAGATTCCCTAAGATCCCAGAGTTAGTAAGTGGCATGGCTAGGCTTCAGATCCAACAGGGTTGTATCAATTAAGCCCATAGTCATTTTAGCAGACGGTGATGATTCTCTAGCTTTACTTCTGCTAAAGAACAAAGAGAAAAAAAAAAAAGAACAAAGAGAAGGGTGGAGAATATCCTACTCCCTTCAGACAATATCGATGGCATTACTCAACAATAGGTATATTTATTGGATTATGTAGATAGATAAAAACAAATAATTAAACCAAAATAAGTCAGAAACCAAAGCAAGCCAAAAAAAAAAGGCAACAGACACAGAAAGGACAAGAGGAGAAATTGGGAAAAGGAGAAACCACTTAAGATGTAAAGAATATTGATCCCCTTAAGTGGCCACTGACATTGATTATGCATAACTAATAAGTGACTTACCAAGGCTAGAAGAAGGAAAAGAAAAGAAAGAAGAGAAAAAAAAGAAAAGAAAAGAAAGAAAAGAAAAGAAACCATCAGAAAAGACTAGGCCAAATAATTTCTTGAGTTCATACAGAGATGGTTATAATATTTATTTCTTCCAGCTAGAGTTGAAAGATCACATAATGTACAAGGCATCTGATGAGTTCTCAGGATATCACCTTAGATAGGGAGGGAAATTAACACTAGACTAAAGAGTTCTCTGGACTCACCTTAAGTACATAGAAAAACAAGTCTAGAAAGGATCTAACTCAATACAAATAACTCAATTACATATCAAAACAAATAGTAATACTATTTAAAAGATTGCAATAAAACACATAAATCAATAATCTAATGTCCAAAATGTATAGCATATAATCAAAATTATCAAATATGCAAAGAAGCAGGAAAATATGATCAATTATCAAGATAAAAATCAATAAATATAAGCATATCCAGAAATAAATATTATTTGATAACCAACTGTAAACTGAGTAATCTTTAGAACATTGTGAAACAATGAGAAAAGAGTGAAGAAATTAATTGATTGCCCCATAACATGGTTAGGTTTAATTCCACTGAGAAAGAATATATTTTATAATGATTATATCCAAAAAATAAGTGTATCCTTATTATTTAGAGCCATAGCAACTAAAAAATGTGAGAATAGGCGAATAACCCATGAGAAATTGAAATAGTATACAAAATAGGAAAGTTCTAAAATATTAGAATTTCTTGTATTATAGAAATATAAAGATATGTGCACAGGAATAAGCTACTGATAGACGTGAACAATAATACCTTATTTCAAGAAAATATTAGGAGTACAGTTGTTCTCAAGGTAGTGACAAGATTCAACTAACTTAAAGTTCAAATAACTTAAAAGTCAGTATATCTTATTATTCATTCTCCAACTTTCATAACAAAAATTGTTATATATCTATCTACCTACCTATCTATCATAGTTTATGTTGATAACATTAAAATGGTTAATATGCAGCCTGCCTTGGCAATAGAGAATACAGAAGATTAAGAATGTTTTCTTTTTTTCCTTGTAAGGTCACTAATCCATAACTTTTGACCAGAAAATTATACTCCTTATGCTGTTGCTATGAACCATTACCCTGAACACTGGTCTTCTAGATTATTTTTCTTTGTCACTAGACATTAATAACTACTCTGTATGCCTTAAGTAGTTTAGGTACCACCACTCAAACTAGAACCTCGGATTATATGAAAACATAATTTCTCTTTTTTACTGATAATGTAGAACTATCTAAATTATCATGTCAACTGAAAACAAAATGGGACATTCAAAATCCTGGTGTTACTTGGCAGAGAGTGGGCCACAGTTGAAAGGGTCAACAGCTGTATATTCATATAGAGAATTACCCAGAAAGTAAATCTGACACAAGGTAATTTCTTTTTATGAGGATTTATTGGTCATCATTTCAAAGCTTCATATTAATAGGTCAGGAAATAATGCCTGGAACATTTAAGTAACTCATCATTGATATAGCTAGTCAGTGGCAGAGGAAGCTAAAGGGTCTGTCTCACCCCAGTGCTCCTTCCACCATACAAAGCAACTACATTTGAAGGAAAGAAATATTAGGTTGAGTGCATCATCTTATGTTAAAAGTGAAGAGACTGAAGGAAAATTGGTCAAAGTTGCGTGATAGTAGCCACTCTCTTGGAATACAGTCAGTTTTCATGATTCATGGCAAGTTGCTACTTTTGCACAAAATTTCTTTGTTTATTCACAGCTTAAGACTTTAAAATACCATCTTAACTACAGCATGCCAAAGTTTCCAGAAATTAATAATAATAATAATAATTAGAAAACTAATCTCCCATAGCAAGATTTACCCTATAACAGTGGCCAAGATTTTTTTTTGAATGCCTACTATCTCAGAGAGAGTGCTAAATGCAAAGCATATATTTCATTTAATTATTTAAACAACCCTTTAGTGCATTCTTCCATCTTACTATGTGAATAAAGGCTTAAAGGCTTAAGGAGGAAGAGAAACTTTGACAAGTTTCATTTCTTCTCTTTTTTAATTGATTAATAAATAGCAAAGTCAGGATTTGCACTCAGAACTGACTTCATTTTTTTAAAGATTTATTTATTTTAGAGGGAAATAGAACACGCAAGAGTGGGAAGAGGGGCAAAGGGAGAGAATCTCAAGTGGACTCCTCACTGAGCTGGAGCACATATGGAATTTGATCTCATGACCCAGAGATCATGACCTGAGCCAAAATCAAGAGTTGGACACTTAACTGACTGAGTCACCAAGGTGACTTAGTTCTTAACCTCCATAGGACACACACAGATCTCACCTGTATCCAGTCATAGAACTGTGCTTTCTTCTCTTTATGTGTTTACGTGCTTTTTGCTTTCAATTCTTGATTTGCTTTGCTCTAAATCAGGTCTTGGTTCTTACAATTACATTTTCCTCTTCCTGTTACATTAATCCTAATAGAAGTTTCCACCCATCCTAAGAATTTCCCTGAGGATCTGTTATGCCAATTTCTTAAGATTTTCACTCAGTATTACATTGAGAGACACAACAAATGTCACAGTTTAGAGCAGATACCATTGGTCAAATCCAGACTACTATTTGTTTTGATAAAGTTTCGTTGTAATATACAATCATGGCTATTTATTTATGTGTTACCAATACTGCTTTTTATTATAGCAGCTGAATTTAATAGTTTTAACAGACATCATGTGGCATACAGATTCTAAAATATTTCCTATCTTGACATTTACAAAAGAAAAGTTAGCTACTGAGTCTAACTGCACTCTAGTAACTGTCCCCAACTTGTTTGTTCTTATCAGTGAAGACTTAAGTACAGAAAAGGAGAGTAAACATTTTTGGAAACGTGTACTATGATTTGACAGATGAATGCATGTCTTTGAATTTAATAATAACCAAAAATAAGGCTTTTTTGTAGTTTTTTAAAAAGTTTTATTTTACTGGTAATATATTTATTGCACATTATGGAAATATCAGATTGAAGTGAAGAAAAAAAAAAACAAAAAACAAAAAACAAAAAACAAGCTCATTTATCATACACTGTGGGAAACACTGGAGTTTTTCCTTAGCTATCGACCTGGCTTTCCAATGAAGTAAATGTTCCCTTTTTTTTTTTTTTTTAAGATTTTATCTAATTCTTTCCCAGTTTAGTTCATTTTTTCAAAATCAGACCCTAAGAGGGTTACTAGAATTTAGCCACTTAATATAATAGCTGCAAGGAAACATGCTTATTTTTATCATCTTTAGCTTTTATAAAGTTGAAGAAAAAACTATCATTCTAATTTTTTTTAATTGTTTATCAATGTTTCCTCGGTCTAGCTATGGCTAATCAAAAAAGTTAAATTGTCATTTAATAGTAGCCTAAGTTACATAGGATGACATTTAGCTTTAATGATTTCAATTTTCTTCTATCTACTAAATTTTCTACTAAATTCTAAATTTTTCTAACTGTAATATTGCTGTATTGTACTTTATGTGAGAAGCAAAATTATAGCATCCAAAATAAGAAGTTTGTTCTGCATTATCTTCTATGGGTTTTTCCAAAGAAATCCAATGTATTAACGGTAATCAAATACATTCAACTTGCAAATGCTTTCTTTTCAGCAGGTTTCTAAGAATATTCTAGCTTCTAACATGGCAGCTCTTCCTACTGAAATTTACAGTCCAGCCTGAGGTGTTTAGTAGAAAGATGTTTAACACTTGGTTCTGCGTGAGATGAACATAATGGCCAAATTTTTTTTAATTTTTATTTATTTATGATAGAGAGAGAGAGAGGCAGAGACACAGGCAGAGGGAGAAGCAGGCTCCATGCAGGGAGCCCCACGCAGGACTCAATCCTGGGACTCGATCCCGGGTCTCCAGGATCGCGTCCTGGGCCAAAGGCAGGTGCCAAACCGCTGCGCCACCCAGGGATCCCCATATTGGCCAAATTTACAGGAGAAGGCCAAGGTTAATACCTTTTTTTTTCTTATTTTATTGTTTATGAAGTGTTTTGTGTATGATCCTATTTGATTACTGGGTCTTTAATTCCATTTCACAGGAGGCAGAAGCAATGATTTACTGGTGCAAGATCTCACTAGAGGATCTGGAATTTGAATCTGTGTTTTTTAAACTCGGTCTCCTGTTTCTCTGTTGTTCTACTTTACTCTGCCATCTTGTTGCCTATGCCTTTGCCATAAAATTTCTTTGTCTGGCTTTGTTTACAGCCTGTTGATTTAAGGAAGCTATATCAAATTCCCCAGTTATCAGCATGGCAAAAAACCCACACCCTTTCAAATGTTCGCTGATATTGAATATTCATTCATTGGAAACCACTATGAAATTATACTGAGTTGTGTTAGGCTCTAAAGGATAAAGAGCAGACAGAATTAAGATGCATGAGGGAAACCAAACTTCTAAAAATGCTGTAAGTAATTGGCATCCCTTAGACAGTGCCACCTTCCTGGTTTATCTGCATAGAACCCCACAATCCCAGTATAATTGCATTCCCATAAAATGAAGCAACCTAAAATCGTAGAAAAAAAATTCTGGCATTGGTGGGTAGATTATAACTCTGTGGAAAATGCAACTGCCCTAGAGAAAACTTTTGATATGGAAAATAGCTCAGATTTATCCCAATGCCTCTCACAATTAGCTCTTTTACTAAATGGGCCTATTAATCTCAATATTTCCAGGATAATTGTTTGTGGCTCAGTGATAAATATCAAGGCACCATCTGCACATAAAATCTCTTTATATTCCTTTCCTCTCGTTAGTGTATCTTGATGGTGATGTTATTCACATGGCCACGTATTTCCTGGTAAAGAAATAGTACATGTTCCTTACTGAGCTTTAGGTGACTTTATACATACCAAACTTATTTTCTAATTCTACCTTTTGTGAGGAACTGTTCTGCTCTGAAAAGTAATAAGAAGTAAGTAACCAGTGCACTTAAAGTAGCAACTCTGGTTCACCTTGTACCAGAGTTGTACCCATAGTGTACACAGTACATTTAAAGGAATTTTGTGGCAGGGTACTAAAGATATCCTTACCAGTAACTTCTTTGTAAATGGTAAATTGTATAGTACATTTAACTAATTGTGAAATGTGTGATACTGACAGAAAAAAGAAAACTCATGTAGGTGATGACATATTTTTGATATTCCATTTACAAACAAATGGGAAATTTAACCAGTGTGAAATTTTATCACAATAACCCCAGCATGGGGCACCTGGTGGTTCAGTAGATTAAGCATCTGCCTTAGGCTCAGGTCGCAACCCCAGAGTCCTGGAATCAAGCCCAGCATCAGGGTCCCTGCTCAGTCTGTCATCCTCTGCCTGTCTGTCCTAATCATGCTCGCTCACTCTCTCAAATAAATAAATACAATCTTAAAAAAAAAAATAAACCCAGCATATTTTTAACCATAATGTGCTTAATTCTTATTATACAAGAGTAATAGTATATTGTCACCAGTTTTTCTTAATTCTGAGCTCAAATGTGCTGCTAACAAAATTCATATCCTTTTGTGGCACAATGACTTTCAACACAGGGTGGAGGGTGGCATATATCATAATAAATCTTGTACACATTTGGTGAAGTGTCTTAATTTCCATTTCACAGAAAATGCACAGATGCATTGATTGACTTGCTAAAGGTTATTTTTTGAAATCTGTATTGACTTTTCTCTCATACTTAAAAATTATTTCACAGATTTATAAAATGAGATAACATTTTTTCACCATTCACACCTCTATTTCTTCTTTCATTTGTGTGGGTATTTACTAAGTGGGAACAGCTGGGCTTTATCTTCAAAAACTATTTCTTGTCATATACTACTAGGTCTCAGAATCATTCATGAATTCATTCATTTATTTTTTTTAAATATTCTGAGTATATTCTGTGTTATGTACCTTGATAAGCAGATGTACTTCTCCGTAAAATTCTCTGAAGATTGTGGACTGTAGATCCAATAACTTCTGTTTCACAGATGAGAAAGAACGACCAAAAAACTGAAGCCAGTAGCCCAAAGACATGTATCTGGTAAATGAGAAAGAAGGAATTGGGAAATTAATCTTCTAAATCCAGATGAGGGTTCTTTACATTCTTTCTAGTTGCTTTTCAAACAGATGTTATTAACTTATTCAGACATTTCTCTGTGACATCTCCAGAAAATGGCAGAGAAGAGTTAGAAGCGAATTCTTATGTTCTGAGAATATGGAGAAGAGTAGAAAAGAGAAATAATATTTATTGAATACTTTTAATTTCTGGCACTTAATATTTTTTCTAAATTTAATCTATAAAGTATTCTATATATACACTGAACAATTCAGTCAGAGAGAGCAAATAATCCACCCAAGATAATACAGTTTATAATGAGAGAGCTGCAAATCCATAATTTCTGTTTTTAAGCTAAGGTTGCTATTCAATATTTGGCATTTCTTAAACTTTGGTAAGTAGCAGTGACAACTACAGACCAGTTAAAGCACAGGTTCCAGAGCCGCGACATCAGCATAATGGTGGAGCATATTGCTCCAAACTCTTGCACTCACACAGAAATGTCAAAGAAGAGGAAAGAAAAGAAAAAAGAAAAGAAAAGAAAAAAAAGAAAAGAAAAGAAAAGAAAAGAAAAGAAAAGAAAAGAAAGAAAAGAAAAGAAAAGAAAAGAAAAGAAAAGAAAAGAAAAGAAAAGAAAAGGAAAGAAAGAAAAGAAGAAAAGAAAAGAGAAAATGCAGAAAATGTCAGAACCAACTTTGATGAAACCCTGGAAAATGGGTAAAAGTTTGTAACAACCAAGTGAATGTTGAATCAAGAAAAAAGCAATTTGAAAACCTTAAGGAAAGTTTTCTGGTATTTCATGTTCCCCTTGACTCCTTCTCTAAAGCCATGGCAGTCCTGGATCAGAATTCTGGTTGTAGGGTGAGTTTCAGGCACCAGAGTGAGGAGTACAAATCTCATTTGCAGATTATTGGGTTTACATGTTCTACGCTGTCTGGGACTATAGGAAGGACTGTGCAAGCGCCCAAATCTATTTTTCCTAAGTCAAAAATCATTCCAGAGAAGTGGGAAACATGGCTGGAAAACTCTGCAAGATGAAATAACAAAACTGCAAATACCTGGGGCAAGAGATCTCATGCAGGAGTATGAGACACACAATTGACCATTAAAAGCATAGGAGGAAAAGCTGGGTGAGATTACTACAGAAACTAGGATATTTAAAAGCACTTGTGGGGTGGGTGGCTCAGTGGTTTAGCATCTGCCTTCAGCCCAGGGTGTGATCCTGGACACCCGGGATTGAGTCCACATCGGGCTCCCTGCGTGGAGCCTGCTTCTCCCTCTGCCTGTGTCTCTGCCTCTCTTTCTCTCTCTCTGTGTTTCTTTGAATAAATAAATAAAATATTAAAAGATAATAAAAGCACTTGTGTATACAGGGTATTTAGAAAATCAAAATATAGTACACAAAAAATGACAGAATTGTAGGGGAAAATAGACCTGTAATAATAGTCAGAGACTTCAACATACCACTTTCAATAGAGGAATACTTATATAAAATATCACTAAGGAAATAGCGTATTTGACCAATACTATAAACAAACTAGACCCAGCAACATGCAGAATGCTTCCCCTAACAAGAGCAGAACTCCTCAAGTGCACATGAAACATTTTCCAAGATAAATAATATGTCATGTCACACATCTCAATGAATTTAAAAAGAATGAAATCGTATCAAGTATCTTCTCCAATGAAAATGGAATGGATCTGAACATCAAAAACAGAAGAAAAATTCACAAATAGTGGAAAACTAATATACATTCTCTTAAACAACCAGTAGGTCACAGAAGAAATCACAATTAGAAGATGGAGACAAATTAAAATGAGAACACATCATATCAAAACTAAGGTGGGGGGATGCCTGGGTGGCTCAGCGGTTGAGCATCTGCCTTTGGCTCAGGGCCTGATCCTAGGATCCAGGACTGAGTCCCACATCTGGTTCCCTGCATAGAGCCTGCTTCTCTCTCTGCCTGTGTCTCTGCCTCTCTCTTTCTGTGTCTCTCATGAATAAATACATAAACTCTTAAAAAAAAACTAACTAAACTAATGGGATGTAATGAAGACAGTGATGAAGAGAAACTGGTAGATGTAAATACCTACGTTAAAAAAGCATCTCAAATCAATAGCTAACTTTACATCTTTAGGAAATAGAAAAGATAAACAAACAAAACCAAACATTAGCAGAAGAAAAGAAATAATAGAGATTAGAGAATCCTTAAAAAAAATAGGGATTTGTAAAACAGCACCCAAAAAAACAAAATAAAACCAGTTGTCTTTAAAAAAAAATCAACACCAAGAAAGAGAGAAAGAAAGGAAAGATTAATTTGCAATTATCAAATTATCAGAAGCATGAAATGGGCTTTTGCAGGAAGTTTGGTAAAATGTCTGTAATTTATATAATGTAGGACTTGTATCCTTTCCCATTTATATCTTTGGTGAATGTCTTAGACAAGATCAACATGAGCATCAGCGAACGAGATGGACTATCTTAAACTGCAGAACTTTGGAAATTTAATACCAAACAAACATTTTTTTGGTCCATAAAACTATTTAGAGCAAGTAAAACAGCACCTTAGCATAGTTGGATGGACATGATATAGTCTCTACTGAGCTCTTAGGGCCTTAATTGCAAACTTCTGAAGACCTGTGTTATGGTCTCTAGTAGAGGAGGTGAATTCCTTATGAAACTAGTAAAACTGAAGGGAAAATTGTTTAAATCTTTATCTTTACAGAACTTTTCCTCAATTACACGTGTAATATAAAATATATGTCTTCTTAACACACCCCGGCTCTCTAAAGTAACCTGTCTCTTTATCTACAACATTATTTATCTCTTAAAGTGCTTCTGTTAAAATCTTCATATTTACTGAATCTGAAATTATTTATTTACATGTCAACAATGTGTCTAATGTGTCTCATTAAATGTAAACTGCCTGAGGATCCGGGCCTCTTCCACATCATCAGCTCCTGCAACAGTGTTTAGAACATAGCAAGAGCTCAAGAAATATTTTTAAATGAGTGCTAAAAGGAAAATATTATTACCCTCATCACCCTAAATACTGAGACTTTTCTTCCCACAAACCTATTCACTCGTTCATGCTTACTGACTTTTCTCTTGGTCCTCGTTTTGTTCTGTATGTCACAAACTTTTAGACAGTTTCCATCCAATTTTTGTCACTAATATTTTACCAATTCTATATATGCCAGATATTCCCAGTGACAGCACTTAAAGCACCTGTGTGACCATACTACTACGATGCTCAAAAATATACCAAGAGATAACATATTCAATGCCTTTACACTTGAACTCCATCCTCAGTTTCCGAACACACCAATTTCCCATCAACTCTGGCTCATGTGCACCAAAGTTCTTATAGTTTCTTAAATCCAGCAAGAACGACAGCTCTAGTCCATGGAGTTCTTGCACATCAGGGATTATGTTAAGCACTAAAATTCATTATATCATATAATCTTCATAACACTCCATGTAATTTAGATCCCACTGTTACTTACATTCATTGTTATTTGCACAGGACAAGACCTTTGCCACAGAGTGCAGTGTCAGAGCTGGAATTCTAATTCCTATTGCTCGGAACAGTAGAATCTGTTCCTCATGCTGCCCTGTTACCTGGTCAAAGAGGTGTTTTTATGCATGCTTCCCAGTTATTTACATTGGATCTATCAACTTCAAGGCCCAGTCCAAATGCCATATCCCATTTGATGCTCTGAGTTGTTAAATTCTTGCTTTTCTACATTTTTATATCCTTTTTATACTTGTATAGCTACCTTAGCATTTTTTATTGTGCTATTATCAGGCATACAGAAGTGCTTTCGTAATGCCAAACATATTTCTCTCCTTATTCATGTCTGGCCTCCAATTGCATTCATTAAAAATTCCTGAAACGTTTTTTTAAGAAGAAGAAATGTGTGGGAAATATCAGAAAGGGAGACAGAACGTAAAGACTGCTAACTCTGGGAACCGAACTAGGGGTGGTGGAAGGGGAGGAGGGCGGGGGGTGGGAGTGAATGGGCGACGGGCACTGGGGGTTATTCTGTATGTTGGTAAATTGAACACCAATAAAAAATAAATTAAAAAAAAGAATCTGAACAAGAAATGTAAATATCAACAAAAACAACAAAACTCCCAAACATGTCCATGTCTTTCTTGGTTGCATTTGTTAAAACAAAACAAAACAAATAATCAAAGATGTATATAATGAAATGTCGGAACTTAAGGAGAATAGCAAGAGGGAATTGTTCAACTCTACTTCTAATAGACTTAACCGAATCCCAGAGAGGCAAAAAGGCAATTTGCAAGTTAAATCACTAATAAATCCAAACCCAATTTTGCAATCACTTTTCCTGAGCTAATAAGCTGCAGGTTCATGAGGGAGTGACTATTTCCTAGAAGACACAAAACTTGAGCTCCTGTCACTTCCTCCTCCAGTTTATCTCCTCCTGATTAAATGATCTAGAATCAGGGAAAGAGGTCTCCAAAAAAAAAAAAAAAAAAAAAAAAAAAGGAGGAATGGAGGAGGAGAGAGGATGGAAGGAAGAAAGGAAGGAAGGAAAAAGAGGGAGGAATATTTGTAATATAAAGAGCAACATCAGAAAAATGAGGAAAGAATTAACTTGTATTTTAAAAATATTTCCTCTTAATATCACTTTTTTGAATATATTAAGTTCCAGTAAGTTATACAGTGTGTTATAAAGTTATGGCAGTTATCAAAATACATAAAACCTGGTCTCTGCATGTGTGAACAAGCGTACACAAATATTTTCCAAAACCTGTTGTGTGTAACACTAATCACAAGTGATAGTCATTAGAAAAAGATATCTCCAAGTAAAATTTAAAAACTGTGGCATTTTATGATGCACATGTGCTCTTGATGAAGGACATTAAATATTTTAATAATTCCAGCAATAAGGCACCTGTTTAATTCTGACTGACCATGAAATTCACAAATTAATTTGACTAAGTTACACATCCCCTTACACCATTTTACATTAGAAAAGCACCTACTGTAAAAGTCTCTCTTAGCGTCACAGGTTATTGCTTCATGACCCGTAGAGATGAGCCTGTCACAGAATATTTTTGAGTTTTACTAAATATTTGGAAAAAAATCTGTGATTATTAACAATGTCAGAAGACACCTCAAATAAAATGGTTCTAAAATCCACCCCTTGATTTTGTCCTTCCAATTTAGGGCTGTGCTACTGGACAAGAGACTAACCACAGAATCTCTCATTTTAATATTTAGACATGTTATTCGGCCTTCTATTACTCATAAAGAATGCCATCCTGGAGAACAAAAGACTGTCTAATGATTTTTAAATGTCAGTTACCTCACTAGTGCCCAGAAAATTTTGCATTGTCATGATCCATATAATTGAGTTAAAGATGGTGTGGTAACCAGCTAATTCTTGATTACCTGTGTAATCAGTGAGTACAGGGGTTGGACCATTGCCCAAGAATTATTTGCACTATTTTCCTATGGAGAGGGAGAGAGGCATAAAAAGAGGGAGAGATCTTTCTTGGTATATCTTAGGGCCACTCTCCTGTGAGTTTTGTCACTGAGATATGAGAATAAAACCAGTTACATGCTGATGTTGCCTAAGGAAAAAATCCATCCCCATTCTGAGGAAAATGTCTGTATTAGTATAATGTCATTCTTTTCCTAATGATAGATTGTTTGTAATACAGTAAAGATGTAGCTGTCTTTCTAGTTTGCTAAAACATAATCAGTATTAGATGTTGGGCTTTGTTATAGGCCTTATCGGTATTAAATTTTCTGACAAAGTATTTGATATATTGAATGCCTCTGCATTCCTGAGATAAACCCACTTAATCATGTTATTATGTTGCAATTATTCTGTGGAATTCAAATCGGTAGTATTTCATGAAATATTTGTACATCTGTGTCTATAAATAAGTCTGTGAGTTTATAACTATGTTCCACATTAAGTATATGCTTTTTGTACAATTTAAGGAAATGAAACAATTTTCCTTTCTTATATATCTGAAAGAGTTCCTCAATCTGGATAATTCACTGATAAAAATATCTGGATTCAGTTTCACTTTAGGAGATAATATTATAATATTTTATTAACATCTCATTTAGATATTGATAAACTTTGCTATTGTTGGTCTTCTTTGATTAATTTTGGTTGCTTATTTTTTTAATAAGGTATTTCATGGAAATTTTTTCTAAATAAGCAGTGGTGCAATTCTCAAATATAATTTAATTCTATTTCCCATATCCTTGTTAGTATTCTTTATTTGTATCTCTTCTTGTTTTGATTTGACTTTCCAAATTTCTATGTATATTGTCATTTAAAAAGAACTACATCTAAAAAAAAAAAAAAAAAGAACTACATCTAGTATTTATTAAGTCTAGCTTTTTTTCAAATTTCCAGTTCATTCATATTGACCATTTTTCTTTATTACAACTCTTTGTTAAGGTCTACTTGTTAAAATGAATGCATGGCTCTTTTTTTTTTCTCATATAATAATACATGAATTTAAGGTTCTGTGTTTGTTAACAAATGTAGCTAGAATATATTCTGTAGATTTTCATTACATGATTCTCATCTATTAGTTAATAAAAAATTGGCAACTTGAGTGTATATTTCTTTTCTAACCCAAGAATTGTATAAACTATTATTTCTCAAATTAAAAAGTAACTTTGTTTTGCTTATTAAAACTTTCATGTTATCAATATCAGTAAGCAATTTAGAAATAATTCATATTTTGACACATTAGTCACACTACTTTTTTATGTACACATACACATTATATGTAAAATATTAGCATAATGTATGCCTGATGACTATAAAATATAAAATTATATGGATATTAACTTTAATTCAAACTTAAAAGTTCTTCCCTTTCATTGATGATTTTAGCCCATTTACAGTTTTAGGAAATGAAAACAGCTTTTTGAAATTCAAATCCTACTTCATGTTTTATATTTTTTCCATTATAATTCATTATTATCCTTTTGTGCTTACTCACTTTTTAAAATTTCCCTAGATATATGGTATTTCTATATTAGGCATATTTAATAGACTGTTTTGCTTAAAAATTTTTGGCAAATCATTTTGAGTAATGCTTCCTCATTTCTGTAAAATCAATATTTACATATTGGTTTGTTCACATGAAATGAACAAACCAATGAAATGAAAATGAAACATATATTGTACAATTATTTTTCTTTACATCACAGTTCCATTATCTGTAGTCTAGAATTTGAAAATAAAATTTTAAAATTACAAAGTTTATAAATAGAAATGATCTTGAACAATGCTGTTTTTTAAAAATTAAATAGTTTTAATATTTATATATAAGGCTTATGATGTTAATAGTCATATGTATGTGTATATATACCTGTGAATGTTTCTGTATGCATGTATGTGTTTCTGATACTATTGCTTATGGATTATTGGCCTATCTTAATTTTTAAGTTGTACATATGGCTATTGTATAGTCTAAATTAGTTAATCATAGGGACGCCTGGGTAGGTCTGCGGTTGAGTGTCTGCCTCTGGCTCAGGGCATGATCCCAGGGTTCAGGATGGCTCCTTGCAGGAAGCCTGCTTCTCCTTCTGTCTATGCCTTGGCCTCTCTCTCTGTTTCTCTCATGAATAAATAAAAAAATAATCTTTAAAAAATAATCATGATTGATTATAATTTAATGAATACAATGTCCTTTATATGCTTATATTTTGATGGTAATTAAATTATAATTATGCCATAAACTTATAATATTAATAGGTTATTTTAGTTTTTAAAATGGGTACATTTATAGAAAAACGTCTGCATTTTCCCTATCACAATATCACAGAATATATTGCATGTCCATATGTTTGGTTAATTATTTTAGTTGCTATAAAGTATATTTCATGTGTGAAATGGATATAGTGTATTTAATTTAGTCAAGCCCTGCAAATAGATATAAAGAGTTTTAATGTATAATTTCAAAAATAATATGAAACGGATATTCTTGTATAGTCTTCCTGCATATGTGCAACTATTCTTGAGGATAGAATAGAACTAAAGGATTGCATGTATACACTCTGTGTATACATTTTTAATTTTCATAAGGTACTAAATGGACCTTTGATTAGCTTTGCCCTTTTGTATACCCATCAGCAAGTATGAGAATACCCATATATTCACTTTCTAGCTAACTCAATGACATGATTCTTTTTAAAAAAACACATTTTTGATTTAATAAAATATAAATTCAGAAAAAGGCATGGTTTTAAATTAGTTACTAATTAGGAGGAATTTTTAACCTCTTTTTACTACTTATCAAGCTCCCAGTTCACTAGCTATTTCCAATACAGGTAAACTCTATCCTAATTCTGAAAGCATAAATTAATATTCCCTATATTATTACTTTATACACATGGAATTGTATAATATTAACCCTTCTGCTTGCCTCTTTTGCCCAATCATATGTTCTTGAAATAATTTCCACGGTCTGTGAAGTTATAGTTTATTCACTCTCACTGCTATATAGTTGTACACACTGTGTTACAATGCCTCAATATATTTACTTATTGCATTGTTGGTTGGCATTTGAGTAGTTCTCATGTTAAAGTTGTGAGTAGTGCTGCAATGACCATTCTAGTGCACATTTTTTGGTGAATATATATGTACTGTTATTATATATTATTATATAATAACTATATAATATGCTATATATAATAATTAGAATGATATTTACATATATAATATACATGATAATATTATATATTACTGTTGAAAACATATATAATAATTAAATTGCTGTAGCATAGGTATGCGTATATTTAATTGTTGTGGACACTGCCAAACACTTCTTCCAAAGTATTTTTACAAATTTACACTATATGGCAAAAAAATGTAGATTAGGGAAAGCAAAGGAACAGATCAACAACCTAGAGGACAAGTAATGGAGAGAAATCAAGCTGAGCAGAAGAAAGAAAAAACAAAATAATAATAAATGAAAATAGACTAAGGGACTCAACAACACCATCAAGCATAATAACATTCCCATTATAGGGATCCCAGAAGGAAAAGACAGAGAAGAGGGGGGTGGAAAATTTACTTGAAAAAAATGATAGCTAACAACTTCCCAAATCTCGGGAGGGAAACAGAGAACAGCCTCCAACAAAACTGACCCAAAGAGGTCCACACAAACACACATAGTAATTAAAATGGCAAAAATTAGTGATGAAGAGAGAATATTTAAAGCCACAAGGGAGGGAGAGGCGGGGCAAGATGGCAGAAGAGTAGGGTCCCCAGGTCACCCGTCCCCACCAACTTCCCTGGGTGACTTTCAATTCATCCTGAAAACCTACGAATTCGGCCTGAGATTTAAAGAGAGAACAGATGGAATGCTACAGAGAGAAGAGTTCACGCTTCTAACAGGGTAGGAAGACGGAAAAAGAAAAAAAAAGAAAGGAAGGAAGGAAGGAAAGAAAGAAAGAAAGAAAGAAAGAAAGAAAGAAAGAAAGAAAGAAAGAAAGAAAGAAAGAAAGAAATTAAGAGAGAAGAAAGAAAGAAAGAGAAAGAAAGAAGAAAGAAAGAAAGAAAGAAAGAAAGAAAGAAAGAAAGAAAGAAAGAAAGAAAGAAAGAAAAAAAATCCAAGGGGGAGGGGCCCCGCGGGGAGAGCCCCCAGTGCCCCCGGGAGAGCCCCGTCCCGGAGGAGCAGGAGCTGCACCAACCTTCCCGGACCGAGAGGCGCTCGCAGGGAGCTCGGGCGGGACCCCAGGAGGGCGGGGAGGCCCTCAGGCTCCCGGGCACTAACAGACACCTGCACCCCGGGGAGAGCCCCACACCCCGAGGCCGAGCTCCCGAAGGGGCTGCAGCGCGCACAGCTGGAGCCCAGAGCAGCTGGGAGGGGCTCGGGCGGCGGCTCCGCAGAGGGGGCTGCGCGGCCCGGGATGCGAATCCAACAGCGCAGGCTCCGGAGCACTGGGCGTGGGGGGACACAGCCCAGGAACCTGCGCTCCCCTCCCCCACCCCCACCCCCCCCGGACAGGCAGAGGCCGGGAAGGCACAAGGCAGCAAGGACACTCCTGCCGCCTGGCAGCCCCGAGCTGTGAAGGTCAGCGCCCCACGCCCAAGGAGCATCCAGGTCCCTGCAGACGGGCGCTGTGGTAGTCACTGCTGGAGCTGACTCTAGGGCTGGGGAGCTGGCCGACACCAGTGGTGTTGTTCCTCCTGGTGTCACCTTGTACCTGGGACTGAGCAGGGGCCTCACAGGATAAACAGCTCCCACTGAGCCATGAACTGGCAGGGTGCAGGGCAGCTTCCCCAGGTGCACACACCTGAGAATCAGCACAGCAGGCCCCTCCCCCAACGACGAGCTGGAAGGGCTGGGGAAAAGCAAGTTATTGACCAAGCAGTGCTGGAAAGTTCCAGGGGAAGTCGAGGGATTTACAGTATATAGAATCAGAGAATACTCCCCCTTGGTTTTTGTTTTCTGTTTCCCCCTCCCCTTTTTTTTTTCTCTTTTTCTTCTTTTTCCAGTACAACTTGTTTTTGGCCAACCTGTACTGAGCAAAATGACCAGAAGGAAAAACTCACCACAAAAGAAAGAATCAGAAACAGTACTCTCTGCCACAGAGTTACAGAATTTGGATTATAATTCAATGTCAGAAAGCCAATTCAGAAGCATAATTATAAAGTTATTGGTGGCTCTAGAAAAAAGGCATCAAGGATTCAAAAGACTTCATGACTGCAGAATTTAGATCTAATCAGGCTGAAATTAAAAATCAATTAAATGAGATGCAATCCAAACTGGAGGTCCTAATGAGGAGGGTTAACGAGGTAGAAGAATGAGCGAGTGACATAGAAAACAAGTTGATGGCAAGAAAGGAAGCTGAGAAAAAAAGAGAAAAACAATTAGAAGATCATGAAAATAGATTAAGGGAAATAAATGACAGCCTCAGAAGGAAAAAAAAATCTACGTTTAATTGGGGTTCCATAGGGCGCCAAAAGGGACAGAGGACCAGAAAGTATATTTGAACAAATCATAGCTGAGAACTTCCCTAACTTGGGGAGGGCAACAGGCATTCAAATCAAGGAGATAGAGAGATCCTCCCCTAAAATCAATAAAAACCGTTCAACACTTCGACAATTAATAGTAAAACTGGCAAATTCCAAAGATAAAGAGAAGATCCTTAAAGCAGCAAGAGACAAAAGATCCCTAACCTTTATGGGGAGAAGTATTAGGGTAACATCAGACCTTTCCACAGAGACCTGGCAGGCCAGAAAGGGCTGGCAGGATATATTCATGGTCCTAAATGAGAAGAACATGCAGCCAAGAATATCCAGCAAGGCTCTCATTCAGAATAGAAGGAGAGATAGAGAGCTTCGAAAATAGGCAGAAACTGAAAGACTATGTGACCTCCAAACAGCTCTGCAAGAAATGTTAAGGGGGGGCTCTGTAAAAGAAAGAGGAAGTCCAAGGGAACAACCCATAAAAACAGAGACTGGAGTGGTATCATGATGACACTAAATTCATATCTTTCAATAGTAACTCTGAACATGAATGGGCTTAATGACCCCATCAAAAGGCATAGGGTTTCAGACTGGATAAAAAAGCAAGACCCATCTATTTGCTGTCTACAAGAGACTCATTTTAGACCTAAGGACACCTACAGCATGAAAATGAAAGGATTGAGAACCATTTACCATTCAAATGATCCTCAAAAGAAAGCTGGAGTAGCCATCCTTATATCACATAAATTAAAGCTTATCCCAAAAACTATAGTAAGAGATGAAGAGGGACACTATATCATACTTAAAGGATCTATCCAACAAGAGGACCTAACAATCATGAATATTTATGCCCCAAATGTGGGAGCTGCCAAGTATATCAATCAATTAATAACCAAAGTAAAGACATACTTAGATAATAATACACTTATACTTGGTGACTTGAACACAGTGCTTTCTACAATCGACAGATATTCTAAACACAACATCTCCAAAGAAACAAGAGCTTTAAATGATACACTGGGCCAGATGGATTTCACAGATATTTGTAGAACTTTACATCTAAATACAACTGAGTACACATTCTTCTCAAGCGCACATGGAACTTTCTCCAGAATAGACCACATACTGGGTCACAAATCAGGTCTTAACGGATACCAAAAGATTGGGATTGTACCCTGCATATTTTCAGACCATAATACTTTGAAACTAGAACTCAATCACAAGAAGAAATTTGGAAGGATTTCAAACACGTGCAGGTTAAGGACCATCCTGCTAAAAGATGAAAGGGTCAACCCGGAAATTAGAGAAGAATTAAAAAGATTCATGGAAACTAATGAGAATGAAGATACAACCATTCAAAATCTTTGTGATATAGCAAAAGCAGTCCCAAGGGGGAAATACATCACAATACAAGCATCCATCCAAAAACTGGAAAGAATTCAAATACAAAAGCTAACCTTGCACTTAATGGAGCTGGAGAAAAAACAGCAAACAGATCCTACACCCAGCAGAAGAGAATTAATAAAGATTTGAGCAGAACTCAATGAAATACAGACCAGAAGAACTGTATAACAGATCAAGAAAACCAGGAGTTGGTCTTTGAAAGAATTAATAAGATAGATAAACCATTAGCCAGCCTTATTAAAAACAAAAAGACTCTAATTAATAAAATCATAAATGAGAAAGGAGAGATCACCACCAATACCAAGGAAATACAAACGATTTTAAAAACTTATTATGAACAGCTATACGCCAATAAATAAGGCAATCTAGAAGAAATGGACGCATTCCTGGAAAACCACAAAATAGCAAAACTGGAACAGGAAGAAAGAAAACCTGAACAGGCCGATAACCAGGGAGGAAATTGAAGCAGTCATCAAAAACCTCCCAAGACACAAAAGTCCAGGGCCAGTCCCCCTTCCCAGGGGAATTTAATCAAACATTTAAAGAAGAAACCATACCTATTCTACTAAAGCTGTCCAGATAGAAAGAGCTGGAATACTTCCAAACTCGTTCTATGAGGCCAGCATCACCTTAATTCCAAAACCAGACAAAGACCCCACCAAAAAGGAGAATTACAGACCAATATCCCTGATGAACACATATGCAAAAATTCTCAACAAGATACTCGCCAATAGGATCCAACAGTACATTAAGATTATTCACCATGACCAAGTTGGATTTATCCCCAGGATGCAAGGCTGGTTCAACATACATAAAGCAATCAATGTGATTGATCATATCAGCAAGAGAAAGAGCAAGAACCATATGATCCTCTCAATAGATGCAGAGAAAGCATTTGAAAAAATACAGCATCCATTCCTGATCAAAACTCTTCAGACTGTTGGGATAGAGGGAACATTCCTCAGCATTTTACAAGCCATCTATGAAAGCCCACAGCAAATATCATTCTCAATGGGGAAATACTGGGAGCCTTTCCCCTAAGATCAGGAACAAGACAGGGATGTCCACTCTCACCACTGCTATTCAACATAGTACTGGAAGTCCTAGCCTCAGCAATCAGGCAACAAAAAGAAATAAAAGGCATTCAAATTGGCAAAGAAGAAATCAAACTCTCCCTCTTCGCAGATGACATGATACTGTACACAGAAAACCCAAAAGACTCCACCCCAAGATTGCTAGAGCTCATACAGCAATTTAATAGCGTCGCAGGATACAAAATCAATGCCCAGAAGTCAGTGGCATTTCTATACACTAACAATGAGACTGAAGAAAGAGAAATTAACGAGTCAACCCCATTTACAATTGCACCAAAAAGCATAAGATACCTAGGAATAAACTTAACTGAAAAGGTAAAGGATCTATACCCTAAAAACTACAGAACACTTCTGAAAGAAATTGAGGAAGACACAAAGAGATGGAAAAATATTCCATGCTCATGGATTAGAAGAATTAATATTGTGAAAATGTCAACGTTATCCAGGGCAATTTACACTTTTAATACAATCCCTATCAAAATACATGGACTTTCTTCAGAGTTAGAACAAAACATCTTAAGATTTGTGTAGAGAAAGGGAACCCTCTTGCACTGTTGGTGGGAATGTGACCTGGTGCAGCCACTCTGGAAAACTGTGTGGAGGTTCCTCAAAGAGTTAAAAAATAGATCTGCCCTACGACCCAGCAATTGCACTTCTGGGGATTTACCCAAAGATACAGATGCAATGAAATGCCGGGACACCTGCGCCCCAATGTTTATAGCAGCAATGGCCACAATAGCCAAACTGTGGAAGGAGCCTCGGTGTCCATCAAAAGATGAATGGATGAAGAAGATGTGGTCTATGTATACAATGGAATATTACTCAGCCATTAGAAACGACCAATACCCACCATTTGCTTCGATGTGAATAGAACTGGAGCGTATTATGCTGAGTTAAATAAGTCAATAGAAAAGGCCAAACATTATATGGTCTCTTTCATTTGGGGAATATAATAATTAGTAAAAGATAATAAAGGGAAAGGAGAAAAAATGAGTGAAAATATCAGTGAGGGTGACAAAACATGAGAGACACCTAACTCTGGGAAAGGAACAAGGGGTAGTGGAAGGGGAGGTGAGCAGGGGGTTGCGGTGACTGAGTGATGGGCACTGAGGGGGGCACTTGGTGGGATGAGCACTGGGTGCTATGCTATATGTTGGCAAATTGAACCCCAATAAATTTTTTAATCAAAAAAAAAAAAAAGCCACCAGGGAGAAGAAAACAGTTTTATATGAGAGAAACCTCATAAGGCTATTAGCTGATTTTTCAGCAGAAACTTTGCAGGAAGTGGCATGACATGTTCAAAATGCTGAAATAAAACAAAACAAAAACCAAACAAACAAAAAAAAACCCCTGTAACCAAAAACACTCTATCCAGTAAAGCTGTTGAGAAGAATAGTAGGGGAGATACAATTTCCCAGACAAATAAAAGTTAAAAGTATTCATCACCACTAAGCCAGCCCTATAAGAAATGCTAAGGAGACTCTGAGTGGAAAGGAAAGATGATAAGTAGGAATAAGAAAAGTAAGAGGCACAATAGCAATAAAATTAAGTGCGTGTGTGCGTGTGTGCGTGTGTGTGTGTATATATATATATATATATATATATATATATATATATATAAATGAGATAGGGGATTTACAAAATAAAAGGATGTAAGATATGACAGCACATACCTAAAAAGTGGGGAGGAGATGAATAAAACTTTAGTACTTTTAAAGTGGGTTCAAACTTAAGTGACCATCAACTAAATATAATTTGCTAAATGTGGAAGGTATTATATATACACCTAATGGTAACCACAAATCTAAAACCAGGAATAGATATGCAAAAATAAAGAGAAAGGAATCCCAAGTGTATCACTAAAGAAATCCAGCCAACCATGAGAGAAGAGAGCAAGAGAAGAAAGGAACAAAGAATTAAAAAACAACCATAAAATAAGTAACAAAATGGCAATGAGTACCTGCTTATCAATAATTGCTTTGAATGAAAATAGATTGAACACTCTAGTCAAAAGACATAGGGTGAGGGAATGGATAAAAAAGCAAAACCAATCTATAGGCTGCCTACAAGTGACTCATATAACCAAAGACACATGCAGATTGAACGTAAAGGGACAAGAAAGCCTGTACCATGTAAATGGAAATGAAGAGAAAGCCAGGATAGTAATACTTATATTGGACAAAACAGAATTTAAAACAAAGATGGTGATAATAGACAAAGAAGGACAGTATAGAATCATAAAGGGAACAATCCAACAAGAAGATATGACAATTGTAAATATTTATGCACCCAACATGGGAATATCCAAATACATAAAGCAGCTAATACCAAACATAAAGGAAGTAATTGATAGTAATATAATGATGGTGGGGGACCTTAACATCTCACTTTAAAAAAATTACCATATGATTTCTTCACATCTTTGCTAACATTTGGTATTTCTGTCTTTTTACCTGGATATCATTATGGATGTGCAATGACATCAAATAGTTTTGATATGCCTTTCCCTGATCACTAGTAAAATTTTCCTTTATTTATGTTTAGTGACCATTAAGAAAACTTTTGCGCATTTTTCTACAGAATTGTCTGATTTGTTCTTTTTGTTGGTTTTCAGTTTTAAGAAAGAGTCTTTAGTTGGTTGCAAGTAATAACATATCTTCTCCTTCTTCCACGAATTCATTATATATTTAGATGATAGCTTTCTTTCCCAATGGCTATACAAATTTGTATTTTAATTTGTATTTTCTTAGTTACTTCTTAGGAGAAATATTTTTATGGTTATTGGCTATTTTATATCGACTCCAGTGAAATGGTTGATAATATCAGAGTGATTATCTTGAGTCATTGTCTTTTTCTTATTTATTTTCAGTAATTTAAAAATTGTTCCTGGATATTAGATTTTTTTTCAGTCGCAAGCATTTTCCAGGTTATACCTTTTTTTAAACTTAGTTTTTCATACAGCAAAAGTATAAATTCTTATTTTCCCAGTTTTATTGAGTTATATTTTACATATAACATTAAGGTGTGCATTGTGATGATTTGATAAATGAGTATATTGCAAAAGGTTAGCTAAAACCTTTATCACCTCACATAATTACCTTTTTGGAATATGGTGAGAACATCTAAGATCTAATATTATATTCAAGTATAATAATACAGTATTGTTAACTACAGTCACCATACTATACATTAGATTCCCAAAACTTATTCATTTCATAACGCAAGCTCGTATCCTTCAACCAAGATCACCACCCCATCATCCCCAACCTCCAACTCTTGGGCAACCACCATTCTACTCTCGGTAACTGTGAGTTAGACTTTTTTACATTCCACATATAAGTGAGATCATACAGTACTTGACTTTCTCTGTCTGGCTTATTTCATCTGCGTAATGCCTTCAAGGTTCATCCATATTGTCACAAATGGCAGAATGTCCTTTTTTATGACTGAATATTATTTCAATATATATATGTGTGTGTATGTAATATATAATATGTAATGCACATATATTATATATACCAATCACATTATAATCACAATAATTATATATATATACATATATATATATGTATATATATATATCATGTTTTCTTTATTCATTCATCCATTGATGGACACTTAGGATATTTCTGTGTCTTGGCTATTATGATCAATGCTGTTAAGAATATATTGGTGTAGGTAAACCATTAAGATAGCAATTTTATTTCCTTTAAATATATACAAAGAAGAGGATTATTATACCATATGGTAATTCTATATTTCATTTTTTTATTTTTATTTTTATTTTATTTTTTTTTTATATTTCATTTTTTTAGTAACCTTCACAATATTTCCCATAAAAGCTGTAAAAATTTATATTCTTATCAATTATGCAGAAAGATTACCTTTTCTCCAAATCTTTGCCAGTGTTTCTTATCCATTATTTTTTTATAACAATCATTTTAGCAGCTGTGAGTTAATATCTCATTTTAGTTTTGATTTGCTATTTCCTGAAGATTAGTGATACTAAGCATCTTTTCATTTACCTATGTGTCATTTTTGGAAGAAATATCTATTCAGGTCTTCTGGTCATTTTTAAATTAGATTGTTTTTTGATATTGAGTTGTGTAAGCCATTTTACATTTTGGATATTTTCTCTTTATCTGATATATGATTTACCAATATTTTTTTTCCGATTCCCTAGGTTACGTTTTCATTTTGTTCTTGACCTTTGTGGTTTCCTTCTTTCTGCTAACCCTGGAATTGATTTTTTTCTTCTTTCTCTAGCTCCTTGAGGTTTAAAGTTAGGTTATTTGAGATTTTTCTTTTCCTTAATGAAGACATTTATCACTATCAAGTTTCCTCTTCCAGCCACTTTTGCTGTATTCTGTAAGTTTAGTATGTTGTGTTTCCAACTTCATTTGTTTCAAGTTTTGTTTTTTTATTTCCCTTTTGAATTTTTCTTTTACACATTGGTTGTTTAGGACTGTGTTGTTTAACTTCCATATATTTTTGAATTTTTCAGTCTTCGTCTTATTATTGATTTCTAGTTTCATGCCATTATGGTCAGAAAAGATAGTTGGTATGATTTTAGTCATCTAAAATTTGCTAAGGCTTGCTTATGACTTAATATATGATTATATTAAGAATAATGTTCTGTGGTACCTAAAAAGAATGTCTATTCTGTTGCTGTTCAAAGACATGTTCTATATATGTCTATTGGAACAATTTGGCTTAAAGTATAGCTTAAGTCCAATGCTATTGATGATTTTCTCTCATTTAATCTGTTCATTGTTGAAAGTGGAATGTCAAAGCCACTTCTATTATTATATTGTTTATTTCTTCCTTCAGATCTATTAGTATTTGCTATATATTTAAGTGCTCCAATGTTGGGTCTATATATATTTATATTTGTATTTGACATTCAAGCTCACCCAAAATTTCATTTTTTTCAGTTTTGGTATTTTAAAGGACAATGATTTTTGTAATGTAATAATGCCTTTTTAAAATATGGAGCGGATCATATGGTTCTTGGTTTTTCTCTTGCTGATATGATGAATCACATTGATTGTTTTACAGGTGTTGAACCAGCCTTGTGTTCCAGGGATAAATCCTACTTGGTCATGGTGAATAATTTTCTTAATGTACTGTTGGATCCTATTGGCTAGTATCTTGTTGAGAATTTTTGCATCCATGTTCATCAGGGATATTGGTCTGTAATTCTCCTTTTTGGTGGGGTCTTTGTCTGGTTTTGGAATTAAGGTGATGCTGGCCTCATAGAACGAATTTGGAAGTACTCCATCTCTTTCTGTCTTTCCAAGATCCTCTCATTAGATGCAGAGAAAGCATTTGACAAAATACAGCATCCATTCCTGATCAAAACTCTTCAGAGTGTAGGGATAGAGGGAACATTCCTCGACATCTTAAAAGCCATCTATGAAAAGCTCACAGCAAATATCATTCTCAATGGGGAAGCACTAGGAGCCTTTCCCCTAAAATCAGGAACAAGACAGGGATGTCCACTCTCACCACTGCTATTCAACATAGTACTGGAAGTCCTAGCCTCAGCAATCAGACAACAAAAAGACATTAAAGGCATTCAAATTGGCAAAGAAGAAGTCAAACTCTCCCTCTTCGCCAATGACATGATACTCTACATAGAAAACCCAAAAGTCTCCACCCCAAGATTGCTAGAACTCATACAGCAATTCGGTAGCGTGGCAGGATACAAAATCAATGCCCAGAAATCAGTGGCATTTCTATACACTAACAATGAGACTGAAGAAAGAGAAATTAAGGAGTCAATCCCATTTACAATTGCACCCAAAAGCATAAGATACCTAGGAATAAACCTAACCAAAGATGTAAAGGATCTATACTCTCAAAACTATAGAACACTTCTGAAAGAAATTGAGGAAGACACAAAGAGATGGAAAAATATTCCATGCTCATGGATTGGCAGAATTAATATTGTGAAAATGTCAATGTTACCCAGGGCAATATACACGTTTAATGCAATCCCTATCAAAATACCATGGACTTTCTTCAGAGAGTTAGAACAAATTATTTTAAGATTTGTGTGGAATCAAAAAAGACCCCGAATAGCCAGGGGAATTTTAAAAAAGAACACCATAGCTGGGGGCATCACAATGCCAGATTTCAGGTTGTACTACAAAGCTGTGGTCATCAAGACAGTGTGGTCCTGGCACAAAAACAGACACATAGATCAGTGGAACAGAATAGAGAATCCAGAAGTGGACCCTGAACTTTATGGTCAACTAATATTCGATAAAGGAGGAAAGACTATCCATTGGAAGAAAGACAGTCTCTTCAATAAATGGTGCTGGGAAAATTGGACATCCACATGCAGAAGAATGAAACTAGACCACTCTCTTTCACCATACACAAAGATAAACTCAAAATGGATGAAAGATCTAAGTGTGAGACAAGATTCTATCAAAATCCTAGAGAAGAACACAGGCAACACCCTTTTTGAACTCGGCCACAGTAACTTCTTGCAAGATACATCCACGAAGGCAAAAGAAACAAAAGCAAAAATGAACTATTGGGACTTCATCAAGATAAGAAGCTTTTGCACAGCAAAGGATACAGTCAACAAAACTCAAAGACAACCTACAGAATGGGAGAAGATATTTGCAAATGACGTATCAGATAAAGGGCTAGTTTCCAAGATCTATAAAGAACTTCTTAAACTCAACACCAAAGAAACAAACAATCCAATCATGAAATGGGCAAAAGACATGAACAGAAATCTCACAGAGGAAGACATAGACATGGCCAACATGCACATGAGAAAATGCTCTGCATCACTTGCCATCAGGGAAATACAAATCAAAACCACAATGAGATACCACCTCACACCGGTGAGAATGGGGCAAATTAACAAGGCAGGAAACCACAAATGTTGGAGGGGATGCGGAGAAAAGGGAACCCTCTTACACTGTTGGTGGGAATGTGAACTGGTGCAGCCACTCTGGAAAACTGTGTGGAGGTTCCTCAAACAGTTAAAAATAGACCTGCCCTACGACCCAGCAATTGCACTGTTGGGGATTTACCCCAAAGATACAGATGCAGTGAAACGCCGGGACACCTGCACCCCGATGTTTATAGCAGCAATGGCCACGATAGCCAAACTGTGGAAGGAGCCTCGGTGTCCAATGAAAGATGAATGGATAAAGAAGATGTGGTTTATGTATACAATGGAATATTACTCAGCTATTAGAAATGACAAATACCCACCATTTGCCTCAACGTGGATGGAACTGGAGGGTATTATGCTGAGTGAAGTAAGTCAGTCGGAGAAGGACAAACATTATATGTTCTCATTCATTTGGGGAATATAAATAATAGTGAAAGGGAAAATAAGGGAAGGGAGAAGAAATGGGTGGGAAATATCAGAAAGGGAGACAGAACGTAAAGACTGCTAACTCTGGGAAACGAACTAGGGGTGGTAGAAGGGGAGGAGGGCGGGGGGTGGGAGTGAATGGGTGACGGGCACTGGGGGTTATTCTGTATGTTAGTAAATTGAACACCAATAAAAAATTAAAAAAAATAAAAATAAAAATAAAATATGGAGCGTAAGAAACCTCTTGACCTATAATTCAACCTCTTTGATATTGAGTGCACATTTCTCCTCTCAATCATAAATGTCACTGCCCTAGTTCAAGCTCTAATAATATACTTCCTGAATTATTGACAATGGCCAGAATATCAAATTTCAAGCTTTTTTGTTTGTTTATTTATATCTCTTTCTACAATTCAAATCCAGCTATAGAGTTTCTTTGTTTAAATATTTATTTCCATTCTCGTTGGCTTTGGGATGAAATAGAAATTCTTTAGCAGAGCAGAAAGATTTCAGGATCTAACTTATCTGTCTCTCCACATTTTGCTGTGTTAGCCTCCTCCCAGTCTATGCTTCCACATGACAGACTTTCTTCAAAAGATACCATGCATTTTAATGTTATGTATGACTTTAAGTTGAAAAAGTTCTGGAATTCCTCCCACACACATACATTTTCTTTTTCTAATAATTGTTTTTTATTTATTTGTTTGGTTGGTTTTCCCCAAGACTGATTTAGCCATATCATTTATAATCCAGACCTGGAGAGTGTGATATTAACAATTAAGTGGAAAAACAAACAAACAAACAAATAAACAAATAAACCAGGACTTGTCCAAGAAAACCAGGCCTATGGTAGCATTATTTCTATAAAAACTTACATCTTCTTTATGTTTATCCCTCATTTAATATCTTTTCCTTTGTCCTGTTTTGTGCAATTTGTTTTTCCTTTTTTTTTTAAGTTTATTTATTTATCCATAAGAGACACAAGAGAGAGAGGTAGAGGCATAGGCAAAGAGAGAAGCAGGCTCCTTTCAGGAAGCCCAATGTGGGACTCCATCCCCAGACCAGGATCACACCCTGAGCTGAAGGCAGACGCTCAACCACTGAGCCACCCAGGTGTCCCTGTTTTTCATGTCCCCTAACAAATCAGTCTTAACCAGATTACATGTGCACTGCTTCACCTAGGTATTAACACATAGTTAGTATTTGTCACATTTTTAATATTAGATATCTCTAGAAAATTCCTGGCATATACTACTTTTTCATGAACTTCAAGCTTATTTTCTTATTCTTTGATTGATGCTACCTCTGTTCTACTTACCTGTCTGCATCCTAGTTTATTAATCTTAAACTCTGTCACAGATGAGCTTACAACACAGAAAGCTTACCAGGTTCTGTAGAGCTGTTTTCAAGAAGCATAATATCTTCAATTTGAAGTAAAAATATCTGAATTGGAAAATATTTTTCAGAAGCCTGTGGTAGAACCATTTCTAATTTATCTCAAAGGAATTTGGAACTGCTCTTGCTGGTATGAAATGTAAAATCCTGAGTTATGACCAGGGCATTTTACTATATTTGAACATACTTTCAGGTTCCAAATTATTTAGTGATCAAAATGAAGAATAAGCAAAGATTGAAAGCAAAGACTCTCCAATGAGGGAGTTTTTTTTTTTTTTATTAATTTATTTTTTATTGGTGTTCAATTTACTAACATACAGAATAACACCCAGTGCCCGTCACCCATTCACTCCCACCCCCCGCCCTCCTCCCCTTCTACCACCCCTAGTTCGTTTCCCAGAGTTAGCAGTCTTTACGTTCTGTCTCCCTTTCTGATATTTCCCACCCATTTCTTCTCCCTTCCCTTATTTTCCCTTTCACTATTATTTATATTCCCCAAATGAATGAGAACATATAATGTTTGTCCTTCTCCGACTGACTTACTTCACTCAGCATAATACCCTCCAGTTCCATCCAATGAGGGAGTTTTGAACTTTAATATGTAGTTCTTTATTTTAAGATTTGTGCCTAGGAAAAATTAGGAAGTATGCTTACCACTAAAAAGAGAAAATGTATACTCCATGTCATTCAAGAATATACCTTCACTGAAATTAAGAAATGATTAGCAGTGTTTGTCTTGTTCTCAATCACTAAATTGCATTTTGGGTGTAAAAAGCACCCCATTGAACTGAATGTCTTATGTTAACCTCTTTTCTGACAAGATTTAGTAGAAATGCTCTAATAAGTTCAACTCCATGTGTCAACTTCTCAGATTTCTGAGCACATTTGTTTTATTTTATATAGTTGTATTGTTTTGAATTTGATGTCATTTGCTAATAGTGGGAAAAAAAGACATACAGACTTGGAGGACATTTAGCAATCCATCAATTCCTTATAAATTGTGGGGATAAAGCAGATAGAGCACCATTATGAATGAATTCCAAACTTAGTAAAATTCCAAAAGGCTTATCTCCAAGTGAATCAGCTAACATGTAAGGAATAGATTTGATCTCAGTTATGATTTATCTGGAAAATAACCTGGCCATTTTATTTTTATTTTTTAAACACTTTATTTACCTACTCACTTAAGAGAGAAAGAGAGAGAGAGAGCAAGAGAGCATGAGCAGGGGGAGGGGGAGGGGCAGAGGAGAGAAAGAAGCAGACTCCTCAATTAGGAGGGAGCCCAATGCAGGGCTCAACCCCAAGGACCCCAGGATCATGACCTAAGTCAAAGGTAGATGCTTAACAAATGGAGCCATCCACGTGCTCCCAACCTAGACATTTTAAATATAACATTATCAGTTACCCGAATGTTTATGTAGTCAGCATTTATATGTGAAATAAAGACAGTAAACTTAATACACATGAACTAAGACTTTACAGAGTGATAACAGGCTGGAAGACCCTTGCTGGTAGAATAAGATTTCTCTAATTTGAAAAGAAACAATATCTCAAGTCAAATAATGTGGATTTATTCATCTATATGGAAGATAATTTATGCTTAAGATCTAAGAAATATTTTCTCTAGTGTTCTGAAACTAAATAATAAAAATCCTTATTTCAAGATTGTTGTAATTATAATGGCAATAACCACTCAAATAGAGATGAAATATTACTTTTTAAACCATTAAATATCAAAGACTGTAAAAACAGAGGTAATTAGAACAACAAATTTCTAGTTTTCTTCTCATATTTCCCTTCATGAGAGTCATAACTCTTTCAACTTGGGCAATTCCAGGGCTTATGGAGTGGAGAGGTGAAAGCAGGAAACCTACCTATTCTATGTTTTCCATTTTCCAGCTGAAAATCTTTGAACTTTAGCTTCCTCATCTGTAATATGGGCTGCATGGCTCTGACATTTGTATTAGCTCAGGCATTCTGTGATTACAGGGCATGCTTTTGCAATTTGCTGGGCTATATCCCATTAATTCCAAAGTTCCTGCAGCACCAACACAGTATTTTTGCTTGATGCCTTCTTTCATAGGTTAATGTCTCTCTAGAATGCAGGCTTAAATATATATATATTTTTTTAATGGAGCTGATATAGGAAGTTCAGCGATGCATAGAAGTCACTTTAAAGAGATACGGTTAGTATATACCATTCCTGAAACATACTGATACTTAGCCTTGATATCACTTTAAGCACAAGCAGTCAAATTGCTTTTCTGGAGTGGTTCATTACAACAGCGAATCAAAATGGCAATAATCAAAACACAAGGATTTCTCTTGTTGATCATCCAGATAAGATTTTATGCGATATTATCATTAATAAATAACTATGGCACACTAGTTATATTATGCAATCTAACATCTATAACCTTGGTATATTGGGGTGTGTATTATAGCAGTGATTAAATATATACAGAGCCCTTTCATCCCCAAAGGGTCAGAATAATGTCCCTCACTCAGGAATTATTTCCTCAATTTCCATAGCATCTTTGCTGGTTAGGAGACAAAGTTAATAAAAGTTGTGTATAAAATTATCCATGTATACTCATGAATGGGAAAATCCAGAGAATTAAATGATTTCCCAAAGATCTAATAGAAACTAAATAGGAACAACTGATATATATTGAATGTGTTCTGCTTGTCAGACCCTCATTTAAGCCATTCACACACAGTATTTCACTTGCTACTGAAGATGGCCCACATGTTAGATACTGTCACATACATTATAAAAATGAGAAATTGAGTCACAGAACATTTGTGTAATTTGTGAAACTTAGGTTTCATTGCAGACAAGACTCCATATTAGTGGATTGTTTTCATCTATTCAGTGTTCTACCATCCTAATGATTAGAAGTATTATTGTTGATCACTTTACAAAACATTCTCCTATAATATTATGTTTAATTTGTTAACTTCATTATAAAGTTTTCCTTATTCTTCCATCTATGTTACTTCTCCTAATTTCCACATATCTTCTACCAACATCAAATGCCTATATATTTATATCTTGACACATTTCTGACTTGTAAGAATAGCAATTTCCTTACAAAACATAACACCCTAGATTTCTAAGTAGCAGAAGTTTTCCAAAATATAAGTATTAAAATCGGAGAGGGCAAACAAAGCAATGACCAGGAATAGAAATTAAATATTAACTGAATAATAAGTAAATCTGAATAAAGAAGATAATGATGCTCTTTCCTGATGATCTTTCTCCAAATTCACCTCCTACCTCAAAGATGTTTTCATATTACTACATATTAATGTGTATACTTTTATAATTATAAATCAAGATAAAAGGAGGCCAAGGAGAGAGTGATGTGCAATTCTCTGTGACTGTTCATCAAATGGTCATCCATACCCTTCCTAAAACAACAAATATTTATGTAAGATTGGTGTACACAACACAAGTCACACTATAGCTATCACTGGATTACCACTAAGCAGAAGTTTGATTAGACAATAAATTATTCATGCTAAGTATCAGTTTAATTCTTTCTTTCTTTGAGAAGGACAAACATTATTTTTTGTATCAGTTTAATTCTTAAGTGGAGTGATAAATGTGTGTACATACTTCATTAATAGAATGTAAGATTATATATATAATAACATACTATATATAACATTAACATATATATATGTTACCTATATATTCGTGCATATATCAGATGCTATATTTAGAAAAATATATTTACAAAAATGAATAATTCATTATCGCTTGAAGCCAGACTATCATTTTATAAGTTACAGTGGAGAAGCCAAAATTGTCAAGTATCTGTAGATTTTTTGGTTGAAAACCTAAGCATTTCTCCTAAGATACTCAGAAGAGTCAGAATAATTTGAATAAAGGGATTTCTTCTTCCTCTTCCTTAACTCCCACTCATGAATTGAGGGCAATCCAATCTATGATGGTCTCTCTTCACATCATCTATCTGTGACTAGAATGGTGAGGAACCCTTGAAATGCTCAGTGCTTGTACCTCTTCTACAGAAAGAGAGTACATGATTTTTCCTCTACCTATGACACTAAGTTCTATTTTCTCACCCTGTTGTCCTGGACACAATCCATTAAACTCAAATCTCCAACTGACACAAAGATATTTATAGATTTGATATAAAGAATTTCAGCAGGCTATAAAGTGTGTTGTGTAAAAACTCTGCTCAGAAAGAACATTTCATGCTAAATATGAGTCAAGTAGATCTTCACCCATAGAGAAATTTAAAATAAAGCAGTTTAAAGGTAATGGAAACCGAGATAGGGTACCTACAGAAATGTCAGGGATCATACTAGAAAAATAAAAAGTAAATAGCCAAGGCTATGTAGAGACAGGTACAAACAAAGAGAAAATGGGCTGTGAGTGCTCCATCATTGGAAAAGAGAGATATAGAAGCCCACTTTGGAGTGGACGCTAAGAATATTGACTTGAGAGCTACCAGTACATCTTGATGAGTGCTGAGTTCCTCTGTTGCCAAGAACCCTTCACATAAAGCTGCTGAGGCAATCTTTTTGAATTAATTTTCAATAAATTCCCATCACTCAAAGTAACTTGAATGTGCTTCTGATTCTCGTAACCTAAAAGTAGTGAACTGATACCATAATTCATAGGACAAATGACTTTCGTATTTAGAAGAAACTATAGAATCATATTCTTTTGCCAATTCCATATTGAAAACAGATTCTCCCTAACACTTCTTATAATGGTATCCATGCTGTTTCTTTACCCATCCTTCAAAGGAAAATACATTTATTCTCAAATTGGAAATCACAGCCAATTTCAAAAGTAAAAAATTCTTCCCTATGTTAAATCAATATGTGCCTCATGCACATTCCATTCTTTGATGTAAATTCTAGGAGTAATAAAAACAACACTCATTTGTCTTCCAATTGACAATTTTTCAAAAATGTTATCAATGCCTGTATGATTTTTCTGTTTTTTTGTAGTAAGTGTTTTTAATTTCATGGTAAAATGCCTTTGAGAACCCTTAGAATCATGACCATTACTGCATGAACATAGTATTATTCTCTTGATATGTGTAATGTAATTGAACAAAACATCTCAAATAGAATTATCACTTTCAGACAGTGTTTTACATTAATCTGATTAAAATCAAATAAAGATGATCTTTTGGCAGCTTCAGGATATGCTTGGCTAACTTCAGACTTTAAAATGACCCTTGATAGGGGTGCCTGAATGACTGAGTACATTGATTAAGCTTGTGTCTTCAGCTTAGGTCATGATCACAGGATCCTGGGATCAAGGCCCCAGTTGGACTCTACTTGATAGGAAATCTGCTTCTCTCTCTCCTTCTGCCCCTCCCCTCAACTCATGCTCTCTCTCTCTCTCTCTCTCTCTCTAGTTCACTGTCTTTCAAATAAATAAATAAAACCTTTAAAAAATAAAAATAAAATTACCCTTGACAAATTTCATATCATTAGATTTGGTTTATTTTTCTGCCTGTCAAGTTCATTTTGGATGCTAATACCCATTTGCTAGTCATTTGGGTGTGACACATAGCTTTGCTTTGTTATTTTATTTTTATATTTTTACATAAGTCCTCATGTGTCTCATAAATGTAACTACATTACAAACTTCTTGCACTGTGGCTCTTAATACAGTATTGTGTATCTGGTATGCTTTTAAAATATACTTATCAATTAATCAAGAACATTGAATATATGATTTACTTTTCTAAATTTTAAATATAGGTTGATATTTTAGGAAAAATTCAAGTGAAGCTTTATCATCTGTTTATCATTTTACCAAAGAAAAACCCGACCATGGTGCATTTAAATATGAATTTGCATATTAATAATAACACATAATAGTTTGTCAAACTGGTCAAAATGCATATCCAGTTGGAAGATGGCCAGTTTTCATGTAATCTTTAATTGATTTTGAGCATTGTCATAAATCAATTTCCTGATTCAGCAAAATGACAGGTTTCTGACCAACACTATATCTACAGTGCCACAAGATATCTTTGTCTGTTCTACTTTATCTCTTATTTCATTGCTCCTGCCATTTAATCAGTATTAACATGTCAATAAATGCCAGAGCTAATTTTTTCAACTTCCAAGCCCTCGTGGACACCACATTCATCCGGTGTTACATTAGCATATGTCTGATCACTAAGAATATATCATTTGATGTTCAAAATTATTTCAAATCCATGGTAATGGAGAGAATAAAGACTTGGCATAGCATATTCTTTCTGATTTAAATAAAATTAAATTACTATTTAAATAATTTTTAATATTTACAAATATGATTGTTACATTCTATTGAAAACAGAATTATTAAATTATTCAGTAATAGCTCCCATAATAACCTGTACTGACACATAAACTACACTCAAATACATTAAG
Source organism: Canis aureus (assembly GCF_053574225.1). Lineage (NCBI taxonomy): Eukaryota > Metazoa > Chordata > Mammalia > Carnivora > Canidae > Canis > Canis aureus. Next base: position 56,211,319 of record NC_135621.1, read on the forward strand.
CTCTTGGTCAGTCTAAACCTGGATATCTTTGTAATTTCACTTTTGTCCCTTAGAGACAGTCCTGGAATCTCCTCACAGAAATAGAGCATTACATATAGAATGGAAAGATTGCAAAAAAAAAAAAAAAAAAAAAAAAAAAGGAAAGATTGCTAATATAATGTTATTTTATGTAAAAAGACTTGGTATATAGAGGTATGTAACACTAAGTATACTGTTCTATTTAACATAAGACCTGGTCAAGATCCTACCATTTCTTCAACAGTAATATTTTAAAGGAAAAATACGAGTAAATTTTATAATTTAATAAAGCCTTTTAAAAATACAATGTTTATGGTGTAACTGTTATGGAAAAGAAAAAGTCAGTTATTCAAAACTTAAAAATGGAACTATTATATAATCCAGTAGTCCTACTCTTGAGCATATTTCCAAAGGAAGTGAAATTAGTATCTCAAAGAGATACCTGTACTGTCATGATCATTCCACCATTATTCACAATAACTAAGATGTGGAAACAACCTAAATGTCCTTCAGCAGATGAATGGATAAAGTAAATGTGCTATGTATACAATACACTATCATTCAATCACAAAAAAGAAAGAAATCCTACCTTTTCCAACAACATAGATGAATCTGGAAGGTATTATGCTAAGTGAAAAGAAGTGAAAAGCAAATACTGTATGGTATCATGTTATCATTTATACATGAAATCTGAACGAAGAGCTAATTTCATAGAAATAGAAACAATGCAAAGGTGGTTGCCAGGAACTGGAGGGAGGAGGAAATGAGGAGATGTACAAAGGCGATAAGAAAAATGAATTCTGAGGATCTAATGTACAACATAGTTGACTATAATTCATGATATGGTATTTTATATTTGAAATATGCTGTGAGTAGATCTTAAGCATTACCATTACTTAAAAAATCAGAGTTAACTATGTGAAGTGATAGATACACTAACTAGCTTAATCTTGGCTATCATTCCGCAGTGTATATGTATATCGAACATCATGCTGTACTCTTTAAACATATATATGTACATATATATATGTTTATATATAAGTTTATATATAAATATATGTGTTTATATATAATTATATTTGTCAATTATTCTTCAACAATGTTGGACAGATAAAATAAATTTTAAATAAAGTATTCTTGGGGCACCTGGGTACTTAGTGGTTGAGCATCTATCTTTGGTTCAGGCTGTGATTCTGGGGTCCTGGGATTAAGTCCCACATCGGGCTCCCAGCAGGGAATCTGCTTCTCCCTTTGCCTATGTCTCTGCCTCTCTTTCTGTGTCTCTCATTAATAAATAAATAAAATATTTTAAAAATGAATCAATGAATGAATAAACAAATAAATAAATACAATATTCTTCGTAAGTAACATAATATACAATGTTAAGGAAAACATTTGTTTTTTTTAAGATTTTATTTATTTATTCGTGATAGACATAGAGAGAGAGAGAGGCAGAGACACAGGCAGAGGGAGAAGCAGGCTCCACGCAGGGAGCCCGACGCGGGACTCGATCCCGGGACTCCAGGATCATGCCCTGGACCAAAGGCAGGCGTCAAACTACTGAGCCACCCAGGGATCCCCAAGGAAAACATTTGACCTTGACTTGTAACACATTATTAACTATAAGTACACTATTACACAGCATATCTTTAGAACTTTAACATTTTCCGTAATTGAAACTTTAGACTCATTGAACAGAAACTCCCCATTTCCCTCTTTCCCTAAACCCTGGCAACCACCATTTTACTTCCACTTCAGTGAGCTAACCATCAAAGGTATCTCATATAAGTGGAATCATACAGTTTTGTTTTTTTTTTTTTCCTTTCTGTGACTGGTTCATTTCATTTAACATAATGTCCTCAAGATTGGTTCATGTTGTAGCATAGAGTAGGGTTTCTTTTTTTTCTTTTTTTTTAAGGGTAGAATAATATTCCATTGTATGTATAAACAATATTTCCTTTATCCATTCATCTGTTGATGAGCATTTAGATTGCTATCACTTAGCTATTGTGAAAAAAGTTACAATGATGGTGAAAGTAGAAATATCTCTTCCAGATACTGATTTCAATTCTTTTGAATAAATACCCAAAAGTGTGGTTTCTGGATGCTAAGAATTCTTTCTGATGAATTAGGATGGGATAATAAAGACGAGTTTATAGAAAACAATTCTCTTACATATTTTAAATATATATATGTTAATATGTCAGAGTCATCAATATTCTAAATGCAAGCAGAAACAAAACAAGTTTGCAAAATAAAACATTATGACATATAGGAAAAAGCACCATTTGGGCAGAGAGATGTTTAGATACAAGATATTTTCCTAAAAACTATATCAAGAAGCATTGGCCAAGTATCCTCGGGGGAACTGAAACTGTGCATGGCATGTGTTGCATGCAAGAGCGATTGTTTGGTTCTATAGGCAATATTATTGTCCTTTAAGTCTTTTCCATGAAACAGGATGAAAGAACAGATAATCCTTGCTGAACATAAGGACACTGAAATTTATTGAAATTTCCTGGGTTCAGAGAAAGTCTTTAGAAAGAGGCTACCAGAAATAAGGGAATCTGTTAACTATATTTTACCAGAAAAAACACAGAGATTTAAACTAACAATTGTAATTATGAGAGTAAAACTGACACAAATATTTGTTGTCTGAAGCTAAGAATTAAAACCAAAAACATAAATTATATATTTTATATCCACAGAATTGTCTTAAATAGAGTCGTTGAGAACAACTTTGTTTCAGAACCAGCAAGATACCTCACAAGTAAGTCTTTCAACATACCTTGCAAGAGTATCAGCTTTTCTTTTAACAAGTATAGAAGGAAACCAATAGTAACATTTATCATTACAATGTAATAATATGCAAAATGACTAAAAAATAAATAGATGGAATTATACAGACATGGAAATATTTTTACAGTATATGATGAACTGAGAAAAAAGTTGGAAAATACTAGTGGTGAAGCAAAACTCAATTTGGAAAAAATGATATATGTATAAGTTGTAGAAGTGTCAGACATTCAAATACTAGAATGTTAACACTGATATCTCTTGTAAATGAGGAGTGATAGAGATATATTTAATTATTAGCTCATATATTACAAAAATACAAAAGCCAACACATGTTAAATAAATATATACCTTTTGTTAAGCCATCTTGAACAATTTTGTACACTAGATCCTGTGATGCTACAGAATAAGAATCAGTTTGATCATTTTTTCTTCTTCTTACTTTTTTTTACTCCTTGATGAGAGAAGAATTAAATCATTTTTTTAAATTAAGCAGGACTTAAAATTAAAACAGGAATGAAAAACTAAAAACAATTAATTAGATCACTTGACATTCCAAAAAACTACTTTTAAAGTTCTTCCCCAAGATAATTTAGGCTCTGAAAGATTTAGAATCACAAATTTGATAGCAGTGATTTTTGACAATTGTTAAATTTAGAGTCATATTTATATAGATCAATTTTATTCAAAAAAGGAGACTATTATTATAATTCTGTCAATCTTCTCTGTAACTCAGATTGCTTTGCATATACAATTTATGCAATTTAGTATCTTGATGGTAGTTTTTTTCAACAGCTTAGAGAGATGCTTTGTTGATCAAGGAAAGATGTAATAGAACCATTTATCATCCATGCTAATTTTTACTTTTTTTCCCTTATACTTAATTTCTTCAGATATTCAAAGAACAGAGGCTGTGAAACTGTCATGTGTTCTTACATACATTGAACTTCAAAAATAATGTAAATTTGATAAATGGAATCCATATTTGGCTACACTCAATGTGACATTCTCATCGTATGATTCATTTAAAAAGCTGTAACACATTGACACAGAGACATTTTCATTCATTTTGAAGTTATAATAACTAATTTATTAGGTAATACCATCTAGATATTTTATTTTGTTTTGTTTTATCTTTAAAGATTTTATTCATTTATTTTTTTTTTATCTTTTTTTCTTTTAATAGACTTACAAAGTAGTTGTATAAAACAATGGTAAAATAAATAAGTCACAGAGACTTAAAGAACAGCACAGGGAATATAGTCAATAATATTGAAATGATGTATTTATTCATGAGAGACACACACACAGAGAGAGAGAGAGAGGCAAAGACACAGGCAGAGGGAGAAGCAGGCTCCATGCAGGGAACCCAACCTGACTCGATCCTGGGTCTCCAGGATCACTGCCTGGGCTGAAGGCGGCACTAAATCACTGAGCTACCCAAGCTGCCCCATCTAGATATTTTAGAAAAAACACTTGTAACTATGTTTTTGTAAGACCTTCACTTTTATATTGGCTTCTCAAAGTTGACTTTTCCTTGCCTTATTTTACAATATGACTAAGCTTAAGTATGATGCTAAAACGTGATATTTGGAACCTACATTAATAATGATCATAATAGTATCTTTCCTCATAGCTGTACTAAATTCCTTCTTGGCTTTTTGTTGTTGTTCACCCACAGCTTTAGTTCTTCTTAAACTTTTGTCATTGTTGGTATAACAAATACTGAGTATCAAATAGGGGAAATTAAAAGTGAGGAATATGGAGGGGGAAGCAATCGGAGTCACTGGAGCACTAAAAATTTCACTAAGGTATCAGACTCAAATTTTTGTGGATTTTAATTTCTATCCTCTTGTCCACAATTGTCCTCCCAACGTGTCTTGAGTAATTGCAAATTCCTACTCAATATTTCCAATCAATGTAATATATTCAATGATATAGTTTGGCATTATTTCTTGCTGAAGGAAAGCAAAGTCCTTGAGATTCAGATGTGCCATAGGACTGAAAAGAGGGTATACTTTCAAGATGGACTATGAAGACATATAGGCCTGATCATTTGGAAGCAAATTGCTCCTGATGATCTTTACTGTCAATTATATGAGAAAAAAAAATCTACTAGATCAATGACTGTATACCAGTTACTAGGGGATTTCTTGATTTTTATCCAATAAAAAAGTTATAATTCAAACAATAGTTGCAGTTGGAGCTCCAACCTGCTGAAGTTTATGATAATCGATTGTCATTCTCCTAGATCCATTTATCTTTTGCCAAGGCCAAAATAGGAGTTGAAAAGGATGTGGGGTTGCCTGGTTGGTTCAGTGGTTGAGGTTGAGCATCTGCCTTCAGCTCACAGCATTATCCTCCGACCAGGGATGGAGTCCCGCATCGGTCTCTCTGTGAGAAGCCTGCTTCTCCCTCTGCCTCTCTCTGTGTGTCTCTCATGAATAAATAAATAAAATATTTTTTAAAAGAAATGAAAGGGATGTGATAGTAATCACTACTGCTGCATCTTCCAAGTGATTGATGGTAGCTGTTAGGACCATCCTTAAACATGATCTAAAAATACTGAATCTTGAATCTCTGCTTAGTGAACTCACATCAGTAAATTTGATGTGATTCCACCCTATATTCTTTTTCACTTTGATCTCTTGATTGTGAGATCAATTTCTACAATATTCCCCAGGTTTCTGACAATATAAGTGGGCAAAATGAAGTAATTATTTTAGTGTACATTGCCTATCCTCATGAGTAACACTTTGTACATTACCCTGGGGCGTGAGTCTGGTCCTAGGTCTAGAAGCAAGAAGAGATTGTGGGGTAACCTCTCAGGCAGGAGTAGAACTGTTTCAAATGGCAAAGTGGCTGGGTGGGACAATAGAAATTCAGAACCTCCAGCTTTATAAGAATCTGCTATACTCACAGCATCTAGGTAACTTCCAGAGAGTAAGTTAAGCCCCTTTGGAGGTTGCATTAACAATTTCAGGCATCATTAATTTTATTTTCCAGAGAGTTATTAACAAGAACAATACTGTTTTATTAACTTGGCAAGTTACTCATCAAAACTGCCTGAATTCAATCAAACTATTAGATGTTTCCCAAAAGTACTTGGACTCTGGATTTATATATAGTATTTCTACTTCTATAGTGGGTAAAATTAGTGAGAAGTATTTTTTTCTGTTACTGAGTCCATAGCAAGTCAAAATATCACTACATTTACTATAAAATGTCAGAATCTAAGCCTTAAATAGTAATTTAGTCAACAGTTTTCAAGAATAAAATGGGTTAATCTAAATTAATTGACAAATTTCAAAACTTAAATATGCTTATCTTGAAAAAATTGGAGTAGGAAGTTTCAATTGGATTGAAATTATGAGAGACGGTTCTCACCCACCTAATACCCCCTGACCCCCATTAATACACATGCTCCCTACCCTGAGTAATATGCCAAGAAGCCAATGTTTGTTATCTATGGCAAAACTCTAGTCTTATCATGATCATCTCAGAAGTACAGAGGAGAAAACAATCAATAGAAAAGCCTCATAATAATTTCAAGAAAATATAATGCAAAATAACCTTTAGTTGAACATACTAAATTTTCAGATTTATATCCTTAAATTCTATGATTTAAACTTTGTTGTCACTTCAAGAAAACTGTTTTCTTCTTAATCTGACATCAAATTAGCATCAATTACATCATCAAGACATCATCATGTTTCACAGGTGGTAGGTAGTCAAGGTACTGTAAAGCTCATCAGCAGCAATAATTCAAGGTCCTGGGGCATAGTGATAGCTCAGCAAATTTCATAATTCTCTGAAGTGTCAGTGAGATTTTTTTCTCTAGCAAAGATTTTAGAACTTAAAAAATTATATTTCAGTTGCTGTTTAAAAAAGTACACAGTAGTATTCTTTTTTTTTTCACAGTAGTATTCTTATTGTTATTAAGTTTAACCAAGAGATTTATTAGATACTTTGAAAGTGTTTACTCCTTTTCTAAAGGGGCACATGAAAGAAAGGCTGTTGTTAAAGTTACACTTTGGACATTGTTTATGAAGGAAGATTTAAAAAAAAATGGCTAGGGAACTGTCCCTTAGCACTTCAATTTTGTTGTATTATTTGTATTTTATTTATTTATTTATTTATTTATTTATTTATTTATTTATTTATTTGAGGGAGAGGGAGATAGAGTGCAAGTGGGAGAGGAGCAGAGGGGATGAAAGAGGGATAAGCAGACTCCTTGCTGAACAGGGATCCCAGACATAGGGTTCAATACCACAACCCTGAAATCATGACATGAGCAGAAATCAAGAGGTGGGTGCTTAACCAATTGAGCCATCTAGACACCCCTTTTTGTATTTTAAATATATCAATTTCATAAATGGGAGGAATTATCCCATTATATAAGGAAAAATGTTTTCAGGAGCGAATATAGTAAGAAAATGCAATTTTTTTTTGAGAGAGAGAGAGAGGGAGAAAGGGGAGGGGGAGGCACAGAGTTAAAATCTTAAGGAGGCTCCCACCCAGAGCAGGGCTCAATCTCATAACCCTGAGATCATGACCTGAGTCAAAATCAAGACTTGGATGCCTGAACAGCTGAGCCACCCAGGCACCCCAGAAAATGCAATGTTTAAATCAATCTTGGGAGTCATTAGTAAGACATCAACTCAGAACCTGAAAATAGAGTCAAAGATTTCAAAGTTGATTTAATTCAACTTCATCAACTTTTTTTTTTTAGGTGTAATCAACCATCAGCTATTTCTCTTCTTTTTCTCTGCCCCACTAACTCTCTAGACCAGAGTTTGGCAAACAGTAACCCACAGCCCAGCCACTTGTATTTCTGAGGAAAGTTTTATTGGAATATATTTATACCCATTTATTTATTTATTTATTTTATGTCTGCTTTAGCACTGAAAGGGCAGAGTTAAGTGGTTCTAACAGAGATCATATGGTCTGTAAAGCCTAAAACATTTATTATCTGACCCTTTAAAAAATGTGTTGGGTGGTCTAGCTCTACATTCAAGATATGCTAGGCTTTTATATTTGGACTATTGATTAATTGCTACAGTTCATGACTAGTGAATTCACTAGTCTTCCAAACCCAATATGATCAACCTCTAGTACATTCATTCAAAAACTATCTGGTCTGAGACATCTCAGCAATGTATCACAGCAAAGGATCCATAAGCAGTCTTATTAATGAAATCATATATGAGTTAAATGTGCTATAAATCTTTGACTACTTCATGAAAAATTTAAAAGATATCTATACTGATTATTTGTTTTGTTTATTGCTAGCCTAATCACAAAACTGATTAAATACTCTAGATAGATTTTTCCTGAAAGTTTGAGAAGGTTAAATATTTCCTATGTAGCCATATGCATGATAAATATTTATTGAGAAATCTCTTTTTATACCATATTGTACAAAGCAAACCAATGCACTGCCTTCTAAATTAAAGGTAATTTAGAAATCACATTTGCATGGTTTCTATTAACGAATATTTCTTATAATATTCACTGTGTCATTTTTCTTTCCAGTATCTCAGAATATTGTATATATTCATGTAGATCTGTCATAATGTCACACTTCGTCTGTTGGTCAAGTTCCTCTGTTTTAACATATCATCAAGGATGTGAAGATTTAAAGTCAAGATTAAGGTCAATTATGCAGTAGAGTTTAGGACATGACAAAAACAGTTCTTCAAGATGGTAATATCTGTTTTGTCAATTCAATTCTCATTCTTCCAGATCTGTGCAATCAAGGTAAAATTTAGCATTTTAGACAATAACTGAAATTGCCAAAACTATAGTATCATTTCTAAAATTTTAGCAGCAGCTCATCATTTACTGTATATTAAAATTTTGACAATCTTTATTTCCTGGAATTCAGTCACTGTTCATACACTGATTTAAGGCAGGTAGAATTTATATTTTAAATATTTTTATTTATTTATTTGACAGATAAAGAGTGAGAGAGCACAAGCAGAGGGAGTGGCAGTCAGAGGGAGAGGAAGACTTGGGACTCCATCCCAGGACTCTTCACCAGACACTTAACCAACTAAGTCACCCAGGCGCCTTAAGGCAGATAAAATTCCTACTGTAATATTATTTGTTTAAACACAAATGGCAACTAATCACTAAACTACCAGCCACTATATTCAACTCAGAGAATAGATTAAAAAGAGTAAAATAATTACAAGATAGACTATGGAGTAACAGGATTAGAATAATCTTGCCTAATTCTAATTTTCTTAAGATGTGTGTATCATTTGCAGGTGGACATTTTCCTTCCCAGGACACTAATATGGAATTGTGCATGTATTGCATCTTATTAAAGTTTGTTAAAATTTTAATTATGCTTAGTAAAACTATTTCACCAGAATTGAGTCAAGATACAGCTTTTCTAATATGTCTTTACCAAGGTGTGAGGTAAGAAAGTTCACATTTAGGATCCTGATTTCAAGTCATCAACAGCAACAGTGATAGCATAATCTCAAAAGGTATTGTAAATGCGCTTCAATTTAGTGGAATTTCCAGTCAGACCAAGTCCTGTGAATATAAGTTCCATATGTTTACTACCTACTGTGCAAAATAAGTGGTTACCCTAAGAGTTACAAAACCACTACTTTCAATTCCAGGAGGTCTTTTCTAATATTATGGACTTAATGAAAAATAGAAGTTTACTGTAACCTTTCATTCATATTTCACATTTCAAAGGTAAAAGTACATTGAGAAAATATGAAATTAAATTCTCTTATTTTTCAGGAAAAATTTAGTCTCATAAAATAATTTGTCTAAGTATCAGAAAATAGTGATATATTTATCCTCTAATAAAATATAACTCTAGCCTACCCACTCTATATTATTTTGCTTGCCAGTGATTTCCTTACCTTACTAGGTATTCAAAAACAAATATTTGTAAATATTTGTTGAAAATATAGTAGTTACCCTTATGAAGTTTACATTAGTCAGAAAGAAGAAATAAAGAATAAACTATAATAAATAGATAAAATATGTAGTATGTAGAGAGATGATAGATTCTATGGGAAAATATAACTATAGGCCTCGAATCATGTGGTGTGGAAATTTAATAAAATAGAGTAAGCTTCATTAACAAAATGACTTTGGGAAAAAAATATTTGCAGGAGTTGAGAGAATTAGCAATAAAGTTATCTATGCCACAATGTAGGTAGCAGAGAGGATCCAGAAGAGGAATTCAGCTTACTTGGGCATCAAAAGGAGACTACTATGGTAGGAGTAAACTAAAAAAATAAAGGCCAGAGAAGTTATGAAGGTTCAGATAATTTGGAGTCCAGTAGGCCATTGTAAGAAGTTTGGCTATTACGCTGCAGGAATGGAAAACTGCTGTATAAGTTTGAGTAGAGATGACTAAAATTATCTGACTAATATATTAAGAAGCTCACTTTGGCTATGATACTGAAAATAGACTATAGACCACAGAATGCAAATTATTAAGCAGAAAGACCTTTTAGGAGATTGTTGCAATAGTGGAGAAGAGAGATGATGGTGACCAGGGTTGTAGAAATATTTAAAGTATTTTTTAAAAATAGTAGAGATTCGATACTTTTTTAAATTTAAAATATTGTTTAAGAGCAGATGGGGCAAGAACATTTAGTCTACTCTTTCAGGTGGTTTTTCAGTCTTTATGACCATGGCTTATTGATCATGAAGGTAAAGATTTGGATTCAAGAATCAGACATACTTGAGTTGATTGTGACTTAAAGATTGCTAATTTTGGACAAGTTAATTGACCACTCTAGATCTCAATTTCCACATTCCTAAAGTCAATATGCTACTATATATAAATTTATGAATTTATCTTTTCAATTCTGATCTCTCCTTCAAGTGCTATTTCTCTATTTCTAATTGTTTTATTAACTTCTCAATTTGGCTATACCACAAAAGTGGAACTTCAGAGATAATGTTTAGAGACCTCCTAAAACCGTTCCCCACCTAAATCCATCATGCACAATCAGTTTCTGTAAGTGGAGTTGAGGTGATGTGTTATGCAGACATCTATCTTCCCCCCTCTGGAGAACACCTTGACTATCACAACTCCCATTGAGAACCATGCTGCTGGTTGTTTTGTCCTTGTAGTTTTAGTTTTCTTCATTTACCCCTTTCTTAGGGGCCCTTTAAATGTCCCAACTCTCTGGCAACATGTGTTATAGATCCTTGGGAACTCTAAATAGACCCATCCTGATTTTTTAAAACCATGTATTATGAAAATAGAGGAAAAAGTAGACACAATATTCTAGGGAGGTATGGAATCATGAATAAATAATTGTTTAGTTCACACGAAGGCAAGGAAGTATTATAGCAAAAGAAAAAATCCTACTTCACTTGGCAACACAAGAGCTACAAATAGAGATGGATAATAGGATGATTATATTACCAGGAAAATGAAAAGATAGTAACAGGAGACCTTGAAAACACTTTTTTCACTGTACAGTGGATAGTGAAAGAATGCTTGGTGAGGGAGGTAATAAAGTGATCAAAGAAATGGAAGAAGAAACAAGATACTCCATATAATTGAGAACAAGTAAGAGATATGTCAAAAGAATGAATAGCTAAGTGTATTGAGTGAATCCGAAATATTAGTGAATGAAAAAAAAAAAGATCCTGCGTTTAATGATTTCTTAGACAATTTTTTTTAAGTGTGGGAAAGAAGCTAACTGCATGAAAATATGTTAGGGGAGATGGGTTTATATGTGTTCTAGGAGGGGTGTCGGTTTAAGTTATAGAATATCAATAGAAAATAGTGATTCTATTTGGAATTTTCACAGTGCCTTTTCAAAGCATTATTATTCCACCAGCTGTATTTTCTTCACAATAATCCCAGGAGACCAGTAAAGAGAGAAATACAACAGAGAGGAAAAAAAGTGCATATCTAGTAATACAGGGTTGATTAGTAGAAGAGCTGGACTAAATCTCAATGTCGGGACCCTTAGTCAAAAACATTTATCACCAGATCCTACAGTTAATGGTCTTAAAATGGGGCAATATGTTACTCCAAGGCATTTATACCATTGCTTTAATAAGAATATGAGAGAAATATTTTCAGTGGCAAAAAATGTGCTCCATTCTAAATAATTTTCAGCCTTCAATTGGTACTACAGTGACTATATCCGACAAAATACTAACACAATAAAAACAACATTCAGGATGGCTCCCCAAGGATTTATAACACATAATGTCAGAGAGTTAGGAAGTTTAAAGGGTCCCCAAAAAAGAAGTAAATGAAGAAAACTGCAAACTACAGGGACAAACCAACCAGCCGCATAGTTCTCAGTGGGGGCTGTGATAGGGTGTTCTCCAGAGACGGCAAGATAGATGTCTGTATAACACATCGCCTCAACTCCACTTACAGAAACTGAGTGTGCATGATGGTTTTAGGTGGGGAAGTTTTAGAAGGTCTCTAAAAATTATCTGCATATAGAAGCTTATTTGCATAATAATATATAGGCAACACTTCCCCAAGGGTAGAAGGACCTGTGCATTAAGTGAAGAAACTTTTTTTTAGATATTGATTTATAATGTATTCTGAGTATCATTTGCTGTCGGGAGTGGTGTAGGTGAATGTGTACAGGTTGCCCAATCATTGCTTACCAGAATACTGAAAAGGGATAGACAAAGATGGCAAGTTTATTACTCCTGCTGGTACGAACAATTTACTAATACCTGGAAGTAAACTGTCAAAGTCTACCCAAACTGTTTTTGCCAAAATTAAAGTGGTAAAACATTCCATTGGAATCCTGCTAAAGTCACTCATATCATTTGTCTGATCTCCAGTAGGGGACAAAGGGAGAGAAATTCTAAAGCTAGACCAATTTCCAAGCATAGAGAGGGAGGCTTCCCCAACTATAAATACAGTGAAAATTGCTATTAAAAGGGATTGGCAAATGAGACTATCTTGATAAAAATGAATAATAAACAGACGAAGAAATAGGATAATAGTTTTTTTTTAAAGATTTATTTATTCATGAAAGAGACAGAGAGAGAAACAGGCTCCCCACATGGAGCCCGATCCTGGATCCCAGGATCTCACCTTGAACCGAAGGCAGATTCTCAACTGCTGAGCCACCCAGGCATTTCAAGATTAAAGTTTTGGAAATGTCAGTTAGGCCAGCTTTGTAAGAGACTGCCTTTGGCTTTGAGGTACCATGGGAAACAAGTCTGTCAGTTGAGGGAAGACTGACTTTCACTGCACCACCCTAGTGCTGGGTCAGTATCCCTAGGTTAATGACATATAGGGGAGAACAACAATACCAGGCAGGCACCAGTCAAGAAGTAACAACAGAGCAGTGGACCTGACAGTGTGTTCTCATGGAGCCTGTTGTAGTGAAACCTCTGCCGGATAAAAGACTTGGGGTGGTTATCACATCACCATGTTTCTTGCAGAGTAAAGGGTGATGGAACATTTTTTTTTTTAAGGGTGATGGAACCTAAGTCTAATAACAATTATCAAGTGGCCCCTACGTGTATGCCTTTGTTAAGAGGTGAGATTGAGTTCTTGCAATAAAGCACAGTAAACCAACAAACAAGTACAACCTACTTATCAAAATCTAAGTTTAGGCACTTCTTTCCACCAAACCAGATTTTCCTCAGCACTTCCCATGTCAATAAATATTTCTGGCCCCTATTCAAAATCCAGATGTCATCCTTGACATCTTGACAATGACACGAAACAAATTTCAGTTACAGTTCCTAAAGATGGGTGGGTGAAATGAAATGCCCATCAAGGTGCCTTAAACAAGTGTTTTATAGAAAAATTTCAGTAAGGTTGTCAAAAGGGATGTGCCATCCTATATCACTATAAATTTTGCTCTTTTATATATATATATTGTGTTCAAGAACATATTAAAATAGATGAAATTGTTCATTAACGGCCTCTGCTTTGATTGGAACAGATCTGAGATGTCCGGAATGTTTTAAAGAAGACACAAAGCTCACTTCTCTGGAGCTGACCTCAGCCTGCCCCTATTTTCTCAACTAAATTTTTAGCATTGCTTGAAATATACATCTTTTAAATGGTGAGAGAGGGCCCATTACTTTGGTGGATGGCTGTGTGAGACAGTCTAAATTCTTGAAGGAAAAGAGAGCTGGAAATGGCAACTGAGATTCTAATATTGAACTTGAAGCATCTGTAAGTCATATTTTCCCATCTATGTAATCTACTAATTGACTGCTATATCAGTGAGTAAAATAAAATTTTGGTGCTGATGTTACTCCACTAGCTACACTGTGAATTCTGTAAGGTGAGAAATATTGTCAGTTACGTTTATAGCTATATCTTGCAATAGTCATAACCAACACATAACTTCAAAGAGAATTAAAGAACTACCATCTCCAAATGATCACCCAGTGCTGTTTATCTAATCTACTAAATATTGTTAGTCTGTGATAAATATATATATATTTATCTTGTCCTGAAAGCAAACACTAGGTTTTCACCTGAGAGGCAGCTTTACTATTACTTACAGCAATAACCAGATTGGTTCCCCACACCCCATTCTCCCCTTTCAGGATTGTGCAGTGACAGCCAGATGTCACCTTGCATATTTATGAAAGGGATTTCTTTTTACACTTAAGAAAGGAGCCCTGAAATTATGACTCCGGGAACTTATATAAGAGCTAGACAGCTGCCACTCCTTTGCCAGAGAGAGAGAGAGAGAGAGAAAGAGAGAGAGAGCGAGATTTGGCTTTCTAATGTCTTATCTTTCTTTGGAATGGAAATGACTCGTCTGAGTTTCATTGCCCTTTGAAATATAAACATATAGCTCTAGGGAGACGGATCTCTAAAATCTCTTGGGTGGTTTCTCAGTCTGTCAGCCTTGCTATTCAGTTACCTTTAACTTCTAAGGATTCTCTTTTAGCTGAGTTCCAGGTCTCTTTGCTCAGAAAACCCGACCAGGAAGAAACATGAAAACATTCATATTGCTCACCAGCAGTCTACAGATTTCTACTCTTCTACCCTGTATTCACTACCATGCTGTCTTATTTTCTCACCTGGACTGTTGTACTGGCCTTCTTCCCATTTTCCTTCAGCCCCTATTGATTCTTTCCCCCACCAAGCATCTGGAAAGTAATTTTTAAAATGCAAAAGGGATTATATCAGACTTTAAATGGAACCTAGGTTATGAACCCTCTGATTCAGTTTTTGGTCTCACTTGCCCCTTTAGATGGGGTCATCTGCTGTGCTTCCCTGTTAGAATAATCATCACTTTTCCAAGGTCCTAATACTATCATTGCTCACCTCAGCACCACTGTTGGTCTTGGCAACCTCCTGGGGTGAAGACCAGTGCTCTGCATGGTCACCATCCTGGCCCTTGTTGAGAGGCACCGTCCTTCCAGTTCCCAATCCTCCTATCAGATCCAGGGAAGCTTTGTCTTATCTGAAGCCTGCAGGGGTAGGAGTGGGGGCAGGTGGAAGGTGGGGGAAGGCAGGTAGATGAGAGTCACTGACACACGCAAAAAGAGTTAACAAATGAGATTCAGGATATCACATAAATCCAGCAGCTAAATTGATTATTTCTTATTCCAGAGAAGAGAATACTCCTAGACTCAGTGACCCCATTACAGCCTTTTTGGTGACCAAGAGATTGGAGGTGTTTTATTTCAAACCTGGGGCGAGATTACTTATAGACACCTTGTTTTGCCTTTTGCGATTTTCTTCCTTTATTTACCCTTTTCCTTTCCCCTTGCTTCTTTTGGATTGAAATCTGAAAGAAGCATTGGCAGATAAACTTGTTTCAGATTCTAGGAAATTCAGACTATGATACAGTACTCATTGAAATATTTTATTTTTTATTTTTCTAATAAGAGAAAACACTGGGACATGACTTTTAAAGTCATGCAGGACCTGATGTCTCCTTCTCATTTTGAGACATTCTTTTCCTTGCCTGTAAAGTGCTGCTTTTGTTTCTCTCTCTCTCTCTCTCTCTCTCTCTCTCTCTTTTTCTTTCTTTCTTTCTTTCTTTCTTTCTTTCTTTCTTTCTTTCTTTCTCTCTCTCTCTCTCTCTCTCTCTCTCTCTTTCTTTCTTTCTTTCTTTCTTCTTTCTTTCCTTCCTTTCTCTTTTTCCTTTTTAAACTTCATTCACTGTATTAAGATCTTTTAGGGCAGCACAGGTGGCTCAGTGGTTTAGCGCCACCTTCAGCCCAGGGCATGATCCTGGAGACCTGAGGTCAAGTCCCACCTCAGGCTCCCTGCATGGAACCTGCTTCTCCCTCTGCCTGTGTCTCTGCCTCTCTCTCTCTCTCTCTCTCTCATAAATAAATAAAATCTTTTAAACCTCAGGCTTTATATGCACTCACCCTTTCCAAAATGGCTCACCCAACTCTTACTCTTGACCTTTACATCTGTAATTTGTATTTAACTCTTAAGTCTCAGATGAAATACCACTTGTTCAGGATTTCCCTTTTCTTATCATGTCTAGATGAAGTTTCTTTGATATGGAATTATATTTCCTTCTACATATTTTTCTCAAATCTCCATCCACTCAATATTAAATAAATAATGTGTGATGGAAATATTTGTCTGTTTTAGTCTTGAAAATAATGAAATTATGCATGAAATTATGTCTTCTTTTAGTTTTTCTTTATTTTAATTTATTTTTTATTGGTGTACAATTTACTAACATACAGAATAACCCCCAGTGCCCGTCACCCATTCACTCCCACCCCCCGCCCTCCTCCCCTTCTACCACCCCTAGTTCGTTTCCCAGAGTTAACAGTCTTTACGTTCTGTCTCCCTTTCTGATATTCCCCACTCTTCTCCCTTCCCTTATATTCCCTTTCACTATTATTTATATTCCCCAAATGAATGAGAACATACACTGTTTATCCTTCTCCGACTGACTTACTTCACTCAGCATAATACCCTCCAGTTCCATCCACGTTGAAGCAAATGGTGGGTATTTGTCGTTTCTAATGGCTGAGGAATATTCCATTGTATACATAAACCACATCTTCTTTATCCATTCATCTTTCGTTGGACACCGAGGCTCCTTCCACAGTTTGGCTATCGTGGCCATTGCTGCTATAAACATCGGGGTGCAGGTGTCCCGGCGTTTCATTGCATTTGTATCTTTGGGGTAAATCCCCAACAGTGCAATTGCTGGGTCGTAGGGCAGGTCTATTTTTAACTGTTTGAGGAACCTCCACACAGTTTTCCAGAGTGGCTGCACCAGTTCACATTCCCACCAACAGTGTAAGAGGGTTCCCTTTTCTCCGCATCCTCTCCAACATTTGTTGTTTCCTGCCTTGTTAATTTGCCCCATTCTCACCGGTGTGAGGTAGTATCTCATTGTGGTTTTGATTTGTATTTCCCTGATGGCAAGTGATGCAGAGCATTTTCTCATGTGCATGTTGGCCATGTCTATGTCTTCCTCTGTGAGATTTCTGTTCATGTCTTTTGCCCATTTCATGATTGGATTGTTTGTTTCTTTGGTGTTGAGTTTAATAAGTTCTTTATAGATCTTGGAAACTAGCCCTTTATCTGATATGTCATTTGCAAGTATCTTCTCCCATTCTGTAGGTTGTCTTTTAGTTTTGTTGACTGTATCCTTTGCTGTGCAAAAGCTTCTTATCTTGATGAAGTCCCAATAGTTCATTTTTGCTTTTGTTTCTTTTGCCTTCGTGGATGTATCTTGCAAGAAGTTACTATGGCCGAGTTCGAAAAGGGTGTTGCCTGTGTTCTTCTCTAGGATTTTGATGGAATCTTGTCTCACATTTAGATCTTTCATCCATTTTGAGTTTATCTTTGTGTATGGTGAAAGAGAGTGGTCTAGTTTCATTCTTCTGCATGTAGATGTCCAATTTTCCCAGCACCATTTATTGAAGAGACTGTCTTTCTTCCAATGGATAGTCTTTCCTCCTTTATCGAATATTAGTTGACCATAAAGTTCAGGGTCCACTTCTGGATTCTCTATTCTGTTCCACTGATCTATGTGTCTGTTTTTGTGCCAGTACCACACTGTCTTGATGACCACAGCTTTGTAGTACAACCTGAAATCTGGCATTGTGATGCCCCCAGATATGGTTTTCTTTTTTAAAATTCCCCTGGCTATTCGGGGTCTTTTTTGATTCCACACAAATCTTAAAATAATTTGTTCACCATGACCAAGTAGGATTTATCCCTGGGACACAAGGCTGGTTCAACACCCGTAAAACAATCAATGTGATTCATCATATCAGTAAGAGAAAAACCAAGAACCATATGATCCTCTCATTAGATGCAGAGAAAGCATTTGACAAAATACAGCATCCATTTCTGATCAAAACTCTTCAGAGTGTAGAGATAGAGGGAACATTCCTCAACATCTTAAAAGCCATCTATGAAAAGCCCACAGCAAATATCATTCTCAATGGGGAAGCACTGGGAGCCTTTCCCCTAAGATCAGGAACAAGACAGGGGTGTCCACTCTCACCACTGCTGTTCAACATAGTACTGGAAGTCCTAGCCTCAGCAATCAGACAACAAAAAATACATTAAAGGCATTCAAATTGGCAAAGAAGAAGTAAAACTCTCCCTCTTCGCCGATGACATGATACTCTACATAGAAAACCCAAAAGTCTCCACCCCAAGATTGATATGACTCATACAGCAATTCGGTAGCGTGGCAGGATACAAAATCAATGCCCAGAAATCAGTGGCATTTCTATACACTAACAACGAGACTGAAGAAAGAGAAATTAAGGAGTCAATCCCATTTACAATTGCACCCAAAAGCATAAGATACCTAGGAATAAACCTAACCAAAGATGTAAAGGATCTATATCCTAAAAACTATAGAACACTTCTGAAAGAAATTGAGGAAGACACAAAGAGATGGAAAAATATTCCATGCTCATGGATTGGCAGAATTAATATTGTGAAAATGTCAATGTTACCCAGGGCAATATACACGTTTAATGCAATCCCTATCAAAATACCATGGACTTTCTTCAGAGAGTTAGAACAAATTACTTTTAGTTTTTCAATTGTAGACAGAATACTACACAGAATCTGGCAAGTTGTATGCATTTCAATTAGTATTTATTTAATAAGTGAACAAATAAGTGGACAATGCAAAGATGTCAAAAACATTTTCTTCACATTTTGAAAGTGATATGGCCTGACCAGTTTTTTAATTATAGCAGTGCTTGATATATTGAGAAAAAAAACACAAAGAAAGTAGAGCTTTGTAAGAATTGTGGCATAAATTGGAGAAAATGTCTACTTAAAAGTCTGTTAATGCTTTGATAATAGGGCCCAATGGGGTAGTACTCTATTTGTTTTTACCATTTCTTATTTAGAAGATAAAATTTTTCTTTCCAAACTCATTAAAGCAAGAATACACTTATGTATCTGAGCCAAACTTGTGAAAAGAAATAATATGTATGTATATATATATATATATACATATGCACACATTTAAAATGTGTCTTGACTTTTTCATATGCCAAGTCCCAAATTTTTATTCATCCAATTATTGTGAAAAACACAGTGAGTGTATGACAGTCAAGAGTTAGGAAATAAGTTTTTCAGGTTAGCAACAAATTTTGTTAAGATTTCAGTAGATTATCCAAATGAAGAAATGAAAGAAAGGCAAAATAAGCAACATTAATGATTAGAGGTATGAGAAATTGAATATTTAAGAAAAAATATGGCATTTTTTTTTATACTCCAGATTTTGGCTTCTGTTTTCAACTTTGATTTCATCTGATGAGCAAGTTTCTATTTTGTCTCAGCCTAAGCTCTTGGCAGGGCAAATGTTGCTATAGACAGGGAAATAAAGAATTATCATAGAAATATGTATTCGACATACAATAGAAAAATAGTTTGGTAGGCAGAATATTAAGATTATCCCCAATGGCATTCACCCTGTTGTAAGCCTGTTTCTTGGATGTGCACAGACGCATATACACTATCACCACCATGATTAGATGGCAAGAGGATTTTTCAGATGTAATCAATATAGTAAGTCATTGGACTTTGAGGAAATCAAAAAGAGGATGGGAATATATCATAAATAGTAAATTAGGCCAGATTAACCATCCTTTTAAAAGCAGAGATTTTGTTTGTTTCTTTTTTCTTCATTTAGTCTAAAGGAATAAAACGGTCATATTGCAGACTACATAGACATGTGGCATCTAGGAGCTGAGAAAAGTCCCCAGTGAACAGTTAGCAACAAAGATCTGTTATATAATCATAAGGAGCTATACTTGGCAGGGACCTGATGGCTCAGTTGGTAGAGCATATGACTCTTGATCTTGGGTATGGAAATCACTAATAAAATAAATAACTTTTAAGTAAAAACAATGAGAAATTGAATTTTGCTAGCAACTTTAAATGAATTTGTTAGACGACCTCAGACCCCAGGAGAAAACTGTGACCCCAGCTAACTTCTTTTTTTTATTTTCAAACTTTATCATATTCATAGTACACTCACTAAAAGTATGACAGACTTATGTATAAAAATGCAATATATATTATGACCCAGTTGGGTTTAAGTGAGCAAGGGAGGGTGGTTTAGCTCTAGAAAACATTTAAAGATAAAACAGAGAAATCATATAACCACCCCAGCCAACTTCTTAAGTACAATTTTGTGAGATCTGAAGGAAGAACCCAGCTAAGATGACTTTAGACTCCTTACTCAGAAATTGTGAGATAATAATTTAATGTTGTTTTAAGTTCCTAAGTTTATGGTAATTGTTGCGCAACAATTGAAAACTAATATAAAGAGTACAGTCTGTATTATTTATTTTTTAAATCCTTTTTTCCTCACAACCAAACAAGAGAATATCAATTTCAAGAAGTAGTGGTCGCTACCATCAAGGAACTTATAATTCAAATAAAAAAAAATAATTAACCAAAATTACACAAAGCCTTGAAAGTTAGCTTGAGAAAGTCCTTCTTAACCACCTACATGATTAGACTGAACTGAACATTGAAAAGTTTAAGTATTTTATAGACGACAGTCCTCGGATATTAGAGACAAATACAGAAATAGGAAATTAATCCATCATCATCTTTCAATCTTTCTCCCCAAATGTCACACATTTTCAAAATCTAAGTTCAGAATAGGTATGACTAGTGATGCATATGATGTTAACTATTCTCTTTATCTATTACTGGGCTGCTGAGTATTGAGCTTTGAAACTTTGGATTATTCTTAAAGGGGGATGGTTTAGGAGTATAGTTGTATCTTAAAATATCACATGAGGACTCCCACCCACAAGAAAAGACCATCCTCTTCATTACTACTCAGCAAAAGCAAACCTACTTTCAACCCATTCATTCTCCTACAAGCTGTTACATTAGCTAAAGAATTATATCCCAAAGAGTTGGTTCCCCCAGTATATGCCATTAACAGTAGCAGGAGTTTAATCATCACTTAGTCATTTTAATTAGTACTGTTGAACATTTTGGAGGCCATAGTTTGTTGCCCCATCTGGCTGTTTCAGATTTATTGCACATTTAATGTAAAATATTGGACATACAATACAAATGCAGATCTCTTTTCTCTTTCATCTATTCATGATGTCTGGCAGAAGTGATTAAAGAAGTAGAAGGAAGGGGCAGCCTGGGTGGCTCAGCCATTTAAGTGTCTGACCTCAGCTCAAGTCATGATGTCAGGGTCCTGGGATGGAGCTCTACATTGGGCTCCCTTCTCAGTAGGGAGTCCGCCTGTCCCTCTCCCTCTTCTCTCTCTGCTCATGCTCTCTCTCTCTCTCTCTCTCTCTCTCAAATAAACACATACATACTTTTTAAAAATGTAGAAGGAAAATTATATTAATTTGTCATGTCCATAAGGGCCCTAATTTGAGTGAGATAGTGCTCCCCTTTGTAATGAACTTTAAATTAAATGGTTCAATTATGTAAAAGAGCAATAAGCAGCTTTTCTTATCAGGTTCCATTCACCAAGGCTCAAGACAAGGCTAGTGAAAGGAATGTGGGCTGGATTTCAGGACACATAACCGAGTCTCAGTGGGAGCCCAAGAGAGAAGGACACCAAGGACACTTAACAGAGGAGATGATATTTGGATTTAGTCCTGAAAACTAAACAGAAATTTGGATGAAGGATATGGGGAAATCTATATATATCTAAATAAAGAAAAAATATCCAAACTTTAGGAGATTTGAAAGAGTTAATCACACTCTTGAACTTGGGGAAATGTAAGTAGTTGACAATAGCCAGAACAAATGTGGTTTTGTTGTTGTTGCTGTTGTTATTGTTGTTGTTGTTGTTTTTCTGAGATAGTAGTAAAATATGAGGTAAGAGACATGTAGGAGAAGCATAGTTTGTGCAAACCGGTCATTTGAGATTTATTCATATCAGTGACCATCAAATGCTCTGGAAAGTAACTCAGTAAGGGCTGATTTGTATATAAAAGCAGAATGTCTTCTTAGGAGGAAGGAGAGGGAACAGTAAGGAAAGGGAATTTTTTTTTTTTTTGAAAGAGGGAATTCTAAGTATTGGTTCCAACAATCAAGGTAGAAAGACATTTTTTAATGGACTACATTAATAGCCACAGTAATTGCTCATGCCTGAGATTATGATATCAAACATGAAAAAACTGAATTACCCATGTATGGTATTAGTAGACTCAGCATAAGTGGCACTGGTAGCAATAGAATATCATAATCTATATTAACAGGCTTTAGAGTAATTATCCCAACACAGGGGAAGAGAAATGAAATATATTAGATATTACATGGAAATTGATGGAGATATGTCAATGAGCATAAGTGAGATGTGATTTGGGGGCTCTAAGTAATAGTTGCCAAGCCGAGATATCTGTATGAAAAAAATAAGATATAGTTATAGAAATTCTAGAATTTGGTTCAGAAAACTTTCAGAATTCCAAAATATTTCATATTACCTATAACTAATATATTTAAGGTAATTGAGATTTTTACACAAAATGTAAATAGTCTATTTATATTAACTTTATTTACCAATATATTTAATATAGGAGAACAATATAAAGGGAATCACTTTAAAGAGAAAAGATTTTTGTGTCTAAGTCATGATGTGAATATAACCTAGAGTACTATAGATTTTTAGCAAATTTATAATGAGCTCTTCCCTGCCACTTGTTGATTTTGGTGTAGTATTAGGTATTGAACACAACAAAAATACAGGTATCATTCTGGTGGTAGCTGTGTTGTCCTTGGACATAGAAAAATTATGGATTTCTTCAAGACTGTCATTGATTGCTGAGTTATGGTCTTAGGACTACCTGTATTGCTATCACTTAATGTGCTTACTAAATTACAGATTTAAGCTCCACAAAACAGTCCTAGTGAATCAGAATTTGGAGAGATACCTTCAGGAAATCTTATTTTTAACAGTCACCTTAAGTGATTTTTTTTTTTTACTGCAAACACAAATATAGCTCTAAACTATACATTTTATGAAAGTTGGAGAGTGTCATGTCTATCAGGTTTACTAGTATTTCCCCAAAGACTAACGCATCTTTCTATTCAAACATAATTTCTGAGGAAATTGGCAAAATCAATAGACTAAAGAAAACAATCTATGTCTAGACTATTTTCAAACGTGTAAAGTTAAGACTTATAAGAGTCACAGATATACAAATGCACGACTTCATTCCTTCACATCAACCTTCCCTTTTCCAAACCCAGTGCTATAACTTCTTAGTAATAAAAGAGCAACTTTGAAATGGCAATAAGATAATGTTAGAAAACAATTTTTAATGATAGAAGTTTTTGATGAAAGCATTATTTCATACATGGCCATTTCAAAGAACAATCTGGAGATATTAATAAAGAGTGAATATGGATGTCCTTTGAATTACTCAATCGACTTGCAAGAATTAGACCTAAATGAATAAGTATGCAAGTATATGAATATAAAGGTGTCCATTGTGTTACTACTATAACAGTAAAAGTCCAAGAATAACCTAGATTCGCATTAAGTGTGTATTTGGAAAATGAATCATGATGCATTAAACTTTTGAAAGTCTGCAGCTATTACAAGAGTAATAGGTAAATGTAGTCTGATATGGATAGATAACACTATCCATTTTTGTAGTGAAAAATACTACTGAATGGTGTACATATAACATAATACCATGAATAAAGTGCATATTGTAAGTGTATATGATCTTTATACTCATAGAAGACACCTGGAGGCTGGCGAATAAACTTGTCAATAACAATGACATGGGGAAAAACCTCAGTTTCCCCTCATGTGGGTGTATGTATGTGTATGTGTGTTTAAGATTTTATTTATTTGTTTTGATGGAGAGAGAAGAAGAGAGCACAAACATTGGGGGTGGGGGGAGGGAAGCAGATGGAGAGGAAGAAGCAGACTCCCTGCTAAGCACTTACCACCCAAGAAATTCCAAAGAATTTAAGAGCCCTGTGTCAGGAACCAGGGTCAAACAAACAAACAAAAAAACAAATATTAAAATATAAGATGCAACCTAACAGTTTTATTTATCACTTAGGAAATTACAAAAGCTTCAAATATTAAAACATAAGATGCAACATAGCACTTGGATTTATCACTTAAGAAATTACAAAAGATTCAAGGGCTCTATGCTAGAAAGGGGGAGAGGAGACCAATATACATATTTTCTGTAATCTCGCCATTATTCCTGTAAATGTGATTGGCATAGACAAGTAAACATTTCTTACTCTTTAGAATTATTTAATTTTCCTATTTTCAAGCACATATTACTGGTATAATATCAAATTAATACAGATTTTAGATGATGTAGGCCTACATGTACAGGAATTCTAACATTTTATCATTGATACTTTTCAGATATGGACAGATAATTATGATAAAACAATTCAATATATAACTTAGAGAAAAAAATTAGGTAAAAAACCAGCATTTTCCCCATAACATATGTAAATACATGCTGTAGTGTGGAAATAAGTGGATAAATATATACAAAATATTAATTTTGGATAATAGGATGCTGGTAATTTTCATTTACTTATATTTTGTTATTTGTCTGAATCTATGGAAACAAATTAAGAAAAAAGACATTTTTGTTTTGTTTTTAAATAATTGATTTACATTGGTTATGTATTTAAAATACTCTTGTAAGTTGATCAAACCTGAATAAAAGTTCAGCTGCTGATCTATTTTAAAACCCTAGCTATAGTTAGATGAATTTTAAATTTACATCAATTAACACTTTAGCTATTAATTGAAATCCACTTAAATTTACTGCAGTTATTTTTAGAAATTGATATAGTTCATATAATTTCTATTCTAAATTTAATGTGTTAATGAAAATTTATAGCATCTTCTATTACTCCTTTGATATTAGGTTAATTATTTGTCAATTAGATTATTCATGTCATAATCATTAAAAGTTAATGTATTTCAATATTCTATTAGGATTTTGTTCCAAGTCTATGCTGAAACACACTAATGATTTCTGTTTTCTTTTCATCATTCAGTGAGTCAAATAGTCAACTAGCGCAGAATCACCCTTAATTGCTATTATCTATCAGTAGTTAACCCATTCAAATTTTCCGAAACTATTGTTAGATTTCTGAATTAGATTTCTGAATTTGAACCCATTCAAATTTTCCGAAACTATTGTTAGATTTCTGAATTAGATTTCTGACTAATCAATTATTGTCCAAGCAATCATCTAATATTTTAAGAAAGGAATAATCATACAATATAGGAAACAAAATTAAAAAGAAGCATGTGTTATTGCCCATGTGAAATAATTTTCATAGTGCTAACCCTTAGAATATTAAGCACACAAATAGAGAGTAAGTATAGCTCATATTAATTCCAATAAATACGCGTTACTGGACTTATGTATTATTTCTAACAAAAATATCTATCCACAGACATAGTAAGTTTTTTTGTCTCTTGAATATTTTACATTAAAGGAAAATATTTGGACAATGTTTAAATCTTTCAATTTGTGGGGCTGGCTCCCTGCTTTGAAACTATATCTTGAATCATTTAACTACAGAGATAGCAACTTTCAAGAACAAAGGAAGACCAATCAAATATTTTATCCTAATTTTTTCTTTTTTTTTGGTTTTATGTCTTTCAATCAAGACATCATTTTAGCAACCTACAACTCTTTAAAAGCCACTATACCAGCCTCTGCAAAGATGCAGAGGCTAGGAGCCCACTGTCAAGTTCCCAAAGCATGATTGAATAAATGCTTCAAAAGATGGGCATTCTCCTCCCTGTGCCTGGGACAGAGAGGGGCCACCAGGGAACAGGGGCCTCACAGGATAAACAGCTCCCAGTAAGCCCTGCTCTGGCAGGGGGTGGGGCAGCGCCACCAGGCGCACACACCTGAGAATCAGCACTGCAGGCCCTTCCACCAGAAGACCAGCAGGAAGGACAGGGGAAGAGCAAGTTCTTAACCCAGCAATGCTGGAAAAGTCTGGGGGATGTCGAGAGATTTACAGTATATAGAACCAGAGGATACACCTCCTTGTTTTTTTTGTTTTTCTTTTTTTCCTTCCTTTTTTTCCAGTACAACTTGTTTTTAGCCACTCTGCACTGAGCAAAATGACTAGAAAAAAGAACTCACCACAAAAGAAAGAATCAGAAATAGTTCTCTCTTCCAGAGAGTTACAGAGTTTGGATTACAATTCAATGTCAGAAAAAAAAAAAAATTCAATGTCAGAAAGCCAATTCAGAAGCACAATTATAAAGTTACTGGTGGCTCTGGAAAAAAAAAGCATAAAGGATTCAAGAGACTTCATGACTGCAGAATTTAGATCTAATCAGATGGAAATTAAAAATCAATTAAATGAGATGCAATCCAAACTGGAGGTCCTAATAATGAGGGTTAATGAGGTAGAAGAAAGAGTGAATGACATAGAAGACGAGTTGATGGCAAGGAAGGAAGCTGAGGAAAAAGGAGAAAAACAAAAGACCTCAAGAAAACGTTAAGGGAAATAAATGACACCCTTAGAAGGAAAGATCTACGTTTAATTGGGGTTCCAGAGGGCGCCGAAAGGGACAGAGGACCAGAAAGTATATTTGAACAAATCCTAGCTGAGAACTTCCCTTAGGGAGGGAAATAGGCATTCAGATCAAGGAGATAGAGAGATCCCCCCCTAAAATCAGTAAAAACCATTCAACACTTCGACATTTAATAGTGAAACTTGCAAATTCCAAAGATAAAGAGAAAATCATTAAAGGAGTGAGAGACAAGAGATCCCTAATTTATATGGGGAGAAATATTAAATTAACAGCAGACCTCTCCCCAGAGACCTGGCAGGCCAGAAAGGGCTGGCAGAATATAGTCAGGGTCCCAAATGAGAAGAACATGCAGCCAAGAATACTTTAACCACCAAGGCTCTCATTCAGAATAGAAGAAGATATAAAGAGCTTCCAAGATAGGCAGAAACTCAAAGAATATGTGACCACCACACCAGGTCTGAGAGAAATATTAAGGGGGACCCTGTAAAAGAAAGAGGAAGCCCAAAGAAATAATCCACAAAAACAGGAACTGAATAGGTATTATGATGACACTAAGTTCATATATTTCAATAGTAACTCTGAACAAGATTGGGCTTAATCACCCCATCAAAAGGTGCAGGGTTTCAGACTGGATAAAAAGGAAAACCCATCTATTTGCTGTCTACAAGAGACTCATTTTAGACCTAAGGACACCTACAGCCTGAAAATAAAAGGTTGGAGAACCATTTACCATTCAAAAGATCCTCAAAAGAAAGTTGGGGTAGCCATCCTTCTATCACATAAATTAAAGCTTATCCCAAAAACTATAGTAAGAGATGAGGAGGGACACTACATCATACTTAAAGGATCTATCCAACAGGAGGACCTAACAATCATGAATATTTATGCCCCAAATGTGGGAGCTGCCAAGTATATCAATCAATTAATAATCAAAGTAAAGACATATTTAGATAACACATTTATACTGGAGACTTCAACATGGCGCTTTCTGCAAATGACAGATATTCTAAACATAACATCTCCAAAGAAACAAGAGCTTTAAATGATACACTGGACCAGATGGATTTCACAGATATTTGTAGAACTTTACATCTAAATGCAACTGAATACACATTCTTCTCAAGTGCACATGGAACTTTCTCCAGAATAGACCACATACTGGGTCACAAATCAGTTCTTACCGGATACCAAAACACTGGGATTGTTCCCTGCATATTTTCAGACCATAATGTTTTGGAACTTGAACTCAATCACAAGAAGAAATTTGGAAAAAATTCAAACACGTGGAGGTTAAGGACCATCCTGCTAAAAGATGAAAGGGTCAACCAGGAAATTAGAGAATTAAAAAGATTCATGGAAACTAATAAGAAGGGAAGTTACAACCATTCAAAATCTTTGGGATACAGCAAAAGCAGTCCTACGAGAGAAATACATTGCAATACAAGCATCTCTCAAAAAATTGGAAAAAATCTCAAATACATAAGCGAACCTTGCACCTAAGGGAACTGGTAAAGAACAGCAAATAAAATCTACACCCAGCAGAAGAAGAGAGTTAATAAAGATCTGAGCAGAACTCAATGAAATACAAACCAGAAGAACTGTATAACAGATAAACAAAACCAGGAGTTGATTCTTTGAAAGAATTATTAAGATAGATAAACCATTAGCCAGCCTTATTAAAAACAAAAGAGAAAAGACTCTAATTAATAAAATCATAAATTAAAAAGGAGAGATCACAACCAATACCAGGAAAAACAAACGATTTTAAAAACATATTATGAGCAGCTATACACAAATAAATTAGGCAATCTAGAAGAAATGTATGCATTTCTGGAAAACCAGAAACTATCAAAACTGAAACAGAAGAAATAAAAATCCTGAACAGGCCAATAACCAGGGAGGAAATTGAAGCAGTCCTCAAAAACCTCCCCCCAAAACAAAGACAAAACAAACCAAAAACCCTCCCAAAACACAAAAGTCCAGGGCCAGATGGCTTCCCAGGGGAATTCTATCAAACATTTAAAGAAGAAAAAATACCTCTTCTACTAAAGCTTTTCCTAAAGATAGAAAGGGATGGACTACTTCCAAACTCGTTCTATGAGGCCACCATCACCTTAATTCCAAAACCAAAGACCCCACCAAAAAAGAAGAATTATAGACCAATATCCCTGTTGAACACAGATGCAAAAATTCTCAACAAGATACTCGCCAATAGGATCCAACAATACATTAAGAAGATTATTCACCACGACCATGTGGTATTTATCCCCAGAATGCAAGGCTGGTTCAACACATGTAAAGCAATCAATGTGATTGATCATACCAACAAGAGAAAATACAAGAACCATATGATCCTCTAAGTAGATGCAGAGAACGCATTTGACAAAATACAGCATCCATTCCTGAACAAAACTCTTCAGAGTGTAGGGATAAAGGGAACATTACTCGGCATCTTAAAAGCCATCTATGAAAAGCCCACAGCTAATATCATTCTCAATGGGGAAACACTGGGAGCCTTTCCCCTAAGATCAGGAATGAGACAGGGTTGTCCACTCTCATCACTGCTATTCAACATAGTATTAGAAGTCCTAGCCTCACCAATCAGACAACAACAAGAAATAAAAGGCATTCAAATTGGCAAAGAAGAAATCAAACTCTCCCTCTTTGCTGATACTGTACATAGAAAACCCAGACTCCACGCCAAGATTGCTAGAACTCATACAACAATTTGGCCGTGTGGTAGGATACAAAATCAATGCCCAGAAATCAGTGGCATTTCTATGCACTAACAATGAGACTGAAGAAAGAGAAATTAAGGAACCAATCCCATTTACAATTGCATCCTGAACCATAAGGTACCTAGGCATAAACCTAACAAAAGAGGTAAAGGATCTATACCCTAAAAACTACAGAACATTTCTGAAAGAAATTGAGGAAGACACAAAGAAATGGGAAAATATTCCATGCTCATGGATTGGAAGAATTAATATTGTAAAAATGTCAATGCTACCTAGGGTAATTTAGACATTTAATGCAATCCCTATCAAAATACCATGGACTGTCTTCAGAGAGTTGGAACAAATCATCTTAAGATTGTGTGGAATCAGAAAAGACCCCGAATAGCCAGGGGAATATGGAAAAAGAAAACCAGAGCAGGTGGCTTCACAATGTCAGACTTCAGGTTGTGCTACAAAGCTGTGGTCATCAAGACAGTGTGGTACTGGCACAAAAACAGACACATAGATCAATGGAACAGAATAGAGAACCCATAAATGGGCCCCCAACTCTATGGTCAACTAATATTCAACAAAGCAGGAAAGACTATCCACTGGAAAAAGGACAGTCTCTCCAATAAATGGTGCTGGGAAAAATTGAACAGCCACATGCAGAAGAATGAAACTGGACTATTCTCTGACACCATACACAAATAAACTCAAAATGGATGAAAGATCTAAGTGTGAGACAAGAATCCATCAAAATCCTAGGGGAGAACACAGTCAACACCCTTTTTGAACTTGGCCACAGCAACTTTTTGCAAGATACATCTATGAAGGCAAGGGAAACAAAAGCAAAAATGAATTACTGGGACTTAATCAAGATAAAAAGCTTCTGAACATCGAAAGAAACAGTCAACAAAACTAAAAGACAACCTACAGAATGGGATAAGATATTTGTAAATGACCTATAGGATAAAGGGCAAGTATCCAAGATCTATAAAGAACTTTTTAAACTCAACAGCAAGGAAACAAACAATCCAATCATGAAATGGGCAAAAGACATGAACAGAAATCTCACAGAGGAAGACATAGACATGGCCAACAAGCACATAAGAAAATGTTCCGCATCACTGGCCATCAGGGAAATACAAATCAAAACCACCATGTGATACCACCTCACACAGTGAGAATGGGGAAAATTAACAAGAAAGAAAACAACAAATGTTGGAGAGAATGTGGAGAAAGGGGAACCCTCTTGCACTGCTGGTGGGAATGTGAACTGGTGCAGCCACTCTGGAAAACTGTGTGGATGATCCTCAAAGAGTTAAAAATAGATCTGCCCTAGGCCCATCAATTGCACTGCTGGGGATTTACCCCAAAGATGCAGATACAGTGAAATGCCGAGATACCTGCAACCCGATGTTTCTAGCAGCAATGTCCACAAGAGCCAAACTGTGGAAGGAGCCTCGGTGTCCATCGAAAGATGAATGGATAAAGAAAATGTGGTCTATATATTCAATGGAATATTACTCATCCATTAGAAATGACAAATACCCACTATTTGCTTCGATGTGGATAGAACTAGAGGGTATTATGCTGAGTGAAATAAGTCAGAGAAGGAAAAATATCATATGGTCTCATTCATTTGGGGAATATAAAAAAATAGTGAAAGGGAATAAAGGGGAAAGGAGAGAAAATGAGGGGGAAATATCAGTGAGGGTGACAGACCATGAGACACTCCTAACTCTGGGAAACGAACAAGGAGTAGTGGAAAGGGAGGTGGTTGGGTGTTGGGGTGACTGGGTGATGGGCACTGAGGGGGGCACTTGATGGGATGAGCACTGGGTGTTATGCTATATGTCGGCAAATTGAACTCCGATAAAAAATATAGTAAAAAATAATAAAACTTATCATGCACACAAAAAAGAATATACGAAAGTATAAATGTTAAAAATCTTGATAGTGTAGCTATTTGAATATGTACAAAAATGAGAGTGAGAAGAAACAAGGGAAATTCAAAGATGCTCGCTTTCTCATTATATATAATTGAGATCTGAAGATATTATTTATAGATTAAAAGTCCAAGATTAATACTTTAAATACATAAATATTAAAAAAAAAACATAAATATTATATGTAACCAGTAGTATAATGTTCTTCCTATCTATGTATCATCTATCTATACAAAAATCTGAACAATGATATGAAACTTTATTTTACCTATTTGAAACCATGAACAATTTAACAAAATTTTAAAAAGTTGAAGATATGGAGTGATTATAAGTCACTCCATATTATATAATATATATATAATATATATAATATATAATCATAAAGTAGAGAATGTATCTCCTATTTTAATTTCATGAAATATTTAAAAGAATTCATGAAAAGAAAAAAATAAATTAAAATTAGCATTTTGTAAACCATATTCCTTGTTGACAATGAAATAAAATAAGAAATTAGCAACAATTTTAAAAGACGACTTTGTATTAAATAATTTTAATAAAGACTACACAAAACCAATATTTTAAGTGATCAGTAGCATAGAAAGGCATAAACATACAGTAAATATAAGGAAAAAGGAAATAAATGATGGCTATAGATGGCATACAATGCAATAGAATATTATACACACTTTTCAGCAAGTAAACTGAAAGTTTTGATGAAATTCATGATTTTCCTTGATAAATACAAACATAAATTCCACAGAGAGCATGGAAATTAAACTTTCACTCTCCTAAATGTACTCCAGTCTCAAATGCTTTTGTGCATAATTACTACCAGACAAAAAAATAATTTCTTCAGTTTTTAAATTATTCCACAGCATAAGAAAAAAAATCAAAGGATTTCCAGTTAATTCATATCAATACCACAAAAAGGACTCTTATAATATATGTGCAAGTTTCTACGTATACAAAAACCTTCTTAATAGTTTCAATTAGATATAGTTGAAACCTAATAGTTTCAAATAGAGCTAATGAACATTAGTCTCTCCTTTTCTAGCAACTTGAACTGAATCAGCTACAAAATTCTATTGGCATTCTCTGCAAGATACTTTTGGCTCATCTCTTCTATTTTGGTTTCCACTTTCTAAATCCAGGCCTTAGCCCTCTGGCCTTACATGATGATCACAGTAATTTTAATAATTGGTCTCTTTGCTTGCAATCTTTTATACCTCCAATCTTTCCTACACATTCCTTTCTGAATAGCTCTCTTGAGATCATTTCTTTACCCCTTTCTCAACCTTGTTCAAAAATTTCGTCTCTTCACCAATTGGCACTTACATGTTCCTCCGTTTGTTACCACTTGTCCCTACAGCTTTATATCTCAGGTCCCACACAGACAACTCTAAACAGATTGTTCTCTTTACCATTCTCTGAAAATTTCTTGAATATTCCGAACTCTATGGATTTGTTTAATTTTGTAGTAATACCTAGAATGCTTTGTTTTTCCCGTTCTGACCTTTCAAACCCTTCTAGAGTTAAGATTTAATTTAAAATCCTATAATCCATGGGAAAATTCCCCTACCTCCTCCTCTCATACCTTTGTCTCTTCCATTTACAACAACCTTCTTTCTGCATTACAGTATGTTTTTATTCCTCTTATATGAAAGTTGTTTCAACGTGCAGCTCCTCCCCTATACTGGGAAGTCCTGAGGAGAAGTGATCATGCCTTAATTATCTCCACAGATTTCACAGCAAAATGATTGTAGAGAAAAAAGATTAAGGAATGAAAGAATGTATGCTTACCATAAATCAGTCTATAATATTTATCCTTAAACTGATAGTTTTAGTATTAGTAGAACTAATGCTAGTAAAAGATGGGTTATTAAGAGGAAGGTAAAATGTAAGATGACTCAAGGTTTTCCCTTAACATTCATGTTTATCTTGTTAACTCTAAATGTTTTCAAATGTGTTTGAAGAATGTGATATTGTAAATTTTTAATTAGACAGTTTTAAAGTCCACCTATCCATTTCCCATAATGAACGATAGTAGAGTATTTCCTTCTATTATACGATGTTTTACATATAATACTAGGCTACATTCATGTATATTTATTTTATTGAGTTCACTATCAGTTTGTATAGCCATTATGAACCATTTGACTCAATTATTCAGCAAATATTTACAGGGCAACTACTAAATGGCAAAGCCACTATGTACTATTATCTGAAACACGTGAAAAGGCATATTTGATGTTGGGTGGAAAAATAAGATTGGTTTAGCTAAATATCCAAGTAGGATGATATTTAGATGCTGAAAAACCAAAAGTCACAGTACTTTAACAAGTTATTTATTTCTTTTTATGTGAATGAAGTCCAGAAGTAGTTGGTTCAAGGCTGGCACGACACTCCATGCTTTAAGGTTATCTTGTTGCTGTACCTTCTTTAGCATTTATATGTCATACTAAGTCCAATCTAGAGAGAGAAACCACACAGGAATCAAATCAGGGAAAGCTGCATATAGTAAATTATTAATTATAACAGGAATGGAATTAAAACATGTGAGCTAGTTAGAAATCAAGTGAAAGGGAATAAAGGGGAAAGGAGAGAAAATGAATGAAAGTATCAGTGAGGATGACAAAACATGAGAAAAACCTAACTCTGGGAAATTAACAAGTAGTAGTGGAAAGGGATGTGGTAGGGGTTGGGGTGACTGGGTGGCGGGCACTGAGGGGGGCACTTGGCGGAATGAGCACTGGGTGTTATGCTATATGTTGGCAAATTGAACTCAATAAAAAAAATAAAATAAAAATAAAACGATGGCTATAAATAATATTGAATAACAGATGTGAAATATGTTTAAAATAATAGCAGATATAATATGATATGTAATCTGGTATGGTATATTATAGCTACTGCCCTAGAACTGAGATAAGGCATTCAAAGAATTCCTCTCATTTTGCCTGCCCTCAATGAGGGGTGTGATCCAGATCTTGTTGGAGAGAGTGGGAACATAGCTCAGAATGCAAAGGAAGCTGCTGTGAAGCAACACTGGAAGAACATGCTGGAAATATGTTTTCTGTAACTTGCCAGAAATATGCACTGTGAGATGCTATTAAAAGTTATTCATGAGGAGGTGTCTCATCAAAGGCTCTCAGCTACAAAACTATCTGAAGGAGGTTGCTAGGGAACTGTATGGCCATTTGGTGGTGCAAGAGACTGTGTACTATATGTGGAGAAGCTGCAAACACTGCAAGGAGCCTGAGATGAGTCATTGCTCATATTGCAGGAGCTCAGTGCTAAGCAAAGCTTGTTCTG
Organism: Canis aureus; assembly: GCF_053574225.1. Lineage (NCBI taxonomy): Eukaryota > Metazoa > Chordata > Mammalia > Carnivora > Canidae > Canis > Canis aureus. The sequence goes on from NC_135621.1 coordinate 56,246,068, forward strand.
CAGGAACCTGCATAGGAGACTTCAAAAGGATTCTGGAACAAGATCAAATCCTTTCTTTCTGCAGTACTGACTTTCTTTCTCCAGCCATTGTACTTCCTAAGCTTAAAAAAAAAAAGGAAAAATATTTAAAAGGAACTGATCCATTTTTATGGAGCAGACAAAAAGGGTGAATTTGGAGCTAAGAGGCATTAACCTGGAAACCAGAGCACCCTGTGATTCAAAGTTGGAACTCAAGGAGGTATCACAGTTCCAGATTTTAAGATATACTACAAATCTGTAGTAATAAAAACAATATGGTACTGGCACGAAAAGAGACACATAGATCAATAGAATGAGACAAAGACCTAGGAAATGAAGCAAAGCTTAGGTGGTCAACTAATCTATGACAAAGGAGGCAAGAATATACAATGAGGAAAAGGCAGTCTCCTCAATAAGTGATATTAAGAAAACTGGGTAATACATGCAAAATATTTAAATTGGACCATTTTCTAACACCACTTTCAAAAATAAACTCAAAATGGATTAAAGAACTAAATGTGCTGTATGTTAGTAAATTGAACACCAATTAAAAAAAAAAAAAAAGAACTAAATGTGAGACCTAAAACCACAAAAAAAAAAAAAAAAAGAAAAAAGAAACTAGAAGAGAACACATGCTGTAATTTCTCTGACAGTAGCCGTAGCAACGTTTTTCTGGATATGTCTTCTGAGGCAAGGAAAACAAAAGCAAAACTAAAAATTGGCACTGCATCAAAATATAAAGCTTTTGCACAGTGAAAGAAATATCAAAAAAAATGAAAAGGCAGTTTACTGAATAGGATAAGGTATTTGCAAATGATTTATCTGAAAAGGGATTAATATGCAAAATATGTAACTAATATGTACAGCTCAACACCAAATAAACAATCTGATTAAAAATAGTGCAGAGGATCTGAATAGACATTTTCCAAAGAAGACATACAGATGATAAGCAGACACACGAAAAGATGTTCAACGTCATTCATTAATCATTACAGAAATGCAAGTCAAAACCATACCAAGATATTACCTTACACTTGTCAGAATGGCTAAAATCAAAAAGACAAGAAATAACAAGTGCTGGCAGGGATGTGGAGTAAAGGAACCCATGTGTACTGTTGGTAGGAATGTAAATTGGCTCATCCAACATGGAAAACAAAACAGAGGCTCCTCAAAAAATTAAAAATGGAAATACCATATGATGTAGTAATTCCATTACTGGGTATTTGCCTAAAGAAAATGAAAATACTAATTAAAAATATATATATGCATCTCTATGTTTATTGCAGCATTATTTACAATGGCCAAGATATGGAAGAAACCAACTGTACATTGATGAACAAATAGTTAAGGAGGATGTGGTATATATACACAATGGGATATAATGCAGCCATAAAAAAGGATGAGATCATGCCATTCGTGACATTATGGATAGATCCAGAAGGTATTATGTTAAGTTGCTAAGTGAAACAAATCAGACTGAGAAAAACAAATACCATACAGCTTTACCCATAGGATTATCCAAAAAATAATATAACCAAATGGATAAAGACACAGAAGAATTAGACCTATAAATACAGAGAACAAACTGATGGCTGCCAGAGTTGGAGGAATAAGGTGATGGCCAAAAGAGTGAAGGAGAGTGGGAGATAGGAGCTTGCAGTTACTGAAGAATAACAAAAATAAAAGGCACAGCATAAGGAATATAGTCAACAATATTTAATAGTATTGTATAGTAACGGATGGTAGCTATACTTGTGGTGAGTGTAGCACAATATAGAAAACTGTTGAATTACTATGTTGTACACTTGAAACTAACATAACACTGTGTGTCAACTCTATTCAAATAAGCTATGAAGCAGGGGATCCCTGGGTGGCTCAGCAGTTCAGCACCTGTCCTCGGCCCAGGGCGTGATCCTGGAGACCCGCGATCGAATCCCACTTCAGGCTCCCTGCATGGAGCCTGCTTCTCCCTCTCTCTCTCTCTCTCTCTCTCTTGGTCTATCATGTTATCATGAATAGATAAATGAAATCTCTTTAAAAAATAAGCTATGAAGAAAAATAAAAAAGCACTTAAAGTTAGAAAGCCCAATGGGGAAGGGTTTTCTATTTATGTAAGGAGATAAATATGTGATATATGTGCATATATACAGGAAAGGTATGAGTACGCCATTCCTCCGAAAGCATAGAAGAATATTTGCAAATGCTGTGAGGTGGGGCCACCTTTCTGTATTCCAGTACCAGTAAGGAAACCAGTGTTGGTAGAGAAATTAGTAGCAACATGGTAGAAGATGGTGTTTGGGAGACAGCTGAGAGACCAGATAATAAAACTATCAGTCACAGGAAGAAGGAATCTTTCTGATACACACAAAAAACATACAGTAACATAAATGATTCTTATTTTTCCAGATCTTTGCTCATTATTTAAAATCCATCCTCTTTTAAAAATTGATCCTAAAATGTCGTGAACTCATAAATATTTCAGATAATAGGACTAAATTTACAAGGGGAGGTGGGTTGGCTACCAAATAGGTAAAAAACTAAATGCTGCATCTCCAAGCTTCTGTCTGAAAGTATCTGACCCAATAAGTGGCACTGTTAGATAATATTTGACTGGTAAGCTATACTAAATTTGGATATTTAGGCAAAAGGATGATATTTCACTTATACCTTTTAAACTGAAGACACCATTAAAATAGTGTCCATCTCCCTACGGGCCTTGAATAAGGTGTTTTTATATATCTTTAAAGTTTTGAAATATACATTTTGTTACATTTTAATCCAGTAAAGTTAAAGGAAATTAATGGGGAAAAGTTAAGAGAGGAAGACAAACCATAAGAGACTTCTAACTCTGGGAAATTAAATGTTGCAGAAGGGAGGTGGGTGGGAGATGGAGTAAAACTGGGTGACGGGCATTAAGGAGGGCACCGGGTGTTGTACTATATGTTGGCAAATTCAATTTAAATAAAAAAAGATAGTGAATGGCATATATTTAGTCTTACATATAGTTTATGAAATACAGAAATTTGATCAAGGGCCGCAAGGATAGATCATCTACGAGATTGCATCATTGCATCATACCTAGGAAGTAACAACCCATAATGAATGGAGATGCTGTAATTCATCCTTTCTGAACCCTGTGCAGTTGTGCCTCCAATAAGAAAGAATTAAGCCAAATAGAAAGAAGCTCATACTATTTCTATTTCATTTTCTGTTATTGTAATTTTTCTACATACACCTAAAAGATATATTTTACCTGAAATAATACTATTTTTCTTTCTGTTAGAATCAAATTAAAGTGTTGTTTTCTAATTCTCAGAATGCCATATTATCAAAATTCAGGAGTCTGAAAACCTACAGGAGTAAATTTATGAGCCTAAAAATATACAGAAGGAAAAACTAAGCCTCAGGAAAAAAAAAATCGGCACTCAACCTATTTCTATTATCCCCACAACTGTATTTGAAAAGAAATAACTGTTCTCACAAACCACTAAAATGTGGGACTAGAACGCACTGCTTTGAATTATACTTTATGATGATCATGCCTTGTGGTCTTGTTTATTATTGTGTTTAGAGGACTCCATAGTATAAGCTTTTTTTTTTTTTTAGTGGTTTTATGCTTTACCTGGCAGCTCTGAGCCACTTTTAGAGATACTACTAGAGGGGATAATCAACGTAACTTTTGATACTTCAATTCTCTCCTTCAGGGGCATGTTTTTTTTTTTTTTTCATTTTAGACTACCAACCATCACTTTCTAGCACTGAAGCATGTTTATGTGGTAAAAATATTTTACAGTTTTGATCTTTTCCTAGACACCAGATCTATCTCCTTATTTGGTGGCTGAGTCCTTTGGGAATCCTCAAAAAAAAAAATATTACAAAGTCTAGGCAGATGACAAGGAATCTGTTTTCCTCATGTATCTCATCCAGTTCTCCATAATTTCTTTATACCTAAGATATATTTAAGATACCTTCTTCACCTCTCTCTCATTGTTGAAAGTGTTCCTGATACATAGTGACAGTTCAGGAATATATTTTAGTTGCATCATGTTGTCATTATATTGCATTCCAATGAGAGATTTTTTTATTATTCTCAGGTAGTTGAGAAACATAAAGTATGGCATCCTTCTCCCTAACACAACATAATGATTTTCTTGCAATCTCAATAACTTCTCATAGACACTGACCGTATCTTATTAACAGAAGGGAAAGGGAAAGGAAATGGGTCAATGGGATAGTGAAGAGAATATTATTTGTAGAGGTATAAAGAATCACCTGCAACTTTGATCCTGTTGATGGGAAAAAAAGAAAATATCTGTGTCAGCTGATGCTGTTCAGCATTTGGCTATAGGTGTTAAGAAAATCAGGTCTCACCAAATACACAGTTGGCTGCATCTTCCAAGTAACACTTTTCTCTATTGGCTACCACCATCACAATGTGTGTCTGCATTCTTAGAGATTCCAGTTTGGTTTTGTATGTGCATGGCTCCTCCTTTCCTATCTATCTCATAATATTTAATTTCTCAAAGATATTTATCCAAAGTTATTTCTTCTCCCCTCTCACTCTTCCTTTGTGTCATACATGTTATCACTCTATTTGAGGATCGCTTTTAAACCTCTATGAGTAATTTTCTTCTATTCTTTGGGTTCATTTTTCCAACAGCTTCTAATTATTTCTAAATGGATGTTATAAAGATTTTAGGGACAATGTTGTAAAAATCAACTTATCTTCTCTATAATATTTTTCTCTTGCTGGTATCTCATGACTCCAGAATGGTAAGTTATTCTATAGCAGGGAGTGCAATGAATTGAAAGGGGTGTCTTTCTGATTAAAACAAAGATATTCTCTCCAGCTCTGGTTTCTTTCACTGTACTATTCCTCCACCCTAACCATACTGTCAGAGTCCCCTAGTGCTTGAAATATCATCTAACATTATAAAGTATTGCTTGTTGAATCTTGTGTTGCGTATCTACAGAGTAGACATAAAATCGCTAAGTGCAAAAGGATTTCTATATTCTGCACTAGAGTTTCTATCCTCCTACCACACATACTCACCTCACCCCCCACCCCCCCCAAAAAAAAAACAAACAAAAAAACAAAAACAAAACAAAACAAAACAAAAAATAGGTTAAAATGAACAGAAAATTAGGCACATTTTATTTTTTAAATGGAGTTTTACCTGAAGATCATGAGTAATTAAAGGCATCATTTAAATAAAAAATTTGAGGCACTGACCAGTACTAAATATTTAAAAGACTGATTTAACTAATCAATCAATACTATTAAATTTACACTAAAAAATTCCTCATTCTATTAAATGTCCCTGTTTAAGAGTTAACTGTGAACACATTTTGATCTGATATCAGTATCTGAAACAATTCTTAAGTGATTGAAAATTGATCATTGGAGGCCAACCCATTGCTTATTAGTTATTCAGTAGTTTCCTTTACTAATGGCTCAGTAATCTCCAGGAATTGAAGAAAATGCCAGGCTACTTAGCATTAAAGGTTCTGAAATACTATCAATTTTTTCCACTGAAAATAAATGGTAAGCATCAAACGTATTCATGTAATAATTACTCTGTATGTATAAGTAAACTATTTTAGTATACTATTAGAAACATTTATATAATTAAAAAATATAGAAGGAAAGTTGTATGAGAGAAATTGGATAGATGTGTCATCCATTGTAATCTAGATTAACTTGGGTACCTGTTTATCCCAAGACACTTTTATTAGCCAATAGCAACAATTCAAAATCCAGTAGTATTGGGACGCCTAGGTGGCCCAGGGGTTAAGCGTCTGCTTTCGGCTCAGGGCGTGATCCTGGATCCCAGGATCAAGTCCCGTCTTGGGCTCCCTATATGGAGCCTGCTTCTCCCTCTATCTATGCCTCTGTGTGTGTGTGTCTTTCACGAATAAATAAATAAAAGCTTTTTAAAAATCCAGTAATATTTTCTATAGAAATTTCGCATGAATCAGAGCATAGTTAGATTACTAGAATCTTGTTTATCAGGGTGTCGAGCAGTCAAAGCTGTGGTTTTCATGGAAGTGAGGTTGAGAAGCTTTTCCCAAACATGTATTTAAATGAGTTGTACACTTAGGAACTTGGATCTTCTTGGCTTACAAAATGATGCAGTCAACCTTGTATGTGCCCTTTGCTTAGTTTCTGCGTTAAGTTACTTTATTGTAACACCAGTCATCTTGGGAGCATTACCCTGCAATACTGGGGCCATTTGCCTACATAATTAGAAGTTCCTTGGAATTTACATCAACTGGAGGTAGCTCTTAGCAATGACTCCTGCATAAGTATGAAAACCCTCATCCCTTGTTTTTAACCAGAACAAACAGTGAGGCACAATTTACACCCTAGAGCTCCCCTGTAGTATCAGCTTTAAATCCCATCTTTGCTTGGCTTCCTCCTCTTTCTTCTCTTAGCTCTCTCACACTCTTAGAATTTTCTGTTTGAAATGCTGATTAATAAATCCATTGCATACAAATCTTCATCTCAGGACTTGCTTCTGATATGTATCCATATATGTATTTGTTTTAAGACAGAGAAAACCAGGGATGCAGGAAAAGGGAGAGGAGCATAGTATGGCATGACAACTCTTCCTCTTTAGTCTTGGTCTGATTTGGAACACCAAAAAACTTCTACTTCTGGAAGAAAGAGCTATTTTATGAGCTACTTTTTGAGATTCTGAACAGTGTCCATGACAATTTAAGATCAAGATGATAAATTGTGGAAGCAATGTTAGGAAGAAGGACATTTTCCAAATTCTCCAGTAATGTTTGGATACCTCAAGGATTGTTGGCTTTAAAGCAAGAGGAGAGAATAATTTCATTCATTAGCATTTACAATGGAGGATTTTAGCAGTAAAGGCAATGGTGAGGTACCATGAAGAGCAGTTCACAAAGAGTATCTTCAGACTTAGAACTGAACAAATGAGACTCCATCTATGAAAGCTTCCCTAAAGAATAGTCAGAGTTTATGGAGAAACACAGAGAATAAAACTATTAAACATCGTGAAGGCATCCTTTTGCATTCTACTAAGAGTTTGGTCAATGTACTTCTATAATGTCTTAGAAGGATCTTATTAAGTATAACCCTACTTATTAAATAAGGATATCTTCTAAGAAACTTCTATTATATAATGTTAATTCTCATTAAGAAAAAAATAAAAAGATGCTAATTCATTGCAGAATAAAAGGATTTTCCTATCACCCTAATTATAGAACTATGGGAAACTAAATTGTTTTCTAAATTCTTCCAGTAAATCTGGTAAGAATATTAAGCTTAAATTAGCCTTTCCATTGTAACTCTCTTAGGACCTTTTTGGAGCAAAAAAGAATGAGGAATTTCAACTCTCGGATGACAGCCATGTACAAAAGGGCTCTGGCTTTAGATCTAAGAATAGGAAGAAGTCATAAGGTCTCAAGGAACTTGCCTGAAGGTTAATTAATCAGTATTAGTATTCATTTTCACAACTATATTTTTACTTGCTACCAATTGGCTGAGCAGATGGTAAAGGCTAGAAATCTGGCACATCTTAAAAAATAATCAGATCTCATCAAGTCAATTAGTTTTGGAAACTACATTAGAAATTCTTTGCTGACTTAAGGAGAAACAGTTCCTTAATAATGTTTGTTCTGGGAACAAGATGTGTGCTGAAAACAATTCTTCTCTATTTAATCACCTCTCCTCCTTCCCTTCCCCCTACTCCACACACACACACAAACAAGCACACACACATACACACACACTCACACACACTTGTTAGTGGAAACAAAAGGAAGCTCTCCCTCTCCAAAGGAAAAAACAAAACAAAACAAAACAAAACAAAACATTTTTAACAAGCCAGCCTAATCTTTGGGTAGGAGAAGGCACCAGAAGCTTATTCCTTCCACTTTGGCTTGTGCCAATGGCCTAACACAATTTCTTCTCCTTTTAAAGGAACATATACACATACACAATAAAGAGGAGGGAGAAAGAAAGAAATCCCAAAGCAGTAGTGAAGAGTAAGAAAGAAACATAAGGCATATTCTCTAAAGGAGCCAAATAGTCAGTCTTCTGCCAGCAAACCTGAGATGATTAATTGCCAACTCCACAGAAGGTGGAAAATTTTAAAACAAGAGGAAAGAAAAAATGACCTGAGGAAACATTTAAAACATTAAGCAATTTAGCTTTCTCCAAAATTATTTGATATCCAATTAAGAAAAGAAGAGTGTGACTGAGTTGAATTCTATAATGCTCCTTTGGTAGCTGGTCACAGATAGTGATTATTAGAATCATCTCTTAAAGATGCCTATGAACTGATTGATGTACAGGTGTAAAAGGTGTAAAAATAGCAAAAACGTTAAAATAATACCGAAAATGTATTTAAAATATATACTATTTAATATATCATTATATATTATATTGCATATAGTATTATATATTATGCATAATATATTGTAAAGCTAAATATTAAATATATTATTTAATATATATTATATATATCTCCCATATATATGGAGACCTATGATGTATCTTGGCCTCAAGTCAAATAGCTTTTATTGTTGTTGTTTGTTTTAGAGAGTAGTCATTTATACATTCACATATACACATATACAAACATACACACAATATGTTAGGCAGTATTCTTGGAGCTGTGGGGAAAAAAAAACACATAGTGAACAAAACCAGACTAAAATCTCAACTTCTATAGAATTTACTAGATATCAGATGTTAAACACTAAATTAAACATGTAGTATATTATAAGGTGATGACTCCCTTGGAGAAAAATAAAGCAGTAATGTGAATAAAGAGTATGTTTGGAAGGGGAGTAGTAACTGTATATAGAGTAGTCAAAGGAGTCCTTATAGAAGAGTTGACCTTTGGAGCAAGACCCAAAAGACATATGGGTGGGAACTATCTGGAGAAGGGGGAAGAGAAGTTGGAAGAACTAAGGCAGCTTTTGTTTGCCATAGCTTGAGTTATAACAGAGAGATGCTGCTATCATGTGAGCAAGGGGAGACTAGGAGGAGATGAGAGGAAAGAGATAAAGGAAGCCAAATAATGCAATATTATGTAGGTAATAGTAAGTGAAATGGGAGGACCTTGGAGAACTTTAAGCAAAGAAATGACATGCTGTGAGTTATATTTTATGAGTGTTTCAGACGTCTTCCTATAAGAATAGATTGATGAGGCAAAAGCTGAAGCATGAATGAAGGCAGTTGGAAAAGTCTAGGATCTCTATATAAATTGTGACATCATAAGAAACATGTACATTGATAATACCTGACAATATGTGATTATTAAGTCATCATGAGCTACGAGATACACATTCTGATAACTCTTAGAATCTTAAAAATAAGGGGCAGCCCCAATGGCTCAGTGGTTTAGTGCTGCCTTCAGCCTGGGATGTGATCCTGGAGACCTGGGATCGAGTCCCATGTCAGGCTCCCTGCATGGAGTCTGCTTCTCCCTCTGCCTGTGCCTCTGCCTCTCTCTCTCTGTGTCTGTCATGAATAAATAAATTTAAAAATCTAAAAAAAAAAAGAATCTTAAAAATAAGTGACAGTCTCTAACTCTCTTGGAAGTATGGAGAATATGAATCTGTTGCATGAATTGCAATTATATATTTTTTGTTATGTTTAAAACAAAAACTTGAAATGTCCAATAAGTAGTCCCATTTTAGGCATAACCATCACCTGGGACCTTGTTAAGGAATATAGATTCTGGTACACTGTTCAAGACCTACTGGTTTGTATGCATATTAAAGTTTGGGCAGCATTGCTCTATTTTATACAATTAAATTTATAGATGAAAAAATAAAGACTGTAGATGACAGGAGAACACAGACTCCCTGGAATCTTTACATTCATTTGTGCCTTTGGTTGTTTCAAAGATGTTTTCTTCTTTCCTCCTTAGCCACATAATAACCACTCTGAGGCAAAGTTTCTCATTATTATAAAATCAATAGAGATAGGGATTTTTGCTTTGCTTATCACTGTGTTCACAGCAGGTAGAATGGTGCCTCAACTTGAGTAGGTGCTTAGAAAATTTGAATGAATTCATTATGCACTGATTGTTATGCATAATCCTCAAGCTTACTGAAAACTCAAACCAACCACACACAAGAATGGACAGAAAAATATAAGACATAAATGTAATTAATTGACACAGATATTAGCAAACAATATCTCTCTGGCTTACTCCAAAATAGGCACACACCTTTTTAAGTCTTTTATATATGATATCTGCTAGCAATTGGCCAAAGCAATTTAGATAGCCAAACTAAAAAATAAGGTACAAGAACACAGATTTCATCTCCTGACTGCAGTAGCTGAAATGTAACTAAATAAGTAATGTAGATAGAATATGAAATAAGAATTTTAAGTTATTAGTACAATTTGATTTATGGCTGTTATGTGTTAGACTTGTATTTGCCTCGTACAAACCTGATTCACACCTATCTCAACCTGTAAAGTTTCTCCAAAGCGTTCCATGCTCTGCTCAATAGCCTCTTCATGTAAACTTTACTGATCTCTCTAGCAACAATTAATTTTTCTCTATCCTGCATGTCTACGTGTTACTTTCTCCAAATCTGTGATTTAGCACTCCTTCTTAACATTATCATGTTGAATTTGGGCTGCTTCTTTTTGCCTATCATTCCAACCAACAAACACTGAAAAAAGAAAACAAATAAGTTGCTGAAATATAAGAACATTTTAACTCAATGAGCTTCTTCTAGAAAAGGGTATTCTCTAAATTGTTAAAGGAAAGGTGAGGGAAATGCTTATAGTTTCTATCCTTCCTCTTCAATTTTAGAAGTCCTTGTGGAAATTCCGCAAATTTACTTTGGAAGCAGCCTTTTGAATCAGGGGTTATTACAAACCCATGCATGATATTCATACAGAGTCTGTACACTTTCTAATTTTGTCTCACCTGATTTCCCAGGATGCTACTGCTTAACAGAGTTTGCATTTATCTCCTCCTCTATCAGATTCCTGGTTTCCCAAGCATACTTAGCATTGGGACAAACTGAGTCATTTTGTTATAATTAAATACATTTGAAATAAAGTTCACCAAGCATAAATTTCCCCTAATCTTCTGTCAACAAAGCCCAACAATGAAATCTCTAAGGAGTTCTTAAATTTAAACTTCGGAGGTCAAGTGAGTGGGCTTTAAAATTAATTTTAAAATCACTAAAGTGAGAGAGGAAATTTTACCTACTATCAAGACAGTAATATTATTTGTGAAAGTGAAATTGTATAAAATTTCTGACTGATGGGAACAAGTCATCATCAATGGTAATAGTCAAGCATTGAGCACTAATTCTTGGTGCTGAGATGTAGAATAAAAACTGAATATAAGCACTCATTCATTTAGCCATTTATGCTCTATTTAGTGATGAGAAGTGGAAACAAGCTTTCTGCTATCACAAAGATGACTGTAAACATTTATTTGTGTATCTATAACTTATCCCTCCACCTGTAAAAGTCACTTAAGCCTCTTCTATGGCTAGGTATCTTTCTTCTTCGCTGAGGAGAAGCCAAAAGGGATTGACAACATTCTCACTTCATAAAGTTGTGCTTTCTTGAATGATTGATATTATTAAGGGTATTTATGAATTAGACCCAACAGAGACAGACTGTTGAATTATACCAATTGGATAGAAATAAAAACAAGTTAATCTGTTCCTGAAGTCAATCCTTGCTATTGGTGTGTATTCTGAGATTTAGTTTAGGGTTTGAATTTTTCTTTTATAGATATTTTATTTATTCATTCATGAGAGACACAGAGAGAGAGGCAGAGACATAGGCAGAGACATAAGCAGACTCCCTGTAGGGAGCCTGATGCAGGACTCGATCCCAGGATCCCAGGATCACAACCTGAGCCAAAGGCAGATGTTCAACCACTGAGCCACCCAAGTTCCCTTTTTTTCTTTTTTAACTAAAGAGGTTACTATTGTTTTTCTTTTCTTTTCTTTTTTAAGATTGACCGATCTGTGTATTTTAGAGAGAGAACACAGGCACACAAGGAGGAAGGGACAGGAGACTATGGAGAGGGAAAGAAGCAGACTCCCTGCTGAGCACAGAGCCTTCACTAGGGCTCCTCTGGGCTCAATCTTAGGACTCTCCACCCCCTGTAGATCATGACCTGAGGTGAAATGAAGGGTCACTGCTCAACTGACTGAGAATTGTTTTTCAAAGAGCCACCTCTTAGGTTGATACTCACAAGAACAAATAGAGATAGTTTAGATGGATACCAGGGTAGTGGGTAATCCTTAAATTAAATATGAGCAAGGGACAAGGGTTTATGTGATTTGCCTATGATCATACTAGCAGACCCGGGAAGAAAGCTCAGCTTTTCAGACTTTATGTTCAATGTGCTTTCCATTAAAAACAACTCTAGTTACTTTTGTCAGTGCACAGTAGTTGAAAACCTAATTATGCATTAAAAGCCTCAGGTATATGGGTAAGTGTTTATTCTCATATATTGAAATTATCTCTCTGAATTTATGGCAAAATATAAGTATGAAACACTGATAATGCATGTATAATGCATGTATTTTATTTGCTTTGTGGTTAATTTTGTCCCAATAGCCCCAGTGAAGATTTGTTTCCACTACTTAGGCATTTTCACAAATAAATTATTTGACTCATGGACTAGAAGAAAATAATTTGATGTAGAATAACCAAAACTTATGTCAGACCAAAAAAGGAACAGAATACTTATTGTTTAATTATGATGATAAGTTTTAAGATAATGATTTTCTAATATTAAGGGGAAGTGATCTGGAAATTGTTCAACCTAGGGCTGCTTCTTATTAGCTGTATATCTTGGCTAAGTTATTAAACCTACTTTATATATTAGCATGTTGCTCTACAAAATGAGGACAAAAATAATATGTACCTCATAAGCTTGTAGTGAATTGAATGTGCTAATCTATGTAAAGTACTTAGAACCATGTCACGTACATAAATATGTACTCAATAACAAATATTTTTATTGTGGTCTCAGTTAAAAAGCCTAGGGGAATTAAATATAGCTATTTTATTTAACTGAGCCTGAACTATTCTTTTCCCATATACTTTTGCTAGTTGTCATAAACCTTTCCATCGGTATTTTTTTTTACTCTTGGAATTTATTAAAACAAAAAAATGCCTGCAGAAATTATATAGTCTTTTATTTTTATGAAATTTTGCTGTGAGTAAAAATTTTCTAGACAGATAACTACCACTTAATACTAAATGTAAATGCTTTGAGAGTATAATAAATCCCAAACTAGAGAGAATGGGATGAGTTGTGATATTATTGTTATCAAATGCGGGACCAAATGTGTTTAAAGATAAAGAGCAGTTGCAGAGCTGTAGAAGCGTTTGATGGATTAATTAGATGTTTATGATAAGAAGTGTTAATACATTGTGACCCATAGCTCAAGGAAATAGAGGGTAATTAACATACATATTTACTAATGGCTCATAATACCCAATCTTTGATTTATCTTCCTTAGTCCTCTCCTCTCATTTCTTTACTTTTCCTTTATATGTAGCCATATCAGCTTCCTTTCCTATGAGACTCTCTTCCACTTTTATTCCCCATTTTGCATCCTTTTATACTTTTAGCTCCTTTTATATTCTTTTTTTTATCCATTATAGACTGAAAATAACAAAAAGTAGACATCATTATTTTTAACCAAGTTTGTTTCTTCTTCATAATTTTGTAATTTGGATACTATTGTGTATATGTCACATTACAAATGACACCCTATATTTCTATATGACTTTTCATCATTTCATAAGGGCCTATAAGCCTATGTCATATATAACTTCCCAAAAAAGGTAAAGCCTAAATTCCCGTTTAAGATAAAGGTAATCTTGATTTTACTAGTTTTCTCAGCTTTCCTAATTACTATTCTTACACTCACTTCTAGATTAAAGAACTGCTGTGATGTTCATTTGGCATTTGTTCTTCCCTGGGGAGCTTAGGAGGTTCATTTACTTATAAAGTAAATGATAATTTCCTGTATTTCTACTGTTTTTTGATCCTATTCCTTGGGGGTCAATAAAACACATGGTTAAATTGATTTTCTGAGGCCCCTAAACCTAAAGTCTTTGTTTTTCAAAGAATTCTTTGATGCTATTGTGGTTTAAGAATGCTAAATGGCATTCTTGATCTATACCAGTATTCATGCCTGGTCAGATTGTCATTAACTTTCACCTTTACTTCAAACTTTCATAGAAAGCTACATGGAGGTGATACATCAATTTGAAAACAGTTAATTAGCGGTCTGTTTCTCTTTGCAGTTCTCTCCAACAAGGTCATACACATCAACAGATATAGTCCCATTGAACTAAGTCCCCATAAAATTTAGTATGACAATTGTATTTCAGTTTGGGCATTGGCCTTTCCCTTAATGTGTTCAAAATGAACAATGTGTCTGAGGCATCAAATATTCAGCACATTAAGTGAGTAGTAAGGGACGTTAATTAGATATGGTGGGGAATATACTAAGAAACACTTTTACTCTTCTTGCAACTAAAGTAAAAATTTGGAGAAATATTAATATTCCTATAAAATAGTAAAACATTATATGTAATGTATATATAAACACATATGTAATATGCTTCCAAAACTATGTATGTCATACTATTAAACCTATAAGTTATGGTATTTTAAACATAAATATGTGTACTTGGCCAGGATAGTGATTTATTTCATAGAGAAATCATGGAAAACTCTCTTATGCATTTAGCATATAAGATGGTATGAAATTCTCGTAATTCACATAGATAATAACCAGTAATGTTATATGTCACCACATATACAACTCTTATTAAAAACGATGACAAAATTGATGGTGATGCATATAATCTCAAGTGTCTAATGAATTCATTGCTTTGTTACATAGGAGATATTTTACTCTGATGCTCTTTAATTAGTTGAAAAGACCTTACAAGCTACTCGGATTTTGGTTAGTCTTTTATTTTGGGCTTTTGTGGTTTTTTGTTTGTTTGTTTGTTTGGCATAAAAAGAGGAGCATGAAATGAATTCATGAACACATCTGTAGAGGAAATTACAAGAAGACGACCATGTGTGATGGGAAAAAAATCTGATGGGCACAAATAGCAATAATATTGGCATTATTGCTAAATTCACTCTTTGTGCTCAGACTTTATCATTTTAACAATCAGTTGCTGGTGCCTGTTAGAGTGGGTTGGATACAGAAGGAAAATTGAAAACTTGTCCTTATCTTCAATAATCTCAGCATTTTGTTCAAGTAAAAATATACAAGTGAGATTATTTTGTGTTCAAAAACTTCTAAATTATAATTATTAGAGGCAAAATTGGATTGTAAAGAAGTAGAGGTTTGGATTGGCCCAGGTAGATGGAAATATTACTACAATTGGTGAAACTCTCTAAACAATCATAAAGTACAGATGTTTGTTTTCAGTGGAGAAGTAGAATGATTTTAGGAGGAAATAAAAATTATAGGAACAATGAGGAACTGAGAATAAATGCAGTATGTCATGGATATATTATAAGAAGTTCCAGTTTCATCCAAGAGAAGCTTTGCTATAAAGAAGAAAAAGCATGGAATTTAGTATAAAACGCCGTTTGAAATTTTTGTTCTGTTACTTACCAGCTATGTAATATGGAAAAGTTAGTTGACATCTTTTGGTCTTAAGTTTCTCATTGGCAAATTAGAGGAAGTAATAAACACTTAAAAGTATTTTTTGAAGAATGCATGAGGGAACAAATGAAAAAGGCTAACACAATATAATATGAATTGCGTGAACATTTCCTAAAGATCCCTAAAGTAGTGAACGAAAAAGGTAAAAAAAAGGAGGTCATATTCTGTTAATAGATTGGAAAAATGTAATAAAAATGTCAATTGTCCTCAAATGAATATTCAAGTTTAATGTAATTTCCATCAAATCCCTGTGAATTTTTTTTGTAGATACAGTTTATTCTAAAATGTATATGGAAAGGCAAAGGCAAAGAACTAGCACAACCAATATATTCTAAAATGTATATGGAGGGGTACCTGGGTATGATCAATGGGGTAAGCATCCAACTCTTGATTTTGGCTCTGGTTATGATCTCAGCATTCTAAGATTGAGCCCAGTGTGAAGCTCTGGACTGGGCATGAAACCTTCTTGAGATTCTCTCTCTCCCTCTCCTTCTGTCCTTCCCTGATCCCACGCATATATTCTTCTCTCTAAAAATAAATAAGTAAACAATAAAAATAAAACAAATATGGAAAGACAAAGAAATAGTTCAAAAGAGTAGCTCAGCAAATTTGAAAAAGAAGAATGAAGTCAGAGGACTCAGTCTAATCCATTACCAGACTTACTGTAGTAGTCAAGATTATGGTATTGATGAAGGGATAAACACATAAATCAATGGAATAGTATAGGGATTATGGAAATTGACTGACAAAAATATGCCCAACAAATTTCTATTTTTGACAAAGATGGAAAAGTGAGTCAATAGGAGAAAGAGCATTTCTAATAAATGGTGTTGGAGTAATTGGCCTTTCGTCGACAAAAAGTGAATCTTAAGTATTATGCCTTATATAAAAGTGAACTCAAGTGGATAAATGTAAAATGTAAAACTATGAAAATTTTAGAAAAAAATGGCTGAAAATTTTCAGGATTATACCAGGAAAAAAGTTGAACTTTATACTCAAAGCATAATTTACATAAGGAAACATTCATAAATTAGACTTTATCAAAATGTTAAACTTTTGCTCTCCAAAAATCCTGTAAAGAGGATTAAAAAATATGTGTCATGAGTATAAAAAGACATGCTAGAGGCTGGGACAATGTAGTTGCAAACCACATGTCCAGCAAAGGACTTTATCTAGAATACAAAAAGAATTCTCAAACTCAACAATAAAAAAAAAATAATAAGCAAAAGATGTGCACAGATATTTCACAAAAATAGATACACAGATAAACATAGGGCAAATAATACGTGAAAAGATATTAAACGTCATTAGCCACTAAGAAAATTTAAACTAAAATCACAAGGAGATTACTGCACACATATCAGAAAGAATTAAATAAAAAACAATAGTGACAACATCACTTCTGGCAAAGATGTAAGGAAATTGGATAACTCATAAATTGCTGATAGAAATATAAAATAGCATAACAATTCTCAAAAACAGTTTTCAGTTTCTTAGGAAACTGAACATGGAACTAACATACAACTCAAGAATTGCACTACTAGACATTTATCTCAAAGAAATAAAAAGCTGCACTCACACAAAAGTATATACATGGATGTTCAAAGAAGTTTAACTCATAATATGCAGAAACAAACAAAAAACGTACTTCTGAATGTGCTATTATTCAATAGTCCATATTCTTTTTAAATATTCATAGCAGAGGATAATCTTCAAATTGGAGAAGAATAAGGAAAATTATGAAAATATATGCTAGCAATGGATGGATAAGCTCATAGTTTGACAGTAAAAAATAAATAAGTGAATGAAAGAGAAATACCAAAAGTTTAAAAAATAAAGTTTGTATTTATAATATTGGGTAATTTGGGAAATAATTTATTGAGTTTTATTCTAACAGCCAACAGATAACATCTTGTTATGTATTTACTTACCAGAAATACATATATTATATTCCTCAGTCATCAACGAGGAATATAAATTGGACAACAGGTGAAATCAGTCTCTTACACAGATAACTAAAACACTGAAGTCAAACATCACATAAAAATGAAATTGGCAGAACATATGAAATCCTTTCCCTTTCTATCAAAGGTACTGCTGACTATATTAGATAAAAATGCTAAAGGAAGTAGAAACAGGCAACTATTATAGGCATAAGGGTACAAGAAAATAAATGCTAGAAACAATATTACAGCTCAGGTTTTTTTTTTTTTTTCTATTGTTGATAGAATGTAAGTGGAAAATTATTACCAGGTTATTCTTCAATAGAATGTAACAAAATCAAATGTATGTAAGGCTTTTCAATCAGTCTTGGAATAAATGTCATTTTAAAGGTTGAGACATTTAATTTCTTAAGAAAAGAGATAAGTTTTTTTTTTTAATTTTACTGAATGGAACAGTTTTAAAAATGGATAACAGCGAGTAAATAAAAATGTTTTTGCTTTCTGCATGCAGCTACTATGCAGTATTCAAAAGAGTCTAAAATATTTGAGGCATAATGAAAAATATTCTTTGAGCATATAAAAAAATATATGTACACACAGATACACCCACTACAAATGCACAAATAAGATGTTTTGTCATGTATTTATATGACAAAATATTTTCAATAGCTGAAGAGAAATAGATGTGTAAGGCCTTTCATTAGTTTAGAGTGTGGACTAAGTTATTGGTATGATCATCATAAAAGTGAGAGAAACAAGTATTATTGTATTGAATAAGTTTTTAAAGCGAGTAATACAAGTATAGACACAATGAAATAATTTGTTTAAATAATAGTGAAAGGGAAAATAAGGGAAGGGAGAAGAAATGTGTGGGAAATATCAGAAAGGGAGACAGAACATAAAGACTCCTAACTCTGGGAAACGAACTAGGGGTGGTAGAAGGGGAGGAGGGCGGGGGGTGGGAGTGAATGGGTGACGGGCACTGGGTGTTATTCTGTATGTTAGTAAATTGAACACCAATAAAAAAAAAAAAAAAAAAAGAAAAAAAAAAAAAAAAAAAAAAAATTTGTTTAAATAGGCAAAATATAGTACATTTAAGTAGAAAAGTCTACTAATAAAATAGTTTATAGAATCTCATTTCTTAAAAAGGAATTTCAGATAATTTTATTAAATTATATTAATAATATTAACATTATTTTAATCAGGGAAAGATATTTTAGAAAAACAATTTACAAACCCAAAGAGATCAAAGATTGATATAGTGCAATACTCCTTCAAATGTGTTATAGTTGTGAAAACTAATTATAGATTACAATTTAGCTTTAGAATTCACTCAAATCCAGCATATGTTAACTAAAGATGATAGAATATTATATACCTAGTCTTGAATCCTTTACTATCATTTTTTTTGAAAAATAATAAAGGAAAGATGAATTGATCAAATGCAAATGAGAATTCACATTTATGAAGGGCTTTCAAAGGGCAATAAATCCATATTTATGATGTTATGATAACTATAGTGTTAATATTTTATAAATTACCATATTCCAAAATAAATCTTAATAGAAATGTTAAACAGGAAGAGTTTTGCATAGCTTTGGAGAAATTCTATTCAACACTAAATATGTTGGGTATCTGCCAGAGTCAGCTTTCATGTTTCTTCTTAAATCATATTGTGGAAAATAAGACCAGATGTATGAAATAAATTGTTCTGTTTTTTGTTCATTCCTCATTTTTATGTGAAAAATTAGCAAATACTTGCTGAGCAAGCATGCACAGCTTTGCACTAAATGCTACAAATTAAAAATGACTGAAATTTATTTTCAGCCCTCAATTACTTTATGTATATTAAAAGGCATGAAGATAACACAAATGAAATAAAAATTACAAGAAAAAGCAAGCGTCTTTCTGATGAAGTCAGAGGCCACAACTTTTTAATCCTTGTTTTTTCTGACACATGATATGAGTTACTTATACAATATATGATTGTTGAATAAACTAATAAAAGATGCCATCAAGAAATAGACCTTTGATTTCTCAATTATAAGAAGTAGCTATGTGCAGTATTTGGAATTTTCCTATAAAGAAATGCTACTTCTCTTCAGATTATGATTCATTTTATATAATTATGAACTTGTGTGTATTTATTTAATGCATTGAGTTATAATTAACTGATATATTATTTATTTTGTTGTTCAGATCTTTGAACTTTAACCAGTGGGAATTCTTCCAGTTTGATTTTTGTGTTCCTGTAACAGTCCATTTTTCACTATTTAAAGCACTCCTTTCTTTGCATCAGGCTCATCTTGCATTTTCCTTTTCCAAACCATGGACTAGGTCATTTCTTCAAACAGCCCTTGATTCCTTTAAAAACTCAATAATAAGACCCTTTCCCTGCCAAAACAAAACAAAACAAAAACAAAAACAAACAAACAAAAAATCAACAAAAAAAAAAAAACGTAGGCAAAATTTTGATCAAATACTGCTTAAAAAATATTCACTAGTTATTAGACAAATGCAAATTGAAACCACAATTTAATACCACTGCATACATATAAGAATAGCTAACATGGGAAGGCTGAGTGGCTCAGTGGTTGAGCATCTGCCTTCAGCCCAGGGCGTGATCCTGGAGTCCCAGGATCAAGTCCCACATCAGGCTCCCTGCATGGAGCCTGCTTCTCTCTCTGCCTATGTCTCTGCCTCTCTCTCTGTCTTTGACGAATAAATGAATAAAATATTTTAAAAAAGAATAGGTAACATATAAAAAAGATGTCTACATAAAAACATTTTTTCTCCAGCTTTATTGAGATATAAATGACATAAAATGCTATCTAAATTTAAGGCACAAAATATGATTGGATACATTTTCTATTGGGAAGTGATTATCATCATGACATTAACTAGCACCTCCCTCTCATCACATAAGGACATGCATATATACATATATTTTTCTTGTTTCCCATTCAAAGTAATCACCTAACATAGGGCATGGCCATAGTAGGTACTCAATAGAGATCTGTTCAATAGAAAGCTTTAATTAAGTTAAAAAAAGTATATGTGTTCCTACACAATCATATTAAATTACATATATAAATACAATTTATGCTATATATACAAATTATAAAATACATAAAAGTAAAAAATATATTTTACATACATATATAATATATACTATATGCATGCATTATATAATATATATAATACATAGTAACCATTAAGAGTATTAGAAACATTTTTTCTAAATATAATAGCAATTATGGAAATTATGATATGAATTTATTTTTCTAAAAGAAAATGTAATTTTCTTCTCTAACTTTATGGACTTGAAGCCCGATTTTTGTATATTATTGGAAGGATTCATGCAAAATCTCCAATATTCTGTGTGAATGCAAGTGAAGAAAATATAAGTAAGAAGGAAGGAAGAATGGTAAGAAGGAGGAAAGAAAGAAAAGGAGGAAGAAATGAAGAAAGAAAGCAGAAGGAATGACATAAAGGATGCTAGTTAATTACAATGTGTCAAAAAGTGAATATTCTTAAAATTAGAAAAATAAAAACTGATCATCTTAGACACAAGTTCTCTGGTATTAAGTGAATTTTTTAAATATTTTCCCAAAATAACCAAAGAAAACTTGAAAGTAATACAAAATTTTGAAATGAATAATTCTATTTTAGGAAAGGGCAAAGAGAAAGAACTGCTAATGTAGCCATAGTGTTGAGATTCCTTGGCAATGTACCAAATGTTTTTTTCTTTTAGAAGACGTGACAGGAAAAGTTACTCATATGCATATAATTCTCCAAAATTCATATGAAATGCCTAAAAATAGCACCTACCTTAGAAAAATACACTTCTTTCCAGGCCAATGGGTATGTGATTAAAGCCACTATTATACAAGCTGTAATCACATTCCCTTCGCAGCTGATATGAATTATCCTTAAAGGTTGTTGGCAACACATTCATTTGGAATAGGAATATATTCCAATTTTGAAATGTACATTTTCTCTTGGGCATTCAAGTTAGTTCTCCATCATTTGTCTTTCATTCTTTTTTGTATATAGGTCAGAAGGAACTCCCAAATCCTAATTTTTGCACATATATAAATACATGTATAAATATATGTATACATATTTACAAATATATATACGTATACATATATATATATATATTTGTATAAATCCTTGTCTGAAAGTACCTGGAGACTATCCAGAAATAATTTATTTTTAGAATGGCATTTGGTTGCCTTAGAAATAAAAAAAAATTGACATTTTTCCAGATAATTTTTTCAGATAATAATTAGGATATAGTTTTACAGATCTCTTTGCAAATATTAGCAAGAATACATTTTATAAAAGATTATTCATCTTCTTAGATTTGCTGGGGTATAGAATTAGTACTGTGCTGAAGCACTATTACATTTTCCTCACTAATAATTTGAGAATTCATTGAAAATTCTGTTAAATAGTAGCAACCAGTGTTCACTTGATAATACTTCATTTTTTTAGTATTACCAAAGAATATTGGATTCCACTGAGGTTAATTTTCCAAGCAATTCAGCTTTAGCTTTATAAGTATCAAAATTTGATTGGGAATAAACATCTTTCTTATTTGCAGGTCAACTGTAATTTGTTTTATTTATTTTGTAATACTCTTAAATACTGAATTATATCTAATGTATTGGAAATGTGTTTCTATCCAGTATCCCAACTAGGTTTATTCAGTCATTTTTTTTTCATTCATGTAGTAATAGAGATTTAAAGAAGTCAAAACTATTTTCATGTTTATATAAATATACTTTATAGACAGCTAGTATTACAGGTAACTGATATACCATTGAAAATGTTGGGCAGCCCGGGTGGCTCAGCGGTTTAGCACCATCTTCAGCCCAGGGCGTGATCCTGGAGTCCCAGGACCGAGTCCCAGGATCGAGTCCCACGTCCGGCTCCCTGCAGGGAGCCTGCTTCAACCTCTGCCTGTGTCTCTGCCTCTCTCTGTCTCTCATGAATAAATAAATAAGTAAATAAATAAATCTTTAAAAAAGAATGTTGATAGTTCTGCCTCTCATAGATTTTTATTCAGTAGTCTGGGTTATGTCCTAAGAATTTATATAATTAACAACTCAACATAAGTTTTATGCATTAAAATTAGAGAATCACCTAACTATATTTTGTAAGAGGTAATTTACTAATGTAAATTAATGAAGAATGCACTCTCACCATCTCAGAGAACAAGTTTGATATGCAATTTTATGTTGCAAATGGGTAAATAAAAGGTGTTCTAATTTTCTTGAGAAATTTTCCTTTAGAAATTATAGCACACAAGTCACTTAAATAAAAATGGGCGCTGTTAATTCCAAATGGGTCTTATCTGGTCATCAAAGCTGGTTTGGCCTAATCTCTACATATAAAATGCTTGATAGAAATTAATTGAGCTGAGTGCCTAAGGGATATAAAATGGTACTTATTTACAATTTATAATTTATTATAAGACTCAAATTCCTTCAAATAAAGAAGTAAATTCTAGTTAGTGAGGTGGTAAAATATGAGATAACTCCCTCCTCTGTATTTTTGCTTTATCTAGAGATTCCAAGGGAACAAATTTTAAATGCAATATATAAATTTATATCATATAAATTTTCATATGTCTTATGTACTTTAATTATGCTTTCCCAGCATATATCTAAAATGCCTTATACTTTTTCTATAATAGAAACTCAATTTAAAAAGAAATTATATTTAATATATAAATAAGTTATTCCTGTGGTATTACTAAAAATAACTGAAAAAGCAAACAGCAGTTATTTCTAAATAATTGTTGTATATTTTTTTTCTGACTGGTTTCCCATAAACAGAAAAAATGGGGAGGAGAAACCTCAAAAACCTCAAAATTAGAGTGGATGTATAACAAAGTATTTGGTTTAACTATTTTTAAAGTTCTGTATAATTTTTTGTTGCATTCACACTCAAAATACTCATCACCTGATGAAATACTGAATTTCTCTAGGAATATTTTAAAAAGTCAGGAGGAAAAGAATGATAAAATAAATTCTTGGGTACATTCAAAACCTTGTGAATTTCTTGTGATCATATGTTTGTTTCTATACATTTGTGGTAGATTCAGTCAAAGTTCAGAAAGGGAAATAGAAAATTCATTAGGCTTTTCAACAAAAGAAATTTAAAATAAGGAATCTATTATATTTCATTGTGAAATGTGGCTTGGATTTCTACAGAAATCTATTTCTATGGGGCTTTATACATAGCAGCTGTATGGCTGCTGCTGGTACCTAGGTGGTGGTCCTGGGTGTAGTCCAAGGACTATTGAAGAGATTTGTTAGAGAAATTCTAAAAATGGCAGGAGTCTACAGTCATGTGCCACTGCTAGTGAAGTATAGCTTCTGTTAGTGGGGCTAATTCCTCTTGCTGGCACCATGCTAACAAGAAAGTGCAGATTCTTCCTCCTTCATGCCTTTGAGTCCTTTTTAAAAATTCCCTGTTGGCAAAGCTAATAGGAAGTTGGATGTCAGAGGTATCTGGGAAATGTAGTTTGCAGAGTTCTAATCACAGCTTCATAGCTCACAGAAAATAACGAATTTGATGGTACAAGACAAGGTACAAGGACACATACTGTCCTTACAAATGTTCAAAAAGACTATACATATATTTATGAAAAGAAAAGCTATTTGTGATAGTTTCAGATGCCTGAGGGGCATTAGAGGATTGTATATTTACTTAAAAAGCTAAGAATATATCATTACTATACTGCTTGTTACATTTTTCTTAGCTGGTTACTTGACCAGTTCCCCATTAAAACTTGATATTTCTGTGGGATCTTAATATTTGTGGTGCATAGCATTTTGAGATATGGCAAGTGCTCAGGAAAAGGTGAATGAAATGAGGACATGAATTGAGTCAGAATGTTACCTGAGATTTGGAGGTAATAACATCATATCATTTCATAATGCTAAGGAAATGGAACTTTTTTTCTGTGTCTTCACAACTTCTGTGTTTGATTGAAATGAGAAGTCTCTCCTAATTAAATATTAAGAGAATTCAAAGCAATATTTAATCAAAATGAGAAGACTAGGGATAAAAGAATGTACGTTTTTTTCCCCCTGCACATTATTCTTGATTATACAACATTGAAAACCAAATGACTTATTTTAAATTTAGGAGCAGGATTCCTTTATCTGTGATGGTCCACCTATATATGAAACTTGGTAAGTGTTTATTATGACAGAAAATTAGTGCTTAATACCTTTTCTCCAAAGCAGTCAAGAGTTTCATTTTTTTCCTCCTTTCATTGTCTCCTTAAATGACTTTGCAAAGGAAATTTCATGCCTACTCCCACATATTCCACATTTATGTAATCTTCACTGCCACACATTTTCCTTTATTTTTTCTTTCCTACTGGAAACTGACCCTCTAAGTGTGAAACCATCAGTCTGAGTTTGAAATCGGTTACTTATCTTGAACGTTAGGGCCATATACTCTAGCTAGATGTCAGAGAGATAATTGGCAAATCTGTCTACACCTAAAATTGGCGTGTATGGAGGAAATAATTATGAAATAGTTTGTTTCATTCTCCCCTGTCTCTCTTGACCTGGTGCTTTGCCTTTCTGATGATGTGGTCAACCATAATCATGGTTATGTGAAGACATAGCTTTAATGTTTGTAAATACTTTACATATGAGACCAATTCTGATGATCGTTCACATAGGACATATGAAGTAACAGAACTTTCGTTTACTATGATTATAGTAAATTATATTTACCATAGATTACTATAATTACTCTAGAACTTAGTAGAATACAATAAAGATTTATTAGGTTCATAGATCTACCTTTTAATGGAGAAATATCTTCGTATTCAAAGAGGACACGTAGGGTGGAGTACTATTTGGTGTGGCAAGCTTTTAAAAATACAGTCGGCCACAGGGATTAATATTTTTTTCTGCTTAGATGAGCCAGATACTATACTAGGCCTTAAGATACGTACTATACTAAACAATTCTCTAAGGAGGTTATTAATAATAACTTTTTATACATTGGAAAAGCTATGATTTAGAGATATTAGGAAACTTTCCAATTTATTTATAGCCAGTTAGAGTAAGGAAAAGAGAAATGTAAAAAAGGAAGGAAAAGAGATAAGTAACTCTGAACAGACTGGACTAAGCCAAAAAGACATAGTAAAAGGAAATATAAAGTGTGTAGTGTTTCAGTAATTTTAGAGAATAATGTGCAATGCAAGAATGAACAGAAGGGAGCAGGAAAGGAAAGCAACATTCAGTTCATCAACAGGCACATGAGCAAATGGACTTTATTTCTAGGCTTTAGAGATGGAATTAGAACATTTTGGTAGGAGTGTGATGTGTTCAGATGTGTAGTTCACACAGATTTCTATCATATCTATGTAGATAAGAAATGTATTTAAAGAAGAAGGTAATGGAGGAGCCACTGACAAGGCAGGAGGAGCATGTAAGATCAAAGTGTGTGAATTTGAGGGATGCGTGTGCATGTGTGACTGTGTGTGTATCTGTAAAAAAAATGGGAAAATAAATGATAGTTACATAAAGCATAGAGGGAACATTGATGATTCGGGAGGGAAGAAACAATTATAAAAATACATTCTTAGCTATTTAGTAGTAAGGAAAGTATCACCCGAGCCAGGAGACAGTGGACTCATCAGGAACTTTGAGGAACATTTAGTGTAATGTAAGTCCTTCACATTCTGTTCTAGGGGTCAGAGAGGCCAAGCTTCAGTAGATAGAGTGAGTAGGAAATTAGAAGGGAATTTTGTGACACCTCTATATAGAATTCGGATAAAAGCCAGTGTTTTAGCTCTTTAGGGTCCTGAAGAACATGCCCTAGAATTGTGCCTCTAAGAGGCCAGTAATCTGCTTTAGTAGTTCACCAACTCCCCTTCCTCAATGGATGAGCATTTTCCCAGGGGTTAATACTCTGGGAATTTCCAATCTGCTTTATAGAGGAACAGATCACACTTCAGTTGCCCAGTAGCCTTGAGGCAAGGGAGTCTCAGGGAAATTATTTTCTTTCTCTGATTTTAAAGACAGCACACATTAATATTTAAGTCAAACAATTTAAAACAGTGGTACAATTTAACTTGTTCCTCCGGGAGTTACATCTGAAGTTAGATTTATGTCCAATTTTGCAGGCAAGGATTATTTAATGGGGATGCTGCATACTTCCTCTTGCATTGTATTATGAGGCATATAATGCTTTAGAAAGGAAATGATTTGGATCTTATTTTGTCCATATATTTGTCATATTATATTTCGTATGATCTGAGAACTACCCAACACTCTCCCTCAGAGTTTGAATAATCCCCTGTTGGGATTCTGAGTTTTACTGCTTGGAATTTATAAATAAAGTTTGAGAGAACTGGTATTTATGTTGTGTTGAATTTTCTTGTCAAAATTCCAACAGTAGCACGTGTTTTCACTAGGAAAGACCTTGAATATAATCAAATAACATATCATTTGTTAAAATGATCCCTTTCCTTTTATTTCTTGATATATGTTCTAATAAAAGATTTCCTAAAATTGAGCCACCAAGAATGATAATAATTTGAAAGTAAGGCATTATGATTTCGATTTTAAGAATATATTATGCTGTTATTTTAATCAAAATACACATTTAATTTATTTTTATTTCCTTATTTAGTATTTAATCTTATAAAAATATTCAGAATCCTTTCTTTACTTGCCATAGAATACTTTCAATACTAAAGGAATTATCTGCTTATAAGCATTATACTTTATATAATTTTCTGTGAAATTTATAGGATCTGGAATTTCTTTAAAAAGTAGGTTTTTGACAAACACATCACTGCTTTGTTTTCTCAAGGTTATTCTTCTACTTTTTTCCTTTTCTTCAACCATGTGGTACACAGCTTCCTTGTATATCTAGAAATAATGCAACTGTCATTTACATCACATATTTAGAGAAAGGCAAGGAAAAATTTCAGAGAAAGACATGGTGGGGCTAGTGAATTTTTAAAAAAATATTTACAAGAAGGTTTGGGAGAAAACCAAACCAAACCTATTTTTTTTTTCTCTAAGTTTTATTTTTTTTCTCTAAGTTTTAAGCAGAAATAATCAGGTAAATGAATGAATCAACATAGAAACTAGAATAACATAAAGTTCCTAACCTTTGGATTAATCACCCTTGCTGCCCCCTGAGTCTTCCATGATATGATATATCCTGAATATCGACCCCTGTTTTGAAATGCCAGATCTGAATTTCTTTCATATGGTCCTGGCAACATTGCATTGCTCTGCCAGGCAGAGAATTACAGATAGTTCTTTGCCTAATCATTCTATCTGATAAAATGTTTGCTTCCATTTTAGTCGATTTCTTTTTAAGAGCGGGATTGACCAGCTAGCCATTTGTGCCAGCTTTTAGACAGAGAGGAATCTTTCTACATAGCTTGCAATCCTTGGATGGAGAAACAGGAAATTCTCAAGTAAGTTCAGGAAGTATTGAGTGTAGAGTAAGAGTAAGGGCATAGACAAAGACCAGCTCTCAGAAGCATCCAGATGGATTGGAGTCAAGGGCTAAATGGAGAAGCAGGGAGTAAGCAAGGGATGGAATGCAGGATATGCTGAAACTAGAGTTTAAGAGGTAAATGTTACCTGTAATATATAATTTTTTTCTACAAATTAAAAAAAATCCCATGTGCTCTTAAATATCCTCTTTTATGTGGAGTCAGAAGTCACCAAAACAATTCCAGGCTGATTTTATATGTTTAACTTTTAGGATATAATCTAATAGATAGAATCCTATCTCCATCATAAATCTGTTGCCTATAAAGATGGGACAATATATATTATCATTATCAATGTTATTAATTTTTGGCAAAGCTGTAAGAAATGTATGTATTTAGAGTGAATGGAGACAGATTGGAGGGATCTAGTTAAAATGTCGAGTATATATTCAGGAGAGCTGGAAAGAAAGCAGTGACCAAGAATAGTTAAAAAACTGTCAGGAAAAAATTAAAATCTCTCCTGAATTTGGAGACAGTTAATTGGTAGCAGTTCCCGTCCACTTTTTGTTTGAATGTTTGTTTGTTATTTTTGGTATTGGTTCAGTGAGCTAATAATGTTGATAGAAAAAATATGACAGTAATTTTGAAGAAGTGGGTTTGTAACATCAAAAGAACCACAGATAATTTTTGGTATCCTGGAAAAGGGGAGGTCTTAGGACAGCTTTCACCACTGTCATCATTGTTGTCATTCTCGTTGTTGTTATTTTTTTTAATTTATTTTTTATTGGTGTTCAATTTACTAACATACAGAATAACCCCCAGTGCCCGTCACCCATTCACCCCCACCCCCCGCCCTTCTCCCCTTCCACCACCCCTAGTTCGTTTCCCAGAGTTAGCAGTCTTTACGTTCTGTCTCCCTTTCTGATATTCCCCACACATTTCTTCTCCCTTCCCTTATATTCTCTTTCACTATTATTTATATTCCCCAAATGAATGAGAACATATAATGTTTGTCCTTCTCCGACTGGCTTACTTCACTCAGCATAATACCCTCCAGTTCCATCCACGTTGAAGCAAATGGTGGTATTTGTCATTTCTAATAGCTGAGGAATATTCCATTGTATACATAAACCACATCTTCTTTATCCGTTCATCTTTCGTTGGACACCGAGGCTCCTTCCACAATTTGGCTATCGTGGATGTTGCTGCTATAAACGTCGGGGTGCAGGTGTCCTGGCGTTTCATTGCATTTGTATCTTTGGGGTAAATCCCCAACAGTGCAATTGTTGGGTCCTAGGGCAGGTTTATTTTTAACTCTTTGAGGAACCTCCACACAGTTTTCCAGAGTGGCTGCACCAGTTCACATTCCCACCAACAGTGTAAGAGGGTTCCCTTTTCTCCGCATCCTCTCCAACATTTGTGGTTTCCTGCCTTGTTAATGTTCCCCATTCTCACTGGTGTGAGGCGGTATCTCATTGTGGTTTTGATTTATATTTCCCTGATGGCAAGTGATGCAGAGCATTTTCTCATATGCATATTGGCCATGTCTATGTCTTCCTCTGTGAGATTTCTGTTCATGTCTTTTGCCCATTTCATGATTGGATTGTTTGTTTCTTTGGTGTTGAGTTTAATAAGTTCTTTATAGATCTTGGAAACTAGCCCTTTATCTGATATGTCATTTGCAAGTATCTTCTCCCATTCTGTAGGTTGTCTTTTAGTTTTGTTGACTGTATCCTTTGCTGTGCAAAAGCTTCTTATCTTGATGAAGTCCCAATAGTTCATTTTTGCCTTTGTTTCTTTTGCCTTCGTGGATGTATCTTGCAAGAAGTTACTGTGGCTGAGTTCAAAAAGGGTGTTGCCTGTGTTCTTCTCTAGGATTTTGATGGAATCTTGTTGTTATTATGATCGTTGTCTTGCTTTGTTTTGTTTCCTGATAAGTAAGAATTATATTAAATAAACTTCAGTATTTCATAATTGCATCATGTTTTTAACTGGTTAAAAAGCACAACTGAATTGGTCTCTGTTATCTACATGGTTATCTGATTCTATAAATTTAGGTCACCTGGCTAAAGTCACAATGCTAGGAAGCCCCAGATCCAGGACTAGAACTCCATAACTTTTGTCTACTACACAAGGACATCTGTCCACTTATTATCCAAGAATCCTAGCCACTTAGAGGTCACTCAGAGGCTTGTACAAGCATTTCCAAAAAGCAAATGAAATAATTTCATAAATTAGGACACTCTAATGTGTCTGTGAGTTGTAATGAGTAAATTGATGTAATAGTTCTTCATTGTTATTATTTAATAATCTTGTTATTATAAAAGTTAAATATACAAAAATGACAGCGTATTTGGTTCACACAAAGAGATTAGTAGACATTTTTCTCACCTAATAAAATGTGAAGTTCTTTCTATATTAGCATATATTGATTTGCTCCAGCTATTTTAAGGACTGCATAGGAACGTACCATATGGAAATACAATGACTAATTTATCACAATTGATTATACCCTCCTTCTGAAACAATCCCTTCTCCAGGCTTCTGTGACTCTTCTGAATCTACCCTGCTGTCTGCAACTGTGCTAATTAATATGGAAACAATCCTGGGACAAGTTCTCCTTCTCTCCCTACTTTATACCCTCTTTCTAAATGATAACTAAGAACCCAATGTCTCTAGATGTTGTTTATATGTCAGTGACTCCCAACACTATACCAAGACCATACATCAATATTTAATAGGAATTTCAAAAATTTCACAGACAAAACAGAATTCCATACTGCAAATGCCCATCCCACACCATATGGGTTTTCTGCTTTCTTACGATAGTATACAATACCACCATGTGCACTATTCCTCAAATCAAAACTTAGGAGTCCAATTTTTATTCCTGTCATGATCTTATCTCCCACGTTTAATCCATTGTAAGTTTCACTGGCTTGACTGTTTCTCAGAATATATTCTGCATTTTTCTACTCTTGATTTTCTCTAGAATTAAAGCACTGTCACCTTTCTCCTGAATTATAGCTATAGACTTTTTCTTTTCTTCCCATCTACTTATAGTCTAATCTATATATTGCACCTAAAGAAGTACTTAAAAATTATAAATCGGATTACACATCCCCCACCAACCCTGTTTTACAACTCCAGTGTCTTTCTATTGCGTATAGGATAAAATTCAAACTCTTTGTCCAAATAGCCCTGAGTAGACCCTTACTTACCTTCTCAGCCCTATCTCATAAAACTTTCTCCCAAAACTAAACTGGTTTGTCCAACTGTCCATCTCCCTCTAAAAATGACAGAACTAAGAATTACCTTCTCTGGGCTTCCCTCCAGCCTTGTTTCTGGATGAATTTCAGGATTGCTAATCAGATGCTCTTGTGTGAACATTTGGAAGATAGAAGTGAGGCATTGGACATCTTCCTGCCCAACTGGCCTTTTCCTTCTGCCAAACAAATTTGAGGACCCAAGGGTTCTCAGAGCAGCATTGAAGTGTCCATCCTCAAGTTTCCTGGTTTTTGAGAGGCAGGTATGGTAGAGGAACTGGCCAGATTTCTCTTTCCAGTGTCTAGTGACCAGCTTTGTGGGTGTGAAATATCAACAGCTGTGTAATTTATCCTGGCTCACTACTTAAGAGCTTTGGCAGCATGTGTGGAATTAAGCAGATCCAGTAGTAGTCTCAAGAGACAGATTTCCTTACAGGTTGGCTCTCTTATATGATGATGGCCATTCCTAGAAACCCAGCCTATTCTTCCAATTATAAAGACCCTAATTCTTCTTAGAAATTATGTCCTGGTGGGGTGCCTGGGTGGCTCAGACAGTTAAGAGTCCAACTATTGATTTTAGTTCAAGTCATGATGTCAGGGTCATGGGACTGAGCCCTGCATCAGGCTCTGTGCTCAATGGGGAGTCTACTTGGGACTCTCTCTTTCCTTCTCCCTCTGCCCCTACTCCCTCAAAAATAAATAAATGAATCCCTAAAAAAAAAAGTATGTTTTGATTAAATTGCCTGCTCTTGCCTTTAACTAATACAGAAAATTTACTGAAACATGTACCAAACTAGTCTTCATTAACTGTGTCTTTGAACTGGCTCTTATCTTGAACATACTACCCTTAGTTTGTAAAGCAACCTTTCAAGTATTCTTTTTTATTTAATAATAAATTTATTTTTTAATGGTGTTCAATTTGCCAACATACAGAATAACACCCAGTGCTCATTCCGTCAAATGCCCCCCTCAGTGCCCATCACCCATTCACCCCCACTCCCCGCTCTCCTCCCCTTCCACCACCCCTAGTTCGTTTCCCAGAGTTAGGAGTCTTTCTGTTCTGTCTCCCTTTCTGATATTTCCTACCCATTTTTTCTCCCTTCCCTTCTATTCCCTTTCACTATTATTTATATTCCCCAAATGAATGAGAACATATAATGTTTGTCCTTCTGCAATTGACTTATTTCACACAGCATAATACCTTCCAGTTCCATCCACATTGAAGCAAATGGTGGGTATCTGTCATTTCTAATGGCTGAGTAATATTCCATTGTATACATAAACCACATCTTCTTTATCCATTCATCTTTTGATGGACACCGAGGCTCCTTCAAAGTATTCTTAAGTTTTCAGCTGAATTATCATCTCAGAATCGTTTCCCCTTAACAGCCTATCAAAGCTATTCCCTCAATATATCACTCTATTTTTTTCTTATTACAACAATTATCAACAAAAAGGATGATTTGTGTTTACTTTTTATTGTTTGTCTCTTTCCATCTCCCTCTATACCTTTAGAATGTAAATTCCATAAAAATGGTGACTTTGCTTCTTTACTATTGATTCTCAGCCCTAGACAAGAGCCTGTAATATAAAAAATAAATGTTTGTTCATTAAGCAAGTGAATAGATGAATGAATGAAAACTGTTATATTTTGATGAACAATAAATTGCTGAGTTTTTATGGTAATATAAAGAATTTATGAGTGAGCACCCTGGAAAGACCATCTTAGTGTAGCAAGCATATCTATCTCGTGACATTGTAAAAGTAGGAATTTGGGGGTAAAAGAGCACATTTTAATTCTTATACACATGTAATTTTAATGTGTATTGCCAAATTCCTTTCAAAAATGTTACACCAGTCTCCATTTAACAACATGAGCCACAGGTTAAATATTGCCAAAGTTTTAAGACATTGAAAGATTAATCTGGTTTTCATTGTAATATAATTCATATTTCTCAATTATAAGTGAAGTTAAGTGCTTATGTTAACATTTTGCAGTTAGCTTTATAAATACTTGTGTGTTTGTCCATTTTCTATTTTTTGTATGAATTATTTGTTCATTAAGACATTTGTCATGTGTTGCAGATGTTTAAAATTATATTTCTGAATTTCGTTTTGATAACATTCTTCATGCAGGTGCTCTTACTTAAGTATGTATTTATTTATTTAGTAATGAAATTTGTTTTACATCTTTTGTAGTTTTTGGTTCAGTTTTCATTCTTCACACCAGTGTTCTGCAGGATTTTATCTCTGTGTCTGTGTCAGATATTTTTTATTTTGTCTTATCTTATTGTAGAAATTTCAGACTTATGGCATGTTTGCAGAAGTGCTCTTGGGGATAATATTTTTGATTGCTTATGATAAAGGGAGCTATTCTAGCATAAGCTCCAGATCAATTTTAAATGATTCCCTATTTTCCCTAACTTAATTTTTCCTTTTATTTTCCTTTTCAGTTTATAATGTGCATATGACTATTGATATATATCATTTAGTCATATTCAGCTATGAGAAATAAAGAATCAAAATAACAGTGGTATAAACAAAATAAAAATCCATAAGCAGTCTAAAGCTAGTAGTATAGCCTTTACTCTGTGAAGTCTTTGGGCAACCCAATTCTTTCCATTTAATTTTTTCATATATCCTTAGGGTGATCTTTGGATTGCTCACATGGACCAAGCTGTAGACAGATCTATGTTCCTGAAACTAGAATAGAGAAAGGAATGATTAAGGAGGGACAGAGTTTGCACATTGGCACTCTCTCTTAAGGAATGCTCTGAAAACTGCGGCAAGACATTGTTACTTCAGATGGCATTAGACAGAATTTAATCATGTGTTCATATATAATAATGCTAGCAATTGTCCATCTTGGTGGACATTTTACATAATATAAATAGTTTTATTGTGGAAAGAGGATAATACCATTTAGGAATATCTAGCAGGGTATTTCTGCTTTAGATGGCATTAGACAGAATTTAGTCATGTGTCCACATATAGGAGTTGCTAGGAACTGTCTGTTCTTGGACATTTTATTTGCTATAAATGGAGAAAAGGAAAATAGATACTTTTGTTTGTCAAAATAAACCTTATTCCTTTCTTTCTTTCTTTCTTTCTTTCTTTCTTCTTTCTTTCTTTCTTTCTTTCTTTTTTAACTTTCTTTCTACCTAGCTTTTATAGGTCTTCTGATTTTTTGCCCCAAGAACACAGGAGGTTTTAAGAATAATGAATTTTTAAAAATTTATATAGGCATATTCATCAAATTTAAAGGTAGTAGGCACAGATGAAATTGTTAGAATTCAACAATATGGGAAGCTTTCATTTTACATTTCATTACATCAGTCTATTTTCCAAGACAACTCCTAAATACAATTAGTATGACACCTAATAATTAAAACAAGTTAGTAAATTCTATAGAATAAATTATGTTAGATTATGACCCAATTCAGTATTGTAACAAATCGGAATCATATTTTTTATGTGACTTGCTTAATTTTTATTTTGCTGATAGCATTTTGATAGGGTTAGAATTTGCTTTATTACTTTCATTTCAAAAATGAAGATGAATTAAAAGGTAGTTATTTTTCTAAAATTTATACATAAATGTTTAAATGAGTTTGAATTAGAACTATCAGTATGTATTTCTATTATTGCAAATTATATAAATATCTTAACCTCCGTTACTTCTCTAACACAATGAGAACATTTTAGTTTAAATCCTTAAATATTTGCTTTTTTAACCAGCTTATATTTTATGTAAATAAAACTTCTGTTTCTGTGATTTATGAATTCCATTTTGATATAATTTTCTTCTAATGTTATAAAAAGACTGCACAATTTATTATAACTCATATTTTCATTTTTCTCAACTGAATGATGCAAATATTTACAAATATTTTTACTTTGCTTTCTACAACTGTGCTAAATATTCACCTGTACCATCCTAATTAGAAGATATTATTTCAGGAATGAATACTACCACTCTAAAAATAATCACCAGTGTTCTCATTTCTTGTCTATTCCACTTACAAATCACTCAAAGATATTTGATCTTATAAAATGACATTCTGCAGAACTTGTGCTTCTCAGAAACTCAGTTGGAGACAAAGAAAAGTGTCATCCCTAGGATGGGTGTCATTTCAGTTTTATTATTTGATTAACAATTCAGTCAGTGTTAATATGAGGATCTAATTCAGAGCTACCAC
Organism: Canis aureus; assembly: GCF_053574225.1. Lineage (NCBI taxonomy): Eukaryota > Metazoa > Chordata > Mammalia > Carnivora > Canidae > Canis > Canis aureus. Next base: position 56,281,673 of record NC_135621.1, read on the forward strand.
ATTAAAAAAAGAAGAAATCTACCTGCATTATCTGAATTTTCCTTGTCTGTGTTAGATATCTCTTGGGTGTGGGGTGATTAGACTGCCTCTTGCTCACAGGGCTGCCAAAGAAAGAAAGTTTTTTCTCAGGGATCTGTTAACATTCCATCCTTTATCAGAGTCTGGGGCCTCATTACTAACAGCGATGTCTGAGGAAGATTACAGGAAGACCCAGCTGCCTGGATGTAACTTCCTTGTAATCACTTAGTACCCATTCTGAGGATTTTAGATGGAGTGTCACTATCTTTTCACATATAAGCTAAGTTAGCATGCCTCAGGTATGAACAGTTGTTATTATATGTTAGCAATGAATAAAATATCTGACAGACTTAGATTTACATATCTCAGTGTCAAAGAATAAAGGATTCAAGATTATAGATATTTATCTTTGCAAAATGCTTTGTAAAATCTCTGTTATAATGCAAACTTTGATTTAAAGCTATAATGAAACTTATTAGAATTAACAATCTTTATATATCAGAATGTGTCCTATAAATCAAAATTTTACACATAATTCCTCATCTTACTTAATTAACTTTGACATATAATCTTTTAAAAATAAACTTTATCACGGTGACTGGGTGGCTTGGTTGGTTAAGTGTCTGCCTTTGGGTCAGGTCATGGGCTTGGGGGCCTGGGATAGAGCCCCAAGTAGGGCTCCCTCCTCTGTGGGGAGCCTGCTTTTCCCTCTCTCTCTGCCCCACTCCCTACTCTCCCACCCCTGCTCATCCTCTCTTTCCCTTTCTCTCTCTTTCATGCTATGTCAAATAAATAAAAATAAAATCTTAAAACAAAACAAAACAAAAACTAAATTAATCTGAGTCCTACTCATGCCCAAAATGTCACTATACTACCAGAATTTGTCATTTATGCATTATAAGTTGCCCTTAATAAAAATAAATGCTTGGGGTACCTGGGTGGCTTCGTTAGGCATCTGACTTTGGCTCAGGTCGTGATCTGCTTGTGCTCTCTCCCTCTCTCAAATAAATAAATAAAATCCTTACAAATAAATAAAAATAAATGCTCTTATTGAAGTGAGGCAGCTGGTTATAGTGGAAATAGTATTGAGTTTACAGCCCAATGGTAAACTCAAAGTTTTTTTTTAGATTTTTAACTTCTTTTTTTTTTTTTTTTTTTAGATTTTATTTATTTGTTTGAGAGGGAGAGAGAGAAAGAAAGAGAGCAAGCACACTCACAGAGGCAGAGGGAGAAGCAGACTCCCTGCATCGAGCAGGGAACCTGATCGGGGGCTAAATCCCAGGACCTGGAGACCATGACCAGAACCAAAGGCAGACGTTTGACCCACTGAGCCATCCACATGCCCCTCTTAACTCTTTCTTTAACAGACTCACAATGACATTGAGTTAGTTACTTTAATATTCCTGGAGACCATTTTTTTTATCTGTCAATGAGGAAAGTGTTACCTGCTTTGAAATGTTATTTTAAGGATTAAACAGGTGAATATATAATATATTAACACAAGTCCGATGCTTGCCACATAACAGGCAAATCATTTCCTAAAATTTCACCCTCGTCTTAATCTCAATGCATAAAATTAATTTCACATTTATATTCTCTCTCAACTCAAAATATTTCTTTTCCATGGAGATGTCTTCACTATTACAGTTACTATTTCATTTGTGGCATTATTTCTTCACATTTCTGTCAAAATGACCAATGAAGCTGTACTGAAAGCTGACGGAATTCCTTAAGTGGCACCTCTTTTTTTCTTGCTCTTTATAAGAGGAAATAAACGCAATCTATAAATCAATGTTCATTAAGAAGTTAATTAAAATATCTTCTTATTTTAGAGATATGGTAGTTAAAATTTGAGTATAGGATAATAAATGAAAACTGTAATTACATAAAATATAATAAGAAAATCAAAATACTTAACTCTAAAATAATAGAAATGCGAAATCATTTTAAGAGGTATTATTTTTCACTTTTTTTTACTTCATTCCCTGTATGCAGTTTATTACTAAGTCCTTCTGGTCAGAAAAGATAGGATAGATCTAGTGCCCTAGGATAGTTAGACTCATTTTATTTGTGAAGCCTTCCCAAATTTAAAGTCAAATTTTTAACAATGTTCAGATTTTTTTATTAAGCTATAAGCACCAGAATATGGTGAAGAAGAATACAACTTCCTGAAAGTATGAAGTGTGGTATAAGGCCAGCCACAAACTAGGAAATACTCCCATGAATATATAAGGAAATGGAGGACAAGTAAGTTATATTTTATTCAAAGATAATATAGCAATGAAAGGTGACCAAATGAAAAGTGTCTTTATCCATCCTTTCGCTCTGAGATTACATGTCTTTAAAGCTGAGATGAGGGAGAAGAAATGGGTAGGAAATATCAGAAAGGGAGACAGAACATGAAGACTCCTAACTCTGGGAAACGAACTGGGGGTGGTGGAAGGGGAGGAGGGTGGGGGGTGGGGTGAATGGGTGACGGGCACTGAGGGGGGCACTTGACGGGATGAGCACTGGGTGTTATTCTGTATGTTGGCAAATCGAACACCAATAAAAATAAATTTATTATTAAAAAAAATAAATAAAATAAGAAAATAAAGCTGAGGTGACATTCTTTTAGCCAGTATGTGCTTGGGTCTTGTTTTACATCCAGCCAACAAACCTAGTCTTTAGTAGGAGAAAACCGTCCATTTTTACTTAGTGTTGTCATTAATATGTAAAGGTAATAGGTAAGCTTATTTATGCCATCGTATTAATTGTATTCTGATTTTTATAGTTCTCTTTTCCCTTTCTTTCTTACTGCTTTTCTTTGTGAATTGATGATTTTCTAAAGTATTATAATTTAATTCCTTTATCTCTTGTGAATCTACTGTAGGTTTTGCTATGTGGTTACAAGGAGGTTTATATAAAACATCTTGTGAAAAGAATGGCCTATTTTAAATTGATAACAACTTTGATTGCATACATACCCTTTATCTCTTTTATACTGTTGATGTCATAATTTAGCTATTTTTAAATTGTGTATTCCTTAGCAAATTATTATACCAATAGCTAGTTTAATACTTTGTCTTTTTACTTTTATAAGTTGAATGGTTGATACCCTGCTATACTCTAGCATTAGAGTATTCTGAATTTGACTATATACTTACCTTTACTAGCATGTTGTATATTTTCATATGTTTTCTTGTAACTAATTAGCATCTATTCATTTTAGGTTCAAGAACTCTTTTAGCATTTCTTGTAAGGCGGGTCTAGTGGTCATGAACTTTGTCAGCACTTGTTTGGAAAAGTCTTTATCTCTCCTTCATTTCTGAAGTAGATTTGCTGGGTAAAGTGTTATTGTTTGGTAGTTTGGTTTGGTTTGGTTTGGTTTGGTTTGGTTTGGTTTGGTTTTCTTCCAGCACTTTGAATAAATCATCCCATTCTTTCAGGTCTATAAGGTTTCTGCTAAGAAATCTGCTGATAGCCTTAAGGGCATTTTCTTGTAAGTTACTAGCATTTTTCTCTTGTTGTTTCTAAGATTCTCTCTTTGTCTTTGACTTTTGACACTTTTATTATAATATGTTCTGCAGAGGATCTCTTCAAGTTGTTTGGTTACTGATGAGCTTGATGGTCTTTGATATCCAAATGTCCCCAGATATGAGAAGTTATTATTCATCATTTCTTTAAAGAAGCTTTCCTCCCTTCTTTTCTTCTACTCTGGTGGTGTCATGTCACCTTGATTTTTATGTTCCTTGAGGTTTTAGGTTGCTGTCTTTGTATTTGAAGTAGCAGTCACCTCCTTCAATCTTTACTAACTGCCTTTGGGAGAGAAACACCTTCCATCTACTCTGCTAGAGATACTGAGGCTATCTCAGACTTTCTATGGGTACACTTGCTCCGTGCTTCTTCCCCCTTGTGGCATAATTCTTAAGCTTACATGCCTTTGAGGGGCTCTGCAAAGCACCGGGCCAAGTGCTGACAGTTTTTTTGTTTTCCCAAAGTTAGTACTAAAGCACAGCTTTGTGGTCTTGCCTTGGCCCACAGATTTAGGCCAGCTTTCTGCAAATGCTCATTAGCCATGTGACAAAGGTAGCTCTTACTGCTGCTATTAGGAGCACACATAGGGAACCAGCCACAGGGTGAAGCATGTGGGGTTGTGACACAAGGAATGCTCAGGATACCCATGGGCCACTGGGGGATCTGAGTGAAGTGTTCCCAGTGATTCATGGGTGGGCTTTTTGATGGAGTCTACAATGTGGTTAGTAGAATTTGTGTCATTTTCATACCCTCCAAGAATCTTATCTACCACTTCTCTATTTTCTTCATGCTCCACATTCATATGGCTTAAGATTCAGTTCCCTGAATAAGATGAGAGAGAAATGAGCCCCTTTGGTTGGAGCTCATAAATTTGGGGAAGCTGGATGCTCATTCACATTGTCTCCCTTCCCCAGATAGGGGAAATCACAGGTAGAGAAAATCTCTCTGGCCCTGAACTTTGCTGCTTGTTGGAGGAGGAAGCAGATAAAATCAAGCTGTTTCTCTAACCCACTCCACTGCATTCAGACACTTATTGTTTTGCTTAACTAGTATGCTGGAAATGTGCTTCTGAAAACTGGACTTCCGCAAAGGCTCTCTCATCTGTGGGTGATTGTCAAAGACAGTTTTCTAGAGGCCCCCAGACCATTCCAAGAGAGGCTAGAGCTGTATCATAGGCCACTGCAAGATCCCACAGCCAGGACCACTACCTATTATATTATGTACAAGTGAGCAATACATTTTCCCAGACCTTTGGTGTGTGGTGCTAGATTCCACAGTTTCCTCAAAGGCACTTTTGTTCATGGGTGGATGCCAAATATTTGCTGTTAAAGGAGGAGACAAAAACAAGAACAAGGGACAACTTATGCTGCTATGTTCCTTATGCTGTCACTCTTAACATATTTTCTTATATTAAGTATAGTGACTGGATAAAAGTGCAGGACACCATTTTTTTAATTTGGTATCAGATAAATAACAAATAGCTTTTTAGTATATTTATATTCCTGGAGATATATTTATACTAAAAGCTGTTATCTGAAATTCAAACTTAACTGGGTATCTTCTATTTTTGGGGGTCTCATCTGTCAAACTTGCATTTAGGTACTTAATCCCGTGTGTGTGTGTGTGTGTGTAAGGTAGAGTTTCATTTTCATTTTCCCCTTTTTTATGCTCTATTTGTCATCAGTTCTCTATCTCCACTTACCTGCTATGTTAAAATTGAAGTATATATTAGTTCCTTTTTATATTTTATTTAAGAGTACAGAGGTAAACTGTCTAGGCTGGTAAGGAGGCATTATCATTCTCAACTCTTGTCTCCATATTGGTGTCCAAACAACAATTCCAATTCAACATAAAGACTATACCTTTAATGGCAGAAAATAAGAAAAAAAAGAGGAGTAAGTCCACCTTCATTTAAAGAACATACACTGGAAATGAAACATAATTTCTATTGGCATCCTGTTGTCCAGAATTTAAATGTATGGTTACATATGGATAGAGAAGGGTATAGGACATTTAGCTGTACAGGCATTCCTTACTCAACTCTGTCATATGAGAGAAGAAGAAACTCTGTCACAATATTCTTTATGTAGTATCTTCTGAGAAGCCAGGGAACAACTATAAACCCATATTTCAGTTTGAAATGTATTAGCTGGAATTCAGGAAATGCACCCTCATGTCACCATAGCACACCTTTTAACCTTTAGACAAGTAGTAGTTTTATTAACATTTTACATCTGAAGTTAATTGAGATCAGGAGAAATTACCCCTATTCCAGTCCTTGAAACCTACTAGAGTGATTCTCCCTAGTATTTTCCCTAATATATTTTTTAATAATGTTTCCAGATCAGACACACTCCAATGCCACCTGATAATTAGATTTCTAAATACTTTCATTCTATCTCTTGCTGAGCTCTATCAGTCTATCTTAACAATGTAAATTATTTGCAAATCTTGTATACCTAATCTCATTAAATAAAAAGCTTCTTTATTATTGAAGCAACTGAAAACTTAGAAGTCTATAAAAGCTCTCTCACAGGGTTTCAAACTAAATACAACCCAGAGGTAACCTACTTAAGTATATTCATTCTGTTGTCAAATCACTCTCTGTAATCAGAGGTTTTCCCTCTGTGGTAGAATTTATCAACCAATAGGAGCTCAAAGAGCACACTAAAAAGATTTTTTTTCCCAACACGCTAATCTGAGGCTTACATACTCAAAATGAACATATATGTTTTTTAAAATATTTTGTTTATTTATTTATTTATTTATTTATTTATTTATGAGAGACACAGCATGAGTGTGGGCAGTGGAAGGGGAAGGGGCAGAGGGAGAGGGAGAAGCAGACTCCCCGATGAGCAGGGAGCTCAGGTGGGGCTCAAACCCAGGACTCTCAGATCATGCATGACCCCAGCCACAGGCAGATGCTTAACTGACACTGCCACCCAGATGTCCATCAAAATGAACATGTTTTAATCTGCTTTTATAAATTTTGTGAATTTACTAAAAGTATGACAATGTACTGGACACTGTTTAGGAGACAGAGGTTGACTTTACATACCAAATGTCCATATTATTAATGGGAAATAAATGAGTTTCAGAAGGCAAATTATTATAGAAGAGGTACTAATTACAATATAGGGACAATGGAGAAAGATATTATTTCTGGCTAGACATATCTGTGAAGGTGCAGTCATGGAAGAAATGTGACTTGAAGAGGTCCTTGATTGATTAACTGATGCCCAGAATGTGATATGAAAGATATTTATAACCTTCTAAATCAAAATTTTATAAAATCTCTTACTTGACTTATCAATTCAATAATACGATAATCCCTAGACTAGTTTATCCAAATGTTACAGTAATCTTCATCCACCAACCATCATATCATTTGATTAATTTCATTTTGGCATGGAAAAACACTTTATATAGATTTTTGGTATCTATACAAGGTGTAATTAAATCAATGTCAAAACATGAGAAAATCAAATATCAAATGTTTCACTCGTTTGGATAAGTTTACTTATTTATTTCATAATCATTGACAATATAGCGATATTGAAAGGGCACAACTCTATAGAAGATGGATCCAGGGTCCAAAGAGGCTGGATTCCCAACTATATTGAACAAATTCATGACCAGGTTTTTCCTAGGACATGCTTAGGAATAGACATTTCATTTTACCTTCAAAACCAGGCATTTCTTTTCCTAGTCATTTTTATTTTGCTAACCACATAACATGAAGTCAGAGTCTAAAGGGTGCATTGTATGCCAAAATACAGGTAAAAAGAGCCTTTATAATATGCAGAAATAAATCCATAATCAATAAATTAAAATATCAGAGGGCAACAAAAGAACTATGAAGAGTATAAATTTGACTTTAAGCCCCTACAAATTAGTGACTGTCTCTACATCTTCCTCTGCAAAACTACCTTTAGTAAAATATCACCTACAAAGAACTGCCTTGTAAGTGAATTTTGATAATAAGCAAAGGACATATTGACTATGTTAGGTGACTTTCAGTATGAATGATGTGCCTTTTTTCTGAGGCCTATGTTCTGTCCATTTCTTTTTTATACTAGCCTTGGAGAGATTAATATAATTAATAAAGTGTAGGGCTGCCAATTGTTTCTAACTAAGACAGTACTACCAGACTCCAGCCTGATCTGTGAGAGCCAATAGAGAGGAAGATGAAGAAAACCTAACTTTTCAGAAATTCCTTTGAAAGTTAGGAGCACTTGGAATCCTAAATTGAGATAGAACAATTAGCTTTAGGAGAAAAGACATATTTTCTATCAGACAAAATGCAAAGAAGTGAGATTGAATATTGATGCCAATGAGATTTTCACATGGGGATAGATAGAAAGTATTGGCAAATCTCACCTGACAGTCTCTATTTTCCTGTGAAATAGAGACAAGGATGTCTCAAGCATGAAGGTAGAAAAGATGGAGGAGACAGGACAAGACCTGCTTGCAAAACAAAAATTGCCTTTGAAAAAAATTTTCTCATTGTGGGAAGTAAGAGAGAAAAGTTGTCTGAAACATGTAAGATTTCTGAGTGGCATTAACGGTTCACTCAAGTTAAAGAACATGCCTTGTGTCATCATATTATAGGGTTGAGTGATTTTCCCCAGCCAAAGTGGCAGTATGACACAGGAAATTGTGACCAACAGAGAGTGTGTTCTGGAATCCTACTGTCTTGAGTTCAATCTTCTGCTCTTACCTTCTAGCTAACATAACCTTGGGCAAGATATTTAATATGTCTGAACTCTACTTCCCCGTCTGTAATAATGGAATAATTATTACAGTGCCTATTTCACAGGGTTGTATACGGATTAAATGAAGGACTGCATATAAAGAATTTAATGAAGTGTTTGGCACAGAGAAATATTTAATAACAAAAGCTATTATAATGGGGAAAATAATGGTCACTAATAATAGGTTAAATTGGCGAAGTATTCAAGGAATGTAGTAAAAATAAAATACAAAATGAGAGTTAAAATATTAGATTAGAATGGATTAGAATAATCCATTTGAATCAAAGAAATCAGGCCATAGAGGCAAGATAAAAGGGGTAGTAGTTTTTCAAATGAGGCCATAGGAAGCATCAGAAGCCTGATATTAGTAACTGAATGGGACTAATAGGACTAATAGGACTAATAGGACTGCCAATGGACTGATGATCCTAATAGCATTAAGAAGAAATTCATAGTTACTTTTCCTTTTGATCCCATAATGTCTATTAATATATTTTTATCATTTATTCTGAATTCATTTCGTGCCTCTAACTTAAATTGTAAACTATGGTTACTCCAGAACATGGATAATATATTCTCATATTAGTGCTGCATATTAGCTGAAAACATAACTCTGTGTTGAAAAATTTTAAAAAATATTTTTATTATCTGTTCTTAAAACCTGAAATATCTCATTTTACAGTTCAAATGAAAGCGTCATATAACAGCTGATTTTATGTCAGTTAATTGCAAGTAAAGCCATAAATATGTTTTAAAAGTCATACTTTCCTTTTTAAAGAGCTTTTTATTTGTGAAGTGTAAATACACAAGTAGAAATTACATTTCACTATTTAAATTTTATATTAAGGAAGAAGTTAAAATTTTAATTTCCTTACTTCCAAGTCTCTATTTGCTGAACTCTTCAGTTTTTCATTGCAGGAGAAAATTAATTTTCTTCTTTTGTTCTCACTCTCCTCTCTCAAAGTATCTTTCATCAATGATTATTTCTATTGTCTCCACTTCTATTAAATTAGTTTTTTTTCTTTTGGAATCACCCTCTGTATTAAGAGTAAGCAAACCACCATACGTAAGCCAAATCCAGTTTTTACAAATAAAGTTTTATTGGAAAACAGTCATCCATATTGTTTTTACATGTCATCCATGACTGCTTTCATGATACAGTGACAGGTTTGAGTAGTTGCAACCAACCATAAGACTGTAAAGCCTAAAACATTTACTATCTGGCCCTTATTAAAAACAACAACAACAACAACCCTGATTTATTTAATTATCTGTTGCATATATTTTTTTGCTTACCTCTGTGGAATGAGTGTCTTCTAGGTCGGTATATATCAGATGTGTCCTATTCATTTACATTATATCAGATTATACTCTAAATTGTCAGTTTACTTTATTTGTTAAGTTAATTTATCATTTGTGTAAATTTAGACCTCTTTTGGTTTTTAAGATATATTATTGTCACACTTATTAAGTGTATAATAAGGGTAGTCATACATTGAATAGTACCATACATTGATATACATTGTTGGTATTTTATAAAAAGGCAACAGCATGCTATAACATATTCCCAGATGTTAAATTTCAAGAATATTTCAATTCACTACAAGTGGAAAGTATAGGGTATGAGAAAAACTCAAATGAATAAAAATAATATTATGGAAATGACTGTTAAATAATGATCCTCAAATTTGAAAAGTACTACACCATACAATATACCAAGTAGGTGATTGCTAATTACCTACTCAATAGAAGTCCCCTCACCTTTGTCCTTATGAATAGAACTCCCTGTTAGCCATGTCTCAGTTAAACTTACTTAGTATGTCAGGAATGGCTTTGGCTTATTGGTCTTTCCAAGTAAAGAAAATGGAAGGGAATGCAAACATGAAACTACAGGTTTAACATTTTGATCATCTTGATTTGATGTTAAAGGCAAATATCCTTAGGTACAGTGGGTGAAAACTACGGTACATGGTTGGTGTATTGAGCTGTAATACTAGCCTTGAATTGTCTTACCCTGTATTAGGAAAACCCAGTCTTTCCCTGTGTTTCTCCTTTCCTTTCACACTATTACACATTCACAACACTTCTGACACCAGATACGTGGAGTTTTTCCCCCTACATCAAGCAATTCTGACACCAGTTGAATGTCTTACAATTTAACTCAATTCTGACACTATCTACCTAGAGATAGCCTCAGATCCCACAGGTTAAGGGCTCAATCATAAGACACCACCCCTAACTTTGGGGGCTAATAACAAGTAGAAGGCATTCAGGTTGCCACAACTTCTGTCCAACATGGCTACAAATTGGAGGCTCCAGTGACCTCCTCCATCTTGGGTTTGATTATTTGCTACAGCAGCTCTCAGAACTCAGGAAACACTTATGTTTACTAGTTTATTAAAGGATATGATAAAGGATACAAATAGCCCAATGAAAAGATACACAGATTAAGATCTAGGATCCCAAGAGCAGGAGCTGCTGGCCCTGTGGACATGGACTGCCTACTTTTTCTCCATAGGTGGATGTGTTCACCAACCTGGGTGCTATCCAAACACTAGTCATTAATTCCATTTTCAGTACCTTTTCCTTATTTTAAGAACTATGTGTGGAGGGAGAGGGGGTATCATAAAATTCCAAACTTCTAATCATGGTTTATTCTTTCCTGTGACTGGCACTCATCCAGAAAACATCAAGGAGCTCAACCAGAGTCATCTCATTAGAACAAAAGTCACCAAGGAAATTACAAGGGTTTCAGAAACCAGGGTTAAAGGCCAAATAGTAGAACAAAAAGATGCTCCTATTGCTCTTATCACTTAGAAAATTACAAGAGTGTGGGGTGCCTGCCTGGTTCAGGTAAGCATCAGATTCTTGGTTTTGGCCCAGGTCATGATCTCATGGGTTGCAAGATCAAGTCTGGGGAGTGGGGTGGGGGCCACACTCAGTAAAAAGTCTGCTTAAAGATTCTTTTGGAAAACAAATAAAGAAGGAAAATTAGAAGAGTGTTTAGGAGCTCTGTGCCAGGAACTAGGCGGGTAGAGACCAATATTTATTTTCTGTTATCTCATATACTCCTAACTTTTTGTGGTATGGGACAATGAAGCTTCTATCTTTTTGAGCGACAATAAACTTTTTTTTTTTTTTTTAATTTGAACCAGATGTAGTCCTAACAAGCAACCAGCAATCGATAATGTGCTACAATTAGTTCCATTAGGCTGGTATTAACTTTCTATGTGAGCATATTTTTCTCCTTAATGAGTGTAAGAATCTTGAACATAGGAGGTTTTTATAAAATAGGTATTTAATACATATCCACAGCTTTAAATACTACTTACATTTCAACAGTTCCAAAATTACTATTTCTGAACTAAAATTATCTTCTCAGATCAAGCCTTATATAACCAACAGATTTTGTTATAGCTCCCCTTGGATGTCTGACACAAATTTCAAATTTAACACATCCAAAATTGAATGCTTAATCTTACCTGCCAAATCTTTCTCTTCCTCCAGACTTCAAAATCCCCACCCGTTTTGATACTCAAGCAATATGTTGGGTCACATCATCTTCACATCCATCATTATCAAAAAGCAATATGCAACTAAGGTCTCTGAAGTCTATCTCCAAAATGTTGCTTTCCCATTCTCTCCACCTCTATTTTAACACTCCTACTGCTGCGTCTCCAATTCTCTCCTTAAATTAAGTGCCCAATTTCCCTTCTACTCCCCTCCAATTGATTTTCTATACAAGAATGATCTTCTAAAAATATAAGTTGAATGTTACTCATTACCTCTCTTAATACATTCAAAGGCTGTCTATGATACTATAAAAATATGGTCTAAAAACACATGCCCCACTCCTTCCAACTTCTTCACCTTAATCTTATCATTTACCTGCTTGTTCATTATGGTCAGGAAGTCATGTGGTCTTTCAGATACTAAAACAGTCCTAATTCTTTTCTACCCATGAGACTCTATATGCTGCCTCCTTCCCTGAATTCCTCCCTAGATAACTATTACTTTTCTTTTAGGTCTCACTTTTAACATTATATCCTTTTGTAGAGAGTCCCTCACTGATATTCAATCTAAGTTAATAGTTTCTCCTCATTTCTCACCACTTATGTAATTAGTCCCTTGGACAGCTCAAAGCACCATTACAGTTTCCTTTATAGCACTTTATTAAAAAGGCAGAGGCCATCACTATTTGCTTCAACACCTTAAGTATACACTGTTTTTAGGATAGTGTGTGGCACATAGTAAGTGTACAATAAAAGTATGGGCAATAATAGATGTATGCATAACAGAGTGAGTTTATTGAAGTGCATTGCCAGTGGTTCCATAAGGGATTTCATAACTGAGAGGGCACAGTGAATACCACAAAGACATTATTCAGGTTTCTACAGTATTTCGATACCATAGAATCTGGATCCCAGATACTGAATGGAACAGCAGGGTTCAACACTTGATTCTTGCTGTCTTTCTTTTTCTTTCTTAGAAACACATTGTCAGTAGTCACCATTAAAGGGCATGTTGGCAGTTTGGAAATCACCCTTGTTACTGTGAACACTACATCCTATAATCATCTGCTATCAAGTTTATAGATAATGGTAACCACAGGAAATGGGGTTAAGGACATGATCGAATTATTGGAGACATAGGCCTTGCCCTCAAGTTTGCTTGCAAAATAACTTACATTAAACCTTATAAAAGACTTATACAAAACAACATCAGAACTATGTAGCCAGCACAAAAAGCACCCCATGCTCTCTGAATTCATGAATTTGACAGGTATAATCCATCCATTAATGCAGAAGGTATAAAAAGGTATAAAAAGAGACTAAAGGAACAGATTTCCAAACTTTTTTATGAACTTTTACCCTATATATCATTGAATTCACTTAGAATTAATGTCTTTATATTTCATTAGTAGTTTTCATTTCAAATAGTTACTGTTAAATGTTTCATTTAATTCTTGTATTTTTCAGTTTACAAAATCAATTCAATATTGATGTAAGTAAGAACTTAAAATACACAGATGTACCATATGAACTGCATATTGGAGGTTATCACTTCCAATATGTACATTTTGACAAAGACAGAATTTTGTTATTTGTCTTAATTTCTGAATAAAACAAAGATCTTTTGCTTAGTTTTCACACACATATAGAAAGATATTTGTTTAAGTTATAGTTTATCTTTAATTTATTGAATATTATTGATGAATATAAGCCTTAATGTGACCTGGGTAAATGATTGGCTAGGTTGATTCATTTATGCATTTCAGCATTTGGTGCTGTGTTATAAATCTTAACCATTTCACATTTTGTTGGATTTTACCTTAACCAAAGTAAATTGTTTCAATTTTTTTTTCGTTTATAGGCATTATTTTCTTCATTTATATGCTTCACTTCTTTGGAATGCAACTTCTAGGTATTATGCTTCCTTTATACTACTAGTAAAATATGTCCATTTGTACCATGATATACAGTCTGCCAAAAGCCTAAGTTTGAATTACTTCACTAAATAATCCAATAGAGACATTTTCCTTTCTACAGAGAATATTGACTATGGTGACATTTTTGTAAAGAATGTGCACAATAAAATGAATAGCACAGAATAAATGGTAATAAGCTGTGTAAATATAAGAGGCTAAAATATTTTGGCTACATATTTCTAAAGTGATTATTAAACCCTATATATCATTGAATTCACTTAGAATTAATGTCTTTATATTTCATTAGTAGTTTTCATTTCAAATAGTTACTGTTAAATGTTTCATTTAATTCTTGTATTTTTCAGTTTACAAAATCAATTCAATATTGATGTAAGGAAGAACTTAAGATACACAGATGTACCATATGAACTGCATATCATCCATAATATTATTCTCTTCAATTAGGCCCAATTTAATGCATTCAAATTATTTTATTGTAGAGTGTCATAAAAAATTAATCCCTCCTTTATAGGTTATCCAGAATTTAGATTTTTTAAAAAACGCAAAAATATAAATGTCATTAAAATCATTTCAATATCTGAGTCTTACAATAGAGTGTGTAATCTTCATTGGGTCTCTGCTAAAACTTGTTGAAAGCGATCGCAGCAGATTTTAAGCCATAAGTCGTTTTTCTCCATATTTCTTTCCAATCTTTTCATCATTCTGACAAAGTTTTATCATTCCTAGAGTAATTTTCAGTGTAGTCATCCCAAAGTGGGTGCTCTACCTAGGAATTATTCACCAATTCTATTATAGACTATATTACTTTATAAATTTTAGTTGCCAGTTTCCCCCTATGCATCACAAATTATTCTAAGCCAGTTCTACTTTGTTTATTTAATGCTAAGATGTTAGTTAGATCTTTATTTTGAATGCAGTCTCAAGTGTTTTAATGGATATTCCAGGGAAATTGATTTCTATTCTGAAGGACAATTTATCATAGGGAAGATGTTCATGAACAATAGCCTGTTTGTTTGTTTTTTTTAATAGCCTGTTTTTAAGTCAATAAATTGGATTTTTTTTAATTACTAAATGCTCATCATGATAAATGTATTAGAATATTATTGATTATATTTCCTATGTCTTACTTTTCATATCTGAATGTTGGTACTCCTTAATCCCCTTCAACCATTTCACCAATCCAACTATCTCCTTGCCCCTTAAGCAACCACTAGTTAGCTTTTTATGAGTCTGTTTCTTTGTTGTTGTTGCTTCTCTGTTCATTTGTTCTTTTTTTTAAAGATTTATTAATTATTTATTTGAGAAAGGAGGGGGGTGAAGAGGGAGAGAATCCTCAAGTCAATTTGCTGCTGAGGAGGGAGCCTGACTTTTGGATTAGTCCACAACCCATGATCACACCCTGGGCTGAAACCAACAGTCAGACATTTAACTGACTGAGCCACCCAGGCTCATCTGTTTTTTAGTTTATAAGTGTAATAAAGCATATGGTAGTAATCTTTCTTCGGCTAATTTCATTTTGCATAACACCCTCTAGGTCCATCCATGCTGTCATAAATGGCTAAATTTCATTCTTTCTTATGACTAATATCTCATTGTTTATATATACCACATCTTCTTTATTTATTATTTTATCTATATGGACATAGATTGCTTCAATATCTTGGCTATTGTAAATAATGCTGCAAATACATGGTAGTGCGTATGAGTTTCAGAATTCATGTTTTTGTTTGCTTTGGGTCAATATCCAGAGGTGGAATTACTGGATTGTGTGGTACTTCAATTTTTAGTTTTTTGAGGAAACTCTCTGTTTTCCATAGTGGCTGCACCAATTTGCATTCTCACCAGTCTACAAGAGTTTTCTTTTCTCCCTATCATTGCTAACACTTGTTTATTTCTTGTTTTTTGATAACAGCCATTCTGATTCAGGTAAGGTGATATCTCATTGTGGTTTTGACTTGCATTTCCTTAATGATTAGTGATGCTGAGCATGTTTTCATGTATCTGTTAGGCATCTGTATACTTTCTTAGAAAAAATGTCTATTCAGGTCCTTTGCTATTTTTAATTAGATTATTTGATTTTTTGATGTTGACTTATATGAGGTATTTTGTTTTTGTTTTTTTATATTAACCCCTTACAAATAGATCAACCAGTAGGTTGACTTTTCATTTCATTGATGGTTTTCTACACATGCAAGAGCTTTTTAATTTACTGTAATTCCAGTTGTTTATTTTTTGCTTTTGTTTCTCTAGCCTGTGGAGACATAGCCTGGAAAATATTGATAAAGTTGATATCCAAGTGATCACTGCCTATATTTTTTAAGGAATTTTATAAATTCTGATCTTACATTTAGATCTTTAATTCATTTTAAGGTCTTTTTGTGTATACTGTAAGAAAGTGGTCAATTTTTGTCTTTTAGGCTGTAGCTGTCCAGTTTTCCCAGGATTGACAAGTTTTGATGTGATAATTTTTATATTACAAACTTACAAGTTCTTTCAAGTTCCTCCAACTTCCTGATAGCAACCATCTTCAGTTTGATGCTTCCTATATATTTTTTTATTGTTATCATCTATCAACTTTTCAAGGAAACAAAATAAAATTTTATTATGCATAAATTGAAACATCGGGATGCCTGGGTGGCTCAATGGTTGAGCATCTGCCTTTGGCTCAGGCTCAGGGTATGATCGCAAAATTCCCATGGGCATTAGGCTCCCTGCAGGGAGCCTGCTTCTTCCTCTGCCTATGTCTCTGCCTCCCCCCCCCCGCCGCCCCGTGTCTCCCATGAAAAATAAATAAAATATTTAAAATTTTTTGAAGCATCTTTGCATTTAGCCATATAACTTAGAACTTTTTCATTACCAGGCTCTATTTATGTATCCCATTATAATATAAAAATACAGAGCATTCTGAGTAAGTCTACCTTATTTAATCAACTCCATATTAATGAAGATTTGTATAATTTTTCTTCCTTTCCTATAAAGCACAATTTTCATGTGAACATAATTGTATAAATAACTTCACTAACTCATGTAAGATGCATTTCTAGTAAATGAGAAGTTTATAATAAAAAAGGCTAATGTAAAACTAAGGTACATTATTGCCAAAGAATTGTGATATACCTGACGTGGATTAATACCAACAATATAGACTTGGTATCAGTGCTCTTTAAGGAAGTCAAAAAACAAATTGCTTTTAACTTATTTTGATTTCAGTGACAGAAATGTCAATAACTTATAATCAGACTTTTAGATGTTTCAGTCTAGCTGTGGAGACATCCAAGTTCCCCCAATTGGTTATTACAATGGTAAGATGTGCAAAGAATTCTATGGCACAGGGAAACATGCAAATAACAGTAAGCAAAATTTGGAAATGTTTCACTGAAGAAACATTAGGTATATTTTTGCTTCTTTGGACAACTTTATTGAGATGTAATTTATATAGCATAGTACCCGATCATTTTAAATGTATAGTTGAATGATTCTTTAAAAATAATGTTTATATAGTTGAATAGCCATTAAACAACTACAGTCTTTTTTAGAAAATTTTATATCACCCCAAGAAGATCTCTCTTATTTGCAATCAGCTCTTATTACCACTCAAGCCCCAGACAACCACTAATCTGTCTATAAATGTGACATTCTGGGTATTTCTTATTAATGAAACCAAATAAGATATAGTCTTTTGCATCTTTCATATATTTTGGTGATTTGTGGTGGTTTGCTCTATAGAGGACAACCACCACAACAAGGTGGTTGATAATGTGTTTTTGTCCTCTGCCCTTAATGATTTTCTGTCTAGTACCATTCATACTGAGAATCAGACATTGTAGACTTACTATTATTGTTGAATTATACATTTATTTCAATCTTCAATTCTGTCAGCATTTTTCACATATTTTGGAAATGTATTGTTATGTACATATATGTTTATACATGTTACATATATTCATGATGAATATGATTTCCCCTATGTTGCTTTTAAGACTCTTTCTTGGTCTTTTTGTCACTTTCTTTCCATTTTCTTCCAAGACTCTTGTAAGTATGAAGGACTTTTTTAAATATAGAAACTGATTTCTATGGGATTTTAGGCTGTGCTAAATAAAGGAGGGGCTCAAACATAATTATTAGACTTTTACAATTATTATGTATAGATTCTTATCTGTTTATATTGTTTAGAGTAGAGATTATATATGTATTCAAAGATATAGGGAACATTAATATTTGTAAAAATATGAAGGCAATTTAAGTGCCTATAAATAGAGTATAGGTAAAGTGAATAATGGTTTATCTATTTCTTGCATTTAAAAATTGAGAAAATTCTGGATGAACATGAAACAGTTTCAAGAATGTATTGTTATGTCAATAAAGACAAAATATAGGGGCACCTGGGTGGCTTAGTCAGTTAACCATCACACTCTTGATTTCAGCTCAAGTCATGATCTCAGGGTCATGAGATCAGCCCCACGTCGGGCTCAGCTCTGTCCTCAGCATAGAGTCTGGTTGAGTTTCTCTCTGTCTCTGCTGCTCCCCTGCTTGCTCTCTCTCTTTCTCTATAAATAAATAAATAAACAAACAAGTAAATAAATAAATAAATACAAGCCCACAAAACTGAGTATGGTAAGAACAGGATACTCATTTATGATACATACACAATACATGTAATTTGACCTATTCTAATAAGATAAATAGAAAATGAGAAAATTATATCTTTAACATTCAAGTATAAGAATAGATGAGAGTGAAAGAGTTGGGAGGAATATCCCCTTCTCATTATATAATTTATTGAACTATTTGGATTTTATTTTTTGCACAAACATGTATTGTGCTTATGGAAAACGATATGACAGAAATAATAGGGATTTTATTTAAATTAAAATGTACGTGACTTTTGCTAAAAGAAGAAAATCTTCCTGGGCTATACCAACAATGTGCCAAAGTGCCAAAGTTGGGTGTTAAGAGTCGTTCTCTGTGAATTTTCCTATATTAACTAGATTCCATATTATAATCACCTTTTTACAATTACTGGATTCTTCCCCTGTATAAATAACTTCTATTAAAGAACCTATAATCATGCATTGTACCACAGGCCAAGTTATATTTTTAACTCCTAACTCAGACTGTGCTTAATGCTTGTGGCTTTCCATGGGTTTCAGGATAAGATGCAAATTCTTTAAGATGGATTGTATGTCCCTATATGATCTGACACTTGCTTACCTCTCTAATCCTACTACATTATACTCTTTATGAATTACATTTCAGATTTACAGGAGTCCTTTCCTGTTCTTCAAATACTAAGTCCTTTTTTATCACAACCGCTGTGTATTTGCCTGGAATGTCCTACTTCCAGCTTTGCAAATACTTGCTCTAGTTCACACCTAAATTAAAATGTTGCATTTTCAAACTACTCTGTCTAAAGTTACTTCATCTCTGATATCAATGTTCTATTTCATTCCCTTGTTTACTTTCTTTAATGAGTTTTGCATAATTTTTCTATTTAAAAATCAATTTACTTAATATGTGTTTCTTCCCTAGATGATAAGATCCATGAAAGTAGGAACCTAAGCCTCTTGTTTACAGGTATATCCTTAGATCTTATAATATTGCTTGCAACATGTTAGGTAATTGATACATGTTTGAATTAATATAAATATTTTACTACTTTTTATTGTTTAAATTGAGGAAATAATCTGATTGAGAATGAGAATATACTTGATCTTGGTAGTCATTTATTTAATCACACCTATATTAAAGAAATATTTGTTAAACATTAAACATTATTTAGTTTTTAAGAGCATAACAACAAAAAGACAGTCCCACACTGCACAGATTTTGTTAACAATTACAATACAACGTGATAAATATTCTCTTTTAGAAAGCCCAGAAGAACATTTTGGAGGGTCATCTAATAAGCATGCCTGAGAGTCTCCTTATCTTGGTTGATCACAGGGAACCCCATGCTTAATAATAGGACAAAGACCTTCATTTTTTTCCTCTTCAGCTGTTAATTATGTTTCTCAATTAAGAGTATTTACTTTCTTATATTTCAAGAGGAAATATATATGCTTAGCATAGGGTGACAATTGAGCCAAGGGAATAGATAAGCTCACTCAAGAGTGTTGATAATTTAAAAATGATTTTTAAATAGCAATTTTATTAGTTTTATTGACTAGGGACAGATTCCCCAAAGCAAAGCAGAGTCTGGGTAATTTCCAAACCCACGGTAGAGTAGAAAAGGAACATGCATAGTTAAATCTGCTATAATGGAAGTATGTAGCCTTTCTGAACTAGACTGAAGGAAAACAACACCTACTGAAAAGAAGTATTGTATTAAACACTAGTTAGCATGGAAACTGGCATATAGTAAGTTCTCAAAGAATTGTGTTTTTAATTAATTTTCAACTAATACCTTAAAACCATTTTAAATGTGATTTCAGATCTTATAATAAATATTCAACAATATTCCAGTGCCCATCAAATTAAAAGCAAAGTTTACATATAGACATTCAAAGTTCTTTACAATATGGACAGATATATATTTTCCAATTTCTTTTTTTTATTTTCCAATTTCTTATTTTTTAATATGATTTCAATTTTTTTATTACTTTTGCTTGTGCCAGGACCTTCCAAATGCCTTGCTATTTTTGCCTGAAAAAAATTCTACTCAATTTTTTTGCAGTGGTATTCCTGAACTCTAACTATAGGATATATCACCATCATCTAAATCTCTGTCCCTAGTATGTTATTTTACTTTTTGTTATGTTATTGTCTGTTAGATTTCTCACTGAAATAGACTAAACAAATTGAAAGCAGGAAATTATTTCTAAGATATTATTTATTTATCTGCAGCACCTAATAAAGTACCTGTTACAGAGATGACTCTCTTTTTCTATCCCCCCACCACATACACATACACACTGACACACACACAACATTTAAAGGTAATTTTTGTAGTTTAGTGTCTCTAAGTTATATTGCCCCATTAACTAACATTCATTCTATAGAATCATAGAAAGGAAAAGAGCATAGCTATAAAGAACTCAAAGATTCATCTGCTCCAGAGGTGTTCAGAACTATCAATTGTGGCATTTGAATATACACTTATCTGGTTCCAGCCACAGGGGTTCTAATTCAGTAGGTTGTGGTTAAGGTCCAACACCCACAACTCATTTAATTTCAAAAGGTGATGGTTATGCACACTTCTTGTTGGGAAATTCTGATCTCTTTGACCACTTCCTTCCCATCCTTCTTATAAACGCAAGTGACACCTCAAGAGGTAACTTTTCAGAAGTCATAGAAGAATTTGATGGCAGAGGTAAGAGTAGAAATCAACTGTCTTTTGACACTGCACTGGTCTTTCTTTCCCCTCTACTGATACTGGCTTCCAAGTAAAGGAGAAGAACAGCATTCTGATTTTCCTCTTTTCTTCTTATTTTGTTACCATCTATGTATTTTTCTACAAATACTATCTTTAAAAAAACCTGCATCATTGACTTATGGAGCTGTCAACATTATTAGGGAAGCACAATGACTCTGTGGCAAAATTTTTTCTGAAGATGATGTTCCTGATCAAACCTAAGGAGCACTGATGGTTTTTTTGTTTTGTTTTGTTTTTCACTGGAGTTATGGGATTATACTGGCATTTTCCTCAATCCTAACTGAGATGAAAAGATGGAACGAAATGAGATGACCTCATTGTTGCATAAATAGAACATATTATGTCTTCTTAAATAGGTACTCAACCCATGGGAAAAAGAAAACATCATATTAAAAGCCATAGTATAGCTAGAATTTGTCCAACCTTATTAGATGTTGCCACCTTTGATAAATTTTCCTCATTTGCTAAAATTATTGAATATATAAATTATTCCATAAACCCATTTTAGCAGAATCAGGGCAATATCTGTTTAATTAATAATGATTATAATACATTTTAGACATAGACTCTGCAGTGTTTTTTTAAAAAAAATATTTGTGAACTGTTTCTTTTATTTTGGAATGGCTAATTATAAGAAATAATTAAGTCTACTGATGTCTTTTTCAAATCTCTGAAAGTGAATAATGTCAGTGTAATTTTGGAAGAATCAGAGATCTACAAACCTGATCTAGGTACCTCTGGAGGTAACTTAAACACAGGGGTAGGGCACAGTTTATTATATGCAACCTCAACATTTTAATGGAAATCACACTTATATAAAGTTAACAATGCCTGGAAGGAGAAAAATCCAAAATAGAAAAGTTACAAGAAAATATTCATAAACCTTCATTTTTAAAGTTAAAATTCACCATGGAGTCTTTAAAATTTTTATCCCAAAATAGAAGGACTATTAATTTCATTATTACTAAGTTATTATTAAACATGGGGCAATCAATGATTTAAATCAAGCTGAGCTAATTGAGAGTGAATTATCATCATCCACTGTGAGAATATTGCTCATAAATTACCTCTGAAGTCCAAAGGATTATTATGCATTTATTCTTGTAAATTATGGCTCCATGGTAAACTGGATGAGATTTTAATATTTTAGCATTCATTAAGTTGTGAAGGCTTAGAGCCAGCATAGTGATCAGCAAGCCTTGTTTGTCCTCTAATGAGAATAATTCTGGTACAGTTAATTGCCATCATTATCATCAATTTATATAAATTCAGATTAACCTATAGAATTAATGTTAATATTTATATTTTATTTTGGAATTAAAGGATATAGGTTTAGTTTCTACTCTTAAACACTTAATATAAGAACTTTAACAGCCACCCAGGTGGCTCAGTTGGTTAAGCATCTGCCTTCAGCTCAGGTCATGATCCCAAGGATCCTGGGATCGAGTTCCACATTGGGCTTCCTGCTCAGTGAGGAGACTGCCTGCTTCTCCCTCTGCCTGCCTATGCCCCTGCTTGTGCTCTTTCTGTCTCTCTGTCCGTCAAATAAATAAATAAAATATTTTAATAAAAGAACTTTAGCATATGCATTGTGGATAAACATTTTATTTTACACGTAGCATGCAAAATATACAATTAAAAGCTAACTTACATAAGCTTATGGAAGCTTATCTGAACTCTTCCTAGGTCTGTGTCATTATGAGCTCATTCATATTTTCATGCCTGTAGCCAGTGATGGATTGTACTGAGTGATTGAAGCATCTGGGGAGAAGGCAAGCATCTCTGGAAGTACACAGACTTCATCAAGACGGAAATGAACTCTAAATAAAAATCAGGTTACTGCTGTCCAAAAACAAGAGAAAATGGATAACTGACATCCTAAAATACAAATACCTACCACAACAACGGAGCTAAAAAAATCCAGAAAAAAATAATAGAAGAGAAAGTCAATTTGGCTCCAAAACAATCCCCATTGAAGCATCTTGGAAAATGAACCAGACTAGCTTTGCGTATTAATAACCCACATATATGCATTCCATGATGTGAGTCGAGTTCTTCCCCATTATTTAATTTTTTTGGACAGATAAGAAATACGTAGATTTGGGGAAGGCTTTCAACTGCTTGTTTTCACTGGCCAGTTGGGTGGCCTTATAATGTCAGTATGTAAGCATCTATATATTAATATACTAGCTTACTAATTAATGTATTAAGGAACTTAATGATTCTTGATGATATTGCTGTGAGTAGATAGACTACTAAACTTACTAAAACCTCTAAGCCTGGGGACAAAAATAAAATGCCCTTAAAAGTTCACTTTTAATTTTTAACAAATACCAAGATTACTCTGAGAATTTTTGCATGGATTCACTGATTTTAGATTATAACAATAAATACACATTCTGCATAAATTTAAAAGACAGTAGCCAAATTAGACACCATAGGCTGTGATTGTCTTCTAACAAATACACCTAGCACTTTTTAGTTACAATCTAGACTAAACAAATAGGTATGGAAAAGACTTTCTTTAAGTAGATTATAGATATTCACTTCATTCTCATGAGGTGCCTGGAAATAAAAAGTGGAATAATAAATATTTTAGAAGGCAAATCAAACTAAAATATTTATAAACAATAAATATTTTGAGTATTTTTCTTTTTTTTCTCAAATGTATATACTTTCCACTCTTAACAATAAAACCAACCCAAGGCAGCCCAGGTGGCTCAGCGGTTTAGCGCCGCCTTCAGTCCAGGGTGTGATTCTGGAGACCTGGGGTTGAGTCCCACGTCACGCTCCTACGTGGAGCCTGCTTCTCCCTCTGCCTGTGTCTCTGCCTCTCTCTCTTGCTCTCGCTCTCCTCTCTGTGTATTTTCATAAATAAATAAAAAAATCTTAAAACCAGCCCAGTTGTTTCAAACGCTGAAAATAGTTGTCTGCTTCTGTTTGGCAGTAAAAAACGAACCATTCTTTGTGCATCCATTGAGAATAGCACAAAGTATAACTGTTTAAGTACCTGACAGCTTTCCTTCAAAAACTAATCAAGCAGGCCAGATATGGCAACGAGTTTTTAAAAAAAGAACACCTAGTCTATTTTTCCAAGTATACAGCTGCCTTCTATACTAGATTTTGTCTATTTTACATTTTGTCTCAAAATAATTATAAAATATGTGATATATACAATAGAAATTTCTACATAAGAAAGTTGCCTAAAATCTCAGGTCAGATGATATTTGGATTCCAAAATTTTTATATATGTTCTGATTCATAAACTACCCATCTCCTCTTTAATATGATCTAGAATACTCAGATTCTTGTGTCTTTTTTTTCTTACTAAAGCAAAGATAGAAGGAACAATTGTCTGTAATTTATTCTGAATAGTCAGTTGTTTACTTACTTAACAAGTTTACTCATTACCTACTATTTGGTAGATATTGCCAGACCAATGGAAAAAGATTGACATTGTTTTCTGTACTCAGAAAAAGCCTAGTCTAGGAGGGATAATTTATAATCAATTTTTTACAACTATTTGTTTAAAAATATATATTATAAAATATATATGCTCATATATAATATTATATATAATATACAGTATTATATATAGAGAAGTAAATATTAGGCTTTTGATTGTGGGATATCAATAATGAATAGGCTTTATCTAAATGAACAGAAATGGAGAGGGTGTTCCTCCCACACAGAGTAGCAACCATTAGACTGGAGAGACCTTACCACTTTCGAAGATCTGAATGATGCACAATATGTCAGAGGAACAAAAAGAATGAGAATATCCTGTGCTGCAAAGGTAGCAATGGCTGGAGAGGATAGAGTTTTTTGCTGATTGGGTTAAGGATTTGAACCATTATTCCAACAAGAGAAAGTAATTAAAAAGTTTTAGCCAAAGTGGCACCATGATACATTTGGATTTTACATGTAATCATTTTTAATACAGTACTATCAATTTCTTGGAAAGAGCCACACAGGAGTAGAGAAGAGAAATTTTAAGTAGACCGGATGAGAGATGGTGGCTTAGATTGTAGTATAGACAGTGGACCTGATGAGCATGTTGGATGTTTTGAATATAAATAGTATACAAAATGGATGGAATTTAGTGACCTTACCTAATTCTTACAAAGACTCAGTGTGACAATTATGAGAGCTTATGGAATTTGTTCCAATTCCTTCGGTATGGCTCAGGGTAAAAATTAAAATCCAAGTACTTCAAACTCAAGGGGGTATGTATATGTGTGCACACACACCAAATATGGTAGGAGGCTTTATAACATGAGAAATTTAAAATATATACTGGATTCAGTACCATGACAGTCATTAGTCTTTGGGAATATATTGTTTTGTTTTGCCTGTTGATGTGTACAAGTTAATATGTATGCACCAGAGTCAGACATTTTGGGTTTTTTTTTTTTTAATTTTTTTTAAATTTATTTGTGATAGTCACAGAGAGAGAGAGAGAGAGAGAGAGAGAGAGAGGCAGAGACATAGGCAGAGGGAGAAGCAGGCTCCATGCACCGGGATCCCGACGTGGGATTCGATCCCGGGTCTCCAGGATCGCGCCCTGGGCCAAAGGCAGGCGCCAAACCGCTGCGCCACCCAGGGATCCCGACATTTTGGGTTTTAATCCTAGCTTTGTCATCTAGCAACCATTTGACCTAAGAGATATATAAATTAACATCTTTGTGTCCTCACATGTAAAAAGGTATAATAATGGGATTATTATATTATGAGTGAGTTAGTAATAGTAATTTGCTGTCTGGTTCAGCATGTATTGTTGTGATAAAGATAATTATGGTGATGATGATGAAGGATGACAAGCTACATTTTATAGGTTTGATGAGTCAAAGGGAGAGGACTACATGAAAATAATAAGTATAGATAATTCTTTTGAGAAGCAAATTTAAAAAAAAAAAGATTTTATTTCTTTATTCATTCATTCATGACAGACACAGAGAGAGAGAGGCAGAGACAGACAGAGGAAGAAGCAGGCTCCATGCAGGGAACCTGATGTGGGACTCCGTCCCAGGTCCCCAGGATTAGGCCCTGGGCTGAAAGCAGCGCTAAACTGCTGGGCCACCGGCGCTGCCCTTGAGAAGCAAATTTTAAACTGGATACATAAGATAGAGCTCAGTGCCATAAAGAATTTTGACCTTCCTAAAAGAGAGATCTGATCATTATATGAGCTTCCTGTGGTTGATAACATTTTTCTACATATTGTCACACATTAATTCCAGGAGGTGGAAGCTTTTAAACTGAGTATGATTTTGGTTCTCCCCTCCTCCTACTGAGTTGGCAGTTGTCAGAAGTGAGTGTGCTCTTTTGCAGACTCTTCCTTTCAAACTTGTAATTGGATCCTACCTAACTCCTTGAAGATTGTGTCTAAAGCCTTATGTGACTGAGCATACAAACTACGCAGTTTGGCTAACTTGAGTTAGGCTCTAACTAAAGGAAATTTTGTGTTTTAGGAATGTGCTTTAATCATGTTCATAAAAGTACCTGATGACAGTTATTTAAAATGTAAAACACAAAACACTACAGGAGAAAAAAAAAAGAAACGTGAACCCCAAACTGACTACTGAGGCACAGCAGTTATAACACGTGGCAAATCTGATTGCAGAAATCTATCAATGTTTTTCACTTTACTGATAGAGCTGGAAAAATGAATGGGGAGAAATTGTTTTTACCTAGATCATTCTGTACATGTAGTCTACGGGTATAATAGATTAAGTTAATATTATCTTCAATTTAAAGGAAGAAAAGTAAACTAAAAGAATTGGTGAATTACGAATAATTTAAGAGTAAATCATCTTTTTTCTCTAGAAAGAATTCCTAAATTTTGGAAGAATTATGAGGACAATTAAGAATTGAAATATTTAATAAAGTTTTATCTATTTTGTATTGATAGACATTCTACTTTGAATGACAGAGATTCCAACATCCGGCCCTTATATCTTGATTATGTATGCTTACATTATTTTCTTTTTACAGATATCCTATTGTGCAACCACAATTTTCTAAATTGCTAAATTTAGTTCCATATTCAAGTGATTTTGCCTCTTAAGATTACTCATTTACAATTACTTTTCATTTCTGAATTCCTTATTTTCTTTCACTTCCTGGTTGGCTGACTTTTTCATTGATTTTTTCAGTAACATCAAATAAGGCAACATTCTATGGAAATATCTTTCTATTCATTTGATTCACAACCTGCCAGTATATTAACCTCTGATCATAATTTATTTCTCACAACTTTGGTGATAACATTTTTATCTACCCTTGCATATGATTGTGTTGAGTAAGAGACCAGTTATTTTCCCCTCTTATGTAGAAAGTTACTTGATAGACAAACAAGTATTAAAAAAAAAGAATTTACTCACTACAAAGAGAACAATATTAGGTAATTTTCAGGCTCTAAAAAAATGTAGTTGAATTCAATACTGCTAGTCCATCTGTAGCTACTGATTTTCAGAATTACAAATATCAGAATTGAAGTAAAACAGACTTACTGAAAGGAAATTAAATTTTATTTGCAATACAAATTAGAACTGACAGCTGCAGAGAGAACAAGGTTTTTCTATTTTTCCACTTATTCAGCTGTGTCAGCAATCAACTACAGAGTCAGACTGTTTTGAGTGTAAGGTGTATGTCGGTCACAGTGCTGTCAGCTAACTACAAAGCTGAGGAAGAACTTGCATGGGAAAGGAGCAACAGAAAATTCTAAAACATGAAATGCTTTTACTCCGTTTTCCTTTCAAATAGGCTTATAATTTCAGTTACTCTAAATAACCTCATTGTCATTACATCTCAGAAAAGAAATTTTAAAGGAATCATAATTATGGCCAATGCAACAAAAACCTGAAGGCGCTTTTTTTTTTTTTTTCCTGAAGGTGCTTCTTAACCTTCCTTAATAAAAAATAAAGATTTAGATGTTTTACCTTTAATTTATTAGTAAATAAATTAGTAAATAACCTATTTACTATTAGTAAATTAGCTCTATTAGTAAATAACCCTGCTAATTTAGGTTATTTTTTTAATAATAAATTTATTTTTTTATTGGTGTTCAATTTACCAACATACAGAATAACACCCAGTGCTCATCCCGTCAAGTGCCCCCCTCAGTACCCGTCACCCAGTCACCCCCACCCCCCCACCCCCTCCCCACCCCCGCCCTCCTCCCCTTCCACCACCCCTAGTTCGTTTCCCAGAGTTAGGAGTCTTTATAATTTAGGTTATTTAAATCTTTTCTCTAGTGCTCAGTATCTTATTTACAACACAATAGATTAAACGTTTTTTGAATTGCATTCTACTTACAGTTAAGTGTTTTGCTGACCTGATCTGACTGCTAAGGTAGTGTAAAGTGAGTATTAAGGAACTGAATGAATAGGGATTCAATAAGCCTCTCCACTTTTATCTCTTTTGTAGTTTGATTCCTTCTTATTATTTTATTTGAGGGGAAATAAGGTCTGATAATAAAAATGAAATGTGAAATTCCTTTCAGCTTTATAATTCAGTTATATTACATAAGATTTTTCCTTGCAGTATATGATAAAGTGTTGTCAAAAAAAAGAGAGAATAATAACTGTTTATTTTCAAATGATCAGTCATCTATAATAAATATTCTTTACATTCTCCATTTTTTTACTTTTATTAGTCTCAAATGCATTATTCTTTAATATATGATATTTTTAGTAGATATGACTTAATCAGACTTCTCCAAAAAGTGTAGTAGTCTCAGTGAGAAGGCCTCCAGGGTAAAGCATCACATCTTATGGTACATCTTTATGGTATTAAATGCATGAACATAGTTGGTGAAAGTATTGAGGTTAGTCACTAAATCAAGAAGTAAGATGGAGAAAGATCATGTATTCATGTCCACTGGGTACACATGATAATATGATGCAAATAATGAATCAACAATACACTCCTAAACTAAAACTTGAGCTGAGAATTATGTGGGTGAAAGACACAATGTTGAAAAATACTGTACTGACACCATTGCTTCACAATTATTACTTATTTTTATATTATTAATAGTAAAAACTAATCATTTCTTTTATGTGCTAAAGAATCAAAAGAATGGGAAATTGAACTGTATTAGTTCAAATTAAGAAGATTAGTATTAATTAGATTACCAAAACATAAGCAGGAGATATACCAGAAGTGTTTCAATAGCTAAAAAGTTTAATAATTCATTTTTAAGTTAAGATTACAAAAAAGCTCTTCTCAGGTTCTGAGTAATTGCAGCGAATGGTCCCAATGTTTTATCCTCCTGTAGCTATCATTTTTTACCATGTAACCTTATATTCTTTTACTACTAAGATCTGAGTGACCTGCTCCATCACTTGACACTGAGTTCAACCATGTGATTTGCTTTTTAGAATGGTACATTACCTTGTGCACTGAAGTTTGCTCTTTTGAACCTTTGCCATCAATGGAAGAGCATGCCCAGACTAATCTGCTGAAAGATGAAAGACAGATGGAGTAGATCCAAATTACCAAAGTTCTCCCAGCCAAGACCAACTTATACCAGCCAACATCTAGCTGTTGTGAGTGAACTTACAATGTAAGAGACTACAATATGTGAATGAGTAAATGTGAGCCAACACCAGAAACACTGACTAGCTGATCATAGCCTAAATTGCAAACCTTCAGACTAGTGGGATAAATAAATATTGAATATACTAAGCCACTGATTTTGGGGAGTAGATAATTGGTATAGAAGTCTAATGTTTAATTACAAATGTATGGATAGAGTGAGATTTATTTATTTTCTAAAATCTTGTCTCTATCTTAGGATGTGCTTATAATATTTGCTGTAGAACTTAGAACAAGATTATAGTTTAAAGCATGAAATTAGTATTCCCTTGAAATAAAAGACACTCAAAATAAATACTTAAGAGTATTTCTTGTACTTATATCTAATAAGTCAATTTAATTCTTAAGGCCATCTATTACATTACAATGAGAATGAAGTACAAAATTAAGAGTCTAGGAATCTAACAATCTTAGATTAATTTTTTAAATATTTTATTTATTTATTCATGAGAGACAGAGAGAGAGAAGCAGAGACACAGGCAGAGGGAGAAGCAAGCTCCATGAAGGGAGCCTGATGTAGAATTTGATCCCAGGTCTCCAGGATCAGGCCCTGGGCTGTAGGTGGCACTAAACTGCTGAGCTACCTGGGCTGCCCACAATCTTAGATTGTTATTGTCAATTGTCATACTAATTATTTATGTTGGTTAAATACATATGTATGCATATATTTATATTTATATTTATATTCTTGGACATCAACAAGATGGTGACTTAAGAAGAACCAGGTTCTCCCACAGAAATATCAAGTACAGATAATTTATACGATCTCTGGAAACTAATCAAAGACTTACAGAAATCAAGCAAATGTTCAATCAAGAAAAAGCGTCATTCAAATGGTAGGAAATTTCATAGCAATTTTATCTACACTTTGCCCAACCCCTTCTATCATGTGACATGGAATGGTTGAAATAACTTAAATACAAATTACCTCCTCTCAGGAAGGAAGGAGCAGAGTGGAACTTGTTTCAAATATCCAGATGTCTGTGAAATTCCCTGGAGACTGTTTTTGTTTATTTGTTTCACTGGACTAGAGCTCAGACTGCGAATAGAAGTATAGTTTGGATCTCAAGCTGGGAACTGCCCAAGGTATTGGTGGGCACTGAGATATTTGAAAACTTCAGGGGTCTGTAGAGCCATGAACACCAGGGGTGCTGGGGTCTTGCGGGTGGGCAAGAATTTATGGGAATAAAAATACAACAGAGCACCTAAATCCACGAGAAGAAGCTAAGGTGATACTCTTTAAGAACTTAAGACGTTTAAAATCAGCTGAGGGAATTTAAGTTAAATAAATGAATAAATATATAAAGCACATAGTCAGGCCCAAACAAGACCCATGCCCAAAGACCTGAGAAGGCTGATCTAGCTTCAAAAGTTTGTTTGCTACTCCAAAAGAGAGGAGTAGCTATACTCGTAATGGAAAATAGACTATAAACCAAAAACTGATACAAGCCACAAAGAAGGACACTATATAAAGTGAAAAGAACCAATTTACCAAGTAAAGATACAAATTATAAACATATATGCACCAAGAAACACCAAAACTCCAAAACATACAAAGCAAATAATGATATATAAATGATAATAAATTGAAGTAAAATAGATAATTCTACGGTACTCCAGTTTCAATAATGGATAGAACACCCAAAAAGAAGATTAATAATGAAATAAAGGACTTGAACAACAGTACAGACCAGTTGACATATATAGAACACACTAGTCAATAACGACAGAATATGAATTTTTCTTAAGTACATATGGAGCATCTCCAGAATAGACCATATATTAGGCAATAAAAACCAGTATTAATAAATTTCAAAAGATTTAAATCATACAAAATCTCTTTTTAAGATTTCAATGGAATGTGAGTAGAAATCGATGGCAAAAGGAAAGCTGGAAAATTCACAAATACTTGCAGATTAAACAGTCGTTTCTGAATAATTAATGTATAAAGAAGGAAGCAGGCTTCATGCAGGGAGCCATGATGTGGGACTCGATCCTGGGACTCCAGGATCATGCCCTGAGCTGAAGCAGACACTTAACTGCTGAGCCATCCAGGCATCCCACAACAGTAGATTTAAAGTATTATGTGTCATGACCAACTGGAATTTACTCCTGAAATGCAAAGATGATTCAACCAAACACTGCTGAAAGAAATTAAAGAAGGTACTAATAAATGGAAAGACTTCTGATATACAGTGATTGGAAGACATAATATTGTTAAGATGTCAGACTACCCAAAATGACGTACAGATTTAATTGCATCTTTATCAAAATCTCTATGAACTACTTTACAGAAAAAAAGAATTCTAAAATTCATATGGCATCTTGAGTGACCCAAATAGCCAAAACAATCTCATAAATGAATAACAAAGATGGAGTAATCATGCTTCCTGGTTTCTAAACTTACTTCGAAACTATGATAATCAAAAGAGTATGGTATTTAAGAAACAGACTCTAACTACAGAGAGGCAAACTGATGGTTACCAAAGGGTGGGGAATGGGTTAGATAGGTGATAGGGATTCAAGACTGCATTTGTTGTGCAGAACACCAAATATTGTATGGAAGGGTTGAATCACTATATTGTACACCAGAAACTAATATTACACTATATATTAGCTAACTGGAATTTAAATAAAAACCTGAAAAATGAAAGTATGTTATTGATATAAAGACAGACATTTAAACCAATGAATTAGAATTGAGAACTCAGAAATAAAACTTTGCATATATAGTTAAATGATTTCCAACAAAAGTGTCAAAATCATGGAGAAAGGACAATCTTCTCCATAGCCAGTTTTAGGAAAACTAGATATTTACCTGTAAAAATATCAAGTTGGGCACATGTTTTACCTCATATGCAAAAATTAACTCAAAATGGATTTAAGATCTAAATTTAGGAGCTAAGACTATAAAAATATTAAAGCATAGTGGTAAAGCTTCATAATGTTAGATTTGGCAATGATTTCTGGGATATAAGATAAAAAGTATAGGCAACAAAAGAAGACATAAATTACCTAGATTTCATCAACACGAAAAAATTTTGTACCCCAAAGGACACTTTAATAAAATGAAAACGTAACCCATAGGATGAGAGAAAAAATTTGCAAATCATGTAGTTGATGAGGGACTGATATCCACATTATCTTAAGGACTCCTACAATTCAAAATAAAATAAAACAAAAACCTAAATAATAAACTCTATTCCAAAAAGAGCAAAGGGTTTGAATATGCATTTCTTCCTAGAAGATAAAGGAATAGCCAATAAACTCATGAAAGAATGTTCAACATCCTTAATTATTGGGGAACTATAAATCAAAACCACACCCACTTCACACCCATTAGGATAGCTATTAACAGAAATAACAACAAAAACAGAAAATAACAACTGTTCCCAGGGATCTGGAAAAATTAAAACTCTTGTGCACTTCTGATGGGAATCTAAAATAGTATAGCTACTGTGGAAAACATTGTGACAATTCCTCAAAATAATTAATATAAAATTACCATATGATCTAGCAGTTCCACCTCTGGGTGTATACCCATGGTTAAAAGCAGAGGCTCAAACAAATATCGGTATACATGTTCATATTAGCATTATTTACAATATCCAATGATGGAAGTAACCCAAATGTGCATTGACAGATCAATAAAGTGTTATACACATACAGTGAGATGCTACTCAAACTTCAAAAAGTAAATTCTGATGGTATGAACCAGAGATGACATATTATGAACCAGATATGACTTTGAGCTAACTGAAGCAAGCCAAATACAAAAGGACTGTGTGATTCCACTTATATGATGTACCTAGAGTAGTCAAATTCATAGAGACCAGAAATAGAATGGTGGTTGCTGGGAAATGGGCATGGGCAGTTATTGTTTAATGGCTACATAATTTCAGCTTGATTAGATGGAGAAAGTTCTGGGAATGGATGGTGGTAAAGGTTGTATAACAAAGTGAATGTATTTAATGCCTCTGATCTATCTATACATGCAAAATTGGTTAAAATGGTAAATAAATATATTTATAGATTTTTTTTCTACTGTGTCATAGTTATTCCATTTAGGAAATCTGGGTAATAAAGCTGATTCCTAATCACAAATTTACTAAAAAGATCATATGATATGAATAAGTACACATGACATAAAATATATTAGATTATAGAAATGAAAATAATTTTCACATTAGTTCATATTAGTCTCTGAATACATTGTCTATTATTTTTATTCTATAAAAGCTACCCATGTGAACAAAGAAAATAAAGCTGGTAAAATGATGTATTTAGAAAATTTTGACATCTCATTTAAAGCTCAGAAAATTGTTTATATATTCAAAGTGCTATATATTCGAAATGCTAAATCTATCCAGAATTTGATTATATGGGAAGTTGTGTCAAATTCTTTCTCTGAATATTTTCAAAATTTTATTTCTCATCTAATATTACAAATTCTCTTCTTTTCTTTTTTTTCACATCACATAACATATGACCAAAGGGGGAAAAAAAGAGAGAGAGGTAAACCAAGAAACAAACTCTTAACTATAAAGAATAAATTGATAGTTAAAAGGGAGGAATGGGGGATGGGTTAAATAGGTGGTGAGGATTAAGCACCAGTGCTGTATGGAAGGGCTGAATCACTGTATTTTACACCTGAAACTAATATTACATTTTATACAAAATATATCTATCAATTAGAGAAATATTATAGAACAGGGAAGAATGAAAATGCTTGAAATTTTGAGATTATAGATTCTGCTTCATTTTCTGTTTGAGGCCTTTAGAATAAAAAATTCCAATTATGTTATTTTCCTCATTACTTTTAATCTGTCCTACTGTAGCTGTTTTACTAACTACTCTCTAAACCCGATTAGTGTAGACATAGACACACACAAACAAATGCCAATTTAAGAAACATTAAAAAAAAAAAAGAATCATTCAAACTAGAGCTAAATCTTAGTTTTATATTTCTTTGTTTGCATATATGTATGTATATATGCTTCCATAAATATTAAGTGTGGGTAGATTTAGCAAACTAGGATTGAAGATAAAGGATAAAATGAAATGTTTCCCTTAAACATTCAAAGAATTCTCTTTTTTAAAGAATAATACTTAAAACAGTATAAAAGAAATCTACTCTCACCCAAAGATGGAGAGAAATTAAGAGGAATAAAAATGAACCTCCAATTCGCTGCCTAAAAGTGTGTCCTCCTAATGCCCTAATAGAAGTATCTAGTCACCAGTGGCCATAAGAATTTAAATAAATTGTTAGGTTTGTGCAAGAACTAGTCCAGTTTAATGAAAAGACAAAAAAATAACATGCATTTAAGTCAGTGAGATACAGTGCCTACTTTTTATACTTGGTTCACACCTAGAGCAGTTTATGAGTTGTTTTGAACTTTATAGCTATGCACACCCAATATGTCCTGGTAAATCTGTGTTTACCTTGAGGGTAAAAAGCACATAAAGTTAAAATACTTCTCCTTTCTTCGTGTTTTAGAAAATGAACAGACATGGAATTTTGAGACTGTGATGATTCCTTTAATAATGTTGCAGGTAGCTATCTACATGGTGGGTTTGTCTCAAACTTTAACAATTTTTTTTCTTAGAATGATTTTTTTCATGAGGTTTCCTAGTGTGTCATACATTTTAACTAGAGACTAGTTTTGTGAGATATATATACAGGAATCTGTTTCTATTAAAAGCAAATATTTTCTTCCCAAACAATGGAGAGAACTGCTAAAAGGAAATGATCTATCAGATCACGAAAAGACGTGGAGGACTTATATTACTATGAAATAAGCCAATCTTAAAATTTTACATAATGAATCATTCCAATTATACAACATTCTGGAAAAAGTAAAACTTCAGAGACAACAAAAAGGTCAGTGGTTGTCAGAAGTTGGGGAGTTGGGGAGGGATAAACAGGCAGAGCATAGAATTTTTAGGTCAGTGAAAATACATGCATAATACTGTGGTGATGGATACATCATTATATATTTGTCCAAACTCATAGAATGTACACCACCAAGAGTGAACCCTCCTGTAAACTATGTACTTCAGATAATATGAGGGTCAATGTAGGTTCATCATTGTAACAAATGTACACTCTGGTGGGGGGGGGCGCAACGGGGGAAGATAACGGGAGAAGCTATGCATGTGTGGGGGTAGGTATGTGGGAATTCTCTGCCCTTTCTCTCAATTTTGCTATGAACCTAAAACTGCTCTGAAAATAGTGTTCCTTTAAAGAATTACAATAAAAAAATGTTTAAAAAGCAGCAACCAAAACAAAGCAAAAAAAGAAAAAAAAACACCTACAGGGCTAGGGAAGTTGTGCATGTAGAATTTCTGGAGATTCTCAGATAGATATGTCTAAATAAATATATATTGTTTCATATAACTGTAAAAGATTATTCAATATGCTTTATTGAATAATCAGAAAGCATGTAAGAGAAATTAGAACAGAATTTGAACTCAAATATGGATTAATTAAGGTAGAGAAAGGGGAAAATGAGAGACATGGAAGACCAGCTTTGTGTCTGTGATTCCCTTTCAGCTTTATTGATTCTACTCAGTTTTTGAAGTGACCAGGCTTGTTGAAAAGCCTCCTTGATGATATGAGCTCAAATGGTCTAAAATTAAGAGAGGATGGAACATGAGTGGGTGGGTGAAGGATTCACCAAAGGGAAGACAAGAAGAGCTCCCAGAGCAATTTCTTTATGTTTATTGGACTGGGACAAACTGTCTCCCAAGCAGTGTTTTTGTGGAAACATTGTTCAGGCAGTGGTTTTAAAAAATGAAAACCTTTCCCTTATAACTGAAAGTCTTTGGCCACTATTCAAAGGTACATCTTTTTTTTTTTTTTTTAACTGAGCTTTAAACTGTTAAGTCATATCATAGAAATTTATGATGTCCCCTTCTAGTGTTTCTCAGAAAAGGTCAAAACAAAAGATTTTAGCTCTTCCTATGAATTTACTAATACATCAATAATTACAATTCAAAGTCATTTTAAACTTTGAAATAAAGCAGCTCTAAATATTTCTTAAAAAATAAAAATGGAGAGACCTATCAAATGAAACCATGTTTTTTTTTTTTAATAAATGTTACATTTCTTTTCGTTAAGGAAACATTTTGAGAACACTCAAGAATCAAAAAGAATGGATACAGAATACTTTGCTTCTATCTCCATATTTGTGTATGAGTGTATTTGGGTGTGTGTAACGTTCTTTTGTTTAGAATTTAAACCATAAATCTGTCATTAATGCTTATATTCATGGGTGACTATGTAATTTTTTTAAACATTGTCAGGGATAGTAAGAACAATAGTCACATTCTTATCTATCATGATTAAACTATATTTTCCTTAAAATACTGCCATAGATATCTATTGAGGAAAAGAAGCTTCCAGAAATATATACTGAGTCGAAATCTCCCTATAACTAGTTGGTTACCTTTCTGCTATGCCAAATAGTTCTCTGGAATACCAAAAGA
The DNA here is from genome assembly GCF_053574225.1 of Canis aureus. Classification (NCBI taxonomy): domain Eukaryota; kingdom Metazoa; phylum Chordata; class Mammalia; order Carnivora; family Canidae; genus Canis; species Canis aureus. The sequence goes on from NC_135621.1 coordinate 56,318,868, forward strand.
TCAGGAGCACCTGAAGTATTTAACTTAGTCTCAACTAGCAGTCAAACACCGGGAGAAACTGATTCCTTGTGCACACACACACAAAATTCCACATACAAAATAATTTTATAGGTTAGATAAAAAAAATTAAAGTATTTGTTTACAATCTAACTCATTCCCTAAAATATTTCCCTAAATGTTAACAATCTAGCTCATTCCCTAAATATTCCCTAAATATTATGTAAAATATGTATTCTATACCCTAATAACGTATTCACATATCATTGAATAAGGTGTGGTAAAGAAAAGCTTATTACAAGCAAGATTTGATGAAGCCATGATTTAAATGAATATACAGAATACATGGACTAAGGTTTAAATAAATATTGTTAGGATATAGAGTATAGGTCTGGAAGAAAGCCTATGTTGTTGAATTACTGACCGCAAGAAGAGGCAGGTTCCTATACAAATACTCAGGTTTGGGCTTTATCCTCAAAGCAGCATGAGTACATTTATAAAATTAGCATAATAGAGTTAAAATCAGGTGTAAGTTTAAAAATTTCTCTGCACATGATTTGAGTAAAGATTCAAACTAAACTTTGAAAGGAAGTAATTGAGGTCAAAGAACATATGGGAGGTCCTACTACTTTTAGCAGAAAAGCAATGTGAACTTGTTATTGATTGGATGGGAGGGGAGAATGAGATACTGGAGCTAGATCACTGCTTTTTGGATTTAAAGATATTACATATATATTTGTATAAAGAAAGAATGCAACTAGCTGGTTAAAACTTAATGGGAAACAGATTTGAGCATGTGTTTCTGTTAGTAAGATCTAAATAGAATTTTTTTCTCTTTGTGCCCTTATATAAATCACCAGCTGTTAAGTCCCTTATACTTGGAAATTATGAACCTTGAAAATATCTATCCTCTGCCACCCTCCACCCCCAATTGCACTCTTCACTCCTGCTTACACTCAGGGTCTAGGTAAACACTGTTTGTAGAGAGCCACACCTCTCTCAGAAGATGGCCCTTGCCTTGAAATCATTAGCATGCAACATTACTAGGTTCCTTAAAGCCGTGCATTCATTCAACAATAGTATGTTGAGTATTACTATGTCCCAGGCACAGTTCTAGGAATTGGAGTAAAATATTTAATGAAATGGACAAAATCCTTCCCTAACTGTGGTTATATATTCTACAGGAAGGAGATAAAATAGCATAAAGAAGCAAAATGCATAAAGAGTTCAGATCATGTTTAATATTAAGGAGAGCAATAATAATACAGTGAAAACAGATAAGAATTTTGGGTTTGTTGTTGTTTGACTACATAAGATGATTAGGGAATATCTTACTAAGAAGGTTGGACATGTAAATAAGACATGAATGAGATGAAATAACAGCCATGTTGCTGCATCTGCAAGAAAGAGATCTGTGGGCATAGTAGTAACAATGCCCACTCTCCTCAAGGTCTTCCAGTTGCTTCCCACAGTGCAGTTCCAAAGTCATTCCTCACATTTTTAGGGTTTGTTAAAAGAGCATCCTACTACTTGATACCAAAATTTATATTATATGTATTGTCACAGGATAAATCTTTCCAAATATTAGTGTCATAAAATAATATATATGAATTATTTTTCAGTTTGTGTGGATTAATGATTAATAAGAAACTCCTCTAGGACAGTTATGTTGCAGGTTTTCTCTGAGATTATAGACAAGATATCAGATGGGGCCATAGCCGTCTCAAGGCTTGACCAGCACAGGAGGACCTGATTGCAAAATGGCAAGTATACATGGCTACTAGCTGGTGACTGGTGGGAGATCTCAGTTTCTCTTCAAGTGGGCCTTTCCACAGCCCTTCTTAAGTATCCTTCGAATATGGCAACTACTTTTCTCCACAATGAGCAAACGAAGGGAAAAACAAGCAGAAGTTATTCATTTTTTACCTACTCTTCGAGGTTTCATAGCATCACATATAACATGTTTACTTTATTTGTTCAAATCAAGTAACTAAGTCTAAGCCACGTTCAAAGTGAGGAGTATCATAAATTCCTACTCTATTTTAATACCATTGCAATGAGAGAATAACAGGTACAAAGTTTCAGGAGCAGGCAAATTAAGGCAAAGTCCTGTGACTGGAAAATTAAAAGTAACAATAATGAGGCTGGGTAGCTAATTAGATTATTTGTCAGAGAAGATGATAAATCTCTCTTTGAAAATAATACTCAACTCAATTTACGAACCTTAGCAGTAGTGAGAAATCAAATGAATAGTTCTCTGAATGCTCTGCTACCGTGCATTAGTAAACCGCATCGTGGTTTAAGATATTTCTTTAAATATTGTATTTATTTTTCATGAGAGACAAAGACGAGGGGTGAGGGGAAGAGACACAGGCAGGGGGAGAAGCAGGCTCCATATAGGGAGCCTGATGCGGGACTCAATCCTGGGTCTCCAGGATCATGCCCCGGGTGGAAGGCAGCGCTAAACCGCTGAGCCGCCGGGGTTGCCCTAAGATATTTTTATTTTAATTTTATGCACTTATTATCCTCATGGCTGTAGCTTTGTATCTGTCCCCTAGTGCCTGTGTCAGAGATTGTATGCCTTAAACACTACACAGTCACATTAACATTAGTGCAGTTTCAAAGAGCTTGCATGAAGCTTTGGCTGCAGTAGAAATTGTTTTGTCATAGTATTAGTATATCTACACATAATACTGAGATCTGGGGTAAAAATGTATAAAGTCAAAGATGAAGCATATAAGAAAAGAGGCTTTTAATTAATAAGTGTTTTGATTACTTTCTAAAAAGCAAACCATATTCCAATGATTGGAAAAAGGAAGTTAGTAAAGTTTTGATTGACCAGAAGTGGACAAGTGCCACTGTGCAGTGGTCAATAATTCCCCCATGCTTTTAGTTACATATATATCTCAAGGAGCAGAAATAATCTTTAACTCAATGGCACAGGTTAAACTGTAATCCCATGACCTTCTCCAATTTAAAAAAAAATGTGTAATATTTTCAGCTACTTAGAAATCTGTTGTTACAAATTTTTTTTTTTTAAGATTGTATTTATTTTTTTGAAAGAGAGGGAGAGAGAGAATACATGTGACGTGAGTGGTAGAGGGAGAAGTAGACTCCCTGCTGAACAGGGTGTGCAACACAGGGCTTGATCTTGGAATCTGGGATCATGACCTGAGCAGACACTTAACAGACTGAGCCACCCAGGCATCCCTATTTTTGCAAATTCTACTCTTTAGCACTTGTTCTTAATTTATCAAACCATGTGTACACCTCACATTCTTGTTTCACATTAATACTCTTTTTCTTAGAAGTTTATTTATTTATTTTTAATTTATGATAGGCACACAGTGAGAGAGAGAGAGAGAGAGGCAGAGACACAGGCAGAGGGAGAAGCAGGCTCCATGCACCGGGAGCCTGACGTGGGATTCGATCCCGGGTCTCCAGGATCGCGCCCTGGGCCAAAGGCAGGCGCCAAACCGCTGCGCCACCCAGGGATCCCTTCTTAGAAGTTTATAGTTTGGGCAGCCCGGGTGGCTCAGCGGTTTAGCGCTGCCTTCAGCCCAGGGCGTGATCTTGGAGACCTGGGATCGAGTCCTGCATTGGGCTCCCTGCATGGAGCCTGCTTCTCCCTCTGCCTGTGTCTCTGCCTCTCTCTCTCTCTCTCTCTCTGTTTCTCATGAATAATTAAATAAAATATTTAAAATTAAAATTAAATATATTCTCTAGTTTAAAAAGATGTTAATTAGCTTGACTATACTAATCCGTTCACTATGTATATCAAATTATGTTCTACATCTTATATATAATTTTCATTTCAAACATTTATATATAATCATATATATAATTGTATATAATATATATGATTATATACGATATAATATAATTATATATAATATACAGTATAATATATTATTAAAATATTATATAATTATATTAAACATAATATATAATATTATAATATATATATAATAATAATCTTACTGTCCTTACACCTTCTTTTGTGACCAATTTCCATAAAGGGTAGACTAATTTTATTAAATAGTGAATTTTGACTCCTGTTGAATTCAAGTTTGTTTTTGTTTTTGTTTTTGTTTTTGTTTTACTGTGACTTTGGTTAAAAATTAGAAATACCTTTGGAGTGCCTGGGTAACTCTGTCAGTTGTGTTTTACTCTTAATTTCAGCTCAGGCCATGATCTCAGGGTTGTGAGATCAAGCCCTGCATTGAGCTCTGCAATGGGCATGGAGCCTACTTAAGATTCTCTCTCTTTTTCTTTCTGCCCCTCCCACCTTGCTTCTGCTCTAAATAAATGAATAAAAAAAAAAAAAAAAAAAAGGTAGAAACACTTTTTGATGCTTGAATAGTTTGGTCGGTTAAGTGTCCAATTCTTGATCTTGGCTCAGGACTTGATCTCATGTTTGTGAGTTTGAGCCCCGGAAAAAGAAAAGCAAAAAGCAATATTTTTTGTTGTTGTCTTATGTTTTAACATTCATAATAAGGAAGAGAACCCATAGAATTAAAATTAAAATTTGAAATATATTGTGGTGGTACATGATTTTGCACATCTGTCAACACTCAGAAATGTACACTAAAAACAGTCAAGTTGTAACACATTTACATTTTAAATCAATTAAAAACAACCAAACAGATAAGAAACATAGTCTAGAATAATTTGGTATGTATTAAGACAAATGGCCAATTTCATGTTCAGAATATGTTTCACCATATATATGGATGTGTGTTTGTGAGTTTTGTGGGTCAATCGTTATATTTCAAAATAACAATTAGCCTCCAAATAACTTACTATATGAAAAATTTTGTGGAGGCCAGTCTGTACCCATATACTCTGTTTCTACCAGGCTCCAGTGGACTAGTTGCTTGCTTACTTGTTCAAGTTATGTCAACTATGCCCTCTGGATTATATTCCTCCTCATTTTACAAAAAACAACCCATAAATGAACAATTGGTCTTTTAAGCTTTCGCTACAAGCTCCTTGACAGAAAGGACCCCATATTTAAACTCTGTTTTCCTAGGATCTGACACTATGCCTGTGAGTAGATGCTTAATATATGTTTGATAAATCAATTAATGCACAAATGAAAGGATATAAAGTTTTAAAGAATGTTAAAAATCTCATAATTTTCTCTTTGTTCCATTAACTTCAATTTCCACTTACAAACTTCATTATGATAAGTCAACAATCTTAATTTATGGTTAGGATAGCATAGTGATTGCACGGAAGTAATTTTAGAATCATACAAGATCAAGTTTGTATTCTAGATGTGCCAGAGAATCTCTTGAACACAAGCTATTTAAAGTCTATAAACATGGGTTTTCTCACCTGTAAAATGGAAATAATAATTGTCATAAAAGTAAAAGTATTCATTAATATGAAGCCTCTGAGCACACTGCCCAGCACTTAGTAAATGCTTGATTCTAGGTATAAGTTATTATTTCTACTATTAAATCTACCAGAACACATATGTCCATATGATTAAAGGTTAGAAAATAGCATGTAGCGTATTGGATTTTCACTGCACATTTTTTTCTGTGGTGGCTTACATTTTCATTCAAAGTTTTAACACACAAGTTAATATTCACAGAAAGAAGAGTTATCAGCAATCTGGTGTTTGACATATAGAGATTTTAACTGTGGTGAATATCTGCCATTTATTTCAATCATGCATATTTAAAATTAAATACATTTTGAATTAGATTTTCAAGCCTCAAGCCAGCATTAGTTGCTAATCATTTCATTCATTTATTTCGATATAATCAATTCCTGAAAACTGTAATTGAAATCCAAAGACTAGAGAGATCCCTTTCTATTAAAAAAAGGTGGACCATGTTTCTTTTTTATCTCAAATGCCTTGAGTGAAAAATGCATAGAAAGAAGTCTGCCTTAGGATGAAGCAGATGAGGAATGCAAGAGCAAGAGCATCTGGATAAAAGGTTCAGAGCTTTTGACACTTCACTTGAATATGTAAATTAGACCTTTAGCTTTATACTAAGCATTTAATATTCTCATACAACACGCGTCATGCTGAGAAAAAGGAAATTCAGAAATTGGAGCCTCAGTTTTTAATCTTAAGTGCATATTGGACTCATTTAGGGAAATTTCAAATCTACTGATTTTTAGTTCTTATGTCCAGAGATTTTGATTTAATTCACATGAGGTATGGCCTGAGCATTAGGATATTTATAAGTTCCCTGAATTATTTTTATTTATACTAAAGTTTGAAAATCACTGACTGAAAAGGAAAGGGAGTGAGGTAAATAAAGTTCAAGTAAACATTGCAGAACTTCTTCCCCAATACCTAATTAGAAATAAGAAAAAAAATACTTGCAAAAATATGATTTCCAAGTCAATGGCTAACTGTAGTTTACATATTATCTCCCCTGAGTCAATTTCAAAACATATATAACTTAACAATAAACAAAACCATGACAAGTTTTTCAAACAGCTTATTTACTTCAAATTTTTCTTTACCAAACTAATGCATTTCCAAAATATATTAGCTTTTAATGTTACTAAGATTTGAGCAAATTAAAGAGCACTATTTCTCTGCCATGACTAGTGGACACCAGAGAGAAATTTGTATTTCAATCTTAACCTAATCTATTTAACAAAATGGTATAACCAATCTAACTTTATTTACCAAAAAAATTCTAATATTCTTGACAACATGCTAAACAATATGGTGTAAAGTGGATCTATTAATCTTTCCTTCCTAATGTGATGGAAAAATATTTGTTTAATATGTGATGTTCATTTCATAGTTAAAAATTCTGAATATATGGGAAACTATTGCAATTCTTACTCTCCACACACCCAATTCCTGTGTTCAAGTCTGTTAAAAAGCAACAAGGTGATGTATAGTACGCCCTCAAAGCTTTCAGAGTGAATAATACCCACCTTTTCTGGTGTTCAACATACTGCCTAGTGATAATGATAATGATGAATTCCCAAGCAGACTCTCTCAGGTATTAGGAAAATGGTTTCCTTTAACTCATATTAGATACTCAAGTTTTACATCAGTCGACTGTCTTTGAAAAATACTCCTTAAGAGCCAAAAATATTACTTCACTTAAACAACTGTAGGTATTTTGTAAACAACACACTATGTCCAGGAATTACAAATATAAAGTGAAATAAATAAATGTGTTCTTTGAAGGTCTGGGCTTTATGTCAGGTAGGGAAATACTAACATGAATTAAACTAGAGCTGTATCTTAATTTTACATGCACCTGATTTTTATCACCCCAGGAAATTATTTTAAAAATTTGCATCTGCATTACCAACAGAAATACTCCAGAGTGAGACCTTGCCTGCAACAGAGAGTCTTTGGGAAGTTCAGAGTAAAGATGTGATAAATAAAGTAAGTTCTTTGTAGTACAAGGCCAAAAAAAAAAAAAAAAAAAAAGTGAAAAACAGCAAAATAATTGCAGCGTGATCAATGTATCTAACAACCAGTAGCTCAAATTGTTATTTTCCTCAGTAATGTGTGAGCCACACAAAGATTCTATATGGCTGCCAATTTTATGATCTATTTATGAACTTTCTTTTCCATTCCCACTGAAGTGACTTTGGTTAAGATTCTTAACACTTTCACACCCAAAATACTACCATAAAGATCAAATTATTCTTTGTACCTTTCTATTCATATTCATTTTATATGCTATTGGCAGATTTTAAATCATATTATGTTGTTCATTTCATTTACTTAAAAATGCTTATATTGACTATTTACTAAGTTTCAGGCACTACGTCAAACACACAGGATACAACAGTGGAAAAAAACAACAACCACAATTTTGCTGCCTTTAAAGTATTGACAGTTCCAACATGAAGACCTGATTTAAAAAAATAAACGCTCATAATTTAAAAATTTAACTTATGAACTCTGCTACTTACTGTTAATGAGAACTATTCATCTTTGTATTGCCCAGTTACTTTCCCATTAGGAAATATGAATAATAATACTTTTCCAATAGGGTTAATTAGAGAATTCAAAGATAATCAATGGAAATTGCTTGGTACATAGAAGTGTTCGAAATATAGCAGTTGTTTTCTATGTAAATCTTCAGTTACAATCAGAGGTTGTGGGGGCAACTGGGTGGCTCAGCGGTTGAGCATCTCCCTTTGGCTCAGGGTGTGATCCTGGGGTCCTGGAATCGAATCCCACAAGGGGCTCCCCACAGGGTGCCTGCTTCTCTCTCTGCCTGGGTGTCTACCTCTCTCTCTCTCTCTCTCTGTGTGTATCTTATGAATAAATAAATAAAATCTTAAACAAACAAACAATCAGAGGTTGTGGTTTTATTTTTTACTTACAAAACCCATTCTATTACCTTCTCAATAGAACTGATATATGAATTTATTGTCGGCAAATCTGTATAGGACTTAAATAATTGTTTTGTTTTTAGTATTTTTCCTTAAGCATATAAGAAAACAAATCACTTTTTAAAACTCAGGCTATTTCAATCATAACCAAAGAAAAAGTCAAAGTATAAAAGAGTGAAGATTTAAAAAAAAAAAAAGATCATGTATGTTTTTTCAAGGCCCTACACAAGCTTGAGAAAGGATATCATTTCATATTGATCCAAACATATCTTTAGAAAGAGATACAAGGTAAAATCTGCAGGATAAGCTCCAACAATGACAGCCTCAGGAAGCAACTGCCAGATGTTTCACTGTAGCAGAATCTGAACTTACTCATTAAATGCTAGTTCATTTCCATGGGCTCCAAAATAGCTAATAAAGCTTATAGATTGACTTATTAAATTAGTTCCCAAATATGCCAAACCTGGTCCCGGAATACATACAACACATTATAAAGGATGAAATCCAAAGTAAGATAGATATCGGAGGTAGACTTTTCCTTTGCCGAGAGCTTGCAATAGAGTGAGAAATTTCTACTGATAAAGAATCAGGTCTCTATTGTGAAAGATGACAGGAAGCCTCAAAATAATTATTGAATGAAGAAGACTTTATGGAGGATAAGTTAGATATCGGGAATATGTTAGCCTTATATGTGTTTTCCTTTGTGTTCATGAATTAAACTATTAAAGGAATAATGGTCTGGATGAATAGTGAATAGAGATTAGGTTACCCATACAGACTATTCATGGACATATTTGAAGTAAATAGTGTAAGTCAGATTATAAATGTTCAAAACAGGGGAAAAGGTGGCAAGTTTTGGGGCCAGTAGATGGCCACAGTGATAATCAGACTAATAGAAAAGGTTTGATTATGACCACATTCCAGACGGTAGATTTGGCTACATTTTATAAAACTGAGAATACTTAGTGTTGGCAAGGATATGGAGTAACTAAAATTCTTATATTTTGATTTTGAGAATGTAAATAGGTCCAATCACTTTGGAAACTCAATATCTTCTATATGAATGTAAATAAGTATGATCCAGTAATTCACTCCTATATATATATCTAATAGAAATGCTTGCCAATATGCCTCAAACACTCACAATGTATTACTCATGCATCCTCTTGATAAATGCCATTCTTTAAAAAGATTTTATTTATTTTTTCAGAAGAGACACAGAGAGAGAGAGAGAGAGAGGCAGAGACATAGACAAAAGCAGGTTCCCTGTGGGGAGCCCAATGTGGGATTTGATTCTAGGACCTGGGGATCACACCCTGAGCCCAAAGCAAATGTTCAACCACTGAGCCATTCAGGCATCCCAATAAATGCCATTTTTGATCAGTGAATTGTTTGTTAGTCTAATGCAGTTCATTACCGTTATCTTTATATCATTTCTTCTCGCTATTATGTCAAATTCTTTCTACATGTATATACTATATATATCATATATAGTATTGTACATATTAATACACACAATTTTATATATTGTATATATTGTAATGTACTATAATGTATATATATTTTAACTAAAATTATTTTTTATACTATATATTATGAATTTAGCAGGGCCCTCATAAATGGGATTAGTGCCTTTATAGTAAAGAGGCCCCAGAGAGATTCCTTGCCCCTTCTTCCACGTGAAGTTACAGTCAGAAGATGGCCATTTATAAGAAGCTGATCTCATCAGACCTGCGCCGTATCTTTGGACTTTCCAGATACCATCTCTATGAAAAATAAATGTTTGTTGTTTATAAGTCACCAAGTTTAAGGTATTTTTGTTATAGCAGTCCAAATAGATTGACAATCTCTTCTTTCTCGAGAATAGAGTTATATTCTTAAAAGGCTATTGGCTGTGTTTTACTCATTTTCCTATAGTTAATTTTACCTTGAACATATTTTAGAAAATCCTATATCCATTAAGAATAGTGGAAGACATTAGCTGGTTTATGATGCACAGATATTCCTGAAATCCAGTTGTCAACCTTATATCCTCATTCACTTTAACTTCACTTTTCAGGAACATTGCAGACTTAACTTCTCTCACTTTATTTTGACTTACTTTTGGCTTCTATCATGTCTTTACAATTTCCAATAGATTTCAGATGAGCAATCAGACACCATGTCTTAAGGTCCTCTGTCTTCTCCATGGTGTTTACCCAGTATACTGTCTTGACTACAACTCTCAAGATGTATTAATTGATTGATCTGAAAATATGCACCCAGAGATTCAGCTAAAATAAGACGATTTATATTATAAAATGTCATTAGGCGAATTACATTAGATATTCTTAATATAATCAGTATGTATACATTCACACTGCCAATAGCTAGACCTCACATGTCACATAAAGACCATTTCCTTTTTAGATGAATCCTCTCTTATTCTTGTTACATTACTTTCTATTCACATCCAGCACTCCTCTGCTCTGTGAATTACAGGATTGTCCTAGTTTAACAGACTACTTATAGAAAGAAATATCAAGACTGGGTGGCCTATAAACAACAGAAATTTATTTCTCATAGATCTAGAGACTATGAAGTCCAAGATCAAGGTGCAGACAGATCCAGTGTCTGGTGAAAGTCTGCTTCCTGGTTCATATGCCAATGTCTTCTCGCTGTGTCCTCACTTGACAAATAGGGGTGAGAGAGCCCTGTGGGGTCTGTTTTATAAGAGCACTAATGCCTGCCACCAAATAAGGACACTAAGTCCATTTATGTAGGCTCCATTTTCATGATCAAATCATCCCCAAAAGGTTCCATCTACAAATACTATCTTATTGGGGATTATATTTAAGCATATGAATTATAGTGGAACACAAACATTCAGCCTATAGCAAAGGCATTATCACTAGCTCTATCTTAATTTAAGAATTAATAATGATGTTATGTGACAGAAAAGTACTACATGGCATTAAAGAATTTTCTTTTTTTACTGCAGGGTCTGGGTAGAGGGGGTTGCATTTTGAGTTAAATGCAGAGACATTGAAAATACCAAACAAATAACCACTGTTATTTTTCACAAATGTGCTGGGCTGACAGGTTGTTTAATATAAACAGAATAATGTGTGTCCTGACATTTTCAAATTGTCTAGGAACTTTTAGAACTGAATACTTCATCATGCCTTTAATTCTTCAGTGTTCTTTTCGGAAAATTCTTCCTGCCTGAAATAAAGTGTATGGCATTAAATCTTCTCCTAAGAAGACCACAAACAAGCCTACCTTTTAAGGAAGCATTTTCAGTGTTCAAATCAGATAGAAATTTCAGGCAGACCTGCAAATATACATTTATACTTATACCAATTTAACTTTTATATGTATCAGATAATTGCTTTGATAAGGTGGGAATGGAGGTTAACTAAATTTTGAAGGGGATAGAAAAAAGTTTTATTTCCAACAACCATCTTGTTCTTTTCTGATGTTTGGTTTCAGAGAAGCGTATGCATCAAATATACAGAAAAGCCCTACTTTTCTGTAGGAAAGGAAAGGAAAGGAAAGGAAAGGAAAGGAAAGGAAAGGAAAGGAAAGGAAAGGAAAGGAAAGGAAAGGAAAGGAAAGGAAAGGAAAGGAAAAGGGTGAGAAGGAGGAAGGGAGGAAGGAAGGAGGAGGACAGGGTGGGAGAAAGGAAGAAAGAACAATTTTAAAAAGAATGAATAGTGTCTAGTTTACTGTTTTATGAAAGAACTGAGCACAGGCATCATTATCATTGTATATAGAAATTAAAATCGAATGTAATCACACACACACACACACACACACACACGCATTTATAAATATCCCATCATTCATTCTGCCTATAGTCTCTCATGGCTTCATTTATTGCATCTGCAACAATCAGAGATTTAATTTCTCAGCAATTCAGTTGCATTACATTAGCTGGACATCTGTTTAAGGATGGTGAAAATATAAATTCATGGCCTCATCAAAGCAGTGGTTTGTATGTTTGTTTTTTTATGATATGTATAATTACCAGATACTTGCTAGAAATAGAAATGGGACATTAAAATTTTTAGTCCTCCTGGGCCATTGGTGCTAAAGGAAATATTAAAGATGAACAAAGCAAAATCGCATATTGAGATTTCATTCCTCCCATTCTGTCCAAGAATCTGTCTAGTCCTCATGGATTTTTTTAAAAATGTATTTTTTAAAGATTTTATTTATTTGAGAGAGATAGGGTGAAGGAGGGAGAGAGCGAATACAAGCAGGGGAGGAGAGGAAGAGGGAGATGCAGGCTCCCTGCTGAGCAAGGAGCCCGATGCGGGACTTGATCCCAGGATCCCAGGATCATGACCTGAGCCTGAAGCAGACGCTCACCTATAAAGCCACCCAGGCACCCTTAAAAAAATATTTTATTTAAATTCAGTTTAGTTAACATATACTGCATGATTAATTTCAGGGGTAGAATTTAGTGATTCATCAGTTCCATATAACACCCAGTGCTCATAACATCAAGTGCCCTCCTTAATGCCCGTCGCCCACTTATCCCATCTCCCCATCTACCTCCCCTCCAACAACCCTCAGTTTGTTCACTATAGTTAAGAGTCTTTTATAGTTTATTTCTCTGTTTTTATCTTATTTTTCTTCTTCTTCCCCAGCTGTTTTGCTTCTTAAATTATACAAATGAATGAAGTCATATGGTATTTGTCTTTCTCTGGCTGATTTATTTACTTAGCATAGTACAGACTACTTTGATCCTTGTTGCAAATGGCAAGATTCCATTATTTTTGATGACTCAGTAATATTCTGTTGTATATATATATATACGCCACATCTTTTTTATCCATTCATCGGTCAATGGACATTGGGGCTCTTTCCATATTTTGGCTTTTGTGGACATTGTTGCTATAAACATTGTGATGCAGGTGCCCTTTCTAATCAGTATGTTTATTTCCTTTAGATAAATACCTAGTAGTGCAATTGCTAGGTTATAGGGTAGTTCTATTTTTAATTTTTTGAAGAACCTCCATACTGATTTCCAGAGTGGCTGTACCAGTTTGCATTCTCACCAACAATGCAAAAGGGTCCCCCTTGCATTTTCACCAACATCTGCTGTTTTCTGAGTTGTTAATTTTAATCATTCTGACAGGCGTGAAGCGGTATTTCATTGTGGATTTTTCTTTGTTTGTTTTTAGAGTGGGAAAGAGAAAGAGGGTTGGGAGGGACCGAGTGAGAACGAGAATTTTAAGCAGGCTCCATGCTGTGTGGGGGCCGATCTCACAACCCTGAGATCATGACCTGAGCTCAAATCAAGAGTTAGATGCTTAATCAACTCAGCCACCCAGGCATCCCTCATTGTGGCTTTGATTTGTATTTCCCTGAGGATGAGCGATGTTCGGAATTTTTTCATGTGTTTCTTAGCAATTTGTATGTCTTCTTTGGAAAAAATGTCTGTTCTTGTATTCTGTCCATTTCTTAACTTGATTATTTATTTTTGGAGTGTTGATTTTGGTGAGTTCTTTAGAGATTCTGGGTATTAGTCCTTTTATCTGATATGTCTTTTGCAAATATCTTTTCCCATTCCATAGGTTGCCTTTTAGTCTTACTGTTTCCTTCACTGTGCAGAAGCTTTTTATCTTGATGAAGTCCCAACAATTCATTTTTGCTTTTGTTCCCCTTGCCTCTGAAGACATATCTAGTAAGAAGTTGCTGCAGCTGAGTTCAAAGTGGTTGCTGCCTGTTTTCTCCTCAAGTATTTTGATGAATTCCTGTCTCACATTTAGGTCTTTCATCCATTTTGAATTTATTTTTGTGTTTGGTGTCAAGTTTCATTTTTCTGCATGTGGCAGTCCAATTTCGCCAACACCATTGGTTGAAGAGACTGTGTTTTGTCCATTGGATATTCTTTCCTGCTTTGTCGAAGATTAGCTGACCATAGATTGATGTAATAGAACTTGAAGTCTAGAATTGTGATGCCTCCAACTTTGGTTTTCTTTTTTAGCATTCCTTTGGCTATTCCTGGTTTGATACTAATTTTAGGATTCTTTGTTCTAGCTCTGTGGAAAATGTTGGTGGTATTGTATTTTTTTTTTATTGAAATTCGATTTGCCAACAAATAGTATAACACCCAGTGGTCATCCCACCAGTGCCCTCAGCAGTGCCCATCACCCAGTTACTCCATCCCCCTGCCAACGTCCCCTTCCACTACCCTTTGTTCATTTCCAAGAGTTAGAGGTCTCTCATATTTTGTGACCCTCTCTAATTTTTTCCCTTTCATTTTCCCTCCTTTCCTTTATAATCCCTCTCACTGTTTCTTATATTCCCTGTATGAGTGAAACCATCTGATGATTGTCTTTCTCCAATTGACTTACTTTACTCAGCATGATACCCTCCAGTTCCATCCACATCGAAGCAAATGATGGGTATTCGTCCTTTCTAATGGTTGAGTAATATTCCATTATATACATAAACCACATCTTCTTTATCCATTCATCTTTCGATGGACACCGAGGCTCCTTCCATAGTTTGGCTATTGTGGACATTGCTGCTAGAAACATTGCAGTGCAGATGTCTCAGTCTTTCACTGCATCTGAATCTTTGGAGTAAATCCCCAGTAATGCAATTGCTGGGTCGTAGGGCAGGTCTATTTTTAACTCTTTGAGGAAACTCCACACTGTTTTCTAGAGTGGCTGCACCAGTTCACATTCCCACCACAGTGCAAGAGGGTTCCCCCTTCTTATATCCTCTCCAAAATTTGTTTCCTGCCTTGTTAATTTGCCCCATTCTCACTGGTGTGAGGTGATATCTCATTGCGGTTTTGATTTGTATTTCCCTGATGGACAGTGATGCGGAGCATTTTCTCATGTGCTTGTTGGCCATGTCTATGTCTTCCTCTGTGAAAGTTCTGTTCATGTCTTCTGCCCATTTCATGATTGGATTGTTTGTTTCTTTGCTGTTGAGTTTAATAAGCTTTTTATAGATCTTGGATAGCTGATATGTAATTTGCAAATATCTTCTCCCATTTTGTAGGTTGTCTTTTAGTTTTGTTGACTGTTTCCTTTGCTGTGCAGAAGCTTTTTATTCTAATTAAGTCCCAATAGTTCATTTTTGCTTTTGTTTCCCTTGCCTTCATAGATGTATCTTGCAAGAAGGTACTGTGGCCAAGTTCAAAAAGGGTGTTACCTGTGTTCTCTAGGATTTTGATGGATTCTTGTCTCACATTTAGATCTTTCATCCATTTTAAGTTTATCTTTGTGTATGGTGTAAAAGAATGGTTCAGTTTCATTCTTCTGCATGTCGCTGCCCAATTTTCCCAGCATCATTTATTGATTTTTCCATTTATCCTTTTTCCAGTGGATATTTTACCAGCTTCGTTGAGTATTAGTTGATCATAGAGTCGAGGACCCATTTCTGGGTTCTCAATTCTGTTCCATTGATATGTGTCTTTTTTTCAAGATTGTATTTATTTATTCATGAGAGACACAGAGAGAGGTGGGCAGAGACACAGGCAGAGGGAGAAGCAGGCTCCATGCAGGGAGCCTGATGTGGGACTTGATCCTGGGTCTCCAGGATGACGCCCTGGGCCAAAGGCAGGCACTCAACCGCTGAGCCACCCAGGTGTCCCAATATGTGTCTGTTTTGTGCCAGTACCACACTGTCTTCATAATCACAGCTTTATAGTACAGCTTGAAATCCGGCATTATGATGCCCCCAGCTTTGGCTTTCTTTTTCAATATTCCCCTGGAGTGTTTTGAGTTTTCTATGTACAGTATCATGTCATCTGCGAAGAGGGAGAGTTTGACTTCTTTGCCAATTTGAATGCCTTTTATTTCTTTTTGTTGCCTGATTGCTGAGGCTAGGACTTCTAGTACTATGCTGAACAGCATGGTGAGAGTGGACATCCCTGTTGTATTTCTGATCTTAGTGGAAAGGTTCTCAGTTTTTCCCCATTGAGAATGTTTGTTGGAGGAGGGGCAAGCTGGCGGAAGAGTAGGGTCTCCAAACCACCTGTCTCCACCAAATTACCTAGAAAACCTTCAAATTATCCTGAAAATCTATCAATTCGGCCTGAGAATTAGAGAGAACACCTGGAATGCTACAGTGAGAAGAGTTCGTGCTTCTATCAAGGTAGGAAGACGAGGAAAAAGAAATAAAGAAACAAAGACCTCCAAGGGGGAGGGGCCCCGCGAGGAGCCGGGCTGAGGCCGGGGCGAGTGTCCCCAGGAGAGGAGAGCCCCGTCCCGGAGACGCAGGAGCTGCACCGACCTTCCCGGGGGAAAGGGGCTCGCAGGGAGGTGGAGCAGGACCCAGAAGGGCGAGGATGCCCTTGGGCGCCCCGGGAGAGTGCGCCGAGCTCCCTAAGGGCTGCAGCGCGCACGGCGGGACCCGGAGCAGCTCGTGGGGGGCTCGGGCGGTGGCTCCGCGGAGGGGGCTGCGGGGCGGGAGCGCGAATCCAACAGCGCAGGCTCCGGAGCACAGGGCGCCGGGACACAGCCCAGGATCCGGCCTCCCCCGGGACAGGCAGAGGCCGGGAGGGCCCAGGACAGCGAGGACGCTCCTGCCCCAGCTGAGCGGATCAGCGGCCCCGCCCGGAGCCTCCAGGCCCTGCAGACCGAGAGCTCCGTGGTTCCTGCCGGAGCTGAATCCAGGTTTCCAGAGCTGCCCCGCCACTAGGGCTGTTGCTCCTGCGGCCTCACGGGGTAAACAACCCCCACTGGGCCCTGCACCAGGCAGGGGCACAGCAGCTCCCCCAAGTGCTAACACCTGAAAATCAGCACAACAGGCCCCTCCCCCAGAACACCAGCTAGACTGACTGACAACTTCCAGGGGAAGCCAAGGACTTAAAGTACACAGAATCAGAAGATACTCCCCCGTGGTTTGTTTGTTTGTTTGTTTGTTTGTTTTGCTTTTTGATTTGTTTCCTTCCCCCACCCCCCTTTTTTCTCCTTTCTTTCTTTTTCTTTCTCTTTTTCTTTTTTTTTTTTTCGTTTTCTTCTTCCTTTTTTTTTCCTCTTTTCTTTCCTTCTTTCTCTCCTCTCTTTTTCTCCTTTTCCCAATACAACATGCTTTTGGCCACTCTGCACGGAGCAAAATGACTAGAAGGAAAACCTCACCTCAAAAGAAAGAATCAGAAACAGTCCTCTCTCCCACAGAGTTACAAAATCTGGATTACAATTCAATGTCAGAAAGCCAATTCAGAAGCACTATTATACAGCTACTGGTGGCTCTAGAAAAAAGTATAAAGGACTCAAGAGACTTCATGACTGCAGAATTTAGAGCTAATCAGGCAGAAATTAAAAATCAATTGAATGAGATGCAATCCAAACTAGAAGTCCTAACGATGAGGGTTAACGAGGTGGAAGAACGAGTGAGTGACATAGAAGACAAGTTGATAGCAAAGAGGGAAACTGAGGAAAAAAGAGACAAACAATTAAAAGACCATGAAGATAGATTAAGGGAAATAAACGACAGCCTGAGGAAGAAAAACCTACGTTTAATTCGTGTTCCCGAGGGTGCCGAAAGGGCCAGAGGGCCAGAATATGTATTTGAACAAATTCTAGCTGAAAACTTTCCTAATCTGGGAAGGGAAACAGGCATTCAGATCCAGGAAATAGAGAGATCCCCCCCTAAAATCAATAAAAACCGTTCAACACCTCGTCATTTAATAGTGAAGCTTGCAAATTCCAAAGATAAAGAGAAGATCCTTAGAGCAGCAAGAGACAAGAAATCCCTGACTTTTATGGGAAGGAATATTAGGGTAACAGCAGACCTCTCCACAGAGACCAGGCAGGCCAGAAAGGGCTGGCAGGATATATTCAGGGTCCTAAATGAGAAGAACATGCAACCAAGAATCCTTCATCCAGCAAGGCTCTCATTCAAAATGGAAGGAGAGATAAAGAGCTTCCAAGACAGGCAGGAACTGAAAGAATATGTGACCTCCAAACCAGCTCTGCAAGAAATTTTAAGGGGGACTCTTAAAATTCCCCTTTAAGAAGAAGTTCAGTGGAACATTCCACAAAAACAAGGACTGAATAGTTATCATGATGGCACTAAATTCATATCTCTCAACAGTAACTCTGAATGTGAACGGGCTTAATAACCCCATCAAAAGGCGCAGGGTTTCAGACTGGATAAAAAGCAGGACCCATCTATTTGCTGTCTACCTGAGACTCATTTTAGACATAAGGACACCTACAGCCTGAAAATAAAAGGTTGGAGAACCATTTACCATTCGAGTGGTCCTCAAAAGAAAGCAGGGGTAGCCATCCTTATATCAGATAAACTAAAATTTACCCCAAAGACTGTAGTGAGAGATGAAGAGGGACACTATATCATACTTAAAGGATCTATTCAACAAGAGGACTTAACAATCCTCAATATATATGCCCCGAATGTGGGAGCTGCCAAATATATCAATCAATTATTAACCAAAGTGAAGAAATACTTAGATAATAATACACTTATACTTGGTGACTTCAATCTAGCTCTTTCTATACTCGATAGGTCTTCTAAGCACAACATCTCCAAAGAAACGAGAGCTTTAAATGATACACTGGACCAGATGGATTTCACAGATATCTACAGAACTTTACATCCAAACTCAACTGAATACACATTCTTCTCAAGCGCACATGGAACTTTCTCCAGAATAGACCACATATTGGGTCACAAATCGGGTCTGAACCAATACCAAAAGATTGGGATCGTCCCCTGCATATTCTCAGACCATAAGGCCTTGAAATTAGTACTAAATCACAACAAGAAGTTTGGAAGGACCTCAAACACGTGGAGGTTAAGGACCATCCTGCTAAAAGATGAAAGGGTCAACCAGGAAATTAAAGAAGAATTAAAAAGATCCATGGAAACTAATGAGAATGAAGATACAACCATCCAAAATCTTTGGGATGCAGCAAAACCAGTCCTAAAGGGGAAATACATCGCAATACAAGCATCCATTCAAAACCTGGAAAGAACTCAAATACAAAAGCTAACCTTACACATAAAGGAGCTAGAGAAAAAACAGCAAATAGATCCTACACCCAAGAGAAGAAGGGAGTTAATAAAGATTCGAGCAGAACTCAACGAAATCGAGACCAGAAGAACTGTGGAACAGATCAACAGAACCAGGAGTTGGTTCTTTGAAAGAATTAATAAGATAGATAAACCATTAGCCAGCCTTATTAAAAAGAAGAGAGAGAAGACTCAAATTAATAAAATCATGAATGAGAAAGGAGAGATCACTACCAACACCAAGGAAATACAAACGATCTTAAAAACATATTATGAACAGCTATACGCCAATAAATTAGGCAATCTAGAAGAAATGGACGCATTCCTGGAAAGCCACAAACTACCAAAACTGGAACAGGAAGAAATAGAAAACCTTAACAGGCCAATAACCAGGGAGGAAATTGAAGCAGTCATCAAAAATCTCCCAAGACACAAGAGTCCAGGGCCAGATGGCTTCCCAGGGGAATTTTATCAAACGTTTAAAGAAGAAACCATACCTATTCTCCTAAAGCTGTTTGGAAAGATAGAAAGAGATGGAGTACTTCCAAATTCATTCTATGAGGCCAGCATCACCTTAATTCCAAAACCAGACAAAGACCCCACCAAAAAGGAGAATTACAGACCAATATCCCTGATGAACATGGATGCAAAAATTCTCAACAAGATACTGGCCAATAGGATCCAACAGTACATTAAGAAAATTATTCACCATGACCAAGTAGGATTTATCCCTGGGGCACAAGGCTGGTTCAACACCCATAAAACAATCATGTGATTCATCATATCAGCAAGAGAAAAACCAAGAACCATATGATCCTCTCATTAGATGCAGAGAAAGCATTTGACAAAATACAGCACCATTTCTGATCAAAATTCTTCAGAGTGTAGGGATAGAGGGAACATTCCTCAACATCTTAAAAGCCATCTATGAAAAGCCCACAGCAAATATCATTCTCAATGGGGAAGCACTGGGAGCCTTTCCCCTAAGATCAGGAACAAGACAGGGATGTCCACTCTCACCACTGCTGTTCAACATAGTACTGGAAGTCCTAGCCTCAGCAATCAGACAACAAAAAGACTTTAAAGGCATTCAAATTGGCAAAGAAGAAGTCAAACTCTCCCTCTTCACCGATGACATGATACTCTACATAGAAAACCCAAAAGTCTCCACCCCAAGATTGATAGAACTCATACAGCAATTCGGTAGCGTGGCAGGATACAAAATCAATGCCCAGAAATCAGTGGCATTTCTATACACTAACAATGAGACTGAAGAAAGAGAAATTAAGGAGTCAATCCCATTTACAATTGCACCCAAAAGCATAAGATACCTAGGAATAAACCTAACCAAAGAGGTAAAGGATCTATACCCTAAGAACTATAGAACACTTCTGAAAGAAATTGAGGAAGACACAAAGAGATGGGAAAATATTCCATGCTCATGGATTGGCAGAATTAGTATTGTGAAAATGTCAGTGTTACCCAGGGCAATATACACGTTTAATGCAATCCCTATCAAAATACCATGGTGTTTCTTCAGAGAGTTAGAACAAATTATTTTAAGATTCGTGTGGAATCAGGGATCCCTGGGTGGCGCAGCGGTTTGGCGCCTGCCTTTGGCCCAGGGCGCGATCCTGGAGACCCGGGATCGAATCCCACGTCAGGCTCCTGGTGCATGGAGCCTGCTTCTCCCTCTGCCTGTGTCTCTGCCTCTCTCTCTCTCTCTGTGACTATCATAAATAAATAAATTAATTAATTAAAAAAAAAAAAGATTCGTGTGGAATCAGAAAAGACCCCGAATAGCCAGGGGAATTTTAAAAAAGAACACCATAGCTGGGGGCATCACAATGCCAGATTTCAGGTTGTACTACAAAGCTGTGGTCATCAAGACAATGTGGTACTGGCACAAAAACAGACACATAGATCAGTGAAACAGAATAGAGAACCCAGAAGTGGACCCTTAACTTTATGGGCAACTAATATTCGATAAAGGAGGAAAGACTATCCATTGGAAGAAAGAGAGTCTCTTCAATAAATGGTGCTGGGAAAATTGGACATCCACATGTCCACATGCAGAAGAATGAAACTAGACCACTCTCTTTCACCATACACAAAGACAAACTCAAAATGGATGAAAGATCTAAATGTGAGATAAGATTCCATCAAAATCCTAGAGAAGAACACAGGCAACACCCTTTTTGAACTCGGCCATAGTAACTTCTTGCAAGATACATCCACGAAGGCAAAAGAAACAAAAGCAAGAATGAACTATTGGTACTTCATCAAGATAAGAAGCTTTTGCACAGCAAAGAATACAGTCAACAAAATTCAAAGACAACCTACAGAATGGGAGAAGATATTTGCAAATGACATATCAGATAAAGGGCTAGTTTCCAAGATCTATAAAGAACTTATTAAACTCAACACCAAAGAAACAAACAATCCAATCATGAAATGGGCAAAAGACATGAAGAGAAATCTCACAGAGGAAGACATAGACATGGCCAACATGCATATGAGAAAATGCTCTGCATCACTTGCCATCAGGGAAATACAAATCAAAACCACAATGAGATACCACCTCACACCAGTGAGAATGGGGCAAATTAACAAGGCAGGAAACAACAAATGTTGGAGAGGATGCGGAGAAAAGGGAACCCTCTTACACTGTTGGTGGGAATGTGAACTGGTGCAGCCACTCTGGAAAACTGTGTGGAGGTTCCTCAAAGAGTTAAAAATAGACCTGCCCTGCGACCCAGCAATTGTACTGTTGGGGATTTACCCCAAAGATACAAATGCAATGAAACGCCGGGACACCTGCACCCCGATGTTTGTAGCAGCAATGGCCACGATAGCCAAACTGTGGAAGGAGCCTCGGTGTCCAACGAAAGATGAGTGGATAAAGAAGATGTGGTTTATGTATACAATGGAATATTACTCAGCTATTAGAAATGACAAATACCCACCATTTGCTTCAACGTGGATGGAACTGGAGGGTATTATGCTGAGTGAAGTAAGTCAGTCGGAGAAGGACAAACATTATATGTTCTCATTCATTTGGGGAATATAAATAATAGTGAAAGGGAAAATAAGGGAAGGGAGAAGAAATGTGTGGGAAATATCAGAAAGGGAGACAGAACGTAAAGACTGCTAACTCTGGGAAACGAACTAGGGGTGGTAGAAGGGGAGGAGGGCGGGGGGTGGGGGTGGATGTGGATGGGTGACGGGCACTGGGGGTTATTCTGTATGTTAGTAAATTGAACACCAATAAAAAATAAATTTAAAAAGAAGAAAAAAAAAGAGAATGTTTGTTGTGGGCTTTTCATAGATGGCTTTTAAGATACTGAGGAATTTTCCCTCTATCCCTACACTCTGAAGAGTTTTGATCAGGAATGGATGCTGCATTTTTGTCAAATGCTTTCTCTGCATCTAATGAGAGGATCATATGGTTCTTGTTTTTTCTCTTGTTGATGTGATCTATCACGTTAATTGTTTTATGAGTGTTGAACCAACCTTGCATCCCTAGGATAAATCCCACTTAGCCATGGTGAATAATCTTAATGTACTGTTGAATCCTATTACTAGTATCTTGTTGAGAATTTTCACATCTGTGTTCATCAGGGACATTTGTATATAATTCTCCTTTTTGGTGGAGTCTTTGGTTTTGGAATCAAGGTGATGCTGGTCTCATAAAATGAGTTTGGAAGTATTCTGTCCCTTTCTATCCTTTGGAACAGCTTTAGTAGAATAGGTATTATTTCTTCTTTAAACGTTTGCTAGAATTCCCCTGAGAAGCCATCAGGCCCTGGACTTTGGTGTCTTGGGAAGTTTTTGGTGACTGCTTCAATTCCTTCCCTGGTTATTGGCCTGTTCAGGTTTTCTATTTCTTCCTATTCCAGGTTTGGTAATTTGTGGTTTTCCAGAAATGCATCAATTTCTTCTAGATTGCCTAATTTGTTGGCATATAGTTGCTCATAGTACATTTTTTAAATCATTTGTATTTCCTTGGTATTGGTTGTGATCTCTCCTCTTTCATTCATGATTTTATTAATTTCAGCCTTTTCTCTTCTATTTTTAATAGAATCTGCTAGTGGTTTATCTATCTTATTAATTCTTTCAAAGAACTAACTCCTGGTTTTGTTTCTCCAGTTCCTTTAGGTGTGAGGTCAGCTTGAGCATTTGAGTTTTTTCCATTTTTTTGAGGGAGGCTTGTATTGCGATTTATTTCCCTCTTAGGACTGCTTTTTGTGTATCCCAAATATTTTAAATGGCTGAATCTTCATTTTCATTAGTTTCCATGAATCTTTTTAATTCCTCTCTAATTTCCTGGTTGACCCTTTCATCTTTTAGCAGGATGGTTTTTAAACTCCACGTGTTTTAGTTTCTTCCACATTTCTTCTCGTGATTCAGTTCGATTTTCAAATAATTGTGTTCTGAAAATATGCAGGGGACAATCCCAATCTTTTGGTCTATTCTGGAGAAAGTTCCATATGCACTTGAGAAGAATGTGTATTCAGTTGTTTTCGGATGCAAAGTTCTATATACATCTGTGAAATCCATCTGGTACAGTGTGTCATTTAAGGCCCTTGTTTCTTTGGTGATGTTCTGCTCAAAATATCTGTCATCTGCAGAAAGTGCCGTGTTGAAGTCTCCTACTATTAGTGTATTATTATCTATGTCTTTACTTTGGTTATTAATTGATTGATATACTTGGCAGCTCCCACATTAAGGCATAAATATTCACGATTGTTAGGTCCTTTTGTTAGATAGACCTTTTAAGTATGATATAGTGTCCCTCTTCATATCTTACTATAGTCTTTGGGATAAACTTAAATTTATCTGATATGAGGATTGCTACCCCAGCTTTCTTTTGAGGAGCATTTGAAAGGTAAATCGTTCTCCATCATTTCATTTTCAGGCTGGAGGTGTCTTTAAGTCTAAAATGAGTCTCTTGTAGACAGCAAATAGATGGGTCTTGCTTTTTTATCCAGCAGGATACCCTGCGTCTTTTATTAGGATCATTTAGCCCATTCACATTCAGAGTAACTATTGAAAGATATGAACTTAGTGTCATCATAATACCTATTCAGTCCCTGTTTTTGTGTATTATTTCTTTGGGCTTCCACTTTCTTTTACAGAGTCACCCTTAATATGTCTTGCAGAGCTGGTTTGCTGGTCACATAGTCTTTCAGTTTCTGTCTATCTTGGAAGCTCTTATCTCTCCTATTCTGAATGAGAGCCTTGCTGGATAAAGTATTCTTGGCTGCATGTTCTTCTCATTTAGGACCCTGATTATATCCTGCCAGCCCTTTCTGGCCTGCCAGGTCTCTGTGGAGAGGTCTGCTGTTAATCTGAAATTTATCCCCATATAAGTTAGGGATCTCTTGTCTCTTGCTGCTTTAAGGATTTTCTCTTTGTCCTTGGAATGTGCAAGTTTCATTATTAAATGTCAGGGTGTTGAATGGTTTTTATTGATTTTTAGGGAAGACCTCTCTATCTCCTTGATCTGAATGCCTGTTTCCCTTCCCAAATTAGGAAAGTTCTCAGCTATGATTTGTTCAAACATACTATGTGGCCCTCTCTCCCTCTCAGCATCTTCTGGAAGTCCAATTAAACAGATTCTTCCTTCTCAGGCTACCATTTATTTCCTCTAGCCTTTCCTCATGATGTCTTAATTGTTTTTCTCTTTTTTCCTCAGCTTCCTTCCTTACCATCAACTTGTCTTGTCAACTCTTCCACCTCATTAACCCTCAGCTTTAGGACCTCCAGTTTGGATTGCATCTTATTTAATTTATTTTTATTTTTGGCCTGGTTAGATCTAAATTTTGCAGTAACGAAGTCTCCAGAATCCTTTATGCTTGTTTCCAGAGCCACCAGTAACTTTATAATTGTGCTTCTGAATTGGCTTTCTGACATTGAACTGAAATCCATATTCTGTAAGTCTGTGGCAGAAAGTACTATTTCTGATTCTTTCTTATGTGCTGAGTTCTTCCTTCTAGTCATTTTGTTCATTGCAGAGTGGCTGTATGAGTGAGCTGAGTCAAAAATATCATCCATCCCTAAGTAAATTCCACCCTAGATGATTCTGACGAGTTCAGAGATCAGAAAATGAAAAAGAAGATCAGAAAAAAATAAAACAAAAGGACCACTAAAGTGAAAAACAGATTTTAAAACAAAGTAGTAAAAAGTAAAAGGCCAAAAACCCAAAAGAAGAAAAAAGAAAAAAAAAAGTAAAGAAGAAAAAGAGAAAAGGGAAAAAAAAGGAGGGGGGAGCTGGGAGATGGTGGTGGTGAAGAAGTAAGTGGCAGTGGAGGGAGAATGTAGTCTACCTGAGGGGTCCTAGAGGGTGACCCTCTTGGTTCTGAGAGTTTTTGTTCTGTATGTTAGAAGATGCTAAATCCCAAATTTATATAAACCAGCAATACTTCTAGAAAGTCCAGCATTGACCACCAAAACATGAACAATATAAAAGAGGGGGGCAGAACAGGAATGAAGAGAGAATATAATCTCACAGAACAAACCAGCACGGTATTCCACTTGGTCTGGGTGTATGCTGGTCATGTTTCAGAAGGTATTAACTTCCGCATTGTAGAACAAAACGAGGCAGAGAAAACAAAAACCCATATCTCCTACATCTCCCAAAATTAAATTGAGTACGTTGAAGGGATTCCAGAAGTTAAAAATATATCTAAGGCATGTAATTGTAGAAACATGAAAGTCAAAAGGAAAACACTTAAAAATGAAGAGCTGGTAAAATATTGTACTTAGGGTGGGAAAAGAGAAAAAATACTGGAAATTTTTAGTCTGATATAAAAAAGAGTTGTAATGGAAAAAGGAAAAAAAAATTAAAAAGGGGGATACCCTCTAGTTCTATATACTACATTCCCTTGATTTTCTCTTGGTCCTGGAGCTTTCTAGTGCTGCTTGGTCAAGAACTTGCTCTCCCTCTGTCCTTCCAGCTGGTCTTCTAGGGGAGGGGCCTGCTGTGCTGACTCTCAGGTGTGTGCACCTGTGGAAGATGCCCCCTCCTCCCGCCAGGTGCAGGGCTAGCGTGAGCTGTCTACCCCTGAGGCTCCTGTTCCCATTTTTTTCCAGATTGCTTAATTGCTTAATTAGTTGACATTAATTTGCTTATAATCTCTTACAATTGTTTGTATTTCTGCAGTGTTGGTTGTGCTCTCTCCTCTTTCACTCACGATTTTATTTATTTGGGTCCTTTCTCTTTTCTTCTTGCTAAGTCTGGCTAGAGATTTATTGATCTTATTAATTCTTTCAAAGAACCAGCTCCTGGTTTCGATTATCTGTTCTACCCTTCTGTTTTGTTTTGTTTTATTTCTACATCATTGATTTCTGCTCTAATCCCTATTATTATTTCTCTCCCACTGGATTTAAGCTTTACTTGCTGTTCTTTTTCCAGCTTATGTAGGTGTAAGTTTAGGTTGTGTATTTGAGACTTTTCTTAATTCTTGAGGAAGGCCTGTATTGCTATATACTTCCCTCTTATGACTGCCTTTGTTGTGTCCAAAAGGTTTTGAACACTGTTTTTTCATTTTTAGTTGCATCCTTGTACTTTCTTTAATTCCTCTTTAATTTCCTGGCTGACCTATTCATTCTTCAGTAGAATGTTCTCTGACCTTCATATATTTGTGTTCCTTCCAAATTCCTTCTTGTGGTTGACTTCAAGTTTCATAGTATTGTGGTCTGAAAATATGCATGGTGTGATCTCAATCTTTTTGTACTGCTTGAGACCTAATTTGTGACCCAGGGTGTGATCTATTCTGGGGAATGTTCCATGTGCACTAGAAAATAATGTATATTCTGTTGCTTTAGGATGAAATGTTCTAAATATATCTGTTAAGTCCATCTCGTCCAGCATGTTATTCAAAGCCATTGTTTCCTTGCAGATCTTCTGCTTAGATGATCTGTCCGTTGTTGTTAGTGGGGTGGTAAAGTCCCCTGCTATTATTGTTTTATATCAATAAGTTTGTTTTTGTTATTAATTGATTTATATACTTGGCTGCTTCCAAGTTAGGAATATACGTATTTATAATTGTTAGATCTTTTTGTTGGATACATCCCTTCAGTATTATATAGTATCCTTCATCTCTTGTTATAGTCTTTAATAAATCTAATTTGTCTTATATAGGATTGCTACTTCAGCTTTCTTTTGATACCTATTCTTTTGATTACCCATCCTCTCACTTTCAATAGGGGGCTATCTTTGAGTCTAAAATGAGTCTTTTGTAGACAGCATATTGATGTTCTTGGATTTTTATCCATTCTGATACCTTGTGTTTTTTGATTGGAGCATTTAGTCCATTTGCATTCAGAGTAATTATTGAAATATATGAATTTAGTGCCATTGCATTACCTGTAATACAATGTAACAGTTGCCATTCCTGTAGATTTTCCTCTGTTCCTTTTTGGTCTTGGTTACTTTGGGGCTCTCTCTCTCCATTCAAAGGATCCCCTTTAATATTCCTTACAGGGCTGATTTAGTGTTCACAAATTCCATTAGTTTTTGTTTGTCCTGGAAACTCTCTCTCTCCTTCTATTCTGAATGACAGCCTTGCTGCATATTTTCCCAATTTAGTATGCTGAATATGTCATGCCAGTCCTTTCTGTTCTGTCAGGTCTCTGTGGACAAGTCTGCTGCCAACCTATGTGTCTACCTTTGTAGGTTAAGGACCTCGTGTCCCAAGCTACTTTCAGGATTTTCTCTTCATCTCTGTAATTTGCAAGGTTCACATAATATGTCAAAGTGTTTATCTATTTTTGTTGATTTTGTGGCGGGTTTTCTATGCCTCGTTGGCTTGAATGACTGTTTTCTTCCTCAGATTAGGAAAGTTGTCAACTATAATTTGTTCAAATAAATTTTTGGCCCCTTTCTCCTGCTCTTATCTTCTTGAGACACCTATAATTTGGACATTGTTCCACTTTATGGAATCGATGAGTTCCTTCTGTCTGCCTTCATGATCTAATCATTTTCTTTTCCTCTTCTTTTCAGCTTCCTTATTTTCCATTATCATAAGATAACTTCCATATCACTGATTCACTCTTCTGCTTGCTTCATTCATTTTTATTTTTATGTCCTCCACTTGGAACTGCATCTCAGTAATAGCATTTTAAACTTTGGCCTGACTAGATTTTAGTTCTTTAATCTCTATAAGAGATTTTCTAGTGTCTTTTATGTATGCTTTTTTCAAACCCAGTTAGTATCTTTATAATTATTATTTTAAATTCTAGTTCAGACCTCTTACATATATTTGTATTGATTAAATCCCTGGTAGTGAGTACTACCTCCTATTCTTTCTGATTCTCAGGTACACTCGCTCTAGTGGAAATACACCTCCAGGGATCAGAGGCAGGGCTCTGTCTGAGTGGCTCTGGACTCCAGTAGGTGGCGCTGTTTTGCTCCTTGAAGGCTTTCAGCATGTATTGGCCTGCTAGTACCCCCCACTCTTCAGTGAGTTCCCACAGAAAAGCAATCAGACATGCTTGTTTCCCCAGTTTCCATCAGAACTCTGTACTCACCCAGCCTGTGACAGAGGGTTTTTATCTCAGGCACTCCACTGAGTTTCAAAACTCTAAACTTGAGGGAGTCCCATTGAGCAGACTTGGGCTGTTCCTCCTTGGGGGTGGTAGGAAGGGTGCTCTTGCCATGCTTCGAGCTTTTGCTGGACTCCTCCCAGGAAATCAGTAACATTGCTGTTTGCAGTTTATGGCAGCACAGGGCAGAAAGCCAGCACCTAGACTCGCTGTTTTCAGCCCGCTTCCCCACTCCTATGCCTGGAAACTATGCCACATTCAGGCACCACTCATTCTTCTTGTGACTCCAATGATCCCAAGACCACACTGTCACACCTGAGATTTCACCCTGCTTCACCTCCTGAGCACCTGTAAGCCAGGGACATCCCCCACTGTAGCAGACTTCTAAAAGTTCCGATTTTGCACTCCTTTGCTTGTCATACTTTGCATTAGACACCTTAAACAGCCCCCCCCCCCGTTGTATCCTCAGCTATATCACACCAGATTCAAGTATCTGCACCTTCTATCTCCCAAATAGTGGTTATTTTTCTACTGGTAGACATGCAGCATTTGTTTTCTCAGATCTCTGATTTCTCTGGTGTTCAGAATGATTTGATAATTATCTAGTTGTATTTAAGGTATGAGACAAACTTAGAACCCCCTTACTCCTCTGCCATCTTAACTCCACCCAGTCTTCATGGATTTTAACAAAGTTCTATCATGACCATAAGGTTAAACATCACACAGTGGCCTATTTTTAAAGTGTGTGCTACTCGACTGGACAAGTTTTCCATACGTTTCTTCTCTGTGGGACTGACTTAGCATTTTACTCATACTGGTTTAGTTCTTAGGAAATGTTACATCTACAAATGTTTGCTCCCACATTGGCCTGTGAATTCCACTGTGACAAGACTTTTATTTCTTTGTGATCTACACAGTGTATAAAATATTTAACATAATGTTTTTAGTAAATATTTGTTGGTTGACTTTATGTCTTTGTACAGTAGAAAAATATCTCAGCTAGTAGAACCTCTAGGACATGTAAGGAATAAACATCTTTAGAATAAAAAATAAGTTTCAGCAATTTTGGTCCACAGTGTAATAGTCATTCTGAGAAATAAACTTGAGACGATTATATCAACACAATAGCCTCAAAAAGAGAATGGTAGAGGGCAGAGAGAGGGATTCAACTATACATAAGGAATTCTAAAACACTAAGATGAGTACATTTTTACAGACTTAGAATTAAGAATTTTTTTTTTACATATTATTAAAGGGCTTAAAAAAAGACAAAGAAGAATATGTGACAGTGACCACATGGAGCTAAAAAATGTAAAGCATACACTAACTGGTCCTTTACAGGAAACTTTTGCTAATCCCTGCTCATCAGGAATAATATCTGAGGCAATGCCATTATCATCACAGTTCCAAAAAAGTTAAGTAAATATGAGTTTGTTAGCTATATTATTTTGTTTTCATCTATATAATCCAGCAAAAACTTCTATTATTGTTGCTGTTGGGTTTTGCTGTTGTTGTTGCTTAAAAACTTTATAATATTAAACCCCATGAATAGTTATGGACACTGCTATTGACTCACAAATGAAACCATTCTCTTTTAAGAAGCCCTTTGGTATCAAAGTCACACTGTTATTTTATTATTTCTTCAGCAAATCCAACTCAATAGTGGAAGAAGTACAAAAGAACCATAATCAGTACTCATCTTAGTGTTTTAGAATTCCTTATGTATAGTTGAATCCCTCTGTAAAAATTTAAGCCTTGAGGTAGATTTGACTCCCAGGATGTGATTTGCTAACTCCTGCTTATTACCATGGTAAACTACAGGGCATATATGTTAAAGATTTTTGTCCTGTAAGTGTATACGATAGCCGGCCTCCAAGATGGTCTCAGTGATCTCTGGCCCTTCAGGTAGTTACATCTTTATGTGGTCCCTTCCATTTGAGTGTGGACTGGGCTTAGTGACTCACTTGTAATAAATAAATAAAACAATAATGACAGCATGTGACAAGGATATCAGGCCATATAAAGGAGTATGGTTTTTCTTTCTATTTCTTAGACCACATGCCCTGGGGGGAAGCCAGCTGCCAAATCTTGATCAATCATATGGAGAGGCCCCCATGCAGCAAGGAACTGAAGCTTCCAGCTGTAGCCAATGGAATGAACTTAAAATCAGAACCTCCAAGCCCAGTCAAACCTCAAATGATTGCATACCTGACTATCATCCCAGTTGCAGTTTTATGGAAGATCTAAACTGGAACAAGCCAGGTAAGTTGCATCCATTCTTAATTCACAGAACCTGTATGACATTAAGTGTTTATGGCTGTGTTTTGACATAAGTAGCAGTGCAGCAATAGGTAACTAATAAGAAATAATTCTAATATGTTATTTTGTAAGAGTTTAACCCGTTTATCAGAAGACTGCAGATGGCTTTATTCTTAGTTAGTATGTTAGTCAGGGTTCTCCAGAGCAACAGAAACACACACACACACTCACATATACATATATGTGTGTGTGTGTGTGTGTGTGTGTGTATATATATATATATATATATATATATATATATATATATTGAAGAGACTTATTTTAAGAAATTGGCTCACACTATTAAGGAGACTTGATGAGTCCAAAATCTAATGGAGGAGACCAGCAGGCTAAAGACTCAGGAAAGAGTTGCAGTTTGAATCCAAACACTGTATGTGGGCAGAATTTCCTCTCTCTCAGGGGAAGCCAGCATTTTATTCTATTCAAGGCTTTAGTTGACTGGATTTCTTTAAATAGAGGTGGGCACATTATGGTGGGCAATCTGCTTTATTCAAAGTTTATGAATTTAAATATAAATCTTACCCAAAAACATCTTACAGAAACATGTATAATAATGTTTGACCAAATATCTGGGTACTGTGACCCAACCAATTTGACACATAATATTAACTATCACACCTAGGGAGAGCCAAAATGATTAGTTTAAATTTGAATTCATCTGGTATTAATGAAAGATGTGGTGAGTATAATTCAGTTTCCTTACATTCATATTCAGCTACCTTCAGAAAGGATCTAGGTAAGCAGATAAAGGATACAATCAACAAGGCAATAATTATGAAAACTAAAGAATAAGGTTGGGCACATCATGTTTTTCTTAAAATTTCAGGACATAAAGCTACTGCTCCATGGAAATAAATAAATAAATAAATAAATAAATAAATAAATAAATAAATAAATAAATTTTAATATAAGTATATTTTAAATATATTTATAAATATATATAATTAATAAGTAAATTATATATATATTATATATATATATATATATAATATGTAAGCATCAACCAGCTTGTTAGGAAAAAGTTAAAACTTAATCCATCATCCAAATTTTTCAAAATAATTTCAGATTGTGTGATATTTAAGAGAATATTTAGATGACTGGGCTTTTCATCTGCACATTGTGTAATACATAATAGGTTATCAACCTACAAATGAGTGAGTCACCATATTATAAGTAGAGATTGTAATAGGCCTAATAATAGCTTATCAAAGAAGTTGGTATCTTTACTCACAACCTGCAAATATGCCACCTTGTATGGAAAAAGAGACGAAGTTGTGACCAAATTAAGGTTTTGATATCAGGGGATTAGTCTGAATTATCTGGGTGGGACTGATGTAATCACAAAGGTGCTTATAAGAGGAGTCAGGAGGGTCAAAGTCAGAACAGAAGATGTGACAATAGAAGCCGAGGTGAGAGAGAAAGAGAGAAAGAGAGAAAATACTGCATTGTTTCTGATTTTGAAAATGGAGGAAGGAGGTCACGAGTCAAAGAACAAGGAGCATAACCTGCCTCTAGAACCCTAAAAAGGCAAGAAAACAGATTCTTCCCTCGAGAGTGCAGAATGGGCACAGCATATTAACTCCCTAATTCTAGGACTTCTGACCTCCAGAACTGTAAGACAAATGTGTGTTGTTTTATATGCCACTAAATTTGTGTAATTTATTATAACAGCAATATAAAAGTTATAAAGAAATAAATCCCTACTCATTTAGAGAGTCGAGACTATGGTTGTATTTAGAGAAATGACATACTATGAATTTCAAAGTACATTTAGTAACTATGGTCGTCTGTGAAAGTGAATACAAGTTCCAGGAGGAAGGACAGATGCCATATATTTTGTTTACCATTGTATCCCCTGGGCATAATATATAAATAACACATACCAGATTTAAAGTAAATAGTATTGAGAAGAATACCCTAATAATAGATCTTTATGACACTCATTTAATATAGCAAATGTCTCTGTTTTAGTGATTCCTAAATTTATAAAGATTTATTCCCTCAGGGGATTAATATTATTTTTAAGTCATCTTAACATCAATTTTTTTAGTAAATAGTTGAAATAAATTAGTGCAGTGTTCATGTTTGGCTTATTGCTTCTCTATTTTTATGTCTGACACTGATATCTCATAGTATTTATATTAGCATTAAATGATATTAATTTACTATATCTTGGTTGATTCTACTCATCATGGTGTCATTTAATAGAATGATGTGAACAGATGTGAATCAATTTTAAGGAACTAAAAGATAAAGAGGACCCACAAAAAACCATCTGTATCATTAGAGGACCCACAATAAACATCTGTATGCATGAAACATAGATGGAATAGAAGTCCTAACCTCAAAATAAATTTTCAAAACACTTTGAGGAATCAAAAGACCCAGGCTAAAAGCAGTAAGCTAACTATTGCTAAAAAAGGAGTTACAAATTAGCCATATTTTAGAAATAATATTTTGACTTTAAATATATAACTTAGGCCCTCAGGGGAAAAAATAACATATTTCTAGAAATCTTCCCAATAGCTAAATGAACTAGCAAATGTTTACCTTGGATCAACTTATGATGCTGCCACAGTTTAACAGATTAAGATTTACAGAATGTCACTAATGGCACACAATGGTTGCAGCTGCACTATTTTGGTGATCCAGGAAGTGTGCTTGGCTAGGCGAGCACTGCATCTGCATGCTTGATGTTAACACTTGAGCCTTTTATAACTCTAATAAAGTTGACAATTTATGCATAGACATGCCAGAATCTGGAGCCAAGCAAGACAAAATCACTGAGGTTGAGGGCGTAAATTCAAGCTCCCTGCCAGAAACATGTGCAGCTGTATAAGAAACAGGAAGTAGATTCCATTGACACACCTGCTACAGATGCCCAGTTTGCAAATATCTCTACCTTTTTCCTCTGGTAGGCACACACAGCACTCAGTCCATTATTGCTTACCCATGACAAAGGATGAGATTCAGAGACAGGATTGTGTCATTCTTTCAAGTTGCGCAAGACGAGAAGTGACCCATTTGAAATCAAATGATCTTGTTCCCCATCTTTCAAATGGAGAAAAACACGGATATGCAGTGTATAATCTTTGTTTGTTTTCAATCCTGCTTCTTCAGAAAGCTGAACTTTACCTCTGGGTAGTCAATCCAAACCTGGAACTAATAGCTACTCCTAAGTGTCGGGATCAGTCATTGATACTTCTGAAATCTCTGTCATGTGCTACTTGTGAGAAGTTGGTCTGTGTTATTGCACGGTTATGCTGTCCAAGAGAAAGCCCCAGGGTTTCACTGTGAGAAATACTAGAGTCCTTAATTGATACAATCACACTAGATTCAAGTCAGTCCAATCTCAGTGGTTACAAATGTGAGGGTGAGGATGGAAATTTCTTTATCAGGAAAATGGCCTCTACCTGAGACTTTATCTCTCTATTTGTTGAAATCAGGAAGGAGAAAAGACTGACATCAGTGAGCTTTCTCAAACTTCAATAGTTGTTGAGAGTTTGGCGCAAGAATAGGCTTGTATTAGAAAGAGAACTGAATTTTGTTCAAGATAAGATTTGAGCATTATGGATTGATCACGTCTTAATTTCTGATCACAAGCTCTGATACAGGATATCTATACTGGGGAACAATATTTGGAGTAAAACAAGAAAACGGTTTCTTATATTACTAAGATCAGAGTGCATCATTTCTAAAGGTATTGTGTATTCAGACCTTAGAAAGGAAACCAGTCTGTTATTTTTTAAATAACCTAGGAGTTCTAATGATAAGGCGGTTTTAGAAAACAAAGAGAGACAAGGCTTGGGAAGCAAGCAAAACTCAGGTGTTTTCTGGGTCATACTATATGATTTGTGTCAACAGCAGCATGGTACAGAAACAGCAAAGGAGGTACATGAAGCTGTAATGAGGCCCAATATGTCAGAAAGTGTTTCAAAATAAGCAAATTTATATAGAAAATAAGTCTGAAAAATCTGAAGTATCCTGAGATTATATTTCTAAGAATTTCAGATATAGCTAGATGTAATAATTCCTATTGTTGAAGCTACTGTATCCATTCATTTTCATTCGTAACAAAATTATCCGTCTTTTTGAAATGTTTTGTTCTCTATTCATTATCGAACAGCCTCCTGTAGAGCATTGCATTCTTCTTCTATAACCAATCACAATTTTTTATCACAATTTTTTAATTAAACTAACATCTCCATGACTTCTGAAAATTTGGCAATCATCAGATCAAATACACTAATAACCTAAATAGCCTAATATTATATAAGATATTCAGTGGAACATATAAGTTATCCAATGAACTAGCTGTCGCTTTCTAGTGAAGAACTGCCAGTCTAGTGAGAATACAATATACAAGGTCCCTCTGTTGACATTACTAATGCCTTCATGCTCTTTGTTTTTAGTCACTTTCAATCTAATTGCTTTCTTTCAAACTTTCATAAACATAGTTATTTATCCAAAGAATAAATATAAAATTTTAGACAATTCAAGGATTTATATTAAAGGTCAAATAACGTGACTAAAGGATAATAAATATTAAAACTAATTTATAATGGTTTATTAAAGTCACATTGTGGAGAGCTTCAACATCCTAGTATTAATTTCCATGTTTCAATATAAAGTAAAATGTATGTACTCTGATCTGATCCCTCTGAACATGCATTGCATATTTATAATTTTTTTTTCTGTTTCAAAGAGAACAGTCAAGCTGGAAAAATGTGATTTTGATTTTGGTTTGACTTTCTTAAAATTTTAAAACATAATTTTCCATGTAACTTTTTAGAATTTGATTTTTACATAGTTATAATACAGATCCAATAATTACAAAGATATAAAAATTAACATTTTTGTAACACTTTTTTATCAAGTATTAGTTGAACTTGTCTTTCATTATAGCAATCAAGAAGATTTTCATTTCTATATATTTTACTTTACATTAGGCACTGTATGTTAACTAGTTTCTTGCTTTTATTCCATATTGTCCCATAAGGTCATCTCTTAACAAGAAAATAGAAAATAGTTATAAAATCAAACATAGACATACAAGAATAAAGAAAGGAGATAGAAAAAGGAAAGTCGTATACACAAAATGTTTTATTAAATTTAAAGTACAGTAAATGTTAACAAATTTAAAAGAATCTACAAAATTATATTTTTAGATAACTAAGAAAAATATACTTTAAGATATATGTAAATTAGAACATTTATTATAATTTAAAATATCTTTTAATTTAGGGGCACCTGGTTTCTCAGTCAGTTAAGCATCCAACTCTTGATTTCAGCTCAGGTCATGAACCCACGGTCGTGAAATCAAGCCCCATGTTGGGCTTCATGCTCGTCATGGAGTCTGCTTCTCTCCCTCTCCCTCTGCTCCTCCCCCTTTTCTCTCTCTCTCTTTCAAATAAATAAGTATTTTTAAAATACATCTTTTTAATTTAAAACTCAAAAATAGGCAAAACTATAACATTTCTAAAAGAAAACCTAGAATAATTAGGTGACCATGGGTCGGGCAATTAGCTTTTTTTTTCCCTTTTATTTTCTTTGAGACAAAATTTAAATGACAAAAAATTGACTGTTTTATAGTGCACAGTTAAGCATTTAGGACATTCGCAACGTTGTACAATCTTCATCTCTATCTAGTTTCAAAATATTTTCATCACCCCAAAGGAGATGCTGTACACATTAAGCTGTCCCTCACCATTCGCCTATAACTACTAATTTGCTTTCTGTTTCTACCGATTAACCTATTCAGGATATTTTATATAAATAGAATTATATAACATGTGACTTTTTTGTGTTTGGCTTTTCACTCAACATGATGTTTTCTTGAATCGTGCATGTTGTAGCATGTACTTCATTTTTTTTAGTACTGAATAATATTCTATTGTGTGGATATGCCGTGTTTCATTTATCCATTCGTGTTCATAGACATTGCAAATAGTGTTACCATGAACACTTACATACAATATTTGTTTCAGTACCTATTTTCAATTCTTCTGAGTTTACAATTAGAAGTGAAATTGATAGGTCATATGAAATTCTAACTTTTTGAGAAATGGACAGTGTTTCCTGAGTGGATGTATTATTTAAACCTTCCAGGATATAAAAGGGTGCATACTGTATGTTTTCAAATATATGACATTCCAGAAAAGACAAAGCTATAGAGTAAAAAAAGACCTGTAGTGCTGAGAGTTCAAAGCAAGAGCATGAGAGTTGACTACATCAAGCAACGTGGATATTTTAGTGTGGGGAAGCTATTCTATATGATATGCAATGGTGGATACAAGACATTATCCATTTGTGAAAATTCACGGAAGGTACAGCACAAAGTAAACTTTAACAAATGCAATTAAAAAAACACATTTAGGGCAGCCGGGTGGCTCAGCATTTTAGCACTGCCTTCAGCCCAGGGCCTGATCCCGGAGACCTGGAATCAAGTCCCACGTTGGGTTCCCTGCATGGAGCCTGCTTCTCCCTCTGCCTGTCTCTGCTTCTCTCTTTCTCTCTGTGTCTCTCATGAATAAATAAAAAAAATCTTAAAAAGAAAAAATACACATTTAGGAAGTTGGGTAAATTCCAGGAGAAATTCAGAATGTGGAGTAACAATATAACTTTGTTACAAATATAGGAAACAGCTTCAAGGAAGGGAGTAAGGAGAAAGGGGACGTAACTATAACTGGAAGTGAGTGAGATCAGTAAGACTAGAAGTACAAGAAATTGCACACAGCATTGTTCTATAATTAATAAGGTTGTTTGACAGTGGGGGTACAGATTCTGGATATTCATTTTTTTCCCAAGACCGAAGCTCACAGGAAAAAAAAAAGGGATCATAAAAATATCTACAGTAAATCAACTCTGGTTTTTATTTTGGGAAAATACATTTTAATGATTTAAATTTTCAGAGTCAAAAAACAAATTTAAACTATTTGATCCATAACATGTAAATCTGAGTCTGTATGAAATAGGTTCAATTGGGTTTACTTCAACATCTGAAAACAGAAAAAACTGATATTTTGAAGTTGTGCTCTATTTATTTCTTTATATGAATTCTGGTCTTAGAAAGCTTATTGACATGGAAATTAAATAAATAAAAGCATAGTATTTAAAGTAAATAATGTTCATTCCAACAAATACTGGTGATTTCCATTTACAATTGGTCCTTCTCTAGTCTTTCAATCTGTCTTCATATTTTCAAAGTTTGGTTTTTATTAATGTGTCCTGTACCAATACATCAATAAATTAGGGGAAGAAGGGCAGCCCGGGTGGCTCAGCGGTTTAGCGCCGCCTTCAGCCCAAGGCCTGATCCTGGAGACCTGGGATTGAGTCCCACATCGGGCTCCCTGCATGGAGTCTGCTTCTCCCTCTGCCTCTCTCTCTCTCTCTCTGTGTGTGTTTATGAATAAATAAATAAAATCTTTAAAAAAATTAGGGGAAGAATCATTTTTCTTTTGTATATAATGTATTTAGTGGATAGAAAGGGTTGCAACAACATGATGGTATAAAATAATGTGGCTACAACTTGTGCTCAACACAGAATTTAATAAATAGCAAGTAAATGAAAATGGAGATAATTAACCTCTAATGCAGTGAACAAATACAGAAAAATCCATTTTTGTTAGAGATACTGACTAGAGAATGATTTTTTCTTTTCAATTCCAATTTATCTTGACAGAACTATCTTACACATGCACACACACGCACACAAACACACATAACTGATAAATAGTATCCAGCCAAAAAAGGGAAATTATTCTATATAGAATTGAAGTTAGTTAAAATTTATCTCCTCTAAGATATAAAAGTAAAAGACTTACTCAAATCTCAACATTTTAAGGGTTTTTTTTCATTTTAAAGTTTTAAAGTAATAAAAACATGGATATGTCAGAATAAACATTTGATGCTTTAAATCTGTTGTGAGAATAATTTGATTTTTCTGAAGATGCAGAAGCAAAATAGATTAAGTAGCTTGAATGTACCTGAAGGATTAATGTAGTTCATATTTTGATACAAACTCTAACAGAGCAATGGAATATTGAAGTAAGTTCGTAGTGTAATTTACCACGTATTCATTATGTGCACTAATGCATAACACTCACCATCTCTGCCCCTGTGCTGCTTTCATCCCAAGACTGAGTGTTAATATTCTATGCTTGTCTCTATAGTCGAACTTTCTGACATATTGTAGAATAGACATTTTGGTTTGTGCACAGACTCTTATGAAAATGTTTTTCCAGTTCTCTGAGTCTTCTCTGTGCTATCCAGTGTGCTAGAGTAAATGTTCGCTGTGATGGGTCAGTGTGCCACTGATGTCATCTGAGAGCTTGGCAGTGGAAATGTCCAGTTTTGATAAAGAAAATAAATTGAATTACATTGAAATAAAAATCTGTTTTTTTTTATTTATTTTTTATTGGTGTTCAATTTACTAACATACAGAATAACCCCCAGTGCCCATCACCCATTCACTCCCACCCCCCACCCTTCTCCCCTTCCACCACACCTAGTTCGTTTCCCAGAGTTAGCAGTCTTTACGTTCTGTCTCCCTTTCTGATATTTCCCACACATTTCTTCTCCCTTCCTTTATATTCCCTTTCACGATTATTTATATTCCCCAAATGAATGAGAACATATAATGTTTGTCCTTCACCGACTGACTTACTTCACTCAGCATAATACCCTCCAGTTCCATCCACGTTGAAGCAAATGGTGGGTATTTGTCATTTCTAATGGCTGAGGAATATTCCATTGTATACATAAACCACATCTTCTTTATCCATTCATCTTTCGTTGGACACCGAGGCTCCTTCCACAGTTTGGCTATCGTGGCCATTGCTGCTATAAACATCGGGGTGCAGGTGTCCCGGCGTTTCATTGCATTTGTATCTTTGGGGTAAATCCCCAACAGTGCAATTGCTGGGTCGTAGGGCAGGTATATTTTTAACTGTTTGAGGAACCTCCACACAGTTTTCCAGAGTGGCTGCACCAGTTCACATTCCCACCAACAGTGTAAGAGGGTTCCCTTTTCTCCGCATCCTCAAATCTGCAAATAATCAACAAAGTTGCCAAATCTAAACTGAATTTACACCCAATTCTTGTGAACTTTTTTTGTTTCCATTGTTTTCTTCGGTTCTCTTCCTCTTTCATTACACTTTCTACGCGATAAAACAAATTCTGCCTTTACTTTATTGTTTTAATATCCCTCCAGAGAGACAGATTTGTAAGAAAAGAGGTACTCACAGAAAACAAAATATATCAAATGTCTACTTGTTGTTTTTATTTTAGCCTGGTGATCATCTTCACAACTAGTATATACTGACATAACATCAAATTTTAAGAGATTGTAGACTTTTTTCCTAAAGAGCTTAATGATTTTGGCAGTTAATTTCTGCCATGTGAAAGGTACAGCTAAAAATATTTTTCCTTGAACTTTGGAAAAATTTGAATGTTTTTTATGCCAAAGATACTATTATACTTTCACATAGAAATTATCAAATTTCACAAGCAAAATAACAAAAAATAGTCATCGGAGAAGAGATGGATATAAGGAAAGACAATTTAGGATAACCTTTAGTTTATTTAAACTAAAATAAATTTAATGACGTGTTTTTGTTTATTTAAACACAAATAAATTTAACGACATGTTTAAAATATCGATTTTTTTTACTTCAATGTTGCAAAGTGAAAACACGACCAAAAACATGCATGTATTCCTAAATTTCTTGATACATTCCACATAATTGATCATTCATATCTTTGAGTGGAGAAATGAGGGGA
Organism: Canis aureus; assembly: GCF_053574225.1. Taxonomy (NCBI): domain Eukaryota; kingdom Metazoa; phylum Chordata; class Mammalia; order Carnivora; family Canidae; genus Canis; species Canis aureus. The sequence continues at coordinate 56,359,839 of NC_135621.1, forward strand.
AAAATGAATTTTCTGTTCCTTCTCCATTCCAAAAGTTTTGCTTGATGTGAAAGACTTCACTTTTACATTATAGAAACCCTGAAGGTGTCAGGCCATTATTCATCAGCATTTTGTGTGATCACATTAATGGATCATGTATTTGTTTTTGCTGAGATCCAGGCAGCAAAATTGATTGAAGATGATTCAGATAGAGGAAGTAGAGCAAGAATGGAAAGCCTGAACTTAGAGGGAGTCTGTTATGGGACATTGAAGTCATTTGTGGGTTTGTGGTACATAGCATAAGGACACTGACTGCCTGGAGGTAAAGGAAGCAAGGATGTCAGAAAGTAGAAGAGCCGAAAGAGGTAGGGCAAACATCAAAAATTCATTTTGTTCCTTTTGCAAACACAACTAAATCAATTAGAGCCATTCTCCAGATTTATCAGATATCTATACCAATAGAATAAAACAAAAATGTAATAAAAATTGAATTAATGCACTATATTCATGTATATGCTTTATAAATATCTGAATATAATGATTTGCTCATATGTCGTTTATGTTCTAAAACATCTGCAAAAATAAAAAAAAATTAAAGGATGAATAAACTTAGAAGTATATATCCTAATGTTTTCTCTCCACTCCCCAGTGTATCTTCTTGCTCATATCCTACTGAATAATTTGGAATACACTGGGTTAGAAGATGGCTAAGGAGCCAGGCGGACAAGAGTTTAAAATCCTATCTTTGACTATTTCTACTAATGTGTTACTGTACAAGATACATATAACCTCTTTAAATTTCAGTTGAAAAAATTATTTTATAAAGTGGGAATAATAACAGTACCTATGTTATAGAATAATTGAGGGATTAAGAGATCCCATGCAAACTTCTCAGCACATGTTTTGCTCAGGATAAATACTCAGTGAAAGCTACCTATTATTTGCTATAAGTCAGCAAGAGTCCTGTGTGCCTCTGCAGCAACTCTGGAATATTGATAACAGCTGTGAATGCGCATAAAAGAATATAGCTGCAGAAAGAGAATTGACCTCCTTTTCAAATGAGACACACACCACCACCACTACCACCACAATCACACAGCTACTGAGATTCTAGCAGAAGAAAGCAAGAAAGCAAATGCCGGCAGAATTCCTGTTCTATCTTTCTAACTCACAATTACTAGACGTGAGGCCTATGTAATTTATTTGCCTTGTTTTACTGCTTGACATTATGCTAGGTTCCTTTTCTATTAATTTATTGTTGCTACTGTTCCCTTTGGGACCGCTAGGATATACTCCAAAATGAAATAATTTTTATCCCTATTAAAGTATTTTAATGAATTCAAATCCTAAAAGTGCTTGATGATGACCAGCAGCACTATCCTACACAATGAAAAAGAGTTCTTAGAGGACATAATGCCGTAACAACGAAAGAGCAGAAATGATACCATAGGTCACATATTCTAAGATGACCGTAACATGAGGAAATATGACAAATACTAAATTAATGCTCATTACACAATTATTTTATCTCCTGCCTTTACATATAGGCACAAATAAACCTATCTTTTTAAAATAAATGTTCTTTTATTTTGTCTTAAGGGAAGATGCTGCACTTTCAGCATCTCTCTCCAGAGTCTGTTTTTAATTAACACCAAATATTACGTTTGCTAAATTTATATTATGAGCACAAACTTGTATCCCATTTACTCTAATGTAGGACTTCCCAAAAAAGTAAATGTTTTACAGAGTGTTTATATTGCTCTCTAGTGCTACCTCACATAAAATATAGATCTTAATAACTATCAGGATTTTGTCCGAGTGAGGACAAGATTTAGAGGTCACCACTCCCAGTGGAAAATACAATCAGAAAAGAGAAACTTCTAGTTTCCCCAAGGAGGGTTTTTTTTTTTTTCTCTCTTTCTTAAGACACTTTTAATCTGTCAGCACTCCTTTATTCACTTTTCCAGTTGGCTCACTTGGGGAGAAACCCAGGCATCCTGAACTCGGCTCAACATTGTTCTCCTTTTCAGTCTAATTTCCTGCAGGAGCCATCATCCCCATCTGGTCTTGCCAAAATCATGTTAGGAAGTTATTTGATCTCTTAACCTAAACCTAAACTCCCCAATATCACCCAAATTAGGAAGATGGGATTCTGACTTCTCTTTTATTTTCTGTATTTTTCAGCAATTAGGAAATTTTAACAGCTTCACTGGAGACCATGAAAACTGTCCAGATATAGCAAGATTGATGTTGCATTGGAGGCAAGATGTTGTAGCAGAGGGAAGAGCAGAACACAGGTTGTAGACTCAAGCCGGTAGGGGACCACATGACCACTTACACTGGGATAGTCAGACAAGAATTCAATCACATCACATATTGTAGAGCTCCTCCACAGATTTTTTTTTTTTTTATCCCTCAAAGAACTGATTAGTCAAACTTAGGACTGAGTGCAAGAAATGAGACCAAGGAGCAAAAGAAAAACAATATACAGAATAATGGACAGAGGGAACTTGGTCACAAGAAACTTACAGCACTAATTACTGGCATAAAGGAATAGTGTAATATGTTGGAGTGATTCAACAAAAAGTTTGACAACACCATTAGCAGCACACTGGGCCATTTCAATGGTGATTATCAGTACATCCACCAACACTAGTATTTATTAGATAGTTGGTATATGTCAAGCAGTAGGTTAAGAGCATTAAGGCATTAATCCTTCATTTCCCATAACCACCCCAAGATATAGTTACTTAATTCTTAGTACTGACCAAAGGTTTCTTAAATTATCTTCAAGTCAGAGCAGAGCTAGCCTAGAATCCAGAATGGTGTTGAATTGTAGGAGGTAAGTGGTCACAATTTTAAAGGTTAAAGAATTACAATGGCAACTTATTAGAGTTAAAGGCCTTTGCGCACTATGTAGAGGCCTTTGCAAATCATAGCACCATACATCCTAAAGTGAGGAGAGACCCTGTGTGATCTTCTGACTTACTCTCTGATCTCCAAACATTATCTCCATTGTGCAGAGAAAGAATCTGAAGCACAGAGAGGTTAAGTGACTCGTTGAAGATCATACAGTTACAGTGATAGAAAACTGTAAAATCACTCCTTATTAAGTCTTGGAAACCCATTGATAATCTTTTGAGTAACAGCTGTTTGAAAAGCCAAATTAATCTTTCCTAGAATGCCCACTATCCATGGGCTGTCTCTTTCCCCCACCAGAGTTCAGACACTTGGGGCTTGCTGCTTAAAATAACTACCTCCTACCTTCTAATCTACACCCACCCTCTTCAGCCTTGTGATTGCTGGGTTCCATTTGCAGTCCAGGTTACCCTGTGAGGTGCTGACTCCTGCAGCTTTCCTCTGGAAGCCTCTCTGTGAGCTGAAATCTCCATCCACACAATTTTACTGCTCATAAAGACAAGCAGCAAGGAGAGCACAAAAGAAGCCAATTTATCCATTTTTCTGTATCTGGAATACATGTGGAGTCAAAATTGGTGGTTTGCCTCAGCTCTCCCTGCTAGGATAATTTGGGGTGATATTGCAACTAAACGTTTTATTTAAACCATGTCAGTCACACTGTGCATTTTAAAGACCACATTACAGAGTGCATTACCTTTCTAACATATCTGAGTGTATGAGTAAATTTCAAAGCAGAATAGCTTCCATGAATAGGAAATTATCTCACCCTTAATTTCATATTGCTATTCAAAGGCAGAGAGAGAGCCTTGTTTGTCTTACCTTATTTCTACTTTGATATAATTTTCACTATGGCAAAGTTGTTCAAATGCTTTGCTTTGTTTCAAAGATTGTTTTGTCTTATCTCTCATGTACTTATGTATAAGAATACTAATACACTTCTCTCAATCCCTAAAATATATAACCATGGACTGTTTCTAATTCTCTCCTTTTCTCTCAAAATTAAATATGTTATCAAGTTCTAGATGTCTCCCTCTTTAGAAAGGTCTAGATTTTCTCCTGCATGTGAGTATATAGGAGTATGTGTGTGTGTTTTCCATTTCAGCAAAACTACAAGCCCAAGTTCAAGTCTTTCTCCTTATCTGAATTATTATAACTGGTTTGTTGGCTCTTCTTGCTATAACTCTGTCTTCCTCTGTTCCAATTACCCAAAGCAAAAATGCCAGAATTATCAAGCACTGAATACATATATAGTAATGGTTGATATTTTTATCCTTGTAATTCACTATTTGTAAGAATGTATTTTCTGTAATTCGTTGCATCAAATTGAAATCCATTAACCTCATAATTAATAATGGAGGCTTCTCAAACTGTCAAAGACCACATGGTGTTGACTAAATGGCCAAAGATTTTTTTATGGGGGGGGGGTCTATTTTTTTTCTTGTACCTTCCCTTCTTTTTTTTCTTTTCTTCTTTCTTTCTTTTCTTTTTCTTTCTTTTCTTTTCTTTCTTTCTTTCTTTCTTTCTTCTTTCTTTCTTATTTTTCTTTCTTTCTTTCTCTTTCTTTCTCTTTCTTTTCTTTTCTTCTTTTTCTTGCTTTCTTCTTTTCCTCTTGTGCTCCTGGTTAACTGTACCCTTTAGCCTTCAGGTACCCCAGTCCCTCCTGATTTAGAACATTTCCTCACCATGGCCAGCATTACCGCTCTATCTATAATATCCAGTTCCTCTCTTCTCCTGACACACAAGTAGTTGTACTTTTCTGCCTATTAAAGTTAAATGGGATCATGTGGCCAATCCTGGACATAAATGTGCACCAAATTTTGGATGAAAGCATTTAGCAGCAGGTGCTACATCCTACAGCTTTATTGTTCCCATTGCATGATGAACATGGGAACCCATAAGATGAATCTTTCATCAGACTGAAACAGTGAGTTCTTTGTAAGTACATATTAGGCAGATAGCATAAGTTAGGAATAAAGGTTTGGGGACACCTGGGTGGCTCAGCGGTTGAGCGTTTGCCTTCAGCCCAGGGCACGATCCTGGGATCCCGGGATCGAGTCCCACGTCAGGCTCCCTGCATGGAGCCTGCTTCTCTCTCTGCCTGTGTTTCTGTCTCTCTCTGTGTCTCTCATGAAAAAATAAATAAAATCTTAAAAAAAAAGGAATAAAGGCTTGTTGTTTTAAGTCACTAAACTTTGATCATTGTTTTAACTTGCAACATATTTATCTTCTGAATTATATGGGTTTTACTCAGTGTTTTAAAAATGTGTCACAAAACTCAAAACTAGAAAGTGTTTCTTTCTTACTTACTAATCCTTCCTTTTTCCTTTATACTTATGTTATTCTTTTTTGTATCCATTCATTTATTCAGTTAATCCTTCAATGAATGGTTACTGTGTGCCTACTTCACCTGCTTATTATGTTCCTCAAAAAGAAAGGCATGTTAGCAGGAAAATGTGTGGTCAATATTCAAAACATGTTGTTGACTGTAGGAAATGATTAAACTTCAGATAAGTTCAAGAATTTGTATGTTTATTCCAAATTTATATCTATCTTATGTTCATCTTTTATATGGAATCATACCCTGCCTCAGTTCTCCTGTCTTCTTTAGTTATAATAATAATTAAAAAAAGAAGTTTGATATTTTTATTTCCAAATACTGGACACCTAGAGTTTTTACAAACTTTTACAGGAATTGCAAAAAAGAATTTATTTTATTCTACACAAAAATTTTTGTTATACATTTTTTTGTTGCTGTTGTTATATCAGGGCACCTGGGTGGCTCAGTCAGTTAAGCATCCTATTTTTGATTTTGGCTCAGGTCATGATTTTAGGGTCATGAGATTGAACTCCGCATCCAGTTCCATGCATGGAGACTGCTTAAGATTCTCTCTCTCCCTCTGCTCCTCCTACCCCCTCAATAAACAAACAAACAAACAAACATCAGTGAGATGTTCTGTTGTAATAACAAGATAATAACAAGTCAGTAAAATGAAAGTGGCAAATAATGGAGAATCCTCAGTTTTCCAACTAAGCTTAACCATGGTGATATAATGCTAACCTTGGAACAAATTAATGTTAACATGAAAACCAAGAAATATTTGGCTAAGCCTGAAAACAAATAATACATATTTGTTTAAGATTACTAAGATCAGTAGGATGGACATCACCAGCAAAATAAATGTTTTCTAATTATAACCAGTTCTGAGTTATGTCTTATTCTGAGTTATAACAGAGTTAAAACATTTAATTCTAAAAGATTTCATGAAAACCTTAAAATTTAAATTAATTGCCCAGTATATATACTCCTAAATGTGTTATCAATGATAGATTGATACATCTGTCCTGGATGCTAAAATTCATTCAACTTAATGATTTTCTTTAAAAATATTTAATGTCGATGAGAAAGTTAGATTTAAGATACATTTGAGTACATTGGTCTTGGTCTAATTTTTGTGGCCATTTTCTAGAATAACAAATTTATTTATTTTAGTATTTCCATTGTTTTCTATAAAGTATATGTCAATATACCTAGATAGCTAATATATAGAAGCAAACATAAGCATATATGGTCTGGTATTAGAAGGAAAGTTCTGCTTAAAATTATAAAAGCTGAATACAATATTTTAAAAGATTTCTTTTTGACAAGCTAAATGTAAATTTGTACTTAATTGGTGCCTTGAATAAAACTAGTATGCAATGACACTAGCACTATGAATTTGTCAGCATTTTCTCATTAACCCTATTTTTTAAATGACACTTTAATGCTTTTACTTTTAAAAAAATAATATTTAAATCACTTTGGATACATTTAAACCGACCTAAAAACATCCTTAGTGATTTCATAGTACCAAACAAGCCAGGAAGACAATATTCTCTCTTGAGAAGAACACAGATCAAAGAGTTTAAAGATAACTTTCAGTAACTTGAAATATCAGAGTATTATCTAATTGTGTCAGTAACACAAATATACATAGGTCCTTGTAGGTGCATACACAAACACAGACAGCCTACCACTCCATCTGAACTTATACACACATATGAAGATGTACAGTGGAGGTCACATAGAGGACAGAAGGCAACAGAGGATATCTCCTACATCCAGAGTTGAAGGACTTTTGTCAAATTCTAAGGATAGATAACTGAAAAACCAGTTACACTTCCTTCTAAAGACTGTTAGCTTTTAAGTAATCTCTATATCCGATGTGGGGCTCAAACTTAAAACCCCAAGATGAAGAGTTGCATACTCCACTGACTAGGCCAGCCAGGCATCCCTGCTCACAATTTTCTGTAAACTGTGATTTGTTAATTTGCAAAATAAGAAATTGAACCAGAAGATTTTGTTGGTTCCTTTCAAACCAGGTACTCTCTGACAACCCAATATTTTCAACTTTTGCCTTTTTAAATTTCTGGACACCTCCAATAATAAGTAAAATGAAATATGCCAATATGTCAATTCTTAAAATTAATGGTTGTCTTCCACTTGCAAATAGAATAGACTAGTTTATTGTATATGATTGCTCCTGTAAAGAAAGACTATATAAAATAACAAAAAGGTACATAAAATAGTAAAAATTTGTGTTTAGATAAATTAGAGCAGTTTTAAGCAAAAAAGCATTAAAGGTTAAAGATTTTGAAGAAGGAGAACTGCAGGTGATAAATTTATGATCTGAAACCATATATTTTCGTGTAGATTTTCAATAAGAATCTTGACTTCACTTGGGCAGAGGACCACTGCTAGGGGACACAGAAACTTTTGTTGGTCTTATAAACTAGAGTAGGGGATAGTATTTTCTTTTTCTGCTGAAAGCCAGAGAGTAAATATTTTTGACTTTGCCATTATACAGTCTTTATGATAAATATTTAATTCAGTCATTGTAGCAAATGTAGCCCTAGATAGTAAATAAATGAATGGGTCTAGCTGTGTTCCAATAAAACATTATGGACATTGACATTTTAATCTTGTACAATTTTACATTTCATAAAATGTTCTTTTGATAGCTTCTAGGCTAAAGAAAAAGTCAGTAGGCTGGATTAGGCCCATGGGCTAATTTGCTGACTCCTGGGCACCAGAAATAACTTTAGACCCTTGAATGGCTTCAAATGTACTGTCAATTTCCCCTTCAAGACACTAGCCAAATCTGAATTTCAGGAGAGTGGGAGGCACAGTTTTAGTTGTAACATTCTGAAAAGCAGAGAAGAGTTTTCACTAGCATCCTGGTGGTGATGAGATAGAGTCTAGATATCTCAGAGAAGTAGACATATCTACTAAATTCTAAATTGGAAACTTTGGAATGTATTCTAAGAACTGGAGTGAGAGCCTTCCTACACCTGAAACACTGTCTCCAGTAGACTCCATACAAATTAGAATTAAACTGATGTACTTGACATTCTGACTACCAAGAAAAGGAAAGAGTGAACCTCCTTTGGTGGAAGTCGGCATAATATAGGGCCTCTACATTATTATACAACATGGCTAGAAAAGAAAAAAAAATACAAAACTAGAAATCAAGAAGAAAATACCGAGAATTATCACATGATACCTAAAGATCCACCTGTAAATAAGTAGTTAATGGACTTAACCAATACGAACATTGAAATAATTATCATTAAAATATTAAAGTAAAGAGATGAGAAATTGGAGAATTGCACAAGGAAAAATTAAATGAATCTTCTAAGTTAGATTTTTGTATAGGTTATGCAGATCTTATAAAATACTGCATACACGCACATACAATCTGGCTTGATTTCTTTAAGTTTGGCTTGATTTCTTTCTTCAATATTTAAAATAATTTTGTGGTCAAACAATCTTCTTTCTGAAGAGTATTTTAATAATAGAATATGGGGCAGCCCGGGTGGCTCAGTGGTTTAGCGCCGCCTTCATCCCAGGGCCTGATCCTGGAGACCGGGAATCGAGTCCCACGTCGGGCTCCCTGCATGGAGCCTGCTTCTCCCTCTGCCTGTGTCTCTGCCTCTCTCTCTCTTTGTCTTTCTCTGTGTCTCTCATGAATAAATAAATAAAATCTTTAAAAAAGAATAATAGAATGTATTTGGTGTTCTTTTAAATAGATGTAAGACTATTAATATTTCTTGTTGTATCAATCTTGAAGTATACTTCTCAAGGACTTTTTTCTCAAAAATTGTCAAATATATTGATTTAAAGTATTAAAATATATTATAATTTCCATTTTCGTGTGTGTAGAGTCTTAGGTAATATTGCTTTATTTCTATATTAGTAACTTGTAAATTTTTTATTTTTTCCTTGATGTCTTGCTAGCATTTTAAAAGGTCATTCATATTTTCAAAGAACCAACTCTTCTGCTAATCTGTTCCTATGAATTTTTTCTCCTAAGTGCTCTTATCTTTGTTATTTTCTTCTATTTCTTTTCTTTGGTTTCCTATATATTTCTGAGTTTCTTTTTTTTCCTGACCATCTTGATAGAAGCTTAGATCATAGATTTTCAGTCTTAGTTCTTTTCTAAAATATGTATTTAAGGCTATAAATTCCCCACTATGCATTGTTTTTGCTATTCCACATAAATGTTTATATGCTCTGTCTTCATTATCTGTTTAAAATATTTTTTAATTTCTATTGTGATTTTTAATTTGACCCATGGGTTATTTGAGAGTATATTGCTTAATTCCTAACAGTTGGAGACTTTCTAATTATCTTTTTTGTTAGTTCCTTTGGTCAGGGAATTCCTAAATATTATTTCATCTATTAAATTTGCTTATATATACTTTATGATCCAAGATATATGGAAAATATATTTCTAATATACTTATAAAATAAATCTATTTTGTCTTTGCTAAATAGATTCTATATACATTTTTATTTGTGCTTTTTATATTTTTTCTCTCCTTACTGCATTTTGTTTGCTTGTACATGATTTATGAGATATACAATTCAATATCTCCCACATTCATTATAGATAATGACTATTATTTTCATTTCACTTATTTATTTCAAAGATAATATTCTATATTAAATTGCCAGAGGCATACATGTTTATAATCATCATATCTACCTGGTAGATTGACCTTTTGATTATTATGAAATGTCCATCTTTATCTCTAGTGATTCTGACATAAATATCTACATTGTTTGATATTAGTATAGCTAACCAATTGTCTTTTGATTTTTTCATAGTATATTTTAAAAGTTCTTTTATTTTCAAATATGCAACATATTCATATGAAAGACATGTCCAAGAAGTAGCACATATTTTTACCCAGTTTACAATCATAATCTATTAATGAATACTTAATATTTTAGAGAATATGTGATAACCTATATATCTGAAATTATATCTAGTGTATTACACTGTATTACAAACTGTATTACAGTTTTTTCTTTTCTAATTTTTCTTTAAGATTAATTAATGTTATTCCATTTTTCTTCTTACTAGCTTTAGATGAATTCATCATTCATTGAGTAGTTAAATCCTTTAAAATTTTGCTTAAATATATATCTTGACTTAATATAATCATACACAATTTATTAATTTTAAAATGTCTCTCAAAATAATAAAACTTAGAACACCTTATTCCAGTTACTTCTTACCACAATTTGCATTAAGATTGTTATTTTACATATTTTTATTCATAAACATTTTAGTTGTTATGTTTATATTATCTTTATTTACTTTTACTCATATATCTATTCTAACCAATGGTTTTCATTCTTTTCTATGTCTATAATTATTTTCCTTTCATTTGAAGAAATTCCTTCTGTGTATATCTGCTATTAAAGATCTTTTGCTGATGCAAGTCTCAGAATTGCATTTCTTTGTTCTGGTCTAAGTTTTTATTTCACCAAATTTCATAAGGATATTTTTCTCAGCATAAAGTTCTAAGTTGGCAATTATGTCGTGTTATTTTTTACAGGGGTTTACTCAATTGTTTCTGACCTTTATAATTTTTGGTTGTCAATCTTTTGATTATTTTTGGAGAGTAGTAGTGTGTCTTTTTCTTAGGAGGGTATTGAGTATGTATTTGATTTTTGTTTTGTTTTGCTTTCAGAAGTTTTGCTACCCCATGCTTACCTGCAGAGCTTTTCATTTGCTTATGGATGAGATCTCTTTTTAAATCTGTGAGCTGATATATTTATTTAGTCAGCATTATTTTCTCAAATGTTGATGCAACACATCTTTCTTCTCTTCTTTTTCAAACCACAATTGCATCTGTATGAGGCTGTTTTACTTGAGTCCACATATTTCTAGTAGACTTTTATAGGTTTTCAACTTCTTTTTCCTTATTTTGATTCAATCTATTCAATTAATATGTCAATTATCAATCATTTCAATTTGTCATTGACATGTCTCCCTGGTTACTCCGTCTTTTGCTTTGTGTCAGCTACATTTTCTTAATTTCATAAATTGTATTTTTTGGTTCTATATTCTTTGGTTTATACAGATTCAAGTTTTCTGGTATAATTATCTATTATTTTCTATACATTTTCATCCTACATTTGTGGCATATTAATTCTTAGCTAACTCCACTATTGGTGTAAGTACGTTTTTATTGATTTATTCATCTTGGTTTGGGGTGCTGTGATATTATCTCTTGGTACTTAAGTAACTCTTACTGCATAATAGATACTGTATATAAACACTGCAAAGCTTTAGATGTGGTATTTGTTTTCAGTATTTAGAAAAGATTTATATTTATTTAAAAACATATTTAAAAAAAAAAGAAACCCCCTGAGAAATGAGGCCTGTTGTAAATTTTTAAATCTGTATTCAACTTTACAAAACCATGAAAAGGTAAGTTAAAAATCTCAGTATTGATAACCATCAGGACTTTTCCAAGACCTTTATAAGTATTTGTGTTGCAGAAATGTAGGAAAAAGAAGGACCAGAATCTGGAAATTAATTCTATTATTGTCCTATGAGTCACATTAGATTGTTATATGGTTCGATCTGGGTTTGAATATGTAAAGATAGATGTGGTAAAAAAAAAAAAAGATAGATGTGGTAACTAATTTATTTGATAACTTATCCCATTTGTCTTTTAATATACCGTAGTATGATATGAGGATCCATTTTTCAGTACTGAGTATTCATTTTATTTGCAGCAATAATCAAAATGGAAATTTTGATTTAAAAGACACAAAGTCTAAACATCAGATAAATAGAATTCCACCCATTAAATGTAAGCTGATGATTAGAGAAATTCCCAAATGCAAGGGAAAAAAATATAACTCACATCTGAATGAAAAACCTGGAAATAACTGAATTGTTTGGGAAAGAAATTGCTAGTAACCTACCATATCTTGTATAGCCTTGTTTCTAGTATTATACAATGGGCAATGAGCAGAATTAATATGCTCTACCTTTGGGCTGAGGGAATGGAGATCCCATACAAAATTCTCTGCCATATCAAATGCATAGGTCACAGATGTGTAATTGTTTAGCAGTATGGTGATGGCACCCCAGAAGTTTGGATATTTGACTGTGTAAGTATAGAGAACAGTTATGCTAGAAAATCAATTAGATGTTCAGCAGATTCCTGCTATAGGAATGAAGATTTGATTGGTACTAACTAGTTCACTGAAATTTCAGATTGGTAGGTTACTACTGGACAAATTAACCCATCCTAAATAACATAAAAAATTAAAAATGCCATTGGGACTAAAGCACTCATATGATAGTGGAAGTAATAGTATGTAGGCACCTTTTTGGAAATCAGATACCAGACTAACATTACAAGACTAATTTCACATTTCACCTACACTTATTGACTGTTTCTGCTCTCCTTCATTCTACATTAATACAGATAAAATCAGAAGTCTTGCACTAGGTAGTTTTCATTTTTTTCTTTTTTTTTTAGGAGATAGGTTATATTTATTGAAGAGAGCTTCCAGAAGATTCTTTGGTAAATACCTTACCAGTGATTGAAAGATCATATTGAATTGTTAGTTTTTGATTCGAGGTAAAAATTTTAGTCATCTCTCTTTTGTGGGACTTGCTCTTGTGATAAGTAATTATATAGATGATATTGATTTCTAACACACAAATTAGCACAATAGTTATCCTTCCTAACTATAGGTTTAGAATCACATGCGGAGTTTCACAAATACTACTGTCCATTCCCCAAGTTTCTAATGTAATTTTTCTGGGTTAGAGTCAAGATAAGGTTTTAAAAGTTCCCTAGGTGATTCTAATATTGGCCAAAACGGCTACCATAGATGATAAAAACAGAATGCAATGTGACGGTATTATTACCAGAACCTTTCACTGTCTTTGGCTTTTTCCAGAAAACGTTCTATAATATGCAGTGTCCTTCACAAGCATTACCTTACCATTCCATATACAGTCTGATTAGGAAAGATACAGCTCATGCTGAAATATAAGAATATAATCCAATACAGTTGAAGAAACAAAGGACATTGAGACTGATGCCAAGAGCAGTTTAAGACACTATCCTGAATTAGGTGGCTATATTACTCTCTGACTTTAACTTCAGTTTGATGAATCAAACATTTGTAGAGGGCTACATACACCCCATCCTATGCTTAGTGTTGAAACTGCAAAAATAAGATTTAAGATTAAGATTTAACTCTTAAGGTAAACAGAGCCTGTTGCAAAAACAAAGGAAAGCAAAAAATCTTATCAATATAATGTAGTGCTTTGGCCTTCTGCTCAGAGATACAGAAATGATAAATGTATTTAGTAAGATCACAAGATACAAAATCAATATACAGAAATTTGTTGCATTTCCATATACTAATAAAGAAATATCAGAAAGAGAAATTAAGAAAGCAATCCTACTTACAATTACACCTAAATGATAAAATACCCAGGAATAAACTTAACCAAGGAGGTGAAGGATCTGTACTCTTAAAACTATAAGACATTGATGGAAGACATTGAAGCAAATAGAACAAACAGAAAGATACTCCATGCTCATCAATTGGAAGAACAAATCTTAATAAAATGTACACATTACCCAAAGCAATCTACAGATTTAATGCAATCTCTATCAAAATACCAACAGGATTTTTCACAAAACTAGAACAAAAAAAAAAAAACCCTAAAATTTGTGTGGAACCATAAAGACCCCAAATAACTAAAGCAATCTTGAAAAGGAAAAACAAAACTGGAGGTATCACAATCTCAGATTTCAAGATATACTTCAGATGTGCAGTAATCAAAACAATATGGTACTGGCACAAAAATAGGCACAGAAATCAATGGAATGGAATACAGAGCCCAGAAATAAACCCACAATTATGTGGTCAAATAATCTTTGACAAAGGAGGCAAGAATACATAATGGGCACATTACAATCCCTTCAACAAATGGTGTTGGAAAAACTAGAAAACTTCATGCAAAATGATGAAACTGGGTCACTTGTTTACACTATATACAAAAATCAACTCAAGATGGTTAAAAGACCTAAATGTGACACCTGAAACCATAGCAATCCTAGAAGAATCCACAGGCAGTAATTTCTTTGACCTTAGCCATAGCAACATTTTTCTGGATATGTCTCTTGAGGTGACGAAAACAAAAGCAAAAATAAATTATTGGGCTACTTAAAAAAAAAAAAAACAAAAACTTCTGCACAGCAAAGGAAACAATCAACAAAAGTAAAAGACAACCTACTGAATAGGAGAAGGTATTTACAAATGATATATTCCATAATGGGTCTGTATCCAAAATATATAAAGTATTTTTGAAAAATTTATTTGAGGGGGGTGAGGGGCAGAGGGAGAGGCAGAGACACAATGTCAAGAGACTGCACTGAGCATGAAGCCTGCCACGGGGCTTGATCTCACAACCCTCAGATCAAGACCTGAGTGAAAACCAAGAGTTGAATGCTCAACCTACTGAGCTACCCAGGGCCTCCCAAAATATATGTTATTTTTATAACTCAACACCAAGAAAAAAAAATCAGTTCAAAAATAGGCAAAAGACATGAACAGACATTTGTATTTCTCCAAAGAAATACAGATGGCCAACAGACACATAAAAAGTTGCTCAGCATCAAGGGAAATGCATATCAACAGTATGAGATAATCACTTCACACCTGTCAGAATGACTAAAATTAAAAAAAAAAAAAACACTCAAGAATCAAGAGTTGGTGAGGATGTAGAGAAAAGGAATCCTTGTGCATTGTTGGTGGGATTGCAAACTGGTGCAGCCACCGTGAAATACAGTATGAAGTTTCCTCAAGAAACAAAACAAAACAAAAAAATAGAATTTGAATATGATCCAATAATTTCACTATGAATATTTTCACAAAGAATTTGAAAACACTGATTTGAAAATACATATGTACCTCAATGTTTTTTGGGCATTATTTACAATAGCCAAATTAAGGAAGCACCCTAGGCACCCGTCAGTAGATGGATGGATAAAGAAGATGCAGGGATATATATACACACTCATACCACATATGATTGAAATCATATGGTATTTTCTTTCTCTGACTGACTTATTTCACTTAGCAAAATAGTTCCGTCCATGCTATGGCAAATGGCAAAACTTCATTCATTTTATGGCTAAGTAATATTCCATATATATGATGTTCCATTATACATATAATTGTATCACTTTGAATTAATATTTTTGTATTGTTTGGGTAAACAGCAATATGATTGCTGGGTTGTAGGGTAGGTAGTTCTATTTTTAACTTGTTGAGGAATCTCCATATTGATACACTGACTTAAAAATAGAGAACAAGCTGATGGTTACTAGAAGCGAGGTGAATAAGGGGATGGGTGGAAAAGATGAAAAGAGATTAGAGTACACTTACCATAAGTACTAGTGATATATAGAATTGTTAAATCACTGTATTGTATACCTGAAACTAATATAACACTGTATGTTAATTATGCTGGAATTATTTTTTTTAAGTGTGATCACTTATATGGCCCCATAATTGCCTACAAGACTGAGATCCCATCACAAAGGTATGTTTATTATGTCGATGTATTTGTGTAAGTATGTGCGTTTGTGTGTATCTGTGTGTGTGCATATGGTAGGTAGTGAAAAAAGAAAATAATGTTATTACAGAAAATGACTTTTTAAAATTAGACAAATTTGACATGTAACATTGTGTAATTTGAAAGCATATAGGATATTACTTTGATACATTTATTTATTATAATATCCCAATGTAGTGATGTTTATCACATTCCATAATTATATACAATATTATAATCTCTATTTATTATACCATGCGTTAGATCTGTATGGTTTATTTATTCCTCCTTATAAGTTTGTGCCTTTAAATATCACCACTCTTATCCAGGCCCCATCCCTTGATAACCACCATTTTACTCTGTTTTTCTTACAGATTTAACTTTTTTAGAGTCCACATATAAGTGGCACCATACAGCACCTGTTTTAGTCTGACTTATCTTGCTTAGTGTAATTTACTGAAGGTTTATACATGTTGTTATAAATGAGACGATATCTTCCTTTCTCATAGCTAAAAAGTATTTCATTTTCTACATGTAGCACATCTTTTTTATTCATTCATTTTTTTAAAGCATTTTTTAAGATTTATTTATTTATTTATTTATTTATTTATTTATTTATTTATTCACGATAGACACAGAGAGAGAGAGAGGGGGGCAGAGACACAGGCAAAGGGAGAAGCAGGCTCCATGCAGGGAGCCCGATGTGGGACTTGATCCAGGGTCTCCAGGATCATGCCCTGGGCCAAAGGCAGGCGCTAAACCACTGAGCCACCCAGGGATCCATATTCATTCATTTTTTGAGGGACATTTAGGTGTTTTTATATCATGGCTATTGTGAATAATGCTGCAACAAACATGGGAATACATATATCTCATTAAAATCCTGCTTTCATTTATTTTGAGTTTACACCCAGAAGTGGTTTGTATGGTAGGTCTTATTTTTAATTTTTTGAGGAATATCCATATTATTTACCACAAGGGTTAGCCAATTTGCATTCTCACCAGCAATGCATACCCTTTTCACCACATCCTCACCAGCACCTGTTATCTCTTGTCTTCTTGATGTTAGCCATTTTGACAGATGTGAAGTATATTCTCATCATGGTTTTAATTTGTATTTCCCTGATGATTAGGAAAAGTGAATATCTTTTCATGTGTTTCTTTGCCATTTTGATGTCCTTTTAGAAGAAATGTCCATTTAATTCTCATTTTTTAATCAGATGTTCTGTTTTCTGTTACTGAGCTGACCTAGGTTTTTTAAAATATATTTTGGATAATAAACTCTTATCTGATAGATGGTTGGCAAGAATTTTCTTCCATTCTGTAGGTTGTCTTTTCATTTTGTTAATAGTGTCTTTTGCTATGCAGAAGCTTTACATTTGATGTAGTTCCATTTGTTGATTTTGCTGTTATTGTTGTTTATCCTTTGGCATCATGCCCCAAAACTTATTTCTACGACCAGTATTGATGAGCTTTTTTTCTGTTTTCTTTTAGGAACTTTATAGTACCAAGTCTTAGGTATAGGTTCTTGATCTAATTTAAGTTAATTTTTATGGGTTGTATACAATAGGGGTTCAATTTCAGTGCTTCCATGTGCTTCTCCAGTTATCCCAGCACCATATATTGAGGAGACTATCCTTTACCCCTGGGTATTCTTAGCTCCCTTATCAGATAGTTGATCATACATGCTGTGGTTTAATTCTGGGCTCCCTATTTAGTTCCATTGATTGATATGCCTATTTTTAGCCAGTACCACATTGTTTCAATTACTAAAATTTTGTAGTATAGTTTGAAATCTGGAAGTGTGATAATCTCTGGCTTTGTTCTTTTTCTCAAGATTGTTGTGATTATTTGGGCTTCTTGTGGTTCTATAGAAACGTTAAATTATTTCTTATATTTCTACAAAAATACCTTTAGTATTTTGATGGGGATTGCATTTAATTGGTCGGTGGCTTTGAATATTGTGGACATTTTAACCCCCAGAAGAGTTGTCAAGTGATGCTTGAGTGGCTCAGTTGGCTAAGTGTCCTACTATTGATCTCAGCTCAGGTCTTGATCTTGTGACTCCAAGCTCTGCATTGGGGTCAGGGACATGCCTCACATGGAACCTATTAAAAAAAAAAAAGTTGTCAATTCTTACTTTCCTCTTAGCATTTTATTTCTCCTCTCTTGCATCTCTTATCAGCATATTATCAATTTCATTTTTTGTAAATATAACAAATACAGAAAAAGTTGAAAAAGTATAATTGTTAATGTAAAACGTGTGTAAGAGTTTTAATATAGAATATTTTTAGAGAATATATTTAGAGGATAAGAAGAACTATTTCAGTTTTGAAAAAAACAAACTGGAGTTAAGCAAGGGAAACATGTTTATTAAAATATCAGCTTTATACAAATAAGATTCACCAAGTAATACCACTTATCTATTTTAGATAATATTTTTTTCAAGTCAAAATTTTCAAAATGGTGATGATCTCATTCTTAACATGAATAGAACACTCACAATGCAAACCTAAATGTTCAGCTTGTCTTCCTTTCCTATTCCAAAGCTTCCTTTTTTTTATCACACTCAAATTAATGAACAATAGAGTAGACTAAACCAAGAAGTGAGGTCTAAAGAACTTAAATTTATGAGTTTGCATAATGACTATAATTGCTGAATGAATGTATTCACTTCTTTGTTCATTTTTTTTTCCTAAATGAAAGTGAAAAATTAGCATGTAAAGAATCTTTCTGAGAAGTAGACAGAGAAAGGATTTCTTTTTTCTGTTTTAGATATGCCCATCAAGTGACTTCTTCCATAGAGGCTCCAGCTGAACTGCCTGTTTTCCAGTAGGTCAAAATTCTCTCTAAAGGCCACGTTTGACAGTGTGACTGCTAATGCCAAGCCAAGACATAAAAATTGGCAGGGCTTTCTGAACTTCTTGTAGACTGATGACCTTTTTCAAACCTCATACAAAATAGGATGTATTGATAAAAGCATTTGGAGATTGCTCAGATAACATATGTTTTGAGGCATTAACTTGTTTTATACGATAAGCAAAGAAACATTTTATAGATTTTGCACATATGCTGTGTTCAATGTGAGAGTGAAGTTTATAATAAAATCTGAAAAACTAAATTAAAATAATTGTAGTATGGCATTGCTATTCATTTACTTTTTAAACAAACAGGTTAAAACCATTTTTATTTGACTTTAATTTACCTTAAAGGCTTCCACTAGAAGGCTTAGAACAAAGGATTCTTGTCTACAAATATATGAGGTATACAAAGCACTTTAAAAAAAATGAAATGTCATTTTGTCTATAAAATTTTATTTCCATTTAGCAAGGTCAATATGTGTGGATACACCTTAGAATCAGTGAGGTACGCTAAGGCAAACTTTAGGAAATATAGTCACTTAAATCTTATCTAATACAAATCCAACATTTTGTATAAATTCAATGAAACATAAAAAGCAAAGCACTTCTCCAGCATCAATCATGTGGTTACATGTGGTATGTGTGTGTCTGTACATATGTGCGTATATAATTTATCTTTTTTATTGCTTCATGTGACCTAAATGGACACAAGCAGTAAAAAGTGGTATTTGAATCATGGTGACTGAAAGAAAGCTGTCTAAGCCTTTTTTGAGGAAAGGATCTTAGTTTCTTTCTTTATAATGTGTCCTTCATCTCTGGCTAATTTTTGAGTTTTCCATCTTTGCTTTTCAGTAACTAAAGTATATTTCTAGGCATGCTCTCTTTGTATTCATCCTGCTTGAGTTTCATAAAAGTTTGTAAATCTCTAAGTTGCAAATATTGGGATCCCTGGGTGGCGCAGCGGTTTAGCGCCTGCCTTTGGCCCAGGGCGCGATCCTGGAGACCCGGGATCGAATCCCACTTCGGGCTCCCGGTGCATGGAGCCTGCTTCTCCCTCTGCCTGTGTCTCTGCCCCTCTCTCTCTCACTGTGTGCTTATCATAAATAAATAAAAATTTAAAAATAAAATAAAAAAAGAAGTTGCAAATATTTTTCATCAAATTTGAGAAAAATTTTATCCATAAGTCCCTCAGATATTTTTCTGCTCCAATGTATATTCCTCTTTTTCTAAGATGCCAATAACGAATGCTTTACTGCCTGATAATGTTCTACCTCTCATTGTGGCTCTGTTCATTTATTTTTGTCTATTTTCTTTGTTATTCATTTAATTTTTATTGATCTGTTTTCCAGGCCACTGACACTTTACTCTGATGTCTCCAATCTCATGTTAAGCTCATCAAGTAAATTTTTCAATTCACGTATTTTATAATTCAGTTCTTAAATTTCAATTTGCTTCTTTTAAAAATAGTTTTCATTCCTCTGCTGAGATTCCCCATATGTTCACTCAATATGACTATCTTTTTTTCTTAAGTCCATGAACATATTTATAATACATGTTTTACGTTCCTGTCTGTTGATTTCAACATCTGGGTAATTTTGACATCTGCTTCTATTGGCTCCTTCCTCCCCTTTTTTTTTTTATTGTAGATTGCATTTACTTGCTTTATATATGTGTTTGAGTTTATGCTCCAACTTGTTGATGATACATTATATAGTCAGTTATAAACCATAGCTTAATGTTAATCAATGTTGATTTTTTCTGATAAGCAGTTAAATTTGGGGGAACCTTTTTGACCATTCAGATTTGATTTTATTCTTTATTATGGTGGATCTATTTTAGTTTTGCTTTTAACCTTAGAATTTAGACTTATATTTATACTAGAGGTTAGCAAACTAAAGCCAGGAGATAAAATCCAGTGGCTTGTATTTGTCTACACTAATTTTTTTTTTTTTTTTTTTTTTAGTTTTATTTATGAGAGACACAGTGAGAGGCAGAAACCTAGGCAGAAGGAGAAGCGGGCTCACTCTGGGGAGCCCAATGCGGTACTCAAACCCAGGACCCAGGGATCACGCCCTGAGCCGAAGGCAGATACTCAACCAGACACCCAGGTACCCCCACACTAAAAAATTTTTCCATTGATAAAGATTTGTTAAAAAAAAACAAAACAAAACAAGATGAAATATGTGACAAAAATATTTACCAAAAAAAATTTACCATATTTACCTTTATAGTCATTGTTTGCCAAACCTTGTTCTGGGGCATAGTCCCTGTTCTTTCTCCAACATCCTGGTCTTCCATTCCTTGTCTTATTTGAATGCCTGAGAGGCTCAGCAGGATTTCTCCAGGTACTACACTGGAACTCTAAAGTTTCACAAAATACATGACCTCTGGTATCTGTCTTCTCTCAGCCCCATAGTGACTACTCTCTGCTGGGCTTTATGGAGTCTTATCCAGTATATCTGCAGACAAGTTCTCTGCAAAAAAATCTGCTGTTGAACCCCATGTACAGATTCTAAGTTCACCCCTCCACCACTCCTCACCCTCCTGTACAGACTTCTCTTCTTGACCCTTACACTTTGGAGCTATGCCAACTACATTATCTGTCTTTTCAAGTTTATCAACACAGCCACTCTGATGGTGCTCCACCAGCTTGCACTGCACTAAGGAAAGTGCTTCTTGTCAGATATACTAGCTGAACACAAGACGTAGCTTGATATAACCCGTTTGCCAACAACTGGAAGCACTTTACAGAACTCATCCAATTTACAGCTGTGCATAGTAGGGAAGCAAGTCTGGTACCAGTTGCTGTATTATTATGGCCAACAAAAGACATTCTCCCCATGTTTTATGTAACCTCTCTCTTATCCCACTCTCTCTGGTTCACTGCTTTTTTAAAAAGGGAACACTTTTACTTTTTTTTTTTTTACATGAAACATCAAACTCAGTTTCATGTAAGTCAGAGACTTTTTTAAAAATTTCTCTTTTCTCTACATGAAACACATTCCCTCTCATCTTCGTGGGACTCCCACTTCTTACATCCCAGCTCAAATATCAGTATGTTAAAGGCCTTCCCCAACCACTGTACCAGAATTGCTTGATTACCTCCCTCATCTCCACCTGGTTCTAGTCTGATATATCAACTTCGTATTATCTTCATGGTGCATGTCAGTAGCTGATATTATTCTTCTACCTACTAATCTTGTTTATTGTCTGCTCCTTCCAGCATGGGAATCTAGCCTTCCTTTAATCAAGGTCTTTGTCAACCTTGTTACTAATAAATTCTCAGTGTCTAAAACACTACCTGAAATGTAATAATTGAAAGAAGAACAATAATAAGATCTACCATTTTTATGATGCTTATTACCTGCCAAGCGAGACACTGTAGGCATTTTTGCATGTAGCAACTTACTCAGTTCTCACAAAGACTTTGAGTAGGGACAACTATTTCCTCTATTTTAAATATAAAGGAATTGAGACAGAATGTTAAGGAAATTTGCTCAGAGTCATAAGCTGGAAATGAGAAAGTTAAAATTCAATTCTAGAAACATGATAGACACCTAGAAGCATTTGCTTAATAAATGAATCTCCAAATGATTTTACTAGGTAATAATATGTATGCAATTATCTCTTTTGCATAAAAATTAAAAATAAATATGTATATTTTCTTTCTCTTTTTTACTTCTTTTGCAAGTAATTACAAAAAATGGTAACACTGGTAAACTTTGGGAAGACAAACTGGGGATAAGAGGTGATGGAGATAAACTTCAGTATTATGTACTTTACAAATTTTCTTCGTGCAAGTACTAGATTATGGGTTATTTTTCACACGTCAAATTTCTCTGTATCAGTAAGAACCTCATGAAACTAATTTCTTATATTTCTATTACCCCCAACCAAAAGATGTACTAATTTCCCTCCTAACTAAAAAGGAATATAACAGACAATTAAAATGGTCAGTGAAAAGGAGAAGTGCCAAGACAGACGGATGCAACAGTAAGTGATTGGGAAAAATAATCGCTGCTCAAAAACCAGACCATTTTCATCCCGTTGTATTTGTTCTATATAAAGCATTTTGCAAATGGCTGGTGACATATACCTGATGCTGGTTTCTAAATATAGCTATATTGCCAAGGAATCTTAGAAATATTCATTAGAGGGCAGCCCGGGTGGCTAAGCGGTTTGGAGCCTGCCGTCAGCCTGGAGTGTGATCCTGGAGTCCCAGGATCGAGACCCACATCGGGCTCCCTGCGTGGAGCCTGCTTCTCCCTCTGTCTGTCTCTGCCTCTCTCTCTGTCATGAATAAATAAATAAAATCTTTAAAAAAAAAGATATTCATTAGAGAATAACTCAGGAATATTTTCTTCATATATAATCATTATTACTTTTAAAAAAGATTTTATTTATTTATTCATGAGAGACACAGAGAGAGAGAGAGAGAGAGAGAAGCAGAGACACAGGCAGAGGGAGAAGCAGGCTCCATGCAGGGAGCCCGACGTGGGACTCGATCCCTAGTCTCCAGGATCAGGCCCTGGGCTGAAGGTGGCGCTAAACTGCTGAGCCACCCGGGCTATCCTATTATTATTTTTTAATCAGAGGAGTTTTTGCTTCTAGATGAGGTCAACTGAGTGCAGAGTAATGCCCCAGTCCAATCAACAAGAAAAGCCAAAAACAAAATACAAACAACAGACACACACACACACACACACACACACAAGCCCTCAGAAATCATTCCTTTGAAGCTTCAAAGAGATCCTAAGGAACAGGAGGGTCAAGACTTCAGAGAGAGGATAAAACAGGAGAAATAAAGCGACTTCTGCAGCCAAGTTATCCCCAGGGTATTTCAAGGAAGAAGGCTACACCTCCTGAGATGCATGGCTACACCCTACTTATGGATCAGAGAAATAGGAGTTAGGGCATGAAGTTGGAGACTTTAAAGGCCTACTGTTCCCCTCAGGATATTTGCTAAATTCTAAAGTGGGTTAACGAAGGAAAAAAAATAGACAAAAATATTCAAATGAAAACATTTTGAAAAATAAACTTCACCTTTACAGAGTCTTAAATAACAACTCTTGCACAATCTCTATAAACTCTAATTTCATTTTATGTATTCCGAAGTTTAATAAAGCTTAAAACCTGGCTCCAGTAGGCAACTGGAGCCAGATGTTTATATAAATAGAGAGCATGATATCATTGTCCCTCTTCTGTTTGTAAGTACAAAAGAAAAAATGTGTTGTTTGTGTCAATATAGGACTCGTCAGGAATACTCTGATTAGCTTCTAGTAAGCCCAACCAGTGTTTTGACACCATTGCCTTAATTAATAGAGGACTACTGGTTAATTCTCATAAAATTATTTCTCATAATTCTTACTCTTCCAAGAGACCAATTCATACATTTCACTTAATACATCAAATTTCCAAAAAATGTGTTTTTAACTGCTCATAAATTTTAGAGAGTAGTGTATGAGATGAAATAGTTTTAACTATTGGAGGATTTTAGAAGACTTCTCTGAAGATTTAGTTTATTGGTTTTATTTTTTCTTTATAGATGGATTATAAAGACTTCAATTTTATTGAAAACTAAGGCTCTGGTTATTTTTTGTTGCTCTTGATAATTACTTAGCTTTTCAAAGTTTAATTTGCTTACTGTTTTCCTCTAATTTTTCTGATGTTATATTTTCCACAATTTTGTGTTTCCAGTGGGAGAGATTTAAATGTCAGAAATGTGGGAATGTAAATGTTGGTTTTTGTATACATTTTCAATAAGTTACCACAACCTTAATGGCTTGAACACAAATTTATTACCTTAATTTTTGTAAGTTGTGTATCTAACACAGGTCTCATTGGGCTAAAATATAAGACAATATTCCTTTCTAAAGAGTCTCAGATTCATTTCTTTGCCTTTTCCAGCTTCATCCATATTCCTTGCCCCATAGCCCGTCAGCAAAACCAGCAATGTGGTATTTCTCTGGCCATTCTTCCATGGCACGTTTTTCTCTTATTTGACTCTCTGGCACTTATAAGGATCTTTGTAATTACACTGAACCTACCCATGTGATACAGGATTATCTGTCTAAGTTCAGTTAATTAGCAACCATATTTCATCTTCAAATTTAATTTCCCCTTGCCATACAAACTGTCATAATCATAAGTTCTGAGGGTTAGATTGTAGACACATTTGGGGGGTTGCCTACCACAGTTATTAATACTTGGACATACAAAATTGAAGCACACATCCTATTTGGAACATCCATATAAGGGTAGTAAAATTTGTAAAAACCAGAAGAATATAAAATTTGATCTTCCTAAGTTTGTGAAAAACTGAAGAGTGGCAAAAAAAAAAATCCCTAGTAAAACTTTTAACTTAGATATTTTATTTGCTTTATTTGGATAGTCCTGCTTCCTGAGTAAAGATCTATTGAAGCTGGAAAAAGGGTAATATCAAAGCCTGGAAAGGTAACTTGGGCAAAGTTTCCCTGCAGCTTTGATCATAGTCTTAAGGATTTAGTAAGAGTTTCTCTGTAATCAGGGGAAGGGAGAAAATTCTGACTAAAGCCAACCATGGATGCAAAGCCAAACTGTCTAGAAAAATATATTTCATATGTTGGGAATCACAAATAGTTCATTATAACTAGATGTCAAGTTAAATATTAATGATCAACAGGACGTTTAGCTGGAAAGGTAAGCAGGAGTTAAGCTGCCTTTACAACTGAGCTAAGTTGAATGAATTATGTTTAGTGTGTGGGATACCTTGATGGATATTAGTTGAAAGTGACTAAAATGGAGGTGTGGACATAATGATGATTGTTGGTTATAGGACTTGTGGTTGTATGGTTGAAAATGACACATCCAGATACAGTAACAATAAATAAAAACAATATGGAAAAGACGTGAGAAACTTAAGAATATACTCAAATGACATCCTCATAGATCATATATGAAGGATAAAAGTGACAAGGATGTTCCCCCCCAGTTTTTGGGACATCATGCTGCATTTCATCAGGATAGGAAGTAAGGGTAGGGATAGATTTGAAGGGAATATTATAATTAATTTTGGACACATTGAATGTGCAATGTGCAAAGAGAGATGACCAAGAGAAGGATTCTCTTGGATTGAGAATCTACAACTATGTAGGTGGTATTGGAATCTATAGGGATTGATTATAGAAAAAGAGTTCAGAGCTGCTTTAAGATGAATGTATTACTTGTCATCATAAATGAGCTTCAAGGGGTCTGAATATCCTAAACTTATATAAAGAATTCTCTAAGCATGTGCATTATCGAGGGGCAAACCCATAACTTTCATGAAATTGCTAAAGGATCCAAGGTCCTGAAACAGCTAAGAAGCTATATTACAGATTTATAAGGTGCTAGTAAGAACAGCACCAGAGGATACTTTATTTTAAAGGTAGTAGGAAAACAGATTATTTTTCCAGAATGTATAGCAAAGAAGGAAAGAAGAAAATTAAAATAACAATTGGGGAGATTCAATGTCTCAGAAGACTTAGTAGAATTTCGAGTTTTTTAGACTGAAGTGAACGAGTAAGGGAAAGAGAGACTTGGGATTCTGGAGCTACAGACAGATTCAGAAAAAGAATAAGATAGCATCAGGCCAGGAGAGGAATAAAGGACTAGCAAGCATATGAGAGAAGCATTAGCTTTGCATGAGAAGAGTTGTTCTTTTTAAGGAACTCAAAAAAGCAAGCAAGGATGAGGGCAAATGCACATTTTCACAGTGAATATGTGCATTTTTACGTATGTATGTAGGTGAAATCTTTTTTTCGGAAGGGCATGGAGGTGATTTAGTCTACATACAAACTTTCTAGAGTTGGAGGCAAGGACATTTTGAGAATAAAGAAGTCCAAAATTTGAAATTTCCATTAACTTATTAGGAAGTGAAGTTGCCCAGGGTATTGAAACTGCCAAGTGAAATTGCATCTTTGTTCCGAAGGGAGAAAAAACGAAGTTAGGTATCATTTTCGTCAAGCATCATCCTACATGTAAAAACATACAATATTTGTTTTCTATGTGTTTTCCCAAGTGTATCATTTTAGTTTTTCATTCATATCAATAAAAACACATGTAAGGTTTCTCTTTCCAAACTTGATGTTCGCTGGGAAACAAACTGCAGATACAGGCATAGGGAGTTAAATTGCTTTCACATAAAAAGTTCATGTTTCTGTTTTAATGAGAAATTTATGCAGCACCTTCTGCATTAGTATCATCTGCTCAGCAGTCAAGCTGCCAGTTAAATATAATAGAGACTTCCCCAGAAATTTGCTTCTACATAGAATCACATTTTCCAAAGTGGTTCTTGACATTGTGTATAAAATTTCCATCTTCCAGTTGTCTTATGTACAATTTAAAATAGCTGCATGGGAAGTATATGTGAAAGTAGCTTTTGTTCATCTAATCATGAATCCAAGTGTCAACCTTTTAGCTCATTTCAGGCTTTAGAAATATAATATATGAAAAAAAAAAAAGAAATATAATATATGTTTGTCATTTGGGTTGTTGAATTAGTTGCCATATAATCAGAATCCCATAAGTAAACCGTGCTGGGAAGCTACCAGGCTGGCATACAGCTCTATCTAAAGAAGATACTATAATGGAGATATTATAGGTAAGATTCAATATAATGTGCTTCTGCAGCTACATATCAGTTATAGTGTTTAAATATAGACTTAAATGTAACATCTCTGCTCTATCATGTCTTAACCAATATTATCTAAGGCAGGGTTTGGAAATTATGGCTTGTGAGCCTAATCAGATTTGTTGTCTATTCTTCTAAATAAAAGTTTTAGTGGAACACAGTCACTCATTTGTTTACATATCTTTATGGTTGTTTAGTGCTAGAGTTGAGTAATTTGAGAGAGACTTCATGATTCACAAAGCCCTGATATGTATTATAAAGAAAAAATTTTCCGATCTCCAATCTAACTAATGGAACATTCACATAATCACACTGACAATTTTATGAGAGATACATAGTAATATATATTAAGATAAGAGTGAACATTTGTAGGATGTTTTCTAAAAATGTTAAAATAAGCATTAGCATTATTAATTATGACAACAAACCTATCAAGTCCATATTACTGTTACAACCTTTTCAAAAGTAAGCAAGAGTTCCGTTCTTTTTTTTTTTAATTTTTATTTATTTATGATAGTCACAGAGAGAGAGGCAGAGACAGAGGCAGAGGGAGAAGCAGGCTCCATGCACCAGGAGCCCGACGTGGGATTCGATCCCGGGTCTCCAGGATCGCGCCCTGGGCCAAAGGCAGGCGCCAAACCGCTGCGCCACCCAGGGATCCCAAGAGTTTTGTTCTTGACAAGCAAAATCACCACTACTAGTATCAGATTAATATTAAGAAATTAATTTTTTGCATTATCTATTAGTTTATCTAACATTATTTTATTAATATTGGGAAATAGTTAAGCTACACTGTTAGAGATTGAATCCAGGGTCCTGAGACCATTATTTACATGATTCCTTTTTTTTTTTTACATGATTCTAAGCAAGTATCTTAATGTCCTTCTGCTTTTGTTTTCATCTATAAACTCAGAGTAACCTCATAAGGTTGTCTGATATTAAATAAATTAAAATGAGAAGCTCTTGGAAAGATAATTTAAACATAAAAATGTATCGCAAATAATAGTTATGTTATTTTTATTATTGTCAATCGTCATATCTTCTAATAATCCAGTTTCTTTAAATTTTTTTCCATTACTCTACATCAGCTTCTAAATTCTACATTTCAAGTTGTCTGATACTCTGGGTTATTTTTTGACACCAGATGTATTTTCTGCATCAATGGGAATGTGGCTGAGTTATGTAAGTGTTTTGTACAAGTGTCAAATGTTCATTCTAAAGATCTACGGTTTTTTAAACACCAATGGGATTTTCATCCTGATTCTTTTCTACAGTTACCTAATTAAATTAAAATGTTTATGTATACTAAGATGCTAAATTATATTATTTTAAATAGACACTTAAAGAATAAATTTTACTTTTCAGTGATTTGAATGTGTTTAATCAGCTAGTTATTGTATTATTTATAAGTAGCATAAATGCAAGCCAAACCTTAGTGTAAAGCTCCATTTTGAGGCAAAAATCGGCATTTACCTGTTTCATGGGTTTTGTGTTTAGAAATTGCTAAATGCTTCTAAAGTGGGAAGATGCCTTTTCTTTCCCAACATGAAAATATTAGATAGCATGCAAATTTATCTTAAGAGATCAAAGCTTCATCTGTTTGCCATTCAGACAAGAACCTCTTTTCTTAAAACACGTCAAAGTACATTCAGTGGCTTCTTTTGGCTCTGACCTTACCTTAAATTGTATACCAATGTGTTCTTGAAAATATTGGAAACTTAATATTAACTCATAGCACGTTTTCAAAATTACAGCTTTAATGACCCTCAGGATCTTGGACAGTTTCCATTGTCAAGACAAGAGGTGTTTTCTGTAAAAGAAGACTGGTTTAGTTTAAGAAAGAATTCTGCATTTATAACTAGAGACAAATTCTAACAGGAAACAAAAAGAGAATAATCTTTTATTTGGAAATTCTATGGGAGGTACCATAAAAATTAGATAATCCATTACTACCCCTAAGTAATTAAAATGATCTGTGATATAATTAAATGTATAATGAAAAGTTAATTGGAAATTAAATATATTAAGCATAAAAACAATCCATCTAACTTAGGTAAAATGGATATTTCCTACATATAATATTTCCTGTATATAGGAAAACTCTAATAAATTGTAACTAAATACTATGAATTTTTACTCATAATGTCATTTATCTGTTATTACTCATAATATCATTCAGAATATACAAAGTTACTTTCTTTTCAGAAAAATTATTGGCCATCCAACTAATGATTGTCAGATTCTGTGTGCTTTTTTGTTATGAAAAGGTTGTGAAAAACAATGTGTCTAATTTTAGAAAGCCAAATTTCCAGTTAGGATATCAGAGCATCTTTCTACATAAAGGCTACTAAGAAAAAAAATCAAGAACACAAAAAATTCTCAAATCAGGAACATGGCAGACTCTTTTCTAAAAACATTGTTCCATAGAAAATGATCTATTCATTCAAGGCTATTGAATACTTCTTAGTTTTAGGCTTTTGCTTGGTACTTCGACAAATCTATCGTAATCCGAGTGGGACCTCCTGACCCATGTAGACTGCTGAGGACAAGTCAACATGACAGTCAAACCTTGCAAGTAACAATGGATTGAGGATAAGGCAATTATGTTGATGTCTTAGTCTTCTATTCTTCCTTATTCTAATTATATTAAGACTTAACTTTTGTGAACATGAATTTTCATGAACTCTTTTCAGCTCTACTGAAGAGGTGAATAATGATGCTGTAAAATGAGTCTTTATGTCTTTCTTATTATAAGTAATAAAGAATAAAGACTGTTTTGTTTTATTGACTAAGGAGTTATTTTCACTTCACCCATGAAAAGTTTCTCTGTCCTTTAGAATGTGCTACGTAAATAGTGTATCTATATGAAAACTTTCACAACTGCAGTTGTCGATGATTTAGTTTTAAATATATTAATTTATATGGACAAAAGAACTAAAATGACTGCTAAAAACCCTTACTTTCATTTATAAATTTTACCAATTCCTTTACAGTGCTATCTTAAATATTTAAAGAACTAACAAGAGTTTATACATCTCTCCTTTTTTTGTCATTCTAAAAGGCAGTAAAAAAAGAAATACTACTGAAAGTTGCATTTACAGATAGTAAGGTATCTTACAATTTTAAATTTTAAAATAGCAGTATATTTTCTGATTAGTAAGTTATTGACAAGTTTTCACTACTGTTTTTCAGTTAATTGAGAATTATAGTGCTCACTGCAAAGTCAATCTTTTTTTTTTCTCATTATTATGAGGGAAAACAAAACAATCAGAAAGAAATAATGACTTTTTTAAAATAATGACTTTAAATGCAGGGTTGAGAAGATAAAGGATTTGTGGACTGTGGATAGATTAGATACTCTTTTTAATGAAAAGTATATGAGTTTTATAGAATCTAAGAAAGAGATATTAATATCATGGGAAATCTGATGAGCAAGGCAAATATTTGTAGAACATTCCAAAATTTAAGGTTAGTATTATAAAGGTCTTGGCATTTTGCATTTTCAGACTCTAAAAATTGGATTGAAAATAAAAGCAATCTTTTATAAGAATAATGATGACTTTTCCAGTGTTTGTTTTGATAATTTCTTCCAATCATTTTTCCCATAGTCCATTGGTTAAAATAAACAGTATTTTACTAAAACAGGAATTTTCCTACCATTCCTTGACTTTAAACAGGTCCTAAGGAAGAAACAAAATCTGTCATGGCACAGAGCATGCCAGAAAATTTCCCTGTAGATTGAGCTAGGCTCCCACCTATTACAAATCCATCTTGTTCTGCTTTCTAAGAAACTGCCACACTTTTCAGGCCATATTGTTAGCTATTCACTTTTTTTTTTCTTTTTTGCATTTTGGGCTTTCTAAGCAGCAAACTAGCTAAGAAAACTGACCTATGTATGGAAGTATGATTCAATAGTAGAAATCTATTAATAATGAGATTAATTATAGCAACACCAAGGAATACATTCTTTATTTCCACTTTTATGGATGCATCAGAAATTGGATAAAATTATTCATTTTTATTTTTTAAAGGTTGTTAATAAAAAAGGAATACATGGCAATTTTCTCAACAAATATATATGATATATGTAATATGTATATATATAGTATCATACATATAATGATATATATAAACACACTTAAAAATGTATATGTTAGTATCGACAATTGAAGGATAAAAGCATGTATGTGTAATAATGGCTGAATGTAAAATAATAAATCTTTATAATCAGAAATAATGATATAACATGGATGAAATATTGGAAATATCCCATCTCTGTCAAAGGAATTGATAGGGCAGCCCAGGTGGCTCAGCGGTTTAGCGCTGCCTTCAGCCCAGGGTGTGATCTTAGAAACCCTGGGTCAGGTCCCACGTCAAGCTCCCTGCATGGAGCTTGCTTCTTCCCCTGCCTGTGTCTCTGCCTCTCTCTCTCTTTCTCTGTGTCTCTCATGAATAAATAAATAAATAATAAAAAAAAAATTAAAACGTAATTGATATGCTAAAAACAGTACCAGGATTTGTTTTAATTATTTCCAACCATTAGCATGGACAGAAAGGAGCAGAATAACTCTAGAACTCAATCTTTAATTGCATGAGAAATGTAAGAAAGCATAGAACTAACTTCTAAAATTAAAGCCAAGTTTCTTTGTGGGCTGTCTGTACAACTCCTGGCATATAATACGTGTAGAAAAAGTTAATCAACTCAGAATGCAAATGTTGCAATTAACAAGCATTTTCGACATTTAACCAACAAATGAGAAGCTCTACACAAAGTGATTTTTGTACCCATAAAGCAAGTGTTCAAAAAAAAAAACAGCTAAAATTAGTTTGCTGTTATAAAAGTATTTAAAAATAATTGTTACTTCTAGATGATTTATGAGAAGTGGATACACCAGAACTGAGTGTTTTTAAAATATATTTATTATTCATTTAATATACTTGTTAGTATATTTGCTAATAGCTTTTACATTTAATTTAGCAGGTGCAAATCTTTATTCAATACATACAGTAACTATTTTTGATTAGTTATACATAGTTTCACCAATAAAATTATTAACTGATACATGTATTTTAAAACTGTAGTGATAAAAATGTAAATCTCTTTTTCCTTATCCCTTACAGGGAATAGAGTACATTTTCATAAAATGAATACCTATTTATATCTCTTTTTAACTCCACTTCTACATTGGGGTAAGTTTGACTCTATTATACACGATAGGCACAATAGCTTTAACACCAGTTGTTTTAAAGGCATGTTGAATAGCAGTCATTGATAATCCTGAGACTTCAGAAAGATTGACGATACAAGGTGTTTCCTAGATTCTGACCTAGATATACATTGATCAGACACATAACAGTAGTATTTCACATTGACTAGATCTTTAAATAAACTAACGATCACCCTCAAGTCCTGGGTTATTTACAAATTTTGCATTAGCTTAAGTAGTCACTGGATGTCAGCATTGTTTCAGGAAAATCTGCTCTCCAATATTATTTTTGACTAGCAAGTTTATAATTCTTAAGTCTTATCAAGATTAGCATCATACATTACTTTGATCTTAGAGATGAAGGGGGAAGGAAGTATGTGACAAAAGATTAAAACCTGTTAAAGAGCAGCACCTGGGTGGCTCAGTCAGTTAAGTGTTTGCCTTCAGCTCAGGTCATGATCTGGGGTCCTGGAATTGAGCCCTGCAGGGAGCCTGCTTTTCTTCTCCGTCTGCCCCTCCCTGTGCTTGTTTCTCTCTCTCTCTCTCTCTCTCTCTCTCTTTCTCTCCCCCTCTCTCTCTTTCTCTCAAATAAATAAATAAATAAATAAATAAATAAATAAATAAATAAAATCTTAAAAAAAAAAACACCTGTTAGAGAATAAATGGTAGATTTTCTTTAAATAGTCAAATGTCTATTAGGTATAGATCACTCCATTGGAGACAAAATGAAGACCTGGAAATCAAAGGACTAATTCTTTCTGCCACCAAAATGCCCATAGGTTGACCAGGACTGGCATCCTCATAGGAAAAGTGAAAGTGTAAGGTCTTATTTTCATTTTCTTTCTTTCATTAGTTTCTTTCATTGGTTTCTTTTCTTTTTTTCTTTCTTTAAGTTGGGAGATAGCCATACTTTTAGCATTTGCAGCTTGCATTTTCAATAAGATGTACTTTTAAAACCATTAAACTGAATCCATATCTTTGCATATATAAACCACATGGTGATCACCATGAAGTGATTCAACAGTGACACCCATAGTTATTTTTTATTAGATATGATTAATGAGTGCACAGGAAGCACAATGCATCCATACTTCATCCTTACATTCTTCCAGGGATAAGAAATTTGTCTTCATTTTGCAGAAATCTCCCAAACAAAAGGAAATAAACACTGATGCACCACATGTCCTCTCATATATAAGTCCCTTTATTTGCTGCATTTGTCAGAAGAATGCTGAGAAAAGAATGCCCAGGAACACTTAGAACATATTCCAGAAAAATCTGCAGAGGCAAGCTCACTTCACAGCCACTGACAGAGAAGTGAACCAGGCTCATCACTCTGACATCATTCAGTAATTGTGAGGTTTGAAGATGCCCTGATTAAATACTAACCAAAAACAAAGAACCAGTGAATAATCACACTGAAGGATAAAGATTTTAGAGTCAGTATAAAATTTTACTCATAGAGGAGGAGCAAAAGCAATCTAAACATTTCCATGTCTAAATTGGTTAAGGGTTTATCAATCTCTTAATGAAAGGAAGCCAAAGTCCAATTTCAAAAAACATTATATTCTCTTAAAATTAATTACACATATATTTACATAGAATAAAACCTATGCATGAAAAATTCAGTTTCTTACAGGTTTGTTTATTATCACCTTATATACTTGCTTTTTGGATTCAAGATCTTGATGCCAAAGTGAGCATAACCAGGGAAATAAAGGATCCCTTAAAGTAACAGTTCCTGAATCTTTTCATCTTAGAACATTTATGTCCCTAAAGAGCTTGTGTTTGCATGGGTTTTATATATTGATATTTGCCAACTTAGAAATTAAATTGAGAAATTAAAAATCAACAATTCATTAGCTCATGTAACAATAAAATAAGTCCTTACATGTTAATATAAATAATATATTTTTATAAAAACAACTGTATTTTCTGCAATCAAAAATCAATGAGAAGTGTGTCATTTTTCACAAATCTGCAAATCCATTTATTATCTTGCATAATAGGGAACAGCAGGATTCTCATATCAGCTTCTATGTTCAATTAATTATGACATTATTTTGGTTGATGTATATGAAGATAAGAAGATCCTGCTTCACACAGACATGTAATTGGAAATGGGAAGAGTGTTTTAATAAACACTTCATATAACTAAGATGTTCTTTGATACTATACCAAAACTTGACAAGCAGTAGTTCCTTAAAAGTCAGTTGCAAGGCATTTGGGTACTGTAGTCAGTTGAGTGTCAGACATTTGTTTTTAGCTCACGAGCCTACTTGAAGATTCTCGACTTCCTCTGCCCCCCGCCCCCGCCCTTGGGAGCACTTGCATGCTTTTTCCCTCCCTCCCTCTCTTTCTCTCAAATAAATAAATAAATCTTCTTTAAAAACCCCAAAAGACAGTTGCAATATGGAATTCAAAATCATATAAATAAAATTTTCCTACTCTGTTATATTAAAATTCATTTGTCTGGTTGTACATTTTATGGATGCTTTACCCATGCATAATTTTATATCATCATACATTGGTCATCTAGAAAATATTTGTTCAATGAGTTATTTGGATTTTCTAAATGTTAACACATGTCATATAATATTTAAAACCTTTATTGTTGATATAAGCATTGATATCATCAGAAAAGCATTTTTTCACTGAGAACCCATGAAGCTACAGTGGCAAATATAAGTTTTCCATAAATTTAAATTTTCTTTAAAATCTCAACTTTTACTATTGGCCACAAATACAATGCTGACTGCATTAATTTCTGAAATATGTCAAATACCCATATTTTGAATGTAGATCATTCTTTTACTTAAAATGAAGTTTTATTTACTTACAATTATCAGAAGTGCTTAGTTGGGGCATTTTCGTTGGCTAGCTAAGGGTCCTCATCCTAAACCATATGATTCAAATTAGGCTGAATAAGGTAATGTCAGCAAAAATGGCAAAGCAATTAGCTCCAAGGCTTTGTCCCTCAACAGAAACATCAAACAGTAGAGCCTCTATGGTCTACAAATCCTGAGAAAATCACTACTTGATCTTTCACAGAAAGAAATTACAGACCTCTAAGTTAAAACCATCTGACTCATAAAATACCTCAGCAATATAATACAAGTTAGCTCAAAATATCCAAGGAAAGTAGATTAAAAATTAGTTTAATGTATTTCTTAATTTTTCTACATTTCTTCATTTTTCTAAAATTTATCAGAAAAAAATAATTATTTTAAAAAGACATTTTAGGGGTGCCTGGATGCTCAGTTGGTTAAATGACTCGTGATTTTAGTTCAGGTCATGATTTCATGTGTCGTGTGATCAAGCCCTACCTCAGGCTCCACACAAAGTCTGCTTAGAATTTTCTACCTTTCCTCTGTCTCTGCTCCTACCCCTGCTCTCGCTGTCTCTCTCTAAAATAAATAAATAAGTAAAATCCTTAAAGAAGTAAAAAATAAAAGAGATTTTAATCACCCACCATGTGGTATTTTAGGAAAGCCTGGTGTTATCTAGATTATATTTTATTTTCATTTAATATTACAAATTTAATATTATAGGAAAAAAGATGTATGTAAAATATTTATATTTATATTCTATCTCCATTGAAAATAAATGTCAAACTGCTGAAGAAACCTTGTGCTAAATCCTAGGGATGAACACAAATAACTTTGACACATCATGCTGAATTTATTTTGAAAATAACTGGTTAGATTTTATTAATTGGAAATAATAACTGTTTCCTTAAATACAAGTTATTTAAATGAATTCAAATATTTTTATTCTTAATATATTATCAGTGACATTTTTATTCATAACTGTACTTTTGAAAGTATAAAAGTGCTATATCACTGAAGTTGAAGAAACTAATAGAGCTTTTTGCTTTTAATATGAGAATATATTTCTAGCTAGGTATACAGTGCCTACATAGTATTGTGTCACCTAAAAATGAATATAATTTTCAAGTCAATTTACTTCATGCCTGGAAATAATTAACAATGAATAGACACTACGATATTAAGTAACTCAGATATTAAGTAATCATGGTGAGTGATCTACCAAAGCAACCGTCATACAGCCCATCCTATTGACAGCATGTGAAGTTGTTATCAACACAGTAACAAAGTCCAGATATACCTTGATCTGCAGACAGCCATTGAGCCTTTGAGCTGTCTACTCAGGGCACATACAAAAATTAAACAGATTGTTCCTGGTCATCTTAAAAATTAGGTTTATTGTACTTTGTAAGCCAAAAAAAAAAAAACAGAAAATATATTAGATGGTGATGTATAAAGTAGTAAAATATAGAGGTTAGGTAAATCTGTAGTTTGTCTTTGACAGGTAAAATATACTTCAGCTCTATATTATCCCATTCTGTGTATGCTTTTAAATTAAATCGAGTTCTATCTGAGATACATTCAAAAACACTAACTTTGTGAATTCTGAGATTTTTTTTCCCCTACTGAGTTAAACTATCTATTTTCCTGATGGTTTCACTGGTCAGGACTTCTTTTCTAATGGATTTTAAAACTAGGTGCTGCCAGTTATGAGACTAATAATTTAATACATCTATAGACACTATTAAATGCAACTGTGACTTGGTTTATCAGTACACCTTCATTTATGTAGGAAAGAACATGATATAATAGAATTAACAGCTAATCTAGTCTCTGTGGACAATTTTGTCAAAATATCAAAAGTAGGTAGGAACACAAATTATTCTAAAGGATGATTAAACCTCTTCACCTATACCATATCATTAAATAATTCATTCTGTATACAGGAAATATTAACATCTTAAATGCTCACAAGGCCTGGAGCCTAATATGTGGCTTGATCTCACAACCCATGAGATCAAAATCTGATTAGTTATTTTATTTTATAGGTGCTTCACACTCTAGCTTATACATCCATAGGTTGGACGCTGTAAGTTTTACATAATTGCAGAAAGCTTTCATTATGAAATCCTAGATTAAAGTTGTTTCATTACACACAATATTTGAATTCAAGTTGATATATTACACAATGTGTTCCTTATCATAATTTTTTCAATATTTAGTCCAAAATGACCATTATACATTCTAATAAATATGCCTAAAGAAATAAAATTTATTTCAGTGAGATAATGAGCTATCATGGATTTAAGAACCATTTCATTCTACATTTTTTACAATTATGAAGATGAAATTTAAAATTCCATTAGTAGTTTCCTGAAATGTGATTTCTAAATAGAAATAAAACTCTTGAGAGCAAATTGGAATTCATTATCTTTTTAAATTATGCATCAAAAGACACTATCAACAGAGTAGAAAGGTAACCTACAGTAGAAAATATTTGCAGATCAATATCTGGAAAAAGATTAATATCCAGGATATATAGCATTCCTAAAACTCACAATAAAAAATGAAACAACTTGTTTAAAAAATGGACAAAGAAAGTAAATAGACATTTCCCCATAGAAAATATATAAATGGCATATTAATAAGCACATGAAAAGATGATCAACTATAATGGGATATTGCTTCATATCCACTATGATATTCACTATTGAAAAAAAAAAAGAAGGAAAATAACAAACTTGGCAAGGACATAGGCAAAAAGGAATGGAACCCTGCACCATTCCTGTGGTGATAATGTAAAATGGCACAGCCATTGTGGAAAATGGTGTGGCAGGTTCTCAAAAAAAATTAAAAATAGAATTATATTATGATCCAAAGCAATTCCACTTTTAGATATATATCCAAAATAATAGAAAACAGGGTTTTGAAGAGATATTTGTATTCCTATGTTCATAGCAGCATTATTCAAAATAGCTAAGAAATGGAAACAGCGAACATAGTCTCATTGTCTTAAACTCAAAATCCCAAAGTGACCCATCTTGGGACAGCATCCCCTTAGCCCCTACAATAAAATGTAATATTATTCAGCCTTAAAAGGAAATAAATTCTGACATATGCTACAACATTAATGGACTTTGAGGAAATAATTCAGTCACAAAAAGACAAATATGAGATAGTCAAAACCATAGAGGCAGAAAGTACAATGGTGATTGCCAAAAGCTGAGGGGATAGAATGAAGAGTTGTTTAATGGGTATAGAATCTGGATTCACAAGATGAAAAGAGTTCAAGAATTGGGTGGTGATGGTTGATGGTTTCACAATATGTATGTATTTACTAGCACCGAAATGAACACTTAAAATTGTTAAAATGGTAAATTTTATATGTATTTTGCCACATAAATAAACTGTAAGGGAAAGTCAATACTATTAATTATTTATCTAAAGCAATGATTATCAAAGTTGAGTGTATGTCAGAATCACAAGGGCTTGCTTGTAAAAACAAAAACAAAAACAAAAGCAGAACCAGATTGTTGGATCCAATCCAGAGAGTTTCTGATTCAGAAGGTCAGGATGGGTCCAAGAATTCACAGTTCTAACAATTTCCCAGCAGGTATTGATGATGCTGGTCAAGAGACCACACACTGGGAACCACTGATCTACAGGAAAAAGTTCTTAAGTAATTCTAGTTTGAAAATATAGCTTAATAATGTCAGGAAGTAGACTTTTTTTTTTTTTTTTTTCCTGCATGCGTAGGACTTTCTGAGAACATAAATTTGGGTCCTGGTCAGGGAGGAGATTTTTTATGTTAAAGGGTAAGTAAATAATGAGAGCATTGGGAGAGATCTACCAGTCTGAGGAATGTATTTACATTTCAAAGAGGACCAGAACTGGAGCCATGAAGGCACTCTAGGGTTGGAAATTCAGAGTGGCTTGGTTTATCTTCTGCTTGCATTTATATTCCAAAGGATAAGAAACCTGGATCTTTTTCCTTCTGTTCTAAGGAGAATTTGTTTGCCTCAGGCAATTAGATTTCCTTCACTTAAGAGGAAAGGATACTACTGTATCAGTTTTGCTATGTACTCAGCAAGTTTCCTTATTTATACTGTAAACAGCAGTACATATATAATAGGACCCTAATTCTCATTGTATTATCCCAGAAGAGAGAAATTGGAGCAGGGGTTACTGGAGTATTTATTGCTGTGAGTAACAGTAAATGTCCGCCTGCCTCAGAAACCTCATGTGTGCTTGCAGGAATGAATACACTTATAAAACTTTACCAAATACATTATTATATATGCCATTTATGAAATAAGCCTTTTTGTACTTTATGTTACCAAGAGTAATGAATGGTACGCGTTAAGGTAGATTTCTTCTCATATTAAAACACTTAAAACAAGGTTTGGAAGCTAGAAGAAACCTCACACATTACCTATTCCTACCATTAAATTTTGCATAGGAAGAACTAATAAATAGAAAAGTTGTTTGGTTTAAAAAAATAACAGTAACATAGATAGATTTTTCCCCCTTCATCTGAGCTAGTTTATGCTCCTAACCGAATTATACAGGGCATCTATATGAATTCTAGTTGGAGAGTATGGACTGTAGTCCAGTTATCTTAGTTCAAAGTAATTGAAATCCAAAATTAATCCTATCTAATTTCTTATTCTGCTAAACTCAGGAAAAGTGATTCTTGATATCTAGTAGAACTAGATTCTTTTAACAACTGCAATATAGAATGTCTTCCAATGAAATCACTTAAGACCTTAACAGTTATCTGGTCTCTCATAAGTCCTTCTTTTAAAGAATCCAGAATTAAGTAGAATATAAAGTATTATCACAGCATTGGCTTACACCTGATCCTGTTTCCAAATATAATGGCAAAAATTATTGGTGCCTGAGAGGAGGAGAATAAAATGGGAAGACTTTCTTGATTTCAGCTGTGAAATTAATTTTATTTGTAGGAATATCCTATTTCTATTATACACTATTATATAAACTATAAGTGGAGGGTAGAAAGCACTTAAAAAATCCTTTTACTTTAAGACTATAATATTCCTGACATTATTAACAGAATAAAAGATCTGGAAATTGCAATGGCAAAAATCTCAGTGGCCAGATATTATTGAAAGCACATTTCTGACATATTAAGAACTTTTAGTTTTCATTTCTCTTTCATTCCTATATCTGGGGCACAGCTCATCTGGGTTCCATGTTGACATGTAATTTCTACTGTTTCTCATCCAAGTAACTCCTGTCACTGCCATTTTGAGTTGATTTCATCTGGCATTGGATTGCTTGGACCTATAAATCCTTGGTTTTATGAATCCTTAGTTTTGGGATGGTTTACTCTTATTTTTCCTCCTTTCATTCCAACTGGAGAATCATATTAAAAGAAATCTTGATCTACAAATGGTGTTGATTCTTGATTATCCTTAGAGACCATGTTAAGAGGTATACCTCTCTGGTATTTATCTACATCTAGATTTTAACTCTTTCTTGCTTTTGTTATTTCAATGTTGACAAGAATATTTTTTTCTTCCACATATTTCTATGTCTCTAATTTATAGAGATAGATGGATGGAGATATTTTTTTCTGATAATCTCCTACTCATTTCAGAGGAACTGGTTATTTTAAAAGCTACTTAAGGGGGCATGAGTGGCTCAGATGGTTAAGCATCTGCCTTTGGCTCAAGCCATGATCCCAGGTTCCTGGGATGGAGCCCCACATTGGGCTCCTTACTCAGCGGGGTATGCTTCTCCCTCTTCCTATGCTCTTATGCTCTCAATCTCTCAAATGAATTGATTTTAAAAATATTTAAAATAAATAAATTAATTTCAAAAATCTGTTTAGATAGGTTCTTTCATTTTTTTCTATCCTAAATACAATTTATACTTCTTGTTAAATATGAATGTCTTCTTTTCTTTTATCTTCTCTCTTCATTTGTTTTATCATCCAGAAATTTATTGTTCTAAAAAAATTACTCTATATAAGGCCTCCTAGGTGGCTCAGCAGTTGAGCTTCTGCCTTTGGCTCAGGGTGTGATCCTAGAGACCTGGGATCAAGTCCCACATTGGGGTCCCTGCATGGAGCCTGCTTCTCCCTCTGCCTATGTTTCTGCCTCTCTCTCTGTGTCTTTCATGAATAAATAAATAAAACCTTTTTAAAAAATAAAAAATTACTCTATGTATTATCTTATGGAGTTTTCCTTTATTAGAAAAAGGTAAAACTAATGATATTATGACCCACTACAATCATTCATAGATCAAATATATCTCATCCATTTTTATCTTTCTGAATAGGACTACCTCACCCAAAAGATACTCTCTCATTTGGTCAACGTCTAACATCTAACCCCTTCCATAATATTAGACCTTTCTTTACCATCTAACCTCATGGGAAAGTCAATACCTTCATTTGCATACATAATAACTGTCATCTTGAAACCCAATTATACTTTTTCTCTGAGTATTTTGCACTGATCTTCCTTTTCTGCCTGTCCAGATCTCATCAAACTTTCTGTAACAACCTAGTATTGCTGTCATAATATCTAAGGTCATTTTCCCAACTGCTGTTACAATTGTAGATTTAAAAAGACAATTCTAGTCAACAACCCAAAAGCCGGTTCTTTGAGAAGGTCAATAAGATTAATAAATCTATAGCTAAGAAAAAAAGAGAAAAGACATAAAGTATTAATATCATAAATGACAAGAGCTACCTGACCATGACTACTGTTCCCATAGACATTAAACGGATAATAAGGTGAAGGAATTGAGATGGCAGAGAAATAGGGGACAGTAATTTCGTCTGGTCCTTGGAAATCAAATAGTTATCAAATTATTCAGAACACTTGTGAGATAAATCAGATATCTGCAAAAAGAATTGCTGCAATTCTACAAATAGAAAAGCAACCACTTTTTGGAAGGTAAGTGGCACAAAGACATGAGTCTGGAGCTACTTATCTGAAGATAGGGCAGAGGGGCAGGAGTTTGCTTAAAGAAGCTGCCCCAAAGTATTATAAGCAGTGGAGCACAAAATCGGAACTTTTAGACATCTGCTACAGTGGGAGATGTCCCTGGCGTAAAAGTCTCAGGGGCAGGACAGGACAGAACTGAAACCCAGGTGGAAGAGAGTAGTCCTAGGATCACAAGGGTCATAAGAAGAATGGGGTGCCTGAGTGTGGCAAGTTTCCAGGCTTTAGAGCAGTTAAGCTGGCTGAAAACAGTGAATCTAGGGACTGACTTTCTTCTCAGTGATGCCATAAACCATGAACCACTGCACAGTTGCATGACCTCTCTCTGGGCAGGGGTCCAGCAAAAGGCAAAAGCACAGCGATACCCTCTACTTTCCCCGGGAAGGAATGGTGTAGGTCTGTGCTTCAGGAGTCCATAAAGTTTGGAGATACAAAACAGAGCCATGCCTGAGATTAAAACAACAACAACAAAAACAAACAAACAAACAAACAAACAAACAAAAAACCTTGGTCATAGTCTGGGCTAACACAGAGTTTGAAGGGGAACTAGGGAGACAAGAGTGATTGCTTTTCTGTGAAGGCTCACTGAAGGGGGTGGGGTGTGTGTGTGAACTGCAAGTTTTGGGGCTAGAGATTGGGGCATCACCATTTTCACCCCACACATAGCCCCACCATCAGTGCTGAAAGTCTTCAGGGAGCAAATAGAACCACATAGTGCAATCCACAGCTGCTTACACTGAGCAGGCCCCCTGGCAAGGAGGGAATCAATTCCACCCAGTTAAGGACACTTGAGAATCAGCACAAAATGTCCCTCCCTGAGAAGACCAGCAGGAACAACTTGCTAGCACCAAGTTTACTGATTTTAGAGAACTACAAAAATTCAGCTTTTAGGGAAAACAGTATATAGCATTCAGAGTTTTTTACTCTTTACTCTTTCAGTTTTATTTTTTCAGCTATTTTCTTATTTTTAATTCTCTGTTTATACTTTTAAACTTTTTATTATTTATATATGTTACATAAAAATAATATATATTTTTATTTTTGGTTTCTTTTAATTGTGTGTATATATATATATTTTTTTCTTCCTTTCCTATTTTGAGATCTAACTTATTTTAATGAAATACACCCAGGATCTAGTTTATTGTTTTGTTCTGTATTACTCCTTGTTTGATTTTTTTCTTATTTTGTTTTGTTTCCATTTTCTTCTGGTTATTTTTATTTTTCTGGTATTGTTTTTTTTTCTTCTTTATTCTATTCTTTTCTAGACATAATGATAAGATGGAGAATCTCACCTCAAAATAGAGAATAGGAGAGGAAGTACTCACTGCCAGGATTTAATCAATATGGATATAAGTAAGAGGTTGGAACTAAAATTCAAAACAATGATTATAAAGATACTAGCTGGGTTTGAAAAAACCATGAAAGATACTAGAGAATCCCTTACTATAGAAATAAAAGAACTAAAATCTAATCAGGCCAACATTAAAAATGCTATCACTGAGATGCATGCAGTAAGAAATGGAGGCTCTAACTGCTAAGATAAATGAGGCAGAAGACAGTCAATAAAATAGAAGACAAAAAGATGGAAAACAGGAAGTTGAGAAAAAGAAAACTACTGTATCACACAGAGAGAATTCGAGAAGTCAATGATACCATAAAGTGAAATAATATTCTAATAATAAGGGTCCCAGAAGATGAAAAGAGAGAGAGAGAGAGAGGAGTAAAAAGTATATCTGAGCATATTATAGCTGAGAACCTCTCTAATCTGAGGAAGGAAACAGACACTCAAGTCCAGGAGGCACAGAGAAGCCCCCCTTAAAATTAGTAAAAATAAGTCAACACTTCAACATATAATAGTGAAGCTTACAAATTTCAGAGGTAAAGAGAAAATCCTGAAAGCAGCTCAGGCCAAGAGGTCTTTAACCTACAAGGGTAGAGATATAAGGCTGGCAGCAGACCTGTCCACAGAAACCTGG
The DNA here is from genome assembly GCF_053574225.1 of Canis aureus. NCBI lineage: Eukaryota > Metazoa > Chordata > Mammalia > Carnivora > Canidae > Canis > Canis aureus. The sequence goes on from NC_135621.1 coordinate 56,404,162, forward strand.
TAGACCAGAAAAGACTGTGCTAAATAGGAAACATATGCAGCCAAGAATACTTTATCCAGCAAAGCTGTCATTCAGAATAGAAGGAAAGATAAAAAGTCTCCAAGACAAACAGAAGCTAAGGAATTGGTGAACACTAAACCAGCCCTGCAAGAGATATTAAAGGGGATCCTTTGAATGGAGAGAGAGTCCAAAAGTAACCAAGACCAGAAATGAACAGAGATGGTCTACAGGAATGGTGACTTTACAGATAATACAATGGCACTAAATTAATATGTTTAAATACTTATTCTGAATGTAAAGGGACTTGCTGCTCCAATCAAAAGACACAAGGTAAAAAAAAAAAAAAAGATGCAAGGTATCAGATTGAATGAAAAACAAAAACAAAAACAAGGGCTATTGATATGCTGTCTACAAGAGACTCATTTTAGATCCAAGGACATCTCCAGTTTGAAAGTGAGAGGGTAGAGAACCATTTATCATGCTAATGGCATCAAAAGAAACCTGGGGTAGCAATCGTTACATCAGACAAACTAGATTTTAAACCAGACTGTAAGAAGAACACTATCTCATAATAAAGGGCTCTATCCAACAAGAATATCTAAAATTGTAAATAACTATGTCTAACTTGGGAGCAGCCAACTATATACAGCAATTATTAATAAAATTAAAGAAACACATTAATAATAGTACAATAATAATAGGGGACTTTAATACGTCACTTACAGCAAAGAACAGATCATCTAACCAGAAGATCAACAAGGAAACAAGGACTTTGAATGGCACACGGGGCCAGATGGACTTCACATATATATTCAGAGCACTTCGTCCTAAAGTAACAGAGTACACATTCTTCTTGAGTGCACCTGGAGCATTCTCCAGAATAGATCACATAATGTGTCATAAATCAGGCCTCAACTGGTACAAAAAGATTGAGATCATACATGCATATTTTCAGGCCACAATACTATGAAACTTGAAGTCAACCACATTAAAATTTGGAAAGACCACAATCACATGGAGGTCAAAGTACATCCTACTAAATAATGAATAGGTTAACTGGGAAATTAAAGAAGAAATTTAAAAATACATGGAGCAAAATGAAAATGGAAACACAACAATCCAGAATGTTTGGGACATAGCAAAGGCAGTCATAAGAGGGAAGGATATAACAGCACAATCCTTCTTCAAGAAGCAAGAAGAGTCTCATACACAACCTGACCTTACACCTGAAGGAGCTGGAAAAAGACAGCAAATAATGCCTAAATCCTGCAGAAGAAGAGAAATAATAAAGATTAGAGCAGAAGTCAATGATGTAGAAATAAAAAAAAACAAAAAACAAAACAAAACAATAGAACAGATCAATGAAACCAGAAGCTGGTTCTTTGAAAGACTTAATAAGATTGATAAACCCCTAGCCAGACTTAGCAAAAAGAAAAGAGATAGGATCCAAATAAATAAAATCATGAAAAAGAGGAGAGATCACAACCATCACCAAAGAAATACAATTATAAGAGAAGATTATGAGCAATCAATTTCCAACAAATTAGGCAATCTGGAAGAAATGGATACATTCCTAGAAGTCTATAAACTACCAAAACTGAAAAGAAAGAAATAGAAAACCTGAACAGACCTATAACCAGAAAAGAAGTTGAATCAGTAATCAAAAATCTCCCAACAAACAAGCATCCAGGGCCAGATGGCCTCCCAGGAGAATTCTACCAAACATTTAAAGAAGACTTAATACCTATTCTTCTGAAGCTATTTTTAAAAATAAAAATGGAGGGGCGCATAGGTGGCTCATTTGCTTAAGTATCTGCCTTCAGCTCAGGTCATGAACTCAAGTTCCTGGAATTGAACCCCATGTCAGGCTACCTGCTTAGTGGGGAGTCTGCTTCCTCCTCTCTCTCTGACCCTTTCCCACTCATGTTCACCCTCTCTCCTCTCAAATAAATAAAATCTTTAAAAAAAATTTTTTTTAATTAGAAATGGAAGGAAAACTTCTAAACTCATTCTATGAGGCCAGCATTACATTGATCCCCAAAACCAGACACAGATCTCGCCAAAAAGAATTATAGACCAATATCCCTGATGAACATGGATGCAGAAATTATCATCAAAATACTAGCCAATAGGATCTAACAATACATTAAAAGGATTATTTACCACAACCAAGTGGTATTTATTCCTGGGCTGTGGGGGTGGTTCAATATCTGCAAATCAATCAATGTGATGCATCACATTAATAAAAGAAAGAACAAGAACCATATGATCCTCTCAATTGATGCAGAAAAGGCACTTATAAAATTCAGCATTCTTTCTTCATAAAACCTCCATCATGTAGGAATAGAGGGAACATACTTCAATATCATAAAAGCCATATATGAAAGCCCACAGCGAATATCATCTTCACAAGGGAAAAACTAAGAGCTTTTCCCCTAAGGCCAGGAATACAACAGAGATGTCCCCTCTCACCACTGTTGTTTAACATTAATACTGGAAGTCCTAGCCTCACCAATCAGACAACAAAAAGAAATAAGAGACATCCAAATTGGCAAAGAAGTCAAATTCTCACTCCTTACAGACAGCATAATAGTCTATGTAGAAAACCTGAAAGACTCCACTAAAACATTACTAGAACTGATACAGGTATTCAGCAAAGTCAAGGATATAAAATCAGAGCACAGAAATCAGGTGAGTTTCTATACACTAACAGTGAAGCAGAAGAAAGATAAATCAAGGAATTGATCCCATTTATAACTGCACCAAGAAACATAAGGTACCTAGGAATATGCCTAACCAAAGAGGTAAAGGATCTACACTCTAGAAACCATATAGCACTTATGAAAGAAATTGAAGAAGACACAAAGAAAGAGAAAAACGTTCTTTGCTCATAGATTGGAAGATTTAATGAATATTGTTAAAATGCCTATGCTACCCAAAGCAATCTACACATTCAGTGTAATCCCTATAAAGATACCATCAACATTTTTCAGAACTGGAACAAACAACCCTAAAATAAGTATCGAAGTAGAAAAGACCATGAATAGCTAAAGGAATGCTGAAAAAGAAAACCAAAGCCAGAGGCATCACAATTCTGGACTTCAAGCAGTATTACAAAGCTGTAATCATCAAGACAGTATGGTACTAACACAAAAACAAGCACATAGAGATGTCTGAGTGGCTCAGTGATTGAACATCTGCCCTTGGCTCAGGGCATGATCCTGGAGTCCCCAGATCAAGTCCCACATCGAGTTCCCTGCATGGAGCCTGTTTCTCCTGCTTCTGCATAAGTCTTTGCTGATCTCCACATCTCTTGTGAATAAGTAAATAAAATCTTTAAAAAAAACAAGCGCATATATATATGGAACAGAATAGCAAATCCAGAAATGGACCCTCATCTCTATGATCAACGAATCTTCAACAAAGCAGGAAACAATAGTAAATGGACAAAAGACAGTCTCTTCAACCAATGGTGTTGGGGAAATTGGACAGCCACATGCAGAAGAATGAAATAGGGCTACTTTCTTATACCATACACAAAAAATAAATTCAAAGTGCATGACAGACCTAAATGTGAGACAGGAACCCTTCAAAATCCTAGAGGAGAACCCAGGCAACAACCTCGCGGCCAGAGGAACTTCTTGCTAGACACATATTCAAAGGCAAGGTAATCCAAAGCAAAAGCAAACTATTGGGACTTCATCAAGATAAAAAGCTTTTACAGAGCAAAGGAAATAATCAATACAACTAAAAGACAACCTACCTACTGAATGGGAGAAGATATTTGCTGAAGTCTTATCAGATTAAAGGCTAGTATCCAAAATCTATAAAGAACTTATCAAACTCAACATCCAAAAATAAAATCCATTCAAGAAATGAGCAGAAGACATGAACAGATATTTTTCCAAAGGAGACATATAAACAGCCAAGAGACACGTGAAAAATTTCTCAACATCATTTGGCATCAGGGAAACAAATCAAAACCACAATGAGATACCACCTCACACCAGTCAGAATTGCTAAAATTAACAACTCCGGAAACAACAGATGTTGGCAAGGATGAGGAGAAAGGGGACCCTCTTACATTGTTAATGCAAATGCAAACTGGTGCAGCCACTCTGGAAAACAGTATGGAGGTGCATCAAAAAGTTAAAAATAGAGCTATTCTTTAACCCAGCAATTGTACTACTAGATATTTATCCAAAGATACAAAATAGTAATTTGAAGGGGCACCTGCACCCCAATGTTTATAGCAGAATTATCCACAATAGCTAAACTTTGGAAAGAGCTCAGATGTCCCATGACAAATGAATGGATTAAGAAGATGTGCTGTCAATCAAAGAGAATGAAATCTTGCCATTTGCAACAACAAAGATGGAACTAGAGGGTATTATTCTAAGTGAAATAAGTCAGTCAGAGAAAGACAAATATCTTATTATTTCACTCATCTGTGGAATTTAAGAAACAAAACTGATTAGCATAGGGGAAAGGAAGGAAAAATAAAATAAGATGGAAATAGGGAGACAAACCATAGGAGACTCTTAATCATAGGAAACAAACTGAGGGTTGCTGGAAAAGTGAGTGGAGAGATGGAGTAACTGGGAGATGGGCATTAAGGAAGGCACTGGATGCAATGAGCACTGGGTATTATATGCAACTGAGAATCTCTAAGTTCTATCTTGGAATTAATAATACACTATATTTTAATTAAATGGAATTTAAACTTTTAAAAAAGATAAGATAATATTATGAACAAGTTTTTGGCCACAAATTTGACAATCTAGATGAAACAGATCAATTACCTGAAGTGCACAAGCTATCAAAAGTTACACAATAAGGAATATATCATTTGAATATGCCTATCCACTAAAGGAATTGAATTTATAATTAATAATTTTCCAAACAGAAAGCTCTAAGCACAGATGAAGTAACTGCGGAATTCCACCAATCGTTTAGGAAAAAATTATGGTGATTCTCTGCAATTCCTCCCAGAAAATAGCACTGGAAGGATATTCATTTTAACCCATTCTATTAGAATTATTATTATTATTATTATTATTATTGTATGAGGCCAGCATTACTCTAATACCAAAATCAAGCCATGACATTACAAGATAGGAAAACAACAGACCAATACCCCTCATGACCATGTATGCAAAGATATCAACAAAATATTGGCAAATTTAACAATGTATGTAAAGAATTATAAACCATGACCAAGTGGGATTTATTCCAAGTATACAAGACTAATCAATATATGAAATGTAATTAATATAATCCATCATGTCAAGAGGCTAAAGAAGAAATATCTTATGATTATATAAAAGTTGACCTTGCTATGTCAGGTAAAGGTCAACCACGGATGTGTAAAACAAACCTCCTGGTACAATATGTCAGTGAATATTATTAAAGTAAAATAATCTGTTTGGTCCCTAATTGCTAATGCCTAAGGACTTAATTAGCATGATTTATGCACACCAAAAATCCTTCTTTCCTCTTTTAGGTTCCCCAAATCCAATTCTAGGGGCCCGATATGTAATTTATTTCTCTTTTCAAACTAAATCAATTGAAAGACATACATGGGACTCAGGCCGATAATGATAAGACATCAAATATATTATTGATGGAAAATATTGGAGGATGGGACTTAGGCACGCAGCTAGATGGATTTGCTGATATTTCCTTGAATTGAACACACTCACCACTTTAACCTTGCCCACTAAGCTCACGTATCACACCGGAATGCAACTTTTCTGTACACAGGCCAGTGTCAAGGGAGGAAAGAAACAAGTTCTATTTAAAAGTGTCTTCCTTTCACACCATCAACTAAACAGTCTTAAGCACGCTCTCTGAGTGTGTGTGTCTTTGTCTCCCTCTCTTGCTTATTTTTGTTTTATTTTGAGAAAGAATAGCATAATCAGAGAAGTACGTAAAATTTTATAGGCTGTCACTCAAGGTCTGAACAAGAAATAAAATTTTTCTCATATGGTTCAAATGAAAATCAGTCAATACTTTATTTAGTGACTAATTAAAGAGAGATGAAGAATTAAAGTGACAGACAAATGACTTTAAGAAACCTAGCGACATAAATGTGTTGAAAACTATTGACAACCCTTGGGCTGAAGAAGGAGGAAGAAATAAAAGATGACTCTCATTGGCGGCTGAAGTCTTGAGACAGGGCTTCCTTGGAAACTCTACTCACAGGGGAATGAAACCCTGGCCAGAGATGCACTTTCTCCCTTCAAGCCCATGTATTTCTTCTCTGCCAAGGATTTTCTCCAGTATCACACATAGGAGCTTGCTGAGGCAGGCAGGCAGAACTTGGAAAGTAGTCGGAAGAGGGGAAAGGGAATACGGAGTTAAGCAATCGGAGCAACCCTAAACAAAATTGGGAAGTCATCTCTCCTATCCTCTGAGATTTTTTTTAAAGATTCTATTTGTTCATGAGAGACAAAGAGAGAGAGACAGGCAGAGACACAGGCAGAGAGAGAAGCAGGCTCCATGCAGGGAGCCTGATGTGGGACTCCATCCCGGGACTCCAGGATCATGCTCTGGGCCGAAGGCAGGCGCTATAAACCTTTGAAGCCACCCAGGGATCCCCTTGAAACGTATTTCAAATGGTTTCCCAGGACTGATCTCTAGTTGCCCATGGTGGTACTTTGCTAGAGTTACTAGCTTGAGCAAATAAAAATTCAAGTTGCCCAGTAAAATTTGAATTTTAAACAGCCAATAATTTTAGTGTAAATATGTCCTGTGCCAATTTTGGCAGCTACTTATATATCAAAAAATATTTACTATTTATCTGAAATTTATCTGGGCATTCTTTATTTTATCTGGCAACCCTTTACTACACTCATTAACACACCCTTTTGGGGGGATTTTCTTCTCTGTCTTACTTTTCTCATAGTCTAACTGATGATCTTGGGCTCGCCTCCCAAACAAATGGACACTCAAATTATCATTTCGAGATCTGGTTTTGAGGAAATTTTCCCAAACACAGACTAACTATACAACAAATGAAGCAAAAGGAAATTGGAGAGGACAAAATATTACACTAAGGATTGAGGCAAAGAAAATATCAGTTAAAACTGGATAAATTTGGTGGCTATTTTCCATATAAAATGGGAAAACAAGTTATTCATGGTCAATCTCTTCATTTACCAGTACTGCCTTACTCTGGACTGCAGGCTCAAGGGCACTCTGACTGTGAAGACTACTCAGTTTGACTAAATCTTTCTTGCAGTATCTAACCTAATTTTGACAGTTAGGAAGGGTGAGAGCAAGCAACTTGGGAAAAGAAATTCCCAACAAAAGAAATCTCCTGTGTAGGGAAAATAACCCCACAAGCGAGATAAAAATGCCAACTGATGGCAGGGCATGTAACCTCATGAGATCTCCTCTGAGAGATTTGGGACCATGTGCTAATTTCATTGTATGAAGGTTCATGGTGGGAAGCTTTCTTTGGTTTCTAAATATTGGAGTTCAATTTCAATTTACACTTTTTTTTAGATGCTCTAACAAATATTCAATAGTTGTCTTTGTCAGAATAAAAGGATGCAGTAATAAAGGTTTTTAAAAAGCAGCAATATAAATATTAATTACATCTCTGTCTGAGAGATATGATATTTATTCTAATACCAGAGTGCATCAGTGGCATAGATATTATGAGTGAGTAGGAAACCCAGCCACTACTGCTCAGGTGGCTAGGATATACCAAAATCGGCACTAAACTAGGATTTAATTGAACATTCTAAGTGAGAAACTCTAGAGTTACTGAAGTGCAAAACTGTTAAAATTTAAATAGCTTAGACTCCCTGGATGACAAGAGGATGTTGGATCCTTTCATTAAAGAAATGATGCATGTAGGTATATTGATACCTTCAAACTCTCAATATAATAAGCCTGTCTGGCCAGTAAAATCAACAGTTGGTGGACCTTCATGATTTAATATTTTAAAAAATGTCTAAGGAAACACAAATTCTTTTCTTCTATTTTTCTCCAGTTTTATTGAGCTATAATTAACATGTAAGTGTAACATATAATTAACATATATGTGTAAGTTTGAGGAGCATGGCATAGTGGTTTGACTTCCATATAGCGTGAAATGATTATCACATGAAGTTCAATTAGTATTCATCATCTCATAAAATACAGTAAAAAGAAAAAGGGAAAGAAGAAAAAATTTCCCTGTGATGAGAACTTTAGGATTTACTCTCTTAACAAATTTCATGTGTATTATATGGCATTGGTAACTATAGGCATCATGAAGAGCACATTCTTAATTAGGAGACTCTGGTGTGGGACTTGATGTTTCTGGTGTGGCTGAGAAGTATGGTCACATAGAAAACAAAATTTGAATTTTTGTATTTTTTAAGATTAAAGTTGTGAATATAAAGACCCATGTTGTTTAGAGTTTCTGGTAAACTCTAGAAGGAGAGTAAAAACAATGACATTTGGAATAGGGACCTAACAATTGACAAATCTGCTTGCTACTTACCTCATAATAGACCAGCCTCACTGCTTCCAGTTCTGTGAGGTTGGGCATATTACTCTCCTCTTTCTGTCTTAGTTTCCTCATGTATAAAAAGAAGATAATATACTCACCAAGGTTATTATGAACAACAAATAATACATGTAAAGAGTTTTGTTTTGCTTTTCTCATTAAACTTTTGTTTTAATGGGTCTCAAAATTCTGTGACAGACTTTTGGTCAAGTTGATTCCATTAAAAAGTACTGATTTTAAAAACTAATAACTTAAAACTGCCACACACACACACACACACACACACACAAAATAATAAAACAAATGGTCCACAAAATATTCTCCTTTCCTTCTGAAGGTTTTACAATGCATTGTTATCATTAACCAGTCTTTTACTATTAAACTTAAATGGCCAATTGACACAAACAGTTCTGAGACCTTCTTCCACTACTGATTAAGACTGGGGTGGCAGGTATTGGGGATAATATTCATTTAGCCTTCTGAGCTTTCTGGGCAGACTTGATGACTTTGCCAGCTCCAGCTGCCTTCTTGTCCACTGCTTTGATGACACCCACAGCAACCCTCTGTCTCATGTCACGAACAGCAAAATGGCCCAGAGGAGGATAGTCAGAGAAGCTCTCAACACACGTAGGTTTGCCAGGAACCATATCAACAATGGCAGCATCCCCAGATTTCAAGAACTTGGGACCACCTTCCAGCTTTTTTCCAGAATGACAATCTATCTTCTCCTTCAGCTCAGCAAACTTGCAAGCAATGTGAGCTGTGTGACAATCCAGCACAGGTGCATATCCAGCACTGATTTGGCCTGGATGGTTCAGGATAATCACCTGAGCCATGAAGCCAGCTGCTCCCATTGGTGGGTCATTTTTGCTGTCACCAGCCACATTGCCACCACGAACATCTTTGACAGATACGTTCTTGACATTGAAGCCCACATTGTCCCCAGGAAGATCCTCACTCAAAGTTTCATGGTGCATTTCAAGACTTTACTTCAGCTGTAACATTGACTGGAGCAAAGGTGACCACCATGCCAGGCTTAAGAACACCAGTGTCCATTCGACCCCCTGGGACAGTACAAAAAATGTTCTCCTATTTGCATTAGAACAATGTATCACATATATAAATAGCACACAAAACAAAAATGAACAGCTCGGTGAATTGTCACAAAGTCAAATACCCACATAGCTACCAACTTAGGTCAAATATAAAACATCGTTAGCAATTGGAACGTCTCCTCACAATCCTTTTCAATATTGTCCTGTTTCTCCTACCAAAATCAAACACTGATCCTGCATTTTAATAGTATGCTATGTAAGATTTGTCTATGTTGATCTTTTCTTTTCCCGAATTTTTCCAGCTATACGTGTGTTGTTACTTATACAAAAGTTTAAAACCGTTGGTTATCTTTAAAGAAGCGTGCTCTTCTTTCATTTGATACAATGTAGTCACAAAATCATGTATTAATATGCTTTAACATATGCAGGATAACACCTATTGAAAAATGCCCCATTATTCTATCTTATCAAGTAAAAATATCCATTAAATAAACTATAAAATTTTGACTTCAAATCACTTAAAATTTTTGTTATGCATATTCAAGGATCTCTTGTAGACAAACATAATATAGGGCAGCCCAGGTGGTTCAGCAGTTTAGTGCTGCCTTCAGCCCAGGGCCTGATCCTGGAGACCCGGGATCGAGTCCCACATCAGGCTCCCTGCATGGAGCCTGCTTCTCCCTCTGCCTTTGTCTCTGCCTTTCTCTCTCTCTGTGTCTCTCATGAGTAAATAAATAAAATCTTTAAATGATACATTAATATATACACTAATATATCATGTCTGTGCATATACTAAAAAGAAAAGTGTAAGTGTGACAAAGTGAGGCATTTCTAATTTCTTAGTAGACATGATTGGGTACTTCTTAATTGTCCAAAGGGCTTTTATGCAGGATCAAAGTCTCTGTTGTCCATACATTTCTATGTTGCATTTCTTCAAGGAGTGCATACTGCCACTATGTTGTAAGTTTAAATGATGAGATTTCTTGAACTCACCAGAATGTACCAAAGAGGATACTCAGAGAATAATTGATATTGATATTTTTCCACAAATGGTCTTCACTTTTTAAAGTTTCAGTCTTCCAGCTACTTTATATGCACCTAGATCAAGTTTGTACTTGTCATGCAATAGGAAATGTAATATCTGCCTCCTGATCGGTGTCATTAATAAGATGCCTTCAGTTATAAGGAACATCTTGATTTCTCATAAATTTTTAAAAAGTGGGAAAAAAAACACATCTAAGAGCCAATGAAATGCTATTTAACTAATTATGTGTTTGGAAGAAGATGGATAGTCAAGTCATGATTTGAGTTTTTTGATGTCTCTAATCTTAAAATATGCCCTCAAATTATTTACAGTGACTCCAATTCTATGAAATTTGTAAGCTCAAGGCTTTGCATTCTATAAATATTCTTAAATTGAGTATAAAACCTGAATAAAAATATAATTTAAGTTTTTTTTATCTTAAATTTGTCTAAATAGAAGGTTAATTATGCACTAAAAGGTGATATAAAAAATAAGGTTCTGGGAAACCTGGGTGGCTCAGCGGTTGGGCATCTGCTTTTGGCCCAGGGTGTGATCCTGGAGTCCTAGGATCGAGTCCCACATTGGGCTCCTGGCATGGAGTCTGCTTCTCCCTCTGCCTGTGTCTCTGTCTCTGTCTCTGTCTCTGTGTGTGTGTCTCATGAATAAATAAAATATTAAAAAAATAAGGTTCCCAAAAGAAGAAGACTTGATTTCTAGTGCTATAGTCGTCACGCTTAAAAAAGTTTGTTACCCTCATCAAGATCCATCTGTAAAATGAGGATAGTAATAATACCTGCTTTGTTGAGATGATTACATGGATTCATGTAAAGGTCTTAACTATAGTGAGTATCTATGAAACATGCATATAATGCTGGGTATTATTAAATAAATGAATTGAGCGAATGTGTTTTCTGAGCTTTAAAGTCATTTTATACAAAACAAGATGAAGATCACTTCTAGATTATCTTCACTATTTCAAAACTGTAAAAATGACCTTAATATTTAGGTAGTTTAAAAAAAAATATTTAGGTAGTTTTGGTTTCATGGTAGTAATTGATGCTATGGAACCCCAAGATTAGATATCAGAACCTACAGATGAGAAAAGAATGTTGTAATGCTTCAAGTAGTTTTTTCTTATAGCAATAGCTTGGAAGATTCACTATCTGAGGGGTGTAGGGTAGCATGCTGAACATTTTATGAAGCCTGACAAATGAGAGTATGATTAAATATTTAGAGATTGTCCTGATACTGAATGGGTCTTTCCGAAATTTGCTAATAGACAATCATATCTATTTAACTCTCATTTATATGTGAAGGACTAAAAAAGGTCTTTTGTAAAATTCTTCATACTTGTGACTTAGGTGAGTCAAATCTAGACACAAACGGAGAAATATATTGTGTTGAATTTGTATAAGTGGCAGCCAGTTGATTGGCCTTATTAGCCCTATGTTGCCTAACATTGTTCCTATGAGTAAGGGTTTATCAAATTATACACTTTCTTCAAATTAAATTTGTACTAGAAATGAAAAAACAGTACTGGATTTCAGAGGTATGTAAAAACATCAGATATGTATGTCTAAATCTCAAAATTGCACTCCATTTTAGTTTCTTAAAGAAATATTCCAAAGAATGTAAGTTGGTAGGACTTTACTAAATAAAATCATAATGTATTCAGGTATGTAAATAAGGAGTCACTTACCTGTCCGCTACCAATTAATTAATTGGGAAGGCAGGATTTTTCTAAGTACTAAGCATATCTCCTCTTCATGATCTTTTTATGATCATATCTAATGCAAAAATACAGTGTCACACTATTCATCAATTACAACCCAGTCTCAGAATAGGGTGAGGATTTATGGTGTCAGAGACACTTGGAAAGCAAATATAATTCTTCTTTTTTTTATAATTTTTTAAAGATTTTATTTATTTATTTATTTATTTATTTATTTATTTGACAGGGAGAGAGCTCACAAGCAGAGGGAATGGCAAGTAGAGGGAGAGGGAGAAGCAGGTTCCTCCCTGAGCAAAGAGCCTGATGTGGGTCTCGATCCCAGGACCCTGGGATCAGGACCTGAACCAAAGGTAGACACTTAATGGACTGAGCCACCCAAGTGCCCTGCAAATGTAATTCGTCTGATAAGAACTCATCATAGGTTTTTTGTGTGAACTTTTTTCAAAAGTTGAAATGAATCAAAACAGACTCTGTTGTTAACAATATAGTATTATCTTTGATCTAGCGTCATATGTGAATAGCTTGTTTTAAGATACTTGTTTTTCCAAATTACTGAAGCTTATTGCTAAGGAACTAATACCTTGAAATTTTACATATTTTGGGTACATATTTTTGGATGAGAATTTTACTGCATTGTATTATATACTTGTCTGCTTTTAAAGATATAAAATGGAATATCATTCAACTCTTTCTTAATGATTCCAGTAACTACAATAACTTTCTCTTTTTATTCTCTGCTATGTTAGTAGCATTTTCTTTGATTCTTGTTTGTTTCCCTCTGCTCCTCTTTTGTCTGTGCCCAGCTTTGTTCATGTATTGCTTTTATATAAGTATGACTTAGGAAAATGGGTTGCTACACTAACTGTAGTTGTATATTAAATTAATGTAGACAATAATACACAAACATTGAGGTCAATATTAGGTGGTTAATAAAGATGAGCAAGATACACTTCCTAAGTTAGTAATCTTTGGATAATGCTATGAATTTTTCTCTACACCTTAATTTCAACATTCTTCTATTCTACTACTGATATTACATTGAATAGTTTACTACTAAGGAATTTTTTATTTAATGGGATAAGGAAGGAGAATAAATCAATAATTATAATTAAAATGATAAATATTATCACAGTGATGTGGCCATGGAAGAGGCTTGAATACAGAAACTTTAAAGTTTGCATTAAATATATACTTGCTGTGATTGCTATTTAGCAATGTGTTTTTTCATTTAATTTTCTTGTTGCCTGTTGGCTATGTTCCAGAGTAGTCAAGGTACCAAAAAACTGATTTCTGGATAAATAGCATGTTAGGCCTTAGACTATTCAAACCAATATGTTTTCTTTTTCTGTTATCAAAATTTGTTTTATTTTGTGTGGTTCATCAATGATGCTCCAGAATTATGTCCTTCTTCATCCTCAAATATAACCTTAAATAATTTTTTAGAGTAACTTTACAAAATGCATGCAGGAGACAAACTGTCAAAATTAACTCAAGAAACACTGAATTTTTTAAAAGCAAATAAAATTTTTCATAAGTAGAGCATAGCTTCACACTTTGGAGTTCTATTTAATTGCATAAATTGTTTACTTGTTTATGCCCAGTAATGCACCATAATGATAATGATGATGATGATCATCATCATCATCTACTCTAAAATATAATTCATAAAATCGTGCTTCGTAATTAATAAGAAAGAGGTCAGGTGGATGCAATTTCACTGACTTAAAAAGTTCCTCTATTAAGTCATATAATATGACAAGAAAATTCTAGGCCTGAATACCATCTACTATAAACACAGTTATTGTAAAACTATTACTCTCTGCATAAGCAATAATGATTCTAATTTTAAAACTTCAAATAACCTTGTCCATGCCCATATTTTACAGTAGCTTTTGCCCCTTACGGGTATCTCAATAGATCCTTTTCCTTTTTATAATATCTTGAAGTATATTGAACCCAAATGTTTCAAACAATTCATCCTACAAAATAGGCCTCCCAGCAGAAAACTTGTGTGGAGTTCTAGCCCAGTGCCTAACAAGTATAATAACTCAAGTAATGGATATAAATATTGATAGACAAAGCTGTAAATTTTTTTAAAAATGGAGAGGTAGACTAAATTAAATTTTTGTCAGTTTATGAATTTTGTTTTTAAAACCACAGTTTTGCACATTACTTTAAGAAACTTTAGTTTGATTTTATGTCTTCTAGCAGTAATATCCCTTAAGGCGATATTAAAATCCTCAAGATAGATAGATAAATAAATAAATAAATAAATAAACAAATAAATAAATAAATAAATAAATAAAATAAAAAAATAAAATCCTTAAGATAAACTAAAATAATAGGCATCCTGGTATAGAGCAGATATCCTCAACAGGGTCTATATTATGCCTAAGGGTACAAAAATATGGTTCAGGGAGGGCAGATAGCAGGAGGCAACTACTTCAGATTAAGTAATGGGTGAGTGCTACTCTGAGAAATACATTTAAGCTGCATTTGAAGAATAGGAATCAGCCGTGTTAGGAGATGAGTAACGGAGTGTGATGGTGAATGTGCAGAGTTCATGCAGTGGAAAGAATTGGAGGCATTTCGGGAATCCTGGGACATTCCATATAGTTAAAGCATGGAAATAAAGTGTCGGGGAAGTGAGGGGCAATGCTGGAGAGAGACCATGGACACCACATAAGACCTCTGCATTGACTCAGAGTAACATTGGCAAACAAAAGAACGGCATGTATCTTGTTGCCATTTTATAACATAAAGTGATCTTAATATAAAGAGATCTCTGAGTTTTGAACCATAGAAAAAATACTAGGGAAATATATCGACTCTTCCAAAAAAGAAAAAAAAAGATCTTCCTTGTCTTTTGATCCTTGATATACACTACTTCCACTTGCTGATATGTGATGTCCACTGGGTACTTAACTAACAGTACCAATATTTTAACATCACTACTCTTTATTTACATCATTAAGTTTCTGGTTTTCTTTATATGTTTTTCCAAATTGAATCATTCTTAAGGCATCAGACACTACTTCCGTTAAACTGTCCTCTATAGGACAACCAACATGTACTGAAAGCATGTAAGAATGAAGTGCTTGTCGAGCTACAGTCTCTTATTTTTGAGCATATAACACCCCATGGCTATCATAATAGGTTAAAAATATTATTTTGCTGTTATATTCTAATTTTTCTTTCCTTTTTTCCCCAAATCTAAACCACATGATAGAAAGCATTAGTGTAAAATATGTCTGAAATGTTGGACACAGTGTTCCAATGATACTACACTCCATTTGAAAGTCTTTCTAGGTTGGTATCTAGGTCCTTAAAGAACTCCATGGGTGAGACTATTTAATTCTATAATCTATTCAGTTTTACATTAGTCCCTTTGACTTTGATTCTGAAGATGGACCATATTCTTTCACAGCAAATTGTTTGTCTGGAGGTTCCAAACTCTTGAATTCAGAGTATCATATTAAAACTAAGGATATTTTTTGTAGTTCACCAATCTAATTAACATGATCAGTCAGCTGAGCAAACCATCACACTAGCAAGTCAATTGTTAGGGTCATTTGAGATATTTTTAGATTAATGTCTTTAATAACACAGAAACAGTGATGTTGATCTTTAGGGAAAGGTAATAAAGAATTGTAACCAGAAGAAGAATAGTCCTGTCAGTTTCCCCGCTGCAGTCCGTATATGATAAATTTAATCTTGAGTGTGAGCAAATAAATTAATGGAACTTTGGCTTCTGAATACCAGACTAAGCATGGTTTTTCCCAAAATCTTCTCTGAGAATTATATTACCAACGTTATGAAACTATTTTTATAAATATTCTCCTAATACCTATGTCTTTTACATGTAAGGCTTATAAATGGAATGACAGAGTACTAAAGACTGATCTAGAAGTTTAATTTTTCATCGATCTGAGCTATCACTTTATCACTTCCTATTAACTCTGTGATTAATGTTACTATCATGTAACATGCTTACTGTTTCTACACTGAAGTGGAATAGGTGAGTGAGAGTTATTAGGGTATATGCAATGGGTTAGGATGAAAGTTTTGAGGCATGTTAAGCAGCATAAGCCTGAATGTGTATAACTTGCAAAAACTGGGAATATAGAGACTTTTGATTGGCTATTGTTAGAATTTGACTTTTTTCTCCCTCAGCCCTTCAATCAAACTTGTTACATATTTAGAAAAGTCCCTTTTTTTTTTTGTAGGCTTAGTAAAAGTGAGTTTCTATGCTGACCACTACATACATATTTTATAAAACCAGAATCTTGGCTTTCTAGAGCAACCTTGAATTGGGCCACATACCTAAACTTGTCTTCCTTGGTTTTTGTGGGGCACCAATATTCCTCTAATTGTTTCCATTTGTGCTTAGTACAGTGCTTTTGTTTCTTGTAAACAAATCATAATTCTTCAATACATAATCAAAGTCTATAGGTTTTAATGGTCACTAGAGTCCTTTTTTAAAAGATTTTATTTATTCATTCATGAGAGACACAGAGAGAGAGGCAGAGACATAGGCAGAGGGAGAAGCAGGCTCCCTCCAGGGAGCCCGATGTGGGACTCGATCCCAGGACCCCGGATCACACCCTGAGCCAAAGACAGATGCTCAACCACTGAGCCACTCAGCTGCCCCAATCATTAGGAGTCTTGAGTCAAGTGCCAAATAAGTCAACAGGATGGTCTAGCAATTTTGCTTTTCATCTTTGTATCTTTTATAATGTGAATGATATATCAATATAGTGAGTCATGCATATAGTTAATAAACATAGATACAAATAGAGAATTATTTTTTGCATAAATGGGTGAAATAGAATATGTTAAGTTCAGGATATGGAAAAGAAGAAATGACACCATGGGAAGGCAGGAATGTTGTTTAAATTAAGAATCACTGTCTCCCCTGAAATTCTGTAATTATTGACTGTCCCTCATTTAGGATTTTGTAGGAGTTTCCTAATATTTGCCTTTACATTTTATGTTTGTGTTCTTGTATCCCTAATGACGTTCCAAACCCTTTGAGAACAGGATATGTATTCTGAACTTCTCTGCTTAAGACCTAAACATTTAAATATTTTCACCATTTATTAACTGCATGTAAGTCAGAATACTCTGTTATATTTCATTACAAATCATCTAAAAGTTGTGTCTCACAACAAGAGGTTTATTTCTAGCTCACACTGTATGTCTGTTGTAGATGAGCTGTGAATTTGATGTAGATTATGGAAAAGAGGAAAGGTGCATATGGGAAACCTTCTGCAGGCTCCTAAACATTTTGTTCATAAATAGCATTTGTTATTTACCCTTCCTTACATTTCATTAGATTAATCAAGACATACTGACAAATGTGATGTCAGTGTGCCTAGGAAGTACAGTCCACTCATAGCAAAGAGCATAGAAGGGATGAAAATAAGAATTTTCACAAAAAGATAGTACAACACACACAAATGATATGAACTAAAACCAATGACTTAAGTCTCCCATTTTACAAAGTGGCTATAAGATGTAAATGCTTATAAACATAAACTTGTTATTCCATATAATTCACCTTCTCAGGTGCTCAAAACCATCTTGAGTAGGGGTAATAATGATGAAGTTATACCTATCTCATGCATGCATACCCATGTTCATACTCATCTACAGACACCTACATACATATATATGTATGTAATATATGTGTCTATGCATGTGTTTGTGTGCATGTATGTGTATGTAGTACATATAACAGCATCCCTTGGGGTGGGTGAGTCCTATCTGATATCAAAGATACTTAAACATTTTCTGGACCTATGAAATCACTTTCTAATAGCTACAACTTACAGTTATATATGTTTCTAACAAATGCAGAGCTCAAAAGCTCATTTTTGCTATTTAGTTAAGGAGTGCAACCTCAAGAAAGCAGAAGTGAAAGGAAAAGGGAATGAGAGGAAAACACAAATATGTTAGTTTATTACTAGCTGGCTACTGCTTAAAATCATGCTCAAATTATGACTTGATATCACTGTACTGTCTTTTTGAGAAATTAAGAATATTGCTCCTTCTCAAGAATTCTGCCCCAAAAGATGAAAGGAGAATACATTATCTATCAGATCCATTTTTCATGAGTCAGAATTTTTTTCCTATAGATACTAATTTGTCTGTGTGTCCATGTTGTGCATGTATGAGTGTCATTCACATTTTCTGGAATTGTATGGTTCAGGATCAATAGCAAAACCTCAGTAAGGGAGGTGAGATCACAGGAAGAGAGCTCAAGATGAGGTGCTGTTGAAGTTTGCTGTGTGAAGGTGGTTGCTGTGGCAGCAGTGGGGCTGAGTCCACTGAGAGCTGGTTGCCATGGTGACAACTGTGCAAAACAATGGCTAAAGGCCTCAACAACAGATGAGGTTAAAGAGATCTGAGATGGTATAAATAAGACAACATTATAATTTATTCTCCATGAGGAATCATTTGAGAGTAAAGGGGGCACTATTAACAATTACACCTGGAAACCAGGCATAAACCAGGGCAGTGTAAGGCAGATTAGCAGGTTTGGTCACCCACAGCATAAGAGGTTTGCGATAAAAGTTTCTTTAACAAATATTGAAGGGTAACTGTAAGAACAATAACAAAACAAACAAAAAACACACAAAAAGCACTAAGCACATGAAAATTGAGAATTTTGTATGGACAAAATAGGAAATTTTCCCAGAAGATGAGCCTTCTAATTATATGACAGTAGACAAGTAGACTCACTCTCATCTAAAGATGTTGTTGTGGGTAGCTTGGTGGCTCAGCAGTTTAGTGCTGCTTTCAGCTCAGGGCATGATCCTGGAGACCCAGGATCGAGTCCCACAGCAGGCTCTCTGCATGGAGCCTGCTTCTCCTTCTGCCTGTGTCTCTGCCTCTCTCTTTCTGTGTCTTCATGAATAAGTAAATAAAATCTTAAAATAAAGATGTTGTTGTGATGACTGAAAATAATTTGAGACATCAAATTAAACTTCATATTTAGAATTCAAAAATAATAAAAAAGAAACACACATAGCTCATTCTAGTTGGAATTTTGACTTCTAATTCTCTGTATTTTACAACATGAATGGGCTCCATTGTCTACATTATTACTGAATCATAACTCCAAACTTTGCTAAGCACTTTCCCTAATCCCATGCTTGTTTTTTTCTCACATAAAATAATTTAATTTATCTCAATAAACTACTTTTTTCTTTGAAGTCTGAAGTTGCTAAAATATTTAATTAGCTACTTAAAAATTATGCCAAATTGTTGCTTAGAATACTAGTATAGAACTATTTGTATGGTTTTCATTAGTAAATATAAAATGTCGATGTACCATTCTAATGTCTAGCATATAGTAGTATACAAGAAAATTTATTTTGGAAGTAATCAAAGAGCCTAATTTTTCATACCAACACTGTCATTAGCACTATGACAATATATAGGTCACATAAGATGTCTGGACAACAGTGTTTGTAATTTAAGAAAATAATAGACTAGATCTAGTCAGTAATATGTAGAGTCATATGGGTTTTACATAAATGCCTTAGTAGCATGTTCAGGAGAACTCTTAATGAAAAACCGTCTAATCTATAACTCTTTACCTATTTCAAGGCTTTTATTAAAAATTCCCTATGTTATATGTTTTACAGATTAAGTGTCTGAAAACACTTAAATTTGGAAACTATCTCACTACTTAGAACAACAGTGGACCAAATCTATGAAAAGGCACGATGTTGTGAAACTTAACTTTGCAACTAAAACTGAAAATTGAAGCACCCTCCATAATAATCTTTTGAGTTTGCCCTAAAAATTAATATAAGTAAAATGAAGGACCAGGAAGTCAAAAAAGAAGAAAGAGAGGGCGGGAAGAAAAGCTCAACATATTTGAAAAGATAATCGAAAATAGAACACCTAATCTTGATAATTGCTCAAGTCAACTATCAAGCCTACAGAGGAATTCAGATAGAAACAGCATTCAAATTAATGTGTAAATATAAATTTAAGCTCAGAAAATTTCTTCTTTCAAATGGATAAAAAATGCATTTATCAAATAATATAGAGCTTAAATACTCTCAAGGCTAGCATTTAAAAATTTATATATATGTATATACGTAAATATGTATACCTATATGTGTATACACATACATATACCATGTATATCTACCAAAGAAAAATAGGGTGAAATCAGTGGCATCTAAAAGAAAACAAATTTAGGTTTCATAAATAAATACTAATAATTTAAATTAATAAGCAAGCCCCAGTTTCCTCCATTTTAATGGCAGCCACCTAAATCTAATTCTACGTATTTAAAAAAGCAAAAACAATGAGTTCAATGAGGACAGAAAATAAACCCAATCATAGCCAATAGTTATATATTGACTAAAGCAAAGAGAGAGAAAATGCTATGGACATTATTATCTGTGTAAAGAAGCAAGTAAATATCCCAAAATAATCAGAACCATCTCTGGATTCTAGGCCAGAACCAGAATCAAAGGGAGAATACATGGAAATGATAAGAAAACAGTATTTCTTGGGGCAGCCCGGGTGGCTCAGCGGTTTAGCGCTGCCTTCAGCCCAAGGCCTGATCCTGAGACCCAGGATTGGGTCCCAAGTCAGGCTCCCTGCATGGAGTCTGCTCCTCCCCTCCCCCTGCCTGGGTCTCTGCCTCTCTCAACCTCTCTCTCTGTCTCTCTCTCTCTCTTTGTGTGTCTTATGAGTAAATAAAATCTTAAAAAAAAAAAAAAAAAGAAAACAGTATTTCTTAAGATTGAGAAAATGATACCTGAAAAGACATAATCCAGCCCTGAGTGAGAAATAATAATGGAGACCTCGTATATCAGAGTTTTGTTTCCTGGGGTATCTAAAGAGAGAAATTTGAAAGCCAAAGGACTAAAAAGTAGTAGTCTTAGGAAAGCCCTATCTTTAGTGTCATTTCGGAGAACATGGTAACCTGCATACTTGGTACTGAAATAGAGAAACCAAGTGGTAGATATTAAACTTCTCACAGAAAGAGAAAAAGAACTGAAAGTCAAAAGACTTACCACCTCCTCCCAAAAGTTCCATCAGTTAAAGAAAACTTCACAGTCTTACAACAAAAGCAGAGAAACTTTTTAACTAAAAAGCAAACAGACAAAACCTCCCTAACATACTACCCAAAGATATCACATTTATCTTTTATTTGTGGTCCAGGCAAATATAAAATATTTAAAATAAAGAGAAAATAGTTACTGAAAATTCATTTATCAAAACTCAACTATAATCCAGAGAAAACCTATACCACAATATCCCAAGCCACGAGAGGCTGGCAAACTCTTGTAAAAATGGCAGGAGGATAAACATTTTAGATCTTGTAGCCACATACAGTCTCTGCTGCATGTTCTTTGCTTTGTTTTACCACCTTTCAAAAATGTAATAGACATTCATGGGATCTCCAAAAAGAGATCATAAGCCAAATTAGGCTTCA
This sequence comes from Canis aureus, assembly GCF_053574225.1. Taxonomy (NCBI): domain Eukaryota; kingdom Metazoa; phylum Chordata; class Mammalia; order Carnivora; family Canidae; genus Canis; species Canis aureus. Next base: position 56,425,942 of record NC_135621.1, read on the forward strand.
GGACAGTTTTCCATTCCTTGTCTCAATTTTTTTTTTAAAGATTTTATTTATTCATGGGAGACACAGAGAGAGAGAGACAGGCAGATACATAGGCAGAGGGAGAAGGCTCCATGCAGGGAGTCTGATGTGGGACTTAATCCCAGGACTCCAGGATCATGCCCTGGGCTGAAGACAGGTCCCAAACTGCTGAGCCACCCAGGGATCCCAATTCTTTGTCTCAATTGATTAAATTTCTACAACACTTTTGTAGATATTACAAAAAATTCCTGAATTAGACATTTAAAAAGTCAGAATATAAATGTGCTAAAAAATTGACATAGGAATAAAAAAATAAGAATTTACTAAACTCAGAAGAGACACTGAGGTAAAACATAGATTCACCTCAAAAATAATACATAAATATAAATATTCAGATATTGCTATAATTTTTGCAGGATATCAAATGGGAATAAATTCAATGAAAAACACAGTAGAGAGCTCTTAGAAAGGGACAAATAATGCCCAAAAGAAGGAAAACAGAACAAAGAGAAAAAAAGCAATAGAAGAAAGATATCAATGTTAAAATGCATTTTAAGGGCATATGAAAAATAAAAACAAAACAATGAAAAATAGTGAATATTATAAATTATAATCAAAGAACATTTAAAATTCAAAAAAGAAAACCCCATAATATATGCCAAATATTTTGAACAGACCATTCAAGAAAGAAGATATACGGATAGCAAAGTAAGCATATGGCAGATGCTCAACATCATTAGGCATTAGGTAAAGCAAATTAAATCTTGGAATAATATACCACTATACACTGACTAGGATTACTAAAAATAGGAAGAGGTGACTATTTCAAGTGCTGACAAGGTTACAGAACAATTTGGTATCTCATATATTGTTAACAAAAATGTAACATGACATAGACACTTTAGAAAACAATTTGAGAACTTCTCATCAAGTTAAACATTCACTTACCATATAACCCAGTAATATTAGTAGCAGATATTTTTACAAGGGATATGAGAAAGTCTATTTATTTAAATCTCTATAAGAGTGTTTATGGTGGCTTGACTTACAACCGTCAATAACCGGGAAAGCCCAAATGTCCTTAAATTTGTTCAGGGATATAAAGAAAAAAACTTGGAATATGCATGTAAAGGAATATTACTCAGTAATAAAAAAAAAAAAAAAAACACAACACAACAACACGGATGGATTTTAAATGCATTATTCTAATCCGGAAGTTGGTAAACTATAAGCCATAGGGCAAATCTGGCCTGTTGTGGGAGGTAATCTAGTCATACCATTCATTTACTGATCATCTAAGTCTGTTTCAAGCTACATTGACAGAGTTTAGTAATTGTGACAGAGTTTGTATTGCTCACAAGCTGAAAATAGTAACTATTTGGCCCTTTTCAGAAAATGTTTGTTAACCTCTGTGCTAAATGAAAGAAGCCATACTCAATAGGGGTTATACCACATGATTCCACTTATCATCTTCTTAAAAAGGCAAATATGGGATCAGAAAACATACAAGTGATTTCCAAGAGCTAGAGGTCATGGGGTGATTGGATTATGAAAGGACATAAGAGAATTTTTCAGAGGTAATGAAATTGTTCAATATCTTGATTATGGTGCGAGTTACCTGACGGTATGCTTTTACCAAAATTAGCAGAATTCTACAATAATTTGGGTGAAATTAACGCTGATAAATTTTATCTTTAAACAATGGGGAAAAGATGCAAAGAATAATATCAAACCAATGCAATTGATATCACACGAGGAAGAATTAAGGCCAAAAAAAATAAGCATAAAAAGAAAAAATAGGGGTGCCTACGTGGCTTAGTCAGTTAAGTGACCAACTCTTGGTTTCCACTCAGATCATGATCTCATGGGTTGGCTCACTAAGCCCTGCCTTGAGCTCCACTCAGTGGGGAGTCTAGTTAAAAATTCTCTCCCAGGGATCCCTGGGTGGCTCAGCCATTTAGTGCCTGCCTTCAGCCCAGGGTATGATCCTGGGGACCCGGGATCAAGTCCCACATCGGGCTCCCTGCATGGGGACTGCTTCTCCCTCTGCCTGTGTCTCTGCCTCTTTCTCTCTGTGTGTCTCTCATGAATAAATAAATAAAATCTTTAAAAAAGAGAGAGAGAAGAAAATTCTTTCCCTCTGGCCCTCCCCGCCACTCTCTCTCTCTCTCTCAAGTAAATAAATAAGTCTATAAAAATTAATAAAAGAAAAAATGAACATTCCATAATGCCAAAAACTAAAATTCACAATGATAATATAAGAGTATTGAATATCTATGCACTGGATAACAGCCTCAAGGAGCAAAGATTACAGAAAGTAGGAAAAATAGACCAAAAAACACTGCTAATCTCTTTCACAACTTTTATTCCAAAATTGATTAATTGGTTAAAGAATAGATCAAGATATTTGAGCTAAACTGGATAAACAATAAGTAGATCTTCTAAGTATATATTAAGACTTAGAGAATATACAGTCTTTTCAAGCTCACATGGAATATTCTTAAGAATATTCCTAAGAATTTTCCATGTCTGCCTGCCTGCCTCTTTCCTTGCTTCCTTCTTTCCTCCCCCATCCTTCCCTCCCTCCCTGCTTTCCTCAATAGCTTTTGTAAACAGGATTTACATTTTATAATAAAAGAAAACTCAAGATTATCATCCTATTAAAGGAATAGAAAATATTTCATTAAAAAACTTCACTGCAGGTGAAAATTAAAAAAAAAAAAAAACTAAAGTTACAGAATTTACATAAAATAAAGATTATGAAATACCATAGACTGGAAATGCAGTTACTGGAACAATAAGGAAGTAGAGCTGTAAGCCACTGGAGTGGGTATTGAAGAAGGCATGGTAGGCAGTACAACAACCTACTCTAAGCCCAGTGCCCTTCTAGGCCGGGGATGCCCCTCTTTTGGCAAGCAACCCTGGTATATGTGCTTATTTCTAATTGTGTTAAAGAGCAATACAAAAGGATATAGTTGGTAGTGCTGTAACTGCAGTATTAAAGGGATTTTTCCATTCCTGGTAAAGACATATTTAAGACCTCTTCACCTTTCTCCTATTGCAGTTCATCTTGCACTGGAATTTGCTTAGGAATCAATACAATTTTTTAATTTAAATTCAATTTGCCAACATATAGTATAACACCCAGTGCTCATCTCATCATGTGCCATCCTTAATGCCCGTCACCCAGTTACCCCATATGCCCACCACCTCCCCTTTTGTAACACTTTGTTTGTTTCCCAGAGTTAGGAGTCTCTCCTGGTTTGTCCTCCTCTCTAACTTTTCCCCATTCAGCTTTCCTCCTTCCCTTATGGTCTCTTTGACTATTTCTTATATTCCACATGTAAGTGAAACCATATGATAATTGTCTTTCTCTGATTGACTTATTTCACTCAGCATAATATCCTCCAGTTCCATCTATGTCAGTGTAAAAGGCAAATATTCATCCCTTCTCATGGTGGAGGAATATTCCATTATATGCATTATATATAAATATATGTATATATTTATATATAATATATATCAATATATATAATATATATATATTTATATTTATATATAATATATATATCACATATATATATATATATATAACATATATATATCACATCTTATTTATCCATTCATCTGTCTAAGGACATCGAGGCTCCTTCCACAGTTTGGCTATTGTGGACATTGCTGCTATGAACATTGGGATGCAGGTGTCCTAGCATCTCACTGCATTTGTATCTTTTGGGTAAATACCCCATAGTGCAATTGCTGGGTCATAGGGTAGTTCTATTTTTAACTCTTTGAGGAACCTCCTCACTGTTTTCCAGAGTGGCTGTAGCAGTTTGCATTCCCACCAACAGTGCAAGAGGGTTCCCCTTTCTCTACATCCTTTCCAACATTTGTTGTTTCCTGTCTTGTTAATTTTCCCCATTCTCACTGGTGTGAGGTGGTATCTCGTTGTGGTTTTGATTTGTATTTCCCTGATGGCAAGTGATGTGGAGCATTTTCTCATGTGCTTGTTGACGATGTGTATGTCTTCTTTGGAGAAATATCTGTTCATGTCTTTTGCCCATTTCATGATTGGATTGTTTGTTTCTTTGCTGTTGAGTTTAATAAGTTCTTTATAGATCTTGGATACTAGCCCTTTATCTGATAGGTCATTTGCAAATATCTTCTCCCATTCTGTAGGTTGTCTTTTAGTTTTTTACTGTTTCTTTTCCTGTGCAGACTTTTTATCTTAAGTCCCAATAATTCATTTTTGCTTTTGTTTCCATTGCCTTCATAGATGTATCTTGCAAGAAGTTGCCATGGCCAAGTTCAAAATGGTGTTTCCTGTGTTCTCCTCTAGGATTTTAAAGGATTCTTGTCTGGCCTTAAGGTCTTTCAATCATTTGAGTTTATCTTTATGTATGGTCTAAAGGAATGGTCTAGTTTCATTCTTCTGCATGTGGCTGTCCAATTTTCCCAGCACCATTTATTGAAGAGACTGTCCTTTTTCCAGTGGATAGTCTTCCTGCTTTGTCAAATATTAGTAGACCATAGTGTTGAGGGCCCATTTTTGGGTTCTCTATTCTGTTCCATTGATCTAGGTGTCTGTTTTTGTGCTAGTATCACACTGTCTTGATAATCAAAGCTTTGTATTACAACCTGAAGTCTGGCATTGTGATGCCCCTGGCTCTTGTCTTCTTTTTAAATATTCTTCTGGCTATTCGGGGACTTTTCTGATTCCACACAAATCTTAAGATGATTTTTTCCAACTCTGTGAAGAAAGTCCATGGTATTTTGATAGGATTGCATTGAACGTGTAAATTGCCCTGGGTAGAATAGTCATTTTCACAATACTAATTGTTCCAAAACATGAGCATGGAATATTTTTCCATCTCTTTCTGTCTTCCTCAATTTCTTTCAGAAGTGTTCTGTAGTTTTTAGGATATAGATCCTTTACCTCTTTGGTTAAGTTTACTCCTAGGTATCTTGTGGGTGACCACGGACTAGCTGGAGTAACTGAACCAAACCAGGCCCGGACTTGTGTCCCTCATTTACTCAGGAGCCTAAAGGGTGAATAGTTGGTTGATGCTTGAGAAAGGGCTTGAGCAATGATTCTCAGGGCTCACTTGTACATGATCTCCCACATAACACAATAGATACAACTTATTCTGGCCTGGTTATAAATGTAAATAAGGGTCTGTGCTGTCCTTGCTGGTCTGTTTACCATATCTAATATTCTTTTGAAGTATGCACATTTGGAGCAACAAGCTTATCTATTTACCAAGGTCTTCTGGCACCCTCGAGTCTGTCTTGCAGGCTGGGAAAGGGGAACTTTGGAGAGTTTCACAAACATACTAAAAATAGACACCTTCTTAGCTTTGTTTTGTTCATGCTATAAAGTGTTGTAAAATCTTGAATAAAGCTGGCTCTGCTTGGACACCATCTCTTTACTTTTATTTTCCTCATCCCCTACCATTGGGACCCTGATTGTGTTGCTGCAGAGCGCGCAACAGTATCTTATGCTTTTGGGTGCAATTGTAAATAGGATTGAATCCTTAATTTCTCTTTCTTCAGTATCATCCTTAGTGTATAGAAATGCCACTGATTTCTGGCATTGATTTGTTATCCTACCACATTACTGAATTGCTGCATGAGTTCTAGCAATATTGGGTGGAGTCTTTTGGGTTTTCTATGTACAGTATCATGTCATCTGCAAAGAGAGAGAGTTTTACTTCTTCTTTGCCAATTTGAGTGCCTTTTATTTCTTTTCATTTTATGATTGCTGAAGCTAAGACTTCTAGTACTATGTTGAATAGCAGTGGTGAGAGTGGACATCCCTGTTGTGTTTCTGTACTTAGAGGAAAGGCTCTCAGGTTTTCCCCATTTAGAATATTTGCTGTGGGTTTTTCATAGATGGCTTTTAAGATACTGAGGAATGTTCCCTCTATTCCTACACTCTGAAGACTTTTGATCAGGAATGGATGCTATATTTTCTCAAATGCTTTCTCTGCACCTATTGGGAGGATCATATGGTTCTTGTTTTTCTCTTGTTGATGTGATCTTTCATGTTATACGAGTGTTGAACCAACCTTGCATCCCAGGGATAAATCCCACTCGGCCATGGTGAATAATCTTAATGTACTGTTGAATCCTATTGCTAGTATCTTGTTCAGAATTTTTGCATTCATGTTGATATTGGTCTATAATTCTCCTTTTTGGTGGGGTCTTTGGTTTTGGAATCAAGTTGATGCTGGCCTCAAAAAACGAGTTTGGAAGTATTCCGTCCCTTTCTATCCTTTGGAACAGCTTTAGTAGAATAGGTATTATTTCTTCTTTAAACGTTTGCTAGAATTCCCCTGAGAAGCCATCTGGCCCTGGACTTTTGTGTCTTCGGGGTTTGTGATGACTGCTTCAAATTCTTCCCTGGTTATTGGCCTGTTCAGGTTTTCTATTTCTTCTTGTTTCAGGTTTGGTTATTTGTGGTTTTCCAGAAATGCATTCATTTCTTCTAGATTGCCTAATTTATTGGTGTATAACTGCTCATAATATGTTTTCAAAATTGTTCGTATTTCCTTGGTATTGGTTGTGATCTCTCCTCTTTCATTCATAATTTTATTAATTTGAAACTTTTTTCTTTTTAATAAGGCTGGCTAATGGTTTATCTATCTAATTAATTCTTTCAAAGAACCAACTCCTGGTTTTGTTGATCTGTTCTACAGTTCTGGTCTCTATTTCATTGAGTTCTGCTCAAATACTTATTATCTCCCTTCTTCTGCTTGATGTAGGTTTTATTTGCTGTTCTTTCTCCAGTAAGGTGCGAGATTAGCTTGAGGATTTGAATTTTTCCAATTTTTAATGTTTTTTTAAGATTTTATTTATTTATTCATGAGAGACAGAGAGAGAGAGAGAGAGAGAGCACAGGCAGAGGGAGAAGCAGGCTCCATGCATGGAGCCTGACGTGGGACTCAATCCTGGGTCTCCAGGATCACACCCCAGGCTGAAGAGAGCGCTAAACCGCTGGGCCTCTGCCCTGCCCTTTTCTCCAATTTTTTGAGGGAGGCTTGTATTGCGATTTATTTCCCTCAGGAAACTCCTATAGGACTGCTTTTTCCCTCAGCACTCCTATAGGACTGCTTTTTCTGTATCCCAAAGATTTTGAATGGTTGTATCTTCATTTTCATTAGTTTCCATGAATCTTTTTAATTCCTCTCTAATTTCCTGGTTGACCCATTCTTCTTTTAGCAGGATGCTCTTTAACCTCCACGTGCTTGAGTTTCTTCCACATTTCTTCTGGTGATTGAGTTCTAGTTTCAAAGCATTGTGGTCTGAAAATATGCAGGGGACAATCCCAATCTTTTAGTATTAGTCGAGACCTGATTTGTGACACAGTATGTGGTCTATTCTGGAGAAAGTTCCATGCGCACTTGAGAAGAACATGTATTCAGCTGTGTTTGGATGCAAAGTTCTGTATATTCCTGTGAAATCCATCAGGTACAGTGTATCATTTAAAGCTCTTGTTTCGGGGATCCCTGGGTGGCGCAGCGGTTTGGCGCCTGCCTTTGGCCCAGGGCGCGATCCTGGAGACCCGGGATCGAATCCCACATCAGGCCCCCAGTGCATGGAGCCTGCTTCTCCCTCTGCCTGTGTCTCTGCCTCTCTCTCTCTCTCTCTCTCTGTGACTATCATGAATAAATAAATAAAAATCTTTAAAAAAAAAAATAAAGCTCTTGTTTCTTTGGAGATGTTGTACTTAGAAAATATGTCATTTGTAGAAAGTGTTGTGTTGAATTCTCCTACTATTAGTGTATTATCATCTAAGTATGTCTTTACTTTGGTTATTAATTGATTGATATACTTGGCAGCTCCCACATTAGGGCATAAATATTCATGATTGTTGAGTCCTCTTGTTGGATAGATCCTTTAAGTATGATATAGTGTCTCTCTTCATCTCTTACTATGGTCTTTGGGATAAACTAATTTATCTGATATGAGGATTGTTACCCCTGCTTTCTTTTTGAGGAGCATTTGAATGGTAAATGATTCTACACCCTTTCATTTTCAGGCTGGAGGTGTACTTAAGTCTAAAATGAGTCTCTTGTAGACTGCAAATAGATGGGTCTTGCTTTTTTATCCAGCCCAAAATCCTGCTTCTTTTGATGGGATCATTTAGCTTATTTACATTCAGAGTTACTATAGAAAAATATGAATTTAGTGTCATCATAATACCTATTCAGTCCTGATTTTATGGATTATTTCTTTGGGCTTCCTCTCTTTTACACAGTCCCCCTTAGTATTTCTTGCAGAGCTGGTTCAGTGGTCACATATTCTTTCAGTTTCTGCCTATCTTGGGAGCTCTTTATCTCTCTTTCTATTCTTTATCTTGCTGGATAAAGTATTCTTGGCTGCATGTTCTTCTCATTTAAGGCCCTGAATGTATCTTGCCTGCCCTTTCTGGCCTGACAGGGCTCCGTGGAGATGTCTGCTGTTAATCTGATATTTCTCCCCAAAAGTTAGGAATCTCTTTGTCTCTCACCCACTTAAGGATTTTCTCTATATCTTTGGAATTTGCTAGTTTCACTATTAAATGTTGTGGTGTTGAACAGTTTTTATTGATTTTGTGGGGGGGACCTCTCTATTTCCTGGATCTGAATGCATGTTTCCTTCCCCAAATTAAGGAAGTTCTCAACTATGATTTGTTCAAATATGCTTTCCGGCCATCAGTCCCTCTTGGTGCTCTCCAGTACCCCAATTATACATAGAATCTTCCTTCTTAGGCTATCATTTATTTTCCTTAACCTTTCCTCATGGTCTTTTATTTGTTTTTCTTTTTTCCTCAGCTTCCTTCCTTGCCATTAACTTGTCTTCTATGTCACTCACTCTTTCTTCCACCTCATTAACCTTAGCAGTTAGGACCTTCAGTTTGGATTGCATCGTATTTGATTTATTTTTAATTTTGGCCTGTTTAGATCTAAATTCTGCATTCATGAAGTCTCTTGAATCCTTTAGGCTTTTTTCCAGAGCCACCAGTAGCTTTATAATTGTGCTTCTGAACTGGCTTTCTGACATTAAGTTGTAATCCAGATTATGTAACTCTATGGCAGAGAGTACTGTTTCTGATTCTTTCTTTTGTGGTGAATTATTTCTCTAGTCATTTTTACTCAGTGCAAAGTGGCTGTATGAGCAAGCTGAGTCAACAATAGCAACCACGACCTAAGTAAATTTCACCCTATATGATTCTGATTACGTCAGAGACCAAAAAATGCAAACAAAGATCAGAACAAAATAAAAGGACCACTAAAGTGAAAAAAAAAGTAAAACAATTTAGTAAAAAATAAAAGGCTAAAAATCTCAAAAAAAAGAAAGAAAAGAGGAAAAAAAGAAGAGAAAAAAGTAAAAGTAAAGAGGGAAAAAAGAAAAAAAGAAGAAAAAGAAAGAGGGGACTGGGAGATGGTGGTGGTGATGAAGTAGTAGTGGAGGGAGAATGTAGTCTACCTGAGGGATCCTAGAGGGTCATCCCCTTGGTTCTGATTATATTAAGTTCTGTTTGTTAGAAGATGCTCAGTCCCAAATTTATATAAACCAGCAATACTTATAGAAAGCCCCAACATTGACCACCGAAACATGAACAAAATAAAAAAGGGGAGCAGAATAGGAATGAAAAGAAAATATAATCTCACAGAATGAACCAGCACAATATACAATTTGGTTCTGGGTGCATGCTGGTCATGTTTTAGAAGGTATTAACTTCCACTATTGTAGAACAAAACGAGGCAGAGAAATCAAGAAACACATAACAGAAAAAAAAATCTCATATATCTCCCAAAATTGAGAATGTTGAAGGGAATCTAGAAGTGGAAAATATATCTAAGACCTGTAATTGTAGAAATATGGAAGTAAAAAATGCAGAAACTTGGGCAGCCCTGGTGGCTCAGCTGTTTAGCGCCACCTTCGGCCCGGGGCATGATCCTGGAGACCTGGGATCGGGTCCCACATTGGGCTCCCTGCATGGAGCCTTCTTCTCCCTCTGCCTGTCTCTGCCTCTCTCTCTCTCTCTCTCTCTCTCTCCTCTGTGTCTCTCATGAATAAATAAAATAAAATCTTTAAAAAAACAAAAAGGAAGAAACAAAAATGAAGAGGTGGTAAAATATTGTACTTTAGGTGGGAATATGAAAAGATACTGGAAATGTTTAATATGATAGAAAAACGAGTTGTACTGGAAAAAGGGGAAAAAGGGGAGTGTACCCTTTAGTTCTATATACTATACTCCCTGGATTTTCTCTTGGTGTTGAGCTTTCTGGTGCACTTAGTCAAGAACTTGCTCTTCCCCTGTCCTTCCAGCTGGTCTTCTTTATTATTTTATTTTATTTTTCTGCTTTCTCAACTTGCTAGAACCAAAAACCCTTATCTCTGTAGCATTTCCAGCTATTCTCTCTTTAAATCTCAAGTCAAATTCGTAGGTGTTTAGTATGATTTGAAAGTTAATTAGGGAAGTTGGTGGGACCAGGTGAGTTGAGGACCCTAATCCTCTGCCATCTTGCCCCACCTCTCTGTTGATTGTTTTTTGTTGATTTTTTTTTGGGGGGGGGGGTCTTCTCTATCTCTTGGATATGAATGCTTGTTTCCTTCCCTAAATTAGGATATTTCTCAACTATGACCTGTTCAAATATACCTTCTGGTCCTCTCTCTATATATACTCTCTAGAAGGCCAGTAATATGGATGTCAATCTTTTTCAAACTATAACTTAATTCTCAGAGTCTCTACTCATGGGTTCTTACTTTTTTTTCTCTTTTCCTCAGCTTTCTTCCTTTCCATCTTCTTGACTTTTATGCCACTTACTCTCTCTTCTGCCTCATTTACCCTAGCTGTTAGAACATCCAGTTTAGACTGCATCTCAAGGTATTTTTAATTTCAGCCTGATTATATCTCATTTCTGCAGTAAGAGATTCTCTGGAGTCTTTTATGCTTTTTTTTTCAAGACACACTAGTAATATTATGATTGTAGTCCTGAATTCTATCTCCAACATCTTACTTAAATCTATATCAATTAGATCTGTGGAAGAGAGTATTACTTCTGGTTCTTTCTTTTGTGGTGAATTCTTACTTCTAGTCTTTCCATCCAGTGTGGAATACCTCAAGTTCTATATACTATTTTGTCTCAGTCCTGGAGTTTTCCAGTGCTTCTGGGTTAGTAAACTTACTCTTCCCCTATTCTTCCAGCTGGTGTTCTTGGGAAGGGGCCTGTTGCACTGATTCTCAGGTGTCTGTGCCTGGGCAGAGATGTCCCGCCCCTTGCCAGGTGGCCTCTTGCCAGGTAGCCCAGTGTAAGCTATTTTCCTTTGAGGACTTTGTTGCCTGGAGGCCTCAGGTCTCTTGACGATGAAAGAAAAAAAAATGACCAAATTGAGATCTCCAGTCCCAGAGTCAAGATCATGTGCCAAACTTCAAAATTCTATAGTGCCCATTCTCTCAGATCTTCCTCAGAGGCAGGCGGGGTAACACTGATTTGCAGAATTTCCAGGCAGCGGGACAGATTTTGCCCACTTGTGTGCATACCCACTCCACCCCTCCCAGAGGAAACAGAAGGTCACCCCATTTCATCAGTTGCAGTACACTGGCACCAAGAGCGTTCTCCCCATGGAGTGTTCATCGGCTCTGCCTCTCCCAGATGAAAGCAGAGGGTTGCTGTGTTCCAGTGCTTTGTGGTGACCCAGCACAGACAGTGATCACATGATGTCTCCAGAGTTTGCAGTTTCTGACCCAAGTTGAGCCTTCTCCCTGGTTCACTGGCCTAAACCTGTTTCCCTGCTCCAATGCTTGGGAACTTTGCCAGCTTAGGCACCCCTGTTCTTACTGAGTCTCCAGGAACATTGAGACCTGAGTGTCCCACCTGCAATTCTGCCCTGTTTCAGCTGAGCACTTTTCAGTCAGGGAAGACTCTCCTAGGAGCAGATTTGAGTCTCAGACTGTATGACTTCCTGCAGCCAGCTTACAAGGCTCCCCACCCCCCGCCATTTATCTTCTGATATATTCCCTTCATTTCTCTTCTCTGCACTCCTACCTTGCAAGAGTGGTCACTTCTCTATTTGTAGAGTTGCAGTGCTTTTCTTTGCATCTCAGGTTGAACTCATAGGTGTTCAGGATGGTTTGAAAGTCATCTAGCTAAAGTTGGGTGACCAGATGGAACGAGGACCCTTACTCTTCCACCATCTTGCCTCCTATTATTCTTTTTTTTTTTTTTAAGATGTTTATTTATTTATTTGAAAGAGAGAAGGCATGAGTCGGGGGGGGGGAGGAGGGAGAGGCAGAAGGAGAAGCAGACATGGGGCTCCATCTCAGGACCCTGAGATCCTAACCTAAGCAGAATGTTGATGCTTAACCCACTGAGCCACTCAGGCACCCCAAGTTTTTATTATATTATTGGTTTTTTTAAGTTAAGTATTTTTTAAAAGATTTTATTTTTTATTCATGAGAGACACAGAGAGAGAGGGGCGCAGAGACACAGGCAGAGGGACAGCAGGCTCCATGGTGGGGAGCCTGACATAGGACTCGATTCCGGGTCCCCAGGATCATGCCCTGGACTGAAGGCGGCACTAAACCGCTGAGCCACCCCAGCTGCCCTATCCTATTGTTGAAAGTATATAGAAACAAATCTCTTCAGTTGATCTAATGTTCAATGGCATTATTTCAAGAAAAAAAAAAAAAACATATGCAGTTCACACTGTTCTTGCTAATATCATATCAGTAACTCCATTATAAGGAGTTTCCAAATCTGTAGAAAATTAAGTTGATATACATTGTGTCTCAACCTCTTCATCATTGTTTCAGAATATCTCCATTTAAAATAAACTGATGATTGCCAGAGGGGAAAAGGGTGAGGAATGGGTAAAAGGAAGTAAGAGATACAAGCTTCCAGCTGTAGAATGAATAAGACATGGGGCTGAAAGGTACAGCATAGGGAATATAGTCAGTGGTATCTTAATAAACATTGTATGGTAACAGATGGTAGCTACACTTGTGGTGCGCATAGCATAATATATAGACTTATTTAATCACCATGTTGTACACCCAAAACTAACGTAACATTGTGTGTCAACTATACTCAAAAAATTTACATACACACATGCATATATACATACATACATACATAAATCTGAAATAAAGTAAAATAAAATAGTAAAGTTGTGAGTGTTAAAACGGTAGGAATAGAAAAGACAGAATAAAGGTGTTATCTGTAATTAGATTACATTTTTGCCTTCACTCATCAAAATGTTTTATAATTTAAATTAAAATTGGCAAGCATTTAAGTACCATGCTAAAGTGCTTACTTTTCACTTAAATATATATAAATTAGTATATGCAATCCAGTTAGCTAGTTTGATCATCAGGCACATATTCTGCATTTTAAAACGAAGTAAAATCTGTCACTACGTATTTAGAATATGTTTTAGCTAGTTTGCTTTTGGATAGCCACCTGCCCCAAATTATTTATTGGATAGTCAATTTATCTATGCCAATTTGTACAGTATATTCTTTCTTCAGGGTATTTTAATGCCTCTTCTGTGATTCATTTAACTTCATACACATGTAGATTTCTTCTTGCATCCTCTTGTTAATTTGACTACTTGTATCCTGTGTCATATTCCTTCTTTAAGATATATAGCATTATAATTAATCCAAATATATATATATATATTTATTTATTTATTTATTTAAGCCATATATATATTATATATATATTTGGGTTAATTATAATGCTATAGTATTATATAGCATATATATAGTATATATAACTTTTAACTTTTTTAACTTTTTCATTATTGTCTTGGCTCTTTACTTTTACATTTAAATTTTTGGTTAGTTTATGAAATTCCACATTATAGGTCTTCCCATATGTGAGTATGATTAGACTATAGTTTGTAGCTTGTCATTTTTACCTGAATACATAATGTCAACTCCAGGTAAGTCTTACATATATTTTTAAGGCTTATACCCAGATAATTTTAAATGTTGTTTCTAATATGAATGGAATCTTCACTGTAGGTTTGCAGTTGGTATTATTTGTTCTAGATTTTTTTTTTTAAATTTTAAGATATATAAGAAATCTATTTTTTTAAAGATTTTATTTATTTGTTTTTGAGAGAGAGAGAAAGCACACAAGCACCAACAGTGGGAAGGGACTGAGGGAGGGGAAGAAGCAGACTCCTGACTGAGCAGGGAGCCCAATGCGGGGCTCCATCCCAGGATCCCAGGATCATGACCTGAATGACCTGAGCTAAAGGCAGACACTTAACCGACTAAGCCACCCTGGCAGCCCAGAAATCTATTCCTTGCATCCAGCAGTCTAATACACTTTTTAAATCTAACCATTCGTCTTTATGTTCTTGTGATATTTTATATAGAAAATCATAATTTCTACTAAACTTCAGGCTTTATCTCTGATAGAGATTCTGGTCTTAGCACTCTGATCAAAATTTTAGTGCAATAAAAATTATAAGCGGAACAGTGGACATATATTTTCTGACTTTTGATAAAAGTTTCTAATATTTCACTAATATTATCTATGTCACAGGTTAGAAAAAATATTATTATAAGAAATAATCTTAACTTTTTCTAAGTTTTAACATGAGGGACACTGGTTGCATCCAATGTATTTCTATACCTATTAAGATGATTATAGCTTTTTCTTTTTTCTTAAGGCATTGTGCTATATTAATAGATTATATTTACTTTAAATATATTTGCATGTCTATAATACTTTTTAAAATTTACATATACTTTATACCTTGGCTTTGCTGTTATTTGATTTAAAAGTTTTACAAATATTTGCACTAGAGCGTATAACCCCTAATTTTCCTTTCTTTTTCTATTCTAATATTTCAAATATACTTATAAAAAGCCCCTTAAGGTGCTATATCAAAAGGTTTTTTTTTTTCAATTTTGTGGAATAATTTGCATAAATAAGAGATTATTGTTTCCTTGAATTTTGGTCAAACTTTACTGACGATTCTCTGAACTTGGTAGTTTAGTTTGTGCAATTTTCTTTTCCTAATTTAATTTCCTTAGTGAATATAAGTTTATTTCAGATTAATGTCTTCTTGAGAAAATTTTGGCAAATTTTCTTTTTCTTTTTTTTTAAGATTTTATTTATTTATTCATGAGGGACACAGAGACATAGGGGAGAAGCAGTCTCTCTACAGGGAACCTGATGTGGGACTCAATCCCACAACCCCACGATCATGACCTGAGCCAAAGACAGACGCTTAACCATGAGCCACTCAGGTGCCCCAACAAATTTTAATTTTCTTTTGAATTGTCTGTTTCATCTAGTTTTCAAATATATTTACATACTTTTATTTAGAATATTCTCCTATGATATTCTGGCTTCTATTATATATGGATGTATGTTCTTTCTCTTTTTTTTTGGGGGGGGGTGTTTTATTTAAATGCCATGCTTTTCCTTAATTAATCACAGATCATTTTCTTTTATGAATCTCCAGGTTTTGGTTGATCCTCACTGGGTTTCATTGTCTCTCAAGTTATTAATTTATACTTTTAAACTTTTATTTATGTATCTTTTTAGTATGTGCCATGGCATTTACTTTCTGGTTTTGTTTTTGCTTGAATATATCTTTCATTAATGGTAACTTATTGTCTTTTCTGTTATATGCTTCTAAGGTTAGAAATCATCTAAATATTTCTTAGTAAAATCTAAAAGGTCTATATGAAATGTTTTTGCTGTCTTTCACTTCTAAATATTTTATAAATTCCATTACAATTTCATCTTTGACACATCAATTATTTAGTAGTCTTTTCTCAGTTTTCCCATGTTGTGATGGATGCTTATCTAAGAAGTATTCTTTTATGAAGTGAATTATAATCACCTTTTTCTTGCTGTGAAGGTAAGATTTATAATACCCCGTGTTCACCACGTAGCAGGAAGATACATTCCACCTTTCCCCATTATTATTCAGATAAAATAACTCTACACTGAACTACAAACTTCAATTAGAAAATAAAGAAAGAGTGCAGCACCAGGGTGGCTCATTGATTGAGTGTCTGACTCTTTTAGCTCACGTCATGATCTCAGGTTCTGGGATTGAGTCCTAAAATTGGCCTCATGCTCTTCGGGGAGTCTGAGGATTCTCTCACTCTGCTCCTCCCCAACCTGGATCACACTCTCTTTTTCTCTCTCAAATAAATAAATAAATCTTAAAAAAAAAAAAAAAAAAAAAAAAAAAAACGTAGAGAAAGAGTACTTACGATGTGCTAAGCATTTCTCAACCATATGACAGGATTATCAAACTCTCAGGGAACACTTAATTTGTAGCTATTTGCGAAATGGGCCTTTTCCAGATATTTCATTTTTTAATTTTTTAAAATATTTTATTTATTTATTTATTTGACAGAAAGAGAGAGAAGAGTGCAAGCAAAGGGAGCAGCAGACAGAGGGAGAGGGAGAAGCAAGCTCCTTGCCAAGCAGGGAACCTGATGTGGGGCTTGATCCTAGGATCCCTTAGATCATGACCAGAGCTGAAGGCAGATGCTTCACCCCTGAGCCACCCAAGTGCCCCCAAATATTTCATTTTTTTAAACCAGAGGTTTTGCACTAAGACAGTAAATTCAAATAATATACATACATAGGACCTCAGTAGCCACGTTTATTTACCTTACCATTTTCTCAGGTATAAAAAGAGGAATAATAATAATACACTTCATTGATTTATTGTGTGCATAGAATAAATATTTCAAAGAGTTTACAACAGTGTCTGGCACATAGTAAGCAATAAATGTTATTTAAATAAAGAGCATATTGTTAGGTATAAAATATTTAGCACTTTTTCTACAAAAACTTGTGTTAAAGCCAAGTATTTTCTTTTATAAAAAAAATGAACTAAGTAAAATAACAAAATGATTTTTCAATTCAAGATAGATTTTCATAGAAAAATAGATGTTTTGCTCTTATTTCAGTGAAACCAGAGCTTAAAGTAATTTCTGAACCCCAGGAAACATATAACTGCCATGAAAACTGAGACAAACATAAGAAAAGAGCTGCATAAAATAAAATGTGTTCTTTGAACTATTGCTTATAGTCAATCATGAGCTTTTTTGTTGAAGGTTTCCAGGTCCTACCTATGTATCATAAGCCACAGAAAGGAAACTGGAAATTCACAAGAGGAGGAAAATATTCTTTCCACAGATCAGACCAATCTCAAACTGTGTTATAAGAATACAAGGATTCTGTCTCTTTTCCTCTCTTTCTGTAAACTCTCATTCATTCCATTGGACATGGAAACATCTGTCTGACAAAAGAACATTTGAATCCAAAATGGTTGAAGATGAAACCAAACTCAGAACTGGAGAGAAACAAATTCAAATTTGACAGTCTTGAAGAGTACAAGAACACAGGGAGATAACTGAAATGAGGAAGCCAAATAGTCTTCAAGTATCTCTATGTTTCTAAATTCCCAAACATATATGGAACTATTTTGATAAGACTTTTAAAAAATCCTAGTTATAAATGAAATCCAAAAACACAACTCAGACAATTAATTAGCGAGTGCTATAACGATATATAAAGGATACAGATGCAGCTTAAGGCTTCTAGAAAATAGAATTCATGTAATATCATCATTTCACTTTGAAATCTACCTTCTTTCTTATATTACTTTGATGATATCTTCATTTAAAATTTGACATATGTTACAAGGTAGGTAAGTTGATAGTAGCCATTCATGAGTCCTGTGATTTAATTGAAGAATAGCTTAGCTGGGAATACCAATATTAGTATATTTATTAATACATACTCACTCATTCTTTCTCCCTCCATATCTTTAAATAACCCTAAATACTGTATACTTTAAATCTAATTCTGATGCTTATGAGGTATATGGCACGGGAACTACCATTGGATCTGTCTGGGTGCAATTTCCTTAACTGTAAAATAAGCAATTCAGTCTAAATATGCACTGTGATTCCTCAGTGATCCAAATCTCTGATTCCATGAAAACAATTAGTTATATCTTAAAAATAGTCTATCCAAGCTTGGTTCTATTCTACATTTCAATTAGGTTTTTCAGTATTCTATTGAATTACATTTTTTTCTTGAAAAATACTGTCTTTTCTTCTTTGTATATTTTATTTAAAGAGTGAAAGTAAAATTTCAATAGATTTCTAATAACATGATGATTTTAAGACTCATGTCATGCTATTTAAAAAGTAAGTTTAGCTAGCTGTATGTGATTAGGATTTTAGACTTAAGACAAGGATTGGTTGCTTCAACTTGCACATGTTAGTACCATTTAGCCTTGTAAATGAAAACCAAAATAACATTAACTTAAATAAGATTAATTTGTTAAGGATTTATTTATTTATTTGAGAGAGAAAAAGAGTGGGGGGAGGGCAAAGGGAGAGGGAGAAGCAGACTCCTACCGAGCAGGCTCTATCCTCAACTCTGAGATCACTACCCAAGCTGAAACCAAGAGTCAGACACTTAATTGACTGAACTGACTGATCCCCAGGTGCCCCCAGATTAAAGCCACCACTTATATCCAGGTCCAGACCGTAGGGAGGTCATAGAACTGTGGGCAAAATGGATATATTGTCAAAGGAGTCTGTCTTCTTTTCAACTTGTCTGGAAGTCATCCATATGGTCTTCCTTTATATCTTATCAGTCTGAATTCTGCCACTTGGACACATTAACCAGAATGAAGACTGAGAAACTATACTTCCGTTGTATTTTTATTAATAAGGAAGAAAAGGAGGGTAGATATCCATAAGCAAACCTTTCCTGCATCATCTCTTTCATTTGCTTCAAATTCCCCAAAATAATAATATGCCTGTGATGGTTTATTTTATGTTTTAATGTGACTAGTTACTCAACCAAATGCTATGTAGGTGTTATTATGAAGGTATTTGGTACATGTGACTAAAGTCCAAATGCTTGACTTTAAGTAAGGGAGATTCATAGGTAATGAGAATGGATGTGATTCAGGCAATTGAAAGGTTTTAAGAGCACAGTTGAAGCCTTCCTGCAGGAAAAAAAAAAAATTGCCCTTGGATTGCAACTTCAGCTCGTTCTGTAGATTTCCAATGCACAACCATTCATTGGGGTTGTTGGGGGTGGGGATGGGTTGCTTATAAATGAGAATGTGAGGGAACGTTTGGGATGATGGAAATTTTCTGTATCCCAAGTATGGTAGTGGACACAGGACTCTGAATTTCCCAAAACCCACAGAACTGTATATCAAAAAGATGAATTTTATAATATGTAAAAATTTTTTAAAGATTTTATTTATTTATTCATGAGAAACACACACACAGAGAGGCAGAGACATAGGGAGAGGGAGAAGCAGGCTCCATGCCGAGAGCCCGATGTGGGATTCATTCCTGGGACTCCAGGATCACGCCCTGAGCCAAAGGTCGGATGCTCAACCACTGAGCCACCCAGGCATCCCTATAGTATGTAAGTTTTAAAAATAAAATAACAAGGATGAGGGGAGAATAAAAAATGGAATGCAAACTGTAACAAAGAGATATGCCTCTAATGATTAGTACAACCACATTGAAAGGGTGGGGAAGAGAAGAACTAACCTAAATAAATTTGGAAAACAATAATTTTGCCTGCATATTATAAGAATTATATACAATTACTTTACTGTACTTAGCATTTTTTGTACTCACAGCCATATGGATTAACAATCCTGATACAACTTAAGAAAATAGTATGGTTGAAGAAATAAATAAATATATCATAAATAATGAGAGCAATGGTTCTGAGTGTTAGAGACAGAAATTGCAGATAAAGAAAGTGGAAAGCTAGGATGAATCTTATGTGCTTGGTTGAAATTGGGATATTAGTATGAACACAAATTTTCAAAAATATATACACTTAGACACAAATAAATATAGATATGTCTGTGCATGGATTAGTGTATTCACATATAATTCTTAGCTCTGTTTGCTCAGCAGATCTAAAAGCAGAGACACCCTTCTCACACCACTCTAGCTGTACTGTCCATCATGCAGTCACTTGAAAGAATCTGTTTCTCCCATACCAGAATCTTTGAATATATAATCCTTTCTTCTTGGAATGCTCTCCCCTCCTATCTTAATATGTACTAATCATTCATTCTTCAAACTTAATTCACTTACAGGGAAACCTTTCTTAACCTCCTTGATGAAACCATGAAACCATGAAATCTCTGTGTAATATGCTTTCTAAGTACCGATTTTAAACAATTTTAAGTTCATAATTCCTTGCCTAATACTTTGAATAATTTTCATTTTGCTTACCAATCAATGAGATCTATGAGTATTGGGATCATGTCAGTTTTTTTTCAGCCACTGGTACAACACCTGACATAACATAAATCATCAGTTCATATGAACTGAATGATTTCATTGAGTGAGAACTCATTTCTCTTTCCAGGGCACCCTCCTTATGTGCATTGTCCATTCACACTGTATAAAAGAAAGTAGGATTAGGTCTATTTTTCAGCTACTAACCTAATTTTCTGCTATTGAGACTAGTGTTGAAGCTATCCATATTATAGGCATGGGACTCCTTAGCTTCCCAATTCTGCCTTTGGCTAACAGAGCACTCCCTAATATCTTGTATAGACAGAGAAGTCAATACTATGTCATTGTCTGATTCTACGTTATGCAAATCTTTCTGTAATCATTTCTCTCAAATAGAAGTGAGGCAGAGCAGGCAGTTAGAGATTCATGGACCATCTTTCCGATTTGAAATATAAGTTTTGGCCTCAACACCATAATTAGCCAACAGTAAGAGCTTAGCAGGTCATACCACTTCTCTGGGGTTTCATAGGCTCATAGAAGAAGTTGTTGGTTTGCCCGGTCTCACAGATATTCTTTGCTATAATATTCTATACCAGATGCTAATGAGCTGTAAGGAATTATTAGTAAGTTATTGTCCCTCAAAACATTGTAATTAGAGTGCTATATCATTGGCTGTAAAACACTTGGGGCTTTATAAAGAAGAAGTATTCCAGTAATGCAAAGTAGTTCTGTGGTTGTAAAAATTTTATTATCATTATAAAAATGAAAGTGCTGGTTTATAGAGAATTGATATAAATCCTAATGTTAAAACAAAAATGAATCTTGAAATAAAATTATTTTAGTGATATAAAAATTTATTACTTGTTTACTTATTATTCTATCAAAAGCATCTCTCATCTCGACCATGGGTGCAACATTATTCCATAACCACAAAGACAGGGCCTACTATATGTCAGTTATTATGACAAAAACTGGGAACTCAAAAATGAATAATTTTTTTTCTCTACAGAAACAACTCAGAGTTAACTCAGAGCTCACTCAGAACTAATCCATAAGCTAATAAACATAAAATATCTTGTATATGATGATTCAGGTAGGAATGGAGTTTTATGAAGGCATCTAAGAGCACTATATCAAGAGAAATTGGTTAAGTTCAAGAAAGTCTTTTTTGCAAGATGTGATAACAAGTTGAATTCTGAATAACAAGATTCTGTTCCATAATTATTTCTATTTTCCAGATCTACTTGTTTATTCCCATTCATTTTAGGGAAAATTGCATACATGGAGAATTCTCCATTCAGTTGATAATAATTACTAAGAAAACAACTCTAGAGTATAGTTTATGTTCTCGTTGAACTCACAGATAATGGGGAGGGAAGCATAGAATGTAAAATAAAAGAAAGTAGAACATGTCAGTAATGGAAGAGTTAGATAGCCAGATCAGCAATTTCCAGTATATATACACAATCAGGTGCTAAGAGATTTCTGTGATTACTGGGGATGCTTTAAGCCATATTGGATAAAACGAAGAAGGCCTCCCAGTGGAAGCAAAGTAGAGGATAATAAAGAGAAAGGGCAATATGTGTGCAAATGCCCCTCCAATAGTGAGATGATACCATATAACATGGTATAAGTTCCTATGGATTAATGATCCAGACTTTTTATACATAACAGTGTGAAATGCCTCAATAATTAATTAGTTTTCAGCAGGGAGGGGGGACTATAAATTGGGTAGGAAAAAAGGTTTTATTCTCTATGGAGTCTCAAAATGCCTGGTCTTACCATCTTCATGATAGACAGGAAGAACTGGTATCAGTAGTTAAATCATAATTCTATGGATTCTTATTTTCCTGGCCTTTGATTCTCGCTACAAGGGATGCATATTTTTTGGAATACATTACTCAGATTTAACTATTGATGATTTGCTTGGAAATATTTGCTTATAGGGGCTTTTTTATTATTTCATTCATTTAGTTAATAATTTTAACTCCCCTATGCAATATCTGGTATGAAAAATAAGAAAATAACACAGAAAGTAAAAAAATATTGGTGATAATAAATAATAAAATGATGTCCATGTGTTCCAGCAGTTACCTCACTCTACTTCCTGTGCTTAGGGAAGGGATTGCTAAATAATCATTACTTACTGAATGCTGACAGTCTCTAAATACTCTTCAACTTAACAGTTTACCACCACTTGATAATAATTGGTACAAAAGATCAAATTAATTTGCTATTCTTGGCCACGTTGTAACTAAATGGCATATACTAGAAAGGAAAATTCCCCCTTGCATTATAATTTTCCCCAATGACTCCAATTTAATTACCATAAAACAAATACTTCAAGGTGCCTTGTAATAGGTGCCAAATACCAGGCTTAGCCCTAGCTTTTACGGAATAACCAAGAAATATACATGTAGTTAGAGGGAGGCAATAGCCCCTATGGAGTAATTATAAAAAAACTAAGTGGTACAATGTGTGGTACAGATTACAAAGTTTATATTCAGAGGGAATTATCATTGGGCTAAATAGATCCACAAGGGCATCAGAAAAACAGAGGTGGGTTTGAGAAAGCATTCAATTCTGAGAAATCTGTGAACATGTTGAAACAAAGCCATATTCCAAAAATAAAGGGCAACTCTGAGAAATGCTTTTAATAAAGAGGTGGCAAAAACTGTTCTTCAGAAGCTTTCAAAGACTGCTATTCAAGGTGAATATTCCAGTCACATTTGCAGAACCATAAGGGAATGAGTCTCAACGATTGAGTTAGAGATGTAAATAAGACATAAGATTCGTATCCTTTAGGAAGAGCCTCTCATCAAGGCTGTACTGAGTGTTTTCCAAAAATGTCAAATTTCTATTTTTATGAAAAGATACTAGCACTATGCATTGTCTAAAAAGTATGGTTAGGGAATTTGCAAGATCACATTTATCAGACAGATTGCTTATTATTGAGGGAATTTATGCAATGACCTCTTAATATGGGATATGATGAAGCTAGTTTCTATTTTTGTTTATAGAACAGAAAAAAAAACCCAATCCAAATAGCAAACAATAGATAGAGCTTATTACTTAGAAACTCTAAAAGGCAGGTCAGAATCAAAGGAAAGAGAAAAAAATTACTAGGTGCCTGGCATCTTGTCTGACACTTTAAATGTATAATTTGTTTAAATTATAGATATATTCTATAGTAAGTGAAATAAAAATTCCATACTGTTCTTAGTTACATAAAATCTACTTTTATTTGTTTTTTAGACTCTGGATGAGGTATTTACAATTTTAAATGTAGCATCTCACAAAGTGTTGAACAATATGTGAGTCAGGGGTAAAGCACCACCTCAGGCACTAATGAAGAGTAATTACTAAACTTTGTTGCCATTGCCAGCATATAGGTAATACTTGGCAGACAGAAGCTCTAAAGAGAAGTCAGAAAAGAAATCATAAATAGGCAGCTCACTTAGGAAAGAGTTAAAGTTTGCTGATATTGGATATGCTGAAGGTTAGATGATGTCCCTGAAAAGTAGTAGTTTTTGGCATTAGCCACCCTTAATGTTGCATGCTAGCATTGCCATATACCAGTTGTATTCATTGAGTGAACTAATTAATCTTTCTGAATCTTAGTGTGGTTATTCATAAAATTCATAAAATAAAAATAATTATCAGCAACTTCAGAGAGTTAGGATGATAACTAAAGGAGATAATTATTATAAAGCTACTAGTATAGTGTTTGACATGCAAGTGGCTCCCACATTTATTTTTCCTCCTTCTTTACATGGTTTAGTAGATGTTAAAGTACTAAAACAGAGATATCACTATTTTTAAGACTGGATACCTGAATTCTTGCCCTTAATCAATCACTAATATGCTGTGTATCTAGTTTCATGCTGCATAACATAGGAATACTAGCACTCCCCTTCTATATTTCAGTAGGTCATTATAGAGTTTAAAATTTTAAAATATCTAGTGGAGAACTGCTTTGGAAGTATAAAGACCTACACTGATATGCAGAAATATAAAAAAAGTAATATTTGACTTTATAAATTCTGCTTTATGATTTTGCCAAATTCATGTAATAAAATATACAAGTTGATCTTCACACACTCCTTCTGTTCCTTAATCCTCAGGAGCACTTCCACACTTATATAGTTGAAATAGTTCACTCAGTTTTGTGGCCAGGGCAAAACTTGCAAATTCAAAGAAATAATTAATTTCAAAAGCATTGCAGTTTCTTGTTTTTTAGCACTCCAATTTCTTATAATTTATTAACAATAAGTACCAAAGATCATGTCTCTAAAATAGAGTACCAAGTTATTATCCCATCTGGCAATTACTTATCATCCAGCAGAGCCCACAGTAATTTGACACATTAACTGCCATATACCTCCATCTTGCATCTATGGTAGACATAAGTAGCTGATCATGGTACTCTTTTGTAGTGCGAATGCAGTTCAAAAGACTTTTATGATGCACTATTGGCAGCAACTATCCAAGAACTGCAATTCACACAGAGATTTTCACTTTATTTTTTAGACCGCAGCTGAAACCATTGGAGAGCCGGATGGAATCTTAAGGAAAGTGTTTTAGGAGAGGAGATATCAAAAGAAAAATATTTTAAAAATCAATCAACACTTTGTCCCACCTCCTTCCTTGATCAATATTACTGAACCAACTACATATGCTATATTACCACCCTTGGGAATAGTGTTCAGGGAGAAATATCTGATTACCAATGTGAAAGCAGTTTTACCTAAACGATGTTACTCCTAGAGAGGAGACAAATAAATTATACTTGGTGTCATTACAAATGAAACTGACAATGAAATATTGTAAAGGTCCCGTATCATTAGTCTTCCCACCTTTCAAACAAGTTATCTCAGAAATGTCCTTGTCATTGCAGTTCAGCTTGAAAATGCTTTTACAGGATACTATCTGTTTCTGCACTCTACCCCTCCAAGCTCCTTACTGGTGACCAGGGAATATAGAAAACTCCATGTGCCTCGCAATAGACTTTTAGACAGTCAACAAATTCTGTAGCAAAATATTTTCTTATCAAGGAGAATACAGCATCAAGCTAAGATTATCATTTTAGGATATAATTATATCCTATCTGATTTTCACTTTTTCTCCTCAGTTCTTAATGCTGAAAAAGATGGGGCAGTTGCTACTATACACAAAATAAAAATGTATTCGCTACTTTCTAAGCAAAAGGGAAATACTGGACACACATAACCTATGCCTCTATTAAATGCAAACACCTCCAAGAATAATTATGTCAAATACAATAATCCATATGCAACTGTGGATGAAAGACATAATCAGGCTTTGCCAGGAATATAGGGAAAGCAGAACTGTATCCAGACAGAGGGCAGTGAAGGAGACTCAGGGATTAGAATATAAAAAGGTAATAGTGTATGATATTAGTGATGAATGGGTGAAAGAAATATGTCACCCTTTGATATTTTGTCTGTGTCTATGATTGCCCTAATTTATAATATCTCTAAAGGACATTCTATCAAACAGATAAGATAGTTATTATAAAAATTAATAATTATGTTACAAATTCTAATCAGGGACAAAGAAATCACACAAGAGTTATTTGCACTTGCCACGGGCTGGTTTTATATAATATTTAGGAAAAAAGCGATGACATGTGCACTCTAGTTTTATTTTTCCTTCTGTAATTAACCAAAGTTAATGTTAAATACATGTCGCTGGTATGACTCTCTATCATTAAAGTAGTCAATAAGCAATACTGATATCCTAGATTTTATTTTGCTACAAAACTAATGAAATTTATCCATTTTAAATTTAGAAACACTTCCCTGATAGTCAAAGTGCCTGGGAAAATGGTCAGAAAGTCGACTTGTGTGTATGTGGGTACCCATTTATTTTGCCATGTACACAGTTAAAGGATCACTTCCTTTTGCTACATCTTTTATCTCTAGGAGATAGTTTCTATTCATAAATGCAAGAACATAACCAGGCAGAGAAAGACTCAAAGGAAAAACAATTCAGTCAAAAACAATCAGTTCTAAGAAATGATTAGATATGAGGAGTACCACATAGCTTATCAGAAGAATATTTCTTAGGAAATTCCAAACAGCAAGACAATGAGAAAAGCACACAGCAAAATTAATTAACAGGGGAGTATAAATTGAGGGTTTAAAATTTTTCTAATACTTTATTCAGAGGGAGCAACAAAGCTAGAACTAAAAGTATAACTTAAAGTTGCTTTAGTACACATCTCCTTGTTAGCTAATTTTTTTTTTTTTTTTTTTTTTTTAGATTTATTTATTTGAGAGAGAGAAGTACACACCAGCAGGGGAAGAGGCAGAGGAAGAGGGAGGGAGAGAATCCTCAAGGATCCCCGCTGAGCTCAGAGCCCACACAGAACTGACAAAGGGCTCAGTGAGGGGCTCCCTGGGGAGCTTAATGGGAGGCTCAATGGGGGGCTCCACATGGGACTTGATCCCAAGACCCAGAGTTCATGACCTGAGCAAAAATCAAGTCAGTTGCTTGCCTGGCTGAGCCACTCAGGCTTCTCACTTTGTTAGCTAATCATTATCGTCAACTTTCTCACAGAAATTGCATAGCTGATGTGTCACACCTAGGTCTAGCACACTAATTAATGAAATTACAGTTTTGAACTTTATCCCACAGCCCATCTTTTCACACATTATTTGAAAAATAAATATTTAGAAAGTAGCAAATACATTTTTATTTTGTGTATAGTAGCAACTGCCCCATCTTCTTTCAGCATTAAGAACTGAGGAGAAAAAGTGAAAATCATATAGGATATAATTATATCTTAGCTTGATGCTGTATTCTCCTTGATAAGAAAATATTTTGCTACAGAATTTGTATAGCCACAGAAATATCTGTCATACCTCTTAGCATCTGCTTCCCTATAGAAAAGAATTTAGAAATGGAAGGCTGACTTAGCATTAGAAAATATATTAGTGCAATTCAGTATATTGACAGATTAATGCGGAGACCTGTATGATTATCAAAATAAATGCAGAAAAAAATATATATAATTCAATATCCAGTTTAACAACAAACCTATTTGTTTGTTTTGGGGTGTTTTTGTTTTGTTTTGTTTTGTTTTGTTTTTTGGTCATTTACTATATGCCACTCTTCTAAATACTAAGATACACCAATGGACAAAATAGTTGAATATTCCTGCCCTCTAGAAGCTTACATTCTTGATGAAAATGAAAATTAAAAAATACAATTCTTAGTAACCTTTGAAGAAAGAATTCTCTAAACTACCTAAAAGTTACTTATGAAAATCCTAATGATACTATAATAATTAAATATAAATACTTGGAGCATTTTCTTCAAATTCAGGAAAAAGATGATGATACCCACTAACACTATTCTATTCTGTACTACACAGGATGCCCAAGGTAGCCCAATAAGGCAAGAAAAAGATACGTAGCTATAAAAAATAGAAAAAGAATAAAAGCTTTCATTTACAGATGACATGATATGTGTAAAAAATCCAGAAGAAACTATAGGTAAACAGCTAAAACTAACAGTTTATTGGGTACAAATACAATATACGAAATTTAATTGCATTTCTATACATCAACAATAAGCATTTAGAAAATGAAATTGCAAACATACGATTTAAAATTGCAGCAAAATGCAAAGTAACCAGAAATAAATCTAACTAGGGGGTGCCTGGGTGGCTCAGTCGGTTAAGCGTCTGCCTTCAGCTCAGGTCACGATCTCTGGGTCCTGGGATCCAGACACATGTCTGGCTACATACTCAGCAGAAAATCTGCTCCTCCCTCTGACTCTCCTCCCTCCCATTTGTGCTCTCTGCCCCCCTCTCTCTTGCTCATTCTCTTTCAAATAAATAGATAAAATCTTTTTAAAAAAGAAATAAATCATCTAACTAAATATGTTCAAGACATTACAGAGAATATTGTAGTTTTTATTAAAATATATGAGAGGATCTACACTAATGAATATAAATATTATTTTCAAGTAATAGAAGGCTTAACACTAAATCTTTTAGTTCATCCTAAATTAACCTATAGATTCAATGTTATTCCAGTAGGAATCTCAACATTATTTTTGATGAGTAGGTGAGAGAACTTCACAAGATGATTCTAAATTTGTATGGAAGAGAAAGAGCCAGAACCACCAAACATCCTTAAAGAATCAGAACTAGATGTAATAGTTTGCCATACTTAATGCTAATTATTAATATAATTAAATTGTTATTTTTATTACTGAAATGATAATAGACAAATACAGCAGTGTAATTAAAGAGGTCCAAGTAAAAGATACACATATATATGGATAGTCATATTTGATAGATTTCCTATTAATGATCCATTGTGAAGAATAGACATGGGCAGTTCATTATCTATCATCTATCTATCTATCTATCTATCTATCTATCTATCTATCATCTCTCAAGGTATCTATCTCTTCACACCTAACATATACAGTTTATGTTAGATGGATTATGAAGCATAAAGTAGAACAATTTATACAATGATCAGTTTGACTACTTTAAAGTAAAGAACTTTGGATCTTTAGGATCCAAAAGAAGCAACTTAGGATCATGACAGGTAATAAATTAAGTGTAGGAGAATGAAATCAGGATGAAGAGGCAAGCCATGAATTGGGAACTATAGTTGCAACATATAATACTGACCATTAATTAGTACCCAAAAATGTGAAGAATTCAGATGAATCTTAAGAAAAAAACAGGATAATGGGCAAAAGAAGTAAGTAAGAATACCACATGTTTTCAAGAATGCAAAGAAGCTCAAATTTCTACCCATGAGAAAAGGCAAATAAATGGAAATGAAAATCACTAGTAACTCAGGTCTATTGGAACTATTACCACAAATGCTTTAGAATCTGTTGGCAAATTGAACACCAATAAAAAATAAATTTATTATTTAAAAAATGCTTTAGAATCAAATGATTTTATGATCCTTTCTTCAAAAAAATATTATATATTATATGCATATATGTATGTTAATGTGTACAGTAAAGTTGGCATCATACTTCTATATTGCTTTAAACATTTTTTAAGTTTCTCTCAGAATTGTCCATCTTTAAATGTATTGCATTTTGCATTATAGTTGTTAACAGTTGTACATTTCTACATCATATGGATTTATCATAATTAATTTATTTAACTAATTTTCCATTATTGGAAACATCCTATTTTTGCTTTCAACTTATATTTATAGCTTACAATTTATCCACTGAAGTCTATGATAACTTAGCCTACTCCATGTGCAGCTGTAGAGGCTCATGCCAGTTCTGGGGCTGTATTGACACATAACATCGAATATAGCTCAGTGGTGACTCAGATTGCAATAATAAAGGTCATAGAAGATTGGGTACCGGAGAGGTTAAAAATAACTGACATAAAAACAGTCCTCACTGCAAACATAATTTATTTGGGAAGAAACTCCTGATGGAATGAATATATATTGTTTTATTCCTGAGAAGATGATGATAGATGCTTATGACAAGTATGATGTTTACACACATCATTCATAGTTTTATCTATCACTTCCTTTGGCACATGGAATATCCATGTGCCCAAAAAAGGAGGAGCAAGACAAATAGAGGGAGATGGAATGTAGTTTCAACTTTTTTGAGTAAGCAATACCCTGTGGACTTTATCTTGACATGTGAGAAAAAGAAGAATGACAATTTTGTTTTTTTGGAAAAATTGGCAGGCTTCTTGGAGAAGTACTAGATGCTCTTGACTATGGAAAGGCAAGGTTACATTGGTTTGATCATGGAATGGTGTGAGTATAGACCTCTTTTGGCCAGTTTGATATATTTGCATAAGTAGAGCTAAGTCTCTTGTTGAACAAAACAGATGACTTTGGGGGGCAGAAACAGGGGACATACAATTAAAGAGGTTAGCATTTGAAATTCTTGTCATTTTAAAGATGCTAATTACTTCTCTCATTTAATCCTCTAAAGTTTAGTTATCATAGTATAATCCTTAGTAGAGGTTCAAAATATTATTTTTTTCAAAATACTTAGAGCAACATGTGTTACAGAGATTCAGAATCCTTCAGATTTTAGAAATGAAATTCAGTGCATTTACTGTGTATTGCATAATATTCCCAGTAGCAATGGGAATGTCAGGAATGCTGTCCTATGACAGCAATCCATAATCAAACCTCATAATATTGTCACAGTGAAACTATAAAAAGCTACACTAACTAGGAAAAATAAGGACTACAAGGAACCTCACATCCTTCATTTCACGTTTGCCATCAAATGAATTTGCTGAATAATTATGTAGAATTTTTTGGCTTATGGAGCTCTTTTGGATTAGAATTATATATAAAGCAGTGTTGGTCCCTGTGCTATGACATACCATATAGCAAACACAACACAGAGGAATGTAAGATAATTATTTATGCTGAACAATAATTATTAGATACAATAGTTGTACAAATCTCAAATAGTCCTAGTCTGTTGAATATATTTAGTTACCATTTGGAACTTATCATTATTCTGCATATTGTACAGGACACATTGCAAAATGTCAGATATATCTGTCTGCCTGCTATTAAATTGAAAGTGCCTGTGCTTTTAATTTAAAGATAATATATCTTTAAATGTACAAAGAAAATTGTTATTTCTGGCTCTACAAAAGTAGAGAAAACATGGAAAAAATTATGATGTGTATTTTCATTTCTTTTCCATGTTCAATTTCTGATAAGTCAGAAAATACTCACTGGTACAAAACAACACAGTAGAAAACTAATATACAGAAATGTATGTTCTGTGTAATTGAGATCAACATCCTCAGGTGGAGCTCTAGAGTAGTTAGTGTCCTTCATCCTACTCCAGGTGTTATCTCTCTTTTGGATTAGATACTTAAAACTGTTATGCAAGAGACCCAGATAATTTATAAAGTTGAGCTTTCCTAGTATGCCATTAGGTACCATAAAATATAGGGGTACAACATTCAGCTTCAAATTCTTTAAGACTTAATCATCAAAAATTTCCTAAACAGATATACCTAACAACAATAATAAAATAATGATAATAATGGCTGTTTAAAACTATTGGTCATCTCCTATGCATTAAACTTTATTCTTCATTCTTAATTTTTGATATTTGACTTAATGTTTTCTACACCTATAGATAGAAAATTATTAGTATCTAAATACCACTCATAAAGGGCCTTGCCTAGAAAAGTAGCAAATTTACCCAAGGTCATACAGATAAAAAGGGATAAACCCAATTTGGAAAGAGGTTATTCATGATCCCAGAACCTATGGTCTCAAACACTAGATTGTCTCCTTACTAGGGAACTACTTAATTTAGGGTGCTCTTTAGTCAATGCAGACTATCACCAAAGCACATATGGAATTGCTCTAATTGTAATTCCTTCAATTACTAGCTTATTATGGCATTTTACATGTGTTCATAACAGGGCTGAGGGAAAATTCAAAATTTTCCTGTAATTTCTTTGAGTTCTATTTAAACCAACAAAAGGAATAAACTTAAAAAGAGGTAACTATTAGAGGTTCAGAATGAATATTAAAGTAGGTTAATAAGCTTTTATTTCTAAAGTAATAAAACAGTAGGAATGTGAGGGTGCTGGCTATTCACTGGATAAATTGGACTTTCCAAAGTATTAAGATAATACAAAAATGAAGGTAAAATAAGCAGTCTTGACAGACATAAAGCAAGTCTCTCTTTCAAGATAGAAATAATCTAAAACAAGACATCATAAAGAATAGAAAATGTGGGACCCCAAAATGTGTGCTCTTCCTCTGTTAACTAATCCATGTAATACTTCAGCAGGTAAGTAAACATGAATCTCCCTAATTTATAGTTAAGAAAACTCTGAGATTCTGTGAAATTAAGTCAATTGTTCAAACCTCCAGCTTAAGTCTGCTGAAAGGCCAGAATCTCTAGGCAAATACCAGAAGCTCAAGCAATGACTAAACTCATCCTTTGTGTGAACAGATAATACGGATTGGGTTTTCTCAGGGATTGAAATAAGTAACACAATTTTGCACACACAAAAAACCTAATTCCACAGTATCTCAGTGGGTGCTACCAATAGACCTGAATACACTTTTAAGATAATTTGTGTCACCAACCTCTCACTGTTTTGCTTTTTTTAATGATATTTAAGTGTAAATGAGTAAAATGACTTCAATAGCAAACTGCTAATTAGTGGTAGAACTGAGACCACAGGTCTTCCTGCTTCCTGCGCAGAACTCTTCCCCATTTGTATTTGAAATGCATTCTCCAGTTCTTGTCAATTCAGTCACCAGATCTTCATCTTGCAAATTCTCTTCATGGAGATGAGTGGATTCATTATTAGAGAAAACACAGAATAATGTAACATTTTGCTTCTGCACAAATATTCCAACTTAACTGTAAAGTATTTCCCCAAATTGTAAGTGCAGCTCTCACTGGCTTGGTATATTTTGTTAATTTAATTATTTTCAATTTTATTTTAAGTAAACTCAATGCCACATGTGGGGCTCACTCATGACCCTGCAATCAGGAGTTACATGATCCACTGCCTGAGCCAGACAAGGTGACCTTGTTTTCTTAATTTAAAAGAAAATTTCCAGTTATCGCTGGTAGCCATTAGAAAAATAAATTCAAATGCAATATCTTTTCTGTTTCTGAAGTTAGATAAAAGAAAGAAAGCCGGGATCCCTGGGTGGCGCAGCGGTTTGGCGCCTGCCTTTGGCCCAGGGCGCGATCCTGGAGACTCCGGATCGAGTCCCACGTCGGGCTCCCGGTGTATGGAGCCTGCTTCTCCCTCTGCCTGTGTCTCTGACTCTCTCTCTCTCTCTCTGTGTGTGTGTGACTATCATAAATAAATAAAAATTAAAAAAAAAAAAAAGAAAGAAAGCCTTATCAATCTTTGCTAATGATTTGGAAGTCCTTTAATGATATGAACACTCTAAAGTGAGAATAAAACAAAATAGATTCATAAGAAGTATGAAGTCCATTGGAGTCCCTCCTGGCTCAGTTGGTAGAGCATGGAACTCTTAATCTCAGGGGTTGAAAATTTGAGCCCTGGGGATCCCTGAGTGGCCCAGTGGTTTAGTGCCTGCCTTCGGCCCACAGTGTGATCCTGGAGTCCTGGGATCGAGTCCCACATCAAGCCCCATGGAGCTTGCTTCTCCTTCTGCCTGTGTCTCTGTCTCTGTCTCTCTCTCTCTCTCTCTCTATTTTTCTCTCTGTCATGAATAAATAAATAAAATCTTAAAAGAAAAAAGAAAATCTGAGCCCCACGTTGAAAGTAAAGATAAGTTACAAATATTTTTTAAGTATGAAATGTATTGATAAATAAATAATGGATAGTGACAGAGAAAAGAAACTGTCAAGAGTTTAAAGATCAATTCATTGATTTTAAGATTTATATGTACTGAAATTCTCCCATGTCCAAACATGGCATTAGATATAGAAATGAGGACACCAGCTTCTACTCTTGCTTTAGTCCCTCAACCCAGTAGAAATCGTTATCAAATGCCTACTATGTGCTGGTATACATAGAAGAAGCTTTATATTTTATATACAAAAAAAAGGGTAAAAGTAGAAAGAGCCATACCTTAAGCACCAAATATGTCAAAACCTATAATTAAGGGTATAAAACTAAATGGTAGTTTTGAAAGCCACTGAGTGTTTACTATGCCAGTGTTTACATATCCCCTTGTGATGGCAACAGAGAAGGTGCTAAAAAGCAAGTTCAGATGAACAGGGAAGGTTGCTAGAGGCTAGGAGTGAGCAGCAGAGATAGAGACAGGGTTTGAAGAAAAGGTGGGAATCTGTGGCTGTGCAAGCAAGAGTCACGTAAGGTAAGCAGGAATAAATTGTTATCTCATATCCACAAAAGGCAGTGTCCTCTATAGGAATATCAGGGAGGAAAAGGCAAGATTTTTGCCATGATATAGAAAAGAATTTTAGGAATTACTCTATCATCTTCACTTTTTAAATATATCCCTCAGGTATGTATAAACCTTAGGAAAATAAGGTGACCAGAAGAAAGTAAAGGTTGAACATAATTATAATCCCAGTTAGGAGATATGAAAGCAATGCCCAATTATCTCATGTTACATATGCGGAATAAAATCTGAAGTCAGTAATGAACTATTTGACTACATTTCTAAGTGTTATCACAAATTAAAAGTCCTGAACTTCATAGTTTGGATTCTAGAATAATTTAAGTCCAATTCAAGGCATGACAGAGTCATTTACAGCAATGGGATATAGGAAATTATATGCATCTATGAGCCTGACCTTCTAATTTAGAATATTGGGATGACAATAGTGCCTACCTCATTAGATTATTATGAATGTTAATGAAGGAAGCTCAGATAAAATGCAGAGTGATATTAAGCGGGTAGTAAAGATTCAATAAACATAAGTTATTACCGAAAGATACATTAATCAATATTTGATAATGGTTAATGTTAGGTTAGGTTTTCTTTGACAAGACTGTAGATCCACAGAATAAATCAACAAATAACAGTAACATTGACTTATTTTACACAGTGACTAGAATTATATTCCCGTAGGGAACTTCTATAATATAACTCATGACCCTATTCATACTTAAAAAGTTACACTGCCTAATGAAAATAGCAGTGGCCTTGAAAGATGATGTACCTCAATTGGATCCCTAATCTTTCACTACCTTATTGACTTTGATTTAATTTCTTAGATCTTCAGTGCCATCATTTATAAAATGACAATTATAATAATCCCTACTTCAGGGATGCATGGGCGGCTCAGTGAGTTGAGCATCTGACTCTTTGTTTCAGCTCAGGTCAGGATCTCAGGGGTCATGGGATTGAGCCCCATGTTAGTCTCTACACTCAGTGAGGAGTCTGCCTGAATATTTTCTCCCTCGGCCCCTACCACCCACTCACATGCTCTCTGTTGTGCCTCTCTCTCTCAAACAAATAAATCTTAAAAAAAATAAAAGTAATCCCTACTTTATAGAATTGTGAGAATTATGCTAGATTAAATAAATTAATTTTAAATATTTAGAATACTGGAATGTAGGGGATCCCTGGGTGGCTCAGTGGTTTAGTGCCTGCCTTCGGCCCAGGGCATGATCCTGGAGACCCGGGATCAAGTCCCACGGCGGGCTCCCTGCATGGAGCCTGCTTCTCCCTCTGCCTGTGTCTCTGCCTCTCTCTCTCTCTCCCTGTCTGTCTTCCATGAATAAATACATAATTTTTTTTTA
Organism: Canis aureus; assembly: GCF_053574225.1. Classification (NCBI taxonomy): domain Eukaryota; kingdom Metazoa; phylum Chordata; class Mammalia; order Carnivora; family Canidae; genus Canis; species Canis aureus. The sequence goes on from NC_135621.1 coordinate 56,461,470, forward strand.
AAAAGAATAGTGGAACATAGTATTATGTAAGAGGTTGTCAAGTAAATTATGCTGAACACTATGCTTATATAGTTTTCACTCAATAGAAGAGCAAAAGCAGAGAGGATAAGGAAAGAAAAAACAGAGAAAATACACAGACACACATGTACACAAACACACACAGAAATGTGGAGGGAGGGAAAGAGAGAGACAACTAACAACGAAAAGAATCACAGTTCAGGAAATAGAATAAGTTTGTATATTGTATATAAGATTGTATATGAGATTGTATATACAATCAATATCTTAAAATTCCTGTTCCTGTGCTTATCAGTTAAGGGGTACACAGATAAAATTATCTAGTTTAGAGATAATGCTATATTCTTCTACTTTTCTGGGCAGACAAAATTTGGCTATGAAATCCATTTTATTAGACTCAGATAATATGAGCACAATACTCAAGACCATCTGGTATAGGACCACAGAACTCACCAGGTCTTCTGCAAGATCACATAGAATTCAAACACTAGAAAAATGACAAAAATTGGGGTTGCAAAAATAACTATTTCCAATACAATTGTGTATCTGGCTTACATAGGTAAAAATACTTGTTTTGGACTCTGCCTACCTTTAATTTTAGAGAAGTTTGTGATTTTCTTGAAGTAATTTGGAAGTTTAGGTATTAAACATTGAAAAATGTTAGCATTTTCTTCCTCCTCACTTACCTTCATGACCTAATTTAAATTCAAAAATTATTGAGGCATGTAAGAGGAGCCATTATTTTGCATATGGGACTAGAAAATGAAATAGTAGTATCCTTGTTGTATGAGAAAATGAAATCAATCCAAGTTGCTTTGCATTTTTAAAGTTGCAATGAGCTAAAAATCTCACAGCCAGATTCACATAGAAACATTTCTGAGGGACCCCTGGGTGGCTCCGCGGTTAAGCATCTGCCTCTGGCTCAGGGCATGATCCTGGAGTCCCACATCAGGCTCCCTGCAGGGAGCCTGCTTCTCCCTCTGCCTATGTCTCTGCCTCTCTCTCTCTCTCTGTGTGTGTGTGTGTGTGTGTGTGTGTCTCTCATGAACAAATAAATAAATAAAATCTTAAAAAAACATTTCTGCAAAAAAATTCTAAACCACACTTTTTGATAAGAAGTCACTTTGGGGAATACTTTTATCTTTCCCAACTTTTTTAAAACAAAGTCATTTTCTCTATTCCCTATTTCCCTTGGTCTCATTTTTTTTTTATTCATATGACAAATTCTAACACGACCTATTGACTTTTCAATCTTCCCCTGATAGCAAGAGCTTGGACAAGTTTAGCAACTTAGACTTAAACTCCTTTATGCATTAAACAAGGAACATATCAGTGGTTATTAAAGGGGAAGGATATAATTATTGCATCATAATTTAGCAGAGATATTCTATTCAAAAGCCTTTCAACAGTCAACAAATGTAGTTTGAAAGGTAAATAATTTGCATCCAAATGATATCATAAAACAGTTTCCTGGCCCAAATTCACCCTAGTTTTATTACAGAAAACACAAACAGATTACTAATTCTGCTCTTTTAGTCTACATTTCCCGAAAATTGAAAAGAAAAGCAAAAAAAAAAAAAAAAAGTAGCAACTTGTGTTTATTGGCTATAGGGTCATGAGAATATGTACACTCTCACAGGGCATTGCATTCGTCAGTTTTGCAACCCCTACAGAAATCTCAGAAGGTATCAGAGCATGTACTTGGTATATAGTTCTCTCTTCTCCAAGATCTTGCTAAACCACTGCCCATGCTGATCACTGCCCTTGAGTGGATTAAGGCATTCCCTAGGAATAGTGATAGCCATAAATTTGTGTGATCACTTCTCTATATAAACATGACACTATTAAACCAACATAACAGATTGTACCACTTTTCATAGTTGAGCGTAGTTGGGTTGGACAATCCTTATTCTCTTATGCAGACTTATTTTTTTATTAAAAGCATACATATTTAAGATAACACATTGTACCAAATGAACTCACAGTCTGCAGCTATGAAACAGAATGGAATTTACAAAGAAATAACACCCTGATATTAATTTCATTTATATAAAATTGAAAACAGGGCAAGTAGAAAAATACATCAAAAGTTACAGGACACTGGTAAATTATATTCCAACATTGCTTTTATTCTATATAGAGGGTTGGCTGGGCCTGAAAATTAAACTGACATAAAACAGATTAATAGGAGAAAACACACACATTTATACAAGTTACTTGTGATATGGGAACCCTCATAAGGAATAAAGACCCAAAAAACTGACAAAACCTACACGCTGTTATATTAAGTTGCACAAAGAGAGACAAGAATGAAAATGTAACTAAACTATATAGGGAGGCAAATGACGATAAGAATTATTTTAACAAAGCATGCTTGTACAGAATTCTCTTGGCTTTGACTCTCCGTCAAAGAATATTTCTTTTCTCCTAAAAAAGGGAGGGCATCTTTCTCATGAGAGTTTCAATCTGTTTTGTAAGGCTGTCTTTTCAATGTCTTTAGCTCAAAATAATTCTATGTCAAAGTGGTATATTTTGGAATGGTGTATTTTGCCACTTTTCATATCTTAAGGGACTCTAGAAGATATGGAAGATAAGGAAGACAAGGCCATGTTCCCAATAAATCTCTCCCAAGATCCTAATGAAAAAGATATTAGCACTCTGATAAGACACGCAAAATTATGTCATGTAAGTGGAGGTCTTCTTATTGATTCACATACATATTAACAATTTTCATTACCATCTTATATTAGGAGCACATCGCCATCCTCAAGTTTTGGTTATTTATAGATAACACTAACAGGTTCCACGCAGATTCAATTACTAAATAAGTATATATATTCCCACCAATCCAAACGCAGAGACACACAAATGTGTACACACATGCACACATATAATATACACATGTGTTCTTTCCTTCCTCTGTATTCCCACTGCTAATATACTGGTTTGGGTTTTCAATATCTTTCTCTTTTCGGGGCAATAGGCTTCTAGATGATAGCTGGCCTCAAGACATTGTCTAGTCTATCCTCTATTAAAGTTTGCTTTTTAGAAGCCAGTATTTATTAAGATATGTACTTTTTAAACTATTTTTTTAATTTTGGTTATATTAGACACACAATGTCACACTAGTGTCAGATGTACAATATAGTGATTCAAATTCTCTATGCTTTACCCGGCTGCGCTCAACACAAACGTAGCTACCGTCTGCCACCATACAATGATGGTACAGTATCATTGACTATGTTCTCTGTGCTTTACCTTTTATTCCCATGATCTATTCATTCCATAACTGGAAGACAGTACCACCCACTGCCCTTCATCCATTTTGCTCATCCCTCTTCTCCTTCCCTCTGGCAACCAGTAGTTTGTATTTATAGGTCTGACTCCACTTTATGTTTGTTTATTCATTTGTTTGTTTAGATTCCATATATGACATATGTTTTAATGTTTCTTCTTTGGCTATAAGTCTTCAACTTGCTAACAGATATGGCACACAAGATTTCTTATAATTAGTTCCAAATTCTCTGTTCAGCATCTCCAACCTCTCTCCTCTATCCGCATGCAGTTTTCTTCAACTGCAACAAACTGCTTACTAGTCTCATATATGCTCAGTTCTTTTGGGACTGTAAGGTTTAACAGAAATTGTGCATTCCCCCTAGAAAGATTTGCTCATGAAAACTCTTATCAGGTGTTACTTTCTCAGCTTATATATCACCTCCTCTGACATATATATATATATATATATATATATATATATATATATATATGACATATATGAAATTTTCTAGGGTTTCTTTTCCAGGCATATAAAGTTGCCTCATAAGAGGCATAAGAACTCATATATATTTTTCAATTTTATACCATGTTTCATATTATATTGTAACCAAGCGTGCACTCGAGACTTCTATCAAAAAGGTGGGCTTCTGGGAAAGACAGTATATTATCCAAAACCATAGTTGCATTGACTATATGTTTCTGGTCTGGATGCACAGTATCTATTGTAAACTGAATAAAAATCCCATTCTTTATTCCCATTTGCATTTATTTATTCTAATACTGAGAAGAGCAATTGTATCTTCTCTTTCAAATTTTGAATATTCAGTCTTCAGTGACTTTACTGGCAGGGATTTGGTAAAAGATCAGGTTGAAAATGAAGCTTCACAAAGAACTCATGCTAGAAAATTTTTCTAAAATCCTTAATAAGACTCTTAAAGTTGTTCAAAATGACCTTCGGGTCATGTAAAAATATTGTCAGATTTCACCATTGAATATCTTGGGCAGGGGCTGGTTGGCTATTCTCTTTTTTACAGTACTTGGTATAATAAGGGAACCCTGTGGGTACCTAACAAGCGTTATTTCGAGATAACGAACATGTAAGGAAACACTATGGCAGGCAAGATATAATTTTACCATGTGCTCATCCTAAGTCAGAGTTTCTTGAACAGCACAATGAAACTGCTGCTTGATTGTAACCCTAGTGAAAGCACAATGAAGTATGTTTTAGGGGTTAATGCACAAAATATAAAATGAAGTTATAATTTTTTTCTATGATTCATTTTTTTAAAAATCTAGTCGTTATAATAATTATTCTTTAATGACCATGATGCTGTTTAGGTCCTTGTTCCTCAGAGTCTGGTCTATGGTCTGGCAGCTTTCCCAGCATCACCTGAAAGTTTATTGGAACTATAGAGTTTCAGGTCTTACGCTAGACCTACTGAATAAGAATCTGAAATTTTAACAGGATCTTCTGTTGATACAAACACACATTTGAAAGTTTGAGAGGCAATGATGTAAATGTCACTGAGGATAATTTTCTGAATTCTATTAGTTTGAAACTACCTAAGACCACGAGGCTTAAAATGTAATACTAAATATTAAATTCTTCAGTCATAACACACTAAGAGAAAGAATGTTTATTGCCTACTGCTAGAGTATTTTTGACCACCACATCGTAATTACCTTAATAGCCTCCTCTTAAGACTCAACTAATTTTATCTATAGCTTTCTTTGGATCACATTTCCTACTTCATATTTTACTTATCTATGTACAAGCCTTATTTGCTAAACAGTACTTTGAAGTACCTGAATACAAGGGCTTATTTTATATTTCACAGAACCTGAAAACAATAGACTCTCCAACATATAGAATTTATAGTTAATATTGTAGATCCCTGTTTTTGGGAAGATAAATATTAGCTTATTTGTTACTTTGGGATATATATTTTATTTTATTTTTTTGATGTGGGATATATATTTTAGACAGTATATATGATTTTAATACCATCTGATAAGTTATATGTAGTATACTAAGTACTCCTAAATACTTGCTAAATATGTGTTAATATCAAAGTTTTAGTAATTCCATTCATACATATAATAAAAATATATTTATTGATTTTCTACTCTATGTTCAAGTTATATTCAGTGTGCTTGGGATACAACAGTGAACAAGACAGCTCAGATTTCTTTTTTATGGAGCTTACATTTTAGTGGGGAAAACAGAAAACAAAAACTATATGGTAGTATTTGCTCTGGAGAAGAATAAAGCAGCAAGGGTGATAGGGAATGCAGAGAAAATGGGAAAAGATAGGGGCTAAATATTGCTCCTTCCATCTTCATATGGACTAGAATCTAGGCATGAAAATTAATCTTAAATGCTTGGGATTTTTTTTTAATGCTTGGGATTTTTAAAGGTGATTGATCTAAATAGGGTTAAAGGACATAAAGTGATTAGTTTTGATGATCTTAAAGCAGATAATCAAGGCAAGTCTGAGTTCTGGAGGGTTGGCAAAGAGAATAGAATTTTTGCAAGATGACAGAGTTCTGACACCCTGTTTTCACTCTGGGTGATGGTGACAGGGAGGCTGGGGATGGGCTAGCTTGTCTGGAGCATATAGATTTCTTGAATCCCAACTTGAATTATATTTCTAAAAATATTGTCTTTCCTGCATCTCATTTGAACCTCACTTTTAAACATGAATCAGATATTATTATCTTTATTTTGTATTAAAAAAAAACAAAGATAGTTTAATTAACTTACTGTAGTTGCTGATATGTGTTTGCTATCACCAAGGCAAGGTTCAGACTACAGTGTATACACTGAAATAAAATTTATGTTACTCACCTAGAATGTGGCTCCCAACCTACCTCTAATCCATATCAATAAAGCATAGAGAATGTAAGAAATCCTTTCTGCTGCCATAGACCTCAAGCCAAAATCTTTCCAGGACTGCCCTCCAAGTTTTTCAAGTCCATTAGTTAGAAAACCATAACGATTCACCATCCCCACTCCCAGAAACTTTTCTGGGTTTTTGAAACTAAAATCCATTTTATTAGTCAGGAATATAAAGCAAAGGGACAATGATGAATTGCAATAGAAATTCATTGTCAGAAGGGAACTTCAAGATACCTGGAGTGTTCATGCTATAAACAAGTCACATGATGTCTTCTCACTTGCTTAGCTTCAAGGCAGTCAGGCCAAGTGAGATGCTAAGCAGAAGTGACAGGAAGGCTAACAGTGTCACAAAGGAAGCATCTCACCTCAACGTTTCTAAACAGAACCCTCATCCCAGAGAATACTAGCTTTGTTACATGAGGTAGAAGAAATCTTGACTTCCTTGTACCTCTGCCCACATATCAAACATTTAAAATAGCTCAATGTGATGAGAGCCCCAGAAAATTCTTGAAACTCAACATATACTGAATGGCAAATCTACCCCCACACATTCTCCAGATAAAGTACTCTGTCTCAGACCTCCTTACCACTACATTGTGAAGGCTATTCTCAAATATTATTTTATATAATGGCTCTGATAATTCAGGAGCAATGAGTGCCTCCCTTGCCTACAAATAGTTTAACTGAATAATGTAAAGGGGAATGTGGGTTGTCAGTGCTGGACATTGCTGAACAGGAACTGATTATCTGACTCTCCAACTCCCACTCCTATTGAAATCACTCTCAGCTGGGGAGCTATGTGATTACTAGTCCACTGAGACTTTCAATATTATTTTATAAATAACACGTAAGGGTCAGGTTATATTTAAATAACAATTTAATTCCCCCTAATTATTCCCAGTGTTTTCATTTATAATCTAAGCCAACGTAATCATTTGTACTCCATCTTTTATCTCATTGGAAAATACTTGGGAGATCCAGAGAGGAAAAAAAATCATGATCTGTGTAAATTGCATTTTATTAGATGTATAGTTATATAGCTTATAAACAACTAAGATTTTTGCAAGACATCTTAGAAGAATGTATACAAGAAACAGCTACTTTAATTTCTGCCAGGCTTTTAGAGAAAGATTATCCATTTATCTATCATCTACCTACCTATCATCATCATCATCTAGTTATATCATGGGTTGATAAAGAAAAGAAAAGAACTAAAATTACTGAGGAAATACTGAATGCCAGGCATTTTTGTCTGCAACAAAATAGTATGTATTGACACAGCAGTCCTATGTAATGGGATTACCCCAATTTCATGGAAGAAGTTGTTTTAGATTAGTTGTCTGACAAACACCAGAACTGTTACCTGATATCAAGACTTTCTGATTCAAATGGTTATATCTCTTCCTCCATAAGATGTTGCTGCAGAGCCAGGAATTTGAGAGAAATCTAGATTTAGGTAAGCAAGTAATTTTATTTTTCAGTTGGTGGTTCCTCCAGGAAGAGGTTATCACTTCTTATTATTCTACATCAAACATTAGGAGGACAAATAGGTCAAACAGAATAAGACAGAAGATTTCTGGCAGTGGTCGATATGGCATCTGAGCCAAATGAACTTGATATTGGCCCTCTATATACTTCCCCTTAGCTTATGAGCTATTGTGTCCTTTGTTCTACAATTTTACTTCTTCTACATGATAGTATAATTTTTACGAGGATTAATTTATTTTGCTTCAGTTATTTAAAAGATAGATTTGACTCTGGTGATTTGTGAGCTGATAGGATCATAAAAACAATGCCTTCAGATCTGAGATTTTCTTTTTTTTCAAATTTATTGAGATATGATTGACAATTGACAAATAAAAATTGTATAACTTTAGCTTATAAAACATGATTTTTAAGGTATAGAACATGATGATTTAATATATATGCATATACTGTGAAATAGTTACCACAATCAAGTTAATTAACACTGACATTGCTTCACATAATTGTGTGTGTATGTGCTGCCTTACTGCATGAGGATAAAAATCTAAGAAAGTGAACAAATTGTGCTTGTTCATTACAGCTATTATCAATAAAATGTTGCTAAAAATTAGAGTTTGAGAAATTATCTTCTTTCCTTTAAGATTGGAGTCACTGAGAAAGGATGTGAATACAATCTAGCAATGAAAACATTTTATTAGAAGGTTGATTAATATAGCCATAAATTAAATTATATAAGATCCAGAAAGTGAAAGAGACTTTAGAGATTACATAATCCGTCATTTATTTTAAAAGAAAATGAGACCCAAACCACTTGTGAAATTGACACAACACTGTTTTTATATAAGAGGTGACATCTGGCCCACAGCTTCTGACTTCTCCAACTTCTCTTAAAACGCTGATTTTCTTCAATCTCCCCTGACCCCATTTTCTTGACTCTGAGATATAACAAAAATCATTTTTTTTTTTACTTCCTATCATTATAGATCTAGAAATAGATTGAAGTGGCAAAGTGACTTACAGTCAAGGCTCAACATGCCTTGATTTTCAATGAATTGTGAAGACATCCTGTAGTCAGACACCTGCAGGCAATCAACCACAGGCTTTACCTGCTCTACCTCACAATGGCAGTTCCTGGCATGCATGTAAGTGTAGCAGTCATCCATTATGGTGGGCATCAAAGAATACCTCAGAGGGTTGAGTGACTCAGGAAACGTTGGGCCACCCATGGCTCTCAACTTTGCCCTGTCAGAATAAGAGGTTTTCATTATAATCAATAACCTGATGTTCACTCATTTTCCTGATCTTTGCTAGCTGACTCAGATTGCCACTACCCAGCTAGGACAAGACAGTTAAACTCCTAAGTCTTTAATCGAGCCTTGACATAAAGCCTGACTTCTCCAGCATTGAAACATTGCCTAATATAACCTTTGCATCAGAGGAAGCTTTTGGAAATGTATTTTACCTTTTGAATCCATCAGATTATTTTCTACAAATGTACAGCCTTAGGTAGAAAAAAAAAAGATATTTTTCTGAAATTTTAGCTAGATATACCAAATGCAGTGATTCTGAACACATGACTTTTTTTTTTCTTTTATGCTGCCAAATTTATTCTGGCTATTTTTATCGTACAATACTGATATCAGGTTTAAAGGATAGTACAATTTTAAAAATGTAATTTTTACATAATTGGAACAAGTATTATTTTTAATATTCCCTTTGAGTATAAAAATATTGTTTAAAAAGAATATATGTTTGGTAAAGGAAATAAACATAAAATGCACAAAAGGAAGAACTCATCTAGATGTACAACTCACACATAATGACTTTGAAAATATTTGTCTATATTTTTGTGTGCATATGAGCCTCTCTTTTAAAAACAATGTAAGCCTCATTACAAAATCGGCTTTTCTTTACCTAGGACTTTATACTGATTATTTTCCCACATTTACAACTATACTTTTATGACATTTTAAAGAATATTTTATATTATTTTCTCTTAAAATGGATTGATTTAGTTTAGTAACTCCCTGTTGTTAGACATTTAGATTGTTTCTGGTGTTTCCTATTATAAATAATGCTTGTTGTATAGGACATTATCTTTGGACAGCTCAGAATGAATTACTGTAAACTAGTGGTAGGTCAAAGGGTATGCCCACTTTTATCTTCAACAATTTTATATTACCTTCTACTTCTACTATTGGAGGGCTCTTGTTTATTTGCTCATTTAAATAATGTAATGAGTGCCAACTCTATGCCAGGCACATGCTCAATAGGGAAAATGAGTGATGAAAATAGACACAGACTGAATGGAAATTCAGTCTAATAGAGAAGATAGGTGATTAATCAAATAATTACATTCTGCTATATATTATGAAAGCAGAGTAAGGCTGTATGAGAACATTTAGTGGAGAGACTTTATTTAGAGACTTTTTAGAAACAAGATATGTTTCCCTGAAAAGCTGACAATCAGACCAACATCTGAATGATGAATAAGGATGGATTCATTAGTTTAAGTGAGAAATGGCTATAGAAGAAAGAATGCAGGGTCAAGAAGCATTCACACTTTTGCCAAGACTTATGACATTTACATCAGAAAAACTGGCAATATTGTTAATTGTAAAATTAGCATCTTCCTACCATTCAGAGATTTGAGGACTGGGGAAAAAATTAAATCAGTTATAAAGAAGAAAAAACTGCCTTTTCTTTGTATTATGTGTATATATATTACTCCCACTACAACACACACAAAACTTTTTTTTTTTGTATTATTTGATTATTGATGCAAATTAGTCTTCTATAAATTACCTGGGAATTTTCTATGTCTGCTATGTTATTAGTATCAATTTTAAAATAACTTTATATTGATAGGAGTTACTTATGTAAATATATTGACCTTTTGTCTTAATTTTTAGCATTTTCCTTCTAGATTTTGAGGGAAGAGTATGCTATTATTGATATACAAAAATTTTATTTCATGCAGTCAAATCTATCATATTCCCTTTATGCTTTATGACATACTTCCCCTTTCCCTACTAAGATCACACAAGCACTCTACCCTCTAAGTTCTTAAATTTACTGTTAGAAGTACTTTTTTTGGCTTGCTAAAAAGAATTTATACTTTTCAGAAGGTAATTTAATCTTTAATTGTATATATTTATGCATTATTAAGCACATGGCCTTAAAATTATATATGGCTAACCCTTTATAATCCACCTATATTATCTAGCAAATAATAATTATACATGTGGAAAATGGTTTTAAAACTAATGTCATTCTGTAAATGCATAGACATAGCCTATGGTTGCTATTTATCCATGCATTCGCGTATACTTCCAAGTAGCCATTCACACTTGCTGGTAGATTTGCATGAATAGCTGATTGTGTTATAGTGGAAAGAAACTAAGCTCCCTGCCAAGGACCTTGGTTTCTGTCTCAAGCCTACCATCAACATTGTGAAGTTTTGGGTGTGAGTTTGATATCTGAGCCCCTAATTAAAGAAAAATTAATATCATGCCTCACCTATTGCAAGTATTATATTATATTAGCTATTTAATTCAATAGAGATTTAGTGATTATTTTGGTATTTACTATGCGAGTCTCATGGGAATGTGCATACGTTAAAACAAAATCATACACTTGAGGAACATGGTGAAGGCTTTAAAATAATCATTTGCCTCCAAGTTTGATAAGAACTATATGAGAATTATAATCCAGAAGCTGAGGGAATACAGATGAGGAGTATCCAGATCAGACACTGAAAGGTATGGAAACCTTTTCAGATGAGCTGATACCTTGGCTGAATACTCCAAAAAGCTAGAGACAGTCTCTTGAAGAGTAATGGGCTAAGGTATCTTTAGCCAACATCCTGTTATAAGAAATACCGCACTGCTATAGAATCGCAAATAAATTACTTTGAATAGAGACGAGATACACAGTGTGTGAAGAGACTGAAGAACTTTGTGGAGGTTTTTATATGACAGGTTAGATAGTTTGGACTCCCAAATACTACAGAGAGTTCGAGGATTTTTAGCTGCCCAGTCACATGATCAGAAGGACAAAGTAAAGGCACTTAATGTTGAAGAACATCCAGGAAAATAAAAGACTGACTTTAGAAAAATAAGAAATCCACATTATAAATAGCAATGTTTTATTAATTGGATTTAAACAGAAGGCTTCTGAAATTGTTGGTCAAATCCTAAAGTACTTATGGAAAAAATAAACAAGAATATTCAAGAGAACTCTGAAAAATAGATCTCAATAATTTCAAAAATATGGTACAGATGCATGAATACATATTTGGACCACAGGAGTAGAAGAACAAGACTCGGAATAATCCAAATGCAATGGAAATTTTGTATATGAGAAAGGAACTATTTCAAATGAGTGGAGTTATAGACTTATGAATAAATGATTTGGCGTCAACTGGGTAGAGAATTTAGATTCTTATCTCAAGACATGTATAAACTCCAAATTAATAAAGGTTTAAGTGTAAAAAATAAACCGATTCGTGTGCTTGAGAAAAATGAGTGAAACTTGCAGTAAGGAAAGATGTTCTAGTTATGATCCCAAACCTAAGAAACATAATAATAATGAATTGTAAACTGACAAAATCAACTCTTAAGAACATTCTTTTTAAAAGATGTATTTATTTATTCAGAGAGAGAGGCAGAGACACAAGCAGAGGGAGAAGCAGGCTCCATGCAGGAAGCCTGACGTGGGACTCGATCCCAGGTCCCCAAGTTCAAACCCCTGGCTGCAGGCGGCGCCAAACTGCTGCGCCACCGGGACTGCCCCTTAAGAACATATTTTAAAACATATGTCTGCGTGGCAAAAATTATCACTACAGTCAAAATAAGAATAAAAACTTTGAAAAATGTTCATGTGAAAAAAAAAAGTATATCCCTATTTGTAAAGACCTCAAGATCTCAGTAGGAAAAAGACCAATAGCTCATTAGATAACTGAACACAGTATATACCTAGCTCACAGAAAAAAGAGATTACCAATGGTTCTTCAGCAGATAAAAAGATGTTTAACTCCACTCCAAATAAGAAAAATGCAAAAAACCAAAAGGTTGACCACACGGTCTGTTGATAAGACAATGGAAGAAATGCTCTCATTAACTGCTGTCAAGAATGAAAAGATGAGGGATGCCTGGGGGTGGGGTTCAGTGGTTGAGTATCTGCCTTCGGCCCCGGGCGTGATCTTGGGGTCCCGGGATTGAGTCCCACATCAGGCTCCCTGCATGGAGCCTGCTTCTCTCTCTGCCTGTGTCTCTGCCTGTCTCTCTCTGAGTCTCTCATGAATAAATAAATAAAATCCTTAAAAAGAAAAAAAAGGGAAAAAAAGAATGTAAAGATGAATTTTTCTGCAAATCCTATGCAGAAAAATTTGGCAACATCTGTTAAAATTGCAAATGCACTATCCTTTGATTCTGCAATCTCACTTTTGGGAATCTATCCTATAGGTACACTTGAACATATACAAAATAACAAATCTATAAAGCTAATTATGTGCCATCTTTTTCATTGAAGCAAACTAAAAAAAAGAGTACAACTCCACATCAAAATATTGTGCAGCATTTTTTTAAATGAGAAAACTGTTCTGATATTCAATGATCTCAGGGATATATTCTTGAATGAAAAAAAAAGCATTAGGACAGTATATTACAAATAAGGGAAGATAATATAAGTATTTCTTAGAATTTGCAAAAGGAAACACTGGGAAAATATACATATTAAAAATGGGAGTAGTTGCATAGGGAACAGATGTGATAGAACAAGACAAAGAGTAGAACAAGACTTCTTTGTCTATCTTTTATAGTGCTTTGATTTTTATGTGAATTATTAATTAAAATTTTAAATTAATCTAAATTAATAAAGTATGACCTAAATAAAAATAGCATTTTATATGCATATACAATGTTTACAAAATCTATCGACAACTGAAGTAAAAAAAAAAGTGTATAAAACAGAAAAAAAAAAGCAGAAAGAAGATCTGTAATTTATTTTTTAAAGTATTTATATTCGTAAGTGTTTTATGATGGAAGAATTTCAGACATTTGTAACAATTATAAAATAATAGACATAGATGTCTTTTGTACCATCTTACTTACCTGTCTCTTGGGTATAGTTGGATTGTAAAATATAACACATATCATAACCATGATAAAAGAATAATTGTGAGGCTGCATGGTATATAAATTGAAAAAAAATGTTTATCCCATTTATATGACTAAGTCGAGCTTCCAGAAATTGAATCCATTTGAATATTATTAATATTGTAGAGATGGAAAGTGTCAGTAGCTGTAAGGTTTATTAAAAATAATGTTTAATTTTTTTGTTGCTCTGGGAAGCTTATTTTGGTTTCTTTTTATATACTTGATGAGAATTGCAAAGCCCCATATAGAAACCAACCAAGGCTAAAATCAATAGCATCATCAGTCACTTGCTACTTCTCAGACCCAGGGTGTTCTGCTGTAGCATTCAAAGTCATGCTTGTGAGAAATGGGGCTTTAACCTTGAAAGTTAGAGCAATTGAATACTAAAATGGATTTGACTACTTTAGAAGTCTTTCAAAAGCCTTCAAGATTCTTCTGGTAACAAAACTATTTACTCCTGCAAGCTTCAACTCTGAATTGAATGAAAATGACAGACTTGGACAGAAATCATCAGGAAAATGTACAATCAAAACTGCCACCCCATGAATCACAGACAACCACAAAGCAACAGGCAAGAAAACAACCATGTCTGTGGCCTTTATTGAAGAAAGGGTGATGGATAATTAAAAGTGAGGAACCCATTCCGCCTAATATTCCCTCAAATGTTTGGTGGAGAAAAGAATGAATGTTCAAAACAAGAAAATAAAAGAGATTAAATTCTTCAAATTAGCAAAAGATGACAGAGGAAGGAAGGAGGAGGTGGGAACAGTAATTATTTAGTACATATTCAAATGATTCATTCAACTTTCCAGCACAGATAGAATTAATTGTTTGTAGGAGGGGATCAAAGTTATAATCCAATGGCTTCATTGCCTTTCATTTAGTCTTCATTTTTTTTTTTTGCTCTTTTTAATAAGTCTTTTTTAAAAGATGGGGTAGCAATAATAAAGATCTTGGCAAAGAAAATCAGTAATTTAGAGCTTAATTTACTAGCAAGTAATGGACCAGCTGAGGGATTCTACAAACAGCTGCAAGTTGCCATCTTATACATTGGTAGGGGGTTTCGATCAGCAATTAGATTTGTCAGTATCAATTCCCAGGACCTACATTTTATTATTGCTTCCTTGTTTGCTTTCCAGTAAAAGATCAAGCAGCAAAATTTCTTGGAAAACCATAAATAAATTAGTAGTTTCAAATAATTATTTCTAACATGTTCCTTTAATTTTTAAGCATTATTAGTCAGCTGAAAGAAGATTTTGGCATCTAGTCATTATGTGCGGATTTAAATGAAATCAATGACACTCTAAAGTGACAGATGGAACTTCAATCGTATACAATGAGATAAAGCTGAGGGTTCTTGGTGCACTGAATTTCAATTTAGTGGTAATAAAAAATAAGAATTTGAAAAGTACTCATTTCTTTTTATGAAGATGAATGATTATGAAACTACATGGCTTATGTAAATTATGAGAATTTAAGGCATTTCTAATTCATATTGAATATAGAGAGAATAAATTGACCTGGGTGCTGGGTAGCTTTATATAAAATTATCTCTATATAAATAACATTGCCCCCACCACAGCTGTCATTCTCTCTGCCATTGAGCTCTGAGTTTTGAGCACGTGCCATGTATTAGAATTAGTCTTCGTAGATTTATTTCTGTGTTTACCTGTTCATTGTCTCTTTCTCCCTGTAAACTGAGAGCTGCATGATGAAAAGCATCATTTATGGTCTGTTTTTTGGTTTTACTTTTAGTTTTTTTGATTGAATATTTAGCATAATATAAGTGCTCAGTGAACATTTGTTGAATTGATATTTGTTAATCAGGCAATACAGTAATCAAGACAGAAAGTTTTATGTTCTATTTGGAATGAAGGTGTAAGATCACATAGTTGATGCTTTGGAGGCAAGCTTCCCAAGTTTTGGTCACTAATTTTTTTTTTCCTTCTGTATTGCTTGACAGTTTTATGTACATTTTATGCATTTATGGATTTTCAGAGTAATGTATACACCTACTGGCACGTGGAAAAGGATATGGTACACTAAGCCTAAGGAGTCCTTTTATAATCTTCAGTATCTTTTCAAGCTTATTATTTCTCTATTTCTAAGTTATTATTGGACAATTAACCTCTGTCCTGACTATATGATGATTCTAAGAATGATCATCCTGCCAAATCATTTTTTTAATGCTGAAAATATTACTTGCCCAGGAGAAGCTATGAGCATGTATTTTCCTACTGAGAAAAGGTATTCCTTTTTGGAGTCTAATTGCAGTTTATATATAACTACTATTTTAAAGCTCTGTGCAGGCACCTTTATAAAAACTGTATTTTTTACCACAGCTGTATTGGCTTGGGCATTATTTTCAACATTCTACAAATGAATAAATGAAATACCTACCTGAAATTATTTAGCTGATAACTGATGGATCTAACATTCAAAACCAGGTCATCAAACTGAACAAAGCTTATACTCTTAACCACTATCTTACTGCATTTACAGTTGAAAAAAGTTTTTTGTCTCTGAAAGAGGTAAAGGTATTAGGTTTAGGAGTCATATCGTAACCCAGGCTTTTAATAGGTAAGAGTGATGAACTGACCTCATATCATGAGGAATGTAGACAGCAATGGCCATAGAAGGGTTTTTGGCTGTAAAAAAAAAAAAAAAAAAAAAAGAAAGAAAAGTTGATGGGGGAAAAACATAACTCTTTTCTACCTTTCTGTCTTTCCCTGTTATGTTTCTGACCTTAATGAAATTTCTACCTAGAAAAGAGTAATCTTGATTCAAATTGAGCAGAACTACATGAGCCTTGGTGTCCTTTGACCAATAATATGACACTGTGGACACAGGGAGGTAATAGCCTCATTAAACCTAATTACAATGAAATTCTCAGACATGTTCTCTAACAAGGACCTTGACCATCCTTCCAATTAGTTCTTAAGGCACTTTGTGTTGGTAGCTACTACCCAGATGAGAGGATGTTTCAGACAGGAAATCACTGCTGAGTCTTCAGTCTAAATGTAGAAGACTCCATTTGGGCCATGTGGCTCTTTCTCTCTGCTAGCATATTTCATTTGGAATTCATATAATCAATCATTACTGAGCACTTGCTGCATACAAAGAATTGAGTTACACAGTCCAAAAATACAAAGATGAATAGGTTTTTCTAAAATTGTTTTTAACTACTGTGTAATAGGAAACATAATTCATTTTCAGGGTAGTAATTTGGACACTGCAAAGGGAATCATCCCCCTCTCCTAAAAAATTCCTCTACCTTACCATTCTTGCCACAGTGTCATTCTCTGAATTACAGTTTGTAATTACTTCTCAATTAATAATTACTTCTCAATTTCTTCCACCCAAAAAATGTTTTTGCAAGTAAGTGCTGTGTATATATGGATGTATATTCATAATAAACTTATTTTATGTACATTAAGCCATACTATAATAATGTTCTACATCTTTTTCTCATTTAATGTAATAATAATAAATCTTGAAATACTCCAAAGCAGCACAGAGAGAATAAAATAGAATAATCCAATGCATAGATGTGGCAATATCACTTAATGAGTTTCTATTGAAGGATATTTAAGTCCTTTGTTGCAACACTGTAGTGAATATTCCTACTTATATCTTTGTGCTGTCATGCAAAAATATCTGTATGATGAAGTTTTGTTAGTGGAATTACTGGGTCAAAGAGTATATGTGTTTTAATTTAAATAGTTATTATTAAACTGCCTACTAAATAGATTTTATCCTTTGTGCTATTTATGTGCAAGAATGGTTGGCAAGCAAATGTATAAATAGCTTTTTAATAATCAAAATAAAATATGTGCATCATTAAAGATATTTAATAATAAAGAAGGGCTCATAATAAAAACAAGCTTTTTTTTTTTCATTCTCTGTTCTGTTCTAAAACAGGATAAAAATTTAACCCTTTATCTCTGTGTTAAATTCTTCTGGTAATTAACTCCTGTGTTTTTGTGATTATATATAAGAAATATATTTGGTCTTCATCCATGTTCCTTGCATGTTCCTCCTAAAACCCTTGGTATTTTCTAAGTAAACTGACCTATAAAGATGTCTTTTGTTATGTTAATTAGGTGACTTTTGGAAAGCTCATAAGGATGAAGCTGGTTGCAAGTGAAGTCAACCATGTGCTTAGAAGGTTGGGACTTCCAGTCCTAACTCCTGACTTCCGGGGAGAGGAAGAAGGTCGGAGGTTGAATTAATCACCAATAGCCATTGAGTTAATCAATTCTGCCAATGTAATAAATAAAGCCTCCATAAACAACATAGGAGAGGATTCAGAGAGCTTCTGGGTTGGTGAACACATGTAGGTTCTGGGAGAATGGCATGCTCAGAGAGGCCTTCCCCCTCACATCTCTCTATATTATATCTATCTATCTATCTATCTATCTATCTATCTATCTATCTATCGCAAGTCAGAAGCACAGGTGACAACCTAAGCTTGTGATGGGCATCTGATGAGGGGTATGGGAGAGTCTTGTAGGACTGAATCCTTAATCTGTGGAATTTGATACTGACTCTGGGTAGACAATATCAATTGATTTGAATTCTCTGACAGCAGTAGGGTATCCAATTGCTTAGTGGTGGTAGAAAACCTCTCCCTCTAAAAATTGGAAATGGGCCCTCCACATCTCTAAATTATGTTTTATTAAGATCTTTGATTAACACATTTTAGATACTATCTACTTCACTTCTTTTATGACAAATGAGGATTTTCATACTTTCTTACATTCTTAGTCACTCAAATGATTACCGACTTCTTTTTCTCAACACAGTTGTTCATTATAATTAATAATTATAAGGGCACCTGGGTAGTTAGTCAGTTAACATACAACTCTTGATTTTGGCTTAGGTCATGATCTCAGGGTCATGAGATCCAGCACCACATTGGGCTCTGCTCTGGGTGTAAAGCCTGTTAAGATTCTCTCTCTCCCTCTCCCCTCCCTTAATCCCATGCACTCTTTCTTTCTCTGTCTCTAGAAAACAAAACAAAAAATAATAATAATTATACCATGTATCTCAATAACTTTATGCAGTATATAAACCTTATTTCTAGTTTCATCAAACATAAACATCTCTTGAATTCACCTTTATTACTTGAAGACATTTTGCTCTTCCTTTCTTCTAGCCTTTCTACTGTCCACAAACTGGACTCCTTATTTTACTTTCATATTATAAAAATGCATAACACACATATGTATGCATGCGTATGTATAAGGTATGCAATATATATATTCTGGCCTAAATCATTTTAAGCCTCATATATTTTGTTCATGAGCTAATTTTAATGTTGAAAATTAACAAAGGTTTAAATTATTGTGAA
This sequence comes from Canis aureus, assembly GCF_053574225.1. NCBI lineage: Eukaryota > Metazoa > Chordata > Mammalia > Carnivora > Canidae > Canis > Canis aureus. The sequence goes on from NC_135621.1 coordinate 56,480,659, forward strand.
TATGAACATACAGTTTACTGTATAGCCAACAAGTGTATTGACTACATTTACTTTTGTATCACTTTTGCTTTTTCTTCTCTTTGAATATTATATCTTGTATTGTTTCTAATTTTTTCTCCTTCTTTCTTTACTTTTTTTTTTTTTTTTTTTTTTGGAGTATACCACATGTTAGGCTGAATGTCCTAGAGAAAATATAAAAAAGAGCATGAATAAGCAATACAAAAGAAGCAATCTAGATGTCCAGGGTATTAATGGGGAGATAAGTATATAATGTTACTAGCTTATCTTACTCATTATTATGGCTGTGAGATGAATCTATATTGTTATATGTAGCTATAGTTTGTTGTTTTTATCCCTGAGGTACTATGCCATTGTTTGAAAATTGAGGAATGGATCCATTCCCTCATTGAACATTTAGGTTCTTTCCAATGTTTGTCTATTGTGAATAAAGTTGTTTATGAACATTTTTGTATGTATCCTTTAGTAGCATAAATAGATTATATGGTGATATGTTTGATGTGGGACTGATTATATGGTGATATGTTTGATGTGGGACTCCTTTTGTAAATTGCATTTTGATTTATTTTATTTGTTTTGTTTAATTGTTTATTGACAGGGCTTGTATTTTAATTTTATGCTCTAGAAGTTTTTTTTTTTAAAGATTTTATTTATTTATTCATAGAGACACAACACAGTTAGAGAGAGAGGCAGGGAGCCTGATGTGGGACTCGATCCCGGGTCTCCATGATCACACCCTGGGCTGCAGGCGGCGCTAAACCACTGCGCCACCGGGGCTGCCCTAGAAGTTTGGTTCTTAAAATGCCATTCTAGGTATGGCCTTTTGCATTACTGTCTAGGCTTATGGTGAGCATGTCAATTGTACTTTACCTCTGGAACATTATCTTATTTTGTATTTTTGAATTTTTTTCCCCTCTTCTCTTTCTTATTTGAGAAACTCATCATTTGTTATTTTGGAATTTAAGGACTGATATTCTTTTTATTTTTTTTCAAACTGCATATCCAGGTGTCTTTTCCTTTCCTGAGGGTAACTCACACATAGGCAATGCTTATATTCTCTACTTTGTTCCATTTCATTCTATGATATGCCTTGATGATCATATCATACATATAAATGTAATCATAATTATTGAGATAATATATGTGATTCAGATGGTATAGGCTAGGCACCCTTAATAAATGTTAATTCAATTTGTGAACAAAGATATGCATCCATATTTTAAAACTCTCCATATTTAACATATGCATAAAGTTCTATTTGTCCCTAAAGTAGTTCCAAAATAAAATTTAAATGCATCCATCAGATGTCGTGCATGCATATATTTATACATATATATAGATAGATACATCAATATAGATGTATGAGAGTCAGACACAGAAAGAATGTATAATTAAATGTATACACACATATAGACTAAGGGACAATACCAACATGCAATTTCCCTGTGCTTTGATTGCAGTCTTACATTCTTAATTAGTAAAAATCTAGCCCAGTAAACTATATTGTAAGCTCTAAGCCTACAATATATAATGAGTCTGTAGTAATGAGTCTGTACCCTATTTTGAAATGTTCTCTGCCAACAAGTGCTTTACTATGATATCCTATTTAAGTATATTCTCTTTTTTTAAAGATTTATTTATTTATTTGAGAGAGAAAAAGAGAGAGACAGTGAGAGCATGTGCTCGTGGAGGGGTAAAGTGAGAGGAAGAGGCAGAGAATCCCAAGCAGTCTCCTTGCTGGTTGCAGAGCTGGATGTGGGGCTTGATTTCACAACCCATGAGATCCTGACCTGAGCTGAAATCAAAAGCTGGCTGCTTAACTGACTGAGCCACCCAGGTGCCCCAAGTGTATTCTTAATATGTATGCAGATTTTTTTATTGTGAAGTCTCATTCTGCTATGTATTTAGCATCCTAGCAAAGACTTTTGATTTATTAAGACAGAGAAAATACACAAAAAGAACCCAAGAAGAATATTATTCTATATTTTGAAATGCAAATTTTATAGCATTTTCAGGTAGATAAAAAATATGAAGTTGAAGGCATGTATATATTGTGGGAAGACATTTGACATTATAAACGCAGCTATAAACGTCTCTGGAACCTGAAAGAAATGCCAATTCTTGTGTGAATCACGCTGGAATTAACTTGGCTGGTTCCCAAAAATATTTTTTTAAATGGAAAAGTAATTGCCAATACATGAGGTCAGAAACAGCTCCATAGGAGTCATGCATATCTCTGGTTCAGTTCTTTCACTACTAGTAGCTTTTCTCCTTTTGCTAAACAGGTGTTGTGTATTAGTTTGTTATGATTTAAAATCCACTTCTTTAGGACTCAGGTGAAGTTGTTTAGCTGTTTGCATCTAAGGGTGAATTTGTTTACATTGAGGAAGCTGTATCAGGATAGTTACCAAAATCTGTTATTCTCATGAAGCCCTCCGTTGCTCAAATGTTAACAGGTCCTGCTGGGGACTTATCAATATGAACATATGAAAGAGCAGCTATGACATAATTGATATTTAAACCTTAAATACCAAGAATTTGTGAGGACTTACCAAGAGCGTACAGTCTGGGCAAGACTATGTTTTGCTCATCTAAATAGCTCTTCAACAACTGTGGGGCATTTGCCTCTGTCACAGCAAGACAACTCTTGGCCAGTAGTAATGAAAATAATATAGTGGCCCCTTGAAGGAAATCATCTTGCCTACCAGCACCTGCACCTTCATTTTCCTAGCAGCCTGCTCTAGCAACAAGTGCCTTTTGCTCTGGCACTAGCAGCACTTGGTTGGCAAAGCAGACTCTTCTGAGAACCAGCTTGTTGAAAGGTCCACTTCTACTAGATTTTGACTTTATTTCTTACTTCTACCCTTCACCTTAAACAATAGCATAATTTATCCATTTCTGGTTTGAAGTGTGCTCTTTTTATTTGCTTATTAGAAGACATTATTGCCTTGTGAAATATTACTATAAATTATAGTTCCTATAGTGAACCTGTGTTAAGTTATTGGCAAAGACATTCTCAATCTCTGAGCATAATTAGCCTTGAACAAAACAATAGGGTATATATATGTGAAGGAATCCAAACACAAAGGCCAAAGCAGAGTTAATATGTAGGGGCCATTATTCGTGAGCAATAAACTTAGACATTTGAATCTTAGACTTATTTATATCCCCCCATATTAATTACATAGGGACAAGCATGAGTGAGTGTGTGTGTGTGTGTATGTGTGTGTATGTGTACCATATACCACATTGGTCTTTTTTCTACTAGGGATGTTATTCTATCAAGCAATTTAATAGAGAGCTTAAGTATAAAAGTTGTGAGCTAGAGTATCTATATGTTAATGAGTAAAAGAGTAAACTCCAATATGTTTCGGTAGTAAGATGATATAAAGATAAAGGGACTAGGGATGCCTGGGTGGCTCAGTGGTTGAGCATCTACCTTTGGCTCAGAGTGTGATCCCAGAGTCCTGGGATCGAGTTCCATGTCAGGCGCCTGATAGGGAGCCTGCTTCTCCGTCTGCCTATGTCTCTGCCTCTCTCTGTGTGTCACTCATGAATAAATAAATAAAATCCTTATAAAAAATAAAGAGAATAAATAACAGAATCTGGAATAAGGGCAAAGGGGCACTTGTAATACTAGAATTTAAAGTAATGCCAGGAAATATAAATTCCAACAACCAAGAGGGGAAAAAAATAGAGAAATGAGCAGTTTTGCTAAAGAGATGAGGAAAATAGCTAATTTTTTAAAGCCCGTGATTCATAGGACACAGGAAGAAAATAAAAACTGGAGACAGTGTAACAGCCTAAGAAAGCAGTGCTGGCAAAGAAAATGAAGTTTGCAGAATTGGAAAGAAATGAAAAAATAACTACTGACTGAAACTCACCGGGGAATACTTTTTTAAAAATGTGAACATACATAAACCAGCAGGACCAAATAAAATGGATCCCTGGGTGTTGAGGGAATTGACTAATGAACTTCCCAGCACAGTCACAATTGCAGCTGGAAAGTCATGGAGCACTACAGAGAACTAGAAAATTGGAAAACAACAAATGTGGTATCATTTCCTGAAAAGGGGGAAAGCATTGTTCTATCGTGTACCTTCCAGTAAGCTGAATGCCAACACTTTAAAAAACAAAATAGACTATTAGCACTGCCCTACTTGAGTTCCTCCAGGGCAAACACTCTAGTGTGCATGGTGTATGGCTCAATTTGTAGGACAAGGGGAAACTCCATAAATAATGTTTGCCCAAGAGGATAACTGAGTCACAGTCAACATGACCTACTTGGCAAATTGAGTTTTTTTTTTTCCTACAAAACTATATACAGAATAATAGAAATTAAAAGCCCCATAGTTAAACATTCTTGATACAGCATAGAATTATTCACCAAGAGTAAGATTAGTCTGTAATGCAGTAAGATAGAGACCATGAGTTCTAATTATATTTTATCATAGAGCTCTCAAGGGCTTAGATGTTTGGCTGGATTTCAGTCCCAGCTCCCACAGTTTATTTTTTTCCTACAGAAATTTATCAAATCTCTGAGTCATAGATTATTCATCAGTAAAATGTGTAATAATAAGGATTACTTATTTATTCATATGTGATTTTTTTCATAAAAGTAAAGAGCAGCCACTGTGAAAATTAACTAACTAACTAAATAAATAAATAAACATGAGAACACAAGCTGATTAGGTAGAACAGTGCCTGGAAAAATAGCAGGGGTTCAATAAAATTTAGTTCTATTCCTGCTTTCCATCTCTCACACAGCAACATTCTTCAGGTCTTTAGCACAATCATTTGGTTTTAAACATAATAAGGGGAGGGATCCCTGGGTGGCACAGCGGTTTAGCGCCTGCCTTTGGCCCAGGGTGCGATCCTGGAGACCCGGGATCGAGTCCCACATTGGGCTCCAGGTGCATGGAGCCTGCTTCTCCCTCTGCCTGTGTCTCTGCCTCTCTGTGTGTGTGTGTGTGTGTGTGACTATCATAAATAAATAAATAAATAAATAAATAAATAAATAAATAAATAAAATTAAACATAATAAGGGGAGAAAAAGGGGACCTCTATAGGAAAATGAAATTTCAGTCTATTGCACAAACTTCTCTTAAGTCATCTGTTCGTCACAGAGGAACTAAATCTTTAATTGTGGTTTTGGCTTCTTGTATACATTTGAACTTGAGAGGTATCAAGAGGGGAATGTGACATATTCTAATGAAAGTTGAAAAATACGTTGGGCAGTTGATTACTGCATGTATGATAAAAATACATGGCTTTTTTCATTCTCTATAATAAGTCAGCTATGTAAATTTGCTTTCTTTAAATTAAAGTCATTGCAGTTAATTCACAGTGAGGATAAACTGTATAGAGTTCAAAGACACTTGACTATTGAATGTGCTCCCACAAATCTATGTAGGAGCAAACTGTAAACTAACCTGCAACTTCTTTTCCAATGTTACTTCTACCATTTAGTATATCAGACAATGGAGACACCTTTTTAATTATTTCAAAGATATATTCTTTTTTTATTGTTATATTTTAAAATAAAAAGTTTTGAGGGGTGGCTGAGTGGCTCAGTTGGTTAAGTGTCACACTTGATCTTGGCTCAGGTCATGATGCCAGGGTGTTGGGATTGACCCCATCCTGGGATTGAGCCCCTCCAACTCCTTGTTCAGCATGGAGTCTCCTTGTCCCTTTCCCTCTGTTCCTCCCCCTATTCATTTTCTCTATATCATTCTCTCCTCCTCTCTATCTCTAAAATTAATGAATTAATTAAATCTTTAAAACAAAAGGTTTCTGTCCTTCTATAGAAATGTTTGCCATTATTTTTGGACTTAATAAAAAGAACTTCTTAAACTAGTTTAAAAACCCTCCCAATTAACCAGTGAGAACTTCAACTGTCCCACAGAGATTCTCACTCTGTGAAGGTCAACAAGTTGATGGCAGCAACAATCCTATACCTGAGGCCAAAAGTCCTCCAATTTCTAGACACTCCTGTTTCTACTAGCCAACCAATTTTTGATATCCATGTTTCCAAAAGCCCGTGTATAAGATCAGCAATGTGCTTTGGTCAGAGATACTGTGTCTTAGAAGCACAATTTTCCATTGCTGAACAAGAAATAAGAATTTTATTTCAAATATTGCATGGCAATTTCTTCCTTCCATATACTTAATACAATCAGAAAAGTTGAAATTACTTTTTGAGCCATTTGTAAACAATTTCAGTATCTTTGAATCACATTTTGGTACATTCTATTTACAATGATTTCAGAGACTAAATCAAAGAAGACTGACTCTCCTGAGGTATATAGGCAATTTTATAATTTAATCTCTTGCTCTTAAACCACAAATAAATGGTATTTTTATGCACTATCTGTGAATCAGCATTTACTTAAATTCAAAGAAAGATCTATAATCCAAGAATTACACTTTTTACTGTGTTAAAATTTTATCTGAAATGAAATCCTCAAGAAAAGGGACAGGAAATAGATTTGTTCAGAAGGGAGTTCTATGTGGTGCTGGTGCATTTGGATTTCACTGCCTAACTTTACCTGGTCTAAAGGTGAAAACTAGCATCTAATCCCATCTTTCTAAGCTTTTTTGCTCAGTATTATCCCAATTTCTCCCAGGATAATCAGGAAATCATTCAAACTCCCAGGAATAGACACTTCACAAAATTCACTGTTTACTCATTTTATTTATATAGAAGCTTTTATACTGGCAGTAACTCCACAGGATAGAAAAGCAAACACAGGCCACCAAAAAAAAAAAAAAAAAAAAAAATCTCTTTAGAGTATAATTATGATCAAAGTCTATTAAATTGTCTTAGCAGCACTCTAACTCCTGCAGAACAACTTTCCAATCATTAAAATCTTCTGAATTCCTAGCTATTCAACTTCTGTCCATCACATTCTCAAATTCTACAAACTGTCTTCAATGGATGTGGTGGGGAAAATTGACATATCTTGATCTTTATGAAAATACAGATTCTAGAATTCAAGAGAGAGAATTTCAAGCTAGTACCACTCATTCCAGATAAGTCAAACAGAACCAAGATTCAGTGTTTGTTTGTTTGCTTGTTTCCCTCTCCAGCTCTCTCTTTGCTCTATTAAATATGTATTAATTTTTTCATCATGTCACGTCATATAGGCTTTGCTGGCTTTTCCATTCCTTTTTTTCCTTCTCTGTGTCTAATTTGGGATATTTCCTACTGACTAAGTTTCCTAATTATATGCTTTTGAATCATAGTTACTAACTCCATCTGTTGTATTCTTAATTTTGTGTTTTCATATTTTAATAAGAATTAATTTTTATTTTCACTTATAGAATATACATTTGATTTCTTCTAAATTGCAGAACTCTCTAAACATTATCAATGTTTTCCTTTATTTTTTGAATATAGTAATCTTTAAGTTCCAGTCTGCAAATGCCAAATCATCTGTGTCACCATTGGTTAGTTTATGCTGCTGTTTTTCTCTTAGCTTTGGGGCATTTGGTCCTGTTTCTCAAAATGCCACATACGTCAGTTATCAGTATACTACCTATCATCTCCATATGTACCCTTCATTGCTTTGCTTGTGATACTGAAAAATTTCTCCTTTGCCAGGTGGTATAATTTTAAACTTTGTTCGTAGGGGGCATTAGAGGAATACTGAAAAGGGAAGGGGAACATCTTGGTTTCTCTGGGCACTCTTTTGATAGACTCCTGCATCAAGTACGAGTCATCAGTACATTTCACCTCCCCATGGGCAGCATCCCCCATAAATCCCAGAAAGAATCCTCTCATGGTACTGCTACTGATTCAGTGAGTTTCATGCATGCCATTTCCCTGTAGACAACTCCCTTCAACACCCCAATAGTGGCCAGTGGATTCTAGGTACAGCATCTCCCTACTGATGACATATTCTGGCACCCAGAGGGTAGATTCCTCACCACTTCTATAACACAGAAGCTTTATGTGATTGGTTTTCTCAAATCCTGAAGTTGGGATTCCTAGAGATTTCCATTAGCACTACAACTCAAAGAAGGTCTTTACTGTCTTATGGCTTCCTAGAGATTTCCATTAGTGCTACAACTCAGAGAAGGTCTTTACTGTCTCATGCATAATAGCTATACCATCTCTCAGGAGGTCTGGAAGGGGAGAACTCTTATAGAGGTCTTCCTTAAAGTTTGCTTCACTTTAACCCTAAGAGTGATGACTTCTTTTTATATCTGATTCCCTTTTTCTTTTCTTTTAGAATTCTCTTTAAATGTTGGCAGCTAGCACACCATTACTGTGATTCCCTATTAATAATTCTTCATAAAAACATTTCTGCATTCAAACAGCTCTCTGGTTTGTGGCTGCTGATTAGCTCCTGACCAATACAGACTTGGTATTGGGAAGATGACATTTGATCATGACTTTGGCTTCAGCATAGTTCTGAAATCCTTTTCAATTGGAAATGTGTTGCTGGTAGCAAATGACATAAAGTGACATTACAAATAATCAAACTATAAACTATGGTTGTAATGAAATGCCCACTGAAGCAAGTTTCTTGGGAGCCCAGTTGGATGCCACATTTGACCTTGTGGCAGTAGTGATGACTACCAGGACTATGGTGTGCAAGGCATCAACTGAGTACATGGTGAATAGGATCACTTACAGAAAGAAAATGACAAGATCTTTTAGTCTCAATTTCAGAAACTAATAACAAGAGAACTTCCATGACAGCCCTAAATTAATCTCTTATTTCTTCCACCCATGAGGCTAATATTGCTGAAAAGTCAAATATAAAATCCAATTGTACTGGTTGTTGAATTATGTTGTCAGTTGAATTCAGTCTTCAGAGTGTCTGTGTGAAGGATAGCACATTCATTCTGAAAGAGAGGGATCTTGAAACCTTGAAACAATCTTGAACCATCAAATCACTTTGATACTCTCTTACCACTGGAAGTGACTTGTTTTCTGAGTTAACTAGCTTTCCTTTGCTCAAAATTCTGTAGTATATCACCTATGGCATATGCTTATCTTACCCCTTGTTTAACTCATTTGGCCTTTGCAGGCATTGGATAGGTCTCAAAATAACTGTGGACTATTAATAACTTAAGAGATAGTGACTTCAATTGCTGCTATTCTTCCAAATGTAAAACTCTACTGGAATAAATAATGTCTTTTCACCCATCACATTTTTTTCAAGGATTACCAAAAACAGTTTGCTATCACTTGACCAGACCAATATGAAACCTTCAGTCCTGCCACAATACCACAAATTTCCCTGTTCTTTAAAAATAAAAATAAAAATAAAAATAAATAATTAATTTATTTATTTGAGAGAGAGAGAACATGAGAGAGTGAGTGAGTGAGCATGAGCAGGGGTAGAGACAGAAGTAGAGGGAGAAGCAGACTCTCCAATGAGCAGAGAGCCCAATGTGGGGTTCAATCCTAGGACCCCAAGATCATGACCTGAGCCGAAGGCAGACACTTAACTGATTGAGCCACCCAGGTGCCCCATAAATTTCCCTATCCAAAACCATAATATAATCTACCGAGGTCTTGATAATTTTTTCTTTCCATAAAACATCACACTGATCTTCTGCATTAATAATATTATACTGATTGGATCTGATGAACAAGAAATGGCATGTATCTTAAATGCTTTATTAAGACCTGTAAAGATTATGAGATGAATGAGTAATCCTGTAAACTTTCAGAGGACTCCCATCTGACTCAGGTTTCCCACAATCTCCCATCACTGTCTCCCATCTAAAACTTTGGTGTCTAGAGCATGTTGAGATATCTCTTACATAGTAAAAGACACACTGCTGCTTCTTATGCCTCCTCCCACAATAGTAGGCAAATTACAGACTTCTTTTTGGATTTTACAGACACTATATATGATACTTGAGTATGAGATTTAGATCTATGTAGGATGACACAAATGCCTTCCAGCTTCAAGTAAGGAACAGAGAAAGTGGAGGCTCTGGAGTAAGTTCAGGCTGTACTTCAAACCACTATACTACTTGGACCTTAGGATCCAACAGATCCAATGATAATGTCTTTGGTGAATAGGAATGTTACATTGTACTTGCACAATAAGAGAATCATAGCACAGTTCTCTGATTAAAAACAGAGGACAGCCCGGGTGGCTCAGCGGTTTAGTGCTGCTTCCAGGCCAGGGCATGATTGCGGAGACCCGGAATCGAGTCCCACGTCTGGCTCCCTGCATGGAGCCTGCTCTTCCCTCTATCTGCATCTCTGCCTCTGTGTGTGTGTGTGTGTGTGTGTGTGTGTATCTCATGAATAAATAAATAAAATCTTAAAAAAAAACAGATTGGGCAGGTCCAAATGGTAAAATTAATATGCATAAGAAGTTAGCTCAGACTCCTTTGATATTAATTCTTTTGACATTGATTTAGCTTCCTCAGCTATATCCATTGGCTCTTGGCATTAGAGGTAAGACCAGTTGACTGAGAGGAAATAGAAAAACTCAAGCCATGTTGGGAGATGGCTCAATATGACATATCAGTATTACCCAGAAGTGGTCAGATGAACAGATAAAACACCATAGTCCCATTGAGGGATAATCCTTAAGGAGTGTGGTAATAATCTTATTATTATTATTATTATTATTATTATTATTATTATTTTATGCAAAATAAATCCTCCCAATGGAAAAAACTTCAAATAGTGTATTTACATTTGGTTGTCTACTTTGAGTAAGAACCAGAAGCATGAATCCACACTAATTCATGAAGGAGTTGCTAACAGATTGTGTAGATGGTCAAAGACTTGAACAGAATAGAAAATTAGCAACAAAAAAACATTGAGAAGAAGAATGGATGACTCTTTCAGAATAGACACAGGCTATGAAGAAATTTGCATCTCATGTTACAGTCAACAGAAAGCATCCCCTCTAGGGCAGGCTCTTCATAATCAATTGGACAAAATGGCACACTCGATGTATATCAGTCATACTCTTTGCCAGTCTTCCTAGTTTTTGAACAGCAAACCTATGAACAAAGAGCCATATGGACAGGAATAGAGGCGATGCTTGGGCCCAACAACTATGTACTTTCTTTTGTCAAGATGGCCTGGGTAATGATACTGCTAAATATCTTATTTTCCAACAGTTGAACACTGAGCCCTAAATTTGTCATTATTGCCTGGATGTAAAAGCCAGTCACCTGTGGCAATTTATTTACATTAGATTTACTTCATCATGGATTGGGAAGTTTTTCTTTCTTACTGGGATTAGACACATATTCTGGATCTAGATTTTCCTTCCTTCTTGTAATGTACCAATCAAAAACTTAGTGAATGCTTTGTAAACCATCATGGAATTCCACGTAGCATTTCTTTTGATCAAGGAACTTATTTTACCAATTTAAGTGTAGCAATGTGCTAATGTCAGCGAAATTAAATGACCTTAAAATATACCACACTGCTTGAGAGCAGTTGGACTGATTGAAAGGTGGAGAAATGGTTTGCTGCTGTCCCCTTTGTAGCATTAATTGGTAGAAGCATCCTGAGAGGACGGGTTCTGTCTTATAGGATGCATTATTGCCTTTGAATCAGGTATCATTATATGATGATCTCTTATAACAGTCAAAGTATACAGGTTTGGTAATCATGAAATGGAAATGGCTCTTTTCACTATCATATGTAGTAATCTACCAGAATATTTGTTTCCTGTAACAGAAATCTTTAACTTCGCTGGTGTGGAGGTCTCAATTCTCAAGGAAGGAATACATTAACCATTGAACACAGCAATGGTTGTATATTGGTAAATCAGACTGATACCTAACCACTTTGGATCCTTGTACCACTGAAAGACCAGACAGGATAGAAGCTTCCTCTATCAGCTGAAGAGATCATTTTCAATTTCAAAGGAAAAATAGAATTACTGCTATATAATGGTGACAAGGAAAACAATGTCTGCAATCCAGAGGGTTTCCTAGAGTCCCTGTTAGTACTCATATCCATTAGTAAAGGTTAAGGGAAGATCATAGCAACTGAAAAAAAAGGTGCAGCAATTTAAGAATACAGAACCTTTTGGAATGAAGTTTTGAGTCATTCAAACAAGTAAGGAATCTAAACCAAGGTCCTGGCTAAGGCTGGGGGAAGGAATCTCTCAATATCAACCACAATTTTTGGACTAAGTAAAGAAATGAACACTGTAATAGCTTTGCAGTTTTTTTTTCTCTTTGTTTATAATATGCATGTGTTTACTCGTATATGCCTTCTTTTGTCTTATTTACATTATAATTCAATATAAAGTTTTTGACAAATAGCTTTACAAGTTCATGTTCACTCAGCAGAATATTTAGTGGTACTGCAACTGAAGTTGTAGATACAGTGACTGTTGGGATGGTTCATTTGGAAAAAAAATTGGAAACTTTTTCATTTGCAAAAAGGTAGCTGTTAATCTTGCTAGTAGAAAACCTAGCATGGTTTTATTGTTTCAAGAAATTCAGTTGTATCAGAAGGGCGTATATGAAGGTAAGCAACCAAAGGGATGGATTATACCATTTAACAAATATATTGCCTCTAAGTACCAAATTCCCTTTTAATTGCTGTGCTCATAATACTGGAACATTTCCCTCCTGTCAGCAAGAATAAAACTAACCTTTGTCAGCAAAGAATATTCAGTGGACCTGGAAGGAAAAGGTTCTCTTCTTCTTACTTCCTGTTTATGCTCTTTTTTTTAACTTATTGTCTATGGTAGTCAGCAATGTGCTCCGATGGGAGCTTCCCCCAACATGATAGATCAGAGCCTCTTAATGCACCACCACAGTGAGTGATGCGTTCTCTTTATACTACTTCCTTTTTGACAGCTGTCCCTTGCAATTTAGAGAGTGATTTCCATAGCACAACAGCTCCCCACATATGGCATCTCCATCATTTCCAAGGTAGAATCCCAGAAAGTTCCACAAGCACAGATCCTCCACAGAACTTCCCTGCCTTTCTATTGGCTATCACTTTGCTCTCTCCGTTGAAGTCTGGATGCCAGGCCTTGGAGGCAGGACCCCTCTCTCAGATTTCCTTTTTGTTCTTTTAGTCCTAAGGGGTAGTGGCTGTTCACAATATCGGCTCCTGTTGCATTCTTCAGAGTTCTTTTTATAACTTGATAGCTAATATATCACATAACCTCCTGTCATAGTTCTTAACTCTTTAATTATTAAAATGTATAAATTATTGTGTTGCTATGTCTCCTGACTGCATCCTCAGAAATTCACCTGGTACTTTCTTATTGATTGTCAGACCCATGTACCAAAAATTATCGAGATTTGGGAAGCTGTTATCTTTCTTCAGAGAGGTATTAATGTTCTCCTGGAAGGCATATAGTATAGGGAAGGGTTGTATAATAAACTTAAAAAATATATAACAAAATGTCGGTAGTGCTAAGAGATATGAGGGAAAATTAAGTAGGGCAGGGAGATATAAGAAACAGCGTGACTTGTTGGATGGGCTTGTCACGTAATGCCTCTCTAAGGAGTGTCAAAACAGCAGATACCTGAATGATGGACCAATAATGTTCCTGAAAAAAGAACAAATGGAAAAGCCCTGAAGAAGAAAATACACGGATAACATAAGATACAATAAACAAGGGAGATAGATATAAACAATAAGATCAGAAAAGCAGGTGGGCCCCAGATCATGCAGAGTATATTAGGCCATATTGAAACCCCTTTTAGGGGCAGCCCGGGTGGCTCAGCGGTTTAGCGCTGCCTTCAGCCCAGGGCCTGATCCTGGAGACCCTGATGGAGTCCCATGTGGGGCTCCCTGCATGGAGCCTGCTTCTCCCTCTGCCTGTGTCTCTGCGTCTCTCTCTCTCTCTCTCTCTGTCTCTCTCATGAATAAATAAATAAAATATTTAAAAAAAAAAGAAAAGAAACCTCTCTTAACTATCGTAGGGTTCCTGCCAATCTCTCTGTAACTACCCTTCTGTTTTGTTTTGCTTTTTGTAATGTAAAATTAATATGCAATCAGAAGGAGCATTTACAAGTAATTAGTGCTAGACCTTCAAGTACCAAAAACATACAGTAAAATTCTGCTATTACAGTGTCTTAGTTTGAGTGTCTGCCAAGTTAGAGCCTGAAACAAAGGCTTGGGAGCAGATAGTTTATTTAAGCAGCTGGTACCTAACAGCAAGAGTGAGAAAACTGAAGAATAAAACAAGTAAGAAATAAGAGAAAATAAAGTACTGTTACAGAGCTACTTACTTATATGGACACCTGGGATTCAGTTCCCCTGGGGAACCACTGCAGGATAAGGGTTTATATTAGGAGATTATATACTAGCTTTGCCCACGAGTGCCTCCCAAACTCCCACTCCCCTCCACCCACCCATATCCCCAGTGTGTTAAATCTCATGAACTTCTATATTGCCTTGTATGGATTTGAGCAAGAACTCATGGTTTTGGGAAAACTCTGAGGCAAAAAAAAAAAAAAAAAAAAAAAAGGAGGAGGGATTTGGTAGGCTTTTAAAGTGAAATGCTCTCACCCTGCATAGAAATGGCTCAACAGTGGCAAGTAACATGAATGTTGGGCAAACATACATGAGAAGTAGAGTTCATCACGAAGTCAGTGAAATCCACCAGTGAAACTTCTTTAAGTTGCTGACCGGAAATTCCCAGGCCAAAGCATTTGGCTAAGCTTTTTAAATGGCAGTCCTGCCTGCATTTGAGAGCTACCTAGTAGTCAGTTTGTTTGGAGTTAAATATGAATAGAATGATTGTGAGTTTTCTCTGAGACTGGAAGAAGAGTAGCATGATCCCTTTGAAATCTTGATTTCAAACCTTTGGCCTTATGTAGGGATATAAAGCCTAGAAAATACTGGAGATATGGAAATCTACTTCCTGTCTCTCTCTGTTGATTGTCTTAGTCTCACCTCCCCTCCTTCTCCACTAGTGCCCACCCATCCCCCAAAAGCATAGCAGAAGGTATTTAGAAGAGTAGGGAGTGAATTCCAGCTAAATCAATTATATCCAAATTGGTACTTACAAGACATACTATGTTGGTTTTCTACTATAGCTTACATTGAAATCTCTCTAAAATGTCCTTTGAAAATTAAGAGCAGTAAACATTTCTTTATATGTGCTTGGTAATCTGAGATCATCACAATTAAATTCACATGTTATTTTTTTATATCACTTGATGACTGTATTATATGATATTTGGACTCAGTTGTGTTTTTTTTTTTAATTTTTAAATGTTTATTTTCAAATTTATAATTTTTTGTCTTCTCTATCAATTTCTAGTTTTGCTTTTTGTTGCTCAAGCTATATTCTTTATTGTGAGACTCTTTTTAGGTGGTCCTTGCTAAGTTTTTTGAGGTGAGAAGCAGATGAACAATAAATAGAACCTGTTCTAAGGATATAAATGAAAGCATTTTTTTTTAAAGAGTTTACTTATTTATTCATGAGAGACAGAGAGAGAGAGAGAGAGAGGCAGAGACACAGGCAGAAGGAGAAGCAGGCTCCATGCAGGGAGTCTGATGTGGGACTCCATCCTGGGACTCCAGGATCACACCCTGGGCCGAAGGCGGTGCTAAACCCACTGAGCCACTCAGGGGTCCCTAAATGAAAGCATTTTAACAGATATTGTACTCACTAGCCAATATTTATTTTGGTAATTTATTATTATTGTTCCTGGTTCCATATCTTTTTGTTTTGTTAACTAGGATTCCTGAGAAAAATAAAACCTGGATAAATTTTTGTAGTTCAAACTTTTATGCCCTTAGTTTTTTTTTTTTTTTTTTAACACACCTTCATTTTTTTGGGTGTTTTCTCTTTCTAACATTGCCATCTTCCAAGAACATACATATATATATACACACATTCACACACAATTTACTCCTACAAATAATACTGTATGAAGATACTTATTCTTTTAGGTAAAACTAGTATTATCAAAATTATTTACAACAAATAATGTACCTTTATACTGTTTCATGACCAAGCATGTTAAATTATTGTTCCCAGGGAAATAATAATTTCCTATAATCCATCAGATAAATATAAGTTATCCACAATTTAGACCCAAGTAGGATAACAACAGCACCTCACATTTATAAAATGCTTCCACATATATTTCTGCCTTTCAAGTTTCACCACAAGCCTGAAAAGTGAGGATTAGAGAAGTTAAGTAACTTGCCCATGTTCACATACTTATTTAGTGACTTGTGTAGCCAAAATCAATTGAGTGCATTTCTAATCAAACTTAAACTTTTAAATTCTCTTAAAGAACTATGTCTTTACATAGCTTTATATATATATATATATATATATATATATATATATATATAGTTACAGCCTCTTCCATTTGACTTCCAAAATAAGTGTCATAGAAGTGTGAAACATTGCCTTCTTACAGTAATGTATCAAATGTTGTGAATGGTCTCATTTGCAGGGAAAATTTAATTTTTTTAAACACACCTCCATTGGTTCTTTCATTTAATTACATCTGATATAAATTATCTTATTTCTTATTCCAGTCAATTCTGCTTTCAACAAGTGCTAATGTAGTGCATAAATCAAATTTTGAAAATAATGACTGTGAGGTTAGGTCCTTTAACAAGGAAAAACTGTCTACTTCTTTAAGCTCCCGATGACCAACGAAATTTAAAAAATTAAAAAAAAAAACAAACAGACTTCTTTTTGCTAATGTAATACAAAACAAAATAAAAGCAAAGTAGTTGGACTAAATTTAATTCCTTTGAAATTCATTTGCATGTACTGAAGAGGCATACATGCAAAATCCAGCAACAACAGAATTAACAGGCTCCAAAAAACACATTCTCAGCATCTATTTAAGGGCATGATTTTATATGTATACTATATATACATATAAAATATATATGCAAATTTGAAAACACTTGAAAAAGGATATAATTTTAAAATATTGTTTTGAAGGTTACATGATCAAAAATTTTCAAGGTAGCTGCTCTTCAGTACCATATATTGATTTTTTCCTGTCCAGTAAAGCCAGATGGAATTAAAGATCTGAAACTATTTTCTATTATCCATTAGCAAAATCCCTTATTTGAAATAAGTGATAGGGACGCCTGGGTGGCTTAGCGGTTGAGCATCTTCCTTGGGCTCAGGGGTGATCTCGGGGGTCCCAGGATAGAGTCCCATATCGGGCTCCCCACATGGAGCCTGCTTCTTCCTCTGCCTATGTCTCTGCCTCTCTCTCTCTCTCTCTGTGTCTCTCATGAATAAATAAATAAATCTTTAAAAAAAGGAAAGAAGTGACCAAAATAAATAGCATATGCAAATCTTCCTTTCTTAAATTATTTAAAAATAATCTGCACTTGATTTTTGTTTCAGTAAAATAGAAGAGGTTGTTAATTTGGAAATATCCACACATGTATAATTCATACCTTTGCTAAATGAGTCAAAGTGATGGAAAAATTAACTTAGGCTTCAACAGAGAATTGACTACAAGGTACTAGGAATTCTGTGGATTCTTTTTTCAGGCTCGGGGCAAGAATTGCTGGAAAGTTCTTACATTTTGTGTTTGCTAAGAGAGTATTGGTTCAGAAACCACTTTTTACTTGTCAGCTGTCCCTAGTGTTCTAGAGTTGTTTCCATGTTTGTTTGATTTGTTATGAAATACTTGAAATACACAAAACATGAGAATAACATAATGAATTCCCATGTGCCTGTCACCCAGATTTAAGAAATGTTAACATTGTGCTGTTTTTGTATATTATTCTTATAGAAATAAAAGATTTACCAACACAATTTATACCTACTTGGTCTCCTTGCACAAACATTACCTTCCTTTTCTCCTCAGAGAGAATTGGCGCCTATTTATATATTAATATCTTTACTGCATATGTACAAACATATAAAATATAGAATACTTTAGGTTTTGCATAAAATGCATCATACTATGCTGTTTTTCCCTATTTTCTTTCTCTCAACAGTATACATTCAAACAGAACTATTTTAGAATTAACATAACTTTCATTTTATCTACTGAGTACTATTCTATTTTATGAATTAATAAATCACAATTTTATTTTTCCATTCTTTTTCTTTATAGATACTTAAGTTTTTCCCCATCTTTTTGTTTGTTTCTTGTTTAATTTTGGTATTACAAATTATGTTATAATGAATACTGCTACCAAATAAAAACAAATTCAGACTTGGAAAGGAGAGGTATTACTCCAAAGAAAGACAATTACCACAGGAAGAATACACTATCCTCAGAAATTTGCAAGCATCATACAGTCAAACAAACCAAAAACTTTCTAATTTTATAGGGTAAACAAGAAAGAAGAGAGAAGGAAAAACTTGTAAGGGGAACTAGACATGTAAGGACAAATGACCAATAGGGTATGACAAGGAAAGGGGCTTGCTGTGGTCAGTTGAGTCTCAGGAGAAGCTGATAAGAGGCTGAGACTTTTTTTAGTGTTTGCCTGGGCCTGGGGCATACAGAGTTCAGGGACCTGTAGGAAGGAGAGAATCCTGATCAACATTGGGTCAAAACAAAGCAGAGGACAAGAAATGGGCAATTGTGAACATTTGTCAATTCTCCCAACTGCTTAAGAGACAAAATTTGAAAAAAAATAAAAAAATAAAAAAATAAAAAGAGACAAAATTTGTCCTTAGACACTGTTAGGAATGGAATAAGAGGCCTTGTGAGGTTGACGTTGGTCTATATAATTTTCAGGGGTCAACCACCCTTCACATTTTACTGTTCTGAAGGACTATGTTAATTAGTGAGTGTGGTATCAGATTGAGAGTGGTTGGAGAGATATATAATGAGAGATAGATCTAGGAACAAAATAAAAATAATAAGTATTTAAGTTTGAACAACTGAATAAAACCAAGACAAGACTTGGAGTTTCCAACTGAGAAGATCCCAAGATGTTAGGTCTAAAACATATTCATTCAGCTGGCAGAATGAGGTTAGCGTAGGCAATCTGACAAATTTCCCAATTGACAATATGAATATTTTTGGTGATAGCATAGGACATCAGAGAATATTCTAAAATATGCACAGCAGTGTCTCCCAAGCACTGTGTAAATACCCCCTCAGAAGGCCAGGCCACATGTGATGCTGGACAGTTAAGGGCCACTGGTTGGAGTCAAAGTAGTTAGTTAGCAGTGATGTTGGAACTTCTGATAATAGTGTCATGGATATTTCCTGGAGTACAGCAAAGAAGATGTAAGAGTTTTGGCAAACTTCCCAAGTGGTCCACAAAATAATAGTTCCAGACACAGGTTATCCATCATGATCTACAGCAACAGTCAAGTCTTCTAGAATTGCTATCAATCTCCTAACCTGTTCTTTTTTTTTTTTTTTCCTAACCTGTTCTTCTAAGGCTTCTTGAGAACCTTGTGAGAAGTTCACAGCCTCCTTATAGGACTGGTACAATGTGTCTAAGTTTGTAGTTAATGTGGTTGTGCAGAGCTTTGGGCTCATCTAGTACCTAGAAAGCTAACAGATACAGGTAGTCTCATTTTTCAAAAGTTCAAATTATGCCACTCATCTTCTATGAAAGACTTACATTAGTACCTGTTTTCAATAATCAAAAGAAATCCAGAAGACTTTCACTTTTCCAAAAAAAGACAAAAGCCAAAATAGTATTTAGTGTGTTTGTTTTTGCAGTGAGCTGTTACAGAGTCAATGTGTACCAGAGCAGCTACAGTGGCACCACCAAGCTCCTTCTTCAGGAACTACACTCATCATCTCATCATAGCTTTGAACTGTGTCTGCGAGCATCAATGCTTGATCTCAATTTATTTTGTGCATCTGTTAGCAAGATGTGTCCTAAAGTGTCAGAAAAACCCAGGAGAGGTTATTTTTGGGGTCTGCGAATGTTAAAAATTTTTCCATATAAATTAATTGCAATTGCCTTTTTACTCTGCACCGATCAGCTTATGAAAGGTTTTAGGGGAATGCTATATTTTCAGATAGCAGAGGAAGCCTGTTGTGGAATAGTTAAGGTGAGAAATGAAGGCAGTATGACTAAAAATTTGATAAGTACTAATTAGATTAGCTAGATAACAGAATCTAGTTCAATTAGCAGGCAGATGCCAATTGGCACCACTGTACCTCATTAGGGGCTATCCAGGGTTCATGAAATAAATGTCTCATGGGTTTGTATCTTGGGATTCATGTGAAGTTTTTTAATAGACTTGTCTCATCAACTCATCAAACTGGGAAGAGGAAACTGATAAGGTTGTTGCTTACAGAATAGACAATCCCAAGCATACTAGGTAAAATTTTGTTTAGTATCATCTCTGTCTATTAGATTCATATGACAAGGCAAGAAACATGTATTTTTTGCTTTCCATAGTAATAGTGTAGGTATTTGTGTGAATGGCAAAGAGCTGTGATTGCACATGCTTAGGCTCATGGAGAGCCCTTAGTTATATTACAGTAGAAGCATAAATTGCCTTGTTGGAAGAATCTTGAAATTGTACGAGGTTCTGTTTGAATCTGGAGTAGAAAACAAAAGGGTCCTTAGTGATAACCAAAGAATTCCCCAAAATCTGAGACAGTTAGGACTTCATGGGAAACCAGAAGCTTCCAAAGGAAAGGAAATATATAAACAGCAATCAAAAGTAGAGTTGCAATATTAATTATAGTAGAAAAAATTTTAAAAGAAGAAAGGTTGTGAGATTGTGTTATAAACTAAGTAAAATAATGCCATAGATTCTGGGGCCCTTGCAGGAATGGAGGAATTTTTGAAGGAGGGATAGGTAGTATGAGAAGGAGGAGACTATATAATATAAAGCTCATTGTGAAAAGTTATGGTTGCAATTTGAGTAGGTACATGGATAACAACGGTGCAGGTACAGATAAAGAAGGATGAAGCCAAGGAAGACCATAAAAGTCATGAGAAGAGGAAGTAGTTAAGGAATGCTAGAAGGCCACATTCTGACATCTTGGATGGAAACAGACCACTTCATGATGTCATCAGCTTATCTTAGAGATATCTACTGTGTTGCTTCATCTGCTTCTAGGGACTCTTGGAGAGCCTCAGTTTAAGGTTTCCATTCAGACTAGACTTTCATTCAGAGTACCGTTTATACTTTTTCCATTGAAGAACGTGAATCCAGGTTTGGACCACTTAAATTTGGCAGCATTGCTGTGGTAAGGAAGATAACATAAGGGTCCTTCCAATGGGGTGAAATATTAATTTCCAGTTGATGTCAGCTCCAGAGAACTAAGTCCCTAATTTCTAGAATGTAGAGTGTTTTGGATAGAAGAACTTGAGGAATAGCAATTTCAGCCCTTTGATGAAAAATGTGGATATATTTAATAAGTACCTTGCAGTATTTTAGGTTGTGTGAATTGATAAGGATAGAATTTTTGAGAGCCCAGACAGAAAAATGAACAATTATAGATCATCAATTATTACTTCATATTGGGACAGTCCTGCTGATCCAGCAGGAGAGACCTAGAAGGCAATCAGTGCTGAGGGTGAAACCTTAAGCCATAGGAGATTGAGTTATTTTATCATTTTTTCAAGCTTTAATTTTAATAATCCATTAATTTTCTGTGTCATTACAGATGACTGGGAATGATAGAGACAATGTCATTTTGAGGATAAGGGAAGAACTTATTGAATTGCTTAGATGACTTTACCATTGAAATGGATCCCTTGGTCATTTGAACAAGCCAATGGAATTCTGATGCAGGGAATACTAGTTCCAACAACAGTTTAGTGATGGTAGTGGCAGTAATCTTTTTACAGGGAAAGCTTCAATCCAGTGAGAGAATATGCTTATGACAATAAGAATATATTCATATCCATGAGATTTAGGGAACTCAATAACTAATTTCCAGTGAAGAAAAAGTCTTGCTGAGGAGTTTTTTTCTTGCCCCAACTTTGTAGCTTTATCAGGATTATATTTTTGAGAGATGAGACAAGACTCTACCCAGCACTTGTTCCAGATAGGGAGTTGAAGTTTCCTTAGCAATGCTGGCAATGGAGTTGATTTAGTTTTTTCTTCCTTGGTGAGTATTTTATTAAGTTTGAAAAGTAAATTTCTGGTGAGGAGCTGAGGACAGACCAAGTGATTGAGTATTTCCAAAGTTCAACCAGTTACATAAGACATCCAATTTGTTTTCAACTAGCCTTTTAATATTCAAGGGTTTTTGAATTAGGAGATTTTAAGTATCATAATTAGAGGATCAAGTGTAATCACAGTAGATTTAGGATCTTATCTGATTGAGGTGAGAGTGTAGCAGCTTTATGACAATTTAGTATATAGATCAAGCATGAATTTCCTTTTGCTTTAGGAGTTTCGTGACCCATAAGAGCTTCTATCTTAAGTATGAGTATCTTCTTTGGCAGTGATAAAGCTTCTAGGAAGTCAGACAACTAACACCATTGTCCATAAGTGTCCTGGCTGTTGATTGAAATCTGCTGACTTTCCACAATATACCCAAATAATGTGCTACCCAAAAACATGTCTATTGTCTATACAGATCCAAATTTCTTATCTGAGCCAGAGAAGGATTTTGTGAGAACCACAAGGTCAGAGACCTGAGCTGATTTTGCACCAAGAAGAGACCTACATTCAATGGAATTTTGAAAATCTGTAATTGCATATTCTAGTTGAAAATTTCCTTCTGAGTTATAGATATGAGCCATCAACAAAGAAGATAAGGTCTGGATTTGCAAGGGATTTCTAAGAGGTCAGAATGATAGAGAATTGAGGCTTCAGTGTCCATAATATAATCATGTAGTTTTCCTTCAGCTGGGAGAGGGAGCAGAATAGTGGCACTGAGATTTTGACATCAGTTGATAGCGATGTGAGGAAGAGAGAGCATAAGAATTTCACAACAGGTGAAACTGAGAGATCAAAAACTCAAGGATAAGATCCTAACCGCATGAGGGACATAAATGTTCAGGGTATGACCTAGCACAAGGTCGGCTGTGATTTGAACTGATTTTGCACTTGCCACTACTGCCAGCAAGTAAGGATGAAAAGCTTGAGTGGCAGGATCTAGGCTAAGACTGCAATATCTGATTGAACTCTGATTTCCATATGTCTGAGATAGAAGTCATAAGACATGTCCTTCTCTTCCAGGAACAAACGGAAAAGCAGAGTAGTCAAGAAGACCTAAGTGAAATAAAAGAAAGGGATTCAAATGATGTGACTGAAGACAAGTCTCATATTGGACATTCAGACAGTTTCTTTAGTCATGTCATATAAAGGGGACAATATAGCAGAGAAGTCAGGGATCTATCTGAATTCTACAGTGGCCAGTCAGTTCCAGGAAACCTTGAATTTATCTCTTGGTTTCAAATAGGAGGTGTTAAACATTATCTTGATGTGATCTGAGGATCAGATGTTTCTCTCAAGGTGAAGATCATGATCTAAATAGTGGACTTGGGGGCAATAGTACTGAACTTTTTCTCTTGAAACCTTATGGCTCTTTAGAAATAAGTCTTTTAGTAAGTGTTAGATTTCATGAAAAGAGTTGCTGAATGTCTTTGAACAAAGGAAGTCATCTACATACCGAATGAAGTTTGAATCACAAGGGAAAACCTTTAGATTTGCACTTAATGTTCAGGAAAATTTTGTAAAGAATTCTGTAAGTTCCTGGGACCTGACTGTCCCAGTGTGTTGTTGATTTTCCCATGTAAACGTAAGTAGATATTGGGAGTTAGGATAAAAAGATAATGCTGAAGAAAGCAAGATATAAAGCAACAATAATAAGTGACATCAGAGGAGAGATTGGAAGAGAGAATAGTATTAGGGAGGGGCATAGCCGGGTATACATCCACCATTAAGGACTCTGCCTCACAAAGTCCCAAGTTTTTCTGTAGCCTCAAGGGAATCAGAAATGTGAGTGAACGTGTCTTGAATGTGGGGATTGTCAAGGGCTTGGGAACTTTGAAAGGAGCAAGAAGACTGGGGTCATTTATTAGAGCTAGCAGAGAACAAAGATGAGTGGGAGGGGAATCCTGAATTTCAAGGGTTTGTACCTCAAGTGAACATAAAATATTATCATTCTAATTAGGAAGTATATCTCTGCATATTAGATGAACTGAATTATAGAATTTAATAAAAAGCCATGTGGGGTATGATGAGGCCCTAGAGATATAGAAAGAGGTTTAAGGGCGGGGGGGCAACATGTAGTAAATTATCTACCTGCAACACAGAGATTGTTTGCATACTCTGAGGGATTATGGTGGAAAATTGTGAGGTGTCACATGTGGAGCAAGTGGCTCTGGTGTCTACTGGAAAGGTGGTGGGATGCCCATTGACAGGGATTATTATTTCCCCAGTTTTCTTAAGGGTATCCAGGGCAGATATGAGCCGGTCTCTGAGAGGAGAGTCATTGAGACTCTGAGGTTTGTGTCTTAGGACATTTTTAGCATAGTGTCCTTTTTCCTTGCAAGGGCCACAGGTGTCTCTACCAAAGATTTTGATAAATTTGAAGAGCATTAAGGTCTTAGAATAATTTTCCTCAAGTTGTTTAATTTGGAGAGTCATGAGTTTGTATCATGTATACTTAGTTTATCAACCCATATATCCTCACAGTGCTGTGTTAAAGCATGGATTTCAGAAACAGGGACATTTTTCCAATTAATCTAATATCCTTGAATAGTCTCCCTTAGTTCTACATGAAATCCATTACTAACAAAACTGATAAAGCAGATACCATGTGGCCATCTAGAGTTGGATCTAAATAATATTTCTAGATATTATCAAGGAGCCTAAAAGCTTTTTCCCTCATTTCCTTAGTTCTGTTATAGCCCTCTGGATTATTTTGATTTCTTTGTAGATCCTTGTTAAGTCTGACCAATTTAGATTTTTTCTGTTCTTTTTTTTTTTTCTTTTTAAAGATTGTATTGATTAATAAGAGACACAGAGAGAGAGGCAGAGACACAGGCAGAGGGAGAACCAAGCTCCATCAGGGGAGCCTGATGCAAGACTCAATTCTGGGACCCAATCCTGGGACCCTGGGATCATGCCCTGAGCCAGAAGCAAACGTTCAACTACTGAGCCACCCAGGTGTCCCAGACCAATTTAGATTTTTTTAACTGCAATAAGGTGTCTCCAATCTAAAAGGAATTGAGCCAATTGGTAGAGATGAGTCCCAGAGATTATGCCCTTAAAATTAATTTGAATTGTATAGAAACATCTCTATTTACATGGGTTAAGAAAAATTTTCAGTATAGCATTACAGATCAGCTTGAGACCACTGTTAAAAAAAAATCTGCTGGGGAGTGGAAAATTGGATCCCTGTAGTTTCTTGTTCTTGGAGTCTTAACATTGTAGGAGCATGGTCAGAACATTATGGGGAATTAAGAAGCTGATAACCTTAGGGTCAAGGAATAGAGGATAAACACAAAATGAATGAGAACGTGGTTGTGAGAGAGACTGATACAAATTTGGAGGAGCAGAAGGGAAAGGAGTAGAAAGTGTTGAGGGTACAAGTGTCTTAGAGAAGAGGTAAAAAGTAGTAACATTGGAGAAAAACAGGTGTTCTCCCAAGAGATTGAGTAGCATAGCTTCTGATAAAATAGATTGAGATTGTTGAAGGGTGTGATTGAGAGTTGATTGGGAGGACAGATTTTTTTTTTGGGGGGGGGGCTTTTTCAAACCAGAAAAAGAAAACAGATCATTGAGGGGAGAGTATTTTAGAAACCCAGAGATCAAAGGCTCCCTGAAGGTATACTAGATTAGAGAGGTCTCCAAAACTCCAATGTGTCCATTGCAATTCCAAGTCATCCTTAGGAAAACCCTGCCATTTTTGAATGTATTGGCAAAATTAGTAGGGGTGAAACATAGAGTCAGGTGGAGTTAATCTACTCTCTGAGAAATCTAACCTGGGAGATTGAGAATCATCCATGAGAGCAGCAGGATCAGGTAGAAAGAGGAGACAGATAATAACAAATCACTTCTATGCACACTCCTCACTTGAGAGCCAAAGTGGTCCCTTGTGCAATCTTTAAAGAGCTGAAAGACTAGCTTTGTATAGTTTCCTGAACATAGAATCAGGAAAAGCAGAGAAGCATCACAAAAAAGCTGAGAATTTCCCTCCATAAAATCAAGTTGTAGATCTTCACTCAAAAAAAAAAAAAAAAAAAAACCCCAAAAAACCCCATCTAGTAACAGTCTCACTAGAACAAAAAAGACCCAGCAAAAATCCTGGTCAAACATAAAAGAATCAGGAAGTCCTATTCAAATAGAAAAGAACTGGTAAGAGCTCAATTTAATAGTTTAAAGCAACTCCCTATTATGTTACTACAGGAAAAAAATGTCTTAAAGCATTGGATTAGGAGTTGTGGCCCACCATAGATCCTGATTTCCCTAGCCAGGAAGGACCCAGGGGTTTATGAAGCCAGCACGAATACCTAGGTAAAGACAGCAAGGTGTGATTGTCAGTCAGCACTCCATCCATGTCATGGCACCAGGAACTATCAAATTAAAAACAAATTAAAAAAACAAACAAACAAACAATGAAGTCCAGATTTAGAGACTCTATTCAGAAAAATAAAAATAAAAATAAAATACTACTGCAAGAGGGAGAATGCTCCAATTTCAGAAATGTGCAAGCATTTTCACAACTCAACAGAACAATTTTTTGTTCATAGGATCAAGGAGGGGCAAGCAGATATAAGCAGAATCTTATAAGGAGCTGCTGGACAAGCAAAGGGAAATGACTAGTGAGGGTCTGCCAAGGAAAGGGTCTTATGATCTGTTGATTCTCTGGAGAAGCTGATAAGAAGGGCAGATTGCAGTTTTTTAGTGCTTGCTCATGCTTGGGAGCATGCAGAGTTCCTTCTGTAGAAAGGAGAGAAGTTTAAACTAGAGTT
Source organism: Canis aureus (assembly GCF_053574225.1). Taxonomy (NCBI): domain Eukaryota; kingdom Metazoa; phylum Chordata; class Mammalia; order Carnivora; family Canidae; genus Canis; species Canis aureus. Next base: position 56,507,456 of record NC_135621.1, read on the forward strand.
TAGTCAAGAAAATTGGAGGGTAAAAAATGACCATTGCAAATACTTGGTCCTCCATAAATATTTCTCCTTCTGTTTGTGTGGGAGAAGTTCTCTAGAGCAAGGATCAGAAAGTATTTTTTTGTAAAAGAGAAGATAGTAAATAATTTAGCTTTGTGACTGTAGGGTCTCAACTCAGCTATTGTGGCTTGAAAGCAGCCATAAACATATTAAAAGGAATGGGCAGGATTAGGCTCTAGCATTACTTTACAAAACAGGTACCTGGCAAGATGTGGCCAATGGAGCATACTTTGCCCACCCATCACCTAATAAGATTTATTAGGAATTAAATACCCTGAAATGTGGGGGAAAAAACCCCACAAGTAATAGTAGCTTGAACCTCCCTCCTAATAACATCAGCCTGTTTCTGATTGGCCAGATCATTCATAAAGCCACATCTATCCATAAGGGAGCTTGAGAGATATTCATATTGAACATGACATATCACTCCCAGATAAATTGTGATTAAGAAAGAAAAACAATCAACTTCTTATTTGAGTTTGTTTTGCCTTCTGTAGTGCATCTTTGATGTTCAGTAAAAATAATAAATAAATAATAATAAGAAGAAGAACCTATTCAATGAAAGTTGACCTAACTTTATAATGACCAGTCATATTTAACTCAAGTTTAGGTTAAGAGTGGGAGTCCTGGGTGGCTCAGGGGTTGAGTGTCTGCCTTTGGCTCAGGATGTTATTCTGGGGTCTGGGATTGAATCCCATATTGGACTCCTTGCGGGGAGCCTGCATCTCCCTCTGCCCTTGTCTCTCTCTCTCTCTCTCTCTTTCTCTCTCTCTCTCTTTCTCTCTCACTCTCTCTCTCTCTCTATGTGTGTGTCTTTCATGAATAAATAGATAAAATCTTAAAAGAGTAGAGAACAATTAATCTTATCATATCCTATCTTAAAATAGAAACATAAAATATTCCTAGAAGTCTTTTTTTTTATTTTGCTTTATTTATTATAGCATTTAGCACAGTCTAAGAGAACTAGAGCTGATATAATGATTTTTAAAAAAGTCTTCCCCAAATTACAATGATCAAAGATAAGTAAGCCTAAAACACACAGGGAGTTTCAAATCCAGAGGATTTTGCATGATATGCTAGAACTAAGACAGTCAGCATTTATAAACTGCTTTTCAAATTAATTTGGACTTGGAGAACATTTAAAGTTTCCATGAAATCATAATTCAGGGCATAAAAAGGGCAACATATGTCTGTTTTCCTTACTAAGAATAAGACTGTTTGGAATTTCACTGGTTTCACCTCCTAAAGCCACCTCCTTTGCTGATTTACACATTTCTGCATGAAGACAATTCATTCTCTGGATGTTAAAGTCCCCAGTTCTTAGCTAGTTTAGCCATTTGTATGCTGGTCATTGTCAGGAAGAGAGAACTCCCCCTTGAGCACTCTTCTAGTCTTTCCAAGGCCAATCTTTACAAACTTTCCTCATCTGCTTTATCATCCTGCCCTGGAGAAGATGGATTTGATATATATACATTTATATTTTGAAGTTAAATATTGTGTTTGGTGTAAAACAGCACACTAAGATAAGGCTATACTGTTTAATCCTGTGTTTTCACATGTTTAAATCTTTTGAGTCCTTTCTCATGTTCATCTTTTATATTTCTGTGTTTCCTATCTTATGACTTTGCTATTTTTCTCTTTATTAAGCATATTTCATATTTAGAACTTACACATCAGTGATTGAGATTGTTTTGGACTAATTTTTAAAAATGATTCAGTAATTATCAGCAACATTTTTTCCCTTTTAGCAATTATGTCTTTCATTTTATAGGTTTGTAGGTAGACTCATTTCTTTTATCTATTGTTATTTAAAACCATTCCGTATCTAATTGTCACCAATAACCTATTTAAATCACTATTTTATTTTTTTATTTTTTATTTTTTTTAATTTTTATTTATTTATGATAGTCACAGAGAGAGAGAGAGGCAGAGACACAGGAAGAGGGAGAAGCAGGCTCCATGCACCGGGAGCCCGATGTGGGACTCGATCCCGGGTCTCCGGTATCACACCCTGGGCCAAAGGCAGGCGCCAAACCGCTGCGCCACCCAGGGATCCCATAAATCACTATTTTAATAAAAATGTACTATCCATCAGTGGGCAATAAGAAGATTTCCTTTTTACCTTGGTTCTCTGGCCATAATCTGAGCTGAAAATGAATAAATAAGGACAAAGCACTGAGCTGCAGCATTTAATGTGTTCATGCTATTGATTTGTGTTAGTTGCCCAGTGTTCTACAGCTTCTACAGAAGTATTTCTATGTAATGACTTCAGAAGGTCTTGGTGATTTTTCTACAATTTCCTATTTCTATTAACATCATATCAAGGACTGCAAAAATCCCCCAGAATACCGCAACTTTCAAACATCCAGCTAAAAGAAAAAAGAAAAAGAAAGTCCTATTACATTTTCATTTACAAACATGATTGGGTTTCTAAAGTTTTTTTTTTTTTTTTTTTTTAATTTATTCATGAGAGATGCAGAGAGAGAGAAAGTCAGAGACACAGGCAGAGAGAAAAGCAGGCTCCATGCAGGGAGCCCGACGTGGGACTCGATCCCAGGTCTCCAGGATCACATCTTGGGCTGAAGGTGATGCTAAACCATCGAGCCACCTGGGCTACCCATGATTGGGTTTCTATATTAGGTTATCAAACAGTAAGATACTAATTTATTTAAATTTTGAGCTTACATCATTCAAAGGTTCTCCAAAATATCTGCCTCTACCTCATCCATAATTCCATTTTCTTATACCTAAGGAATAATATATCTCAAGAGAAATAGAAATACAAGGAAGAACATGTAACAAGCAAGTAGTTGGTATTTCAAAGACTATTAATGTTCTGGTTTTATTATATTTTATGAAATGACTCCCAAGTTGGATTATTATAGTTACATGCTTATTAAATGATACACATTTCCTCATTTACCTTGGAATATATAGAATGCAGTTTAGAGTGTGATTGTTTTCAATCTTCAAAGTTTACCTGATTTCTTGGAGATTTAAAGTAAATTTCCATGGGCTTATGTGATATTCTACTTAATGTGATTTCATTCAAGTAATTGCCAAAGAACATAGAGGTTCATGATTGTCTCTTTCTCTCTCTCCTATATCCTATATTTTCTATCCTTTACAAATATACATTTTAATAAACTGGCCAACACCTTTTCATCATGATTATAGGCTACTGCTGTTCAATCTTTGCATATATTCACTGTGTAATATTTTGTTGTTGTATTGTTTTTGCCTCTTCTCCTATATCCTGGTATTTTCTTGACCTTCAAAGTACATTCCAAACCACTTCCTTGACCCCTACCTCCCTGTTAGGAAGTGATTTCACTCTAGCTAGCTTTTTGCATACTTTGATATTCAAAAGATGAACATCTATCAGCTCTTCTCTTTTTTAGTCCTCCTAATTCTCAATAAAATTTTTCACAATGGCAATTTAGTAATATGTATCTACCTTGAATAAAAAAGGTACAATCTAGTTGGGTTAGATGATGTGAATTAAACCATTTGTGTAAAGGTATACATGAAAATTCCATACTGTGGGCACTTGACAGGATGAACACTGGGTGTTATTCTGTATGTTGGCAAATTGAACACCAATAAAAAAATAAATTTATTCTTAAAAAAAAAACTCTAAAAAAATTCCATACTGTAGAATAGAGACCATGTAAGGGTAAAAATAAATTTAAAAAGAAAAAAAAAATCCCTGGCACAGAAAGGGATACTCTCCCCACCTTCTCTTTCTTAGAGCATTTATTTTAGAAGCTTTGTAATTATAAGGTCTTTCTCTCTTTGAAATGTAGATAAATCTTTTGAAAAGCAAGGTAACTAGCAAGAATACTAGCTTTAAAACCCAAGAATGTCTTTCTCAAGGATTTGAGAAGCATCTCTTTGAAATGTAGTAGTGAAGAAAGGTAGTGCACTTGTCCAGTTTCTCTAAGACCATAGGAGCCTAACATCAGTGGACAGTGTGTTCCAAATTGTGAAATGATCTCCCGCATAACAATAGTTTATTTTTCCTTTGAATGGAGCCAATTAACTAACATAGGTGGTCACCCCAAATACCATGCAATTTTAGGATTAACCATGGATAGATGGTGTTGTCGAGTCATTTTACTTGAAGACTAGTTATTGTTTATCTTGAGAAGGAAAGGTAATGGGTTATAGCTGCTTAGCTCTAAAAGGATAAAGCTTCTTCCTGCCTTTATATTCTCTCTAGCTGATTGCCTGTGATATATATCATGTTCTGGTTTAATGCATATTTATAATAGAACTCTTTTCTTTCTTATCTGCCTTCAGGAAGAGGTTTTCTGGGTGACAGAAGATTTTGTTTTTAGTTCTATTTTTTCAACTATCAGGAACTATTTAACATAGTACAAACTCTAAGTACAAAATTACCTTGAGGAAGAAGATCTCTCTGTCCTGTGTTTCTCCCATATATTCTGTTTCTGTCTTTGTTTCTGTGTTTCTCCCATATATGTGTGTGTGTGTGTGTGTTTATATGTTAAAAAGCATATATACGTAAAAACATATACACATGCATATATATATATATGAGAGAGAGATTATTTTTTGTTTTTGTATGTATATAAGAAAGATAATGTTTGTATTTACCTCATAGGACTAATTGTGAAAATTAAAGAGATAATATAGGTGAAGTGTTAAACACAGTGAATGCTTTTATTACAGTAAATACACAGCACCGTTGTGATTTATAATAAGGCAGGGACATCAGTATTAAGGTTTTTAGAGACAAGGGGAACTGGACTCCCCTCCCCTTACTTTCTACAAGGTCTAAGCAAATAGACAAACATCACTGACTGGTTCCTTAATTGCACAATAAAGATGAGAAGAATACCCAAGTATGAACATCACATGAAATACATAGTAATTGTTTTATTAATATTTGTTTCCTTTATTTAAAACATTATTGTTTGCAAGGAGAAAGGGAAAGAGGTAAGGAAGACCAGACAAGGGCAAGAGAGGGAACATGGAAGCAGAAAAATGAAAGAACCATGTTGATCAGGGAATCAGACAGATGAATATCAAACTATTTTGTTTGTTTAGGAGAAACATATTATCCAAAGTCCTATTTTTAAAATGGTGCCAGGTGATCGGAAACTAAAAGCACTCCTAACACTTTAGTATTAATACATAGTTGGTAATGGGAAGTATCTTTCCCTAGTTCTTATATTCTGTATTGTTCTTTTTTTTTAAATATTTCATTTATTTATTTGAGAGACAGAGAGAGAGTAAGTACACGATAGAGGAGGAGCAGAGGGAGAGAGACAAGCAGACTCTGTGCTGAGTAGGGAGCCTGACGCAGGGCTTGATCCCAGGACCCTGAGATCATGACCTGAGCCAAAATCAAGAGTCAGTCACTTAACCTGACTGAGCCAACGCAGGGACCCCTATATTCTGTACTATGAAGTGTGTTTAAAGGGTTTTATCCTTTCTTCTATTAGATTTTCCTTCTCCTTCTATTAATTTATAAGGTTTATAGATTAATTTTAATCCTTTGTATAGACATTAAAAATAGGATTGCAGATTCTACATACAACGTGTTTTTTTTGAAAGATACATTTTATTGTAAATATCTTTTCACTATGAAACTTGCCTTTTTAATGAAATCTTTAGGTGAACAAAATTCCTTTATTCTCCTAAACATCAGTTTATCATTTTTTTTCCACATGGATAGCACTTTTTGTATCTTGTTTAAGAAATCTTTGCCACTTCAAATTCACAAAGATCTTATTTTCTGCTAGCTTTTGAAAACTTTCTTATTTTTCATATTTCAGATTTCATATCTGAAATCCAAGTGGAATTTATTTTTGTGTATGATGTGAAGTAGGAGCTCAGATAGCAATTTTTCGTTTATGGATTTTTATTTGATCCAGGAACAATGTGTTGAAATGTGCCCCTTTAATTTCACTTTTTTAAAACAAACCAAATGACTATGCGACTGGGTCTGTTTCTGTAATCTACTCTGTTCCCAGTCAGTATGTCTAAACTTGTGCCAGTTGTAAACTCTTCTAATTCCAATGACTTTATAATAGGTCTTGATATCTGACAGTGTAACTTATTTAGCTTTGTTATTCTTTTTCAAAATTGCCTTAGCTTTGCTTGACTCTGCATTTCCACAAATTTGAGAACACATTTATCAGTTTCCATGCAATAAAAAATCTGCATAGATTTTTACTAAGATTGTACTTTTCCAAAGATCAATTGGTGATATTTGGTATCTTTACAATATTGAGTCTCCCAATACATAAGCATAGTATAAGGTGCTTTATTTAGGTGTTCTGTTTTGTTTTATTTTGTAGTTTCTTCAGTGGAGATCCCTCACAATGTCTCAATCAATCTATGTAAAGGAGTTTGAATTTTTCTGCTATTTTAGTGACACTATTCTAATATTACCATGCTACAAGAATAATTCTAAAAATCTACACACTGACTTTTAGCAAAACTAAACATAAATTATGCTGAGATGTTTTAAAAATTCCCTAACCCACAGCCAGTAAGTCTTGTTCTGCTTTTCATAACACTTGTTATTGTTCCCCTAGTATTTTCTTTCCATAGCCTCATATTCAATATATAACTAAACACATAAAAATCCACCTGGCATTTAATAAATAGTGAAAAACCTACTATAACACCAAAACCTCATGAAAAGAATCAGAAAAAAAAAAACCCTCAAATTGATGTATCATTAATAAATTTGACCTGCTTTTTTAGGTCAATGTAATATATTTATTATTTTAAAAAATTCAAGTATAATTAACATGCAGTGTTATATTAGTTTCAGGTGTACAATATAATGATTGAACAATTGTATACACTATTCAGTGCTCATCATGGTAAATGTATTCTTAATCTTCTTTACCTATTCCATCCATCCCCCAACTCATCTCCTCACTGGTAACTATCAGCTTATCACCTATAGTTAAGAATCTGTTTTGCTTGTTTGTCTTTCTTTTTGTTTTGTTTTACCTACTTTTAGGAAAAAAATTAAATGGAACCTCTGTTGAATACTTATGTTAACGATACTCCTGCTTTTCATTTCTAGGACTAGTTCATGAAAAATTACATTTTAACACCAATCTTTGTATGTGTGTGTGTCTGTCTCTAATGTATTTATATAGTACAGTGTATAAGGCACCGATCTTTAGTGCATATCTTATGATTGTACACATATATACACATATATATGTGTATATACTCATGAAATGACCCCAAATAAGATGCAGAATATTTCCAGCACTTCTTAAATTGTCACTGTGCTCTTTGCCAGTTCACACTCCCCTTACTGATAACTAGTAATCTGACTTCTATGAACATCAATTAGTTTTATCTCTTCTTGAACTTTATGTCTGTTTATCCTTTTACCTGTTGATGGGCATTTGGTTGTATCTATTTGAAGCTACTGTTAATAAATCTATGAACATTGTTCTGCTAGTCTTTTGCTAGACACACACATTTATTTCTCTTGGGTATACAGCTAGGAGTAGAATTACTGAAGCAATGGGTTGCATGTATTTATTTTCAGTGGGGCTACCAACTTTACATGCCTACTAGAAACTTAGAAGAAACCCATCTATGGCTTCCCCAACACTTGATATTGTCAATTGTTAAAATTTCAGTTCTTTTAGTAGATATATATTGCTATTTAATTGTATATTTAATTAGCATTTCCCAGGAAGAGTAATTAGTTTGCACTAATTTATTAGAAGTTTGGAGAATGAACTGTTTTTAAGAATTCCTGTCCAAGTCTTTTGATCATTCTTTTTTTAAACTGAATGCCCTAAACACCAGCCAGTATTTTCCTCCTATTGATTTTCTCTCATAGGACTTTTGCTGTCTTCTTTAATGCTATATTACTAGTGCCTACAACGCTGTTTAAGATTTAAAAGGCACTCATTGAGTAACTATTGAATAAAAAAATAAATACATTAATTAGTCCAAGATAAACCCTCATTTGTTTTATTTTCCTAAATCTTTAACATATTAATGTCCAATTGTTTCAGTACCATTTGTTGAAGTGACTCCTTTCTCCTTGTATCACCCTTACTCTTTTGTCAAAGATCAGCTGCCTATACTTGTGTGAGTCTATTTCTGAACTATCTTTTCTGTTCCATCAATCTATTATTTCACAAATGCCATTCTATCTTGATTACTGTAGCTTTATAGTAATCCTGAAGTCAGGTAGAGTCAGTCCTCCATCTTTGTTGTTGTTCTTTAATATTACTTTGGCTATTATGGGTATTGTGCCTTTCTACATAAACTTTAGAATCAATTTGTTGATATCCACCAAGTAAATTGCAAGGATTTTGACTCAGGTTTCATTGAATCCATAGGTCACATTGAGAAGAATTGACATCTGAAAAATACTCAGTTTTTTAATATATTTATATGGACTATTTGTCCATTTTTAGATCTATTATTTAATCAGGATTTTGTAGATTTTTTCAGATAGATCCTATATATATATATTGTATTATTTATACCTAAGTATTTCTTTTTTTGTTGTTGCTATTTTTTTTTAATTTCAAATATATTTCTGAAGGGCACATACTCTTGTTCCAAATCTTAGGGGTGAAACATCCAGTTTCTCACCATTATGTATGGTATTAGCTATCAGTGTTAGTAGATATTCTTTATCAAGTTGAGAAAGTTTTTGAAAGATACATTTAATTTCTAGTTTGCTGAGAGATTATCAGGAATAGGTGTTGGATTTTGTCAAACTCATTTTCTGCACATCCTGGTATAATAATTTCTTTTTAGCCTATTGATGTGAAGGTTATATTATGTGACTTTCAAATGTTGAAACAGCCTTGCATCACTGGACTAAGTGCCACTTGGTTATGTTATATAATGATTTTTATACATTTTTGGATTTGATTTGCTAATTTCTGTAAAGGGTTTTTACATCTATGTTCATGAGAACTAATGGTTTTATAATGTTCCCTTCTTTTGTTGTCTTGTCTTTATCTGATTTTGATATTAGAATAATGCTTCATACAATGAGACAGTAAGTGCTTCCTCTGCTTCTGTTTTCTGAAAGATATTATAGAAAATTATAACTAATTTTTATTCCTTCCTAAAATGTCTGGTGGTATTCACCATCAAAACCATTTGGACATATTGTTTTCTTGTTTAGAGGGTTATTAATTATTAATTTAATTCACTTAATAAACATACATTCATTCAAATTATTTACTTTGTCGTTTTGGTCATTTTGATACTTTGAATTGGTCAATTTTACCTAAGTCATTGATTTTTAGTTTTCTTAGCATTTTTCTTTTGAGAAGGACAGAAGTGATTTCCATCCTCTACACATCAGAGCTGAAGTCAGATATTCATCCCCTCTTTTTTTTTCAGGCTGTGTACTTAATATTGATTAATCAACATCATTGGAATGCCTGGGTGGCTCAATGGTTGAGTGTCTGCCTTGGGCTCAGAGCGTGATCCCTGGCTTCTGGGATGGAGTCCCTCATCAGGCTCCTGATTCTTCCTCTGCCTATGTCTCCACCTTTGTCTTTCTGTGTCTCTCATGAATAAATAAATCAAATCTAAAAAAAAAAAAATCATTAACTCTCTTCTGATATCCCAGTTTCACTGTAAGATCCATCCAGTGAATGTTTTATTTAAATAGTATATACTTAAATCTTAGAATTTCCATTTGATTCTTTTGTATATTTTCTGTTTCTTTGGTGAAGTTTTACTACTTTTCATTTATTATGACCTTACTTTTCCTTATCTAATCGAGTATCATTATACTACTGCATTAAAATCTGTGTCAGTTAATTCTAATATCTGCATCATCTTGGTGTTGGTCTTCATCGATTGCCTTTCTCTTATGAATAGTTATGTTCTGCTGAGAAATTTCAGATTGCATTCTGCACATACATTTAAGAAACTCTGAATTGTTTTATGTTCTTAAGAATATTTATATTTTCTTTGGCTATTTTTGCATGTTTTTCTGTTTTTTTTTTATTATTATTCAATATGGACATAACTTAGATAAACCCTGCGAATTTTCTAACCCTACGGTAGGGAGCAGATGAAAACATTTTAGTTTGTTTATTTTTCTAGTATATCTAGGCTGCTTGGACTCTTCCCCCTGCATTTACAGTTTATTAACTTAGTCATTAGTTTGGGCAGAATTTCCAGCAACAATTGAGACCTCTTTTTCTCCCTGTTTCCTTTCTTAAATGTCATTGTCTCACTTTCTAGTTACTGTGGTTTCCATAACCACAGAACTTCAGTTCTTCAAGCCAGAGCATTTTCTAATGAAATTCAACAGGCTGTCCTTAAGAACAAAACTTGTAAACACAAGAAATTCACTCAGTGCCATTTTCTTCTTCAAAATGTCAACTTCCTCCTCCCCACCAACATCTGCCTGCTACTGGATATTCCCTTGTGCTTTCTAGTAGCTTTTTTATTTTATTTTTTATTTTTTTGTCTATTGTTTTTAGTTGTCAGAGAAAGTTGGTTTGATAGAAGGTAATTGGCCATACAAGAAATAAAACTCCTAGAACACGATTGATTTTGGAATTTGATCTTGGCTAGAGTAACTGTTGAATTTATAGAGCTGTGTATATAGTGATTTGTATCTTTGCTAAGTAAAAACAATCTTGACTCTATCATTTAGGTTCTATACCTCTATTTCTTGGTTCTTCTGACTTAGTACTTAGTTCAGGATTTTCACTATATGATGAAAAGCAGTTTTAATAATGTACATTTTTTTCCTTAGAGGTAATGTGTCTTGTATTAATTATTTTTAAGTATCAGGTTTGTAGTTGATATGATACGTGTGTGTATGCACACACATTTGGTAGTTAAATTTAATAAATCAAGTTCCTTAGTTTTAAATAATTTTTCATATGAGTTGATATTTGAGATATATTATCTTTTTTCTGTTTCAGTTGGGAAATTTATTATATGATTTTCCTCCTTCACATAACTTTCATGGCAAATTATATTACAGGATTTTTTTAAAGATTTTATTTATTTACTCATGAGGGACACAGAGAGGCAGAGACATAGGCAGAGGGAGAAGCCTATGGGAGGCTCCCAAAGGGAGCCTGATGCGGGACTCTATCCCAGGACCCTGGGGTCACACCCTGAGCCAAAGGCAGATGCTCAACCACTGAGCTACTCAGAATCTCCGTTACCAGATTTTTAAGACATCAAAACATGCTTGCATTCTAGGGATAAATATAAAGGAATGTGATAAAGTTTAATACATTTTTGGAGGCAGATAGTGTGGAAGTAAACATTTTTTGTAAAGAAAAATATTCAGTGAGAAATATTTGCCTCCATTTATATAGATAAGATTAAAAAGAAATTTAAAACTGAAGAAAGATCTTAGAGTAGCTGATTAATCATCTGAAGGGAAATCCCTTGCTTTATACTAAAGTAAAAACAAACACTACTTATTAGGTCTGTAAATTCCTTATATTCAATTTGTCAAAATACTTTCAATGTGTAGGTGACAAAAAGCACCTAGAATGTAATCTTTATGTTTAAAAAGATGACATGGATTCTTGGCACATGCTTTGTTTGTGCACAAAAGATATCTTTAGCATGTAAAATATATTTTCTTCTGGTGGTAATTATTTGTTTTAGAATAAAGAAGTGACTCTGGCATTTTTCTCATTTAAGCACACATTAAACATTCTTAACGCCACTGAAAGCTAATATTTTACTTGGAAATCTCACATCTATTTTCATAAATGAAATGAGCCTATGCTTTTCTATTCCCATGCTCTCCTCTTCTAGTTAGAAATCAGAATTTTAAATGTGCTTTATAAATTAGGTAAGTGTATTTTGACCTTTTTCTATTGTAATGGTTAATTTTATATGTCAACTTGGAGGGTATTTTTAGATGGGATTAACATATAAATCAGTGGATTTGGGGTAAAGCAGAATGATACCCTCAAGAGGTATCACCTGAGGTCGACCCAATCATTTGAAGATTTGCACATCTGAATAGACAAAAACCAAAACAAAACAAAACCACCTCTTTCCAGCCCCAAAGAGCAAAATGGAATTCTTCAGAAGATTGCTTTTGAACCTCATCAGCATCCTTAGTTCTCTGGGTCTCCAGTTTGTCAGCCCTCACTGCAGATTTTGGACTTGCCCAGTCAGCATCCTCCATGTGAGTTAATTCTTTACAATGTATATGAGTAATTGGTTCTGTTTTTCCTGTGAACTCTAAATAACTACATTTATTTTTCCTGAAACAATGTGTAAAAGAAAGGGACTATCTATTTTTAGAGACTTTGGAAAAATTCATCTGTAAAACCATCTGAGTCTATTGATTATTATACTGATAACTTATATAAGCAAAAGTTAGTATTCCATTATCATTCCTTTGCTCTTGGCTATTTAAATTTTTACATAATCTCCATTTGGCTATTTCCTACAACTACTTGTTTCTGCTTAATTTTTCCATCACTTTTACTTATCTGGGGTTATTTATGACACTTTATTTTGATTTGGCACAGGAGATCTGCTCAATTAAATTTTTCTTTTTGTCCTGTTCTTTTTTCTTTCTTTATTCATTCATCTGGTTGTTTGTTTCCTAGTTTGTGTATTTCTAATTTTATCACATGAGTTTATACTTTTTTGGGACTAGAAGCTACATTGGCTGGTAATGCAGCAAATGTAGGGCCCAGCAAAAATGATACTATCCAGACTCTGAATTATATCTTTCAAGGTGCATTTAAGAAGTAAGTGTGGAGAATGTGCATCAAAGTGGAGTTGCTATTTTCTTGCAATATGAGTTCACCAACTCAGCCCATTTTACTGCCTTTGACACATAAGCAACCAAGAGAATTTCTGCACTTCTGTTCCCAGCAGGCAATACTCATACCCAAAGTTTTCTTCTCTGAATCCCAGAAACCTAAATGACTGAGGGCAGGGAGGATGACAGACAGAAAGGAGTGAAACAGCAGAAGCTAATTCCTTTACCCTGTCTCTTCTTATTTGTCCTCCAGCACAGCCAGCTCTGTTATCCCCCAATTCTTATCTCTCCTTTTTCACTGATTGTTCTCTCTCTCTCTCTTTTTTTTTTTTTATCTTGTCAGTGATGGAACAGGTGAGCAGTGATACTCTCAGGCAATTTGAGGAAGAGAAAAAAAGGAACAACAATAATCTTCTCTCAGTCCCCCAGTGGTTCCTCTGGCTTTCTAAGCCAGGACCAAAGACCTTTGCCTCTCTGGGAGTTCTTCAAGGTTTTACTGTTCTGAATTTACTCCACTTCCCTCTTGCTTTCATGGCATCTCCAAGGTTAAGCTCTGGGAAAGGAGCCAGATCCCTGAGCTTGTTTGCCATCTTGTCAGGAGCTAGAAGTCAAGGATACTTATTCCCTGAATCCTTTTTTTTTTTTTTCCCTCAAATATCCTACTCTTCCACTGAGGCAGTTTGAAACTTAAATCTGTAAAATAGAACAGCTAGGATTAAAAACAAATGGAACTTTTTGAACAGGAACAGAAAATATCTTCCCACCTTGAGATGAGCTGATAAATATGCCTAAGCCCAGAATTTGACTGTATATTTTCTACATTTTAAGAAAATGGCAAAACTGGCTCTATTTCTATTTCCACATAAATCTATTCACAGGGGCATTTTTTTCCAAGACATTCTCTGAATTTCCCTAGCACTTAATCCCCTATGGTAATCACTGGAAAGTTCTTTCCTTCATGAGGATTCTAAATGCTCTGAGTGATATGATACTAGGTTCCTTTTGGGACAGTTACTGAGGTATGATGTGACTGTTACTTATTCCATAATGAAAAATATTTATTTTAAGGTTTTCTCTGAATCTCTTATTTTCCCCCATTATTAGGATGGATATAGCATTTTTGTAATGGATCTAGAAATAGATTCAATCTGCTGACGTCTTAAGCACTAGATGGTTTGCACAGTAACCAGCTCTCCCAATTTACCCAGGACAGGAGGATGTTTCCAGGATGCACTACTTTCAGTTTTAAAATCAGGTAAGTCCCAGGTAAATCAGGAAGAATTTATCAGCACAAATGTCTTTAAGACTTAGTTTTCATATTAAGAAAAAATTCTAAAAACATTCACCAACCAATACTGAGATTTAGTAAAATTAACATAGATGTTGGACAGAGAACTAAACTTCATGTCCTAACATTCTGTCTAATGGAATGTGGACAGAGTGATAAACATCATTTACAGACCCGGGCCACCATATTCCCCCATGAGCCTTCCCTCACATTCTTTCTTCACTGGTTTCCTGACTAGAGGCTAAATACCCAGTGGCCATAAGGGAACAACAGAGTCAGAGTCACTGAGCAGAAACAGCCTGAGTCACTAAGCCCTCTCCTAGATGGCAAGCTAGTTACAAGACTGGACTGTAACATGAGTGAGAGGTGGTCCTGTTATATAAGCCAAAATTTGAGATTCTTGTTACAATTAGTTTAGCTTGATAGCATAGGTCCCTAGAGCAACATTATGTATTGGTTTATTTATTTTTTCTTTCTCTCCCTCTTTACCAATACACGAGTTACATAAGATGGTTAACAAAAGTAAGAGCATTTTCTCATATTTTTGGCCATGAAGAAATATGTTGCAGTTCTTAAAGAGCTGCAATGGCTTTTGAATGAAATGTCTAATTAGGAGTGTTGAAAAATTTAAATCAAATTAAAATTAGAAAGCTGGAAATCGTGGCCTTGAGGAAGTGTATTTAATTTTCTTGCCAACTGTCATATATGCTTTTTTATTGCTTAGAGTTTTGCAGTTGCCCCAAACATTCATAGTATTTATATTTTGTTTAGATGAGTTTAAAAACCCATTTGCCTATAAAACTTTCAGAGGACAGCCTTTATCCTGCCACCATTTTCTTGTTTGATTGTGTTTCTACTGAACTCCACCTATTATATATATATATATATATATATATATATATATACATACATACACATATATACATATATATACATATATAAATACAAAACATTTATATTTATATATATGTATATATATAACATTTATGTAAGTGATTCAATAGCTGACATATTTTCATCTCTCATAACTTGTGATTGCATTCCCTCTCACTAAACAACATAATATGTACTCAAAGACTAGAAGAAAAGAAACTACAATACATAAGTGGCTTCAAAACAATAGATATCACTTAATAGCAGAGAGTCATCTAGGAAAAGGCAAATTATAAGTTACTTACATATCATACCACAGCTCATATGTTCTGAAGAAAAGAATATGGTAATTGCATCAATGTTAAATGAGAAGGATAACTAGATTCAACTGTTTTAGGTTTTAAAGGTATCTTGGTATATTTCTTGAATAGTTCTGGATATTTCTAAAACTACATTTCATTTTGCTTAGAAAATGCAAAATATGTTATAAACAAGACACTGAAGTTCAAAAGTATAGACCATAAAACCATAACAACATGTTAGTAGCATATATTATTTAATTTTGGTCTTGACACATGTCTGACCTTTAGGAATAATTTTATATACATTCATTAGAGCCAGAGAATGTCTATAGTAGTCATCCTAGATATTCATCTGTGGTCAATTAGGAAGAGAAAATGAAAATATGCCATCACACCATCAAGTAGCTTGAAAGATGAACATAAATATGAAAAGGAAGCCAAAAATATTTAAAAAAATAACTTTTCAATACAATGTAGCTATGTTAGTCACCAAATTTCTAGGGCTGAAAGTGACTATGTAAAATCCTTATTTCAAGCTAAAATTAATTATTTAATTAATGAACAAATAAGCCCTGCTGCATTGCGTTATGGGAAACGTGCATAGAATGTCATAACCAGAAGAGACTTTAAGGATTACCTTCTCTAGCTAAGTCATTCAACAGATCAAAAAAATAGGACCTGAAAGGGTAAGCAATTTACATCACATTCCATATCCACTAATTTAGCCAAAGTTAGATCAAAATCCAATTCTCCTCACTCTCACACTCTCCCTTTTATCTCTGTTCAATGGTCTTTTGATTACATAATAATCCTCCAGGTTTTTGACATTAATTTTAACAATAACATAATTTCAGTTCCTAAAAAAAAAAAATTTGAATCATCTTGCACGAGCATGCAAGAGGTTGAGTCTGCTCCCATAAAACTGATGAGATCCTTGCCAAATGGTAAAAATATATAAATTCCAGAGAGTTTTGCACCCTCAAAAGCATTTACTACATTGTAAATCCCATGGATCCAAAGGTATTCATAAAACACACACATATGTACACACACACTAACACATAATTTAGTTTTTACTTACACAGCTATCATGTGATGAACTAACTGGTAGATCAAAAGGGAAAAATCACCAGGGAATTGGTAAGCTACTATTTCTCAATTTCAAACCCATTGACCTGCATTCCAATGTGATGCTAATGTTAAGACAGCAAACCTGTCTCTCCTTTGCCAGGTGGTTTCATTTAAAATTCTGTCTATAGGTAGCCCTACATAGAAAAAGACAGGGTAGCTAGAGAAGGATTAAAATGAACCTTAATCTTTTCTGTTAGTTTCCATTTCTTACTCGCATCACTGCTTCAATGGTTCTACCTCCCGGCAGAGACCCTTGGTTCTAGTTACAGCAATTAATTTCCAGTTTTTCTTTGATTCCAAGTACCAGCTGTACCACATCCTTAGGGACAGGAACATCATAAGATTTACATCCTCTCCCAGAGGTGTGAGTCCTAGCTCTTTTTGGTTCATTCTCTTAGTTCCTGAGGGACCAGCACCAGCAGGGAAACACTCCTTCTCAGAGTTGGGTCTTCAGAATCCTTCCTTTAAGCTTCTAACAACCAACTGCTTTTCTTTGCTTGTCCCATCCTAGGGGTGGGTAGATCTTTCTGTACTCAGAATTTTTGTAGAAAGTCAGGATTTTCATTTTTAGCTTTCATTATTAGGCCAAATAAATATTTATATTATTTGCAATAATTTTTCTGCTGCAATAACTGCTATGCTTTCTGTTCCCTTGGCTTAACCTTGACAGATAGAGAAATAAAAACTTGACAATGTTTGAGGACCTATCATGTATCAGGCCTCATTGATATGCGACTTACTGTTCACCATTTTCTTCAATATATATAGTAACTTCACATTCCTTTTCTCAAACATTTTATTTTCTTTTTAATTAGAGAGTAAGTGTACTCTCTAATCCCCATCGACTATTTTATGTATTCCCCCGCCACCAACCTCCCCTCTGGTAACCATCATTTTGTTTTCTATAGTTAAGAGTCTGTTTCTTGTTTGTTTTTCTCTCTCTTTTCCTTTGCTTGTTTGCTTTCTTTCTTAAGCAAACATATGAATGAGATCACATAGTATTTGTCTTCCTCTGACTGACTTATTTTGCTTAGCATCATACTCTCTAGTTCAATTCATGTTGCTGCAAATGGCAAGTTTTCATTCTTTTTATGACTAAACAATATTCCATGGTGTGTGTGTGTGAGTGTGTGTGTGTGCATGCGCACATAGATATTTGTACGTGTGTGCGTGTGTATATATATATATCACACCACATCTTTATCCATTCATCTATTGATGAACATGGGCTGCTTCCATAGTTTGGCTATTGTAAATAGTGCTACAATACACATAGGAGTGCATGTATCTCTTTGATTTAGTGTTTTTGTATTTTGAGGGTAAATATTCAGTAGCACAATTACTGGATTATAGGGGAGTTCTATCTTTAAGTTTTGAGAAGCCTCCACACTGTTTTCCACAGTGGCTGCACCAGTTTACATTCCCACCAAACGTGCAAGAAGGTTCCTTTTTCTCTACATCCTCACCAATATTTATTGTTTCTTGTGTTGTTGATTTTAGCCATTCTGAGAGGTATGCGGTTATTGTGGCTTTGATTTTCATTCCCTGATGATGGGTGATGTTGAGCTTCTTTTCATGTGTCTGTTGGCCATCTCTATGTCGTCTTTGGAGAAATATCTGTTCATGTCTTCCGCCCATTTTTTTTAAATTATATTATTTTTTTTTTGGTGTTGAGTTGTATAAGTTCTATACATATTTTGAATACTAACCCTTTGTAGGATATGCCACTTGCAAATATCTTCTCTCATTCCATAGGTTGCCTTTTAGCTTTGTTGATTGTTTCCTTCACTGTGCAGAAACTCTTTATTTTGATGGAGTCCCAGTAGTTTTTGTTTTATTTTGTTTTTTATTTCCCTTGCCTAAGAAGACCTAGCTAGAAAAATGTTGCTATGGCATTTTCCTTTTTTAAAACCGCTTTATGAGGTATAATGAATGTTCAAAAACTGCACATAAACTATACAGTCCGATGAGTTTACACATATGTGTACACTCATGAAAGCAGCATGAGTATCAAGGTAATAGATATACCTACCACCTCCAAAAGTTCTCTTGTGCCCCTTTGGTGTTTTGTTTAGTTGTGTGTAGGTGTGTGTCTGTTAAGAATATATAACATGAGCTCTAACCTCTCATAAAACTTTTAAAGTCATAAAACTATACTGTAACTGTAGGTACTATATTGAACAGCAGCTCCTATTCATATACAATGACATACTATTTGGCCTTTTTTAAAAAGGAGAAAATCCTACCATTTATGACAACATGGATGAATTTGGAAGACTTTATGATGTTAAATAAGCCAGTCACAGAAGGATAAGTACTATATATTTCCACTTTTATGATATATCTAAAATAACCAAAAACATATAAATAGAAAACAGAATGGTAATTGCTAGGGGTTAGGGTAGTGGGAAATGAGAAGTTGTTCATAGTATAAAGGCTGTTACATAAGATGAATATCTACTAATAACCTATTAATGTAGAAGAAGTTTTAGGATTACAGATCTTGCTCTAGTCATAAATAAATGGTTGGAAGATACTAGAATTGGAAGGTAATAGGAAAGGCTTAAGTCTTTCATTATTTACTAAAAACCTTGAAGTCTTTGAAATATTACTTGAGAAATGATAATAATGTTAGCTAACACTAGATGAATATTTACTTTTTTTTGTAGTCACTCTTCTAGATGCCTAACACATAATTATTATTAGTTAATGGCACATGTTGACTCATTTAAACATCAAAACACCCCTATGAGATATTATTATTATCCCTAGGTTAAAGATGAGAAAACTATGCACAGAAATTCAAACCAGGTAGTCTGGTTTTGAATGTATTCTTAATAGCCAGCATGTTTGTCTTCAGAGGTGAAAGCATAACAAATATATATAAGGATAGGTTGTCAATTACACAAAGAGGAAGTGTGGATTCCCACAAACCATTTCTTTACCTAGCTTCCTATGATTTTTCTCAGTTTTTTTTCTCTCATCCCACCAATAGTCTAATTTCTTAAATCTATCCTTCTCTATATATTAATGATCCTAGAGTTATTCTGCATTTTGCTATTTAAAATTTCCAGAATTTTCCAAATTCATCTCCACTGCTTTACAACAGGGACTATGCAAGAGTTTCTTCAAATATAACCTGTGTGAGCCTACCCTTATATTTGGCATTCTTTGCTCTGTTTGAAATGCCTTTCCCATGACCATTATTTCCTGATGTAATAGCCAATCATAATTACCCTGATTAAGAAGTTATTCCTGATTGAATAGTCCGTACTCATTCAACTTTTTTTAAAGATATTTATTTATTTATTTATTTATTTATTTATTTATTTATTTATGAAAGACAGAGAGAGAGAGAGAGAGAGAGGCAGAGACACAGGCAGAGGGAGAAGCAGGCTCCATGCAGGGAGCCCGATATGGGACTCGATCCTGGGACTCCAGGATCACGCCCTGGGCTGAAGGCAGGTGCTAAACTGCTGAGCCACCCAGGGATCCCTCTCAATTCAACTTTGAATTCTTAAAACATTTATTGCCTTATCGTAGAAACTTATTGTAAGCTACTTTACATTTTTACCTTTTTCTTTACATAGGTTATTTTTAACTACATTGTTAACTCTGTGAGGCCAGAGATCATGTCATAGATTTATTTGCATTCTGGTAATTAGTAGAGAGAGTTGCACACCATAATTGCCAAATAAATGTTTATTGTTGAAGAGATGATAAAATCATACTAAACATCTCAGCCCTCTACTCTCCTGGAATAGGAGTCCAAACTTGGAGAAAAAACCAATGCTAGAAATGAAAAGTATAGCAATAATTCATCATGTGCATCTCTAATAATATTATAAGATAAATAAAATATCTTAACTTGCTTCTGAGAGAAAAAAATGTACAATATTTATTTTAAAGTTTAAAAATCCAGAAGAGGGACACCTGGGTGGCTCAGTGGTTGAGCGTCTGCCTTTGGCTCAGGGCGTGATCCCGTGGTCCTGGGATAGAGTCCCACATGGGGCGCCCTACAGAGAGCCTGCTTCTCCCTCTGCCAATGTCTCTGCCTCACCATGTCTCTCGTGAACATATAAATAAAAATTTTAAAATAAATAAATAATAATCCAGAAGATTAGAAGATCCTTTTATTCTCACAAGAGAGTGAATTGATGATCAAATTAAGAACTCCTAAAACACACCATATGAAACCTTGTCTTAAGAATATCATATAGCCGAGGTGCCTGGGTGGCTCAGTCAGTTGAATGTCCAACTCTTGATTTCAGTTCAGGTCATGATCTCTGGTCATGGGATTGAGCCCCGTGTTGGACTCTGCTCTCAGCAGGGAATCTATTTCAGATTCTCTCTTTCTCTCTGCCTCTCCCCATGCTCCTTCTCTCTTTCTTTCTCTGTCTCTCTCTCGATAGATAAAATCTTTTTAAAAAAGAAATATTATATAGCCCAAACCATCCTCAGTACACTATGATTTTTAAGATGACATGTCTAATATTCAAACTTTCTTGAGTCTACATCTTAGTTCAACCACTGATTAACTGTGGTAGTAAACAATTTCTGTGCTGTAAGTGACTCTGTTAAAAGAGAATAAATATAATAACTATTATATCTACCTCACAGTATTACTTTCAAGATTACATGAGATGATTTGTGAAAATGGTTAGGATGGTACCAATCCCTAGAAGGTATTCATTTGCGGGTAATTATTTATTCTTTAGTAATATGAAATGGGCTGCATTTGTGTATATGAAAGATATAAAATACAGTCTAGGGTACTATATCACACAGTCAGACCATGATCATTTGAATTTTTTTAAAGATTTTATTTATGTATTAGAGAGAGAGAGAGAAGCAGGGGGAGGGGCAGAGGAGAATGAGAGGCAGACTCCCCACTCTGCAGGAAGCCCAGTGTGGGGCTCTATCCTGGGACTCTGGGATCATGACCTGAGCCAGAGGCAGACGCTTAACTGACTGAGCCACCCAGGCACCCCAGACCACAATCACTTGCGAGGAAAATTGCAAATTATGTGTAACAATTACAACATTAAGTGGAAGGAGTTATTCCCAAAGTTAATAACAACTGTAGGTATAAAACTTTATATTCCAAAGAGAAGTGCTTGACACCATTAAATGACTAATCTGATCTATCCCCTTCACTCTCTCCACACAATCAAGAAGTTAACTGACATTTTATTTTATTTTATTTATTTATTTTATTTTTTTATTTTTAATGTCCAATGTTTATAATATGAGGGCCAGGGCTTTCTCAACTCAAGTTTATAAATTTTCAATTGGCTTGTGAGGCCAATAGGGATACTTCTTCTTGTCTAATTTGGTTTCTGGGAAGACTTCATTCAGGTCCTCAATGGTCATCTGATCAAATGGAATTATTATTATTATTTTTTTTATTTTTATTTTTCCAAATGGAATTATGTTCTTCATCTTCTCCAGCTCTTTTTCATATTCTTCAATCCTGGCCTTTGAGAGGGACAAAAACTCAGCACAGCTTTTCACATCTTCTTTTTCCTCAGCATCCACCTAGACAGTGTATTTATCCTCTGGCACAGGAACCTTCAGGGCATTAAACTTCTTCTCAAAGTCATCTACCAAGCCAGCCTTTGCCACATTGGCCTTGTAGTAAGCCCAGTCGATAGCAGGTGGTTTCTCAGGAAGAGTAGCCAACCTGGAGGTAAGCATCTCATTCCAGGATTTCAGGGGGTTGGCAATGGCCTTCTGGTTTCGGGGTATGATCTCCCCAAAAGCTACCCAGTCAATGGTTTTTAGAGCAAGTTATTGCCCAGCCATCTTGAGATCCTTCACCGACCCCAGCGGCCCACAGTCCACAGCAGCCTAACTGACATTTTATTAGAAAGTGTGGAAGTTTTCGGAAGTAATGTTCAGGCATGGAGATCAGTGTTACATTTCCCCTTTCTCCCCACTGAATAAGAGAAGAAGGGATTCTTACCTGTGTCATAGGGATAGCTTCCCAAGATTTCCACTGGGAGATGTTAGGGAAACTCCCTCCTATTCTCCAGCTACATTTGATGACCTGCAGAAAATTCTAATCTACCTTTGCTGATATGCATGTAGTAGTATGTGATAAAATCCACTAAAAACACTGACAGCAATTTTCTGGAGTTTGGAATGAATGACTCCTTCTCAGATGGAAAAATTTGGAGGTAAAAGACAATCTAGGCACAATAGGAGGGCATGAGAGAAGGGGGGTACCTCTAGAAGCAAGTATAATTTCACCTCGGTTTTTTACCTATGTCAAATAATTTTACAGTGTGGAGGTACCTCCTGAGATTTCTGAAAAACAAAACCATAATGTTCTCCCCAAATGAATAAGCATTGGGATGCTTGCCAGGAAGTGAGGTAGTGGGGAAAAAAATGAAATGTACAAATATTAGCTAAGTCTTATCCTTTCTTTCTAACCTGAACCCAGTGCCCTAGGTGGTGGGGGGAAGGTTGGAAAAGACATAAAAGGGAAGAGATTGATCACAAAGAGGGAAAGAAAAGGGCAAGGAAAACATGGCCCTTGCCCTGTATTTCTAAAGTAAATAGGAGAGTGATGATTACTAGTCTGTCCTTTTTAATACTTAAAAATGACAGAGTTGTTATACTTTTAAGTGCTTGGAAAGGTATGAAATCTGTTCTAGTTGCTCCCAATGTGTTGAAAAGGGAGACACAAAAGAACAAGTTTGAGGACAGAGAATTGAATAAGAAAATCTCTAGATTTTACTATTTTAGTCACTTTATTGTTGGCTGTTAAGCCCACAATAAATGCCTTATGCAATATTATATATAAAAGAAAAATATGCTTTTTTGATGTATATTGGATCTGATTAAACATTATGCCTATAAAGCTGCTCTCATTTACTTGCATTTCAGTGTTTGCTGAATGATAGAAATGAGAGCAGATTTGGGGCTAATCATCTTAGAATTATACATCATTATATGATCATTTTTCATTTTAAAATATTAATGTTGAGACACCTGGGTGGTGTAGTCACTTAAGACTTTGACTCTTAGTTTCAGCTCAGGTCATGATCTCTAAAGGTTGTGAGAGGGAGCCCCACACCGGTTTCCATGCTCAGCGGGGAGTCTGCTTGAGATTCTCCCTCTGCCCTGCCTCCAATCTCTCTCTCAAATAAATAAATCTCTAAAAAAATATATATGTTAATGTAAAATATCACATACTAGGGTCCATAAGTGAATTACATATATAAATGGATGTATATGTCATGATAGAACATAGGCTGAAAATTTCTGACCCATACCTAGGTAACCAATGAGACATCTAGGATTATTTCAAACAATTCAGGGTGAGAAATTGGGTTGTACATAGATAAAATAAGATTGTGTATTTATAGTTGCAGAAGCTGGGTGGTAGTTGCATGCAGTTTATTATATTATTCTGTTTTCTTATGTATATATTTGAAATTTATCATATAAAATGTCAAAAAATAAATAAAAGGCCAAGTACTAGGAGGGAAACTCTCACTACAAAATGTACTAGTGGGCTTCCAAGATAAATAAAAGAAACATTCAAGAATATGTCTCATCTCTCAAAAAATATATATGATACTATATACTCTATCAATAAGAGCACTTTCTAAGTTTGGGTCCAATAGCAAAGTCAGGGAACATCAATCTGAGACTCTTCAATTTTAACTGAGTTCTTCAAAGGGAGTAGTCCCAATCTTGGGGTGGAGGGGACATCTGGGTATAACATAGAGAAGCAAACATAAACCCTCTCTAGAGATAACATCCCCAAATTGAATCATTTAGCTTTCTAAACAACTTCAAGCAAAACTTAAATTAGGTTTATTACAGAAATGTACCCTGCCTGCCATTCTTCCTCAGAATGGCCATAAATGGGCTATTAGTCTACCTGGCTGCCAATTTCGCTCTGGCTTTTCTTCAGTAAACTTTATTTTATACCCCACATCAGCAGGGACATTAGGGTCATGAATAAATCTAATTTGGTCATGATATACCATAATAGAAAATAAATAACTTAGAACACAAAATAGTTTTGAGTACACACTTCCCAATGATTTTAAGAAATACATTTATTGGGGCACCTGGGTGGCTCAGTCAGTTGAGCATCTGTCTGAGGCTCAGGTCATGGTCCCAGGCTCCTGCTCAGCCAGGAGCCTACTTCTCCCTTCCCTCTGCTCCTGTTCATGCACTCTCTCTCTCTCAAATAAATGGAGTCTTAAAAAAAAAAGAAGAAGAAACACTTTTATTGTCATGTATTAAATTTCAGCTACTTAGCAAGTACCTCCTACATTTTCTTTTAAATAACCAAATAATGATGAAAAATATCATTGTCTAAAAAACCCAGCAGGTCCGATATAACAGTGAATGAATTTAAAAGTATAATAAACACTTTAAAACTCATATTGGTGAAAACAAACAATATAAAAGAAATATATGATGTCAGGGCTGGCCTAGTTGGTAAAGCATGTGACTCTTGATATTGAGGTTGTGAGTTCAAGCCCCACATTGGGTGTAAAGATTACTTAAAAATAAAATCTTAAAAAAAAAAAAGGAATACATGATGTCTAAAATATTCATGCATACTAATCAAAATAAAAATACAGCATTTGTAAAAGATAGCAAGGCAAAATGAACATGGGGGGAAGAGAAGAGAGGCAAACCAAGAAATAGACCTGTAACTATAGAGCACAAACCAAGGGAATGGAAATGGGGGTGGCAGGAGGGTTAAATAGGTGGGTAGGATTTTTTAAATATTTTATTTATTTATTCATGAGAGACACACAGAGAGGCAGAGACAGAAGCAGGCTCCATGCAGAAAGCCTGATATGGGACTCAATCCCAGGACTCCGGGATCACACCCCGGGCCAAAGGCATACTCAACTGCTGAGCCACCCAGGCGTCCCTAGGTGGTAAAGATTAAGGACAGTGCTTGTTATAAGCCCTGGGTGTTGTATGTACATGATGGCTCACTAAATCCTACACCTGAAACTAATATTATAATAATTGTTAACTAACTGGAATTTAAATACAAATTTGGAGAAAGAAAAAAAAGTGGTTACATTAACATTGAATTTTTTTAAAAAGCCATCTAACATATATTTAAAGACTAATTAATGCCACATAATTGTAGACGTAACCTTTAGTAAAATCATGTGTTCACTCTCTCCATCTTCATCGCCACTGTGTGCATACACACATAAATACTCTTGCCAAGCTTGATTCTTAAATACAGATCACTCCACTGTTTCCAAGGCCACAGTTATAGTGATGTTGCCTCACAGGCGGTGGTGTTGCTATCCATAAAGAGACGATAGGCTGCATCCATGCACTGGGAACATGGCCACACTGACCCTGAGATCCTGTCTCACTCCAGTGGCTACCTGAAGAGAACGGATCTAGTTACATGAAAATGCATGTGACTTAATGCCCTTTACAGTGGACCTTACCAATGAAATATGGGTGACAGAAAGAAGTGGGTGGGCAATACATTATTTCCCTTCTTTTCCCCTGGATGCCATATTCCATCAGGCCTCTGAAGACGCCTTGTAAAACCAAAACTTAGCCTCACTTATTACGAGGCTGAAGCCATTCAGAATATACCTCCTTATATTTGTTTTCTTCCCTCCCTGCCTCATTTTGTGTTCTCTTTGAGTCTGCCACACTGGGATTGCATTATCCAGTAAAATATTACTATGTATGCATCTCTTTCTAGGAAAACACAGAGCTAAGCCTTTGACAAAGTAAGCATTTTTCTGGATGATTACATATTAGAATATATATCAATGTCTGCTATATTCATAGATCATGAAGAAAGAAAAAAATCCATAAAAATCCCAGTAGATGCCAGATACAAATTCAATAAAAGCCAATACACATTTTTGAATAATGAATCATATAAATAATTTAAAGTCCTATCAAGAGTTTTATTTCCATAAATGAAGAAAAATATTTTTTTCCAAATCAAATGCCAACACAATTTTAAAACCAGATCAAGCTAAATTATTCTCATTAAAATTAGAACCAACACTAGAATACCTACATGTATAACCATGTTACATTATTATATAAATACTAGCTAATGGAATCATCAGGGAAAAACAAATGAGTTATACTGGCAAGATCATTAATTAAACTCTAAAATGAATGTATATAGATATAAAAATATATAGTGCTATGTTAAAAGCAAATATGTAGATTAATGGCCCCTCAAAAAATGGTCATATCCTAACTCTCAGAACTTAGGGGTATGTTATGTTACATGGCAATGTGGGAATTAAGGTTGCAGATAGAATTAAGATTGCTAATCAGCTGACCTTGGGATGAGGAGATTGTCCTGGATTATCCAGGTAGACTCAGTGTATTCACAGGGATTCTTATAAGGCAGGAGGGTCAGTGTCAGAGTCAGAATGAGATCTGAAGATGCTATAGGACTGGATTTGAAGATGCAAGGAGGCCCCAAGCCAAGCAGTGCTGGCAGCCTATAAAAGCTGGGAAAGAGAAGGAAACTAACTTTTGCCAAGAGTCCTTAGAAAAGAATGTAGCCCCACCAACAATTTGGGCTCACTGAAACCCATTTTGGAGTTTGGGCCTATAGAATTGCAAGATAAATTTGGTTTGTGTTCAAGAAACCAAGTTTATAATAGCAGCAATAGGAAATAAATATATCAAGTATAAGAGGTATGATTCCATTTATATATAAAAAAGCACATATATTCCAGAGTAATATTACATACAATTTTAAAATCTAGACTTTTTTAGATTTATTTGTATTTTCTCACTTTTCTTTCAAGAACATTTATGACTACATAAACATCTACATCTCTATGTAGTATGATACTAGGGAATAAAAATAACAATAACATGTAAAATATTTATAATGTTTAGTTAGAAAAGCAGACACAAAAGCATTTAGAACCTACTGGAATACTTAAGTGTGGAGAGGCACACATACATGTAGGAGAATTTAAAGATATGTAACAGGGGCAGCCCAGGTGGCTCAGCGGTTTAGTGCCGCCTTCAGCGCAGGGCCTGATCTTGGAAACCCGGGATCAAGTCCCACGTCAGGCTCCCTGCATGGAGCCTGCTTCTCCCTCTGCCTCTCTCTCTCTCCTCTCTCTCCTCTCTGTGTCTCTCATGAATAAATAAATAAAATCTTAAAAAAAAAATAAAGATATGTAACAGTCAACCATGTTATTAGCCATATTTCCAGTTCCAAATAACTTTTAGGTTTTCAAAAATTCTATAATATGCCTGTAATAAATGTAAAATGCTCTAAAAAGTAATAAGCATTTTTATTTCAAATATAACTTGAAGTTTATAGACTACTCATAGAAGATGAGGCAAGAGCCATTAAAAAAATTATCTTTTAAAATCAAAGATTGAGGGATCCCTGGGTGGCGTTGCGGTTTAGCACCTGCCTTTGGCCCAGGGCGCGATCCTGGAGACCCGGGATCGAGTCCCACGTCGGGCTCCCTGCGTGGAGCCTGCTTCTCCCTCTGCCTGTGTCTCTGCCTCTCTCTCTCTCTCTCTCTCTCTCTCGCTGTGTGTGTCTTTCATGAATAAATAAATAAAATCTTTAAAAAAATAAAATAAAATCAAGATTGGTATGTGAAAATTAGTATTTCCAAAGTGTCCAAAGCAGAAAGGTATACAACATATTTTAGCACATTATCGGTAATGTCCAGCATATTTTTTTCTCTAATTGTAAAGAAGAAAACATATGTATATATCATAAGAAATGGTAAAAAATAACTTTACAGCTTTCGTCAATAAAGTTAGAATTAGGGGTGCCTGGGTGGCTCATTTGGGTCAAGTGTCTGCCTTTTGGATCAGGTCATGATCCCAGAGTCCTGGGATAAAGCTCTGCTTCTCCATCTGCCTCTGCCTCTGCCTCTCCCCACATTTATGTTCTCTCTCTCTCTCTTTCTCTTTCAAATAAATAAATAAAATCTTTAAAAAAACTGTTGGAATTAATAAAAATGTTCACATATATTCTAAATACAATTTGAAAGGCAGACACATTAAATTAGGTAACACCTTCATCATTTTTATGCTAACAAATTTGACAGGAAAGAAATTAATTACAAACAACTAATCTCCGAAGGCTCCAAGCAGGAGTGAACCTATGTTTTTCTAGACTTGTCTTCCATTTTTCTACTATGTATTTGTATTATTTTTATATTGCTGTGTAACAAATTATCATAAACTAAGTGGCTTAATAAAATACAGGTGTATTATCTCATTGTTTTATGGGTCAGAAATCTGGGTTACAGGCTCTATGGTTTCTCTGCTTATCATCTCATCAGACTGAAGTCACAATCAGAGACAATCCCTGCTGGCATCTGACCTCCTCTTCCAAGCTCACTTGTTGTCAGAATTCAGTTCTTTGCAAATGTAGGACTGATATCCCATTTACTTTCTGGCTATCAGTCTGGGATTCCTTTCAGCTCAGAGATGTCACCTCAGTTCTTTGCAACATGGACTGCTGCTGTAGGCAGTTCAGCACAGGGTGGTTTGCTTCTGCAACAGACCAGCAGGTGAAAAATCACTGCTACGCCGAAACTGATTTCTTGTAAGAATTGGCTTGATTAGGTCAGGTGCGACTAGGTTAATCTCTCGATGATTTTAAAGTCAACTAATAGGGGACTTCAGTTGCATCTGCAAATGTCTTCATAGCAACACCTAGATTTGTGTTTGAGGAAATAACTCGTTGAATATATGTACACCAGGGCTAGAGACTCTTGAGGACCACCTTAGAATTCTCCCTACAATGTCTCTAGTCATTAAACTATCTACTATTTCTTCAAAAGGTCCTAACCTTTCTTACCTCTCTTCTGAATGGGAGATGTCATCCTCCAAGTTCTTACCCTGTTTTAGAAGAGGTCTTAAAATTCTTTTTAATAGCTTTATTGAGATATAATTCATATACTCTATAATTTACCTACTTAACATGTTATAATTCAGTTCTTTTTACTATATTCAAAGAATTGTGTAATCATCACCACAATTAATTTTTGCACATTTTCTTCACCTCCAAAAGAAACATGGTACACATTAACATTCAATCTTTCTTTGCTCCTTCCATCCCTACACAACCACTAACATACTTCCTTTCTCCATGTATTTGCGTATGTGAACATTTTATTTAAAATGTTGCCTTAGCACAATATTTTCAAGGTTCATCCGTGTTGCAGCATATATCAATACTTCATTCTTTTTTATTGCTGAATAATATTCCACTGTAAGGATAGACCACAGTTCATCCATTCATCAGTTGATGGAGATTTGGGTTGCTTCCATTTTTTACTTATTATAAACATGCTGTTAGGAACATTTGTGTACAAGTCTCTATGTGAACATATGTTGTCATTTCTCTTGGGTATGTACCTAGGAGTGGAATTGCTGGGTCACACTGGTACTACGTTTAATCTTTTAAGGAACTACAAAATTATTTTTCTTGTTTTAAAAGATTTTATTTATTTATTCATGAGAGACACAGAGAGAGAGAGAGAGAGAGAGAGAGAGTGAGAGAGAAGGGCAGAGACACAGGCAGAGGGAGAAGCAGGCTCCATGCAGGGACCCCAATGTGGGACTCGATCCCAGGACTCCAGGATCACGCCCTGAGCCAAAGGCAGGTGGTAAACTGCTAAGCCACCCAGGAATCCCCCCAATTTTTTTTTCAAAACAGATATACCATTTGTATGTATCCTAGCATATTATGAAGGTTTCAATTGTTCTGTATTTTCCTCAATACTTGTTATTATCTGTCTTTTTGATTATAGCCATCCTAATAGGTTAAAGTGTTGTCTCATTGTGATTTTTATTTTCATTACCTTAATGACTAATGATGCTGAGCATCTTTTCATGTGCTGACTGGCTATTTGTATGTGTTCTTTAGAACTATCAATTGTTAAAGTCCATCTCACATAATACCTCCTGCTAAATGTCTGTTCTAATTCTGTTGGTACTCTGATTTATAATAATACTCTTGTTTGGAACTTAATTTAATTATCACTTTGATATGTAAGATACTATGCCATGAGGAATTAAAAACATGTTTGTGAAGCAGATATTGACATCTGATCCCCAAGAAAAGTACAACCACGTCAAGGAGATAAAACATGTGCATTTAGATCACATTGCATGGTTTTGTTTCTCCTTTCTGATTTGTAAAATTGGCAGCATGGAATTGATATTTTATGGTCCAGTGACATGAAGCAAGTCAACAAATATTGGTAGAATGGAATTCTAGTCCCAGCCTAAATTATGTGTAATTTTGCAATGACTTTAAGGAGAAACTCAAGTAACAAATCTCAAGATTTGTCTCGAGTCAAGAGTTTATTTTTCCTCTTTTTAAAAAATATTTTATTTATTATTCATGAGAGACAACAGAGAGAGGCAGAGACTTAGGTAAAGGGAAAAGCAGGCTTCTCGCAGGGAGTCCAATGCAGGGCTTGATCCCCGGTCCCTGGGATTAGGCCCTGAGCCAAAGGCAGACACTTAACTGCTGAGCCACCCAGGAATCCCTATTTTCCTCTTGAAACCTTCAAATTTGTTGGTGAAATTTTAAAATATTCTTAAAACAAGTTAGCACAAACCACCTGACCATCTACATCTTCTTCTCTCCTATGCACAAAATCTATGTAAAATTCTGGAAGAGAATTATCTCAAAATGGCCTCATTCATTTTTAATGAAAAATGCAAACCCCTAGAAATTTAATTTCATTTGTATCTTACATTCAACCTTCAAACTCAAGCTTAAACACCACCTTTATGAAGGCTTTCTGTTTTTGTAAGGCAGTTGATTGATCATTTTTTTCTTCTCTAACTATATTTTATTTTAGCTCCATAATGGCAATCATCATGTTGAATTGTAGTTAGCTATTGTCAGCAAGAATTCCTGTCCTTTTCAAGGGTTCTTCTAAGAATCAAATTGACATGAGACAGTACACAGGAGAAAAATCAAATTTAATAGCATAGATATGGGGAATCTATATATACATGGCAATCCCGTGACAGTTGGGCAAGGTAAGGTATATATGTCATTCTGAACTAAGGAAAACAGGGTAGGAATCTAGGACTTGAGAGGAAAGAAATGCCATTCACAGGAAGATGAAAAAGAGTAAATGTTTGGTAAACAAATGTTTGACTTGCTATAAAGATGGGTTATTCTGATAAAACTTGTTTTTGGTAATAACCTTTATTTTGGAAAGACCCTTCAATTTAGGTTTTCCTATATAGTTAAGGGAGAAACAAGTTTCTCTTGAGCCCACAGGGTCTTGATTGCATTCAGTTCAGAATAATCTTTATGCCAAAGTAGCCCATCTTGGGGTGGTGGCCTGCCATCGAGCCCTTACACTATTTAAGCCCAACACCCACACAAATTGTAAATTCATTTAAGCTTTAGACCATACTAAATATGTGTACTCAGCTCGCACTCATAAAACTTTCATAGTAAAAGCAATTTGATCATATATAATGAATTTTAGATAATTCGGTGAACATTAATGAATATCTGTTAGCAATAGAAAGCAGTGTTTTCTGGTGTATGTAAAATGTTTGTATAGATTCTAGAAAAGTAATCATTACAATCACTTTAAGATTTACTTTGTTTTATATTAAGCTTTTTCATAAAAAGGAATGTTATTTTGATCATTTGATATACAGCAACTTAATTCCCTTAATTTGGTTGAATTAAAATTACCTTTTCACCATTAATAATTATGTTTGAGGATTTTTAAAATAAATTATTATTTTTGCTCACTTCAATTATTTAAAATTAACTGTTATTTCATTTAAAAACTGTCATTGGCAGAAAGAAGTATTAAGGAATCAAACTCAAATAAATGTTTATTTTTAGTGTTTAAATCACCATAGCCTCATAGAGATAAATAAAATTTCTGAGAAAACATATTTTAATAGTTGTGTATAATTATCTCTATAACAGAGGAAAATTTGTGAAATGTTTTTTTTTTTTGGTAATTTCTAGTCATTTATTTTGGTCAGAGTTCGGTATCTTTCTAAAATAATCTTTTTGTGAAACAAAGAACATCCCATTTAAAATGATTCTTGTAGTTCATAATAATTTTTAAAAATCAAAGGGACAACATTTAAATCTCTTTATTGCTGCTATGGCTTGAACCTAAGTCAATGTCTAGGACATTTGTCTTAAGCCCATGATAGATAATTCACCTAACCACTGATAAAAGTTCTTCCCTTGACCAAACTAGTCAGGTTCCTCTGAACTCTCTTCTTGACTAGGACCTGGTTTTGGTATTCTGTAATCATCTTTTTATTCTGCAATTTTAGGAAGCATCCTGCTAAGTTGGTTTAGATAGAGTTCCCCAGCCGTGATGTTTCATCATTCTTCAATCTATCTGGGTTCTTACACTCTCCTATCCCTCTGTAATGTCTGATCACCCTGGGATCCATTCAACAAGAATCCTGTTAGGTTCTCCTTACCTCTAATATTTTCTCTCAGTAATTTTTGTCCACTGATGGCTGCTCTGTTCCTTGGCTAAAAATTCCCACTTAAAAAACAAAAAACAAAAAACAAAAAACAAACCTCCCACTTTTCCTTATTTTTTTTTCAAAGTTGAGCCAGCTCTCTCTACCCTGCTACAAAATTCATTGTAACAATCCTCCTGAATAACATATGCCTTGTTAATCTTGACAAATGTCATAATTTTTTTTTCTTTAAAACCATTCTAAACCTCAAATTGGTCTTTTGTCTCTTTACCTTCAAAAGTAGGGAGCAAGTGACCTTTTTTAATGCCCCTTCCACATCTAACATGTATGATTTTTGTGTAAATTTTTAAGTCACTTTATACGGAAGACCTTCGCAAATATTCTTCCCTGTTAGATTTCTTTTTAAGATTTTATTTATTTATTCATGAGACACAGAGAGAGAGGTGGAGACATAGGCAGAGGAGGAAGCAGGCTTCTCCACAGGGAGGCCAATGCAGGACTCAATCCCAGGATCCCAGGATCCAGGGATCATGCCCTGAGCCAAAGGCAGAGGCTCAACCACTGAGCTACCCAAGAGTCCCTTCTAGCCTGCTAGTTAAAAAAAAAAAAAAAAAAAGAGGAGAAGCAGCGCATTCTGAAATAATGTCTAATCTGTGCTATTTTTATATATTGTACTTTATACTCCAACAATGCTATAAAGCTATTAGATTACTATACTGCAAATGAAAATGAACAGATCATCAAATTAAAAATTAAAAAAATAAAACCAAAACCTTTGTTCCAAACCGCACAGCTGGTAAATAACTCAAGGTTTAACCTCAAGGCTCTCTCCTCTGTTTCTATAACCCATTATGTATACTGTGGCTAGTTATCTTCATGTTCTATTTAAAAATCCAGTGTCCAAGTTTAATATAAATGTGAAATATATGGTATACTCAGTTCTAGATTATTTAGGGCATCTTCTGCATCCCTCCTCCATCGCCCCCAATTTCAAACTCAGATTTAATTTTAGCAAAACATATCTAAGTTTTACCCCAGAGTCATATTCAAAATTGCTCCCCTATTGTCTTACTGGAAGCACTCTTTAGGACCCTACATTTAAATGGAAAAAGCAGGGCAATCCGGATGGCTTGGCGGTTTAGCACCACATTCAGCCCAGGATGTGATCCTGGAGACCTGGAATCGAGTCCCACATCGGGCTCCCTGCGTGGAGCCTGCTTCTCCCTCTGCCTATGTCTCTGCCTCTGTCTCTCTGTGTCTCCTATGAATAAATAAATAAAATCTTAAAAAAAATAAATGGAAAAAGCATAATTAATTAAAATATTTTGACACCATCAGAAGTGCCAAGATTGAAGAAGTAATTGCTAGGGGACCATAAAGTGTTACTTCCATTGGTTTTTTACATGTAAGTCCATAGAAGCAGCATTTCACTGAACCAATGATTAAAAACATTGTATTATGAAAGTCAAACTAATAACTGCATTCCACCATCCTGTGCTACTTAAGTCTGTTAATTGCATTATTTTGAATCCCTGTGGTTTGGTTAATTGAGGTGATCAAAATTCTTTGAAAATCTTACTCTTGCCAAACTTGGCTTTTGATGAGTCGTTTTGAAATAAGTTGATGCCACTGTATAACCCCCCAAAATAGAGTCTTAGCCCACCAGGTGTCTCTGCATTGGAAGGCTTTGGAACTTCCAAGGTTCAATGACTAAATTTTTGGATGCTTCCCAGGAGAATCTTGGAATCAGAGTATAAAAATGTAATTTAATATTACACAAAACCAAACTTTTCAAAACTACCTTCTAAGACATTCTGAAAGTCATTGTGCAACTCTAAAAGCCAATTCTAGCATGCTTATATTCCCAGATATCTGGGAATTCGTGCAAAAAAAAAAAAAATACATTTTCCAAAAACGTTGACTTGAAAAAACAAAAAATTACCAGTTGATATATATAAGGTCATTTGCAATTTTACTGAATATAATTTTAGTCATATTTCCACTTAAAAAAATCATGTAAGTAAAATATAACATAAATTTGGGCATGGCCATGCTTAAAGAGTAGAAAACAAGTAGGGACCAATAAGGACAAGTTTCAGATAATTTTAACTTATAATTGAGTCCAAAACCCAAGTTCCTGGCAACATTATTGCCCCCCAAATTAAATGATAAACTATAATATTAAGTCATGACTTGTAAGGATAATTCATTCATGGAGTAGAACAGTATTTCTCAATATTTTCAAATATGAGAGTACCTTTAAATATCAAAAATATTGAGAGACAGCCAAGTGATAATTATTACTCTTTAGGAATATATTGATTCTTCATAAACTTTAAAAAATATGAGGAAACTACTTTGACAGTAGTAGTAAATGCTTAGCAATAGTTGTGGATGCTATGTATGAAATATAGTACATATTTCAGTAACACATATTATTCAAGACTATAGACAAAACCTTCTGCATACATGGGTCAACAGACCCCTTGCAATAAATCTGTGACTCTCCAGA
The DNA here is from genome assembly GCF_053574225.1 of Canis aureus. Classification (NCBI taxonomy): domain Eukaryota; kingdom Metazoa; phylum Chordata; class Mammalia; order Carnivora; family Canidae; genus Canis; species Canis aureus. Next base: position 56,542,843 of record NC_135621.1, read on the forward strand.
ATTATTCTCCCCACCAGTTGGTATCTAACGTTGTGGAGAACACAGCTGAATTGGTTTCCAGCTTAACTTTTGAAAATTATTTTTAGAGCAAGCAAGTCAATTAATATCTTTGTACTTTACTCTCTAGGTTTAATTTTTTTTTCCTTACCAAATTAAGAGTCTGGATTACATGATTTTGAGAATCCCTTCTAACATTTCCTTTTGCTACATTGATTTTTATAATTTTTTTAAATGTTGAGATATTTCTTATTATGGTAGTGTTACGACATAAATTCAAGATTTAGATAATGACTCATATTCTTAGATTGATTCTTTCCTATAGCAAAATATATTTTGTTTCAATTATTTGTATATTTTAAGTAGAAATATTATTTGACCTGAAGTATCAAAAGCATTGCTTTAATATGCCATTGTTAAACACTTAATTTAAAAAAAAAAACAGTATTTTCTAAAAAATATTTCTGAAAACATAAAAATCACTAGTAGCCCTATACAAGGCACTTCCTTTTCAGTGCCAGTCTTCATTCCTATGCCTGAAATGTACCATATCCTTCAAGTCTATCAAAAATATCACTGTTGGAACTCAGTCATGGCCTTGTAGCAGGAAACTCAAAAGGTTATGAGAGCTGTCATCTTCTCTTTTGTACTTCAGAAATATCAGATATGGAATAGATTTTACTGTAGATGATTAAAAATGTGCTATTTGGTCTTAGTTATAGATGGACTGAGTTCCCGACAACAGAAAATATAACTTTGTAATTTCTCTTTGCATTTCAATCCTGATTTTTACAAGTTTATTTAAAACATATTTTATCAATGTCAATTGTGCCTTATACACAATGCTAAATTTTAGGAAAATATCATTCCAGTTAATGTTCAAGGATGCTTGAATTCCATAAAGAAATACCGACTATTATTACATAATACTAATACTGGATTGTACAGTGAAATGAGCACTAGAATGGAAATCTGGGAGCCTAAATTATGTTTCCAACTCTTTTAGGAATTTGAGAATGCTATTGTTGGTAGGTCACCTAAGTTTTTCAGAGATGTCTGATCCTTTACATGTAGGGGGTGGACAGTGGGTCATGGAGTCTCTAGACGCAGTCCTGTAATTGAAAGAAAGAGAGGGGAGAGAAAAGAAAGAAAGAAGAAAAGAAAGAAAGAAAGAAAGAAAGAAAGAAAGAAAGAAAGAAAGAAAGAAAGAAAGAAAGAAAAGAAAGAAGAAAGAAAAGAGAGAGAGGAAATGAGTAGGTTTGATAAAAAAAAAAAACATTCTTCATGGAGATATGTATTAAGATTAGATGTACCAGTAGAACCCACTTGTTGTTTCTTCTACTTCTCCTTCCATGCCTGCAATGCCAAATCAGCCCTCTTGTTTGTTTCTTTTGAACAAAGAACATAAGGAGCAAATTTCATCAGTGTTTGAGAAATGTACTTCCTTAGGTTCTGCCCTTTTCTCCTTTGCTCTCCCTTAGCTCTTCTTTGGTTTGTTGGTTTATTTCAATCCCCCAGCCAGTTTCCCTTCTTTATTTATTCCAACATAAAAAGAAAGAGAACTTCTAAACACATATTCTTGTGTTCTCTCTTCTCTCAGCATAAAAGAAGATCTGAAGGAGCAGGCTGGGTTGGTGAATGATGAGTGGTTATGCTCATCAACATGCACACTCCTGTGCCTCTTCAGCTCTTTGCACACTGAACGCTGCTCATCACAAGGGCATTGAGTGAGCCCATGAAAGCTGATGGAAGCAGGCAACATCAATCCTCTGGCTTTCAGCTCCCTCCTCTGTTGCGATGAGCCACATTTTCCTGCTGCACTTGAGAGAATCAGTTTTTATTGGCTAAAATTGCTCTTTGCTTCAGAACTCACAAAACTGCCTTAGGAAAAAAAAGTGGTTTGATTGTTTTTTTCCCTTTTATGCAGCTTTTGGACTAGTCTGACATGACAGGCTTTTCTTTATCTCTATATTTTTTTTAGATGAGCCAGTTAAAAACATATAATCTATATAGGTACTAGAATGTTCCATGTTACTTTGAAAATAAAGGAAAGAAACAAATAGAAAACAGAGCCTTCATAAATGCATTCATTAACAGCAGCAGCTGCCTGCCCTAAGAATCTGCCCATTAGTAATGGGTATTACATCCATTTTAAATACACAAAACAAGAGGAGAGGCCCTTGTGACCTGATTAAGTATCACAGGTGAGAGAGCAGAGTAACATAAACAGCAGTTCCATTTGATTGGAGGGGACTCTTTCCATCTGAAAAAAAAAAAAAAAATCAGTATTTTAAAGCATCTAAAACTTCCTCCTGGCACAAAGTTGCTTAGTGAAAGATGCTGACTCATTTCCATGAATGATGATAATGAAGCTGCATTAGTAAGCCTGTTGGTGACATTAATTCATATTCACAAAAAAAAAAAAAAAAAAAAAAAAAAGGAGAGGAGAGATGAAAAGAGAAGCAAACCTGGAAGTAAAGGAAGGCATATATGCCTGAGCCAGAGTAACTCAGAAGTTTGCAACACAGCCAGTATGGATGCTATTTCCAGATTTCTCATGCAAAACACAAGTTATGAAAATAGGATTTTATTCACTAGGATGAATATGCAGATTGTCAGAAAAGCAATAACTGCATTGAAAGCCATTGCTATGGATGAAAGCTTCTAATCCAGCTCTCATATTTTTTTACTAGGATTTGTTGACACCTAAATGAAAACCTATTCAATAGAAACTGTTAACATTTATGTATCCTGAAAAACAAAAACATGGGCATCATAATCTTGATTTCTAAAGTACTTTCTTTTCCTAAAGTGACATAAGTCCAAAATACACAGAGAAGATCAGTACCAAAAACATTATGGTCTAGACACCTTTGACCTATTTTTTAGAAGAAATTAAAAGATAAATTTAAGAATAAATTAAGAATTATTCACTCACATATGCCATCAATATTCATTAGCCTTTACTGTCTGTGACAAATTGTTTTGGTGTTGAACAGTTGCACGGTGCTGAATAAGACATGTTCCTGTCCTCTGTGAGCTTATATTCAATTGGGAGCAGCCAAAAAATAAGTAGTAAATGAGTAAATAAAATTAGTACATTAATTGGTGAGTGCTTAGTACAGGAAAAAACTCTAGGTACCTTACACAAAAGAGGTTTAAAACAATTAATAGACGTACAATACAAAAATAGGTTGACAGTCTGAAGAAATGAAAATCAGAGGCTTGCTACTGGTATTCTTACATTCCACAGCACTCCAAGATTGCTCAACTGCACTCCAGACGCTGGCTTTACATCACTGTTTCCTCTGATATTCATAAAACTAGAGTGTATACACTGAAACACAAAGTTCAGTCTTCTCAGTAGTGTCTTGGCTTTCTCATCTCTTCAACCTTGCTTATCAACAGAAGCAGCAAGAAAATAGCATGTACCTGATTTCTATTTCCCAAATATCAAAAAAATACTTAATTTCACCTAGAATCCTAGTGCAAAGGGGTCTAGGAAGTATAGATTTTAGCTTACCAGTATAGGAAGGCAACCTAAAGGTATTGCAGGGTTCTTGTCTCTCAGAGTTGAAGAATGATTCGCATGGACACAAAAGTGTGAAGTGATAGTTTATTGAGTGAAGGTGAGAACAGAAAGAAAGCTCTCTAGAATGAGACAGGTCCTGAATGGGTTGCCAAACAATGTAGTTTTGAGGTGTTGGATGAGGTCAAGAGCTGACAGCCAAGAAAGAATTCTTGAGACGTCTTTGGTACAAAAGGATGATTTTATTAAAGCATGGGAACAGGACCTGCAGGCAGAAAAAAAATTGCGCTGGGATCATGAGAAATGGCCCATTATATACTTTCCAGTTGGGAGGAGGTTAGAGATAGCACAAGTCTCTAAAGAGTTTTGGAAGCAAGGTTTCAAGGACCCTGAGGGGCTATTGCTAGGAAAATGTCACTTATTACTGTCTAATAAAATCTTAGTCATGAGACCCTTCCAAAATGTATTGGTAGGTCATATGCTTGGGGGATGATCGCCAACATGTATCTTGGAGGGTAGAGATAAAGGAAGTTTCCAAAGGAATTTTTCTGTGTTAAAGTAGACTTAAGGATCCTGGGGCTTGGGCTAAGATTGTCTTTTGCCCTTAGCAAAGTGTCAACATCCAGGTAGTTGAATCCCTAGAGGAAGGTCACTCTGCCTGTTTCAAGGCCTTGTCCATGGGCTATAAATAGTAAGGAAATTTAATAATTTTTCTTCTGCCTTTGTTTCTCACATCAGAGAGAGGGCAGATTGGAGACTGAGTGGACCATTACACAGAATCCCTTGCAGTGCAGGTGGAAATGAATGATATAAGGAAGTAACTTAAGTGATGTGATAGAGAACAAAATGTCAGTGTTAGGAGATGACAGACTATGAAAGGGATCAGAATGGGTTCTTAGAGAAACTGATATTTAGTCAGAAGGCTGAAGAATGGTGCTAATGTCAGTCATTTGAATGACTGGTGAAAGAACTGCAAAACAATGAGTAGGTGAAGAGATCTAGCGTAGGGTATACCTGTGGTGAGAAGGGTCTACCTGAGGAGGAGAAAGAAGCCATGTGTGGCTCACATGCAATGAAGTAGGAAATGGGGCATGAATTTATCAAATGAGGAGGGAAGGGAAGATAGAAGTAAAATCATGCTGCACCTGAAAAGCCATAAGAGAACAATGAAGAACTATTGATAAATTTCAAGGATAAGAGAATGATCTGGTTTACATTCTAAATATATAGCTGACTATAAGTGTAATTTAGACCATGCAATTGAGATTGTTCAATAACCCAGGCTGGAAAACAAATTAGGGGCTCATGTGATAGTCCACTATGACTTAGACTGAGAGATACTGTAGATCAGCTGGAGGAAAACAGTGGTATTCAAGACATAGCAGAGAGTGGAACTGACAGAAAATGATGAGGTACTCCATGGGGTGAGACAGAGTGCTGGAAAGAGAGGATCAAAGAATGGCTGTGAAAATGCACTCTACTTAACAGTCTATTCCACATTGTTGCTTCTGACCTTTTGGCTTTTTTTTTTTTCCTGCATTCACCTCTTGAACCTGACAGCTAATGTCTCTCCTTTCATTCTGACTTTGGCTTTCCTTCAAGACTGCAGTTATACTTACCCTTTGGATTGAGACTGCTTCTAATACATTATGGTAACAACCTGATTTAGTCTAGTCTTGTCCACCCACCATGTTAACCTCTGGGAGCAGCCACTTCACTCAAAGGATTGCATTTGAAAGCTGATGACTTTTGGGAGTAACGGGGATGGCATATTTTAAAAGACTTATTTTCTCAGTGTTCTAATTCTTAAAGAGCATAGATTTCAAAAATAAGTACAATGATTCCTACAAAAAGTTTTCAGTAAATGTTTTATTCTATAAGATACTTGACAAAAAAAAAAAAAAAAAGAGAGAGATACTTGACCAATGAATGCATTGCCTTAGGGTTCCTTGATATGGAAGTGAGTGACCAAGGACTTCTGTCCTCCTTACCCCAGACTGACAACAAAAATGTTTACATCCACTCTGTCAAATATCACCGCTCAATTCGCTGGAGGGAAAGGACATGTGTATAGTTTGAAAACAGCAGCATTTGAGAAATTTCCATTGGTTAGTCAGTTATAGTTTATTGGCCAGGCTATGGAAAACAACAACAACAACTTGAGAAAGCACTGACAGGAAAGACAAGAGGCTCCAGGTCACTGAAAAGGCTCTTAGATGACAGAATAAATCACAGGCACAAGCAAACACTGCAGAAATAAAGGTGATAGCAAAGTTGAGAAAAACAGATGTTATGTCGACCTCGGTTCATCAGAATCAAATAACTAATTTGCTTACCATCGTCTAGTACTTTGAAATGGTCCCCGAGGAAGCCAGGAGTGGCAGTGAATATGTAAACCAGGTACTTCCAGATTTTAGTGAGGTACAGTTTGGGAGAACAAAAGCAGTCCCCGTTGGAATGCAAAGAAGACAATGCTGCAATAACATTAACATAATGTATGGTCCCAGCTGACAGTATTCCTAGGCAGCTAACTAAAATATGGGGAAATAACCATGTTCATTTTCTCTCCATTTCACTGCTTGATTGAAACACATAGCCATTGATAACTCAGCTGACAGGCAGGAGGGACCTTCCAGCACAGTGGGGAAGGCTTGAAGCATTGTCAGTAGTGCAGGAAGCAGGTACTTCAGGAGTCAGAAGCTCAGGTCCTGAGATACTACACTTTCAGAAGGTCTAAATCCTCACACACCTGTAGAAAGTTCAAGTAGCTAATCATAATCTTCAGTCCTAAAAAATCACACTAAATTACTTGCTGAAGGCTGGAAGTCAAATGCCTAGGCTTGTGTAATCTTGGTCCTATTCCTTTTAACTTCTGAGTCTCAATTTCCTATTTTGTAAAAATTATATATATCTAATTCAATAATCTAATTCTAAATAATCTAATTCAACAAAGAAAAGATTAAGTTATATAGTATTGCTTTATCAGAGGCATTCAGTAAACTAGTTCTTTTCTGTCTTGAGAGTAAAAGTTGGTTATAGAGCATGAGTTTTAGAGTTAAAATCACCAGCTCACTAGAGGTGAGAACATAGGCAAACTATTGAAAGTGTTTAGCCTCGGTCTCTTGAGAAATAATTACAGCTTTTGAGTTATTATATAGAGATATTTTAAGAATTATATAAGCTGATCTATATCAGACACTTAGCATCATACCTGAGTAAACATTCAATAAATTGTTTTAAATGAATGAATGAATGAATGAATGAATGAAATTAATATTTAACTGGAATGTAAATACAGCTATTTGGATTATTTTGGTAAATTCACCCCAATAAATAAGCCTCAATTTCTTCATCTGCAAAATGCAGAATTTACATTAGATGAGCAATTCTTGAACACTCACATGTAAAAGAACCATCCAGACATTGTTAAAAATTAAGATTCCCGGGACCCACATGAAAAAGGTCTTTATTAAGAAAGTCCATGATGAAGCCCAGTAATCATGATTTTTAAAACTTTATAGTTGCTTATGGTACAGGTAGCTCAAAACCAAATTTTTAAAAAATAAAAATCTGGACTAAGGTATCTCCTGATTCTAAAATTCCCTACTTTATTTTCATCCCCACAAACTATTTCAAAAAAGTCTTTCTGCTATGATTTGAAATTATTTCTTCATTCCTAAAATCACACATCATATACATATATGTAAGTAAGATTTAAATGGCCAGAATAAGAGTGAAGGTTTAATGGGGGAAGGGCCAAAGAAGTTTCATTTCTGTTCTAACCATTATATCCGCCTACTTTGTGCAAATAATACTTCAAGTTGCCCGCATCTAGCCTGGCTTATCAGAAGAGTACTATAGAATTAGGAGGCAATATTCAAGATAGTGATAAGGATTAAATGTGCGTCTCTCCAATTACAAGGAAAAACTATCAAATAGATTTATTCCAGTGGAGTCTTCATAAAGATGATACTATTTGTCTAGTGTGTTGCTTCAGTGAGTATGAGACTAATTGGTCAGCACCATTTGACTGATTAGTGATGTTTGACAAGACTGTTCTGAAGGGAGGCTGCAGTGGTATTAGAAAGCCAATTGAGCATTTGAGTGTTTAGGGTCTTGAGTCCTGGACAAATACCATCTTTCTACTTCATTCTTTTTAAATACTTCAATAAAATATAAATATTCCTTGAAATGAAATATTAAGTAGGACCCTTAAAAGCAAGATAATTATGTTTAAAATTAGGACCAGTCTTCCTTAAAGTCCCTGACTCAGCTCCTGATCTAGTTTCTCACCAATGTAAAGCCCCCTGAAGAGAACTAAAAACCAACACATGAATTAGGATTTACCACTCTGTAACACCAGATTTTCCCCCCAATCTTTATAAAAAGCAAATTCATGGATCTAACATTACAAATTATGAAAAAGCATCTACTGAAAGTCTTTTTGTTATAAAAACTACATTCCAAACTTCTCCTAATTTCATCTTTCTTCACGATGAAAAGTATATCTGGCTTGCAGAGGATATCGTATGTAGAAAACCATTTGATACAGTGTGAATGTCGGACAGTACAGTGGTATTCAACTGTGGAGCCACTCTGGAAACAGTTGTGATACTTTACTTTAGATGATCCATTCTCTCCTCAAATCCACTGAATGCGAATATCCAAAGGTTGAGACCAGAGATGCTGTGTCAGAGATGCTGTATGATTTTTACGAGACCCAGTTCTTTGGAATAGAAGGCTTAAATGTTCATGAAGCTGATTTTTTAAAAGCATTAGTCACCAGTATAATACATTATGCTATGTATGAACTGTCCCCTACCCAAGGTCAGTGCTCCCGCTGAGCACTATATCCTTCTTCTCCTTGACCACTCGAGGACATCATTCAGGCAATTCTTTCATCTCTACCCTGTATTATCATTGTTATTTTTTAAAAATCCAGTATAATTAACATACAGTATGATATTAGTTTCAGGTGTACAATATAGTGATTCATAAATTCTATACATCTATTCAGTGCTCATCATGATAAATGTACTCTTAATACCTTTCGCCTATTTTACCTATTTCCCCACCCACCTATTTCTGGTAGCCACCAGTTTTTTCTCCATATTTGAGAGACAGGATTTTTGTTAGTTTCTTTATTATTTGTTCATTTGTTTGATTTCTTAAACTCTACATATGAGTGAGGTCATATGGTATTTATCTTTCTCTAACTGACATTTCATTTAGCATAATATCCTCTAGATTCACCCATGTTGTTTCAGATGGCAAGATTTCATCCTTTTTATGGCTGAGTAATATTCCATTCATTGTATATATACCACCTCTTCTTTATCCAATCATCTATCAATAGATACTTAGGTTGCTTCCATAACTTGGCTATTGTAAATAATGCTGCAAAAACCATAGAGGTGGATATATATTTTTTTAATTAGTGTTTTCATATCCTTTGGGTAAATACTCTGTAGTGGAATTACTAGTATGATAATTCTATTTTTTAATTGTTTGGGCAAACTCCATACTGTCTCCAACAGTAGCTGCACCAGTTTGCATTACCACCAACAATGCGTGAGGGTTTCTTTTTCTCCACGTCATCACCAATGCCTGTTTCTTGTGTTGTTGATTTTAGCCCTCTTGGCAGATATGAAGAGATATCACCTGATAATGAGTGGCGTTGAGCATCTTTCCCTGTGTCTGTTTGCTTCTGTATGCCTTCTTTGGGAAAATGTCTGTTCATGTGTTCTGCCCATTTTTAAACTATGTGCTTTTGTGTGTTGAGTTGTATATGTTCTTTATATGTTATGAATACTAATCTCCTATAGGATATATCATTTGCAAATATCCTCCCCCATTCATAGGTCATCTTTTGTTTTGTTGACTTTTTATTTGCTGTGCAGAAGCTTTTTATCTTGATGCGGTCCCAATAGTTTATTTTTGCTTTTGTTTCCCTTGCCTCAGGAGACATATCTAGAAAATATGTTGTGATTGTCAATCTTAGAGAAATTATTACCTGTACTCTCTTTTGGATTTTTATGATTTCAGCTCTCATTTTTAGGTCTATTTTGAGTTTACCTTTTCCTTATCAATTTGGATGCCACTTATTTCTCTTTGTTGTCTGAGTGATGTGACTAGAACTACCAGTACTATGTTAAATAAAAGTGGTGAGAATGGACATCCTTGTGCTGTTTCTGATCTTAAGAGGAAAGCACTCAGTTTTTTCCTATTAAATATGATAATCAGTTATGTCTTTTTCCATATATGGACTTTATTATGTTGAAGTATATTCCCTCTAAACCTACTTTGTTGAGGGTTATCATAAATAGATGTTGCATTTTGTCAAATATGTTTTATGCATCTGCTGCAATGATCATGTAGATTTTATCCTTACTCTTGTTGATGCGCTGTATCACATTGATTAATTTACAAATACTAAACCACACTTGCATCCCAGGAATAAATTCCACTTGATAGTGGTTAATAATATTTATAATATATTGTTAGATTCAATTGGCAAAAATTTTACTGAGAATTTTTGCATCTCTGTTCATCAGAGATATTGGTCTACAGTTCTCTCTTTCACTCTCTCTTTCATAGTGTCTATATGTGATTTTGATGTCAGGGTGATGCTGACCTCATAGAATGAATTTGGAATTTTTCCTTCCTCTTCTACTTTTTAGAATACTTTCAGAGGAATAGGTATTAACTCTTCTTTAAATGTTTGGAAGAATTTGTCCGTGACGCTTCTGGTCCCGGGCTTTTCTTTGTTGAGAGCTTTTGTTTTTATTACTGATTCCATTTTATTGTTAGTAATTTTTCCATTCAAATTTTCTATTTCTTCCCGATTAACTCTTTTTAGGTTATATGTTTTTAGGAACCTATCCATTTCTTCTAATTTGGTTGTCCAATTGGTTGCATAATTTGTTAGAATTTAACTTTTTAATATGCTCTTATAGTCCTTCATATTTCTGTGGCACTGGTTATTATTTCTTATATTTCTGATTTTATTTTTGCCCGCTTCCATTTTGTGTTTGTTTATCAATGTGTCTAGCTAAACACTTCTCTGTTTTGTTGATCTTAACAAAGAATAAGCTCCTAGATTCATTGATCTGTTTTTTTGTTTTTTATTTTTTTAATAAATTTATTTTTTTATTGGTGTTCAATTTACCAACATACAGAATAACACCCAGTGCTCATCCCGTCAAGTGCACCTCTCAGTGCCCATCACCCATTCACCCCCACCCCCCACTCTCCTCCCCTTATACCACCCTTAGTTCGTTTCCCAGAGTTAGGAGTCTTTATGTTCTGTCTCCCTTTCTGATATTTCCCACACATTTCTTCTCCCTTCCCTTATATTCCCTTTCACTATTATTTATATTCCCCAATGAATGAGAACATACACTGTTTGTCCTTCTCCGATTGACTGACTTCACTCAGCATAATACCCTCCAGTTCCATCCACGTTGAAGCAAATGGTGGGTATTTGTCATTTCTAATGGCTGAGTAATATTCCATTGTATACATAAACCACATCTTCTTTATCCATTCATCTTTCGATGGACACCGAGGCTCCTTCCACAGTTTTGCTATTGTGGACATTGCTGCTATAAACATCGGGGTGCAGGTGTCCAGGCGTTTCATTGCATCTGAATCTTTGGGGTAAATCCCCAAAAGTGCAATTGCTGGGTCATAGGGCAGGTCTATTTTTAACTGTTTGAGGAACCTCCACACAGTTTTCCAGAGTGGCTGCACCAGTTCACATTCCCACCAACAGTGGAAGAGGGTTCCCCTTTCTCCACATCCTCTCCAACATTTGTGGTTTCCTGCCTTGTTAATTTTCCCCATTCTCACTGGTAGGAGGTGGTATCTCATTGTGGTTTTGATTTGTATTTCCCTGATGGCAAGTGATGTGGAGCATTTTCTCATGTGCGTGTTGGCCATGTCTATGTCTTCCTCTGTGAGATTTCTGTTCATGTCTTTTGCCCATTTCATGATTGGATTGTTTGTTTCATTGGTGTTGAGTTTAATAAGTTCTTTATAGATCTTGGAAACTAGCCCTTTATCTGATATGTCATTTGCAAGTATCTTCTCCCATTCTGTAGGTTGTCTTTTAGTTTTGTTGACTGTATCCTTTGCTGTGCAAAAGCTTCTTATCTTGATGAAGTCCCAATAGTTCATTTTGGCTTTTGTTTCTTTTGCCTTCGTGGATGTATCTTGCAAGAAGTTACTGTTACTGCAAGAAGTTACTGAAGTTCAAAAAGGGTGTTGCCTGTGTTCTTCTCTAGGATTTTGATGGAATCTTGTCTCACATTTAGATCTTTCATCCATTTTGAGTTTATCTTTGTGTGTGGTGAAAGAGAGTGGTCTAGTTTCATTCTTCTGCATGTGGATGTCCAATTTTCCCAGCACCATTTATTGAAGAGACTGTCTTTCTTCCAATGGATAGTCTTTCCTCCTTTATCGAATATTAGTTGCCCATAAAGTTCAGGGTCCACTTCTGGATTCTCTATTCTGTTCCACTGATCTATGTGTCTGTTTTTGTGCTAGTACCACACTGTCTTGATGACCACAGCTTTGTAGTACAACCTGAAATCTGGCATTGTGATGCCCCCAGCTATGGTTTTCTTTTTTAAAATTCCCCTGGCTATTCGGGTCTTTTCTGATTCCACACAAATCTTAAAATAATTTGTTCTAACTCTCTGAAGAAAGTCCATGGTATTTTGATAGGGATTGCATTAAACGTGTAAATTGCCCTGGGTAACATTGACGTTTTCACAATTTAATTCTGCCAATCCATGAGCATGGAATATTTTTCCATCTCTTTGTGTCTTCCTCAATTTCTTTCAGAAGTGTTCTATAGTTTTTAGGGTATAGATCCTTTACCTCTTTGGTTAGGTTTATTCCTAGGTATCTTATCCTTTTGGGTGCAATTGTAAATGGGATCGACTCCTTAATTTCTCTTTCTTCAGTCTCATTGTTAGTGTATAGAAATGCCATTGATTTCTGGGCATTGATTTTGTATCCTGCCACACTACCAATTGCTGTATGAGTTCTAGCAATCTTGGGGTGGAGGCTTTTGGGTTTTCTATGTAGAGTATCATGTCATCGGCGAAGAGGGAGAGTTTGACTTCTTCTTTGCCAATTTGAATTGTTTTTGTTTTTTAATTTCTATTTTATTTTATTTTATTTTTTTTGCTCTAATCTTTATTATGTCTTTTCTTTACTGGTTTTGGATTTCGTTTGTTCCTTGTTTTTCTAGTTCCTTAGGTGTAAGTTTAGGTTGTTTGTTTGAGATTTTTTCTTGCTTCTTGAGGTAGGTCTGTATTGCTATAAACTTTCCTCTTGAGCCTGTTTTGGCTATATCCTAGATTGTAGACTATTGTATTTTCACTTTTATTTATTTTCATGTAGTTTGTTATTCCCTATTTTATTTCTTAGTTGACCAATTATTCTGACTATATCTGTTAGATCCCTCTGGTGCAATGTGTCATTCAAAGCCATTTTTTTTCCTTTTTGTTTTTCTGTTTGGATGATCAATCCATTGATGTAAATGGGAATTTGAAGTCCCCCACTATTATTATATTGCTATAGGTTATTTTCTATGTTTGTTATTACTACATTATGTATTTGGGTTTTACCAGGTTGGGTGCATAAATGTTTATAATTGTTATATCTTCTTGTTAGGTCGTCTTCTTTATGATTACATATAGTATTCTTCTTTGTTTCTTGGTACAGTCTTTGTTCTGAAGTCTATTTTGTCCGATGTAAGTATTGCTACCCCAGCTTTCTTTTCACTTGTGTTTGCATGATAATTGCTTTCTCATCCTTTCACTTTCAGTTTGTATGTGTCTCAATATATAGATGGATCTTGCTTTTTAACATTCTATCAACTTATGTATTTTATTAGAGTGTTCAATCCACATTTACATTCAAACTAATTATTGATAGATATGCACTTATTGCTATTTGGTTACATGTTTTATGGTTGTTTTTGTAGTTCTCTGTTCCTTTCTTCTCTTGCTCATTTCTCTCATGTTTTGTTGGCTTTCTTCAGTGATACTTGGATTCATTTCTCTTTATTTTTTGAATATCTGTTACTGGTTTTTGATTTGTGGTTACTGTTAGGTTTTATATAACTTCTTATGCATAAAGCAGTTTATATTGAGTTGATGGTCAATTGAGTTTGAACTCATTCTAAAAGCACTAATACTTTGCCTGTCTCTCTCCACATATCAGATATACCTGTCATAATTTACATCCTTTTATTTTGTGAATCCCTTGACTGAATTTTGTAGATATACTTAATTTTACTGCTTTTGGGCTTCCAGCTTTTCTTATTCCTACTTATGGTCTTTCCTTTCCACTCAGAGTCCTGTGTTCTCATTGCATCTCTGTTCTGTTCTGGTAGCCACCAAATATTCATATAGGGCTGGTTTAGTGGTCATAAATTTCTTTAACTTTTATTTGTTTTATATCTATATCTCTTATTCTATTTGAATGATAGCCTTGCTGGATAGTTTTCTCAGTTGCAGGTTGTTTTTTGTTTTTGTTTTTAATACTTTGAATATACCATGTTATTCTTTTAGCCTGCAAAGTTTCTGCTGAAAAATCAGCTGATATTCTTATAGGATTTCCCTTGTATGTAACTGTTTTCTTTTGTCTTGCTGCTTTTAAGATCTTCTCTTTATCCTTATGTTTTGCCATTGTAATTACTATATGTCTTGATGTAGACCTCCTTGGGTTGATTTTATTGGGGATTTCTGTGCCTCCTGGATATGAATTTGTTATTTCTCTAGATTTGGGAATTTTTCAGCTACTATTTCTTCAAATAAACTTCCTGCCCTCTTTTCTCACTTTACTCCTCCTGGATCACTAGAATGCAAATGTTATTCAACTTAATGATTTTGCTGAGTACCCTTAATCTATTTTCATTTTTTTATTATTCTTTTTTCTTTCTCCTGTTCACTCTGATTGCTTTCCATTACTCTGTCCACTAAGTCACTCATCTGCTCTTCGCTTCCTCTAGTCTACTACTTTTTTCCTGTAGTATACTTTTAATTTTAGTTGTTGAGTTCTTTATCTCTGATTGATTCTTGTTTTCTACCTCTTTATTGAGAGTCTCTCTGAAATCCTTCACTCTTTTCTCAAGTCCAGACAGTATCTTTATGATTGTTATCTTAAGTTCTCTATCAGACATATTACTTATCTCCATTTTTCAGCTCTCTTGCTTGATTTTGTTCTATCCTTTCATTTGGGATGTAATGTTCTAACTCTGTATTTTATCTATGTCTCTATGTCTATTTCTCTGTCTGAGGAACCTCAGCTATATCTCCCGCTGTTGAAAGTAGAGGCTTTATGAAGAAGAAGTCCTATAGTATCCTGCAGTGAGTGTCTTCCTTTCACCAGAACCTGTTTCAGAGGTGTCTCCTATGTGGGTTGCATGAAACCTACTCTTGTGGTTGAGCTATGTTTGCCTTCATTCCAGTCATCTGCAATGTTTCTCTTTGCCCGTTGTGGGCAGGGTTTGGTCCCTGTGTTGTTAATGGGCCAGTCTGGGGCTGCTTTGGGCTTGAATTGGGTAAGAAAAGGTATTTTCTGGAGCTTTGGTCACACCAAACTGAAGGGTCCTTTCCCTGTGTTGTCCTCTGAGAAGACATCATTGGATGGTGGGGCCTTCAGTCAGACCAGATGTCTGATGGTGTGTGTGATTTTCTTCACTTCTCCCTAGGGCAAGAGTCATTTTGAAATGGTGGTGGCCCCTGTCTGGGCTACTTGCACACTGCTATGCTTATGGAGACACTTTGGATGTACTCTTGCTGAGGGAGTGTTGGAGGGTTGGGGCCACAAGAGGATATGGGGACAGCTGTGCTGTTAGCAAGTTGTGCACAGTTCTGCCTGTATCCTTTTTGAAAAGCTCCTGTAGAGTCTGGTTCGATGGGGCAAGTCCACAGAAGAATGTTAGGGCAGGGCATCCTGTTACCAAGTTAGTCTAAGAGTATTTCTACTGTGCTGTTTCCCCTGGTGTCCATGTATCTAGGCTCAGGGATCAGGAAGGAAAATGGCTTCCACCATCTTTTTGTTGTTGGAGAAGTTTCCCAAAGATCCCTGCCCTTTCAGCACATGTCTGAACATAGTAAACAAAACCTCCTCCCATATACTCTATGTATTCATCAAACTGCTTTTGCTTTATCTCAGCAGGGCTATTTTTTTGCTGTCTCTTTAAGGGTGGTGACTCAGTTTCTTCTTGCCCTTTAGCTCTTCCAGAGCCAAGCTACTGATTTTTAAAGCTCCAGATGTTAATCCCCACTGATTGTAAGAGATGAAATTAAGTCCCTCTGGTTTTCAAAACCAAATATTATGGGGATTCATCTTCCTAGTATGGGTCCCCATGCCTTGGGTGCCTAGTGTGGGGTCTGCTCTTCTCCTTTCTCTATGCTTGTGGAGTCCTTCCCTCTCCTGGGCAGTCCTATGGGTCAGTTTGGCTCCTGACTTTGTCTCCACACTTATTATCCTCCTAGATGTTGTCTCTTCCATACATTTATCTACAGAGTCTGTTCTGCCAGTCTTTGGGTCATTTTCTAGGTTACTTACACTGATGCAAGAGTTATATAGGTGTGTCTGGGGGACAAGTTGCTCCTACTCTGCTATTACTTGGAAGTCCTGTTAATTTCTTTATTGGATTATACCTATAAGCATACAGATTTGCTATGATATCTCTTATTAATTCTCTTGACTACATTTCCTTCTTCAGTTACCACCCTATTTTCTGCTTTCCTTAACAGCAAAATTCTTTTATATAGTTATCTACATTTTCATCCCCTCCTGATGCCTCCTACCTAACACTCCATCAAACTGCTCATCTCCACACTGGTGAAATCTGTAGTTAAGTAACTTAGCATACCGATCCTGTGACCTTCTTAATAGAAACACAGTAGTTCACTTTCACTTTCCTTGAAGTATCTTCTCTTGATTCTAGGTCACAACAGTCCTGGTTCCTTTCCTGCCATACTAATCACTCCTTCTTAACCCCCTTTATTAGTTCTCATTTCTTCAAACTTTAAACGCTAAAGTTTTTTAAAGGATCTTACATGGCCCTTCCTCACTTCTCTGTCTACCTGTCTTTGCATGGTGGCCTCATCTAGTCTTATTACTTTTTTGCAGATGACTTCAAAAGTAATATATACAGCTTGGACCTGCTACTTGAATTTAGACACATATATCTAACTTTGTAATTGACCACTTCATTTCATATCTGATTCTCACCTCTTACTTGACCTAAACCAAGTTCTAATACTTCCCCTAAGATCCTGATACTCCCACAATCTTCCAGAATATTGCAATTCCATTTTTTCAATAGTTCTAGACTCTTTTTTCTTATACCATACATCCAATCTATAGGCAATAGGCAGTTCATAAGTAAATGCTATTGGCGTTGCCTTCAAAATCTACCCAAAATCTGGCAGCTTCAGAGAACCTTAACCACTACTACCTTAGCAAAAAACATGTTTATATTTCCTGTGGATTATAAGAACAGACCCTTAACTGGTTCTGCTTCTGCCTGTTTCCCATCTCTCACCTTTCCTCCAGATACCACCTCATTCTCAATACGGGAGACACAGTAATCTTTTAAATGTATAATCACTTCTTTCATAAAAGCTTCTGATAGTTTTCTATATCACTCAAAAAAATTAATCTTTATGATACTCCACAAGGTCACTTTCTCACCTTAAATATTTGGAATCATTTTCTACTATTTCCACTTGGCACACTCTGCTCCAGCCACACTGTCCTCACTGAGCATGTTCTTGATTTTGGGCCATTTCTGTTATTTTTTTGTCAGCCTGGAGAACAATTCCTCAAATGTTCACTCATCTTGCTAAATTTCTGCTCCAAATTTGCTTTCACAATGAAATCACATCTGACCATTTTGTCTGTTAGACAACATGTACCCTGCTGATTAGCAGTCTCTTTACTCATTACTCAATTTTTGTTCAGAACACTTTTCATTTTTCTGACATTATTCATTCAAATATATTTGCTCTGAATAATCCAGGTATAATTATCTGTTTTGTTTATTTTTGTATCCCCAGCACTGAGAAGTTTGTTTAGTTCATAGTCAATAAATACTGGTTGACTAAATAAATACTGCAATGCAATATAATGTTTAAATTTAGTGATAAAGTAAGTTTGCTTGATGTATCTATCTATGACAGTGATTTTTAGTCTAATAGTAAGATGTACTACTTGACTTTCTAATTCAGTGTTACAATAGGTACACATATATTTTGAAAACAAGTATTCTAAAAGTATCGATGCCTTTTTTTTTAACCAAAAAGTACTACATTTGGAAATTTTAAACAACATTAAAGGAAGGTAAGAACTTCCATCCTAAAGGGAGATGGGCATAAAATGTTGAAAATAATATTCATGTAACAAATAAATCAGATTTTTTTTCAGCTTTTTAAAAAGTAGACTAGTGGGGTGCCTGGATGACTCAGTTGGTTGAGCTTCTGACTCTTAATTTCAGATCAGGTCATGATAACAGAGTCCTAAGATAAAGCCCTGCGTCAGGCTTTGTGCTGGGCATGGAGCCTGCTTAGATTTCTCTCCCCCGCTCCTTTTACCCTTCCCTCAATTAAAAACAATAAATTAATAAAAATAAATAAAAAATAAAATGTATATTAGTAATTCCTCTTGCCTTGTAGGTCTGATATAAGATATCTTTTTGTTCTAAACAATAGTGAAGTTTTAAAAAGAAAAAGGAAAGTGGGAAATGAAAGGAGTGGCTCCAGTATGTATGAGTTTGTTATACTATGTAATTTAAACTGACTGCTGTTTTGTACCTAATGTGTAAGGAGAGTTTATGTAGGTAAATTACTATCATTGTTTTTTGAATAATACATACTTTTCCTACAACAAATGTTGTTGTATATAATGATGTCATTATATACATTGTATATAATGTCACTCTGCCTTCTTCAATAATTAACAAAAAGAAATCTAGAAATAAATTATGATGAGACTATTGTCAAAATGTGGAGTTTCCTATGAGTAATACATTTACAAAATTGTTTGGAGGAAATTTTATAAATTGCACTCATAATTTATTTTTATTTTTTTATTTTTTGCACTCATAATTTAAATCAATTTTGTATTTTACCTCATGATAATAGATATAAATATTTATTACCCTAAAGATTAATGGCTTTATTAAAAGATCAGGGCACCTGGGTGGCTCAGTCAGCTTAATATCTGCTTTTGGCTCAGGTCATGATCCCAGTATCCTGGGATTGAGCCCTGTGTTGGTCTCCTTGCTTAGTGGGGTGTCTGTTTCTTCCTCTCCCTCCTTATCCTCATTCTCCCTCTCCCAAATAAATAAAATATTTAGAATAAATAAATAAAATAAAAGATCAAAAAACAATTAAAACCCAAAACGATTTAATTTTATTATTTTTTAAAAGATTTTATATATTTATTCATGAGAGAGGCAGAGACACAGGCAGATGGAGAAGCAGGTTCTATTCAGGGAGCTTGATGTGGGACTGGATCGCAGGACTTCAGGATCATGCCCTGGACTAAAGGCAGACACTTAACCGCTAAGCCACCCAGATGTCCCAACAATTTATTTTTAAATAACCAACTTTTTTTATTAATGTAGAAGAATCAGGGAATGCTGTAAAAAGAAAGATGATTATCCTCTGGAATATTTTTTCTTAAAATAGAAAGAAGGGCACCTAGATGGCTCAGTTGGTCGTGTCCGACTCTTTTTTTTTTTTTAAGATTTATTTATTTATTTATGATAGGCATAGAGAGAAAGAGAGGCATAGATTCAGGAGGGAGAAGCAGGCTCCATGCCGGGAGCCCGACGCGGGACTCGATCCCAGGACTCCAGGATCGCTCCCCGGGCCAAAGGCAGGTGCCAAACCGCTGAGCCACCCAGGGATCCCCTGTGTCTGACTCTTGATTTCAACTCAGGTCTTGATCTCAGGGTCATGAGGTCAAGCTCCATGCTTAGTGGGGAGTCTGCTTGAGATCTTCTCTTTCTTCTCCTCCCTATGCCCCTCCCCTCATTCACATGGGCTCTCTCTCTCTCTCTCTCTAAAATGATAAGTCTTAGAGAGAGAGAGAGAGAGAGAGAGAGATGAGAGAGACAGAATACTTACCATACAAGATTATTATAAGAATAAAATGATGTAACATTTGAAAATAGTTGTGTGGAATTACTACTACTACTACTACTACTACTACTACTACTACTATTACTACTACTACTACTACATTGTGAACATTTAATAGGATAAAGAAATAACAGTAGAAAAAAAGAAAGAAACCTACTAGTGGGATAGTAGTAGTTTCTTATCTCTACCAACCAAAAGGATTCTATAAAACAGTGACAATTTTCAAGTCCCATCCTAATTATTAAATCATTATAACCATTGAAGATCATATCACACTACCTCATTTGAGTATCTCATGACCCTTTACTTTCAAAAGTTGGTATTATCTCTGAAATTGGCCAATTTTAAATCCAACTAAAAATAATACAGGGGCACCTGAGTGGCTCAGTTGGTTAAGCCTCACACTCTTAATTTCAGCTCAGATCATGATCTTGGGGTTGTAAGACCAAGCCCCATGTCCAACTCACATGCTGGGTATGGAACCTACTTAAGATTCTGTCCCTCTCTCTCTGCCCCTCTGCCCCTCCCCTGCTCAGGCTTTCTCTCTTTCTTTAAAATAAATACATAAAATTTTTAAAATGTATATATATAATGATTCTAATAAAATATGATTCCTACCATCAAATAGAGTAAAATCCACTGACTTGGGTGTCTAGTAAATTAACTTAAAGTGAGATGATGGAATCTCCATCTAAAAAGACAATCAACAAGACAGAAAAATAGGCAAAAGCTATCTGACCATTTATAAACTCCTATTACTGCCATATGTCAAATGGAAATTAAGTTTTTAAAAAATCCTTACCTAAAAGTTATTAAAAATTGTTAATAAGTAAAGTTGGTAGTAGGACTGGAGCATGTTCCCCATGTGAATGGTGCTGGGTGACCATCTATCTTATGGGTGACCATCTATCTTCTGCTCAGGTCATGATCCCAGGGTCCTGGGATCCCTACTCTACAGGGAGCCTGCTTCTCTCTCTCCTTCTGCCTGCTGCTCCCCCTACTTGTGCTCTTTCTCTCTGTCAAATAAATAAGTAAAAACTTTTAAAAATTGTATGATGCTTTGTTTAAAATCAATATCCTGGATTGCTATATTGGAGTGCTATATTGTTACTTATTTTTGAATCTCAACCTGACCTGAAATAGCAATAACATGATCCTAAGGAGTCAACTCAGTTGGCTAACAGCATGAAAGCAAAATATAAAATCACTCATCACAATGGAATAGGTAATTGTATTTGTGAAGAAGCTAATTCCCCTAAGACAAAAATGAAAATAAAACTGTGAAACTAGATGACATCCAAATATAGAAGAAGTGAGAAAAATATGGATAGTGGGAAATTCAAATTAAATTTATTTCTTAAATATCCCGAGACATTGTACTTTTATTTCTGCAATACCATGTTTTGAAACATAGTAGTTTATTCTTTGCCAAGGGTGAGACTAGCAAATGCTCTTTGTCTAGATTATCTATTTGGAGAATAATTTTAAAGTATTGACCTTTCCAAACCAATACATTCATTCATGAGTTTTAAAATATTATATTTTAATTATGCATTAAACACATACAATTGGCAAAGCTTCTCATTAATAACAAATTTTCATATTAACTTTTCCATAGTATTTTGAGAAACATTTAAAAATATACATTTGGATTTTTCTTAATCATAAATTGTCTTCTTTTAAATGCTTTACTTCCTCTGTAGAATCCCTCTTTGAGTGTTCATAACATTTTGCTAAGCGCTCAGTGCTATAGAAGTCTGCAAGAATTGTCTGTCACCAAGAGCTTTCTGTTCAGTCAGGAAAAAGCAATATGCCCCAGGAAACAAAAGCAAATTATGAAGGACAGTAGTTAATAAATAAAGAACAAATTAGTAAATTAAATTCAGCTCCAACAGCACACCATGCCCAATACAAGGATCCAGGAGTAATGAGATAAATATCTCACAGTGAGTTTTCTACAAGAGTTTACTGGCTACTAGGGTAGAAAGATTAATATCCAGATCAGTCCAGTGTAAGGCAGTAATTTACCAGGCAGAGGTGAACACAATGCAATAAATCCTCCATTTACAGGATGCTTTCTGAGGATTTATGAAGATATTCCTCCAATTTACACACTAACATTTGTGACCATCCGAAAATGAAAGCACCTGAATTAGCAGAGTGTGGTGTTAAGAATTCTGGCCTTGGTGGGAGAACATGTGATTTCTGTTAATTCCATTGGTTCCAATTAGGAATTATGATGTTGGGCAAGCTCCATCATTTCTTCACACATAAAGAAAAGGTTTTACTAGTTTGGGGTTCTAAATCTGGGACCCACTGACTCTCAGGTAGGTCTGTGAGTAGAATTCACAGGACCTATGAATTGAAATGGGGGGAAAAATCTCACTTGCTTCTAATGAGGCTCTAGTATGATCCTCTATTATAAATGTAGAAAGATAGTCATGGAAGTATTAATGCATCTTTGAACTTGGTACCATGAGAAATTATAGTAATACATGTTTTCATATCAAATTATAGATATTGCAGATATCTGAAAATATAATTGATATGATTTTCACTCTGTATGTTAATATATAAGGACATATAATATATATCACAAGTTAGATATTTAATATTTTTAAGATTTTATCTATTTATTCATGAGAGATACAGAGAGAGAGAGAGAAGCAGAGACACAGGCAGAGGGAGAAGCAGGCTCCATGCAGGGAGCCTGATGTGGGACTCGATCCTGGGTCTCCAGGATCACGCCCTGGGCTGAAGGCAGGCGCTCAATCACTGAGCCACCCAGGGATCCCCAATTTTTTTTTGTAATTGTCCTGTAATATTATTGGTTTCTTTATAATGTCATGTAGAACATTTTATACATGTAAAAACATTATTTGATAAATGGCCCTTAGCATTCTCATGTTCACCACACTTCCAAACGGATACAAGATGAAAGGAAAAAAAAGATGGTAAGTCCTACATTATATGATCTCTAGGGTCTTGCAGAGGCATAATATTTTAAGCATCTAAGTATTTAGATCACTCACAGTTTTGTTTTTTTTTTTTTAATTCTAGCCATGTAATCATTTTGAAGATTCTTAAGGGAAAAAAGAAGATAAGTAAAGCAAATAAATCATGAGTTTTTCAGAAGCTTTAACACACAGTAGGGGCCTGAAACATCTGAATATAGAAATCAAAAAAACAACAAGAAGGACCAGCAACAAGCAATGCACTTAAGGGTCCTTTGTTGTTTTCTTCACATAACTTCTGTTCCTGGCTTAGACACTAGTTCGTCTTCAGTCTATTTTAGTTTTCTGACTCTCAGTCCTGGTTTCACCAATGTTCCTGGGACCACCCAACCAGTTTCATCTTCTGAGTCACCCCCTCTTTGATGCTAGATCTCAAGCAGCCAGACAATAAATTTTAGAAAATACGAGTAAAAGATTCTTAAAGAATTAGAAAGTTAGAAAGTCTTTAGTATATAAGGAATTGAGGGGAGACTAAGGAGCCATAATATTTGGAGAATTAGAAGAACAATGCAGGGTATCCCAGATGAAAGGAATAGAGCTAAATTAGGAAATACATGTGTGGAGAAGGTGATGACAATGGTCTACCTAGAGATAATTCTATGTGTGTCTGTTTGCATGCTTGTGTGCATATTGAGGGACAGTGGAAAATAAGCCAAGGTAAGCATATAAATTCATGTTATAGTAAGTCAAGAAAACAGGAATTTTAGAAAAGACACATTAAAAAAATGAGATAAGAAATACTACTTTGAATAAGATACATGAGAAATGGGGGAGAATGAATGTCTTTATCTGATTAGAATCACTATTACTACTTTTATCCTGTGTTTTATATTAGACTGTGCTTTCATGCTACCTTCTTTTAGAATCTGAAGTTTAGATCACTTCCTTTTTTTTCTGCATGCTTTGGGCCTACTTTTTTGGTAACTATGGTTTCAATTCTGATCAAAAGAAAACATAGGGCTGTCCATTGTTCTAATCTTTATATTTGCTGCCTTTTGTTCATTTTCTCAGAGTCAAAACAAAGGTGGGATGTAGCATCAGATCAGGTCACATCTATAGTACACCTTGGGAAAATATTCTTTGTTCTCCACAGATCCTTTGGGACTTTATTTCCATCTTCCCTAGTCTGCCTGAACCCAGTTTGCTCTTTTCTTCTTTCATATTGTTTATTATTCATCAATAGACTCGATAAATAATTTGGTTGGAAGCTCACTGGAAGCTTATGAGCTTTGAGAGAGTAAATTCTTTGGAGGTTTTCTAATAAAAACAAATAAACACATGCAGTTCTGAGTGACCCCAACATTTTAGTTTTATAAAATGTTACTGAAGTAGAATAAAAATGATGTTATTCCTAAAGTGCAAGATTTATAATATAAAGTAAGTCTGAAAATATACCTATTCTACAATTACTAAGCAATTTCATTAAAAGATAAAACATTCACTGATAATTTTAATCATATCCCATAACTGAAATGTGTCGTAACACATTTAGTTCACAACATGATTTCAGAGCAGTGTAAAAGGATTATAAGCCCACCTTCCACAATTTACAAGTTTATAAGAGTTACATTCAGAGGTTTCCTTGACTCAAAAGCACTACATTGATTTGCAAAGCTCAGCAAAAGGACTTCAAAAGTTGTTCATGTTTACAGATGAAAACGTTGTATAGAGATCTTTAGGTTGGCCTTTAGAAATAGGAATATAGACATGCTACAGAATTAATGGCATGTCAAAAGGAAACTGGCTATTCCATGATTTATATAGGCTTTCAAAAATACCCTGTTATCTAAAGCCTCAAAAATGGGCATGATATAGTGAAGTTTCTAAACTCAGGGAATATGAAAGAAATAACAAGGAAAGAATGGAAAGAAAATGTTTGTGTCTGAGCTAATGATGATGTGTACAGTCACTACTCACTGGCGAAAATAAACAAAATGTGGCCAGGAGGGATTGGGTCTTCTGAAGCGAGTCCATTTCTATGTACCAAGATCAACTATCTAAATTGATTAATCAAAGGGTATGACAAAATAATCCCAGAGCAATATGTGTTCAGGAATAAATACCTATACTGATGGAGGTACTGAAATTATTTAGTCTAGAAGAAATCTAGAAGTCTTAGAAGGTATTTCCATCTTAACTAATAGGTCTGTATTTATGGATTGCTGTTTTTTCTCTAGAATGTTGTTGTCATAGGCAAAATTTATAGCAATTTATTTCTGCCCTTTTGGAAAGTTATGACAAGTTTTCCTTTTTTATCTTGTTGTTAGAATAAAAGAAACTTTTTTCTTTCTGGGAAAATGGATACTATAAACAAGGTTTACTGCCTATCTTGCTTAAGACTTTGAATTGTTTCAAATTATCTTGAAAGTACCTTGGTTGGCCCATTTAAATATATAAACTTTGCTATTTGTGAAATATATCTATCTTTAATTCTTCAAAATGCTTTTGGGATAACTATTTGATGACAAATTTATTATCTGATAATTTCTTAAAATACAGAATTGAAACTGGCAAATGTATTTGTTGCATATTCTCCAGATTGGATTGAATTAGTACATAATTATTGAAATGATCATGAAATGACATTACAAATCATTTTGGGAAAAAAGGTCAACCAACCATATCTCAAAAATATCACTGATGATGGAATTAATTATTAAATTATTATAGTATTTTCACTTCTTGATCCTAGATCTTTGCAGTTTCATCACACAGACATCAGGGTAAATACTAGGAGTAGAATACTTTCTCCCAATCTGTGGGTTGCCTGCTTATTTTTGTTAGTGTATCTTTTTCTGGAGTCATTCAGTTTTGATAATTTTTAACTGAATATTTGTTTCTTATATTAATGATAGTGCTTTTTTGTTCTGTATAGTGTATTCTGTAAACTTATTCAAGTTTTGAAGATACTCTGCTATGTTTTCTTATAGAAACATGCCTTTAACTATGATTCATCTAACTCTATTACCCATCTCAAATTAAATTTTGACTATTGTGTGAATTTTGACTTTTTAGAAGTATGAGTTGAGTTTATTACCTATGGATATCCAATGGTTTCAGTATTACTTGTTAAATACACTTTCTTTTTCTCATTGAATTACTTTTACCCCTTTGTCAAAAATCAGTTGGCTGGAGATGTGTGATTTTTATTTCTGGACTCTATTCTTGCCCTGTTTCTGATCTTAGGGGGAAAATCAGATTTAAGTACAATGTTATCTATAGATGTTTTTCATAGAGTTTTTCATAGATGCCTTTGATAAAATATATGATATTGTCTATTCCTAGTTTGCTAAAAGATCAATGCAGTGAATGAGTGCTGAATTTTATCATATAATTTTTCTAGATTTATTGATTTATCATATGATTTTCTGTCTATTCTATAAGTGATGATTTACATTGATTGTTTTTGAAGGTTAAACAAACCTTTCTATCCTGTGAAAAATATACTTGTGTAATCATTTTTATATATTGACAGACAAAACTTATAAAGATTTTGTGAAGGAGTTTTGTGTTTGTGCTCATGAGGAATATTGGAATGTTTCGTTGTTTTTATTTTGTTCTTACCATGTCATTATTTAGTTTCGGTATTAGCAGAAAGGTAACTCAGAAAGTGAATTAAAAAGTATTTCTTTTATTTTCTGAAAGAATTTGAATAATATTGATGTTATTTCTCTCTTTAATCTTTGATGGAATTGACCGGTCCAGCCACTTGGACTCAGAGATCTTTGTGGTTTTTATGTAATCAAAATTTTATTAAAATTCCAAAATTTTTACCAAGGAACTTTTCCATTTTTTCTTGGTATTGAATATATTACTATATAGTTGTCCATGACATCTTTTTTCCTTCTGATGTCTGTGTAATCTGTAGTAATGTCCTCTGAGTCTAGATATTGCTATTTGTGCTTTCTCTTTGTGTTATTTGATTCATTATAAAAGTTGCATTAATATTTTAAATTTTATTTTACATTTTTATTTTAAAAATCTATTTTAATCTATTTTTTATTGATTTCTACATTTATGTTTATTTTTTGCTTTATTTGTACTTTGGACTTAGTGTATTTTTATTTTTCTGTAGCTTCTTATGGTAGATGCTTACAATTTTTTATTTCAAAGATTTCTTCTCTTCATGTATATCCTTTTAATGTTATCATTATCTCTATAAACACTACTGATTTCCACTGAATGTTCATACCCCTCCCAAAAAAATCCATATGTTGAAATCCTAAATATTCCCAGTCTGACAGTGTTAGGAGGCACAGCCTTTGGGAGGTAATTAGGTAATGAGGTGAAGCCTCATGAATGGAATTAGTGGCCTGTGAAAGAGGCCCCCAGAGCTCCCTTCTCCTGTCACGTGAAGATATGGCAAGACTTTCTCCTACTTCCTTGTGTCTCTCAAAAGATATATTTTTACCAAAATCTCTTTCCATCTTAAAGAATGAGTAGAAACTAAAATAATACAAAAGAGCATGCCTCTTGCTCTATCGGGCTGCTACTGAAAGGGATTGTGTCTTTCTATCAGTGATTGAGCTCACCTTGGATTTATTGTGCCATTAAATAGATTTGGTTCATTTCTGGTTCAGAGATCTTAATGTAGTAAAACTTTTCCTTTATCAGGTGTTAAGTTGTGAGCACTGGTGAGATTTTTCAGAAATCCTTATTCTTTACAACCCAATTATCTGTCTTCTAAAACTCCAAAGATATTTCTCTCTTTCTCTTAATCTCTCAGTCTCTCTCTCTCTCTCTCTCTTTCTCTCTCTCTCTCCCTCTCCCTCACATTATAGACAACAGTTGTTTTTTATGTTGTTTGTTTGTTTTTTTGTTTTGTTTTGTTTACTTTCTGGGGGATTTCTCTTTGCTTTCTTTCCCCACCCTTCACTTTCTGTTTTTCAGTAAGTTCGGCCTATGGTTGTCTTCTGCAGTGCACTCTGAAGACATAGCAAATATTATGATTATTTCTCTGCCTGTCCTTCCTGCTCCCAGCAGTGAGCAGTGTTATGCCTTGTACTTCGTGGAAGCCCTGTAAATTGTGGGCAACTCTCACTTTTCCTATCCTTCTTACAGTTTGCTTCCTTCCTCTTGCCATCACTGTGCATCTGGTGAAGGCTCACAATAAAAAATTGGTGTATGAAAGTGACTTGTTTTGTTGTTGGAAATCCTGGGATTCTAAACCATCATGCCAGTCACAGTTTTATCATTCCTAATTTAATAGAAACCACCATATTCCTCTAGAGTAAGAAAGTTCTGTCCATACTATTGCAAAGTTGTTGCCCTATAGTGAGAATTAGAAATTTACGTGTATTTATAGAAAGGCAGTAAACTGAAATACCTGATATTGGAGTTTAGGAACACTATCCTTCAGATTATGACTATATTTTCAATTAGGCACAAAGAGTGAGCTGGTAATATCCTGCTTTAGAAAAATAGCATTTATAGTATTTTGGTTATTTTCAGGTATAGGAACATCTAGAGACCCCTCAAAAAATGATGATGTCTCTTTTCTAAATATCAAAGGTCTATACATTGAGGCTTTATCTATGCAGTCTGAGCAGAGTAGGATTTGTCTGTGAGCTACAATGCATCGGAGAGACCTACAGCAAATGAAAAGTAAATTGAGAGACAGTAGTTTCGATAGAAGCTGAATATGAAACCAAACTAATATTTTCATAAATTTTCTCTCTGAAGAGGTAAGAAAGGGAAAGGATCCACTTATGAGTAGTGGGATGGAAGCCCAGGGCTTGCAAAGAAGACAGTGTATTTAAACCAGAGGATAGGGGTACAAACATGAGCAATTCCTGCTCCTGTGGCTGAAGCAGTATTTTATAGTGCATATGATGTGAGACACTGGGGAGAGTGCTAACAAAATCTTCCCAGCCTCCATGGCCAAAATGAGTGTGCCAGGATTTTGTATTGTCATGCCTATACTGCTTCTGCCTGGAATAGGCTCCCATCTTCCTGACTCCTTAACCTGGCCAACTTCTTTTGAACCACTGCAACTCAGCTTAGACACTATCTCCTAAGATGGAATCCCACCTGATTTGGTCTCACATGTGCTTCCTCAGTTCCTAGATTCCTTTAAGGCCTACAGTAGAAAATAAACATCTGTACCACATGTGAAGTCTACATTTTGTCTAATTTATGTCTCCCTTGCTCATGGCAAGGTCCCTGATACATACTGAGAGCTTAGGAATAATTACTGAAGAATGGATGGATTAAATTAATAGAGACAGTAACTATGTGATTATAGTTTTTCCTCATCTTAGGAGAATCTTTTTAGAAGGGAAGACCTCTGAAGAGTAACCTTTTCAAAAAATTATAAAAAGTGGCTTGAAACAAAGTGAACAACTCAGGAGTAAGTGTTGGCCAAGCAGTCCAGCCCTACAAGTCTTTCTCTGTAGGACTCATCCTCAGATCACTTTGTTGTGATGGGCAGTGCTGACTACCCCACTGTAAGGACCACGGTACACATTGGATCCAGATGAAGGGAGATGTCTAGGTTCTCTTAATTTCTTCCTGTCCTTTATGGAGAAGAACTGCAATGCAGCCAAGCTGTTATTTACCAGTAGTCAAAGTCAAAT
Organism: Canis aureus; assembly: GCF_053574225.1. Classification (NCBI taxonomy): domain Eukaryota; kingdom Metazoa; phylum Chordata; class Mammalia; order Carnivora; family Canidae; genus Canis; species Canis aureus. The sequence goes on from NC_135621.1 coordinate 56,572,136, forward strand.
GAGAGACTATCAATCTCTTTGCGTATCAGCCACCTTTCTGTTCCTATACCTTCTATTATCTTCAAGGATTATGGGTTATTTTCCTCATCACTTTATTATAGCAATTTTTAAATAAACAGAAAAGTTGAAGTGAAAACAAATAGAGGGGGAAATATAGAGTCAGTTTTGAGAAAAATTTACATTTGTGAAGGTCATCTATACCGATATTAAAAAGTAACTTTTGAGTATAATAGATTTCACTACTTATGCCCAGGTGATCTGAGAAAAAAAATTCTATATTAAAAATATGTTTTATCAAAAAAGATCATGTAGGTTATTTTTAGAAGAAATAATTGCAAAACCAGAGGTACAGATACCAAACCAGGTAAAAATTGGATATAGAGTAATAAAGCAAAGGTAATGAGCATGATAAAACAACAGAAGCAAAAACAGCCCTTCAATGACTTAGCATCCGCTAACATCAGTACTCATGACAAATTGGAGAACTGCTTATTATTTCCTCATTTTATATATAAGAAATCTAAGGCTTGAGGAAGCTAAATAAGTTGTTTAAGCTAACTCAGAAAAGTGCATATTTATATTCAGGTCCATTTTCTTTTTTTAAAAGATTTTACTTATTTATTCATGAGAGACACAGAGAGAGAGAGAGAGAGAGGCAGAGACACAGGCAGAGGGAGAAGCAGGCTCCATGCAGGGAGCCCGACGTGGGACTCGATCCCGGGTCTCCAGAATCACACCCTGGGCTGAAGGTGGCGCTAAACCGCTGAGTCACCCGGGCTGCCCAGGTCCATTTTCTTTTAATACCCATTCTCCTCTGAATATTCTTCACCTATTGCACTGTGGGTTACTTACCCGAGTGAAGTATGTATGTGTTTACATCTGTGTAATGAATAGTAAATGAATAGTGTGGTAGGTTCTAGACATTTGGATTTCCAAAATGAGTAAGATAGCTAGGTAGGGATATATTTCTACATAAAGACATACAAGAAGACTTCAACAGGAAAGTTAGAAAGCACATCATCTCAAAACAAAAGACAGTCCTTCTCATGGAAAATTAATCATAACTGCATTAAGAAATTTCATTCTAGGGGCACCTGGGTAGCTCAGTCAGTTAAGTGTCTGATGATCCCAGGGTCCTGGAATTGAGCCCCATATTGGGCTCCCAGCTCAGCAGGGAGTCTGTTTCTCCCTCTCTGTCTGTACCCTTCAATATTTATCCAGATGGTAAATATTATACACTTAGCATAATATTATTTTTCTACTTCACAAGGTATCTGAAGAAAGACATAGGATAACACCTTTCAAAGTTTGGAATCCTCTAGTAACCATTCATCTGGTCTTTTCTATTTATACTCATTGTCTTGGTGGTCTTGCCCAAATTCATGGCTTTAACATCCTCTACATACCAGGTACTTCCAAATGTATATCGTCGTATCAAACCTCTCTTCCAGATTCCAGGCTTATCTATCCACCGTCTCTTCAATAACCTCTTTGGAATCTAATTTAAAATACCTAAATGAATATTTAACTAAAAACCAGTTTAAAACTGAACTCCTGATCTGCAAAAATAAATAGATAGATAAATAGATAAAAGATAGATAGATGATAGATAGATAGATAGATAGATGATAGATGATAGATAAATATGTCCCACTCATAGCCATCCTAAGGCTACTCATTTTTCCAACTGATTGGGTTGGATCAAAAACATTAAACTTTCCTGATTTTTTTTATCTTATATCTCACATTATATTCTTCAGTAAAACCTGTTGATTCTGACCTTAAAATATGTTCAGAGTCCATCTACTCCTTGCCATCTCTACTGCTACTCACTAAAGCCATCAGCGTATCTTGCCTGGATCATTACAGTTGACTCCTAGCTATTCCAACTTTTACTCATGTTCTTCTCTAATCTATTCTAAAAACAGAAGACCAAATGACCTTTATAACATCAGACATGTCATGTCACTACTCTGCTCAGAACTCTCTTGTTGCCAGTCCAAAAAGTAACCAAGGCCCTTATATGATCTGGCCCCTGGTTTCCCTGTCTTGATCCATTTCTGCTTCTGCCTCTGTTACTCTGCTCCATCCAAACTGCACCCCTTCATGCCAGATCTACTATACTTGTAGACCTCCTGTTCTAGCTGTTCCTTCCAGATGGAAAGTTTGTCAATATATGAAATGGGGGAATCCCTGGGTGGCGCAGCGGTTTAGCGCCTGCCTTTGGCCCAGGGCGCTATCCTGGAGACCCAGGATCGAGTCCCACGTCGGGCTCCCGGTATATGGAGCCTGCTTCTCCCTCTGCCTGTGTCTCTGCCTCTCTCTCTCTCTCTCTCTCTCTCTGTGACTATCATAAATAAATAAAATATATATATATATATGAAATGGGTAATTTCCTCACATCTATCAAATTTCCCTTCACATCTCTCTTCTTACCAAAGCATAATCCAATCACTTTATTTAATACTGAAACTTACTGCTTATTCTTTTCTATTTTTTCTTTTTGTAGCACTTATTATTTTCTAATATATTGCATAATTTACTTTTCTATTATATTTAATTTTATTATCTGTCCTCACTTCAAAATATAAGCTCCACAGTGAAGTTCTCTATTTCATTCATTGTTGCAATGCAAATACATAAAATAGTGCCTGGTACATAGGAAGAACGTATAAATGTTTGGTGAATTAATACTGTATTGCCTGAGGACTCTAAAAATCTGACATTCCAGGGACTATTCAAGATATAACTATATACTTCAGTCTTTAGAAATAAAACTTTTGCCTGCTTCAAAAAATTATAAATTAGCCTACAGCTGCTAATGAACGTATATATTAAGAATGAACCAGTTCAATTGTAAAACAAGTTAAAAGAAAAAAGCATGCTGTTTATTTTGTCCTTATTCCTAATTTGAGTGCAACTTCTAGTACCTAACTCATTTCAGGGTCTGGACAGTTTCCTTGACTTAAATTTATCAAACACTTTGCTTCAAATATTTCTTAAAATAGATAACTAGAGAAATAAATAACTCTAATATTACCTTTCTTTTACCAAGATTTATAGCAGTGTCACTTGGTCTAATAAACTTTAAACTCCATCTGTAGGAGATACACTGTTTTATTTTTGGTGTGACTGAAGATCACATGCACTCACCTGTCTTCAGAGATACAGTATCAATTGTCTCTCACACAGGTCCATCATTTCCAGTTCTATTGGTGAAGTCTGTCTCGATAAAAATAGCATCCCATCTCGAATGTCTACAAAATCCAAAGGCAAGAGAAATCAATTCTAATTATGATGGTGTTGTATTACTTTAAGCAAATAAAACAACTTTTTAACAAAAACAAAATATATATTGCATTCATGTTGCGATGCCCTTTATGAACCCATCCAGATCTCTGAGTCTAGACACAATGTCAACAGTGTTTCAATGCAAGATCCTAGGCAGCTCTACCAGTCATTGTCAGGTGGAACAAAATTCATTCAACACTTATTGAAAAAATATCTATTAATACTAAATACTAAACAAAATCAATTTTTTAATCACCTACCATGTGTCAGTCACAATTCTAACTTCCATTCTTCATTATCGTAATCATAGTATCAGTACAGAGTAGGAATTGTTAGTTGCATTTTTTTTAATTGGATGTTAAGAGGTTATTAATTTTCCCAAGCTCGTAAAGCTAGGAAAAAACCTCAGGTGTTTGCCTTTGACTGTTGACTTCAGTTTATACCTTCTTCCTAGCACTTTGGTGAGTAACAGAAAAATACTGCGTTGTATATTTTAAGAGACTCTCCCCTCTTTTTTTAAAGTCAATAACCAGGATTTCTCTTTTCTTTTCTTTTCTTTTCTTTTCTTTTCTTTTCTTTTCTTTTCTTTTCTTTTCTTTTCTTTTCTTTCTTTTCTTTTTTTCTTTTCTTTTCTTTTCTTTCTTTTCTTTTTTCTTTTCTTTTCTTTTCTTTCTTTTCTTTTCTTTCTTTCTCTTTCTTTCTCTCTCTTTCCTTCTCTCTCTTTCTTTCTTTCTTTTTCTCTTTCTTTCTTTTTTCTTTCTTTTTTCTTTCCTCTTTCTTTCTTTCTTTCTTTCTTTCTTTCTTTCTTTCTCTCTTTCTCTCTTTCTTTCTTTCTTTTTCTTTCTTTTTGTAACCAAACAACTTATATAGTAGAAGAGACAATGTGACAGTAAAATCTGTGACTATTCTCCATGAAGTTATAAATTTGAGAATTTAGAAAGTCTAAGGGTAATGTTTACTTCAGAAACCTGCTTATCAATTCTTGTTCTTCCCCAAGGACATATTGAGTCCTAACTCTCTTGTAGTTATTATTTGCTAATCTTTACAAAATAAAGTAGTAAATGTGATTTCAGATCAGCAGACAGAAGATTTAGAACACTACTGCTAGAAAAAATGTGAAAACAGAATATTGGAAAATCCATTTGGATCAATATCAGGCCCTAAAAACTGGCCATTATACAGAGGGATAGTACAGGCTTTATATCCATAAGTAATTGTATATACATTTCATATATTTTTATTCATTTGACAAGTCCATATAACTTCATGCTAATTTTTTTTTACGTTTTCATTAGGTAACAATATTCCAGAGAAATTGTTCATCTTTATCGTCAGTATGCTTTGCATTTGCCCTAAGATATTCATTTTAAATTCCTTCCTGCTTGCCTACTAATTAAGATGTAACTTTGTTGATTTCTGAATCTCAATTAATCAATTGAGATTAATCAATTAATCATTATTATCTGACACTGCATACCTTTTTATACCTTGAAAAAACTGTTCATATTTGTTTTTATGACATTTAATCTATGCTCCCATGATGTCAATAGGCCATCAACAAAAATTAGCCAGTTTCATAGCATCCTGAAAACAACGTGTCTCAATAATTAGTTGAACATTTTCACATTTAATGTTTCATCTATACACAGCCAGTAAGTCATAACTTTTTTGGGAATTTTATTTGTTTAATATTTCTAGGTGCCATTTGTACTCATGTTCTCAAGCTTATTTGATTATCATTTCAATTCTACTTATATGTTCTTCCAAAAGAGCATATATTGTCTAGTAGGAGGATTTCTCAGTAGTTCTTAAAAATCTTTGCCAATATGCAAATAAATGACATTAAAAAAAAAGAACAAAACTTCATAGCAGTTCATGTGTGTGTGTGTGTGTGTGTGTGTGTGTGTAACTAATAACCATTTGAACTGAATTAAACTTACTTTGGATTTTTCCATTCAGCTCTGTCTATGTGTTAATATTTTCCTTTGCATTTTTATTGAGTAGGAAATTGATTTCTTTTTGGAAGCACAAACTCCTTAGGCCCAAACAGACATTGGCACTCTAAAATAATTCAATGGTTTTCTAAATGATTCTTATTTCTCTCATGCTTTTATACTGTACTAATATCTTCAGTATTCAAGAGAGGATTTTATACTGTACTAATATCTTCAATATTCAAGAGAGGATTATTTGCCAAGGAATAAGATCTTTCCTTATCCAAATAGTTCTATTTAACTATAGAATGAGGTACCATTATTGCAAAGCACTGTTCTAAGTAATACAGGGGAGTTGAGAAATTAATAAGATAAATTTCTCCTGCCCCTTGGAGAATTTAGTACACGAAAGGGAAGAGAGAGGCACAAAATACTTTGTTAATTGAGCAGATTGCAAGTAATCAGGAAAAAAATCATGATTGCTACTCATATCAAGTATAACTTATAGAGTTTAATTTCCTACATTCCAACAATCTTATCAAGCACTGAATTATATACGGAGATGAATAAGGATCCAGTGCTGTCCTTGGCATTAGTGAACAAGGTTTGGTTTTGCTGATAGGCCAAAGTGGGGAGGGTAGGAGAGGGTGTGGAAGGAAACACCCCAGTCATCTCAGACCAGATTTGGATGAGTACATGTTCCAAAGGTGAAAAGTGAAAGGCATGCTTAGGCACCAAAAATTAAAATTAGTTCAAATGTGTAGAAACCCAAAGAATATATGGGATATTTCTATGGAAGTCTAGAAAGGTAGATTGGGGTTATGTCATGTTGGGCAGGGGGCTCATAACACAAGTAAATTTGCTATCTCACCTTCTGAATGTGTTCTGTCCCTGGGAATTGCCATCAGCCGTCTATCTAGTTGTCAATTAAGATACATATCAAGTTACTTACTGTCAATGTGAGAAAATTTCCCATGATATCATCATAATACTGAAATGTATTTGGAAATACTTTACTGATTTCTTTTAACTCGTTGATTAGTACAGAAGCAGAGATGACTAGTAAACAACCACATAACTGATGAATTACTGTATAAAAGGCAATTAAATGTATGAGCTTCTAAATCTCAGATTATATTTTGATGAGGGAGGGTAAAATCACTGTGCGGAGCAATGGAACCTAATTTAACCAGTGACAGGGGAGGCCACATCTAGGAAGTAACACTCAACTGGAGACCTGAGGTAGGAACAGGAGCTAGCCAAATAAAAGGGTGTGTGTGAATATGAACACTGAGGAAGAGATTATACATTGTTTTGTACAATGTCCCAAGGCAGAGAGACACAGAGAGAAAGAAAACAGCTAGTAGTAGAAACTGAGATCTGGTGTGTGTGATCAGAGATGATGGTCTGAGTTGAAGCAGATATAGGACAGGAATGTTGTGTTCACCTGTGCAGGTGTTTGTGTAGATGCTACATCATTGAAAGCATCACTGATTTAGAAAACAACACTGATTTGCTGAGTCATAACACTCAGAATCTAGGTACTTGACCATTCAAATAAAAGCAAAATATCAAGAACAAATTATTAAAATGATTAAATGGGTTGAGAGTTAGGAAATAGTTGCTGTCTCATTTTCAGCACCTCTGGGACCTAATTTCCTACCAGTTGGGAGTACTTGAAGGAATGAGCTATTCTTAACAAAGAAAGCATATCTGACTTGCAGAGAGTTTTGAAAAACATATGTTACCAGGATTCTACACATCTCAGTTTTATCTTTATCAGGAGAAAGAGATCAAGGCCTGAACAATTGGATTTATTTACAGCTCTGCAGTTATATTGTGATGTGTAACTATATTGACCACCACACAACTGGTTGAGCTTTCAACTATCTGGACTCTACTAAAACTTCATGACCCACAGTACCCTCTTTCATGGCATAGGGCTCAGTTGTATTTAATCTATGTTCTTTCACACTCATGTCTAGAGCCATAACATCTTATAGCAAAATTATGTTTATAAACATAAGCAGCAGCACTCTAAGGTCTTAAGAAACCCAATCAAATATTAAAGATTTTCTATTATATTTTAAAAAACAGTAAAAGAAATGCATACATTTCTCAAACACTTTTAATTCTTAGCTGTAGCCAAAAAGGAATTTACACTAACTTTAATTAACCAGAGAATTCGATTTCTCAGAACCCCTATGTTCTGAGAATGTGAGTTACCTGATGTTTTTCCTCTGTGTGAATGGCCTGACCGTGAGGCAGTTGACATTTTTTTTTTTTCCTAGATTGTTTTCCTACCTCTTGGCTTTGAATTTCTCTTCCATAGCCCCATATCTACCTCCTTATGTTTGGCCAGCTAATTGGAAGTTAAACTGCCTACATACCTAAGATATGCCACAAATTAGATACAGAAAACCTTTGAGGATGTGAAAAATATGTATATATGTGTATATATATATATATATATATATGCACACACATGTTACATATATTTGTACATTTTTTAATAGAGTCTGAAACCACTTTCCATTTCATGGTTTTCTCTGGGCATTTCTTAGATGTATTTTTATTTATATATATATATTTTTTAATTTTAATAATTTTAATCTTTGTATTTTAATAATTGCATAAAATTCTATATCATTATTTACGTAACTATTTTCATATTAAAGGAAATGTTTGTTTCAAATTTTTTGCCAATCTAAGTAATTATGTATAGGTGCCTATGTCTAATTGTTTTAAAATATAAGACAGATTGGGATGCCTGGGTGTCTCAGCAGTTGAGCGTCTGCCTTTGGCTCAGGGTATCCTCCCATCAGGGGATCGAGTCCCTCAATGGGATCCCTGCAAGGAGCCTGCTTCTCCTCTGCCTGTGTCTCTGCCTTTCTCTCTGTATCTCATGGGTGAATGAATGAATGAATGAATGAATAAGATCTTTATATATATATATTTATATTTTAAACATAAATATTTAATATATTTAATATAAATATAAATATATATATTTAAAAGATTTAAAAACACAGGAATGCATGGCAAAGAGTGTGTAGTTTTAAAATTACCAGCTCTTGCTACTTTTCTTTCCTTAAGGCCCTTGTTCTTCCTGTCAGCAACATAGGAAAGTGCTTATATACCCCCAGGAGTGGTCTTAATTTTTCTTTCAAAATTTGCTTAAGCTAATGAGAAGAAAAAATTATCTAATTAGATTTATTTTCATTTTCCCAAGCATTAATAAGGCTGAGCAATTTCTAATATGCTTATTGCTGAATTATATTCACCTTTTTTTGATTTGCTTGTTCACAACTTTTATTAATGTTTCTACTGAAAAGTTTTTTAAAAAATAGGTAGAATAATTTATATATGAGGAAGGTATTTGCCATTTTATTATTTTTACTTGAAAATAGTTTTTCAAGACTATAAGTTTTGCTAATTTATCATATTTTTACTTTTGCTAATGTCTAATATATTCACTGACACTCAAAATATCAAACTATTATTTTGTCAAATGTGATTTTCTTTTACCTCCTGGGCCTGAACATCCTGTCTTATTTGAAAAGGTATATCTACGTTCCAATTTTTAAGTAATTGTTCTTTTCATTTGTGTATATTTTCAGAATTCTTTCAAATTAAAGATTTTATTCTGTCTGGAAAAACAATAATTGACACTAAACAGAGGTTTAACGTTTCCTATCAGTGATAACTAACCAATATAACACCTTGAGTAAAAACAAGTTTGGGAAGCAGGCCAGTTAGCTGTGACCTTTTGTAATCCTTTAAAACTGAAATTACAGTATCTCCTACCTCTTAGGTATTTTCAAGGAATAAATAAATAAGATTATTCTCTGTAAATTACTTACCCACTATAAATAATAAATATAAATCATTATGAAGCACACCATATTTTTCTCAATTAGTTACACAAGTAGCTTCTGTAAAAAGATACAGTTGCCATATTTCAAGTTTTAATCTAAATTTATGTATTTTCTGAAGGCTTTTTTTTCTGCTTAATAATTTGTCTTCTCTCATGTGAATGTCATTCCATTTTGTTAACAATATTTTTATAATTATGGTTTCTGTAAGATCTGTCCCTATGAAATCATCACTTTGAAAACTTTCATGAATATTTTAATTTATTTTTCAGTAACAATAGCAGGAATAATGAAAACAAAACAAAATCAACTTGAGGCCAAATTTACTAATTAGTTTACACATTTATTCTTTTAAAAAATTGAAATAATATTCTCTCTTTACAAACCTATACACATCTATGGTAATTTTAATTTTCTTTTGCAAAATTCTATACTTGTGTTATTTTTTTAATTTGAGCAGTTTTACAGATGTCTATTTCTTCATTGGCTTTTTTCAAATTATTGCTATTTCTCTAATTTAACATTTTTGTTTTACATATTGTTCATTTAATCATGCATTTATTTTTAAAATTCTCTATTTTAATTAATTTTAGCTTCTTAAAATGAATATTAAACATATTTACTTTTAGTTCATTTTTTGATTATTAAAATACATAAAATTTATACATTTTTCCTCTCATTGAAAACTGATTTTGTTGCATTTTTAAAGTATTGATATAAAATTATTTTTTTCCTTCTATTTAACTTCTCTAAGTAACAAACAATTCACTTTCTATCTCAGGGTTCTTTGGAAGAAGGACATTTCTTTTAATATTTATCATGTTTTTCATTTAATATTCTCTTTTTTATCATGTTTTTTATCATGTTTTTCATTTAATATTCTGTTATTTTTAAGTCTGATCAATGAATGTGGTCTATAATATGGCCAATTTTATCATCTGTTAACTTTTATATGTAGAGATACATATACACACATATGTATCCAAGCACATATAAATGAAATATTTTATGAATAAAAAGGGTATTATATGTTATTTTTTTGCTAAGATAAATAATTTTACATTGACGTTAGATATTTTCCAATTCCAGGTTGTTGGTAGTTTAAAATTAATGTGAAAAACAGTCCTGCTTACAAACATCCAGATATAAATGGCTAAAATGTAACAAATCCCATCTAAATACATTGCTGGGCTTTCTTTTAAGAAATCTTTAAATGCTCAAATTAGAAACATAGAAAGAACATAACCTGGGTTATTAGATACCTAACTTCACTTTGGAGTTGCTCTGGGTGGTAGAGGAGGAATCAGTCCTGGTAAGCAGGGAATTAAGAGAGGATCAATGGCCTTGGGGCCTATGAGATCTGAAGTCATAGTAGAAGGGCAGGTTTAAAACAAATCTGCAGTGTTGAAAAGAAAGTTAGAGACTATTTCATTTCTTCCAGGTCTCAAATTGAAAGAGTAAAAATCTCCTGTGAGAATTCTAAAAACAGAGAGAATTCTACATGGATCGAGATTGAATTACGATGGCCAAATGGTAACATTCTTTCTATTCTAAAATAATAACTTTTAAAATGGCTTCTGGGATGGCAAAATGCCAAGGGCTCTGACAGATGTAAATGTCATGCTATTCAGGATGACCACATCTTCTTACTCAAGTCACAAAGGAATTAAGTATAAATAAGAAGTCACTCAAAATATGTGGTCATAGTTTAAAAATTCCAAATCCCTTTACCAAGAAGCAATCCACCTTGAGCAGGAGAAGGCAGACACAATTAAAAGAATTAGAACTCTTCAAACTTGAACTAATCCTTGAATATATAAAAAAGAATATTAAATTGGATGTGTTTACACCACTTAAATTCATTAGTAAGACATCTAAACCACAGAGTGAGAGCTAGGTTCTGTGAATACTGTGAAATACTAATAAGGCTTTCTGAAAAGTAATTGCACATATGATAACATACACATACATATGTTATCAATAAGGTAGTAATTTGAGGAGAAAGTAAGGATAATTGTGAAGAGATGATTAATCTATGGAAATTATAGAAATGCTAAGGGAAATGTTAGATAAAATGAAAAGCCCTAAAAATTTAACTAAAAAGAGATTCAAGTGGTTATAATGGAGGGAACCAAAAAATGAAAGAGGCAATATTTGAAAGATAAATGGCTTTGATTTTTTTTTCAGGATTTAATAAAAGACACCAATGCCCAGAATCATAAACCACAGTGAGAGTGAAGGAAGATAAATTTAAACAAATTTGCATCTAGACACATTGTAATGAAATTGCATAGCACAAAAATATTAACACATGCACATATCAAAAGAGTGTTGGAGTGCCTGGATGGCTCAGCATTTGAGCATCTGCCTTTGGCTCAGGGCGTGATCCCAGTCCAGGGATCGAGTCCCACATCAGGCTCCCTGTGAAGAGCCTGCTTCTCCCTCTGCCTGTGTCTCTGCTTCTCTCTGTGTCTCCCAGGAATAAATAAATAAAATCTTTTTTTAAAAAATAGGAAAATAATGTTTATTTACAATATAAGGAATAGAAAGCAACTAATGTCTCAAAAGAACAATAGAATCCTGAAGAGAGACAAAGAAAAATATATAAAGAAGGGAAAGAAGGAAACGGAAAGAGAAAAAAAGACTAGAGAAGAAAAGCGAATTAACATCCTGAAGGAAATTATGTTAACTGATAATTCTATACTCATATGAGGACTCCAATGATGTCTCACGTATTTATTTTTTAAAGATTGCATTTATTTATTTATGAGAGACATGGAGAGAGAGACAGAGACATAGGCAGAGGGAGAAGCAGGCTCCCTGTGGGGAACCTGATGTGGGACTCGATTTCAGGGCCTTGGATCACGACCTGAGTCGAAGTAAGATGCTCAACCACTGAGCCACCCAGGTGTCCCTCCAATGATAGTTTTAGACAAAGGCAAATTTCCTGCCCTCAGAACTTTCTTCCAATACTAAATGTGTGCAGTAGGCTTGTTTGCTATTATCATTTCTTCTACCCTTCCCTGTTAGAAACTTACATTGCAGGTCCTTCCACTATGGGTGACACATATTCTCTGCCCAGGGATTTTGAGTGTGGCCATGGGACATGCTTTGGCCAATGATAAGTACATAAGGGAAGTAGAAAATTTAAGTGTTCTTGAACGTTCTTGTGGAATCTGGCTCGCCTCATGTCCTGTGATCACTATGAGGAATATAAGTCCCAAGTACCTGCTTCCCCTTTAACCTGGACCCAGCAATGACACCCATGGAATAGACATGAACCTGACCACAGCGTACAGAGCCAAACCCATCCCAAGTCACACCCTGAAGCAGAAATGTTCCAAATTCCTTGCAGATTTATGAGTTAGGAAAGTGAATATTTGTTGTGGTCAGCCATCAAAGAATTTTGTTACACAACATAATTGCAACAATTGCTACCTAATACAGGATGCTTCAGGGCGATGGAAAAGGAAGTTGAACACAAAAATGGAGTACGATGAAGGAATCACTATGAGCAAATATTTGGTGAACATTTGAGTAAATTCAAACAAGCTCAGGCTTTATAAGACAACCATAACAATTAATCTGTGCCATATGACAACAGGGTAGAACTAAAATGTTACCTAGGCCAAGTCACTGAGGCAGGTTTGAAAATTAATGGAATAAAGCCTTAGATATTATTATCAAGTTCAGTTTCAAGTTGGTACTTCCTAACCAGCAAGGAAGTAGTGTAATGAGGTGTGCACAGCAGAAGAAACCAGGATAGGGCTATGTAGGTATGGACTCATCTCCCTGGTGCTTCCTATATTGCCCTCAAAGTCATAGTCAAGGCTTGGTGTCTATGCTGCCTGTATGGAACTAAGATTCACCAAGTCAGGAAAACCTAGAACCACACACCTACAGCCTTGTACTGGAAGTAGTAGGATGGGCACATCAAAATGCAAAGACTAATATAACCAGAAGCCATGCTTTCTTGCTGTGTCACAGGGACATCACACACTTTTGAATTATATTTTCTGCTGAATCATCTGGCCTAGATGAGGTTTGAGTGCAGGAGGTCTAATTAGAGCCTACTTTCAAATCAATCCAGGCATTCTTGTGACATGAGAATTAAGGCCAACGATAATTTGTGAAAAGTAGAATTGTTGCTTGGTTTCATTTTATGATTAAAATCACTTAGATTTATTGCTTTTTATCTTCAGTTTGGTTCTTTTTCTAGTTTTTGCCCTGATTATATTTTCTTACCAGGCTATGTTAATTTAGATATCTTTTTAGTCTATGGATGCTTCTCTTATCTCCAAAGTTATGTTTAATCTACATCTATGCATGAATGCACCAACATTAAATTATGATATGTGCCATGCTCACTCTAAGAGCAAGGCATTGTACTCCCAGACCCATTTCCTTGCAGGGTGAGAATCTGAGAAAACTGTACTTCCTCCCGCCCCAAACTCTGAGTTGGTTGACATACTTTAGAATTATTTGGTCCTAGCTGTAAGTAGTCCAACTTTCTTTCAAGAAAATGAACACATATGCCAAATTCCAAGTCATATTTTCATTAGACAATTCTACTGGATTAGATTTATTATACATATTGATTACATATTAGAATATATTTTACTTGGAGTAAGGATTTGTGTATCTTTCCTCGGGTACACAGCAATATATTCTTTTCTTCTATGTTTCCTCCTCAAAGAGGAACACTTTACTTTGTACAGACCCTTTTTTAGATTATATTTCTTTTCTTTAACAGCCTGTAGTCATTATTTTATCATTTTCTAGCTTGAGGTACTGCAAATGAGAAATTTAATGCTGTTTTGGCTTCTTGTTTCTTTGCAAATAACATGTTCTTTCTGTAGATAACTTTGTAAATTTTTCTCTTTATTCTTGAACTTCAAATATATCTCTAAGATATAGACTAGTACATTCCACTGTGCTATAGGCTCAGCAAGCACTTTCAACACTAGAGTTTAGGTCTCTTGGTACTTCAAGTTAGGAAAGCATTATTTATAATAATAAATACTAAAATTTTAAGGATTACTTTTCCTCTATCTTTCCTGTGTTTCTCGGTTTGGGATTTTTTTTTTTTTTAATTTAAATGAAGAGTGTCCTTGATATGTCCTACAACTCTTCATTTGTGTTTTATTACTTCCTTTTTGATATTGACTGATTCATTGATTCATTGATCTTTAGAGGTGTTTATTAAAAAGTACACCTGTACACCTGCCCCTAGGCCCCTGTTCTCAGGATTGCAAGTATCAGGGATGCCTCTGTAAGGTCAGAGATACAGGTTTACTTTTACCTTTAGGCTTTCGGACAAGTGCTAAAAAGAGGCCAGAGCGATTCCTGCTTCTAGAGAATGTGGAAGCAGGGGCCTACAGAGGCAAGCAGTAGGGGTAAAGGCCCTTGATCAAGGAGTTACTGATCTAGCAGCAAGTGTCCAGCATCTACAGTGCCCCAAGGCAGCAAGTGTTTCTCCTCCAAGGTCTGTTAGCTGAATATTTGGGGACCAGCAGGTGCTGAGGTGTCCCTGGTCAGCACTGAGTTAAGAGAATTGTGTGGAGGGTTGTGTTTCTACCAGACCCCTTTCCCTTTCTGGACAATGTGTAGATGTGCCCTGCCTGACCTCTCCTTCTCTCCATAGTCATCGTGCAGGGAGGCAGGGACCAGGCAGGGCTCAGGCAGGTTCCCTCACTGCTGTTCTTTGGCTTTAAAGGGGGTGGGCTTGAGTCCAGGAAAGATTTAAGAGGGTGGCTGATGGGAAAGGAGTGCTGCGCTTGTTTCCTTATTGTCCCCACCCCATCTGCCTGCCATAAAGTGAGCCCTGGTCCTGCTGCCCACTGGGAGCCAGGCCACAGTGCCCTCCACGACATTAGTGAACAATCGGGTCTATAAGGGGCACACAGCCTGGGATCCCTCTGCCTCCACCCGACCCTGTGACCCTTGGGCTCCTATTACTTCTTTTTAAAATCCTCTACTGTGAATTTTTCCCATTTGATATCACAGGACTTTAGTTCATTATTAGCAATGGTTCTCTTCTGCAAATTAATATTTTGCTCTAATTGCATCACTCTGATGTTTCATTTCTTTTGTTGTTGAAATTCTTGTTTTTGCTTTTACTATGTTAGCTCCATAGGTGCCATCTGTCCTAGTTTTTTTTTTTTTTTTTTTTTTTTTTTTTTTTTAAGAATTTACTTATTGATTGATGAGAGATACACAGAGAGAGGCAGAGGGAGAAGCAGGCTCCATGCAAGAAGCCCGACGTGGGACTCCATCCTGGATCCCAGGGTCACGCCCTGAGCCAAAGGCAGACGCTCAACCGCTGAGCCACCCAGGTGTCCCTGTCCTAGTTATTTATCTTGGTCTTTGTCCTTTTCATGGCTCAATATCTCTACAAGGAGTTTACATATGTATCTTTAAATCTACTCTCGGATATGTATTTCTTCAGGATGCATACAGATCAGACTCTTTGGTCTAGTATCATATGGTGTAAAATCAAGAGTATTGCTGTGATTTTGTTTGGTTTTGCTTCTCATGTATTTAATTTTGTTTACTCATTCAGTGCACTTGTGTACTTTTTGCTAAGACATCAGGGACAGACTTCTCTGTACTGTGCTGTGAGGGGTGTTTTGTTTTGTTTTATTGTTTGTTTCCTAGATATACATGGAGAAAGCTCTTCTTTTTTTTTTTTTTTTTTTTTTTTTTTTTTTTTTTTTGTGGGAGTAGGGTGGGGAGGGAGAAAGCATTCTTATCTCAGGCCCTCATTCTGGGACTAATTCAGTTCATATGAGCAGTTCACTTCCAGATCTTACCAGCATTAGCAAGTCAGGAATGTTCTCCAAATTATTCCCATAACAAACCAGCTGGTAGAGACTCCCAGACAGATCCAAAGGCCCCTGACAGCTGGACTCTTTTAGGGAGCCATCAATTTCCTGGTTTTTGTCCCAAAGGGCAGGCAAGGATATTTCTCTGCTGATGGTCCTCTGTCTCTCACCCAGCGCTCCTCAGATAAAACCTCACAGTAGAAAAGTAGAAAGAGATGGTGCTCTGTTGGCCTGCCTGGTCTGAAAAGATATTACACAGCTTCGGTTACATACCATTTGGAACTCACCATCTGCTGGACTGTGATAATTAGCCCAGCTTGGATACTGAAATCTGAAGCTCTGTAAATTTTGGATAATGTCAAGAAAGGGAGAGAAAAGAAGAAGAAAAACCAAGAAGCATATGCTACCAAAGCCATAAAAAGTTAAATAATAGAAGGCCAGGACTGTATTTAAAATCATTCTGAAGAATATATGCCCTTTCTTGATCAATTTTCTTTATTTACAGAGTATGTAAAGTTCCAATTTTTCATGTCACACCTACTGAGGAAATTTTTTTTCACTTGCTTAATATCCTGTCTTAGGACATGAAAAGTTCAGAGGAATTTTACTGGTGATGAAATAAATTAATACAGAAACTAACGGTCAACGTCTTGTACCTAGTCTTCTATCCATGCAGGAACACAAATAAAATGAAATACAAAATATACTTAATAAATATGAATCACACATTTACACAGTCATTATATGGCCTCTCCTGTGCACATGTTTAAGAAATATTGTAGGAAAGCTTATATGAAGAAATTGCAAAATGGCCCTTTGCTCTAGTATAAGAAAGCTTCTAGCCTTCTGTCCAAGACATATTAAGTCTTAAATGTGGCTTTGGATTACTGTTTAAAAACATAGATGTAAACAATATAAAACCATCAACTCCTGTATTTTGAAACTTGGTACCAAAACAAATATAGGCATCATTTTAAGAGTTATTGTTGTACAATAAAACTTACATAGGTTTTGAATTTGGAGAGTCTTGGGCTGGAATCCTAAAATCATTGTTTATGTAAAGATTTGGCTGCATTATTTGTTTAGAATGCAGGTCCCTAGCCCCACACGTATTTTGATTCAGTTTATCTAGGACGGGATACGAATGGTTTATAGAGGAGTGACCATGTAACTTATTATTTGAGTTGGATCATTTTTTTTAATCTTTTTTTTAAAATTTTTTTATTATTTATTTATGATAGTCATACAGAGAGAGAGAGAGAGGCAGAGACACAGGCAGAGGGAGAAGCAGGCTCCATGCACTGGGACCCTGACGTGGGACTCGATCCTCGGTCTCCAGGATCGCGCCCTGGGCGAAAGGCAGGCGCCAAACTGCTGCGCCTCCCAGGGATCCCTGAGCTGGATCATTTTTGAAAGTGAATGGAGAAGCATTAATATTTAAGCCCGGGCAAATCTGACCATGTGGTCAAGCACAGAGTACAACTGAAAAGCCTTGCCTTACTAATTTTTGGATCTTTGGCAAGGTGTTCTAAAATGGGAATGTGAATACCTGACTCATAGAGCCTTAGGGAAATCAAATTAAGAGACTAATTAAAGAACATTACTGATGAAAACAAAGTAGTATTTTAAAATGTTTCTTCTTTTTTATCTTGTGTTTAAATAAGCAAAAGAAGTTAATGTGTACTACCCATGTGCCTACACAGAACAAATCTCTGGCTGGACACTGCTTTCTTCTCTCTGTTGTGTTGAACGTTCACCTAATCCAAAAATGCTCCTTCTCTGGAAAATTGTAAAAAATGTTGAATTTTCACATATTACTGTAATATCTTTCCTGTAACTCAGAAGGTGTGTTTTGTTCCATACAGAAGTAGTGAGAATGCCCCTGACCCTGCCTCTTGGTCCAGAGGAGCCCTTTCTATGCCCTCATCAGCATCAAGTCTTCTATGAAAACAAAGCCCTTTATAGGGAGGCTTGAGTATGGTCCAAGACAGAAGAGCAGATCCAGTGCCCTCTTTTCTATCTCTTCTCTTTTACAGGCACATGTACAGACTATCTCACCACTTCTTTGTTCTACCAAAGGAAAAAAAAAAAAAAAGTATACATAAAAGTTTAAGTAAATAGAGATCTACAAGTTAATCACACCAGTTGCCCAATGTCACATGCAATGATGCAAATCTGCCCAGCTAAAATTAGAGTTATATGCCTTTGTTTCTGTTTCCTTTATTTTGAGGTCAGGAGACTTTCTTTGATCAGCTAATGAGAGACCCGGTGTATTAAAACAATTAAAAGGCAATCAGTATGACTAGATTTTAGTAATGAAGGGCCTGACTTGTTTACCAATCCCTTTTCAGTTTTTTCCTTAACTAGCACGTTCAGTTATAACCGTTGATGTGCTGGCTGTACCACAGGATAAGCCTTGTCCTGACTAGGCATCAGGTGAAGACTAAGATTTGTGATGCTGCTGGAAGTGTGGTGTTGGAGGGAGCAGCAGTAACTTCAACCTACTGATTCCCCCAGTGTTATCCTAATCCTCAACCTTCATTCTTCACTTAACTGTTCAAGTTAAAATTCCTTGGTAGAACTGAATATTCTCTCCCCAGCAGTCAAGTCATGGCCCTAAAACATGCACAAATCTTAACCACTCCAATTCTCTAAATTCTTTATGTTATTCCCTCTCTGATCATTCAACCTGTAGCTAAATGTCTATTCTTAAAAAACTAACCCCAAAATCCATAATATCATGGACTGCCCCCAACGCTAATCCATTCTCGTCCTAGAACCTCCTGTTTGTCTGCTTAAAACATGGGATGTATTTCTTTGAATGCCATAGCTTTTGTGACTCATGGTTAAGTTCATGTTGAATCACTGGGTGCTGTATTTTGAAACAAAGTCTTCCTTGCAGGAGAACCTCTGTCATGCTATGCCTATGGCATTACCCCCAATCCTTTTATCTAATCATAAGTGGTTCTTTTCCTTCTCATTGGCAACACAGCTAAAGGTGAAATATTATTCATTTTAAAGCTACAAAAATTCTACTGCATATTTCTCTTTAATTTTTGTTTGCTCTTTCCATTAATTGTATAGGATAAATTAAAGAATTAATGAATAAATGATTACCTTGCCTCTTCTTATTTTATAGTTGCCTCTTTGTCTATGAAACCCAGTGCTACCAGATGACATGAAAATCTATTCTTAAGAGTATGAATTGTATTCCCCCAGCCCAAATGACTATAGTTTCAGTTTAAAACAAAACTAAACTAAACTAAATGGGGATAGGAAAGAGTTTAAAAAAAAAAAAAAAAAGTGAGACTAAACCCCTGGCCTAATATTCAAATCTACGCCCTTTCAATTTGCTTAAGAAGCTCTGTCCATGGTGCTGTCAGAGGAAAACCAAAACAAGTTTTATGCAAGCAAATAAGTTTATGGCCTAATGAATGCCATGCAGCCATACTGATATTCTCTGCTATCATCAAAGCTTGAGAATGGATCTGACTTTGGGGATGAAATGCCTTACCTAATTTTCAAGTATGTCTAATGGTAAGGCATCTGACACATGCTCAAACAACTATAGGAAACAGATACATGGCTCTTCCTAAGAAAGAAAAAATGAAAAAAGAAATTGTGAATAGTAAATGCCACATGTGGACCCCAGTAGAATAGGGAAGATGTTAATGTTAATCTTCGGTCACTATGGCAATCCTCCTGTCATTCAACTATGTTCCTAATTCTCATTTCCCAGAATTAGAAATCAAAATTCTATGTGAAGAGAGCTCCCCCTAACCAAATTATGTAATTACATAAACAAACAATTTAAATATCAGTGAAAAACAAAAGAGAAGTTAGCTGAAAAGATAAATTTGTATATGTATTATCTGTTTTTAAGTCAGCTGATTCATCCGGGCTCCCTGCATGGAGCCTGCTTCTCCCTCTGCCTGTGTCTCTGCCTCTCTTTCTCTCTCTCTCTCTCTGTCTGTCTCTCATGAATAAATAAATAAAATCTCTAAAAAAAAAAGTCAGCTGATTTCTTGAGTCACAAAGTTAATGAATGGTCAGGTTGGATAGATACTAAACTGCATAACTGATTTTATCTTAGAAGCTTTTGACGTTTATATTATTTTTGGTGAGGTGTTAATTTTAAATATTGCTTTTTTGGCATTTTTTAAGTATTTCAACAGGAAAAAAGATTGGTATATATTTGTCGTTGCTCATATGACTTGAATCATAATCATCACTTTAAGTTTGTATAACTCCAGGAACTTGTCCATTTAGATATCTTTATGTCCACCATATGATTTATCATAAGAAGATATTTCTGGGAGAATTAGATAACTATAGAAAGAAGCAGGATGAGACTTAGAAACAAATTAGCTAGACTCTACAAAATGCAGAATGGCAGACATTTATTTGCATTTGAAACTCCCCAAATATAGTTAAAGACATTGGTCATAAATGTATATTTTTAATTTTTAAAAAAATTTATTCATGAGAGACACAAAGAGAGGCAGAAACATAGGCAGAGGGAGAAGCAGACTCCCTGCAAGGAGCCCTATATGGGACTCGATCCCAGGACCCTGGGATCACACTTTGAGCCAAAGGCAGATACTCAGCCACTGAGCCACCCAGGCGTCCCATAAATGTATGTTTTGATAAAATATTTCTTAAGGTGAGTCTGGCACTGTTTGAAGCAATGTTCTCCTTTTTCTTCATTTAAAGACACTCTTTGTTTCAATATCACATGACCTTTCCAAACACATCATTTTTCTATAATGTGACAAATCTAGATTATAGTCACTCAATTAAATTCAACATATAGTTGCTGAGCATGTTCTGAGTCCAATTTGTGAGATTATAAATTTCACTAGGGTTTTGTTATTTCCTTCAAGGTACTTTAATAATAGGGAAAAAAACCCTAATATTAAGGAAAATTCTGTAAACTAATAAAAATACAAAGTGAATTAGGAAAGAAATAATAAAAGTTCAATAAGGTTTTTGTAGAAGAATGCATCTCCAGCTGAGAGGAGGGGATTGGGAACATTTTTATGAATACTAGGATATTTAACATATGATATAAAAGATGGATTCGATTCTGGAAGGAAAGTCATGCTGGGCAGAGAAATCAGTAAGAAGTAGCATAGAGAAGTAAAACAAGGTCTCTCTTCAGGTAATGACAATTTGTGTTTATTTGTAAGCCCTCAGCATCAGGCTTAGTAAACAGATTATGAAAAAGTGCTTGAATCATTCATTAAAGAAAGCCATGAATTCATATCCTGGTTTATTGTTCTCAAAGTGACTTGGCTTTCGGCTTTTGCTTTCATACAAAAATAGATTTTGAGTAAAACTATTTTGCAATGTTTTTTTTCTTTCTGTTTTCCTTCCCACGTTTGGAAGCAATAGAGAGACAACGTAGTGGGCAGATGGAGAAGCAAATATCAACTCTCTTACCAAATAAATCTGGCTTTGGAACGATTCCTAAAGCTGAGAGCTAGAATTAGGCTGACTTGCCCACCTCACGGAAATCAGGAGTCATCAGGGATGTTCTCCCCTAATATGGATAATGTATTTTTTTTCCTTTTAATGCACCAGATCAGTTCCTGCCTTGTGCTACAGGCCTCTCTCTCCGGATTCATGGTCTCAAGAGAAGTCAGGACTCCTCTGTCCTCATTTGGCTGAACCATTTCATGTCTTGCCATCATTCTTGTCACTTTTCTTATTTGTGTTCAGGCACCACTTAACAATTCTAGGTGTATTTTAAATGTTAAGATCAGAACTAAGAAAGGCACAAAAGCATCTTTTGAATTTATAGCTAATTAAAAACTTCTCAGTTATTCAGACCAGAGACCGAGGAGAAATCTTTATCCTATGCATCAGAGTTACCTAAGGAGTTAGTTATTAAGTATTTATGCTGACCTAGTGAATGATTTTTGCTCCCTGACAGTAGGAGTATTCAGGTGGAGAAAGTACAGCAACTTGGCTGTTTAGCTGAGTGTTAGGACCTTAACCTGTGTGCTCAGCCTCACTTCACGTAGAAAATATTAAAGCACTTTTCATATCCTCCCTTCTACCATTATTTCCCCACCCTATTTCCTATAATCACATTCAGATCTTCTTAGAACCTTAATAAGCTTATCATATATATTATATATATGATTTATATATATTATATATCATATATATGATCATATATATGATTTATATATTATAGACATATTTTATAATATATATGACATTTTCCTGTCTTTTTTTAGGGAGTCATTAATTAACGCCATAATTTTCCTGATGAACAAAAGAAAAAAAGTAACATTCCCATTATGCTTTTCGTGAACAGGTTATACTGTATTCCCAAAATCTTCTGTTGTTCTACCCCATAATCTGGAGATGGAAAAAAAAATTGAAGCCACTGTGTCACACTGAAGCTATGATAGTTGATATTTAGTTTCCATCTCTTATTTGATGGACAGCCTGAGGACTGTCTAGTCATGATGAGCCCATTAAATCCTTCATGGGCATTTTAAAATGCTTTTTTCAGAGAATCATTGGCTTCAACAAGATTCATTTGAAGTTGTCCTTTAGATATCAATGACTTAGAGTCATCAGTTATACCAGCCACACACTTTAAACCAATGTTGTGAGGTGAGGCAGGTGTTTTATGGACCAAATTATATCTTTCAACACCTACAACCTAAAATTCTTTGCCTCTTCTCAGAGAAGAATTATGAAATTATCTTATGTAGGATTTTCCAGGATATTACTTTCAAACTGGAAAATCTTCTGCCCCCTTGGAGGGTCCTACATAGATCATGTACACAAATACATACTTCACTGTGTATTCTAAAATTTTGGTTTTTATTGTACAATGTTATTCTTAGCTTGATCAATATAAATCAGAAACAATATAATTATCTTTCAACCCTCAGAAAATGTGTAAATGTGTCCCTGCATATCTCTAGATAATTTGGATAGAGTACTGGCTAATGGAGGAAGGTACTGAAAACATAATTACAAAGAGTACATCAATTTGACTATTCCCTTGCTTCTTTAATATGCTCCTGCAATCACAATATCTATGGCTCTTGTTTTTCTTTCACCAAGACACTTATCAGCTTTTAATAAAGCAGTTCTCATGCTGAGAGCTGTGTATGTGTGTGTGTGTGTATGTGTGTGTGTGTAAGTGAGGGAGAGACCAGGTGATGATCTGTAGAATCCCCACATCACTTGGCACTGAGGATGCTGCCCATCTGTTTCTATTTTGTTTGCTGTTGTCTCTTAGTGCAAACCTCAGGACATCTTTCCTAAATATACTCCCTGGTGTTTTCCTGTTACCACCAAACTCTGAAACCACATAGAGTTCAACACCGTCCTTTCATGAAGCTAAATATATCTTACAATTTTGAGATCCTCTGTGACTCCATTCAATAGTGAAGTGGATCTTCAATTGTAAAAGGCCGAGTAGGCTCTCTGGAAGTCAGAACAGGAGCCATAATGCACAAATCTCTACTGCTATGATTTTTTCTTTCATATTTTATATAGGTAGCATAATATTTAACATGCTTGAAGTGCCAAATCAAAAGTTTTGCTTTCTTTTGTCTTTCTTTGATCTTATAAAAATACATTTGAGGAGAAAGATTACATTTTAAGCCCTTTTGTGATACATTTAACCTCAGTATACAAAATCTCTGAAATGTATTGGAAGGGAGAAATTCTTTTGTTCTCTTTTCTTATTACATAGAATATATTCTTATGGAAACATATCAATTAATGTCCATTATCTTCCTGAAAATTTGTGAAAAATTAAAAAAGAAAAATAAATAAACAAAAAATCCCCAGTCTTCCTCAACTAAGGAGCTAATATGTCCAAAAGGATACTTATTTATAATAATGAGATCTATTATCACTATTATCTACACATGCAATATACAGTTAGTGAATTGTTCACTGATATTATTTAGTTTTTAGCCAACTATTTCACCATATAAAGGCATCTTCTTATCAAATTACAGTGAAATCTTACTAGTAAAGAACTCTTGGAGAATTATATTATGTAGGTGAGAGAGACAAGAGATAGCAGAGATTTTCAAATAAGTAAATTTTATTTAAATTACATTTAAATGCAGTTGGATTCCAGAAGCTCTCGGTGATTTCAAAAATTAGGTGTATTTCTATAGTCCTAAACACAGCATATCTGCATTAATTAATCCTTTCTTAATGAATCAGGTCCACATTAAATACTCAATTTCTGTATATGCTCTAAGAAAATAATGTTCACAGGGATTAGCAAAATCTTAGTATTGTTTCTTCTTTTCCTACACTAATTCAGGTTTTTCAATAAATGGTGTCGGGAAACTGGACATCTACATGCAGAAGAATGAAACAGGATCATTTTTTTTTATGCCTTACACAAAAACAAACTGAAAATGAACTAAAGACTTAAATGTGAGACCTGAAACCATAAAACTCCTAAAAGAAAACATAGGCAGTAATCTTTTCGACATCAGCACAGCAACATTTATGGATATGTCTCCTCAGGCAAGAGACACAATAGCAAAAATAAACTATTGGGACTATGGCAAAATAAAAACTTTTGCACAGCAAAGGAATACATCAGCAAAAGGAAAAAGCAATCTGCTGAATATAAGAAGGCATTTGCAAATGATAAATCTGATAAGGCTTAATATCCAAAGTATATAAAGAACTGATATAACTCAATACCAGAAGAAAGCAAATAACCTGATTTAAAAATGGTTAGAAGATCTAAATTAATATTTTTCCAAAAAAGACATAGAAATGGCCAATAGAAAGACACATGAAAAGATGCTCAACATCACTAATCAGGAAAATTTGATCGAAATAACAGTGATATCACCTCCCACCAGTCAGAATGGCAAGATTAAAAAAAAATAAGAAATAACAAGTGTTGACAAGGATGTGGAGAAAAGGGAATCCTTGTGTACTGTTGGTGGGAATGAAAACAAGTGCAGCAGCCACTGTGGAAAACAGTATGGAAATTACTCAAAAAATTAAAAATAGAAATACTAAATAATCCAGTAATCCCTCTACTGGATATTTTCCCAAAGAAAACAACAATACTAATTTGGAAAGATATATGCTCCCTATGTTTATTGTAGCATCATTTACAATAACCAAGACATGGAAACAACCCAAGTGTCCATTGTTAGTTGACTGCATAAAGATAATGTAATATATATATTATATTTATATATATTATATGCTATATATAATATATATTTATATATAGTATATACTATATATATTTATTTATACATATGTATATGTGTGTATATATATATATATATATATATATAAATGGAATAATACTCAGCCATACAAAGGAATAAAATCTTGCCATTTGTGACAATATGGATGGTTCTACAGGATATTATGCTAAGTGAAATAAGCCAGACACAGAAAGACAAATACCATATGATTTCACTTAAATGTGGAATCTAAAAAACAAAACAAATGAACAAACAAACAAAAAACTCAGACTCTTAAACACAGAGAACAATCTAGTTGCCAAAGGGGAGTTCAGTGAAGTGATGGATAAAACGTATGAAGAGAATTAAGAGGTACAAATTTCCAATTATAATTTAAATTAGGAATGGAGATGAACAGTAGAGCATAAGGAATATAATCATTAATATTGTAATGTAGTATGATGACAGGTGTTAACTACACTTATCATGATGACCATTGAGTGATATATTGAACTATGCTGTACACCTAAAACTAATAAAACATTGTATGATAACTATGCTTCAATAATATATATATTTTTAATTATATGTCAATAAAGCTGAAAAAAATACAGTGCAACCTCAACTTTTCTGACCACCACAGAGAAGTTGAAGTAAATTAAACATGAGTATGCGAAGCCATTTACTCATAACGATTACCTTCTAACTGATAAGGAATAAACAGATAAGCCAGAATGTTCCAACTTGTGTCATTAGACTTCCCCAAATTTCATGGTAGAAGTACAAGTGATTAAGGAATGTACTGAAAAAAATAAGGAGTACAAGGAAGATCATGGGTGAATTTATAAAAGCCTCTACAAGCATCTTTCGTAATGCTTCCTGAAATAAAATAGCTCACTATCAACAGCTTTTTCAATTTTTTTATATGAAACAATAATAATTGCAAATAATGAATAATTTCCATTCACTGATTCAGCTCTGTAATGAACGTCTGAGGATGGCAATGCGTGGCTAGGGATAGCAATGGTAATGGTGGTGACCGAGGAAGAGGGGAGGTGAACTGGTGTTAGGGAAAAGAAGCCCCCTGACATCACAGTTGCCATGTCAACGTCATCACCTTCAACCACACTAACAAGGTTTTCTGTATCTGCCAAACCGCTGAAATCCGTGCCGCTGGTATTTGAGTCTTCATTGTCTCGTGGAAAATAGGCTATAATCTTTTGATTAGCATTTACTAAATCTTTTGTTATTACTGTTCTGCCCTTTCATCTTAGGATTCAGTAGCCAGACGAGTGCAGGATTTTTCAGTGGTTGAACTTTTGGATAAAATGAATAAAACCCACAAGGGCTGACCTCACTTTAATACTGTTGTGTTGTTAAACAACAAAGACAAACTTCTGTGCCAATATTCTTTCTTCTTCCCTGCTGAGTCATTTCCTAAGAGGCTCCTTACGCCCTAAAGTAGATTCCTGGCCAAAAGGCCCCAGCGGTACCTTAATTATGTCCTAGCAAGTTGGAGCTGGCAATTATTTACATCACAAAGCATGTGGAATATTTTCAACAACTTCATCTAATCATTTACTTTGGGATAAAGTAAGTTTTTACCATGAAGTTTGATGTCAGGTTCAACTTTTTCAAAGATATCATTTCAAAGATATCATTTATCATATCGAAGGACTTCTAGTCCTACTTTGCTGAAGTTTTTAATAATGAGGTTTGAGTCTTGTGAAATAATTCTCCTGCATTTATTAAGATAGTAATACACTTTTTTTTTCTTTTTTTCCCACCTATTAATATGATGCAATGCAGTTGTTGATTTTCAAATATCGGTCATGCTTGGTCATGTTTTATTCTCCTTATATAATGCTAGATTTAATTTGCTATTATTTCGTTATTTTGTAGTTGGTGGAGAGGGAAAATGGTTAATAGTGTTATTCAAATCCTCTTTATTCTTTTCGCTACTTCTTTTATCAATTACTGACAAAAAACTTTTAACTATGTCCAACTATATTTGTATATTTCTTCTTCTAAGAGTATCTCTTTGCCCCATGGATTTGGAAGCTTTCTTATTGCTGTTAGTGTATTCACATTTAAGATTGCTGTATCCTCTTGCTGATTTGACCCCTCTTACAATATAAAATTTGTCTCCTTTCTATGGTAATATTCTTAGCTCAGAAATTACTTTGTCTGATAAGAATATAGTTCATCCAGTTTTCTTTGCTTAGTAGTTTTATGATGTATCTTTTAAAACTTTCTACTTTTAACCTATTGGTATATTTATATTTAATCTGGATTTCTTATATACCATTTATGGTTGGGTATTGCTCTTTATTCAACTTAATGTCGGTGAATAAATTGCAGTTTTAGCTCATTTCAGTTATGTTGAATATAATATAGCTGGCTTTGAACCTCCCATCTTGGGCAGTCCCAGTGGCTCAGCGGTTTAGCGCCACCTTCAGCCCAGGGCGGGATCCTAGAGACCTGGGTCCCACGTTGGGCTCCCTGCCTGGAGCCTGCTTCTCCCTCTGTGTCTCTGGCTCTCTCTCTCTCTCTCTCTCTCTCATGAATACATAAGTAAAATCTATTTCATCCCTTCTGTGTTTTGTATTATTTTTTATTTCTACGTTTGTTATAAAATATATATATTTTTTGTTTTGTTCACACAATCAACTGTCTCTCATAAGTTATTCTTAAAGGAATTTAAATACATTATATTTATTATATAATTATAATTTCTGGCACTGGTCTTTCATTTGCATATATTTAAATTACTACCTTATGTGATTTTCTTTCTCTCTGAAGAACTTCCTTCAGGGTTCTTATACTTCCAATCTACTAGTGATGAGATCTCTCAGATTTTATTCATATGAATAAAACTTTGTTTCACTTTTATTTCGTGAAGTATTTGGGTTTTGTTTGTTTATTTGTTTGTTTTTAACCAGCCAAGTTCACAATTTCAGATTTTTTCCCCCTTTATAGGTACTCTAATGGTTTCATTACAGTTTCTTCTAACCCGCATAAATTTTGAAAAGGAGGCTTTTTCACATTTAACTTTGTTTCTTTGTATATGACAGGCCTTTTATTTTTTAGAATTTTGTTAAGATTTATGTATTTATTTGAGAGAGAAGACAGTGTGAGTGGGGGGAGGGGCAGAGGGCAATAGAGAATCTTGAGCAGACTCCTTGCTAGTTAAGAGTCTGCTTTATGGTTTGCTTCTGTGCTTTTTCTTTCCCCCATGTTCATTTGCTTCGTTTCTTAAATTCTGCATGTGAGTGAAATCATATGGTATTTACCTTTCTCTGACTTATTTTGCTTAGCATAATACTCTGTAGCTCCATTTATGTCATTGCAAATGGCAATATTTCACTCTTTTTCATGCCTAAATATATATATGACATATATATATATGTCACTTCTTTATCCATTGTCAGTTGATGGACACTTGGGTTCTTTCCATAATTTGGCTATTGTTGATAATGCTGCTGTATCCCTTCAGAACAGTATTTTTGCAGCCTTTGGGAAATACTTAGCAGTGCAATTGCTGGATCATAAGGTAGTTCTGTTTTTAACTTTTTGAAGAGCCTCCACACTGTTTTCCAGAGTAGCTGCACCAGTTTGTATTTCCACCAATAATGTAAGAGTAACATCCTTGCCAACATCTGTTGTTTCCTGTGTTTTTAATTTTAACTATTCTGACAGGTAAGAGGTAATATTTTATTGCAGTTTTGATTTGTATTTCCCTGGTGATCAGTAATGTTGAGCATCCTTTCGTGTGTCTCTTGACCAGCTGTATGTCTTCTTTGGAAAAATGTCTATTCATGTCTTCTACTCATTTTTTAACTGGAGTATTGCCTTTTGGGGTGTTGAGTTTTATAAGTTCTTTATAGATTTTGGATACTAACCCTTTATCAGATATGTCATTTGCAAATAACTTCTCCCATTCCAGAGTTTGCCTTGTAGTTTTGTTGACTGTTTCCTTCACTCTGCAGAAGGTTTTTATCTAGATGAAGTCCCAATAGTTTACTTTTGCTTTTGATTCCTTTGTCTTACAAGACATATCTATTGTTTTATTTTTATTTCTTAAAGATTTTATTTATTTATTCACGAGAGACACAGAGAGAGGTAGAGACATAGGCAGAGGGAGAAGCAGGCTCCCTGCAAGGAGCCTGATGTGAGACTCGATCCCAGACACCGGAATCATCCTGAGCCAAAGGCAGATACTCAACCACTGAACTACCCAGGTGCCCTTCTCACAAGACATATCTAGTAAGAAGTTGCTACAGCCAATTCCAAAGAGGTTACTGCATTCTTGTCCTTGATTTTGGTGACATCCGGTCTCATCACTAATTTTAACATTTTGATTTTTATGTGTTTTAGTGTTGCTTTATGTCTATTCTGACCGGGGTTTGTTTAGCTTCTTGGATGTGTGAGTATAGAGTTTTAACAAAACTTAGAAAATTCTCTCTCTTTTTTTTTTTTTTTCCAAAGCTACCCTTTCATCTTCCCCTCTTTCTGGATCCAATTACACGTTAGAATACATTTATTGTCTCACAGCTCACTGCGGCTATTTTTATGTACAGTCTTTTTCTTTAATCTCTGGGCTTCATTTCTACTTCTATGCCTTCACATTCACTAATCTCTTCTTCTGTAGTGTCCAATTTGCTACTGATTCCATTCAATGTACTTTTTATTTTATATGTATTTTTTTCTTTATACATGTTAATTTTGTAATGTTCTAGATCTCCTATTTCTCTCTTCAAAATGCTCATATTCTTCTTTTGTCTTCTTGAATCTATGGCACATATTTATAATAGATTTATATTTGTAAAAGTCTTCTTCTGTTGATTCTGTCTTCTCTGTCATTTATGAGCCTGTTACTATTGATTATATTTTCTTATGATTTTAAGGAATATTTTACAGCTTCATTGATGGGATCCCTGAAGTTGTGAATTTTACCTTGCTGAATGCTAGATTTTGTTGCATTTCTTTAAGTAATGTTGAAGTCTGTTCTGGTGCACAATTAAGTTACTCAGAATCACTTGAATCCTTGCTTTATATTTCTTAGGGTGACTTTGAGCAGCCATTAGTTGAGAGTAAATTTAATCCCTCTATTAAAGTGGCACCTTCTGAGGTTTCCCCATATATTAAAGATCTTTTGGCTCTAGACAATGGGAAGAAAAATCATCTTAGCCTTGTGTAGATTCTGCGAATTGTTCTACCTACTTATTTCCAGGGATCCTTTCCCTGCTCAAATAGTTTCCTTTCACATATGGATAGATCAGAGCCAGAAGACCCTTGGATAGATTCTAGAGCTTTTTTTTTTTTTTCTTTCTCTCTCATTTTCTTGCTCCCTGCTCTCACTCTAGGTGAGCTCCCTACTCTCAGGTAAACTGCTTTGCAAAATCAAGCCACTCTGGCCTCTTCAACCTTTAATCTCTCTCTTCAGAGATGAGTTTTCTTAGTTTTCCTACTTGAATATACCTTCCCTGTGTTGCATTGTGAGAACTACATTAGGCCAGTGTTTCTAATCCGAAGTGATTTTGCCCCACCGCCACCCAGTGAACATTATCTGGTAACCTTTTAGTTTATTAAAGCAGAGAGATGCTACTGCACATAGTAGGCCAAGACCAAAGATACTGCCCAGTATCCTATAATGAACAAGACAGCCCCATGACAAAGAATAATTGGTCTAAATGTCAGTCATATCCAAGGTTGACAAATCTTGCTGTAAGCAGTTTATAGGGAATGCTATTATTCTCTCATGGATCAAAATCATGCATTACCTAATGTCCTAAAGCTGTATTTTCTTCTATTTTCTCCAGTTTTCTAGTTGTTCAAAGTAGACCTATAAATCCAGCCTCTTTTAATGCATTCTAGCCCAAAATGGAAGTCGTTTTGAATCTTGATAATAATAATTATATGTTCTTTATCCTCTTACTTTCTCATATACTTACATTTATAAATAAACTTTACAGATCCTTTGAACCTACAGAATCCAAGTTTAATTTTTCCTCTGATCTTACTTGTACTCACAATATGTCAAAGTGTAGGTCACAATTACCTTATATTTGAGGATGCTTACTTTGTATAATGGAAGGAAATTACAGCATAGGAAGTAAATTATACCTCATTTTAATCTCTCCAGCTTCTCTCAAAGCCTACACGATATAAAATATCCTTCTGAAGTTTTCCAGAAACTTCCTGCCTGCTACCTCCAGACTCCATTTCCAGGAACTCTTCTCTTGGTTCCATTGGGCAGCGCACATTTCTCCTGCATTTATGGAGTTGTTGGGCAATTTCCTAAAAAGAGGAAAACATAAAGAAAAAAAGCTCAGAGAGAAGGTCCTCTCTCCTGGGCTTATTCTATAGTATACCTTTCAAATTCCTGATTTTAATCCTTGAATTTGATTTCTTTCCAGGATAGTTGACATCAGGAATGATCATTTTTCTCAGTGGAAACTTCTAACTGTGGGTAAAATCTCATCTTCTGAGACACTAGTACATGTCTCAGTATTAATAATTATGTGACTTTTATTAAACCAAAACCATTTTTATCATGTTTTCCTCATAGTAAATTAAAGTAGGAAGATGTTTTTTAGTTTCTCAGATCTTCTGAACACAGCTATTCAAGCAAAAGGAAGAACATGGTTAATCTAGTGTAGTGGTTAATTGCCCAGAATGAAACAAAATAGTTTCATTTGGACCTTATGCTTATTAGTTCAGTGACTTTAAAGAAACTAATATATCCTTATGGGTCTCAGGGCTTCCTTCTGTAAAACTGAGGTAATATGTTACATTACTATCACTGTGGTACTATTACACTTAGTACTGTATTATTATAGTGTTATGGATAAATACTATAAATATAATACTATAGTTAAGTGATAGCATTATAGATGATATATATAGTACTATTGTATGGAATGACAATAATAATACTGTTGTTACTATTTGAAAACATTTTGCACTTACTTCAATGAGATTAAAAAAGGTAAGCAACATTTTAAAAAAATGTACAGGTCCTAACAAAGTTATAACTTAATTCAAAAACTGGAGTTCCAAAATTTTCTCTTTAAATGCACTGCAAA
This sequence comes from Canis aureus, assembly GCF_053574225.1. NCBI lineage: Eukaryota > Metazoa > Chordata > Mammalia > Carnivora > Canidae > Canis > Canis aureus. The sequence goes on from NC_135621.1 coordinate 56,604,360, forward strand.
AGAAAATGGGTACATGGAATCTGATTCTACTGGTTTTGATAGTAAAGGCCAAACACTAAAAAAAAAAAAAAAAAAACAAAAAAAACAAAAAAAAAAAAAAAAAACAAAAAAAAAAAAAAAAAGGAAATGATCTGCAATGAGGTAGGAAAAGAAAGAAGAAAGTAAGGAAACAGGGAAATACTACTTTTTTTGAGAATTGGGTGGCTCTTCTATAAATATTAACCTACTCAAGTATTACAATAAAACTACAAAGTAGTTATGTTTATCATACTATTTTATAGGAATGTAAAGCTCAGAAATGTATTTCAGAACACTCATTTTGTAAGTTTTTGTTCCAACCATCTGAAAACAAGGTTTCTAACTCTATCATGTTTTGCCAAAGGAAAATATCTTAGTCAAATGCTTCTCTCTCAGGGAAAATAGGTGAGAGAATGCTCAATGACCTTTTATTTTTCTTGGTTTTCCACTTTGACATTATAAAACTCCATTATAATGTGGCAGAAAATTAAACATTATTTTCTTTTTAATTCAAACTCTGTGCTCAGATATTCCAAGACTTCTTTAAATTATTCTTACACAGGCTAAATACTCAGCTTTCAAACAGCCTACTAACCTCTCATGTATCTAACAAAAATTGTCAAACTGAATTGGTTGGTATAACAAGCAGTAGCATGTTTTTAAACATGCATAATATGAAAGGAGTATGATTGTTGCTAAATTGTTAAACTGCATTTTTTACATCATTATATATTTTGGCAATGTTTAAAGTTCAAAAACATTTAAGGTCCTGTTTAAAGATTTGTCTTTCAAGAATATCCATTTATTTTCCTTTAAAGAGACATTTATTATAGAGTTCAAGACCCCCCCACTAGGTCTTTGCAAGACCCTGTCTATTCACTGTCTTAAGCTATGTCCCAAGGCAAAAAGAAAAAAATGTTTACTACATATCTAGTTGCAAAACTGTAATGAAAACTGAGCTAATACAGACAGTGCTTTGAAATTATAGAATGAAAGATGATATTCATGTTGCAAATGTAATCAGTCCTGCAACTGCTGGAAACAGTGATCTGCACACATAGTTGGAATTGATCCTATAAGATAGAAATTGGCATATGATTTAAACACATCTTGATTTTTATTTTTGATCATTATATGAACCAGAACAATGGCCAAAGCAAGCATAATTTACCAACTTACTGTATATCAATCATCAAAACCTAATTGTGTACTTTTGTACTTTTTTTCAAATTGCATTAGTACTCATTTTCACTATTTCTTTAAAGGTACCCATCTTCACCCGTCTCTCCCTCCACCAGATGATATTAAAAGAGTGTACTGGGAAAGAAACAAATAGAAAAGAACTATCACATAGTTTTAGATATGTTTCCATTGATATTAAAAAAGCTAACTTCAAGTGTAAATACATAAAAGTGCATAAGCATCTGATAATTACAGGTTCATACTATTTCTTCTTTTTCAGGAAAGGGGGAGTGGTGGTTATTTGAGTGTTTTACTGGTGTATTTGTTTCAGTCTTCCCTTTTATAATTTTAAAATCAAAGATAATAACAGGCAATATTTATCAGGTAGTGATTTTCATGGACTGGAAGTATTGTTAAGGGTTTTCCTTTATTTCCTACCAAATTTTCTCTTAATAGTCCTGTGGGGCTGATGTTATCATTAGTCCCATTTTATAAATGTTATAAGTGAGACCTAAAGTGGCTTAGTCAGAGTCTTTGAGCAAGAGAGCGACCCAACTCAAGTAAGCTGACTGTAACATACTATAGATGTAATTATTTTACCATACTGCCTGATGCTAATTGGCTAAGGAAAATGAAATCATCTAAATCTTATAGACTGAATAAATACTCTTATTGACAGCAGTTCCCAAAATATGATACAAATTAATTTAGGAAGAAGAAGATAGAGGAGAAAAGATAGAGGAAGGGGATGGGGAAGGGGAAGAGGAAGAGCAGAAACTTACTTGCTTTTTTCACTGTCATTCTTTCAATAGTGCACTGTAGAGTTTTCTTGGGGCTCTGTGATGTGTGATAACAGAGTAAATGCCAAAGAAGATAAAAACCCAGCTGTCTCCTGTTAAGGTTGACACTAAGGAAATTTGTAAAAGTTAAAACATTGCCACTCATCTCACTAAACCGTCTTTGGTTTTGTTTTGAAATTTTCCACGGAATATGTTATTTATTTTTACATATGTTTATTTCAAAATGAGCAAGAGAAGATTTAAATTCTCTCAATTTTAATTTCTAATGTGGTAACTGTTAATAGATATAACACAGATAAACAACAGCATTTTGGGAAACCCAATAATTTTTAAGAATGTAAAGATATTCTAAGACCAAAATGTGTGAGAACCCCTGGAGAACATTTCAACTAAACACCGTTTCACTGGCCTGGGTTAAGTGGCCAGTTAGTTAGAAAGGCTAGATGTTTTAAAACAATGTACATCAGATACATGTACGGCCTAAGTCCATCACCTTTCTATAAAGTCCTTCCCAAAATTCACTATGAAAAACCTTCTTTCAAAGAATCTGTACGAAGCCTAATTTTGTCTGCCCAAGGTTTGGAAATGTCTCTAGTTCAAAATCAATGGAGTGGTTTTTCATTTTTATTAATACAGGATCAAGTTGGTTTTGACTCGATACTCAGTTCTCTATAATAACCCACTGAGTGCATGAAACTAAATGGGAGAAACCACATTGAGCAAAGTAGTGCACTTGAAGTTTTCATAACTTTGTGTTGCTAGGAAACAACTTTACCATCACGGCAGAGTTTAAACTTGGAGCATCTGCTTCATTTAAAGTCTGGCTTCCAGGCAGTATAGATTGCATTGAGCATTGGGAGGGGGAAAAAAAAAGCAAAAGAAAAACCAATTACTTTCTAAAAACAACAATGTTAAAAGTCTGGAAAGCAGAGAGTCTTATGTTATATTTGTAATTATATCCTTTGGAAAGTGTGGCTGGAAGGGTTGCCTTTCTGCTAGCTCATAAAGCTGAAGTCCAGAGTAGAAATTGGGATCACTCAGTTTCAAAATCTTAGGAAATACAGTGAGAATAAGGGATGGTATCTCCTCAGCTTTAGAGGAGAGAGGGACAGGGTGGGAAAGGGGGAGATAGACTATGCTGTTGACTTGCATTTTGTTTCATCTCTCTCATGTAAAATAACTACTTTAGAGAAATGTTTTTTGATGGATTAGGCCATATATTAGAATATTCCTTCTGCTTCTTCCCTCATTGTCTCATATTTCAGCACATTGTGATCCGTCTATGACACTATAGAAACATCGCATGTCATGTCATCCATTATTTGTACAGTTTATGCAGACTGACACAGTTACCTGACATCATGTTTTGCAAAGTGAATCTGCTTAAATAAATTAATACTAACATTTTCTACTGTTCCATAAGGGATAAAAGTATGTTCCCATGCCGAAGAATGGTGTCAGTGTTAACTGTAGTCCAACAAAAGCGATGCAGGTCACAATTTTTAAGTTAAGGAGTCCAAGTCCTAAAAAGCTGAATGTCTTTACTTTCACAACATTTTCACATTTGCATTCATGAGATTTAAAAAAAGAAGACAGACAGACAGTCAAGGGTAAGGGAAGAAGAAAAAAAAAAAAAAAGGAAAGGGCAGGTAGAGGATTTTACAATTTGGGGAACTGTAATGCATTCGTCTGAACATCCTTTTTCAAGTGTTTCATTTTAAGACTGCTTTCTAAAGCAGGAAGCACTTTTTCATATGTTCTCAATCTGGGGAAGTACTGTAGATCATCAGTATTCCCAGACTGCCTGTTGAGGACTTCTGCTGCCATCCACTCTGGTCTCGCTGGGGGCCATCCACAGTGCCCAGACCTCAACTGCACCCGCTGTTTATAGACGGCTTGAGCTGCATGGCCCTCTCCTGTCCTATATGAGTGAAATACACAAGAATGGCCCTCGATCCCTGGAGCCTTTGTCATCATCTCATATTCATGGCCCCCAATCCACCTTAAGTACAGTGGCTTTGTTTTTTTGTCTTTGGATTTCCATGTGAATTAGCAGTTTAAAACTTTGCCTCCCCACTGATAGTAATATCTAACTTAGATGACTCTGGCTCTAGTTCCTACTCTCCCATGCCCTCCCTGCCTCTATCCCCAGTCACAATCCTAAATTCTGGTTGCCTATTGGTTCTCTGGTTAAAGCTCTTAGCATTTTTTTTTCTCTTAACTCTTTCAATTGGAAATGACACACCTTCCATTTAGAGTCAATCTTTATGTTTGGCATCCTTCCTCTCTACTTCAACAAATCAAATACTTCTGTCCAGAACTTTATAAATGTATTTTTCATTTACGAAATTTATTCTCAATTTGCATTAACTACCTGTTGAAAGATCATATAATATTAATTGCTTTTGGATTCTTCTCTTATAATTTATATATTTCCTTTTTTTTAGATAAATTTTATTTCAACTGAAATTTGAATTTAACTTACTGAAATTCCTGCAGGGTAATGTGAAAATATATATTGACTGACTTTCATAATCTGTTGTTAAAATGAAGCAAAGTTGAATTAAGGCCTAATACATTTACATAAAAATTACAAAGTTTTCCTTTCCTTATCTCATTTCATACTGACTGCCAAAATACTCAGCCAGTTGATTATATGAACAAAAATTTCACTAAAAAAAAGGCGAGTTACTCAAATTGACCACTAGTTGAATTAATAGGTCAAAATGTTAAAATCTGACTTTAAATGTTAGAGATTGACTTGTAGAATGATTATTCCACTAGTATCTGGAAATGTACAATCTTAGACCCATACGAACAATTTTATCATTTTATTTGAGTCTTGGAAGATCACTGAAATTAATGTGACTTAGGTATTCTTGTTTCTAAAATAAGATAACTCTTTAGAAGTGTTTGAAAAAGGCTTTGACAATTTTAAAAAGTCCGGCTTAGAACTTACCTCCTGCAGGAAGCCTACCCAGATAAATCTATTATTACTGATGTCTATTTTTATATTTTGCTTTTCACTTCCATTGTATCAGCCTTTGCCTTCTTATTAATTGCTTTGGTAATCTTTTGTAACTGATATATTTGCAAGCCCTCAGAGAATCCTCCCTTCCTGGATCATGAAGAGAAGCGCCTTTCTCATTGGTAATATTGTTTAGCCTGGACAAAGCATTTTGTACACATTAGATATTCAATTAGGGCTACTGATAGAATTATGTTTCTGATAATTTAAAAGTGAGCTATTTCCCTGGGAAAAGGTTTCTGTAAGCAACTGTACAAAAATATTGTTTAAATGCATTTGTTACTCATAAATAACATTAGGGGAGAAGGACAGGGAAAGGGTGATTAGGTAAATCTCAAATTATGTTTTTATATTTTTGTCTGCTAACTTAAATACTTTAGTTTCCTTTAAAGATTTATAGTAGTTGAGAGGAGAAAGGGACACTAGTCATTTGTTATCTTTCTTTCTGTAGCCATAGATTTTAAATTGCCTATTGAAGGTATGAAATAAGCTTTTTATATTTTCCATTATGTCTCATAAATTAAGGCTACATGCTTTTTACTTTACATAAGTAACTCAAGGCTCTTTTCTTTATTATTTTGTTTAATCTCACAGTTTTTATTCAGCTAACGTTTTCTTCCTTTTCCCTTCATTTCTCCATTTATGTTACTACATTATTTATCTCATTATATATGTCTGAATATTATATTACCTTACTTATATAGCTTACCATTATTTACCTTTTCTAAATTCCTTTGGCTCATGTTTGAAAACAATCCAAGATCTGAGACCATGTCTTCTCTTATTTACAGAAATATTATTCTTATTCCAAATATTATTTTTTAATGTGGCACAATTTATATATATATATATATTTAGAGGTTTTTTATGTAATAGGTGACTATCAAGAAGGTTTACTGAGTTTTTAAAAATTAGATTATTGAACAAAATTCTCTCGCATACATAATCAAATACAGGCATTATGTTAAACTCTTTACATATTCTAGATTACTCAAGTCTAACAAAAATAGTTCTAATTCCAAAGGCTGTTATTTTTTAGTACTGAGTTGAACATATTTTGTATCATTTAATCAGACAAGTTATTTTCAAGTAGTTATTATGTGGCTTGGATTATTCCTTCAATACTCTTTAAAAAATATAAATGTCAGGCACCTGGGTGTCTCAGTGGTTGAGTATCTGCCTTTGGCTCACATCATGATCCTGGAGTCCTGGGATCAAGTTCTGCATCAGGCTCCTGACAGGGGAGCCTGCCTCTCCCTTTGCCTGTGTCTCTGCTTCTCTCTGTGCATGTCTCTCATGAATAAATAAATAAAATCTTTAAAATATATATATAAATGTTGATGCACTTTATGATCAATATCATTTTCTTACTTTCTGAATAAAATGTTTTAGCATTTCTTACAGAACAGATTAGCTGGCAATGAATTCCCTCAATTTTTGTTTGTCTTAGACAATCTTTCTCCTTTACATTGAACGGATAGTTTCACTGAATATAGAGTCTTAGATTGGTGAGATTTTTTCTTTTAACCCTTTACATTTTTCATTCCATTCACTTCTTTTTTTTTTTACCAACTACATTTTATAAGCTTTTATTTAAATTTATTTAAATAAGATTTTATTTAAATTCCAGTTAGTTAACACACAGTGTAATATTAGATTCAGTTGTAAAATTTAGTAATTCAACACTTCTCTACAGCACCCTGTTCCTATCACAAGTATACTCCTTAATCCTCATCACCCCTTTAACTCATCCTCGTATCACAGTCCCCTCTGGAAACCATCAGTTTTCTTTTCTTTTTTTTTTTTTAATTAATTTATTTATTTATGATAGTCACAGAGAGAGAGGGCCAGAGACACAGGCAGAGGGAGAAGCAGGCTCCATGCACCGGGAGCCCGATGTGGGATTCGATCCCGGGTCTCCAGGATCGTGCCCTGGGTCAAAGGCAGGCGCCAAACCGCTACACCACCCAGGGATCCCATGGAAACCATCAGTTTTCTATAGTTAAAAATCTGTTGGGGTGCCTGTATTAAACATCTGAGTCCTGATCTTAGGGTCCTAGTTCAAGCTCTGCATTTGGCTCCACACTGCGTGGAGCCTACTTTTTAAAAATCTGTTTCTTGGTTTGCCTCTCTTTTGTTTTTCTTCCTATGATCCTTGCTTTTGTTTCTTACATTCCACATATGAGTAAAATAATATGGTGTTTGTCTATCTCTGACTTACTTAATTTAGTATAATACTCATCAACTCTATCCACATCATTGCAAATGGCAAGATTTCATTTTTATGGCTGAGTAATATTTCATTACTTTTCCATTCTTATTCCTCTCTCCCTCTCTCTCTCTCTCTCTCTCTCTATATATATATATATATATATAAAATTTCTTTTTTTAATGTTTCAAGTTTTTATTTAAATTCTAAGTGTTAATTAACATATAGTATAATATTAGTTTCAGAAACAGAATTTAATGATTCATCACTTACATTTAATACCCAGTATTCTATTTGCATCTTGATTACATGGTTTCTGATGAGAAGTCTAATTTTTATCCTTGATCCTTAATAGGTAACAAGACTTTTTCCTCTGACTCTTTCAAGATTTTCCCTTTGCCTTTGGTTTCCTGTCATTTGAATATGATATGCTTCTATGTAGCTTTTTGCTATTTATTCTTGGTGTTCTCCGAGTTTCCTGGATTTGTGATTTGGTCTGTCATTCATCTGGAAATTTCTTGACCATGATTTTTTCTATTTGCCATCATACTTCATTAATTATGGTATTATCCCTTCAAATATTTCTTTCTTTCCTTTTTTTCTTTTAGCATTACGGTTATGCATATATTAAGTCTTTTTAAAATTGTCCCACAGTTCTTGAAATGCCCTACTTTGTCTTTTTTTAATTCATTCTTGTGGAATCTTCTGTTGACCATTTTCTATTTTCTCTAAACCTTTTCTCTGTTGTGTCCTGTCAGTTGATGAGCCAATGAAGGGAAAAAAAAAATTTTATTATAGTTCTTTCTTTCTAGCTTTCCCTTTTTTATTCTTTCTTAGTGTCTTCATCTCTCTGCTTGTATTATCCAACTTTTTATTACATTAAAATACTTACATTATTTTTTTTAATTTTTTTTTAATTTTTATTTATTTATGATAGCCACAGAGAGAGAGAGAGAGGCAGAGACACAGGCAGAGGGAGAAGCAGGCTCCATGCACCGGGAGCCCGACGTGGGATTCGATCCCGGGTCTCCAGGATCACGCCCTGGGCCAAAGGCAGGCGCAAACCACTGTGCCACCCAGGAATCCCTAAAATACTTACATTAATCACAGTCATTTAAAATTCCTGAGTTTCCACATCTATGTCATATCTGCATCTAGTTCTGATTCTTGACTTATCTCCTCAAAGTGTTTTTTTTTTTTTCTTACCCTTTAGTATACTTAGCAATTTTTCACTGAAGACCAGACATGGTTTATCAAGTAATGGGAACTGAGATGAATAGGTCTCTAATTATGAGGCTATATTTTAATCCAGCTAGGAGTGAGACTTTGTTTAATGTTTACTATAGCTGTAGATGTTAGAGGCTTCAAATTCCTCCAAAAAAGGCTCCCTTTTTTGTCTCTCCTCTTGACATTGGACTTCCCTTTGTACTCCTCAGAGAGAATCTGTGTCATGCAGCTATCTAAGTAGCAATGCATTACTGTTACCTTGAGGCACTATTGATATGGTGATAATGTGTGGGGAAGTGGGACTATTCCATAATCTCCCAACTGAATATCTGTCTTTTATAGGGCCTATGCTGTGGCCTATGAGTGGCCTGTGACCTTCACAGGTATTTCTTCTTATATAACTTCTCAACCCCTAGCCCATTAGATAAGACAGGTAGACTAGAGGAAACTGGACTGAGAAGAATGTGCTTCTCCATGGCTCTAGACAAGGCTCTAGTAAGAGCTGTTTCCCTTAGAGAGTTGTCCTTTGCTACAGAGAAAAGCTATGGGAATATTTCATAAGGATTACTATTCCCCTCCCCTGTCAGAGCCACAAGGCCATCTTTCTCAAATATTCACAGTAGAAACCTGGTGGGATTCCTGACGGAAGTGTAGGGGTTCCTCTAAGCCTGCAGCCTCCACAGCCCTTCATTCTGACTGAAATCCACACTCAGCCTCTAACAATTTGTCGTAATTACTATTTAAGTGTTCCTCCCAGTTTATGGCTCTAGAGATTTCTACTCTAGGTAAGCAAATCTCAGCTGTGACTCTGTAATCTTCTGTCTCACATGTCAAGATGGCTATTTGCCCTGCAACCTCAGTTTTCTGATGAATGCAATAAAACACATTAGTTTTTAGTTTGTCTAGCTTTTTGTTAATGTTATAAGGGTGATGACTTCCAAACTATTTACCTGGAGTTGTTATTGATTTCTAATAACATACATTTATTCAAAACAACATTGATTAATTTGTTAAGCAAATAATTATTGAGCCCCCAGTCTATGTCAGGTCCTATATTAAATGTAGTGGCCATAAAGAGGAGCCAATCAGAGAGCTTCTTTAAAATCCCTTCCCACTGATAAAGTAGATGCTGATTTTTTTGCTGTCCCAATTAGTAGAAAGAGTGTCAGGATTCTCTAAAATAAAAGCTGTCTTTTCCCATTTCTGTATGGGTGACACACTGTCAGATGTGTAAATTCTATGCAGAGGTATTTGTTTCCTCCTCCTGGTGTCAAGCTGTTGAGTGTGATTTGTACTTCCTGCTGCTTTGCTTCAGGCAAGGGAGGAGGTGACAGCTCCGATTTGAAGAATTAGACTAATTGCAGTAAACACCCGAGGTTCTCAAGGAATGTGCAAATATAGAAAATCAATTTTATAGTATTATTATCCAATTTTATAGTGTGTAATAATATATTTATGAAGCTTCAGCTTCAAAAATAGAAATAGAGATGATGAACATAAACAAAAATAAAACCAAAGAAGGCTCTATGCCCAGAAATCCAAAGCAATAAACTAAATGCAGCAGGAAAATATGGCCAAAAAGAAAGAGTTTTCAGACACCCACAAAAAATGCTTTGAAAATACTTTCTACCAAATTGAAAGAAGGTTGAATGTTTTAGCTGTGATAGGAAAGCAAGAGTTTTCCACAGAAAATGACCTTATAGAATGTTTATATGTATCCTTGAATTTAACAATTAAGAAATTGATGATCAGAAATGATATTACACTTGTCAGAGGTTGAGATTTGATAAATCAGGAAAAAATGGACACATCGATATAAGTACAATGCATTCATAAGAGTGATAAATATTGTGCAGAATGATGGGCAGCCTGGATGGCTTAGCGATTTAGCACCGCCTGCAGCCCAGTGCGGGATCCTGGAGACCAGGGATCAAATCCCATGTCAGGCTCCCTGCGTGAAGCCTGCTTCCCCCTCTGCCTGTGTTTCTGCCTCTCTTGTCTCTCATGAATAAATAAATAAAATCTTAAAAAAAAAAAAAAAAAAACGAAATCTACTGATAAAGTACTTTATCATTGCATTTTGTCATGTCTAAAATAAAAATTTTGGTAAATACTGTACAGACTTGTATATCTTTTAGGTCAAAAAATTATTTTAAAAAATATGGCTATTGAAATAAAAGCAATTCACAAATCAACAAAACTTTTTTTCTCCCCATCAAGCAAGTTAGTTTTTAAATGGAATTAGTTGCGATTTGATTTATAGATAATTGTTAGCTATTGATAAATAGCTTTGAATCAATATGTGCTTTGGCTTCACTCCAGACAGTACTGGTCAAGTTTTCAAAATGCCAGAGACAGGGCGGCTGGGTTGCTCAGTTGGTTGTGTGTCTGCCTTCAGCTCAGGTTATGATCCCAGTCACACTGGGTCTCTATCCCTCCTCTCTGCTTGTGTTCTCTCTCTCTCTCGAGTAAATAAATAAATAAAATCTTTTTTGAAAAAATGCCAGAAATGAGGCAGCTGAGTGTCTGCCTTTGGCTCAGGGCTTGATCCTGGAGTCCCGGGATTGAGTCCCACTTTAGGCTCCTTGCACGGAGCCTCCTTCTCCTCCCTCTGCCTATGTCTCTGCCTTTCTCTCTCTATGTCTCTTGGGGATAAATAAATAAATAAAAAAAAATTTTTTTTAAAGCCAGAAACAGAAGCACAAAGCATGCCTGACCAATCAACACTGACTTTTGGAACAAAGTATAACTGTCACTATTAAATTCTTTAACTGTTCATCTCTGTTTTAAACCTTATTTGACATTTGATTTTTAAAGAGATTACATTTTTGTGTTTTTGAAGCAGCTGTTTAAAGTCTTTGATGTGGAAAGGAGTTCTCAGGTTTGTTTTTTTTTTTCAAATTGTTAGGTATGCATAAAAACAAATGGTGTTTCTTTTTAATTTCTTAGGTATTTTTCTTTATTTCTAATTATAAAGTGAATACTTCAATATATTTGAACATAATCAAAAAGAATCATCCTATATAGGCCAAGGCAAATCAACTTAAGTATGCATGTTTGTGCTAGATGTGGGGTAGCACATCTAGCCAGGGAGAGTCAGAGGATGGGGAAGGTAAAACAAGGGAAACCAAGAAAGTGTGAGACAAATAGAGACTGTTTCTGGATGCAGAAAGTAGATAGGATAAACAGTGAATCCAGACAGTCAATTGAAAGAGAGGAGAACTACAACAAATAAATGAACCCAGGAAATTTTTGTAAACAGGAGATTGATGTGATGAGAGTGGAAACAGAGACCTATCAGAGATTTGCAGCAGAGGAAAATGATAGAAAGGAGCAGAATCTGTATTTATCCATGTCTCCTAGGATATTTCTTCTCCAACTTTGAAGTATATACCAATCACATTGGGATCTTGTTAAAATGCATATTTGGAATCTCTAAGTCTGAATCGAAGCCTGAGATCTCTTAACAAGCTCCCAGATGATGTCCATGATCTTGGTACATGGGCCACACTTTGTATAGCAAGATTCTAGGGTATTTATTTTATTTTATTTTAGCTGTAGTAATATTCACCAAAATATGAATAAACTCCCAAAGTTACTGAGCTGTTGTTATTTATTATACTTGATTTAATAAAATGTCAATGGTATGAAGCCAAAATGTGAGCTAATTCCATTCATAGAGTATTAAGATATTTCTGTTATTTGAACAAGTGATATGAAGAATCTGAGACACCTAGATTTTTTTCCTTTTGGCATTCAGTAGTTTCTGTTTGTGAGATGGTATTTGTTTATATATAGTCACCAATTATGTAGAAAAGGATGGGAAGGCAGCGAATGTTCTGTATCTTGCTATATCCAATTGGCTAGATCATAGTACGTAGGATTTTTTTTCTTAGGCATAAAGGGAAAATGGATTGGCTTAATTTCATTTCATGTAGACAGCAATTCTTTAACCTCATTTAAAAACATGCTAGTGTTCTGATATAAGGCATTTATTTAAATTAAATGGTATTTTGGAATAGGGCTTTTTGAAACAAAAGAAGCACACCCAGCATCTTCACTGAAGGTAAAAAAAAAAAAAAAAAAGTTAAGGTTTAAAAAAGATGATTTAAATTGATTGAAAGCATAACAATATCCTCTTTAATTAGGAAAATATGTTTATTTTCTTTATGAACTTAGAATCTAAAGAATTTGGTGTGCATGAAGGCTGATACATTGTTAATATCCATAACTATTTATCATCTATCAGGTTATTTAATTCCATTTTATACATGGATTCTAACCCCTTGTAACAGAAAGCAGAATATTATTATTTACCGAAGAATTTCTAAATTACCTACACCTAGTTCACTGATTACCTAAGCCCCCTTGAATGGGAATACAGACCTCAGATTATAAAAACTTCTTATGGAAGTGCAATGTAACTACCCATTTGACCCCATGCAAGTCACTCCCCCGCCCCCGGGACTTCTTCTTCAAGGAGAAAATAAAGCAGGGTTAGAGATGAGAATGGGAATTAGTACTGAATGATGTCATCTGTCTCTTGGTTTCCTAACGATATTATAATCTCAATAAAGACATTATAAAGAAAAAGTATCCTTTGAAAGGTTAGCATAAGCTAACATATATTGAAAGAAATAGGTCTACGATGACTTAAACAATTGCACGCAACACTAATTTCAGTTACTAAATTATGGGTGGAAATATCATGTAACTACTTTTTAATTACACAGCAATGCTGATTGTCTATTGAATTATTGAATGATTGCCACAAATGCCAAGATAATTACTTAGGGCCTCATCTAGTCTCAAAGTGTCTCTGCAGCTGTAGAGGCTGCTGAGGCCTGGGGATTTTTCCTGGTTGTCAGCTGCACAGACTTTTCTTCCTTCTGTTTGAAGTCATAAGTCCAATGCTCCTCTGACTCTGTCACCTATATCCCCATACAGTAACTGGTGCACAAGGGCACTTAAATGATTTCATGTCAATCTTGGCTTCACTGAAGGAGCTTAGAAATAAGATTCTCGATACTAACCAACAACCCTAGAGAGGAGTTACCTAATACCCTCTCAGCTGCTCTAAAGTACTCTCTCCTCAATATTATCCTTCTGTTTTGTTAGCTCCTTGACCATCTCCAGAATGTTTCTTGTGTTCTCTGATAACTGATTGATCAATCGATTTTATTGAGGTAGAGTTAACACATAAAGTTGTATGTATGTAAAGAACACAATGTGATGGTTTGATATTATCTATACATTATGAAATGATTACAACAATCAATTTAATTAACATATAACTTACCTCACATAGTTATTTTTTTGTATGTTTGAGAAAACTTAGGTCTACTCTCATAGAAAAATTCAAATATTCAATGTATCCTGTCAATTATAGTCCCCATGATGCATATTTGACCCTCAGAACTTATTCATCTTATGGCTAATAGTTTGTATCTTTCCACCAACATCTCTCCACTTCTACCCTAGGGCTCCTGATAATCACCATTTTATTCTCTGCTTCTATGTGTTTGATTTTTTTTTTTAATTCCACGCAAAAGTGATACCAGTGATTGCGTTTCTCTGTCTGGCTTATTTCACTTAGCATAATGACTTCCAGGTTCATCCATGTTGTCACAAATAATACACATACCTCCCTCCATATGTGTATGTGTGTATCACATTTTCTTTACCTGTGCATGTGTCAACAGACCTGTAGGTTGTTTCCATATCTTGGCAATTATAAATAATACTGCAGTGAACGTGGGTGGGGGCACGTATCTTTCTGAGTTAATGTTTTTGTTTTCTTTGGATGAATACCCAAAAGTGGAATTGCTGGATTATATGGTAGCTCTATTTTTAATTTTTTGAGGAATTGCCATGTTGTTTTCCATATTGCCGTACCAGTTTACATTCCAACTATCGGTGTACAATTTTTCCCTTTTCTCTATCCTTACCAACACTTGTTATCACTTGTTATTTTAGATAATAGCTAACAAGTGTGGGGTAATAGCTCATTGTGGTTTTGATTTACATTTCCCTGATGATTAGTGATTTTTGGCATCTTTTCATACAACTCTTGACCATTTATATATCATCTTTGGAAAAATGTTCAGATTCTTTGCCCATTTTTGTAATCAGATTTTTTTTTACTATTGAGTAGATGAGTTTCTTATATATTGTAGATATTAACCCCTTTTCAGATATCTTGTTTGCCAATATTTTCTCCCTTTCCATAGCTTACCTTTTCATTTTTTTTTTTTACCTTTTCATTTTTTTGATTGGTTCTTTTCTTGTGTAGACACTTTTTTAGTTTGACATTATCCCATTTGTTTACTTTTCCTTTACCTGTGTTTTTAGTATCATATCTAAAAACTCATTGCCAAGACCAATGTCAAGGATCTTTCTATGTTTTCCTGTAGTAGCTTTATGGTTCCAGGTCTTACATTGATTTTTTTTTTAATCTACTTTGAGTTAATATTTCTGAATTGTTTAGATAAGGATCTAATTTCAACCTTTTTCATATGTTTTGCCAACATTGTTTATTAAAGGGACTATTTTATCTACATTGTATATTCTCAATGCGCTTGCTAAAACTTAGTTGACTAAAATACATGGATTTATTTCTGGGAACTCTATCCTATTCTATTCTCTGTGACTTTTTTTATGCCATACCACACTGTTTTTATTATGCTGGTTTTATAATATAATTTGCAATCAGGAAGTGTAATATCTTCAGCTTTGTTCTTTCTCGAGGTAGCTTCAACTATTTGGGGTCTTTTGTGATTCTATGTGAATTTTACTATACATGTTCTTAAAAATAATAGGATTTTGAAATAATGATCTGTAATAGGGTGAGATCTCCATAATAAAGAAACAAAAGCAAGTATCAAAGAACAAAACCAGTGTTAGAAAATGAAGAGAAAAATGGTTTTGGTTACATGGAAACTTAAAATTTGTTTATTTCAAGAGTTACTTTAAGGTTTACATCAGATGACAATGAGGTAGTTATTATAAACCATTTAAGAGAAGAAGTTAATATGAATAATATATTTATGTTCTATAAGTTAATAACATCAACATCAATAAGTTAAAAATAATAGATGCCAATAACTATGCAAAATGTGTCCAATCCCTATAATATTCATGACAGTACTAATTTTAAAGTAATGCTTTTTTCATTAGATTGGCAACAGTTGGAAAGAAATATAGACAAATCCAGTACTGATGAGGTGAAATTAAATGAATTCTTTTGTCCACTGTTGGCAAGTACATAAATAATTTTTTTGGCTTAATAATTAGACACTATTGAAAATTTAAAATGTGGATAATTTGAAATTATCCTTCTTACTTTCTCTCACACTTATTACTTGATTCATAAGAAAATTCTATATCTGTCTTTAAAATATATTCTGAGAGCACTAATGCTTATATAATACTTAGTCTTGGCCTAGAGTAACTGCATCCAATGTATTTTTCTTTGTGTTGTTCTCCTCAGAGCAGGTCATGTCACCTTCTCCCCAACCCAGAACGATTCTGCGCCTAACTTCTCATTAAACTCCACTGTGTCTTCCCTTCACACTTAATGGTAAAGTCTAATTGCCTTTGTCATGGAACACAGGGTCTTACACGATCCAGCCCTTTGTAATTCTCTGGCTTCATCTCTTAACTGCTCTTGCCCTTGCTCTCTGTAGTCTGCCCACACTTCGCTGTTTGCTACAACTCAGACCAGCGTCCTTCTTCTGGCCTTTACACTTCCTGTTACTTTTGTCTGGAATCCTTGCCTCTCTTCATGGCATAGCTGCCTGCCTCAAGTCACTCAGGACTCTGCCTGAGTATTATTTCCTCAAACTTTCCCTACCATACTATTTAAAATAGCAATCCCATATCCTATCATCCTTTATTGCTTTAATTTGCCTTTTTTAAAAAATTTCCACAACACTTACTACTACATGCTATTATATTCTCTCTTTATTTGCATACATCTTTGTTGTCTTTCCCCCTTATCATAAGTAGGTTCCAAAAAAGCACATTTTTATCACTGTATCTTCACCTACAATAATGGCTGGCACATATTATGCACTCAATAAATATTTTTCAAATGAATGAAAAGATACATGAATGGATAACTTTTGCATGTGCAAACCCACTACTAGGACTCTATCCTATTTGAATAAGAGAGTTACAGGAAGCTATTCATACATAAATGTTCTTGGCTACTTTCTAATAGCAAACTTTAGAAACAAGCCATTGATATAAACATTGTATCATTGATAGTTTACACATGCTAAGAATTACTGGGCAACCAGCAAGAAAGAATGAGCTAGAACTTTATGTAGAGATCTGAAAATGTATCAATGATACATTGTTATCTCAAAAAGGTGAACTATATACCTGCCTAGCTTTTATTACATATATATTATCTATGCTAGCCAACATACATATAGTTTTTGAAAATTGGGGAAGTAGCTACAATAATCTTTTAATTGTCTTTAACTCAGCATATCTCAAAGGTAATTTTGCAATTAAATCCATCTTGAATATTATATTAACTTTTAAAGAATATGATGTTAAAGAAAATAATGGCTATATAATTTAATGTTCTATGCAATGTGATTCCGTCTTCAGAAATTCATATAGAAGTTCCAGAAAAGAAAAACAATGGGATCCATTTATTGGTATACTTTATAATTTTTCTCTTTTGCCTTTCTATTGTGGAATTAATACAAACATGCATTAGTTTATTATCCAAAGTTTGGACAACTCCAATGTTAGTACGTATTGTTTCAAGAAAAAACAAAACAACAAGAGAAAAGTAAAATTAAAATTGACACCTTAGAGGTCAGCCCGGGTGGCTCAGCAGTTTAGCGCTGCCTTCAGCCCAGGGCCTCATCTTGGAGACCTGGGATCGAGTCCGACGTCAGGCTCCCTGCATGGAGCCTGCTTCTCCCTCTGCCTGTGTCTCTGCCTCTCTCTCTCCCTCTCTCTCTCTCTCTCTCTCTCTCTCATGAATAAATAATAAACAAAATCTTTTTAAAAAAATTGACACCTTAGGTCATCAACATTTGATAGCTTCTATTTATTTGAACCCATTACTTTTCTCATTACCTATCTTGCTTAGCTTTTGGTTAGTATTTAGAATTTAGCCCATCCCTGAAGCCAGTAATTAATAAAATATGCATGGTGGTCTTGTGCTTCTTCAAAGGAACTGGATTTCAAAGCTATAAAGATATTTCCCTACCAGAGAGTTTTCATTTTCTTTAAATAAATTCACTTGCCAAGAGTTTGCATGAGATTAAATTAAATACATGTGATGTGAAGATGAAATCTATCATGAAAGATGACTAATGACAGTTAAAAAGTATGAGTATCCTTTCTCTGACCAAGTAAGTACTATTGTCTTTTTTAAAAATTAGAGTTAATTGATTTTAGATTTTAGGCTCCATAAAATCAACCACATTAGAGTCAATCTCTTCTCAATTGGTAAAATTATTTGCCTTAGTTCAAAATGATATGCTGTTTAATGTTTAAATTAAAACTGTGTTTAATTTTTAACACATGTCTTTTATAAAACTTTCTTTCCCTACTTTACATGTACCCAACAATTCTAGAATATTTTGTTCAAATTGATCTCTGGTATTTGTTTATAGATTATGACATTTAGAAACCCCTGTTTGATATAAATCAGATGTTCAGAACATGGCAACAAATATTTACTAGTGATAGAATCAGTAGTTTTAGGGCCACAGATAAGTACTTATACCTCAATAGAACTTTTATGGCTCAGATCTTATGTTCAGGAGGCAGTTCTGCTGTGAAAGACAACTGCCTCACACCCATTACAACTTTGGTCACTGTTTTATTTGCTGGAGCTAAAGATATATTTCTAAGCTTTCCAGGCAGGAAGAATGCTAATTGATGCCCAGGAGATGGGCACAGGAGAGCAGTTCTCATCCTGTCACTGGCTGAAATACCTGCTTCCTTAACTAGACCATGAATCCCTAAGGGCAAAGACCCTATTTCATACATCTCTGCACTTAATCAGCAATGTTCCTGACTTAGTATGTGAATTGATGAATGAATTAATTGCTCCTTAAGATGATCTGAATTATTGCAGTGCTTTGGAAATAAAGACTATGGTTAAAGACTAAACCATAATAATGTGTTGTGGCCTAAAATCAATGCTAATCATTCCTTATTAAATCTGCATAGCCCCTTTAGTCCCATTTAAGTTTTATTGAGGTAAATATTCCTATTATTCATAATATGTGTTTTTCTGGATGTCTCTATTTCTGGATGTCTATGAATGGTAGAGTTTATAGCTAAATAAAGCTAAGAAGAAAAGAAAGAAAAAGCCTGTCCATTTGATTTGCCAAAGGAGCTTAACGAGAAATCTTGCTTATCCCTTGAGTGTAACCTTTCTATATTTCTTTGGCCGATACCCTG
Source organism: Canis aureus (assembly GCF_053574225.1). Lineage (NCBI taxonomy): Eukaryota > Metazoa > Chordata > Mammalia > Carnivora > Canidae > Canis > Canis aureus. The sequence goes on from NC_135621.1 coordinate 56,623,261, forward strand.
ATTAAGCCTTTTGAGCAGTAAGGGCTTCTTCAGAAAGCCCATCTCTTGTAACTCCATATTATCGTCCTAACCTTCAATGCCTGCCACCCTCTCAGTTGTAAACTTGTCCACCTTAGCTTCTAATGCTTAGTATAAGTTAGTTTCTCCAGGAGAGTTTGCACATCTCCATACATAGTCCTCAGGCATGTGGGTGAGGGAAAATGTGCAACGGATGAACTTTTCTGTCCTAGTGGATTTTGTAAAATGATATACACATTGCATTTTTTTATCCTGGATAGCAAGTCTGTAGCTCTTACTGCCTCTACTGTGGAACCTACGACTACACCAAATAGTTTAGAATCATTTTTTTCCCTTATTTTCTGTGCTTCCACTGTTACTTGCTCCTAATGTGTGTGTTTTTTGTTTGTTTGTTTGTTTGTTTTTAATCACCATATAACCAAACTCCAGGTTCAAATATAATCTCACACCTATGAAAATTTACCCAAAGCTGTCTTATCAATCTCCGAACATGTAAAGGACATATTCTTTACTTTTATGATCTTATATTATTAGTAAGCTGTTGCATGGCAACCCCCCGCCCCCGCACATTAGATACCAAGTTTTAAGGAAACTGGAGCCCTTTCTATCTCATAAAAAGAGCTACCATAAAACAAAACCAAACTAGGAGAAAGTTATTTTGAAAGCTATTTATAACTTGAAGAGATAGTCAAACAGTAATTTCTTTACTGATAAAGTATATTATCAATTTATATTATTAGCTATATGGAAACTAGAACTTAGCCCTATTTAAAAAGTTGATTGGGTTCACAGAAGCAAGGGAAGTGTGATTTGCAAAAAAAAAAAAAAAAAAAAAAAAAAAAAAGAAAACACATATCTATAAACATTTATGGAAAAACAAAATAGCCTAAAGAAAAAAATTATGTTTAAACTAAAAGAGCTTAAGAATCTTACATTTTCAAAATTTAGGAAACTGTCAAAATTTAAAATATACTCACTTCTATAATTTGACAAAGCTTTAGTTCAAACATTTTTAAAGTGCTTTAAACTATATTTTCTTGAAACATTTCCATCACTAACCCACTGAAAAATGTATTCAGCTTTATGTCAGCTAGAGGTAACTACACTGAAAGTACCAGAAAACCTATAGTTTAGATATGTAAGAATGTGTAGGGGGCTAGGGGAATGGCAAATATATGACAGACAGTATGTCTATGAAATAAAGAGATGAATAGATATCTCAAAAAATCAAAGCTCTTAGTTAGTTATGGACTTATCCTAATCCTTTATTCTATGCTCTTAATTTTGTAAGAAGGAAAGGACATTATGAATAATATAGATATATGTATGCAGATATAAAATGATATACTTATCATGTTTTCTTCTACTTATTTTGTACAATATTCATTGATTGGTTAGTCAAGAACTCTTGCAACAAAATCCATAGGCCAAGACTGAGCAAGTGTTCATACATAAGAATTACTCATCAGTTTGTCATAGCCAACAGAAATAGAAATGTACTAAGTAGATGTCCTTCCTTGACAACATGCACCAAAATGGATTCTGCAAACTAAAAAGTTCAGATTGTGGCCAAGTTCAAAAAGGGTGTTGCCTGTGTTCTTCTCTAGGATTTTGATGGAATCTTGTCTCACATTGAGATCTTTCATCCATTTTGAGTTTATCTTTGTGGTGAAAGAGAGTGGTCTAGTTTCATTCTTCTGCATGTGGATGTCCAATTTTCCCAGCACCATTTATTGAAGAGACTGTCTTTCTTCCAATGGATAGTCTTTCCTCCTTTATCAAATATTAGTTGACCATAAAGTTCAGGGTCCACTTCTGGGTTCTCTATTCTGTTCCATTGATCTATGTGTCTGTTTTTGTGCCAGTACCACACTGTCTTGATGACCACAGCTTTGTAGTACAACCTGAAATCTGGCATTGTGATGCCCCCAGCTATGGTGTTCTTTTTTAAAATTCCCCTGGCTATTCGGGGTCTTTTCTGATTCCACACAAATCTTAAAATAATTTGTTCTAACTCTCTGAAGAAAGTCCATGGTATTTTGATAGGGATCGCATTAAACGTGTACATTGCCCTAGATAACATTGACATTTTCACAATATTAATTCTGCCAATCCATGAGCATGGAATATTTTCCCATCTCTTTGTGTCTTCCTCAATTTCTTTCAGAAGTGTTCTATAGTTTTTAGGGTATAGATCCTTTACCTCTTTGGTTAGGTTTATTCCTAGGTATCTTATGCTTTTGGGTGCAATTGTAAATGGGATTGACTCCTTAATTTCTCTTTCTTCAGTCTCATTGTTAGTGTATAGAAATGCCATTGATTTCTGGGCATTGATTTTGTATCCTGCCACGCTACCGAATTGCTGTATGAGTTCTAGCAATCTTGGGGTGGAGACTTTTGGGTTTTCTATGTAGAGTATCATGTCATCGGCGAAGAGGTAGAGTTTGACTTCTTCTTTGCCAATTTGAATGCCTTTAATGTCTTTTTGTTGTCTGATTGCTGAGGCTAGGACTTCCAGTACTATGTTGAACAGCAGTGGTGAGAGTGGACATCCCTGTCTTGTTCCTGATCTTAGGGGAAAGGCTCCCAGTGCTTCCCCATTGAGAATGATATTTGCGGTGGGCTTTTCGTAGATGGCTTTTAAGATGTTGAGGAATGTTCCCTCTATCCCTACACTCTGAAGAGTTTTGATCAGAAATGGATGCTGTATTTTGTCAAATGCTTTCTCTGCATCTAATGAGAGGATCATATGGTTCTTGGTTTTTCTCTTGCTGATATGATGAATCACATTGATTGTTTTATGGGTGTTGAACCAGCCTTGTGTCCCGGGGATAAATCCTACTTGGTCATGGTGAATAATTTTCTTAATGTACTGTTGGATCCTATTGGCCAGTATCTTGTTGAGAATTTTTGCATCCATGTTCATCAGGGATATTGGTCTATAATTCTCCTTTTTGGTTGGGTCTTTGTCTGGTTTTGGAATTAAGGTGATGCTGGCCTCATAGAACGAATTTGGAAGTACTCCATCTCTTTCTATCTTTCCAAACAGCTTTAGGAAAATAGGTATGGTTTCTTCTTTAAACGTTTGATAGAATTCCCCTGGGAAGCCATCTGGCCCTGGACTCTTGTGTCTTGGGAGGTTTTTGATGACTGCTTCAATTTCCTCCCTGGTTATTGGCCTGTTAAGGTTTTCTATTTCTTCCTGTTCCAGTTTTGTTAGTTTGTGGCTTTCCAGGAATGCGTCCATTTCTTCTAGATTGCCTAATTTATTGGCGTATAGCTGTTCATAATATGTTTTTAAAATCGTTTGTATTTCCTTGGTGTTGGTAGTGATCTCTCCTTTCTCATTCATGATTTTATTAATTTGAGTCTTCTCTCTCTTCTTTTTAATAAGGCTGGCTAATGGTTTATCTATCTTATTAATTCTTTCAAAGAACCAACTCCTGGTAACTTCTTGCAAGATACATCCATGAAGGCAAAAGAAACAAAAGCAAAAATGAACTATTGGGACTTCATCAAGATAAGAAGCTTTTGCACAGCAAAGGATACAGTCAACAAAACTAAAAGACAACCTACAGAATGGGAGAAGATAGTTGCAAATGACGTATCAGATAAAGGGCTAGTTTCCAAGATCTATAAAGAACTTATTAAACTCAACACCAAAGAAACAAACAATCCAATCATGAAATGGGCAAAAGACATGAACAGAAATCTCACAGAGGAAGACATAGACATGACCAACAAGCACATGAGAAAATGCTCCGCATCACTTGCCATCAGGGAAATACAAATCAAAACCACAATGAGATCCCACCTCACACCAGTGAGAATGGGGAAAATTAACAAGGCAGGAAACCAAAAATGTTGGAGAGGATGCGGAGAAAAGGGAATCCTCTTACACTGTTGGTGGGAATGTGAACTGGTGCAGCCACTCTGGAAAACTGTGTGGAGGTTCCTCAAAGAGTTAAAAATAGACCTGCCCTACGACCCAGCAATTGCACTGCTGGGGATTTACCCCAAAGATACAGATGCAATGAAACGCCGGGACACCTGCACCCCGATGTTTCTAGCAGCAATGTCCACAATAGCCAAACTGTGGAAGGAGCCTTGGTGCCCATCAAAAGATGAATGGATAAAGAAGATGTGGTTTATGTATACAATGGAATATTACTCAGCTATTAGAAATGACAAATACCCACCATTTGCTTCAACGTGGATGGAACTGGAGGGTATTATGCTGAGTGAAGTAAGTCAGTCAGAGAAGGACAAACACTATATGTTCTCATTCATTTGGGGAATATAAATAATAGTGAAAGGGAATAGAAGGGAAGGGAGAAGAAATGTGTGAGAAATATCAGAAAGAGAGACAGAACGTAAAGACTGCTAAGTCTGGGAAACGAACTAGGGGTGGTAGAAGGGAGGAGGGCGGGGGGTGGGAGTGAATGCGTGATGGGCACTGGGGGTTATTCTGTATGTTGGTAAATTGAACACCAATAAAAAATAAATTTAAAAAATAAATAAATAAATAAAAGAAGGGAAAAAAAGTTCAGATTGATTATCTGTGTTGATGGACTTAACTGAACACATCACTAAAGTGGAAAATGAATTTTCACAACCATGAAGACTAGGAGGGCTGCATGAAACAGTAATCCGTTGCCTAAAATTATCATCTGGTATATGTTTATTTGAGGAATGTGACTATCAAATCTTATAACACATAACTCAGATAAAAAGGGGTCACCAAATGTCATGGAATGAATATTTATAGCCCTTGAGTTTCTCTTTATTTCATGAAATATACAACAATACTTTTTTTTTTCATTTTTATTTCAAAACTGTCACAAACAAAATTTGCATAAGATACACGAAAACCATTTTTTCTCAATCATTTGAGTATAAGTTAATGACATGGTATTCCGTCATCTTCAAATACTTTAGTGTATTTCCTATAAACATGTATATTTTTCTATCTAATCATATTACAGTCACCAAAATCAGAAAATTAATATTGACACATTAGTACCATCTACTCTGCAGCCACCATTCACTTTTGTTGCCAGTTGTCTCAGTGATGTCTTTAAAAGAAAAAAAAAATCAGCCCAGGATCAAATATTGCATTTAGTTGCCACATCTTTTTCATTTTTGTTCTCTCTTTCTTTGGTTTTGATGACTTTGACAGATTTGAAGATTATAGGAAAATGATTTTGTAGCCTGCCTCTCCATTTGGCTTTCTGTGATCTTTCCTTATGAAGACATTACAATTGTACATCTAAGGCAAGAGAATTATAGAAATGGTGTTAGGTTTTCATTTTCTCCTATCATTTAGCAGATAATTTCAATTTGTAAAATTCTGATAAAGTTAACTTTGATCTTTTGGATAAGATAGGGTCTATAGGTTTTCCACTAAGAAATTACTCTTTCCTTCCTCCTTTTTAGTATGTAATTTGAAGGGTAAACTTTATGTAAATATTCTATTCTTCATTCTTTTAAACATTTATTTATTTATTTATATAAATATGGACTTATGGCTTATATCACATTCAATGAGCTATAATCTTTTATTATAAGTAATTACTTCGATACTCAACTTGCCCAAGATTTTGTTCCTGGGAGCTTCTTCAAGCTAGATTCTGTGTTATTTAGATATGTCTGCATCATTTATTGGGCAATTTATGCTTCCTGGCCATATATATATATATTCCAGAATCATCTTTTATTTTCCCTGTTGTAGCCCTGCCTAGAAAACAAAACAAAGCAAAACAAAACAAAACAAAATTTTCCAGAAGCCCCAATGCCTCTAAGTTGAGAATGACATTTAGAATCTAAGATCTGGATGCTAATTGTTCTGATTTCTACTGAGGTAGTGCTACTCCTAGGCTTGGAGTAGAGAGCTAATGAATATACATATACCTGTGTGTGCTCCTTGTGTGTATGTGTGTGTGGACACATGTTCATGTTATTATGTGGATACCTCTTAGCTTACTATAGTCAAGGTAGCTTAAACAACAGACACTTATTTCTCACAGTTCTAAAGGCTAGGAAGTTCACGACCAGTGTGGCAGTAGATGCAGTTCCTGGTGAGAATCCACTTCTAGCCTGGTAGATGCCTCACAGGCCCTTTTATTAGTGTATTCTCATGGAGAGCAAAAGAGTGAAAGAGAAAAAGAGAGGGCGCCTTTGTGTCTCTTCCTTTTTTTACAAGGGCAATAATCCTACCATGAAGGTCCCACTTTTATGACCTAATCTAAACCTAATTACTCCCAAAGACCCCATCTCCAATACCATCACATTGGGATTAGGGCTTCAATGTACAAATGTGGAGGGGACACAGTCAACCCATGCCAACATCCACTAAGACATATTCTGTTTATGTACATACACTCACATTTATGCTTTTATTTCTATATCCACTTCTCTATACTGATCTCTCTGTGTTTACCAGATGAACAATCTAAATCCAACTGGTTTCATTCCAGTATTTTTCCTTCCCATATTTTTAACTGTATTCTTTGACAAGAAATCTGGAGCCCATTATCCTTAATATTTACTTATGTGATTGACATCCTCCTGTGTATAGCCAGTCTCCTGTTGCTACTTCTGCTCTAGCCCCCACCTCAAGATTCCCTTCTCATCCTATTCTGAATGCAACACCCAATGCCAGGCCACCACTCCCACCTTCTGCACTGATGCTCTCCTCACCCTGCTTGGACACACTTCCTACACCAGCCTGCTGCCATTGCTGCCCCATCTGTGAAACTCTCTACATCTGGCTCTATCTGCCCTCCTAAGGTGACACTCTACCTTTCTCCATATCTAATGCTGCTGGCTGGACTCCTAGCATTGCTGTTTTTGCACTGCTTAGTCTCAGACTTTGTGCCAGGTTGTGCAGGTCCCATTCCTGCATCCCCTCTGTCTCCACAGAGCCTTGTTTTGTTCAGGTCACCTATTGGATTTTGGCCTGATTTCTTTATGAAGGGAGGTGAGGAGAAAACAAAAGGAAAAATAAATAGAAAAGAAGGTAAGAGATAGAGGAAGCAGAGGAAGAGAAAAGAAGAATGGCAATAGAGGGGCACCTGGGTGGCTCAGTACGTTAAGTGTCTGACTCTTGGCTTTGGCTCAGGTCATGATCTCAGGGTGATGAGATGAAGCCCTACTGTGGTTTCTGCGCTCAATGAGGAATTTTGCTTGGGGCTTTCTTCCGTCTGCCCCTCCCCCCCTCACATGCATGTTCTCTCTAACACAAATAAATCTTTTTTAAAGAATAATAGTAGATTTTTAAGTGTATATCAATGCATACTTAAGAACAAAACAACAGATTGGCATCAGGGAAATACAAATAAAAAACCACAATGAGATAACACCTTACACTAGTCAGAATGGCTAAAATTAATAAATCAGGAAATGACAGATGTTGGCAAGGATGCAGAGAAAGGGGAACTTTCTTGCATTGTTGGTGGGAATGCAAGCTGGTGCAGCCACTATGGAAAATAGTGTGGAGGTTCCTCAGAAAGTTGAAAATACAGCTACTCCACGACCTAGCAATTGCACTATTAGGTATTTACCCCAAAGCTACAAGTGTAGTGATCCGAAAGTACACCTGCACCCCAAAGTTCATAAAGCAATGTCCACAGTAGCCAAACCAGAAAGAGCCCAAATGTCCATCAACAGATGAATGATAAAGAATTGTGGGGGACGCCTGGGTGGTTCAGTGATTGGGCCTCTGCCTTCAGCTCAGGACATGATCCTGGGCTCCTGGGATCAGGTCCCACATCAGGCTCCCTGCATGGACCCTGCTTCTCCCTCTGCCTATGTCTCCGCCCCTCTCTCTGTGTCTCTCATGAATAAATAAATAAAATCTCAAAAAAAAGATGTGGTCTATATATACAATGGAATACTACTATGCCAATCAAAAAAAAAAAAAAGCTATCTTGCCATTTGCAATGACATGGAGGGAACTAGAGGATATTATGCTAAGTGATATGAGTCAATCAGAGAAAGACAATTATCATATGATATCACTCATGTGGAATTTAATAAAGAAAACAGGTCATAGGGAAAGAGAGGAAGAAATAAAACAAAAGGAAATCAGAGAGAGAGACAAACCATAAGAGACTCTTAATCATAGGAAACAAAGTGAGGTTCACTAGAGCCGGGGGTGGGGGATGAGGTAATTGGGTGATGGGCATTAGGGAGGGCATGTGATGCAATGAGCACTGGGTGTTATATAAGACTGATGAGTCACTGCCCTCTACCTTGGAAACCAATAATATATTATTTGTTAATTAATTGAATTTAAATAACATTTTTAAAAAAGAACAAAGCAAAAGAGATATGCCTGACAATAGCTTTTACCACCTTTTTTTTTTCTTTAATTCTTTCCACTTTAAAATTCTTAAAATGTTATACACTGTTGGAGTCAGCATGTTCTATTACATTGAGTAATAGGGCCAGTGAACATTTCTAAATAGATTTAGAGGTTCAAAAGCCACCCAGAGAAAGTGCACACAAAGGTTTTCAACACAGTGTTTATCTTTAGGTTTTGCCTAGGTTTAATTCAAGAAGCTCTAGACGATCACTCATAACATGAGACCAACATTCAGGAGCCATGTATTGAAAATATGGGAAAAAAATTTGTGGATGGGAACACAGATATTAACAATATTAACAAGATATTATAAGAATTATTTACAATATTTACTATTTTTATCAGAGTTATGTTACCAGAGTTATTAGGATTTATGGCAGATTAGGACAATAGTTAACAATATGGACTCTGCAGCCAAATGTCCTAGTTCAATTCTTGATCCAGTCATTTGTTAATGTACAACGTTTGACAAATTGACTAACATGTCTGTCTTTCCATCCCCCCCTTCTATAAAGTGGGAATAATAGCAGTAACTACATCATTGACTTGTGAGGATTAAATAACACAGTTTTTCTAACTGGCACAAGAGTTTCTGGCACATATTATTGATTATGTAAGTGTTTACTGTTATTTGGGAGATAGGATGAAGTGGCCTCTTGCTATGTCTGCCAGTGTTAAGCAGGAAAAGAAGCCTGTCGACCTTGAGGTGAAAAGGAGTTTAAACAGAAAAAGGAATTTCTTACAAGACTAGATCTGTGAATGCGTATACACAAAAATCTGGAAGCTATGTAGCAGGAAAACTGTTTCATGGGAAAGTTTAAATGGCACTACAGTTTTGAGTGGAATTATATTCCTGTCTGCTTATAGGGGTAAACAAGTGAAAAGACAAGAAGGAATTTTATACCATTTGCTAGAGTAAGCCTGTTTTAGGCAATTAGAGTGATATTTTCTAACATTGGATAAACTGTAATTATCAGCACTTATGATCCAATCAAGTAGCTTTGTGATACTTCTCTGGCACAGAATTACTGCTATTTTTACTTTCTAATCCTAAAGTTATATATAAATTAATGTCACAGATATAAAGTAAAAAAAATCATTATCCTGAGGTCTCAGTCTCATATTGGGATTCAAAGCGGAAAAACAAAGCATCATTATTTATGACATCTGCATTATTCCTGCCCAGCCCAGTATACTTTTGTGGAATTCAGAAAGATATGGAGAGAGATATAGCATTTTCTCCGAATCTGGTTCCACTAATTTTCCTGTGTGTGTGACTTTTAGTAAATCAGGTGTAAGTTACATGTCTGCAATTACACCTACTGTGTGAGGTTTTCTAAGAGTAATGGAGATTAAAAAACAAAAGAGTAATGGAGATAAAATAGCATCAATATTGCGCAATACTTGGCCCATATTAGATAATGAAGCATAACAAACAGGCAGCAACTGCCACCTCCCCCATTTCTAAAAAAGGACAGATAATGATTTTCAAGAAATATACCTCAAACATATACAAAATATATCAGACATTTACAGATTTATTTGCCTATGGAAATAAATTTGCCTATGGAAAAGGGGGAAGGGGAGCAGAATTTGCCATTCTTCCCAAATATATCTCTTGGCATAAGGATTTGTTTGAGCTGTTTTAAGTAACTGCAGTCACGGTGATGGAGGGATGGGCTAAATGGGTGAAGGATATTAAGGAGGACACTTGTTGTGATGAGCACTGAATATTATATGTAAATGATGAATCACTAACTTCTACTCCTGAAACTAATATTACACTGTAGGTTAACTGGAACTTAAAAACTTGGAACTACAAAAAAAAGAAGAAGAAAGAAGAAGAAGAAGAAGAAGAAGAAGAAGAAGAAGAAGAAGAAGAAGAAGGAGAAGGAAAAGAAGAGGAGAGGAAGGAGAAGAAGAAGAAAGAGGAAGAGTGAGCAAAAGAAGGAGTGGAGGAAGAAGAAGAGGAAAAAGAGGAGGAAGAAGGAGAAGGAGGGAGAGGAGGAGGAGGAGAAGGAGAAGAAGAAGAAACTGCAGACACTGGAGAAGCTCTGAAAATGGAATGAAGTTACCCTTTTGTAAGACTTATTTATATTTATAAGGACAATCTCCATTTGTAAGAGTGTCGCCCTCCCTGTAATGGGCAGAGAGGGAAGATTTTAAATCTCCAGAAATTTTTAGCGATAGAGAAGGCAATGACTTAAATCTGCTTAACAACTTTACCCCTGTTGACTGTGCTTTTCCTGGCACCCTCCCACAATGGGTGTCCCCCACCTTCCAACATGGGCGTTTGTCTTTAGTTGGAGATGTTATTTAAGGTGGTATCTTGGGCCATTTCAGAGAGTTACTCCGTTTTCCTGGGTATCTCCGATGTGTACAGGAGATATAAATGTTATTAAACTTTTGATTATTTTTTCTCCTGTTAATCTGTCTTTTTATTACAGGGCTGTCTCAACTGAAAACCTAGAAGGGTAGAGGTAAAATTATTTTTCTTCCCTCGCAAATGCTGTAGAACAATTTATGTATCCAGTTTAGATGAGTTATATGTCTTATTTTCCCAATTATTAGAGCTCCATTCTGACTCATGTATTTTATTCTCTTTGGACTAATGATTCCACTTCTAAAATCCAATAATATGAATCTGCCAAGAATGCAATGTGAGCAGCAAGACCATCAATGTAGAGACTGCACGCATCATGAAGCTTTTTAAGGCCACTCAGACCTTTCATATACCTGTTTCTGGATTTCAGGAGACAGCCAGTATATATTCATTTAATCTGAGGATACTTTATTCAGTAGAAGAAAAACAATCATCTAAATCAGGAACATGACTTAGACTGTTGGGGGAGGGGGAAGTATTACCCAGTGGGTTATCCTTTCCAATTCATTTCTACTAGGATTCAGGCTATGATTTGCTAAGGGTTCCAATATGGGTAATGGTGTATGTAGCAACAGTCAGAGCTTCTGAGAATAATCTCTTCTTTCCCAGGGTATAGCTAGCATCCAGGATGTAACAGGTAGTACTTAGAAAGTTGTACATTTCAGTAAATAGGACTTTGGTAGATAGAACTAAAAGTGTCTATGTCTCAGAGTAGTGGGATTCCTCTGAAGCAAACGTGGTTTTCACATTCCTCAGCTGCTTTCTAACATCTACCAGAAGGTGAAGATAAACTCTCTTCCCTGAAGGTATTGCAGTTACCCTTCAGAGAGTAGCATATCACCAAATGGATTTTATTATATATACTGAAAATGTAATTATTGACTAAGCACCTAGAAACAACCGAAATGGGCCAATCTTTATTGCAAGAGGGACCCTTATGTTGAAACTTACATCTGTGAATTCAAAGGATTTCCTCACCCTTATGTTGAAATTTACATCTGTGAATTCGAAGGATTTTCTCACAGTTTTAAATAAAATGCTACTCTATACAATAAAACTACACTAGTATTAATGTAACTGAACCAACGTGAGTTTGCTCCTTGGTGAGTCGCAGGTAGAAACTAAGCAGGTGTGTTGCAGGGTTGCAGGATTCTCTCTGGCAGAGTCAAAGAATGAATCTCAGACACAAAAGGGTGAAGTGATAGTTTGTTAAGTGAAGGTGAGAACAGAAAGAATGCTCTCTTAGAGTGAGAGGGGTCCCTTCCTGGCTGCCAAATGATGTGTTTTGTAATGTTGGTGTGGTCTGGAGCCAAAGGCCAGGAAAGAATTATTGATACATGTTTGATGCAAAAAGGTAGTTTTATTAAAACATGGGAACAGGACTAGTGGGCAGAAAAAAAAACTGCATTGGGGTCACAAGGAGTGGCCTGTTATATATTCTCCAGTTGGGAAGGGGTGAGGGATAGCTCAAATCTCTAAGGAATTTTGGAAGCAAGGTTTCCAGGACCCTGAAGGGTAGCTATTGTTAGGAAAAGTCATTTATTACTGTCTAATAAAACCTTAGTCATGAGACCCTTCCAATGTATCTTGGTAGGTCATATGCTTGGGGGATGATTGCCAACCTGTATCTTGGAGGGTAGAGATAAAGGAAGTTTCCAAAGGAATTTTTGTATGTTAAAGTAGACTTACAGGACCTGGGGGTTGGGCCTTTTGCTCTTAGCAAAGTGTTAACATTCAGATAGTTGAGTCCCTAGAGGAAGGTCACCCTGCCTGTTTCAGGGACTTGTCAATGGGCTGTAAGTAGTAAGGAAATTTAATGATTTTTCTTCTGCCTTTGTTTCCCACATCAGTGGGTTGTCACATGAAGGAAACTATTTGCAGCAGAAAAGGAGATCAAGGGGAATAACTTCCAAGGCCATGACGCCCAGAGCAAGGATGAATGAGTCCCTTTTATTTAGAGTTATTTATTTTTCTTAAAGATTCTATTTATTTATTCATGAGAGACAGACAGACAGAGAGAGAGAGAGAGAGAGGCAGAGACACCGGCTGAGGGAGAAGCAGGCTCCATGCAGGAAGCCCAATGTAGGACTTGATTCTGAGACTCCAGGATCAGGCCCTGGGCCGAAGGCAGGCACTAAACCACTGAGCCACCCAGGTGTCCCCTAGGATGAATATTTAGATGGGGAATCCTTGTCAGTGTATGTGGAGGTGGGCATACAGTTGTGCATGGGCCTTAAAGAAATATGCCTATGCACACATTGTATGTTATATACATGAGACTTGTGTTCCTCCCAGAGCAGAAATGGTAGTATCATAATGAGGTAAAGATAACTGTTGGTCATTTCAGAAGTCACTCCATGATTCATCTGCAGAGATACAAGTTGGGGGGGTTAGGTCAAATTGCTCTGGGTGGTCTGGGCCACCAGAGATGTATCTCCAGGCAGTTGTTACTGCTTGAGGGGTAGTTTTGGTTTTCATCATGAGATGTTATGCCCATAGGGCCTTTTGCCTGAGTTATGAGATCAGCTGGAAAGAAGAACTTAAGGAAGGGGCACCCAGGAATCCCTGGGTGGCTCAGCTGTTTAGCGCCTGAATAAATAAATAAAATCTTTTTAAAAAAGGGGGGGGGAGGGGCACCTGGGTGGTTCAGTCTGTTAAGCATCTGACTCTTGATCTCAGCTCAGGTTTCCATCTCAGGGTGGTCAGTTCAAGGCCCACACTGGGCTCCACGCTGGGCATGGAGCCTATCTGAAGAAGAAAGAAGAAGAAAGGAGAAAGAAGAAAGAAGAAGAAAGAAGAGGAAGAGGAAGAGGAAGAAGAAGAAAGAAGAAGAAAAGAAGAAGAAGAAGAAGAAGAAGAAGAAGAAGAAGAAGAAGAAGAAGAAGAAGAAGAAGAAGAAGGAGGGATCCCTGGGTGGCGCAGCGGTTTGGCGCCTGCCTTTGGCCCAGGGCGCGATCCTGGAGACCCAGGATCGAGTCCCACGTCGGGCTCCCAGTGCATGGAGCCTGCTTCTCCCTCTGCCTATGTCTCTGCCTCTCTCTCTCTCTCTCTGTGACTATCATAAATAAATAAAAAAAAAAATTAAAAAAAAAAAAGAAGAAGAAGAAGAAGAAGAAGAAGAAGGAGAAGGAGAAGAAGAAGAAGAATTAGAATTTTTGAGGAGGAGGCGAAGAGGGGGAAAAGGGGGGGAGGGGAAGGAGGAGGAGGAGCACTTAGGGAAAATGGAAAATGTGGGACAAACATCAGTAACATCAGTGCGTACAAGCAAGTGACTAAGTAAAGGTTAGGTCTTGAGGTCTAGCTGGTGACACAATTTCCATAACCCATAGAATTTATTATAGCATTTGATTTTTTTGCTACCTATGGGTGGATAGCTCAAAAGTGTACTGCATTTATTTAAACAAAGGTATATACTGTATTTTGTCAGTTTTGCTGCTATGACAAGGAACCCCCAAATTTCAGACATTTATTTCTATTCATATCATATGGTAGGGGCTGTTAATCAGTTGCTATCTCATGGCCCTATGTATCTTTTAATACTGGAATTGAGGAGCATTCTCTGTTTAGACATAATATTCTTATAGCAAAGAGAAGTGAATAAGTGGCCTGGTAGAAAACGTAATGGCTTTAAAAGCGCCTGTTCAGATGTGGCACATGTCATATCCACTCACATTTCATTTTCTAGAATCAGTCACTTGGCCAAGCCTAACAAGGTCATGAACATACAGACTTTTTGATCAAACATATGGCAAGTCACAAAGCAAAAGGTAGGATTGTATATACCTCTAGTATATACAAAAAAAGTTGGGAATAATAATGTAATCCATAACATATACTTAACATGTATTCTTTAGCCAAATGTCTTCATTTCTAAAAAAATCACAAATGGTTAAGTAGTTTCAATCAGTTTTTACATTGTAATCAGACCTTGGAAGCAGGAAAAAATATCAGTTGATTAAATTAACCAAATAGACTTTACAGTTAGTTTTTTTTTAAATACAGTTTAAAAAAAGAAAAAGGAAGATCTACCTTATAGGATTTTTAAAAGGATTGAAATAAGATAAATGAAACTTCAAAATATTTGATGTAGAGTACCCTATATAGCAATAAATGTTATTTTCCATCTGCTTTCTTACACAGAGTCAGTAAATTATGATTTCTAGTCTCCCAAATATTCAATATAAGTCAGATACGTGGTATGTAGCAGATGAAACACTTGACTATGTTTTATTGGGCTATAACAGTGAAGATAAAATTTGTAATAGTACACATGTTTTAAAAATTCATATATGCAGTCTTTTATTTCTTACACAGAAAATAATGAAGAAAGGAAAACACACTAGGGCTTACGGTGGGTACATTTCATGCCATTTTACATAATCTAAATCCTTTTTTGTAAGTGAAGGAGGTAAATTGTTGGGGAATAATTTTTAAAAGTTGCATTTAACATATTGTTACTATTGAAGGGTTGAGTAAATAAATACTGCACAATATTGAATTTAGGTCCACAACAAAAATGTCCCCTTAAACTATATTCTTAAAAGGAATTCCTAGCAAGATTTATCTAAGACAGCATTTTTAGGTACCATGAAGCTGATAAAAATGCTAAAATCTGTTCAACTGCACACAGTTATTAACTGTCTCGTGCATTTATTTTATCCCAAATGTCCATTCCCTCTTTCCAAATTTTTGTGGAAAAAAAAAAAAACAATACAAAGATGAAGGAAAAAATATTCTGGTCTTAGAAGTGATGGATAAAATCACCATACAAAGGACTACATGGTATTTCATAAAGGACAGTGGCCAAGACTGCTTAAGGGCTCCCTTGACTCAACTTTAGACCGTTTCCTTCCTGAGTATAGGTCCCTGACCTCATTTGTCCTAGAGCATTTACTTTAGAAAACTTGCCATTGTAAATTCTTTCTCTACCCCTTTGAAGTGTAGATTTTCCCTCCAAGATCTTGCCAGTTTTATTAAGAAAGGATTGTCTTTCTCAAGGAGCTGGGGGCCATTCCTTTGAAATGCAATCATCAAGAAAGAGAGTACCCTGTCTCCTGGTCTCTGTGGGAGGGTAGGAGCCTAACTTAGACAAGTGCCAATTAGCACATAGATGGCCCAATCACATTGCCCAGCCTCTGCACCTAAAGTCTTCCAGTACTTTTCCACTAGCTAATCCCAGTGCTTAAAAACTCTTCCTTTTGTCTCAGGGCTTTTGAATCCAGTCTCTCTCCCTTATTGCAATAGTCTTAACCCCTATTTGGGTGGTCTAGAATAAAGTCTTCCTTGCCTATTTAACTGCAACTGTACAGTTTTTTTTTTCTTTGACAATAGAGCTAACTGCTTCCTTTGTTGGTTTAAATACAGTCCTGACTAAAGGCAGCAAAATATACTAGAATACCTCTTAATGTTTTTAAACCCCTTGAATGGGAGTTACACTGTGAAATGACTTTTAAGATCTTTGAAAATGTCGGATGATACTGGCTCCATTGTTAGGAAACACACACACACACATGCACACACACACACATATACACGATAGTCATGGGGCGCTTATATCACATCCCCCTGCCTTGAAAAACAAACTTTCAAAGTAGCATCATTTGCTTGAGAGTAACTCACACTTCATGAAGCAGCCAAAGAAAATTAAATTTACTAGAAGCTACCCCAATGCTGTTTCACTGATAGGTGTGCGGCAGAAATAATACGAAAGATGTAAATCCATTTTCCATTTTAGAAAGACAAGGCTTCTGTAACGAGATGGACTGCAGAGAGCAGCATTATCATATATTGTCATTGAAATATATTTCCCTAGTGGCTTTTGCCAAAAAAAAAGTATGAAATTGAGATAGAAAATAAAACAGGTGATACTGTAGACAGAAGGTTGGTGAGCATATATTATTTGAAATGTGTGACTTGCTTAACAAACAGTTGGTTTTCTCGTTGATGGGAATTCAGATTAGATCTTTGGAAGTCCTGAATTTGAGGTGATGGAGGCCTGTGTGTGTCAGAGATTCATATCAGCTTTACTGTCTGTTCCCATCTACAGGCAAGATAGGAGAGTAGTAACTACCTGGAGATAAAGAATCTTGCTGTTGCTAGATGGAAGAAAAGAACTAATTAAATAAGGTCCTATAGTGAGGGGCTGGGCAGTGGGAGGTGGGTAAACCTCATTTCTAATAGAAAATTACAAAAAAAAAAAAAAGAAAAAGAAAATTACAAGCTCTGTGATGCTATCTAGATTGCTTTGAGATTATAGAGGAACATATTAGAGCTAAGACACAAGATCAGTACCCCGTCTATCTTTTGCTCTCTCTTCTAAGGATGTCAAAACAATGTATATTTTACCCAAAGCAAAAATTAGTAAAAAAAAAAAAAAAATGTATTTTCCAAGTGGTTTAAGAAGGCACATTACATTTTATTGTTTCCAGTTTCTCCAAAGTGAATGGGAGCAAGTTTAGGGTCCTAGCAGAATGTGATTTTTAGTGAGAAGATGAACTACAGATATAGTTACTTTGTTCCAGTTTTTTAGTGCTGATTAATTAAAAAGGGAATTTTTTTAAAAAAATCTATTATCTATATATCTGTCCATCTATTTATCTATGCATCTATCACGTTTAGTAAATATCTATCATCTTTACATAGAATATTGATATCTAGTATCTAGCACTTAATAAAAACATACTCATATAAATAGAAATTACAGTTTAACCTGAAATTCCTTTTAACTATGTCATTTATGATGGCCATATGCGAGGACTTACTATATCTCAAAGAATATTGTTCCCATCTTCTCAAAAATACAGGACAAAATTGAATGGAATATGTCAAGGGGACCATGAGCTATGCTGCAGAAGCAAAACAGGGGTATTTCTTACCATCCGCAGGTTAGGAAGCAATTGCCTCAGTTATGAACACATGGGCTGGGTAGACTCTCCCTTGGAAAACATTTATACCATGTCTTAGATCATTCAACTTCCATAAGAAAAACTATATCATTTCTTTTTTTTTAAGATTTTTTTTTTTTTACTTATTCATGAGAGAGACAGACAGACAGAGAGAAAGAGAGAGAGAGAGAGGCAGAGACACAGGCAGAGGGAGAAGCAGGCTCCATGCAGGAAGCCCGATGTGGGACTCGATCCCAGGTCTCCAGGATCATGCCCTGAGCCGAAGGCAGGAGCTAAACCGCTGAGCCACCCAGGGATCCCCAAGAAAAAACTACATCATTTCTAACAAGGGAAAGAGTACAAGAATATGAAAGACTAGCTTTTATAGCTTGCATTACTTTGTCAGTATTAAATTATTGTATGATGGCTACTTTGTAATATCCCTTTTTAGAGCACTAAGGATGAATATCATGTTGCTACTTTAAACGAGAAAGGAAAATTATATTTAATTTGTCATTTTTATTATTAAGAATGTTTATTATCCCAAGAGAATGGAGCAATAATCAGATTATTTCTATAAAAACTGACCATTAGCTAATATCAGTTTTTTAGAAGATTTTATTTATTTATTTGAGATACAGAGAGAGAGAATACAGCAGTGAAGACGGAGAAGCAGGCTGCCCATTGAGCAGGAAGCCTGATAGAGGGCTCAATCTCAGGACCCTGGGACCATGACCTGAGCTAAAAGCAGCCATTTATGATGAGAATTTGTAGAATTTGACTGTGGAAATAAGGGCAGGGGCATTCCAGACTTAAAAATATATATATATCAGTGAGAAAACAAAGTTTGTGAGGAATGAATTTTTTTTTTTACCACAAGTCCTGGGAAATAGCACTAGAAAGTTCAGATGGGATTAGATTCAAGAGAATTTATTTGATTATTGTAATCTTTTGTTTTTTGTTTTGCAACAGCTTCATTAAAATAAAATTCATGATATACAACTCATCCATTTAAATGATACAAATCAATGTATTTTAATGTATTGTACAGGCATCACTACAATTGATTATGGAACATTTTTTTTCATCCTTCAAAGAAATCCTGTACTCCTTAGCAGCCGCTTCCCATTTGGTTCGACCCACCCCAACCACCCACCTCTTCAGGTCTAGGCAACCACAAATCTACTCTCTGTCTCTATGTATTTACATCTTCCAGACATTTTGTATAAATGGCATTATACAATATGTGGCCCTTTGGGTCTGGTTTCTTTTTCTTCAAGTTTCATAAATGTTGTAGCATGTATCAGCACCTCATTCTTTTTATTTTGCTGAATATTTCATTTTTTGTATATGCCATATTTTGTTTATTCATGTGTTTTTGTTTTGTTTTGATTTTATTTATTTATTCATGAGAGACACACAGAGAATGAGGCAGAGACGTAGGCAGAGGGAGAAGCAAGCTTCATGCAGGGAATGTGATGTGGGACTCGATCCTGGGACTGTGGGATCACGCCCTGAGCCAAAGGCAGATGCTCAACCGTTGAGCCACTCAAGCATGATATTCATATACAAGTGTTTGTATATATCCATATGTTTTTATTTCTCTTGCATATACACCTAGAAGTGGAACTGGAGACTACATTTAACCAATGGAGGACATGCCAGACTGTTTTCCAAAGTGGCTGCACCATTTTACAGACCTACCAACAAAGGGTAAGATTGAATTTTCTCCATATTCTCACCAACGCTTGCTATTAAGTGTGTTTTTGATTATAGTCATACTAGTGCATGTGAAGTGAGAGTGTGGTTTTGATTTTCATTTTTTTTAATGACTATTGATTCTGAGTATCTTTTCAAATGCTTACAGGCCATTTGTTCATTTCCTGGGAGAAGTGCCTCTTTATATCTTGTAGCCATTTTATAGATGGCTTATATGTCTTTTTGTGTTGAGTTACAAGAGATTTTAATATATTCTGGATACTGTATTTTATCAGATATATTAATTTACAAATATTTTCTTCTCATTCTGTGAGTTACCTTTTCATTTTCTTGATATCTTTTGAAGCACAAATTTTTATGTTTTTTTTCTTTTGTTGCTTTTGCTTGTGGTTACTTCTCATATCTTAGAAATTTTCTAACCAAAGGCCATGAAGATTTACTCCTATCTTTCTTTTAAATATTGTGGATTTGACTTTGCATTATGTCTATGAATCATTTCCAGTAATTTTTAAATGTAGGGTGAAGATTTATTCTTTTGCATGTAGATAAACAAATGGCCCTGCACCATTTGTTGAAATTATTCTTTTCCTATGGAGTTGCCTTGGCGCTTGTATCAATTAACCAATAAATCTGAGAGTTTGTTTTTGGATTCCAGGTTCTATTTCATTAATTTATATTCTCATCTGTATGTTAGAATTACACTATCTTGATAATTATATAATTGAAGTAAATTTTGAAAACAAGATCTGTAAGTCATCTAATTTTGTACTTCCTTTTAAGTATCATTTTGACTATTTTTTGTCATTTATACTTGCATGTGAATTTTAAGATCAACTTGTCAATTTCTTTCAAAATTAGATATAATTTTGATAGGGCTTAAATAGAATCTATAGATTTTTTTGAGAAATATTAATTATTTTAACAATATTAAGTATTCCCATCAATTTATTTGAGAATATCTTTGGGATCGCTTTCCATTTATTTAGGTCTCTTAAAATGTTTTTCAACAATATTGTTTAGGTTTCAGAGTAGAAGTTTTGTACTTTTTTTGGTTAAAGTTGTTCTTAGGCATTTTATTTCTTTTTATGCTACTTTAAATGAAATTGTTTTAATTTAATTTATAAAAATAGTTTTAATTTCATTTGTTTCAACTGGAATTATTTTTTATTTAATTTATGGTTCATTGCTAGCCTATAGAAATACAGTTGATTTTTTACTTTGATCTTGTACCCTCCAACATTGCTAAACTTTGACTCTACCTCTAGTAGCATTTAGCTGCATAATATATTTCGTATGAATTTAATCCTTTTACCTTTATTGAAGCTTGTTTTATGGTCTAACTTATGATCTATCTTGGAGAATGTTCCATGTGCACATAAGAAAATGTACCTTCTCTTGTTCTGTGGAGTGGTCTATAAATGTCTTCTTGTTCATACTGCTATTTAAGTATTCTCTTTCCTTGTTGATCTTCAACCTAGTAGCTCTATCCATGCTTAAAAGTGTAGTATTGAAATCTCAGCAATTATTGTTTAATTATCTTTCTCCCTTCAATTATCTTAGCTTTCATTCTATGTATTTTGTATCTTTTGATGCCCATTCTAAACTTAGTTGTATTACATTCTCCTAAGCCTGTTGAATAGTCAGTTATTATATTAAAATTATTTGTTTAGAGTTTACTAACAGAAATTACCAGCAGTATACACTGATTACTTAAGAACATTCTCATAAATTCACACAAGTTAAAATAATGCATAATTTAGAATGTCACTATTCCAATGTCACTGAAAATTGTACATATATTTTATTGTAATGTTCAACAATAGAATATTTATTATGTTGATTAACTTTACTCAGTGCTTTTCGTGTTGTAATAGAGCGCATCTATTATAAAAAGGAAAACATAAATATATAAGTTATAGAAAGGTTGATAGATAAATACCATAAAAATACATAGAGTAACAATTGTTATCATTTTTAATTCTTAACAGTACTTAGAATCTATTATGCATAATAAGATAAGATTTACTCTGGACTGAATTTGTTGTTTGATTACATCCTGCATTTGGATTAATTCAGAGTGATATCTCAATTATAATTTGATCCCAAGAATATGTTGTCCCAATATACCACAGTTCAATTTACTTAGATTTCAAAAAGTCATAGCCTTATTTTCTTTTTGTTTCATTTCTGGAAAAAAGTGCAAACTCAATTTATAAGCTTAAAAAGAAATGAAATTTCAAGTATTTTATTTTAAGATTATAACAAAATGTGTAGAAACACCACCCACATATAAAGACATGTAAACAGGACACATTGTTCTCTCCTCAGTTGCATATACTAAAACTGTTGGAAAATAAAATGTTTTAAATCACATTACCCCTACTTAGTACTGCCATGAGATTATTAAGAATTCACCTGAAATGTAAGTGGAATTGATGTAAATAAAAATGTTACTTAATCAGATGCTATTTTAAAATTAAATTCTACTCAAAGGCCACATAAGTAAACTGTCTTCTGAAATTTGATGAACAGTAGATATGTATATAAAGAGCTAAAGTGAATTTCATTATTTGCTGTGGATTTTCAATTGAAGAAAACTATCTTTAAGATTTTACAATTTATAATGCTGTATTTGTTTCTGATTTTGTTTTTGTTACTGTTGTATCTGTTTTTATTGAATAAATACTATTTGGATATTTCCTACCCCCAAATTATAACTAACATATAAAAATAAAAAATATTAGGAGAAATTGACCAATATTTCCAATCATTTTTAATCAATATTAATTAACATTAGGACAAAATTTCTTTTTTTTTTTCTGTTCAATAGTATTGACCTTTTTTCACATAGGTCTGGTAATTTTCTAGTTAAACCTACTTTGTGATATTTTATTTTTCTTTGAATGTTACAAATAGAATATTTCCACCATTATATTTGTGTATAAAAATGTTTTTGATTTTTTTGTTTTGTGTAGCAGTCACCTTGTTTAATGCTCTTATTCACAATGTTTTCTCTGTTGCTTTGATTGGATTTTCTAGGTATGCAATGACATCAGTAGCAAATTCATTTTTTAAGAATACTTATCTCTTTTTTTGATATCTTGTCTTCATGAATTGTCTAAACCTTTTCAAAGAAAATGTTAATGGTAATGATAGAGGCTTTTTTTCCTCTTCTTTTTCATAAGGGTTAATTGGGCATTTACCACAAGTTGAGAATTTAGGCATTGTTTTTTTTATAATGAGCATAGTAATATTCATTAATTGTTCTCATTTTGGTGCTTAGTATTTAGTTTGGAATAATTCTGGTTTTCATTAACTGGCTCTTTCTTTTGAGTACCTCTCAAGATGGTAATACATGTTTTTTGTTCTTTAATTTATTAATATATTGGATTAAATTAACAAACTTCTTAATGTTGTGCTCTTAATTCTGATGATAATAATGCTTGGTCATAATACTCTTGTAATACAGCTTATTTAGGTTTTTAAATTTTGTATTGAAGTACTATCTTTGCCTTTTTTTTGAAATTTTTATAGAATCTTCTTTTTTCTGTCTGCTAGGGAATGTGATAAAAAGTGCATGCATATGATTTTGAGGGATTTTTTGAATGTTTGAAACAATTTACACATAAAACTACCATGAACTGATTTCCATTTCCCCTTCCTGTGGCAAAAGGTAAACATACAGAATAACAGAACACTATAATAATTATATATTTACTAGCAGCCAAAAAGAATTTACATTTGTGTTCATTTATATTTTGCAATTTTGTTCTTTTGTGCCTTCAGTGTTTTTATTAAGAAGAAATTTTAAATAAGAAATTTCAGATATGCCAGTTGTATGTCTTGGATGCTTAACATATGTGGGCACCATTTTTTCCTGAAGATAATGATTATTTTCTTTTTTTTTTTATTTTCTTTTTAACACATATGCCTCATTTATTTTTCTTGGTTTCCTTCTTTCAGTAAGACCTCCAGTGAAATATTGATAATTACTGGTGATGAAGTATTCTTCTCGTGTTCCTAATGAAAATGCTAATAATATTTCACCATTTTTTGTTTTGATGTAAGATTTTTATCTTATTTTTATAGTAAAATATACATGCCATAGGACTTATCATTTTAATCATTTTTAAAAGTAAGGTTCAGTGGTATTAGGTACATTCACAATGTTGTGCCACCATCGGCACTATCTATTTCCAGAACTTTTTCATCATCCCAATCAAAAACCCTGTTGATATTCTGAGGAGAGTCTGGGCCAGAGGTAACATTTTTTTTTAAGTTTTTTTAAAAATTTTTATTTGTTTATGATAGTCACAGAGAGAGAGAGGGGCAGAGACACAGGCAGAGGGAGAAGCAGGCTCCACGCACCGAGAGCCCGATGTGGGATTCGATCCCAGGTCTCCAGGATCGCGCCCTGGGCCAAAGGCAGGCGCCAAACCGCTGCGGCACCCAGGGATCCTCAGAGGTAACATTTTTTTTAAAGAGCAACATGGGTTGGTGTATAGTAGCTCTCTGAACAAAGTATCGAGGTAACAGGAGCAAGGAACATGTACATTTGGTTGACAGGTTTGAGAAATTACCAGAGCTGATGTGAAATAAGTTTATCTTTGAAACATTAGCCAATTAGCAACAGGTGAAGAAAACAGTACCAAACATCACAGGCTGTAGAGAGATGAAAAACAAAGACCAATAGGAACAGAAGCTCATACTGTATTTATGAAAAACCATAAGTAACCCAGTAAACAATGGGTGAGAAGAGTGGATGAAATTGCAAGAAACAAGATTTTAGAGGATATTTAAAACCACCTTAAAGTTGGACTTCATTCTGCTAGTCTTAGAAAATGTACTGTTTTCTCCCTATTGCGTAATATGAAAATGTCTGTGTTTTTGGATTGTTTTTATGGTGACATTGTGATGAGAGAGACATCAAGTAAAGAGACAATTGGGAATGATGTCCCAGTTGTGAAGCACTGATACAGGACAGAGGGAAATGGAATGAAAGGGTGAAACGGCAAGTATTTTATAATTAGGTTCAGTAGCACAGGTTTTGTCCATGTTGCCACACCATCCCTCACTCACGTTTCCTCCTCATTTGCCTTGCCATTCCCTTTCAAACTGCTGCTGTCATCATTCTTTAAGGCACATCATGGATTGTGCCATCTTCTACTCAAAGCCACCAATGTTCTTCCAGCATCATTGAAAGAAAAATATCTTTGTCTTCTTAACTTGACATTTAAGAGTCATCCTGATAAAGTCCCATTACCTCTCCAGGCTTCATTTTACATTTCTCAGTTTACATTGTATTGCAGTCAAAGCTTCTCTTTTATAAAATAATTGCCACAACTTGTATACCTTAAATATATACAATTTTTAGGTCGATTTTACTACAATAAGTTGGGGGAAAATAACAGCTGTTGTATAAAAAAGTAGTCTCTTCTGCTCTCTGAAACTGTTCTTCATCTTCTACTTTCTTTTGTCTTTTTCAGCTTAACAGTCTTACAAATACTAAAAACTCAACGCAAATATCATCTCTTCAATTAAGTACATCTCAGTGCTTAACTACACGTATACTCTTCTGAATACTCCGGGTACTCTGCTCACATTATTTTTTAATGTGGGAGTTACTTTCTATATTGTCACACACTACATGTGTTTCTGTATGACATCTCCTATGTCTTCATTTCATAGCCACAACCTTTACAGCACCAGCTGCAGTGTCTTTCATAGTTTAAATGCTTTAAAATGTTTACTGAATTAATAAATTCATATGCCTGTTTGTACTTCCTTATACTTAGTGTAAAATTCAGTCTTTTTTAGCATTGTAAAATGCTATCCCTGATCTGAGCTCTTTATCTCATCAACCACCTTTTCATTGGCCCTCCAAAGCAATCTTATGTCCACCTTAGGACTTTTATATTTACTGCTTTTTCTGTACAGATGTTCCGTTACCAGGCAAATCCTCAGCTGTTCCTTTTATTGTTCAGATCTCAGCTTCCCCACTATGGTATTTCCTGACCATCTCAATATAATTTATCACCATTCCCCCAATTACCCTCAATTATATTAAGTGCTTTCCTTTCATCCTCCTCCTCCTTTTTTTTTTTTTTGTATTATTGCTACCTATATTTTATTTTAGACTTTTATTTTTTTGAAGGTTTTATTTATCCATTCATGAGAGACAGAGAGAGTGAGAGGCAGAGACACGGGCAGAGGGGGAAGCAGACTCCACACAGGGAGCCCAATGAAGGACTCGATCCTGGGACTCTGGGATCATGCTCTGAGCCAAAGGCAGATGCTCAACCACTGAGCCACCCAGGTGTCCCTATTTTAGACTTTTTAAATTATTTATTTTCCTTCTTCATTCTCCAAAATATAAGCTCTAATAAAGCAGAATTTATGTCTGCCTTGCCATCCATGTATCCCTCAGGCCTATAATAATTTTTATACTTAGGTACTCATTCTATACATGTTTGTTGAATGAGCCCATATTATACCTTTCAAATTCTTTTTCTGACTAAATCTAAATGCACAGTAAACTCAAGATGAGAATATAAAAAGTGACTTAATAATTTATTCTTGCCAACTTAGTTTCTCCCAAACATACATCAGGGGATCAGCTGATGAAATTATATTAGAGGGATGACCTGTTTTTAAGGGTTCATGAAATATCCAATGGGCATAGTGATCAAATCAGATCTTTCCACTAATGGTCTGAAATTCCCTTATCTGTTATCTTTCCATTTGAGAGAATATACTAACATGACTTGAAAAGCAATCCCAGGAACTGTATTTCTGACAGGTTAAAATTATGTATATTAACCAATATATTTCTGCAATTGTGCTATTTCTTTCCCATTTCTAAATGTTATATTATCATTTTAAATATAACTACTTCTAATATTCTACAAATATTTTAGAATATTGAATCCTGTAACATTTTACCTTTTTTAAGAGTCTTAATAAAGTTGTGCAGATATTTAGTTGGACTTAGATAATGGTATCTGTGATTACTGAATCTTAGAGGAGAAGGTAAAGAAAATCACATCTTATTAACCCCTCTGAAGATTTCTTCTGTGAAAGCAGTAACAAATATACTCTTTATCCTTTTGCCTTATGCTGTGACTTTTGTTCCCGTGACTTACTCATTCCATAACCTGAAGCGTTTATCTCCCACTCCCCTTCACTCATTTTTAAGTCTTCACCCTTTTTCCTTCTGGAAAACATCAGTCTGTTCTCTGTATTTATAGGTCTGATTCTGTTTCTTATTTATTAATTTAATTGTTCATTTTGGGTTTTTTTTTCTAGATTCTACATATGGGTGGAATCACGTGGCATTTGTCTTTCTCAGTTTGATTTATTTCACTTATCCTAATACCCTCTAGATCTATCCATGTTGTCTCAAATGGCACAATCTCATATTTTCATGGCTGCATAATATTCCATTATATAACATGGATAACACACAGAGAGAAAGATCTATATCTATATCTATATCTATCTATATCTATATCTATATCTATATATAGAGAGAGACATAGATGCATACACACCACAATTTCCTTATCCGTTCATCCACTGATGGACACTTAAGTTGCTTCCATAACTTGGCTATTATAAATAGTGCTGCAGTAAACATAGAGGTATGCATATCTTTTTGGATTAGCGTTTCTGTTTCTTTGGGTAATATCCAATAGTAGAACTACTGGATCATACGGTAGTTCAATTTTTAATTTTTGAAAAATCACCATGCTGTTTTCCACAGTGGTTGCACCAATCTGCAACCAATCAACACTGCACAAAGGTTTCTATTTCTCCACATCTTCACCAACAGTTGTTATTTCTTGTCATTTTTATATTAGTCATTCTAACTGGTGTAAGATGATATCTCATTGTGGTTTTGATTTGCATTTTCCTGATGACAAGTGATGTTGAATGTCTTCCCATGAAGAAACTAAGGCCTACAGAGGTTTAGAAAAGTGCTAAGGTACCAACTGAGCCACCCAAGTGCTCCGACACAATAATATTTGACAATTTTTTCAATGAAAGGGAAAGCTTTTTTCTTTAAGATCCATGCTCTTAACCATCACATCATAGTGCAATTTTATAACTGCCAGCAAAGAGGAGGAATGTTGTAACCTTTCAAAGGTCAAATAGTGCTTACCCACAGTTCTGGTTTTTGTGGAATAGTCCGGCATTCTAAGACCAGCCTATAAGACCAGGCCACATGATAGAACTCAATGTCTTTCATTATTCTAACACATACTTTTGTGAACATGTAGTATGTGCCTTTGTTATGTTTCACATACAGTACCTTATAATCGTTAGTATAAGTCTGAAATGTACATTAGTTTTCAAATTTTATCTGGTCAGCCTCAGTGCTAAATAATTACTAAGAAGCTTGTAATTAGAAGACAGAAATTAGTGTATGATAATTTACACCAAAGCAATATATCTGCTTGTGTGTGTGTGTGTGAGTGCATAAAGGCTTCTTAGAGTTGATGAAAACAATAACATTTAAGTATTTCCATTTTACAAAGGTAAGCAACAAACGATGACATAGGCCTTCAATGAAGGGCCAAAATAAGAGAAACAGATAATAAATGATCCAGTGGGAGAGAGAGTTTACACTCCACTGGGCTGAACGAAGTCTCTGTCTGTGCATGGCACTTTAGCTGGACTGAAAAGGTGATTTCAGAGCCAGGTACAGTTGCAAAAAGAGGTGCAGAAGTGAGGGAAGTCATAGTATATCATACGGCTAGTTGCTCAAGAGAAGGAAATACCACAAACATGGATGACAAAGAATCTGTTCTCTTCTTTAATTCCTTTAGGTCTTTTAAACTATTTTTAAACAAAGAGATGCAGCATTTTCCAGATTTGAGATGTATAAACTGAAATGTCAATCATTTTTTAATTTATTCAGTACCATCTTTCCTCTAAACTGTATCTTCTTATAGATTAAAAAAATGAAAATAAAACTGCATATTAGTATTGACTCATCAATCTCTCCTACCTTGACTCTTAGATTGATCAAGCAATTTGAAAAATAGCATTATGGAACAATCAAAAATGATTTTAAAATTTCTCCTATTTTTAGAAAAATAATTGAGTTGACTTATGGTTTAATTATCTGTGTCGTTTTATACAGTGGACTAGAATAACATATCCCTTGAATTACCAATAAAAAAAATACTGAAGGCTTGATAAGTCAAATAAATGGTTACATACAGAAAAGTCTGGGTTAAATTTAATACTAAATTGGATAAAAGTACTATAACACTTAGAACTGGAGTAAAAATAGTAAAATAAATAAAATTAGTTTATATAACTTTAATTTGTGCTTGGTGAAACTAGGGACACAAACACTTAAATTTCGAATAGTCATGTTTAGGAAAGGTAGAAGAAAGCAAAAATCATGCATAATGGACATTGATTAATAGTCATATCTATCTGGCTACATAGTTAGACATATATGCTTATAAACCAATTTCTCTTTGTATATACAATGGTCCCACTTTAAAATGTCTTGAGCTCCTGTTTCATGATAGTTTATAGTGACAAAAGAGAAAAGACAATGGCATATATATCTCTGTTCAGAAGGGAGAGCAAATTTTGGACTATAACCAGAAAGTTACTTTGAATACCAAATGACCCCTCATTACTAAATAATAGGTAGACAGAAGCAGATATTGGGGCATGAGATAAAATTTATCAAGATACATTTAGGAAAATGTAACAGGCAGCAGTAAACATTTGCAGAACATAGTTAAGAAAAGTGAAGCTTCTTTATTAATATGGCAGATAAATATTATATTTAAAATTAACTATGATATTGAAATTAAGGAATTCTAAAAACATTTTAAAAAAAGGGTTATATTCAAAGGTGTGGCTCTCCTAGTACAGATTGTTAAGGACAACAATATCGGGTGACATGGAGAAGAGAATCAGAAGGTTCTGAAAAACATGGAAAGAAAATATTGGTTCAGCACAGAAAAGAGCAAATTTCCAAATTGTATTTGGCTGAAGTTTATTACACAATGTTAATATAGAGGATTTTTTAAAAATAGTGTAAGAATTCTGCTACATATTTATTTAATTTTACTCTACACAATGTGTGTTTAAAAGATCACCATGTACCTGATCTGACTGTATGAATAACATTGGCAAAATCTAGTTGGGCCAATCCCTCCCCACTATTCACCCACCAGAAGTAGAGGCTGCTCTATCCACAGTGGAACAACAGCAGAGCTAAACAGGCAAACCCATTCCTCATACCACATCTTCTGATAGCCGGTGCACAAGGACAAAGTGAATCCTTGGCAGAGACCTCTCTTGCCCTCCACCTGTGACAATAGCATCTTAATTTGTTTCAGCAGCAGCAGCAGCAGAACCCCTGACCCAAAGGATACATGCCTAGGATGACAGGCCCATTCTGCCATGGTATCCACATCAGCAGGTTGACTGTCACACCACAGACACAGCAGGTGGGCCAAGCCACACACAGTGGTAGCATCAGCAGTGCTTGAGGGGGCTGTATCCCCAGCTCATTTCTACTGGGAAGCCCAACTGGCAACTGTAGGCATCACAGAAGAACAAAACACACCAGAATAACCACTGTCAAGTCTCTGGGAATGAAACTGTCATTGGAATTACAGCTTACAAAAGTAATCAGAAGTCTACATGCTGTGCCTGTGTGACTACATGCTAAAGCAGAAATTTTAAATGGGATCAGGTGTCTCCTCTGATAATGTGAAAAAGGTCAAAGATATAACAAAAAGTCTCTTCTAATACTATGAACTAACAAAAACACAACTTGAAAGATAGAAATTGATGCCAACACTGAGATTAACAAGAATTTTATAATAATCATTATGAAAACTCTTTAAGAAGCAGTTACAGATCCTCTTGAAACAGATGAAAAAACTAAAAGAGAAATTCTTAGAAAAAATATGTTATAATTGAAAAAAAATAATAAATAAGCAAAAACTTCCCTGGATTGTTTCAAAGTAGAGACTACCTAGGATAAAATCAGTAAATTTGATGAAAGATCAATAGTTTACTTAATTTGAATGGTATTATCATTAAATTTAATTTGTATATAATAAATTTTTTTTGTATATAATAAATTTAATTGTTGTTACAAAGCTCCTCCCTCACCAAAACAAAACCAAACAATAACAACTAAAAAAAACAAAAATCCTCTAGGCTTACGTATTTTCACTGGAGAATTTAAATAATTAACACAAATTTACATTATCTCAGTAAAAAGAAGAGGGAAGACCTTCCACTCATTTTGAGGCCAGTATTCCCTGATACCAAAACCACACAAATACTGCATACAAAAGAAAGAAAGAAAGAAAGAAAGAAAGAAAGAAAGAAAGAAAGAAAGAGTAGACCAATAAATAGCTCCCATAAACTTAGATGCCAAGATTCTAAACAAAATGTCAGCAAATTGAATCCATCATTGTATAAAGAGTTAAACACCATGACCAATGGGGGTTGATCTCAAGTATGCAAGGAAAGTTCTTTTTTTTTTTTTTTTTTTTTGAAAATCCATCATATGGCTTACCATAACAACAGACTAAAGAAGAAAACTTAAATGATTTTATCATTCAATGCTGAAAAAGCATTTGACAAGAGTGCCCAGTGGCTCAATTGGTTGAGCATCTGACTCTTGATTTCAGCTCAGATCATTATCTAAGGGGGGTGAGATGAAGCGCTACATCAGGCAAATCTTTAAAAAAAAAAAGAAAGAAAAAGAAAAAGCATTTCACAAAATCCAATATCTATTTCTGATAAAAATTTTCAGCCAACTATCAATAATGGAGAACTTGCTCCACTGATAAAGATTATCTATCAAAAACCTACAGTTCACTTCATCTTACCTAATGGTGATAGACTTCTTTACCTCTCAATTTGAGATTGGACACTGGGCTTCCATGGACTTCTGCGCTCACCATTCTTATTTATCATAGCACTGGAATCTCTAGGCAGTACAGTAAGGCAAAAACAGGAAAGAAATGGCATGTAATTGGAAAGGAAGAAATAAAACTATTTGCAGATTATATAATTGTATATGTAGTGGTTGGTAGGGTTTAGAGTAGGGAGGGAGCTAGTGATGGTAGTTATAAGAAACTGCTTGTGATAAAATTACATAAAAATGTATATTCTTGTTCACATTAGTGCATTTATAACTGATAAAATCTAAATAAGCTCCGTGGATATTACTAATGCCAATTACCTGGTTTAGATATTATATTACATTACATTATATTATATTATATGTTAATATTGGGAGAGACTTAGAAAAGGATGCAAAGGACTACTCTATATATTTCTTTCCAACTTTCTGTGAATCTATAAGTATTTCAAAAAAGGATTTTTTTCTTGAAAGGCTGATTGCATCATAAACCACATAGTTACATTTCTACAGTGAAGATTCAACCAAGTATAAATTAATTGCTTTACTGTCTTTATTAAATAGTAATAGGATATCTTTATTTATCTTTATTGTGCCCTTGTTATTTATCTGATACCTATACTCTCTCAGTCCTTCCAGCAAATATTGCCACATGTTATGTAAGAAATGATTTAAAATCAAAATTTTTTTATAGAGTAACATTTTTTTTAAGATTTTATTTATTCATGAGATAGAGAGAGTCAGAGACACAGACAGAGGGAGAAGCAGGCTGTATGCAAAGAGCCTGATGTGGGACTCGATCCCGGATCCCGGGATCATGCCCTGGGCTGAAGGCAGACGCTCAACCGCTGAGCCACCCAGGAATCCCTATTTTTAAAAAAGGAAGGTAATTCTGAGGACCTATCTCAGTAGGTTTGGGCTCCTATAATAAAACGTCTCAGACTGGGTGCTTATAACACAATTCTGGTAGCTGAAAGTCCAAGATCAGGGTGCTGGCATAGTTCGGTTCTAGTGAAGGCCCTCTTCTTACTTACAAACTGTCCATTTCTCACTATGTCCTCAAATGGAAGGGGTGATGACCTCTCCAGGATCTCCTTTATAAGGACACTAATTCCAATCATGAGGACTCTGCACTCATGAATTAATCACCTCCTAATACCATCATCTTGAGGATTAGATTTTCAGCCCATGAATTCTGGCGCAACACTACCATTCAAGCTATAGCAGGACTGTTCCACCTTCACTGTTAGAAATAACATAAGGACACACAGGTGGTGAGAATTGAAGAAGAAAAAAGTTTGGGGAGAAAAATGAGTGGTTTGGAACACTTGACTCCTGGGGAAGCAACTTAAATTATCTTAGGTAAAGTTTCCATACTCCATCTTTTCAAATATGAACATATTTCTCTTTCCCTGCAATATAAGTAGCAGGTCAATCTGAAAACAAACAAGAAACTTGCTGCTGACCTGTCACATTTTTCTTTGAGCGCAGTTGAAGAACTGAGAGAGTGCTAGGGGCTTGGCAGCTGGGTTCTTGTCAGCAAACCATCTCTTGCTTCGTTGGCAAGATTAAAAATGGTTATTGCCTTAGGAAGTAAAGGGTAGCCTGGAGTAAATGGCCTGGAGGAAACTAAAATGCAGCACTGTAAAATCAATAACATTGCAGAAAGGAGGTTATTGAGTCAGCAGAGGACCTTTGGAAGATCTTTTCGTTCAGAAGGTATAGTAGGTGCAGTGACAAGTTACAAAGTAAACAAGCTCACAAAAATTTCAGAAAATATTTTGAATGTCAGTGCTTATTTTCTATGATGATACCACAACATCCTAAGAGATAAAGATACTGGCCTTTCTTGTCTTACTCTTGATATTATCTCCTTATCTATAGTAACATATACATCTAATGTTACAGTTGGTATACTAAGTTCCCCGTTTGTGGGATTTCACTTTATAAGCGGATGCATGTGTCATCTAAGCTAGAAATTATACAAATCTGTCTCATTTAAACCTGAACTTGAGATATATTTTTTAAGAAAAGCAAAACTAGAAAATGAGATTAAGCATCAAAGATTGCTTGTCACCGAAGAAAGTGTACACGTGAAGAAAGTTGTTTCTGTAAATATAGCTATCCGTGAGTGTGGATGGATGAAATACTGGGGCTACCCAATAAGATAAAGAGTGGTAATGTAGGGACCAGCAAGTGAGAATCCCATGTAGATCAAAGAGAGTTATTTGCTGATTAGTATGAGGCCTAGTTTGAGCACATGTAAGACAGAGCAAGCCATTGAAACATGTCTGAGAAAGCTTCGTGCAAGCTATGTAATGGTGGCAAAATAAAGCCTCATGAAAAATGCCAAAAATATACTGGGACTTTCTCAACTATGGTGGTTGATCAATGCCTTCAAAATAACCATTAGCAAAGGATCCATGATTAGGATGAATCAACTGATCAATAGGAAAACAATAGACATGACATCTGTTGATGCCAGAGAGGCAATGGGAGAAAAACCAGTGTCACCCAGTCTGTACTGATGTATCCTAGAGCTAAAAGCCTCCATTTCTATTCACTAAATCCTATAGAAAGATAGGAAACAAAATAAAGCTATACGAATGGATTGATGTAAACTCAGCACCCTGCTTCAGAATCTATCTCCAGATCCAAATGCAGAACCCTTTTTACAAAGAAGAGATTTTAAATAGAATTTGTACTTGTGAGTGAATATATAGAAGTAATATACATACATATAAATTCAGTTAAATGTGAGAAATAACTGTGAAGCCTATTTGATTGCTATGAAATGTGAAATATTTCTTTTTCTTGCAACATTTCAAGCCCCTGCTTTGACGATGAGCGTCAGCAGTAGGTCTCTGAAGAAACAGAAAAGAGGAAAATCCATTTCTGGAGACTGTAATCCCCCAAGTATTCTAGTCTTTTCAGTGGATTTTGTGGTTATGCAAAATGCCAGGGGCTTAATTATTAGAGTTAGGATTTTTTAAGGGCCCTATATTGATGTGTAATTACAAGTCTAAGAAGGATCACTTGTTTAAAATTTTATTCTAAAATGTATTGCAAACACAAGAAATAAATGCCAAGTGAAGACTGAATTCATCTAGTAACTGTGTTCAGAATATATACTGAAGTGTCACAAGAGGATTGTGACCTTTAATCTAACCTTGGCACTACATGCTAATTGTTGATGAGTAAGAGTAATCTACAGTTTTCAATTATTTGGAAATCATATATCTGATAAGGGACTTATATTTAAAATATTTGAAATCCGGGCAGCCCTGGTAGCTCAGTGGTTTAGCACTGCCTTCAGTCCAGGGCCTGATCCTGAAGACCCAGGATCGAGTCCCACATCAGGCTCCCTGCATGGAGCCTGCTTCTCCCCCTGCCTGCGTCTCTGCCTCTCTCTCTCTCTCTCTCTCTCTTTCTCTCTCTGTCTCTCATGAATAAATAAATAAAATCTTAAAAAAATTTTTTTTGAAATCCTTACAACTAAATAAGAAAAGGTGAATAACCCAATTTAAAAAATGGCAAAGGATCTGAATAGGCATTTTTTATAAGGAAGATATACAAATTGCTAGTAAGCCCATGAAACAACCCCACTAGTCATCAAACAAATGCAAATCAGAAACACAACAAAATACCATTTCACATCCATTAAGATGACTATAATCAACAGGTTATATAATAACAAATGTTGAAGATGTGGAAAAATTGTAATCCTCTTACAGTGCTAATGGGGATATAAAATGATACAGTCACTTTGGAAAACAGTCTGGCATTTCCTCAAAATGTTAAATATAGACTTACCATATGATCCAGCAATTATACTCCTATTCATATATCCAGGAGAAATGAAACATAAAAACTTGCTTGTAAATGTATATAAACAATATTATTCATAATAGTCAAAAGATAGAAACAAACTAAATGTCCATCAACTAACAAGTGGTTTAAAAAAATATGGTATATCCATGTAATGGTATAATATTTGGCCATGAAAAGGAATAATGGAGTAATACATGTTACAATATGGATGAATCTTGAAAACATTAGGTTAAGTGAAAAAAGGCACTCATAAAAGACTACATATGATATGATATTCCATTAATATAAAAGGTCCAGAATAGAGAAATCCATAGAGACAGAGAGTAGATTAGTGGTTACTTAGGGGAAGTGATAGTTAAAAAGTATGGTTTTTTTTTTTTTTTTTTGAGGTGATGAAAATGAACTAAACCTGACTATGGTGATGGTTGCCCATGTTTGTGAGTATATTAGAAAATATTGAATTGTATATTTTAAATAGTATAAGAAATTGTAAGGTATAGGAATTATATCTCAATAAACCTGCTGAAGAAGCAGAAAAAGGAGGAAGAGGAGGAGGGAGAGAAGAAGATGACGATGACAAAAGAAAAATCTGTAGCCACTCAGTTAATTCCTAACATTACTCACACTTTGGTGCTGATAGGGTGGGGTGGAGGGAAAGAAAGTCATTCCTTGCCCAGCAAGGCAAATGCATTAAAACACAGTAACATGAAATAAGGAAAAGACCTCATCCTTCACAAACTGAAAATGAAGGACGCTTGGGTAGCTCAGGGATTGAGCATCTGCCTTTAGCTCAAGTCATGATCCCAGGGGATGGAGTCCCACATCAGGCTCCCCGCAAGAGCCTGCTTCTCCCTCTGCTTATGTCTCTGCCTCTCTCTGTGTGTCTCTCATGAATAAAGAAATAAAATCTTGAAAAAAATAAAACCTGAAAACAACTCAGTGACAAGAGGTAATGTGATAATGCCTTCATATCAGATAACAAAAGACAGGAAAGAAATAGAATGTACAGTATTTGATCAAGCTTTGAACTCCAAAATATGTAAAGACATTTAGTATCAGAGACAGTCAATGTAGAACAATGTTGGATGCTACAGATCCATCATGATTCCATAAACAGTTGTAATGAATTATAATTCATTTGCAATACTAAACTACTTTCTTTTTTGTTTTGACTCATTACAAGATATGTTTCCTGCACTCTCAATTAGGTTTTCAATGGATGTATAACAAAGTAAGAATTCTGAGGCCAGAAATTGTTTTTTAAAAAAATTAAATGAGCTAATTCCTAGTTAATTACAATGGAGGTGTGACAAGTTATTGGGTGAGTAGATAATATAAATGTATTGAAACATAATGAATATTTCTCTGAACTTCATTAGGCTTTCATATACTCGTTTCTATTTAATTATAACTAAATCACCAACATTTATTGCTGAGTTAGAAACACTTTCAAATAATAGCCTGGTTAATACTGAATTACAGCACAATCCAATGGAAGTCCCTACATAAAAACAAATGAATTAACTAGAAATAAATTTGTCACTGTAAGTACCAGAAGAATTATTATAATTATGTAATTATTTCAATATGATATGCAGAAACAGTTTAGAATTTGTAGGCTCAGAACAAAAAGGGCATATTCAGAAAGTTAATTTTGCTCTTTTACATGGTTTCTCATATCAGTAAAATAGTTTGCCTTAGACCATTTGTCATTTGAGACATTTTGTACTGAATTCTCCTGGCCCCCAACTGAGCTGGACCCAAGTTTCAAGAGTTACGGATGAAAATGAAGCATAACTAATATAAAGTGATTGGATTAAAAACATTCATTGTCATAATGAAAATCACAACATGCCATGCAGAGCTTAAGAAAGTTCGAATTTAATTTTTCCCTTTCCGAAAAGATGACATTTACAAGAAACTTACTTCTTCAAGATACTGTTTATGAGAAATACATGAATAAGAATGATTGCAAATTGATGTGTCCTATTCTGTTTTTTTTTTTTTTCAAAATGTGGAATCTTTTACAGTAAACTTACTATAGTGTGGCAAACACATTACTGATTGCCAAGATTTACATTCTTTATGATAATTTTCATTCAATTGTATTTTGAGAAAGATTTTGGCAAGTTGACCAAAATTTGCAGCTAGTTCTTATATTTGAACACAGAGAATTTAAATGAACCTTTGACCTTTCTTTTTAATCCTTTCTAACACATCTCTATCATGTCGGTAGTGATATGTTAGACATACATTAAATAATGTATGTCTAAAAAAAAATATTGGTCACTTAATTGATTAAGTCTTGGTGGAATAATTAATAGGTGGAATTTGGAAATACAGTGGTGCAGCTTTAAACTCACGGCAGCAATCTCATCACTTAAGGACTGCAAGGATCAGTCCTTTAATATATTAATTAATATTAACATATATTAATATATTATTGATTAATAATTCGATATATTAACATAATATTTAATATTGGGGTTTCTCTGTTCTCCATCTTTAGCATCTAGATGCTTTCCTGTCAGATATCTCTGTCATCTGAGGTGAATATTCTCTTTTGTCTTCCTCAATAACATCCAGCTTGCTGCCCTGATTAACCATCTGAATTGTATCCAAATGTGACTATTGTTGAGATGTAGACCTCCTATGGTCTCTTTCTGTATCCTTGAATTGGAATCCTATTTAAAGATTAACTGTATCCCTCAGGTTAGGAATCCCTTCTCTTGACATTCTCTTTCTCCATCCATTTCTTGACTGTCTACTCAGCATTAAGCCCAGACTCTATGTGATAACAAGATTATTCCCACTCTTTATCGTTGCACTTCTAAATCAAAGCAAGCCCATTTAATACAGTGTCATAATATATGTTTAGGAATGAATATTCCCAACTAGAGCAGGAGGTCTTCAGGATTCATTCTTTGCCTTTGACCATGAAATGCTGTCAGGCAATGTCAGGTGAACGTGAGTTGCAGATAAAGGAGAAAAACATGAGGCAAAAGCATTTGGAAGGCCTAGAAAAATACAAAGAACCAGATAGGACAATTCTGAAAGTTTGCTTTTCCTGTTTGATAGAACTGAATAAAGTGATACTCAAAGGGGAGAAGGAGGCATGGTAAGTGCTCAAGACACAGTGAGTGGGGATCCCTGGGTGGCTCAGTGGCTTAAAGCCTGCCTTCCGCCCAGGGCGTGATCCTGGAGTCTCAGGATTGAGTCCCACGTCAGGCTCCCTGCATGGAGCCTGCTTCTTCCTCTGCCTGTGTCTCTGCCTCTCTCTGTCTCTCATGAATAAATAAAATATTAAAAAAAAAGACACAGTGAATGAATGGGTTAATAATGAATAAATGAAATGACTCTTAATGTTATTACAAGATAATTTCTTCAAAACATAATTCAAAAAATTTCAAAATATAGTACATAGCACGTATAATTGTTACTAACATATGTGGACATTTATCTTCCCCTCTAACCTCTCATTCTTTTTTTTTTTTTTTTAAGATTTTGTTTATTTAATCATGAGAGATGGAGAGGAGAATGAGAGGCAGAGACATAGGCATAGGGATAAGCACGCTCGCTGCAGGGAGCCTGATGTGGGACTTGATCCCAGGACCCCAGGATCACAACCTGAGCCAAAGACAGATGTTCAACCACTGAGCCACCCAAATGCCCCTAACCTCTCATTCTTGATTAAATAGATCTTTCTACTAATATATACAACTTTGTTTTCATATCGTAGTTATGTTTCTAGTTGTTAGAATATGTTTCTAGTTCTAAATAATGACTTAGTGTCCAGGTGTGGGGTCACTTATTCCGTAGCACTGTGCCGATGGTAGAAGGTGTAGCAGGAGAGATGGAAGAAACTAATTCTAATACATCTAATTTGTACCCTGTAGGGGTAGTTTTCTGTGTATCTTGAGATGTTGGTGGGTAAATGTACATAGATACGTCCTTGAGAATTTGCTATTTGGATATCTCAGATATAGATAATCTGCTTTTCTTCTTTCACAAAAAATAAAAAGCATTCAGAACATAATCATTAGTCTGCTTCCATGTAAATATTTCTAGATCCTTTCCAAAATTGCTCACCAGAATTCCAAGATCAACTACTAAAAAATATACCTCACCTAATCACACCCCTTCTCTATTTGATCTACAAATTATTTTTGTTGTGCTACCCTAGTGGGAAAAGCCAATCAATTCTAGAAAGAAGCAAAAGAAGAAGCATTATAATTATGAGCTAAGCCTGAGAATTCAAATCTTCTTTCTGTCAATCTGGTTCAGCGACCTGTGGAAAATGATTTAACCTCTTTTAAGCCCCTTCTGTAAAATGAAGATGCTACCTGTATCAAAAGATTGTTGTGAGAATTACATAATGCAAATAAAGAGAGAATTGTGACTGCTCTGTGCTAAGTATTCAATGAGTGCTCATTATTATTTTTATTATTCTTAATGGCTCTCAGGAACAGGCAGCTGCCACAGTATTACCTCATTTTGTTGCTAAATCTATCATCATCTATCTATCTATCTATCTATCTATCTATCATCTATCATCTACTAGAAGACACAGGCCTAGGTATATTGCGTAACACTTCATTTTAATATAATTTCAAATCTGTAGTTAATTGGCAAGAAACAGTACCAAGGACTATCATATACACTTTACTCAGATTTACCAGTTGTGTGTATTTTGCCCTATTGGCTTAATGATTCTTTCTCTTTCTGTCTTTGCATGTATGAATATATATATTTTTAGAAAATAATTATATATAATGTATTATTTATTTTATGTGTAACTATTAGTTATATATAATATTTATGCAATAGTAGTTTAGAAAGTACTTATATAACATTTGTATAATTGTTTCCTAAACCTTTTGAGAATAATTTGCATTCATTGTGATGCATTACCCCAAAAAGCTATAATGTTTATTTCCTAAGAACCTGAACATTCTCTCACAGAACCAAACTGCAATTAAAATCAAGTGGTTTGGGATGCCTGGGTGGCTTAGTGGTTGACCGTCTGCCTTAGGCCCAGGGAGTGATCCTGGAGTCCTGGGGTTGAGTCCCACATCGGGCTTCCTGCACAGAGCCTGCTTCTCCCTCTGCCTGTGTCTCTCATGAATAAATAAATAAAATCTTAAAAAAAAATCAAGTGGTTTACCATTTATACAATTATATTATCTAATCCATACTCGGTGTTCAAATTGTATCTCTTGTCCCAGGAATATCCTTGCAGTTTTTATTTTAATCCACCTCTCACACTCTCCAGTCTAAGAACCTCTGTGGCCTCCATTCATCTGGAACTATAGTTTAGCTCTTCTTTGTTTCTTTGATGTTTTGTTTATAGACCTGAACATTTTTTTTAAAGATTTTATTTTTATTTATTCATTTATTTATTCATTATTTTATTTATTCTCTCTGTGTCTCTGGAGTGACACACAGAGAGAGACAGAGACAGAGACACAGGCAGAGAGAGAAGCAGGCTCCATACAGGGAGCCCAATGTGGGACTCGATCCCGGGTCTCTAGGATCACGCCCTGGGCCGAAGGCAGGAGCCAAACCACTGAGCCACCCAGGGATCCTCCAGACCATTTTAAAGAGTAAAGATTAGTTATTTTGTAGAATGTCATTCAGTTTGAGTTCTGCAGTTTCCTATCATTAGATTGTTATACATTTTTGCCAAGAACGCTACAGAATTGATGCTCTTCCCTCTTTACAAGTGCGTGATGTGTGTCCCATCATTGATTATGTTAATTTTGATCCCTAGGGTAAGCTGGTGTCTCCCAGGTTTTTCCACTTTACAGTTATTATTTTTCTCCTGTACTTAAAAAAAAATCTGTGAGAAAATAGTTTCAGAATTCTGTTCCTCACAAAGCTTTCCGCTATTAGTTTTAGTTAGCATCCATTGATTATTCCTTCCAGGATAAGTAACTATTCTGATAATTGCCAAATGATGATTTTCTTATCTCAGTCATTCTTTCTACCTTTCCTGAATTCATTCACTATGTATTTATCTACCATTTCATTTATATATTTATACCAATATGGACACATAGATTGGCATTTTATTCGATGGGTTATAATCCATTATATTCAGTATTAATTTTGATTCTCGTGTTATCTAAAATTTATCCACTGGCCACTTATTCTCACAGTCTTTGAACACTTCCCTTCTTTCTGAATCAAAAAAAAAAAAATGTTTCTGCCTTATCCTGTACATTCCCATTTCATCTCTATAATCAGCAGTTTTTCCAAAGAAATCAGATCACCTTTAAGGCAAAATGATATTGTATAGTCCAGATCAAGGCTACAGGTCATTATTACTGCAGCATTGTTTCTCAGTGGTAGAGCTAGAAAGGTGTGCGTGTGTGAAGACAGATGCAAGTGTGTATCTATTTCTTCCTCCGTATCTACCTTTATATAATAAAACCAAGAATTGATAGATACCTCCAATTCTAACCCAACACCATAGCATGCATTTTAACTTTTCCCCTTTTCATATTTGTAACTCCCCTCCCAAATAGTGAAAATATTTGGCACCCATTATCCTTAATACATGTCCTTATTTTCCCAGCAATAGAAAACACATAAAATGCTTTCAGAATTGCTATTTCATACTACTGTGAAAACAAACCTACTAACCATAGCTCAGTATTAGTTTACAGGTTGTTTTTTTTTTTTGGAGGGGGGGTGGTCTTTAGATACTATATAGTGTAAAGACAAAAAATATTAAAGGCTTACTTCTCCCTCATAAAAATAAGGACAGCAACACCTCCCTTCCCTTTTCTTAGAATATTTTCTTTTATAAATTAATAGTTGTAAATGTACGTAAATTTTTTTTTTTTAAGGTTCTTGCTAGTTTCACAATACAGGAACATTTTTCTCAAGGAACTGGGACTATAAACAAATAACAATGGAAATAATGTTCCTATCTCCCAATTTCTTTGGAAGGGTAGGATCCTAACTTCAGTTGGCACTTGGCTCTAAGTTACAAATTTACCTGCTTTCACAAAGATACGAAAAAGTTTGTTCTTCTTTTGTGTAAGGCCAGTTAACTAACACTGAAGGTTATCCCAATTACCAGGTAAATGTAGGATGGACTGTATGTGATAAACTGTGCTGTCAAGTCACCTTACTTCAGGACTAGTTATTGTTTCTCTGGAGAACATATATGAAATGGGCTGTGTCTGCCTGGTAATTTAAAAAGGTAAAATTTCTTTTTGTTTTTGCAGTGTCTTAGGGGATTACCTGAAATGTATATCACATTCATATTTAATGCTTATTCAATAATAAAACTATTCTTTTTTCCCCACTACCTTCATGGAGGGTTTGGGGGTTAGAAGAAGATTTTGTTTTCAATTACATTTCCCCCAAAATCATCAAAACTATGTTCAAGTCAGTTGAGTTAATTCTATATACCCCTTAGTGTGGTTATGTATTCATCTGAAATAGAAT
The DNA here is from genome assembly GCF_053574225.1 of Canis aureus. Lineage (NCBI taxonomy): Eukaryota > Metazoa > Chordata > Mammalia > Carnivora > Canidae > Canis > Canis aureus. Next base: position 56,665,836 of record NC_135621.1, read on the forward strand.
TAAATTCATTTATTTCTGTTTGGGTTCTGTTTTGTTCCCTTTCTTTTATTAAGTTTATTGTTGAGTATATAAAACACCATTGGTTTCTAAAGTCAATGTTATGCAAAAAGTTTTATTGAATGAAATGTAACCCAACCCCCCTAAATCCTTCCAACTTCATTCTTATTAACCTCTGGAGTTAACCACTTTCATTAATAATCTGTTTCATCCTTCTTGTGTTTCCTTTTACACATATAAGCAAATACATACATAGCTTATTTCTTTTTGCCTACACAAAAAGTAGCATACTATATATATGCTATTTTGTACTTTGTTTTTTGTACTTAATACATTTAAGAAATCATTCCATATCATTTCATTGAGATCTTTCCCATTTTCTCTTAGGAATACATTGTGCTAAGAGCGTGTGACTATGCTATAGTTTGTTTAACCAATATTTCATATTTGGGCATGTAGGTCATCTACAATATTTTGCAAAAACAAACAGTGATAGGGAAAAAACACTTCAGTGTGTGTTTTTATTTTGTTAGAGTTGGATCTTCATGGTAAATTCCTGGAAATAGGATTGCTGGATCAAAAAGTAAATACACATGTATCTTCACTTGGATGCTGCAAAACTCCTTTCCATATAGTCGTTCCAATTTGCATTCCCACCAATATATGAATCTATTTTTCCAGAGCCTCACTAAGATAATGTATCATCAAGCTTTTTAATTTGTGTCAATATAATAACTTAAAGGAGTGCCTGTGCTGGCTCAGTTGGTTAAATGTCTGCCTTCAGCTTGGCTCAGTTAAATGTTCGCCTTTGGCTCAGGTCATGATCTCAGGGTCCTGGGATCGAGCCCCAAGTCAGGCTCCCTGCTCAGCGAAGAGTCTGCTTTCCTCTCTTCCTTTGCCCCTCCCCATGATTCCTGCTCTCTCTCTCTTTCTCAAATAAATAAAATCTTTTTAAAAATATGATAGCTTAGAAATGATATCTTGCTACAGTTTTAAATTGTATTTTTGAAAAATAATGAGTAATGAACATCTTGCCATAGGTTTAAGAGCCATTTCTATATATTTTATATGAATGGTCTATGTCTGTTGCCTGTTTTTTTTTTTTTTTAATTAGGGTTTGCTTTTGGCCCCAACATTTATTTTGTTTTGGTTTGTTTTTAGATTTATTTATTTATTTTAAAGAGAGAGCAAGTGAGTGAGTGAGTGGAGGGGGGTATGGGGAGAGGAAGAGGGGGAGGAAAATAATCACAAGCAGACTCCCCACTGAGCACAGAGCCAGACATGGGGCTCGATCTCACAACCCTAAGATCACACCGGGGCCAAAATCAAATCTGACACTATCGATTGAGCCACTCAGGTGCCTCTGTCCCAAATATTTAAAAAAAAAAAATTCTTTTACATGATGTATTAGTCTTTTATTTGTGATAAATGTTACAAATATTATCTTCCAGGTTGTTATCTGGAAGGTATTTTGCAGATTGAGTTCCTCGGGAAATGCATAAAGATTGAGATAGATATTGGTATGTAGGAAGCTTGTTAGGTAATATTCTTGAGATCAGTACCTATGGAAGGGAAGAGAGAAGTTCAACTGTTGTGTGTGTTCTCTCTTTGCCTGTATGTTGTTTGCTGTGAAGCATCCAAGTATTTCAGAAAGCAATTAACAAAAAACTAAAAGAAAAAACAATAAAAAGCATAATATTTTCTTCCAACATACCTCTACTCCCTATATTGTGGTTCTACCTAAATAAGTGTCAACAACAGGTGAAAGATCAAGGTAATTTTTTAAAGTTGTCCTAGACAAATTAATAATTTAATCAGAATATTTTAGATTGTCTTGCATCACAGGCAAGAAAGGATCAAAGCATTTGGGAAACATAAGAAAATACAAAGAGAAAATTCTGAAATTTTTTTGATATGTTCTTATTTACCATTTTTTAATTTTTCCAATTTTAAAGAGCTAAATTGATGAGCTTAAGTCCCAAATTTCTATTCTCTCTCTCTTTTTAATCACTTTATGTTATTTTATCTCTCAAAAGGTTTTAGAAATAGTTAAAAGAACCCCTTTGCAAGCAATAAATTGCCTAATAACAACCATGGCTCTTCTTGCCTTTTGACAATGTTGTAGTTGTTTTATTATAATGTAGTGTAGAAATCCTGACTATCACAGACATAATAAGTTATATTTATAGATGCAGCCCATTCAGTTTGTGAACAAAAGGATTAAACAAAGGGAAAGAAAGAGGCCATGACAAAAACACTCAAAAACAACCAAACAGAGAATTAAATGGCCACAATCAAATGCCTTTATCAACTCATTTGACTAAATATCTGCAAGCGGGCCTGAGTCATTGCTAGAATCTGAGATCTGAGAGAAAAATGAAGGTGATCTCTTAACTACACCATTAGTATTTCCCATATGCACACCTCTGCAGAAGTGCATTCTGGGATTATCTGCCCATAGTCTGGGTATAACCATGGTATATCAGAGCAAGACTGCCTTGGAAATACCTTTCATATAAACTGTTTTTTCTCAAAAGAATACCTAATTATTCTCTTCTATAAATAAAGAAAACTTAAAATCCTTTAATTCGCCCCCCAATTTTATTGGTTCTCCTACTTACACTCTATAAAGTTATCAAATTGGGTGTATCCTTCCAGACATCCTTCTAAGCCCTAAACCCACACACGTATATCCACTCTAATATTCTTTCCATTATCCAGGTCACCTAAAGAAAGATCAGCCTGGGGCAATTCAAATTGTGCACCCAGCCGCATTCCTTATTTTATCCAAGCTTATTTAAGTGTAACATAACACACAGCTCAATGAAGAAGAAAATAAGCTGCAGAAGGATGCTCTATAGTTTGCAGTGTGAGAATATGGAGTATTATGCTTTATTTTCCCAATAGTAAGAGTAGTTGAGGTGGAAAGGAAGGAGGTTAACATATGTAATTCTTTCTTCCTTCTCCTATTCCTCTTTTCCTATTTTTACAAAATTCTAGTAGAGTAGTCTTCAGAAAGTCAAGCTACTATCTCAGTTTAGAACATCCTGGGAATAAAAAAGCTTCTAAAATAGTATATATATACATAATTGTATATGGCAATATTTTCTGTCTCTTTGGATATTTGGTATGATGATGATGGTGACTATAGGAGTACTATTCTCGAGGGAAGACAGCTCTCAATCCTGTTACAATTCCAAAATCACTGTTTGAAGAACATCTTTTAGTAAAATGCTTGAATCTGAAACTACATTATAAAACCACAAGTCCTTCCATGTATATCCAAACACATAGAGCATTACCTAGTATTGAAGTCCTGGATATTGTGGGTACACTTGCTTTAGAGAATAATACCAGAAATGCCATAGGATCATTGTTGGGATTATGAAACCTGACCCCATCTCAGGGACACAGCAGTCTCAGAGGGACATCTCCCATGTTTGAGCTTCAATTAGGGTCCTCCCCACTGGCTATCTGAAATGACAGTTGAGATCCTGGTAAAATGGTTTCTAATCACTTCGGCTTCTTTTGTACAGATCTTCAACACAATACAAGATTTTGTATTTTATTCAGAAAAAGGGAAGAAAGAAAAGAAAAAAGAAAGAAAAAGAAAGAAAGAAAAAATAAAGTCATTTCAAAAAGGCCCAGGTGCTCAAGGGCAGAGGAAGGTTCCTGAATCCACAGAGGACTTGGCATGGCTCTCTTCTGCTGCAATTGGCCTGAAACAACACAGATGGGTTGTGTGCGAGGTGATAAAATGCTAGGGGAGGTGAACTGACTCCTGAGGAGAGGAGCTGGCGATGGCAAATAAGGCATTAAATTGGCAAAGCAAGTGAAAATTAAAACACACAAACTAACTGGAGCCACTGAATATATACAACTCCCAAGCGCCCAACAATCTTAAATGACTTAAATGGCTTTAATAGTTTACAAAAAGAGGCAAATGTACTAACGTGGGTCAGTACTTAAAATAAATCATTTTTACTTTATTCTTTTGAGTGCATTTTATTAAAGATAATTTTATATGTAGCCCCTCAATTTATGTAAAACAAAAACAGGTTAATGCCACAGCCAAAGAAAAGAAACAACAAGCAACTATAGTCAATTTGCAACATATTTTAAAATTATCACTTATTTTATTTATTTATTTATTTATTTTAAAATAATTAATTATTTTTATTTGGAGATAATTGTAGACTCAAATGGAGTTGTAAGAAACAAACCAAAAGATCCTGCATATCTTTTACCAGTTTCCCCCAATGATGGTACCTTACAAAATTATAGCACAGAATCACAACCAGGATATTGATATTGATATAGGTGAGACACAGAATAATTCCATCATCACAAACACCCCTGGTCATTCAGTACATTTAAAATCCTCAGATCAAGAGGTCTTAAAAGTATGGGCTTAATACATTAAGTGAAAAGCATGGTAGTAGGAACCAAAATAGGTACATACATATATAAGAATATGTTGGCTGTTTTTCAAGGAATTGAAAATACAGTTAGGTACAAAGTACATATATTTGCAGAGTTAACATCTGGTACCAAGAGTTGTGGTGGGAATTAACATTTAATAAGTACTTTATGCATCAAGCATATTTTATTATAATATGTATCAAATGAGATTGAGAAGACAGAGATCTTTGGGAGACCCTGAGGATGGTGCGCAGAAATTGTGAAATTTAGATTCCACTCAAAGTGTAAATAAAACCTAGTTAGGTGAAAAGAATAGGGATGGGCCCAATTAAAGGAAAAAAAGAGATAAAAATGCAAATAGAATCATCAGGTGATAATGACTAGAAGTTTGCCTAGAGTGGTTTGCGTAGCCTGGTAAGGGAGAAAGAGAAAGTAAGTAAATATTTATTGATTCTGTGATACTAGGTTAGGGGAGCCATTATATTAAAATGATACTGATACAATAAATGAATAAAATAGTAACAGCTACTCATGCTATGGCAGACCACATTCTTGGTGCTTTATATGTATTATCTCAATTATATTGCACAATAACCCTCTCCAATAATTGCCTCAAACTATGTTGATCACTAAAAATATTGTTAAGACAGTTAGTAAACTATGCATTTCGGTTTAATTGAAATGGGCAGTAGTGAAGGAAGCACAAGGAAAAACAGTCAACTCTCAGGCAAGGTCTCATTTTCTAGGTTCCTGGAGATCTTAGCTTCAAACTTTAATTATCTGTCTCCTACCTATTTTATTGATTAGCCGCACTTTCCCCAAAGCACTGGAAACTTTGAGAGAGGGGCTAAAACTGAATCATTGTGTGAACATTGCTTAGATTAAAATGTGACCATTTTTTTTAAATTCTCCCCCAACATGATCATATTCCTTACAAGCAATCTTTCCATTTAATAATGCCGTATTTCACTAACAATAAGACTGAAGAAAGAGAAATTAAGGAGTCAATCCCATTTACAATTGCACCCAAAAGCATAAGATACCTAGGAATAAACCTAACCAAAGAGGTAAAGGATCTATACCCTCAAAACTATAGAACACTTCTGGAAGACACAAAGAGATGGAAAAATATTCCATGCTCATGGATTGGCAGAATTAATATTGTGAAAATGTCAATGTTACCCAGGGCAATGTACACGTTTAATGCAATCTTTATCAAAATACCATGGACTTTCTTCAGAGAGTTGGAACAAATTATTTTAAGATTTGTGTAGAATCAGAAAAGACCCCGAATAGCCAGGGGAATTTTAAAAAAGAACACCATAGCTGGGGGCATCACAATGCCAGATTTCAGGTTGTACTACAAAGCTGTGGTCATCAAGACAGTGTGGTACTGGCACAAAAACAGACACAGAGATCAATGGAACAGAATAGAGAACCCAGAAGTGGACCCTGAACTTTATGGTCAACTAATATTCGATAAAGGAGGAAAGACTATCCATTGGAAGAAAGACAGTCTCTTCAACAAATGGTGCTGGGGAAATTGGACATCCACATGCAGAAGAATGAAACTAGACCACTCTCTTTCACCATACACAAAGATAAACTCAAAATGGATGAAAGATCTAAATGTGAGACAAGATTCCATCAAAATCCTAGAGGAGAACACAGGCAACACCCTTTTTGAACTTGGCCAGAGCAACTTCTTGCAAGATACATCCACGAAGGCAAAAGAAACAAAAGCCAAAATGAACTATTGGGACTTCATCAAGATAAGAAGCTTTTGCACAGCAAAGGATACAGTCAACAAAACTAAAAGACAACCTACAGAATGGGAGAAGATATTTGCAAATGACATATCAGATAAAGGGCTAGTTTCCAAGATCTATAAAGAACTTATTAAACTCAACTCCAATGAAACAAACAATCCAATCATGAAATGGGCAAAGACATGAAGAAAAATCTCACAGAGGAAGACATAGACATGGCCAACATGCATATGAGAAAATGCTCTGCATCACTTGCCATCAGGGAAATACAAATCAAAACCACAATGAGATCCCACCTCACACCAGTGAGAATGGGGAAAATTAACAAGGCAGGAAACCAAAAATGTTGGAGAGGATGCAGAGAAAAGGGAACCCTCTTACACTGTTGGTGGGAATGTGAACTGGTGCAGCCACTCTGGAAAACTGTGTGGAGGTTCCTCAAAGAGTTAAAAAGAGATCTGCCCTACGACCCAGCAATTGCACTGCTGGGGATTTACCCCAAAGATACAGATGCATTGAAACGCCGGGACACCTGCACCCCGATGTTTCTAGCAGCAATGTCCACAATAGCCAAACTGTGGAAGGAGCCTCGGTGTCCATCGAAAGATGAATGGATAAAGAAGATGTGGTTTATGTAAACAATGGAATATTACTCAGCCATTAGAAATAACAAATACCCACCATTTGCTTCGACGTGGATGGAACTGGAGGGTATTATGCTGAGTGAAGTCAGTCAATCGGAGAAGGACAAACATTATATGTTCTCATTCATTTGGGGAATATAAATAATAGTGAAAGGGAATATAAGGGAAGGGGGAAGAAATGTGTGGGAAATATCAGAAAGGAGGACAGAACATAAAGACTGCTAACTCTGGGAAACGAACTAGGGGTGGTGAAAGGGGAGGAGGGCGGGGGGTGGTGGTGAGTGGGTGATGGGCACTGAGGGGGGCACTTGACTGGATGAGCACTGGGTGTTATTCTGTATGTTGGCAAATTGAACACCAATAAAAATAAATTTATTATTAAAAAAAATAATAATGTATTTTTTTTTTATCTTACTCAAGTTGTCAAGGAGGGTTTTTATACCCCTAAGTCACAACTACTACCTGGCAGTATTTTAAGTACTCCTGAGTTTAAGAAAGGTTTAATTGTGGAAAAACTCTACATAAAAATCTATGGAAGTGGATAATGATGGCTAATAATTATTAAGCCTTCATAAATCAGGAACTAGTTTAAGCAGATTGTATACACTATCTCAGTTAATGTTGTACACCAGATCTTTTGTCCCATTCGCCTTGTCTTACTCATTTTGTCCATTTTGTCTCTCACCTAGTTTTTGGATTCTAGGAATTAATCTTTCTCCAAACCACAGAAATGGTCTTGGTATGCACTTTCCTGAATATATGACCTGTCCTTTCACCTCTTTCCCCCAGACATTTCTTCCTCTGCATAAATTATTTCTCTTAAAATTCACATTCATGCACATCTATTCAGACCAACTTTTAAAGCTAGTTTCTAAAAAGTTTGATTCCCTGGACTATTGCTTCTGTTCCAGTGTAACTTTAAAGCTGTTCATCCATTCTAAACTTTGCTCTGTTCATGGAATATAGCCTTAGGGGCAAGTTGTGCTATTTCTGTGAGTCAAACTTTGCCCTTCAACAAAAGTCAATAGGTACTATCTGCAGACACCTCAGGACATACTTTAGCAAGCTAAATTTACTCTACTACCATATAGGTAGCTCTAATGCTAGTTTGTAAGCCATAATTTTACAGAAAAACAAAAACCCTATTATTAGAAAAGAAGAAGTTGAGGAATAAAAATAGTGAATAGCTTTCTTCAATCACCCAAGACAGGACTAACATAGCATGCTTTGAGGGTTGCCAAAAGAATTCCCCAAGGGAAGGAATATGTTACTCCAGACAAAAGCAAATGTCCACCAATGTCCCTTTCCTTATTGAGAGGGTTGCCAGGTAACATACAGGAGGCTCAGTTGAATTTGAATTTCAGATACATTAGGACAATTTTTAGTATAAGTCAATTACTGTTGTTTATCTAAAATTCAAATTCAACTGGATGTCCTTGTATGCTAAATATGCTCCCTGGCCCCAGAAACTAACCAATTCTGGTCAGTAAAATGTGAATAGAAATAGTGTGTCAACTCACAACCGAGGTTCTAGAAAGCCCTTCACAATTTTCTAGTCTCTCTCTTCTTCTTCTATGATCAACAACTTGGAGGTTATACAACATGTTTTGTTCTAGAAAATGCAATAGGTTATTTATTAACATCCCTTCCTTGCATGCCTTAAAATATTCATGGATTCTCAAAGGATTGAGAATCCAAACACTCCAATTTACCAATGTTTGCCTTATGTTTTTCTGATTTATCTGTAGTATCTTGAATTTTCTTCTCTGAATCTTCCCTTACAAGCTTGCACCCACAGGCACAATGTTGATTCCTTAGTAATATAGTATCCTAGCTTCATCCCAGAGGAACAGGGAAAAAGTAATACATTAAAATCAATAGATCTGGGATCCCTGGGTGGCGCAGCGGTTTGGCGCCTGCCTTTGGCCCAGGGCGCGATCCTGGAGACCCGGGATCGAATCCCACATCGGGCTCCCAGTGCATGGAGCCTGCTTCTCCCTCTGCCTATGTCTCTGCCTCTCTCTCTCTCTCTATCTCTGTGACTATCATAAATAAATAAAAATTAAAAAAAAAAATCAATAGATCCTATTTATAACATCCATCAAGTCCAAGAAGGCCCTCTTCAGACTGATATCAGGTATGTTTAAAGTTATGATGTTCTTGATATCAGGTATGTTCAAAATTATAATGTAAAATATCAGTCATCAATAGGAAATGAGTACATATAGAATCAAAACAGTGCAAAATAAATACAACATAGAATGTGAGCCATACTTGCATAGAATATATCTTGAATTTTTTTCCACTAAATACCTGATTGACTGAATAAATCAATGAATGAAATAATGAAATAAAAAAGGCCCACCTCTGGGATGCCTGGGTGGTCAACAGTTGAGCTTCTGCCTTTGTCTCAGGGCATGATCCTGAGATCCAGGGATAGAGTCCCACATTGGGCTCCCTGTGAGGAGTCTACTCTCTCTGCCTATGTCTTTGCCACACTCTCTCTGTCTCTCATGAATAAATAAATAAAATCTTAAAAAAAAAAAAAAAAAGGCCCACGACCAAGAATTTAGCCTTTCCAGGGCAGATTTCTTATGTCTATTTTAAGAAAACATATTAAGCAAATACTATATGTCATTCTTTACTCACTTGCTGCACAGCAAGGGCTAGGATTTTGAAATAATAGTAATTAAAACATTAACAATGAAAACATAACATCCTTATCTCTTCTCTGGTGATGGGTGAATAGAAATTTTGTGAGTTTTGGAGATAATAGTAAAGAAATAGTTTTGTTTTATAGTTACAGTTGCATCAGTTTGTGGGGACGATGTTTTCTCTTATACTCAGGACTTGGAGCACCAATATGGCTTTGCTTTCCAGCCTGAAGATCACATCTCTGAATTAAAAGCACAAATTTAGAATGAAGCAAAGCCAGTAAATTACAGTGAAGTTACCAAAAAAAAAAAAAAATCTCAGCATAGAACTAGACTATTAAACCAATTTGGGGACAGAAGGGAAGTGATAGACCCCAGATGTGCACACTGGAAAAGTTAGGATTGAGAAGGCAGGACCTCGGGTAGGATGAAAGGGTCTCTGGTTTCCTGTGCTGGTGTTTGTGCCAATATGATTCTGCCTCCAAGTTGAATCCTTAGACATGTGGCTGCCTGCCTTCTTAATGGACTGTAAAAAAAAAAAAAGAAAAAAAAAAAGAGAGAGGTACATTTTAAAAAGATGACCTGTGGCTATGTTTATATTCCAAATGTAAAATATACTTTGAGTTCAGAGTCACATTATGACTTACATGGGTCCTAAACATGTTTCCCTTCATGGGCTCCTTGCCCCATAAAAAAAATATATATTTTTATTACATATATATATAATAAAATATGTATTTATTATATATTTATTAAATATATATTTAATGAGATATATAAAATAAAAATATTATATACACATATATATATATATAATTTTATTTATTTATTTGACTGAGAGCGAGAAAGCGCAAGCAGGGGGAGGAGCAGAGGGAGAGGGAGGACCCTGGGATCAAGACCTGAGCCGAAGGCAGATGCTTAATGCGTTGAGTTGCCCAGGTACCCCTAAAGATTATATTTTATAATCACAGTGGTATAAAGAATATATTAATACTATATATTAAAATATTTCCTTTATCCTAAATACTGTTCTTCTTTCTTATTTTAAAAGAAGTTTAAAAACACTCTTCTTCTTTCTGATTTTAAAAGACGTTAAAAGATTTTTTTGTGGGTTCCTGAAAGCATTTTGTGTGCTCTTAGGGATAGCCTACCTTGCCTTGTCCAATGAATGTCAGTCCTGATTATTATTGTATGATTATAGTTCCTCTTCTTCTGGATTTTTACCTGAAATATAGAGTTTTTTTCCTTCTAGAATCTATCAAATAGCACATTTTTCCAACCTAGCTGGACTGTGATTGATGTGTCAAAGTTTTAAGTGTTGATACAGGAGGAGGAGCAGCTTTGGCAGCAAAGTGATTGTACTTAATGACTCTGATTTTCAATTGGAGAGCAAGACTTATGTACAGAAACCAATTTAAGAATTCTGAATCCCTAACATTTTAGATAATATTTAAATGTGATCTCCTCCTTAAATGTAAGATTTTAAATACCTCCCACGTTGACCATAATCATGGATTATTACTATAATATGGACATATTCTGAGTTACTGAAAATTAAAATTTCTTATAAAGACCTATAATCCTTTAAATATTGAAGTTGGTGGGTTCATACTCTATGTTGTAAAGTCCATCTCCAGCACAGTAAGCAAATGCTCACTAATTTCTTCCAAGTAAGTTAAAAAAAAAGGCACAAGGAATACAGCTGGTATAAACCCTTCAGTATAAAAGTGAAGGTCCCCTGTCTGGGATTGTAATTAGGATTATCTTTGCCCTGGGTCCTTATCTCTCACCACAGACTCTTCTTAAATGGGAAACTCAGCTATCTGGAGGCTGACAGCAAGCTAAGTCATTACTCAAAATTCATTGTCCATCCCTGGGTAATTCCCTGATTAGACAATTGATTGAGTGCCAGCTGGTTTTAACCTGAATTTTCTTGAGAATTTATTCTTGCCTCATAATCCTTCAGAGTATTATTTGACATTAGGTTGGTGGGTTAGATTTGCTAATGGTTCTCCAATTTAGATCTGGGGACTAGTGGGCTTTTTTTTTTTTCTTTTGAGTTCTTCTTTGACCCAAACAAATAGTGGTATAACCAGCAAGTCAGAAAATGGACTTGGAATGGAAGAAGGTCTACTATTTACCAATTCATTTGTAAGGCATTTTACCATGCAATATTTCCCCTAATTCTTACAATACTCCTATGAGTTAGTTACCCCTATATCACTCATTGGGTGACTGAGATTGAAAGTATTCATGAATCTTGCTCCAAATTATATAGTTACTAAGTGATAGAGTTTGCTTTAATTTAATAGTTAAGATCATAGGCTCTGAGCCAGAGTATTTGGATTTAAATTTAGGGTCCATCACTTATTAGCTATATGACTTTATTTCCTATACTCTCCCCATCACTCACTTCTTCTAGCCACACTGGCATTCTTGCTGCCTACCATTCCTATCTTGACTCTGCACATTCTATTTCCCCCTTCTGGAACAAGGTCTCTGCAGATATCCACATGATTTAATCCCTTACCACATTTATGTCCTTGCTCAGAGGTCGGCTTCATGTAGTCAATCAATAAATATTTATTAAGCACTACTGCTGCAAACTTCAAATAAATCAGGGAATAAACAGACAAATGTTCTTGGTCGCCAGCTTCTTGGGGCACCTGAGTAGCTCATTCGGCTAAGTACCCATATTAGGCTCAGGTCATGATCTCAGAATCCTGAGATCAAGCCCCGCAGAAGGTTCTCTCCTCAGCAGAGAGCCTGCTTCTCCTTTTCCTTTTGCCCCCTCTCTGTCTTGTGCACTATCTCTCAAATAGATAAATAAAATATTTTAAAAAGAGCTTGCATTCTAGCAGTGAAGGAGAAATAGTGGTTGATCAAGACACATAATTCTAATGTATTAGAAGGTGATATGTGCTATGAAAAAAGAGAGACTGAGGCAGATTCAGTATTAAGTCAGGCGTTAATAGTAGGACACTAGGAAATGTCAGCATAGCTTGGATATGAGGTGTGGGAGAAAACATACCAAGGATAAAAGACTCCAAACTTTGGGATCAAACTACTGGAATTACAGAATTGCCAGTAATTTGTCTTGGTTCCCATAGTTCTCCTAGGTCCTTGAAACCTCCTCATCCAGGCCAAGTAGCCTCTAGATTTCTCTGAAGATGAAGTTCTGAAATCATTTGATAGAAGGTCATAGTCTTAAATCATGAGGAATAGAAATTAGCTGTGTGGTTGATGCCCTCCCACTCAGAAAAACTAAGGAAGCAATGAAAAACATCTTGCTTTAAGAGTTTGCATATGCTCAAGAACTACTCACAATCTGGCAGTTAAGATATTGTTGCCACAGGCAAGTAGTAAGGGCCTTTCTCCATGACTTTATGTCCATTTAATGGGAGCTGTCTAATGCCTCTATGAGGGTCTAATTTTGTATGTAGATGCACTTATGTGTAAAGAAAGAGCAAGCAAGCAAAAATTAAATAGGCTGTACACTACAGTTATTTCCAGAGTCATATATTGGGAAGAATTAAGGTTATCCTTACAAACATGAGTTAATGCCTTTGTAGTAATTCATCCCCAAATGAATGTTAAGACCTAACATCGAGTATCTGCAACTAATTTGGACTAAAAATAAGTTTTGAGTGTTCAATCCAGTATACTTCTCAAGTTCTGCTTGAAGAGTTTCATTCCAATGTGATATAGCCAGGGATACCATGAAAAAAAATTAGAAAGCAGGGGGAAAGTGAAAATTACTCAGCATAGTTAGCTTATCTTCTGTGTTAGTTTCCTGGAAACCAATTTCTGGTGTGAGTTACTGTTCAGTAGCTATACAGTTACAAAAGCCACATTCCATTGCCCTTTGCTGGAATTGCCAGCACTCAACAGACAGGTTTTGATTGGAAAGGAACATGAACTTTATTCAAGAGGCCAGCAACCTGGGGAAAACGTGGATTCTTGTCCACAGGCCAACTCTGAGGTTTCTGCCTGGCCCAGAGATTCTTAAAAGGATTTAATCAGTTAAGGGGGTACAGTGGTCTGTGACATTTCTTGATTATGTGCAGACTCAATGATGCCAGCTAGAGTTATCTCAGTGCTTGGAAGTTGTAGAAGGAGTTCTAGTTCTGTAGTGCTTGAAGGGGTTGTGCAAGAAGGTCTGGTTCCTTGGTACCCAGGGGTGCCTTTGCAAGAAGGTCTGGTAACCTGGGGTGTGCAAGAGTACTATGATCCTTCTGCACAGGAGGGCAAGGTCTACAGATGCACAAAGGGAGGTCAATAAAGCCATTTGTATGACCTTAAAAAAGAAAAACATTTTGCTAAAAAGTTTGCTGGGCTAATGGAAAGTTTCAAACAGACTGGGAAAATTCTGGACCTTCATTCCCCAAGGCCAGTGGTCTGCAAATCTCAAAGAAAGTAAATTAATTCTATTACAGATCGAGAGCCTTAGATCAGCAAGCAAGGAGTGTGCCAGCCTAAAGCAAGTTAACTCTTAACACCTGCTAGAGTGCTATTACAATATCACAATAGAAATAGCAAAAGACTCTCTACTTCCCCACTAAAATGCTAATTAATATCTGAACCACTCTCCTGGAGTAGTGCAATGCAAATGTTTTATAATGTTTCTGTCTCTTATCATCCAGCCCTTCTGAACTTTCCATTCCTCTCCCTAATAATACCTCCACTGGCCTATTCAAAAAATCTGTCCAAGTACATTTTACACATGATTTAAATATTGGAATTTTTAAAGTTTTTATTATTTTATTTTTTTAAGATTTTATTTATTCATAGAGGCACAGAGAGAGAGAGAGAGAGAGAGAGAGAGAGGGAGGGAGGGAGAGGCAGAGGGAGAAGCAGGCCCCATGCAGGGAGCCCGACATGGGACTCGATCCTGGGTCTCCAGGATCACACCCCAGGCTGCAGGCAGCGCTAAGCTGCTGTGCCACAAGGGCTGCCCTTGGAATTTTTTAAAATGATTTGTTAGGCATCAGATGATTTGTAGACACTGAGTTTATCAGATATTTAAGCTTTGTCCATATCAAGCAAAGAATAGACAGGAGTGAATTTTTTTCATTAAATTAATCAGATATTTAGGCAGATTGTATAAGGCATTACCTGAAACCTCCTATTAGTGTCTTCTTTCCAGAGATTTACTTTGGACTTAATTTCAATTCTTCTTTCTGTGACACACTGAAAAGTAGTAAAATTTTCTTATTGTTCCAAATTTCCAAAGGAAGTTTCTGAAGATATTTTGTGAGAAGAATGTCCTCCCTCATTTGTGTTAGCAGAATATTGCATCCACATTATTTATTATAGTCTACCTGATATAATTTGGAATCCTTGAAGTCAGGACTGAATATTTTATATTGGTAACACTAGTGCCTCTAGCAGTATATGTCACATAGTAGGAATCCCAAATAGCTGTTAAAATAATTCAATATCCTTAAAAATTATGTCTAAATATTTCATGAGTTTCACATTGATCTCCATCTCTGGTGTATGTTTAGGAAAGAAAAACAAAACAAAGCGATGCAATACTTACTTATGAAATCAAGATTAAATGGTGAGAGAAGACTGATCCCCTGCTCACATTTTGGTACCCTAATCCTCTCTCTATATGATGATCACTATGTTTTCCCAGCTTTGGAAAGGGCAGTACCATTTATTTCAGACAGTCATATATATCAGCTAGCATTTTTATTCCCATTTCAGGGACAATGACAGCAAATGATTTTGAATAAATGTGTAGTGTTTAGTAGAGATGGAAAAAAGACATAAAAAAGGGTGTTATATAATGGCATAACGTAATGGAAGAAACAATATGTGATCTTGACAAGGCCATTGCCTATAAAAATTGTATAGTCACAAAGATTATTTCCAGTGTCCCTCCATGGTCTTTTAGGCCTCCTTCTCCTCTCAGAGCTCAGTGCTTCGGCTACACAGAGCGCTAATAATTTATCATCTAGATTCTCGTAAACTACTGTTTTTCAATCCCTAACTGCTTATGATCTTTCAAAACAGACAACCTCAAATTTGATTGAATATCATGTCCTATTCTCTTTCTTGGCATTCTGAAAATAAAAAACTGTTTTAAATTTTTTAAAAAAATGAATAAAGTTGGAAACCAAAGAAAATAGTAAAGAGTAAACAAATGCATCTCTTTTCTTCCCATTTCAGGTTTTTTTGGTGACTGCACCTGAAAATTATGTGTTATCATTTGGAGGGAATGTTATGCAAAGCCAAATTTAGATTTAGAAGGCTGCTTTCAATATATTTTTAAATATATATGTCAAAAATAAATTATATATTTAATATATATAAAGGTCAAATAAATGTATATATTATATAATTATATATATTATAAATTTTATATATAGAGAGAGAGAGTTCAGATGGAGAAACCAGTTTTTGTTAATTCATCTCAATTTGTCAAAGATTGTTTATAATAAACAAACAAATAAATACATTAATAAATAAGCAAGCTTGAATAAGGCCACTTCCATGCTTATGTGTTGGGGCATGAAATGTTGGCCATTTTTCACTGTGCTGTAATCAACAATAGGTAAGTCACGTCAACCACATACAACTGGCCCAGGGCATTTATTTCCAAAATCTAATCAGTCAGATTTTGCCAGATTCCTGAAGACTGTGGGTAACAGAGATCTTGAAAGATGGATAAGAAAGATAGGCTATTTGCAAGTCCTTGTTGCTTTTTTAATTGGCATAGTATGGTAAATCTTCAAATAAACTCACCCATAATCTCACTTAAAAGCTTTTTCAGCATATCTTTTCCCAACATAGATCTGTAGGTTATTCTGATTCTGCAAAATAAAATCACCCATAATTCTAGTTAAAAGCTTTTTAGTGTACCTCCTTCTAATATACTGCCACATAGCTTTCCTTAGTATAATTAAAATCTTATTCCTCTTGGGAATTTAGGAGTAACTGTACAGACTTACCATTTTATTGCCCATTCTGTTCCCCAGGGTGAAATAATATTGAGAAGCATTTTCCCACATTCCCTCTTATCCTCCAAAAAAGGGAGAAAAAATGTTTATCAAATTGTTGCAAAAAAAAAAACTCTTCCTGAGCTCTTGCAGAAAAGTACAATCTGCTTTACTCACCCCCTTCTCTAAGGGAAGCACACTTGGATAAAGAGTTCAGTCTATTCAACACCTGCCCATATAGACAGGCAGCCCAAAGCTAGACCTAGGGAACAGAATTAGGAAGTGTAGTGTAGACACAGATCTAAGCCATGTTACACAATAAATCTTTAAAAAAAAAAGGAAGCTGATATTTTGATCTATATCTGCATGAAACTTGTGCGTGATTGTTAATCATTTTGAAACTCATAGGACTAGAAAGGGATGTTTGTAATTAGTACCCACAAACCACAGCAGTAGAAATTAGAAAAAGTAATCCCACTGGTCTATAACTTAAATCTCAGTATAAAATTATATGTGTATCACCATCACAGAGAGCACTTTCCCTATGAATTTGGATAGAACTATGTTTTCCAATATGGCAATCACTAGCCACTCAGGGCCACTGAGATTTGAAATGGGAGTGGCCTGAATTGAGAGGTGTCATAAATGTAACATACACATCAGATTACAATGACTTGGTTAGAAAAAGGGAAATATTTTAATAATTTTAATATTGATTCTATGCTAACTTGGTAATGTTTGGAAATATTGAATTAAATAAAATGTATTATTAAAATTAATTTTACATGCTTTTTTTACTTTTTAAATGTAGCTACTAGAAAAGTCAAAATTCCACATGAAGCTTACATTTTATTTTAACTGAATAGCACTAGGTTAGAACAATGGAAGAAATGCTATTCTTTTCCAAGGCATGCATAATGACAATACCAAGAAGTTCTTGGGCAAGTGTAATTTTTTAAAAATTAAGAGCATGAAATATAGTAATCAATGGCACTGTTATACAGTGTACAACTGATTCTTATGTGAAAGTTTCTATCTGAGGTTATTTTTCTCTTTGTACTTTATTCTTTGTAGTTATACATAGTGTTTTCACTAAAATTCCAATCTCAGAACAGGAATCTATGTTCCTAGTTTGTGTTGTTGTTGTTGTTGTTGTTGTTGTTGTTGAGGCTCAAGTAATTAAACCCATATGAGGTTCTTTATACTTTGAGAGTGATTAAAATAATTCTGTAATAAAAGGCAAATAGGTCAATTTCCCCATTCCCCTGTTTTAGTGTTTCCTTGGAAACAGTAAATTTGAGTCCCCATGATAATATTTGAAATCGAGATAAATCTTTATGGAGATTAAGCCTATTCTCCAGTTTTTACAATGTAGAGATCTCTCTAAAGTTCTGCCAAAAAGCCTCTAAATATGTTGAAATGTACCTCCAGAGTTAGCTCAGGAGTTCATCATGAGATATATGTAGGAGATGGTCAGGGATGGTCAGGAGGAACAGCCCCTAGTCTCTCAAGGAGATAGTGAATTCTTTTTTCTTTCCTCTTTGTTGCTGTATAAAATGTGTGACATTTTGTCTGAACTTCATAGTCACTGTTGTGCTTCCTTACATGTATGGAGGCCAATTAACACTTAGTAATATATGAAGCATTCTTGCTTCTGTATTTGTATGGAAGGATATTTTTGTTATTTCTCTAACATTGTTCAAACTGTGATCTGAGTCTAAGTAGGTACAAATCCCTACTGAATTCAAGTGTGAATTGAGCATTAAGAAATCATTGTATAATGAACTAAAACTAAAATACTGAAAGAGTTCCAGAAGCTGCATCAATAACCATGCTTGCTGGGGAGCTACTAGGACAAGGCCCTTTCAGTACTGAACATTTAAAGCTGGAAAGCATTCTGGATTTCACTGAAATCATTCACTTATTTTACAGATAAGAGAATTAGTACAGAAAGAGCTCAAGTGACTTACTTGAGGACTGCATTCCCTGTAAAGTAGAATAACGAATTAAAACCCGGGTCAAATCTGTGTAGAATGCTGTAGAGTTTTGTTTACTTTGATCCAGTCCTATTTTGCTATAGTTTTTCTTATCTCCTTGTTGATCACTAATAAGTTAAAACTTGGGCTTTTCCCAGCACTGGTGCTCAATAAAGATGGAACATGAAGTGAAAATAAATGTTGGTCATGAGGTAGAATGAGCAATCGCCCCAGATATCAAAAGAACATTTTCATCTGCCAGTTCATATTGCACTAACATGTTTTCAAAAATAACATTCTCATGTTATTTCCATGCTCTTTCTGAATGGGTAAATTATTCTTTTTAATTAGCTTCCTTCATGACAGCTTTTAAAGATACTATCACTGGATGAATACAAATCCACAGTGGTTTTGTTTTCTTCTGGGATTTCTGTCTTATTATTCAAATGTCTCTGGCTTGACCTTTTCCCTGTTTCTAACTACCTCATCTCAACAACAGTTTTGGTTAAAGTCAAGGAAAAAAAGCATCTTCATTAAAATTTCTTGGAAGGCTGACACGGAGTTGACCACCCTCATAGTCCAATCTTCTGAGACTCTAATCTATTTCCAGGGAATGTTCAAAGCATTATTACCAAGTGATTTAAATGGAAAATTCCATCATATTTTAACACAAAGGATATTATTTATACATATAGTTTTATAAATATTGTCAAGTGGCCCTTCATGAAATGATAAAAAGTAGGATATACTCTATTAATTTAAAAATAAATGGGATCCCTTAGCTCAAAGAAACTGTCTGACATTCTTTGATAGTTAATATATATCCTTTTCAGGACATTAATTTTATTGGGATTCACCACAAATTGCTTATATAGATGAAAATTATTTTTTAAAGGAAAAGAAATACATTTTAAATATATATGGAAACTAAAAAAATTGAATAATTATGCAAATATATTTTTCCCAGGACACAAGGTTCATTTCTTTGAAAGTATTGAAAGAAGATGAGTACTCTGCAAATTAAAATTTCTTAAAAAAAAAAAAATTTCTTTACTGCATAATAAACCAGCTGGCCCTATGTTAGAGCCATTTTAAGAATATCTATTTACATTGGTGTAAGCCTTTCTCTTCATGGGGTAAAAAATGACCTAAAGGAATTGGTGTCCATATACAAATGTTACTGACTTCTTAACTGATTCTTGTAACAAGAATTCATTTCATATAACCTCAATCTTCATGGCTCATTCAGAAAAGTAGGCAAACATCTGTTCAAGTAACTCATTAAGAAATGGAATTCTGTTGTTATTTCTGTATCTGGAATTTAGGACCAGACAATGATTTCAAAATACTTCTTACTTATCTCATAGTATTAGATTACTTTAGGACTGGGCCATATTTTTATCATGACTTCATCCAAGCAAGAATTCATGGGTGTTTTTAAACCAATGCAATATCAAAAAATTCCCTGACATATAAATGAATTTAATAAAGTCCTAGCATGTCTCTGAAATCATGCTTGACTTTTCCTACCTCCATAACCTCAGGCCACATGTTATTCATCTATTTATTTCCTCTGCCAAAAAAGAACACTGTCAGTACCTTATTACCAAAAGCTGGCCCTTAAAGCAAGGAGTGGGCATTTTTTTATTACTTTTTTTATTACATTTTTTTATTATTTTAATGATTTTTAAACAGCTACAGATTTCATTCATATTTTTTGTATAATAAACAAATGTTCATATCTAAAACAATGACATTTTTCAAAGCAAAATTTCAGTTCTTTCCCCATTCTGTTCTTATTTTATTGTTTTTGTTGTAAGAAGAATTCATGGTCCTAAATAGTTCTGTACATGCTCTTGGAAACCAAAAAAAAAAAAAAAAAAAAGAATTAACCATGCTGTATATTTAGATTATTTTTTAATCTACTTGGGATTAAATTGGTGTCAGTTCTGTGTACATGGACAGACTGATAAGAGGGAAATGCTTTGAATGCTCAGGCAATTGATCCATATGAAAAAGGATCATGTTCATCTTTTCTGCCGCAGACTCTCCTCCAACACACACTTTGTACCAATATAATAACTCCCTTAATTTTCATTCTAGACACAGAGCGTGGGTTTGTAAGAATGAAACTGCTTATGACAGGGTTGTTCTGAATTATTCACTTTTTAATCAGATTGATCATGTCATTAAAAAGTTTTAAAAATTACCTCTGATGATGGATCATCATTTTCCCAAGAACATCAGAAGATCCATGTAACTAATATTTCCATGTTTCTAATATTTTATTACTGCTTTTCTTACTGCTTAAAAACCAAGTTGTATATTACACTCAAATATTTTTCTTTAACTTATTTAATAAATATTTACTGTATACCTAGTGTGAGCACCAGACAGAAACTCTTGAGTAGAATAGAGATACAGTGCCTGATGTCCAGAAACTTACTGACTAGAGGAGGCAAACATTGATTAAATGATCATTCAAATTAACATACTTTTAAAATTGTGATTAATTGTGCTGAATTAAGGTATTGAGAGTAAATAATAGGAAAACCTAAGTTTATCAAATCAAGGAAAACTTTCCTGAGAATTCAATATCTGAGCTGGAATTTAAAATGTAAGTAGTATTTAATAAGTAAAATGGAAAACCTTTTCCAGAAGAAAATGGCATATGTAAAGATATCTAGATAAGAAAAACTCAAAAAAGGTCAACTTGATTAAGGCACTTAGAGTGAGGAGAAGAATGGAATACTGTATGGCTGGGGAGGTAGGAGGTGGCTGATCAGAAGAGCTTTGCAAGCATAAATAATAGATTTTGATCTGTATCCTAAGAGTACAAATTATTGAAACAATTTGTGCAGGTGAGGAACATAACTCTTGTTGCATCTTAAATCACTCTGGTTGGATAGGTTGGGGCTTGGAGGTTGTCTGTCATTAATGTAAATAAGCCACTTAGAAGAAATAGATTGTAGTAGCTTGGGCTAAGATGGAGGTAGAAAAGAGAAAAAGAAACATATATATGAGAGACATTTCTGAGGTTATCCACTAGAGATGTAGTTATTGATAACAGATTTCAAAGACAATTTAGCATCTTGTTTTATACAGTGGGAGAATTTCAATGGCTCAGACTGAGACGGAAAATACAAGAAGCAGAACCCATTTGAAATGGAGCATACAATGTGCTCTTGCCAGACACTTTACATTTATTTAAAACATCCCCATAGAGATCTTGCTCAGACAGTTAGATATTGGCTTAGAGAAAAGATCTTGGCTAAAAGTTAATTCAAGATTATTTATTATATAGATTGTAATATACTCTGTAACTGATTTTACTAAGAAAAGGGAATATAACAAGAAGTAAAGAGAACCTATAATGAAACTTTGAGAAACTCTTAAATAAATGAGAACAGAGGAGGCTTCAGAGACCTTGCATCAGAACAGGCAAGGTAGAGAGTGTATCAAGGACAAATTGCCAAAAGTGTTAAGGACTCCTGAGAGTCAGCTAAAATGAACCTTGAAAAATATTGCCTGTACTGACTAAAGCGGTAGTCATTGGTCTACTTACCAGGAATCACTTTGGTGGTACACCAGAGATGGAAGCCAGGCTATTTAGAATAAGGATTAAGCGGGAAGTGAGAAAATTGACACCCTGGATTAAGGCACACATTTAAAGAATTTCTTATTGCAAATAATAAGAAAGTTAAGTGGTGGATAAAATGGGATCCTGGATCAAGAAGAGGTGTTATTGTTGTTGCCACTAGAGTTATTGCTATTTTGGGGAAAGATTTTGTTTGTTTTTAAGAGAAGAGAGATCTTTATCATACTTAAATGCTGATTAAAAAGACACATTTCAAAAGGGAGCTGTTGATTCTAGAAAGATAAATTTTACTTTATAGAACTGAATCTCAACCCTGGCTGCCTAAAATCACTAAATGTGGGGCACTTTCGAAAGTTTCCAATACCTTGGTTCCACTCTGAGACAATCTGGTTAAATCAGTCTAAGGTGGTAACAGAACTTCTGCATTTTTTAAAGCTCCTCAGCCAATTCTAAATTGTAGCCATGACCAAAACAAAACAAAATAATAATTAAAAAAAACATAGCTCTGGAGTAACACGGTCAAAAATTTTTTTTCATGATATATAATGATAGAAATGTTCTGTGCTATCCAACACACTGGCTGCTAACTTCTTATAACTGTTGAGCACTTACTTCTGTAGCATGTGCAAATGAGGAACTGAATTTTAAATTTAATTTAAATTTAAACAAGTAATATTTAAATTAAGATAGCCACTTATGTGATCTAATCCATTATATAGCGCCAATTTCCTACAGCAAAGAGTTCAATTGTACATACCAAATGGAGTTATTGAACTCAAGTAGAAAAAATAATTATAGAACCAGAATGTTGGCTATGCACAACATGGTTGCATCTTGACATTCACCATTTAGGGAAAGAAAAGGCTATAGGTTTTCCCCTTAGTCAGGGAGCACACACACACTTTGCTTAAACAGCAAACAATGAGAATCTATGGAATGACAGCTTTGTCAGGAGAGGCCTATGTTCTAAGTTTAGTGGCCCCTGTGAATGTATCAATTCGTAATGGAAATTTATCATTTGGAAGAATAAAAGAGAGTTGAATATCTAAGGGCCCATAGCATGGTACTGTAGGGGAGGAAAGAGAAAATCTTCCAGTTGCTGGGCCTATCAAAAAAGGTAATAAAACATATATTAACAGGAGACAAGGTATACAAATTTATTAATTTTTGATATTACATGCATCACTGGAAAAAAAAAGTGAATACCCAAAAAAGCAGTGAAGTTTGAGAGCTTATGTATCATGTTAATAGGGGAGGGGGAAGGGAGAAGTATGCAACTTAGGGTAAAGTAAAAAAATTTTTTTGGGGGGGGAAGATAAATGAATCCTTCATAGAAGAGAGATATGAGAGTTCATGACAGTATTTGTCTGGGTATGGTGTTGACTTCCATTCTCCTCTTCCATGATAAGAATCAATTTTCCCTGGTTAATGAAACTCCTAGGGAAGGATTTATGACAATTGAGTTCCTAAAGATCTATCTTTAGGCAAATATAGGAGTTCAGAAAAAGCTTCTCTCTGCATGTGCTGTCTTTCAAGTGTCTTCAGCTCAAATAATCAATATACCAAGCACCATATTTTTGAGTAGCATGCTCTGAACTCCTTCAACCCCAAACCAACTAAATCACCATCTAAGGTATAATGTTTGTGAAGCAAAAATGGAAACCTGAAAAATGTCTCCATAAAAATTCTCTCTAATATAATTTTTTCTCCCTCAAATAAACATGAAATTCCTGCCTTACATTCCCAGCATTCATCTTGCTATATCCAAGGGTGTTTCTGTAAAACTTCTTTTACTGCAGTGTTTTACTTACAGATACATTTTCTGACCTGGAGTTATAGATGGGGTAGTTAATTGCCTGTGTGGCTTGGTTCCATTGGTATGGGAAGGGACATAATGCCTCTACTGAATAGTACAGCACAGTAGATAAGGGGTTGGGTTCTAGATTTGGTGTTAACAAGTTCAAATCCCATCTCTCATCTTACCAGCTATACGGCCATGGGAAAATGATCTAATATTTCTTGGGCACCATTCTCTTATATAAAATTGGAAAAAAACAATAACAATTTCACAGACTGTTTTGAGAAATACTTGGAACAAGTAACCTGATACATATAAGATACTTTTAACTATAGCTACTACGTAGCTATAGACACACACACACACACACACACATATACACACACACACACAGAAAGAGACAGAGAAACAGAGAAGTAGATACTGGTCTGGATTTGACACAGGTAAGATTTGAAAAATTCAAGGGAATTGTAAAGGGTTTTCTAAACAATGAAAAAACAAATAGTGAAGAAATACATATGATGTTTGAATGGTGAGGATATCCATGTGGCTATAATAGAAAAGGAATATTGAAAGTCACACAGAGATGCTCAGGCTTAACATGTAATAAATAAGGAATGAAATAAGAAACTTATGTTTTTAAGAAAGAATAGTTTAATAGAAGCTTTCTTTAGGAAGATCCTAAGGCATACAAATGCAGAATTGATTTCAAGAGAAAAGGGATAGAGTCAGAAAGTAAGATGAGAAGATTTATACTGGGCACCTAAGATAAGGCAGGGCTAAAGATATGGAGAAATAGGATAATAAAAAAGGAATCTGTTAAGGAGAAATTGGCAACCCCTGACAGTTAGCAGGACTTAAGCACCAGATATTCATTCTGAAGTCAGAGACCTCTTGGGCACATGAAGGAATGGTGTCTAAGGAGAAGTAGGCAGAGGCCCATAATCACCAGAACCTGTGAGTGCCAAAAATATGTTTCATTCACAGAAATTTTGCCAAGGGACATTACAATCAATACCTAGTTCTTCAGTGGTATTTCTTCCTGGCTGAGGAATATTATCTTGGTTTCTAATGACAAGGCTAAGTCTGAGAACCAACAAAAATGTATTAAAGAAGTGGCTCAAGTTAAAAAATAGCTTCTTCATTAATATTCGGGATTTAATCAGCCACAGAACAGTGAGAATGGAACTTAAATTTTTTCTACTTTAAAAGAAGCCAATATTTCAAGTTTTAGGGAAGTTGAAATATAAACTTAACTTATTAAATCACCCAGTGAGGATGTTATTGTAATATCATGAAATAGGTACAACTAAAATTTAAAATAAAACATATAGCACTGATTTATTTGCAGCAAAATATTATTTCTTTTGTTTGAGAAGAAAAAATTCTAGGAATATTCTGAATACAAGTGGAATAGTTCTGCTACAGAAATGCATTAATGAATTAAAAGTTAATTATTGTATTTTTTAAAATACAGTTACAGCGTCCTTACTCTTTGAAGCTTTAGGCACTTTACCACCTTTACAATTAAGACTTGATTAGAAATCTAAAATTAAAATTGCTGCATTCATGGAGGTTTCATTATTTTTCAAAGGAGAATTCTTAGATCCTTTTATCAATACTATTGCTTCCGAATAGCATGATCAGCATAAGTTACTTTTACTCTTTGCGATATTTTCAAACTAATGGCCTTAATTTTTCTTAGAGGTTTTTGCTTGTGTGTGTGTTTGTGTGTATGCATCTTAAAGCTTTAACCACTTATTTACAAAATATGAAGAAAAATTACATTTAGAAATAAATATAAATATAAATAAAGAAAGGGAAGGAAGGGAGGGAGGTACAAAGAAAGAATAAAAAGAACCAAGTTATGTGAATAATCTGAAATCACTGAGGGGGAGGAGAAGTCAAGCAAACCACTCACCAGAAAGGAAATCTCTAAGATGTGAGACACAGTGAAAAGCAGGGTGAAAAGGCAAGGCATTTTTACTGGGAAAAGGGTTTGCGTGAAAGTACAAATGTTAAACAGTCAGCTTCTCAAGCATGTTCTACCACTTGTCTCTTAAAACACCAACTGCCAAATTTTCTCAGAAGAAACTGGGCCAAGAGAAAAAAAAAAATCCATAGAGATTAAAACTTGGGGGTGAGCCAAAAAAAGAGCTGAGTGCTATCCAGTCACTCTACAATGAAGTCTAAAATCTGAAAGCCAAGCCCATCATATAGAATTCCTCCTCAGCACCTCATGCCTCACCCTTAAATGGGAGTTGACATCCCAAGATCACCATGGTTCAAAGGAAGACACCAGCAACAATAGCACGCAAAGAATCCAAGAATATATTTAAGTGAAGAAGGAGGATGGCCCTGCTCTGAACCACATCTACAAAATTACAATAGACTAAAGATCATTAATTCAACTACATTTGATTATGGAATTATATATTAGCTCCTAAGTGGTAAGGGGAGAGTTTGAAAATGTGTGAGTGTTGGGGTGGTTAGAGCTAAATCTATTTTTCCCCACAGCCAATAAATAGTATCTTATATCTTCTGAATTAATTGAGATCATCTAAATTAAAAAAATAAAAAAAATAAAAAAATAAAAAAAATAAAAAATAAAAAGACGGAGTGCCTGGCTGGCCCATTTAGTGAAGCATGTGACTCTTGAACACAAGATTGTGAATTTGAGCCCCACATTGGGCAGAGAGGTTATTTTAAAAATAAAACATTCTGAACAAATAGCTCGGAAGAATGGAGGTAAATTCAAGAAGAAACACCTTGAAGAGTGGGAAATTGTCTGCTCAGGAAATTGAGATCATGGTGGGTTAGAGGCAAATGGAGGAGAGGCAGCTACTAGTTTGTATTATAAGCCTTAGAGTTTCACTTGACTCTTTCAACATGTGTATATATGTCTTTCATTTTTAAAAACTAATGAGTACAGACTTCTGCCTTCTGGTTTGGCATGTAAGGAGCTTGAAAGTCATCATTCTGTCCTAACAAGAACTAAAAATCCTAACAATCTGAAAAATCAAAAACTCTTTTTAGATCTGTCAGAGAAGTAGGAACACAAGGCAAAACACTTTCCCCAAATTGAGGAGATAGATCGGCAATGATTATAATGAGTCACAACTCACTGGAACAGAAACCCATGAACTGAAACCTCTGCAGGAGCTAGTCTGAGTGTAGGAAAACCTAAACAGTAACTGACAAATTGCTGGAGCCTCAGTGCAGACAAGTCAGAGTGGGAACCAGTCTTAAGGGGAAGGGAGCCCACTTTTTTTTTTTTTAACCTCCAGGAGCTCTACCAGTTTTTCACAGTGAAGATCCAAGAAAATTCCCCTTGTGCTTTCAGTATGGGGGAGGGAAAAGTGCCATTTTGAAACTTGCCAGGACATTCTGTTCTTACCCATGTTTATGTAGGAGAATCTAATTAATCAGAATCTGACCCATTGGAGTTTTATCAAAGCCTGACCAAGGTGAGGGAAGGGACATACTCAACTCCAACTCACTCTAGCCATATTGTCCTGCCTAAAGATGGGAAAGCAGGGGGAAGCCGAGAAGCATGTGTTGAGCTCATAGTCCAGACAGCAGACTCCCTAAAAGACTGAGACCTGATTATAGAACAAATAGAACACTTCCCTTCCCTGCACTCCTTAGGACCACACCATTGAAAGTCTATTTACAGGAGTTCCTTTTACTTAGTACATCATATCTGGCTTTCAACAACAACAACAAAAAAGTCACAAGGCATATTAAAATCTTTAACCAAAGATATCTAAAAATATTTTCTCCCCACATTCCCTAAGGCATAAACATCCAGCATATTAGAAACGAACCTACCTTTCTTTTTTTTTTTTAATTTTTTCAAATTTTTATTTATTTATGATAGTCACACACACAGAGAGAGAGAGAGAGGCAGAGACATAGGCAGAGGGAGAAGCAGGCTCCATGCACCGGAACCCGACGTGGGACTTGATCCCGGGTCTCCAGGATCGCGCCCTGGGCCAAAGGCAGGCGCCGAACCGCTGCACCACCCAGGGATCCCCGAACCTACCTTTCAATTAAAAAATAAGATTTAAAAATGTTTATTAAAGAAACTCTTTGACAGAACCCTATTTCATTATTGACGTTGAAATCAAAACAGCAATAGCAGTACTTTGGCATATGGTCCTACCAATAAGAATTAATCAATATTTTCTCCCCAGACCTTTTAAGAGTTACAAGATTATCAGTCATTCAGGCCTTGTTCCAACTTCAAATGTGTGAGCATAAAAACAATATGAATTATTCACAGCTCCAGAACTCAGGTTCTTCCTAAATTTTCCCTTTTTCTTCTTTTGGACATTGTGTCTTTCACATGTGGGATTCATTACATAAAAGATTGTCAAGCTACTTCGTGTTCTTTTAGGAATGTAATGAATGTCTTGTTTTTCTCTTTTCTGAAACAAGTGGGAACCCTGAACACTATCTTCAAAGGGCATGTTGCTCCTTATAAGTACAGCTTGCAATCAGATGTTTATTTTACAGTCACTAGTAAGAGCCCGTCATAAATATCATCAGTTAAATCTAAGGCCCCAGCTAAGTTTTATACAGGAATGGAATTTCTGCATTCAACTGAGCCCCTAGCAGAGTTCTTGGCTCTTAATTAATATCGAATGGCTTAATTTCCCATAAATTTAAGACAAAGGGATTTGTTTTAAATTGAGCAATGCATATATATGTATATGTGTATATATATATATGTGTGTATGCTTATTTATAGGTAAAAAATATCACTTGAAAAATAGCTTTCTTATAAAAAATTACAACAGAAATAGCTAACATTTATTATTTCTTATATTTCTTATAAAAAATTACAACAGAAATAGCTGACATTTATTAAGCTTACTCTGGGCTAGGCATTACAAGTGCTCAGTTTCTCACAGGTATCCTGTTACAATGTTGTTGTTTTTTTTCCTGTTACAATGTTATGGATATCATTGCTTTTCAAAAATGAGGAAAATGTACTTTGCTTAGTATTAACCACCTCTTAAGAGTCTGAATTAGATTTCAAAAACAATCATCTTAACTTCAGAACCCAAGCTTTTAATCATTATACTGAAAGATCAGTTTGATGCAGGGTATTTGGAAGATAAAGGTAATGAAGAAGGATAAAATTAAAATCAGCCTTAAATCTACCACCAAATATTTTAATGTAACATGCTCGTGGGTTTTTCTTACTTTTATTTATGCTTGTGTGTCTATCTCAAAATTAAGTCTCATTAATAGAGTTTTAGTATAGCTTCTCTCCATTTCAAAATATATGGTGAATATTTCCCATGTCATTTAATGGTCTTTGAAAACATCATGTTAATGGCTACAAGAGAAAAATATGTTTCATTTAAATGATCCAAAGAATTCTTAATTTCTTTATGTCACTCAGCATATGCAGATTTGGCCAAAAGGACCACATTTTTTTTCTTCATTTTTTTTTAAGATTTTATTTATTTATTCATGAGAGACAGAGATGCAGAGACACAGGCAGAGGGAGAAACAGGCTCCATGCAGGGAGCCTGACATGGGACTTGATCCCGGGTCTCCAGGATCATACCCTGGGCTGAAGGTGGCGCTAAACCGCTGAGCCACCAGGGCTGCCCTTCTTTCTCTTCATTTAGGCACTTTTCATTCCCTTGTTAGTAATCAAAATATATCTGTGGAGCTACACATTCTATTTGAATTCCATATGAAGCAGGTCTGAAACAGGTTAAAAACATTTAGCTTTGTTCTCTAACAGGCAGCCAAAATCCGCAAGGTCTTAGCCTAAAGGGATGACCCTTGCTCTTCTAAAACAAGCAGCCAGAGCCTGACTAGAGTACTTTTCTAGGTGTTATTTAAATGGACAGTGGGATTTTTTTTTTCCAAATATAGTCAGATATTTAAAATTCTTCCAGCTTTAAAGGTATAATGGAATCCATTTAATGAACTTTGTCCATATACTCACTGGGAAAAGTAGAACACGGGAGACCACTGTGGTTATAGGACCAGAGAAGAGACCGTTTGCTTTATTTTAGACCAAGGAGTCTTGGTTGGCTTGCTTCTATCCAGACTAATGGAGAATAGAGTCTTGCTCCAAATCTAACAGTTCTTTTTGTTGCTCATTCATTTTCTTGCTCAGTATTTCCTCCCTGGGGCTAAGTAGATCTCTATGGGAATGGTGCTAAGAATACAATCAAAATCAAGCATTTATTTTGCTTTACTGTTTCTCTTCTACTGTGCAGAAAAGACTGCCTTATATGGAGTTAAATAAAAATAATCCATTAACAGATTACTGGAGGAAAGAAAGCTAAATTACACTCTCCGTATGTAAAATATTATGGCAGTTGGTTAGGAACATCCGTGGGGCATTCCGAAAATGTACATGATACACGTTGGAGGTGGGAAGCTTTAAGAACCAAACTGTGAGATAGGGAAAAGGCAATCAGCGGGATGTTCAAAAGTACACAACTGGGCAGCCTAATTTAATATATAGATTTAGTCAAAACCCACATAAGATTTTTGTGTACTGTGAAGTATAAGTAAACTTAAGTAAAAGCAATACATCTCCTCCATATGTGGCATATTTTTTAAATATAGCAAGATATTATTATAGGAATGGAAAGACACTTGCCTAATGTTTTTAGAAACGATTATGGACTTGAGTGGATTGTTCTCTGTTCCTCTGATCCCTCTGAAGTAGCTGTATTTTACTAAACTCATTTTTGGGGGCAATAATTCACTCTCCTTTACCTCACCAAATATATGTTCTAAATAGAAATAGCCTCTTAAAGGAACCCACCTCCCTGGCTATCACCATTGGACTGAAGGAAGAATAGAGACTTGACCATAGCCAAGCACATCATAGAACCCTTGCCTTGGCTACACTGATGAGAACAACTGGTGTGCATATAAAACACTAAAGGCAAGTTGGTATTCCTCCTTGGGATTTTCTAATTTGACCTGGAAGTAAAGGATCATTTCTTCTCTGGTGATAAAACTTTAAGAATTGAGATGTTTATAGCCTTACTGCCAGGCACCAAGATATCAACTGGAAATAATGAGGTCAATATACAGAAAGAGTAGAAAGAGGAAAGAAAGGATGAGACCTTTAAAAAATATAAATCTATATATTAAATTAGGTTGCCCAGTTGTGTACTTTTGAATGCTACACAAGTGCTTGGGTTTTTCTGTTTCTACTTAGTAAAATTCTGGAAAACACATATTTTATAGTATAGACACTGTAAGATGCTTTACTTGTTTTGTTTTGTTTGGATGATTGAAGTCTGAGAACAATGGAATAGTTATTTGAAAGAGAGTCATTGAAAGAAAACAAAACTCACAAAGGATTTAAAGCTAAGGGGCTTCAAAATTATCTAATTCTT
Organism: Canis aureus; assembly: GCF_053574225.1. Taxonomy (NCBI): domain Eukaryota; kingdom Metazoa; phylum Chordata; class Mammalia; order Carnivora; family Canidae; genus Canis; species Canis aureus. Next base: position 56,697,029 of record NC_135621.1, read on the forward strand.
ATCTGAAAAAAAACTGGTGTTATTGATGTGTAGACAGTTAAATTTCAAATAGCATTTATTTAGCAGTGATTTGTTTAAGCATTTCCTTAGCAAGTTTCAGACACTGTGCTAGGTGTTTAAGGCATCACATTTAATAAAGAGAGATCATTTTAGTAATAAACTATTGACACATGGTAAACTATATATAATTTTGATAATCTCTGATTTGGTATTTTGATTAGTAAAAACCTAAATAACGTGCTATGAACTAAAACTGCTTTAAAAAAACAAAACCTATTAAAAAGTTTTTGTTAAAAATTAACTAAAAACCAAATAGTAGTATTCAGTGTCAGTAATTTCCTTCACTGATTTTCAAAACCTCCTAAAATAAACATATATAGTGATGCAAATCTCCAATCTTTTCTACTATTTACACATTAGGAAATGATTACACCCATTTAATAATCTTGGTTCTAGCTTGTTCCCTTTCTCTCTGCTATATTTGCCTCCTCTAGCAAAATTATTTTGTAGTGGACCAGGAGGAGGTGGAGCTCTTATGTTTTGTAGCCATTCAGTTATATGTTACATTCTCTTGCCAGGGGTCAGTTTGCCCTTTATTTTTCTATGCTATGTTTTGTTCCCCTGTACATTTCTATTCTTCTACTGATTTGGAATAAGACTCTATTTAACTCATTTCTTTAAGGACTGGATTTAGGTAGTCTTCTGAAACCTCCACTGAATCTCAACCTGGTTATAAAGACCATCTTTTTGGTTTTTTCTGGCTTTACTCCCTAGTTATGTTTACATAATGCCAAATTACCAGCCTTGTAGATAATGTCAGCAACTGTACAAAAATTCAGCTTTTGTTGTGCATCACTAAAGACTAGGTATATACTATGGATATTACATGTGGCTATTTTAATTTAAATTAATTTCATTTTAAGCAACATTTTAAAATGCAATTCCCCAGTCATACTAACCACATCCCAATTGTTCAGTAGCTACATTTGACTAATGGCTGTTTGGGGACAGCAAACACTAGGTTTTCTCTATCATAGAAAGTTTTATTGAACAGCTCTAGATCAGAACATAGTAAATGTAATAAGGTACCAATCAACATGCAAGGCCTTTCTTTTTAGACAATTAGCTATTCCCTAATAACATGTCACCCTCTACCTAGTTCAATATTGTGTTTCATTTAATGACCTATTATAAATAAATATTAAATTGTATGACAATATTTTAATGTATAGCCGCTGAGCATATAAGCAAGCCCATATACAAAATATTGCAAAGAGGGCAAAAAACATAATTTCCCCCAAAAGCTTATTAAATTATTCATAGTAAAAATAACCAAGCCATCAGTAGTTTCCACATATTAAAAAATCTGAAATTCATACTGGAGACAAAAATGCAAAGATACAGCATCCCGGGTGGCTCAGCAGTTTAGTGTCACCTTCAGCTCAGGGTGTGATCCTGGAGACCCGGGATTGAGTCACATGTCAGGTTCCCTGCATGGAGCCTGCTTCTCCCTCGGCCTGTGTCTCTGCCTCTCTCTCTCTCTCTCTCTCTCTCTCTGTGTGTCTCTCATAAATAAATAAATTAATAAAATCTTTAAAAAAAAAAGCAAAGATATTAGAGCTATACGTTGCATTGCCTGATGAAAGGTCAGGAATACCAAGTAAATGAAAAGGAGGAAAAAAAACAAAGACTTAGATGTGGATTAAAAACAGAAAAGCATTTTCCCAGTTAATTATAGGAAGACTTAAAAGAAGAAAAAAAAAAAGCATTTCTTTAAAATACTGAGCAGAGAGAGATTAAAATGTTCTAGTAAAAAAATATATGGCAAATTAAAACTAATATTTAACCCCAATATTAATTTGAAATTTATAAACTGGCATTGACACGGTCTTTAATGGGTTGTATATTTTAACTTAGCATAAAAAGTTCAACAGATAAAGAACAGATAGTTAGCATTCTTTATTATCATTTTAGTGTTTATAAAATGGCACTATTTTCTTAATCTAATGTGCTATTATAAAATCTTAGCATAAAATATCCCAAACTTTATTTAAATATTATTTTTCTGAACATTGAATTATCCCCCAAATGGTCATTCATTCTTTTATATGTTTATTTGCTCAACCAGTACTACTGATCCCCTTATATGGGTCACACTGTGTAGATCCTGGGAGAATAACAGTAAACAAGAGAAATCTGTGCCCTCCATAGTGGACTATGGTGATCAACATTAAGCAAATAACCACTGGTAAATTTATAATGACAAATGTAAAATAAAAGAGTTTTTGAGAATATTTTTAAAGAAAACTGAGAATAACAGGACAATTTTCTGAGGAAAGAATTCTTGAAATCTGATCCAAAGCTTGTACAAAAATGTTCTTGTTGAAGAAGGATTATTCCAGACAAGGGAAAAAAGTAAATGAGGTTATCAAGCCATGAAAAGACATGGAAGAAACTTAAGTGCATATTACTAAGTGGAGGAAACCAGTCTGAAAAAGCCACACACTGTATGATTTCAGCTACATGATATTTTGGAAAAGGCAAAACTAAACTATGGAACTGGGGAATTGTGAATTCAAGCAACAGTGAGATATTCACGACACATTTATTTGAAGGGCCAAAATCCTATACACTGACATCACCTAATGCTGGCAAAGATGTGGAACAATAAGAGTCCTCATTCGTTATTGGTGCAAATGCAAAATGTAAGATACAAAGAACAGATACTTTGGAAGACACTATGGCTATTTTCATATAAAACCGAACATATTCTTATCATTTGAGACAGCAATTACAGTCCTTAGTATTTACCCCAATGAGCTAAAAACTTCTTTTGACACAAAAATCTGCAAACATATTTATACCAGCTTTATTTGCAATTGCCAAAACTTGGAAGCTACCAAGATGTCTTTCGTAGGTGAATGGACACATACACTATGCTATATCCAGACAATGGAATATTATTCAGTGCTAAAAAGAAATGAGTTGTCAAACCATGGAAAAACATGGAGAAACCTTAAATGCATATTACTAAATTAAATAAGCCAAGCAGAAAAGGCTACAATATTGTATATTTCCAGCTATATGATATTCTGGAAAAGGCAAACTATGAAGACAGTAGAAAGATCAGTTGTTGCAAAGAATTAGAAGGTAAGAGTGAATGGGTGGAGCACAGAAGAATTTTAGGGCAGTGAAACTATTCTGTATGATACTATAATTATGGGTGTCTATCACTATTCATTTGTCCAAACCCATAGAATGTATAAGAAGAATCATTCCTAATATAAACTGTTTACTTTGGGTGATTATGAAAGGTCAATGTAGGTTTATCAGTTGGAACAAATGTACCTCTCTGTTGGGGAATGCTGACAATTGGGCAGGCTATGCATATGTGACAGCAAGTAATATATGGGAAATCCCTATACATTCTGCTTAATTTTGCTATGAACCCAAAACTTCTTTAAAAAATAAAGTCAAAAAGACTGAATGGAAGCTAATAAGTCATGGGCAGGAAATGAAGGTGAGGATGGTGTCAGATAACAGTGGAAAAATAGTAATTGATCAGATTATATAGGTCTTTTAGGTCATTTTAAGAATTTTCATCTTTAGCATAATGTGAAAACATTAAGGTACGTAAAGCAAAGAGGAAAATAAAATGAACAGAATAACATCTTGATAAAATCAGTCTTACTGCAATATGGAGAATGAAGAACAGGATGGCAGAGTGGATGTGGGGGGATATTTTGAAAACTGTTTTAATAGTTCAGATGAGAAAGGACAGTATGTTGGACTAGGGTATAGGCCCTGAGAATACAAAGAAGTGGATGAAATCCAGAGACTTAGGAAGTTTAAAGGAAACAAAATGAATTAAATATAGAGTATAAAAGAAACCGGGGTAGCAGATGTGATCATAATTTCTGATCCACGGAACTGGATGAACAGGGTTCCATTTATTGAGATAGAAGACAATGCAAGGATTTTAGGGAGAATCCTGAGTTTAAATTGGGCGTTGAAAAAAAATTGGGCACTGAAGATTTTGAGATCATTTTGGTTAGTTTTGTGGGTATGATCTGCTGAGGATATGTATCTGAAAGCCAGACCATATAATGCATTAATTGCATGTCTAGAAGGTAAGGTAGGAAGATTGACAATATATACGATATATCCCATATATGATAATATGTTACAGTAAAGAAAATGCAAGTATCCCAAATTTGTCATTATGTCAACAGCTAATAGGTGAAAGTGGGTGGGCATCTAAATTAGAATGAAAATGATGATCTTTCAGACAGTAAGAAGAAGTCAGAAAATGAATCCAGAGGAAGAGAGACATCAAGAAGAAAAATGTGGCCTTGAGCATTAAAATCTTCTAAGAATTAAAACAAGAACCAAAAAAAAAAAAAATCCTTAGATTTGATGACATAAAAATCCCTCCTGACACCAGTATCAACAAACTTATGGAAGCAGAATCCAGACTGGAGTAGGAGGTGTGGATTCAATAGTATAGCCAACTTGTAATAAATTTGGCTATAATTAGGGATGAAGGAGTTAACAGATACAGGGGCTGTCGCTTCTGAAGAAGTATTGGTGTATGTAAAAGTGTATGCTGAAGTCAGGGAGATTGAGCATATTCGAACACCAATGAGAGAATTCCGGTGAGCATGTAGGAGAGCAGTAGTCTGGAAGTGGCAGTAGGGAACATAACTCTGAATTAGGTTCATACATATGCTAAGAGTAACATGTTTGTACATTTTGACTTTTATACTTACACCTACATTGCATAATATGCAGTGGGAAAAAGGAATGTATCTATTTATTCACATGAGGAAATGGAGGCTTAAGATGTTAAACCATTTATCAGTGGCAAAAGCCTAGGTCATTAGACTTTCAGGTCATTGCTTTTTAATGGTCTGTGGTGAAGTTGGAACAGAGGACTGGATGAAAATATTACCATAGAAGGAAAGGAAACCTTAGGTTGGGACACATTTTGTTCCTTTGCTTTAAAAAGGAGAAATGAGGAAAATCAGAATTACACATAGTGAATAAGAAGTCCATACTGGCATATCAGAGCCTGCTTTGACGTTTTTCAAGAAGAGTTCCCTATAAGGTCATTCTGAAGCTCTAGGAGTAATGCTTGTTGTGCTCTTAGGGTTTGTGTGCCTGAAATCTTCTCTCATGTAGCAAGGCCAGCCATTCCTGATCTATTTATTTCTACACCTGGTGTATAACATGCAGATTATCAAGTAAAGTTTGCTATGGTTGGCCTTGGTTGACTAACTCCAATACAATATTTGCATATTATATTATTTAATGATCTAATTAATAATATATTGAACCTAATCATTTGTAAAACTCACAGTACCATTTCAACTTTTCTAGGTCCTCACAACACAATTTTATTAATAATTCACAATAGTGTGAGCAGAGAGAGTGTGCTAAATAATGAAAGCTTCTGCCAAAGTGTCTGTCATGTTATCCAGCCCAAACCTTTCCCGAAACTTGGCCTTGTTTGTTGTACACAAATGCTATTGGCAGAACTCCACAGGAAAACATGTTCCTGCCAATCAAACCCCAGGAGGTGGGGGCAGCCTGCTGATGGATCCACACTGTAGATTTAATTCTGCAAAACATAAAACTCCATGTTAAATGTTTTTAAAACAAAACATGGTGGCCCTATTGAAATGTAAATGAAAATGCATTAACTCACAGTCATGAGTGTTAAAAAGGGGGGATTAAAAAATATGGGGAATATTTTTTCAGAATGATTATTCCTTAAGCATTGGTTTTCAACTCTGGCTATAGATCATTATCACCTGGAGAGCATTTTTAAAATTTCATGTCCTGATGTCATCAGCAGAGATCCTAATTTAATATATCTCAGGGGTGACCTGACTGAGCATTGGGGTTTTTTTCCTTTCTTCTCATTTCATCTAAAATTATTCAAATGTGATTGAAATCACTACTTTGGAGTCAACTTGCCAACAACATGGAATATAAAGGGACAAACAAAGATGGATGAATTTGTCACTTCTTGAACCTAATCTAAGTCAAGCAGTTGACCTCAATATTTATCTAGATAAATGAAGGCAAGCTGACACTGATAATTAAGAAGAAAGGGTTAGGATCCTAACTGGTTCAGATTGGTTTCTTTTATTGATTCAATGAAAAGTCCTCATCTTATGAAATAATAGCAGAGTGTATATAGCAGAGTGCTGGACTTTTGATAAGAAAGTGATTGTTTCTTCTAGACAAACTTCACTTTCACACATTTGCAGGACTTACAGATGAAATCCTTGCAGGCAGAGTTTCCATAAATAAGAACACTATAATTTTTACTTTCTGTTCTAGAATGGATTAACTTTAGATCCTTGTCAGTAATCCCACAGCCTCTCACCAAATTTCAAGTACTAATACCTAAATAATATTTCCCTACTACCTTGAGATATCAAGCCCTAGGATTTTCCCTGGTGAGAACTGCCATGGATGGAGATATGCATTCTCTGGCCTATTGTCTCCTGACTTCTAATAGTGACAGGCACATTCTGTTCGATTTTTAAGAATAGAAAACTCATATTTAATTATGTCATCTTCTTTTACTTCCCCAGTTAATCTACCATCCAATCCCATTGTATTTTCCTGAGATCTATCTCTTGGATTCCCAAATGCTTCCCATTACCAAGACCAAGTCCAGAACCTTCTTACTTTGTTGACATACTACATTCATCTTGCATAGGATAAGGATCAACATTTTAAAATGCAACTTTCACCATGCTGTCATGTTCAAGAATAAATCATTATTCTATAGCATTGATAAAACATTCTCCGATAACCTGAGTGAACACTTTTTTTTTACCATGTAAAGAAAGTGCCTCAGTTTCTTCCATTCACCTTTACTCTCTTTCCCTAAAAATTGCCCAGAGGAAAATGAATTCATTGAGTCATCTTAAGCCTGAAGTCACTGTGTTATACCCAATTCTATAAAATTCCAATGTACATAGTAGGGAGGACATGGATGTTGGAGTGAAATATATCTCAGTTCAAATATTGGCCTCATCACTTGTGACCATGAGCAAATTTCTAAGTCTCTTTAATGTTCAGTTTATTATTTTTAAAATGAGGGCTAATAAAAGTCAACTTGTTGAATTATGGTAAGAGTTCTGTGAGAAACTTTTTTTCTTTATGTATCTGCTATACCATCTGCTATGCTTTGACCATAGTAGGTCCTCTTTAATGGAAGCTCTTGTTTTGTTTTGTTTTGATTTTTGCTTCTTGTTGTTGTTTGTTAACATGCTTTTAATAAAACATTCCCTTGGAAGAAAATGGCAATCCTTCTTCAGAGGGGTTAATTTCCTTTTGAAAGATTCAGGAGCTGATGGCTGAGTTGTTATTTCTTCTTGTTGGCAGCATAAGTTTAAACCAAAGAAAACATCAAAGCCCAGCCTGTCTTTGTTTAGTATGTGTCATAACTTAGAGATTCAAAGGATCTTTGCCTTTTAGCTTCGAAGTGAAAGGGGTTGATTTATGGTGTCTACAAAAGTAAGAACAAAATTTGCTAATTAGAAATTGAAAAACTTAGTCAATCAACAGGCCTCTGTTTTTAGGTTTTGATCACTGCAAAAGGAGGAGTTTTGCATTTGCCTAGACACATACAAAAGGCAATTTGTTAAAATTGCAAAAGAGCAGCAAAGGCTGTCTGTTGTTCTACTTTCTTTGAATATACCGCCAGTAGAGAAAGGAGACTTTTAGAAACTCACCAAGTAACGGCATTTTTGGTACAAAAAGCAAACCAGAAATGGCAAAATTATTTAGGCTTAAAAAATATTCTTCTTCACCCTCCCAATCAAATACCACTTGGGACACATTCTTTGGTTCTTAATAGAAGGAAACATGTATTGGGGACAGGACCAATCTGTAATTAGTAGAGAGCTATTATTACCACAGGGACCCTTCTCATTTTCCACGAGTGCATTTTCTTTATGCAAAAAGTCAGGGAAGTCTGTACTGCTGACAGGCAAGGAGAGGAGAAACTATAAGAGCAAGGGACAGAATGTGGGCATGAAGTACTATTGTGAATGAGTGCCCAGGAGAACCACATTTGAGCTGATCATTTTATTTCATTTACCTGAATATGAGAAAACTTGGCCTTGTTTGTTGTGCCCCTGTATCCACTCTATCTCATGACCCTGAGATCATGGCCTGATCTGGAATCAAGTGTCTGATTTATGGAATCAATGTTTAACTGACTGAGCCCCTCAGGTGCCCCTGAAAGAGTGATTTTTGCAGTGAAAAGCATAAGGCTTCTTTCCAGTTTGCACACTAAGATTCTTTCAATTCAGATGTGATTTCAAAGAGGAATAACAACAATATTAAAACATTAACTACAGCTCCTCTCCTCTTTTCTCATGAAATGCTTATTCTTTAATCCCGGATTAACATCCATATTCTCCACAAACCTTTCCATTCCCACTTACAAACACAGAATTCCTTCCCTTCTTACCTTAAAATCTTCCTTTGTGGAGAGAGGCTCTTTCACACTCTGGTGTCAGCATTACTCAGAGCAGACTTTCAGCAGGGCAATTTTGAAATATGTATGAAAAAACTTAAGGGCATGTACCAGGAATTTATCTTAAGAAAATGAAATGTGTTCAAAGATGTAAGCACAAAAATATTATTTGAAATGTTAATTACACATTAAGAAAAAAGAAAAAATCCTAATGTTTCACCACTTTGGATTGGTTCAACAAGTCTTGAAAAATCAAAAACTGGATTCTAGGCAATTGATAATACATATTTATATTTATCTATATATAAATGAATTTTAAGTATAAATGTTAATGACACTTACATAATTACTTAATTGCATAATAAAATGGCACATGTTGGATGATCCCATTTTGTTATATATATATATATATATATATGTATATTTTAATATATACATATGTGTGTATACAAACTGCAAAGATAAATGATCCAAATTTCTTAGCAGTGTGCTTGTGTCTTCATACATGGAGTTGGAGTAAGTTCAATTATTTGTTCACTGAAATTTAAGTTACTCCACAATTAATATATTCTACTTGGACAATGAAGAAAAAAGCATTTTTATAGTTAGATACTTTTTCTAACTTATATTTGTGATCTCTCTAATTATAAATTCCATAGTGAGGATTTTATAACTTCATAAAAGTCCCTCTATCCCCACAATTGTTATAGTGTCAAATTGATCTACACAGCCATTTGATTGTGATCTGGGATTGTTTCTAGAAAGAATGTTGATTCCCAGGCCATCTCTTCAATTCTCTGAAATCCCAAGAGAAGTAACTCTGGGATCACCAAAGAGTTTCAAACTAAACTGCTTAGGGGAAAAGTCTTCTAAATTCCCCAAATCTGAGATTCTCATTCAGCTTTGGGCATTCTGGGGGCTGTCTCCTTGACTGTCCTGCATTTTATCTGTAATGCATTCTAAAGATCATTCTCCTTGTCATTAGTCTCTTAAATCAAGCATATAAATGCCACTCAGGAATCAGAGCCACTGGATAGCCTGCATGCATTTACAGTGGATAGAGCAGAGGTGAGAGCCCCAGCAGTACAAGCCTGCTAATGAAGCATGACTTTTAACCCCTGATGAGAGTCCCTGCAAACCACTTCCAGCAGAGCATGACCTGCCTGGAGAAGAGAATGAACAGATTCCTGAACATCTTAACAGCAAGCCTTGCTCAAAATAGGTCTTAAATGGGCCTTCAGGAGCAATGGTGTATAAACCAATTGTAACACAAAAATATGAATATCTCATCTGTTGAAAGAAAAAAAAAGACTCCTCTCCAATTAGTTACTTTTATTGAGTAAAGGGCAGCATCTCTCCTCCCTGTCACATTGTGTTACTGCCTGAGAAGATGTGAAGGTACATCATACCTTCCAGTGAATCCCATCCTGTATGTATGTTTGTTTCTAGGGGCTCATATCAGCCAGTACAACAGTTTTACACTTTCCAAGCTGATTTGGAGACTGACATCATTTAGATTCTGAGATGAAGGCCTCATAAAACAAATATTCACTGAACATCTACTTGAAGCAGTGTGCTCTGCCAGAGGGAAATGGGAAAGAATGACAGGGTTTTAACCTCACTGAGTCTACAGAAAAGGTAAAGGAATAACTTATTAATAGAAGCAAAATTTGCACAGTAGCTTCTGGAAATCTGTGTCAAGTATCAGGATTACTAGATTTAGCAGATAAAAATACAGACTATCCAGTTAAATTTTAATTCCAGCTAGACAATGAATCTTTTCTTTAGTGTAAGTATGTTCTAAATATTGCATGAAATATACTTATACTAAAAAATATTGTCATTAATCTGGAATGTAAATTTAACTGGCTCTTCAATGGTTCTTCTGGCAATCCTATCAAGGTATGATTTTCAAGCCAGTGCTTAGTACAAAATAGAAGTAAAGGGAGCATAGAATAGTGATTGATAAAAGAGAGAAGATAGGGGAAAAAAAAGGAAGATCTATTTAAGTAACAGACTCATTTAACCAATAAAAATGGTTAAGAAGATTGGCATCTGGGTGAATGCGAAACTAATCCCATATTAAAATCTTGGCTTGGAACCTCTACATGACATGACAATCAGAATTTTGCTATGAAAGGTACTGAGCACATTCATGTGCGCTAAAAAAAAGTCCAGTCTGTACTGCCCAGACCCAGGTTCTGAATGGAAGTCTTTGACATATAGATAACTTTGTAGCTGGCTCAGCTTGTCACCCTGTAATTTCAGCTAGCCTAAGGTAGTAAAATTGCTCCTGGTTAAGTGGATGCATAATTTTGCAAATCATAAAAAGGATGGAAAAAATAGATGATGAAATAATCAAAACTCATAACATTAACATTTTTGGATAATCTATTAGTATTATTTATTAATTTTTAAGTATTATTATTTTTAAAATTCAGGCTGTTGATTTTAATTTGGAAGATGTAAGAGGACTTGATCACTTTGGTTCACTGTATTTAACAGTGTATGAGAAACTGTTATATTACCTTGTTCAGTTTTAATTAATAGATTCACTGCAGTTACTTAAGACCTAGGATGCACTTGATTGTTAGATTATTATGGCTGCCCTGCAATTGTTAAAAATGCTTTTTAAAAAACTTAATGTATTATTAAATCTAGAATGTTTAGTATGTTCACAAGAGTAAAACTATACGTACAAATAAGACTGGTTTTTTAAAAATATTTTATTTATTTACTCATGAGAGACACAGAGAGAAAGGCAGAAACATAGGCACGGGAGAAGCGGGCTCCCCATGGGGAGCCCAGTGTGGAATTCAATTCCAGGACCCTGAGATCAAGACCTGAGGCCAAGGCAGACACTCAACTACTGAGCCACGCAGGCATCCCAATAAGGCCTAGTTTGTTAAGGAGTTTTAATCTGTTAAAATTTAAAAATCAATAATTTATCAGAGACAAAAATGAAAAGTGTATATCTTCTTTTAATACTAAATTCACTACATCTGTGAAAGGAACAAAATAATTAATAAACTCAAAGCTTATAAAAATTTAGATCATTTAGGTTATAAATTGAAGATATTGAATGTAATATAAACTTAAGCAATCTTAATAGTTTTTTTCTGCGTACATACCATGGATGTTAGAGACCTGAATCACAATAAACAGGTGTCTAAGAAATTGATTACATTCCCAGAAGTGTTAACACTCAAAGCAGTTCTACAATATATATATATATTTTTTTTAGTTCTACAATATTTTGAAAATGAATCTGCTCTGTAATAAAGGGCAACTCTCAACCCTATTATTATCTTTTGCTTTTTCATGTTCAGAAGAACTAAGATGGGACAAATTAGACTTAACAGTAATACAAAATTTTTAAATACAACTACTGCCAATGGACTATAACTCCATTTCTCCCAAATCATCTTTTGAATATGCCTGTTATAGTGATATACTAGGAACAATATTACAAGTCATGTAAACAGTGAAAAAGCATCAACTTAGCACGAGGAAAGAAAAATATGTGGCTTCTGCAAATATTCTACAAAGGCCTCAGTTTCTTCATTGGTAGTTAGATAACTAGGTATGATTTATCATTTCGTCACCAAGATTTACTGGGATGCTACTTAAAACTACAGATGCCAAGGCCTTGTCCCCACTATTACAATAATATTTGGAGGGGAAGGGCAGAAATCTGAATTCCTGAATTCCCAGAAGTTTGCCAGTTAATTCTAATGATTAGCCAGACAGATACGGAGAAAATTGCCCTCCAAGTCCTTACTACTCTAAAACTCAGTAATGACCATTGTAAAAATCTAACATTGCCCTTTTTTAAAAAAGATTTTATTTATTTATTTATTTATTTATTCATTCATTCATTCATTCATTCATTCATGAGAGACACAGAGAGGCAGAGACCTAGGTAGAGGGAGAGGTCAGCTCCCTGCAGGAAGCCCAATGCTGGACCCGATCCTGGGACTTGGGAATTGGACCTTGGGCCAAAGGCAGATGCTCAACCCTTGAGCCACCCAGGCATCCCCTAACATAGCTTTTTAAAAAACAAATCATGACCATCAGTGAAGGATGCTGGCGAGACAGTTTCAATGTCTTTCATAATGTCCATTTAAGATAATGCCTATTACAAGGCATCTTTTATTAATAGAGTCAGATATTTTTGCCATGACACTGCCTAGAGAATCCTCTGGTTTCTTACTGGGGTTGAGTCATTATAGATTTTTATCTTGTGACTATGAAGTATTTAAGAAAAAGACCTTGAGGTCTTTAATGAATGATATTAAATTCTTTTGATCTGTTCTTTACTATTTCCAGATCATTTGGAAAGCATTTAGAAATTTAATATTCATTGCATGGTGTAATTTCAGCAGGTTTCCCTCTGTTTAGGTAAAGACAAAAGATGTACCCACAAAAACTAACTCTCTAATCTGTTTTTTAGAAAACATGCGGGGCGGGGGGGGATCCCTGGGTAGCTGAGTGGTTTAGTGCCTGCCTTCAGCCCAGGGTGTGATCCTGGAGTCCCAGGATCAAGTCCCACATCAGGCTCCCTGTATGGAGCTTGCTTCTCCCTCTACCTATGTCTCTGCCTCTACCTATGTCTCTGCCTCTCTCTCTGTCTGTCTGTCTCTCTCTCTCTCTCTCTCTGTGTCTCTCATGAATAAATAAATAAAATCTTTAAAAAAAATAGAACACATGCAGGGTAATGAAGTGGAATAAAAGCTACTCCCACACAAAGGGATCCAGAGCAAAGGAAAACACAGATTTCATAATAGGACAGATTCCCATAATAAGCATCACTCACTGTTCCCTAAGACTCTAAGTAAACATTGCATGGGAACAGGTAGCAGCAGGAGAGCCTAGCTAGTTTGGAATCCAATATCTTGATCCTAATATTTTAGAAACATGCTTTTTTCTCAGTGTCAAATTGTCAGCAACAATCTCATTTCAGTTCTTTTTACTGACATGTGGATCTGTGCTTTGGGGCAGCAAAGCTAATTTCTCTTTGAATTGAATACAAGTCCACCCACGCTAGAAAAATAATGAAGAGTCTTCCATTTCTCCTACTATGGTTGCTAAGAGGCTGGAAGACTTGTCCACTGAAAACAAGTAATATTGGAGTAGATATTACACACAGACACACATTGACACCTTTACACGAACAGGAACATAAGTAAGATAAATCTCAGAGGCCCCAAACTAAGTTAGAGGAGAAACCTAAAGCAGAAATAGATTTTCTGTGGAGGGCATTTTGGCCTTCGCCAAAGCAGAGAAACTTGAGCTTGGGTTTTTCATTTCCTTTTAGGGCTACCCAAAGTGGGTTCGTTGGTAGAAATGACCTAGAGGGATGAACCACAGAGAAACCCACACTTGCCTCCAAATGAGGAAATCCCTGTGTTGGTGCTCAGTGAATGGAATAAAGGGCATTTCCCTTGAAAAATTATAACTATAATCTGATATTCAAAGATACTGCAGCGTTTTGTTTTGTTGTTTTTTTTTTCACCTTACCTGAGTGGCCTAAGGGAGCTCACGTAGAGAATTTGGCTTGAGATGGCCTCTGACTGCTGGTCTCCATGGCAGAAGCTGACATGCTCACCTTCAAATCAGACCTCAAGTAATCCCCATAAAGTTTCAAAAACCATGATACTACAATAAAAATCACAAAACACAAAGAAACAAGGCACCATGAGTGAAAGCCACAAATAGCAGTATCAAACCCATGGACACTCTGCACCTTGGAATAATTAGACAAAGATTATAAAATTGATATGTTTAATAGATTTAACAAAATATTAGAGGTGAATGAAAATAGAAGTAAATTGTACAAAACATTTTTTTAAAGATTTTATTTATTTATTCATGAGAGACACACAGAGAGAGGCAGAGAGACAGGCAGAGGGAGAAGCAGGCTCCATGCACAAACCCGACTTAGGACTCGATCCCAGGTCTCCAGGACCACGCCCTGAGCAGAAGGCAGATGCCCAACCACTGAGCCACCCAGAGATCCCCTAGTAACTGACCTTCAGCCCAGGGTGTGATCCTGGAGACCCGGGATCGAGTTCCACATCCGGCTCCCTGCTTGGAGCCTGCTTCTCCCTCTGCCTATGTCTCTGCCTCTCTCTCTCTCTCTCTCTCTCTCTCTCATTCTCTCTTTGTGTGTCTCTCATGAATAAATAAATAAAATCTTTTTTAAAAAGCAGCTGAATACGTAATTGATAAACTAAAATATAAATTTGAGTTAATTATTTAGAATGCAACCCAACCCAGCAATTGCACTGTTGGGGATTTACCCCAAAGATACAAATGCAATGAAACGCTGGGACACCTGCACCCCGATGTTTATAGCAGCAATGGCCACGATAGCCAAACTGTGGAAGGAGCCTCGGTGTCCAACGAAAGATGAATGGATAAAGAAGATGTGGTTTATGTATACAATGGAATATTCCTCAGCTATTAGAAATGACAAATACCCACCATTTGCTTCAACGTGGATGGAACTGGAGGGTATTATGCTGAGTGAAGTAAGTCAGTCGGAGAAGGACAAACATTATATGTTCTCATTCATTTGGGGAATATAAATAATAGTGAAAGGGAAAATAAGGGAAGGGAGAAGAAATGTGTGGGAAATATCAGAAAGGGAGACAGAACGTAAAGACTGCTAACTCTGGGAAACGAACTAGGGGTGGTAGAAGGGGAGGAGGGCGGGGGGTGGGAGTGAATGGGTGACGGGCACTGGGTGTTATTCTGTATGTTAGTAAATTGAACACCAATTAAAAAAAAAAAATAGAATGCAACCCAGAAAGATAAACTCTCAATATGAATGCTGAATTGATTTATTATTTAAATGCATTTCTAATGAAATTCCTACACTGATAAAAACTTTGAATCATCCATAGAAAAGTAAATCTGATTGACCAATAAACATACTTTCTTTACATCATTATTAGTTAAGCATAAATTTAAAATAACATAAAATATAATTTCACACTTCACATATTGACAAAAATGAGATGCTAATGACAAGAATGGGGAATAACAGAAATAATTATTTTTTACTTTTGGTATTGCAGATTGGCATGCCAAAACGAATTTGGCATTATATGGTAAAGTCAAAGATGTGGATAACTTAATTTTGTGCTACTTCTACACACTCACACTAAAACTCTTAACCTGTGAGTACTAAAATCACGTGAAGTAAGGCAATAAGCAGATAAGCCAAAACTAAAACAAGACAAAAAAACTCTGAAAAACAGAGTCTCTATCTTTTAGTAGATTGGAACAATAAACTGTGGTATATTCATACATTAGATTTCTTATACTGCAGGAAAATGAATAAAATATAGCAGCACACAACAAAATGGATAAATTTTGACATTATTTTTTTTAGTAAATGTGCAAGTTATAGTACAGTGTTTTCATTTATACAAGATCAAAGAAGATGCAGAACTTGACAAACTCAGGCACACAGATTTAATTTGTAAAACTATGAGGAAAAGCAACCAAAGAATAGACACAACTCAGAAATAATAGAGAAGAGAAGCAATGTAATGCTTGATGATCATATGAATGACTTTACCAAAGTAATTATAATTTATTATTTACCTAACTGAGGCGGTTGGTAGGCATTTTTCATCCTTTATGTATCCTTGATAAATACTTTTAAACATTTTTATTTGTATCTTTTAATATTAAATAGTAATTGAAAATTATTTAAACTTGAATACCATTGAGTGCATCTGTGAAAACATGGGTTGTACAAAAGGATCCAAACTCTTATGGAGAGAGGAGGCTGAAAGGATGAAGGCATTTGCAGTTTATTTGCTGAACCTAACAGCACTGACTTCTCACTAATTAGATGGAGCTCAGGGGTGGCAATCAACTTAAATTCATTTGAAAATTCATTTCTTCAAATGCTTTTACAGCAAGAAAAGTTACATTTGTGTGAGGATGCTGAACAGAGACAGAAGAATGGTCAGTCAAGAAGAGTGACATTAGCATGTGGTCCACAATTTAAACTTCAGTTATCCAAATATGACTATATTACTCTCCTCTTCAGTGCTACTATTGCATCGTAAATACTCAATGCTCTTTATCACATACAATATTAATATTATTCATAAACTCATGTTAAAAATTAATAGCATCAAGCATTTACTATGTTCCAAGTCCTGTCTAAATGTTACATGTAGGAGCTCATTTCTTCTACATCACAACCCTATGAAATATGGCCAACTTTTCAGCAATGAGGAAAGTAGAGTGGTTCTTGGAATCTAGGAGACTTGTATTCTGTTTACTAAATGCATTTGATGTTGACAATGATATTAAGTATCTTATATCTATAATCTAAAACCCTAGACAGAGCTGTGAAGATAAAT
This sequence comes from Canis aureus, assembly GCF_053574225.1. Lineage (NCBI taxonomy): Eukaryota > Metazoa > Chordata > Mammalia > Carnivora > Canidae > Canis > Canis aureus. The sequence goes on from NC_135621.1 coordinate 56,713,919, forward strand.
GAAATGAGGCTAAAGACCTTTCACTCAAGCGAATTAAACCTCAATGATGATAGAATAGCATAAACCCACATAAGCTAACTAAAAATATTGCAAACTGAAAATATTACACATTTTCTCAGAGATGTATTACTGTACATAGGCATTTTTCAGAATTTAAAATGTAAAACAAATCCAAAAACAAAACAATATGATGTGGACTTGAGAGGTCATGGAGGATTGGTCCCTTTGAATTGAAAATTTCTTAGAATTAAGGAAGATGACTTAGTTATCTTGTTGCTATCTTGTATTTGCATTGCAGATGGTAGATGTTCAATAACTTTTTAAGGAATAAGACTCATAAAGAAAAAAATTCTTGAAGGAATTCGATTTTACATGGTGTTTAAAAATAGTGGGATTTCTTTTATAGGAGAAGAGATCTAATAAAAGTAATTGAAGGAGAAATATGATGTTGAAACATTGGAATACAATGTAGCATATGACCTATGTGATCCCATGGTACACTAGCACTTGTTCATTTGTTAAATGTTTATCCTCCTCTCACTAGGAGAGCACAACTTCTTAAGGGCAGCGGCCACATCTTTTCCTTATTGCAGCACTTCCCACAGTATTCTTTATAAGTTAGAATTCAATAAATATTGACTGCTTTTCTAGAAACTGGTAATTTCTTTTCTTTTTCTATTGCTTTTTTTTTTCTTGAGGAGTACATTGCCTCACAGAAGACCACACATGAAATCAGTTACATCTTCATGTATATTAGGCTATTTACATTTTTTCTAATGGAAATATACAAAAGCGTTCAGTATGATCATATCCCATTATGAAATACTAGGGAATTCTGGCCTAAAACCTTGTAGACAATCATTTATCAAATTTTTTAGTTTAAGAAATGGTAGCTGTTACGCTCTAATAAAAGGACCAGGGCTCTTTGGAGAGGTGATTGATTTCAGGCTGAGGCAGAGGAAATATGAAATGATCCTGGAGCATATTGTGCTAGGAAAAAAAAATGAGAATAAGTTGAAAAGTGTAGGCACCAACTCGATAGAGCTCCAAATGGCCAAAACTGGTGCCATTTGAGCAACAAAATTAATTTTGATGGTTTTGGATTCTAACTCAAAGTATAAAATATCTATATAAGTAAATAAATGGGTGACAAGGACCAACTCTTAGAAAGATTCCAATTAATATATGTAGAAGGAATGAGGAAAATAGAAAATCACCCCAGCAATGTTGGCTGTAGGCAAGATATATCAGTAGATGCTAAAATTAGTGAGTCAAAATTTTATGAGGAAGCAAGATATTTGTATGTCTTAAATGAACTCTCTTCCACTATTTATCTCCCCAATTACAAGGAGAGGAATACTAACTACACAGTGAAGGAATCTGGGAGACACCACCATAGACAAGTAATTAAGATTAAAAATACCAGTAAGAAAGCATATCATCATGATGAACTACCTGATGTGATGAACCTAAGTCAAGTCTCCTCGGTGGTATTCTTCCCAATAAGGCATTACTGTGTGCAGGTGTAGTCTAATCACGAGAAAACATCACACAATCCCAAACTGAGGGATATTCTCCAAATTCTAGACTAGGGCTCTTCAGATACCTCAAAATCATGAAAGACTGAGTAATGGTCAGAGTTCAGAGGATGCTGTGGGAACAAAATATCAAAATGCAATCAGATCCTCAATTGGATTCTGAAATAAAGGACATTAGTGAAGAAAAAACAGATGAAATCTGAATAAAGTCCTAGTTTCTTTTTTAAAGGTGGTTTTGTTGCTTGTTTCTATTGTTTTGCAATATAAGAGTTTTTCTGTATATATGAATTTCTATTTTTGTGGATTGATTTCTTGTACATAGAAGGGTAAATCTGAATAGGTGATAGCAAGTAAGGACCTTTTCACTTTAATTTCATGTTCTGAATAAAAGCTATCCTGTTTTCTATTTAAGGGAACTTGATTTAAAGAAGTTCATAATTTCCTAGAGGTAAGTTCACTTTTGGCAAGATGTTCAGTGAACAGTGTGAATCTTCTTAGCGGCTGTACCTTCTGGGTTCTTGGTCATGGCATGGCAATGGGTATGACTTGTTCTACCAAGGTATTTCCCATGCTGGCTATATTTAGATTCCCTTTATAAAATATAATAATAAAAGTTCACTTATTTATTTTACAAACCTAAAATCTGTTATTTTTAAATAACTTATAAAGCAAAGGATTGGTCAGGTTTGGAGATTCCTTTGTCTACCTTACCACTATATTTTTTCAGGCACCTTTTAAATATTTCAAAATCTGTGGTCCATACTAAAAACACAAAGTAGTTTAGGTTTTGCGATGACTATGGATATTCCATGATTTGGAAAATGCCAAAAAATAGGAAAGATAGTCTAAAAGTCTAAAACAGCAAAATGGAATAGCTTTTCCACACACACCCATACACACACACACACAAGCATGCACACACACATTGGAAATTCTTGCACAATACTTCATGATGTTTCAGGATATCTCACTGGTATTAAAGTATAATGTTTTTAAAATCATAACTTTAATATAACTATAAACACAAGCATCCAGGATTTTTCTAACACATTAATGATGAAGCCAATCAAATGTTAAAACCAATTCAGAAAAAAAAAAAAATAAAAAAAAAAAAAAATAAATAAATAAATAAATAAATAAAAAAATAAAACCAATTCAGAGGAAAATCCAAACAAGTATATGTATATATGTAGGCAATACATACTGTAGGTAATTTAGGCAACCTACAATGCTGACATGAATTAACAAATGGATGTAAAACTGGTCAATACCCACAAGACAAATTTCATTTGCTTTTTTAAAGGGTGAAGAATCATTTGCATTTCTATCAATTTTCAGTTCAGATTAATAAAATAGCTCAAATATGATGAAATGTGCAGATATCCAGAAGAGTATATGCTAAATAGTACATCAGTGATCTTTATAGTCAATTGTAATGTCATTCATAATTTTTACTGATACTGAGTTTATCGATGAAAGCCTTCGTCTGACCTTCACTGACCAGCCCAATCACTCATTCAGTATATATTTATTAAGAATTTGCTACATGGCAGCCACTGTGCCATATCTCAACCTTATAAAGTTAGAAACTGTAAGACAATATGATTTTATACCTCATACAAACTAAAATGTTGGCCTCCCACAGTTTCATATATATATGGGGACGACCATGCACTGTGGACCACTGCACTGTGTCAAAAGCACAGATATTACTCACAATGAAGAACAATAACAAGAACAATACTTTAACTCTGGTACCAAAGCCACTATCCCTGTAGGTCAATGTGTTGAAGGCCAGTGTTTATCTGTGCATGCATTGGATTTTCATTACAGGAGGAGGATCTCCAAATTAGGAGGCTGTTAGCTTTTATACGCTGCTGACACACATGCCCATCTTCTGCCCCAGAGAAAGAGATTATCTGTTAAACAAATCTCTGCAGGAGAGAGAAAAGACATCTCTAGAGAGGGAGATTTTATCTTTGGAAGGGCACAAACTAGCTTCTAAGGCTGTCTGTTATGCAAACATTCTTTCAGTGCCCTTTGCTCAGAAGATCTGACGAGGCAGGCGTATGGTAAAGCCATAGAGAATTTTCTCCCAACATAAACTACTAGAAAAAATGATCTCTATATTTCTATATATCGTATTAAAATAATCAAAATTTGAGATACTTATTTTGAATGTTTATTTGTACTAAAACCATAGAAACAAAGGAAAAAAGAAATTCTAGTCTGTTAGTGAAAATCAGAGTGTTCCACAGAAGGCAAAATATCTGAACCGAAATAGAAAGAATGGTTAAGAAATATCTAAGTTGGTTGATATGAAGAGCATTTCAAGTAGAAGTATTAATATGCCCATTGCAAAGGAATTTGGAAAGAGCAGGTTCCTTGGTGAATGGGAAGTAGTTGCAGATTCTTTTCTTATGAAGTGAAAGGGGACAGAATATGGTGAAAGAGGAGAATGAAGACAGAGACATAAGCTATATTGTGAAGAGCATTGAATAATGTGAAAATTATCTGGATGTTATTTTTCTGGCAATAAACACTGAAAAATGCTGGTCAAGAAAAAAAAATCACATTATCAAGCCAGAATGAATTCTCTGGCAAAAATTGCTGAGGTTTCATGCTAGAAGCAGGGAAACTAGGAAAAAATTCCTCTTTTGAACCATGACATTTAAAATCTACAATATATTGACTCTTAGATGAACTTGATATTGTTATTTACACAGATTATATTTAGGTTAATGCCAAACATTCTTAGTTCTAAACCTGCCTTCCATGGGAACTTAATCATTCTTAGGTCCATGTTATAGATCGTGCCAGGATCTGGAATTGGAGATCTTTATGTTAAAAATCAATTATATGTAATTACCTCATATTTTAGTAGAAATGGATTTGTAAAGCCAGATCCAAAGTTTTTGTCATCTAACATAAATTGGATTGCATTTTGCCCCATCATGAGAAAATATATTTAAATAATCGAATGAATTCTATACAACGTGAAGAAACATGTTTCCGTTTTAATTTAACTAGAGTATCAGATGAAAAGCCTTCCTTTTCAGCATATGTTTCATGCTAAAACTACTGCAACAGATATCTAAATCTTGGGGGTGAAGGAAGATTCTCTAGAGAATAACAAGTTAGGCTGCCAGGCTCATGTTTTTCATGGCAGATGACAAGACTAACCCAAGGTTCAAACCAAAGCCAAAGTGAAAATGCAGGAATGCTGGACAGAGAGGGCAAAATGCACCTTTCAATTTACTTTAATTCACAAACTTTTTAAAATTTAAATTCAATTTGGCAGCATATAGTATAACACCCAGTGTTCATCCTTCTTTAATGCCCATCATCCAGTTACCCTATCAAGACTTTTAAGATAATTTAAAACATTTGACCAAGCTAATTATCAGTTATGAAATACTGGGTTTTATGTTAGATACACAGGATATATATATATATACACATATATATATATAATATCTATATATATGAAAAAAATTAAGGCACGTTAACTGGCTCTCACATACATAAAAGATAGGAACCTAAAGTTGTAAATGTCTTTAATAATTCAGAGGAGAGGGCAGCTCGGGTGGCTCAGCGGTTTAGTGCCTGCCTTCCACCTGGAGTGTGATCCTGGAGACCCAGGATTGAGTCCCACGTCAGGCTCCCTGAATGGAGCTTGCTTCTCCCTCTGCCTGTGTCTCTGCCTCTCTCTTTCTTCTCTCTCTCTCTCTCTCTGTCTTTCAAGAATGTATGAATAAAATCTTTAAAAAATCATAATAATTCAGAGGAGAGATAGATATTTTCCTGTACCATTAAAGGAAGTGTAGATAGAAAATAAAAGGCCTGCTTTGCTAAGAGTAGAGAAGGCTGGTAGGGAACTGACATGGAGCTATTAAAATGGTGTTGACTCCATAGAGCACCCTGAAGAAGACAATGCCTCTTCTTCAGAGGTCACAGGCTGCACACTGTGTGGTTCATTACTTCTCATATTCAAGCATTTATTAACCCTTATGTACCATATGTTAAATGATCTTTGAAACCAGTAGAGGTAGACAGAAGGCAACTCCTATAAGAAATCCAACAGTTATACCCCAGTTCCTCACATCACTCTCCACTTTCCAATAGGAATTCATCTGAGAAGTTGTTCCAATTCCTTATTTCTAAATTCTGGTACTTATATTGTTTATGAATTCATTCTCTAGGTAAAATGTGGCATGTGTATGCCCCCTTTGAACCAATCTCTACATCTGGACACTGGCTCTGAAGCATGGCTTCCAGTTCTGTTACTTTTGCTCTTTGCTGAAATGCTACCAGTGTGTTGTTTTTTTCTTCCTTTGAGACTCTAAATATTGCTGTTCAGTCATAGGAGATCATATTAAAAAACAACCACAAAAACTCCTCTCTACTCCAAACCCAATCTCTATTTCTATGGAGTAACCCTCATGTAACTTTCTGCTATAACAATAAAAATAATTATATTGCAGCTAATAATTAATAAATGATAAAATAGTATCATTTTCTGACATATATTCTATCTGCTTATAACCATTTCTAATTACTTTTATGTTTTACTGTGGTCTACCCCTCTAGATTGAGTTGGAATATAAGGCATTGTCTCCATCAGAAACGATAGCTTAAATTTCCCTTTCCAATTGGATGATGCAGTTTATACAAAGAGTCAGTCTGATAAGTAAGTGCTTCTTTCTGTTGGGTGAGAATAGCATCTGTAAGCAATGAGCAAGGCTCACAAGTTACAGTACCACAGAAAGTTTACAGCTAAAGAGGAACAAAGAACCATCTAGTCCAACCTATTCATTTCACAGATAAGAACAAAAACAAAAACAAAAAACAAAAAACCTGTGATTAAATTAAAAATGGGCAAATTATACCCAGGACTAAATCTAGACACTCATTTTTTAAAATAAATAATTGTCTGTGGCTCTTTTGTGCTATAGGAATGGAGTTGAGTATTTTAACAGAGACCATGTAACTTTCAAAGTGTAAAATATTTCATTTACTATCTTGCCTTTTCAGAAAAATTTGCCAACTAGTTTAGATAGTTTTCCCATGATCACATGAAAAATTAGTGGCAAAATTAGTCCAGAATCTGTATTTCCTGACTTTTAGCTTCATGTGTTTTCATTCTACCATCCTGTCTCACTAAGTCCAATAATCTAATGTTGAAATTGAAGACTAAATCCAAAAGTGGTAAGAAGAAAGTAGTTACAAGAACACATGGAATTTATTCAGTTCCACTAAAGTTTCCAAGAGCTACTAGTTCAATTTAATTATGTGGTCTTCAGTATTACTGGAAGAAAAAATGCCACAGATCATATAATTTTTATGAATATTTATCCAATGTCACAGTTACATTTATTAAGCTATAATACTATATTTTAATATAAAAAATCATAAAATAGTGATAATTAGGAGGCTGTTCTAGCATGGGCTACATCTACACTAGAAAGTAACAAAATATCTCTTTAGCTGTTAAAAGGGCCTTTGCTTTTTAATATGAACAGCCCAAACTCATTATTCAATGATACTCAAAGAGCTGAAAACCCTCAAAGGGACAAGATTCTGGGAAACAAATTATTAAAACCCAAAAGTTCAAACAAACAAACAAAAAAACCTTCAAAGACTCTGGATTTGTCATTCTATCTGACAAGCCATATTAATGAAGAACTCATATTTAAGAAAAAGTAACAGTCTTTTTTATTAAGATTTTAGTTATTTTTTCATGAGAGACACAAAGAGATAAGCAGAGACATAGGCAGAGGGAGAAGCAGGCTCCCTGCAGGGAACCCGATGAGAGACAATACCTGGACCCCCAGGATCACTCCCTGAGCTGAAGACAGAGGCTCAACCACTGAGCCACCCAGGCGTCCCAAAAATGTATCAGTCTTAATCAACAACCAATGAAGTGTAGGAACCTTGAGAATTATGATCAGTAAGTTGATAACAAATATTCATTAGGAAGGGAATGTTATATGAAATTACAAGAAATAGTTTGATTTCATTTTGATGTTTGGCTGCTGGACGCCTTTAAGCTATACCCCTCTTTCTTCCCCTTCTGCCCCACATCTGCATAAGTGGATAAGAAAGCACAGTGCTTCCTCTGACAAGAAATTCAAACCACAAAAACTCTGCTGGCACACACCCATCCCCTCACCCCATCCACCATCCTGAACCCCCATGAAAACCCAAGCCAGTCTCCTTCAACCTATTTTTGGACCTCCTTAGGAACCAGCCTGTTCTCCCTAGAAAGCTCATTATGTAAGCATTAAACCTTTTCATACCTATTTTGAATGTATACTGTCATCAGTATTGCCATCTGAACCAAACTGAATGTAAGGATTCTATCTCATTTTTACAAAGTGACTAAAATATAAATTCAAACCCTTTTATATCCTCCACCGAAAATATATTCAGAGACATAACTTGAAACTCTTGTCAGAAATTGCACGCCTCCTCTGTTGTAGCTTTCAAGCAAGATATTATATACATAAAATTAATGCCTTTATTTTAGTAGCCTGATTAGATGCTGTGTTTTCCCAGCAATGAAATTCTAACACACCAAGACCATTTTATTAAATATTTGTGCCACAGGGACTGAGATATGGCTACAGCTTACAATAGAAAAGAGGAAGTAATTGCTCTGATAATCATGACAGTAAGAAACAACTCTGAGAAAGGTAGCTTCAGGGACAGTATTTAGTAGCTAATTGTTCAACTCTCCAGTTCAAATTGCTTGCAGACATGGAATCTAGTTATGGGGTAAATCAAAGTGAATAAAGCTCAGCCGGAATTTTGATAGCAGCAATGTTTTTCTTTAGTGCTGCTTCCTGAAAAATAATAAAATAAAATAAAATAAATAAAATAAAATAAACCCCACAAGATGTCAGGGCAAATCTGAGATATCAAAATGGAAACTGCACACAAGAAAAATCCTCTCAGAACACCTCTTGTTTTGTATGTTTTGGGTGCACTTTTCAACTGTTAATTAAAATTGACCTTAAACTCCAAAACTTTAGTTGGCTAAAGAAATAGTGTTGAAGCTAATCTGCTGATGAGAATCAGACAATAACTTCGGGCATTAAATATAATAAAAATACATTTTTTACATCCTCCATTTTTTTGTTTTGTTTTTGCTTTTAGATATTTTATTTGCAAGTATTGACATTTTTTAAAATTCAAGGTAAAGCCTTTTCATTCATTCTTCTAATGAGCTAGCTGCTCAGGTTTTGACCATAAACACCAAATTCTGATTACTAAACCCCAGGATTTTAAGTGCTATTAAATTTGTATCAGAAAACAAAGCTCAGACTCTCCAGTTAGTAAATGTATAATTCCATGAAAGCCTTCATGCCATGGCAGCTGCTCACCTAAGCCCACTCATACTTGAAGAAGATAGACATTTTTCATAGAAGAAATCTAAACATTAAACTGTTCTTTCCTTTACAATTTGATTAACCAAATCACAAAAACATAATGTGGTTTGATTTGAATTCAACCAGTGTCTATTAAAAAGTTCATTGACAATGAACTGAAAATGTCCAAATTTTATGTGATCAAGCCTTATATATAATTGTGATGAGCAAAAATTTGGGGCTCATTAATTCAGGCTGATTTCTAAATTATCCAGATTCCTGAAGAAAAACCAGAGTTAGATTATGTATGTCATCTGTAAAGTTACTGGTGGGACAGCTGGGTGTCAGTGTAAAGAAATGTATAGTTTAACTGTATTTAACTTGTGATATTTGTTCTGAAATATTCCATCAAAAAACAGTTTACAAGAAATGATTGAACAGAGGGTTGCAAAAGTGTTGTTAGAGTGATCTCAGGTAATAATAGCACTGTCTAAAACAGGTCTTCTAGGAAGTAAAGCTGGTTAGCAAGAAAAAGAAAACAGATATGAAGCTGCTTCAGAGACCTCAGAGCATTGCTTAGAAAAATGCAGGAGTTTTGCTTTACAAGGAAGCTCGTAGTAGTATTAAATAAGACCCTTAACAATTCCTTGAAATCTAGATATGCAAGAGATTATATAGCAGACTTAATTCAATAAAAATAAAAGAGAAATAATTTACCTTTCATTTACTTGATAAACAAAGTAAGATACTATTTGTTTAAGATAATTATAATTAGAAGAGACCAAAGAATTATCCTATTTCTTAATTTTTATTGTAATATTCTGTATAAAAATTAGTACATGAATTATAATTTTACTTTGATGTTTAATTCTGCTTTCTTCTTGTTTCTGCTGTAATCATTCTTTTGTTTTCCCATTTATTTATTGGTCTCTATCTTTTATGCGGAAGGCTTTCTTCAAAATTTCAAATTCTCCTTGGCTTTTGATTAATTTTTAAGAAATTTTTAAGATACTGAGAAAATTAGTTTCACTGCTGTATCTCTGAATGTCATTGTATTTGGGGGAGGCATTATAAATTAAAGAGAAATAGTAAGTATATACTTTCAGGTACTGAAAAGGAGGATATAAAAAAATTTGGATTCTAACCTGTGGAAGGTGATGAAGAAGGTCATGATTCATTTCAGTTTTTGTTATAATTCCTTTATTAACTGAGTGTTTGTTTCCATCATTTACTGTCTGGCAATCGTAAGCATGGAGTATCTCTGGTTCAGTTGTTGCCGTGAGCAAAACTCCAGGCTCCTTCCATTTGGGATGGGGAAGGGGAGTTGCCTGGTGATGTGGGCCTTAGAGGATGTCTGATGTATCTTACTACTCCTTATCCAGAATGTAATCCATTATGCTCCTGTTAAGTTCCTTCTCTCAAGGTACCTGGTGCCTCCAATTCTTTCTATACCATGTGTCAGTTCCTTTCTTAACTTTTTCTGGTGCAAGCACTCAGATTTTGGTTTTACCCATTCTGGCAATTCAAAATTTTATGTATCCATCTTTCAAAGTTCTTGATTGCCCCCCTCTTCTCCCATCTTTATCCTTATGAGTGTGTATCTCTTTAATTTGTCTAATTTCAATTTAATGGGCTTCAAGAAAATAGAGATAAAGACATGTGTTCAGTTTCCCAAGATAACTTGTCCAATGTGCTTTATTCAACTTTCAGTGTAGTTCAAGAAAGAAGACCCCAAAATGTGAAACAAGTCAAGGCAATATAGAAAAACCGGCTAGACTATGGGTTTTGCCAGGGCCCAGATAAATGTAGAAAATTGTATGGGTATAATCCTTTCTGAAGAGTGCATAAGAATTTAAAAGAAAGGGAAGAAAAAGAATTTAAGTGAAAGAAAAGAATTTTTGGGATCCCAGAAAACTCTCAGATTTCATTAAGACATTGTTCTTCCTGGAGTTGCAGTGGGTCTGTTGTGGAAGAAGTACAGGGACCTGTGGAGAAGCATGAATTGACTAGGGAAATTTGCATTATCAACAGCTTGAAAATATATGGGAACAGAGGACCACCTAATCCAGGGAAGATGATGATGAACATGATACTTCAGAAAATTTATGTCAAGCCTCCTGAAGAATGGCTGTGTTGGGAGATAGTAACGGAAACCAGAATCAGCCCAGGAATTCCAGATCTTGATCTTGAGCTCTTCATCCCCAATGGCACAATCAAAAGCAGGAATGAGAGATGAACATTCCAGTTTAATACACCTCTACCTGTTTTCAATTTCTCTTTCCACCTAAGTTTTTTGTTGTTCTGTTATTTGTTTTTATTTTTGTTCTATTAAAGAGCCATACTCTGGAATTGCTTGCTGAAGTTCAGGGAATGGGCTCAAGGAGTCCAGTGTAAGGACAGGTATAGAATCTAACTCTCAAGCGATGAAGAAAAGCCTAGACTAGGTAATAATTCTAAATAAAAAGAGAAGATGCCTTATCAGGTATGAAGACACTCCCAGTGTTAGATAAGGACGTAGTAGTTAAGAGACAAGATAGGATAATCTTTGTGCTTAGATTTTTGTTTTTAAGTTTAGCTTCTTGCTTTCATGTCCTATAATTAATACATTTGTTTCCCAAATTTAATGGTATGCCTTTTCATCACATTTAGGCCATTAGGAATCTGGAGATACTGGTCTTCATTTTCATATGTCCAATTAACAAGAGTAATTCTTTTTTTTTCCTAAACAGACCATGTCTTCTGAGTCAGTGGGTGGTCATCCATCCTGTGGGAAGCAGCTTTGTAGGCTCTACCTGAGTAACACATATCTCTCATACGCATGTTGCTCCTTAGAATTCTAGCAGTGCAGATATTTTTGTCTTCTTAAGGCTTTGCCTTTTGTTTCTGCGAAAATGGTCTGAGAGATGTGATACATTTCAATCTGATTGTTACTCTAAATGTCTAAGTGTAGATCTTTCTGGAGTATAGCTTTTAATAGGAGAATGGTAGTGGGAGAAAGGAAACAAATGGCTGGAGGCCTGGGGAATTGGCAAAGGCACCCTGAGAAGAGAGGAAATGAATACCAAGTGGAGTGACAGCAGCATCGCTGCCAAAGACCAACTTTTTTTCAATTTAAAATTCCATATAGTTCTAAAAAAATTTTTTGAGTATACTTGACATACAATGTTACATCAATTTCAGTTGTACAACATATTGATTCAACTTCTTTATACATTATGCTATGCTCCCCATAAGTATAGCTGCCATCTGTCACCATACAACACTATTACAGTACCATTGACTACATCCCCTATGCTGGTGCCCTTTATTCCCATGATTTATTCATTCCATATAGTTTTAGTCAGAAGTGAATTATGATCTCAGATATTAATCCAGAAAAATGGCAGCATTTTTCTAAGTATGTCTTCTTGAAACAGAAGATCCATGGCTGATGTTTTCACGATTTGTTTCCTTTCCTGTCACCCTTGACTTCAATTTGATAATTGTCATGTAAGCCTTCCAGGGGCTACAAGACTAAAGTACCTCATGACATCTCTCCCTGTTTCAGGGATCCGTGGTCTAGGATGACTTGTTATATTAAGAATGAGAGATTGTGCCAATTCCAAAGTTCAAGCAAAGAGTTTCACCCCTGAATCTATTTTAAAGGATGCTTTTGATATTTGAAATATAATGTATCCTGAGACCACTGCTTTTAATGATTACCCCTCTGCCTCTGTATCTATTCCCTTTATCTATATCAGTGAAGGAGTCACAAGTGAGGAAAAGAGGATTGTCAGGATGGAGGTCATAATCAAGTGAACTCTTATTGCACCTTTAGTTTGGAATTATGTTTCTCTAAATATTGCTTTAGGGGGAAATCAATGAATATAAATAAAAAATGTTCAAGTATGAGAAAAATAGACTTAAGGTGAAGTGTTAGAAATACACGGTTCATAAAGGACAGCATCCAAAAGGCATATATTTCTGCTTCTGTGGACTGCAAAAGATGAGCCATAAAGTGTAATTGTTTTATATTAACAATTTCCATCTTCTCACTTTCATAATTGCTTTAGCTAATGCAAAAGTGAAGATCTTAATATGATTAGACATTTGTTTGGGTGAATTGGAAAATGTTATATAAAGAAATGATAACACAAGGGTACAAGAAATGTACTACTTTAGAAAAAGCAGCAAGAGTTATATATTCCAGCTGTGCTGGGTCCCATGGTTCTTAATTTACATATGAATAATTAATATGCATACCCCAATAATGCCAGCTTCTGAGCACTACATTCAGTATGAATTATGCAGAAACACTTCAAAAATGCCTTTAATAGGCAAGAGAATTAACACTCTCTAAGGTATGTAGAAAATAAAAATCATTTGTTTGAAAACTGAAATAAAAACAGGATATCTGATTAAAAACATTCAGGAAAGGATAGTTTCTCGATCGACTATCTTTTTTCTTTACTGTGTGCTTTATCTTATAGGAATTGTATTAGCCTTCAGGAATATGAAAGTACATATGAATCCCTGGAAAACAACATTGTGAAATTATACAAGTACCAAAACCACAAAACAAATTGTAAGTAGGATGTAACTGTGAGTTAGCATCATAGAAGAGACACTGGAATTGAAAGAGGGAAAAGTTAAATAAGTAATCAAAAGGGAGAGAGAATTTGTGTGTGCACATGTGTGTGTGTGTATGTGTGTTTAAGTTGCACATCAAAGAATAGGGACATTAATTCAATATATACTTGGAAGATTTGTTGGATAAGAGGGTTTACAGATATATGATTATAAGCTATTGTATGATTATACATGTATGATTTTAAAAATGTCAGCATACACCAAGCCTAAGGCTACTTCATAGCTAGGTAGACATTTGATGAGGGTTTCACCTTTCTGGTAGGCAGAATGATTGGCCCTGATCATTAAGCTGGCCTAGAACTGGGGAAGAGACATCAGAGTGCTAATCAAAATTCAAAGTCATTTAATTTGAAGAACTTTTGGGGACCAATGGCAATGGCACCCATAAACTGCTCATTGCTCTGAAGTTTTGAAGAGATGAGACTCCTTGAATTACCTTAGTTTTGTTCCTTTATATTTTTGCACTTTATTGGGTGGGGTTTGATGAAACATATCCCCCTTCATCTTTAAGAAAAAACAAGGACATCGTCAATTATACAACAATGTATATTCTTGTGGTGCCAAAATTGCTAGATGCCTTTGAGCTGCAGGGAATTTAGAAAAGTTCAGGCAGTAGAGCATAGTGGTTAAGCTTAGGGGCTCCAGAACTAGATCTAAGTTCTGAAACCACAACTTACTAAGTGTCTGACTTTGGGCAGGTTACTTAAATTCTCTTCACCATAGATTCCTCATCTGTAAAGTAGAAATAATAGCACTACCTATCTCTGTAAGGTTATTGTAAGGATTGAATGAGTGAATACATGTAAATCACTTAGAATAGAACCAGCACATAATAACCACTCTATAAATATTAGTTAATATTTTTGCATCATAAAAATTTAATTTAAATTCTGGAGTCAGACTGTTATCTTGATTTTACTTTATACTGCCCATGAGCCCTTTCTGACTCAGTTTCCTATTAGATAACAAACTCCAAAGGTTGTTATGTATGGTGCTTTCCAAAATGCCCGGTTCTAAATGTGTTAGCAGTTAAAACAGCATCACTATCATTCTTATATTTTAGAAGATTTTCAATAGCCATTTATAAAATCTTATGCTTTGATTCATGAACATAAGAGCTGCAAGATGCTATTTAAAATAATAAATATTATCTTAAACATGTTTATCTAAGGCTTGCATGTCTTCCAACCCATGTAGACTTCAAACTCTCCAGAACCCCCTAAAAATGACTATTTTAATATATTTGGCAGTGAATTGTATTTACTTTTAGCATGCAGAACTAAATTTTCATACCCTAAAAAAAAAGGTCCATCCTGAAGCTTTGTCTGGCATGACCATGAATTGGGAAAATATATTTTTGTATTAATAAAGCAAACTTGAATATGAAGTGATACTTTGGGAAAAACAGTTACTTTGCCTACAATAGCTCTGTGTTTGTGCTGGAGAGAGCAAATAGCAAAATATAGTACTTGACAGACATGCGGAATGATGAGGTATTATCTTTTTGCTATTGTATTAGAGATTGAGCTTAGTTGATCCATAACACTTATGCCTGGATATAACCTGCCAGAAATAGATCGATTTCAACATATGGAGATAAAAATCAAATCATGAATGTGTTCTTCTGAGTTTTATGTAGTAAATTAATGGTAATGGATGAGGTGCCAGTAAATGATTCATACAAACAAGATCAATCCCGCTATGTTCTCATCAAGCAAAAAGCTGCATTAACGTCAAGGAGAGTTTCAATACAAAAAGGATAGGTTAATGATAGGATATAAGATTCCTTGTTGCGATGTTACCTATACTTACCTTCTGGATATCTCCACTGTCTTCCTAGAGTAAATGATACAATTATCCCCAAATAATAATAACTGAAGAACTAATTGCCTAATTATCAATTAATTGATGGAAGTTGGTGACTGGTCATAGAATCACTTGATTGAACCTGAAATTGATCAATATTTATAGATATATTCATACTAAGCTCATCTTTGTACCCATCATTAATGTTGACTTTCCTGCATTGTCACAATCATAATGTCATTTTGGAAGCTTCCTTCTGATTGTTTATTGGAGGATCTTCTAAATTAAACCAGCTAAACATGCCTTCTTCAGTATCCTGTGTTTGTGAAAACAAATCCTCATTCCCTGTTAGAACATGATTTTGTTTCAAAGTGACTTTTTTTTTTTTTAATCAACCCCAAGGCCTCATTTATGTCTCAATTCTTTCTGTATGGCTCGTATCAATAATATCAGTTCATAATTCTTACTCTTAGTGGCAATCCAACCAGTACTACATAGCAGAGGAAGAAGGATATATTTACCAATCAATCCACATTCTTATTTCCTTTTCCTTCCTCATTTCTTCTTCCTTCTTTGCTACTGACAACCAAGGGGGAAAGAGGACAACTTCTTTTCTCCTTGCTTTTTCCTGATTAGACCTGAGAAGAAAAACCTTTAAAACAGATGACAAATATGAGTATTTTGAGGGATGTACCTTATTTACTAATTTTATTGAAGTAATTTAAGATATAAAGTCCTACAGAAATCACCTGATAAGACAGGCCAAGAATAGATTTTTCAGAACAAAGCCTCTTATAATCATCAGTATATTCAGTCGGTCAATTTTCTAGCTCTTCTGGCCTGTTCCTAACCCTACTCTGAAATAATAATATTCAAAGGCTTTCTCTTTGGTTTCTACCCCACCCCACCTTCTTTTTTTGATTTTAGTCTGAATTCAGAATGTACTGTAAAAATAAATTGTATTGTTTTTGTTAGCAGGAAATTTGTATATGACATTTAAAATTACAGAGATAATTCTTTTCTAGAGAGATAAGCCACTTTTTCAAGAACCTAGGTGCCTAAGGAGAATTGCAACTATGTACAGCCATTGTGAAATTGAACATTTAGATGGGCAACTAGAGGGGAAAAATGTTTCAGAGAACTATTTTATGTTTTAATTCCTTTCAAGTATAACAATGGATAACAATTTCAAGTATCTTCCATGTGGAAGGTAATCATAAGGGAAAAAAATCAATCCTAATCATTCCTTGACTCAGGCTGCAATTTTGGAGCTCAGCCAAGGGTCAAGAAGTTTGACCTCAATGAAAATGGGTAGGTGTGATATACAATATAAAAAGCCTTATGGAATAAAAAGATCAAAAGAGGCACCAGAGTTGGGCTATTCAGAACCTATAGACTGTTTTGCACTCTGACTATACAACTTGAATTTTAGGACCAATTTCAAGGAAAGAAACAACTTTATTTTATAGACTCTGATGTGTCATATATACTTACAGGGTATTCTCTCTTAACCTCACATATCAAAGTGAGAGCTCTATTATTTGTACCCAGAGAGCCTGCAAGGAGCACAAAGTCTGGCACCAACAAATACACAGCTTTTTGTAGCAGCTGAAACATTTTAGGATAGGCCTATTGATTTATCACTTAGGGTGAATGTGGAAGCTGGGAAAGACACAGGACTGATATACCAGGAGACTGGGGCTTGAGATTTATTGACAGAACTAGTGTAGGCCTCTGGCCACTCTCAAAATAGCCCTTTAGAAATTAGAGTGGTTTCTATTTTGAAGAACCTTGAAGACAAGTGAGGTTGTCCATTCCCAAAATCCTAGAGTCTAGTGAGGGCTGGAATCAGACATAGATCTGCCATTAATGAATGCTGAAGATCCCTATAGTACTTTTGTAGCAAGTAAGATACAACTTTTATAATAAGACTAGAAACTAATTTCTATCATAATTCTAGTACAATGAAGTGGTGTTTTTATGGATAAGTTTCTAATAAAAATTTCATGATATGTATGGATATGGTAAATGACTTCAAGAAAGATGTGCAATTTGTATCTTTTAAATATTTGAAAATTTGAACTTTACCTTTATGAATATATTTGTAATTATAAGGACTTAATTATTATGAGCATTATTTTTGTATCTTTGGTAATGAACATAAGCCTCCTAAATGAATTAAAAGTAACTATTGCTAATAGTCCCCCTGGAAATTTCCTGGAACCATGTGTGCTCTTTCCAATTTTGATGCCACAAAGGTAAGATAGCATAATAAAGATAACAGGCTCTGGTCTTAGGCTGTCTAGGTTTTAATCTTGATGTGAATATTACACTTACTAGCTGTGTATTCCTAAGCAAGTTATATGTTCTCTGTGCCTCCTTTTCCTCATTTGTAAAATATGGCTAATAATGTTGCTTCCTATTGGGGTTTTGAAAAAATTAAATGAATTAATATGTACAGAATGCTTTAGGACAGTATTTGGTACATAATACAATACTAAACACATATTCACTGCAATTATCCTTTCCTTAGATTTATTTTAGAAAATTCCCTAAGTAAAATCAGTTGGAATTGAGCTCCACAAGAGACCAATTCTATGGTAGGAAAGGTGAGGTGATAAGATGAAAACTTGAATTTGAATGATATCCTGAGGGCTAGAGGGGTTGATGGAGAATTCAATCTCCCCACAAACAATAGTCAGGATGAAATTTCCAAAAGAATGGATTCTGGATAGGTAAAAGGCTGATTTCTCCTACATTTGTAATATCAAAATTTGTGTCTAACTCACAGCTACTAGTATAAGCATTAGCTTATGTTTCATAATGTTTTAAAAATTGAATGGTAGTCTGGTCTATTCTTATATGTTTTGTTTTTGCATTAACTATTTTGTATGAAATTGTCTTGTTCTCCTTTGATTCAAATAGTTATTGTCTTATACATGTAAAATCAATCTTCCACAGACCAGGCAATCTACTCATTCTAGCCTTTCAAGCTAGCCCTGTGCTGCTATAATTGGTATTTTGAAATAGCCTTGAGTAAGTGGACTTCTAAGACTGCAGTCTAGTATATTAACCAGTGTAAAAATGGCCTCATATTTCTATGGAAGAAAGAGAAAAATATCCTGGCTAATCTTAACTACACTGAATTTGCACTTTGTCACCTACATCTGGTACTTCTATTATATAGAAAATGTTACTGAAACTCAAACTGGTGTAATAGATGTGCGTGTGTGTGTGTGTGTGTGTGTGTGTGAAATTTCTCAGAACGTGGCAGGAGTTGCCTTCTGCACCAAAGTATATCAATCTTTGAGGTAGAGAACAACTGGGTCCATTAAACCAACATGGATACTCGCTCATAACTCATTTATTCATTTGATGTCATGGTATGAATACATGTTTACTCCATTAGGTTCCACCTTGCATTGAAATTGAAACAATCTAGTGTAACATCAATTTCCTTAGTATTGTGTTTTTGATTTGCCCATAGAGGTGAATATTTCTTCATGAACCCATTTACATTTCTTGAAAATTTCTGTAAAGTTATCATTGCTTCAATAACAATTTCCTTACCCTACAATTCTTTATATTTGTACACCAGAATTTTGAAAATAGTGTGGCTGTTTTACATTTCTTAAAAACTCTGAATTATAACAAATATTACTTTAAGCCTTCCCAGTGACTGTTGAAGTAATAGAGCTTAATGTTTATTGCATGCACACTTTTCAAGAAAGAAAGCAAAAATGGCTTAGGTTTTTTAGAAGCTTGTTCATTTAGACAGATTTTATTTTCTGAAGATGGTTGTAATGTTATCTCTCACCTACATATTCTCCTGCAATGTAACCTAGTCCCCTCCCATTAAAAAGTGGAGTTAATCTCTCTACCCATTCAATCTGGTGAGCCTCGTGATTGCTTTGACCAATAGACAGACAATGGCAGAAGTCAACTTGTCCATCACATACAACTAGCACAACATCTGGGGCCATGATACTTTTAGGTGCCCATGAAAATGTTTTAATTTCTTTTAAAATCAGAATAAAAAATGAATATTTAGGTTTAAGAAAATATTTGAACATAGGTATATATATTCATCTTTCTACTAATGCCATCACATAAAATATATATATTTAATTTTGTTCATTTGTTGATTTATTTTATGGAAGAAGAGGCCCATGAAAGCAAAAGTGTCAAGGGCTCATTAAAATCATAATTCAGCCTTGGAATAAATAATATAATGCCACCTCATAATCGGCCAGGAAGCTTCTGCTTCTTGCTATTTGGAATATTTGCCCTTGGGATATTCTATCTCAAAATCCAGCCACCAGTCTATGATATACCCAAGCTAAACCAAAAGGTCATTCTAGTTAACAGCTGCAGATGAGCTCACACACATCAGCCAATATTAACTGTCAACCATGTGAGAAGCTGTTTTGGAAGTCCAGACTAGTGGAGTCTTCAGATGATGTCAGCTTAGTCATTATCAGATTGTACCTGCATGAGAGACATCAGGCAAGATCTATCCAGCTTAGCCCAGTCAATCCAGCATACTGCAAAAGGTAGTGATAATGTACAGTTTTAAGCCAATAAGTTTTATAGTTGTGTATTAGGTGGCAAAAAATAGCTGAAACATTCATTCACAATTTATTGATAATTTTGTAATGTATTATTTGGGTTACTATAATATATAATAGTAAAGTAGTGAGCATTCTATTGGTGAGCCTGCCTTGATCAACTGCTTCCTTAAAACCTTGGAGATTGGGGTGCCTGGGTGGCTCAGTAGGTTAAGCATCTGACTTTGGCTTGGGTCATGAACCCAGGGTCCTGGGATTGAGCCCCTTGTTGGGCTCCCCACTCAGCAAGGATTCTGTTTCTCCCTCTCCCTATGCCTTTCCACCCACTTGTGCTCTCTCTCTGTCTCTGTCTCTCAAATAAATAAATAAATAAATAAATAAATAAATAAATAAATAAAATTTTAAAAAAGTAAAATCTTGAAGGTTGGAGGGAACAAGAATAGGATCAAGGTTAACTAAACTCAAAAAAGAAGCTATAAGATTATTTTTAAGTTATAAAAAATGTTATTGATGACAAGTGTAATTCATTAAAGGGAAATATCTTTATTATAAAGCCACATTTGTAGAATACATTTTTTTAAAAATAAAATTGTTCAGACACCGGCTCCACTATCTTCTAACTACATGACTATGATTATGTATTTTAACTGTTCTATGCTTCACCCATACCTAGTTTATATAGTTGTTGGATAAATCAATGTGTGCAAAACTCTTGGAACAGTACCTTCTGTGTGTGAATGTGTGTGTATCCTCGATTAGTCATTTGATAAATATTAGCTATTTGTACATATATTTATAGTTATAAGCATGTTATCAGTGTTTAGAACAAACTGGATTAGATAGAAAGGTAGGCATGAACCTAAACCCTTGTATTCCTGCTAAATTTCAACCATGACCTGTAAAAGCCACCTTTCTTGCCCTTAGAATATCTTAGGTAGATCCCACAACTTCCCCAGGCAATTTCAGGCATAAAAAAAGTTTCTTTTTCAGAAACTAAGAAGTCAATTCCAATCTGATGTCAGGGCCTCAATCTGTCACCTAATTCAAAGCTTCTCCTTCCCTGACCCAGGTTCTAGAACTCAAAATGGACAGGGACTATGAGGTAGGTTTCTTCTGACTTCTTTGCCGAAAAAGGGCAAATTGTCATCAAGAGCTGCAAATTGTTGAGATTTTACCATAATTGAAATCTAATGAGCTAAATTTTCACAATTTTATGGATGCTGGAAAAAGACATGAGACTCATGGGCCAGAAAGAAAGGACTTTATTACTTATAGCACAGCAATTAGCTTCAAATTTGGGCTGGTGCCTTTCAATCCCTAATTCCTCAGGGAGTGAAGTAGAGCAGTCCAGGTATATGCTGCTCACAGAGGCAGCTTTGTATCACAGCTGAGGAATCCTGAGCTTAGGGAACTCCAGTCTTTTACTCTGAGTTACAAAAACCCTGCCTTACCTTTTTTTTCTGAAGGTAAAGATTTTCTAATATTTATTGAGTACCTCCTATGTGCCAGGCACTGTTCAAAAAGACTCTGTATTAGGTATTTTATGTAGAATAAATCATTCAATCCTCCCCACAAACTATGACATAGGTATTGGAAATATTCAGGCATGATAAGTACTTTTCCCAAAGGCACAGAGCTATTGAGTACAAATCTGGAACTATGGCCAATTTGGTCTGATTATTTTCACCTGGCATTGTTTAACTCTATTTTACTCTCTAGAGAAAATAAATAACCAAGAAACTTCCCCAAAGCCTGACACTTAAAAAAGGATAAATCAAATACTATGGCTTCCTATGTTTAAAGAAAATTAATAAGAGAGTTTGGATTTATATAGCTTTGAGGTAGAGAGAGAGGAAGTATTGTCTCATGGAAGGTGGTTATTGTCCTTGGGGCAAACAGCCTCAGTACTGGGATTCAACAAGTGTATTTTGCTCTATTGCTTCATTCCTGGTCTTATTCTTTCTTTCTTTCTTTCTTTCTTTCTTTCTTTCTTTCTTTCTTTCTTTCTTTCTTTCTTTCTTTCTTTCTTCTTCCTTCCTTCCTCCCTTCCTCCCTCCCTCCCTTTCTTCCTTTCTTTCTTTCTTTCTTTCTTTCTTTCTTTCTTTCTTTCTTTCTTTCTTTCTTCTTTCTTTTCTTTCTTTTCTTCTTTTTTTTTTCTTTTTCTTTTTCATTTTTCCCCCTTACCCATACTGTAAAAACCCTCAGGGAGTTGAAACATACAGGCTTAGCCAGTGCACATTGCATCAGCCAGACCCTTGGTCATTTTATCTTTTCACCTCAAGCTGATATAATAATAACAAACACTCACAGGACTTGTGCTCTGTGCCAGGCATTGTTCTACCACTGTTCTATCCACTTTACGTATATCACCATGTTTGATCCTCACAAGAACTTCCAAAGTAAGTATTCCTATTATCTTCTTCATGTTTTAAATGAAGAAACTGAGCCAAGAGAGGTTAAATTAACTCGCCTAAGGTCACATAATTAGTTGAGTAGTAGGAATGGAAATTTAACCCAGGCAGGTTGGTTCAGAATCTGTGCTCCTACGCATAAGATTATTGCTATCAAGGAAGCACATTCAGTGCTTCTTCCCTATTCCTTCTTATGAGGATCTGAGCAGGATCTCAGAGCTTTTATTGTCAATTTACCTTATTCCCCCTTGAACATCTTATGTTGTTGTTGCTATTTTTAATTTTGTATCCAATCAACCACTTTTCTCAGAAAAAGGTTTAATTCATCTCGAGATCTTATGTGTGTCTTTCAGAATTTTTACTCAGTGGTTGGGTTGCTTGTCTAAGGGTTGACAAAGTAATTATTCCAGACTCCCTCTTAAATGAAGCAATCACAAAGGCTGAGTTTAACATTATAAACCTTAGAGAAGAAATAGACATGAATTGTACAAAACTAATCAAGCCAAAAGCAGTGTCATTGGTTCTATTGTCAACTTGCAAAACCTTAAAACAAGTTTTAAGGTGATTGGCATGTCAGTCACCTCAGTGGGGATGAGAAAGAATAATGATTCTCAAGGTCATATAATACAAAAGTGGTAAAACAAGGTATCTTGCCATTCACGTATGATTATAAGCCATTCTAATTATATAAAAAGAACCCTTGGGATCACTTCTATTAATTTTATGGAAAGTTTTAACTGAGCCTTATTGAAGTTTATAAAATATTTGAGGAAAATGTTCATGTTCACTTAAGTACCAAAAGTCTTAAGAAAGGCTGTATTACTTCAGTTATAAAAGACCCCAGGAAATTCTTTTCCTTTTCAAAGAATTAGCTGAAATTTTGAAGTGATTAAGTATTTAAGTATATTTGAACTGAGGCATAAATGCTCACCAATCTGCTTTCTTGTTTCCTGCTGGGTCTGGCAACTCTCTAGTTCAACTTGGAGAACATAATGGGCTCAGCCTAAGTATCCATTGTGTTATTTTAAATATCTATTCTGTGGGGAGAAAATTGACTACTTCTTATCATATTTAAATGGGCAAAAGCACTCACAATATTAGTAGTATATTCAGTGAAAAATATAAAGATTTAGACAAGATAGTAGAAGGTAATTTCATGTTCATTTTTATAGTTCTGTTAGAAAATGGGCCAAAAGTGAATGACATAATTATAGAAGTATTTACTTTAATTGAGGTCTCATAAAAAAAAAAAAGTGACCACACTATTTTAAAAATTGCTGGTAGTATTGTGAAAATTGGTCAATCTAATGAGCCTCTATTTTAAAACCTAAGAGAAATAGGACAACATGGACAAAGCTGTAATTTTTCAACACTTAGTTCCTGGTCATTTTAAAATTCTTTTTTTTTATTATTCTTTATTTTTTATTTTTATTTATTTATGATAGTCACAGAGAGAGAGGGGGGGGGGGCAGAGACACAGGCAGAGGGAGAAGCAGGCTCCATGCACAGGGAGCCTGATGTGGGATTCGATCCTGGGTCTCCAGGATCGCTCCCTGGGCCAAAGGCAGGCGCCAAACCGCTGCACCACCCAGGGATCCCCATTTTAAAATTCTGAAAGAAACACTTTCCCCCTCCCAACACACACATGTGCACACACACACACAGACACACACACAAGCTTGTGATGAAGACACACAGCCCAAAAGTGATAATAGGAAAGGCTTAGAAGCCCTTAAGGGTGCAGGTGAAATAGAAGGGGAAGATTGGTCAGAACAAAGTGGTGCAGAGACACAAACTGTCATCTGATTTCACAGAAAACTAAAACCTTCTTTTCTGCCACATTAAAACTGAAGGTAATATAGAACATGACTTCTCACTCTTCTTGGAAATGATACCAACTCTGCTGAAAACAATTGAGCTATGAATTTTTTATTATTTTTGAGAGTAGTGGTACAATTTTATGGCAGATGAATTCTGTTACAGTATCTTCAGTCTCTGGTATAACAAATACCCTCATGCAATAAATCTTTTATGCCTCAAGAAAACTGTATTTTTTTTTCCTAAATAAAATTTTTCCTATGATATATTCTTCAAAAAGTGTAACAACCCTAGAAACCTTCAGTTATGGGATCAGTTTTACAGTTTTGGCACAATGAGACCAATTTTTTAATTCACAAAGGGAACATGGACATTCACATCCCTGTGGAGAGTCAACTTTCTTTTGTGAAAAAAGCTGCTTCCTCCGGTATCTGCGAACAGAAGTATGACTGTAGTCACTCCCTGCACCTTTTGCTGGTGTTCTCGAGGCTAGAGGTAGACTATCTTTGGTTGTTCTTCTGGATCTTTATTGCTACTGCTGTGGCCAATCTTTAACTATAGGAGAACAGTCTTCTACTCCATTCTGATAAAAGTTGATAATGAAAAATAAAGTAAACAAGAAAAATTTTCCTCCTTTCACCCAAAAGATCATGTAGAGAAATTAGCAAATTAACAGGAATGTAGTTGAGGCTCAAGAACCAAGGCACAAGAATCAAAAGTGCTGAATAGGCGCTGGTACAAGAAGATAGGTCTTTATAACTTCAATTGGTAAGAATTTTCATAAGACTTTATTTCAGAGTATCTCATCCTTGGTGCTACTGACATTTGGCACTAGATAATTTTTTGTTGTGGGGACTGTTTTGTGCATTGTGGAATATTTGGTAGTACCTCTAATCTATATCCACTAGATGGATACCTATAGAAACCCCTTACCTCCAAAGTTATGACAACCAAAATGTCTCCAGACATTGGCAAGTGCCTCCTGAGGTAATAACCCCCACAGTTAAAATTACTGTTTATTAGAATTCCATGCATAATGCCTGGCACATAAATATTTATTGGATGAATGAATGAATGAATGAAAGAAATCAGTGAGGATGATTAAATTGCTTATCCTGTTGCCTGGTATATAGGTGAATACTTAGTGAATAATAATTCTCCCTCCCAAATCCCAGGTGTGATGTGATATCTTGTAACTAAATTTCTCAAGGCAAGCATTGGTGAGTAGGTGAGTGAGTATAAGAGGAGACAGTGTTAAAGGCAGGGATACTTCATGGAAAACAGATTAAGTAACTGTGTACATGCGGAATATTGATATCACAGTTCTTTTCACCCATGAAACACACAGTGTTATCTTTCTAGTGGGAATTCAAGAGGCAATATGATGTAGTGAACATGAACTAGGCTGCCTGTTTCTGTACCACTAGTTGGCTGTGTAACCTTAAACAAGTTACTTAACTTCTTTTTGTCTCAATGCCTTCATCTGTAACACTAAAATAAAAATCGTATATTTCTTATAGAGTTTTGAGGATTAAATAAAATAATATGTTACAAGTACTTAGAACTGATACCCAATAAGCATATGATAAGTGTTTATTATTATTATACCTTGGGAAATTAAAAAAGCTCAAGGAAAAAAGACCTACAGCTATGTACAGTGGTACATACATCCTTTTACTCCAATCACCTCTCAAAAGACCCATGGTTGACAAAACTCATGGAGCACTCCAGTTTTCCAGTACAACTTTTCAATATCCCTTCTTCAGTATTAGTAGTCAACCAAGGACTAGAGATCCTGAGGAAGGTCTGTAATATTGAAGTCAGACACCAAAGCAAACAAGCGGAATAATACACCGTGAAAAAATGCAGGCAATGAATTTATAACAAACCTAAAAGAAATTATTAATATCCTCAGAGAGATAAGAAAATGTATCCATGAATCAAGAACAGTTTGCCAGGCTGCTGTTAAAGAACATTAATAAGAGAATAAACAAGAGCTGTAGGAAATAAAAATCTGATGACAAATGTGAAAAATTCAATGGTATTCAGTAAGTTCTGGGGTCTTGCAAAAAGTACCAGTTAAAGACAAAGAGATGGAAGAAAGAAAATTAACAAGCCAGAATGACTCACATCAAAACAAGATTTTGGTGTCATATAACACTTTAACATACCTTGCTTATCATAATTGATAGCAGAAATAACCATAAAATAGAATTAAAGCATTGTCGTATATGAAAGAGCTAAAGCATTACCTCCCAAGAATATTTCCTCAAGAAGCGATTAGACAACAGTAAGAGAGTAACTAAGGAAAACAAACAAACAACAACAACAACAAAAATCCACTCAGGATCCAATACCAGAAAGGTAAAGACAAGCTCCAGGTTGATGATAAAGGAAGGTCTAAGTTAGTAGCTTTATAGCAGATCCAGAAATCAACTCACTACCTCATGTTGGAGACACTGCTTGATGACTAGTAAGGCTCAAGCAAAGTTCTCCACACTACATCTTGATTTGGTGGAATATTCCAGTCTCCTGTATGTTTAGAGTTCAGCTGTTCATAGAGAAATCTCACATAACTTGATCATTCTCCCACAAAATAAATTAACATTTTTATCCATTCATGTATTTGAAAGATAGTGAAATTATAACAATAGAATTCATTTGCCAAAAATCTATACCGTTGCCTTCAAAAGTAATGAAAAATTCATGTCTGGTGTTTATTTTTAAATATTATGCTGTGAGTTTTTTTTGTCTAGAATGGTAGTTTAGCATTTTATTTTGATTCCTAAGGTTTCTCATCATCAGTTCACAGTAGTTATTTGTGATTCCTGGACAGTAGTCTACATCTACAAAGTCACATCACTGTGAAAAATATACTTGATTGTCTTTTCAATAATAAATTCTATTCTTTTCCTGCCTTTGGGAAACAAGCACTAGTTGAGGGCTGGGAAAATATCCCCAGGCCTGAAATTGATTGACTGCCCTGGTCTTGAGACCACCACCCACAAGACTTAGAATGACTAATTTGAAGAAAGTGCAGCCAGCCCACAGCACAGTGGCTATTATATAGTGAGTAAAGGGATGGAAATTTTTGAGAGCAGAACCTTTTATCTCCCATCCCACAGAGCACTGTCTCTCCAACACCTCCCACACATTACACTTTTCTTAGTGTCTTCTCACTTACCTCCCCAAATCCAGGCATCTTCAAATACACTATACTTCTACCAATAAATCTCTGAAGTCCTTCTAAAGCTTGCACATATGTTGCAAGCATGACTGAGGAGTGTGACGCTATATAAAGGATTCTGCTGTGTGTGACACTGGACTTAATTCTATTTCTCCTGAGTTGTTCTAAGACCTTGGACAGAGCACTTAAACTTATGCTGCTTTGTTCATCATTAGACAATAAAGGTAATCCAATCTGTCTCCTTATATAGGTTGTGAGAAGCAAATAAGGGTCAAATATCGCATATGTGTATGAGAGTGTGGGTATGTAGGTGTATATAATGTGGGTGTGTGTATTGGCATTGAAATAATATAATGGGCTATAAATATTAGACATTATATTTTTCAAGCTTGATCCATATATTAACACTGAAAAGACTACTTTTGAACAATTGTCAGTTTGATGGTGCAAGGAATTAGGTTTAAATCTTAATTTTTTTGATTTTCCATTCTCCAAAATGTAGTGGTCTGAATTCAGATTAGTGAGAAATTAAAAGAGAGAGAGAGAGAGAAAGCAAATCCATAAACTGAAAGATCAGTTCAGAATTTATAGATTAGATATTTTGTTGTTAGATATTATTAGATTATATATTTTGAGGCTTCAGTTATTATTTTTTTAATTTAACTAAAAGGAAGACAAGAGTCTTGGAAAAGCCATGAACTGATGTTTCTACCACTTGTGGATTGTCAGACTGCAGAGGTAAGGAATATGGATCACTGCTAAGGTTCCATTGTGTCAAGCTAAGCTTAACAGATTGGAGAAAAATGGAGATCTTGCCTCAATTTACAGGGATAATTGTCTAATACTAGAAGACAAAGGGAAAGTAACAATGATGAAAAAATGAATTGGTTCAAAAGCCATCCTATTAGATTAAATTGGACATGGTTTATGATATGTTTCGGTCTTTGAATTAAGATACCTTATTGGAAAAAAAAAAGTTACCTTATTGGCCCTTTAGCACCAAGAATCTGTAACCCCTTACTCTGTTACACAATGATAACTTTCTATCTCTGCTTCCACTTCTTTTTTCCTACAACCATTTACATTTATCTCATGGCTTATGTTCTCACTGTCAACCACTGAACTCTCCACTCCTTTCTTAGCATCTGACTTTTGCTAACCTAGCACTTCAATTTTCTTATGACAGGTACCTTCTACTGCCTATGGTCTCTGATAATATACATCACTCAGCTTCCATGTCATTACTCTGTGATCTGTTTCTCCATGACTCATTTCAAACTCTTTATAATATTGTATGGATGGATCTAATGGTTTCTATGTAATATAGAGAAACCTAAACAGGGCAGATTTCTAATGTCAAGTCATCTTGTGCCCTTGGTAAACTTAATAATGGCTGTCATTGCTAGGGTGCCCATCCTTTGTCTAATTAATCATGACTTGAACAGAATGGTGAAATTTGTTTTCAAAATGTAGTTGTGATATGTAAGTTACTCAAAGAATATGTTCTTGTATAATATATGAACACAGAGGCTGTGCATTTGTTTATTATCGAGTATAGTCATCCAGTGAACTCTAGCATGATGTATGTTCCAGTTAAAAGGTAGGAAAATATGATTGCTTGTTCCTTTTTTCATTAAAAGAATATTGTGTTTTTTAAAGTGATATCAATAACATTTTAACCAATATTTATATTACATTTTTAATTTTTAAAATATGTTTTAAAAGATATCCCATTTACTTCCTACAACATTTCTGGCATTATTTTTTTTTTCATTATTCAGATGAGGCATTTGAAACCCAAGGACATTCTATGGTTTTGACACCGCCCAATTTGAAATGTAGGTTTAACTTCTAACTTCAAATATTTTCAATGGGACCAAAGTAACTTTTAAACATTTTTTTAAAAGATTTTATTTATTTATTCATGAGAGACAGAGAGAGAGAGGCAGAGACACAGGCAGAGGGAGAAGCAGGCTCCATGCAGGGAGCCCAACGTGGGACTCAGTCCTGGGACTCCAGGACCACACCCTGAACCAAAGGCAGGCGCTAAACTGCTGAGCCACCCAGGGATCCTCCAAAGTACCTTTTAGATAGCAGAGTTATCCATGTGTCAAATGGAACCATGTATTAAGGTAAGTCAGTTTTTCTATGTGAATTATAAAGAACAGATAATGAAACCAAAGTGACTGTAGGTAAAGTAAACACATCTTCATCCCCCGAATCTTTTTTTTTTTTTTTTTTTAATGATCTACTAAGAAATATTACTTATTTTCTGTCAAGTCAACTTTCTGGTGTAGTTCAAAATATGTCAGTATTTACCAAAAATTGCACATAAGATTTTATTACGGGCAGAGATGATTAATTCTTTGGGGCCTATTTTAATCATTCCCTTTTTGAAGTGAAGTGACAGTCCATATATTATTCTAAAGTCTCTGCTTTACATAAAGTTGTAGTATGGAGTTGAATGAAAAATTGGCAAAACATCACAAGATGTAAATGAAAAGGGCCTATTTCTTTCACAGGCAGAATTATAGTTTCAAATGGTTATAGTAATTCAAACACAGAATACATGGGATTCATTTTTTGAGATTATATTGAGACCTTGCCACAAGCAAAATAATAAATTTTTCACCCTGCAGAAGCTTGTTAGCTAAACTTTTACCATAGGGCTCTTGTAATTACCCTGTAGATTACTGTTCAGATACAATAGGGAGGCTACACTTTTCTTCTAATTGGCAGCCATTAGAACTGCCACAAGAAAGGATAGCTGTGATCCAGTTAGCAAAATTTTAACAAAGATGAGACTTTTTGTCTGATTTTGATATATTTCCATGGGCTTCCAAACCTTGAATCTGGAATTGTTTTAGGACATATTTGAGAATATCCCATTCACATGCCGACCATAATCAGCACCCATTTCACATCTGGCTGTCTCTGCTGAAATGACTGAATCCTGCAGTAATCCTGCTGATACTATCTGCTAGAAAAGAGCAAGGTATAGACAGTAATTGGTTATTGTGAGTAAGAGGATCTGTTCCAGGTCATCTCACACAAAATATCCTCAGAGGACCCTTCTCTTCCATTGCCTTTTAATCTTCTGCTAGTGATTTAACCTTTTAGACCAATATACAATTTGACTTTTCCCCAGGTCCAGCTTCTTCATAAAATAAAATGAAAGTACTCTGTGTAACTGAAGGCAAACTTTTAACCCATTGGAATTGAAGGTGGAGAACTGGGTTTATGCCGTGAAACGAGTGGACTTTAAGCACAAATCAGAAGCCACTAAGCTCTATACCATGCTCAAAATCAAAATGACTTGACTGATTCACCGTTAGGAGCACATTCCTTTTGACTTATTGTTCCTATATTGGGTATTGTTTTAATTTGATCCATCCCCATTACCTCCTATGTAGGGTAATACTTTGCCTAAACCATGACATCTATTAAGTCCATCTTTGAAATCAAAACCCATGTCATTTTCTTACTATCATTTTCCTTCTCTCAATTTCCTATTGAGATATTTCACAACTTTATGACTGCCTCCAGCCTATGATATCCTTCTTTCAGAAATGATTTATTAGTGGTCACTTAAGCAACTGTCAAAATGAAATTTTATGAACTTCTCGTCTTAATTTGAAGTGTTATTTTAAGTGTGTCCTAAAAGATTTGCCTCTCTTAAAGAAATCAAGGAATCTTGAACTTAGTGATCTGGAAGGGATGGGGTGGAGGGAAGAGAGAAAGAGAAAAAGAGAAAGAGAAGGAGTAAGAACATAAACCCTTGGACTCACAGGCTGTTTAGCTGCTTATGTGACTATTTCACTACATTGCAGTGGGACCCATAACCCAAACCCCTACAGCTGGTTAAGGTTAGGTTCTCAGCTCAGTGTATAACCATGCTATGGGACAAAGAAAAATGGCCCATGTGGACATAGAACCCCAAACCCTAATTTTATTAGTACTTCATTCTGAAGTAGATATGCTAAAGAAGGAGAAAAAAAAACAAAAACAACAAAGTAAGTTATGAAACCTGCAAAGTTAACAAAGTTAACAAAGGATTACTGCTGTTCTTCTAAAAAATTAAAGCCATGATTTACAAGGAGAAATGCTTTTGGAAAGTTTTCTACTCGAGAACACTTATCTCTCTCCCCTGATTCTATTATCTCGATTTCTACCTCTTTCTCCTCCACTATCTTCCCCTTCATTCCCCCTTAGGTCTTTACTAAACATAATATTTTTATAAACCTCCTTTGACTTTATATATTTAGAAAATATATATGTGGAGGATTGATGACAATATGAGAAATAGTGTCATAAATATTCAGAGTAATCAGAAAATAGTCATCCAGGGTAGCATTTTTCATGTTAAGCAACAATGAGAAGAGGACAGGTGGCCTTGTTAAATGCCCACAGTTGATTAATGAAATGTGAGATTGATTGTGAAATGCTTGGAGGGCCCCCCAGATAGTCTTCCCTCAACTTCTCAAGGAAAGGCAAGAAAATGCTTTCCATATCTCACAAAATAAATGGATTAATTTTTAATCACAGACTTTTTCTCTTGTTTCTCAATGTTTATGTAGCCCAGAAGAAAGGCTATTCCCCTGACAATAGTGTTATCACCCCACATTTATATAGTGCTTTATATTTTATGATGTGTTTTAAGATGAACCATCAGGCCTCATCTTAATGGCTACCCAGTCTCTAAGGATAGTGAGTAGAGCCTCATTCTCTTTCACTCATAGGTGGGACAACAGAGGGAAGATGAATTTACTACTATCTTGTCATTTGTTAGGACTGAGATTAGAATCTACTATTTCCTTCCAACATCTGTATATTGGTTTCATATTTGCTTAGGTGGAATTGTCTAAACTGAAGAAACTATTTGCTATAGTTAAAATTGCAACAATATTTAAATTAAACAAAAAACTGGACCTGCATTTTTATATAATTTATAATTATATTATTTGTAAGTTACAAAAGGGAATGATAATGATCATTTTGGGGAGATGAGAAGTATGTTTTTAATGGGAATCAAAAATATAATTTCCAATGAATATAACTTTGAGGTTACTTACCAAAATTGATCTCATTTTCTTAGTTTAGGTAAAATTTCATGGGTGTTTTAATAATATGGCTCTATTTGCCATGAATTTATAGATTTGGGAATCAAAGCTACTTTATTTAAAGGCATCTATTCTGTGTTTTAGATGTTTTTTTTTTGTTTTTTTTTTTTTAATTTTTATTTATTTATGATAGTCACAGAGAGAGGCAGAGACATAGGCAGAGGGAGAAGCAGGCTCCATGCACAGGGAGCCCGATGTGGGATTCGATCCCGGGTCTCCAGGATCGCACCCTGGGCCAAAGGCAGGCGCCAAACCGCTGCGCCACCCAGGGATCCCTGTGTTTTATATGTTTATTTCCCATAGCAATTAGCTATTACTATGTAACAAAATATTCCAAAACCTAGTGGTTTAAAAAAACCATTTACATAATTTTGGGCAATTTGGGCTAGATTAAGCTATGAATTTCTCCTGGTCTCAGCTGGGTTCACTCATATATTAGCAATCAGCAGACAGCTTGGATGAAGAATGGCTGATCCATACTGGCCTTAGTTGCACTAGTCTCTTACTCTCTGGCAGCCAGTCAGAGATTGTTCAGAAGACTGTAGTTGGGGGAGAGAGAGTGGGGTGAAGGAGAGGGAGAGAGAAAGGAAGCATGCAAAGTTTGCAGAGTCCTAGACTCAGAACTGGCACAGTTTCATTCTGCTTCATTCTTATGGTCAAAGTTAAGTCCTAACATCAAGCCAATAGGCTGTCTTTTGTTGAGAGTATCATAGTTACAGTGAAAAGGGAGGGGAGAAACACTATGTCCATTTTTGTAATTTATCACCTTACCTGTTTACTTATTTTTGATTTTGAGCAGATTATTGTTTGAGTTAGATGAGGTCATTGGTGCAACTATTTCAAATTCCTTCAAGGAGTTAGCTGGTATATATGCTACATATATTCTATATATGGAAAAAAATATTAATTAAATAATATATTTTTATTAACTGGAATTTTCTGATAGCTAAAATAATTTAATTTTACATTAGGGCTATTTTAGAATTTTGGAATGAAATTGTTAATTTTAGATTTAAAAAAGCTCAAGCAGCCTACTGATGGTAAATCTTTCTACGTGGATTAATCATAGTTACTCATGGTTCTGATTCATATAGATCCTGAGAATATTCCTCAGGAAATCACTTTTCATGTGTGTGTTGCAAGTAGATATTCCAGTAGATCTTGTCTGCTGGTCTCATTTATTCATTTAAAAATCCTCTCACTACTGGAATTTTGGAGATATTTATAGGTAGACAGAGAAAGAAAGAAAAAAGAGAAAGTACATATCCATATTTATGTTTGTGCAAGGTATTAAAAACTTCAAAATATAAAAACTTTAAAGGTTGGCAATATTAAAATGGAACGATTTAAGGTTAAAAAATCAAGTTGCAGAAGTGTTCAAAATAAGGAAGCATTAATTTTGAAATAAGAATAGTTGTATCATGATTTCAAAACTTCATACTCTTGGAATTAATACTTTAGTTTTTCATGCTTTCCAAAATCATGAATAAAAAAGTAGTAATACCGGCTTTCAGTCTTCAACATAGAATTAAAGAATTATCATAAAATTATCAGATCCTAAATTATAGAAACACTGTTATCTGAAGTTCTAATTATACCCACTTTTAACAACAGTTTAGTTTAATAAAACTTTCCATATCAACTATTGTCACAATTAAAATATAATTTATTATCTGCAACCAAGGGAGCTCATCCACCACGATTATCCTTTGTCTTGAGGAATGCAACCTTCTAGTATCTTCCACACATTCTTTCTTACTAAGTCTTACTGCCTCAGAGAATCCATTTTCCATACTTTTAAAACAGATAAATAGTCCTGAACATATGTTGTTGTTCTGAGCAATCAACTCCATTGCTCAAAAACTTTCAATGATTCTCTATTACTTGGGGGAAAACACAAAAACAAAACCAAACAAATAAAAAAACCTCTTAGCTTTGGTTTCAAATCCAGTCAGAAATACAAACAAACAAAACTTTATTACTGAGATCAATATGAATGCCCTATTATTATGCTAATAAAGAGTTATTTACTTAAAGGAATGTCCTCAAATGAGTCTTGATGAGTCCAGGAAGAGGCAAGCAAGCCAATTTCCATTACAATGCCATCCTTGCTAAATATTCATGAGGTCTCACTTTGATAGAGCTCTTCCATCAATAATGTTAAAGATGACACCTGCATTATAAGAAAAGTACTTAGCATGTGGAAAGAGTGCACAGAGTTGAGCTTTAAGATAGGCAAGCCTTCTGAAAACTTACAGTGGTTTGAAGTAAAAGTGAAGTCAACAAGCTTTTCCAACTCAACCTCTGGTATTAGATTATATTCTTACATTTTGAAAAACAAAATTCCGGTTATAGTAGATTATCCTTTGTCTATAGAGGTTAAAGTTTGGACATATTTTTAGGACAATAGACTTTTTGGTAGAAATCAAACAAATACATTAATTTAAAAACATTTTTGAGAATAATATTTTTATTATACTGAGGAGAAAGGGATGAAAAATTATGGATGCAAAATAGTGGTGGAATTTATCCTGCTGAGACTATATGTACCTACAGATGTTATCAGGTGGCAGGGCCATTTTACATGTATATTGTTAGTCCTATCTCTCATGTTCTGAGAGTATTAGGTAAGTACTCATTAGCACTGAAGGGGTAAACAGTCTATTTCCTGAAAATAGAAAAATATATGAGAAAACAATGTTCCCATCAAAACATTCTTTAGGCTGAAATATAAAATAGAGCAAAAGGATAAAAAAAAACAAAAGATGAACAAGAGAAAATATGTTTAGGATCTATGGGATAAAAGCAAACAAAAAGACAAACAGACAAGTTCCTGTATTTCATTAAGTATATTTTTAAAGGTTTATTTCTTTTTTAAGAGAGAGAGAGAGAGAGAGCAGGGGGAGGGTCAGAAGGAGAGCTGAGTGGAGAGTCTGAAATGGGCCCCATCCCAGGACCTTGAGATCATGATCTAAGCTGAATTCAAGAGTTGGATACTTAACCGACTGAGCCCCCCCAGAGACCCCTCAGGAACATTAAGTATTATAAAGATAACAATTTTATCCAAAGTAACTCATTTTTAATGAATTTCAATAAGTATATAGGGATTTTTATTATGTGAAGTTTTTTTAGGTAGTTTTTTAAAAAGAGGTTTTTTAGAAAGATAGTTCAGTTACAAAATGATGGGAAAATTATATTACTCTCTATTGGTACAGATCAAGAAAATATGGAAATTTCTTATACAAATGTTCCTAACTTTTTGGAACTCAATTTGATAACTGATACCAGTAGGTCTTTTCTTCAAGGCATTATACTTCTAAAAATTTATTCTAAGAAATATAATCTCAGGTACTCATAGTGATTAAATACAAGATTTATCTTCACAGCAATAATGATAAAAAAATAATTGGAAACAAAGATCCTATGGGAGATTGGACAATCTAAAATTCATCCATCTAATGGAATACTAGGCATGGTTAACAGTTGTGTTTTAGAATTTAGAAGAATATGAGGGATATATCAAATAAAAGGTAAACAAAAGTTGCAAGATGATATTTATAATAGGATTTATCAATGTGATTTCTGTGTGTGTGTGTGTATATACAGACAGAAGATAAAGAGAGGAGAGTGTGAGAGAGAGAGAGACCAAATGGCAGTAATGTTGTCAGTGGCAATTACAGATTGCAAACAACCATCCATTGTAGAAAATGGCACACGTCACCTAGAGATGCTTTCAGTTACCGGTAACAGTTGTTTATACAGAATAAATGTGACTTAAAGAAATGCTTGTTCTAAGAAAAAAATCTGAATGTTGGTGTTCGTTTCTGGCATTGATTTAGTGACCGAGCACTGCTGTGAGGGCCCCAATTTCCTTCCATGTCTCTGCTGTGCCATGTTTGGATTCTCAGTTTTTATCCTTGTGTTTATCACAGTAATAAAAAGGCTACAACAGACTTAACCATTACATCTGAATTTAAGGCAAAAGAAAGAGATTGAGGAAAAATACCAGCCATATCTGGGATCCTCAAAGAGGAAGGCAAAAGCTTTCCCAGAATTGTTCTCTCAGAATTGACTTTATGTCTCCTTGACCAGAAATGGATCATGTGGTCACTTCTAGATTCAAAGCGCTATGATAAAGGGAGGAACTTGAGTACCACAAATGATTTAGTCCAATGGTTCTTAAACTTGGCTGCTCACTTATATCAATGGCTGTCAACTAGTGTTCTAAAATATGAAAGATATATGTTGGTCTTGTGGCTAGGTAAGAAATGGAAAACAGTCATTGACAAAAATCAGAAAATTCTTTTAGTGATTCCAGACTAAAAAGTTCTTCCTTTCTCATGTTATCCTAGCCTTTTCCTGTTAGCTGCCAGCAAGACATTTAATTGCTTAATCAAACTACTTTCTTCATAAAAAACAATGAAGGGGAACAAATATTCATTTCAATTATCATCATGCTGGTCTAGAAATATGAAATAAGATTTTTTATAGGAGAAAACTGAAAACATTTGAAATGTACTAAAATTATTATCTTTCTTCCATGGAAAATTCAGTGCTATCTAGGAATATCCTCTTAGGTTATCTGATCCTATAGACCTCTATGCCTTTCATCATTTTTTTTTTATTTAAATTCAAGTTAGTTAATATATACTGTAGTATTGGTGTCAAGAGTAAAATTTAGTGATGCATGACTTACATATAACACCCAGTGCTCATCCCAACAAGTGCCCTCCTTAATGCCCATCACCAATTTAGTTCATCCTCCCACGCATCTCCCCTCCAGAAACCTTCAGCTTTTTCTCTATAGTTCAGAGTCTTTTGTGGTTTGCCTCCCTCTCTGTTTTTTTTTTAATTTTTATTTATTTATGATAGTCACACAGAGAGAGAGAGAGGCAGAGACACAGGCAGAGGGAGAAGCAGGCTCCATGCACCAGGAGCCTGACGTGGGACTCGATCCCGGGTCTCCAGGATCGCGCCCTGGGCCAAAGGCAGGCGCTAAACCACTGCGCCACCCAGGGATCCCCTTCTCTGTTTTTATCTTATTTTTCCTTCCCTTCCCCTATGTTCAACTATTTTGTTTCTTAAATTCCACATATGAATGAAATCATGTAATATTTATATTTCTCTGACTTATTTTGTTTAGCATAATACTCTCTAGTTCCATCTACATTGCTGCAAATGGCATGATTTCATTCTTTTTTGATGTTTGAATAATATTCCGTTGTGTGTGTGTGTGTGTATACCACCTCTTCTTTTTCCATTCTTTGGTCAGTGGACATTTGGGCTCTTTCCAAATTTGGCTATTGCTGATAGGGCTGCTATAAATATTAGAGCACATATGTACCTTCGAATCAGCATTTGTTATCCTTTGGAAACACACCAAGTAGTATAGTTGCTGAGTCATAGGATGGTTCTATTTTTAACTTTTTGAAGAATCTCCATACTGTTTCCCAGAGTGACTGCACCAGTTTGCATTCCCACCAACAGTGCAAAAGGGTTCCCCTTTCTCTGCATCCTCACCAACATCTGTTGTTTCCTGAGTTGTTCATTTTAGCCATTCTGACAGGTGTGAGGTCATTTCATTGTGTTTTTTATTTGTTTGTTTAGAGAGAGAGAGTAGGGAGGGACAGAGGGAGAGAGAGAATTTTAAGCAGGTTCCATGCCAAGCACAGAGCCCCGATGGGGGGCTCAATCTCATGATTCTGAGGTCATGATCTGAGCTGATATCAAGAGTTGGATGCTTAACCGACTCAGTTACCCACACACCTCTCATTGTGGTTTTGATTTGTATTTCCCTGATGATGAATGATGTTGAGCATTTTTTTCATGTATCTGTTAGCCATTTGCATATCTTCTTCGCAGAAATGTCTCTTCTTATCTTCTGCCCACTGGATTAATTATTTGGGAGATGTTGATTTTGGTGAGTTCTTCATAGTTTCTGTGTACTAGCCCTTTATCTGATATGTCATTTGCAAATACATCTGCCATTCTATAGGTTGCCTTTTGGTTTTGTTGATTGTTGCATTCATTATGCAGTAGCTTTTTATCTTGATGAGGTCCCAATATTTATTTTTGCTTTCATTTCCCTTGCCTCTAGAGATGCGTCTAGTAAGTTGCTATGGCCAAGGTCACAGAGGTTGCTGCCTGTTTTTTCCTCTAGGATTTTGATGGTTTCCTGTCTCACATTTAGGTCTTTTATCCATTTTGAATTTATTTTTGTGTATGATGTATGGTGATCTAGTTTCATTGTTCTGCATGTAGCTGTCCAGTTTTCCCAAAGCTATTAGTTGAAGAAACTATTTTTTCCATTGGATATTCTTTCCTGCTTTGTTAAAGATCAGTTGACCATATATTTGTGGATCCATTTCTGGGTTCTCTGTTCTGTTCTATCAATCTATGTGTCTGTTTTTTGCCAATACCATACTATCTTGATGATTGTGACTTTGTAATACAGCTTGAAGGCTGGGATTGAGATGCCTCTGATTTTTTTCTTTTTCAAAATTCCTTCAACTATTTGCAGTCTTTTCTGGTTCCATACAAATTTTAGGATTGTTTGTTCTAGTTCTGTGAAAAATGCTGGTGGTATTTTGATAGGGATTTCATTAAATATGAAGATTGCTTTGGGTAATATACACATTTTAACAATACTCTT
Organism: Canis aureus; assembly: GCF_053574225.1. Classification (NCBI taxonomy): domain Eukaryota; kingdom Metazoa; phylum Chordata; class Mammalia; order Carnivora; family Canidae; genus Canis; species Canis aureus. Next base: position 56,753,018 of record NC_135621.1, read on the forward strand.
CCAATCCATGAGCATAGAATGTTTCCCTTTTTAAAAAAAGATTTTATTTATTCATTCATGAGAGACACATAAAGAAAGAGGTAGAGACATAGGCAGAGGGAGGAGCAGGCTCCATGAAGGGACCCACTTGTGAGACTCAATCCCAGGACTCCGGGATCATGCCCTGAGCCAAAGGCAGATGATCAAACCACTGATCCACCCAGTCGTCCTGTTTTCCCATTTTTTTTGTCTTCAGTTTCTTCCATAAGTGTTCTATAGTTTTTTCAGCATACAGATCTTTTATCTCTTTGGTTAGATTTATTCCTAGGTATCTTATGGCTTTTGATGCAATTATAAAGGGGATCGATTCCTTGATTTCTCTTTCTGCTGCTTCATTCTTGGTATATAGAAATGTGCCAGACTTCTGTACATTAATTTTATATCCTGTGACTCTGCTGAATTCCTGTATCAGTTCTAGCAATTGTTTTGGTGGAATCTTTCAAGTTTTCTACATGGAGTGTCATGTTGTCTTGTGAAGAGTGAAATTTTGACTTTTTCCTTTGCAATTTGGATGCCTTTTACTTATTTTTGTTGTCTTATTGCTGAGGATAGGACTTCCAGTACTATGTTGAACATAGTGGTGAGAGCGAATATCCCTGTTGTGTTCCTGACTGACCTTCAGGGAAAAGCTCTCAGTTTTTCCCCACTGAGGATATTAGCTGTGGGTCTTTCATATGTGACCTTTATGATGATACTGAAGTATGTTCCTTCTATCTCTACATGGTGGAGGGTTTTTATCAAGAAAAGGTGCTGTATTTTGTCTAATGCTTTTTCTGCATCTATTGAGAAGATCATATGATCCTTGTCCTTTCTTTTATTAATGTGTTATATCATGTTGCTTTATTTGCAGATATTGAGCCACCTCTGCAACCCAAGAATAAATCCACTTGATCATGGTGAATTATCCTTTTAATATACTGTTGGATTCAATTAACTAGTATCTTGTTGAGAATTTTTATATCCATGTTCATCAGGAATGTTGGTTTATAATTCTCCTTTTTAGTGGGATCTTTGTCTGGTTTGGAATCAAGATAATGCTGGCCTCTTAGAATGCGTTTGGAAGTTTTCTATCCATTTCCACTTTTTGGAACAGCTTCAGAATAGATATTAATTCTTTAAATGTTTGATAGAATTCCTCTGGGCCCTGGAGTCTTGTTTGTTGGGAGATTTTTGATTATTGATTCAATTTCTTTGATGGCTATTGGTCTGTTTTTCTTGTTTCAGTTTTGTTAGTTTATATGTTTCTAGATATTTATCCAATCCTTCCCAATTGCCAATTTGTTGGCATATAATTGTTCACAATATTCTCTTATAATTGTTTGAATTTCTGTGGTGTTGCTTGTGATCTGTCCTCTTTCATTTGTGATTTTATTTATTTGAGTCCTTTCTCTCTTTTTTTTGGTAAGTCTGGCTAGGGATTTATAAATCTTATTAATTCTTTCAAAGAACAAGCTCCTACTTATGATTTTCTATTCTACTGTTTTTTTTTTCTGATTTCTATATCATTGATTTCTGCTCTAATCTTTATTATTTCTCTTCTTCTGCTGGATTTTGGCTTTATTTGCTGTTCTTTTTCCAGTTCCTTTAGCTCTAAGGTTAGGTTGTGTATTTGAGACTTTTCTTGCTTCTTTTTTTTTTTTTTTTTTTTCTTTTCTTGCTTCTTAAAGGCAGCCTGTATTGCTATAGCCTTCTCTCTATGACTGCCTTTGTGTGTCCCAAAGATTTTGGACTGTTGTGTTTTCATTTTCATTTGGTTCCATGCATTTTTTTATTTCTCCTTTAATTTTCTGGTTAACCCATTCATTCTTTAGTAGGATGTTCTTTAACTTCCATGTATTTGTGGTCTTTTCAAATTTTTTCATGTGGTTGATTTCAAGTTTCATAGTATTGTGGCCTGAAAATATGGATAGTGTGATCTCGATCTTTTTGTACCAGTTGAGGCCTGATTTGTGACACATTATGTGATCTATTCTGGAGAATGTTCCATGTGCAGTCAGTAAGAATGTGTATTCTGCTGCTAGGATGAAATGTTCTGAATATATCTATGAAGTCCATCTGGTCCAGAGTGTCATTCAAAGCTATTGTTTCGTTGTTGGTCTTCTGTTTAGATGATGTGTCCATTGCTGTAAGTGGGGTATTATTGTATTATTATCAGCAAGTTTATGTTTCTTATTAATTGATTTGTGTGTTTAGGTGCTCTCAGGTTGGAAGCATAAATATTTATAATTGTTAGATCTTCTTATTGGATAGACCCCTTTATGGGTCTTTCCTGATATGGTGCCCTTCATCTCTTATGACTGTCTTTGGTTTAAAATCTAAAATTTATGTCAGTTTGTCTGACATAAATATGGGTACTCCAGCTTTGTTTAGATGGCCATTAACATGATAGATGGTTCCCCACCCTCACTTTCAATCTAGAGGTGTCTTTGGGTCTAAAATGAGTCTCCTATAAGCAGCATATCAATGGATCTTGTTTTTATTTAATCCATTCTGTCGACTTATGTCTTTTGATTGGAGCATTGAGTCCATTACACTCAGAGTAAATATTGGTAGATATGAATTTAGTGCCGTTATATTTCCTGTAATGTCAGTGTGTTCCTGTATTTTGCCTCTGTTCCTTTATAGTTTTGGTTGCTTTTGGTCTCTCTTTCCCATTCCAAGGATCCCCTTTGATATTTCTTGCAGAGCTGGTTTAGGGTTTATGCCCTCCTTTAGTTTTTGCTTGTGTTGGCAACTTATTATCTCTCCTATTCTAAATGACAGCCTCTCCTTGACTTTTCTCTGAGAAAAGGCTTCCTCTTTGGGCACCAAGGCTTTTCTTTCCCTCAGTTCATACCTCTGAATGTTGCTATCTGACACATTCTCTCCTTCCAATTGTGCAGATTGTATTCTTAATCCTTAGATCAATTTTCTAGTTGTTCAAAAATGATTTGATGTTAATCTAGCTGTGTTTGAGGGACAAGGCAAGCTCAGGGCTCTCCTACTATTCTGCCATCTTAATTCCTCCAGCTTTCATTATTATTGAGCTATTTTATAACTTTTTAAGTTGTGATTAACTGATGTGAATGCAAATAATACTTGTCTATAAACATACAAATAATTTATGTTTGGTGGAATTAACACCTCTCCTACTTCTACTATATAATCTATCAAATTCCCATGTATCTGTAAGTTCTTATCTGCCAGTATATGTATGGCATTTTCAACTTTTGTTTCAACCAATCGTCACAGTGTATTGCTTCATTCCTTCACTAACGAGTTAAACAAAGTCTTTGATGTATTGATTTAGGAGTTCTATGCGAACTGTGATGGACTCTGAAGTATTGGTTAACAGTTGAAAGCTTCTGAGGTTAATAGGTAAAATAAAATTTTGACTTGACTTTGTATCTGATTTGGTCTCACCCAGAGCTGCTTTATTAGTATAAATAAAATCAGTAGTTAGGATAGGAGATGTTTCATTGAAACATCTGAGATTTAAATAAATCAAAATAATAAAACAACTTACCAACAAACTTGCAGAAAAAAGTAGCTGTAGAAAAATATTATCAAATTTATCAAAAGCTAATTTATATGTTGTGCATAGAGTCCTAAATTCAGAGGAACATCATTCTCTTTCACTGTTTTTTTTTCCACTCTGTTTTGTCTAGGTTAACAACACAAAAATAGTATCATACTCAAGAATTTTCAAGTTAAAAAAAAAAGAATTTTCAAGTGACTCAAATTTGGGCATATATGTTTTAAGAATTGGCATTAGTTTTTAATTTAAAAAGATAGGGGAAAATAGATGAAGGTCTTTAATTTTTGATGAATTTAGAAAAGAAGTTTCTAGAATTTTAAATTTTATCTCAAACAAGTGTTTAGGACTTTTGTAAGGACTTAGTAAATGTGCCTTTACTTTCAAAACAACCTGTTTTGTTTTTTTAAAACTTTGTTCCATTTTATCAAGTATTTGATAAAATTAAAAAAAAACAAAAACTAATGCATTCATTTACTCTGAATTGTTAATGACTAAAGGTATTGTCCCTTCCTTGAAAGAAGCTTTTAATGATTAATGGTGGGGTTGCAAGTACCCTGGCAATTCAATGTCTGCTGTTTTGGGGTCAACATAAACATTTTCATTGACCCCCAAATTACATCATCTAGGCTGATGTTATTCTGTACAATACATAACCTCTGTACTGTGTAACTCATAGTATTTATTCTCTGGTCTTTATACAGCTTGAAGTACTTTTAGGTCTGTAACGAGGTATATTTAAATAATTTCTTTTGTCATAGTAGGAATATTCAACATGAATTTAGTAAAGTATGTGAGCTTTGGACAAAATTAGCTAACTACCAAACATCATTGACCCTTCTGACTTCAGCCAGCTAGCATGAAATGTCAATTATACCACTTTGCCTGAAGATTTGGTGAAGTGTAAAACATCCTCTCCATAGGAATTAACCTACACTATGAATTTTTCCCAGTTGTTAAACAGAGTGATGGAATATTTCAATTGTCATGAAACAAATAGCCGTTATAGAACGATAACCACAAAGAAAAGGTAGAATTGCAATTAGAATGCTCATAACTTGCAGACTAAGTTTGGGACCAGCTGAGTTAAGGATGTATCTTACTCCTAATGAAACCTGAGCCAGATCTACTGCATGCTGGGAGCATTACTGTTGGAGATATCTTTGTGGCAAATGAGTTGCTCTGTTCACCCAAGTGGATCTAACAGCCATTTTCCTGAACAGTTGGAGTCATTTTCCTGGCCAGAATGAGGTCTTAAAAACAAAAACAATAACAATAGCTCTGCTTATCTACCTTGCCAAAAGTATGACTGGCAAATCTATGTTTAATGAGATGAAAGGTAGATAGAATGTATTGGAGAACCATGTTTGGCAACATCTCAAGAGAATGATGTAAGTTCTATTTGAGCACCCATTTCTACTTTGTTGTGTTGAAATCTTAGGACTGATATAAGTATCTCAGGTGTTTTGTGGGGAGGGGAGGGCAAATTGAAGTGGGTAGACCTCTATCTTCTGGAGAACCTCCCTCATTTTTATCCAGTTTTTAAAAATCAATGTTCCTTAATTTTTTTTATTCATAGAATTCCACTGCTAAAAATACTGTACAAGAAAATTCCTCTACACCAGTGATACTCACAGGGGCTCTTTTGTCTCCAAAGGGTATTTGATAATGTCTACAGATATTTTTTTGGTTATCGCAACTTGGTAGTGCTATAGGCATCTCATTGGTAGAGGTCAGAAATTCTAGTAAACATCCTAAGGTGCACTGGATAGGACAGTTTCCTACAACAACAACAAAATTACCTGACCCAAAGTGTCAATAGTGCTGTGGTTGAAAAACCCAGCTCTAAAACAGAGCTATGATTTCCATAACAGCTCTAAATTCTCTTTTGAAGTGCTGGAAAATATTGATTTTACAATACTGTGGGTATTATTTTTCTTTGTTTCTAAAAGGGCACATTTTTTTTCTTTGAGAAACATCCTGATTTAAAAAGAAGATAAGAAATTAGATCTGAGTTAAATTTTGATCCTTCTAATTGTTCTCTCTTTAGTCTTGGGATGTTCCTTGATCTTTCTGTTTCTTCCTTTGGAAAATGGAGATAGTAATACCAATTTATTGAATTATTATTAGAAATAAATACAAAATATATTTGTTTAGCTCTTTGTTTATGCAAATAGGAAATGAACAAAAATCTCACCTATTGGCAGATACATATGTAGTAAAATTCTTTAAGAATGCTGTTGTGGCCAGAGCCACAAGATTAATATTCCCTTTAGCCTAACTAAACTTTAGATAGGCATCTTCCTAACTGTAGGTCCTTAGAGCGTTTACTTTAAAACACTTAAAGTGAAAATTCTTTTCTACCCCTTTGAAATGTATATAATCTCCCAGCCTCTTGCCAGTTTTGTAACCCAGAAATGTCTTTCTCATGGACCTGGTAGCCATCCCTTTGAAGTGTAATTATGCAAAAAAGAGCCCCTATCTCCATGTTTCTGTGGGAGGGTAGGAAATTAGCAGGCATCAATCAGCAAACACAGATGATCTATCAGACAGAAAACATTTGCAAATCTAGGAATAACCATGTGTTCAACCCATCCTATTGATCAACCTCCCTACTAATGTCCTCCCTTTCTTTGGTAGTCCCCGCCCCTTGCTCAGTTTCTGCTTTAAATCAAGAACTTAAAGGCATATTCTACAGGGGCCAAGAAATGGGCTTAAAGTGGAAGACTTCTCTGAGCAAAGAAAACCCAGATAACCTTATCTAGGGAAGCAGCGAGGTGGAGGGGTGGCTCATTCCATCAGCTTTATAAGATCCAATCTTCTAAAGTAAGTGCCAGCTAAGAGGGAGTTTCCTGAAATTATCATAACCCTCTCCTGGAAATATCAGTCATCCTAGGGCCCGATATTGCCCAATATGGATGGAGCAGACAACAAACTACTTTATGGGTTTGGATCTCTCAGCTAGATCCAGAATTATTTATAGGAGAACTTTGTACTCATAACCAAGTTGTATAATTTCTCTTGAAGAGATAGGATCCTACGTGCTATGCACTATAATTTCTTACATATCACATTTATTTAGCTACTTCAATAAAAATAATATAGACAAAAAAAAGGAAAACTAAAAATTCAAGAACAGAGTAACAGTTTTATTTAGGAATATGAATTTGGCAATAGGCCAAATCTGCAGGCCACTTATTTTGGTTTTGTTGGCACAAAGCTACATGCATTTGTTTATTGTCTATAACTTCTTTTTCACTAAAAAGACAGAGGTGAGTAGTTGTGACAAAGTCCTTACAGCCCCAAAAGTCTAAAAAGGAACTAAAATGTTCTCTTTGGCTCTTTGTGGGGAAAGTTTGCTAATTCCTGTATGAAGAGTAGAAGTGTATACAGGTTCTGTGATTTAACTGGGATTACAGAGTGGAGTTAATTACTCTGGCCTGTATGACCAGCTTATATGTTTTTATGTTACTGATAAACTTGTCCCTACTGTTATAAAAAGTAGCTAAGAGTGTAGATCTCTTAGAAGGTCAAATAAATGGCACCCCTGTAGTCTTCTAGGGCTCTGAACAGTTGAGAAACAAAACTGGGAACAGTAGCAGCACCTGGGTGTCTTAGTCAGTTAAGCATCTGCCTTGGGCTCAGGTCATGATCTCAGGGTCATGGGGTATAGCCCTGAGTTGGGCTCCCTGCTCAGCGGGGAGCCTGCTTCTACTTTCCCCTCTGCATCTCCCCCTGCTTGTGCTCTCTTGCACTCTTCTTCTCTTTCTCAAATAAATAAATAATATCTTAAAAAATTAGAGTTGTCAAAATCAGGAGCAGTAGATGGAAGCTTTCTCAGTGTTGGTAATGATTCAGTGGGAAAGTGTGGTTTAGTATCAGCCCTTGGACCTGTTAACCGAACCTTGTGATTAAGCAGATTTACCAACTGCAGCAGGGCAGCACCCCTACCGCCCCCAAGAGGGGCAGCAATAGCTAGAGATGGGAGTATCTGAGCCAAACATGCCAGCATATTCTTCCCATATTTATCAATAATTCTGTCCAGAAATGGAATAGAGAAAGGTCTAGAGAAAGCTCTAGAAAGAAGATAGAAGTATATGCTTGGTGAATTTCTCCTCTAGAAAACCAGGAGAGGTGAAAAGGGTTTCCTTCTAATGGACAGTTCAAGCATAAGTCTTAATAATCAAAGTGGAAGATATCTGAGATGCTGTACTGTTTATATATTGCTTATTTTTGCTTCATTTTTTTCAAAAATGAACAAAATTTACTTCAGTTAGAGTACATAAATTAACATATATACTAATGTTTTTCTAGAAGCTTTATAAAGTTGAGACATTAAGTACGGAAATGCTTAGTCATATTTACATTTGCAAAATCTTAAGTGAGGACAGAATTTAGGCACTTCTAAAGTTCTTTTTTGTCCTTGTTGCTATGCTGTGGCCTCCATACTTTTCTTCCTCCCCACTTTTTTAGTCCCCACACCTCACTCACTCTGAATGCAAACATTATCAAGTGACAGGTAAGGAGGAGATATATAACTAAGGATAGTATTAATACAAATAAAATATTATGGCCTTATCAATTGTCAAGTCATCCCTTTGTCCAACTTTGGAAAAGTTTGATTTTTTTTTTTAACTTACTTTGTTTAGTAACACTGCTGAAAACTTTAAAAAGTATATAATTACATTCTGAATATTACTTCTTCTATTAGCTAACAACTTTGTATTCCTGCATATTGACATATGCTGATAAATTTCCCCAGAATGAAATGTAGTTTTCCTTATATATAATCTCTAGTGAGCTCTGCCTAAGCTTGAGGTCTAGCTTTTTGCCCACATCTTCACTTAATCAAGTGAATTGATAGGTTCTCAGTACCCAATGGATCCAGTGTGTTAGTACAAATGTTTTTGCTTCATAGTATTACCTAGGGGAAAATGTATATATGATGGATGATTTTCTATTATTTGAAAGAGAGTGATACTTGTTCTTCCATGAGGAAAACATCTCATCAAAGATTATGAAAAACAAAACAAGCAAAACCCAAAACTGAATAGTAATGCTAGTTCAATTTCTTATTGGATGCATACTTCTCTATGGCAAATTAAGAATCTACAAAGCATCATAATTTGATACCTTCGTACCACTGTTGTAGGAAATACATTAGTGTAAATTGTTTTTTTCCTAACTGAATCCTTATATCACAATGTAATTTGGATGAAAGGGGTTTCCAGAAAAGTTTTATTTTATTTTAAAAATTTCTGTTTTATTTTGCTCACTGGCATATTGAACAAACAACAAGCCATTGGGGTATTGAAACACAATATATGACTGTATCATTGCTTTAATGAATGTTGAATCTAGAAAACCTAAAATATATTGAGATTCTCAGAATAATCACAAGGGAAGAGCTGTCCTGTGGATATGAATAATGTAAAGAACCAGTTGAGCCATCCATCTTTATTTCAGTAACAACTAACTCCCAAACATCAAAATAATTATCACTATTACTACTGGTTTATTATTATATTAGACAAAAAGATCCTTGGCTGAAGGTACAAAACAATTCAAACTTGCAAGCCTTTAGGAAATTAGTTACAGCTCAATTTCTGGCTCACTATCTCTGACTAAGTGATAAAATAATAAATTATTCTTGTAAGGGCAACAAAAACTAAAATAAATGAGATTACATCAAATTAAAAAGCTTTTACACAGTAAACCATCAACAAAATGAAAGAGCAGCCTGTTAAATGGGAGAAGATATTTACAAATCATACATTCAATATGGGTTAAATATCCAAAAATACAAAGTCCTTACACGACTTTATAGAAAAAACAACTAACTAAAAAATAAGCAAAGGAGGGGCACCTGGGTGGCTCAGTTGGTTAAGTGTCTGCCTTCAGCTCACATCATGATCTCAGGGTCCTGGGATCAAGTCCCATATCAAACTCCCAGTTCAGGGGGGGAGTCTGGTTCTCCCTCTCTCTCTGTCCCTACCCTCACTTATGTGCTCTCTTTCTCTCTCTCTCTCAAATAAATAAATAAATAAATAAATAAATAAATAAATAAAATCTTTTAAAAAATAAGCAGAGATTGACAGATATATATTTTCAAAGAAGGCAAAAAGGTGGCCAACAGGCAATGTCAAGATACTCAGCATCACTAATCATCAGGGTTATCGTATGGATAGAGGTTTCTATGATTTGTCCTGCATAACTGACTACCCCGACCTGCCCATACACAGGCTGGCTAAAGAATGTCATTTGTGAGACTTGTACTTCTTAAGTGACCTTGGCACCCTAGTTGACATTAGCCGACCTCCAGGTCAGAATTGGCCCTTGTGGTCTGGACACCAAGAGCTGTAAATTTTGTCTAACGTCCCTTCTGGCTCCAGGATGGACTGCTCCCCTCAGAATGGAATCTTAGAAGGGAGGCAAGCACACCTAGCCCGGGCTCCATGAGTATGTAAACATAGAAACGCAGCCCACTCCAAATTGCACATAAACAAACAAATGTTTAAATTCAGACCCCATTATTTGGCCTATAAATACAGCCCTTATGGAGAGGATCAGTTGGAAGTCTCCCCTGAGGGGAGGATGCTCTGCTCAGGCCTTTCCATCAGGACTCCAGCCTGGGAGCAGCAGGAGTCAGCTCCCAGGGCTCTACAGCCCTCTCCACAGGGCTTCCCTAGTGGTTGAGGGTGGATGTTGTAAGTCCCTGATTTGATGTAACTCTGTCTTATTCTCCTTCTTATTATTGCCCTCATCTGTGTGCAGATTTCCCTTTTTTTCTGTTTCTATTAGATTTTTGTAGTATCGATAGAGGTGTTCTCCTTCGAAACTGAGAGTACAGTGGCTGTGACTCTTTTCTTCAGAACACAGGAAAATGCAAACCAAAACCACAATGAGATACCACTTCATACCTATAAGATTACCTACCAACAAAAAGACAAGAAAAAAAAATGTTGGTGGGGATGTGGGGAAAAAAAAAAAACCTTCGTACCCTTGGTGGAAATGTAAATTGGTGCAGCCACTATGGAAAACATTATGGAGGTTCCTCAAAAATTAAACATAGAGCTACCATTTGATCTGCAATTCCACTTCTGAATATTTATGTAAAGAAAACAAAAACACCAATTCAAAGAGACACATGCACCTCCCTGTTCATTGCAGCTTTAGTTGCAATAGTTAAGATATGGAAGCAACCTACTATCCATCAACAGATAAATGGTTACAGAAGATCTCGCTAGCTCTCTCTCTCTCACACACACACACACGCACACTGTCTGAAATATTACTTGGACACAAAAAGAATGAAATTTGGCTATTTGCAACAACATGGATGGACCTAGAAGTGTTATACTAAAAGTGAAATGAATCAGAGGAAGACAAATATCATGATTTCACTTATATGTGGAATCCAAAAAACAAAACAGATGAACAAACAAACAAACAGATACAGACTCACAAGCATAGGAAACAAATTGTTGGTTACCAGAGTGGGGAAGTGTCGGGGTGGGGGGCAGGCAAACAGGCAAAGGGCTTAAGAGGTACAAACTTCCAATTATAGAAGTAGGTAATGGGGAGTATAATGTACAGTATGAGGAACATAGTCAATAATACTGTAACCTTGTGTAGTGACAGATGGTAACGAGACATGGGGGTCATTTCATAATGTATAAAAATATTGAATCACTATGATACACACCTGAAACTAATAGGATATTATTATCTGTCAATTATACTTCAATTAAAAAAAAGCATAATATTGTTGTTAATCGCTAATTCTACTCAGGACAATATCTTGATACTAATGACCCTCTTGAACACTGTGTTTCTTTGGAACTTTGAATTTTTAGTTTCCTACACATGCATCGAGAAATTTCCCATATCATTTGTGTTGGCTGAACTTATGCTTATTGTCCTGCCCTTGGATGGTATGGCTGAGAGAATTGTTTCCTTTTGGCAAATTGTCACCTCAGTTAGTCTGAAGAGGGGCCTTGACTGGGAGCATAGCTGACATTCTGATGTGATCCCAGCAGGCAAAGACAGACAAGCTGTCATCCTCCCTGTAAAACGGCTGCTATGCAGAACAATTCTGTCTGGTGGGGAAATGCTAGATTTCCCTGGAGATAGACTACTGCATGTGGGTTTATATTTATTGCAGATTCACTTGATTTGGTAGATGGATTTGGATGGAAATTCTTATTATTAGTCAGCCTGATGTTTCTTTAATGTTCCTCGGTGGTATTCCCCCGTAGCTATGTCTTGGCTCTGGAAACACAAAATCTCAGTTTAATGATTGGTATCCTCCCTGGAGATTTTCATTCTCCTTCCTCCCCTGCTCCTAGAATTCTCCATAACCTTGTGGAGCAAACCAAGTCAGCACTCAGGGTATATATACTCTCAAGAGTTTCAGATACTCTTACAATAATCGTATTAACTGGAGGCAAGAGAATATTTGAATATTCAAGAGAATATGTGTATCTTGGTTGTTTGATTTCATAAGTGGACTCACTTTGCTAGAAGCACCAAAGTATATATCACTTTGAACAGCCAGTTATGTCTTTTTTGTCTCCTGCTGGTAGTCCAATTATCTTGTCAGATTTTTGGCCTACAGTTGATGCTGTCTGATTAGAAAGGCTGCATACTAAAAGGTGCTCTGGTGAAGAAACTTCAAGAGTTCTAACAACAACAAAATTTATTTCCCTTTCGCACAGTGGTCCAGTGTAACTCAGTGTGGGTATTACAAGTCAGCTCTGTACTGTCATTTAGACACACACATTGATGTGCCATCAATATATGACTTAAGGCTCATGTGTTCATGGTCACTGCTATCTTGCCAAATCGAGGACTAGTCTCAGAAATCTCCTCTAAAGGGAGTGAGGCACAAGTACACATCACTTTGGCTTACATTTTATCAACCAGACCTTAGTTACCTGACTACTTACAAGAGGAGTTGGGAAATGGAGTCCTTATCTGTGGCTATATTCCAGCCTCAACTCCATGCTACGGACTAATGGGAACCATATATTGTTGGATATCTGATGGTATCTTCCACATTGTTTTCATCTCCTCAAACTCTGTGCTCTTCTCCTTTACATGGAACCATGGGGACCACTAAGTTCCTCTTCTATACCCTAGGAACATGGAGAACTCTTTTTCTGGGTCCACTATACTATGGTCCCTTCCTTATTGGCCCAAGGCAGAGGTCTATCCCCTCAAACCTCCCATCTTTAGAAAATTTCAGCTGAGTAATATGTTATACACTCTATCTTCATATATGGCCCTAAACTTCTGGAAGCAACCGTCAAATTCTTCTGACAATACTATCACTGACTCCTACTCTGGCCCCATGACTCCACCAAGGACAACTCCATGATGGGCCTGTACACCTCTGGTCAGTGACTCTCCTGACAGGTGTGGACAGTCTGTCTTCTCATTTTTCAAGCACCTCTAATCTTAACAAATTAGCCTCTTAGAGATTACTCTTACCTGGCTGGGTGGTGGTGGTAGCAGGGATTCTATTAAGAAGATGGTATATCCTGTAATGCTATCAATTTCTCTCTTTCTGCTCTCCATTATTTTTGGAGAAACTAGGCAAGGGTTGGCTGGCCTGTTGTTTGGGGTTAAATAGTATGCTGAGCAACTTATTAATATTCCTCTGAGGGTAACACCTGAATCCAGTTGTACATTGTGGAGCATTTATCTCTCCTTATTTATCAACTTTGGGAACTAATTGCCCATTTTGAAGTAAGAACAGTCATACGCAAAATACTGTTTTCTAGATCTTGTCTATGCCCATGCAGTATTTTATAGAGTTGTCATCATAGCACAGATCCAGCTTTTAGTTGGCAATTGGTAATCAATTAATAACTGAACAATATTCTGTGATGTTCTTCCTTATGAACTTTTACAAATATTATTATCAATGTCATAGGAATTTTATAGGAATTTTGAAAATTACAAAGAAAGAAGGTATATTTTATAATTACTTTTCATAAAAACTGATCCTTTTGAGATTTTTCAAAACAATTTGAACAATGAAAAGTAAAAAAAAAATTAAAAAACAAAACTCAAGAGCAATGGTCACACCAAAGAAACATTCTGTTTTGACTCAGACTCTTTTGGTGATGCATTAAAAATTTTAATTTAATAGAAAATGTTGTTAAGTATAGAACAGACATTATTATGAAGAAATTGAAATTCAGGATAGAAGAAAAGTAAATAAGACAGCTTAACTAAGTTCATGTCTCTAGACCAGGCAGATTTTATCTCACAATACTGGAACCCCTTATAGCAATGGCAAATAAAGCAGAGATGAAAAAATAGTATAACTGTTGTGATAAGAGAAATGTGGGGACAAGATATGTTTCCAAAATACTTGAAAAATATAAAAAAGTAGTGAGGGGATCATAGCTTGAAAAATATAAAAAATAGTGAGAGGGATCATAGGGGAAAGGAGAGAAAATGAGTGGGAAAAATCAGAGAGAGTGACAAATAAAATCAGAAACTCCTAACTCTAGGAACAAACAAGGGGTAGTGGAAGGGGAGGATGGCAGGGGGATGGGGTGACTGGGTGACAGGCACTGAGGAGGGCACTTGACAGGATGAGCACTGAGTGTTATACTATATGTTGGCAAATGGAACTCCAATAAAAAATATATACAAAAAAAACCCCACCCTCCATTTAATTCTCGTCAAAACTTCCAAAATACATTCTTGATTTTATTGAATGTCTACATTATATATGTAATTCTTAAATTTTGTATGCTTAAGATTCTTTAAAAATAATACTAAAAGCTCCATTAAAAGTGTACATCTTAATGAATTAAAGTAAGAAAAATGTCAAGTAGCTACCACCATGTTAGTAGATAGGACATCATCCATAATCTCAGAGGCCCTCAACGTGCCTCTCTTACGCATAACCTCCTCTCTCCTGTTAAGGATTATAGCATTCTGACTTCTATGGAAATCACTTTAACTTCCTTAGTTTTATCACCCAAATGTGCATGTCTAATCTGTATAGTTTATTTTTTACTATATGGGGTATAGTTGATAGGCAATAGACTGGAATTATGCAAAATGTACACATGTGATCACACCCATGAAAGCACCACTACAATCAATATAGTGAACATATTCATCAGGACCAAAACTTATTTTGTGCCCGTTTGCGATGTGCCCCCTTCCATGACTTTTCCTGCCCCCCCCCCATCTCCTGGAATATACTGTTTTACATATTGGTCTCAAAATTCCCAGACTTCACTTAATATCATTTCATAGTAAATACATAAATAAATCCTGTATCTGTAGTCCCACATTTTTTAAGTTTCCCGAAGTACTAGTTAAATAGAGTGAATTGGTTTTTAAGATGTTATACCCAAGACCACATCCTCCAAGCTGTTCTAAGACTAAGAAAGGACTACTTTCCCATGGAGTACTGAATTCCCATTAAGTAATTATAGTCAGATATGGCTGAGAAGTGTTTCGAAAGATAAGTCCCAGACATTGCTTTTAAAAATATGTGTATATTTATATAATATTTTATTTATATTATTATTTACTTATATTCAATGCATATTTATATGTATTAGCATTTGATAATTTAACATTTTAAATATTAAAAGAACTTTAATATTTTAAATATTTAGTATTTGGTTATATTATATATTACATTATTTTATTACATTAAATGTACAATTAAATAAAGGTAAAATAAATTTGTTAATATATCATACATTAACTATGTAAATATAGATTAAATATAGATATATATGTCATAGATTCCAGAATATATTCTAAGCCCATGAAATGTGTCACTGATAGAATAACATTAACCTTAGTTCATGTTGACCCCTGTAGGAAGATAATCATATACTATTTGGTTTATACTAGTTTCTATAATCTCTAAAATTCAAATAGATTATTTTTACATGTATGTCACTGCTCCTTATGGAATTATCACATAAATATGATTTAAGTAATGGGTATAAAGTCACTACTTCAATGAGTTTTATTTGTTTTACAGATATCCTGTGTTCATTTGCATTATTTTGTAGTGCTTCACTTACGTATCATATTATGTTTTATACTATGGAGTCTATAGCTTTCTATTATGATTTCTTCTTCAATCCACACCCCCTGTAAAATTTTTGTTTTGTAATAGGTTTTAATATTCTTTATATTTTTAAGTTTAAGCTATTGAAGTAAATGAGAAACAGGGATTTTTAAGAGATGGATATAACAATGTTCTTCTGTACTCATCAATATTTTTACTGTGTATATATTTTACCTTATAAATACTACAACATTATACATTTTAAATTTAAAAAAGCAAAGTAAGTCCCTTACTCTATACTTAATGATTATTTCCAATCTATTTTTCCATGCATGGATTTGGTTTTTTTCATAATTAATGTATAATTTTACATTCATTTTTTTAATTTACTGCACTTATGACTTTTTCATGGAGTTTCTTAGGTTTAGAGTCATAATTTACAATGATTTCCTATAATATTTTTGAATGGATGTGTGCTAATTGATATTTGGGTTATTCTTAATACATGACTCTTGAAATAGTATTTGTTTTTTTTTATTTTTTTTTATTGAACTGTTCTCATTACCACACTCAGCCTTATGAAATTCTATTCAGTCTCCAAGATTCAATTTAAACATAATTTCTTTCATACAAAGGTTTTCTGACCCCAAATCCCCAGCTTATTATTCCATAAGGGTTTGGCCTACCTTTTCTGTACTTCTGTAACCCTGCCTATACCCCCCAGGTATGGACCAGATGCATTCCCCTCAAAATTCATAGGCTGAAGCCCTGACCTTCAATGTTGATGGTATTTGGATGTGGGGGCCTTTGGGAGGTAACTAGGTTTCTATGAAGTCACAAGCACAGGGCACTTATGATGAGATTAGTTCTTCTAAGGAGAGAGAGCTAACAATCTGTGCCTTCTGCACACACCCTGAGGGTAAACCTTGTGAGGACACAACCAGAAGGCAACAATCTGTAAGTCAGAAAGCATGGTCTCAACCAGGACTACATCTGCTGGCACTTCGTTCTCGGACTCCCAGGCTCCAAACCTGTGAAAAAGAAATGCCAGTTGTGGGCAGCCCCAGTGGCTTAGCAGTTTAGTGCTGCTGTCAGCCCGGGGTGTGATCCTGGAGACCTGGGATCGAGTCCTACATCGGGCTCCCTGCATGGAGCCTGCTTCTCCCTCTGCCTGTGTCTTTGCCTCTCTCTCTCTCTCTTTCTCTCTCTCTGTCTCTCATGAATAAATAAATAAAATCTTTTTAAAAATGCCAGTTGTTTAAGCCACCCAGCCTCTGATATTTTGTTACAGCAGCCTGAAGTGACTGAGACGTCTACCTCTATTTCCTCAAGTAACACACTGAACTAAAATTGGCTTCATATGTGTATAAACTCCTCGAGAGTAGGAAATGTGTTTAATCATTCCTTCGCATTACTGATTTTAGCAAAGTGTTTAACAGCACGGAAATGTTCTTCAGTAAAATTAGTCATAGTTATAAATCCTGTAGATATAATATCTGTCTTGAAATCCTGGTCTTGCCACTTCTTACCTGTGTGAGCTTGGAGGTGTTGCTTCCCTGTGCCTCAGCCACCTCATTGGTTGAAGAGGACAGTAAGAGCGGCTACCTAGTAGTAGTAATAATAGTAATAATAATGGATATCTCACAGGTTATATTGAAGATTAAGTGTATTAAAGTAAGTGCAACAAACAGTGTCTGGAGCATAGTATGAATTTGTTTCTTATCAGCTATTATCATTACTATTGTTATTATCATCATTTTACAATTATATCTGTTGAAAGAATGCTACATTGTACCCAAAGATCAAGAGGAATACATATAATTTCCTTGAGATTAAGATAAATATCCGATAATTTTGCAATAGGCGAACAGAACCATATAGTTATAGATTTGGGAGGAATATTACAAAGTGATTCATGCGATCAGTATCCTTGAGCTGTTTTAAAAAACAAGGAAAGGATAATTTAAAGAAAATGTTGAAGTCCTAACTGCCAGTACTTCAGAATGTGACCTTGTGTGGCAAGAACATTGTTTTATATATCATTAGTTAAAATAAGGTCACAGGGGGGTAGGGTAGGTGGGCCCTTAATCCAATAGGACTGGTATATTTTCAGAAGAGGAGCACAGAGAGAAGATAGCCATGTGATGATGGAGGCAGAGATTGTGAGGAAGCACCTCCAAGGCAAAGAATATTCAGAATTTCTAGCAAACTCCAGAAGCCAGAAGAGGCAATAAAGGACACTCCTAGTTTCAGAGGAAGTCACAGCCCTACCAATACCTTGACTTCTTGTTGCAAGTCTCCAGAACTACTGTGAACAACAGTTCTGTTGTGTTAAGCCCCCCAGTTTGTGGTACTTTTTTGTGGAAGTCCTAGGAAACTGATGCTAGACGCATGTATTTTTTGCCTGTGAGAGGGTTGTAAATAACCTGTGTCCAGAGGGAACACTATGGTAGATTAGAAATTACTATACAGTTTTGGATATCCTCCAATAGGAGGTGTAGTTTGATCCTTTTCCTATTCAGTCTGGCAGGCTTCTGTGAATATTTTCTCTTTCGGCATGTTGAGAGAAGCCCAGATCTCACGGAGAGACCACATGGAGGACTGAGGAGGTGATCTGGTTGAAGGCGAGCTACTACAGCAAACGTTAACTGCTGGTCATGTGAACAAGTGATCTTGGACGTTCCAACTAGGTAAAGCCTAGGAGGATTGCCCCAGAAGCACGCAAGTGAACGCAGTCAGTGTATAGATTGGTGAGGAATAATATATGATTTTTTGTTGTAAGCTACTGACTTTTGGATATTTTGTTATGCAGTAAAAGCAAACCAAAGTATCTTCATTTATTGAATTCTTATTATGTGCCACACACTGTGGGGGACACTTTATATTCATTATCTCATTAAATCTTCACCAAAATTTATATGTCAGATTTTACTCCCACTTTAAGGTTAAGTTAGGACGTTTTCTGGCTAAAAGGGGACTGAGAAAAGAATCCTATAGAAATATGTTAAAACCCACAGTCTTTATTATCTACTTTAATATAATTTTATTAAATGACCTCATAACTTGGATGAGTTATTAACTCTCTTTGTAAATGTTTTTCTCATTCATGAAACAAAACTGATTTCTTATGATGATCTTAGACATACATAGAGTACCCTGTGTAGCCTAAAATCAGATATACGTATGATGTGAAAACCATATCTTAGCTACAAGTGCAAAGCATAAACCTTTTGTTTTGAACTAGAAATGAAATGTCTCTTACTTAAATGTTTTCATCAGTGCACTTGCTGCTCCTCTAATTTTGCTAATTCATTTTGCCATCAGTACTGGTGAGAAGTGGTACATGTAAGAGCACAATAATCTTCTTCCAATTTGAAGGCACAAACTCAGAGGCACTGAAAATGTTGTAGTGTTTTTCATTGCTTGTTCCTTTATTCTCGATATCCATTAACTTTCAGCTTGTGTTTTCAACCACTGTTGAGTGCTGGCTTGATTCTTACTACATTTATTCCTTTGGGCCGCCTCCCTATCTTTTCTAGAGCCAAACCACCCGAGCTGAAGGCATCCTTGTGATATTAAAACCCATGCTGACACACCTGCACAGCTGCATTAGCATCGGGAAGATGGTGAGGTGCATAAATTCAGAGGAGTGTGTCAGGTAGCCAGCTGAAACCTGGTACTAAGGATATAGTTTTTCTGCTTGCTCCCAGGAGACTGATGTTCACTGAAATGTATTCACTGGAGAAGTATTTGTTTTTTTTTTTTCAGTAAAGCAGTCAGCTTCAGAAGGCATTGTTTCTACAGTTTTCAATAGCAGCAATATTAGACAATATACAAACATATTGAATACCAATGTCTTTTCTTAGTACCTTATTGGTGCCATGGTTCAGCTTCATAAAATAAAAGAGCACCCTTTGGACCAGAGACTATTTAATGGGAGAAATAGGTGAAATTATACAGATGTGTGATGCTTATGGATACAGAGATAGGCATAGATAGAAAAATAGAAATAGTGAGATAGATGATATAATCAGAGTCACATTATTATAATAATACCCTCTGGCTAATGTAGTCTGCTAGTTTTCTTCCTGAACTGGCTCTTCCCACTGATGTCCCCTTAATCAAAACTCTCCTCTTGTCTAAGCTTAAGGATCAACCTAATCACCTTGATGTAGAAAGTCTTGTGCAGTCAAGCTTCAAGTTGACCTCCTTCTATTGTCTAACACATCACCTGTGCTAGTCAAAATAGATTTCTCATTGCCCCCCCCAGAAAAATCATATATGATTTTACTTGTGTGAAATACTCCTATAACTGTATCCTCCTCATCTGGAATGACCTATTTGCTTCTCTATACCTATGCAAAGCAAACTGAATTCAAGCTCCATAAAGCCTGCAATAAATGTTCTCTCTTCCAGTGATTCTTTTCATTCTCTGAAATTCTACAGCACTCATTGCCTCAACCACTCTCTTGGCACTTTGCCCTGCATTTTTACCTATCATTTTATGTATGGATCCTGTCACCCGAAAGAGCTTGTCAGGCCTTTAAGAGTAGAAACCATGTCTCATAACTATTTATCTTCATTGCCTAATATAGAAAGCCCTGTAGGTAGTGTGCTCATGATTAATATTTGATGCTGATGATTTTAATAAATTTAGTTATGCACAGATCATATGTTACACTTAACTTCCTTGTCTGTCACATTCTTGGCATTAGGGAGAGTTTTTGTCATGACTCTATGTTAAGATCGGCAAAACAACTGTAGATGTTTCTGTCCAACATAATTTTTCTAATAATGACCTATAAAATAAATACCAACAGGAAGAATTCTTGACTAAACAAGGAGATATTTATAGAAATAGCTGAGCTTGATTGAGTTTAAACTACAGGGCAATTGTCTAAAAGGAATGGAAATGCTATGGAAACAAACCTCTGATTGGTGGAATCCAGGTTTTTCCATTCTCACCTCATATGACCTTTGTTAGGAAAGCCTAGACACTAGAGAATGTGTGCTATTTTTTTAATAGATTGCACTAGAACCTACAGGAAACTGCTTCCTTCTTCCCTGGAAACAGATTCTTGCCCTGGGTAAATGTGTAAAACCTGTATCAAATATTTTCTTCTTCTAAGCACCAAAACCCTATTTATAATCTCACTCCCACATTAAAACCCTCACTATGTTACCATCACTGTCTACCTATGAATTCCTTAACAAACTATCAATAGTGGTATGATATGCAGAAAAATCATTCCCCAAAGATTTCTACAGCCTAATCCCTGGAACCTGAGAATGTATTACATGCAAGACAGAAGTAGTATTGGAGCTAGAATTTAGGTTGCTCATCAGCTGATCTTGAGATGGAAAGTTGATCCTGGATTATCTAGGTGGCCCCAGAGTAGTCACAAAAAATACGTAAAAGTGGAAGAGGGAGGCAGAGGAGAGAGTCAGAGAGATGGCAGCGTGGGAAAGACTCAACCCAAAGTTGCTGGCTTTAAAGATGGAGTAACAGTCCCATGAATCAAGGAATGCAGTAGCCCCTAGAAGCTTCAGAAGGAGACTTGCCAACTGATTTTAGCTCAGTGAGATCCATTTCTGACTTCTAATCTCCAGAATGGTTAGAAAATAAATTTGTATTGTGTTGCTTTAAGCCACTAACTTTGCGGTAATCTGCTATTGCAGAAATAGGAAAGTAATACAAGTGGGTGATTTCACTGATTTGTTTGAACAATCCCCCACCAATGGAAAGGGAAAAGAACTCTAATTCCTATTTCATAGAAGATCTTTTATTTTTATTTTTTTAAGATTTTATTTTATTTGTTTATGAGAGAGAGAGAGAGAGAGAGAGAGAGAGAGAGAGGCAGAGACACAGGCAGAGGGAGAAGCAGGTTCCCTGCAAGGAGCCGGATGTAGGACTCGATCCCAGGATCATGCCCTGAGCCAAAGGCAGATGCCCAGCCGCTGAGCCACTCAGGTGTCCCCATAAAAGATATTTTATAGGTTAGCATTTTCCACTTAAAATCAAGTTCCTCACTCGAGGCTTAGTGCTTCCAGTTCTTTAAAGTTCTTTCACAGCCATTATCTCACTAAAATCTCACATCATGACCATCCAGTTGCTATTATCTGCATTGAACTGCTGAGGAAATTGAGGGTATAGAGGTTCAGTGACTCACGTTCATGATACAGTAGAGGACACACAGTGCAGTCTAAAACTGAGAGCAGAGAGAGATGAAACAGACATCTGGAGTATCCAATATTGGTTGCTCTTTATGTCTAAGTCACCTTAGAATGAATGTAACCCTTTGTCATATT
This sequence comes from Canis aureus, assembly GCF_053574225.1. Classification (NCBI taxonomy): domain Eukaryota; kingdom Metazoa; phylum Chordata; class Mammalia; order Carnivora; family Canidae; genus Canis; species Canis aureus. Next base: position 56,774,938 of record NC_135621.1, read on the forward strand.
TTATACATTCGTATAATTATTCCCAGAATTAGTATTGTGAGTTTCATTTAGAAAGTGTGAGAGAGATCATTTTTGTAAAGAACCTTAAAATCTGGCAAGGGAAATTAGTAAAATGTCATGATCTGTAGTAATTTTAGAATCCTATGGGGCCACCCTTGTCTACCTCTTAAACCATAGCTCCTCCAGTTCTTTCTTGTCCATTGTGTTTTAGTTTCATTCTCTTTCTGTGTCTTGACACACTGAGCTCTTTCCCAACTCAGTACTTTTATAACTAACATTCCTTTTGTCCAGAAAGTTGTCACCTGGATTTCTCCATGCCTAATTTTTTTTCTTATAATTTAGCTTAAGTTTCACTACTTAGGCCTTTACTAATCTCCTAAACTAGAAAGGACAGTAACTTTCAGTTACATGCCTAATTTTATTCTTAGCATTTATGATGCATTGCCATTTATTTATTTTTTGTTGTTGTTGTTAATTTTCTATCTCCCCCTCGGGAGATGGAAACTCTATGGAAGCAAGAGTCTTGTCTATGCTGTTCACTGGTATATATGTATTTTCAATACTTCAAATATTGCCAGGAAGGTATTAACTCTGTGTTGAAGGAACAAATAGTTTCCACACATTCTTGATACCTGTAATACTACCATTAGATCTAACAGACTGAGATGATGAGGGCTCTAAGGAATTGACCTAAGTCAGACATTAGTAAATGGGCATCATGATTTTCTCTCCTGAAAGTCCATTTGCCTTAGGGATATATATAATCAGGTGAACGTATTGAAAAGCATGCACTGAAGCTGAGTTTGGACATTAGAAACAGTTGCTCCCTTCCCTTCATTCTGTTTTTTATGATATGCTGAACATTTAATTTATTAGCAGGCATAATGGTATAAGGGAAAAAAAAACTGTTGTGTGATATCCAGCACTGACATGATAAATGCTGCTCCACATGAATTGATCTTGGGCCTGAAGAGACTATGCATTGTACATGGCAGTTTGCCAATCTGTGCCATATAAACTGCTGTCATGGGTGAGTAATGTTAAGATTCATAGGTTACACTGTCTTTATCTCCAAATGATTTAAAAATAATCACTTTCTTCCAGTTTTAAAAATTAGATATCCATTTGAAGAGAATTCATAAAATATAGTTATTTAGAGAAAAAAATAAGCCACATGCAAGCATATCACCTGGTAATAACTGTTATGATTTGGATGTACATTATGGCAATCTTTTCTCTATAAGTATGCACATACATGCACATATACATCTATTTATACCTAATATGTAATAAATACTTGATAGATTTCACTTGAATATATAGATGAAGGAAGGAAAAAGTAACTATTGGTGACTCCAATCTGATTGAGAATATATTTTGTTTCAAAGATTAGTCATTTGTTTCATTTAAACTGTTGTTAATATTTCACTACTTTGTTCTCATCATTCTAATTTTCTTTGGCTACTTCACCAAGTCTTGGGCTTTTAATTTATCAGTCCAGTTCCATTTAAAGAGATCCAAAACCCAACTTAGAAATAATAAAACCAAAAAAAAAAAAAAAAAAAAAAAAAAAAAAAAAAAAAAAAAAAAAAAAGAAATAATAAAACCTATTGAAATATGGCAGACAAATAATAAAGCCACATCTCTTCTCCTCACATCTATTCTAGGGGAAGTATTTATTTAAAATTAAAAAGAAAACTAATCTCAATAGATGTGAAATTAGCTTTTGGGGAAAAATATCCACATTCATGATACATGCTCTCAACAGACTAGCAATGGAAATGAATTTCCACAAAATGAAATAGGGCATATATGAAGAACTTAGAGCTAACATTACAATTAGAGAGTCAAAGTCCTCCCTATAAAATTGGAAATTTTGGAAGAACAATTAACCACTTACCACTTTCATTCATCATTGTACTGATGGCACAATGCAAGTGAAATAAACACGAAGCATCAAAATTAGAAAGGGAGAAGTAAAACCAATTCTATATGCAGACAACATAACTATGTGTATAGAAAATTTTAAGTAACCCACAAAACAAAAACAAATAAATAAATTCAACAAGTTTATGGAATAAATGTCAATATGCAAAAAGCAATTGGACTTTTATATATGAGTAACAAAGTTAAAATGATGAAATCAATATAATGTGTAGCTGCATGGTAAGCTATTAAATGTGCAAAGATGAACTTAATGTAAGTTTAGAAAACTTTTACACTGAAAACCACAAAACATTGCTTCTAAGGAATAGTAAACAAAACCTAAATGGAGAGGTATACCATATTTATGGTTTGCAAAACAAAATTGTTCAAAAGTCAATTTCCTCCACGCTGATTTATAGGTATTATTCAATCCCCATAAGAAACCTGGCACACTTATTTTCTTGTAGACATTGACAAGCTTATTCTAAACTTTATGTGGAATGAAAAGGACTTGAATAGCCAAAAAAAAAAAAAATGTAAAATAAAGATCAAAGTTGTAGGATCTGTACTACCTGATTTTAAGATTTATTATTAAACTATACTAATTAAGACAACGTGTTATTGATGTAAAAATAGATAAATGGAAGAGAATAGAGGTAAAAAGTAACCTCATGTGCAGTCACTCAATTTCTGACAAAGTGTGAAAATGATTCAGTGGAATAAAGGAAGGAAAGTCTCTTCAACGACTCCTGCATATCCATATGATGTCTACCTTGCACCATACAAAAAATTAATTTGGGATGAATAGTGGCCCAAATGACTAGTTAAAAGTATTAGTCTTCTGGAAGAAAACGTAAGAGAATACTTTCATGATAGGTGCTTTAAAAAAGTTTTGTAAACAAAAAGTGATAACTGGCAGAAGAAAAAAAAAATGAAACAATAACTTGATCAAAAATTTAAAGCTTCTGCTCACCAAAACAAATGTCATTACAAAAAGAACAGAGCAGTCACAGACTAGGAGAAAATATTTACTATATATATAGCTGACAAAGAACTCATTTGCAAGATATATAAATAACTGCTACAAATTGACAATAAGAAGTCCAATAATCCAATTACAATAAGCAAAGAATTTGAACAGACTCTTCATAACAGATGATTTACAAGTGGCCAGTAAGCATATGAAAAAATGCCCAACTTGGTTTGTCATCTGAGAAGTTACATATTAAAATAACAAGGAGATATCACTGCACACTTTCCAGAATGAATAATATTCAAATGACAGAAGATACCAAATATTGGAAAAGATATTCTCATACAGTGCTGAAAAAGAGTAGAATAATACAATCGTGTTGGAAAAACGTCTTGACATTTTCTTTTAAAGTTAAACATACACAAATGCTATGACTAGCATTCCGCTCTTAGCTATCCAAGAGAAAGGTAAACACATGTCCTGTGAAAACACTGTTACATGTTTGCTAATAGTGGCTTTAGTTATGATAGGAAAGGGGGAAAACAAGGAAGAAAAGAAAAGAAAAAAAAACCCAAGTGTTCATCAACATGTAAATGTATAAATAATTTGTGCTACACTTGTAAAATGGAACTTTTCACAAATGTAGGTAAGTACAAAATGGATGGTTCTCGAAAATGTTATGCTACTTGTGAGAACCCAGGCACAAGAGTACATAATGAATGATTCCTTTTCTATGGAATTTTATTTTTTTAATTTTTTAAAAATATTTTATTTATTTATGAGTGATAACAGAGAGAGAGAGAGAGAGAGAGAGAGAGAGAGGCAGAGACACAGGCAGAGGGAGAAGCAGGCTCCACGCAGGTATCCCAACATGGGACTCGATCCCAGGTCTCCAGGATAAGGCCCTGGGCTGAAGGCAGAGCTAAACCACTGAGCCACCCGGGCTGCCCTCTATGAAATTTTAAAATAGATAAATTAATCTATGGTACTAGAAATAAGAACAGTGGCTGCCTCTGAGTGCAGGGCCAAGATTGAATACAAAGGTAAATGATGGATATTCCTAAGGGCAGTGACAAAATTCTTCATCTTGATAGGGATAAGGGTACATGGGTTTATTCATCTCTAAAAATCCATCAAACTACATTTTAGCATTAGGGAAATTCACTGTATTTAAATTATGCCTTAATTTGCAAGAAATTTAAAATGGGGGGGTCAGTATTTCAAGTGAAGAGGCTCAAACAATCTCTAATTCATATGTTTCAAGACACATAATTTGTTTATGGATCTTTAAGTCAAAGCTACCCATAGTGAACTAAACAACAATAGGGTCTAGGTAGTTGAATATATTGCTTTCATTTGTATCGGGAATGCTTTGGGCACAAGTGACAGAAAGCTCAGTAAAGATTTTGTTAACAATAAATCCATCAATAGGATTATTCATTCCTGGTATAACTCAGCTTGAAATCTCACACTTTGTCCTCCCTTTCAAGATATGGTTGGTGCCCTTCCAGTCAGCCACATCAAGAAAGGACTGGGAACAAAAATTTTCCTATTGATATTTTTATTTTTATCAGGAAAAGGAAGTCCTCAGGGGGTAAAAATATTGTCTTACTTCTCATTGTCTAGAAGGTCTTTGGACACCCTTAGACCAATTTCAGTTTGAGTGAAATAGGGATGTTGTGATTTATTTGAACCATTGTTTTGGCCTGTGTAGGAGCTTCCCTTTCTGAGACCAAAACATCTCCTCATCCTACCATAAAATCAAGGTTCATTTCATAGGGAAAATTTTGAAGTTGGGTTTGACAATTACACTGATGGTTGCTAATGAGCAGTATCTCACACATACATCTTCCTTGCCTAACTTCTGTTAAGATGAGACACTTACTTCCCACTCCTGATATTTTTCCCCCCATGAGGAAGGACTTCAACTGATTAAACTCCTTCTATTCTTTATCCTTTTACTCATTCTGCCCCAGATGGTAGGAAGTGACTTAGTTGTTGGGTAAATTTGGGAAGAAGAAACAGGCTATGTTAGCTCAGCAGTGAGTGACTTTCTTTTAGAGGAGCCAGACCTGCTGCTCCACCAGGGGGAGGCTTTGCCTCCATGGGGGCCGGGGAAAGGATGTGAGCACAGGGAGGACTTCCCCAGTCTTCAGGTATCAATACTCTGTCTAACTCTATGCAGTTCTGGGGAATCAATGTTAGAAAGGCCACGAGGCTCTGACACCCAAGCTAATTTCTCTGACCCTGCATTTATAAGCAGTAAGGTGGATTGTTACTCTCTATATTAATTTTCCATGTTTTTGGTACTTCAATAGGGAGGAGGGAAGCTGTTTCTTAAGTCCCCTGAAAGGCTTCAACAATTGGTGCATTGGCTAGGGGCATTTAATACAAGGAGCAGAATTCTGAAGGAAAAGTATATTAGAGAAGGCCATGAATGTATCTCTGGACCCGGGGCTTTCATATGTTACCATAGTGTTCTAACCTTTGAGGGGAGCTTTGGAGGTTTATTATCAGTTTTTAGCTGTCACCCCTTGCTCTCACATTGCAGGCTGGACTAAGCCTGACTTAACTGTACTCTAGTGTGTAGGCCTTAACCAAGGACACAAAAGGGCTGGTAAAAGCAAGAGACAGTCCCAGCAAAAGCACATGGCACATAGAAGTGTTCTAAGCAAAGATATATGGGAATCACAGAGTTGCCTGGGCAAAGGTTCTTAGCTCTGCTATCGGTGGTCTGGATTGGCTTCTAATAGGTATGTGTAACCAGTTTTAATTCATAGGCTTGGCTCTTCGTAACAGACATAAATCTGTGGCAAAGATTATATTTACAGAAAAAAGAGAATCTTTGTGTCCTTGGTGTTGGTGAGTATAAAATAGTTGTTACATTTAAACATTAAGGAAGCCAAGTTCTTATAATTCTGTGATTTACAGTTCACAAAATCTAGTTTAAAGTCAATGCCAGATGACTGTTCCAAATCCTATTATATATTCAGAGCCAAGGAAAAACTGTTGGGTGTAATTAATCTCATCTCTTTAATGCAGCTATAGATGTATATGTATATTTGTGTATGTATATATATGTATATATACATATGAATGAATGAATAATTCTCAAAAAATTAGTGGATATATTTCAAGATGATTGAATTATTATGGGTGGTATTATGCCCCGAGAGAACATATTTCACAGCTAGATGGAACTGAAGAATGGAAGGAAGATAGTGTCTTGAGGGATAAAAGGCTGTATTGTTCTATTCTAATCCCCTAGGGCAGGAGGCATCAAACCATAGCCATGGGTCAAACTGGGCTATTTTTGTAAACAAAATTTAATTGGAACACAGCCACAGTCATTAATCTAAGGTAATCTTCACTCCACAGTGGCAGAGTTGAGTAGTCGTGACAGAGAAGGTAGGAGTCATTGACTTTTTACAGAAAAAATTCGCCACCTTTCCTAGAAGAGGGCAATGAGTTTCAAACTTGAACATACATCTGAATTGCCTGGAGGATTTGCTAATTTACGGATTACAAGGTCTCATCTGCAAAGTCTCTGACTCCGATGTTTCCATTAGGCCCCTAATTTGTATTTCTAGCAAATTCTCAGTGATGGTGATGCTGCTGGGCTGGAGACAGCGTTTCGAGAAACTCTTCCTTACCCACAAGCTTCAGAAGCAACAATAGCAATTTCTATAATCTGCAAAGGTCAAACCAAACCTTTTGTGGAAATGTGGTGAAAGCCTCAGGTCTAAGTATCCATCAAAAGAGGTAGTGGCAGCAACGGAAAAGGGAAGAAAAGAAGAGAACAGAAAAGAACAGAATAATAATACTAATCACGAAGAACCAGAAGGTCATTGGATGGAGTTCACACTTCCTCAAGTACCAGGTTTTGAAAATCATGCATGTCCACGAGGAAACGGGCATTAACAAATGGAAGGAATATATGCCGTATTGTAAAAAAGTCTCCTTCACCCACTTGATCCTTCTTCCAAATGGGGTCCATGTGTTCAGACAACAGGGAAGCCCAGGAGCAGGGCCCACGCGGCCAGCCAGGTTCCAGGGTGGGGGCTGCAGCTGGGGGGGGGGGGGTGACACGGAGGGGGCACGTCCCTCTGGTGCCTCTTCGGTTACAGGCGCACCCATCCGAGGCCGTCGCCCTGAGCCTCGAGGCCCACGCGTGAGCATCGTTCCTGCTGTGGCCAGTCGCGCAGCTCCGGCCGTGGCGCATTCACGGCCTCCCGGGCCCCGCGGAACCCGCCGCCCTCGCCGCCCTCGCAGGCCCGCATCGACTCCCCAGGGTGGGACTCCAGACACCTGGGCATCGTCTCCCCAGGGTGGGACTCTAGACACCTGGGCATCAACTCCCCAGGGTGGGACTCCAGGTACCTGGGCATCGACTCCCCAGGATGGGACTCTAGACACCTGGGCATCGACTCCCCAGGGTGGGACTCCAGACACCTGGGCATGAACTCCCCAGTGTGAGACTCCGGACAATTGGGCATCCACCAACGACTGGCATCTCCGAATGGCTAAGAGCGTGGAGACCTCCACCCGCCTTTGCTGTGGCCTTCCCACATTAAGTATGCGTATGCGTGGCTGGGAATGTGTTTGCTGGGCCTTGACTCCCAGGCCCTGTGTGGCTCACCTCCTTGATGTGGTGATAGCAGGGGCAGCTCTTCATTGTCCTACATGCCCCATTCACTCCCTCAGGTGTTAAACACCAGACTGTACCCAAGAACTGGCTTTGCAGTTTGTGATCCCGAAGGAACATCATCTCTTTTCTGAGAATCGAGAACCTCAATATCACACCAACGTTTTGCTGAAAATGATGGGGTTTGGACTTAACTTAAAAATTTGGAGGTTTGGACCACAAACCAAAGGGCAGAATGATTTGAATCTAAATAGTAAGGCAGTGGAACTTCCATATTCGAGGATTTTAACTTGCAAGTGGATTTAACCATTCTCCCTTGGAATTTAATACTGGGAGAGTGTTTTTTATTTCCATTGGGATGTCCCTATTCGAGGGTATTTTTATTTGAATACATTCGATGTCCTTGCAGAATTTCTGGAATGCTACGTGGATGCTGTGATTGGGATGGAAAACTAAATAGGAACTGGGTTTTTACTCTTGGGTACAGAGTGGCCTTGGAGCAGACCTAGATGGTGCTTTGTTCTTATCAATTTTAGCAAAATCTGAAGTATCAGTGGTTCCAGGATGATTCCTAAAGAGCAGTGGTTGGGAATGGAGAGGCAGTCTAATGTATTTCTCTGATAGACTGTTGGTCCCCTCAAAGAGGACAGTCACACTCCTGCTTGAGTATAGGCTTTACCAAAGGTTTAATAGGTTTTGAAGAACAAAGTAGGGGAATTTTATGGGGAACACTTAACCCTCATTCTTCCTGTTTACTGCCTGTAAAAGAAACTCAGAATGTGTCCCTTTACTCACAGCAACCCAAAGGCAGTGGAGTGAACAGTCTGATTAGTAAAATTGGGAAGAAAAAATAGGCGTATCCGCTAGTCATCTGCTCTACTCGGAGCTACCACTTCTTCCTTTTAGAACTAACGTAAAGCTGTCTGCTAGGGGGACAGGTTGCTCGGTTTTTCCAGAGGTAGATTCTGCTTCCCCTGACTATGAGAGACACTGGGTGGGTAAGTCAGCCTAATTTGGGGGGGTTCAATATTAGGAGCGCATTTAGCTCTCACAACAAAGCTATGACCTTTAACTTAGCGTTAAATTAAGAGTAGTAGTATTTTGACCTCCATATGCCACTGTTTTACTTCTCAGTATGTTTTGAAACTAAATAATAAAGATGCTAATTTGGAGGGAAGAAGCGATCTTCCCTCAGAAACAGATTTTACCCCTTATTTACTCTTACTACATTGCTTTCTTTTTTGACCACGAAAGCAATTTTTCTATAGTAAGCTAGTGAATGAAGGGATTTTGTCAATTAAAACAACAAAAAAGTCTGTGGACTCTAGATAACCTGTGGAGATTTGTTTTATAAATCTCTTCTCCCCCTACAATAAGTAAAAGTGTCAGCCTCACTCTGAGAACAGGTGTGTACATTTACATTAAATAAATTATTCATTTGCTAATATCGTGGGATTGTTTTGTGGCGCATGAGAATAAAAGAAAGCTGTAATAATCTCCATCCCTTGCATTATGCTTATAACATTAGAAAATAGGTTTTTTTTTTCTGGAAATATTCAACAAACAGGTTCTCTTTTCAGTCCCTGAGGTACTATAGTAGGCAACAGAATAAATCCAATAAAAATTTGGAATTTATTTTTGTTCTTTGTCATCACCTTTCGTTAATGGTATGTAGGTTTCAATATCAAGGCACATGCAATATGGTTTGGCTAGACTGAATGTTATTATTTTGATTCCCTTTGCTAAGCTTAAAGTATTCTCCTTTCCCCTTCCCTTCATTCTGGGGAATTTTGTACACTCACTCATAGTCCTAGTTTTTCCCAGAGCTGGAAAATTCCCGTATGTAGTCTTTGGTGCTTTTCCCATGTACACATACCACTGTGTAGCCTCTCCTGCTCAGCCATTCTAAACTCACTAATTATTCCTTTCTAAACACCACTGTATACTTCCTGCCTCTACCACTCAGTTCGTTATTTAATATTTTGTCATTCGCATGCACGGTGTGCATACCATGCAGATCTAAATACAGGCTTCTTAGCCAATCTTAATATTTTGCGCATCACTCAAAGCATTATATTTTGCAACTTGTACATAACTTTTAGGCACCACTTTTGAATGTACCTAACTTTCCTAAGTGGAAGAAACCTTATTCAAGGAAGATAAAGAACCCTTTGGAGCTTCTACTGAGGGTACAAAAAATTTAGTATGTGCTTATTTTCTAAAATCTGTACCACATATATGGTTGAAATTATGCCTAACATTTGAACGACTAATAATTCACACATGAGAATAATTTTAGGTATTATTTTTCATGTATCTGAGATGTATAAACCCTATTTAGAGATGGAACTATCCTTTTTTTATCGGTATGTACTCTTTTGCTTTCATTTATAAAATCAATGTTACTGAGGCATAATTAGCATATAATAAAATCCACCCATTTAAGAGTATGATTCAGTGAGTTTTGAATTATAAACTATGTAACCATCACTACATTCAAGATATAGGACTTTTACTCAACCTAAAAGTCCTTTGGAGCACAAAAGGTTTGTGTATGTGTGTCCACGCATGCGTTTATTTACTTTTAAATTACAGTAATGTGCCATAGAAGAAACATTTTTTTGGTATAGAGTTTGTTTATTGGGACACTTAAACATTATCTACATCATGTTTTAGGCAAAAACTCTGAAGCTTAGAGTGATTTTTCTAAAGGACACAGATATAGCTAGTATAATAGGAAATAGCTAAGCCTTGATAAAGCCTTGCTTTTAAAAGGGTGGACATGATAATCTTCTAAATGGATAAAGGAGAAGCTCATCAACCCACAAGGCAAGGAAGTCTTAGTTGCCTGCTTGACTTAATTTACCTGCTTCCTTTCTGTCTGAGACCAGGCAGGGGAAGAGGAATCAAGAGCTATACTGAATACTGGCGTCTGGGCCGATGACAAGCCAAATGATCAGGTCTTTCTCTCTAATCCTTACCTAGTAGACTGCTGAGGACTTCTCACAAGAAGCGAATTATTTTAGTCATAATAAGAAATCAGCCCCCACAAATAGTAAATCCTCACTTTTCATCTGTGTTTGCCATGTCGTTCCATGCACCGAATTGTTTTAGCTTAATGGCCTATTTTTCAATCACTTAATATGTTGATGCTAACGCAGAGGCCTTTGTGGATATCTTCTGGTCATTGGGTTGAGACAAAAGGTTCATTTTTTTCATCCTGTGATGTGCAGACAGAAATGAATAGGCGGTGGAACAGATCCGCCATGCATTGCTGCCACTCTGCATTATTAAGCATGCAGCACTCGGCCTCTTGGCTTTTTTGGGTATTCATTTTCAGAGACAGGGCCCTCTTTTACTTTGACTTTTTGCTGTGAATGAATAAACTGCAAATAAAACTGCTGAAACCTGCTTTCTCCCTCAGACCACTTATTTCTTTGGATGCTTCCGATTCAGAGGCAGTAGGGTCTTCAATAGGGACTGTTTTAACTTTTACAAAAGGAGCTGTAGTTCTGCCCCTGAAAATAAAGTAAGTTAACATTTCAGAGTAGGTCTATGAACAAAACACTTGCTGCAGAAACTTCCTGGTAATTGTTTTTTTAAAGAATACATACGATTGGGAGAAGATGAAGCTGAAGACACTCAGTGACAAAATCAGGCTTGTCTCCATTCGAAATTGCTGACTGTATGAAGACCGTGTAGACCCCCTCAGCCTTTGTTTATTTTATAACTTTAAGTCTCATTAGCCAAGTGCCCGCAAACTACCCTCCTCCCCTCAAAACCTCAGGAAAGGATCTAAGAAGCTATCTCACATTAAGGCTTAAAGGACAGACTCAACATTCAGTGTTATCCCTAAATGGCATCTCTGATCTTGGATAGACAGATGAAACTTCATGCTAAATGAATGATGCTTCCGTGGTATATTCAGAGCTATATTTTTAATCATCATTTGGCAGAATTAAAATGTTCCCTAAGAGCATACATGTCTGACTTTGTGTAAAACTGTACAAGGCGTGGATCACTGCTCTCCCCGACAGCTCCTTCACTCAGTGAAGAAACCATTGCACGCTCCCACTCCACTCCCTATAACCATAGCCAGTTGGGCCCTGAGGAAGAACTGCTCTGAGAACTCATTCATTCACTTAGCAGGAACAGTGGATTGTGTAGCTGGACATACCAGAGAAAGTTGGGCCAAGCAGATTCCTCTCTGGGGAAGAACCTTCATTTCTTCTCTTGCTTCCCCCAGCAATAGTGAGTCATGTTCTAGGGAGGTTGGACACTGGGGCAAATCGAGTCGGTTATCATTGTTCTCACTCTTATTTTTAACTAATTGATTTCTTTCGCTGAATTTGTTCCCATGGCGACAACACAGGCCGCTTGGGTTAAGCAGCTCAGAAAGAGCAATGAAACTTGAAGGAATTCATTTAGTTTTGTCTCCACTTGCCATCATTTCCAAATGCTGCCAACTGCCTCATAGGTCACATCATCTTTGAGTCCCCAGGATATCTCTGATGAATTTTAAGATTGTTTTTATTTTCTTCCCCATTTAAAAAGGGCACTTTGTTTTTCCTGACACACACACAATACTTTTACTGAAGCTTCCATGTCACATACTTCAATACGTAATAGTGACAAAATCCATAAGGAAGAGCAAGGACAAAAACTGACTGATGTGGGGCCTTTGCACAGCCCATTTCCCCAGTGTAGCTCTGGTCTTTCTCCTACTCTTTAGCCCTATCAACTAACAATGATTATTTTTTCTCTCTCACCCCAAGTGTTACTTCCTCGAGAAGCCTGCTCTGGCCACTCACGCCGAATTAGGCCCCATTGTTCTTTCTGTCCACAGGTCCTTTAAGTTCTTCTTTAAAACTTTTTATCATAGTTTGTAATTACATAATTTTGTGATTGTTTAAATAGCATCTTTCGTTTGTCCCAACTAGGCTCTGAGCTTCTAAAGATAAGGTGCCTGACTCTTTGGTTTATCACTGAAATTCTAGCACCTAGCACAATGATTGTGAGTGGACTTGATAAATATTCATTTAAAAAAATTTTTTTTTAATTTTTATTTATTTATGATAGTCACAGAGAGAGAGAGAGAGGCAGAGACACAGGCAGAGGGAGAAGCAGGTTCCACGCACCGGAAGCCCGACGTGGGATTCGATCCCGGGTCTCCAGGATCGCACCCTGGGCCAAAGGCAGGCGCCAAACCGCTGCGCCACCCAGGGATCCCTAAATATTCATTTATTGAATGGATGGAAAAATATTTAATTTCTTCCATCCTAAGGCTAGAATCAAGTTGACAGTTTACTTGGATGTATTAGTCAGCTCGGGCTGCCGTACCAAAGGGCTGTAGACTGAGTGGCTTAAATAACAAAACTTTCTCGTAGTTCTGCAACCTGGGATGTCCAAGATCAGGGTGTCAATTAGGTAAGAGCTCTCTTCCTGATTCGCAGATGGCCACTTTCCCCTTTTTCTCCTCACCTAGCAGAAACAGAAGTGGGAAAAGAGAGATCTTCCTCTTCTTAGAAAGGCATCAATCCCATTGGATTATGAGCCTTTCTCACCTCCTCACAGACTCTATCTTTGACTACAGTCACATTGGGAGTTAGCGCTTCAAAATAGGAATCTTTTTTGGGGGGGGGCAGGGGACACAATTTTGTTCATCTAACTGGATTAAGCTTACTTGACCTGAAGTTATCACTGTCCTTCCAGCAGACGTTTTAACTTACTACTTTGCAACTCTTCTGTTTTCCTCTTCTGCAAGCAAGTCATTATATTTTTGCAAGAGAACATTTTGGTTCCTGCTAGACTCTACAGTCTCTCTATCTCTGTCTGTCTCTGTCTCCTCCTCTGTCTCTCTGTTGCTATTTGGCTTTTGGGAAAATACACTTTTCAAAGTTTATTATTTTCTCTGACTTGAAAGTTCTGGTGCAGGATGCCAACACAAAAGTGTATTAATATAAGCAAGACTCAAAAATCATTATTGATGCATTAACATATTAAACATATTTCTCGTGAAAATCTTCAGTGTTTGCCACTGAATATTACTGGGCTTTGATGTTCTTTTTTCCTAGATGGCTTTTATTTTCCTCTATTTCATATCCTTGACTGACGGTGAGCCCTGGTTCTTGATAGTCTGCCTTTACACAAAGTCTTATATTTGTCTGCAAAGACTCTATTTAATTTTTAAAATCATTTTTATTACTCTGTTCAAGGGAGTCATCTGGAAATGACATTCTGTAATAAACTGCCCTTGACAAATATTATTTTTTTCTTGTGAAAAGCTCCATTTCCTGTTTTTCTTCTTTAAATAGCCATTGGCAGTTCTCTGATTGAGAATGCAGGGCTACCAGAGGAACAGCTCTTGCCAAGTGAGCTTTTTTTTTTTTATTTTTTTAATTCCTCCTGCTTTTATGTTATATTTAATCAAAGTGCACCATTTTACATTCTTTTCTTTTCTCCCGATTTTACTTTAAATCTCTTTTCTGTAATTGATTTTCCGGTTTTCACTGAACCTGCAAATGAATGCAAAAATCTGTTAAAAGAAACTTTTCATTTATTAATTTACTGTTGCGTTGGCCGGCCATTTCTGGGGGAATAAGGAAGTTGAATCAGGTATGAGCCTGGTCTGTGAACAGGCTACTTGAGTACTGATTTTGAAGGTCCTCAGTGAATAACATTCTACTTGAAAAAAACAGTTTCAGGCTAACTTCGTGCATTAATGAGGCGGTCATATTGACTAGACTTGTGAAACAAGAAATAAGCCTCCTTCCTTGCTACCTTACCCTATTTGAATTTCATGCCAGTCTGGACCTTAAGTGTCCCTTTTCAATGGAAGGGTTTTACATCTTTCTGATCCATTTAGGGTAGAGCCGGGGGCATTTATGACAAAGGTGACCAGGTAAATGGCAGTAATATAAAACAGTAAAATCCCATCACCTGGCTGTGCTGATTTATTCCATGCCCATGAGAATCAATTTATTATCTAGACAGAATCAAGGACCAATTTATCTATTAAAGCGTTAGCACTAAAATGTTAACTTTTTTTTTTTACATAAATGTTTTAAATATCCATTTACGTTCCAGAAGATGATGGAAAAATGAAGTTAAATTGGTCATTGTTTCTACCTTCAAGGATGTTATAGTCTACTAGAAAAAATATAGATAATAGATGAATAACAAGGGAGAGAGTGATTATGAGCATAGGAATTCAGAGAAGGGAGTGATGATTGTCATTTCATTTATGAAATAGAAGAAAGATTTTCAGCATGGAGGCATTTGTACTGCCGCCTGAAGGATGAAGGAGAATTGAGCAAATGGAAACGATAGGCAGGTATTCTGGGCAGAAGAGCCAGATAAAAGAAATAACAAAGTCATTTGTTCCCTAAATAGGTTAGAAAGGAAGGACTGGAAAAGAACACAGAAAATATTGGATGTCACTTAGATTTTAGACATTGTGAAGATCTTAGGGGATCTGAAGTAGGGGAGAAGAAATAGAAGGAAACAGTAGAAATTTATGTTGCATAGAATTGTAGACTTTACAATGTATTAGGAGGTCAGGAACTAGCAGTCACATTTGAGTCTGTAGTCTTTATCCCAGGTGATTGGGAGAATGATGTTCTCAGAAAGAGGAGCTATGAGGTTTGGAGCAAGGTGTTTTGGAGAAGGAAATATTCGATTTCGAAAATAAAAAGATGTTTCTATAAAATCTCCCCAAGCCTCAATTGTTTAAAGCAATACATAACTTTCAGGGTAGAGATTTAATACTAGATTTTAATATAGATATAATTCCTAGAACTTCATATCTGAGAGAAATTTATAAGAGCGCCTCTGTCCCAGCTGACATAGCCTTTGTTCCCTACTACTATTTTGTTAAAGAGGTTACATGATAACTTACTATCTGCATTTTGTTTTTGGTTTGTTTTCACATAAAGTGCAGTCAAGAAAGAAGAGAGCTATGTAAAGAAAACCCAAATAGGCCATATATAAGGAGGCAGAAGCTTAATTAAAAAAAAAAAAAAAAAAAGACCTACTGAGGGATCAAATTGGAAACTGGGTGAGATAGCAGGTGATGACTTTTGAAAACATTGATATTCAAATTGGATTCATCTGATGATTGTGGGCTCTAGGATTTAAGATTCACACGCCTTTTCTAACTGGCGTCAGAGCTCTCTGTTTTCTGAAGATTCTAACAACAGTCTACGGTGGTATGAGAGCTCTGCCATATGTGAAAACTATACTGGAAAAGCCTGGGCCTGGAGTGTGGGTGTTAAATAGAAGAGCGGTCACATGGAAGACTCTCCAGGCTTGTCTTTATATGGAAGAAAAGGATGGTTTGTACATCTGTGTGTGTGTGTGTCTGTGTGTTTAACAATTATTTTGTTTGAAAGAGAAGAGAAAATACTTTGTTCTAATTTCTCCTCAAGTGTTCTTTAGCTTTTGACCTAAACCCAAGTGAGATTTTCTTTCTTTTTAAGCACAAAGACTTTAAAGAGTATTTGAGTTCTTTTCAGCGAGATTTTTTTTTATAACTCTCAAATTCAATTGCCTTTGAGGAAGTACTAACAATAGAGAATCAAGTAACATTTTCTCATGTGCTCATATAACCTAATTGATTAACTAGATGTTTATGTGTATTATGAAGGTATAAATGCTATAGGTTGTCTTACAAATTTGTTGATTTCTTATTTAAATTCTGAGGTTCAGATGAAACATCAGCAATATCTAAGCCCGTGTTCTCCCACCCAGGTCTATATAAAATCTCCATTCTTATTTTGAGTTCTGCAGCAAGTGTCTGGAAACCCATTGGAAATAGATAATGGGAGAGTGCTGTTTGATAAGCTACCTTTTTTCTTTCTTACATCTACTAACTAGGTAGAGCGAACCTTGAATTTCTTTGGAAGTAGAAGCAAAGCCAAGTAGACTAGATTGAAAAATTCAGACCAGTTCTCATGAGAGAGCCTAGGCACGTAGGGATTTAAATCACAGGCAAGCAAATGGGAATAACGGGTTAGAAATAAGAACCAGAAGATAATATAAATTATGAGAAAGTCAGGTAAGGACTGTGTGCAATAAAGGAGCTTGGTATTACAGTGGTAGCTGCCTGGACTGGAGCTTCCTACATATTTTATGTCAGAGGAACTGTACATTGTTCAGAATCCTGGACTGTGATTTGAGCGCAGTGAAATGGGGAAGAAGAAAAGCAGAAGCAAAGTAACTGCTGCTAGTGAAATATGACCCTTTAAAAATATTTGAAATGAAAATTATATATATTTAGGATGTATAACATAATTTGATATACATATACATAGTGAATGGATTAGTATAGTCAAGCTAATTAACATATTTTAAAACTAGAGAATATATTTAATTTTAATTTCAAACATTTTATTTATTTATTCATGAGAGACACAGAGGGAGAGAGGCAGAGACTCAGGCAGAGAGAGAAGCAGGCTCCATGCAGGGAGCCTGATGTGGGACTTCGTTCTGGGACCCCAGGATCACGCCCTAGGCCAAAGGCCAAAGGCTCAATGGCTGAGCCACCCAGGCATCCCTATATTTAATTTTAAAAGTAAAATTTACATATATTTATATTATAATTAAATTAAAGCTTATTTAATTTAATATATTTTTAATTCCAGCCTAGTTAACATACAGTATTATATTAGTTTTAGGTGTACAATATGGTGGTTCAACACTTCTATACATAACTCAGTGCTCATCATGAGGAGTACCCTTAATCTCTGTCACCTATTTCACCCATTCCCCCCACCCTCCTCCTCTGGTAACCATCACTTTGTTCTTTATAGTTAAGAGTCTGTTTCTTGGTTTGTCTCTTTTTTCCTCCTGTGTTTGGTTTGTTCCTTAAATTTCAAATTTGAGTGAAATCCTATGTTATTTGTCTTCCTCTGACTTATTTCATATTTTGTACTCTCTGGATCTATCCATGTTGTTGCAAATGGCAAGATTTCATTCTTTTAAATGGGCTGAAAAATAGTCCATATACACCATACCTTCTTTATCCATTCATCTATTGATGGATGGTTGGGCTAAACTTCTTATATAGTTACCATTCTGTGTGTGTGTGCACACATGGGTGTGTGTGTGTGTGTGTGTGTGTGTGTGTGACAGAGAGAGAGAGAGAGAGAGAGAGAAAGAAAGAGACAGAGAGACAAAAGGACATGAGAGTCCCTGAAATCCTGGAATCCAGTATTCAATACAGTATTATTCACTCTAGTCCTCATGTTATATGTGAGATATGTTGACTTACTCATCCTACATAACTGCAACTTTGACCCACATCTCTCCATTTCCCCTATCCCTTCCACTTGCTTTCTACTTTCTGCTTCTATGTATTTAAATTTTTTAGATTTTACATATAAATTAGATCATGAATTTTTTCTTTTCTGTTTCTGGCTTGTTTCTCTTAGCATAATGTTTCCATGTTCATCTGCATTGATTTTCTTCCTTCCATCTGTCTGTCTATTATCTATAACAATTTCTTTATCCATTAATCTGTTGCTGAACACTTAGGTCATTTCCATATATTGGCTATTGTAACTATTGCTTCAATGAACATGGAAGCATAGCTATCTCTTCAAGGTCCTTATTTCCTTTCTTTCCTTTGAGTATATGCCCAAAAGAGAGATTGTTGGGGTAGTTCTATTTTCAGTTCTTTGGTAAAACTCCATGTTATTTTTCATAATGGCTGTCCCTGTTTACATTCTCACCAACAGTACACAAAGGGTTTCCTTTTTTCCCATGTCCTTGACAACATTTACCTTTTATTTATTTTTTGACAATAGTCATCCTAACAGATATGAGATGATATATCACTGGGTTTGATTTGTATTTCCATGATGATTAGTGATGTTGAACACCTTTTCGTATGCCTGTTAGCCATTTATTTTCTTCTTTGGGAAAATGACTACTCAAGTACCTTGCCCAGTACTTAATTGAGTTATTTGATGTAATACTTTCTGTGCATTGTTCTATCTATCAAGATAAATTTTTATCTATGATAAAATTATTGAAGGGTCATATCATGTGAAACATCCTAGTTCATACGATAGCTAATTGACCAACTTAAATTTTAATAATTATTCAAATTTGGCAACACTACTTTAGCGTGATCTCTTTCAAACAAGTAGCTTACCCATAAGACCATAGAAACCGAGCTCTTCATCTGCTCATTCTAAGAAACTAGAGAGACATGTATACCAGAAGATA
Source organism: Canis aureus (assembly GCF_053574225.1). Classification (NCBI taxonomy): domain Eukaryota; kingdom Metazoa; phylum Chordata; class Mammalia; order Carnivora; family Canidae; genus Canis; species Canis aureus. Next base: position 56,793,711 of record NC_135621.1, read on the forward strand.
AATGGTTCTGGTTCTAGGTATAAATTTTTCAGCAAAAGCAATTTGTTTTTTGCTTATCTAAACCACTCTATTTTTGGTTATTCTAACTGGTCCCTGACATCAGCTGATGTTGCAAATGGTGACAGCAGCCAATACAAACTTTCTTTCCTGCCTATGGTCCAACAAACAGCTGACCTCACAACTCTATTACTTGGTAGCAGTGGCCAAAACAGTAATCATGTGCTTGGAGTGAACAGTAAACATTTGGCCCAGGGAGTCGAAGGTAAGAGATTAATTCCATCTGTGTGTTACTTCCTGAAAGCAACAGCTTTCTTGAATCTACCTTGAAGTTCAGAAGGGAGACCTTTGACTACAGCCTGGAATAGTAGAAAGGGAGAATACAAGGGGAAAAGGCTTGCAATTTCATGATACAACTATAAATCAGTAGTTATCTTTGCTATTTAATAGATTATGTCCTTTGTTGTAGTACCTTTTTTGAATTGAAACTAATGAAGTTCTTCTTGCAGGAGAGGATGTTTGAAGTGATTGCTTTTGATTTTTGGGAGCTCAAAAGAGCTAGTATTTTGAGGAGGGGAATTGGTTAATCATTAGTATTGTTAATGAAATTTATTAGCAGCTGCCTCATCACTTTTAGCCTCTTATTATATTATAGGAAGGTCTGCTACTTTGTGATGTGCTACAAAGCCTATCTACGTAGAGTACTGAGGGTTCTGGCCCTGAACTAAAACTCTGTTCATGGATGAGAGAGAAAAATCTCTTAGAACATCAACCTCAGGATGAAGAGGAAGATGAATCCTTTACTCAAATTCTATGCTAGGACTCCTAAGAACAAGATAAGCCACAAAGCTCCAAGGGAAGGGAAATATTAACAACTTTTTAAATTTTGTTCAGACAACTTTAGGAAATAAAGATTTTTTTTTTTTTTATTGCACAATGAAATAGGAGGTCTTTTCCACTTAACAGGAGTGAGCTGTAGCTTTGAGTATTGTAGTTTTATCTTCTGCTATTCAGTATTATTCCCATCAATGCAGTGGTGTAAAGATCCTTTGATTCCATCCTTGAACTCTGCCTGCCTTGAATGTGATCCTATCATATTTCTTCCTCCTGTAGAAACTGACAGTCCTCACCCACACTCATTCTGTTTACATAGTTAACAGCTTAAGTTGACTACATCCTTCAGCCTATTTCCTTGTCCTCCTGTCTATAGTAATTATAGATAGGGAAATATTATTGGAAGTGGAGTCCCTGTTAGAAATAGAGTTAACTCCCTTGAACCTAATCTGAATGCCTAATAGTTTAGATGTTATCAATGCCTAATGACCTCAAGAGAAAAAACTGAAGGCTGAATATTTCTAAATTAGAGATAATTTAATTATGAGGAAACCTTCACATTAATTCATATTAACTTTCACATTATTAGAAAAATTTCACAGTAGGAAAATTTCTGAATATATTGTGGCTTTGGTTATACCAGTTTTCTCTATCTAAATTCCCTTATTTATCTTTGGAATATTAAAAATCACTTGAACTGTCCCTGAATCATTAAATTCACAACATGCTTCAAAATTCTTCTGCAAAACTTGGGAAGAGGTTTTAATAGAGAATTCAAATTTATAAAATAAAAATTTATTATTTTGTCACTATCCATTTTATCAAAGGTGACAACTGCATAGTAGCATCTCGCATATTGATTTCTTAGATAAAAGAATCGAGTACTTCCATCTTAACAGTCTTAAAATACTAAAGCTGTTTTTCACACCTAGCAATTACTGAGAATGCATTTTTCACACAACTGGCAAATGTATCAAGCCGCATGAGCAAATCCAAATGCTAAAATGTCAGGAGAGCAGGTGAGATCACCTATACCAACACAAACTAGACGTTTTTATTTTCAAGGAACTGCATTTCTTTCTCTCTTAAGAACAATGACTAAAACTAGGAACACAGTCCACGAAAGAGTTGAGCTAATTCCCATAATGCCACCTCTGCTCACTCACTCTTCTATTAAAGCTGCAGAGGCAGTCCTCGTTAATGCCTTTTTGTCCTATGAACTGGTCCCATTGTGGTTCAGAATGAGAAAGTAGAAGGGTAAAAACAATTTTTTGGACTAGTTGAGCAAGTGATTCCTTGGGGATTCACCCCTGACCTTTTCAAGGGCCAGATTTCCATAAATAAATTGGGGCTTTGTTTTCTTCCACGAAGATTGCTAATTCAAACTTAAAAGACATTTGAATGCCAGAATCGCTTTACTGTTCTTTTGCTGTAATGATTTAGATTGAATGTCATTGTGCACTCAAGCTTGCCAGGTAATTGAGCAACTATGGTCTTTATTTGATGATATAGTCATGGCTCTTTAAATATCAATGACCATGGTGTTGGAGTATAAAATACTAGTTGGCAAATATGTAGTGATTATGAATAAGATACACATCACTACAAAAATTTGTTATTTTTAAATTAATGGGTTTCAACATTATTAACTTAGAATAAATTATGTCCTTAAAAAATTTTAATTATGTAATTATGAATCAGATTTCCCTTGGAGAGCAGAGCACTTTGTTGAAAGTATAGGCTTTTATTTTTTCTTCTTTGCTGGTGAGAAGAGTAGCTATTTTAAAAATAACTTCTTTATTCAGCGAGATTTCTTTTTGGGGTTTTCTGGTTTTCATGGCACGTTCTCTCATAATCTCTATAGTTCATTACTTTTCATATGTTCATTATTTGTATTAAAGAATGGATCATGGTTCAGGAAGATACATATTTTTAGTTTTTGTTTTGTTTGTGGGTGGGAATTGGCTTAACTGATTAATTTTCACCTTACCTTTCAGACTTTGAAGTGAGTCCTGCATTGGTGCAATGGCTGACCAGTTTGTAGAACACCTTTGATCATGAACCCAGAGAGGAAGCAAAAGGTAAGTAAATTAACACTGTATGGCTCCAGCTCTATGTAAGCAGTGAGGTGGGAATTTTGACTACTTAACACCAATACTATCAAGATGATTAAGCACAAACTATGTACACCATATTCCATACTTAAAATACATTACATTTCTAAATTTTTATAACTACTCTGAAATAGGCATTAAAATCTCCTCTTTGGGTGATCCCTGGGTGGCTCAGTGGTTTGGTGCCTGCCTTCAGCCCAGGGCATGATCCTGGAGTCCCGGGATCGAGTCCCATGTCGGGCTCCGTGCATGGAGCCTGCTTCTCCCTCTGCCTGTGTCTCTGCCTCTCTCTCTCTCTGTTTCTCATGAATACATAAATAAAAATCTTTAAAAATAAAAAAATAATAATAAATAAATAAATAAGTGAGTGAGTAAATAAATAAATAAATAAAATCTCCTCTTTGCAAATGAGCAACTTAAAGAGGAACAGGTCATTAAATGGCAAAGTAGACATTTGAACAGAACCTGTATTTCCCCAAGTGTGTTTTGCAGAACAAAATCAAGTAAGAAGGGTCCTGTAACAATAATAAATACACAAACCTATCTGCTGAATGAATGAATAGAATCATGAAAACCCACTTTTGTTTGAATCCAACTAATACTTATCATGCACTTACTTTTTGCTGATTGTTTTCACATAAAATAATTCATTTGATCTCTTCATACCTTATGCTACTGGTTAAATAATTCTCATTTTACCTATAAAAAATGAGATGCAGAAAGGTTTGTCAATGTGAGGCAGTTAGTAAATTAAGGAACAAACATATTCTATCACCTTATCTCCCAATGGTTGCTTGTCTCCCTCACCTATAGGAATGTTTTCCTGAGAGCTTTGGACCATGGCATGTCTTAGAATATGAATTAATATTATGGTGCAAACAGGTGGTAGCATTTTTAGTTTATCTGACAAAACTCTTGATCTACTTTGTTATGAAGTTGGGCTGTGGAAAGAATTTGGACACAAAGGTCTTCTTTGGTTCCCTCATTTTAGAAGTCCAGAAGAAAATAATATATTATGTAACAGTCATTTAAAATAGACTGTGTTTTTTTTTTTTTTTTTTTTAATGTGCAGAATAGGGCACAGGCTGGATGGTTTTATCTCCCTAGATTACTTTCCTTAGATAACTTTATTGTCTAATATAGTCAGGCCCTCTAGGTAAATATATAGTAAAAACTGATGGGGGGGGCATGTACGGCTTGTGTTAAATATTTGAAAGATTTTTTAAAAAGCTTTTATTTATTCATGGGAGATAGAGAGAGAGGCAGACACATAGACTGAGGGAGAAGCAGGCTCCCTGGGAGGAGCCTGATGCGGAACTCGATCCCAGGATGCTGGCATCATGACCTGAGCCAAAGGCAAATGCTCAACCACTGAGCCACCCAGGTGCCCCTGAAAGATTTTTAAACTCTGTGCTGGTGATGGTGTGGGAAAAGGAGCACTGTTTCACAATGCAGCTGAAGATGTAAATCGGTATCATACTTCTGCAAGGCAGTCTGAAAAATATGCGTCAAAATGTAATATACTCCTGTTCTCTTACTCAGCAATTACACTTCTATCTTCTAAAATAGTGATACTTTAAGATATTTAGCACAGTGTGATTTAAGGCTGTGATCACTTTGAAACAAATATCCTAAAATATTTATCCCAAATATCTATAACCTAAAATCAGAGATTTGGGTAAGTATGTCATAGTGCATGTTTATAATATCCCATTATGATAATGTGGTAGATCTATATTTATGAGGAAAGAAGTTTATGATATAGTATTAAATGGAGCAAGAAGTCACAAAATACTGTATTCATCATTTAGGTATATATAACTAGAGGGGGGAAAAAACAGTAAAAACATTCACCAAAATGTTCACACTTGTTGGTTCTGGTAGTAGCATAACATTTTAATTTTAGTTTTAATTTTCATGCTTTCCTTGAACAATGTTTTTTCAATATGAATATGCAGGCCTACATTCCCTTTCTCAAAACCAGCATGGCCAAATATGATTTGGAATTGAGAAATTTTTGAAATCGAGGAGGTTTATGATGTACATACACTTTATAATAGCCTATACCTTTAGTGGGATCTGAGACAACCTCTTGTATTCATGCACATTAATCCTTCACAAGCAAAAGTATGGATACGCATGGTAAGTAGCACCGACTTGGCTTTAGATCAGTTCAGGTCAGATCACCTTTTATCACAAAATGAGTTGCAAAATCTCTGGCTTTCAGAGCTTTATTTATTTATTACTGTTTGGAATTTCAGATAAGGAATTGTATACCTGTACTATTTTTTTTAATCTGCAAAGGAATACTCTAAAAATACACTTAGAGAAAGAAGCGGGACCTGTCATCCTAAGTCTGAACCCCCATAAGTTCCTCTTGTGTTAGTGTTGGCATGGCGGTTGAAAGGCAGGTGGGTGTGTGTAAATGAATTCCTCTTAGGGTTTGGTTTTGTTTTCCTGTGTTTTCTTCTCCCTTCTCTATATCTGCAGGATGCAAAAGTGATATAAAAGCTTTTAATATCTAATGAAACATTACTTAGGGCAAGTTAAATCAGCTTTTGACAGCTGTCTTATATTGGTTTAAAATGGAGGGAGAAAGAGTGTTAATTAAGTATGAGCTATTAAAAAGAAGATATGAGTGATTTTCGGAAAACTGGCTTCTGCAGCTGACATTCCAACAAATTGTCTCCTGGGAAGAAAATGGTTTTGCAGGCTCTTCCCCAGTCTAACTGCGTGCTTTGCTAGGTGGGGGGTTAATAAGCAACATCTGACAGTGGCAAACGTACTCTGTCACATAGCCTACCGTACATTTCAAGATTGCTAAGCATCTGTTTTTTTACTGGGATCATTTTGGTAATCTCCTTTTCAAAACAGGCCTCAGTCTATAAACAGAAATCACTTTTTCACACTTAGGGATGTAAGTTAGATAGAGTTTTGGAATTATTTTTATGGTGCCGCCTTCATGTTCTAGGATAAACCTGAAGTGGTTACTTGGGCTCAAATTGCCCCTTAATCTTATGGAAACAAAGGTTAAACAAAATGATTCTGTTTGTTTTATTGCTTTGTTACTTGTCTTTAAGACATTTCTTTCCACCAACTTTACCCTTTAGGAGTTTATTATGGAATGGATAGAAAATACAGAGAAAAATATTTTAAGAAATTGCAACCATCCACAATCTTTCTGCTGGGAATTTTTGTGTATATATATTTATCCTTTGGTATTTGTGTGTGTGTGGCTAACAGATAAATGTGTATACGTACTGCTGTAAACACATTGCGTATGTTAATCTTCCCAATATCCCCATGAAGTTGATACTATGCTACATATTTTATGAATATTGAACATATGAAATAGTGGGATCTGCTGTATATAAATATAAATGGTATTTTTAATAATATTTCTTTTTACTTAAGACTATGATCTCATCAATTTTCTGTACCATTATTTTTTTTTTGAAAACTCCCTTTTTTAAATGGCTTTATTATTTTGAGAGAGAGAGAGAGAGAGAGAGAGAGAGAGAGCACACAGAGAGAGAGGGAGAAGCAGACTCCCAGCTGAGCAGAGAGCCCAACACGGGGCTTGGTCTTAGGACCGTGGGATCATGACCTGAGCTGAAAGCAGATGCTTAACTGACTGAGCCACCCAGGCGCCCCTTGAAAACTCCATTTTTATGGCTACATAATATTTGGCAGCATGGATATACTATTATTTAACAAAGCCATAGTTATTGTGTAGTATAATTGTGCTCAGATTTTCACTTTTATAAATGATGCAATAAATAACCATTGTATATTGCTATTTCTGTAAGTAGTTGATTGTTGCCTACTGAAAAAATCCTAAACATGAAACTATTAGCCCACTTCTGATAAACATGTTTAAGGTGATGGAACATAGTACAGACTGCAGGTTCTGCAGAAGGCCATATGCATTTAAGCCCCAGCAACTCCACTTAGTAATTTAGTATGATATACAAAGTTACTTCAATTTTCCAATAATCAAAATGGGTAAACCCCTTAGAATTTTGTATAGAATTAAGGAAGACAATATATCAAAATTATTTAACAACAGATGAATGTGTAGACAAAATGCAGTATATCTCTACAATGGGAAGTTATTCAAGTATAAAAAGGAATGAAAAATAAAAAATAAAACAGAATGAAGTACTGATACTGATGTTTCAAGACGGATGAACCTTGAAAACATCAAGCTAAATAAAAGAAGCCAATCACAGAAGAAAAAAGACTTCATGATCCCAATCATACGAAAGTCCAGAATAGAGAAATCCATAGAGACGGAAGGCTTAGTGGTTGCTTAGGTATGGGAAATGGGAACAAGGGCTATGAGGGTGTAACTAAAGGGCACTGAATTTTTTTAGAGGTTATGAAATGTTCTGAAATTGATTGTAGTGGTGTTTAGACTTACCTCTAAATATACTAAAAGCTAATTATATGCTCTAAGTGGGTGAATTATATGAAAAATGGATTACATTTCTTTAAAGCTCCTTTTATAACAGCTGCATTCAAAGTGGCCTCCAAAAGATGAAGTAGGGTTTAAACCTCTTGAAAATTGAAAGAAGCTCTTTGACTTGCCATCTTTTTTAGTCTCCAGTGGATTCCATTTAACTTTTGACATATACATATACACATGTATATGAATTTTGCAAGCCTTGCATTTTCATGTTAATCTCTCACTATTAAGAGCATCTTTATTTTTCTAGATGGATGTCCTACCTCTGCTATTGGTATGAAGAGAAAAAACTGATCTCAAGGATTGTTAGCATAATTTGAATGGAGGCTTGGCCCATTTCAGCGACCATTGTAGTCTAAGGTCAGGCAGACAAGAATTGGTATTCAAATCCCATGGGTCTTACTTTGTATCTCTTTTTCTTTAGTATAAAATTTACTTCTAAGCAATTCCATGTATTTATTTCATTAATTCCAATAGAAAAGTATATTTTTAATGTCGCTAATATTCAAATTCAGGCGGAACATGGGTACTTAGGAATTTAAAATACTCAGAAAATTACCTGCAATGTAATTTCTGTTTCAACTGTAACTTATATTTTCTGACAGGATTTTGGTGACTATTCTTTCCTGGAGATATCCTAATGAAATCTAATATTCCAGTTATTTAAAGTAAATTGGCAATAAGCTCTGTATGTGTCAAACACCTTTGTTCCTGGATGGAAGCTTGGCTATCTGTTCACAATAGCACTTGCACTTTATGTTACAAGTTTGTACCTTTGCAGATGGTCTAAAGGTTACATTGAAACAAAACAACCAGGTATTTAAAATAATAATAATAATAAAAATGAAAAAGCTCTATTCTTTTTACTGGTTTTCTTTTAAAGACTTGGAAGTAAAAATTTCCAAATCATCATAAGAGATGTAAAGAAGACCAGATCCTGATGTTAGACTGGAAACAGAAATCCAGATTTACCCTTCTACCACCACCCAAAGTCCTGTTTCCCTAAAATAACAGAGATCCAGTCAGTGGAATATGCCAAACTACCTACCGAAATCTTCAGTTTTCTTCTCCATTCTTGGCTTCATGATCCTAAAGATCTTAATTTCTGGGACAATCTGGGTGATTGATAAAGTTATTTTGATTATTAATCCCAAGTGTTTTGGTATGAACTGGAAATAAAATGAAGAAAACGTAACACCTTTAAAGAGTCCCTGATTTCAGTGATGCAGTGTGTCACTTCTGAATCTGTTGTTCTCCCCATAAGATAAAAGGTAGAAGAAATGGCCATTTACTTTGGTAATATCATCTACTTTTTCAAAACAGTCTTATTAAGATGTAATTTATAAACCATAGAATTCATCCATTTAAAATGTGAAATTCAATAGTTTTTTATTTTTTCACATATTCACAAAGTCCTGTGATCATCACTATAATCAATTTTGGGACACTTTTATCACCCTCAAAAGGAACTCCATACCAATTAGGCACTTTCTGTTTCCCCTTAAGCCCTCCAGGCCTAAGCAACCACTAATCTACTGTTGCCTCTAGAGAGTTGCCTCTTCTGGACATTTCATATGAATGAAATTATATAATATGTGATTATTTGTGACTGATTTCTTTTACTTAAGCATAATGAATCAAGAATTTATCATGTTGTAGAGTATATTAATACTTCTCCTCTTTCTATGGCTGAATAATATTCCATTTTATGGACCTCCCACATTAGTTGAATAGTTGGGCTGTTTTCAGTTATTTGGCTATTAGGGAACAATGCTGCTTGAACACTTATGTAAAAGATTTGTTGTAGATAAATGTTTTCATTTCTTATGAGTATATACCTAAGAATGAAACTGTTGAGTCTCCTCTGGTAACTCTGTTTTACATTTAGAGGAACTACCAAACTGTTTTCCAAAGGAGCTGTGCCAGCAGTGTATGAGGGTTCAAATTTTTCCATATCCTTGCTAATACTTGTTACCTGTTTTTTTTATCCTAGTCATTTTATCAGCCAGTATCTTATCCTTTTTTACATTTCTATAATTTTGAAATTTTCAAAGTAATAATTGTTTTAACATAAAAGAAATGTTAACAGAGAAGTGGTTTTTCATTGATGACTTGAGCCAACTGCTTTTTCATAGAGTATTTTCTTTAAATTCAAAATGTTTAGACAGCTTTAGTGCAAAGAAATATGGCTAGTCAACTGGGATTCATAATCTATGGTTTATATTTCAGAGTCTTTTCAGAGACTAGTTTCTTCATCTTGGAGCAATCTTTCCTCTCTGGTCTGGTGGTAAGTTTGAGATAAAGTTAGTAAAGTGTTTACTCTCCCAAGAGAAAATCACACTATCAGTTTATAGGAAGAGTCAGCGAGGGGAACCTTTACAAAACACATTTTTTCTTATTTCTGAATCTAAATGCTATATAAAAACATTTGCTTCGACCCCAAAACATGACTATTCTTTGAGTTAAACTGGTTTGTTCTTTTCTTATATGTTCTATTTACATATTTCTTGGTTATTTTTATTCTCAAAATTATAGAATATCACAAGTAGAGTTGTAAATTGATTTTAATGTTTACATGTTATATTATCAATGTCCTTAGTTTTAGTTTGAAAATTTACAGTTTGATGAATGCTCATGGACATGTAGGAATTTGGTGGTCTACATTGTGAGATCTCCCTTCTAATCCATGTGGATTTAATGATATTTATCAGACACTGATAAATATCAGGGGACTGATACCAGGGCACTGATAAAAGTTCAGGAGACAGATGTTAAAGTAACAGACATGGGATCAAGAAAGCAAGCTTTAATTATTGTTTAAAATAGCTGTTTATTAGTTTCTGCAGACATCCTGAATAGTCCTAATAAAGGCAGATTCTACTCATTAAAAAGTTGTATATATATATATATATATATATAATGAATTATGTAATTTATTTATTTATTTATTTATTTATTTTTTAATTTATTTTTTATTGGTGTTCAATTTACTAACATACAGAATAACCCCCAGTGCCCATCACCCATTCACTCCCACCCCCCGCCCTCCTCCCCTTCTACCACCCCTAGTTCGTTTCCCAGACTTAGCAGTCTTTACGTTCTGTCTCCCTTTCTGATATTTCCCACACATTTCTTCTCCCTTCCCTTATATTCCCTTTCACTATTATTTATATCCCAAATGAATGAGAACATATAATGTTTGTCCTTCTCCGACTGACTTACTTCACTCAGCATAATACCCTCCAGTTCCATCCACGTTGAAGCAAATGGTGGGTATTTGTCATTTCTAATAGCTGAGTAATATTCCATTGTATACATAAACCACATCTTCTTTATCCATTCATCTTTCGTTGGACACCGAGGCTCCTTCCACAGTTTGGCTATCGTGGCCATTGCTGCTAGAAACATCGGGGTGCAGGTGTCCCGGCGTTTCATTGCATTTGTATCTTTGGGGTAAATCCCCAACAGTGCAATTGCTGGGTCGTAGGGCAGGTATATTTTTAACTGTTTGAGGAACCTCCACACAGTTTTCCAGAGTGGCTGCACCAGTTCACATTCCCACCAACAGTGTAAGAGGGTTCCCTTTTCTCCGCATCTCCTCCAACATTTGTTGTTTCCTGCCTTGTTAATGTTCCTCATTCTCACCGGTGTGAGGTGGTATCTCATTGTGGTTTTGATTTGTATTTCCCTGATGGCAAGTGATGCAGAGCATTTTCTCATATGCATGTTGGCCATGTCTATGTCTTCCTCTGTGAGATTTCTCTTCATGTCTTTTGCCCATTTCATGATTGGATTGTTTGTTTCTTTGGTGTTGAGTTTAATAAGTTCTTTATAGATCTTGGAAACTAGCCCTTTATCTGATATGTCATTTGCAAATATCTTCTCCCATTCTGTAGGTTGTCTTTGAGTTTTGTTGACTGTGTCCTTTGCTGTGCAAAAGCTTCTTATCTTGATTAAGTCCCAATAGTTCATTTTTGCTTTTGTTTCTTTTGACTTCGTGGATGTATCTTGCAAGAAGTTACTATGGCCGAGTTCAAAAAGGGTGTTGCCTGTGTTCTTCTCTAGGATTTTGATGGAATCTTGTCTCACATTTAGATCTTTCATCCATTTTGAGTTTATCTTTGTGTATGGTGCAAGAGAGTGGTCTAGTTTCATTCTTCTGCATGTGGATGTCCAATTTTCCCAGCACCATTTATTGAAGAGACTGTCTTTCTTCCAATGGATAGTCTTTCCTCCTTTATCGAATATTAGTTGCCCATAAAGTTCAGGGTCCACTTCTGGATTCTCTATTCTGTTCCATTGATCTATGTGTCTGTTTTTGTGCCAGTACCACACTGTCTGAATTATGTAATTTAAAAATTTGTCACATGATCTGTTTGGGGGCCATATCTTTCCAAGGTCAGGCAGAGTGGCTGTGAGATGTTTCATTTTGTTTCATTAGACTTACTGGAATATAATAGTAATATATTTCAGATAAAATTTGGAGTGTACCAGCTTTGATCTAAGAAGGACTTGTTTCTCCAGAATTTTTTTTTTTGTCCTATAACTGCCGCATAATCTGTAGGACAAATTTCCTTAGTGTAGTTGGCCACAGAAAGCTGTCTGTGTCTGTGTCTGCATCACCTTTCCTAGCAAAGTGAGGATGGCACAAGAGTGGGACATTCATGGAAAGGTTCCTAACAGGGGCTGAAAGCATCATCAACATGAATTAGCTAGAAACCTCCTGTGGTAATGGCCTTTAAGCCAACTTCCCACAGCATTCATACCATTCGGAGATGCTTTGGAAGCCCAGAGTGAGAAGGGACAATGGGTGAAGGTCAAGGCTTCCCATTCCTATTCAGATTAGTGCAGTACAGTTCTTGAGTCTGTGAAATATTTTGGAATATTTCTATATAGGAAAAGGTGATATGCCTTAATATTATTTCAATATTCTTATTTAACATATCTATAAAAAATAACTATAAGCCCATCAAAATAAGCCAGAATCTTCCCCTTCCATTCAATTTTGCCATATTTAAGACAGTTAACATCATGTAATCACGAAGAAAGACATCAGTTTGACAAAGCACTGAAATATAAATATATAATATTTACATTTGTGTAAGGAAAATACTGAATAAAAAATATTTAATCTGAAAGATGTGATTATAACCAAGATAGGTTTTATTTTTAGAAATCTTTTTAAATCTCTAAACTTAAAAAACATAACTTTTATAAAAGGAATATAGTTAGAATAAGACACAGTTCCATACTAGCCACAGATATTAAGAAGATCAAAGTACTAATTTTGGATCTTCAGCTAATAGTTCACAATATTGATCAAATCCCAAAATATCTTGACTTTGAGACTCTTCACATATAAAAAAAGATAAAACAGAGTTAGCTAGTTGCATCATTTTGTAAGTTGCCTTCTGGATCTAAAATTCTGAAAACTGTTATTAGGAAAATCATCTGAATATGTTTAGATTCAATTGCATTGAATATTTGGTTCTTCGCACCAGCAGCACTTAGCGTGAGAGAATTTTCAACCTCTGTAAAACAAACAAGTTATGATCCCCTCGCTTTAGATTGTTGAACACATATCACATAATCGATGTATACTTTTTATGGACTCAGCATTGCCTCATATATTTGGTGATACAAAAGAAATGTAAATAAATTTTCCCACAATGAATTAATAATAAATTTGGATAGAGGTCATATTGCTGTGTCAATGAGGAACCATTCAAGAAATAATAGAGTTTAAAATGGCAGCCTGTACTATGATATAGATGAGAGAATAGGATAACATATGAGGTTATTACAATCATTAAATGGGGAAGGGAGATAGAAACATATAGTGGTATGCCCAAGGGCAAGTGCCCACTGAGCCTTATGAGTAAATCGTGAAGAAAAATATTATGTGGGTGTCATTTATGTTTGTTACCACTATTACATGTCTTGGAGAGCTGAGGGTGATAGAACCAGAACTTGCAAGAATCTACCAAAGACAATCTGCCTTCTATCAAGAAGGTTAAGAGAAGAGAATTCTGTTGGAAAAAAGGAAGTCTCATAGAATGGGAAAAAGAAAACCTCAATGTTAGTCTTTTCTTTATGTATTTCTTTTTCTCCAGATACTTTTTTTTTTTTTTTGGCTTCATTAATTTTCCCCTCTCTTGCTTTCCTCCTAAACGTAGCTTAGCCTTTCATAACTTTGAAGAGTGACTTGGCTTGCATGCTACATTTCCTTAAGTAAGAATGATAATCTTTTTAGAAGCAGGAATGCCAACTCTCCTTATTCATTGAAGTTTTTTGGTATTATCCTGCAGAAAACTTTATTTAATAAATGTATAAGCTGAAATTAAGGCAGTATCAAGGAAATTATATATATTATATATATTATATATTAATATATATTGTGTATTATAATATATAAATTATATATTATTTATATATATATAAATACCTGCTAATGTCCCACATTGCTTATAACAACGATAGGTGAAATTCAGAAAATGTCTACTGTAGCAATTTAGTAGTTTGTGCTTGGGTAGAGTAATAAACTGGCTTATGCTTCATTACATGACTGACTTCATTACAGGAAAACCATGCACACTGTTTCTGTCAATTAAATCCTCATTTACTTTCTTAGGCACTAATTAAGAAGTCCTTATCATTCAGGTAGGGATAAATAATAGAAACAATTACTGTCAGATACAGACATATTTAATAAGCTTGGACAACCCACCTGTCTACTTTTGGTGACAACCTTTTACTTAAAGCTCCAGAGTCAGAGGCTCAAAGTTTTCTTGTGAGTGAAGGCTGGCATTGAGAGGCAAGAGAGCTGCTGTTTCCTGTCAAAGTCTCCTTAGCTAAGCAACTTTGTTGGCCCCATTCCTCTGTATTGATTAGAACTGTATAGAAACTACTGGAAATGCCATAGGGGAAGTGAAGTTCCTTTATGTATACATTATATGAGTTGGCAAAAAATCATGCTAGATATAGAGCAAATGCATGCACAATTTGTCAAAGTTTCCATAGAAATATGTCAAGCAACTAGATTGAATAGCCAGGTTGTTTGTGAGTATCTCCACATTTTTAACTGAGTGGGCCATATTGTCTACACTGGTCCACTCTAGTCCTTTAGAATCCTCTTCAGATTCATGTAGACTTAAGTATTCTTTTAGGCTAGCCTTTTTTTTTTTTTTTCTAACTGCTGTGTGACAAATTGGTGCTGGTCATCATTCAGGCTTTCATAATTCTCTTTCCTGCTTCCACAGCCCAATACATTAAAAGTGAGTAAATTGAGAGAATCCATTGTGAATCAGAACACTAAGAGAATTCATGCATCTGTGATGACCATGTTCCATATTCCTATGCCATTTCTCTTTATGACAGACTATTTTTTGGCCTTGAAACATACCACCCAACTGGAAACAATACTCCACCAGAAAGTCAATCTGATAAAATAATGTTCTGATTGCTAAGGAATCTGACTCAACTTAGGGGTTTGAGTCTACAGAGAAAATTCAATAAGTGAGTTCACCAAGACATATTTTAAATTACTTAACAGATTTTTGTTAAAAATAGGAATGTCATACTTGGAAATTTCAACTATAAAGAATGCCTTTAAATATACCTGATTTTTTTTATTTGTACAGGAGGGGAGGGGCAAGTATTTTTATTTTGAGAATGGAAACTTCTTACAAGTATATGAATGATAGTTTAGGTATAACTTTAGTGACAGCCTTAAGGTGAACAATTCTTAAAACATGGTTGTGGAAATTCGATTACATATAGATGCTAAGAAAGGACAATATTGGTTAAAGAGTATGCAGGGAAGATTGCTACTACAATGTGAAACAGTGGACATTTATTTATTGTACAGAAAAACAAGACAGATGAAGGAATTTTAGCTTTCCCTGCCCCTTTTCTTTCAATTCACCAGTTTTGTCTTAATAAACATCACTATTCAGAACAAAATACAGAGGTCAGAACCTGAGCACTATAGTTAGCTACATCTAGTTTCAAACTTGTCAACAGTGAGCACTTCCTGAGAAATGTATTTAACTTTTCTCAGTCTCAGTCTACATATCTACAAAATTTAGACAAATTAAGTACTTACTGGGATGTAGTAAGAAATGTCACGTACTATGTGCTGGGGATTTTTCTAAGTATATTACATGTAATCCACTGAATTTTCACAACAATTTTGTGAGATAGGAGCTAGTCTAATTCCTCTTTTTTCAGATGAGAGAAATGAGAGACAAAGAGGTTTTGTAATATTCCCAAATTAAAGAATATGTGATGTATGAGATTTGAACCCAGGCTTTCTGTCTCCAGAGTTTAAGCAATTAGCCACAATGCTATAATAATGAGTATTCAGTATGGTATCCAGAATGTAGT
The DNA here is from genome assembly GCF_053574225.1 of Canis aureus. Lineage (NCBI taxonomy): Eukaryota > Metazoa > Chordata > Mammalia > Carnivora > Canidae > Canis > Canis aureus. The sequence goes on from NC_135621.1 coordinate 56,809,509, forward strand.
GAATGGCCCATAATTGTTAGCATTGGATGCTATCACTGGTGAGGCTCATAAATAATACCCTAGTTCATTTCCTGAATTCAGAATCAATTAAAAGGTAAACATAAGTATTAGTTGGAGATCAGAATGTTACTGGCAAACTGATTAGAAAATGTGGTGTTAGGGCTGCAGCTAAGTAAGTGTGGTAATATCATATTCCTGAATTAATTTGATTTCCCACTTCAAACTCTGACAATTCAAGGATCCACAGAAGGGACAGTCTTCTCCCACAGCAGAGAGGGAACCAGAGTACACATTCTGTGAACAGTGCCAGTGGTCCTCAGCCATATTTTCGTGGCTCTCTCTTTTTTTTTTTTTTTTTTTTCAACTCCCCATTTGGATAAGACTGTCTTCTTCTCCTGAGGAATAGTGAGTGAGAGTTGGAGAGCAAAGCTTCAGGTAATGTCTCTCCCACTGGAAACAGGTCAGGATTCCTCCTCTCCTAAACCAACGGTTGCTGTTTGCACTGCTAACATTGTTCCTGTTGTTATCACAGGAAGATTCAAGGGCCTGTCCTTGCTCCTCAGCCTGAGCTGAGAGCTGCTAGGAAGGAAGTGACATTGACTCAGTCTTAAGCATTGATGCCCCTAGATTTGCTGAGATCCTGGCCCAGATGAAGGAACGATTGTGCTTCACGGCATGGTCACCTTTGGTTGCCTTAAGCAAGGCAAGAATACGACCTTTAAAAAACTGCAGATTTCAGGTGTGGTGGGAAGGAGTCTTGTCCCACCTAAAAGTATAGAAAGGACATGTTATTTCTAGATGCCATCAATGGACTTCCATCTTTTAGCTCAGATAGGAATAGATCTACCAGAATGTGTTTTCAGAACACATCATCTTCATTAACAGAGGGATTGCTCTGTTGGTCATGTTAACACAGCTCTCCTTGGAAGTGCCCTAAACACAGAGTGAATTTTCTTTTCCCCCATGGAATTGATTCTTACCTATTTCCTTGAAAGGAATTTATATAAAAGTCTGAAGATGAACATATTCATAACTACTACATTTTCCCACCAAAATGACATTTTCGCAGAAACTCCCCCAGGGACCAGAAAGAGATAAGCCTAGGAAATTAGCCATAGTAGTGGTAGATGATGCCATTGTAATGAGGGTGTAACCAAGAGGTGATCTGAACCCTATGTCTATAGTAGTTGAAATAATAAGCCACTTAGCAAGAGAGCATGTCAGTGGTGCACTTGAATACCATATGCACATTCAAAGCCCAACTCTAGAAGCTTCACACCCCAAATTTAATGCCACTTTATCTATTTAAAGCCTTGCCCTGTACATGTCAAAACAATTGGTTATCCTTTAAAACAATTATTTGCAGATGCATTTAGTTAAAGGCATCTGACATGGAACTAAAGTGCATTAAGTTTCCTGGAAAAAAAGTCATTGTGATGCCACTAATAATGTGTTGCTTCAAACTGGTGAAAGCAAAGGAATTTAGGCTGATGAGCCCTTAAAGAGAGAATGCAGTGTGGATTGTGGATTCTGCGAAGAGATAGAGGCTGAAAGTACATTCAACCTACCTCCTATCCTTCACCTCCATCCCTATAGGAAACTTCAAAGAAGCAAAGCACACTTACTTGGCTTGGTCCCAGAGAAAAAGCCTCTGAAAGGTTGCATTTCCTTATTCAAAAGAATAGACTTTATCAGGGTCCTCCTGGCTTGAGGTTGGCATTTGGTCTGAGAGCATTATATAGTTTCCTGAAAAGTGACAGCTTTAAATTAAAAAGAGAATAACAAAAGCACAGGGAACCATAGGTTCTTTTTTCCATTACACTTCTCTTGAATGCAGTGCAATTTTCATCTTCCCTTGTTTCCTCTGACAGGAGGTCTCTATGTCTGTCTGTGGTAGAGGAGGCATGTGAGTCAGGAGGACTTCCAGTCCTCCTTCGCTCTTACGGAGGTCACCCTAGAGCTGCTCGACTGGTTTCAAACCATGGGATTCTTCTTCATTGTCAGATTTATTTACATTGAGTCTACTTCTTGAGGAAAAATAATAGTTATTTTATATCCTATGGAGTAATTTCTGCCCATCTTCCTTTTCCCCACCTCAACCAGAGTCTTTTCCCCTACTCTTTCCATATAGCATAAGAATGTATGCTTCTTCTCTTTCCTCTCATATATCCATACCCTGTCCATACTCAAGGCCAATATCTAGCATTTTGTGAAGTCCTTCATCTGCCCATCTTGAATTAATTTCTCTTTTCTTCATGTTTGTGTAGTCCCTAATTGTATCCATATTATGAAACTGTTAATATTCTGTTTTGACTTGGCTTTCTTTTCTCTCTAGATTTTGTTTTCATTGTTTTAATAATTTACTGCACATTGTTGCCAGATTTCTTATCCATTTTGGTAAACAACTGGGATTTATAGCAGTTAAAGGCTTAATAAATAACCTGTCATTTCTAAACCTTTTTTTCAAAGCACTCCTCTGCTCCCATTACCTTATTAGATTTCTTGAAAATATTTGAATAAAGTTCAGGTAATTCAATAGACATTACCTAGACAAAAATTCCCAAAAGTCTGTATGTACCTTTGTCCTTATAAATACAAAAATATCAGGATTTTTATTATTCATTTATTTCAATGGTAAATTCCTTGGGTAACTTTATGCATTCAGGGCTAAATTTATTATTTCCAAAAATTTGTGCAGCTTTGAGATGTTAATTTACTTAAGAAGAATTAACTTCATTTAAAAGAAAAAATTGTATGCCACATTTTTTCCTGTTGTCACCCACCTCCACATGTTACTATAGAGATACACTGTAAGAGTTAAGTAATTTGGTGAAGATTACAATGTATTCTGTGATGGAGCTGGGAGTAAAACCCATAGGACTGGGACCCACTTTGTCAGGAATTTACCTGACAAATGTACCTAGCTACATCTAATTTCATGTCATATGTAAAATCAGGATAAAATCAGGATTCTGATGCAGTGTAAATGTTCAGTAAATGTGAAATTTAAAAAAAACTCATCATTTTAGAAATGTAGAACCTAACTTTATAGAGATTACTTGAATATATGACTAGGGCTAGTAAAGAGAGAATGAAAAATAATATTTTTCCTAAGTCAAGTCCATACCAATATGGTAGAGTTTACAAGACAAAAGAACATTGGTCTTTTGAATAATGTCTTAGAAACTCCTGAAAACTCCCATTTACCCCATATGACATGTAGAAATGTTTTTTTTTTCAGAAGAAGTAATTGCTGCCCAGATAGAGTCTACAAATTATACTTTTGCAGTTGCTTTTTGAACTGTTTTTCCTTTAAGAATTTCTTGTGGACTTGTATGCAATCCACTGTACAAATAATTTAGAAACATGTAAAGATTATTCTACTTTAAAAAGTATTGTTTATTGAACATCTGCAAAAAATAAGTATTTCTAGATGTCTGACTCTAAGTATTAAAATTACAAATGAGAACTTATACAACTCTCTGGGCTCTCTGGTTATCATAGAGATGATCATAAAGCATACAGCTTCCTAAACAATTAGTCTGGTCCCTGAATACTTTCTGAAATCCATTTGCACAGTTGGGCAAATGAGATTTTTCTGTCTCCCTCTCTGTCTTCCAGTCGTGCTCACCCTACACAGAAAATTTAGATATCACAGGGATGTTTCGGGAAGACAACAGACAAGTGCACAGCAGACAGGGTCAGGATGTCTTGTTAAAAGGATTTGAAAATCGTAAACTTCCAGTACCTTCCCCTGATGAACCTATAGGAGGATAGAGCTGGCCCTCTAGGGACAGGAGAATGGCCCAGAACTGTTGAATCTATGTCTCAGAAAAAGTAAGTGAACTGTCATCAACTAAAATCAGGCGAGGGCAATGGACAGAAGGAGAGCAGACTGACAATCTGAAAGTCGAGGAAGAGCGAGTTCTAGAGAAGGTTGGACTGAATAGAGGATGAAATAGAGATATTACCCAAGAATCTGTCAGTTCACCCTTCACAGATGAACCCAACTTATAAATCTGCAAAAAAGGGAATGGTCCAGAAATCTTCCCCAATAAAGCCCATAGCAAACATGTTTACAAAAAGCTTCCACTATGATACTGAGCAAAAGTTCTCTCCTTCCTGATTTAAGAAAACTAAGGTGAAAGTGAAGATGAAGTAGAGATTTCGGGAAATGTCTGTTTTGGACACATTATTGACACCAAATATATTCTATCTGCAGGTTGATTTTTTTAATATTGAGAGCACATTTTTTTTCCTAATGATTTCTGCAGCAGAATGGAAACTGTTTTCTAACATAGTCCCTTTAAAAATTTTTTAAAATAGGGATGCCTGGGTGGCTCAGTGGTTGAGCATCTGCCTTTAGCCCAGGGCGTGATCCTGGGGTACGGGATCGAGTCCCACATTGGGCTCCTTGTATGGAGCCTGCTTCTCCCTCTGCCTGTGTTTCTGCCTCTCTCTCTGTGTGTGTCTCTCATGAATAAATAAATAAAACCTTAGAAAGTTTAATATTTTAGAGCAGTTTTAAGTTCACAGCAAAATCAAGAAGTAGGTACAGAGATTTCCCACATATCCTCTGCCCTTACATATGCATAGCCTCACCTATCATCGACATCACTCACCAAAATAATACTTTTTATTAAAAATATGTTATTTATTTATTTATTTTAGAGAGAGAGAGCATGTGAGGATGGGGGTGGGGAGCAGAGGGGGATAGTAAGGAAGGGGAAAGAATCTCAAGTAGATGCCACACTGAGCATAAAGCTGGACTCAGAGCTCAATCTCACCTCCCTGAGATCATGACCTGAGCCAAAATGAAGAGTTAGACACAACAGACTGAGCCACCCAGGCACCTCAAAATGATACACTTTTTATGAAGGATGATCCTGCATTAACTCATCATGATTACCTAAGTTTACAGTTTCCCTTAAGATTCATTCTTGGTGGTGTACCTTCTATGGTTTGGAAAAAAAAAATGTATAGTGACATGTGTCTATCATTATAAAAGCATACAGTGTATTATCTTCCCTAAAAATTCCTCTGTGCTCTATTTATCTCTCCACTAACCCCCCAAAATCACTGATCTCTTTATTGTCTCATAGATTTGCCTTTTCAAGAATGTCATATTGTTAGAAGAATACAGTATTCAATTGTCATAACATTCCTTTTTTTTGTCTTGTGGGCTTTTTAACATGTCATCTCTCTCCACAAGGTATTTCTAGCTAAGTTCGCCCAGAACGTTTCTGCCGACAACACACAAGTCAAAATCTACCCCCTCAGTGGAAGTGGGTCTCCCTCCTCGTCTACGCTTATCTCCTCTGAGCACTCCCTGTTTACAGTTCCGTCTGGATTGATGTTACACATTAGAGTTTGTTATCTGTTAGTGCATTTCAATAATTCCATAACACCAATTTTGACTTCCCAGCTAGACTATGAGCTATTCAAAGGCAGCAGTCAGTATCTCACAGTTCTCTTTTACCTTTCACAGTATTTATCTTGGCACTAGGCACATAAATAATGTTTTAGAAATAACTGTTGGTTGATTGAGAATCTTCCCTGAATAATGTAAAAGACTTTACCAATGAGAACTTGAATTACTTATTCTCTCTGAAAAAACATTTTGCAGATTAAAGAGGATGAAAATACTCATACTCTAAGCACTGAGAGCTTGCCTTCTCTCTAATTATTATAAATCATAGCCTGAACATTTAAACTCTTCAAGTTTTCAGTTTTTTTCCTAACTTCCTCCAGCAGGAAATCCAATCAAGCGTTTGCTTACTGCTGTTTCTGTACTCGCCTCCAAGCACCCATTGTAACGTATATGCTAATTGTGATTATTTGTAATGATTTCTTCAAGTTGTTTTTAATACGGAGTTGCTTTAGTACAACTCATTTTTAATACAGAGCTCTAGGTAAGCATGACATATCCCATTATTTATAATTGCATCAGCTTCCAAAAACCATTAAACCCATTCCTGATAGGTATTTAGACAGCATTGACCTCTTGCAATCTACAGAGAATGGTCCTCTCTTCTAACCTTGTGCTGAATCCAGCTCCCCTCTTCTCTGACAACTGGAAAACACAAAACTCTTAGTGATGTATTTATCTCTTGCCTCCCACTGGAATGTGAACTCCATGATCCCCTTTCTCTGTGGTGCTGTCAATCTTGGTATTAGGCAGTGGAAGGATCCCTCACCCTCTTCCCAGCCAGATATCTTTATGTGAAGCCTGACCACAGGGTGAATTTATTTATTTATTTTTTTTATCTGCTGTGATATCTTCTTTACTTACTTGATATCTTCTTTAATTCTGATGTTGTCTGGGCCACTTTAATTTCTTCCTCAAACTAATAAATTTCTAATTGCCCAAGCTTTAGCTCTAAATACATATTTTGGAGGGTTTTAGCATTTAAGTCTAAGATAAACACTTAAATTCCTCTGATACATTGTCCCTCTAGCTATGAATTTCTTGTCCAAAAGGCTTTCTGGAGGGCTGAAATCATCTGCCATTAACTCAGACGCTTTGCCCACAACCTCTGTTTTTTTTTTTTCTCTGTTAACCTTATATGCTGAAGAATATTGCTTGCCCCTGGCTATCTCCTATTTCCCGGGTTGACCCACATTTTTATTAAAACTCGGGATTTGAGAATTCTTTTTGGGACTATAATTATTTCTACATGACTGTTTATCTATTCCCAGTGTAAGGTCACTTTTTATCTTGCAGTAGAGTTATCCAAATAAACTCTATTTTGCCATTTAGGCCTTTGAATGAAATATGCCCTCCCTTACTATTTTCTGAATGTAGCCCAGAACTAAGGAAATTCACGGTTACTTAATATGGAGCCTCGATTTCTGGTAACCTCAAACTTCTGAACAGAACTGTGAACTGTGATGTTAGGCAAACACCCTGTAGAATTTTCAAAATCTTAGTGCCATCATTCCTACCTAGATCATTCAATGCCAATGATCTCAAGTCACCAACAAAGTTCTATTTGTCCAGCAGATTGGGTTTAGGAATGCAATGAAGTAATATGTTTAAAAAATGTTTCCATTGTAAGTAGTTATAGAATCTTAAAGTTAGTATTGCCAGTATTGTCCTATGAATATAAAAGCTATCCTTCTTAAGCCTCCACTTTTCGACAGGTACTTAACATATATGGTCTTATTAAATCCACCCAACACAGTAGATTATTCTCCTGATTTCACAAATGAGGAAATGATGGCTCTGAGAAGAATAAATATTTGCCTTGTTTATTTGAACAGAAAGTTAATGTCTTTGTATGGGTATCTAAGCTCCTTAGAAAAAGATTATCCAGATAATATCTCAATATGCCCTGAGAGTTTTTCTCTTTGCGTTTCTAGGCTTTTAAAATTCCTTTTCAGAATTATTTAGCAGTTAGACTACTTTGCATGATCCGCATAAGGCAGAAAATTTCATCCTCTAAATAGAAATCAAAGGCCATACAGTTCTCCACAACTTCCAAGAACCTAATAGGCTGGTAAAAATATAGTGTGGGAGGAACAGTGTTCTCTTAGTGTGGTTCCTCTTTTGAGAACTTTCTAACCTCATTATGGGCCTCTGAGCTTTATTTCATTTCTTCATGATATTGGTTGCATGAGGTGTCAAGAACTCAAGTGTCCTATAGCTAATCAAAGACTGTTTATTGAAATATATAGGTGTGTGTGTATATATATATACATATATATGTGAAGAGAAACTCTTCTATAACTAATACACTGCCTATTAAAATCAATACTTTGACATTTGGGGTATTTTCCCTATAGAACCTGATTTGATAAGTAATTCTGACATATGAATCCACAAATTGAGAGAAATATATATAGTTGACCACTGAACAACATGGATTTGAACTGCACAGGTCCACTTATCTGCAGATATTTTTGGATAAATATGATACCCTACTGTAAATGTGTTTTCTTTTCCTTATGATTTTCTTAATGGCATTTTCTTTTCTCTAGCCTACTTTGTTGTAAAAAGATAGTATATAATAAATAAATACATACATACGTACACAAAATATGTATTAATCAACCATCGATTATTATTGACCCGGTCAATAGTAGTCTATTAACAGTAAAGTTTTTAGGTGTCAAAAATACTTCAGAAAACTTGCCATTGTAAATTCTTTCTTTGCCCCTTGGAGATGTGAATCCTCTCTCAGCCTCTTGTAAGTTTATAACACGTATAAAAGTCTTTCTCATGGACCTAGGAACTCTCTTTGAAATGTAAACCCAGAGGGAGGTAGTACCCCATCTTCCAGTCTCTCAGTTGGCAGGAGCCTAACTTTGATGGGCACCGATTAGCAAACACAGATGACATAATAACAGAGAAAAGCAGTTGCTGACTCAGTAGTAACTCAGTGTTATCATAACAAGGCATATTTCATTGATCAACAACCTCCAGTACTTTTCTATTAGCTCATCCCAGCACTTAAAAAACTCCCACCTTTTGTATCAGCAAAGCTAAGTAACTATGCTCTGCCTCCTATTGCTGGAGTTTGGTGGTATTGGAATAAAATCGACTGCCTGATGATGTGGCCCTGAGTGATTCTTCTTTAACGATATCTGTAGTACCTGCCAATATTAATGTCTTAAGAGTGGTTTTGCACCAAGAAAAAAGTAGATGCTGCTTTTTTTTTTTTCAACCAGTTTTAAAAAGCATATCTCATTTTGGAGAATTTGCAATCTTTATAATGTATTTAAATCAAATTTGCATGTGGGTGGGGAATGTGGGAGTATGTATATGTGCATGTGTGTGTGTGTCTTTCTAAGCAGGACTTGAGCGCTAGAAAAATCACTGATTCCACATGAATTTTTTTACCTTTCTTCTATCTGGGCTCAATTTCCCATATTTGAGAGAAGTCAGGTCTGTTCCAACACTAGAGCACCTCCTCAAAGCCACTTAACCATCCTGGGGTGGCAGGCATCTTCTTTCTGGTCCTGGCTGTCAAGAGGTGAAGAGAAAGCTGAGTTGAAGGCTTTCTCACTGTACTGGAATATTATCTGATTGCTTGGAGAGCCCTCTGAAGATGCAGGCAAGAGCATTCCTAACTCTCGACCATAAAGGAGGAAGAAAAAATATCCCACTGAAGACTTACACCTTAAAATGCCTTTAGAGATCACAGCTGGGTGTTTGCATGAATAGAGGGGAAACTCTGGTGCAAAAACTAACAAAAGCCAGTCATGGCATGGAGAGGAGATGAGCTATCTGAGGAAAGTGGCTGTCCTAGCAAATAAAGGTCTGATTTGACCATGTGGAAGATAAGTTTTTCTGTTGATGGTCATTCAGAGGAAGCAAAATTATCCATCTGGTGTGTGAAAAGTATTTGCTTTTTGCTGTCCTTCTGATCAACCAGTGAATTTCCTCAAGCTGCTCAATTGTACCATCGAGATCAAATATAAATTCTAAGCTTATAAATGGGGTAGAATGTGACGCTCGCTGATGGGTCCCACAGGGAAGGACACTGTTTGGGGGCTTTCCTTAAACAGAAATCTTAGAGCCGAGTCACTCCATCTGAAGGAATGAAAGTAGACAGACAGGGAAGCCAGGCTTTTTCTTAATCAAATTGATATCAACAGCCTGCTCTGGTAGGGTGGCAACAAAAGGAACGAAATGTGGAGTGTACCCTGCCTTTTCATGGAAAGTGTCAGAACCCCCTGCTGTTTGCATAAGTGACAATGGATCTACCTCAAAATTGTAGTGTGCAGGGTAGCAAAGATTATGTGGGTGAATTCCTCCTGTCAGCTAAGCCATTTTGTGTCTCGGCGTCACCTTTAAGCCAATCCACTTGTGGTCCATTTCTTCTGTTATTTGATTTAAAGTTGAGGGCAAAGATAAAAATCAGTTTAGAGAGGAAGTTGACACTCTGGTAAATAGCTTTGGCTTTTTCTCTTTTAGGCAATAGAAGATATACCAAGGATCAAAGGAGCAAGTAATGCTTCCCCTTCCTTCTTCCCTTCCTCTCTTCCTTCCTCCCTTCCTTCATTCTTTCTCTCTTTTTTCTTTCTTCTTTCTTTCTTTTTTCTCTATTTCTTTCTTTCTTTTTTCTTTCTTTCTTTCTTTCTTTCTTTCTTTCTTTCTTTCTTTCTTTCTTTCTTTCTCTCTCTCTCTCTCTCTCTCTTTCTATTGAGATAGAGAAAGAGAGTAGGGAGGAGGGGCAGAGGAAGCATCATAAGCATCATAAGCAGGCTCCACACCCAGCAGGGAGCCTGATGTGGGGCTCAATCTCATAAGCCTGAAATCATGACCTGAGCTGAAATCAAAAGTAGGACACTCACCCGACTAAGCCAGCCAGGCACCCCTGCATATTGTTTCTTTAATTAAATAGCATGATGCTCTTTCTGGATGGCACTATTCCAATCATTGGCCTATTTTCTTCATTTTTATGGGAGTGTTTTTGCACAGAATAATTGGCTGTATAAATTTAATTTTTCCTTAAGTCCCCTCTCACATAATGCTGATCTAAATTAGTTTGATTCTATTGATAAATTGATTTACTGATGGTTTTAAAAAATTATTAGGAGTACTATATGCTAGTTGCTGTGCTAGGTCCTATTAGGTAGGAACTCACTAAACTTTCTCTACACTAAATTCTCAAGTTTTATTTCGTAATTTTTATTTTGTTTGCAATTGTATTATTTATTTTATTTTGTTTTAAAGATTGTATTTGTTAGAGAGTGTGTGTTCGAGAGAGAGCACAAGAGTGCAAGCAGGGGCAGGGGCAAAGAGAGAGGGAGAAGCAGGTTCTCATGAGCAGGGAGCCTCATGCAGGGTTTGATCCCAGGTGTTGGGACCATGACCTGAGCCAAAGACAGGCACTTAACCAACTGAGCCACTCAGGCACCCCGTTGCAATTTTATTGATACTGTTTGACTTTCCAATTCAGTTTTATCAGTAGTTAACATTTCATCCTTTTATTAAATTTCTGATGACACCTAAAATAAGGTAAAGCATATAGTAGATGCTCAATTAGTCCCTTTTCATTGATTTTCCCTTTTGGTCAACTTTGAAAGTGTTTTCTATATGTTGAGATAAAATGACTGTTTCTGTGCCTCCAGGCTATATTTTTTCTATGATGCCTCTTCCTTTCAATGTCAGGTCTGATCATGGCTTCATATACAAAAGATGTCCAAGTAGTCCTACCTTAGAATTTTGAGAAAGCCCAGTAGAGAAGTAAGAGACCTGAGCAGATCTGAACTAATATCAGGAGAAAAAGAGCACCAATGGCAGTACAGGCAGATGACAATAACCTTTTGGCCATGTGTCCTTTCTCCATACCCCACCTTGATAAGTGGTAACCCTGGAACCATTCTTTGATTCTTCTCATTCATTCTCACTCTGTGGCCAGCACTTTAGCAAGTCACCATCATCTATCCCTTGCCAACCACTGAACACCACCATTCTGGTTTAAACCACTCTTTCGCATCTGGGCTTTCACAATAGTCTCCTTCCTGCTCTCCTTGTTTCCATTCTTGCCTCTTCTTCAGACTTTTCTCCACACAGCAGCCAGTGGACTTTTGAAATCTAAATCAGTGTATATCATTTCTATGCTCAAAGAAGATCTTTTAGAATGAAGACCACAGTTAATGGAAGATTCCTACTCCTAAATAGGATGCATGGTCTACAAGACTTGACCTGAACTAGTCCTTGTCACTGCACAATTTGTCTTCCAATCTTCTCCCTAGTTCTTCCTCTCCAGCCACATTTTCTTGCTCTTTTCCTTAGCACACCAATCTTATTCAGACACAGTGACTTTTCTGCTTGATATTTCCTTTGGCCCAAATGCTTTACCTCTAGATTTTCAAATGGCTCAACTGCCAACTTCATTTTGGATCTCTGCTCAAATTTTACCTTCTCGGATATGCCTTGCTTGTTCATGCATTTGAAAAAAAGCCCATTCATTCTCATTCTCTTTGTCCTGCTGCTTTCTAAATATGTCTATGACTGTTTTCATTATCTGAGATTATGTTTACTTGTTGACTTAACATTTTTCTCTACTAGAATGCAAAGTACATGAAGGGGGAGCTCTTTTTACCACCCCATGAGTAAGACTGGCACATAGTAGATACTAAATAAGATTGGCTTAATGAATTAATAAAGAAAGTAATGGGTGCCATAGCCATTTCTGAGAGCGGGAGCATGTTACTGGTGTGATGGCCTTGATTGCTTCCATGCCATTTCTATTTACTGAACTTGACCTGGTGTTAATGATTTTTAGAGTCAGACTCTTCTTTGGGTCATCACTGGATTATGCATGGAGACCAAAGCTACTCAAAGCAGGACAGAAGTGAAGAAATTACTAAATCACAAGGGAGAATATCAGTTGTCTAATGTAGTTGTTTCAATTTACATATGACAAAATCTAGGTCCCTAAAGAATTAAGCTGAAAATATTTGTTGGTTGTCAAGGCCTTTTATATATATATATGTATATATAATTATTATATATTTTATATAATATATATAATTATTCTATCTTTCTCTCTAAGGTAGATATGATGATTTACATTCTATGGGTAAGGAATGAAGGGTTAGGCTCAATTGTCATGTGCCCCTCAGCTTTCATTACAACACAAATTCAGAGCCAGGTCTCACGACACCCACTTAAGTGTGTTTAGTGTTTTCACACCTGGGGGGCAGAATGTTTTACTCTTTAAAAAAATGAATTGGGCAGCCCGGGTGGCCCAGCAGTTTAGCACTGCCTTCGGCCCAGGGCGTGATCCTGGAGAACTGGGATCAAGTCCCACATCAGGCTCCCTGCATGGAGCTTGCTTCTCCCTCTGCCTACATCTCTATCTCTCTGTCTCTCTGTCTCTCTCTCTCTGTGTGTGTCTCTCATGAATAAATAAATAAAATCTTTAAGAAAAAAAAAGAATTTGCAGATAAATCCCAACCAGCTTCACTAATTGCTAAATTACTGAATAAATTACTTATATCTTAAGAACTTTAGTTTTTATGTCTTCATGAGTACTGTATTATCACAGCTACCTTTTTCCTAGAGAAAAAAACAAAACAAAACAAAAATATATTCCACAGACATCTAGGGATCTAATGGACTCTCTTTCCCTTATTACCTGGTGAAATATAAATATGATTTTTCTGAATTCAATTTTGAGTTTATTTCTTACAAAGTGCTGTGATAGTTAATAGAAGATATACTTCATCAGTTTTGGCAAGGGCCAACCCTCCAACTGGAATCAAAAGCCCAGTGAATCATTCAACACACTTTATTTTCAATATAACCACTGAGGAGGAAATGGAAGCTTGTCATTTTCCTTTTAAAGCTGTGCACATTGCTAAGTTTTCCATGGGCTTGCTGTGCATATATATAACTTTTAAAGTGAAAATACTATTTGTGTGAAGAGGTGATCAAGGTAGACAGCGGTGGATTGTCACTGCAGTAGTTTGGGATGTCAGTAATTCTTAAGCCAAAAGGAATGCTTTGATGATTCAACAGGATACCTCTAATTTTACATTTATTGTCATCTTTCATTTGCTTTTCTATTTTGGAGACATTTATCAACTGTGCTGATCAGACTGTGTTTGATTCCTATGGAGAAATAATCTATCTTAAAATTTGTGATCCAAGAGGAAGCTAGAAGGAATTTATACTTTGATTTCACAGAATATTTGGAAAACTTCATTGTTTATCTACTGTGGGCTTTTGTTATTTCATTATTGTAGGGACTACACAAAATAGACTGCTTTGTGCATTTTTTTCTGAGAAAATGCACTACTTTAGGCTTGCTTGATCAACAAAGCAACCCTAAAGTAGTTTTCTAAAAGAAATAGTCACACATAATTAATATGAAGAAATCAATTGAGTCTACTATTCTTCTGTCCTTATTACAAGAATATATGTGACCTTGGAAGTAAAAAAAAAAAAAAAGTTTCTTGAATGTTACTTCACAATGCAGAATCTCTCAACTGTATTTGGGGTATGATTAGATGTGTCTTTGGTAGTTACTACAACTATCACAACCCTGGGGTGCCCACAGGCAAGTTGGAATAGGACTTTTCAACCAGAGAACAATGATAGGAAATGTATGATTCACAGATACATGGTTCTATAATATTATCCTTTGATTGATTTCTGAATTTTATGAAGCAGAAGACACTCAAAATAGACCATTATTTATGCATAATAATAATGCACCATTATTTATGCATAATAATATTCTAGATGAAGTTTTTTTAATCAGCTTTCCTGAAATGATGGGAAACCACCATTAATAGACCAGTTGTTTGTATCTGAAATCCTCAAGGTAAAAATTTCAGCTTGGTTTACGGAATGCGTAAGTCATGGGAATAAAAGACACAGCAAGGGAATATAGTCAGTGACACTGTAATAGCTATGTAATGGGGATAGATGGTCACTACACTGTGGACTGTGGTAACCATAGAATAATGTATAAACTTGCTGAATCACTAGGTTGTACAGGTAAGATTAATACAATATTTTGTGTCAACTATACTCAAATAAAAAAATTAAAATTCAGCTTGGGAAAGGACCAACAGGCCTGTCTATTTGCTAGAATCCCATGAGAACGTGGCCGAAAGGAGGTAAATGTATTTTGAAACTCTTAAGTAGTAAGATGCAACAAAATCAGGTTCACATAGGACTTTCTAGAAACCTCAAAGGACACAGAGAATAAATATGTGTGGTGATGTGTTGTTGTTGTTGTTGTTGTTGTTGTTTCTTTAACTGTCATTTGTCAATTGGCCTTGCCAATACCGCGCACCAGACTTAGCAGGAAAAAAAGGAAAAAAAAATCACTTTTGTCTGTAATGCTTTTGACTGGAGCTTTCTAAAGTTCTTGGAGGTAGATCACACTAAGAAAATTGAATCAACTCAGTTGCTCTAAATCATAAACCTCTGCATTATCCAGCTTTGCTGGGCTAGACTATATTCTGATTCCATGAAATTTTTTTAGCTTGAGAGAAGACATTGGTGTTACTAAGGCAGAAGGGAATTCAGGACTTTCTTGAACAAAGTGCAGCACTAAGGGTAAATTATAATTTTTGAGACTTGGCCCTTAACTGAAACCAACCTGTAAGCAGATCTGAAATGAAAGCTCTCGAAATGTTATTTATTACACCATAAATTTCCTAGAAATCCACAAGCTAGGAAATCCCCAGGTACAGCAAGTAAAGGTTCCACAAATATTATGTCTGCACGTAAGCATGCTCTGCACACATGCTCTGCAGTTAAAGAATGGCTGGAGGGCAAAAGTCATACGCATTGTCACCAGCCACGCTGCAGATCTTCAGGTCCATTTTCCTTGCCTGCTAAGGTACATGGTTGCTTCCTGATGGTGGTGATTTTCTATGTATTAAGCTTTGAGTAAATCATTCTTGCAACACTCCCCTCCCCTTCCTTGTTTATTTACCTCAGAGATTACAAAGCTCAGTGACATTTGACTCTGCTCTTTTGCTGGCTGGATCATGGAATGCAGGAGGCATGTATGTATCATTAAGTGCATCTCTGAGTGATGGGCCATGGCATCATGTCACATCACGGGGTCAGCCTCTCTCATCATGTCACATCACATCACATCATGCTTGACACAGACACACAGCTCAATTCTGAGTATCTTGAAGTAACCGGGAAGTAAGCCTTCACAGCAGTCTGAGCAGTGCTTTCAGAAATAGAAAAGAGAGAAGATTGACTTTTCTATTTTCTGTTTTCTACCACTGCAGATACAATGACCCCTGTTGGAAGTTGTGCACATAAATATATTTACATCTCAATGAAAAATAGGCATTTGTATAAGACAGGAGTTATCCTTCTGTTTTTCCCTCACAGTGATGAGGCGGTGCCCCTCCTGTGTTTATTACTGTTGTTGGTAAAATCTAATTCCAGGAACCAGGTATTAATCTCAAGTATTCTATTGATGGAATAAGCTACATGATAGTTATTAAGGATTTGTAATGTGACAATCAAACTAAGGCAATTCAAGGAGAGAAGGACTAGGCTGTTGAAACAATTTCTACAAAGTGTCTCCACTGTAAAATCAATCCAATCTGATACGTTGGCTTCTGTTGCTTGATAAATGTGGATTATACATCTATAGCCTGTAGCACTGCATACTTCTGATTTTTAATCTAGCCTATATTGTGAGCTATTAGTTCCTGGATTTAAGTCCTCAGAACCCATCTATCTTTACTCCTTCATCCTTAAGGCCTTTCCACATCAGCAGCTGGTAAAAAGGAAAAACCAAACCAAACAAACAAAAAATAATAATAATAATAATAAAATAAAAAAATAAAAAAAGGAAAAACCAGCCTGAATGAAACAAGATTCTTGAAAATTAATGAACATAGTTCATGTTATTCAAATTGTGTGTGTGTGTGCACACGTGCGCACGCACGCGCCCCAATAATACCCAGGAATTTACAAGAGTGAAAGGTGGGTGTGTTTCCTCTCCTGTCACTAGATTCTGAAACTTTCACTAATAGAAAGGTATATTGTCTTTCAAGAATGTGTAAATTAGCATCTTCCTCTCCGGGAAGCTCAAGGGGTATTGAATAGAGGTTTTACCTTGGTCATCAACAGTTAACCTTAATGAGCACTGGATCCCGTGAGGCTTTCTTCAGTGCTCTCATCCTCCTGTGTAGTACACTACTCTTTCTACTACTCTATTATTTTTACTCAAATATTTAGTGTTCTTCTTTACGTTTCTCTTTCATTCTCAGTTGAAGCTTCCTCTCCTAGATAGACCTGAAAAATTGATGTACTATTCTCAAGTGATTTAATAGGAATCAAAACCATAAGCCCAGAAATGAAGTAATGGTCACTGGATAAGTGAGGGATATGTTAAGAAATGGTAAACTGGTTAACCCTGAAATTATAAATAGGGTCAAATTGCTCATTCTTTTTTGTTTTTTGTTTTTTGTTTTTTTTTTTGTAAATTTAGCCCTGGTCTATAACATTACCCTAAAGAATTTACATTGTCATCATTTAATGACGTTTATCATGCACTCACTGACAGAATGTGTTCTAACAATATATTGTGAAAAAAGACTTCATCATGTAGGTTGACTACAGATTCAGCATGGGCATGTCATCACTGTACAGAAAGCTAATGCAAGCATAGGTTACCCTCATAAAATATTGTGTCTCAGTCAGGTGCAGTGATATTCCCTCTATTTTCTGTGCTGATTTTATTAGATCTAGAACATTGAGTTCACTTCTAGATTCCTTATCTTATGATTGTATACTGGACCATTTCAGATGCATTATAACGAACGGATAAAATTTACAAATTTTGTACACATTTACAATTTAGTACAAAAAGACATAATATTGTTTGCTTCACCTTAAAAATGTAGGGTTTACCCAAAAGGATCAAATGATTCCTGAAAAAGGTTTTCCTAATGCAAGGTAACAGTGAGGTTGGAATAAGGTTGAATTGGGGTTAGAATGAAG
The DNA here is from genome assembly GCF_053574225.1 of Canis aureus. Classification (NCBI taxonomy): domain Eukaryota; kingdom Metazoa; phylum Chordata; class Mammalia; order Carnivora; family Canidae; genus Canis; species Canis aureus. Next base: position 56,826,958 of record NC_135621.1, read on the forward strand.
TGAGAATGATCTTGGAGTGAGGATGGACTGTTCCAGGGTGATGTTGGGATGAGTACAGAGAATCTACGGGCAAGTTTAGGGTATTATAAAAATGGGAAAAAGCCACTCATGTGTCTAGAAAAACCTAAAAAATAAATAAATAAATAAAAATACTCTCAAGTTTGCACAGCAGATTGGTATATCCTAGTAGACATAGGGTCCAGGTCATACTAGTCAACATAATAACACCTCAACACATAGTCAGCCAAACAACAAAAACAATCACCTTTGGCAGAATGCCCCTGAACTTTTCCAACATATTTATTATATTCAGTTATCTGAGCATGTCCTATGCCTGAGCCCTCACTATAAATACTCAAATGTGGAAAGGGAGTTGAACAAGATGTTAAAGAGTCAAGAGTTACCCAAGGTATGATTGCATAAATTAAAGATTTGTCTAGGAAAAAAGAAAAAATGGAAACCCATAGTTCTTGTTACTTCATAGTTCAAATGAGGGGATGATGGTGAAGAAACAGCAGCACTGGTCTTGTTTCATCATATAGCAGACTTAAAATGGGTACATGGAAGTTATCAGGAAATATTTGAGAAAATGTTCTAATAATGAGGGCTACACAATGACGGTATGCACAAGCTTATAGCTAGGGGAGTTCCCATTTCTACAGATGTGCAAGAAGAAGCTGATAGACTCTGCCTTGAATGGGGAAGGACCTTAAGGTTCTTTCCAAAATTGTGGCTCTGATTGGCTTTGATTTTTTTTCAACCATTTTAGTGCCAAGATTTCTCTTTTTGAAGAGATCATTGAGTTTTCTTCTTGAAGTAAAAACAGAGTAAATAATTCAATGTCTCTAAGGCATCTAACACATACCACTTTTCTTAATCACTCTCTTCCCTTGACTCTTAAAGAACACATATTAGATAAAAATTGGGTAATTGAATAGGATATACTAACCAATATAGAAGCATTTTCGTTGGATGTGAAATACCCAAGTAGGCAAAGGAAGATTTATAATATGACTAGCAAATATATTTTATTGAATTTTTTCAACCTTAGGCTCCCCAAACTAATGTTGACCACCATTTCTTTGTGCTTCTATTTTTGTTCATTTTAAAAAAGCAGTTTGAAGCTCCAACTTCTAAGCCAGGAATGCTCTTTTCCACTGGCAGCATTTTCTCTTTTGGCAGAATCCACAGGCAATTGCTTTGATGTTTTTTGGAGTTACATTTGGTGTCTGTCATAGTTCATGCAAAGATAAGCTGATTGGGTTGTCTAGTTGGTCCCAGATGCTTTTGGCTTTAATGCTCCATCAATTCTCTTTGCAAATGAAGTCCTGGGCCAATCTCATCTCTCAAGGGACACTTGCAGATGACTTGTTCATGATCAAAAGGCAACATAATTTCCTGATGTCCATATGCTTCCCCTGGAACTTTGTTTGGTGTCCTCAAAGCTGGTGTTTCTTATAAGTGGACGGCAGATTGTTATTTAGAAACAGTCTACCCTTCAGAAGTATTTCCTTAAGAGTTATTACAAAAGGGAGTCAGAAAAAAACAAAAAAACAAAAAAACAAAACAAAAGGGAGTCAGGAGGTCTGAACTGATTTCTAAGAACTCCAGGAAATGGGTTCTAGAACATGTTGTTATAAAGTCACCTCCCAACCAAGACCAAAAACTAGGTTTATGGTTTACCACTCTATCATGATTATAGTTAAGTGAGAGTTTGTAGAAAAGAAATTATCCACATTTTCCAGGTTTTTTAGTATTAAAAGGAACGTGATTTGCATATTTACTCCTAGACAAGCTTATTTGCAATCATTTTGTTACAAAGATATTCAAGAGGCTAGGCCAATTAGTGATGTGTTCATACACTGCATAGATTTGTTGGAACTAAGGCTTTAAAAATTATCCAACTGACATCTTTGAGCACCATCCCACACCCTACATGCCACACATTTCTCTTTTGGGTCAAACATGAAAAGCGGGTAAAAATCCTTCTGTTTTCCAAATTTTTTTCCAAGGACACAGCTAGCAAGAGAACAAAATATCAAGGCTAAGTAGCAGGAGAACGACTGTGCTTTCTTGAGGAGGTCTCAGTGGCACATTACAGGACTTAGATAATGGGTTTACTTCAGCTGAACTTCCAAGCCTCATTCTTTCCTTTATCTCCAAACAGTTATTAATGAATGAATGAATGAATCAATCAATCAATCAAAGGAATGTTTGGAGAGGCTTTGTGTAGAGTCCTAATTGAAGTGGTTCCCACCTTAGACAGCTAGGAGGAGGAATGATAAAATCCCTAGTTAGAAAAGTATTTGGGCAGTATGGGTGGCTCAGTGGTTTAGCGCCGCCTTCGGCCCAGGGCGTGATCCTGGAGACCTAGGATCGAGTCCCATGTTTGGGCTCCCTGCATGGAGCCTACTCCTCCCTCTGTGTCTCTGCCTCTCTGTGTGTGTGTGTCTCTCATGAATAAATAAATAACATCTTTTTTAAAAAGTATTTAAGAATACCACATAAATCTCTTCAGTAATACTTTCATTTATGTTAGGGAGAAAGGGGAAGGATGACAATGCAGATTCAAAATGCTTTTGGGTGGTGTCGAGAAGCAAATCATTCTTGCATATTTTTTGAGCTTAAACAAAGCAATTGGAGTTCTATGAAAAGCTCAGGAGTAGAAAGTGTGGGAACAAAGAGCCATCTGTCAGCTACCTGTTCTTATTATTCATCTAGTCATGGCTCCATTTTTACCTTCCTCGGTTGTGAACCTGCCAGACATTGTGTGAAAGATGTGTGTGTCCTGTAGGCAGCCTTCATAAGGAAACAAACCACTCGGCTAAAATCATGAACTACTCACAGTGATTAAATTTAGATAGTATTTTTGGACAGGTGAAGGCTCTATGCTTGTACTTTATTTACATGATCTAAAATATTTATTTCAATAAACCTGAGTTTAATATCACTACTGTTACTTTACAGAAAAAGTAATTGAGGCCGGGTCAACTGCCTGACCTCTTAGAATTGGTAAATACTGGAGCTGAGGTCTGAATCATTTTGACCCAGAGTTGACTTTACAATCTAGCTCCTACTGGTGCCTCTGTTTTCTTTCTGGTGGACAAGCTTAACTGCCTTCTGGGTGTCATAATTGTTCTCAGTGTCTTCCATTTATTTTTGATTATTTACTGTTTAAGGGTGACCTTGAGAAAGTTTCCTAACCATTGCCTATATCTGCTTCCCAGAGGTATACACCATCACAATAATAATGTAAGAGGTTCAAGTGCATGAAAAGTTGGTGTTACTTCCATATATCTAATTGTCTATGGGCATCTCTGGCTGGATATTCTACAGGAATCTCAAATGCAAGAAGTCAACATTGAGGAGATTTTCCTCCACACTCTCTTAATTTATTTTATTTTTCCCTATTTCTGTGAATGTCATAGCTTCCACGCAACCTGTGAGCTCTAAACTCAGGTTTCATCCTGGATGTCTGTCCTCTAACTTTCTCTTATCTGTTTCTGCTTTGCATTCCTACAACTAGTACTTGATTTCCAGGCTTTTACCTTTTCTCTCCTGGATTCTTCAATTCCATCACTCATGTTTCCATCTGCAGTCCTCTACCTCCTCAACACAGATTCTCCACTGCCACTAGGGGGAGCTTTTTAACAAATAAGTAATATCTTCTATCCCCTGTTGAAAACTTTTTTTTAAGACTCCAAACGTTTTAGCATAGCATATCAAACCATCCATGGTTTTGTCTTGCTTACTATTTCCAGCTTCCCATTATATCATACTCTCTGGCACCCCATTCTGAAGGCAAACACAACTGCTTGAAATTCTCCAAATTTGTTGTTTTATTTTTTGTAATACAGCTCATTCTGGTATGCCTTTCCCATTCTCCCCATGTGCTTATATAGTAGGAAATATCCTTCTGCCTCACCTTATATTAAGTTTCTATCGTTGCAAGCATAACTTATTTCCTTCTTTGCTTTTCTAGAGTCCTTGATTAAACTGTTAAGTTCCCGAGGGCAAATTTTATCTTATCCTTTTCAGCAGTACCAGGAGCTAGCACAGTGCCTGACTCATAGTTCATCCTCAGAAACCTTGGTGAATCTAATAACTGAAAGTGAAAGCAAAATCTCAAATCTAGAGACTCTAAAGGATATCAGATTGGCAGTGGTCTAAAGGCATACATCAATAATCAATTGAATAGTTTGGATCTTACATATTTTACATTTATTATGGTCAAGAGTTTGTGTCTGTAGGAGAATCTATATATGCTCTACAAAACATACTCTGAAATTTCCTATCCATATCCCTGTACATGAATTGCCATTTTTAAAAAATGTGTGTACTTAAATGTGGGCCTAGAAGAATATTGTTTAGCAAAGAACAATGGCAAAAATAACTGGTTCATTCCTAATGAAGTGGATGAATTATATTACCTTAACAGGAGCCTGATTCTAAATAATGTAGTTGATAAAACAATATTGTCTTATGTTCATTATGAAATTATATAATGCTTACCAATATAACGGCAAGCACCTCAGAAAATTAGAAATCATTCGTTAAATAAATGAGGTGCAATTAACAAAAACATTTCAGGAAAATCAAGCATCATTTAAAACCTGGTGAATTGAATTGTCTGTATGTATTTGCATGTGTTCATAATTTATTTTCCCCAACTCACTGTATTTAGCTCATTTGAAAATCATCTATGGGAAGCAGCTGTTACCCAAGTCATAAGTGTTTCTATATTCTGAGATAATAAGAATCCGTTTAGATTATAGGATCCAAAACCATCAACTTGTATGTCAACTTAATTGCTTAAGGTCAGTGTGAGAATGTATGATCATAATAACCTGAGTTTCTGAGAAATTAAAAATTCATTCTTTCTTCCTTTTTTAAATCTAAACCATTGTATTTTGAGTACACCACCTACAATCCAATATTCGATGTTCTATATTTTTTCTTTAGATACATGTTTATGTGATTGGAACAAATGGCATTATAGGCTCACAAGTACCAATGTTTAATAATTTATAATAATTTTTATATAAAACCAGATCATAAATACCACTTTTCCCCTATGTTTTTTTTCATATCTTGAATTTAGGGGTGTGATAGCAAAGATTGAAGTATTGCATGCCCATCCATGGTAAGCATGGATAGGTTCTAGCACTCAGGTGTGCCGCTGTCTCACCTTACATATGGCTTTATTAATGTAGACTAGTTGCTTCAATTTGATAAATGGTTCTCAGGCATTGTTAGACTCACAATTATCTGGTTCAGTCTTTCAAACTATATTTGAGCAAATTCACGTGTGCTAACATTTACTGATGGTGGTGGCAGCGCCCCTTGGGTTATAGCTTGTACTTCTTTGATTGTCCCACATGTACTGAGCACATTGAGAGTTACTGAGTCACTTTGTTCTTTTTCTCTTTTTCTTTTCTTCATCTTTTAGTCCTTTTTTTTTTTCTTTTCTCTTCTTCCATTTACTCACCCAGTCACTTAAATCACATCTAAACATTGACCTTGAGTTCCACAGTTCCCTGCCTCTGACCAGACTAACTATGCTATCTCTAAAGAAGAAAATTGGTTTGGATGAAAATCCTTTCTCCTCACATTTCTTCCTCTCTTCTTTATCCTGCCTCTTCATTCTCTCTTCCCTGAAGTTGTGGAAGTTATCATTTATTGAGTAGATATTATGTGCCAGGCCCTGTACTAGTCACTGCATATATGTTATTACATGAATTCACATAACCACCTTATGAAGCAGAAACAATTACCTCTATTTTATCCATGAAAAAAATAGGGTCCAGCTTCCCTTACCTATAAATTCAGAGCAAGCTAGTAGATGAGCCATGAACAGAATCCACTTGTGTCTGACTCAAAGTTCATTCTCTTTTATTACTTCCTTTCTGTTTCTTTAATAGATTCTTAATTTACAGGTTCCAAAAGTTGGGAAATTGAGACAATAAACTTGTTATGTGGGTGTTTTATGGATATGACATCTCTTATGTTGGTTTGGCTTTCAGAGAGATTACTTTTCAAAATGAATTTGTAGAAAAGTGGGGAGTGTACACTTAAGAGTGATTATTTTCAGAATTCAATTGAATGCTTCTACTTTCATAATTAAAACAATAATTGGAACATAAAATATTTTGATGGGACTTAAGTTTTTTAATAATCTATTTAATAGAGACCTTTACAAGTTGAACAAATGCAGAGCTCTCTCCCAGCCTGACTAGAATGTCAGCCTTCTGCACTCAGAATTTGAATGATGGAGCTGTCATTTAGATTGGTATTTGAAATCAAACTATTGCTGTGGATTTCTAAACTACAAAATGAAGAGGGAATGGTTGCTTTATCCGAGAGCTATTAAAATTATCTTCAAATTCTTTCCCTTAAATGTCTAGCAGTCATGAACTATTTTCCTTGATCTGGACCATTTCATTAGACGAAAAATAATAATAATAATAATATAATAATATAATTTTGCCTTCTAAAATTAGTGCAAACTTGCTTATATTTCAGTGTGTGTTTAACACTGTTTTTGATATTGTGGAAAATATAAATATATTTTGAGATATGGTAATCTACCCCAAGAAGTCCACAATCTAGTTGGGTTTGTGGTATATTGTTGATATATATATATATATATATACACACACACACACACACATGCATGTATATCAGTGTCAGTAGATTTTGAAGATCAGAAGAAAACCTCAAGTGTAAATTCTGCAAGTGAAGCTTCTTTGTGGAAAGTTTTCATTGAGACACTTTGTTTAATTAGAGCAACATATTCACATTGCCAAACAGAAATTCAAAGACTAACGTAAAGTTGAATCGCTCCCACTCCCAACGTGTGATACCAATTTACCAAGTAGTCTAGATTGCAGCAATACAAGGACATGTGAATCTAGGTGAAAAATAAAAGCTGCCCAGTGTTGCAATCATATTCCTGAGTAGGAGGATATTTCAAATATTTAAACGTTCTCAGTATTATTGAAGGGATATACAGATGAGTGGCTGGGGAGTTGGTAGTTGGTACATGCAGAGTGCAAAAACACAAATGAGACAAAGTTTAGCCTTGGAGAAATATATGCAAAATGTGTCTCAACACTACATTATTAAAAACAATAAGCAATGCCATCTTCTAAAATTTCATCTTAAAACCATGTTTAAATTCATAATTAGATCTTTGATTTTTCACCTTCCCTATAATTACTAGGTAAAAACGTGTTAGATTGGTGGTTGTCTTACATGTTCATGCTAGTTATAGAAAGTGTCAAGATACAGTTGTTATGGTGATGAGAAGGAGAAAGGAGTTACACTTCATTTTAGACTGTAGAGGGTATTTGGATCACAAAACCTCTGTGAAAACCTCCTAGTGTAGGATTATGTAGCACACTGTCCACTCCCATCATGCTAGCATGCTTTATGGGTCAATAAATGTTCCAAATAACTTGTAAGTCAGAGTAGTCTCTGTCCTTACTATACTGCCCTCATGACGTTGGGAGGACGAACCAAGGGAAAAGTTTCACTTTTAAATTGATGAAATACTTATTAGTAATTGAAGTTTCCCACTCATTCAGGTTAAACTAGGCATTTGGAGGCAACTGTGGGATGATTTTGCCAAAAAATAAAAATTCTTGGAGTAGATTCTCAATGAACTGTATTTTATTTCATATGTATTTTCTCTGTGCAAAAAAATTAATGAACCTGATTTTTTTTTCATGGCTTTGTAAAAGAAAGAGCCTTACATAGTATATTGACATCTTGGTTATGGCTGATAAGGTAAAACTTTCTTCCTGAAATTGGGTTGATACTTTCCTGATTTGCTATGTTATACACGTTAAAGATCAGTTTGCTAAGCAAGTGTGAAATATACCAGTCTCATTTTTTATTACTAATAATTGAATAAATTATGGGTGGACTAAGTAGTCTAAAGAGAAACTTTTTTTTTCCTTTAGCTTATCCAATTGCTATTTAGGAAAATGTGTTATGTGATGATTTCCAAGTTTAATGTAATGATTATGTGTTTGTGTATATATACATATTATTTCAAAAGTCTATAGCTTTTAGTATTTTGTTAAAAATAAGAGACAACAATATATATTGAAAATAGTTTTGGAGAAAAATTTAAATCAATCTCTTTTTAAGATAGAAAAGAATAATAATAAAAGAATAATAATCAAGATGATCATGGATATAGATAAATTAGACTTGGTAAAGTGACAATCTTTGCCCTTTCCAACTTTACTGTTTTGTTTTGTTTTTTAAGATGCACTTTATTTTTTTCTGCCTGCTTTCTTCCCTTTCTCTTTATATTCCCACTAGCCACATCAATCGGAAATTAATTCCTCTAATCTCTTTTGCAACATTTATTGAATCTTTATCTTACCTTTTTGTTTTCCTTTGCTACCAATCAAATCTAGGCTTTTATTTCCTCATGATCATTGCTTTGTTCACTAAAATAGTTTCTTTCCATTAATATTGTTCCCCTACTGGTCATATTCTTTATAGTTGCCAAATTAATCTTCCAAAATGTACAGTTTTCATTAAGTCCTCCTTTGCAAAGCAAATACTCTTTTATACTAAATCATAGCAATTTGCACCGTTTATGATAAAGACCCACTTCCTTTTCCTAGAGTACCTGGTGTTCCACCGTTTCCCTCCATTCTGTATTCCCAACCATGTCCTAAGTTGAATCCTTTCCTGGATTCCATGCTACAGTCAGAATCATTTAACAGCCATGACATTTCATCTTTTTTTTTTTTCATTTCACTTTCAATGTATTGTTCTTTCTTTATTCTCCATCCTGAGTTCTCCATTTTCTCTTAGTTTTATTTAATTCTATCAAATTCTAAGGTCCAAATTAAATTTCACCTCTTTGATAAAAAAAAAATTTTGATGAGACTATCCTGCAAAGCTTTTGTCTTACCTGAAAAACAGCACTCATATCTACACAACGTTATAGTAATTTGTAGCCTGCATGTTTGTGATATATATATATGTAAACACATGCATCTTTCTTATACATATACATAGATATCTGGGTTTGGGATCAAGCTTCCTCCATTTTCATTCTCATTTTGCTGTTTTCAAGCCATATGATCTTGGATGAATTATCTAACTTTCCCAAACTTTAGTTTTTTCATCTATAAAATGGAATAACGAAAGTGCTTTAATCAGTTGCTTAGGGCTGCCATAACAAGATATCACAAACTTGGTGGCTTACAACAACAGAATTTTATTCTTCAGAGTTCTGCATACCGGAAGTCTGAAATTTAGGGGTTGGCAGAGTCATGTTGTCTCTTAAGGCTCTTGGGGTTTTTCTCTTTGCCTCTGGAAGCTTCCTAGCTTCTGATGGTTGCCAGCTCTCTGTGGTGTTCCTTGGTTTGTAGGCATATCACTCCAGTCTCTGCCTCTGTCTTTTCATGGCATTCCCTCTGTGTGCTCTATGTATAGTCCTAGGATTAAGGTGTATCCTAATTCAATATGACCTCATCTTCAGTAATTAACACCTACAAAGTCCCTATTTTCAATATGGTGACATTCTGAGATTCAAGGAGACATGAATTATTCAACTCATTATACTATCTAAGAGTTGTTGTAGGATTTAATGGGATAATCTATGTAAAGTTTTTTGATGAAGTTCATTGGTACATGGTAAATGTTCACAAAGTTAGATATTTATATTATTATTACTACTATTACTATTTGACAAATCCCCTTGATATCTTCAAGGGATCATGTATATGAAATTGGAGGGTTTAGCCATTTGATCATGTTTGTTCAATGGTTTTTAGAAATCCACAACTCAGATATTTAATAAGGATAAAAACCATCCTATTTAAAAGGTATTAGTTACCACAATTTGGGGAACTTCCTTTTTATCATGATATAGTTACCTAGGTCAACAGTTACTTGCAGAGAGTTTTTAGAATTTGCATGCCTGTTTTTGATAAAAAGTAATTAACTCTATTAGAAAAATTTGAGTGAGCATAGATTTATAAAAATATAGGTATAAAATATAGAAAAGGGACAAAATTGCAGAAAGATCATTGGGATGTTTTTAGTCTGGTTAAGATGAGGGGGGGGAAAGTTAAACAAAGGATAAAGATACCATTGGAGGAAGATACTATACTGTGTAGAGATGTGAGAAATCTTCACTATTTAATTTCCATTATGCTTTGTTCTTTCTTACCAAGGAGAATATACTGACAAATATAGAAAAAGCAAACATAATTGGCAGAAAATGGAAACTCATGACAGATAATTGTGGGAAACTTGCTCTTTTAAATCAAATCACTTTTTTAGAACCAAATAATTTTGGGGAGGGAGGTTGAGTGAAGATGCAGAGGTGAAAAAAAAGCCTGTATGGCTAATTTTCAAGAATTGCAGAGGAAGAGAGAAGTGTTAGGAAAGAGAGGCTTTGCAGAGTTCCTAGCATAAAAAACTAGTATTTGTTTTATCATTTAAGTGGTCATAAAAGTGACCTTACAAAGCTGATATATCTCCCAAGCAGACTTTCATAAGGATTACTAATTGATTATGGAATTTACTCAGGCCAAAGTTTAATCATTTCATTTTATAGTAATTGATATAGAAATAGAATAATTTAGGTATTTGGTTCTTGGCAGAGCATTTGCCAAAGTCTCTCATGATATTCTCTATAATAAGTAAAATAATTTGGGAATGACAATATAATAGTTTGGGAAATTTACAACTGAATATACAACTGTGTCCAAGGAATTTTTAATGTAATAGGAATTTAAAGTAATAGGAAGGTGAACTCACCTTTCAAACTTATATAGATTTCTGGTCAGGATGGCACATGAATTAACAGTATAATGCATCCTCTCTGCTTCAAACATATATATATAAACTGACCAGACAAAGAAAATACAAACTAGGCTAAAAACCAAACAAAAACATAAGCAAAAGGAAAAGTATTTCCATAGAGCTGAAACAAAGAGGAACTAAAAATGGTTAATGTAGCTGGAGCATATATCTTCTGGCTTAGAACCCCAAGCAGTAGGTTGCAGTTTCTTTTGACTTTTGAAGAAGAAGGGAGAATAAAAGTACTCTGTGAGGGATGGGGCCTTGCGGAATTCTCCTTGCTTGAATCTAGGGACTGTACAGGAAGCTTATGAATATATGCTGTGAGGAAAAAACAAAAACTGCCACTATATGTGACATTGGATGTAAATGAACTGGAAGGTCCTATACAACCTCTAAACCAAGAGTGAACAAAGCCATGCCCTGGATCACTAACTGGATGTACAATTATATCAATATCACAATGGCAGGGAGCCCCAGTATTCCATCATAAGACCTGAGGGGTATAGGGGTTTGGAAAATGATAATTGCAGACCCTTATGATGTGGAGAGAAGAACACAGAATGATACAGAAAATAACACCAGAAAGCAAAAACTAAATATTCAAAATGAACTTGCAAACCAAAATCTCAAAACACATGAGTAAATGTAATGCTTTTAAAGACAGCCCAATCAATACTTAGAATGTGAATTTATTCCAGAGGAATTATTTGTAAGAGCAGTACCACAAAGGATTTCAAATGAATTTGATTGGAAAACTCAAGGATGACTTTTATTAAAGAGCATGATGTTATGACATATATAAGCATAAATAAAACAAGGACATGTGCCTATGTGAACAGAAGCATTAGTAAGGAAAAACTGAATTATCGAAATATTTTAAAATGTGACAAATTAGATAAATTGTAGACTGTACATGGTGAGTGAGTATGTGAACCAGAAGGTGATGCTGAGAAGTTCACTCAAACCAGCACACAGGGAGACAAAGAATACCAATGAGTAGTTGGGAGATATCAAAGGGAGGCTGGAAGGTTCCAACATACATCTAAAAGAGCTTTAGAGGAGAATGGCAAGAACTGTGGAACATCAGTATTCAAAGAGATAAAATCCATAGATTTCCAGAATTAAAGCCCTGAGTCCTGAGACTAAAAAGATGAATAAAATAAATCTACAACTTGAGAGAGTGCAGCAAACGAAGAAACCAACTCTTAACTATAGAGAACAAACTGATGGTTACCTGAGGGGAGGGGGTTGGGGGGATGTGGGAAACAGGTGATGATAATTAAGGAGTGCACTTGTGATGTGCACCAGGTGATGTATGGAAGTGTTGAATCACTATATTGTACACCTGAAACTAATATTACACAGTGTGTTAGCTAACTGGAATTTAAATAAAAACTTAAAAAAATAAATCTACAACTTGAAAGATTTTGCGAAATTACAGCCTATGGAATAAAGGAAACTCTTAAACCAGAAAGACAAGAGAGGTTTTCATCAAAGGAATAGCACTTAGATGGACAGTGACTTCTCGACACTAATAGACACTAAAAAATAGCACAACAGTGCCTTCCCAGTGCTACAAGATGATATTCAGCCTAGATTTGAAATTTCAACTGTATCATCCGCCCAGAGTTTTCTTTCAGACCTATAATTATTGAGAGTTTAAACTACTATTAAAACTACTTTAAAGGGGAGTGACTAAGTGGCTCAGTCAGTTAAGCATCTGCCTTTGGCTTGGGTCATGGGTTATGATCCCAGGGTCCTGGGTTGAAGCCTTATAGTTGGCTCTCTGCTCAGCAGGGAGTTTGCTTCTCCCTTTCCCTCTCCCTCTGCCTGCCCCTCTGTCTGCTTGTGCTGTCTCTCTCTCTCTCTGTAAAATAAATAAAATCTTTAAAAAAAACTAGGAGAAAAAATGTCATAGTAGTTAATTACTCCTATTACTTCATAATTACTGTATGAAATATATACTGACTATAACACTTAAAAAATATTAAAACATTGGAAAATAATTAAAGGAAACATTAAAATCATCTTCAATAAGTAGTTAAACTATGCTTGGATCTATAATGTATTGGGGATGAGATGGGAATGTAGAATAACTTTTGTTATAACAATTTATAGTTAAATATGATGTTAAAATTTAAGAACAATTATCCTCTTACTCCCATTAGGATGCCTATTGCAAAATAACAAAAGTGTTGGCAATGATGCAGAGAAATTTGAACACTGTGCAATGTTAGTGGGAATGTAAAATGGTGTGGTGTAGCTGCTATGGAAAACAGTATGGGGGGTCCTCAAAAAATTAAAAATATATTTATAATTCTATTCAGTTCCAAGTATATATCTAAAATAGTTGAAAGCAGAGTCTCGATGTATTTGTATACCCATTTTCATAGAACCATTATTCACATAAGATAAAACTCCAGTGACCATCAACAGATGAATAGATAAGCAAATGTGGGATATACGTGCAGTGAGCTATAATCCAACCTTAAAGAGAAAGGGATTTGTGACATATGCCACCATATGGATGAACCTTGAGGACATTGTGCTAGGTAAAATGAGTCAGTCACAAAAAGACAAATACTGTTTGATTCTACTCATACGATATTTCCAGGCAAATTCATAGAGACAGAAAGTAGGATGGTGATTGAGGGGGGCTGCAAGGAGAAGGAATGGGTAGTTATTGCTTAATAGTTTAGAGTTTCGGTTTTGCAAGATGAAAGAATTCTGGAGATGGATAAATGTAATAGTTGCATAACAACATGAAAATGTTTAATGCCACTGAACGATAAACCTAAAAAGAGGTTAAGATGATACATGTATGTGTATTTTACTGTAATAAAAAATTAAAAATAAAATTAAAGATGATTACTGAAAGAATAGGCATATAATCTATGATAGCCTACCAACAAAGGGAAAATATAGTATTTTATCAATTCCAATGGAGAAAATAAAAGGGAAAAATTAAAACCAATGAAAAGTCAATAAGTAGAAAAACTAAGATGACAGAAATCAGTGAGATAAATATTGCCACATTATCAGATATAGTGATAAAATATTCTGTCATATGATATTAAAAAGAGAAGGACTTAAAACGGCATAAAAATTGCACAAAAAGAAATGAAAAAAGATTAGAGAAGTATGAGTTAAAAGAAAGCTGCTGTATCAAAAATAATATTAGACAAAACAAAATATAAGGCAAAAACCATGTATAGGAAAAAAATAGGAATACTACATCTTAAGAAGTAAATTGCTGAGAATATAAAATAAATTTTTTGTCAATAATTGAGTGTCTAGTATATGCTCAGTATCATTCTGGATACGAGGGAGGAAAAGAGAACAAAGAGCCAAAATCACTATCCTCATGGACAGAACACAGGCAAATTTGAAAGATCCACAATTGTAGTGGAATATTTTATCATGTCTCTACGAAACTGAGAAGTCAGGCACTCAAAAAATTAGAAGGATTTAGAATGTTTGAACAAGAAACTAGCAAGCTTGTTCTAAAACATATTTAAAATTTTATGTTCTATTTGTTCAGATATATATTCTTTTTAAGTACCCACAGAAGAAAACACTAAATAACTAGGAATAAATTCAACAAAAGTATTTAGCATCTTTATTGAGAAAAAATATAAGATATTATTGAAGAAGGTTTTAAAAATCTTTTTAAGGGGAAAGATATAAAATTGTCATGTATGGGGTCACTTAACATGAAAGATTTCACTTTATTAACCTATAAATTTAATGCAATTTCTATCTAAACCCCAGGAGGAATTTTGCTAGACAAACTAAGACTAAAATGTACTTTGAAGAACATAAAGCCAGTTAAAATTACAGCAGTTTGAAAGGAGAGAGTGTATTAGTCAGGGTTCTCCAGAAAACTAGAGCCCCTTGGGTATATACATAGGAAGATATTTATTATAAGGAATTGACTCATGCAATTATGTAGGCTGAAAATCCCCCAAGATCTGCCATCTGCAACTGGAAAACCCAGGAACATTGGTGTAATACCAGTCGGAGTCTGAAAGCCTGAAAACCCTCTGGGAGCACAGTCAATGAGAAAACCTATATCCCACCTCAACAGGCAGGTGGAAAGCAAACGGGTCAAGTTCTTTCTTCTTTCATCTTTTTGTTCTGTTCAGGTTCTCAATAGATGGGATGATGCCCACTCTTTTTTGGGGGGTGGGTAATTTACTAGGTCCATTGATTCAAATGGTTATCTCATCTGGAAACACTCTGAAAGACACCCAGAAATAGTGTCTAATCTGGGCACTCCTTGGCCCTGTCAAGTTGACACATAAAAGTAACCATCACAGAGAGGAGCATGGTAATTGTTTTTCCCTACCAGATACCAAGGCTCATCATAAAATACAGCAATTAAAACTAAAAGGGGAAAATGTGGCATTAATTCAAGGATTAAATAGAAGAATAGAATAGAAAGTCTCAAAATGAACCATTGAAATGTGATAATATGACAAAGGACAGAGGTGACATAAATCAACGGGAGAGATTGGGGCACTTGCTAAATGGTACGGGAACAAAGCTTATTTTTGTGGACAAAAAGATATCAGGTTCTACCCCACATATACAATGATATGTCCCAGAGTTGTTAAAAACATAAATGGGAAAGTCAGAATATTAAAATATCTAGAAAAAAGTAGGTTATTTTATGACCCCATGATAAGGAAAAATTGTTGAGACTAGACACAGTAAATACATACCATAAAGAATAATATTCATAAATTTGACTACATTAGTGCTAAAGATATATGTATGACTATAAAAAAAGTTATGTCACACATAATAAAGACTTGAGTGAATTGTATCAGAATGTATAAAATAAAAATAAAAAAGTAAAACCAAACCAGAAACTCAAGAGGAAAAAGAAAAAGACAATGTATATAAACAGGCACTTCATGGGCAAAGAAAGCTGAATGGCCAAGCAATATAAGCAAAGACACTCAGCCTTGTTGGTAATTAAGGAAATGCAAATAAAACTGAAATGAAATATAATTCCCATCAGATTAGTAAAAAGTACAAGATTTCATAATACCAAGTATTGTCAAGATAGTGGAGCAATGGGGCTACTGGTGTGTATATAAATCGTTTCAATCACTTTATAGTGCTAATTGTTGCAGATGCCTCTTTGCTACAGCCAAGTAATTTCATATCTAGGTTTACACCCTAGAGAAACTCTCCCACATGTTCTCAAGTACACAGATCTTCTCATTGTAGAATTTATTTTTTTGCTGTTGTCATTCAGTGGTTTAAATGAATTAGCTGGAGCAATATGTATTGACCTAGAAAATCTCAAAAGTTAAATAGAATAAAGCAAGTCACAAAAAGAAAAAAAATATGTGTGTGTGTATAGAGAGAGAGGGAGGGAAAGAGAGAGAAAGGGAATGAGACATTTATACAGAATTTGAAAGTTATTAAATATTGCTGTATTGTTTATAGATATATACATATGAGTAAAACTCTAAAATGCAGACCAGTGATTCAAGGCAAATTCATTGTGATGATTTGTTCTGGGGAGAGAAGGAAGGAGATAGGATTTGGAAAGATCACACAAGGTAACTGAACAGTATTTGTGAAGTTTTTGGTTGTTTTGATTTATTTTGCTCTGAGTTTCTTTTTTTTTTTTAATATTTGAAGCAAATATGGCAAAACACAAAGATTATTAAAATTAGTTGCTGCATGAGTATTACCTTTATTGTTGTAGGGCTTTCTGTATGTTTAAAATGTTTTACAATAAAAATATATTGTAGATTTATTTAACATTGACCTAAAATAGAATGAGGAACAAGGCAAACTTTCATGCTAGGTTCCAAAAGTAGATCCAAGAGACTGGCTGACTTAAGAGTTCAGTGAAAAGGTCTCATGGCATTTAGTTATCTACAAATCTGTGAGATCAAAACCAAAATAAATGCAGTCAATTCAGTTGAAACTGGTTGTTCAGACTGGATGGGCTAATGGAAGGGAGTGACCTCCTTCTTCTCAGAAGTATTCAAACAGAGCTGATGACCATAGTTAGTCTGGTTGTGGATGGGGGTGGTATTTTGGGTGCAAGAGCAAAAACGATGAGTTCTAAGATCTTTTCCAACAACTACTGATAGAAATGATGTATTTTTTTCTTTGCTCATTAAGCAAGCACTCCTTGCAGGGTTTTAAAGTCATCTCTTTCTATATGAATAGTCTTTACCTTCTGATCATTTGTAAATTTCTATTTTTTTTTTAGTAGTCTCAGACTCAGATCTGGCCTGTCGCAGCCAAAAATTATTCTTTCCTTTCTGAGCACATGTTGATTAAAAAAAAAAAAAGGTCAAGGAAAATCATTACTGCTTATTCAATAACATTTAATAAGTGCCAACTGACTGTTTTACTCTGTATTACGATTCTGCTGCTCTCTAGACTTTGTCCGAATCCTCTTCTTTGATTAGAAATACTTTTTTAAGTAAGACTTTTAATTTTTATCTACTTATACAATTCTCCAATCATTGAAATCAAATTGTTTAATGGTATTAAAAAATCAGCAGTATCAGTACTGCAATATTGTTTTAGAGACAGAAGCACAACACCTAAAATTACTTGTAGCTTAACCAGCAATTTATTTTCCTATTTGTTTTAGAAATAGAGAAGCTGACCTTGGCCTCTGCCTCTAGAGATTACTTGAAAGAAACAAAGGCATGGTCTGCTAAGGTCACCCTAAAAACCCATTAAAAATTTATTAAAGACTTGAGTTAGTAGTAGGCAGATGGAAAATATAAGTATCCAAAGAGAAAATAGAATATTGTGGTGTAGCAGGAAACATAGGTGTGTAGCTATGAAAAAAATCAATATAAGTAACTCAAAAAGGTAATAAATCTCTCTTAAGGAATATTGTCATGTTTTCTGAGCCTGCAACTATAGCCTGCATTAAACTTTCTATCTGATGAGTTGCAAGTTCCTTGCACTTTCATATCTAGTAACAAATTCAGAATGTTTTCTTCAGTGATTGAGTAGTGAGATGGAGACTTTTTTCTTAAAAAAAAAAAAAAAAAGCCAGTGTTTTATTTTTGTTTTTGTTTTTGTTTTTGTTTTGTTTTTCCCAGTGGAAGAATGAGAACAGTTTCTTTAGGAAACTGTTTCAGAATGTGTCTAAATGAACAGCTAGAGCTTTTAGTCGTATCCTGTCCCTCATGCCACCTAGACTGTATAGTTTAGGTCTGTCAGTTTGGGTCCTTATCTTTGTCATGATGATTTAACTATTTAGAGAGCTATTACAGTAAGGGCTTTTTCTTCCGTGATTTGAAAATTTGTTTTATAAAACTGTGATCTCTTACAAGAATTCCACCAATTTGGAAACATACTTTGTGAGTACAATTTCCAGGTGGCTACCAGGCATTTCTAAATTATTTGGATCACATAAACTTGGTAGCTTTGAAAGTAATGGAGTGAAAACTCCCAAATAGTTTGACAAAAATTGGCAGTGCTTCAGAAGAAAAGGAGCCAAATGGAAATGTCCCTGTGGAAAATGTACTGCTCCGACAGTTGTAATATTGCAGTTTATGACAGGATAATACATATCATGTTTTCCTTATGTATCCAGACCAGAGAGAGGACATGTTTTGTGGCCTTCTATTATGAACCAACCTTGTACTGCATATGGACAGCTTTAATTTAGTTACATGGATGTAATCAATTTATTATCCTTTCAGTTTCCTAGTCTGAAAATAACCTAGTTATTTCCCTTCAGTATTACAATTCGATTGCTTGTGAATAAAAGATGTACTGGATTTATGTGTTATACATTGTTTGGGGAAATACAGCTATGTTCCTTAACTGAGATTTTGACACTGAAATGTAGCAACTGTATTTATGTTGTATGCAGAAGTTTTCCTAGACAAGCAAATGTTTTTATAACAGGTCCTTTCTATTCTATCAATTTATGACAGAAAATTTATCAAAGTTTTATTATTTTACTTTGTGTTTTGGCATGTGATTTTCAAGAAACTTTTTTTTAGTTGATCTTAATATAATTAAAGGTGAGAGATTTTTCTGGTCATCTTATTATATTTAATACATCCTTTATGACTTGCTTTTTGGAGAGCAAAATTGCCAATTCTTTCTTACCTTCACATTTAGGGGGAAAACAAAAATACCTATTTTGTTTAAATTCTTCAACAGTCCATGGAAGTAAAATAAATGCTGGAGGTGTCTACAATTGAGTTTCTAGCCCCAGAATGAAATTCTGTAGAAATTTATTGTCTTCTCCTTCAGAGGATGGACAGATTCCATTCTAATACGTTAAAAGGTTTGTTTTTAAAGTTGGAGAGGGAAGCAGAAAGAAGAGGGAAATGGGTGAGTGATAGTAAGTAGAAGATTTGAATGGACTTTGTCCCTGTGGGCCTAGAGTATGACTTTCTGCCTTCAAAAACTAGGGAAGACTGGGAACGGGCTTGATGGCCTCTTTGTCTTAATAGAAGTCAGCATGGAACAGACTGGTGATTTTTTTTTGTCATATTTGGTCTTGTTTTCTTTTTGGATTGCATTTTTTAGTGTACACTAACAGACTTGGATATGGAAATAAAATAAGTGGATATGGAAAGAAATTAAGTTCTATAAAAACTTTCTTTTTGCAAGTTTCTTCTCCTCTTTGTTTTAAAGAGAAACACACACACACCTGCACACACATACATATTCCTCAGTGCTACAGGAGTGTTTATAATACATACATAATCTCCTGCCCATGCCTTCCAACTTCTATTCCAGAGTTTCAAAGGCAATGACTTCAGGCTATTTCTATGGGTTTTTTTGGGCAGTTACTTGCCCCAGCTAATAAATGTTCATTTAGCTCTTTCGGATTTAGAGATAAAGCTTCCTACTATGCTAATGTTTTACTTTACCCTCTCTTTTCCCTCTTCTCCCTAATGTAGTTAGAAAACATTTCAGTTTCTTTGTTACCTTTACGTCTTCAGTGGTATATTTAAACATTTATTTTATTTTATTTTATTTTATTTATTCATGATAGAGACAGACAGTCAGAGGGAGAAGCAGGCTCCACGCAGGGAGCCCGATGTAGACTCGAACCTGGGACCCCAGGATCACACCCTAGGCCAAAGGCAAGTGCTGAACCACTGAGCCACCCAGGGATCCCCTATTTAAACATTTATATCTTGTTTCGTCAACTGCAGAAAATATTTCCTCCCTATATGTGATCATTTTTATGGTCATAGTTGACTTATTCTCTAAGGTCAGAAGTGAAGGTTGGCAAACTTCTTTATTAATGCCTGTATAAGATGTCAGCCTTCCCAATACACTGATTTTCTAATGGTACTTTGTGAATCTTCGGGATTTTACAAAGAATGAACTTTTTCTTCTACCATTCAGCAGACCATCCATCTTTGAGTTTTTTGTGTTAGGCATTTGGATTTTTATTTAAAATTGGGATCGGGTTCTAGGAGACTTTACCAAGTCACAGTGCTCTCTGGGCATCAATTTCAACATCAATTTCAGTACTAAATAGCAAGAAAATGAAATTTGCATTAGTCTACTTAGACTGCCATTACAAAGTACACAGACTGAGTGATGTCACCAAAAAAATATTTTTTTGCTCACACTTCTGAAGGATAGAAGTCCAAAAGAAAGCTGTCTTCAGGGTTTGTTCCTTCTGAGGTCTTTCTCCATGGCTTTAGATGGCCACCTTTTCACTCTGTCCATACATGGTTTTTCTTTGTACATATCTGTGTCTTAATTACCTCTTCTTATAAGCCCACCAGTCATATTAGATTAGGTCCCACCCTAATGATCTCATTTTAACTTAATTATCTCTGTAAATACACTATATTCAAATATAGTAGTCACATTCTAAGGTTTTCAACATACGATATTTAGCATATGAATTTTGGAGGAACACAGTTCAGCCCATAACAAGGTTGGCAATCTTAAATACTATTCAGCTCTAAAATTAAATGAATACTGCTAACCAAGAAGCAAAAATTTTTTCACATTTGTTTAATATTTATTATTTAATTTGTAGATAAAGACAATATGATGCAGAGAGGAATCATGTTTTTTTATTGTGTCTTCCTTAGATAATAGGTATGTCAGTGTATAAATATTTCCCTCTGGCTTGGACACTCATTGTCAATCAAAAAGTTTCATTTTGGTCAGCACAAAATGCTGTAATTATACTGCTGAGTGGGAAAAATCCAAATATGAAGTAAGTAGAGCCAGTTGAAAACCCAGCCCATGTTTGTCCAATATAAAATGAAGTCTTAGAATGAACATCAAGGAGGATCAGTTGGATCACAATTAAGTACTGAAATATAAACAAGTGATTAAAGACTAATTTCTCATATTTGACTCACCAGACCTAGAATATGGTTCCAAATTTTACTGTATTCTAGCTGCAGAAAGGCAACCTTTAGCATCCTCTTCTAAAAAATTATAAGGCTAGTTATCTTTTGGGTACACCCTGGAAATTTAAGACTAACTGCCTATTTAATAAATTTGTGAGTATGGATATTTTGCTATAACATGCCCAGCATGAAGAAGAGGTCAGCTATACACAGGATATCTTTTTTCATTGTTTCATTTTCAATTTCTTGTGTATTTATAAAAGAAAATCTTGGTTTTTAGTCAGTCTGATTATTTTAAGTGGGGTATTTCATCCATTAACATTTAGTGTAATTATTAATACAAGATAGGTATGCTTAAGTCTGCTATCTTTCTACTTATTTTCTATGTGTCCTAGTGATTTCTGGTACCTTTTTTAAAAATCTTTTTTTTTTTAGTAAGTCAACACAATGTTACATTAGTTTCAGGTGTACAACATTGACAAGTTTATACATTATGCTGTGTTCACCACCAGTGTAGCTACTGCCTGTCCCATTACATTGCTACTACAATGTCATTGACTGTATTCTTTATGCTGTGCCTATTATTCCC
Source organism: Canis aureus (assembly GCF_053574225.1). Classification (NCBI taxonomy): domain Eukaryota; kingdom Metazoa; phylum Chordata; class Mammalia; order Carnivora; family Canidae; genus Canis; species Canis aureus. The sequence continues at coordinate 56,848,729 of NC_135621.1, forward strand.
ATGATTTGCTCATTCCATAACTGGAGGCCTGTATCTCCCTCGCCCCTTCACCCATTTTGCCCACCTCCTACATCCTTCCCCCTTTGGTAAACATCAGCTTGTTCTAACAAAATGGATGTTCCTCCAAAAATTAAAACTAGAAATACTATATGATCCAATAATTCTAGTATAAGGTATTTACCCAGGAAAAATAAAAACACTAATTCAAAGAGATATATGCACCACTATGTTTATTGCAGCATTATTTACAATAGCCAAGACATCAAAACAATCTAAGTGTCCATCAGTAGATAAATGGATCAGGAAAAGGTGGTACATCTATTATGGAATATTACACAGTCATAAAAAATGAGGTCATGCCATTTGAGAAAACATGGGTAGACCTAGAGCCATAAAAAATGAGGTCATGCCATTTGAGAAAACATGGGTAGACCTATAATGCATAGTGAAATAAGTCAGACTGAGAACAACAAATATCATGTAATTCCACTCATATATATAGAATATTAAAAATAAATAAATAAATAAATAAATAAATAAATAAATAAGCAAAAGCAGAATCAGATCTATAAATATAATAATTCTTGGGCTTTTTATTCTTCTTGCTTTAGGGTTAACCAAATATCCTTGACTAATTTAATTTTATCTTTTGGCATTTAGCTATATCACTTCGTATTTTTTTAGGAAGTTACTCTAAGGATAACAATATCACATTTAACTTACCACAGTTCATTTTGAATTAATATTATACTACTTTACATATAATATAGCAACCTTAAACTGTATAATTCCATTAATCTCCTCTTATCATTTATGCTCTTGTTAAATATTTCACTTTTAGATTTGTATCCTATGTAGGGTAATATTCATAGGTCTTAGCAGTTGGGACTCAGATAAGCCTTCTGGAGGCCGCAGTTCAGCCCATTTTACCACTTCTGTTTAAAACCCTCCAACTGGGGCACCTGGGGGACTCGGTTGGTTAAGTGCCTGCCTTTGGCTCAGATCATGATCCCAGAGTTCTGAGATTGAGCCCCACATCAGGCTCTCTGCTTAGCAGGGAGCCTGTTTATCCCTCTCTTGCTCCCACCGCTTGTGCTCTCTCTCTCTATGTATCAAATAAATTAATAAAATCTTTTTAAAAATAAAAAAATCCTCCAATTTCCTCATCTATCATTCAGATTAAAAGACAAAATCTTTACAATGTATTTCAAGTTCTTGACAATATGCCCTCTCCCTCTCTTTCTTCTTTGACGTCAGTTTAGAACTTTGATCAAGTTTTGTTCTTATTGAAGCTTTTCCAGACTCTTCAAAATTGTAACTCCTTTCCCTATGACTGTCTTTTGCATTTTTTCAAAAATTTTTCTACAGCATACCACTATTACTAATATATTTTTATTATTTTACTTACTGTCAGCCTCCAATCATTGAAATACAAGTTCTGTGAAGGCATTTTTGTTTACTGTTTAATACATAGCACATAGTACTCAATAAATATTTGTTGAATGGATAAGTCAATGTGTTATAGCTTCCATTTTTGCTCTTGAGAAATTTGTCCATTTGGTTGTCTTTATTGTGCTAAAAATACTTTTTCTCTGACTTGCTTACAGGTTTTCTTATAGAGTTTCTGAAGATTCACTGCAAAGTATCTACATATGCATTTATTTTCATGCATTCCACTTAGTATGGTTTATACTTCCTTACCTCTGGATTCATTTCTTTTTTTAGCTCTAGAAAATTTGTGGCCAATATTGCTTCAAATGTAGTTTCTCTTCTGTTTTATCTCTTCTCCTTTCTGGAACTCTGACTCTTATTGTCTCTATTAGTCTTCTCCATAACAGCTGTCATGTGATCTATTCCCTGCTTCTTATTTTGTATCTTTTTCTCCCACTTTTTTTCCTCAGAGACCAGAAAGACGACCCTAAAACATAATAGATGTTTAATGAATGCTGTTGCAAGTTTATAGAGTTTATGTTCTCTTTCTTTCCTCCATGAATCTTAACCTCTTTTCCACATTTTCCATTTTTCCATAAAAATTTGGAATATCTTCTGCAATGTTTCTGAATTCATGACTTTCCTTTGTAGTTTTGCCTATTCTGATATTTAATCTATTAATATTTTTATTTTAACCATTTAAAATTTCTCCTTTTAAAACAGCTATATTGAAATTAAATTTATATTCTGGAAATATTTAATATGTACAGAACTGTACATATTTAATGTATATAATCTGATGAATTTGGACATATACCCATGAAAGCAACACCACACTGAAGGTAATAAACATATCCATCATCTCTCAGAGTTGTCTTGTTTAAAGGGTGTGTGGGGAGAGAGTACTTAACATGAGTTCTATCCTCTTAAATGTTTAATTATGCAGTAAGGTATTGTTGACTATATGCACAATATTGTACAGCTGACTCTAGAATATATTCATGTTGTTTAACTCATATTGCTACCTTATATAAGTGGAGTCAGCAGTATTTGTCCTTCTGTGACTGATTTATTTTAAGATAACATCCTCCCTTTTTTAGGTCTGCATAGAATTCCATTATATATCACATTTTCTTTGTTCATTTATCTATGTCTGGACACCTATTTTCATTTCTAAGTTTTCTATAGTATTTTTAATTTCTAAAAATTCTGTTTAGCTTTTTTTTTAAATATGCCTAATCCCTTTTGATAGTATCTTAGAGCATGGTTATTCTAAAAATTAAATTATTTTATAGAATACCTCATCCATGAGGTACCTGGGTGGCTCAGTCAGTTAAGCATCTATCCTCAGGTCAGGTCATGATCCCAGGGTCCTGAGTCTGGCTCTCTGCTCAGTCAGGGATCTGCCTCTCCCTCTCCCTCTGTGTACTCTCTCTCTCTCTCTCTCTCTCTCTCTCTCTCTCTCTCCACACACACAGGCACATGTTAAAATAAATAAATAATCTTTCAAAGAATAGAATATCTCATCCATAAGCATTTTATGATCTCTAGCTGACACAAGTGTTGAAGTTCTTTGATACCTAAAACTGTTATATATATATATCCATCCTCAAGGAGGATTTGCATTTGTTTAATCTGGCTGCAGGGAATGGCAGCCCTTTTTTAATGGTCCCTGGCTTAATCCAATAATTTTACATTCATGTCTCCCTTTCTGCTTCTATACCAAGGCTCAGTATCTTCAATGCAATGCTACTATTGACTTTTGTCTTCAGAGCAACTCTGGCTTTCATATTTGCTTACCACTTTCTCCTCTGATTTTAGTTTTTCTTCTTGTTTTTCTCTCCTTAATGTATCTCTTATCTCCTCCAAACCTAATAATGCAATAAGCATTATGGATAAATATCTCTATATCTATTTACATGTCTGTGTATCTTTTTTTCTCTCCCATGGACTTTCAGGTAACTAGAAAAATGGCTTGGTGTGTTTTCTCTGCTTTTCATTGGATTGTCTATAAAATGTAAAGATTTCAAATAAGGGATATCAATACTTGGATAAATAATAAATATGGAAAATTGTTAAAATAACAAGTATAGAAACATCACTCTCAAGTGTATCAGTTATTTACATCATTAATGGTAAATACTAATGTGCTTCATTACTTCAGGTCTACCACTATAGGAACATTATAGTTCCATTTGTATACCCACAGAATATTCTTGACAGATAAATTAGAATTTATTTTTCTGTTAAACTGTTTTTTAGTGAGATGGTTTTAATTCGTTTCCTTTGGTAGGAAAAATTAAATTACCAGTATGTCCCCTTGAAAACCACCCTGGATCTAATATCTGTTATTGCTACTTATTAGTAGGGAAACATGATCCTGTTACCTTATGATATTAGTTGTGGTTAAGTATTTCCTCTCCATATTTCTATTTTTCTGTCTATTGTCTGAAAATGCATTCTCATTTGGTAGCACTCAACAGGCTAATGCAGTTTTTAAGACCTAGGAAAAATATAAGGATAGATTCTTGTTACATAATAGTAAACGGTGCTGGGTCTTGTAGAGGAACTGGGTGGATTTTATGGAGACTGAAAATACACTAATAGTTGCTGTTGGTGTAGCAGTCAAGGGTATTATAACAATTGCACATGAGATGGTTTGCGTAGTTTTGGGAAAATCATGCTGATAGGTTTCCTGACCTAAAATTGATCTCTCTTCTGTCATCTAAGTCATTCATGAACCTTTAATTTTATTTTAATTAAACAGCAGTTAACAATTATTTAAGATATAGTGGATGTATCTTTAGGAAGATTTTGAGCTGTACCTTAAAAACCTTTGTCTTGAGAGTTCTTGATGTTAGAATTAAAATCCTTTCTTTTTCTCTATGTTGCATATTCAAACCAAGATAATTAGCAGTGTGGAGTTGCAAGCTGAGAGAGGGTGGAACAGCAGGATGGAACAGACTAAGAGAAGAAGAGGTTGCATCCTGAAACATCTGGTTAAAAAGTAAAAAAAAAAAAAAAAAAAAAAAAATCTGGGGTTCCCAAGCTTTGACATGTTAAAAAAACATTTCGTTAAAATGGTGAAGTATATGACAGCATATTTCTCCAAATTTTAGAAAGATGGTCCATATATTTAAGTTAACATCTTAATTTTTATTTTAAATTCTTAATTGTGCAGTCATGAAAACCTTTCAAGTAACATACTTAAAGATGTCTATTTACATTTAAATTGTGGACATTTGACTTTCTTGCTTATGACATTCACTCGCTAACATGATACCTAATTTTATCCCAAAGTATACAATTTAAAATGCCAAATTTTGCCTCTGTTTAAAGTGTTTATTGGTGTTATCCAGAAGCAGGACATTTTAAATCTTATTTCTTGTTTGTACATGTAGAGAGAAATTCAGAAAATTTATCAAGAGGCTTAGAAAAGTAATACAAGATTACGATCTTTGAAAGAGTAATTAAAGTATCTATTCCCTTTCTACAGTCCAAAAGTTATAGCACTTTGAGGTTGTATAAATTGTAAAATCATTAGGGAAAGAGCTGGGGCCTTCAGTCTCTCCCACGAAATTTCAGCAGCAGGTTTTATCTGTCAGAGTTAGGCTTCTCAATTCATGTTTATTTATCCAATGTTTGCATTAATGTAACTAAAACTCTCAATTTTTGTTACTAATCCCTTTTGTTACTAATTCTTTTTTAAAATTATTTTATTGGAGTTCAATTTGGCAATATATAGCATAACACCCAGTGCTCATCCTGCCAAGTGCCCCCTCAGGGCCCATCACCCAGTCACCCCAACCCCCCACCCACCTCCCCTTCCACTACCCCTTGTTCATTTCCCAGAATTAGGTGTCTCTCGTGTTTTGTCACCCTCACTGATATTTTCACTCATTTTCTCTCCTTTCCCTTTATTCCCTTTCACTAATTTTTATATTCCCCAAATGAATGAGACCATATAATGTTTGTCCTTTTCCGACTGACTTACTTCACTCAGCATAATACCCTCCAGGTCCCTCCAGGTCGATGTAAATGGTGGGTATTTGTCATTCCTAATGGCTAAGTAATATTCTATTGTATACATAGACCACATCTTCTTTATCCATTCATCTTTCCTAATTCCCTAATTCCAATGCAATTCTGAATGCTTGGAAACTTCACCAGATCTGTTCTTTTTTCATTATTTTTTCCCACTTCCTTTTTCTTCCTTTATCTTCTATGTTTTTTCCAATACAGCCAGTGACTTGGAGGTTGCAGTGAATGCAGAGAAATAGCAGACAATTGAATGGAGAAACTCTTTCAGATTCCTTTTTAAAAATTAAGCCTGAATTTGAACTCCACTGGGGGAAGAGGTCTCTGGTAAAAAGAGGGTTAGTAACGACTCAAAGACTATTTATTGGGATTGTCCCTGTAATGAGAGAATGTTACAAAAATAGAGTAAAGCTGAGAGTAAGAAAGAAAGTAGAATTTCCAGATTTTAGATTTGCCTGATAGCTGTAAATTTTATCTAGAAAATACATTAGGTCTCCCTCATTACATGAGAATAGCACCAATGAAGAAACATATTATGGACTTAAAATTCCAGGGCATTCTGTCTTTTCGAAGTGGGATTTCTCATTATTTAAGTATTAAAGGTCATTGTCTTTGGAGCCAGAGCAAAGTTAGTTTTCATCTTTATGAATTATTTTACTGGGTCATTAGTTTTCCTCTTTTTACCTTTGTTGGTTATCTTCAAAATCAGGATGTAAATCTCCAACTTACAAGGTTTTTGTGGATATTTTTGAACGCTGCATCTGAAATTAATGATGTACTATATGTTGGTTAATTGAATTTAAATTTCAAAAAGGAATAAAAGATTTTTGTGGGTATTAAATGAGAGTACATATTTACAATGTATAATGCAGCTTGATAAATTTTATTGTTCTCAATAAAAGCCTGATAAGGAACGAAGTTTACTAGCAAAGTCACAGAATGTAAGGCCTTCTTTTGAGGTGGGTAACATTTTGTTCTGTTTTAGCTATGAGAATGTATTTCATCACATTAGTGATATCTAATGGAGGTATGCCTGGGTCAGTCTGCTTATGTCTCCTTAAATTTAAAGGCACCTGCTGTCTGTGTATACAGTGCCCCATGTCTAGCTGAAAAGATGAAAAGCTTCAGTGGAAGAACTGGGTGTTTACGAAGCTTAGACATTAGGATAATTAGGTAGTTGACCTTTTGGCTAACTTTTTCATCTGTATCTGGAGGTGTGTATGACCATAGCTGTGGACCAAAGACCACCATGCATGACTATGACCTATCTACACAAAGGATGGACAAAATTTTGGTGATTTGATTGAAATTGTCTTAGTATGTTTCTAAATATTTGAGTTTACCTAATTTCCTAATGTCACATTTTGGTCTGTGTTTACTGGAAAGAAAAAATCTGTATGTTTGCTTTTTTGTGTGTGATACATTTGATAGGCATATAACCCCTGAGTATTCTTCTAGTATCAAAAACTGTGTGAATTGCCTTTTCATATGCTTTCAAAAAATTCAAGCTAAAATATATAGTCACTTTGACTCATTGGTTGACAGTGTTACTCTTTTTCTAAAAATCTCTCAGACTTGCAGAAAGTTCAAAATGACTGAAATAAACTTTATCAATTGAAGATTCCCTCTAGGAGATATAATTTTACCCAGACAAAATGTCAAATCCCATGTCAACAATTAGAGGTAGAAAGGACCTACTACGTTATTAAATCCATCCAAGTGGCAAGAAAGAAATGCACCTGACAGTACATTATTTTGGTATATAATTTATCTCATAGCAACACTTGAAAGAACTCCCAATGCTTCTGCAAAATTGTCATGTGTCAGGGTGACTTATTTTTTATTTTTTTAAAAGTATTTCTTTAAAGGGAAGAGTGTGAATATATAAATTAGTCAATCTGAGTTGACACATGCAGAGTGAAAGGGAAGGAGCTCTGGGGCAAAGACAACCGGGACGAGAGGAGAAAGCGTGGCTGTGGATCCTATAGCCTGTGTACTCTTCCACATGCTGCCACTTAATAGCTGAATTAGCATAGATGAAAGTGCTGAGCACATAACAGGCACTCAGTTAATATAACTCCTGTTGTTTACTTATCTAGTATTTCAGTAAATTTGACAAAATCTGCTTCATATGTCTTATATGTATAAGCACATATACATTCAATTTAAGGTATAGCATGATAGAGCAGGGCAATCTTGTGGAAGTATTTAAAAATTGTGCTTTTTGGGGATTCCTGGGTAGCTCAGTGGTTTAGCGCCTGCCTTCAGCCCAGGGCATGATCCTGGAGTCCCAGGATCAAGTCCCACATCTGGCTCCCTGCATGGAGCCTGCTTCTCCTTCTGCCTGTGTGTCTGCCTCTCATGAATAAATAAATAAAATCTTTTTTAAAATTGTGCTTCTAATAATTTATAGAAGTACTAAAATATTGTTTCTATGAACTTTAATAATACCTCCAATATGTGGATGTATGCTGACCCCTGATTCTCCAGTGGTTGCTTACAGACATGTTTTTTTCTTTTTAATATCTTCCACAGTACCTCTGGCACAGAATTGAAAAGACACCTTAAAATTTTGTTTTTACATAATATTTCTGTCACAGTACTGAAAACACACAGTACTTAAACTTGTTAAATAGAAAGATTTTTTTAAATAAGAAAAGACCCTAATACAGAACTTGTCTGCAAGGCACATGACCCATTAGTTGACCTAGGCACTCTCTTTTGTTAATTTATTTTCTATCTTTACATTTTGAATCAATTCCTCACCCTCTCCTGATGCCAGAAATAATTTCAGGTAGTTCTATAGTTACCATGTTTCCCTGTAGCTGAATCTAGAACTTAAGGTACCTACTTATTCCTAACCAGGGCATCTACAAAATTCCTTCTGTTTCAGTTTCAGAGGAATTCTCTCGCAATATAGAAGAAGGTGTGCCATTTTTAGGATCACATATCTCTGAGGCAAAGTCACTAATATGAATCCGTCCCCTCAGCCTTCCACCTTCCATTAAAGACTGTTTCCGTTTGCTGCCTTCATGTGCCTTGCTCATTAGCCCCATGTCGTTCTTTTCAGATTTTCTGATGTCCAGGCGTTATACTAGTTCTTGAAGATGCAATAGATGAATGAAATACAGTAGTCCCCTATTATCCACTGTTTTGCTTTCTATGGTTTCAGTTACCCATGGCTAACTGTGGTTAGGAAGCAGATGATCCTTCTCCTGAATATTGTCAGGAGGTCAGTAGTATCTTAGTATGTTACAATGTCTATGTCTATGTCGTTGACTTCACTTCATCTCATCATGTAGGCATTTTATCATCTCACATCACAAGAAGAACAAGTAGAGAACATTCAGATATTTTGATAGAGACCACATTCACCTAACTTATTATAGTACATTGTTGTTAATCTCTTATTGTTCCAAATTTATAAATTAAACTTTTTCACAGGTATATATGTATAGGAAAAACACATAGTATACACAGGGTTTGGTGCTATCCATGGTTTCAGGCATCTACTGGAATTATTGGAACTCATCCTCCACAGGTAAGGGGATCTACTGCATGCTGACTGTCTTTAAATCCCTAATAGTCAATGTCTTTGAATCATTCCTTTCCTCTAAGATTCTGGTTATGCTACATAGCCTCTTCTGAGAGATATCTTTTTTTTTTCCCCCATTATATTTCTGGCTTCCGGTATCTCTCTTTTCCCACAATTTTGAGATATCACTAATCTCACAGCTATATATAACAGAACTACTCCCAAATGTCTATCTATCACTGGCCTTTTATTTTTCCTGAGCTCCAGATGCCTATATGCAACTTCTTACTCCCTACTTCTTATCCCCAAGTCCTTATAAGATAGTCCTTTTGCAAATATTTCTTCCAGTTGGTGGATTGTTCTTTCATTTTCTTAACAGTGTCTTCTGAAGAACAGAAGTTTTAATCTTGGTAAGGCACAATGTACAATTTTACAATTTATTTTTTTATAGATCAGGTGTTTGATGTCTCAGAACAATATTTTTAATTTTAAAATGACAAAATAAGTTAAGAAGCATTAATTTCTTTAAGATACACTTTAACATATAAATAATAAATCAAGAATTAAATGATAGTCCAGTTAGTTTTTATTTACCTTTGACCTCTAAAAAAACTCATTGAACTTAACTAATATATTATGCAACTAACTTTAAGCTGCCTATCATTTTTATACATGGAGAATACCCAGGTCAAGCTTTCTCAACCTTGGTACTATAGACATTTTGGTCCAGATGTTTTTTTTTTTTTTTTTTTTTTGTCATGGAGCTTCCCTGTGCATTTTTAGGATGTTTAGTAGCACCCGTGGCCTCCCTCCACTAGATTACAGTGGAAGCCTACAGTTGACAATTTAAAAATGTCTCTAGACATTGCCACATGTATGCTTGGGGGCAAAAGGACCACCCTTGGTAGAGAATTTTTGCATTGATTTGGATCCAGTCAGTCCCAGGCCACCTGGTGGAATATTTAAAGCCAGGTGATAAGTCCAGAAAAAATAATGTCATTTCTTTCTTCCTTGTTTGGCCCCTACTGATATTAAAAGAAATGGATGGCCTTCTCTGAGTCTCATGCCTAGATAAATGGGCCCCTAAACTACACATGAAATTATTCTCCAGTGGGATTTCTTTCCCAATCTCTATTTTAATGGCACAGGACAACTATTTGGGTCCTTTTCTTGTGCTGGACACAAAGGATGCCAAGTGCCCCATTTTTCCCAATTCTGGAGGTGGTGATTTTCCACCTCATATGAGTTACACAATTCTCTTGCTTTCCATCAGCACATATGTTTGATACTAATTTAGCTACGTCTTTTTCTGACCTTTTACTTAAGGCAGATATATTCGTTGTTCGTTAGATAGTCTGTAGCTGATAATATTCGTACAGTTTGCCTCAAAGTATAAATAAGTTTTTCTAAATTATAACAAAATAATGCAGAAAATTTTGAGGGCAAACAGAGGTAGGAAAATACTTGTAAAATAATCACCACGTTAGCTATCACTTAATTATATTCTTTTCAGTTTATGATATTCATGGCAATAACTTTTTCAAAATATCCACTTCCTATTTCAAACCATTTATCAATTTTAGGACTTAATTTAGGATTTTAAAGAATGTTCATTTCTCCATTGCTGAGGTTCCCTTGGAGGAAATTGGGAATATCTTCTTACATGACAAAGATATTTCTGCCATTTTACCAGTTTCATAAAACAGCTGGGCTTTCTGGTGGTTTTTTTTTTTCCTCATAAAAATATACTATATGAATTTCATTTTTTTCCATTGGGAATGCAGATTTACAAATCACACGGGATGGACTTTGAAAACAAGACAAATGCCACTGGTGGCATTTCTTTAAATAAGAGTCTGCATAAAATTAATGATTAAGATTGAGCATCCCCTTCTGCTGAAATGGCACATTAAGAGATTGTTAGCACAGTTAAGAGAGCTGAAAAGGACAATGATAAGAGATGCTGGGCCAAATTCATCTTGTTTTTAAAATTGATGCCAAGTATTTGCTGTCAAAATTACCAGTACTACTGTGTGCAATAGTGACTCAAATAATGGTAGTTAGGCCCTTCTGAAATAATAAATTTGGTGGCAAACCCCTTATTTTCAGGGCAGGGAGTCAAGTGAATGGTACTTTGAGGCCTTTAGGTCACTAAAAGGCATCACATTATTTTGCTGGGTTGGCAATTGTAATTCACCAAATTACAAGGCAAGTTCCTGGAAGAAGTCATTTTATTGTAACATCATGCTGAATGTGGGATGGCATTTTTCAATTCAGGCTGAGAAAGTTAGAAAGGAATGGTGATTAAATGCTGGGAGTCACTGAGGATGTGATCTGATTCTACAAACCAGCAGAATTCAGGGTGGACGTTGCTATCATCACCCCTTTCTCCATTTTTTTTTCCCTAGGGAGGGCATCTTTTCCCTCCTTCCTTCCTTTCTTTCCTTCCGCCCTCCCTCTGTTCCTTTCTTCTCTTGAATGTATCAAGAAATGGAAATTCTGTTTTAAAACTGTGTTCTCTCTCCTTGGCCTTAATTTTTTTCCCTTTACTTTTGTCTCTTGATTACCCCTTTTCTCTCTCTCTCTACTTCTCTCCAAGCAACTTCTCTTCTTCTCCTTGGATCCTTTGACATGGTTTCTTGTCGCCTCATACTTGCAGTTTGTGATAAAGATGCTAGGAGCACAAAGGAATTATCCCAGAGGTGGCATTGACTGTTTCTTTGGTTAGCTGTTCTGCACTTTTCTTTCAAATCGGTTTTCTAATTATCAGGACTAGTCCTGCTTAGGCCCTAGGGGTCCAATGTCACAAAAGCAAAATCATTACTCACCTACTACAATGGAAAGCCAGAAACAAATGCATGTTACTTCTCAATTCTCATTTATGAAACGGGGAATCACTTTTTATTTGGGAATAAATAGGTCATATGGCTCAGGATAGTATGTTTTATTCACCAAATTACTTAATATAAGCAAGGATGGTAATTTATTTCAGTGGACTTGTATAGAGTAAAAAATAAAAAGGTACCTGTTTGTTTTACTCAAAGAAGGCAATGAAATGGGCTTTTCCTTTCTCTGTGACCCTGCACACATGATTCAACTTCTTCAAGGCTCATTTTTCTCAGACAAGATAGAAATAATAGCTCCTTCCTTGCAAGTTTACAAGATTAAATGAGGTAATGCATGTGTGACAGACTACTCCATAAGCTCTGAATTCAGAACTGTATTTGTTTTTGGTTCTGTCACTTGTAATTGTGGTGTTATTTAATCTTTCTGTGCCTCTGATTATTTATCCATAAAATAGGGACTGTTTTCAAGAGTGACTGAGATAATAGTTAAGAACTTTGAAAGGCTTTGAAAGGCTTCTGGTACATGTATGGTTATAAATGTCATTGCATAGCAATGTTAAAAAACCATGTTTAAAAAAATTTTCATTGGAAAATATAGCACATATAAGGAAAAATTGCGTGTGTAAGTTGATTTTCCTAGTAAGTGTTCTTTTTGTGTATGGTTTTTTTTTTTTGTTCAGCATTGTTTGTAAGATTCATTCATTTTTTTATTCATGTGATTTTTATTTTTATTTATTTTTTTAATTGGAATTCAATTTGCCAACATATAGCATATCACAGTGCTCATCCCGTCAAGTGCCCCCCTCAGTGCCTGTCACTCATTCATGTTTTTGCATAACTTTAGTCTTTGCATTCTCATGTTCTTACAGTGTTCTAGCGAATGAATATAATACAATTAAATTAGCCAAGCAACTGTGTATGGACATTTAGGTTGAGTCTAGCTTTTGGCTGTTAATAGTGAGGCTGCTGTAATATTCTATTATCTATCTCTTAGTGCATGTGAATGAATTTTGGTAGAGTCTGTACATAGGAATGAAATTGCTGAGTTACAAAGGGTGAGTCCAGCATAAGTAGATAATGCCAAATTTTATGAGAGTCTCTGTTTCTCCTCATCCTCATGAGCACTTATGTGGTCAGTCTTTTTAATATAGCATATTGTGGTGGATGTGTAGTGATAATATCATTGTGGTTGTAATTTGTATTTTTCTGATGATTAAAGAAGAAGACGAACTTTTCATTTTACTGTGGGTCATTTGAATATCTCCTATTGTGTAATGTCTCTATTCTGCATTTATACCTCCTTTATTGGTTCTTTGAATTGCAAACACCATCTCCATTCTATGACTTGTCTTTCAACTTTCCTGATCCTTTGGAGAAAAATAATTTAATTTTAATGCTATTAAAATGTCAATCTTCACCTTTATGGTTAGTGTTTTTGGGTTTCTGTTAAAAGTAAGAAAAAAAATCCCCTTCTCTGAGAAGTTTTTAATATTCTTCTCCACACTTCTAAAAGTTTCATTATTTCAGTCTAAAACCCAACTGAAATTGATTTTTTATATGGTAGAAGGGGGGCATAAAGCTTTGTTTTCTTCTGAAATGGATATCCAGTTATCCCAGCATCATTTATTGAAAAGACCATCCTTCTCCTTTGGCTCTATAATGACAGTTATATCATCTATCAATGAAGAGTCCATGTGTGCTTTTAGGATCTTTGTATTGTTCACTGGTCTATTTTCTCTCTTTCTGCCAACACCATACTGTTGCCACTTTATAATAAATAGACCAAGTCATCACTCTCTAGCAATAGAGAGCAGTAGCTTCCCAAAGTGTGTCTGAGGCCCATCTGGTCCCCAAGATTTTTCAGAAGGCATATGATTCCATCTTTTCCAGCTATATATTAGGATAAGTTTGGCTTTTCTTCATATACTTCAACCAAACACCATATATAATAGATTTTAATTCTGAAGACAATGTGAGTAATAAGTAAAAGTAAGTATGCAAAACAGGGCCACCATTGTTACTGATTATTTTTTATTGGGAAAATACAGTATTTTTTATATTTTGAAATATGTTATTTATATTATGTTAAAATACAATGCATACACTGTTATTTGAGAATAAATCATAAATATTTTAAAGTGTTTCCCCCAGTTTTAATATCTAATGTGGTAAATATCAATACATCTTACCCATATAAATTAAAACGCTTTGTGGTCTTCAGTAATTTTTCAGAGCACAAAACATTTGAAAATAGGTAGTGTTGGCTGTCCTAGATCTTCTGTATCCTCAAATAAATTATAGAAACAGCTTGTCAAGCTCCACAAAAACAAAACCAAAAATCCATTGCAATTCCCTTTGTGATTACATTGAGCCTATGTAATTAATTTGGAGAGATTGATTTTTTAATATTAAGCCTTTTGGTCAATTAAAATGTTATACCTCAATTTATATAAGTTTTCTTGCATTTCTTACAATTGTTTTGTAGAGGTCTACATAGAGAACTCACATATTTTTAGTTTAATTGTTTTTGCTACTATAAATAGTATCTGGATTTTATTTTCTGCTTTTTGTTTGCATATGGATCATTAAATCATACTGCCTTTCTGAATTTTCTACTTACATAATCAAGTCCTCGGTCAATAATGCCCATTTATTCATTTCTAACTTTTACACTTCTATTTTTTGCTTGCTTGCCTTCCTTCCTTCCTTCCTTCCTTCCTTTTTTTTCAGTATAAGATTGAATAGAAGTAGTCATAGCAGACATACTTGTCTTGAACCTGATTTCAGAGGAAAGGTTTTCAGTGAAATCAACTTTAAATATTACAGATTTCCTGTAATTATTCTTTCTTACATTAAGCAAATTTCTTTCTAGTTCTAGTTTGCTAAGAGTTAAAATGATGAATGAATATTGTATTTTGCTTAATGCTTTATCTGCGTCTATTGAGATGATTATCTGATTTTTGTTTTTGTCAAAGTGACATGCAATATTGATGGATTTTTAAACATTAATCCAATTTTTATTCCTGAAGGAAACCTATCTTTGTTGTCCCTTTTATATATTTCTGGATTAGTTTGCAAACAGTTTGTTAAGGTTTTTGTATCTGTTTTTGAATGAGGTTGGCCAATAAATTTTCTCAAGTTATCATTTTAAGGTTAATTGAACTGATGTTAAATGTTTGATAGAATTCACCCTTGAGGCTACTAGGGCTAGCTTTCCTTGTATGAATGTTTCAAATTATGGATTCAGTATCTTTAAAAGTTACAAGCTTATTTACATCTTGGTAAATCTACATTTTTTGACATGATGATCTTTTTTATAATACTTATATTTGATGTTTATAGAATCTTCAATGGAACTCCCTTTTTCTGAAATTGATTTTAAAATATTGTCTTTTTTCTTATTTCCTTTATTATTCTACTTAGGGATTTGTTAATTCTTGACTCTTTCCAAAGAACCAGATTCATGTTACCAATTCTTTCTCCGGTGTGTTGATGTTTATTTCATTAATTTGTTTCATTATTTCTATCTATTCTTAATTTTTATCACTTTTCTAACACTTTGAGTTGCATCAGAGTTTATAAATTTTTAGTCCTATCCCTTTTCTTATTTATGAAATTAAAGTTGTAAATTGCCTGATAAAAATAGTTTCAGCTGCTTCTCTTAACTTTAAAATGTATTTTAGCTATTATTTAATTCAAAATATTTTCTAATTTTCTTATAATTTGTTCCTTGACTCATGGTTCTAAAGCATTATATTTCTTGGTTTCCTAAAATCATGGAAACATATTGTTATTGATGTCTATCTTAATTCCACTATGATCAGACATTTTCTGTATAAATTCAATAATTAGAAATATATTGAGGTTTACTTTGGTCAATTTTTGTAAATGTTTCAGAAATCCTCAAAAAGATTTGCCTTCTATATTTGTGGGGTACCTTTCATCTATGTCTATCAGGTCAAATTTGTTAATTGCTCTGTTCAAGTCTTTCATATTCTTAATATTTCTTCTTATGTTATGGAGAAAACTGTATTAAAAATTTGTACAGTTATTATGGATTTGCTGATTTCTCCTTATAGGTATGTCAATATTGTTTTGTGTATTTTGAAACCATTGTATGAGTTGCATACACGTTTAGGATTATTTTATCCTACTGGTAACTTAAACGTTTCATTCTAACCATGCATTTTCCTTTGTTTCTTTTAATGTTTATTGCCCTTAAATATACTGAGCTTGAATTAATACAGATATTCCAATTTTAATACTTGTTATTTTTCACACAGTAAATTTTAAATTGTCATCCTTTTATTTTCAACTAGACTCTCTATATCTTTATTTTTTATATACATCTCCTATAAGAAGCAAACATGTCAGTTCTTTTTTATTATAATCTTTTTTTCTTTTTTAAGATTTACTTATTTAATTTAGAGAGAGAAATGGGAGGAACAGAAGGAGAGAGAGAATCCCAAGCAGACTCCACACTGAGCAGGGAACCCAACACAGGGCTTGAGATCACAACCTGAGCCAAACTAAGAGCCAGAGGCTTAACCAACTCTGCCTCCCAGGTGTCCCTTTTATTATAATCTTACAATCTTTTTTAAAAGATTTTATTTATTTATTTATTTATTTATTTATTTATTTATGTATTTATTTATGAGAGAGAGAGAGCTTGAGCAGTGGGGACGAGGGAGAAGCAGGCTCCTGCTGAGCAGGGAGCCAACATGGGGCTTGATCCCAGGACCCTGAGATCATGACCTGAACCGAAGGCAGACACTTAACCAACTGAGACACCAGGCATCCCTAATCTTTGTTTTTTAATGGGAGTTTCTTGTTTACCTACATTTAATATAATTATTATATTATATATTAATATATAATAATATTATTAATATAATAATGTATAATAATATAATTATCATTTTTGGTGTATATGTTGCCTATTTCCTACACCTGTTTTATGTTCTCTTTTTGTTTCTCTCTTGTTTGCACAGATAGATTATATTATTCCATTTTGTTCACTTTGTATTTGGAATTTATACATTATAGTGCTTTTTTTAGTGGTTATGCTAGAGGTGATTAAATACATATTTGACTTATCAAAGCCAATATTAATTAGTACTTTATCATTCTCTGAGACAATGCAAGGATCTTACAGTACATTAAATCTATCTACCTTTCATCCATACATATCATTCATATACCTGTCTATATATGTGAATATATGTTAATATATACCTATGTATGTGTGTATATTTTTTTCTTAGGATCTGTAAAGAATTCTCTGTTCACAATTACATAAAATTTATTTCACTTGAATTCTGATTTTCACTTAATATAGAATTTTCACATCGGTAGATATTTTCTTTCTTTACAATTAAAATATTTACCCATTAAGGGTAAATATTAAATTAATATTTACCCATTCTTTTGGTTTTGTTGTTTCAGTTAAGAAGTCAACTTTATTTTTTTTTAAAGATTTTATTTATTTATTTATTTATTTATTTATTTATTTATTTATTTATTTATTTATGAGAGACACATACACAGAGAGGCAGAGACATAGGCAGAGGGAGAAGCAGGCTCCATGCAGGGAGCCTGATGTGGACTCTATCCTGGGACTCCAGGATTATGTTCTGGGCGGAAGACAGGGGCTCAAGCGCTGAGCCACCCAGGCATCCCAAGAAGTCAGCTTTAAAGAAAATTCTAATCTTTTTTTCTTTTTTTGTCTGCTCTTGTTTTTTGTATTCTACAGTTTTGCAATGAGATATCTATGAGCAGATTTCTTTCATTTAGTGTACTTTGTGGCTAACTGGATCTTTGAATCAATTAACTGATTTCTTTCATTAGCTTGGAAAAACTCTTGGTTATTGTATCTTCAAATATTGCTTTTATTCCACATGCTTCTCTCTTGGGGTTATAAGTAAGTATCTGTATATTAGGACTTCTCGTTGTATTCAATGTCTCCTACCTATTCTTATTTTTGTTTTGCACTGTGCTTAATCCTCAATATTTTTTCTCTAATTCTCTCTTTATCTTTGTCTAATTTATTGTTAAATACATCTGAGTTCAAAATGCTTGCTATTGTATTTTTAACTTTTGGCTTTCTTTGGTTATTTTTCAAACCTGCAAAGTAATTTTTATAGTCTCAGTTTTCTGCTAAAATTTTCTTTATTCTTTTGATTTTTTTATGATTTAATTTACTTTGGAGAGAAAGCACACAAGAGAACAATAGAGAGGGCACAAGTGGGATGGAGGAGGGAGAAGGAGAAGCAGACTTACTGCTGAGCAGGGAGCCTTATGGAGGGCTCAATCTCAGGACCCCATGATTATGACCGGAACCAAAGACAGATGCTTAACTGACTGTGCCACCCAGAGACCCCTTTTCTTTTGATTCTTGAATAGAATAAGCAGATATTTAAATATCTGAGTTTGATAATTATAACATATTCAAACCTATCTTTAAATCTGATACTAATTTTTATTTCTTTCAAATTTTCTTTATATTTCATGTTTTCTGGATATCATGTTTTTAAAAATGTTTGCAAAAATAATATGAGGGATAGAATGGCACTTTCTTACTCTACGGAGGATTTTTTTTTTTTGCTTTTATCCACATTTTCCCAATGTTTCTATTTGTCCTCAACTAAAGAGTCTGTGTTACTTAGACTGTATTACTGAATGTTCCATTGCAGAAAATGCACTCAATTTTATCCTTTATGAATATTAGAATGACATTTCTGCATTCATCTTCTATAACTACTGTAATCTTAGCAGTTTTAAAAAAAACTTCAGCAATGGTCTAATGAAATGATTCTTTGATTTCTTTTGTATGATATTGAGATGTTAAAATGTAATTTATCTGGTCCAAAAGTGGTATTGTTTTATTGTTGTTCAACTAAAATTTAAATGTCATAGCCAATAAATGTTTTCTTTTGAATTTAATTGATATTGTGTTCTTTAAGATAGCAGTGGACAATGTTTCTTTAGGCCGTTTCTAGGTGATAATACTGAAGCTCTATCATTAGCAAGGAGATGTTTATATTCCTATCAGATGTTGTGCACAATTTATATAAAAACTTAGCTCAGGGTTTCTAAGTGTATAACCTCAAACTAGGGATGTTTTATATCGTAGTTACAAGAACCTGGGCAGTGGAGTATCAGGAATAACTTTAAGTCATAGCTTTACCCTCTTACTAGCTCTGTGACATTGAACATATTAATTAACCTCTCTAAGCCTCAGTTTTTAGATTCTCAAATAAATGAGGGTGGACAGTTTCTACTTCCTGAAATTGATGTGAAAACTAAATGGGATTATGCATATACGCTGGCACTCTCTGCACACTTGAAAGATCTTCATGGTAGTTTTATTTTGAGGATATGGCATTATTGTATTTCATTTAAGCTTGATTAAAGAAGACTTCATTCTTTTTGGCTCTGATTCTTTAGGTAGTATTTATCTGAAAATATATTTCTGTAAGCAGATGTAGAACAATCTCTAGGTCAAGCTGCACCTCACTGTAGTTTTCACAAGAATTACTTTCTTTTTTTTTTTTTAATTTTTATTTATTTATGATAGTCACACAGAGAGAGAGAGAGAGGCAGAGACACAGGCAGAGGGAGAAGCAGGCTCCATGCACAGGGAGCCCGATGTGGGATTCGATCCCAGGTCTCCAGGATCACGTCCTGGGCCAAAGGCAGGCGCCAAACCGCTGCGCCACCCAGGGATCCCAAGAATTACTTTCAAAGCATGCTCCTCTGACTACATACATATGCAATTGTTTTAGAACCCAATGCAGAGCTTACATTTATGTGTGTTCAGTTTTACATTTTTGGATTCTTTTAGTATTATGTTTACCTTTGATTGTTCTCTTATAGTAATTATAATGCTTGTCCAGTATAATGTATTGTCCAATACTGGATCAGTATTCATTCAGGTCATTGATAAAAATGTTAACTCATGGGAACTAAAGTCATATTGCAATAATTTATGTGTAACACAATCTGGCTTGAAAATTTTAATAGATGTTTCATACACCAAAAAGCAAAATTAATATATCATGTGCCATCACTCTAGTGGTTCATACAGATCACTTTATTTTTTTCCCTAAGGGTGAATAGACTTTCATGTTTAGCAATATATATCCAGATTTTTCCTGGGCATCAAGTTAATGAGTTAATGTATAGTTTTTGTAATTTGAAGACTAGGATATCGTTTTCAAAATTTTGATATCGGAATTTAGCTAGAATTTTCCCATAGATTATTGTCATGAGGTAAGTCTTATACTTAACACACTATAATCATTTATGGTTGGGAGAACGGTTATTTGAAGGGGTCATTTGTTTTTCCCTATACCTTCATAGCATACCAAACTCAGTCTTCCTTCTTAAGAATAGTCAGTATTTATACTGTATCTCTTAATGCTAAGAACTTTTCACAATTTTTGAGATCTATTTTCTTGATGCTATAGAATACTTATTTATGTGTTTCATTATTGTCTAAGTAAGATAACATTATCTCCCTCCTCCCTTTGCTGACAAATAAATTATTTTGATGGCAAGAAAGAATAGGTTTGGGGTATGTGTGTATGTGTCTATGTATGTGTGTGATTCATTCAATAGATTGTAATACTCTCCACGTTAACAGAGTAGTTAATCCATAACTGTTCTACAAAAGTAAATTGAATTAAGAGCATTAAAACACTATCAGGAGAAGGGCACCTGGGTGACTCATTTGGTTAAGTATCTGACTCTTAATTTTGGTTCCAGTCATGGTCTCAGGATCATGGAATCAAGCCCAAGTTGGGCTCTACTCTCAGTGGAGAGTTTGCTTGGGATTCTCTGTCCCTCCCCACCACACTCTCTCTCTCACTCTCGAAAAAAATTAAAAAAAAAAAAAACCCATCAGGAGAATGTTAAAAAGATTATAATACATGTTGCTTTAAAATATATGTTAAATACATTAAATATGTACCTACATAAAGTGCTAAATCAAATAATAATTGAATAAGATGACTATTATTCAAAAATCATTTCATTAGTATGTTATATGGTTACTTACAGAACAATTCAAATTCATTAGTACAGGTGGCATTAGCAAGCACTGAATTAAGGTAAAGATTTTTATTTTTTAGTAGATAGGACAGAAACCCAGAGGGGGGAAATAATTTGCCCCAAATCACATGGTATTAGCAGCGAGAACAACTGAATCCGTTGCCTCTGACCCTTAGTATATTTTGACCACTTGCTTTTATAATCCGAAAGTTTACCATGTGGCAAGAACTGATTTCCTGGTGTGGCAAAAAGATTTAGCAGGTGTGTACTGTTCAATCCTATTGTGGGAGGGAAAAAAAGGCAAAATGGAACTTGTTTGAAGTAATTGCTACAGTAAGAAAAATAAACCACCAGTTCCTCCTTTCCTTTGATGTTTGAATTTGCAGAAGTGACCTTTGGGATCAAAGAAATAAAAGATATATTCCAGTATCACCATGTGTGGAGGAGGAAGGATCAAGCTTGTGGCAATAATATGAAGTTTTAAGGCCTTAAAGCTTTCTTCATTAATTATCTTTGAAAAGTTCAGTTGTTTGTTCTGAACAAATGAAACCATGGGCTGCAGGAACAGAATAAAAATATCTAACTCCCAGAAACTACTACTCAAGATATTCCTCATAACCTTTACACTGGGCACAGTAAAATATAACAGCATTACTGGGTAGCATGTTTGGATTCTTTTTCTTCTCTATTTAAACCATCTTTGGATTCTTTGTCTTTTATCTCTTTGTCTCTGTATCTCTGTCTTTCTGCCTCTGTCTTTCACCCATTCTGTGCATCTTCTCTTTTTATCTGCATCAATGCATAATGCCTTGCTTAGGTTGAGTCTGCTCCCTTTTCCACAGACACAGCCTCAAAGCTGATTTCTCAAATTTCTCTCTAGATTCCTCTCAGAAATTCTGCTTTATCTAGTAGCTCAGTATTGTAGAAGAGGGGAAGGATCTTAGTGAATCCAGAGCTATGCCATTGCTCTCAGACATCTTTCTCTCCTGGAATGTTTGCCTTCTCAGTTTTCTAAATGGCAAGTGACAAAAATGCAGTTTTAAATCAAACAGAAGAGTCTGTGATGAGTATTCTAAGAAAAAATCTTGTTTCCTAAGGCATCATATAAAGTGAATAATCTTTATATCCTCATTAGCAAGTAGGTAGTAAAATTTCAAGGTGATTGTATCTCTATGCAAATATATCATGAGGGTTTCTTTTGAAATCTGTTTCAGAAGTAATTATATTTGGGATGCTGTGTATATGCTTTTCTTTTTATATGTATATGTCATCCTTAAATAGCATTGCAAATTGCACTGAGGTTATAGATAATAGTAAAGGCTTAAGTGGTTTCTTTTTCCCCTTTCTTTTTGATGTACTTAGCAAAGCAATAACATTGGGTGTACTGAAAATAGCAATTTTTTTAGTTTGATTATACACATTTTTTCCTATATCTGTATGGTCATGTTATTGATAATATTGCTGTGGCTTATGTATTTTGCAGGGGTATGTCTTTCAATTATTACATAAATAACCAATGCCTTCCTGAAGGGAAGGATATAAAAGCAAAAGGAAGCACATAGCCCAGTGTGTTTTATTGTTCATATCTTCTCATCAATTGCCTATTTGTATACAAAAATGAATCCCATTTTAGCTTATACACATGTTCATTTGTCGTGTTGGGAAATAAATTCACAGGAAAATGATAATGATTAAAAGATCACTCCCAGGTAGTATTTTCCACTTTTGTTAAGAGCCTTTAATATCTTGATCCAATAGAGCAATCCAAATCTTGTTCCTTTTTTTAGTCAAAATGATGTTTGTTTTGAATTGTTTGTTTTATTGGAGGGCCTCTGTTGCTTTTCAGGTCACAGCAAACCCAAAGCCATTGGTTTTGTCATGTTAAACTGATAGGCCTAGAGGGTCCCTGGCTGGCTAAGTCAGTAGCAGCTATATCAAAATATAATTGACAAGTTATATTATGTAAGTTTAAGTTATACAAAGTGATGATTTGATACATATGTATATTGCAAACTGACCATCACAATAAGATTAACACATCTGTCACTTAACATACTTTTTTTCTTGTGGTGAGAACACTTATGATTTATTATCTTAACAACTTTCAAGCATGTAATACAGTATTAACTATAGTCTCCATGATGCATATCAGATCCCTGGAATTTATTCATCTTATAACTGGAAGTTTGTACCATTTGACCAACATCTCCCCATTTCCCCCAACACCCAGCAGCAGCCATTAATCTATTCTGTTTCTTTTTAAAAATTCCACATGTAAGTGAGATCATACAATATTTATCTTTGCCTGACTTACTTCACTTAGCAAAACGCCCTCAGGGTGATCCATGTCATCATATATTGCAGAATTTCTTTCTTTTTCCATTCATCAGTGGATATATACTTAGGTTGCTTCTATGTCTCAGTTATTGTGACTAACGTTTCAAAGAACATGGGGGTGTAGATATCTCTTGAACATAATAACTTCATTTCCTTCAGGTGTATGCCCAGAAGTAGGATTGCTGGTATGGTAGTTCTATTTTCAATTTTTTAAGAAACCTCCGAACTGTTTTTCAAAATGGTTGCACCAATTTACATTCCCACCAGAAGTGCTCAGAGTTACATTTTTGAGGAGACTACTCTTCTTTCCAAATTTTTGGTGAAAAATTTTTTAGATTCAAATGCCTTTTCTCCATTTATTCATCTTGTTCCCTGCTAAGCTGCATAGACCTGGTTTAAACTACGTAACTTTCGTGGTCTTGAAAACAGCTTGCTTTTCTCTTCAGCATGTCTTCTCCCTTAGCCCTGCCATCTCTGTTTATGGAGCTGCCATTCTGGTGCCCCAGTTCCAGCTGTCACCAGCTAGTCTTTGCTCTCCCCTAGATGCACTCAAGAATGTTGAAGCTTGGGATCCCTGGGTGGCGCAGTGGTTTGGCGCCTATCTTTGGCCCAGGGCGCGATCCTGGAGACCCGGGATCGAATCCCACATCGGGCTCCCGGTGCATGGAGCCTGCTTCTCCCTCTGCCTATGTCTCTGCCTCTCTCTCTCTCTCTCTCTCTCTGTGGCTATCATAAATAAATAAAAAAAAATTAAAAAAAAAAGAATGTTGAAGCTTCCTCTAATGTGACAAAAAAGAAGTGGCATAGAAAGATGGAGAGAGAGAGAAAGAGAGAGAGTGTGAAGAAGGAACAAAGGAAGGAAGGGAGGGAAGAAGGAAGTGGGAAGGGAGGGAAGAAGATACACAAGAAAAAAGTGCAGGGAGAAACAAAAGAAGAGAGACAGTAGAAGGCCAATGTACCAGAAAGAAATGCATAGCTAGGGATAGGTTTGGCACGTGTCTACATTCCCACAGACTTCTCAGTTGATATTTTCCTTCTTTTAATGGACCCCCAGATCAATACATTTTGGAAGTCTCATAACACTATTGATTCACACTGAGCTTTTAGTCAAAACAACCCTCCTCTTTTGTGTTGTATTTTTTTTTTTACAAATACAATAGTACTTTAACATTCATTGAGACCTGACTCTGTGCCTAAACACCCTTTTAAACTCATTTAATTCTACAACATTCATAAAAGATCAGTACCTTTAAAAATCATATCCATTTTGTAGACGAAGAAATTGAAACACAGAGAAGTTAAACAACTTGGCCTCTGTGTACAATGAGTAAAAAGCACAGCAAAGATTCCAGCCTATCCTGCTCTTCAAAAAAAAAAAAAGAAAAAATCCAACTACATTTTACTTTATTCACTTTCTTTTTGATAAACTTGGTCCAGTATTTCTTCTTGTCACTTTTAATCCTCTTTCCTTGTGTTGGCTATTTCGCTCAGTTTCTTTTAACGGGCAAATGATAAACGAATCGCTTTTTCCTCATGTAAAGCATTTATAAACTCGATGCACACAATGGACAAGGATGGAATATAATGGCATAGATTTTGAGCCTTTTTTATAAATGACATTGATTCATGTGTCTTTACCCCTTTGATGAGGACATTTAACTATTTTAATATAATCTAAATTAATTAGTATACAAATATATTTTCCCATCTTATTATCAAGGATATAATGATAGACTGTTTCTCATACTTGGCTACAGTTTGTTTATACCAAGTGTTTCTGTTCTAATGATTTACCACTAGCCATATTACTTTATTTAAGTAAAATTATTACACTTAAATATCTCCTAAGTAGTTTCAATGAGATAATTTTCAAAGGTAATTGACATTGCAATGAATTTTTTAAAGATTTTGTTTATTCATTTTTAGAAGGAGTGAATAAGGGGAAGGGTAGAGGGGAAGGGAGAGGAACAAGCATACTTCATGCTGAGCATGGAGCCTGTCTCACAACCCTGAGATCATGGCCTGAGCTTAGATCAAGAGTTGGATGCTCAACCAACTGAACCACCCAGGTGCCCCAACATTTCAGTGATTTTGAATTATATAAAGAAATTTCCTACAACTAGAGTTTCTTCATCTGATCCTTAAAATATAGATATAAAAATATAGTTAAAAAATAGTGCAAATATTTGTGTGTATATATGTGTACATGTATATATGTATATAAAATTTATGTGTGTACATATATATACACACATAATATATATACACATAAATTTTAAATATATACACTTAAGCCAACATTATTTATAAAATTTTATTTTGGAAATAGAAATTTGATATTTATGCTATTATTTACAGCTCTAGTTCTGGAAAATTTTCAGAACTCAAGTAGCTCAAAACTCAAGGACAGTATTCCTGTCACTTTTCTGCCTTCTAGAATCATCTAAGTTCTAATCTTATATCATAATGAATTTGTGGCCTTTTTGTCTATGAGAGAAGTTCAAAGTAGCAAAGAAGTGAGTTGAATTTCAAATCAAAGTATAAGCTCTTTGGGTTTTCTACTTTCCCCTCTCAATTTTTTTCCAAAAGGACAATTAGAGAGTATTATTAAAAATTGTACATGTTGCAAAGAACTTATACAACTGAACACCAAAAAACCAAAAAAACAAAAAACAAACAGACAAAAAACGAGAAACAACCCAAATAATCCAATTTAAAAATGAGAAGACATGAACAAACATTTCTCCAAAGAAGACCTACAGATGGCCAACAGACACATGAAAAGATGTTCGACATCACTCATCATCAGGGAAATGTAAAAAAACCACAATGAGATATCACCTCACACCTGTCACAATGGTTAAAGTAAAAAACACAAGAAACAAGTGTTGGTGAGGATGTGGAGAAAGAGAACATTCGTGTGCTATTGGTGGGAATGCAAACTGGTGCAACCACTGTGGAAAATAGTATGGAGGTTCCTGAAAAAAAAACTAAAAAAAAATTACCATACGGTCAATGAATTCCACTATTGGGTATTTACCCAAAGAATACAGAAACACTAATTCAAAAATCTATATTTACCCCCCTATGTTTACTATAGCATTATTTACAATAGCCAAATTATGGGAGCAAGTATCCATCAATAGATGAATGGGTAAAGGAAATGTGGTGTATACACACACACACACACACACACACACACACACACACACTGGAATAGTATTCAGCCATAAAAATGAAACCTAGAGTCACCTGGGTGGCTGAGTCAGTTAAGTGTCTGACTTTTGATTTCAGCTCAAGTTCTGATCTCAGGGTTGTGAGAACAAGCCCCATGTTGGGCTCTATGCTAGACATGGAGCTTGCCTAACATTCTCTTTTTCCCTCTGCCCCTCTTTGCCATCCTTTCTAAAACAAAAAACAAAAAACATGAAATCTTGCCATTTACAACAACTTGGATGGATCTAGAGGGTATAATGCTAAGTAAAATAAGTCAGCCATAGAAAGACAAATACCATATGATTTCACTCATGTGCAAAATTTAAGAAACAAAACAGAAAAAAAAAAGAGACAGACCAAAAAACAGACTCCGCACTAGAGAACAAACTGACAGTTACCAGAGGGGAGATGGATGGCGGACTGGGTGAAATAGGTGAAGGGGATTAAGACTACACTTATGATGACTCCTAAGTAATGTATAGAATTGTTGAATCACTATATTGTACACCTGACACTAATATAACACTGTATGTTAACTATAATGGAATGAAAATTTAAATATATATATATATTATATATATATATATATAGTTAAATTAGTTAAATATGCATGTTGCAAGCAATACCGAGTCCCTGGCTTTGTGTGGGGGGTGTTTGGACAACACTGTCATAGGTATTAAACTTTGCCTGAGTGTTTTAGTAAATGCACAGCCATGACAAGTCCTCTGTGAGAAATGCTTGAACATGTGGTGCTAGGTTGATGTAAACTGGCAACTGCATAAATTGTCCAACACACTTATTTTTATTTCTGCAGCTTCTTTCTTTTATCTAAATGACAGAAAGGCCTGTCCATTTTACAAACAGAAGATGGTCAGAGGGTGTAACAAAATTAGCATGTGCGCCTGTAATTGCTCAATCATCTCCCCCCCAAAAATCACTGCAAATGACTCTCTTTTTCTTTGCAGGAATAATTGTGCACCTGCTTTTCAGAACACAAAAGCTGGTTTTGCCTTTGTGCATAAAATGTGATTTGGAGAATTCGGGGATCATGCAACCACATATTTACATAATCAAGTGGCAAACTGCAATTTATTTTAAGCTCATGGATTCTTTGTTCTTCCTTACCCAACAATCATGTAAATAATGCCAAAAGCACTAGTGCCTGTCTGACACTTGGGGGGTTAGCTTTAGTTTGTATAACACTGTCTCAAGGACACATGGCAGAGTAATGGATATAAATGATTCTAGGACATTCTTATGAAAATACCTACTATTTTCTAGTACATGGCAAAGCCATTTTTAGAAGTTTTTTCCATCTACCCACCTTGTGCACATTACAATTTGTGTTCCCTAGGGGGAAAAGAAGTATAAGGGTTCTTGTTGATGATCCAAGAAATGTGAATAAAGTTGTTGGCAGATGGTTCACACATTTCATTCTGAAATATCTTATAGTGACAAATAACAAAGTGTATATAATTAGCTCTATGCAGATGGCATGCCAAGTGTTGATATTCATCTCTGCAGACTTTTTACAAAGATACTATTTTAAGAGTCAAGATTCAGAAGCAGCCCATGAGCCCTCTAAAGAGGAACTAAGCAGGGTTTTACCAAAAAGGACGATGCTATCAAGTTAAATTTCTTTCTAGGCCAAGATATCCATTGTAAACCCATTTTGTATTCCATGGGGAGGAAACCCCACAGTACGTTGTATCTACACACAACTGATTGGACTGTTTGGATTGAATTGGCAGAGGCGTACATCAGTGAATTTAGAGGCTTGTATTCATTGCACTAAACCATAACACTTGTCTCCCCTGCCCCCAATCCGGTGAAGACTTTGCACCTACAGTTGTTTTCTTTACCAAGAAGGCTCTCTCCTCTCAGGTAATTTCATGGCTGGAGCCTCCTGTCAATCATTTTAGTCTAAATGCCACCAACTCAAAAACTTTTTCCCTGAACATCCAAACACTTCTTCCTTCCCTCTACTAGTTCATCACATATTATACTAGTTTTTATCGCTATGCTTGAGGTAAGTGATGTGTTGACCTTGACCATCTTGTCCACCACCATATCCTGGCCTCAGTTATAGTGCATGACATATGAGAGCTCCTCAAATACTATTTACATGAATGGTTTTTGTAATTCACTCCTCACCAGTCAAAGTAATCAAATGTTTAAGCTAATACCTTTCTCTATTTATCCAGTATTAGTATATATAGCCAAAGTTAACATATTGAGCTAATATCTCTGCCATAAAGATTTTATTATTTTTTTCAATATTTGCTTTCACTTAGTTTGATAGCTACATATGGTAGACAGAGAATGTGGAAACAGACCCATACTGAATATAAACAGAAAGCAGAGTTTGATATACTTGTTTATTTTTCTTTATAGCTTTCTAATAAACAGGTATCATGTCAGTTTAACTTATTTATATATTCTCAACTATGAAGCCCTGTTCCTAACAGAGACTTTGTGATGTCAATAACACACTGGATATACTAGAAAGGAGAAGCGTTGTCTTACTGAAGAGATTGGATGCCTAGGTTTTCATTTTTGTTCCTTCATAAATTATTATGATAATTAAAAATTTCTGTGCCCTGAGCTAAATAATCCATATTAAGAATAATATTTATAATATTTATAATATCACATATTTCTGAGTTTTCTGAGGATACTGAAGAGAATGTAATCCAAAGAAACAGAAGTAGGCATTATTATGCTTTTAATTATTCTTTTGAAGAATAGCATCTCTGAGTTTCCATTTTGAAGACACTATATTTTCTCATAAAATGTCCTGTGTTTTATGATGTGAATCACTACTTAAAATGATTTTTTTCCCTCCATCTCATTTCACTGGAATCTTGAGCATCCTGTTTCTTTAAAGTAATTTGATGGTCTTGATTCATAATCTTGTTCCAGATCTCAAATATTTGCACCTCTGGTTTTAAGCAGGAACAGCTGAAAATTTTGAGAACTCACTCAGTGAAACATAAACAACAGGTTTAAAGTACCAAAATGGAACATTACCTTCTTCCCCAGTGTCTTTTTAATTGTTAAATTTAAATGCTTTAGACTGAGTATCCATAAAATGCAATGATTGCCTCAGCTGGGATTCTGCTGTTTTCTACTTTCTTTATATGTTTTTTTAAAAATGCAACTGTTTTGTTTTTAAAGATGTTGCGGGTTGTATGTATTTTGTCTGTTCTCTAAGCTTTTAGTACTCAAGGGGATCCTTATTATAGCCATGTTTTCAGCTCTCATTGCAAAATGTTGGGCATGTTAAAGTCACCAAATCTCCAAACTCTTAATCTACATAAACTCCAGTGGGCCTCAAACTTCTGTGAATGGAGAACAGCTGATCCTAATTGTTCCCTAATGCAAAGGCTTCCTGGAAGGCAGATTTCTACATGGTAACACTTCAGAAGCCATAGAAATCCCAGTAAATGGAGGTGAAAGCAATAGTCTCCATATCTGAAGTCACTAGATACACTAGAGCAACAACGAGTCAATTTCCAGGTTACAGGCCACTCTAAGGTACCAAATGATGATCCAGGTTGTGTGTTCTGACATGCTAAAAGACACGTACACACTAGACTAGGTAGGACCTAACAGTAAACATTCTGCTATAGTTGAAAAAAAAAAAAAAACTATGAAAGAAAACATGAGTAAATTACCTGATTCTTCTACCTTTATGGATATCCAATTTAATTAATTCTCTCCTCATTCTGTCATAATTTCAGATCTACCTCTAGAATAATTGTCTCTTCAGAACCTCCTACATTAATTATGATCAGAATTAGATGAATTTAAATAGTCTGTCTGCCTTCTTCCATTGATGACTTAGAAATTAATGGAGGTTCAAAGGATCTAGTTGAATAATGAAATGAACACCGTTGCTCAGCTTTCACTGGGTAAACATAGCTTCTGAAATGTAGATTTTTTTTTTCTAACTTGAAGTCTAATTGCTTTCTTCCTATACGGAGGGCTATATGATGACAGGTACAGAAGACACCCTCTCTTCTCAGTAAGTTTATGGCAGTTAGAAAAGATTTAGGTCTAATGTTATGGTATTGACCCTAAATGCAGTAAGAGTGCAGAGAACAAAGAGACCAGTGTGGTTTCAAATGGCACTAGAGGATTTAGAGAAGACAATGGATCTTGAGGAGAATACATACGCTCTATAGGTCATCATTACATCCAATTATGAATAACCATCAGACAAGCCCAAATTGAGGGAAGTTTTTCAAAAAGTAACTGACTGCTACCCTTCAACATTTTCAGTAACATGAAAGACAAAGAAAGGGTGAAGAATTTTTATAGATTAAAGGAGATTAAAGAGCTAGGACAACTGAATGATCAAGGAAAGTTGTTTATTTATAAACAGCATTACTGGGACAGTTGGTAAACTTTGAATAATACCTATAGATTAGATACTATATTGTATCAAAGTTGATTTCTTGTCTTTGAAAATTATACTTATGTAAGAGAATGTTCTTATTTTGGGGAAATTTACACTGAAGTATTTAGAAGTAAATGGAGTGGGGGGGGGGAATCCCTGGGTGGTTCAGTGGTTTAGTGCCTGCCTTTGGCCCAGGGCGTGATCCTGGAGTCCCAGGATTGAGTCACGCATCAGGCTCCCTGCGTGGAGCCTGCTTCTCCCTCTGCCTGTGTCTCTGCCTCTCTTTCTCTCTATGTCTATCATGAATAAATAAAATCTTTAAAAAAAAAGTTAAATAGGGAAGATGTCTGCAACTTGCGCTCAAATTGTTCAGAAAAAGAAAAAACGTGCATGTTGAGGGGGAAAGGAGAGAGGGGGACAGAGGGAGAGAAAGAGAAAATAAATATGGAAAAATGTTTAAAATAATGTTAAAAGGTACAGTGGAGGGATGCTATGTAAACTGTTTAGTAACTTTTCTGTAAGTTTGAAATTATTCCACAATAGAAAGTTAAAAGCTTGGCCTCCTGTGCTGAATCTTTCTCTTGTAGCTGAACCACAGAGGGGAGGGCTAGCTACTCTGGTGAGCATTGTGCCTGACCTGCTTGATCTTCCCTTAGTGAACAGCTTCTTAGCTGTGTTAGTTCTTCTGAACCCTTCTTAAGTGTAAAAAAAAAAGTCTGTTTTCAACCTACAGTCTCTTAAGTTAATATTTATAAATTTATTTGCAACACTTAACATTTCGAGGTGCTAGAACTTGTTTATTATTTTTCTACATTTATATTTTATATTTAATGTTATATTTTAAAAGTTTATTTGTATATGCCTTTCAAATGTTCTCAGAATATTTCCCAGTAAGAGTAGACAAGCAAAGCTATACGAGGTAAATTACACTTATGTTATTCCTGCTAGGTGTCAAGTACTATAATGAACATATTCTTTGTAAAATTTATTACTCAAAGCAATACTGTGAGATATTTTAAGTATTAATGGTGAGAAAAGAGTCTCAGGGAGGTTACAAAATTTTCCCAAGTTCATGCAACTAGCAAATGTAGAGCCAGTATTTGAATCTCTGATTATCTAGTTCTAAATGTAGTCCATCTCTTTTTACTACTATGCCACTCTCTACAAATCACATACTTCTACATAAATTAAAATTCAGTGTCCATTTGGTGAAGATTGAATGGGAAGAAAATAATATGTCCACATTGTGTAGGTGAATGATATAATTGTGAAAAAATTAAGCCCTATTTTCATTGATGCAAAAAAGAAGGGTAACAAAATATCAGAGGAGATAAATCACTGGCTGGCACCAAATTCTAAGAGTTTTCAAGATAGATGTTCTCTACCTCTAACATTCCAGGGCTTAGAGAACATTTTAGTCTTCAAATTCTTTCTCATTTAATAAACTACTATTGAAAATTATGTTCGGTTCAGAATTTTACCAAATACCCTGAAGAAGATGTGCTTATGGAGTATGTGCCAATCTCTTCCAACACTGGAAAATAATGATCTAGAAATTGGTATGACTTTTAAAGGAGAAAACCATCAAATAATCTCTGGTAAGCCAAATCTAAATACCATTGTGGAGAATGACAAGAAAGAACTATAATAAAAGCCAGAAATGGAGATCCAGCAACTATTTGTGGGGGCTTCCGAGTTCAGACATGTAAGGTATTTTCCTGACTTTTCTGAACCTGTCCCATTTGTATGCATGATTTCATAAGTCAATCAATTATAAAATGTATTCACTCAATACGTATTTCTTGAATACTTACCATCTCCCAGACATTGTTGTAGGTACTAAGGTGACATTAGTGAATAAGATAGACAAATATTTTTAGGCCTTACATTCTAAGGGTTCTGTGAGAAAGACAATAATGGAGGAAAAGAAATATTAAAGAAGGTAATTGCATACTTTATTAAAGAAGGTAATGGCATATTTTAATAATGGCTATGAAGAATGTATCCTTGGCATATAAAGCTGAACAGTGTGAAAAGACCATGCATAGTCTAGAAAGGCCTCTCTGACTAGGTGACTGTTGCTCTAAGACTTGATAGTTTATAAAAGTCTTCCATCTAAGGTGTGAGGAATCAGTTCCGGCAGGTAGAATCATAGATGTGAACGCCATAGGACAAGTGCTTGGTGTTTTCTAGAAAAAGAAAGTCAATCACGAAGGATTATATTGAATGTATTGAATGAGGAATGACTTCCTTTTTTTCTAAAAGGTAGGAAGTCTCGTCAGCAAAATAAAACAGCATGATTAGAACCATCCAAGACCTTGTTAAGTAGTCTTGGGTTTTATAACTGGAGAGTGTTAAATTGGGATGTCATACAATATGGTACACATTTTAACATGATCTTTTTGGCTGCTCTTTGAGAAGTAGATTATAGAAAGGAAGAGTATAATAGATGGGAGGATATGTTAGGCTATCCTAATAATTTGGACCAGGATTAAGAAACTAGCTGTAACGGTGGAAATGAGAGGGCAGATTTACATTTTAGGGGTAGAACAGTTAGGTCGGACAGACTAACTGATGGAATGGAAGTGAATGAGGAAATCAAGGAGACCCCCTAAATTTTTGGTTTATACAACTGGGTGGACTCTTACGTGATTATGAAAGAAAATAAATTTATTTTAGAAACAAATTGCTTTCCATAATATTGACTAATCTGTCAATATATGTACTAAAAATGGCCTTATTAAGTGTTAATTTTTTTTCTTCTACTACTGCAATAGTCATTTTAATGGCAAATATTTCCAGGAATAAATGACAAATTATTTTTTTCTAGCATCTATAATTCTTCAAAAAAATCAGAATGCCAGAATTTTCTCTTCTTAAATGGATAAAATAAGAAAGCTTTCATGCTTATTTTTTGAGGCCTAATTGACAAAAAATTAAAGATGATATTAAAATGAATTTTAGAAATTTCTAGGTAAATAACACAATCACAGATAAGTGATGACCCATAGATGAAAAATTACTGCTGACCGTTCAATACCCTGTTATTTCTCTTCAATACCCTGTTATTTCTCCCTCTGTTATTTCTGCTACATAATTACTATTCACTAAGAGTTTTTTGATAAATTCATCAATTAAACAATTAAATGCATCCCAAGAAATGTGCTATACAAACTGGGCAACCTCATGATACAGTCTGAATAACTAGCATAGTGACCAGAAAGGAGAAAAAAATTTTTTCTAGAAAATCTAGATTGAGAATCAAGGCTCTTTTTTTAATTTTTTTTTAATTCATTCATGATAGACATAGAGAGAGAGAGAGAGAGGCAGAGACACAGGCAGAGGGGGAGAAGCAGGCTCCATGGAGGGAGCCCGACACGGGACTTGATCCCGGGACTCCAGGATTGCGCCTTGGGCCAAAGGCAGGCACTAAACCTCTGAGCCACCCAGGGATCCCTGGTCAAGGCTCTTAAAGTAAAATATTTCATATTTTCCTGAGTAGGATTATAGGGGATACTAAGAGCAATGAATGTTCTCCTTGGGCCTCCTTGGGCCCACACTCTATATTTTGGGCTACATGAATCCATCTCAATAGCGTTTGGGTTCTGACTTGTTTCACTGGGTTTTTATTGCTGAATTAGCTCTATCTTAGAATCTGTAACCAAATAAGGCTTTACCCAAAGAGCTGATAGACCTCAGTCTTCGTATAATTAAGCCCAGTCTTAGTATAAGGTTATTTACACAAATATATTATTTGATATGGGAAATACTTAGACTTAAGTTTTCATATAAGGTCATTAGACCTTCAGATTTGAAAGTATGCCATTTGGTAATATTTTAAATATTTTTTTTGCTATTAACCTATCTTCCTACTACTTGTTTGCTTTCACTGATATATATAGATGTAGATAGATATGGATAGATATAGATGTAGATAGATATAGTTTGGTTTATATATTTTATATACTTGCTGTTTCCTAGATTTTATTCTTTATGTTGAATGTATAAGAAGATCTTTCATGGAGACATTAGCCAAAAAACTCTTGATTCTAATGCAGCTTTAAGGGCTAATGGTTTCTTAGACTGGTGAAAATTCATGAAAAGTTAATTGGTCAAACTTTGCCCTGGGGGTCCTATAAATATTTCATGAGAATCCTCATGTTTTGTCAATTTGTGAAAAGATTTCCCTTTGTTTGGTCTGTATTCCATTATTAACACCATCAGGTTGTTGATTATATGGCCCTTCCTTGTTTCTGCTTGATTTGGAACCTCAAGACATTATTTGCAAGCACGTAGTGTTGACCAATCATAATGACCTTTATTTCCTGCCTGTTTCATGGTGTATGTCAAACCCACAACCTCCTATTGGAAGAAGTCTAGGCTTCCCCAAATCACTAAATAAAATCAGCAGTCTGTTTTTCCTGATCAGCCTAGCTTTCCTTTACTATAAAAGTCAATAACTTGCCTTTTTATTTTAGATATTGAGAGGTATTCTCAATGCTTTGACAGTTCTGGATTTATCATCCTCTGAAATATAAAGACAAAGATAAATGTACTGCTTACTAGACTGAGATAGAACTACTGGTCAGGCACAATCTACCAAAAAAAAAGAGGCCTGTTACTTTTATATAGGGTTTTGAGGAGCACGAAGTTTGTAGATAGGTAGATTTTCAGAGGTGTGAATGGTGTGACCACATCTATATATGTGTAGTAATTATAATTACTGTTGATTGGTGTATGTACTGAAATGAGTCCATTTCCAATTATCTGACTCTCAAAAACCAAAGACTGTCACTGGTTGTTTGACTTGTAAAACTGTTCACAGAAGCACATTTACAGGGATGCATGAATTGGTTTAAAACTGGTTCTGAAAAAAATAAAAATTAAAAAAAAAATAAAACTGGTTCTGGTAGCTACCTGTTAACATAGTTGAGAAACATACTGAGGAATACACTTCAATTCCAAGGAGTGAGGGAATTTCTTTTTTATATTCAGTCTCCCATTTTTTTTTCTCGGTCAGCCAAAGCTTCTATCAACAGAAGGGTTTCTCAACTTCAGCATTAGTGATACTTTGGATCAGACAATTCTTTGTTGTGTGTGTTCATGGTGGCGAGGTCATTGTATGCATTAAAGGATGCTTAACAGTGTTTAAAGAGTATTTCTAGAACTTCCTTTCCCCAATCATGATGACAAAAATTATCTCCAGATACTTTGCCAAATGTCTCCAGTGGGGCTGAGGAAGCAAGACAAAATCACCCCTGTAAAAACTATTGGTGTTGAGAGACAAGTGTTTCTAGTGAATCGCAGATTTAGGACAGGGACCACTATAAGCTCAATACGAAAGGTCAAATCTTAGAATAAAGCAGAAAAAGTATGAAGATGTGAATAATAAATAAGAGTATACAAAGGATTATGTGACATATTGAAGAATCTTGCTATCAACAACTTTTTGCAAGGATCTTGAGTAAATAGTAAATTTCCACAGAATGTCTACTTCTAGAGGTTCACTGAAACTCTATCTCGAGGGAATAATGCAGCTCTGCTTCAGGTCTTTTCTGTTTTTTTTTCTTCACAGAATTGAGTGTGATAAAGACAATGATGTTTCTGAGTAAGAGGCAAAGCCTTGCCTAATACAAAATTGTGAATAAGTGTTCCAGTTAAATATGTCCTGTGTCCTGGATAAATATATTGGAATGTTCTAGATGGGGAAACAGAAATCTAAGAGATTCTTTGGTTTCTTTTTGCCTCTATGGGTATTGTAGATTTTATAAAGATATGATTCAACCAATCCAGAAAATAAAGAGTATATTTATTTTTGTAAATGACTGATAGAGGGAATTAAATAAAACTCATTTGAAGATTGCTTCATGCTACACCTTTATAAATATATAAAAAGTATTAGAATTGTAGAAAAGTAATAAAAGATTAAAGTTACCTGAGATCCTACCTTCGATAAAGCCCTGTTAACATGTGGTTGTGATTCTTTCTGTCCTTTCTCTGTGTTTACACACATACACAAACATATTGAATTATATACAAATGGAATCATATGTCTTGGACAATTTCTCACATCAATAAGTATGTATTTTGAGTGTGTGTATAATCATTTTATATATCTTTATATTTTCTGTTGCATATTTGTACCATAATTTAAATGGTTAGTTATCTTTTGATGGACATACAAATTGTTCACATTTTTTTCACTGTAACAAAGCATACCTCAATAAATACCACTTATCTGTGCCTTTGGGGCCAAAATATCTATGCATTAAAATTTTGATTCAGATTGCCGAAATGGCCTTCAGAATTCTCTAAACACTTGTTCTGAGTTAGTACTCCTAAAAAGATGCCAACTGATAAATTTAGGCCATGGACAATTAAAGGCAGCTTGACTTAGAGGCATTTATGTTTTCAAGGAAGACTCTGCAGAATGGAATGAATTAATTCAAGAGGAAAGAAACATTAAAGATATGATTTGTAGGGAATCCTTCTAAAGTCCCACAATGGAAACCACCATTTATGTCACTTATGCCAGTTAGGAAAGTGATACATTTATATAGGCTGAGAAATGTGGTGTTAGTGTAAATTTGGAAGGGTTAGCAAATCGTTTTTTTTTTTTTTTAACTTGTGTGCTTTCCTCAAAAATTGGTTAGGATCTTTGATTTATAGCTCTTACTTTAATTACATGGATAATATGTGAGTGTAAAATTATTCAGGCACCTAGAACACATAGAACCTTTTTTGAAATAATAGTTTATATATTTAATCTTTTAATTTTACCTTGATACAATGCTTATATAGCCACATACCTCCTCATTAGTCCCTGAGGGAAATTCAACAAAAGAAACTATTATTATGAGGTGAATAAAAATAAAGGAGGGGATGAAAAGAGAATTGTTTTCGGTGGGGATGGGGTAGAAGGTCATAAAGGATTTGGGTAAGGAAAAAGAAAACTTGGTGTATTTTACTAGAAGGAAGTTACACATTTATTACAGAAGAGAGAATGAAAAATTGGAATCTGACTCTGATCACTGTAATTATCAGTAATGGTCAATTGTAATTATTATGATTTAGAAAAATGAAGGAATCTGGCTGGCACTAGGCATTTAATTACCATGTTATGACCACACTATTTGGAAAGCTTTCATTTGCATTCATGGAGATGAATAATTTCTCTTTGACTTAATGAGAAGAAAGCAAATTTCCTCTGCTTTACTTATATCTTATAATCTGCTGGAGAAACTTCTCATTCACATTCCTTTTATGCAAATGATCTGCTTTATTATCACAAAAGTATAGCAACTTTTTCTCTCCTTTGTTGTAAATTTTTCTTTTCTTTTTTCTTTTCTTTTTTTTTTTTTTTTTTGAGAGAAGCATTTATAGTCTGCACTTATATGAAGTATAGTGGCCTATACCTTACCACTGGATAGATAGCTCTAGCTGTAAAACACTCACTAAAATGAAGCAACTCATTCATTAAAACATGTCTTTCTGTTTTGCATTTATAGATGACTTTTTTTCTGTTTTTCTGATAAGAGCTTTCATATTCTATTTTCACCTTTCCTGTAAGAGTTTATATGTCCCTATTTTTCTGATAAGAAACCTGAGTTAGAGAATTGAAGTTTTTTTTTTTCTTTTCCTTTCCTATTTCTCTGTTTTTCTTTCTTGACCCAATATGTATATCTGTGATGTGAGACAAAGGTCTAAATTTATTTTCTTAGAGATTATTCATTAAACCAGTGACATAGTAAATAAACCATCTTTCCTCTTAGAGATGAAATATCACTTTTATCATATATTCATTTTTTCTCTGTATCTGGGCCCTCCTGTCTATCTACACTTTTTTTTTTAAAGCTGTTTTTTTTTTTTTATTATTATTTATGATAGTCACACAGAGAGAGAGAGAGAGAGGCAGAGACACAGGCAGAGGGAGAAGCAGGCTCCATGCACCGGGAGCCTGACGTGGGATTCGATCCCAGGTCTTCAGGATCGCACCCTGGGCCAAAGGCAGGCGCCAAACCGCTGCGCCACCCAGGGATCCCTCTACACTTTTATCTACATATATATATATATATATATATATGCATATATTCTTTGTAAATTCTCTACTTATACTATTTTTTAAACACCATATTATTTTGACCACAAGTATATGGTCAATTTAAATATTATATAAAACAGATACTATTCTAACTCATAAGTAATACAGAAGAGTCTCTATAGAATAGTATAAACCACATTAAAAATTCAACAGATAATGGATAAGGGTATAAACTGATAATTCACAGGAGACTTGACATAACTGCAATATAGTAAAAAAAAAACTGAATTAAAATTCAACGTGAGACTAATTTTTTACACATTAATGAAGGAATAGAAAAAAGAAAGCAAGCATTTCAATAAAGAGGGAGCAAAGTATTGGCATAGGAATTTCTGGTGCTTTTCTTCTCCCTGGAATCATCAGCTTGAACAACATTCTGTGTATGAAAATATTTTCGCAAGAGCTAAGGATTCCAGGTGAGGGATTACAGCACATGGATAAAGCATTGAAATAAGAAAAGATTCATTGAGAAGGGTAGGAGGATAGATGCACGTTATACTCATCACCCCTTCCCTACGCCCAGGCAACATAGGGCAAAGATCCCCCCTCATGGAAGAAGAACAGTGAAGTCACCACTGACTTCACAGCAGACCCCAGAGCTAGTCTATCCTAGCACCAGACTTATTCTAGTAGCCCTAGGTGGCTCCCTGCAAACTCCTGTGAACCCAGGCCCCCAGATCATCTCAGGATTTGCTAATTAAGTAATCAAAATCCTCTCAAAAAAGAAAAGCTCAGGACCAGATAGTTTCACAGTAAATTTTACCAAACATTTTAAAAGAGCTAACACTAACACTTTCTCATAGTCTTCCAAAACATTGAAGAGGGAAAATTCTCAAACTCATGAGACCAGCCTAACTCTCATTCCAAAACCAGAGGAGGACACTACAGAAAAGAAAACTGTAGACTACTATCCTTGATTAATACATGCAAAAAATCTCAACAAATTACTAGCAAACTGTAAGAGTGCTAGCAACATTGACTCCTTCTTTGGATATCCATTTTGTTCATATCCACACAGAGACCTCCCTTCGTGCTGTACGTCCCAGGCTTCCTAGAGGTTAATGTGTACCCTAACTGGAATGTGGGCGGGCTTGTTCTGATCCTTCCTAAGGTGACAAACTTCCCTAAAGTGATGGTGCCACTTCAGATAACTACCTTGTGACCTCACGACCATGCCCTTCAATCCATAAAAACTAGAGATTAAGGTCTGGATAGGTGAAGAGAAAGGGCAGAGAATAGAGGCTGCATACCATCTGAATCATTTGTCCACTCAAGTAACCCCTGTAAGTAAATTAACTTGAATAAAATTCTGTGTAAATGGTGTGGAGCGGCTTGCTTCTTTTTTTTTTTTTTTTTTTTTTTTAGTTTTTACTTATTTATGATAGTTACACACAGAAAGAGAAAGAGAGGCAGAGACATAGGCAGAGGGAGAAGCAGGCTCCATGCACCGGGAGCCCGATGTGGGATTCGATCCCGGGTCTCCAGGATCGCGCCCTGGGCCAAAGGCAGGCACCAAACCGCTGCACCACCCAGGGATCCCCTTGCTTCTTTTTTTATTCTCAGTCTGGAGGATACATTACTGACTCTCCTCCACTTTCTAACACAAACTGAATTTAAGATCATATTTTAAAGGATCATATACCATGATCAAGTGGTATTTATCTCTGGGATGCAAGGCCAGTTCAACATATGCTGATCAGGAAATGTGATGTACCACATTAATAGAATAAAATATAAAAATCATTATTTCAATCGATGCAGGAAACCATTAAAATTTGATGTCCTTTCAAGATAAAACTCAACAAATTGAATATAGAAGGACTGTACCTCAACATAATAAAAGCCAAATGTGAAAAACCTAATCTAACATCATACTCTATGGTGATAGGTTGAACCTTCTTTTAAAATTAGCAGATCCTGAGATGATCTAAGTGTTCACTCTCACTACTCCTATTCCACAGCCAGAGCAATCAGGCAAGAAAAAGAAACAAAATGCATTCAAATTGGCAAAGAAAAAGTAAAATTGTCTCTGTTTGCAAGTGATATATCATTTATAGAAAATCCTAAAGACTTCATGGGTGCCTGGATGGCTCAGTCAGTTAAACGTCTGCCATCAGTTCAGATCATGGTCTCCAGGGTCCTGGGATCAAGCCCCATGTTGGGCTCCCTGCTCAGTGGAAAGTCTGTTTCTCCTTCTCCCTCTGCCCCTCCCCCTGCTCCTGTGCACACATGCTCTCACTCTCTCAAATAATAAAATAAAATCTTTTTTAAAAAATCCTAAAGACTTCACACAAAAAAAAACCCTTTAGATCCAATCAATGAGTTTAGTAAAGTTGCAAGATACAAAATCAACATAGAGAAATCAGTTATATTTCTATACACTAATAACAAGATATCTGAAATCCCATTAACTATAGTATCAAAAACAAAAAATAATTAGGAATAGATTTCACCAAAGAGCTAAAAGATCTGCATATTGAAAAATATAAGACACTGATGAAGGAAATTAGAGAAGATGCAAGTATAAATGGAGAGATGTTCATGTTCATGGGCTGGAAGAATTAATATTGTTAATATGCCTATACTACCCAAAGCCATCTATACATCCAATGCAATTCTATCAAAACTCCAATGGCATTTTTTACAGAAATAGGAAAAAATACCTAAAATTTGTAGGGAACCACAAGAAACCCCAAGTAACTGAAGCCATCTCAAAAAGAAGAGCAAAACTGGAGGCATTACACTTTCTGATCTCAAAACACACTACAATAGCTAGAGTAATTAAATCAATATGGTACTGGCAGCAAAAACAAACACAAACCAATGGACCAGAATCAAGAGCCCAGAAACAAACCCATGTGTATATGGTTAACTAATATTTGACAAGGGAGCCAAGGTACTCAATGAACAAAGAATAGTCTCTCCAATTAATGATGGGAAAACTAGATATCCACTTGCAAAAGAATGAAATTGGATCCCTAATAACGCCACTCACAAAAAATTAACTCAAAATGAAGTAAAGACAAAAATGGAAGAGGAAGACCCAAAACTCTAAAACTAATAGAAGAAAAACAATGTCTTAGCAAATTTTTTTTGGATATGACATTAGAATCACAACAAAAGCAAGCAAGTGGGACTATATCTAACTACAGAGCTCCTGCATGGTAAAATAAACATTCACCAAAACGAAAAGGTAACCGACATAATGAGGGAAAATATTTGCAGGCATCCTTTCATAAGGGGCTAATATCCAAAATATATAAGGAACTCATACAACTCAGAAAAAAATCCAATCAAAAAAATGAGCAAAAGACTTGAATTGACATTTTTTCAAAAGAGACATGCAAATGACCCACAGGTACATGAAAGGTTCTCAACATCACTAATCACCAGAGAGAAGCAAATCAAAATTGGTAAGATACCACCTCACACCTGTTAGAAAGGCTATTACCAAAAAGAGAAGAAATAGCAAGTGTCGGCAAAAATGTGGAGAAAAGGAAAGCCTTATGTGCCATTAACAGGAATGTAAATTGGTGTAGCTACTGTGGAAGACAGTATGCAGTCTTCTCAAAACACTAGAGAGCTACCATTTGATCCAGCAGTCTCAATTCTGGGTATGTAACCAAAGGAAACAAAATCACTGTCTTGAAAGGTTATCTGGACCCCCTGGTTCATAGCAGCATTATTCGCATTATCAAGACATGGAAATAAGCTCAATGGATAAATGGATAAAGAAAATATGTTATATATATAACAGAATGTCATTCAGCCATATGAAAGAAAAAAATCCTGTCTTTTGTGATAATATGGCTGGACCTCAAGGACATTATGCCAAGTAAAATAATTTGGATGGAGAAAGATAATTTGTTTTAATTTATATGTAGAATCTAAAAAAGCTGAATTATGGAAATTAATATTAGTACGCTGGTTGCCAGAGGCTGGGGAAAGTGGGGGAAATGTGGAGATGTTGGCCAAAAGGTACAAACTTCCAGCTGTAAGATGAATAATTTCTGGAGATCTAATGTACAGCAAAGGTGACTTATTAACAATATTGTATTACATACTTAAAAGTTAAGAAAGTAAATTGCACAACTCCCCACACACACATAAAAAATGGTAAGTGTGAGACCTGATGGATATATTGCATAACCTTATTGTGGTGAACATTTCACAGTATAATGTGTATCATATCATTGTGTTGCACACTTTAAATTTATATGACAATGTCTCAGTAAATCTGGAAAAAGAGATATCCCTCGTAAGATTATGTATGTATTTATAAGCATCAAATACACTGTGGAAGGTTATACACCATACCTTGGAGAATTATTATGCTGGACACTTGAGTTACCTCAGTGAGGCAGAAACAAAAGTGGAGATGAAACTATTAACTTTTCCCAATATTTTTTAACTTAAAAAGCACACATTTATTGCTTTTGCAATTAAAAACTTGAGTGCAATGAAAATTAGAAAAAATGTAGTTTGTGAACACCTAGAGAATTATAAAATATCAACATAATTTCAGAAAAATAGGAATTGTTCTCATCATACATCTTACTTTGGATTCTCTAAAATCGGACACTGATAATGAAGATTTGTGCTCAAGCAATTTATTGGGAAGGGTACTACAATATTCTTGGGTGTGGGAAAGTCAAACGGGAGGAAAGGCAATCAATCAATATAGGGTATGTTATCAAGTACTTGGCCACTGT
Organism: Canis aureus; assembly: GCF_053574225.1. Classification (NCBI taxonomy): domain Eukaryota; kingdom Metazoa; phylum Chordata; class Mammalia; order Carnivora; family Canidae; genus Canis; species Canis aureus. The sequence goes on from NC_135621.1 coordinate 56,892,398, forward strand.
GAGTTATTCTGGCCAAGAGTTAAAAAGGTTGGGGTACTTAGATACCAGCTCTAGTCATATGGACACTGATTCCTGAGGGAGACGTTAGCTTTTGCCTTTTGGAAAACATTATACATTATACATTAGCCTTTGTCTTCTGGAAAATTGTTCAAATCAGGGTACTGCATCGCTTTAAATAGTTTCATCTGCAACTTGTAAACATTTAGTTTAATGTTGGTGTGTGCATGTTTTCTCTTTTACTAAAGTGAAATTTAATTAATAATCCATAAGTAAAAAGGTGAGTCTAAAGGCATATAGACTGATTTCTTATACATATTTTGGTGTTTTCTGGCTTTCAACTTAAGAGCTGCCGTATTAAATATATGTAATCTTATATGTTTATATCAATTCCTATTTTTAAAAGAATTGTTCTCTTTTACAGATCTGGTTATTTTATTATCAGGCACAATATCTGCAACATTTTGAAAGTGTAAATACATTGCAACATTTTAAAATTCTCCTTCTATCATTCTCAAAATGAGCCATGAGCATTTGAAAACTTGAGAAGTCTTTCTCTCAAATATATGAAGTTGTTATTTTGTTACCCAACTGTTGTAAATGAATTACAAATAGAGTAATTTTTTAGTAATAAATCTATCCTAGATTAAATTCTCATTTAAATTTTGTTGGCTTTGTTGTTTCACGAAAGGAGGAAATCTTTAGACGGAGTGATTTGATCACGCTTTCTCTGGGTACTTGCCATATTCTTTGTTGACCATTGATTTCACGTCCGGCTGACTTCAAAATGACTAAGCAACAAGCTGATTTCTTTCTTCTTTCTGTCTTTCTACAGTCAACCTTGTTTAGAACCTATTTACTGATATTCCCATTGTAATACAACATGAGGTTGTTTTTATGGTACAATGTCTAATGGTTTATTATTTCCTTAGGTTTGTGCAAGGACTAATGAGATAGACTCCTGTAAGTAGCCACAACAGAGTTTGCAAAGATATGAAAATGGAAATGATTAATAACAGGATAGAGTTCAAAGACTGTTTTATTTCATTTGGAAAATGGCTGGAGAAAAGCTATGGATGCAAGGAATTCTGGTAGTCTCCTTAGATCAAAATAATTAAATCTTTTTTCCCCTCTATAGCTCTAACAAAATCAAAACCAAGAAACCTCTTAGGTATTCTGAATTGTAAATCTCACTTTCTGAAGATGGATCTAGCAATGATAACACAGAAAAGGAACTAAAATGCAAATAGTAATAATTGATTATGTGACTTATGCCCATTGTTAGTAACATCAGATTTCAAGAGAAATAAAATTAAACTCCCTTTCAATTCCTTCTGTTTATATTTCCACCAGTCATAAACCTTGATGACCTGGTTTTGTCATGTAATTTGTTCCCCAGGAAAACAAGACAAACCTGTGGGAGCTGAAGTGAATTTCACCTTCCCAGTATTCACTTTAATCCACATCAATATTTTAAGAAGGTTAATGGACAAGCGGTTATCCTGCTGGGTAGAGTTCTGTAAATAGCCAGTCTAGGCTCTCTACTGGGAGGAGTTTTTAGTTGTGATAGAAATGTAACTCAACCTAACTTTTAAAAAATGGGGACATTTACTATATCTAATAACTGGGAACTCCAGATTGGATGAATCTAGGGATATAAATGAAGTCATGGAGTTATCCCTTTATGGGCTTCCTTCCCTTCACTCCCCTCCCCTCCCTTCTCTCCTATTCCATCCATTTCTCTTCCCTCTGTTCCCTTCTGTTCCTCTCCCATCCCCTTTCCTTGCTTCTTCCCTCAGCCTTTAACATACTACTGTGCTGGCCTCATCCTCTTTTTAAAAAGCCAGTTTTAGAGCCTTTGATTTATATCTAGTCAGCCTAACAAACTATGTCAACCTACTGGCTTAAAAGAAAACAGCTATTTTATAATTTTTCATGGTTCTATGGATCAGGAATTCTGAAAGGTCACAGAGAGATGGCTCATCTCTTATTCACTTGCTGAATGCAAGATCTTGAGTATCCAGTATGCCTCCTTCCCTTACAGGTCTGGCACTTCAGCTAAGGTGGCAGAAATTATCCATAATAATGCTAAAATAATAATGAAATAATAATGAACCTCCCCCCACACACACACATTTTAGTAAGGAAACTTGTAACAGCATTCCAAGTGTTAGATTTTATTCGCCCCCTAGATAAACATCCTTTTCAGTTATTCTAAGTGATTTTTATAGAAAGCATAATTTACTCTTAAAGATTTACTTGTACGTATAGAAATAATCATGTGAAAAAAAAATAATCATGTGGTTTTCCTTAATTTAACGTGCTATCTTTTTATAAAAAATTTATTTGAGAATAGTTGAAACACAATGTTATATTAGTTTCAAGTGTACAGCATAATAATTCAACTTCTTTGTACATTATGCTATGCTCACAAGTATAGCTACCGTCTGTCACCATACATGATTATAATATCATTGACTATATTTCCTATGCTGTGCCTTTTATTTCCATAACTTATTCATTTCATAACTGAAATCCTGTATCTCCCACTCTACTTCACCCATTTTTCCCACCCTTCCAATCTTCTCCTCTCTGGCAACATCAAACTGATGGTTCTCTGTATTTACAGGTCTGATTCTGCTGTTCATTTGCTTTGATTTTTAGATTCCATACGTAAGTGAAATCATATGGTATTTGTCTTTCTCAGTCTGACTTATTTCATTTAGTATTATACCCTCTAGGTCTTTCCAAGTTGTCCCAAATGGCACAATCTCATCCTTTGTGCATGCACACGCACACACATGCATATACAAAATATCTTTCTTATCTATTTATTTATTTGATGGACACTTAGGTTGCTTCCATATCCTGGCTAGTGTAAATAATGTTACAGTAAACGTGGGGGTGCATATATATTTTCAAATTAGTGTTTTCAGGGGTACAAGGGTGGCTCAGTGGTTGAACATCTGCCTTTGGCTCAGGTCCTGATCCCAGATTCCTGGGGTGAGTCCCACATCAGGCTCACCACAGGGAGCCTGCTTCTCCCTCTGTCTATGGCTCTGCCTCTCTCTGTGTGTCTCTCATGAATAAATAAATAAAATAAAATAAAATAAAATAAAAAAACAAATTAGTATTTTAATTTTCTTTGGGTAAATATCCAATAGTGAAATGATTGGATCATATGGTATTTCTATCTTTAATTTTTTGAGGAACTTTCATATTGTTTTCTACAGTAGCAATACCAATTTATCTTACAGAAATTAATTACTAAAAATATCTTACAATTCTTGCAAGTAGGGTAAAACACTGATGTATTAAATTTTAATGAAAAGACAATTTTGATTTGCTAGTTATTTAAGATGTTTTTATTCCCAGGTGAGATTTTCCAATTTTTTTTTCTTCCTTTTTTGGCTGAGATTAATATTAGGTCATGGTATCTTTGCAAAATTAATCATCTTTCAACATTTTTCCTTCATAAGATATGATGTTTTCTTTGGAAATCTTAGGAGAAATTACCATAAAATCATCTAGTTCAGGAGCCATTCTTTGAGGCAATATTCTCATGTTTTTAATTCTTCCACAATTGTGAGTTTTGAAGTATTTTTACTGTTAGAGTCAATTTTTGTAATTTATATTTTTTATAGAAAATAAGATTAATTTTATTATCACAGATTTAGTGTTATGATCTTCCCACTTGCCTCTTGGCACTGTAGCAGAGTGATCTATATGGACCATATGAGTGAGATTGCTTACTCTTTGGCTTCCTGTTGGGTTCAGTTAATGGGGAGCCCTATTAGAATATTGGAATAGAAGAAACCTAAGGTACTCATTATCCTGGTTTCCTCACTGCAGTTCAGCTCAGGCTGTCACAATTACTGATAGTTGCCTAGGACTCAACAGTCTTTTTGTAGGGTACTGCACTAAGTTTTGTGATTTCCTTGTACTCTGCATATACCTTTAGGACAACCTAAGTTGTCCTTGAATTATCTTAATTTTGGGGTGCCTTATGTGTCATGCTGGTATAGAACTGAAGATAAAGTCAGTTGATATTCACTTTGCTTTTGCCAATGCTATATGTGATAGTTATTTTATTTGTCAACTTAAGTGGGCCACAGCATGCCCACATATTTATTCAAACATTATCCTGGGTGTGTCCAAGACGGTATTCCTGGATGAGATCGACATTTGTATAGAAGACTGAGTAGAGCAGATTGCTCTCCTTAATGTGAGTGGGCATCAGCCAAGCTATTGAAGTCCTGAATAGAACAAAAAGGCTAAGAGGGAGCTCCTTCTGCCTTTCTGAGCTGGAATCTTCTCCTGCATTCAGACTCAAACTGAAAATTCAGGTCCTTGGGTCTTGAGCCTGCTGATTTTCAGGCTGGAAGTTAAATCATTAGCTCTCCCCTGTTTTCAGGTCTTTAGATTTGTATTACAACTACACCACTGGCTGTTCTGGGTCTCCAGTTTGGGGGCTGCAGATCTTGGGACTTCTAAACCTCCATAAACATGTGACTCTATTTCTTTCTCCATCTATCATCTATCTATTACTCTCTGTGTCTATATAGTGTTTTATCTAAATAGTAGCTTTTATTATATATAGCCATTTTATTATTTTTGTTTTTCTAATATTAAGTTGTAAGAATTATTTATATAATTTAAATAAAAACTCCTTATCAGATGGAAACTTGCAAATATTTTTCCCATTCCAATGTATTCTCATTTGTTTTTGTTTTTGTTTTGTTTTGTTTTTCTCTGCAGGAGTCTTTTAGTTTGATATAGTCCTATTTGTTTATTTTTTATTTTGTTTTCTGTGCTTTATGTGTCATATCCAAAAATCATTGCCAAAACCCATGTCAAAGAACTTTTTCCTATGTTTTCTCCTGAAAGTTTTATTGCTTCTGGTCTTACATTTAAGTTTTCAATTCATTCCAGGTTAATTTTTGAGTGGTCTAGGACAGGGATCTAGTTTCATTTTTGTTAAATATTTTTAAAGAACAACCTCTTGGGCAATTATCATTCCAACTCCTAAATCCTCTATTTCAATAACTTGGTATTTTTAATTTTCTATTGTTTTATTTTGTTTCTTTCCCTTCACTTTCGTTTTTGTCGTCTTTTTATAATATTTTGAGTTGAATGTTTCGTGTATTTTCTGCCTTTTCATCACTCGAGATGACAAGCAATTTTGTCTGACTACAGCTTTCATTTAAATAAAACTTAGGCTACATCTTATAGATTCTAATATTCTATAATTTTACTTTGATGTGATCATTAATTAGGAGAGGAGATCCTTCTGGAAAACAGGCTAAAATACACTAACTTTTCTACTGAGCAAACTTGACTAGCTACAAGTATAATGTACATAAACATGTACATAGGATAATGTTTTTAAAATATCTGATCAATGGGGTCTTAAAAAGTGAAATTTTTTATCAATTTATAGTTTTGTACATTTTGGACAGAATGTAGTCTGTGTAAGCTGCCTTTCATCATCAAACTTTTGTTTGTTGCAGAAAATAGGGCAAATTTTCTGATTCTTCCCTGTGTGTTGAAGAGAAAGAAAGGCATGTGCTTTGTTTACAGGGAACAGAATTCTAGATGTAGATGTAATCTCTTAATTTAACTTTTTATTATGTTATTTCAGTTCTCCATGGCCAAATTTATTTTTACTTGGTTTTTCATTGATCGATGCCAGTGTATCAATACAATATAAAAACATTAAGAGAGTAAAGAAAATTTGAATAATAAAGCCATGATAATAAGAATCCTCAACATTTGTCTAATCTATTTTGTCTCTCATAGAGAACTTGCCACATAAACATATATGTCACATTAGTTGTACTAGTTTCTTGTTGTTGCTATAACAGATGACTACAAACTTAATAGTTTAAAACAAAAGACATTTGTTTTCCTACTTTTCTGGAGGTGAGAAGTCTGAAATGGTTTTCATTGGATTAAAATCAAGGTGTTGGGTTGGCTGCATTTCTTCTGGAGCCTCTGAAGAAGAATTTTTTCCCCTTGTTTTTTCCAGTTACTTGAGGCCATCTTCATTCCTTGCCTCATGGCCCCATCCTCCATCTTCAAGTTAGCTAGTATTGTCAGATAGTTATTTCTGTCTTTCTTTTTATCTAACCTCTGCTTCTGTTGTTATATTTCCTTCTCTGACTTGCCTACCCCCCCCCCCCCTTTCACTTATATGGGCCTTTGTGACAATGCTGGACCCACCTAGATAATTCAGAATAATCTCTCAATCCCAAAATGCTTAGGTTAATCCGAGCTGCAGAGTCATTTTTGACATGTAAAGTATCATATTCACATGTTCCAGTAATTAGGACATGGATACTTTTGAAGGGCCATGATTCTGCCTACTTCTGAAATTTTTTTCCAAGCTTTTCAGGAATGTTGATCATATATTTTATTTTTATCATAAATGGAATGTAAATGTGCTGACCTAATGTTTTCATCTATTTTTAAAATCTCAGAAAAATGTTTATAAACTGAATTTTAGGATCATTGTGTGACTATATGATGGCTTTGACCTTTGGACAACTTACTTATGTTTTAGTAATTGTATCTTTTGGTTTTCATATGTTAATCTGCAATTCATTTCATGTACAACAATAATGTTATCATGTTTTAAAATGTGCCAAAAAGTTTTTAATTATGATGTTTAGTAATTTGCTAATGGACAGTATGGAAAACATAAACTCATTGTAGGCTTTGCAAATGTAAATTTTTTTTTTTTAACATTTGATCAAGAAGATTTTAGATGTTTTGGTTTTTGGTAACATAGGTGTCACCGGGTATCACAAATTCAATATATTCCTGTATTTCCCCTTCAGTCAAAAATCAAGTGGTGGAGGGAATTTGTACTCGCAGTTGAGGGAACACAATGCCCTGGGCCAGTGAAAAATACCTGGAAATTGACCAACGTGAAAGTGGCCCAAAGGAGGTCTTCAGAGCCTTCAGAGCCTAATGAACGATAGAGTTTTTTTGGCTTATTCCCAAAGCTAAGATGTCTCTGTATTTGTATAGTTGGAGAGAAAGGGTTAGTGGAGTGGTTTTATAAATAAGATTAATTACTATATAGCTATAACTGAAGTCTCCAGGCAGAAGGCTTTACAATTCAGTCAGTGCTATATATACTCTTGTTTACTTCCGGCAACTGACCAGAATCCTATTCTTGATGCTTTCTACAGATATAAAAATCTTTGCAACTGTTTAGGTAAAGCTGGAAGGAAAAAAAAAAAAAAAAAGCCAGTGCTGACCATAAAAAAAGAGGGTTGGCGTGGTGGAGGGAGAAAAAATAACAAGTGTAGATTATACAGTTCAGGAAAATCCAGAGTTATCGCAGAAATTAAAAATGACTGAGGAAAGGGGCAGGCACCAAGGCCAGAACCAAAGCTAACAAATGCCTACATTGGCTTATTTATATTCTCTCCCCACAATATTCATAGGGGAGGAAGAAAATAATTTTAAAAGCTTCAAAACTATAACAAATGCACACTGACCTTAGAAAATAAGAATCTGAATTTTGCCATAATACCATTTTTTTCCTATAAAGTTTACTTTTTTGATTTGAAAGATTTCATCATGGTGGCCTTTGCCTTTTTGCCCGGCAATTTCACTTCTTTTGTCGCACTGGCTGCAGGCTTCTTTGAAGAGCCACCACTAGGTTTCTTGATGACTGAGGATGAGGGTCTGACTTTCTTGGCAGGAGTTTTGGCCTTGGGATGGGCTTTCTTGGGCAGGGGCCTAGCTTTCCCCTGCTGGGCAAGCTGGGACTTTAGGTGCAGGCTTGGACCCTCTGCTTCATGGATCAGCCTTCACCAATGATTTGCCAGGGTTTTCTTCTACAACTTCCTCTTGGGTGGAGGCTCTTCAACGTCAGAGTCTTCTTCTGAGGAGTCATCCTCCTCCTCATACTCATCTCCTGAGTCATCTAGCTCTTTCTTTGGAAATAGAACTTCTAGGCTAGGATAATAGAAAAATCCTATTGCCACTGTATCCTTTGCCAGAGATCTGTTCCATCCACCCATTCTTTTTACATTTCTGCAGAGTTTTCTTCAGCAAATGTGTTTGATAGTTAGAATTGATACCTGGGTGGTTCTCCATTACATACTTTTTCAGAACAGTAGTGCAGCAGGTCTTTGGCTCATTCATGGCAACAATGGCAGAGAAGACTGCATACTCCATGAGGCTTCTACCAAGCAAGGGTTTCTCCTCTGATTTCTTCAGCTAGAATGTCCCATAAGCACCTTTGCCAGTTATTTGTTCTAACTGCCCTCTCTCTACTGCTCTCTGAAGAGCATTCTTCAACAGCTGAGGCCTGATGGCCACTCTAAGTTTAGGGTAACACTGAGACATGTATTTCCTGATGAGACCATAGGAAGCTTCTTTAGGGTCAGAAAAGCAAATAAAGGCCAATGGGAGGACATCCTCCAACTTTACTTGTGGTTCAGGATCTGCTGCAGAACTTCTGTTCTTTCTGTTTCTAGATTTCTGAGGTGTTTGTCTTGATTTCTGGACCACAATAAAATGCCTAGAAGCACCTTTTCCTTTTACCTGTTTGATGCTATCTCTCTTTAATTCACTTTTCAGTGCTTATTTAAGGAGGTAGCTAGCCCCTTGCCTCCAGCTCCAGAGAAGGATACTTATGGCTAATATATTTTCAAATAGCAACCACTGATGCACCACTCTTCTGGAAGCATGTCTTAATGGCCCCAGTTAGGATTTCATCCATCTTGGGATGGTGGGAGGAAGCCATCGGTATTTGTTTCTGAGCCCTGGCTATCTGGCTGACAGGGTAGCCCAGGAAGATATTGTATTTTTCGTTTTCTTCTCCTTTTCTTTAGACTGATCTTTTTCATCCTTTTTGGTTTCCTCTAAAGACTTCTTCTCTTCCCTCTCTTCCTTCTCAGGTTCTTCCTTTGGTTGCTCTGTTTCCCTAGATGTAGCAGGTGGAGTTTCATTCTCTTGCTCTTCTATAGTAAAGACAGATTCCTCTGAGCTTGTATCTGGTTCTGGCTTTTCTTCCTCCTCTTCAGCAACCTTGCTTTTGGGAGGAGTTTCCCCGCATAGAATTCACAGTTGGATGAAAGGGCATGGTGCAATCTTCTACCTTCTTTGCGCTATCCCCTTCCAGGTATCTGCATTGCTCATCATCACCTCCAGTGTCCTCTAGCCATGGAGCTCTTGCAAATGTAATTCTTTAATTAATTTACCCTTTCCTCTGTCTCCCAAAGAATAATAATATAAATGCCTTTCTATGGTTTAAATGGACTTATTTTTAGAGCTAGGAAGGAAAAAATAGGACATAATATTTATACATGGCTAACCTATGAATAAAGCATAGAGATGGCCCCTTTTATCTATTTTTAAAGATATATTCTATTGAAATTAGGCCAGTTAAAAACCCTACAATAGCCTTTAAGTGTTTAAGTGAAAAAGTCATCAATATAGCAAACTTCATTGTCTTCTTTTAAAAAATTGCCACAGGCGTCCAGCAACCATTTCTTTAGCAACCATCACTCTAATTAGTTAGCAGCCGTCAGCATTGAGCCAACACTCTCCACTAGCAAAAAGATTACAATTTCCTGAAAGCTCAGATGATAGTTAGCGTTTTTTAGTAATAGCATATGTTTTTAAATTAAAATATTCAATTAAAGTATTATTCTTTAGATATGATGCTATTGCACAGTAATAGACTATAACTTTTATATACATTGGGAAACCAAAAATTTTATTAGACTTATTGCAATATTCACTTTTTGAAGTGGCCTGGAACTGAACCTGAGGCATGCCTGTACTGATCTTTATTTTTTTTTCCCATAGTTCTTCAAAACAGAAACTTGTTGACATTCTCTTTTAAAATATTCTTTTATTTGTTCATTTATGGAGAGAGAAAATTTTTTTTATCCTAGCCCTGATACCTTACTAGCTAAAAGCTAGTATTTGTATGGGGAAAACAGTTCTAAAGGCTATGTATTTATCAACCCAAATATAAAACATCTCAGATTGATCTGGCCAAAAACAACAGCAGCAGAAGTACCTTGTGAGTATTTAATCATTTTTTGAAAACTAAATTCACCATTGCAAATCTTCTAAAGGTCAAAGAAATGAGAAGAAATGAAGGGAAACAAAACAAAACAAAACACATTTTGTCGTATATTGATCTTCAAAGCTTTCCTTTTAGTTATACAGGGATTTTTAGCATCAAAATATAACCTAAAAGGGATGAGGGCTTTCAAAATGTACCATAACTTTCAATAGAGTGTTCTTAGGAGAATAATATAGATATCAATAGTAATGGTATTATATGACATTTTCAATGGCCAATTTGGAAGGGTCTAAATTTAAAGAATTCTTCATTTTATTGCCAAATATTAAGCAGAAAACCACACAATACTAAACCTGCTTAATAAAGAACTACCCAACCTATAGGACAAGGACCCTCTTAAAATATAAAGTAGGGGTAAACTTATAAAGTATGGACTCTCAGAATAATTTCCACTTGATCAAGTAAAAATGAGCTGTATGTAGGAGTTAGAAAGTGAAGAAGTAGAAGAACTCAAAAGAGAGAAGATGATCTTGAGCAACTTAAAAGCCTCTTATTTACATATTTTCTTAAAAGCTTATATTTATAATCACTGATACGGCTTTTTGGAAAGGGTACTGGTGGGTGAGAATTAACATTGTCTTTTAAGCCATAAAGTTCTTTAAACATTACAGATTTGAAGGATTCCAGAAATAAAAATTTGTTTTAAAATTAAATATATACTAAATAATATTTATAACATATGTAGTTTAAAACAACAACAAAAAATAAAACCAGTAGTAGTATATTACTGCTCAGTTTGAGAAATTAAGCATTATCAATATACTTGAAACTCCTTGATTTTTCCTCTTGCAATCTGATCCTTTTTCGACCCATCAATGATTATATCCTCAATTGTATTTATATATTTCCTTTGCTCATCTTTAAAATGTTATGTTCAGCTTTGCATGCCTATGAGTGTCACATAAAATTGTGCATTGTTCTGAAAATTGCTTTTAAAAATTAGGGATCCCTGGGTGGCGCAGCGGTTTAGCGCCTGCCTTTGGCCCAGGGCGCGATCCTGGAGACCCGGGATCGAATCCCACATCGGGCTCCCGGTGCATGGAGCCTGCTTCTCCCTCTGCCTGTGTCTCTGCCTCTCTCTCTCTCTCTGTATGACTATCATAAATGAATAAAAATTAAAAAATTAAAAAGTAAAAATAAAAATTATTGATAGTGAGTTTATAAGGTTCATCCATGTGTGTTTCCATAGGTTGTTCTATCTATAGTCCAAACTTCTGTCCTTGGACATTTGGGTTATTTTCTGTTTTTCTTTCCTATTACAAAATAATGTTGCTCTGAAAATTCTTGGAGGTGTCTTCTGGTGCATAGAGGAAAGAGTTCTCTCTGGTGTACATCAAAAGAGTAAAATTTGTGGATCACTAGGACTAAAATTTCTGAGTTAACACATTTCAGTTGACTAAATATGACAAATTGCTCTTCATAGTGGCTACACTCCCCCAGCATACTATAACAGGTTTTGATCTACATCATTTTGAATTTGGTATAATCAGACAATTCAATTTTACCCACACAGTAGATATTAAAGACTGTCTATTTGAAAACTTTAATGTGTATTTTCCTGATTACTAGTGAGGTTTAATAACTTTCTACACGTTTATTAGTTACTTGTTTTTCTTTTATGTGTTTGATTTATTTTTGATCTGTTCATAATTTTCTGTACATATACTTTTGTGCTTGTCCTATTGATTTGCAGAAGTTCTTTTTATACTTTTGATACAAAACATGTTAGTCATATATGTTGCAATATATTTTTACTTTCCTTATGTGTATATGGATGACTTGAAATTCTTGATTTTTAGTAGTCAAGTTTGTTAATCTTAACTTTTATTATGTTTCTTGTGTCTTATTTTGTGTATTGTTCTAAACCTTCTTCTTTATTTTTTTAAAGATTTTATTTATTTGACAGAGAGAAAGAAAGAGAGCACAAGCAAGGTGAGCAGCAGGCAGAGGGAGAGGGAGAAGCAGATTCCCCACTGAGCAGGAAGTCCAATGCAGTGTTCAGTCCCAGGCCCCCAGGATCATGATCTGAGCCGAAGGCAAATGCTTAACTGACTGAGCCACAGAGATGCCCCAAATTTCTTCTTAATTCTCAAATCTCTCAAATAAGTTCTATGCTAGTTTCATTATGTGTTAACTTGTCCAGGCTACAGAACCCAGTTATTTAATTAAACACTAATCTAAGTGTTACTGTGAAGATATGTTCTAGATATGGCTGAGATCTATATTCAGTTGAATTTAAGTAATGGAGGTTGCCCTTGATAATGTAAGTGGGCTTCAACCAGTCAATTGAAAATTGAAAACTAGGGTTTCCTGGAGAAGAAAATACTCTTACTCAAGACTGCAGCTTTAATTCCTACATGAGTTTCCAGCCTGCTAAACTGCTCTCAATTTCAGACTTGCCAGTTCCACAATAACTGGAGCCAGTTACTTAAAATTAATCTCTCTCTCTCTCTCTCTCTCTCTTTCATCCACTGCCTCTGTTTTCCTGGAGATCATGATGGATGCATGCACTTATATTATTTCCAGAAACTTTTGTTATTTAATGACTCACATTTAGATCTTTTAGCAAATTGAAATTGATTTTGATTGCATAGTCAAGTAGGGATAATATTCCCAATATTATTTATTGTATAGCGTCTCTTTTACCAACTAAGATATATCAGTTCTGTCATAGGCCAAGTTTCTATGTTCATGTGATTGTGTAACTGATTCTCCATTCTATACCATGATTCTTTTCATTTTTACTGAGGTATTACCAAACTATTCTAATTACTATAGCTTTAGAAAAAATATTGGTATCTAGTAAGGCCATAAAAATTGTAAAGTGCCTTAAACTTATACTTCTGAGATTTTGATCACATTAAATGATATGAATCAAGTTAGAGAAAACTGATAATTAAATATGCTTTACAGGGATGCCTGGGTCGCTCAGCAGTTGAGTGTCTGCCTTCAGCTCAGGGCGTGATCCTGGAGTCCCAGGATTGAGTCCCACATCGGGTTCCCTGCATGGAGCCTGCTTCTCCCTCTGCCTGTGTCTCTGCCTCTCTCTCTCCCTCTCTCTCTCTCTCTGTGTGTGTGTGTGTGTCTCCCATGAATAAATAAATAAGATATTTAAAAATAAATAAATAAGTATGCTATACTTTTTTACCAATAAAGATTGATGACATCACCATTTATTTCAGAATTTTATAACTATTTATATATAGGATTTAAAATTTTCTCTTTAACATTCTTATATCTTTGTGATCTTTTTAATTTGCTTGCTATTAGAACTCATATCTTTTTTAAATCACATATTTTGTCAATAAATATTTAACTTTGTATTTAGATTTTGATATCTAGAAAATTTGTTAACTTTGTTATTCTTTTGGGTTTATGCATAGATAATTATATCTGTGACTAAAACGATTTTTTTATCTATTCTCTAGTCGTTCTTCATTATGTTTTATTTCTTACAATATTAAGTCCAAGGATAAGAGTGAATATCTTGTTTATTTTCCTAATTAAAAGAGAATAATTAATACTACCATATTAAAAATTGTATCTGCTTTAGGTTTCATTGAGCCATCCATTCTTAGATTAGGAAAATTTTCATGTATTTACAGAGTGATGCAAATTTTGCAAGTATTCCTTTTAAAATATTTTTAGTGCCTTTTCTGTATCTATTGATATTTTCATTTGATTTTTCTCTTTTACTTAAAAAATATACTGTCTTATTACCATTCCAAGACAAAACTAACTTGGTCATTATATATTATGGCTTTGTTGATCACTCAATTTAGTTTTCTATTAACGTATATAGGATTTCTGCATCTAAATGTGTGAGTGATATTGACCTGTAGTTTTCTAATATTATAGTTTTATATCTTGTTTAATTTGATTACTTTTTTTCAGTTTTATTGAAATGTAATTGGCATATAACATTGTAAGTTTAAGATGTAAAATGTATTGATTTTGTGCACTTATATTTTGTTAATTACCACCGTAGTGTTAGCTAACACCTCCATCCTATCACATAATTACCATTTGTGTGTGTGTGTGGTAAGAATATTTAAGATGTATTCTATCAACACTTACAAGTATATGGTAAAGTATTATTAATTATAATCACCGCTATATATTAGATCTCCAGAACATATTTATCCTGTAACTGGAAATTTTTATTATGACCAATAACTCCCTATTTATTCATCCTGTATTAGGTATTAGGGACCAATACCTCCCTATTATTCATCCTGTAACTGGAAATTTTTATTATGACCAATACCTCCCTATTTCTTATCCTTTACTTTTGGCTGACCAGCATTCTACTCTCTGTTTCTGTGAGTCTAGAATTTAAGATACCATATTTAAGTGATACCATACAATATTTGTCTGACTTATTTATCATAATAGTTTCAATGTCCATCCATGCTTTTGCAAATGGGGGATTTCCTTCTTTTTTATGACTAAATAATATTCATATATATGCAATAGTATATATTCATATTACATAATGTGTATGATACATATTCAGACATGTGTCAGTAACATACATGTTAAATATATCACATATCTGTGAATCTATAACACATACTCATATGTGTGATATACATATATATATATATATATATATATATGTATATCACATTTTCTTTCTCCTTTGTCTCTCTCTTTTTTTTTTTCTCCATTCAACTCTTGACAGGTATTTAGGTTGTTTCTGTGTCTTGGCTATGGTGAATAATGCAACAAACAACATAAAAGTGTAAAATATCTCTTCAATATCCTATTCTCATTTTCTTTAGATACATACCCAAAGGTATATCATTGCTGGATCATAAAATAGTTCTATTATTAATTTTTTAAGGAGCTGCCATACTATTCTCCATACTGGCAGTACTGATTTATATTCCCACCAACAGTGCACAAGCATTCCTTTTTCTCCACATCCTTGCTAGTACCTACTATCTTTTGTCCTTTTAATGAGCTATTCTAACAGGTGTGAGGTGATATCTCATTGTGGTTTTGATTTGTATTTGCCTGAAGATTATTAATGTCAAGCACATTTTCATGTACCTATTGTCATTTGCCTGTCTTCCTTGTTTTGTTTTTCTTTTCAGTGCAGAAAGGTTCTTTTATTATAGCACAGAGACAGTGCCTGTGGGCAGAAAGAGCTGCACTGGGATTGTGAGGAGTAACTGATCTTATACTTTAGAGTTAATGGGAGTTAAGAATAACATAAGTCTCTCAGGAATCTGTTCCTATTAAAAGCAAAGTCTCTAAAACCTTGAAGGGCTACCTATTGTTAAGATAAGGTTGCTCTTAGTCTTTAATGAAATATCAAGAGTAAATCAGCCATGAGTTCCTTGAGGAATGTCACACTCTGCATATCTCAGGGATTTATCAGTAGGCTGCAAGTTGTAAAGAGATTTAATTTTGACTGGTTTTCCTTGCCTTTGTTCTCCTCACTTCCCTCCTGAACAATTTAGACCCTTAAATCTTTAAGATTGCTGAGAGTGAAAGGTCTTATCTTCTGTAATTTCTTCCTGCTGAATAAGAGCATAGAGCTATTCCTATAGGTCAACACTGGGCAGTTGGAGACATAGGAGTTATGAAAGGCAGAGGCAGCTGAATCTAAGTTAGACAACATATTGAATCTCCATGAGTAGAAGGGATCATGTGTTGGCTTGAAGTTATGGCAGTGAAGGAGTCTCAGCACTAGGCAGTTAGACACCAGAAAAGACAAACAAAATAAGATTAGCATTATTATCAGTAAAAGGAAGCCCAACAAAAAGACCTTTGATAGTTGACTAAAATCCTCCTCCAGTCCAGGAGTTTAACGAATTATTAAAGGAGAGGGAGGGATCATTTAAATTGCCGATTTGAGTATTTATATCTTTTAGCAACTCTGTTACATTTTTTGTGATAATCTGGAATATAAACACAACAATGTTCCATATATTCTTTGGAAAAATGTTTCTTCAGTTCCTTTGACCATTTTTGTAATCAGGTTTTTGTTTGTTTTGTTTTTACAATTGAGTTGTGTGTTTTTCATGTATTTTGGATATTAACCCCTTATCTGATATATGATTTGCAAATATTTTGTCCCATTCTATAGATTGCCTTTTAATTGTGTTGATTGCTTCCTTTCCTGTACAGAAGCTTTTCAGTTAGATGTAATTCTACTTATTAACTTTTGCTTTTGGTGTCATATCCAGGATGTGACTATTAAAATTAATGTCAAGGATTTTCTTCCCTGTGCTTTCTTCTAGGATTTTTATAGTTTCAGCTCTATGTTTGAGTCTTTAATTCATTTTGAGTTTTTTTCTTTTTTTTTTTTTTTTGTGACTGATATATAATAGGACTCTAATTTAATTGTTCTTCATGTGGCTATTCAAACTTCCCAGCAGCATTTATTAAAAAGACTATCCTTTCTCCATTGAGTATCTTGTCAAACATTAGTTGCCCATATATGCAAGGATTTGTGTTTTCCCATTGGTCTATATGTTTATTTTTATGCCAGTGCCATACTGATTTGATTACTATAGCTTTGTAGTACAGTTTAAAATGATGAAATGTGATGCCTACAACTTTATTCTTCTTTTTCAAGATTGCTTTGACTCTTCATGATCTTTTGTTATGCCATACGAATTTTAGGATTGTATTATTTTCTATTATTCTGAAAATACCATTGGAGTTCAATATGAATTGAATGCAAGGATGGCTTGGGTAGTATAAACATTTTTAACAATATTAATTCTACTGATCCATAAACATAAGGTATCTTTCCATTTGTTTGGCCTTTCTAATTTATTCCATCAGTGTCTTATACTTTTAGTGTACAGATCTTTCCCCTCTTTTGTTAATTTTATTTCTAAATATTTTATTTTTGATGTTATTATAAATTGGATCGTGTTCTATATTTTTTCAGGCATTGCATTGTTTATTGTATAGAAACTTAACTGATTTCTACATATTCATTTTGTATTCTAAAAATTTGAATTCATGGACTAGTTCTAACAGTTTTTGGTGGTGCCTTTGGGATTTTTTGCATGTAAAATCATATAATCTACAAACAGAAATAATTTTATTTTTTTCCTTTCCAATTTAGATTTCTTGTATTTCTTTTTCTTGCCTGATTATTTCTGGCTAGGACTTCCAGTACTATGCTGAATAGGAGTGGTGAGAATGGGCTTCCTTGTCTTGTTTCTGATTTTAGAGGAAAAACTTTTGACCTCTCACTATTGAGCAGGACATTAGATGAGGGCATATATGACCTTTATTATGTTGAAATAAGTTCCTTTTATATCCAATTTTTTGAGTGTTTTCATGATGGAAGAGTGTCATATTTTATCAAATGCATTTTCTATGTCAATTGAGAGATCCTATATTTTTCATTCTATTAATATGTACCACATTCATGATTTGTATATGTTGAACCAGTCTTGCACCCTAGTAATAAATCTTAGTTGATCATTGTGTATCACAATTTTAGTGTGCTGTTGAATTTGGTTTACTCACATTTTGATGAGAAGTTTTGTATTTATATTCATCAGGGATATTGGTCTACAGTTTTCTTCTAGTTTTTTTTTTTTTTTTTTAATATGGTGTTGGTATCAGAGTAATTCTAGTGTCATAAAATGAGTATGACAGTGTTCTCTCTTTTTCAAATTTTTGGGAAAGTTTGAGGATTGGAGTCAATTCTACTTTAAAATTTGGTAGAATTCACCAGTGAAATGATCTGGTTCTGGGATCTTCATTGTTGGGAGGATTTTGGCTAGTGATTCTATCTCCTTACTTGTTATTAGTCAGTTCAGATTTTCTATTTCTTCATAATTTAATCACAGTAGGTCATATGTCTCTAGGAATTTGTCCATTTCATCTATATTATCCATTTTTTGGCATATACTTATCCATAATCATTTTTAATGATCCCTTGTATATCTATGCTGCCACACAGCATTTGGTCCCCATTTCATTTATTTCTGATCTGATGTGAGCTTTTTTCTTTTTTCTTTTTTCTTTTTTCTTAATGTAGGGGTTTATCACTACAAACTCTTAGAACTACTCTTCTTCTATCCCATAAGTTTTGGTATATTGTGTTTCAACTTACTTTTGTTTGTTTCAAGATTTTGTTAAAAAAGATTTCATTTTTTAGTAATCTCTGTATCCAGTGTGGGACTCTAATTTAGAACCTTGAGATCAAGAGTTGCGCCTTCCACCAACTGAGTCAACCAGGCACCCCTGTTTGAAGATTTTTTGTTTGTTTGTTTCCTTTCAGTTTTTTATTTGACCCATTGGTGGTCCAGAAATGTGTTGTTTAATATCTATATATTTGTGCATAGCTTGGAGGGGGGTGGATGACTACAGATGAGTATATTGATGCCAGCCAGTAATAGAAAACAGTGCCTGATCCAGGCCCAGAAGCAACTGTGGGGGTCTTGGCTGTCAAGAGTTCCCTCCCATGGTTGTATAGTCTCCCTCTAGGCATTGGCATGGCAGTGGAGGCTGGTGACTGGCATCAGGCTGGGAGAATGTAGAGCTGAAGGGGGTAATCCTGAGTGGGTGTATGGTGGTGGGGGTCAGCTGTGGAATTCTAGGCTTGTGTCTTAATATTCATGTGGCCACAGAGGCCTGGACGAGCTACAAGTGTAGTTCCTGGGCTCCAGTGTGGATGAATGGGGAAAACAGGGAGGGACTCAGGCCACTGGTATCCTTGACTGTGCACCCCTGTGGAACAAAAGATGGTGACATTTACAAGGGGTCTATGGCAGCTGTGCTGGCCATGCATTTCTTCTTTAGGGGCAAAAGTTGCTGGGTTGATCTGTAGAGCAGGTCATTGTGAACTGCAATGACTCCCCCCGTGTGTGTGGTTTGGGTGGCCTTTGCTTTTTTTCTTTGTTCTTAAACACCTCTGTCATCTTAGCTTGGCCAGTCTGAGTGGGGTGAAATGTGCTGCTCCCTGAAAGGCTGAGGAGGCTAGTTGTTTATCCTGCTTTTCATTTCTCACTGAGGGGAACTCTTGCTGGCTGGTGCTGTGCAATGCTGTATCTTCTTGATGTCAAGGTCATTGTGTAGGAAAGCAGGCCTGGGCCACTGAAACCAGGCTTGTTCCCAAGAAAAATATGTCTTCCATATTCGCTCTTGGCTAGCACCTAGGAAATGAGGAATGAGCCCTTGAAATATTCCACCTGATAAAGGAGTACTGTATGCCTGAGGCTTTGAAACGCTTCATACCAGTTTTGATCAGACAGTTAAAGCCAACAGTATGATTTATGGTGAATGTCTATTTTTGATCTGGGGGTCTGAAGTCTGAGTATCTAAATTAGGTCACACAAATACCTAATAAAAACTCTTGATGCCAAGGCTCATTTGAACTTCTCAGTGGGTAACACTTTTAATTAGTTGTTCTATGTCCTAGCAGGGAGAATTTAATGTGTCCATGAGACTCTACTCAGAGTAAAGTTCTAGAAGCTTGTGACTGGTTTCTCCTGGCATCTGCTCATGTTCCTTTTTTCTTTTTTTGACTTTAATCTGTATGCTTTCACTATAGTGAAAACCATCAGTATGACAACTTTTCTGAGCCCTCTGAGTCATCCTAGCTAATCATTGGGCATGATGGTGGTCTTGGGGACCCCTAAGACAGTTGACTTGAGAGTGGAATTCACTAGAATGACACTGACTCACTGAAACATGATGAAAACATTGTTTGGGAAAAGGAAGGATGATAGGGGTGAGAATGACAAATCTCTGATACCTGGATGGCTACCAATAGTAGTATGAGGCAGCAGCTGTGATGCGATCATTACCATAGGTAAAAGCTATCAATGGAATTTAGAAATGATAGATCTATTTCCTGAGGAGTTGGCTTACTGGATATATCAAAAAGACAATATAGTGAGAAAGCCAATACACAACACTTGGTTATTTTTTTTTTTCTGTAATAGGTAAAGTGAAAGTAAAGGATGGGATTGGAATAGGTCTTGGCATCAGATTTTTAGCCTGTCTGAGCTATGACCACCAGCTTTAGGGCTTTTTCCATTGGGAAACCATGTTCTGGAAAACACAGACAGCATGTCAATGATTTATGGTCATCAAGAAGGTAGTCCAGGTAGCAGGTGCACGTTTATGTGTTTGCAAAGCCAAGAAACTACTGAAACTGGGAATACATTGTGAAAGAGTTGTCTCATTTTGTGGATTAATATAACCAGCTTTCTGAAGAACCTTTACTAAAGTAAGTTATGAGAGTAACTAACTTCAAAGCAACCTCTTCAATTTTTAAAGCAATGGAATGGAGGAGCATGTTTGGATTAATGCAGAATTTATATTTTGCTATTGAACAATCAAAACTGGCTGCTGTCATTATTCAAACACAAAAGTTTTTCCTCAAGGAAAAGCTAGTTTGGTGGACTGAGCAAAAGACACTGTAAAGTTGGTTTATCCTGAAAAAATGGAGTTGTTCTTTCCCTTCTTTAAATGATAAGTGGAACTCCCCAGATAGGGTGGCTAATATGCTCCATATTCAGGGCATGCTAAATTGGCTTTATGATTATTGAAAAGTTCATCCATTTAATTCTCTTTTTTCCAAGTCATGGTAATGCTTTGATGAAGTAGGCCCTTTTTGCATGGGTACTCCTTGTCACCTGCTGTAAAAATCAAGCACAGATCCAAAAAGCCATTTCAGATTTGTTGTCTCAGCTTTTCCTACCAGAGTTAAAGATTCTTAAAAAAGATTGGAATGATTTACAAGAGAATAGAGAATGACAAAGAGATTCATCCCAACAGATTAAAAGTCTTTAAATCATTATTAAGGGATGGAAAGAATAAAATGACCATTGATGAGTTCAAAATAAAGGTCTTCAGAGATTTGATAGATATATGGGATCCAGTCCTTGTTCTTCCAAATTGAAAAGCCCTAAATAAATCTGCTCTATTTATCCTAAATTGGAGAAAAAAAAAAAAAAAGATCACAATGAGAAACCTGACTTTGAACTACCAGAAAGTAATAGTCTGGTATGTTAAAGAAGATGAAGATTGACCAATTTCTTTGCTTGACCCTTGTCTGGAAAAGAAACCTTCCTAGAGTTCTTTCACATAGAACCCTTGTGCACTGTGATTCTAAAACCTGTTGGTGAAATCCTAACAGGGGCCACAATTATAATGGGAGGATATGGACATATAATAGTTGATGGGATTAAAGTAAAAGTTTGAATAAAAATTAAAATATTTGAGAAGACTTTATATGATGTGGTTGTGTCACTTTTATCTGAATGTATTACTGAGATGAATATTTATGTCCGATTAGAAAGCATTTCTCCTATCTAATATTGTAAAAGAGAAAGTATATGTTTGTCCTTCAACTAGTATTAATTGGACATGCTAAATGAAAATTTATGGAATATTACACACAGTTATTAATTGGAAAACAGTATTAGATACCTGGTAGAGAAAAATAAATCATCACCGTAATTAGTGAAAGTTAGAATTTGAAGTATGGATACTTGTCAAATTATCTGTATAGTTAACCTGTGTGACCCATGAGAAAGGCAGATGACTCATGAAGACAAACAATAGATTATCAAGGCTTGAATAAAGTAGTACTTCCTATAGCATTAGCAGTCGCTGGTATGGTTTCAAAAGTGTAAAAAATATAAGGTAACAAAGACTGGGACTTAATGATTGATCCTACAAATGCTTTATGCTCAATTCCCATCTATAAAAAAGCCAACCAGGTTGCTGCCATGTGAGAAGCATCCCAATTTACCTTTATTACATTGCCACGAGGCTATTGAATTCACCAGCTTACTATCACAATTTGGTTAGAAGAGATTGGGACTGAAGACAGGGACAAGTGTGGCAATACACTATCTTGGTATTACAGTATCATAAACTGAGTAACATGCCAGGACAGGCTTTAATGTAACGGTGACACCCATGATGAAATCTGGTTGATAAATCCAGGAAAGATCTAAAGACTCATTTAAATGGTGAAATTACTGTGAGGAATAACCTAGACAGGAGACATTCATGACATTCCATGGGCAACTAAAAGTAAACTGCTGTATTTCCTACCTCTCACACTAAGCAAGAAAAACAGTACTTTGTCAGGTTGTTGGGATTTTGTAGGATGCAGATTCCACAGCTAGGAATATTGTTAGCTCCTATCCATACAACTGCCTGAGGGAAGGCAATATTTGATGGGAGTCTGAATAACACCAGGACAGGTTGGAATTTTAAAAAGCAGTGGCTTAGTCAATGCTTTGGGGCCTTTATGTGCCACAGTCAGATACAGTACTGAAAGTATCTGTAACTTGCAGCTATATAGACTGGAAATTATGACAAAATCCCATGAGTCCTCTCAGCAGCAATAGCTGGGAGTTGTACCAAAAAAACCCTAGATGTAGCAGTATGGTACAAGCCATTAAGAGACAATTATTGGCTTGCTATTGGACATTACTGAAAACTACCCCTATTACTGATCATATAAAATAGATCCTAAAACCTAAAATACCTACAATGTCCTTAATAATGTCAGAAAAACACCCTAAGAAGGAAATCAGTATCCAAAAGAGTTCCATAATATAATGGAAATTGTTTATATAGAAACACGCTACCTGGGAAATGCAAGGAGAATAACTTCTTTTCCTCCAGGGCTGAATTGAGACCATCTTAGTTGGTACCTGATATTGCCATATAAGTGGTATCCTGTGAACAGATCTCAACTGATCAAAAGAAAGCTGTTTGACTTACGGATAATGGCTGAAAGCACCCTGATTGGGATCCCTGGGTGGCTCAGTGGTTAAAGTGTCTGCCTTCGGTTCAGGGCGTGATCCTAGAGTCCCAGGATCGAGTCGCACATCAGGCTCCCTACATGGTGCCTGCTTCTCCCTCTGCCTGTGTCTCTGCCTCTCTCTCTCTCTCTCTCTCTGTGTCTCTCATGAATAAATAAATAAAATCTTAAAAAAAAAAAAAAAAGAAAGAAAGAAATGCCACTGCACTCTGATTCCTGCAGAAACTGTGATTGGTTAAGGTAACAACAAATCAACTCTCTGGACTGGATTGCGTGCTGTTTTCTTGTAGTGACGGAATAACTAAATGACAAGAAGAACCCAGGTGCTTAGATGTATATACATTCATGAACAGTGGCCAATGGTCTGGCCATATGTTCAAGAAGAAAAGCAATGAAAAACTATGCTGTTAAAGGAATGTCTAAATGAGGCATGGACTTAGGGAAATCACTGTGGGAATTTATTTGTTGCATTAGGTAGGATATATTAATGCCCATTGGAAGAACCCTTTTGCAGGATCAAAAGCTAGTTGGCACCAGCAAATGGACATCCTGGTACAGTTGCTGGTGGGGGTCAGCCAGGTTCATGAAACAAGAGGAAATAGAACTGCTGCAGCAATGCAGAGGTGGATAAGGATGGATATATTCCTTTTGCACTTTCAGAGGCACAAAATGCCAGCAAGACCTGTCCTGTCTGCCACTGAGAAAGACAATCTGCACGTGGCTAGTGGCAGCCTCCTCAGGGGCAGGGCCCTCATACATAACTGGTAAGTAGATTACATCAGGCAACTACCAGTAGCCCTAAGATGGTATAAATGGGTTCTGACAGGAATAGACACATTCTGGACTCTAGGTTTTGCATACCTGATGGTTGATGCAAATGCTTATGACACTATTTAAAAAAAAAGTTGGGGATCCCTGGGTGGCTCAGTGGTTTAGCACCTGCCTTTGGCCCAGGGCATGGTCCTGGAGTCCCAGGGATCGAGTCCCACATCAGGCTCCCTGCATGGGGCCTTCTTCTCCCTCTGCCTGTGTCTCTGCCTCTCTCTTTCTGTGTGTCTCTCATGAATAAATAAATAAAATCTTTAAAAAAAAAACTGGAACAGAAGATACAGTACCAATTTTGACTACTGAGATATATTGCTGCAGATAAAGAAATACAGTTTTACAGTTCTTAGCATTCAATGATGTGCAAAGCGTTGTAACATCAAATAGACACATCATATTGCATATCATCTTCAAAGAAATAGTTTGATAGAAAACTGGGACAGCCACTTGAAACATCTGTTGTCTAAGTGGGAAGATACAAAGGCATGAAGCCCTGACTTATATGCCTTGCAATTGCACACTTAGTACGAGAGAGACCAATATAGGGAATTTGCCATAAAAGGAGGGTTCCCCTATTTTTCTGGGGAATCTGGGGGAGAGAGTATGAGAGAAGACTATATGATTTTTTTCCACATCACCTTAACTTTCTTTTTTTTCCCCCTTCTTATGCAATGGTCTTGAGACTACAGTTGCAATTGTGGGTGCTAGGAGGGATGATCCTGAAACAAAAAAACCGTAACCATGCCTTTAAACCTTTATGCCAGAATTTTTAAGGGCCTAAAGGGGTAGATTGTGCCTTTGGTTCACATGGAAAAGTTGGAATTGACAGTAAACACAGCTGTATTGTCTAGTGGTTGGGATACTCTACTAGTTCTAAACCTAGACAACTGTTTGGATGAGAGTGGGCAAAAGAGAAGGCAATGGCTAGATTGGTATTACTGTGTGGGTAAGCATACTGGCTGAACCTAACATTCCTTCCAAAAATGGAAAAGTTTTGGTTAAAATCAATGTAGAAAGGAGAGAAGGAGAAATGGTAGCTGAAAGTGAAGGTTGTACAGAGAGGGAAAGTCCATATGACATTGGTACCTTCAAAGAGGCTGAGAAAGGGAATGATTTTGTCTCTTAGCACAATTATATACCAGGTACCTGAAAAGATGCAACTACAAGTGCAAGGTCACCACTTTTTTGAAACTTGGTGAGGTTGAGTGGAAGCCTATAAATTTGCATCATCCTAAGAGACATTGTGGTCATACACTATGATTGAGTCCTGGACCAATTTTCAATGACTGCATACAACTCTAGTCATCTGCCAATATCATTTGACTCTTATAATTCAGGTTACATCTACTTCGAAAAATTTGAATTGGAAAGAAATTTCCAGGAACTACTTTCTTCTGGATCATTGGACCATACATTGTACACCTCCTGGTAGATTGATTACTGTTAATTATAAATCTTGATCAAATTCTTAGATACACAAAATATAGCAGCTGCATTCTGACATACTAATGTGCACTGTGCTCAAGTATATATTATCCTTGTTTTTATGGGTGGCAACCTACTGAAAAGTTTTCTTGTTTTTCTGTCCTGGAGCCGGTTTATTTCAAGTTCATTTTTACACTGTGCATGGAGCTCTTCAGCTAGGATTTTGTAGAGGTTTCCCATTAGATTGCCAACTTTGAACAGAGTAGGTTTTCTCTTGTCCCTCATTCTCCTTCAAAACATGTGCATCAAAACAAAGCTCAAGTACATCAAAATTTAGCATATGCTATGTGGTGAAAACCAGCATCAGAACTGATTTTATCTATTAGATTTCGGCTAATTTTTGGTTCCTAATTAGAGCTTATTTTCTCACTACCTTTTCTTTTTCTTTCTTTCTCACTACTTCTATATTCATTTCTTTTTTCTTTAACTTTGGAGTTTTTTTTTTATTATTTCTATGTGTGTTGCTGTATATATATATTCAAAAGGAATCATGTAATACTTTATTTTCTCATTTATGAAAGCATGGAGGTAGAATTCTGATTGTAGGGGAAAAGTAAACATTGAATGATCATATATAAAATATACTACCATTTTGAATATATATTATTCCAGTCATACATACACACACATACATGCATGAACATACATATCCTAGTTACTACATAAAAAGCATTTTGTTATGTTATTAAGCTTTTTTCAGAAATTTAATTCTTTATTTCTTCTTAACTTTCATATTGCAAAAGTTACGCATGTTGATATAACAGAAAATATAGATAGCTAGAAAAAAAGAATTAAAAATTACCACCACTTGTTCATAGTAGCTATCATTTTATTTTGACAGATATGCATTTATACTATACATGCTTCCTTGCAGCTTACTTTTTTTACTTAACAAAACATTGCAGATCTTAGCTATTGAATATATTTCCAAAATATTTTAAATGACTCATAGTATTCCATTTTATGTAAGCAAGATACTTTTAAAATCAATCCCATATATTTGGTCTTATCTGCAACAAAATTATCATTTATATAATGTATACATTGCCTTTACATGCATTGCATATATGGAACTGTTTAAAATATTCTTTTATAAAAAAATAAAAAAATAAAATATTCTTTTATTATATTTTTATTTTGCATAATGTTACCATAATTCTCCTTACATAAAAGTATTTATGAACATCTCAGATTATTTCCTCTGTATAGATTTCTACAAGTCGAGTTATTGAGACTCAAAATAGAAATGTTCTTAAGAATCCTTGGTGGTTGTTGCCTAATTGCTTTTCATAAAATTTATGTAAGTATCACTTCTCACCAGCATAGTTTGAGTATGCACATTTCAAGATATTGTTTTCCCTTCATTGATTAGTTAAAAAGAAGATATTTGCTTATTTTGTATTTAAAAATCATTTTAAAGAAGTATTTTACGTTTGTATTTCAACTTACTTAACTACTAGGCTATTTTTCATATAGGGATGCCTGACTGGCTCAGCAGTTAAGCGTCTGCCTTCAGCTCAGGGAGAGATCCTGGAGTCCCAGGATTGAGTCCCACATAGGCTCCTGATAGAGAGCCTGCTTCTCCCTCTGCCTATGTCTCTGCCTCTCTGTGTATGTGTCTCTAATGAATAAATAAACAAAATCCTTAAAAATAAATAAGTAAATATTTTTCATACACTTATAGGGCATTTATTATTCTTCTGTTACTAATATTAATGAAATTATCTATTTTCCACTTGGTTTTAGTGCTTTCATTCTTATTTTGAGAATCTTTTTATTTTTTTAAAGATTTTACTTATGCATTCATGAGAGACACAGAGAGAGAGAGAGAGGCAGAGACACAGGCAGAGGGAGAAGCAGGCCCCATGCAAGGAGCCTGACGTGGGACTCGATCCTGGGACTCCAAGATCACACCTAGGGTGGAAGGCAGGCGCTAAACTGCTGAGCCATCCCGGGATCCCATTATTTTGAGAATCTTCAGTAAGTCACACTTTCATAATATTTGTGCAATTTCTTTTAGTTCTTTATTTGTCATTTGGTTGATTTTTAAATGATTTTGTGGGATGAAAAGCTTCAGTCTTTATATTCTCAATTTTTTAATTAATTTTTTGTTGCTGTTGTTATTTCTTTGACTGAATTTTGGCTGAAAAGTCCTTCTCACCTTATATTCTTGGCATTTTTCATTTAAAAACATATTTAAGTTGAAATATATTTTAATATATGTTATAAAATATGGATCTGACTTTATACTTGTAATAGGTGGCCAAATATCTAGCTCAAGTAGGTTCATGTCTTTAAACTCAATTGAAATCATGGAATATACCTTTTATTTTAGAACTCTGGGAAATTAAGAGCACAAAGCTAAAACACATGTATAAAAGGGAAAGTGTTTTATTCTGTCTTTACCATACCATCATTCATGTTTAAGTATATGACTGCTCATCTTATTTTATATGCCTGCATCATCAAATAAAACACTACATAGATTTTATTTCTTTCTGAGAATTGTGAAGTTTCCTTTTTTCTCTACTCTTATTTCTTCTTGACCAGTTTTGCCAATTATAATATAGATTGCTTGTGGATGGATATGTCTGAAAGGATATTTATATCTGAGCACAGCTAATTCTAGGCACAGATCTAATGTCAAAATAAAGTAATCAGCATATATCCTGTCCCTTGTCTCTCTCTCCCAGTTTCAGATTCTGTTTCAGGGAGAAAAATACAGCCCCTTCTTCTTCCGCAGTGACAATCCAGGTGAGATAACAGAGTGTTCAATTAGCTGAGCTAATGGAGCAGCTCCCCCAGTTAAGCAGTGGGAACGGTTTGAAGCCTTCATGCTTCTTGTTCAATTTCATCCTCTCTGATAACATTTTTAACTGCCTGACAAATCCTCTTTATTTAAAGGCATTCTTCCTATATACCTTATTAGTCTGGCGATATTCCAGTTAAATTCCCCAAAATGTCAACTTTGTTGGGCACCAAGTAGAAGACTTTGCATCAGTCTCATATACGTTATATTTCTCCAGCCCATCTTACCTCTTCCATGTTTGAATTCATTCAAAGTGAGCGGAGGGCAGGCTGCCAACTCTGAGAGAAATTCTTGCCACAGTCCTTCCCATAGTTTGCTCCAGACCTGCTGTCTTCCTGGAGAGGAAGCTTTCAAATGTCTGAAAGGAGGAAGTAAAATTGTCACTTTCCCTGAAATATACAGTGTTGACAGCAAGTGTGGTAATTAACAGAAAATAAGGAATGCAGACATAGCAGTGGGACTGGTGGTTAGAAGCCATTCTTTTAACTCCATGAGTGCTGGAGGGAGTTGTGATGAGCTGATGTGTCTGTGGTATATGGAGGAATGTGGGGTCTGCATTCAGAAGATGTGAGTCTAAGGATAGGCTCTAACACTTACAAAGGCTGACACTCCCTTCATCTTTCAGCCCTTGTTTCCTTGTTTTTATTTCATATGATTATTATAAGAATAAAATGAGTGATGTGTGTAAGTGTTTCATAAATCACAAGTGCCATACAAAATAAAAGGACATGTTATTGTTGTTGTTCCTGATATGCAGACAATGAGGGAAGGAGAGGATTTTATTTATAGACCTTTTCTAGGAGACTTGTAAGTCAAATGAGGAGGCTGGAGCAAACAAGAATTACAGATGGCCAATCATCCTACAGGTTATATTAAGGCATGTCCTTTAGAACCTGGTCACAACATTTAGAATTTTATTTACTTTGCTTGAAATAGGTACCATGACAGCATGTTATTTTCTTACTGAGTTAGGGAAGTCCTAAAATCTAAGCCTTTAGGAATAAATTCCTATATCAATCCATCTATTCATCCAAATGATTAATATGCATTCTGTGCTGATTTTGCGTAATGTACTAAGTTAAGCTATACGATTGCAAAGATAAAAAATACACGATTTCTGCTTTTGAAGGAGCTCAAAGCCCTAAAGCAGTTATAGATGTAGGTGTTATTTCTTTTTTTTAATAAACAAAATCTCAAAAGAAGGCCAGTTAAATAAAATCAAAGATGGTCTGAAAAACTACTCTTAGGTATAAATTTAAAGGCAACTCTGTATCATTTGGAGAGGTCCTTGATATATCTGTTGTTTAATTTTATTTGCAGGCTATTTAACTTTACTGGAGGGTGGCTAGTATGAAACTCCTATTTGAAAGCCTTCAGATCTCTTTAAACTTTTCTTACAAAGTCAAAACCAAATACACTAGCTGAAATAATTGAGCATCTTCTTGTTAATGAGGCCACATTACTAGACTCAAAAACAAGATATGAGCCTAAAGCAGGACTTTCCAAAACACCTTGGACCTAGGCAGGCTCATGAGTTAGTTTCTATTCAAAATGTTTCCTTTGAGAATGGGTTTAACCTTTATTTCATGGGGTTAAAGGAAACTCCAAGAAGGCATGTTTGGTTATTGTTGTTTGTTATTGTCCACTCTAGGGAGGGGAATCAAACATTTTATATTTCATAACTTATGTGAAAATTCATGCATAGAAGACCGGAGTTAAGTGGCAACAAATTTTAGATTTCCTGAAGTTATATTTTAGTACTTTTTATAGGTTGGTTTAGTTGGCAGCTGCCCAGCTGGATTGCCCTTAGTCTGGCTCAGAAAGGAGCCATGTACATTCTTTCACGCTTTACCTTTTCTTAAGGAAAAAAACAACATCCCTAAGGGTAAAATCAGATCCTAGTGTTACCAGTTTTCTTTTTCTTCCCCTTACTCACCCTTGTGGAACTACCGCATAAACAGCTATAAAGTACAGGATTATACTTAAATTAGACTTATTTTTCTTTTTTCTTCCTTCCATCCCTTGTCCTTCCTTCCTTCCTTCCCTACTTCCTTCCTTCTTTCCTTCCTTAAGATAAAGAGAAGTTTTATCAAAGACCATCTAGAAATGACATAAGAAAGTAAAAATGGCTCAAGAAAGTAAAGACTATTCATATTTTAATGTATTTTTTCTGGTTGCTGTATAAATATACCTATATGTACACCTAGGTAAGTGTGTATATACATTTTTACAAACTTGATTTGCCAAATTATTGCTTTGTAACCCTTTTTGTTTATTGAAAAGATAAGTATGTTTTAAAAATTATTTTTCTACAATATAATCTGTATTCCAGTGCCTGACTTTACTAAGGTTGATTTACCAAGTCCCTGGTTATTTCTAAATGTATGTTATGTACTATATCGTTACATCTTATAGCTAAATTTTAATGTATATAAGTGATTACTTTATTTGGACATACATTGTTAGAAATGGAATAACTATGTCAAAGAGTATTCATATATGAGGCATCTAATGGTGATACAAATTTCCAAATTCTCTTCCAGAAATGTGCACATTTATACTTCTTACATATGTTCACCTGCAAACTTTGCCCAAACTCCTTTTTACAAAAAAAAGATTCCCCAGAACATTCTTTTCTCTTTTAAACAATGTAATATTCATAACAGAAGAAAAATTAATATAACTCTCTTTTTCATAAGTATAACTTCAGTAAGTATTCTAATGAATTCTAATGATGTGAAATGTCTAAAAAGACAGTCTAGTTGAGAATTTAAATATTAATTATAATTGCTTTCATAATGTGAACTGATAAAAAGAAACAAATATGAACAAAATCAAAGCAAAATAAAAGTAATGAATTAGTAGAATTAGTATGAATTAAAATTATGTAAGCTGCCATTCAGAATGGAGAAAGCTTTTTATTATGGCGGAAAGAGCACAAGGCTTCTTATATTGCTGGCTCCACTGCCAAGAAGCTACTTGCACAGTGTTCTGCAGAACTGTTAGCTTGTTTAATAATCAATTTCCTATCAATAAAATTCTGATGATGATACGGGTTTTTTTGTTTTTCTAAACTTGTAGGGTTTTTTGTAGGACAATTGAAAATTATAATGCATATTGAAATATGATATGTGAATAACAAGTATGCATATGCTTGCAACACAAAGTGAACCAGTAGCAGCAGCAGCAACAACAGAATATGGAGCAGAACATTAATCTCTACCACACTCTACTGAATGAGAGTCTACATTATAACAAGATCCAATGATATTTAGTCAACTTAAAGCTTGAGAAGCACAAAAAAAAATTGATCTTGTTTAAACAAGAGATATTTACCAAAACTTTCTGTCAATATCTTCTCCAGAGGCTGATGGTAAAATGAACATAATAGTTAGAGTAGGAACACTAGAATAAAATAGGGTGAGTTAAGAAAGATCAAACTATGTTTTAGAGTTGGCCTTTCCACTCAGAAGAAATATGCCTATTTTGAGTTATGACTTTTGAGCAAAAATTTGAAAAAAGCTTATTAACATCAGGTAGTAGCAATTGGATCCATATATGTTGAGATCAAACTCACCTATCCTAGTGGGGATGAGATAGGAAATTGATGAGTAAGGGACAGCAATGCGTCCTCCATTGGTTAGGTTCCCATAACCTTTTGCACTCAACCTCATGATGGCACTTACCATTCTGATTTTGTGAGATTCTGCATTCCTTTTGATATTTCCATTAGACTATACATTTCCTGAGGGCAAGGCTGTATTTTATTTATTGTTGAGCCCTTAAAAACTAACAAAGTGTCTTGCACATAATAGGCTGAACACAATATTTAAGTAATGTTGGACAGAGCAAATTTACATAGAAAAAAATCACAATCTTTTCTGAATTACATGTCCAATCAACCTAAGAGCATGACAAGTGATTATTTGGAATCTCTCTGCTTTTTTTAATTGACATGTAATTGATATATAATATTCTATTAATTTCATTTGTATGACAGAGTGATGGGGCATTTGTATACATTGTAAACTCATTACCAAAATAGGTCTAGTTATCATTTGTCATCATACAAGGCTAATACAATATTGTTTATTGTATTTCCCATGCTGTACATTACATTCCCATGACTTACATTTTTTTATAACTGCAAATTTTTACCTTTTGATCCCCTTCACACATTTTATGCTTCCCCAGCCACCCCCTTTGGCAACCACCACTTTGCTCTCTATATCTATGAGTCTGGATTTTATATTGTTGTTTGCTTTGCTTTTTAGATTTCACTGATAAGTGAAATAATGTAGTATTTGTCTTTCTCCATCTAACTTACTTCACTTGGCATAATATTCTCAAGATTCATCCATGTTGTCACAAATGCAAGAATTTATTCTTTTTTATGGCTGAGTAGTATTTCATTGTCTATATACCACATCTTCTTTAGCCACTCACCTATCATTGGACACTTAGGTTGTTTCCATATTTTGGCTATTATAAATAATGCTGCAACAAACAGGGCTGCGTACATCTTTTCAAATGAGTGCTTTCATTTCCCTTGGGTAGATACCTAAAAGACAAACTGAAGAATCATATGGTGGTTGTTTTCTTTAATTTTTTGAGCAATCTCTATAATGTTTTCCACAGGGGCTCCATCAGTATAAATGCCCAACAACAGTGCATGAAGGTTTCTTTTTCTCCAGATGCTAACCAATACTTGTTACTTCTTGTCTCTTGATACTAGTCATCTCACTTATGTGAGGTGATATCTCATTGTGGTTTTGATTTTCATTTCCCTGATAATGAGTGATGTCAAGTATCTTCTCTTGTTTCCACTGGTCATCTGTATGTCTTCTTTCCAAAAATGTCTATCCAGACCCTATCCCCTTCTCTAATCAAATTGGCATTTTTGTTATTGTTGTTGTTGTTGAGTTGCATGAGTTCTTTATATATATTTATATTGATCCTTATTAAATATGATTTACAAATATCTTTCATTCATTAGGTTGCCTTTTTATTTTGTTGATGGTTTCCTTTGCTATGCAGATGGTTTTTGGCTTAATGTAGTCTCATATGTTTCTTTTTGCTTCTGTTGCCCTTGGCTTTAGAGTCAGATCCTAAAAACATTACTAAGACTGATGTCAGGGAGCTTACTGCCTATCTTTTCTTCTAGAAATGTTAGGATTTCAGGTATTAAATTCAAGTCTTTAATCCATCTTGACTTAATTTTTGTGTAGGGTGAAAGACAGTGGTGCATTTTTATTTTTTTGAATATAGCTGTTCAATTTTTCCAACCTTGTTTATCTCAGAGACTGTCTTTTCCCCATGATATAGTCTTGCCTCCTTTGTCATAAACTAATTGACCATATATGCATGGGTTTATTTTGGGGCTCTCTTTACTGTTCCATTTACTACTGTGTCTGTTTTATGAAAATACCATATTGTTTTGATTGCTATAACTCTGTAGTATAGTTTGAAATCAAGGCTTGCCATACCTCTGACTTTATTCTTTCTCAAGATCACTTTGACTAATTGGGGTCCTTTATAGTTCCATGCAAATTTTAGAATTATTTGTTCTAGTTCTGTGAAAAATGTCTTTGACATTTTGGTATGGATTATACTGAAGCTATAGATTCCTTTGAATAGTATGGACATTTTAAGAGTAGTAATTTTTCCAATTCATAAACATGCTATATCTTTCCATTTATCTGTGTCTTCTTCAATTTCTTTCATCAGTGTCTTAAATTCTATCAGTGTACAGGTCTTTCACAGTTTAAATTTATTCCTGGGTATTTATTTAATTTTTTAAAGTTTTTATTTGTTTATTCATGAGAAACACAGACAGAGAGGCAGAGACATAGGCAGAGAAAGAGACAGGCTCCCTGCAGAGAACCCGATGTGGGACTTGATCCCGGGACCCTGGGATCACAACCTGAGCCACAAGCAGGAGCTCAACCACTAAGCCACCATGTTTTATTCATTTTTGATCTAATTGTAAGTGGGATGATTTTCTTTATTTCTCTTTCTGGTGATTTATTATTAGTGTATAGAAATGCAACAAATTTTTTATGTTAATTTTGTATCCTGAAAGCTTACTGATTTCTCTCTCTTTGAGGATAGATTATCTCTCCCCTGTTTTTGGTCAAATGATATACTTATGTCCCTACATTCCACTGCAGAAGCCTAAGTCATCCCTGAAGGCTTTCACTGCCAGTTTCCTATTCTCACCACCTACCATGGGTACATGGCATTTGTTCTACTAATCAAACTTCTGAGATTAAATTTTGAGTGACTGATCAAGAATGGAAGAAATGGCTATAATTTATCTCAGCAAAGGCACTCTGACCAGTCTTTGTCTGCTATGAGCCCATCCTTAATAAATGTTTTATTCTAGTTAACTGGAGTTTCCTGGGTTCTTGCCACTGCCAAGAGATTTCCACTGTTTTCTTATTGATTGTGACAACTCTTATTAGCCACTGCCCACCTAAATGTTTTTTCTTATAACTAAAAATCCCTAATCACTATAGTGGTTAAGAACATGGGCTTCAGAAGCAGATAACCTAGATTCATATCTTGGTCTTCCACTTTCTAGCAGTTGAGTGAAATTTATTTGATCTCTCTTTGCATATTTGCTCAGCTATAAGCACATATATTAATGTCTAATACATAGGTTTGTTCTAATAATTAATTTAGGCAACATAGATAAAATGTATCATATAATTTCTTGGCACCCCAAAGTGCTCAAAATTGATAGTGGTAGCAAGTTAATTGAACCTTAGTTTCCTCAATTAAAATAGGGAATAATAATACATTTTACATATGTTTCCTGGGATAGTAGAAAAAATATGACATATGGATTTTATATAAAACATTATAACCTGCCTGGTATTCATGTATTATCCTTGGTGGATGCTTCTGTAATGTTCCTTGATTTGGCATGATGTCATCATGATCATCATCAGTATCATCACTATGATCAACATCTAACATTCCTATGTGAAGTATTTTGCTTTAAATAATATATTTGTGGTAATGAATAGATATTGTTATCCTCATTTTATAGGTAAAGAATCTCAAGGTCAGAGCATTTAAGTGATTTTCCCAAAGTTTCTCAACTAGTAGGTAGGTAATCAGGGATCTAAAACCACTCATGTTTGAATCCAAAACTCATGTTCTTTGTTACAATGCTCTGAAGGTGAATGAAAAGTTCACAGTTGTTGGTTCAATGGCCTTGTCTTTCAAACAGAAAAATATATATATAATTTTGTGAAGTATATTAACCAACTAACAAAGGAATAACCTTTTTTATCAAGGTCTTTGGTCCATCTTTTTATTCTGAATTCTTTAAAACAATTTTCTCACTAATTACTTGAAATACAGAGCATATTGTGTCACATGCACACACACAAATCTAAGAAGCTTCTAAGTAGAAGTGGAGTAGTCAGCAAAGTTTAGTTTTCTGTAGTCTTTATGTAAAGGAAAGACAAGAAGTTCTTAAAGCATTGATTTTACAAAAAATAAAATGGATGGTTAAATTTTGTCAAAATCCATGCTTCTAAGTGCTAGAGCTATGAAAACATGCTGTCTTTATCAGACAAGATATCATGTAAAGGGTAAAGTATATAAGTTAACGTTTACTCTAGGACACATCTCCCAAAGGAAGGCTTTACCTACATCTATTTCTCTTATAATGTGACACTTTGTCAGAGTGTTTTTATTTCTTACTGACTGAAAAATAAGAGTGATTTCTGGGGACCTGAAACTTATTTGATTCAGATTCGGAAACTTACAGGAATTTCCTTCATGTTGATATTTATTTAGTCTTCGAACAACTAGTGACTTTCAAGGCATGCAATATATGGAAATGAAAGTTTAAATAGGTGATTTGAACCATCTTACCTGACCTGTTTAGTGAAATTTCTATGACACATTTTTTCTAGGATATAACAATCCTTTTTAAATTCAAGATTTTGTTTTGGTTTATATATACAACTGTAAAACTGAATAAGGCATACATTTATTTATTCCCAAAACACATATGTCTTGAGTGTCTTCTTTGTGCTTTTGTGATAGGCTATGGGATGTGGGTAGAAAGATGAAAGAGAATCAGATTTCAAGAAATTCACAGTCTGTTAGAGGAATCACCAATAGATGCAATTATGATAAACTAGGTGAACTGCTATGATAGAGACACATAATTACTTGGCCTGGGAATACTGAAGAACATTTAACCTACATCTCATATTTGACTATAATAAGAGAAAGCTAACCTTCAGTCAGAGTTGAGTAGTGATAGAAGTGTAAAGGAAAGCTGTGCTCCTAGGTTTTAGTGTTATGGTGATCATCACAAAGTTCATCATTTAATTATATTCTGTTTTCCATACACTGTTGTAAGATTGATATATGTAGGCTAGTGGTTAAAAGTATAGCTTCTGCAGTCAGATATTTTCATCTGTAAAACCTGTTTTACCATTGGCTTGGGCACATTTTTTTACCATTTTAAAACTTCATATTCCTTAATTTTAAAAGGTAAATGGTAATTGTTTCACTGCATATTCACACCATTTGGGTATTGAATGAAAAGATCTATATATGTTTAACACACTTTCTGTCATGTAGTCAATAAGTGATAGCTACCATCGTTGTTATTGTTACCATCATCATTATTATTTCTGCTCATAAATTGTATGTTTATTGTGGACATGATATAGTTTTTTTTTAATAGTAGGTAATTTGGCAATAAGAAAATGTAACCAGCATTTGTTCTGGAGGAAAATTAAGAATGAGAAGGATTCCTGTGCTGGCCATTAGGTGAAGCATAGGAGCATATGAGGTAGAGGCTTTCTGAGCAGCTTGGAAAGAGAGCTGCATAAGAGAAAAGTGCCAGCCAAAGGATTCTCAACTTCTATAGAGGGCATAACACCTGGTCCAATATGATGCCCTTTTTATGGTTTTAACATTTGTCCAAAAATTTCCTGGCACTGTTCATTCGGGAGGTACAGCCTAATTCTCTTACCTTTGCATGTTGTGTGGCCTCATTAGAAGTCATTCACTTCTAGTAGACTATGGAGAAAATGACAACATGCAAATTCAGAGAGGTAATAAAAAGCCTCTGTAGATTTTGTCGAGCGTGTTCCGATTTGTTTTTCTCAGATCCCTCACAGTGTGAGGAAACTTGGGAGCCCAAGCAGGGGCTTGGCTGAGGTCTCCACCTAATAGCCAGGGTTGAACTGAGGTCTCCACCTAATAGCCAGGGTTGAACTGAGGCGTCCCAAGAATGTGGGACTGAGACCTTCCCTAGTCAAGCCTCTGGGCTGCAGCCTCGTGAAAGACCTGAGCCAGAACCAATCATCGAAGCAAGTACTCCAACTCCTATATTCTAATTGATCCCAATTTATCTTGTCTTGATGTAATCTCAGACTTGCATCTCATCCATTTGGAGATTGCTACAAAGAAATTTTGAGATTCTCGTGAAACTAGTTTTCCTTCCCCTAGTGTTGAGAGAATACTTTTACCCTATTTAAATACCTTCCTCTCCGCCAGAATGCCACAAAACTTGTGCCTTTCTCAGTGTATCATATCAGGGATCACATGATATTCTTATGTCTCATGTTGGTGATGCTAACTTTGATCACTTAGTTCAGGTGGTTTATTCCAGGTTTTGCTACTATAAAGTTATTATTTTTCACTTTGTAATTAATAAATATTTGAGACAGTGCAAGTTTTCTGTTTTTGATCATACATTTGCCTAATAATTTAAACTTGGTATAATTATTACTATGGTGTTTGCCAAATGGTGATTTTTCTATTTCTATCATTATTTCTACATTTAATCATTGGAATTCTAGTATAAGGAAAACTATTCCCTTTTCCCCTCTAGCTTATTTATTTAATTAATTGTTTAGGATTTTGTTGGTACTATTTTTGTAACTGTTTCAAATAAAATATGAAACTGTTTCAAAATAAAAAGTTAGAAAATTTTTTAAATCATTAAAAAGTCACTTAATGTGTAGTCAAGGAAGCCTTTGAAGTGTCTTATAACTTTTATGTAGTGTAAGGCTACTTGTAAATTTAGATGTTTACAAGTGGTATGTGCATCACTGAAATAGAATTGAGATACTATTGTCAAGATCACCAATGACTCTGCCAATTTCGACAATATAATTTCTATTAAAGGATAAGCATATATAAAAGTTTGAGACAAATATTACAGTAGTTATCTCTTTAATTATTGCAATTTACCCTAGTATATTTCCTTCCAAAGTGAACATCTCCAAATTCTAAATAATGGACAAATTGATTTTTTTAAAAAAGATATTCTTCTGCAGTCAGAAGGAAGGAGTTGAGGAGTCTTTAATTTTATCACAGTTTTTCCAGTGTTGGTATGAGCATAAGGAATAGAGAAATGACCAAAATAAAAAGGTCTTAAACTTTTCATATTTTAATTTTTTAATCTTCATATTCAGGATACTATCAAAGAAACTAAAATTGATTGAACTTATATCATACTGCTGACACTATTATTCTATTTGTACATATATTAGACAACATTTATTGGTACTGATAGGTAGTTTCACTTATATTAGATTAATGGATCCTCAACACAACTATTATGGTGTGTATTATCTCTATTTTATAGATGAAAACATGAACTTAGTTATCTTTTCTATGTCTCCCTGATAGAACTATGAGGATTGTGATTTGGTAACCACATTGTTTCTCTTTTGTGTCACAATATCTTAGTCTGTATTTCAATAAAAAGCCATGTTTAAATTGTGGCGTATTTTTGAGATTGTAATAATTATTCTCTGTATTTTGTCTTTGTTTTCTAGTACTTTTTCTTTTACTAAGTTTTTTGTTCTTTATTTCAAAATAATTTAATATTGTAGTTTCTTACCTAAAGCCAAAATTGGAACAAGTCCATTTTCTTGAAATCTAGTTTTGATGCGGCTGTTTCACAAGGATAAAAATAAAAAGGCAATGAAGATCTCCATTATTGTATTTAGGATTACTTGACATTATTAGAAACTGACTATTCGGGGTAGCCCCGGTGGTGCAGCAGTTTAGCGCCGCCTGCAGCCCGGGGCGTGATCCTGGAGACCCTGGATCAAGTCCCATGTGGGGCTCTCTGCGTGGAGCCTGCTTCTCCCTCTGCCTGTGTCTCTGCCTCTCTCTGTGTGTGTGTCTCTATGAATAAATAAATAAAGTTTTTAAAATAAAAAAAAAGAAAGAAACTGACTATTCTTAGTAAAGTTTGGTTTTTATTCTTTATAATATATTAAACATATTGCCATTTATTTTGCCAAGTAACATGTAAGAGGAAAAATAAGCTGAAAATGTTTTCCTTTAGCTGCAATGTTAGTAGCTCTCTCTATTTTCAACTGATCAGCATTATTGGCAAAAAGTTGCCCTGGTGATGGCCCTTGGCTTTGTTTTGGCAAGGAGATCTCAGAAAGATTTCCCAATTAGTTTGGATGCAATGAAAAGTGATGAAGCAGCATAGCTGGCTGGATATATGGGACAGGAATACATATTAAATAGAATTCATGTTGTACAATACACTTTCAAAAGAAATATGCTTATTTGTACAACTAGACGTGCAATACCCTAATACTTTCCTTTCCAAATGATGTATGATCGTCTGTAGTCATCTGCATTGTTTACTAGCTGAAAATATTATAAGGAAAATGTGACAGTGAATTTCTTGTGTCAAATTGATTGGCCATGGAGCTTCTGGATTAAACATTATTCTGGGTGTGTTTGTAAGGGTGTTTCTGAATGCAAATGGTATTTGAATATGTGGACGCTATTGCCATCTCCAATGTGAGTGGGTATTATCCAGTCTTTTGAGAGCCTGAACAGAACAAAAGGCTGCAGGAAGGAGAAATTAATTCTCTATTTTTGCCTTACTGATTGAACTAAAGAATCTCACCTTATTTTCTCTGGCCTTCACACTGGAATTTATATCATCGTCTCTTCTGGTTTTCAGGCCATTGGATTTGGACTGAATTATACCACTGGCTTTCTTGGGTTTCCGGCTTGCAAATGGCAGATTGTGGGAGTTTGTGGTCTCCGTAATTGTGTGAGCCAGCTCCTCACAATAATTTCAATCTAATAAACACATATATATGTGCAATATTTTTATCATTTATATATTCTATACACATACACATTATATATAATACATGATAGATGATAGATGATAGATAGATATAGATATAGATAGATAGATAGATAGATAGATAGATAGATAGATAGATAGATATCTTACTGGTTTATGTCCCCTGAGAACCTTGACTAATACAGGCAGGAACAAAATATTTTAAAACAAATGATCTATAGCTCTTTGAACACAATTGCTATCCAATAAATATTTATTGACGCTGACTAATGCCTTTGTCTGGAGTCAGTGAATTGATGTGCAGTACCTTCAAGAATTGAAGTTATTGTGGATTAAATCTGAAGAGTTATTCATAGCATCCTGGCAAATGCCCTGGTTTTCCCTTCTTTGTTCTGTTTCTATCTGCATTACCTTATGTTTTCATTTTTTAAAACTGCAGGACTCTGATGACACTGTTCCATTCCCATGTATAGCCCAGCAAACCTTTTAGAGCTAAATGAGCAAAGACATGAATCAGATCATTAAGCAGATGCTGGCTCTGGGTCTGAAAGAAATGGACAACCTAGGTTATAAATATTAATTGGACAAAATAGCAGTCAGGCAACACTCCTAATTTTGAAAAATGTGCAATAACAAAGGGTGTTATAAGTACAAGTTAAATAAGCCACTCTGAAGACATCCTCTGAGAAAAATTCCACATAAAAATGCACAGAATTGTAACTTGTTAGAGTAATTAGAAATACTCTGATTTTCCAAAGTATTTTTAGGATAGACACCTCACTTTCCCTTTTAATTCAATCAATTTAGAATGTCTATTCAGGAGTAATGTCAGTAAGAAATCAGAATAGGAAATCTCAGCCTTTATCTCCCACAGAAACACCAATTTAACAACAACATATGGACCAAAATACTTTTCTGAGAATTTTTGAATCCAGTTAAGAAGTTACAGTACTTCAGACAAGCACAAAATTAAAAAAAAAAAAAAAAAAAAAAAGCTACATTGAAATTGGGAAAAAAAGCAATCTCACTCTACCCCTGTCACCCCCTTCTCTAAACCAGCACAGCTCAGTGATTTAGTCTATGACTTCTCTCTCAAGGAAAAAGAAAAAGTGGAATGTGAATCCAGTGCCCCTGGACTCTCTGTGAACTTCCTGCAAGAATAGTTTCTGTCTTTTTTTTTTTTAATAGTTTCTGTCTTACGTCACCAGGAGTATTAACAGAACTAGCATCATTTTGGCAGCTAAGAACAAGGAAAGATGCAGTGGCTTGCTGCTGCCGGCAGTGGTGTGCAAGATTGGGAGAATGTACAGAATCTGAGGCATAGAATCTGGGAGAGCGTCACGGACCATGCCTCCAACATTCTGGTTTTATTATTTATTTATTTTTTATCTTTACATTTTTTTTTATTTATTTATTTTTTTTATTGGTGTTCAATTTACTAACATACAGAATAACACCCAGTGCCCGTCACCCATTCACTCCCACCCCCCACCCTCCTCCCCTTCTACCACCCCTAGTTCGTTTCCCAGAGTTAGCAGTCTTTATGTTCTGTCTCCCTTTCTGATATTTCCCACACATTTCTTCTCCCTTCCCTTATTTTCCCTTTCACTATTATTTATATTCCCCAAATGAATGAGAACATATAATGTTTGTCCTTCTCCGACTGACTTACTTCACTCAGCATAATACCCTCCAGTTCCATCCACGTTGAAGCAAATGGTGGGTATTTGTCATTTCTAATAGCTGAGTAATATTCCATTGTATACATAAACCACATCTTCTTTATCCATTCATCTTTCGATGGACACCGAGGCTCCTTCCACAGTTTGGCTATTGTGGCCATTGCTGCTATAAACATCGGGGTGCAGGTGTCCCGGCGTTTCACTGCATCTGTATCTTTGGGGTAAATCCCCAATAGTGCAATTGCTGGGTCGTAGGGCAGGTCTATTTTTAACTCTTTGAGGAACCTCCACACAGTTTTCCAGAGTGGCTGCACCAGTTCACATTCCCACCAACAGTGTGACATATCAGATAAAGGGCTAGTTTCCAAGATCTATAAAGAACTTATTAAACTCAACACCAAAGAAACAAACAATCCAATCATGAAATGGGCAAAAGACATGAAGAGAAATCTCACAGAGGAAGACATAGACATGGCCAACATGCATATGAGAAGATGCTCTTTACATTTTTTTTAAAGATTTTATTTATTTATTCATGAGACAGAGAGAGAGAGAGAGGCAGAGACACAGGCAGAGGGAGAAGCAGGCTTCATGCAGGGAGCCCGATGTGGGACTCGATCCTGGGTTTCCAGGATCACGCCCTGGGCTGAAGGCAGCACTAAACCGCTGAGCCACTGGGGCTGCCCACATTCTGGTTTTTAGGTATATTTCCAAAGGTCTGGTTTCTGTCTTGCCACACTTGGAGAGCTGATTAGATGAGCATTGGTTTCAGTGCCTAGGGACAGTAAAAAGAAAGGGAAAAGACAGAAAGCCTGCTATATATACCCTACACTATTCTACAAAATTGGGACAAAGTGCAGAACCTGAGGCTTCTTTCCCAGAAGGGAGGAAGAGAAGTGGAACGTGCTCCAACATCCTGGGTCACAGTGGACTAGTCAGATGCCCACGGGAACAAGAGATTATGAGCTCCTGAAAAAAAGTTAAAATTCTTAAATCCCTATAATTAGGAATTTACACACAAAAGTCCAGAGAAAATACATCCATGAAAAGGGTTTGAAAAACTCCCCGAGTGTCTAGCACAGATGACTGGTGACTATCTTTCCCAATTGAAGCCAGTTGGTAAAGACTGGGAAGAACAGCTGTTTCTTCAAATATGTAGCTATCAACACAGAGCTACAAGGAACAAAGGGAATCATAGAAACATGACCTGATCAAAGGAACAAATAAATCTGCAGTAGCCCAACCTAAAGTAATGGAGATCTATTTATTATTTGACAAAGAATTAAAAATAATCAAAGAAGCTGATTTGTAAGAGAATTATAAGTGAATTTTAAGAGAACACAGATAATTAAATTAAATTAAGAAAATGATACATGAACAAAATGAGAATATTAACAAAAAGGTATGATTATGAAAAGGAACCAAAGAGAAATTTGGAGCTGAACAGTATAGTAATTGAACTGAAAAATATCACTGGAATTATATAACAATTGGCTTTATCAACCAGAGGAAAGAATAAGCAAACTAGAAGACAAGTCATTTGAAATCATCCAGTACTAGGAGCAAGAAAGAAAAAAAAATAGAGAAGAGTGAAGAAAGC
The DNA here is from genome assembly GCF_053574225.1 of Canis aureus. Taxonomy (NCBI): domain Eukaryota; kingdom Metazoa; phylum Chordata; class Mammalia; order Carnivora; family Canidae; genus Canis; species Canis aureus. The sequence goes on from NC_135621.1 coordinate 56,935,794, forward strand.
CTAAAGAACTTTCAGAATACCCACAAGCCATGGATGCGTGTTTCCAAACCTGGGGAGGAAACTGGACATTCAGATTCATGAGGTCAAAAAACTCCAAATATGATGTATCCAAATAACTCTATCCAAAGATCATCATAATCAAAGACAAAGAATTTTGAAATCTATGAGAGAGAAACAACTCATCATATACAAGGGCACCCCCATAAAACAATCCGATTTCTCAGTAGAAACCTTGAAAGTCAGAAGAGCTATGGATGATATATGATATATTTAGAGTGCTGAAGAAAAAAACTAGAATACTCTATGTGAATGAGTGAATAAGAATACTATATGTGAAAAAACTGTCCTTCAAAATAATAAAGAGAAAAAAAACTTTCCAGACAACCAAAAACTGAAGGAATTCATCACCTTTAGATTTGATTTACAAATAATGCTGCAGGGTGTCCTTCAGGTTGAAATAAAAGCCATTGTACAACACAAAAGCATATGAAAGTGCAAAGCTCACTGGTCTAGGTAAATATATAAACAAATACAGAATACTATAATGCTGTAATGCATCTGCATAAGTCACTTTTAAGTCTAGCATAAGAGTTAAAATACAGAAGTATTAGAATAACTACTATTACAAAAATATGTTAATAATATGTACACAATATAAAAGGATGTAAAGTATAGCATCAGTACCATAAAGTGTGTGGAAATAGAAGGAAAATTGTAGAGTTTTATATGCAGTTGAAGTTGTTTAACAGTTTAAAATAGACCATTATAATTATAAGATAGCTTATGTAAGCCATATGGTAGCCAAATACCTATAGGAGACACACAAAATTAGGGGGAGAGGAGAGGATCAAAATATGTCCTAGAAAAATTGAGTGATTCACAAAGAAAGAGAGGACAAAAGGGACAAAAAACTACAAGAAAGATATAAAACTGCAATAGTAAGTCCTTCCCTATTGATAATTGTTTAAACATAAAGGAATTAAATTTTCCAATAAAAATATAGAGTAGATGAATGGATTTAGAAAATTGAAACCTAAGTATATGCTTGTCCATAAAAGAATCACTTTAGCTTTAAGGACCACATGGGCTAAAAGTGAATGGATAGAAAAAGATACTATATGTAAATGGTAACCAAAAGGTAGTATATTTACCTCAGACAAAACAGACTTTAAGTGAAAACTGTCACTGACCAAAAGAAGATCATTATATAATGAAAAAGTGCTCAATTCACATCAGGAAGATGTAAATTTGTAAAAATATATGCACCCAACATCAGAAAACCTAAATATATAAAGCAAATATTGATGGATATGAAGGAGAAATAGCAATACAATAGTACTAGGAGACTTCAATACCCCACATTCAACAGTGAATAAAACACCCAGACAGAAAATCAATAAGAAAACAGCCCACTTGAATGACCCTGTAGATCAAATAGACCCAAGGCACTTATATAGAACATTCCAACCACCAACAGCAGAATGCACATTCATCTCAAGTGCATGTGAAACATGTTTTAGGATAGATGAGCTTAGGTAACAACAACAACAACAAAACTTTAGAAGGTTGAAATTATACCAATTAACTTCCACAATGCAATAAAACTAGATCAATAACATAAGGACAACTAGAAAATTCATTGATATATGACAACACACTCTTCAAAAATCAATACATCAAAGAAGAAATAAAAAATTTAACAAATATCCTGAGGAAAATGAAAATAATGATACAACATGCCAAAATTTATGGAATGCAGTAAAATCCTTCTAGGAGAGAAGTTTACAGTACTAAACAGCTACATTAAATATATATATTTCGAACAAAAACTTTGCACACAAAGGACTAGAAAAAATAACAAACTAGCCCAAATTGAACAAAAGGAAAGATAATAAGTATTAAAGTATAAATGAAATAGGAAAAAAAAAACAGGAAAAACACAAAACTAAGGATCTGTTTTTGAAACAAAGAGCAAAGAGACTGAACAATTAAATGACAACAAATTGGATAACCTACAAGAAATGGATAAATTGCTAGAAACATACAACCAACCAAGACTGGATCATGAAGAAAAAGATAAAATCATGAACAAATAGAAAATCTGAAGAAAAAATAATAAGAAGGTGAGTCAGTAATCAAAAACTTCCCAACAAAGATAAACCCAGGCGCAGGTTAATTCTATTAAACATTTAAGAAAGCATTAATACATCACAGTTATATGTCAAATAAATTTCAGTTTAAAAAAACCAGAAACCTTTATTACATGTGCTTTAAACAATCCTTTTAATGCATTACAGAAAAGATATTCATTCTGTGAAATAATGCTCATGTCAAAGTAGCTTGCACAGAACATTCATATACTCATGGTTAATACAAAAAAAATGAATTAAGAATTATTCTTCTCAAACTCTTCTAAAAAATTGAAAGGGAGAAAATACTTCAAACTTATTTTACAGTGTTAGAATTACTCTGATAACAAAGCCCGATAAGGGAACTACACAAGAAAAGAAAATTATAGTCCAATCTCCTTTGGACATAGGTGCAAACATTTTCAACAAAATATTGGTAAACAGAATTCAACACCACGTAGAGTGGATAATACTCTGTGATCAAGTGGGATTTATCCCTGGGATGCAAGAATGTGATACATCACGTTAATAGAATGAAAGATAAAAATATGATCATCTCAATAGACACAACAAAAGCACTAGACAAAGTATAACATCTTTTCCTCAACACAGCAAAAGTCATATATGATAAACTGTCAGCTAACATCATCCACAACTGTGAAAGGGTTGAAATATTTTTTCCTAAGATCAGGAAAAACACCAGGGGGTCAATTCTCACCACTCCTATTTAACATAGTACTGGAAGTGCAAGCCAGAACAATAAGGCAAGAAAATAAAATAAAAGGCATCTAAACTGAAAGGAAGGGCAGCCCCGGTGGCTCAGCAATTTAGTGCCACCTTCAGCCAGGGGTGTGATCCTGGATTCCTGGGATCGAGTCCCATGTTGGGCTCCCTGCTTGGAGCCCGCTTCTCCCTCTGCCTGTGTCTCTGCCTCTCTCTCTCTCTCTGTCCCTCATGAATAAATAAATAAAATCTTTAAAAATAAATAAATAAACTGAAAGGAAGAAGTAAAAATTGTCTCTGTTTGAAGATAACATGGTCTCATACAGGTACACCTCATTTTATTGTGCTCACTTTATTGCACTTTTCAGATATTGCTTTCTACCTTGACAAATTGAAGATTTGTGGCAACCCTGAATTGAACAAGTCTACCAGCACCATTTTTCCAACAATATTTGCTTAAATCATGTCTCTGTATCACATTTTGGTGATTCTCACAATATTTCAAACTTTTTCATTATTATTGCATTTGTTACAGTGATCTGTGATCAGTGATCTTCTCTGTTACTTTTAGAATTGTTTGAGGTGCCATGAACCATGCCTATATAAAACTGTACTTAATTGATAAATGATGTGTGTGTTTTAACTACTCAGGCAACCCACTATTCTCCATTTCTTTCCCTTTCTGTGGTCCCCCTATTCCCTAAGACACAACAGTATTCAAATCAGGCTAAATAACAACCCTACAATGGCCTCTTAGTGTTCAGGTCATACATCTCTCACTTTAAATCAAAAGCTAGAAATGATTAAGCTTAGTGAAGAAGGCATATCAAAAGCCGAGATAAGCCAAAAGCTAGGCCTCTTGTGCCAGTCAGCCAAGTTGCGAATCCAAAGGAAAAGTTCTTAAAGGAAATTAAAAGTGCTACTCCAGTGAACACATGAATGATAAGAAAGGAAAACTGCCTTATTGCTGATACAAAAAAAATTTTTTTTATTTATGATAGTCACACACACAGAGAGAGAGAGAGAGAGAGAGGCAGAGGGAGAAGCAGGCTCCATGCACCAGGAGCCTGACGTGGGATTCGATCCTGGGTGTCCAGGATCGCGCCCTGGGCCAAAGGCAGACGCTAAACCGCTGCGCCACCCAGGGATCCCCCCAAATTTTTTTTTTTTTTTAGCAATCTGGATACATCAAACTGCTTGCAACATCCCCTTTAACAAAGCTTAATCCAGTGCAAAGACCTAACTCTGAGATGTTTGAGAGAAGTGAGGCAGCTGCAGAAGAAAAGTGTGACACTAGCAGAGGTAGGTCGGTGAGGTTCAAGGTAAGAAGCCATCTCCTATAATATAAAAATACAAGGTAAAGCAGGAAGTGCTGATGCAGAAGCTGCAAAAAACCATCTAGAAGATTTAGCTAAGATAATAAATGAAGGTGGCTACACTAACCACCAGATTTTCTCTGTAGACTAAAAGCCTTTGGTTGGAAGAAGATGCCATCTTGGACATTTGTAGCTAGAGAAGACAAGCCAATGCCTGGCTACAAACAAACCTTCAAGGACAGATTGACTCTCTTGTTAGGAGCCTATGTAACTGATCACTTTAGGTTGAGACCAGTGCTGATTTACCATTTAAAAAATTCAAGAACCCTTAAAAAATTATGCTAAATCCACTCTGCTTGCATTTTATAAATGGAATAGAACATCTTAGATGACAGCACATCTGTTTACAACATGGTTTACTCAATATTTTAAGCCCCCATCCCCCACCCCCTCCTGGTAGAGATTTACTGTTCAGGAAAAAAGTTCCTTTCAAAATATCACTGCCCGTTGACAATGCCTCTGTGCACCTTGGCACTCTGATGGAGGTATACAATGATATTAATGATTATTTTCATGCCCGCTGATACAACATCCACTCTGCAGCACATGGATTAAAGAGCCATTTTGACTTTTAAGCCTCAGTACCTAAAAAAAATGAATTTCTTAAGGGCTATAGCTGCCACAGATAGTGATTCCTCTGGTGGATTTGGGCAGAGTAAATTGAAAACCTCTGGAAAAGAGTCACCAGTCAAGATACTATTAAGAACATTTGTGATTCATGAAAAGAAATCAAAATACCAACATTAACAGGTGTCTGGAAGAGGGTGAATCCAGTCCTCACGGATGCTTTCAGGAGTTTATGACTTCAGTGGAGGAAGTAACTGCAGATGTGGTGGAAATAAGAGAATTAGAATTAGAAGCGGAGCCTGAAGATGGGACTGAATGGCTGCGATCTCAGGATCAAACTTGAACAGATAGTTTCTTCTTATGGGTGAGCAAACAAAGTGTTTTCTTGAGATGTATCCTCCTCCTTGTGACAACGCTGTGAAGATTATTGAAAAGGCAACAGAGGATTTAGAACATTACATAAACTAAACTAAAAAAAAAAAAAAAGAACATTACATAAACTGAGTTGGTAAAGCATGGTAGAGTTTGAGAAGACTAACTCCAATTCTGAAAGCATTTCTAACCCAAGTAAAATGCTATCAAATGCATCACATGCTACAGAGAAAGCCTTTATGAAAGGGATAGTCAATGAGTGCGGCAGACTTCATTGTTGCGTTATTTTAAGAAATTGCCGCAGCCACCTCAGCCTTTAGCAATCACTATCCTGATCAGTCAGGAGCTGTCAACATCAAGGAGGCATCCTCCACAAGGAAAAAGAATAGGACTTGCTGAAAGCTCAGATAATGGTTAGCAAATTTTAGCATAATGTATCTTTTTATGAAGGCATGCACATTGTGTCTTGGAAATAATGCTATTGCACACTTAATAGGCTATTGTATAGTGTCAACATAGATTTTATATGCACTGAGAAACCAAAAAAAAATTTCTTTTGAATCACTTGATTGTGATATTTGCTTTATTCTATTGGTCTGGAAGTGAATCACAGTATCTCCAAAGTATGCCTATATGTATAATATCATGTCATCTGTGAGTAGTGACAGCTTTACTTCTGTGCAATTTAGGTGACCTTTTTTCCTTGCTTAATTACTGTGACTAGGATTTTCATATCTATGTTGAATAAAAGTGTTGAGGGTGGCCATCCTTTTCCTTATCTTAGAGAAAAAGCTTTCAGTTTTTCACTCTGAAGTACAATGTTAGCTGTTAGCCTTTATTACATTGAGCCATGTTCTTTCTGTGCCCACTTTGTTAAGAGTTTTTATTATAATTGTTGAATTTTGTCAAATGCCTTTTATGCATTTATGGAGCTGATCATCTAATTTTAATCCTTTGTTTTGTTAATGTGGTATATCACATTGTTTTGTGAATATTTATCCTTGAATCTCTAGAATAAATCCCACTTGATCATGGTATATGATTCTTTAATTTATTGCTGAAATCGGTTTGCTAATATTTTGTTAAGGATTTTTGCATCTATGTTCATCAGGGATATTGGCTTTTGATTTCCTTTTTCTTTGTGGGGGATATCTTTGTCTGATTTTGGTATCAGGGTAATGTTGACTTCATTAAATGAATTTTTAAGCATTCTTTCCTCTTCAGTTTTTTTGGAATAATTCCAGGAGGATAGGTATCCTATTTCTTTTGGTCATATTTGTTTTTTCTAAGGGTTTATCTAATGGGATCATAATATGGAGTCTTTGGCTTCTTTCACTAAGCATAATATTTTATGTTTATTTGTGTTGTTTTTTGTTTAAATAGTTGCTTCTTTAAAGTCTGAATATTGTTCTTTTCTCTGGATTTAAAACAGTATGTTCATTAACCTGTTGATAGGCATTTAGGATGTTTCTAGTTTTGAGTCATTACAAATAATGCTGCTATAAAAATTTAGTTCATCTTTGAACATAGGTCTTTCTTTCTTTCTTTCTTTCTTTCTTTCTTTCTTTCTTTCTTTCTTTCATAAATGCTTAGGAAAGAAATTGCTGAGCTTATATGGTGAGTATGTATTTAAGTATGTAAGAGACTTTCAAACTGTTTTCCATAGTATTGTGACATTTCACAATCCCACCAGCAGCAGAACTCCATCTGCTACACATCTTTATTGATCCTTGTATTGTCAGGCACTTTAATTTTAGTCATTCTAATGGAAGTATAGAAGCATCTCATTGTGGTTCTAATTTACATTTACCTGATGATTAATGGTGTTGAGCATCTCTTTTTGTTTATCACCTTTGGATAAGCATTTATTCAAATCTTGCCTATTTTTATTGGGTTGGTTGTATTTTTATTAAATTGTAAGAGCTCTTTATGTCTGAATATAAATATTTGTCATATATATGCAGTGTAATTATTATTATTATTGCTTTTATCCTATAGATTTCCATTTTCTTGATAGTCTTTTCATTTTTTGGAAAAAGTCTAATTTACCTTTTTTTTTTTTTTTTTTCCTTTTATGATCTTTTTCCAGAACAGAAGATCTACCTGGGAAATCTTAGCATAACCCAATGTCATGAAGATTTTCTCTATTTTCTTCTACAAGAAACCTTTTATAGTTTTAGCCTCTAGTCTTAGGATGGTGATGGACATTGACCTAATTTTTACATATGGGGTGATGATCAAAGTTCATTTCTTTTCAAAATAGATATGCAATGGTTCCATTACCAAATATTGAAACTGCTGTCCCTTACTCACTAAATAATATCGTATGTTTGCTGAAAACCAATCACTATGTATGTATATATCAAAACTATATTTAATCCCACTGGTCTCACCACACTGTCTAGATTATTACAGCTTTATAGTTGTCTTGAAATCAGGCAGAAGTCTTCCAATTGTGTTCTCCTTTTTAATAATTATTTTAGCTATTTTAGATTTTTTGCATTTCCATAGAAATATTAGAATCAGCTTGCAAATTCCTTTCAAAATGTTTGTAGGGTGATGGGGAGATTGCATTACACCTATAAATTAATTTAGAAAAAAACTCAAATTTTAACAGTATTGAGTCTTCTTAAAGTTAGAATAGTATATCTCTATTTAGGATTTCTCAATTGTAATTCAGTCAAACTATCATTTTCAATGACCTATACTGTTTAGATCTGCTAGATATATAATGAATTTCTAGAATAAATCTCTCAAATCTTACTTTTTTTGGTAGCCACACAAGTGAAATAATTATATTTCCTGTCTTTTAACTAGTAAATCACTATGAAGTTCTGAGTCTTAGGGACTGAATACACTAAACATATTTCTAAATATGAGAAATGATGAAAGTCTACTTGGTGGGGAATATGGCATTTGAACTCTTGTAAGCTAGATGGTCAGTTTTTACTTGATTCACATTTACTGAGTACCTCCTGTACATTAGGCATTTTTTAGATGCTAGAGTTCAGATGCTTAGTTAGCCAAGACCAAATTTTCATACTGTGGTGCTTTAATTCTGAACTTTTATGTTGATACAGCACCAACTGATATGTCAAGTTGATTATATAACCAGGTAGTAACAATTCAAAGCAAATCATGGAGCAAGATTAAATCATTAATATATGGAACAAAAAGGTACTCTGAAGATTATACTTATTAATGGAGAAGAGGCTTTAAAATTATAGTCATATAAATATTATCAGCTTCATATAGAGCTATGTATTAATATTTTGAAATCAGTAATGGAGTAGTAATTTGAAAATCTGAAATTGAAAGGATGGATGGCTCTAAAACATCATTTATATCTCAGTGATAACATTGAGGGAAAACTTTGATAGTAAACTCATTTAAAACCTATCTGACAACATTAATCATTAAAATGACCTTAATTATACAACCTTAAAGTTTGAGAATACAGAATAAAATGTACTGGAAATTATAATGTGATTCACCCTGGGTTTGGCTTTAGATTCTAAAAAGGTTGTTGTAGTAATTCAACTAAAATTTTGTTTGAGCTATGCCTAATTGATGTGAATCACTAAATGTGATTGGTGAGAGTGGATGTTTCACTGTATATTTCTGGCTTCAGTGATTTACAATTAAACTTCCTGAAAAACATAAAACTGAATGGCATTTTTTATTGAGAGCTGGGGAAATGCAACAAAATACTTTTAAAAAAGTCATATCATCCTTGATGCTATGGATTTTATTTATTTGTTTGTTTGTTTGTTTTTAATGCTGTAGACTTTAAAGAGATAAATTTTAATGTTGCTAACATCATCTCCTAAAAATAGCCCTCCATTACTAACTGTAAGAATATTTTGGAAGGCAAAATTTGAAATTCAATTAGGAATATACTTTTAAATGAATATTTATTACTTAGTGTACATAATATTTTATTACATAAATTATTATATTTAGTCCTCTTAGCAACCTAATAAATGGTATTACCACCATCCACTTCATAAAGAAGAAATAAAGTTGAGGAAAATTAATTTATTCTTACTGTTTCACAGCTGGTAAGAGAGAGAGCTGGCACTTGAGTTCAGGCACACCTAGATTTGAAGTTCATGTTCTTCCACCTTGCACAACTCTGTGCAACAGTTAATGCACAGGGAATGACAAACAGTAGAGCTTATGGAATTTTATCCTTCTAAAAATGAATGTTTCCAAAATAAATGTAAAGCCATATCATTATATAGTACATGATGGAATGTTGTTGGTTGGTTACCTTAGTTTCTTCTCTTAAGGAATTAGAAATTTCTTAAGCGCTATTACCCATTTTAAAAAGGAATATTTCTGACTGTCTTGTGGTTTAAATACTTTTGGTTAAGTTATTGGAATAAGTTCAAGCTAATTGTAAAAGCACAAGGATAACAATGCTAACAAGCTTTGTATCACCGTTGCTACTGAACCAGCACAAAAAAATGCTATCAATGCTTTAAATGGGGAAAAAATAAAATTAAGAATATATATTAATATACTGCCATGAGAAAATCGAATAATAATCACAACGTTAAAGCACAATAAAAAAGACATAAAATAGAAATTTTGAGGTCCAAAATAATAAGAATATAGAATAAATTTTATTAAGCCTTAAATAACACTGAAGTGCTTATTATTCTAAAAATCAAAAATATTGAATTTAAACTTATTACATCTGTGGATAATGAAATAGTTCTTGTTGCCATTTTGGAGAGGCAGTTAAGTTGAAATGTTTTTAAATTTGAGGAAAAAGATTGATGAAAATGGGGAAATGAGTTACATTTTAGATTAAATGTAATATATTCAGGGAAGGATCTTAAGATACTTTTATTGCTCCAAATAAGATTTATAAGGGGCTGAGAATAGACTAGCGCAGATCCATCAATAGCACATTATCAGCAGGAGATACTTTTTAACATAGCTCTGAAGATTAAGGAAGGACACACAGAAAGTTAAAGAAGATATTCAGAAGAATAACAGGAGAGTAGATTTATATGGTAACTTTCATAAAGTAATGACTTTGAAGTGCCTTTAAAAAGAGAAAGATAGCAAGTCAACTGTTTTTCATGTATATTTAAAAGAATAGGTCCAACGGCCCAGGAATAGGAAATTGTGGAGGAGAGAGCTGCTTCTTCACAGTACACAGGGAAAAAAAGGGGGAGATATGTCTAGATTTATACCAATCAAGTATCAATGATCTGTGTTAGACTGCTGAACAAGACTTGCTAAATAAATGGAAGCAAAATTTTAGAAGTTCAGGGCAAACACAGATGTGTTCCATATCTCTCCCCTGGTCATAGGAAATAGTATTAGCAAAATAGAAAACTAACTCAGTTTCTTGGAAATGATGGAATAAATTAGTATTGACATTTCCTTCCAGTTGCAGTAGGTACAATATTTTGCTTGGAAACACACTTAAGTTCTGTCCACTTCTCATCTGATCTCTCATTTTAGTCTAAGTCTCATGATTTGTCTGGAAGGCAAAGGCTGGCTGGCTGAGGCTTGGAGTTCTCAGTAGCAGCAACTGTCCCATTTTATAAGCCACACTATGTAGTGATTTTATGATGGAATAGTCTAATCAGAACAGTTCAAAAATCATTTCAGTAGTGAAGTGTAGCAGGGTGAGGATTTAAGTTTATAGACTCAAAAAATAAAAGCTTAAATTGTTTTTTATTGTGGTCAGAGCACTTAACTTGCAATGTACCCTCTTAAAATTTTAAGTGTGCAATATGGCATTGTTGACTATAGGTATGATACTGTACAACAGATCTCTATAATGTATTCATCTTGTTTAATTTAAACTTTATGCCTTTTGATGGATAGCTCTTCATTACACTCCTGGAAACCATCATCTCACTCTGATTATTTTGATAGCTCTTTTAAGTGGAATCATGCAGTGTTTGACTCTGTGTCTGGCTCTTTTTACTTAGCATAACGTTCTCAAAGTTCTTGCATGTTGTCACATAATGCAGGATTTCCTTCTTTTTAAAAGCTGAATAATATTCCAGTGCATATATATCTCATTTTCTTTATCCATTCATCTGTTGAAGTATATTTAAATGATTTCTCTATTTTGACTATTATGAATAGTGTTGCAAAGAACATGTGAGTGTTAGTATTTCTTTGAGATCCTGAAATTAATTCTTTTGGGTAAATACCCAGAAGTAGGATTTCTGAAATCTGCTTTTACAGAATTGAAAAATCTTTTCAATGTCCAGTTCAATATTTCAGTTTTCTAAACTCTCAATTTTGAGTACCCTTTCTCAGAGTCCCTTGCCAGCTCCTGCGCAGAGCACAACTCCAGGCAAGCCCTATACAAAGACCATGCTGCATAAAGTGTCTCCCAAACCTCTGCAATGCAGTGCCCTGCCATCTTGTCAGGATGAGAAAAATAACCTCAGTCAGCTTGGGACTGCTAACCTTATGCCCTATACTCTCTGACATTGTCTCTAAATAAAAGAGAATGGGGATCAACATCTGACATTTTGTGTGTTGTTTGCCCATGTTCATATCTCTAAAATATCGTCTCATGGTTCTTTGCTCAGTGATCCTTGCAAATTGCTGGTGTGTGGGAAATCCTGTGAAGAAGGATATGCCAGGCCCTCTGTTGGAGGTAGGGGTGAAATTACAGTTTATAACTGACTGACAATAAGGTTGTGTGTGTGTGTGTGTGTGTGTGTTTGTATTTTTTTTTTAACATTAGAACTCTCAAAGTTTTTTTTATCCAGAGATTTTAACGTTACATCAGTAGTGTTATTTCTTTGGACTCTGCCAACAGCACTTGCCAGCAACTGCTGGTAGATTAAGAGCAAGTTGATAATTTGACACCTAAAGTACCAAATGAATCTGTTCTGCTAATTTTGATTCAGTAGTGCTGTAATTTTATAAAATTTCACTCTAACCTATTGTTAATTCTGAGCTTAAGCTTAACACTTAAGTAACTGATTTTGATCATATGCATCCTTTGAAGCTGTAATTAGAATTATTACTTATCAGCATTGCATTGATGTCTCTTTTGATAAACTATATTCTTATCTATCTGGATCTAGCTATCTAGCTGTCTAGCTAGCTAACTAGCTATCTACCTATCTATCTATCCATCTCTCTATTTTCGTGTAATAAAAATGGTAACTTTAACTGATTGATTTTTTCTTTATAATAACCTAAGACCAATATTTAAGAGTCTTACTGCATTCTGAAATTCTTCATTCGTGGGTTTCCTGTATTTTTACCAGATTGTACCCAACTTGAGATTGAGGCTACGATACCTATCCTATTTCTTTTTTCATCCCCCAGAACTTCTAGCAGAGACTGGACTTGATTTTTGCCCAGTACATAGTTTTCATTTGTCTTGACTAGTTACGTGAGCATTAGATCCCTATGAGCCAGTATTTTGACCCGATAGTATTTTGTATACTTGTGTGCTGTCAACCTTTTCCAGAAGTTTCCTGACATTGTATTGGCAATTACTAGCAGCTTTGTGAAATGCGGCCCACTTTATTATAACATCAATAAACCTGACTTGATAATAGCTATTGATGTCAATAAAGTTTAAGTGTTTTACCACAGTCATTATGTCATTGGGATGCTAATTGACATTAATACTAAACCGAATTTATGGCTAATTTTTATTGCCACTTTATGAACTCATGTTCTTCATGAAGGCAAGCAAACATTGCACATAACTTCCCTGGTCCTTCTATCACATATAAAAAACATAGTTGAATCTTTTCAGAGTTTCAAACTTGTCAGTTCACTGTCGATGTATTAAACTATGGCATAAATATATATGAATATGATGTTTCTGATCCATTGGCATTGACTAATGGCTCCCAAACCCATAGACCTATTTAAGTAGCAGAGTTTATGAAATAGTCTCATTAGTTCAAAAAGTGTAATTAATAGTTTAAAACACATACACACATCAGAAAATTATTATTCAGTATGTGCCAATTGGGAAATCAAATCCTTTAAGATATGAAATTCAAGGTAAATAAATAGCTAATAGAATCCTTGGAAGTAAAAAAGAAAAATCCCAGGCATAGATAGCATAATTCAAGCTCTCTGAATTCATGCCTTATCAGAAAACAAGTAGATGGAGGGGATTTCTTAACACATATTCATTAAGCAACACTATGCATCAGGAATCCTTTTCGGTGCCCATAATACATCAGTGAGCAGAACAGAAGCATATCTCTTCTTAGTGGAGCTTATGTTCTAGTGAGATTTTATACAGTACTGCCAAAAAGCAATTTATTGGATTGTGCTGGGCTGTGGAGTTAAGAAATATTGATAATCTAGAAAGGAGGAGGAAGTGTCTCAATGATAATATTAAAAATGGCTATAGAGATCAGAACACAATAGAGATTTCTGGGTAGCTGTCATAAATGCCCTGTGCCTATTAGTAATTTTCTGCAGAGCCTGTCTCCTTTTCTCTCTAACAATTTCTATCTCTTGATATGAAGACTCTTTGCAAGGCAGGGATACTTCTCATTTCCAGAGAACTATATCATTCCTCTGGTGGCTGCGGTTATTTTGTGTGTGGCCTATTTTATGCCTCTCCTCCTCCACCTACGTGAAATTGTACTATATGCTGTGTGCTGTTTATTGATTAACTGTGCTGTGAAAGAAATAGGAAATGATACATGCTGATGACCTTCTTGATGGTTTACTTCTATTAATCTATATGCTCTTGTTTCTTTTAAGACAAAATATCCACTGAAAGTTCTGTTGGAAATTATATCTCTAGAATCTACTCTTTTCAAGAAAAACAAAGCCATAAACTATAGACAATTTGTGGCCCTTTCATGAAAGCAGTGTAACATCAAAACTGGCTCCATTTTATTTTATTTGGATGAATAACAATATTTTAAAATAAAATTTCATTCACTGAAATGCTCATAGAGACGCTAGAATGTTACACAAAAGTTATATACTTAAGAAAAAAAAAAACAGATGAGGCGACATACTGAATTATCCTGATAATTATAACTAAACTAAAAGAATGTCTATTCTGTGGAGAAATTTGACCAGCATGATGCAGATCACATGTCTACATGAAACAAACTTATCAAACTGTTACTGAATTATTCTCATTTGTTACCTCCCAAGACATAACTGTAAAGCAAATAGAGCTAATTGCATGTTTATGGAATTAATGTTTAGTCACTCTGGTATTTCATTATTGGTGAATGTTTTATGTGAATTTTGTTTTTGAGATTTTCCTTCTGGCAGCCCTAAAATAATGAAGAAAATACATTATAAAATATTATAGGGATCCCTGGGTGGTGCAGTTGATTAATCTTGGTTTTGGCTCAGGTCAGGATCTCAGGATCTTGAGATGGAGCCTCCTGTCAGGCTCCGAGCTCAGAGAAGAGCCTGCTGGAGTTTCTCTTTCTCTCTCCCTCTGGCCTTCCCTGCACTCTCACATATTCTCTGTCTCTGTCTCTCTCTCTCAAATAAATATATAATATTTTTTAAGGATTTATTTATCATTCATGTTTATTTTGAGGTTGGACATGGTCACAAAGGGACTCAAACTATTTGATGAGATCTCTGATCTGCCATTATTTCTAATGTGTATGTAGTTCATTTCAATATTTTTTTACAAGCCAGTGTTTCACCATGTAGTAGTCTCAGTATTTTATAACAGATTGTGAAAGCACAAATGAAGTATAAAATGAATTCATTTTATAGGATTAAGGAGATAGGAGTCATCTTATTTAGCCTACTGGGTAGTTTACATTATAGGTAGAGAAAATGTATTCTTCATGTTTCCCAGAGGCTGCAGTAAGGAAATTGCTCGGGGCTAGATTTCTGCCCAGTTAGTGGTTTCGGTGGGCCAGACCACACTTCTCAGGATTCTGTGTAGGAAGGCGGAAAGAGAATCAGTGAAAAGATGGGATGCCATGTGAAGCATGACCTAACACCTCTCCTATAACCTTCAAATTATTAGGAAATTTAATTAAAGTCACAAGATGCATGACTTTGTCATTTTTTTTGTAACCGATACTGAAACAAGGTATCAGCAGCAGAGACAAGGAAACAGTGGTGAAGTAAATATGCGTGAATAGAAAATAGGGGATTTATACTGTTCCAAGTTGTGACAATAGAATTTGGATAAAGTTCACAAGAGAGAAGTTGACTCCATTTGACATGACTTCAACTATATTGAACAGCAACCAACTTTATTCTCCCTACCTGTGGCTCTCTTCTTACCTCTGTGACTTGAGTTATCTTTTATACTCAAAAACTTATCAGATGCCCTATTTTCATAAAGCAGACTTCCAGCAGGTGTCTAAATAGTTGTAATTTCTGACTGCTATTTGTTGGTCCTTCTGTGCTAACTTCCTTACTTCCTTTAGCAATGCTGGATACCTGTCTTCTGTCTTGGCACTCTGTAGAACAATTGTTTAATGATGACTATAATAACAAATTGAATTTACCACCACCATTCAACCTTGACTTAATAAGAAGTGAAGCATTCTGCTTTTTTACCACAGCTGCATTCAGTAGTCATGCATGCCCCCCCAAAAAAAGAATCATCACAAAATAACATGTTTTTTTAATCTACAATTCAACTGATTTCAATAAATCCACAAGATATGCAAAGCTAAGGGAATGTTGTTATGTGTATAAGTTTATGTACTAAACCTTAGGATTCAAAAGAGAGTGGCATAATCAAAAACTTGCCAGTGCAAATCTTCAGGGTCACATTCAATATTTGTGTCTATAATCCAGGTCGGCAGCTTTAGTCAATTTTCCAGCCAGCTGTAGAGAAACACAAAATAGATATATTGAAATAAGAATGATTCTGAGGTCTTTTGGTGCAGGTACACTCCCAAAAAGTCCCTCTCTCTTTTATTCTTTTTCCTTAGAAGATTATTTCTCTCTCCTCTAGAGGCCTCTCATTCGGCAACTTCTCTTGTAAGAAATGCCACTTTATATGATGAACTCCTATCTCTGCCTATACTATGATGTGAGTAGCAATTCTTCTCATTTATAAAGTAAAATGCAATAACAAAACAAGTCTAATCTTCTTAGGGTTCCCTGCTACATTTAATACTGCCATTTATTTCACATTGGAGATATCTAATTAAATAGATATAAAAAGATAAGAGGCAGATTAAATGAAGAGATTGGTTCTCTCAGATTGCATGCTACTTGCCCACAATTAAATTCTGTTTTGGGGCAGCCCAGGTGGCTCAGTGGTTTAGCGCCACCTTCAGTTCCAGGGCCTGATCCTGGAGACCGGGGATCGAGTCCCACGTCAGGCTCCCCTGCATGGAGCCTGCTTCTCCCTCTGCCTGTGTCTCTGCCTCTCTCAATCTCTCTCTCTCTCTCTCTCTCTCTCTGTGTGTGTGTGTCTTCATGAATAAATAAATAAAATATTTTTTAAAAATTCTGCTTTTGCCTTTGACTACACAGACTTTCTTGGATTATACAAGGCTATTCATTCTTCATTGTGTTGTATTTTTATGGTGAAGCCACCACGGAGGTCCCCAGTCTTTAGTAAGAAAAGGAAACTTTTTAATGTTTAGGGACCTTGAGACCAAAAATGTTTGTTTCAGTGGAAATCATATCTGAGAAGACCTGGGATGAATGTGGCAATGAGGGGCAAATACTGATTTAGAGAGTAGACAGTTTAGGTAAAGGGAAGGAGCAGAGATGAAGAAGCCCTAAAGCATTGGAAGAAGCCAGGGGCCAACTACTTCCTCCACTACTGAGAATCAGCAGGAACTAAAGAAAACAGGAGTGTTGACAGCTGACTCAGCAACAAACCAGATGAAGACTCTTGAGCTCCTTGGTATCTTTCTTCTTCCCTCCTTTCCTTTCTCCATATCTTCCAGTCATTCTTCATAGACCTTGTTTCCAATATTGATTGAGCAATGCCTTGTTGCCAGACTTTGGGCCAAGTGCTGGGGATATAAGGTGACAATGACATGGAGAAGCTAACTGATACTTATTACAAAAGTATGAGAGGGTGAGGACAGGGTTAAGAATACGTTAACCCTTCTCAGATATAGGGGGAGAACATGGTGGTTTTAGGGGTTTGCGAGAGATACACTTTGATTTGAACCCATAGTATTTGGTAGTGTGTACTGGAGAGAGCAGAGTAGCAAAGGGGTGCATTACAAAACACAGTGTTGAGAAAGTTCAAAAGATAAGCAGGGACTGGTGGTAAAACTGTTCAAAAATATATAATAATTTGGACATTATCTGGAGGACAATGGAGACCTGTTTAAGTATTTTAATTAAGAACTGACATGATTAGATTTGGGTTTTTGCAAGATCACTTTGGCGGCCATATAGAGAGAATCAAGAGGAAATGAAATTTATCTATTTATTAAAATATTGAAATTGGTCAGGGAACATCTTATAGGCAAGACATCTCTTTATTTACTTAAAAAAATTAAGAGACATTTAAGGTTTTGTTTTGTGACTTAGAAACACCATAGTTTTTTAAAAAAAAGGAAATACCATAATTAAGACAAAAATACTAGAAGGGGCAACCATATATGAGCATGCATGGAGCTTCTCAGATTTGAGAATGATTTCTTTATCTCATAGATCTCTAGACATACACACACTTTCTGTCACTAAAACAATTATCATTACCATTTGTATTTGTTCTAAAAAATAATGTTTTACCTAATAGAAATGGATCCATACAATGGTTTGTCATGGTTACTTGTCAAGGCTTAACCAATAGCTCCCATTTTATTTTATTTTTTTAAAGATTTATTTATTTATTTATTTATTTATTTATTTATTTATTTATTTATTTATTTATTTATTCATTCATGATAGACAGAGAGACAGAGAGAGAGAGAGAGAGAGGCAGAGACACAGGCAGAGGGAGAAGCAGTCTCCATGCCAGGAGCCCGACGTGGGACTCGATCCCGGGACTCCAGGATTGCGCCCTGGGCCAAAGGCAGGTGCTAAACCGCTGAGCCACCCACGGATCCCCCAATAGCTCCCATTTTAGAGTCATCCTTGGTTATGAAGACCAAGAGCATTTCAGCCTGGCTAACACTAAGCTCTAATCTATTGCCTGGGGCCCCCAACTGATAATAGTGATCATTCATCATGTTTGTAAATGTACTGGTTTTCATCACAGGGCCATTATTTCCTGCTTAAAGATCTTTATCAACAGTACAGTTATAAGAACAACTTCAAGGGACTGATAGGAGTTTGCACATTAGAGCTTTTCTCTCCCAGACCAGTCATGGAGTCTGCATTTGGCTTTGCTTCCTCAGGAAAACTGTTTGTAGTGCAGAATTATCACACAATTTAACACAGCTGGAACCCTGGCCTCAAGAGAGACCAGAAAAAGATTGGGAAAGATAAATGGTAGGTAGGTCAAACATAGGCTAAGAAAGGGACCTGGAGAACTGGAGAATAAAGCGCCTCATTATAAGTTTAGAGATACTTTAAACCTCTTAAATTTTCTTTTCATACTCAGCTAAATTCTACTAAGACTGCACAGTAGTATTATTTGATTATGTCATCCTGTGACCACATTTAATATAGTTTTCTAAATGCATTTCTAACTTATTACCTCTTTTCATCTTTGCACTTTCATTTGAGATGCAGAGTATAATATATTCTTGTCATTTGTCATTTGAAGACAATGAGGTGCAAAAATATTAAATAGCTTATCCAAGGTCATATAATTAATGAATAACAGAAAAAGGATAAGACTCCAGTAAAAGTCTTAATCCTAGCCTCTTTCCACAGAGTAGTGATCAAAACAGATTTGTATATAATCATTAAGTTCTGCAAAGAATTAAAAACAAAGAGTCATTTGATCCATTGTCTGGGGTTTGATTATTTCAGCATCACTCCCCACCACTACCACCTTTCTAGCAAAGATGAGGAAAATATTAGAATTTCTTATCAAAAACTGATTTTCTTGCTTTTCTTCAGTAGTTTTCTTCTCCTTGATTTCTGCTCCTATTTTATCCCTTCCCTCTATTTCCTTTTGAGTTCAATTTGCTCTTCTTTTTCTAACTTTTAAGGTGGAAGTTTAGATCATTGATATTAGCTATTTCTTCTTTTCTGATATAAGTATCTAAAGATATAAATTTCCTCAAAGCACTGTTGTAGATTTATCCTACAGATTTTGATAAGGTATATTGTCATTTTCAACTACTCAAAAATAATTCCAAATTTTCCTTGAAATTTCTTTATTTGTCCATATATTTTAGAAGTCTATTTCAGCATAATATCCATATACATTAATATACATTAATACCCATACATATAAAGAGTGTCCCAGATGCATTTTGTTACTGATTACTAATTTAATTCATTTGTGGTCATAGAACATTCTTCTTATGATTACAATCCTTTTAAATTTATTGAGAATTATTTATGGACCAGCACAGGTGTATCTTGGAGGGTGTTTCATGTGCATTTGGAAAGAATATGTATTCTCTAGTTGCTGAATGGAGTGCACTAAAATGCCAATTAGATTCATACTTATTTTATGTCTGCTTGTTTATGAATTACTGAAGCAGGGGCTTTGAAATTTCTAGCTCTTATAATGAATTTATTTATATCTCTTTACAAGTCTGTCAGGGTTGGGTTTTTATTTTGTGTATTTTGAAGCTCTTATTGTAGTTACATAGACAATTAGAGTTGTATTTCGTCTTGAAGAGTTGACTCTTTTAAATATACAGTCAATTTTTATTATTCATGGTAGTTGTGTTCTATGTCACTGTTAACACTGAGTTAGTTGATATTGAACCATTGCTTCTAGGGAAAATATACATATATATTTGCATATGTTTTATATATATATGTTAAAGCCTAAAAACAGCATGTCCTGATAGATTCTACTTTCTTTTCTACAAAACAGAAAATGAGGCTCAAAAGTCTTAAGTGACTTGCCTGAGGCCACACCACCAACAGATGCCAGAGTTAAAAATCTAAACGCTATCCATCTGGCCCCAGAGATGGAGCTTCTTATACTACACCACATTGCCCTCTACCATCTCTTTACTACAGTGATCTCAGTATGAAAGCTGAAAGACAAAGGAAATGCATTACTTTGTTCAGGCTCAACTAGAAATGTGCATATCAGAAGACTAAAAATATTCCCCACTCTGCACATGTCCACAAGTGACCATAAAAGTTTGAGGAATATTAATATTCAGATTATAAATAAATTTTAGCCAGTAGCAAATTCACAATATGGAATCCACACAAACTGAGAATCAACTGTATCTCAATTGATAAGCAAAAAATTGATAGGTAATAAGTAATATTATTTGTTCTGAAGTCTATTTTATCTGACCTCAAAATAGCCATTTTACTTTTCTTATACTTAGTGTTTTTGCATGGTTTATCTTTTTCCATCTTTTTACTTGTAACTTAAGTATCTGCATATTTAGAGTGAGTTGCTTTTAGATAGCATATAGTTGGGTCTTGAATTCTTATAAAATGTGACAACTCTATCCTAACGTTTTATCCATGTATATTTAGTTAATTACCATTATGATTTATATATATCATGTTGATTTTTGTTTTCTATTTGTCATCTTTTACTCCTTCTTGCTTTCCTTTTTTCCTTTTTTTTTTTTTTTTTTTTTTTTTAGATTTTTGCATTAAGTGATTTTTAGGATTACATTTGTCTTCCCTTGTTTCTTATTTCTATACCTCTTTGTTTCTTTACTGTTTTCTATTGGGCAGAGCCTCATGTGGGTCTTTGAGCCTCTTAAGAAGTCCATGAGGTCAAAATTAGTTTCACAGTAGTACTAAGAGTCATTTAAATTTTCCCCTCTCAAAAAATAAAAAAAATAAAAAATAAATAAGTTTTCCCTCTCTTTACTTCACAAATCTACCTGGGGTTTTTGAGAAGATATATGCCATGTCATGTTACAACGGATTAAAGGTGAAGGAGATTTGAGAATCTGTCTTTTCTTAGGCTAACATTAAAGAGATTTCCAAAATGTGAAGTAATGACACGCTTTTAACTATTTTTTGTTTTACCAGATACAGTAATTTTTCCTTACAATATGTTTTATATATATATATATATATATATGTTAAAATGAGTCTATTGTTACTATTTTTAAGCAAACACTTAAAAATTAATTTATGATGTGATAAACTGATAGATAAAAACTATACCAATAAATTCTTTAGAGTCCTCAGTAATTTTAAGACCCAAAGGCCTTGTAAGATCAAAAGATTGGAGAAATGCTGCTCTGTTTTATCAGAAGACTTTCTAATTTATTACAGTCTACTTGCAAATAATATCATGCTGTGTAATATATAGCATAAGAGAACTGCAAAATATCTTTTTTAATCTTCCTTTTTCTGTGCTATTATTATTTTTTAATTTAAATTCAATTTAATTAACATATACTATATTACTAGTTTTTGAGGTAAAATTCAGTGATTCATTGGTTGCATATAGCATCCAATGCTAATTACTTCATGTGCCCTTCTTAATGCCCAACACCCAGGTATCCCATTCCCCCCACCTACCTCCCCTCCAGCACCCTCAGTTTGTTTCTTATAGTTAAGAATCTCTTATGGTTTGCCTCCCTCTCTGTTTTCCTCTTATTTTATTTTTCCTTCCCTTTCTTTATGTTTATCTGTTTTGTTTCTTAAATTCCATATATGAGTGAAATCATATGGTATTTGTCTTTCTCTGACTTATTTCACTTAGCATACTATCCTCTAGTTCCATCCATGTCATTGCAAATGACAGGATTTTGTTCTTTTTGATGGCTGAAACATATTTCATTATATATATGCGTATTTATATGCACTACTTCTTCTTTATCCCTTCATCTGTCAATGGACATCTGGGCTCTTTCCATATTTTGGCAATTATGGACATTGCTGCTATAAACATTTTTTGGCTATATGTGTCCCTTCAAATCACTATTTGTACCCTTTAGGTAAATACCTAGTAGTGCAATTGCTGGGTGGTAGGGTAACTCTATTTTTAACTCTGAGGAACCTCCACACTGTTTTCCAGTGTGGCTGCCCAGTTTGCATTCCCAACAACAGTGTAACAGGGTTTCCCTTTCTCTGTATCCTCACCACCAATATCCGTTGCTCCCTAAGTTGTTAATTTTAGCCATTCTGACTTGTGGGAGGTGGTATCTCATTGTGGTTTTGATTGTATTTCCCTAATGGCAAGTAATGTAGAACATTTTTTCAGTTGTTCTTTGGCCATTTGCATATCTTCTTTGTCTGTTCACGTCTTCTGCCCATTTCTTGACCAGATTTTTTTGTTTTTTTGTGTGTTGAGTTTGATAAGTTCTTTATAGATTTTGGATACTAGTCATTTTTCTGATAAGGTATTTGCAAATATCTTCTCCCACTTTGTAGGTTGCCTTTTAGTTTGTTGACTGTTTCTTCTGCTGTGCAAAAGCTTTTTATCTTGTTGAAGTCCCAATGGTTCATTTTTGCTTTTATTTCCCTTGCCTATGAAGATATGTCTAGCAATAAGTTGCTGCAATTGAGCTCAAAGAGGTTGCTGCCTGAATTCTCCTCTAGGATTTTGATGCATTCTTGTCTCACATTTAGATCTTTCATCCATTTTGAGTTGTTATGTATATGTAAGAAAGTGGTCCAGTTTCATTTCCTGCATGTGGCTGTCTGATTTTCCCAATGCCATTTGTTGAAGAGACTTTTATACATTGGATATTCTTTCCTGCTTCGTTGAAGATTAGTTGACCATAGAGATAAGGGTCCATTTCTGGGTTCTCTATTCTGTTCCACTGATCTGTGTCTGTTTTTGTGCCAGTACTATACTGTCTTGATGACTGTGGCTTTGTAATATAGCTTGAAGTCCAGAATTCATGATGCATCCAGCTTTCTGTTTCTTTTTCAACATTACTTTTCTATTTGGGATCTTTTCTTGTTCCATACAAATTTTAGGATTATTCGTTCCAGCTCTGAAAAATGTTGATAGTATTTTGATAGGGATTGCATTGACTGTGTAGATTACTTTGGGTAGCATAGATATTTTAACAATATTTATTCTTCCAATCCATAAGCATGAAATGTTTTTCCATTTCTTCGTGTCTTCCTTGATTTCTTTCATAAGTGTTCTAAAGTTTTCAAGGTACTGGTCCTTTACCTGTTTGGTTAATGCTAATATTATTATACATTTTATTTCTATGTATGTTATAAACTCCACAGAATATTAAGGTTTTCTCTTTAAACAGTATTACCATATTTACCATTTCCAATAATCTTCATTTCTCTATGAAAATACAAATTTCCTTCAGGTATCATTTTTCTTCCACCTGAAGAATTTCCTTTAATACTTCCTGCAGTATGGCCTGCTGTCAGTGAGTTTTCCCCAGAGAGGGAAATCCTTAAAAGCTATAATCTCAGTTAGTTTTGATGAGTGACTAAATTACAGCAAACATAGCAAATGGAAAAGAGATTTTTTTTTAAAGATTTTATCCATTTATTCATGAGAGACACACGGAGAGAGACACATACACAGAGACACAGGTAGAAGGAGAAGCAGGCTCCATGCAATGAGCCTGATGTGGAACTAGATCCTGGGATTCCAGGATTACACCCTGAACTGAAGGCAGACACTTGAATGCTGAGCCACCCAGGCATGTCCGATGAAGAGAGACATTTTAGAACTATAGTTGGCAATATTTGGCAGCTGATTGGATGGATGGGGTGAAGTATGACATGCCAAAATCTCTATTCCATATTATAGTCAATGTAAAAACTATAAAAAAAGTAAATATTGAGAAGCCATATTCAAAAGTATTATTATTTTTAGATGATAAGATTGTCATCTGGAAAACCTAGAATTCACTAAAAAATCACCATCTTTAATAAATGAATTAATGTGTATATGAAATCAATAGCTATCCTGTATACAAGAAATAATCTATTAGAAAACATAGTGGCAGGGATGCCTGGGTGGCTCAGCGGTTGGACATCTGCCTTTGGCTCAGGGCATGATCCCGGGATCTGGGATCAAGTCCCACATCGGGCTCCCTGCAGTGAGCCTGCTTCTCTCTCTGCCTGTGTCTCTGCTTCTCTATGTCTCTCATGAATAAATAAATGAATAAATTAATAAATAAAATCTTTTTAAAAAAGAAAAAACATAATGGCAAACAACAGCAGCAACAACAATTAAAAATTATTTTTTAAAAGATTTATTTATTTGAGAGAGTGTGTGCATGCAAGTGGGGGGAGGGGCAGAAGAAGGAGAGAGAATGTCAAGCAGACTCCCTACTTGAGCATGGAGCTAGAGGGGGAGAGTGTGGGAGGCTTGATTCCACAACCCATGAGATCATGAGCTAAATGGAAATCACAAGTCAGATACTTAGCTGACTGAGTGACCCAGGTGCCCCAAAAACAATTTAAATTTTCGATCAAAATAGAATAACTATTTAAAATACCTGAGGTAAAGAACAACTAATAAGAAATGTAAAAAGCTGATATAAAGAAAACTATAAAAGAATTGAAAGAAATGATAAATAACTGAAAAGTTATATCTTGGAATTTGAGGCTTAATATTGTAATTTGTCCATTCTCTTTAAATGAATTTATAAGTATAATTAATTAATAATAAAAATTCAAGTGGATTAATTTGGTGACTTTATTCTAAATATTTATTGTGAATGAATGAGAGTATGATATAAGCTTTTTTAAATGTTAAGGAACCTTGTCCTTTCAAATATTAACATATATTATAAAGTCATAATGGTCCCAGTATAGTAATGATTATTTAGATTAGTGAAACAGAATAAAACTCATGGCTATATTTAAGTTCATATCAGGATTTATTATGTGATGAATGTGGACCAAATTGTTAGGAAAATAAGAGATTAATAGTATTGAACAAGAGCTGCTGTTTGGAGAAAAAATAAAATTACATCTATATTTCATAATACATGTAAAAATAAATTTCAAATAGCCTAAAGACTTCAATTTAAAGTAAAACTGTGAAATTACTAGAAGAAAAATACAAGTAGACATCTGTGTGATCTTGAATTTGAAGATTTCTTAGCATAATAACAAAGAAAAAAACATTAAGAAAATTACTTATTTTGGTTCATTTAAAATACATGACTAAAAATATTTAAAGCCAAATACTATAAAATTCCATTTATGAATTTAAAATGAAACCAGCAATTTGTAAAATCCTATGATGGACAAGGGTTAGTTTTAATGCATATATGAATTCAATTCACTAGTCAATATGGAAAAGATGTCTATACATTAGGTAAAAAATTGGATAAAGCATATAAACTGGTAATTTGTTGAATAGCAAAAACAATTCATGAAGTAATATATGACAAGATTTTTTGGCTTTAGTAATAAGAGAGGGTTATTAGAAATAAGAATTAAGCCACTAGAAAGAGCATGCAGGATAAGTTAGAGAAAACAAAACCCTAAAAGAGAAGCAAGGAAAATGACAAAGATAGGATGTATAATAAATTGAACTATTTTTTATTATAAACACTTCACTATTGTGGGGAAATACACTGTCTTGCTACAATGAAGACAATCTGAACCATGTAATTTTCTTTGGCTAAAGAAATGTCTAGTTTAGGCAAAAGTTTTAAGAATCACTTTGTTCTTTGCAAGATTTTCTCTTTATTGGCTACCGTGATGGAGATTATACCAAATAGAGACTGCTGAGGGGTCATACAACAGACATCTAGCCAAACTACAGTGGAAATGTAGTCTTGGTAAGAAATAGACCTTTATTATCATCAGCCCCTGAAATGATGGGATTGTAACTCAGCATAATCTAGTGTGTTCTGGTCTACTTAATATTTCTGATTTCCTTTTGGAAAGTTGACTGACACATAGAGTAGATATTCTAAGCAAAAAAGATACTCTACCTGAAGAATATGTACAAAGAAAAGAAGGTTTGGTAGGAGAGAAATATTAAAAGATTGGTTTGTCATAAGTAGAAAGGTTTAATAGAAACTGATGAGAAATAAATGTAGGAAAAAATATATATATATAATAGAGAGTAAAGTGCTATACGCCAGAATTAGGGGTTTGTAT
This sequence comes from Canis aureus, assembly GCF_053574225.1. Taxonomy (NCBI): domain Eukaryota; kingdom Metazoa; phylum Chordata; class Mammalia; order Carnivora; family Canidae; genus Canis; species Canis aureus. The sequence goes on from NC_135621.1 coordinate 56,962,012, forward strand.
TTAACTGAAGACTTTTTTTTTTTTTTTTAAGATTTTTACTTTGTTTATTCAGACAGATAGAGGAAGAAGCAGATAGACAGAGAAGCAGGTTCCTCACAGGGAGCCCAATGTGAGACTCAATTCCCAGACCCAGATGACTCCCTGAGCCAAAGGCAGAGGCTCAACTGCCAAGCCACCCGGATGTCTCTTAATTAAAGACTTGAATGGCAGTGCTTCAATTTGGAGACACTACTTTTTCTTCTTCCTCATTATTTCTATTAATTATTATTATTATTATTATTATTATTATTATTATTATTATCTGAGGTATTTATATAGGAAAAGGCATAGTTAACAATGGAGAAGTGGCACTCCAAATTATCAGTGGGTAAATATGTTTCATACTACCTCTGTTCCAAATAAAGTAATCATAAAACTCATATGACCCTTGGAGTTTTTACCAATGGAATCCTAATAACACTTTTAGCATGTCAACCATCCATTTTCCAAGGTGTCTAAAGAATGGAAAGATATCCACAGAGAATTCAGGTAACAGTTATGTGCTAGTATAAAGCTTTTTATATTATATATAAGACTAGAATGCAGGTGCCCACTAATAAAGTACACTGGCTCAGCAGTTATAAAGCTTGGAGTTGCTATTTTTGTGCAAAGATTTCAGACACATGGTGGGAGACTGAGACATAAACTGTGTTTGCCTCTTTGGATGGTAAATGACATGCTACTTTGCAGTGTGTTTAGTGTGAGAACACTGTGAGGCTATGTGCAGGTCACAAGTACCAATAGTAGCATAGCAGCTTTGAGATAGCCTATGTGTGAATACCAACTGCTTCCATGCCTTTTCTTTTTCACTATTTAATGTCACTCTTTTTCTTTTCTAAAAATTTTTTATTTAAATTCAATTTGGTTAATGTATAGTGTATTATTAATTTCAGGGGTAGAATTTAGTGACTCATCAGTTGCGTGTAAGACCCAGTGCTCATTACATCAAGTTCCCTCCTTAATGCCCATCACCCAATAATCCCATCCCCTTCACGCCCCTTCAGCAACCCTGTTTCTTATAGTTAAGTCTCTTAAGGTTTGCCTCCCTCTCTGTTTTTATCTTATTTTTCTGTCCCTTCCCCTATGTTCATTTATTTTGTTTTTTAAGATTTTATTTATTTACTCATGAGAGATACAGTGGGAGAAGCAGGCTCCCTCTGGGGAGCCTGATGCAGAACTCAATCCCAGGACCCTGGGATCATGACCTGAGCCACAGGCAGACGATCAACCACTGAAGCCACCCAGATGCCCTATATGTTTTGTTTTTTAAATTTCATATATGTCACTTTATGCTTTTTCTCAACTGCTTTTCTAACCTTTGCTGTATGCTTTTTGTCTTCTGACTTCCTTAAAGTCTGTGGACACCATGTTTCTGTCTTCAGCCATCGTTCTTTCTCTGCATAATTTTTCTAGTTGGTTCTCCCAGGAGTTCAGTATCAGATACATTTGATAACACCCACTTGTGTGTCTCTGGATCAAACTTTTCTAGTGAGATCCAGGATTGTATCTTTATTTCCTTGACATCTCAAATTCAAGTTGTCCTAAATGAGTTTATAATTATTCCTCTAATGCAAAACTAATGGTATCATTGTTCATCAAAACACTAAGTCAACAGCCAGGATGTCGCCCATAAGATTTCTTTTCTTTTGCTTCTTGTATTTTATTAGTTTTAAGTCCTATCAATCACTTTCCTTGAATATTTCTTGCCTTTGTCTCTTCTCCATTTTCCATCTGAATTGATCCTTATCCCCTCTCACATACTCTATTGTAATAAACTCCAAAGCTCTCCATGGTTCCAAACTTCTCCATCTCTGATTTATCCATTCCCTATAGCAAGAATTATGATTTTAAAACACAAATCAGGTACAATGATTTCACTTTTTAAAACTTTCTGATATTTATACATTACCTAGTCCACAGCATTCACAAAGCCCTTTGTGGTCTGTTGTCTTGTGGACTTCTAAGCTTATACTCATGTCACTTGGTGCCCTGAGAGCAAACACATTGTACTGCTTCACAACTATTGGCAGTGCACATGTTTCTCACTTAGAAATCGCCCTCTACTTACCGCTCACCCACCAGTCTGACTCTTGCTCTCATACACAATCAGCCCAAACACTCCCTGTGCAAAGCCCTGGGTGGAAAGTACTTGGATGTTGGGTTGTCACTGTATCTTCTTTCCCCTACCCTCAGTTTAGCCATTATCATAGGCAGTCCTTTGTTTACTGATCAATTTTTATAATAGATCTGTATGTTCCTTTAGGAAAAATATATGTCTTTATATATCCAGGACTCAGCTCAGTATCTGGAACATAGTAATCAATAATTTTAAAAAAAGTGTTAAGTATATAAAAGAATAAATAAATGCACAGATTTTTGGCTTTATTTTTTTTAATTTTTAATTTATTTATTTATGATAGTCACAGAGAGAGAGAGAGAGAGAGAGAGAGGCAGAGACCTAGGCAGAGGGAGAAGCAGGCTCCATGCACCGGGAGCCCGACGTGGAATTCGATCCCGAGTCCCCAGGATCGCGCCCTGGGCCAAAGGCGCCAAACCGCTGAGCCACCCAGGGATCCCTGATTTTTGGCTTTAAAATATCAGTATATCTGCTTTTCCTGCTGTTGTAGGAACAATAGTTTGAGAATATCTTAGAGACTTGTTAATTTTATTTGAGCATTAGATTAACAAAGTCATGGCACCTTAAACTGGGGTGGCACTAATAGTACTGGGTAAGGGCTGGCAATGCTAGGTTTCTTGTGCTTATTTGTACTTTTGCATATAATTAAAAATCATTTTTCTGTTCTAGTTAGTGTCTTGGGTGCCCAAAAAGACAAAAGTGATTGACATTAAAATGGTTTTCTTTGATATTCTAATCAAATTTAAAAGATTCTTTAGGTCTTTTGAGAGAAAAAAAATGTATTTATTTTTCAATGAGTAAAATCTCCATTTTTTTTAATAATCTGTATAAAATCTGTTCTTTTGATACAGTAACTGACATCTAGGTTGGTCTGAAAATTGTTTCTATTTTAGGCAATTCAGACCTTACAAGTCATATAATGATGCATTTCCTAGGTTCCTGGGACGTGGCATCAGAAAGTACTCTGAGGTGAAGCACGGTGGTGGCGGGGGAGTTGTTTTTATTTAATAAAAAAATATTGTTATACAAAAAATGAAACTATTATTTCAAATAAGGCATGTAAGGATTTGGTTAGATCTGACTCAAAAGAAAATGAATAAACTAAGTTTGATTCAAAAGCTGCAGACTTTGCCTAGTTGTGAAGTAAAGGTTTCTGGAGGTTGTAGCCATGGCAACCAGCACTGAGGGAGCTAAGCTTTGAGTGCCCTTGTCCTCCATCACTGTCAGGTTATAGATCCTCTATCTAGAGGAATGATATTGGCAATTGGTAGTAAGAAATTACCAATTGAACCATTTACCACCACTAAATTTGTAATTTGTATAATTAACTAATGGTTATGAGTCTTAGGTAACTTCCTATCAGATTAAAAATTGGAATGGTTTCCGATAGAAAAATCAAAGTTTTTGGTTGGCCTTTTAATATATATGTTTGTTTTTCTTTTTCAATTCATTGTGTTTGCACATGAGTCTCCAGTTATATTGGGGAGCAATTATGGTCTTACCATAAAGAGTGTCCTTCATTGCCTCTTGCACCTCTGTCTTGACTACTCCCTCAACAGCCCCACACAATAAATTGTTAGCATGGTAAGAGAAAATTGATGGCACAACGCTTTGCTCAATGTAGGGAAAAGACCCAGGAGGACACACTATCCTGATCAGGAGGTTTGTCTGAAATTCCTTTGAGTAAAGATTAGATCCACCAGCTCTTGAAAGGTAACAGTTTTTGAAAAGGAATTTTAGTTTGGACTTTCCAAAGCCTTCTTTCTTACTTCTTTTCTACCATCTACCCCCTTTGCATTCTCATCCTTAGAATAAGCATATAATGAACTCTCATGGATTGGTTGTTAACCTTTCTTAATGACAGTGAAAGTAGGATAAAATGTTGGAAATACTAGAAAAGTGGAATAATAGTAATTTTGTAATACCTTCCAGTGAGACTTTGTGCTGAATACTTTATATACTACTAGTTCTTTTAATTTTCAGTGATCCAATAAAACATTATTATCTCTGTATTACAAATAAGGAAATTGAGTCTCAAGAATGTTTACCAACTTGTTACAAGGTCAATAGCTAACATGTGTCAGAACTATAACTTGAACCCAGACTTTGCTGTCTCCAAAGTCCTGGGTTCTTAACCTCTCTACTGCTTCCCCTCTGCAGATCTATAGGGAGTTTAGCTGTCAGATTGATATTAACATGACCCTTCTCTTCTCAATAATTCCTTTCGAATTCCTATTTTTTTATGAAGCCAAGTTTCGTACTTTAATCAGTAAGTATTTACTGAATGCAGACTATGTGTCAGGTAGTATTTTAGGCATTTAGAATATTTGTGAAGAAGAGAAATTAGCACCCTGACCTTAGGGATCCTGTGGATTAGGATCCATTAGGGATTTAATGGAAGACAAAATTCAAATAAAAACACAAGCAAAGAAAATTTTTAGAGGTAGCAATTCATATTCTGATGGGATAAAAAGCAATGGAATGTGTCTTGAAGTGTGTATATACAATTGTGAGGGTGGGCTATTTAAGAACATGATGCCATTAGGGAATAACTGTTTATGAAGGAAACATTTGCTCTAAAACCTGAGTGATGAGAAATAGACATCACATCATGGATTGGGCTAAAAGACTAACCAGGTAGAAATTCTGAAACACACCTGGCATGTTTTAGAAACTGACAGAAAGTACGAATCAAAGAAATGAAAACAGAATGGTACAATCTATGGCTGGAGAAGTGGACAAGGGTAAGATCATATGGGATAATGCAGACCCTGAGAAAAAGATGAGATTGTATTTTAAAAGCAAAGAGGAAAATTTAGAAGATATTAAGCAGGATAGTGGCATGATCTAATTTATGCCTGTGAAACAACCACTGCGGCTCTTGGGTGGAGAATGCATTAGGAAGCAATGGACAAGAACAGTTCAGGGAGATCTGTGAAGAAATTCTTAGGGTAATCTGGATTAGAAATCCTGGTAGTGTGGACTAGGCTGATGACAGTGGCACTGGAGAAGAATGGACAGATTCGGGGTACATTTTGAGGGCACTGCCAATAGGTCTTGCTGGTAGATTGGACATAGAAGTTTAAAGGGATAGCAAAGAATTAAGGGTAACTATCAGGCAGCCTGGGTGGTTCAGTGGTTTAGCGCCCCCTTCCGCTCAGGGCATGATCCTGGGGACCTGGGATTGACTCCCACGACCGGTTCCCTGCATAGAGCCTGCTTCTCCCTCTGCCTGTGTCTCTGCCTCTCTCTGTGTGTCTCATGAATAAATAAATAAAATCTTTAAAAAAAAAAAAAAAAGGGTAACTATCGTTTAAGGGCAACTCTACAGTTTTGGACTTGAGTGACCAGGGGGATGAATGTGACATTTACAGAAATTTGGACAACTGATCAAGAAGCAAGTTATACAATTGGAGCTTCATTTTAGGATTAAATCCAAATTCTTTAGCGTGGTACCTACCTATGTGTATTTATGTCTAGTTAGGTGCCACCTACATAGCAGTATTTAATAAATGTTTATGGGATTGACGTATGGAAAAGTCAGTGTGCTTACCGAGTTTTTCTCAAACTCAGGTGAAATCATTCACTGAGAAAAGCTTACTGATTCAAGAATTGTATTGCCCTGTTTTTGGAAAAGGTCAATTCTACCCCATTAATCACTAAATAGGCATAATCACTTACACTCTAAATTGTAAAATTGCCTCCTCATAATTCACCAGACTTCTGCAAAACCCCTATTAACCCACTGCAAGAAATATTCCCTTTCTAAGTGAATACAATACTTGTATATCAGCCAGAGCTAAAGAATCCTATTGTCACTTTATGAAAATTAGCTTTCTTTTCCCTTGAGGTAAATTGCAGATTCTTGCAAATAATATAAAATGTGACCTATGTTCCATATAATAAGGGAAATATCTCCAATCATCCAGATTGCTCAACAAGACAGACTTATTTTTTTCACTCATATTTTAATTGCTGTAATGTCAGCCTCAGAGCTCATTAAGTTTTTTAAGGCACCATATCTTGGGTGTAAAATACTTTTATTGAGAAAATGAATTTTTTCCTGCCTTGAGAATAGCTCCCTAATTAGAAAGCACATACCATTAGTGCAAGTATATCACATTAAACATACACTCTGATGAATTGATAATTCATCTCAATCTCAAGTTATAATCATTTTATTACCTTTCTGCAAAAAAGAAACCTCTACTGAAAGGAGAAAAGTACTAAGATATTTTGAAAAAAATAGGACTGTTTGTGGCTCACTGAGGTCTCCTGAATAATCATAGTTGCCTAGATGGCTTATAATAATTTGATAATTTTCCCTGATCCTGTCAGCAGCCAGTCAGCATTTGAACCTACTGCCTCCAACCTCCCACCCTACCAAGACTTTACATAACTGTTTAAAAATTATTTTGCTGTAATCTCAAAATTTTTAAACTGCTTTGAAGAGGCTGCAATAAAAGTTACATCTGTTATCATTAAAATATCCTCCATTTATTCTAGACGTTATGGTGATTATATGAAGAGCATGGTCTCTATCTTACCGCAGACGCTGAATAGCGCCAACAGAGAATAATTGTCTGCTGTTGTCACAGAATCAGCAGTTTAAGGCAGCATATAATACATTAGCTTTCAAATTTTCTTCATTAGAAACTCTCCCAGTTTAATTTACCCAACTGTATGGGGAGGTTAAAGATCTGCTGGTAAAGCACTCATCATTAACAGTGATTATTCATCATCACTCTTGAGTAGGCAAATTCCACTTTTGGAGGTTTTATCTGCTTAAGGAGAATTAATGGGAGCTGAGAAATCACAGGGGGAAGCTCCAAGCCCCAACTTTAATGCTGGGGACTTAAAAATGGAGAGGAACCTAGCAGTCTGTCGCAGGTGGGGAGACTTGTGTCCTTGTCAGAAAATAGAGGCAAGAAGTGAAGCAAGAGTGAGCAAAATGGCCTTATTTTATTGTTCCCCTCTGCTTAACATGCAGGTTTCATCCTGAATTTAAGCCCTTGACCTTCCCTTAAAACAACAACAACAACAACAACAAAACATTCACTTTAGAAAACTTGAAAATGTAAATTCTGCCCCACTGAGACATAAATCGTCTACAGTTCAGGAATGTACTTCACAAGGACCTGAGCCATCCTTTTGAACTGTAATCACCAAGAAAGAGAACACTCCAGTCTCCCATTCTCTCTGGGAAAGTAGGAGCCCCATTCTGATTATCAACAATTAGCAAATAGTATTGGCCTGATTACATTAATCAACCTTCTGTCTACTTTTTTGCAGATTTTTACTTGGAAGATCTTCATAAAAGCCCCAGTCTTAATTAGGATATGGATCTATAATATTCCTCTCTACTCTTTAAGCAGCTGAGAGAAATCGGTAAGGCAAGTGTCAGCCTTTCAAACTGGATCCTATAGACCATTTGCATGAGAATCCCTTGTATAAGTGATGAAATGCAGATTTCTGGACCACTCCAGAAAATTAAGCTAAGCTTAACCTATCTGGGCATGGGGTCTCAGAATCTCTAAAATTTCTCCTTTCTTTTACACACTAAAATCTGAGTATAACAGGGCACAGGAAGTCATTACAGTAAGCCTCCTAATAAAAAAGTAGAATATGAGAAAAGTCTTGAAAATATAGAGTTTGAAACAATGGAAAGGAGAATTTTAATTCTTTTGTGTAGTTAAGGAAGCATTGAGCAGAGGTTTTCAAGATATATTATATTGAAAAAAAAGATGTACTGAGTCAGAAAAGTAATAGTAAATCACTTGATTTCTCTTCCTGTGTGCAGTTTTTCCCATAAAGAACCTCATCTACTGAGAATGTATTGTGCTCTTAACATTTTATGCTGAAGAAATTCCAGAATTTTTCTCACTTGTTCATTAGAACATTCAGTGAGTATGTTTAGCAATGCTGCTTTGTGTATTATTCCGAAGTTCTAGCTGCAACTAAAATATGTTTCTTCTTACTCTAGGCATTGGGTTGTGGGAAACTAGTGCTATAGGAGAAAAATAAAAATACTTTTGTATTTATTTCTCTAAGAGAAAAATTATGCTTATTTTTTTAAGTTGTTTTTTAATCCATTGATTTCTGGAACAAGGAAAATGGTGTCCTGAAGATGCTTGAAAATTTCCCCTGGTTAACTGACTCTCAACGAGTGATTTGGTTAATTTTTGGAACCTCTCTGGAAAATGTTTTCTTTCTCTCTTGATTCATTCATCCCTGCATTAATAACTTCTATCTCTTTAAAATCTATTCTGAAAGAAGAAGATCTACTCTATCAACAACTATTCACATTAGACAGTATGGATTTATTTTTTATTTTTCTAGAGAGAGGGGAGAGGGGGAAGGGCAGAAGAAGAAAGAAACCTAGAAAGGCTCCATGTCAAATGCAGAGCCCAAAAGGAGAGCACACATCTTAGGACCCTGAGTTCATGACCTGAGCCAAAATCAAGAGTCACGGGGATCCCTATGTGGCTCAGGGGTTTAGCACCAGCCTTCGACCCAGGATGTGATCCTGGAGTCCCAGAATTGAGTCCCACATCAGGCTCCCTGCATGGAGCCTGCTTTTCCCTCTGCCTTTGTCTCTGCCTCTCTCTCTGTGTTTCTCATGAATAAATAAATAAAATCTTAAAAAAAAAAATAAGGGAAAGGTCATTAAAAAAAAATCAATAGTCACATGCTTTACTAACTGCTCCTTCCAGGCACCACTAGAAAGTATGAATTTATTATATATCACTTGTTTCTTTCTGAGATTTCCACTTTAGGAAATTTTCCATAATGGAATAAAACATTTTTCATCACTAATAAGTCATTCTGGTAGCAGGAAGCCTTTTCTGGTGCTTCTAAAATTTACCTGTCTCCTACCACACCACCTTCTCTAAAACAAACCTTTCCCTGAGAACAACTGTACATCCCAGGCCCTTCTTGGTACAAAGAAAGTGGCCCCCTCTTGGTAACCAATATGGAAAACCATGAAGGAAAAGAGGCAGAAAACCAGGTAAGGGAAATGATGATAAATAGCCCTCCAGGTTGGAACTTTTCAGTCTTGTTTCCCTATCCTTTCCCCCATTTCCTATCCACTGTCTCAAGATGACATATGTGGATTTGAATGCAGATTTTCCCTGCCAGAGTGTGCATGGGCGGGAGAACTCTGGCATGGAATGTGGGACCCGCAGATTGTCTCTGATCTGAATGAGTTGCCACATATGAAATGCCACACTATACAGAATAGAAAACCAGGAGAAAGCAAGCCCTCTAAAGAGAAGGCCTTCACACACACACACACACACACACACACACAAATCTTCTGATAATTAGCAATAATTGGAGGAATACAGGAAATCATAAGTAGGTTGAATTGCTTTTGTTTTAATGTTCTCCTTGTTTGCATCTGTCCTGGTGTGGAAAGCCCCCCTCTGTGTGTGAAGCTGCAGTACAGCCTTCAGTACAATTAAAGCCTCAGTGAGCGTCCGAAGCTTAAAGAGCTCAAACTGAGCCTTTGTTTTTTAGTAGATAAGCAGGGATCTATAACATACAGAGAGATGGGGAAAAGCATGGTGGCCTAAGATACTAAGGCCACATGGGAGGCTTCTAGCACCCAGAAGAAAATAGCGTGCATGCTCAGAGAAATGAACTTTGCTGTGCTTACACATTGCCTACATAACTTGGGGCGGGGGGGGGGGGGGGACAGAGGTGGGGGGGTAAAGCTAAAATCAGTTTTGCTGATTCATGTAATAAAATAACATACCTGGAGGCATTATGGTACTCTATGTGACTGTAGGACATGAGGAATAGGATGAGAGATAAGTACTAAGGAAGTGCAGACTGGAGGCTTTTGCAAGATGATCAGAGAAAACAAGAAGACATGGGCTCTGCAGACATACAGGAATAAGAACAGTAATAAAATTTTGCATCAGGACCTGAGAAGTGAAGATGCAGAAGTGGATCAGTGGAAGCCTTCAGGTTTGGCCGAGTCATCCACTTTTTCTTCAATATTCATTGAACAAGTGCTATAGGTCAAGGGTGCTAGAGCCAGAGGCTGCTGAGAATAAGACATGCTTACCATCCACAAGGATAGTAATATGGATGTAGAAACTGTTAATTACATTTAAACGGGATTCAAATCAATAAAAGAATATAGAGTACTACGAGGCCTAGAGGGAATGTGAGAAATGTCAAGAATAGTAAGAAAAGGGACTCCTGGATGGCTCAGTGGTTGAGCGCCTGCCTTTGGCCTGGGGTGTGATCCTGGAGTCCCGGGATTGAGTCCCACATTGGGCTCCCTGCATGGAGCCTGCTTTTCCCTATGCCTGTGTCTCTGCCTCTCTCTCTCTCTCTCTCTGTCTCTCATGAATAAATAAATAAAATCTTTTTTTAAAAAAAGAAAGAGAAGAAAGAAAGAAAGAAAGAAAGAAAGAAAGAAAGAAAGAAAGAAAGAAAGAAAGAAAGAAAGAAAAAGAAAAATAGTCAGGAAACACTTCCTAGGAAAGGAAACATTTTAGCCAGGGTTTGAAGCACAAATAGGTATTTTCCAGGCAAAGAAACAGAGAAATAGCAGTTCAGATTGAGGAAACAGCTCAGCAAAGGTATGTAGTATATGAGAATTATTTTGTGTAGGTAACACTGAATATTTCATTTATGGGGAAAAGACAGAAATGGATTGAGAGAAAAATAGGGAAGAAGAAGAGGCAGATTAGCAGATAACTGGGAGGCCAAGGGAGGTCTGGAGTTCTGCACTCTGACAAGTGTCGGCAGAAGTGATAGATGGAGGATGTGGACGTACAAGTCAGACGGTCAAGGAGCAACACCAGCCGGGTGAAATCTGAGGTGAACATCATTCTGAAATGTAGCTCTGGGCCATCAAATAATTCTTTGATATTCACCAATACTCCAAATCACAGATACTAAATCCAGGGAGTTAAAAAGCAAATTCCTGCATATATGTACGTGGAAAAGATGACTTAAGAATGGGTTCACCAAAAAAAAAAAAAAAAAAAAAAGAATGGGTTCACCAAATCATCAAAATCTATTGAGCTTTTATTATGTGCATGGCAAGATACTACACACAATTAGTATGGTGAAGTATCAATAGAGAACTTATAATCAAGCAAGGAAGAAGTTTGTGCATTTCGATTATTTTAAGAGACCAGAGCACACAGGCTAGTGTGCCTAAGGTACACTGAGGGCCTGTTAGGTACAAGGCAGTGGGTCAAATGTTTGTTTGGACTTTCCACAATGAGTGAAGTAGGGATATTGTCTAATTTAAAAATGAAAAATATGCTTTAAAGGCCTATAAAACCTCTCCAAGGACACCCAGAGAGTTTTTTGTGTCAGAGCCAAAATGAATTCAATTTACCTGATACTAACTTGCCTTTATTTTCTAATGTGAACTGTCTCAAATAAAGTAGAATATAAGTATTTGCAAGATAAAGAAGAAACCGAAATTTTTCTTAAGCTCCTTTCTTTTTAAAGAGGGCTGTGAGGACTTTTCAGGAAAAGTGCAAAGTGCAAGTCCAGGTGCAAAGATTTATGTAAAGAAAGGCTATTTAACTGTCTGCCCAAACCCTCAAATGGAGGCTTATACCAAACCTAAGTGTTACATTTATACTAGGCCACTAATAAGACTAGAATTCATTTCTGATGTGGACACATTCTTTCCTCATCAAAAAATTACAGAGAAATCAAGCAGAAAGTTGCTTGTTAACAAAAGCTGTGAGGTGGATGAGGCTCTAAATGTCTATCTAAAATACTATCAAGATAAATTACATTCAAATTGCATTCATCCAGCCAGGAATTCTAAATCACCTTGCTATAAACTATCATATTTAAGCACTGTGCTAGGTCTTGAAGGACAACTTGAAATCAAAAGATCAAACATCACAGTCACTCTCCTCAGAAGCTCTCAGTTTGCTTGCAGAGGCGGCCAAGAAATGACCATTTCATTATGGATACGCCTGGAAAAGCCCTTTACTCAAGGTGGGATCAGGTGGGGAAAGCTACAGAGACCGCCTGGAGTATGCAACACCTGAATTACATCATGAATAATAACCAGAAATTCTGGGAAGGAGGAAGAAGGGGTATAAGAGGAAAGGGAGTATTCAGACAGAAAAAAAGCAACTCAGCTCAGGACCTGGAGCAAAAAATAGCTTGAAATTTGTAGTTCAAGTAGTTCATCTTGGCTGGAGCCCAGTCTAAGTGTAGTGGTGGGTGCAGAAATGTGAGTCTGGGTTAGACAACAAAGAACACGTTGCATTCATTACATGGTGGTATATTTGTGGGAGGAAAGCAGCATTAACTTTGCAGATAAGGGGTTCCTTTATTTTTTAGAGCCAATTTTTCCCTTGAGTTTTTTTTTTTTTTTTTTTGTCATGGTGTTATTTGTATATATTAATGTTGGTCATTCAAGTTTTATATTTCTCCAGTTATTGTGTTAATGCTGTGTTTCTGGTGTTTTGTCTGCAATATTTCCTTTTCAAATAAGTTTTTATATGGATTGATTCACAGTTGTTGATAATAGCCTTTTTTATTCACTGTGGTTAAATCACTTTTTTCGTTATAATGTTGATATTTGTGACAAAATCCTTTGGCTTTTTGTTGTTTTAAGATTTCATAACATAATGTCTAGATGTAGGTGGTTTTTAAATTTATTACTCTTTGCTACATTGAGTATAAATTTTGGCTTTTAAAAAATGAGTTCTAGAAAGTTTTCAGCCATTGTCTCATTTTATTCTAAAACTTTGATTAGATGTTTCATAGACCTTTTTACTCTATCATCGCTCATGTCTCTTTCATAGTTTTCACATTTTGTTTTTCTATGCTGACTTTTGGGTAATTTCTTAAATAAGTCTTAAAATTTTCTAACACTTTCTTTGGTTTTCTTCAGTCTACCATTTAACATGTTAATTAAATTAACATGACTTTAAATTATAATTTTCATTTCTAGGTTTTTTTTGTTTTCAAAACTGTTTTGGAGATCTTTTATAGTTTTATTGCTCATTCTTATTTCAGGCCCCTATTTCTTGGGATGTATGAAAAATTAGTTTTTAAGTATGTGATGTATCTATTATCTGAGTTTTTACAGTTTTTATTGTAATGGCTGTGGTTTCCACTTGCTTTTGCTCTTAGCTTATTTCCTTATGAGTTTTGTGATTATTGACTGTGTTTATATTTCTAGAATATATTGGTTGGGATCTTTAGATACCTAAAGCAAAAGCTGGTACCCTAAAATGTATTTTCTACTATTTTTAACCAGCACTTCAGAGTATTGTCCTTCTGGAATCAACTTGAATTAAACTCTGGGACTAAAGGTTTCTGCTGTCGAGGATCATAAGGACTAGCTATGGTTTTGTATTTTGAGAGGAGGTTTTTGTTTTTGTTTTTCCTAACCCAATGCTAAAATTTGAGACAGGTTTTTTTCATACTTCTTCTACCTTAAGGAAAGCCACGGATTTATTTCTGGTCATTCATTATTCTGATAGGTATTTTAGGGTACCAATTAAATGTAGGGTACCAATTAATGTACCAATTAAATGATCTTCTGTTAGTCTCTCCACTTAAGGAGGCTCCTAAACTAATTCTCTTTGCATTTGAAACTCTTTAACTCTGCTCAAAGAGCATGGAAGATAAAAGTCAGTAGGCGTTGGCAAGGACTCTGAAAAGCAATGGCCAACTCCAGTGCTCTGATTACCTCTGTGGGTTCTGTTTTTACTAAAATTTTGGTCTCAGAGGACTCTTTTTATTCTTGGAGACCAGTAAATGCACTTAAAAATAAGCTTTAAAAACATTTTATTCCAGATATTTTAAGTTCTCAAGGGAGCATTATTAGGGTGCCTAGCCCAATATATTGCCATCATTGAACCACATGTCTTTTTATTTGTGGGTAGTTGGTAGACTTTTTTGGTTTGGTACAGTTGGCATTGTCAGAATTCCCATTTTCTTTAATGCATTAACACGTGATTAAAATGTTACTCATCAGAAAGAAAACGTCATCATCTTCCTTTTCATTTCTTGTAGTTGATGAATATTGTAATATCAAACTGAGACTAGAAATAAGGGAAAGAAGGCAGGATTATGATAATAAAGTGGGAGAGTTAGGTTTTTGTTTCAAGGAGTCTAAGAATAAATCTCACGGACAAAGGTGAATGAGTAAAGTGATAGAAGTCTATTAAACAAGGATATAGAAAAAGCTCTCAGGAGTGAGAGGGGTCCCAACAGGGTTGCCACTGGTGGCTTATGGGGGTTTATGGGGTTGGTCTTTCATTGAGAGCCAACCAGGGAACCTAAATCCTTTTAACATATCTATTGATACCACCAATGACCAAGGATGAGTGTCAACACCTTAAATGGCTTACTTCCTTTTTAGGGTCTGGTAATTCTTTGTTGGTCACAAGAAACTATTATAACAAGACCCCACTTCTGACACCTAGGAGAGGATGGTCTGGTTTATTTATCTCTGGTTTCCTTTCATTTCCACATTTTTGGGATCTTTGTGAGCCTGATTCCATGGCCCCCTACCTAGCCCTTCCTGTCCCTTACTCAATAACAGGTAGAAAAGTTGGCTTATATTGAAAGGGGGGGAAGAAATAAACTCTCACATGGAGCTATTGCTCATTGAATACTCCTATAACAGAAAAGCATCTAATTAAGCTGAATATCTGAATATCTTCAGATATTCCAATAATGGTTTTCTGGCAAATAAAGAAGTTGTTGGTTGTCAGCTTTTAGAATGATGGAAGAAACCTAAGATGAAAAAGAATGGGTCAGGTCTCATTCTAGTGACCTGTCATCCATGTAGATCCTGCATCTGTAGTGTGATTTCATAATGCAGGAGCAGTGGGCAGAAAGGTGGAGCCTTTCTGTTACATGGATGAGCCAATATGCCACAATCTCCAACTGGAAAATTAAAGTCGTTCAATTCAGCCATTTGACCCTGTGGATTCAACAGAATCAATTCAAAGCAAAATGATGCCATTATTGCTGACATTGTAGAGGCCCAGCAGAACTAATGGAGGGAGGGGGGTAAGAAATGCACCTCCTTAGAATTGCAAATTAAATATGTATGTAATATCCCCCACCTTTGCTTTACCTCCTCCTCAAATCTGGCTCAGGGGATATTTGAAAAACACAGATTTGACAAGTGAAACATAAATAACCTATTTAGTTTCTTGGTAGCTAAATATATTTTTGTTGTTAACCTAGAGAGATGGCAAAAGAGAAAATCAACTATTTAAGTACCCTGTGGGTAGCCTGCTCAGGAAAATGACAAAACAAAATAAATGGCCGTTTTCATATTGCTCCCTAGTGCAGCTAGAAAGGAATGGTATTATTTCTTGAGTCTGACATATATACTGGATTTCCAGATTGCTAGATTTTATGTGTATTTCCAAGTGTTATGTTTTTTTGCAATGTTCTTTGGAAAATTAACCAAAAAAAGACAAAGATTCACAAAATCTGTTTCAAACAAGTGGCCTATGGGAGAAAAAAGACAATATATTTGAAGAATTAAAACTGTAATCATCACAGATGTTTTTTAAACAGTGTTACATGGAACTGTTTTCTTAAAATAGCATATATCTGGGTCAGTTATATAGTTAATAGCTAATAAAATGAATTTTCATTAAGTTCCAATTCCCTGTAGAACAGAATATATTTGCAGACAGCAATCATAGAAAATAGTGGGATAGTTTTCCTATTACAAAGTGATTTCATCTCTAAGGAAATCCAATGGCATCAGTGGCCTTGTGGTAGCTAGCCTATTCTTTCCTGGTTGGAGGATTTTAAAGTCCTCTGTCACTAAATTATTAAAGACTCCAATAATTGCAGAAATTTTTAAGCCCAAATAAAACACTAGGTCTGTTTTTAGAAGAATGTTTTTATTACAGGTTTATTTGATTTGCTTACATAAAGATTAGTAAGATCTACCTTATCAGTGCAAACTTTTATGGTTCAAACACTGAATATACCTTGAAGTCAAATTGTAAGAAATAGAACATGGTGCTAAACACAAAGTATAAAAAAACTGGTTTTTAGTTGTAGTTCCTCAACTAGCAAGTTGTGCAATCTCTCAATTTTCAGGACTATTCTGGACTTGAACTTCTTGAACTATGAATGGAGGAGATTCCTCCAAAGGCCTATACTCATCTAAACTTGGTAAGGCTTAACAAAATGTTACTAGGATGATTCAGTTGCAAAAGACAGAAACCCATATTAATGTGGTTTTTACTGAAAAGGGAATTGATTTACTGGTTAACTTGGCTAAAGATTCAGCAGTAGACCAGTTCCAGGGGTGGCTGGATCCAAGGTCTTCACTGAGGACTTCAATTTTTCCTTGCCTGTTTCTTACTTTGCAAATGCTTTCCTTTGCTTCTTCTTCAGGCCGGGTATTTTCATGAGTTAATTATGAAGTTCCAGATTTAATCATCCTACGAGTAACAATGCCAGAGAAAGAAAACATCTTCTAATGCTCCAACAAAATCCTAGAATTAATACTGATTTATCTGACTTGGGTCTTGTGTCCACCCCTGTCCTGTGGCCAAGGAAATAAAATTCTCTAATTCCTTAAGCGTGGGTTATATCTCTGCCCTTAAGTTGAGGAGAGAGAAATGCTCCTTCTTTTCAAACCACATGAACAGGATTATGTGGCTCCTATAAAAGAAAATTGAGGCTCTGTTACGGAGATGGAAAGGGAAAAGGTATACCTAGAAAGCAAAACAGATTCTCAGCACAGATGTTCCTTATTTGATAGAAAAATCAATCCTACTCATTTTTTATTGTTTGAACATTGAAATTATATTTGCTATGTTTCTGCACCTTAATTTTTTTAAACAGTACATATAGAAGGAATTATATACAGTTTTAAAAATCAGCATTTTGTAAACCTCAATGTAGTAATATCTTCAATAATCATCAGCATAAGCTAAAAGAAATTTAGCTACAAAATGCCATGTGAAAATTGAACTGGATCTTGGATTTTTCTTTAAAAAATGCTACAAAGTAGGACGCCTAGGTGGTTCAGTGGTTGAGCCTCTGCCTTTGGCTCAGGTCGTGATCCCTGGATCGTGGGATCCAGTCCCCCATTGGGGTCACCACGGGGAGCCTGCTTCTCCTTCTCCCCATGTCTCCGCCTCGCTCTCTGTGTTTCTAGTGAATAAAATATTTTAAAATAATGCTACAAAGTTATTTTGGGGGCTAATAGGGAAAATTTAATATGGGCTATATGTTAGTGATATTGGTGATGATGTTTTGATACTGATGTTTAGTTATTGGGGAGCATAGCTCTCTTAGGGTATCTATACTGAAACATTTTGGAGTGGGTGGCTAGGATCTACAACATACTTGAAATAGTTAAGTAGAATAAACACAACACATATACTACTGTGTATATGTATATGTATGCACATATGTATCTATATGTAGATATGTATGCTTATATCAACTAAAGATATAAAAGAAAAAATCTATTTCATTTTTTAAACAACTAGGAATTGTTTGTGTTAACAATAAACATTAATACACAATGGGGTGGCTTTCTGAGTCATATCAATCTAGTCTTTATATTTTTTTTTATTCTTCTATCCCATCATATTCCCTCAGCCAAAGAAAAATAGTACTGAGAGATCACTGTTCATGTCTGAAGACTCTATGTTGTCAATTCATACCCATATCTTAGCCCTGCCAGTTACTATTAATAAGTTGTGAGTTATTTGCAGCTTCTATTCGATGAATGGTTCCAGAAGAATCAGTGAAATTTGGAATGATCCCTTTGCTGCTATGTAACACTAATATTTATTTTCTGAGCATTTGCTATATGACAGCATAATGTTAGATGATCTAATACCCCAAAGAAACCTATGATTTAAATAAGAATTACTGCCCCAATCCCTCCCCTAGTCAAATCACCATCATCTGTCTCTTGCCTGAATTGCTACTCTAGGCTCCCAATTGCTTCCAATATTGTTTCCATTGAAATGATCCTCTCCACAGTAATTAGAAGGGCATTCCATAGGTCAGGGATGGGGATTTCTTTCTGTAGTCAGAAAATTCTGAGCTTTGGTCAATGCCTGGCATATTGATGGTGCTAAGTAAATACTGATTGAATGGATGGATGCCACTTAACTCTTTCAAAAAAATTTTAAAATATTTTATTTATTCATAAGAGGCACAGAAAGAGAGGCAGAGACTTAGGCAGAGGGAGAAGCAGGCTCTCTGTGTGAGCTGATGCAGGACTCCATCCCAGGATCACAACCTGAGCCAAAGGCAGATCTGCTCAACCACTGAACCACCCAGGCGCCCCTTATCAAACATTTTAATGGTTTACCTTTGTGCTTAATATGTATAAGCCCTGACCGTGGTTCACCATGCCTTCCATTAGGTTTTTTTTTCTTTTCTTTGCCTCTTTCTTCTGTAGTATGCTCTATTTAATTCATACTAGCTTTCTCTATTCAACCACACTAAATTTGTTGCTACCTTTGTTTTTCATAATTTTGGTGGGGAAGGGAGTGTGTTTCCTCTACTTGAAATGATCTGCCTCCAGATTTTCCATTATTTGGCTCTGTCTTTTCATACACATCTCAAGTCAAATGGCTCTTCCTTTTTATTAATTAAAGATTTTATTATTTATTCATGAGAGAGAGAGACAGAGAGAGAGACAGGCAGAGGGAGAAGCAGGCTCCATGCAGGGTAAAGGGCTCTTCCTTACAGAAGCCTTCTTGACTGCCACCCAATCTTAATTAATGCCTCTAGCTAGACACTGTTGATTACATCACCCCCATTTGTTTTCTTCATAGCTCTAATGAATGCACTTATTTTGAATGAAGAAATCATGGCATATAGAGGTCAATAGAACATATTTGTAATGATTTGAACCCAAATATATGTTGTTAAACTTTATGCATATTCATTTTCTATATGAATTAACTCTTGTGTTCCAACCAAAGCAAAACTTGGGCACATTAACAATTGAGTATACTGATTCTGTTTATCAGAATACTTTATACCCTCAGTTGTAGATTAAAGTAGAACAACCGAAGAGAAAAATAGTCTTAGCTTTGTTCCATTGAATTAACAGTTCTTAAACTTTTTCTGATGTTTCAGGCTGTTCTAGTCTATACCTTCTTTTGTTTTCTCTTGGAAACAGAAACCAAAAACAGTAATTAACATTCATTCTAGAACTTTAGTTGCAATGGATAACTCCTGAGCAAAATTCCATTTAGAGATAGACCAAGCAAGTCCCACAAAAATCCTGTCAGGCCACATGTGTTTGAGTACTTTCTTTTTCCTATTACTTGAGATATATGAAATTACACAAATGTGCCATTAAGTAGAAAGCATTAGAGTTTTTTTTTTCTTCACACAAATAAAGTGAGTTTATGCGGTAAATCAAAGATCTAAAGTTCCAACATCTGCCACACTTCAAAATCTTTTGACCCACACTGATTCATAATAAATTTAAAATAGTCCAAGGAGAGAGGCATGTCAGAATATCCCTCTTTTACAGATTAAGCCATTAAGGCACAGCATAGTAAGAAAGCTACCCAGGGAACACATCTATGTGGTTATGGACAACAAATAGGCCAGTCAGAGCTGGAAATTAAGTGTCTTGATTCCTTATTTGGGATTATTTCTTTCTTGTGAGATCGATAATAGTACCAATAAGAAAATGTAGAAAAAAAATTAGAACAAGTAAGAGTATTTTAAAAAGTGAAAGAAAACAAAATCAGACTTTAAAAGTTTTAGAACATCAATATTTTGAATGAGATGCAGAGAGAAAAAATTTCATTGTTTTTAAGTACCTAAAATGAACATTAGAAGTAGCCATATTATTTGAAAAGCCATTGAGGCAGAATGCTTATTGGAGTAAAGGCCTGTATTAAACGTCCCTTTTAACATTTATGAAAACTTTACCCTTCCCGAACATCAGCTAAAGTATCTTTTTCTTGCTTCACTGAAATCAGAATTTAGACCTATGTGATAATTGAGTCTGAATAGCAGTAAATTTTACTCAGTTTGAGTCTTCTTACAAATGATATATGTGGATGAAAACGTATAAATTCAGATAATTATCTACATAGTTTTTCCTTCATAACTGTTAAACTCTCTGATGAAGATAATAATGAATAATAAGATGAATTTATAAGTTAGAATCCCTTTAAGAAACATGTGGCACAAATGACCATTAATCAAAAAAGATTATCTTCAAGGGTGTAAGGTACAAGGTAGCCTTCTTCCAATCTCCATCTGGAACTCCTTGTTAAGGGACCCAAACCTGAAGCTAGATACAAAACCAGTTTCTGAGGGCAATGAGCAGGGTGAAATAGACTTGGAGATGCAGAGCAGAAGTGTCCAGCAGAGTGATACTGGCAATGACAATGATGATGATAAAGCTAATGTTTATTGAGTAGTTGACATCTATCTACATCTCTACATACCATTTCACATCGTTCAACTCTATCCTTACAAATACCCAAGAAGTCAGTATTCCACCTTACAGGTGAAAAAATTAAACTATTGAGAAATTACTTGATATCTGGTGAATTTAATATAGATGTATTTGTGATGATCCTCTTCCTTAGGATAGAGACTCCATGAGGAAAGAAGAAACAAATGTCACTCTGACAGCATGAATTCCCCACAGAATATCGTTATGATTATTTTGGAAAAAGTCAAAACAGTACTGATGTATGTATTGAATATATATTTTGATTTAAAATATGCAATAAAGTACAGATAATTTTTTATAGATAGCTAGACCTAAGAAGAAGAATGTTCTGATATCAAAATTTGCCAAATGTTGTCTTACTGGATAAATCCAGCAAGTAAGCCAACAATGATAAGTCAGCCTACTGCCAGTCTTCTAGTTAAACCTTAGGAGGAGAAAAAACAAGAAGATACAATTGTTGGAAATAGCAACTTTAGAGTAAGTGAACCAGTAAGAAGCTAACCTTTTTCAGGCTTCTCAAGACCTGAGACATAACCCTTTTATACTGGCTCTCCTAGAATAGGAAAAAAGAAGGATCCACATAATGGACTCCTCCTTTGTTAAGTCATGGACACCACCATGTTTAGCCTGACCAAGACCATGGATGTGATGATAAGTGGGGGGAAAGCAGGGAATGGGTAATTGTTTTTGTTTTCTTTCTTGCTCGGAATATTGAACAAACTGGCTTTCCCTACTCATTTTGTTAGTGACTTAGAATAAACAAGACTCAAATTGAACCATATTTGGAGGGCTAGAAAAGATCTGGATAAGATAGCACAGAAAACTTTTTTTGTGGCAGTTTCCTAGGACCATTAGATACTAAATATTGAAAATGGATCTTGTACCCACATGTGCTATCAAAGTCCATCTCCTTGCTACTTTTACTATTGTTCTCTTAACTTTCTTCTGCATCTACATGAGGAAAACAAAGTGCAATTAACAACAAATTGCTGGTTTTCATATATTGTGAAAACTGGTTACTCTGTTTCCCATTCTACCATGTTCTTTAAGGATATTATAAAATGGGTATGAAAAATAACCCCATGGGGCATGAAAGTGAGTGACTTAGAATGGAGAAGTGTAAAAACAATCTTATCTAAGATAGTTGGCACAAACTCCCTTCTCTGGAGACTTTAACATAGGCCTATTTATATAAGTTGCTTATATAAATGTAGTAGTATCATATTTGACCAGAAAGTATGAATAATGCAGACATCCCCAAGTCCTTCAAGCCTGATACTCAAGGACTGTGAAGATTCATGACTCAAAATTAACAAAACCATATCCACATTGGCTGTACCCATGCCAGCCTAGATATTGCCTCTGTAGGTTTTACTTCTCTATGGAATGGGTATAGAAATCTGGAGGGATTTTCTGGAGATTGATAAAGTAACTTGTAGAAAGTACTCTTAAATCTCCACAGGTTCTTATAATCAATTCATTTTTCTATAATTTATTTTACCAACTGAAAATTTGCAGGCCATATCACCACAAAAATATCTGGTCTAGTTTGGTACTTGAGAGATGGAAGTGTCTTGTGTGCTATTTTATTGATAGAACATTTTGGTTGAACTCCATGGAGAAATTGAGACCGTGAAAGAAATTATTACTTTCCTAGAATTACACTAAGGGGAATGGCACCACTTTATGGATCTCTTAGATGTTACCATATAACACAGTAAACTCTCCCACCCCCTTTGGAAAAAAAAACAAAACAAAACAAAACAAAAAACAAACCACTATGACGAGAATAGACCTATAGAATTTTCTAATATCTTCTTTCTACACTTTTTTGAGATTTAAAGTACTTGCTTTTAACTATGTTCTGAATTCTTAAAGAGCCGAATGTTGACAATAATGTCCTAACCCATCTAAATAGGATGTCTTGGCTTCCTCTAGAGCATGCACTCACTTTTCATGTATCCCAGTGAATCTGCTTGGATTAAAAACAAATCAAAACAACTCCTGAATGGAAAACAGACGGCTGATATTCAGCTTTCCTTGCTGGCTACACTCGGTGCCACGAAGCATTACTCACGAAATGGGCTTTCTTCCTGGTGTTGTTTTCCTTCACATTTCAGTTACTGAGTCTGTGAATATGGATCAGAGCTTGAAAAAGCCCATGATTTGCTCTGAAAAAGATTGCATGAAGTGCATCAATGTCTTCCCGGCTGAAAACATCTGTTAGGAGGCACAAATTTAGCTTCTCATTGTTGGCTTCCCTGAGTATCAGACAGTTTATTATTTAACTGATGCCTGGGAGAAATGGGCTCCTGCAATAATCTGGCCACAGGCTGAAGAAAGTTTTTATGCTTGTTATTTAAAATACGCAGAGATGGAAGGATTTGGGAATGAAACGTTGACCTTTAGTCCTTGCCAGCTAAGAAATCAACTCTAATAGTATTTTTAGAAATATATATATATTTTTTGGTTTATTGTACACTTCAGGAAGTTACTTTGCCTCTTTAAGAACAAGACAAAAGATATTCAAAAAACAGAGTTTTTAAAATATGAGGTAATTTGAATTTCATAAAGATGAGGAACAAAGATGGAATTGCTTTAGGAATTTTACTGAAGAGGGAAAGGTGGTACACTGAGATCAAATTGTACTTAATAAATACCCCAGTACACCCTAATAGACACTAGGGGATGCTGTCCCGTGTAATAAATACCAGTTATTATGGCAGCATTCCCAAAGGTAATCAGTTGCCTTACCTCAGTGTTGAGGAAACTGGAATGGAGGATAATTTTCTAACGTCCTCCATGAAATTGCAAAGGATGTGAATGTTCCTGAATACATTATTTCATTACATTCTAGAATGGTGTATTTCCAACCATGTGATCCTATATATTTTAGTGTCTGCGGGTAGCTTACTCTTTTCTGTTCTTCTTGTCTGATGATGCAGTGGTGTTCAAACCTGACTGCTCACTGGATTACGTACAAAACACTTTTAAAACCTACCTGAGCCTAGGCCTCAATCCATATGTAATGAGTCAGAATTCCTTACATTGTAATGGAGGCCTGGATAAGTGGCTGAGCACTTAAAAAACTTAAGTAGTTTCTTTGTTGTTTGGACTTCTTCAACTTAACCATGAATTAATAGACAAATACTCCCTAAATCCTATCAAGGGACACACACAGTCAAAGTTAAGATTATTACTTCTTTTTTTTCTCTTTAATTCACTTTTTATTCTCATTTTATACTTAAAAAATTCCATTATAGTTAACATACAGCATTGTATCAGTTTCAGGTCTACATTATAGTGATTGAACAACTCTATACATTACCTAATGCTCATCATGATAAGTTTAGTCTGAATCCCCTTTACCTACATTACTCATCCCTCTACCTACCTCCCCTCTGTTAACCATCAATAATTAAGTCAGTTCTCTATAATTAAGAGTCTGTGTCTTGGTTTGCCTCCTTCTGTTTCTTTTCCTCCCCTTTGCTTGTTATTTTGTTTCTTAAACTCCACATAGGAGTGAAATCACATGGTATTTCTCTTTCTCTGACATATTTCACTTAGCATAATACCCTCTAAGTCCATCCATGTGGTGGCAAATGGCAATATTTCATTCATTTTTAAGGCTAATACTCCATTGTATATACATGCCACACCTATATCTGTTCAGCTATTGACAGACACGTGAGCTGCTTCCATAATTTGGATATTATAAATAATACTGCTATAAGCATAGAGGTACTTATATCTTTTCAAATTAGTATTTTCCTATTCTTTGGGCAAATACCCAGTAGTACACTTGCTAGATGATATAGTAGTTCTATTTTTAACTTTTTGAGGAGCCTCAATAGTGTTGTTTATACTGGCTGCAACACTTGGCATTTCCACCAATAGGGTAGAGGCTTCCTCTTTCTCTGAATCCTCACCAACACCTGTTATTTCTTGTGTTGTGGATTTTAGCCCTCCTGACAGGTGTGAGGTGACCCCTCACTGTGCTTTGCATCTCTCTAATGATGATTGCTGCTGAATGTCTTTTCATGTGTCTTTCGGCCATCTGTCTTCTCTGGAGAATTGTCTATTCATATCTCCTGTGCATTTTTTTTTTTTTTTTTTTTTTAAATCTGTGCATTTTTAACTGGATCATTTATTTTTGGGGTGTTAGGTTTTATAAGTTTTTTTCTATATTTTGGATATTAACCTTTCGTTGGACATATCATTTGCAAATATCGTCTCCCTATTCATAGGTTGCCTTGTAGTTTTGTTGATTGCTCACTGTGCAGAATCTTTTTATTTTGATGTAATACCAATAGTTTGTTTTTGGTTTTGTTTCCCTTGCCTCAGAAGACCTATGTAGAAAAATGTTGCTATGGCCAATGTTAAAGAAGTTACTGCCTGTATTCTCTTCTAGGATTTTCTGCTTTTAATTCTCTCATTTAGGTCTTTAATGTTTTTATTTTTGTGTACGGTGTAAGAAAGTGGTCCAGTGTCATCCAGTTCGTCCATCACCATTTTTTTGAAGAGTTTTTTTCCATTGCCCATTGCTTGCCTTGTTGAATATTAATTGACCATATATGTGCAAGTTTATTTCTGGGCCCTCTATTCTACTGATATGTGTGTCTGATTTGTGCTACTACCATATTGTTTTGATCTCTACAGCTTTGTAGCATATCTTGAAATCTGTGATATCTCCAGTTTTGTTCTTGTTATCAAGGTTGCTTTTGCTATTTGGGATCTTTTGTGGTTCCACACAAATTTTAGGATCATTTTTTTTCTAGTTTTATGAAAAATGCTTTTGTTATTTTGATGGGGAT
Organism: Canis aureus; assembly: GCF_053574225.1. Lineage (NCBI taxonomy): Eukaryota > Metazoa > Chordata > Mammalia > Carnivora > Canidae > Canis > Canis aureus. The sequence continues at coordinate 56,987,450 of NC_135621.1, forward strand.
TGCATGAAATTTGTACATTTCTTTGGGCAGGATAGACACTTGAACAATATTCTTTCAGTCTACAAACGTAGAATACCTTTCCATTGATTTGTGTCATCTTAGATTTCTTTCATCAGTGTTTTAGTTTTCAGAGTACAGATCTTTCACCTCCTTAAATCTATTCCTAGGTATGTTATTATTTTTGATGCAAGTGTAAATGGGATTGTTTTTTCAATTTCTATTTCATTATGAGGGTATAGAAATACAACAGAATTTCTGTATATTGATTTTTTTTTTTTTTTGTATCCTGAAACCTTAATAAATTCATTTATCAGTTCTGGTAGTTTTTTGGTAGTGTCTTTAGGGTTTTCTACATAATATATCATGTCATCAGCTAATAGTGAAAGTTTTACTTCTTCCTTACCAAACTGTATGCCTTTTACTTATTTGATTGCTGTAGCTAGAACTTGTGCTATATTGAATAAAAATAGTGAGGGTGGACATCCTTGCCTTATTCCTCATCTTAGGGGACAAACTCTGCTTTTCACCACTAAGAAAGCTTTAGCTGTGGGTTTTTCATATATGCTTTTTTTTATGTTGAGGTATGTTCCCTCTCAACCTACCTTGCTGAAGGTTTTGGGTATTCTCCTTGGCCAAATGCTTTTTTTGCATCTAATTACCATGTGGTTTTTAATCCTTTATCTTATTGTCATGTATCACATTGGTTTGCAAATATTGAACTGCACTCATATCCCTTGAATAAATCCCACTTGCTTGTGGTGAATAATTTTTTAAAAATGTATTGTTAAATTTGGTTTGCTATGTATTGTTGGGGATTTTTGTATCTTTGTTCATCAGAAATATTGGCCTGTAGTCTTGTTTTGTTGTTTTTTTAAATATTCATTTGGGAGAGAGAGCGCGAGAGAGCACAAGTGAGCACATGTGTGCACGCAAGCAGAGGGAGAGGGAAAAGCAGGCACCCATTGAGCAGAGAGCCAGATGTGGGACTTGATCCCAGGACCCTGGGATCATGACCTGAGCCTAAGGCAGATGTTTAACTGACTGAGCCCCTCAGGCACCTCAGTTAACATTTTTTTGGGTTTTTTTGTTTGGTTGGTTTTTTTAAACGCCTTTACCTGGTTTTGTTATCAGCGTAATGCTGACCTCAAATGAATTGGGAAGCTGTCCTTTGTTTTCTTTTTCTTTTTTTTTTTTTTGAATAGTTGGAGAAGAATAGATATTAACTCTTCTTTAAATCTTTGGTTAGAATTCACCTGTGAAGCTGTCTGGTCCTGGTCTTTTGTTTGTTGGGAGTGTTTTGATTACTGATTTAGTTTCATTGCTGGTAATCATTTTGTTAAAATTTATTTCTTCATGATTCACTTTTGGTAGGCTATATGCTGGTTCTAGGAATTGAACCATTTCTTCTAGGTTGTCTAATTTGTTGGCATATGACTTATCATAATAGTCTCTCCTTTATATTTCTGTAGTTTAAGTTATTTCTCCTTTTTGATTTATGGTACTATTTGAGTCCTTTTTTTTCTTCTCCTATTCCCTTTTCTCTTCTCCCTCATTCCTCCTCCCCTTCATTTTCTTAATGTGTCTGGCGAAAGTTTTCTCAGTTGTGCTGATCTTTTCAGAGAACCAGCTCCTGATTTCTTTGTTCTATTAAGATTGTTTTTGTTTTTGTTTTTACTTTCTATTGCATTTATTTCAGTTCTAATCTTTATTATTGTTTTCCTTCCACTGGTCTTGGATTTCGTTTGTATTTTATCTAGCTCATTTAGGTGTAAGGTTAGGTTGTTAGAGATTGTTCTTGCTTCTTGAGGTAGGTTTGTATTGCTATAAACGTCTCTCTTAAAACAGCTTTTGCTGCATCCTAAAGATTTTTGAAGCATATTTATTTCATTTGTCTCCATTTTTTTTTATTTGCTGTTTTATTTATTAGTTGACCCATTTGTTGTTTGGTAACCCCTTATTTAACCTCCATATCTTTGAGTTCTTTCCAGATTTTTTCCTGTGGTTGATTTCTAGTTTGATAGCATGTGGTTGGAAAAGATGCCTAATATGGCTTCAGTACTTTGTATTTGTTAAGATTTGTTCTGTGGCCTAATGTGTGATCTATTCTGGAGACTGTTCCATGTGCACTTAAAAATAATATGTATTCTCATGTTTTAGAATGGAGTGTTGTGAATATATCCCTTAGGTCCATCTGCATGTGTCTTGAGGACTGAAATGGATCTTTTGTAGGCAGCCTATACATGGGTCTTTTTTATATATTCAGTATCCCTAGTATTCTATTGGAGTACCTAGTCCATTTACACATTACATATTAATAGGTCTGTATTTATTGCCATTTTGTTACTTACTTTATGGTTGCTTTGTGGCTCTTCTTGCTCTTCTCTCATAGTTAATTAACTTTCTTTTAGTGATATGGATTTCCTTTCTCTTTCTCTCTCTCTCTTTTTTTTTTTTTTGCCTATCACTGATTCTTTTTGCTTTGTGGTTACCATTAGTTTCACATATAATGTCTTATGCATATAGCATTTTATATTCAACTGATGCTTGCTTAAGTTTCCAGTCATTTTTTTTTACTCCTGCCCCCACAGACTTTAGGTCTGTGGTGGCATACTATCCTTCCTATAGACACCAGGCATTTTTCAAGCTGTTGCTTCTGTGCTATATATCTCAATGGGGCTTTTTGTTGTGCTGTATCTGTAAGGATAGGGACTACATCCTCCCAGCTCTCCCAGGGCTGAGCCCACTGATTATTAAAGTTAGAGGTGTTTAAATCCCACTGATTCTTAGCCCCCTCTTGTTTTCAAAGCCAAATGTTACTAGGATCTGTTTTCCTTGTGTGGGTCCCTGATGCCTGGGCTGCCTGGTATGGGGATCTAGTACTGTCCTGTCCACCACATCCCTCCCAAGTCCCTTTGGTTTATGACTGTGTCTCCACCCTTCCTACCCTCTTCAATGTGGCCTGTTCTCTAGGTTTACTGTGGAGAATCTATTCTGCCAATCTGTCTTTTTCTGGGTAATTTACACTGATGTGGACATTACCTGGTTGTAGCTGTAGGTTTAGGTGAGCTTTGGATCTTCCCGCTCAGCCGTCTTCCCTAGAAATCACCACTTGTTACCTTTTAAGTTTTTTTTTTTTTTTTTTCCAGTGAGGACATGGATTTAAATGGAGTTGAAGTCAAATTCTTCACTTCTTGATCAAGCTTCTTGGTTTTCATTTATTTCAACCTCATTTTTATAAGAACTATTTTGACCCTCCTTATACTATCTTGACATAGATTACATTTTGAATAGAATTTATTTCAAAAAACTAAAAACATAGCCCTGAATGAAGATAATAAAAGGAAAGTAATTAAATAATGTGCTGCTTATTATTTTTAGTTTTATTTCATGAATAAATACCCAGATATGACCACACTGGAAGATGTTGTAAAGTAGCCAGCTGCTTATACCTACACCTAACCTTGGAATCACTGAATGTTACAGCTATGCATGCACATGATACAGATGTGTAATATATTGGCAGCTTGTGTACTTTGAACAGCATTGCAGTCAGTACGTAGTTTTTTCCAAAGGTGATGCTCTTGATACATCTCTGACCAAAACAGAATTTTTCTCTTGATATACAATGTAGTTACAATACCAGAAAACTCAATGTATAGTAAAATTTTGCAAAAGATAATTTATATGTGTCAAATGGAGTTACATTCTGGGCTCTAATTATTATAAACAGGTTGTCCACTTACATGGCTGTTCAGGGCATCAAAAAGCCATATGGAGTGCCTTGTTCTTATTCTTCACAAGAGACTCTGGTAAATTTCAGAAAGATAAGAATGTTGTTTAGCCCTGGTTCACTGAATGAGTAGAAACCTCACACTTTTCCCCAAAAATCTTGTGATAACCAAAAACTCCTCAAGAAATTGACCAAATGTAATCTACGAATAGGAGGACCATTGTCAAGACCTCCTATAATGCAAAAAAATTGCCTAAAGATCTCCCCTAAGGCTAACTCTATATATGTGAATTTTGTGGTTTTATCTTGTGGGCAACTATATAGTGGTTAAGTGGATAGCCAGAAATGATTATTGTTGTTATGTCCTTGGTCAAGTTCAATTATTATGCACTTAGTCAATGAGCATATTCTCTGAAGCTTTCTGTATTTAAAGTAGCGTCTTTTAAAATAGAGATTAATTACACAGAGGCAAAAGGTGAAACTACAGATGAAATGTGATGCTGATCTCACTCCTTTACTTTCAAGATTGGAGCACAGTGACACATACAGATGCCCTAGAAGAGAATAAAAATCTAGTTTTCTGTCTAAGATGTTCCTGTGACACTTGAAAAATTCTTAACAGGGATCTCTCCTTGACTGTATGCTGGCCCACAGTGAAGCTAAAAATAGTTTTTGCTTTAGGCATTCTTTTTCTCTAAGAGACAATGCAAAAGAAAGAGTGACAGGTGTTTCCCTTCAGTTACTTAGATTTTGGTCTCCCTTTTGTTTCTGTCCTAAACAATGGCCACCTAAGAAGTCCAATTTGAATTAAAACTCTGAAAACTGAACAAGCTGGGTATTTACCCTTGTCTTCTTTTTTTTTTTTTTTACTATGATTCACCAATCACTTTTTATTATAACTAGATTTAATATGTAAATACTTTGTCTCAAAATAGAGGACCATTTATACTTCAGTTGTCAAGGAAGCATTCTTTTACATTGTTCATGGGTATGTGTTGTGAGCTTTCTTTGAGAATTTCAACTGCCCATTTATAGTGAGGAAAGACACTATCAACATTGTTAACTTTCAGGAGAAAGCTAATCTGATTAATTAGAAATAATCTGCATATCTTAACCTCTAGTGTATCCTAGATTTACTTTATTTCTACCTACCTAAAGTTCTTGTTAGGGATTAAATGTTTAAAGGATGCAATTGGGGGAAAAATTTTTTTCTACCTGGGGAGAATGTTGAAATAAATGTTTTCTGTTCAAACATCATATCTCTTCATACCAATGACAGGTAATTTTCACAGGTGGAGACTTGCTATTCCTCTTTTTTCCAGTTTAATATGCCTTTGAAAAATAGGTTTTGGTTTCAAAACGGATATTTTTCTCAAATCAAAATAATACTCACCAATTGATTAAAAAAAAAAAAACCTTCAGGCTCAGTTGAATCTGGGGAAAGCTTAAACTTGCAGTGGTTAATAGAGAGTAGAGTTTTCTTTTATACATTGGTGTTTCTCAGTTGTTATGGAGAAAAATGTAAGATTGGACTAAGAAGGAAATAATACTGCATCCTCTTTAACCATAAACTACATTCTGTGCTAAGTCTCAAATATATTCAGATTCCCTTTTTCCCATAATGATTCAAAAAATAGCAAATACTAAAACAAAAGAACCAAAGTGATACTAAGCTTTTAGCAGCTGACACACTTACATGTGATTGATCAAGAGACAGCTTTTCTCAATGACAATAATGGGAATGAATTGAGAGGGCAAAATAAATGGGTTATTTTGGAATAGAGCTTTTACCAACTGTGGGGTTTTAAAAAAATCTTTTCGTTTTTTTAAGATTTTATTTATTTATTCATGAGACACACACACACACACACACACACACACACACAGGCAGAGGGAGAAGCAGGCTCTATGCAAAGAGCCTGACGCTGGACTCGATCCCAGGTCCAGGATCAGGCCCTGGGCTGAAGGCGGCACTAAACCTCTGAGCCACCAGGCAGCCCTCATCTTTTAAAATATATCAAATCCATTGGTTTTCCTCCCTTCAAGAGATGAAGGCTCCTTTGACTGTAGGCTGGAGCTAGTGATGTTTCTAATGAGAACAAAGCAGAAATTAAGACATGAAGAGATTGTGGCACAAAAACAACACAGTGGCTTCTATCTTGGTTGCTCTCTATCTTGGGTCACTTTCTTAGGGAAAGCCAGCAGCCTTGTTACGAGGGCATCAAGCAGCCCTGTGACGAGGCCTGTGTACTCAGATACTGAGACTCCCTGTCAACGGTCATGCAAGAAAGCCATTAAGGAGTGGATCCTTCATTCCAGGTCCAACTTTTATTTTATTTTCTTATTTTTTTCAAGTTCAACTTTTAGATGACTGCAACCTCAGTACCTTGACCCAGAGCTCCTGGACTAGGCCCCTCCTGAGTTTCTGGTCCAAAGATACTCTTAGACAATAGGTATTTGTTGTTTAAAGCTACTAGTCTAATTTTTATACAGTGGTGGGTAACTAAAACACCAATAATAGGTCTTTGATATTCATTGATACATAGAATGCTTTGAATTTGATATATTGCAAATCCAAAGTATTCATTAGCTTAATGTGTTGACTAAGATACCTAGGGAAGTAAAGGAATAACTTGATTAGTTTTAGATAATCTTGCATAATATTTTGTGTAGATAGTACTTTTATGTGCCCTTTCAGGTTTATAAATAGATTTGTCTCTGTAATTAATTATAACTCCTTTTTTATGATAGAAAAACAATTGAGAGATGCCAGGACTATAAGTGGTAGTAAACCCCATGGATAAGTGGTAGTAAACCCCATGGATCAGGCTACTGGCATTCAAATCTTTACTACAGTACTTAGAGCTATGTGACCTGGGGCAAGTCGTTGGTTTCTATGTGCCTCAGTTTCTTCCTCTATGAAATAGGCTTAACAATAGTACTTTCTTAATATGATTTTCCAAAAACTTTAGCTGATCTAACCTCTAAAAATCAATCATTATAATTTACCACATTAACAGAACAGAGTAGAATATCTTATAATTCATCTTAATATATGTAGAAAAAGTATTTGATAAAAGCCACATAAATTCACAATTTAAAATACCTTTTAAGCTAAAAGTAGAAGTGATTGTCTCTAATTTGTAAAAAGAGCATCTATTATACATTGAAAAAAAATTTATATTCATAGTGAAAATGCCCAACAATTCAGCATGAAATTTGTAAACATTAAAAAAAATTCTTTGTGTTACTGGTATCTTAGAAATGTAATTAAACTTTATATTAGTTGATTATAAAGCAACTTACCTCAATGAATTTACTAATTCTGTTAATTAATCTACAGAGTATTTCCACACCTGGGTGACAGGGTGTTTTGGCAGAGGGAAAAGGATAATGGAACTCAAAACAGCTCTTAAACAACTGTTTGGAAGTAGCAAACGTCAATTCTATCACATTTTATTGGCTGAAGCAAGTAAGAACCAAACCTGGTGTCAATGGGGAAGTATAATCACCCCAAAAGAGGGAATATTTGGAATAATTATGAAATACACTGCACAGATTTTTTAAATATGTGATTTATGGAATAATTATGAAATACACTGCACAGATTTTTTAAATATATTTGTTAAATATATTTTTATACCACATATAAAACACAATCTTAACTAAAAGTGAACCTCTTCATGCTAAAATTACACAGAAGGGGGACTTGTTAGTGACTGTGACAATTTACAAGAGATTCCTTTTATTTTTTTTTAAGTATTTTTATTTGTTTGTTCATGAGAGACAGAGAGAGAGGCAAAGGCACAGGCAGAGGGAGAAGCAGGCTCCCTGAGGAGTGCCTGATGTGTGACTTGATCCTAGGACCCCGGGATCATGCCCTGAGCTGAAGGCAGATGTTCAACCACTCAACCCAGGGGCCCATTTTTTGTTCTTATTTTGCCATTCTCACATAGAAATTCATGTGTTGGGCAGCCTGGGTGGCTCAGCGGTTTAGTACTGCCTTCAGCTCAGGTCATGATACTGGAGTCCTGGGATCGAGTCCTGCGTTGGGCTCCCTGCATGGAGCCTGTGTCTTTGCCTCTCTCTCCCTCTCTCTCTCTCTCTCTCTCTCTCATGAATAAATAAATAAAATAAAATCCTAAAAAAAAAAAAAAAAGAAATTCATATGTTAATCCTAAACCTTTCTTGGAAATCTCAGGTCTTTGTATCCAAGATTTCAGAATATAGAAAATTATACCTATGGAATAATCTACAATAAAATAATACAAATGATATATTTGTGTAATCCTTTACAGTTTTCTGGGATATTTTCATTCATAGAGAAAAGTTATGAAATGGTTGGACACTTTAAATGCCTGTTTAGGTAATGTTCCCCAGTAGACATAAAAATACGAGTGAAAAAAAAAAAAATAAAAAATAAAAAAAATAAAAATAAAAATACGAGTGAAAATATGGCCAATGTTATACTCATTTTCCTATCCTCAGAGTCTAACAATGTCTGACACAGGGAAGGACTCACTTATGGAATGAAACAAGATTTACATACTTGTTCAAGGTCATGGTGCTAACAATTGTTAGAGCCAAGACTGAATGCAGGCCTTCTGGCCCCAAGAGCAGAGTTCGCTCCTCTGCATCATGGCTTTCCTAATAGCACCTGCCTAGGTAAGGGCAGAGAATCTAGAAACCCAGATATGAATAATAAATGTTTGTATTTTCTCTGAAGCTGACCAACCTTTTCACTTTGAACGTGCTGGCAGGTAAACAGATGAAGAAGATAAAGCATGGGTCACTAGGAAGGCAACTGCTGAGAAGTCTCTGCCCACAAAATACCATCAATGTGCCCATCTGTTCTGTATTTAGACACACATTTTTCAAAATTAACATATTTAGACCCATTTAAATGAAGAACATATGTTCAGAAAGGTATTAGAATGTGCTGCTGAAGGCTGATAAAATCTGAGGTCTCAGAGAACATCAATACCTAACAGTTCCTTATTCTGGAAAGAGTTACTTAAGCTAGCGGAGAAATTCCCTAAAGGGAAGATCTCCAGTGTTGTCTAAAGGGATAAACTTGATCTGTGTAATTTCATTGGCCCGGGGCCTCTGAACACAAGCAGCATTCATCACTTGCTTTTCTATCTTGAACAAATTGATACTATAATTGAAATGATTTTCCAAAGTCGGGCCAATGTTTCTCTTTCAGAAGAACATAATCACCACTAAGCAGAATTAAACATTTTCTCAATGGCCCTCTGTACAGTGTTTCAAACTTCCTGAGTCAATATCCTTGTCTCAATTTTCTGTATTATCTGTCCATGTTGCCAGTCAATACCCATTTTTCCTGTCTGCTTAAGGACATCTAGGTGTTCTGGATGATAGACTCACAAATACTAGTGTCTGTCCTTATCTTCTTGAATTAACAATCTATATAACATGTGAGACCTTACAAGGTGGTTTCATATTTTGAAAAAATTAAAATTCCTTACAGAGCACCTGTCTTGGGTCAGCCAATTGTGAGAAGCACAAAGAATTGAATCTGTAATCTTTGCTGGAAAATAATACCTATATAAAACATGAAATAGCTATGTTAAAAAACTAAATTCAGGGCAAAACTAAAAATACCCAATTTTTTGAAATACATAATCTTATCACTCATACATGTGTATTCTGTAATATAATTGCATACAATAGTATAAGGGTGATCAAATATATAATTTTATTAAGTAATTTAATAGGGATTTTAAATACTGTGAGTTTTAGTAGAGACAGAACTCAGAGCTGCTATAAGTAGAAAATTCCACGAAGGAGGTAAAGACTTCAGATATTCTTTTACTTTGCATTTTCTTAAAATTGGACACTAACTCTTAAGTCAAACAAAGATCTATGATATGGCAAGAGTAAATCAGGTGGTAATTCCAAAGCAGATGAGATATTTAATTCTATTTTTGGAAGGAAATGAGGGATAATATTTGGGAGAGAAGATAAACTAGCAGTAAGATAGGAGACCTATTAAGAATGGAGAAGAGAACACCATATGTTGGTCCATGCCACTTCGGTGTAGTCTTGAGAAAGACTTTAACCTCCAATCTTTCTCATGTATTTTCATCCTAGCCTAGGGATGATCTCTGTAAAAATTGGACATAAGTCAAATAAAGATAAGAAAGCAAGGCTCTGAAAATAGAGCAACTCCTTTTTCAGTCTCCAGTGCTCTTTCTCTTCAACTTTTTTTGCCTCAAGATTCCTAAGAGAAATCTCCCACTCTTTTTAAGCAGTAGTCCTCTAGATTAATCAGATGTTATATGAGGCAGATAAAGACAAACATTAAATGTGCTGGTGAAATAAGCCTTTGTTCTGCTTGATTCTAAATTAACTCTAATAGTTGTGTCTTGAAAAGGAAATAGGATGGAAATGCAGACGTAGTTTCAACATGATGCTGTAGATGAACCCTCACTACCTTTTTTGCAATTGCTGCTAAGGTCCTTGTTTTGTTTTTCATTTTCATTTTCTCACATTGGATGAGTTTCTGGATATCTCATCATTCCTGCTGCCTTTTGCATTACAATCCCTCACAATCATGTACATACTAAGTTTTCACCTCCCTCTTCAGGAGCATGTTACTCATGAGTTAATCTACTTGAACTAGAATGTGAATTCATTTTCTACCTAGTACTACTCAGCCCAGATAACCAATATTTTGCAGATCAGTGTGATGTCAAACTACCCATCTTAAGGGTTTGAATGTTGAGGAGTCTCAATAATACATGGGCATTTTTGCATATATACTTTCTTTAAAGAAGTATGTCTGATTCAGGCAAAATAACTGATACTTGTTCCATCTTTCTTTAGTCACCTTTTATCCTCTACTGACAGTTTATTTTAAAGCTGAAGTATTGTTGACACACAGTGTTATGTTTTCAGACAGTTGATAAATCTAAAATCCAGAAACATCAAACATCCACTTAATGTAAGTCATTAATTTGCCTTTTACTACTGCAGAGTAGGTCCCCAGCCCAGTGACTCATTAGTAAGAGAGACGTTTCTCCACCACTCATCTCCACTCCAGTAATGTTACCTGTGGGCTAAAAATACATATGGTTGATTCACACAGAAAGGTCACAAACTGCCCTAACTCCTTTCTCACTGAAAATCAAAGTATAGAATCTTACTATGAAGAAGGGGTCTGGTATACATCCATTGACCTAGAAACATCTTTAATTAATCTGGACATGCTCATTGAAGAGACTAGAGAGAGATGATTACAACTATTGATCTATTCCTTTCACTCTGCTAGGTACAGAAAAGAATGAGGAAAGGTGGTTGTCCTTAAGGAGTGCAAGTTTAATAGAGAATAAGCGCATAAACATGTATATAGAATAAAGTAGCTACAGTAACAGAGGTATAAGGTATACTTAGACCAGCACTGGGATCTCAGTAAGAACTCAGCACATGGCAGTATCACCACAGAAGTTCTTTATTTGATACGATGTTTTCATGGAGGAGAAAATAATTAAGTCTGTTTGGTTGGGTTAAGGAAGGTTTCCCTTCAATTTTCTCTACCATTCACAACTGTGGTATGATTTTAAGTGTTATTTTGATTTTTTTTTTTTTTACAATTGAAATAGAGACTAAGAGTAATTAATTTTAATTAACTTTCCTCAGATCACATGGCTATCAAGTGGTGGTGTTCAGATTTCAATCTAGAACTGTGTGATGTCCGGGACTGTCATCTTTCCAGCACGCTGCCTCTTTATCTCTCATTACCATTTAGGTCTTGTGAAGGCTACAAGCAGATAGACTGCTCATTTTTTATACTCTTAAAGACAGTTTTCTTGTAGAGGAAAACTCCCCCTTTAAACATGCACATGCACACACACAGAAATATACACGGCATGTAACAGAAAATTCTATACACACAGAAATATACACAGCATGAAAAAGAAAATTCTATCAGTCAAGAAGAGATAGACTTAACAGTTTCAAGCAAGATAATTCATGGAATTTCTTGAAGGTACATGTAGTTACAGTGGATTTCTACACCATTTTTAGCAGCACACTTCAGGCTCCATTGAGTATCAAAGATGGTGTTGAAGGAAAAAGGAAATACTCGTGAGTAGGGCCACAACTCCTCTGGTTATGGAAGTATTCTATAGGAGAAAAAAAATGGTCTGGCTCACAGAATCTTAGGTGATTAGTCCAATAATGGATGTTCTCCTGCATTTTGGAGGAGCATTTTTTAAATCTTTAAAAAAGCATAAATTTGATTTTTGCTTTAAAATGCTTTGCATTGATAGATAAAGCCTCATGACCTAGATACAAACTCTTGCTAAAATTGTGTGATATTTTCTATTACTCTGGATGCATTCAGCTGCTTATCTTTAATAAAGATTGTGTTATTTCAGTGAAGATCAGGTGAAAGGAACATAATGAGTTCTGGGTATTTTTCAAGGGAGCTGGGCTTCGCTGCCAGAAAAATAATGGAGAAGATCTCAAAGGACTGTGTCTTCAGACAAAATAGTAGTAAATGATTCTTTTACTCCTGAGTTACCTAAGTCAGTTAGAAAGATGTTAGTAAAGTGTTTCAATCTGAAGTGTTAATGACTAATTAACTAGTTCAACAGTCAACATTCAATACACACTATTATGCACTAGGGGTGATGTACTTTGCTCCTGGATCCTGTGGAGAATGAAAAACAAAAATACAAACTTCCTGTCCTTACGGAGCTTAAAAATTAACCAATTAAAAACAATGAAAGTAAGATACTGGTTGATTCCTACAAAAATTAGATATATATTATTAGGCACAAGGTTTAGGCCTTGGGGATAGAGTGGTGTATGAGATGGACAGATGTCTCCTTTCATGGAGATTACAATTTCTTGGAAGCATCCAATAATGAATTTCTAAATAAATGAATCATTATTTTAGGTAATGAGAAGCACTAAAAATAAAAAAAGATGAGAGAAAATCTGTCAGCAGAGGTGATAAATGTGCCAGCTACGCGAAAGGCTGAGGCCAGTGTGTCCTGATAGGGACAAACAAAAAATGGAGGGTTCAGAATGTGTCAAAGTAGGACTGTGTGCTGGCGCTCAGTGGGCAAGGAAGCCCACGGGATAGGATGGGGTCAAAGAGGTGGGCAGGACCATTTCATAGGGGGTCTTGTGGGTTCTGGAATACAGTTTTGATTTTAAACCCACTTGAGATGGAAAGCCAGTCAAGAGTTTCCAATGGTTTCCAAATATGCACAAGTAATTACACATGTAATAGGAATCTACCCAACTGAAAAGAACAATCTAAGAGCTGTGATTGTCGAGAGGCTGGACAATTACATTTTTTTCTCAGAGAATTGAGGCTGATTTCATAGAGAAGTTTACCTTTGAGCTGGGTCCTGAAGTACACACAAAACTTCATGTGCTGAGGGAACCGTGTGAATAAAGCTCTCAGGCAAGAAATCCTAAGATGTTGACAACTGCCTCACGGATACATTTGCTTCTTGAGAAGGGAAGATACTTTAGCTCAAAGAAATGACTATTCAATGGGAAAGTGTAGGTGCCAAGAGCAGGCTGAAATGTTCTGGTGAGTAGAGTTTGAGAGTGATGAGGTTGGGCTTTGCCCCTCAAGCTACACTAATGACAGCTGTTTACTCTGACACCTGGAAGCTGACCCTGTTGTTGTGCTTTGACATCCTGAAGGACAACATGATGCAGTAAATGTCATGATAAAGGTGTTACGTTTCAGAGCTCTGCCGAGGTCACAGGGAAAGGTCTGTACATCTTCAGACGAGTAGAAATTCTCACTAGTGAATATAAATGGGCTGCCCTCCACTGCCTTTTCGGTTTCTGTCAGTGATTATGCAACAATGCAGCCTGCATTTAGAAAGGCCACTCAAGTGCTGGAGAAAAGGAACTGAAAGGTCTTGGCTTTAGGTCGTGCTAATTACTTAGAAATAATTGAGGCCAACTTTGGTAGCCCTGTCTCAAAAGGGATGCTGTGCTCTGTGCCACTAATATGGTTTCAACATCTAGTCCTGGATGATGATGATGATGATGATGATGATTATACAGTTTTTATTTTTATGTGGGATATTTTCATTGTGTTACTTTCCTATTTTGAAAGACTTTGTCAGACAAATCTGCCTAGCAATGAGTACTACTAGGTGAATTGCCCAAAAGCAGATATGAGAAAAAATTTTTATGTGAAGAACCAGGTACTGAATGTTTTAAAGATTTTGTTTATTTATTTATGAGAGACAGAGAGAGAGTGGCAGAGCACAGGCAAAGGAAGAGGGAAAAGCAGGCTCCCTGCAAGGAGCCAGATGCAGAATTCGATCTCGGGACCCCAGGATCACACCCTGAGCCGAAGGCAGACACTCAACTGCTGAGCCACTCAGGCATCCCAGTAGTGAATGTTTTAGACTATTGGGGCCAAAAAAGTGCAAAATTTGGGCTATTACAGAGCCAGTTACCTAACAAGAAAGAAAAAAGTAATACAAGTCTTCTGTTCAGAAGAATGCGTTTCCTTGAGGAATAGGATTTCACTAAATTGGGGTTCAAAATCAGCATTCCTCCTCATCAAATCTATTATAAAAGTTCATCTATAAAAAGTATCCTTAGGTTACAGGTTGTACTATAGTAGGCAATGGAGTTAATTTGGCCCAGTGGGTATAGTCTATTGACCACTCTCCTAAGTGTTTTTAACTAGTAACATGAATATTTTTTCACATTAATAATCAAGATATTAGTAAATAATCATTCTCATATAACAGAATCTTTCTATGTCTTTATGTGATAGATGAGTAGATAAGAGCACACTTTGGAATTAGACCAATCCAGGTACAATGTATAGCTTCACTCCTTTCCAGCTTTCTGACTTTCTTAAAGTCCTCTAACATCCTTCAGTCTCAATATTCTCATCTGTAAAATAATCCCTTCATCATTTTAAATAGTATGGTGCTTAAACATTCTGTAAAATAAATATTAATATTTTTACGTGATGTCTCTAGCCGTTCATTGGAGGTATGTAATACAGAGATTATTATTTGCCCCATTACTATTACTCCTTATTGGGGGAGAGTGAGGCAGAGATCAAGGAACTTAGCCAATATTTGCAATAATGCTACACTAAAACTTAGTTCTTTTATCTCATTAATTCATTTAGTAACTGTATATTAAGGATATATGTACATGCTAGGCTGATTTCTAAGATGACCCCCAAGGAACCTATCAACAGTGTATACCCTCTGTAATCTCTCCTCTGGAATGTGGGCTTGGCTGAGAGCTGTGACTATCAGGGATAATTATAGACTTCTTTGAGTTATATTATGTGGAAGGTGATAGACTAGTTGCTCCCAAGATTATGTTATATTCTATAAAACTTCATAATAGTAAACTAGAGGGAGTATCCCGATGGCTTTGCAGAAATGAAGAGCCGTGATGTGAGAGGGACAAGTGGATAGGACTAAAGGTCAGCCTCTAGTAGCTGTGAGTGACTTAAAACAGAAAACAAATAAATGAGGACCTACGTCTTAAAACTGCAAGAAACTCCATTCTGCCAACAACTGAAATAAGCTCTGAGAAGGATTTGAGCTCCAAATGATAACCTAGCTCAGTAGCCAGCTGGATTTCAATCTTTTCAGACCTTGAGCAGAGAATCCAGCTATGCCAGGCTAGGAATTCCAACTTGCAGAAATAGTAAGATAATAAACAGCAAAATTTATAGTAATTAGCTGTGCAAAAGAAAAAGAAAGAAATCTAATACAATGTACCCACATAGCTTGCTATGTGTGGAGAATAAAATGGTGAAGAAAGTAAGCCTGGTTTCTTCCTCTCAGATTTGTGGTTGGGTGAACAAAGAGGACATTTGAATGCATTTCTATGATAAACAAGGTGTGGTGGGAGAAGAAAGTCATCTAGTCATTTTGGGACGAGGTGACAAGGAAAGACCTTTAGGCATAGGCTAAAAAGGGAAAACTTTGTAGGTTTAGCCAAGGAGATGTTAGGCCTGTATCAGGAAGGGTAGAGGGAGTATCCCAGTATTTTATAGCCTGGGGAGTAGATACACAAAAGTCCAGGAGAAGGCTGAGAACATAGGGTGTTCAATGAATTCCAAATAACTGACAGACCTGTAGAGGGAGTGTGGTGAGAGACAGGGTTACAAGGTAAGCAGGACAAGTTCATAAGAGCCTCAAATTCCATGCCATAGAGTTTGGACTTCCGGCTGAGGGAAATGGGGAATGAGTGAATGGTTTGGAGTGGAGGAGTGGCAGACTCAGATACTTTCATCTTTGTACTCTGCACTTAACTCTGTAGGATAAAGTGGAGGAGACCCCTTAAGGGGCAGAGCTACAAGTTGACAGATCGTAATAGTTGGAACTAGGACCATGGCAGGTAGGGTGAAACGAAAGTGTGCAGGGCCTCCTACCTTTCCACAATATAGATGTTGAATTGCCTTAGTCTCTGACATGATAGGTGTGATAGTTTATTAGGGTATGGCTAGAAATGTGAAAACTCACTATCCCACTGAAACTTTCTTAAAAATAGATTATATGACCAAAAGGTCTAGACTGTGGGGAGAAAAGATTAAATCAAGTATTCTCCTTATCATCTCCAGTGGAGGAAAAAAGCCACCCCCCCCCCAAACAAACAAACAAAAAATGACATTCTATTGGTTTGCAATGATTATTTATTTATTTTTTTTTTTTTTTTTTTTTTTTTTTTTTTTTTTTTCTGGAGAAAGTGCTGTCAGAAGAGTGGTCACTCAACAGCTGTTTATTGATCCTCCCCAGGGACTGAGAAATGATGAAATGCTCTGATCTATTTAACCTTATTGCATCCCTTAGGCATTTTGTTGAAAAGCAATTAGCCACTTCCCTTTTTCTAGTAATAGCAGTTCCAAATTCAGATCAAGCTCCCTAATTAGGAGATCATAAGCTAGGATGGAAAAGTAAATGGTCACCTGACAAGCCAGAGTAAGATAAATGTTAATGCTTTATGCAGGGGCCACTGGACACCAACTAGGAATGTTCATGGAAAGACTTGAGTATTAATTGGGACCTACAAATGATATGTTCGAATGAATCTATTGTTAAAAATTCTTTAAGTACTGAGATGCACAGTAATTTATTTATGGTAGCAAAGAAGCTTAAAAAGCTTACAATTAGTTGATTAATGAAAAATAATACCATGGGTTTTGTTAGCCATCAGTTTTGGTTCCACTGAAGGTACAATTGCTTATTCTTATCCCTTAAATAGGATTTAGAGTGATTCTCTACAGCCCTGAATAGGGGAATTGTTGCAGCCTTGAGCTTCATGTACAGCTATTTTGGTAAATGACAGAGGCGAAGCCTCCAACAAGCGTATCTGAAATAAGAGGTGGTTTGACAGCCAAGGAAGGCTTTGATCATGTGATAAACGAGTCAATAGGAAGAAATCTCTCAGGTGAGAGAGCTATAGTTCTATCAATTATGTTGCTCTATAAATCAGGAGAAGTGGGGAAGGAGCCAGAGGTTACTTCTCAGCTTTCTGCCAGATGGATTTTGAGGGGGGAAACCTCAGCTGTGTTTTAGGATTCTGTAGCACAGATGAACTCTGAGCTGAAATACATTGATGGAGGTAGGAGGACTAAGAAAGTGCTGATGTGTTTCCTCAATCTTCTATATAAAAGAGTTTGTAGTGGGGAGATTTGTGATGCAGCCTGAGCAAAACAAATAAGGAGACTCAGTTAGAAACCTTCTATTTTGAACATCAACCTAAAACCCACAGCCAAACAAAGTGTGTTTAATTTAACAGCCCTCAAACGAGTCACTTGCCATTGAAAGTTGAGATCAAAAGGGACTTGGCATTCCAGAAGCATAGTGTCTCTCACAGGAGACTGTCTCCTCAACTAAGTCTCTGTGGGTTTTTCATTACTAAAGTGAAAAGGGTAGAAAAAAGTGACCCTTTAGTGAACCAAGGAAAAGTGGTGGCATAGAGACCTTTTTCTTACCCTTCTTGAATAGGATGATCCATCAAGCCCAAGCTTCAAAGTCGAGGAAATCTCACAGGAACAATTAATCTTACAAGATTTCTAACACCAAGATCAATCTAAGTAAATTCTCTGTAAGCATTTTCATTATGGAATGTTAAACTGCTACAAGTTGAGCCCCTGGTTTTCTGAGCTGGAGCACATTCCCTAACATACCTGACTGTTACTAGCTCCACACCCCTCTCTCAGGTGACAAGGAAAGAATCTGTTCTAAGATGCTGTAAAAATGTTTAGCCCCTGGATCCTCATCATTTTTATAAATCAAAAAGACTCTTACCTTCCCCACCTCCAGACCCTACTGATATATTTTTCCCTATTAGGTCCAAATAGGTATAAAAAAGTAAATGAATTGGTGTTAAAATTCACATAAAGAAAGGGCTATATTTTCCGAAATGCTCTTATCTGCACCCAACAGACCACAAAACAAAATAATACCTAATACCTCATGTCATTGGGGACATTGTGACTGAATTCTGAATTTAAATTATTATACTATACTGCCCTCCTAGAACCATCTACTGTTGAATGTCCTCTGATAAAAAGATGAAAGGGATAAGGCTTGGGAACAATTAGAAATGCATGTTCTTGGCAGGTAGAGAAAACCATGTTAGCTTCAGAAAAAAGTTTTATTTTTCATGTATGATCCAGATACACTAAATGGCTGGCATTGATTCATAGGTTCAACAATGTCAGATCAACATCCTTGTGATTGTCTTGACCTTTTCTCATCTCAGGTGATGGCTGTTTATACTAGTTTGCTAGGGCTGCCAAAACAAGATAGCATAAACTGGATGGCTCAAATAATAGAAATGTATTTTCTCAAAATTCTGGAGACCACAAGTCAGATCAAGGTATTGGCAGGGTTGGCTTCTTCGAAGGCCTCTTTCCTTGATTTATGGATGGCTATATCATTACATGGTCTTCCCTCTGTATGTATCTGGGTCCTAATCCCTTCTTACAAGGACACTAATTAGGTTCCATGAGGGCCTACCCTCATGGCCACATTTTACTTGAATTATCTTTTTGAATACTCCGTTTCTAAACAGTTACATTCTGAGGTTTTAAGGGTTAGGACTGCAACATGTGGATTTGTGGGGAAACAAAATTCAGACCATACCACTGCTGAAACTTAAACTCCTGGGTGGGAGAAAGGACCATGCCATCCAGTTCTCCCCTCTTTGAAGCCCTCTCCACCAGCAGGCTCATGGCCCAGACAGAAATAGAACACATGAACTATTTCTAGATGAAAGGGAGGCTAGGAAGGGCAGGGGAGGGGAGATAGGCGGAAGTAGTTTTGTTACTAGTTTAGCACCATCAGTCAATTAATTGGGGTTGGGTTCTTCATTTACTTATACAACATCCAGTTGTATCAGAAGAAGGTGGGAGGATGCATGTCATATATGTAAATAAGACAATTGGTTTCACAGGTGGAAAGAAAATAAAGACATGAAAAAGCAGAAAAGATTTCACTTTATGTGAACTTGTTTAATTTCAGTCTATTGGGGATTAGGGGTGCAGATATACCCAATACTAGACCCAATTATAAAGGGTCATTGGTATTTCTGCCATTTCCCTACCCATCCCTCCCCATGCCTTCCTAGGGGATCCATGCCAACAAATTTTCAGCATGTCCTCTAGCTGAAGTTTACTCTGAGAAGAGCATTTGCTATTAGCTCTCTATAGTACTCAGTATGAATAAATTTAAGTCATTGAAATGCCCCTTTGAAGGAGATTGTGTATTGTTAAGCTTTACTTTATAATGAAAGGCTTTGCTCACAATTTCTGGGATTTCAGGCACTGGTACACAAATGAGGGAGCTTTAGGGTCAGAACAGCTATTCTTGTGTCCCAGGAATCACTCTGAACTGGGGGCTGACTTTAGAGATGGCTACCGACCCTGCTTATTCAGAAGTTTGGCGTTGAATATTGGCTTGAAATCTGGCAAATCTGTAAAATACTACATCTAGATTGGGTCATTTTATTCTTTATTGCTGTGTAACACATTACTACAAATACAGCAGTTTGAAACCCTATCACCTACTATCTCTAAGTTCAGTAGGTGAGTTGTCTGTTGTGGACTTGCCCTGTGGTCTCACGGGCCTGAAACCAGGATGTTAGCCAGGCTGCACCCTGATCTGGAGAAACTGGGAAAGAATCTGCTTCACAGTTCACTGGTTGTAACCAGAATTTATTTGCTTGTGGCTATAGGACTGAGGTCCTCATTTTCTTGTTATTGTCATGGGTGGTGTTGTCAGCTCCTAAAAGCCACTCTTAGGTCCATGCCACATGGCCCTCTCCATCTTTAAGCCAGTTTTGAATCTCCCTTGAGCATCAATTTCTGACTACTTCTGCTATCAACCCCAGAAAACCCCCTCCTTTTAAAGGGTTCAAGTGATTTGATTAGGGCAGGTAATCTGTTTTCAATCAACTAATTAACCTGAGTTCCATCTAAAAAATTCTTTTGGCCATATAATCAGAGGAATAACACAAGGGGACATCTTAAAATTCTGCTCACCATAGTCCTCACTCCTTGAGGCAATGTCCAAGAAGTATCTGCCTTTTTTTTTTTTTTTTTGGTCTTTTGTGTGTTTTGTTTTTTTTTTTGGATTTTGATCAGAGGTAAGGCAGAGGAGCTAAAAGAGTGGGATACATAGATTTGATCAATCCACTGGTTTAGCCCAGAGATGAGCCTTTTGACATAGTTAAGTCATGTGGAAGAAAGAAGAGGTAACTTAGAACTTTAAAGCTTTGTGAAAAAAGAAAGGAATCGTGTTTGCTTTGTTGGTTCTCACCTTCCCAGTGTATAATCTAGTAAATCACAGAGTAAGCACTCAGCAACTATTTGTCAACTAAATAGATTATATATTGGTTAACTTCTGTTGTGTTAATAAACACCCATCCAATCATATTCATTTACAATCAAGCTTATTTCTAACTACCTTGATGTTGGTATTGTCTTTTCTTCCGACGGATTTTTGTAAGAGATCAACTGAAAGTACACAGTTACGTTAAAACCTCTCCGAGTTGGATATTACTCCCACCAAACCATGTGGTCAGTCCCATAACCAATGGTCAGGAAAACTTGGTCCCTCTACTGAAAGGGACTGCAATGTCACATGACAACAGATAGGGCAAGTAATCATAACACAGGGAGAGGGTATCATAGCCGGCAACAATGAGCCAGTCTATCACAGACTATCCTTAATTTGTTGCTTAATACTCGTCCCTTCATGGGACGCCTGGGTGGTTCAGCTGTTGAGCATCTGCCGTTGGCTTAGGTCATGATCTTAGAGTGCCAGGATCGAGTCCCACATAGGGCTACCTACAGGGAGCCTGCTTCTTCCTCTGCCTGTGTTTCTGCCTCTCTCTCTGTGTGTGTCTCTCATGAATAAATAAATAAAATCTTAAAAAATACTCATCCCTTCTCCTGTGTTAGCAGAGTCACTAAGGTTTGCCACTATAAGGGAAATTCCTATAGGTGGGCAGAGAAGGTGAATGAGGTTTTCCTACTCTACTCATTTGGGCTCTCTCTATTCCTTTGTGGACTGCATACCAGGCAAGGCAAAATTAACCTTTGGATACCCCATTTGGTCATCTTCGCTGCAATACCTAGAAGTCTTCCATACTAGGGTTCTGTTTTAAGAAAATAATTTTATTTTCTTCATTCTCTAGAGACCCCCAGATGCTGTCACCTAACCCAATGGATTTTACCTGGAAGATTTGATTTCTCACTGTTAAGATATACTTCAAACCTAATCCAATTGTAATAATGGCATTAATTTTAACTCCCAGATTACAAATACTGTGTTGTAAAGGAAATGCATATGTAGCTCAATCTGGTTTCCTTAAGTATATATCTTCTTTCCTTTCTTACATTCAGGCAACATTAGTCTTAAATTATAGCAACATATAGTGAAAAAATATCGTTCTCTTTTAATGTGTGTTCATTTCTCAAACTTAGAGGAAAAAGTTGTTGCGGAAATAACATTTTAGTCAATAGATTGCTAACATATTATACTATGTCTTGCACCTTGGGTAATGTGATGTATGGAAAATTACTTAGCTATTAGTCTTCAGTGGAAGCCAAATGAATAATGAGAATTGGTAATTCATCTTATTTTCAAGGATTTTCAGCACTATCTGTGTCCTTGGGGCCGCTTTTGCAAATGTTACACTTTACTGTTCCCGGATCCAAAGCAACAAGGGGCTTTTATTTTTTTTTTAAGTCTAAAATTTAAAAGAGGATTGAGGTTTGTCTGAGCTATGCATCCATAAAGACGGGCAGGGGAAAACATAACCATTTGTGTTTCTTTTCAAATGTGACAGCTCTGTTTTCCCCTCCCTGTGAAGTTTCTGATGCGCCCTGGGCAACTATCATCATTCTACTATCAAATAGAAAGCTGAGTGCCAGCCTCACCTCTCACCTTTCTCTTAGTCCTTGGTCTTGATGAGCCACCTCCTACCATAAAGAGAAAAGTGAAACTTCTCATCCTCCTATTTTTCTGTTGGGCACTGATAGTACAGTTTTGTTTTGTTTCTGTTGGTTGGCAATCCGAGAGTCTCCTCAAATCCTTACTGAAAAAAGAAACAACAAATTAATGAGGTAGGTGGAGGAACATCCAGAAGGATGGATATCAGAACAGCGTCAGAAGCATGTCGTTTTCCTGGCCGTCACATCTACCCTGATGGTTTCATAACACCTCCAGAATGAAAGTAAATCATCCCTCCATGTCACCTGTACTCAGTGTTTTCTTCCCTCTCGAGTTTATTACAGTTAATGTGATCCTGCTTATTCTTGAAGAGAGATTGGACTGAAGGGTATGGGGGAACTGAATGGAGCGATAGAATTGTGTGGCAAACAAGCTAGCTGTTAACCAAGCCTTATTCTGTTTCTTCCTGAGCACACAAATCACATTTTCCAGACTTGCTTACAATTAGGTATAAATCCTGAGCTGCAGCAAATAGAATGAGCACAAATTAATGGTGCTACTATCTAAGACACATGCTGCAAAACTCATAGTGGCAATCCTTCACTAGTTGGATGAAGATGAGCACAATCATCCTGCACATGACGTGAGGATGGTGCAGTGACGAGATGGAAGGAGGCTGGGTACCTGAATCACTACTTGAAGCAGTGTTCTCTGTTGATCAAGAACTCCTATTTTGACCTTTATTTGAAGTTATATAGAATATTGTGTTGGATCCCTTATATGTTTTGGACTTTGTTACTGGATTTATTTCTTGATCTATGTACAATTTGATTATCGCCTTCGATGTAAAAATATACAAATCACGTAATGTGTGCCTGTCTTTAAAGAATATAATGAGCAGAATGGGACAGATGGAGAAGAACGAGGGATAGTTACCAAGTGGTTATGTACCTAACTCTGAACCTTAAATAGAATTAGCATGGCAGATTCTTCCCTGCTACCCACTGAGGTTTACAGATTCTTAATCAGTGAATGTACTCAAACCTTGGAGTAACTACAAACCTAATCAACGTTGATTGCATTTCAGTAAGCTGTGCAGATTCCCGACTCCCAGAAACTGGCATAAGTGTTATTTTTAAACCACTAACTTTGATATAATTTGCTACAAAGTAATAGAAAACTACTACAGATTAGATCTACTAAAGCTGAAGGTATATACCCTATCACCCAGTACTTAAAGCCATCAAAAATGCAAATATAGATGTTCACAAAAGACATAAACAAGAGTGTCCATGGCAGCACACTGAGAATTTCTCAAATGTCCACTATATTAAATGAGCACCAAATGTAATGGAAAAGTAAATTCCAATGTAGTCACAAAATAGAAAATTACGCAGAATTAAAAATGGCCAATAATACAAATAAACACAACAATGTTTTATAAAGAGGCTGACTACTAAAAAGAACCTAATGTGTCATTTAATTTATAAAAAATACTCTTGTCTAATCCATATAATGTTAGTTAGATTACCCTTTGTGATAGAAATATATTTTAATGATATTGTGGGGCATTCATCAAATTGTTTGCTATAAAGCTATTAGAATGAATTAAGGGATGTACATTTGTTAATGCAGAAAGATGTTCACTATAAGCTTTTCAATGAGAAGTTAGGTTTAATTTTATGTTTCTGTGTTAATTTTATTTTAGTATCTTAAGTCAGAAGTCATGTTTCTTATTCAATAGTATACCATAAAACTTGTTCACAGTAAAAACTCAAATATTCATTTACTGCCTGACTAAATTAAAGAAGCCATAAGAGAATCTATCCCAATCCATATATTTTACTATGGGTCTTAGGGAGGGAATTTCTGTGCTCTAGCAGATTGTACAAATAGAGACAGCAACCAAAAAGGGTATGTATCCTTGTGTGTGCATTTCATGGTG
The DNA here is from genome assembly GCF_053574225.1 of Canis aureus. NCBI lineage: Eukaryota > Metazoa > Chordata > Mammalia > Carnivora > Canidae > Canis > Canis aureus. The sequence continues at coordinate 57,011,574 of NC_135621.1, forward strand.
TTGAGCTACGTGTTAGAATCTGGTTTAGTGGCATTTTGGACATTAAATGTGAGAGAGAGATGTAATTGAGAAGATAAAGCTAGTGCCTCCAGTTGGTTAACAGTCTGTGGAATTTTTTTTTTAAGATTTTATTTATTTATGCATAGAGACATAGAGAGGCAGAGACACAGGCAAAGGGAGAAGCAGGCTCCATACAGGGAGCCTGACATGGGACTCCATCTGGGGTCTCCAGGATCCCACCCCGGGCTGAAGGTGGCGCTAAACCGCTCAGCCACCGGGGCTGCCCTGGACCTTTTTATTTAAGTCTATTTAAGAATCTGTTAATTTCATTAGACATTTTATCTGATATGTAGGCTCTTTCTCAGATTGTGTGAAGGTCACATAAACCCTAATGGCATTCACAGTAAGGAGACAACCTGCCAGGGCCTTCACAATGCAGGCAGGTGGTTGGTGATTACCTGGTGATTTGAAACCTAGAATTGCAATTGATCACTGATTCTGCATGCAAGGCTCAAGGTTTGGATTTTTTATTTCTTGTCTGGGAATGACTTTACAAAAAAAAGGAATACTGGAATAACCCATAATAGTTCTAAGCAGTTATTTTTCTCTTTTTTGTTGTCTCTTGTATATGTATGTGCATGTGGTTTGCTTTAGATTAAACATTAGCAGCTCTTTGTTGTTGCAAAACAATGTTGACAACTATCCACTTAAATGTAATAACACTAACTCAGCTGTCTCAGTGAAAACAAAACTGTTTACAAATGCCAAAATGTAAATAAAGATGAGGGAGGCTGAATAGGAAAAAGGGAGCAGGAGGAGAGACTTTTAAAAAAAATTTTTGTTCTCAAGATAAGAGGACTTTTTCTATCACAAAATGGCACATAGTGTGGTATTTTATGCAAATTTATGTAATATAAGAGGAATTAATACATTGGCATTGGGTCTAGATGCTTTGACTAACATAGCATACAAATGGAAAGAGAGCAAATGGATAATTAATATCTAAATTATAGATTATCCAGGCATTTACTTTGTCTTCTCTCTTAACCTGGGCTTTTAAGGCATTTACCATATAACTATAAGAATATAGCCAAAATAAAAAAAAAAAAAAAAAAAGAAAGGTATGGAAGCTCAAATCAGTTCCATTTATCTGCTTGCTGGTTTCTATTTTAGAAAGTGAAGTGAGGGATATCTCAAAGCAGTTAACTAAATTGGAGAATAATCTATAGATCTGTAATTTAGTGTTTTTTTGCTCTTCAGACTCTCATTTACCATAAGTGTAGTTCTATTTTTTATTTTTTTTCATAAGCATAGTTTTAAAAATTATGTGAAAAGGTTGACCAGATTATTTGCCACTTTTTATTTCAGGTTTTATAGGTCAGTGAGAAAAGATGAGGAGGCCTAATGAAATAGAGCCTTTAAAAAGGAAGTGTTCCTCAATAAAACAGGGTAGGGAGGGAGACAGGGAGGAAAGGAAGTGAATGATAGGAAGCTACATTTGTTGAATGCAACAGTAGAGGAGTTTGGCAGGGTGCTCCCTGCAGGGTTAGGTGTGGAGTGAAACTAGGTCCTAATGCTGTGTGGAGTGAAACTAGGCCCTAATGCTAGGGTAGAAGGGTATTCCAAGGGGCTCAGGCTTGCTTGCAGAGCCCTGAGGTACATGCTGGTGTGCCTTCGGAGGGGCTTATAAATCTCTAATTATTATTGAGAATGTAACTAACTTACAATATAGAGGAGCACTGTATCTCCTCTGGAAATGGAACTTTGATACAGGGATCAGATATCTAGGCAGTTAAAGGGACCTTAGCTTCCTAATTACAAACTGACCTCTGAAACAAATTGCAAACAAACCTCTGAAAAAGACTGAAGTAGCCACAGTGGTCCTGGCATTACATAATGTGACATGATGGATAAAAGATAAGATGCTGAGTGACAAGTGTTCAAGGACTTACCTTCTCTTCCTACTCCCTATTGAGCCCCTTCTTGCACAGAAGTAGTTCTTGTTCACCGGATCATCATTCTGGATTTCTTCCAAGTTATTTAGAATTGGTGTCCTGAGAAATAGGGCAATAGTATCTAGAGAGTCTAAAGTGATCTATAAAATAAGCTAAGATGGGAGGGGTGCCTTGGTGGCTCAGTTGGTTAAGTGTCTGCCTTTGGCTCGGGTCATGATCCCAGAGTCCTGAATAGAGCCTCATGTTCTCTCTCTCTCTCTCAAATAAATCTTTATTTTTTTTATTTTATTTTTTTATTTTTTTATTTTTTTTTAAGAAGCTGAGATGGGAGAGGAGAAGCAAATAACCTTGAAGACTGAGTGAGCGACAAGTCAGGAGAGAAGCTTAAAGAGTGTCACAATGAGGAAGAACTGGAATCATTGTCATGCTGCAAGAGCTATTAAAAATGAGGGTTGGAAAAATGTCTCAGAAGTTGGAGAAGGAAAGCGCAATTAAAAGGGGGTTTTGAACCTGTAGGTGAGGAGATTACAGAAACAATTAGAGGAATGTGAGGAATGATACATAGATGAGCAGTTTATGACTATTTGAAACTTCTGGAGTAGTTTGGCAGGGAGGGAATTCCACGTAACCTGGGAAAGAATGAACATGAAGTCTTGTATATATGGGCTGATCATTGTATGAAATTAGGGCAATACAATTAACTTTTCCATTTTTCTCATTAGTTAAATGGGATAATAGTAATCACATGGAAATAAGCATACTAGCACAGTACCCAGTATGTGCTGGTTTAAACAAAAAGAAGAAAAAGAAAAATAAGCCTGCCTATACCTAAGACTTTTTATCATCAAATACTCTGACAGGATTGTAAAGCTCCATTTTTGTTTAAGTGACATCTATGATCTATAGCTGATAAATAATAATTGAGTATTTGAAGAGATTTTAACACTGAGGTATTTATAAAATGTTGTAATCATTTGGTGAGGAATCTATAACATTAGCACAGCTCTTAAAAGCTACTGGTTTACTAAATCATGTAAAGGATCAAGTTCTTAGCAACTCTAGTTTTACAAATATAAGACCAATGACTTGATTCTTTAAACAAATATTCTTAGTCCCATCCCAATCTATGTCCCTGCTTTATCTATTTCTTAATTTGAGTTGATTAGTGCCCTTAAATTAAGAATTAAAATTTTAATTTCATGAGTCATGGAAAAGATGGTGTTAAACCATATTATAGCCCATTAGAAAGGGATGCCAGAAACTATTTGACAGAACTCATGGCCTAAATGTAAACTCTATGAGGTCAGGGACATTTTTTCTTCATTTCCCTCCTGATCTATTTTTTAGTGCTTAAAACAAGGCTTTGCCACAAATAGGTACTTAATAAATATTTGGGAAGAGAATTAATGAATAAATGGGTTAATCATAGAATTAATATGGATAATGTCCAATTGACTTATCCTGTAGTTGAATTGATATTTTTCTAAACTTTGCTCTGTATAGAATAGCATTGTCTAACAAATGTAATGGGAGCCATATAGATAATCTTAGATTTTCTAGTAACCACATTAAAAAAAAGAAACTGGTAAAATTAATGATACTAATATATTTCATTGATTCCAGTACATCCGCAATGGTATTTCAACAGGCATACAATATAATGTAAGATATTTTATGTATTTGGTACTCCTTTAAATCTTTTGTGTGCTTGCACTTAAAGCTGCATTTTAAGCACGGTACGTTAGTAGTATATTGGGCATTGAACTTTTAGAACACTTAAAACCTGACTTGAAAGAATGAAGTTCAAAGCAAAATGTTACATTTAAAATAAGACAACATGGGATCCCTGGGTGGCGCAGCGGTTTAGCGCCTGCCTTTGGCCCAGGGCGCGATCCTGGAGACCCGGGATCGAATCCCACATCGGGCTCCCGGTGCATGGAGCCTGCTTCTCCCTCTGCCTGTGTCTCTGCCTCTCTCTCTCTCTCTCTCTCTCTCTCTCTGTGACTATCATAAATAAAAAATTAAAAAAAAAATAAACCCATGACTCCCAACATTAAAAAAAAATAATAATAAAAAAAATAAAAAATAAAAAAATAAAATAAAATAAGACAACAGGGACAGTGAGGAGGGCACGTGATGTAACAAGCACAGGGTATTATATAAGACTGAAGAATCCCTGACATTTACCTCTGAAACTAATAATTTTATGTTAATTGATTGAATTTAAATTAAAAAGAGAAGTGGTTAATAGAGAAAAGCATGAAATTTGAAGTTAGGCAGAGCTTTTGAATACTAGCTATGTGACTTTGACCAAGATAATTCAATGAGTCCATTTCCTCACATGTAAAACAAATAATCATCTAGACCTTGGTGAGTGGTTGGTTATCTTATAATGTGGAAGGTCTCCTATAGGGTCTGACGCATAATAGGTGCTCAATAAAGATTATGAAGTTGTCATCTTATTATAATTAATATATTTTTATGCTTCTCAATACTTTATAACTTAAAAATGCAATTATACTTTCTTTTTAAATGGAGACAAGTAAGGCATGACCCCATTACTGGGTTATAGACCAGATGTTAGCCCTATCAAATTATCTCCAGTTATTCTCGAGTGTTTATCATAGGATAAACTCATACATGTCCCATTAAAAAGTCCTCCTATGCCTTACATATTACTGTCATGGGCCTGAAGATAACACTGAGTTTCCTGCTCTGCTGGACAGTACTCTGCTGGTGTTTGCCTCTGTAACTGTTCTGATATACACTTTTCGAAGAAAGAAACTTGAGAATCACAAAGGAAGTCCAAATATTCTCCACATGGAGAAAAGAAATGTTTTTGAACATGGAAGCACCTAGAAATTTAGTACCCACTAGGTTTCTCTGAAAATTAAATTACTCTAAATGTACTCCAGCACAGAGAAGACTGAGTGATAGCTTGAGGGACACAGAATATATAAGAAGAAATAAGCAAATAGAGACGTTTAATGGTTGGATAAAGATTTAAAAATAAGGAGCTGTAATTCATAGATAAAAACACAAAGTAAAAATAACCAGTAACTTTTTAAAAACCAGTAAGTGGTGGATTGGTAAAAGGAGAAAATAAGCAAAAGTGTGCTAACTAAAAGTGAAGAAGGAGTTCTAGATAATCACTTTTTGACATTAATATGAAACTGCTTTCAAATGATAGCTATAAGTTTAACCATAAACACTTAGGATACAAATAAAAACTAAAACTTGATTTATTGAAGATGGCAAAACATCTTTTAATGAGTCTTTTAATGATTCTATGGAGCAGCCCTCTACTCCTTGATACCTGGGACAACTCGACTATTATATGGGAAATGAATATTATTACATTTAAATTATTATACCATGCTTTTGTCTATTTTATATACAGCTAGCATTTACTTTGCTAGCACTATGGCTGAAATAAAACTATAGTAACAATTATAATAAATATGAATGAACTAAATTTCCCAAATAAGCCAGATTTTGGAAAAGATACTATTGCTTGTTGTGATTGACTTTCCTGGGTCTGGGGGAGCAGATTGCATCTAGAAAGTATATTTATGTGTGAGAGAAGGAGGTAGTTTTTCTCTAAAGGAAACATACACTTAAGCTAATCTTGTGGCAGGAAATCATGTAGGACTAAACTTAAGGCTCTTTCTTCTTTTTTTTTTTTTTCCTTTTTTATCCTTTTGATTGATATTAGATTATATTTTTTAATCTATTTTCAATACATCTTATTTCTATTGAAAGCATTCAAATCATTGTGTCTTTGCATGGAATTTGGGGACTAGTTCTAAATTTCCAGTGCTGTCCTTTGATCTTCAGCTGAATTAGTTTTATTTTTTTGATTCATGTTTTTTCAATCATATTTAATTTCTAAGAGCTCCTCAGCTTTCATAGCACCCAGCTCTTGTTTTACAAATCTTAGGACACTAATTTTAATTATTTAAAAATCTGTTTCCTACGTAAACTCTGTTGCCTTGAGGGCTACACTTAGTGTTCTTTCATTCTGATGGCTTTCTTTCATGCTGTTGTTTTCTTTAAATTTTTGATGAAACATTTTTGTCATCTGTCCATTCTGTAAAGTCTTTAATAGAGTGGTATATATTTTCTGGAATGTGTATTCATATCACTTGAGAATATTCTCAGTTTCATCAGCAACACATTAAGATTCTGATAAAATTTGGAGGTTCTGTGAAAGAACAGGGAGAAGCCTGTGATCAGATTGTCTTTGTGGGATGAGCTGAGTTGGCCTTCTTAGCTTGAGACCCCTTTTAGCTTCAGTCTGGCTACAACATTTGCTTTGGCAATATTCAACAGCTGATTCACTACTTTTTTCAGAAACATATTCTGTGTTTAGCTAAAAGGAAAACCTCAAAACCAGGAGCATTGAGAGTAGGACACTGTTGCAGCTGTTCCACAAACTTTCAATGAGTTATCTGACCATTCACCTTCTAGCCTCTGCTCCATCTGACTGGATAATTTCAAGTTTCTGCCAGGAAAATAGCTGTTGAGTGGTCCTGTCTTTAATTAATTTGCATTGAAGCTTATCTTTCTTGTTGGGGTCTACTGTGGCTATAACTTGCTCTTTTTTAATCTATGAAGTTCTTTTCTATATCTAGCATTGTTTTTGTTTTCCTGTGGACTCACTTTTATTTTGTATGTATTCCCTCATTTTAAACTGATTGGGGAGAGATAGAAGGTAAACCTAAAATGCTCATTTGCCTTTCCATTTTCATCATAGAGTTCCTGTATTTCTTGAATTTCATCAAATGTTAGTTTTCAATCTCAAAATGCCTAAAATCCTTATTCTCATAATTATATCTAAGATAATAAATGATACCTATGCTGGTGTGTGTTTTTGTTTTTGAGAAGAGTCATATTGATTTTACTATTTAGTTAAAAAAAATAAAAATAAACTGGCTGTGCTTATAATATATATTACTGAATTAACATGTGGCTGAAGGTAATAGAAGTCCAATTTTAAAGATACAGGGACCCAAAGAAAACCTTGATTTACTTTAGGAATACTTTTCTCATTAGATTCTTTGAGAATGTTTCCTACCATTGGGTATAAAATTCTACAGTTGTTATCTCCTTCTGCTCTTCTTCATCGCTGTCCTCCTCATTCTCCATTTTTTTTTTCTTTTTGAGATAGTTCTAAAAAAAACATAGGGGGAAAAAGCTCCTTGAAACAGGTCTTGGCATTGATTATTTGGATATAGCACCATAAAAGTAAGCAACAAGAGCAAAACCAATTAGTGGGACTACCTGAAACTTAAAAGCTTCTGCACAGCAAAATAAACAACAAAATGAAAGAGCAACCTATGGAATGGAGCAATATATTTACAAACTGCCTATCTGATAAGGGGTGAATATGCAAAATATATACAAACTCTCACAAATCAATAGCAAAAACAAGAAAAGAAATGAGATTAGAAAGTGGGCAAAGGATTTGAGAGATTTTTCTAAGGGAGGCATATAAATGGACAATAAGCACATGAAAAGATGTGCATTTCTGTGCTAATTAGTGATATTGAACATCAAAACTACAATGAGTTAGGACTTCACACCTGTTAGAATGGCTATTCTCAAAGAGACAAGAGATAACAAATATTGGCAAAGATGTAGAGGAAAGGGAACCTTTGTCTTGTGCACATTTGGTGGGAATATAAATTGGTAGAGCCACTGCAGGAAACACTAGAGAGGCTCTTCAAAAATTTAAAAAATAGAATTATTGTATACTCCAACAATTTTACTTCTGGGGATATAGCTTAGAAATAAAATCAGGATCTTTAAGGGAGATCTGCATCCCCCTATTGATTGGAGCATTAGACAAGATATGGAAACAACTTCCGTGTTCATCCATGGATGAACAGATAAAGAGAATGTGAGCTACACTCACACGAACATGAACACGAACATACAAACATTGGAATATTATTCAATTATGTGGGAGAAGGAAAGCCTGCCATTTGTGACATGGATGAACTTTGAGGATATTATGCAAAGTTGTACTAACCAGTAGATGCAGTCCATTACTTGGTAACTTCACTAATCAAGTAGTATATAAGTAGAGAAAGAAGTAATTATCTACCAGGTAACTGAGTCATTTGCAGTCATAAAGGTAGAAAAAATACCTATAGTTTCTGACAAGTTGAAAATAAATTTCTATGTGTATAGATGATGTATATGACGAATTGTAATCCAGGGCAAATTCGTATGGTTGAATAATTACACTTGGGAATTACAGGTTTGAGTGGCTTTTCCATTCCCTGGCTTATCTCTCTCTGTTTCAGCTTCCTATAACTATTGAATAGTAAAATGTTTATTGCAATATGCCATAGTGAAAACTTATTTACATTCTTAACATATGGGTCTATTTCACATTGTGACAGGAGAAAGAGAATACATAAAGATGTGTTATTTACTCATGTCGCTTTTAATCAGAAAGCAAAATAAATAGAGGTGAAAAAATACCTCCTGTAGTGCAAGTAGATGGTTTGATGTTTTTTGCTTAAGTAAAAATGATTGGCACCAGATTTTATTAATAAATGTAAATGGATATCAGGTAATTAAAGTGTACATGTCTATCCCTTCTAGGTAAGCATGTGCATCATATCAAAGGGAAAAAAATTGATCATAAGTAAATGGATTCTGTTTTCAGACATGTTATCTTCTCCCTGTTTCACACGTTGTCATAGCAACAATTGACTTCATATGGCCTGACTCAGCTACTCAGCAACCAAAGAGAAAAGAAATGTCCTGTTGTCTATAATCTGTTGTTAGAGGTGATGTCTTTAGATTGTGCAGTAATAAGAGGTGATGCTTAAACGTACTGGATTTTCTTTTGTGATTGCAACAAAATCAGTAATTATCCTGTAGATGCAGGGCAGTCATCATTTGGGTGGTAATTCCTATAGGTAAGGAATAGAGTGTTTTTAAGGATGTTAGGGTTTTTTTGTGGAAGGTAGAAGCAGAATAACCTTTAAATAGTTATTTGCCCAAACATTTTTATGTGTGACTTAGAAATGAGCAAAGACATAAAGAATATGAGACTTTTGAACAGAGAACTGTTGTAGGAACACAGAAAACTCCATTCTATTTTTCTTCATACTTCCTTTGTTTACAGTCCTTTATTATATAGAGAAAATTCTTTGAGAAATAAAATTATTAGAAGTACCAAAACAAAGTGGAAAACAATACCTATTGTGAACTATGTAGTATCTGGTATTGATCTTATTTGAAATAACATAATAATGAAACAGTAAAAAATTGCTACTCAAAGGTTTGTACACTTTTACATGTGGACTGTATTGAAAAGATAATCTGAATAAAATCACAAAACCTTATTTTTTATGGCCTTGGGAAACTAAAAAAGGAAAAGTATGCCTTTAAAGAATTGAAAATAAATAAATAAGAATTAACTTAAAAATTTTAGTTTTCATTGCATTTATTCAGTTCATAATTCCTGACTGAAATGAGTTTAAATGTCTTTTTTCAAGAGATTTCCACTCAGTAGACTGCATAGCCATTATAAACGTCCTTAATCTTGTAAGAAATACAAACAGGGTCTGAGGGTGGTCCCTACATGAGAAAACACATGGAAAAAGCCGGTTTTTTTTGTTGTTGTTGCTGTTCAAGTTTTCATTTCACTATTATAGATATATTTATTACTTTATCTAAAAATCATGATTCTTATGAATGTGAAGACTAGTCCAGTAAGGAATGCAATTACCAATAGCAACAAATCTGACTAAATGCATGGGTGACACCTACGTGGTGTGTGCATTGTCAATACCTCACTCTCTGCCTGTGGCTGTCCTAACAGGGAAACACCACTATCTCTGAGTCTAGGTTTGGCCTAAGAACTTAACGAAGTGGTTCTGGCAACCACTTCTGGGATTTTTCTGCCATGCCATGTTAACTTACATTTAATGAAAAAATTGCTAGAGAGGAGAAATTAAAAACACCTTAAAAATCTGTGTGTGGGGATCCCTGGGTGGCGCAGCGGTTTGGCGCCTGCCTTTGGCCCAGGGCGCGATCCTGGAGACCCGGGATCGAATCCCACGTCGGGCTCCCGGTCCATGGAGTCTGCTTCTCCCTCTGCCTGTGTCTCTGCCTCTCTCTCTCTCTCTCTGTGTGACTATCATAAATAAATAAAAAAAATTTTAAAAAAAATCTGTGTGTGCTTAGCCTTTCCCTTCCACACCATTGTCTTGATTATATTTTTAGTCTTCCAGTCATTCGCCTCACTCAGGTGATTTGGTTTATCTTTTAAGGATGATCTGAAAGACAAGGATTTAGTCACTTCCTGTCATCTATCTCAGTTCTGTCATCTGAGTTCTGTGCTTCAAGAATACTGAAAGATTAGTATAAAGCAGGTGCTTGTAGCTTCTTGGAAAAATGACCCTACATTAATACAAGGCAATGTTACTCACTTTTTAAAATGATTCAGTCCCTATGGTCCTTAGTTGCTCCTCTAAAAACTTGAAATGTTGGAAGTCGCCGTATTGATCTTGGCTTAAAAACTGGCCCTGAATTTATCAAACTGGTTTTTTGGTTTGTTTGTTTGTGTGTGTGTGTGTGTCTGTGTGTGTGTGTGTGTGTGTGTTTTTAACGATTTTATTTATTTATTCATGAGAGACACAGAAGGCAGAGACACAGGCAGAGGGAGAAGCAGGCTCCTCTCAGCCAGATGTGGGACTCAATCCCAGGACCCTGGGATCATGCCCTGAGCCAAAGGCAGACGTTCAACCACTGAGCCACCCAGGCACCCCATATCAAACTGGTTTTGAAGCAAGTTAGGCTGTGAACAGTGCCAAAATTAATATGAAATTAAATATTCCTTCTTTAACTTTTCTGCGTTGTCCCAGAGAAGATACTCCTTATTTTCCCCATGCTTCTGTATCTTTGGACCTTCCACTAATGATGAATTTCAGAGAGGTGATTGCTGCATCCCTCATATTATCTTCTAAAGGTGAGATATCTCCAAACTTGTGTTACTCTATTTGGCCTCCAATATATTGCAGGCAGACCATCAGCAGAACTTGTTGGTATCTATCAGAGCACAAAGTTAAGCAGTTGGCAGCCTCAGCCCCGATACTAGATTTTTTTCTGCATCTTTCCCCACCTCATTTCCATATCTTCCTATACAGAAAGCCTCATTTCTTTATCCTAATCCTCTCCCTTCCTCTTTGAAGTCAGGAATTGATGTAAGGATAAATGTCTTTTAAAAATTGAGAGATAAGCCAGAGACCGTGGCTAGAATACACATCTTTGTCTGGAGTTCCACTGCAGTCTCCAGAAGTTCTTCTAGGGAGACTAGAGCCCTGTGGACTTGATTCTGAAAGGAGAAAGCTATTCTCTAGGTGTTGTGCAGGGAAAGCCCTTTGTTTTGTGGCTGCCGTTAGTGAAAAGAAGGGGAGATACTGCCTATATGTGAGTCAAGACAGGGTAGTCTCTTTAACTCCACCAATGAAGAGGCGAGACTATTTTAGAAGATTACCCTGTGACTCCACTGTTCTACCCTTCATTCACTTCCACTGAGTTAGCAGATCTGTGTTCATCTTCATTAACCAGTTACTATTCCTTACTGATAATGGCAAGTGCATGCATGTTTACAGATGTGTGAGCGCACACGTGTGTTTGTGGATATGTATCTTTTACCAGAAAATACATTGATAAGAGCATGATAAGGCTTCAGTTCTGGGTTCCAGTGGTAGGTAAATAACATGTTATCTTCCTTGATGAGATGAGGAAAAAAGTATATTTTATACAATTACCATGACATTAAATATAATGGCATCATTAAATGCCTGGAATAGGGCATGGTATAATTAATAGTGTGTGTTAGTTTCTTACTAGCCCCCGTAACTGGGAAATGTTTCTTTGTGGTAATCTGAGCTATGCTTATTGCATTAGTTAGCTAGTACTGCATTATAAACTCTTTAAATAATCAACATTATTCAATTTATTATGAAGATAAAGCTAGGTTGTTGTGCTAATCTTGGTTTGGTTTGATCTCACTTGGACTTGGCCATGCACTCAATGATGGATCAACGAGGGGAGATTATGTTTAGAATGAGCTTGGAAATGACTGGATTTAGCTCCCTATCTGTGTCCTATCCTTTCAACAATCTAGCCCCAAAACAGGGATTCAATGACAAGCCAAGTCCAGCTGTGAAATGGGCAAAGAAAAATGAACATGTGCTTTTCAAACTTGGATCACATTTGCTAATATCTCACTGGTCACAGAAAGTCACATGGCTGAGCCCAGACTCCATGCCAAGGGATTGTAAAGCTACAGGACAAAAGACAAGAATAACCAGGGGCATTAGGATGATCTACCTACCAACTATCCCTGCAAAGGCTTTCTTGCAGAGCATTTTAATCAGTCATGGTTTGATAAGAGAACCATAGTCTCTACAACTCATCAACTGCTAGATAATAAGGGCTTTATATTAGGAGTTAAACCTATTGGAGAAAGTTGTGCAAGCCTCTCTGCCTAGTGTTGATTCTGAAGCCATTTTGCTCAGCCAGAGTTCTATTTAGGAAGCAAAGCAGGCAGGATGTGGAAGAAATCTGTGATAGCACTCAAGAAGACGAATTAAGACCCATATCCAGCCACCCCTCACCTTGGCATAGTGGGTCACTACTTCAAGTAGTAATCGTCTTAATTACGGGCTATAAACATATTGGCCTGAAAATCAAACTGAAGGAGAGGATCTAGGGCAGAGCTAGAGGAGCTGCTAGTCTTGCTATTGCCTTAGTCCATTCCTAAGCTTCCTGATGTTCTATGACAAACTTAGCAGTATGAAAGGATATGGCTGCTAGTTCACTTCCATTATTGAAATCTCATACAGATGACTTGTGTGGCCAATATTAGTCTGGAACTCTACAGGCAGGGGAATTCTAGGGAATACATGTCCATTTAGTCTCTTCCACTATTTTGCTAAGGTTTCTTTTTGCCTCCTTTCACTTTATATTTGGTTACGTTGAACTTGTCTTTTCAAGCGTCCTCACATTCAACCCCTCTCCCTAAGATTTTAGGTTGCTAATTCACTGAATGTGACAGAAATGATGAAAAAATCAAGTTACGTGATAACCTCTGAATATTTGACGTTTTTTTAGCTGCTTTTCTCATCTTGTAATTATGGCTTAGATACCCCTGTGATTTCCACTTTGCTTCTGGATTACAATATGTTTATAACACACTTTTCCAATATCAATAATAAAAGATGTCTTATAAATGCAAAGATTCAGACTGAGAATTTAATTTCAAAAATAATGATCACAACTCTAACCAGGGGGACAGATAAACCAACCAAGTGTATTAGGGATTTGTTATCATTTAAAAAAAAAATTATTGCAATGGCTGAATAATTAAGTTCCTTAATTAATGAAAAATTATAGTGAAGCTCTTTGACTTCAGTGTTAATTCCCACAATTCAATACATAACATTTACTCTCAATGGAGAAATGATAGACTTTCTAATCTCAGGGCAACTAATGATCTAGTAGTATTACTGTTGTTTCTTATTAAATATTTTACTACCGCAATAGCCATGACTAACCAGTTCAAAAAAAAAAAAAAAAAGAATCCTATCTCTGTGTATCTATCTATCCTCTTTTAATGAAAGTTCTTGGCTTGAAGAAGAGAAGTCTAGTTTTAATTCTTACAGGGAAACCAAAGTCATTATGATCCAGTTAAGTAATACTGAGAAAAGAGGTCAAATGGAATTAATAATGAAGATATACTTTATGAGGAGTTAATTCTAATGATAATAACTTACCTCTGGATAGATGATGTGGGTGTGATGCAAGAGGGGAAAAGGGAATTTCTTGTTTATTTTACTCGATATAAATTCTTTGTAGTGATGTTTCAGGATAAAATATAGATGAGTATTCTTTTTATTGTTTCTTAATTGTGGTAAAAAACACAAAATTTGCCATGTTAGCCATTAAGTGTGCAATTCATTGGTGGTAACTATTCTCAAATTGTTGTACAACAGATCTCTAGAATGTTTTTGTTTTGTGAAATGGAAACTTGATACTGAACAACAAGGGCTCTCTTCAGCTCCTGACAATCACCATTCTTTGTATGAGTTTGACTATTTTAGATGTCTCAAAGAAATGGAGTCACTTAGTATTTATCCTTATGACTGGCTTCTTTACATTTATTTTCTCAAGTTTCATTCATGTGGTTCGCTTGTGACGGAATTTCTTTTCAAGGCAGAATAATAATCCATTTTATGTATATACCACATTTTTTATCAATTCATCTGGTGATGTACATTTGGGTTGTTTCCACATCTTGGCTATTGTGATTAATACTTCAGTGAAGAAGGGAGTATTAACCACTCATTAAGATCCTGACTTCAATCTTTTTGGGTAAATGCCCAGAAGTAGGATTATTAGATTCCATGTTAGTTTTATTTTTAATATTTTGAGAACCCTTGTACTATATTCCATAACTACACTATTTTACATTGCCTTCAACAGTCCACAGGAATTGGAATTTCTTTGTCAATTTGTTTTCTGGTTTTTTGTTTGTTTGTTTGTTTTGTGGGGCTTTTTGGATAGCAACCATTCAAATGGATATAAGGCATTATCTCATTGTGGATGTGTGGATGTGTTGCATGGAACTATAACATAGTCTTTTATTAGTTTCAGGTGTACAATATAATAATAGAATAATTCTATACATTTCTCACCATTCATCAAGATAAGTGTATTCTTGGGATCCCTGGGTGGCGCAGCAGTTTGGCGCCTGCCTTTGGCCCAGGGCGCGATCCTGGAGACCCGGGATTGAATCCCACATCAGGCTCCCAGTGCATGGAGCCTGCTTCTCCCTCTGCCTGTGTCTCTGCCTCTCTCTCTCTCTCTCTGTGACTATCATAAATAAAATAAAAAAAAAAAAAGATAAGTGTATTCTTAATTCCTTTTATCTATTTCACCTATTGCCCTATTTACCTCCCATCTGAAAACCACAAGTCCTCCATATTTAAGAGTCTGTTTTAGGGTGCCTGGATGGCTCAGTTAGTTAGGCATCTGACTCTTGAATTCAGCTGAGATCATGATCTCAGGATTGTGAGATCTCTCAAGCCCCACTTTGGGTTCTGTGCTCAGTGAGGAGTCTGCTCAAGATTTTTTTCTTTCTCTCTCTGCTCCTCCCCACAATGTGTGCCCCCCCCCAAAATCTTTTTATTAAAAAAGTGTTTTTTTTCTATTTTTTGTTTTTCATCTGGTTTGTTCAATTCTGGATATGAGGGACAGCATATGGTATTTGTCTTCTCTGACTGCCTGACTTCAATAAATATCATGAAACCTAAGACCATCCATGTTGCAGAGAATGACAGGATTTCATTCTTTTTTTTATAACTAATAATGCAGTGTGTATGTGTGTGTGAATGTGTGTGTATAAATCACATTTCTTTATCCATTCATATGGATGGACACTTGGTTTTCTTCTGTATGTTGACTATTGTAAATAATACAGCAATAAACATAGGTATATAATATCTTTTCCTTTTTAAAAAATAGTTATTTGAGAGAGAGAGTGGGGAGAAGGGGGGTGGAGGAGCAGAGGGAGAAGGAAAAGAGTACCAAGCTGACTACACTGAGCACAGAGTCCATGCCAGACTTGATCTCCCAACCTAGAGATCATGATTGAACTGAAACCATGAGTCCAATGCTCAACTGACTCCACCAACCTTGTACCCCTATATATCTTTTCAAATTAGTATTTTTGAATTTGTATTTTCATTTTCTTTGGGTAAATACATCATACACAAAAATAAACTCAAGATGAATTAAGGCTGGAACCATAAAACTCCTAGAAGACAACAAAGGAGTATTTTTTTTTTTTACATTGACTGTAGAAACATTTTTCTGGGTATGTCTCCTCAGGCAAGGGAAACAAAAGCAAAAGTAAACAAACTATTGGGACTACACCAATAGAAGAGGTTTTGCACAGTGAAGAAAATCAACAAAATAATGTACTGAAAAGGAGAAGATATTTGCAAGTGATGCATCAAATAAGGGGTTAATATCCAAGATAAGATAAGCTCTTATGTAACTCAACATCAGAAAATATTCCATTTATAAAGGGCAGAGGACATGATTAGACATTTTCCAAAGAGAAACATACAGATGGCCAACAGGCACATGAAAAGATGCCCAAGGGGATCCCTGGGTGCCTCAGCGGTTCAGCACCTGCCTTTGGCCCAGGGTGTGATCCTGGAGACCCAGGATTGAGTCCCACGTCAGGCTCCCTGCATGGAGCCTGCTTCTCCCTCTGCCTGTGTCTCTGCCTCTCTCTCTCTGTGTGTCTCTCATGAATAAATAAATAAAATCTTTAAAAAAAAAGAATGTTGTCATATTCCAGATTGACTTAAAAAAAATTCAACGTCACTAATCATCAGGGAAAAGCAAATTAAAACCACAATGAATCAGAATGACTAAAATCAAAAAGACAAATAACAAGTGTTGACAAGGATGTATAAAAGGAAACCTTAATGCACTATTGATGGAAATGCAAATTGATGAAGTCACTGAGAGGAATATTATGGAGGATCCTCAAAAAAAGTTAAAAATAAAACTACCATTGTGGTTTTGATTTGAATTTTTCTAATAATTAGTGATAAGATCATGAATCAATGATGAATTGTACATCTTTTCATAAGCTTATCAATCATTTGTATATTCTCTGAAGAAATATCTATTCAAGTACCTTGTTCATTTTGAAATCAGGTTTTTTGTTGAGTTGTAGGAGGTTTTTTAATTTTTTTTTGATACGTTTCAGATGTTAATCATTCAGTGAATGATTTGCAAGTATTTTCTACCATTCTCTAGGTTGCCTTTTTAATCTGGTAGTTCCTTTGATATTTAGAAGTTTTTTAAGTTGGATATCATCACCTTTGTCTATTTCTACTCTTGTTGCTTGTGTTTTTGGCATCACTTTTAAGAAGATACCCTTGCCTAATCCAATGTCCTTGAAGCTTCCCCCAATGTTTTATTTTTTTTATATATATTTTATTTATATGATAGAGAAAGAGAGAGAAAGAGACAAATGGGGGAAGGGCAGAGAGAGATAGAGAAAACCAGATTTCCCACTGAGCAAGAGCTGGGTGTGGGGCTTAATCCCAGAACCCTGGGATCATGACCTAAAATGAAGGCAGATCCTTAACCAACTGAACCACCCTGGTACCCCCCGACTGCCTGCTATGTTTTCTTATAGGAAATTCACAATTTTAGCCCTTATGTTTAGGTCTTGAATCCGTTCTGAGTTACATTTGAGTATATTGTAAAGTGATGATTGAATTTAATTCTTGTGTATGTGAATATTTTTTTCCACCAGTGTTAAAAATCCCATTCTTTGACCATTGTGTGGTCTTAGCAATCTTGTTGAAAATAATTTGATTGTCAATGGGAGGATTTATTCCTGACTCTCTATACTGTTCTGTTGGTCTATAGGTCTTTATGCCAGTACCTCACTATTTTGATTACTTTAGATTTGTTAAATATTTTCAAATCAGAAAGTGTAAGGCCTTCATATTTCTTCCATTTCAAGAGTGTTTTGGCTCTTTGGGGTCCTTTGAGATTCTACCTGAACTTTAGGATTTCTTTTCCTGCTTTCCACCAAAACCTGTTGGTATCTGTTAGGAATTGCATTGAATCTGTGGATAGCTTTGGGTCATATTGACATCTTAGCAATATTAAGTCTTCCAATCTACACACACAGGATGTCTTACAATTTATTTATGTTGTCTTTAATTTCTTGCAGCAATGTTTAGTAGTTTTCAGGGTGCAAGTCTTCTGCCTCTGACACTAAGTTTACTCCTTTTTTTTTTTTTTTTTAAATTTTTTTTAATTATTTATTTATTTATGATAGTCACAGAGAGAGAGAGAGAGAGAGAGGCAGAGACACAGGCAGAGGGAGAAGCAGGCTCCATGCACCGGGAGCCTGATGTGGGATTCGATCCTGGGTCTCCAGGATCGCGCCCTGGGCCAAAGGCAGGCGCCAAACCGCTGCGCCACCTAAGTTTTATTATTTTTGATGCTATTGTACATGAAACTACTTTCTTTTTTGGATTATTATTTGTGTATGGGAATGAAATTTTTGTGTTAATTTTTGTATTCTGAAAATTAGGTGAAACCATGTATTCTGATGGTGTGTGGGTGTGTGCATATAATCTTCAGGCTTTTCTATATATAATATGTAAAAAGTTTTATTTTTTTAAAGATTTTATTTATTCATGAGAGACAGAGGGGGCGGAGAGAGAGAGACAGAGACAGAGACACAGAGACACAGTCACAGGGAGAAGCGGGCTCCATGCAGGGAGCCTGACGTGGGACTTAATCCCGGGACTCAAGGATTATGCCCTGGGCTGAAGGCAGGCACTAAACCGCTGAGCCACCCAGGGATCCCCTTATTCTTTTTTACTTCAAATCCCTTTTTATTTGTTTTTCTTGCTTAATTGCTCTGGCTAGGACTTCTAGTACTATATTGTATTTAAGTAGTAAGAGTGGGTGTCTTTGCCTTGTTCCTGATCTTAGAGCAATACAGATGACTGTTTTTGAGAAAACAATGTCTTTAATTTAGACAACAGCTTGATGAGCATATTCCTTGTCTATCATATTTGCTAGTAAATATTCTATGGTCTTGTTTCATTGACTTGAATGTGTCACTCAGTTGTTTGTTTTTTCAACACCTATATCTAGTGTACCTTCTTATTACAGGAGTTTTGAGACATTGTATTTTTTTTTTTTAAGTTTAAAGCCATCCTGATGTTTTATTTTTTTCCCCTTGCATCCCCTGGCTCATAAATATGCATGTAACAATGTTCTGTCTTTAGAACTGTTATATATTATTTTTGTATTTAACTTTGTGTAGTTTTGTGGTTTAATAAATCATACTCTGTACTTCTGTTGCCCCATTTGAGCTCACGAGAGGGATACATTTGATAAATTTTGGTCTACACTAGTCTTTATTTTTTATTATTAAAGGAATAATTTTCTATATCTGATATCATTGACTTCAGATCACAATGTTGCTTTGTAAATCAAGTATAATTTGTTATTTTTTCATTCATTGAAAAACATGTGTTCAGTGCTTTTGCCTTTTACTACACTTAGTATTATGGTAGAAGTCAATGCAGACTCGCTAAGATATTTTATAAAACATCCAGGATTTCCAGTCTCCTCCTCCTTTGTCTGCCTCTACTAGGTACTATAATACTTTATTTTTTTTAAAAATATTTTATCTATTCATGAAAGAGAAAGAGAGAGGGTTGAAGACACAGGCAAAGGGAGAAGCAGGCTCTGTACAGGAAGCCTGATGTGGGACTCGATCCCGGGACACCAGGATCACACTCTGGGCTGAAGGCAGGCGCAAAACCACTGAGCTACCCAGGGATCCCCACGCTATAATACTTTAACAAATTTCTGGCTTCCATATAAGCTCAAGTGATTTAAGACAAGGGTGACTAGACCACACAAGGGTAAAGGACAGTCTCTACAAAAAATAAGTGGTGCTGGGAAAACTGGATATCCACATGAAAAAGAATGAATTTAGTCAAGGAAAAATTTGAGACATTCTCACTTTTAAAAAAGAGAGAAAGAAAGACACCCATTTTATATTGTCCTTCTTTCTTTATTGAATGAAATTGTGATGGTTGTATCTATGCTCGTAAGCATCAGAAAAAGGCTAACAGAATGGAAAAATGTTGTCCCTGGCATTGCAAAGAAGCTAAACAATCTCTTAACTTCAGATTCTAGTAAGGTGAGAAAAATTTCTATATGTTTAATTCATTTTAAATATGCATACTATTACTTGCAGGTAGTTGTTATCCTAAATGATCTATGTAGGCATAAACATTGAATCATCCAAAGTAGAAGGTTATATGTTACCAATAAGATTAAACTAGTCTAAAATAGGTTAAAATATGTAAGGAAGACATCAAAGAGTAGGTGGGGTTTAAGTTGGCTTTGAAAGAAATAGAAGAACCCCGAAACATTGTGGCTTAGAACAATTGCAGTATTCCTTATAAGTCTAAGTGTTAGTATGCATTTGGACAAGGATTAGTAGGAATTGGTCATCTCTGCTCCACATGGTATCTCTGGCATGGCTCTCACTGGAACCAGAGGATGGATCCCAGGTGGCCCCATTCATATGTCTGATGCCTCAGCTGGGATGGCCCAAAAGGCTGGGGTCTGTCTGAGATGGCTGAACATCTTTCTTCTTAAGTTTCTAGGTGAACTTAGTTATGTTTGGTGCTTTAGTTTGCTTCCATGTGGTGTTCTCTCTAATCTTCAGGGTCTTTCTTTACCTTTAATTAGCTAAAGGTGGCTTCTTTATGTGGCAGCTGTTATTTCAGAGGACAAAAATGGGAACTTCAGAGTCATTCATGTCCCAAACCAAAAATCGGAGAATCTCATTTATGTCACATTGTTTTGATCAGAGCAAGTTAAAGAGCCAGCTCAGATTCAAGGGGAGGTAGAAATGGGTGGGCCTAGTATCAAAGTCACATTACAAAAAGAGCAAGCAGGATGAAAGAATTTTTAGAAATAATCTGTTATTGTGACCTTACATCCTGGTTTTAGAGTCCTGAATTACTCTTGTTGTTTTGGTGAAATTATTATCAAGCATCTTTATTCTAAAAAATATACCTATTTGTTTTGTTTTGTTTTGTTTTAAATATTTTATTCATGAAAGACCCAGAGAGACAGAGACATAGACAGAGGGAGAAGCAGGCTCCCTAAAGGGAGCATGATTCAGGACTCAATCCCAGGACTCCGGGATCACGATCTGAGCCGAAGCAGATACTCAACCACTGAGCCACCCAGGTGCCCCCAAAATGCACCTACTTGGGTGGTCATCTTATTCTCAGATACTTCACATAACCATGAATTTTCTTTTTAACATACAAATATTACTAAATAGTTTAAAATATTTGAGAGGATGGATTTTGGGAGCTCATTAGAACTTGCTATTTATGTGACTTAAGACAGAAAATCTCTCCGTCTTTTTATCAGTAGAAGTGGAAGAAATAGAATATATATATCATAATTGTAGCAAGCACTGATTACAAAATATAAGTGTAGTGTCTCCTGGCATATAGCAGGAGCTCAGTCAAGTTACCTTCATCCTATAAATGATAGAACCATGATAAAACATAAGAATCTCAGTAACATATAAATGAAAGCAAATGATATGATTTAAAAGAAATTATAATGAGCTCTAGGAAGCAAACATAGTATTTCCTTTTAAATTATGTTACAGAGTCCCTTTAGTTCAAGTGTGTGTGTGTGTGTGTGTGTGTGTGTGTGTGTGTTGGAGGGGTTTATTTTTTATTCTATTAAAATTAAGTACCTATTCCCAAGTCACAGTCAGTACCTACTAATATTAAGCTCTTGCTTCCTTTGCATTTATACAGATTGTATTTTGCAACATTTTACCATGTCTGCTTTCTGCCCTGGGCCTGTTCCTCATTATCAGTTCCTGATGATTCTCTCCAGCCTGTGGCCTGGCACTCTCTCCTGAGACCTAATGCTAATTATTAATCTTCTTGCATGCCCTTGACCCTTTCTCTAAGCATGATTCCAATCAGTGTTTCTGCTGACTGCTCTACGTTCCTTTGGTTATGAGAATGGGTCTTTTGCACTCAGTGATTTAGAGGGCAAGGAGAAAGGAATCTATTTCCTGAGTTGTCCAGGAGCCCGTATTTTGGTTGCAATAAATCTTAAACACATAGCATGAGAACATGGAGAGTGTTTTTCTTAAGGAAAGTGATTGCTATAATCTCTTTTTCTAATTCATAGTCAGGAACCAGTAAAGAGTCGTATCAAAATAGGTTTAATATTTGAAGAGTAGCTATATAAGTACTTACTAAAGTGATTAATAATTTCCATTTTTGCAGTAATAACAATATTAAGCACTTCATATGTCATTATTCTAATTACTTTAAATACTCCATTATTAATCTCCATAATCATTCTATAATACATATGTTCTGATTTTTATGGGTAATGTTTCTGAGGTCTAAGATGTAAAACAGACTCTCTAGACTTACTTATGTTTAGAAAAGGGTGGACTTGAATTCAAGCTTTGCCAAATCAAAACTGTGATGTCTTTGTTTTATTTACTGTTTTGGTTAGCATTGTAAATTAAGTACACTTGATGAGGGAAGATAAAGAGATTTGATTTGATTTCATTTTCAAAAGATAGGTGTTGACCACATTGCCTTTCTAAATTTGAAAGATGGTTAAAGTGGAAGTAAATATGGTATGGCTGACATAAAATCACAAGAGAAAAATCTGTGTTCCTAGATGAAAGATTTCTGTTACCAGCATTTTTATCTCTTAATTTCTGAATTATATTAGAAAAATGCTTATCCCTATTATGGAAAGGACTGAAAGGGAGCACATAGTTTAATGGGTATTAGGACTGTTCATGTCTGGAAAGACTAATGAAAAGACTGGATAGTGTCATAAAGCAAAGATTTATGAATGAGATGTATTGGCTCTGTCATTTATTTCCTGAGTGATCTTAATCAAAACATCTAAACTCTCTGAACCTATGTTTATTTCTGTGTAACACAGGGATAAGAACATACCTACATCTTAGGTAGTTTGAGATAACAAATGTAAATTACCTAAAAACCATGTCTCACACACATTAGACACCAAGTCATGTTAAGTCTCTTTTTTTCCTTCAATGGGGAAAATCCAAGCATTATGGAAGTTCCAGTTAAGAATAATTATATTTTAGGAACACCTGGGTGGCTCAGCAGTTGAGTATCTGCCTTCTGCTTAGGGTGTGATCCCAGGTATGGGGATCGAGTTCCATATTGGGCTCCCCCTGGGGAGCCTGCTTCTCCCTTTGCCTGTGTCTCTGCCTCTCTGTGTCTCTCATGAATAAATAAATAAAATCTTAAAAAAAAACAACAACAAAAAAAAAAGGAATTGCATTTTAGACTGAAGGGTGGTTTTGTTAATTAAATTGATATGGGAAAGAAGTCCATTTATTATCACTGAAGAGTGAGATCAGTTTGGGACCATAAGCAAACTTGCCTTGATGCTAAGTTACCCAAATACTTGAGGTTTATAAGTTATTCTAAAATCTTGATTGATTCAATAGTCTGAAGTAGTATGTCAAAGTAGAGTTTGAGAACAAAGAATCACCTGGTAGTTTATTTAAAAAGAGGCTTATGGGCCCCAGACCTGTGCCTTAGAATATGCTGTGGTTCTACATCAGCCTGACAAAAAAAGTTTTTTTGATTATACTGTTAGGTCTTAATTAAACTAACTCTCCCAAAATAAGATTCTGTGAAGGGAGTGTCTGGGTGTCTCAGTTAATTAAGCATCTAACTCTTGATTTTGGCTCAGGTCATGATCTCAGCATCATGAGATTGAGCCCTGCTTTGGTCTGTACACTGAGTGTGGAGCCTGCTTAAGACTGTCTCCCTTTGCACAGCCTACCCCCCAGCTCACTCACTCACTCTCTCTAAAAAACAAAACAAAACAAAACAAAATAAATAAATAAATAAATGAGATTCTGCAAAGAAACTCCAATCGAAGATAAAAGAACAATACAAGCATAAGAAAACAGAAGGAAAATGACAGAGATGGAACTTCTAGTACAGGAACTCTTGGAAGCCAAGTGATGTGTGTGTGTGTGTGTGTGTAGTGCCAATCTATATGGCGCCAATCTAATCAGAGATGCCATAGTCAATTACACTGTTTAATCACAGTGTTCTTACCACTTTTGGGAATGAGACAACTTGTACCATCAATATGTTAAAATAAAAATATTTTAAATACTATTTATTTCATGTTTACCTTATTGGTTGCATTTTCTATTTGCTCTTTTTATAATGATATGTTAATAGAGGAGTAAATGTATATAATTTAGAAGTAAAGTTAAATATGAGTGGTGATTAGAGTTGATTAGAGCTAAGGTACAAGGAAGGACTAAACAGAAATAGGCATGTTATTACCTACCTTGCTATCAAAATAGTCATAGGAAAAGTCGAATGTAGTGTTACAAATAATTTCTCTCTACAGCGTTCAAAATATGCCTATTGGAAATGTCCTAATACTTGGGTGATACAAGACACCCCATAGACTTCTGCATCTTTTACTGTGATACTACGGAATATAACCATCCTCTTAGTACCGAGCTAAAAATCAAACCATGTCTTCATTTACTTTTGAGAAAATTTGCACTAATTCTGTATTATAGCGGCCAAATGTACAGCATGCTAAATAACTTCTAAAGGAACTGTATATTTATAATTCTTCATTGAGTAATTAGGAATAAAAGTAATTTTGCTGTTTGAAATGAACTGGATTGTGATAGTTATAATATAACTTTTAATAACCATGTCTTTAATACATTTCTAGAAAGTGTGCAATGTTAACACAAAAAAAGCTAATAGACTACTATTGGAATTTTTCCACTGAATTAACATTATGGACTTTTAACAAATGCCCTAATTAAGTAGAGTTTCTAATGGGAATATGGCCTAAATTAAAATCAAGGAAAATGTTCAATATGCTTAAACCTCCAAGGGAAATTTGGAAGTCTCCTGCAACCATACTTTTATGAAAGCCTCGTGTTTCTTTTCTCTTTGAACCAAATTTGTTGTATTTATATTGAGTGCTCTACCGTTGATTTTTCTCTTGACTAAAGTGATATAACCTTTGGAAATGTAGAGATATAAAAGACACAGATCCTAGAGAGGTAATGACAAAAAGGTAAAATGTTCATAAGCCTCCACTTGATATAACCTTTTTGCAAACAGCCAGAAGAACTTGAGCATTCTTGTGTCTTGCATAATGCCCAACATGGAATATATGATGGAATACATAGTTATAAAAATTGGAATTTTTACTTTACTTATCCTAGAATAAATTAGAGTGGTTGAAAGCTTACCTATTTATATAGATGTAGAAAAATATGCAATTCTATCAACTTAGTTTGACTCAGTTATAATTCGGCAAGCAACCAGTAAATTGTTAACAGGATGACAATAATTAGGAAACTGTATTATTTGAGGAATGATGAGTGAAGGAAATGGGGCTGTTTACATTAGAGAAGTAAGGAATTACAGAGATTATACAGTTACCTTCAAAAATTAGAAAATTGTCATGAAGTGGGTAGTAGTCTTTGTTGTTCCAGTAGGCAATGGTCTAATTGATGTAAATAATAGGAAGACAAGGTTTAACACAGCATAGGGAAAAGCTTTTTCACAATTAGCACATAGCTGTGCTTTTTCACAACAATGCAAGGGACTTTAACTGGGACTCTACCCACATGAGCAGGGTAAAATTGTCCCTGAAAGTTTGGTCTTTAAAGAGAGAAAGAATGATCATCTGCCTAGTTCAGACGGGACTTAAAACTAGGCAGAAGTGGATTGGAAGGTTAGAACTGGTAATTGCTAAAGTCCTTTTTATTCTTGGAGTCTTCTTTTTTTTTTTACACACATACAACTTTATAGAATTTTCATGGGGAAAGCAAATCTCATTTGTTAACATGAGTAATTTATTTTTTTCAGTTGAAGTAGATAGTTCTATTGTATCCTCCTTTTGCCAGATTTTAGCTAAGTCAAATCACTTCTGTGTATGTCTATTTTTATAGAATGTCATGATTTTAGTTAACATATTGGGGCACAAAAACAGGCTCACCTCAAGAAATGTAAATTCATTGAGAAAAACACAAAAATCCTTTTTATGTGGGATCCCTCATAAAAAACCTAAAAGTTGCTCTACATTCCAAAGGATATGAGATGATCAGAACCTAGAAGTCGTTCTTACTGTACAGTTACCTGGATAATTTCTTCATTCTAGAACCTTTCTGATCCTTCATCTATGCTTACTATGAAGCCTCAGCTAGTCTGACTCAGCTTCTTTTCTGGGTCCTTTGGCTATAGTCACCACTAGTTGACATTATCTTTCTAAAATTCATAATCATCCAAACATGGAATCTAAGTTGGACACCATTATTCCTTTGACCAGAGCTTTTCCATCAGAACACTTTATTGAGAACTGGCTAATCTGTGGTTTAGATCGACTGCCTTTGAATCAAAAGCCAATCCAGGACAAGCAGTTATGATCATGTGTGCCTCATAGTTCTACCACAGCTATTAATTGAGATGCATCTCTTAGAAGCTCTGGAAATGGCAAGCATACTGAGGTTGGGTGCAAGAGTAATCCATTTCCTATTTGAAGTGTATGCTTCTATGTCTCATCTGTTGCATATTATGCTTAAAAAGGGTAAAAGGTCTAATTTTTTATTGCCTCTTGATATCTAGTAAGCTATCTTGCAGGTATTATGCACATATATGTTTAGAATAAATATGTGACTAAGTTATAAACCCTACAGGGTTTGATCAAATTGAATAAACTATTTTGAGTGTGTAGGGCATGGTGATAGACTTTCTAACTAGATTTTATGAATTCTTGGGATGCCTGGGTGGCTCAGCGATTGAGCACCTGCCTCTGGCTCAGGTCATGATCCCGGAGTTCCGAGATGAAGTCCCACATCAAGCTCCCTGAGAGGAGCCTGCTTCTCCCTCTGCCTGTGTCTCTGCCTTCTCTCTGTGTCTCATGAATCAATAAATACAATCTTTTTAAGGAAAGATTTTATGAATTCTTACTCTATATTTATGAAATATAAATTCTATATTTGTATTCTAATTCAGATTTAATTAATACTAAGTCTTTGAATTCCTTTTTTAAAAAATTATACTTACTTTCTATTCCAGGAAGGGTTTAAGATAGCTTGCAACATTTTCTAAAATATAACAAGATACACATTTAAAATGAGATGACATAGGAAAGTAAAGATTGGTGAAAAATAGAAACAGGTTTGGAAATGAAAATGGGCAGAAGTTGCAAAGTGTAGAACAATAAGATGCTTCTAAATATTCTAGGAAAATCTTGCCTGCCATATTACTCTGAGTGTCATTTGATTTAACAAAACAATTACCAATGTAGAGTAAAACTATTCTCAGAATTCCGAGCAGGGTCTTCACGACAAGATCACAGAGTGACCTTCTCAAAACTAACCTTAAAGAAATCCTTAAGTATTATATTATCCTTGATGTCTCCATTGAATAATCTTTCCAGTGGTTTAATTATATCTCCAATCAGTCTTTTATTTCTTTCTTACAGTTTGTGTTTTGTTTATTTATTTTTGAAAGATAATGTAAATAAATTTAAAGAAACTGACCATACTGTGATACTATATCAAATAAATAACAGCTTAGCTCTATAAATTACTTCCTCCTTGACAAAACTGCAGAATTACACATGGTGTTATTCTTGCTGAACCCTAGAATGCCTCTTTCAAATATGAGCCTGTTCATAATGACATTTGATGCTCCAAGTTCTTCCACAATAAACATTGGACACCCACTTCCTCTCTTTGCATAGCTATTTTTCTTTTAATTATTCACAATATTAAAATATTAGGTAATTTGTATAGCAGCAAGGAGTGTACTTTCCAATCCAGGAGTATGCCTCAGAAAAGCATGTAGATACTTTTCTCTGGAACTGAGCTTGCAGTATTTTTTTATTGTATACCTGAATCCTTTAGCAGATAATTCTCCTAGCAGGTAGTTTCTTTGCTTCATGAAATTAATAACAAAATGTTATTTGAAACACATGTGAAACCCATAACATGATAGCAATAGGGAAGCAGAGAAAGGAAGTGGGGTTATCTACACTGGGTGGTATGGCCTCTACTCAGGAGGCTTTGAGGAAGGACAGCAGGTGGGGACTTAAGCAATTTTACCTTTTGATTTTTTTTCTCCACTATGTTTATGTCATCATGCAGAAATGCTTTGAAAATTAGGGAGATCCCTGGGTGGCTCAGCGACTTGGCCCCTGCCTTCAGCCCAGGGCGTGATCCTGGACTCCAGGGATTGAGTCCCGCCTCAGGCTCCCTGCATGGAGCCCGCTTCTCTCTCTGCCTCTCTCTCCCTCTGTGTGTCTCTCATGAATAAATAAATAAAATCTTTTAAATAAATAAATAGAATCTTAAAATCATGGCAAGACATTGAACTTGTGATATGTTATTATAAATTATTTCTTAAATGCAGTTTTAAAGAGACTACTACTAATGGATTTAGTAAAACATCTCCTACCTCTACCCTGCTTCAGAAAAAAACCTGTAGATCTTTCAGATTTAACTTAGACAAAGTCCTTTTTTATGGTTTTGTTATTCCACCATTATTTTTGAAACAAATTCTCTTCTTGATGTTACCCATTTGTGGCAACCAGAATTCTCAGTCTCTCAGCCTTGAAATCTGAGGGGCATTTTTTTTCCCTTTTTTCATTTTCCTCTTCATGGTGATCTCTGATCTCTACTAATTATCAGAGAGTCTACCCTTTTTTTTTTGTTGTTAAAATATGTCCTTATCCCACTCCCTTCTTCTCATTTTCCCAATGTTCTAGCTCAGATTTTTATTACCTGCAGTATTCTTTTTAGCTTTCTAACCTAAAAAAGTCAGCAATTCCAAGTAAAAGGACAACATTGAACCCAGTTTCTGAATTAGGGAGTGATTTTCATTAAACTTATGACCACTGGAAAAGGATAGAAACCCATCAATTGATAGGCACTACTAATTTTTACTGAGCCAGCCTGCCTTGGTCCAGCAAAATAAGGTCTCTAAGAAATAGGGAATTCACTTTGTTATTCCTTTAGTTGCTAGAGGTACTTCTGCGCATAACCAGGTTAGCCTTTCTTTATCCTTAAGACTATTTGGATATCCTACTTCCCGAAAAAAACGGGCAGATAGTTGAAGTCTGGACTGATACGAACCCTTGTAATTCTCATATGTGTCATCCTCTCAAGTTAGGATCTGTCATAGCTAAGATAAGAAACTTGAAAGGAGGACTCCAGGGATTGTGGGTTTAATAAACTTGGTCTATTGAAATTGTCAGAAAGCCATTCATTAGAAATAGAAGATCCTACATTAGTCCAGCAGAGCCCCACTATGTATTAAAACTGATTCAGGCCAATTCCAGGATCTTTAAACTTGTCTTTTTAATATAGACAGTGGATTAGCTTTAACGTCCCATAGGACAGGTAATCAGGGCATGCACAAGAGGCTCTTGTCAAACCAAAACTGCCAGTTCTTTCAACTCTTTCACCTTATGTCAATGGATACCTAATTTTAGTATATTTATGAAAATGGGTCCTTTTTGCTTAGGTAATGGCTCTCTCCATTACCGGTGCCTCACTCCTCAAAAATCATCTACAGAACACTTTTCATTTTATTATAAGATACTATCTAAAATACCTGGGCTTGGCACAGTGCTGGTGTCCATACAAACCTCAGTGGATGGGAACAAGTTAGACAAACCATACTTATCTTATTTAACTTAAATTTTAACAAACCATGCATATATGGTGATAAGTTTATTAAATTCTATTACAGGACTTAGTGAATAAAACATCAAAATATAAGTTTTAAAGTTCTATGATAAGCAAAAGTATAAAATAGGTTAAACACAGTATGACAGTACAGCCCTACAGAGACACACCAAGTTGTTAGTATCTGTCCTCAGGTCTTGAGCACATGCTTCTTCAAAATTCCTTGGGGCTAATATTTACTACTTTCTAATACTTTGTCCATAGGGCTTGGCTCTGTCCACCAGCACATATGCAAGCCCATAGACATGATAATACCTGACAAGTCATTTTCCAAAATGAGTATTTAGTCTAATAAACATCCATGAAAAGAGGAGGAGCACCTATGAAATATTTCAGGGAATCTATGTAGTCCAAAGTATTTTGAAATTCACTGCTAGTGAGAAATGCAGATATGCTGTTTAGCATAGAATGAATGTGCATCAATAACAAGTGTATAAATCCCCGACCTTACTGCGACTGCATGTGTGCGTGTTCCCATACATAAAAACATTCATAAATACACTTCCCAAAGGACAGATTTTTAAAATAGCAGTGTCTGGACCAATATCAAGAAACAGAAATAGTTCTCTACAGTTAGCAAAATGTGCTTGGACCCTTACCCACAAAGGTGATAAGGTTTACATTATTAGACTTTTCTTGGTCATCTTCTGTCTTTATACTAAGTCCAGAGGTCTGTGAGTGTTTATGAAATGGGAGCCTGTGACAAGCCTATTTTAAACAACAGCATTGTCTGCCTCTGGCTGGGTATCATCTGGTTATAGAGATAAATAGTTGAAGCTTTGAAATGTGCCTCTTATCCCCTGCCTCTAGTCATAACTCCTCTTTAAATCTAGAATTTCCAAATTTTCCTCTGTAAGTAGACTAAAGATGACAGGAGCGTTTACCATCTTCATATCCACATAGTAATGCATGGGGCTAATTACAAGGTCTGAATAGATCTATGTCTATCAATGATCACTAAATAGAACTAAACAAATAAGTCCAATAAAAATATTAGAGAATAAAAGAAAAAAGGGCCAGCCTGAAAAATCATAAGGACCTTTGAATACCAAACTGAACTTTGAAAACAACCTATTAGAGGTACCAGAAGACTTATTTGGAAATCTGTTATGAAGCCCTGACCAGAAAGCAGAAAGCATGAAGGCTAAAACAAAGGATAAATAAGTATAAGAAAGGAAGACAGACAGATGAAATGTTGATAATAGAATGAAATAAAAAAATGATATGTAAGATTGAAAAGAAAGCAGAATAGTGGGATCCCTGGGTGGCTCAGCGGTTTAGCGCTGCCTTTAGCCCAGGGCCTGATCCTGGAGTCCCGGGATCAAGTACCACGTTGGGCTCCCAGCATGGAGCCTGCTTCTCCCTCTGCCTGTGTCTCTGCCTCTCTCTCCTCTCTCTGTGACTATCATGAATAAATAATTTAAAAAACGTAAAAAGAGAAAGTAGAATAGTAATTTCTGAGTGTGCATTGGAGGTCATAATAAAAAAAACAACCCTACAATTCTTAACTCTTCATAGACAAAATTCAGGCAGAATTTCTTCCAGTATTTGATATCACTTCAATCAATGAGCAGGACTGTTGTCTTTCACTCCAGAATGACTAAGCTAATTACACAGTAGAAACATAAAATGGAGAAATTGTGTTCATTGTGCCATAAGATGGACAAATTCGATGGCTTCCCTTCATAAAACTGAACTATATTCAGTAATTACTGGACATTTTTCTTATCAAAGAATGCAAATGTTGGTTTTATACTTGTGTCCAGTGTCTTGATGATTTATCTGAATTAATGCTATGAATTGCTTAGAACAGTGCCTAATATGAAGTATGTATTCAGGATATAATGTAAATTATAATGTAAATAATAAATTTTTTTTTTAGGATTTTTATTTTTAAGTAATCTCTGCACCCAGTATGAGTCTTGAACTCACAACCCAGGATCAAGAGTTGCATTCTCCTCCAATTGAACCAGCCAGGCACCCCTGCTGTTTATAGAATTTTCATTTTTCCTTTGTATTTCTACTAATAGTCTTTTAATTGCCTTTTTTAAAATTATTGACTTTGGGGTTTTAGTGTTTATTATTTAAGTTCATGCAGTCTACCTTCAAATGACCTCATACCAGTTCATGTATAATATAAGAGCCTTAGAACAGTTTACTTTCTCTCCTCTGGGCCTTTTGCTATTTTATACTTTAAATATCTGCATATGTTATTCTTTTGTTTAAAGAGTCTATTATTCTACAAAGATTTAAATAAAAATAAAAATCCTATTATCTTTGCTAAACAGTTAACATTTTCAGTATTCTTTATTCTTTCAGCAGATCCATATTTTTTTCACTTGGTATCATTTTCCTTTCACCTTAATGGTTTCTTTTAACAGTTCTTTGATCTGTCAGTGATGAATTCTTTCAGCTTTCATTATTTATTAAAAAATGGTATTTCATCTTCATTTTGAAAAACACTGTTAAGTGTACACTTAAAAGTTGTAAAACCTTTCAGTGTTGTAAAGATGTTGCTTCATTTGCATTGCTTCTCTTAAAAAATATGCTATCAATACTCAATGAACTTCTTGAATCTGTGGGTGTCTATTTCTCATAAATTGGAAAATTTTATCAGTTGTTTCTAGAAATATTTTCTGTGCCTCACTTCTCTGTTCTTTTTCAAGGACTACAAAAATTATACATATATTAGACTAATTTGTCTCATAGCTTTCTAATACTGTGTTCATTTTGTTCTGTTTTTACCTCTGTGTTTTATTTTGAAGAGTTCCATTTACCATATTTGAATTTTTTTTATTTAAATTCAACTAGCCAACATATAGTACATCATTAGTCTCAGATGTAGTGTTCAATAATTCATCAGTTGCATATAACACCCAGTGCTCATCACATCTCATGCCCTCCTTAATGCCCATCACCCAATTACCCCATCACCCACCTACCCTCCCTCAGCAACCCACAGTTTGTTTCCTGGAGTTAAGAGTCTATCATAGTTTTTCTCCCTCCCTGATGATTTCTCCTTCAGTTTTCCCTCCCTTACCCTATAATCCTCAATGCTGTTTCTTCTATTCCACATTTGATAATTGTTTTTCTCTGTTTGGCTTATTTCGCTAAGCATGATATCCTCCAGTTCCATCCACATCAAGGTAAATGGTAAGTATATATCCTTTCTGATGACTGAATAATATTCCATTGTGTGTACATATATATATATACCACATCTTATTTATCCATTCATCTGTTGATGAATGGCTCTTGGCTCTTTCCACAGTCTTGCTGTTGTGCACTTTGTATCTATGAACACTGGGGTGCAGATGCCCCTTCGAATCACTACATTTGTATCTTTGGGGTAAATAGTGCAGTTGCTGGGTCATTAGGGTAGCTCTATTTTTAGCTTCTTGAAGAACCTCTGTTTTCCAGAGTGGCTGTACCAGTTTGTATTCCCTCCAACAGTATAAGAGGGTTCCCCTTTCTCTGCATCCTCGCCAACATTGGTTGTTTCTTGTCTTATTAATTTTAGCCATTCTGACTGGGGTAAAGTGGTATCTCATTGTGGTTTTGATCTGTATTTCTCTGGTCAGGTGATAGGGAACATTTTTTTATGTGCTGTTGCCCATTTGTATGTCTTCTCTGAAGAAATGTCTGTTCATGCCTTCTGCCCAATATACTATCTTTTCTAGTGTCTGAGTGATTATTAATCTCATTCAGTGTATTTTGCATCTATGACATTTATTTTCCATCTCTAGAAGTTTAATGTGATGGTCATTTGGAAGTTCATGTCTTTATAAAATGTCTATCATTTCCTCCAGCTTTTTTGAGAATACAATTAAAACAAAATTTTTAAATTTCTTTGTCTACTAAGTCTGTAACAATTGTGAGTTCCAATTTGCTTTCAGTATGACAGATTTTTCTCTTCATTGTATTTTGCTGCTTCTTTTCACTTTGACAATTTTCAATATAACACCAGAAACTAAAAATTTTAGATTTGGGGGAAGATAGATATTTTTGTATTCATATTAATAATCTATAGTTCTAAGATGAAGTTAAGTTAGTTGGAATCAATTTGATCATTTCAGGTATCCCTTTTAAGAGTTGTTAGTACCCGCACAGTATTAAGTCTGGGGATAATTATTCCCCACTACTGAGACAAAACCCTTTAGTATCCTTTACCCAATACCAAGCAGATGATAGTTTTCCAATCTGGCTTCAGAGACCCAGCTCCATACCTGGTCTTGTGTAAGCTTTCAGTCCTCCCCTCCAATGCTTTTGGGTAATCCTTTCCCTGGCTCCAGATAAGTTTCTCACACACAAGTCCTCATGAGTACTCTGAAGATCACTTAAGCACAAGCCTCTGCAATCTCGTGTATTCTCTTAACATCAGGGATTAGCAAAGGGTCAGATAGAAATGTCTTAGGCTTTGTAAGCAACATATTCACTCTGTCACATATTTTACTTTTTCTTTATATTCTTTAATATAAAGAGATATGAAGACCATTCTTAGTACCTGAGCTATATGAAAACAGTCTGTGGGCTGGATTTGGCACTCGGGCTGTAGTTTGCCAATCTTTGACCATGCAGATTTCTCCTGTTACTCTGATCTACACATTTGAGCTACCTTAATTTCCCTGGATTCTTCAGCTTCTTCACTTCAATGGGGGAGTCCACCAGGTGCCACCGGCTCACCTTCTTCCTGTTGTGTCTTGGACAGCGTCACAAGGCAGTAAGTGGAACTGTAGGGCTCTCATTTATTTCTTCTCTTTTAGGCACTTCTGTTCAGAGTTGCTTGATGTCCAATGTTTTAGAAACCATTGGTTCATATGTTTTATCTGGTTTTTTAGTCCTTTGAAGAGAGAGAATAAATCCAATCCCTATTACTCCACCTTTGCTAGAAGTAAAGTTCAAGCATAAACATGTTATATTTCCTTCAATTTATTCTTGTTAATGGTTTTTCTATAAATGGGTGTCATAATCAAAATACAGAAAGATTTAAGTGCTTCTAAAGGTCACTTTTAAGTTCCCCTTATCAAACTCATAGCCCAGGAGTAGTAAATCTATTAGTCTTTTATATTTTTTATATTGGGGGGGGTTGTTTGTTTGAGTTTTATTTTCCCCTCACTGTTTATCTTTCTGAGCTTTTCATTTTATGATTATATTCATTAATTTGTGTTTGCCAGTACGTTGCCAGTTCTAACTCCTTGGAAGTGTTAGCCAACTGAGGAGTCAGATGTTAAAAACAGAAAACAAAGGACTACAAAATATGAAGGAGAAGACCAGAAAAAGAGGAGGGAAGGGAAGGAATAAAGAAATAAAACTTTCTCTCAGTCCTTGGCAGTTTGGATTTATTGGCTTCTTAAAACTTGTCTAGCTACTAAAAAGACAAACATTGTTCTAAATCTCTTCCTTCTAGGTAATATTTATTATTGTTAAAAGTACTAAAATTACTTTTTCTTTTATCTGGATGTTCTGAAATATTACTGTACTGTTTCTAGTTGTGTTGTTTTTATTCATTTAACACTTGTAATGCTTTAATATCATAGGATTCCTGCCTTCCCTAAGGTCCGGGAGAATTTACTACTCTTTGTTTGAATATGAGATCTTTTTCTTTCAATTTCCCCCTTTTAAAAACTTCTACTTAACAGATGGCAGAAAATCCAGATTCATCCTCCATTTCTCTTAATGTTTCTTTTAGATCTTCCATCTCTTTGCCCTTGTGTGTTTCATGCTAAGATAACTTCTCGATACGCTCTTCTAGCTAAAGAATTTGATTTGTTTTGCATAGTATGCTGTCTAGTGCACTTAGTGATATCTTTAGTTTAAAATTTCCATTTTTCTATCTAAAATCTCCTCTTAAACTAAAACCTATGTTCGTTTCCTGCAAGTGCTGTTTTTTCGACCTTCTGAACATATTAATTACACCCATTTTATTACCAATTAGACTTTGAATTTGTTTCTCTGTCATGATGTTGGCATTTATTCATATGTGCTTATTTATGACCATGTACTAATCTGTAATGGGTATTTCCTATTATCTGTTGTAGATAAGCAACTTGGGGGAGAGGAATGAAGTTTTTCTGTAGCTTGTCCTGGGAATTGTTTTGGAGAATGAGATTTATAGATAAGTGAGATACTCAGACACCTATTCTTTTCTGGTATGGCTGCTCCAGAATACTGCCAAGTTCACACATCCTCTTTTTCAATTGAGAAGAATTAATCTTATTATTGTTGCTTTAACTAAGAAGAGGCAGGAAGATAAAACAAGTTAAACATATTTACTGAAATTTCAGTAGTGTATTTTTTTTCTTAATGAAATTATGTTATATGAACTCTGGGCCTTGTCTGCTTCTAGCATTCACTACTCTCAGGCATAGAGCACTTTGATGTCATTTCTTCATACATTTTAAGATATGACCTCATTCTTCACCCTATCTCATCTGCTTTGTATTTTTAGGGGCTCCACAAAGTTTCTGGTTTGCTGCTCAATTATAAACATTCTTTTGTATGGGAGTATATATATTTTAATGAATCTTCTATCATTTTAGACAATTTAGTATGAGAATAGAAGACATGCATATGATTACTGCACCATCTTGAATCAGAGGTATATTTTTTTATTCTCAGATTTCCAAACTTCATCTTAATCTTGTGAATCTGTTGGGAGTTATTCTATAATTACTTCATCTATTAGTATCCCTGGCATTGTGGAGCATCTGGATAATGTAGGATTCTGTCAACAATTCTGCAAATTCAGGCTTTGGGATCCATTTCCTACCAAGAATTTGTTTAGAAAAAAAGAATATTAAAATATTACCTTATCTGTTAGATTTTTAAATTATCTATAGATACAGTTGCAATTCAAATACTTAAAGGGATTGGATCAGATTTTTGGGGGGCACAATAAATTTATCATTGCTCTGTAATTCAAAGCTCACTAATCCCTCTCTTGTTTATACCTGCTCTGTTGATTCACTAAATTTAGTGTGGAATGCCCAGTAGACCAGTCACCAGACAACAAAGTATAAAAGGGCACTTACTGAGCAGAAGTGGGACAGCACTCTTAGGAATCTCTCAGTACATTACATTGGTTCCAGTGGACAAGTGTTTACTTAGCTCTTCTAAGTCTGCTTACTGTTCATTAATTGTGATAGTACTAGTAGTTCGTTTTTTCTAAAGCAAAACAGAAAACATACACATGTAAGGAATTAAGTTCCAAGAAAGGTAATTTCTGGATTACATTAGAATTTTTTAACCAACCAAATATTCCCAAATATCGCCATTTATTACAAGTGTAAGTTCCAAATTTCTCTATTTATACTTAACATATGTCCCAGTTATTACTACCAAAATGTTTTCCTGTGAATTACGGAATCAATTAAATAAACAGTAGACACTTTTTGAAATGCTACAATGTGTAAGATATTTTACAGGAGGCAAAGTTGAACAGGATAAATTATCCTCAAATTGTGACAAGGCAGCTGTGGAGAAACAATGCAGACATGACTAATAGCATTATAAGACAAAATAATTAAAATCCAAAATAGCATGTGAAACATTACTAAAAAGACCTAGCAGGACATAGGTCACATGAGTTAAGAGAATGATGTGATTACTGAACATTGGTTAGTCTGGAAATTTCCTGGAGGAGACTTAAGTTGTATCTCCATGAACAAATCAATTCAGAAGACAGGGATGCACACTTCAGATAAAAGTTATCTCTGCAGGGTAACTTGGTTGTCAGAAACCAGACCTGTTTGATGATAAAGGAGTGGGACAGCCTAGATGTACTTCATAGCTTATAATGGGTAATAATAGTAGGGGAAAAGACAGAAAGGAGAATTGGGGTTCTGAAAGCAGACTATGTAATTTAAATGCTAGACTATGTATGATTTAATTTTATAAGTTGACGTCTTGATTAACTGTATGGGGCAGAAATGTAACTTCATAGTCAGACCAGGCAAAGTTTAAAGGAAGCCACATGAGTATATTTTGGTAAATGGATATGTGGCAACTAGGAAGGTCCATAATTTTTAATTCTTATAAATTAATCTCATGCATGTGCTGGTTTCTGTAGATACGCTATCTAATAACGTAGCTAATGACCTCATGGGACATACATGTAAGAATTAAATTTAAAGGAAGTGGCTTAAAGGAAGCACTGAGGTAATAAGACTCATGAAGGCACAGAGGCTGAAAAGAATTAGCCAAGTTTGCTTGGTATGCAGGTGAAGTAGTGGCTAGGAGGGCTAACATTACATGTCAACATGACTGGGTGAAGGGATGCCCAAACAGCCATTGAGACATTATTTCTAGGTGTGTCTGTGAGGGAGTGGGCAAAAAAGATGAGCATTCGAATTGGTAAACTGAGGAAAGAAGAGCCATCCTCACTAATGTGAGTGGGCAACATTCCAGCTCTTGAGGGCTTGAATGGAAGAAAAAGGTGGAGCAAAGGTGAATTTACATTTTATTTTAACTGGGACATCCATCTTCTGGCCACAGACATTGATGCTGCTGGTTCTCAAGCCTTTGGGCTCAGGATCCCAGACAATTGGCTCTCTGGTTCTCAGGCCTTCAGATTGACACTGAATTATACCACAGGCTCTCCTGATCCTCCAGTTTACAGACAGCGGATTATAGGACTCCTTAGTCTCTGTACCATGTGACCCGAATTACTGAAAATAAATCACCTCGTATCTGTCTATCTCCATCTAATCTGGTTATCCTGTTTTTTTTTTTTTTAAGATTTTTATTTATTCATGACAGAGAGTGAGAGAGGCAGAGACACAGGCAGAGGGAGAAGTAGGCTCCACTCAAGGAGCCCAATGTGGGACTCGATCCTGGGACCATGGGATCATGCCCTGAGCCAAAGGCATGTGCTAAATCACTGAGCCACCTAGGCATCCCTAATCTGCCTATCCTATTTGCTGTTTCTCTGGAGAACCCTAAGACAGTGTGGCACAATGAGAGGGGGAAACCGTAGTATAAGATGAGGTTGAGGAACAAAGGCAAGGAGGGAGACCCTGCAACACCTCTTATAATTTTTGAAAAGGGGCCAAGTTAAATTTTAAATGTAACAGAATATTGAAAGTTCTCATCCATGGCAAGGCAGTTGCGTGATCTGGATAATAGACCAAGGCCAGTGGTAAGAACTGCTAAGAGAATATTGCAGGAAGAGATACTGGTGAATTGGATTGAAGAGGTGCAGAGGGGCTAAAGACTTTGATATGCATTTCTGGAATTAGAAGTAGCAGGAGTCCCTCGTGGATCATATATAGAGAGTGGAAGGATCATATATAGAGAGGAAGCAGAATAAGCTTTTTTTTTTTTTTTTTTTGAGCAATCAAATGGAATTTGTAAGCCTAAGGGAGAGATCAAGAGTTCATTTTGTGATTTATAAAGTGTGAGATAAATGTGAAATTGTAGTTAGTTAGATGCATTTGTGAGTTTGCATCTCAAAATACTAGGGTTTTTCATTTCTGACTCCTTGGGAGTCTTCTTGTCTTTCCATGCTTTAATACTATGTTTTCCCATACTCCTTCTTTGACCTTCTTCACTTTTCACTCAACATATCATCCTTGGCTTATAGCATTCACTCCTGGGTTTCATCTTTCACCTATTTGCTAATGGTATATGTTTTCTTATCATCAATTCAGTCCTCTCTCCTCAATGTATAGTTACATATATTCAACTATCTACATGTGTTTTGCATGCATCCAAAACTCCACATAGCCGGCAAAGACACAGCCTTTTTCAGTGAGAAATCTGAGACCACAACTCACTTCATCTTTGTCTTCACTTCTCAAATATAATCAGTAACCTAATCTTGCTGAATGCTATTTTTAATCTTCTTGAGTGTTTATAAAAATCTTCTTTACTTCGATTTAGTTTAGTCCTAGAGTCAGGATGGAGCTGGACCTAAGGCTGAGCCCTCACTGTGAGGGTCCATGGGACAGAAAGTGAGACGTAATGTGAGGTTACACAGTAAAGAGCTGGGAGCTGTCACAGTTCAGGTAATTGTTATGGCAGCAGTGAGCTAGACAGATGGGAGTTGAGGAGAAACTAAACACAAAGACATTTCAGAGTGGGCACTAGGATGCCAAGTTGTTCCTTAAGAAATTGTAGTATGGAATTCTACATAATCAAGGGTACAACATGTTTTTTTTTCCAAATGCATTTCTGTAAAAAAATTCTATTATCCCTCACTGAAGAATCAATTTGAAGGGGAAGGCAGATTGAAAAGACTATCCTCAACCATCAGACCATGGATCCCCATGGAACATATAGCTGAAATTTAGAGTCCTATCCTGTTGGCAATCATCTATCTTGAGTAAACTACACGGTGACTTCAGAAAATTAATCTTGCTAATGCAGAACGTATTGTTATAAACTACGTTATATAGGATGTGATGTAACCTTCTCCCACACATAAACACAAACTCTCACACCTTTAATCATCTGTTATTCTTAGCACATTTGTTTCTTAGAACATGGATTATCAAACCATTTTCAGAGTCATGTATTTGACATTAGAAAAGATTTTTTTTAAGATTTATTTATTCATGAGAGACACAGAAAGAGAGAGAGAGGCAGAGGCATAGGAAGAGGGAGAAGCAAGCTCCATGCAAGGAGCCCAATGTGGAACTCGATCCCAGACCCCAGGATCACGCCCTGAGCCAAAGGCAGATACTCAACCACTGAGCCACCCAGGCATCCCTAGAAAAGATTTTCTAAAGTACTGTAACCTTAGCATGTTTATCTTTATGGGCTGTCATGGATGATGGGATAAGTGCAGTGCTTGGTGTAAATCAGATGTGTCTCTGGATATTTATCATATCCATGTGAATAATAGTTTCAAATGGAGATCGTGGGCAACTTTTAAGGGAAAAATGGCTCAGAAAAGGACAAGCCATTTCAATAAGGTGGTAAATCTTTGAAAGCCATGCAATGGTGACTGTGGGAAGGATGCACGCTAAATATGTCTATGAACCCCAGGAAGCAATGATAGAGTACTTTTCTTTTTCGGAGCATCCTTTGAGAGTCTCTCCTGTTGAGTCACTCTTAGAATGGAGCTGGGGCCATTTGCCTAATATATAGAATGGACTAAAATCCAGTAAAAAGCTCAATAGTCAGTGAGGATAGTAAATTTTTATATTGATCAAAATTGTGGTATTTCCTTTTTTTAAGATTTTATTTATTTATTCATGAGAGACAGAGAGACAGGGAGGGAGGGCTCCATGCAGGGAGCCTGACATGGGACTCGATCCCGGGTCTCCAGGATCACGCCCTGGGCTGGAGGTGGCACTAAACCGCTGAGCCACTCAGCCTGCCCAAAATTGTGGTATTTCAAATGAAGTTTGGGAGGATTAGACTCTGGAGTTATAAATAAACATTCTTGATTACTGGAGCTTTTACATGGTAAGTGTGTTATAGGAAAGATAGCTACCATTCAAATCAATTGGGAAAATTGTGAGCACAGGAAATGTAGAGAGTAGGTAGGTCAATATATCATGGACTCCATGATAGTTTGTGTCAAGCTGAGCTCCCCTCCCTTTTAATACTGATTATCAGTAGCTACCAAGGCCACTCATTCTCCCTTTAAAATATCAAAAATTGGCCTAAAAAGAGAAGTCTTTTACCCAAAGTCCATGATGCGACTCTAAATCCATCCCTTTCCTTTATCTTCCCTCCTTTCTAATTAGCTCTCAATAATTATGTCGTAATTTTGGTTGGAAATTCTGCTTTGGCTGCTGGTCTCCATATAAACCATTATGGGACATCATTTCACCTTTCTAGCTGCCCATATCATTTCAATTAAAGTGGTACCAATATGTGATATAACAGTGCCTAGAGGCAAGGTAATGTTTTATTTGAATATCAGTAGCACTGA
Organism: Canis aureus; assembly: GCF_053574225.1. Classification (NCBI taxonomy): domain Eukaryota; kingdom Metazoa; phylum Chordata; class Mammalia; order Carnivora; family Canidae; genus Canis; species Canis aureus. The sequence continues at coordinate 57,052,867 of NC_135621.1, forward strand.
ATTTCCCATTTTATGATTCCTGTGCTACATGGACTGTGATCACCAGAGTGAAGCATGACAGCTACCATAAATAATATCTGCTCAGCATAGCTATTTATTTTTAATTCTTCATTATGATAATTTTCAACATATGCAGAAGAAGAAAGAATGGCGTATTGAACTTCACATACCTGTCAATCAGCATCAACAATTATTAATACATAATGAAACTCATTTCTATCTTATTTCATCTGTCTTTTTCAACATTTTCTTTTTAGACATGTGCATTTAGTCAGTATTTTAGCCACATCTACTTTTCTTCTATTTTAATCAATTAATGAGCAATGGCTTATTGAGAATAGACAAATTGATATCTCTAGGTATCTTTTTCCAAGAATTTGTGAGGCAGAATGATCTCCTGCAACATTCTCTCTCTGGGTAAACATCTTTCTAACCATTCTTCTGTCATTTGCTCATTCTGTCACTCATTGATTTGGCCACTCAGTTTTAAACAGCCCCGTGTATACAGAACTTTGGAGTTGCAGTCTCAAAGTAGTTCCCAATTTAAAGGAGTTTAATATGTAATGGGATATTTCCTGGGGATGGGATAAGAGTTATTTGACTGCAAAAGACAAGGTTATGATCCTCATCTCTTGGTCTACATTGTGAGAAACACTATCATTGTGTGCCTTTCCCATTTGTAATAAATGGTTGGTACAGTTTACATCTTCATCTTTACCATGGTGGCAATAATAAAATTCAGGAACACTCAGCAAGTCTTTGACTTAAGATTTTTCCTAATAGGAACTCCCATCCCATAACAGAAGGCATAATGTTACAAACATAGTTAATATTCATGGAGTATTTTTTTTAAGATTTTATTTATTTAGTCATGAGAGACACACAGAACATGGCACAGACATAGGCAAAAGGAGAAGCAGGCTCCATGCAGGGACCCCAATGTGGGACTCCATCCCGGGACCACAGGATTATGCCCTGAGCCAAAGGTAGACACTCAACTGCTGAGCTACCCAAGAATCCCATTCATGGAGTATTTTTAAGTGACCCACATATGAGTGAATGAATGAATGAATGAATGAATGAATATGTGATTCAAACCATTTATTCTCTATAAATTATTTATGCTCCTTTTTGAAATAAATTTCAGGGAGTAGAACCACACTCAGGCATGATCCATCTACCGGGGTAATTCTTAGAATCAAAGCACTGGGGAGTTGTAGAGCTGAGGTCAACTGTGTATTCAAATCCTATATAGTTATAAATTAAAAGAAAAATAAGATGCAATGACAATAGTCCACTTCTTGAAGTTCCTGCAAAATAGGACTAGAGCTTATTGATGTGACCTCTTGACTAGTGTTCTTTCTTTATACCACACTGGAATAACATAATTTGATCCAGTTATTATAGTCATCTTGTTTTATCATTTATAATTGTAAACAACATATACTTTCATACAGGCTCCCTGCAGTTGTACTCTGTTTATACCCTTGTTATGGAACATGATCTAAATAAATCTTCCACAGAACAGAGTTCTAAAATGTTTTTATCTTGATATTCCAGGGACTAGCAGTTCTGGTTATGGGCCAGGATTGACTCAATTATTATTAGTTGCTAAAAATAAATGCATTTGTTAAAATAGTGTCATCTTGTCCTTAGCTACAGCACTGGAGTCATAGTAATTGGCCTAATAAGAAGGAAAAAAATAAGTAGCTACAACCTCAAGGAGCATGTAGGTATGGTTAAATAGTGAAGGGACATGATAAAATCACAAATAATTTCCTCTCTTGGCAGAATTAATGATGGAACTGCAGCTAATTTTGTCCTGAGGGAGATTAACCCAACAATGACACGCATTGTGCTTCCATCTTCTGGTTTACCTTAAAGATTGAGTAGGTTGTCCACAAGTTTGTTCATAACTAATTTCTTTGCCCCTTGTCTTTGCCTCTCAAGAAGGAAATTTGACCACAGAACATTCACAGCCACAGACCTCATGAAAGGCCATTTCCCCTTGAAAATCTCTGAGAAGGTCAGCCTGATAAATAGCACCCCCAAAATAAAGACTATTTCTACATTCTTTAGTAATTGTCTCCAGAGCTCCAGAACTTTATTCACTGCTTCTGCCTCAATTTCTTTTACCATCGACTTTTACATACAAACTCAAAACTAGCCATATAAAAAATGCCATCTCAACCAGCCTTCCTTCCACACAGTAAGTCATGACTGAGCTTCTAAGTTCTCGTTCACACTGTCGATGGGACATCAGTATTAATTCTTTTTTTTTTTTAATATTTTATTTATTTATTCGAGAGAGAGAGAGAGAGAGAGAGAGACAGAGACAGAGACACAGGCAGAGGGAGAAGCAGGCTCCATGCACCGGGAGCCCGACGTGGGATTCGATCCCGGGTCTCCAGGATCGCGCCCTGGGCCAAAGGCAGGCGCCAAACCGCTGCGCCACCCAGGGATCCCGACATCAGTATTAATTCTTAAGACTTTTTCACCAAGTCTCATTTGGACTTTATCCTCAATTTTTGGTAGATAGCCTCACTCCGGCCCCTTCTAACGATGATGCCTCAGTGCAGGACTTAACTGATAGCACCACACACACTCAGAGGTATACTGTTCTTTTTCCATTTTCCATCTTAGGTTCTTAGGATAAACAACCTATTTCTTGAAATCAAAGGTCATGTATGTTATAACACCCCTGAGATCACATATATCAATGACAAATACCAAATGGAACATCTTTTTACTGAATGCTTCTGAGTACATCTCTTATGTAATCCTCATGACAATTCTGAGGGAATCATAGGTTGACTATTAGTCCTCTTTGGAGGCTGGCTGGTAGACTGAATGACTGAAATGGAAAAATGACTAACGATGCCAACCCCCACCATTATGAATTGAGTGCCCATGGTCTGTCACACTCCCTGCTGAGTATTGTATGCATGCTTTTTTATTTCATGTCCATATCAACCTTGTAAAGAATTTGCGTCTCTATTTTGCAGTTGAGGAAACTGAAATACAGACAGATTAAGAAAAGGATGCATGGTCATGCCAACAATAAAGGCAAAGTCAGGACCACACATAGAAATTTGTGACTCCAAAGCTAATACTCTTTTCTTAATGCTCTTTGTAAGGCCAGAGGGCTCATCATTAAATCATTAAATATCTAATTATTATATCCTGCCTCAGCATATTCCCTATTCACATGTAAATGAGTAATTATTAGCTTTGACTTAGACTGAACTGTGTTTTTTGTATATTGTATTCCTCCAGCTGGAATGTCCTTTCTTCTGTTCCCTGCCCATACAAAGCCTTTACCAGGTTCATGATCTAAAAGCTTTCCTGAATATTCCCAACTGCAATGGTGTCTTTCCTTTCAGACTGCAATAATAGTCATTACTGTCTTTTACACGAGGGTACTTAAATTATACATCTCCCTGCATCCCTTAATTGTTTTAATATTAATATATCTACCTAGAGAGACTTATAAATTCCTAGGCAGTGAATATTATGTGCTATACTTTTTTTATACACTGTCAGTTAAGACAATTAATGGGTCTTCATTGGGAAACTAGATTACGTTCAGAGGTGTAGACAAATATACAATGGTCAGCTATTTCAGCTGCTGAGAGAAATGGGGCTCATCCTGAAGATTGGCAGTGAATATTATGTGCTATACTTTTTTTATACACTGTCAGTTAAGACAATTAATGGGTCTTCATTGGGAAACTAGATTACGTTCAGAGGTGTAGACAAATATACAATGGTCAGCTATTTCAGCTGCTGAGAGAAATGGGGCTCATCCTGAAGATTGGGTTGAAGTCGGACAGCAAAAAACATGAATACTTAGAGGCCTTGTCTTTTGCTTGTGACAAAATCCTGGGCGGTTTGAATCTGACCAAGTGTTACATATGTGTTAGAAGAAATCTGGAAAAACATATGGATTTCTAAGTGTTTAAAAAAAGGGGGACTTCATGCAGGGACCTAGTTATACAAGTGACATAATTACCAAGAAGCCACAAAAGAACACTGAAGCCATCAGAGATTAGTCAGAGCAGAAAAGGGTTGTTGGAGCCCAGGGATTGATGTCAGGAAAAAAGGCTGGAATTATGATTAGCCTTTCTTGCAGGAAGTGAGCTGGAACCGTGGGGGGGAAACACTCACTACCAGAGATGATGCCCAAGGTGGAGAGAAAGAGAGAGCACACAGAAGGCATTTTTTTTTTTCTGTCTCCCACTCAGTGCCCTCCATGGGAACTCCCAGCCAACAGCAATGATGTTGGGCCCAGGAAACATACCTGCAATGGCAGCACCTCTGTGATGTGGACCAGAGCCAGGGAAGGTGGGAATGGATCTCTGAGTGAATGGGCCACAGTGTTGCAGATGTGGTGCTCCATGAGCACAGCTGGATTGAAGTAAAGGGAGTACTTAGATTTCTGCTCACACAGAAGGCTGCTGCGTCCATCAGCAGGTTCTCTTGTAGCCTTCCTGATGATTCCCAAGGCTGATTTTTGTATTTTATAGATGTTGGTGGGAACTATTATCCTGGAACTACTAGTTGCATTCATGGTGCTATGGAGAACAAGGCATTCATGTGAGGTAATGACAGAGAATAGGCCTCTGGCATCATTTCTTGGTATAACAGTGATGATTTCATTTTACTCCTCTAGTTACTACTGTGAAACCCCTTTCCTGAGTAGCATTTGGAAAATCTCTTTTGACATAAATGGATATCATGATTCTAGCAAACTCTGACTTTATCTTTGCTATGTGAAATGACAAAGCAGGCTGGACATGCACAAGGTTACAGAGGGAAAACACGATGGTGCCATGTAACCCAAAACCTTCCTTTGTCCAGAAGGGAGCAGAGGATCTGGGAGGTAGAATGAGTTGCCTAAGGTCACTCACTCCAAAAGTTTGCAATGCCTTATAAGATGATGGCACTGGGCACATCAAATCCTAGGCTCTGCCACCGACTGGGCAACCATGAGAATGTTCACTAAACTTTGAATTTCAATTTCTGCATTTATATGAGAATATTAACAGTATCCAGGTCATAGGGTTTTCACAAGAATCAATTGAAAAAAATCTATATCAGGGTTCAGCAAGCTTTTCTGTAAAGAGTCAGATAGTAAATATTTTAGGCTTTGTGGACCATATGGTTCATGTTGCAGCTACTATATCTCTGCCACTGTAGAAGAAAAGCATGTATACATAGTACAGAAGCAAATGAGTGTGGCTGTGCTCCAATAAAACTTTATTTACAGAAAGGAGTGGCCAGCCCATGGACTGTAGTTCCCTGTCCCTTTATCAATATAATTTGATATAATGTTTTACCCAGCATAAGACTACAATTTTACCTGGAGTCATTATTATTGTTATTCTTATGATTCCTGCCACTCTCCCTACTACTGTATTATTGTTTAGGCTTTGACTAAAAGATCATTCATATATTTAAGGTTTTTAAAAAGATTTTAATTCATGAGAGACACAGAGGGAGGGGCAGAGACATAGGCAGAGGGAGAAGCAGGTCCCCTGCAGGGAGCCCGATGTGGGACTAGATCCCAGGACCCCTGGATCAGGACTTGAGCCAGAGGCAGATGCTCAACCACTGAGTCACCCAGGTGCCCCATATATTTACTTTTTAAAGATTAAACTTCTACCGATTTTCCTAAGGCTCTATTCTGAGATTTCTTAGTCACCGCTTGTAAGGTAATTTGCCCCATGTGTGGACTGTCCCTCTCTTGGATGCTGTGAAACTGAGAAGGCAGATAGGCTGCCTCGTGGGAATGAGATTCCCTGTAACAGATTTGGAGGCTCTGCAAATCCGTAAGAACAGGTCTCAACACTTGAGCCGCTGCTCGAGATCAGAGGTGCTGAATGTGTAAAATGAAAGTGATGTTTCTTTCCCTTATCCAAACAATACCATAAGGTAGTGCAGCCAGAACAGAAAAATGCCAACCCAGATCTGTCAGTGAGAAGCCAGAGCAGCAGTGTAGGAGTGTGTAGGCAGGACCCACGTAGAGCTCTCACTCTCCTGAGACCCAAATGTAGGGCAGACTGAAAAAGTGTAGGCGATGGCAAAAAAAAAAAAAAAAAAAAAAAAAAAGGGTTGGGCAATGTCTGAATTCTCCTTTAGGACAAATAGAATTTTCTGTAACATTCGTTTCATGATACAGCATTTTTGATGTACAGCTATTACAATAAAAAATTAATCGGATGTATAAGCGAGTGGTGAAAGCCTGGCTCTGACAAGAAGAATTTAGGTCATGGGGATCCTTGAAAAACTAGAGTTGCAGACAAGAGCAAACCCATATTCTGAATGGGTAACCCTTTCTTCGTCCTATCATTTGACTTTTCTTCTGTGTGCCTAAGACCATTGTAATTCTGATAAGACCCCAAAAATAACAACCAACACCATAATAATGTCCATAAGATGACTAACATTGATGCCATCACTGAGTGAATCTGTAATACTCAGTCTGCTGCTCATTTCAACCAAGGGATAGTTATGAGGACAATGAGGAGTCCATCTCTCACTGGAATTTAGCACCTCAAAACTTTATGAGGTAATTAATGGGCATAAAGTCCTACAATAATTTTTTTAGGAGAAAATGTTAATTTTAACACAGCTTGAAAATTCTTGGAGCAATGAGGAAAAGCTCCGCTTGCCACACAGTTTTAGGAGAGAAAGCATTGTTTATATTTAACAGCTCTGCTTTTATAAGGCCTAGACCCTTTAGGCTCATTCAGAGATGTGCTACCAAAAAGGGATCTCTTAAGCTGTAGTGTTTATATCCTATCTAATTTTGACATATTAATTTTATAAAAATACATTTAATTTTTTTTTCCTCGTAGTCTGTGGCTGGGATCTGTTTTGGTATTTTTATGAGATGGGTTTCCAGAAATGTCCATTTATAGCCTGGAGCATGTAGTAGAAGGGTTGGCAAACTTTTGTAGAAAGCCAGATAGTAAATCTTGTAGGTGTTGCAAGCCATACTGTCTCTGTCACCACGACAGGCCTGTCTTGTGGGACACTGTGGCTCTGATTCTAGACCGCTACAAGAAGATGAATACTGTAAAAAAGCAAATATCACAATAAAGCAAGTCAAATAAATTTTTGTGGTTTGCCACTGCATACTAAAGTTAGGAGACTGCAGTACAGTGAATGCCTAAGTGTGCAATAGTGTTATATCTAAAAATAACATACATCCTTTAATTAAAAAATACTTTATTGTAAGAAATGCTAACCATCATCTGAGCTTTCAGAGAGCTTAAACCCTTTGGCTGGTGAAGGGTCCTGGTTCAATGTCAATGCCTGTTGGCTGATCAGGGTGGTTGTTGGGAAAGTTGAGGCTGTGGCAGTTTCGCAAAATAAGGCAACAGTGAGGTTTGCTGCATTGCTTGACCATTCTTTTCATGTACGTGTCTCTGTACCATGTGATGTTTGATAGCATTTTACCCACAGTAGAACTTCTTTCAGAATTAGAATCCATCCTCTCAAACACTGTCACTGCTTTATCCACTATATTTATGTAATGTTTTAAATTATTGTCATGTCAATAATCTTCACTGCATCCTCACCAGGAGTAGAATCCATCTCAAGAAACCACTTTCTTTGCTCATCCAGAAGAAGCAACCCCTAATCCGTTCAAGATTGATCATGGGATGGCAACCATTCAGTACCATTCAGGCTCCACTTCTAATTCTAACTCTCTTGCTATTTCTACCATGTCTGCCATTACTTCTTCCACTGAAGTCTTGAACCTGTGAAAGTTATCCAGGAGGGTTAGATTCACTTTTTTTCGAACTCCTCTTACTGTGATAGTTTGACCACTTCCTATCAAAAGAACCACAAATGTTAATGGCATCTCGAATGGTCATCCTTTACAGAAATTTTTCAACTAACTTTATCCATATCCACCAAAGGAATCACTGCCTATAGCAGCTATAGCTTTAAAAAAAATGCATTTCTTAAACAATAAGCCTTGAAAGTCAAAACGACTCCTTGATCCATGAGCTGTCTAATGGATATTGTGTTACCAGGCATGAAAACAACATTAATAGCATTGTACATTCCCATCAGAGCTCGGAGGCAAGCAGGTGCATTGTTGATGAGTAGTAATATTTTGAAAGGAATCTTTTTCTGAATAAGTAGGTCTCAAAAGTGGGCTTAAAGTATTGAATAAGCCACGTTGTAAACAGATATGCTATCATCCAAGATTTGCTGTTCCATTTATAGAGCACAGGAAGAGTGGATTTAGCATAACATTTAAGGGCCCTAGGATTTTTGGAATGGCAAATCAGCATTGGCTTCAACTTAGAGTCACCAGCTGTATTAGCCTGTCCTTTGAAGGTTTGAAGCCAGGCATTGACTTTTCCTCTCTGGCTATGAAAGTCCTAGATGGCATCATCTTCCAACAGAAGGTAATTCTGTCTACATTGGGAAACCTGTTTTGTGTAGCCATCTTCATTCACTATCCCAGCTACATCTGCTGGATAAACTTGGTATAAGTTCTTTGTCAGCATTTGCCGTTTCACCTCACACATATAGGTCATAGAGACCGTGTTTTCCTTCCTGCTAGCCTCAGATTTTTCTTCTGTAGCTTGCCCACCTCTCTCAACCTTTTCAGAATTGGAAAGAGCTAGGGCCTTGCTCCAGATTAGACTTTGGCTTAAGGGAATGCTATGGCCAGTTTGATCTTCTATCCAGACCACTAAAACTTGCTCTATATTGGCAATAAAGTTGTTTCACTTTCTTCCCATTCATGTGTTCATTGGAGTAGTACTTTTGATTTGCTTTGAGACCTTTTCCTTTGCATTCACAGCCTGGCCAAGTATTTGGCACAAGAGGCCTAGCTTTCTGGCTGGCTGAGCTTTTGACTTGCCTTCCTCAGTGAGTTTATTTCTCACTTTTGATTTAAAGTGAGAGATATGAAACTCTTCCTTTCACTTGAACACTTAGAGGCCATTGTAGGGTTATTACTCAGCCTAATTTCAATACTGTGTCTCAGAGGATAAGGAGGCCCAAGGAGAGAGAGCGATTTGGGAGCAGTGGTCAAGTAGGCAGTCAGAACACACACATTTATTCATTAATTTCCCTGTATCATATAGGCAGGGTTTGTGGCACCTCAAGACAATTAGAATAGTTAACCTCAAAAATCCCCGATCATAGATTGTCAGAAAAAAATACTCTAATGAAAAAGTTTGAAATATTGAAAGATTACCAAAATGTGACATAGAGACAGGAAGTGAAAAAATGCTGTTGGAAAAATGGTACCAATAGACTTGCTCAACACAGGGTGACCATAAACCTTCAATTTGTAAAAAAAACACAATATCTTCAAAGTACAGTAAAGTGAAGCGTGACAAGATGAGGTGTGCCTCTACTCAGCTCTGCCATTGAGGAAGAAAGTAGTCATAAACAATATGTAAATGAACAGAAACATCCTGTTCTACCAAAACTGTATTTACAAAAACACACTTGGGTCTAGTTTGGGCATGGGGGTGGTGGTGAGGGGGCTATGGTTTGTTCACCCTTGGTATAGCTCTTAAGAGTTTCTTAAGACGGGGATCCCTGGGTGGCTCAGCAGTCCTGCCTGCGGCCCACGGCATGATCCTGGAGTCCTGGGATCGAGTTCCACATCGGGCACCTTGCATGGAGCCTCCTTCTCCCTCTGCCTATGTCTCTGCCTCTTTCTCTCTCTCTCTCTCTCATGAATAAATAAATAAAATCTTTTTTTAAAAAAGAATAGTTACTTCTCAATGGAGGGAAGAATTTACTAATGCCATAAATACAAATCACTGAGGGGTATTATACATGTTTATTCCCAAAGATAAATTATGAGGAAACAGAGATGGTTCTTAGAAATACTGGGACTTGAAGGGAATGAGAATCACAAATTATGAAGCTTTGGCTCTGAGCGTATATGCAGTGCAAGCTCTTTGTATTCTTTTTGTATCATTTTACTAGCAACATTCTTTTGATAACATGGTTTCAACAGTGTGACCACTCCTTTCCCCCCACTGCACAACCCTAATGTCAAAGGTAAGAACCATAAGGGGTTAGCCAGTCTCACTTGTTTTCACTTGTCCCTGGAGACATGAAGCACATTCTGCGTGAAGGCCCTGGGAGAGGACTCTTGGAAGCTTGTGCCTGGTTTCCTCCAAAATTTCCCTAATGTGCCTTTGCCCTTGGCTGATTTTGCTTTCTATATTTTCTCTGATATGAATCTTAACCATGAGTACAATTATATCCTGAGTCATGGGAGTCCTTCTAGGAAGTCACTGATTTTATCCAGCATATATTATTTTCCCAGAAAAATATCCGTTGAACGAATGAATTAGGAACGCCCTACCCTTAATGTCATTGGTAAGTTTCTCCACACTGACATGCTACTTCCTAGAAGGTCACGTCAGGGTCACTGATGACAGCTCTGTGCCGTTCTTTGCTTGACTTATGTATTTTGATAACCACAGTAGCAAAATCTCTCTCTCAGAACCAAAACAGGCTGGGTGCATTTCAAGTAAATGCTGCAAACTCCTTTTGACATTTCTTTTCTGGTATGGTAGTTATCATTCTTTCCAGTTTTCAGGTTCATGTGTCCATAGCATTTTCACTTCATAACTACCAGCCCTTCTTTTACAGTGATGCCTGTGACACATGTCAGCTCAAATAAATGAGTGTTTCCATTTCCACCTGCTCATTCATTCACATGTTCACCCATTACAGGCAGTGAGTCTGCCGAGGTGCTGTGCTAGAGACTGGAGATTCAAAGACAAACTACTCATGCTCTTTCGTTAGCTAAGCAGGAGAATTTGAATAGGTAACTACATACTGCCATAGCAGACTTCTTACATACAAGTAGCTTAAGATTGTAAGACTAAGCATTTGACTCTGGTATAGTCTTAAAATTGAGTTCAAAGAATGATTGAGGTTCAATAGCCGAATAGCAAAATGGAAAAGCGTTTTATTTATTTTTTTTATTTTTTTTATTTTTTTTATTTTTTTTTATTTTTTTTTTTTGGAAAAGCGTTTTAAAGGAAAGAGCATGTACAAAGGCCCAGAGGCATGCACAAGTGTGCTACATTCAGGGAAGAACAACTAGTGGCTGCCTAGAGTGTACTTGTTGTGAAGCAGCAGAAAAATGAGTCAGATGGGGCCAGTAAACAAACATTCTATGTAAACCAGCCTAAGCTGAAAATAATTCTATAGGCAAAGGGAAGTTACTAAATTATTTCAAGGAGAACAAGTAAGTGATCATATTTATGGTTCAGAAAGATCACTCTAGGAGAATTGAGAGGGTAGGCTAAAAAGGGTAGAGACTGGAGGCCAGAAGACTAGTGAAAATTACAGCAATTCCAAAGAGGTGATGGAGACCTAAACTAAGGCAGTGGCCATGGAAAGAAGAGGAGAAAAAATAGGAAAGGTGTTTTTGAAGTGAACTCTAAGTTGACCAACTGATTAGCTAATGGTGTAAAGTGGAAGAAACAACCAATGATGATTCACAAAGGTTGGTCACAAGATATATTTATCAAGAAGTGGCTTGCAGGAAAGATGACAGGCTCATATTTGGCCACATAGAGTTTGAGATATGGTCAAGTAACTAGATGAGACTATCCCATGGCACACGTTTTGGTGGTGCAAGTACACCACACCTAGTGCTAGATGTCTTGTATTTGTTTTCTGGTTTAATTATCCTAAGAACTTTATAAGATAGAGAATATTATATGCATCCTAATTTAAGATAATTGAAGCTCAGAGAAATTTAAGTAAATGACCCAGGGTTACAGAGGCGGTAAGCAACAGTTCCGGGATTTTTATCCATACCTCCTTGACTTCATTGTCTCTTATCCACTCTCCCATGCTGACTCATATTTTTGGTGGAAATAAAAATTTCTGTGTGCATATGTGGGCTGACCCACCTGATGAGGCATATAGTTCATACTGTATTTTTGTACCAGAAAGCATTAGGTGGCTGTAAACCTTTCTTTCCTCTTATTATTTTTCTGGCATTGTCTATTGACTACTTATTTACATATAACATCCTGTGTAACGCAGACAGACTTAAGGTAGGAAGAGTTGCAACAGGAGAGAAAATACACAAATTAAAAAAGCAGAGGAAGATTTTTTTTCACTTTTCTGTTTATTTGCCATATTACTATAAATGAAATAATTCCTCTAGACAGTGGCTCAGGAGTAAAAGGTCTTCCTATATGACTTTTTCTGGTCCTCCCATGTTGTCATATCAGATCATTAGCTGAGTCTTTGTGAATCTAATGGAAAAGAGATCCAGGGATTCTATAATGTTTTATGTTTATTTCTTAATCTTTGTAGGCCTAAGGGGACAAAATGTGAAAATAGGCAGGATTGGGAAATACAACGGACATTATTCAGCATAAGTATATAGCATACTACTTCCACTGTCGGTGTCAGGTAGACTTGTCAACTGCAGGGCAGTTAGAGACAGTGCTATTTCTGAGAACTGGTGATTATCTTGGGATGGTTTTATGCACGTGTGCATATGTTTGTGAGGATGTATTTGAACATCTATTTGCTGGATGTTTAGAGAAACAATGAAGTCAGTTCAGAGTAGTAAGTCCCCTAAGGAGATGGGATTTAGCACACCAAATCCATCCTGGACTGTTCAGCTGGAGCCTCCTTAGCACTCCCTTTCTGTTCCATCCTCAAATGTATTTTGTAATCTGTTAACTAAATCAGACTTGGGAAATGCCTACATGAGTACCAGTCTGCTGATTATTTCTGGGAGATGAGAGGTGACTGGGGAGTGAGATCCACCCGCCCCCATGTGGAAGTATGGGGGCTCTGATTCTCCAGGTAGCTCATAATGTTCTCATGGTAGCTGTGGAAGGCTAAGGAGACAAGATTTTTGTGAAGTCGGGTCTCCTCATGGTAACCTGGTTGGAAAAGGAGCCCAGGGAATCTGTCATAAAGTTGTGTCTGCACTTCATATATCATAAGCAAGCTATTTGCATTAAGGTTGTGTGTACATTTAGAATAACATGGAGACTACCCCACTTGTACTTGCACATGTACATACTCACAACCAGTGGGATCTTTAGGATGGGAAAAAACATTAGAAACTGGGGTACATCCATGAGTGAACCCTATAAATATACATATGCACATGTATTTATCTTTTTCTCTTGTACTTTAAGGAGAATCATACATGTTTTATTTCATTTGCAATCTTCTAACATATTCTTTGCTCTTCTTATGTTCCCACAATTATTTAGAAAATTTGGACTATCTTGACAGATCTGTGTGGGAATGGTAAGAGTGAGGAATGTCAATATAAAGGGAAATCAGTAGAGGGACTCTATACTTTGTTTTCCAAGTGAGGGCACTTTACAGAAAGAAAGTAAGTACAATTAATAAATATGCCAGTACAGCTGACAAAAACTGAATTATCTCAGGCAGATAAGCATAAATCCCAAAAACGAGACCTGCAGAGGACTCTGGTATTTTGTTTGTTTGTTTGTTTTTATAGAACTGAATGGAAAGGTGCTGAGTCTGTAAATTCTAGGCTGTGACAAGCAGTGAAGAAAGTAACTGTGGCTGAGCAGAGAGCAGTAGCAAAACTTTGAGATCAATGTGGTCAATCCTATCTTCTTCCATAAACTTTCCTTCATCTTTCTCAAATATGCTAAAGGATCACATAGTACTTGTTTCTCTCTGATTTATTTCACTTAGTAGAGTACTTTCAAGTGGCATCCATGTTGTCAAAAACAGCAAAATGTCCTTTTTATAGCTGAATGGTATTCCATTGTGTGTAAGTGTGTATGCACATATATATCACATTGTTTTATCCATTCTCTTGTTGATAGTTTGTTTACATGTTTGGACTATTATAAAACTGCAGTGAACATAGGAGTGCAGATTTCTCTTTGGGTTGAAAATTTCATTTCATTCAGATACATACCCAGAAGGGGAATTGTGGGAACATATGGTAGTTCGATTTTTAATTTTTTAATTGTAATGTTTTCTGTTTCATAGTGGCCATACCAAGTTACATTTCCACCAACTAGGATTCCCTTTTCTCCACATCCTCTCAGCATTTATCAACTCTTATATTTGTTTTATGATGGCCTTTCTAATAGGTATGAGGTGATTTTATTGTGGTTTTGATTTGTATTTGATTTGCATTATACTAAGTGAAATAAGTCAAGAAAAATACTGTATGATTTCACTTATTTGTGAAATCATAAAAACACAAGCTCTTGCTCTCTCTCTAAAATAAATAAATAAAATCTTTTAAAAAACCCTTATGAGTCATATCATAGTGACTGTAGTTAATAAACTATATTATATGCTGGAAAGTTGCTAAGAGAGTAAGTCATATTTTCTTCATCAAAATTCCAATAGCATTTTTCATTGAACTAGAACAAGTACTCCTAACATTTGTATGGAACTACAAAAGACCCCAAAGCAAATCTTGAGAAAGAACAAAGCGGGAAGTATCAAACTCCCAGATTTCATAATATGTTACAAAGCTCTAATAATCAAAACAGTATGGTACTAACCCCAATATAGACACACAAATCAATGGAACAGAATAAAGATCCCATAAATAGACCCACACTTATATGATCAGTTAATCTATGAGAAAAGAAGTAAGAATAAACAAAGAGGAAAAGACAGTCTCTTCAATAAATGGTGCTGGGGAAAACCGGGCCACCTATATGCAAAAGAGTAAAACTGGACCACACCATACACAGAAATAAACTTAAATGAATTAACAACCTAAATGTGATACTTGAAACCATAAAACTCCCAAAAGAAAACATAGGCAATAATTTCTTGGGTATTAGTCTTAGCGACATAATTCTGGATTTCCTTAGGCAAGGAAAACAAAAGCAAAAATAAACAATTGGGACCACACAAAAATAAAAAGCTTTTACACAGCAAAGGAAATCATCAACAAAATGAAAAGGCAGCCTGCTGAATGGGAGAAGGTATTTGCAAATGACAGACCCAGTAAGGAGTCAATATTCAAAATCTGCAAAGAACTTTCATAGCTTAAGGGGGGGGGGGGGTCCCATGATTTAAAAATGGGCAGAGGTCTTAAATAGGCATTTTTCCAAAAAAGATATACAGATGGCCAACAGACACATGAAAGATATGCTCAACATCACTCATCATCAGGGAACTGCAAATCAAACTACAATGAAATGTCACCTCACACCATTCAGAATGGCTAAAATAAAAAAGATAAGAAGTAACAAGTGTTGGTGAGGATGTGGAGAAAAGGGAGCCCTCATGCAATGTTGGTGAAAATGCAAACTGATGTAACCACAACAGAAAATAGCATAGAGTTTCCTCAAAAAATTATAATTAGAAATACCATACATTTCAATAATTCCGCTACTGCATGGAATTTAATCAAAGAAGGGGGATCCCTGGGTGGCTCAGCCATTTACTGCCTGCCTTCAGCCCAAGGTGTGATCCAGGAGTCCTGGAATCGAGTCTCATGTCGGGCTCTCTGCATGGAGCCTGCTTCTCCCTCTGCCTATGTCTCTGCCTTTCTCTCTCTATCTTTCTCTCTCATGAATAAATAAATAAAATCTTTGGAAAAAAGAATTTAAACAAAGAAAATAAAAACACTAATTTAAAAAGACAAAGGCAACCCTATGTTTATTGCAGCATTATTTACAATAGCCATGATATAGAAGCAATCCAAGTGTCCATAGGTAGATGAATGAATAAAGATATACACACACATAGTGGAATATGACTGATCCATAAAGAAGGATGAGATTTTACCATTGGTGACAACACAATTACAGCCAGGGGGAATTATGTTCAGTGAAGTAAGTCTAGGAAGGAAAATACCATATGCTTTCACCTACATGGAATCTAATAAACAAAATAAGCAAGAAGCATAACTAGACTCATAAATAAAGAGAATTAGTGGTTGTCAGAGGGAAGGAAGATGAGAGGAATGGACAAAATAGGGGGCGGGGACCAAAAAGTTCTCATCATAAAGAAAAAAATTGGTAACTATGTAAGGTCATGAATATTAACTAGTCTTATAGTGGTAAGTATTTCACAGTATATACATATATCAACCTATTCATTGTATACCTTAAATTTGTACAATGTTATATATCAATTATATCTCAATAAAAGTAGAAGAAAAATATACGGAACAGAAGTCATCTTTACATAATTTATGAAGGAAAGAGCAATGATGAAAACACTGAAATAAATGACCAGAGCAACCAGTAAGTCAGAAAAAAATATTCATATGGAAACCCTCATTTCCCTGTGCATAGACTATTTAAAAAGCAGATGAAGAAAAATCCCTCTCACACAGCTTTCTTTTATTGCTTGCTCCCCCGACAGACACAATGTGTTGTGGTTTTTGAGAAGTTGGTGATTTAGTGGACAAGTTGGTAAGCCATGTACTAAGCCCCCTCTCTCCTTTCTCAGCAGGTGCCCAAAGTGCTGGAGCATCTGGCAGAGAGTGGGCCCTGCCATCTGGTGATCTTTAAGTGTGATCATCCTCCACTTGATACTCTGAAGGAGAATACTTGCAACTTTCTCCCTAGAAAAGATAGTTCTGCTTAATATTCTTGGGGGTAGAATGTGTCTCAGCAAGATAGGATTATTTTTTCCTTGCATTTAGGTTCCAGAAATGACCATCAAACTATCATTTATAGGAACGTGCCACCATGATTTATATAGACAGAGGTCATTATAGTGATTCAGTGTTCCAATCATCCTGATAATGAATCCTAATTATTATACTCTTCTAGTACCTAAAAACAATTGCAAACCAGAATGAAAACTGTTTGAAGATCAAGAATATTATAACATTTCTATTTTTATCACAACTCTGATTTTTGAAGAAATAAAATAAATTAGAACTGCTAATTATGCAAATCACAGATGACCTTGGGGCTATAAAACGGACTGCAAAAGGCAAGGCTGTTGTTAGCAGTTTAAGGCTTACAGCTCTGAGATTTGCAGAAGAATCTATTGGGAGAACAAGTCCTCAGCTGCCAAAATCAGAGATTAAGAAGTGATTACATTCCTTTCTTTTTTGAAAACTGAGACTCCAATTCAGCCCTCCCACTTGCTCTTAGGGGAACACTCACCCATCAGCCCTTGCCTGCTTATTGGTTTCCAATATCTGTGCTTCTGGTTAGAGACTCAAAGGCAAGAACGCCTGGGATGAACTAAGGCCCCCCCACACCTGCTAAAAAGGGAGAAGACACTTAGGTTAGCGACATCAGCCTCTCAGCATGGAGAGAAGGCCGACTTCTCATCCTAATCAAACTGTCCTCTGAAAATAACAAGAGTTATTTTCTACCTATGCTGTCACTTACCCACTTTGCCTTCTGTTTTTTTCTACTTCTAAAATGTTAAGTTCATCATTTTGCACTCTACCATCATTTTATTTTAGTTTTCTCATTGCTCAGTCTACCGATCTGTCATTCTTGCTGCTGCTAATGCTGCTTTTGTTACTTCTAAGCATCCCTTTTCTTCTTTCTTTTTTCTGCCAGGCCTCTTCCTACCTCTGTATTAAATTTACTTCCAAACCCACAGAGGTATACAAGGGTGGAGTATAATCCATCAGCTCTAGGACTTAAAATGTTCAGTGCACTGAGGAGTTACATCCTCCCAAGGCCATCTTCAAGCCTCTGCTGACCTTGTCTGCCTCTTTTGTAATCTCTGTCTGCATCCCCCTCCCTCCTCTCTTCTCTCACTCTCTTAATATACAACTCATTAGGTGTCCATGTTAAAAAAAAAAAAAAAAAGGTTTTAAACTTCTCGTAAGTGATTTTACTTTCCTCATAAATCTCCATCCTCCTGGATGTTGAAGAAATTTAAACTTTGCAATTAATAAACACTAAACTGTTAGGTTTTATTCCTTTTCTACTAAATTCACAGTCAGTTTTAAGTTCATCTCCCCATCTGGGCTGGTTTAAATACTTGTTTACATGGCTCAGTGTCTCAGTGTCTTTTAGACAAGTCTTTAGTCTGGCAGATGTCCATCCACTTCAAGATGGTGACACCAGCCTTCCTAGCACATTAGAATCACTTGGCAAGGGAGCTTTTAAAATCTCTGCTATCCAGGTCACATCCTACATCAGTCGTGTCCGAATCTCTGGGATTAGGACCGCAGAATCAGTTCATAAATCTTCCCAGATTTCTGCAAATTGTGATCAACATGGAGGCCCACTGTACCCAAGAAAATGCTATAGCTGAGAGTGGCTGGGGCCATTCAACATACCCCTAAATATAGTTGGGTCCTTTTTAAGGCCATAGGCCCAAGTCCCATCCCAGGCTTGGGATCAATCTTGTCTTAATTTGCTGTAATTTTTGGTGATGTAAGGAGCCCAAGGATAATACTAATAAAAGTTAGTATTATAGTGTACTCCCTATAAGCCACTTACATTAATAAGTGCTTATGTAGCATCTTTATTGCAAGCCCAACTCAGCTAGTATCTCATTTACAGATAGAGAACTTGAGGCTAAGGGAAGTTAAGCAACATACCAGAAGTCATGGAAGTAATACATGAGAGCTTAACATTCTTCTGACACTAAAACCTCTGTTCCTGTAACCAAACACTGTATTCATCCCCAACATTTGATACTTAGAATGAAGTCACTCTGATGCAGTGGCTCAAGAGAATAACTAGATGGTCATCACAGCTCCCTGATCCCTTCTACATTCTCCAAGGCACATCTCCCACCCTTTTGAATTTGCCTAGTTCAAGGGTTGACCACACCCAGTCCTCTTGCTCCATGCTCCCACACCCAGGTATTTACACTATACCTGACTATTAATAGCTCGCTTAGCTTTCATGAGTCAATTTTTCTTCCTTTGGAAGAGTCACTGGACGCTGGACCTGCTGCTATGCTGCCTCACACTACCATAAGGTCTTTGATAATGCCCTTGGGCAAGCATGCAACCATTCACTCAAGCTTGGAAAGATGACATTGTCACATTGGTTTTAATAACCAGATCCTCAGCAAGCACTTGGCAATTTCTTCTGCCTCAGGCACACATGGTTCTCTCTCCTTCCTTGTCATTAGCCCAAATGAACAATTTCAGAATATCTGCATTAGGAACTCTCAAGATTGAGTTCTGTTTACGAAGGAGAATATTTTAAGGAAATATTTACCCTATTTTCAAATAACATGGACTTGTAAGAAAATAAGACCCCATCAAATTATTTGTTCCAAGCCTCTCTGATCTTATGACGTTTTAATGCAAACTACAACAATATTTCCTCCAAATTCTTTATAGTTAATGTTGTTTAAATTATTCCCTATTATATAGTTTATGGAAATACATTCTCCCAG
This sequence comes from Canis aureus, assembly GCF_053574225.1. Lineage (NCBI taxonomy): Eukaryota > Metazoa > Chordata > Mammalia > Carnivora > Canidae > Canis > Canis aureus. The sequence goes on from NC_135621.1 coordinate 57,072,205, forward strand.
ATAAAAAATGGGAGTAATTTTTAGCAGCAGACTGCATTTAATATATTAAATTTAATAAACAAAGTCACATTTGTATGTGGGACATTTTCCCAGAACATAATGAAGTATGACAGGTTGGTTATGAGGAGTGCAGTTCCTTGATGTATGTATGTATCAGCTTAAGAGCTTGTCACCTACCTTGACGCGTTAATTCTAGGACTTTGTGCAAGTGAAACTTCTTGTCATCTGCAAAACACTGTAAGCCATTTAACTCACGACAAGCTTTTAGATCACGTTGCTTCTACGACTGCACATGGTGAATGCAAATATACTTCGGCACTGGTTTCTGGCATCAGAATATTAACATTAGAAATGTTTTCTGCACTATCGTGTCAGGCTGTGTCTAGAAAACATGTGTTTGGTGCTCATAATCTCAACTTGTGCTAAGTTTTTTGTGGATTTACTGGATTCCAAGATGAATTTTAGAAAATGACTTCATACCCAAGGTCAGATTGCTTTTTAGGCAATAAATGATGAGTGAACTAGCATTTTACAAAAACCTGCTTTAGATAATGGGTTCTCTCTGCCCTGCTAACTGCCCTGGTTAGGTAATTAGACTTTGTGGTTAAGGTCAGATTCAAGGGAAAGAATTTACACTGCATTGCCTGAATCTGGTCTAAATTGTATATAATGCTTAAAAAAAAATAATTACCTGATGCACTTCTAATGTACACCCATCAGGGGAGAGACTGAAATTTTAAATTAAGGGTAATTTTTGAGGTTAACTTGGGAACAGATTCATGAGTGCTTAAAGTCCATTTTGCTTTATTTTTTTTTAATTTTTATTTATTTATGATAGTCACACAGAGAGAGAGAGAGAGGCAGAGACACAGGCAGAGGGAGAAGCAGGCTCCATGCACCGGGAGCCCGACGTGGGACTCGATCCCAGGTCTCCAGGATCGCGCCCTGGGCCAAAGGCAGGCGCCAAACCGCTGCACCACCCAGGGATCCCTCCATTTTGCTTTAAATTCAGCAAGCTGTTTTTGTAATTTCTTACAGGTTTATAATATATAAAGCTTCCTTGATGCCTTGTCATTTCAGAAAGACCAAGCAGTATATCTCTTTCCAAGGCTAATCCCTTACTAGTTTGTCCAGTAAGACAAATATATCTTTGATACATTTTCTTTCACCTTCATCTTACTGGAACCCTTTTTATAACTCAAACATCCCCTCCTTCCATCTCCTTCTAGTGTTCTCTCTCTGCTAAATCCAGACAAGATTTAAGCTGAAAATAGTGAAGTCATATGACCCCAGAAGCATTTGGCATAAACTCAATGAATGTTTAAGATAGCCCTAATTTTCTCCTGATGTTTATGGAAAAGAGACAACATCCTTGCCCTAAGAAACAAATTTACCAACTACTTGAGAGTTAGGACATGGACATATGAAAAAAAATGACAAGAAAATGCAGGAATATAATTGAATATAATAAAATTATACCACTTAAGTTAGTTACTTATGACATAGAATATACTAGTTATTTTACAGTAATTTATTCACTCTTCTCCAATATATGACTACAACACCCAAGTATCCACTGAATGGGTTAAGCGTATTGACCAGGCTTTGGCAAAAGAAAGTTTTATTAAAACAGGATATCAAATGATAATAGATCTCTGGAGAAGTACACAATAGTCTACATCCTGATGTTTAATTTCTCATTTTATTCTATTTCCACATCAACCAATGACAAAGTCCTATCAGTTTTATCTCTAAGAACATCTTGAGTTCATCTGCTTTTCTCCACTTATACCCTATTTTCAACAATGCACCCATCACCTCTTTTTCAGACTACTGCATAGCTTCCTAATAATTTCCCCCACCTTTTCCCCCCTCCCCCTAAAATCACTTCTTGAACTGCTGCTTGAAATACAAATTGACTCATGTCAAAGTTCTGCTAAAATTCCCCATTGGCTCCCCTTTTCAGATGGGATGATATTCAAACTATTTGCCAACACCTGCACAGCCTTTCAAAAAAAAAAATTGCTGTTTATTTTCTCACTTGGCCTCATGTTCTCTCCTTTCTCCCTTGCCAAATGTGACCTCAGCATGCTACTTTTCTTGCAATCTCTTTCCTGAGCTTCAGTCATGTGGCTGAAGTCAAGTTCATCCCTGCATTGAGATCTTTGTTCCTGCCATTACCTCTGCCTTGAATGTTCCAAATTCAAATTGTCACATAACTAGCCCTTTGGTATACATCAGTTCTCAGCTCACATTTGAACTTCTCAGAGTGGTCTTCTTAATCTCTCAGTCTAAGCAGTTCCTTTCTACCCCACGTTATGCTTTTTATTTATTTTTTCAATCTATCATAACAATTGATAAAACTTTTATTTTTCTTTTCATGTATGTGTATAGTCATTTAGGATCTCTTTTCTATGGTCTAGAATATTAATTTATATAAGAACAGAGATCTTGCCTCTTTGTTTACTGTTGGAACCCAGGACACAAAACTGGCATAGAGTCAACTGGCAACTGTGCAACTGGCATACAGTCAGTTGCACATAAATATTTGTTGAATGATGCCATTTTCAGGGACACGGATGGAGCTATGCTAAGTGAAATAAGTCAAAGACAAATACCATATGAGATATCACTCGTGGAATTTAAGAAACAAATGAGCAAAGGGAAAGAAACAGAGAGGAAGAGAGAGAGGCACAAACCAAGAAACAGACTCTTAACTATGAAGAACAAAGTGATGGTTACCAGAGAGGAGTTAGGATAAATCTAAACAAAAGGAAAGGACACTGCAAAAGCAGTCACAGGATTTTCTAAATTAACTTCAGATTTTTGTCTTGGTTTCTAGCCATGCTGAGCCATGTTTCTGGGCCTGATTGTCATGAGAGGCAATTAGAGATCATAGTAACCAGTCAACCTAGTTGATAGACCCAAATACATACTTTCCTCTGACAACATATTAGATTCATTCTATTCTTTGCCCAAATAATATCTGAATTGCCCATTGACATTCTGGTCAAATAACCTCAAAGCCTTAATTTCCAGTTTCAGCAGAATAAATTGTGCTTAACTATGTTCCCTCACCTATCTGCCCTGTTTTATGCCTCTCTGGCTCTTGTTTTCTCCTCGTGAGTTTCTCCTTATAGTCACTCTTACCAGCACCCTTAAGCCCTTTAGACTCTTGGCAATTATGCTACTAAGACCTAAACTAGGGCAGCCCGGGTGGCTCAGCGGTTTAAGTGCCACCTTCACCCCAGGGCCAGATCCTGGAGACTCGGGATCGAGTCCCACGTCAGGCTCCCTGCATGGATCCTGCTTCTCCCTCTGCCTGTGTCTCTGCCTCTCTCTCTCCCTCTCTGTGTGCCTGTTATGAATGAATAAATAAATAAAATCTTTAAAACAAAAAGACCTAAACTAGACAATTTTAAAATATTACCAGTTGATGTCATAACAGACTGAAGATTTCTACCTTCAACTGGGTCCTGGGGTTATTTTTTTTATTTCTCCTTAGTTTATTTTCGTAGTTGATCCCCATAATGAATATGCAAAGGCAGCACTAGCATTTCTGTATAGGAGAGCCTGAGGTTAATGATGTTTGGAAAGGAAGACTAGGGGACTTCCTTTGAATTTGTATTTTCATGATAGCATTCTGTTGTTTAGGGAATGTATTACAGATTCAGGAAAACAGCAAGTTTCTGAAGATATTTTGAGTCACATTAACCCTAGGATTGAGAGACAGCAGATCATAGTACATATCAATTATTATTGCCATTATTACGTGAAGTTTTTATGGATAATTGATAGGTATTCTGAAAGGCTAAACTTCATTCCACCAAAGCCACCACTTAGATATACTATAAATTCTCCAAATCTTTGATTCTCTTAGGTTTTCATACACTAATAGTGAGCCTCTGTCTCTCAAAGTAGAGTTAACCTTTATTCAGCAAATATTTATCAAACTGTTACTCTGTGCCAGCCAATGAAACAAATAATGAAGATATCAGACATAATGCTCAAATCCTATTTCTTTTACTTCTGAACTTATCTATTTCTTCACTGTGCAGTTTATATCATTACCACCTGTCTAAGAAGAAATATTCTTGCTCTACAAGACAAATCTCTCCAAATGCTGTTTGATCTTACTCATTATCTTGGTTAAAAAACTTTTCCCATCTGTGTTGTATTTTTCATCTTTCCTTTTTTATTAATTACTTCTCTTTGGTCTTACTGAGATGATCAAGGTATAAATATTGTACAGAAGATCTCCTTTAGCCACTTCTTTATTACCAATTATTTCTTAACGCATCATAATTTTTTGAGAAAGTATTATTGAAAAGATGATTAATAACTGCTGCCCTAATTCTACTTGACCTATCTGTATAAAATGATGATTTTCTTAGTTCTTCTTTTGAAATTTTATGTTCCTTGACTTAAATATTATCATTCATTCATTTATGTATATACCAACCCTTTGTTATGGAACTGTTGCTAGTTCCTAGTAAAATAATGATGAGCTAGATGAATTATTTAGCCTTTCAAATAACTAAAAGGTAAAGGGAGGGATCAAAAATAGTTATAATCAGTGTGATAAATATTTACATTAAGGTACATAGAAACTGCTGCAGGGGCAGAGAAAGGAGCAGCTGACCCTGTGTGTTAGTTAGGGATGGGGATTCTAGAAAGCATACTCTAAGAAGGCCCTTGTAAAAAAAAAAAAAAAAAAGGCCCTTGTGAGCTGAAGCTTAAAGTACAAGCTTTCAGGGACATGCAGAGGGTAGAGGAGAGTTCATGTTTAGAGATGGAGCACATGTTAAAACAGAGGTATGAAAGCATGCTGAATTCAAGGATTGATAGCTAGAGATCCCCTCAAGATGTAACTGAAGAGGGAGTAGGGGTCACAACATCAAGGGCTATGTACAACATCCTAGGACACGTAGGCTGAAGCAGGTGGAAGCTACAGAGTGCCATGATCAGATCTGCATTATAGCTACATCACATGTCCATAGGGTTAAAAAAAATTGAGTGTGGTTAGGGGAAAGAATAAAGAAAGCATGTGACTGGTTTTCTTGTCTCTATTGTTGAAATAGGCAATCTGGGAACTGATAATGCCCCACTATGGTTTGCAGGTGGGAATTGATAGGGCTGGGATAATTTTAAAATAAAGACCAAGAAGAGCCTTTAACTAATCCTAGGTTTCCTATGAAGCTTCTATGCTGGCTTTTCCCTTCCTATAAAGCTTTTTCATCTGTGCTTTACTCAATGTTTTCCAAACAGATCTGCTTTCCTCTAAATTTGGCCTATGTTTCCTTTGAAGTATCCTTACATCTCTTGCACCCCAAGAGGAATTCTTTTCTAGCTTAGGGTTAACCACCTCTGGAGAGGCTTTCATGGTTTTAATACTCATCACTTAACAGAACGTTCTATGTTCAGTATGTTCCAGCTGATTAATGGGTTTTTTTTTTCCTCTAAACCATGATCCCCTAGGATAGATCCTGAAATTCAGTAGTGCCACAATAAGTGTTTCTTGAATTGAATCTGTTATCTTGAATAAGAGGATATTGTATTGGTGAATATCTTAGGGATAATAAAGCCTTTGGAAATAATTGAAATATAGGATGAAGGGAACTATCATGTAGGTTGTGGTTATACAGCTAAATGTTATAAATTGCTAGGAAATAAGAAGGCAGATGTTTCAGCCAACTATAATTTGACTAGGCTTAAAAGAATTAAATATTTTTCTATAGTCTAGATGGTGACATTATTCAGTCTTTAAATGGCAGACTAAGTTGCCAGGGGTATTGGGAATTGCACTTTGGCTATCATAAAAGCCTTAGAAGGAAATCTGCAATTAGTAGCATGGATGCCTCAGTCACGTAACATAAAAACTTAGAATGATTTATAGGCTGACAATTGGACTTTAATAATCTCTGGAGCTTTCAGAAATGCACATTCAATCAGGTCTTCTGCTTCTAGTGAGATGATAAACACCAAGCCAGGGTAGTTAGACAAATGACTGAGAGGCCCGGGAAATCATTACTTTGCAGTTAAAAATCAATCAGTCCTTGCCTATTCTTCATGGGCATGCTAAATACAGACGACCAGCTGCATACCTCTACATACCCCTGTATGTCTCTCTGTATACTCTGCACCTCATAGCATATAGTTCCGACTCTTGATCTATTACCTCCTTTAGCATATTTAAAGAAAATAATCTGCTGCTAATATATTTTGAATTCAGTATTTAACAACCAGAAGAGAACTATCCCAATTGTTATAATCACTTATGTGGAAAATTCATTAGTGATAAAGCCTTTAAATGTCCAAGATACCAAACTTGAGAAATGGGATGCTTGTTCCAACATTTAAATTCTCTTCTCTAGGGCAGCCCGGGTGGCTCAGAGGTTTAGCGCCGCCTTCAGCCCAGAGTGTGATCCTGGAGACCCGGGATCGAGTCCCACGTCGGGCTCCCTGCATGGAGCCTGTTTCTCCCTCTGCCTGTGTCTGTGCCTCTCTCTCTCTCTCTGTGTCTCTCATGAATAAATAAATAAATAAATAAATAAATAAATAAATAAATAAATGCAATCTAAAAAAAAAAAAATTCCCATCCCTAGTGCCTAAGCACTGCATACCTAGATGTGTTAGCTGTCACTGCATATTAGGGTATGCAGCAACCTTATTCTTCGTCTTGATTGCTCCTTGAACAGAAGCAGGTTTGCTGAGATAAATAATTGTCATATTCATAAGTATGCCTGGCACAAGTGATAAGAAAATTAACACTGACAGGTATTAGTGATTAAATTGTGTTTTTAATTGCTTTCTGAGAAACTTGTGACATTTTGTTCAAAATACAGCAAATCCAAGGAAAATACTAATGAAAAGTACATCTGCGTAGGTAGTTACCTGAGTTAGGTAGAACTAAAGCTACCTGAGAACACCTACTCTCAAAAGTTCTACTTAGCTTCATACTCGGAGCCACTAATGGAAACGGTTTTTCCTTCAGAGTAAATGACTTCACAAATGAAAACCAAATGCCATATGTTAGCAGAAAATGAAGTTACATACATGTTTTTCATTGTGAGCCATTTGTCAAGTTGTCCAAGTGAGTCTATGAAGATGTTGCTAGAAATTGTCAGATTATTATAAACTTTATACAGATAAATGGGCCAAAGATGGGAAGTAACTCAAGAAGCTACCAGAAAGGAAGGCATTGGGTGCTAGTATATATACCATCAGCCCATTATTCCATCTTCCCACCATACATTCCTTCCTTTCAAGAAATTTTGCTAGCTAACAAGCCAAACCACCAGCTACTTCCTTCATATGTTAAAGACTAGTGATTACTTTCTAGTAACTTCTTTTGCCTTCAAGTCACATTATTTTTATTTCAACAAAGTTTTATATGCAAGATTATATTGGAGAATGAAAATGTTTATTAAGAATTTCCTTATATTTGATTTCCCACTTAATATAAATTAGTGGAGGGGATCCCTGGGTGGCTCAGCAGTTTAGCGCCTGCCTTTGGCCCAGGGTGTGATCCTGGAGTCCCGGGATCGAGTCCCATGTTGGGCTCCCGGCATGGAGCCTGCTTCTCCCTCTGCCTGTGTCTCTGCCTCTCTCTCTCACTCTCTATCATGAATAAATAAAATAAATTTAAAAAAATATATATATATAAATTAGTGGAAAAATTGAGTATACATAGTTTTAACACGTTTTATTTTTTACCCTGAAAAAAGAAACAGAAAAAAAAAAAAGTCAACATTTCATTGAGTAAGAGATTAGTATTGCAGAAACTCAGGCTGTTATAAGAAATTGAATTATCCTCATCACTTGTGTGGAAGGAAATGGAGATTACCCTATTAAATCAAAGCTACAAGAAGGAATAACGTATTAGCTGGGGGCAGCCTGCATTGTCTCCTTTTCCTTGTTCATACAGAAAAGAAAGTTTGCCTAAAAACCACTTCCTTTACTTTCACACTCATATTGAAGTAGCTAGAATAACGGTCTAGAGAAAACCTGGAGTTTTCTTTAAGCATTATTGAATTTGTTTCTTTGCAGAGTACAGGACTACACAACATTTTAAAAGGGAAATGAAGACCTAGTGAAGAAAGGTGTAAGCTCTTTTCAACTCTACTAGTCGTTTTCTTTCCCCATTTCTTCAGAATCCAAAATTAGAGACACATAAAACTCAAAATATACCATATTTCTCTCTGAAGCTTATTTACCCCAGTAGAATCTAAGAATTTGCTTAGAGCACTAAAAATGTCCTTGAACTAAGATTCTTGACGTCAGCACCAGCGAGAAAGGGATTTCTGCGTAATGTAGTTTAGATCGCTGCAAGATAAAGGGTTTAACTTAACTGATGAGGTAGATGAATAGTTCATATGGGATATCCAGCCTTTGCTAGTCCTTATAGGATTTCTCTGGTGTCCAGAAAACCTGTGCGTGTTCTACAATGTGTCTTTTTTTTTCTCACGACCTTTCTTGTGGCATGAATAATGTCTCTTTTAGAGGTGTAATAAAATAACAGGAGCACCAGGGGTAGATTATTTAAACTTTTACATAGAGAAGATTATAGACCTTGGATTTAAATCTTAATTCACAGTAAAAATTAGCAACCATCAGCATTTCAGTGTTTCTGAATGTTAATTGAGAAACAAATAACTCATAGGGGATCTTGGAATTTAAAGTGACCAGAACTTCTCTAAGAGGGCTACATTTCTACCTTACAATGAAATAAAATCCAGAGATCTGGGTAAACATGAGACAGTCTCGGGGACTTTCAGTGCTATTTGGACAAATAGTATGGTAATATGCACTTAGTGGTTGGTGATTTGGGTCAGGTTTCTATATAGATGAGGATTCACTATAAAATATGTAAAATCTTTGTTAGGATTTGATGGGAAAAAGAAAATATTGAAGACAGTTTGGGGAAAGATAGCTGATGCAAGTGTACGTGTACTAGAAATAGGCGTGTGATGTTGACAAGTTTCAGAAGTCAGAATGCCGGGTCCTTCCCCAACTGTCCAGTACTTAGTGAATATCATCATCTCTGTAGGGAATTGCCTACTATAGGAGTCATTCGTGTCTGGGGTAAAATCCAGGGACTTGTTTTTCTAGTTTGTCTTGGAGTTAACACATAGGAAAATTACCCACGTGACACCAATTAGACATAACTGGAGATTTCAGCTTAGAGGCAGATGATACGAAGTAGGAGGCTATGCATAAAATCCTCCCTGGTGAAGATGATGGAGGGTGATAAAGAGACTTGGAGCTTTCAGAGGCAGCAACAGTCAGGGTCTGCTGGACAGTTCCTTTCTCAGCATTGACTGTATGAGGTGCAGAGCTTGGGCCTAGAGGCAGTGCCACTGTGATCTTCACTGGGCAGTCATAATGGTGAATTTGGGAACTGATCATGGCTCTGTAGCCCCCAAACCTGATGATCTCATTCCCCTGGATTTCCTATAAGCTACCACTATGTTTGTATTTCTTTTGGCATAAATGAGCTAAGAGATATTCTCTTTTTTTAAAAAAATTTATTATTATTTTTTTATTTATTTATAATAGTCACACAGAGAGAGAGGGGGGCAGAGACATAGGCAGAGGGAGAAGCAGGCTCCATGCACTGGGAGCCGGATGTGGGATTCGATCCCGGGTCTCCAGGATCGCGCCCTGGGCCAAAGGCAGGCGCTAAACCGCTGCACCACCCAGGGATCCCGAGATATTCTCTTGATTACAACAAAGAACTTTAACTGATGCTGTGTCTCTAACAATAGAACATTATTTCATATTTCCTTCACCTGAGCTCCATGAACATAGCCTCTCATAAATGGAAGGCATTTTCACTGTTAACCTGTTTAGACCCACTCCCACTACATTTATTTTACTTACTTGAGGATACAAAACTGAGTTTCAGAAAGCCTGCAAAACAGAACTTGATTTGAAGTAAAAAGAACAGGGTCAACCTGATGATGTGAGTTAAGTTGCCTCCTTCCCTCAGCCTTAACTTTTCCAAATAGAGACAGAATTGTCAGACTTAACAAATGACAGTATAGCATGCCCATGCTTGGGACATACTTCTATTAAATATTTTTGTTGTATTTATGAAATTCACATTTAACTAGACAACCTGTATCTTATCTGGAAAAGGCAGACAAAATGTGTGAAAAGGCAAAGATCATGAATGTGAATGTATTTTTATACCACAAAACATAATGTAATTATTAATTTTATTATCACTGCCTGAGGTCAGACACCTAGTTAGTAGCATGGCAATTTTTAATTACCTTTCTATTGAGATTCAAAGAACTTAAATAACTTGCAGGTCACAGATATTTAGCTCAGCCACAATGAACTATTTGTTAAATGAGCTAATGATTATTCTGAACTTCTAGTTTATTATAAATAACTTAGTACTTGTAAGACAGGTTAAAGTGAAAATCCACTCTGCTCTTAATTGATGTTATCCTGAGTACTTTTCTTAAAAACATTTTTCTCTGTTGCTGTAAACAGTTCTAGACAGTTCCGGAATGCATCCCCAAATTTAAAAAAAAAAGATCATTCTGCAGACTTTAGGTCAAATAGTCCAACTTTGGGGCAGACAAATCTGATTTGAATCTTTTCTTGGTCATTATCATAGATCTTATAAAAAGCCACAGGAAGACAAGGTCATGGGCAGAACAGGTTTTACATATCATCCAAACCTGCTGAGAAATATTTTTCTTAAGACATAACAAATTAGTACCCAAAATATAGCAGTGCCTTGCAAAATCTGCATGCACAAGTTATTTGCATTTCTGAAGACATGCAGAAAGAAACAAAAGTAAATAAAAATATGAAGTGTCAGCTCAATTGAAAAAAGAAAAATGCAGATAGTCCTCTCCACTCAACATTCTCCCTGCCAACTCACCTCTGTTTATAGAGGTACATGATCCCCATTACAGATTTGAGCGATTGTGAACTGGGGATGTTATTAAATTCCACGTATTTTTTTAAGAAAAAGCAGTCCTCTTTAAGTCAACAAAAATGCATTTGCAATATTGTGGACTTTGCTTTGAAACCTAGAAGGGCAGAGGGAGAGAAGAAAAAAAATGACAGTGCTTCGTCTGTGGTGACAGTGTTGCTTGATTCATGTAAACAAGTTTGACGATGACAAATACACTTTGTTTTGAAATACCAGCTAGTGTTGTCCAAAATTTAAAGAGCAGCATTTAAAAATTTTTATTAAGGAATTTATATTGCTACCCCAAACAAAAGGACACAAGGTTGTTTAAATGTGAGGGATTTGTGTGAGTGTGTATGTGTGTGTGTTGGAAAGACATCACTATTTTATTTTATTTTTTTTTGTCATGTATGATCTATTGAAGGTGGGAGGGAATTGGAACAATCTGTTGCAATCTCTGAGCAGTCTTGGATTTCTCCATAGCTCATCTTTACAGGAAGGCTTATAGCCTTGACTGAGACCTAGAAACCATGTAATTGTGGTTGTCATAATAAAGCCCTGAAGGAAAGAGCAAGTCTAATGAGCCTGCCTGGCTTTTGCCATGGTAGCCAACTCTCTATTCTATATCCACAGACTCACTTCAGCTTCCTAAAGGGAGTGTTGGACTTTGATGAGCAAAGTCTGTATTTGCCTTCACTGCTGACATGTATTTAAGCTGTCACTCTTCAACTCTTCATTTGGGTTACATCTTCACTTTAGCAGAGTTATTACCAACCAATGAACAACTCAGAATGTATATTAAGGAAGTGTTTTAGTTTTCAATACATGCAAACATCTATTTTAGAATAGATTGTAGCCATTGATTATAGACATAGATATAGGCATATAGATATAGAGGTCGACATACAGATACATGTAGATATGAAGAGATCTAGTTATATATAGATACACAGATAAACATGTAGATAGATACAGATATGGAGACAAGTAGAGACTGTGATGACCATCACAGAAGGTTTGCAATGGCTGTTGGTCAACAGCATCAAACAGAAAAAAGGACAATAAGTAGGTATGGATCTCTTAAAGGAATATGACAAGCTGGGACAGACCTGTCTCAAACAGGAAGCCAGAGATAGTCAATGTGGTGTTCAATCAGTGTTATTTTTATTTGGACCATTCTATAAGTTCAGGTCAATATCTGGAAGCTTGGTCTGAGCTAACATGTTCTGCTCTGCTTTCCTTTCTTACTATTGGACAATATTTCTAAAGTGTGATTTGAGGTCCCTTGGGGGGGCTTTGAAACTTTCAGAGGGTCTATGTAGTCATCATTTTCCCAACCACCATCATATGCCCAAATTTTTTCACATATGTCAATCAAAATAACAGACCAGAAGCCAAAGCAGATAAGAGAATAAGCTCTTTTAAGTAAAATCTTAAGAGAGTTGCAAAAATTTAAACATTGCAATTTTCCTCATTTTTTTGGAAAGTGTTACTTTTCATAAACATGTTATTTGTATTTATGTGAAATATATTTTATTGTACCTATATCAGTAATATATATTTTGTACTTAATTTTAATTGGTAAGTAATTGTATATGGCTCACATTAACAACAGATTTGTGGGCTCCTCAATAATTTTTAGGAATGTAAAGAGGTCCTAAGACCACAGAATTTGGAAATTGCTCTTCAAGGATAACATTCTATGCAAGCAAAGATGATCTGTGAAAGGGATAAACATAGCCTTTGGTCTTTGGGTTAGAGTGTATCTATCTTTCTACTTGATAATATGCATTTGTCTATTCATACATATATTTGATGTATATACCCATACGTATATTTGATGAAGTTGAATTTATTTTACATGGGCATAAACTCTTCAGTTGCCCCAGAGTCCTACAACTTCCTCCTTTATTTTAACTGGCATTACCTCTCGTTTATTTTTTAGCTCTGTGGCCCCACCAAGATTTGAGTTTGTAAACACCCTCAGAGAGTGTTCCCTCCCTCCTAAATAATTTCCTAAATCATTTTGGGATATTGAGACTTTCTTTTAATGATCTAATTAAGATATTGGGGGATAGCTAAAATCAAATGATGGATACCAGAAGTATGAATGCCTGGAGGCAGAAGAAGCTCAAAGTGTCAATAGAATTGAATAGTGATAACCATTCTATTAGTATCATAATCATTCATTTTTCTAGTGAATTTGGATTTGCAGTTCAGGAAAGCAGAGTTGTAAAGAAGTTAAGCTTAATGCTGCTGAAAATTTCTAATCTTCTTCACAGTAGATATTTTTCTCACAGTAGTTATTTTTTCTTGTCAATAGCATTAGATTCAAACTTGTGAACTAAAATGACAACTGTATAGAAACTAAAATAAGGCCTTCTAATGGATAAAAACCATAAGATTAAGAATCATGAGATGTTCATTCGTCCTTTCACTATTAACTGATGTGAAAACATGGATAAAATACTCAACTTCCCTGAGCTAATTCTCTTATTTGAAAAACAAGAATATTGGGCTAAGATGATTTCTTCTAGTTTTATGATTCCATAAGCCTAGGAGAATGCATCTGCTTTCTCAGTAGCAAGCATAGCTCTTAGTTTTCAGATTTGGTTTATGTTTTCTGGAAATTTAGGTTATATTTGGAAATTGCTATAGAAGTAGCAAATTATTATCATTTCACATGTGCAAATCTATTAAAGTATCATTATATGATGGATGTCTTCAATAAACCAACCAAGGAGTATAGCAACACGTCATTTGTCCCATATTGTAAGGGAATGGAGTGTTTCACAGGCATGCATTTTCCAAATGATGGACACATACCCCTTTAAGGTCAAAAAAATCTGTTTTTAGCACTTACTGTGAAAATATTTCTCAAAAAAATGTTTTATATCCTTGTCTCTTTTAAAGTACAAGTTATAAAGATATATATATTCCTTTTTACAATTCAGGTCTGCTGAGTGCTCTTTACTGCCCAAGAGCCTTTTGTGTATCTAGGAGAATCTTCATAAATACTTTGTACTTTGATTTATGGTCAATGAATTGGGCTTGTAGATTCAGTAAACAATTAATAGTTTAATCAGGTGGGAGTGAAACCAACGCCTGGCTCGGAGCAGTAGCCTCGCCGCGGCCGCCGAGGGTTTCTCTGGCCAGTGTTGCTCCCACCAGTCTACAGCATGGGAAATATCTTCGCAAACCTCTTCAAGGGCCTTTTTGGCAAAAAAGAAATGCGCATTCTCATGGTGGGCCTGGATGCTGCAGGGAAGACCACCATCCTGTACAAACTAAAGCTGGGTGAGATCGTGACCACCATTCCCACCATAGGCTTCAACGTGGAGACCGTGGAGCACAAGAACAGCAGCTTCGCCGTGTGGGATGTGGGTGGCCAGGACAAGATCCGGCCTCTGTGGCGCCACTACTTCCAGAATACACGAGGTCTCATCTTTGTGGTTGACAGCAATGACCGGGAGCGTGTGAATGAGGCCCGTGAGGAGCTCATGAGGATGCTGGCGGAGGATGAGCTCAGGGATGCCGTCCTGCTGGTGTTTGCCAACAAGCAGGACCTCCCGAACACCATGAATGCGGCTGAGATCACGGACAAGCTGGGGCTGCACTCCCTGCGCCACAGGAACTGGTGCATTCAGGCCACCTGTGCCACCAGCGGGGATGGGCTCTATGAGGGACTGGCCTGGCTGTCCAATCAGCTCCGGAACCAGAAGTGAGCCCCCCCCCCCCCCCGCCCTCACTCCCTCCTTCCACCCTGCTTTGCTCTCCTGTGGTGTGAGTGCCAGAAGCTGTCTCCACGGTCGGTCACAGTGTGCTTCACCACGCTGGAAATGTGCAGACGCAGCCTGCAGCCGGGTTTTTATTTAATGTAAATAGTTTTGTGTTCCCAACGAGGCAGTTTCTGGTACTCCTATGCAATATTACTCAGCTTTTTTTATTGTACAAAGAGAATCAACCCACCGTTCAATACTGAGAAGGGATTTGGGCACACGGGGCCTCCGGGAGTCGCTGTGTGGGACCAGCCTGGCACACCTCCTCTGGGCATTAGGTCTATGTTGAGATCCATTTTGGTGGTTGGTTTTTAACCCAAACTCAGTGCATTTTTAAAATCGTTACAAATACAAGAAAAGGAGAACACTTGAACACACAGAAGGGAGATATGTGCCTAGTGTAGGTTCTGCAGGGGCGGCCAGAGTCCAGTCCACCAGTGGGCCATTTCCCGTCGGGAACGTGAGACAGGGCAGAACCAGCCACGGTCCATTCTGCATGGTCACAATAGGGTCCCTGTGATCGCTCTTGTCTCGGGTCATCCTGTATCCCCTAGCATTTGTGCTTGTACTTGTGCTTATACGGCCACCCAGGAGATGGGCTGGGGGCTGCATCACTGCTCACGGACCCCTTGGAGGGACCCCGGCCTCCCTGGGGGCAGTGTGGGCACTCTGGCTTCCTCTGGGCTGCCTGGGGTCTCACCAGCAGGAGTGCGGGCGGGCAGGCCAGTCATCCCAGCACCTCAGCCCCGAGCCCCGGGAGCCCTGGTCTACATGTGCTTTCACTCCCTCAGCCTGCAAGGGTCAGATTTGCCATCAAAACAACGACCTCTACTGTTTTCTTTTGTATTTTGATAAACACTGAAGAAGCTGGAGCTGTTCAACTTTATCTTGGGGAAGTTCTCAGAACTGGTTTATTTGGTGTCGTGGAACCTCTTACTGCTTTCAATACACGATTAGTAATCAACTGTTTTGTATACTTGTTTTCAGTTTTCATTTCGACAAACAAGCACTGTAATTATAGCTACTAGAATAAAATCTCTTAACTATTAAAAAAAATAATAGTTTAATCATTAAAACATGATAATGTAGCTAAAGAATCAATTTCTCTTCAATATTTAAACTCTGATTATTAACTAAACTGTACTAAATGAAAATCATATCTGTCAGATTCTCTTTAACCTTAGAAACCAATTGACATAACTTTATAAAATAAATTATGAATATTTAAATATATTTCTTAAGGTTAATCAGTCTTATAAGACTACTAAACTACATTCTTTTAAGAATCTCCAGTACCTGTAAAGAAAACACATGTAAATGTGCATGGCAATTTTAAAAGCATATGCAAAAATCTAGAACAAAAATACCAGAAAGGGAGACAGAACATAAAGACTCCTAACTCTGGGAAACGAACCAGGGGTGGTGGAAGGGGAGGAGGGCGGGGGGTGGCGGTGAATGGGTGACGGGCACTGAGGGGGGCACCTGACGGGATGAGCACTGGGTGTTATTATGTGTGTTGGTAAATTGAACACCAATAAAAAATTAATTTATTAAAAAAATACTATTGCCATTAGATTTGTTTATGGATGTGTGTCTGTGTATATGCATGTAACCTCAGTATTATAGTAATTATGACAGAAAAATCCCTAATTATGGCAAAATAATTTAGCTTTTAAGTGGAATTTTGAGTTGATGACTCTTTATTGGGGTTTTCCAATGTTCATCAATCACCTACATTTTTACTACCTGAAAATGTTTTTGGATTTCATCAGTTACATGTCAGAGGGTCCTGTCATTTATATATAATGCTGTCCTAATGTCTAACAGGCTTATTTAAAACTTTTAGGTTAGAGTATGTAACCATGATGACAGGTCTAGGTATTGACCAAATAGTGAACAGTATATACGTATAATTGAATCACAGAGTATTCTTTTTCTATATATATTTTTGGAAAATTTAGCCTGTCTTTTCTTTTGTAGAGTATGTATTATTAATCTCTTTGATAAGTTTGTTTTTGTTTTTGTTTTTTTAGCTAAGATAACTACTCTAAATTTATGTTCAAATATCAGATGTTACTCAGTGGGCGTTCAATTATTTTACTTTGTTTTGCCTTTTCTCACTTCTCCAAACATCTTTTAGCTTATACTTGCCTTATATTCTGATAATAATAAGTTAATGCAGGATCATCTTGATTTTTCTTTTTACCAGGATATGAAAACAACTACTCTCTAAGAACCCCTGATTTATTTTATTTTTTTTTTCCTGATTCATTTTAGTAGAAAATAGAATTAAAGACCAAATTTGTATAAGAGTGTATGTATGAGTGCTGGTGCTACAGAAATAATGTGCCGGGGACAAATTCAAAAATAGAGTTGGAAAAACTGTCCTTTTACATCATAATTTCATATTAACACCTACAATTCAATTTTAAATGTATTAAGCTCTTGAGATAGCATGCAATGTATACCAAGGCCACATTTATATTGGTGACTTAGAGCATAAGTTGATTTGGAACCCATATTTGACCTACTGTACCCCTTCTGCAATAGTAAAATTTTTGTATCTTATAATTCTTGCTTGGATATCATATCATTGTCAAAGTATTACTTTGCTCCTTTGTGATACTGTAAAATTGAAAGGTTCTGTTGGTATAGATATTTTTGTTCTTAAATGTAGTGGTCCATGGCTGCCTTGTTTTTGAGTTGATGTTTTCTCTGTTATTTTCCGTGCTTATTTTCACTGTGTGTTCAATCTTACTATTTTTCTGAGTCAATTCTAACCAGATGGCATCTCGGGAGGTCTGACATTCATCAAATGGTCATAGACCTGGGGTGGAATGGGTTTGTGGCGAACAATGGGAACCTGACCTGCTCTCGCTTGTGGATAAGACCACACAATTCAACTTCCTGCTAAGTTCCTTTTCCCTGAATTCTAGTTTCTGATTGGAATTGAAAAGCTGATTTGACCTTCATCACTGTGCTATGCAGGTTTTCTGGATCTTGTCAGATATAAGCGAACATTTCTCTGCTAAATAGGAAAAAGCTTAAAACAGACAAGGTTGGGCACAGGATGAAAAATCTACTAAATCAGAGTTACTCAGTTCATGACACCTGCCTTCTTGGATTTTGCTTTCTTGAAGTTTTGTGACACTGTTTTCCTCTGACTACCATGTTGGCCCTAGGTGGTAAGGTTCTTTTTTTATAGTGTGGTCCTTAGTTCTCTTTAGCATGATGAAAATAGGCTGAAACTATCAAACTATCAAAATAGGCTGCAAGTACTAGTAGGCTCTTAAATAGATGTAAATACAGAAGTTACAAAGACTATATGTCATCATTTAGTTAGCAGATTAGATTCTAGTTTCCCCCTAATTAGTTTTCTTTCCAGAGGCACAGACCTCATGGCTTTCAAGAGATGGAAGTTCTACTTCCCGCTTATGAATAGCACTTTTCCAGATATGTTGGCCCATCTGAAATTTGTTGTCCAAGCAACTGAAGTCCTGTATCTTAGGTCCAGTTTCAGATGCAGGAGGATATATCTGATTGCTGATGAGTGATCTCCCTGCTCTGAGAAGGGTCCCTACCTTTTGTCCAAAGCAGTGATGCTTCATCCTAAACTATTTGCAACGATGTAACAAATTTTTTGTGCTTTAACCATAGCTTCCTTATAACCCAGTTTATACATAGTATTGGGGAGTCTCTTCCCTTATAGAAGAATCTTCTCTCTTCAGGAGAAAGTAACACTGGCTCCTGCTTACTGTACCTAAACCAATATTTGGGGTCCTAATATATATGCTGCTGCTTAAGATCACACCTAAATACTTTCCACTTAGAATCCCATTGTAAGGCCAAGTGTGTCATTTTGGATTCTCATGGAAGCTAGCTCCCACTCTTTGTATCTTTTCAGGCAGACTCATAAACTGTATGATGTGGCTGCCCTTACTGGGATCATCTTTTGAGAATGGTCTCCTGTCTCTAACCAAGTGCTTCTCAACCACTTTCACTTCTTTACACACAGAGAAAATGATAATGTCTGCATTATACATTGGCTTCCAGGCCCCATCAAACAACACCAGTGACTGATGGGATGTATATCTAGGCATACCTATAATTCTATTCCAGGTCACACTCATTGAGAAAACCTGCTCTATTCTTTTTCTTGTCAATTCATATATAAAATCTAAGGAAATCAAATAAAGTTCTGGATGAAGACTTACAGCGTCTTAAAAATAATAATAATTGGATTGTTTGTTTCTTTGGTGTTGAGTTTAATAAGTTCTTTATAGATCTTGGAAACTAGCCCTTTATCTGATATGTCATTTGCAAATATCTTCTCCCATTCTGTAGGTTGTCTTTGAGTTTTGTTGACTGTATCCTTTGCTGTGCAAAAGCTTCTTATCTTGATGAAGTCCCAATAGTTCATTTTTGCTTTTGTTTCTTTTGTCTTCGTGGATGTATCTTGCAAGAAGTTACTATGGCCGAGTTCAAAAAGGGTGTTGCCTGTGTTCTTCTCTAGGATTTTGATGGAATCTTGTCTCACATTTAGATCTTTCATCCATTTTGAGTTTATCTTTGTGTATGGTGAAAGAGAGTGGTCTAGTTTCATTCTTCTGCATGTGGATGTCCAATTTTCCCAGCACCATTTATTGAAGAGACTGTCTTTCTTCCAATGGATAGTCTTTCCTCCTTTATCGAATATTAGTTGACCATAAAGTTCAGGGTCCACTTCTGGATTCTCTATTCTGTTCCACTGATCTATGTGTCTGTTTTTGTGCCAGTACCACACTGTCTTGATGACCACAGCTTTGTAGTACAACCTGAAATCTGGCATTGTGATGCCCCCAGATAGGTTTTCTTTTTTAAAATTCCCCTGGCTATTCGGGGTCTTTTCTGATTCCACACAAATCTTAAAATAATTTGTTCTAACTCTCTGAAGAAAATCCATGGTATTTTGTAAACTCAACACCAAAGAAACAAACAATCCAATCATGAAATGGGCAAAAGACATGAACAGAAATTACACAGAGGAAGACATAGACATGGCCAACATGCATATGAGAAAATGCTCTGCATCACTTGCCATCAGGGAAATACAAATCAAAACCACAATGAGATACCACCTCACACCAGTGAGAATGGGGAAAATTAACAAGGCAGGAAACAACAAATGTTGGAGAGGATGCGGAGAAAAGGGAACCCTCATACACTGTTGGTGGGAATGTGAACTGGTGCAGCCACTCTGGAAAACTGTGTGGAGGTTCCTCAAACAGTTAAAAATATACCTGCCCTACGACCCAGCAATTGCACTGTTGGGGATTTACCCCAAAGATACAAATGCAATGAAACGCTGGGACACCTGCACCCCGATGTTTATAGCAGCAATGGCCACGATAGCCAAACTGTGGAAGGCGCCTCGGTGTCCAACGAAAGATGAATGGATAAAGAAGATGTGGTTTATGTATACAATGGAATATTCCTCAGCCATTAGAAACGACAAATACCCACCATTTGCTTCAACGTGGATGGAACTGGAGGGTATTATGCTGAGTGAAGTAAGTCAGTCGGAGAAGGACAAACATTATATGTTCTCATTCATTTGGGGAATATAAATAATAGTGAAAGGGAATATAAGGGAAGGGGAAGAAATGTGTGGGAAATATCAGAAAGGGAGACAGAACGTAAAGACTGCTAACTCTGGGAAACGAACTAGGGGTGTTGGAAGGGGAGGAGGGCGGGGGGTGGGAGTGAATGGGTGACGGGCACTGGGGGTTATTCTGTATGTTAGTAAATTGAACACCAATAAAAAAATAAATTAAAAAAATAAAAAATAAAAATAATAATAATAATAATAAGGGATGCACAGGTGCTTTTGTGCAGTGCAGTGATCCATGGACCATTGCATGCCTGAACACTATTGTTAGTAGAACACAAAATAATAATGTAAATAAATGGTCTCTAAGTGTGTACTTTAAGCCAGTAGATATTTTTGGGAGAAGCATAGTAGTAATGAAAGCTCTATGTTGATTTATGTCGTGGCACAAGCTCTGACCAGCAAGAACACATGAAGAACAAAGCTGTGGGACTTAAATAATTCCCTCCAACTGTGTGGTCCTGAGAGCTTGGGTTGATTACATTCAGGCACAACATCCAGTCCCCCTATTATTACTTTCAGGTATTACTTTATTACTTTCAGGTAGGAAAGAAAAGAGTGGCAAAAGCAAAACAAAGAACCAAAACTGACTCTGCACTATGGCTTGGTGAGCATTAATTCTGAGGAGAATAGCAGACAGTTCTATGAAGCACTTGTTTCCTACGTGCCTGGTGAGGGTCTAGTCAGGAAGGCATAAGTTCAGGTGTTAACATCTTGTAGATTGTTATGCAAGCAGAACCTTCAACCAGCCAATAATTCCTCAAGTCTGTTGTTTTCCTGACCTTCACCTCTGTCTCCTATCAAGTTGACAGTGCCTCAGTTACCTGGAATGCTTTTTAAAGTACAGATTGCTAGGTCCTATGTCCAGAAATCTAGAATCATTAGGTCTCAAATGGAGCCTGGGTTGCATGAAGTTTTCCTATGTGATGTTGTTGCTATTGGTCCAAGAGCCACACAGGGAACCCACAAAGAAAGATTCCTATTTATATTGAGACCACAGGGGAGCCATCACAGGGAGGCAGGGGGGAGGAGGGGCGGTTTCCATCAGTCTTTCAATTTTGATTGAGAAAGGCTTGCTCAGAATACCTGAACAGAATAAATAAAAAGGGGCAATGAATCAGGCTATTTGAGGATACAAGTGTCTTCATTTACATTGTGAAGATAATTCAGATTCTTTTCTGATAGCTCCTTTTGTGTTTGTTCAAGGCAAACTGAGCTGCTAGGCAATTGGAGTTTTTCTCATTCCTTTTACCCACCCCACAGAGCTGCTACCAGGGAATGTAAGTATCAGCTCCAATGGTC
The DNA here is from genome assembly GCF_053574225.1 of Canis aureus. Taxonomy (NCBI): domain Eukaryota; kingdom Metazoa; phylum Chordata; class Mammalia; order Carnivora; family Canidae; genus Canis; species Canis aureus. Next base: position 57,093,866 of record NC_135621.1, read on the forward strand.
CATTACAGTGACTCACATTTAATCGATTTTAGAAATTAGCAATTGCTTTTGGAGCTTTAAGGAAAGGATGTCTAGAAAAATAGAGACCCGTACAACATTTTTAATAAGTTGCTATTTGAAAATGCGCCATCTATACTTTTCAAATCAGTAAATATGACTGTTCAAGGGCCAAAACATCATGAGAGGCTTATGTTTTGATAAGAAGGTTTAAAATTGCTTCTTTCATTGATAGGCTTTCTTCAGCACTACATTCTCTAGGTGAGGTTTCACAGCCACGTAATCTCTGGATCTGTGCATAGCACATTTGCTCCTGAGGTGTCTCAGAGAAGCAGACCTCACCCTCAGAGACCTCTTCCTTTCAGCACAAAGAGTACACGGCCCACTTAGCAATCCCTGTCCTCCTCTGACAGCCTGCAGCTCCTTTTTATTCACAGAGTGATGCCAACAGCATTACTATGCTTCTGTGTTTTGTGAGTACTGGGGATCCTCCAGGTAGATGTCACCTCCATCACCACAAATTTGAATGAATCCGCTTGCTTTGAGGTCTATGGCCCTGGCCTATAATCCTGTATCACACAGTGTCATTGTCAAAGTGGTTAAGTGGGAAGTATAATTCCTGGTCTAAAAATCATTTGACCTCTAGTCTGTGTATGCCTATGTCTCAAAGAAAATAAATAGCAATTTACCGAATGACTATATGCTGCCTACAAAAAATCAGCTATTGCCAATACATCAAGAAGTCCCAAGCCGTCTGATGTCAGAGACTGCAAGCTCATATTAAGAATGTGATTAAGACTTGTCCGAATTTGCGAATAATGTTTTTGGTAGTATTACAAATAATTACAGAGGATTTGGCCGATAGGATAAACTATTTCGAGATTATAACTTATTTTATAATGTGAGTTTTTAAAAAATCTAATATGGAGTTTGAGTATTTTTCTCTGAAAGCTCTTAACTCTTGAGTAGTTTTGTTATTAAATAAGAGTCCAGGATTTCAAGTCATTTGTAGTATAGATCCAAACTCCCTTGCCTAAAACTGGGATCAAACGTGTTTTTTTTTTTAAAGGTTAACAAGAAAACTGAGGAAGTAGAGACATTTTCCATAAGCTACTGTTGCTATACGAGCAAAGCCTCCCCCCATCATTAGCATCCCTCCCAAATGTGTTTTAACTTTCAGAATGTTTTGGATATCCGAAAGCTATTACAAACATAAACTGCCTATTATGTAATAGTTCTTGTGGGGCCTGGGTGGCATCGCACATCAGATATTAATATTTCCTCAACTAAATGGATAAATAGTTCCATGAAACGTAATTATTTTAAAGAGCATAAATGGGCAACTTAGGTTCTGCTTCTAAAAGAGTCGTGAAACAGTTTCCAAAACACTTGGTATTGGATTTTTGTCTTAAAAATAAGGAATTGTAAATCTGCACCATGGTCATAAAACGTTATCATCAATTCACTGATATTGGCTGCTCTTGATAGATAGTAAATTATGAGAATCACTGCCTAATTGGTATCAAAGTGAAAGCAGAGATTTCCCTTAGGGCAGAAACATGGCTTTCTGTGTCACGTCATTAGCCACACGTATTAAGTAAACAGATGAGATATAGTTTCTGCTTATATAATCTTGAAAAAGTTGTGTGCACAACCAAAGGATGTAACTTGGAGACCAGAGATATTCAGTAAATAGAATTTCATTTCACTTTCGTATTAGCAATTTTGTAGGTACTGAAAAGTACCACACTGGAAAGGGCGCTGCCTGTGTGTATATGATCCTGGTGCTCAAAATATATAGGTCAAGTTAGTGGTGTGCCTTCAAAAATGGTCCCTGGGCAGCAGGTCTTCCCGTTAGGTTGTGCCATTTCTTGTACAGGGGGAAGATAATTTGCTAAAAATTCAAAAACTTAGGCATTACTTTTTTAGCCTGACTTTATCTGCTGTGTATGAGGCTGTCTGTATATAGACATGGATAAATCTCCTTGAATCTATGTATCTCTGTACGTGTATGGCTATGCATGCTTCCTATCCCCAGTTTCAGAGTTCTGTAATAGAAGTCCCCTGGTAATAGATTCATTCATCTTATTTCTGCAGGTTTTCCAGGACAGAGAAATTTGGTTTGTTCTTTGAAGATTTTTTTGTTTGTTTGTTGTGTAAAATGTAAATAAATAGGTATTTGTCCAGATAACCTTCAGTTGTGCAGAGTCCAGTACTTAGGAATTTAGCAATGGGCAACTACCAGAAGGCACACATTAATGGACAGCTGTTGAATTGCTTAGCTGATAAAGAGACTTCACCTTCGCTTTTACTTTTTCCTTTCTGTGTTAACCACTCCTTTGTCCAAAATAAGCAAAATCCTCTGCTTGGTGGAGCATAAGTATTCATAGCTCAAAGAGGATTACTTTAAGATTAATTACAACAATCTCCTAGAGCAGCATAGGAAGTATTTATAAATGTATATGCATATGTGTGTGAATACACTATTACCTAGATAATATTTCATGTAAAGTTGACTTTTACTTTCTTCCTCTATAAAGATCCGTGGCTAATGGTGTCTGCAGCCAGAGGCCCCATAACATTTCATCTCCAGATACAGTTCCTACCATTAGGCCTATTAAGAGCTGCAGATGTTTTGCATCCATGCCAACTGCATCAATCAACCTGGATCATGTTCTAAACTGAATTTCTTTGAGGGTAGAAAAGACACAGATGTTTCTGCTTTGGGTGTTCCCCTATGAAGAATGGCTTTGACTATGTTGATGTATGCCATTTACTACCTAAGAACACCTGTATACTTTTAGTTTATTTTTGAGTTCCTCATTCCTTAGTCTGCTTATTTGTATGTATTTCACTCATATTGTGGGCCTAGTAGGTGTGAGATATTTTGCAATGGCAGTACATGTTCTGGAGTACAGAGATACATTTTTTTTAATAAAGTCCTTTGAATAAAAATTAGCTAAATTTCTCAAAGGCCTATTTTCTATAAGGAATAGCTATTCTTTATGACTAAAGAGGTAATTTTCAGAAAATTTGATGGTAGGCAAAAAGGAATATTACAGCTTACCCCATGGCACCCCAGTGGCAGTAATTTTCATGAGCTATTTCCCACAGCAAGCCACAGATTTTTGTGGAAACTTCCCAGCAGTGTTCCCCATAGGTCAGGTTTCATGGCCAAAACTGCACATCAGCATTCCTTAGAAGAAATGAACCTGAGGCATAAGTGATGAAGGCTATTTATGTCTAATGCAGAGTTAAGGTTGAAAATTAGAACCAAGACCCTGGTTAAGTAAAAGTCGATCTGTAGCCTGGCAGCACAGCCTGAGTCAGAGTCCAAAGAGAATGCATTAATCCAACAGACGTTCATAATGACAACCACAATATAGGATCAATCCAGAGAGGAAAGAGTAGGAGGCTGAGAGCCAATGGGTCTTTGTCAAGGGGACTTAAATGTTCCAAGTCCTTAACTTCCTATGTTCTTGTAGGTGTGAAACTGATTGCATAGAATGAAGCCTAGACAAAGCAAGTATAGGTAGTAGCCTGCCACTCACATCTGGTTCTGGATCCACATTCAGCAACCACGCTGAGGGGATAGATTGTGACCCATGATAGAATACTATCTAGTAACCCAAAAGAAAATAAGTACTGATTTAGCAGCATTTTGCTATTAAATATCTGTGAGATCTAAGACAAGTTGCTTCATCAACCTTGGTCATAAGTTTATTTGTAAAATAAGGAGATCACGTGTAATTTAACCTCTTGTCTAACCTAATAGCGGTAGTAATTTAAATGTTGGCCCAAGTGAACATGAAAACACATTTGGTTCTCTTTTCCTTCATAATAATTTGTTTCATGCTCTTTTTTTAGGCTTAAATTGATGATTTTAAGAACTAAAATCATCTTCTGTGTGTTGACATTCAAGTTTGAATACCTACCATTTCATTCTGAGAACATCTCCTATATGACGGCAATAAGGCAAACCATAATAAAAATTGCTAAAACCAGTGATAAGCAACCAGAGAAAAATGAACAATGTATACATAAAACAGATAAGAATGACAGCCAACTTCTCAAAAATAAGGCAAGCCAGAAAAGATGGTGAAAGGAAATCTTTAAAATACTGAAAGGAGAATACTATAAATCTAGAATTCTATACTCAACTAAATAACTCTTAAAACTCCTAAAAAGAAAGGGACAATAAGAATTTTTAATGAACTTTTAGTTTTTATAATCATTATAGATTTAAATAAAAATTGTTACTATAGTTTTAAAAGTTCCATACTCTACACCCAGCGTGCCTCATTAGTATCTTAGATTCTTATGGTACAATTGTCACAACTAAAGAATTGATATCTACATATTTCAAGTCTGTATTTTATCTATATTTCCTTAGTTTTTACCTAATATCCCTGTTCCAGTCTGCCAGTGACATTTTCTCAGATTTACCTTGTTTTTATTTATGTTGACAATGTTGAGTACTGGTCAGGTACTTTACAGAATTTATCTCAAGTTTTTTTTTTTTTTTTTTCATGATCATACTTGGTAAAATAGACTGAACATTTGTGTTCCCCCATCAAATTCATATGTTGAAAGCTTATCCCCAATGTGATGATTTTGAAAATGGGGACTTAGGGAGATGTTTAGGTCATAAGAATGGAGTCTTCATGAATGGAGTTAATGCCCTTTTAAGAAAGACTACAGAGAGATTCCTCACCCATTCTACCATGTGAGGACTCTGTGTAAAGACAGCCTTTTATGAACCAGGAAGCAAGCTGTCACCAGACACTGAATCTGCCAGCACCATGATCTTGGAATTCTCAGCCTCCAGAACTATAAGAAATAAATCTTGGTTGTTTATAAGCAACCTAGTCAATGGTATTTTGTTATAATAACCCAGACTAAGACACTCAAGTTTTATGTTCTTGGGAGAAAGAGATAAAGGGACCTAGTCATCATAGCTTATCAAGTATATATGATGTATCACTGTTGATTTTAACCTTGATCACTCACCTGAGATAACATTTGTCAGGTGTTTTCACTGTGAAGTAACTTTGTTCCCCATTTTCTATAATGTGTTTGTTGGAAAGAATTTGCCCATACTTGAAAAGTGGGGAGCTATGCTATACTCTTTGAGGTCAATATAACTACATAAATCATTTGGAACTCTTCTATATTAGAGAATTGTTTGAAATTATTTTGTAGAAATACATACTCTTTTACAAAAGAATACTTATATATTCAGTTATTTATATCAGCACAGACTCATGGATATTAATATTATACGTTGAGTTATAATGTAAAACTTCTTTATTCATATTTTTCTTTTGTTGATCAAATTGCTCCAGCTTTGACCATGGTTGCCCATTCAGTTGGCTACTATCACTTTGACATAAACTCATCACTGAAGGGTGTTGTTTCATTTTGGTTTTTGACCTTTTGTTTATTTATTTATTTCTGTTATCACAAGATGCTCCAGCCTCATCTTGTATATTTCCTACCCCAGTCCTAGAGTCAGCCATTTCAACTAAGAAGTCTGGTCCCTTTCATTAGATAATAGTATTACAAACCAAGATCTGAGTACTTAGGTGTGCTTGTTGCTACTGGGATGTCATTGCTTATAGGCTGTCTCACCTGACACAGCAAGGAAGTAAATGTGTGTTTATTAAAATGTGTGTGTATACATATCTATGGATATTTCTATTTGTAACCAACTGTATCTATATTAAGCTAAACATGAATTAATACTGATGTCTCCAACTTCAGCATCCTACCTACCACATGGATTATTGTAGCCTCCTTCCCTTGCTTATTTGTAGCTTTCCACTCAAATAGTAAGAAACTTGTGTCCCTCATCAAACATATTCTTAGTTATTCAATTCTAGCACATGTGTATAGTGGTTTCATGATAGTTTATAAACTTTTGGGAAACAACTCTATCAATTACAGTACAGTGTTCATTACAGTTTAATTTACCTTTAGTCCTACAGACTTGACTCATTTTTACTGTTATTTGAGTCTGCAATCTTTTTCCTTCTACTCCCTTCAGGAATGTTATTTCATAAGTGTTTTATAAAATTAGACAAGTTTGTCACATTTTGCATTTACTTGGGGATCCCCTGACTTCCTAAATGATTTTCTTAAATTTGTATTCATTAAAGTTCACTTTTGAGCTATAAATTTCTGTGGGTTTAGTCAAGTATATAGTGTCATATATCCAACTCATATCACACAGAATAGTTTCACTGGCCTAAAAAATTTCCTGTGCTTCACTTACTCACTATTTCCTTATGAGTCCTAAAAGCACTGATCTGTTTACATTTTATTTTTTCCAAATGCCATATAATTAGAATTATATAATATGTAGCCTTTTTTATACTGGCTGCTTCCAACCAGCAATATACCCTTATGATTTACTCATAAGAGACTCAAAGTCTCTTTGTATCTGAGAGCTCATTCATTTTTACTGCTGAATAGTATTGCATTTTATAGATCCACTATAGTTTGTCAGTTCACCTATTGAAGAACATCCTAGTAGTTTAAATTTTTTAATTATTATAAATAAAACTGCCATAAACATTCATGTGCATCTTCCTGTATAAGCATAATTTTCACATTAGTTGAGTAAATACCTAAAGCATAATTCCTAGATCACAAAGATATGTAGGGTTGTATATACAAATATACAAGACTCTAAGAATGCATTGCCAGCAGATTATAACCATAAGTATTATAAGAAGTGCATAATGCAGAGGGAAAATTCTAGCTGAAAATAGTATCTATACAAAGAAATAAAGAATATTTGAAATGGTGAATATATGGGTAAAAATATAAAAACCCATTATCTTATTTTGAAAATCTCTTTATGAAATAATTATTTAAAATAACAGTGTGATTTAGGGTTTGAAGTTAAATTGTGAGAACAGTGCCACAAAGACTGGAATAGGGAAAGTGGAAGTGTATAATATGTTAGGTTTATGTGGTATACATTTAAGACATGTAATACAACTTACAACTGACTTAGGAAGTTAAAGATGTGTACTGTAAGCCAAAAAGCAACCAATAAAAAACTAAATATAAGTAAAGTGAAGTCAATAAAAGATATGATAGAATCATAAAAAATAACCCAAAGAAATAAACAAAAACATGAAAAAAGAGAAGAAAATGACTGAACAATAGAAGATAAATAACCAAGATGGTAAATGAAAACTCAATGACATCAATAATTCTTTTAAATGTAAACTGTCTAAGCATCTTATTAAATGTAGAGATAATAAAGATTGGATTTAAAAATGGGACATAATTGTGCTTTCAATATGAATCTTACTTTAAAAATATAGACACACACAGAATAAAAATTAGGAAAACCCTAGGTAAAGATACACTATGCTAACACTAATCAAAAGAAAATTGTGGTTACTATACTAGCATATTAGTACCTAGCAAGGAATATTACCAAAGATGATAATTATTATCTTTAATAATAACTCTAATAATCACATGTATATAACAACCTGGAATGTTTGTTTACCTAATAGCACAGAGTTTCAACATACACAAGGCAGACTTCTGGCTTCCAGTCTGGTATGTAAAATGCTTGGAAATTGTCACTCTGTCCTAATAATAAGTAAAAAGCTGAACAAATTTAAAAACCAACAACTCTTCTTAGATCTATCAGAGAAATAAGGTCTTAGTGCAAACCACTACCCCCCTAATTGAGACACAGATAAAAAGAATCACAACGTACCAAAGCAGAAACCCATGCATGGAAACACCCACAGGAATCAGTACTGAGCTTCTTTTATCCAATACATCATGTTTGGCTACCAAGAAAAAAATATTATAAGGCAAACTAAAAAGCGGAGAAACTCACAACAGAATCAGATTCCATATGGCAATAATGTTGGAATTATCAGAGTGGAAACTTACAACAATTATGATTAATATGCTAAGGGCTCTAAAGGATAAAGTAGATGGCATAGAAAAATAGATGGGCCTTATAAGCAGAGAGATGGAAACACTAAGAAAAAAAGAAATGCAAGAGATCAAAGACATTATAACACAAATAAAAAAATGCTCTTTATGAACTCATCAGTGAGTAGACATGGTTGAGGAAAGGATCTTCATGCTTGAGGATTTCTCAATAGAAACTTAACAAAAAGGAAAGAAGAAAAAAGTCTAAAAAAATAAAAGACATAAAGCAGAAACAAAATGAAGGTGCATATACATCTTTAAGACTATATGCTGAACTTAAAATGTTTTCATATTAAAAGGGTTCAAATCATGCAAAGTATTGTCTCTGACCAGAGTAAAATTGTAAATAAGGTACATACAAAAGAACAAAGTTGGGCCCTTTATGTACAGCATATACAGAAATTAACTCAAAATGGATAAAAGATCTAAATATAAGAGGAAATATAAGAAGAAAAGTGTAAACTGTTAGAAGAATGCATAGGGATAAGTCTTTATGAGGTGGATTTGCCAAAATATTCTTAGATATGACAACAAAAGCATAAGTAACAAAAGAAGAAAAATAGATAAGACTTCAATAAAATTAAAAATTTTGATAAGCTTTAAAATTCACTATCAAAGTAAAAAGACAACCCACAAAATGGGAAAAATATTAGAAATCATATTTGATAAGACTTGTAAATAGAATATATAGAGAACACTTTAAACTCAATGATAAAAAGACAAGAGTATTTAAAAAGGGTTATAGGATGTTGGGTCTCTTGGGTGGCTAAAGGTTGAGCATCTGCCTTGGCTCAGGGCGTGATCCCAGAGTCCCGGGATCAAGTCCCACATCGGGCTGCCTGTATGGAACCTGCTTCTCCCTCTGCCTCTGTGTGTCTCTCATGAATAAATAAAATCTTTTAAAAAATGGTTACAGGATGTCAATAGACATTTTTTCTGAACAAGATATACAAAAGACTAATATGCACATGAAAATATGCATGACATCATTAGTTATCAGGGAAAGGCAAACTAAAAAACCAATGAACTCTCATTTCATACACATTAAGATGATTAAAGTCAAAAAGTCAGATGACAAGTCTTTTTTAAAAATATTTTTATTGGAGTTCGACTTGCCAACATATAGTATAACACCCAGTGCTCATCCCATCAAGTGCCCCCTCAGTGCCCATCACCCAGTCACCCCATCTGCCTGCCCACCTCCCCTTCCAATACCCCTTGGTCCTTTCCTAGAGTTAGGAGTATCTCCTGTTTTGTCACCCTCTCTAATTTTTCCCACTCATTTTCTCTCCTTAATCCCTTTCACTATTTTTTATATTCCCCATATGAGTGAAACTATATGACGATTGTCCTTCTCTGATTGACTTCAACTCAGGATAATATCCTCCAGTTCCATCCACATCAAAGCAAATAGTGGGTGTTCGTCATTTCTAATGGCTGAGTAATATATTCCATTGTATGTATAGACCACATGTTCTTTATCCATTAATTTTTTGATGGACACCGAGGCTCTTTCCACAGTTTGGCTATTGTGGACATTGCTGCTATAATCATTGGGGTGCAGGTGTCCTGCCATTTCACTGCATCTGCATCTTTGGGGTAAATCCCCTGCAGTGCAATTGCTGGGTCGTAGGGCAGATCTATTTTTAACTCCTTGAGGAACCTCCACACAGTTTTCCAGAGTGGCTGCACCAGTTCACATTCCCACCAACAGTGCAAGAGGGTTCCCTTTTCTCCGCATCCTCTCCAGCATTTGTTGTTTCCTGCCTTGTTAATGTTCCCCATTCTCACTGGTGTGAGGTGGTATCATATGGTGGTTTTGATTTGTATTTCCCTGATGGCAGGTGATGCGGAGCATTTTCTCATGTGCTTGTTGGCCATGTGTAGGTTGTCGTCGTCGTTTTGTTTTTTTTGTTTTTTTTTTTTTTAAGATTTTATTCATTCATGAGAGACACAGAGGCAGAGACACGGGCAGAGGGAGAAGCAGTCTCCCCGCAAGAAGCCCAATGTGGGCTCGATCCTGGATCCCGGGATCAAGCCCTGAGACGAAGGCAAACGCTCAATTGCTGAGCCACCCAGGCATCCCATGTGTAGGTGGTCATTGGTGAAATTTCTGTTCATGTCTTTTGCCTATTTCACGATTGGATTGTTGGTTTCTTGGGTGTTGAGTTTAATAAGTTCTTTATAGATCTTGGATACTAGCCCTTTATCTGATAAGTCACTTGCAAATATCTGCTCCCATTCTGTAGGTTGTCTTTTAGTTTTGTTGCCTGTTTCTTTTGCTGTGCAGAAGTTTTTTTTTTTTTTAATTTTTTTTTTTTTATTTATGATAGTCACACAGAGAGAGAGAGGCAGAGACACAGGCAGAGGGAGAAACAGGCTCCATGCACTGGGAGCCCAATGTGGGATTCGAGCCAGGTCTCCAGAATCGTGCCCTGGGCCAAAGGCAGGTGCCAAACTGCTGAGCCACCCAGGGATCCCTGTGCAGAAGTTTTTATCCTGATTGTCTCAATAGTTCATTTTTGCTTTTTATCCCCATGTCTTCATGGATGTATTTTGCAAAAAGTTGCTGTGGCCAAGTTAAAAAAGGGTGCTGCCTGTGTTCTCCTCTAGGATTTTGATAGATTCTTGTCTCACATTTAGATCTTTCATCCATTTTGAGTTTATCTTTGTGTATGGTGTAAGAGAATGGTCTAGTTTCATTCTTCTGCGCATGGCTGTCCATTTTCCCAGCACCATTTATTGAAGAGACTGTCATTTTTTCAGTGGATAGTCTTTTCCTGCTTTGTCGAATAATAGTTGACCAGAGAGTTGAGGGCCCATTTCTAGGTTCCCTATTCTGTTCCATTGATTTATGTGTCTGTTTTTGTGCCAGTACCACACTGTCTTGATGACCACAGCCTTGTAGTACAGCTTGAAATCTGGCATTGTGATGCCCCCAGTCTGGTTTTCTTTTTTATTTTTTTATTTATTTTTTTTTATTTTATTTTATTTTTTTTAGGTTTTCTTTTTTAATATTCCCTGGCTATTTGGGGTCTTTTCTGGTTCCACACAAATCTTAAGATTATTTGTTCCAACTCTGAAGAAAGTCCATGGTATTTTGATAGGGATTGCATTAAATGTGTAAATTGTCCTGGGTAGCATAGACATTTTCACAATATTAATTCTTCCAATCCATGAGCATGGAATGTTTTTCCATCTCTTTGTGTCTTCCTCAATTTCTTTCAGAAGTGTTCTGTAGTTTTAGGGTATAGATCCTTTACCTCTTTGATTAGGTTTGTTCCTAGGCATCCTATGCTTTTGAGTAATTGTAAATGGGATTGATTCCTTAATTTCTCTTTCTTCAGTCACATTGTTAGTGTATAGAAATGCCACTGATTTCTGGGCATTGATTTTGTATCCTGCCACATTGCCGAATTGTTGTATGAGTTCTAGCAATCTTGGGGTAGAGTCTTTTGGGTTTTCTATATAGAGTATCATGTCATCGGTGAAGAAGGAGAGTTTGACTTCTTTGCCAATTGGAATGCCTTATTTCTTTTTGTTGTCTGATTGCTGAGGCTAGGACTTCTAGAACTATGCTGAATAGCAGTGGTGAGAGTTGACAGCCCTGTCGTGTTCTTGATCTTAGAGGAAAGGCTCTCAGTGTTTCCCCATTGAGAATGATATTTGCTATGGGCTTTTCATAGATGGCCTTTAAGATACTGAGGAATGTTCCCTCTATCCCTACACTCTGAAGTTTTCATCAGGAATGGATGCTGTATTTTGTCAAATGCTTTCTCTGCATCTATTGAGAGGATCATATGGTTCTTGTTTTTCTCTTGTTGATGTGATCTATCACGTTGATTGTTTTACGAGTATTGAACCAGCCTTTATCCTAGGGATAAATCCTACTTGGTCATGGTGAATAATTTTCTTAATGCACTGTTGGGTCCTACCGGAGATAACAAGTCTTGTGGAAGATGTGAAGAAATCAAAATTTTCATTTACTGCTGGTGTAAAGGTGAAATTGTCTAGAAACTTGGAAAAACTGGTAGTTCTTCAAATAATCTTGTTGCCAAATGACCCAGCAATTTCACTCCTAAATATTTACCCAAGATAATTAAAAACATGTTTTTACATAAAAACTTATACGTAATGTTTATGGTAGCATATTCACAATAGCCAAATGGTGGAAACAATCTAAATGCAAATCTAAATGCAAATCTAAATGTGAATAAAGAAAGTGTGTTATATCCTTAAAATGGAATATGATTTAGCCATAAAAAATAACGTAGTACTGGTATATGCTACAACATGAATGAACCTTGACAACACTAAGTTGCAAAAGATCATGTACACGATTTGATACTTAGGAAAGTGAAGAATAGATAGATTAATGATCTCAGGGCTAGGAGGGCTATGGAAAAAGAATAATATCTAAAAGATACAAGGTCTCTTCTTGAGATGATGAAAATATTCTAAAATTGAGGATGGTGATGATTTCATATATCTGTGATTATACTAAAAAGCATCAAATTATACATATTAAAAAGATGAAGCGTATAGTAAGTTAAATTATATAGCAGATCAAAACCTTCCACAAGAAAAATCCAAGCCTTTATGGCTCCTTTGATGAATTCTACCAAACATTTAAGGAAAAAATAAATAGTACTAATTCTATAAAAATTCTTTGAAAAAAGTGAGGAAGGAAACTGCAACAACTTGTCTCTGAAGCCCTCATTACCCTTTCATGACAGCCAAACTATATGTTATGTGCTAAATTTTTATGTTCCCCCAAAATTTATATGTTGAATCCCTAACCTCCAATGTGATAGTTTTTAGAGATGGAGCCTTTGGGTAGATACTTAGGGTTAGACAGGATCATGAGGATGAGGCCTGTACGATGGGATCAGTGTCCTAGTAGAAAGAGACAACAGAGATACTGTTCTTTTTCTCCCTCCATACATGCTCAAAAAAAGAAGTCATGTGAGCACAAAGCAAAATGATGGCCATATAAGCCAAGAGAAGAAATTTCAGAATGAAATCTACCTTGCTGGCACTTTGATCTTAGACCTCTCAGCTTCTAGAAATATGAGAAACAGATTTCTGTTTTTAAAGCTAGTCTATGATAGTTTTTTTATGGCAGGCCATAAAAAAAATTTCAAGAGAAAAGAAATTCTAGATCAATTTCCCTCATGACCATAGATGCAAAAATACTTAACATTTTAGCAAATCTGATTCAACAGTACATAAAAAGCATGGAAATCATGACCCAATGGAGTTTGCCATAGGAATGCAAACTTGGATTGATATTCAAAAATTAATACCTTTCACTATAATAGTAAAAACCAAAAATAAAAAACTATCATTTTAATCAATACAATAAAAGCATTTGACAAAATTCAATATCTACTTGATATTTAAAATAAAAACTACTAGTGAATTAGGAATATATGGGAAATCTGAATCTGAAAACGAATCTTCATAAAACCTACAATTACTATTCATTACTAATAGTAAATGACTAAGTGCTTCCCCTCTCTATGAATAGGAATGAGGCAAGGATGCACACTTTTGCCATCTCTAACATTTTACTAGTGGTGCTGGCCAGTCCAATACAGCAAGAAAAAGAAAACATACTGGAAAGGAAGAAATAAAAACTGTATTTGTAAATGCTGTAATTGCATAGATTGAAACTCCTAAGAAACCTACAAAATAACTACAACTAATTAGCTTATCAAATATACAACAAATCATTTCAAAATTTGTGGTGTCAGAAGTAATCATTTCTTATCTAACAATTCAGTGGGTTAGGAATCTAGGGAGGTGTAACTGGATGCCTCTTCCTCAAGATATTTCACAAGGAGGTTATAAAGCTGTTGACTTAAGCTATGATTTCATCTGAAGGCTTAACTAGAAGAGGATGTTCCAAACTTTTCCGCATGATTATCAGCTTGATTCAAATACTTGTGGGCTGGTGAACCAAGGGCTCCACCAGTTCTTGCTGAATATTGTTTGGAGGCTCATAGACTCCTTCCCCAACCCCATCCCCATCATGGGACTTTCTTCATAGTGCAGCTCATAACATGGCAACTCATTCCCCTCAGAAGGAGGGTTTCATGAGGGAGTGCGAGAGAATGGATAAGAGGGTACAGTCTTTCTGAAATGTAATCTTAGAAGTGATATTCATCAATAGTCTCACATTTTCTTCATTAGAAGTCACTATAACTGACACAAAAAGCCACTAATACCTGGAAGTGGAGGTCATTTGGAACCATTTTATAGGCTGCCAATCACCAACACCAATTCTGTTTTTTATATTTTTTGTTTTATTATTTATAAGCAGTTATAAATTGAAATTAAAAACATGAATAATGACAGCATCAAAAATTTATGAAATAGGAATAAATATGACAAATGATGTTCAAGAACTCTACACTCAAAACTATGAAATGCTGTAGAAAGAAATTAACAGAGACTTCGAGAAATGCAGAGGCAATGTTCGCGGATGGGAGACTCAATGTTATTAAAATGTGGATTCTTCACAATATGATCTATAGATTTAAGACAATTCCATGCAGAACCTCAGCAGATTCTGTAGTCCTCGACAAACTTTAAAAGTTACACGGAGGGCTGCCTGGGTGGCTTAATCAGTTAAGTAACTGCCTTTGTTTCAGGGCATGATCCTCAGGGTCCTGGGATCAAGCCCCGCATTGTAGGGCTCCCTGCTGAGAGGGGAGTCTGCTTTTCCATTTCCTCTCCCCCCATTCCTCACCCTCCCCCCATGCTCATGCGCGTGCGCTCTCGCTCTCTCACTCTCAAATAAATAAAATCCTTTAAAAAAATTACTTGGAAGTGAAAAGAGAAGACCTAAAATAACCAGAACAGTTTCAAAAAAGATAAATCCTGAACTTATCTGATTTCAAGACTTAATATAAAGCTACCAAGATCCAAGGTAGTGTGGCATTGGCTTAAACACACAGTATGGTTCAATAATCCAGGAAAGGAAATACATGGTTAATTTATTGCCAGTAACACTGCCAAGCCAAATCAATGAGGAAAGCACAGTTTTTTCAGGCATTGCTGGAACTAATGCATATGCAAAAAAAATAATCTTAACTTTTACCTTGTGCTGTATGTAAATAATTCAAAGTGGATTATAAACCAAAATATTAAATCTTTGACTATAAAAGTCCCAGAAGAAAATAAAGGAGAAATGTTAGTGATATTGGGCCAAGATTTCTTTTTTTTAAAAGTTTTTTTTTAATATTTTATTTATTCATTTATGAGAGACAGAGAGAGAGAGAGAGAGGCAGAGACACAGGCAGAGGGAGAGGCAGGCTCCATGCAGGGAGCCCGATGTGGGACTCGATCCCGGGTCTCCAGGATGGTGCCCTGGGCCAAAGGCAGGCACCAAACCACTGCGCCACCCAGGGATCCCCTGGGCCAAGATTTCTTAAACAGAGTACAAAGAACATGAATTATAAAAGAAAACAAAGATAAATTGGACTCATCAAAATTAGAAACTTCTGCTCTTCAAAAGGTACTTGTTAAATAAAAAGAAAACACTAAGCACAGAATGGGAGAAAATATTTGTAGAACATATTAGGAGAAGGACTTGTGCCTAGAATATATAAAACACCCTTAAAACTCAATAATAGAATGAGAGCAAGCTGACAAAAAATAAAAAAACAGTTTTGCAAAAAACACTTCACTAAGAAGATGTACAAAAGACAAATAGGCACATGAAAAAAGCTCTACGGTTTTAGCCACTAGAGAGATAGAAATGAGATTCCATTATAAACCCACTAGAAAGACTGAAATTAGAGACCGGAAAAAGGAAATCCTGCCATTTGTTACAAGGATGGACCTCAAGGGTATTATCGTAAGTAAAATAAGTCAGACAGAGAAATACAAATACTATATGATACCACTTATATGTGGAATCTTAAAAAACTGAGCATATGGAGACAGAGTCTGGAATGGTGGTTACCAGGGGCTGGGAGTTAGGGGAAATGAGATGTGAGTCAAAAAGTACAAACTGCCTGTTATGAGATAAATAAATTCTGGGAATTTAACGTGCAGCATGGTGATTGTAATACTTTATTTGAAAGTCACTAAGAGAGTGGATCTTATATGTTCTCACCCCCAAAAGAAATGGTAATTATGTGACATATTGGAGATATTAGCTAATTCTATGGCGGTGATCATTTTACATTAAATGTCTATCAAATTAACAAGTTGTACACTTTAAACTTACACAGTGTTATATGTCAATTATATTCACAACAAAGTTGAGAATAAATTAAAAGACCGAACCTACCAACTGTTAGCAGGTATATGGAGGAATTGGATCTTTTATACAATGCTAGTGGGAATGTAAAATGACACAACTACTTAGGATTGTATTTTAGCAGTTTCTTCAAAAGTCAATCATGCACCTACAGTATAACACTGCTATCTACTGCTAGGTACTTATGAAAACATATAGCCATGCAAAGACTTGTGTACAAACATTCAGAGCATCTTCAGTAGCCACAAGCTGGAAGCAAAATGCCAGTAAATAAGAGAACAGAGAACAAATTTTGATATATCCATACAAATAGGTAATATTAATAAAGACAAATTATTGATCCATGAATCAATAGGGGTGAATCTCAATAGGAGCTAGGCAATAGAGTATAGAGCACGTTAGACATGATTAGTTTATCTACATCCATTTTACCTGAATCAGCTCCTTTAAAAATAAGAATATACACTGTATGATTCCATTTAAATAAAATTCTAGAAAATACAAACTGCTCTATAGAGACAGAAAAGAGATCAATAATTTCCTGAGGATGAAAGAAAATTAGATAGAGGGATAGATGGATGACAAGAGATACTTGGAAACTTGGGGAGATTACAGATAATATCTTGATTTTTGGTAATGATTTCACAGTTATACAAATCAAACACTCAAAAAAAACTATACATCTTAAATATGTTTGTGTTATTATAAGTCAATTATACTTACGTAGTTGGTAAAAACAAGCCATTCAGAATATTTAATTCAAAGTACAGAGTACTGAGAGAACCACCCACCCACCCCACCCCCAGAACCATTTTTCACTATCTCCTGACTACCAGGCACCATCAACATGAAATTTCAATAAATGATTTGTAATGGAAAATAAAAATAGGAGGTGTTGGCTAGTTGAAGTATAGCCTCAGTTTGGGTGGCCGTAACAGAATATCACTTATAAATGGCAGAAATATATTTCTCATGATTCTGAGGGCTTGAAGTATGCCAGCCCTTTTCCAGGGTGCTAATGGCTGTTTTCTCCTTGTCCTCACGTGACAGAGAGGGCTGTAGAGCTCTCTGAGTCCCCTCTCTAGGAGCATTAATCCCATTTATGAGGGTCCCACCCTCAGGACATGATCACCTCCCAAAGGCCCCCACCTCCTAATGCCATCACATGGTAGCGGGCTTGGGGGATGGGGGGGGGGTTCAAATTTCAACCTAGGAATTTGGATGGGGGTGGACACAAACATTCTGTCCAGAACAGGTATCTCAGATCATCACGAATTACTCATTTGTTGATTAAATCAATGGCATTTTGGGGTATCAATTTAGCTAATGCTAAGAGACTTTAAAATATCTTTTTTTCCTGAGATCTTAAAATAATTAAAAATGCCTATATATTAATGGTGATACTGAGAATATCCCACAGATTGAAATATACATGATATGCTTAAATTATTGTTTATATTTTATTTTGAGACAACTGCCTCTTGGCATTCCTAATTACAAAAATACAATATTACACAATGAATAACATATAACCACCCAAGTGTACTTTCATCTAGCCTCACTCGGCCTTCTAATCTTGACTTTTATTTTCCCCTCCCTTCCCCCTCCTTTTCTTTTCTTCCTCTCTTCCATTTTTTTCTCCTTTCCATCCTCTCTCCCATGCTAATTCTTTCTTTCAAAGCTCTTTTCTCCTTTAATATGATACATAAATTGCTTATTATGTATATCATTACCTGTTCCCCTCCAATAGACTGTCAGCTCTATGAGAACAAGCATTGTATATATTCTCCATTTGCTTAGCTACCTACTTTTAGGCTACTCCTTTCTAGGCTTCCATTAGCAGACTACAGCTATAGATCTTATTGTGTAAGCAACAGAAACTACTTTAAACCAAAAAGGGGGGAGTTAATTGAGAAAAACTTGGTGTCTCTTGGCATTGACATTTGAATGACCATAGATGTGAAGAGCAGGTGGTGGCACAGTAAATTCCAAAAAGTAGGCTATCAGAATTAGTGTCAGGTCACACCTCAGCACCACTCTGATCATATGCCCCTCTCTACCAACTGAGTTAATCATTTGTACTCTCCAAATTGGTGTCACTTACTTATGATTCAAAATTCTGGGAGTGGATATCTTACCAGCTATGTTTGTATTTGATGCCTACCTGTGTGTAAATATAGCCACAGGTGGAGAGAGCAAGAGGCAAAAGGGCACTGAAACAAGGAAGAGTATCTTCAATCAAGACTATAATCTGTGGTGTCCCCTAAAAGTAAGGTTACTGTATAATTAATTATTAATTATTAAGCGAGTCTACATTTAAGAGTAGAAAGGACACGGTGAACATTTACTCAGGATTAACTGGTACAAACAAGGATAGCCTCTGTACTATAGGGATGTGCAGTCAACCAAACAAAGGGATATTAGGGTGCTAATACAAAAAAGGTGTGGTTGGATGTTGGGGCAAAAAAAGATCATAGTTTTGCTGTTGCTGTTTTTTGTTGTCATCATTGTTTCCGATAATTCCACTTTCTCGGGATTGGAAAAAGCATCTTGTGATGGTTTGCTTCCAAGATTCTTCTCATGGGAGCAAAATGGGAGTTCTTCACTTGGTCTCTGGCTCTTTTCCATTCCTGTCCTAGCCCTTGAAGACACCAGGGTCCATAATCCATCACAATTCTCTCATCTAGAACAGAAAGAATGGGAAGCCCTACAAGATCACACTGGACTTTTCCCCGGATTGGTCACACCTTGGATGGTTTTCTAAACGAAGGCTGGAAGCTTGATTGTGCAGTGCTTTGAGTTTCTCCCCAGCTCTCAATCCCTTCCTCTATGTAGTGAATTCTACTACTTCTCAGCTCACTGGATTCTCCAATCTTTTTTTGTAGCATGGCTTTTGGGTCTTTTAAGCAAAAGTATTTCTTTACTTGACCAAAGATAAAGGACCTGAGCCGCACTTTTGGGAATAGCTCATTGATCATAGGTACCTATTTTTCTAGTGATTCATTAAAAGTGAAAGTGATTTATTGTAATGGGATTATGTGGTTCCCAACTCTGAGAGAATATTGAATCCAGAGCGTGACACCAATCATAAGAATAAAATGTTTACTTTCCTCTTCTTGACCAGTGGCAAATAGACAAACGTGCAAGAGCCAGAATGGATAATCTGTCCTCAACTGGTAATTAGTCACTTCACTGTAACTTAAAAAGAAAAAAAAAAAAAAAAAGGAGGGGGAAAAAAAAGGAAGTCCTGTTAGAATTTCTCAGCTTTAATAAATCAAGAGTTCATATGATAGCTATTTAAGCTAATGGGTGGCTTGCCTTTTAATGAGGCTTTATCATTAATTAATCTCCTCATTTAAGGTCTGTGGACTCCTCGTTTCTAATTGCAGCCTCTAGTTTTACAGGTAAGGCCAATATTTACCCCTGTCTGCCCCCTGCCAAAAGCCCGCAACAGACATCAGCTAGTAAATATTCATTTATACTGACAGCAAAAACATTTTTCACGATACTCCAAACCTGCAGTCTCCCAGCTGTCAGCTTGGTGGTGAACTATTAGAACGCCAAGAGCTGCTGACTGGGGATGAGAATATTGGAGTTGAATAAAATAATACAGCAATAGGAAAATAGGAATGTACTTTTTTACGTTTTTTGTTTCTCTTGGTATCTCTTTTGGGGGGAGGTGGCAGGTGATAATCTCTCTTGGGGAAGCTTTGTCTTCAATTTTTACATCATTTTTGCCATTTGTTAAACAGTATCTCTCAAGCCCCTGTCAAGTGCTTATACATGGATTATCTCTTTAAATTCTCACAAGAACCCGATGAGGAACACATTCTTAACTATATTCATGTTAAAATAAGGACACAGAGGCTTAGAGAAGTGGAATAACTTGCTCAAGTTTATCTTTTTAATGGAGGAGCTGATATTTGAAGCAGAAATGTCTGACTCTAGAGCTCTTGAACATATGAAAGCAGCTCAGCTTATTTGGTGGGTGGCTGAGAAGAACTTGCGTGGCATGTTCAAAAAAATTACAAGCGCTGTTCTTTAAAGACATCATTCAAACTGGTTGCACCTGTTATGTTTGTGTGTGTGGGTCTTGAGGTTTCTGTGTGTCTACAAACATTTAATTTTTTCCTACTGTCTTAGCCTAAAAATAAAATGGCTTCTCATGAAAGGTGATAGCTCAAATTCCTCCGGCTGATGGCCTCCATCTATGTAAATGATAGATATTTTATTCAATTTCATTCAATTCCTACTCCACTATTTTCAGAGTCCTTGATGAATGTTTCCCTAAGTGCTCACCAGCATGCCCAGGTGCTCTGGTGACTTCATTTTTTTCTCTTCTATGCATTCCTCTCCCTCCTTGAGAAATACTAAGACCTCACTTCTTCTCTGGTCCTTCCTGCAGTTTCCCTGTACAGTTCCTTTAAATGTTTCTATTGTTTCCAGAAGCCTACAGGGACTCAAGAGCCTGACAGACCCCAGCACAGCATGTTTTAAAGATGATCCTGCAAATATTAACTTCAAGATGACTGAAATTCGATTATACCAAAATTCCTTCTGAAAGCATAACAAATAATTTATAGATTTCACAAAGTGCAATTTAATGCATGTGATTTTTCTCAAGGGCTTATCAAATAAAGAATTTGTGGTTTGTTCCTGACATAAATGCTCCCTGCAGTTGAATTTTTACGAATATACTGTACCCAATAAGATAAAGTATTTAATGATGGCAGGCTAGTCAATTATTCTACCCATGTATTGTCTTACCTTATAGGCCAGATTTGCAATTATTGCCTGCTTTTTAGATTTTTTTTTCCATGTGTACCTAATGAGGGTTTTAGTATGTCTGTGGGCTATGTCCGTTGATGAGTCCTTGATATATGTTGTTTGTTGATGGGAAGGTTCATCTTGAAGGAAAAAAAAAGCAGGAGGGGCTGCTCAGTATATGAGTCAACCAAGGTCAGATAATTCACACACATACACACACATACACACACACGCACACACACACACAGAATGTAAGGTATTAGAACTGTTATCCATTTTTAGATGCAAAAATGGAGGTTTTGTATATATTATATATCTGAGAGTCCTTTAATATAAAGTCTATTAGATGAGAATTAATTTTACTAAAAGACCACATTTACTTGACATACCAGGTTGCTTTCCCTATTTTATGAACTATATCTCTCTCTCATGCTCCTGGGCACTCATATTTAAAACTTCAGGATCAATTTTGACTTGCCTTTACCTTTGTTATCTATCTCTTTCAAAATATTTCTCCTTGTACATGATGTAATGAGCACTGGGTGTTACATAAGACTGATGAATCACTGACCTCTACATCTGAAACCAATAATACACATGCTAATTAATTGAATTTAAATAAATAAGTAAATAAATAAAACAAAAAATATTCCTCCCCTTTTTTTTTTAAGATTTATTTATTTATTCATGAGAGACAGAGAGAGAGGCAGAGACACAGGCAGAGGGAGAAGCAGGCTCCATGCAGGGAGCCGGATGTGGGACCCAATCCCAGATCTCGAGGATCACACCCCGGGCTGAAGGCGGCGCTAAACCACTGAGCCACCAGGGCTGCCCTATCCCTCCTTTTTATTCTATGTCCAGCTTAACTGAAAACCTCTCCTTTATGCACAAATGTGTGTAGTAGCAACTTAATCTGTTAAATACTCTTTACTATTCACTTGATCAGATTTATCTCCCTAAACTACCAGTTGTATCAAACCACTCAGTCAGGAATTGCCTCTACTTCCCTGTTGTGTATAAGTGAATGTCCAGTGGCAGGCCTAATATTTAAGAACGTGCTCAATTTTTCTTATTTTTCCTCAAATATAAATTTCTTCTCAATTCTTTTGTCAAGCCTCTATTCTGTACATAGCATAAAAAATCATGCTCATAGATGAGGCCTGAAGCCTTTGTTTTTGTTAAAGCAACCTGTGCTTCCTTTATCATTACACCTCTTTTCTGATATTTTAATTGTCTATTGTGGTATATTGAGTAACTGCCTTCCTCCAAGATGTCTATGTTGTAATTCCTGGAATCTATGTATATGTTTTCTTATGTAGCAAACTGGACTATGCATTTGTGATTATGTTAAGGATTTTAAGACAAGAAGATTATCCTGGATTACTGAGGTAGGTTCAATCTAATGACATGAGTCCTTAAAAGAGGAGGACCTCTGCCAGCAGAGTTCAAAGTCAGAGGGAGATAGGACTACCGAAGAATGGTCAGGAAGATTCAATCTAGTTGACTGCAAAGATGGAGGAAAGGGACCATGAGCTAAGAAATGCAGGCTGCTTCTAGAAGCAGAAAAGGCATGGGAATGGATTTTCCCCTAGAGCCTCTAGAAGGAAGACAGCCATGCTGACATTTTGATTTTAGCCCAGTGAGATCCGTTCTGAACTTCTGTTCTCTAGGACTGTAACGTAATAGATTAGTGTTGTTTTAAGAGACTGTGTTTGTGGCAAGTTGTTACCAGAGCAATGGAAACTAATATATCTATTAATTTGGTACCTTCCTCAATGGACTTGGAGCTCCTTGAGGTGAGGACGGAGAAGCAGAGTTCTAACATCCATTTTCTCATTTGTTTTTGGTAACAGAGTTCTAGTCTTTGTTGCAGTAATACACTAGGCCCAGCTTCCTTTGCATGTAAGTGTGACCCTGAAACCACATTATAAAAGGAAGTGCTTTGGCAAACTATCCAAGAAGATTGACTCTCTTAGGAAAAGTCACTATTGTGTCTCTCCTGATCCTTTCTGCCGCTGGTCTCAAATACAGAGAGGCTTCCTGGAGCTCCTTCAGCCTTTTAGAATATGGAGCATAGAAGCCACCTCTGAGGATGGCAGTCCCAAGAGATAGGTATGGTGGAGTCACCATTTCTGCCCTGGACAGTCGACCCTTGGTCCTCTTTTACTTAGAAGAGATTAAAAATTAAATCTTATTTAAGCTCCTGTGGATTTGCCCTCTTTCATTTATATGAAGCCAAGTCTAATAAATACTAGCACAGATTTAGTGTTGAATCTCCATTGGCTCCTGGCACAGAATATTTGCTCAGTGCTTATTAAACAAATGTTCAAAATCTTTTCTGCCCAAAGCACTCAACTTTCACAGACAATATTGCTTTAAAAATGTAACCATTTTTGTCCAAATTAGGATAACTCTAACCTTTTTCATTGGTTTGAATAGTGTCCCTGCAAATTCATGTCTACCCAGAATCTCAGATTATCTTATTTGCAAATAGGATCTTTGCATGTTTAAGTACTTACGATGATGTCATACTGGATTAGGGTGGGCCTTACAGCCAGTGACTGGTGTTCTTTGAAGATGAGGATGCAAATAGACAAAGGGAAGAAGGCTGCATGATAATAAACACAGAGATGACAGTGATGGCAGCTGCCAGTCAAGGAAGAAACTCCCAGAAGTTCAGGAACCACCAGAAGCTGGGAAGATGCAAGGGAACAGTCTAGACCTAGGGCCTTCAGAAGCATCTGGCCCTGATGACTCCTTGACTTCAGACATACACTCTCCAGAACTTTGGAATAAAAATTTATTGTTTTAGGCTGCCCAGTTTATGGCAAGTTGTTATGGCTGCGCTAGGAAACTAACACATCTTCCATTGCATGAATACATGCGTGATGCTTAGGATAGTCGCTGCTGTCATAAATGTTCCGACATTAGACCTTTTTTATGTCTTACTATCGCTATCATTTTTATTAGTAACTTCTATGTTATTTTCTGATGCTGAATCTCATACTTTTGGTTGAAATTGTTTTCAAGTATAAATATTTTGTGTCTTCAATTAGACCTGAAGGTCCTTGAGGGCAAATATTGCTGTTTATACTTTTTTATCCCCATTTCCATTGTTTGACATGTAACATGGGACCAGGCATGAGAAGGCAGCAGCCTTTAGAAAAAGGAAAATGCCCCATGGATGATGTTCTCAAAATAACTAGAATCTGCAAAATAGTTTCAGCCTCAGGGAATTTGGCAGACAGTTGCCAGGGTCAAAGATCCCTTCTGACTGACAGAAAACTAGATAAGAACAAGGCTTGAGTTTCTCTTGACACCAGCCAAGTGAGGAGGATCAGACCCTGGCACAGCTCAGTCACCCAGTGATTTTTTTCACCAGCTTTTTTTGGGGGGTGGGGGGGCTCACAAACTATTAAAAATATGTGCACTTTTTAAATAAGTGCTTTGTTTATTTAGAACTCTGCTATAGCCAAAGTACAAAGAAGCACATTAGAATATCCACATATAGCTGAACACAGCCTAGAGTAGCAGGTCATTCTTTGTAAAGCAGCATATTTTCTATTTCCAAACTCACTTGTCCTTAGCTACATCACTGGGATGCAAACTTTTCAAACTTCCTCGCCTTCCTTTGTTGTGAGATTGTGTGCCTATACCTTGCTCTCAGGCAGGGCTTGCTCTAGAAGTGAAGCCCTCCCCACTAAAAAAATATGTTCATGATGTTGGTGGACACACACCAGTCATTTTAAGAGCCATGTCATGGATAAGGGACATTTCCAAAAAGGGCTTTTCCAAAAAGAGACATGGAAAAGAACAAGAATGGATTTGAATTCTCAACATTTTAGATTCAGGGAGCTGGATTGATGGGTCAGGACTAAACTAGTAGAAGATTCTCATTACACCTCAAGGCCAAAAACTCAAAAGGAGCTTAAATTTGGCCTCTGCTAAATATGTTCCAAGTAACTTTCTCATTGCTTTACATATATTAACTCATTTAATCTTGTGATAACTGATGAGGCAGTCCTATTTGCTATTCTCATTTTACAGGTTAGGCAACTGAGGCACAAAAGTGTTCTATATAATCCTTCTAGGATCTGCTTCACCCTCTGCACTTTCAATCTCGGCTCTTCATCCCCAACAAGGTGTGATTCGGCTACTCTATTTTCCTGGCCTCAATTTCCTCCCCTGTAAAATGCATCTCAACCTATAAAAGGTAGTTCAGAGAATAGAAAGAATGTCAGTTTCTGCCCTGGACCCTTTTAGTGTTTGTGGTGATTTAGTGGGGAAATTAAACTGGATATGCAGATTAACATACAAGTAAACAGATTAAGTTCCAGAGCAGAGGCAACAGCCCTGCCTCCAACATTTCCGGTGTTGAGGCAAACGTACAAACATAGGCCCACATACCATATGTCTATACCCTACATGCCTAAAATGTATAAATCAAGCTAATTAAAATACATTCTAGCCTCTTAACTTGACAGGCAGATTTCCATAAGAACCTGGAAGACCAGATTCAAAGTTAGAATTCTCTGACGTCTTAGAGTCTCATGCCAGGGCAAGGGTACTCAAGGAGAGCCAGGAGCTGTGCCCTGACTCCTTAGTCTTTGGTTCCTGTCCCACAGTCTGCTCTACTTCTCTTTCTGTTCCTGTCTCTGTCCTGGAATACAAGGGGCCTTGGACACTCATGATAGACACATTATCTTACAAGACTATTTTTGCTGACATCCCTTCCTAATAGAGTTGCCAGATTTAGCAAATAAAAGTAGATAATGCCCAGTTAAATACACATTTCATGTATGCAATGGATATATTTTTAGTATATAGTCCATGCAACATTTTGTTATTCTTTTGAAATTTAAATTTAACTGAGTATTCTGCATGTAATCTGTATTTAACCCTACCTAGAAGTATTTGCCCATTGGCCGAACTTCAGGCCCACTGGTACACACTCTGGTGGCTATTTCTAACCCTCCATTGGAATGGAGGAGAGCAAAGGTACACATAAATCTTGGAATGGCTTTGGGGCTGCTTGGGCATGTAGTTCTGTGGTCTAGGGTACTCAGAGTAGGATTCAGTAAATGGAGGGCATGTGCCCCTTGGAGAGAGACAGAAAAACAGCACCAGAAACAGGTACTATAAGTACAAGGCACACTTATTTTCCAGGTCTATAAATAGAATATACAATGCACAGGGTGACTATTAAACACTGATTGATAGGATCTGAAATCATGGGGGAAGTAGCTTTTAATTTGAGTCTTGATTGAGACAATTGAGGTGAGTTAAGGGAAGGACATTTATTTTAGATTATCCTTCATTTTTAAAAACATCAAGCCCTTATAAATATGTTTTTAATTCCTATGCTTTTAATGTGTATGAACACTAGGTATAATTTGCCTTCTCAAAAATGATGAAATTAACTTGAATGTAATGAGGGGAGCCAGCCTTTGAGTATTTGTTGATCTGCAGCATGGGGCACAGAGATGGAACAGAATGTAGGGTGCTAGAAATTGCAGCTCTTTCACTAAGCTGGGGCAATGAATATGGAACTCAGGGCTGCCAGGTAGCCAAGATTTTAGAAGACAAGATCGTGGAAAACGAAAAAATGGGCAGTGTAACTTAAAGTTCCACATTCAGCTTCTCAAGGCAGTTGCACACTCCACGGTTACACATGCTTAGGATGAGATACAGAGAATTTAAACAGAGAGCAACTGCTAAGAGACTAAACATGTTAGAGAGAATTAGCAGTCTCATGGTGTTGGGGAGGCAAAAACGAGAGTAGAGAGGCTGCCAAAAGAGAGAGCCCTGGTACAAACCCCAGGCACTCAATTAAAATCACAGAAGGGCTATGCCCTAGAAGAAAAAGGCAAAACAGAAATAGACCAGCTTTCACAGAATCAAAGTGATCTGTTCATATTCTGTCTGCTGTTCAAAAGAAAATTAAACCTTCCCTAGAGGCAGATAACACCATCCAATGTCACCATAATTTTTTGGTACATAGTATATAGCATTCAATAAAGAATTATTAGCCATGCCAGAAAGCAGAACCCAGTGATACAGAAAACAAGCACAGATAATAGAAAGATCCCACAGGTAGCCTAGATGTTTTGGATTATAGGATAAATATGTGTAAGCTAGAGAAAATTATCTGCAATGCATCAGCCCAAGAAAGACACCTATCCAGATTGTACAAATAGTCTCTAAAAATCAATTCAAGAAAAAAAAATCATCCAATGAACAATTTGAGCAAAAATCTCAGAGAGGGGTCGCAAAAGAGGGTCCCTAAATGGCCAATAAACACATAAAGTGATGTTTAACATTATAATCCCAAACATTCAAATTAAGCAGCAGTGAGAAACCCTCATACCAGAGTAGATAAATTAAAAACTGACATCACTTACAAAACATGTTCTACTCTGATGTGGGAATAATGTGAGTGTTGTTATTACAGTAGCAAGGACATTGAACATCAGAACTACCCTCTTAACACGTTTAAGTCTATAATGCAGTAGTATTAACTATAGCGATGATGTTGTACAGCAGATTTCTAGTATTTAATCATCTTGCAAAACTGAAACACTATATCCACTGAACAGCAACTCTCCATTTCCTGCCTCTCCTCCCCTCCCCGACCAGCCACTGGAAGGAAAATACAGGTAGTGGGCATGAAATATACTACTATGGCACAGATACTGATCTGTATTCTTGTCTGGGAGCTGAGAATGTGGATATGCCCACTTGTGGCAGTTCATCAGGCTGTACAAGTTAGGATTTGTTCACTGTTTGTATACAACGCTAGACTTCTACTTTTTAAAATAATTACCAAATTACTCAAATTAATTAGCCCTCATTGGGCCTTGCTAATGCTGGCGTTCATTTAACAGTATGTTATTCAGTGCTTATCAACTGAGCTCAACGTACAAAGTAACTGGACTTAGAAGTACTATTCCCTAATACCTGTTTAGTTAGTACCATCAAATTTTATTCTACAGCTACTGTGTTGGCAAAAATAGTGCTAAGGGTTAGAGCATAAAAATAAGTAACACATCCGAACTATCCAAATAGCATGAACACTAGTTCTAGGAGGCATATATGAACAGGTAGTTTTAAATTAATAAATATGCAGAAATAGGAACAAGGTGCCATGATATATAGGAGAGGAAACTGGAAGCTTGGTCTGCTCTTGTGAAGTATCTGTGAATATTTATTTCTATGTGATTTTCAAAAAAGAATTTCTAGAGCAGATGATTTCTGGTCTTAATCTTCAAGATAAAGAACAATTTAAGCATGTAAAGAAGAGGAATGAGAGAATTGCTAAGAAAGGAAGACACATGAGTAAAGATGTTGGACTATTAATTTGTGGTATAAGAGTTGAATTTACAAGCAACTTATTAATATTAAAGCATACATTCTAAGGAAGCAGGTGTTATGAAAAATAGATGGTAAAATGGAGCCCTGGCATAATGAAGCTCAGAGCCACTCTTGTAACTGTTGTTGATTGCATGAAGGTGTAATATTTAAGGGAACACATACACAGAGTGGACATAAATTAACCTGAAGCAGTGTTAGGTTATCCATATATAAGCTCAGAAAAGCATGCAGGAAGACATGCTCTGGCACAGAAGTGTGCATGCTGTTGTGACCTTTTATAACCTCATTCTGGAAATCCACTAAAATTTCTTTCATCCACTGCCACTTTGGGACATCTGGTTTCCCCACTTCAGACCTGACTTGGTCACTTCATCCGCAGGACAAAATATAGAGGCAGGCGTGGAATATTAGGATTGCTGAGGTATATGCATCTGGCATCCAGGGTGTGGGGGAACAGGTAAGTGTTGTAGAAACATTTCACATTCATGGAAAGTTCTCCAGCTGAGAGAGGGGTTCACAGAGCAGTGGCTCCCACTGATCTCTAAGAGTAAAGCATTGGATTGATCAGGCTGTGAACAATAGAACATCCTTTTTTTTTTTTTTTAATTTGAGTAAGATCAATCTTTTCTAACTTAAACAAAAGCACCCACTGAGCAGTAGCAGCTCTTCTTGTTAGCATGCCAAGAAGTTTGAAATTTTGGCTCATATGTGAGAAATTTGGAAAGCTTTTCACTTGAGGTATATTGTTGTGTCAATAATTAGGAGAACATACATATATGTAGGAACAAGGCTAGAAGCAGGGATATAGACTAGGAAGTTGTATATAATAGTCCGTATGAGAAATGAAGAGATTTTGACATCTGGCAACTATAGGAAAAATGAAGAGAAAAAGATGGACTTGAGAAATGTTTAAGAGAAAAACTTGGTGAGATTAATTGGCTGTAGATGGTTATGTGAGAGAAGAGAATATAGGATGATTTTTGGACTTTTCAAACCACATTAATTAGGTAGGAGTGAATGGAGAAAGAGCAGTTCTGTGCAGAGAAGTTTGGCTTTAAATCCATAAGGTTCATATATTTATGAAATATACAATGTATTATTTCATGATTAGACCAAGAGCTAATGACCAGAAATATAGGGGTATAACTTGGTGATGTCATGGAATCCAGGGCAGATACAAGCAGAAGCCTGTGTTCAATAGTGTCAAATATCGAAGATGGTCAAGTAAGATTGAACTGAGAGTGAGCAGTTCACTTTGACAATTCTTATGTCCTTGGGTTCTCTTGGGAGAACTTTTTCAACATAATGGAAGGGATGGAAACCAAATTGTGTTGGGTAGAAAATCGAAAGGAAAGAAAAAGAAGAGACAGTAAGAGAAGGCCATTTTCTGAAGTTATTTTGTCAGTGGTAGAAGATGACTAAAGTCCTTTGGATTGAGTTTATACAGTTTTGATTCTGTTTATTTTGTTTTGTGTTTAGACTGGAGGTGACAGAGGAGACACATGAAGGGGACACAGTTGTTTTAGAAAAAAGGAATAACTTATGAAACATTGTCTAGGGTCTTGGAGAGGATGGGAGGATGATTATGATGACATTAATGGTGATGGTCATGATAATTATTATAATGGCACCATCTGTCATTCATGGAATTCTAACAATGGGCAACTTCATAAGACAGCTAGGATCATACCAACTTGCAGAGGAGAAAGTGAGACTTAGGGAGGTTAAATAACTTAGCCAATATCACACAGCCATGAAGTGTCAAAGTTTGGATTTAAATCCAGATTTCAGGGACGGTAATGCCCATTCCTTAATCACTGGTATATTCTGTCTGCCATAAATCAAGCATATAGATAGATGAGGCTTATGGAAATTCACTTCAGCCCTGAAAAGGAACAAACTTATTCCAGCTTCTTTCCCCTATTTGGTAATAGGTATATGTTCAGAAGGATCATATTAAATTCTCTGGGATACTGTATTTTTTGGCATTTGAGATGCCTTACATTTCCTTGTTTAATATTTGCTTCTTTGCCTTACTTTGCAAGATGGTACACATATCATTTTTAATTGGCATGGCCATATGCTTTATCTTCCAAACCAAGACAATTTTAAAAGCACGAGAGAGCACTGTTAATACAAATTAAACCAAACGGGCATCAACCAGTACTGTTCTAAGCACACTTTGTTTTAGTTGTAATCCCCACAGCTTTTACATATACCCAGTGTGGTGAGGAGTGAATTGATATGACTGATGTTGTTTAGTTCAGAGCCATAAACTATATTCTATCTATGGGAAACCAACATTACTTTCATAAAATCTGTTCCGTAGCATCCATCTTTTATATAGCTAATGCCTTTTAGCCCCCAAAAAGATGTCCTATGAATTATGTTGTGTTGAGAATTAACAGGAACCTGAGACAGAAATCATCTAGTCCAACTTCTCTTCATTTGACCAAATTAATATTGTTCCAAAGATTCCACTTACCTACTAAGTGACTTTACTATACGAAACTCTTCAAGGGGATCCCTGGGTAGTACAGTGGTTTAGCACCCGACTTTGGCCCAGGGTGTGATCCTGGAGTCCTGGGATCAAGTCTCACATCAGCCTCCCTGCATGGAACCTGCTTCTCCCTCTGCCTGTGTCTCTGCACACCCCCCTCTGTGTCTCTCATGAATAAATAAGTAAAATCTTTAAAAAAAAAAAAAACACTTCGAAATAGCTTTAAAGAAGCTGACACATTGTATGCTCTCTAAGATATATTTTGACTTATACATTTTGTGATTATAACACTTTTTTAAAAAAATCTACCTACTTAAGTATAAGGGTCTTTTTTCATAGATGTAATCCAAATGTTGACATAGATTTTTTTTCCCCTCTATTTTGAATCGAAATGAATCAGGAACAGAGTAGCTTTGTAAAACTGGACTTTGCTGCCCATTGGGTGCTCTTATTACTGTCATCAGTGACCACTTACCTGTATCCTGGTATTCATTAAATATAAGCAACTTCTTTGCTCTCTTCCTCCTGATAACTGTGTTATTATAACTGGTAACTTAACACAGATCATCCATTCAGCACTTTGCTACTCTGCTCTTGGCCCTTCTCGGCTGCGTACTCTTTCTCCAATTTATAGTACCACAGTATAGTACCCAACTGCTCAGGCCAAAACACCTGGGAATCATCTTTGGTTTTCCCTAATACTTCCCACATCATCCCACAAATAACCCAGTAGCAGTTCACCGCTACTTACCAAAAGTTATCTTGAATCCTGTCATTTAAATAAAGCATTGCCTCTATCACCTCTTGTCTGGTTAAACAATTTTGTCAATTTCCTGCCTCCATTCTTGTCCCCATAAAGCCCACTTTCTACTCTGTAGCTTGAGTGGACTTGAAAAATAGAATCTATATTTTACTGAACACCATGTAATTATCTACAAACTGCCCATAACCCAACTCTTACCTGGTCTTCGCATGCCATTGTGTTACTATGCTTCTTGTTATTCCCCAGTCAGAGCTTGTGCCTTCTCCAGGGCCACTGCACTTATTCCCTGGCATAAATTTCACCAACATATTTTATAGCTGGTCCCTTCTCATGATTCAGGTGTCCTCAAATGTCATCTCATCAGGATAACCTTTCCTGACTGCATAATACAAAAAGAGAAAAGAAAGCAAGTCAGTCAGTCTTGGTGACTACCTACCAACCCTGATTCATTTTCTTAATGGTACTTTTAAAATGTGTATACTTAATTGAAGTATGTCTCATCCACATGAATGAAATATCATGAGAGCAAAGGCATCATATAACTTGTACATATAGACCCATTGCCAATGGCTGGACTGGGGGAAAACTTGGTAATACTTGTTGAATATATGAACAAGGTAATTCTAAAAACAAAATGAGATCTTGTATGTGAAGGGCCCACCATACAATGAATCCTCCCACTAGCATCTTGCTAAAGAGGAAAGTGTATTTTTTACATCAATTTTAGTTGTATATTTTCATACTAAGACGCTATGATCAGGGAAATAAAAATTAACAGTCTGAAGTCAAAATGTTTTACTTTCTTGATAAAATATATATATATATATATATATATATAGTTACCAAACATCAGATGTTTAGTTAGCAAAGAATAGAGTCACTGAATCACTGTCTTGGGGTTAAGTCCTGGGCATTCTGAGATGGCATATATAAATGGAAACCAACCCAGATGCTCCCCTGTGTGCCAATGTTCTGACAAATGTTCTGACAGATAGCACAAATGTGTCTAGGGATAGGAAATTCAAAAGACCTAGAATGTCCTACCAAGGAGATCAGGCTAGAGGGAGATGTGGGCACATAAACAAAACATTACAGTGTAAGTGTAGTGTGAGAAATACCATGGTAGAAGGAATGATTAAATACTCAAGGTTAACATAAAAGATGAAGAGATGCAAACTAGTCAGACATAGAAGTAGGGAAAAAGGTGGAGAGGTAAACTAGTATGTCAAAGTCACAGAGACAGGAAGTCACATGGTGCATTCAGTTAACCACAGCTGTGTAATACATCTTAAGTATGATACGAGAGGGAAGAGCAATGCAAGATGCATCTGGAGATGTAGGCAGGGGTCCTGGCCCCATTACTGGTGCACAGGTACTACTCAATAATTATTCCTACTCCCATTCAAGATATCCAATCAGGGAGGTGTATTTTCAGTGAAGCACTTTTCAGATTAAACCAAATTTCATTCTTAAGTGAAGAAATTAACCTCTTGAATATAGGATTTCCTTTCATCTTATTATCCTATTGCTTTAAACACTTAAAGCATCATTTCCCCTTGTTTTATGCTTAAAATTCATTCTTTAAAAAAGGATTCTTTATGTCAAGTGTTTTTAGAGAGGTTTGATAGAAGTGCAACAGTTTTCAACTTACGTGAGTTGGCCTTCACTGTGGGTAAATACCTAAAGAAAGTGTTCTTTGTCCTGCTTTTGCATAGCCGTTCCTTTATTTTTCAACTTAATACAAACATGTCCTATTTTACAAATGATAGATTGTTTCTAAAAGCCCCACTGATATTTAATTCTATGTTCCCAATTCAATGTTGATTATACCAAATGATTAGAAAAAAAGTCTTATATTCTGTTTTTAAAACTTTTTCTTCTGTTTTTTTTAATTTAAATTCAGTTAATTAACATAATATATTATTGGTTTTAGAGGTAGAGGTCAGTCTTATGTAACACCCCCTTGTGCTTGTTACATCAGGTGCCCTCACCCAGTTACCTCAACCTCCCCCCCACCTCTCACCCCTCTAGCCACTCTCAGTATGTTCTTAAGTCTTAACCAACAATCTGTAAAATTTGCCACTGGAGTTATTTCTATTGTAGGTGCCTTAACTGGCTTTAATCTGTGCTTATGTTTGCTTTTTTTGGGGGGGGGGGGATTTTTTGTGCATTTTACTCCCAGTCTATTTCATGTCAGTAATTTAGGCTTCCTAAATAGTTTTGAGTGCTAAATTCTACAAATCTCAGGGAAACTAGGGTCCTAAATTAAAAGCCAATAGTCTATGTGACATAGTGTTTATCATGGTTCTATAGAACTATGATCAAGAACAAAATTAGTGAACTTCTTAATTCAAATAAAAGACGTGTTTTGATCAATAGTTTGCGAATATGTAGTCAGTAAAACAGGATGATGGGTAAGTCAACATTTCCTAAGGACTGATTAGTTTATCAGCTGAATAGATGAATAGTGAAGATCCAATTAGATGACTTCTAAGAATTACTCAAAACTTTCCAGTAATGAGTTGTAGGAGGAAAAAAGGGAGAGGCAAGCAAGCAAGCAACATTTAATTGAAGAGCATAAAAGATTCCCCTCTAGAAATATGACAGCCCAGCTGTGTATGTGTATGTATTTTTATCTCTATAATGATTTCACAAGCTGAATATTGGAACTTCAGTGCCACATTAACTTTGATTTAAAAATGAGGGACTAAAAAAAAAATGAGGGACTAGTCAAAGAAGACAGCATGAAGGACAAGAGACGGGAAAGCAAATGGAGTGAGTGTGTGTGTGTATATGTGTGCGCACGTGCAGGAGGGCATGTGCAAGTGAATTTAGTGATAAAGTCTGCAATCTGCCTATAATCTCAGTGGTTTCAGCCTGGTCAAACAAATTATGATATTCTTGAACAAAAGTCATGTTCTAGAGGAAAGTTTGGGTGGTGGAAAGGCTATAATCTCTGTTGCTTTCCGTCTAATTAAAACACTCTGAGGTTTTTTTTTCCCCTTGTATTGCTCACAGAGGCAGTTTTAGCATCTGTGATTGACCTCTCAACTACTTTACAGTCCCTTTTCTTCCTAAGTACTTGGGTTTAATGCACAAGTGCTTTCTTCCATATATCTCTTCTAAACTATACCTTTTCCAAAATGTTTTTGGTTTTTTTTCCTTCTAAGTATACCAAATTTGAGAAGTCATATGCAGGAAAATTTTTCTTTAGATATTTCTCTTTTGACCTCCAATATCCATTCCTTTTGCTAATTTTTTCTTTTCAAATGCTAAAACCATTTTGTCAAATGCTATCAATGCTACAGGTGACAGGAAGGGTCTAGAAAACCACCCATTGAAACTTTAATAAAAACCTCCACCTATCTCAGAACTCTTTTTCAGAATCCATTGTTCTTCATGTAAAATAAAAATACAGTATTTCTACTAGTAACCTATATACTTTAGAGTCATGACTTATCCAGAAATTTGGGGGTTTCATAAAAATAAAATCTCAAGATCATGGTCCCTTGAAGTCTACCACCAAGACAATTGTTCTGGTGTTTGTCATGGGTTAAAAAGATGAATAAGATTCTGTGTCTGTTCTTAATGAGCTCACAGTTTATGTGGGAGATAGACATAAGAAAAATAATTACAAGGTACCAAATAGGTGTGACATGCAACTGAAGTGGTGACAGCTAACTTATTCTCTGAGAATTGGGAATGACTTCTTAAGAAAAGTGATATTGAGTTGACATTAGAAATAAATAAACAGAAGCTTTACAGGAAAAGATAAGTTTTGGGGAACAGCATTCCAGGCTCATGAAACAGTCTGTGTAAAGCTATGGAGTTGTCAGATCTTGGTCTGTTCAGGAACCAGGAGGAAGTTTATTGCTCAGTGATTGTCCAAGTACTTCAGTGGGGGGAAAAATGGCCTAATGGATCTTCCAGTGACATAAAAGATTAAAGGTAGTCCTAAGGGGGTGGGGGAGTTAGTAAATGATACAGTGGAAAACTTGGGTGTTTAGTTTATTACCTGGGAAACTCAGAATGATCTAGTAAATAGCTGAAAATTAAAATGTTTGCTTACAAAAGCAATTTTGTAAATTTTTATAAAACATGGTACATATAACTGTATACTAGTAAGTAAGTTGAGGTACATTAATGAGAAAATAGCAATTTGAGGCTGTCTCTTACATAAATATGGGTTCAAAACATAAAAGCATGTTCACAATGGAGAGCTAATTGCTGAATAAAGAAAATGAAGGCATGTAAAAGGAATTTTGATGTCTAACAAATTTGAAAATCATTTTAATGATTTTGAAAATGCCATTTATTTTAAAGTTATTCTGTTTCCTCAAAAATTAGACTCTAAAAAATTCACAACTGCAATACTTAGTGAAATGTCTATCCCTGTTTATGCTAGGATTATCTCAAATCAAAATTAATGGAACTCTAAATATTTTACTGTATTTTATTCTTAAATCACTCTCCAATTTAGAGAGCACATAGATAAAGGTACTCTGAAAAGCCTTATAATTTCAAGATATTGAGCCCAAAGGAGAACTTGAAATAGAAAACTACGAGGAAGAGGGAATGTGTAGACTTTCTTTTCTCTTCCTTATAATCCTGGGACAGTCCATCCTGTTCTCTTTCAGGTCATCATCACCTCTAAACAAGAAGATAGGAAAGAAGGAGGAAAGAAATTGTGAGGTAGAATTTGTTCCTGATGACTTCTTTCCTCTTTGATGCCACCCTTCTCTGAGCTGCTTGCATCCTCTTGCAGTCTCCTGCACCAAATGGAAGAAATTCTATTTTCTCAGAAGCCATTCTTAACCTGAAGAGAGAAAGGAGACTGGCTTCAAGATGGCAGCAGATAGTTGAGGAGAATCTCCTATGAGGCCATCTCACTTTTTTTCAATCAAAAGTATAAGCAATTATCACATCACTTCAAGCTAGGCTAGGTTATAGACTACTGGGATTTGGACCATTCCTCAACTGGAGGCCAAGAAACTCGAATGTTCTCGGCATTCAGGCATATTCAATAAATTAGCAAAGCAGGGAAAGGGCTACAGAGCAGTGCCAACTAGCTAGACACATACCTGCTTACTTTTAAATAATACCTTTAAAATAATCATCTACAGATTAAATTCTGCCACTGGCCTTTGGTTGGTATCTTAGTCAAGAGAGCCAATACCTCTCTCACACTCACTTCTGGGATAAGTCCCTTCCCAGGGGAGTTTCCTAACTGCTATGCTTCTAAGGCTATCTCTTCTTCTCATGATCCCTTTGTGGTCCTGCATACTCCCAGGAAACCCTAATAAAGTTGCCTCTACCTTATTTATACATTTACCTACCTTGTATATTTACCTGTGTAAGTGTTTATTAGTATTTTTTTGGACCCAGATTGATTGTGAATCTAGAATCCGGTCCTAGCCGCAGGCAGCTTGAATATGATAAAGATTACAATTTGAGTAAGCATGTTGATGGTTCCTTATAAATAGGCACAGATTACTTTCATTAGTTTGTTACATTTGATTCTTAGAGCAACCCTAAGAAGTGGGTCAGGCAGATATTATCTCTAAATTATACACTGAGATTAAGCAATTTTTCTAAATTTCCCTAAAAAGAAAGGAACCTTGCTTTAATTTATTCCATTTCATTTCATTTCTCATCACAATGAGTGTACTCTTTAGTCCCCCTCCCCTTTTTTCTCTATCCCCCATCCACCTCCCCCTCTGGTAACCATCAGTTTGCTCTCTATAGTTAAGAATCTGCTTCTTGATTTGCCGCTCTTTCTTCTTTTTCCCCTTTGCTTGCTTGTTTTGTTGCTTCCACATATGAGTGAGATCATATGGTATTTGTCTTTCTTTGATTGACTTATTTTACTTAGCATTATACTCTCTCGCTCTTTCCATCTTGTTGCAAATGGCAAGATTTCATCCTTTTTTTTTTTCTTTTGGCTCTCATCTAAATCACAGTATTTTTTTTTTCTCCCTGTTATACCAACATTCTTATTTTTTCTTCTCTTGTTTGTTTCTCCTTTTGCTATACTTCTGTATGCTTCCCTCTCTTGCTCCCCACCCCAACTTTGCCTCCTTCCCATTTTCCCTCCTAGTACTGTTATAGCCTGCACTTGTTACCTGTAAAAGGCAAGACACTAACCTAATAGGATACAACATGCCCATGGGAGCTGGTTGTGAGAGTGGCAGGTCAAGGGAAATCAAGCCCTCAGCAGAACTTAGCAGGAATGCTGAGCCTTGGACGAGCCTTGATTAGGCATTGGGATGGCAGATAGATTTTTGAGATTTGAATGCAAACTTTTTAAAGAACTCAATACTAAATTAGCTTGGTGTTTAAAATGCTGTATTATTCCAGGTACTGGCATTTTTCTGAAGGTAGGAAATCCCAATTTTCTATCCATGAGAGCCTCATTTCATCCCTCCACATTGCCCTGCGAGGCTGCTCCATGTTTTAGACTGCTCTTACAAGTATTGGGATAGAATTAAATTGATGAAAAAAAAAAAAGAATTAAATTGATGATCATCCATGTGCAGAGAACGTGTGATGGAGTATTAGTTTTCTGCACTAGTTCATCTCTTAATAGAGAATTCAATGCTCTCTTTTAGTCTATTGCAAATTAAGCAAAAATATCTCCACTTTACATAGGGAAATCCACAGCAAGGGGCAACACTTCAATAAAAAGAGGTGTGAAGCAAAGTATAAGACAGCGTACCAAGATGTACAAACAAACTAATCATCCTGCCTTGTATGATTTTTCTCTCAACCTCTTATCCAGCTAGGGGTCCCAGTTCTCAGGTGGAGACTAATCTAATTTCACCTTCACCAACTAAAGGCTATAATCAATCTCCCTGCTTCTGGCTAACTATTCACTCTACCTTCATTTTGCTCAAACGTAATATTATAAGAAATCCCTGATTTCTCTTATTCTGAGTAGCGAGACCATCATAGTTTAGTTGAGCCCAAGTGGGCTAGATACAGCCACTTTTCTTAAGATTTTCAACAGTAAATGGGAAGTATGAAATTCTCAGCCCAAAAACTAAGTGGTTAAATCATTTGTTTTTCTAATACAGTAGGAGATTGTGTCTTTTATAGACAGACACCATGGCCATGCCATTTAAATTCTGCTTAGCAGCATCCTAATAAGGGATGTGAATCAATTGTGCTGTCCAAGGGAAGAGAATACAGAGGGGGCTGTGGCACGTGTGTTCCGCACAGAACATCTGACCTGTCTCTTACTTGCTTTGCTATCTTCATGTCTAACAACTTCTTGCTTTCTTGTGTTTCCTTTGATGGGGAAAAAAGGGCTACTTAACACACATAATCAATTTCAGGCTTTTATGGACATTTCTGAGAAATCCCTCTCATTGAGGCTATATATAAATGAATTTGTCTACTTTCACCATTTTCCCAAGTTCTGTGCTAATGTTTCGTTCTCTTAATGTCATCCTTGAAAATTATTCCTGTTCTTTATTCACTCCTTCTCATGAGAAGTTCGGATGTGGAATTATGCTTTGCTATTCACTACTATATTTGAAACTCCTAGAGAACTACTTCTCTTCTTTGTGGCTACATACATTCACATGGTCAGCTGACTGAAAATTGAAGTGCTAGATGGGCTTGGCAATTCAGATGCTATTCTTTCAGGGGAATCTCCCTTCTCATGAAGGCAATCCTTTTGGAAGTAGAGAGACACATTACCCTGTGCAATTCAGCTCACATTTATCCTTAGCTTAAAGATTGGTTCATGCCTAGAGACAGCTCTTCTGACAGTGAGTGACAGTTAGTGTCAGAAGTTCAGGAGGAGGTGCAGTAAGATAACTTAGAGAAGAAAATTGCACCGCAGTTCAACCTTTACAGAGCAAAAAGTGGCATCTCAGGTATTGAATGTGTCCAGAAAAAAGATAGGCTTAACTAAGTTTTATAATAAATCCAACATTTTTATTCTAATAAAAATGTTAGGATTTGTGAAATAACATTTACTCAAACAATATGTATTTTTTTGAGTACTTGCTCTTTGCCCTGTGCCAGCTATTATAAGGCTGCCAAAAAAAAAAAAAAGGCATAATAACTGGCCTCAAGGGAAAGAAGAATAATTAATACACTGAAATAATATTAAACTATAATAGATAAGAGTAAATAACATCTGGTATAGTATGGAAGATATCATTTATCAATTAATTCAGTACATATTATTGAATATATTGGTATGCCAATGTGCTTTAATCTTGAAAAATAGAATCTCGTTTGGCCTTTACGAAAATAATACTTTAATGTAAACTTTCATATGGAATATGAACTTAATCTGTATCCACATAGGTAAGACTTGGATGAGGTAGAGATGGAGAGGGGGTAAGAACGAACAATTGTAGGTAACATAAAATGTGTTCCATATGCTAATGTTTATTTCCCACAAATAACATCATTCAATCATAATAGTCCTGCAAGATACATTCTTTCCTTTTTTACTAATGAGGAAAAAAAAAGCCGTAGGAGAAAGATTTACAGGGCATATGTATGTTATCACATAGCAGGCAATGAAGAATGGATTAGAAGCCAAGAGGCAATAAATCGGTAACTACCACAACAGGTAACTCAGCACCTGATAGATTGGCTTTCTTTGGGTCATGTGGCTCCTAAAGCAAGAGCCTCTTTATTTTTTTATTTTTATTTTTTTAAAGATTTTATTTATTTATGAGAGACACAGAGAGAGAGAGGCAGAGACACAGGCAGAGGGAGAAGCAGGCTCCATGCGGGGAGCCCGAGTTGGACTCGATCCCAGGTCTCCAGGATCAGGCCCTGGGCTGAAGGCAGGCATTGAACCACTAAGCCACCCAGGGATCCCCAGCAAGAACCTCTTTAAAGGGGCATTTGGGTAGACAGGTAATATCATGACTGTTTTGTATGCACTTCATACGGTAAAAATGAGAATTATGTTTAAGCCTTTGGGATACATGTTAGTTTGACCGGTAGTTTGTTGCACCATTGAATAAAGTATCCTGTTTACTCAGGACTTTGTGGATTAAACACATTTTGTATTCAGTAATGGATAGTTTGAAACTTTGGCTCAATCCAAGTGACTTGAAGCCACTTGCTCAGTGACTAATTTTTTCTCTTGTAGTTATTCTATCCTAATTCATATATAACCCATAGAATTAAAGGTTTTTAGTTCCCGCTTCCCCTTACTTCACTTTTACCTGTCTAATGAAACAGGCTCCCTCTGGTATCTCCTACAGCCTGCTTCAGGAGGACATCCTACATATACAGTTTTCTTTAGAGGAATGTGTTTTCTATTGTAGATTAATTTTCTTCTGCATAACAATAATGAAGTTAGTAACAATAAAAAAACCCTAAAATTTCTACAGTGTTTATAGTTTGCCAATTATTTCTATGTACATTATCCCATTAGTAAGTCCACAATAAAAAAATAATTGGAATTGGAACCAAAAGCTTAGAGTTCCTTCTCTGTCACATACTCATTGTTTGAAGTCATTCAAGTTGTTTATGCAATCATGCTTAGTTTTGTCATGTGTAAAATACTTATAATAACAGCTGCCTGAATATAATACAAGGATAAATAGGATAAAATTTAAAAGTGCTTTGTAAATTCTAAAGTGTTTTACATATATGACTTATGATTGTCATTATTCCATGAATGAATATTTTACTAAGTGGCAAATTGAAGTGTATCTATATAAGTAATGTGAAAAGAAATTAATGAGATCAGCTACTGAAAGGAGACAGAATAGGAGAAAGGAAGAGAGAGGAAATTCAAATAATAAGGGATGCCAATGTTGATTGACATTCCTGGACAATGTTTGGAAGTTTCTATTTAACCATTTAATGAAATCAGGGAAAAATCATTTTGGCATCCCTTAAGGGTCCCCTAGGCTGGTGTATTGCTATGTCTTTTGAGAAAGTAGTTCTATAAAGTAGCAATTTATCTTTGTTATCTTTATTTTTTCATTGAGAAAAAAAATCTATCCACATTGCTTTAGAAAAACAATAATATATATAATATAAAAATAAAATAGAAACCTGAAAGGTTCTATATTAGGCATACTAGAATTACAAAGACATAGCAATCAAGACAATGTTGTACTAGTATAAAGAGAGATGTATAGATAAGTGGAGTAGACTGAAGGTCCAGAAATATATCCGTAAATCTATGGTTAATTTATTTTTGAAAAATGGATTTTGACAAATTTTTGACAAAAAAATCATGGTAATATATAAGAATTAAACTTATTCTAAATAATTAAATATAATGTTTAATATCATAAGTGATCATGATTATATTATACTTACAAAAATTGTAGACACTGTAGAGAAGGATCTTTTATCATGAAACCTGGTCCCTCTCCCCAGAGGGGAACATTATCATTAAATTTGGTCTTTAATATTCCAGATCCTTGGAAATTTATTTACCAACACAGACACATAGGTATACATACTATCATGCTATTGATATTGTTATGTATGTTAAAGGAACAAAAAATGTTGCACATTTGTGCAAATGAGCACTGTAAATTTACCTCATTCTTTTCTACACAGTATTTCATAATATAGATATACTGCAGTTAATTACATGATTCTTCTATTGGTAAACATCAGGATCCCAACCCACAAAAGTATCTTTATTACATATAATGCTTTAATAAAGGCTCTTGTGTATATCTCCTTATGAATTAGGAAGGTGTTTCTCTGGTAACAATATAGTAAAAAGGAATTTCTAGATGGTGAACTATGTGCAGTTTAATTTTAGAAAGTTATTTTCAAATTTTCTGAAGTAATTAAGTTAGTATATCCTCCCAGCTATGTATGAGAGATGACTGTCCCCACAGCATCCCTACTAATTAAACTAATAAAATTTTAAATTGTTCAAAATCTGATGGGTGAAAACCTACCTTATTGTTATTAATTTTCTTTCTTTGATTACTAATGAGCAGGAGTATTTCAGTGTGTTTGTTCTGTAAACTGCCTATTCACTACCTTTGGCAATTTTTTTCTCTTTTTTTAAGATTTATTTATTTGAGAGAGAGAGCATGTGTATGCAGGCAGGCATGTGCATGCAAATGAAGTGAGGAGGTGGGAGGCAGAAGGAGAGGAAGAGGGGCAGCTCCAGTGGCTCAGCAGTTTGGCGCCTGCCTTTAGCCAAGGGCATGATCCTGGAGTCCTCGGATCAAGTCCCATGTTGGGCTCCCTGCATGGGCCTGCTTCTCCCTCTGCCTGTGTCTGTTTGTCTGTCTCTCTTTGTCTCTCATAAATAAAAATCTAAAAAAAAAAAAAAAAAAAAAGACAAGTTTAAAAAAAAAAAGGTGAGGAAGAGAAAGAGAAGCAGACTCCACACTGAGTGGGAGCTGAGCTGCAGGGCTCAGTCTTACAACCCAGAGATCATGAACTGAGCTGAAATCAAGAGTCAGACATTTAACCAATTGATCTACTCAGGCACCCCACCTTGACAATTTTTCTGTGGGGAATGTATTTTTTTCTTAAGGACTCTAAGAATTCTTATGTTCTGTATTATTATATTCTGTTATATATAACATTATGTATAAGATTATATATATTTGTGGGGCACCTGGGTGGCTCAGTGGTTCTTTGGCTTAGGTGATGATCCTGGAGTCCTGGGATTGAGTCTCCTATCAGGCTCCCCACATGAAGCCTGCTTCTCCCTCTGCCTATGTCTCTGCCTCTCTCTCTGTGTATCGCATGAATAAATAAATAAAATATTTATTTATTGTAACCATTTAAAAAAATGGTTACATATATTTGTATATACTATTATATAAGCATTGCCAAAGACTAGAGTTTCACAGCTGGAAGAACCTAAAGTTCTATGCCATTCCCTTTCCTTTTATATTTGAGGTAATTAAGATGACGAGAAGGAAAATGTGTTCCCACATGTCAATAGTGAATTTAATGACAGCATCTGAGATTGAACCTGGATTTTTTTTTTTAAGATTTTATTTATTTGTTCCTGAGAGAGACAGAGAGAGAAAGGCAGAGGCAGAGATATAGGCAGAGGGAGAAGCAGGCTCCCTGCAGGGAGCCTGATGTGGGACTCAATCCCAGGACCCCAGGATCACAACCTGAGCCGAAGGCAGACACTCAACCACTGAGCCACCCAGGTGCCCCTTGAACCTGGATTTCTAAATGCCTGGGACACTAAATTAAGCAGATAACTTTGAATCAGTTGAATATAAACTTAGTTATAGATTACATTTAATAATCTGTTATCTAAGCAATAGAAACTTGGCTCACACAAATTTTGAAGTTGCAAAATTACCTGACTTAAAAGGCAGGGCATTTAAAATACTTCTTGAAATTAAAATAAACTACAAAAGAGGAAAAAATCAAATGATTTTGAAGAGTCTATTTTCA
The DNA here is from genome assembly GCF_053574225.1 of Canis aureus. Classification (NCBI taxonomy): domain Eukaryota; kingdom Metazoa; phylum Chordata; class Mammalia; order Carnivora; family Canidae; genus Canis; species Canis aureus. Next base: position 57,137,891 of record NC_135621.1, read on the forward strand.
ATAGTTCAAAGTGTTTTATCAAGTTCTAACCTGATGTCTTATCCATTTAAAGGATCAATTTTATTCTATTATTTTCAAAGGAAGGAAAAGTAATTTAAAAGGGACTAGGACCATCTAGATTTTTCTCATACTCCATAGAGGTTAGAATAACCCTTAACCTAGCAGGATAAAGCTTGGAATTAAAAGTAGTTTATACAAAGGACAAATATTCTCCATAGATTCTAATTTCTTTTGAAAGTTGCCAACTTACTTCCACTAGAATTTCTTTCTAGCAGTATTGTTGCTCTATATTTTAAAGTAACTTTGGGGAAAGAATAGAAAGAAAGCTGCTTAACATTCACATTGTTAGTTCAGTGCGATAAGTTGCACATTGTTTTGTCTGTTTTACTGAAGTTAAAACGTAGTTTGAAATTTAAGGGAGTTTTGAAGTTAAAAGGTAGCCAAGTAAATGAATATATCCAATGGCTAATACTAAAGTTATCATATAGCTTTCACATAAAGTCAATTAGAGAACATACCTATCATCCTTAATCACTTCAGTGGTTCACATCGGTCACTTTACCAGAGATATTTTGACATTTCAGAAGCATTGTCATTATTAGATGATTATAATAATAATGCAAACAACAGCTCTTATTTATCAAGGGCTTTCAGTTTGCATGGCACAGTGCATAACATGGAAACTCAATCAACAAGCTACTTACTGTAATTTGTATCATCTATAGATATGGAAGCTAAGCTGAGAAAAAACTAATAAATAGAAAAGCATTCTCTCTGTTCCTTTTGAATTCTGCAACTTGTCTGATTTACTATTTCAAATATCAAATATTCAAATATTTATTTCCTACCTTGTAGATTTCTACATTCCTCTGCTTTCCTCAATCCCTCATTATACAAAAAGCTGCAAATAGAACATTGCATATTTAACAAGTTAAACTCTTTATATTTAATAAATTCCTTCTGTGAAGATATTTTATTTTTTTTAAGATTTTATTTATTTATTCATGAGAGATGGGGGCGGGGCAGAAATACAGGCAGAGGGAGAAGCAGGCTCCATGCAGGGAGCCCGACGTGGGACCCGATCCCGGGACTCCAGGATCATACCCTGGAGTGGCCAAAGGCAGGCACTAAACCGCTGAGCCACCCAGGGATCCCCTGTGAAGATATTTTATAGAAGATAATGGCTTTGTGTTAAATATAAAAATATTCAGTATTAATAAAATCCATTTCAAATGTTATAAAGACTATAGCATACGCTGATAGGATTTTGGTTTATTTTGGTAAAGAATATACTGGAAAAAAATAATTTCTGAATGATAGTTTTCTTGGTGAATATTGTTTTCAGTAACAGAATACCTAACATGCTAAGGCATATGCATATAGGGATTTTTTGGTTTTATATAAGAATTTATGAGAGGTAAGTTATTATTGTAATTGACTCCTGCCTCCTTGCAATGTCTTTGCTTCTCCTTCATGGTAAAGGGAGGAAAAACTTTCTCAAGCCTCTGTAGATGACTCTTACTTAGACCACCAAGGCAGATGGGAATGAAGAAACCCATTGTTATAACCTGTTTCAGCCAAGTATGCATGATCCATCACCTGGGGCTACACTAAAACCAAGCATGGTTCTGTTAGCCAGGAAGAAGTGGGGGGATAGATGTCTCTCAGAGAGTTCTCTTGTTCAGAGTATTCTGACTATATACCAGCAAAAGAAAAGCATTGTGATTTACAATGCTAAAAGTCAAAAACAAGACACATATTATAGATACCACACTGTACTAATACTATAAATACTGTACTAATACTATATACCTATCAGAGACAGATATTCTTGAGTTAAATAACTTTGGACAAACTGAATTAATCTAAATGAGCCATAGTATTTATAGAAACAAAAGTACTTGCCTTACAGAACACAGTATGAATCAGGTGAGCAAATACATATGCCATTCGTGGTATCTATTACATGTTTGCATTATTGAAAACCTAGATGTTTAGATGTTATAAAAGACTTTAAAATTGAATAAAGGCTCAAAATCAGTAGATGACGATATGGTGCTCGACTAAAAGTCAGATGTGAATATTCCCAGTCGCTATGACTTCTCCCCATGAAGGACCCATAAAGGACCATGTTCCTTTTATCATTTAGCTTTACCATCTAAAAATACCTTATAATCATCAGCATCTAGCTAGTACAAGGAAAAACAGAAGACAAAGAAGACCACTAACTTCCTAAAAATTTTAGCACCCCAAGTGATACAAATTGATTTTGACCAGAACTAGTTACATGGCTACACCTAGATGTACGGATTTTCTGGGAAATGTAATCCTTGCTAGATAGCCACCTCCCAGAACATATATTCAAGAAAAGGGAATACACATGTTGATGGCAACTAGTCATCTCATCTGTAATGCTTAGTAATTTTTAGTGGTTCCTTTAAGATGTATATTCCTTTCTTACTGAACTAGATTCCAATTGAGGCAAGCAATATGAACTACTAGGGATGATCACAGCCTGAGTCATAAGGGTAGCTAATGAATATTCACATGAACATAGTTTATTAGTAGTTTCATCGACTCAAGCTGGATTGCCTGAATCCGAATTCAGACTCTACAAATTCCTGGTTGTGTGATTTGGGGAAACTTACTTAACATCAGTTTCTTCCCTCTTTAAAAATGAGGATAATAAAGTTACTTATTCTATATAAATTGTTGTGAGATTAAATACGGATGTATTTGAATAAAGCACTTAGAACAATAGTTATTGACACATACATACTGTATACTATTTACATTGAATTTTGTTCCATATATACTTGTGTATATACATATATACATTCCCTCACAGATATAAATATGTAATCAACAAAGTATGAGGGGAAAAAACAAAGTTTAAGAAATAATGAGAATCATGTTAAATAGTATTTGTCTAAATGTATTTACTTAGATGATGGGAACACAGAAAATCTTCAGACATGTGGAATTAGAATGTTAAGGACTAGTGCCTGCTAGACTGGAGGGGTCAGAAAAAGGTATTGGAGAAGGCGGTTTGTGACAGAGTACTCTGCAGCCAGCCACACAGAGTTGCCTAGGGAATGGGATATTATGGCAACAATCTCTTGAAGAGGAATGGAAAATAGAGATACAGTTTAAAGAAGAAGATATTGTTGGATATAAATTGGATCACATATGAAGGAAGTAAAATGCCAAAGGAATTTTTTTGAAACACTTTTCTTTTTTCACTGAAGGGAGAAAATAAGAGTATATAGGAAAATGGGAAAATTAAGGCAACTTGTAATTAAGAACTACAGACAGTTATAAAGAAGCATTGAGGACCTAGAATTTGAAATTGTAAGTGAATGCTGAATGAAAATCTTGAAAACCACCTATAATTAATGATGATAATCTTAGTAAACTCATCATCTATAGTGAATATTGAGTAAAATGTATCTCATATAGGAATCACATAACCAGGTACATCTAGCTTTTAAAAAAATAATTCACACAATTCTTTCTGCTGATAAGGAAATCAAGATCAATACTTTGTCTTCTCAATAGTCAGCTATTTCATATTAAAATGAATAAAAAGTAATTATTAAAACAAAGAATGTGAAGTCAGAAAAATCTGGCTTTGAATATTGAGCTCAAAACTTGCATATGATGTGGTTTGTTACTTAACCTACATATTTTTATGATCTTCTATCCTTAAATTATCAGAAACTCTTACTAAAAATGTCTGGAGCTAAAATGAAAATTAATTGATCAGGGCAATATTTTCAGAGAGAAAGTAAAAAGAGAGTCAAGTACCACAATCAAGGATCCAGATTCTCCTGAATTTTCTACTTAGCCATCTTCCCAGACCTGCTTTTTGTCTTCAGACTGTCTTCCCAACCGTAAAGTTGATGTAGGTTTCCAAGGCTTTCATCCCCATACACCAATGTGAAAAGTTGGAAAGGAGGCTCTTTTCTTCTGATCACTTTTAAGAGTAAAATTTCCCAGAACTCCCCAGAAGTTTGCACCTAATGTCTCATAGCTAAATTATATCCCTTGTGCAACATCACTAGCAAAAGGAATGGTAATACTATGATTGTTGAAAAATAACTCAGTTTCCCCTGGAGCATAGAGCCACTAGATAACTAACATCAGGGCACCACTGATGTAGATCTAGGGACATTTGGACATGGCCACAGTCTTTTGACCTATAATACATTCAACTTCAAAAAATATAAATATTATAGCTTCTATAGTTGAAACTATAGTTTTGAAAATATATGGAACTCTCCATAATTTTCACTTCCTATAATCTACAGGAAAAAGAAAAAGAAAAATCTATTCTATACCTCTCCCCCAACCTCATACCTGTAAGTATCTTATTCAAAGTTCCTTTAAAGGAAAAGCAGTCTCTACATTTTGCTTCACTCCCAGGGAAGAATATGCCTTTAAATTATTCATCTAAATCTGAGGGAAAGAAAAGGGAGAAACACACACCAGGCTTCCTGTCTAAGTTCAAATCCAGTGTGTAAATGTTTTTGATTTATACCTGAATCATGGTTCAGAAAGCAGGTTAGTAATAAATGCAAAGTAATTGCTCAAAGTAATATAATGCTATTAGCCAGGAAGCAAACCATGCTGTGGAAGAAGACAGTAGAAGCCTCTCCTGCTATCTTTGTGAGCAATATCATCTAGCTTGAGCAATTCTTCTTTCTAAAAAAATTGGATAATGATACTCTTAATTCCAATGCTTTAAATTATTCATCTGGAGAAGTGTATTTTTCCCCTCGTTTAGCAAACCCTTAATTGTCCTCTCCAATGGCAGCAGCAATATATGCCAGCTTTTTTGATGAAAATAGAAGCTACTTTGAAATTCTTCTGGATAATATTGAAGACTTTACACACATTTTGGATTCTGGCACCTGTTCTGTTCTTATGGTAGGTGGGTTTTGTGATTTGGAGTGAGTTCTAAGTGTTTGACTTGTCTTAATATTGGGGATGACCTATAAACTGGAAGGTGTTTTAGGATGGCTGATATCTCCCTGTATGCGTGTGAGTGTTTTCAAGCCTGGTAAAATCCATGTGTAGGACTAAGGAGCAATGCGAAGAACAACCTGAAGAGCACTACAAAGACCTGCGTGTGTTTAGATCAAGAGTTTAGTTTCTAACCCCTATAGATTTGGGTGTTTCATGTCTTGAGGGGAAGCTATTGCCAAGTTCTCATTTTGATAAATTCATGTTGTTCTGAGCAACCTATAAAATGGCCATGAGTTTTACCTGTGTTCCTCACAGGAAAAAGAAAGACATCAAGCGTTGAAAAGGGAGAGGGCAGCAAATAGAAACAAATAAAATGTAAGCTATTATTTTATTGCCTTACAGAGACAGAATGTTTTGCTATTGTGTGGATTAAATATACCACTAACTCTTATCTTTGACTCTGAGCTTTGCCTTACCACATGCCATTCTGAATCTCTGAATTATATCTGTTATGTACTATGTCCCTCAAAATTAGGATCTCCCTGATATATAAACTGGTATATTACACAAGAACATCAAAAGGACAGGGGCACCTGGGTGGCTCAGGGGTTGAGTGTCTGCCTTTAGCTCAGGTGGTCCCAGAGTACTGGGATTGAGTCTTTGGACTCCTCTCGAAGAGCCTGCCTCTCCCTCTGCCTATGTCTCTGCCTCTCTCTGTGTGTCTCTCATGAATAAATAAATAAAATCTTTTTAAAAAATCATTAAAAGGACAAATGAATGTGTATTAATACATATGATCACCTGCAGAGGCAGATGAAACTTTCACCCAAAATTTGGTTTTTTGGTGTCAGGACCTAGGGCACCACATACTCATCAAGAGTGACGAAAAGGTTTATCACTTACAGCATTAAAGTCTCTAGAGAGAGCAGGGTAGGCCTTGCAAAGAGATCCAAATGGCTTGAGAGAACAAAGAAAGGAGGCCAGTCTGGCCTCTTACTGTGGCTGTGGGTTGGAGCTATTTAAGAGATTACAGTGCATAAACAGGGGTTTTCATGGTTTGAGTCTGTCACCAGTGCCAAAAGGGGAACCTGGGCTTACTTGCTAGATTGTCAGATGTGGGGCACAAGGGGAAGAAGAAAGAGTGACACTGAAAAGCTGTTTACATCAAAAAATGGAGTCAGACTCCTCATTGCACAATATAAATATGGAAAAAGATTGGTTCTCTTCCTTTATAACAATGAGGAACAAATAAATGGATAAATATGGTTGACCCTCATCATTCATGGTAGTCATAGTCTATAAAGTCACCACAAACTCTGAATTAGTGGATATTGAACCATTACACCTAGGGGAAAATGTACAAATAAGTTCCTGAGAGCCTCTGGTCACAACAGACTGAGAACTACACAACCTTGTTTTATGTGTTTCTGTTTAAAGACACTTTATTTAATATATATTATTGATACATTAATACTGAACTTGGGGCCAACAGTACTATAATGCATGCCTGAATTAAGCTTAGGTAACACATATATTTTATCCATAAGGAATATCACAGCCTTCTTGCACCTAGGAACACTACACAAAACTTCAGCACTTTGCTTGCAGGCCATTTGAAATAGCAAAACCACCAACAAAAAGTACACATTGTGAAAAATTGATATTTAATAAATCATATAAAGGACTAGTTCTTACAATGTGAGAGCTGAAATAAGGCATAGCATTGCCTTATTTGACCGCTGCTGGAAATCTTTGCGTCAGGCAACAAATTTTCCACCATTCTGTGCATGTCCACCAATAACCCCACACGCCCCATGTATTGAATTTAGGGTTACAAGTAAATTTTAGCAAATAGGCAAATTTGAAAATACGGAATCCATGAGTAGTGAGTTTTTAGGATGGCTCATGGTAATGAATGATTATATATTTTTTAATTGAGCCATTTCAGAGAAGATGCACCCATTCTTTCTTCTTTCCATTTGTTGTTGTTTTTGCTTTACTCAAGAAGTTTCAGTAATTCTGAATAAGCAGCATGGTGAATGGAATCATTTCCAACTGGTGGGAGAAAAGCTTTTGAGTAGTTCCCATGTAAAATCACTCAAATCATTCTGTAGGTCACTGGCAGTTTAACCACTGATGAGACATGGTGTAGATTTTGAGTGATAATAGATGTATTAGAAAAAACACAGGCTAAAGAATAAGAAAAAATGGGTCTACATTGCAGATGAACTGTTTACCAGTTGTGTAATTTTAGGCAAGTTATTTAATATCTCTAATCTTCCGTGTTCTTACCTGTAAAATGGAAATACTACTTACAGTACATCTTAGTGTTTTTGTGAGGATTAACTCAGCTAAATTAACACACAATATAAAGGAGTTTTATCACAGAGAGGTATGTTTAATATTTTTAAGCTAGCTACATTAATTTGAGAAGTATTTTTCCACCCACATTTTCTTGGTGAAATTATTAGTGGCTCTCTCTTTCACTCTTAAAATGTCCTGGTTTGAATAATGCAATCACTTTGCTCTACCAAAGAACTAGCAAGCCTTGTCTGAGCTCTGTAAGAATAGTGGCATTGGTCAACTGTTAAGTAGGTCATCACCATGGCATAGAGAACACAAAGCACATTGACATGATAGGATTAAACAATTTGTGGTAGGTCAGATTTTCATTCTTTATTCCACGTTTATGAAGTCCAAACCTATGGAAACCAGTATAGTCCTGAGAAAACTGGGATAAGTAGCCACATGAAAGAAAATATATTTCCTATGACTAGATTCGTCTTTTACCAGGTTCAGCTTCTAGGAATTAATCAAAGTTGAAAGCTGTTTACGAGTGTTCAATTAAAGCTATTTTATAATCAGTCCCTCTGGAAAGAGAAACCGCATTGGGTATCAGAAAGAATCTTGCAGTTGATAGATTTTGTTCAATAGTATCTTTAGAAGGTAGGTAAAGTGTTTGGTTGTAGTGTCTTTTCTAGGTTTTACAATCAGTTGACTGTGTCTGCTTCAGAGGGGAAGTTTTCCATTTTTGTTGAACACTTTTCTTACCATACTGAGCCAATGAGTTTAGAGATTCTATAAAGATCTCAAGGCATTAATTATATAGATGAATCCTCTTTGGGGGAACATAGGTTTTGCTGTAAAGAAAGCTTAGCATTTTAGAAGCTTTTGGTTATGACATTTGATTAACATTTTTAGAAAATTATTCCATGACAAAAGAAAACAAAATATATTTCCAATTTAAACAGCACATTGGTCTCAAAAAAGTGAATTATTTTTTAAGATCAAGTTATTAAAGGGATCTGCAAAATGAAGAGCATCTAAAAATAGCAATAATAAAATGAACTAATACCAGCATATTTATTATATATTCCATTAGGAGGTCTACAGTTACAATGAAATGTTTCTATGCTATATAAATAGTGATAATTTTTAAAATAATGTAGAGGAAAATTGTGTATACAATGTGCTATTTAAATTACAACCCCTAAACATTATATATGTATTTTTCATGGAATCATATACATATTAGATTTTTTTGATAAAATACTTTCTAAAAACAAACTTAACAGGTAGTGTAGCTATCAAATAAAGAACATCTACTGACCTCATGGGAGAAGTTCCTTTGGAGAGCAGACCATATTGAGAAGAGAGGCAAAACATTCTTTAATTTTAAGGTATTTATTTCGTTAATGAGTGGCCTGAAGCAAATTTGAAAAACTTACCTCAGGATTTGGAGGGTAGCACTACAGGGTTGGTGCTCAGAACATTGAGGACATGGTACAGAATGAGTGCTCTCTCTAGTACTTCTGAAGGAAAATACTAAGGCTGGTACTAGAGTTGCTGAAATTCAGACACTCAAGACTGGAAACAGCTGTTGTTGCTGATACCGATAGGGGTAGCCAACAGAATGGACATCCTTTCCTTGTACCACGTTGCTGCCTTCCTCTGGGAGCTCCTCATGATAGAATCTAACCAGTGCTTAACTGGAAAATGAGTCTGACATGTGGCTGGATCACAGAATGACAGGACAGGGCAGACTATAGAAAGTGTATTTATTGCTGAGTGACAATGGATAATTGACTGGCACTGCTTTGTAACTCATGTTGTCAGGACTGGATGAGACAATGTGTGCAAAGTGCTGTCTCTGGCATATAGTTGATGCTTAATAACTCTAGGGGGTGTAACTAATAATGAAATACTTAGCAACTATCTATAATGCAAAGCACCTTAGTAAGTCCTGTGGCTGACACACAAGTGGCACATAGCCTATATTTCTATCGCTATTTAATAAACTACCCTCAAAATACAATGGCTTATAACAACAGGCATTTTATTATATCTCATGAATTTGTAAGTCTGGAATTTGAGCAATACCCTGATGACTGGCTCTTTTGCTCTACCTGTCTATTACCAGAATCACTTGATGGTGTTCAGTTGGTGGGAAAACCATAAGATGATTTCACTTATTTGTGTGGCACTTTGACAAGAAATGTTTGTAAGGGAGAAAACAGTGGAGTACGAAGAACCATGAAGAAAATTTGGGGCATTATGGAAATACTGATTATCCTTATTGTGTTAATTATTTTATAGATGCATACTACTTCAAAACTGATAGCATGTTATATGATTACACGTCATTGGATATTTTATTACGCTTCAATTATTCTTTAATACAACTTTTAAATAAAAGCTGAGAAATACTAGACATTACAAAATCCCAAACAATCATCAGAATCTCTTTATTTCTTAACTGCCTGACACATTTCACTGCTTTGCCCACATTTTTTGGCCTCACCACTCTTTGATCCTCCTTTTCATATGACAAACAATTTTGTAATATTAGTTTTTAGAAAGATAGAAAGCTAAGTCCGTGTTTTCTCTAGAATGGTTAATCAAAATCAATTTTGATAGTATAAAAGAATTTCTTTTAACTTCACAACTCATTATTAAGAATCTAAAATTTTTTACATTAATTGGCATATTTGGGGAGAAAACTTTCTTTCATCTGTAACTTCATGCAGACCTATTTGCCATTTTTAGAGCTGTTACAGGTTTGTGACCTACAAAAACAGAAGTTCTGACAAATCTATTTTGTGTGATTGTCATCATAAAGAAGAAAATATGTGGTGTATTATAATCACCTGTGTTGCATTATATGTATATTCCTGACAGAAGAGAATTTCAATTTTGACTGGATATTGATGAGGAACACAGGTGAATAGTCATCTTATAGTTTCACACATCTAACAACTGGAAAAATTCTCCAGAGAAGGCAAGCTCCTGGGTCCCTAAATTTAAAACCTTTCTTTCTGCTCCAATAACACAGCTTTTGTTGCTAGATAGCATAGGGTGTCTTCATATCATAGAAAGACCTCTGGCTCTGCGCCTCCTTGTCTGGCACCTCATAATACCAGATGAGTTGACTCAGTGTGTGCTATGAATATTCCTGGAAATGATCTATGGAAACTATCATGTGAGGACTACTAATAACTTCGCAATATAAGAAAGTGACTGCAAACCCCATAATATATTCTGTTAAACCCAAGCCAAGTTTATGTCTATCACTTACTCAACTCTGATCACCAAATCTTAGAAACACTTGGGGCTACTCCAAAGTCATCTGACACACAAGGAGAATGGTGATGGAGAAGAGATAGATATCAGTGGTACCCATTTGTGGTTAAAATACCTTAATTTTGCAAGATTTACATATATATTTTATAAATGTGTGTATATACGTGTATGTGATGAATTATTTTAAAGCTATCTATTCTCACATACATCTTAGACATTGTTCTGTATACTTTGAGAAATACATGTATCCTGGGCTGAACAACTGGTTTCCAGAATCCTATTGGACATAAGCTAGGTCAGATTTGAGCCATAAAAGGGAATGAAAAAGTTTGGATTGTTTTATGTGAGCATTTTATACACCAAAAGGCTTTAAAGCTTCCATTTATTCTTAGAAGGCCCTCTTTTGTCTACACTCACATACACATACCCTACTGCGGAGAGATATAGGCTCACTTGAAATTAATCTTTAATCAGACCTTATTTTTAAGCAAGAAAAATGTTGGTGGACTTAAGACCGTGAATTTCTTAAAAGAATTGACAGAACAGGAGTTACGCAGCAACAAGGACTATAGAGAACAAAGAAATCTGCCCACAGAATCAGGTGGTGCACACACTGCTGCTGCTAAGTCCTGCACTCAGCTTGCAGACCTGCCTTATCTTGTTGCCTAACCCTGGATACTGCTATTGCTGCCCTTGGAAATTCTTTGATGCTGCTGCTGCTATTCCTGTCACCTGCATCAAAGTATATTCCCCGTGGTGCATTCTCCTGTTTGGTGACTCTCTCCCAGTTCCAGGCTCAGAAGTAGTACATTGTGGGTTGAGTCCTCATACCTGTGATACAAAGGAAATGAATAAATGTGCATCTGGCATTTTCAACATCTGTAGTTAAAGGCAGTACTACTTTCTTTTAAGACTCATATGTGAGGAATTCCCCAAAAATAAGAACGGGATTCAGATTCTGGGCCACACAAAAAAAGATGATAAATATCACAAAAGCATGTAACCACAAATAAAATACTGGTTCTTGCACTTCTGACCAATGGTGACCTGGACACATAGCCTTTTCTTCTAGTAGACATAAAAGTTAAATGATCTGTAAAATAAAGGTAATCACAGACATAATCATAGAAGGGTTTTTAAATAAAAGTTTAAAGCCAAAGCTGAGTCTAACATTTGTATGGAAACAAATAACCAAGTAATCAAAACAATTAAAAAGAAATTATCTGGTAGAATTTACAGAGCCTGATTTTAAGACTTACTATAGAGCTACAGTAATTAAGATGGCAGTTAGCATGGTATTGACATAGTGATAGGTCATTGGACAATATATAGAATTCATAAATTGATCCACATATATGCACCTCAATTGACGTTTGACAAAAATAAAAAGTAATTTATTGGGGAAGGAGAATTTTTAACCAATACTGAAATAATGGGATAGTCACATGGAAAAAAAGACATTTCACCCCTATCACACTCCATATAGAAAAGTTAATTTGATATGTATCATAGTCTTAAACTAAAAAGCTAAATTCTAACATTCATTAAAGAAAACTGGGTGGCTCAGTCATTTAAGCATCCAACTCTTGATTTTGGCTTAGGTCATGATCTCAGGGTTGTGAGATCAAGCCCAGAGTCAAGCTCCGTGCTGGGTGTGGAGCCTACTTAAGGTTCTCTCTCTCCCTCTCTCTCTGCACCCCTCTATTTAAAAAAAAGGAAAAAGAAAACACAGAAGAATATTATTACAACTTGGGGTCAAAGATTTGAAGCAGGATTCAAAAGGCAACAACCACAAAAGTAAAATTGAAAAACAGACTTCATCAAAATTAGAAATGTGTGCCCATCAAAAAGACATCATTTAGAAATGAATAGGCAACACTTGTGCCAAGAAAACATATTTGCAAAACCTATATCTGTCAGATGATCTAGTATATAGGATACAAAAACAATTTCTGAAACTCGACAATAAGAAGATAAATAACCCAGTAAACAATAGGTAAAGGCTGGAAGAAATACTTCACGGGAACACATCTAAATGGCCAATTCGCATATGAAAAAGTGCTCACCAAGATTTGACATCAGGGAAATGAAAATTAAAAATTAGAACCAGAATAAGCAGTAGTATGTACCTGCTAGAATAGTTAAAAAGGGAAATGTCACTGTTATGAATTACTAGAGAGAAATAAAAATGTATTTCCATATAAACACAAAAGCATTTTAGAGCATTTCTTTCCATCATGGCCCCAAACTGGGTGGGATGGTGGTTTTTTTTTTTATGTGTCAACTTGACTGGGCCACAAGATATCCACATACTTGATTTAACATTTTTCTGGATATGTCCATCAGGATATTTCTGGATGAGATTAACCTTTGAATAGGGTAGCCTGAGTAAAACAGATTGCCCCCCTAACGTAGGTAGCCCTCACCCAATCCATTGAAGATTGACTGGAACAAAGGCTCAGCAAGGGAGAATTCTCGCTCTGCCTATCTTTAAGCTGGGACACCAGTCTTCTCCTGCCTTTTGACCAGGACCTGGATTAGAATTTACATTGGCTCTTCTGGTTCTTAGGCCATCAGACTCAGACTGGAACTATATACCATTGTTCTCCTGGGTTAGAGACTCAGGCTTGCCAACTAAAGCTGTGACTTCAGAATCGGAAAATCCAAAGGACAAACAACACCAGAATAGATAGATTGTGGTATGTTCATACAGTGGAATACTACTCAGCACTCTAAGGGAATAAAGTACTGATACCACAACAGTATAGATCAATTTCATATTATCCTGAATGAAAGAAGCTGAACATACAGAGTAAATACTGAGTGATTCCATTTATATGAAGCTCTGCAAGAGGCAAAACTATAGTAAAGGAGGTTAAAACCAGGAAAGTTGTTGTTGCTTCCCTGGGGTTGTAAGAGTTGACTGGGAAGTAGTAGAAGTGATCAATAGGTTCTGTATTCTGATAGGAATAGGGGTTATACTCAAAGGTGTACGCATTTGTCAAATATCACTTAATGTTTGAGCATTTACAAAATATGTGTCCACTGACTATATGTAAATCTAAGAAACAGTTGTGAAAATCAGTCAGTTGGAAGATAAAAGGGAGAAACACCAAAACTAGAAAAGGAAATCCAGCAATGTTCAGTGATTTCTTTCCTAGAAATTGATATGAAATAGCATTTGTGCAGCATTGACTAACTTGAACTCTCGCGTAACCCTTAACCCTTTTACAATTTCCTTTTTATGGATTAAATTTCAGTATTCTTCAATACCAGGAGGTTGGAGTTCTAATTTAGGATCCGTCCACATTAATCATAATATTACTGAAGTGATTTTATCTTTCTTTGGCTTTACCTTGTTTGTTTTTGTTTAAAACTCAAGATCAGGTTTCCCAAAGTCAGTTCTTAGCAACAGGGATTTCAAGAAAATGTAGTACAAGTTACATTGTAGGAGGAGCGGAAGAAGAAGTGTTCTGAGGTCAAATATATTTTTAGGCATAAAGAAAATTATGTTTTTATGTCATCTCAGGCCTCGTCAGAACCTTTAATTCAGCAGTAAAAGTGGATCCAATCTACTTTCTATCAGTGACTCTTATAAATTCTTTGCACAAGTCAGTTTATTTAATTTTTGTAACATAAGGCTAATTGTCCCTGTGTGTATGGTACTTACAGCATCTTAAAAACAAGAAGGCTGGGGGAGAATGCAGCAAATAATTGTCAAAGGGCATTATTGCTAGTAAAGAGAGTTGCGACTTAAAACCTAGCAGTTGGACTCAAGCCTGTGCCTGTAAGCACCATGTCTCACAGAAGATGTGGCAAGAGACAAGAAGAATAATTACATATCAAACAGGAGAAAAGAGGTAGCCTTGCCAACTCTTGAAAGGAAAACCAGCTTTCACTTACTCAAAGGGGAAATGTTTTCCAACGGTTGGACAAGTTTTCTGTTGAGGGTTGGCAATGAACAAGAAGTTCAGGAAAAATCTTGAAAATGTACTAAAATCCAGTAATCATAGAACAGGAGTACCAGAGATCCAGAAAAAGTGTTTGGCAGTGATGTGGGGATAGCAAAGGGGATTGGCTCAGATTGGGAGACATCACAAGCAGGACATGATGGGCGTCACCTGGATGGCTCAGTCAGTTGGGTGTCTGAATCTAGATTTTGACTCAGGTCATGATCTCGAAGTTCTGGGATTGAGCTCCATGTTGGGCTGCCTGCTCATTGGGGAGTCTGCTTGAGGACTCTGCTCCCCCTCTCCCTCCCTCTGCTTGCTCTCTTGTGTTCTCTCTTTAAAAAGGGGCGGAGGGAGACATCATGGGAGTTTCAGGGATAATAACAACTGAGAAGCTTGACCCCTGGGTATGATTGATGAAACAGGTTGATGAGGCTTGTTGGGAATGGTACAAAAGAACTCTAAAAGGAGTGGACAGTGACATCTGGAGTGTAGATCCAGAATCCTTTGCTCACTGAGATGGTGGCAGCAGGTTTCCTTAGACCAAAGATAGTAGGAAAGGCCAGCTACTCCCTCAGGCTGTCTGGAGGATGGAGAAGATACAGGTGATACCATCCAAGGAATACAATCTTGGCAGAATGAAAGGATACAAATACTTTGGCTGGCAGAGCAGAGTTAGTTGGGATGGAAAAGAATAAAAAGAGCTGCCCTCACAAGTAGCAAGCTTTTCATATTGAAAATACTGTAAAACAGTTGCCAGAAAAGAAATGTTTTTGTGTGGAACTCTGAGAGCAGACAAGGTTATGTGGGTTTCTTAATTATTCAGAAAGCACAAGAGAGAATGTGATAAGTGAGAATGGAGAAAATCCCTGAGAGTTGGAAGTCTATGAGGCTAAAACAGGGTTAGGGAGGCATAGCAACACAGCTGCTGAATATTCAGACTTAAAACAGTATTCATAGGAATTCTGAGCTTCCTAGCCCTTTGGACTGAACTCCTCATAAAGAAAAAGGGAAGGTAAAGTAAGGCATGTGGAGAGAGCTGAAGCTCAGGCATAGCTGTCTCCCTTGTCCTACTCACTCCAGAACCAGTTTCAGTCTACAGAGATAGTGTTTTCCTCAGTCAGCTCTAGACTGGGCTAAAGATTCTTGGGGGATCTGAGTCAGTCTGAATTTCTCCTGAAGATCCTTTCTAGGCTTACCTTGATCTGGAGACCTCTGAAACTCATCTGATTTCTCCCAGAGTCACCCAAACTAGAAATGCATTAAGGCTAGTTAAAACCCTTTGAAACTCCATGGATTAAATTTAGATACTCTTTTTTTTTTTTTTTCTGTTCCCTAACCATCAAGAGTAATGAACTGAATCTTGACTTATTATCTCTTTCCTACTTTTAAGACCAAGATTCTAAAAAACAAAAATCATAGAAGTTGGATTGATATTGACTTTCAGAAAATTAATGCCCTAAATATGTTTCAGAGGATTTGATATCTTGTAGGAAATCTGTTTTCAAAAAGTGAAACATCTTCAAAATTACGCTAAACCCCCAAGCACATTTATTCAACTAGAAGAGATGCAAATTTTCTTAAATTGGGTTCAATCTGAATGTTAGCAGAAGAGCATGGGAAAGTAAAATGATCTGATTTAAATTGATGAATAACTGTTTTATTTTTAATCTAAGAAAGTTGATAGGAAAAGAGATGGATTGAGAGTGAATAGAAACAAGTTAAAAGGATAATTAGGGATGGAAAAAGATATGTCATTCAGACCAGATTCTTACGAAGGAAAAGATATGTATTTGAAACATACATGAAAGAAAAATAGCCCTAGTAAAATTGAAGAGTGGAGAATTAAAGAGAATTTATCAGGAAATGGGGGGTTTTATATCACTATTTCCTTTTTGCATTTAATGTGAAGTCAGGAAAAAAAAGAGCTGCCTAGGGCATAAAGCATATTTCTTAGCATAGCTGTGGAAGAGACCATTGTAACAAAAAGATTGGAACATCCTAAGGCAAAGCAAGTGTAAGTACCAAGTCCAAATAACTGTGATTCATGACTCTGAAAGGACAAGAAAATAGGAAGAACAAAGTCATGCTTTGAATTAATTGCTTTTGCCATATCTCAGAACCTGGATGAGTACGCTACCTGGCTCTTTTACAGTGGAAAATGACACAAGAAAATTATTCTTAATTGGCGTATGAGAAGGGAACATGAAATTGCAGATTGGAAGTGGTTTTTTTGAATTCAGTGAGGTTAGAAAGAATCTCAGGATGATGTTACAGGAAGAAAATAAGAAACAGAATGGTGAGAGGGAGAAACCAGTGGATACCTTGCTAAAAATGACATAATTTTATAATTGGAAAATGCTTTAGAACTTATGAACTCCAATTTTCTTACAGTTTCTCAGAGAGAGCAGAGTTCAGAGCTCTAATCTGGTTCCTTGGGCTCTCATCTCATTGGCCTCTGGCCACTCGACTACTTTCCCTTCTATCCTGAGGTCTCTGCAGAGGTAATAATAGGGTTCTTTGTGCAAGAAGATGCCTAGAAATTATTGTTAGAACATAGGTGTTCCAAAGCCTATCCCTCAGCCCTTTTTGCTTCTACTCTTCAGAGCAAAGTTAAATTTAACTTTTTAAACTTAATTAAAATTGAACACACCCCCAAATCCAGTGTCTTAGTCATAACAGCCACATTTCAAGTGTGTAATTGCCAAATGAGGCTGATGATTACCCTATTGGCCAGTGTAGACAAAGAGCATTCTTGTTATCACAGAAAGACCTGCTGGAATCAGACAGCATTGTGTAAGTGACTGTGGTTATATTCCAGCCTGTGTGGCTTTTAGGTGTAATTTTTACCTAAAATTAAGGCATCTCTTCTATTTTCCAGAGAGTTGTCCATAGGAGTCAGCAAATGTAAACATTAGTTTTTCCTCTACCATAAAACAATGGACTAGTGATGTCATCTGTATTGATCTCTATGCTTTGTCTTCATCATCCGTAAAACAGAGAAAATAGATGTTTGCTACTCTCACAGGTCTGTTGAAAAGGCCGACCAGAAAGCTGAAAAATATCCTATAATAACGAAATTTATTACTATTGTGATGATGATGATTAAAGAGGATGTCATGTTTTAAAACCCATTTAAAAGAAAACGTGGGCTTGGCTTTTCTTTACTCCACTTTAAAAAATATTTGCCATTTTTGGAGTCCTAGGTACTCTTGTGCTGTTTTTAATAATGTTAAGAGTAAGCAGTGATGCAAGTCTTATATATCCATTTCTTTTCTGAAAAAAAAAAATATAAACTAATATTTAGGTTAAGGATAAAGGCCAGACAGAGTTGAAAACTGAGATCTGACTGGAAATTTTGGAGTTGACACACAAGGTTAGATTATAATTGAAAAGGCTCTGATCTTACAGAACCACATTAATGACATATTTGTTCCTCAAACCAGCAATTTTAATTAAGGAAAAGCACAGACAGGGAAGCTCACTTTTACCTATGTAGGTAATTGGTAATGCAGCTAGCCAATTACCTGCAAAATACTGGAATAGTGGACCCTTGATCCAAAACATTTGGAAGCTACCGGACTCTGGAAAATTGGCTTAAAGGCAGCTTTTAGCTAAAACTACAATCAGATACTTTGAAAGGCTCTCTTTCTTCTTTTCCACTCATCCATCTGACATACACCATCTGTCAGATCATGCTGGGTCGCCTCTGTCAGCCTTCCGCTCATCTTAAAAGAGAGACAGCTTTTGAAGGTTTTTATTTCTCATGAATTTCCCCATGAAAATGCAGAGGGTTTCTTCCTGGTTCAACATTACATTTCTTTCTATAGAAGATGAGGAGCTAGTGTCTATCCACAGGAGTAGTGACTCCCTCAGGCTAACCAATCCATATGATTGATCATAGACATACTCTGCGCCATCAAGGACCTGCTCAGGAGGTCTGTATTAGTGCTTCTCAAAGTTTAATATGCATAAAATCTCCCAGGGATATTGTTAAGGTGCAGATTCTGATTCGGCAGGTCTAGGGTGGGACCTCAGGTTCTGCATTTCTATTTGACAGGTGACACTCATGCTGCTGGTCTATGGACCATATTTTTAGTAGCAAGAGTAGAAGGTGTTAGAAAAAGTTTAACCATTTGAAGTGATTTTAACAACAAATAAAAACAGTGATAATCATGTAATTTGTTTAGCTCTTTAAAATACGATTTTACATGTGTTATCTCAGAGTTGACAACATAGCTATCTCTATGCTGAAATTAGATGCTCTGGCTATATTGCTGTTTACTGACCTAAAACTTAGTGGCTAAAAATAATGACATTTATTTATTTTATTCACTGACTTGACATTTGAACAGGGCTCAGTGGGCACAGCTTGTCTCAGCTCCACAAGACATCACTGGGAGAAGCTCAAATGCTGGGGAATGGAGTCATCTAAAAGCTTGCTCATTCACTTGTCTGATGCTGGAAGACAGCTGTCACCTCAGCTAGAACTGTGTCCAGACCATCTACACATGGCCTTTCCATGTGGCTTCTTGACTTCTCCATAGTATGGCAGCTGTGTTCCGAGGATGGGATCTCATGAGAATCAGGTGGAAGCCTAGTAACCTTTAATCTTTTAGCCTCAGAAGTCACATAGAGTCACTTGTGCCATAGTTACAGACTTGGCCATATTCAAGGAAGAGAAAGACCACTCCTCAATGAAAATTAGTTAACATTGCATTTTAAAAAGAGGGGGTTTTTTTGGTGGAGTGTATTGGTTTGGCCACCTTTGGGAAATGTAATGTTGCAGCAAGTAACATGATTCGATTTTATTGATGACTTTGACCATTGACAGAGATATCACTCATTACAGGATTCGGTTGACATAAGACAGCTTAGAGGTGTATTTAAATATGTTACTTGGATTTTTTAAAAGTATAGAGAGGCATACATAGGTATATATAATGAAGTGTAATATTTAAGAATGTGGGTTTGGGCCCCAGCTTCCCTATTTCCCAACTTTATACTTTTGGACTAGTTGCCTAATAATTATTATCTTTGCTTCCCTTTGTTAGTAAAATGTGGATTTTTCTGTCTGAAACAGTTCTTGGCAGGCTTAAATGAATTAAAGTTTGTAAAGCACCAAGTCTCCTTCCTGACTGATAATAAGTACTTAAGAAATGATAACATTTTTATTACCATTGTCATTTCTACTGCTATTACCATTAAGAAAATAACAAGGTTTCTTTTTTCTTTTTTCATTAAAGTAAATGCATTTTTGTTTGTCTTTCCCTTGCCCTTTATCCCATTATGATTAAATGGTATCACTGAAAAAAAAATTTGACGTAGGTTAGAGCTAGCTATTGCAGGAAGAAAGAAAATATGACAGCGTCAATGTTCTTTAGTGATACTTGACATATATGGAGCTTCAGAGAAAATGCAGTTTTAGAATTGACTCCCAAAATGCATATCTGTGTATTAATGCCTTGATTTGATTTCTAGATCTTGCTGGCGAAGACAATGAAATTATTTCTTTATTCCGTAGAACCTAGTGAGTGATCTGCATAGGTTAAGTGATCAGTAGATTTTATACATGGATTAACCGATTTTTAATTGCCACTCATTCTTGCTTTTTATAAAGGAACTCTTTAGTAGTGTTAGGTAAAGAAATAAGTAACATAAGGGTGATTTTCCATAATCGTCAAAAATCCAATACTTCATTCCAGAGTTAATATTATGTCACACTAGTTACCTGATCTTTTGGTTGTGTTCCTGGTTTTAATTATGAAACCAGTGAATGAGGATGGGTTCAATTAGCATCCAGAAAAGAGATAATGCATTTGAGTGAGGAGAATTGCTTAGTTTTTGTTCACAGGTTCTCTAGTCTCTTCCAGAGCTACTGATAGCAAATTATGTAGAGTCAAATTCCTTGAAATAAAATGAGCATTGGTGATGTATATGGAGAATCTGTAATATCTGTGTATGTTAAAAAATAATAAATAATAATATTTAACCATTTAAAAAAGACAAAGTGATGTATTGAAAGAAATAATCTGAAAGGGAGAACAGTAGAGGTTTTTAAATAAGGAATAAATCATTTCTCAAAATTCAGAAGTGATGATTTCTAAATCTCCTCAATTTTTATGGGAATACCAGTATGCCCTGACATTTGGTTCAGCTGTATATAGAAAACATATGCAACAAAGAGGAGTAAAATACTTTTGCTTTTAGGGGGATTTTTAGATTTGCTTATCTAGATTTGAACAGAAATTAAATAACTCCTTAATATATTGTTCTCAGCTAGAGACCAGTGAAAATACAGATGTAAGAGGAGCAAAAACACTTGATCTAGCATTCACAGCCTCCTGCAACTTGTCAGAAACAACTATTTTTTAAAAATAAAATCTCTTTCACTGAATTGGCAAGTGCAATACTGTCCAGCAGCCAGGCATCTGTGCATTTAGAGTCCATTACAGTGGAATTTTCACTATGAAGTAGGTGGCACAGAGGCACTTTTTTATATCATAATACATTAACAAGTAAAAGAAGCTAACAATAATATTGGCTAGTTTTCACCTCTTCTTTTTCTTTTGTTTTCAATTATGAGTTCATTTATGTGTTTGTGAGAGAAAGGAAGTCATTTTTTGTTTTTCTTCTTTGGGAACAAAATAATTTGCTCATAAGCCAATAGGAAAATGTAAGAGACCAGAGAAAAATCAGTGATATTAGATATGCCTCCACCACAGTGAATTTATCATCAAATGAAGTATTTTTTAAAATATTTTATTTTTAAAAAATAGTTGTTTCTGACAAGTTGCAGGAGGCTGTGAATGCTAGATCAAGTGTTTTTGCTCCTCTTACATCTGTATTTTCACTGGTCTCTAGCTGAGAACAATATATTAAGGAGTTATTTAATTTCTGTTCAAATCTAGATAAGCAAATCTAAAAATCCCCCTAAAAGCAAAAGTATTTTACTCCTCTTTGTTGCATATGTTTTCTATATACAGCTGAACCAAATGTCAGGGCATACTGGTATTCCCATAAAAATTGAGGAGATTTAGAAATCATCACTTCTGAATTTTGAGAAATGATTTATTCCTTATTTAAAAACCTCTACTGTTCTCCCTTTCAGATTATTTCTTTCAATACATCACTTTGTCTTTTTTAAATGGTTAAATATGTATAGTTTTAACCCATATTTCTTTTTTTTTAATATTTTATTTATTTATTCATGAGAGACACAGATCGAGAGAGGCAGAGACACAGGCAGAGGGAGAAGCAGGCTCCGTTGCAGGAAGCCTGATGTGAGACTAGATCCTAGGACTCTGGGATCACAACCTGAGCCAAAGACAGACGCTCAACTGCTGAGCCACCCAAATGTCCTGTTAACCCATCTTTCTTTTTCTTAATTTACAGTTTATTTACAGATTTTATATTTTCTTCTTTTTAACCCATCTTTCTTAAAGTGTGTTCTAATGAATATAGGTCCATTCTTATATTCATGTTATGTGGAGAAAAAATTTGTTGAGTTAGTGAAGTTGAAGAGTCAGTAAATAAATAAATGAATGAATGAATGAATGTAAGCAGGACTTATGCTGCAGTCCGTCTTGAGGCTTTGTTGTCCTCGAGTATAGTAAGAACCTCCAAGAATCTTTGTTATACATTGGCAACTTGGCCCTTGCCTCTACTGACATTATTTTTGGGGAAGGTCACCACTGGTTCCCAACCTGCCAAATCTAGGGCACATTTTTAAAGATGCCATTATTGGAGTTTAATTGACACCATTTGTTATTCCTGATTATTAAAATTGTCTATCCCTTTGGGTTCTTGGTACCAAACTCTTCTGATTCTATAGTATATCTTACCCTTATCATGTCATAATTATGTATGTCTTACCATATCATGTATACTTACTATGTCCTACCATATCTTCTTCACAAACTCTCCTTGTGTTCACCATTAACTAGAGCTGTTTTATCAGGCTATCTCCTCAGACTACTCACCCTCTTTTTCTATACCCTCTTCTTGTATCTTCTCATCTGCTATAATTTCAACATCTAACTACTGCTTATATTTTTATCTTAATTCTAGATGTCTTGGTTGCACTTCACATTCATTCCTAGCTTCACAATCAACTCTCTGTGGTACATGTTTACCTTAATATGTTACAGAAATTGCAAACTCAGCATGTCTAGAAATGAATCAGTTAGCATCTCATTCTAAGTCCTATCCTTTATCCAAATCTACTAATCTCTGTATTTTCTATCTGAACATCACTGTCATCCCAGTTGATCAAGCTAGAAACCTAGGACATAGTCTTGACTTCCACCATTCATATATATCCCACACCTCATTGAATTTCAAAATTGACTTCAATTAAATGTGGTTGATTCTGATGCAATGTGCCAAGTATTATAAAATAATAGCTAGAAGGCTATGTGTTACAGAGGAAAGAAAGGCATTGTACCTTTATAAGGCTTTTCTCTTCTTCTTTCCTATGTCCATCCTAGTTCAGCCCATCTGTATCTCTTATCTGGACTAGTAGAATAGCTTCTTATCCCTTACTTAACTTTGTCCCACTCAAACATATATCTGACCATGCCACTGCCCAGCTTAAAGCTTTACAAGGGTTTCCATCACCTAAACCTCCTGATCAAGAGCTCATCCTGGTCCACCTGTCCATCTCTTCCCCTTATGTTCCATTAAATGTGAACTGCTTGTTATTTGCCACATTTGGCACACCACTTCTCATCTTCATGGTCTTGTTCATGTTTTCTCCTTTAATTAGAGTGTTCTTTCTTCCCACAGTCTCTTCTTCATCTCTCAAGACCCACTTGAGCAATCTTTAATAGGGCCTCTCCCCAGACCTTCCTTCCAAAGACTTTACAAGCAATCCCTTTCCTGTTCTTCTATGTGCATAGCTGTATTAATAAAATTATATTTCAGTAATTATTTCTTAATACCTGTCCTTCATAGTGGATTATAAGGTCTTGGAGAGCTGAGCTTGCTTTTTAGCCACTTTTTCTTAGTATCTAGTACAGTAAAGAAAATTCCATTTACTCGTTCATTCGTGTATTCATTCAGCATTTTGTATTGAAGACATAAAAAGATGCATTAGAGTCCTCCTTTCAAAGAGTTTACAGTCCAGTGGAGAGTCAGGAAAGTATACAGATGTCTCCACTACAATGTGATAAATGCTGTAGAATGGAACCTAGAAAGCTATGTAACACAGAGGGGAAGAAATCTAAAACTGTCACTAACTTGGCCAGACCTATCAGAATACAGAAATAATATAAAATAAAACAAGTGTGCGGAGACAATATAAAATAAAATAATGTGTTAAAAATCATTTTGTATAATTTACTTATTTTTCATCTCATTCTCTCCTCAGCTCCTTTTATTTGATTCTTAATTATAATAAATTAAATAGAAAATGGTGTTCGTAGAACCAGGGGAGATGAAAGCCTAATTTATAAAGTGCTGATTATAGCCTGGGTACATGAATCACTTTCTCTTGGCTAAAATTCCTGGCGTGGCCTACTATAACATCTTCAAGGAAGAGGTGATGGCATGGTTTTCTGTGGTGGAGCGCATACAAAGCTACCCTTTAAAAGGAAGCTCTATGTTTTCTCCTTTTACTATGCTTTATGCATTGAGAAAACAAATTGATCAGTTTTAGCTAAGTATGATCCAAAATGGTTGCTTAACCACTTACAAATGGACACTTTGTAAATTGTCTGAAAAGTTGAGTAAAGTGTCAGCACTAGAGATTCCAGGGACTAATCATGGACTAATCATGCCCAGCAAGGATACTGGTATGTGAAATAACTGTTTTCCTGTTTGAAAGTTTATGTTCATATCCAGTTGGGAAAACTGAACCTAGAGAGTATGTAATTTAGCTTTTAAAAGAGCACCAACAGATCTTGGAAAGAAATACTTTTTAAGCAAAGAAGAGAAAAAATGGAAATAGAAAATAGGTGATACTTTCATCACAGAACAAGCGATACAAGCATGACTTGTTTAAGATGTCAGGTTTTATGAGTTCCAAAATAGCACTATTAAGTGTTTAATGATCTTCTCTGAAGACAGAAATGAAATGTCCCATCAACACATGGATTTGAAAGTACTTGTTCTTTTGTACGTAACATTTTGTGTCTATCACTTAGTCTCCTCTAGTTTTTTCTCTAGCGTGAAAAATATAAAAATAAGCCAATCAAGCAGGATTGTTCAATTAGTTCCTTTTGTATCTTTTGTCACAGTTTGAAGATCGACAATTCCATTTCTTTACCTGGTAGCTTGTCAAGTTCTGAGAATTGAATTCCATCTCCTCGTTTCAGAATGTTCTGAAAATAAAAACAAATGTGTCTTCACATTGCAGATGTTCATATCTTTACTGTATTTGTCAAATCTGTTGACTAAATATTTTCTAATTTTTACAAAAAATAATTACATATATTCTTGACTAAAAGAGAGAAGAGGCCTCCAGTAATTTCTTAAAAACTGTTAAATATCGTTGAGTAAATGCCTATAAATCCAGCATATAGCATATTTCTCACGACTTTGATTTTAATAGTGTAAATGGAGGTACTGAGACTGTGGGAATACAACTACTCTTGGTTGATAATTTGTCACATCTAAATACTGGCTTTCCCAAAGCTAAAGAATTTGGCCAAATAGTATGTTTAAACCAACTCTAACAAACCTTTTTGTCCAGGGCTCTTTTATTACAGTGTTTACAATTTCTTTGTAGATATAATAGCCATAATTTTCTCCTCACCACTTACTTGATTCCTACCCAGATACCATTATTTAAAACATCCCCTCAAATTTTCCATTGAATGTTTCCCTGTAACACAATAATAAAATAAAAGTTCAGAAAAAAATAGGGTTCCATGATCAAATAAATTTGGAGTATGCTGCTAATACATACTACACCTTTGAAAATTCATAAAGCAGGCTGCCATATTATATGTTCTAACACATTTTATAATAAAGGAAGTTTTTAACTTATTAAGTCTCAAATTTTCCAAAATAACTTGATGATAGAGTGTTTATAAACGTATCCTGGGGAGATAATGA
This sequence comes from Canis aureus, assembly GCF_053574225.1. Classification (NCBI taxonomy): domain Eukaryota; kingdom Metazoa; phylum Chordata; class Mammalia; order Carnivora; family Canidae; genus Canis; species Canis aureus. The sequence goes on from NC_135621.1 coordinate 57,163,447, forward strand.
TCAATGAAACACACTTTGAAAAACAATGCTATATCATATATGAGATAATTGTAATTGTCACCAGAATTAAGAATTTGCTCACCATCAAAGCTTTCTAATTTCTCATTTTTAGTGGTCTCCTTTGGTAGAGATTGAGTCAACATAAAATGTATACTGATCCTTAATTAACAGCATATACTGGTTTCAGAGGAACCAAAACCAACCTTTCAAGGTGCTTTCATAGCTATCACCATGAGTGGATCTTCTATAAGCCATTTCCACTTTTCATAAGGTCTGTGATGTCTGAATGATTGACTATATGCTAAGGTTTGTGAATGCCGTGTGTATAAACCCACTCCTTACTACTTTTCCTGTTAAATTCCCTGGCCAGACACAGGATGCTTTTAAATACCCTAACACTGCAGAATCATTGCTGGCAGAGTATGGTAGGCAAGGAAAGTGTATACATATCCATAAGAAGTATCTAGCCCAGGAAGAACAAGTTTTCTTGATAGACTCAAAAAAAATAATGAACTTATGACCAGGTTCCCTTGAGTCTTGATTCCATCTACACTGATCTCTAACTTTGGTAGAGTGGGCATTGAACAGTAATAGTGGTCCGATCAGCTATGTTATAAAGAAGTCCATTTCATCAAGCACTTGTAAACTTAGATTTCAACCATCATGACCACTTTATTTATGAGCTTTTGAACCAAGGACAAGAGTGTCCATTTAAAGAGATTTACATCCAGGAATAGATCATCTGTCTACCTGACTGTTGAGAGTCTCTTCTGCAGCTGGTATTCTTTGATGAACATTCACATGGGATATACATATCCTTACATTCTATACCCATTCTAAGGAACTTATTACCAAGTGACTTTTGAAGAATTTTTTTTTTCAAAGCTTCAATCTCATTATTTCCAAGTCCCTGACCAACCTTTGGCAAAGAACAATCTTATTTGTTGCAGTCTTCCACTTCCACCTAGGGAGAATATCATGTGGAACCATTCAGATATGCTTTTCTGGTTCAGATATGCTTTTCCTAGTTCACTAGTTTTAAGGAACTTAAAAAGTGAAGGAAGAAATGACAAGCCGAGTGGCTGGTAATATTAATCATCTGTTCATAACACTTTGTGGTGCCTTCTTGAGGCCTAAATTGAGTCTGACTGGGTATGAATCATAGCCATTTGATGATGGGGGTATGGTTGAGCATGTTTTAGCATTTAGAGAATCAAATAATATAGTTTATGTCACAGAGCTCTGGTCTCATGAGCATTTGGTGCCCCAAGGGCAGACATGGAGTTTCTACCAGGGTCCAGTTGTAATAATAGAAAATATGAATATGGTATTGTACTACTTGTCAGACACTTTCACAAACACTTTATGTATATTAATTACTTAAACCATCACAGTGACTCTATGAAGCTAGTGCTATTATTTTCCCTATTTTTCAGGCACAAAATATGGCATGGTTTAAGTATCATGTGGGTGGTCATACAGCTATTAAGGGAGAGATCTAGGATTCAAACTCAGAGAATCTGACTCCAAGGATTACACACTTAACTCCTCATTGCACCATGCAGCCTCACTTCTAAGCCAGGAGTGATTTATTGAAAGCAACTAGTTATTTGAAGAAGCAGGCATGACTTTGCTTTAAAACCCTCAAGGTTACTCTTGTGATTGTCTTTTTAGGGCCTGCCACAGATTCTCTACAGTATTCCCTTCTGTCACAGTCGCTTTGAGCTGGGTCATAAAGTCCAAGTGGTATTAAATTCTAAGTATCTGGGATTCTTATGATCTTCCAAGTAACTCTTAAAAATTTAGAAATCAAGCATTAAAACTAAATAACATTATATCAAAATAATATTGCTCAATAAACTATCACTACATATATTTCCTTTAGGTAATTGTCCAATTTTTTTCTATAATTGCTTATTTATTAACCAAACCATGGCCTTGATTTCATTAACTGTAACCTGCCACTCTCATTTCTTTGCCTCTGAATTGATAACAAAATGCAAAAAAAAAAAAAAAAAAAAAAAAGTCTTTATCACAGGAAGATCTTCTCTCTCATATTCTCTTTTTAACATACTGTTCTCTAGTCTGCATTAGGATGCCATGGCTGACAAATGTCTCATAGAATAACAGACTCTTTGCAAATCTTAGGGGCTTTACACTCAAAAAGAGGATGAATATATTGCTCTAATTTTGTCCTTTTGTCTTTAAAATACAGCTCTCTCTAACTTCCATAAGCAGGACAAAAAGTGGACAATTTCTATTACTTAGGACAACTACTTAAAGCCCTCTCCCTCAGGATTCAGAAAGAAGTTGATTTTTTGAATTTGAGAACAGGGTGTGACCGTCCAAAATGTTTTCAAGGAGCTCAACTTTCTGGTTTCTTTTTATTTCACAGCTTTTAGCAGTTTAATTTCAATAAGAATGTAAATATAGAATATCACAGCCAAAACTACAAATTTGTTGGATTATCTTAGCAGAGCTTTCTTACCATTGACTCGCTATCAGTTTATCACCCTCAGGATTTTTCCCACCATGGCCAGTTGATGCTAAGTCATGGTGCCTACCCTCAGCCCTGTCTTGATCATTGAATCAGTCCTCACTAGTATTTCATAGTCTTGGAAACCAAATCATCAGACATTTAATCTCACAAATTGATCAAATTACATTACAGATAGTTGTGCGCATGTCTTTTTCACTATATTTTGAGTTATCTTAAAGTAGAATCATGTCCTAGTCACCTTTGAAATTCCTACAGTTTCATATGTGTTAGAACATCATAAAAACACAATTAATACTTATTGAATTAAGAGAGACCTGGAGGCAAAACCCACACCTTTATAGATCATTTAATCAACAATAATAGAGGAGGTGATTCAGTCCAGTGTTGGTGTCATTTGGAGAGACCTCAGAATCTTCCCCCTGGGCAGTTTCCTGCTTGCCATATTGTCAGCCAGGCATGTAGGGACAAACATTGTGCTTATTTGGTAATTTGATGCTGAATTTTGTGAGTGAGGTGTTGTGATTTTGTATCAGAGTTTGATTTTCAGTTGCCTTGGAAAACAGTGCTTACAGAATGTCAGTTAAGATGTGTATAAAGCTTTTCTAGTATAACATCTTCTAATTTTTGTGGATCTGTTCTATGACCTCTTGTCATACCAAAAAAATCGAAGACAAATGATCCTTCTTGCCTTTTTTGAGATTTATTCTTCTAGTTAAGGTTGTATTAAACCTTGGGAAGAAAATTTATTTTCCCAAGATCAATTATTCCTTAATTTATACATCTCTTTTTTTAAAATTTTATTTATTTATTTATTTATTTATTTATTTATTTATTTATTTATGTGAGACACAGAGAGGCAGAGACATAGGCAGAGGGAGAAGCAGGCTCCCTGCAAGAAGCCTAATACAGGACTCAATCCCAAGACCCCGGGATCATGACCTGGGCCTAATGTAGATGTTCAACCACTGAGCCCAGATGCCCCTATACATCTACTCTATAATGAGCACTAATAGGTAGTAGATGCTAGAAGGGCAGGATGGAAGTACAAATATTAATAACATAAAAATTTATTTTTTCCTAATCACCTCCGAGGAGCTTTTGCTTTAGTAAGTGGTAGACTATAGACTCTGGCTCTCACTGCTCCAGTTTTACCAATAATTTTCAGATTGGATTTTTCTTTGGGGGAAGGGTGCTATGTTTAGTGGAATACTCATGCACTCGTGTGACCTGTATAGAATTAGTGGGAAATGAATGGTAGAAGTAGATTTGTACAGAATTGTACCAAATGGTTCTATTCTAGAACCTCTTTGTCAAGATGTCAAAAACAAGACTGGTGCCTTGCATCCCTATTTTTATCATGGTAGGTTACCAGAATAATAAAATATAAACTATAAATTAATGGAATTTGGTATCCAAATTAAATGGTCACATAGTCATAGAATTAAACAGTATTTTTTAACAGAAATGCTGTTCTTATCAAACATTTTCTTCAGTGAGTATATAGTCCTTTCTCATTTATTCAAAGTTTGTTGCAAGCTCATCCCATCTTATTATTTGTACTAATGGGGAAATACTGTTAGATTTGTGATCTTATGTTGCTAAGTTATATATCTACTGCATTACCACATCTCCCATGACATATCTGAACTCCTTCTGAGTATTTGAAAAGCTGCTTCTGACATTGGGACTCTTACTGAACTACTTTTTTCATCATTTTTTATCCTATAATACATGCCAAATCATGGATTTTAAACAGATAATCTTTACTGTAAACCTTGTCAATAAAAAGATAATCAAGAGTAGTGAATTGTCACAAGAACACATCAAGGTTGAAATTTCATGTTGGTAAAATATTGTTTTTTTAATATGATAATGTATTATACACAATATTCCTTAAGTGTTTTTGAAGTCTCGTTATATACAAAGTTTATTATCTGTGAAAATAAAATAATTTGACAGGTTCAAAAATATAATACTGATCCATCAGCCAATTATATGTTAATAGATCAGAACTAATAATTACAGAACAAGATTATAGCTGAGGGAAGAAAACTACATATTACCCCTATGTTCGCCCATCTGATTTTTTGTAAAGCACTATAAATGGAGATGAGGACATGAGCAACCTGAAAGAGAACTGCAGTCCAAGTTGGAAGAAGAATAAGACAATAGAATTTAAGTATAATCCACTTAACGGTTATTAATCTAGCTTATACTAAAAGGCGCTGTGAGGAATACTTAAAATTTCTATCAACAAGTAGTTTACGATTTAATTGAAAAGTAAGTTAAAAAACAATTTTTAAAAGTGAACTATGTAAGACAACATAAGCTCAAGAATATCTGCCAGTGATCCTGGAATCCAAAAGAAAAAAACTACAAAGAGAGAGAAAAGCTAATTTTCTTTTAGAAGATTTTTACATTTTAGTGGGAATAGGAAGATGGTACAGAACATTTAGGTTTATTAGAACTCACCCACAGGGATGAAATATTTCAGGCTTTGTGGTAAAAATGAAATGATCACTTCACTCAATACCTATACAAACAGTACGTTCCTTTGGCACTGTTAAATTGAATTGCGCGTCTACAAAACTGGCCATACAGGAAGCGTAATCATTCACTAGGACAGCTAATGCTAGTATTACATTTAATTCTAGTTCTGCCTCCTTCAAGTAATATACATTCTAAAGAACATCTCACAGACATTATTAAATTGCAGGAATAACAATAAATGGAATTTGCCTAGGAGAATTAAGTGAAAAGGAAATGGGGTAAAAAGGTAGAAATCTGGGCTAGTGAGAATTTCTCACACCTGACAATTGGGAGCTAGTTTTTTTTTTGAGACAAAAAGTGAAGAATTGAAGGTAAAGAGCCTCCAGAGAAGAGAAAGGCCTTAAGTCAGTTCCAGCAATCTAGCTTTATGCATGTGACTTTATACCAATAAATGCTCTTGACTTTAAGCTGCTTTTCTTTTTTTGTTCCTCTGAAATGTAAAATTCATTTTGTTCTCCTCTGTCCATCAGCCAACTGCTAGAACTGCATTTCCCCATGGACTTTATATACATAGATATATATTAAGGCTGAGTGATGGTGTGTTTAGCAGCTGAAAATATACTAGGAACAACCACATCTTCCATGCTCTCATAGGATCTCTCCTGAGGCAGATAGTTCTTTTCATCTCATTTGGATAGCCAATTTGAGAGAGAAAAATGCTAACATTGGCTGGATTCTCTCAAATATTACCTCTGAAAACTTGTTACTTTCTGACCTGTAGACTTTATATTGAAGTGGAAAGTCAACATTGTGCTTTTTGTGAGCCTTTTCATGCCTTGTCCATGAGGAATGCAGATGGTCACTCTAATCTTTCATTACCATCATTATTCTTATGGAGAAGAAGTAGCAAATGGCACAGGTTTAAGTGTACATAAATCTAGTCCAGCCTTCTTGTGAAAGCACTACAGCCAAATGTTCCACTCGGGCTAATTTGTTATGTTACAGGGGAGAGGTGAATCGAAATAGAATACCTTGTGATAAATTGGAGACAAGGGTCAGAGTGCTATCCTTTATGATCAAGGGAAAAACTAGATTCTAGCCATTAGTCTTCCTGGTTCAGGATGGCCTTGTAGCATAGCACTGCAGGGTTCTTCCATAACCTGAATGTAATGCTAAGTAAAGATGCTATCACAGACCAGAAAATCTTAATCCAGAAAATCTGTACTTGGGTAGCAGTAAGGGATATAATTTAATTGTTTCGATTTGGTTTTCTGAGTGATCTCAACAATAGAATAGGCCATAACTTAAGTTTCCCTTTTAAGCTTCTAGAAACAGAGTGTATACAATGGATAGTTCATTTGTGTTTCTCACATCTTTTATATATCTTTAATGGCATAAAATGGTCTGCAAGTTGAAATAAAAGCAAGCAAAAGTAAAATTGTTGCTTTGTGCAGCTAATGTATGTATATATGAAAGGCTATCAGCTATTTTGTGGCATTGCCTAACTGATGCTCTTAAATGGTCATTCCTCACCCTCACAAAAGCCCTCTTCTATATGAAACATGGTCACTGAGCATATTTATTCGTGTATAGACAATTTTATGGAATATAAAACAGTGAAGGAAAACACCAACTGTTGAGTGCTAGCCAGGTACCTAGAACCCATATGTACTTTATTTGCTTTTTTCTGCTTAATCAGCTTATAACTTCACTCTGTGAAATGTATTTATCGTTCACAAATTAATTTTATTCCTCAAATGTGTATGTGATCCTATTCCCTATTTTTTAAAGTTTTAGATCTTTACATATGTTTGGTTTCAGTTTCGATGTGATATTAGTAATTGGAAGATTCTACATATAACCAGCAGCCAAAATACCACCTCAGTGAGAGGTTCTATAGGTAGAAATTGGAAGCTTCAATATTCTAAAGCCTGAGTAAGGCAGTAAAGTTCCTTTTCCTTGTCTTCTCTTTAAGCAACGAGACATGTTTGTTCAATTTATGTGGTCATTGTTTTTTTTTTAGAACTGTGTCTGAAGGAAAAGAGATGATTTAGCTAATCTTTAGACATCTCATTCTGCTGAAAACATGAGGTCTAAAGAGAAACTTGATAGTATTTTAAATACTAACTTTAAATATTTCAGAATTTTCTCAAGTATTTTAATCTACACAAATTTGATTTCATTTTGTGATTTATGCCTGTCTTTATAATTCAGCTGATATGGCATTAGTAGAATTTCATTATGTAGTAGTTATTTTGATAAAGAAAATAATTAAATGTAACTCAATCAAATATTAGATTGTATTCTAGTGTTTTCCCTGTTGGATGTTAATATAAACAAAATCTCTCCTAGTGTTGTGAGCTGAAAAAACATAATGAAGGCATAATAAAAAGAATAAAGGATAGAGGCCTGGATGGCTCAGTTGGTTAAACGATCAACTCTTGATTTCAGCTCAGGTCATGATTTCAGGGTCCTGAGATAGAGCCCCCTGTAGGGCTCTACAGTGGGTGTGTAACTTGCTTAAGATGACCTCTCTCCCTTTCCCTCTGTCCCTCTCCTCTCTTACTCTCTTTCTCTCTTTAAAAAGTGAGGGGATGTTTCTTGAATAAGGATGATATGAAAAGCTGTATGACTTCCTGAGCTAATTAATACTGGGTGGGAAAAATTTCCTCTATTGCTAGGAAAAATCAAGGCCATTTTTCTATTCAGATGGTAAATGTTGATAATATGCTTGACCTTCATAAATACACAGCATTATGTCACCAAAAGACTTCAAAGATGTATGCTTCTCTAGGAGAATTCTCTGGGGGCATGTTTCCTTCAGTGATGTGGTCACAGCAGTACTTACTATTGGCCCAAGGATAACTATATGATGTCTCATTTCATCTCCAGTAAATAAGGACGGTAGGCTAGTTCTCACAAGTGATCCGTCTCTAATATTCTACAAAATGCACAGCTCTCTCTGGCTGAATTGACTTTAGCACTAAAAGCACAGCAGAGGTTAGTGCAACTCCATTCATCTAGCAAATGCTGAGTCTGTACTGTGTGCAAAACTTTGTTCTAAGTACTAAAGATAACATGGTAAATAAAAGGATGAGATCCCTGATCATGGAGGTAACATTGTAGTGGGGAATAAAGATCATAAAGATGTACATAATAAGCAAATTAATTATTGATTGCGTTAAGCGCCTTGAAGTGAACAGAGCAACAAGTAAAATAACTGAGGTAAATCACTTCAGATAAGGTCAGTGAGAATGCATCTCACAAGATGAGCCACTTAATCTAGGATCTGAGGGATGTAAATAGATGAAGGAAGAAAATTCCAAGAGAGGAAGTAAGTGCAGAGTCTCAAAGGCTCAAGCGTGCCTACCTGTCTGAGAAACAGAAGGAGGTGGTGCCCCCCTCAGGTACAGTGAACCAGCAAATGGAAATGAAGAAGCAGCAGAAGATATAGGACAGCCAATCTGGGCTGTGGCAAGGATCCAGGCTGTTCTAAGAGCAGCGGGATGCTGTAGGATGCCATGGAGGGATATTAAGCATGGCAGTAATGTGCTAGGTTTTAACTTTTTTAAAGATCATACTGGGGATCCCTGGGTGGCGCAGTGGTTTGGCGCCTGCCTTTGGCCCAGGGCGTGATCCTGGGGACCCGGGATCGAGTCCCACATCGGGCTCCCGGTGCATGGAGCCTGCTTCTCCCTCTGCCTGTGTCTCTGCCTCTCTCTCCCTCTCTCTCCCTCTCTCTCTTTCTCTCTCTCTCTCTCTGTGACTATCATAAATAAATAAAAATTTAAAAAAAAATCATACTGGCTTTTCTGTAGAGAATGCCTTCCTCAAATTTTATGATACCCTGCTTTGAGCCCAATCACTTACAGAGATTTTAGCAAGACAGCACTTAAAGGTACTACTTTAAACCCTTCCCTTTGCTTTAAAGAAATAATTGAGTAAATTCCACAGAAACCTAATATAAGAGCCAAGAAAGCATACTTGATGAGGCCTGGTGTCTGTGTGTTCAAGAAAATTTCTCTGCCACAGCCTCTCTTGTTTTCTAAAGGGAGGAAGCAGAGGGGTTCGGTAATGTTAGCAAGAGCAAGGAGGAGCATCTTCATCTCAGTTTTGGCTTCTGAATTGGAATGAAAATGAGTGTTTTTCCCTAATGTCTTTCCGTACAAAAGATGAGCATTAAGCCTCCTCAACTTTCCAAGCACTCTCTGTCTCACATTTTTGAGTTTCAGTTTCCCATGGGTGCTTCCTCATTGCTTGAGTTGTGAAGGTCCTCCAACCTCTTCTAACTAGGTAGAGACCTCAGTGAAACTAGGGTCACCCAGCAGAGGAGAATGCTGTCTCTGTCTCTGTCTCTGTCTCTCTCTCACACACACACACATTCATGAGTGTGCACATGCAACTATTCTTTATCCCCCAAATTTTAAAAGTCAAGCCACATTTTTAACCCTCCCTGCAGACTTACCACTCTCACTTTCCTGCATTCCACCAATACGGGCCTCTAATTGCTTCAACACCCTGCAGAGATGGAGGTGTTTTTGTTCTTTGTGGGTTTTTTTTTTTTTTTTCCTCTACTGGCCTCAAGAGAGATCTTTTCTGCTACATTTCAGAGTAATTTCACTGATCAGTATTTGACAAATATTAAAAGAGAAACAATTGTCCTTTGAGTGCTTCTAAAGTTAGGTAATGAATCAACGGACATGAGATTTGATTAACAAGGTCCTACCTACAATTTTATTGAATCTAGTAATTGATGATAATTAGTTATTTTAATATTTAATCTCAAGCTTGCAACATTTTATGAGAGGTGAATCGGTAAGGTTTCAAATCTTCACATTTTACAGATTTTAGAACTGGAGGATTGAACCGAGTTTTCCAAGGCCACAAATAAGTGTTTTGGAGAGCCCAGGCACCCTGCTGCTAGAACTGTGCTCTTGTGACCACATGCCACAAAATAAAACTGCTTCTAAATTGGTTTTCTTCTCATCTAGAGGTTCAGAGTGACTGGGACTTAGGAAATTATTATTTATCATACATTCTGACAGCATGTTGCTGCCATTCTTATGATTTACTATGGAATGGAGAAAACATTGCCAACCAAGCATGTCAAAGCCACATCTCATTATACATTCCATTTGCTCTTCAGAGCATGGCTCCTAGTGTATATGTACATGTGCAATTTCTATTGTAGCAATAAAATAAAATAAGCCAGTTTGGCTCTTTTACCTATTGAAGGCCTTCAAATGTATGCGACCTCTGGGATACATCAAATGCTTGCCTGGATTATAGCCATTTTTTGGATTACAGGATCTTCTGATATTGACAAGGATATAAAGAAACACAAAATAAGGAATAGTTGCTTATTGATGCTTTATTCTTGCTGTCTCTCCAGAGCCCCAGATTCATCTAATGCCTGTCTTTAGAGTTGAATTATATCTCGATTTCTGGAGAGACTTCCTCCACTGAAATGCTTAAGAGGATTACCACTAACAGTACTGTGCCCACCCTATGTGTTTTGCAAGTACAATGCTCAAGTAGGAGTTTTCCTTTCTTATTTTTAAATTTTACCCTATCAGTTCTTGCTTGGCAAAGCAATGCTCTTGAAACAAGTGACTACTTGGAAAGAATACTCCGTATTAGAGAAAAATTAAGTTTATCTCAACAAATACTCTGTTCTGGCCTTTAATGTCAGCTACTGATTATGAAAATAAAAGTATATTGGATACATTTATAGGCAGTTCTTTGGGGTACCTAGAGTGCTCAAAAGGCTTCTGTGTACAGGGATAGAGAGCAAAGCTCGTAGTCATTGTGGCTTCATTTTACGCTCAGTACCCGTGATTCAGCATGTGATGTTGCTTCGCCTTTTACTATTTTATTGCTCTGCTACTGAGCATATTATGCATTAGCACTTCAACAGGGAAATTTAAAGAGTGTTATTCTATTTATTTTAAGTGTCATATAATTATGAATTGATTTACTAGCCATTGTAATGCTACAAATGGTAATTAATTTATTTGCATAATATGTAGTTTCATAGAAGTTCAATTATAATAAAGCATTTGCTAAATGCACCATGAAAATAGTGTTTCCAGAGAGAGCGAGAATCTGAGCCTGAAATCTCTTTAGTCAGTATGTGGTTGTCAACACGGGCAATCCCTTCATTTCAAGATGGAAGGGAGGTTTCCTTAGCCCCATGGCTCACTTTCTATATTTTTTCCTTATTTTAAAATAAGATATCCAAGACCTTTGAGATATGCTAATAAGTACACGAAGTAATATGAAGTTCAGCATATTGATGCAGTTAATAGCCAAAATCCCTTTAGTCAAAATTGAGATAGAGATACATAATTGGTTACCATTTTGCCTGAACAATGAGCTAGCAGAGGGCAGCCCTGGACCTTGTACCCATGTCTGCTTCCCGTGGATTGCTGGCTCCCTCCCTCAGTTAAGACATGGGGGAATAGAAGGTGGGGTGCCTATAATCCTCACTGTCTGGAAACATGGAACCAGCACTAGGAAAGTGCACATTCCTGGTTCCCAGACAGTAACTAAATGGTACAAAAAGCCAGACTGACTCATATCAAAGAGTTCTTGAGGACTCTCCCACTAAAAACAATGCTTTCCACACTTACCCATGAAAAAGAAGAACACAAGGGAGAGAGGAATCCCTCTCTTGGTATATGGGTATGTCTTGCATGTCAGTCACTACCTTGACCCCAGCCTGCCTCTCTGGGAAGGAGGGGAGATGAAGAAAGAACCAGTGCTTTTCTTGTCTTACCAATAAAATCTTGTTAGTAGTTCCTTTTCAAAAAAAGTCTTTTCCTCAAACCATAGCATGTGACAGAGTGGAAAATGTCCTGAACTGTGATAAAAGACATGTGACACAGACCATGGCCTTTAAGAAAACTACCTGATTAGTCAATTTATTATTATATTTATTATTTGTCTCTACCTACTGCAATCAAAGCTCCATGTGACAGAAATCATTTCACTGAATCTCCTAAGTGTGGTATGTTGCCTTTTTATTTTCATTCATCTTAAAGTCTTTTCTAATTTTCCTAATGATTCCCTCTGGATCCAAAGGTTATTGAGGAGTGTGCACAACCTAACTAAAGTGGAGTCACTTACATCAGGAACAAAATAGAAATGATCAAACCAAGCACATGAAGGAACAGAATCCTTCCTTATGAGAGTTTATAGCCCTTCTTAGAAATCAGCATAGGGTACTAGCCAATTCCCAAATGCCAAAGCTATCCATGTCATCTCTGGACTTCCTTGTTCCCCTGATTCAGTGACCCTGAACCAAATGAGAAAGAAAACCCCTAAGCAACCAGTCAGCTGAAAAAGCGAAATAACTTTCATATGTATTCCATAAAAATCCCTTAGTTGGTGAGTAACTGGGAATTAAATGACCCATAGCCTGGAGTTTCCCTGCTTGCAGGTCAAAAGCCTCACATTTAAATTGAGCTTTCTGCTTTGTTTTATCCAAGTGCAGACTTTGCTTTTTGACAAGTGTATTATTTAATTTCCACATATTTATGACTTGTCCAAATTTCTCTTTATTATTGAATTCTAATTTACTTATATTTTGGTCAGAGAACATAGTATGATTTCAATTATTTTTTTTAAGAGTTTATTTATTTATTCATGAGAAAGAGACAGAGAGAGAGAGAGAGAGAGACAGAGACGCAGGCAGAGGGAGCAGCAGGCTCCATGCAGGGAGCCCTACATGGGACTAGATCACAGGTCTCCAGGATCAGGCCCCGGGCTGAAGGCGGTGCTAAAGTGCCGAGGGCTGCCCCTGATTTCAATTCTTTTAAACATATTAAAACTTGTCTCATGGGATAACACATGGTTTATCTTGGACTGTGTTTCATGTGCACTGAAGAATATATATATATTCTGCTATTGTTATGTGGAGTTTTGGGTAGCTGTCTGCTAAGTCTAGCCGGTTTTCATTAAGTTGTTGATCTTCTCATTCTTATTATCGCCAGACTCTCTATTATTGAATATGAGATACTGACACTACCAACTACTGAATATTTTCTCTCTGTTGCTGTGTCGGATATTACCACATGTATTTTGAAGCTGTGTTGTTAGTTTCATATATGCTTATACTTCTATGTTTTCTTGATGGATTGATACTTTAATCGTTAGGAAATGTTTTTTTCTTTTTCTCTAGTAGCATTTTTTTTGTCTTAACATTGCCTGGTATTAGCACAGCCATTCTAAATTTCTGTTTACTGTTTGGTAGATAGGTTTCATTCTTTCGCAGTTATATTTTTTAATCCTTTCTTTTAATCTCTTCCTTTTGATTGCAGTGTTTAATCCATTTCCATTTAGGAGAATTATTGATATGATTTACATCATCCATTTTGCTATTTATTGTCTATGTCTTATGACTTTTTGTTTCTGCCTTCATCTATTAATGCTATTATTGATATTAAAGAAATGAATTTACTTGAATTATTTTAATTTCCTTGTTTTATTTTGCTGTATTTTAAGAATTATTTTCTTTGTGAATTCCAGAGGATTAATACCTAGTATATACCAATTTAGTTTAGAAAAATATATATATGTATTTTTTATCATCTTTTTCCTCCTAATTTAAGAGATCTATATAAGGTGATAATTATAAATCCCAGTAGATGGGCACACAATTTATATAGACAGAATCTGTGACAATAATAGAATAAAAGAAGGAGAGGTCAGAGCTATACAGGAACTCTGTGATGGCTGGCTATGCCTTCTCCACTCTACTAGGCAGTTCACAGTTCCACCTTAGGCTTCACTGCCTGCTCACACAGAGCCTCAACATTATCCAGAGTTGAGAGTTTAGGGCCTCCTTAGATGTTTGTAGGGCATACATATAGCCCTGCCCACGTGCAAGGACTTCTAGATTCCCAACTATGAGCCGGATTTTTTTTTTATAGCACCTTTTGAACATCTCTATATCCAGGTAATTATGACAATTTTTCTAGTATTCGCATGACTTTACAGAGAGGTTTCCAGATATCTTTACCCCAACATTCCTATTGATATTCTCTAACATTCGATATTTTAATGTATAACCAAATGGTTATGTGCTGCTAAATTACTTAGGTAAATAGCAAATTTCTCTCTCCTTCCCCCCCCCCCCAAATGGCAATGTAACTGGAATGACTATTTCTTATCATTCAACTAAAATACATGCTAGATCTCGACATCTAAGTGCAAAGTAAACGATGGTTGAGTATATACAGGATTTCAGAGAGACATTCCTGTAGATGGAATGTAGAACCTACACTCTGATTAATCTTAAAGTTCCTTCAAGTGCCTATTGATTAACCAAGCCCATTGCAATGCTCGGAGTCTTTAATCTTGTTTATTACAAGAGCTAATTTGTGCACTTGGTGACTCTATATTTATGGCAGCTTCACATGTTCCCTTTAAAGGAAATTTCACATGTATGAGAAATGCTCTGAGTAGTTGAATTCCGCCATCATTATCTGAGGTTTAGTTATTCTCTGTCAATGACATATTTCCAGTTAAATCCTCATTGTCCTCAGGAAAGACTCCATCAGTCTCTTAGCATGTAACTTCATTCAGTGAGTTAGAAATGAATTAATGTCTTTTCATCAAATGAAAGTATTGTGTGGTTACCTTAATGATCATTTAGCTTGATCTGCATTCTGGAAGCAACGTTGTTATGACAGAAGACTAACAAAGCTGACACTGCTTAATTTGTTTTGATTTGTCACCATTCACTTTATTTTGTGATGCAAGTCTATGCTACAGAATTTATGAAGTTGGACTTCATTCTCACAGCAGCAAATTTCTTTTAAGTAAGTGGGATGTAGCTAATTTCCTCTGACAAGGAAGTTGGGGTACCCCTAAAAATAAATATCCCAAGTGGCACCCTTAGTAGTAGCTCATATTCCACGTGGTAGTAGCAACTGAGAAAAGGGATTCATTACTGATGAAAGTATTTACTGGGTATGTACATATTGTTTCCATAAATGATAAAATGGCTATATTTACTACAGAGCAACCATTACCCTACATATAGGCTCCATCTGGCAACATAGTGTGATAATAAACTTGGGGCAGCACCGAATGGAGATTAAAAGTAGGGTAACCACCTGCAGAATGGGAGAAGATATTTGCAAATGATGTATCAGATAAAGGGCTAGTTTCCAAGATCTATAAAGAACTTATTAAACTCAACACCAAAGAAACAAACAATCCAATCATGAAATGGGCAAAAGACATGAAGAGAAATCCCACAGAGGAAGACATAGACATGGCCAACATGCACATGAGAAAATGCTCTGCATCACTTGCCATCAGGGAAATACAAATCAAAACCACAATGAGATACCACCTCACACCAGTGAGAATGGGGAAAATTAACAAGGCAGGAAACCACAAATCTTGGAGAGGATGCAGAGAAAAGGGAACCCTCTTACACTGTTGGTGGGAATGTGAACTGGTGCAGCCACTCTGGAAAACTGTGTGGAGGTTCCTCAAAGAGTTAAAAATAGACCTGCCCTACGACCCAGCAATTGCACTGCTGGGGATTTACCCCAAAGATACAGATGCAATGAAACGCCGGGACACCTGCACCCCTATGTTTATAGCAGCAATGGCCACGATAGCCAAACTGTGGAAGGAGCCTCGGTGTCCATAGAAAGATGAGTGGATAAAGAAGATGTGGTTTATGTATACAATGGAATATTCCTCAGCCATTAGAAACGACAAATACCCACCATTTGCTTCAACATGGATGGAACTGAAGAGTATTATGCTGAGTGAAGTAAGTCAGTCGGAGAAGGACAAACATTATATGTTCTCATTCATTTGGGGAATATAAATAATAGTGAAAGGGAATATAAGGGAAGGGAGAAGAAATGTGTGGGAAATATCAGAAAGGGAGACAGAACATAAAGACTAAAGACTCTGGGAAACGAACTAGGGGTGGTAGAAGGGGAGGAGGGCGGGGGGTGGGAGTGAATGTGTGACGGGCACTGGGGGTTATTCTGTATGTTGGTAAATTGAACACCAATAAAAAATAAATTAAAAAAGAAAAAAAAAAGTAGGGTAACCATTTATCCTGGTGTTCCTGAGATATCTCAATTTACACTTACTGTCCCAGTGTAATTATGCCCAGGGCCCCCTTTAACTCTCAAAATTATCTCAATTTGGGTGGTAAATTACATATAGTCACCCTAACTAAAAAGCACAGTCTCTGAAAATGACCACTGTGGATTCAAATTCATATTCTTTTATCTAATGCATATGTGATAAAACAGTTTACCTTTAAAAAAAATATTGTATTTATTTATTCATGAGAGACACCCAGAGAGAGATGGAGACATAGGCAGAGGGAGAAGCAGGCTCCCTGTGGGGAGCTCCATGCGGGACTTGATCCCTGGACCCCAGGATCACAACTTGAGTCAGAGGCAGATGTTCAGCCACTGAGCCACCCAAGTGCCCCAACAGGTTACCTTTTTTATGCCTCAATTTCCTAATTCATAAAAAGATAATGGCAGTAGCATCTGCCTAATAGGGTTATGTTAATTAAATGGAATAGTACCCAAGTGCCATATCTAATAAAGAATCTCCTATACCACATGCAACAAATACAATTTCTAGGCTACATTCATTAAAAAGATTTCTCTTGTCCCATGAAATTGATTTACTCCAAATCCATTTTTAAAGAGAGAATAAAGACCAAGGGTCCACCGACTGATGAATGGATAAGAAGATATGGCATATTACTCAGCCATAAAAAAAGAATGAAATTATGGCATTTGCAATGACATAGATGGAGCTAGAAAGTATTATGCTAAGCAAAACAAGTCACTCCAGGAAAGATAAACACCATATGACTTAATTCACATGAGGAATTTAAGAGCCAAAACAAATGAGCAAAGAGAAAAGAGAGGGAGAGGCAAACCAAGAACAGACTCAAAACTATAGAGAACAAATTAATGGCTACAAAGGGTGGGGAGTGGGTGGTAGATGGTTGAAATAGGTGATGGAGTTTAAGGAGGTCACTTGTGATGAGCACTCAGTGTCGTATGGAGGTGTATTATACACCTGAAAGTAATATTACACCTTATGTTAACTAGAATTTAAATAAAAACTTTAAAAAATAAAGAATAAAGACAGAAGGGGGAGGGGAATCCCTGGGTGGCTCAGTGGTTTGGTGCCTGCCTTTGGCCCAGGGCACGATCCTGGACTCCCAAGATCGAGTCCCATGTCGGGCTCCCAGAATTGAGCCTGCTTCTCCCTCCTATGTCTCTGCCTCTCTCTCGTTTTCCCTCTCTCATGAATTAAAAAAAAAAAAAAAAAAAAAGACAGAAGGAAACAGCACTAACAAAGTATAATAAAATATGAGTGAATTTACTAAAAAGAATAAGACGTATTTTTTTTTTAATTTTTATTTATTTATGATAGTCACAGAGAGAGAAAGAGA
Source organism: Canis aureus (assembly GCF_053574225.1). Lineage (NCBI taxonomy): Eukaryota > Metazoa > Chordata > Mammalia > Carnivora > Canidae > Canis > Canis aureus. The sequence continues at coordinate 57,180,897 of NC_135621.1, forward strand.
GGCAGAGACACAGGCAGAGAGAAGCAGGCTCCATGCACTGGGAGCCCGACGTGGGAATCGATCCTGGGTCTCCAGGATCGCGCCCTAGGCCAAAGGCAGGCGCCAAACCGCTGCGCCACCCAGGGATCCCAAGAATAAGACGTATTTTTGTGAGCAGTGCTGAACTATATTTTCCCCTCCGGGATAGAAACACTTTAAATTAAATATCAGAGCAATATCCTAATATTTTTGTTATTAATTCACAAGTTTACATCTATCTGGATCAGGTGCTATCACAGGCTCTCCCAAATTTGCCATAATATTATCTGAAAATCTTAGGAAATGAATAGCACTATTCCTTTACTTGGAAACCTCTGAAGTTAAAATTGTGCCTTCTGGTCCCTGGAGTACACAATTTGCATTCTACTGATTATAGTAACACCATTGTACTTAAAGCTTCCCCCTTTGGGTGAATGTAAATCTCTGTCTATTTGATCCCTTGCAGGGAGCTTTTCATTTCAATAGAAAATACAAAAACAGTCTTTTACCTAAAACACACACACTTGGAATAAGTTAATACAGAACTTGGAGGAATGTAACTCAAGAGTCTTATTGCCTTGCCTGATCATAAGTGAAACGATACTAAAGTGTATTTTTTTATTAACTTGCATTGGAGAGATTTTTTCCTAATTCGTATATTCGGCTCACATTCTAAGGATGCAAAAGTGCCTGCAACAAGGCTTCAGTAACTTCTCTCTCTAATACATCAATGCCAGTCAAGAATGTGGCAGTAGGCAACAGCAAAACTAAGTCTGCATTGCAAATTGACAATAGGATTTTGTCCTTTTAGAAGTAAAAAGGGAGTCCGCTATTCTCATTAAAGACATAGCTGATATGTTCATTGAGTGAGAGGTCATTTTTAAGATAAAGTGACAGAGCTCTACTTCACTAATTTACCTTGGTTAAGAATTCATGCATGATGTAGGCATTGGTGCTAGCTCAAGAGAAGTAGAGGAGGTGAAATTAAAACTGCTATTCAGTAGTTTGATTATTTCCTTGCCCAGTCTTCTTGGAAATTCCTCAATTCTCCCTTTTGTCAATAAGACTTAAGATGGTGCAAAAAGCAGAAGTTTATCTTTCTAACCTTTGTGAATCCAGAGTAAACTGGCTACCTAATGGTAATAAAGACAGTAAAGATAGGTAGTAAATGGTAGTAAAGATAGGTACAAGTGGCCTCATCAGAGACATATAGGGCAAATGGGACATGAGGTGATGATGGATGTCCTCACGGACAAGGCCTTATACTTTGGGTAAATGGTGTCAGAGAAAGCTTGGGGGTTCTGTCGTTGTTTAGGCTGAATGAAGTCCTAGGCTCCACACTGTATTTTGCAATGATAGCAACAATGACCAGTGCAAGTGTGCCAAGGAGTATGTGTACTGAGGAGTATTGTATAATAAAGGTATCTAGCATACTGCTTCTTGAATTAACTGCTATTTGAAAAAAATGAAACTATTTAAAACAATTATCTGACATGGCTCTTAGAGCTCCTATAGAAGACGTTTAGACAGCAATTTGTAAATTAAAGATATGTGTTAGATGTCCTGGGACAGCAGTGGGCACTAGACTAAGGGACTCTCTAAAAGTGAACAACTGTTCTTCCAATGAGATAATGATATATTTACTTTATCCACCAAAGAACTGGTTGCCTGATCCAGTTATACTATGTGATGGTCTATGGTATTCACTGTACATTAAAGATAAGACAATAGTCAAGGGCAGTGAGGAAAAGATCTTGGAAAAAAAATAATTACATATAATTTGCTCTATACAACCTGCAGTGACAAAAAAGGTAACTCCCCATTTCTTCTCTCAGTTGAAACAATAATCAATTGATTGTCAAAGCAGTATGGTATTATAAATAAAAGCATGACCCTTGGATTTAGGCTTTCCAGATTTATGTACCATCTCCATTCTTAGCAGCTGTTTTTTTTTTTAATTCAGTTTTTGTATTTTAATTCCAGTATAGTTAATATACAGTGTTATATTAGTTTCAGGTGTACAGTATAGTGGTTCATATACTGCTCAGTGCTCATTGTGATAAGTGTACTCTTAATCCCCTTCACCTGTTTCACCCATCTCTTACCTGCCTTCTCTTTGTTAAGCTTCATTTTTAACAAAGTGCCCTCAGTTAAAGTTATTTTTTTCAACAAGAATGTTGTTTACTTGAAGCACATTTCAGAATACATGGTTCTAAAAGGTCTATATAAAACACTGCATCCAAGAAAAATAGAATATACATCTTTTTCAGGTACACAAAGAAGATTTCCCCTCGTTAAATCACATAAAAAGAGATATAACAAATAATACAAATTTAAGAAGACTGAAATCATACCAAGTATATTTTCAACCACTGTGATATAAAACTAAAGGTCAACAACAAAACAAAGCTGGAATATCTACAATGAAAATATTAAATATTTAATACATAAACAACACACTACTGCACAAGCAATGGGCCAAATAAGAAATCAAACAGCAATCTCCTTGTGGTATTAAGTGGTTGATTTGAAATTTTTCTCTTAATACAAGCATTTATAGCATAAATTTCACTCTACATCTGCTTTTGCGGAATCCCACAGGTTTTGGAATATTGTGTTTTCTCTTTCTTTTGTTTTGAGACATATTTTGATTCACCATTAAGAGCTATTTGATCTTCAGCAAGTTACTGCAACTCACTGTGCCTCAGGTTCCTTACCTGTAAAATGCAAATAATCTGAAATACAAAGAGATGCAAACATTTAATCTTGAGTATTACATCAGATAATCCACATAAAAACACTTAGAAACATACATGTTATGAAATCTCCAAAAATTAGCTTTTAAACTTTGATCAGGCTCATTATAGACTATGCGTAACAAAAATGGCAATATTACCTGTTTGTATGTACAGATAAGTCACAGTATCCCAGTGTCAATGTTTCCAGTCCCCAACTCCTTATGATGCAGGCAGGCTGGGTCGAAGGACCTGGAGAGACATCTCACAGGATCGGTCAAGAGGGTCTTTGGCTTCATGCAGGATACAAATCAAATGTGAGCCAGAGAAAGTGAAAGCAGAGTTTATTGAATAGCATATGTGACACAGAATAGCAGTAGTCCTGTCTGGGAGACTCAGAAAGGAAAGGAGAATGAGTCTTGTGGTTGCTGAAGGGTTTGGAGTTTTTATTGGAAAGGGATCTAGGGCACATGTTTCTTCAGGAATCCAGGGTAGGGTGAGTGTCATGTAAATAGCAGGTGTCATTTCATTAGTCACTGAACACACTATGGAATGTTGAAACCAGCATCAGGCAACGTTTGTTCGAAGCTAACATCCTGGAACATGTTTGGAATCTGGCTCTTCTTAGATGTTATCAGGTGTTTGGAGCCTAGGACAAAACTCAGAGAATGATTAACTTTTGTTTGCTTTCCCCTTGAAGTGGGAACATAGTTTATTTGTCCATTCAGAGGCAAAATATAGAACATGAGTAAATGGCAGAAAACAGAGATGGAGCCTTTCTAAAATGGAGTCCTTTCAGCTTCCCTACCTCACTTACATCAACAAGGTGATGATTTTCAGTGATATCTGAGAGAATACCGAGAGTCAGATGACATACATAATTGCACAACTCTAATGCTAAAGGTTTTTTTCAAGGGTGTAGGATGTGCAGAGTTTTCTGTGGGGCTCTACTGCATGGAGCCCAAGCCTGTCCCCATCCCTGCCTGCCTTTCCTTGACCCCTGAACACAGTATCTTTCCATAGTTTCCTAGGAGTGAGCATCTCTTGACCAGCTCTTTCTAAGAGTATTCTGATACCATAGTTGTTTTGTTTTGTTTTTAAGAATTTATTTACTCATGAAAGACAGAGAGAGAGGGAGGCAGAGACACAGGCAGAGGGAGAAGCAGGCTCCATGCAGGGAGCCTGACATGGGATTCGATCCCTGGTCTCTGGGATCATGCCCTGGACTGAAGATGGTGCTAAACCGCTGAGCCACCCAGGCTGCCCCTGATAGCATGGTTGTTGAATCCTAATAACATAGTTGTTTCCTTTATGACAAAGGGCTTTTCCCCCAGAGACCACATGCAAAGGCAAGTTGAGTGTAGCCCAACCTCATAATGTACTTGGAACGTTCCCTGCTCCTGCTGACCAGCTAGGCCCTAAAATAATCTGTCTAGCCCATTCTACCACACTATTTTTTTTTTTTTATCTTCAGTTTAGTTCAAGAAACTCTTGTGTATTTTCTTTCAGTCCTGTCTCTTTTGGGGTCCTTCAGCCCATCAAACTAGTCTATGCATTATTGACCAGTCAAACCCTTTCCCCCTGATCTAACCCCTGACATGTGTTTCGGGGTTCCTTATCATTTTATAATGTTAGGAAGTAACCTGAAGATTCTAGCAATTAGGGGGTTAGTGTACATAGAGTACACAGAATGCTTTTAAGCGAGTGCCCAGCTCCACTTGTCTCAGATAATCTAACCTCTGACTCAACCCAAATATTTGGTCTAAGTGAAGCAAAAATAGTGTGCTCCATGAGTTTTCATCAATAGATATACCTGTATGTTTTATGTGTTATCCAAAATGACTGAAGCGAACGGACTGGGCCAGTGAGCAGAAGGCCAAACACTTGGAGTTGGGTGTGACTCCTGGTATACACATGAGCCTAAAGAGAGATGGAAGCAAGCTGGAGGTGATGTGATGCACCCTCTGGTGGATAACAAGAATGGAATATTGGTGACTGTTAGAAGGAAAGACACTGGGGAGGACTAATGAAGAAATGGTAAATCTGTGAGAATAAGCAACTAATGACCAGGAGCTGTGGAGTATGTATTTATATCTCTTCTCATCTGTAGAAGAAATACCTTTGTTCATAGTCATGTAATGATAACATTAAACATATGGATGCAAGATATACACATATTTATGAGATATGACTCATACGTTCTTACATATATTTCACCAAAATTAATAGGTATTTAAGTGAAGATATCATGTTAATTGTATTTTTTTCATCTTTTCCCTCTTAAATATAGAATTTACTCATTTTAGTGGTTGTACCAAATGATTAATCAGATATCCTAAAGGGAAACTCTATATCTGAGAAATCCCTGAGGAAATTCAAGATTTATTTGCGCTAATGAAATTTATATAATAGCAATTTTTAAAATAATGAAAAATGCTGCCTTGTCTTTTTTAAAAAGATGGTGATATCACCATTATCATTATTAATAACATCCTTTCTCTCTGCTTTTTTAGGAAGAGATAATAAACATTAGTTCATGAAAAGATAGAATAAGATCTATTAAAAGTATTATCTAATTCCTATTATTCTTTTTCCTGAGGTTTTTATGAGCCTCTCACATTTATTTAATTCTAATATAAATAATACATTTGATTATTTAAGAATATCAATCATCCAGCTGACATCACAGAAACAAGTTAGAGCCACAGTAGACCTAGAAAGTGTTTAGTCCAATTCCCCCACTTTCTAGATAAAGAAATTAGCTGAGAGAGAATGAGAGACTTGATTAGGGTAATCCAGTGAGACTGTTGGTACATTCCTCCCTCATTTCAATAAGGTAGTTCACTCATTTGGAGTTAATAAAAGAGCCTGAAATTTCCAATTCATGGTCATGTACTACAACTAAATTTTCTTCTCCACTGCTTTAAAATTGTTCCATTTTAAAGATTAACACAACTGAAGACTGCCTCTAGAAAGAAAATAATTCTCTCAAGAAATCAGGCCAGGAATAATTTCCACTTGATACCAATACCTGAGTATTCCTGCTTTTTTGAGCTGTGCATCTAGGGAAATTAAATGTAATCAGTTTTTCCCTGATTATAAGGTTTTTCTTTTTCTATATAGCTGATTGCCAGTGATAATTAAATTGCCACTTATCACAGTAGAGGTTGGGGGTTTGTTATTCTGCTCTAGTTTTGCATTTCCCGATCTCACTATACATTTAGGGACTAACAGCTTGAGTTCCTTCAATTCTTCCTTCCATTATTCTACTGAAATTTAACTTTAAAATGTGAAGGGCACTGATTCAGGCAATGAAGATTTGTTTTATACCAATTAGGTACTGGTTTCAGAATCATCTTTGATACAATACATCTTTCTTTCTGGCTTTTCATGTCCAGAATCCAAATCCACTGAGTCTCCATTTAAGAAACACATTCTGATAAATTTCCTCTCTATTTCTACTATCACTACCCTAAACTGGTTTTGTTTGTTTTAAATCACAACTAGTGCTCCAATCTTGTTTTCCTGATTCCCGAGTACTACACCAGACTTGATCATCTGAATTCCATGGGTTGAGCCTGGTCATTCCTTTTTCTGAAAACATCTTTGTGCCATTTTGCCATTTTAAGTAAGAGCATGTAATTATTAAAATATTCACCGAATTGTTTTCTTCTCCAAGATTTGCCCAACATCAACTCATTCTTTACTTTCTATCAGAAATACTGGGAAAATCTCTAGTGACCATAAACTCTTACTCATCATGCTTTTTCATGTTCAGAAATTTTAGGATGGCTCCATTAGTAAATGATCAGTTACGAATTCCATAGCTGAAGCCCTTTGTTTCATAGTAATGTCAGATCTTTTTCATCCAGACTTTTGCCTCATTACTCTCCAGCATTCGCTTTTAATATACTCCTACTTATCACATGTATTTTCTCCATATGTTGTCCCTACGGGGGCTTCTTACCTCTGCCACCTCTCACCTCAGCTCTGTATATATTTTCTTCTTCCAGCAAGACATGAATCACTTTTTATCTTTTGAAGATAGGAACCATATTTTATACCTTTTTTTATCTCCACCATTCTGAAAACAATGTTATATCCAGTAAATCCTTGTTAAAATAAGTATGCTCTCAAGTCAAAAGTATGGACAGGCCAAAGCATGTGGATTTAACTAATTAATGAGTACTTTTATATTATTCTCAATTTCTCAAACACTGATTTAATTCTTCCTTTTGTCTTCGTACTCATTAAATCTGTACCTATCTTAGTCCCCATCAAATTGTGGTTTGTTAACAGACAATTGATGAAATCTATGTTAATTATATAATGTGATATACAATTTCCTATAAATATGAGCAGTTGCTAAATGAAATCCAGAAAGATATGTTATCATTCTAACAAAGGTGAGGGTAAAATTCCTATGTTTACTGCTTATTTTTTTTTATTCCTTAATGAGGCAGTATACCTGGGAAAGCATCTATTAATAAGTGGTAGACAAAATAATAAAATGTTACTTTTAAAACTAGGCCAACGGGAATTAAGTTCTTTAATATGAGATGGACTCTTAGTAAAATTGCTAAACTATTTGATGAAATAAGCAAGTGAAAATAATTCTTCCAGTGTTCTTGTGTTCTGAGCTTTAGGGCAGAGCCAACGCCTGAGTGTTTGCTAGAATGATCATGAAAGAGACCCTTGGGCATCAGGATTTTCCCTGATTAATAGTAACTTTCCTTCATCTAAAGACACAAGGAAAAACATATTAGTGAGGAATAAGGAAAATATCTAAAGAATGCAACTGAGTCAGAAATGAGATTGGTCTTAATCCAGAGGCAGTGCTGCTAGGAAACCAGGGAATAGACACACTGGGTACATGCTATCACACTGATGACTTTTATCTGTTCCCCTGCAGTGTTAGTACTCACTCCAGGGATTTTAAAGATCACGTGTCCCCTGGCCCCTTTTTCCTTAAAGGAACTGTCTTAAATTCTCTAACTTGGGTTTATTAGAGTTTCTAGAGAGCAGCGCAGCTAGAAAGGGGCAAAGATGCTGAAGTGTTGAACAGGTGTTTACTACTTTGGAGTGCAAAGCCAAAAGCTGGATTTTTTTTTTAAGATTGTATTTATTTAGTTATTCCTGAGACACACACACACACAGAGGCAGAGACACAGGCAGAGGGAGAAACAGACTCCATGCAGGGAGCCTGATGTGGGACTCAATCCCTGAACTCCAGGATCATGCCCTGGGCCGACGGTAGGCACTAAACTGCTGAGTCACCCAGGCATCCCTAAAAGCTGGATTTTAAACATGATATCTAATAAGTTTTGGGGACTGGGTATTAGCACCCAGTAGTAAATGTTTATTTAAGGAATATTTGACATCAGTCTGAGGGGAGGACAACTTTGAATTTCAGGATAAAAATAAAAATTGGTAAGTAGATACCAACTATGTGGAGCTGAACTTCTGGTTACAGCAGAATAAAGAATTAGGAGCAATTATTCAAATTAGGACAAATTAAAACACCAAAGAGCCTTTTTAAAAAAATAAGGAATTAGGTGCCTAGATGGTTCAGTCAGTTAAGCATCCAACTCTTGATTTCAACTCAGGTCATGATCTCAGAGTCATGAGATAGAGCCCAGTGTAGGATACTGTAGGAGTCTGCTTGAGATTGTCTCTCTTTTCCTCTGCCCCTCCCCCTGCACTTGTGTGCATGTGCACACATGCTTTCTCTCTCTTTCTTAAATAAATGAATAAATCTTAAAAAAAAAAAAAAAGTAAGGACTTAACAGGCCAAAATCCTGGAGCAGATGAGAAACCAGAGAGCAAGGTCAAGTGACCTTTCCCCAAGGACCATTTTCCCTTTTGGGGAAAAAAGATGGCTAAGAAATTTAAGGCTAAGCTTTTGCTTTGGTGGTCTAATCAGTCTAAGAAAACATAACTTGAAACACAGGGTCTCCCTAAGTAGAGAGTCATCTGATATATCAAGCTTCTGAATGACAATACTGTCCAGAGAAACTTAAACTGGAAATAAACTTACATAAACTTGAAGCCAACATGCTCACACTCTAGATGAACTGGGAAGTGTCCATACAATGGTAAAGAGCCCTAGACAGATGACAGAAGTAAACAGTAATCTTCTCGGTAACAATGGAGTTTTATTATAAACCTCAAAGTATTCCTATGAATAATTTTCTCAGTAACAATGGAATTTTATTAGAAACTTCAAAGTATTCCTATGAATAATCTTTCAAATAAAAGGTGACTGAGCTCCTGAGTGCATACAGAAACAAAAAGCAAGAAAAGCAGCAGAAAAAGAAAGAGGCTAGAATGATTGGACACATATTAAAAATAAATGATAATATCTTTAAAGGAATCAGAGACATGCTTCAAAATATTTGCAGGAAGTTATAAAAAGTAAAATAGGTTTGAGGAATAATGGAACAAGTTCTGGAAGTAAAAATCAAAATAACCCAAATGAAGGACTTAATTGATGGATTTCATTCCAAATTAAACACTGCTGTAAAAAGAATTAGTGTATAGAAAGATAGGTCAGAAGAAGTAATCTAGAGGCTTGCTGCTCAAAGTATAGGTTAGAGGCATTATTTAAGATGAATATGGCTGAAATGTTACAAAAGAAATGAAAGATACCATTCCAAGTCTTCAAAAACTCTGTAGAATCCTACTCAGGATAAGTAAGCAGAAATGCATACCTAGGTATATCATAATATAAAAGTGCAGAAAACTAAAGACAAAGAATATAATCTTAAAGCAAGCCAGAAAATCAAAGAACAGAAAATAGAGGTAACAATGAATTGATTCAACTACATAATTATCATTCTACCACACATGGTTTTAATTATTTATATGGTTTATTTTAAAGGCAACATATGGCATCTGAAAAGTTGGCATATTAACACAAGAACTGGAGTCAGAGTGCCGGAGTTCAAAGCCTTGATTGTAACAAACCAACCGCATAACCTTGAGTCATTTACTTAGCCTTTAACTACTATCAGTACTTTCCTCAGAGACTTACATGATCATTTAGACGTGGCGACGCAAATAGAACCTTCACCACAATACCTGGCATACAGAGACTACTCAATAAATGTTAAGTATTATCATGAGTATTATTTCATAATGTATTTTAAACAGTATTCACTTGCATTTTATAGTGCATAGAGTTTTATAGGTGGTTCTTTAAAAAGGGTAAGACCTCTAACTTATTTTTTCCAATTTGTACATTAATGAAATATTTTATTTATGAGGGATATTAGCATGTTAAATATATCCCTGGTGGACATGTGAAAAGTGCTCTGAAAACCAAATCACCATGAAAATCCTAGTTGTAACTTAATTTATGCTACATAAAAATTGCGTGCGTGGTAAGGCTTGATATGATCATTACACGGATAATCATAACAAATGCTTACAATATGCTCACCATGTGCCACGTTCTGCTCTAAGTGCTATAAATGTATTATTTCATGACAAACTTATGATGTAGGTACAGTTATCATATCCATCTTACAGAGCATGAAATTTGAAGCACAGAAAGGAGTCCGCCCATGTTAGAGCTGGGAGTTAATCTTTGACTGCCTGGCTTGAAAGTTTTTGCACCTTACCTTAAATGAATAAACTGAGCCCTAGAGAGTCTTCCTTGGATGTAGTGAATTAGGATTTAATTTCTGTGCTTTCAGTATTCCAGGAGTACTCCATTACATCTTTCATCTAACGGCTTATAAGGGGTCACAGTGAGCCTATTTGGCTTATGCAAAAAACTTATTACATAAAATACTACTAAATTAGCAATTCAAAACACTTAAATTGTTTTATACCTACTTCTTCCCCTTTCATGTTTCCCAAATTATGTTTTAATTCAAAATTTGAATAGGCCCTGGTAAAATGTGTCTGCAAATAGTTATGAATTAGATAGGGTACTATTTCACAGTGATGTCTGAATATTGCCTTTCCAAGTTTGATGGAATTTCTATGTAAAACAATTTTAAAATACTATTTTCAAAGTCATTTTAGATCATTGGATATACAACTTAGGGCAGCCTAAAATGTTCCTTCGTCTCTTGTTTAGAACACTACTATGCATATGTAGGTAATTATGAATTGTATATGGATTGGAGAAGTTGGATTTAAAAGAATTAGAATGAGTGAGAACATGATGAAGGTGGCCAAAAGAAGAAACCTACCAAAATAAAAAGCATCAGGAAGGAGCCCCAGAAAAATGGCAAGAATGTATCAAAAGAACCAAAAAAAATCAAGTTAGATGTGTGTTAATGGTGTGAAATGCTACTGAAGCACTTTTCTTGCTTATGATTGCTAGCTTTACTATTCATTAAGTAAGTTCTTATTTCTGACAGAGTGTGATGATTCATTATCTTCAAATGGCAGGGATGGCATCAAGCCTGACATGTCCTGGGCAGTGAGAAAGCTATCATTTCCAAAAAGCTAGTTAATCCCTCCCAGGCAGTCACCAGGCCATTAGACAATGGGAAAAGCAATACTTTCTGCTCTACTTGGCATCTATTTTGCTTATTCTGAAAGGAAAAATGTTAGCTAAATTATAATCTGACTTGGCCTTTATTTAACAGTTTGGGGAGTGGGGTGGGTGACAATAGCTTCAGTGGTAAGCACAACTGATAGATTTGATAACTGTTTTTGCAGGGTTTTTTTTTTCTAAGTCATTAGTGAGTGAGAGCCCTTAGGAGAAAATACTAGAGTATAAATTTAAAATGGCAATGATTCATAAAATTTCTTTCTCATAAAAAGGCCATGCTTTTGTGGAGCTCTCATTTTGCTTTCATTTATGCCTAGTTAGCAAACCATTATTGAAACATTCTTTTGAAGAAGGCAAATGCTCACAGTATCAAGTGTGGCAAAAAGAGAGGAATGACACCTTGTCTTCCTTGTCATGGAGTCTAAATTCTTAAGAAAGGGATGATTAACAGATACTCCAAAGATTCACTTATACATCCAACTTCTTCAGTTGTGTATATTTACCTTAGTTAGCATCTATTATATGCTTTGCACTTTGCTATATACTGAGGTGACAATGACAAATGAGACATATGACACTTAATATAAGAGAATTCACAGATGAATAGTGAAGCTGCTGTGTAAGCAAGCAATTGAGATATAGCGTGATCCAGTATGTGGTATGTGCACCGGCAGTAACGGCCAAAGGAGGATGTAATCAACTCTCCAAGGCATGAGGAATAGGGAGGGTAGGGATGACCTGATAGAAAAGGAGGTGTCTTCTGATGGTCCCCTAAAACATGATTTGGAATGTGTTTGCAAGATAAACAAGGTGAAGTGGGGAAACATCCGAGGCACAAAGAAAAAGCTAGTCGAGGCAAGAGAGAACATCTGGAGGTCAAGGCAGAGTGAGCAGTGCAGTATGGCAGGAGCAGAAAAAGTCAGGGAAAATAGGTTGTTAGGAGAAATCACAGAGGGTGACCTTGAAAATCTGTCTGGTTTTGAAAAATAGATGGCAGACGTGTTTATTTTTAAAAGGATGTTCAAGAGAAAACTTGAGTCAAGGTAGATCTAGGATGTTTCAAAAGGTACCGAATTTTTCCTTTTAGATCAGAAAAGATTATTTTCATACATTCTCTTGAACATTCTTCTGTCCTGATATTCCCTAACCCCAGTCTACCTATTCTTAAAGACTAGGACCCCTAAAGCTTGCTGAATATCCCAGCCCACACTTTTCTCTCTTCTCTGAACCGCTAATTGTCTGAGACAATCCTTTGATACTTCAGCATCCTTGTACTTTTAAACAAGCTTCTAAATTTGTAGATCAAGAAAATAAAGCCTAGAGAGATGAAATCACTTGCTGAGAGTTTTTGATATTCTGCTTTACATTTCAAGTTAACATTTTACATGTGTAAATCTTGTGTCTCCAACCAGATTATAATCAATAAAGGGCGGGCTTCCATTTTTTGAATTTTTACTTTCCCTTCTATGAACTCAACTAACTGTCTGGATGATAGGTTGTCAATATGAGTTTGCAGATTGATGGGCAGGGACACTTGCTTTCTTGAATACTGTGCTTTTAAAATTGAGGAAAAGGGGCTTTGGCCATTTAGAAAAAAAATAAACTAATATTTACTATTAAAAAAATGAAACTCACCAAACTTTAGTCTGCCTCTCTGCCTTTAGAACCTCCTTGTCTTTGTTCCTACACTAAATAAAAACCATTTTCTTTTGGAAGGAAAAGACAGGGGACTTATGCAAGCATCCATTAACCAGAAAATTATTGTTGCCCCTCCCCAGCGTACCTCTGCCATGAGACATCATGAACACAAACATGGTTTCAAGACTATCCATTATCCATCTCTAAGGTGTCAGTTTGCAGGCTCTTGCTTTTACACATACTGAATTTCATGTGATTATTCCTACACCTCACGATTTCTAAACTGCCCAGATGATCTTCTGAGTCTCCCATATCACTCTTCTTGACTGAAATCTCATCTAAAAACCTTGACTCACCTTTACATCTATGCTTTTCTCAAAGGTATCTTACACATGAAATTAGCCCCCCAGTCTATATTTCATCATAAATATTAAAGCATTTCTGCCTTAAGAGTTTTGCATTATGTAGTTGTCTTGTTCATTAGATTTTGAAACCCTTGGAACAGGAGATTATCAAGTCTACTAAAATCAGCATGTACTGATATTCAGGGAATGATTTTCTTTGAGTCTTAACTTCATTAAGTCTGTTGTTTATTTCTGAGTCTATTTTCCTAAATAAGCTTGCTACTAATAGATTTGTTAACATTTCTTCCTTCCCTGTAGATATAGACTTAGAATCCATATCATATTGTCTTGCTGGGCATTAACATTTCTTCTATTTTTCTTGACCACAAAACATGAAGTTTTCTTGCTAAGGAGCTTTTATTTTGAAGAGTTAATCCTCAAACATGGATGGATGTTTAAAAACCAAAAATTTAATTAAAAGTCTCTAGGAAGAACTAGCTAGATGAAACTTTTTTAAAAGGTCTCCCTTTCCTACATTGACTTGACTCTGGATTTTAGATTGACAGACCTATACACCTGATATTGTCATTCACTAAGAGTACCTCCTATCTCAGGGGCAGACTTAAATTAAACAAGCTCACAGACCGATGCATAAAACCAGAATGCCTATTTATTGATTTACAATGAGAAAAATAGCTGTTACGTGGACTGGAATACTAATGCCAACATTCTATTCCAGAAAACCATATAACAACTCCTACTTGGGAAGCTAAATTATAACGTGAAGATTGCTTAGTGAGTATGAGATCAGAACAGGGCAAGATGAAGACCTTTTGAGGCCACAAGCATTTTAGCATGCCTCCCCGCTTCCCTTACGTTATTCAAAATTAAAACAACACAAAACTACAAAACTGTGAAATGTCCAACGAAGTTTCCATTTACCCCATGATGAAGACTTTCATACTCTCATTGAAACATCAAATATGACATTCTTTCAAAATTAATTTTCTTGTGATCTTGGTTTTTCAGTGTCCTCAAGCACACAATTGGTCATCTGGGCTCAAAACAAGAGGAGCTAGCTCTAGCACTTGGAGTTTTGAATGCAACAAGCCTGGATGCAACTGATCAAAACTCTCTCCTCTAGACACTGCTTAGATAGATGCTGCTAATGTTTGCAGAGTGACTCTTCTTTATGCTTGCATAGCCTGATTCATCTTTTTCTGATTGACACATTCCTTAAGTATGTTAATGTATTCAATCAATTTATAGTCAAGGAAGGCTGATCTGAGAATAGTCTGTCTAAGAAGAGTTTGCATATCTCTGATCTGCTCCATTGTGCATGGATTTCATAATGTAGAGCTCATTCAAAGGGCAGTGAATTCCATCCACCCCGTAACAATCACTACTGTAAGGGGAGAAAATACACTATATCCTCATAGCACAAGCAAGGCCAAAAGACCTGTATAGGGTAACTAGTCCCATCTACAGGTATTATGCAGGGTAGGATCAAATTTATATTAGCCTGTGCGAGAACACAGGCAACATCACAAATGACCACCAGCCTGAAGGCAGGATTTTATGAAAAGGGTCCTAAATAATTAACATACTCATTGAATGAAAGATAAATGAATGTTAAGAAAAATACTTAAAAGCTTTCAAATAATAAGAACAGTTAAATAACTACCATTTTTTATGCATTGCACATTTAACAACTTAGATAAAAATGTTAGATTTAAGAAAGGCTGAGGACTTGTCTCCACAAAATATTAGTTACACAGGGAATAATCATAACTTCAGTGTGGAAAATCTGGCAGACACCACTCTAATGAAGTAAAGTCACCTATGAGGAGACATAAATATCATATTCCTCCCAATATGATACAGTGAGGACACAATATAGCATTTTTAGTACTCTTGCCAAAAATGCATAATCTTAATCTAGTCATGATTAGACAAATGCAGTGTGAGAGGCAAAATATAGAGTAGTTGGCTCTTCAAAAGCATCAAGTTCCTGAAAGAGAAAAGACAATTGAGGAACTGCAAAAAAAAAAAGAAAAAAGAAAGAAAGAAAGAAAGAAAGAAAGAAAGAAAGAAAGAAAGAAAGAGAGAAAGAGAGAAAGAGAAAGAGAGAAAGAAAGAAAAAAGAAAGAAAGAAAGAAAGAAAGAAAGAAAGAAAGAAAGAAAGAAAGAAAGAAAGAAAGAAAGAAAGAAAGAAAGAAAGAAAGAAAGAAAGAAAGAAAGAAAGAAAGAAAGAAAGAAAGAAAGAAAGAAAGAAAGAAAGAAAGAAAGAAAGAAAGAAAGAAAGAAAGAAAGAAAGAAAGAAAGAAGAAAGAAAGAAGGAAGAAAGAAAAGATGAAGGAACCATGACAACTAAATGTAATATGGGAACCTGGATGAATTCTGAGCCAGAAAAAGAGGTACTAGTGGAAGACTTGGTGATAGTCAAATAAAATTTGTAGATTAGATTTAGTGAAGCAGTGTCAATGTCCTGGTTTTGATGATTGTACTATGGTTATATGACATACTAACATTTAAGGAAGCTGGGTGATGTGTAATATGGAAATTCAGTGCTATTTCTCTAACTTTTCTGTAAATATAAAATTACTTTAAAATAGTGAGTTAAAAGAAAATAAGACAAATTTCATAGATAAACAAGTTTATGTATAAGTGAAGTAAATGTACCTAAAAAACTTCTTTTGGGAATAACATCTATGTGATATTTAAACTCTATCACCCAGTAATGACGAAGAGCTTTTCCTCTACCCAACACAAGCAGTAGCTTGCAAAAGCTTTCTCTACCTCCACTCTTTGAGATTTGTAATATATATTTTTTTTCAAAATATACTTTCCTAATTGTGGTTAAACTGTACATGATTAAAGTAAATCACTAAAGTTTTTTTAAAAATAGTATCTTATTATTTTATTATTTCAAGTTTTTATTTAAATTCTAGTTAGTTAAGAGATAGTGCAATATTGGTTTCAAGAGTAGAGCTTAGTGATACATCACTTGCGTGTAACACCCAGCGCTCAACATAACATGTGCCTTCCTTAATACCCATCACCCATGTAGCCCATCTCCTGCCCACCTCCCCTTTGTTTTCCATAGTTGTCCATGGTTTGTCTCCCCCTCTAATCCTCCTTTCCCTATGTTTATCTGTTTTTTTTTTTTGTTTTAGATTCCACACATGAGTGAAATCATAAGGTATTTGTCATTCTCTGGTTGACCTGTTTCACTTAGCATAATACACTCTAGCTCCATCCAAGTCACTGCAAATGGCAAGATCTCATTCTTTTTGATGGCTCAGTAATATTCCAAAAGATAGACGGATAAGACCCATTTATCAGTTGATGAACATTTGGGCTCTTTCCACATTTGATAATGGTCCTATAACATCAGGGTGCATGTAGCCCTTTGAATCATTCCTCTGGGTAAATACATAGTAGTGCAATTGCTGGGTCATAGGGTAGCTCTATTTTTAACTTTTTTTAAAAATAAATTTATTTTTTATTGGTGTTCAATTTACCAACATACAGAATAACACCCAGTGCTCATCCCGTCAAGTCCCCCCCTCAAGTGCCCATCACCCATTCACCCCCACCCCCCGCCCTCCTCCCCTTCCACCACCCCTAGTTCGTTTCCCAGAGTTAGGAGTCTTTATGTTCTGTCTCCCTTTCTGATAAGTAACCTCCATACCATTCTCCAGAGTGGCTGCACCAGTTTGCATCCTCACCAATATCGGTTGTTTCCTGTGTTGTTAATTTTAGCCATTCTGATGGTATGAGGTAGCATTTCATCATGGTTTTGATTTGTATTTCCCTGATGAGTGATGTTGAGCGTCTTTTCATGTCTCCATTGGCCATCTGAATATCTTTGGAAAAAAATGTCTATTCATGTCTTTGGCCCATTTCTTGGCTGGATTATTTGTTTTTGGTGTTGAGTTTCATACATCCTTTACAGATTTTTGGATACTAACCCTTTATTACATATATTTTTTTGCAAATATCTTCTCCCATTCCATAGGCTGCCTTTTTGTATTGATTATTTCTTTCACTGTGCAGGAGATTTTTATTTTGATGAAGTTCCAAAAGCTTATTTTTGTTTTTGTTTCCCTTGCCTTTGAAGACCTGTCTCCCAAGAAGCTGCTGCGGCCAAGGTCAAAGATGTTGCCGCCTGCATTCTCTTCTAGGATTTGATGATTTCCTGTCTCACATTTAGGTCTTTTATCCATTTTGTGAGTCTATTGACAGGATCATATGGTTTCTATTCTTTCTTTTATTAATATGGTGTATCACGTTGATTGATTTGTAAATATTGAACCACCCTAGCAACTCAGGAATAAATCCCACCTGATCGTGGTAAATAATTCTTTTAATGTACTGTTGGATTTGAATTACTAGTATCTTGTTGATTTTTGCATCCATGTTCATCAGGGATATTGGTCTATAATTCATTTTTAGTGGGGTTTTTGTCTGGTTTTGGATTCAAGGCAATGCTGTCCTTGTAGAATAACTTCAGGGAGTGTTTCAGAGTGTGTACTCTGCTGTTGTGTTTTGGCTGCCCTTTCTCTCTTGTCAGCCCGCTGTGGAGTTTCTCCTTGCCTAAGGGGGGAGTGTTTGGCCTGTGTACACTGTGTGGCAGGTTTTCACTAGATGTGTTTTTAGTGTCCTTGCTAAAAGAGGCTGGATCCTCTTTCCCCTACAGCTGCAGCTTTGCAGCACTCTGTGACCAACAGACTTGGTGCATTTGAGGGGTTTGTGCTGGTCTTCTAGGGGAGGGGCCTGTTGTTCCGTTCTCAGGCTGGTTTGCCCTACTAAGATACACTTGCAGAGTGCAGGGGGAATGGGGCTTGGTGTATGGGCTCCAGCCTCCACCGGAGGGTGCTCAGTGAGCTGTGTTACTCACTGAAATCTGTCAGTGATGATGAGCAGGGGGGACAATGGTGCCTCCCAGCTCTTTTGCTTCTAGAGTAGGGAGTTCATGCCTCCCACTGTTCAGGAAGGCTTCACAGAAGAGTGAATAATCTCCCCCTTCTTGTGTTCTGGCATTGGTCAGATCCTTGCCTTCACCCTGTCCATGTCCAAGCTGTCTGCCTGCCAGATGGCACAGTACTCTTGTGTTTTATCTCAGGCACACAGCTGGGTTTCAGAACTCCAAATTTTAGGGAGTTGGTGTGGCATGGACCTGAGCTGATCCTCTGGGGGAAGGTCTCACCACGCTATGGCTGGTGCTAGTTAGTCTTGGAAAAGCAGTCACATGACCAGTCTATGGTTAAGCACAGCAAAAAAGCTAGCACCAAGGTTTGCTGCCCTCAGCAGGTGACTCTATTCCTATGCTAATGAAAAGGTCAGCATGTTGGTCCCTGCCAGCTCTTTTGTCCCCTGAGAGGCCATGCCACCCCTGTCACGTGCACTATAAGAAGGAGAACCGTCTCTTCCATTGGGACCCAAAGGATTTTCGAACCTTGCTGTCTGCTCTCAGGCCTCTTTCTTCCTCTCCAAATGAACATCATGATGCCCACCAGGCTCCACCCGGTGGTGGTAGGGACTTCTAAAACTTCAGACTTTGAGCTCTGCTGCTTATAAAAACTTGTGATAATCAGCCCCTCTGGTGTTCGCAGTCAGTGGTTTTGGAGAAGTGTTTGTCTTATACAATCCCTTCTATGATGGCTTCTCTCCGTGTCTCTGTCTCTTGCTCTCTCTTCAAGGCTCCCCTCTACAGTACCCACAATTCTTCTCCCCTGAATCATGTCTTTGCACTTCCTACCTTCCACGAGGTGGCTTTTCTCACTCTGGTTCTGCAGTTTGTTCTTTGAGCATTCAGAATGATTTCTTGGATATTCAGAATGATTTGATATATATCTAGCTGCATTCAAGAGATGAGGCCAACATAGGGTCCCCCTATTGCTCTGCCATCTTAACTCCTCCTCCCAAACTACTAAAGACTTTTCATGGGGCACCTGGGTGGCTCAGTGGTTGAGCATCTGCTTTTGGCTCAGGTTGTGATCCCAGGGTCCCAGGATCGAGTCCCAGATAAGGCTTCCCGCGGGACCCTGCTTCTCCCTCTGCCTATGTCTCTGCCTCTCTCTGTGTCTCTCATGAATAAATAAATAAAATCTTTAAAAAAGATTTTTCTTCATAAAAAGTGGTTTTCCTTCTGCTTCTGTAAGCTTCCATCATCTCCCAGACTTCATCACCAAATGCAATTATTTCACCTCCTGCACCATTTTCTATAGATAGTCCCTTCTTATGCCTACAAACTATGTATTTCACAAAATTTTTATTTTAGCCTTTTAAAAAAACTGTGGTATAAAATGTTATATTAGTTTCAGATGTATAACATTATTGATTCAACAATTCTATATGTTATCCATGCTAACCATAATAATTATAGTCATCCTCTGTCAATACACAGTATTATTACAATATGATCGACTATTCCCTTTGCTGCTGTTTTCATCTGTGTTTTTTTTTTTTAATTTTATAACTGGAAGTTTATACCAATTAACCTCCTTTATCTATTTTACCAACTCCCTACCCATTTTCCCTTTGTAATCACCAATTGCTATCTGTATTTAAGAATCCATTTTCTGTTTATTTCTTTGTTGTTTCATTTTTTAGGTTCCACATGTAAGTAAAATCGTACATTATTTGATTTCTTTCTCTGACTGCTTAGCACAATGCCCTCTAGATCCACCCATGTTATCTCTAATGGTAAACCTTACTTTTTTATAGCTGAATAATATTCCATTTTATACAGATATACACACTACCTCTTCTTTATCCATTCAATTATCAGTGGATACTTGGTTTGCTTCCATATCTTCAATATTATAAATAATGCTGCAATAAACATAGTGGTACATATATATTTTCATATTGGTATTTTAGTTTTTCTTGGGTAAATGCCCAGTAGTGGAATGCCTGGATCAGCTTCTTTTCCTTTTTGAGGAAACTCAATAGTGTTTTCCACAGTACCTACACCAATTTACATTCCTACCAAGAGTACACAGGGGTCCCCTTTTTTCACATGCACACCAACACTTGTCATTCCTTGTACTTTTGCTAATAGCCATTCTGACAGCCTAAGTTGATATCTCGTGGTTTTGATTTGTATTTCCCGATGATTAGTTCTGCTGATCACCTTTACATGTGTCTGTGGCCATCTTTATGTGTTCATTGGGAGGATCCTCCACCTATTTTTTAAATTATTTTGGTATTTAGTTGTATAGGGATTGTTTTTGTTTTTGTTTTTACTTTTTGTTTGTTTTTGTATTTTAGATATTAACTCCTTATTGGATATATCGTCTGCAAATATCTTCTCCCATTCAGGGTGCTGCCTTTTTTGTTTTGTTGATGCTTTCCTCTATGGTGCACGAGCTTTTTATTTTGATGTATCCAGTAGTTTATTTTTGCTTCTGTTGCCCCTGCCTGAGGAGACATATCTAAAAAAAATGTTAAGATTGATGTCCAAGAAAATGCTGCCTATGTTTCTCTAGGAGTTTTATGGTTTCAGATTTCACATTTAGGTCTTTAAAGCATTTTGAGGAAGTAGATTCATTCTAGATTCATTTTTTTTTTTTTGCATATAGCTGTCCAGTTTTCCCAGCACCATTAGTTGAAGAAATTATCTTTTCCCCATTGTATATTCTTGCCTCCTTCATCAAAGATTGACAATATATATGTGCATTTATTTCAGGGCTCTCTACTCTGTTCTATTGATCTATGGAGTCTATTTTTGTACCAGTATCATACTGTGTGATTACTACAGTTTTGTAGTATATCTTAAAATCTGGGATTGTGATAACTCCAGCTTTGTTCTTTTTTTTTTTTAAGTGGCTTTAACTATTTGTGATACTTTGTTATTCCATACACATTTTAAGATTATTTTTTCTAGTTCTGTAAAAAAATGCAGTTGGTATTTTGATGGAGTTTATATTAAATCTGTAGATTTCTTTGAGTGGTATGGACATTTTAACAATATTCTTCTAATCCATGAGCACAGAATTTATTTCTATTTGTATCATCCTCAGTTTCATTCATCATGTTTAATAGTTTTCAGAGTATAGGTTTTTCAGGTCCTTGGTTAATTTCATTATGAGGTATATTATTCTACTTGGTGCAATTGTAAATGGGATTGTTTTCTTAATTTACCTTTCTGCTACTTCATTTTTAATGTATAGAAATGCAAGACTTCTTTTTTAAATTTTGTATCCTTCAACCTCTTTAGGATTTCTTATATATAGTATCATGTCATCTATAAATGTAGTATCATGTCATTTACAAATAATTTTATATTTCTTAACCAGTTTAGATGCCTTTTATTTTTCTTTCTTATCTGATTACTATGGCTAGGACTTCCAGTACTGTTTTGAATAAAGTGGTGAGAGTAGATATTGTTGTCTTGCTCCTAATCTTACAAGAAAAGCTTTCAGATTTTCACCATTGAATATGATGTTAGCTATAGGTCTGTCATATATGACCTTTATTATGTTGAGGTACATTATCACTAAACCCACTTTGTTGAGAGTTTTTCCTATGAATGGATATTATATTTTGTGAGATGCTTTCTCTGCATCTCTTAGGATGATCTTAGGATTTTTATCCTTTCTCTTATTGATGTGATGCATCGCATTGATTTGTAAATATTGAACTTCCCTTGAATCCTAGAATAAATCCCACTAGATCATGGTGAATGATTTTTTAAATGTATTGTTGAATTCATTTTACTAATATTTTACTGAGGATCTTTGCACTGTGTTCATCAGGGATATTGGTCTGATGTTTTTTTGTAATATCTTTTCCTGGTTTTGTTAACAGGATAATGTTGCTCTCACCCAGAATGAATTTGGAAATTCCACACCCCCCCGCTCCTTTTTTTTTGGGGGGGGGGGAATAACTTGAGATGAATAGATATTAACTCTTCTTGAAATGTTTGGTAGAATTCACTTGTGAAAACATCTGGTCCTGGACTTTTGTTTGTTGAGTGTTTTTGATTACTAATTCAATTTTATTACTAGTAATCAGGTTTTTTGTAATATCTTTTCCTGGTTTTGTTTTTTTGTAATATCTTTTCCTGGTTTTGTTAACAGGATAATGTTGCTCTCACCCAGAATGAATTTGGAAATCCCCCCCCCCTCCTTTTTTTTTTTTTTTTTGGAATAACTTGAGATGAATAGATATTAACTCTTCTTGAAATGTTTGGTAGAATTCTCTTGTGAAAACATCTGGTCCTGGACTTTTGTTTGTTGAGTGTTTTTGATTACTAATTCAATTTTATTACTAGTAATCAGTCTGTTCAAATTTTATGCCTCTTCCTGGTTAATTTTTGGAAGATTATATCTTTGTAGGAATTTACCCATTTCTTACAGGTTGCACAATTTTTTAACGTGATTTTCATTATATTCTCTTAATCCTTTGGATTTCTGTGATGTCAGTTGCTTCTCCTCCATTTCTGATTATATTCATTTGAGTCCTCTTTTCCTCTTGATGAGTCTAGCTAAATGTTTATCAGTTTTATCTTTTTAAAGAACCAGCATGTAGTTTTATTGATCTTTTCTATTGTTATTTTCATTACTGTTTCTTTATTTCTGCTCAAATTTTTATTATTTTCTTTCTTCTCACTTTGGGCTTTGTTTATTCTTTTTCTAGTTTTTCTCAGGTGTAAAATTATGTTGTTTTAGATTCTTCTTGTTTCTTGAAGTAGGACTGCTTTTGTACCATTATGTTTTCATTTTCATTTGTGTCTATTTTTTAAATTTCCTCTTTAATTTCATGGTTGACCCATTCATTGTTTAATAGCATGTTTTTTAGCCTCCATATATTTTTTTCCAATTTTTTTTCTTTTTTTCTTTTTTTTTTTTTTTGCAGTTGATTTGTAATTTCATACTGCTGTGGTCAGGGAAGAATGTTGATATGATTTCAGTCTTCTTTACTTCATTGATACCTGTTTGTGACCTAAATGTGATACATTCTGGAGAATGTTCCATGTGCACTTGAAAAGAATGTCCATTTTGCTGCTATGGGTGGAATGTTCTTTATATGTGGGTTAGGTCTATGTGGTCTAATGTGTTGTTGAAAGCCACTCTTTCCTTATTGTTTTCTATCTGGATTATCTACCCTTGATATAAGTCAGGAGTTATAAAGTCCTCTACTATTATTATATTACTGTCGATTTCTCCCTTTATGCCTTTAATATTTGTTTTATACATTCAGGTGCTATGTTGTTTGCATACTTACAATTGTTATATATGCTCGTTGGATTATTCCCTTTATCATTATGTAGCATTCTTCTCTGTCTCTTGCTATAGTCTTTTTTATTTTTAAGATTTTATTTATTTATGCATGAGAGAGACACAGGCAGAGGGAGAAGCAGACTCCATGCAGGGAGCCTGACGTGGGACTCGATCCCAGGTCTCCGGGATCACACCCTGGGCAGACGCTAAACCACTGAACCACCTGGGCTGCCCTAATCTTTGTTTTAAAGCCTTTTTTGTCTGGTAAAAGTATTGCTACCTTGGCTTTTGTTTCAGTTTGCATGGTGTGTTTTGCCAGCCTCTCACTTTCAGTCTGCATGTCTTTAGGTCTGAAGTGAGTTTCCTATGGGCAGCATATAGATGGCTCTTGTTTTGTTGTTGCTTTAATCCATTCAGTCTTTTGATTGGAGCATTCACACCATTTACATTAATTGTTAGTGGGTATATACTTATTGCCGTTTTGTTGTTTTCTGGCTGTGTAGTTCTTTGTCTCTTTCTTCTTCTCTTGTTTTCTTGTAGTTTGATGGCTTGCTTTAGTGTTACATGCTTGGATTCCTTTCTCTTTATTTTTTGTATGTCCATCATAGGTTTCTGGTTTGTGGTTACCATGAGCTTCATATATAACATCCTATGTTTATAGCAATCTATATTAAGCTGACGGCCACTTAAGTTTGAACGCAAACTGTATTATATGTTTGCTTTTACCTGTGAAATTTTTTCTTTTCATAATTTCCTTCTAGTTATAGGCATTTCTTTCCTCTCAAACAATTTTATTTCACATAGATTCTCCTCTTAGGTGTCCAAAATTACATAGTAGTCATACAGGTAAGTATATTTATTAATAATTTGGTACTTAATATAATCTTTAAATCTGGAGGAGAATGTTCTCTCTTTTATTATTTCTATGATAGAATTCTCCTCTCCACTTCTATTTTCCTTTACTGGAATCCCTACTCTTAGCTATACCTGTTTATGCTTCTTTATGCCTTTATTCAACACCTGCTCTCCATATTTTTTAGGTAATCATCTTAATTTTCAGTTCTAATGAGTTTGTTATTTTGGTGATTAGTTTTACGTTTCCAGATATACTTCTTCTTCTCTTGTTTATATCAGATGGCAGCAAGATCTTAATACTATATGGATAAAATATCTTTTATCTTTTTGGATCACTCAGTTCTACATTTAGTATTTTAATGCCTAAGTTCTCTATATATCTTGATGTATCTCAGCTTCATGGGGTCATTCTTCCTTGTTTATTCATATTAAATCTTTTTTAATGTATAGGCTTTCATCAAATATTAGGGGATATGAGCTTATCTGTTCATATTTGGGAAGGAAACAATGAAAAAGCTGACTGGGGGGATCTGTATACATTTGCAGGGCTTGTGCATTTATTGGCATGCTTTAAATTACATAGGCAAGAAGCTATTCATGATGCAGAAATCTACAATGCTCTATTAGAGAGGTCTTTCTTTTCTCTCTAGGGCTAAAATTTCTTAGAGGGTTTCTTGTTTGTTTAGCCTTGGTAGAAAATAGCTGTGGTACACTATACCTGGAGGGTTGAACAATTTAACTGTGGTTGAATTAATATCTGCCCTATCTTCAGTATCAATTCTCACTCTAGCCTTCCATAGTACCTTTCACTTAGGAGTGCCAATGACCTCTACGGTTTTAGCAATTTGATTGTCTCTCTCATTAGGTGAATCTTCCTCTGGACATTGTCTAGGCTTCATTTTCCTCTATCTCCTTTAGTCATTACCTTTCTTCCTTTCGATCTTCATTTTATCTAAAAATGTGTTGAGATTTCTTTCATTAATAGCTCCCTTTTCATTGTCTATACCATTATTTTAACATGTGTGTCCCTTTGCTATTATCAACTCTCATTTATAAAGTTTAAAAGGCAGTGGGGTGGAAGAAATGTGGCCTATCTCAACTGTGCAAAAATTTGCCCTTCTAGCCAGTAATGAAAAGCAGTAAAGAGTTCGTTACAAAGTATCTGAATCACAGGGAAAAGTGGACTTGGCCATAAAAGAAAACACAGCAAATGGTGGTAGCTAACCGAAAGCAGTGATTCTTAAGCTTTTCTTTTCATTAGGGTCTAGGGGAGTTTAAAAAAAAAAAAAAACAAAAACAATGCCCAGACCAAATTCCATACCTATTAAGAAAAAATGCCCTAGGTCCTGGTCTTTTTTATGCTCACCTTAAAATATCAAATACAGTATACTTTTTAAACAGTTTTTGGTGACTGTAATCTGCTCACTCCTTAGCCACATGTTTATTGTACTTGGTTCAGTGCAAATAGAGGTACTTGAAGATGCAAAAGGAAGGTGACATCTTCCATGTTTCACCAAATAAAACATGAGCAGATAGACAAGTCAGTATTATTTTACATATTACCAAACTTAATTGTTCAACAAGGAATGTAGAGGTCTTTGTTTTTTTTATTTCTCCTTAGAGGTCTCTCAGAGGGTATGAACTCAAAAGGAACCCATCTATCTTTAACTCACTTGGATTTTTGCCCTTCGAGTGCCAGGGGAAAAACTCAGTCCCTGAAACCATAATGCATCCTGACCTCTATGTCCAGCCACAACATGCTAGGGTGCCACTATGAATACAGAAATTGGTAAAGGACATCTGTCAGGAAAGATGATAAAAGGAATACAAAACAGGGTACCAAATATAAAAGTAATGATTTTCAGATATAAAAAGAGTTCTTGTCTGTTTTTGTCCTTGTTTAAGGACGGACCAGCTATAGGGAGTTATGCAATATTAAAGGTTTTAAATTGAAAAATAGTATGTATTTGCGTAGCACTTCATAATGAAAGGTTTTCATAGAAGCACCTGTTTTCAGCATTAAAAATTACTTTGAGGGGCATCTGTGTGGTGCGGTCAATTAAGTGTTCAACTGTTGGTTTCAGTTCAGGTTGTGATCTCAGGGTTGTGAGATCAAGCTCCATACTCAGTGTGGAGTCTGCTTAGAGTTTTTCTCTCCCTCTCCCTTTGTTCCTCTTTACCGACCTCTAAAATAAGTAATGAAATCTTTTTAAAAAAATCACTTTGAAATAATGACAAATTTTTAAGTTACTTTTTATTTCACAGGTCTAGAAACAAGGCTCACATTTTTTTTCCAAGATTACATACATTTTGAAGGGTAATATCATAATTCAAAGTATTCATTCTGTCTTTAAATGCTGTACTTTTTCCATCATGTAACATTGACTCCTCCTATCAATTCCTTACCAGTTCTGGGGGTCTTCCGACCTATCCTGCTGGCAATGATCTAGCTAGTATGAAGCAGGCATTTATTTTCAAACTTTCCAAATATGTTGAAGCTTAAAGGATCAAATTTATAATTAAGTCTAGAAGTTGGAGGGTCAGCTCATCTATTTAAAATGCCTGGTTAATATTCTGCAGATTCAATTTCTATAAAGCTCTTAGTAATAGTTCCTAAATCCAATTTGGAATCCCAAGTTTCAAAGCATCAAATTAGGTAATTTCAGATAAGTTAGACCACCATAACATAGTAAAGCTCAGGACTCTGTGACCAAGTGAAGTTGTAGGATATCTTGATCTTTGCTCAAAATTCTCTAAAATTAGGAGCAAGTCACTCTGATAAGTTTATCATGATACTATCAGCAGTCATGGATTAAAATAGACAATGTTCATTAAATGTTACTTCTCAGGGGAAACGAGGGAATAGTATTTTCAATATCAAAATAGACATCTTAGATCTACATAATTTTCAGATTATTAAAATAGCTCTCACTTAATACAGAAAAAACATTTGCTATCAAATAGATTTTGGATAAGTATAAGAAAAAGCCACTCGACAATGAAATGGGCTGCCTTAGGGAAATGGGGAACTTTTCATCACTCAAGATATTCTCTGAAAAAAACTTTAGAAAGGTTAGGTCTAGTGTGGAAGGTTTGGTTAGATCTTTCTAACTCCGACATTGTGTTACCAATATTGTTGCCTTCATGCTAAGTACCTTAATGACTCAGAAAAGTGTTATGCCCCTTCTATCTTCCCTTCTGATAAATAATTACTGATGGATAATTGCTTATAATAATTACTTATGTTTAAAATGCCTCTTGATATCAGATCATTTTTAACATTAATGGATAAGAGTGATTTTAGAGACTTTTTTCAAGGAGATTATCTAAGTTTGAAAAAAATTGAACAGTTGTCATTCTCCTCTTTTCTTACATTTCATTGTAACAACACCACCACCATTATCTATATACATTTAGGAGAAGCAGAAGTGTCTGATAGGAAACTGCAGTCCCATGGACCTTGGCGCATGCTCTCTTGGTGCTCATCAGTTTAATAGGATGTTTAAAAATATGCCAAGGGCTTTTTCTCTCTACTAACTTCTGTTTGGTATAATGCTGATGATACTTGTTGCTTATACATCCAAACTTTTGAGCTGAGTTTTAAAGATGACAGAACATGAGAGACTCCTAACTCTGGGAAATGAACAAGGGACAGTGGAAGGGGAGGTGGGCAGGGGGATGGGGTGATGGGCACTGCAGGGGGCACTTGACTGGGTGAGCACTGGGTGTTATTCTATATGTTGGCAAATTGAACTCCAATAAAAATATATATAAAAAATAAAAATAAAATTTCAGGCTTTTAAAGATTGCTTTACATTCTGGAGATATATAGCATGAAGGGCAAGATTGCGCTGTGCTTGTAGGTCTGACCCCACAGCTAAAAAGCCTTCAGGTAGAGAGAGACTGAATTGTTCCTGCAAGCAACTTTCAGGTGGGTTGAAATCAGTGCCAAGGCACAGCATGGGTCTGCCCCAATTGCATATCCTTCTACCCCAAAAATTAGTTTAAATCAGAATTAGAAATCTCATAAAACAGAGACTAATTTGAAGTCAACAATTGGATGACACTTGAGAGATGACCTGTGTTCCTCAAAGAATGGTCTGTGGAAACGTGGTATGAGGAATATTGACAGAAGTACATAGGAGGAAAAACAATTAAACCATCTTAAGCAGCTTTAAGGACTGTGTCCTAATAGACACTATAGATTTCTAAACTTATTTAATATGCAACAATTACAAAACTAACTTAACCACAGAACTTTCTTTCTATGGCCATCTCTCTGGGCTGATATTCCATGGAACACATTTTGAAAAATGCTGATGTAGCATAGTCCTCTCATGCAACTGGAAGATCAGAGGCCTTGTCTGGTCAAGGTCATGCAGATGATTAGTGGTTAAGCTGGGCCCTAGTCCAGTGCTTTTCATTCTACCCTGCTATCTCTCATTTCAATTTAAGTGACTCGTATCTCCTGGTTCCTGACCTGTTTTCAGAAGGTCTTCTCAGGGGGAATTGATTGCTTCTGGTTGTCAAGCCTGCCAGTGAAAATAAGTTCATGCAGACTATCCAGTAAGCCGATCAAGATATAGAATCATACACATCTGGGGTTGATCAAAAGGTTTGCCACACTTACTTGTCGGTTGTTTAAACTGACGCATTTTCCTGATATTCTGCGCCAGGAAGAAAGGCTATAATATAAAGTTAGAATGATTTGATGCAAACTGGAGTGGGTACCCACTGGCAGATGTCACTGCAGCCTAGACTCTGGATCTGATCCATGTTCTGGATCTTTGCTTCAAAGTGCAGGCCCAAAGGGACATAGGTACTGCTTGGCCGTGTGCAATAAGGGATATCCACGCCAGTACAGATGTTCGCAGTATTTCCTCAGCAGTCATAACTTACCCCAAATAGAGATTGTTAGGGAACGAACAGCTTTCCACTCTTCCTCTTTTCCTTTATTAACTAACAATAAGAGCTATCATATATTTGGGACAATTGCTTGTGACGGGGATTGTGCTTGGAACTGTCTTTAATTTAGCTTATTTAATTTTCACAACAATGTGAAGAATGTACTATTATTACTTTTTGTTTCTAATGCAAGCAAACTGAAGCTCAGAGATACTACACTGTTCTACATGCCCATGGCCCCCAGCAGGGAGCAAGAGATTCTCTTCCAAAAACGGAAGCCTGTCAGTGTTAGCCCATGTGCTTTTCTACCTAGGGGATTGCATTGGTCTACACTCATTAGTGTTACATCCTCAATAAGAAGACAATAAATCAAGAGAAAATGAAGCAAATCCAGTTGGTAAACTTGATAGAGATTAATAGTGGTTAGTAACATGAACAAGTTACTACTCCTAAGAGAGTCAAACATCTACTCTTCCCAAAGTTATTCA
Source organism: Canis aureus (assembly GCF_053574225.1). Lineage (NCBI taxonomy): Eukaryota > Metazoa > Chordata > Mammalia > Carnivora > Canidae > Canis > Canis aureus. The sequence continues at coordinate 57,210,621 of NC_135621.1, forward strand.
GTGGTGCCCCTAAGAAAGACACTGCAGTTTGATTTGCCAGATGGAAACTATAATGCCCCCTTTGTATTCTCCTTTACATAGGTAAATGGAACCTTTTAACTTAAGGTAAGTGTATATCTTCTGCTTATTGTCCTAGAGAATAGCAATGCAAGGATGCAGTTTTCCTATAGCTGTTCCTTAAAAATAAAAACCAAAGCTGCACCTACATAAGCTTTAACCTGCACAGGTACAGTCAGTGATACTAAAATATGAAGCCATATGTTTGGAGACTGGAAAAATAAGAGGACAATAAATCAGACTTTCAGGCTTGCACAGATAGCTGAAGGGTGAAGCATCTGGTATTGACTATGTTCCTTAGATTCCCTGATTGTGCTGGGTGCAGTTACAATCGGTGAATAATAGATAGATAGTGGACACAAGGATTAAAAGGGTTGCAGAGGGTAGAGAATATTTTTTAGAGTCTAACAATTCCACAAAACTCAAACAATGCGAGGACTTAGAGAAAGGGTAAGATAAATGGCAACTTTGGGGTATTCTTAACCATAAATGATACTCTCCTCCAAACTGAGGACAGAATTGGGTTCAATAAATGCCATGACAATATATAACTTTCCCCTGGTTCTTTGGCTACCTGGGGAGCAAATGAGTCAATGTGAGATATTCTCTAAAGATTCCCACAGTGCCTTGTGCCTAATAGATTCAATAGATAAAGTTGAAGTTTTTGATGGCTGGAAACTGGGCCCCAGAGAGCTGGCTAGAATGGAGAGGTATGGTTTGCCCTCTCCCCAGGACGTTCACATTTCAGAGATAAGGAAAGAGGCTCTGACTAGTAGGCAGGTGGTGATGCCGTCTTAGAGCGTAGGGGAGGGATGGTAATGGAAATATATTTCAAACCCTGACTTTGCAAATAACTGAAAGGCATTGCATATGGTAAATGGTCAATACAGGGGGCCCTGAGGTCAGCCAGCAACAGCTAAGGAAGGAGGTTTTAGACTAGAGAACAGTGGCTGAAATGGAACAGATGGAGACTGTATTAGGCACCTGGGTCACACCAGCCCTAAGGAGAGAAGCTGGCATGAATTATGTTGCCACATTGTAAGTGCAAATATGTGATTGCTTAGTAAATTAAAGAGGTAATGAATGAAGGATGGATCGGAAGGTGACAAGTCGAAGTTGCCAGAGTTATCATATGTCATTTAATCCTACTGCCATTTCACAGGAAAGAAGAAAATATGATCAAGAGACAGCATACATTAGTGCAAAGGCGCAACTGACAGTTTACTTCATAATAACTGTGTGAAATGGGCAAACGATTTATTGCTCTGGGTTTTTTTCCTCTCATTTGTAAATAATGATGTTTTTTAGCACCAAATATAATGCAAAGGGTCAGAAATAGAGGATTACTCAAAACTCAGTGTAGTTCACAATGACAAGCAGTTTTCCCCAAAATGGAATTGTTTTTAATGCATGAGAAGTGAATCAGACTTACAGTGTGTAAGATGTAATAACAGCCTATGGAAATTAGATCAATCGTGAGATTTTTCTGGAAAGAAAGCAGAAGTTAAGGGCCTGAGTTTTGAATTCAGAGAGATTTGTATTAAATCCAAGGGTTTTTTGTTTGTTTGGTTGGTTTGTTTTTTTTTTACTCATTAGCTGTGTGATGTTGATGTATACCTTTTATGGCTCTTAGTTTTATGATCTGTAAAATGAGAATTATGCCTACTTCATCAGTGGTTGTGGATATTAAGTTAGATAATATCTCCTATCACATGGCATACAAATAGCACTCAGTGAATGGTAGAGTGTGTGACTCTCTGGTGATTCATCTTCACAAATACAGGTCCATGGGAAATGAGAAGAAATTGGCCGAGGTAGATAGAGAGTGAAGTACAAAACGGAACCATCTACTGGCACAGTAACCATAAAACCAAGATAAGGAGCAACCAGAACAAGAATGAGTATTAGCAACAAGGTCATATTGAAGTCATGCTTTGAGGACAGAATTGGACCCAGGATGGAGAACATCAGATCTATGCTCATCTCTTATATTTCCTTTTGAGAGGAAGGAAGTTGAAGCAGGTCTGTGAGACTAGAAACTCACATCTGGAACACTATTTTGTAAGTCTGTCCAGGAACCAAAGAATTCAAATCACCTCCTGAAATAGCTCCCAATAATCCTCACTTCTTACTATTGACATCCTCTCTACTCTTCTCTTGAATGTGTGCTGGATCTAGTGACTCAAATCTAAGGTACAGAAGAATACTGTCAAAGTGATACAATGTCACTTCTAAGATGAAGTTACAAAATGCTGAGATGTCTGTCTTGCTGGGATTCTCTGACTCTTTCATTTTGCTTGATCTGATGAAGCCAACTCCCAAATTGTCAACTCTCCCGTGAACTGGCTTTAAAATTACAGATTCCATTTGCCTTACATAATAAAATCACTTCAGATTTAGAGTAAATAAAAAACCATAGTGATATTAGTCTTAGGTTGTAAAGCAGAGATTAAAAATCTCTGCAAAAGTATAGAGTACCATTTGTATCTCCAAACGTTAACTCATTCCAATGCACAGTTATAAGCACTCAATAGGCTATTGTATATAAAAGTGCATGATAAAAGTACACTGACTTTAAAAAAAAAAGTTTATTCAGGTTTTTTAAAACATTTCACCACAGATCAGATATTTTAGTGCTTAAAAATCAACCCCACTTATCTTGTCTCTGTTACAGTTTGCCTTGACAGGCTGCAAAATAAACCAAGCCATATTTAAAGTACACTAAACTGTATAGTAAAAGGGGCAGGAAACCTACAGTAAGCAGAAAAATTTCCTAATCCAAACCTTCCATAAAAAAGAACAAATTGGGATCCCTGGGTAGCGCAGCGGTTTGGCGCCTGCCTTTGGCCCGGGGCGCGATCCTGGAGACCCGGGATCGAGTCCCGCGTCGGGCTCCCGGTTCATGGAGCCTGCTTCTCCCTCTGCCTGTATCTCTGCCTCTCTCTCTCTCTGTGACTGTCATAAATTAAAAAAAAAAAAAAAAAAATTACGCAGATATTCTTGAAGTAAAAAGATAAATATGCATAATTTATCATTTCTTTAGAAAAAAGAAAAATTAAAAACAAAGTGATATTAAAAAGATGGCCCATGTTCAACTACTATTTTGACCCTTTAGGAAACCAAAGTGTACTTTGTGAGAATGGGAGAAAACAGCGTTGTGATGTATGGACTTGGTGAATCACTATACTGTATACCTGAAACTAATATCACTCTATGTTACCTAACTGGAATCTAAGTAAAAACAACTCAGCAGTGCCCATGGAATATATATCAGAGATTAATTATGAGTAAGACTTACCACATGGAGAATTATAAACCGGAAGTCATAGCAAAGGTAGCTCTCCACTTACCTGGAGGCTAAAAGCAGGCCTCTGTTTTCATTGAATGAATATTCATTCAAATGTGTTCCAACACTGTTGTAAGAGGCTCAGGTTACATCAGTAAACAAAACTGACATCTGCCCTCATAGTACTTACATTCTAGTGCATCAGACATTAAACCTTTTGAGTTATTAGAGCTACTGAAAGACGCATAATCTGTGACACTGTTAATTTCGCTTTGTGGTAGTGTGATATGACAGATTAAGTTCTAAGGAACTACTCATATCAGGTCAGGATATGGGAATTTTATGGTATGACAAAAATTATTACAGAAATCGATATAGCAGTCACTGAAAATCTTTGAGCATAATAGTAGTCAATTTATCCAGAGGTAATAATATACCTCTAGGAAAAATGGGTTGACCTATGTAAAATCCTATCCTATTTTTATCACATCGATGTTGATACACTATTTAATGATAAGGAAATATTTCCTACAGTTGGACATCAAAATGAGATTGGCAACAGCAAAACTCCCTGTAAAACCGTAGGTACTGAAATAGTAAAGGACTGCTGTAGATGGAGCTACTTCCTCAGCCAAGTACTTCTAAAGATTCGTCTGTGCTTTTGCATCCAAGAATCCTAGACATACAACAGCCTTTTCTAAACCAAACAGTTTATCAGTCAATATTTTGTTTCAGACAAGAGAATTCACTCTAGATAAGTAGAAAATTGATTTATCCAGAGGCATTTGATAGCTTACAAAATGTCTACAAGGACCATGTACCAAGCTTGGATGCTATACTGCTTGAAACAGGAAAAATACCTTTTATACCACAAAACTGTTTCAGTGGAAATCCCACTGCCTTTTCTGCTAGTTAATTGAGGCTATGGAAACAGAACAGGCCAGCAGTTTTCTTAGCCGATGCAACAGGTCCCACTACTCCATGAGACCATGCTTGCCAGGACTCCTTAGTCACGGAAGTCTTTCCCCTCTCCTGGAAATGAGTCTGCTTGATGGAAACTGGTCAAATGTCTACACTTAATGCCCATGGAACCTAGGAAAGATGATTTAATAATTCTACCTAGGGAAGCCTAGTTTCATGATACTGGAGAACCATCAGAGTAGGGCAGAGATACTCAAAAGATTTGGGGCTTCCATAAATGATGAATGTGTCCTGAGAACCATGTTCACTATTTTTTACCCAACAATCTTTTCCTGACACCTTTGCAATTGGTTCCATTACTGCTTACTTCCCAAAAGGCCCCACTTGCACCTGTGATAGAGTTTAATTGTATTAAGAGGTAGCTATTTCTACTCTTCTCAGGGTGGCTGACATGAAAAGGGAAGTATATTGGTCTGCTCACTTATTTTTATATGTGCCTAGGATAATATATGTTGGTTATAGTTAGAATTAGAAAAGTTGCAAAGTTTCTCTTAGAGGTGGTTCTTAAATGTTATGTCTCAAGGACTCCAGTCAGCTAGATCCCATTGCTGCTGTTGTATTTCCTAACTGGTTTTGAATACTGCTGGAAAAAAGGTCTTTATGCTCATTTCATATACTGAAAGTTTAAAATGTCTTGCAAACTTGCTTAATTTAGTCCTACACACAAGAATGGAGGTCCTTCGTTGTGAAATATAGAAAGATGTAAGGCAAGTGAGTAGCATAGGAGAGTTCAGTCCAGAAAACGAATAATATTTTCTCTGGGGGAGTAACAGGATCCTATCTGGATTTTCATCATGATGATGATTCTCACTCCAGCACTAGAGGGCTTGTGCTCTACAGATTTGATAGAGTAAATGGCTAAGACAAAGCTTGGATCTTCCTCCCTAGTCTATTTAATAAATACCTGCAGGATGGAAAAATGAAAGAACATCTCTCCCTTCTTTCTCTAAAAAGAAAGCTATTTCAGCTCCCAGTCCCATAGCATACTGAAGGGATAGAATTATGTGGGAATGTAGAAGTACCATACCTCTCAAGTAAATGGACACTTATCTTATCCCATGCAGCTATGAAAAGGTAATTGAAGTCCAAAGTTAAAGTATAATGGAGGGTTATTGAGGCATTTTGAAGTGGTTGGACTGTATTTTGCACTACGTGTGTGATAACATTCTTTATGGCCAGGAATCTTTTGTGTAAGCGTGCTTTTAGAATTTAATAAGCTTCGAGGTAGAAAATTTGGACATCTCTCCCAGACATCCAAAGATGGCCTCTCTCTGACTCGCAGAGAAATCACTCCATAGAGATCACTCATAAAAACCATTTTAGTATTTCGTTTATTTTTAGTTACAGGATAAAAAAAAAAAAAGAATAAATAAGGTAGTCTCTGCCTCTGGTATTTTCTCACATGGTAAGATCTGAGCTGCTAAACCTGAGGGCTGGTCAGCTCTGATGGAAAGGTCAGGGTTTCATCCATGTATCCAAGACTTCCAACCCCTCATTTAATGAACTGGGTTGTACTCTCACAAGACCTTAATCATAAACATTACTTGAATAGCTATTCTTCAGGTCGAGATGATTCCCTTCCTCAATAGGATCAGAGAGTATATTAATTTCTTACTCCTTTAAGCCTAGCAGTATTCTGAGAGATGGAAAATTAAAGGAATTTACTAGCTATGGTCTTCCCTTCTGTTCCATTTCTAAAAGTACCTAAATCAAATGGTTCCCTTTTATCTCAGTGGAAGAGGAACTGTGTGAATACATGCCAAACAATGCACTGGGCTCTGTCCACATATGATCCGTATTTCATTCCAAGGTCAACACAAGCTGCATTTAATGATAATTTTTCCTTTCTATTATAATTGCAACACGTGATCATTGGAGAGAATTTAAAACGAGTTTTCTCTGAAACCCAGGACTTGCCTATGCTCTTTTTTTTTTTTTTTTAAGATTCTATTTATTTATTCATGAGAGAGAGAGGCAGAGACAAGGCAGAGGGAGACGCAGGCTCCATGCAGGGAGCCCGATATGGGACTCGACCCCGGGACTCCAGGATCACAGCCTAAGCCGAAGGCAGACGCTAAACCACTGAGCCACCCAGGCATCCCCTATGTTCTTGACCTAAATGCTCATCACAATTCTTGTGAAAAATGACACAATATTCTCATTTCTAGTTTCAGTTATTTTCTTCACTCTTTTTCTCAACCTCCTATTTTTCATCTTTCATGGTACTTCTGAATTTCTCCCCTTTTTCTTCACTACCAAACTTTTGTGCACATTCATGTTTATTTAACACTTCTGATTCATGGTTCACTATGCCAGCAACTGTTTTCAGACTTAATGAAAACAGTTCTTAAGAAGCTACTGAAGTCCATCTTAATACCACAGAGCTCTTGTTCACTCTTCTGTGGCCTTTCTGTGGTCTATGATACTTCTGATCATTTCACACTAAGGAAACTTCCTTTTAGGTCCTTGATAGCACTGTCTTCCAATTCTTTCACTGTTGCTTCTTTATCTCCAAACCTCGGTTCTCTTCCTAACCAGGTACCTGTACACTGGTATACCCTACTGATCTCTCATTTCTCTTTTTGTCTCTGGAATCTTTCCCTGATTGATGGCATCTACTCTCTTACCTCTCATCACTAGTATTCTCTATACCAAAACTATTTTGAGAAGCCTATTAGTACATGGATGTTTAATGAATGACTCCTACACTATGTGCCCAATGTATAATTTTGTAGACATGATATTTTAAGCTGCTACATAGATATCCTGTTTTTGCCTTCTTGCTTTGAAAAGAGACATATGAAGCTGTAGTAGCTGCAGTATAATCTTGAAGCCAAAAGCAAACATAGGAATGATGGTAGATTCAAAACATGACAAGAGTCTGCATCCCCCAAGGTGTTTCTGAGTAATAGGACTCATGCCAAATACCTACCAAAATCCGGACATCATTTATGAAAGTAATGGAAGTTCCTATTTAAGTTAATATTAGTGGAAGGTGTGTGATATGTAGCAGAATGTATGCCTATACGATACATTAAACTTCCTTTCTCCAACATTACCTTCTACTTCTAAATATGCTCATGTTAACTTTATTTCTCTAATAACAATGATTTCATCATCTAAACGGTAGCAAAAGCTGTTTAACCACTGTGATTTCATTCTTCTCCTTCAACCTAAACAATAGATTTGGTCTTGCCTTGCCTCCAGTCCTACTGTCATTCATAAGATACCAAGTGGACAATTTCCATTAGTTTCTAGTTAGTATTGTACCTTCAGTGTTCTCTCGCACCTAAACCATGTTCTTTTCCAGGGATTCTGAAACCATCTATCAAGACACAACTATATCATGATCAGTGTGTCATCTTTTTTGTTACTAGTAACAAAGCTGAAAAGCTTTTGAATGATTTTCATACTTCATATAGTAAAGAGAATATTAGAGCTATTCTTTAAAATAAAAATTGCTTAAGCAAAACAGTATTAACTTTTTTGAGAGCTAGGGTAAACTGTTAAATGTAGTTATCAAATTAGTAATCATTTTAGATAAAGCCCTTGGGAATATTTTTTTTCTATGTGGACATCATCTTCCATGTACGTCAGGGCAGGGAATGGAAATTGAGGATCATGACATAAAAATACATTTTCTTAGCATGACAAAAGAAAAGGCTTTGAATGAGTCTTTGTTCTATATAAACTTTATGTCCTCTTTCTCCATCGCTTTACCCAAACCAAGCATTCTCTCATATTCCCAATGCTTTGAATACCATGCTATCTATACCCGAATTATCCTTTTCCAAACTTGTGAACTCAGCATATTACCTCCTCCAGGAAGCCTCCTTTAGATACTACCTCGACCTGAATGAATCCCCCTCATTTGAATATACTTCTATTACAGTACTCATCATCATATGTTGTAACTACAATAATTATTCCCCAATGTCACATTTATTTAAAGCATGGTCTATATTTATTTTCAGGTAGCAATTTTTGTGAATTAAGAACTCTTTGATACAGTAGAAATTGTTTTGTGTTCATTTTTGTGATACTCAGTCATACATGGCCACACGAGAAGATATAGGAAAGGCTCAGGAAAAACAAAGTTGGCTATACCCGCAAGTCCTAGAGACAGGAGCATGCCATGCATGGCCACATAAGAAAGACACCAGGGTAGTCAAGGATCTTTTTTTTTTTTTTTTTTTTTTTTTTTTGGTAGTCAAGGATCTTGATCAAGGGGCGAACCTAAGCCACTATTAGGGTTCCCATAGGAAACTTGATACAGAGTAAATAGTTCAGGCTTGGCTAGACTCTGATCCATAGGGGTAGTCTCTAGTTGCCTGGTACCCAGCCCTGAATAATTAAGGCAGAGGGAGGAATAATGCTTCCTTGGTGTACCAGCTAGATAGAGGCATGGCTCTGTAGCCATTAGTTTACTTATCAAAGGCATGCTCTAGGCTGAGCCTCTTGCAATCTCCAAGAATTAGCTAGTATCAGGAGGGGCATTCTCTCCCAAGCTAGAAAAGCCAAAACATAAAAATATGAAATAAAAACTATAATAAGTACAGAAATGACTTAACCCATGCAAATAATTAGAAAAATGAAACTGAGAGTTGGTACTAATTGAGGAGCCTCAATAGAAGGTAAAGGGTTACAGGAAAGAAATGTAGATAGCCCAGGAAAAGTAAATGTTAGCACAGAACTATAAATGTCTCTTAGCAAACTGAAAGCTAAGATGCTTGTAAAAGAGGGTGATGCTTTGATATTACATCTTTAGAATCATAGTGGTACCTCACCGGAGCAGTTTCACTAATTCTTCATGTTACAATTGACCCTTGAACACCTGGGTTTGAGCTGTGCAGATCCAGTTTGGATTTTTTTTTATAATAAACACAATACAGTAGTATAAATATATTATCCTTGTTTTTTTTTTTTTTTTAAGAGAGAGAGTGTGTGTGTGCAGGGAGGGGCAGAGGGAGAAGGAGAGAGAATCTTAAGCAAACTCTATACTCAGCATGGAGTCAGATGTGGGCTCAGTCTCAAAACCCTGAGATCATGACCTGAGCCAAAACCAAGAGTTGGATGCCTGACTGCCCAAGCCACCCAGGTACCTCTAATGATTTTCTTAATAACATTTTTCATTTCTGTAAGTTACTTTAAGAATATGGTATGTAATACATATATAAAATACATATTAACTGATTGTTAATGTTATAGATAAGGCCTCTGGTCAACAAGAAGCTACTAGTGAGTTACAGTTTTGAAAAGCCAAAGTTATATGCAGATTTTTGACTGTGTGGAAGGTTGGTACCCCTAATTCTTGCATAGTTAAGGGTCACCTGTATTGTGGGAAGGCCATTTCTCCTTGGGCTCTCAGTAAATCATTTAGGAGGATTGTGCTATGTCACTAAGAACCAACAAAGGCTCCTGGAAAATAAGTAGCTTTTGAATTCAATGCACTGTTTTTGAACACCTACTATGTGAGAGGCACTGTGCTAAGGATCCCCAAATCTAAATTCTTATTCTAACTTCCAGATGAGGCATACTGAATGTATATTATTTGCTTAACAAGCATTTATTTAACCATAAAGTTGAATTTAAATAAAAAATAACCATTTCGTAAACACCATATATGTGTGTGTACATATGGGTAGAAGATAGATATTTACTATTGTAAGAAGTATGATAGTAGAAAATAGTGGCCTTTTGAAACTTACAGTCTACATAAGCAAATGTCAGAAAGCTAAACCAAGCACATAAGAAAGGATTATGGTGACAAAAAGCCATGAATGGTCACTGCCAACTGGGATCAAACAGTGTAAATTCATTGAAGGGCACCATCCTGAACTGCATTAAACAAAATCATGTAATATCTGAGAAGGAGAAAGGCTCCCCCAATTGAGGAAAAGAGATAGAAATATATTAATGAGGGAAGAGAAGCCAAAGGCCAATTTCACAAGTAGCAAGAGACAGACTGAAATTCTTAAGTAAAGCAACCAACTAGAGAGTAGGCCAAATTGAAATCTTTGGAAAACTTTTTAAATAGTTTAGAATTTTTTGAATTAAAACTTGTCTTCTCTTCTAGGAGCACCTGGGTGGCTCAGTTGGTTGACTATCCAACTCTTGATTTTAGCTGGTCCTAAGATTGAGCCCCCTTGTGCTCAGCGCAAAGTCTGCTTCTCCTTCTCCCTCTGCTCGTGCTCTCTTTCTCAAATAAATAAATTTTTAAAAAAGAAAACTTGCCTTCTATTTGTTAGTACTACAATTTTAGCTGTCAATAATGTGAGGCAAGCAAGGTCCAGAGGATGTATTAATTCATGTAATGTTCATAGTAATCCTGTGAGGTATTAAATATCAATACCCTTTTACAGATAAGACTCTGGTGCTCTGAAAAAAAAAAAAAAAAAAAAGGAGGAATGCAGGAGTCCATGCAGATATCCTGGTCCTTATGGTGAATGCTCTTAGCCACCCTGCTGTAATATCTCCTTGTTCAAAGTGATTCTTATAAGTATATGACAAAGAATAGAAATGACAGGCCCTGCAAAGAGAAAGTTATTGCTAGTAGTTCCAGGTCCTTTTAATTGAGCTAGATGTAGATGAAGAAAAGGGGTTGAAAATGTAACCAAAGAAAAAAAATTAATAAACTTATCATAACCTTAGATACTTAAAAGGATCTTAGTTTTCACTCACCCCAATATTTAATAAGGCAGGAAATAATGCATATGCAGAATTATGTGTATCAGTCATCTTTTCTTCCCCTGCCATTATAGGCATGTACTCATTTGTAGCCTTTGCTTTTATTTTCTGACACATAAGGAGAAGGAATATTTGACAAAGCATATAAAATGCAAGTGATCAGTCAAGGCTTTTAGACAAATATTTTAGTTCCAGAATGTTTATAGCATGTGTTTTGATGTTTCCAAATTACCATATGCTTTTATTATAAACAGGGACTGCTTCATTTGTTGAATAGCAATGATACATTATGTTGACTGTTTCTGACATGGAGTCTGAAACTTAAAAGGGAAGAAGTAACCTCTAAATATTCTCCACCTTGCCTTCCCTGTTTTAGAGATAGAAGCTGTTTGCATTTTACCACTATAGTGCCTTTTTCAATTTGTTTCAGTTACCATTAGGCAAAATCAAAGAGGTAAATCATTTGTTTCAACCTATGAATATTGACTAGTAAATAAAAAAAAAAGTCCACATTGGTAAATGGGTAGCAAAACTATTGCTACAATCATAAATCCCCCAGTTTTTATCTCACAGTACAAACCATCTTACTTTAAAAGCTTGAAAGCAATTCTTCATGCAACTGAATCCTGGCTGGAGTTGTGTGGGATGATGTGGCAAAGGCTGAAATGAACGATTCCAACATCCCAGAACTGTGTCTGCCTGACAGAGCAATGTATACAAACCCGTTCCTGGCTTTTATTGGGCTGCACCAAGTGTACAATTCTCCAGTGAGCCCAGGAGTCAGAAACTGTCAATTACAAAGAAATGGTTGGCAGACTGAATGAATATTTGTGTGTAATTATCACAGCATCCACCAGCAGCAAAGACTCCGGAATGGTGCACACAAATGTTAGTGTCCTTTCCCTGCATAAAACACCCATTTTTACACTGTGTGATATCATTGCCTAACAGAGGTGATGAGGCAGGATGCAGGCAATTTATTTTGCCAGCCACATGTAACCCAAGACGTTACTCATCACTGAACAGTGACTGCTTTTGCCAAAAGCATTATTTTCAAGTATTTAAGAGTCTCAGTTTTCCTTTGACCATCCTAGAGCTGCCTTCTCCCCTAGCTTTATAATCCTAAAGGTCAATGATCAGAACATGCTTTTAAACCATCATAAGCTCTCAAGCAATGAACCTTTCTAGAGTCCCTTCTCCTCATATATAAAAATGGAGTGGATAGATATTATTCTAACTCAGATATTTTATGATATAGTAGTACCCATATTTCCTTTCAGTAAAACCTTCAAAGGGGAAGTTCCAAACTTGATGGCTCTGTGAAATGCATTGGGAGTGGTACCAGCAATTTAGATTGAAAGAGGGGAAGAAGAATCACCATCTTCTCTGCAGAGTGATGGTTTTCTCCTGAACTATGATCATTCAAAAATAATATTTTTTTCAGTTTGTCGTGGTCAAATACTCTTGAAAATCTAAAAAAGGTCTATATCATCTTGTCAAAAAAAAGTATAACATGTTCATGTGTATATATACACCTACCCATGATGACTTCATGGGCATATGATCTGTGCAGTCATACAGTCTGTTGCTCAGAAGAGTCTCACAGTTATTTTAGTACCTGATGTCACTATCTTGAATTCTTTATACCTTTACTTTTGAACTTGTGTTTTGGAAGACCAATGGGATAATACAACATGAGCAGAGGAGAATGGGAAGTAGGTATATTCCCTGTGCTTGCCATTCTATTTGCATATAGAATTTACAATGCCTGGGGACCACAGAATGTCAGTAGACCCACAATGTGTGGGGATACAGGAAGATTCAAAGCAAGGACAAGGCAAATGTGTATGTCTATTACAGATGAGCAGGGGCACCAAGAGGCCAGGCTTTCACATTAAAACAGAACTTGTTCCAAACAAAGAAAGATGACAGTGGTGTTTTAAGAAACACAAATAGCCAAAGAATCCTATTGTATCCTTTCTTTCCGCTACTTCCTGTCTTAGCCAATAGCCTACACTGAAAATGATGATATAGGAAGAAAAGATAGAACTATAGTCTTTTTTTTCCCATTAAATCCTTCCTGACATATCAGATAGACATAGGTAGTGAGTGTGGATGAAGCAAATTTGTACCAACAAGTGAAGTAAAAACAGTTGTGTTAGTTTTGTGGAGTATTTCTGCTATTCTGGTGAGAACAAAATGTACATGTACAAACTACAAAATAAGAAATGTGCAACTTTGGTGATTCTGCATACAGGTTAAATGCTTTAATATTTGCACTTAAAATCTGCGTTGCACAATATACAGATGACCCTTGAACAGTGTGGGAGGTAAGCATGCCAACTACACCTCCATATGCACACAGTAAAAAAAAAAAAAATCCACATTTAACTTTGAACTCGTTAAAAACCTAACTACTAATAGCCTACTGTTGACCAGAAGCTTTACTATAACATAATAAATCGATAACACATAAACATACAAAATATTTATTAAATACTGTATTCTTACAATAAAGTAAGCTATAGAAAAGAAAATATTAAGAAAATCATAAAAGAGAAATCTCAAAGATGATAGAGTCAGAGGATCATGAACTCATCTCCTCCCACGGACACATGAAGGAAACAACTACATGTGTCACAACTCACTCTGAAAAAGGTTTGAAGACCAGCCGAACAGATCTTCTACAGCTAGTCATAGAGAAAAGGCCAAATCAGAAAAGATAAGAAGGGCAGAGTTGTGACTGGGAATCAACCCCACAACGTGAAAACCCACACATGGAAGGCATATCATAAAAAGAAGGAGTGAGGGGATCAGGCCCTACCTCTGGCATCCCCTAAAATATCTAGCTCTGGGGACCCACATTGGAAAGGCAAGTCCCCATTACGTCTAGCTTTGAAAATCATCAGGGTCTAACTCTGGAAGAGCTACAGGGCTAAAGGAAACAGAGTCTCCATGCTTAAAGAGCCAGCATGTGGAATAACTTGGCCTAAAACGCAGCACAAAAGCAGTAATTTGTAAAGTCCCTGGGATATACGTGAAGGAGATATATTAAGTAATTGCAGGGCATGTGCTGTAGGGGCAGGATCTGTAGGAGCTTTCTCTGGGAACAAAAGTGTTGATGGGTGTCTTTTGTCTTGCCCTCTCCCAGCCTAGGTAGTCAGGCACTTTCAGGAGCCAGTGCTGACATTCTCCATCTTCCTTGCTACCAACATGAGCATTTTCCTAGCATTCCCACCTGGTACAACCCACTTGCCCCAGCAGATACCACTCCAAAGCATCTCCTACATGATACTTAGGGAGTATGGGAGCAAACCTTGCCCATCAGTGCACTCAGAGTTAGTGTAATTGGGCCTTACAGCCAGCTGCACAGAAAGCAGGCCCTGCACATCACTATACCTCCTGCAGTCACAGCTCAGCCACAAAAGAAGGACACACACAGCTGCAGAGAGGACACGAGAGAGTACCCAGTTCTGGTAACCAGAGGTGATTATGTGATAGGGCACCAAAAGAAGCCTTTTACACAAGGCCAGTGCTTTTAAGATCAGAAGATAGAGCTGACCTACCTAATAAGAAAACAAACACATAGGGTTAGACAAAATGAGGACACAGAGGAGTGTGTCCCAAATTTTGAAAAAAAGGCTACATGAAACAGAAGTAAGCAATCACTGATAAAGAGGTCAAAGTAATGGTCATAAAAATAGTCAAGACTTGGGAGGGTACAGAAGAATGACTCAACGATTGAGAAGAAAAAGGTAATAGAAAGCAACCCAGCTGAACAGCAAAAAGAAAAAGAATAGTAACAAATGAAGATAGATTCAGCAACTCCCACAACATTATCAAGTATAATATCCACATTATAGGGATCCCAAAAGGAGAACAGAGAGACAAGAGGACAGAAAACTTATCTGAAATAGCTGAAAATTTCTCTAAATTGGAGAAAAAAACCTATCCACACACAGCCCCAACAAAATGAACCCAAGGAGGCCAGCAATGAGACATATAATAATTAACAAAAATAAGAGAGAGTCTTAAATGCAGCAAGATAAAAGCAAATAGTTACATATAAGGAAAACCCCAGAAGCCTGTCAGCTAAATTTTCAGCAAAATTTTATATGCCAGAAGAGAGTGGGACATGATAGATTTAAAATCTTGAAAGGAAAAAACCTACAACCAAGAATACTCTACCCAGAAGGTTTCTTATTCAGAATTAAAGGACACAGAAAGTATTACCCAAAGAAAATTTAAAGGAGTCCATCACCACTAAACCAGCTTTACAAGAAATATTAAAGAGAATCCTTTAAGTGGGGGGGGGGGGGAAGGGCCATAAGTAGAAGAAACTTAGGAAAGAAAGAAATTACTAAAAAAAAAACACACACACACACAAAAAAAACACAAAAAACCTAACTAAATATACAGTAAGGGTAGTAGATCAATGACTGACAAAGCTAGTAAGGAGTTTAAAATAGGAGCATCAATTATATATACAAAAATTAGTCAAGGAATACACAAAAAGGTATAAAATATGACATAAAAAGGAGGAGAGAATAAAAATGTAGTGCTTTTAGAATATGTTTAAACTTAATGATCATCAACTCTATGTAGACTTAGGGTATTATATATGAACTCTACAGTAAGCATAAACGAGAAACCTATAATAGATACACAAAAATTTTTAAAAGGATCCAAGTATTCAATAAAGAAAGCCATCAAACCATAACACAAGACAGCAAGACAAGAATAAAGGTACAGAGTAGAACTACAAAAACAACCAGCAAACAACACAATCGCAATAAATATATACCTATCAATAATTACTTTCAATGTAAATTGTCTAAATGCTCCAATCAAAAAACATTAGGGTGATTAATTGGATTTTAAAAAACAAAAACCATTTATATGCTACCCATGGGAGATTTTTCAGACCTAAAGACACTTACAGACTGAAGGTGAAGGGATGGAAATATTTATTTAATGCAAAAGGAAGAAAAAAAATCCATAAAACCAATTGGATTATAAATAATCATGTATCCAGTAAAATAGATTCTAAAGCAATGACTCTAAAAAGAGACCAAAAAGGTCATTACATAATGATAAAGGGTTTAATCCAACAAGAAGATATAACAATTGTAATTATATATGCACCCAACATTGAAGCACCTAAATACATAAAGCAAATATTAACAGACTTAAAGGGAGAAATTGATAGTAATACTACAATAGTAGGGGACTTTAATACCCCACTTACATCAATGGATGAATCATTAAGACAGGAAACCAATAAGAAAATAGCCGCTTTGAGCCACACATTCTTTTCAAAGGCACAAGGAACATTCTCTAGGATAGGTCAGTAAATTTAAGAAGACTGTAATTACATCAGATATCTTTTCCAACCCCAATCGTTTAAAACTAGAAATCAACTGAAGAAAAAAAACTGGAGGCAACACAAACATGAGGTGGCTAAATAACATGTTACTAAATAAGCAATAACAAATAACATGTTACTAAATAAGCAATGGGTCAATGAAAAAATCAAAGAGGAAATCAAAAACTACACAGAGACAAATAAAAACAAAAATACCACAGTTCAGAATCTTTGGGACATAGCAAAAGCAGTTCTAAGAAGGAAGTTTACAGTAATATGGGCCTATCTCAAGACCAAAGAATATCAAACAATTTACCTTTATACCTAAAGAAGCAAAGAAAAAAGCAAGCCCAAAGTTAGTAGAAGAAAAAAGAAATAATAAAGGCAAGAGAGGACAAGAAGAAATGGATAAGTTCCCAGAAACATACAGTCTTCCAAAACTGAAATAGGGAGAAATACAAAAATCTGAACAGACCAATACTACTAATGAAGTTGAATTGGTAATTTAAAAATTCCCAGCAAATAGAAATCCAGGACCAGATGCATCACAGGTGAATTCTACCAAACTGTTAAAGATTCAATACCTATCTTTCTTAAACTATTTCAAAAAATAGAAAATGGAGGAATGCTTCCAAATTCATTCTATGAGGCTAGCATTACTCTGATAACAAAATCAACAATATAACAAAAAAAAGAAAAAAGTAGAGACCGATATCCCTGACGAACATAAATGCAAATGTCCTCAGTAAAATATAAGCAAACCAAATTCAACAATACATTAGGATCATTCACCACAAACAAGTGGGATTTATTCCAGAGTTGCAAGGACAGTTCAATGTACATAAATCAATCAACATGATACACCACATTAACAAAATAAGGATAAAAACTATATGATCATCTAATAGATGCAGAAAAGACACTTGATAAATTCAACATACATTCATGATTAAAAATCTCAGCAAAATGAGTTTAGAAAGAACATATCCAAACATAATAAAGGCCATATATTACAAATGGGCAAATACCAATAATGAAAAGCTGTAAGCTTTTCCCCTATGATCAGGAACAAGAATATCTACTCTCACCATTTTTATTCAGCATAGTATTGAAAAGCCTACCCATGGAAATCAGGTAAGAAAAAGAAATGAAAGATATCCAAATTGGTAAGGAAGAAGTAAAGCCATCACTATTTTCAAGTGACAAGGGAATATACATAGAAAATCATCGACTCCACCAAAAAAAAACTAGAATAAATGAATTTAGTAATGTTGCAAGATACAAAGTCAATATACAGAAATCTGTTGCATTGCATTCTAATACTCTAATAATAAAATAGCAGAAAGAGAAATTAAAATGATCTCATTTATAATTGCATGAAAAAGACTAAAATACCTAGTAATAAATTTAACCAAAGAAGTTAAAGACCTGTATTTTCAAAATAAAAAATACTGATAAATAAATTGAAGACAACACTAGTGGAAAGATATACCATGCTCATGGAGTGGAAAAATTAAAATGTCCCTACTACTCCCCAAAGCAATCTACAGATTAATCAATCCCTATCAATACACCAATATCATTTTTACAGAAATAGAACTAAAAAAGCCCAAAATTTGTATGGAACCACGAAAGACGCCATATAGCCAAAGCAATCTTGAAAAAGAACAAAGCTGGAGATACCACAATCCTCAATTTCAAACTATACTACAAAACTACACTAATCAAAAACTATGTGGTACTGGCACAAAACCAGGCACATAAACCAACAGAGTAGATTTGAGAGCTCAGAAGTAAACCAATTTTTATATGGTCAACTCATCTATAATAAAAGAAGCAAAAATACACTGTGAGAAAAAGATAGTCTCTTAAATGCTTATAGGAAAACTGGACCGCTTTTTTATATTTTATGCAAAAATAAACTCAAAATGGATTAAAGACCTAAATGTAAGATCTGAAACCATAAAACTGCTAGAAGAAAAACATAAGCAATCATCTTTTGGACATCAACTTTAGCAATATTTTTTTGGATCTGTCTTCTCAGGCAAAGGAAAAAAAAGCAAAGACAAACAATTGGGATTACATCAAACTGAAAAGCTTTTGCACAGTAAAGGAAACCATCAACCAAATGACAAGGCAACCTACTGAGAGAGAAGATATTTGCAAATCCTATATCTAATAAGGAGTTAATATTCAAAATATGTAAAGAACTTATTATTATTCATTTTGGGGGGGTGTATAATAGTCTGATTTTAAAATGAGCAGAGCAGGGTATGTGGGTGGCTCAGTTGGTTAATCATCTGACTCTTGCTTCAGCTCCGATCACAATCTCAGGATTGTGGGATGGAGCCCCACATCAGGCTCTCTCTCTCTCTCTGCTCCTATCACTACCCCACCACCACCCCCTCTCTGAAAAAAAGGAAAATGAGCAGAGGACCTGAATAGGCATTTTTCCAAAGAAGACATACAGATGGCCAACAGACACATAAAAAAGTGCTCATCATCACTAATCATCAGAGAGATGCAAATCAACAATGAGCTATCACCTCACACCAGTCATAATAACCAGTATCATAAAGATGAGAGATAACAACTTGGTAAGGATGGGGAGAAAAGGGAACCCTAGTGCACTGTTGGTAGGAATATAAATTGGTACAACCACTATGGACAACAGTATGGAGATACCTCAAAAAACTAAAAACAGAAATACCACATGATCTAATAATTACACTTCTGGGTATTTATCTGAGAAAAACAAAAACACTAATTAGAAAAGATACATGTACATATGCTTATGAAGCTTTTTTTTTTTTTTACCATCACCAAGATATGGAAGTAACCGAAGGATTCGTTGATAGATGAATGGATAAAGAACATGGGAGACAAAATATTACCCAGTTATAAAAAAGAACAAGGTCCTGCCATTTGCAACAATAAGAATGGGCCTAGAGGACATTGTGCTAAGTGAAATAAGTCAGACAAAGACAAATAACCATCTGATTTCACTCCTATGTAGACTCTAAAAAGCAAATGAACAAATAAGAAAAACAGAGAACAAACTAGCGGTTGCCAGTGGTGAGGTGGATAAGGCAACAGGCAAAATAGATGAGGGGGATTAAGAGGTACAAATTTCCAGTTTTAAAATAAATAAGTCAGGGGGTTGAAAAGCACTGCATAGTCAATAATATTATAATAACTTTATGTGGTGACAGATGGTAACTGCATTTACCATGGTAAACAATTCATGACACAAATAATTGTTAAATAACTATGTTGTACAATTTAAACTAACATGTCAACTATACTTCAAAAATATAAACAAAAAAGTCATAAAATATATGTATATAGTACTGTATTGTATTTGTTGAAAAAAAAAATCTGTGTATAAGTGAACCCACGCAGTTCAAACCTGTGTTCATTCATGTGTTAACTATAAAGATGAACGATAAAAATACATGCCAATAATATTTTAGGCTTCTCTCAGTTTTTGTTTAAATTCCAGTTAGTTAACATACAGTGTAATATTAGTTTCAGGTGTATGGTTTAGTGATTCATATGCCAATAATCTAAAATTATTTCATTTTTCTTTTCTTAGAAATAAAAAAATGGCAAGTCAAAAGACAAACCATGGGAGAAAGGAAAAAATTGTATATTTTAGTAACTTAAAGATACTACAGCTTCTAAAAATGGCACCTTTTTCCAAAAACACTTTTGAACAAAGGTCCCAACATTTTCATTTTGCACAGAAACTCAAAATTTTGTATCCAGCCCTGCTCTTATAAATATTTTCCATACCATTCCAAGAGATTCTGAAATCCTTATAAGGTAGGAAGAAGAGGGCATGTTGATACATATGTAATGGTATTAGTTGGCTTGGGCTGCTATAACAAATACTCTGGACCAGGAAACACCTAGACAGAGTGATTGCTAACGTCAAAATGCAAAGATTTTGTTACTGACTTAACTCCTTTCTCAAATTGTCTTAACCTCCTCTCCATCTGAAGCGTCTCTAAAGTATCCAATGACTTAGGATAACCCTCACTCTTTAAAAAAAAAAAAAAAAAATATATATATATATATATATGATCTAACATTACCAGTAACCAAGACAAAATGAATTGAAAGACTTCTATGCTAATAAACCGAGATTGCTCTTTAATTATCCAGAGCTCTCAAAACAATAATTGTCTATGCTTCAGTGTTCTACATTGTTTTTTAATGAATACACATCAAGAAAACATTATATGTATCTGGTTGATTCCATAAAGTAAATTCCACTAATGTTCCTAAATACTTCTTGGTCCTTATCTAAAATTAATCTCTAATAGAATTTGGAGCTTTTTAATTATCTCTGTTCTCAGAAACCTGTAAAGTTCTCATCAATCATGTTCCCAGAAATTGACCAAAGAAGAAAGCGTGGGCTGCAATTCTGAGAAGCACACATACCAGGCAGGGTGGCCCAATCTTTTCTCACCACCCCCTAGCCACTAATTTCTGAATACCAGAAGTACAGCTAGGGAAGGTGAAGAAACTAATTGACTCTTGATGCTCACAAGATCCGACACATTTAAATTTGTTTTAATTCCTTTTCATATATGGGTGGTATATATTTTGTACCCAAGCCCACCTGTTTCAGTGAGATGTGAATAAACATCAGAAAGCTTAGGTTTCTGTACAATCTCTAATATTAAGTCCATAGCCCATTTTAGATTACCCATCCCTCCATTCCCACAGATAAGGAACCCTTAGCCTCACAGCCCTCTTTACCAGAGGCCAAGAACAGATGAGGCCTGTTTTGAGTACCAAGTTTGTTTCTTTCCAGCTCATAGAATTTTTCTCAAGCCACTCACATCCTCCTATGAAAACCAAGGGTCAGGGATCCCTGGGTGGCGCAGCGGTTTAGCGCCTGCCTTTGGCCCAGGGCGTGATCCTGGAGACCCGGGATCGAATCCCACGTCGGGCTCCCGGTGCATGGAGCCTGCTTCTCCCTCTGCCTATGTCTCTGCTTCTCTCTCTCTCTGTGTGACTATCATAAATTAAAAAAAAAAAAAAAAACAAGGGTCATTCCAACCTCAAAACACTAAACAACCTACTTCCAACAGCAGTAACAGTGAATAGTTGTTGACTCTATTCCAAGTACAACCTCTACCTGCATGACATGTGGAGTCCTGCTCCCTTGGACAGTAGATATGTGACTAACAAACTTTTTGAACTTATCTGTCCATTGTCAGTGTCACGTGTTGGGCCATCCCCACAGCCAGAGTGTGGGAATCCTTCTTTCACTGGAGGATAAAGATGAGGAGATTAAAACTCAGTGACAGGGCTGGATCTGTCTACCACAGGTACTCAAAAGGTTCAATTTAATAGAACAAATTTTTACCAAATTTTTATTTGGAGCAGGTGGCATGGATCAGTTGGAGGCAAACCTTCTCCCAGTGAAATAATACATTACATTAAAATTAGGTGGGGCCAAAATTTCACTTTTGAGAGATTTCGAATAGCCTGTTGGCCATATATGTCTCTCCCAAGTTTTAACCCGTGATTGTAAAAATAATTCATAATCTGCAAACAAAGATGAACAAATACCAGGAAACCTGTATATTGAAAAAATATACAGGAAATAATTTAAAACTAAAACACCATTTAAAATGCACAGGCACACTTCCTACAAAATGTTTTGAAGAACTCTTTTGTTCTTTTATTTCATCAAAGAGGAGCATATCGTGCAGCATTTCTTTTGTTTCCCCATCTATTTGCCATGGCCCATGGCTGCTTGAAATTGATATATTTAAGTGCCACCAGCAAGGCCTGAATGAGAAAGGCTTTGCAATTCAGCCTCTGTGATCTTTTATATAAATATTGCTTTCAGTTGGACAGTGGAAAAGCCCAGGGTAGCACTATAATGCCAACCTGACAGACACTTTACAACCTCTGCCAATATGATACTATATCAGAATCTTGCTTAAGCATGAAAGAAGAATGTTTCAGAAATCATTTAAAATGATAAAGTAGTCCCCAAAGAGATTTAGAGTTGATTTTTTCAGCTATTAAGTATTTCTTCATATTTTCCATTATCCCTACCAAAGATAAGAACCCAGAGAAGGGACCATTCTCCACTGAAGTACTCTGATTCCTCTAGGATGGCAGTGCTGCGGCTTGGGCTCTGGCCTGTTTAACCCTGCTCACTGGATCAGGAACTACCACCTTGTTACAAGGTACAAGACCTTTCACAAATTTCCTCAAGTCTGTTCCTCAGCTTCCTAAATTTTAAACAGGAATGCGCTCAAAAGCTCAGTGTTGTATGAGTAATGAATCAGTAAATATATACTAAGCCCTTACAATGAACTGAATTGTTGAATGCTCAATGAATGTTAGCCATTTTTTCATTACTGTCATTTTAGATTGGCTTAATTTCCCTTTTAAACTAGAGTAAAGAGTATCTGGGACATTTTTGGCTTAGAATAGAATAAAATGGTCCACTTACTGTTGAAAAGGACCTTGAAGATAATAAAATTCAATCCTTCCTCTCTTCCCTTTCTGGTTTGAGGAAACTGAAATACAGATGGTGTAATTTCCCCAAAGTCATGGTAGGCACAAAAATAGAACTCAGAACTCTGGATTCCCCAAATTTTAAGAATAGAAATTCCCGTTTACAAAGAACTATCAGGAGGCTTTATTTGGTTGTCTATTCAGAAATTAGCCATATGCAAACTCCGTCTTAGAAGAAATCTCAAGCTCACATTTTTTCCCTAACTTTGGTTTTCCTTATATTCAGATGGATTCTAATTTTCAAAATTTTTTTAATGAAAACAACTGAGATGGGCAGCCCCGGTGGCCCAGCGGTTTAGCGCCACCTTCAGCCCAGGGTGTCATCCTAGAGATCCAGGATCGAGTCCCATGTCGGGCTCCCTGCATGGAGCCTGCTTCTCCCTCTGCCTGTGTCTGTCTGTCTGTCTCTCTCTCTCTCTTTCTTTCTCTTTCTCTCTCTCTCTCTCATAAATAAATAAAATCTTTAAGAAAAGAAAACAACTGAGTTGTACATACCGTGATTGCTTTAAGTTTCTATACCAACTCCAGTGGCCAGTTAAGCAAAATCAGAGCACCATGTTAAATATGAAAAGTCTTCTAAAACTAACTTATAAAAATCTCGTAAGTGTACAGGTTAGCACTTACTATATATTTGTCAAATCTCACACTAGGATCTATTTTTTTTTCCAAAAAATGAAACTTCATATTATTTAGAACTCAGCATTGTTTAAAAATATGAATAACCACAACCATGCAATAAATTTCTTTAAAAAGTTAAATATAAAAGACCAGACCTAAGTACTAACCACAACATTTTAGTTTATAGCATAGAGTTAAAGATTGAGTATTTAACAATACTAAACTGATTTTACAATTTGAGGCAAAGAGCAAAATTGGTATTAAGAGGCCCATACTATCCTCAAAAAATCTAAAATTTCCCCATTTTTCTCAAGCTAAAATATGTTTATCCTGTCAAGATATCAATCTAAGCCCTGATGCATAAGTCCTGAGTTAGCCTTAGTCAGGATAATTACTTGCTACACATGCTTTTTTAAAAGAACATGAGGCAATAAGATTGGATGATATACTCCTTGATTTACTCATCCAGAGAATGAAATAATACAATTACTCAACTCATTGGTTTTCTATAATGAGGTAATACCTGTTAAGAGATTAAAACAGTGCCTTGCACATAAGTAACACTCAAATATTAGTGAATATTAGAATTATTATTGTCCTGAGAGTATCTCAGAAGTACATCTAAAACAGCAGAGCAAATATTAATATTCTTGATAGATGTGGCTCCACTAAAGAGCATTATCTTGGTTCAAATTGTTACTGCCAGGGGCTCTCTAACTTATATTGCTGAGCCTTAGAGAGAAAATTACCTAAGAAGTTGATCTTTGTCTGGGAAGACTAAATTTTTGTTCTGGGTAGTCATGAAGTTCCCAATCTAAAGCCTTGCACGAAGAAATTCATTGACAATATTGAATCTAATTTAGATCTAGTTGAGATAATTTATAGGTGATTTTTCTCCTCTCTACATCTATACTATAAAGTTGGAATTTCCATATTCATTTATACTCGGGTCTTAGAAAACCATTTCAGATTGGAATCAGAAGCAAAGTAGTTAAGTTTGTGCTCCTGTGCTACTTTTGCAGAAGAGATGTAGAGAGGGAAGAAAAGGGATACACTGACATGTAGAGGGATGGAAATGAAAATTGTCTGCATTCTTACATGTGCTAGTTTCAATTTTGAAAGATACAAGTTTGAGCCAAAAGGATTATGTTACAATACAGAGGATGCCACAGCAATGTGATTCTATGTTCTTTTGGCTGAAATATAATTTTGTGTTTAGCCTCTTTGGTTTTAAATACTTGACATCAAGTGGGTCATGACATTTACTTCACAAACATTTATTTACCAATTCTAAGTTCAATTACTTGGCTGTGTTGGTGAAAGAAAGGTGGGGAAATTGTGGTCTTTGTTCTCACGTATTATGTGGCACTTGTCATTTATTATAAGTACAAAGTGCTATGAGTTTAAAAGAAGAGAGTACTTCTGTAAAAATCTCTGCAAAAAGGGTGACCATGTTGGAAGTTAAATTATTTTGCAACTTCGTATTACAACCAAGTAAATACTGCACGACTCAATGTTAAAAGGTATTTCCCATGTGCCCTATTTAAATGACATCACAGAATCCTTTTAACAAAGTTTCAAAAGTCTCACATTTTCTCAAGTCCTCTACATCTGTAATAAGTGGATCTGAAATCTCCACAGATTTTTGTGCACATAATGAATTTTGATAATATGGTAAAGGTCAGAAATTCAAATAAGGTGATCAGGATGCTCATTAAATTCCGAACAGAATGAAATATCATGCTATTTAATATCTCTTTTCTCTTCTGTATGCTCTTTCCTTAATTTTCAAAGCAAACAATTAATCCATTGCTTTGCAGTAACATGTTTTGATTAATAAGTATTTTATAACTCATAAGAAAATCCAATACTTCACTACATCATCTAACTGGATAGTCAACAGAGAAGATTGAGATTTAGCTCGAAACTTTTCATATAGTGGAAAGTCATCCTTTTATTTCTCTGCAGGGTATTTCCTAAGTAAATACACTAATTTCAGAGGATTAAATAATATTAATTTTAAAAGAAAGCCCCTGGAAGCACACCTATCTCATTTTGTAAAACATTGAGGTCATCTTAACATGGGAAAACAGAAATGTGTCCTTAACCTCTGAAAAAAAATAGTATTAAAATGACATCTTGAGAATATAGTTATTAGGGAGAAAATGGTTTCTGGGATTGAAAGGTATTCACTTGTTCAGTACAGTGTCACGGATTTAACACCTATATAACCTTTGAAGAAGGAAATTATAATGGAGATACTAAGAAAACCTTAATTTAAACAGTATTATCTGTGTCTCTTCCTTTCTCTCCAAAAGAGGATTATACTTTTAAGAATTCTTTCCTTTTGCGTTCTATATACCTGTTCTTTGTAACATATTTTGAGCTGACACAACACCAGTAAGATTAGTGGTAGTCCAAGTCCCTCAAACCTTGACAAGATATATAGAAAAGTCAGGCACTGTCTTTTATTTATTTATTATTATTATTATTAAACTTGTTAATTCTTGTTGATTCACATTCAAGAAGGTAACATAAAGGGGGCAGCCTGGGTAGCTCAGGCTCAGCACCGCCTTCAGCCCAGTGTGATGCTGGAGACCCGGGATGGTGACCCGGGATCGAGTCCCACATTGGGCTCCCTGCATGGGGCCTGCTTCTCCCTCTGCCTGTGTCTCTCATGAATAAATAAATAAAATCTTTTTCTTAAAAAAAGGTAATATAAAGAACATAAGGAAGATGGGATTGATGGAAGGACTCAAACTCACAACTGACATAGAGAAGGAAGAGTCACATGTGCTTGAAAAAATATTTTTTATGATTTGTTTGGTCTTCAGTCCCAGTAGAAAGGAAAAATCAGTAGGAAGTCATATGAGCTTTGTCTCTAATAACTCTGAGTTGTAAGTCCTGGGTTCTAGACAACTGGACCTCACTGTCACTTGTCCCCCTTCGAACCTTGCCCATCTCTGTGTTTTTCTTTAAGTCCTCTCTTCCTAGAGGACCCATATCCTATTTACTACAGCTTTCAAGGAGTTGAGTGTCCATTCTACCTCCTAATAGATGTGTCCCATCACACCTGCTGGAAGTGAGCATTCCTCCCAGGAGCTCTCAGAGCCATTAACTCTAGCCCCCAAACTGTCACATGTTTACCTCCCAAGGAAAAGTCTTTTATTTCTGCATGTACCATCTTGTATTAGTCCCTTTCTTTGAAAATCTCTATTGCTTGAGCAACATTTCCTTATGGGGAAGTGGGGTGCTGGAGAGAGGTCCTGAGCTCCTGAGTGTTGATGGGGTTGTATACATTTAGTAAGGAAGGGGGAAGGGAATTCCAAGTGAAGGATTCATGCTCTACCAAGAGCTTTGACCTAAATGTGGGCAGGGCTTGCACAGGGTAAAATGAATATCCAAGACTAATTATGGAGGGCAGTTCACGGAGGGCACTGTCCTCACTCTTGCTCAGATGACAACGTTACTAACTGATACACACAATCTTATATACAATGTACACAATGTCCATAATGGAAACACTTTTAAAAGAAAATATGATGAAATGAAATTACATACAGAATGACAACCACAAACCTATGTCTACAAAATATGAATCTACCCAGCTAGACTCATCCTTTTCTTGACATTTCCTGTTTGCTATTTGCTCATTGATCTTGTTATGTGCTAAAGCAGACTCCAAAGGTTTGTGGAGAAGGGATGGGATATGGAAAGAAAAAAAATCAATTTGAGGAAAGTTTATTTCTTAACTTTATTGACTTCTGCAAATTTTAGGAAGGTTCCTCTTTTCCCTAATTTAGGACCTGGGTTGAAAATCAGTGATTTGGGTCAATAGTAGAAAGTGATATTATATAGGTAGGGAGAGGTCAGCTTAGTCCAGATCTGGACACATATTTAGTAAGTCAAGTATTCACTGCTTCTCCCCTGCCTTAAGTCTCAGCAGAATTTAATGTGCCTGAACACCGAATTCAGATACACTGCTTTAAAATATATATTTCCCCCATTCTTCCCTGAACCATTTTTTTCTTGCCTAGTTGATTGGTGTAACTGTGTAAGCATTTGGCATTCCAGCTGAATGAGAACGAGATGAAATGGCACTTCTCCCAGCCCTCTTATTTCACAACATAGAAGTAAAACTGGCAATGCAGAGAATGTCATAATTCAGATGTGTCAGTGCTGAGATGTTCGAAAGTGGTTGGGAGCAGGAATATCACAGCCCATTCTGAACCAGAGCTAAGAATAGGGATACTCTATCCTGCTGTCCAGAGTGACATCTACTGGTACCATCAAGTTCAAGGCATAACTGTAAAAACATTTCTCCCCTTTGCCTTCAATGTAAGCAGACAACTGGTTTGCAAAAATAGGCAGGAGACTGCAAAGCCAGCCAATCATAGAAATCTATGTGCGCCCAGAGCTTCAGCAGAGTCCTCGGCCTCTGGAAAGTTAAAAAAGAAAAAAAAAGGCATAGAACAGGTGAAATGGAGAGAAATGGGAATAACATTTTATCTTTTTGAAGAGAGAACATGCTTTCCCAATCCAAAGTGTAGAGTTAGCAACTTCTTAATGTTACCAAGAATGGAGCCAATTTTCCCATTAAAAAGAGGTGACAGTGTTCAAATACTTAAACAAATTAGACCAATTCAAGTGCACAACTACATACCAACTTACACAGCAAGAGGCTTGGAGCTGACTGCTAAGCGATCTGTGGCACTGTTTCAACATTGAGTCTACTTTAAAAACAAATAATTAAGCAATTATCCAGAAAATCACCTCTAAATACTTCCTTTTACAGTGATATGAAGTGGTTATAACTCAAGCAATAATAACCACATACATGTCACGTATTAGATAGGCTGAGGAAGAATAGAAGTACGGGGTGAGACCTTGCCTCTTAACAAGTGATGGTCTTCTTGCGCTAAATCACACTCAGACACAAACACGTAACCAACACCAGGCAATGAATGTTCAGAATCAAGTGAGAGGCCCTCTGCTCTCCATTCTTTTTTTTTTTAATGATTTTTTAAAAAGATTTTATTTATTCATTCTATAGTCTTTCTTTTCTCAGGTCCCTCCATCCCCCACAAAATCATTAAATATGAATGCTTATTAGTAGATAAGATTTTTACTCTTCATCTTATAAATACCGTGTTTTTCCTTTCACAGTCTAACTTCTTCATCCTCCTCCTTGTCTGGTATGAATCTCTCAGCTCATTACAACATGGTTCTGACTCCACCATCCTACTAAAACACACACTCTTGCGAAGGTAGGAAATGACTAAAGCACTCATCCAAAGGACATTTCTCATCTTACTTAAGTCTTCCTTCTTGCCTGCATTTCTGTTTGGTTTTGCTTTCCAGATTGCTAGTACTCTTGATTTCATTTCTTCATTCCTAAATTCTCTTTTTAGTCTTACAAAGCCCCTCAATAAGCATCTGTATGAGAGATCATGTTAGACACTAGGCCCACAAAGGTGAACAAGATACATTCCCTACCACTGATTCCTCTTCCTCAAATCATCTGTTGAATACTTGCAGTCCATGGGTTGTTCCTGTCCCCAGACCCCCTCTTACACAATAGAGTCTCTATGAAAAGAGCTTATCCAGTATCATTGGCTACAGCCTCTACCTGAATGACTCTTACATCATGGTCTCCAGGCTTCCCCTCTGTTGATCTCCAATCCTTGTTTCCAACTACCAACTAAGCATCTCTATCTGAGTATCTCAGAGGCATACAAAAGCCAGTATTCTTTGTCTTCCTCCCCAAAACCTGCTATAATGCTTACCTTATAAACTTCAGTTCTTTTTTTATAATCTCTCATATCTAACTGAATAATATGACCCACTAATTCTATTAAAAATGGTTTGGGTGTTAAGGTTTAAGCCAAAAATTTAAATCTAATAGCCTCCAATCAGTTCTCTTTCTTTCCAGTGTCTCATTGTCATAATCATCTTAAAAACTTCCACCAGGATTTCTTTTCAGAAACACAAAATTGATCACAGCACTCTTCCACAATAACTGTTCCCATCATTCCCTCTTTATAGCACAGAACAAATTTAAAATTCATTGGAAAATTGTTCTACATTCTTCCATCATCTCCCCCCAACTCATCTACCTATCCAGCCTCATCTTTCATTACTCCTTCAGAACTCCCTTAATTGCAAACATGCTGAACTTTTACTGTTCCCCAAATATAAGTGCTTATCCACACATGGATGCCTTTGAATGGGATTTTCTGCACAGCCCTTTTCAGAAGCAGGTCACTAAGGCTATTTGAACAACTCCAACTTCAGTCTAGGAAACTTGGCCTTGAATAAAGTACTAGAGAGGTAGTGGATAGGTAATAAAGTTGAAGCACCAACTTCAAGGTGTGAAAAGCCACCTAGTTCGCTTCTCCAAGTAATTTTTCCAGATGAAGAAAACTCTTAAGAAGTCAGGGTCATAGCAAGCCAATCTGATGCATTAAGCCAGAATAATGAGAGATGGAGAATGTACCATAGAAAAAATATCAACCAGTTCTACTTGTAATTGCCATGTTGAACTGGTCTTTGAGACCAGACAAAAAATCAAATCTGGTTCTGAAAAGACCTTATGACAGACATTAAATCAAATTTAATAATCTAAAAGAATAAAGCCTCTCTATGCTGTTGCTATATTCTCCATCTCTATTTAAATTAATTTAATAAATAAGTTCCAAAAAGAGACTAACAATATGATGAGGGCATTTCTCTCTTCTAATAACTCATAAGATGAAAAAAACATTTCACTTAAATGCCTAGGACATTTTTGTTTGAACAGCACAGGTTTAGTGAAATGGACCCATTCATAGTTTGGGGTTCTCCAAGAAATATTACTGGGCACTTACTATGTACCATGCACACCGTTTGTTCTAGGGACTGGACAAGTACTCATTTAATGTTTACAATATTGCTATCAGGTAGATACTATTTTATGACCATTTTACATATGAGAAAACAAGGCACAGAGAAGTTAAATAACTTTTCCAAAATTATAAAAACCCAGGGGCATCTGGGTGGCTCATTTGGTTAAGTACCCAACCCTTGATTCTGGTTCAGGTCATGATCTCAAGGTGGTGAGATCAAGCCTCACATTGGGCTCTGCTGGGGGCAAAGTCTACTTGAGATTCTCTCTCTCTCTCTCTCCCTCTGCCCCCATCCACTAATCTGTGTGCACAGGCGTGGGCAATCTCTCTTAAAAATAAATAAATAAATAAAAAGATTACTAAAAACCTAGACACAGAATAGAAGACTTTGAAGCA
The DNA here is from genome assembly GCF_053574225.1 of Canis aureus. Taxonomy (NCBI): domain Eukaryota; kingdom Metazoa; phylum Chordata; class Mammalia; order Carnivora; family Canidae; genus Canis; species Canis aureus. The sequence goes on from NC_135621.1 coordinate 57,241,444, forward strand.
AGTGATACAGTTCCAGGGCCTGTACTTTTACCAACTACATTATTTCATTGGTTTTTAATTTTTATAATCAACTTAAAAACCAAGCACAGAGGGACACCTGGGTGGCTCAGCAGTTGAGCATCTGCCTTTCAGCTCAGGGTGTGATCCTGGAGTCCCAGGATTGAGTCCCACATCCGGCTCCCTGCATGGAGCCTGCTTCTCCCTCTGCCTGTGTCTCTGCCCCTCTTTCTGTGTGTCTCTCATGAATAAATAAATAAAATCTTTAAAAATAAATAAATAAAATTTCTAAAAAAAAAAAAAAACAAGCACAGAAAACACAATTATGGTTACAGGTCAAGAGAACAATGCTATACACACTGATGATGTAAAATTAAGGGAATGCAGGAGAAGGCTAAATGAAAATGAGGTATGTTCTTTCTTCATCCTACATAGAAAAGACCTGCTGTACATATTCCAAAGCTGATTTAATATACAAATGATAGTTAGAAGTGAACCCACCATAAGACTAAGAAAAGTAATGATACAGCTTTTAAAATGAGGATGTAGAGGGAAGAGAAAGGGAGGTGGGAATTTAGTCCTGATTTCTCATCTTCCATAGCAAAAGACTAATACATATTGGAATGAAATTAAGTCATACATACTTAAGCATATAAATTAGAAAATCTCAAACTGAAAGAGTTGAAGCAGTCACCTATGCAGAGTGGAGCTTAGAAAGAGAAAGGGAAGGTAAAGGAAAATTTTATTTTTTTATATGCCCTTACAATTTTCTTTATTGTTTGCATTTTTCTCTTAAGATTCAAAATAATTTGAATGACTCAAATGCTAAATTATTAAGTGGTAAAGCAAGTTATAAAATGATATTCATACATATATATGTAGGCACTTATGGATTCATGTGTGTATATGTGTATGTATATAGATAGAAGATTCCATACACACACAAGACAGAAAAGGTAGATATGTATGATATATGAATACACTGAAAGAGAGATATTACAGTTATTTCTAGGAGGCCATTTTAATTTTCTTCTTTGGCTTTTCTTCATTTATATTTTTCTTATAATCAAATATGGATATTATCTTGTCATTAGAAGTCTTGCTTAACCTTCTAGAACTTCTAATTCTTCAGAAAGCTAGACATATCTTTGATGAGCTCCAAAATGCCAAGATCTCTTCAGGTTAAAGGAAAATTACATTCATGTGAGAGTTTTACTACTATGTAATATTTAGATATCATTCTAGCTCTATACACTTCAGATCTTCAGGAGAAGTCAACTTTTAACATTCAACCATCTTATTAAAATATAAAGCTCATCTGGCTTTAACGCAGGCTTTCAATGCTGCTAACAAGAAAGTCCTTTCCGAAGGTGGTCATGCTAGGTCACCCAAGATGGGTCACATGATCTATCTGAGCTACGTGGTGAACATCTATCATGAAGCTCGAAAACGAAATAATTCAAACAGTAGACTCTTAAGAAAATCCAGTGACACAATGTTGAATTTCCAAAGAGATATGATGGATTTTATAGTAGCTAAAGAGCTTTATACATCATTCAGTGCAATCCTTTCCCTTTAGGCAGATAAAATGCCATTATTAACATATTACAAATAAATCAACTGAGACCTAGCAAGGATTAGTGACTTCTGCAGGTCAGATGGCTAATGGGTGAGATGTCTGCTTTGCCATGAGAGACCCTCTCCTGCCATAACACACTGTGTCACCGAGTAATGGTGAAAGAGACGTGCTGGGGTCATGAACTTAGAGATGGGGTTTTTTTGGCTGGCTTGGTCTGGGACAGTGTTAACAACATGGCCCATGCATGATTCATCCTCGCTTGGATTTCCAGCAATTTCTTCTGAAACATCAGAGTCCCCAGTTCTAGTTGCAACCTGTCAAATGTTTTCTCCCCAGGTGGCCCTCTATAGTTAGGATCCCTCCCTTCTATTAAAGACCAGTGGCATCCCTGCTTCAGAACCTCTCACACCAAGAAAGCCTGTACTCTCCATACCCTCTCTGAAAGTCCTTTCCTCATGTTGGTATACCAGCTTACCCTCCTGAATATGTACTCTCATTTTCTCAGTTGTTAAGTCTTATCATTCCGGTTGCTTGCCAGCCTCAAGCAGTTCTCAGTTCTTTCACGAAACAGTAAAGGAGACAGCTAGTCACTCCTTTTAATTTAATAACTAAACTTTGTTTTTCCTTCATCCTTTGGTCCTATGTAAACACTTGCATAATCAGTTCATCCATGAATAGTTTCAATCCATGTTCCTTTTGGGATATCAACTTGCATCCCATATACCATGGGATGAACTGTGATATCTGTGTGCAAAAGTACCATTCACCTTCATTCACTCAGTTAATAAATACCTTTTAAATGATTACTATGCATCAGCCCCTTGGCTGGATGTTGAAGATCTGAGAATGAATCAAGTAAAAGATATGTTCATTAACCTTAAGCATCTCACAGTCTGGGGCAAGGAGAGTGTGAGTGTGGAGCTGTCAGGTCCATGTGCACAGAGTCACCCTCCCGTGCACTGAGTGCAGCAGCACTGTGATCACCGTGTATGTGTAAAGGGCTCCGGCAATGGAGAAGAAAGCTGTATTCATTCCCTGATGACATCTGAGCCAGGTTTCAAAGGATTAATACAAAATCACCAGGATAAAGGGCAAGGGCCTTCTAAAGAGAAGGAACGTAAGTTTAAGATAAGAAAAGCCGACAGAGAAGAAGTATTATTGTGATTATAATTACTATTTAATTCACTTTGCAAAATCTGCCTGTGATGGGTATTACCAGGCAGGAGAGAGATGCTGCTGCCTGCAGTGGAGGCACAGCCTAGAGTGGAGGCTGAGTCGAGCTGGCTCCCTGTGGGAACTGTCACCCTTGAATAAACCAACACTGCCTGGCTCCCGTGGCATCTTTTCTGGGCACAAAATTTCATTTTAGAAGACATTGAGAAGCCAATCATGAAGAGGCAGAATCGAAAGCTATGTTTCTCTGGAAAAAAAAAAAAAAAACACCCCACTTCTCCTGTAGAGGAGATGTTGAGGCTAAGAAAACAAATAAAAGTTGTTCTGAAAGGAGAGGCAATTAAATTTTTGCCAAACATGACAGGAAGCTGAGAACTGAAGCAGACAGTAATGTCTATCTTTGGCACACCAGACAGGGAGGAGAAGAGTGTGTCTTTGATGGCAGACTTTATTTTAAAGGTGTTAACTGACATTTTGAAAGGACATAAAAACACAGAGAGGAGAGCACTCTTCAGGCCCCTGCTGTCTGGGCTGCAGAAGCTCCCAACTGCCCCCGGGGTTTTCATTTTCCCAGTCTAAGGCTAACACAAGATAAGGTGCAGGCAAGAAAAGGAGCAAAATAAAACAAGTCCCTATCTTAAAGCAGCCACATGAATCCACACGATGCATTTAAGTTTAAAGTAGAAAGAGAAAGTCATTTCTGGGCTCCTGAAGGAGGCTCACAAAAGGGATCCTTGATGGTCACAGAAGGGCAGAGTTATGTCCATCATCCAAGCAGTCAGCGAAGTGCATGTATGTTTTTATAGAGACCCTTTGCCAGTGGCAGAACAGGAACAAAAGCGTTTTTTTTTTTTTATTTTATTTTGAGGGTGGGGGGGAGATCACTAGGTGGGGGAGAAGCAGAAGGCAAGGGAGAGAGAAAGAATCTTAAGCAAGCTCCATGTTTATCGCAGAGCCCGATATAGAGCTCAATCTTATGACTGGGATCATGATCTGAGCTAAAATCAAGAGCCAGAGGGATGCTTAGCCAACTGAACCACCCAGCACCCAAAAGCTCATTTTTAAGGCCAGCAGTTACCCAAGTCTCAGAGCAAGCTCCCCTATGGCCTTCCCATAGGCACACAGAATGGAACAGGTTCCTATAGTGAGGAACCCAGGAGCCCCAGTACTGAGGCGTCTCAAGCTTCAGCACATTTGCCTCTCTCCTTGCCTCCCTGACCCTTCAGTCCCATACACTGAAGGCAGGACTTACATTTATTGACTCATGATCCTCCTAAACTGTTCTGTCCCATTAAAAAAGTTTAGATTTGAATGTTTCGTGCATCTTCACTGCACTCTTAAATTCTCATGATCTAACTTTCTCCCTCTACCATAGGCTCATATAGACATCTCACTGTATCTTTAAAATAAAAAGGTTGATAACCTCCTCCACTATTATTCTGGTAAGGGGATTGAAAGGTAGAGTCTGGAAATGTGTAATAGCCAAGGCAAGTATGATTCAGAGGAATGGTCTATTCCCACTCATACACGGGCCAACACTCACATAAGCTCAAAGTGAATACAGACTGAGGAGGAGAGGAAATGTAAAGGATAATAACCCAGGTAGCAATTCCATCCTTCTTGGTTTTCTCACACTAGGGTTCCTTACATATTCTTAATAATCCAGCACTTCCACCTCACTCTGACCACAGTTAGTTAGCATTCTCCATCAGCAAATATTTACTGAGTCCCCACCACTCTGTGCAAGATTCTATGTTGAAGGATATTGGAACAAAGACACAGCATCAGACTACAACATCGCAGTCCAAGGAAAACATTATAAAGAGTACAAGGGCAGGGTGAGCAGACGGGGTCTGGAGAAAGAGTCCAGTTAGAGAAGATATCAGACAGAGCAAGTCGACCCACATGGGTGAACCCTAAGGTCTCCAGCTCTAGTCAGAGTATCAGAAATAACAGTCTAGCCAGGAGACAACTGATAAATTATTGAGCACTACATCTGAGACTAATGATGGATTATATGTTGGCTAATTGAATTTAAATTTAAAAAAATTAAAATAAAAACAGAGAAACCATGAAAAAAAAAACAGTCCTAGTGAGGAGAAAGTTATCCTTCAACCCATGATGAAGGCTATCTCCTCTCTAAGCCATCTTAGACTGCTTGCTGTCTGTAAAAACCAAAAACCTAGGGAAATAAATAGACCCACAAAGGAGTTCAAGGCCTCCAGGTAAAGCCTGCTGCTATGAGAGTCAGGGAACAACCCACTACCTACTCCATAACCTTACACAGATGTGCTGTTCTTTAAATGGTCTATTTGCCTAAACCCTAAACTAGCTTACCTTGACCCTGGCAGGTTTCAAGAGGACAGCTGGAAAGGGGACGGGGGAGGAGGATGAAAAGAAAATTAAGTTCTTTATTTCTTTAATGACTAATTACATACAAAAGCTCGAGGAAAACAAAAGTTTCTGCATACATTACAAAAAGCCTTTTCAATTGTTTTCAGAAATCCAATTTAACCATGAAGAAAATCTCTCTAATTTTCTGAGATGATGAAAAAGAAGGCCAGTTTCTTAATTGCCTCATTGCTAAACACATTAGGAAATGGATGGAATTTCGAGATTGAGATTCTGGCCTAATATTATCTTTTGTTTCCACTTGATTTCAAAAAAAAAAATAGAAGAACTTGGGAAAATATGGAGCTATTTGTTATGAAGCAGAGTCTAAAAGAAATTACAGCTGAGAGAAACAATGAATCATAAAAGATAACAGTTAAGGAGGAATAGTGAGAAACCCAAGTACCTCGAGATGGTGCTCCAAAACTAAATGGGTATAAAATTAAAATATGCATTTTCAATTTTGTTATTGGGGAATTGCTACAAGCAGCAGGGAGGAAACACTCTTTCCATTATTTTGCAAAGCACACAGAGTAGTTTTCCAGACAATTTCAGCTCTTTACAAAATGCCCAGAAGCAGCAGATCTCTGCAGAAGAGGTCATACACTCATAGGTTTAAGATATAAAGCAGACAGATTCAAGTCAATAGGAACATCAAATTAGTTTGCCGGTTATTGAGTGGAGAAGGCACTGGTGTGCCCTGGTCCCTGAACTACTGCCTCTGCCACACGGCTCAAGTGTGATAGCAATCTAGAGGAAATATCAGTTTGGTCAAAGAAAGAAAAATAAATTTATAAGGATCCAGATTGGCCATCTGTGTGTGTCTTAATTTTTCTGAAGGTTAAAAACAAATATGAAAGAAAGGCTTACTGTTTTGTTTTTGTTCTTAAATATAAGCCAAATCTTCGTATGCTTCTTAGATTTGTAAATTTCTTTTTATTTCCTCAGTTACTAATAGGCCAAAAAGTATCCCTATTTATAAATGAGAAGGAGCATGGAGAATGGAGTGACCAAACGACCCATCTGGGTCCTTCTACTTCTGAAATTATATAGTTTACTGGCACTGATAGCCATTGTTTTAAATGACCTGGCTTTGCAAAATACAAAAACATTAAACATTCAGCATTTCTTTTCAGAGGTACATATTAGGTCCTCCAATGATTGTTGAATGAAGGAATGCTTCTTTGCATTCATTAAAAAAAAAAACAAAGAAAACTTCCAATAAAATAATAAGTTTTTCTAGAAATATATGCATATATAGGAAATATATGTAAATATATAATATTATTTTTGTGTATTTTAAATTCTATCATTTGTTTTATATATATTACCTAACATATTTCTGCAGAGAAAACTTTTACTCCTAAATTGGGCCATTCAGTATGCCACAACTATGGTTCCCACTAAAAAGCAAGGATAAATACATAATTTTTCTTTAACTACCAACTTGCAGAAGGAATGAACTTAATAGTCAGTTCTAATGGTATCGCCTCATTTTTTTTTCTGAAAAAAAAGAACAAAATTTATTATGAAAAATTGGCATATGTTATGGCAGCTAAGAAATCCCAAGATCAGCAGAGTTGGAGGCCCAGGAGAGCCAATGAGATAGTTGCAGTTGGAATATGAGGACCTGAGACTCAGGAAAGCCTGTGATCTAAGTTCTGTCCAAAAGCCAGCAGGCTGGAGACCTAAGAAGGTACCGTGTTTCAATCCAAGTCTGAATGCAGGAAAAGACCAGTGTCTCAACTCAAGGCAGTCAGCTAAAGGGGTTCCCTCTTACTCAGGGGGGTCAGCCTTTTTCTTCTATTTAAGTCTTCATCTGATTAGATGCAGCCCACCCACATGGGGAGCACAATCAGCTTCACTGGCTCTATTGATTAAAATTCAACTCATTTTTTAAAGCTTTCTCCTCTTTTATAACTTCATGGCCTCTTGGATACTGATGTACATCACCTGTTTCAATCAATACGGTCAAGTATTCTTTAAGATGAACAAAAGGTTCCAAATTTGGCCAATGAGAACTTCTTAAATCTTGCCCTCATGACCCTTTGACCCAACCCATTAGTCTTTGTTTCCTTGCTTTTTAGCACAACACGGCATCCTAAAGTTCACCTCGTATTTTTCTTGCCTCCATCCTGCAATCAGTCACTTCTCCAAGGAAACTTGATTCCTTTCTGTGATAAATGGTTTTTATAAAACAAAACTTGGACAGTAACATGATGATTCCTGATAAAGTGCCATTGCTCCCAGGCCCTTACACTGGACAGAAATAGGAAATAAATCCTATCATCATGAATCAACCTGATATTCCTAAAGCAAACTTAACATTAAGATAGCATAATTGCTTTGACTCAATTTCTGTTTTTTCATACACTGAAAATGTCAGTTTAATTATTGGATTACTTTGCAATATATGAAAAGGACACCCAAAAGAACACTATCAATTTTACTATTAATAATATTACTGAATGATGTTTAAGATTTCCTGGCACTTTTTTCCATCTCTAGACTATATGCTACCCAGTTTTGTTTTGTGTTCCTTTAGTATTAAGGACATTTAAATTTTGTTCTGTTGACTGTCTTTTTATCAGTATTTTTGGTAATGCTTGCAAGATCTCTTTTTCTTCAGACAATCCATACTGGTTTACCACTATAATAACTTTTTCACCCTTTTTTCTGCGCTACCACACCCTTCAGTCACTATTTTTCTTAGTGCTTAATCTTTGTCCTCTTAAATATACTGAAGTTTCTGTTACTGCTTTGTTGGCTTTATTTTTTTTGTTTTTGATTCAAGTTTCTATTTAAATTCTAGTTAGTTAATGTATATAAATTCTAGTTAGTTAATGTATAGTGTAATACTAGTGTAATACTTTCAAGAGTAGAATTTAGCGATTCATCACTTACATGTGCCCAGTGCTCATCACAAGTGCCCTCCTTAATGCCCATCACCCATCCAGCCCATGTCCCCTCTTACCTCCCCTCCAGCAACCCTCAGTTTGTTCTTTATAGTTGAGTCTCTTATGGTTTGCCTCCCTCTCTATCCCCCTGCCTTGTGTTCATCCTTTGGTTTCTGACCCCACTGTCCCTCCTCAATAGTATTGGGAACACATAGTCTATCACGTGCCATTATTCTTTCCCTTTTTTGGATTTAAACCACAGTGTTTTAATTATATCATATTTTAATCAGATGGTAGTTTTTCAGGATTGCCATAGACTAGCAAGAGCTATTTTTGATGGTCTTTTTCTTTCCCTGCCCCAAATTCTGGCTGATGTGAATGGGCGAATAGCTACCACATACCATCTTCTGTAGTCTCATCACGAAACACATGAAAATCACTATAGTTGTCCTCCACAGTAAAATTACTTATGTTAAGTTTCCCTTTACTCCTGAATTTTCAGAATTTTACATCTTTGGCCACAGATTAATATAGATAAGCCCCACACCAAATTCTAAGTTAAGAATGATTATTAAATATCTACTGCATGAAAGAAAGTAATAAAGAAGTGGAACATGGAGAAGATTCACCATTACTCCTTCAGTAAGTTCAGTCAAGTAAATCAAGTCACAGACACAACCTGCTTATGCGTGTGTATTCACATACATATGCATACATGTATACACATACATATACATATATGTAAGGATAGAAAGTGTTATGCCATCAAAATGTACCAAGTACATTGAGAGTTTAAGCAAGAGAGATGATGGCAATTCTGGAAAGCCTTTGTAAAATAATGGCCTGATCAGTCTTAAAGTTACAGAAAGGATTTAAGCATAAGGAGATCAGAAAAGGTGCATTTTAAGAAAATGGAAAGTGTACTTAAAGAAAGGGCTTAGAAACAGGTTCGGAAGCCTAGATGGTTCAGCAGTTGAGCGTCTGACTTCAGTTCAGGGCGTGATTCTGGAATCCCAGGATCAAGTCCCACATTGGGCTTTCTGCGAGGAGCCTGCTTCTCCCTCTGCCTATGTCCCTGCCTCTGTGTGTGTGTCTCTCTCATGGATACATAAATAAATCTTAAAAAATCTTAAAAAATCTTTAAAAATCTTAAAAAAAAAAAGAAACAGAAAACCTTATATAAAGTGTGGCAAATAGTAATGGGTTCATTTCAATGAAACTGAATACATTAACTACTCATAAATAATATTTTTAAGGTGAACTATTTTAGAGTAACAGGATAAAATATTTGTACAAACATCATGAGGCCATTCAGTATTTTGAGTATAAAAGTGATGAGTTTCCCAAAGATTACTCCAAAAGCAGAATGCAAAATTGATTGAATAGGGAGAAGGTAGAGGCAGTAAAACTAGTTAAAAGGCAATTCCAATAGTGTAGACAAGAAAGGATAAAATGTATCTCTGGACATAAACAAAAACAAGAACCACCCAACCTTTTACAAGATTATACCTCTTTTTTATAGAAAAAAATGTTTGATCAGAGGGCTTTATGGAGTATGTGTTATTCAGTCATCTACAAGAAAGGAAATATATTTCTGATTTAGTCATAAAATCTAAGACCATTCCCATGTTCAGTCATCTATGGAATAAATGATGCGCTCTGCACCATAACAAAGCAGTCTGACATACTGTTTTCACATCTAGAAATCTGAATTTAGCATCTGCAATAAAGAAACTAAAAATAAAATCTACTCTAAAACTCGCTTTCCCTCCTTTCCTCTCTTACTTATTCCAGCTAATTGTATCTCTTTCCCCTCTAAAACCAAATTCAACACATTAACATTGCCCTGCAATTATATTTTATCTTATGCAATGATGGTCACTGACAATCTAAGCTAATCCAGGATTTTGTTAAATAAAAAGTCCAAATAAGGTCACTTAGGTTGAATAGAGTGATTTTATCCTTTTATCAAATCAAATATAAGGGATTCACTTTTGCTAAAATTACCTCTATGGGTCTTTGCCTATAATGTGATGAAGGTCACTGAGTTGATTAAAGAGTTTGTAGCAATAATGGGGTCTTCTGCAGATGCAATCTGAAATGATCAAAAAATTGAGAGCAAAAGTGACTTAAATGGTTCAGTGGAGATAATATACCTGAAAAAATCCATCCTCTGTGCCGAATGATTATTCTTCCAAGCAGAAAGGAGTCTGAGAACAGAGGGACTACATATTCTCCCTCTGAAACTAGGAGTGAATGTGAGAAACAAGTTTAAAAAATAAAGATAAATGATGACCGGAAAGCACGAGAGAACTCTAAGTATGGAAATCTAAGTCCCTGCAAGATTAAGGAGCTCCATCCATGGAGTATGAGGGAGACATCCACTTGTCTGGAACACAGAGAAAGGGACAAGATGGGCAGGACTCACCTGTCAGCTTACAGGGCCTTACCTTGCTGTTACCTAGTCATATGTGTACATTTTGCCTCTAATTGGTCTGTAAATTTCCTGAGGGCAAAAGTGCTGCATCAGCTCTCTTTGTATCTCTAGCACCATGCATAGGGCAATGTATTCAGGATGCTTAATATAGTGTATATAATTTAACTAGTGGCCTTAGAAGTTTCTTTACCATCTTACAATAACTGAATCCCTTGAGGGCAAAAACTATCTCTTGTTCACCACTGTGTACCTCAGAAACTAATACACAATGGACCCATGATAAGTATTTGTTATGTTCTATTGGCATGCATGCCAGCACAGTTGAGTCTTAAAAATGAATGAAAAGAAAGTGACAATATGCACAGTCAACTAATCCCCATCTCTGTATTGAACTCTTTTTTAAAAAAGATTTATTTATTTATTTATTTATTTATTTATTTATTTATTCATGAGAGAGAGAGAGAAAGGCAGAGACACAGACAGAGGAGAGGCAGGCTCCATCCAGGAAGCCCAATGTGGGACTCGATCCCAGGACTCCAGGATCACACCCTGGGCCAAAGGCAGGTGCCAAACCACTGAGCAACCCAAGGATCCCCTGTATTAAACTCTTGATGGATAGGTAGCACTGTGCTAGCTAAGCCTTCTGAAGAACATTACTGCTAGAAATATCTGCTACTTGGTTTCATACCAGTTAACTAGAGAAGGTACAATTTGCATATTTAAGATGATGCCATATTAAAAACATTCTCTCCCTAGGGTTGGTGATGTCAATGGAATATTACTCAGCTATTAGAAATGACAAATACCCACCATTTGCTTCAACGTGGATGGAACTGGAGGGTATTATGCTGAGTGAAGTAAGTCAGTCGGAGAAGGACAAACATTATATGTTCTCATTCATTTGGGGAATATAAATAATAGTGAAAGGGAAAATAAGGGAAGGGAGAAGAAATGTGTGGGAAATATCAGAAAGGGAGACAGAACGTAAAGACTGCTAACTCTGGGAAACGAACTAGGGGTGGTAGAAGGGGAGGAGGGCGGGGGGTGGGAGTGAATGGGTGACGGGCACTGGGTGTTATTCTGTATGTTAGTAAATTGAACACCAATAAAAAAAAAATATATATATCTCAAAAAGTTAAAATAAATCAATGTCAGTCTCTAAATCATGATTACTTTAAGGGTATTTATATTTTTAAGTATTCTTTTTTTTTCTCTAAAAAGTCAAGTCCTGGGTTAGTAATGGAAGATTAGATAGTTCTAGAAACAATGAGAGAAAGGAAGGGAAAACCAAGTAATTAGGCACCATTCAGACACATGCACGTGCATGCACGGCTGTGTGCACACACACAAAATACAACTCTTCACTCAGACAAGGTAAACAGCCTTCCATGAATCACAGCACAAATGTTCTTCTAATCGCCTGTGATTCTGATCTCACAAAACGCTGACAATTTTTCAGTAGGCCTGGCAGAAAGCAGTCTCTGAAAATGTCCTCTATGACTACACATGGTAGAAAGCATCCCTTTACTGCACTGTGCATGGAAGAGAGAGGAAGCATCTCGTTGCATTAATAAAGGCTTACTTCATACACAATTAACCAGCTCACCAAACCAAAATGCTACGAATCCCAACCCCAGTGTCTACAGAACCATGAAATTAGGTGTACAAAAGACTAAAAATCCAAATCCACAATTACAAAGTCTAGAGTGTGTTATGCAATAAGTGGAAGAACTTCCAGGATGCATCATGCTTGAAATGGGTCATTGCTGACAGGCACATGTACACTTTCATTCCCCCTCAAATGTCTCTTGAGGAGCAGAGCAGACCAGGGTTGAATGATGCACAGAGAATGAAACACCAACTGCAGCCAAATCCCAATCAATAGCTCAGAGCTGTTCTGCTCTTCTGTCTACTTCAAGAGAGGACAGAAAAAACAAAACAAAACAAAACCCTTAGAAGAAAATCTTGTGAAAAGAAATGGGAGGCCCAGAGCTTTCATTATAGAGGTTTTGTGATACTGTCAACATCTTCAAATATTTTCATGGCAAAAATTTCATGCCAAAAACTTTGTTTCAAAAAACAAAAAACATGCTTCAAAAAACATGTTTCAAAAAACATGCCAAAGTTTATCAGTTTTAAAGAACAGGTATAACAGAAAGGAAATGGTTGTTTGGGTATTGTGTCCCAAATTCTCCAGTTACATCTCGTGAGTTAGTTTAAAAATAGTTCTCTAATAACCACCATGGCACTGGTGAAACTGGGAAATGAAATGTTATGAATCAACACTCTTTATGGAAAAAGATATACAGATTTTAGTGCTAGGTCTTCACAGATACTATTTTGGTCCATTCAACTTAGTAAGTATTTTGGGGGCTATTTCATTTCCCCATTAGAGAGCGAGGTGGTTGAGCCACATTGTTTCTAGGGTCACTTCCAACTTTAACACTAATTTCTAGGCCACCAGTTATCTAAGCCAAAGACACACAGGTTCATGTGCAAGCAATACTCAGACCTGGAGCACACCGCCATTGGCTCCAGACCTCCTTAGGAATATCTTACCCTCCCTTTTGTTTCCACCCCTAATGCAGCAAAACACAGAGTAAAGAAAGTACCCACCTGTATTCATAAGGGTGTGTTATTTTTTCACTAGCCCTCACTTTCAAAATCAAATTAATTACCCTCTTCATACCCTAGGTCTTAAAAATCACCTCTTCATCAAGTTTCCCTAGCCCATCAAATTTCCAGTTTGTAAACCAAGTTTTCTATCCCCTTTCTGCCTCAATGTCTTTCTCTTTGGCATTTAGCACTCTGCACTCTATTTATTAATCTGGTTTATCGTCAAGGATAATGAGTTCATCGAGGACAAAGATTTTTTTACCCCTTTTTTCCACTGCTGTATCCCCAGTCCCTAAAGTAATGCTTGGCACACAGGAGGTATTCACTAAATATTTGCTAAACTAATTAGCACATAACTCCATATTTTGCTCCTAAGACAACTGTGAATGAAATTTCCAAGTAATACTGCCTAGATTTCACCCTATCTTCTTTCCTATTATACATCTTCAGTGTTCTACCTGCTTTACATATTGTAAAAGAACTTTTGAAATTCTGATTTTAAATATTGGCATCAGGATCCTTCTAATTTGCAACATAATACACATTCCCAAGCATACTAGATATCAGCAAGTATAGTACCAATGAGTCCTTGAAAACCGACCAAAAAACATGAATCAAAGTTAAAAATTCGAAAATGTATAGAAGGTTGAATGTAAACACAGAACTAAGACAAAACAAGTTTCATTATAGAGATGCTTCTATAAGAATCTCAACAGAAGTACAGCTCAGGGAGCCCTAACACCAGCTTGGACAATAGTCAATTAGAAATGTCTCAAGACTATACATATGTTGTAACACTGTGGTTTTCTTTGAAAGATGAAAGGAGTTTAAAGTGTGAGGAAATTGAGGCAGTCAAAGGGCCTCAGAGACGGTTTTAAAATCTCCCCAAGTGAGAGGGAAGCAAGGTTACCTAAGCAAGGATGACCGGGTGGATGGAAGCTGGATACATGTGAGGAAAGTTCATAACAGTAACTGGGAAACTCCCTAGGGATTCAAGGAGATGAATGACAGTGACTTTAAGGCTGTGACAAGAGCTTCCTAAAGCACCAACTCCGAGTTATTTGACTACCCCACACATACAACCTTCAGGGGTTCTTATGTACAATCAGCTCATCTCTCTCACAAACAAGCAGCAAAAATTAAGGAAAATAAATACTTCCATGTCCAGATTGATAGTCCAAGTTCTAAGGATTCTTTTATAATCTACACAGTATAGAACATTCTAGATAGACCCCTATTTTACTTTAATAAAAAATACAGATGAATGCAGACCCACACACCTTACTTCTGCATATAGAGAGAAAATCTACTACATGATAAATGAGATTGTTAAAAAATAAAAAAAATTCCCAGAAAAAGTCCCCAATGTATTATCTCTGATTTGGGCTTAGGGATCAGATATATTATCTTTTTAAAGTCCATCTGGAAAAGTTTCTTTGCTTTGCAAAATTAATGTTTGGATGATAAAAAGTAAGTCAACCAACTAAATTTAGTCCTTTGACAGGAACGAAATGAAAGCAGAGACCCTCATCTTTGGCATTTGTGAAAATGAAGAGATTGCAATCTTAAATTTATAATGTAGACTCTGTAAAGGTCCTACCTATTTTCATGTTTTGTGGATTGACTATATATAGCAATTATTTTTAAGAACAGCAGCAGGAAGTAAAAAGAGGAGAGAAGCAAGGCTCTGCATTCTGAGCAGCCTTTTTAGACAGGAGAAAATCTTACACCGCCCGTGAACATAAAGAGACTCAATGAGAAAGCAGATCACATGATGGAAAGAGCAGAGAGAATTTTAAATGTCAGTACAAATGACAGCAGCCTCCAGGGTCCCAAGAGCATCCAGGGGTAAACAGGACCTCTCTACTTCCCACCCTTCCCTACTTATGTTAATTAACGTGAGTTGATCCACCCTGGAGTGGTAAGGAGATGCTGTGTTGCTTTTCCCATGGCCCTCGAATGGGGCAATCTCAAATAAGAACCCTCTGTCCTTCTCCTAGAACTGCTTTAACAGTCTTAATCCAAGAAAAATGCTTTTTAACTTTCTCATCCCAGTATGCCCAAATCAAGCTGATGGAAGGATAATGCACAAGTGTTTCTAAGCAATGGTTGGGATGGAGAGATGAGGTTCTGGAGTGGTTGGAGAGCTCATAATTGTTTTTTTAAAAAGTCATTATATAGGAGAGACAATATTTTTTGGCAACTCTGATCATAGCCCT
Source organism: Canis aureus (assembly GCF_053574225.1). Classification (NCBI taxonomy): domain Eukaryota; kingdom Metazoa; phylum Chordata; class Mammalia; order Carnivora; family Canidae; genus Canis; species Canis aureus. Next base: position 57,256,753 of record NC_135621.1, read on the forward strand.
TCAGCTGGACAACCACTGCCACGCTCACTTTAGGGACCCCTCAGAAGCCCAAATGTAACAGCTCTGACCTCTTCTATCTCCAGGTAGCCTTCCAGTTACCTGATTCCCACACTCTCCTCCACTCCCCTCATCCCGGCCCTCCAATCTTTCGGCTCTATGCCTCATTCCTGCCTCAGCACTGCCTCATTGTGATGACCCAATCATACCCATTTTTCCAGTTGACTGATTCAGCTCATCCCACTCAACTCTCAGTTTTGTAGACCTTTTGGTTTTCAATATCCTGCTGGATGAATGCAAACTCTTCCCTTCCGCTCAAGGAAGAGGTCTCAGATAAGAGTATCCATCTCCCAAATGATGAAGGGTTTATGTTTATGTAAATATTCTTGTGGTCATCTACAGAACCCCTAGATCATGTCCTCTATCCCACATACAATTTAACATTTGGTTCACTGAAATACTCTCCAATACCCCTGCTGCCATGATTTTCGGTGATTTTAGTAACCACTACATAACTAACCAATAATGCCTTATTTCCTTATTCCATGAACTTCTCTGCCCCAAACGATCTTATCCTTGACCTAAATCTCGACACCTACTCCCATGGCCAAATCATGGCATCATCACTACCTGGGCCTCTCCACTAACCTCCATTTTAATCATTTCATTTATCCATGCCTCTATACCCGAGCCTTTACTTTTGTACTAGATGCATGTTCCACACTTAATCAGGAACTCTTCCCAGGGTGTTTCCTGAAGCCTTCATTCTTCCTTCTCTTTTACATCATTCCTATCTTTATTCACATGCTGTAATATCTCTCATTCAAAAAGGGAGCTTCTTGGGGGATCCCTGGGTGTCTTAGCGGTTTAGCGCCTGCCATGGACCCAGGGTGTGATCCTGGAGACCCGGGATCGAGTTCCACATCAGGCTCCTTACATGGAGCCTGCTTCTGCCTCTGTGTGTGTGTGTGTGTGTGTGTGTGTGTCTCATGAATAAATAAATCTTAAAAAAAAAAAAACAGAAAGGAAGTTCTTAACCTCCCAATCCTTACCAGCTTTATAAAAAGGCGACAAAACCTCTCCCCCCATTCCTGTCATACCCTGTTCCATCTCTCCTCCTTCATTTTTTTTATAGTGCTTCCTATACTATGGAAAAAGAAACTATGTATTTGTTCATTATCTGTGCATCCTCACTGGAATCTGAAATTTCACAGTGAGATAATGTGTGTGCTTTGTTGTTTTTTTTAAATGTTATTTATTTGTTTGACAGAGAGAGAGATTGCACAATCAAGGGGAGCAGAAGAGAAAGAAGCAGGATCCCCACTGAGCAGGGAGCCCGATGTGGGGCTCGACCCCAGGCCTCTGGGATCATGACGTAAGCCAAAGGCAGATGCTTAACTGACTGAGCCACCCAGGCACCCCAATGTGTATCCTTTGTTCCCTTAAGTATATCTAGTGCCTAGAACATGAATGGCAAGCAATTAACAATTGATGAATGAATGAAATAATGAATGCATAAATTAATTAATCTTTCATGCAAGGCTCAAGGTCTCCTTATGAGTTTCTCCCCAGTAACAACCAATAGGCAGCAAGGCTCTTACCTCTTAAGTCTCCACTTCTACACTATCTTCAGATGTCTTGAACCAAGGTCATTTATTATCTTCCTTTTAGCTGCCTCTGTAGCATGTCAGACTCCACAAACAAACCTGTTTTCTGGAGCACTAATTTTTCTAAGCATCATCCACAAATATTCCCCTTTTAGTTCATCCTTTCCCTGAAACCCAAGTCACATAATGACTGTGCTTCAATCACATTCACATGATAGCATATCTATAAACAGTATCAGAAATCCTGCCCAACCACACTATTCAACAATGGAAAATTAACATCCCAGGTATGGGAGGCAGCAAAGAAAGCACCGGGATCCACAAGCTGCTTGAGGATTACAATATTACCCTCTAGGTCTAGAAGGATAATAACTTTAAGATGGTTTATATACTCATTAACTGTAACATCTAAATGAATCTTCTAATTACACGTCTTGTATGACAAACCCATATTCTAGATTTCTAGGGCGCTAAGTGGCTGGATGAGTGGAATTGAGAACACTGATATTGTTATTTAGGACTTTAGAGACGACTAACTTGTGCAGGGTAAAAATGTATATAATCTACCTAAACTATGTGGACCTTTTGGCAAAACCTCCTAGAATTAGTATATTATTCAGGTATAAATAGTGGTTAAGGAGTTAATATGAACCCTTAGACATTGCTTTATAATAACTTGTCTCCATGATCAATCAGGCACACGAAGGTAGTTTGTTACTTCATCATGATACAACAAATTATTCGTAACTCATACTACTCTTTACTTAAGTCTCCTGAGAAGTTTAATAAATATCATATTCTCTTTACTAATGGTGTTTATTCAAGCATTTGTATTATACAGTTAATCCCATTTCCATCGATAAGGTCTTCAATTTGAAAGAAGAAAGTGACACTTCAATATATGCGGTGTGATTATTTATACACAGTTTCTATCATACTTACAAGTATTTCTGTGAGAGCAAACAGCAAGAAAAGCCATGCTGGTAGCTTCAAGATGGCAATACTCAGTACTCAGTGTTATATTGAATTTAATGTCAAAGACAAATCATTTGGATACCTGATTAAAACCGTAAATAGAAAGCAACTATCTAGTATTAGAGATAATCCCTTTAATACTATCTCATAGCCTTTGAAATGAAAAGGCAGCTAATAAGAAAAATGCAATCTTGTGAGGATGACTTATCAAAACCAAAACAAACTACTTAACCTCATTTCTGCGCAAAAGCTGTTAACCTCCTAAAACAGTGCTGCTAATTTGCTTAAATTAGAATTGTGTAAATTTGCTAATACTAAAATGTCATTTTGCATCTTCTTCAGACTCAGAAAATTTGAGATTTTATTTGTCACTTTGGCAAGACACCAAATATTATATAATAAATACATTTCTCCTAAATATACAAATGCAAAAAAAAATAATGCTACAGATTCATATACTCCATTGGCACAGGTTCTTGTGGGGCTGATAATGCCTTATTTTTGGACAAGTCTTTAGGATAGGAAATCTTCTCAAAGGTTAAAAATACAAGAACATGGAATAATTCTCAATTGTGTCTTTTTTTTTTTTTTTGCTAGAATTTGAGGAATGATATTGACCAAAGGCCACAGTGAAGGAACTTTAAGGATTCGAGTGAACCATACTTAAGAAAGGATAGATCGAAATCAGCACCTTTCTCCATGAAGCCAAATCCAATTATAGTGTTCCCTTCCCCCACCATGTAGTATTGATCACTTACAATTCCAAATATCTGTCTTCTGGTATTTAATGTATAGGATTTAGGACAAACCACTCTACATCCCCCAACAGAAACTTGGGACTCTCCTGTTCCACACTATGGTACATAGGATTCCCAGCTTCTGAAATGTCCTGCACCAAATCCTCAGAGCAAAATCCTAAATTCCTTAAGGGTTTATTTAATTCCTGTTTCTTATGTGACTGTGAAACTATAAAATGTAGAACAATAAATCAATAAAATTATTCTGAAAATACTTTTTTTGTTTTGAGATATATATATATATATATATATATATATATATAGACTTTCGATTTGCCAACATTTAGTATAACACCAGTACTCATCCTATTTGTGACCAAACTCCTTTTTTTACTTGTAAAGACTCAGGAGCTCCAGAAAATTTGTGTAACTTGCTCAAGAGGCAGGTAGAAACTAGCTCCCAGGCCCACATCTCCCTAACTCCTAGTCCCTAACACTCTATGATTTCCGCAACTCCAATGTGACCTCCTCTTTTCCTGATCCCCCCTGACCCTGAAAGTCCATTACACTTGTTTGACAATCACCATGTGCTGCCAGTCTACGGCCATACCACCCTGAATGCACCCAATCCCCCCTGATCTAGGAAGCTAAGCAGGGTCAGGCCTGGTTAGTACTTGGATGGGAGACAAGGCACTGCCAGTTGCCTCTCACTCTGTGATCATATGTGTAACCAAGACTTCCACACTGGATCCTAAGATTCTCTCCATAGTATCTAGCACAAATTGGCCTTCGATAACATTTGTTCCAACTTACAACAGCATTTCCAATAATCAATGCTCTTACGGTCTTAAAGATTTGTTGAAGCCATGAACACAACTGAAATTACCTGTCAGCAACCTATAAGATCAAATCCAAAAGGACAAAAAAACGTGGAGCTGGGTCGGTGGGTGAAGAATCAAGTGATGCTCGTCTTCAAGTTCTAAAATGTAGGACTTTTTTTTTTTTTAAGATTTTATTTATTCATGAGAGATACACACAGAGAGAGGCAGAGACATAGGCAGAGGAAGAAGCAGGCAGAGGAAGAAGCAGGAGCGCCATAGGGAACTCGCTCCCCGGAGGTGGGGATCATGACTTGAGCCAAAGGCAGGTGCTCAACTGCTGAGCCACGCAGGCATCTCTTGTGTTGTGTGTGTGTGTGTGTGTGTGTGTGTTTAACTAGTATAGAAGGTCCCTGTGAACAGACTATCTTTTGAGTCAAAAATTTAGGAATCATTATCATTCTTTCTTCGAATTGTCCAGCATTGTTATAAAAATCCACTGTTCAACAGACAACCCTACAATGTTCATGGCATTCACGAATTTCAATGGCAGTAACCACTAAACATTCCCAAGACATGTCTTCAGTGAATATTCATCCTACCTGACCATAGCATATTCTGACTGCAACTAAAAAATTACTAGAGATACTTAAATAAACACACATAGATATAAATCTGTATGAAAATATGAAGGTGAGGGGCACCTGGGTGACTCAGTAGGTCAAGTATCTGCCTTCAGCCCAGATTATGATCCCAGGGTATTGGGATCAAGTCTCGTATCAGGCTCTCTGCTTAGCAGGAAGTCTGCTTCTCCCTCTCCCTCTGTCCCTTCCTCCCCTCCACTTGTGTTCTCTCTCTCAAATAAATATGAAAGTGAATTATAAGTATAAATATATACTTTATATGTATACTCATTTATATACCTAAGCTACCTTTCTTTGTTCCAAACTCGGGGTCAATAAACTTATTTTGAAAGGAACAGATAGTAAGTATTTTAGGCTTTTTAGGTCATATAGTCTCTCTGGTAACTACACAAAAGTAACCATAGCCAATATGTAAATGAATGGGCATGACTAGGTTCCAATAAAACTTTATAAAAACAGCATACTTGTCCCTGGCCACAGCTTCTTCTTTGTTCTTGTCCATTGTTTTTCTAAATGCAAATAGCACCACACTGGATATAATAAGTTTTGTGAATTACAAAAGGCATTGTCAAAAGTAAAATAGAATAGAGGACAGGAAAATCATAGTATATAGCACATTGCTAGAATTAGCATTATTTTAGTAAACATTTTAGCTTTTCATATGTATAGTTTTGTGTACAGGGTTGTGTCCTGTAATTAATTTCTTCTTACAAGACATGGCCAGCAGAAGAAGCTTAGAAGCCACTCGTCTAGCCACACTGTTCTACTCTGCTCTAGTACTTGTTCTTGGAGAATAAACCCTTTGGGTTCAGTCAGTGACTTAAGCAAGAAGTTTTAAGTTCATGAGTTAACATCTGTAAATATCGTCCTCATTACACTGTTCCGTGCACAGAACCTAGATGCTATGGAGCTTCCAACAGAATAAACATCAGAGTTACAAGATCAAATCCAAAAGGAAAAAAAAAAAAAAAGTGGAGCTGGGTCGGTGGGTGAAGAATCAAGTGATGCTCTGCTCCATGGCAGAGAGAACATGGGCTGTATTTCAGGCAGTCGTCACAATTTTGGGGGAAGTTCCTGATTTCTGGTGTGCTGATGTTGAAGAATTTGAATGAGTCTGGCCCTTCAATTTCCCCATTCTCAGAGTCAGGTGGTAGAACAAAGATATCTGAGGTATCTCACATCTGTTCTTTTACTTCTTGCATGGCTGTCACTGCCATCCCTATCTGGCCATACTCTGATCCCAAGACACAGAGGATCTTGACACCAAAGTAACAGATGCCACCCTTGCTGCCCCAGCTACCACATGTGCCTAGGATGACTTCAAACACACAAAGCCATGGAGCAAGGAGAATAATTAAGACCCCGTATGGCAAGTGGACAAATATCCCTACTCTTGCCTCTGCTGCTCGCTGTCAGTCAAAAACATCTCAGGGAACCTTCTACCAGAGTACTTCCCTACTCCTCTGCCAGAAACTTGAAACTCTCCTGGTTACATTCCTGTCTATTTCCACCTCCAACTCTGCCACCCAAAGTTTCAGGAATCTCTGAAAGGAGGTTCCCAGGTGTAGGCAGACCCATCCCATCCTCCCTGTGCACTAAGCCAAGGCTATTTTCTCATGAATTAACTTTCCCTCATTTCCAAACACATCAGATCTGTCCCCCTTTTTTGAACAACTTACATCTGGTAAGTTTTGCAGCCTTTATTTTACAGTGCTAGGACAAAGCTTTCATCATACTACTATTTATTATTTACTAAGGTTCTTAGTCTTCTGGTCTTGCTTAAAATTCCTTTTTTTTTTTAAGAGAGAGGAAGGAGGTACAGAGGGTGAGAAAGAGAGAGAGAGACAATCTCAGGCAGGCTCCATGCCCAGAGCTAAGCCCAACACAGGGCTCCATTTCACAACCCTGAGATCGTGACCTGAGCTGAAATCAAGAATCAGATGCTTAACCAACTGAGCCACTCAGGCATCCCTCTTAAAATTCCTTTTTAAAAATAAAATTATTTTAAAATAGGCTTTGATTTACAGAAGAATTGTAAAGATGGTCCAGAGGGTTCCCATACATCCTACACTCAATTTTCCCTATTATGAACAGCTTACATTAGTAGGACACATTTGCCCCAGTGAATGAGCCAGGACTGATACATTAGTATTAACTCAAATCCATGCATTGCTCATATTTCTTCCACTTAAAATTCTCTTAAGGTAAGAAACTCCATCAAAGGTATGGCTAAGGAGCTTTGGCTTTTATCGGGAAGAGCTTTTCTGCAAGGTGCATGTCAATGGCCTTGCTTCCTCCTCTAGCAATGACCACATGGTATAACAGCCTTGCCTCTATCCCACATCTTGAGACTTTGGTTCTTCATAAGTATCCCCTGACACTCTAAGCAATTCCAGAGGTATATTCTGCACCTCTGTTTGGCATTCAAGCTAGAAACCAGTTCTCTGATTTCACGGAAAAATGCAAGGATACTTCCAGGTTTACAGTCCAACCAATCACATCAAGCTCCAAATCAGTCGGTTATGCCAATACTGAAGACAAATGTATATAGAGTCACCATTACCACCATCCTCTTCAAACAGCATTTGTTATATAACTACCTGCTTCTAATATAACATAAAACAATTCACCACCATGGAGGCTATCCTCTTGGAAATTACAACCCAAGACAGGTAAACCATAAAAAGCACTCAAGGAACATAAAAGAGTGTGTAAGCCAATACGTAATAGTTGAATAAGATTCATACTAGGTAGGTGAATGTTTTATGATTTGTTTGCCCCTGCATACTACAATTCCCCAAGGAGAAAAACCAAAAGACAATGTATTTCTTAAATAGATAGCCACGAAGCTTTATTCCACAACTTGTAATCAGAAACTAAAATCTCTCCAATTCACTGCTGTCTGATATGAATTATAGAGATGAGCTAGGCAAATTCAAGGTTTCTACATAGATAATTACTTCATTAGTCCTGAAACCACCCAAAGGTCCTAGTGGTACAAATGGGCAGAAAGAAACACTCTTGGAAATGTGCCAGCAGATACCAAATGAGTTTCCCCACATGGATAAATGGGCAATAGATCCATTTTCAAAGCTTTACTAAAACTACTTCTTATTTATGATCTGCTTATTTTTCCTCACATTGTGCTAAGCATCTAGGCCATGTGCAAAGCGTTAAAGACAGCTGGCCTTACCTCCAGTTGAGGCACAACAGTAATTATTATTTTTAGATGGAAACTCCGAGCCCATAGGCAGACTCAAAGATGATGGAAAACGCCACACTGGTATCTCTCATAAATCAGAACTCTTTGGATATGTTTTATGAATAGAAGCCTTTATTGCTGTTTAGGGTAACATTAAGCCAGTAATATGAAAATACTCCAAGAACTTGGCAGATTCTGAATCATAACATCGGAATGGCTTATAGGCAAGCAGATTTGGGAGAAAGAAGAACAGAACCAGGGCAATATCTCCAACTCCTTTAAGAGCAGCCCTCCCCTTAACTATGTTTATATTCTCCGAAAGCATGTTATTAATGCTGCCTTTAAATGATCATCAGCCAGCCACATCTGTCATAACTCAGGCTGTCCTGCCAACCATTATCTGGAGCAGACAGTCTAGACACAGCTAGTAAATCATGGCTTCTGACACGTCCCCATAGAAGTGTTTTCTTTGCAATTAATTTTCCCTTAATTTCTGACCAGCATTTATGGTAGAATCTGGCATATATTAATGGTCCTCTATTCACCCATAACTTCATTAATAATAGGGAGAAGTTAGGAGATAGAATTTCTTTCATCTCCAAAATGAGAACTGTTTTCACTTAAAAAAAAAAACAAAAAACAAAAATACAATGTTCATTTGGGTAGGTGGCAAATGTGGGGGGCAAACAGAGATACAAGGTACCTGACAAATATATAAGGTGTTCAGGGTACCAAAAGGTGCAAAGTATATTTTTGGACAAAGCTGCACATCACTGAAAGACATTGATGAAGACAATTTAAAAATAGAGGGAAGTGGGAATCCCTGGGTGGCTTAGCGGTTTGGTGCCCGCCTTTGGCCCAGGGCATGATCCTTGAGACCCGGGATGGAGTCCCACATCGGGCTCCCTGCATGGAGCCTGCTTCTTCCTCTGCCTGTGTCTCTGCCTCTCTCTCTCTCAATCTGTGTCTCTCATGAATAAATAAATAAAATCTTTAAAAAAAAATAAAGTATCATCTTCATGGGTAGGAAAGTTCACTATTACAAAACTATCAATTCTCTCTAAATTATCAGAGCAATAGAATCAATGTAATTGCAGTAAAATATCAACACATTTTAATTAACTTTCACAAGCTACTTTTAAATTTTATTTCGGGAAAAAAAGGCCAGAAATAGACAAAATATTATTGAAGATGATCAAAGTAGAGAGATGTGCTCACACAATGTCAAGATCTATTGTAAAACAATAGTAATTAGGACATGTTTTTGGTCTAATGACAGACCAAAAGCAGAAGAGAGATTCTGTTTTTAATGGACATAAATAGTATGATGTTGCATGTAACATTGAACAAATCTTATTTTTGTTAAGCATTTATAGTTTTTATATTTGCCAATGTTGATGCATTATACAGACCTAGTAATTTTATCTATGTAGTGTTCCATGATGTGAATAGATCTTAATATTTCTAATCCTCTAAGTTTATTTAGGTTAGTTTTCAGTTTTCCACTCATATAATAGTGTAGTAATAAACATTCTTGTTCTTTGTGCACCTGCATGAAAGCATATTTAGGATAATGTGGTTTGTACATAAGATATGGCCATCTTCAAAGTTATATACCACCAAGTTGTTTTACAAAGGAATTATACTACTTTACTATAATTTCCTCCCATCAAAGTCCTTCACTGATAGGGTGTTTTCAAAATTTTCATTTTTCCCCATTTGATAGAGTGAACTTATATTTTTGCTTTTATTTAATTTACTTGGTTATAATTGTGCCTGAATATATTCATTAGTCATTCAGGTTTCCTCTTTAATGCATTACCTATTGATATCTTTTACCTTTTTTTTTTCTATTTTGTCCTGATTAGATATTTTTATCTCCCTGTTTATTTTCTTTTATTATACAATACTCATACATACCAAAAAAATTTATTATTTAATAATAAATTTATTTTTATTAGTGTTCAATTTGCCAACATACAGAATAACATCCAGTGCTCATCCCGTCAAGTGCCCCCCTCAGTGCCCGTCACCATTTCACCCCCACCTCCCCTTCCTCATACCAAAAAATTTTAATAATAAAATACACAGCATATACACATCATATATCTACTGTCCACATTATCAGAATTCTTTAGTAAATGTTTTACTTTTTCATAAATAAAATCATTGCCTTCTTCATCCCATATTGGAACTAGGCTGCGTATTTAAACTTTACAAAAATTTTACCGTTCCACAGGTATCACTTCACAGGTTTTCTTCTGTTTTTTTTTTTTTTAAGTCCACATTATGTCCTATACTGACAAGTGGAACACAAATTCATTCATTTTGATTTTATAATACTCTATTTTGTGAATATGCTATAATTTGTTAATTTTCCTCTAAAGGATATTTAGACTGTTGTCAGTTTTTCACCATTGTAAGCAACTTAGCACTGAACCCACCTGTTTGTATTTCCTGGCACGCTTCTACCATTGGCACAGGCAATCTTCTGGTTTGGTAGGTATTGCCGAAGTTCTCTCCAAAGTCGGTTTTATTTCCATCCCCTTCAGCAGTGGATGAGATCCTTATTTCTCCATGCCCTCAGTGGTTGTACTTCATGTTCATACAGATAGGTGTGTATCAGCGTCATCACGTGTATTTCTGCAATTCTAGTAGTATAAAGTTGTACTTCGTGCTTTGATTTGCAGCTCCTGCTCACTACTTCAGTTGCACATCACTGCTAATCTCTGGACACCACTTAGATGTCCTTTTCTGTGAATCATCTATCCCACCTTTTCCACTTTTGTCCAGTGGGTTTTACTGAACCTTAGATGTTCTTGGCCACTAATTCTCGGACAGTCATGTGTACCAAATACCTTCTTCCACACTGATTTTTATTTTAACATTATTTGTGTATTACTGTGAACGAGGTTTAAATTTTAAGTTAGTGAAATTTGGCTATTTCTTTTGTGGTTTGTGCTTTTTTTGTGTGTGCATTGTTTTAAAGGTTTCTCTCTCTCTCTCCTCTGAGATTATAAAATATTCTCCCATTTACCTTTTCTTTATTCTATATGTTGCTGTTTGATATTTTGCAGTTCTGCCAGGAATAGATTTTTGTGTATGATATGAGACAGGGATCTACTTTTACCCTTTCTTCCCTATTTAGATAGCCACCTATGCCTACTCCATTTACTAAATAGATCATCTCCGCTGATGGATGACATGCTTGTCATACATCGAGTTTTCCTATGTGTGGGTGTGTTCTCTAAGTTTCCTTTTCTGTTCTGCTGGGGACTGAGGAAACCTCACATATTCTTCTGCCCCAGAGTTCAAAACCATTCAAGAGATATCCATATGTAAGGTAGGTGGAGACAAAAATATCACGTTACTTGACAAAGGCTGCTCAGTGCTTTGGAGTCCCTCTTTATGTTATTATTTGTTTGGATTATACATTTAAGAATTTCTTTTATTTTTTCCAGAATTTGTTAGTGTTCTGGGTGGGATCAAGGTGTCTATCAGCTCAGGCTACCAGAATGATACAACCTGAAGTCAACATGAGCTAACTTGACAGTATTTGTTACTTGAAATATTTGTTCTGAATACTGATACATTTGCATTATTTCTACCATCTTATTTTGTGGTTTCTGCTTACCATTTATTTCACGGCTTCTTTTGTTCTCTTCATCCTGCCTTTGATTAGACTGCTAAAAAATTGTTTTTCTTGTTATATCGTTGCTGAAAAGCTAAAGACTGGAATTTTTCCTTAAGGCTCTCTTAATGTGTTAAGATAGACTTAGAAAAAATCACAGATGAGAGTAATAAGTTCTTCAATATTATATACTCCTACTGAAAATATGTTTTAATTGCCCTTGAACTTTATAACTTACCTTGATACAGTCTTGAAATTTAGTTTTACCTTATTTGTACATGTGAGGAAGCACCATCGATGGTTAAATTTTATGACTTTTTTGTTTCTGTTCATTATATTTATAATTCATGCCTTTCCTCTGTGTTTACTCCTCTTCCTGATAAAGTATATCTATTTCCTTTATAAAACATTGTGGATAGTAAGTTCTCCTAGTCTTTGTCTAATTTTTTTTTTCATTTTGCCCTTATTCTTTAAAAAGTATTTGGCTAGGTATGAAATTCTAGGCTGGCTGTTATTTTTCCTTAGCTCCTTGAAGAGTATTCTGGGAGTATTTCCTGGTGATGAATAGATTCTGAGACCAAAGGACAGGAAACAACAGAGTTGCCTCCAAGCAGGAAATGGAGATTTGCTAGCATCTGAATTGTAGTCCTTTCCAGAAAGCTTGTTACTTTCAGCCAGGGGATGCTTGCTGGGCTGCAACCACACGCATCCCTCCCTCTCCCACACCAACAAGCACATAACCATTTCTCTGAGCCAACCTCTGAGATAATTATTTCCTAGTCTGACAATCACCTGACAATCTTATAATAATTGCAATACAACCAAAATCAATAGGAAAAATTAATTTTTAAAACCTTATTGAAGACTTTTGATTACATGAGAGTCTGGTAGATGGAGTTCATAGAACCTTGGTCTTAACAAAAAACATGAATAAATGCTAGAAAAAATTAATAGATACTTAAATACATGCCCTAAACTAGTAATAACATAAAGAGGGACCCTGCAGCATTAAGCAGGATTAGCAAGGTGGTTCAAGAGAGCGGATTGTATGAGGTCAGTTCAGCCGGGGCCCTTTTCTCCTCAGGTTATCCAAGGCCTGCATGCATACTTCCATGTCACCACAGATTTGGACATCTTCTCAGGCCAGGCTGCCCCAGTGCCCAGCTCTATGCCTCTCAGCTTGCCCAGCTCTATGCCTCTCAGCCTGGGTGACTGATCAGGGCTAACTTCCAGGCTATTCTCTGTTGCTCTAGCCATGGACACAGCAGGCACGGATACTGCCACCTTCCCCTGCAACTATTCAAAAAAGAAAAAAATGAAACCTAGGTTTGTCTTCCTCTCAGAGGCACAATATAGAAAAAGATATTTATCTCAGAAAACATAAAAGAAGTTGAATTACTTTGTCAGGATTTTTATTTCAAAACTGCCAGATTGATTCTTTATACATGCCTACATCTAGACATAACTTTTAGCAATCTTATTTGGAAAGAAATGATATTTAGAGAGGGAAAAAGAAAAAACCACTCTGCCTCTGAAATTGGTACAGGAATGAAGTTGTACTTCATTTTAACCCCACTACTCTTGCAACTCACTGATTTCCAGCTCAAAAATTCTGTGCATATTTGGTTAGAATTCTTTCAGTTGCGAGTGACAGAAAACCCAATTCAAACTGGCAGAAATGAAAAGCGAAACTTCTTGGAATAAATAACTGAAAAATCTAGGTCTTTTTTTCAGAGGTTCAAAAAGTCACTGAAACTTGGCCCCTCCCCCTCGTTCTTACTCTTCTCCATGTTAACTTCATTCCCAAGGTCCTTATAAAAACAAAATAGCTATTCTCATATATCCATTCCTGAGCCAACTGCTGTGGCTATAGGAATATAATGCTTTGATTGGGCAAATCTAGGCCACATACTTGCTACCCTAAAAGAGGAATAGGTGACAGAGAGATTCCCAGAGGAAAAAATGGGGTGCTTTTATCCAGAAAAAGGTGAGTTGATGCTGGGTGACCAGAACAATAGATGTTCACTGTAACCCTCATTTAAATTAAACAATAATAGAAATTAACATAATAAATAAATACAAACTCAGGGATACTCAAATCATTTTCTATTCTAAGGGTTAACTTGCATTAAAGATAAAAGAAAAACCTATATTGGCAGCTTTCTAGATGGTCCCCATTCATTTTCATCAAATGAAGAAGACAAAGGAATGCAATCTCACAGGCCTTATGAACAATTTGTGGCTGATGTTGTTTTAGGGAATATGAAGAGAGGAGGCGTTAAAAATCAAATACACAAATTTAGCTTAATCCCAGAATTCTGGTCTTGAGAAACAAAAATTGGGTGAGCCAATATCAAACGTGATATTCCCTCTCTGGTGTTTGTTGTTTTTATTTTTTACATTAAAAATTTACGAGTGGTTCCTAAGAGAGCTAAAGTAATTAGAGATGAAAAATCTTTAATTCTCAATGATTCATACTCCCTCCCATCTCTGTAGGATTTCATAGGAAACTGCTTTGACATATCATCAGCTGTAAATTACTTTAATGACTCCTCTACCACATTTAACTCCTACCTCTGAAAGTGATTTAGCTCCTTAATTTGTGCAACACCTGAACACATAAACATCAATACCATTCAGCCATCTAGAAGAATGTCATTTGCTATAGTGCTTAAAAGCAAATTAAATTTGTCTCCAAAAAATATTAGTCATTTTAACATTCATCTCCATGAAATCAAATAGTTTCAATTAGATTAATAGCACTGAATTCTTTGCAGACATTTTAATAGATAAGAATTTTATTAAACGTGAAAAAGGTATTGCTAAAATAATCGTATTTCAAGTACACTGATTCCTAATATATCTGAAAATTAAGGCTAACACTTGCTGAGTGCCCTGGTGTGCAGAGAGTATTATATTCTCTAAAAGCATTTGAATGCATTGACAATGTGAATTGATTTTGAAAACATTAACTGATAAGGATTTTATTTTACATTCTAAGTCTATTCAAAATGAATGTGCTCCTCAAAGTAACAAGGAAACTGTCATTTGCCATACTGGATATATTACTGTGTCGATTCAAATTTCAAGTATCATAGGTTCATGACCTTGGAGAGTTTAGGCTAAATTTAAAAGAAAAAACATCACAGGCAAATATACCTTAATAGAAATGACAGCACATATTTGTGAAGAGATCAAGCATTATTATGAATCATGCTGCCAGTTAGTATCACCATATTGTTACTTCTATACCCTGCTTCTTTTGGTATCTCACCGAAGATTCAGGAAGTTAGGAAAAAAAAAAATTTTTGGCTTAAAACTATCTCACATTTACATAATGGTAAGATACATACAAGCAAACAAGCACACATGCTCACATATATATTCCATAAGCTTGTTGCTCTAAAGTGGTGTGGCAGACTGAGATAGTATTATTCTAAGTAGAAAGTAAGAAATAGCATTTAGTACCAAATTACATATGAAACAACACTGTGTATAAAATAAAGAATGTTCAATAAAAGGTAGTAATAGAAGGTAGAACTCTTTTGGAATTTTGCTATGAAATAAATCTCAAGATGAAAAATAGAAAACTATAGTCTTAACATAAATAAAAAGAGTAAATTAGAATATATTTCCAATTAAAAATCTATATTTATTGGAGAAATTATGGAGTTAATAAACCCATATTGGGAGACTAGCTAGTTGGAAATAAAGAGGCCTAAAAGTGACAATTATTCCTCAGACATCAAGTATTCTTTGACGTCAAGAACAAAGATTTTAAAAGGTAAATTTTGAAAGACAATATATGAAGGACAACAATATGAGCAATTTTTTCTCCGTAACCTTAATCCTACCCACCCACCCCTACCAGAAGCACTCATGCTTTTACAGGCCATCTGTGTTCCTTTGAATATCCTTCTCACTCCTACCCTCTTAGCTCAGATACCACATTTTCTATATTATCTTTCCAGAAACTTTCTAGCCATTTTTCTGAGTTTCCCTCCTCTGTGCTCCCAAGCAACTTTGTTCATGCTATGTTTTTAATAATAAAGAAATTAATAACAATTAACATTTATCAGGATTTATGGTCATTCTACTTAATCTTTTACATACTGACAACAATGTTGAGAGATGATACGATTTGGTTTAAAAATAAATTATATGCTACCTCTGGTGGTGCCATGATCAGCCATGGTCACCAAGCTAACATATAATGGCACCAAGTTTGCACCTGAAGATCTCACATTAGATTTCTCCCTATTACACAGCTTCCAGTGACAATACTGATCCTGAGCATGTTTGGTCTGTCTCCTAGACTGAAAGCGGGCTTTCGAAGAGGATCACTTCTCATTCATATTTTCAGAGATCAACAAAGACCCTAGCCCCATGTCGACACTCATATGTCACTGAATGAGTGAAATAATAAATCATTTACTAAACCACTTATTAAATAAAATTTTTTGATAAAAATAAGATAAAGCTTATTAAGCTCTATACCAACACTAGATGGCCTGGCATCCTGTGCTCTTTTCACTATATTGTGTGTTCTGTGTGTGCATGTGTATTTTTTTAAAAAATTGAAATTTATCCAATTCACCATCAAATTAATTTTATCAGTTTTTCTTAGTCCTCCAACTTTTATCTGTAAGCCTCTTTTTTAAATGGCTTCTATTCAATTTTTTCAAAAGATTTGCCTTTTAATGGGAAGTCTGCATTTCATCATAAAGATGAAACACAATGTGCTCGACTTATTCTGCTTCCTAGAAAGTTCTTTTTCATCATGAATACTTAGTCAGTAAAAAAGACAGATTCCAAAAGAAAATATATTTCAGGCATGAGAGATCAGAGCTCTACTAGACTGAAAGGAATAAAAAAAATGAAACTTTCTTTTCCAGTGTACTGAAAGACATAATTTGCAAATGCTCCATTATCACTGAACTTCTGTTCCGGAGTCCAGGAGAGCAGAACAAGCAAAGAACTTGCATATCAGAAAAATAAAAAAAATCAGCCAACTCTGAGTTTAAGTGAAAGCTCAGACCATGAGGCATTCCACACAGTCTTGATTATTTGGGCAACATGACTTATTACTCCAGTAATATTTTGTGTGTCTGATAGCAAACCATTTCGAATACATCCCTTTCAGAATTGCATTTTCAAAACCCCAGCATTTTCAAAATATCAGTAATATTAATAGTTCCATCACAAAGTCTGTGCGTAAATACTGCTGAGAACATCCATGACAGTGATTCTTGGCAGTGCAGGAACCCAAACCCTTGTAAGCAACTGAGCAATGGATGCCCTTCCTTAAAAAAAAAAAACACATGTACATACATGGATTAATACCCCAGGTTTGCATGACATCTCAGGGGAGGTACACATATACTGAAGTCCACTCATGGGCTATGCCAGCTTCATGGTTCTTTTAAATACTCATGCTATGAGGAAAAAGTTAAGACTTCCTCCCCTGTTCCTTTCAAAGAAGGGACCACTTTGAAAGACAAGGACACAACAGAGGCCTCAGGAAGACACACAAACCCCATGTCATTAAGTGGTAGAACTTTTAACAGAAAAAGAAAATAGTTATCCGTAGACTCAGATTTGGGAAAATATTTACTTCTCTCTCTTGAAATTTCTTCTGCAAGACTTGGTCCTTTAACAAACGTAAACTGGGTTCCTCCTCTAGGCCTCCATCTCCTGCTGCCCCTCAAGACCTATGCATAGGGAGAGAAATGGTAGGGCCAGACTGCAATCTGAATGACAGGGTCCTTGTGACCATCACATGGGCCAGGGCATCTTGCCGGGAAGAGCAACCAGAAAGGCTGAATCCCACTTCTTTATGCACAATAGAATGTACATGCACTTAGGCAGTCATCGTGCATCAATTCCAATGTATCTAGTACAGAAGCAGACCTGAAATTCCCTCAGTTAGAACATATCCTGACCAAATCAATGATGACAGTAATGAGCTTGGCAAATTTTCAACTCCAAACGTTACACTTCCAAATTGTGTTTATTCATAAATGATGGAATCCCTGGAGTTATTTAATACCTATCTGGTCAGCATTCGTGAGGAAATATATTCTATATTGTTGTGGGTATTCTGGAATAATGATATTTCTTTAAATATTTTTTTGAAAGATACCCAACTCAGGGAGCAACAAAAATTAAAGGTGGCTCATTAGGTTTGCATAATGATTAAAGTTAAAATTACCTAATTGGGAATTATGTGTATGTTATTTAGGAGTACTTCCTTCTTTTAAGATAATAAATGAATGTTTAATATGCACACGGCAGAACCATAGAACACTCCTTTCATTGGGGAGAAATGAGATAGTCCACAGAGGCAGCCTTGGAAAGACTAATCAGGTTTCCCAGTTGCTCATTTGCCTTGGCTCATGTAGAAATTAATGTTAGGAAAATCTGAAAGGTGCAGCACAGCTGGAATCTGGCAGTTTAATTGCTCTGCACAAGAGACCAGTGATCCTGCAGGGTGTTGGGTGTGCCTATCTGTGCTCTAAAGCAAAGGGCAAAGCCCTTGCAAAGCTCCATGCCCTTGACTGCTGGTTGATTTTCAACTGAGAGAACTGTGACTAAGGGAGAAGGGTGTGGATTATGCTGAATAGAAATCTATTTTTAGACTTTTTCATTTGCCTCTCTTTAGATTCATTACAATTTTAACTCATATACCAGAACATTGTTTCCAAGAAAGCCCTGATTAATGTCTTCCATGGACAAACAGAACAGAAACAAGGCACATTCCTGATGAAGATTAACTTCACTTTTAACCACTCTCAGGATAATAGGTAGCCCCTGTTTATACACTGCAGCCCTGTAAAAAATCTGTGCCCCTTTAGACACACTTCAGCAGAAGTGCTATGAAGACAGATTGAACAAATTCAGGCAGATTCAAATAAAAGTGATTTTCTTGGGTCTGCTTTATTTATACAGCATGAATCTGAAACATACTCTGAATATTTTTGCCATGTCATATGATAATGCTGTGTAGTCCGAGATAAAGGGGAACTATTCAGTTTTAGCAGAAGGGTTATTTTAAGTAAAACAAATTTTATTAAATAGTAATAGAAGTGCATAGGCTTGTCCAAATTGTTTTGTGCTGTTTAAAACCTATACTCATTATTACAGAGAATTAATGACCCCCATTTAAGAAATTTCACAGGACCTCTTTATCTTGGGCCATCCTTAATGTATGAAAGCCATTCTCTCCATACATAGAAAATTGATTTGAATTCAACTTACTGCCTACTCTTGTGGGAAAAGAAAAAAAAAAAAAAAGCCTAGAACGAAGATGGGAAATAGAGGGGAACTTTGGTAAATCACAGATCCTTTTAGTACTTTCTCATTTTATTAATTTAGAGTAATATCATCTGAGTTTTTAAGATAAAGTAAAATTATGTTTATCATGGTATACAAAAGACAAATTCATGTATTCTGAATTAAAACGTTAGTAAAATATTAAAGAGTTTTCACTCCAATAGAATATTAAAATGGACACTGGGCTCCAGTTGTCTCAAGGGAGTTTACTACTCGACTCTTGTATTTCAAAAAAAGGAGGAAGTGAGACTGATTCTCTGCAGCATCTCCTGGCAAAATTTAAGGCAGAATGTCTGGATCCTGAATAGTGTTCTCTGTTCATTATCCTAAATACTAAAAGAAGAAAATAAAATTTGTGGAGAGAAAAAGCTAACTTTAAGGCAGAAGCAGATTCTGTCTTAATGCTTATTTTACTAGAAGAGATGCGCCTCTCAATCTCCAGAAGAAGGCGGGGGAGAAAAGGGAGCTGACTAGATGATAATTAATAATGACCATTACTTCAAGATTTGTCGGAGGAAATTCTTTCCACACTAAGCATCGGGAGCAATCTCATCTCTTCAATCACCACTCCAAAGATCCTATCAAATGGCTTTCAACATTAGTAGAGAATCTAATTTCCTTCACTGTGTCAGGTGATAAGTATATTTATTAAGGCAGAAAAGAGCAAAGAAATTGAAGTAGAAAGAAAAGTCAGGTATCTTACAATGTTTAAGAAAACCCAACGAATTATTTTCTGATATTTGGGAGAAAAGATTTATATTCATTCTATCTCATCTGTATTTGTTATCTATTTCTGTGCAACAAATTACCATAAAAGTTAGGAAACTAAAATAAGCATTCATTATCCCAAAACTTTCTGATAGTCAAGAATCTAAGTCAAGAAGCTTAGGTGGGGGGTTTTGGCTTAAGTTTTCTCACAAGATTATAATCAAACATTCAGCTATAGTAATCTCAAGTCTCAAATGATGTAAGAGAATGTGCGTCCACCCTCACCTATGTTGTCATTGGCGGGTCTTACGCTCTGAGACTTCAGTTCCTTTCTACATGGGCCTCTGGATAGGGCTACTAACAACTTGGCAGCCTACTTCCTAGAGAGCAAGAGATCCACGAGAAATAGAGTGAGAAAGAGTCAACACCCAAGATGGAAGTTGTGGTCTTTTGTAATCTAATCTCAGAAGTAAATTACCCTCATTTCTGCCCTATGTTGTTTTCCACATAGACCAGCCCTGGTACTACATCAGAAGGGTCCATACAAGAGTAGGACTACCACAGGTGGGGAATGCCGGGGGCCATTCTAGAGGCTGGCCACCACATCATCTAACTCACAAGACCTCTGTAAGAGAACAGTACAAGTGAATCACAAAATGGCTGGAGGCTCAGGAGATGGGATCTGGGCCCAAGGGAAACTTAATTGTGAATACACCATCTTTCAACCATGCTTATCTGTCTTGTCTTTAAAGTAAATATGTGTCCTCTCTCCACTTGTAAACTCTGCATAACTGCGTTAGCTAAGCCAGTTAAGTCTTTTCCAATTCCCAGTTCAAATTCACCAAACATGCAGAGTGAAAAAGACAAGACACAGTTTAAGCACTTGCCTTTCATAGTGCATTCCCTCTCTAGCATTCTGTCCTTCCTTAGACAGCAGGACACTGGTTTGCCAAGGAAAATGAGGACAGGGAGAAGAGGAAAATAAAGAGAGGAACATAAAATCTTCTTAGGATAAAAATCAATGTTTGTCCCAAAGAAAAAAGACACTGTCCATAGCAGGCTTGTACCTGTCTTCTCTCAGGCCAGGAAGACACCCGGCTCAGCCCAAGAACTACTCTTCATTTCAACATGTGAAACTTGAACTGTATTATGGTAACCCAATATTCTGAGAAGGGACTCTCTTTTCTTAGATAAATATTTACATTTGAGATAAAAAATCAAACACCCTATAAGAATACAAAGAGAGGATAGAGTTATGATAATATTGCAGTGAAAGAGTACATTACTACAGAATTATCTGTCTGTACCAAGTCTACTGGAGGTGTTCTGATAAGCCTCACCATGGGGTCTATCCCTACCTTCCGACAAGCACTATCAAAGTATCATAAGCCATTATTACTGACGGGAGTGTTTACCTCTCAAATGACTTAAGGAAATCTCTGTGATAATGATTTCCATGAGATGCCTCTACATAAAGAAGTGTGTTTACCTATTTATTTCATTTTGTTCCAAAATGAAAAAAAAGATTTACTTTTATATATCAGGATTTATAAAATACAACAAAAATAACATGAACTCACTTTGAAAGAAAAAAGAACAAGGAAACTAATTCTATGGGGCATGAAACTAAGCAAGGAATGTGGTTGTTACAAACGGGCAAAGTTTTGGCTCTTAATTTTCTAGTGTCCTGATGACTTAAAAAGGAAATCTGATCTCAATTCCATTTCCATAAGAATTATAACCATTTCCCTAGGAGGGGTATTATAACCATTTCCCTAGGAGGGGGCCACTGGTCTATTCTTAAACTAAGATCAGATTTAGCATTGCACTGGGGATTCACATGAAGAAAACACTAATTAATAGCATCTATACAACAAAAATAAGATGATGTGGCATTGAACGGTTTCTTATATTGACTTGATCAGAGCCCTGTAAAAAGGAGTCCACAGGACCATATGTATCAGGTCACCACACCCTCATTTCCTCTTTCTGTATATACAGAAACTCTACATGTCTTAACCATATGAAATTAGGCTGGGGCTACAGGGTCGGCTTCTGGCTAGTACAAAGCAGGGCACCTCCCATCTGAACCTTGCTTTATTCTTTCACTGACTGCCAAGATTCATGTTGAAAATGGCAATGCCACACAATGCAATGAGGCTCTATCCTTAGCTCAGATGAGGATCTCCAAGGGGGAGCTATTCAACCTGAGTTAGACCATGATATGAACAAGAAAGAAAACCCTAGTGTTAACTTCCCTAAGATAACAAACACCATCAATACAGGTTCCACAATTCTAGTTATCTGCAGATGTGATTTGACCAATGGGACAGAGTTCAGACTATCTGAAAGAATGGACAAACTCTCAGTCTTTCACAAAGTCCTTTCTCAATATTGTTTTGCTCAAGTACTTGTTAATAAATCCTGAGGATTAATGATGATAGTGATGAGGTAACTAACATTAACGATAATAATAACTAACACTTGGATATCACTTGCTGTGTGCCAGGAATTATTTATTATAAGCCCTTTCAATATATAAGTGTGTTTAATCCTTATAATATACTGACTCTTTGAATCATCACCATGATTTCTAATTTTCGGATAACCAAACTTTAGAGGAGAGAAGCTGAGGGATTTATGAAGCTCACTTGGTAAGGGTGACACCAGAATTAGATTTGGAAAGTCAAACTCCAGGGTTTATGCTACTAACCTCCACGTTATACTTCATCTCATACAATGGTGGTAAGTTTGAAAAGCTACTAAATGCTTCCAGTTCTTTAAGGGTTCAGAGACCTTAAAACATACCAGCTGATGTATGGCCAGAATCTTCATGGAGTAGCTGAGGAGCCCGAAAGGCCACTGGTCTCAATAGAGGTCTACTCCAACTCAAAATAATTATCCTATATGGAGCCAGGAGTTTCTTTTTTTTTTTTTTCCAGGACTTTATTTTGAAAGGAGATTCCAATGCAATTTAGGGGCATTCAGTTGCTCTAGTTTAGCTTTACAAAGAAACACAATAAAAAACTTGGAGCAGATAAAAAATTAAATTGATACTTCTTGGGGACACTAACTCCATCATATACATTCCTATGTGATCCAGTCATTGTCCATATATAGCATTCCAGAAGAAAAATCAATATACCAAGACCCCCCAAATGAGTCCTCCTATTATAATTAATCTTTTGGAAGCCGAATTTAACCTCCCTATTAACTCAAATATCACTTTTGTTAGTTTCCTGCATTTTTTTTGCCAAAATGCGTAATACTAAGTGTTCTAGCTATACAGGATCCATGAAACTGTACACTGAGAAAGCAACTTTTACTTTCATGCAATCCAATTCCTTTTTTCATAGAAGAAAAGACTGAGGCCCACACAGGCTAAATGACTTGTACAAGGTCTCAAGCTACTTAGTGGCAGAGTTGGACTCAATACCCAGTGTCTCAGTTTTGTCCTCCCAGCCCTTCCACACCATCACACTGAGTCACAAGTGGTTCCCAAAGGCACATTGGACTACCGAGCCTACCAAACATGCTTGGCTGAGAGGAAGGGGTAAAGCATGGCCATAACTTTTTAAGTATTTATCACAGTAGAATAAATAGTCTCAGTTGAGGTAGGAAGTGTTTTTTGCTGAAATAAATACAGTAATTTACTTCTGTGAGTGAAAAGGCAGCTCAAAATCCTCTTCCAAAAAAAAAAAAAAATCCTCTTCCAAAATGGCCTTTCCTATCAAATAGTACAACTGAATTTTCAGACTGTCTTTGTCATCTCAAGACATGAACATACTCATCATGGACCATTCAGACATTATGGATGTGCCAGCAACAAGCTTGGAAAACAGCTCTCATTTGGAGCAACCTTGTCTGTCACCAGGTAGCCTGAGGCTCCACTCTCCCAAATGCCAACTGGCCTCTCTGGAGCATGTTGTCCAGCTCCCTAGTCACCCCCAAACTGTTCAATAATTCAGCTGATAAGAGTGCTATTTTGACACACAACAGCAGACTGGAAAACAGCTTTCTAAAGAAATAACAGGCAGGCAGTCAGTATTCAATAAAGCCCCTGCTTCAGATTTTAGGAAATTTGCCTAAAGAAAATTAAAATCTCTGTGAGGTCATTGCAAAAATTTTAACATTAACAAAAAGCCTACCCAAGAGGTTAATGGTTAAAGAGAACTAAAGGGTTAAAAAGAGGCATCTGTTCATTATGTTATGTGTTCTGCTAAATTTGGGCAAGTACGTATGTATCTTGTAACTTTTTAGGTCAGAGAAAGGAGATTTTGTGATTTAAAAAGACAAATGGGTTTTCACATAGAATAAGCAAATAAATACAGTATTTTTTTAAATAAAAAATCACCTAAACCCTTTTGAGTAGGTATAAATCACCAAGATTCTGATTTAACAAGATAATATTAAAAAAAAAAAAAAGGAACAGGGGTTATTCAGAAGGAAACAAGTCTTCCAGGATTACAGGTGCTATGGACTAAATATCTGTATCTTCCCCAAAATGCACATGTTGAAACCCTAACCCCAAATGTGATGGCAGTTGGAGGTGACACCTTTTGGAGGTAATTAGGTTTAGAGGACATCATGAGGATAGAGTCCTTGTGATGAGATTAGTGCCTTTATAAGAAGAGACCAGAGATGGCAATAGCCAAACTATGGAAAGAGCCCAGATGTCCATTGACAGAATAGATAAAGAAGACATGGTCTATATATACAAAATGTAATATTACTCAGCCCAAAAAGGATGAAGTCTTACCATTTGCAATGACATGGATGGAGCCAGAGGCATTGTGCTAAGCAAAATAAGTCAATCAGAGAAAGACAATTACCATATGGTTTCACTCGTGTGGAATTTAAGAAACAAAGCAGAGGATCATAGGGGAAGGGAGAGAAAATAAAATGAGACATATTCAGAGAGGGAGACAAACCATAAGAGATTCTTAATTATAGGAAACAAACTAAAGATTGCTGGAGGGGAGGTGGGTGGGGGGATGGGCTACCTGGGTGATGGGCATTAAGGAGGGCACGTGATGTAATGAGCCCTGGGTTTTATATGCAATTAATGAATAACTCTACATCTAAAACTAATGATACACTATATGTTAATTTATTGAATTTAAATAAAATAAGATAAAAAAAAATAAAGGCAGTGATCCAGCTATCCTTCACCATCCCAATTCACTTTCCCCCAAAAAAGAACAGGTCAGAGAGCTTATGATCCTGGGATCATCTGCAATCCGGGAAGAAAGGCATCAAGAGAATCCAGCCTTGGGACACCTGGGTGGCTCAATGGTTGAGCATCTGCCTTTCAGGGCATGATCCCAGAGTCCCAGGATCGAGTCCCACATCAGGCTCCCTGAGGGGAGCCTGCTTTTCCCTCTGCCTGTATCTCTGTGTCTCTCATGAATAAATAAAATTAAAAAAAAATTTTTTTAAATCCAGCTTTGCCAGATCCCTGATCTTGGACCTCCCAGACTCCAGAATGGTAAGAAATAGCAGTTATCTAAGCCATCTAGTTAATGGTATTTTGTTATAGGAGCCTGAGCTAAGACACGGGGTTTCCTATGTCAGGCATCAGTGCAGCATTAGAAGGGCACAGGGCAGACCGAGTGAGGGACGTGTACCCAGAGGGGATACACAGGGTTTACTCTTTGAAATCTTTTAATTTCATCTAAACCTATAGCATGAGCAGCCAGTGCAATTCCCCTTGACTATAACCAAGTCCATATTCAAATGTAGTCATAATGTAAAAACCCATGTACAGATTGAAAAGAAAAAGAAAAATCTGGGACAGACAGACAGAGATTCACAAATGTTTGAAATTTACTTGTTCTAACTATCAGGTAACTTGAAAAGAATTCAATACTACCAATCCTTAAAAGGTTTAATTTGTGTATGCACAGTTTTTGTTTCCCTCAAAATGCTTCTGTCTGTAGGAGAAATAGCTTAACCTTCTATTCTTCCTCGGCAAGCTTTCCTGAGTCTGAAATTCCTTCATTCTTTCTCTCCTTTCTCAGTTGAAGTGCCTTTTCTTCAATCCAAGCTGATCATTTACCTGCTTCTTGGACTCATTCTCCCCATTTCGACCATCTTTCTCTCTTCCCTCTTTGCCCTTCTGATTCTGTTAAGCCTCTAAACACAATCACATCTGTCCCTTTAAACATCAAAACAAAACAGCCCACATTTACACTCCAAATCTCAGCTCATCATGGCCTGGAGTGTCCTAGAAAGCAGTTCACACTCTATACCTGTACCTTATTCTCTATGGTCCCCACTCAACTCACTGACTACTGTCTTCCCCCTCACGGGTATTCAGTAGTATTGCCTCAGCCATGAGAAACATTTACACATTTCTTTCCTTGATGTCGCCACAGCATTCAGTCTTTCAGCACATAATCCTTCCCTCAGTGAGTTTTCTTTGACAATCTTTTCTCTGTTCATTTCTGGTACACACCCCCCACCATCCCTCCCTACCCCTGGCCCCATTCAAATTTCTGCCTATCCCCTGGGTCACACCTTCCTGTTGTTTTTATGGCTCACTCCCTAAATGCAGTGATTCAGCCTGCTGATTCTGGAATCACTTGAGTTTGAATCCCCAGTTACCAGCTCCATGACCTTGGGCAAGCTACCTCTGACATTCTGTTTCTGTTTTTTCCTCTATAAAACAAGTATGATAGCAGCAGCTGTCTCATAGGATTACTCAAAACTAAGTAAAATAATCTATGTAAATCTTCTACACAGAACCTGGTTCATGGTAGGTACACCATAAAAGTCAGGTGTTATATATGATTTAATATTTATGTTCCCCATGGCTTCATCCTTGGCCCTGTGCCCTTATCCCTCTCTCTAGATAACCTCAACAAAACCCAGGTTTCATCTGTTTCTTGGATGGTAATGACTCTGGTAGCTCTGGTTTTTGCCCAGACCTTGGGTCTAGGAGCAAGTCATATAAAGCCAATTATTTATTGAGATTTTCTTCCTGTATGACAAATACAAATGGCAAATTCTACATGGACAACACTGTATAACATTTCCCTCAATGAAATCATGAAATGAATGAAATCATTCCCTTCTTAAATTCCATCCACAGAAGCACCACCTCTCATCCACCTACACCTACACCAAAGATCTCAGAGTCAATCAGTGCCCAAATCTTGGTGATAGTATTTCCTAAATCTCTCTCAAATGTTTCTCCTCCTTTCTCCATCCCTACCGCCACCACACTATTTTCCCTATATTACCTCAATTTTATTCAGTAATTTCTCCCCCTCCAAACTACCCTCTACTGTTGCCATAGTGGTATTTCTAAAAAGGCAACATTTATTCTGTTTCTCTCCATATTTAAAATCCTTTGATGACTTAGGATTTGATTTTTAAAAGGTCAATCCCTTGATTTAGCATACACGAGACTAGTAGTGTCTTCCCTGATCCCCCCCACCCCAATCATACTCACCACCACTGCCCCACAGGCACTTACGGATTCCCTGTTTTATTCCTTTTTCTACCATTCTCATTACGGTCTCTGACTAGACATGCCTCTCAGGTATTCAGTGCACCTCATCTCTTCTAGCAATTCTTTGACAGCTTCCCACTCAATGCTGGGTGACTTGAGCTTCCTTTGTGAGGCAAAGCCCACTATGGTTTTTTTTTAAATATTTCTTTATTTATGATAGAAAGAGAGAGAGAGAGAGAGAGAGAGGCAGAGACACAGGCAGAGGGAGAAGCAGGCTCCATCCCAAGAGCCCGACGCGGGACTCCATCCTGAGACTCCAGGATCGCGCCCTGGGCCAAAGGCAGGCGCTAAACTGCTGAGCCACCCAAGGATCCCCAAGCCCACTATGTTTAATAATCACACAGTATATACGAAAAGATCAGCTTCAATTTCCTAAAGCCTAGCACAAGCTTAGCACATAAAAGATGTTCAATAAATGTATACCAATGAACAATCCATGATTCTTACAATTCTCTTGTGCAGTACACAAGGCAAGTATACTAACCCCATTTCACAGAATAAGTAAAGGAGAAGTGAAAGTCAACAAATCAGTCTTGGAAGCACAAGACCTCAATAACTTAGAAAAAAATAATATTTTCTTTACTCTTTGATACTGGGGGAAAGTTCTCTTTCAATGCTACAATTCCTTTAATTTACGGACTTTGTCTATTATTCTTGCTGGCAAATTGGTCAGTTCGTGTCTGAATTCATCTTTTAAGTATCTTGAAACAGTAAACAGTAAAAAGCAACCAACACATTATTAACATTCTATTTTGTACCTCTTCTTCTAGAGATTAAGTTGCTACAATAACTGGCCTTCCAAATTATCACAGAAGAATTTTTAATGTTTATCTGGCCTCTAGTAACAGTCTTCCACCAACTGGCACCCAACCAACAGACTAAAGCCACATAGTATAGGCTCTAACGCAGCGATCTCCATTTCAGTGCCCACTAATTGTTTCTGTCAACATGGATGATGTGATACAGCAGTAACAAACAGCCTTAAAATTGCTATTTTAAATTTTCTCATTCACACTATATATTCAGTGTAGATCTGAAGGGGCACCTCAATTCATCATAGTCATTCAGAGACTCAAGATATCCAAGATTCCATCTTAACATGTTTCCAAAATCAATATGGTGGGTGTAGGGACATAGCAAATGGAACTTTGGCTTTTAAAGTTTCCAGTCATGGGATGCCTGGGTGGCTTCATAGTTGAGCTTCTGCTTTTGGCTCAGGTCGTGATCCTGGAGTCCTAGGATTCAGTCCTGTATCAGGCTCCCTGCATGGAGTCTGCTTCTCCCTCTGCTGGTGTCTCTGCCTCTCTCTCTGTCTCTCATGAATAAATAAATAAAATCTTCTTTAAAAATAAGGTTTCTAGTCATCTTTTATTTTATTAATCAAACCAAGTCATGACTCTTGGGTTGGGAAGTGCTATCCCACCATTTACCTTAAACAAGGAAAACCAGTATGTTTATGAACAGTCCCAATTTAATGACTACCATAGTTGCATCATTATATAGTCACAGAGGTAATCCTAAAATTCAGGTCCATGATTTCTAGTTTTTTCATCACTTCAGTTATCCATATTAAAAACTATAATGAGAGGCAACTCGGTGGCCCAGTCAGGTTAACATCTGCCTTTGGCTCAGGTCATGATCCCAGGGTCCTGGGATTGAGCCCCACATGCAGAGCAGGGAGCCTGATTCTCCCTCTACTATTCCCCCCGCTTGTGTTCTCTTGCTCTCTGTCAAATAAATAAATGAAATCTTTCAAATAAATAAAAATAAAAACTGTAATAAAACCAAGCAAACATTTAAACCCCAAAGTGGCAGAAAGTGTACATATATATGTATGTGTATATGTATCTATGTATGTATGTACACACACGCACACACACACACTTTCCTAAGGGCTTAAGTTGGAGAGAGAAGCTGAAAAAGTAATCTTTCAAACCCTGAACAGAGTAATGTATAAAGTCTTGAAAGCTCTTTTGTCTGAACATGGTTCTCTTCTGTTTTCTGCTACTTCCTTCATCAGAATAGATGATCACACTGATACTGGTATGTACACACCATGTCTGCTCACAATGCCTTCCGAGACAGGGTCACCAGATATAACAAAGAAAAACACACGACATCCAGTTAAATTTATATAAACAAATAGTGTTTTAGTATAAGTATATTCCAAATTTTGCATAGGACATACTTAAACTAAAAGATTATTTGTTATTCATCTGAGTTTAAATTTAATTGAGTATGCTGCATTTTGGGGGGCAACTCTATTCCCACAACCAAGTCATCAAAGAATTCACCTAAATTAACTTCATGTCTTATTTCTGAAGCTATCTTAAAGGTTATTTTCTGCTTTGCCCTAAACTAGGTCCTGTTTTTTAGCCCAAGTAAACCAAATTTAAATAGAAACATTTAGCGATGAACTTGTTAAGAACCATGGAAAAACATTATTCCAAGTGTCTTTGTTTGGCAGGATGGGTGACTAAGTATTCCAGAATATAATTCAGGAATTAAATTACTCTTAACATATCGGTACACGGACAAACCCAGGCATTGAATAGAGAACATGTGGTACCAATTTGGTAGTAAGGGCAGATATGTTGACTGTGAAATCCTTGAGAGGCAATTCTGCGACAATAAATTTCAGAAGGATTTGCTGCCTATAGTAGAAATCACAGCAAGTCACTGAAAAGGAAGATCTGGATGGCAACACTCACTGAAGATCTATCAATATAAGGATCAGCTTAAAAATTAATTGAACTACAGAAAGAAAGGTGGTCAGATATCAGAGCAGCAAGCAAAAATCCCACAATTACCCTATATACCACCCATAACAAGTTAGAAAATGTAATAGGAAAAACAATGTTATTTGCAATAGCAACTGCTATCGAATACCTAGATAAAAATAAGACTCTACAAATACATGCAAGATCTTCATTTTAAAAGGTATATTTTTTTCTTATATTAGTATGTTTATTTTGTATTTCATATTTAATATTTTATTATTTATATTTCTAGATGTAAAAAATATCCATATAAATATAGAAGTATACCATGCTCATAAAAATAATATGTCAACAGCCCCCCAATAATATAATTTCAAAGCAATCCACGTAGAGCTCACAACTGGACTTTTCACCAAACCTGGTAACCTGATGTTAAATTTCATAGAGAAAACTAAATCCACAACATGCAAGACAATTTTGAAAAAGAAAAATAAAGGGCAGATATCCAAACATATCCCAAGCTACAAATAACTCACAGTGTGAAACTAAAAAGGAAAAAAAGAAAGAGCTCCCAAATAAAGAATACACTGAATAGAGAATCTGGAGAATGACATGGGCATCATTTAAATCATTGGGTGAAAAGTAGACTATTCAAAAAAGATGAACTATAGGAACGATTTACATTTCACTTTTTTAAAAAAAAGTAAAAATTTTCACAAAAAAATTCAAGATTAATCTAAAATCTCAATTAAAAAAGCAGAATTATATAGATATGTTTAGAAATCTAATAGTAAATGTATATAGACTTCAGATTTGGAAAGCTTTTTAAAAATATATGAAATACCAAAAGACATTAAAAACATTTGATAAATGTTTTAAGATCAATATTTTAAATTTTCAGTGAGACAAAAGAATAAATAAAGGTAGAATGCAAATCAAAAATAGGGAGAAAATGTTTACAACAAATAAAGAGTTGCTAGCTGCATCAGCTCTTTCACATTACTTAGCCTCTCAGTAACCTAATTTTTTTCATCTGTAAAATGAGGATGGTAAGTCATTAACTTGCAATGTTACTGCAATGATGAAATGAGTTAATATACTTTAACTTAAAACACTGTCTGGCAAATATTAGCTACATATACAAACACACACACACACATATATATACACACATACATATATACACACAAATACACAGCCCACAAAGAAAAAGACAAAGGATTGAACACAAAATATTCATACAAAAGGCTGATTAATATATGAAAAGGTAGTTAAGTTTGCTGGGTAATGTAAAACAAGGTAATGTAAAGCAAGATAATGTAAAACAATAGGAGGCCATTTTCCAATCATAAGAATGGCCAAATTTTTTTAAATAGTAATGTTAACAACTGAGGTAAACGTGTGAAGAATTCTAGTAGTAACTCAAATAAGAGCAACCGCTTTGGAGAACCTAGTAAGGTGTACATTTAAGTTTTAAAGACATAATGACATAGTGATTCCTTTTCTCATTATCTCATTATCTCATTATCTACACTCAGGGCTGACTACGTACTTTGGGAGACCCAGTGTAAATTAGAATTCAAGTCCAGGGGCAGGGAAGGTCCAGGAAGAACAGGTGGCAAAAAAAACTGTAACCCCTATGCTGAGATGCGCTAAATTCCCCGATAGTCGGTGGGCAAGAAGCACTCCCAACTCACTTTGCTGAAATGCCCCCTACAAAGTTGCCTAAGTCGGCACTATGGAGCTATCTAGGGTATATGCCTAACCCCAACCCTCCCCACATCTATGCCCAGGAATCCTCTGGTGATCGTGGGCAACAATGAAAGATGCCCCCTACTTGTCACCCTCCAACCCCCACCTCGCACACACATAGTATGCATACATACAACCCAGTCACTGTCACGAGGGTTAGGTACCAAGGATCACCAGACCATGACAAGGTGCGTGAAGCTGGGGTCCACAGGGCATAAAGTTGTGACTCAGAAAACGTGTCCTGGGAAGGAGGTGGGACCCCTTGAACTGATGCTATAAGCCTCTACGTATGCACCAGTACCCCACTGAACTTGAGTTACAAAACACAAATTCAAAGAAAAAATTATTAATCATTTCAACACAAGGGACACAGAATATTAAACCAAAGGTGGCGCCCTTCTGAGTCAGGGGTCCTGTGAAGCCATCCCTGCTAACCTACCAGTCTTACTGCACACAGAAATAAGTTGAAGTAAATTTTGAAAGAGTGAAAAGACAAGGAAAACTGAAGGGAGAGGCAGCAACATAAAGGTGTAAGTACTTTATTATATATAAAAGAGTCTAACAGAGAAACTAAATGTAATGTTAGGGCCATATTGGGGAAAGATGGGGAGAAAAGGTGTTAACGTGTGAGTAAGGGTGACCATATTCCATCAAGCAGGAAATCAGTATAGTGTCTGAACTGATAACCAATTACTAATGATCCAGGCATGAATTATTTAGACATCGGGAGTTAATAACCACAGGCAGCTGCTCAGAGTGGTTGCCTCTGACAAGTGGAATGGTGACCATGGTGCAGAATGTTGCATCTTATTATCCACCTTTCTCAGACCTTTTGATTTTTTAATCAAAGGCATTTATTGCTTTGATACAAATATATTAAAAAGAGAAAGGAAATAAAATGGAGGGAAATCCTGAGATAGAGTTCTATGTACCATTACTAAAAATCACTAAGGCGTATTATTGAATGATAAATGCAATTTAGAGAAAGGTATGTATAGAACAATCTCATTTATGTTAGACACCAAAAAACAATTCATCAAACAAAAAAATCCACAATACAACATTGTAAAATATGTATGGGTAAATACATGTAAATGTATTTAAAATTCATTAGAAACCATCTGAAGTGTCCACACCAAACCTATTGGTATTACCTCGGAAGAAAGGGTGAATATCTGGGAATGGTTAGAAATATATTAATATTTACAAAGGAAATAAATTCATGTATTAGTTTGTAATTAAAACTAAATGTTAAATATAATGGCGATCGTGATCTATTGATTGGTGAGTCCTGATTAGTGTGTAAAGTTTAGGTAGCTTTGATCCAGTTTCCTTTTTAATTCCTCGAGTATTACAGAGAATTTGGCCTGTAAACAAATACTACCCATTAATACTGAAGACAGCTTCTTATCTTAAAAAAAATCAATAGCTCCTTCAATAGCTCTGCTATATCCTTGAATAATTAGAGCTGCCCTTTCTGACAATGTGCGTGCTGTTTAGGGAGGCATGTACACAGTTTGCTCTACTTTAATTTGTTTATCTATTGAATGTGGTTTAATTTTAATTATCCAGCGACCATTAGCATGTGCTTTTATGTAGTGAGGAAAGGCAAGCTTAAATGTGCACTATCTGAATATCACTGTTTATTACCTTTACCAGTGGGTAAAATAACTTTAAAACCTTTGCAGGAATGAGAGATGCTCAAATAAAACATCCAAGCTTCCTCTGTGGTAGGGCCTGTGGCTAGAGGTGAGTACTTGAAGCATTTCAGAAAAAAAACTCAAGTCAGTGAAGCAAAGTATTCTCAAGGCATTCTTAGAAGGAAGCGAAGCAGGTGGATGCTTTGAGGGCCACCCTTTTCTGGGCACCCCAGGATGCTCTCTATTCCAAATGTTCCATCCCGTTGTCTCTATGGGCCATTCAAGTACTCGTGGAAATTCCAACAGCTTGGGATGCAAACAACATCTCACTTAGTGATCACGCTTTCTGAAGCACTGGTGAAAGAGATGCTGTTTGCCAAAATCTAGGCACTAGAAATGATGCAGCCAAGTCTAAAATGGGTTCTCAGCTAAGGTACCGAACTCTCGGCAGTAATGGGAAGGCAGCAGGCTTACTTCACACCACGCATGGGAAATGTTAAGTTTTGAAGAAAAACCTGACACACGTGATAATGATTCTAGAAATTTGGTCAGAGAGGCAAGAAAGAAGTAGGAAGCAAGAGGGCCCCCATCCCTCCCTGCTGACCTTTACCTGACATCTGGAGGACAGTCTGGGGACAACAGAATGTGAGAGCCTGAAATTTCTAGGCTGACTCAGTTGCAGAGGTGAGTGACCAGATTTCTCCCTCCCAGAAATTATTCAGAAACCGTATAAAGAAGGTAAGGCCAACTTGCAACTAGTAGATAAGCCAGTCCTGAAGACCAATGTACAGTACAGTGATTGTAGTAGACGACAATATTGTATCCGTAAACGTCAGACCTGCTAGGAGGTTAGATCTCAATTATCCCGTCCACCACAAAAAAGAAAGGGTAACTACGTGAGGTGCTAGAGGTACTGGCTACTACAATGGCAATCACCCTGCAATGCATGAATGTATCAGATCGACAGGTGGTAGGTAAACCTTCAACTCACACAGTACCACCTGTCAAATATATTTCAATTAAAAAAAAAAATGTAAGGCCAAATTGGAGGAAAGAAAGAAAATAAGAAAAGCGAGGCTAATGGAACGGCTCTTCTTTGACTCTCTCTCCCCCACTGGGTTTGGATTTCAATTTTCAGGGGGCTTTCAGGCTCCCTCCCCCAACCACCTTTTTCCCTCTGAGGTCTCAGGAAGTGGCTGCAGGGTGAAGTT
Source organism: Canis aureus (assembly GCF_053574225.1). Lineage (NCBI taxonomy): Eukaryota > Metazoa > Chordata > Mammalia > Carnivora > Canidae > Canis > Canis aureus. Next base: position 57,291,243 of record NC_135621.1, read on the forward strand.
CAGCAAGTCAGAGAGGAAGCTGCGAAGGGAGGTCTGCAGCGGCCGCCTCTCCCTCCTCCCCACAACTCTAGGAGGCCTCTGCTATACAAACCCACTGGCATCTGCAGGCTTTCTCCCCCTCCCACCCCACCCCCTTCCTCACTCCCAAGAGAAAGCCCTTCTCCTGAGCAAATTCAATGCTTTTGACTGTGCTTTGGATTTCCTCTCCCTTAGACCTCCTCAGGGCCCTTACCTCAGACATTTGCCCTTCTGTGACTCTTCCTCAGGCATCCCCTGTCTCCTGGCTGCTCCGTTTTATTACCCCCATGTGTTCATCCTCCCCCTTTCCCGCCCCCCCTCTAGCTATGGTCTGCTCTGGTGTTTCCCCTCAACAACCAGACACAGAAACCATCTGACTGCTTCCACTTCTTCAATATTCATTTGCTCCTCAAGGGAATCTGCTCTGGTTTCATCTTCTAACCCAGATGCCTCTGAAGGTCATTAGGGAAGTCACAGATGTTAAATCTGAACAATTCTTTTCCGGTTCTGCCTGTCTCGGCCTCAGGGAAAGCACTTAATAATCATGATGGCCTCTCCCTCTTACACATACTCTCCTCCTGGGTTCCTTGACACATCTTCTCCTGCTTTTCCTCCAGTCTTCTGGTCACTCCTTGACAGCATTGTAGGGACCCTGATAATCATTTCATTCTCTTCCCAGCAAAATCTACAGTTAACCATAAATAAACTCAAGAGCTGAACAACTGAAGATTAAAAATATTACTTTATTGTTGGGGGTCCCTCGCTGGCTCAGTGGTAGACGATGCGACTCTCGATCTTTGGGTTGTGAGTTCAAGCCCCATGTTGGTCATGGAGCCTACTTAAAAAAAATTTTTTAATTAGCTTATTATGGGGGCACAATCAGTTAAGTGTCCAATTTTTGGCGTCAGCTCAGGTCGTGATCTCAGGGTTGTGAGATTGAGCCATATGTCGGGCCGATGCTCAGCAAAGAGTCGGCTTGGGATTCTCTCTCCCTCTCCCCCTCCTGCTCCCACACTTTCCCTCTCTCAAATAAATAAATCTTTTTTAAAAATAAAAATAAATAAATTACCTTATTCTTAATATGCACTACTGAAGAATAGGATTTAGATCAGTGTTTCTTAACCTGAGCACTACTGATACATTGAGTCAAACAATTCTTTCTTGGCGGGGCGCGGGGGATGTGGATATTTTCCTGAGCACTATAGTATGGTTAGCAATATCCCTGGCTTCTACTCACTAAACACTAATAATACCCTCTCCCTCCTTCCAGTTGTAACAACCAAAAATACCTCCAGACATTACCTAAACCCCTGGGTGGGGAGTACCAGTTGCAAAATCTCTCCCAGATGAGTATCACTAATTAGATACACTTGTAGCAAGAAATATGGAAGAATGAGAATTTAGAGGTCAATGTAGGATTAGAGAGCAAAGTGAAAGTTCATTCTCTCCCATATCACTAGTAAATAGTATTGCTGTCCAAAAAATATTAAGAAAAATAGGAAAATAGTGTATTTCCTAAGAATTTTCTTTCTTCTTTCTTTTTTGTTACTTTACATTAAGATGCATCCTTCTAAAAAAATTAAATAAATAAAATAAAATAAAATAAAATAAAATAAAATAAAATGCATCCTTCTTCAAAGAATAACTAAGGTGAAATGCCAGAGAGCCTATATATTGTGATTCAACTTGTGGATATTCTGGAAATATACATATATTAGTTCCCTTTTGCTATATAGTAATATTGTCACAAGCTTAATATTTTTAAACCAGACATTTATTTACTCACAATTTCTATGGGTCAGGAATCTTGGTTTGGTTTTTCCAGGCCTGTGGCTTCCATGTCTTTCACAAAGCTGCCAGCAGCTTGTCAGTCAGGGCTGGGATCTTACGTGAAGCACCTTGGGGTAGGATCTGTTTCCAAGTTCACACGGCGGTTTCTAGGACTCAGTTCCTTGTTGGCAAGGTCACCCTCAATTCCTTTCACCTGGGACTTTCCATATACCAGCTTATTTCATCAAAGCCAGCAAGGAAGAAAATCTCTTGAGAGTCTACAAGGAAGACAGAAGTTACAATCTTAAGGAAAAGTAGCACAAAAGTAGCATCCCATCACTTTTGCCATATTGCGTTGTTTAGAAGCTAGTCACAGATGCTGCTTATGCTTAATGGTTGGAAAAAACTGAAGGACATAAATACCAGGAGGTGGAGATCCCTGGGGGCCATCTTAGAGTCTAACCAACAAAAAAATTATTAATGGGGCATACTTTTAATTTACATTTTTTTGCCTAATTTGCATTCTGATGCCCTGTATGCAATACTTTTTATTTTCAATGTATATTTTCATATTGTTTCCTCTTCCACAGGAGCAGATGAAATCAGCACTTTTCCATAGACATAAGATAGCATTTCTTTTGGCATAAGGTGAAGACAGACACAAGGTACCTGTTTCTTCACCATCAAAACAATATGCTAATAACATAGAAAACACAGGTTATTTGTTTAATCTCAGTTACTTGAACAATGCCTGCATGCTTTGGGATATTCTGATTCTAAAAGCTAATCTAAGGACAACTGAAAAGAGTTTAATGATCATTTGGAACAATTACTTTGTGCTTAGAAATAATTCATACACTTTCATTAATTCATCCCACAAACATTCTGAATGCTTATTACATAGCTGACATTGTATCACTCCTCATCAGTTAAATAACGTGTAAAGAGAGGTATAATTTTCTAACTTGGTCTTTGATTAGAATATTAACATGAATTTTCTAATCTTACAAGAAAAAATGATGGTAAGGTTAATAAGAAACCAAGACTCCAAACTCTTTTTCCTCCATCAGATATTTTGTTCCCATATGTCACCATATTGTTGGCATAGATCAAAGGACCCCAAAATTACTTGATTCACAGAGCTCTTCATATCCCAGTAATTTCATGGCACCACTAAGCCTAAAGAAATATCTAACCATTCCATTTATTGAGGTTAGGTCCAGAGGACTCAACAAATATTTATGTTCTAACAACTTAGTAAACATTTGAAAAAAATATTACATGTAACTTCTTTTTGTTGTCCGATTGCCGAGGCTAGGACTTCTAGTACTATGTTGAACAGCTGTGGTGAGAGTCCACATCCTGGTCATGTTCCTGTCCTCCGATTTTCAGTGTTAGGCTTACCTCCTCTAGGAAGCCTTCCTAGGCATTTGCAAGCTACATATTCTTTTTCTCATCTCTATATCATCATGACACTCAGTCTGCAGCAAGCACCAGCCTGCTCTTTTAACATCAAGCTTTACTGGTTTCAGGTCTATGAGATCTTGGAGCCCCCTTGAGAGCTGAGACTCTGACCCATATGCCTCAGGTAGTTTCCTGGACATTCTGTGAAGAAGTGATTCTGATTCCATAGGTCTTGGGTAGGGCCTGAGGTTCTGCATTTTTAACAAGTTCCCAAGTGAAGTTAATGCTACTTTGAAAATGATATTCACTGTGGGCTTTTTATATATGGCTTTTATGATATTGAGGAATGTTCCCTCTATCTCTACACTGTGCAGAGTTTTAACCAAGAAAGGATGCTGTACTTTGTCGAATGCTTTTTCTGCATCTGTTTAGAGGATCATATGGTTCTTGTCCTTTCTTTTATTAATAGAGTGTATCACATTGATTGGCAGATGCTGAACCACCCCTGCAGCCCAGGAATAAATCCCACTTGGTTGTGGTGAATAATCCTTTTAATGTACTGTTGGATTCTATTGGCTAGTATCTTGGTAATACATGTAACTTCAAATTTAAAAAAAAATAGTATTTCCACATTTGCCAATATGAGATGTGCACTTCATGGGCATTACACAGCTTCTCAAACTTTGAAGTCAGACCAGACTCTGCCATCTTCATTTCCTGCTGTTGGTTCACAAACTTGCCCCCACGTACGGAGGTCAAGGCAAGACCAACGAAAGAGGCAGACCACTCCGATGGTTCTAATAAATAAGGGAACTTAATGAGGCTTGTCTTGAATGGCCTCAAGATAAGTAGATCTCTGCAACCGCCCACCAGAATCTTAACATTTTATGTAGAGATCGTAACTGGGTTTAGTCACATTAACTGTCCAGATGGTCTCAACAACACTTCATTCTCTCTCACAAGGCCATCTCTTTAAAACAGCTCCTAGTGTGGGAGTGCTGGATGGAATGTCCATTCCGAGGACAGCGAATGGGATGAAGAGCTTCCAATTGCCTGGGTCCAGCTCATGCTTAACTAGTAGTCACAAATTCTCGATGACCTCCTCCAACACTGCCTCACAGCGATTTCCCCCCAGGGTGCTTATCTTTTGTCATAGCAACCACTGGTTTACAAAGATAGGAAATAATTTTCTAAAATGAATACAAGCTAAAGTTGAAACTGTAAACTACCTTGTTTTGATAGTTTATGAAGTATCCAACAGATGTTGAGTATTGCTGTTTTCTTCAAATATCTAAAATATGCTGAGGCACCCCTATAAATTTACTGCAGTGTACCAGGGCACACAGGCACCCAGTTTGGGAAACTCAGGCAAAGATGTAATAAGTATTTAAGAAAAAGAAAATGTACAATTAAAGTCACCTATCTATTTGATATTACTACAGTAATAAGTTCAACTACATCCAATTTGATCCCTGATATATCAAAACCCCAAATCAGAGTGAAATGGGAAAATGAACAGAGAAATTACAGTCTAGAGGTTCCACGAAATTTGCTTTTTATTACTGGGAGACACCAGCCAGGTATATTATATAGGAAAATGCCTATACCCCTAAAAACTCTGTTGCATTAACAAAGCAATTTATTCTTTTGATTTCAAACGTTTATTATTTGGAATAAAACTAAACCTACAAGCATTCCGGGCAGGTGGATTCTAAGTTAATCAGTCAACGCTTCTGAAGGATTTGGGTGAATTAGTTGCAAATCATTCTTTATTAAAGACTATATATAATGTCTGAATTCTTATTCCAGATATGCACAAGAGGACAGAGGCTCTCCTTACCCTCTTATCTTGGTATGCACTCAGTGAGAGAATTTGTTCTGCACCAAACCAGATGCATAGTCATTAATCTCTTCTGAACACAACTGACCATTGTCCTTTTGACCTTCTTCCTCAGTCTAGGGATGGAAATTTCTTCTGCCAGACATTTTGGTAAAGCTACAAAAGTGCCCCTACCAGAATTCCCTCCCTGTGGAGAATGAAATTAGGTAAGGCCTGTAGAGTGAGAGACAAATTGAATTCATTTAACCGAATTGCTATCTGACCAGTAAGGCTCATCTCAAAGCACAAGCAGAAGTTTCAAGGCAGAAGTAGCATCAACAAGATGAATAGTGCTCTCAGTTTGCATGGCAGAGCTAGATGCTGATGGTGGGATTACCTGAAGGTGAACCTGTGAGTCAACTTCTTTTTTGGAACTTAGTTTCTGTCTCACACTTAAAAAAAAATAGTTTGTCTAGGTCTAAACACTTCTATCCATCTCTCCAGAAGAATTTATACTGTGCAATCGGATAATTAAAATAATAAACCTTTTGGTGGATGGAGAGTTTGAAGAAAAGAGTTTTTTACAATGACATCTTCAAAGCATTGGTATCTGTTTCATCTGTGAAGTCCAGTCACTTTATAGAAGTTAGGAAGCATTAGGGAAAATTAGACAAATTAGGCCACGTTTTCTAGAATTAAACAATCTGGGTGTCAGACTGTCACATTATGGTACCTCTCCCTGCCTCAGCATAGAAACATCGTTGACTCATGAACCAAAGCCTGCTTGGCAGATGTGGTCTCTAAGGATCTTCTTCACACAAACTCATGCTTTTGTGTGACTATACTTTTGGTGGTACACACACACACACACTCAGGTTAATCTAGTCTCCAAAGAGGGAAGCTTGCTCTATTTTGATAAATGCATCATAACCTCCATCCTGAGCATTTACTATTCCATTTTTCATACCTCCTCACTTCATAAATAGAGGTACACGGAAATGCACCCAGGTTTTGAACTTAGTTCAGTCTGGATTTGATCCAATCCTGCTACTTTCTAGTTGTGAAACCATGTAGAGAGCACTTAACTATTCTGAGCATCAGTTTCCTCTTCTATAAAATCTTTACCTCACTATGTTATTTGTGGAAGTAAATGCGTACAGGGGGCCCATTAAGCAACGTCCATTAATGATATATTTTCAATAAGTCTTACCTATCTACAAGTTTAAATTTTCCAGACCCTCTTCTAAACTTGAGGACTCCCTCTTCTTCCAGATATTCTCTTTTAAGATTACAAAAACTAGTCATCTAATCTGAAGGGTCCAGACATACTTTATTCAAGGCAAGGTTTGGTGATCTGAAATCTGCCCTGAGTTGACAACTCCAGGGTACTCAGGAAGTACTCAGGACAGAAGCTCAGAGGTGCCAGTAAATTCAATGGCCTTAAAGAACAGACAGGAAAGCCATGCCCATTTGAGATCCTTAGAGACCTCAGCAATTGGTATTCTCTTGTAAACTCAAATTCCATTAATCATGAAAATTATACAAATAAATTAGTGATATAGTCCATTTTTCCCTTGCAGATATTAAAGCAGGAAATATTTCCTGATTTTCAAATATTAAAACGAGGGAAGGAAATTTTATAGTTTAAGTGTATTTTCCTCTAAAAAGTTTCCTATTTTCACTATTAATTTGATGAATTTGTTATTTATTGATATTTTCTAATTTTATGATGGATTAATTAAAATATTTTCTTATTTTCAAATATTTCAGAAACATTTTAGCTGAAAAAACATTCTGGTAGTTAATCTACATTGAGGTATGCACCTTCTAGAAATCTTGCCATTTGTAAGGAATATTACTGGTGAAAGGTTGAACAATTAGAAGGTAAATGTCATGTGGAAATTAAGTTCATTTCAGTCAATCACCACCATAGTTATATGTGTAAAGTTGTCCTAAGCTATTTAACTACAACCATGTAGAGTCACATAAAGCTGATTTTTAAAACTGGATTTTGCCTCATGTTACTTCCACTCTTATTGAGTAAAAGACCTGGCTAACTCCACTAATAGGAGAATTTTTCTCACACAAGTTCTAGGAATTAATAAGTGGACACCTAAAAAACAATCAATTAAAAAGTGGGCAGAAGAAATGAACAGGCATTTGTGCAAAGAAGACATACAGATGGTCAGTAGGCACATGAAAAGATGCTCAATATCAGCATATTCATCATCAGGGAAATGCAAATCAAAATCACAATAAGATATCACCTCACACCTGTCAGAATGGCTAAAATTAAAAACTTAAGAAAAATGGTTTTGACAAGGATGTGGAAAAAAAGGAATCCTCTTGTACTGCAAACTCTTGTGGTGCAGCCACTCTGGAAAACAGCATGGAGGTTCTTAAAAATTAAAACTAGAACTACCCTATGATCCAGGAATCATGCTATTGGGTATTTACCCAAAGAATATAAAAATATTAATTCAAAGGGATACATGCAACCCTATGTTTATGTAGCATTACTTAAAATAGACAAATTATGGAAGAAGCCCAAGTGGGTCTATCAATAGATGAATGGATAAAGAAGATGTGATAGATAGATATATAATGGAATATTATTCACCCATAAAAAGAATGAAATCTTGCCATTTGTAGGAACACAGATGGAGCTAGAGAGCATTATACTAAGTAAAATAAATCAGAGAAAGATGAATACCATAAGAATTCACTCATGTGTGGAATTTAAGAAACAAAACACAGGAGCAACGGAGGAAAAAAAAGAGAGGTGCAAATCAAGAAACAGATCTTAACTATAGAGAACAAATTGATGGTTACCAGAGGGGAGGCGGGTGGGGGATGGGGAAAATCGGTGATGGGGATTAAGGAGTGCACTTGTGATGGGCACCGGGTGATGTATGAAGTGTTGAATCACTATCTTGTACATTGGAAACTGATAACAACACCGTATCTTAACTATACAGGAATTAAAATTGTGAAAAAGAATTCATAAGTGACATTACTATGATTACTCAACTGAGTAATGATTACATTACTCAAATGATATAATAAACATCAGACAATTATGAAAATAAAAATGTATATAGTTATTTATATTACAGAAAAAGGATTTACATACATGAGATAGGTTTGATCACATTCATTTCCTCTGTTCTCCGTAGACTACATCTTTAATGGGAAAGAATAATCTTTTATGAAGTTTTGCAGAAATTTCCTTAATCAGTAGAACCTAGAAAATTATATCAATTTTAGATTGCCATAGTGAATGATGTGTGTAAACAAAGTGCTCTTCAAAACTAAAGAATTCCAATATTGATGAGACTGATGCGTGGAGCTGTTTACACTGAATAAAGGTGAGCAAGTCCCTTTCAATAAAGCCTAAAAGACCTATTAATATAGAACAAATATATTAACCCTATCCATTGCCCCAATACCTTCTCTGGTAATATTATTACCGCCATGGACTTTCCTACTTGCCACCTACAAAGGATTTAGCTCAAGCCTGCATAGTCAGCATACGGGCATACGGTCCATCTTCTCTATATAGCCCACCTTTCCTAGGTATTTCTTCACTTCAGATTACATTAAGACCAAAGACTCTAGTAAATAGTGAGCCTTCATTTTTGACACCTTGAAGCAAAATGGAGTTGCCGTGATTCTAACCTCATATTAACACTATATACGTAGTCCCTAATCAAGTTCCTCACTGACTCATTTAATGTCATTTCTATCTCAGAAATTTAAATAACACCTGTGCTACAAATTCAAATACTGAGAGATTTCTAAATAAAAGGAGACTGCTTTTCACAATATAATCTAATTTTCTAAAGAAAAATACCTATGCCCATAAAATTTTGGAAGATTATACAACAAAATTTTAATAACTATTATTTATTTGGAAAGGAAATTATTCCTTAGTTTTGTTCCGTTTCTTTCACTACAATGGACATATATTAGTAACTAATTTTTTAAAGATTTTATTTATTTATTCATGAGAATACACAGAGGAGAGAGAGAGAGAGAGAAAGAGAGAGAGAGGCAGGAGACACAGGCAGAAGGAGAAGCAGGCTCCATGCAGGGAGCCTGACGTGGGACTCGATCCTGGGTCTCCCGGATCACACCCTGGGCTGAAGGCAGCACTAAACTGCTAAGCCAACCAGGCTGCCCTATTAGTAACTATTTTAAAAGCTTTTAAAAATAATAAGACTGCTGTTCAGAAGTGAAAGTAGCTTATACGGGATGAAAACAAAAAGTCCTCACTATCACTATTACAACCAAAAGATAAAAATGAGATATTACTCTAACAACATTCTAAATTTAACTAGATTAATTTCCAGATTTTCATTATATATGCTATCAAAAACCACCCAGAATTCTAAAAAGTGTTTCCTCATTAGAGGTGCCTAAGAAATTATTATGTACTTTGTAGTTATCTATTAATGAGAAGAAAAAAAAACAAAGTAAAACCATTTTTATGAAACTAATACAAGATTTCTTTTTATCCAGACTGTTGAAAAGTCAGAAGGGTCAGATGCAATTATAACTAGAAATGGACCAGATGTGATATCTAAGTTGGAGAGATCAGGCGGCCAAAATTCATAATACAGCAGCTTTCAAATATTGATGAGTGTCTGTAGAAAGAGCAGTAACACGAGAAATGATGGACTTTGGAAGAAGGGTTTTGAAGAAGAGTGAAATTTGTAATAGAAAATTGAATGAAGCTTAATTGAATGGCTGAACTTTTCAATGGGCAGTTGAGAAAGGATAAGTGAAGTGGAAAAATTAAAATTGTTTCCTATAAAACTGAAAATACAAAAGAATATGCACTCTGACTTGTATAATGTGGAGGACACATAAATATTGAATTGTGCTACTTATTAATAATACATTTAAAGCATCTTAAGATCCATAAAAGAAACCTGTGGAGAAGGAAATGCAACTTATCCAGAGACATTGGAGTATCCTCTAAAGAAATCAAAAGATAGAATCATGGCCACAAGAAAAAAACACCGCAGAGTTTGAAAGTATATCTATCACTGCTACCACTCAATTCACAGACTTTTTAATCAACTGGATCTAAGTTAATCTGTTACACTATGGGTACCTGGGTATTCAGAGATTATTTTTTAATGTTTGTAAGAAAGCAAATAAAAGCATTAGCAAAATATATGACAATTCCAAATTAGGTGTAACTTATAAAAATGACTCCTTCCATCCCCATGTAAACCTATTAAAGACTACCAAAGTGTATTGGAATTTAAACTTCTATGTGTTTCAGTAAGTGTAGGAAGTTTAAGCTTTTAGGACACTTCAAGGATAAGCAAAATGCGGAAGAACACCAGGGCTCCAGGGCCCAGCTTAACATTCCAGTGTGATGTTCCAAAGTACAAACAAAATAAACATTTTGTTACAAACAAGAAACAGCCATATAATACATGGTTCTATTTCTTTAAGGAGAATAGATAAAAGGAATATAATTTTTTAAATTAAGAAACGTTTTAAATAAAGTTTTTTAAAAAGAAAATAGATATGAAGAATCATCAAGTGCCATCTTGTTAAGAAACCTAAAGCTACTATAAATCCAGTCACCTGACCCCTACCTTCTCCCCCACACACCCATTTTTCCACCATGATGCTGTGCTCCCCGTGTGATCTAAAATAGGACACATATCCCAGGGCATTATAATATTTTCCCCATATCGCAATTTTTTTTTAAATTTTCACTTTGTTATATGAGAAGTTATTTGAGAATTAACATTTAGGAAGTTCCTGGCATCGTGCTCAGTGCTTTATTTATCTTCTAGTCATTTAATTTATTGATCTAAACTTCCACTACATGGACACGCATTTGAGGTATCAAACATCTTTTTAAAACACAAACTCCTCTGAGAGAGTTGAGCCTGTATTGTCCACTCATACTCTTCTGCAAACATAAGTAAGGTTTGTGAAGAGAGAGAGAAGCGGAACAGAAGATGAAGAAGCCAATTCTGGAACACCACCTTTTACTCTGTGGGGCAGTGAAGCATCCCACAATAAAATGTCCTTGTGAAGAACATAAGGCAACATGGGTATATGAGATCAAGGTACACGAGGGGAGAAGTACCAGGAGATGGGAGAGGAGTACAGAGGGAAGGTGGGAAAATATTTGGAAGAACTTTTTTTTCATTCAATTTGCCAACAAATAATATAACACCTAGTGCCCATCCTATCAAGTGCTCTCCTCAGTGCCCATCACTCAGCTACCCCATCCCCCTGCCCACCTCCCCTTTGACAACCTTTTATTTGTTTCCCAGAGTTAGGAGTCTGTCATGGTTTGTCTCCCTCTCTAATTTTTCTCTAATCGAGAAAGAAAAAAAAAAAAAAAAGAAAACATTTTTCTCTTCCTCCTTCTGATTCCAAATTAAAAAAAAAAAAAAAAAAAAAAAACTTACACTACTTGCCTAGTGAGTGTTAAATGAGCATTTTAGGGCTGACCAAGGACTTTATTTGCTCTTTTATAGCTATGCCTTAATTCCAAACAGCTATCTGGCTTTTCACTGACTTCTTAGAATATGACCCATTTTTAATTTTGTGACTGCTTCAATAGACTATATAGATAATTACTTATTGCCAACTTCAGAGTTAGGGTCATGGTCATGTCTGTTAGAAAATTGGCAGTTGAAACAAGAAACAAGTTTTGGGAGATATAAAGGTAGGCAACAAGATCCCAAGTAAAATGATAACAGTCCTCATATGCATTCTTCTATTCTCTTAAGTAAAGCAACATCACCATCCTGCCAAAGAACTCTCTACTTCTTAAAATAGGAATGATGAGAAGCGCACAATAAACTTGCGTTTGTCATGCTTTGTACTTTCACTAACAATCAGGATTTTTTGCTCACATTTTAATTACATGTTTGTAATTAACTTAGTTACGTTAAATATAATATCCCCTTGGGACACCTGAGTGGTTCAGTGGTTGAGCATCTGCCTTTGGCTTAGGTCGCAACCCTGGGGGGTCTTGGGATCAAGTCCCGCATCGGGCTCCCCACAGGGAACCTGCTTCTCCCTTTGCCTATGTCTCTGCCTCTCTCTGTATGTGTCTCATGGATAAATAAAATCTTAAAATAATAAAATATCCCCTTCTTACTGCTCCTACTTTATAATACTCTTATCCAAACTCAGGTTTCCTTCCATTGACCTGTCAATACATGAGGCTTTATTTCTAAATACCTTTTTAGCAGCTCTAAGATTCTTGGTTTTAAAATGTACTAAAAAAAGGGGTGATATGTTCATTTGTTTTGCTTGTTAAATTCCGCATGAGTAAAATCATATGGTATTTGTCTTTCTCTAACTTGTTTTGCTTAGCATGATATACTTTATTTTTTTTAAGATTTATTTATTTATGATAGACATAGAGAGAGAGAGGCAGAGACACAGGAGGAGGGAGAAGCAGGCTCCATGCTGGGAGCCCGACGCGGGACTCGATCCTGGGACTCCAGGATTGCGCCCTGGGCCAAAGGCAAGCGCTAAACCACTGAGCCACCCAAGGATCCCCTTAGCATGAAATACTTTAGCTCTGTTCATGTTGTTGCAAATGGCAATATTTCATTCTTTTTGTTGGCTAAGTAATATTCCATTGTGTGTGTGTGTGTGTGTGTGTGTATAATATATATTCTCAACACTTAAAATTGTGCCTGTCACATCATTAATGAATCAGTGAGTATGTTCACCTAAGGATTAATACATTAAAATGTATATATGTGTATACACACACACACACACACACACCACATCTTCTTTATCCATTCATCTGTTAATGGACATCTGGCCTCTTTCCATTTTTTTTCACTATTGTTGATAATGCTCCCATAAATATGGTGCATCTATCCCTTTAGGTGCATCTATCCCTTCAAATCATTATTTTTGTATCCTTTTGATAAATACCTAGTAGTGCAATTGTTCTTTTTAACTTTTTGAGGAAACCCCATACTGTTTTCTAGAGTGACTATACCAGTATGCATTCCCACCAACAGCGTAAGAGGGTTCCTCTTTCTCAAATTCTCACCAACACCTGTCTTTTTCCTATTTGACTACTTCTTGATTGTTCCCTGACTCAAAGTTAAACCCCATGACAGCAGGAAACTTGACTTTTTTACCCCTACTGTGTTCCCAACACTTAAAATTGTGCCTGTCACATCATTAATGAATCAGTGAGTATATTCATCTAAGGATTAATACATTAAAAACCTGAAAAAATATGCCAAAATGTTAATAACTGAGTGAAAGCCTGAAAGGAGCCAGTTGCATCTTTCATTTCTTAGTACTTCCTAACCTTTCTAAACTTTCTTGAACAAGCATGATGTAGTTTCTAATCACGTAAAAGGTTTTATTTGAAAAAATAACTTGTATCTTATGCAATCATTTTCTCAAAATGACACCTGCATAAAATAGCTATGTTCAAAGAGTAGAAAAACAGGGATTTTAGAATCAGGAAAGCTGGTTTCCTTGCCAAGCTTCCATCTTCTCATATGCAGGATATAGGGAAAATATGAACATATGACCTTTTTGTCAATGAGTTGAGGAGTGGGCCTCAGACAATGAGATAGACAAGGGGAGCTCTGGATTAAGAGTATAACTTTTTTTGTTTATTGAATTGTCTGTAGAAGTCATTTTTAAGTTCTTTGAATTCAGGCAAACTGAACAATCAAACTATTCTTTCTTTCATTTGAGGTTCCCAAGTATTCACTAAGATTCTTTGGTTCTCATCACCAAGATGTTGAGACATTTTTAACATAAAATGTCTATTTTTATTTCAAAAGTATACTAGCCAGAAAGGACATTAATACAAAGTACAAATAGATCAACTAAAATATATTACAATATACACAAATGCATGTGCATGTCCACTAGAAGACATAATGAAATAATCTCAGATGCTTAAACTTACTTTAATTAGTAAGTTTGAACTTAAGAAAATCAAAACTATTCTGTAACATTGAAGAATGTAAAAATGAAAACACATGGGTAAGAATAAAATCTAGTGGTAGAGTAAGTTATAACAATGGATTTAATTGTATATGATAAAAGAACAAAATAACAAATTTTTAAAAAGAGCAAAATTGATTGAAATAAGAGTAATATCCCAAAGCAAAGTATAGATTATCATGAGGAGACAATGTATAGGTATAATATGCTTAAATAGAAACCATCAGGCCTATATGAATGACCAATGACATTTTCAATATTCCTGTGGGAGGCAGGATTTTGCCTTAACATGCAGAACTTTCCCATGTATGGCAAGGTATTCAGTATCCTTGGCTCCCACACACTAAATGCTAGAAGTACCCCTGGTTTTAGTGACAAATCTAAACTCTTATCAAATCTAATCTTTCTTTAATAAATCAAATATATTTATGTTCCCCTTTGCTGTTCTCAAATAAAAGTCATATAAATTTTCTTGCACATATGAATTTTGAAAGTTCAATATAATATCTATGCCCAAGGCCTAGTATGAAGGAAAAACAGAGGAAAGTAACAAATAATAACATATTACATATTTCTATATGTAAATACCTGAGCGTGGTTTTATTGGAAGTCATGATGACATAAGTTGATATTTACTCCTGCTATTGATGAGTGAGTTTAAATTTCAAAGTCACTTATAGAGACAGCATGGAAAAAAAGAGTGGATGCTCAAATAAAAACCCATACTAGGGCAAGTCATTATTTATACAGGATGAAAGAAAAAGCAAAATGATCTTAATTAAAATAGGGATAATAAGTCACGAAAAATTATAAATTATCCAAGTTAGAAAGATGAGGTAATATGGTAATTCCTGAAAACAAGCTGTATAACGTTTAAAAAATGTCCAGTGGGAAAGTTATAGAGAAAAGGAGTTCATTTTTGTTGTGTGGGACCATCCCTCATATTGCAGTACATCCATCACCCTTAAACCCACACTCACAATGCTAGTAGTAACACCCATTATCATGACCACCTTATACATTCCCACAAATTTTTCAAACACCCTGGTGAGAAACACTGACCTAGTTAATGCCTATCATCCTCAGGTGAGCGTCACTACTGACTTCCTTAAGGATAGATGGTAGCTGGCTTAGATATTGCCTCCATCCTTGCCACTCAGTTGATCGATTCCCTGGACATCCAGTCTTTCTAATCCACGACACTTACCTGAACTGTAATTGGCCTTTGAAAGACTTATTGTCAATTATAACAGAAGGTCCATAAGAAAAGGGACGAACTCTGTCTTGTTCACTGTGCCATATCAAGTGCCTACTATTGTGTTTCATAAACATTCTTGAATTAAATTCAGGTTTTTCACTTGTGCAGCTGGATTCCTTCTAACTGTACTATTTGATACAGAGCAAATAATTTATTGGTTGGAAAAAAAATTTGAAGTGGAACATCTAGATAGCTGGTATCAGTCTGTTTGGGCTTTTATAATGGAATATGATAGCCCAGGTGCTTTGTAAACAACAAAAATTTATTTTTCCTAGGTCTAATGGTCAGAAGCCCAACATCCAGGTACCAGCATATTTGGTGTCTGGTGAGAAATCACTTCCTGGTTCACAGCCCATTGCCATCTCCCTGTGCCCTCACAGGGTGGAAGTTGTGATGCAACTCTCTGGGATTCCTTCCGTAAGGGCACTAAGTCCCTTCAGGAAGGCTCCACCCTCATGACCTAATCACTTTCCAGAGGCCTCCTCACTTCCAAAAACCGTCACATTGGGGATTAAATTTATTAATTCAATCCTTTATTTATATCAGTAGACTCCGGGATATTTATTTTATACTTTGGGATACAATCCAATACTATTTCATTTAGTTGCTCAATTTTTTTTTTTAGCTTTGGCTTTTGAGAGCTCTTTCAGTTGGATCCTGTGATCAAGCCTGGTCTTGGTTTTTTTTTTGTTCATTTGTTTTGCTTTCTTTTTTTTTTTTTTTTTTCTGTCATTCCTTATTTCTGGCACTGTAAGATGCTCCAGGTTCATCTTGTATATCCTTTTTCCAGCTCTGGAATCAACAATTTCCCCAAGGAGCTCCGATTCCTTTTGTTGGAGAACGGTATTTGAAATCAAGGTCTGGGCACTGAGTGGGCTCATTACTGATGGGGTGTCATTGCTTCTAGGGTCTTCTAGGTGACAATTAGGAAATAAAAATGTGTATACTAAACTATGTACGTACACATAATCTATAACACCTGTCCATATCTACCTACAGTAAGCAAAACAGTTCATTCGGATGTCTCCAGCTCTCATCTATTACCACTTGCTTATCTACAGTCCCCACTCCAACAGAGACCAGCCATTTACTAAATTGTTCAACTGCAGTATATGTGCTTAGTTGTTCCAAATTTGTTAATATGTACTTAAAATGTATTTCTCAAAGTTATAACATAGCTAAAAGCTAGTAGCTAAAAGTTTAAATGACTGATAAATACATTAATTAGTATCCTATTTCTACTTTGTTCCTCAATGTTATCATTTATATTAATACTCCAGTACTTTTGATTCACCTCAGTAGTCATCAATTCATATTAATGTGCCTCAATTTCACTTGTCAGCCAAGACCTAGAATCATCAATATTTTCATGTAAGAATGATTGTAATCACTACACAGGATCTCATTTAAATTAACAAATTGATATTTTCCACAATAAGTGTATAGATAGCATCCTGATGCATCAAGTCACTAATTATTCTTCCCAGCTTCAAATATTAGCTTCAGGCACTTAGAAAAGGACAAAGAAAAATGATGTTTTCCTGTGCTTTAAACATTTTTCCAGCCACCATAATGAAAGCATTTCAAATTCTTAAAAATAAATATTTGGAAAACAATTTCATCTTTTGGGTGGCTCAGTGCTTCCATATAAAGTTAATCTTTTAAGAATAACAACATTTTTTTACTGAGCACATACTTTTGGCCAGATGCTGTTCAGATATATTTTGTTTATTATGCACAATTCTCCTGCCAGGCCTACAAGGTAAATATACCATCTCTATTTTAGAGACAAAAGAAAGGAAGAAAATTATTTTTCCAGGTGGAAGAGCCAATAAAAAAGCAAAACAAGTCTATGATTTCAAAGGCTACACTCTTGCCACTACAGCAGGTGGAGCACTGCCAAGAATATCCTGGGTCACCAATGTTTGTGCATACCCAACTCCTATTCGTATAAGCAAAGAGACAAATTTAGAAAGAAAAAATAACATGTTCACTCCTTCTTGAATTTCACTTGGGACCTTGTGCAGGGAATAAGCTCAGGTCCCAAAAAGAAAGTAATTCTAACAAATGACATTGGCAAAATCAGTGAATCAGTGACCCTATCAATGTTCATTTTAGTCACCTCTAATTCAAACTGGAAAATAAATCTGGCAACACAATAAAACAGTTCCCGCTAAAAGTTGAAACTTCTTACTGAAATTCATTAGCACTTTTCTTAGTCTTGCCTTCTGAAAAACTCCACGAAGGAATTAAAGTAACTGAAAAAGGATTTCAATATTAAAAAAAAAAAAAAGGACAAATAACCAAAGAAGATTTTTAATTACTACTTGTTTACAATGCAGGCTCATTTCAATTTCCTTGTTTTTTTTTTTTTTTACTCCCTGACAAATAGCTTCTGTTTCATTTGGGCCAAAACAAAATATAAAGTATATAAATGAATTAAAGTGGTTTCTCTTCACACATTTAGTATAAATTCATTGTACTAAAAATTTGGGAAGAGGAAAGACAAAAACATCAGCTATAAAACATCAACTCTTCTCCAAATTGATTCATTGAATTTTGTTTTCGCTTGCGAACAGAGTATTCACAAATTACTTCAACACTTCAATGGAATCTTTCTCTTTACATAAGAAAGAAAAACAAAGGAGATGTAATCTTACACAAAGAAAATAGTAGCTGTCTACCTGGATGCGCTGAGAGTGCCAGGGTCTAGTTAGAAGCCTAGTGTTGTTTATATTTTCTATAGTTAGGAAGAAATCTCTTCCAAATAAACTCCCACTTTTGGATCTTTTTGAACTGTAGCAATAATGAGTTTAATCTTCCATTTAAAATGTCTAATCCAGGGTGAAGAAAATGTTTTTTTATAGTTGCATAAATAAGCCACATTTCAAACAGGGTAGCCATAAAAGGCCACATGAAAAGAACTCTATAATAGAGGATTAGAAAGGACCCCATGAACTCAGATTCTGGATTCCAATGCTATTTAAAGAGTTCAGCCTCTTCTGTGATTGTGCTGGACTCTTGGGGGCTGGGGCACAGAATGTGAAGGGTATTCTCGGTAGACTCACACTTAGGGGAACCAGCTACTAGATAAAAGAGGAAAATAGTAACAAGTATAGGTAGACATGGTATAAACTGGGGAAATTAAAAATTGTCCAGATCCTAAAATAATCACATGGGTAAACATCTACAGCCTCAACAAAAGCAGCTTAATTTTTTTAATTAATTAAAAACAGCTCATTGTCTGAATGTGTTGAAATAGCTTAAGATTCCCTTTATTTGATAAAGAAATGTTTAATGTTTAAGTGTAGCCTAGAATATCCTAGTCCAATAGAATTGTCTGAAGTAATAGAAATACCTCATGACAGCTGTCCAATATGGTCACCACTAGCCCTATGGGGCTACTGAGCCCTTTAAATGTAGCAGTTGTGACTGAACAATCTGAATTTTAAATTTAATTAGTTTAAATTTAAATAGGCACATGTGGCTAGTGGCTACCATAGTAGGTGCTGCCAACCTATAAAGCAACTCTACTTTTGTCTCCTAAGAGAGACATGAATATATATATATATAAATTCTAAACTCTCAAGTACAATAAAGAACAATACTTTTGTGTTGATAATATGGATTAATATCAGTAGCTCAGCCTTACCAGAGTTATTCATTCATTTTATTAAAGGGAGTAAAAGTATTTAGATTAAATTTTTAAGACATGTTATCTGGTTGAATGAAATGCAAAATATTCTACTCAATACTGTCAAAATTCCATTTAAGACAGAAAACTTCTGTTTTAGTTCCATAGATGTAAATCGTTCTCTTTACAGACTCTATGGCCTTTTTTCCATAGGAATGTTATTTTTTCACAAAATTTTACTTCCCAACAGCAAGCACTAGTAATCAGATCTATGTTTCTGCATGTAGGTTGCTGTTAAAATGTTCAAAAGGCTGACACCCAATAGCTCCACATGTATTCAGTCTTTAAAATGGCTTATTAGCAGTCCTTCTGGGTTTTTTTTTTAATCCTTCTAGATTTCTATTATCTCTTGAAGTAAATACAAAATGCTATAGGAAAACACTCCACCAACAAATTTACCTCTTACTTCTAATAGATGATTAAATAAAATTTGAAGCTCTATCAAAGCTTTGGCCTCAATCGACTATATAAATTTACTGTGGTGAGTGGAAGTTTTCCAGTGAGACATGTATTAAGAAAAAAGCTATTTAGTAGTCTAGACGAAAAACTTGAGAGACCTTGGCTTTGAGTTTTACCAAACTTATACTCTTTAGTGACACCTGAAAAATCTTCCTGACCCTGAGTTTTCTCGTTTCAAAAATAACCTTATCTAGAAATCCTACTTAAGAGACTTCAGCAGAAGAAAAAACCACATAAGAGGAAAATGTAATTTTAAGGGGTAGGATTTCATAGTAGCCCCACATGCATACACTATCAAAGATTGGAGAGAACCGATATGTCCATGAAATGCTATGCTTCATTTTAAATTACTTCTATGTATTATCATAGAAAAGAAGCTCATGACATATTGTTGACTAAGGAAGAAAAAAAAGTAAGCCATCAAGAGTGTGGAGAGATAAAGAGAAGGTTCCAAAAAGATGTTCATCAAAATAGTACTAGTGTTTAACGCAGGGGTGTAATATTTGAGGTAGTTTTTACACTTTGATTTTACTTCTCTGTGTTATTTGAATTTTTATATCTGTATAAATTATTTTCTTCAAGAATTTTAATAATATGTTTACAAATGAGAGAAAGAGAGAGGAGATTTTAAAGAAATGATTCACAATCATTTCTTGGCCTTTTGGCTACGATCAAGTGAAGAAATGACACAATTTAAGCATTATAGAGGCTTGGTAAATCCAAAAATCTGCAGGGTAGACCAGCAGGCTGGAGATAAAGGAAAGAGTTGTAGGTCAAGTCCAAAAGCAGACTAGACTATTGGCAGAATTCTTCCTTTCTTTCTCAGGAGAGATCAGTATTTGTTCTACTAAGGCCTTCATCATATCTGTTGAGGCCCAGCAACATTAAGCAGAGTTGTCTGCTTTACTCAGTGCAAATTTAAGTATTACTCTTATCCAAACAAACAAAAAACTACCTTCACAGAAACATCTAAAATAATGTTTGAACAAACATCTGGGAATTATAGCTTAACCAAGAAAATTAACCATCACATTGGCTTAAATCCTATATTGTTCCAATGAGATATAAATGTAAGAGTGATATAAAAATGCAAATTTAATGATTCACACAATCCCATCAAACCATAGAAGAATTATCAGTTTGGATTAAAATCTTATTCAAACATTTTCTTATTAAAGAATTACAAAGCTGAGTTTCCTATATTCCTTCTCCTCTCCCTTTAAACCTCCAACTCCATTGCCACACCCATTCCCATTCCCTTTACTTCCAAAGGATGTTCTTGTCAAATATTTCATAGAGAAAAACAAACACCATCGGACAGTGTATTTATTTGCTAGGGCTGCCATCACAAAGTACCACAAACTGGGTAGGGTAACAAAGAAATTTTCTGTCTCACAATTCTAGAGGCCCAAAATCTGAGATCATGGTGTGAGAGATCAAGGTGTGTTGGTTCCTTTGAGAGTTGTAAGAAACAATCTGTCCCGTACCTCTTTCCTAATCTGGGGTGGTTTGCTGGCAAACTAGTATTCCTCGGTTTATAGAGGTATCACCTCAATTTCTGCCTTCATCTCCAAATGATATTATTTTTGCATATATGTCTCTGTGTCCAAATATCCCCTTTTCACAAGGACACAGCCATCGGGATTAGAGCCCACCCTTAATGATCTCATTTTTACTTAATCATCTACAAAGACCCTATGTTCAAATAAAGTCTTGTTCACTAGGACTGGAGGTTAGGACTTCAACATTTTTGTGGGAAATGCAATTCTACCTGCAACAGACAGACACTTCCTTTACCTGGAAGTATCAACTCTACTAGTTTCCATCTTTCAGTATCTATTCTTCCTTTCTGTCTACTGCTATAATGGAGAACACACCCAGCTTCCTAAAGAAACTAATCCATTCAGGTGTGCTCCTGATCCCATCCCTCATTAATCCATTTATTAAACCTCCTCTGTCCTGTATTTTCACTATTTGTCTTTTCATTGAATACTTCTCAATGCCTTCCCATCCATCTTTAGTTTACAAAAAGAAAAAGCTCATCTTTCTCAATCTTTCAGCCCTCCTATCTTTCTCCTCCAAATCTCTGCTGCCTTTCTTAACATCTCCACAAAATGCTTTTATGCTTCAAATTACAGTTGTTCTTCATCCTATTCTAATCTTGCTTCCGTTCCCACACTTCCACTCAAACAACTGGTTCAGGTCATAAGTGACCATGATACTAAATCTAAAGAACAAGTTTCTATCAACATACTTAATCACTGATAATGTTTAGGCAAAAAACTTATCACTTGTGATTTTTAGGACCACTCTCTTCATTTGGTTCCCATATCTTGGTTTTAATCTTTCTTATTCACTATGTGCTTGTTCTTTGAATAATTTTATTTATTTATTCATGTTTAAGATTTTTTTTTTCATGTTTAAGATTTTATGACACAAAGAGAGACAGACAGAGACACAGGCAGAGGGAGAAGCAGGCTCCATGCAGGGAACCTGGTGTGGGACTCGATCCTGCGTCCCCAGGATCAGGCCCTGGGCTGAAGGCAGTGTTAAACCGCTGAGCCACCCAGGCTGCCCTGAATAACTTTTTTAAATAAACGTTTTTAATAGTGGTTTTAGATTTACATAATAGTGGCAAGGACAGTACTGAGATTCCCCATGTACCACATACCCAATTTCCCTTACTTCCAATAGACTACATTTGTTATAATCATTGGCCAATAGTGACTATTATCAACCAAAGTTCATACTCTATTCAGATTTCCTTCATTTTTACCTAATGTTCCAGAGTCCCATCTAAGATACCTCATATATTTTGCTCATACCTCCTTAGACTCCTCCACATGGGGACAGTTGATCAGACTTTCCTTGTTTTGATGACCTCGATAGTTTTGAGGAGTCCTGGTGAATATTTCTCCAGAATGCCTCCCTATTCAAATTTTGCTGATGCTTTTCTCATGATTAGACTCGGGTTTTGTGTTCCAAGGAGGAGTACTACAGAGGTTAAGTGACATTTTAATCACATTACATTTAATGTACTATCAATATGACTTCTCACTGTTGATGTTGACCTTTATCATCTGGCTAAAGTAATGTTTGTCAAGTTTCTGCATTGTAAAGTTACTCATTTTTCCCCCTTTCCAATTCTTTCCTTCCAATTTTTGGAAGGAAAACACTATGGATGGCCCATATTTATGGGGTGAGGAATTATGTTCTATGCCTTTGATGGCAGAGTACCTACATAAATTGACATTCTTTTGCACAGAAAAATTGTTTTTTCTCCCTTTTCCCTCCCCTTCCCTCCTTTATTTTACTATGGACCTGTGGTTATTTTATTTGGGGGCATTATAATCCAATGCTACCATATTTATTTTGTTGCTCAAATGTCCAGCTTGGTAATTACTTTATGGAACTACAAAATACTCCGGACTCATGGTGTACATCTCCTACAATCAGCCACTTCTCCAAGGAACACTTATTCCTTTTATCCTATTCACTTCTTGGGAGTCACCAATGCCCTGATCTTTAAATATTAGTGTTTTGGGGATCTTTTCATAGGCTATCTTAACTTTTCATTCTACATTCTCTTCCTTAGATGTCTCAACCACTTCTATGACCTCCATATAAATGAATTCCAATTATGTATCTTTGAGACCTCTTTTTAAAATTCACCTTATGTATTTAACTAACTTCATATTGAACTTCTGCATTAAAATATCCCATAGATAACTGTCAATGAAGGGGTTTTAATAAAGGGCAAGATACTTGTCTTTCAAAGCATTTCTCAGGCAGCCCGGGTGGCTCAGTGGTTTAGTGCCGCCTTCCACCCAGGGCGTGATCCTGGAGACCCAGGATTGAGTCCCATGTCGGGCTCCCTGCGTGGAGCCTGCTTCTCCCTCTACCTGTGTTTCTGCCTCTTTCTGTGTGTTTCTCATGAATGAATAAATAATTTTTTAAAAAAAAGCATTTCTCAATTTTGGATATAAGAAATAGTTGCATTTTTCAATGACCCAGAAAAAAAGGCAAAAAAAAAAATAAGAAATAGGGAAACAAATCACATATATTTTAAGTCATTTCCTTTGCAGACCATGCCATGATAGGCCCAAAATTCTTTTTTCATTTTCAGATTTTCAGTCCATTTCATGGACTTGCTCTTTTTGCCGGTGATTTTTAGACCAACCTTAGGCCGATTGCTAGTTCCTTTCTCTTCTTCCCTGTAGTTTTTTAAAGCCTGTCTTTTAATGTCACAAAGCCTTGCAGGAGGGCAGGAAGATGAGAGATTACTCACTGGTATTTGATCTTTCTTTTTTCTTCCTTATTTTTAGTTATTTTGAAATTTGGGCATTCTCTGACTTCTAGTGATTTTAAGTGATTTCTGTGTAGTTTTATTTTTTCTTACCATTCTGTGTTATTTGAGGATGAAATTTGTAATACAGGTAACTAGGCAGCTAGAACTGTCTTCAGCTACCCTGCTACTACATTTAAATCTGTACGTGCATATATATTATTAAGTCTAAAAATCTGTCAAATGTAAGGGGCACATTATTCTATGTACCACTGAAAAATAAAACATGTTGTCAATTAAAGTACAACATGACATGAAGCCCAATTTTAGTGATGTCAAAATTGGGGAAAGGAGTAGGTATGTCTTAGAACAATGAACTAGTGTATATACATTTTAGATGTATGTATTAATGAAATTTTATGGTAATATGTCAAAAATTCCTTTCTTATATACTGCCAAAGCCAAGACCAAAAAGGCATGTTGTCTGTTCTCTGAGTATTATTTCTTTATATTCCATTTGAGCTTCAACACCACAGGAAAAGCCAAACATGTGATAGGAATATTGGAACTTCCAGCATCATTGAGACCTCCAGGGTGAGGGGTGAAGATTGAACTCTATAAACACTCTCGAACAATGAGAACGGGGGGTTTCTGGGTTGGTGAACGTATCCAATTCTGGGAAGATGGTGTATCCCAAATCTATGGAGACAGAGGCTCCTGCATTCAAGACCCTTCCAGAGTTCACCTTAAGAGCCTCTTCATCTAACTGTTCATTTGTATCCTATATATTATACAAGTAAATGTTTAGTAAAATGTTTCCCTGGGTTCTGTGAGCCTTTATAGCTAATTATCAAATCTTAGGGGGGATAGTGGGAAACTCCAAGTTTATAGTTGGCCAGACAAGAGTGTGTGTAACCTAGGCAACCATTTGTAGCCGGCATCTGAAGTTGAGGACAGTCTTGTGAGGTTTGAGGCTAGTTCCAGGTAGACACTGTCTAAAATGAATTAAATTTTAAGACATTTGATGTCCAAGAACTTGAGAATTGGTATAGAAAGACACCACATATTTATTTGGTGACAGAAAGAACCTCAGAGGGCTATATAAAGAAAAGTGTCTTTTGAATCCTCCAGGAAGTATCCTTCAAGTGAGGAGACACACCATTCTCCTTTCCTCTTCTCTGATGCCAGGAAAGTAAACATAATGTTTGAAGCTCCAGAGGTCATTCTGTGTCCTGTACACTCCTACAGAAGTTACACACAGCAGACTCACAGGATGGAAGGAACCTAGTATATAAACTACAAGCTGCCATACTAGTGCTGGATTGCCTCTTCCCACAGTCTACGTGAGATGGAAAAGAAATTTCTATCCTGCTTAAGCTAGTACTTATATAGATTCGTGTCATACACAGAGGCAAATCTGAATGGAAATGATACCACAAACTGGAACAAAAGCTTTGAGATCTTAATATGGGATGTTTACTACTCATGCTATGCTCAAAGTATTCATTCTAGATAAAATTCCATGAACAAATTCAAACTAAAATCAAAGAAGAGCATACATAGAATCTTCCTGAAACATTAAAGTATAATTTGTTTTTGGTTTTGGTTTGGTTGCTTTTTGTTGCTTGGGGGACCTCACTGGCTCAGTCAGCAGAGCATGTGACTTTTGATTTCAGGGCATTAAAGCTCAAGTCCCATGTTGGGTGTAGAGCTTACTTAAAACAAAAAAAAAAACTTTAAAAAATAAGGTATTTGTTTTTTAACATACTGACCCATTATTTCCATTTATTTATTATTTATTTATTGTATTCTATCAGCCCAAGAGTCCCGATAACCCAATTCTATCTTGGTCTTCAATTTTCTGCTACAGAAGCTATGAGAACAAAACTAGGGGCATAAAATCATCATTGAAAGGCACAGACCTTCACGTTTTCTGTAGCTCATCCCCTAAACATCTTTTTCTTAAGCAAATACTCAGCAAGACTTAGGATCCCAAATAAATTTATCAATATTAATAAACTATAATTGACATATATTGAGTAATGCCATGTGCCATGCACTGTACTTAATTATTTATTTCCATTTTCTCATTTAATTCTCAAAACAACCCTGGTAAAGTGGGAGATATTATTATCTCCAGAGAAAGAGGAAGAAAATGAGATACAAAAAAATGACAAGACATATTTGCCCACGTGACACATCTAATAAGTCTCAGTACGTGGCTTTGAACTCCAGGCAACTTGCCTTGAGGCCACTATACTACAATGCCTCCCTAATAGGAATGGAGATCATATCAATATGTTTCTAATCACTTGTACTCAGGAGTGTGAGAGTTTTTTAAAGACACCTTCATTCTCTGGACAAATCTTTTCTCAAAATGTGGTCCATAGAGCAGCGGTGGTTCCAAGGGTCAAGCAGTCCTCAGGCAACTTATTTCAGAGACAAGAGTGTGGAACAATGTTGTTCACATTCATTTAATTACTTTCACAATGTACATAAAAGATGGCCATAACGTGTTTGACATTTTTGCCATTGAGAGGTAATATAATTGTATTGCCCTTGAAGCCAGCCTGATCTTAGTGACATATTTCATTAATGGAATGTAAAATCGACTATCTGGGACCTTTAAGTCTGTGTTACTTAAAGTGTAAAGGTTCCACCTGCATTTCATGAGACAGTCACTCTTGGATCCCTAAACCACTAATAGAAACCTACCTACCCTGTTTTATACACTGCAAGGAAAGACACTAGGACTACCTGGACAGAAAGGAGATCCCAGCTGATCCCACTTTTCTAGTCACTCCCACTAAAGTACCAGGCATATCAGTAAGACATTATGGAGGCCCCAGCCCAGCCATCATCACTGAATGCCAAGGAATGAACCTAGTCAATGCCATATGGAGCAGAAAAATCAACCAGCCAAGCTCTGCTCAAATTCTGACTCACAGAACTGTGAGATGTACTTTTTGGTTGTTTTAAGGCAATGAGTTTTGGGATGATTTGTTATACAGCACTAGATATCCAGAACAATAAAATTAATAGTGATTTTCACAGAATCCCTGTGAGATTCTTAGCAATCATGAAGTCTGTAAAGGTCACAGAAAGACTTCAAAGACAGCATTGATCAGTTTATTTTGGCTGGTATTTGTTGACAGCATGCAGTCAGTCTGAGCCAAGATATTCACATTTCTCTGTTTAATTGTTTTCAGTTGTTAAATTTATACTTTGGTTAGTACTATAGTCCATCGTTAAGCCACCAATTCCGCCAAATAGAACAATGGCTCTAATATTGTACATGGGTGAATAAATTTAAGTTTGAAAACTATAATGTAAAAAGTACAACCCATAAGAATGCCATAAACATAGTTGAACTTGACTTCAGAAAGACCACAGGAAGTGAATCTGTACATGCTCAGTCAAGTGAATCTGTAAGTATGAGGATTTAACATAAAGAGTCAAAACAGCAGAGTAGGAATACAAAGTACAATGATAATTATCTGAAAATTGGGTTTTCCTGGATTGATGATTCATTCCTCTGTGCATTGTCTGTATTGAAATGTCAAAGGGTAATATGCAGCCATTTTAGCCATTTTCAAGCAAAGCACGACAACCTTTCCAGCAAACCAATTAAGTTTGTCCAAAATAAGGACTAAAGGATTGCACAGGTTATGGTGCTTGGTTTAAAGCAACTGAAACTGACTATAATAAGCAAATGGGGATTTTTTTTGAAGGACAATTAAGAGCTTAATAAAGAATCAGCACAAGTCTGAGGAACAAGACTTGAAAATGGATAGAAACAAAAACATCCCTGAGGTTTCTGCATTAGACGCAAAGACAAGAACAACACTCTCCCAAGTCAAAAGACTTAGGGAGAAAATAATCCAATTTATTACCGAAAAAGCTGTGTTGGAGATGGTGACTTTAGACAAGCCATCTTCCCAAATAAGACTTATCACCTCTCTTATTCCAAAGCTGTGCAGCCACAGGACTCCCTGGACAAAGCCAAGGCCACTCCTGTGAAGCAGGAACAGAGCTAAGGGCAGCCCATCTGAGAAGAACAAAAACCAGGGCTTATGTAAGCATACCCACTTCCTTCTTCAAACTCAAATATCATATAGTCCTCACCTCCCTAACAGGACTGGGAGTCAACACAATGTAATGAGAAAGAAAAGAAAACTTTTACTGCATGGAACCATGAGATATGGAAGGGAACATTCCCTGTTACAAGTCAAACTACACAAAAGCCTGAGCTCTTGCGGCTGCTGCCAAAGCCATGGCCATGAATCTGACTAGCCCACCTAACAGCATGCCTTATGTCTCTATTTACTTTACTCCTTATCATAAGAAGGCCCAGGCCATCGCTCTTCACCTGAACTCTCACCTGCATACAGTTCTGTACACTGCCTACTATGGATCAGTCACTCACCCCACACACACTACAAACCCATGACCTTCTGAGCAATCAGTTGCCATCATCAAAATACCTTCATCATAATCCTTCACTCCAAATATTTGCTTCACCTTCTCGCTACAAGCAAAATCTTGCTATCTCCCAACAACCTAATTTAGTAGTTACTATTTTTTCCAAATTTAACATGAGGCCTTAGAATTTCCCAAAATCTTCAAAATCTTCCCTGAAGTTCATGCCATAAGATCACCATTGACCCTTTATTATTGATTTTAACTAAAGACATCAGAGTCACACTCCCCCCTCTTTCTCTGAAGATTTCAGCTCTTGGTTCCCCCTCCCTACCACTACTCCTGTCCGAATTGTTTATTTCTGTATCTACATAGGTTATCCTAATAACACCCTGCCCCCTAATTTACTGACCTTATTTCACTAATCTTATCCACCCCACCTCAGTCACTTATTCTGCAACTGTATCTTGAAACTTTTAAACTCATAACCAAACACCTTCCATGGTGGGTTTGCATCATATTTAAAAAAACACTCGCCCTTAACCAATATTCCTCTCCAACTATATTCTTATTTCTCTTTTTTATGGCAAAACTTGAAGATACTATCTACATTTACATTTGCTATTTTCGCTCATCTCATTCTCTATTCTCCAAACAGGTTTTTGTTCCTTCATTACAAAATAATTACATCTATGAAAGCCACCAATGACTTCTTTTTTAATTTTTATTTATTTATGATAGTCACAGAGAGAGAGAGAGAGAGAGAGATAGGCAGAGACACAGGCAGAGGGAGAAGCAGGCTCCATGCACCGGGAGCCCGATATGGGATTCGATCCTGGGTCTCCAGGATCGCGCCTGGGCCAAAGGCAGGCGCCAAACCGCTGCACCACCCAGGGATCCCCACCAATGACTTTCATCTTGCCTGATCCACTTGTCAATTCTAGGTTCTCATCTGACCTGCCAAGAGGATTGACACAGTTGCTAACATTCTACTTTTTTGTCCATTCTTTCTTCCTACTTTCACCTTTTGGCTTCCAAGGTGTCATTCTCTCATTTTTCTTTTTTTTTTTAAGATTTTATTTTTTATTTATTATTTATTCATGATAGACATAGAGAGAGAGAGAGGCAGAGACACAGGCAGAGGGAGAAGCAGGGTCCATGCCAGGAGCTCGACGCGGGACTCGATCCTGGGACCCCAGGACTGCGCCCCCGGGCCAATGGCAGGCACCAAACTGCTGAGCCACCCAGGGATCCCTTCATTCTCTCATTTTTCATTCTGCTTCACTGGTCACTAACTCCTTACTATATATGTCTTCCTCATCTTCCTTATCTCCAGATATGAGCATGTTGCTGCTCTCATTTGCAGCCTTCTTCTCTTCACATTCTTCTTTACTTAGTCCTGAGTAGATCTCATACAATCCCATGGCTTTAAATGCTGTTCATCTGCTACAGATTCCTTGTATCTTTCTCAACTAAATATCAGATATATTTTCCAAATCCCTATTTAATTCTTGGATTTCGAAGTCCAGTGGGGGTCTAAAACCTTCACAAATCCAAAACTGGACTCTGATTCAACGTTTGAAATACAATCTGCTCCTCCCTTAATTTTCTACCTTTCAGTTTCTCAGGCAAAAAAAAAAAAAAAGTTGCAATTATCTTTCATTTTTTTTACCTCATACTCTACTTCCAACAATCATCCAATACTTCCAATTCTACCATTAAAATATATCTAGAATCTAACTACTTCTGAATACTTTCTCCACTAATTATCAATGAAAAGTTCTCAAAGTGCGAACCCCCTACCATCGGTATTGACATTACCTGGAAATTTGTTAGAAATTTAAATTCTTATGCCCCACCAGACTCATCAAACCAAAACTGGGAGGATGGAGCCCAATAATCTGTGTTTTAACAGGCACACTTGGTGATTCTGAAGCTGAAGTTTGAGAAACACCACCCTAGACCAAGCCATCATCAACTTTAATCTAGACTAGGTCCAAAAGACCTACAAAACATCACATTGTTCCTACCCATGGTTCCTACAGATTATTCACTCAACGGCTCAAGTTGTCTTTTGAAAATACAAAACAGTTTATATGACTCCTCTTCAAGCCCTTCCCCCATAAGTTTCCCTTCATACTGATCCACAAAACTCTATATAATCTTCCCCCTTTATCTCCCCTCAATCTCCTCTGAGCTCATAGCTGTCCCATAAACAAGTAACCATATACCCATTGAGAGTCTTTGTTCTGATAATTTCCTCAAAATATGTGAATTCTCTGGTTCTTCACTTGTTTTAGATTTCTGCTAATTATCAATTATAAGAGAGGCCTTCCCTGTCTACCTTGTCTAGAAAACTAACTTCCAGAAATCACTCTAACTTATTTTTCTTCATAGCATTTATCACCATATGACATAGGATATATTCACTTACTTTTTATTACCTGTATCTACCTTCTAGAATATAAACACCATGAGAACAAGGATTTTGTTTATTCTTACATCCCCAATGCCTAGGAGAATATATACTACTCCAAAAGTTTTTGAATAATTGAAGAGAATATGGCTCACTAAAAATGCAAAGTTTCAAGAGATAGCACCTGATTGGCTGACAAAATTCTCTGCCTAGTCCTGAGTATGGTAGGGTGCTATCTATGAATAGCTGATCCCCTGGGAGAAAGATAGGACATTATTGACTGTAAAGTCTGTATAAAATGGAAGAACCTCCAAAAGGAAAACCAGCAATGTGGGGAGTGCTTTAGCTAAAAGCAACAGATGGTTACTACAGAAATGCTCTCCAATAAGAAACTGATCAATGATATTAAGTCAAAAAATACACCAAAACTCTGGAGATATCAAAGATGTGATCTTTAGAGCAAAACCAGGTGCCAGTTGCATAATTTCCAAGAGGCTTTTAAAAGCAGTCCAAAAGTTAATTATAATGCATGGAAACAAAATAGAAATCAGCGTTATCAATAATCTACTAAAATATCCCACAAAACACATATATGTAGTAACCTGAATAAAGGCCTTCTAACATATCCAGGTCCTAATCCATGGAATCAGTGAATGTACCCTTATAGGCAAAAGAGAATTTGCATATGTGATTAATTAAGGATCTTGAGACAGGGAGATCATCCAAGATTATCTGAGTGAGACTTAAATGTAACCATAAATGTTCTTGTAAGAGGGATCAGAGGGAAATTTGACACAGAATTAAACAATGTAAGATTAAAGCAAAATGCTTCACTACTGGTTTTGAAATGGAGAAAAGGGCCACAAGCCAAAGGATCTATCTCCAGAAGCTAGAAAGGCAAGGAAATGGGTTCTGGCAGAGAGCCTGTGAGGGAAACAAACTCCTTGCCAACACTTTGATTTCAACCCACTGAGGCTGATTTTAGAATTGTGACCTCTGTAAGGGAAGAAACGTGTGCTTCTTTTTAATGCACCACACTTGTGATATTATGTTATAGTGGCCAAAGGATGTTATATACAGTATAAGAACTGTATTACTATCACAAGGGTATACCAATAGACATTTGAATCTAGAGTTGAACAAAACCACTTATATGCAGAGGATGAATCAGCATCAGCGGATGTTGATATAGATGTGATTCATATACAAGGGAGATGTACCAAGTTAGTTTTGCTTTAATGCTAAAAATCCATGAGCTGAAATGAAGACTATGGAAAGATACATCATACTGATGAGCATTCGTTATATACACAGCATTCAAAGAACATTACTAAGGGAATAAATAGTTTCTCCTGAATGTCATTTCACACATAGCCTTTTCAAAGAACAGGTTTTGGTCCATTGTTCCTAATTCAGTGTTACAGAAACAAATACATTAAATTGAAGCCACTGAGTATATGACATTTCAGGAGACATTGGAAAAAAATAAACATGAATGCACAACCCTGCTGATCAACACTGGATTATGCTCACTGTTGAGTGAAAATGTACTTATATGAGCTTTTTAATTTAGAGAAAAAATTCTTCATGAAAGTGATAAATAAAAATTATTTTATTTATGTGACTTGATTAAGTATCCTACTTCAGTAATATATTCAGAATATTTAGTAGCTTGAACTTTAGATTTCTAAGACACTTGATTTTTTTTATGTGTTGAAGATAAGACACTTTCTTAAAGATAAAACTGTGATATGAATGGCTCGATCTAAAATAATTTTATTCTTTCCTAGCACTTGATTTTCTTCACCCATTGGGAAAAGATGATAATGCATTACTGGATATATTTTTTTAGGTAAAATCAAGCATTTCAAAAGAGTGTGAAATTTTCCAAAGCTGAATGAAACCAAAACTGAGTATCATTCACAATCTATTCTAAGAAACATTCAATCCTGCTTTCAAGGGTGGTATGTACATTTTGAGCATTTAACTCAAAGCTGAAGTCTTTGCTAAAAGATCTCCCCATGATTTCTAGAATTACATTCTATCCTAAAATTTGAACTGACAGTGCCACCTTATGACAGTCACTTTTTTTCAATGATCTATAATAGTTGGTGTTTTCTAATGTAAAAGAATAAAAGGAGTAAGAGAAAAAATATCTGGATCTGAAATTCAATCTATGGCTTCAGGAAGCTATAATTTAATAATGTATGCATTACTCAAAGACTTAGTACCATCCCTAAATAAAGTAAATAAATCAAAATTATTTTCATTTTATAAATATTATGCTTGTATTTTTATTGCTCTAAACTGTTTTAATTATCCAAAAATGGTGATTTACTTGTATAGCAAAACATGTATTATGACCTTTATATATAGTCTGTACATAGCAGAAAAAATATTTTTCTACATGAAGCCAATTTTGTGTTCCCACCCAAACTAGCTAATTCCTTTTGGAAGGACTTACCAGCACAGTCATTTTCATCATAGTAAAGTGATTGCTCAAAAATATGAATGCCTGGAGAACAATGTTTGTAAAATTTATTCAAAATCTCCCACTTCCCTCATTTTTTCTGTACTGATTTTCATGGTTCCCTGCCATATGTTCTCCTTGAGATGTTAGTCCTATAACTTCTCGTTCATTTGAAGCACCAGTTGGTTATCTGCCCAACTTCTTACCTTTGTCTGTATTCTCTCAATTCCAGATGGTCTTCCTCTCTTGTATTTTCCCAAAATAGCCATAGCAATATTTCTAGTCCCACATGCCTTTTAGAACTTTGCTACCCCCCATCTAGAACTATACTTTATTTCTTCTCTCCTTAAACCCAGCTAGGATTTTATTATTACTTCATTGAGTAAAATGTGCCATAAATAATGCTGCATGACTTCCAAGGCTAAATCATAAAAGATTATTTGGTTTCTACCTACCTCTTGCTTTCAGAACTCATTCACCATCCTCTGAAAAAGCCCAAACTAGCTCATGCAGGGAGAGCATACAAACACCCAAAAACCCACATGCGGGAAGATCTGAGACCCCAGGCAATTACCATGAAACACTAAACATGTGATTGAGCAACTTATTAGATGACTGTAGGCCTTAGGTTTGAGCTGCCCCAACTGACATAAAGTAAAACAGAAATTAACTCTCCCCACGAAGCCTTGTATAAACTGCAGACTTACAAGTGAAATAAATGTAATTGTTCAAAGTCACTAAGTTTGGGATAGTTTGTTATGCAGTCATAATATCTGTAACACAACCAAGAGGTAACTTGAACTAAGAAACTTAGTAAACCCAAATCTTTACCTATCTGTTATTGCTCATACTTGAAACACAACCTTCTGTATAATAAGCAGAAAAAGACCTCTACCAATAATGCATGATTAATATTAAAAAATAGGAATTGAAACTTTTGATGTAATAAAAAATACTCAATTTGGCAATCAATTTGTCTTAGATTTGACATAAAGAGAAAATTCACAAGGTAAAATTGGTTTATATAACCATTGAGCAGGTTATATAAATCACTGGCGTTTTCATCAAGAAGTGTTTGACTCTATTCATGGATGGGCACAGATGGTTGCAAGAGATACAGTTGATATGGGTAGACAAGTTCCACAAAGAAAATCTGCCAACATATTTCCATACTGTTTTTATACAACCCTAGTCATGTAGCCTAGCCAGGCCTGTTTGTCAATTCACGTAATTGCAGTCCACAAGCAGGTATTGTAAACTGAGTAAAGGCAACAACCAGATGTTAATACTGTTAAAATTTCATATTTATATTAACCTTTTGCAATTCCTACAACAGTGGTGCAGTAAGTTAAGTTCATCTTCTGAGGCATTCCTGGATCTAGGGAGGACAATGATCAAGACTATTCTTAACCAATTTACATGTCCCAAATCAAGGAACAATACAAAATCACACACATTAAAAAACAAAACAAAACTATATTTAAAAAACTAAATAAAATAAAAAAATAAGCAATATGCCTGATAAAGACATCAACATATTGTTCATAAAGATATTCATGTGATTTGAAGAGTGGATGTATTCAGTGAGAATTCAATGAAGAGATAGAAGATATAAAAAAGAACCAGTCAGAGGTGAAAAAGACAATAAATGAAACTAGAGATAGGGTGCCTGGGTGACTCAGTTGGTTAAGCATCTGACTCTTGGTTTCAGCTCAGGCCACGATCTCAGGGTTATGGAATCAACCCTGCAACAGACTCCATGCTTATGAGGAGTCTGCTTCTCTTATTCTCTCTCCCTCTCCCTCTATTCCCCCCCCCCCACCCCGCACTTGTGCTCTATCTCTCTAAAATAAATAAGTAAATCTTTTTTAAAAAAAGATTTTATTTATTTATTCCTGGGAGACAGAGAGAGAGAGAGAGAGAGAGAGAGAGAGAGACAGGCAGAGACACAGGCAGAGTGAGAAGGAGGCTCCATGCAGGGAGGCTGAGGTGGGACTCCATTCCTGGTCTCCAGGATCACGCCCTGGGCTGAAGGCAGCACTAAACCTCTGAGCCACCCGGATCACCCAGTAAATCTGTAAAAAAAAAAAAAAAAAAAAACCAGAGAGAATCAACAGCAGATTAGAGGATGCAGAAATACTAATCAGTAATCAGTAAGACAAGGCAATGGAAGGCAACCAAGATGAACAGAACCAAAAAAGGAAGAATATGAGTATGAGTTATGGGAACTTTATGACAACATCAAGTGTAATAACATTTCCATTATAGAAATCCCAGAAAGAGAAGAGATGAAGAAGGGGGCAGAAAACTTATCTGAAGAAATAATAGCTGAAAACTCCCCTAATCCGAGCAAGTAAATAGACACCCATGTCCAGAAAACAGAGAGCCCATAATAAGACAAACTTAGGGAGGTTCACCAAGACACAATTATTAAAATGATAAGAAGTAACAATAAAGATAGATCTTAAAAACACAAGAGAAAAGAAAGAAGTTATATTCAAGGGAAACCCGCAAGGCTAGCAGTTGATTTTTCAACAGAAACTTTGCAGGCCAGAAGTCAGCAGCATGACATATTCAAAGTGCTAAAAGGGAAAAAAAAACCCATAACCAAGAATACTATACTAGCAAGGTTGTCATTTGAAATTGAAGGAAAGATCAACAGTTTCCCAGACAAACAAAAGTTGAAGATCACCACAAAATCAAACTTACAAAAAAAAAGAAGGTTTTCTTTAACTACAAAGTCCATACTAGATGTAAAAATTATGAAAAGAAAAAATTTCATAGATGGAAACTAAAATATAATAGAATAGATCAATAAGTAATATATCTATTACTTATAATAGATCAATTACTTATAAAGCCAGTACAGTGGTAAAACAAAATTAAAATTAATAAAATCAATTTTTATATGAAAATTAGTCCAGAGATACACAGAATAAAAAGAAAAAATATGACATCATATACATAAAACATTTACAGCAGAGGAAAAACAGTAATTTCAGGATATGTCTGAATTTAAGAGACCATCCACCTGTATACACTGCTATTACATAGGATCTTTTAAATGAACCAAATGGTAACCACAAATCAAAAGTCTATAATAAGTGCATAAAAAATAAAGAGAAAGGAACCCAAGTGTAACAGTAAGAAAGCTGTCAAAACACCTGGGAAGAGAGCAACACAAGAAAGAAACAGAGAACTACAAATACAATCCCCAAAAACAAGATATAAAATGCCAATAAGTACATATCTATTAATAATTACTTCAAATGCAAATGGGCTAAGTGCTCCACACAAAAGACACAGGGTATACAAATGGATTGAAAGAAGAAAAAAAAAAGATCCATCTGTATGACATCTTTCTGCCTGCAAGAGACTCACTTCAGACCTAAATACATATATACACAGAAAGTGAAGGTATGGAAAAAGATATTCCAAGCAAATGAAAGCAAACACACACACACACACACACACACACACACACACAACCTCAGCCAGGACAATAACACATTTACTGGGCAAAAATAGTCTTTAAAACAAAGACTGTAACAAGAGATAAAGAAGGGCCTTACAAAATGATAAAGGGATCAATCCAACAAAAGGATCTAACAGTTGTAAATATCTATGCACCAATATAAGAGCACCTAAATACACAAAGCAAATATTAGAAGATATATAGGGGGAAAATGACAGAAATATAGTAGTAGTAGGGGACTTTAACATAGTATTTACATCAATGTAAATCACCACCATCCAAACAGAAAGTCACAAGGGAAGAACTGCTCTGAACAACACATTAGACTTGATAGACCTAATGCATATATACAAGAACAGTCCACCCTAAAATAGCACATACACAATCTTTTCAAGTGCACCTGGGACATTTTCCAGAACACATCACATGTTAGGTCACAGAATAAGTTTCAATAAATTTAAGAAGATTGAAACTATACCAAGCATCTTTTCCAACCACAGTGGTATGATAGTAGAAATCAATTACAAGAAAATATCCAAGAAAACTACAAACATATGGAGGCTAAACATATACTATTAAACAACAGATACATCAACCAAGAGATCAGAGAAGAAATTTTTAAAAATACATAGATACAAATGAAAATGAAAATGCAATGGTCCAAAATCTTTGAAACACAGGAAAAGCAGTTCTAGAGGGAAGTTTATACTGATGTAGGCCTAACTCAAGAAATGGGAAAAGCTTCAAATAAACAACCTCACCTTACATGTAAAGAAACTAGAAAAAAAGCCCAAAGTTAGTAGAAAGAAGAAAATAAAGATTACTGGGGAAATAAATGAAATACAGATCAAACACACACACGTTAAAAAAAAAATCAATGAAGTAAACTGCTAGTCTTTGAGAAGAATAACAAAAATGGTAAACCTTTATTCACATTCATGAAGAGAAAGAGGACTCAAATAAATAAAATCAGAAATAAAGGAGAATAAATAACTGACACCACAGAATATGAAGAATTATAACAATACTATGACAAAGTATTGTGACTCCCATTACTGAATCAGGAAGAAATAGAAAATTTCAACATGCCAATTACTAGTAATCAAAAAACTCCAAACAAGTAGAATTCCAAGACCAGATGGCTTCACATGTGAATTCCACAAAACATTTTAAGAAGAGTTAATATCTTTCTTCTCAAACTATCCCAAAAAATAGTAGAGGGAAAATTCCAAATTTATTCTATAAGGCCAAGATTACCCTGATACCAAAACCAGATTTAAAAACACTACAAAAAAAGACAACTATAAGACAATATCTCAGATGAATACATTTGCAAAAATATTCAACAAAATATTAGCAAAACAAGTTCAACAATACAGTAAAATAATCATTTGCCACAATTAAGTGGGATTTATTCCAGGAAGGCAAGGATGGTTCAATATTCATAAATCGATCAGTATGATACATCACATTAACACAAGAAAGAATAAAAACTGAATGACTATCTCAACAGATGCAGAAAAAGCATTTGACAAAATACATCTATTCATGACAAAATCTCTCAACAAAGTGGGTTTAGAGGAAACATACTTCAAATAATTAAGACTGTATATGAAAATCCCACAGCTAACCTCATACTGAATAGTAAAAAAAATAAGAGCTTTTCCTCTAAGATCAGAAATAAGATAAGAATGTCCATGCTCACCACTTTTATTCAACCCAGTACTGGTAGTACTAGCTGTAGCAATTAGATAAGAAAAAAAGAAATAAAAGCCATCAAAATTGGTAAGAAAAAAGTAAAACTGTTCTTATATATTCTGTATAAAAGTGCCTTATCAGTGGGATGCCTGGGTGGTTCAGTGGTTGAACATCAGCCTTCAGCTCAGGTCATGATCCCGGGGTCCTGGGATAGAGTCCTGCATCAGTCTCCTCACAGACAGCCTGATTCTCCACTTGCCTAGGTCTCTGCCTCTCTGTGTTTCTCATGAATAAATAAGTAAAATATTTAAAGAAAAAAAATACCTTATCAGATTTACAATTTCAAAGTATCTCCTCATACTCTCTGGGTTGTGATTTTACTTTCATGGTAGCATTTGAGCACAAATGTTTTCCATTTTGATAAAATCCAATTTATCCATTTTTTGTTGTTGTTGCTTGTCCTTTTGATGTCATATCTAAAAAGAACATTTCCTAACTGAAGGCCACAAATACTTTTTTTAGCCTTTCTTCTACAGTTTTATATTTTAAGCTCTAATATTTAGGCTAGTGCTCCATTTTGAGTTAATTTTTTGTGTATAGGATGAGGCACCCAACAACACTCTTTTGCATGAGGATTTCCAGCTATTCCAGCATCATTTATTTTAAGATTATTCTTTTTCCAATGAATTATCTTGGTACCTTTGTTGAAATCAATTGACCCTAAATGTAAGAATTTGACTCTGGACTCTCAATTCTATTTCATTGATCTATAAGTCTATTTACTTTCGATCATAAAATACCATACTGTTCTAAGAGTACCATATTGATGGTGCCATATGGTCTTATTTACTGTAGCTTTATGATAAGTTTTAAAATCAGGGAATTATGCCCACTTTATTCTTCTTCTCCAAGACTGTTTTGACTAATCTGGGTCCTTGAGTTTCCATATGAATTTTAGGGTCACCAGGAAATTAGGGAAGAATTAAAAAGATTCATGGAAACTAATGAGAATGAAGATACAACCATTCAAATTCTTTGGGATACAGCATAAGCAGTTCTGAGGGGGAAATACATTGCAATACAAGCATCTATCCAAAAACTGAAAAGAACCCAAATACAAAAGCTAACCTTGCACCTAAAGGAGCTGGAGAAAAAACAGCAAATAGATCCTACACCCAGCAGAAGAAGATAATTAATAAAGATTCGAGCAGAACTCAATGAAATAGAGACCAGAAGAACTGTGGAACAGATTAACAAAACCAGGAGTTGGTTCTTTGAAAGAATTAATAAGATAGATAAACCATTAGCTAGCCTTATTAAAAAGAGAGAAAAGACTCAAATTAATAAAATCATGAATGAGAAAGGAGAGATCACCACCAACACCAAGGAAATACAAACGATTTTAAAAACATATTATGAGCAGCTATATGCCAATAAATTAGGCAATCTAGAAGAAATGGACGCATTTCTGGAAACCCACAAACTACCAAAACTGGAACTGGAAGAAACAGAAAACCTGAACAGGCCAATAACCAGGGAGGAAATTGAAGCAGTCATCAAAAACCTCCCAAGACACAAAAGTCCAGGGCCAGATGGCTCCCCTGGGGAACTCTATCAAACGTTTAAAGAAGAAACCATACCTATTCTACTAAAGCTATTCCTAAAGATAGAAAGAGATGGAATACTTCCAAACTCATTCTATGAGGCCAGCATCACCTTAATTCCAAAACCAGACAAAGACTCCACCAAAAAGGAGAATTATAGACCAATATTCCTGATGAACACAGATGCAAAAATTCTCAACAAGATAGTAGCCAATAGGATCCAACGGTACATTAAGAAGATTATTCACCAGGACCAAGTGGGATTTATCCACAGATGCAAGGCTGGTTCAACACTCATAAAGCAACCAATGTGATTGATCATATCAGCAAGAGAAAGAACAAGAACCATATGATCCTCTCAATAAATGCAGAGAAAGCATTTGACAAAATATAGCATCCATTCCTGATCAAAACTCTTCAGAGTGTAGGGATAGAGGGAACATTCCTCAGCAACTTAAAAGCCATCTACAAAAACCCCACAACAAATATCATTCTCAATGGGGAAACACTGGGAGCCTTTCCCCTAAGATCAGGAACAAGACAGGGATGTCCACTCTCACCACTGCTATTCAACATAGTACTAGAAGTTCTAGCCTCAGCAATCAGACAACAAAAAGAAATAAAAGGCATTCAAATTGGCAAAGAAGTTAAACTCTCCCTCTTCGCAGATGACATGATACTGTACTTAGAAAACCCAAAAGACTCCACCCCAAGATTGCTAGAACTCATACAGCAATTCGGCAGTGTGGCAGGATACAAAATCAATGTCCAGAAGTCAGTGGCATTTCTATACACTAACAACGAGACTGAAGAAAGAGAAATTAAAGAGTCAATCCCATTTACAATTGCACCCAAAAGCATAAGATACCTAGGAATAAACCTAACCAAAGAGGTAAAGGATCTATACCCTAAAAACTGCACAACACTTCTGAAAGAAATTGAGGAAGCCACAAAGAGATGGGAAAATATTCCATGCTCATGGATTGGCAGAATTAATATTGTGAAAATGTCAATGCTACCCAGGGCAATGTACACATTTAATACACTCCCTATCAAAATACCATGGGCTTTCTTCAGAGAGTTGGAACAAATTATTTTAAGATTTGTGTGGAATCAGAAAAGACCCCAAATAGCCAGGGGAATTTTAAAAAGCAAAACCATAGCTGGGGGCATCACAATGCCAGATTTCAGGTTGTACTACAAAGCTGTGGTCATCAAGACAGTGTGGTACTGGCACAAAAATAGACACATAAATCAATGGAACAAAATAGAGAACCCATAAATGGGCCCTCAACTCTATGGTCAACTAATATTCGACAAAGCAGGAAAGACTATCCACTGGAAAAAGGACAGTCTCTTCAATAAATGGTGCTGGGAAAATTGGACAGCCACGTGCAGAAGAATGAAACTGAACCATTCTCTTACACCATACACAAAGATAAACTCAAAATGGATGAAAGATCTAAATGTGAGACAAGATTCCACCAAAATCCTAGAGGAGAACACAGGCAACACCCTTTTTGAACTTGGCCACAGCAACTTCTTGCAAGATACTTCTTTCTTCTTGCAAGATCTTGCCATGAAGGCAAGAGAAACAAAAACAAAAATGAACTATTGGGACTTCATCAAGATAAGAAGCTTCTGCACAGCCAAAGAAGCAGTCAACAAAACTAAAAGACAACTTACAGAATGGGATAAGGTATTTGCAAATGACCTATCAGATAAAGGGCTAGTATCCAAGATCTATAAAGAACTTATTAAACTCAACAGTAAAGAAACAATCCAATCATGAAATGGGCAAAAGACATGAACAGAACTTTCACAGAGGAAGACCTAGACATGGCCAACATGCACATGAGAAAATGCTCCACATCACTGGGCATCAGGGAAATACAAATCAAAACCACAATGAGATACCACCTCACACCAGTGAAAATGGTGAACATTAACAAGACAGGAAACAACACATGTTGGAGAGGATGTGGAGAAAGGGGAACCTTCTTGCACTGTTGGTGGGAATGTGAACTGGTGCAGCCACTCTGGAAAACTGTGTGGAGGTTCCTGAAAGGGTTAAAAATAGAACTGCCCTATGACCCAGCAATTACACTGCTGGGGATTTACCCCAAAGATACAGATGCAGTGAAACACTGGGGCACCTGCACCCCAATGTTGATAGCAGCAATGTCCACAATAGCCAGCTTGTCAATTTTTGTGCTATCCCCACGCCCAGGTTAAAAAAAAAAGCAGCTAGGATTTGGTAAATACACATTGTATCTGTAGGTAAATATTGTCATCTTAACAACATTAAGTCTTACAATCCATGATCACGAGACGTCTTTCCATTTATTTGGGTCTTCTTTAATTTCTTTCAAGAATGTTTAGGAATTTATTAAGGTGTAAGTCTTGCAGCTCTTTTGTTAAATTTATTTCTAAGCATTTTATTATTTTTGATATTATGAAATTGTTCTCTTTATTCCATGTTCAGACTGTTCACTGCTAAGCTATAAAAATAGAACTGATTTGTGTATATTGAATGTGTATCTTGCAAACATAGTGCACTTGTTGATTAGTTCTAATAGTTTTCGGTGAGTTTCTTAATATATACTATCATGTTAAACTATCATGTTATTTGCAAATAGAGATAATTTTATTTTTCCTTTATAATTTGGATATTAGACATATCTGTGCAAGTTTATTTATAAGCGTATGATTTCACTTCTTTTAGATACTTAAAGCTGACTGCTACTTTATAAGATGAATTGGTTTATAAGACAGTGCCAAACTAATTCCCCAACATTTTTTAAATTCTATACCTGCAATGTGTAAGAATTCTAGTTACTCCATGTATTCACCAATATTTGATATTATTGTTTTGTTGTTGTTATTCTAATGGCTGTTTTTATTGATATCCCACTGTAATTTTAATTCTATTGTCCCTGATGATCAACAATGGTGATTTTTTAAAAATGGACTCATTGTCATTTTTACAGCATCCTTTATGAGATGTCCAAGTCTTTTGTTCATTTTTAATTATGTCATAAAGTTTATTGTTATTGCTTTATAGGAATTTATATATATTCATGATATATATTCTTGGCCATTTTATGTGTTGTGGATACTTTCTACCAACTTTTGGCTTTCATATTCATTTTCTTAATGATGACTTTTGATAACAAACCTTTTAAAGATTGATAAAGTCCAATTTATCACTTTTATTTTTAAAGATTAGTGCTGAGTTCTGTCCAGGAAATTTCCAAGTTCATTAAAATATTCTCCTATGTCTCATTTTATAACCTTTATAGTTTTCTACTTCATGTTTAGGTTTATGACTCATATTACACTAATTTTTATATGAGATTGAGATTTATATTTTTCCATATGGATATCTAGCTATTCCCACATAATTTTTAACTAACCTGTCCTTTTCCCCACAGAACTTTGTTAATAGTCATTTTAGCATAAATTCCAGATTCTCTATTCTCAATGATCTGTTTGGTAGTTTTCATGTTGATACTGTTTTGATCAGTGTAACTTTATAATAAAACTAAAACAAGGTAGTGGAAAATACCCAAACTTGGAATTTTTTAAAATTTTATATATTCTTAAATTTACACATTTCCAAAAAAAAAATTAGAGTTTACTTGTCCATTTCAGCAACAAAATGTCTGCTTAGATTTTGACTGATATTGTGTTAAATCTATAGATCAATTTGTAGATAATTGACTTAACAATATTGAATTTTCCACATCATAAATATGGTACAATTTCCATTTATTTAGGTCTTCTTTAATTTCCCTCAACAGTCTTTTGTCACTTTCAGTATAAAAGTCTTCTACATTTTTAATTAAATTTATTCCTAAATTTATTTTTATTACTTTTACTAGTATGATTTCTTCCTAAAGACCCAAAGGTATTCAGTGCAGATTTCCAGTTCTTTTACTAAGCAGCATCCTCTTCACCCTGCCCATTAATTCTAAATGCCTCAGCATCCCTGACTGATTTTTGTCTCTTTAGCTTATTGAGACTGTAGACCTGTTTGGACTATACTG
Organism: Canis aureus; assembly: GCF_053574225.1. Classification (NCBI taxonomy): domain Eukaryota; kingdom Metazoa; phylum Chordata; class Mammalia; order Carnivora; family Canidae; genus Canis; species Canis aureus. The sequence continues at coordinate 57,335,063 of NC_135621.1, forward strand.
CCCTATGCTACAGTTTAGAAGTAACTCCAGGCAAAAGTTGGGCTCATCTTATATGATTATATTCCCTCAGGGATCAAAGTCCTGCACTGCCTGTTGATTAGTATCTGAAAACAGTTCTTTCATATACTTTGTCCAATTTTATTGTTGTAATGATGGTAGGACTAGGTTTAGCGCTAGTTTATCATAGCCAACAGTAGAAATCCATCAGGTTGTCTTTTTACTTCAATTTTTTAATTTAAATTTTTAAGTAACTAATTCTTTTGTTATTGTTAGTAATTTAACCTGATAGTTGAAAATTTTTAAATTATAAAATTATAAAATATAATTATAAATTATAAATTATGTCAATTTCAATAGCCTGGCTTGTTCAGCATGTATGCCAACCTTCAATACAGCAGAAGATGGAAAACTTAAGACTACATTTAAATATACCCTTTAAACTTAGGTTAGAGATGTGAATTACATTCTACCAATCAGATATATTTTTATGAAAAATGCATATGATATGTGGGCAGAGAGATAGCATGGGAGTTTTCCTGATGAAAATGATAGTAGCTTAGAGAGAGAAAATGATAGTAGCTTATTCCTAGATTGTAGCTAAGGCAAGGTTTTCCTATAGTCAGCAATTTGTCTATCACTTTCTGATTTCTGGATTGAAACTAAATTGGTTTGATTCTGGTCCCCAGTTTCAAGAAAACTGCTTAACACTATCATTTCATAAGCATGATCTGTCAAGCTCATGATAGAGAAATAAACAGTAAGAAGAATTATGACAAGTCTGAGTAGGTGAGACCTTTCTTAAATTTACAAATAGGCCCAATTTAATATTCCAAGGGAAATTTATGTGACTATTTAGTGATGGCAGATTTAATTTCTGGATTTATAGAAACCCAATCTCACAAAAGAGTTTATTTTATTGTAGTGACAAAATGATCTCCTCTTTCTATTTCTATTATTCTGAACCATTCCACAGATTAGGTTAGAAAACAAATGAGCCAGTTCTTTAATATACAAAAATTCCTTCATGATCCACATCTTCCTTACAGTGCAAGAATAGTTGAGAGGATGAAAAAAGTGGATTTTAATGAAAAAGTTGCCTAAATTTTCTGGCAAGTTTAGTTTGGTCTGAAGGTTTGAGTCACACAAATTTAGTGATGAAAGGACCACAGCAAATTGGAAAATTAAATTTTAATTTAATTATAAAATAATTAGAGCAGACCCAAGAAGTTTCTTATATCCAAATGAAAAACCTTCCATCCCAGTTTATCTGGTAATAGTGGTTTGTAAATAGTCAAGCCTTTGTAAATACTGCTTAGTCTTATCATTTACAGACCAAATCTCTCTTGGCTAAGAGTCACAGCCATCAAAGTCCCCAAAACTAATGTAGACAGTGAGTCCAAATAAGGAATATGCGTGAAGTCTCATTTCTGAATCAGACCATACCAAGTCTTGTTCTTAATAACTCACATTATCATTGATTGCCACACTAGAGAAATACAGTCCACTGCAGAGAAGGTTCCCATACAAGTCCATAACCCAGTGGACAGACCCTTTCCTTTCATCATTAAGTCAACAAAATCAACACTGACAACAAAACACTGGCAAAGCTCCTCAACAACTTCATAGATGGGAATCTTATGTCTTCTTGGAAAAGCAGCATTTGAAAAGCAGCAGGTGTGAACTTCACCTTTGGTACTATTACTGGTCTGTTAGGATTAGGATGTTTTACAACTGAATAAAAACCTGACAACAAGGCAACACCCTTTTTGAACTCGGCCATAGTAACTTCTTGCAAGATACATCCACGAAGGCAAAAGAAACAAAAGCAAAAATGAACTATTGGGACTTCATCAAGATAAGAAGCTTTTGCACAGCAAAAGATACAGTCAACAAAACTCAAAGACAACCTACAGAATGGGAGAAGATATTTGCAAACGATGTATCAGATAAAGGGCTAGTTTCCAAGATCTATAAAGAACTTATTAAACTCAACACCAAAGAAACAAACAATCCAATCATGAAATGGGCAAAAGACATGAACAGAAATCTCACAGAGGAAGACATAGACATGGCCAACATGCATATGAGAAAATGCTCTGCATCACTTGCCATCAGGGAAATACAAATCAAAACTACAATGAGATACCACCTCACACCAGTGAGAATGGGGAAAATTAACAAGGCAGGAAACCACAAATGTTGGAGAGGATGCGGAGAAAAGGGAACCCTCTTACACTGTTGGTGGGAATGTGAACTGGTGCAGCCACTCTGGAAAACTGTGTGGAGGTTCCTCAAACAGTTAAAAATAGACCTGCCCTACGACCCAGCAATTGCACTGTTGGGGATTTACCCCAAAGATACAAATGCAATGAAACGCAGGGACACCTGCACTCCGATGTTTATAGCAGCAATGGCCACGATAGCCAAACTGTGGAAGGAGCCTCGGTGTCCATCGAAAGATGAATGGATAAAGAAGATGTGGTTTATGTATACAATGGAATATTACTCAGCTATTAGAAATGACAAATACCCACCATTTGCTTCAACGTGGATGGAACTGGAGGGTATTATGCTGAGTGAAGTAAGTCAGTCGGAGAAGGACAAACATTATATGTTCTCATTCATTTGGGGAATATAAATAATAGTGAAAGGGAATATAAGGGAAGGGAGAAGAAATGTGTGGGAAATATCAGAAAGGGAGACAGAACGTAAAGACTGCTAACTCTGGGAAACGAACTAGGGGTGGTAGAAGGGGAGGAGGGCGGGGGGTAGAAGTGAATGGGTGACGGGCACTGGGTGTTATTCTGTATGTTAGTAAATTGAACACCAATAAAAAATAAATTAAAAAAAATAAAAAATAAAATAAAAAATAAAAAAAATTAAAAAATTAAAAAAATTAAAAAAAAAAAAAAAAACCTGACAACAGAAACATGAAAAAGAACATAACAGCACAGGCCAAACACACTGTATGTAGGATCAACCAAACAATGCTGAGTTAATCTACATTGATTAAAAGTTTAATGTACTTGATTACATTTACACATATTATCCTGCTATAGCTTAGATTATAATCTTTACTTCATAACACCGTTCCTGATATGTCCTAGTTAAGTGGTATTATCTGACTGCAAACAGCCCGCATTTCCAAACTGGGCTGAGTTGGCCCAGAACATTGGACCCAAAGTGTTATCCTGCTCATTCTATCATTTAAAGCATTATTCAACCATAATCATATCCTATTATTAATGTGACTATGCTCCCCACAACTGTCCAGAGTGGACCTTCAGTAAAGCAAGCTTCTCACAAACCTGGTGCTCAACGCTCATTTCAAAAACTGGTCAATAAAAATCCACAGATTTAAATTTGAAATAGTACCAAATTATTGTTAATGTTGATCGAAATATATTAGATCCTAACAAAATAAGTTAAATAATCCAAACCTTTCAGGTATTTTCTTCTGACTCTGTTCACCACTGAAAGGGAATGGAAATGCAACTTCTTCCTCAGCCTGCCCTAGATCACTATCCCATTAGAAAATGGATGAGTCTGTGCCTCTGGGCCAGACAGTACAGAAAGAAGAATGCATGTCCTCAGTGTTCCAGTTAGACTGGTAACTTTGGTCCAAATTCACCTGGATTACTTAAATGTACTATTTCAAAGTAAATGTCCCATTCATTTTCAAACTAGAACTCACACTTAAAATGAGCTCAACCAAATGAGAATCTGATAATTACAGTTATAAATGCATTGATAGAGTAACTTCTTGTTTTAAGTGGAAAAAGCGGGAAATGGATATAGAGATTTCCCTCCTGCTTTGATTTCTTACAATTCTCTTGGTGAAAGCAAGTGATAGGCCAGCTTGGATTCAAGGGGTAAGGAATTAGATTTCATCTCTTGACATCAAGAACGGTAAAATATTTCTATTTTCCAATCCATCACTATATTTCTAGTATGAGGATAAAGAAAAACAAAATTGCTTGAAAAGAGAAAAAAATATCTATACTTCTATTCACAGTTAATGATGATTAATGTCATTGCTCATTAAGCCCTTCCAGATTTTTCTTTCTCTTATTTATAAAAGATAGGATCACATAAATAGCATCTTTACTTAACATATCATGAAAACTGATAACAAAATTTATCTGCAGCTTATCACTTAGTATGGGTATTCAATAATACATATTAGAATAAATTGAACTGCATCTTATCTCTGGATATTTTTATTATTTTTTGTTTTCTCTTTTAATAAATAATGCTGTAGTGAACGTGACTGTATGTGTACACATACAGTCACGTTCACGTTTGCCTTTGATTTTCCCCCCTAAGATAATTTTCGGGAAATACACTTAAAGATTATGCCCATTAATATTCCTTTTTTAAGGTTACCAATGTATATAGTTTAAAGGTAAACAATTGTAGAAATCTTCTCTTAAGGCTCATTCCACAAAAGTAATTACATATAACAGTTTTAGATGTTTGGTCTGGTATGTATATTTCTACTTATTATGCCTCTATTCGATAACATTGAGTAAAGGACAGGCAGGGCTAGGTAGGGAGAGAGGTAGGGGACCATGAAATAGGCTTACAAAACAAAATCCCAAACATGCTGAGATGTGAGGAAACCAGAGATAAGGGAACGAATCAGACCACCCTGCCCAAGGTGTGTATGAGGGGAAGATTTTTTTTTTATGACAGTCACCTGTGACTAACAAATAATAACCAAACCCAAAAGGAAGCCATTTAAGATGTTATCGCCAGTCCTCACTCAAACTAAGACATCACAAAAATGATAAGGCCACAAGCTCCCTGGTCAGTACTAAATAAAAGACTGTTAGTGGAGACCACGTTAACAACCCTGTCAAGCCCCCCTAACTCCTGAGAGCTCTCTCTGTATCCCTGCTTAATAAACTATTGCTTTACTCACTCTCCTTTGTTCACGAGATTCATTCTTTGACTCTGTGAGACAAGAACTTAGCTTTCCCACTTGAGTATGTCTTATTCCTATTTCTTAATTTTTAAAATTATTTGATTAGATTTCTATGAAGTTATTATTATTTTCAGAATAAATTCCTAGAAAGAAATCTACAATACCTTTCTTTCAGTCAGATACATCAGAACATTTATCAGGGGTGGCTTGATCAGTTGAGCATCTGACTCTTGATTTCAGGTCAGGTTGTGATCTCAGGGTCATAGGATCAAGCCCCACATTGGGTTCCAAGATCAACATGGAGTCTGCATGAGAACTCTCCCTTTCCTCCTCCCCTGTGCTCACTCTCCATTAAATAAATAAATAAATAAATAAATAAATAAATAAATAAATAAATAAATAATAAATAAATATTAAAAAATAAAAATGAATAAATGAATGAATGAATGAAGTCTTTATTTAAAAAAGGAACATCTATCAGAACTTTTTTCTTGAGTACATTCTTTCTGGAGTTCTTTAGATTTTCTGTACATCATTGTCATTCATTATTCTAGAAACTTCCTTTGTCTTGAACTTGAGTTAAATTCATGGTTTCAGAGATCTTATGTTTTTACCAGCATTAATTTACTCAACTTTTTGGAGTAGAACATATTCTTCAATAGTTTTCCAGGAAATTAAGAGAAGATAAATTGTTGAAAGCATCTCATAATTGAAAATGTTTATATTCTGTGCTCAAATTTGATAGCTGGCTTGATTTGTTATGGAAATGTGTTGGAAATAATTTTTTTCTTCACAGTTTAAAGATGTTTTTCCATGGACTTTCTTCAGAGAGTTAGAACAAATTATTTTAAGATTTGTGTGGAATCAGAAAAGACCCCGAATAGCCAGGGGAATTTTAAAAAAGAAAACCATATCTGGGGGCATCACAATGCCAGATTTCAGGATGTACTACAAAGCTGTGGTCATCAAGACAGTGTGGTACTGGCACAAAAACAGACACATAGATCAATGGAACAGAATAGAGAACCCAGAAGTGGACCCTGAACTTCATGGTCAACTAATATTCAATAAAGGAGGAAAGACTATCCATTGGAAGAAAGTCTCTTCAATAAATGGTGCTGGGAAAATTGGACATCCACATGCAGAAGAATGAAACTAGACCACTCTCTTTCACCATACACAAAGATAAACTCAAAATGGATGAAAGATCTAAATGTGAGACAAGATTCCACCAAAATCCTAGAGGAGAACACAGGGAACACCCTTTTTGAACTCAGCCACAGTAACTTCTTGCAAGATACATCTACGAAGGCAAAAGAAACAAAAGCAAAAATGAACTATTGGGACTTCATCAAGATAAGAAGCTTTTGCACAGCAAAGGATACAGTCAACAAAACTAAAAGACAACCTACAGAATTGGAGAAGATATTTGCAAACGATGTATCAGATAAAGGGCTGGTTTCCAAGATCTATAAAGAACTTACTAAACTCAACACCAAAGAAACAAACAATCCAATCATGAAATGGGCAAAAGACATGAACAGAAATCTCACAGAGGAAGACATAGACATGGCCAACATGCACATGAGAAAATGCTCCACATCACTTGCCATCAGGGAAATACAAATCAAAACCACAATGAGATCCCACCTCACACCAGTGAGAATGGGGAAAATTAACAAGGCAGGAAACCACAAATGTTGGAGAGGATGCGGAGAAAAGGGAACCCTCTTACACTGTTGGTGGGAATATGAACTGGTGCAGCCACTCTGGAAAACTGTGTGGAGGTTCCTCAAAGAGTTAAAAATAGCGCTGCCCTGTTGGGGATTTACCCCAAAGATACAGATGCAATGAAACGCAGGGACACCTGCACCCCGACGTTTATAGCAGCAATGGCCACAATAGCCAAACTGTGGAAGGAGCCTCGGTGTCCAACGAAAGATGAATGGATAAAGAAGATGTGGTCTATGTATACAATGGAATATTCCTCAGCTATTAGAAATGACAAATACCCACCATTTGCTTCAACGTGGATGGAACTGGAGGGTATTATGCTGAGTGAAGTAAGTCAGTCAGAGAAGGACAAACATTATATGTTCTCATTCATTTGGGGAATATAAATAATAGTGAAAGGGAATATAAGGGAAGGGAGAAGAAATGTGTGGGAAATATCAGAAAGGGAGACAGAACGTAAAGACTGCTAACTCTGGGAAACGAACTAGGGGTGGTAGAAGGGGAGGAGGGCGGGGGGTGGGGGTGAATGGGTGACGGGCACTGGGGGTTATTCTGTATGTTGGTAAATTGAACACCAATAAAAAATAAATTAAAAATAAATAAATAAAGATGTTTTTCCCTTGTCTTCTAACTTCTAGTTTTGTTGCCAAAATTTCTTTTCCCATTTTGATTCCTAATCCTTTGTTTATACTTTTTAACTTCTTTTTACAAGTTTTTAGGATATTTCCTTTATTCCTGGTGCCTTGGTATTTCATGATTACATGCCCTGATACAGGTCTTCTAAAATTTATACTTTGACCACTCTGTCAGCTCTTTCAATCTATAAATTCATGACTCTGTGATCCGGGAAACTTTCTTGAATTGCTTCCGTGCAATGTTCTCTTATTTTTTTCTGTTCTTCCTTTCTATAACTCCTTTCTATAACAGGTACTGGACTACCTTGGAACATCTTTTTGTATTCATATCTTTTCACTATTATTTCTGAATACTCTTGTCTTCATATTCTTCTTTATTGGAGGTTTTCCCAGTGTTATATTTAATCTTAATTTTGTTTGGTAATATCTACCATCATATTTTGAATTTCTCAAGGGTTTTTTTTTTACATTTAAAAATCTCCTCTTTCTCTCAAATAGTGATATTGTGTTCCCTTTCTGACTATAACACTAGTTTTGTCTTTTAAGTTTTTCTTTCTTTAGTGTCTCTGCCATTGCTGTTCCTTGTTTTAGTCTCTGCCTTACATGAGAAGTGTGTCTCAAATGTCTCCTGATTCTAGTCTCCATTGATATTTAAGAATGGAGAGGTCAGACCACCTGGGTGGCTCAGTTGATTAAGCATCCAACTCTTGATTTCAGGTCATGATTATGAGACTGAGCTCTGTGTTGTGTTGTGTCCTGGGCATGGAGCCTGCCTAAGACTCTTTCTCCCTCTCCCTCTGCCTCTTCCCCCAGCCCTCTGAAAAAAAAAAAGGAAAGCTCACTGTACTGTTTTGGCAGGACTATATGATAGATCTATTTCTTATAGGGTGAGTCTTGTGGGGCAGAGTAACCAGGCTATTTTGTGAGGGTACCTCCAAATTTTAATCTCAATGTATATTCTTTTCGGTCAGTCATTTCCCCAGAGAAGACTCCTCAATCTCCTTTCTGGAACAGTAAACTTGAAGACCATTTTCTAGGATTCAAAGGAGTCAGAGAACTGGAGGGTTCACTCTTCTGAAAGCAGATTTATGATTATCCTCTTCTCAATAAAGGACCCAATTTTTACACACAACTGTATTCATTCTTCCCCAGCTCAGAGACACTGTGGCTCAATCCTACCATAATACTGCACTGGAATGTTCACAAAAAATCCTTTTGGTGTGAGGATTCCAAAGAATCGTTGCATGTATAAACTTCTCATGCAAGATATTGAGGTCAGTCACATAAAGGAAATATATTTTTAGGAGGTACATTATCAGTTATCAGGGTCCTATTATGGTTTAATGTTTGAAGAGTGACAGATTTTCTAAATTTAGATTATGCACATTTTATCACTTCTGAATCTGGCTATATATAAATATAGTATTACATAAAATTTTACATTTTATGTGAGGGTTCATTTACATGTGAAATAAAAATCAAAGGAGGAGAGAAATTTCTCTATCAGTTTCCCTCTTTTCCTACTTAAAACAAAGGCCTAAACTTATACCTTGTTGGAAGGAAATCTTCTTCCCTACCAACTTTAGGAGCTTGAGAGGCCTGTGAATTAATTGACGACATACATAATAGCAAAAAAAAAAAAATTAATTCACATGCATGTGGAATCACTTGATAAGGAATGGATCACCTAAAAGCTAGGAGTAAAGGTGTATACACCAGCTTAATAGGGGAAGGTAGGAGAGATAGGGCTTCCATGAGAAACCTAGATGTTTCTAGGGGAACTAAATGGAAGATGTGGAAACTTCTGATAATGTTTGTCTATGCAATTTCTCATCCCAGTGCTAATGGTCATTCTCTTTCCTGGCTGGAAGCTCCCTCAGAGAGAGGATTTATGGCAGTTTTATTCTCAGAAAATTCCATATTTAATCAGATAAGGCAGGCTTCGGAAAAGCTTCTTTATATACTTGCTGTACCTCAGACTTCTTCAGTTTTAAGTAATATTTATACCATTCTGGTGTGTTGGGGCCTCTCCAGCTTCAAGAGACAGGGAGTTTCTGCTCCTTCTTTCCTACTCTCATGCTTGCATACTGATCACCATGGGAACAAGCCTAAACTAGCTTGCTGGAGAATAACATCACGTGGAGAGAGCCCCAGTCATCCCAGCCAACCAAGCTGAGGAAACCAGCTAGTTCCAGCTGCTGAAAGAGCTGAATTCAGACTCATGAGCCAGACCAGCTGTGCACAGTATGAAATACAAGATCCAGATAAGAGCCACCACCAACTCAGCCTCCTAGATTGTCAACTGACTGAATCATCAGTTTTAAGCTACTAAGTTTTGAGTGGTTTGCCATGTAGCAAGAAAAATACTTGATAGAGAAATGTGTTATTTTTTAGAAAATAAGGCAATAAATGATTTACTAGAAAACAACTAATGATTGTTTAATCACAAAAGCTAAATAATTGGTGACATGAAAAAGTCCATCTCAAAATGTTGGGCAAGGAATTTATTAAGATTTTTCCTGGTTGTCTCTACATTGAGAAGAACAGAGATGATACTAAATTTAAAGCCAGTAAAGAGAACCTTTCTTCCTAGTAAGGCATAGCAATTAATATAAGGGCCTTACTACAGCCACTAAGTATTACAGAGCCTTCACAAGAATCCCAGAAGTACTGAATAGCCTTTCAGTACAAATCAGAACAATGTATTTGAGAGGTTAAAGAAGATAAAATCATAAAGGTAAAATCCTTAGATATTAAAAGAAGAGGCGATGGAGAAGAGGACGTGGCAATCACATGCTCTGGGTTTGCCCTCAACTGCTATGGGCTCAAAGGGGTCATTACTGAGAAAAAGCATTGTTTCTCAGCCTCAGGTTTCATGCAGAGATTAGTAGCTTGTTTTTTATTTTTATTATTACCACTACATACCGCAGCCATTACTGTTGTATAGGATTGGACAAGTGGGTATACTGATGGAATTTTAATTCTTTCCTAGATGCATCTGGCATTCAACACTGCCAGCTGGGATAGGAAACTAGATGGGGAAAGCAAGCCATTTCTCCTCCCTTATGGTCACTTTGAATCACATTACTACTCAACCAAGATCCTAGGAACCAGCTGATTGTTTAAAAAAATTAAAAGATTAAATGAGTTTTCTTTTTCCTGATTCTGCAACAGAGATGATGGGAATTATAGTATGTAGGCAAAATACCCTATTTTACCAAGTTGGTAGTTTTGTTCCTTGCAAGGATCATTTAACATTGTTTTATTTTGTCTTGTGTGTGTGTGTGTGTGAGAGAGAGAGAGAGAGAGAGAGAGAGATAGCTAGTAATTTATTTTTCAGAGATTTATGGGATTAGTCCCAATCATTTCCATTTTAAGGCAGAGTGGTTGTTTAAAGTCTAGCTGATCCCTGAAATGACACAGGACATCCTCTGGTGGTGAAGATGAGACACTTTTAGTGATAAAGCTTCTTTCACAATAGAGAATGGGTCAAATGGTAATTAGAAATTATACTGTCTCACAGTATGAAACACAAAACTGTCTACCCTTTCTTTAATAATATCATCTAAAGAATACACGGGGGTGTGTACAAAAGCTGCAAATATTATTAAAAACATTAATATGTTAATCTATTAGTGAATAAATTCATTTTAAAATTATTACTGTTGTGTTCATACAGATTTATTTTCTTCAAAAAAAATTTTTGAAGTACTCAAAAAATAACAGCAGTACTCTCTTAAATACTTAAAATTAACTATTATTAATTACAACTTAATGCATCAAATCACTGCTTTGAGACATATTGTAGAGCTTGGTATTAACCTCTTCCTTCCTAATATTCTTATGTTTTTATTTCATCCTGAAGCAAAAAGATAAAGATGCTTTGAAAATCTAAGGAGCCTGAAAATAGGCTACAATAAGTTTCTCAGAGCACCCATTTCATCTAGTCTAGAAAAAGCCATGAGTATTCAGTATTCATGGAAAAGATATGTAAATTTTTCAAATCAGACTAGCAGCTTGTTGAGGGCACCATTTTTTAAAATGCAAACTTCTGCTGCCTCAATACTATAGTATTCTTTCTAGGACTCGGTAGTAGTTTATAAAACAATGATCTACAGAAAGGAATGACTTCTTATAAATGGGCAGAGGTTTTATTGAAGATTTATTTCTTTATTTTTCAGAGAGAGAGAGATCAAAGGCTTTCAGGGGGAGGGGCAGAGGAAAAGCAGGAGAGAGAGAGAATCTTCAGCAGACTCCCAACAGTGCAGGGCTCTGGTCCCAGGACCCTGAGATCATGATCTGAGCTGAAATCAAGAATGGGACACTCAGCACACTGAGCCACCCAGGCATCCCATAAATGGACAGTGTTTATTGCAGATATCAAGAAGTTTTATAATTACTTCTACACATACTTTAACTAGCGGTATTGATCTCAAGCCTCACTTTAAACAGTTGTATCCTCTTTGTTAATTATATTATATTATATTCAAGTTCCTGAGATATTTGCCTCACATTACCTATAAGATCTGAAAGTATAATGTTGAATATTGAGTCTATAAGCCTATCTTGTATAAAAAAGTCATGTCTTTAAAGTAATAGCTACTATCAAGAAATGTTACACAATTCTCATATAACATAGTGAGATAGCTTATTACTCTCACATATAAATGATGTACATGAAAATAAAGCCTCAACAAAGTTAAATAATTCACCTGAGGACAAATAAGTAGTCAATGGCAAAACCAGAATTTAAACCAACTATAACTCTAGATCAATTATATTCTATTACCTCTATTGGACAACCTACCATCTCTTTAAGAAGTTCAAATCCACAGATTCTGCATTAAATTACACAGTTGAAGAAATTAATTCACTCATGATCCCATGATTTGACTTCTACCATTAAGGGGGATGAACTATGACTTGATGGCCCAGGATAGTCCATAATGTAGGATGCCTATAGTTCCTCTGTAATTAGTTAATATGGCTTATTTCACTTTAAAGAGTATCCTACTTAAGGTTAAAAAAAAAAGTTAATCGTCACACTACTCATGAGAGCTTTTATGTTTTGATAACTGCATACAGCCTAGTTGAAATTAATTTTACGGAAAAATATTCTATGCCCATGGAAGAACAGGTATTGTTAAAATGTCTGTATTACCCAAAGCAATCGACACATTTAATGAAATCCTATCAGAACACCAACAGTATTTTTCACAGAGCTAGAAAAAACAATACTCAAGTTTGCACAGAACTACAAAAGACCCCAAGTAGCCAAAAAGAAAAGCAAAGCTGGAGACATCACAATTCCAGATTTCAAATTATATTATCTACAAAGTGGTAGTAATCAAGACAATATGGTACTGGCACAAAAATAGACATATAGATTAACAGAACAGAATAGAAAACTCAGAAATTACCCACAACTATATGGTCAATTAATCTTTTTGACAAAGCAGGAAAGAATATCCAATGGAAAGAGACAGGATCTTCAACAAATGGTATTGGGAAAACTGGACAGCAACATGCAGAAGAATAAAATGAGAGCACTTTCTTATATCATCCACAAAATATTCTAAGTGGATTAGAGACCTAACTGTGAGCTAGGAAATCATTAAAATCTTAGAGGAAAACACAGGTAGTAACCTCCTTGACATCATCCATAGCAACTTCTTACTAGATAGGTCTCTTGAGGAAAGAGAAACAAAGGCAAATATAAACTATAGGGACTTGATTGAGATAAAGGCTTCTGCACATAGAAGGAAACAATCAACAAAATTAAAAGGTAACCTATGGAATAGTAGAAGATATTTGGAAATGACATATCTGATAAAGGGTTAGTATCCAAAATACATAAAGAACTTATAAAATTCAACACCCAAAACCCAAATAAAGCAGTTTAAAAAGTGGTCAGAAGATACAAATAGACATTTCTCCAAAGAAGACATCCAGATGGCCAAGAGACACATGAAAAGATGTTCAACATCACTCATCATCAGGGAAATACAAATCAAAACTACAGTGAGATAGCACCTCACATTAGTCAGAATGGCTAAAATTAATAACATAAGAAATAACAGATATAGGATATTATATCTAAGGATAAGGATGTGGAGAAAGGGGAGCCCTCTTACACTGTTGGTGGGAAAGCAAACAGATGCAGCTATTCCAAAAAACAGTATGGAGGTTCCTCAAAGCGTTTAAAAGAGAACTACCTACAATCCAGCAAATATACTACTAGGCATTTACCCAAAGAATACAAAAATACTAATCTAAAGGGATATATGCATTTTGATGCTTATAGCAGAATTATCAACAATAGCAAAATTATGGAAAGAGCCAAATGTCCCTCAGCTAATGAATGGATAAAGTGGTGTGGCTGGGGGCAACCCCGGTGGCTCAGCGGTTTAGCGCCGCCTTCAGCCCAGGGCCTGATCCTGGAGACCCGGGATCAAGTCCCACGTTGGTCTCCCTGCATGGAGCTTGCTTCTCCCTCTGCCTGTGCCTCCATCTCCTCTCCCTCTTTCCTCCTCTCCCTGCTTTCCCTCTCCCCCTCTCCCTCTCATGATTAAATAAAATCTTTAAAAAAAATAAAAATTAAAATTAAAAACCTATATATACATACCACGATGGAATATTACTTAGCTAAAGAAGGAATGAAATAATGCCATTTGCAATGACATCGATGTAGCTAGAGAGCAAAATCAGAGAAAGACAAATACAGTATGGTTTCATTCATATGTGGAATTCAAGAAAAATATAATCATACGGGGGGAAAAAAAAGAGCGGCAAACCAAGAAACAAACTCTTAACTACAGAGAACAAACTGATGGTTACCAGAAGGGTGGTAAGTAGGGGAATGGGTTAAATAGGGGATAAGGATTAAGTAGTGCACTTGTAATGAATGCTAGGTGTTGTATGGAAGTGATGAATCACTAAATTGTTCACCTGAAACATTACACTGTTAAGGGGAATTTAAATAACTGGAATTTAAATAAAAGCAAGCAAAGGAGTTAAATTCAAAATATAGGTAAATCTATATTTGCTGAGGTTCTGTTTCATGTAGCAAGGCAGATCAGATACCCTGATTGATTAAAAAAAAAAAACAGATAAAAATTGTTTTAGGGGGCCTGGTGGCTCAGTGGTTGAGTGTCTACCTTTGACTCAGGTCCTGATCCCAGGTGCTGGGATTGAGTCCCACATTAGGCTCCCGGCAGGGAGCCTGCTGCTTCCTCTGCCTATGTCTCTGCCTCTTTCTGTGGGTCTCTCATGAACAAATAAAATATTTAAAAAATATATAGTTTTAAAGTTTTCCTTCACAAAAGTTGCTCTTTGCCTTGAGGGGATAGTGAAACTAATTGAACCTGAGTTTTCAACTTCTTAAGGAAAACAAAGAACTGGAGACAAAGCCCAAATATAAGATTTAATAAAATGAGACATCCCAAAAAGCCATACCAAAGAAATTAACTATTCCACCAAGCAGTGTAAGACAACCCTAAAGTGGTCTCCCCATGATTTTCCAGCCTGAATTTAGTGATCAAAAAGTAGAAAAATGAGAAAAATGGTACGAATCTTTAGAGAAACCCACCCTCAAAACAAACCTCGAAGATTTCCAAAGATTGACTTCTCAGAAACATGAGATCAAAGACCAAAATCATACAACATACAAAGAAACAACGTACTACGTGTGAAAGCCAAAAGAAAAACACAGCGTTATCAGACCTAAAAGTCGTCTAACATTACAATTATAAAAATAGAATATGAAACATAATTAGTATGTTCTTTAAAATTATGAAAAATATGAACAGATATCAAAAGACCAAAAGAATGACTAGCAAATCTGAGATAAAAAGTCCAAAGTACTTCCATAAATGCCAAACATAATAGTAAAAATTTAAAAACTTGATGATTTGCTTTAACGATATCAGGATATTATAAAACTATAGTGATCAGCATAGTATAATAGTAGCATAAAGTTAAGAAAAATAAATAAGAACTTAGGGTGTAAGATGACAAGGTAGGAAGACCCTGAACTTCCCTCCTCCATGCACATAGAGTCTACACCTTCATTCATGTAGAGCAATTCTCCCCTGAAGAGGAAGAGGGCTGACTGAACAGTTTCTATGCAACAAAAGATAGAGGGACCACAAAGAGAATGGCAGGAGAGAGAGAGACATGGTAACCATGTGAACTCCATCCCTAGTCCTGGGAATTATAGTGTACAGGGATGGTTCTAAGGGTCCCCGAGCAGATTCACCTGCCCTAGGACACAGAAAAAAAAATGACAGTTTAGAAAGGCAACTAGAATATAAAAGAAAAGATCCAGAGGGTCTGCCAAATGGGGAGGGAGCTGTGGGGTCAGAGGGGCAGGCAAGCACCACTGTCTATGACCCCCACACCACCTTAATAATGCAAATGGTCTGGGTGCCTTAACCTACTTGCTACCTCAGTGAGCCATAGGCCCCTAGTCCACACCAGCCCTAGCCAACTACCCAAGGTAGCCCTGCCATGTGTACCTACTGGAGCCTCAACCATCCCATAAAGGCAGACCCAGTGCAGACACACGAGGCACCCCCTGAGAGCACTCACTACAGTTCTAGTCATCTTGCCAAGATGGCACAGGGACAACACACCCCAAGAAACCCCAGGCCCACACCCACTTCAGCTACAGGTGTCTCATCAGGGTCCCCCAGTATGGAGTGTCATGAGTAAAAACAGAGTAAAGGTACTACTAGGTCATTCACTCATAAAGCTAGTAGGAAGGTCAAAAAAGAAAAGTAATAAAGGAATTTTTTTAAAAAATTAGTTGAGACTAACAAAATTAAAAGAGGTAAAATATGACATCATATATATGAAACATGGAGTGGCAAAAAAAAAATGTCATGTTTTGGGCACCTAGGTGGTGCAGTGGTTGAGCGTCTGCCTTTGGCTCAGGTTGTGATCCCCAGGTCCTGGGATCGAGTCCCACACTGGGTTCCCTACAGAAAACCTCTATATCTCTGCCTCTCTCTAGGTGTCTCCCATGAATAAAGAAATAAAATATTTTTTAAAAAGTCATGTTTTTAAAATGTGTTCCAACTTAAGTAACCATCAACTTAAGATAGTTTTATATTCAGAATATTATATATACACCTCAGGGTAACCTCAAACCAAAAACTTTTAATGGATAAATAAAAAAATAAGGAGAAAGGAATTAAACCATTACACTAAAGAAAGTTATTAACAAGAGAGCAACAGAAGAAGAAAGGAACTGAGAAGAACTACAGAAACAAACAGAAAACAATTCGCAAAATGGTAATAAGTATATACCTATCAACAATTGCTTTTATGGATACATTTGATTTCATTTATCCATTCACCAGATCATAGACAATTGGGATAATTCCACTTTTTAATGACTATACATAATATTGTTATGGACACGTCTGTACAGTTTTTGTACAGACATAGGTTTTCATTTGTCCTGAGAATATACATAGGAATAGAATTGCTGGTACATAGGGTAACCCTATGTTCAAAATTTTCAAGGGCTGACAGGATGATTTCCAACACAGCTATACCACTTTGCATTTCCAACAGCAATAGAGTCCCAATTTCTCTATATGTTTGCCAATGCTTATTATTTTTTGTCTTTTTGATTTTAACTTGTTAATCAGTTCAGTTCTTAGTGAGTTTCCTAAGAGTTTATATTTACGATATTATGCCATTTGCAAATAGAAATAATTTTGTTTCTTCCTTTCCAATCTGGATGCCTTTTATTTCCTGTGTTGCCAAATTTCCCTGGCTAGAATCTATGATACATGTTGATTAGAAGTGATGGGAGCAAACATCCTTATTTCCTTCCCGATCCTAGTGAGAAAGCAATTAGGTATTCAACATGAATTATGATGTTAATTTGGGGATTATTGTAGATATCCTTTAATAGATTGAGGAATTTACCTTTTCTATCTACTTTATTCAATGTTTTATGAAAGAATGATGTGTTTTATCCAATGCTGTTTTTCCCCATATATTGAGATAACCATGTAGTTTCTGTCCTTTTTTCTATTTGTTGATTTTATGTTAAACCAGCTTTGCATTATTGAGATAAATCCCAGTAGGTCACAGTTTATAATCTTCTAAAATTTCCACTCAAGATTTCATTTATTCCTGCTAAAACTAGAGCCTTGTGCAACTGTAATATTGCCGGCAGATTGCTAATATTTTCAGTGAAATTCTGGGGATGAGGTATTTCCACCAAACTGAGCTCTAACTGGCTAATCAAATAGCCATCATACCCTGGAAAAATATTTTTTCCAAGAAGTCACAAATTAGGGGCACCTGGAGCGATAGTATTTACTGTGTTCGGGATAAAACATTTAATGGAGCTCCAAAAGATGTCAGTCCTCACTGACTGCAAGGTTATTGGCAACTACTGTGCCACTAAGCTAAGAAAGGAAAGTGGATGGAAATAGCTTCAAGTTAAAATATCAAAGACCCTCCTATCTTACCTAATACCAGTATTTTCTCTTAAATATGGGCCTGACAGTTTGTTCTATGTCTTTGGTTAATTTCCAGATTTCTGAAGTGGTTTTCTTGTTTTGCCATATTTTCCTTTGTTTTTTGTGGGAGACTGAGTTCACTAAAATCATAGATTGATTCACTCTCCACCAATCCAGAAGTTAATTCCCAGCCACATACTACTGCCTGACTTAAGAAGATGGTGTCCCCACAACTGAACACATGACAGTTGTTTTAATTCATCAGAATCACTTTGCATAATAGGTTACAGGAATTCAAAGTGCATGTGGATAGGGCCATTTTTCTAAACTCATTCAATAAATACTTATAAAGTATCTACTAAACATCAAGAAATAAGACCATATTCCCACTCTAAACAAGGGTAAAGTCTACTTGGAGCAGAGGGAGCAGCTGTTGTTGAGCATATGCTATTTGTCACTATTATTAGTCATATCACTTGCGTAGACATTGTGGGGGGGAAATAGTGGAATCTCCATCTAAAAGACAGTACCCTAAGTTTGAGTTGTGAAGGATAAATAAGAAATTTCTAATTGGACCCAATGCAGGAGAACATTCCTTGGTGAAAAGAAAAGGGAGTTTAGAGAAAGAAAAATCATGTTCAATAAATGATTATTATTCAAAGTCTGATGTTTCTGCCTATTTAGTATAACCCAACTCAACACAATGAGGAACCAATATTTTTTTGAAGACTAAGTTTCTACTTGACCAATATTTTAATCCCCAATTACAAAATCTTCATATAACTAAAGGAAATAAATATAACTTTGTCATTATTACATAAACCTAAAACCTTCCTAATCATTAGGAGATGATGACTGACTGTGTTAGTGATGCTGTATAATCATAGTCAGCTTTAGAGTTTGTCAGTGTATGAATCTCCAATTACTTCTGGTAAGTCAAAACTATTACTAGAACATATTAAACTCCTTAAAATGATTAGATTCAATTTTGTTTGAAAAATAATGTGGGAGGAAAAAAAAAGAATAGCAGCTTGGTTTTAACCTTCTATCACATACAATCTGAGCTGCTCTGGTTAATGAGGACATAACCCAACTGGAAGAACAGTTTAAAGAAGCTCTTTGACCTCACAGAGCTGAAAAGACTTCATGTGGGAGTTGCAAATAAGATTTCAAAATCTAAATGTATCTTTGCCATCATCTCGCATGGCATGGTGTGCATCTCATAGAAGAAAAGTGGATCCTGAAAACTGGCATTTACACCAAAGCTGCCTCTGGTGAAAACAAATTAGAACACATTTCCCAAGACTTGAAATTCATGATGCAATATTTTCAAGGGCTATCAGTGATACAACCCTCTGATGTCAAATGTAGGAACTTCCAAGTGAAAAGAGTTCCAAGGTTTGCCAGTGGCTTGTAGTAAACAACATTGTGCTATAATCATGTATAGGACAAAATTAGCATAGGTAGAGGGAAAAGTCCAAAGACAAAGAAACTGATCACCATAACAAGCAATAAAATTTAAATCTATACAGAGAGATCTTAAAGAATAATAGCAATTACACTCCCTATCAAAATGCCAATAGTATTTTTCATAGAACTAGAATAATACTAGAATTTATATGGAACCACAAAAGACCCTGAATAGCCAAAGCCATCTTGAGAAAGAAAAACAGAGCTGGAGGTACCAATTTCAAGATATAAAGCTATAGTAATCAAAACACTATGGTACGGCACAAAAATAGATGCACAGATCAATGGAACAAGATAGAGAACCCAGAAATAAATGCCTACTTGTGTGGTCAATTAATCTACAACATAAGAGCCAAGAATATGTTATGAGAAAAAGGCCGTTTTTTCTAATAAATAGTGCTAAGGAAACTGGATAGCACAAGCAAAAGAATTAAAGTGGACCACCTAACACGTTTCACAAAAAAAAAAAAAAAAAAATCAAAATGGATTAAAATCCTAAACAGGGAGGCCTGAAACAATAAAATTCCTTTAAAAAACAAAAAAGATAGGCAATCTCTTAGACATCAACCTTAGTAACATTTTTCTAGATATGTCTCCTGAAGTAAAGGAAACAAAGGCAAAATAATTGGGACTGCATCAAAATAAAAAGCTTATTATGGTACATAGAATTACTGAATCACTATTTTGTATACCTGAAAATATAACATTGAATGTCAACTAGACTTAAATTTTTAAAAAGCTAAAAGCAAGAATCTGTAGAGATTGATTCAGAGTTGATTAACTTAGCAAATACAATCACACCATCAAGGATCTGAGGGCTCTCTACTTTATCATTTTCAGAATGTTGCTTTCATCTGTAACTTTGGCCCATCAAGATAGTAAGAGGGCTGCCATCGCTCCAGACATCAACCCAACAAAGCCCAGAAGGTAAGTGATTTTACACAAATGTCTACCAGGAAGGGAAGACCAGAGCCTCCGTAATATGACTGCACAGGTTCTACTTACAACCCCAGAGAGGCGGTCAAGTAAACCATAAGGAGTCAGTGCCTTGTACAATCCTCTTCTGTAAATAGTTATAATAATATTATAAATAGCCACAATAATATTTAATTACACGAGGCTAAGTAAATTCTGCTACAACGTTAAGCTTGCATATAACTAAGTATTTTTAAAGGGGTAAAAACCATGTGTTGAAGTTTTAAGTAGATGTGTAGGGTACGTCTATGGCCGTACTGCCCTAAACATGCCTGACCACATCGATCTCAGACACTAAGCAGGGTTGGGCCTGGTTAGTATCTGGATGAAAGAAATATATGGTAATTGGTCATTTTAATTTTCACGTATTCGTTCTCAGTTATTCAAACCCAACAATTTCAGTGTTTGTTTGTTTGGGTTTTTTTTTTTTTTTTTTTTTTTTGGTCCCCAGAAGAAAAGTAAACATAATTGGTTATATAATTTCAAGTCATTTTCTTTTATATAACTGTAATCCTGCATAGCCTAAGATTAGAGGCTCTGTTCTTTCTTAACATGGCATTAAACTGCCTTTCAATAGTCACCCTTAAATCAAAAACACCCCTAAATGTCAACTTATAAAAATTTGACAAGACACTCTATTCAGGTTGTTTTTAATTTTAAAACAGTGGGCAGCCTGAGTGGCTAAGTGGTTTAGCTCCACCTTCAGCCCAGGGCCTGATCCTGGAGGCCCGGGATCGAGTCCCACATCAGGCTCCCTGCATGGAGCCTGCTTCTCCCTCTGCCTGTGTCTCTGTCCCTCTCTCTCTCTCTGTCTTTCAAGAATAAATAAACAAAATCTTTAAAAAAAATTTTAATAAAAAAATTATCAACAGTGGTCTCTGTAAGAAAATACACATTTCTCAGAAAAACTAGTTTAATGGTCACGGCCACTCATTTTTACAGAAATATTTACATTCCTGCTGCTGTGTAATTTCCATCACAGCCAACCTCAAGTACTTAAATTTAGAGGACATGCTGAAATGAACTATTTATTAACTAAAGTATTTTATCAACCTTATCTACTCCTCCTCTAGATTAGTAATTTGACATTACTTCCAAGGCAGAGGCACATAGTTGCTGGTGCCTTGTCCAGGACTTAATAAGCACATAAACAGAGACAACCCTGAAAATCACTCTAACTTCATAAAGTCTAATTTTTATGACTGCTATTCAAGTGCACCCAGTCCTCAGCATGGCTTGCAGATTTACTTAACAAAAGATGATAACAATCATGCTGAGTTATAATATACTGAAATTAAGCTTAGGATCCATGCTCTATTCTTAGTAGACATTAATGCCAAGGCCAGACATGCGGGTTTCTGTCATGGATATAGGACATAGGACTTCTAACCCAGCCAAAAAAGAATGAGTTTCAATCCAGGGTTTGTGGCATGTTTGTTTGTTTTAAGCAAGAAAAAAATGTAAATGAGAGGAGGGCTAACCCCTGTGTTCGAATATTGGCAATGATCTCCAATCCACAAGTGAGAAAGAAGGTTAGTAAACCATTCAGTAACAGGAAACCAGAGGAGAAAATTGCAGCAAATGACCCTATCCAGCATGCTAGTTCATTTCATCTTTCAGGGCAGACCTTTTAGAAATACTTTTCTACTCAATATATGCTCCATTTCTCTCCCTACCTGCCCCCTATTCTAAACATGCAATGTATCATTTTAAAAATAATGCTTCATTGAGAAACCTAAGAAAGTCTCCAGTATCTTAAAATAACTCTAACTGTGGCAATTGCCTGATTTTGAAAGGTCTTACTATACATTATTCTGTGCCACATAATAGTCAAGTTGTTGTATTGATACGTCTTTTCAGAGATTTAATGGCTTTTTCAAAAATGTCTTCCTCATTTCTCTGAGCCACCTAGGGAGAATGTACTTTCCTCAGTGCCTTCTCCTTGTGCCCCACCAAGAAACAAATAGCTTCTGTATGGTCCCACCCAATTTAGAGCTCATCTTTCAGTGGCAATGCAAGACTTAGTTTCTACCTGAACCCTAGGTGTCAGAAGGAATTACTGACAATGTGCTCACATGTGAAAATCCAGAAGTTAAAAAAAAGTTCTTGAAGTAAGACCAAGAAGAACTGAGGACCTTGCCTCCTTTTTACCATGCTAGCTCCAACTGTACCACCAGATCCAAAATCTTTAACATTTTAACAAATGAAATACTTTGTATACATCTACCAGTTGAGCCCCAATGATAGGCATATAAAGATTGAAGTCCGGTATCGCAATGTTAAGTTTGCTTTAATTTTGACTACTCATCTTCTTTTCTACCCTACTGATAACCAGGGTAATGTTTTCATATGTAAGACAATTAAAAACACCAAGAAAACCAAAGAATTACACAAAATTAATGGTTATGAAGCCAACTAAAACTGTTGAGTATTATAAAGAAAGAAGGAGCGAGGGAGACAGAATCCTTTGTGTTTGCTATCACAATTCCTTTGAAAGGCATGTGTTTAGTACCAACAGATTCCATTTCTTTTCCTAAGAACCCAAATGCCGTCATTTTACAGTGAACCAACACTTACGCACTCCTACTATTGTAAAAACCTGCTTATTGGATTTTAATTTTTAGCATCAAGCTGTGGACAACGCACAGCACACTTAATAAACACATCTGAAAATACTATCTATACCTAGACCTCTAACACCATACTCAAAAACAAACTCCAGACAAAGAAGAGTTGATTATTTGTGATTTAAAAGACATCATTTATAAAATTAAAAACAAATAGCAAATTGATGTGAATTCCATTAAGAACTTCTCTAAATCAAAAAGATTGATAATTGAATAGAAAAAATAAATGTTAGGAAAAGGTAATATACAGAACAAATGAAAAAGAAAGATTCTCAAATTTGTTGGTAACTATGGAAAGGTAAATCAAAACTATAAGGCATCATTTTTGTTATAGCATGTTGACAAAAATTAAGATGACTAATTATGTCTAATATAAAGTAAGGGGGCATCCCTGGGTAGCTCAGCAGTTTGGCACCTGCCTTTGGCCCAGGGCGTGATCCTGGGATCAAGTCCCCCATCAGGCTTCCTGCATGGAGCCTGCTTCTCCCTCTGCCTGTGTCTCTGTCTCTTTCTGTGTGTCTCTGTGTGTCTCTCATGAATAAATAAATAAA
Source organism: Canis aureus (assembly GCF_053574225.1). Taxonomy (NCBI): domain Eukaryota; kingdom Metazoa; phylum Chordata; class Mammalia; order Carnivora; family Canidae; genus Canis; species Canis aureus. The sequence goes on from NC_135621.1 coordinate 57,358,463, forward strand.
ATCTTAAAAAAAAAAAATAAAGGATGTCGGGGGGATCAGGCATTCTCACAAACTATGGGTGGGCATGTGAATTAGTAAAGCCCTTCCCAGAACAACACAGTGCTATATAACACAATTTAAAATGTTCATACCCTTCATCTTTTTTTTACATGTGCTAATCTATAATAAATATTATTCCACCTAGTAACAAAGAAGCATATAAAAAGATTTCATAACAGTAAAAATTGGCAAAACCTTAACTATTCCTTAAACAGGTGAATGACTACATCAGTTGTGAGTCATTCATTTTATATTCATTAATCTGAAGAGATTCACCTGAAATATTACCTGAACAAAAACCAGTAACAGTCTAACAGTGCAATATATAATAGAATTGTACTTTTTATTTTAAGAACTGAACATCTATATGTATATTCTAAAATAGAAATGTTTCCAAGCACTATTCATCATTTTAAAAAGCTAATCATAATGCATTTGTTTCAAAAGATGCACCATTTACTTATGTACCTACACACACACTCATGTGTATGCATATGTACGTGTGTGTGTGTGTGTGTGTGTGTGTATTAACTGGAATGGTATGCCCCAATACAGGGTTATTCTAGGTCAGAAAAGAAAGCACAATGGAGGATCGGCTTTTAATAAGAGTATCTTCACTACTTTTTTTGCATAATAAGTAAAAGGCAGAATAAATATATTCTATGCAAATACAGACTGGCAATGAAGTCATCCTAAAAATAAATAAAATAAACCAACCCAGATCACAGGGCCTCATCTATCTCCATACCAGTACTACTTATCTGGATTACAGGTTGCAACCTTACTTCTTCCTGAGTTTTTAATTAAAAGTTGTTTTTTAAGAAGGTGGAGGCTTTAAAAAAATTTTTTTTGAGAGAGAAAACACACTCAACTGAGGAGAGGGGCAGAGGGATAAGCAGACTCTGTGCGGAGCACAGAGCCACATGTGGGGCTTGATCTCAGGACCCTGAGATCATGACCTGAGCTGAAGTCAAGAATCAAACAACTGGCTGACTGAGCCACCCAGATGCCCCTCAATTAAAAGTTTTAAATGTAAAGGGCTAAGTCTTTCAAAAATGAATCCCCTCTATTTAAATTCATCAAAACAAATGGTTATTTTTTTTTAATTTGATATTCTTTCAAAAAACTTTCATTCTCTGGCAATAAAAACTTGAAACAAAAGAAGACTAAATGAAGCAGAATGTAACATTTTAAAAAATATTACTGGAGTATAGTTGACATACAATATTATTTTCAGGTATATAACAGTGATATATCTCTATATGCTATGCTATGCTCAAGAGTGTAGCTACCATGTGTCACCAGGCAACATTATTATAATATAATTGACCATATTCCCAATGCTGTGCCTTTTATTCCTGTGGTTTATTCATTCCACAACTGGAAGGTTTTATCTTCCACTCCCCTTCATCCATTTTGCCCATCTCCTTCCTCCTTTCCCTCTGGCAATCATCAGTATTTACAAGCCTGGTTCTTTTTGTTTATTCATTTGTTTTTTAGACTCCACATATGAGTGAAATCATATGTTATTTGTCTTTCTCAGTTTGACTTACTTCACTTAGTATAATACTCTCTAGGTCCATCCACATTGTTATAAATAGCAAGATCTCATCCATTTTATAGCTGAGTACTCCATGGTATCTATACGTATATACATATATACATGCCACATCTTCTTTATCCATCCATCTATCAATGGATACTTAGATTGCTTTCATTTCTTGGCTATTATAAATAATGCTGCAACATAGGGGTACATATCTTTTCAAACTCATGCCTTTGTGTTTGGGAGGTAAATACCTATTAGTAGGATTATTGAGTTAGTTATACAGTATTTCTATTTTTAATTTTTTTGAGGAATCTCCCTTAACCAAAGAGATGAAAGACCCAAATTCTGAAAACTATAAAACACTTGAGAGAAACTGAAGATGACACAAATAGAAAGGCATTCCATGTTCGTGGATTGGAACAATTAATATAGTTAAAATACTCATTCTATTCAAAGCAATCTAGAGATTCAATGCAATCCCTATCAAAATACCAATAGTATTTTTCACAGAACAAATAATACTAAAAGTTTCATGGAACCACAAAAGACCCTGAATAGCCAAAGCCATCTTGAGAAAGCACAATGCTGAAGGTATCACAACTCCAGATTTCAAGATACACTACAAGCCTATCCTAATCAAAAACAGTATGGTACTGGCACAAAAATAAATCAATGGAACATGAAAGAGCCCAGAAATAAACACACACTTATATGACCAATTAACCAATGCAAAGGAGGGGACAATATAAAAGGGGGAAATCAGTCTCTTCAATAAATTGTACTGGGCAACTGGCTAGCTACATGCAAAAGAATGAAACTAAACCACTTCCTTATACCATGCACAAAAATAAATCCAAAATGGATTAAAGATCTAAATGTGAGACTTCAAACCATAAAAATTCTACATGAAAAAAGAGGCAGTAATTTTTTGATGTTGGCCATTCCAATATTTTTCTAGGTATGTTTCCCAAGGCAAGGGAAACAAAAGCAAAAATAAGTTCCAGAGACAACTTCAAAATAAAAAGCTTTTGTACAGCAATGGAAACTATAAACAAAAAGGCAACCTACTGATTGGGAGAAGATATTTCCAAGTGATATATTTGATAAGGGATTAAATCTAAAATATATGAAGAACTCATACAACAAAACACCAAAACATAAAACCTGATTAAAAAACAGACAAGGGGGCAGCCCCAGTGGCCCAGCGGTTTAGGGCCGCCTTCAGCCGGGGGTATGATTCTGGAGACCTGGGATCGAGTCCCGCATCAGGCTCCCTGCATGGAGCCTGCTTCTCCCTCTACCTGTGTCTCTGCCTCTCTCTGTGTCTGTCATGAATAAATAAATAAAATCTTTAAAAAAAAAAAAAGACAAAGGATCTAAATAGACATTTTTCCCAAGAAGACATACAGAAGGCCAAGCAACACATAAAAAGGCGTTCAACATGGCTCATCATCAGGTAAGTGCAAATCAGAACTGAGATTGATCAGTTCTGATGAGATCACTTTATACCTGTCAGAATGGCTGGACTCAGATAAGAAATAACAAGTGTAGGCGAGGATGTAGAGAAAAAAGACTCCATATGAGCTATTGGTGGGAGTATAAATTGGCAAAGCAGAATGTATCACTTAATGAGGAAATAAATGGATCCTGCCTGAACTCAAAAATATCAATTATTACCAATAAAAAAATGATACTGAAACACTAGATCAGGAAAGGAAAATACTATAATAAAAATTATAGTAACCAAGAAATCTATTTTTATCAAGATAAAATGATTTATAATTTTAATTGCTGAGCCTGAAGTAGACTTTAATATTTTGTCTATAGTTCATTTAATAATGAACCAGCTAACTGTGCTTTTCTAGTGTAGTGGGCATATTTCTACCCAGAACAGTCACCTTCTCTGTGTTTTCTCAAGTTTCAAGTAGTTCAAGTATATCAAAGAATTATAAACAAATGGACAAATCTATAACTAGCAGCTTTTAAGACAAAGCCAAACTATAATATGTTTTAACCACAAGCTGTCTGGAAATGGATTTAAAGAATCATATTCCACTAGTATATAATTAAAGACAAGTCTTACATCAGCCAGACAGGCCTGATGTATTTAGGGCAGACGACTGTAAACTCTCAAAAGATCTACAGTTTCATTCTAGTTGAGACTAAGGACATTACTTATTTTACTGTGCCTTGTAGATACTGCATTTTCCACAAATTGAAGGTTTATGGCAACCCTGCATCAAACAAGTCTATTGGCATCATTTTTCCAACAGTATTTATTCACTTAGTGTCTCTGTGTCACATTTTAGTCATTCCTGCAGTATTTCAAGTTTTTATTATTATTGTATTTATTATGATCATCTCTGATCGGTGATCTTTGACTTTACTATAGTAACTGTTTTTGGAGCATCACAGACCATTTCATATAAGGTGGTGAACTTCATTGATTAATGTTTCTGTTCTGACTGCTCCACTGACCAGCTGTTCTCCATTTCTCTCCCTCTTCTCAGGCCTCTCCATCACCCGTGACACAACGATATTGAAATTCAGCCAATTAATAACCCTACAATAGCTTCTAAGTCTTCAAGTAAAAGAAAGAGTTCATTAATGCAGCTGACTTCACATCTTAAGTTGTCACAGCCCCCCACCCCCGATCTTCAACAACCACCACCCTGCTCACTCAGCAGCCAGCAGTATTAACCAATACCCTCCACCAGCAACACTTAGCAATAAGTACTTTTCAATTAAAGTATGTACATTTTTAGAAAAAAAAAAGTATGTACATTTTTAGATACAATGCTATCCCACACGTAACACACTATAGTCCGTAGCATAACTTTTATGTGCACTGGGCAACCAAAAAAATTCATCTCACTTTTTTGCAATATTCACTTCATACGGTGGTCTGAAACCCAATCCACAGTATCTCTGAAGTGTGCCTATACTAACTTGAGTTCTACTCAGACTGTGGTCTGGGAAAAAATTCTTAATATATCTGTTAATTTGCAGCATAATGGAAGTGGCCTTTTACTCAAATTCAGACATGAAATAGATCAGAGATGAAAGTTATAATCCTGAAACACTTCTGAGGCAGCCCTCGGCATTAAGAAAAATGTTTTCGATCCCATTTTAAAGATGAAGCAACTTGAGTTGAAAGAAGAAATTACATAGAAAAATTTGTCTGAAAACCTAGTCTTTATTCTAAGACCACTAATTCCTCCATCTACTGTGTAATGTAGTCTGTTTCCTAATCCACTCTATGGTAATGTTTTTTGACTGTCCTACTGTAGCTCATAAAAGCATCAATAAAATTCGTTAATAACAAGGTAGCACATAGGGACAGGCATTCAGTACCATCTATTTGAATTAATTATAACAATCAAAGTTCTCCCTGTCTGGTCTTCTCAAATCCCTGAACCTAGGGTCCATATAATTCATCCTACACCTTTATCTTCTGTGTTTATTTCCCTTAAGAGAAATGTATGAACTGATTAAGACTATTACAAAGACTAATGTTAATTTCCCTTTCATCTAAAAGTCTGATACACTTCCTCTCCTCCCTTATAATTTTGTCTTCAGTTCTTGAAAATGATCTGCTTGCCCTGCCAGATAATGGGACTTATGTTGCCTTATGAGAAAGGACAGGTTTGTTGATAAGTGGATATAAAAAATAATATCGCTCAAGCATGCTTTGAGGTTTCTTCCATTTTTCATTTTTCAAGTTCTTATAGATTAAAAAAATCTTTTGTGAATAATTCTACATTGTTTAAATGCTTAAAATTCTAAGAAACTCAAAGGCAGAAAACATTCTGTTTCAAGTCAGATCAATAAGAAACCAACGAGCTTTATATAAAGGGTTATATAAAGGTTTATATTGGGTTACCTATTCTACCCTTTTTTTCTAACAGTCTAGAGTCTCTGAAGAATGATGGTCCTGACTTTTCCTGCCTCATGCCCCTATCTTACAGAAGTGACTTCAGTCTGCAGCTTTGATTAAACAATAGGGGCAGCTAGAAACAATGGCATAAGGATAAGAGACTAAAGCTGCTGAAATCTTGAGCACACTCACCGAGTCCAGAAATAGACCAGCAGAGTACAGAGAGAACCTAGGAGACGTGTCCATGTCTGTCCACTTCAGAACTGAATTCAGTGAAACTTCCCTGCTCTTGAGTGCTATTTACTTTTGCTTTTACAGCCCAAATCCTGCCAGAATTAGGTTTTCCTGGAATCAGGTTGTGATGATCATTATCTGGGCATTGGATCTTTGGCTATACCCAAGATTTATTGAAATGGGACCTGACCTTTATGTTCTTCCAATCACTGAAAGGTAACAAAGTATAGCTAACAAATAATAACTAAGAGTATTATAAGTCTATCACGAATTTTTCAGGTGTTAAAAAAATTCAACTGAGTAAATTTAAAGATTGAATTGACTCTATTAAAGGATTTGCAAATCAGGCAACATCCCACCTAGCAAATAGAGAGGAGCTCTAAGGAGCTGTACGAAACGCAAGTCCTTTATAGGCAGAAGGGTGGCAGAGACAAAGAAAAACTAGATTACCTCACCTCTGGAGGATGGAGGAGGCCTATCATGTGGATTAGCTCACTATTGCTAAGCAGAAAATTTCAGACTGACCGGTTCAGATTACATTCCTGGGAGGCACTGAAACTGCAAGTAGGTTAGGTATTAAGTCTTGCTTTGCTAATGTGGGACTTAGCACAAATGACTCCATTTGAGGACTGTTGTTTCTTTTTAAACACATGGTATTGATGTGGGAAACAATGGCAGAGGAAAGATTATTAAATTGCTTTACTGCTCATTGACAAGTCCTTGAAACTGGCAGAGTGACCTTCCTCTAGGGACTCAGCTGCCTCAATGTTGATGTTGATACTTGACTAAGGGCAAAGGGCAATCTTAGCTCAACCTCCAGGACCCTGTTAAGTATACTTTAACATATAAAAATTCCTTTAGAAATTTCCTTTATCTCTAAACCCTCCAAGATACATGTTAGCAATCATCCTCCAAGCATATGGCCCACCAACATGCATCTGAGGGTCTCATGACTAAGGATTTATTAGACAGTAATAAAGGACCTTTTCCCCAACAATAGTGAGCCCCCTCAAGGTCCTGGAAACCTTGCTTCCAAAATTCCTTAGAGACTTACATTCTCCCTAACACCCTCCCAACTTGAAAATATGTAATGACCACTCCTCATGACCCCAGGGCAGTTCTTTCTGCCCATGGGTCCTGTCTCTGGGCTTTAATAAAACCACTTTTTTTGCATCAAAGAGGTCTTAAGAATTCTTTCTTAGCCACTGGCTTTGAACCCTATTGAACTATTTTATTCTTACTATAATCCCATGACATGAGTATATTAAATATGACTATACTTCACAGGCAGGCCTAAAGTTACATGAATGGTGAAAGAAGTGGTAAGCTCAGGTCTTATTTTTTTTTCCTCTTCACTATATTTTTTTTTAACTCTTATTACAATTCCTTATATTGGTCACTTTATTTCTATGGCTCAGTGCAGGCCATGTAGGGTTAAGATGTTGAATTCATGGTTTCAATTAGAACACACTAAATACAGATGAGTTTTGATTGAATTATTTACACAATCAGCAAGATTAATTCACTTTTGTTTCGTGTTTGTGTGTCCCTACAAGAATGTTAGTGTTTTTCTGTCTGTTGTACTTTCCATCTCTAACAGCAAGCAGCTATGCCTTTTACAAAAAATAGTATACAGAGAAAATCCCAATCCTTCCTTCAAACACTTTAAATTTTTTTTAAAAAAATGTAATTTCTTGTCCATAAGCAATGAGGTTGACCTGAAAATATATTGTTGACTTTCTGATGTAGTTTTGGAATTATAGGTGAGGTTTTGGTGAGGTGAGTTCCAGAGCAGATGATCAAGAAAGAATTCTTGAGATGCCTTTGGTGCAAAATGGTTTTATTAAAGCACAGGGACAGTCCCCGTGGGCAGAAACAGCTGCTGCCCCAGAGTTGTGAGGGGTGTTTGATTTTATACTTGGGAGTTGGGGAAGTGGTAAAAAGAGAGGTTTCAATAGGATTTTCATATGTTAAAGAAGACTCACAGGATACCAGAGGCCTAGACATCGTCAAGTTAAAGTTGATTTTCCTTTTAGCAAGGCTTTAAGATAGTTGGGAGCTTTCTGGAGGAACATTACACTCTGCCTGCTTCAAGGATCTGCCAATGGGCTGCAGGTTACAAGGACATTTAATTCTATCTACATTTCCTTCTGGAAGCTAGGTTATTAATAAAAGTGCTTTGTTCTTAAATAAATAAATAAATAAATAAATAAATAAATAAATAAATATGCTTTGTTCTTATAAATTACTAAGACATTTGTAAACTGAGGGAGACTCATGTCTTGCAGGATTGTGATCACTTTAAGTTAATTATTTGTTTTTCCTTTCCTTAGCTTTAGGGCACCCAGAAATACCTTAGGAATGTCAAACATATCCCACCTGGGGAGAGGCGGATTGTGGGGTGTCAGCTTCTGCTTTGTCCTCAGCTTGCCTTCTGTTCCCTCATCATTTCTACAGCAGATTCTCCACAGAAATATAGACCAGATTTGTCCCTAAAGGGACTCCAATTCGATCTATCTTGAGAAATAGAAAGTAAAGAGAAAGCAACAAAGCAGCTTTTAAAAATCCACAGGATTAAATAATTCAAGTGAAAAAAGAAATCTTATCTACTGCAAATCCCAGTTAAACACATGGATTTCCACTTGGAAGGATTGTGTCTTCAAACAAAGGTGTTAGTTGAATGAACATAAAAGGAAAATGTTTTACCTCTCCTTACACCAGGGAGCTGAAAACATTTAGTAGAGAAGAGTTGATGGAGAATGGGGAGGGGAGGGTGAGTACTGAAGCTGGAATATATGCATATGCACATAAAAACTGGGATTTACATTGCAATTGACTTTATTCTCCCTTTTTTATAAAGAACCTACACACTGTTCAGATTTCTTAGGCTTATAGAGAAGAAGTCCTTTTATTACATCAAAACCTATCAGATTTTTAAAATTTAAGTCTTTTGGATCCTTTAAATGGTAGAGAGGAGGAGTTGTACCATGAACAAACTCTCATGTAAATTTTAATGGCACTTTAATATTTTAGTCCTTTTAAATCATGAATTTGCCATTCTAATCAAGTTACCTTGAGCCACTATAGCCATTGCAATGATCATGGCCTCATAGACAGCAAGGCAGTTGTAGCTTTTCAAATAATACCTTCTAATCTATGCCATAATCTATAATTTGGTCCAATATATTTAGTATTGACATAAAATTCTCCCAGCATTCTCTTACCACTGCCCCTCTCCATTTTCCTTCTACTCTTTATACACTCTTATTGAAATATTTTAGTTGCCCAAAGTATCCCCATTAGTAAAGACTTTAATGAAATCAATTGTAAATGTAACTTGAAAAAAAGCCTTCTTAGAAAAAAGGTAGCATTTTCTATTTTACCCTGAATTTAAAGAAACCCTACTCCTGTAACAGCATTTCAGGATTTTGGCAGTTCATCTTCCAGTTACATTTAAAATTTAAAGGGAGAAATATTCATCTTTAATAAGATAGCATGGAAGCACTTCTGTGTAATCAAAAAGGAATTCATTTGTAAATGTGAACCTTGTTTGACAGAAGGAAAATTTTAACAAAGCAGGTTTGACCTGTAAAAAAAAAAAAAAAATCCAATCCTTCAGAACTATTTTCTAAAAATGTACCTACTGCATTAACCATAGAGCTCAAACAAGCTCTGAGCACAGAGACTGAGAATACCAACTTATAGCTGTAGAGCTTTTGGAAGAAATTTCACACTTTCCGTTAAAAATCCACTCTGGGGGTCAGGAAGACCTATTCTGATCCCTACCTTGCTAAAAAAAATCTGACAGTGGCCAACTCTCTTCATTGAGCTGACTCAGTTTGTCTACAAAAACAAAAACAAAAAACAGTGACACATTCTGCTTTATATGATTGTTTGACTATCATTCTGATATTCATAAATTGTGATAGATGTCCAATTGTCTTCAGTTCTAATAAATCTACCAGATTAGATAACAGATGTTCTGCTTTAAAAAGAAGACGGGGGATCCCTGGGTGGCGCAGCGGTTTGGCGCCTGCCTTTGGCCCAGGGCGCGATCCTGGAGACCTGGGATCGAATCCCACATCAGGCTCCCGGTGCATGGAGCCTGCTTCTCCCTCTGCCTATGTCTCTGCCTCTCTCCCTTTCTCTCTCTGTGACTATCATAAATAAAAAAAAAAAAAAGAAGACGACGACGCAACCACGATGACAATGACGACAGTCTGTAAAAAGTGTTTAGAGCTCTAAGGACAAACTTCAAAGTAGGAAAGACATATTTAATACTGTTGTTTTCTTCCAACTGGCCATTTCATTTATTCAGCAAGCACTCCTCCAGATAATCTATTGAAGATACCAAGGTGAATAAAACAATTCCTGCTCTTCATAATGTCACTGTCCACTAGGACGTGGCAACAGAGGGACTAGCTGAGGACAAGGCCCAAACCCAGGACAGCACATTGACAAGTCCTTGAAACAGGCAGAGGGATATTCCTCTATAGACTCAACTGCTTCGATGTTCATATTTCACTAAGGGCAAAAGGCAATCTTGGCCCAACCTCCAGGACCCTGTAAGTCCACCTTAACATATAAAAATTCCTTTAGAAATTTTCTGTATCTCTAAACCCCCAAGATACATGTTGGCCATCATCCCCCAAGTATATGGCCCACCGATATATACCTGAAGGGCCTCACTGATGAAGTTTTGGAATATTAGGTGGTTTGGTGGGGCTGACGACCAAGAAAGAAATCTTGACACGTCTTTGGCACAAAATGGTGGTTTTATTAAAGCACAGGGACAGGACCCATGGGCAGGAAGAGCTGCTGCCCCCAGCCTGTGAGGGTGGTTGATTATATACCTGGGAGATGGGAGGGGTTTGAGGATAGGGTATCTTAAGGTATCCAAATTCCTAACTCTGTAAGGAATTTTGGAAGCAAGATTTCCAGGACCTTGGGGTGCTAGCTATTGTTGGGGAAAGGTCACTTATTACTGTCTAATAAAACCTGAGTCATGAGGTTGTATGTTAACAGAACCTTTGTTCTGGGCTAGATACAGTTCTCAGAATTTCTGAGATTACAGGGAGATGTCTGAAAAGAAATAAAGAACAGATATGTATGGTTTGCCCCAGATCAGCAATTCTCAAATACATTCGTCTCAGGGCAACTTTACATTCTTAATAATCATTAAATACCACAAAAAGCTTTGGTTTTGTGGGTTATATCTAAGATATCTATCATATCAATAGTTTTAAATATACTTATTTAATAGTCCTTTCAGAAATAGTAGTAGCCCTTAACTTGTTATCAGAGATGTTTTTATGAAAAATAGATTTTTCAAAACAGAAACAGAAACGTGACACTCTTACATTTTTTCAGATGTACTCTTAATAAAAGGCTTATCGAAGACTATTGGTTTCTCATTCAATCTATTGAACTATGCTCTCTTGGCTGAAGGATATTAAGAAACTCCCATATATTTGGTTGAAAAGGGGAGGAGTATTTTAATAGCCATTTTAGATATATGTGAATATTACTTGTTTATACTATATTCCAACCCATCTGTAGTTTCTTAAAGTTTAGTTACAATTTCAAATTTAGAACCATGTCGATGACCTTTTCATCCTCTGTTATGTTAAAATTGTTAAACTATCTTGTGTTTTGAATGGAGATTTCATGCACATATGATTTTGTATATCATACTTCGGTCATTTGGAAAATACTGATTCATTGAGTTACACCTATCTTTCAAAGGTTGACACCTTTCATTATACACTATCAAAGATCATTTTCATTAGTATTACCACTGATCTGTGGCATATACACAATTGAATATTCAGCCAAAAAAAAAAAAAAAAAGAAATGAAACCTTACCATTTGCAGTAACATGGGGGGAGCTAGAGAGTATTATGATAAGAGAAAAAAATCAGTCAGAGAAAGACAAATACCATATGATTTTACTCATATGTGGAATTTAAGAAATAAATGAAGGAGAAAAAGGTAAAGAGAGAGACAAATCAGGAAACAAACTCTTAACCAAACACACTGATAGTTACCAGAAAAGAGGGGGGGGAGGGGTTGGTGGGAAGTAGGTGACAGGAGATTAAGTATTGTACTTGCTATGAGCACTGGGTGTTACATGGAAGTGTTGGATGGCTATATTGTATTCCTGAAACTAATACAACACTGTTAACAACTGGAATTAAAATAAAAACTTTTTTAAAGTATGTATTATCACTCATTTCATCAAAAAAGGTTTTCAAGTATTGGGAAACTTTGAAGCTCACAATGGCAAATACAAGTTTTTCCAAAATTCTACTTTTCACCTGAAATCTCAAATTTCACCATTTGCAACAACTGCCACGAGATATTTACTCAAGAAACATACTACATTCATTTTCATGAAAATGGTCATCTACCAAATGCATTAGTATGAATAACCATACTTTAGCTGTAGTACTTTTTTTTTTTTTTTTTTTTTGGCTGTAGTACTTTCAAGTAAAAATGGTGATCCTTGATAAATGGGTAGTTCAGCTTGCAATTCACATCATCACACAAAGCTTTTTGTCAGACAACCATCAATACTTCAGTATGTAACACAAGTGCTTCACATATCCATTTTAACACAAAATATTTTTTTAAATATGTACTCATGGATCAAAATTTAAAATTAGGGTTTGTTTACTATTTCATTTTTCCTTTTAATAACACATGTATGGTAATGGAAAATATCATTTAATACCAGCAGCTTTATTCCTTTTGCACCATAAGTGCACAGTGAAAATGGCAAATAGTACCTTAGTGTCATTAGTACTATTGAAAAAGACCTCAGTGACCCCAGAGGGTCTACAGACTACAATTCAAAAACAGCTGTCCTATCCTCCTATTCTTTGCACCATTCACATGACCTCAAGTCTTCCCTCAAGTTTCCCAATGTCTCCCACATATTGTCTATCCACAAAGCTGATCAAGCTTGAAAATGAGAAGAGCCAAACCAAGCTATCTCTGCTGCCTGAAATTCAGCTAATAGTTGACTGCACCCCACTCTAATGGTTAGCAAGTAGATCATTAAAGTGATTAAGAAATTAGTAGTCAGGGTTATTTTAATGTGTAACACACTTACTTGTGCAGAAACTATAAAACTAAACCATACCAAGAAAATGATGAAAGTTTCTATTTCTGGGATATATCTGAAGGAATTGAAAGCAGAATCTCAAAGAAGTATTTGTTCACCCACGTTCGTGGCAGCACTATTCACAACAGCCAAGAGGTGAAAACAACCCACACATCCATCCACTGAACAACATGCTACATAAATACTATGAAATACTCATCCACCTTTACAAGGAAGGAAATCCTGTCATATGCTATAACAGGGATGAGCCATGAGGACACCATGCTAAGTAAAATTAAATACAAAATATTGACACACACACACACACACACACACACAATTAAATACTGTATGATTCCACTTATAAGAGGCATCTAAAAGTAGTCCAATTCACTGAAATACAAAGTAGGATGGTGGTTACCAGGAGCTAGAGGAAAGAGGAATGGGAATTTGGTGAATATAAAGTTTCAGATTTGTAAGATGAAAAAGTTCTAGAGATCCGTTTCACTACATTGTCAGACTACCTAACAGTATTAAACTGTACACTAAAGAGTGGTTTCAATTTTTGCCACTTTAAAAAAAATCTTTTTCTGTATATTAACCATATCCAAAATAATGTGCAGTGTATGTTTCCATTTGCATAAAGTATTAAAGGAGGGTGAACTGATCTTAAGAATGTATATTTCTTTTATATTTATAAAATCTATAAATTTATATTTATAATTTTATATTTTTAAAATTTTATAAAATTATATTATAAAATATTTATAAAAGTACAGAAATGATTATCAATAAGGTCAGAATCGTTACTGTTAGTGTGAGGAGAGGGGTTTACTGGTTCACAAACTCAGGAGTTTCTCTGGCAAAATTTGAAGCTGATCCCACACACAAAGAGTGAAGAGAGACCAAACAAAAAAGCAGAACACTCCATAGTGACAGGTTTAATAAGGAAGGAACCTTACATATGAGGCTTATCTTGAGCAGCTGAAATGATGATAGATTTCTGTATCCACCTACCAGAATCTTAAGACTTTTTATAAAGGCCTTAATGGGGTTCAGTCATACAACACACTGTTCTCTCAAGGCCATGTTCTTGAAAATATCTCCCGTCATGGGAACAACAAACAGAACATACATTTCAAGGCAGCAGAAAGGGATAAGAAGCCTCTGACTGCCCACATTTAGCTCAAAGATCAACCACTGCTTATGTCACTGATGACGTCTTTAGCAGGGCTATATGATCAGGACAGGACAGAAGGGTAGCTTCTGGGACACTATTTGCCCACATTTGTGGTAGAAAGAAAAGAATTCATATTACACCAATTTGATAAAGATAAATCTATGTGTCAATGCATTTTCTACATGTATGTTATTTCTTACCACAACAAATATAATTTAAGAAAGAAAGAAACTGGGGTACTGAAGCCATGTAAGTTTTTTGTATGCACATAATTTCAAGTGGCCAAGCTAGAGAATCCCGGTCTCCAGATGCTAACTCCCATTTTTATAGTTACTTATAGAAATAAAACTTGAGTCATGGGCATTAGGCTCTGAAGGTGTTGGACTTCGGGAAGATCATAACATGTAAATAAAGATAATCTAAAATATAATTCACAGAAGCCAGGCAACAGCTCAGGCCAACAAGCACTGGCTAGACATATAAAATGTGCAGACCCTACTAGATACTAAAAATAGAGAAATAAATAAGGCATATTCCCAGCATTTGAGAGTGTTATAATATAGTGAGACAGACAGGTCAGTATATCATTGTAACCTGGCGTGGTCGGAATTATGACACAAGCATGATGTAGAAGCACACCTGGGAGATCCTGGCATGTGTTGGGGTAGGAGGTGGAAATTGGATCATCAGGGCTTCAAGGTCTCCTAGTCTGATTCACAGTTATAATTAGTTGAGTTGAATGAGTTGAAAGTGGGGAAGAGTGGAAAGGGTCTTCAAGACAAAGAAAATAACATCAAAACTGAAATAAAGAAAACCTGCTGTATTGTGCTTCAGGACCATGAAATATGAGGTAGGAAGTGGAAAACATGAAGCCAGAGGTAAGTACAGGTCACATTGTGCAGGACATTGGAGATGATATAATTTTCCCTGTCATATAACAAGTTATCATCTCATAGTCAACAGGCAACAGTATGCCAACAATTAGCTATGAAGCCTTGAGTATGCCATTTCCACTCTCAGGATCTCAGATTCTTTATTTGTTCAATGGGGAACTTGAAGTAGATAGGCTCCAACATCAATTATTCCTAGATCTGCTTCTAAAGTTTCTACTAAGCAGTGTCAAGGGCTAGCATGAAGTTTGTCATTAAAACACTTCTGTTTAAAAAAAAAAAAATCAAGAGATTCATTCTATCCATCTCATAGAAAAATAGAAAGACTTAAATAAGGAACCATAAATGAAAATACTTATCAATTGTAAGAATTACTCAATGCAAATCACAACTGTGTAATGTTCAAAATGCCTCAGACATAGTGGCAGTATTTCTTGAGTTCTTCTCTATGCCAGATACTTTACCCGTATTCTCTCATTTAATCCTTAACAATTTCGGCAACTGGACTTAATGTCTTCATTTTAAATATGAGGAATGAAAGGCTTGGCATATTAAAAAACTTACACAAACTCCATGACAATGGAGGTAGCAGAATGACTGTTAAGCAGGTCTGTCTACCCTAAAGCTAATTTTCTCCTTGGGTTTCCAATACATTAAGATTCCCGTGTAATGGGAAGAACATGTGATTTCTCAAGAATTCATATACAAAATTTACATAAAATCCAGTCTTTCTTTTCACAATCTTCTATAATGTTTATGCTTCACTTTGCATGCTTAGAAAAACAGGAAAACATGACAATAATAGCCTTTAACAACTGAATTACTGTTTATCCGGAAATTATCTGTTCAGAATAAATGAAATTGTATTTACAACGGCCCAGGCTGTATCTAAAATGCTTTTAAGCAGTCACTCTAAGTTTATTCATGTGTTGAAATAAGCTGAAATACTAACAAAGAAAGAGAGGCGGGTAATACAAAGATGAAATTAAGAGGCTCCTTAAAATGACAATCCAAAAGGCACAGACACTAACAAATCCTGATTTCTCAAGGATTATTTCTGAGGAAGGAAAATAAACATCTTGATGCCTTGGTTACTATTACTGAACAGGAAAACAAATTAATAAAAATAATCTCAGTGATTATTCCTGGGAGATGGGACTGTCTGGTTTAATCATTCACTTTCTCCCACCTTTAAGCCTTTCTTCCTATAAGGAAACCCCCCAAAAAAACAATGTTTTTTTTCCACTCAAATCTAACAAACATTTAATTCCATGGTGAGCCTTTTAGTTTCCAAACCAGTTAAAGGCATATAATGAGCATGACAGCAGGAAGAGCAGTGAATGATGGAACAAGAGCTATGAGACAGAAAATACATGGGGGCAGTTCAAACCTTCATGTAATAGCACTTCTCAAATTTGAATGTCATCAGAATCCCCTACAGGGCTTGTAAAAGCACAAGTTATTGGACCTCACCTCAGAGTTTTAGATTCAGTAGATCCAGGTGGAGCCCAAGACCTTGCATTTCTATTACCTTTCCTGGTAATACATTCCTAGAGCCACCATTGTGCTTGGTTTTGGAAATGAAGTTCCATATGCAACTCTAACCAATATCTAGCTTCATTGCTGATAGAGGACTACCCTGCAGGTGTGCAGTTGACGGTTAACAAATAGACGTTTGAGTTATTTGCTAAATGGAAAACTAATCAAACCCTAATGACTGGTAAGATTAACTGATAGTGTTAAGCTTAACCAGAATTCTAAGTTTGAATTTTTGCTATAAATAATTTTTAAAAAATAGTATCTATTGAGAAATTGCTATATGCTTGGAATTCTGCTACATATTTTCCTCTATTTTTTTTAAGTAGGCTCTACTCCCAGTGTGAAGTCAAAGTAGGCCTTGAACTCACAACACTGAGATCAAGATCTGAACTGATATTAACAGTCAGATGCTTAACCCAGGCACCCCATATTTTTCTTTGTATACAGTAGTTCATTTAATCTTCATTAAAAATACATGAAAGCAATAGTTTTACATTATTATTGCTACACCCCACTTATAATAATTGTGCTTAGAGATACTGTATTACTTGCCCAACCTCATACTGTTAGGAAGTGACGAAAGCAAGCTTTGACCCAGGCTTTCTGTCTCCAGGGTTAGAACTCTATTGCCTCATACTCTATGGCCTCCTGAGTAAATGGCCACCAATGAAATTATGATTTCAAACTCTAAACCAAAACGTGAAACTCTTAACTCTAAAACCAAAATTTGAAATAATTTATGAGAGGAGCATAGGCACAAGGTGGCACAGGATATTAGAATGGCTGAACCACAAGGATGTGTCATGGTTTGGCTACCATAAATTTAAAAAGGGAAAGTTTAGCATATAGAAAATTTATGGAACCTATTTGGCTATCCTTTAGTTAGGTATAAGAGTTTCACCATTTTCACTGAAATTTTAAAATTCCATGTTAGATAGAATGCAAGTGTGAGAACAAAATGGTCCCTGGGCTGTGGATTTAGGACATGTTCAAAGCGTATAGGAAGCTCAGTCATGTTCATGATACTTAAAAGACTGCAGTGTTCAAGGGAAAAGCTAGAGTATCAGCAAACGGATGTAGCACAAAGACATGGCATCCAAGGCTAGACATAATCAGGAGCTCCAGCAACAGATAGGTATTATCCAGAAGATACCACATATATTTTGTCTGCATTGTGGGTGGAGAAAAACCGAATAGGAAGATTTCTTTTTAAAGGAAAGAAAACTTGTCTTAAAACATGGAGATAAACTGACTCAGGAGGAAGCGATGGGAAATATCACTGATCTTAATTAGAGGAAGTGAATACCAGGCAAAGTAAAAGATTCATAAACATCTACCTGGGAATTTGTTGGCCAGCACTACAGATGCCAACTTGACTTGGGGGAAACAACATAGTATGAGAGTTGAATCCTACCAAATTAGAGAGACAAAACAAAATCAATTAGGTAACTTTCATAGACTCAACTTGCAAGTAATCTCCTGCAGAACTGAATTTTCACACCCATTTCTGGAAATTGAGAAGATGGCGGAACCTAGAAAAATGACAAAGATGCTGACATAAATTTGCAAGTAAAGTAGTGAAAGGAATTGCAAATGATCCACAACCTTCTGAAGTACAAAAGGAATGCTATGGCAATAAGTGTATTTGAAGGTCATAGAGAACTAAATTGAACTCAACTTCTCAATCTCCCAAATTTGAGATGAAATTTTTTCCAAATCCAATACATAAAGAGAACGAGATATAAGACGGCAATTACAAGAAGCAGGCTTGCAAAGATTTTGAATTTTTATTACTAAACTCTTCTCTTGGTTTTGGAGTTAGAACAAAAGTAGGGTTGTTTTTACCCCCCTGCTTAGAAAGAAAACTAAGGAAACACATTTAAAATTTTTTTTCTCAATGATTTCTATCACATACTTAGAAGCTCAATCAAAAACCCATCATGTCAGAATGATTGGGGCTTACAAATGCACATTTCTAGCCACAGCAGACTTTGTAAATTGTGATAAAAATAAATCTCCAGAGTATTTTAAAAAATACTCCCATTTATACTGTTATATACTAGCACTTTGTTAAAAATACAAAAATACAAGAGATTTAGTCTTTAAAAAGTAGAATTTCAAGTAAATGATCTTGGTCAAGATTATCTAGGAGTAATTTATACTTACTGTTAAAAGTATGACAAAATTGCTTAGAATTCAAACAAACTGCTAATCACCCCCAAGATCTTCTGACATCAATGACTTGACTTAGCCTAGGAAATTCAAAATGTAATAGAATATCAACTTGATACTGCAACCTGAGAAGCTAGATCTTGCTTTTTTTTTTTTTTTTTGAGTCACCTGTAAGACATCTCCTTCTAAGAAGATGGATTAAACACACTCTTTCCCTATGTCCCATGCCAACCAAAATGAAAACTCCAATTATAGATCAAACAAACATAAGAAAATTCTGAAAGGTAAAGAGAAGAAGGAGGGTGGCTGGTGACTTTTGGATCCCAAAGAACACCACAGTAGTATGTTTCCTGGATTTTCTTTGTTTCTCTTATTTACCCCATTTGGAGCTAACGCCGGCAACCCAGGAGTGTCAAAAGTCACAGAATTCATGCTCTCAAAAAAAGCCTACATGAAAGTCTGTTCTATCTAGTCCAAGGACCAAGAAGGTCTAACAAAATTTCTTTTTCAATCTTTTAAACAATAACCACTCTATTATAGCAAAATACAACAGAAAAAGATTTTGTCCCACTCCCACCTCCACCAACAAAGACTAGGTGGGAGCCTAGATTTCATCCCTTTTGGGAATAGGAGACACTCCCATCTTATTGGGATAGTGAGAAGGCCAAGTAGGGAACATAGATATACACCTTCACTTGCACTGTAACAAGGCATCCCAACCATCACCAGCTCCTCTGCTCCTTCAGGGTGGTGTCACAGGAAGCTGAGGAGAAAGCCAAGACTTTCATCCCTTCCAGGCGGTAAGAAGCCCCCTCCTCTTGCAATGTCAGTGGCAATCATATGAATAAGCCAAATCCTACCCCAACCCAGAAGTAATAAAAAGTTCCCTAAGGTGGGTGTCAGTGGGAGCCAAATAGGGACTGGTACTTCTACCTTGCCTGGCAATAATGAGACAGTGCATTCACTTTTCCTGTTAGAACAGTGTGAGAAGAAGCCAGACAAGAAAGATGCAAATAAAATCTAGAATCTCAAAATAAAATACCTAAAATACACAGGTTTTAACTGAAAATCACTTTTCATACCAACAACCAAGAAGATTTCAAACTGAAGGGTAAAAAAGAAAATCAGTAGATTCCAATACCAAGGTGGAAGAGAAGTTACAATGACCTGAAACACATTTTAAAGGAACTATTATAAAAATGACTCAAGGAATAATTGTGAAATACATTTGAAGCAAATCAAAGTCTCAGCAAGGAAATAGAAAATTATAACAAAGAACAGAAGACAAAGAAGAACCTAATGGAAATTTTAGAACTGAAAAATACAACAGCAAAAAATTTTCAGTGGATAGGCTCAGTAGCAGAATGGTGAGGACAGAGAAAAGCAGCAGCTAGAAAACAGATTAATAAAAATTACTAATTCTGAATAGAGAAAAAACAGACTAGAGAAGTGAATGCAGCCTTGGGAACCTATGGGACTATACCAAAAGATCTCTGCATTCATGTAAATAAAGTAGCAGAAGAGAAAAATACAGGACTGAACAAGTAGTTGAAGAAATAATGACAGAAACTCAAATTTGCCAAAGGACATAAGCCTAGAGATTCAAGTCCAAGAAGTCCACACCAAGGCACATCATAGTAAAGCTTCTGAAAACTAAGGACAAAGAGAAAGTCTTGAAAAGTGTGAGAGATATAATTCTACCTAGAAGGGAAAACAGATTTTCAGATTTCCTACCAGAAACCATGGAGGCCAGAAATGACACAGCATTCTTCAAGTGCTGAAAGAAATTGACAACTCAAAATCCCCTATCCAGCAAAAATTTCCTTTAGGAATGAAGGAGAAAGGAAGACATTCTCCAATAAATAAATACTAAGAATTTATTGGCAGCAGACACAGTCTAAGAGAATGGCTAAAAGAAGTTCTCTAAGCAGGAAGGAAACAAGAAGGAATCTCAGAATATCTGTATATAGAGAGAATCATGGCCCAGAGGGCAGAGGTGAGAGCCATAAAGTATTACTGCCAAGTCTTGAAACCTAACGGAATTTGCTCTGCTGAATTTTAAAATTACTTTGGTTGGGGACTCCTTTTTTCCTTCCATTTTCTCCCTTTTTAATGGGTGTTTTTATTATCGGTATTGTATACTTGTCCCAACATTATATTTTGGATGCAGATAATTTGCTTCCTAGTTTCACAGGCCCACAGCTCCTCTCCACAGGCAGAGAGGAATTCTGCTCTAGGAGCACAATACTTAGAGCCGCACCTATACCTAACTGCAATGACTTAAATGATGAGGTCTGAGGCCTTTGAGCTGATGACATTTAGATGACACCTTGGAGTTGGAACGGATAATGTAATGGCTTGAGACTTTTGAGTCTACTAGGATAGGATGGAATGTATTGGATAGGAGAAGACTTGAATCATTTAGATATGGGGGCCGGAGAACAGACAATTCCTGTCAAGGAATGGGTCTTAAGCCAAGAAGTGTCGGTGACCTCTAAAAGCTGGAAAAGTTAAGGAAATAGATTTTCCCCAAGAACCTCCAAAAAAAAATGCAGCCGTATTAATACTTCATAGTTCTTAGCCCAGTGAAATTGATTTCAAACTTTTGACCTCCAGAACTGTACATTAGTAAATATGTGTTATTTTCTTATGGTAAATTCATGATTACAACAGCAATAGAAACAAACAATCAGAAAAAGAATGTAAGAATCAAAAATATGGCTACATATCCTAGATATTCTTTCTCTCCTAAAGTTCTAAATTATATTTGATGGATAAAACAAAAATTATAGCATTGTCTGATGTGGTTTTCAATGCATATTTTCTCCAGATTATTATAAACAAGGGAGGCTAAAGCATATAAAGGAAAGTAAGGTTTCTATACTGCACAGAACTGATAAAATAGCCAGTAGGCTGATAAGTTACATTATATAATTTTTAGGTAGAGCAACTACTATAAGAGCTACATAAAAAGATACACTTGAATAAGGAATAAAGAGCAAACAAAAGTTAAAATAGCAGACTGAACCCTAACACATGAATAATTATATTAAATGTAAGTCTAGATATACCAATTAAAAACAGAAAATGACAAAGTGCATTAAAAACATGACTCAACTGTACGCTATGAAGCTCTAAATCGCTGTAAATTTCTGCAGAAATTCACTTCAAATAAGGGTATATCAAAGTTAAAGAAGAAAAAAATGGGGAAAAAAGGAAAATGAAAATATTAATCAAAAAAGAAAGCACAAGTGCTTGTATTAATATCAAATAGACTTCAAAGCAAAGAAAATTACCAAAAAGAGTGACATTATATAATGATAAAGTGTCAGTCCACCAAGAAGACATAGCAATCCTAACCTATGTGCATCAAAGAATAGAGTTGTGAAATATGTGAAACAAAAACTAGTAGAACTGAAAGGAAAAATAAATTCACAATTTTAGTTGGAGATACCAATACTGTGTCTTAACACTGAAAAACAACTAGACATAAAACTTGCAAGGATATAGAAAATCTCAACACTAACATCAACCAGCAGTATCTAATGAACACTTACAGAATATTCCACCCAACAAAAACAAAACACACACTATTTTTCAGTAACCATGGCCCAAGATAGACCATGCATCTAGCAATAAAGCAATCCTCTGCAAAGTTAGAAGGGTTGAAATCATACACAATGTGCTCTTTGACCACAATAAAATCAAATTAGAAATCACTAACAGAAAGACAACAGGAAAATCTTGAAATGCTTGGAAACTAATGAATGCATCTATGAATAATCCACAAGAGGAAGTCTCAAAGGAACTAAAATGAACTTAATGAAAATACATTTCAAAGTTTGTGGGGCATCATTAACTAAAGTAGTACTGAAAGTAAATTTATAGACTCAATGCATGTCTAATTAAAATGAAAGAAGTATAATATCAACAACCTAAATTCCTACCTTAAGAACCTAGAAAGAAAAAACAGCCAAATAAATGCAGAGCAAGCAGGAAGAAGGTAATGATAAAGGGCAGAAAGCAATGAAATTTTAAAATGGAAAATAGAATTAATGAAAAAAAGGAGTTGGTTCCTAGGAAAAGATCAATAAAATTGACAAACCTTGAGCAAGACTGACTGATAAATAAAAGTGAAGATACAAATTATGAAAGAGAGGAATTAAAAAGGGACTATCACTACAGACCTTCAAAGAGAGATCAAAAAGGATGTCTAAGGAAATACAACAAACATTTCCATCCAGGTAAATTTGGCAATAAATTTAAACAAAATGGACAATTTCTTTAAAGATACGAACTACCACAACATATCCAATATGAAGAGATCATTTGAGCAGCCCTGTAACAACTTAGAAGATTGGATTCAGAATTCAAACACTCACAAAAAAAGAAATCTCCATGACTAGGTATTTTCAATGGAGAATTCTACAAATGTTTAAAGAATTAACAACAATTCTACACAAGCTCTTCCAGATAGTGGAACTATGAGTCCAACTCAGGAAGGTAGTATTACCCTTCTGCCGATATAAGACAAAGAGAAGACAAAAATAAATACATAAAGACCAGTATCTCTCATGGATGTAAATGCAAAAACCTTCAACATGCTATTAGCAAATAGAAGGTAGCACAATATAAAAAGAATTGAACACCAAGACCAAGTGGAGTTTATAACAGGATGCAAGGCTGATTCAATATTTGAAAGTTAATCAATATTAATTTTCTCTTCTTCTTTATTTAATCAATATAAACTTTAATAAATATTCTATTTAATGGTGCTAAACTAAATGCTTTCTCCTAAGATGGGGAGCCATGTCAAGGATGCCCACTCTCACAACTCTGCTTCACCATAATACTGGAAGTTCTAACCAGTGAATTAAGGAAATAAATGCATAGAGATTAGAAAGGAAAAAATAAAACCATGCCTATCTGAAGATGACATGATTGTATATATAGAAAATATTAAGAAACCTACAAAATCTCTTAGAACAAATGAATTCAGTAAGATCACAGGATACAAGATCCGCATACAAAATTCAGTAGAATGTCTGTATACTAGCAATGAACGTGTAGACAATGAAATTAAAAATTTAATACCATTTACAATCACTAAAAACATAACTGTATAGCTCTAACTAAACACATACAACCTTACTGAAAAATACTAACTACCAATGAAAGAACTCAATGAATATATAAAAAGACATAATATGGTAATGGATTGCAAGACTCCGAACAGCAAAGCTGTTAATTTTCCCCAAATTAATATACAAATTTACAGCAAGACATTACTGTAGATATAAGCTAAATTTGTATATCAAGGCCAAAAAATTGGAACTACTAAAACAACTTTGAGAAAGACTAAAATAGAAGGAATCTGATTTCAAGACACAGCAATTACAGCAATCCAGAATGTGTCAGAGGAACCAACATAGATCATTATAATAATATAGAAAATCCAGAAATAGACCCACACAAATATATTCAACAGACCAAAGTTCAAAAGCAATTTAATGGAGCAAAGATGGTCTTTTCCACAAATGATGCATCCCACGTCCCCAAAAGTATCTTAATCTAAGTCTCACCCATTATGCAAAAATTAACTCAAAATGGACTGGAGACAAACATAAAAAGTATTACTATAAAACACTTAGGAAAAACACAGAATGGGTGGCGGGCACTGAGGGGGGCACTTGACGGGATGAGCACTGGGTGTTATTCTGTATGTTGGCAAATTGAACACCAATAAAAAATAAATTTATTATTTAAAAAAATTAAACAAATTAAGAAAAAGGAAAAACACAGAAGAAAATGTTCAGTATCTGGTGCTACTAAACATTCATTAAATTCAATGCCAAAAGCAAGATCAATAAGAAAATAAGTTGTAAAGTTTGACTTCATCAGAATTAAAAACACTTGTTCTGTGAAAGATCCTAGAAAAAGGATGAAAAAATAAGGTACAGCCTGGGGGAAAATATGTGCAAACCACAACCAGAAGACTATAAAACATATAAGGAACTTTCAAAATTCAACAGGAAAAGAACAATCCAAAAATGCTCACTAAAGAAGATACACAGATGTCAAATAAGCATATGAAAACATGCTCTACATCATAGGTCATCGGGGAAATGCAAATTAAAATGAGATACAACTACACATTAAAAAAGCAAAAACCTGGAACACTACCAACACCAAATGCTGGTGAGGAGGTGAAACAACAGAAACTCTCTTCTTGCTGAGGGGAATACAAAATGGTACAGCTTTGGAAAATAATCTGGTGGCTTCTTACAAAACTAAACAAACTCTTCTCATAGGATCCAGGGATTGTGTTCTGTGGTATTTACCCAAGGAAATGAAAACTTAGGTCCACACAAAAACTTGCACACAGATGTTTATAGCAACTTTATTCATAATTGCCAAAAGTTGGAAGCAAAGAATTCTTGAGTAAGTGAATGGACAAATAAACTGATATATCCAAACAATGTAATACTATTCAGTGTTAAAAGATAATAATAATAAAATGAGCTATTACTTTAAAGTCTTATTACTAGGTGAAAAAAAGCCAATCTGAAAAGGATTCTAACTATGTAACATTCTGAAAAAGGCAAAAATTTTGAGAGAAAAAAACAATCAGTTATTGCTGGGCGTAGTGGGATAAGGGAAAGGATTAACAGAATACAGAGGATTTTTAGGACAATAAAAACACTTTGTAATGGAAAAAAAAACCACTTTGTGATAGTATAGTGATAGACACATGTCATTATATATTTGTCCAAACCCATAGAACCAAGAATAAAGAATAATGTAAACTATGGACTTTGGATGATTATGATGTGTCAATGTAGGTTCATCAGTTTTAACAGATGTACCACCCTAGTGGAGTATGTTGATAATAGGGGAGGCTCTGATGTGTGATAGCATGGAGTTTATAGGAAATCTCTGTGTTTTTCCTTCAATTTTTCTGTAAACCTTAAAGTGCTCTGAAAAATAATGACGCAAAAAATCCAATTAGAAAATGGGCAAAAGACATGAAGAGATATTTCACCAAAGAGGATTTATGGATGATAAATTAACAAAAGGAAAGCAATTCGACATCTAGCTATTAGAAAAATGCAAATCAAAACCACAGTGACATGTCACTACACATTAAATGGCTAAAATAAGGAATAGAGACAATACTTTTAGGCTGGCAAAGATGTGAAGAAACTGGTTCACCCATACATTGCCAATGTGAAAGTAAAATGGTACAACCACTCTGGCAAAGTTTGGTAATTTCTTTAAAAGACATAACAAAACCAACAGAACAAACCCAACTATACTTGGAAATACCATACTACAGAGCAATTGCACTCCTAGTCATTCGTTTCAGAGAAATGAAGATTTATATTCACACACAAAAAAACTTATACTAATGTTTATAGCAGCTTTACTCAAAATAGCGAAAACCTGAAAACAATCCAGATGCCCTTCAATGGATGAATGATTAAACAAAGTGTGGTACATCTATACCATGGAACACTTTCCAGTAATAAAAGTGAACTATTGTTATATACAAGGCATGGATGGATCTCCAGAGAATTATAGTGGGGTAAAATCCAAATTCAGAAGGATACACAAATGATGAAATGATGAACTTTTAAGTAGAGAAAACAGGTTAGTAGATCCTAGAGGTTAAAGGGTATAGGAGTCAAGTGCATATGTCTATAAAAGGGCAACTTTGAAGGATCTCAGTGGTGATGGGAAAGTGCTGTGTCTTGACTGTATCAGGGTCAACATCCCAGTGTACATGTCATTTTGCAAAATGTTTTATAGAACTGGGGGAAATTGGGAAAAGATACAGAGGGTCTCTTTATTATTTCTTACAAATGCATATTAATCTAAAATTATCTCAAAGTATCAAGTAATAATTTTTTCTTTTCTTTTTTTTCTTTTCTTTGTTTTTCTTTCTTTTTTTTTTTTTTTTTTTTTTTAGATTTTATTTATTCATGAGACACAGAGAGAGAGAGAGAGAGGCAGAGGGAGAAGCAGGCTCCATGTCGGGAGCCCGACATGGGACTCGATCCCGGGACTCCAGGATCGCACCCTGGGCCAAAGGCAGGTGCTAAACCACCGAGCCACCCAGGGATCCCCTCAAGTAATAATTTTTTAAAAGAACCCCCTGAAGTGCTTTTAAAAGTGCACATACAGGGCGCCTGGGTGGCTCAGTCAGTTGAGCATCTGTCTTCAGCCCAGGTCATGATTTCAGGGTCCTGGGATCGAGCCCCACATCAGGCTCCCTGCTCAATGGGGAATCGGCTTCTCCCTCTCCCTGTGCCTCTCCACCCCACTTGTGCTCACTCTTGCTCTCTCTCTCAAATATTTTTTTTTAAGTGCTGATTCTCAAGTCTCACCCCCAAAGGGGCTCATTCACTCAGTCTGGAATGGGATTTGGAAATCTGTGAGTTTAACATACATACACTTTCTGGTGACTGGGATAGCATGGTCCATGGATCCCAGTGAGGGGAATAGTGGAGAAGTCACCCTCAGATATGACATAATATGCCTCCAACCAAACTGCTTTCTCTAAGTCAGCCCCGCTCCTACTAGCTGGAAGAAAGCCAAACAAACCATTAGCAATCAAATTTGTGCCCGGTCTCTGCTGTCATCAGTCGGTTGCTTTCCAATGTCCATAACCACATAACAAAGGGTTTCCTCCAGAGAGCTGCCCCGAGTGTGGGGTACTGACTAAAGGGATCGGACCTTGTACTCATTCTTTTAGCAATGCATTGGGGAACACCGGGGCTTATTAGGTCCTGAAAATGTAAAAAGCAACCAATGGTCTCCTTTGTGAGTAAAATTTATCCAGAAAATAATTTAGCTACAAATGCTATCTAGGCAACATGACAGAAAATTATGTTGTCACTCCCATATTTCAGTGAATTTTCACCTGCTCCTCAAAAAGAAAAGTAAAATTACATATTTCATAAAGTGAATTTCCCTTTCAGACACGGGTAATGAAAAGAGAGAATGTATTCTAATCTTGTCAAACATTTAGGTGTAATTAGAGACAGGCTATGTTGTGAAACTGAATGTCAGTCTGATACAGAAGAATGAGGTCTATGTAGAGAAAAAAAACAAGACTCAAATGAGAATAATAGAGATTATCTTCAGATCTGAAAAAGCATTCAGTAGCTACACACTAAGTTGTTTACCTATCTTTTGCTTTGGATTCTCTTTATATTGTAATTACCAAGTTCAGAATACAACTTGAGAAAAAAATGATGGATACTATACTAGACTTTTGAGTATTACCAGAATCCAAATTTCTACCCCTACCCCCACCCCCCAGGCCTAAAATTGGCAGCACTGATCAAAGGAAAATGTACTGATCAAGAGAAGGGAATATATTACATTAAGTAATGAATATATAAAATATATTTGGGGAGAGATTTTTTAAAAGATACAGCCATAAGACAATGCATATTTGGGAATAGTTTGCATTTTTTCTTTTATAAAATTACAATGTGTTCTATCAATAGAATTAGACAAGCATGATTCAGCCATAAAGAAGAACATGTCTTGGTCAATAAGACACTTAAGGAGACTCAGACACAATACAAAGCAAGTGTTCAGCTTCAATATCCTTATAATCACAACTAAAAAGGCAGCACAGGGAAGAAGTTAATATGGAGGCCAATTACCAAGATCTTATAAGGAAAGGTTTGCATTATAGGTTAGAAATTTTTTTTTAAAAGGACAGGTGAGGGATCCCTGGGTGGCGCAGCGGTTTAGCGCCTGCCTTTGGACCAGGGCGCGATCCTGGAGACCCAGGATCGAATCCCACGTCAGGCTCCCGGCATGGAGCCTGCTTCTCCCTCTGCCTATGTCTCTGCCTCTCTCTCTCTCTCTCTGTGTGACTATCATAAATAAAAAAAAAAAAATTTAAAAAAAAAATAAATAAAAAAAAAATAAAAGGACAGGTGATGTCAGTGAATTTTGAGAATTTGGAGAGTTTGGTGTCTGCTTTAATATGGCTGTAAATGGTATGAATAAGCCAACATTTCTTAAGTCAAAATGGCTTTGTCTGTCCTGTCTGGCATGATCTCCTTCCTAGAGATGGCACAGCCAACTGTCCTGTCAGTTTTCACCAGCTGAGTTCACTTACTCCTTGCTGACATCATAGAGAGGTAACTGGCCGAGAAAAGAGGAAACAGCATGGGGTAATACTGCCCAACTTGTTTTTCATGCCAAAGGACACTGAGAGCATGTTCTATTTGTATAGCACACTAAGGTAATGGGAAGGAGACTAAGGAGCCTCTATATGGGGCCTAGTTGAAAAGTCATTACCCCTTTCTTAAATAATTAAGGTACGAAAAATAAAATACAGAGGGAAGGTATTAAATATAGAATTTCCATAAAACTTCCAATTATAAACCTTTCAACATTTTTAATGAAGCCGTTTTAACCATTGGAAAAACCCTTGAATTAGCAAGTGATATGCATGCTGTAGTTTGAATGGTTTTATTCAATTCCTGCTCAAGACGTTTTAACGACGATCTCTATACATTTTTGATGGGCACTATCAGTGAGAAACTTTATAAGTGAGTGAGTGTTTTATACTGTAGACACTTTTACTAGAAGATGATTTTTTAAAACATGAATCCTTTTATGCCACCATTCAAAACTTTATACAGTTGAAATTATATTTAAAGAATTTAAGAGCTCTTCCAGTGACAAATGTAACTGTGCAATTTCTTATAATAATAACATGAAGAAATTTAAAATCCAATTCAACTTTTCATATCAACTATTTAAAACAATGGCAAAGCCCTGAGTTGTAGAACACATGTATTAGTAAAACAAAACACTGCAGTTGGTCTGGACACAACTAATAAGACCCAGCCATGGAGAATAGACCCAAGTATGTGGTATTTGACAAGAAAGTTCCCGGATTCCTGTCTGGAGGTGCAGTCATAAGGAAATCCCCACTCAGGCTGCCAGTCCCAACCCCATACCTAACTGGCATGTTTACCTGAACCCCTGGCCTGTGCATCTATAGCATGAGATCATCCAATAGTGAGTGCATGGATGCCATATGCGCAATGGGCAGCAGAATGTTCTGCAGCGGACCTGAAGTCCTTTACCATCCTCAACATATGTGGAGAATGTGCTGATAGACCTTATGCTCCTAGCCACCCTCTGAGAAACCCCCAAGACTCTTCCCTCCAGAGACAGCTGCTTGAGAGTTTGCACTCACCCCAGCTTCCTAAGGGAAGAGGGGATCAGTATCTTATCATACACAGCAAACCTGGTAAGAAGCTCTAGGACCTGGAGTAAGATAACTTTAAATAAATATATGTTTATTCTTTCAGTATATGTTTACATGTACTGATGTGTATTGCTGTATCCACTCACCTTTCATTGCCTCACCTCTCCTCTGTCTGAAATGGAACAGGGCAGCAGAACTAAATGGTTCTTAGTAGCATGTTGTAAATGTCAGATGAGCTTTCAAACTTGAATAAGAAATACAGAAACATCTATGAATAAATCTGTCAACACAGCATTCATTCATTCATTCATTCATTCAAGTGGTATTTCTTTTTTTTTTTAATGCTTTGTAATCAGTATATTAAGGAGACAGTCATACATTTCAGTTGCTTAATTCTGATTCCAGATTTAAGCTTGTGAACATGACTTTTAAACATACAATTAAAGCTATTCATCATAATTTGCTATACTACCAACATGAAATTACAGTTACTTCGGAGCACAAGTTAAATGGTTTAAAGTAAGCCTGTCACATACCTAGAAGACACCTTCCTGTCTCATACATGCAAATTAACTTCTCCACGTAAATGTCTCTTCACTCTAAGTTATCCTGGCTCCTGAAGTCACTACTCTGAAGTTTATCATGGTCCAAAGAGAAGGAAAAAAAGTGTAACCAGGACTGATATATATATATATATATATATATATATATATATAAAAAAAAAAAAAAAGATGGCACAGAAGGGAATGCAATTCTACAAGTGCAAGCCCTCAAGCAGCAGCATAGATAAACCACTTCTTTAGAGAGGTATCCTTTCTATCACTGATACCACAGGCCAAATTACATAGCATGCCATCTTCAAGTAACAGTTGAGGCAATAAAATGCAGAGGCATCACAATGAATCCTACTTAACGTAACTACAGACCAACACTTCTCTACAAATTAATAAATTCTTTGTCTGATTGCCAATTAAATACAAGTTTTAACTTCATAGCTTAACAATTAAGGGTCATACACTGAAGTCAATACATACACCTAGCATTTCAGTCTGAACTGTTTCATATACATAGAGCTGCAATCAAGTACAAGGTATGGCCTAACAAACGCTAGGGGAGATTTTTTAAAAGTAGTTTTTACAGTATTAAACTTATCTTGCACACTGAAGTCATCATACATACAGGGCAAAGTCAGAGCTTTTATATTTGAGTTTATTCTTCATTTAATTTTTTTTTAATTTTTATTTATTTATGATAGTTACACAGAGAGAGAGAGAGAGGCAGAGACATAGGCAGAGGGAGAAGCAGGCTCCATGCACCGGGAGCCCGACGTGGGATTCGATCCCGGGTCTCCAGGATCACGCCCTGGGCCAAAGGCAGGCGCCAAACCGCTGCGCCACCCAGGGATCCCTTCATTTAACTTTTAAAACACTACTATAGTTGAATATTAAAACAAAAAACAATAGCAAGTAGTGAGCTATGATTATAGTCCTTCACTCATGCACTACTGCATATAAAATGCCAGCAGCAGTGTTATTCTCCGGCCCCATTAAGAAGTCTGACACTGAACAGGATGTCAGGATGCAGGACATATCATATGATCCAGCAATTGTGCTCTCTGGTATTTGCCCAAGGTTTTAAAAACTTATTTCCAAGGGCATCTGGGTGGCTCAGTTAGCTAAGCATCTGCCTTCAGCTCAAGTCATCATCATGAGGTCCTGGGAGCCCCACATTGGGCTCCCTGCTCAGCAGAGAGTCTGCTTTTCCCTCTGCCCCTTCCCCTGCTTATGCTCTCTCTCTCTCTCTCTCAAATAAATAAAATATTTAAAATGTCTAAATATATGTAAATTCATGAAGTCTAAGAAAGGGTCCTGAAAAGAGTGATGAGTACTCTGGAACTGTCCTTAACCCACCCTACATCCTGAGAAGTTTTTCTAAAATGCAGATCTAATTATGCCACAACTGTACTCAAAACTTTTAAATGGCTCCCCAGAACATAAGAATGAAACCCAAACTCCTTAGCATGGCTTGTGCTTTCATCACCTAGCACTTGTTTAATGGCTCATTCAGCCTCATTTCTTGCCACAACATTCCCACTACTCCCTCACCTCCATCAAAGTGTTCTCCACCTGAAAGAGATAGAATGACTTTTTGAAATCCAGTGTTTGCAGCTCTCTGGTTTCCCTTCCCCACTGTCTTACCCAGACTACCCTGAATTGTTTTTTCAAGTTTCTGATTATATATCATTTCATACTTCATTCTAATTGCCTTTTAACCAACGAGATTATAAACTCTGTGGGAGGCAGTGTATTTGTGTCTTGTGGCTGTAACAAATTACCACAAACTTGGTGGTTTACAACAGAAATTTATTTTCCCACAGGCCTGAAGTTCAGAAGTCAGCCATCAGTTTCACTGGGCTGCTGTCAAAGTGTCCACAGGGACATACTCCCTCTAGGGGTTCTGGGAGGAATAGTTCTCATTGCCTTTTCCCCTTCTGGAGGCTGTTCTCCCTCTTTGGATCATGGCTGTGCATCACATCATCTTTTCTACACCTGCTTCCATCATCCCATTGCCTCCTTCCTCTTCTCTCAAACCTCCCTTCTGCCTTCCTCTTGTAAGGACATGTGTGATTGCATTTAGAGCCCACCCAGACAGGTTTAGCATAATCTCCACAGCTCAAGCTCCTCAACTTCATCATATCTGCCTTGTAGGATAACATAGTCCCAGACTCCCTGGCTTGGGACTAGCTATCTTTGCAGGCCATTATCCAGCCTACCACAATAAAGACTAACTATTTTTGTGTATCATATCCCAAAAACCAGTGCTGTGTTTATTAGGTAGGTCCTCAGTTAACATTTGTGAATGAATAATTTTGGTGACTTTTTAATCATCTGAATACTTCATTAATCTTCCTGTTAGATATAATAAGAAAAAAGCCATTTTCTCCTATAAACTTACTGTTGATAAACAAAATTTTCATTTGGGCAAACAGAGCTTATTCTTCTGGTGTCAAATTTGACAGTTTATTCAGCTGTGGGTGGGTGGGGATGAGCCCTTGGTCAGGTTATTGAGCTGAAATACAGAAAGGGTCACTGAGGTTCTTATCAAATTTAAATCTTACTATAAACTCTTAATTGCTTACCCAAAACTCAAATAATAAATCCTTCTGGGATGACCAATGCTTTCTGTGAGAATGGTTAATGAAGGTCAGTATGGGGGATTTAGTTACCAAGGGTGAATAAAGTCCTAGGAGTCCAGATCCCAAGGACACAAGCAAGGCTTCATTTTCTTAGCTTTATCATCCCCCAATAGCTCCTTTCTGATTAAGTGCTGTCACGTTCTCTTCACATAGCACAGTTCATTTAAAAGCTTAAATTTATGAGAAAATTATGTAAAGAAAATATAAAACAGAGCTATGGGATTTTAAAGAGGATGGAAATAGGGCTTCAATGGGCACATGACCACCCACAATATAAACATTTCCCATCTTCCATCCCACTTAAGTGTAGCCAGATGACTTTGATTGCTAGAAAATGGAATATAAATAGAAACTTTGTGTGTGACTTTTAATACATACCTTTATTTACATTCTGAATCACTTTGGATTAAGTTATGCTATGGGTAATAGATAAGTCAAAGTAACAGTGACTTACATAAGGTAGAAGTATATTTTTATCTAACAGAGAAAACTCAAGAGGTAGGCAACCCAGTATTGGATGGTGGTTGCCTGGTTATCTAGATTCAGATCTTTTTATCTTGTTGCTTTAAAAGTTGCTTGTAAGGCTTTTCACCGGCTTTGCTCCCTTCCTTCTTATGACTGGCTGCAAAGTGAGCACAATTACTAGAGCTCAAGCAGCTAGCTCAGATCATGAGGAAGCCGTGAAAAGCCTTACAAGCAACTTTTAAAGCAACAAGATAAAAAGATCTGAATCTAGATAACCAGGCAACCACCATCCAATACTGGGTTGCCTACCTCTTGAGTTTTCTCTGTTAGATAAAAATATACTTCTACCTTATGTAAGTCACTGTTACTTTGACTTATCTATTACCCATAGCATAACTTAATCCAAAGTGATTCAGAATGTATGTACCTGGAAGTGGGTGCTGTAAATGATAAAACAAAAAACTAGGCAATGACTTAGTGCCTGTGATAGGTATCTAGGGACAAGCATCTAGTTGCGGCACAGTAAACCTAGTGACCCTTATTTCACTATGACACAGCTTTTGGGAAAAATTTTTGATACTTCTAACATTTGTTCTACCTTGCAAATCAAACCACATGCTCAACAAGGCTGTAGCTCTAGAGAAGATGATGGAAAAGATTCAGACAGCTGGTTGGTGATTGTTGGCTTCTTCTCACTTTCAGCAAAAGTCTGTAAGAAATAGTTAAACTGAGGCCAGAGCTACCCAGCAAGCAGAGATAGAAGGCAATCAACCATACTAAGGGAGGTACCCACTGCTTACCGCCTAAAATCCAGGTTTATTTAGAATCTGATGATTCAGAACATTAAGCAACAGGGTGAGGCTGGGGGTAGGGTGGCCAACAAATAAAAACTCCAACAGGAGATTATGTTTATGCCTACCATACAAAAACTGAACATACTGGCAAAGATGGTATTAAGGGCATTTCCTTCACCCCCAGGTTCACTATGTCAGAGAGTCACATGATAGTCACCATTAACATGAAAGAGAGGAGTATGGGAAGATCAAAGAAACCAATAAATAAGAGATTAGAGGCTTAAAAACTGTATTTTTTCAAGAGTTTTGATTGCAGTTACTTACTTATACATGGAACTGACTAATCAAGGAACTTATCCTATATTGTTCCTGCCATACAGAATTTAGAATTTCTAGGGTCCAGTGACTGATAGATGTTTCCCGTTCTCCCCATTTCTGAGTCAGGTTATTACTGAAAATAGACTGTTTCTTCTCTTCTTGTTGTGTAAGTTTCTGATAGACACCTTGTCTTTTAGTTTATTGGTCAACAGAACATAAAGAGTCCTGTCTAGACCTGTTGGGAAGGTTAGCCTACCTCCCAAAGATCCTGGACTTTGAAATAGAATAATTTAATTAGATTCATTAAATTGGGCTGCTTTACTAAGAAGGCATAGAGTTTGACCACATTTGTCCTCAATATTCATGTTCCTCTTTTTTATAGGAATAGCATCTTTCACTTTTAGCTAAGCACATGGCCCCACAGAAAATTGACTATGTAACCCAGCATCCATTTTCTGAGTGTTGGTATGTAATTATTAAGTTCCAGAACATGGAAATATCCTGTGTAATTTCCAGGAAGTGTCCTTAAAGGAATAAGACATGTTTTTCATGATTCTCTTCTGCTTACTCACTGGAAACCAATGTGATGTCTGGAATTCAAGTGGTCCTCTTAGGCCATGAGGCAATATACACTCAACTAGTAGAACAGCAAGAAAAAAAGACCACTGCTCCTTGATCGCTCTTAAACTTTCATACTAATTCTGAAATGCCTACCTCCAGATTCCTTTATGTGAGAGAAAAGCAAACTTCTATTTGTTTCAAGCAGTTATTTTTAGACACCTCTGATCTTCATAGCAAATCAAATTCTAAATGATGTAGCATATGAAGCTGAATGGAGGATAATACTATAGTGTGAGGTAGATTAAAATAGACATTAATTGTATAATAACATCTTGTTCACACAAAATGGAGTGACAAAAATGTGAT
This sequence comes from Canis aureus, assembly GCF_053574225.1. NCBI lineage: Eukaryota > Metazoa > Chordata > Mammalia > Carnivora > Canidae > Canis > Canis aureus. Next base: position 57,393,993 of record NC_135621.1, read on the forward strand.
CCAGGGAAGTCCTCTGCCTTCCCATAATGGCCAAAAATAGACTCCAAAATATAAATCTGATTCTCTAACTCCCCAGCTCAAAATTATCCTGCAGTTTCCTGTTGGATAAATCTCTTTAACCTGGTATATAATCCCCTGTGAGATCTGATCTCTTGTACTTCACACACATTTGCTCCCAAGGTCCCACTAGTCTCTCAGGTCCAGCTACACTGGTCTTTTAGTTCCTACTGTTCCTAACTGTAGCTGGAGGCAGATTGTGTCACTGCTCCCATGAGTACATTCTCCAAAATAGGTACATTCTCAATTATTTTCACTATTTTCGGGTAGTATTTTAGCATGTCAATCATTAAGATTTTTAATAAAATAAAGTAGAATGAAAGCAAGATGATGATATGTATTAAAAAAATAAAAAGTGGTTCTCACATGTCACCTCCTCACTCCTGTTCTGGAGCACCCCTAGGCTCATTCACCTCACTTTAGAACCCAGCTCTGCCTTTGATTTTTTTCATCATATTCCCCCCACACACCATACCCCTCTTCATCCAGATTACCTTTATTTCTTCCATCAGATATCAAATTTTCCTATTATACTTGTTTATTATGGTATCTAACTTTGTGGGATTTGATAATGTCAATTTTCTCATGAAGTCATGTTATTTTATTTCTGTAAGCATGTAATAAATGTCCATAATACCACATTAGACTGTATATTCCATGAGTCAGAATATATTGATTTGAGCTCATCAGTGTACCCTCAGAGCAAAGCACTGGGCTGTAGGCTCTCAATAAATATGTCAATGAATAACTGAGATGCTCAGGGCTGAGGCAAAAAATTAAAAAATTAATAGGTTCAGAAAGAAATGAAGAACATAGAAAAAGTACACAGTCACAGCAGCATAAACATGGATGACACATTCCGGGAAAAGAAAGGAAATCAGTGTGCTGCAAAGCACTGTTCTAGATGATGAGAGAAGCATAGTATAGAGCAGGCCATAATACACCAACTAGGGCATAATAACATTTATGCAGAGGAAAAAATAGTTAATCATAAAAGGCAGAAAAAATGTGCTAAATGGAACAAACAACAGGCCATAGTATTACAATGTCAAGAAAAATTAACTCAGATTAGAAAAAAGTCAGGGTTAATCGTTGTGTCCCTTGTTACATACCAAAGACTCATAAAGCACCTGACACACATTATCTTATTTAAGCTTTACAATAACCCAAGAGCAAGGTATAAATATCCATATTTTGAAGACCCAAAGAGATTCCCAGCATAACAAAGCTTATGTGTATAATGCCAGAATTTGAACCCTAGTCTTTCTGAATTCAAAACCAATGTACTAATACCTAGGTTATAAAGATGACAGTTCAGGGCACCTGAGTGTCTCCATCAAGCAAGCATCCAACTCTTGATTTCAGCTCAGATCATCATCTCAGGGTTGTGAGATTGAGCCCATGTCAAGCTCCACAATGCTTAAAATTCTCTCTCTTCCCCTCCACTCTCCCCTCCCCCACTTATAAATAAGACCGTTCATCTGGCTCTGAGTAATAGTTGGAAACACAGAAATAGAGGGAAAGTATGGGGGGAAAAAATCAAATAAGGAGTACAGTGTGAAGAAAAGCAAGGTATAATGAGTGGATAGCTTAGTCTAGCCATAGCTAGAGAGTCCCTATAGTAGTAGAATGTAAGATGAAGTTGGGGATAGAGTTTGGGTCAGACTCCAGAGAGCATTTGATATTTTTTTACTTTTACCTTGTGGGCAACTAGAAGTTACTATAGAATCCTGAATTAGCAAACAGCAAAATGAAAATGGTGGTTTGGTTTGATTGGAATGGAAAAAGAGAAGAATTAGACTCACATAGGAAAACTCCGCATACTTGAGGTCAAAAAAATATCAAAACTAAAAATAATTGAGAAGATCACTTAGTGCCAAACCTCATTTTATATATGAGGAAACTGTAACCCAGACAACTTAAATGATTTGCCAAAGATTAGTAGGATTACTAGCACTGTAACTTGGTTTTCTATTATTTCCACCAGGACACAGGTGTAGAAACAGATGAAAAACAAAAGATAGAGAGAGAGACCAGAATCAAAATTAACTCTCAGGTCAAGCCAGAACAACTTTGAAAGTGAAAGCATCACTTTCAAATAAAAGCTATTCAAGAAATGATCCTTGTGGCAGATCCTTTTGGCCTCCAATTATCTCCACTTCCTGGGATTCATGCTTTCCCTGGAGTGTGGGCTGGCCGAACAACTAAGAATCAATACAGCAAAGGTGATGGAGTAGTATTTCCAAGATCAGATTACAAGAGATGTGATTACAAGAGATTGTAAATTCTAATTTGCTAGCTGAAGCTCTCCCTTGCTGGCTCTGACGAAGTAAGCTGCCATGCTGCACCCTACCCCATGGAGAGGTCCATGGCAAGGAATTGAAAGTGTCTGTCCTCTGGTCAATTGCCAGACAAAAGTGTAAGGTCCTTGGCATAACTGCCTCAAGAAGCTGAATCCTGCCAATAACCACATGATCCTAGATGCAAATCCTTCCCATGTTGAACCTTCAACTGAGACCCCAGCCCTGACCAGTTATTTCATTGCAGCCTGTGAGAGACTCTAAAACCAGAAACCAAAATAAATAAATAAATAAATAAATAAATAAATAAATAAATAAATAAATAAAACCAGAAACCCAGCTAAGCAGTGCCCAAATCCCTGGCACACAGAAATGGTGAGATAATCAATGTGGGTTGTTTTAAGCCACTAAGTTTGATAATTTGCTATGCAGCAATAGATAACTAATACAGTACTACTGAGAGAAAGATGAAATTTGATTTGAGGCCATGGAGGAATCAACTGTTGTTGTGTAGAGCTCCAGGGAATGAATCCCTGGTTCTGAGGAGTATAAATTAGTAAACAGTGAAAAACTGATAGAATGAGTATAACAATTTCAACCAAGACATTCGGCACCAAAAAAAGAAGAAGGAAATTACACGTACTGAAAATGGAGAGAAAAAGCTTTACAAGAAGCTCAGAGATATAAAAATAGGATACTGTTTGGAAACAGTGTTTCTCTAGAGAAACAAAAATGTGTACAAACACAAAGTAGATATTGGCAGCACGGTGGAAAGAAAAGAGAATAAGTGATTAAAACCATTGTGCTAAACACAGCTTGGAAACCGCAGGGAAAATTTAGCAACTCTTGAATTTTCACTCTCAGTCCTTTCACTTCCAGCGCTATCTAATCAATTCAAGGATAACTCCAATGGTCAGGGTATACCTGGAGAACACTAAACCATGAGAGTATTATTTTTAAATACTTATATCACCAATTTGGGAGATTATAACTAGAAACTTACAGAACTGCCTTTTGAAGGCACTTCTCCATTTTACCTTTCAATTCCTCTAATTTTGCTTTTAAAAAAGGTTGAATTTTAATTCAAATATTCCTTAAGAGCAAATTTTAATATTCTAGTGGTTACACATTGAATCCTAATTGTCCTTTAATACAGAATTCCAGGGAATTACTCCATCTGGTGATTTGGGTTTAGGCACAGAGGAAAATGCCAAAATAGAACTGACAACTTAAGCCATCTTCCTTTTAATTCAGGGTTTATAAGGTTTCTAAAGCATGTACTTTCTAAAAAGAGGAGAGAAATTCTATGCAGGTGGGCATGAAATATTTAAACTGTAAGCTACCACCTATCCCAAAACAACAAAAGGAATCTTATTAATGTCCCACAGAAACTATCTTAGGAAGAGAGGACTATTTCCCCATCCTAATCCACTAACGAAGCAGAGGAGTGGCACAGTGCATAGAGAAAACATTTCTCAAGTGATCTGCAGGCATTTAGAAGGCAACATGTTAAAAGCGGCCAACATGACTTCATTCCAGCAAGCCCTTTATGCGGGAATTGTAAACATGACAAGTGCAAGGACCTTCATCCACTATCTCACATAGTACCCAGCATAGGCATTCAGGAAATATTTCTGAGTAAATAAATGCCAAGCAAGGATAGCAAGAGAGAAAGAAAAAGAATATAGCTGATGTCAATTCCAATTTTCAAAAGAAAATACAGATGCTTTCAGAATTACCTACGTTTAGATTAAGAACCTTAATGAATAAAGAAGCAACACTGCCAAGGCAGACAATGGATGCTATAGAAGGTCATGAAAACCAAGGACTAATCAGCCCATATATGGAAATAGGACAACGAAGATGATGGACTGGGTAAGACCAGAACTGAGACAATTTCCATCTAGTGGGTTTTCATCAATTCTTGGCACTACATGGTTGGAAGGTAGTCATTTGAACCACAAAATATCACTTTTCTAATTTATTATATATGTCATGTTTATTTTCTATATGAGTAATATGTATATATTTTGTGTTTTATATTTAATCCTATTCCAGAATATGGGTTGTCATTTTCAACCTTTTGCCGCCAATATAAAGCCCTAAATTAAAGAACCTCTTAAAGATCAAGAGCCTATTCTGTTTCCTTGAAGAAAAGATAGTTGAGCCAAGAGGATAGGATGAATAATGGCCTTCAAGATTCTGGTGCTACTTTATGAAAGGGTACTCAAATAATCTTGTTCCTGCCTGCATCTCGGCACACTATATACTGTCCTAAAGGGGACAACAGAGTAGCTGTTGCAGTATTTCAGCACCACCATGACTTCAGAATTATCTCTAAACTTCAAAGCTGAAGATGCTCAAATGCAGTCTAAAGAAACTATCAGTCAGGATTCTCCAGAGAGACAATCAGTAGGGTATATTTGCCAAATCTAAAATCTGTAGAGCTGGCACGCAAGCTGGAAACACAGGCAGGATTGCTATGTCACAGTTTTGAGGCAGAAATCCTTTTCCTCTGGAAAACCTCAGTTTTGCTCTTAAGGTTTTCAACTGATTGCATAGGGCCGACCCACATTATGGAAGGTAGTCTCCTTTACTTAAAGTCAACTGATAATAGATGTTAATCACATCCACAAAATACTTTCACTGGACACTGGGCATACCATACAACTGGACACCACAGATTAGTCAATTTGATCCATAAAATTTAACCATCCCAGCAACTAAAGTAACCCCCCTTTGATGGTTGGAGCTACCAATCTGACACCTGCCCATGAAATCCTTAAATTCCTAACAATTCATTGTACTAATGCTGTATCAACTCTATCAACAAAGTCCATTATTCTATGAAGCGCATATAGATTATTTACAAAAATGTCTACCATTAGACATGTTGTTACTCCAAAATGCCATCTTCAGATGGACCAAGACTATAAAGAGTAAAATCTTATAGGTCAACAGATTAATAGGAAGCTTTGAAATAATCTCCCTTACAATTTACTTAAAATGTTTTGTGGTTAATTAGGATAGACAATGAAACCACTTGCCAAACTAGGGAAGAAATTTATGACCTTCAAAAAATAATCCTGCATTCTTTACTGAGGTAAGTCAAAAAATTATAGCATTTCAGCCTACTGAGGCTACTGTGCAATGGGTCTATTTCCTTGTATCCATAGATCTAAATGTCACATACTGTATAAACATGTCAGTTCAGATAGCTTATCTAGTAACAATATTATTTCTTATTTATAGCCTCCTCTCTTGCTGGAATATCTCTATGTCCTAAGTAATTTCTTCTTTTAAAAGGAGTATTTTAACCTGATAATTTCAAGGGCTTTTATATTATATTCTCATTCCTGATTAGTACATACTACATGACGATTTGATTTTTTTTCTTTCCGTTTGTCCACCAATCCTAGGTTTACTGTTTTGTATTTATCTGCACCAGGTTGTAATGTTCAATAATTATCTGAAAACAAGGAAGACAGTATGTCCTCATATTGTCATTTTGTCTGTTCTTCCATATCTGGCCTGCATCATCTTTCCTTGCTTTGAAACTACTTAGGAACTTACCCTTCTAGTTATCCATTCAGAAAGAGTGAGCAGTGATAAACTTTAGTTTGCTGCTCATCTATTGATAACATCTTGTCAACTGAACAGATTGTCTTCTTATCACTTCATTCAGATACACATCTGTAGTAGGTTGAATTATGTCTTCTGAAGATATGTTTAAGTCCTAACCACAGTGAATGTGACTTTCTTTGGAAAGAGGATCTTTGCATGTGTAACCAACTTAAGATGAAGTCTTACTGGATTTCAGTGAAGCCCACATCTAACGACTGATGTCCTTGTAAAGACATATTTGGAATCACACTGACATGCACAGGGAAGGAAGCAATCTAACAATAGAGGCAGAAACTTGAACAACAAGGCAAAGAATGGCAAGAATTGCCTGAAGCTACCAAATACTAGGAAGAGCAAGGGAAAATTCTTTCTAGAGTCTTTTAAGGGAGCACGTCCCTGTCAACACTTTGATTTCAGACAGTTGGCCTCCAGAATCATGCAGGAATAAAGTCCCATTATTTTGAGCCACCAACTTGCAATAATTTGTTATAGCAGCCCTAGGAAACTAATGCCATCATAAAATGTTATTTCACATTCCTATGTATAGTCAACTGTTTAAGTGCTCAGCTTGCCCCAGTTTTGTTCAACCCTGTAACTGTTTGATGCCCACACTATTTCTTTGTAAGTAAATACAGTGTGCTCAGAAAGTAGGTTTGAATCACTTACCCTCGTACCTTCTGATCTCAGATTCTAACTACAAGCTTACAGTGCTGGATAAGTTAGTGATCATGAAGAGACATCACAGGGGTCATTATAAGCTTACATTATTCATGACATTTTTAGGAACTTCTTTTTATATCATTTGTGTTCAAACTTAGTCCTGTACCTATATATTTTCCTTAATAACTTTATACTTAAATAAACTGTTTTTATATTGGAGCATCCACACTTTAATTCTTGGGGATATAAGAGAAAATATTTGTAAGATACATAAACAAATGTGGTTTTCTGTAAAAAGTCCTGCTCCACTGGTTTTGACCATTCTAAGCATCAGCAGGTTGACCTTAATAATTAAGCAGGGCCTACCCAGCTGTGGTATCTTCAAGCAAGAGCTTCATAAAGGGGGGATCCCTGGGTGGCGCAGTGGTTTGGCGCCTGCCTTTGGCCCAGGGCGCGATCCTGGAGACCCAGGATCGAATCCCACGTTGGGCTCCCGGTGCATGGAGCCTGCTTCTCCCTCTGCCTGTGTCTCTGCCTCTCTCTCTCTCTCTGTGTGACTATCATAAATAAAGAAAAAAAAAAAAAAAAGAGCTTCATAAAGGGGATCAAATTGCAAATTCCCTCTCATGGCAAATGACTAAATAAACCACCCTGGGTAGGGGGGAGGGACAGTGAATTTGGAAGATAATGGAGTAGATATTGTCATGTAGACACCATTTTTATGTTAAAGATTTTTACAGCCTTCTCTACATCAAATAGTTTATCATATAGGTGTATATATGAACCATTTAATGTAAACACTTGGTCCTGAAACTAATCTCCAATTCCTTCTCACTGAATATGCCTAAAGTCTGACCAATGTAATAATAACAACAAAAATAACCTCTATTCTCTTTGGTATGATCTGAATTCCTTTCATATTTATTATAAGCTGCTCAAGTTCTCTGCCATCTAAAATTGTGTTCGCTTTCTGCTTCCTTATTGAATTTCTGAGTACGTGATCCTTGCTTAGACAGTGCTTAGTGCATCTACATGCCAAATTTTGGGGCTTCTAGGGAAGATGGCTGAGTAGGATGACCCTGGGCTCACCTTGTCCCACAGATACAACTATATAGCACCCACATCAGTACAAATAACACAGAAAACAGGCCGAAGAATGGCAGAACAGACTCTCCACAATGTAGAGAAGCCACCACATGGAAGAGGGTAGGAAGGGCAGAGACACCGTCAGGACCCAAATGACCAATGGGACTGTCAGCAGGAGGGACAGATGCTGGGGGAACGAAGAGGGGTGAGGAGCAAAACCCCAGACAATGCCCCCAGGCAAAAGGAACTGCACTGGGAAGAATCATCACTGGAACACTTTTCTTTCAAAACCAGAGGGGCCTGGTTTTATAAGCTCTTTCAATCATCAGGCTTAGCACCTAGAGCTTTAAAAAAAAATCATCAGGCTCTGCTCCAGGAGAGCTAGAGGGAAAGAGGAAACTGAGTTCCCACCCTTAAGGACAGTGCAACAAACAGACCCGTTGAGATTCACAGAAGCAGCAGTCTGAAAACATCTAAGGTACATAGGAAAGTTATTTACTGAAAAACATCTAAGGTACATAGGAAAATTATTTACTGATCTCAGAACCATTTCCCACCCCCTAGCTTAGGTGACAGGGACAGGGACATTTGTGCAAACCAGCACAGCACCCTCTCTTCCTAACTTGCTAACAGTCGTGCCCTACCCCCTGTGCACTTCTGCACATCCACCTCCTCCAACCCATCTGTCCTTTGCAGGATTTTTTCATGATAGGTGCAGTTACCTGCCCCCTCCCCCCCCCCACACACACACAGTGGATATTTGCTGGAACCAGGAACTACTCCTGCTTTCTCTGCAGACCTACCCCCCTCCAACATGCCCTTGGCAAGAGTTCCTCTAAAGTAGTGCCACAATCCTGGCAGTGAATAAGCAGACTGCATAGGGGCTGGCCCATTCTAAAGCGGTTCTTGCCCTAGGGAAAGGGAAGGATGACGATACACACTAATCCAACTTCAACCACAGGAATAGGCTGGGGGCAGACGTCTGGTCTGACTGTAGGCCCTGCTCACCAATGAAAGCTTCTTAAGGGAAAATACAGGGAAAGTACTCTGTAGTTTGGTGCTACCACAGCTCTGGCAAACACCTGGTCTGACTCAACTCAAGCCCAGGCCACTAACAATACAGGGAACAAAATCTATCCACAATAGGTAAAGAGAGCCACTGCTGATGAACGGACTGAAGGAAAATATGGCTCAACCACAATAGCAGGGCACACACAACAGACATAGGAGACACCCCTGAAGCACCAGGTTCTGATGAATGGGAGACATTTCAATACATAAAGCAAGGCACAACAGGACCTCTTCTTCATAGGGCCACTTCTTTCAAGAACAGTAGATATACAGACAATTTTCCTAACACATAGAAACAGACACAGAGAGTTACACAAAATGAAAAGACAGAGGAATATGTCCCAAATGAAACACGACAAAAATCACAGCAAGAGATAAATGAAATGGAGATAGGTAACATGCTTGATAGACAACTGAAATTAATGGTCACAACAATGCTCACTGGACTTAAGAATGGAGGACCACAGTGGGACCCTCAATAGAGAGACAGAAAACCTAAAAATAAAATAAATTAGAGATGAAGAACTTAATAATTTAAATTAAAAACACACTAGACAGCAGACTAGTAGTTAGAGGAAGCAGAAGAACAGTTCAGCAACATGGAGGACAGAGTAATGGAAAGCAATTAAGTTGAACAAAACAGAGGAAAAAAGTACTAAAAAATGAAAATAGGCTAAGGGAAATCAGTAATGTCATCAATCATAACATTCACATTGTAAAGATCCCAGAAGGAGAAGACAGAGAGAAGCAGACAGAAATTTTATTTAAAGAAATAATAGCTGAAAATTTTTTGAATCTAGGGAAGGAAACAGACATCCACATCCAGGAGACACAGAGAGCTCCCAACAAAATCAACCCAAGGAGGTCCACACCAAGACACATAGTAATTAAAATGGCCAAAAGTAGTGATGAAGAGATGATTTTAAAAACAAGAAAAAGAAAACAGTTACATACAAGGGAAACCCCATAAGGCTATCAGCTGATTTTTCAGCAGAAATTTTATAGGCCAAGAGATTCATTTCAGACTGAAAGACACACAAAGACTGAAAGTGAAGCGGTACCTGGGTGGCTCAGTTAAGCATCTGCCTTCAGCTCAGGTCATGGTCCCAGGGTTCTGGGATCAAGCCTTGCATCAGGCCCCTTGCTCAGAGGGGAGCCTGCTTCTCTCTCTGCCTGCTTCTCCACCTGCTTGTGCTCTCTCTTTCAAATAAATAAATAAAATCTTTTTAAAAAAAATTTTAAAAATGACCTACCCAGACACATCCAGGAGGTAGGAAAAGAAGTACAAACAAAACCCAAAACCAGAAGAAAATAATGAAGCTTAGAGCCAAAATAAATGACATAGAAACTAAATAAATAAATAAATAAATAAATAAATAAATAAATAAATAAATAAAATAATAATCATAATAACTGAACAAATCAATGAAACCAGGAGCTGGTTCTTTGAAAAGATCACAAAACTAATAAACCTCTAGCAAGACCCATTAAAAAGAGAGAGGCAAAGAGGACCCAAATGAACAAAATCACTAATTTAAGAGGAGAAATGACAACTGACACCTCAGAAATACAAACAACTTTAACAGCATTAGGAAAACCTATATGCCAACAAACTGGACAACTTAGAAGTAGAAAAATTCCTAGAAACATACAGCTTGCCAAAACTAAAACAGAAACAGAAAATTTGAATACATCAATTACCAGCAATGAAATTACATCAGTGATCAAAAAACTCCCAACAAACAAAAGTCCAGGAACTGGTAGTTTCACAGGCAAATTCTACCAGACATTGAAAGAACAGTTAATATCTATTCATCCCAAACTATTCCAAAAAATACAAGAGGAAGGGAAACCTCCAAATTTATTATATGAGGACAGTAACATCCAATACCAACATCAGATAAGGATGCCATAAAAAAAAGAGAACTACAGGCCATTATCTCACGAATATAGCTGCGAAAAGACTCAACAAAATATTAGCAAACCAAATCCAACAATACATCTTAAAAATCATACACCACACTCAAGTAGGACTTATTTCCAGGATGCAAAGGTGAGTGAATATTCATGAAACAATTAACACGATACATCACATTAATAAGAGAAAGGATAAAAACCGTATGATCATTTCAATAGACTCAGAAGAAGCATTTGAAAGCACAACATCCATTCATGATAAAAACCCTCTACAAAGTAAGTCTAGAAGGAACATACCTCTACATAATAAAGGCCTTATATGAAAAACCCACAGCCAACATCATATTCAATGGGGGAAAACAGAGCTTTTCCCCTAAGGTCAGGAACAAGAGAGGAATATACACTTTCACCAATTTTATTCAAAATAGTACTGGAAGTCCTAGCCACAGCATCTAGATGATGTAAAATAAAAGGCATCCAAATTGGTAAGGAAGAAATAAAATTCTATTTGCAAATAGCATGATATCATATACAGAAAACCCTAAGACATCACCAAAAACTACTCCAACTGATAAACGAATTCAGTAAAGTCAAGTCACAGGATACAAAAATCAATGTACAGAAATCTGTTGCATTCCTGTACACTAATAATAAGGCAGCAGAAAAAGAAATTAAGAAAACAATTTCATGTATAATTGCACCAGAAACAATAACCAGGAATAAACTTAACCAAAGAGGTGAAAGACCTATACTCTGAAAACAAAATACTGATTAAAGAAATTGAAGACATTGCAAAGAAAGATATTCCATGTCCATGGACTGAAAAAAAATGTTAAAATACCTATACTACTCAAAGCAATCTACACATTTAGTGTAATCTTTATCAAAATATCACCAACATTTTTCACAGAGCTAGAACAAACAATCCTAAAATTTGTATGGAACCACAAAAAAGTCTCAGTTGAAGCAATCTTGAAAAAGAGAAACAAAACTGGAAGCATCACAATTCCAGATTTCAAGTTATAGTACAAAGCAGCAGTAATTAAAACAGTATGGTACTGGCATAAAAATAGGTGCATAGATCAATAGAACAGAATGGAAAACCCAGAAATGGACCCACAACTATGCGGCCAATTAATCTTCCACAAAGGAGACAGGAATATGCAATGAGGAAAAGATGATTTCTTCAACAAATGCTACTGGGAAAACTGGACAACTATATGCAAAAGAAACCGGATCACTTGCTCACATAAAATGCAAAAATAAACTCAAAATGGATTAAAATCCTAAATGTGAGGCCTGAAATCATAAAAACTCTAGAAGAAATGGGCACTTAGGTGGCTCAACTGGTTAATAAGCATCCAACTTTGATTTCAGCTCAGGTCATGATTTCAGAGTCATGAGATAGAACTCCACAACAGGCTCCAAGCTCAGTAGAGGGTCTGCTTGAGTTTCTCTCCCTCTTCCTCCACTCCTTCCCCCAACTCTCTCCCTCTCAAATAAATATTTTTTTTAAAAAAACCTAGAAGAGAGCACAGTTCAAAATTCATCTGACATAGACAGTACCAACATTTTTCTAGATAGATCTCCTAAGGCAAGGGAAACCAAAGCAAAAATAAACTATTGCGACTACATGCCAAATTTTCAACTGATTGATTTCTCTATAAAGCTTCCCTCCTATACCATAGCAACTGCTGTCTGCGTCGTAGTGTCACAGCTTTCCACTCCTTTTCTAACTGCCTCAACTCTGGAGCGGGTAACCCGTATGTTACTCAGGTAAGTTCTCTGTCTTAATCCTCAATTTCCCTGAGTTATAGAGACCTTTCAGCAAAGCACTTGAAGAAACCAAACTTGACCTGCCATTTACAGCCACCTTAGTATACAAGGGAGATCATTACACCCAACTAAACCAAGTCAAAGCCTGCCTGTCAGACACGCTGACGTCCCTCCAAACTAGCTCTCCTGTCATCAATCTTCACCTGCACAAACACTGAGCACATCCTTAATTTTCTCAGCTAACTTATCAGCAGCCCCATTAATATTCTAAATTATCCTCTCTGGAAGACAAATTACTTTACTATTTGTCTCCTTTAAACATTTTCTAGTCACAAAATGTGGTCTCATGTTTTCTGCCATTAAGTTTTTTAGTGTAAAGTCTTCTTACTCTCCCCTCAAAACTGGGTCCTGCCATATTTTCCAGGCCAGTAATCACATGAGTTCTGTACCTATAGGTCTCCTTGAGCCTATTTATTCTCTCAAAAAGTATTTTTGGATCCCCCACTATGTGCCAGGCAATCTCAGTGATCCCAGAGACACAAAGAAAAAAAATCCCTGTCCTTGGGGAGATTCCAATTCCAGGAGATGAAGACAAATATTATTTTTTTTAAGATTTTATTCATTTATTCATAAGAGACAGAAAAAGGCAGAGACATAGGCAGGTTCCCCATGGGAAGCCTGGTGCGGAACTCGATCCCCGGACCCCAGGATCACGACCTGAGACAAAAGGCAGACACTCAACCACTGAGCCATCCATGTGTCCCTGAAGACCAACTTTAATAATGATTTGTTTAATGTATAACAATTATTTAAACAAATATATTACAACAAATAAATTAACAATCTGACATATGTCAGATGATGTTATGTGCTTTAGGAAAAAATAATGATGCAGTGTAAAGTGACAGGGAATGCTGAGCGCGGGGAGATTGAAGTTTTTTAAATGGGTCAGTCACTGAAGGCCTCACTGAGGAGGTAACATCTCAGTAAAGTTTTGAAAAGGATGAGGCAATAACTCACCAACTTATTTGGAGCAAGAGTTTTGCGGACAAAGAGTACTAAATGTGCTAAAATCCTAAAGTAGGAATTTATGGTCAAATCAACCAGGTTATTGTTGTACCTTGATTTATTTGCTTATCACATCTTTTCTCCTTTCCCTCTATATTTCTCCCATTCCATTGGCTGATAGCAACATTTCCTCCTCTCCATTCTATGCCTCCCTCCATTTAAAACCACTTCTGATAAGGGAATCTCACTGCACATCCTTTTCCAGTGTCCATCTCTTCCCATGGGTGACCCTTCCTCCCAAAGCTAATGAATCCTAATTCTGCATCCCAAGTACAGATACCTCCTTTGAGGTATATATCCATACTTCTGAAAACTTGTTTTCCTCTTTAGCTGAATATCTCCTAGCCACCTCGCAAACAGCGTGTCCAAATCCAAACATCATCTTTCTTGCCAGGACTGCTTCTCTTCCTGTCCCCCACCATTGCAGTCACCCAATTTGGGAACCGTGGATGCATTCAAGGCTCCTTCCATTTTCTTCCATTCCACATGCAGCCTGTTACATAGCATCAAGGCATTCTCCCATTGTATACATGTGGAATTATGGATCCTAAGCACAAACTTTAACTCACAGTATCTTAGCAAACGTTGTTGACCTCATTGTGCCTATCAGCTGCCATGGAGCAAGTCAGACCCTGTCTCTAAGGTGATTCTTAAAGGAGACACAGCAGATATGTTATCAAGAAAGTCCTACTCATCTATCTCCTATCTCTTCCCAATTAACACACACACATACACACACTCCACACCTACCACATTTATAGTCCAGTATAAACCCTTTAAGTCTTTAATAAACTTCATCTTTTCATAGATGCTTATCTTCCTGAGAGATTATGATCCACATTACCAATAATTCAGTCTATAAAATTTAAGGCAATCTCAGCCACTTACAGATTAAGAATACATTTAGGTTCCCAACATTGTTAAAATCAAAAACTTCAAGTTACCTAGATCTTCTGTAACTAATAAGAGAAAATGCATTTTTTTAAGATTTTATTTATTTATTCACGAGAGACAGAGAGAGACAGAGACATAGGCAGAGGGAGAAGCAGGCTCCCCGCAGGGAGCCCCGGATATGAGACTCGATCCCAGGACCAGGATCACGCCCTGAGCCAAAGGCAGACGCTCACCACTGAACCACCCAGGCATCCCAGAAATTGTATATTATCAATAGCCTAACCACAAGAGCTGTAACTTATCCAACTTCTCAGTAAAAGCAAAATGCTTCAGAGCACCTCTTCCTTGATGTTACAGAGGCCAAATAAGGGAAGGAAGAAAGGAAGGTAGGGACTTTTCACTCTTGATGGAAAGAACCCAAAGGAAGATGATGAAAAAGTTTCAAACTCCTGTATCAGCAACTTCATAACCCATTTTGAGTATTGGGCATTTACACCATTATGAAAACTGTTACGCGCGCGCACACACACACACACACACACACGACCAAAAACCCAAATGGAATCACTTATGCTAAGTCCCAGGTCACTAAACCAAGACTTAATTTCAGTTCTGGCTCTCCCAAAAACCGAATTTTAAAGCAGTCCATCAGGAATCTCCTGATCAGCACCAGTTAGGTAATTGGCCTGACAGACCACTGCCACTCCCTGAAGGAAGGTAACCTTCCAACAACCAACCCGCTTTTTTTCAAGCTTAACTTTCTCATTCCCATTCCTTCTGGCTATAGAAGCCTTTTATCTTGTGCAGTTCCTCAGAGATTTTTCTATCTGCTAAATGGGATGCCTGCCCAATTCGAATTAGTTTCACTCAAATAAACCCTTAAAATTTTTAACAGGCAAGTCATCTATCAGTCTGGACAGTCAGGAACATGGGCCATCATCAGACTGACCCAATTCTGCTCCACTGCTTACCAATTTGGGTTAAGAAATTTTCCACAAGGATTCTACCCCCAGGTAACATGTAGGATTTATAAACATTCTGACCAAAAATTGGGAGTTAGTGTTAATATATAACATCAGATTTTGAACCAAGAGTCCCACTTTGATGTGGGACTCTGTGGTGTCCTTTTATATCCTTTAAAGCACTGATCTGTGTTTGGTTTTATTGAACCTTCATAAACACTCCACCAGACATGAAAGGCAACTATCAGACTCATAGAATGTGAGAAATACGAAGCTAATCAAGAATTAGCTTATAAGAAAAAAAGAAGTTCCCTTAGATATTTCCTAAACCATAAAGTGATCTCACTTTGCAGATAAAACTACAGAGACCCAGTGAAGTGGTGTATCGACCAATTTCACAAAGGCGCAGTATGTTATTATAATCCTGCTCAGCAAATGAAGAAACTGAAGCATGAAAAGGTAGATGGCCTATTTAATGGCAAAGGTAGTCATAGGGTCCTTAACTCTAAGTCTTGAATATTTTCCATTCCTACATGTTCTTTTTAAGCCACAGTTTGAACTGCACATCTGAGAGCTACCAGAGTGGCCTAAAACTCCTTCAGCCTGTCATGAAATTCGATTTCCTTCTACAAAGCGGTACTTAGCAAAGTCTTATTTAAAAACATCACCCAGCTACAAATGAAAACCTTCCCAACAGGGACAAAATGGAACATCTGCCTTCCTTTTGCTTAATAGAACACTGTAAAGCTGCTCTCTGCTTGGATAAATGCTATTTGGGTTTTCTTGATTTCTGAATGAGTTCTTAGTATCGCTCTCTTGAGCTCTCTCTCTCTCTTGGTATTGTCATTGTCTTCTTGCCCAGAATTTTATGTGTAATCGTCTGTTCCACCATTGGCTTTTCTGAAACCAATCTTCCTTGTCTTTTGTAATTATGTAAAGCTGTTCTCTTTGCAGGCCACACATTGTAGATATCTAAAACCTGGAGAGAAAACACCCTAATTGTAATTATAATGGATTTCAAATTCCTATTATTCTTGTTGGAGAGAAAACATGCAGTGAGGATTCATTACCCATTTTCTTTAAAACTTGGAAACTTGAACTTATTTTTGTTGGAGCAGGCAGTCTTTAATTAAAAAAAAAATCCTTAATTACTTCTTCAGAATTTTTTAAAAACACATTCTATTTTTATATCTACCTACTTGAGTTAAAGAAAATTGAGGTCGTTTAGTTGGACCCTACTAATTCAAGTAAACCCAACCATACCTACACCTAAAAAATGAACCAATTGACCTCATACCATGGGATAAACCAAACTTCAAAAACAGAAACATTTTCAGATTCTGAACCCCAGTAGTAGCAAGGCTACTAACTGTTGATTATTATGCAGGTCTTGCACTAATCTAATTAACTAAAATGGAAATCCAATTTCAAGCATTGTTGTACACATTTGCATATGACATAAGTAGTCAAAAATCTGTCTGAAGTTAAATGAAGCACATGTACAGCCCCTGTATTAATTTGAATTTGGCTTTTCCACTCCGTCCCATTTTGAAATATTACACTCTCAACATCTGCAAACCCCTCACAGTACAAATGCCATTGCTAATAGCTGCTTGCTTTAGCATTGCCATTTCTCTTAGTGAATGTTAGTAACAGGGAGTGGGCACGATTCAAGCTTGTGTTTCTGAGGAAACATTCCTCTGGGAATTTCTCAATAAAGGGAGAAGCAAATGGATGCTATACTTACTGCCAAGTCAGTTCTTAGACTTTGGGAGGATGTGGCATTAGTTTTTGTTTGTTTTTAAATACTCATAACTTAAGTACCAAAAACGAATTCTATCATGGGTGAATCCCTCAAAAGTACAATTTCTTCCCCTTTGAAAAGGAGGAAGTATATGTAAATTGAATACCAACAACAACAACAAAAAAATGGTAGAGACAGACTTAAATATCCTTGACCTCTGAAAACTCACAAAATTGTCAACTAAACATCATTGGAACTAGTTGATTGAAAGAACTCACGTGTCAGTGCCTTAATTACTAGTTCTGCTGTTATACCCCAAAGCAAACACAGGTATGATGTGGAGAGGAAAGCTGAGCCCTCACCACAGCACCAGATTTTCTCAAAGTGCTGGGAAATGCCTCAGTGTTCCATCTCTTCCTCTCAATTTGATGTGAAAAATGCTCTGGTTAAAGAGCATATGTCTAGAACAGAAAGGGATACATGTTCCACTCATACTCTATATTTTGTGATTTACCAATGGCATCTAACAAAAGGAAAGTAGAAGAGTGAATTAAATGTGTAAGGAGAGAAAATAATGGGAGCAGACACAATAAGTAGCAGGCATTTATAAAGAGCCATCACGCCAAGAAAAAATTGATTGCTTTTACACTAGGAAAGAATATCAAATGAAGAGCTGGAGATTCATGTTAGCGTTAAAGGTTAAGCTTGCGGCACAATACCTCAAAAGATAATTAATTCAGAGAAACTTTGATAAGAACCTCTAGTGTAGCTTAGTGGACATTTGACTACTGTTCTCTGTAATGTTTAAGGAACTTGATCTACAAATGAATAAGGCATGATCTTTTTGCCCCTGAATCATTCCCAACTAGTAGACTAGAATAGCCCAGGAAACCAGAATCTAGATTGTTTAGATTGGCTAATGCTCGCAAGTGCTCCTGCTAAGTGTCTTTCTTAGCTTTTGTCTTGCTTATAAACTATGCTAACTTGCAAAAGTCAGTAAATCAGAGTCTCTCATACAGATAAATACGTTTATCTGGTCACCCATTGCCACAGACTGGCTTGAGACTTAGACATTTTAATTCTATTGGCAGGACACAATGGTTCAAGCTTCTAGCAAATATTTTTCAAGGAAACACTTAATACCAAAATAGTTTGCCTTTTAAATCTAGACTGATTGCATCCTTCTTTTAAAAATATTTATGTCGGGATCCCTGGGTGGCGCAGCGGTTTAGCACCTGTCTTTGGCCCAGGGCGCGATCCTGGAGACCCGGGATCGAATCCCACGTCGGGCTCCCGGTGCATGGAGCCTCCTTCTCCCTCTGCCTGTGTCTCTGCCTCTCTCTCTCTCTCTGTGTGTGACTATAATTAATAAATAAATAAATAAATAAATAAATAAATAAATAAATAAATAGCAGAAGTTACCAAGGCAGTGGATGTGGTTCTCATTTACAGACCCACAGGTAATACACGCGTAAGAAAGAATGGCGGAAAGCTCAAATTAAGTTTCAGTTTATCACAGACCCCAAAGACCAAAGGCAAAAGGCATCTGAGTGGTTAGCACAGTGGACTAGTATTAAGACAACTGGGAGGTGGTTTTACCCCCACAACTAGAAGTAAAATCTGGGGGAAGCTAGATGATTTATGATTTGTGCTTCAATCTTTATCTTTCAGTGTGCTTTGAGTTCTTACCATGATAAGCTTCATTTCATTTGTGCTTCAATCTTTATCTTTCAGTGTGTTTTGAGTTCTTACCATGATAAGCTATATGCTATATGTAAAAGATATCAATTCCCCCAAAAAACTACATTCAGAAAGCCAAATAGTCCACAATATTCAACCTCAGAATGTGGGTTTGTATCACACTCAAAAGCACTCATGTGAGATTAAGTGAGATTACATAAACCTAGTAACCAATGAAAGGAATTTTTCACTGCTACACTGAGACACTGAGTAAACAATTCCAGATTCTTTTGAAAAGGTTTGCCTACCAATAAATACTCAGGTTTTTTCTTAATGCAAACATCTACTATCTTTAATATTCTATTTACTTTAATTCTTTGTTACTAACCAACTTGTTTTGCACTTGTTTTGAAGAATCCAGGGGCTCCTTCTGTCCCCCTTAATGTGACTAAAAAAATATGGATGAGTCCTTAGCATTTGAAAATCCTCAATAGTCCATTAAAAATTAGAAACAGGGCAGCTCTGGTGGCTCAGCAGTTTAGTGCCTCTTGCAGCCTGGGGTGTGATCCTGGGGACCCAGGATCGAGTCCAGTCAGGCTGCCTGTGTGGAGCCTGCTTCTCCCTCTGCCTGTGTCTCTGCCCCTCTCTCTCTTGCTCTCTCTCTCAATAAATAAATAAATAAAATTTTAAAAATAAATAAAAAATAAAAATAAAAATTAGAAACATAAAAGTAAATAGAACTATAATGCAAAAAAAAATGTTTTTGCACGATCTGGTGTGGGCAAGAGATATTTACCCCATCAGCAAATGATGTTGAGTGATTATGTTAGGGTTCAATACAAGAAATAGACACCAAGAGTTCAGTAAAAAAAAAAAAAAAAAAAAAATTTAAAGGAATATAGTAGGGAGCTGGGGGTTTTAAAGATTGTTCAAAGGGCTAGAGAAGTGGAAGTCAAGGAGCTGGAAAAAAAATCCGACTGGATTTTTTTACTGCCAAGTCAATACCACCTCTGCTATGATCCAGAGGTTACAGAACTACTACTGTGCCCACACTCACTAGCTGGTGTCCTAGGAGTGGAGTGTGCCACCTAGATACCGAAGATACCTCCATCCATATCACAGCTGACACTTCTGTAGAAAGATGTCCTCCACCCCCTTGCAATCTCATGCATATACATCTCACTGGCTCTAAGTAAAGTGCATCCATCAATTGAGCTGAAAAGCAGTGTAAGAAATGTCACTTTTAGCTTCCCAGACCCTTTTATACAAATTGGTTAGAGGGATAACAAGGAAGTGTAAGTGAACGCAGAATAAAGAATATTTAGCTCAGCATGCTTATATGCAAAGCAGTATTCTAAGCATCTTGAAAGACTTAAAAATACACGAAGCCAAAATCTCCCTCTTCGTGAACATTTATTCTAAGACAAGAGATGTATATGAAGAGTTCAAGATTAGGGAAAGAGTTATGGGTATGCAATACAACAGGAAAGTGGTGATGGGACTAAATATAAAGCTCATGAGTATTGTGAGCAGTAAGAAAATTGGCTTTGTGTGACATAAGACACAAACTACCTGCTTCTCTTTATTAGCTCTAAATTATTTCAGTAATGAAGAGAGCGGTGCTAGTATAAGGGGGGTTGAGTGAGGATTTAAGATGCCTCCAGGGTTAAAGCAGACCCCCGGACTTCAATTACATCGACCTAACTCTCAACCTAGGTGACCGTTTCAAGAGCAACTGATTATATAGATACATTCCATCGCTGCAAAGTAAATTATCCCCTTTCACTTGGGTTATAAGGTTATCTTAATGTGAAAACCACAACAAAATATAGATCAATAAGCAAAACAGTAAGTGAAATTGGGATGTTAAATAAACGAAGCATAAGAGCAGTCTCAAAAGGAGGAGGCAAGATAAAACACCTACCACAGGCCTCCAGAGAGAGAAACAACATATATACCAGCGATTGACTCCGAGTGCATCGACCATGGTAGGGAGCAGCTGAGCAGCTAGAGAGCCCATAAATCAAGGCCCTGTGAGCCCGTGAAGTCTTCACTAAGGCTTTGCTTCTATGCTGGAAACCATCGAGATGCTTTCTGGTTGGGCAGTCTGGTGGTTCTAGCTAGAGTTGGTCTTTAACTGAAGGTGACTGTAGCCAGAGATTCCCCTGCAGCCTGTCGGCAAAAGTACCCAAGGCCCAGCCACGATTAACTCTTCATAGGTGGCACTAACAAAGCAGGCAATGAAGATTCAGAAAAGAGGAATGGCGTTATGAGGTGGAGCAATCTGAGAAGACGCCAGGTCTGTTGTGAGCACTAAACAGTATATGACAATTCCCTCATCCATAAAAATAAAGTTATATTATTTGGAGTACAATAAGATTTCTCCCAGTTCCAACATCTACTGGTTGGAAGGAAACTACTACAATATTCTGTAGTATGGATGCCTCTTCAGAACAAAACCTAAGAAAAACTCAGTAAATCTCTTTTTATTATTTCTATCTGGATTGCTTGCTTTCTTGGATCTTTTTCTTCACGATTTCATTCCTTTAAGTTCTTTGTCCAATTTTTTAAATTAATTAGCACTGAAGAACAAGAAATAAAGTTTCCAGGATAACGATATCAATGCTTAATGGCTGCATGACAAATGAACTTTGGAGCAAACCCCGCATAAATACAAGATCTCTAAAAGGGCTTGACCAAGTTGACCTATTTAAGGACAGTTCAATTACTATTTGGTAACATAAATGCCACACTGGAGCAAGTACCAAACTAACTCCAGGGAAGCTCCAAAGAAGGCCCTAACACACAGAGGGCTTCCTGCAAAGAGTCACATCCACACTTTTAGGACAGAATTGTGTAAGTCCTGGATTCTCCCCATAAGGAGATACAGCAGGAACACACTGAGATACTATCTTAGATTTTTCTCCCCAGGAAAGGGACTCAGAGATCTGTATAGAGATAGTTTACTGAGGGGCACTCCTGGTACCTCTGAGAGTATGAGGGAAGCAGAAATGAGCAAAAGGCAAAGTTGGAAGTGTGAGGCAGTTCCAAGAGAGGCCTCATCTGATCCTAGAGGAAGCTCTGAAGCTGCTGTGGTCCTTCGGAGATGTCTCCTAATGGGCCAAGGGGGCCAGGCCTTTGTAACCTCAACCTCTAAGCTGTCAATAGATGCAGGCAGCAAGCAAAGAGACAAAACTTGAGAAAGACAGCTGCCCCCATCAGAAGGCAATTCCTGGGGGCAGCACCCACCTGCGAACTGCCAGTAATCAGCATTCCCAGCAACTGGGAGACTGAGTATTTCCATGAAATAGAGGAATCCAGGTAATACACCACAGCCGCCCCAGCAGGTGGGTGGGGGCCAGCTATTCACTCCTTAGCCTCAACAGGGCCCTCTATTTCTCCATGGCAATCTTGGCAGCTGGGTAAGCCACACTGTTGGCACAGGTCCTGGATCTTCCATTAACACATTAAGACATTTCTTTGGGCCCTCCATTTCCTTGTTTTCATACTTCAGCCTTTTTCTATCAAATGGATGTTTTGATCTGAAGACAAGTTCAGAAAGGGGTTTGGTCCAAGAGATCTACCATTTGGGGAGTAAAAAATCAATTTCCCCAAATATGCATAGTCCATCACCCTATGGACTCCATCAGAAAATTAGTAGCTACAATTATAAAATAATGTGACCCATTTTGAAGAAGATACCAGAAATTTTATATCCAAATCAGTGTTACCTTTTTAAGGTTTCAAGGTAGTCAGGTTTTGATAGTTTGTACTTAATACTGTTGTAGAAACTATTCTTTGGGAATTAATTTCAAAGCCTTTGACATATTCTCAAGTAAGAAATATGATTATGTGGTGGAGACAGTTTAAGACCAGAGGAAAAATGGGTCCAAATTCTACTGTTCACCACATATTAGCTATTAGTACTTGGCCAAATTCCTCTTTCTGAGCATCTCTTTCATTTTGTAAGACTGAAATAAAAACTACTACCATGGCACTAGTGTGAGAATTAAACAGTAACATAGGATTCTGGAACATAATACCTACTCAAAATAGGGCTTTCTTTATTCTTTCATTCCTCATATTCTCTTCTTTTTTGCCAATGAAAGGTATGAGAAAAGGGCAATGTACTTCATGCACAATGTTTGTTTTTAAGATCTTTTTTAGAATTGCTTTATATTTTTAGCCTTATTATAAATTTAATACAATTTCCCTATGTCCCTTAAAAAAAATTTCCCTATGTCCCACACCCAGTTTCACCCATTAACATGCTGTATTAGTAAATTATATTTGTTAGAATTAACAAACATTACTGACTAAAGTCCACAGTTCATTTAGATCTCCTGAGCTTTTCCTCAATACCCCTTTTTTCCTTCCAAGTTTGTCTTTTTTAAATAGGCAGACATTTCTGAAAATAAAATTTGATAAATAAATAGAATTCATTTTTGTAAAGGATCTAATAAAAATAAATGAGGAAGTCTTGTGTGGTTTATAAACTGACCTTTAGAGTCATGTCCAGTGGAAACTTCCAAATATGTGTTAGCCCCAGCACCACTTCTGGAATTGAACCCATGCTAACTCTAGTGAAGGACAGCACGCATGCAATTGCTTTGCGAACAAGCTTAGTATGCTAAGTTCTTATCATTCTCACCTTTATCCCCTATGCAAATGAATAGTCTTTCAAACCCAAGCAAAAATTATAGTGGCTACAGGAAAATGATCACCAAAATATATTTGAAGAGATTGGAATCCCAAGAAATAGGCTCTCACTGGATTCACGATGTAAACTCTTACCTTTCCCAGGGAAAATATCCCAGTAAATGACACCACTGGTCTATAGAAAATTTGGCTCTTTTTAAAATTTTTTAATAAAATTTACTTAATGTACCTCCAAACTTATTAGTAGTGATGGTTACATCCCAAGAGACACCTCCATGAATATTTGGTTTGAGGTTACAGGAGGCTTTGGGTTTTGTTCAGTTTGTGGAATTATTTTGACTTAACAACAATACATCCCTTATGCTGAGACAATGTTTTGAAAACCATTCTCCCAGGTCCTCATTTGGCCCCTTGCATAGTTAATGTGGCCTCAATATAGAATATGCATGCTACTGGCCAAGGGACTGAAGTATTCAAATCACTCAAGCATGTTATAGCTAAGGATTAACAAAATCTCCCTCTATGCTCCAGAGTAATTAAAATATGCAGTTGTGGGCAAAGCTGAGAATTGGGAATGCACCTGAAATTTCATGAAGACTCATTAAACCATCAAAGATAATCCTAAGCAAAGCATACTTCTATGTTTACTCCCCTGGTCTTTACATGAAAACAGGACTGCTCACTTGCTCCTTGCAAAAGTAAATGCTTTTGACTTCCACCTGTTTCTTTTATAGTAAAAATGTCAAGTCCTTTCAGATGGACCTTGCCTTTGAATTTACAAGTTCCATGCTTCCATGTCCTAGAAAGACAGCAACCCTCAGCATACAGAGCTGTTAAACTCTGATAGCAGACATAAGTAAAGTGGAAATCATGCAACCTGTTTTACTTTATGCATAGAGTTCAGATTCTAACTCTGAATGCTTCTCTGGGAAAATGAATCCTATTACCTCTATGCTCAGGCCTCATGTTGCCTTCTATGGCATGTTGTTAACTAAGCTAATGCCATCTATATAATATTCATATCACATTGTCTTCTGAGCCCAACTCGATGTACAGCCTCAGTGGTTTAGCATACATGTCAATGTGCCAGACATATTTGGAGGAGGAACAGGTGTGTCCCTGTTCTTTCTCTTAACCCTACAACTCTGCTTTTTTCTGATGCTTCTCCATAATTGTCCAACAAAGAAAGACATGCTAAAGAAAATTCAGAGAAAAGTAAAGGACAATTAAATGGGCAGATGTTCTTTAGTGCAGGAAACTGCTGAGAAAATATTCCATAAAAGTATTAATTTCTGAATTTCAAGTGTTTTTAGTAATAAAGAATCATCTCCTTTTGATAAGTTAAAGCAGTGACTATGACTCCACTGTTACCTGTTCTCGGCTGCCATGTGTGTGTACAGACACATCTCGATGGCCAAATGCAAGAAGATACAATAGGCTTGTAGGACCTAATCGTAATGGGTAATTCTTCAAGGAGAGAGTGAATTTGCTGCTTCTCTAACCAGTAAGAGAGAGGACTGCCAGTGAGAGCAAATCAAGCGTAACTTTGGGCAAGGCCCATGTAAATTCTGTAGGCTCAATCACATTTCCTCAAGTTATTTAAATATTTGCACTACTCATCTGGTTTTTTGTAATGCTTGCAACTCAACACTAAGCAACTAGAATAAAAATAGTATCTAGCATAGCTGTCATTGAGGGGGTAAAAGTCACCATCATTCCAGAAAAGAAAGAAGAGCCTCGCTCTACAAGAATAGTAGGTTTCCTTCAGAGGTCAGCTATACTGGTGCATGCAGAACTTGTTTGCCATATCCATAATCTCTATCAAGGAAATGGGCTTTGGCCATATTTGTATGATTAAGGAGCTAATGTATCACCTTGCAGTGGCTGACCTCTAAATTAGAACGGCTTGATAGTTCCTGTCAGAGTCAGTGGTTTGCAAAGAGCAGTGCTTATATGCCATGAACGCAATAACTGTTTACTGGGAACTTAGGTTAGAATAAGTTTTAAAAAATTACTTACCTATTACACTCATAAATTATAATTTATTCATAGATGAGCATTTCAATTGAGTATTTTTAATATATTGTCTCAAAGACATAGGGCTCTATGCTTAATAGCAACTTCAATTATTTTTCAATTGCTTTATCTTCAAGTATTTCTCTCCAGCATAGGAAATGTTGGCAATACGTTCATAATATGAGACCTTTAAATTTTGATACTATTTACACCTTGGCACCATAGTTGCTTACTGACTTAAATGAAATGAACTGCTAATATTTAGAAATCCAGATCTTATGTCTCAGTACCCAACTAAAATAAGTTGAAAACTAGAAAGGAGAACAGGTCACCAGTCAAAACTGGCCCCTTAGTGTTTATATTCATAAAAGTGAGTTATGAGGTTTGCTCCCTAGAAATGCTACATATAGGGGATGCCTGGGTGGCTCAGTCAGTTAAGTAGCTACCCTCGGCTCAGGTCACGACCCCGAGGTTCTGGGATTGAGTCCCAGGTCTGGCTCCCTGCTCAGAGTGGAGTCTGCTTCTCCCTCGCCGCCCCCCCCCCACCCTGCTCATGCATGCAGGCATGCACGCACTCTCTCCCCTTCTCTCTCAAATAAATAAAAATCCTCAAGAAGAAAAAAAAAATGTACTCAAATCTCCTCCAAGTCCAGCTGTGCAATTTTTATAATATCACACTGCTTCCCGTACCTCAACAGGCAAACAAGTTTCACACCTTTCTTAGAGAGGTGTTTGGAAGGTTGGATGAGAAATTTCATGTAAAGGTACCTAACAATGAGCACTCATTCTTTAATAATTTTTAAATCTGTATTCTTTCTACTTTTATCTTTTCATTCTTCAAGAATGGATAGAATCTAAGGAATTTTTGACCTAGAGAGGGGCAGCCTCATAACCTCAATGCCTCTTATCTCAAATCTGCTCTTCATCTCTTCCTAATTCTTGACAATATACAATAGCACAGATCACATTAGCAAGCATTTCTGCCTTTTTGTAGAGCTGAGACATCCATTTAATATCAAAGAAAGACAAAAGGTGCATCAGGAGTCAAGACAGAGGTTTCCTAAGAACAACATGTGATTTTTATACACAGAAGGACACAGAGACACACACATATGTGTTGCTCCAAGACATTTGCTGTGTACAAGATTTTGAAAGTCTAATCACTTAGCCTCTCTGAGCTTTATCTCTAAAATTGTGCAGTGAGTATTAATAACAATGCTATTGGAAAGACCCTAAGAGAAAGTGAAAATGTCTGCAGCGGTAGTTGGTCTACATGTGCTATGTTATTTCAATTGTTGACTTGAACCTCAAGCTTTCCCCATATAACTTACAATAAAAACAACCTTCCTCAAATTTGTGTCCAGATCAAAATTTGTGTGCCATCTATTAAAAGCATAAATAGGAGTTTTACACCATATTCAGGCTTTCGTAGGTGTGTATACATCTTAGGTGTATAGCATCTTAGGCAATCTCTACAACTAAATTATAGAAATCCTCTTTGAAAACATCTGACCATGGGAAACCTGGGTGGCTCAATGGTTTAGCGTCACCTTCAGCCCAGGGTGTGATCCTGGAGACCTGGGATCAAGTCCCACATCGGGCTCCCTGCATGGAGCCTGCTTCTCCCTCTGCCTGTGTCTGTGCCCCTCCCTCTCCCTCTCCCTCTCCATCTCTCTGTCTCTCATGAATAAATAAAAATATTTAAAAGAAAAAAAGAAAATGTCTGATCTGCTATGAATTTATCCTACTATTTTGTGACCAAGACAAAACCTCAGTCTGAATTACAAGCTGTCTATACACATCAGTAAGCATCCCTTTAGTAAGACATAAATTGCTAATGCTTCATCAGATTCTATATTCAAGAAATAAGCTTCCTTCCTTTCATGGAGTGTAAGAGAATAAAAACAGACCTGATAATTGAGAACAGTCTGTTTTGGGCAGTCCTCTCTTTTAAACAATGTCTCATGATTAATTCCTCTTTCCAGAAGACTGCTGTGAAGTTTCATGTTATTCTCACACTGCCTCTTAGAATATTTCTAAGACACAGAACTCTCACCACGGTCTGGTCATTTGTGTCTATCTGCACCAATCACTGATTGACTTGCCCCAAAGCCAGTCCCAACTGAAATTAGTATTCTATAATGCCGGGTTAAGAGTCAAAATTGTGAATACACAGTACGACATAGGGCAGCAGTTAGTCAGAGGGGACACTGATCCCAGCACCCACACTGGGTTCTGGAGACACCCTAGTCTGAGTCCAGCTGTTTACCTCTGGGGAGAGGAGCAGGGGGAAGGTGAGGATGACCATTATGTGATGGGCATCACTCAGGAAACTTAAGACTGGTAGCTATTTACCGAAAGACAAAGACTGATTTCCATATCTTAACAACCAATTAGGCCTTACTAGTTCCTCCTTCCAAGTATGTGCCCTAATGGATGTAAAAAAAAAAAAAATGAGAGAAATGCAAGAGCCCAGCATATAAGAAGCTGCCTAAAATCCCTAACATTAAAAGACAGTTGTAAGAAAAATCAACACAAGAAACAACAGGTGTTGGGGAGAATATGACCAAGGAGGAACCTTCTTACACTGTTGCCTGGAATACAAAATGATGCATCTACTGTGGAAAACAGTATGGAGGATCCTAGAAAAGTTAAAAATAGAACTACCCTATGATGCTCTACTAGATATTTACCCAAAGAATACAAAAATGCTAATTCAAAGGGATGCATGCACCTCTATGTTTATAGCAGCATTATTTCCAATAAGCAAGATATGGAAGCAACCCAAGTGTCCTTTGATAGATAATTGGATAAAGAAGGTGTGATATCTATGTATAAAACAGATTATTCAACCATGAAAAAAAAATGAAATCTTGCCATTTGCAATGACATGGGTGGAGATAGAGAAAATAATGCTAGGTGAAAGAAACCCATCAGAGAAAGACAAATACCATATGATTTCACTCATATGTGGAATTTAAAAAACAAAACAAATGAGCAAAAGGGAAAAGAGACAGAGACAAACTAAGAAATAGACTCAACTCTAGAGAACAAACTGATGGTCACCAGAGGGGAGGTGTGTGAAGGGTAGGTTATATAGGTGATAGGGATTAAGAGTACACTTATCATGAAGAGCACCAGATGATTAGAATAAGAACTTTAAAAAACAATGAAGGAAATACTCCAGAATAGTTTAAAAGGGTTTTTATCTTTTAAGATTTTATTTATTTATTTGTGAGAGAAGACTGCAAGAGCACAAACAGGGGGCTGGGAGGGGCAAAGGGAGCCGGAGAAGCAGACTCACTCCTGAGCAGGGAGCCTGACTCAAAGCTCCATTCCAGGACCCTGGGATCATGATCTGAGCCAAACACAGAGGACTACCCAACTGAGTCACCCAGACACTTCTAAAAGCTTTTAATCTTACAGATCAAATTAAGACTACTTTTCTTTAAAAAAAAAAAAAAAAATTGTAAAAGCAGAATTATGTAAGTCTTGAAATCTCTATTTAAATGGAAATTACTTGAGAGAAACACTCCTCAAGGGATTAGGACCTATTTTCATGTTGGTACCTATTAGTTGAAGACACAGGCAGTGGACACCGAAAAGCAGAGAGAGGCGGGAAACACTCACTATTCTGGTCTACAAGTTTACAAAGCTGAGGGAAACAGGGAAGATGGAAAGGTTCTGGAGGTAGCCTGGAGTCGTGAGGAGCACAATGAATATATTTGATGCCACCTCGCTGACTGACATATCCCTCCTAACCAAATGGTCTGTGGAAGGTGGTAGCAATATGCAATCACAGTACATAAGCTGATGCCATTTCTGGTTTGGGTTTTTCCCACATTATTCTAAGACATGAGAGAAAATTAATTCAATGCTGCCAAACCTTCCCTAACCTTTTCCTTAAAGACATATTAATCAACAGTTATTTAAAAGGTACAGCAGATAACAGCCAAACCTCTTAAAGAAATTTAGATTCCTTGTAAGCAACCCATCATACCATTTTAAAGATCTCTAAGGAAGTGGCCCAACTGAATTCTTGTGAAATAACCACAGATGGTTAAGAAAAAAGATGAGTGGCCTAGACTTGCAAAGCCATATAAATGAGTCACTACTAACAAAAGGTGCCTTTTCAGGAAATCCAGAAAGTTATCTTAAAAAGTAGATTTAACAGTTTCATAATCCTAACTCTGATTTGAAATACCTTCACAATCATGCAACAGACAATAGCAGAGCTGAAGGGATCTTTGTAATTCAGTAAACTTATGAGCATTATGATCTTTGTAAATGTGTATCTGAGAATTTTAATTTTGAATCATTCTGCGAACAAGTTCTCATGTGCCAGTTTATCAGCTAATTAAATTCAGTTATATCAAAGCTTTTCTCCCTGGTTTTTAAATGCATTTAATTTTAATATATTACAAATTCTTTAATATTGATTATTTTTCTAATGGAAGTATTGATCCCACCACATAGGTGCATTATTTTTCCCCAACTGAAAAAACAAAATCTCCGAACTAGAAGTCTGAGCTACATGTGGATGAGACCATGGCATCTCTCATTAGAAAGCTATTCTATGTGTGTGTGGTGAGGGAAGTAGTTATAGAGAATTTAAAACAAAATTTTCTTTTAATACAGTATCAATGTGCTTTTTCTATTCAGTTCTTTTATTCTCCTCAAGGAAAGGGCCCACTTATATCATTTCAGAGAAACTAAAGCCCAACAGTTAATAATCAAGTAGCAGCGAAGAGCTTCTGGTCCAAGCCGGTGAGGTAGAAAGACCCTGAATTCACCTCTTCCACAGACATACAAAATCTATAGCTATTTATAGAGCAGGTCCTCCTGAAGAACTGAGGGCTGACCGAACTGCTTCTGCACAAGATACAGAAACTGCATAGAGAACAGCAAGAGATGGAGCATCCTGCCAAGTGGTGGGAGGATGTGCTGAAACACTCTGAGTAGGAGGGGCTGCTAAGTGCCAAGTGCCTCCTCTTTGATAGTGTGGCCAAGAGCAGAGTTCAGACACCATCGTCATCCTGCCATGCCAGGGAGCTCTGAGCCCTAACCCACTCTGAGGCACAGGAAAAGAGCTAAAGTTTAAAATATCAACTAGAATATAAAGGATCCAGCCCTAGAACTCCGCCAAAAGGCAGGAGAGCTTCTCAAACTCTCTCCATGACAGAGGGCTTGACAAACACCAAAGTTTACATGCCCCTTCCACCTGACTGTGGACACCAGCAGGATCCAGGCACCCTACGAGCTTACCTCCTCAGTGAGCACATCAGGCATCTAAGGCAGCCCCTGCCATACACAGTGAGACATCTCTGATCAGCAAACACTATAACTCCAGCTGTCTCAGCAAGGTGACACAGGCACAGAGCACCTAAAACCCTCCAGGTTTATACCACATTAGCTCCAGACAACTTGCTAGTGTACCCCCAGAGCAGAGTACTCCAGGACCTCCCAAGTTCACACCCACCTTGGCTCCAGCAATGCCAACCAAAGTATCCCCCAGTCTAAGCACCCTAGGACACCCTGGTTTGTATCTACTGCAGCCTCAGTTGTCCTATCAGGATGCCCTATGCACAGAGAGATGCCTAACTACTCTGTCCTGTGCCCATTTCAGGTTCAACTGTGCTGCCAGGGCACTGTCCCCATGGATAGCTCCAGGACAGTTCCAGCCCAGGCCCACTTCACTCTATCCATCCCATTAGGGGAGCCCAGCACAGACTTAGCCCATACCAGCTTCAGCAAGCCAGGCAAAGTCACCAGGCACCCACAGTCTACACAGGGGACATTCCTACAAAAGACCATTGCTTCAACCTGAAAAGAGTAGCTGTTGCATCTCATTCAGAAAAACAAACACAGAAAGTCAAAAATTAAGAGAGGGAAATAATCCAAATGAAAGAATAAAACAGAACTTTAGGGAAAAAAAAAAGACTAAATGAAATAGAGATAACCAATCTATCTTAAGTTTTTTTTTAAAGATTTTATTTATTTATTCATGAGAGGCAGAGAGAGAGAGAGAAAGAGAGAGAGGCAGAGACACAGGCAGAAGAGAGAAGCAGGCTCCAAGCAGGGAGCCCGATGTGGGACTCAATCCTGGGTCTCCAGGATCAGGCCCTGGGCTAAAGGTGGCGCTAAACCACTGAGCCACCTGGGCTACCCCATGAATCTATCTTATAAAGAATTCAAAGTAATTCATAGAGATGCTTACTAGACTACAGAGGAGTGGATGAACTCATGGAGAACTTCAACAAAGACAGAAAATATAAAAAAGAACCAATTAGAGGTGAAGAATACAGTAATTGAAATGAAAAAGTACTCTAGAGGGAATCAAAAGATTAGCAGATACAGAATGAAGCAGGTATCTGGAAGATACGGTAATGGAAAGCAAACAAGCCAAACAGAAGGAAAAAAAGTTTGTTTTGTTTTTTAAAATGGGGGTAGGTTAAGGGATCCCTTGG
The DNA here is from genome assembly GCF_053574225.1 of Canis aureus. Taxonomy (NCBI): domain Eukaryota; kingdom Metazoa; phylum Chordata; class Mammalia; order Carnivora; family Canidae; genus Canis; species Canis aureus. The sequence goes on from NC_135621.1 coordinate 57,425,974, forward strand.
ACAACATCAAGCAAACATTCACATAATAGGCGTCCCAGAAGAAAAGGGGCAGAGTTTTTTTTTTTTTTTTGAAGCAATAGTAGCTGAAAACCTTCCTAACTTGCAGAAGTAAACAGATATTGAGGTAAAGGAAGGACACAGAGTGCCACATAAGATGAACACAAGGAAGCCCACACCACAATACCTCAATTAATTTTTGACATTTTACAGATAAAGAGGGAATTTTTAAAGCAGCAAGAGAAAAGCAACTAGTAATATACAGGGAAATCCCCAAAACACTGCTAGCTGATTTTTCAGCAGAAAATTTGCAGGCCAGATGAGAGTGGCATGATATATTCAAAGTAATGAAAGGAAAAAAAAAAAAAAAACCTATAGTCAAGAATACTCTACCCAACAAAGAATAGAAGGAAAGAGAAAGAATATAAATTAAAAGAGTTTAATATAAAAATTTCTATAAGTTCATCATTACTAAACAAACCTTGCAAGAAACATTAAAGAGATTACATGGAAAAGAGAAAACCAAATTCAAAGAAAATTATAAAAGAAAAAAACTTCATGAGTAAAAGCAAACAATACAGTATAGGTTTTAAAGCAATCACTTAGACAGCTAATATGAAGATCCAAAGTCAAAAGTAGTAAAACTGGAGCACCCAGTTGATGGCTCAGTTGATTGAGCATCCAACTCTTGGTTTCAGCTAGGTAATGATACTTGTCATTCTCTCACAAGTCTCTCACATGACTTGGGGTCATGACATCAAGCCCATGGCTGGGCTCTGAGCTCAGCACAGCGTCTGCTTGAGAGATATTCTCTCTCTCTCCCCCTCTCTCTCTCCCTCCCTCCCTCTCTCCCTCTCTCCCTCCCAGCTCCTGAGAGCTCATGCTCTCTCTCAAACAAACTCTTCAAGAAAAAAAAAAAGTAGTAAAACCAACCAAATACTTAAAAAATAGTTAAGGAGACTCACAACATAAAAAAAAAAAAATGTAGACTATGACAACATATATATAAATGTGGACATGGAGAATAAAAATGCTTTTAGAATGTGTTCAAACTTAAGTGACCATGGACTTAACATACACCTTTATATACTTAGCATGTTATATATGAACCTCATGGTAGCCACAAACAAAAAACCCTTGATACATAAAAAAATAAAGAGAAACAAAGTCAAGCATTACACTACAGAAAGTCCTCAGACACAAAAGAGTGAAATAAGAACGGCACTACAAAAACAACCTGCAAATTAAAACAGCAATACATACCTATTAAGAATTACTTTAAGTATAAATGGTCTAAATGCTCTAATTAAAGCTATAAGGTGACAAAATAAAAAGTAGACCCATCTATTTGCTGCCTGCAAAAGACCCGTCTATATGCTGCCTGCTTCAGACCTAAAGATACATAATTCCTTTGTCTGTTCAGTTACTGAAAGTGGTACTCAGTTGTAGAATGTATTGTACCTTTTACTACCTGATATGTACACCCCATGTAACAGAAAAGGGCAACAATAAAACAGCAATCCTACAGAAAGAATACAGCAGAAAAAGATCTGTAAGCACAGTCTTATTTCTTTTTGTTGTCCAGAATAACTGTAATTCTCCAGCCTCCCAGAAATTGGAAGCTAAATAAAGCAACTCAAGTTTCCTTTAAAAAAAAAAAAAAAAGAGGAAGGAAAAAGATATTCCATGCAAATAGAAGCAAAGAAAAAGCTGGGATAGCAATACTTACATCAGACAAAGTAGACTTTAAAACAAAGACTAACAAGAGGAAAAGAAAGGCATTGCATAACAATAAAGGCTCCATCCAATAAGATGATGTAACAATGGTAAATATATCTATGCACCCAACACTGGAGCACCTAAATACATAAAACAAACATTGACAGACGTAAAGGGAGAAATTGATAGTAATACAATAGTAAAGAACTTTAACACCCCACTTACATCAATGGATACATCATCCAGATCTCAATAAGTGAACAGTGGCTCTGGTTGACATCATAGGCCACAATAACCTAACAGAAATACATAGAAACGTATGACCTCCCAAAACTTTACCAGGCAACAGAAAACCTCAACAGACCCATTACAAATAATGAAACAGAATTGGTAATCAGAAAGTTCCCAACAAATGAAAGTCCGGGAATGATAGCTTCCAAATGCATTCTAAGACAGGGGACCAGCATCACCCACCCTCCTACCAAAACCAGACAAAGACACTACCAAAAAAGAAAACCACAGGCCAACACTGCTAATGAGCACATGCAAAAATCCTCAACAAAATAATAACAAGCCACATTCAATAGAGCTTTGAAAGGATCATTCACCATTCACCATTCACCATGATCACATGAGATTTTTTCAGCAATCCAAGAATGGTTCAATACTCACACATCAATGTAATATACCACATTAACAAAGTGAAGGATAAAAATCATGATTATGTCAGTAGACAGAAAAACTTTTGACAAAATTCTTCATCCATTCATGATAAAAACTCAGTAAGATGAGTTTAGAGATAACATACCTCTACATCATAAAGGCTTTTTATGAAAAACTCACAGCTAACATCATCTCCAATGGGGAAAAACTGAGAGCCTTCCTTGTCAGGAACAAAACAAAGATGTCCACTCTTACTACTTTTATTCAACACAGTACTGGAAGCTCCTAGCTACAGCAATTGGACAACAAAAAGAAATAAAAGGCATCCAATTTGGTATGGAAGAAGTAAAATTTTACTATTGCAGATGATGTAGTACCATACATAGAAAATCCTAAAGAAAAAAAAAAAGAAAGAAAGAAAGAAAATCCTAAAGACTCCACCAAAAAGCTTTACAAGTAATAAGTTTAGTAAAGCTGGGGGATACAAGATATAGAAACCTGCTACATTTCTATATGCTAATAACAAAGTAGCAGAAAGAGAAATTAAGAAAGCAATTCCGTTGACAATCCCATCCAAAATAAAACACCTAGGAATAAACTTAACCAAAGAGAAAGACCTATACTCAGAAAACTTGAGAACATTGTTGAAAGAAATTCAAGGTGACTCAAACAGATGGAAAGATCTAACATGCTCCCGGATTGGAAGAATATTGTTCAAAGGTCTCTACTACCCAAAGCAACCTATAGATTCAATGCAGTCCCCATCAAAACACTAAGAGTTTTTCACAAAACTACAACAAATATTAAAACTTGTATAGAATCGCAAAAGACCTCAAATAGTCAAAGCAATCTTGAGAAAGAAAAAAGCTGGAGGTATTACAATCCCAGATTTCAAGATATACTACAAAGCTATAGTAATCCAAATGGTATGGCACTAGCACAAAAATAGACACAAAGATCAATGGAACAGGGTAGAGAACATAAACTATTATGATTACAACAAAATAGAAAGCTTTTGCACAGTAAAGGAAATCATGAACAAAACAGAAAGGCAATTTACTGAAAGAAGATATTCTCAAATGACATATTTGATAAAAGGCGAGTGCCCAAAATATACAAAGAATTTATACAACTCAACATCAAAAAACAATCTTCTTTAAAAATAGGCAAAGGCCTTAGACATTTTTTGAAAGAAGACATACAGATGGCCATCAAACCCATGAAAAGATGCTCAACATCACTCATGATCAGGAAAATGCAAATCAAAAATACAGTGAGATCTCACCTTAAACCTGTCAGAATAGCTACAACTGTTGGCAAAGATGTAAAGAAAAAGAAACCCTCACACACTACTTGTGCAAATGTTCATTGGTGCAGCTACCATGGGTAACAGTATGGAGGTTCCTCAAAAAATTACAAATAGAAATACCATATGATGCAGTAATTCCACTACTAGGTATTTATCCAAAGGAAACAAAGGCACTAATTCAAAAAGCCAAATGCACCTTTATGTTTATTGCAGCATTATTTACAATAGCCAAGATATGAAAACAACCTGAATGTCCATTAATAGATAAATCAATAAGGATGTGTGTGCTCTCTCTCTCTATATATATATATGCATATATTATACACACACAAAATGGACTATTACTCATGAAAAAATGTGATCTTGCCATTTGTGACAATATGAGTGGACCTAGAGGATATTGTGCTAAATGACAAAAGGCAGATAGAAAAAGGCAAATACCGTAAGAATTCTCTTATATATTGAATCTAAACAACAAAATAAATGAACAAAAACAGGCAAAAACAGGCCCACAAGTATAGAGAATTAGTTGTTGCTGGGATGAGAGGTATGGGGGCATGGGCAAAATGAGTAAAGGGCAGTGGGGGATACAGTTTTCTAGTTTTAATGTCATAGGAATGAAAAGGACAGCATAGGATTATAGTCAATGGCACTGCAATAAGTGCTCTATGATGACAGTTGGTAGCTACACTTGAGCATAAGCAGGTCATAGAGATGTTGAATCACTATGTTGTATATCCAAAATAATGTGACATCCTGTGTCAACTATATTCCAACTTTAAAAAAATTTTCCTGTTTCTAAAAGTAAAAAAGTAAAAATAAATAAATAAGCCTAGAAAGTTAGGATCTCCTAACAATTCTAAATCAAACACATAAAAAGCTAAATGTTGCATGTAATTTGGGGATCAGCACATAAGCAGTCAGGAGCCTGAGTTGGGACCATCACACTGAAATTTATTTGGAAGTCTGGATGATAGGGTAAAAGGAGTACATATGGAATGACATAAAAACAATCTGGTTCCTTCTAAATAAGCACTCCTTAATTTTGATGAAGGAGAGAGTACTGGCCAACCCAGATTCTACAGCCTGTCTTTTTGGGTTCAAACCCAGATACAATTATTTTGACAAAGTCACCAAGTCTCCTAGCCTATAAAATGAGAATAACAGGAGAATCTATCCCAAAGGATTGTCGTTAACGATTCAAAGAGTAAATATTTTTAAGTGGTTATATTTACCAGTCTCTGGTAAATATAGGACGCTGTCAATTCTCACTAAAAAATAAAATGAGATTTAGGAGATGCATATGTAAAAAGAGATCATCCATTAATTTCATGTGACCTATTCACATAAATATCAAAGTCCCATAAACCATAAGACTTCTCTTAGCCCTGATTTTAATTAGTATGGGAGTCCAAGATCAAAGGTCTCAATCTTCTGAATCCACAAGACATCTCCCCCATCCATGCTTCCAACAGCAGAGGCATAGCTAAGCCTAACCTCCAGCCTTTCAAGGAAGCAACAGGAACAGTTGAGCAGGAAATGTGATTAAATTCAGGTCCTGCAAGTACTTCCACATGCTTATTTTCAGAATGGTTTAATTAAAGTTTCTGACATGAAGAGAGCTATTTCTGTTCATCTATTCAGAGCTGGTTATAGAGGGAAAAAAAACTCAAATAGGCTGTTTCAGTCAATTTGTAACAATATAGTTGTACAATTAAGCTGGAAGGGTACAAAGAAAGTTAGTCTATATAATTTTTCCTCTTATGGAGGTATTCATTATAGAACAAATTGAGGTCTCAAATGGAATAATGTTGAGACAAACCAGTCAAAGGAGAACATAGCAGTTTCAAAATGTTCAATGTGGACTCAAGGTCCAAAATTTCAATTGTCTCCCCACTTTATTAGTAATGCATTCTAAAAAGCTACAGAATGGTAAACTCATTAATGCATTTACTTATTAATACGTTTATTAATGAATGCATCTATTTTTTGCTGATATTATAATATTCTTATCTATTATAAACATATGCACTATTCTTTAGTAACTAAAATGGCAAAACTCTATTATGTGCAGAGGATTCGGATGCTCTAGTTCATTGTTACATCCATACCAGAAAATGGATATGTACATCAGAAACATGCCTAGGAGCCACTCAAGCTTTCTGGAAGGAGCTGAAAGGCACTTGGATATAAATTCTCAACAGTTTTTCTCTCCAGCCTCAAAGAACCCCAGCAGGTCACAGAACTCACAGGTCTCTCCCCTCAGCCTGAAGCTGGAGGTGGGAACGGTACTATTTATTCGGCATGCAGTGCACCAGCTCTGCTTGTCAGCTGGCCTGAGCAGGTGAACGATGGTAGGACTTGTCGGTCACCTAGAGGGTAGCAGCTGCTCTGAGTTCTGAAGAGACCCAAGTGAGGAGCGGCAGCCTCAGGTGGGGCGCCAGGAAGCAGCATCTTCCAGCCCACGTGGATGTGTAGGCAGCCTCCGCACACCTGGGCCAGGGCCTTGGGCACCATCCTTTATGCCGGTGATCACCGGAGGCTCCAGCTTCCTGGGGAACCAAGGTGAGGAATGCTTAATTGCAGTGCAAAATAGCTTTTGCAGGAACAGATGTAGCCTCTCACATTCCGGTGACTTTGGAGGGGAGGAGGGCTGGGAACAAGGGAGGGGGAAGCGAATGCAAAGGGGAAGGAAATGGGGAGCAAAGATACAAAACCTACTGGAATTTGGTCTCACTTTTCATCTGTCCCTATTGCATACAAGAAAGCCTAGGGGGAAAAGGAATGGCCAGATATAGGGATTCGGCTATCCTCTAAGTGGGTGTTTCTCAGCTTTTGTCACAGAATGCAGGCAACATATACCTTTATTGAAAGGTAACGAACCTTCTACAAAATGCACACTTTTGGGATCCCTGGGTGGCGCAGCAGTTTAGCGTCTGGCTTTGGCCCAGGGAGCGATCCTGGACACCCAGGATCGAATCCCACGTCAGGCTCCTGGTGCATGGAGCCTGCTTCTCCCTCTGCCTCTCTCTCTCTCTCTCTCTCTCTCTCTCTGCATGTGTGTGACTATCATAAATAAAAAAAAAAAAAAATTTAAAAAAAAATGCACACTTTTAAAATGCACAATTTGGGGGATCCCTGGATGGCTCAGCGGTTTAGCGCCTGCCTTTGGCCCAGGGCGTGATCCTGGAGTCCCGGAATCGAGTCCCACGTCGGGCTCCCTGCATGGAGCCTGCTTCTCCCTCCTCCTGTGTCTCTGCCTCTCTCTCTCTCTCTATGTCTATCATAAATAAATAAATAAATAAATAAATAAATCTTAAAAAAAATAAAAATAAAATAAAATGCGCAACTTGAGTTTCAATATCATGTACAGATCCTGAAACCATCACCACAAGCAAGATGGTGAACATATTCATCACCCCCAAAAGTGTCCTCAAGCCCTGGTCTCTCTGCCCTCTTGCAGGCAAACATGATCTGCTTCGCACCACTGCAGACTAATTTGTTTTTTCTAGAAATGTATCTATGTGGAATTATATGTAGTCTTTGGCTTTGAGGGTAGCACTTTTTTTTTTTAAGCTACATTTGATTTAAGTTTTAAATTTTGTATTGAAGGATGTGCAAAATTTTGTTAGGTGGCTAGATGTCCAATGTACAATATAGTACCCTTGACTATATGTACGATGTTGTACAGATCTCCAGAAAACATTCCTCTTGCTTCACTGGAATCCTATGTTCAGTCACTAGTAATTCCTCCTTTATGCCTCTCCCAGCCTCTGGCAGCCAACATTCCACTATTTGATTCCATGAATTTGTCTCCAAAGTAGAATGATGTATTTTCTTTCTGTGACTAGCTTATTTCACTTGGCACATGTCTTCAAGGTCCATCCGTGTTGTCACATATTGCAAAATCTGAACAGTATTTAAGGCTGAATAGTATTCCAGTGTGTGTATAGACCACATTTTCTTTATCCAACTGTCCATGGACATTTATGTGGTTTCCACTTCTTGTCTATTCTGAAAAGTGGTGCAATGAATGTAGGAGGGCTACTATCTCTTGGAGCTCCCGATTTTAATCTTTTTGTGTGTGTATATATATATATATATATATATATATATATATCCAGAAGTCATACTGCTGGGTCCTAGGTTAGTTCTATTTTTAGTTTCTTGATAAACCCCCAAACTGTTTTCCATAGCAGCAGCACCATTTTGCATTACCACCAACAGCCCATAGGGTTCCAACTTCTCTACATCCTTGCCAACACTTGTGTTTTGTTTTTTTGTTTTATAAAACCTGATAGGTGGTATCTCATTGTGGTTTTGATTTCTAAATTCCTGCTGATTAATGACCTTGAGCATTTTTTTTCCATATACCTATTGACCATTTGTAGGTCTTCTTTGGAGAAACCTCTCTAAGTACTTAGTCCACTTTTAAAACAGGTTATTAGGATGCCAGGGTGGCTCAGCGGTTTAGCGCCTGCCTTCATGCCTAGGGCGTGATCCCGGAGTCCGGGGATTGAGTCCCACATCGGGCTCCCTACATGGAGCCTGCTTCTCCCTCTGCCTGTGTCTCTGTCTCTGTCTCTCTTTCTCTCTCTGTCTCTCATGAATACATAAAAATCTTAAAAATATATGTAATAAGTTATCATGGGACACCTGGGTGGCTTAGTCACTTAAGCATCAGACATCTGATTTTGGCTCAAGTCATGCTCTCATAGTTGTGAGATTGAGTCCCATATTGGGCTCTGTGCTGAGCATGGAGCTTGCTTAAGATTCTCTCTCTCCCTGTCTCTCCCACCCCCACCCCCACCTACTGTCTCCCTCTAAAGAAATAAATAGGTTACCAGTTATTGTGCCATAAAGTTGTAGGATTTCCTCTCACATATATGCTCTTCTGCATCATCTTACTCCATCTTCTCTTCCTTCTAATCTTTCAAGAATTTTAATTCTAACATCCTCCAGTCAATGAATAAGTATTTCTAACCCATTCACACAAACCAGAATTTTATACAGATCATGTATTATCATTGGCCCTGATAGGGCAAACATGTGTTTCCTGTCCCAGACTATTTGAAGCCTTCTTCCTCACAAAGCAATCATTATGTAGGATTATAACAGAGTATTTTATTGCAGGAATGAATTACAGGAAATGTACCCTTGATGCTGACAACATCTATTTAGCGCATCTACGGAGTCCATCTTGGACAAATTACAAACATGGGACCCGCAATTTTACAATAGAACTTTTCTTTGACCTTTCAAGAGCCTATTTACTAAAAAGGCTCATAGATTTTGATATCACACTTATCTGTTTGGGCTGCTCAAGGAAGATATCATAGACTGGGTGGCTTACAAACAAGAGAAATTTCTTTCTCATAGTTCTATAAGCTGAAAGTATAAAATTCAAGGTGCTGACAGATTCACCATGGCAGAGAGCCCATTTCCTGATTCACATATGGCCATATTCTCACTGTGTTCTCACATGTCTGGACTGTTCTCCTGACTTTTATAATGGTACTAATTCCCTGGAACTCAGCTCTCATGACCTTATCACTTCCCAAAGACATCCAGCCCCTATTACCATCACACTGGAGGTTAGGTTACAACATAAGCCTTTGGCGGGGAGGGGGTGCAGGTGGTGTGTGGCATGAAGAGTCTAGATCAAGTCTGAAACTTTTCAGTCCATCACTTAAATTGGGAAGAGACCATCAATGTAAGGACAAGTAGGGGCAAGGCAGAAGCACAGGTGAAAGGTAAGGAAACTGTTAAATTAAGTAAGATCTATCACCTGGCCCAGTTGCAGAGCTGGTCTAGCGGCCAGCTTTGGAACACTAGTGCTAGGGACCAAATCTGCTCACTGGAAATGTGCTACAGTCAGATGGCCTGGGCAGCCAGGCCTGAACCCTGATAGCCACGCTAAAGGTCTCTGCCTTGCAACCTTGGAAATGGGAGCAATAGTGTAGCCTTGGACCAGTCTGGTCACATCTCCTTTTGTGGAGCAAGAGGGTCAGGCTGGAAGACCTCTCCTTCCTTACCAGCTTCCATATTCAACAAGGCACAAAGAGAGGCAGGAAAGTGGAAATAATGATAGAAAGATGGTACCAGTGTGTTTTTCTGACTTCCATTATTTAAGAAAAATATGTATTAATACCTCAAGATCTAATGTAGCCCACAGCAGAGGACAAACCAAATTTAAAGCACCAATGGGGCCTTGATCCAAAAGTCACAGAAAAGCCATTTTGGACCTGAGCCCCAGACTGAGCCATCCACCAAGAAATTTAAGAGGATGGCTCCAAGCGCAGAGCTGCTTTTAAACCAGTACCACTACTCCAAACAGCAAAATAATTCCATGTGACTGTTCCCTCTGTAGTGAAGCATTATAGTTGTAAACCTGCCAGCACCCTGGCATTTAGACGGCAAGGTCACTAGCCTGTTAAATAGACTCTGTAGTCTTGTTGAAAATAAGGCAAGCCACAGGAGTTGGTGTGTAGTTGAAGCACCTAGGGTCAGGTTTGAGGGTCACTCTCCTCTGACACTTTCCTGCTGAGCTAAAGACAGTTATGTTCAAAGGTTTGGAGGATTTTCTTCTTTTATTCTTAGTTTAAGGAGTTAAATGGACTAAAAAAAAAAAATTGACTCTCCTTATAAGAATTTTTCTGGGGACAAAAATAATAGATATTGCTCAAGTGAGTCAAGACAGTTTTCAAACATAAGCATGCATCAGAATCACCTGAAGAGCTTTTTAGAAGAGATTACTGGGCCCCACCTCCAGAGTTTCTAACTCAATAGGACTAGGATGAATCCCAAGAATGTCCATACTGATGCTACTGACCTGGGGAATCACACTTTGAGAACGATTGTTGTAAATAACTTCCTTGCCTCAGCCTGGATAAACTGTATTCTGAGCAGCCAACAACGATAGTTAGCATTTGTTGAGGACTCACTGTGTGCTGGACACTAAGCGCTAAGTGATTTACTGACATGAATCCTTTTATCCTAATACTAGCCTTTGAGATGTTGTTTGGTATTTCTCCTATTTCACAAATAAGGAAGGAGACTCAAGAGGATTATGAAGAGAATGGCCAATAAAAATGCAAAGACCTATGGTGATCTCTGGAAACAGAAAAATAGGATACTGAATAGTTCTGGATTGGACATCTGAAAATCCCAGCTGAACAAATAGGAGATGAAAGAGATGTAGGAAAACTGCAGTCCGTGTAAGAAATTACCAGATTTTCAGAGGCAGCAAGGTCAACAGATTCAAACCCCCGAAAGCCATCATCATCTGTAACTGCACTCCCAGCACATAGGACAGGGGTCGCAACCCCTACATCCATTGTGACAATGTAGGTGGTGGTGGGATGGTTATTGCTGCCATTGTTAGTATTAAGATCAGAATCAGACACCATGATGTCCTGATGATACCATTTCCCTTGAAGCCTTCTTAAGATTTGAAGGCTTTGTTTTACTTCTTTTATTCCTCAGACTCCATATTCCTTGGAGCCTAGAGTTAGAGTACACATTGATACTAAGTAATGCATGGACTTGACAAAATCCAAGTTCTTTCTCCGTGTAAAATCCAACCTCATGATCAAGAGCATCAAATATTCAGTAACCCAGAATCCTTGCATTTACCCACTCATGTCCCAGGGCCTGAGAGTCCTCCAGGGATCCTCCACATTAATGAAGTGGACAAGGGAAGGTAGAGAATGGAGCATTACACATGAAGACTTTTATGAAACCAGCTTGGAAGTACTGAGCCCACTTCCATCCTCATGCCCTTCACCAGAACTGTGTTGCATGACTACACATCATTACACAGAAGGCTAAGACACATAGTTTGTGCACCTATTTAGGCATTGGTGCACATTTAGGTAGTGTTCTCCATAGCAAATCCCCTTCCAGACCGTTTTTATTCCTTCTTTCTTGACAGAAATCCTTACTTTAGATTTTCCCACATTCCTACACATTTCCCAAGAACTCTCCTTCATTGACTAATGAATTTTGCACCTATTTATGGTCTTCTTTCAACTTCTATACCATTCTTGATACCTTCAGTATGTCTATGGAGGAGCCATTCAATACCTCTGCCTCTCTGTTCTTTGGCCTCCTCACTTCTAGTAGGCTTTTTTTTTTTTTTTAAGATTTTGTTTTTTCATGAGAGACTGAGATACAGAGAGACAGAAAAGAGAGAGAGAGGCAGAGAGAGAAGCAGGCTCTATGCAGGGAGCTTGACAGAGGACTCGATCTCAGGTCTCCAGGATCAGGCCCTGGGCTGAAAGCGGCGCTAAACCACTGAGCCACCCGGGCTGCCTCTAGTAGGCTTTTCTATCACACCTCTCCTCTCTAATCCCGTGACAACAGCTAAACTACTTCCAATAAGTGTCTGACTCACTCACCACCCTCTCCTACCCTTCTAGCATACTAACCTGACTCTTCCCATTTCAAGAATACAGACTTGGTTTAAAAAAAAAAAAAAAAATCACCAATCCGCTGATATCAACACTGTTAGCCACTCTCATCCCCCGCTACCTCCCCACTCTCTTGGCTACCCAGCTTAGAGTCTAAATAATCACACTCTTAAAAAAAAGATCTTATTATCTTTTTTCCTTTAGGCCCACCCATTCTGCTCCATTCATTGTGATCACTTGCAAAGACTCCAAATCAGGCTGAATCTACATCAGCTGCCAATCCCTGTTTGCTCAATTAGCTAAGCTTGATCTTCAAATATTCCAAGTTCTCCCTCTCCCAGAAAAAAAAAAAAAAATGATTACATTTCCTTAACCCATTCAAGTTGGGCTAAGCTACAGGTTAGCAAACTACAGCTCACAGGAGCCAAGTACAGTTCAGTCCCTGCTTATATAAAGTTTTATTGAAACAAAGCCACATTCATTAGTTAACAAAGTGTGTGTGGCTGCTTCAATGCCCCAACAGCAGAGCGGAGGGAGTTGTGACAGAAGCCATATGTTCCACAAAGTGTAATTTACTATCTGGACCTTTATAAAGAAAAAAAAAAAAAAAAGCCAATAAAAAACCCCCACCAGCTCCTTATTTGGATTCTTGTGTTCAGTGTCACCTGAGTTTTGGCCATAAAAAGGGTCATGCATTTTGAAAAGTTTATTAGAATTTTTTAAATGCTTGAATTAAAGCAATAATATTCAGTTGTCCATAAAAACAGAGCCCCTGATACCACAATGTAATATGACTGATTTAAGTGTGTACACAGGCCAATTTTTTTTTTTAAATGGGACTTTAAAATCAGCATCCCATCGAACTTACAGGTCTGCAATGAGGAGGGTGGGCAGGTATTGCTGGCTCTGTTTTAGGAGAAGAGAACAGAGGCATGGAGACTCAAGGACACCCCAAACAGCTTCACCTGGGCTGAGACAAAAACCCCAGTTTCTGGCTCCTAGCCAGCCCATGCAGTCTCATTCGGCATTGCTGCCTCTCCCAGAGAAAAGGTGCCTGCCCTCATGCAGATGCTAGGTCCTCCGTCAGCAGTCAGCGTTGTCACCCTCACTACAGGTCTCTGTACCCAGGAAAAGCAGATTCCCAGCAGAGGCCAGCATATCACCTTCTGGCTCACTGCCCAGAGCCTGGGACAAATGTCTACACACAACAGGGTGGCATCATCAGCACACTAGGCTCCTAGTTAGTTTTCTGTACAGGAAGGTCAAGGTCGTGGTAAAGTGGTGGGGGCAGGGGCAGGGTGGCAGATTATGGCCTTCTCTGAATAGAGCTCCTAGGAACTGGGAGAAGGAGGATAAACTGCTGGCAGTTTGTCTCCCTTGCTGCCCTCTTGTCACACATTTTCATACACACTTTCCTCCGAAGTAGGAGAAAAGCTCAATTTCTGTTGTTTATGGCTCATCTAGTACAACTTCAGACTAATTGCTTTGGGGGCACCTGGGCGGCTCCCTCAGTCAAGCATCATTGGACCCTTCATTTTGGCTCAGGTCATAATCTCAGGGTTGTGAGATGGAGCCCCTCATCTGGCTCCACACTGGGCATGGACCCTGCTTAAGATTCTGCCCTTCTTCCTCTGCCCCTTCCCCCACTCACATGCTCACTCTCTTAAAAAGAAAAAGAAAAAAAAAAGGAGAAAAAGACTTCTTAATGCTTTGAAAGTGAACAGAAGTGGGATTGTAACTGTGTGTAATAGCTCTTATGTTGGGAGATGAAAAAATGACATTGTATGACTTCCATGGAAGGTCATTTACCCTCAGCTAAATCTGGCCTCACAGCCAGCCAACCAAACCTCCACGATCACCCACCAGGCCTCTTGCCTTCTGGAATGAGCAGTGCTCACAGCTCCTCCCAGGTCCACGACCCAGAGGGACTCATCCGGCCAAATGTGATGCTCCACATCTTTTAGCTCACTGGTCCAAATCCAGTGTTCATGCTCATCGCATGCATTTGAGACACTCCAGGGAGAGTCTCTGCCTGTGTAAATCAATAAGCAGCTAAGTCTTAACCCCATGTCACTTTCCCATCATGACAAATGCACACTGTGAGCACAGCTCCCCACCAGCCAGCTGCAGGCCTCCCAGATTGTCTCCCTCTGCAGACTTGGTCTGGCAAGGTCCAAACCCTTCATCACCAACACCAACCTACCCCTCAGGCCATCATGGAGATAATCAACTTATCTAGAAAAGGATTCCCCAACCCTGGGCTAGATCAGCCCTCCAACGTGTTCCCAAAACAACTGGAGGAGGAACTAAATATTTCCTAGGAAAAGTTCCTGTTAGCAAATTTGAATAGATTTGCAGTAAACCCTGCTTCAAACTAAAGTCATAATAAACTAATTATGTGACCACAGTACCTAAATTCTTCTCTTATCGTGTCCTTCCATCCAAACTACCAAGGTGTGTAAGTTCTTTGAAAGCAGAAATGGGTCTTATTTTAGTATTATCTCCAGTCCCCAGCACAAGCACCAACATTTAAGGGAGCCTCAGTACTGACTTAATTAGTACTGTTACATCACAGAAGCTCTGGAGTGTGTATTGCCTTTATGCAATTGGTTTTATGCAATTGCAGCTGAATGTTATATGCTCTATGACCAAAATGCAGTATTAGATAATGCAGATTTTACCTAAATCGATCATCCTGCCCAAAGTCCTATTTACAATAATACTTGCATCCTAACTCAAAGGCTCTTAGCAGTAGCTATCATACTTAAAATATTCCACAAAGAAATGCATTGACAACTTTTCAGTTTTGCAGTATGTGTGGCTTTTTTCTTCCTTTTTTCTTTTTTTTTTTTTTTCTTTTTTTGAATACAGGACATAGCTGAAAATAGAGCCCTTTTTATACTGGAGAACTGGATTTTTAACTCGCCTAGACTGGCTGTCCAGTCATGCTATCAGCAATTCTAATTATTTTTCTCGTGTGGACACTAGGAGGACCGAGTCACCACAGGCTTGAGTGTGGCCAGCCCAGGTCACAAAGCAGCTCCCAAGCCAGTCTGCAAATAGAACAAAATTCTCACTGGTGGTGGGGTAGAAGGTTTCCATACTGAAAGGCACTCTATTTCTGAGATGTTCTGTGGAGATAGTATTGCTGGGACACTTCCTTTGTCCTTGAAGTGAATTTTTTCCAGAAGTAACAGCACTGCTGAGTTACATGAAAAACCTGATGTGTCACTATCACTAATATTTATCTATCTTATAAATGAACATTATGATTAAAGCTACAGATTAAAACATTAGTAACAATGCATAAATGAGACCCAGAGGATGACACACTAGCTAGACAGCCTTACATTTGTGTTTTCCATGCCTTCATTTTTTTAAAATTATTTATTCATTCATGAGAGACACAGAGAGGGAGACACAGGCAGAGACACAGGCAGAGGGAGAAGCAGGCCCCATCCAGGAGGCCCGATGCGGGACTCGATCCCAGGACTCCAGGACCACGCCCTGGGCCAAAGGCAGGCGCTAAACTGCTGAGCCACCCAGGGATCCCCATTTCTTCTTTTTCAATAAGATTCCAAATCCCTCTAAGCATAGGAACTTTAAAATAAATCAAAGAAAAAGAAAAAAAAAAGAATTACTGCATACATTTTCACATCCTTCCTAAGAGACAGGACAATGTTTAAGTCTGACTGGTTTTTATTATGTTATTCCTGGTCTACTTTAATAGGAAGGCTTTCAGTATGATCAAATTCAAAAAGCTACATTGTACCTTTTCTCGTCCTATCTTTGCTCATCCCTTTAATGACTAGGAGTTAGAAAACATGCCAGAAAAGCACTCTTTATAGGATTAGAGTGTTACTTGCTACTCCAAGTAGTTAACCGGTTCTTTCAGTGAAACTGGCCATTTCTAATTCTGTTGATGCTCCCAGAAAACTATCATCCAGGACAGAAAGTCACCTGTTTTATCATTACACTAAGTATTCCTGTGATGCTCTAAGGTCAAAGAAAAATCTAGAATGGAATATATTTCTGGAAATATATTCAACTCTTGCAAGCACACGTTACATACATTATAGATAGAACTACTTCTGGGTCATGTCTCTGGTGATAAATTAGTGGCTTCTTGTGCATAAGCACGTGTGTCGAAAGCAAGCTAGTACAATGACCTCTGTGGAACTTTTAATCAAATCTTGCACAGAAGCAAGGCTCCAGAGGTGATCTTTTTTTCTTGTCAAAGAACAGAGGCAGTTCTGTTTCAATTAGGACCTCAGAAATCAGAAAACTCTGGTAGAAAACCACATAATCAAAAAAAAACAAAAAAAAAAAAAAGAAATTTTAAGGCCTTTGCCAATTCAAAAAAAAAAAAAAAAAGGAAGTTGGTAATTAAAGATTAAAAATATCCTGAAATCTTAATGTGGCAGTATAAACAGGCCTCATGATACCATGGCAACATTCTCTCTTCTCTAATAAAATTGATTAATTAGCCTGTGAGCTTGCAAAACGTTAGAGCAAAAGGATGGAGACTGTCTCTCTCCACAGCTAACGCCTTACCTCACCTCCTTCTTCCTGAGCTTGTCAGTCGGGAACACTAGAGGTCGATCTGTGGAAAAAATCTCCAACCACAGCTCTGTTTTAAATGCATGAGGAATGCGGAGGCTTCGCAAGCATGCAATTCCGAATCAGCTCCGAAGATGCAGAGATGAGTGTCTCCAATACATAAAGCTCAAAGGAAAAACCCCATTTGACTGGGACACCGGCGGAAGGAGAGAATTGGGGAAGTAGTTTTGCAAATTGAACCCGCTAGAAGCAGATACATTTCTGTGTGTCCACGTGTACGATATACCTGGGAAGGAGAGAGAGCATTTCCACAACTCATACATGCAAATTGCATGTGATAGCCCCATCTCATAGGTTTATGTGGAGATAATAGATGTAAATATATTAGCACATTTTTACATACAGTATAAATCTCTCGTTATTAAGCAGAGGAACAAAAATCCAACACTAGACATTCCTGCTCCTTCAGGGCAAAGGAGGTCCTATTCTTTTTTAGAAGCAGAAGTTAAGGGCTGTCTTTACTATTAAACCAAATCTAGTAAAAGTGAATAGAGTCAGATTGCTGGCCACCTTATTTTAGTAGTTCTGTCCCACTAACTAAAAAAAAAAAAAAAAAAAAAAAACCCTCCAGGGGTACCTGGTTGGCTCATTCAGTTGAGCAACCAACTCTTGGTTTTGGCTCAGGTCATGATTTCACGGTTGTGGGATCAAGCCCCAGAACTGGGTTCTGTGCTCAGCAAGAATCAGCTGGAGTTTCCCTCTCCCTTTCTGCCTCCCTCTGCCCCTCCACCTGTTCCTGTTTGCTCTTTCTCCCTCAAAAATAAGTAAATCTTTTTTAAAAATTAAAACTAAAAAAAAAAAAATTTTAAGACCATTCACACATACACACACACCCCTCTCTATTCTCCGGAGGCCAGAAATTCCTACCATTATACCAGTTGCTCAACACCAGACTACCAGCATTTTTTTAACCGGACTATTTGTTGTTGGAGGCGTTCTGTGCATTGAAGGAGGTGTAGCAGCATCCTACAATGGCCTCTACCATAAAATGCCAACAGCATCCCCAGTCTTGACAACCAAAATTATCTCCAGACATTGCCAGTGTCTCTGGGTTTGTGGAGGGAGTAGAGTGGGGGAGAAAGCGAAATCCCCTTCTGCTGACAACCACATTAGAATAATCCACAAGTAAGAAAGAAAAAAATAGAGAACCACCTCTTGCAGAAATCAACAAAGACCACCCAGATGAGGACAGAGGCTATGTATTCAGAACTTGCTCTAGCAAAAGAGTCAGCCACCATCACATATGACTAGCAGAGGTTCCAAGGCAGGTAAGAGAGTGGAAATGTCTCACAGTGGGGAGGGAAAAAGGAAAGTCTTCGTGTTGGTCTTGTTCAAGATTACTGGTAAAGTGAAGCTGCAGGCAGGGGGCATTTTCATGATTAGCTTGCGAAGCATATTTGACTTCCTCGGTTGGTCCTGACTTGAAAAGGAGAGCAAAAACTAGGAAAGCTGGGGACCACTGACTGAGTCAGTTCTCACCATCAAGCCACCGAGTACCCACCACAGTACCTGGTGGCATTAGTATTCACTTCCTTTTGCTGCTGTAACAGATTACTACAAATTTACAGGCTCACAGTAGCACACTTGTATCATCTAACACTTTTGTAGATTAGACTCGTATCCTAGTGGGCTGCAAACAAGGTGTCAGCAAGCCTGTGTTCAAGGGGAGTCTCAAGGGGAGAATCTATTTTCTTACCTTTCCCTGCTCTGGAGGCAGCTCATATTCCTGCACCGACAGGCCCCTTCCTCCGTCTTCAGAATCAGAAATATTACTTCTCTTTGCATAAGCTTCAGTGCGCATATCTCCCTCTGCCTCTCGTTTAATGCTCTCTTCTGATTTTAAGTACCATGTGAGTATACTGGGCCCACCTGGATAACCCAGGGTTCTCTCCCCATTGTAAGGTCAGCTCTTTAGCAACCTTCATTTATTGATTTCTTAAATAATAAATTAATTACAAAATAACTCCATCCAAAACCTCAATTCCCCTTCCTCAGTTTGCATAATTCATTCGTGGGTTCCAGGGATTGGGACATGGACATCTTTGGGGGCCATTATTCTTCCAACCACAGCATTCAATTAGCAAAGTGAGATCTCCCAAGCAGTGGCAGCAGCATCACCTGGGAAACTATTAGAAATGCAGATTCTGGGGCCCTGCTCGAGACCCACTAATCCAGAACCTCTGTGGGTGGGTCCCTGCAACCCGTATTTTAACAAGCGCTCCAGGTGGTCCTGAAGCTCACTCAAGTTTGAGAAACACTGGTCTACACTGTACACCCTCTTTCCTCACTCTGAAAGTATGTGCTTGGTACACGAGGCCCTAGGACACCACAATAAATTTTTAGAAATACACGACTTACCAAAATAGTATTTTCAAAATATGAATTCTAATTATATTACCCCTTTACTATAATTCCTCAGTGTATCACCTCCCAGTTCTCCAGGGACAAAGTCCAAATGCCTCAGAGTGACATAAATGCCATTTGTCACCTCACCTTGGCATGTTTCTCCAAACCCTCTCTCTCTTTCTCTCCCCCTCCCCTCACCAAGCGAGTCAGCTGCAGCTCTGGGCTTGTTCTTGTCTTTGATGCTTCACCGTGCTGTTCCCTTCCCCTGGAAAGTTCAGTCTCTTTTCCTGGCGAACTCTGGCTCTTTCTTTATACAGTAACCTTCCTCAAGAAATTGCCCTGACCTCCACAGGAAGCTGAGGGTTGTATCTCTGTGGCCACAGCCCCTACTAGAAACCTCCCCACAGTACTTTCATGGAATGTCTTTTACATGGCTCTCCCCAGATTCTGGTGCAGTCATATGTCGGGACATGATAACCCAGATCAAAGCAGAAGGCCTGAAATATAGGAAATTCTTTGTGAATGGTTAAGTAAATGAACAAATGATAACATTTAATGAAACATTATTCCAGCCAAACACTGTTGATATCCTAAGAAGCAATTACCATCAGTTATATTTGTACAGAAAAAGATTTCTGGAAGATATATTAATATTCAAGTGATACTAAGGAATAATCACCTTATTCAATGAGAATAAATTCCTCAAGGGCATAGAAATATTATTAAAATCCTCCTCTGACATTCCCCACCTATTTGCACATCCTACTATTTACCCTTAAATAACCATCTAGAATCTAATTGAAACATGTGAAACAACTAACTGGCTACGGGTCAGTTTGGCAAAGGGGTTCCACAGCTCTCCCATACTCATGCATTCCACACAAGCAACCCTAACTTGGCCTAATGGGGTGTGGAAGCGAGAGGTCCTCAAATGCTGTAGAAGGAACACCCATCCTGAACACCAAGAACTACCCCTCGCTATTCCACGGCAGAGGCCCTGATGATTCCATAAGCTTCCTATCACGGGAGGGTGTAGATAGGGGGTAGGGGAGGTTGTACAGTGGAAAGTAACTGTCGGATTTTTAAGTCAGGCCTCTAAAGTCATATTTTTTGGATTGTGGATGGCAACTAATTAGCGAGGCATTTAATAATTTATTGAGACTGCAGCTTGCATTGTTTTTCATGAAACGAAGTATTTTCATTGAGTATAAAAGAATACACGAGACAAATACCACAGAAAGGGTTCAGTATTGTCTGGGGAATCTTCAGTTGCAGTGTGAATCACACCCAGATATATGAACGGTTGTGACATAAAATATTTTTCTGACTCTAACTCAGTGTCAGTACAGTTTGAAGAACACTGCTCAGGGATGCTGGAATGATGCTGAACAGCATGGACATGGACATAGACCACCCCTTATCACCTCAGCTGGAAACAACTCTCTCCTGAAATGCTTGCCTACTTTTGCATAGTGTAACTGGCTCTCAGCACACATGATTTTCATAATTCAATTTAATTTCACCTATGTGTCCAAATCTCGCTCTCGGTCAGACTGCAGGTTTTGTGTGAACCAGAATAGACGGCAGTTTTCATTCTACTTCACAGTTTCCTGCCAGCCTGGCCCACAGTCTGACACACAAAGTATGGTTCTTAATGATTACTGGTTGGTTGGCTGAATCTTACAAACCATCAACTTTATGAAGACAATCAGGTGAAATGTTTAGACAAAGAAAGAAAAAAGAAGGACCTCTCAAGAACAGTCCAGATGTCAGGTGTTCCTATGACAATGACAATTGAAGAGTAGTCCAAAGAAATGCATTAGGCCACCAAGAGTAAGAGCCACGGATGGAGACTGGACCTAGTGTTGGTAAGAAAAACAGAAACCAAGAAAATCTGTTTTTAGCCTACTTAGAAATCCATGCTCTTCCCCAACCATCAAAATTGAGTGAGAAATTGCAGTGGATGCAATCAGCTCCTATTTATTATCAGCGTTTCGCAGCAGCAAGCATTAATAATACATCTTGTATTTATAAAGCTTTTGTTTTCCAGCGTCCCTGAAATGTATTGAGCCAACAAGATTTGAGAATATCTGTGAGATCTGGCCTTTGTTCATAAAAGAAGAATTTCACAGAGAGAGAAGAAAATCAAAATATGAACCTATTGAAATATTCAGCACCCACGTACAATTGTTCAATTATGCTGCTTCCTTGTGACAGATCTAACATGAGGCATTACAATGAAACCAGAAGAAATGCCACATAGAAAACCATAAAACGAGAAGAACCACCAAAATAAGGCCTTGGTATGGACAGAGCTTTCTGCCTCGATGCATAATTTATATTGCCTGTAAAGCCAACACCTGGGAACTGCTAATTTAATTAGTTTGTATTGAACATTTAATTGTAGTAAGCCAAGGTTTCAGACTAGTTTGACAGCTGTTTTCATTACTTCTAATTAATCTATGATGTTCAGCTCTCTTTCCTACCTTGCTTAGACTTTAAAGCTCACTTAGGTTTGCTTCGTCTGAGGAATAAGTTCCACTAAATGACATCATGTTGATGTTATAGTCCCTTTATTTTCCCTAATTCTAGCAATTTAGGTGATGATAGGAGACTGTCGCCTGCTTGAAGACACTCCATCTGTCTGCAATGGTCTCACTGATCCTACCTAAGGAACAACCAAGTGGGCCCAGCATTTTCCCTACAAAGTTTTCCCTGGCAACCACAACCTTCAAAAAGGCATTCATTCATTTATTCGCCATTTGGTACACATTTGCTAAGACACTAATGCCAGGCACTGCAGAGGGCAATGGAGGGAGAGTCAAATCAGACCCAGTAGAGAATATTCCACCTCCATAGAGAATACAGACAGGGAAACCAACATTAAAAATTCAGAGGCAGCCTGGATGGCTCAGTGGTTTAAGCACCTGCCTTCCACCCAGGGCATGATCCTGGAGTCCAGGGATCGAGTTCCATATTGGGCTCCGTGCATGGAGCCTGCTTCTCCCTCTGCCTCTCTCTCTCTCTCTCTCTCTCTCTCTGTATGTGTGTGTCTATCATGAATAAATAAATAAAATCTTTTAAAAAATATATCAGACAGGCCCAACCTTAACCATCTGCAGGCCTGGGCCAAGAGCACAGATAGAGGCCCTCATACCATATATCTGAACGTCTACATGGTATAAATCAAGCTAGCAAACAGTCAAATAAAACATGCTCTCTCAATAAATACAACTTCAAAATGACCCAGCAGACAGGTTCAAATTTAGAACTGCAGAACAGAAAGTCATAGGCCCCAGCCTGTGGCTCACTGCCCTTCTCTTCCTGCCCCACATTATATGGACACCTTCACATATACAAGCTTCATCCACAGCCCCCACAAACAACAGTCCCTTGATGGACTCCCACATGGGTTCTGGAAACAGACTCAAGCAGAGTGTTTTAGAAAGCCTCCGTATAAAGCATGTTGAAGGATGGGAGCACACTAGGGCATTATAGGGAGGGGACAGAGCAGCCCACTAAAACTGTTTGCACTTTGTAAATATTCGTGTACATGCACCCCACCTGGAGCACAGGTTAGAACATAGATTTCCAGGACCTTGCTCCAGAGGTGAGGCTGCAGTAAGTCTGAGGTGATGCCCAAGAATTGTATTTCTAATAATGCCTGTAAGATGCTGATGTTGCCTGCGATGGTTAGTTTTATGTGTGACTTTGACTGGTCTGTGGGATGCCCAGATATCGGGCTAACCATTATTTCTAGGTATGTTTGTGAGGGTGTTACCAGGAGATATTAGCATTTGAATGGTTGGACTGGCTAAAGCTAAAGGCCCCTCCCAGTGCGAGTAGGTCTCATCCAACCCATTGAGCACCCAAATAGAGCAAAGGGTGGAGGAAATTGCATTACTTACTTTTACCTAAGAGAAGCCAGCAAGGTAGAGGGAGCCAAAGAGAGAGAAAGTTAAAACAAAGGCATTTGTTTGGAGGAGGGCAAGAGTGTGACCTATGATGATGGATGGAGGAACTGAAGAATGGATCCTGAAGTGCAGTGAAGAGTGAGAAGAGGAAAACAAGGCAGAGGGAAGAGGCATTCACAGGGGGACATTTTTAAGGCTATTAGCTCGGGATGCCTTGGTGGCTCAGCAGTTGACCATCTGCCTTTAGCTCAGGGCCTGATCCTGGAGTCCTGGGATCGAGTCCACATCAGGCTCCCTGCATGGAGCCTGCTTCTCCCTCTCCCAGTGTCTCTGCCTCTGTGTGTGTGTGTGTGTGTGTGTGTGTGTGTGTGTGTGTGTGTGATGAATAAATAAATAAAATTAATTAAGGCTATTGGCTCCATGCAAGAGTCTGAGGGAAAGGCAAAGCAGGCTTGAGGAGAAACATGTGGTCTGTAACTAATGCCTGCAGACTTTATTTTGTCATTACTGTCATCCCTCAAGATGAAATCTCCGTTCATAGTTTGAACATCTAAGTAATCTTTATTTCACTATCCACATATCTGCGTCCTGGCTCCTCAATAGCCTGAGTCATTTGCAAGCAAGAACTGTGTGGGTGGGTTTCATAGAGCGGGTATTCATTATTTGTGGATCTGGTTCCAAACAAAATGACTGAAGTGTCAATACACCATGCAGGAGAGTTACTAGCCATGAAAATGTGAAGTTACTTCTCACTGGTGCTGAACAGAACAAACCACACACTATGTCCCTTACGGAGGTGCTCAGAAAATATTCATATTTATGTATTTTTTTAAGATTTTATTTATTTATTCATGAGAGACACAGAAAGAGGCAGAGACACAGGCAGAGGGAGAAGCAGACTCCATGCAGGGAGCCTGACGTGGGACTCGATCCAGGGTCTCCAGGATCACACCCTGGGCTGAAGGCGGCGCTAAATTGCTAAGCCACCCGGGCTGCCCGAAAATATTCATATTTATAGAACCCTGCTTGATAGGCACAGACAACAGAAAGGATTTCTAATTGGACAGAGATTTCTGTATTGTCTTCATCTGAATAGAACTAGTAGTGCTGATCATAATTCCTCATGTAGATCTTTAAGATAGTTCTATGGAACTTAGAACAGTCTCTAAAAACCATAGTATCACCCTAATAAATTTTACCACGTCCCTTATATATTCCTTTAACATTGAATGAGAAACATTGAATGAGAACATTGAATGAGAAAAATGAAGACACATTGCAATACATTTTACACTCATATACAATAGGAAATGGCATCATGCTAACTTCTGAGGAAATAAATTCTCTTTGAGTTGCTGACCTGAGCTGTGGAGGGAACAGTGGTGCCAGTTGTTTATAAAGTTGCAACAGAAAGTGTACAAAATAGTCACTGAAAAGAAAAATAGACTCCTCAGCTTGCAGTTTTAAGCAGATGTAATTTCTTCACTCGCTTTGTACCCAAAACATTATATGAAGCATCCACTCCCCACAAAGATTACCATCAAATTTGAAATGGCGCCTTATGCCATGGTTGATATACGACAAAATTGGCTATAAGGTAGAACTCTGTTGGCTTCCGCTACAGGAAGTTCACTCTGGAAGTGTCCCTGAGCTGTGTACATACTAGCAAAGTTGTCCCCAGTTGGAGGATGGGGTGGGGGGAGGTAAATTAGAACATTTTGTGATTATATCAAGGCTGCTGCCCATCAAGGCAGTCTTAATATTCCCCTCAGCTTGACTGAACCTTAGACAGGCTTCTTAGACATGACTTCCCTTTTCTCAGAGCATTTGCTTTAGGAGCTTGAAGCTATAAATTCTTCCTCTGCTCTTTGAGATGTAAATCTTCTTCAACTCAGGAGTATCTTTCTCTAGGACCTGGAAGACATCCCTTTGAAATACAATCAAGAAAGATAGTGCCCTGTCTCCCTGTCTCTGTAGGAGGGTAGGAGCTTAACTTTGATCATCAAAACGTAGCAAACAGATGGCCTGGTCACACTGACTAACCTCTCACTGAATTCTTTCACGTGAGGGCCCCAGGGTATTGGAAGGAAGCAGGTAGGAAGTACCCATACAGATCCCTGCTTTTGGAGACTCAAAGCTAGCCTTAACCCGTTGGAGTAGACCAGGGAGGGCCTGACCAAGACACGGTGGCTCAGAAAGATGACAATTCTCATGAAATAAAATTCCCTGGGGATTGTAGGCTGGTGACTCGAGCTCAGGTTTTTGGGACTGCAAGGTCTAGTTGGGAAAAGCACATGGCTTTGTCCTGTGTTTTGGGGAACAATGGCAAACGTGTGAGAGGACACCAAGGGAGTAGTCATCCTGGAGTCTGAGCTTGGGCACTCCGTGTCCTGTCCTCCACAATCGTAAGGAGCCGACATCCACAGCAATACCTGTGGCTCCAGGAGACAACAGCCATGAGGGACTCCAGTTGCCTTTGCTTGGCTCTTGGTAGAGAGGACTGAATGAGCCCCAGATGTTGGATGCTGGGAAATGGGACACATGCCCCTCAAACACAGGTAAGGGACCTCCTGCTTTGTAGGATAGCTGCCTGAGCAAGTAATTAGAAAATGTAAAGAGATGTGAATGCATTTAAACAGTCAGTACACCCTCATTTCTGAGCTGGTCATCATATTCATATAAATTTATTTATTTATTTATTTATTTATTTATTTATTTATTTATTTATTTATTTATTGAAAATAGCCATATAACAGGGTACCTGGGTGGGTCAGTGATTGAGCATCTGTCTTCAGCTCAGGGCATGATCCCGGGATCCTGGGATTGAGTCCCACATTGGGTTCCTCACAGGGAGCCTGCTTCTTCCTCTGCCTCTATCCCTGCCTCTCTCTGTGTGTCTCTCATGAATAAATAAATAAAATCTTTTGAAGGAAGGAAGGAAGGAAAGAAAGAAAGAAAGAAAGAAAGAAAGAAAGAAAGAAAGAAAGAAAGAAAGAAAGAAAGAAAGAAAAGAAAGGAAGGAAGGAAGGAAGGAAGGAAGGAAGGAAGGAAGGAAGGAAGGAAGGAAGAAAGAAGCCATATGACCAAAACTACTTCTACTCCTCTCTTTTCTGGAGACATGAACGAAAGCTGTGCGGGGGTAGAGAAATGGAAACTCAATCACATTTGGACAAGTTGGTCATGGAAAAGTGTTTACCAGGAATAATTCCCAAGCTTATGTCTTCTTCTATTGAATACGAGTTGGTTTGTCATAAGAATGATAAGCAGTTGAGTCAGAACCCAGACCACGGCCCTGGGAAACCTCAGAGAAGCCTTCCATTGCTCAGACCCTCTGGCGACACAGTGGCATCAGAAGTGGCAAGTCGAAGTACAAAGTCTTTGTAAGAATGTGTGCAAAGGTCCTGTGCTTCAGGCAAAATTCATAAAGTAACTTCAGATTTATGACACATTAGCAGGCAGACTCAACTTACCAGGAATTTTAAATTTAATTTAACAATTCTTATCACATAAATCTGACATCTCATATGTAGAAAAATTACAAAACAGAGAAGGAAAAACTTCTCATAATCCCACCACTCATTGATCAATACTGCTAATACCTATTAATATTCTGACGTGTACATTTCCAAACTCTCATACCAATGTATGCTTTTTACTAAGTAGAATCACAATATACAACCCACTTAGTACCCTTTTTCTTAACAAATACATCATTAAGCTTTTCATAAACAATACATATAACGTGCTATCGTGTGTTACCGGATATATGGTAGTTTAAAGAGAAATTTCCATAGACTGACTAGTTTTTTAACTATTCAGACTTATACACAGCAGCATGCACAATGTTTTCATTTCTCAGGCTAAGAGAATTTAATTTTACTTTGCCAAATAGCTGGGCCATTTTTTAGAGTCTGTACAAAAGGTACATGCGACAAAGGGTAATTGTCATTTCTTCATCTTTTTTTATTGCTTATAACTCACCCTTCATCCCCAATCACGGTACCAAAGATAAAGAAGATGTTGTCATGCAAAGTGTTTAAATATCCCACAGTTCTACAGTTGTCACCAAGGGGCATATTTCAGTGTGACAGCTGGATGACATCTCCCCCTCTCTATTAGGATGGAGAGGAGACGAGACCCATTTCCAGGAGGAGGGCTGCATGCCCGAAGTGTATGACCTATCAATTGATCTTTCGGACCTGCGTATCACTTTACATCACCTGCACGCTGTTAAATCACGTCAGCCCTGCTGCGTTACCAGGTAAAACTGCCAAACCCCAGCTTGCTCCCTTCTCCAGCCCCACTTCTACAGCTGACTTGTCTTAAACTTTCTTAAATTAAAAGGCAAGAAAGAATCGTTCACTCCCAGAAGCCATTAGGCCTCGCTGCTTTGGAATACAGTGTCCCTGATCCTTTTCATAAATATATTAAGCAAAGAAAGGTTAAAAATCCACTGAAGGGAGCATGATTAGCCATGAGTCATTTATGTCCTGGGGTGAAATCAGAAGTTGTAAATTAAAGCAAATCAATCCAGTGGTGTATCAGAGACAAGAGGATAGAAGTAAAAATCTTAGGCTGCCTCATCGCTAATATGCAGTGGAGTGAACGATTCTTTAAATCTTTAAAGATTAAATCTTTAAAGATGTGGAAGGAGGGCAGCCCGGGGGGGCTCAGTGGCTTAGTGCTGCCTTCAGCCCAGGGCGTGATCCTGGAGACCCGGGATCGAGTCCCACGTCAGGCTCCCTGCGTGGAGCCTGCTTCTCCCTCTGCCTGTGTCTCTGCCTCTTTCTGTATGTCTCTCATGAATAAAAAATAAAAATAAATAAATAAAAGATGTGGAAGGAAATACAGAGAACAGGAGAAGCTGCTCTCAGGGGACCAGGTGAGGACACTTTAGCCAGCAAGGATTTCAAGTGTAATAATTGCGATTCAGAACCAAATAGGCAAAAGTGAATTTCTGAAACCACACCCCTTAAGCAAAAACTAATTTCAAGCTCCCGAAAGCTCCTGCTTTATGTTCCTCTGACAGATGTGAGATTTATTATCAGCTCTGTGTCTCTGCTATGTAGTACCTAAGATGACCCCAAACTCAAAAGGGCCTTATTCCTCCTGTTGCTCAGCTGCTGTTCACCACCATTTCTCGTGGATTACTCAAGTGACATAAGGAAAATCTTACCTTTGGCTCACTGGCCTCGTCTACAGCCTTCCTGCTATTCAAAATAAATCTTCTCCTCATTGACCACATATACAAAGAAAAACAAAAACATTACATTTTTTGTAGGCTAAACATAGACACGGGCTAGTAGGACACTGATAGCAGACAGCCCAAATACCCTTCTCGGGGACCACTGATACTGCTTTGTGGGTATTTGGTCAGTACGTGAACCACAGTGGAGCTCCTCCCACCCTGCCCAGTCTCTACATTACCGTTTCTTTTTTTTTTTTTTTTTTAATTTATCTAATACAGGTTAACAAATACAATTCAGTACATGTAAAATAAGTGTGACTTGAGATCTTTTCAATGCTTTCTACATACATAATTTCACAAATCAGACACAATAGCATATGGGATTAAGTTTCCAGACAACATTTAAATCTACCCATCCAAGAGCCTCAGTGAATTTCAAGTAGACAAAAGCTACCGCAGAGGTCTGTGGGCCGCGTGAGGCTCAAACACCTGACGTGGCTGCTGCAGTGCCCACAGTACCGAGCACAAAGGCACAGGGTAAATACTTATCATATTTGGTATATAGGAGGAAGGGAGGGATGGAAAGAGGGAAGGGGGAAGGAACATGAAGGGGAAATCAAGAAGCAAAGGGAAAGGAATGAGGAGAGCCACATGACCTTGAGCAGATGGCTCTGTCCCGCCTATACCCCCGCATTCCAACTACAGAGTAAATGCAAGGATCTGGGAGTGGTGAGGGAAACAATCCGTGGTTTCTATGTATCATGAGATGGTTGGTGTCAGGAAGAAAACCCAAAGGGGCCATTTAACCCTTTTCTGCCTCTGTCACTTTGATTTTAGCTAACCCAAGTGAGCTTCTCCCCCCACCAGTCAAATTATTGATCTAGATTACTGGAATTGAACACACAGAAATGTGATGATTGTGGTTCTGTCATTGGGCCCCTCAGATGTGCGGGCTGGGTGGCAGGCATCCCTGCCCATGGGTGACAAGCTGCCACCAGAGTGAGTGACGCAGCCCAGATCGCTGCTAGCATTTCAGCAGCACAATAAATCATTAGATTGACATTAATGTCGCTGACCAGGACAAAATATAACAAGAGGCCGAACCAGATTTACCTTTTCAGGCTACAAAAAGAAGAAATGACATCTGTGTTTTTCATCCAGTTTTCCATAAAATGATGATAAAATAGCCATCAGTGTGCCTTTCACAATTGAGCACCAACTCCTCACTCAGGGTCTCCACTTTGGATGATAAAACTAGTACCCTAATTAGAAGTTTCAGGCTAAGTTTCTTACCCTAATTGGAAGTTTCAGGCTAAGTTTCTTGCTTTTGATTATCTGGGGGTGATGGGCAACTTTAAGGGAGGGGACTCTGGATGTGCAGAACTCGTCCATTCTCTCTTCTAGATCTGCCCCGCTGCAAAGGCAAAGACACTACCTTTGTCCACCCTCACTGAGACACAAGATACACAGCAAGACCCTGCTCATGTGGGGAGGACTGCAGCTGTCCAGCACAACCTAAGACCAGATGAGTAATTCTCTCTAATTCCAGAGTTCAATCATTAGAAACCCACACCTAAACTATGTTCTTTCATATAGCCCAATCAGTAGCAAAGCTAACATTTTGATCTTCATCAGACTCTTTCATCTTGATTGGGTTAAAACTTGAAAGGGAAGATAAGGACATAATTTATTACTGCTTCCCACCCTGAAACCCAGTAATATGCACCAAATTTTTATTCCATAGCTACTTTGACTTTTTTCAATGTATAACCTATAGAATAGATTGAGCACTAGATTCAGAAATCAATTCATATATATATATATATATATATATATATATATATATATATCAACCCATATGTATGTACACAGGTGTATATGTATGCATGTGTACACATACATTAAATATATGAAGGTGTGTCTATAATCATCTGAAGTACCTACATTTATCAAGTTTTGTGAAACATTCCTACATTCTGAGAAAGCAGCAACATCGCCCTACTAACACAGAACATGAAGATAGAAGATGCCATAGATAAATGTAGGAATTTCTGATTTACAAACTTCCTTCAAAACTTACACTCATTATTAGTGCACATCAAAATAAGAAGTTTCCAGGGGCACCTTTGTGACTCAGTCGGTTAAGCATCTGACTCTTGATTTCAGCTCAGGTCATGATCTCAGGGTCATGAGATCAAGCCCCATGACAGGCTCTGTGCTCAGCAGGGAGTCTGCGTCAGGTTCTTTCTCTCTGCCTCTCTCCCCCACTTGTGCTCTTTCTCTCTTTAAAATAAATAAATCTTAAAGAAAATTAAGAACTTATTTTTAAAAGGGCTAGAAAATTATAGCCCACCGGCCAAATCTAGCCAATGACCTGTTTTTTACAAATCAAGAGCTAAAATGATAGACTTTATACTTTTAAGTGATTATAAAAAAGATTATGTAATAGAGACCATATGTGACCCACAAAGCCTAAAATATTTGCTATCTGGTTCTTCCCTGAAAAACCTTGCCAAATCCCGTTTAGAACAACTATATCCTAATACACACACACACACACACACACACACACTCCAATTCGTCATCCTGTCAGTGGAGCATGATGGTTCGAAGCATGAAGTTAGACAGACTTGGGTTCAATTCCCAGCTCTGATATTATTTGCTTTGTGACCTTATACAAGTTACTTAACTCTGCTGAGCATCAGTTTCCTGGTCTTTAAAAGAGAATGATAATAGTACCTAACTGATAAAGTTTTTGGGATGTTGTCCTAACATTAGACATGTAAGCAAGCTAGATTGTGCCTAACATGTGGAATTGTCCAATATTGGTTACTATTAATCAAGTCTATTTATGTTACTACACTTCTTGGTTCATGTACGCTCCAATTCACCATCTCTGGTCTCACAGCCCATCCCAGAAATAAATTATTCCTCATGTATCTAAAAACTACTCTTTTCATCAATACAGTCCCTCCACCTATTTCTATAATAACAAACCTAAAACTATCAATAAGGTTGTATTTTTAAAAAGGTTTCAGAGGAAAATACTACACTATAGGACAGCTTGGTCAAGGTGCCTGGCATCCTTCCTAACAGATGTGAAAATTCCACTACCTTTGGATCTCTTGTATGAAACAATTCATTGTGAGGTCAGTCAGCTCCTTACACAAAATAAGGGCTAAATAAAAAATAATAATAAGGGCTAAATAAAATAATCATCTTCTTAATTAGGCAACTACAGAAGCTGCTGAGCTCAGTGTCCACAGTGAAACAGAATACTGGAGTGATTTGGCGTGAATTTCTGTTTTCAAGGCATACAAAAGGAATTTCTCTTGTTTCTACAGATTTTGACGTTGTTGCGGGACTTTCTAATACTTTTATCCTGCCCTCTTTAGCTAACCCATATCCAACATTTGCACACATACTGAACTACAGACAATCTTAGCTCTTCTAAAAACATATACAACAGAAGGATATACTCCCTCTCAGACACTGCCTGACTTGTCTCTTTACCTTTTGCCAGGAAAAGTAAAGGAGAGCTGCTGCTCAAGTTTAGCCAACATTCGGGGTGATAGAGGAGGAGTTTCCTCTCTTTCCTGAGCCCCAAAGATTTTCAGTCCCATCTTACAGCATCATGGTAACACATTTTCTTCAGAGTTTTCAAGAACTGAAGAGTCTACATATAAATAAAGACTCCAGAGGCCAATTGTTGATGTTTTTTTTTAACGACTTTATTTATTTATTCTTGAGAGACAGAGAGAGAGAGAGAGAAGCAGAGACACAGGCAGAGGGAGAAACAGGCTCCATGCAGGGAGCCCGATGTGGGACTCAATCCTGGGACCCCAGGATCACTACCTGAGCTGAAGGCAGGCACTTAACCACTGAGCCACTCAGGCATCCCCCAATTGTTGATGTTAATAAACTATACTGGTATAGCAGGTATGAAACTCAGATATGTAAAAAAAAAAAAAAGATGTAGCATTTTTATTTTTGATAGCTTAAAATTTGTTTCAAGATCTCATTCTGAGAGGGTAGTGAAAATATAATCTCAGTGACCTTTTTCCCAGGGTGACATCCAATTTCAGGATAGTGGAGCCATATATCTGCTGAGAAGGCCAGAGGGAAGCCCTCAGTGACAAGTGTTCAGAACAGCTGTCAGAGAAGAGTGATAAAGGGTGTGGATGAAGAGCCAGGCAGCCTGGGAATGAATCCTAGCTCTGCCACTTACTAGCTATGAGACCACAGTAAGGCACTTAATCCTTCTGTGTCTCAGTTTTCTCATTTGTAAAGTGAGGATAATAATATCTAACTGTAACTCTGTCTATTGTCCAAGCATGGGACATCCCTTGTTTCTGTCCAAATAGCCACATCAGTCCAGTGGATTTCTCAGCTACTGCTCATTCTTGAGAGCAAGGAAATCATCCAACTACTTCCATGTTGAGTAGGGATGTAGAAAATCCCTGGGAGGCTGCCTTCCCACCCAATACACTAAAGGAAGTATTATAATTACATAAAAATATCCAACATGAAGCTGTTATTCTAGCTGTAATTCCCTGGGTCTTCAAAGAATACCAATGTTTTCTGTTTCACAAGAAAAAAAATACCATGCAAATGTTAACTTAAAATTCAAAATTTACTGTCTCTAAAGTCAAACAGAAAAACAAACTCATTTGTTCAAACACTTGTGATTTTCCTTCTTGTACAAAGGAATGCCATTTTAGTCAGAAAGTGATTTTAGACTTGATCCCTAAAAACCCTCAAGGTGAAATATTGTAGCTTAGATGCTTCTAATCAGGCAAACTTCAAAGAGATACTAGCTGGGAAAATCCCTAACTATATTACCAAACTGTAGAAAGAAGTCTTATAAACACACGGTAATATTTTACACTAATATGAAATACATGATTCTTCTAGATCTGAGATGTCCAATACAATAGCCAATAGCCACATGTAGCTCATGAGTACTTCAAATGTGGAAAGACCAAATGGAGATGTGCTGCAAGTATCAAATACATAGCAGATTTCAAAGACTTTGTATACCAAAAAAAGAATACAAAATACTCCAATAATTTTTTATATTGATTACATGTTAAAATGACAATGTTTGGGCTACATTGGCTCAAGTAAATAATTATATAACTAAAATTAATTTTACCTATTTCCTTTTACATTTTATACGAAGCTACTTAAAAACTTTTATTTTTTTTTAAGATTTTATTTACTTATTTATTCATGAAAGACACAGAGAGAGAGAGAGAGAGAGAGAGGCAGAGACACAGGCAGAGGGAGAAGCAGGCTCCATGCAGGGAGCCTGATGTGGGACTTGATCCCAGGTCTCCAGGATCACACCCTGGGCCAAAGGCAGGCGCTAAACCGCTGAGCCACCCAGGGATTCCCCTTAAAAACTTTTATATTGTACATGTGGCTCACATTACATTTTATGGACAGCACCAGTCTAGATGACATATAATGGAACCCTGTGCACTAACTCAGAATAATCAGATAGTTCTGGATAATAAAGATCTGTCCATTGATCTAGATCTTCTTTTTGCCTTAGAAAGGAAAGACAAAAACTACATATGCTTTGCTGTTTTCTCACTGTAGGAGGGGCCAAACTTAAATTATTTGTATCTTTGAGTTAACTGGGAAATGCTTAGATTTGTCTTTCTATTTTTGTTTTGCCTTTTATTTTTTTTTGTTTTATCTCATTTTTCATGTAGTAGTTTACTATGTAATTTATGTAATTTTCAGTATCAATTAAATGTGTCCTATTCATCCTCTACTTATTGCTATTCCAGTAGTGTTTGGAATTCATAATGGGTTGAAAACCTAGAATCTCTCTGACTAGAATCAATAGCCTGAGTTGGAGGAATAACCAAGAGGCAAAAGTCTTGAGAATCCTATTTTATATGTTCTGTCTCTGGAGTATCACAAGAAGCATCCTATAATTATTCTGTTGACTGCTCTTCAAAACCAAGGTGCAAAAGTCCCTTTTATCTGCAGGGGATACATTCAAACATCTCCATGGGATGCCGGAAACTACAGGTAGTAATGAACCCTATATACATTATGTTTTTAATTATACATACATATATACTTATGATAGCACTCAACCTATAAATGAGACACGATAAGAGATTAGTGACAATAGCTAAAAACAAAAAAGAATAATTATAACAATATACTAAAATAATAAAATATACTATTTTAATAAATATGTTAATGTACTGAAGTATTTTTAAAATATATTTATAAACATATAATACTATTTTATAAGTATGTAAATAACAATATGCTGAAGTGATAAAAGTCTTATGAATGTGCTCTCTCTCAAAATATATTATTCTGTACTCCCCCTTCTTCTTGTGATAATGTGAGGTTATAAAATGCCTACATGATGAGATGAAGTGAGGCCAATGATGTAGGCTTTGTGACGTAGCATTCGGTTCCTATGGATGTTCTGAGCATATATCAGAATAAGGATCATCTGCTTCTAGCCCATGGTTAACACTCAGAAAGGAAATACCTCGGATAAAAGGGATTACTGTTTCTGAAACCAGTGAGTCCACAATAGGCTGACAATTCCTTAGTCATTATTGACTTCCTTTTCCATTGCTTTCAGCAGCTGTTTACAATGCTGAAAAGCTTGTAAACATCTCTGAATGCCTAACTTCATGAAATATCTATGCTAGTGTCCCCGTCTCCTGATAGCCTGTTGGATATCTCCTCCCAGGTGTTTCCTCCACATAGCCCACCTACCCTTCAAGGCCCATTCATAGCATGGTCCAATCATATAGGCTCAGACCCAGATTCATTTTTCACTGTTCGTTCAATGATCAATCCAATGAGTGATCCATTCAAACTGGGCTCCTAAACCAAATCTCCCCCAAAGGTTCCCTCACTATTTGCAAATAGATTCCCTGAAATGCAGAAACTTTGGGGACCATTCATATACTTATGAAGTAAGAAAGAAAAGGCTTCAGCTCTTCTCTGTATGAGCAGAAATCATAAAAACAATGAAGCCTCAGAAACATAAGTCAGTAGTCTTTTGTTAGTAGGCACAATCTATAATATTGGAAGGTATAACTGAACTATTTGCTAATAGAATTGCTTACACATTGATATGAATTATGGTGGTGAAGTAATCCCAGAACAAATAGAAGTAGAACATGTGTATTGAATCAGCAGATCCTCAAGTAGAAAGCTATTCATTGAGGGGCCCCTAGAAGTGTCCACAAACTTTGCAAGAGCCATTTAACTATAGCTTTATGCGCACATGGGTTACCAAAGCCAAATTAAGTTCCCATAAGAAAAGGATTTAGATGGGATAAAGCCTGAAGGCAGGAGGACTCACTCACATGTGCTGTTTGGCTCTATTTTTTTTTTTTCTTGGGGAAACAGATTCTCATGCAGGTTCCACATCTAGCGCAAAGCCTGATGTGGGGCTAGATCTCACAACCCTGAGATCATAACCTGTGCTGAAATCAAGAGTTGGACACTTAGCCAACTAAGCCATCCAGGGATCTCCCCAAATATAGACATTTTTAACAAACACTCCAAGTGACTTTCATGCAAGCATTTGCATGGTCCACATGTTCAGAAATTCTGATTTTAAACCTGGGCCCTAATGTATCACACATTAAATTACATCCTCAAGTGATTCATGTACATGGTTTAAGGAAGGGGAAAGAGATCTAAGGAGACAAAAAGTTTTCTGAAAATGTTCTTATTCCCAAAGAATAAATCCTACTCTCTTGGCCCACCTGTGCTTCTTAAGTAAAACACACAAAGTTAAAAATGTTCCTTTGCAAAATTTGACTCAGAAGTGTATGTGTGCAGAAGCTTAGTGAATCTCAGTCACTCTTAAATTCTATTATGTACTTCGGGGAAATGGGGGCAATTTCTCACTGTCCCCAGTGAGAGAAGGATCTTATTTTATTAAAATCCTAAAACAACTAAGAAGAAAACTGACTGAGAATTTGCAGTGAGGGTGAATCTGATATTATGTTAATTTACAAACTCTGAAGCCTTTAGCAATACAACACAAGGACAGGGAGTACTTCAGGGAGATGAGTGTTCTTCTGTGTGGAATTCAAGAATTTCCAGCACCTGAAAGCCATAATCATCACAGATTCCTTCAGGTTCTGTGTTGCTTTTAGGAAACAGACATCCTAAAAATAGATACATGAGGATTTGCTTGAGTTTGACAGAGTAGCTTTGTGTCTATACCTACAAAAGCCCAAGCTGGGACAGAGAAGAGTATTAGATGCTTTTCCAATAGAGCTATAAAGGAAGCACAAATATATCTTATGTAAGAACAAGAACTTGAAAAGAAGGGGGAAAAATTATAAATAAAAAAAAAAAAAACTGAGACAGGGCCACTTCAGAGAGTGGCCTGAAGCCATCTTGATTGGCATTTATCCTAATATGGACCTCTTTCTCTAATTTTACCACTTCTGCATTCTGAATCTGTCTTCACCTTGTGCTTTTTTCTCAATCATGGTTCATTAGAAAGAACTGGACTTGAGATCAGAACAACTGATTACTATTGCTGTTATGGTCTGAATTTTATCCCCCCAAATTCATAGGTTGAAATCCCAACCAACCCCCAATTTCAGAATCTGCATTATGATACAGATGAAGGCTTAGAGGGCAAAGTAAAACAAGGCCATTGGAGTGGGCTCTGAGCCAGTCTTGCCAGTAACCTTTCAACAAGGGATTTAGACACAGACACCAGGACTGTATGTGCAAAGAGAAAAGACAACTAAGGACACAGGGAGAAGGCTGACATCTGCAAGCCAAGAAGAGTGGCCTCAGAAGAAGCCAAACCTGGGGACACCTTGGTCTTCAACTTCCTGCTTCTGTATATCTGTCTATATCTTTAAAGCAGACCAAGACACAATTAACCCTTCCTACACAAAACTGTTATGGTAAATTATATTTTTTAAAAATACAAATAAGATTCTACAGATGTGATCCCTGAAATAATTTATTATGAGGAGTATTTCCCTGGTGCTCTCCCTCTCTTGTGTTTAAGGCTGGCTATGGCGTCAGGAGGAATTAATATGCCCAATGTTGTCACTGAGAGTTGGAGGTTGCCAGCTGCTATGTTACAAGGTGGGAATTCCTGGTTTATTTGTGCTCCTTGGTTAAAGTCTTTGACAGTTGAGGATAAAGAAAGGTAAACATTAAGTATAAGTAAGAAGAAAGGTTCTCTAGCCCATCCCATTTTCTGTAAGTCTGAAAATAACAAGTATTCCAGGTTGGAAAAGAAAAAAGAAATCATCAACATTTATGCTTCTTATGTAGTTTAAAATAAGGAAGGGAAAGCTGAAGACATTGACATTTGGAAAATGAATTGGGAAAAATTGGGGAAATGAATTGGGAGTCAGCAAGGGATCTTAATTACAGTTCTCTAATGTATTGAGGGAATAATTATAAAAATGAAAAGTATTCAAAAAGGCTGAAACAAATCCTTGAAATGCATTTGAATTCAATTTACAGACTATAGAGGGCAATGTAGTTAAATAAGGTAATTTAAAAAAAAACAGAGAAATAAAAAATAATTTAAGAATATAAGAAGTAACCTGTAGGGAATACTGAAATATTTGCTTTTAAAAAAGACAGACATCACAAAAATAGGAAGAGTGCAAAGTCAAATATTGTATTTCAAATTAAAGTATTTCAGTTCTCAGCTTAGAAATAAGCTTATAGAAGCTAAATGTCTAAAAAACTAGGGACGCCTGTGTGGCTAGGAGTTGAGCAGCTGCCTTTGGCTCAGGTCATGATTCTGGGGTCTGAGAATAGAGTCCCTCACCGGGCTCCCTGTGGGGAGCCTGATTCTCCTTCTGCCTGTGTCTCTGCCTCTCTCTCTCTCTCTCTCTCTCTCTGTCTCTCATGAATAAATAAAATCTTTTAAAAAGATGTCTGAAAAACTAAACTATTCTCCTGAAATGGGAAAAAAGAAAAAGATTGAAAGAACATTAGATCTTAAAATAGATTATTTAGACAGATGTCTTAGAAGAAAGTTCTAATTTTCTCCTGAGATGTGATTCTCAAATTTTAGTACACATCAAATCACCTGGAAGGCTGGTAATCCCCAGATTTTCTGATTTATGAGGCCTGGGATAAAGCTCAAGAGTTTGCATTTGTAACAAATTTCAAAATGATGCTGATGCCGCTGGTCTTAGCATACTTTGTGAATAACAAAGATGTGGGGATTCTAATTGAACACAATGAACTAAATATATTCATTTATTTGCACAAAATCCTGCTGAATATTTGCATTTATCTCAGTTCCTTCCTATTAAAAACAATAAGTTTTTGCCAAGTTTTGGGGTGCCTGGGTGGCTCGGTCAGCTAAGCGTCTAACT
This sequence comes from Canis aureus, assembly GCF_053574225.1. Taxonomy (NCBI): domain Eukaryota; kingdom Metazoa; phylum Chordata; class Mammalia; order Carnivora; family Canidae; genus Canis; species Canis aureus. Next base: position 57,464,514 of record NC_135621.1, read on the forward strand.
CTTGATTTTGGCTCAGGTTAAGATCTTAGGGTCATGAGATCAGGCTCCACACCAGGAGTAGAGTCTGCTTAAGATTCTCTTTCTCCCCCTAAACCTCCCCTACCTAAAAAAAAAAAAAAAAAAAAAAAAATGCTAGAAAACAAGTAACAGGCAATTGGCCCAGAGGACCACAGAAAGCTGAAAGCTAAATGCCATTTGGGAATAGGCAGTATTAAGCCGAAGTATGCAAGGCTTAAGAACTGCAGGTAGTAGATATCTTTAAGAAAAGGGTACAGAAAAAAAAAAAAGGTACAGATATGACTGAAAATAGGACAATTGGTTTAAAATCTTTAAAAGGAGCAACTAAGATCCAGATCTCCTTCTATAACCTAGCAGAAGATTACATATTTACCATCTGATGAGATTGAAGCATGAAGGACTTGGTGTCAGAGGAACCTGGCAAAGCTTGGGAAGTGCTTTACTAAAAACCTAGGTACATAAAATGCAAATCTACACTCTGAAAGGTGAGACAACATACATCCGCCCACCCTGCCCCCCACTTCCAGCTCTCTTCCTTGAGTCTTACCCAAAACGCTAACTGGCAAGCAGAAAATTGACAACTTCCTCTCCGGTAAAATTAACTAGGCCAAGAGAAAAGACCCATAGATACTGATTAGGGTTTCCCCAATGAAATGGGATCATTGTCCAGTTATCCTACCTCAAAGACCAACAAATATGCCGTATGCACACACAAACAGGTTCCAATTAATATAATAGTGCCTTACTCTAATAATGAATTGTTGGGGAGCCTGGGTGGGTCAGTAGATAAAGCATCTGACTCTTAGTTTTGGCTCAGATCATAATCTCAGGGTAGTGAGATCAAGATCCACATTGGGCTCTGTACTCAGCGTGGTGTCTGCTTGAGATCCTTCTCCTCCCCTTTCCCTCTCCCTCCTCACCTGCTCCTCCGCCCCCCTACTTGCATTCTCTCTCAAATAAATAAATAAATAAAATCTTGAAGTATGAATTGTTACCCAAGAGTGATCAGATATTAGAAGAAACAAACTTAATAAAAGCAACCATCCAAACAATAAGCTAACAATTATAAATAATGTTTTTAAAAGAAAAAGATGCCACATTCATGAATAAGAACAAGATGTAATTTTAATATTTTTTAAAGGAACACCCTGAGAACAACAAATATTATATCATGATGACAGAAAATGAAAAATAAAGCTAAGAATAATCTCTTTAAAAGTATAGTAATAAAGCAAAAAGAGATGGAAAGGGCTCCTATAAAACGGTGGTGACCAACTGGAGGTGATTTTGCCTTTTAGCAAGTCTGGAGACATCCAATGTTGTCACAACAGAGGGGATAGTCACTATTGTCATCTAGTGTATAGAGCCCAGGGTACTGCTAAACATCCTAGAATGCACAGAGCAGTTCCTCACAGCACAAATTATCTCTCCCCAAATGTCAAGGACACCAACGTTGAAAAACCCTGCCATAAGATAATGTGGCCTCCTAAATGTGAATCTTTCCATCTCCTACAAAAACATACAAATTAACAAGAGGAAATAAACCCCTCATGATCCAAACTAATGGTATAAACGGAGTAAAAACAAAAAAACTATCAACTTCAATTTGCTTATAAGTAAGGAAATAAATGCTCAAATCCAGAGTGGAAAATCAGAGCAGACAATGTATGAAAGAGGGAAGGAAAGAGGGAAGTAGGTGAAAGAAGAAAAGAGAGAGAGTAACTAGGGTGAGTACTAAACAAGATAAGCCCCAGAAGAAGAAAGTAAACCCCAAGTATGGAAACATACTAGAAACAGGTCTCAGTTGGGTAAAACTGGCAACTGGCAAATCAAATAAAGGGTTTGAGAGAACACAGAGGCACCACTCCAGGGTGGGTGCGCTGGGGTGTCATGTGGAAATTAAGGGTGCCACAGGAGTGAAAGAGAATCACAATCTGAACACATATCAACAACCCATTCCACCCCAAAAAGTCAGCATTGATTAAATAGAATGTACTTTAGTATAGCAATGGAAGAAAGTTCTGAACTCAAAAACAAACAAACAACAACAGAAATAGAAAACCACCCAGACTTCTCATCCCTGGTTTATAAGTATAATGGGTGGTCCTTGGAAAATGAGACAGTCCTGATCATTTTCTGAAGAGATTTAATCTCCTCAAAGACCCTTCTGTATGACTGCATACTCTTGATCTTTCTGAGGTCTGAGGAACAGTTTGTCCAGCCAGTCTCAGCTTTTTCTCTAAAACACCATTTTCTTTCCTCTAATCTCTTAATTTTAGCATCTTTTGCAACCCAAGCCACACAGGCCCACCTCAAGAAATAAGGAAAATCTCAAATAAATAACCTAACTTCATCCCTAAAGGAGTGAGAAAGAGAAGAACAAATAAAACCAAAACCCAGCAAAAGGAAGGAAATAATAAAGATTAAAGCAGAAATAAATGATATAGAAACTGAAAAAATTTAAAAAACAACAACAACAATGGAACAGATAAATGAAACAAGGGCTGTTTCTTTGAAAAGATCAACAAAATTTATAAACCTCTAGCAAGACTCATTTCAAAAGAGAGAGAGGGGCACCTGGGTGGTTCAGTGGTTGAGTGTCTGCCTTTGGCTCAGTCTTAATCCCAGGGCCTGGGATCAAGTCCTGTATCAGGCTCCCCACAGGGAGCCTGCTTCTCCCTCTGCCTATGTCTCTGCCTCTCTGTGTGTGTCTCTCACGAATAAATAAATAAGATCTCTAAAAAGAGAGAGAGAGAGAGAACTCAAATAAATAAAATCACAAACAAAAAAGGAGAAATAATTGGGCAGCCCGGGTGGCTCAGCAGTTTAGCGCCACCTTTAGTCCAGAGAGTAATCCTGGAGACCTGGGATCGAGTTCCACATCACACTGCCTGCATGGAGCCTGCTTCTCCCTCTGCCTGTGTCTCTGCTTTTCTCTGTGTGTGTGTCTCTCATGAATAAATAAATAAAATCTTAAAAAAAAAAAAAAAGGAGAAATAACCAATGCCACAGAAAAACAATTTTAACAGAATATTATGAAAAATCATGTGCCAACAAATTGGACAACTTAAAAGTGGATAAATTCCTAGAAATATATATCATACCAAAACTAAAGCAGAAAGAAACAGAATATTTGAACAGACTAATTACCAGCAATGAAACTGAATCAATAATCAAAAAATTCCCAACAAACAAAGTCTAGGACCGGATGGCTTCACAGGTGAATTATACAGAACATTCAAAGAAAAGTTAATACCTGTTTTTCTCAAACTATTCCAAAACATACAAGATAATGGAAAACTTCCAAATTCATTCTTTGAGTCCAATATCACCTTGATACCAAAACCAGATAAAGATACCATTAAAAAAAGAGGATGCCTGGGTGGCTCAGTCAGTTAAGCGTCTGCTTCAGCTCAGGTCATGATTCCAGAGTCCCAGGATCAGGCCCTGCATCGGGTTCCCTGCTCAGTAGGGGAATTTCCTTCACCCTCTGCCCCTCATCCTTCTCATGCTTTCTCTTGGTCTTTCTCAAATAAATAACATCTTTTAAAAAAAAAAAAGATACCATGAAAAAAAGAGAACTACATCCCAATTTCTTTCATGAATATAGATGCAGAAATCCTCAACAAAATATTAGCAAACCAAATCCAACAATACATTTAAAAAATCATGCATCACCATTAAGTAGAACTTATTTCCAGGATGCAAGTGTGAAAGAATATTACAAAACAATTGACGTGATAAATCACATCAATAAGACAAAGAATAAAAACCATATGATCATTTCAATAGACACAGAAAAAGCATTTGACTAAGTACAACATCCATTCATGATTTAAAAAAAAAAAAAAAACCCTCTGCAAAGTAAGTCTAGAGAGAATATACCTGAACATAGTAAAGTTCTTGAATGAAAAACTCACAGCCAACATCATACTCAATGGGGAAAAACTGAGAGCTTTTCCCCTAAGGTCAGGAACAAAATAGGGATGTGCACTCTCACCACTTTTATTCAACATAGTACTGGATGTCCTAGTCACAGCATTTAGACAACATAAAATAAGAGGCATCCAAATTGGTAAGGAAGAAGTAAAACTCTCACTATTTGCAAATGACATAATACTTTATATAGAAAACCCTAAAGACTCCACCAAAAAACTATCAAAACTGATAAATGAATTCAGTAAAGTCACAGAATACAATATAATGTACAGAAATCTACTGTATTCCTTTACACTAATAATGAAGCAGGAAAAGTGAAGAAAGCAATCTAATTTACAATCACACCAAAAATAATTAAATATCTAGGAATAAGCGTAACCAAAGTAGTGAAAGACCTGTACTCTGAAAACAATAAAACACTGATGAAAGAAATTCAATATAATGCATAGAAATGAAAAGATATCCATTGATGTCTCATGAACTGGAAGAACAAATATTGTTAAAATGTCTGTACTACTCAAAGCAATCTATACACTTAAGGCAATTCCTATCAAAATACCAACAGCGTTTTTCACAGAACTAAAACAATCCTAAAATTTGTATAGAACCACAAAAGACCCCATTATAACAATCTTGGAAAAGAAAAACAAAACTGGAGGTATCACAATTTCAGATTTCAATTTATATTAAAAAGTGGTAGTAATTAAAACAGTATGGCATAAAAACAGATACATAGATCAGTGGAACAGAATAGAAAACCCAGAAAAAAACCCACAGCTATGTTGTAAATTAATTTTTGACAAAGGAGGAATGAATATACAATGGGAAAAAGACAGTCTATTCACCCAATGGTGTTGGGAAAACTGAACAGCCACATACAAAAAATGAAACTGGACCACATACTTTTACCATATACAAAAATAAACTCAAAATGAATTAAAGACCTAAATATGAGGCCTGAAACCATAAAAATCATTGAAGAGAGCACAGGCAGTGATTTCTCTGATATCAGTCCTAGCAACATTTTCCTAGCTATGCCTCCTGAGGCAAGAAAATTAAAAGCAAAATAAACTATTGGTATGATATCCAAATAAAGTTTCTGCACAGCGAAGGAAACAATCAACAAAACTAAAAGGCAACCTATTGAACGGAGAGAAGATTTTTGCAAATGATATATCCAATGAAGGGCAAGTCTCCAAAATACATAAAGAACTGATACATCACAATACACAAAAAAAACAAATAATCCAATTTAAAAATAGGCAGAAGACATGAGCAGACGTTTCTCCAAAGAAGACATCCAGATGGCCAACAGACGTGAAAAGATGCTCAACATCACTCATCATCAGGGAAATACAAATCAAAACCACAATGAGATACCACCTCACACACACCTGTCGGAATGGCCAAAATCAACAACGCAGGAAACAATAGGTATTGGCGAGGATACAGAGATAAAGGAACCCTCTTACACTGTTGGTGGGAGTGCAAACTGGTACAACCACTGCAGGAAACGGTTTGGAGCTTCCTCAAAAAATCAAAACCAGAACTAACATATGATTCAGCAATGGCACTCCTGGGTATCTACCCAGAAAAACCAAAAACACTAACTCAAAAGAGTTATGTTTAATACAGCATTATCTACAATAGCCAAACTATGGAAGCAGCCCAAGTGTCCATTAATAGATGAACAGGTAAAGAAGGTGTGGTACATATACACACACATACATATATAATGGAATATTATTCAATCATAAGAGAATAAAATCTTGCTATTTGCAACAGCATGGATAGAGCTAGAGTATAACGCTAAACAAAATAAGTTCAAGAAAGACTAACACCATATGATCTCAGTCATATGCGGAATTTAAGAAACAAAACAAATGAGCAAACGGGGAAAAGAGAAAGAGAGAGAAACCAAGAAATAGACTCTTAACTATAGAGAACAAACTGATGGTTACAGAGGGGAAGAGGGTGGGGTGGGGGTTGGGTGAATAGGTGATGGAGATTAAAGAATATACTTATCACAATGAAATAAAATGATGAAAAAAAAATTTTTAAGTTCTTCCCTCAATTTATTTTTCCCGCCCACATTTTACTCCAAGTAGCAAGAAGAAGCCAGGCTATGTCTTCAACGCTTTGCTTGGAATGCTCCTCAGTTAAATGTACAATTTCATCACTTCCACATGCTGTTTTCCACATAAGCGCGGGATAGAACTCTGCTGAGCTTTCTGCCACTATATAAAAACTTTCTAATAACATGTTCCTTCTGTTCGTATTCACCCTTCTGGATTCTGCAGAATTCTCAAAGGCATCTTTGTGTATCCTACTAATGCTTCCTTATCTGAGTATATAGAGTGATTGAATCAAAAGCTCAAGCCAACCAAGACTGGGGAAAGAAACCTGGAGCCCTGGGCTTCCGTTGACAGGAATAACTAGTGGCAAAGCCCTTTTGCTGATGGTAACCATGAACCATAGAAAGGAGGCAACAGCTAAACACATGGGCTGGAATCCTGTGTCCACTGCTAACCATCTGTATGAACTTAAGTACATTTTTAAGCCTCTCTGAGCTTCAGTGTCTTCATCTGCATTGTGGAGATTGAAATACCTACTTCTACGGTTGGTTGTTCTGAGGGTTAAAAAGATACTAAATAAAAAATACTCAGCCCAGTGCCTGGCTTGTGGTTAGCATTTTAGATAGAACATCAGAGGAAATGACCTCCATGCTTCCTGGTTAGTGTAGCAAAGACTGAATCACCAACAATACTTTTCTTGGGACCCTCAAGTGCAAATCAAGGGATCAGACCAGGCGGTGCTATAGGAAGAACCCTAAAGGGGAGCTGTAGTCACAAGGAGCCAGAAGTGAGCTGGGCATAAGTTTACAGAGTGAGGGAAATATTCGGATTTTGCCTCTACCTATGAGACAGGTTTTGATGTCTGTTTTGACCAAGATACTGCTATGCCAAGAGCAGTGGCCCACAAACTCGTATATGCATTAGCATCATCTGCAAGGCTGGTGAAACATAGTTTGCTGGGCTACAACCCCTGAATTGCTGATTCTGTAGGTCTGGGTGAGGCCCAGGATTTACATCCAACTCTTCCCAGGTGATATTGCTGCTGCCAGTCCCGGGCCCACAGTGGGAGAACTATTGCCCTACAGAATGAGACAACACAGATGCTTCTTCTGAAATTATATGACATTCTACAAAGCACCGATCGATGGTCTCATAAGATTAAAATGACCTTTAAATAAGCATGGAGTATTTAGTGCTTTTTTTACACAAGTGGCAGAAATATAAGCCAACAGATACCTCTGTGTCTGAAAACTCAATTTAACCCAGCTCTTTTGTAAACTGAAATCCATAATATCTTTTTTTCCTCCAAAATTTAGAGCCTCGTCTTTGAAGAGCCTGCAAAACCTTTAGCCATTTTATTAATGCTGGCTATTATGAAACATTACTGTAAATCATGCTTCAGTTTTTGCAAAGTGGTTCAATAAAGTGGGGGTAATATAAGTTGGAGACAAATGCTTATTCTCATTGCCCAAGAGGATAAACAAAGGATAAATTACATTCAAGGAGTTCGACCTTTGCAGGAATTTTGAAGGCATTCAATATCTACCAAAGCTAATCAGCTATAGCCTTCAAGGAAAAAATGGGGGCATTTCTATTTCTTTCTCAGGCTCTCTATGGGATGCCTATAAAAGAAGAGGATTTTTTTCAACAACATGAAGTCTTAGAATTCTATTTCACTCCAACGCAAGAGAATTTTGAAGAAGCGCCTTCAGCATTTCTAATGTATTTTTAAAAGGCTTTAAACATACAAATTAAACAACTGTTTGCTGAATACTTTCTAGTCAAAATGAGATGGGCATAAGCTAGACATGACTCTCCCATTTCCTATTCCCCATAGCAAAGAACCCTTTTCCAGACTACTCTGTAAGGGATATTGTTTACTTGGTCTCTCACTCTGAGCATTAGCCTGGGAATACACACAGCTGCCGAACCCATCCAGGGCTTACCTCTGTGCTGCCGTACAGGAAAGGGTCCTTACTGCTGACTCTAAAAGGTTCTTTCATTCAGGCACCTGCTTTTCCTCTCTAGCAAAACAATTCTCACTAAGGCCAACAGTTGCCTCCTTGTTACCAAGCCCAATTTTCATTTTCATTCCTCATTTTATTTGGTGTATCCATAGCAAATCAACACTGATGAGCACATATTTCTTCTCGGAATAATAATCACTCCCTTTGTCTTTCATGCCTCATTTTCCTGACTTCTTCCCCAATTTCTCTTGCTGGTCTTTCTCGGGCTCCTCTGAAGGCCTGGAACAACTCATAGCTTCCCTCAGTATGATTTCTTCTCAGCCTTCACTCTCTCCCTAAGACTCATCATGTGTCCATGGTTATCAGTGCTGATGCTCCCTTATTATACCTCAGTCCAGAACTTTTCTCTTAGCTTCATATCCAAATGACTAAAAGTGACTGTATGGTCCTTCCCCTAAAACCAGATCCAATATTCTCTACCTTGGTAGCATAGAGTCTATGACCCCTGCTTCTCTTTCTCTCTTTCTCTCTCTCTCTCTTCCCCCATACCCAATGCATCACTATGTCTATAAAGCTTACTTCCTAAATGGCTCTTAATTCTTTTATTTCTCTCCATTTTCAATGCCACCACCCTAAGTCCAAGGCACCGCCAGCTTTAGCATGGATTCCCTTGGTAGCCAAGTGGTTGCACCCACATCTGCTCTTGCTTCCTCCAATATATTCTCCACAATACAACCAGCATAATCTTTTCAAAACACAAACCTAATGATGTATAACCTCTTATTTAAAACTCTCCGAAGATTTTGCAGTGCTCTTGGAACAAAAGCAATTCCTTAACACAACTAGAGGGCCTGGTAGAGTCTGAGATCTTTAACTCCTCAGCCTCTATTGTGCCACAGCACCCTCTTACTCTGTGGACTCCAGCCACACATTTCAGTTCCTTAAATGCACCATGTGCCACTTGCCATGGATGCTATTTGCTCTCCCCTATTACTTAGCTAACTCTTGTTCACTCTTCGGCTGTCAGCCGAAAGCCCACCTTGTCAGATAAGCCTTTCCTGACCCTCAAAACTATGCTCTCATAACACCATGGACTTCTCTTTCATGGCACTTATTACAGTTGTAATTTTATGTTTATTAGTATGATTAGGTGAGTAATGTCAGTCTCCCACTCTAGACTGTAGAGGAGACTATAATTGTTTTGTCATGTATTATATCCTCAGCACCTGGTACTGCCAGCAGCTCAATAAATACTTGTAGAATAAATGAGTAGATAAACAAGAAGGATTAGCTGAGACTACATTAATGCAAACTGTAATAAATAACATACAATCTGCTGGCAAATAATATGGACACATAAAGAAGTGTACATAAAGAGGTGTACACTCACATAAACTACAAATCACCCAACAGCATGACTCTGGGGTGCTTCTGGTCTAATTGCTGATTTCTCCTCAGTAGAGTGTCAGTGAAACCCACAGACTGGAGGGTTTGGAAAGTACTTTTACCTAGAACATTCTCTTCTTTTATTGTCTGATCCTAAGTCATCCAATGATCTACTTCCTATCCCTCAGCTGTCCACATACCAGGGTGGACCCCACCAGGCAGCTCACCTTTTTGTACCAGTCCCTTGTGCTAATCACAGAGGAAATAGACACCCTTCTACATGGTAGATGGGCCCTCCATGATTCAGCGAACCCCTGCTCAGCACCCCTCCCCACCCAGCCTCTCCTGCACCTGGAATACAGTATTCTGGCTCCCTCATCTGCTCTAAATTCTCCAAACATTCCGGATTAGCTCTTTTCCCAGGCTTTGTAGGGGCTATTGCCTCTGCCCAGGACAGTCTTCCCAATCCCACCTTCCATCCTTCACACCTCTACTTGGCTGCCACTTCCTTTTGATAAACTCTGCTGTCCCAAAAAGGTTCGGCTCCGAGCTTCTCCTTTGCAGTTTCCCAATCTGCTGTGCTTCCCTGACCCTGGCGTTCCTTATGGTGAAGTTGCTTTGCCTGTGTGCTCTCAGCTCTTCCTCACTGGTTGAAAACTGAGGCTGTGTTTTTCTCAGAGTTGCATTCTCAGAGTTCGGCATTGTGCTGGAAACCAGTAGGAAATTAGTAAATACATGTTGAGTGACACAGAGAAGCCTTATATTCTACTTACACAGCAGCTCAGAGTTCAGTCTGGACAGTAGTTCTGCAACTCAAACTCTTCCTATCATCTTGTTCTATTTGCTTCTACACAGAGTCAGTACCACTGCAGAAACCCTGAGATGCATTTCTTCCCTAATGCTCATTCTGGAAAAAAAAAAAATGCCTTCTATAAATTATTGTTCTCTGTGCATTCTATTTATTTTAATATTTTATTTAAATTCAATTTCCCAACATACATTATAACACTCAGTGCTCATCTCATCATGTGACCTCCTTAGTGCCCGTCACTCAGTTATCCCATCACCTCACCATCCTCCCCTTCTGCAACCCTTTGTTTGTTTCCCAGAGTCAGGAATCCCTCATGGTTTGTCTTCCTCTAGGTTTTGATAGAAAGAAAACCATTTTTCCAGAATGAATACAATTTAAAATAATTCCAACCCCACGAGCCCAAAGGCTTGTACTTTATTACAGTACTTTCAAAAACATGTTACAAGAAACACCATTCTCCAGGACGGTCATCAATATCATGAAAAAAATCCAAAGTAAAATATGTTTGGGATATTTTAGACTTACCAAAATTAGAGGGGTGCCTGTTATAAGCCTTTTTAGAGCCTTTAACAACCTAGTCTGCATTGTGAATCTTTGAGAGGAGGGTATGATTCACAGCATTTCCCAAACATATTAAATAACAGAGTTCTAAGCCTCCCATTCTTTTGTGGAGGGTTTTAGGGGACTAGTTTTCTATGGACCTAGCAATGGGAAATGCTGCTTTATGAATATTTTCTATATTTTACAACAAATGTTCCCTCAACCTAGTAAGAAACTCAGATTGCTGCTCACATGGAGTTATACGGTTCATCAATGTTATATCCACTCACATATACAATGATATCTACGATCCCCTATTTGTGCAAAAATGCACACAGCTGACCAAGTACTGTTTAGTGCAGCTCTGAATTTGAGGGATGTTTTCGGCAAAAAAAAGAGTAAGCAAATGCCTACAACATAATCCACCAGGCAGTGCATGCCAAAGGAGGAGGCTATATCCTAGAAAAACTAAAGGTGTAGAATGGAGGTTTCCCACCTACCCCTTCTAGAATACCAGGATAAATGGTGTTTGTTTGTCTTGAACATAGAAATGGCCCAGCTGCTTCTAAAGCTTTCCTGGGCCCTTCCTGACAAGGCACCCCCAACACAAACACACACACACGTACAAACAGCCAATATTTTAACTTTATGAATCTTTGTACAGAACTCCAAGCCTTGCAACTAGCAATTTAAAAATATAATTTTTAAATTTTTATTTTATTTTATTTATTTATGATAGCCACACAGTGAGAGAGAGAGAGAGAGGCAGAGACACAGGCAGAGGGAGAAGCAGGCTCCATGCACCGGGAGCCCGACGTGGGATTCGATCCCGGGTCTCCAGGATCGCGCCCTGGGCCAAAGGCAGGCGCTAAACCGCTGCGCCACCCAGGGATCCCCTAAAAATATAATTTTTAAAGGACAACCAGAATCTACCTTCAGTAAACTATTTTCATAAAATCCTATGTGAACAAGAAGTAATGGGACAGACACAGAAATCCACAGTATATGAGCTTCACTGCATCTTGGTAGATCCAATAGTGACAGCAGAGGAGGAGACTGTCCCCACTAAACAGCTGGGCTCTCAGCTTCCAAGTTCAACTGCCCCACAATAGTGTCAGTGTTTATAGCATACAAGATCACACCACTGAACCTATTTGCAGGACCCTTGTATTCTACTGGATTTATGATAATAGCCCTATGTTTCCTGTTACAGATCAATAAGGCTTCAAAACTGAGAGCTGGGAAAATGTAAATCCACAGTGGGTATTAAAAAACCCCACTGAATTATATGCTTATTTACCATTTCTCATCACATGCGAGCTGATCTAATAATTCATTTGTAACCCTAGCAGATGTGTTGAATTATATGAGCCTCAGAATTATCTGGGTTTGGCCTATTTCGCTTTGGGGAAAAGAGAAGGCAGAGGAAGGGAGACAGGAATGAAATTCAGCCAACATTTATTGAGTGCTTACTTTGTCTTGATCAATGTGGGATAAGAAGGAGTGAAAGCTGGGAAGTACAGGGACGAATGGTCTCCCCCTTAGGACAGGGACTGGCATGGCACCAACAGGCCTGACAAGGAGGAGTGGAAATATGGGAGGGAGCCAAAAGCAAGGCCACTCGAGGCCAGAAAGAAAGGTACAGGCGGGACAGCATAGGACTGTGATAACAAATGAGCCGCTCAATATCTGCAAAAGAATGACCTTATCCTTGATGTTGCTCCTTCAAGGCAAATTTCATATTCAGCCACTTTGTTCTAGGCAGAAACTTGCTACACCTTCTAAATAGCAACAAACCTCAGATGCCCCTTGTGATCCTAAACTTTTAAAACTGCTGCTGCTGACTCCAAGGTGCTATCCATGATCCATTATATGTGTATGTCTTGTCTATACTTAAGACCACATAGTTTCAAAAATGAAGCCATTTTCTGACCAGAAGAAAAAGGAAAAAAAAAAAAAAAACTTACTGCCACATTACCCTCAATGAGGTTGCTGTCAGTTGGGGCTGAGAGAGGATGAAGACAAACAACATTCTTAAAGGTCCTATGGTTCATTCATTCAACAGTATTCGTGTTAGAAGACAGAAAGATGAGCAAGACATCCTGGAAGCCCCTCAAAGAGTTCACAGTCTAGCAAGGGAAGAACACACAAACACATCATCACAGAAAAGAGTAAGAACAGCCAGCATTGAGCACTGCCATGGGCTGGGCCCTGGCCTCAGTGGCTTACATGGGGAACTCATTTCATCACTGAGCTTTCATCATTTCCATTTTATGGACAAGGAAACCAAGGCACAGAAAGGGAACTAGAATTCAAACTCAGGAAATCTGCCTGCAGAGCCATAATCTCAACTACCACTTTATACTTCAATCCCACACTCCCCATTTCCACATGTACCTTCCACCACCATCACACCTCCCAAAATCTCATATGACTCTTCACCTTTCTTTCCCATGAACACACCCGGGAGCTGAAAGAGAGAATAGTGAGAGACTATGCTATGTGGTTGAGTATGCATTATGGATACAACATAGCTACTTGTCCCCTTAATGTTAAAAAAAAAAAAAAAAAAAAAAAACTTCAAACCTTGGACTGTAGCCAACACAAGTCAGGTCTGACTCAGCAGAGCCAGAAACACAAAAACAAACAGACTGAAGACCTTTAGATGAGCTGTAAGTCATTTATCAAGTGTGAAAGGAGGAACATACCAGTTAATAACATCAAGACCTTGAATTCACTTAGCACATTTTCCCCCAAAGGTCAAGGTATGCCATACACATATATACTCACTCCAGATTCCAAAAATCGGAGAAAGGAGGCTTGATTATAATTGTGAATAAATAGATGCTAGGGCTATCTTAATGGTTATCTAGGTAAATTTGCAGTCTGCTTAAAAACTTCTATTTACCTGGACACCTGGCTCAGTGGTCAAGTGTCTGCCTGGTCCCAGAGTTCCAGAATTGAGTTTCACCTCAGACTCCCCTCAAGAAGCCTGCTTCTCCCTCTGCCTGTGTCTCTGCCTCTCTCATTCTGTGTCTCTCATGAATAAATAAATGAAATCTTAAACACACACATACACACACTTCTCTTTACCTCAGTGTATGGCTTTTTGCTTTTCAAAAACTCCCAACACACATAACATTTCATCCTCACACCAACCCCATGAGGCAGATTTTACCACAGTTCATAGCTAGGAAGCTGAAGTTCAGGGATTTTAAAGCACACAAAGAAGTATAAGTACTTAAATATGCTTGGTCTGCAAAACATGATTCTACAAAACATTATATTTTTACAGAATACTTACCCCGATTTAGAAAACAAGCTACCAGAGTTTATGCGCCACCATTAAAGGAAGCCATTTTGGGAGACTCTATTTAAGGAAGGGGAACCACCTGGACACAGGTACATCTCTTCTCCACTGAAGTGGCTTTTCATGCTGTCACTATCGCTCCAAAGGAGCTCCAAGCCTCAGAGTTTAGCCCCATTCACAGTGGGCTTCCTGAAAAGAGATACTGCAGCTTAGCATCTGCACAACGTGACCCGACACTTGACTGATGAGACTATTTCTAGTTGCAGCCGTGGGTATTTGGGTTCAAAGTGACACAAATCACTTTGTGTTTAAACTGAAGTGTTTAAATTCTCCCACTGCCAAAGCTAAACGACTCGTCTATATCTAGGGCCTACCTATGCTCACATAGTGTTTCCATGAAAACACTTGAGGAAAAAACCCTGTCTTTAAAAAAGAAAGAAAGAAAAACAGGATTCAATTGTAAAGAAAGCTGGAGGAATGCTAAATGCTTTGAAACCTTAAGGGCAGCTTCATGCGAAAATTTTAAGAAACAAGGGAGAGTGAGGGGAGGCCCTTCTGCCTTGTAACTCTCCTCCTCCCCAGCAACCACATCACACAGAAGAGGTGTGCACCTGGATGTCCAATACATCTACTCCCCAGTTTAACACTATTCAGCTCCTCCTCAGCAACTCAGGCAAGACAATACCTGCACAATAAACTTGTGAGGTGCCAGCCTTTGCTAGGACTGCCAATGACAAAGTACCACAAATTGGGTGGCTTAAACAACAGGATTTCATTTTCCCACGGTTCTGGAGACGAAGTCTGAGATGAAGGTATTGGCAGACTGGATTCCTTCTGAAAGCTGGGAAGGAACAAACTGTCCCGGGGCCTCTCTCCTTGGCTTGTGGAAGGCCATCTTCATGTTCCTATGATGTTCTCTGTGTGTCTATGTATCTGTGTCCAGATTTCCCCTTTTTACAAGGAAACCAGCCATGTTGGATTAAGACCATCCTAATCCTTACTTGAACTTGATTATCTCTGTGAAGCCCTAAATCCAAATAAGGTCACATTCTGATGAAGTGCTGGGAGTTAGGATGTCAACATATGAATTGGGGGAGGGAGACTACAACTCCATCCATAATATTGGGAGATAACATTTTTAAGGCCCTTGACATAATAGAAATTCAGAAATTGGCTCCTGATTTTCCCAGTCCTGGCGCTGCCAATGCCTGCTACATAACTTTGGGTGAGAAACATAACTTTTTGCTGAGAAAACAGTCCATGTCTAGGAAATGAGGCTGGAATTATGGGGTCTAAAGGCCTACCAACTCTCATACTCTCTGCTTTTGCACTTTCTTGATGCCTTTTTCTTTTCTAATATATAAATTTTGCACTTTATAACTTCTTCCAGAACAGTGGGGGGCTTTCCCTTCTTTCTTCCTTCCATCTTATTTTTCCTTCCCTTCTTTATACCTATAAGCATATTTGCCAAACAATCTGAAAGCATTCTTAGTGATGTAGTAGTATAATTCGACTTTAGTTTACTCATATTATGAAGGGGAAAAAGTGGATCTCATCTGCTGAGTTAATTTTGCCCCCTTGATCCTTAGGATAAGAGGTAACAGGCTTAAGGGCTTTTAGACATGTTTACAAAATCCAAACTAGCCCTGACATTCCTGGAAAACAAAGGAAAATGCACTTGACTTTGCCTGGAAGTTGGGTAAGGAATCATGTAACAGTATGTTCCCTTGAAAATAAGCAACAAAGAGAATCATACAATTTGAAGACACAGAGTTAACATAGGTTCTTTGATCCTTTAAAAGAGGATTTTAAGGCCCAGAGAGATGAAGTAGGGTTTTTTTTTTTTTTTTGTCTGATTGAACCATGAATCCAGAGCAGTCAGAAGTAATACCAGTATAATAGTTATCTAATTTTGACTTTAAACGGTGGACTTATCATATCTCATGGGTGGTTTCACTGTAACAGAAACAGCACCAGACGTGATCCGTAGAGCTGTAATTGTGCCAATGTAATTGTGGGTTTATGGGCAACATGGGCACATCACTTAATTTTTCTAAGTCTCATTTTCCATGTATCCAAAAAGAGAATCACAATTCTGGCCTCCTCTTGGAACTATTGGAAGGATCAAAATATAATAAAATGTGTCAAAGAACTTTTCAAAGCATAAAACCTTTTACAAATGTTAAGATACTTTCATTATTAGCTATGCACATACCTACTTTTGCCAGCTAAATGAGGTCAGGCTGGCTCCCCACGGGCTTGCTCCCCACTTTAAATGGAAATTAAAACGCACTCTGCCCGTGGGTTCACACTCCAATCACATACAATAGCTTCTTTTGAACATCATTAAGCAGCAAAGCAAACCTGAAATGTATTTTTCTTTCTTTTGAAACCTCCTGCTCATCACTTGACCATCCAGGATATCACCTCAGGGAAAGGAGGTTTGAAACATGAACCAAATCTTCCAAACCCAAGGTAATTTTGACAGGGTCCAGGGAATCCTTGATGTATATACACCCTCCTCTGTCTCCTGAAAACTTCTGAATGGCGAGTACCTATCGACACATGCTGAAAAGAAATCTTTGCTTTGACATAAACCATAGGGGCTACCAATGAGTTCATCTAAAAGAATGCCAGGACATGTCATTATTAGAAAATATTTAGAGCTGGCTTTAAGGAGAATGGATCTTGTTGCTAGAGCAGCAGTGGTGTTACAGAAAAAGCAGGGGACTGGGGGCCAAATGGGCTTAGTGTTGGGCCTGGCTTTGCCCTTTGCTCAGATCATTTACTAACTTAGAGCCCTAGGAGTTATGCAGCATAGCCCTGCCCCAATATCATATCATGGCAAGATTTAAATTGTATACATATGTGTATATATACACACATACCATTGAGGAATATGCATGGGTGTTTAAAGTATGAAGATTCTAATATTTACTGAGCCCATGAGCTAGGCAGGATTGGAGCTCATACCGTGTATCCTCTTATTTAATCTTCACAACAAAAGAATAGGGGAAGAGGTACTATTATTATCACTATTTTACAAAGGAATAGAAAGGGTAAGTGACTTGCTAGGTCACACTGTAGTGAATGGTAAAGCCAAGATTCAAAGCCAAACAGTCCGACTCCCGAGCTCATCCTGCACCCTATGCCAATATACCCATCGCCCTATAGCCAGAACTCTTCTCTGGCTCCCTTTCACCTACAGATTAAAACTCAGATTCATCAGCATGGCATGAAAGGCCTTACTTCATCCACCACTGCCCACCTCACCTAGTCCTCCTCCTACTGTTACAGGAGTCCCTGTTTTACAGATTTTTTGTGACCAAGGCCATAATAAAACCAGAAGAAGAAAACTCATCTGTATGGTGAATGTGAGCACCAAAGCACCAAAGAGATGACAGGTAAGTGAGCAGGTCATGGGAACTAACCTAACCATGATCCCCTGCTTAGATTATATTGATGGGTTTCCTGATAAGAGATAAGTGGGGGAGAGAAAGACAAAGGAAAAACAGCTGATCTATAAGAAGAGACTGGTAAAATTCCCTTCATCTCCCCATACACAGACTTGGCAAGTCATGCATGCAGACCACAAATGGAAACGCCAGAATGAGTGTAACATACATGTGATCACAGTGTTGGTATCAATTCATGTCTATTCACATACGGTGTTCATCATTATCTTTATCTTAATGTTTTTCTTCAATCGCAGAATAATTTCCTCCTTCTTAAAAAAGTCAGTCAGTCAACACTCCCAGTCAGCCTCTTGTGCTTTTTCTCCATCAGTCCTCTGGATGGACCATTCAGTTTTAAGCTTCTGTGTCCTTGTCCCTAGTCCTCTTGACAAACTTCTGTTCATCTTTAAAAACGCACCCAGCTCAGAATCCTCATTTCTGGAAAGTCTTCCCTGACTCTCCCATACAGATTTAAATTCTCGTCTTCGGTAATGTTTCCCTTTCTTGCACGTACCTCAACTACCATATTTCTGCTGTATATTCACACATCTACCTGATGAAAGCATAAGCTCCTTGAAAACTGAAGCCAAGTATTGCTCTTCTTATATTCTCAGCTTCTAGAGTAGTTCTTGGAACACCATCAGTGAATTTAGTGACGCTGACCAGAAATATCAACAGACTCTCCACCTTATAAATCCTTATCCCCAGCAGTGCTTTTCGTATTTTAAAGTACATAAGAATCAACTGGCACAGTTGTTAAATGAACATTCCTGGACATCACACTGTAGACCCAAAATTCTGCAGAAGATCTAGAGTAGACCTGAGAACCCTACATTTTAAAAACAACCCTAGATGATTCTCATGTGAGTAAGAAGCACTGTTGAGGAAGTTAGCTATACCTCATCAGCCCAAGCTAGTGGGGGGCAAGAGGGAGGTCAGGGAATGGGGGCGAATCTCAGCAACATCTGCCAGCATCACTGCTCCTTCTCTCCAAAGGCTTTCTCACACTAGCCCTCAGGTCCACAAGTAGTGGACTGTTAGTGTTACAGCTTTCTCTTCACTCCAGGTGACCACTCAACAACATGCATAACCCTGCCTCAGTGTCCTCTCAGAACAGATCAGCAGGTATCAAAATTCAAGTTGCATTGCTTACCACTCATTTCTTTAGGGCAATGGTGTTCTCCTCTGTCCTCCAAAAGAGCTCATCATGGAGTAGTACTGATCCAAATGCCTAAGCTTCCTGTTATCCTCCCTCACAACCCCCAGGCACCCAAGATATACATGAAAATGACACCAACTCAAGACATGATTTGGACTATTTACCTTTATGCAAATACACCCGGAATTTCCCACCTCAAAATCTCAATTCATCCAGTTCTCTCTAGCAACAAGCCCTTACTAGCCATCAAAATCCTACCTATCCTCGAAGGTCCAGATCAAATGAAGTGTTCATGACTTTCCTCAAAGGGAAAAGACTGTTCACTGCCTCAATCTGACCTTAAGATCAGGAACTATGCCTTTCTCATCTCTGTCCCTTCAGAGCAACTAGTGCAGTGCTATGCACTTAAGAGTTGCTTAAAACATATTTGCTTAATTTGCAAATGACAAATATTAAAACAAGAAAACTCATTGAAGTGAGAAGGACTGTAGGAAAGGCACTTAAAAGAAAAATTGAATTTAAAAAAGTGAATCACCCCCATTCTCCCAGTTACAGTCAGCAACTGATTATCTCAATTATCTTTAGTGGATTATATGCAATGAAGATTAGCTCACTGCAAAAATTAAAACTTTATCCCCAAGTCATAATGAGTAAAATAAGCAATGTAGGGCATAAAAATAATTTGTGTACAAAACTCATAATGTTTTGTTTCATTTTCTTAACCCATGCAACCTGATATGAAGCAAGACTTTAACCAGACATCAGATGCTAAATTTAAGAGTTAACATCTCTAAGGTCAATACTGTAAATTGGCACAATGTTTAATCCATATGTCTACCTAATTCCCATGCTCACACTAATAATTAAATGCTAAGCACCTCAAACTAAATGGCCAAAAAATCAATCTATTCATTAAGCCAACAAAGCTGCATGAGCACCTACCATGTGCCAGCACAATCATGAGTCACTGCAACAGTAAGACCACCATTGAGGAGGCACATCCTGATCTTGTCCAAGGCATTCAAGGTCATGGTCTACACTGATTCCCAACTCAGTGTATAAACCATTAAGTTGGTACATTAGCGTAGCCACCAACATTTTTCAGATGTGTGAGGGTTATCTAATTCCCTGTATACAATGGCAGCAAGTCTGTGACTTGAATTTAACCACACATACTAATATTTATTAGCAATTAGTCACTTTACATATACAATACACTCTTTACATATACATATACACTCTTTCTACTCACAGACATCATGGGACCCCATCATTTTAAGTGATCCAACTTGGCCTAAAAAGTTCACCTGGGGCAGGTAAAAATATTCTGAGGCAGAAGTAAGCAAACTTCCTCCATCCCTGGGCCAAACTAGCCCTACCCAGTTTCATAAATAATGGACACTCAGCCATGTCCATCCCTTTACATATTGTCTATGGCTGCTTTCATGGGACAAAGGCAGAGTTGGATAGTTGGAATTGAAACCAAACAGCTGGCAAAGCATAAAATAATTACTATGTAGTCACCTATAAGGAAAGACTACTGATCCAATAGTAGTGGCATCAGGTAATGAGACATCCCTAAGGTTACAGGCAAGAAGGCTTGCTAGGTTTTCATACCTTATTAGACAAAGATGGAGAGAATCTCTAAGATAATTAAACTTATCTATACCTCTTGGGTAATACCCATTTCACCAATGTGAGACCTTTCTAAACATCCTTGTGCAAAGCCACTAATTTCATCTGTTAAAAACTTGCTCACAATTTCTACTATACTGACCAAAAATAAGTATAATAGAAGTCCTCAGTAGCCTTGCCTGCAGTATGGCCTTTCTGATGAATTAACTAAAAACTCCTGGGGCATGAACTTCTGATCAGGTCAACTAGTTTCCCCTGATGTGGCTTAAACTAATCCACATACTTTCTTAGTATTATCTGATCTATGCTGAAATATTTAAAGTGAATTATAGACTTTGTGACACACTGACATCAACATTTACAGTAAAACATGATGTAATAGTCTCAAGTCACCAGGACTTGATTCTAGCAGCATTTTCAATTCCTCCACATGCAGGCATTTTATTGAATCACAGCTTCAAGCATTTTCTGATAGATTGTAACCAATTCTCAAAAATTCAGTCCCACTTACTGAAAATTCAATGTAGCTGAAGTATAGCATCCTAATTATAAAGCAGGGCTGACCATGGAAAATGCATTTGACTCTTTTGCTACTGAGGTTTAAAAAAAATTTACACTTCAATCCCCCATGGTTGATAAAGAAATTTCGCCTCAGTTATTAAGCCCTGAACCATAAATGGGAATGTGCCCTCTTATGGACCTGGGAAATTTAGAGCGAAGACCAGTACTCTTTTTTATAAACAGACCAATAGTTTTTAATAAAGGATAGAGAAAAAGAAATTATTCTACATTAAGAAAAACAAAGAAGTTCATTTTTAAGTATGACTGTTGAGGAACATTCAATTAAAGCAACTAAAAGGTTAAATCGTTTAAGTCTCACTTCAGGTTTTACTTTAGGTTTTTAATCTTACTTTTTCCTATTTGCTATTAAATAAGATGTGCCTTTTTTATTATTCTGGAAACAATATTCCCAGTCATTCCTAATTAGAAGCTTATGAAGTAAAACTAGAACCAAAAAATGTCTCTTCATTTTAGCAAGCCAGTGCTCGCTGATACTCTCCTGCACATCTCTGAGGAAAATGCAATGAGTACCAATGGTCAAGAAGCCATCTCCCCACTCTAATCCCCCAGAAATATATTTGCTTCATTCATTAGGATTAATTTCCTAAAATACAGCTCTTCTGATTGGAAATACTAAGGAGAGAATTTATAACTAGAATTTTCCATATTTTCAATCAGCCAATATAGAAGAGATGCCACAATTGGCAAAGCATCTGTGTTAAAGTAGATTGATATCTGCTCATAAGTAAAAGGAAAATAACAGAGCCAAGCATCAACCATTTTCCCAACACTAAACCTGAGCTAAATACTGTATAGAATTCCACTCTGTTCTTTGACACGAAATATGAAATCCATACACAAGACACAAACAGAGGGAGTTCCAAGCATTATTTCTGCAGCTATGTCTCAACAGACTCCCAATCAAGGGATGCTTTCAAAATGCCTCTGAATGAGAGACCCCCAAGAGATAAGAAGTTTTTTTGTTTTCCTCAGGCTGCTCTACTGCCTCACACATGCACCAAACGATCTCTTAAGTGATCATTAGGAATCTGGCTGAAATTCTTCTAGCACTTTTGGCAATTAGTCATTAATTGGACTTGCCACTTCAGCCCCTTTGTAATTGATACTCCTGAGATAGGAGCTCTGTGAGGGAAGACTTCCCGCAGGGAATTGCTCAACAGAAAACATGGCACCCTTCCCTTCTGGAGGCGGGCTTTCCTACCCAGCACATCTCTGATAACCTCACCTCAGTCCAAGTCAAAATACCACCTCAGCCACACAAGCTGTGCCTAGATAGCAAGTATTTTGCTTTAACAAATGTTCCTGAGCTTGTCTTTATTTTTGTCGTTATAATAATAATAGCATTTTCAAGTACTGTATAGCTTAAAAAATAACCTCATAGACTATTATTTTATGTAATCTCAATGCCATTTTACAGATGAGTAAACTGAAACAGTTAAGACACTGGCCCAAATTCACATAAGGTACACACTGCAAGCATGTACCCAGCTCCACAAACCCAGGCCAGCCAGCTTCAAGGTCAAGACTCTCTTCACCTCCCCACACTACATCCCAGTGAAAAGGCATTCAGAGTACGGTCGGTTGACCCCAGAGTTTTATCATCTTCAGAGACATGGTCTAGATACATTGATTAACATTGCTCTGTGAATTGACAGTTGGTACTTATGGGACTGCACTAGAGTTCTTCTTAGGTAGAACGAGGTCTTTACTTAGTCAAAAATTTGGTGGCCTCTTACAAATGGAGGATGAGGTCCCTGGAGGCATGGCCTAGATGAGCTAACGGGAATTAAGAGAAGAAAACTGGGGAGAAGAGAAGGGTAGTATTCTAAAGCATAATAAGAAATGAGCCACAGAGAAAGGGAGGCAAAAGAAGGCAGCCCTACCTCTCTGCATAGGAGATGGTCAATCACTACTCTAGAAATGAGAACAGCTTAGAAATTTAAAGAACAGAAATATTTATTATTCAAGTCTTAAGTTGTTTGCTTTTCTGTGATGGGATATCATCTGCAGAGCTAGACTAGAGTAAGGTAAGGGAGGCACCTAAGGGCGCAAAACTTCAGGAGATACTCACTCTTGGGGTCGCGCAGGTCTGGTCTCAGCCTATTCCAGCCCTGGCTGGAATTTCCTGCAGGGCACCAAAGCATGGATAAAGACTGAAACTTACATGCCTTATGTAGGCATTATTTTGAGAAAATGAAAGAATCGGTGCAATAGACAGCACAAGTGACACAATTCGTAATAGGATTACATACTATTTGGTACATGCATATTCATTTTTGTGAAGTGAATCATAAACTGAGATAATTAAGCAAAAGGAGAAAACTCAAAATGAGAGGTCACTGGAAAAAGTTATGTCCCTCCTCTGGAATTCCAAGCGATGTGGAAAGACACACTGGGCGTCCCACTACTCACAGTCTGGGGTTAGCAGGCAAACTTAATGAACAGAGGGATCCTGGCCACCAGGAGGATCTCAGGACACTCGAGTGGCCAGCAGTTAGGATATAGTTATGCACGGGGTTTTGTTGTTATTTATCTACAACTGAGTATCTCCTGTTTATCAAGTCCTGAATGCCTTATTACCGTTCATGGTCAATAAAGCTGTTTTTGTCTCTCAGTCAACAGCATCTATGCGGCTATAAGGGGAGCTAGGAAGGAAAATTATGACAGCAATGAGGAAAAGGACCTCAGTGCTGGCACAGTGTTTCACCAACCTTCTACTGTCCCTATTCATCTATGACCGAGGACAGTGTGGAAAGCCCTGAAGGACATCTGACATTCAGATCACAAATTTTAACTCACCTGTAAAGATGCCAAAACCTCAGAACTTGGAATAAAAACCATTTTAGCATTTGGACAAAAGGTCTTCTGGTCCAGTGGAAAGCACTCTGGGCTGAGAAGGCAGGAGACTTGAGGTCTTTGTCATGACTCATTTATACCCCGCTCATATAGGCAGGTTGTAAGAATCAGAATCAGAATTCTAGTTCTGCCGCCAGCCAACTTTGCAACTTTTGGCAAGTCACTCAGCCACTCCTGGACTTGATTTTCTCATCTCTCAAAGAACACCAGCCTCCTAGAATTGCATAAGGAAAGAAAGCAAATTTTTGCAAAATGTAAAAAAATAATAAAATAAATAAAATAAATAAAATAAAATAAAATAAAATAAAATAAATAAAATAAAATAAAATAAAATAAAATAAAATAAAATAAAATAAAATAAAATAAAATAGGGGCACCTGTGTGGCTCAGTAAGTTAAGTATCTGACTTCGGCTCAGGTCATGATTGTGGTGTCCCAGGTTCAAGCCCCACATCGGGATCCCACGGAGCAGGACTCTGCTTCTTCCTCTCCCTCTACCTCTCTCCCTGCTCATGTTCTCTCTGTATCTCTCCCTTAAATAAATAAATAAAATCTTTAGAAATAATAAAGGAAAATAAAAATTTTTAAAAAAGGAAAATGATGCTGTACAACGACCAGGGATTACTTCTATTGCTCCAATATTGTTATGGTTGCCATTTTTTTACAACAATAATAAACATGGTGTTTGAGACAAAAGGGGATGATTAGGTGATTTGAGTGGTAGACCTTGCTGGTTGGCCAAGCGAATATCCATTGCCAATCCCTTCTCCCTTGCCTGGCTCCATTAAAAAGCCTGGAAACCTAAATACTTTCCTAAACACTTAGCCAGGAGTGAAGACATGACACGCATCTGGACAGTAAGTACTAAGATGAAGTCTTCTTGTAGCATTTATGCTTTTCTTAAATAAATAAATAAATAAAAAAGAATCAATATAGATGGCATCCTCCGTTACCTGCACTGAAGGCAGACATGATGCTTGGCATGTGGAAATTGTCTAACAGCCATGAGGTAAAAGCCAAGAGGGTTAGAAACAGTCCACCTAACCAGTGAACTGCTAATCCAACACTTCCGGTTCCCTATCCCCAGACTTCTCATTATATAAGAAAAGCAGACCCCTATTTGTTTAACTTCTGTTGGTTACCTGCAGCTAAAAGCATTCCCGACTGATGCAACATATATCCGGTCCCCTTCATGACCCTTGGTCTAGTAATAGAAATTTCTCTCCCAGTAATCTGTTCAGATAAAGAGTGCAGCTCAAAGGGGAGGGAGGAAATATTTCTTCCAAAGACCTGTAAGCAATAAAGAGATGATAAAGAAAAATGGAAACATTTCCTCCACAAAGTAGTTAGGGTATCACTCTAATATCAGGGCACTGAATCTCCCCAACTTCATACATTTGTCTTGCCAAGCCTCCCAGCCTATAATGAAACCTTCACCACCTACCCCACAGAGTTCTAGTGATCAAAAAATATAATGGCTGTTAAAACTCTGTATAGACTATGAAATGCCTTAAAAAGGTTAAAGTTATCCAGGAGCCCATCCTTGGTCCTGCTCTCATCCTGTAAGATATGCTTCTATTTTTATATCTTTACTGTTCACTTACATTTCTGTGTCCATCTCTGTGTCTCCAGTGAGCCCTAGGTCCTTATTTTCAGCTACCTCTTGAACATCTTCACCTGGATGTCCTAAAATCACTTCATGCTCAGTATTTCTGAAGCCGACTTAATCACCATTCCCCACAAAGCCATTCCTTACCTGTATCCCTGGTTTCCAGTAATAGACATCACCACCCATCTATTTTCCACAGGTAGGAAACTAACTCACCTTCAACTCCTCTGTCTTCTCCTCTACATTCTAATCCAAAAGCAACTCCCTCTCTGTTGCCCTTCATCATATCCCATCATTTTTTATCTGGACAATAGATTATAAAATTTTCTGACAGTTCTTCCACTAATCTTTCTGAACTACAGGCTGGACAGAGATCCTCCTCAAAAGCAATTGGATCCCAACATCATTTCACTTGAAAGTTCACAGTTTCCATGTATGAATGAATCGCAATGCCATCAGTAGAATGGCCCAAAAGACCCTTCTGTCCCATTCTACCTCAATTCTTCAGGCTCATTCCCAGCCCCCCTTCTTCCTATTCTTAATTTTCATCTTTCCCTGACTCCTTGTATCTAATGGGCACCAGATGATTTTTTCTTCTTCCCATTTCTTGCCTTTTTTCCTTTCTTTTCATTCTCTTATCATCATCCTCATCCAGCCCTTAATAAATAACATCTAGACTACTCCAAGAACCTCGTAACAGGGAGTTCCCATATTTCTTTGCTCTAATCTACACTATATTGTCCAAAAAATCAAGTTACTTAAAAGACTCCTTGACCAAGTTCTATTAGCTATGAATACAGTTCCCACTTCTCAGCCTGGCTTCTGTGACCTAGAAGTTCACTCTCCCCTCTATGCCCTTCACTCCAGACAACCATTGCTCTCCACTCCTTGGACACCACAAGGCATTTTCATTTCCATTCTATTCTCTGATCCTGCATGCTAGCTCCACATTAGCTGCCCAAGCTGTAGGTTTAGCTTTCCTGCCACCTCCTTCCATGGGCAACTTTCCACTATGCCTCAAGCCAGAAATGAGGTCCTCTGCTTTTAGAGTCTCATCACTCTAGATTTAAATTGCAGTTTGGGGATTCATCAAGGCCTGCCTCAACTGGTAATCATTTAGATTCAAATGCTTTGTTTTGCATCATCTTTGCATGTAACAGTGTCTCCCACATTATGGATTCAAAAATTGCTAAACAAGTTGCTAAATAAATGTTGTCTTGGTAAAATCTGCATTTCCATCTGAGAGCACTTTCACCTATTACCAAGTTGCAGCCACCACCTGAGGGAGGCACAATAGCTACCATAAAACTAGGGCCAGAGGGGTTAAGGCACTTTCCTTGGATCACCCTGGAAGCTGTGGCAAATACACAAAACTCACTTCTCTGAGCTTTTAGCACTTCAGTGGGGCTTTTTCTGCTCAGCTTTGCTCTTGTGGTCCTCAGTCTGCTCAAGGCCTTTTCTGGTCCCAAAGCAACTTGCATCTCCCTGACTTTCCACTCTGCCTTTCAACCCCATACCCTTGGTAGTTCCAGAATGCAGCTTCCTGCCAGGGTCTCTCCCTACTCTCTGTGACATCTGTCTCAGGGACTCAGTGAGAAGCAAGGAACTAATGTTCATGAAATTTGCTGCCCTCCTGTGATGAAAGGTACAATCTTCATTACTCCCTGAGCCAGAGCATCCCCATGTCTGTTGTGAAAGCAGACGCTGTGCCTTTGGAGCTGCTTCCCACAAGCAGCAGGAAACCATTATCCCAGCCCACTGTTCTCTTCATTTGACACTCTCTCTTAAATATACTGTTTTTCTCATTTTCATTAATAATCCTCTTTTAACACCTGATCAGCCTCACTGTCTGCTCTGGGTTAAAGCCTATTATTCCATTAGCGTTTGACATTTGGAATGCAATGAGGCATTCATGCACAGGTAGGGCTAATGGGGAAAATGGCCTGAATCAGGGCTTTATGCATCACAGTTTGGAAAGTGGGAGGGGTCAACAGGAAACAGAAGGCTGCTTCTGTGCCAGCCACAGGAGGCTGTGTCCAAGAGAAGCATGTCACTATTCATAAGGTCAGGACACAGCTGTGACCTTTTCTACCACTTGGGGACATTTATCAAGCAGGTATATCTCCCGGCTAATGTATCTAGAAAGAACCTGAAGCCACCTAAAGGAAATTAGGCAGTAGACCTAATGACAAGTCAGTGAGCTTAAAGAAATAAAATTGAATGTCTGCCTTTCCTGACTCAACTCTCCAGTGTCAGGTCATCCTGTTATTACAGGGACCTCTGAGGACCTTCACTGGCCTCTGGTACTGTCTGCTGTGCTGGCCCTTTGTTGTATGTATGGGCTGAGAGGCAATCACGAGGACTAGAGCAGCTACACAAGTAGAGCATGACGTCACCTCCTGTGAATAATGCAGCCAGCTTACCTCCCAGTTTTCCTTCCTAAACCTGTCAAGTAAAAAATAACCATTTATATTTGGTTTATTTATTCATTGATCACTTATTCTATACACATGTACTGAAGACTCACAGCATAGGTACTAGATATACCCCTACCCTAGTGGAACAGACAGCCCTTAACAGTCCAATTTTCACTGTCATTCTGACCGCAACTTTGCATGGAACAAAGGGAAATGTCATCTTCAATTCTGAGAGGCAGAGAGAATGAAATCTCAGTAGGTACAAAAACTTGAGCTTGCAAGAAATAAATATTTCTTTAATTTGTTATAATCAATTTAACTCCAAGTCCAAGTCTCCATCTTGCCAGGCCAGAGGGAAATTCAATCAGACATCACTGGCAATATGTGGTACTTGGCAAGTGGAGGCAAAGACTAATTTAGCCCATCATGGCTATCATTGATATCTTCATTGATTAAACAAGTGTGGTCCCTTGAGATTCAGTGGCCCTCTGCTTCCATGTTACATGTGGGGTCCAAGCATCCCTGCTGAGGCTGGGCCTCATGGGCCTAGAGTCCTACCTTGACCAGACTGCTACATGGCATTTCCACTGAGCTACTGCAACTTTCTGGGTTGCTGTTTTTGAAGCCAAGCATGAGTTCTTGACGAAGGTGAAACATCCCAATTTCTGGAAACTTTTCCCTCCACTCTCCCTTTCCTGTTGAGAACACCGAGTATAATCTTGTTTTTCAATTTAGCTATTCCAAAAGAAGAAAGAGACTCTGACTTACTGACTTCCAGCAGCTTCTGTTTTTCACACAGCCAAAAATTTTTGAATCTCTGGTTCCAAGGCTCACTAAGGAATTACAAACCTGCTTCAAAGGCAGAAGGAAAAATAGAGAACAAACATTAATTAGCAGTCAAACTTATTATACTGCCACAAAGATGAAGAAAACAAAGTGCTGGAAGAGGTAACATCTGTCACCTTGGGCTCTCCCTCCAAACCCAGTCTGGTTATACACCTCCTCAAATGCAGTGGCAAATGGGAGCTGCTGCTCATAGCTGCCTCCCATCCATCAGCAGATCTTAAGACTTGCAATATTGTGGAATTGTGGGAAACCTTCTTTAACTTACATGGGTTAGCCACATTAAGAGGGAAACACAAGCATCCAGCATCTTCCCCAACCCAGCTCTATGTCACAATGCTACCAGACCAGATGCCTAATCTCATTTTAGCTCCTCTCTTGCCTTACCTCCCTGCATTTATTCTGCCCTCTTCTCTTCCTATCTGTATCCCACTAGGGCAACTGAGCTCCTCACTTAGAGAGGCCCCAGACCTCTTCTGAGCAACCCTGCTGCAGGTCACCTGTGACTTTGGACCCTTGTAACCAGAATGCATGGCAGCAGAGGCAAGTAGCAAATGTGAGTGAGGCCCATGCCCATTTTTTCAGCAGCTGTGAGAACCTAAGGATGTTGAAAATTCATTTTAGAAGATTGACTTGGTTGACTGACTGGTGGATTGATTCAATGACTTTATTCAAAAATGTACATGGACTTTGTCGTGTGCTCACTGCTGTGGGGTCACTTCCAAAAGAGACAAGAAGCATAACACATGTTTTCAGTATTCAGAGAGGTTCCACTTAATATGGATACATATATATCAAAATGCCAATAATGGTAATGACAACAGCCAATATAAATTGAGCACATATAAAGTACTGAGTGCCATGCTAAATATTGCTATGCAAAGCAATATTTTATATACTCACCATGACATCCTTCTATGGTAGGTGTTAACCTTAACCCCATTTGCAGATGAGAAAACTGGGGCAGAATGATTTTTTTTTGAAAGTTTTTTTTAACTGGACTCAAGTCCTACACTACAATAGTCTAATCCAGCAAAGATACTTCACTACAGTTCACTACATGTTCATTTATAATAGTAAGAATGCAGAAATTATATAACTGTCCAATAATAAAGGATTACTTTATTAAATATGAGGGAACCATACAACAGAATATTGTGCAGCCATTGAATTCATTTACTGAAGAAAAGGAAATAACACAGGAAAATGGTCACGATAAATGTTAATGAAAAAAGAACAGGATACAAAAATGTGTATGCTGTAAAAAACCAATTATGGGATGAGGTGGCGTGAAGGGAGGGAGGAAAAGACAGAGAGAAGGGATCAGAAGGAAATACATCAAAATGTTAATAAAGCATCAAAGCTTTAATTTGTACAACTCAAATATGTAGTTTATTACATATCAACTATACCTCAATGGAGTTGTTTAAAAATGGTAAGAGATTATTTCTGAGTGGTGGAATCATATATGATTTTAATTTTATTTTTTATTGTCCAAATTTCCTATAAGGATTATATATTGCTTTAATAACTATGGGAAATTAATGTTAATTTTTAAAGTGAGTTTGTAAAAGTCGCTCTGGGAATAAGATCGGAAAAGAAAATTCCAGTTTCATTTGTATGGGTGAGACCCCAGTATATTCTTGTTTTCCTAACTCCCCAGGTGGTTTTTATATGCAGTCAGTGGGGGGAACCACTGATTTACACAGAGTACCAAGCCCAGCGCCTGGGTGACACCTGATGCTTGGTTAAATGGTGGCCATCACCATTATCCGCATCATTGTCATTGGTGTTAATAGTCCTCAGCACTGCTGGCATATTTACATTCTCATATTAAGTGTGGGGAAAAAGTCTAGCTGGAGCAGATGGCTCAGGCATTGGCAGATTCATTGGAAACTTCAATGAGTAATCAGGTGTTGGAACTGGTGATATTTTCCTGTCATAGACTCTGTCAGAGGCTTTCATTTCCCAGGGCCTGTGGGATTAGTAATGCAGAGTACTTCTAGACTATTAGTGTATAAAACTACAATGCAAAAACTTTTTACTAAAATTAACGATGCCAGGCCAGCCATAAAGAAATTCATCTCCCAAGTGACATGCTCAGCAAAGCTGCACCAACTTCTGTAACAGATGTCTAGACAATTTGACTTTGAAATACATATCCCGAATCTAAACAGCCTGAAGTTTCCCAACCAGTGCCCAGCCAAAGTTCAAAACCAGAGACCAAGCAGGAATAGAGGATTTGAAGATTATAAATAAACTTATTCATAGGGAAAGCAGAGCAAGTATAGCAAGCTAAAAATTGATCGCCCAGAGAGGATGACTCATCAATGAGACCATAAAAGACCGTCTTGCAGTAATCACACAGCAAGACAGTTCATTGTCCTTAAACATTAACTGCCTGTCACACCAGGCTTCCCATCAGTGGACTGCGAAGCCCAGAGCTGGCCTCATTAAGCTTTCGAGACATCC
The DNA here is from genome assembly GCF_053574225.1 of Canis aureus. Lineage (NCBI taxonomy): Eukaryota > Metazoa > Chordata > Mammalia > Carnivora > Canidae > Canis > Canis aureus. The sequence continues at coordinate 57,495,587 of NC_135621.1, forward strand.
CCACCCAGTGAAGAAGCAATCCATTTCTCCTCCATCTCTTTGAATCACCACATGGCAGTGAGTGGAACCTCATCTGAACCCAGTGCCCTAGATTCCTAGTGTGGCAGCCAGACTGACCCAGGTCAGTTCTTTTCTTTTTTTTTTTTTTTTTAAATTTTTATTTATTTATGATAGTTACAGAGAGAGAGAGAGGCAGAGACACAGGCAGAGGGAGAAGCAGGCTCCATGCACCGGGAGCCCGATGTGGGATTCGATCCTGGGTCTCCAGGATCACGCCCTGGGCCAAAGGCAGGCGCCAAACCGCTGCGCCACCCAGGGATCCCCAGGTCAGTTCTTTTCAACTGTCATTTTAAGACATTACATTTTCCATTGAATATTTTACGGCTAAACATCTCCACAGGTACACACAGTCAAGGCAAGAACCTGAGATGGTCTCCAGCTGTTGAGGTGGTGGGAAAGCCACTCATCCTGCCTTAATCGTGTCTCCTGAAGGGTCAAACCAACAGAGGACAATGCAACCAGGCCATTTATAAAATTCTGCTCTCCTGCCACCTGCTTTTGCAGCATGGTAGGTATGTTTTCAAGCACTCAACATGTAACTAGAGAACCTTGAGATTTTACTATAATGATAAGCCTCAAATTGATACTGAGATTCAAGGGTACTAAGACCAATAAATTATTATGAGAAAAATCAACAGAAATGTCATTCACCCTACAAACATCCCTTAAGCCTTGGCTGTGAAAAATATACCATGATCATCAGGGTTGGGAAATGTGTCAACTACTAATAGTTTCATTAAGCAACTCCAGTGCATAGGGAAGGGCACTAAGGTGCATTATGAACAAAAGAGACAGAGGAAATGGTAAGGTCACAGTGGTAAGTGACTGTTCTGAAGAAGGAGAGATGACTTCCATTTGGCAGAGTGAGTCACAGAAGACTTAGAGAACTTAATGGCACTTGGGTGGACTTTAAAAGATAGGAACGTGCACAGAAGACTTAGAGAACTTAATGGCACTTGGGTGGACTTTAAAAGATAGGAACCTAAAAGATAGGTATTGTTAATACCTCCTACCACAGGGGCAGCCCGGGTGGCTCAGCGGTTTAGCGCCTGCCTTCGGCCCAGGGCGTGATCCTGGAGACTCCGGTTTGAGTCCCATGTCGGGCTCCCTGCATGGAGCCTGCTTCTCCCTCTGCCTGTGTCTCTGCCTCTCTCTCTCTCTGTGTATCTCTCAGAATAAATAAATTTAAAAAAAATACCTCCTACCACAAAGAAGGTGGAGTCCTCTCAGAAAGCCTGTATCAGCATGGGACCAGCAAAGCTTAGATAAGTGTCAAGAGAATGCCTACCATATGCTAGTCAAGGATCATAGAAAAGTCACCAATTAAACTGAAAGCTACCAAGAGGATCCAAGTTCAAGTTGGAATATATGTTGGAACAAGTTACCTAATATATGCACAAGTGACAGCAAGCACCAGAGTCCAAAACACCATCTAAGGTACTGACTGGCAAAGATGGTTAAGAAAAAAAAACTCGTTGAGGTACCTGGGTGGCTCAGTCAGTTAAGCCTTGACTCTATTTCAGCTCAGGTCATGATCTCAAGGTTGTGAGCTTTCTCTCTCCCTCTCTCTCTCTGTGCCACTCCCCCTTACTCTCTCTTGGAAGAAAGAAAAAAGAAAGAAGAAAAAAAAGAAAGAGAAAGAAAGAAAGAAAGAAAGAAAGAAAGAAAGAAAGAAAGAAAGGAAGGAAGGAAGGAAGGAAGGAAGGAAGGAAGGAAGGAAGAAGAAAGAAAGAAAGAAAGAAAGAAAGAAAGAAAGAAAGAAAGAAAGAAAGGGAGAGAGAAAAGACTGGTTAAATATATTACAGCACACCTGAAAACAGACTACGATGTGCTCATTAAAAGCAACTACATACATGGACATTTATTGATATGGAAAATGGTCCTCTATATATTTCCTCCATATATTAAGGGGAAAAAAGAGGTTAAAGAATGTCTTATACAAAAAGTCACCCATTTTTGTATCAATATGAATCCTACTCTACTAACTCATGTGTGCAAGAAACATCTCATTTCTTCACGCCAACTAGGATTAACTTTAAGCCCCTAATCTGGCAGAAAGTTCCATCTCAGTCAATAACAGAACATCCTATATCACATCCCTGTAGCTGCATTAGGACCTTGGAGCTTAGAATGTGCCCATAAAATAAAATATGGCCTCTACTCTTCGGTCCATCATCCTCTTCTCTATTCACTTCATTATTCATGCCTATGAATAATGCCACCCACGCCAAGCTTATCAGGAAAACCCAAGTTAACAACAGCTTAAACAAAATAGGAATATCACTGTCTCATATAAAAGAACTCTAGAAGTAGGTGATCTAGAGCTAGTACAGCAGCAACACAACAGGGCCTTCCTTATGCTTCTACTCCACCACCTAGAACATGGCTTCCATCCTCAAGGCCATCTCATGGTCCAGAAGGGCTGCTAGAGTTCCACCATCACATCCTCAATGCAGATCAGAAGGATCATGACAGGCAGAAGAGGAATAAAGCCCTCTTTCATAAAAGCACCATAGAAAATAACCTTTTCTTCATTACATGGCTGCAAGGGAAGTTGGGAAAAACTGGCTTTGTCCCAGGTAGGCATGTGCAGAATCGAGGTTCTTTTACTAAAAACAAAGGAGAGCTTGAGTATAAAAGTAAACAAAACTAGCTCTCTCTACCACAAATGTGTAAGTTGAGAAGAGGGGTGAAAGTAGATCCTGGAGGATATTAGCAAAGGACAAGCAACCCACAGAGAAGACTGAGGAGAGGCCATTAGACAGAAGAAATTCTGGAAAGAATAGTGTCAAGAAATACAAGGGGAGGATTTTTCACACTCAGGGAACGGTTGATAGGGTGGGATTAGGCCAGGAAAAAATGTTCATTAGAGGTAACTCAATTGTCGAAAGGAGATAGATCTCTGGAAAACGAAACATCAGGGACTATTTCTTTTGTTATACTCTTCTCAGATGTTCAGGACTGCCCTAAACTCAATAGCTAGATAAACCCCACCTTGTCAAAGGGGCCATTCTACTAGGTTAATTTTCCAGACAAAGCCATCCATACCTGCTTATCCTTAGAGATTACAGTCACATAATTCTGGAGCATTCTCCATGGCTTTGTCTTATTTGTTCCTTGAATTCTCATAGTTTCAGAAATACAGATATGCTGACCCTTCTTACAAAAGACTACTATTAGGTCAGACTGAATCAGAGAGAAAGCCCTACACATGTTTATAACATAACATAAGAAAAACAGCTAATATTTCTTGAATGCTTATTACATGCCAGGCGCTGCAGTAACTTCTCAATAAATATTAGCTGTTAGTGTGTATATGCATGTGAGTATGTACTCATGCACACATATGCACACATGTTTGCGTGTAATTAATCCTCAAAATGCTCTGTGAGGCAGATATTCTTATCCTCATTTTACAGGCGAGGAACCAGAATGTCAGAGAGGTTGAATGGTGTGCCCATGGGCAGAGGTCATCTGTCACTGTGTCTGTTGCTGCTTCTATGCATACTCTTGCCTCCATAGCAACAATACATTTTAGCAAATTTCTTGTTATTTTTAGGTATGACTCCTTTCTGCCACACTCCAATTTTGTCTGTCACCCTCTGGGCTATGATAAGTTGGAAACCTAATTAGTGAGTTAGTGACAATGAGGGTTTACATAGAACAGATTATTATTTTCTTCCTAGTGGAAAGCAATTCAGAGGGACTTACAGGTCAGCGGTCCTCCAAATCCCCTGGATCCTCTCAGACACCTTTGATCTGATCATCTGGATAATAATAATGATGATGACTAACATCTACTACACACATATTCTAAGTATTTAACTCATTTAATACCCACCCAATGACCTGAAATAGACATTATTTTATCCTTATTTTGCAAATGAGAAAAGCAAGGTACAAAAGGTTAAGTAACTTTCCCTAAAATCACAGTTAATGAATACTGAAGCTTGAAGTGAATTCAAGTAGAGCCTGAGCACTAACCACCCTGGTGCAATTTTTTTTAATGGGTGAGAGGAAATAGTGGAAGAATGGGTTATTTGAAACTGCATCCTATCTACATCTCTCTGAATCATTCCTCAAAAAACCTACCCAAAGGATCAAATCCTGGCAATTCTCTGCAAGGATTCTGCTTCTCTGCAAAGGTGAGGGGCACTATAATCTCTTCATTATCCTAAACACAACACTTAGAAGTCTCCCCAGCCCTTCTGACATCCAGGCTCCCAATAATGTTAGTAAATGCAGGTTTTAGGGCCTGACTACCCAGCAATCTATGAACCATTAACTGGAGCTATTTTCTGCTTCTAGGGATCAATTGCAACTGCATGAGGTAATAAGGGCCTGGCCAAAAAGCTGGAATGGGGAAGAGGGCAGATTTGAGAGCTCAATAGGGAAAGATAGCCTCAAAAACATTCACACCAAGAGGAAATATGCCAGATGGAATGAAGCAGGATGGCACAAAGTCTTCAGTCAATCAACAACCTAAAATGAGGCCCCACCACTCCTACTGAGAGGACAGGTGTTGATGTTGAGAAGGGCTATAAGACAAATAAAAGACACATGTGGTCTCTTCCCTCCAGGACTAATGATCCATCATAAAAGCTCAATGGTCCAGAATAGCTGGCAACAAAGATGTTCTGGTCAATCAAATATGCTAGTTAGTTGAGAATTGCTACATGCACCATTTAAGTATTGTTAATTACCTGGAATTAGAATAAAACAAAAGAGATCACACATTTTTTTTGAAAAATCTAAAAGTAAATAAGAACATTGAGAAATTGGTGATCTACTTTTGGCACTACCAGCCTTCCTTTTCAGGTGTACTGTTCTCCCTTAGTTCCCTCCAATATATCCCTTAACATTCCCTAAAGATGACCAAGAGCCTCATGTTCTCTCCATTTCCAAGCCTGCCAAACTTACTGACAGGAAAGAATCTGAGAGTATTGAGGTGTCAAGTGGACAGTGTGTTTTTTACATTTTAACGGATGTCAGACCCTTATTAAATGAAAGGCATGAATATTAATGGTGGATTTCAGTCACTAGTTAACTGAATGGGGAAAATGTTTGCAGGTAAACAGTAATGAGTGTTTCTTCATATATTTTGACATGGTTTAAAAGTATTAAACAAAGAATTACAGTATAATTTTTAAATCTACAGGAAAGGCAGAACAAATGAAATATGTGGATAATCAAAAACTAATTCTTGTCCATTTTAGTTTCACCTTTTTTCAAAATCTATTAATAAGGACCTAGGCTAGGTAGAGACTATGCCCTATTTTTTATATCCCCAGGGCCTAGCACAATACTATAAACATTTAAGAAATGTTTGTTGAACTGAACCAAAGATGGTAATTGAACAACTTTATTCTACTTCCTATCTTTTTTTTTTAATTCAATGGAGGAAAACCATAATGAGAACTGAAAGGCTCAGAAGTAAAGTATCACTAAAGAAAGGAAATAGAAATCAAGGAGTCTAAATAATCCCCAATTGGGCAATGAGTCCCTGAGTAATAGGGAATTAGCTACCATTCTTTTAACTATAATTACAGTGTTATTAAAACCAACAATCACTACTGAGGAAAAACATACAGAATATTATTTGAATTTGCCTTTCCAAAAGAACTGAACACATTGAACCCACACAACAGAAAATATATGGCAGGTGTTGATAGTAATAGAAATGCTATACCATTCTTAAAACTGTATTTGTCTTTTTAGATGAAAATACATGTAAAATAAGGTGAGAAAGAGGCAGGAAAAAAATAACCTCAAAATGTGTTAAGTGCTCTCTACATAAGAAAATAGGTAGGTTCAAGGAATTTTTCCACTTTCAACTAAAGATGGTAGACTGAACACATATATTTAACTCTTTCTCTTAAGCTCTCTAAAAATCACCAAAAAAGGACAATCTTAAGGTACAAACTCATAAGAACAAAGGGAAAAAAGATAATATTTTGAATAAACTGGAAGTCAGAAAAGCAAGTAAATTTGAGTTATCTGGCTTAGCAGACCCTCAGTCAGTTGAATTTTAAACCACAAGAAAGGACAAAGAGCAAACTCAATTTATAGCACAAACCCTCAACAGACCCAGGAAACAATAGTGCCTGTACCTTTGCTTATAAGGGTGAATGTAATATAAAAGTGAAATGGCACTGAAAATCCATTTAACAGCAAATAAAGTGACACCTAGGACTTCTCTCCTTTACTGAATGCAACTAGGTGATTCCTCTTCTCCAGCCCTGGTAAAGGACTAAGGTTTTATTCTTTTTTTTAAGAGCCTCTTGACTGGGAGACACCATGCCCATTTGAAGAAAAATCCACTGTACTGAAATAAGGGAAATTAAATGAATATATATATATACATACATACACACATAGGACATAAGAAATCTGACCAGTCCAAGAGAATAGGCTTTTCAAGGAAATAGCCCAGCCAGATCTCCCTGTGGTGAAGACCACAGAAGACAAGCTCAAATAAAGCTTCTAATCTGCTCTAATGCCTCACACTTACACATAATCAAACAGTCATGAATCACTAGACATTTGAAGAATGCACCCATATAAAAATTAGACACTACAATAAAACAAAAGAAAGCAAGCTGGGACCTATGAGGAACAAGAAAACTCTTTGAAAAACCTTAAAATTAATAATCATCAGAAAGATGAAGGGATACATTACATCCATAAAACAAGAAAGACAATTTTTTAAAAGGAACATTCAAAAAGTATGATAATAGAAATGAAAAATCCAACAATGGATAGAAAATAATTTTGAGAAGATGTTACAAACAGAGAGATATAAAATGGAGATGGAAAATAAGAGGAAATGAAAATTGTATATCAATCCAGGATGTTGAGTTTTCAAATAATAAGAATTCCAGAAAGAGAGGAGAGAAAACAGGAGAGGAAATCAAAGACCTAATTTTTTAAAAATCCTCATGACTAAAGACATGCTTTTTTATATTGAAGGTCTCGAATGCAAGGGATAAAAATAAGCATACATTTAGATGTATATTATCATGAAAATTCTGGAACAAAGTAAGATGGAGAAAAACAGTTTTCATATACAGGATCAAGAATCAGTATGGCAGGCACCTAGGTGATTCAGTCAGTTAAACGTCTGCCTTTGACTCAGGTCATGATCCCAGGGTCCTGGGATTAAGCTCTGTGTCAGGCTTCCCACTCATCAGGGGTCTGCTTCTCCCTCTGTCCCTCCCCCGATCATTCTCTCTCTTTCTCTCTCTCCCTCTCTCTCCAATAAATAAATTGAATCTTAAAAAAAAAAAAAAAGAAAGATAAAGAACAGTATGGCAGTGACTTCCCAATAGCAGCTTGTAGAATCTAAAAGATAATGAAACAATGCCTTTAAATAATGAGAAAAAAAAGGTTTCTGATCTAAAATTCTATACCCACACCTCACATCTGTCAGAATGGGTAAAATAAAAAAAAAAAAAAATAAGATACAAGTGTCGGCAAGGATGTGAAGAAAAAGAAACCCTTGTGTACTCTTGGTGGAAATGCAATTAGTGCAGCCACTGTGGAAGACAGTATGGAAGTTCCTCAAAAAGTTAAAAGCAGAACTTACCCTATGATACAGTAATTCCACTCCTGTTATTTAGCCAAGAAGACAAAAACACTATTCAAAGGGATATATGCATCCCTGTGTTTATTACAGCATTATTTATAATAGCCAAACTATGAAAGCAGCCCAAGTATACATCGAAAGCTGAACAGATAAAGAGGATGTTATATATATGTGTATGATAGAATATTACTCAGCCAAAGAAAAGAATGAAATCTTGCCATTTGCAACAACATGGATGGATCTAGAGAGTATAATGCTAAGTGAAATAAGTCAGAGAAAGACAAATATCATATGATTTCACTCATGCATGGAATTTAAGAAACAAAATAAATGAACAAAGGAAAAAAAAAGACAAACCATAAACAGTCTCTTAACTATAGAGAACAAACAGATGCTTAGCAGGGGGAGTTTGGTTGGGTGGGGGGCTGTGTAAAATAGATGAAGGAGATTAAAAGTCCACTTATGATGAGCACTGAGTAATGTATAGAATTATCAAATAACTGTGTTGTATACCTGAAACTAATACAACCCTGTATGTATATATGTATATATATTGCAATTAAAATCAATTAATTAATGATTAAATTAAATTAAGCAAAATAAAATTCTATACCCAGACAAATTGTCAATCTAATGTGAGGGTAGAACAAAGACATGATTAGATAATCAACATTTCAAAAATTTTTAATTCCGCATAACTTTTCTCAGGAAACTACCAGAATATGTGCTCCACCAAAATGACAAGGCAAAACAAGGATCAGTAATAAACATAGTCAAAGGAAAAGAAAATCCAGAGAATAGAGAAATAAAGAGAATTCCAGGATAATGGTGAAGGGAGATGCAAGATGTCGGCTGTGCATTTATCCTAAAGTTCAGGCAGTACAGATCAGTGTAAACCCAAAAGTTTCAGGAGAGATTCTCTTCAAGAAAATAAAACTGGAATAGATGCTAACGTGTTTAAATGTATTGAGAAAAGCTATGGACAACTGAGGAAGGTTTGGGATTGAACTAGTGATCAACGCATAGAAAAATAAGCAGACATATGAATAAAAAAGACAATTATTATTAATTTTAAGAAAAAGAGGGATCCCTGGGTGGCGCAGCGGTTTGGCGCCTGCTTTTGGCCCGGGGCGCGATCCTGGAGACCCGGGATCGAATCCCACGTCGGGCTCCCGGTGCATGGAGCCTGCTTCTCCTTCTGCCTGTGTCTCTGCCTCTCTCCCTCTCTCTCTGTGGGACTATCATAAATAAATAAAATTTAAAATAAAATAAAATAAAGAAAAAGAAATATCGTGTAAGGAAGCAAAATTAATCATAGTATACAGCTTGACTCAGCTGTACTCACATTAACATAGCTGTAAGACTGTGAGCACAATGGGAGGAAGGAGTTTTCTAGATATCACATATGAAGAAATAGTCATTACTCCTAGTATATATGTCGTAGGGTTGGAAGCAGAGCATGAAAGAGTTACATCCTTGTCTTACATAGAAGAAAGTCAACAGGTAACATCTAAAACTGCAAATATTCAAGAAGTAGCAATAGATTCATGTTATTAGAAACAAAGAAGTAACTGGTTGCTTCTTGGGAAGCAGAATATTGGAGTGTGACGATGCTCAGGTCAGCTGTTTCTCATTACAGGCCTCTAGAACTCTGACACTCTACTTTGACAAAATTTACAACTATACACAAAATTCCTAACACCAAAAATTATAAGAATCTAGAATGCTGTCACCTAATGAAAGTAGCTAGTGGTTATTTAGAATGCGGCTGTACACTGTTTTAAATACTTTACATCATTAGCTCATTTAATTCAAAAGAACCTTTTGATCTCAGTACTCTCACTTATCCAGGCTCAAAGAAGTTAACTATCTATGTTCACTTAGGGAAAAAAAAAAAGATCCAAAATTTCATGGAGTAGGGAGCCCCAGAAACCAGTCTATTAATGTGTCTGAATATTTTTTTTTTAATTTTGCTCCTTCAATGAGGTTGGTGGTGGTTGCTCATGAGTTTCCTTCTATCTGGACACTCTCCCCATCCCACCTCATCTAATTAATGTCTATTCACTCTTCATCTCTCCAGTCAAGGCTTTCCTAACCCACGAGTCTAGGTTCAGTTTCTTTGTTATATATGTGCTTACAGAACCCAGTACCCTGCTTCAGAGCACATTTATTATTATGGTAATTATATACCCTTATATGTGTGACTATTTATATATTCAACCAGTTACAGCCCCAACTAGAATAAGCTCAATGAGGGCATGGGTCACATCTGTTTTTGCACAATACTGTAGCCCCAGGACCTTAACAAATAAACTGAATGAATATACAAATGCATGAGCAGACAACTTAAGTTTCTGAAATATGGTTTAAATATATTCCCTCAGGGCAACTAGAGGACCCTTTATGGTCCTTGCCATTCCTTGGAATCGAACCCTCCAGCTTCTCCAAGGAGCTTGGGAAAGCAAATCTTGATAATGCAAGCCAAAATCATCTTTCAAAGAAAAAGGTTCCCCTGTCTATGTGAAGGACCAAAGCAGTTTATTTGGTTTTGGTTTTGGTTTGGTTTGGTTTGGTTTGGTTTGGTTTGGTTTGGTTTGGTTTGGTTTAGTTTTAATGAGACAAGTTGGTGAGGGTTTATTATGACTAGTGAAAGATGGTAGCATTCCCTGACCTGGGATCTCCTGTGCCTTCCCACCATTCTAGATATTGAAAGATTATTAGGGCATGGAAGACAGCATTCTGAACTCTGAGATCCTTTCTCAGAAGCTGGAATGCTTCAGAATCATGTATGAAGAAATAGTCATTACTTTCTCCTGTTTCCATTGTGAAAATTCCTCCAAGCTGATTATCTAGTTTATTATAAACCAGGAAAAAGAAATAATTGATTAGCTAAAATTTTACTTTTTAAGCAACAGCAGTAATAGCATCATATAGACAAAGGTCAGAGCTCCCTATACTTAAATATTTTGCCTCCTAAGGGTCTCCTCTGATCACCCCTATAAGAAAATTCATCAAGGTCTACCTTTAGGTGACAATAGTGACATGTCTGAATGGTGGCTAGGGTATCCACATATGGACAAAGCTGATTATTTGACTGAAAAGGATGACCTGTTCTAACCATGTAATTTAGTTGCAGACAACTAATTTTCCCTGGATCAATACAAATTCGTTTGCCTCTATTTTTTAACTAGCCCAATACACATCTCCACCTCTTACAGAAACTCTTCTATTCCATACAATTTAATAAATATATAAAAGCTTCGGTGACATCTCACTCATTGGTGTCTTCAAAGAGTCTGCATATGGTTGTAGGTGTTTTGTCTTCTGACACGTCATCATTAGTGGAACTCAAAGATAGGTCTTTGGATGGTGCTTTTTATTTCTTTTAGCCTGCTTTACAGCACACCTAGACTGAGAGGAAGAAGATTCATCAAAGACATCATGATCCTACATGCTCTGCCCTGACTGCGCTTTCCCATCTGTTATCCTCCCAGAGATCTAAGGCCCTTGTGTGTCTGGCTGTACTCTCCTCATTATCTACTATTCCACTCTCGTCCATTGCCGGCTAGAGCTCCTCTTTGTTCTTTGCTTCTTTGCCTTTCATTCTCAGAGCCAAATATCAATACTGTTCGCATCGTTCCAAATGTTCAGAATCAAAAGTCACATTAACAATTCTTTCTGAATATGCTGTCCATTTTTAAAAAATGTTTCTATTTACACTGACTCTTTTTCACATTTAAAAAAATACACATTTACAAGAGGCAGGTACCCTGTGATCCTCCAAGAGATTGAAGAAATGCCTTTAGGTACTGCTGGCTCATATTTAATAGCACATACAGATTTGACTTTCACATTGTCCCATCTTCATTCCGATCATTCATATTTAATGTTACACATACTTGACTCCTTGACTTTTTTTTTAATCTCGTATGCTGAATGGTGCACAAATTAATCCCGTATTCCACTATCCAGCAACTTGTCATTATTTATCAGCATTGACTGAGCTATCATTGTCATCTATTCATTAGCTTTTGAAAGATTTAAGCTTCTTCTCCTGTATAATCTAGCTATGTTATTTATCATATGCTGTCAGTAACTCCTCTTTCTAGTGGTATCTGCTTCACAGCAATAGATCATCTTCTGGGCCGAACCTCTCCTGAATATCAGAACTGCTACTTTTCAGCTACCACTGTTAACCTTGCTGGGGCTCACTGCTTGGATAGATCAAACTCTGTTGTCCTAGTAACTGGCAACGTTGCCTCATCACTAAATAGTCCTGTGACAACCATCTAGTTTCTGTAAATCCCACTGAAAAGAGCCACCAACTGCCTTCCCAGAAACATTCAAGGAAAGTAGATCCACAACCCTCTAAGGAAGCTGGATTCTTTCTCATGTGGGAAAATCCTCAGCTCATGAAAGCTTTTCTTTTCAGAATATATGGGAGGGTAGGTGCTAGCCAGCAATACAGCCCCATTTCACAGTGTTCAAATAGAGGGGAAAGCCTGAAATAGTGGCTTCATTTATGTTCATTTCAGTGCTGCTTTTTAAATCTCCTGGGAAGTCTGTCCTCTGGACTAACTGGGCTTGGCTATTAAAGTGAAAATCCACGCTCGCCAATAATCAGCACTCACCCTGACTTCCTAATGGCTTCAGAATCAAAACAAATCTGACTTGTGAATGGCCGGCTCAGCCCAGGACTGAAAACAGGCTACATAAGATCAGAGAATGTTCCATGGATACCAGTGACCAGCATGATATCCTTGGACTAAGGGCAGTCACATTTCCAACATGTGGCCTCTTCTCATGCCAGTGGATAAGGTAACCCTTTAGCATGAATCATAGCAAAAAATAAAATAAATTTAAAAACCTAGATTCCTCTATTTGGCAAAAGAAGAAAATGTGTGGGACGCCTGGATGGCTCAGCCTGGATGGCAGTTGGGCGTCTGCCTTCCACTCAGGGTGAGATCCGGAGTCCCAGGATCCAGTCCCACATCCGGCTCCCTGCATGGAGCCTGCTTCTCCCTCTGCCTGTGTCTCTGCCTCTCTCACTCTATATCTCTCACGAATAAATAAATAAAATCTTAAAAAAAATAAAATGTGAAAATAAGAGGAAAAAAGCAAATACTGATTTGAAAAAATAGCCAAGGCTCAAATGGAACATACAAATAAATCTCTTTTCAGTCTAATTCTTTCCACATAGTCCGTGTCCAACAAACATTGGTTGGATTGGAGTCTTCCTTGAAAACTGTATCATTATAGCCTGAGTACACTTCAATAATAAGGTAAGTAAGGTTCACCAGTGGATCAGCAGGGCAAGCTCACTGAGGAAGGAACCACGCTGTACATTCCCTCAATGTTCCTGTAAAAGGCAGGTGATCAACAAATATCTATTGAACAAATGGATGAGCCAACAGATGAATACCTGAGTCCTTCACTGACCTCAGCCCTGCAGCAACACCTGCTCTATATCACCAAGCTATAACCGCAATGAAATATTCCATTCGGACATTACTATAAAAGTTGAAATTTTCATCATGAACTTAGCTTTTTTGCTTCAAGCTGAGAGTGTTTTTACTTGGATAATATGTCTCCTCTGGCTTTTTTTTCCCTTACGAAGCCATTTTGTTTGGTATTTACATCTATGATGTAGCCGACACAGGTGTTGCTACAAATTTCGTGTTGCACTGCACTGCAGGACTTACAGCATGTTTTATCATGAAACCACATTTTGGCCTTAATAAAACACAGCACCGCACAGCATGACATTCACTATAATCTAATTAAATACAATGCCAAGGGAAATATGTCACCGTGAAGGTGAAACACACATGTTACTTCCTTCTCCTTTCCATGCAAGGGGCAGCTAAGGCACAATTGAGGAAAAAAGTATTTAATGCTCTGAGGCTCAGCAGTTTGCAAGCAAGACCAAAAAAAAAAGGCAAGGCTATAGGAAAGAGAAGAGAATGTAGAAGAGAAATATGAAGAAGAAAAAGACACCATGAATGATCAGCAATATTTCAATTCTTTTTTCCTACTTAAACCAAAATCTCAAAGAATTTCCACATTTAAAAATTTCAGAGACGCAGAGAATGAGATTCCCTAAGAAATAGGAAAAAAACAAAAAAGACTTGTTTTTTATCCCCATTACTCACCAGCTTCTAAAGAAACCCATATAAATAGCTCTCCAAAATAGTGAGATTCTATTTTGTCTCCTCCACTTTGGTGTGACGACAGGTAATTAAGGCATTAACCATCCTTCAAAGGCAGGATTATCTGAGTTCCAGTCCTGGCTATACCTTTCACTGACCATAATATACGGGATGTCCATTTACATTTTGGGCTTTCAGCTTACTTACGTAAAAGCTAAGGATATTGGATCAATTATCAATGCTAAGATTCCAATATTGATTTTATGTAAGAAAATCTTCCATCTGAATTTCTGTCTTACCTACATAATCTAAAAGTACTGGTAGGGTCGGTGGAAGCTTTATCTCACAATGCAGGTATTCACAAACCTAGGACCCTAGACCAAAGGTCAAGCACATCAACATTCCACTCACGCTCCTGCAGCCCATGAGACAGAGGCAAATGGAGGAATGCAGTACTTGCAAAGTTGATTTACTGATAATCAAGGGGACAACTAGTATCCTCTTTTAGCAGGCAACTCCAATCTCTCTGAGAGAATCATGGGTCCTGTTTCTCAGTTTGTAGGGTAGAAAATGCATCCTTTCTCCTCCATAAGAGAGTAGAAATGTCATGGCAGTCTATTTCCATAAACCACATTTAAAGAATTCTTTTCTCTGGAAGACACTAGAAGCAGGTTATAGACTTAGCTTTGATTGCCTCTTAAGATGTCACGTGAGGGTGGGTCTAATATCTCTCAAGAAAATGGGGACAAAGAGCCCTATGATTCTCAGCTTTGAGCTTAAGCTGAAAGTCCAAACAGGAAAAGTCCCATTTAACCTCTTGTCAGATACATATTAAATTGTATGCAGCCCAAAGAGAGTTCTTTCTTTTACCACCCTCTCACCAACAAATCAAGACCTGGTCGTCCTCAACTCATGATGCTATTAGCCAATCTACCAGCTGCTCAAGACATAAACCTAGAACATAGTCTCAATTTCTCTTCTCCCCAACTTCTAATCTATCAGCAAGTTTTCTTGACTCCACATGCTCCACCACCAGCCTGGATTCCAGCCACCATCATCATCATCACTTGCTGAGCTTCCTGCAATGGTCTCCCTGGTCTCCCAGATTCCACTCTCGCCCCCCTACATTCCATCCTCCTCCTCCTGGCCGCCAGCCAGGACAATCTTCTAAACATATAAGTCAAATTGTGTGACACTATGCTGAAAACAACCCAAATGCTTTCTCATCTGCCTGAATAAAATCCTACAAGTCCCCCTACATTAACAACCCCACTTATTCTCCTTTCCCACCTAGTCACTGCTCTCCCATCTCTTAGGTCTTCCTTCTCTGATGCAGAAACTCACCTCTACCTCTGGCCCTTTGCACTCACTGTTCCTTCTCCCTGGAACACACTACACCCAGATCTTGTCATTTGAGTGACCACTCAAATATTTCCTCCTCAGTAAGGCCTTCCCTAATTATCAATCCTACCAACCAGTCATTCTCTATCACTTATTTTTTCCTTAGTTCTATTCACAAGTTAAAATTCTCTTATGTATTTATTTGCTTGAGCAGGGGTACCACTTTACTCTCAAACTATCTAGCATAGGGTTGGGGCCGTAGTGCTCACTCAATGAATTTTTGCTGAATAAATGAATTTTTCCCCAGATTTCATGAGTGAAGTGATTCTTCAATGAAGCCCCTGTGAGCTAACATGAATGAATCTTCAGAGAAGGTAGCAAACAATTACAAAGACTATCGGCAGTACTTACTTGAGTTATTGCTTTAAATAAAATTTCTTCTGGGGCGACTGAGTGGCTCAGTCAGTTAAGTATCCAACTCTTGATTTTGGCTCAGGTCACACAATCTCAGGTTTGTGATTGAGCCCCATGTGGGGTTCCACGCTCATCGAGGAGTCTGCTTGAGTTTCTCTCCCTCTGCCCCTCCCTCACACACTCTCTCTCTCCCTCTCTCTCTCTAAAAAATAAATAAATAAATCTTTTTAAAAATAAAATAAAATTTCCTGCAACCATTTAAAGTACTTAGTTTAATTCTGGGATGCCAGGCTGGCTCAGTCAGAAGAGCATGCAACTTTTAATTTCGTGGTTGTGAGTTTCAGCCCCACACTGGGTATAGATATTACTAAAAATAAATAAGTAAATAAACTTAAAAAAAAATAAAATAGGAGCACCTGAGGGGCTCAGATTGTTAAGTGTCTGACTTCATCTCAGGTCATATTCTTAGGGTTCTGGGATCCAGCCACACAGTGGGCTCCCTGGTTCAGCAGGAAGTCTGCATGTTCTTCTCCCTCTGCCTCTGCCTCTCCCCTTTCTTGTGCTCTCACTCTCTCTCTCTCTCTCAATTAAATAAATAAAATCTTTTTAAAAATAAAATTAAACAAGTTAAATATTTAGTTTAAAAGGGCTTTTTCTGAATCCATTCAAAGTTTTTTTTTTTTTGTCTTGATATAGTCACCCATGAACTTCAACTTAATTTTTAAACTAAACTTCTGTTAGATGAATGTCTACCTCTACTAGTAGAGGGGAACATTTTTCCAGTAGAAGATGAAGAGAAACCCACAAAACTCTGTTGGGGGATGAAGTGACTAAATAATTTTTAGTCTAAAACAGGGCACTTTGTGAGTAAAAGGGGGCACTATTAATAATTATGCTGAGACAATATAAACTATGATATACTGTCACTCTAGTTAAAGGCCACATAGGTAATTTCAAGAATGAGATAGCGTTGTTTCAGCTAATTTTTTGTTTATTTTTGATGGGAGACTGCTGTGTTAGATATAGATGCTTTTTAAGAGAAATAAGAAGGTCTGAAAAGGGATGAAAGAAATATGAAAGACACCAAAACAGAAAATAATTACTTTTAAAGGATTTATTTTTTTAAGATTTTATTTATTTATTTGAGATACACACAGAGAAAGAGAGAGAAAACATGAGCAGGGGGGAGGGGCAGAGGCTGAGGTTGAAACAGACTCCCCACTGAGCAGGGAGCCTAAGGCAGGGCTCCATCCCAAGACCCTGTCAATCATGACCTGAGCCAAAGGCAAACGTTTAACCACCTGAACCACCCAGGCACTCTAAAAATAATTATTTTTTAAGAATAGGGTGCAGATAACACTACTCAATACATATAAAAAATAAATCTATTTTAGATCTATATGTTGGTGAAAGAAAGGACATGAGAAAACCAGAAGGGCGAATAGACAGGACAAGGTCAGATAAACAGAGAATGGCAGATGGGAAGAAAGTTAGAGAGAAACAGAGTAGCTGGAAAGAAGGAAGAGTCCATGAATGGACCCAGGGAGCTATCACATGTTGGGTTTCTCACAAGGGAAATGGGGAGTTGGAGGCTGGCATGAAGGATGTTTAATAAGAAGGATCTGGGGGACTAGAAAACTGCAAGAGCATGGGGAAGGAGGCATGACTGGCAGAGAAAATTCTATAGTAATGCATGACCAGCAAAGTCCTCCCCCCACCTCACATGGAGCTCTGGAGCTGGGAAGCCCTTCTGAGTTGCTGGAAGTTGGAACGAGAGAGCCAGGTCTTCACAGCCCAGTGTCGATCATCAGTCACTGGATGTGGACTGTGTTTGGGAGGAGGCATGACTTTGAGTAAGGCCTTAAGCTGATGCTACCTCAAAAAAGAATGTTGAAGGCACAGAGTCTACCACTGTCTCGTGAGGTCAGTTTCTTCCTCTTTCTCTTATGCATCGTCTTCAACACATTTCTAGTTTTCACTTCTACGCATTGAGGAAACTATATGTATACAACAATTTTTCAATATTTCTCTTGACATATCCTTCTGGGCTAAAATATCCTTTAGGGCACAACCTGCACCTTGTCCTTACTGTTGTATCCCAGTATTTCCTAAAATAAAACCATCTCACATAGTAAATATTCAATAAATAACTGAGGAATCAAAATGAGATTCAGCCTGGCATCCAGGACCTTCCACATTCTGGGACCAGTTAAGAGTGACTACTTCCCTCCTAAGGATGACCTTTCTTGAAAGAACTGCCCATATTTTCCTTGAAATAATTAATAAATTTATGTGTTGACTAAATTATCATTCCTTTCTTTCGGCTACCCCTAAAATGCTGAGTGAAACCCATCTCTCTCATCCTTGGATCTCATCAATGAGAACATTTAAACATCTCTGGTTGCTCATAATTTTAACAGCACAATAATGGTGATGAATATTTTTAGTAAAACTGAACTTCCTCCAAAAGTTCTAAATATCCTTGCTTGATTTTCTGTTTATTCTTACCACCTACTTTCCCAACACTTTGAGTGGTGATTTTAAAGTAAAGAAAGCGATCCCTAGACAATAACAACGTGTAAAGCTATTTCCCTGCCTCTTTCTTTCTCTAACAAACTAGCTACAAATATTCAGTAAGACCCATAGGGAGAAAAAGTCTAACCCCAGTTGCAAACTACCATTTGAAGCCTGCCCAACTACAAAAGGAAGTTGAGATTTTTAAACAAGTGGGGTAATTTATTAAATCGCCATTTTATTTTTTTAAGATTTTATTTATTTATTTATTTATTTATTTATTTATTTATTTATTTATTTATGAGAGAAACGGAGAGAGAGAGAGACAGGCAGAGACACAGGCAGAGGGAGAAGCAAGCTCCATGCAGGGAGCCCGATGTGGGACTCGATCCCAGGTCTCCAGGATCAGGCCCTGGGCGGAAGGTGGTGCTAAACCGCTGAGCCACCCGGGCTGCCCAAATCGCCATTTTAATAACCACTTTTAGGTGTTTGGGTTTTCATTTGTCAGGAAAATGGGTCATCCTTTAAACTGATAGCTGTATAAAAATCATTTGGTTTTAACATATTATTTGTTAATTCCTCATCTTTCAATTAATTTTGTTGGGTTTTTTAAATACATATATATTTTTTATTTTGAGGTTCGATTTGCCAACATATAGCAAAACACCCAGTGCTCATCCCGTCAAGTGCCCCCCTCAGTGCCCATCACCCAGTCACCCCATCCTCCTGCCCATCTCTCTTTCCACTACTCCTTGGTCATTTCCCAGAGTTAGGAGCCTCTCATGTTTTGTCGCCCTCTCTAATTTTTCCCACCCATTTTCCCTCCTTTCCCCTTTAATCCCTTTCACTATTTCTTATATTCCCCATATGAGTGAAACCATATGACGATTGTCTTTCTCCGATTGACTTACTTCACTCAGCATAATACCCTCCAGGTCCATCCACATCCAAGCAATGGTGGGTATTTGTCGTTTCTAATGGCTGAGGAATATTCCATTGTATACATAGACCACATCTTCTTTATCCATTCATCTTTTGATGGACACCGAGGCTCCTTCCACAGTTTGGCTATTGTGGACATTGCTGCTATAAACATCGGGGTGCAAGTGTCCTACCATTTCACTACATCTGTATCTTTGGGGTAAATCCCCAGCAGTGCAATTGCTGGGTCGTAGGGCAGGTCTATTCTTAACTCTCTGAGGAACCTCCACACAGTTTTCCAGAGTGGCTGCACCAGTTCACATTCCCACCAACAGTGCAGGAGGGTTCCCTTTTCTCCACATCCTCTCCAACATTTGTTGTTTCCTGCCTTGTTAATTTTCCCCATTCTCACTGGTGTGAGGTGGTATCTCATTGTGGTTTTGATTTGTATTTCCCTGATGGCCAGTGATGCGGAGCATTTTCTCATGTGCATGTTGATCATGACTATGTCTTCCTCTGTGAGATTTCTGTTCATGTCTTTTGCCCATTTCACAATTGGATTCTCTGTTTCTTTGCTGTTGAGTTTAGTAAGTTCTTTATAGATCTTGGATACTGGCCCTTTATCTGATAGGTCATTTGCAAATAACTTCTCCCATTCTGTAGGTTGTCTTTTAGTTTTGTTAAATGTTTCTTCTGCTGTGCAGTAGCTTTTTATCTTGATGAAGTCCCAATAGTTCATTTTTGCTTTTGTTTCCCTGTTGTTGTTTTTTTAAGTTACAACTCAGTTTGCTACTTTTTCTAAGGATTTTTAGATATTTGTAATAATTAGATTTTTCAGTCTCCTGTTACAAGTTTTGACTTCTCCTTCGATTCCTTGCCACCAGCAGAGAAGAATCACCAGATGTTTTAATGGCTTAAACAAAACAGGCTGCCATCTTCAGAAAAAGTTAAATGGGGACAGGCAAATCTCAGAAATAAGATTCTAAATATTTCTAGCTATAAGTAGAAAAGGTGGGTAAAGGGATGGGGGAAATAGGTAAAAGAGATTAAGAATACACTTATCATAGTCACCTGAGTGGGTCAAATGGTTAAGCATCTGCCTTCAGCTCAGGTCATGATCCCAGGGTCTTAGGATTGAGCCCTGTGCTGGGCTCCCTGCTCAGCAGGGAGTCTCCTTCTCCCTCTGCCCCCACCCCATGCTCTCTCTCTCTCTCTGAAATAAATAAATAAAATCTTAAAAAAAAAAGATACACTTATCATGTTGAGCACTGAGTATAGAATTGTTAAATCATTATTATATTATATTATATATATTATATTATATTATATTATATTATATTATATTATATTATATGCCTGACTTGCATTTCCTTATACTTCAATTTAAGAAAAAAGAAAGAAAGAAAAGTAAAACTCTTTAAGTTTTCAATCATGGATTATATTTCCATCAAGGAAGCATAATGGAGTCAAATAGATCTGAGTTCAAATTTGCTGACCAGTAGTGTGGCCTGGGGCAATTATCTTTACTGCTCTGAACCCTGATCTCCTCACTCATAACACGATCAGCTCTAGTGTCACCAAGAGGATCTAATAGACAATTGAGACAGCATCTGGTGCTGAATAAGCAATTCGGGAAATAGTAGCTATTACATTAACTCTATTGTTCAGGGTAAATGCTTAAAATATACGAAATGTCAATTATGAACACACATAGTGTGGCATACTCACATTCATGATTGAACATCAGAACATGTTTAGTGATAATGGACTCCAGATTCATGGTTAGGCATGCAAATAATTAGGAACACCTACTTCCCTTATACAACGTGTCTTGTCTTGGGCTCTTCCAAAAGTACAAAGCTTTTAATGATTGCTGAACTTTTAACTTTTTCTTTCCTAAAAGAATTTAGGAGTTTGCTTTCTTTTTATCATGGTAACTATCAGGCTGAGG
The DNA here is from genome assembly GCF_053574225.1 of Canis aureus. Lineage (NCBI taxonomy): Eukaryota > Metazoa > Chordata > Mammalia > Carnivora > Canidae > Canis > Canis aureus. The sequence continues at coordinate 57,516,522 of NC_135621.1, forward strand.
TCGGGCAACATACAACTGGTAGTAGCTGGGAACACACACCACCATCATCCTTCTATGACAAATTACTCCATTAATATTTACAGGTGAGTCTTTCCATAGACAATTTCAATATCCCTCACCAGCATTGGTCCTACATCTTTTTATGTTGTGCATACATCTCTCTACAAATCTGCAATAATGACTTATGAGAACATTTCCCTGGGCATATGTTTAAAACATCAGTCAGTATTTTCTTTTTATTACTATTAATGAACCTATTTCAACATTGGCTGTCACATTTTTGGTGCTCGTCAAAGGCTTGTAAACACTAACAAGATTAAGAAAAGCTTTGAGTTATCTGGATAATTACTTACCTCACACAAGAATTATCTGGCAATTCATTAAATTAAATTATGAGTGAAGCCCTGCTGAGTAGCTAAGAACATCAGCTACTTCAGATTTAGTAAGAAATGGAAAAGTTGCAAAAAGTCTGAGCTGAACCCCAACCGAGCATCTATTGATCTGGCTGTTTTTTTATTTTTAATTAGAAATTGACTTCTGCAGTCATATTACATTAGCTACAGATTAAAACAAGTGGGGAGATTTGGAATATACTGGCATTTACCTAAAAAATCTGATATTATATGCTGTTCGCACAAGTGCAATATTAAATGGAGCATTGAAGTAATTATCTGGATAATTAAAAAACTCATGATATGCCATTAAGGAAAGAATGAGAAACAGGGAATGTAGACTCAAATTATCCATTAAAAAATCATTGCCTCTCTTTTAACCACTATTAGTCTCCAAATGAAATGCCTCATTTAGGTGACAAGAATTTCCAAAGCAAAGAAAATATTTCAAAGTGATTATGTCTGATTGTTTTTCAAATGTTTTGAAAAATATCTGTAAAAAGAGAGGAACTCTGTCTTTGGATTCGCAAGTAAAAACTTTATCTAAATTACTTAGGTTTTCTCACAAGGTCAGCCTTGCCAAATGCAAGCTCAAATGAGAAGCAGCCAAACGAGGTCTTCAGTGTGTTTGGAATGCCAGTGGAGTAGCTTTTTCCTCCCTGGTGACCTTCTGTGAGATCATGGTGGATGGAGAAGACACACAAAAGTTAAGGCAACAAGACAATCCCAAACTGGCTTGAGAAAGCAGAAGCTGGAACCGTTAATACAGAGATTGTTGACATCATCAAAGAGTTTTATCTTAGCCTTGCCATCAGAATTACTAAATCTCTCCCCCACAAGAAACCTAATAGGATAAGAACCAGAAATACAAGACCAGACCTGTCTTCCTGCTGTCGTAACAGCCTTCTCACTAGCCTGGCTTCCCAAGACAAGATGATGAAGCTCTGGACAGAACTGTGGACAGACCAGTCTAACCCCAGGCCACCGCCTCACATGCATATGAATCGTTCTTTCCAAGGAGCCCCACATCAAGCTTCCTTTTGACAATTTAACATGAAAAGTTGTGTCACATTGATCAGTCCCTGAGTTCACACTCCTCGAACAGGTTGAATGAAGTAAAATAAACCCACCATCTGTTCCTGACACTTGTTTAATTTTGGAGGGAATCTAAAATTTGACTAACTCTGTAAGAGGAGCTGAGGAAACGTAAACAAAGCCTCTTAATTTAAAATTGACTAAACGCATGTTTTTCCCAGCTCCAGACAATCTGCTGTCTTCCAGCTGTGCTTGCTCAATTCTGCATCATTCTGGGAGCCCTGGTGTCACAGCAGTGAATAGGCAGGGTTCGGTGGAGATGAGACTGTGCCAACCTGGCCTCCCCCACAGCATACAAATGAGTGCCCTTATGAAAGCATTAATAATGCAGAGCACACCGAGGTAGACGGCTTGGCACGGCCCCGAATGCACATCAACAGAGGCAGCCGGGACTCGCCAGCCCGAATGTGTCTGCACAGGCTGACTGTCTGCGAGTGTGCCTGGTCTCCTAATCGCCAGTCTCCTTTCCCGTCACCCTCAAGGGCTTCATGAATAAAGATGAAGGACAAACACTTTCTGCCTCTCTTTAGTACCTCAGCAGGTGCACACTTAATAAACTTTCTTATCTCTCTGGGTACGAATGACCTCCGAGATTCCACAAACCCAAACCTGTCATTATTTTTTCTCCTCTCGTCCACAAAAAAATACGCCCAAGCCACTGAGGAGGCGGAGGGAACACACGGATGACAACAGTAAGAGAAACAAATTAATCTTGGAGAGATGCAGAATGTCCACACAGAAGATATCCACCCACAGTCACAAATGTGCCTCCCTCCTTAGCAACCCATCTGCTCTGCTTACCAAAGAAAAGCTACCAAATCCAAAAGTTTTCGTGTGTTGGCATGTGATAAGGAGTCCCCAGTATCTCCAAGGAAGATTTCCAAACATCTTTGGAAAGAAAAATTTGGCTTGTGTTCATTTGATCATCATCTGAAGGATGGCCGGCCCCAAACTCTGAAGCTAGATGCAACTCCTACAACTTTTACATGTAGCCAACATAGGAAGCATAAAGGAAGGGGTAAAAGTGACATTACAGAGTATTTTCATGTTGTGATTTACAATCAGATTATGACCTTTAAGAATCCACAATAATATCATAGTACAAAGACCCAGATTCATGGGTGAGCCAACGAACGATTAGACACATTTTTTAAGTTACAATGATCTAAAAGTAGATTTGTTTTTACATGTGGCATCTTCTTTCATTCCATCTTCTTTCATTCAGTGAATAGCACATAGTAGACATTTGCTAAATGCTTTGCACGCATGGGTAACTTGACACTGAAAAATTGTGGATCTTGCTACTGGTCTTTCTTGCTTCCCTAAGTGTTTACTGTCCTCCTTCTACCAACCAGCTGAGGTGGCTTCTTCAAACACATGCACACACCAAGAAAACACAACAAAATAAATCCGATAAATAAACATGATAAAGCAGAAGACAAAGTATGAAAATCAAGGAAAATATGAACTAAAGTAGAAAGACAAAACAAAGTGAAGACGAAAATGCAAATGCACTGTGTACAGTTCATAAAGGCCCATTTGAAAGTTTCTTTCAAACTTCCTGAGATCCAAAGGAAAGAGAAAAATAAACTTCTCTGAGCAACATATACATTTGTGTTACCAGAAAGGACAAAACATCCCAAGTCCTCAGAGGAAGGCAAGTTTTAAGTTAGCATCAGCATTAAAACAAAATGTCCACATGCAGTTTCATAGACGGGGTGTCCTTACTTGCTATTACACAAACATGCCAGCTCTACGACTTCAGAACTTTGGAGTCACCCTTGGCTCTCTGGCATGCCCCTCTCCCTGTAGGTCACATGCTCCAGTCCCTTACCGCCTCAAATCTTACCCAAATGACATAAGCTCATTGAGGCCTTCCCAGCAACTCTGCTCAAGACTGCACAGCTCCACTGCCACCCCTGCACTGTCACTCCCTCTCCTCAGTTCCTTGTTCTGCAGAGCATTTACCATCTTCCCACCTACCATAAAATATATTCAATCTGTCTATTGTCTATAACTCCAGGCCCATCACCAACGAGAACATAAGTTCCGTGATATTAAAATGTTTCTGTTTTGTTCACTACATATCCCAGAGCCTATAGTATCTGGCAAATTTATTAAATGAATGAACAAATGGGCAAGCTCACAACAATATTATTATGGTGCAATAGCTTCCCTTCATGAAGTAATTTCACTGGACAAGAAATTTGGTCCTATTATGTACACATCTAGTGATGTGGCTTGATCCAAGGTCAGACTTAAACCACCTATAGTAGCTTCTAACCATTTCTGGTCACAGACTCCTTTGAGACTTTCAAGAAACAGACACTCTGATATAATGCCATCCAACAGAAATATAATGTGAGCCACATATATCATGTTACATTTTCTAGAAGCCACATTTAAAAAAGAAATTAATTTCAATAATATATTTTGCGGGGCACCTAGGTGACTCAGTTGGTTAAGTGTTGGACTCTTGATTTTGGCTCAGGTCATGATCTCCCCTGAGTCGTGAGATGGAGCCCCATGTTGGGCTCTGTGCTGGGTGTGGAACCTGCTTAAGATTCTCTCTTTCCCTCTGCCTTTGCACCTCCTGACCTCTCTCTCTCCCTCTCTAATATATATATATATATATATATATATATATATATATATATATATATATACACAAATTGTCATTTCAACATGTAATCAATGTAAAATATCAGTAACCTGGGAAAATAAAATAACACAAAATTAGAGAGGAAGACAAACCATAAGAGACTCTTAACCATAGGAAACAAACTGAGGGTTGCTGGAGGGGAGGGGGTGACTGGGTGATGAGCATTAGAGAGAGCATGTGATGTAATGAGCACTGGCTGTTGTGTGCAACTGATGATCCCTGACCTCTACCTCCAAAACTAATAATACACTATATGTTAATTAATTGAATGTAAACACAATAAATTTTTTTAAAAAATTAACTATTATAAGCCATCCAGTTTGTGATAATTTGTTATGGTAGCCACAAAAAAACCTAATATACTGACCAAAAAAAAAAAAAGATATAAACTACCAAAATCAGGAAAAAAGGAAGGAACATTGTTACTGACCTTACAGAAATTTAAAACGTTAAAAAGAAAATATTTTAAATGACCTTATGCCACTAAATTAGAAAGCTTAGATGAGTCCTATAAGACACAAATTACCAAAAGAAAAAAATCTGAATAGACTTAAAACTAGAAAATAAGTTAACATTTAAAATTATTCTCACAAAGATGAGCTGAGGCCCTAATAGCTTCACTAGCAGTTTCTACCAAGTACTTTAAAAGGAAAAATAAATACCAATCCCTTATACATTCTTTTAGAAGATAAAGACAGAGGAAACACTTCTCATTTCATTCTATGTGAACAATATTACCCTGAGAACAAATCCAAAGACATAAGAAAAAAAAATATTACCAACATTCCTCATAAACATAGATGCAAATTCAGTATTGAATCTAATGACATATTTAAAAAGATTATCCTCCATGATCAAGTAGGATTTATCCCAAGAATGCAGTTACTTTAATATTGGAAATCAGTTAGTGGAATATACCATATCAATAGAATAGATGACAAATCCACATGATCATCTAAATAAAAGCAGATAAATACATCAGACAAAATCCAACACCATTCTTAATTTATTATTTTTTAAAGATTTTATTTATTTATCCGTGAGAGAGAGAGAGAAGCAGAGACACAGGTGGACGGAGAAGCAGGCTCCATGCAGGGAGCCCTTAGTGGGACTTGATTCCGGGACCACAGGATACACCCGGAGCCAAAGGCAGGCACTCAACTGCTGAGCCACCCAGGCGTCCCTGTTCTTAATTTAAAAACAAAAACAAAACCTCTTAACAAGCTAGGAATGGAAATTGACAAAGAGCATCCATAAAATACCCCATGGCTAACAGCATACAAGACAAAAGGCTAAACTATTTCCCCCAAAACTGGTACAAAAGAAGACTCTCTACTGTCTGACTTTCTCTCTCTGTGTCTCTCATGAATAGATAAATTTTTTTTTTAAAAAAATGAAAAAATAAAATATTATTAAGCCACCCAGTTTGTGACAATTTGTTACAGTAGCCAAAAGAAACTAAGAGACTATCTACTCTTTCCACTTCTATTAAACAATGTATTACAAATTTTAGTCACTGTAATAAGACAAAATAAATTAAAGACATCCTGATGAAAAAGAAAGATGTAAAACTGTCTTTATTTGCAGATGGCATAATCATATATGTAGAAAGTCCTAAGAAATCATAAAACTCAGGGACGCCTCAGTGGCTCAGTGGTTTGGTGCCTGCTTTTGGCCCAGGATATGATCCTGGAGTCCCAAGATCGAGTCCTGCATGGACCCTGCTTCTCCCTCTGCCTGTGTCTCTGCCTCTCTCTCTCTCTCTCTCCCTCTGTGTGTCTCTCATGAGTAAATAAATAAAATATTTTTAAAAAAAGAAATCATAAAACTCTACTACAGTTGTTAATAACAAAAACAGAGAATACAAATCAATATACAAAAAGTAATTATATTTCTACATGTAGCCATCAAACAATCTAAAATGGAAATTAAGAAGACAATTCTATTCACAATGACATTAGAAAAAGAATAAAATTGGGCACCTGGGTGGCTCAGCGGTTGAGCATCTGCCCTTGGCTCAAGTCATGATCCCAGGGTCCTGGGATCAAATCCCACATCAGACTCCTCACAGGGAGTCTGCTTCCCCCTCTGCCTATCTCTCTGCCTCTCTCTCTGTTTCTCATGAATAAATAAATAAAAACCTTTTTTTAAAAAAAGAATAAAATATTTAGGAATTAGTTTAATGAAAGAAGTATAAAATTTACATACTGAAAACTAGGATTAAGCCCTTCCCCAAAAGTCTATAATTGCTGAAAGAAAGCAAAGAAGGTCTAAATAAATAGAAAGACTTCCCATGTTCATGGATGGAAGATTCAATATTGATCTATAAATTCAATTCAATCCTTATCAAAATCTCTGCAGGAATTTTTGGAAATAGAAATTCAGCAGGCATGTCAAGAGGAAGAAATAAATAAGCATAAAACATGTGAAAATATAGTAGAAACAGACCCAATAAGAATCCAGATACTGGAATTTTAGATATTGAAGTAACTGTGTAATATGCTCATAAAAATAAATTGAGATGTGGAGAATTTCATCGGAGAACTAATACCTCTGAAAAAGTCCATAATTTAAAACCTTCCTACAAAGCAGGATTTACAAACTGATCCCAAAATTTATATGGGAAAGTAAAGAACCTAGAATAGCTAAAACCAGTTTCAGTTCTTTGACTTGGGGGTCCCTACCCCACTCTCTGGGTTTGGGAGTGCTGCCCACATGGGGACTGCTGGGGCCTATCACCCAGCCCTTGCCACACACGGCCCCCACGTGGATGTCAGAGCCACCTCCTTTTCTTTGCTCCTCCCTTTCTTTGATACACGTTTTCAAGAAAATGAAAAATTCTTACTGACAACTTGTAACTTGGTTGTATTTTATATTAATAGCCTTTAATAAAGCCATTTAAAATAAAAAAAATTAGAAAGAGAAGAACAGAATTAGATGACCTACATCCTCTAATTTCACAACATACTCAAAAGTCATAGTCATCAAGAGTGTAATGTTGACAGAAGCACAAACATATAGATCAATGGAATAGAATTAAAGATTCAAGAAATAAACTCATCTGTTTTGACAAAAAATGACAACACAATCCAATGTGGAAAGGATAGTCTTCTCAATAATATGGTGCTGAGATCATGAGATAAGCACATGCAAAAAAACAATAATAATAAACAGGTTCTTACCTCATAAATATATGAAAATTAACTAAAAATTAATCATAAAACTTGATTGTAGTGATGTTTACCAAACCTGTAAATTCAACAAAAATCATTAACTTTTCAACTGTACACTTACAATAGGTGCAATTATAGAGAGTAAATTTGACCTCAATAAAGCTGTTTTCTTAAAAAGTGAGATGAGCAATCATCTGCCTTCTACAAGTTCATAGTCTAAGAGCATACAAATCATGTTTAAAAAAATTTTTGGTCTGTGTTAATTCAAGGAATAACAAAATACCAAAAGAGGGAGATGATATTTCTTCAGCTATGTCAAGGTTACTTGTATCAAAACAAAATCCCTGGGAGACAGTAAACATCCTGACATTCTCCTGACATGCTTTTTCCTCGTGGCATTTTGCAATTTTTAGCGTAGATGGATCCTTAAGCAGAAAACAGTAACCTAAAGCTTGCAACAGGGTTTGAGAAGCCAGGCACCAGAGAAAATAAAACCGCAAAATAAAGACCCCCAATAAGCTGCACAGCTTTATCCTAGAGGCATTTGTCAAGTTCTAAGTTGCACAGCACAACAAGCTAAGAAAGCAGAAAACAGGACTTAAGAAAACTAAAAATGTAAGCATTGCTCATAGCAGACAAAATTTGGAGCTTCCAGGAGCCTCAAGGTTGAATGGCTCTTGTAAACACCCCAGATTCTCAGTTAAAATCCCTGAAAGGCCATACTCTAGATGAGAAAAATAAACCAATTGTCACAAGCACTGAACTCCATCCTTAAATCATGTTCCCCACTAACTGAATCAAGGTGATCTGCCCCTACTGAGTCAAACTGCTGCCTAAAAGAGAATTACATCTTCTCTGGAGGAGTGTTGGTTTACAACTTTGGAGCTCCCTGGGAGAAAGTCGAAACTTGCCCCTATATACAAAGGGCAAGAAGAGACAGAAAAAAGAAGCCAACCACTCCAAATTGGTAGGTGGCAGGCTTAATAAGCCAAGGAACTTACATACGAGGTTGGTCTTGGGTGGCTGCAAGACAAGTAGATCTCCACACCTGCCCACCAGAATCTTAAAAGTTTATAGATGCCTTACCAAGGTTCAGTCACATATATAGTCCAGATGGTCTCAACAACATATTGTTCTCTTAAGGTTGCAGCCTTGAAATGGCTGTGGGAATGGTGAGCAAAATATATAATCCAAAGACACAGGAGGGGACAAGGGCCTCCAATTGCTCAGTTTCAAGTTGCAGGTCAACCAGCAGTCACATTGTTTTGATGACCTCTTTCAACAAGGAATAATACATCATCCAGATTATGTGTAAATTTTGATGCACAAAATCTGGCATTAAATAGAAATTTAGCCTAAGGAGGGCACATGATGAGACGAGCACTGGGTGTTATATTATATGTTGGCAAATTGAATTTAAGTAAAATATTTTTAAAATAAATAAACAAATAAATAGAAACAGCAGGAGTATCAAGAGGAAGGAGAAAATAAGGATAAAACATGTGAAAATATGATAGAAATGGACCTCCCCAACAATCCAGATATTGGAATTTTAGATATTGAATTGTTTAATATGTTCATGAAAATAGATTGAGATGCAGAGAATTTCATCGGAGAACTAAAACCTACGAAACATTCCATAATTCAAACTTTCCCACAAAGCAAATTCCAGGCCCTAAGACCTTCACTGGCGAACTCACCCAAATATTTAAGGAAGAAATAATGCCAACATTACACAAGCTCTTCTAGAGAATAAAAAAAGAGGGAACACTTTCCAATTCCTTTTATGTGGTCAGCATAACCTTGGTACCAAAATCCAATAAGGATGTTAAAACACACACACACACACACACACACACACACACACCAATCCCTTTTTTGAATATAGACACAAAAATTCCAAGCCAATGCAATTTGGTGATATATGAAAAGTGTAGTTCATCACAATCAAACTGAGTTTATTCTAAAATTTTCAAGTTGATTTAACATTTTAAAATTAATTTGATTAAAAATAATAATAATAAAATTAAATTAATTTGATTAATCTATGAATTTTACCACAATCACAGAATCAAGGGAAAAACCCACATTTTTACCTCAGAAAAAACATATTCATCATGATAATACAGCTAACACACATATATATGTGTGTGTTCATATGTATGTGTGTGTATGTTATATTTCATAAACAATGCTCACTTTGGAAAATACTGTGGGAACACAGATTAAGTGCCTATTGAAGAATTTTGAGATCTCACATCTTGTTGATTGGTTGCCAGTGTCACAGCGGCCCTTCTTGAAGAGGAAACAGAATCAGCAAGATGGCCCACTGACCTACTTTCTACCAGGGGACATATTGATGGGAACTTTCAGATATGTTCCACCTGAGTGCAATCAATGTGCCTCCTTCGCAAACAGCAGGGCAGAAATTAGTTGCCATTGTCCCAGTGCTGGAAATGGATTCACACTGATTCATCTCTACTTTCTCATCACCACCTACCTACCAACAATCATGGCCATTTATTTTATAGTGCTCAGGCAAAGATGGGCCTGTGAGCTTTGTCCCTAAATGAGAAAAAGATGACTGATCCCCGTGGTGCTTTGGAACCAGCTTTCCTGACCCTGGGGCCTACCCTGTAATGCTTGGGAAAGCAAATAGCTGTGGAATCATGGACACATGGGTGGTAGGGGAAGACGTGGGTTGACTTGAGGAGGAGACGGCAGAGGCTAGAACACTGGAGGGGTAAATGTCAGCAAAGAGTGCACAGACCCAGAAAAAAAAAAAAAAGTCCCTGCAAATGGGCGGTCAAGAAGTAAAAAGACACTATTGGGAGATGGCTGTTGTAATGGGTCTACACATTCTTTCCAGAAAGATTCTGATTCTCTGCTCATGAGCCTTAAGGAGCAGGAAGGAAGGGGGCAGAAGCAGGCCCTGGCTCGACATTTCAGCCATCCAGCAGCAGAAGCAATGCTGGCTTTTTCCTAGGATGTTTCAGAAACAAAACGACATTATCCCCTCCACCGCAGCACAAGTGCAAACTGTCCCTGAGCAAACCCTTCCTCTAGGTCTCCCTTCAGAGGCCCTGAGGCAGAGAATGTTGTATCCAATGTGAGCAGCTCTCAGGGCAACTCTGAGGGTGGTACAGAAGAGTCAGAGTGAGGGGCCAGTGACCCATTAGAATCGAATTAGTACGCAACTACGAATACTCATTTGTCATATAAATGCAAAGTTTGATGCAGCCCACTGGGCAGAGACCCTTAGGAAGGTAAAGAAAGTGGCTTTTCCCTGCCTCAGCATTCAGGACACCTGAATTCCTACATTGGACCTGGCTCTTCCCCCTAGTTTCATCTAAGAAAATTCATAACCCTATGACAAAGAGAAAATAAAATGAATGAAATGAAGCCAGTTCCAGCACCTCAACCTCTACATTTGTATTCTTAAATTTCTAAACTTACTCTCTTAAGCATCCCTACAAGCAAATGATCTACCCTCCCAAGCACAGCCCCAGACCCTCCTACCGGGGGCACCTCCCTCCAACAGCCCTTTCATCTGAACCACAGCACCTTATGATCCCATCAGTTGTGCACTCTCAGTTCTCTCTGCACTCCAGCCTCTCCTTACCTGCTCCCTGGTTCTCCTGCTCCCAAGCAGAGACCTCTGCTGGGGGTGAGCTCTCTCTCCATGTCCATTTCCCCCACCCCCAACCTACCTTGGCTTCATGCTCTGCTCCCGCCTCATCCCCTTCCTCTCCATTCAAATACCTTCACTTAAGTATAGCTGTCACTAGCCTCCCTGATGCCAACCTCCTTCTGGTACCTCATACACCACATCGGCGGTACATGATTTGCACTCATTATATCCCATAGGGCACGTGCGGAGCATTTTAAAATATGACCAACTGGGGGTCCAGAGTTATCGCCAGGGAAACCAGCAGTCTGACTCATAAAAAGTCTCACTCACAGGGCAACATTCTTTAGCTTAATGAATATTTCCTGGTTCAGGGTTTGTCTCCTGGACTTGCAGGCTCAGACACCAAATGTGCCATCGTAGCAAGAATAGACTGTTTCCTAGGAAGGACTTATAATGACCCAGGTTCATAAGTCCCACTCCCATGGAGCTAGTACAGGAGAGTGGTTCTGAGTTTAGACAGGGAGGTCAGACCACCTGGATTCAGACTCCAAATCTACCACCTTCTGGCTGTGCAACTTTGCACCAAATACAGAACCTCTCTGGGCTAAATTTTCTTCTTTGTGAAAGGGAGGTATTAACAGTAACATTCTCAAAGATTGTCATGATGATTGAATGAGTTAATACATGTAAAATGCTTGGAACAAAGTCCAGCATGTAGTAAGCACTCAATAAAGCTTAGCTATCATTTTTTTAATTAAACAGAAAAGTAATTTATAATGACAAATTTAAGTCTCCTAACGAGATTATATTCATAAAATCTAGCTAGCGTAGTCTCTGATATACATGGACCAAGACCACATAGACTTGGGACACCTGGGTGGCTCAGTGGTTGAACATCTGCCTTCAGCTCAGGGCATGATCCTGGGTCTGGGGATCAAGTCCCGCGTTGGGTTCCCTGCAGGGAGCCTGCTTCTCCCTCTGCCTATGTCTCTGTCTCTGTCTCTCTCTCTCTCTGTCTGTCTCTCTCTCTCTCTCTGTCTCTCATGAATAAATAATAAATAAAATCTTAAAAAAAAAAAAAAGACCGGGACACCTGGATGACTTAGTGGCTTAGCACCTGCCTTTAGCCCAGGGCATGTTCCTAGAGTCCTGGGATTGAGTCTCACATCAGGCTCCCTGTATGGAGCCCGCTTCTCCTTCTGCCTGTGTCTCTGCCTCTCTCTCTCTCTATCTCTCTCTTTCTCTCTCTCTCTTTGTCCCTCATGAATAAATAAATAAAATCGTTAAAAAAAAAAAAAGACCATGTAGACTTTATTACAGGAATCAAATAATGAGAAATAAGAGAGCATGATGGTTAAGAACCTGGGCTGCCGATGCTGGCTTAGCACTTAGCTGGGTAACCTTGGGGACTTCTTTCACTCCTCTAAGCCTTAGTTCCTCATCCATACAACAAGGCTGATGACAGGATCTTCATCAAATGGTTGTTGTTGAGATTAATGGAAAAAGCCTACATGGGGCTTCCCACAGTGCCCAGTACATAGAAACAAGTCAATGTACCAAAGCTCTCATTGTTAATATTTAAGCCCCAGTCCAGTGTTCATTCCAGTACAGTCAGCTACCTCTTGAAATAAATCAACCCCTCTTTCCCTCCTTTCATGGTTTTATTTTCTTCAACACCCAGATACCATCTTCTGACATTATGAACCTTACACAAACTCATGAAACATGTTCATAAGGCCTAGATCATGACACAGAAGACATGCCGGGCCACAATGAGGAGTCAGGTGCCAAGAGAGAAGACCCACAGTTGAGACCCTGTCATTATTATTTGTGTTCTGTTGGGCTGGATATCTAACACTTTTCTGATTAATTTTCCCTATCTTGAGGGATCACCAGACAATCAGTGTGAAAAATATTTGCATAGTTTAAAGTACTCTACTATATTATCCACTAAGAGTAATAATAATACACAATTTTATGCTCTAATTAGAGAAGGAACACATAGTGGAAGGAAATATACCAGATCCCAAAAATAGAGTATCTTGAGTACCCCATCCACACATGAGGAACACTAACAACTTTTCTATAGCACTGGCCTGACATGTGAAATGAGGGGGGTAAAGTTCCTTGAAGGGACAGATTCTACAGAAATGGCAAACAGAAAGAAAGGCCCACGTGGAAGAGACATTAAGGTAACTCACTTCCGTCAGCACAGAATTAAGGTGAGCAATAAAGCACAGAATGAAACCAGAATTGTCTCCTCAGATATTACCTTGTCCTCTTACCATACATTACAACTGTCAGCTCCCCAAATAAGACACAAGGACTGAAACCCAAGAGGGCCGTTCTTATTTCTCAACTTTTCTGTACTGGGGTCCATCAGCAACTCAGGACTGGGTTTTCTAGAAAAATATTATATCTGCCAGCTATTTGCAAAAGATGAACAATGAAAATCAAGGCAAACAACTGACTCTCAAAATAAGTTCTCTCCCCAGAGGACACTAGCAGAATATTTGCCTCCGAGTCTTCAAACTCCAGAACACATGGAATATTCTGTGGAGTCCTACACAGACAGCTCAAAAAGCCTTACAGCTCCAAGGTCTATACATATTAAGAGATAGAATTCTAAGAAATTCATGTTGGCTGATAACCAACATCCTACTTCTGATCTTCTGGTATGATGGAGGTTAAAATGCAAAATGCTCCATGAAGACTGCATGTTAAAGTTCACAGACATTTACACCTTAATGTTAATACGTGTCAAATCTTCTAGAAGGCATGAGTGACCTTTTCAAGTAGGAAGAACACACACTGAATCAAAAATCCGTGGACACCAGCCACTTGATAATTTTACCTCAGTCAAGCCTCAAGCTGTGGCTACTGATGCAATTGATTGAAAAGGACCACTTCATGGTATGGAACCACTTCACTTATGAGAACCTTCTATTTTATCTGTGAGAGGAATGACACTGCCGCTTGGAAGGTGGCCATCTGGACAAGAGGAAGCGGAATGCATCAATGTACTTGAAAATCATTACTAGGAAGCAAAAAATATCTTAAGAGAAATTTGAACGTTTCATCAAAATAAAATACATTGTAACCCCCAGGACGCTGAGTAGATCAAAGAAAATTAGAAAAACCTAGAAAGTTCGGTTTATTTCCTTAATTGAGGGAGACGAATTGTTTTCTACAACCCAAAAGATGCAGGTGACAAAGAAATATATTCTGAGGGAAGAAAGTAGTCCCCTGAGCAGGGAAAATAAAAAAGAAGCTATTTAAATATCTGAGGTTTATCAAAGGGGAGGGCGGCTGGGAAATAACTCCAGGCACAGCGATCACTGACTTGTCACAGGAGGAGGCTTGATAGAAGGGGAGCAGTGTCTGCCTGCCTCCCCGCTTCTGCTGAGCACTGTCTACCCCAGATCCTGCAGAGGCCTCGGTGAGGACAGAGCCACAGAAGTACAAAATGCCCTGGAAAGGCTCTAAAGATAAAGCCTGAGGTTTTACCCACGTGACAGGGAAACAAGGGCCTCAAAGATTCATCCTAGGAGGCCACTTGTTGAGAAAACAAATAGGATGCAAAGCTGTGAGCAGCCTCAAGAGGAACAAAAGCCACCTACCTCCGTAGTAACCTCAGGAACAAGTGTCAGTGGCTTTTTACCAAAGCCCGAGGAGTCATCTGAGGCTATGTACGGGAAAAAAGACTAACACAGTGTTCTTCTGGGGCACTCCCATTCCCAGCGGGAAGTAAAACAAGTCCCCCTTCCTCGTTTTGACAGATTGAACCTTCCAAACCCAGATTAGGAGTCTGCAACACAGGCCAGGAGGGCAAGTGAATCCACTTCGGAGAAACAGGCCAAACAGCTATCAACTGCAATTGTTCAGTAAAATATAGCTTGTCAGCTTGCAGAATCAAACTTTATGGACTTTTCCTTTTCAAGATCATAATTTAGGGGATGCCTGGGTGGCCCAGTGGTTGAGCATCTGCCTTTAGCTCAGGTTGTGATCCTGATTGCAGGGTTCTGGAATCGAGTCCCACATCGGACCTGCTTCTCCCTCTGCCTATGTCTCTGCCTCTCAATCTCTCTCTCTCTCTTTCTCTCCCTCTGTGTGTGTGTGTGTGTGTGTGTGTGTGTGTGTGTGTGTTCTCATGAATAAATAAATAGAATATTTTTAAAAATTAAAAGATCATAATTTGGTTCCCTGAATCATATTCTGTTTGGCACCCTGACGTCTCCAGTGGAAATTCCTCAACCTGACCAACAATTAGAATGAAAGGAGAAAGGGGGAAGAGGGAGTGAGGGAGGCTGGAAGAGAAGGCTCAAGAACCACAGACTCCCCACCCCCAGGGAATTGCAAACAAGTGCCCATGTCCCCAAAGGCTCATACAATTAGGCTCATAATAGCTATACTCTGCAGAGCCCCAACTTGAAAATGACCCAACTTTCCAAAATGAGCATGGATAAACAAGTTTCAATAGAATGAAATAGCACACAGCAATAAAAAAAAAAAAAAAAAAATCCCTGATACTTGCAACAAAAGGGATGAATTTTGCAAATATATTAAGCAAGATGAATCTGACTCAAAACAGTACAAACTGAGTGATTCTATTTTATAAAGTTCAAGTAAACATAAAATTAATCTATGGTAGGGGCACCTGGGTGGCTCAGTGGTTGCACATCTGCCTTTGGCTCAGGCTGTGATCCTGGGGTCCTGGGATCAAGTGGCACATCAGGCTCCCAGGAGGGAGCCTGCCTCTCCCTCTGCCTGTGTCTCTGCCTCTCTCTAGCTCTGTGTCTCTCATGAAAAAATAATTTTTTAAATTAATCTATGGTAATAGAAATCAGAATAGTGATAACTTTTGACTCTAAAGGGGCTTTAACTCTAAAGGGATAAGAGGGGACTTTCTGGGGCAATGAATATAAGTCTTTATGTATGCAAAAAATTCATCAAACTATAGATTAGTGCATTTTCTTGTGTATAAATTATCTTTTTAAATTTATTTAAATAAATAAGTAAATTTATTCTCAAGGAAACTTTGTAAATAAGACAGCAACTATCTGTTCTTTAAGGGTTTGGTAAATCCTTTCCATTAAGCTAAATATTTTGCTTTAAAAATAATGTTTAAGACACACACACATATTCACATATACACACAAACTCATTCCCCACCCACCTACTGTTTATAATGCTGAATGCTGAGTTAGTCTTGGAAAACTTATACCTAGATAAGATAAGCTCCGCAATGTTAAATCTGTTGAATTTGCTGTTGTTTTATTTGCCTTGCTTTCAAAGTGTTAAAATTCCTAACAGATATCTCATTATTATTTCTTACAAGGCCTTGTAATAAAAAGTGTCAGTGTGTAACCAAATGCAGACCACCTCCCCTCAGGAAAATCATAAACTCGCTTTTAACTCTACTGTGAATTTTTTTAATTAATTTATTTATTTTAGAGAGAAAAGGAGCAGGGGGAGAGGTAAAGGGAGAGGGAGAGAGAATCTCCAGCAGACTTTGTGTTGAACACAGAGCCCAATGCAGGGCTCAATTCCACAACCCCAAGATCATGACCTGAGCCAAAATCAAGAGGGGGACATTCAATTGAGCTGCCCAGGCACCCCTATTGTAAGTTATTGTAAATGAAATTGAAAACATGATGTTTTCAGTTACTTTTAAGTTTTAGAATTTATTTATTCAAATGTTTTAAAGTATACCTTTCCTAAGTGTAATTCCTTTAGTCTCTGAGAATTACTGCTGAAGTTATTATTATTTAAAAATATCAAATGACCTGAAAATGCAAATTGGTCATGTAACCAATCATCACAATAGTTTGAGCTTTATAAATATCAGGACTCAGGGCACATGGGTGGCTTAGTTGGTTAAGCAACTGTCTTCGGCTCAAGTCATGATCCTGGGGCTGGGGTCCTGGGATCAAAACCCCCATCAGGCTCCCAAGCCTGCTCCTCTTTCTCTACTCATGTACTCTCTCTCTCTCTGTCTCTCTCTCTCTCTCTCGTAAATAGAAATAATAAATAAATAATAATATATATTTAATAATATAATAAATAAATAAATTTATAAATAATAAATAATAATAAATAAATAAATAATAAATATATTTATAAATAATATATATAAATATTAGAACCCTGCTGATGACCCTGAGGCTGTAGACTGGCCTCTGCCTATCCCACCAATGGCTCTTTTGTGTCTTCCAGGTGCTATCACCTCCTGATCTGCCCTTCTCCTCTCCTCACCCTACCTTTCTACCCCAGCAGGGAGAGCTCACCCAGGCTCCAGAGAGCCTCCCACATGTTTCTCAACGAACTGTGTTTCTGGGTCAAATTTTCCTTTCCTTTCCTCTTTCTCTGCTATTCAATCCCTTCAATGCTGTTTGATTATAATTCTGCAGATTTAAAAAAAATAGTAATAAGATGGCAATCACCTAGTCTACAATAAATATTTTGGTCCCACATACTATTACCTGAGGAGCAGGTCAGCTGAAAATATGCATTTTCCATTTGTAAGGGGTCTGCTCTGCATATGCCATAATTCAGTTTATGTCTGGCTTTCAACTCACACCTGCAATTCCAAATAAAACTCCTGAACAGACTAATGAAAGGTTTTATGAAATAAACAGGAAATAAAATAACCTAGCAAATCTTCCAGAGGCCAGTAGAGTCCCCAAATATATAACTTTATTTCAGTGACAAATGTAGCCAAGTGCTAAATAAGGAATTGAAACCTTTTTTAAATGCTAAAGAGAAAGCCCTGCTGTTTGTTACAGCTCATGCCCAAGGAACATGTACATACCTTCAGGTCTCCTCTTGGGTTCCTGAGACTCCTAGACTCATAAACCTGGAATTTAGACACAGCTGGAGCTGGCTTGCACCTCTGGTTTTATATTCCTGGAATTCTCTAATTCTCATGACTCTGCAAGACACTGGCTGACCACAACTGCTCAAAGTGGAACCAGTCGCCTGTATCATTCCCACTAGCCGAAACACCTGTAGTAGAGTTTTCAGACATAACTTTCAGAAGCAAAATCCAGAGTATGGTGGAGGCGCATCTAACACTTCCATAATTTTAAATATAAAAGTAGTACAGATAAAGAGTAAAGGAAAAAAATGTAAACAACTGTCAGCCTATCAACTCCCAACAAATTAGAAGATTGCACTCACCGAAACCATACTTTGGTCAAATGGCTGGTTACTTGGACTGGTGCTTCCTCTGCTTATCAAAATAGCATCTGTCGATCCTGGCAGAAAGATGAATTGTGTCTGTGTGTCCTCTTGCAGTGCTAAAACTAATTATTAGGGCCTTAAAATCTTTTTGATGGATTAAGAGTTCCTGGTGAGCATAGTTAAACAAACCATTAGATTGAGAACAAAATTTTTCCACGCTGCAACAATCCTGTAATGAGCCGACTGCCGCCACATTAATCAGTTAGGGACTTGAACAATAGAAAATCTGAACTATGTTTTATTTATATTTTCTCCTCTTGTAGAATTGAGATAATCTACATACAGTAAAAATCATGGGCTTTAGCTATATATTTGGTGAGTTTTGACAAATATATTTATTCGTGTAACCATAACACTCGCCAAGATTTATAAAACATTTCTGTCACCACAGAAAGTTCCCTTATGCCCTTCCTAGTCAATGCCACCATCACTGCCCAGAGGCAACCACTGTTCTAATTTCCATCACCATAAATTCATCTCTCTGCTCTAGAGATTCGTGTGAAAGGAATCATGCTATAGCTACTATTTTGCATCTGGATGCCTTCACTCAACATAATGTTTTCAAGGCTCAATCGTGTTGTGTATATCTATATTTTATTAGTTTATTATGTGAATATGCCCCATTTGTTTTTCTACCCTCCTGGTAATGGACATTTGAGGTGTTTCCAGTTTGAGGCTATGATAAACAAGCTGCTCTGAACATTCTTATATACATCTTCTGATGAAAATATGCTGCATTTCTCACAGGTAAATACCTAGGATTAGACTTGCTGAGTCATAAGGTAGTTGCAGGGCTTAACTTCATGAGGAATTGCTGAGTCTTTTTTCTTTTTTTTTTTTCACATGAACACTTCTTCCTTCTCCAGTTTCTTCCACTGATGCCTACATGCCAGCATCCAACCACAGATCCATTCTAAAAAAGAAAATGCACAGTTTAAGATTTGTGTGCGTGTGTTTCTCTCTGCTCTGGCAGGTAACCATAGTTGTCATTGGTAGAAGCAGTTTTAAACATTCAATTTCAACAACTGAGAATAAAAAAGAGTGCCCAAAAGAAGAGTTAGCTGCCCAAACCAGGCCTTCAGAGGCTCTGACAATAACATTTGTTCAATGTCACAAGGGCATCAATTCTTGGGCTACCCTCTCTGTTCAGGCCACTGGAAATATTTATTTTCATAATGCCATTTGGTTTTAGCACTAAAAAAGAGGGTGTTATGCAAATTAATATTATCATCAACTGCTTATTACTAAGGTAATCTTAGCATCTTCATTTTTCTTTGTTTTGCTGATTTGCATGTTTTCATTTACCGGCTGCAGTGGTGACACCTCCATGGTGACGGTCGTGAAGGGGCTCGAGAACCCTGCAAGCAACTAAACCGGCAGGACCCTCGAGACCACCACGGAGTGAGCCTCTTCTCCACAGACTCCCGTCGGTTAGAAGAGCCTACTAAGATAATCTTAGGTCTTTCCTTTTGTTTCTGCTTTGGAGATTTGGAGTTCCCCAAATCCTCTTGGATACCATTCAATGGCAGATGCCGGCATTAGGGCAAGGAAGGCAGTTGTTCACATGAAGACAGCTCCAGTTTTGGCATGATCAGCAGCCATGCTCTTCACAGGATGAAGATCCATCCCTTTGATAAAGGAAAACAAGGAAACAAAAGGCACTGCTTGAAAATGATTTACCGCAGAACACATTGTGCTTTAGTCAAACACTTTTTTTTTTTCCTAAGGAAAAAGTGTGTGGGCTTATCTCTTGAAAATGCCAGCATGGTTGTGAACACTGGGGAAATTAAAAGACTGAATAGAATGGATTTCTTAGGAAAAATCAGTATGAGTATGCAGCGAGTTGCATGGCTTATTTATTAAGTTGTGTGCTATGGGAGGATTATCTGCCTCAGACTTATCTATTACCTTGTGGCAGCGGTTTTAAATATAGAGGGGTTTTTTTCCATTGCACAAAGCCAATTTCAAATGAACTCTAAAACTCAGTAACTTTGGCAGCTTTGGCTATGACATTGAGATCAGAAAATCTGAGATAGAAACACTTTCTCTACCATCATTCTTTGCCCAGAAAAAGGAAAGGCTTTGAAGAACACTCTTTTCCTTTTGACAAGCATCCAATTATTCCCTCTAAGAAACAGAGGTCAGTGGAACATTGATGAAGGTGTCTAGAGTAATGAATGCTTCCTAATGAGGCTGGTGGTCAATATACCCCCATTTACCTCTGTGGCCAAACCACTGTGGCCAGAAAAAAACTAAAAATAGAGATGTCTTTGTCATGGGAGGAAGAGATTGAAAATCTGGAATCACAAGTTACAGAATTATGACTATCAGTACAGCTTCTAGCCCAGTTCAAAGGTAAGAGCGGTCTCATTCCTTTAATAGAATACTTCTGCGTTGGTACCTTGAAGTTACATGCTGCCAGTGGATAATTAATAATGCATTAACCATGTTTCTTGTTTTTAAATTTAAAAAATGCTCTATACCTACTAGTCAATCCTCAGAATATTCCTCAGAGGCTGAGCCAATTTATTATTTTTATTTTATTTGAGAAGAGGAAGATGATCAGATACAAAAAAAAAAAAATCACACAGAGAATAATGACAAACATTGGTCCTCAAGGATGCCTGCTCCCAATCTTAACCAAATTTACTACTTTTTACCAAAAATATGAGTCTCTACAAAGAGTTTGTGAGCTGCCCTGTGATAGCTCTTCAATATGACACTACCAAATGAGTGTCCATTCTGAACCCCATCAAAAATGGAATATGGAATATTAAAAATAATATTGATTTTCCTCAAATTTGTATGTAGCTGCAAAAGACCCCAAAGAGCCAAAGCAATCTTGAGGAAAAAGAATAAAACTAGAAGTATAACATTTCCTGATTTCAAACTATACTACCAAGTTATAGTGATAAAAACAGTATGGTACTAGCATAAAATAGACATATAGACTAGTGGAACAGAATAGAGAGCCTAGAATTAAACCCCTGTGTATACAGCCAACTAATATTCAACAAGGGAGCCAAGAACCCCAATGGGCAAGGGTAGTCTCTTCAACAAATAGTGGTGGCAAAACTGGATAAACACATGCTGAACAAGAAAGAAAGTTGGACCTCCATCTTATGCCACTCACAAAAATTAATTCAAAATGGATTGAAGACTTAAACATAAGATGTGATACCATAAAACTCTAGAAGAAAAGGTAAGGAAGAAGCTCCTTGACATTGATCTTGGCAACAATTTTCTGGATATGACACCAAAAAAAAAAAAAAAAAAAAAAACATGGGACTACATCAAACTTAAAAGCTTCTTTTTTTTTTTAATTTATTTTTTATTGGTGTTCAATTTACTAACATACAGAATAACCCCCAGTGCCCATCACCCATTCACTCCCACCCCCCCGCCCTTCTCCCCTTCCACCACCCCTAGTTCGTTTCCCAGAGTTAGCAGTCTTTATGTTCTGTCTCCCTTTCTGATATTTCCCACACATTTCTTCTCCCTTCCCTTATATTCCCTTTCACTATTATTTATATTCCCCAAATGAATGAGAACATATAATGTTTGTCCTTCTCCGACTGACTTACTTCACTCAGCATAATACCCTCCAGTTCCATCCACGTTGAAGCAAATGGTGGGTATTTGTCATTTCTAATAGCTGAGTAATATTCCATTGTATACATAAACCACATCTTCTTTATCCATTCATCTTTCGTTGGACACCGAGGCTCCTTCCACAGTTTGGCTATCGTGGCCATTGTTGCTATAAACATCGGGGTGCAGGTGTCCCGGCGTTTCATTGCATTTGTATCTTTGGGGTAAATCCCCAACAGTGCAATTGCTGGGTCGTAGGGCAGGTATATTTTTAACTGTTTGAGGAACCTCCACACAGTTTTCCAGAGTGGCTGCACCAGTTCACATTCCCACCAACAGTGTAAGAGGGTTCCCTTTTCTCCGCATCCTCTCCAACATTTGTGGTTTCCTGCCTTGTTAATTTTCCCCATTCTCACTGGTGTGAGGTGGTATCTCATTGTGGTTTTGATTTGTATTTCCCTGATGGCAAGTGATGCGGAGCATTTTCTCATATGCATGTTGGCCATGTCTATGTCTTCCTCTGTGAGATTTCTGTTCATGTCTTTTGCCCATTTCATGATTGGATTGTTTGTTTCTTTGGTGTTGAGTTTAATAAGTTCTTTATAGATCTTGGAAACTAGCCCTTTATCTGATATGTCATTTGCAAATATCTTCTCCCATTCTGTAGGTTGTCTTTGAGTTTTGTTGACTGTATCCTTTGCTGTGCAAAAGCTTCTTATCTTGATGAAGTCCCAATAGTTCATTTTTGCTTTTGTTTCTTTTGCCTTCATGGATGTATCTTGCAAGAAGTTACTATGGCCGAGTTCAAAAAGGGTGTTGCCTGTGTTCTTCTCTAGGATTTTGATGGAATCTTGTCTCACATTTAGATCTTTCATCCATTTTGAGTTTATCTTTGTGTATGGTGAAAGAGAGTGGTCTAGTTTCATTCTTCTGCATGTGGATGTCCAATTTTCCCAGCACCATTTATTGAAGAGACTGTCTTTCTTCCAATGGATAGTCTTTCCTCCTTTATCGAATATTAGCTTCTGCACAATAAAAGAAACAATTAACAAAATGAAAAGGCAAACCACAGAATGTAAGAAAATTTTTGCAAACCATACGCTGGATAAGAGGTTAAGATATAAAAAATATATTTAAAAAACACACAACTCAATAACAAAAAACCCCAAACAATATGATTCAAAAATGGGCAGAAGAATTAAATAAACATTTTCCCAAAGAGGATAGCCAAATGACCGATAGGCACATGAAAAAAAAATGCTTAATAGCACAAATCATCAGAGAATGCAAATCAAAGCCACAGTGAGATATCACCCGTTAGAATAGCAATCAGCAAGAAGACAAGAGATAAGTGTTGGTCAGGATGTAGAAAGAGAACACTGTACAGTGTCGATAGGAATTAAAATTGATTCAAACACTATGGAAAACAATATAGAGGTCTCTCAAAAAATTAAACTAGAACTACCATATGACCCAGCAAATCCACGCATTATATAAACCAAAGAAAGTGAAAACGGCCTATCAAATAGAAACACACACTCCTATGTTTACTGCATTAATCACAACAGTCAAGATATGGAAACAACCTAGTGCCCCTTAGCAGATGAATGGATAAGGAACATATAGTATGTTTTACAATGAAATATTACTGAGCCATAAGAAAGAAGGACAACCTGCCATTTGCAACAACATAGAGAGACTGAGCACATTATACTGTGTGAAATAGGTGACAAAGAGAAAGACAAGTACAGTACAATATCACTTATTTGTGCAATCTAAACAAGCCAAACTTGTAAAAACAGAGAGTTTAATGGTGGTTACCAGGGCATAGGACAGATATTATTTAAAGGCCAAACTTGTAAATAAGTTTGTAGTAAATAAGTAGTAAATAAGACCTAGAGATCTTAGTACAATGTAGTGAATATCGACTATAATATTCTAATTATCAAACTTGCTAAGAGACTACAACTTAATTACTCCAGCCACTAGAAAAGGATAATCATGTAACATGATAGAGGTGTCAATTATCGCTACATGGGCAATCATATTAACATGTTATACACTTTACACATATAAAATGTTATATGTTGAATATATTTCAATCTTTTAATTAAATGTTCAAAGTTTTTCTTAAATAGGGTGGATTTTATTCTTTTCTGGTCCCCACAAATTACTCCTGTATATAGAGAACACCATAACTGCATTTTCCCTAATGCAGTCTTTGAAATGTGGAGTGTCCTGGAGAGCAAAATTTTACCTCTTGGCAATAACTCAATTGGACTAGATAATTAGAATTTCTTCCGGAATTCATAGGTCCCTTGCTATTAGAAAAAACTTTCTAACTAAAGTTTGTACTTCCCACCAAAGAGAATGATTGCCGATAATTTCCACAGATATCCCAGCCTAGTCATATCTGTTTTCTTTCAAGAACCGTAGTTTCAACCTAGTACATTCTTAGCAGTATTGTCATGATTGGAAGACATGAGGAAACATAAGTATAACACAACCCATCCTTTTTTTTGTTTTAAGATTTTATTCATTTATTCATGACAGACACAGAAAGAGAAAGAGGCAGAGACACAGGCAGAGGGAGAAGCAGGCTCCATGCAGGGAGCCCGACTTGATTCTGGGTCTCCAGGATCACACCCCGGGCTGAAGGCAGCGTTAAACTGCTGGGCCACCGGGGCTGCCCTAACACAATGCATCCTATAATTAAGTTCAGCATGAGGAGAATGGATCTTGGGGCTCAGGCAAAATGGCCTGGCTTCTGCAACATATTGATTCTATCATAAAGCAGTTTTACCTAAAAGGCATAAGACTGGCTCTTCTGTGAGGCTTATCAGGAAATGGCTCATCTCCACAATTCCCTAAGCAGTGTTTTCACTCACCTTGGGTCCTGGCTTTCACCACTTTTTGTGGACTAGAAATCCTGCGTCATCTGAGGTGACCTTGTGTCTCTTGAAAGGAACTCAGCTGGCCAGACAGATGACCATACTTCTTCCGAATCCTTATCTGATTCCTGATTTCCATTATAGGCAGGAAACAGAAGAATTGTTCCCTTGACAGATTCATTTGGTGAAAAGGATCCAGCTACTTGCTGATCTTCTTGTTTCAAAGGTCCAAAAAAAAAACCACACTGATCTTGAACACACAAGTCCAACCCTAGAAATAAAACTCCAAACCCAAGAGTAGTTCAGAACCATTTGTTTTTAACTTGCTTTTAATTAAATTCTGTCCAAATGTAGGGAAGCACATCAGTGTAGCTACTGCAGGCCAGGACTCCCTGACAATCTGCTTTGACAAGCATCCATCCTGTTTGGGGTGAGCTATGTGTCCTGGATTGCTGGAGACTTTGCTAGTGCTTACTAACCACTGAAAGTCTCACATCCCCCAAACTCCATCAACCCTGGGAAAAGTGGTACAGTCACATCATGTTAATAGCCAACAGTCCAGAATCTCTTTCTGGAACCTATCTTAAGAGCTAACAAATCTTATTAAGAGCAATTTACTCTATCTTTCCTTATACTTCTAAAGGATGGGGATCAACAGGTATATTAGTTTCCTAGGGCTGCCATAACAAATTATCACAGGCTGGGTGGCTTAAAACAAACAGAAATGTACTCTCTCACAGTTCTGCAAGCAAGAATTTGAAATTAAGGTGTCAGTAGGATCACTTTCCCTCCAAAGGCCCTAGGAAATAATTCTTCCTTGTCTCTTCCAGCCTCTGGTGGTGGCCAGTAATCCTCAATGTCCCCAGCATAACTCCAGTGTCTGCCTCTCTCTGCCCATGGCCGTCTTCTTTGTGTGGCTATGTCTTTCTGTGTCTCTCCTTGTCTCATAAAGACATCAGTCATATTGGATTTAGGGCCCATCCTAATCCAATATGACTTCATGCTGACTACATCCTCAAAGACCGTATTTCCAAATAAGGTCACATTCACAAATACCAAGGATTAGGATTTCAGCATATCTTTTTAGGAAACACAACCTAACCCATAATACAGGGCCACCCCTGTCTTCAGGAGTCCAGTGATTCTCAACTCTGAGCATACATTAGAATCATATGAGGGGATGTTAAAGAGAACAAAGGGGGCATCTGGGTGGCTCAGTCGGTTAAGTGACCAACTCTTGATTTCAGCTCAGTTCATGATCTCAGAGTTGTGTGTGCTGGGCATGGAGCCTGCTTAAGATTCTCTCCCTCAACTGCATTGCCCCTCCCCACCTAAAAATGAAAGAAGAAAGAAAAAGAAAAAGAAAGAAAGAAAGAAAGAAAGAAAGAAAGAAAGAAAGAAAGAAAGAAAGAAAGAAGACACCAATGCCCCTCCCATTCTCCCCACCACAATAAATTAAATTCAAATATCTAGGGGAAGCCTGGGCATCAGAGTATTTTAAATCTCTCTAGGTTAATTCCCATAGGGAGCCAGTGTCAATGGCCCTTCCCACCCTTAAGGAATGGTATATGTGACTAAACACAAAGAGCTACTCAAAATGACTTTATGATTTCTCTTCTCCAAAATATGCCCCCTCCAAACCAGCCTAAACTAATTTCAAGAGGTAACACAAACTTGTGGTTCCCTCTGTAGATTTTGAATTGACAGTAAAAATGTATATTTTAATAACAGCAAGGAACCTCCCAAGAATTTATTTCACCCAAAAGGAATGGTATCTAGCATTTCAATCTCTAAAGTCAACACTCAATATAAAGTTAATTTAGATATATATTTGACTGTTTTTACTGACCTGAAACTTGTCTTAGAGCCAAATATTTTCATGTTGTTCATTTCAGGGATACTAATAAATATTTCTAACCAGAGAAAGCTGTGACCTTTTCAAGATGAGTATCGGGATCCCTGGGTGGCGCAGTGGTTTGGCGCCTGCCTTCAGCCCAGGGCGCGATCCTGGAGACCCGGGATCGAATCCCACGTCGGGCTCCCGGTGCATGGAGCCTGCTTCTCCCTCTGCCTGTGTCTCTGCCTCATTCTCTCTCTCTCTGTGACTATCACAAATAAATAAAAATTAAAAAAAAAAAAAAGATGAGTATCAACCAAGAATATGAAATTTTTCACAAATTATTTGGGGGAAAAAAATTCTTGGTTCGGAGAGATGGATTTTTTTTTTTTCTCCTGTGCTTTCTCATTGCTTTGTGTCTCTCTCCCCACTCCCGCTTACCTGGAGTTAGGAATCTATTAGTTAGATTTCTTGCTATTTGCTTCCCCACTCTCAACATCAGGGTTTGTTCTTTTTTTAATTTCTATTTTTCCAGAAATAGCATTTTCTGAGGAATATTCATGCTGAGACGACCGGCAGTAGGCCTCTGAGATCCTCCCACACACTAGCTGAGCCAAGGGGACCAAGCAGGTGGTCCTTTGAGCAAAGCAGAGCTCCTGTCCCACACTCATCTTCCTGCCTTCCCCGGGGCTCTAAGCATCCTCGCGCCCACAGCACATTCATCACATGGCACTTTTCTTTCCTGCCAGGTCCATGAGGGGAAAGATTCACTTCTCCTTCCCAAGGTGTCAACCTTCATTGTTATTGATGCCCACAAGCCCGCAATTACTTGATGAAGCTAATGGGTAGAAGCACTTAAAAGGCTACGCTTTGTGGTTCCATTGTCATCACCACGTAAAACAAACCAAATCCAACCCAGCCTGACAGGTTCTCAGCCTATTGTTATTTGGGGCTTATTTAAATTACAGGTTTGATTAAGTTTCTAATTTAGCCATTGCACTTAGCACCTACTCCTTTTCTTAAAAACCGACTCCGAGAGAGACATTTTCAAAATTCTGATCTCCAAGCTGTCAAGTGGCCTGGGTGGCCAGAGGTTGGAAGCGTACTTAGAATAGTAAACTTAAACACAAATGGAATTTCACAACTAACTACTTTTTACCGCTTTGTCAACAGATAAAGCATAGGTATTCATCCTTGTTTTAACTCCGCTATTAATCCTGCCATGGCATTGGAAGAAGAGAGGGGTGGAAAAGAGTCTCCATAGCATCCCTCCTCCCTTTCTTATCCCCGCCTGATCAGATAAGCCCTTAACAAAGCACGAAGTCATTGCATTAAAATTTAATGTTCTCGCTCCAGAGCAAGAATGCCACTTCAGATGCCCTCCTTTGAAAAGAGTAGTTATCACCCCGAGAGGTCAGCAACATATAAAACCCTCTGAGACAGGCTAGTTTTGTTTTAAACCATTCAACATGTGCACCAGCGTAAGTGCTAACTAGTGCCACACTTAGACAAGTATTTTATTGCTGCAAACATGAAAGCATCTTGCAAGAAAATTAAGCCTACCATACGGATGATATGTAATGAATCTGTTTATTCATCTATTCAAATGATAGTTACTGAGCACTGACTCAGAGCCAAACCCTGTGCTGAGTTCTGGGAATGCAGAGACAGATTCAGGGATGAGCTGGGAAGATGGGCTTGCAACTGTTGAGCACAAGACCCTCTGATACACTCTGCAGGAAAACTGGTACCATCTCCCCAGCACACTTCCTGCACAATGTGCAGGTTACCTCCTGTGCGACCCTCGAGTGTAATACAGAAAAATTAACCAGTCAGAGCAAAAATGGTTGCCTGGGACAGTATCACTCCTTCCAGAAACCAGACTTGGCAAAGGGCTCAGGAAGCCCATGGGGACGGGGTGGGGAGGGTGACCATCCGTGGTCAGGGCATAGATTAAGGTGTTGTTGGCAAAACTCTGCCACTTCTTGGTTGTGCCTGGGAAGGGAGACAGGCCCACCTTTGGGAGTAGACTGCTCCCCAACATGGAGAGTTAGTTAAAAGAACGCAGGCTACAGGGCACCTGTGTGGCTCAGTCGGTTAAGTGTCTGCCTTCAGCTCAGGTCATAATCCTGGAGGTTCTGGGATTGAGGAGCCTGAGTCAGGCCTCCTGCTCAGTGGGGAGTCTGCTTCCTTCTCCCTCTCCCCTCCTCACCTCTCATTCTCTCTCTCTCTCTCTCTCTCTCTCTCTCAAATAAATAAAATCTTTTTTAAATTTTTAAAATAAAAGAGACCAGACTACACGTATCCCACAGGTTGACTCCAGTCAAACATTACAAGCATCAAGTTAGAATCTGGCACAATTTCCCCTAAAACTGTCATTCCATTTGAGACTGATTGTTCCATGACTCTAATTCTCCAGACTCCCATTTCAGCAGGGAGAGTGCTTGGACACCAGCGGCAGAAAAGCCAACTTTCTGGAGGCTTAAACAGGGGGATTTATTTGCCTCTTGTTATAAGGGCTCCAGGTAGACAGGCCAGGGCTGATGCAGCGGCTCCGTCATGCTGCCAGGGATGCTGGGTCTTTCTGCTTTCTAAGCTTCTTGGCTTTCATCTTCATGCCTGTCCCTTCATGGTTGTCAGCAAGAAGATCCCCACCCATCCTGGGCCTCAGGTTCACATTCAAGATGGGACGTAGTCTACAGAGATGAGAGAGAATAAAGCAGCATTGCAAAAACAAGCAGAGACCAAAGGGGGTGCCCCCAGCACAGAGTCTCAGCCTCCCAAATCTCCCACATATTCAGTAATTAAATGCCTAGGCACACTTTCCTGACGACAGCCAATATCCCATAATATATGTGATTTATTCTCTTTTGTACTAACTCAAGCTCATTTTTCTTACTTGTAAAATTAAAAAAAAAAAAGTCCAGTCTAATGATTTTATGGGGACAGATTCACCTGTTAAATCATAGATACCTCAGAAGTTACATGGCCTTTCAACTTCATGTTAGACACCTGTTTCCAAATATTTATACATAGATATACATATTGATGGCTTACACAAGAATCATAGGAATGGCAGCAGCTATTTTTTGAGCACATGCTACTCTGCAGGCTGTGTTTGGGGCATTTTACCTTCATTCTTCATTCTTGTCATCCTCACTGAGCCCTGACAAGTAAATGTCCTCATACATAGACAATGACAATC
Organism: Canis aureus; assembly: GCF_053574225.1. Taxonomy (NCBI): domain Eukaryota; kingdom Metazoa; phylum Chordata; class Mammalia; order Carnivora; family Canidae; genus Canis; species Canis aureus. Next base: position 57,546,241 of record NC_135621.1, read on the forward strand.
AGAGAAGGAACTCTCCTGAGCCCATGCACCTGTAATGATTCAAAACTAGATCCAGTAGGGCTCAGTCTACTCTGCTCAGTTTCTTTCAAAGCGTGATCTGAGAGCCACTGTATTAAATTCACATGGAGTATAGCTAAAAGTTCCAGTTCCTGAGTCCTTTTTCAGACAGACTGAATTAGACTCTCTGGGGTTGCGACTAAAGGTTAGAGGTCAGTAATTTGCAGTTTAAACAAGTTGCTTGGGTAATTCTTCCCCAGATTGTTGGTTGGAAACCTCAGGAGCTTCCACGGGTGAAATCTGAAATTAGTCCCTGACCACAGAAGGCAAAGAGTGATGGAAGAAAGAGGCAGGCCCTTCCAGACAGGGTGAGGGGAACACCAGAGGGTGAGGGGGAGGGCAGGGGGCAAGCTTAATGACCAAGGGAACTTACTAATGAGGGTTGTCTTGACAGCGGCAGGATGAGTAGATCTCTGCACCTGCCCACCAGGATCATGAAAGTTTATAGGGAGTCCTTAATGGGGCTCCGGGACGTGAACCAACCATCCATAAGGTCTCAACACCACCTTACTCTCTCAAGGTTGCACCCTTGAAATGGCTCCAGCTAAAAAAAAAAAAAAAAAAGAAATGGCTCCAGCTGTGAGAATGGTGGATGGAACAAACAACCCAAGGACTGTAGAGGGGGTGAGGAGCCTCCCATTGTCCAGGTCCAGGTCACAGGTCGGCAAGAGGTCACGTGCTCTGATGACCTCCAGCAACACGTGCTAAAGCCTGAAAGGCACAGCCTCTCATCTTAGAGGCTCTCCTGCGGGAGTGTGGTTAGCTGTCCTGTGGTTAGTGTCTGCTGGCATTTTTCACTGGAGTCAGTATATCATAAGGACAAATAAAAACTAAAAAGAAGAAGCTTAATTGTCCCTGTGGAAGTAATAGAGGAGACTTCTCCCACCCCCAATTTCCTTATTTGCTTTAGAAAACTTAAAATTGTGAGTACTTTCTCCTCTCTTTGAAATGTACAAAACCCTTTAGAAAACCAGATAGGCCTCTTGTCAGTTTTTGGGGCCCAGGAAAGTCTTCCTCCAGGACTTGGGAGCCATCTCTTTGAAAGGTAACTGTCTAGGGAAATAGCACCTCATCCCCAGTTTCTGTGGGAAGGTAGGAGCCTAACTTCCAAGGGTGCCTTGCTCCAATTGGCAAAGCTACTTCCTGTCATAAAGACACAACGAAGTTTTGTTTCCCTCTGAATCAAGCCAAAAGCTAACACAAATGGTCACCCCAATCACCAAGTAAAGTTAGGATGAACTATATGTGACAAATGGCACCATCAAGCCATTTGATGGACTAGTTATTGTTTATTTCGAAACACGTATATGTTGGGTTGGATCTGCTTGGTCAAATCAGGGAGTGAGATTCCTTTCTGTCTCTGAACTCTCTTAAGGACTGCCTGTGATGTATATCACACTCTAAGTTAACACTTATTTGCTAATAAAACTCTTTCCTTTCTCTACTATTTTTACGGAGAGGATTTCTGGGTTGGGAGATAATTTGGTTTTTAATTATATTTTCCCAACAGAGGCAACGTTCCTACTTTTGCAAGATGAAATTTGAAAAAAAAAATTAATTCCTCCTAAATCAGCTTGGTAGAAAATATCCCTGGGAAAATGGTATTATTCATGGCCATATCAGGGGAAGAGAGAATAAGCTAAAGCAGAAGAGGCATGTATCACAAGCTTCATCTTGCATTTGCTGCACCTTCACCCTTCCATTGTGGAGAAATCCTCCCCAAAAGAACCACCTCAGCGTCTTCATCTGTGAACTGGGATGCCATAACAACAAAGCCACACGGCAGCTGAAGACACTTCCCCACAGAAGCTGCCTGAGAAAGTGATTATCCACGAAAAGGTCAAGTTAAAATGATTCTGGAAACCACACTTGCAAAAGCTCATTTCAGGAAATAACATACAATAGAAATAAGATAATCGAGTCTAGAAAGGTTAAAACTGACAATTTCCACCCACAACATCCTCTCCCACAAAAACCCCAGGGCAGACCTTCCAGTGAAAGCTGAACAGGCCTGCTCTCCCAGTATCAGTCTCTGCTCCCAGGGCAGGCCAGGGCTGCTAAACCCACCCCACAGGGAGCCGAAGGGAGGCTGAATCAGAAGACACAAAGGTTGGGGGGCGGGGGTGGGGGGGGAAGAAGTCAGTTCCCTTGGGGATGGAAAGCTTATTTCTTCTGGAATTAAGGAAAGAAGGAAAGAATATTTCTTCCTTCTGTCATTCGAGGGTTTTCACCTGCCAGGCAGATAAAGGAAAAGTTAGCTAAAGGAATTGAGAGAAAGGAAAGTCAAGAAGAAACTAGGGTTTTTGTTTGGGACTTTGTTTTTTGTTGTTTGTTGTTGTTGTTATCTTTTAGTCATTTTGTTTCAATTGTTTCCCACATGTTAAATGAAAAACTTTTAAACCTGTAAGCATATGAGGAAGGAAGGAAGGAAGGAAGGAAGGAAGGGAACAGCACCAACTTTAATTTTAAATTTTCATTTAAAATTACCTGCGGGCAAAGCAATGCATGAATTCCATGTTTCTTAATGCTTTCTATTAAATGTATAAAAGACATAACAATAATCAAAACTTCTTTCTAAAAATCCTGAGTTTGCATTTTCACTCACTGGCAAGTCAGTTAAAGCATAAACACCACAGGAAAACTTCCTCTATAATGTTAAAGCTGGGAATGTATGGCTTGCCCAGGGAACTCTCTCAAATCCTTCCGTCATTTCTACTTTAACTGTAGGGTCTGGGTCTTTGTCACTGAGTGTAAGGCTGACAGCTCACCTTAGATTTCAATTTAGATGAATGTGCTTCTGTCCTGAGAGGTGTCCAGCCCCGGCCTCATGTACTGTTTGTGGCTGTTCCTGCATAGCCTTACAGCTGACTCTACAGAGAGCACCACAATCAAACCATCCACCCTCCTCTCAGAATGTCAATAATGGGGCCACTCGGACATTTGGAATCTAATTGTAAACTTCAGTTAGAGGCCAATAAAATTCTTTATCCACTAGATAGAAAAATAAAGGACTCGTTACATACAACTCGTTTGGTTGAGTTCACTATGGCCGCCCTCATAACCTGGGGTAAGAAATGACAGATGAAAGGGGTCAAGATTAGCAATCCTGCCTGGGTCGTGAGAAGGCTTTTCTTCATAATGAATGCATGGCCCACCTCCACTCTGGAAAGGTAATGCAAACACTAAACCAAGTTAGGCTTTCCTGTTAAACAGCCAACTGTCACACATGAGATGACAGCTCTTGTCTACACTGATGCATGTGTGGTCCTGGTGAAGACATGCTCTTTCAGAGGGCATGGGGACAAACTGTCTCCAGTATTCCCTATCTACCCCCACCTCCCTGCAACTACCTCCAGGATCCACTCCCCAGAACAGGGTTATAAACCAAATGGTTATTGGTATGATGTGGAGGACATTCTAGAACAAGATACAGGACATAAGACAAGGCTGAAATAAGAGTCAATGTGTAGGGGCACCTGGGTGGTTCAGTTGGTTAAGTGTCTCCCTTCAGCTCAGGTCATGATCTCAGGATCCTGGGATCTAGCCCTATATGGGGCTCCCTGCTGCCCCCTCTCATTCTCTCTCTCTCTCTCTCTCTCTCTCTCTCTCAGTCTCACTTAAATAAATAAAATCTTTTAAAAAAATTCTTACCAAAAAAAAACAAAAGAAGTCAATGCGTAGATATCTAGTTATCTGCCACAAATGATAAAAACTATTTCCTCTCTGCTGAGTAGAGCTGTAATACTAACTTTAAATTCTTTCATCATGTATTATCTCTGGATCTCTAATGTTCAGGGCTTGGAGATTTGTTTTGCTTTTCATTTGAAATACAAAGAAGCTCTATTGGCTGAAATAGTCATCTACTACTGACATCCCAATTTCCCCTCTATTATCAGCCAAAAAAGGTGTGCATGGGTGTGACAAGCAGAAAAACTCTGCTGTTTGCTCTGCAGCCATCAGAAGGTTTTGGAACCAAGCTTAGAGGGAGGTTGGGGAATGAAGGAGGCCAATTGGTCTTCATGGGAACTAGGGGAGGTAGTGCCCTTCAAAAGACACCTAACTACAACAGGAGAACATTCCCCCACTTACAAGGTGGGCCTTAGTGGTTCCTGCTGCGCTCCGAATCACAGTAAGAATGATGTTGAGACAGCGGTCCTCTTCAGTGCTAACAGCCTGCTCCATGTGGTGCCTCATGGCAAAATGAGGGGGAAAACGGACGAGGGGGCACACTTGATTAGCTGCCTAAACAATATCTAGTCCTCCTTCTTGCTAATAAAGCTTCTGTTTTGGCTGAGACGAAAATATGTCCCATCTCAAGGGAATGAATTTCAACTGGTACAGAGCAATCATGACCACACCACTGCCCATTTAACCAGACATCCGTGCATAAAGGCCATGTGACCCAGTCCTTGTAATGACCTGCCGAGGGAAGTCAGGCAGGAGGAGCCTTTGAGGGAAGCTTTGCTTTCCTAGTAAAAGAGAAAGATCTGTTTGGCACTGTTTTTCTTCTCCTTTTCTTCCTGCCTTGAACACAGATGTGATGTCAGGAGCTGAGACATCTTGCTACCACGAAAAAACAAAGGCCAAGAGAATCAGGTGCCAGTGCAACAGGGAGAAACTTAGCATGTCTGACTCCAGATCGCTTTTATTTCTCTTGCTGCTGTGACCTATAGCTTAGGACCTTCGGCTTAGCCCCGCATGTAGCCATGTTACAGCTAAAATTTGCAAAAACTTCTTTTTCCCTGAAATCTACATCATCCGAGGAGATAAGGAAGTATGTACAGAAATAACTGTGCTACGTTGAAGACTTACAAGAACAACATGACCGGATTCCTGTACACAAAGATCAACTGACCAAGGACAAAGAAGTTGTACGACTTTCCAGATGTCTACAGACACCAGTCTCTTCTGACTCCAACCCCCTCCCACCTCCCCCTCTTCCTGACATAAAGTAGAGGCTCAAATCTTAGGCTGGTGAAGCAGAAGAGCGAGGTTCTTGTCTCACGGAGTCAAGGAATGAATCTGTGGACAAAGGAAAGTGAGTAAAGTGATAGAGCTTTATTAAGAGAGGGTACAGAAAAAGCTCTCAGGAGTGAGAAGGGTCCCAACAGGGTGAGGGCTCTTAGGGGTGGTCTTTTTTGAAGGCTAACTAGGGACCTTAAATCCTCTTAACATCTCTGATAGCACCGTTAAGGACTAGTGATAACTTTAATGGCTTACTTCCTTTTTAGGCTCTGGTAATTCTTTGTTGGTCCCAAGTGTCCATTATCACAAGACCCCACCTCTGACACCTAGGGCAGGTGGTCTGGTGTGTCCCCTTATCTCTGGTTTCCTTACACCTCATTATTTTGAGGATTTCTGTGAACCTGATCCACAGCCCCCTACCTATCTCTCCCTACCTAGCCAGCCCCACCTGTCCTTACTGGGAGAGATGGTTCTTTGGGACTGGCTTGCCAAACAGTCACCTTCCTTACCCCAACATCTTGCTTTTCAACTTACTGGGCTGTCCTATGGTCAGCAGAATGAGCTTGGGCTCAGTCATACCAGTTCTAACATCACTGAGCCACTGAACTAACAATGCCAGCTTGTTACAGGAGAAAAAAAAAAAGAAAAAAGAAAAGCCTATAGTTGGGGTTTTTGTTGTTTACAGTAGAAATCAGACCTAAGTTAAAATACAACCTTACCTTCTATTGCTTTGATAGAAGAATTTAGAATAAGGAGGATTCTCTTGAACAACATTGATGCTTAAAATGTCTTTGTGTTTATTTGGGATTCCCTTTATCACCCATTATGCATTCAGCTTCACCGTTCGTATGTACATCAAAGCCATCAAACTCTGTTCTGGCAAAGGACCAACTCAGAATGAGATGACAACAGTGCGTCGCACTCACTGCTCAAAACAGTCTTAGTCAAAACAAAGAAAATCGACTTGGTTCATCTGCCTAGGTCTGCTCTGGGGACACAGACAGAAAAGGTTTCCACAGCCAGTTAACGCCGTGCTGTGGTGGGAGGCTCAGGTACAAAAGGGAAAAATTACTCCCAGTAAAAATAAAGATTCAAAGAGCTGGCCCCTAAGAAGTTGGATCTTAAAATCATGGTGTCACAATGAGAAAGTGTGTGCAAGAGTATTCTCCCACAGAAGGAAGAAAACTTTGCCGACCTGAATGAAAGGCTGATATCTTTCAACAATGGACAAACTCCAGGAAAGGCACTCAGACACCCAGGACCCAGTGATCAGCTATAGGCAAACAAATTGTTCACCCAGTTACACACAGTTTTGCACCAACGGTAGACAACTATCAGCCATCAAGTGGCCACACAAACTCGGCATCTCTGTAAGAGAGGTAGCAGAAGAGGGAAGCGCTGTGTGCTCTGAAAAACACTGCTAGCATATCAGTGCTCAGCAGGTATTTGTTTAATGAACATTTTCTGGCTTGGAAGGGAGAAAAAATCTCTAGCTTCTGCAAAGTGACCCCGGGCATAGTCAGGCTCATACAGAAGAAATACATAAGCAAGGAGAAATGACTGTCCGCACAGCCCGTGCGGGGATGGCCTGGATTACGATGAACACCCCAGTGGAGGACTGAAAGGAAGTCCCCTCACTTTGTAAATCCAAGCCTCCTGGGCCAAATGGCTTACATGCAGCTTTCCTAGAGAACTGTCTTCTGAGAGCGCCAAACCACTGCCAGTCATCTGTAGATGGTTCATAAGATCTGAGAGGATTAAAATCATTCATAGTAGAAAAGAAAGTGTTCTTTTAAAAATAATTCATATTCATATTCAGAAAAAGGGAGAAAGAGATTGTGAATGCTCCAAAATTGATGGCTAGGCTTTGATAGGTGAGATAAGAAGTGAGATTCTGTCTCTAGGGAACCTGACAGCAATAAAATGTGCTATCTTTGGGTGCTTACTGTGCACTGGCACTTCACACAGAGTAGTTCACTCAATCCTCAAAATGCCATTGTGTGGCAATTACTATTATTGTTCCTCATTGTACAGTTCAGGAAATGGAGAGTTAGCAAGGTTGAGACTTTCTTAAGATCACACAGTTAGGTGTTAAGGGGTGGGGTCTACTTTGAACCCAGACAGTCTAATTCCAGAGTCCACACTACACCCCTGAAAATTTTCCCTGTTTTCCTACTAAATGCTCAGACTTATCTGGGCTTCCTGCAGGTTAATGTAGAGTTGGGTTCCCTGGTTGGAGAGTGGCACTGGGCTGTGCTCTATGTTCAGGACAGAGAAGAAACCTCACTAAGCATCCAAGACACCATATAACAAGAGAGCTGCTCAGGGCGCCAGTGCTCTTTCTTCCTCTCTATGCTTCCCTTCTCCCCAGTACACTACCTTCTAATACTGCTGTCTAAGGAAGCATATTCATTCTATCACACGTGCTTTCCTTGGTGTTTTAGATTCATCAGGAACTCTTCTGTGGCTTCCTGTCACCAAGTTATTCTATACCTTGACAACAGGTCAGTCACAGCTGAGATTATCTTGTTTCACATTTGTTGGCTTGTTTTTGTCTCCTCCTAATGGAATGTTAATTCTATGAGAGCAAGGAGCACTTCTGTTCTGGCCTAACACAGCACCTGACACACAGTTGCTGCTTAATATGTATTTGGTGGATGAATGAACCAATGAATGAATGAATGAATGAATGAATGAAGAAATGAATCACAGAAAACAGAGGTGTATACTATATCTACCAATTCAGGGTTGCACACATAGTGGAAACTTCCTTCTTTAGCATTGTGATCATCATTAAAAAATTATAGATTAAGTTGCCTATTAAGTGCCAACACTATTGGACATTTTACAATGTTATCTCATTTAATCTTCTACAGCCACATCACAGATGTCATTCCTGCCTTACAGATGAGGAAACAGAGGCTTAGAGAAGTTATTTGCCAAAGGTTTCCAATTGCCATTGGGATGGGGCTTAAAATTCTTAATATGGTTTATAATTCCAACCTCATCTTTTTTCTTGGCTCATGCAAACATTCTCTGACAGTGCATTCTCCATCAGTTAGAAAAGTGTTATAAGTAGCTTAAACAGAATGAATTGTTTTCCCCTAAGAAGTTTGTAGTTGAGAAATATAGAGCTGCTACAATGGCTTCATGATGTCAGCAAGAATCCAAGGTCCTTCTATATTTCCTCTCCACACTGTTTTGGCACACTGTGTTGCTATTTCATGGTCACAAAATGGTACCTGTTCCTGTAAACATCCTTATTTTTTTTTAATATTTTATTTATTTATGACAGATACAGAGAGAGAGAGAGGCAGAGACACAGGCAGAGGGAGAAGCAGGCTCCATGCACCGGGAGCCCGATGTGGGATTCGATCCCGGGTCTCCAGGATCACGCCCTGGGGCAAAGGCAGGCGCCAAACCGCTGTGCCACCCAGGGATCCCTGTTCCTGTAAACATCCTATCAGCACTCAAAGTCTAGAGGAGGAGGAATGGCAAGAGTCTGTTCCAGCCAAGTTCCCCTCCTTAATCATGAGAAACAAAACTTTCCTAGAATCCTTCCAGCAAATTATGCTAATATCTCAGTGTCCAGAGCTGTATCACATGGCCATCATTATACACGAGGGGCCCCTATGGGGCACCTGGCTGGCTCAGTCCATAGGGCATGAGACTCTTGATCTCAGGGTTATGAGTTCAAGCCCCACTTGGGTGTAGCACTTACTTAAAAAGAGAGAGACAGAGGGAGAGAGAAAAAAGAGAGAGAGAAGCCTATGTGATGGAAGGTGGAAAGGATAAAAGAAGATAGAAATGGTTCTCAGGTCTGTCAACCAGCAACATCTGCCACTCAATTCTCCAGAGCTACTTTCAGGTGCACAACATGTCAATGCTCATTCTTATTTCCAGATCCTTGTACTGTTCTCTCTTTGGCTAAATGTAAAAGTTTCCTCTTCTCTGAAATCTTCCTGACTTGGATATCCCCCACACTGAGGGTAGGTAACAGCCCTCTTGTTTGTTCTCTTAGCACCTGAGACTTACCTGACTCTTCTTATCTGTATTCTCCACTGGACCAAAGTCTTTGAAGGTGGGGTGACATCTTCATCACTATGTTCCTGGCATCAATCACAATGTCGGGTATAATAAGCCTTTATTGAATGAAGGAAATGACAAAACAAGGAATCAGACTCAGATCAATCTAATTCCAAAGTCCGTGCTCCATTCACCATAAACCACTGACTTCTGGGAATAAAACAATATTTTTAAAAATCCACAGAAAACAAAACAAAAAAAAAATCCACAGAAAACACTCCAACCACCCCTCAGAGACACCTCAGAGTTCTATTGTCATCGTCATCATCATCCTCATCACACTTCTCACTTGCTCTCTAATCAAGGACCAGAAACATCTAGAGTCACCAGAACCTCAGCAGGAGGTAAATAGCCTGAAAAATAGCCAACCAGGGTGCCTGGTCCCTAGTCTCCATGAAAACTGAAAGTTAAATCTACTAAGGAAAATATTTCAGAATAAGCAGGATGCTCCAGCTACTTAATTGTGGCTCCCGTACTAAATGGCATTTGCTTTTCATTTTTCCATATGTGTTTAGTATTTACAGACCATAGCTCACATTCTGTGACTTTTCTTTAAAAAAATTGAGTTCAAAATGCATCGTGATGGTTCAAAGGTAATTGTTTATTCAGATAACAACCAGAGCTTTCAAGCAGACAAGGTCCTGGAGAGATGGCTGAGAAAAATGTCATGCTTAACCTATGCAGTATTGCTAGAAATAGAGAAACTACTTGTCATCTGCAAGCTAGATGCCATTCCTCCACCTACTCTTCGGACCCATGTGAGAAACAAACCATTACCACTGCTCTGGCCACCACAGTCACAGAAATAATTATCTTCACCTGGGGGGACGCCTGGTTGGCTCAGTGGTTGAGCATCTGCCTTCAGCTCAAGATGTGACCCCGGACTCCTGGGATCGAGTCCTGCATCGGGCTCCTGAATGGAGCCTGGTTCTCCTCCCTCTGCCTGTGTCTCTGCCTTCCTCTCTCTGTGTCTCTCATGAATAAATAAATAAAATCTTAAAAAAAAAATACCTTCACCTGGGAACACAGTCTAATTTTCTTTGGCTTTTTAATTTGGTCAAGATAGGCCGCTTCCTCTCCCCTTTATTTCACACTCCCTCTCCCTAGCCCAGACCTCATACATGTGACATGAGTCATCTGCATTTGTTTCAGCATATTTTTAATGGAAAGTAATCTTAATTACTGTGGTGATTTTAAACATGTACACAAATGTACTATGATATACCTCCTTTTAATAGGTGAAGCCCAAGGGAGCCTGGACGGTTCAGTTGTTTAAGCAGCCAATAGATTTCAGCTCATGTCATGATCTCAGGATCATGGGATGGAGCCCCAGTTAGGTTCCATGCCCAGTGGGCAGTCTGCTTGGAATTCTTTTTCTCCCCCTCCCTCTGCCCCTCCCCCCACTCACAATACATCCTCTCCCTCTCTCTCAAATAAATAAATAAATCTTTTTTAAAAAAGATGAAGCCCAATTCTCTTCTCTTTGAATGTGGGCTACACCTAGTGACTCACTTCTGACAAACAGAATAAAATGGCAATAATGATGGCATATGACTGAGAGGTGAGGTCATGAAAGATACTGCATTTTCAGTCTTTACCTCCTCCTCCTCCTTCATGTTCCTCTTCTCTCTCTCATCCTCTCTCTCCCTCTCTCATTACTCACTCTGAGAGAAGTGTCCATGAAGACACTCAAGACACCCTATGAAGAGACAGACCCACACGACACGAACTGAGCCTCCTGCCAACCACAGCATGTAAGCAAGCTCAGAAACCACAGAGTCCAGCCTTGGTGAGGGCTCAGGGCAATGCAGCCTCATGAGATACCTGAGCCAGAACCATCCAGCCAAACTGCTCCCAAATTCCTGATCACAGAAATTGCAAGATAAAAAAATGTTTGTTGTTCTAAACCACTAATCTGGGAAGTAACATAATACATAGGAATGACAACTAATACAGCTACGTTAAAGAAATATTTTATGCAATTAAAATAGCACCAGTACTTCATCCTCCTAACATGGTATCCATCTTTAGATATTATCTTCCAAATAGAATGCTTTCTGTAATTGTTATCATAATGTAAATACAATTCTGATTTCCATATACATTGTCATGTTTTGTCATAAACTCTTCCCTTGCTGTTACAATATCTTCATAGTTAAACATTTAAAATGTTTGAATACTATTTTACCATAATTTATTAAACCATTTCCGTATATTACACATTTTGGTGGTTTCTGTTTTTTTCTTCTAGAGCTTTTACTGCAGTGAATATTTTTAAATGTATAACTTCTTGCTTGTGTGAATTTATTTGGTTAGAATAAACATTCTGTGTTTGACTTACTGATAAAGAGAGTATAAATATCTTTGTGGCTTTCATTACATACTATCCTATTGACTTCTACAAAAGGATATATCAATTTATCAGCAATGAATAAGTGTAATAGCTATATTACCGTAAATGTATTATAATCTTTCAAAGTTTCCCTAGAAATACAAAATTACATCTCAAGTTTGCTTTCATTTTAATTTCTTTGATCCTAATGTGCTTTGTATGGTTGTTTATGTGTTTAATTACTATTTGTTTCCCTCTTGTAAATTATCTTTTCCTGTAGTTTGTTTATTCTAATTTAAAGTACTTTTTCTTATAAATTTGAATGTAAAATTATAGATTAGAAATATTAACCTTTGTAACCTTTCATTAGAATGTTTTTGCAGCCAGTTGTCCATTTTTATTAGTTTACTTTTTCATTATACAAAAATCCATAAATATATCAATATGTTTATGTGATTTTTTTCTATTGTTTTCTATGGCTACAGAGCTAAGAGAGCTCAATTCCTCCTCTGATATTTTCTTCTAGTTTCTCTAAAATTTATGAAGAGGTGTTTTGTTTTGTTTGTTGTATTTACCTCAAATCTATCTGGTTTGTTTTGGCATATACTGTAAAATGCAGGGTATTTTTTTTTTTTAAGATTTTATTTATTTGAGAGAGATTGCTCACACTCACACGAGCAGGAGGGAGGGGCAGAGGAAGGAGCAGACTTCTTGCTGATCAGAGAGCCTGATAGGGGCTCAATCCCAGGATCCCAGGATCCTGACCTGAGCTGAAGGCAGACGCTTAACAGACTGACCCACCCAAGTGCCCCAGAATGCAGGGCATTTTTAAAAATTGTTCTTCTGCTTATTTATTTTTTATTAAAAAGAGTTTAGAGTAGGTTGGCTTTAACATTTTTACAATGTTCCTAGGGCTCACTGGAGATCACTGAAGTGTCCTACCAAAATGGTAGGGAAGGACAAACCTGGGACGGGAGCTAAACACTGTTGATTGAGATTTCTTGCCTTTTTAATTTATACTGATAGAGAAACAAGTGTTTCTGAAGGACTGGGCTCCTCCCCAGCCCCAGGTGGTGATCATGATTAGCTCAAACCAAGTATTTCCATTTTCTGCTCGTTTTAGGCTTGGGCTTATCTTACCATGTTGACCAATGATATGAGAGGGGGAAATCCCTGGGGGCTTCTAGGAATAGTTTTTCTCACAGAACAAAAAGAAGAAAAGTCTACGGGAAGAGAGATTCCTCTTGTGCCATGAAAGTTGCCACCTGCCTATAATGCCTGGAACCTGGCAGTCACCTTGCAACCCCGAGAGGGCAAGTCAGAATACAAGTGCTGGAGATGACAGAGCAAGCGGTAGACATGGATCCGAGATGATGTTGAGGCACAGATTTAATCAACTCCAGAATTGCTCTACCCAAGAACATGTTCTATGTGAGAATATATATTCCAATTTTAAGCCACTTTTAAGTGTCCTTTCTGTTCTCTTCAGCTGAAGCTATCCTAAATTTTTTAACCTCTGATATTTTTCCCCTCACACATTTATTTCTCTCATACCATTTCAAAATTATGTTACAGGTTTATGAACTGGATTCCTGAATCGTGGAAGAGGTCAAAAGCAGCAGTCTAAGAGAGGATACTCTGTAAACCTCCCTGGTAGCAGCAACATCAGTCTTCTCTGCTCCAAGAGCTTGGGAACTTTTCTCTCCCATATTCCAAATGCCTTTGTGGTCAAGGCTCTTCTCTCAGTTACAAATACAGAACTGTAAGTATTTACAGCCTTCAAGAGGATGAGTTGCGGTAAATGCCAAGTCCCATTTTCCACTGTTATTAAATGCAAATTTCTCAACACCTTTTTATCTGTAACAATACAAAGAAAACTGAACACTCTACTGACAAGATTTTGATAGTAAGAGCCCCAATCTGCCAGGTTCTACTGATCCTGCCAAGGAGAAACAAGGGTTGGTCCTATTAACAACAATTTGAGTAATGATTGCAAATAACCTGAGGTTAAATGAAAAGTTCAAATAAATCAGATGTTTGGTCTACACCAGTTGTTTTCACACTGAGCTCCACCAATCCCTGGTAGGATTGAACCCTACCAATCCCTCAGGACATGGTAGGAGCCTTCCAGCCAGCAGAGCTCAGTTCTGGCCCTCTTTTCAAATGGCAAGTTCTGCTTTTATCTGTATTACGTATATATTGGTCTTGTTGTACAGAATATTCCATTTAAATAAAAAGGTGCTTTTTTTTTTAAGTTTAAAACACTGGTCAACAGGGATCCCTGGGTGGCGCAGCGGTTTGGCGCCTGCCTTTGGCCCAGGGCGCGATCCTGGAGACCCGGGATCGAATCCCATGTCGGGCTCCCGGTGCATGGAGCCTGCTTCTCCCTCTGCCTGTGTCTCTGCCTCTCTCTCTCTGTGAGTATCATAAATAAATAAAAATTAAAAAAATAAAAAAAATAAAAAAAAAAAACACTGGTCAACAACAACAACAACAACAACAAAAAAACCACTGGTCAGCACTCAATGTTTGGAGTCCTCCAGACATTTGCAGTCAAGCAAAATAAGTAGTCAGATCATTAAAGAAGAAAAAGAGAGATAGAAGATACCATCTCTAGCTTCTTGTTATTTTTTTCTTCTGTTGAGTGTAGGAACTTAACGACAGATCAACATGCATGTGTATTTTCCATATAAGAATTGAAAAAAATGAGGCTTTCCAAATCGAATCCTTGCTCTGTATCCTGTCCTGATGTGTGTTGGAGGCAGATGGACAGTAAAGGCAGGGATTGGGAGGAGTGGGTTCTCATGATTCCATTATAATAGAATAATCTGACATCACAAATTACTGGCATAGCTTTAGCCATATTGGCACACACAGGCTATTTCTATTGATCCCTAAACTTAAAGAGTCCATGACCTCATCCAAAGTATGCTTTTTAATAATTTACCCCATTTAAAGACCCATTAAAATGTCAGAACTATCATAAAGCTTGTAAACACTTAGTTAGCTCTAATGTCTTCAAAATAATAATGCATTATTGATGGAACCTTGATTCACAATCACTTTCTTCCCATTTGACAAAGCCAACACAGCACATGCTTTCCCCACATCCCACCACATGTTCTTCCCTCTTCAGCAACAATGCTTTGTTCCTAAAGCCCTCCTAGTTCTTCAAAAATGAGTTCTTTGGATTCCTTTGTGGTTCCAAGCCAAGAAGACTGACTTACAGGCTGCTTTATATCAGTGAAGAAACTAGCATACAGACATGATGATCAAGTTGTCCAGATAAGCCACCAACTAGACCATGCAGAAGTCAGAGGGGCTAGACACTGAGAAACCCATTGCAAGCTGAAATATTTGCTTCTTTGCATATACAAGGCTTTCTCCTGTACAAATTTCTGGTATAGTTTAAGCATGCAAGCTTGATTTCAGGGTCCTTTTCAGTGAGACATGAGCACAAAGAATAGTAGTAGCTTGAGTGTCTCAAATCAGGAAAGTGAAAAAAATTCTCCAAAGTTTGGCATTCTCCTAAAAATAGGGTTGCCAAATAAAATGCTGGATTTAAAATGAAGTTCAGACAAACAATGAATAATTTTTAAGAAAAATGTATCTAAAATATTGCATGGGACATACTTACACTAAAAATTTGCCATTTATCTGAAATTGGAACTTGACTTGGCATTTTGCATGTTTATTTGCTAAATCTGGCAACCCTACCTTTTAAGGCAAATCTTAATGCCTCACCTAACCTGATAGGTTAGGTGCCTAAATACTGATACTAGCTTGGTAGTCCTCAATCCAAGCTATACATTAGAATTTTCTGTGGGTTCCTGAGCCTACCCTTCAGAGCAGCTAAATCAGAGTCCCTGGGTTGGAGCCCAGACATTCTTTCAGGTTCCCCGGGGGATTCTTTATTATTTAGTCATGAGAGACACAGAGAGAGGTAGAGACATAGCCAGAGGGAGAAGCAGGCTCCCTGTGGGAAACCTAATGTGGGACTCCATCCCAGGACCCTGGGGATCATGACCTGAGCTGAAGGCAGACACGGAACCACTGAGCCACCCAGGTGCCCCTTCCTGGGGCGTTCTAATGGACAACCAGATTTCAGAACCTCTAAACTACAGGATTGTAATGACTCGGTATAAAATCTCAGAAAGGCATACCTGAGGCATATCAGAGATGTCCCAGGATCAACTGGCAGGGAAATACATGTATTTTTAAAGCATAAGCATATTCAACATTTTAATATAACTTAATTGAAAAATAAAAACTACTCAAAAAACCATCACAAAATACCAACCAAAATTAAGGTGAATGGAATGATTTAGACCTAGAAGGCTAAAAGAGATAACAAAGCATAGGCCCTGGAACCTGGCCACATCATAGGTGGACAGAGGACCTGGGATGGGAAACACCAGGCAAGAGTTAGTGGAGGCACAGGTGTCCTCAGTCCAGAGCTCAGGCAGACAAGAAGAAGTAGGACCTCAGGCCAAGAAACAGAGACACTGGCCAGGCAGCAGCTGATGCACAGTGGATCAAGGATTCCCACCAACCATAGAACTTTTGAGGGCATCGATCCCAGCACCTGGCTGACCCAGGGTTCACAAGTGATACAGGGATGAGTGTTTGGCTTGAATGGGGAAATAGGAAAGAGAAGAGGGCAACTGCCAAAGTCACCTATGTGAGGGCAGTGCCAGCTGAACTGCACCTACAGTGATCTGAAATTAGTTTAGCACTTGAAAGGCACAGCATTCAGTCCTATGTACTCTTTTTTAAGTTTTTTTTTTTTTTTTAATAATCTCTACACCCAACATGGGGCTTGAACTCACAACCCTGAGATCAAGAATCTCATGCTCCACCAGTTGAGCCAGCCAGGCACCCCAATAATGCATACTTTAAGCAACTTGGTTGATGCTTCTCAACTTCAAAGTTCTCCTCTGAAAAATGGGGAGACTATAGCCTTCTTTAGAGGGATGTGTAGGCAGCACTTTAAATCGGGAGATACATGTAGAAAGGATGGAAAGTGATATACAGAGATCTTCACTGGAGCCCATCACTTTCCTGACATGGGCCCTTGTCCTGCTACATTCCAGGCCTCCCTTGCTCCTCTTGGAGACTCCTCTGTGCTCTCACTCTCGTAGGTGACTTGCTTACAGGACAGGGGGGATCCAGTGCCTGTCCCAGCCCCCTGCAGCATAGATGCTCAAGGAATGCTTACCACTCTACTTTGACTAAGAAATCTCAACAGATGTTCCTCCTTCCAAAACACCTTTTGGTATTCCAAACACTGTATTTTTTTTTTCATTTTTCTCTTCTATTTACATCGATTTAAGCTTTGTATTTATTAGCTGTGTGACTTTGGACACATGATTTAACTTTTCAAAACCTCGGTGCACCCATCCTTTAAAATGGGAGCATTCATGTTATCTACTTTACAGATTTGTTGTGAGAATTGATTGAGATGATACACGAAAATTTTCAGCCCAGTACCTGTTATATTAAAAGTACTTAAAAATGTTCAGTTACTATGAGAATGATCACCACTCAATTCAGCCATTGCCCCAGCAAAGTTCTTGACTCAGACATATACATTCTGTGTCTACCACTAATCCAAGTACCTGAAACCGATTGGCACTAAATGCTACAGCCCCACAGCAGAGGCTGGGCATTTCAAAGTTACCCACTGCCTCAGGAATCATGAAAAGAAACTACAAATGTCCCCTAGTTCTCACTGACTACATTATAATAAAAGTTCTTCTGCATTTGCTATATCTCCCTCGGCCTCTATTTCCTGTCCTAGGTTTATATTTTACTGAGATTCCCATTCTCCTAATAAAATAACATCATGCTTTTTATGATCTTCTCTATGCAAAAAGCCTTAAACCATCCCATCCCACCCCCCCACCCCCAACAGCATAAAAGTAAACCTTAAGCCATATGGCACAGGAATTAAAGTCAGCATATTGTTGTATTGTATAATTCGCCATCAGTATGAATGATTTCCCAGTGACATGATTGTATTAACCCACTCTGGTATGCAATGGTTCATCAGAGTTCTAAGTCCTTTTTGCAGCCCAGGCAGCTGTCTTTCAAATGGAGCTCAGCTGAATTTCACTGCACAGACATGTTATGTTTCTAGCACCATCCCCAGCCTTGCCAGCTGCCTTGAAGCTGACTGTTCCAGACCACACATGGGCCTTCTGGCGTTTACCAAAGAATGCTGCAACTCCATATCTGCAAGATCCCATCACAATTTATGGAGGTAAACAATCCATCCACCATTAAAGACATCTGACCTTGTCACTCAGATGATACGAGAGAATTTTGAATCAGGGACCCAGCTTCCTAATTTGTTAATTTGAAACTTTGACGATTGGTGAATGGGATTCACAAGAGACTGGAATTCTCTTCAATTAACGAGGAGGATGTGAACTTCCCTTCCTTTCAAGGAGGCAACTTAGAACTTAACATACATGTTGACATACGGCCAACACCTACCTAGGCAACTTTATGTGTATGTAAAATACATCACATATGTATGCTCCATGATTGGAGCACTTTCATGTCCCCAGTCTTAACAGTCTGTCTTAATATCCAAATAAAATGACTCAAATAACCATAGTAGAGAGAAAGAAGAGCAGCCCCTGACGTCCAGGAGTGGGCCTGGCACACACAGCAAGGCCTAGAGGTTCTTATACCAAACATAAACAATTTCATAGACTATGACTAGCAGGTCACTCTGCAGTCATAATGGATCAAGACAAAAACAAGACCACTCTGTATCTGTGAACATTGCCCAACCTACAAAATTCCAAAACATCTTCCCACTCCCAACAACCCTCTCCCCCCGGCCTTGCCATTGGGTAATATGGGTAGCTGCTGTTTCTTTGACAGTTACACCTTGGGCCTCACTCTAGTCTGCCCTCTCTATAGTTAAGATGGCTATGATGCCCATCACAGCATCACCCTGTCTCCTGACAGCATCCGGTCAGAGCAAAGCTCTGCTCCCTCAAACCCCCCCCCCTCAAATCACTGACACAAGCCCGAATCCTGTGCTTCTGAACACCCTCTCACTGCAATGCCAGATGTTCCAACACACAATAGCCTCAACTTGTTCAACCATGTGTGTGTTCCTGGTGGTGTTTAGCTAGAAGATGCCAACACCACAAAATATCAGTATCTACCCTTCCTGCCTTTTCAAAGGTCACCTTCCCCCAGTGTTTTTAAAGGAGGAGGTTTATGTAGCATCTACACATGGCTCCATCTTGCTTCACAGCTGCTCTCTGGACCCTATCGGGCACTCTTAGCGCTGCCATAGGAGTTCTGGGACCACCATCTTTTACCTTCTTTCCAAAGAATATAATAAACACAAAACTGTGAGCAAAGTATCTATGGAAGGATTTGTAAGTAATGGAGCACAGCATAGAGCACGTAATTTAAAACTGATAATGAGCATCCACATGCAAAAGTTTCTCAGGTACTCCTTTCACACCTCCTCCCATGGCCACCCTCCTCCAGCCCACCTCTTAAGGCATTTCTACCCGATTCTCTTTGCTTCTCTACCTCCAGAGTTCCAGCGTTGGTTACATATTTTCTGTCCTTCCATCCATTTCTCCTTCTGTCTTCTGTGTGCGTCATCACCCTCCAGCAACCTCTCCCATATTCTTCTCTCAACTATTTGCAGAGACTCCAAACCCTGAGCTCAACCATAAAAAAGGAGTAGGAGAGTGATAGTGGTGGTGGTAACCCTATTATGCATGTCAGTTTTCTCTCCTGGATGCCCTATATTAAGCAGACGATGTAGCAGTTGAGATGGAGTTGGGCAGAGGGGTAAACAGAAGAATCACAAAATTCTGCTCTAATTCTATGAAACTGGTTTTCCAATCTTCTTGGTTGAGAATCTCAATGAGAAATATATTTACATTGTAACCCAGTATATACAAACATACAAACATGATAGATAGTAGGTAAATAGGGATACAGAAATATTGCAAT
Organism: Canis aureus; assembly: GCF_053574225.1. Taxonomy (NCBI): domain Eukaryota; kingdom Metazoa; phylum Chordata; class Mammalia; order Carnivora; family Canidae; genus Canis; species Canis aureus. The sequence continues at coordinate 57,565,676 of NC_135621.1, forward strand.
CTCACTAAAATACTCTCTGATATTTCCTTTTTTTATTCCACTTCATTTTTCAATGAAAAACTTGCACTCGGCTACAACCTGTTACATTGATTTCATGACCCACTAAGGGATCTCACTTTAGTTTGTGCACACTCTCCTAAAGTGATTAACATCTAAAAATGACAAAACTTTCTTCCACCACAGGTAGAGAGATACATCTTACACTGACACACCACACATACCCACCTGAGGCATCATCATGCTGGTTCCTGAGCTAGAGAGAGGAAAAAAGTCAATGGACTCTTCTTCACTCTGGGTTTCATAGGCAGCATGAACTCATTTGACTATAGTGAGGCCCAAAATAGAGCATCAGTTCCCACAGTGACCAGTTTGTGTGAAGGGGCTCCTTTCAGGTGGAGGGACTTGAAGCTCAGCCAAGGGTGGAGCAAGCAAGCCAAGGACCAGATCAGAGGCAACTCAGAATGTGACTGCAGTGGCCTCTGGGGACAGAAGCCAGAATCCAGTGGCCCAAGAAATACATAGAAACGGAAGGTTGAAGAATGCAGTTAGACATGTGAACAATGAGACCAACATCACAAATAGATCACCCTAGGGAGTCAGTGTCTACATAGAGGAAGAAAGGTGGTTGATGCCAAATGTAGAGGGAAGCGTGGCCCCAGGAATAGAACCTGGCTCGGGAGAAAGGGGTGGGAACTGCACAGGTAAAGCACTCCTGGGGGAAATGTATGCAGCTCCATTTGAATTGCAATTCATTTGGATTTGAGACAGCATACCATTTTGGCTAGCTACTCTTCAGTACCTTTACTCCTAGGACATACATCTTCTCAAACAGGGGTTTTTGAAGTGTGCATTCATTATCTTTCCCTGAAGTTAAATTTATTTTCACTGATTTTTAAGCTCAAGACAGCCTTGCTGGTATGTTTATACCGTGGCGTTTATTTTCAGAGGTAGAACTGCAATAAATGAAAAATATTTTCCCTTCAGTAGAACGGGAAATATTACACTTAGATATTTATAAGTATGACTGGTTATTTTTTAAAACACAAAGTCAAAAATATTATAATTATTATACATGGCTGGCAATAATTTTCCAAGTGTGTCTAGTATAAAGACCGAAAGTAATATTCACGACATGAACTATACTTCAAACTGAATATAGAATAAAAATGGATTTAAATAACCAGAGCGAACTGCATATCTAAGTAGTCCATGCAAATCAGTTTAACTCTTTTATGCTAGAGCTACAATGCTGGGAAATCACCATAATAAAAGTAATAAACTACTATTTTTTTAGTACATATTTTATTCCAAGTGATATGGTGGGTGTTTCAGATGCATTCTCTTATTTAATACTCATGATAATCCTTGAAGTAGGTGTCATTAACCCTATCTTGTAGGTGGGAAAACCAAAGCACAGAAAGATCAAGTTATCTACCCAAGATCAACACAGTAAGTGGCCAAATAGGACAGAGACATGTATTGCCTTGGCACAAGTCTGTATTTGTTTCATGTCATGTCCAAGTGTTCTTCCTTCACTGAGGATAGGAGATGGCTAAGGATGGCTCTCCTCCATCACATCCTGCCCAGAATCCTCAGCAGCAACCAGGCATCCCTTGATAAGGGAGCAAAATAGTTACTTGAAATGGGCCAGAAAAGTATTATATTATTCTACCAAGAAGACACTTTGTGTTGCAAAGCTTTGTTTCAATATTGAATTCCAATTTTAATGAGCTAGTAATTCATGTGTTTCCTTGGATTTGGAAACTATATACGTTTTTTTAAAGATTTTATTTATTTATTCATGAGAGACACAGAGAGCAAGCGAGAGGCAGAGACACAGGCAGAGGGAGAAGCAGGCTCCCTGCAGGGAGCCCAATGTGGGACTCGATCCCGGGACTCCAGGATCATGCCCTGGGCTGAAGGCAGGCACTAAACTGCTGAGCCACCCAGGTATCCCCTATATACATTTTTTTAATGGACACTTTCCTCTCTCAGAAGTAGCTTTCTCTAGTGTTTTGCCATAATTATATGACACATGAACTAATCACAATTTCTTATAGGATTGGTAAGAGTATAAAATTTTAATTGGTGGGGAGGAGAGAAAGTAGAGACCAGCCTTCTCAGTGTAACACAAATGGAACAATACACACTCATGAAGGGAATTTTGATGATACAATAATTTTTATTAGCTTGATACGCTGACTGAGAAAAGAAATAGCATGCATTTTTTAAAAGTGACTTTTACGGAAGAATAATTTGTTTGCATAAAATATGATTACTTACCCTCATAAATGTTTATTTGAATATATTGCACTATAACTAAAGCCAACTGCATCAGCCACAGCAGGGAAACCCAATTCTGAATTGCAAAACAAACCAAAGGTGTGACTTGGAGCACATCAGCATCCCATGCTGACTCGAGGAAATTTTGGCAGTTAAAATTCTGCTGATCTTCCAGGATGAGAGGATTTAATGAGGCCAAATCTTTTAGAAACGGGTGGGGGAAAAATAACTACAATTCAGACTGGGGCCTACCCCTTCCAAATAGAACAGTACCCATAAAAGGCTGGTCAGCACCTTTCTCAGGTTCACCTGAGTTTCCAACCCATTGTCCCCACTAGAATCTCACCTGGCAACCACAGGCCAACTCCAGTTTCAGATGCATTTTTTGTAGGTATGCATTAAAATAAATGTGGGAAGATTTAGAAAATGGTTACGTGGGCTGTGCTCCCCAAAGTCAACCTGTCTCCACCATTTCTATTCTTCGACTTCTGCCTTCATTCATTTACCTTTCCAGCCCCATGAGCCCTGGGAACTCCTGAATTATGACATAATTTCATTAAAAGGAGTCATGAGGGGAACCTGGGTGGCTCAGTAGGTTAAGCACCTGGCTCTTGATTTTGGCTCTAGTTGAGTCATGATCTCAAGGTCGTGGGGTCGAGCTCCGTGTCAGGCTCCGTGTGCTCAGCATGGAGCCTACTTAAGATTCTCTCTCTCCCTCTCCTCTGCCCACTCTGCGCACCCTCCTCACCCCCTACCACCACTCACGGGCTTGTGCTTCCTAATAGATAGATAGATGATAGATAGATAGATAGATAGATAGATAGATAGATAGATAGATGATAGATAGAAGTCTTTTAAAAATATTACTTATGAAATATTACTCTCATCAAGTTGAAAATTGGAAGGTCTTCAAGGACAGGGGTTCAGGTTGTCTCCATCCAGAAGGGGAGTGCAGAAAGGAGTAGGGAAAGGACTCATCCTTGACAAACACTAATTTTCTCATCTAAGGCTACCAAGACATCACAGTGAGTCAGAGATAAAGGGAGCCCCAAGACTTACTATCCCCATTTCCTAGGGCCCAGCTCTTCCAAATATCCTAAAACTATCTCTACTCCTAACACACTGGAAGCTCTATAAGCATTTACTGATGAAGGATACAAGAGATGAGTAAGGAAGGTCATGGAGGAAGTACAGAAGGATAGGCAAGGTTTCATGGGTCAGACTAGGACATCTTGAAATCATACAACTGTGCAAAAACAAAACAAAAAACCAACCACGCTTTATTTTTGTAGTGATGATTCTTCATAATTCGATAATTTCTTTACTCTGCATTACCAAAGAAACCCTCTTTATTTTTTCTTAAATTTCATTTATTTATTCATGAGAGACAGAGGAGGGGGAGAGGCAGAGACAAGGGAGAAGCAGACTCCCCACTGAGCAATGAGCCAGATGCAGGGCTCCATCCCATTCAACTGACTGAGCCACCCAGGTCCCCCCTGAAAATCCTCTTTAATACTGTGATTTCCTTTCTGTTTTTACTTTTATTTACATTTATTTTATGCAGAATTTACTCCCAAGGCCTAAGTTTTTGTTTCTTCAGTTTCTTCTGGGATATTTTCTTCTTTTTTTTTCTCTCAACTTCCTTTCCTTGTTAGGAATAATCTGCCCCTTTTAAGTAAGGATCATCTCAGGGAAGCAGGGAGAACTCATGTATAGGTGAATCCAACCATGAGTCCTACAAATTCTATGCTGCATCTTAGAAGCTTTGTTCACCAGGATGAGCTCAATGACCAGAGAATCTACATCTAAACCCTTAAGTCCAGCATTATTCTCTGCATTTTTAAGCATGTGCAGTCAAAACCCAGCACTCTATTTGGGCCCCTGACCCTGCATGCAGTCCTGCTGTTTATAGTGGTAGCCCCTACCTACCAGCTCCACCACCGTAGTAACGGAATGCCACACATTGCTTCTGCAAAGTGACATCCTTCAGATACTTGGTGGCTTTTACGCTATCCCACCAATATAGCCCAGGCAGTTTCACATGTGTTCTTAAAGTGAACATGAAGATCTGAACCTCTTGATTTGCATGACCTTGTAGTGTTTTCTGAGTTGAGTGAGTAGCACAACATTGTGAGAGATCACCTCAGGCCGCTTACAGGAAGAAGTGATTTTTGTTTTTAAGTAAACAGGAAAGCATGATTTCTGATGTCACCTTATTACTTTTCTGTTTAACCCTGTCATACTAAAAACAATATAAAATAAGGAAAGGGGATGGAAATGAAAAAGTAGACACATTGACCCTCCCAAAGTGCCAAGCATGTGTGTTATGACACAAGATCCTCATCACTCTTCAATTTAGAGATCAGGAAACAGTAGTTAAGTTGGCCAGGGTCACAGAGCAGGTAATGAAGTAGCTGGCCCATGCTTGACCTTTCAGAACCACTGGCCAATTACCATTTAGACTCACTGCGTCTTTTTTTTTTTTTTTTTTTTTGGATTATATTGCATGGATTCGGAATTTATTGCTAAGGGTGAAATTAAAACACCACATATTTACTGTGACATTTTCATTCACCCTGACAATTTCTGTTTCCCCTTACTTAGGTAGGGCCTTAGTTAGAGTTCCACAGTTCACCAAGAGCCACAATTTTAAATCTAATTCCCAAAGCTGTTTCTTTAGAATGCAATTGCAGAAAACAGAAGGGGCAGATGTTAGTATTAATGCCACCACATTGAAACAGTTTCTGGAAATGTAGCCTGAAAGAGGATTTGCTCTAACTACTGATGGCTGTCTCGGTTCTGTTACTGCCCTTGCCTATAGAGGAACCTATGACAGGTAAACCACTGGGGCCTCCTCCCACAGAGGGCTCCTCACCCAGCAGTTGCCTGTTCCATCCGGTGCTCTAGCAAACAGCCCTGATAGAAGGGCCCCATAACTGTATTTCTAGACACCAGGTTATGACTGTGTCCACCGTAGGAAGTTAGTTTTGTGTTTTTAAAAAATCATCACACAAGCATCCTCACAGCATGAAACCTGAGAAAAAGGGGTAAATGCCTCCCATGGTTGTGTCAGGAGGAAAGTGAACGACAAAATGGCTAATATTTTATTTCCACATTATTTCCCTAAGCCCCCTTGTTCTCCAGACCTTTCCGTCCTTTTAAACCACAGGTAGCTTCTGGCAAAGCTTAAGACAGATGGCAACGTAGAGTTCCTGGCAGCCGAGATAAATGTACGTAATATCGAGCACCCAGCACACAGCTTTGGAGGCTCAAGACACCCCCTGCTCCTTCCTGACACCTCAGGAAGGGTCGCTTGCTAAAATAATTTTCTGGTTAACAAGAAATCTATGCAACATTTCATGCCCGGCTTGTTTCAGAAGCCCCCTCTGAGGGATCCACGCTATGCATTTTAATTTAGGTTTACATGTTTTGTTTTTTAATAGAATGAACTGTGCATAACAACACATTTCGCAATATGAAATGAAAAGCCCTCGATACAGTTCATCCACTGGAAGGTTTTAAATCTAAATCCAGAACAAATAAAGCAAAATAAACCCAGCAGGACTCCAACTTTCCTCTTCTAACATTTGGTAATTTGTTTGGGCATGGAGCGTGGGGAGATGTGGGGCAAGGAGGAGGTGGGGGAGGCAGAGAAGCACAGGATGTTTGCGACCTGCAAAGGAATCCTTATTCTCATCTCGAGTCCAAGACCTTGTATTGAACATCACAGTATGTAAGATGCTGTCCTGAATCCCTCTTGGTCATTTTGCCACATTTGCTGGAAATCAATCCGTTTGCAATCAGCTCAGATTTCAAATAACCTTTGAGAGGCTTTTTACCATTGCAGCATGTAAATGGAGATTTCAGATCCATTTGAAAACGCAGCAGGAGGGCTAATTTGGAGATAATAGACATTTTCTATTTGTTTGTGTTCAAATCCACAAGGTTTTATAGAATTCCAGGAACTTGTTGGTTAACACAGATTTTTCTAACAAAAGCTCCGTCCAGAACCTGGCAGCTTCCAAGCACGCACTTAGCCCAGTGACTGACCCAGGAAGAGAAAGGTCCAGAGCACTCACTTGAACTGCCTACAGTCACTCAAGGATGCAAAGCAGCCCCTTTCAGCCATATCTTCAGAAGGCTGTGCCCCATGTCGACATTCCCAGTGTCCATCCTGAAGACCCTGAAGAAGTGGGAAGCACTGAAGATGCTGAGTGGTTCTAGGAAGTGGCCCCCTACCCCTCCTGCCCTCCACTGGTAGCATTTGAAGCATCGGACTCCTCTGACAGGGTGATCCATTTCTCCCAGGGCTTGGAGGAGTTTGATTAGTGGATTTGGGCAAATGCACCACTTTAGAGAATGTTTTGCATTATCCCAGTCATGAACATATACTTGCTTCAATCCACAAACATAGGAAATTACAAAAATCTAGAATTCAACCCTCAGCTTCTTTTCCTCTGATTTATTCATACAAATCCTCTTCTAGGCCTGTGAGGTCACCTGCAAGAGGAAACTCATTGTTATTTCTCCCCATCACGTTAGTCTGAAAGTTAAAGAGATTGTAAATGAGACTGCAAAGATGCCTTACCTTCTTTCTATTTTCTAAGTCCTACTCATCCTTCAAGATCCAACCCCAGCGAGTCTTCCCGAGGTCTTTCCCATCCACTCACAGGTCACACTGAAATACCGTGGATGTTAGCTTCAGTATCCTATATTGTGTTCAGGTCTCTCCCTAACCAGGTTTCTGTAAAAACTGAGAATTAAGACAGAGTATAAACATGGGAACCAAAATATCAGCCTAGTTACCAAGTTGTTTTTGTTAGACTAACCCCTAGATTTATTGAGGCAGACTTGCTCCCAATATTAGGCAGCCCTGGACCAGGGCAAGGGATGGATACCTGTCCAGGAGAAACATACATGTTGGAAGAGAAGCATGGAGGAAAGCTCATGTCCCACATGGACAAACGAGCTCCCAAGAGGAGAAGGATGGAAGTGTCTAGAGCACATTTCACCACTCACATGGGTCATTTCTCCCCTTCATTGGGGGCGGAGTGAATAAAAGGGAGAGAAAAGTCTGGCATCTGTTCAAGAAAATTTCTCCTTGAAGAAGCCAGAGAGGGGAAAATTTTCTTTTCCTCCAGCACATAGTTTTGTGTTAAATTTGTCCAGACGTGTTAGTTTTGTTTCTTTATCTGGGTTTTTTAAGCTTCTTCGGGATAAGAGCCATGTCTTACATATCTCGTATCCCTCACAGAGGCAAACACAATACTAGGTAAATAATGAATATTTAAGAAAGATTGGTCTTTAAAAGGATTGACAAGAGCAAGGATTGTTCAAAGTTAACTGTTCGCATTTGTGAAAAACAACTAAATTGTAGAAATTCAAATCTGTTTCATCAATAGGTTGACCAGTTTGGACCTGGGTCCCAGTCAAATCTTCATATCCAAAAAACTATACCTAAAACCACACAGCCTTATTATTCTCTATTGCAAAAACCCCTCTCTTTCACTACTCAGAACACATTATCACCTAAAGATCTTGAGCATAATTTGGCATAAGCTCATTCTTCACACACTCAGATCTTAAATATCTATTCCCCTTTGATGAAATATCTATAGCAAATATTGCAGGATTTGGTTCAAAAAAAGAAAAGAAATACATTTCAAACTGCAAGAAATAGTGCTGGGAACTATCACTTCCGGGCAGACACAGGTAGCATATACTCAAATTCCTCCATTTGGGTTGATGAAAATCTTGCAGTTACACCATAAGCAGAAATAAGAAAATCTATACACTGAAGAGATGCCCTACCAGCACACAAAGCAAACTGTGAGTGTAAAATTCTTGAGTGTTTACACACCATCTGCCTGGATATGAAAAAATGCAGTCACGGGCATAAATGGAGGGATAACAAATGAAAGAAATTCAAAACTGGAATGCCCTGAAAGTCAAGCTCTAGAAGTTCCCCCAAATGAGAGTTGACAAGGTGCTACCTACTTTCTGCATAGATTGCAAGAGCATTAGTGAAGCTGTTGCATGTTTATTGGTTAGTGTCCTCTCCCTGGAAGAGGTATGTTTTTAAGTATCCCTAGAAGAAAAAGAAAAATGTGGCCTGCAGACAAATGTATGCATTGATCCATATCTAACCAAGAAACTACCTTCTATGAAGGAATATCTGCAACTCTTAACTATCATCAACTAGAGGCAATTGATAGAAACACTGTGTAACACTATATCAATGATGTTGGTGGATTCTGTTACCTATAGAGGTGCTTCTGAGGAACACCCTGGGAAAATGGCCTTCCAAGGCAGGCATTAACTACCAAGTGGTCAGGACCCCTGGGTGGCTTAGTTGTTTAAACATCTGATTCTTGATTTGGGCTCTGGTCATGATCTCAAGGTCATGAGATTGACCCCCATGTGGGGCTCTGTACTCAGCGCAGAGTCTGCTTGAAATTCTCTCTCTCCCTTTCCTCCTGTCCCTCTCCATGCTGCTCATGTGCTCTCTCACTCTCACTCTCCCTAAAATAAATAAATAAAATATTAAAAAAAAAAACTACCAAGTGCTTACTAGCAAGCCAACCTTAAGTGGAGAAGTTGAAATCATGGAAATACTGTCAGGAAACTGGCTCCAAAAAGTCACCAAAACCTACCCCAAACTCCCCAGCTTCTCCCTAAACCATTGAAAAAAATTGTTCCTTTGACTTAATGAGTCCATGTAGTTCTTTTATTTAATAGACACTTATATAGTTCTTATTATGTGTCAAGCAGGGCTTTAGGTATGTTACTCCTCTTGCCAAGCTGACCAAAGCATAATGATGACAATAATACTTTCTCTACCCTTTCTCTGAACTTTGGGGCTCACATCCATAAAGCCAAGAAAACTAATGTCTGCATAAATTTACTCAGACAATCCAAGAATCAAGCAATTGTAGATAAAAATAAGATTGATCCCTAAGAGCTAAACTATAATTATAAATTTAAAAATATATCAAGGTAGACATATGTAAAGTCAACTTAAAAAGAAAAATTGCTCTTTATCGTAATCCTATTGGGCTACTATAACAAAAATGCCACAAATTGGGTATCTTGCACACAAGGGAAATTCCTTTCTCACAGTTCTGGAGGTTGGGAAGTCTAAGATCAAGGTGCCAACAGTTCAATGTCTGATAAGGGCTCACTTCGTCATAGACAGCTGTCTTCTCCTGTGATTTCACATGGCAGAGGGACAAGAGAACTCTCTGGAACCTTTTCTATAAGGGCCCCAAGCCCCCTCATGAGAGCTCCACCTATGAATTTGGAGAGGATACAAACATTCAGACCGTAGCATTCTCAGACCTACCAGTCTTAGTTTTCATCAGACTGAAACTGTTTAGACACTTCCAACACACTGAGTCTGAAAGAAGGTAAATCAGCCTTAGATATATAGGGGGAGAAGGGACTCCCAACAGCCAATAGCAGTGGGTTCATTTGGGCACCATCCAGGGAACAGTGAAGTACTTGGTCAGTCCAACTTATATACTAATGCACTTGATGCGTTGTCTCTTTTCTGGAAACGTACGCACTGGGGCATGCCAACAAAGCTGATGACATGAAGTGTTTGAGTCATATTAAGTCTCCTAGCCTTACTTCCATGGTCACCAAGCAGCCTTCTGATAATTTGGTTTCTCTTACACATATAACTTGTCTCCAGGGAGAGCATACCCTCAGGCCAACCAGGAATTTCTGGTCCTGTGGCAATTATTTTTCTCATAATAAATTATTAAGCTGGCATTATGACTTTATACATCAGCCTGTTGAGAACTTTTTTCATGTAAGTCCAGTCAACTCAGAAACAACAACAAGATCTGTTTCTGAATTTGGAGCCCAAAGCGCCAGACCCTGATCCTCTCAGTTATATGCCATCTTGTGAAGACTCCCAGTGACCAGTCCCCAATTATGCAGCACCCTGAATGAATGACCCTGACAAAATAACTAACATACTTTGTGGCTGAGCAATAGGATCACACGTAAGGGACAAGTAAAACATAGACCAAAAAGGACAGACTTTTGGATTAAACAAATTTGTGCTTAAACCTGGCTCTACGATTTGCTAGCTTTGTTATTTAACCTCTGATTCTCAATTTTCTTACTTAAAAATGGAGGAAATGCCTACGTTAATAATTAGCAGTTCTGAAAGTGCAGACCCTGGGTGTCTTGATAAATTCAGGCTGCTATAACAGAATACCATAGGCCACGTAGCTTATAAATAACAAAAATGTATTTCTCACACTTTGGGAAGTCCAAGATCAGGGTGGCCACAGTCTCTGGTGAAAACCTGCTTCCTGGTAGTCCATCCACTATGTCCTTCATGGTGGGAGGGGGAAGAGAGCTCTCTGGGGTCTCTTTTATAAGGGTGCTAATCTCATTCACAAAGGTGCTGTTCTCAAGACCTAATCACCTTTCAAAGGCCCCCACCCCCTGATACCATCACCTTGGAGGTTAGGATTTCAACATATGAATTTTGGGAGGACACAAACATTCAGTCTATAGCACTGGACAAGCAGCAACAACATTTATAGAAACTCATTAAAAATGGAAATTCTTACACTAACAATGAGACTGAAGAAAGAGAAATTAAGGAGTCAATCCCATTTACAATTGCACCCAATAGCATAAGATACCTAGGAATAAACCTAACCAAAGAGGTAAAGGATCTATACCCTAAAAACTATAGAACACTTCTGAAAGAAATTGAGGAAGACACAAAGAGATGGAAAAATATTCCATGCTCATGGATTGTAAGAATTAATATTGTGAAAATGTCAATGTTACCCTCGGCAATTTACACATTTAATGCAATCCCTATCAAAATACCATGGACTTTCTTCAGAGAGTTAGAACAAATTATTTTAGGATTTGTGTGGAATCAGAAAAGACCCCGAATAGCCAGGGTAATTTTAAAAAAGAAAACCATAGCTGGGGGCATTACAATGCCGGATTTCAGGTTGTACTACAAAGCTGTGGTCATCAAGACAGTGTGGTACTGGCACAAAAACAGACACATAGATCAATGGAACAGAATAGAGAATCCAGAAGTGGACCCTGAACTTTATGGGCAACTAATATTCGATAAAGAAGGAAAGACTATCCACTGGAAGAAAGACAGTCTCTTCAATAAATGGTGCTGGAAAATTGGACATCCACATGCAGAAGAATGAAACTAGACCACTCTCTTGCACCATACACAAAGATAAACTCAAAATGGATGAAAGATCTAAATGTGAGACAAGATTCCATCAAAATCCTAAAGGAGAACACAGGCAACACCCTTTTTGAACTCGGCCACAGTAACTTCTTGCAAGATACATCCACGAAGGCAAAAGAAACAAAAGCAAAAATGAACTATTGGGACTTCATCAAGATAAGGAGCTTTTGCACAGCAAAGGATACAGTCAACAAAACTAAAAGACAACCTACAGAATGGGAGAAGATATTTGCAAATGACCTATCAGATAAAGGGCTAGTTTCCAAGATCTATAAAGAACTTATTAAACTCAACACCAAAGAAACAAACAATCCAATCGTGAAATGGGCAAAAGACATGAAGAGAAATCTCACAGAGGAAGACATAGACATGGCCAACATGCACATGAGAAAATGCTCTGCATCACTTGCCATCAGGGAAATACAAATCAAAACCACAATGAGATACCACCTCACACCAGTGAGAATGGGGAAAATTAACAAGGCAGGAAACCACAAATGTTGGAGAGGATGCGGAGAAAAGGGAAACCTCTTGCACTGTTGGTGGGAATGTGAACTGATGCAGCCACTCTGGAAAACTGTGTGGAGGTTCCTCAAAGAGTTAAAAATAGATCTGCCCTACGACCCAGCAATTGCACTGTTGGGGATTTACCCCAAAGATACAGATGCAATGAAACGCCGGGACACCTGCACCCCAATGTTTCTAGCAGCAATGTCCACGATAGCCAAACTGTGGAAGGAGCCTCGGTGTCCATCGAAAGATGAATGGATCAAGAAGATGTGGTTTATGTATACAATGGAATATTACTCAGCCATTAGAAACGACAAATACCCACCATTTGCTTCAACGTGGATGGAACTGGAGGGTATTATGCTGAGTGAAGTATGTCAATTGGAGAAGGACAAACATTATATGTTCTCATTCATTTGGGGAATATAAATAATAGTGAAAGGGAATATAAGGGAAGGGAGAAGAAATGTGTGGGAAATATCAGAAAGGGAGACAGAACATAAAGACTCCTAACTCTGGGAAACGAACTAGGGGTGGTGGAAGGGGAGGAGGGCAGGGAGTGGGGGTGAATGGGTGACGGGCACTGAGGGGGGCACTTGACGGGATGAGCACTGGGTGTTATTCTGTATGTTGGTAAATTGAACACCAATAAAAAATTTATTATAAAAATGTTTTAAAATTTTTTTTAAATTAAAAAAATAAAATTTAAATTTAAAAAAATGGAAATTCTTGAACCCAACCCAGACCTGCAGAATCAGAAACTCTGAACATGAAGCCCAGAATCTACATTCCAACCAGCCTTCAGAAGATTCTGATGCTTACTAAAGTTTGAGAAGCACTGCAACGGTGTTGTGAATATTAGAAATCATGTGTACAGAGGTGCCTGGGTAACTCAGTCCATTAAGTGTCAGACTCTTAATCTCATCTCGGGTCTTGATATCAGGGTTGTGAGTTTGAGCCCTGAGTTGGGCTCTATGCTGGGTATGGAGCTACTACTACTACTACTACTACTACTACTAATAATAATAATAATAATGAAATTATGTGTAAAGTGTGTCTAGTACAGTGCCTGGCCAAAAGCAGATACTCAAGACATTTGGGCAGCTCTTATTGTTATCACTTCAGGAAATAACCAATGGGTTCTCCCATGATCTCACCATCCTGTTAAAATTTCATTTCTTACTTGGCCAAGAACATGTATTTTAAAGATGTCATCAAGTTACTTGTATTTGTTCAATTTTTACAGATTTTCCTTCTTTACTTAGCAGCATAAATACTTTTTCATAATCTTCTAATGTCAATGGCTGGCCAGTTTTCCATCAAGTAGACATGTCATAATTTACATAGTCATTTTCTTAATTTGAACAATTATGCCACTTCTAATTTTTCAAGAGACATTTTTGGCATATGAGTTATTCCTTTCCTTGGAACAGTTCAAACTCCTAAACAGTATGTCATGTCACAGAGAATGAATGTGCATGAGCGTTCTAGGAACACACGGTTATGCCAGTGTTTTCAATGGACTGTCCCTGACTAGAAAGGTATCTCTTGGAATTATACCAGGCAGAAAAACAGTTACAATGATCACAAATTTTTTAAATTACTACGAAGTTTGAACATTTATGTTTGCTACAATGTGATGTAACTGTAAACTGTTACTTGACTAGGTCACAGAAACAATTATTCTCTGTAAATCCATAGAAATGGATCTTTTATAAATCTGAAAAGTTGCAATTCTGAATTGGTTTAAAACTGATGGATTTCTGCATCCTTTTAAGTGAGAGAATATATAAATAAACAAAACTGAAAGTAGATTCCATTTTCCCTTTTTTTTTAACATGTTTAAATCTTTAAGTACCTTGTGAATTTTACTACTGATATATAATTATAAATCCTACCTTGCATTAAGTTGATGTATATGCAATATATGAACAAAATGGAAAACAAGATAACATTAATGTTCATATTATCAGTAAAGGCAACTGTGTATTGTACAAAAAAATAAAAGCACAGTATTTAACTATGGTATAATGGATGGATGCAGATATGGATGCAGATATTCATATCTGCTTCTGAATTACTATACTAAGAATATATATTAGCTAAAACCTTAGTATTTTTGTTGTTGCTGTCATTATCATTATCAGTAAGAAAGATATTGTATTTGAGAATGTGGTTTGCTATAGTTGTAATTGGACAAATACTTATTCTCAGTCATTGTTTTGCTAAGGTACTGGAATTGTGTGCTTAGCTCACTCTTATAAGAAGGAAAAATCTTGAATTTTTCATTTTTATTAAAATTAGAAATTCAAATTTCAGGCCAAGAACTATGAATTTCAGTTCCAAACTATAAGCAATTGTGAAAAATATTAAAACTCAATAAAATAAAGAGATACCTTATGAGATATAATAGAAACTTGAACGAGGTTTCCAGAAACAAAATCAATTTACAAAAAACAATATTGCTTTAGTAGCCATAATCAAATAGAAAATAATACAGTTTTCCCAAGAAAGTGTTTAGGAATCATCAATGTAAGAAAGAACATATAAGACTTTAATGCAAAATAGTTTAAGACACTAATTATAGGAGATTAAAAAAATGGATATGAGTTAAATGGGGAGCTCCACCATGTTCATGAATATAGTAACAACATGGTAAGTTTTCTTACCATGTAACAACATGGCCTGTTTTCTCCAAAATAACTTCTATGCTTAGTATAACCCCAAACAAAATTTCTGGTTTGAGGAGCATGGTAAATTCATGACAAAATGTATATTGGCAGAATAAAAGAACATAGATAACCAAGTTAACTTCCAAAAGCAGCAAAAAGGAAGGATTCACTCTACTAGATATTAACACATATCACAAAGCCTTGGTATTCACAATAATTTCACACAGAGGAAGAAATATGTAGATAAACTGAATAGAACATACACAGAACAGAGATACATGCAGGCACATAGCACACACACAAAGGCACTTGATTTGTGATAAAGACGGGTACCACCAAGCACAGATTATTCAGTAGGCGTTGTTGTGAAGACCTCTCCATACCCCAACTGTTCCCACCCTGTGCAAACCACCATAGTCCTTCCCTCTGAGTCCTGCAGAAGCCTCCTAGCTGGTCTTGCTTTTTCTTCCAATCTTCCTCAGCGCCATTAACAGCAATCCTGTTAAAACATAGTCAAATCATGCTTATGTTTCTATTTTTTATTTTTCCCAGCTTTATTAAGACAAAATTGACATGTAATGTTGTGTAAGTTTAAAATGCACAGTATTGATTTGAGGCATCATATACTGCAACATGATTACCACCTTAGACTTCATGCTTGTTTTTAATATACCGACTTATATGAAGACACAAGAAATTTTTTCTGGATTAATCCAGGAGAGAATAATAACTGATACTAATTGCACGCTTTCTATTATGAGGCACTCTGATTTACACATGTGAACTCATCTTCACAACAATCTTTGAAATAGACATAATTCCCCCCATGTTAAAGAGGCACAGAGACCGGGGTGCCTGGGTGGCTCAGTGGGTTAAGCTTCTGACTCTTGGTTTCAGCTCAGCTGATGATCTCGTGGGTCCTGAGATCAAGGCCTTAGTGGGACTCTGCGCTCAGCAGGGAGTCCGCTCTGCCTACCCCCGACATGCACATGCACTTTCTCTCTCTCAAATAAATAAATAAATAAATAAAATTTTAATTGATTAAAATTAAAGAGGTAAAGTGATTTACCAAAGGTCACAGGTTACTAAACCTCTCTGTGTAGAGGTAGAGTCAGGATTCAAATCGTGGGAATTCTGACTCCAGAATGTTTGGGCAAGGTTTATAGCACAGAAAGATTTGTTTACTAGACTTGTAGATCCTCCACGTGGTTTTAATTAACCAGAAAATTAAGTCATGATGTTCATAATTGATTTTACAGCTATTATTCAATTTTATGGTAGGAGGGAATGATTATAAAATGTATTACAAAAATCCAACATGTTGCCTGAATCTGTCCCAGCTTT
Source organism: Canis aureus (assembly GCF_053574225.1). NCBI lineage: Eukaryota > Metazoa > Chordata > Mammalia > Carnivora > Canidae > Canis > Canis aureus. The sequence continues at coordinate 57,581,732 of NC_135621.1, forward strand.
CTGACGTCTGCCTTGTTTCTACCACCCTGGTCTTTACATTATTCTCTTCTGCAATATGTTCAGAAGATCTCTCCTTCGTTCCTTGGTTCCTTCCTCTTTCCCATGAGAGATCAAATGACTAAGCAGGGCTGCACATTCCAAAGCTGTCTCAGCACCTGGCTAGGAGGTAGCAGCACAGGTCTGGAAGTGGGACGACACATGGCTCAGCCAGTGACAACAGGTTGGAAGGGTAGGCTAGCACAGGCAATCAAGGTGACATGCACTGAGGGGGCTCAGTTCATGGGATGCAGCTTGCACTCAGCTGGCAGTGACCTAAAAGCAACTACAAAATTTTAAAGCAAGAAGAATGCAAAGTGCAAGATGGACTACAGAGTGTGTATGTGTGTTTGTGTGTGTGTGTGTGTGTGTGTGTAAAAGAGAGAGAGAGAGAGAGAAAGGAAGGAAGGAAGAGAATGCACAGGCTGAGAAAGAGAGGAAGAGACAGAGACAGAGAATATTTACTGTGTCGACCATCTCCTCCGTGTTGAACAAACTATGCATTTAGATAGGTTTTGCCTGAAGCATTATCTAAATTATCCAAGAAGTCAGGGAAATTAACCCAATCTTCAAAACAAATATTGACCTGTGTGGTCATGACTTAAAGAAAAGACATAAACTCTGAACATGAAAAATTAAATGCATCCTTTACATTTTAGGTTGAGGTTTTGAGGAGTTTGATAGGCAGAAAAGGAACTGATGATATATTTGCTATTGACAACTGACGTTATTTCTTTTTCCAGTTTTATTGAGATAGAATTAACTGTTTAAGGTATACAGCATAATGATATATGTATATGACCACTATAAGTTAACATCCATCACCTCACATAGTTATAGTTATTTTTTCTTGTGATGAGAACGCTTAAGATCTATTCTCTTAGCAACCTTCAAATACATGACACACTGTTAACTATAATCATCATGCTGTACATTATGTCCCCAGAATTTACCTTATAACTAGAAATTTGTGCCTTTTGACCATCTTAACCCATTTCCCCCATTCCCCACAACTGACATTGTTTCATTTGAAATTTAACAAGGGTGTATCAAGAACCTTCTAGAATTATCACAGACAATATTAATTGATATTCAATACATGCACCAGATACCAAACTATCTACTTGACCTGCATAATCTCATTATTAATATAATCCTGTGGAAAATGGAATTATTATCTTCATTTTATAGATTGGGAAGCTGAGGCTCAGAAGGTTTAAGATATTTGCTCAGGTGAGTAAAGAGAGAGACAAGGATTTTAACTTAAGCCCAACTCCAAGTGTAGGCCTTTTTAAAAATACATATTTATTTTAGCAATGAAAGATTTGCTCATTGAAAAAGTAAGATACACAAGATAATAGAGTAATCAAGGATAACAGAGTGAACACCTATGCCCCACTATGCAGCTTAAGAATAAAACATTAAAAAATATAGTTAAAGCTCCCATTTCAGTTCCACTTATTCCTGTTCTCCCTCCCAGAGGTGACCATAAACCTGACTTTGGTGTTTATCATTCATAGCAATTCTTTTACATTTTTACTACATATTGGTGCGCTTAAACAATATGTGACATCGTTTTGCATGCTTCTTTAAACTTTAATAAATGCCATACTATAAGTATCCTTTTATAACTCATTGTGGAGAATGTGTGAAATGCATCACATTGATGAGCTTAGCTATAGTTTATTTATGCTATCTGCTGTGTAATATTCCACTTCGTGACTACATCATGGTCTTTTTTTTTTAAGATTTTATTTATTTATTAATGAAAGACACCAAGAGGCAGAGACATAGGTAGAGGAAGAAGCAGGCTCCCTACAGGGAGCCCAAAGTGGGACTCAATCCCAGGACCCCAGGATCACGCCCTGAGCCAAAGGCAGACACTTTTTTTTTTTAATTTATTTTTTATTGGTGTTCAATTTACTAACATACAGAATAACCCCCAGTGCCCGTCACCCATTCACTCCCACCCCCCGCCCTTCTCCCCTTCCACCACCCCTAGTTCGTTTCCCAGAGTTAGCAGTCTTTACGTTCTGTCTCCCTTTCTGATATTTCCCACACATTTCTTCTCCCTTCAAAGGCAGACACTTAACCACTGAGCCACCCAGGTGCCCCCACTTCATAACTACATCATGTTCTTTTGTTGACAGGCATTTAAATCACCTTTGACTTTTTATTATTACAAATAATGTTGTAATAATAATTTATTATTTTATTATATATTTTATATTATATCATTATATATTATTAAAATTATACATAATTATAATAATGTTATAGTGAACATACTTGCATTTTTATTTTTATTCTTGTACAAGAATTTATCCAGAGTATATAACCAGAAGTAGAACTGTTCGGTCATAGTACACATGCATCTTCAAATTCACTAGCTGTCATAGAATCGCTGCAGAATGACTGTTCTACTTGCCATGGCCATCAGCAGTGCATGGTAGGATCTATGTCCACATCTTTGCCAGCACTTGGCTTTCATTAGAGCGTTTAATTTTCATCAATCTGAAGGAGTGCAATGGCATCCAATTGCAGTTTCAGTTTGAATTTTTCCTCATCACTAGTGCAGCTGAGTTGCTTTTCATATGTTCATTCGACTACTAAGATTTCTTCTTCTGTGATTTGTCTGTTCATGAGCCTGAGCCAGGAAGATGTGAACACATGACTCCCCTGAGGACAAAAAGTGGAGCTCAGGGCTCAATCCTACAGAGCTTGGCCATCTAATAGGGCAGACAGGCAGAGACTCCACAGGGCAAAACTAGAGAAGCCCATAAGGAGAACAGAGTCAGTGGGCAAGGGAAGGCATTCTCAGGGAGACAAGCTTTACGCCAATGGCTTGAGAATTCATGGCAGCCAAGTCCAGAGTGGCAAAGAGCACTCTAAAGTGAGGAAACAGTATCTACAAAGCCATGGGGGGGGGGGGGGGGCGGGGGAGAGAAACTGCTATGTCCAAGAATATAACTAGCTCCAATTGGTTGGAACACAGGTTGCTTGAAGCAGACAAGCAACTAAGAAGAGGAAGGGCAGCCAGACCTCAAAGGTTTTGTTTTCTGCACTAAGAAAGTATGCATCCTGGAGTCATGAGGAGTCATCTGAGGATTGTGAGCAGGAGGGTGTCAGCATCAGATCTGTACTCTAGGGTGCAGAGAGGGCTGAGGGGGGAAGGGCTGACTATGAGCAATGAGAACAGTAAGAAGCCTATCATAGGGCTGCTGAGAGCCCACACTAGTGCAGTGACAGAAAGGCCGAAAGGAGGAAATGAATTTAGTAGATATCTAGACCAAGGCATCGATAGAACTTGACGGCCTGTTTGAAGGATACTATTGGGGTCTGAAGAATTCATAAATAGCATTTCCCATTTCCAAGCCTAATTTCAGAACCAATTAAGACAGAGACATAGGTGTCAGGCAGATGAATGCTGAAATACCACCTTTATTACCAATAAAGCCTTATGTAGCAGGCTGTCTCAGGCATGCAGCACAAAGGCCTTACTAATACCAGACGTGAAAAAAACACGCATGCTCCCAGGCACCGGCAGCCCCAGACACCTGGGAGACATCCTCTGCCCCCACTGGGGGGGGGGGCCTGTCAACAAGAATGCAAACCCTTTGTAGGCAGGTGCATTAAAGCAAGAGGTGAAGAAGGGCCAGAGCTACTTATGCTCAGTTCTTTCATCAGAACCTACCAACCAGATGAATTATTCCTCCTCCAGGGAAGAATGTATGTAAGTGCATGGAGGGGAAGGACAGCCAGGAAAGGGAGCCATCTGATGAGGCCCCCTCCAATTTAAGGAAAGAAGACTCTCTCATCTCCAACAGATCATCATCATCATAATATCTTGTCTTGGAAAGTAGCTATAGCACAGCAGAGTTGGCCAGAATGGGTCTGGGCTTGTTTTGGATAAGTGTGCAGGGCAGTAAAAGATTCTCCACTCCCCAATCGTGTGGTTTTATAAACTGACAAAGGGATGAATGGAATAAATGGTGTGTGATTAGATCTGGTGCTATACCTTTGGTAGTAACAGTAACGTTTAGAGTGGACATGGTTTCTTTGTAAAAGAAGCCAAGCTCAATATTATACTGTACATTAACTAACCCGGAATTTAAATAAAAACTTGAAACTAAAAAACAAAAGCAAATAAAACAAGCCAGGCTCAAGTGAGGCGGGAAAGACCATAGTGTTTCCCAGCTCAGTGACGATGGGACTTAGTTCTAAAAACTGCAAGGCCAAAACTATACTGAATGGAAGGAATATTCCTTCTCCTTTGAGACTGAGCTATGTTGTTTCTAAGAGAGAAAAAAAAAGAAAATGCTTACTTGGCAAGGTGGCTTACTTCTTAAGGAGCTGAGTAAGAAAATCAGCCACAGAAGCTTCTCAGTAGAGAAAGAGAGCAGCATTCAGGGCACCCCCACTGGCCCTCATGTACAGAACCAGAGCCTGCCCCACTGCCTCCTGGGAGCCTTTGGTGAATTCTGAGGCACACTGGTCATTGTTGCAATAGCAGGAAACTTTTCAAAAGGCAAAAATACTACCTGACCCCCACAGTGTAGTCTGTGAGTGTGCCCAGCTCAGGGGCTTGAAGAAGGGGTGCTATGTGGGAACGAAGGCTGGAGAGAAAGTGGGGTACATCAGGGGAGCGTCCTCCTAGCAAAGCTCTAAGCCTGAAAAGGCCTCTCCACTTTCTGCAGTTTCCAGTAAGATAAAACACACTCAGAAACAGTTTTCTGAGATTCTCTTGTCCCTTCAATAAAAATTTCATAAGCTTGCCTAATAGGCCTGTGAGGTTTATGGAGCAGAGACCAGAGCAGCAGGGAGACTCCAGGAAGGTGGAGGGTTCATCCACACCCACCCTCTGACAGAACTCCACCAGTGACAGGCTGGAAGGTGAGATCACTAAAGGGAAGGGGCAGTGTGGGGAAGCTCCCCCAGTGCTGGGGAATGCTGTGCTCCCTTGTGGCCTCCCTTCACCCAGGTTAGAGAGGAACACCCTGTGGGAGAAAGCAAAGAAGCACTGATACCCTGGGGCCACACACAAATGCCCAGGCAGCACACAACGCTCATTGCTACCTCCTGGCTGGACACATCTGAGTTGGGGAGGAGGTAAGGTCAAAGGGAAGAGGAGCAGAAAGGGATAGATTTTCCAAGCTCATATAAGGCATTGAGTGTTCCTGGATCTAAAAATAAGAGAAACAGAAAAACACTTGCAAATCCAAAATCCTGTAAGTATCTGCTAGATTCAAGCCATAACCCTTTCTAGAATCTCATCTACTGAGCTTCTTCCAGAATTTTTTTAAGGAAAAAATTGGGGTCTTTGGGCCTTCCCTACTCCTCACGATTTCTATAAAACTGACTTGAACCCTCCCCCAACCCTATTGCTCTATGGAAATATAAAGACTTCCACAAGAATTTTGCAAATTCCCAGGTGGCCAGGTTCTCCAGGATCCTGCTGAAATCAATCTGTTTCCCACAACATCCACAAAGCATGAACTCAGACCCTTTTGGATTTCTACAACTCAGAACATGTGTGGGCTTAGCATGATTAACTGGGGATTTCAGTGAGGCAATGATGGTTTCTACCACAAGGATGCTCATCTTCTCCAATGGAACCAGGAGGGGCGTCATTCTTACAACCAGCTGTAGTAGTAAGACCAATGGTTGTTCCTGGCCCTGCCCCCTACCCAACCCAGCCGCTCTTCACGCTGGTCCTATGTCCCCACCCTTCCTTCCTCTCTCCCTTCCCTTCTTCTTCTCAGGAAAACAAAAACAAAAAGCAAAATCAAATTCCTTGCCTTGGCCCCACTATTGCTTCTTTCCTTGGAGTCTCAGCCCTCACCTTAACCTCAGACAGGTATTTTTTTTAAAACAAAGACAATTCTCTCCTTGAAATTTGATGCCAGTTAAGTCAGGCCAACATTAGGATGATGTGCATGAGACTCTTATCTCAAACACAAAAATTTGAAGGGGCATCAAAAAAGTCTGAATCAAGATATGGAAAATTTAAATGAGGTAATTTTTTTAAATATAAAATGAATACCAAAAATATGATGAGCAAAATATCAAAATATTAAATAAAGATAAGCTGTTGTTGTTTACTACTCTTTGTCATTTTACAATGGAAACACTTATTCTTTCCCTCCACAAGATTCTTATTGGCCTTTTAAAGTCCATTTTGATGGACGCGGTGGCTCAGTCAGTTGGACATCTGGCTCTTGGTTTCAGCTCGGGTCATGATCTTAGTGTCATGAAATAGAGCCCTGCATCAGACTCTGCACTCAGCAGGGAGTCTACTTGAGATTCTCTCTCTCCTTCCCTCCCTCCCCTTGTGCCCCCTCACCCCTGTGCTCTTGTGCACTCTCTCTAAAAATAAATTTTTAAAAATCTTAAAAAAAAATAGTAAAGCCCATTGTGTTGAGCAAAACCAATCCAAGACTGCAAAGTAACAGAGCCAAGTGGGGAAACATCAACCTATACACAAATCATGTACTTCCCTAATAAAAACAAGGTTTTTGCAGGTTTACTTTGTATCTACTGTGTGCTTTATGTGAGATGTTTAACAAACTCTAACCTTACACCAACCCAACAAAGTTTTGCAACTGACAGAAGGAAACCAAGAGAGGGGAAATAATGTGGCCAGCATAACATAACTAATAATGATAGAATGAAGATTTGATCATTGTTTTGCCACCGCTTGTTCATGCACTAGATATACTTCTTCTCTTACATGATCCTCTCTTTTTCCCAGGGATTACCATCAAAGAGAGATGAAAGCAATTATGTGGTCATAGTTCTCAGAGGCCAAAGTGCATTTGTACCACTGCGGACCCATGTATATTTCCCCTCTGGTGAAATTTTCTGACTATAAGAGGCAATTTCAGGATCAAACCTTGGAATATAACAACTCAATAGTTGCTAAGAGAGGTTAAGCACAACTTCCTTTGTGTTCATCAAATAGGTTCAAAGTAACAAAGTTCATACCTTTTCAACAAGCCCTGAGAAATTCAGGGCTGCTAATGGAAGCTCATCAGGAAGAAAAATAAGTTGGGAAAAATATCTTTTATCATCGCCTCAGAAGTAGGAAGGAGGTTAGGGACACATACAAATGAAAATATGTGAATAAACTCACTATAAATTCATTTGTGAACCAGGAGGTTAGAGCAGTGGGGCTGTTGATGGCACAGATGTTGTCTCATTCTTTTTCTGCCACTCAATCTACTTGGAGCTTTTCTTTCTTTTTTGTTTTTTTTCTTTTTAATGCTCTAACACTGATGATATTGTTTAAAATCAGCCTGGGACTAGAGACAAAAATGCAGATGCAGTTATAGAAGCATGAACAGCTGAAGCATGAAACTAATACGATCAAGAAAAGTAATAGAAAAATCCTAGAGGCTGGTTTACCAAAAAAAGAAGACAATGCTGAATCAGAATCTTTACTGCTGGGTAAATGAGCTGGAAGGACCATTGCTGGAGGGGAAGTAATAATTATTCACACCAACATTTGCAGGGACACAGGTTAGCTGTGAGTGCTATACCTTTCCTTTAAGGCACCAGGCCAGAGCAAGGCGAGGGCATACTGCTTGGCTGTGACAGTCTTCATTTTTTCCCTACCATCCCTGTGGTGTGGTCAGAGGGATTTCTAGGACCTGGTTCCAAGTCTGGGATCAGAATTGGAACAGAACTCTTGCTACCTTCTGAGATGCCACAAATCCAGCTGGATGCCCTGAGCCCCTGTGACAGTGCCACATTCTGCTTGCTATGAGTTACATCCTCAAAGCCTTCCAAGGCTGCTGGCCAAGGCTGTTCACAGAGATGGGAGGCATCCTCACCAGGGCTGAGATGAGGATATGTTAGAAAATGCAGGACAGAGTATACCACTCCTCCTTCCCATAGACTCAGGGAGGAAAAGAAGCAGAACAAAATAGCAGCCAGAGGTTACTTTGCATTCTGGGCAAACTCCTAAGATGTGAGACCATCAGGCAGCAAAAAGGGCCCTCCAGGCATCAGTAATGTGGTGAGGAGGAAGCACGAAGAGAAGTGAAGCAAAGGCAGTTCCCACGGCTTTATGTGTAGATTCCAAAAGTTACTGCCAGAACACTGAGTCCAGAGTCACAGGTGAGTGCCCCATGTAAATACATTCTCCCTGGGCAGCCTCCCACATCAGCCTCCCCAAATTGCACACCTACAGGATCTCCTCCAGCACCAGCCACACCTGTGGCATCTGAGCTACTTCTCCCCCTTTAGGCTGTGCTGGAACCTGACTTTATTGAACCAGCTTAAAAGTAACAAGGAGTAGAAGGGACAGATCCTGAGAATCAGCATCAGCTTTCAAGGATGTGTGTCAGTCAAGGCCACCAGGCCACCTTGTAGCCTGCTGGGGGCTGTCACTGTTATCCAGGAGGCTCCAGGGGAGCCTGGGGATTTACTGTTTTTGGTGCATCCCTCAAATGTCCCCATCCCAAGCTTCAGGGGCTCACTCCTTCCCTATCAGGACCTTGACTCTAACACAAGAGACCTTCCAGGGCTCTTCATCTAGCTTCGTTCATAGCTCTGCCTCCCCTATAAATATCCTTTAAATTCCACATGCCTTCCCTGAAGCTAGACAAGATGACAATCTCCTTCAGAGGTGTCAGAGACCTTCTCATTATAAAGCATGTTGTAAGTTGGACATTGATTGCACTGGCTTATTTTTTTAAGGCTTACAATGCCTTAACTGAAGCCATAGCACTCTACTCACCATCCTCATCACTGTCATGCCCCACATTACTCAATCTACATAGCTCCACAGGGCCCAGGGCTTCCCCTTCCACCTGCACAGAATTCTCTTCCACCTACATGGGAGGTAAGAGAAAGCCTGAATAACTGCAATACTGCTGCATTGATCACCACCTCCCTTACCACAAACAATGGGATCCTTAGTCCCATCGGACTCCTGCGTAATCCAGTTGAAGCACTGCTGCCCTCTCCAACAGAACATTCACAAGATCCCTCCTGCACGTGTTCCCTTGGGTCCTGTATTCCTTCAGCATGTAAGCTATTGCTTCCTAGAGCAGAGACTTAGTCTGGGTTCCCCAGAAAGCAGAGCCTGAACCAGAGGATTTGTAAACTAGCATTTAATTACAGGATAGGGTTCGAGGGAGCAAGAGTGAAGAATAAGCTGAGGGGAGTGCAGAACAACTAAGCTGCCAATATGCATCATTCAATTGGCCACCATCAAGTGTGACTCATTGCTTGATTTGAAGACTGCATCTCCAAGAAGTTGTATAAGTACCACTTCAGTGTCATCCACATTAGGGGAAAAGGTAAAGAATTTATCCACTGGTTCCCATGCCCGTTTGTTAAAAGTTCACTACTTCCATTTTCTAGAGAAGTGAGATGGATGCACACTGCAGTGTTTGGCTAGAAGGTCCTGGAGAGGAACAAGGTGCGGTCACACTGTACCTGGGTGATGTCACTCAGGGTGCCACACAGCTGGAGCAAGAGACAGGTGAGACTGGGAAAATATGAACAGGAGCATAAGAGGGTGTAATGCAATTGGTTTTCCAAGCTTTGAAAAAAATAGAAAGGCAGCCTAACATCTAACAGTTCTAAGTGCAGCATCCATAATCTCTGGGCAATGATAAAACGGCAGTGGCACATGAAGAGAGAGAAACTCAGGTGTTCACAATCATGCAGAAAAGAACCAATCTTCTTTCGGGTACATGAGAAAAACAAAAAATATAAATTCCTCACCTGCATGTGAAATAGCCATTTTTATGTGATCATCTCCAGCCTCATGGTTAGTTTTATCAATACTATATATTGAGAACTGTACTTGCCAGCACATCCATAAGGACTCTTGGCACTTCCTTTCTTCACCTGGAACATGACACTGAGTTCTTAAATAAAACAAGCTGCAGAGTTTGGAGGGTGCTATAGTTTACGGTTGTATTTATGGGAACGTACCTACAGACAAACATGGTAAAAAAAACTAGGAGGGAAATGTAGCATGATAGTCTATCAATGAAGTCATTGCCACCTCCAGTCACTTCTCTAAAATTAGTAAGTGCAGAGACCAGCTCACAGGCCAAATCTAGCCACCACCTATTTTGTACATAACTATTACTGGAGCAGAGACACACTCACTGGCTTGAGTATTGTGTGTGGTGGCTTTCCTCACCATAACAGCAGAGTTGAGTAGTTGTGACAGAGACCATGTGGCCCATTAGACCATAAGTCTAAAATATTTACCACCTTCCTTCACAGGAAAAGTATGCTGACCCCTGGCCTAGATCAAAGACTATAAGCTTCCTCTCACAAACAGGATCTCCAACTTAGCAGTAAGCCAAGGCTGGTATGATCCCTCAGCCAAGAACAAGAAAATTCCATGTCTTAATCACCATGCTGTGTCACCAGAGATTCATGTAGTGAAAACAAACACAAGGAGACATGGTGACTTCCCTTTCCTTTCACTAAGAACACCATTCTCAGATTCTTCTGTCCAAACTCATGTGTTTTTTTTTTTTTAATATTTTATTTATTTACTCATGAGAGACACAGAGAGAGAGAGACAGAGAGAGGCAGGGGGAGAAGCAGGCTCCATGCAGGGAGCCCAACTTGGGACTCGATCCCGATCTCCAGGACCATGCCCTGGGCCAAAGGTGGCACTAAACCACTGAGCTGCCCAGGCTACCCCAAACTCATGTTTAAAATGCTGCTCCACACACCTAGCCCTGACTAAACTCAGGTTGCACCCAGGTAATCCCAGGAATTGGGATGATGAAAGGTAGGTGCTGAGGATGAAAGGGGAATTCTCTTTTTAACAGGCTAAGTAAATAACAGTTCTCATGCTTCATGTAACCAAGCTCAAGAACCAAGCTCAAGAACCCATGTGTTTATGGATGTCTATGAAGTTGAGCCCAGTTCTAACTTCCTCCCCGGGTGTAATTTCAGTGCTCTGATAGATAAACCAACTTATTCAAGGCACTGGGGGCCTCATCTCATTAGTGCTTCTCAATAAATAATGTTCTTCTGTATTCTTAAGTAATTCCAACTCAACTTCTACAAGAAGAAAAGCAAGATAGCCAAAAACATGCTTTTTGGCAAAGAACAAAATATGGGGAGATGCCAATTTTGCCAGATGGCAAAATCCCAGAATTTTAATTTGTTGATTCATTGACAGGCATAATTAACCACATAATTTACTAAACTATGATGGAACTATAGAAGAATCCTGCCATGTTTGCATATTCAGCAGCATAATGGGCCAAACTGCATTTCCACAAACATGACAATAGATAGAAAAATCCTGCTTACTGGGGCAAAGTAATGGCATTCTTACTGATTTCTCTGCTTTCCATCTTCTTCCTTCCCAATTCTACATACATTTCAACTGTGTTATGTTTCTAAAACATACACTGGAGTATTGGAGCTCCCTTGCTTTGAAATTTCGTAACATCTGCCTCCTTGTTACCTATGGAGACAGTCCAGGCTTCTTATCAAATGAGGTTCTCCACAGTAATCTTACTGTGCAAACCTGAGCCACCAGCCCCATCTCTACTATTTCAAGCACGGCCTTTACTCTGGGTGGATGTCACACTGTTCCTTGCTTGGTCCACAAATATGGTAAATACATGCACCTGGACAGGTCACCAGGCCACACAGCTAGTGTTCTACCCACAAAGCATGGAGGGAAGCCTTATGTTGTAAATGGACTGCTCAAAGCTATTATGTGTCTCATTTCTCAGTGCTCCAAAAGCTCCAACAGCCTAGACCAAAGAAGCAAGCCCGGTATTGCCCTCAAGCTGCCACTAGATCAAACACAGTCCTTCAAATGACCATCTCTCCTTGCTGTGACTGACAGGACCCTCATTCCCTTGCTTTATGCCCATTTATTTCTATTGGGGATATAGTCTGATGGCTCTTGGTCTTGGTCTATCTCCATCTAGATAGTTGGGTAGATGGGTAGGTACATACATATATACGTACATGCATACGTACAGATATTTCACCCAGTGAGGCAGCTGAGAGGTCCAGAGGATCTGCAGCGTATTCAACAAGATTCATTTATTCATTCAACAAACATTTTAAAGCACTTACTATGTGCAAGACCCTGTACCAATGACTGTCTGAGTAGTCACTACTGTATATATACTATCAATGTGCACAGTGAATGAATTCGTACCCTCAGGAAGTTCACAGTCTTCTGATTAGCAGCCCCGGCCATTTTCAACATCTATGCTGTTTTCCCAGCTTTCGTATATGCGCTGGAAGCAACAGGACAAACCCCCAAATACCCAGTGCCTAAGAATCTCCAAGCCATCCTATGGGTGAATGGACTGGTCAAAAATGAGGAGGACTCATTGGACTATATAGGCACCAAGAGGCCAGTTCCATTATATCACAGCAATAAGCACAGAATCACAGGGCAATTAGGCTCAAGCCTAAAATAATATTCTCCAAATTTTTTGCCACAAATGCTATCTTGCCACTCACATCTCAGGAGAAATGTATCCAGGATCATGCATCTGCTACTCAGTGGCTCCTCATTTCAAAGGTTCAGAAATTGAGGTATATGAGAATTCATAAGGAGAAGACCATCAACTTTCCCCACTGGTCATCTAATTTACACTATGGATAAGTGTGATGGCCTACAACCTTAGATCCCTACCAGGAGTTCTTCCTTCACCAACTAAATGTAAACTCTGCTACTAACTTTGATTTTAAAATGCTAGTTGAATCATGTGTTCTCCCTACCTAGTAGCCTTCGAAGGCTCCTCATTGTCTTCTACCCAAAAGCCTCACTCCAGTGTTAAGGCCTCCATAACCTGGCCCCAAACTCATACAAACCTCTTGTACTCATCCCCACTATTACCTAATAAACTGTGTCCTTTTCTATGATGAGCCTCTTAAAATTCCCTTTCCTTTTCTTGCCACGCATCAAAATTCCCTAAATCACTCAAAATCTATCCCAAGTGCCATTGCCACAGGCCTTCCCTTACATGACAACCAATATAAAGTGATCTTTTCCTTGCAGGAGCATCAGCTTTGCTATTGGTGCTGTTCATTACACACTACCATCCTGCTGGTCAGCTTCTCATGTGTATCTTATCTCCTAATACCATTGCAAGAACCTTTTGAATGCAGTAATCATGTATCATCATTTTTACACTTAGCATCTACAATGATACCCTGTTGGCATGCTTGAGAAAAGGGGAAGACCTATATTTCTCATAGAAAGAATATTTAAAATTCCAGATTATTCCTACTTAAGGGAATGGAGATAATGGGGTCTGAGTCTACACAGAGCTCCCTTGAGTGACCTTTTGGCTACTTCTCTAGGACTCCTAACTCAGAACAAAGCCAGAGAACAAAATCCCAAGTGCCAAGTTCCTCCTAATGATCCATATGGCAAAGAGCCCGAGTTTTGGGATGTACCCCTTAATTCTAGACTTCTCCCATTCAGTGAGATCAGGCCTCTTGTTCATATTTATATAAGAGAAGAGATGCAGGTTAAAATAAGTATACTGAATTATGTGTGTACACAAGTTCACTTCCTTTGCATAAAATGACACACCCCCAACAACACATTCCTTTACTGGAAGCTCCATAGCACTTGAATTAAGATTCAAAGAATCTTAATAGCATAGCATAGAAGACAGCTCCATACGATCTTTTCCTTTAACGAAAAAAAAATTAACCTTTGCACATCAACTGAAAATTTCCCAAAGCCTAGAACCTGATTATGCCTAAACTCCATGAATTATTCATGCTGCTTCAAGTGAGAAAGATCAGATTTAATTATGTTCTGAGGGGGCATCTTCCCTAGCATTAAATGGAAAATATCCTCATTTGTCTACTGAGCTGTTTTAAGAACAGGTTATCGTGGGCTTTCTACAGAACTGTATATGCTGAGAAACAAAAGAGGGTTCACTGGATCAGCAGAAGGGAAATAAATATGAAACCAGAGAGTCTTTTCCATATCCACATGGAGACTGTTTCTATTAAACTCAGGCAAGAATGACACCAATACCAACACATGCAAACCCTAATAAATTAGCTGCACCCAATTATTAAGAAGGCAGCCTTAGGTCATAAAAACGATTTTGTGAAATTGATCTTAAATGAAAAATGTGTAATTACACTTAAAGCAGTTACAGGCTGCTAGTCAATGAAAAATTTATATTTCCCGTGGAGTTGTACCACTTTCTGTGCATATAAAATTAGTTGGATTGGGAGAACTTATATTACAATCGGAAGTGGTTCAAGAGACAGAAACATTTTTCAATATACTTTTCTAAATGATGCCACAATCTGGCCAGCTATGCACCCAATGTGCATGTTACAATTTTATTGCCTTTGGCCAAAAGCCACTGGAAGACCAAGGACTCAGAATTCTAAGCAAGAAATTCACAGTATTTTTTAAAGCCATGAAGGCATTTTTTTTCCTACATTCCTTTTGTTATTTTTTTCCTTAAGATCTGAAAGACTTAAGTTTTTAGTAAAAGCAAAAATAACCTATAGAGAAAGAATGCATATAGATGAAGAGTCATGGGATCCATCTTTGATTCATCTCTTACCCTTGCCATCCCCTTCGTATCCATTACAAATTTCTGTAGGTTCTAATTCCAAATTTATCTCAAAAGCATACAGCCCTTTCCATCTCCACTGCTGCCACTCTGGCCGAAGCCACTAGGGCACCAATTTCTTGACTGGCCTTTTTCCTTCTGCTCTTGACCCCTCTAATTTATTCATCCTACAATAGGCTGAGAGATCCTTTCAAAAATGTAATCAGATCATATTATGGCTCTCCCTCAGACCTTTCACAGGTTTTTCATCACCCATTAAATAAAACTCCTCTTGTAACCTATTAGGACTTGCTTGATCTGGCCTCTGGCCCCCTCCTTAAAAACGTCTCTTTTTATTCTTGCTCCCCCCACACCCCAAGCATGACCATCACACTGGTCTCCTTTCCATTTCTGAAGCTCTTCTACCTCCAGGGCTTTGTGCTTACCTTCAGGCATTTCTTCCGGAACACACTGTGCTTGACTTATGATATCTGAGTCTCCCGCTTATTTCCTGTAGAGTCATCATTTTATTAATCTGTTTAGTTGTTGTGGTCTGTTTTAGCCTTCAGTGAATGCAAAACTATTGAGTGAACAAAATAATATATTTCAGAAATGGTAAATTCATGAAGAAATACTTGCATACATAAGCAAACAGCTTAAGGGAAGTTCAGATTTAAGTTAACAATTCCCGGCCAGAATAGAACTAGACCCTCTCAGGGCTACAGTTTCTACTTTTTAATTGCACTAAAAATTACATTGTGTTAGCAATTTTTCATTTCTTCTCTGCTTAAAGACACTATACTAAAGAAGAAATTCATGCTACTAATAAATGTATGCAATTTTTGGCCTTTTTTATATTGAGCATTTCAAAATTTAAGTTTCACATTAATTTCACCAGAGATAGCCATTTAAAAGGCTAATCTGTTTTGTCTTTTGGTCACCCTTTAGTAATCTTATTAGGGCTTGGCTGAAATAGTCCCACGAGGTAAATATTAAACATTATTTTTAATACCAGAGGACAGAACCAAGTAGTCTATCCACAACACCTACCAACAAATCATACATAGGCTTGCCATATTTAGAAATTGAGGAGATGCAAAGAAATACAAAATAAAGTTGCACCCATAGTGGATCTTCCAACCCATCCTTGAGACAAAACAAAGATGGGAGGAGGATGGAAGAAAGAAAGAATTAGGACTCAAGAGGAAGTCACCCCTGGAGGGGGTGAGGTTGGGACAACCACATTGCCTTTACAGAATGGGAGGGCTGCAGATAGGAAAGGAGAGCAGGAAACATTACTAAAAGGGGAGACACAGTGACCCCAGGTGACAAATCCATGTACAAAGCAGTGAGTAACTTGGTCTGACTGGAGTAGAGTCAAAACTGGGGAAAGGAGCACCTGGGTGACTCAGTGGTTGAGCATCTTCTTTAGGCTCAGGGCGTGATCTTGGGTCCCAGGATTGAGTCCCACATCAGATTCCCTGCAGGGTGCCTGCTTCTCCCTCTGCCTGTGTCTCTGCCTCTCTCTGTGTGTCTCTCATGAATAAATAAATAAAACCTTAAAAAAAAGAAGAATGGGGAATTAGTTGACATGTTCAAGGTTACAAAAACAATTTAGATAAATAATGAGGACAAGAACTTTCTGGATTCCTGCAACTCACTTGGATCTCTGGACCATTTTACCAACAGTTGTTAAGATCAGTGGTAGTTTGTTACATGAGCAGCTGCAGAAACAAGATGCCGGTCGTATAACCATTAGAAGAACTTCTTAGACAAAATAAAGGCTGAGAATATTCACAAGGAGAGGAATCCTAAACCATCCTTTGGAAGTAGGCCCTGGGGTCGATTTATATCTGTTCCATATCTTGTAACCATGCTACTTAGTATTTTGTAACCAAAAGAAATGTGTCCTTGCTAAATTATTTGTAATATGTCCCCTTAAGATATCAAGACTTCAAAACTTTAACAGTATCTCCTGTGGAATGTAACCACTAATCTCACACATACTAATTGGTTGTCATGGGAAACTGTATTCAAGCTCGTATCTATAAATGCCATAGAAAATTCCTTCAGTCCTTTGTTAGGAGGAAGAGCCTCAAGTCTCTGTGTCCCACTTGTTTTCCTTTGGGCCTGATTGAATTAAATAAATCAGTGGCTCTAATGCATCTTCTTTAAAAAATGGCATATGATTTTATTTTTGTCAATACACACAGACACACACACACACACACACACACACTCCAGACATCAGAACAGAGGGGAGCAGAACAGAGAGAGAATTTACAAAATACTCTAGTATTTTGCAAAATACTAGAGACTGGGTAGCTTAAACAACACTTATCTCTCATGGTTCTAGAGGATGGTAAATCCAAGTCAAGGTACCAGAAGATTCAGTTCTCGAGGGCTCTCTTCCTGGCCTTCTTGCTATTCTCACGTAGCAGAGAGGGAGGTGGTGCTCTGGTCTCTTCCTTTTCTTATAAGAGCACAAATCCAATCTTCCCCCACCTCGAGTCATTATCTAAATCTAATTGTCTCCTAAGGGTCCAACCTCCAAATACTAGAGATTAGGATTTCAACATATGAATGGGGGGGGAGGGCACAAACATTCAAGCCATACCAGCAAGCTAACCTCAGATAAATCACCCAATTCAGTCTCAGATTATTGAGGAGAAAACCATGCCATGGTTACGAATCTCAAGGGAGAACTCTAAAAGCTTTTGCCCACTGCATCTTGGTAAGAGAGTCATCAAGAAGAACACAATTCAGTCAAGCACTGGATGGAACAGTGCTTTACTTACAAAGGGAATAGACAGCATAAGATCAGCTACAATACTGGGCTCAGGGATCCCTGGGTGGTGCAGCGGTTTAGCGCCTGCCTTTGGCCCAGGGTGCGATCCTGGAGACCCGGGATCGAATCTCACGTCGGGCTCCCAGTGCATGGAGCCTGCTTCTCCCTCTGCCTGTGTCTCTGCCTCTCTCTCTCTCTCTGTGTGTGTGTGACTATCATAAATAAATTTTTAAAAAATTTAAAAAAAATTTAAAAAAAAAAATACTGGGCTCAGTTCCCCATGGCCAAAAGGCTCTCCCTGAGGCCAGCATAGGGCAATCTGCCTAAGTACACCCATCTGTGCACAGTACAAAGATCCTGTCCCCTCCCCACAGAGAACAGATATTGAAAGTAGAAAGAGTTAGAAGTCTCCAGAAAAAGAAAGACAAGACACAGCTTTTGGACACAAGAGAAGTCATTTTAGGCCTCCAGCTATTTTCTGTGATCTACACCCTAACAGCTCCACTTGCCCAAACACACTTCTTATAGAATCTGCTAGGAGGTGTCAGACTTACAAAAGCCTCAGTAGTTAAGGATTTTAAGGGAGCAAAGGGAATGTAAAAGATTAACAGACGCTACCAGGCCAGGAAAGAGCCTAACCATATCAGAGACAACAAATTAGTGGTAGAAACTCCCAGTGCTGTTTCCAAAGTAAGCAAGGGCCCTGCATTCCTAACCAGTAAGAGGTCCAAGACCTCAACTGGTTTGTACCATTCTTGAAGACTACCCATAGCCCCTTCCTCTTGCCTGAGAGTTACCTCTGCTTCAATTAGAATGTTACAGTTTCTAACCAAGGAGGAGTACAACCCTCATTAGCATAACACACTATACATATATAGGCAGATTTCCTAAGTGTGGATACACAACCTCTACATGCAATGACAAAGCTCCCCTCTCTGAATATTCCTCCTAACCCTAAATAAAAGAAACCCACTCACCCTCATTCAGGGAGCCACAGCTTTGGAAGTTATTCCTCAGGATCTTCTTATTTGTTGCAAATGAAGTTTCCTCTGTAATCTCTATCTGTAACTCACCAAGGAGCAAACTCAGGTTAGTTCAGTCACAATAGGACAGTGGAGTTGGCCAGGAGGTATATGACCCACATTCTTTAAGCAGAGACAAAAGAATATTCAATAAGCATGAAAAAGGTACTAAAGCTGGCATAGGTTGAGTGGGATCCTTATCTCTTGGTAAAAAAAAAAAAAAAAGGATTTTAAGTCCAAATGTGCCACAAGTACTGATGTGCTTCAGTAGCTATGGCAGCTTCTGCTGGATCTGAGCATCGCCAGCCCCTCCTCCAGGATACATTTACCAGCAGTCCACCCCCTGCTCCTTAGTAACCATGTGCAACCAAAAGGCTGTGATCAAAACCAATTATGTCAAAGAAGATGCAACAGGACTTGGTGTTGGAGAAATACAACAGGGAGGGACACTGCGGCCCATATGAAGAAGGAGTTCGACAAGAAGTACAACCCCACCTGGTTCCGCATCATGGGAAGGAACTTTGGTGGTGATGTGACACATGAAGCCAAACACTTCATCTACTTCTACCTGGCCCAAGTGTCCATTCTTTTACTCAATTCTAGTTAAAAGCATGAACCATGTCATACACCCAATGATCCATCTGAATACAAGCACTGCAGTCCAAATTCCAAATACCAGAGACTGAAATCTTCAGCCTTGCCTCAGGAAGCACCTCCATCTCTGAGCCTTTACTGAGTTGTTTTGTGCAGGGCATTCTCTGTATGAATTTGTTATGGTTATGCAATTAGCAAAACAGCTTACATTTGTATTGATTTTCTATTCCATCCTCTGCCCCATGGGTTTTTTTCTCCTTAAATTCCATTCTTTAAAAAAAAAATAAATCTGAGGCATCTGGGTGGTTCAGTGGGTTAAGCATCTGCCTTCGGCTCAGGTCATGATCCTTGGGTCCTGGGATCAAGTCCCATGGTGGGCTCCCTGCTCAGCAGGGAGTTTGCTTCTCCTTCTACCCCTCCTCCCTGCTTGTGCTCTCTCTCTCTCTCTCTCTCTCTCTCTCTCAAATAAATACATAAAATCTTTAAAACAATAACAGCAAAATAAATCTGTTGAAGTAAAAAAGAAAGAAAGGAAGTAGTCTAAGTAGTTCGAGAACCATTCTTATGTGACCAAATGGGTGACAAAAGACAGCATGCATGAGATTGCTTTCCCTAACCTAGGTCTTTGCAAACCCTGGCACCTTACTTACCTGCATAGCAGATGCACACACATGTAACATACACCCACTTTTACAAAGAAATTCTCTGGGGAAAAAACATTCAAGTACTTTCAACATACATATATTTTAAAATACCTTAAAGTGGTTTTATAAGAGCAAAATGTTTTGTTTACAAAAGTATAGTGTATTTTATACTAATGGGGGGGGGGGGGACAGGGGAAGGGAGAAGGGTATAAAATAGCCAAACCTACTGGCATTGGAGCACCTGGGTAACTCAGTCAGTTAAGCAGCTGCCTTCAGCTAAGGCCATGATCCTAGAATCCTGGGATCCAGCCTGCATTGAGCTCCACTCAGCAGGGAGTCTGCTTCTCCCTCTCCCTCAGAACCCCCCCTCCCCCACCTCTGCTCATGCTCTCAGGAGCATTCTCATGCTCTCTCTCTCTCTCTCTCTCTCTCTCTCAAATGAATAAATTTTAAAAATTATTGGCATCAGAAAATACTAGTACATGGTTAAGGTTGTACCAGCAAAATATTTAAATTGAAATTTTTAAGGGAATAACCTAGATGGCCTTAATCAGCTGTGTAGGCCTACAGATGGTTACTTTTACTAAAACTACAGATGGGAGGTGAAAATTCTATCTTTTTCTGTGGTGTTTTTGTAGGATGGAGATAACTTTTGACTCCATGAGGAGTGGGTGGGGTAGGAAATTGGTTCTCAAGCACCGACATATGTGATACACTAAAGATTGAAGAAACTCTTTCCCTGATCTCTTCCTGACAGGGCCAACCAAGTACAATAGAACCTTGGATAGAACATCCCAAAAAGGCAATCTATCAACTCCCAGGACTGTCTTTTTTGTTGCTTTCCATCTTTATTCACCTCTCACTTACCCATATCAATGGAGAGAAATCATTCAGTGGACTCATCATCCAAAGAGGCTAGAGGTGGAGACCAAGTACTCAAGTATAAGCAAACAGAACCAAATGAGATCCAAGGTCCTAATAGGCCAGTGGGAAAAAAGAACACCTGGGAAAACCTGCTACTCATGTGTCTTTCTTTTTATAGGGTGCCAGTAGCTTTAGCTAATAGAGGGAGCCAAGAAAGTCACCAACCTGACTAGTATATTTTTCTCTCAATAAATGGAAAGAAAAGAGAGAGGTTAGGCAAAATTTGAAACACATTTTTGGGTTCCATATGTTTAGTGACAAAGAACAATAAAAGAATCATATACTTTAGCAGAGTTTGGTTGGTGAAAAAAAAATAACCACTATCATAATTCCTTTGCCAGGTTTTCCTGAACTAAGTGGTAGGTGGACTTTTAGACACTGTTTGCAGATGAGCTTATTGATAGACATTCTGGGTAGAATCCAGTATGAGAAAATGAATAAAGTAGTATGGCCTCATGGGTGATTCTTTTTAAGGGAATGTCCTCTACCTGGTGGGAAGGGGAATCAGGGACCAAGCAATGTTGTACAAACTATTTAATCTAGGACCTCATAATGAGGACTCTCAAGTGGGTGAGCTTAGGATGGTTTTTAGATGAAGTACTGCCACTGGCAACCTCATACACTATACTGCACTGGTAACTTCAACAGAGCTCATAGTTACTTCATACCCAACAGTAAGGACTCAGGATTCCTAGCACTTGGAAAGAACAGCCACATTATCCTCCTTAATAAACTCAGGTATTTTCTCAGCTTCCAAATAATTTCCTTTAAGCCAGAGGGAGAAAAGTTATTGAGAAGGGAGATGTTCCTGCCATTTCTTTTGTACAAGGTGTAGTGATTTTGGCTTATTGCTTAAGTCATTAATTTCCCATCATTTTCCAATGAGACTTTCATTTCATTAAAGGTAATAATGGTTGACAATCTATTACTGTCCCTTTTGCCCTGAATTATTATTGCTATATTTTCCCATAGAGTATAAAAATAAAATATACACACTGCCATAGATCATCAATTCAAAGCTAGGTGCTCAAGAATTTTATTATCCAATGGAATACTCTATAGGGAGCTGTATTTCCCTTCTTGGTTATTCTAATATGCTCCAGGTGTCCAGAAAAGGGGAATTAACATGTCACTCCAAAGTTCATCTACATTACTGCTGTTTGAAATAAACACAGTGCTGGAGCAATTGAAACTCTTAAAGCTTCTCCAAGGTAGACTGGAGAAAATGTCTTTTCTCTGAGACCCTGCCAGACTCTCCTAAATAAAGCAGTCAACTGAAGACCTTACACTAGCAAAACATAAATCATTTTTTAGGGCATCGAGTACAGGAGGGTAGGAAATGTTTACTGTTTGATCTTGGGCAAGATATTTAAATTCTCTAAATCTATTTTCCCATCTTTAAAAGAGTAAGAATAATAATACCTACCCCAAAGCACTTACCCCAAGATCTGGCAGTTTAAGACAATAAACACTACTTGTTATTATCATTTTATCATTATTTCCTATGGGAAATCAGAATTGTATGAAGTTAAAGACACCTCACTGAATCTTGAACAACATGCTAAGAAGTCTGATTTCAGAAGGTAAGCAAGGAACCAGGAAAGATTTTTAAAATAGGAGTGACATGGGTACCTACGTAGTTCAGTTGGTTAAGCATCTGACTGGCTCAGGTCATGATCTCAGGTTCCTGGGATTGATCCCTATGCTCAGCTCCCCACCTAGTGGGAAGTCTGCTTCTTACTCTCCTCTCTCTGCCCCTCCCTCTGCTCATGCTCTTTCTCAAATCAATAAATAAATCATCTTAAAAAAAATAGAGGTGACATGATCATATCTGAGTCTTAGAAAGAAAACAGAACCAAACCCTGAAAAATACAAGATGACTATACTATAGATAAAGACATAAATTAAAATGGTTAATTTTTCATTTTGTCCATTTCTCAAAATGGCCCAAAGCTATTAGCATATTTCCTTCTTGGGTATAATCAACTCCTTGTCTTAAATACTATAAAGTGTCTATATTGACAATTTATTTTTTCTGCCAATGGCTATTTAATGACAGTGGCTCAAATAGGCAGGGGCTTTACCAATCTTTTAATCAGTAATCTCCTGTAATAGGCATTAGCACAATGTTATTGATTCTTAATGGTCAAGTGGCTCTCAGCCTGACTATATTTGCATGTCATTTCAGCTGGCCAAGTTATCTTAAGACACCTTAGAAAGAAAGAAATCACAGATTTAAATACATTTTTAAATGTTAATTTAAAATAGAATATGAACTGTTTTTGAAAAGGAAAATCTTCAGCAGTTTTTAACCTATCATATCATAGAAATACCTAATAAGATAATACTCAGTGTTGGAGAGCACACCGAAAATTAAGCATAACCATATATTTTGGTAAGGATATAAAATTAACTCCGTTTTTATGGAAGGTAATTTACTAATGTGTACGAAGTTTTACACACACAACCTTCGGCCCAATAATTCTACTTTTAAGAATTTGTCGGGATCCCTGGGTGGCTCAGTGGTTTAGCGCCTGCCTTTGGTCCAGGGCGCGATCCTGGAGTCCCGGGATCGAGTCCCACGTTGGGCTCCCGGCATGGAGCCTGCTTCTCCCTCCTCCTGTGTCTCTGCCTCCCTCTCTCTCTCTCTATGTCCAACATAAATAAATAAATCTTTTTTAAAAAGAAGAAAAAAAAAGAATTTGTCCTCAGTAAGCACAAATAGGCACATAGATTTAGCTATCATGATGTTAATTATTAATTATAATACTAACAACACAGAACTATCTGAATATCTACAAAGAAATAATAAGATAAACCAAACTGACCCACAGACCAAGTCTAACCCATGAGCTAAAAATAGATTCAACATTTTTAATGATTGAAATAAATCAAAAGAAAATATTTCAGAACACATAAGAAGCATAGGAAATTTAAGTTTCTTTTTTTTTTTAATTTATTTCTTATTGGTGTTCAATTTACCAACATACAGAATAACCCCCAGGAAAATTTAAGTTTCAATGTCCATAAATAAAGTTTTACTGGAACACAGTCACAATCACACTTACTAACATGTTTGTTTGCACTATAACAACAGTTGGGTAAATGCAACAGACTTTATGGACCCCAAAGGCTAAAATATTTACTGTCTTGTTCTTTGCATAAAAAATTTGCCAACCTCTTGGTTAAATAAACCATGGTCTAATCATAGCATAAATTTACACAGCTATTTAAAATGGTATAGAAGATTATTCACTAGCTTGCAAGAATGCTTAAGGAAATAAGACTATACAAGAGTGCATCAAGTTATGACCACATTCTCATTAACTTTAATAATATATGAAATAGAAAAATGACTGAAAGGCTATGTATTGAAATATTAGTGGCTTTTATCTCTGGATATGGGATTACAGAGTTTTTTAAGAAACTTACCCATACTGTTTACATTTTCTAAAAAAGCATATCTTTTAACAAAATCATATTGTGGCAGACAGACTCTAAAAAAGCCCCAATTACCCCCTGGTAATCACACTTGTGTAATCCCCTCCCATTTAGTGTGAACATGACCTGTGACTTGCTTCTAAACAATAAGAGATGACAAAAGTTGTTACTCCCATGATTAAGTTTCAGAAGTTACATTTTTCTTGCTAACAGACTCGATTGCCTTCTTACCTTGCACACTTTGATTAACCAAAGAGCCACATTAGGGAGACCCATGTGGCCAGGAACTGAGTGTGGTCTCTGGTCAATAGCTAACAGCCAATTAGAAACTGAGGCTCTCAGTCCAACAGACTGCAGGAACTAAACCTTGCCAACAACTGCATGACTTTGGAAGCAGATTTTCCAATCAAGCTATCAGATGAGATCCTAGCCTTGGCTGACACCTTGCTGGCAAACTCATTAGAGACCATAAAGCAAAAGATCTAATTAATCCATGCCCAGATTCCACACCCACAGAAATTGTGAGTTAATAAATACATATTGTTTCTAGGCCCTAAATATGTGGTAATTTGTTATGCATCAATACATAACATAAAAGTTATATTGAATAATATATAAAGAAGAAAACAGCAACTAAATAATTTCAATTTTTTTAGATGGCATATATGACATTAGAAAAGAGGACAGAACAAATTAATGGGTCAGCCAAATTCAGCCCTTTAGATAAAATTAAGGCACCAGTCAGCAAGTGTGTGGGCTGCCCCAGATCCTATAGCTATTCATGTTTGGACACAAAAGATCCTGGACAGAAGTTCTGACTCTTCAAATCACCCCTGGATATACTATATAGTATCTAGGTTCCACAAGAAATGGTAATTTGATTCCCAGCACTCTCTAGAGTTCTGCACCCACCTTTTCCCTTCCAAACCCCTCCAAAGCCCCCCATTTGAAAAATATTAAAATAAAAACTTCCACCATATAATAATTGCTCTGAAATTGCAGCCACCACTAATATCTAGATCTTTCTAAGGCTCATATCATACAAAAAGAATAAAATAAGCATGCCCTCTTACCTTTTTTACTAAAAGCAAGTTATTCATTTTCACCTTGATCAACAGGATAATTACATGTGTAAATCTCTCATTCTGACCCCAAAATTGTCTTTAAATAAATTTCATGCAATTTTTATGTCTAACAAGCCATTACGTTTTTATTACTGAAGCAGTAATAGCAGTTTATTAGATTTTTTAAATGCCCTACTGATCACTGAAGGTCTTTTTCTTTCCTCAAGTAGCTCTTAAATGACAAAAGTCATTGTCCATCATGATTACTGGGTATTAGTCAAAGGTCATAAATATTCCTTATTTCTTGCAGTGGATCTTTAGAGGATTAAAATAGGACAAAATAAATAAACTGCCCCCTGAACCAGTTAAAAGCATCTTGTTTATTTTTTTAAAGTTTGGTTGATTGATTTTTTACTGTTTTTAATTTAAATTCAATTAAATAACATATAATGTATTATTAGTTTCAAAGGTAGAGGTCAGTGATTCATCAGTCTTATATAATACTGAGTGTTCATTATACCATGTGCCCTCCTTAATGTCCATCACCCAGTTGCCCCATCCACTCACGCACTTCCCCTGGACTAAACCTGTTTCCCAGAGTTCAGTGTCTCTATGGTTTGCCTCCCTCTTTGATTTTGTCTTCCTTCATTTTTCCTTCCCTTCCCTATGTTTTTGTTTTGTTTCTTAAATTCTACCTATGAGGTCATATGGTATTTGTTTTTCTCTGACTTACCTCACTTAGCATAATACCCTCTAGTTTCATCCACATCATTGCAAATGGCAAGATTTCAATAAACATCTGGGCTCTTTCCATAGTGTGGCTATTGTGGACATTGCTGCTATAAACACTGGGGTGCAGGTGCCCCTTCAGACCACTATGTTTATTTCTTTGGGGTAAATACCTAGTAGGTAAATACCTAGTAGTGCACTTGCAGGGTTGTAGGGTAGCTCTATTTTCAACTTTTTGAAACCTCCATACTGTTTCCCAGAGTGGCTGCACCAACTTGCATTCTCACCAAGTGTAAGACAGTTCCCCTTTTTCTACATTCTCACCAACATTTGTTTCCTGACTTGTTAAATTTTAGCCTTTCTGACTGGTGTGATGTGATATTTCATTGTGGTTTTGACTTGTATTTCCCTGATGCCAAGTGATGTTGAGCATTTTTTCATGTGTCTGTTAGCCATTTGTATAATTTGGAGAAATGTCTATTCATGTCTTCTGCCCATTTCCTGATTGGATTATTTGTTCTTTGGGTATTAAGTTTGATAAGTTTTTTTTTTATATATAGATTTTGGATACTAGCCCTTTATCTGATAAGACATTAGCAAATATCATCTCCCATTCAAGGTTTTGCATCTCACAATCGACACAAAAGTCAGTATCCTTTGGTTTTCAACTGTTTCCTTTGCTGTGCAAAAGCTTTTTTTTTTTTTTTAAGATTTTATTTATTTATTCATGAGAGACACAGAGCGAGAGAGGCAGAGACATAGGCAGAGGGAGAAGTAGGCTCCCCACAGGGAGCACAATGTGGGACTCGATCCCGGGACCCCAGGATCACACCCTGAGCCAAAGGCAGAGGCTCAACCGCTGAGCCACCCAGGGATCCCCAAAAGCCTATTATCTTGATGAACACCCAATATTCACTTTTGCCTTTGTTTCCCTTGCCTTTAGAGATGTGTCTAGCCAGACGTTGCTGTAGCCAATGGCACAGAGATTGCTGCCTGTGTTCTCTAGGATTTTTGATGGATTCCTGTCCCACATTTAGGTCTTTCATCCATTTTGAGTCTATTTTTGTGTATGGTGTGAGGGCATGGTCCAGTTTCATTGTTCTGCATGTTGCTGTTCAATTTTTCTACCATTTGTTGAAGAGACTTTTTTCCATTAGATAGTCTTTCCTGCTTTGTTGAAGATTAGTTGGCCATAGAGTTGAGGGTCCATTTCTGGGTTCTCTATTCTGTTTCATTGATCTGTGTGTCTGTTTTTGTGTCAGTACCATACTGCCTTGATGATTACAGCTTTGTAATATAGCTTGAAGTCCAGAATTGTGATGCCACCAGCTTTGGTTTTCTTTTTCAACACTGCTTTGGCTATTTAGGGTCTTTTCTAGTTCCATACAAATTTTAAGATAGTTTGTTCCAGGTCTATGAAAAAAGTTGATGGTATTTTTATAGGAATTGCATTAAATGTATAGATTGCTCTAGGTAGCATAGACATTTTAACAGTATTTGTTCTTCCAGTTCATGAGCATGGAACGTTTTTCCATTTCTTTGTATCTTCCTCAATTTCTTCCATGAGTGTTCGATAGTTTTCTGAGTACAGATCCTTTGCCTCTTTGGTTAGGTTTTTTCCTAAGTATCTTACGGTTTTTGGGTGCAATTTTAAATGGGATTGACTCCTTAATTTCTCTTTCTTCTGTCTCATTGTTAATGTAAAGAGATGCAACTGATTTCCGTGCATTGATTTTATATCCTGCCACTTTGATAAATTCCTGTATGAGTTCTAGCAATTTTGGGGAGGAGTCTTTTGGGTTTTCCACACAAAGTATCATGTCATCTGCAAAGAGTGAGAGTGACTTCTTTGCTGATTCAGATGCCTTTTATTTCTTTTTGTTGTCTGACTGCTGAGGCTAGGACTTCTAGTACGATGTTAAAAAAGAGTGGTGAGAGGTGACATCCCTGTCGTGTTCCTGATTTTAACTCTCAGTTTTTCTCCATTGAGAATGATTATTTGCTATGGGCTTTTCATATATGATAGAAGCATCTTGTTTAGATTTATAAATATTCTGAAGCAATAGTCAAAAGATTGTAAAGATCAGCATTATTTGCATTTTTTTCAAACAAAAACAAGAGTTTAATTCTGATCTTGCATTGCCCAAGAAACCATACTACCAAAGTTGAATGAGCAAAAATTCCTTCTGCTGAGATTTCCCTCTGTCTGAATCACACTGAAAATATTTATGGTTACTCTTGTTATAGTAAAACTATTCTCACATCCATTTCTCCTAAAGTAAAACCTCAATTTTAAAGGACTTCTCAGTAATTTGGAGAGTTTGTGATGCAAATTATTTTAGGAGCTTCTGCAGATGAAGAGCTAAAGACTGAGAATGAAAGCTCAAATTGGCTGCAAGGATCAATAATAATCTCAAGAGAAGTTGCTCTAAGGGAAATCATGAAAAAAAAACAGATATATTACTCCTTTAGCTCACAGATATGACATCTGTGAATTCTTTTGAAACACCTTGGAGGTTTCCTTTATTTTTGTCTGTTTTCTGCCCTGTATTGGCCTCTCTGAACACCACAGCCACTATGGCATGAAGATGATAGAAGTATTCTCTTCCTTTTCTCTAATCTCCCAATACTTTATTCTAACTCCTATCACATGAGCTTTCATCATCTTTGCATGTGCATATCTCTTTCCTGCTAAGTAATTTAATGCTATCTATCTTCCTTTATCAACTTCCTAAAGCCTTGCACCAAGTAGGCCCTTTAAAAAGGAAGACCTATAGATTTTTTTAAAGAGACTAAAAGATATATTAACTGACTGCAATGTATGGAATTTAATTGGATCTTGATACAAAAAAATAAGTTGTTAAAAAAACTAAGATGAGGGAAAGCTGAACACTGGATTTTGGACAATATTAAGGAATTGTTAGATGGGATATGTGCTTATGCTGTTTAAAAAGAGCACTTGTTTATATCTGTATACAAAGATGAAAGAAATGAAATGAAGTCTGGAATTTCCTTCTAACTAGTTGGGAAAATGGGTTGGGGCTATAATGAAACAATCTTCATTCTGGATTGAGCTGGGTGATGGGTACTTGGTGTTAAGTACTGTTGCTTTAAATATTACTCGTTTAGTGGATTGAGACAATGACAGCATGTATTTTGCTCACAAATCTGCAAAATGGGTAAATTGGGGGGGTTCCTCAAATCCATTTGTATCTGCTGGGGTAGCTCAAAAGTTGAAGGTTGGGATCATCTGAGGACTTATTAACTTATATGGCTAGTGATTGATACTGGCTGTTGGCTGAAATTTTTGCTGAACAACTACATAAGGCCCTCTGTGTGTGGATTTGTCTTCCTCACAATATAGGGCAAGGTTCCAAGGTTGAGAGGAGAGAGGAAGAGAGAGCATGGGACAAAAGCTATAATGTCTTATGACCTAGCCTCTTGTTATCACTTCTAACACATTCTGCTGGTTAGAAGCAAGTCACTAAGGCCAATCCATATTCAAACTCCTCTTCTTGATAGGCGTAATGTCTAAGAATTTAGAGTTCACTCTGTGACCAAAAATTATTTCTATTCTTCCCACATGCAAATCACACTCTCCCTCTCCGAAAGCCCAAAGACTTGTCTATTATGACAACAGGCTCAGGCTTGAAGGTAAGTATATCACCATATAAATCAGGCTATAGATAAGGTTTCTCAAAGAGTTCCTCAAATTCAGTTCCTGGAGTCTGAAGTGAAGATGATGACAAAGGATTGAAGAACAACTTCAATTAGAATTCCTCTTGGTCTGAAGTCTTGTGAACTACAGAGACAAGTTATCTGACCCTCATAAACCCAATATACAATAGTTACAAGGGGATAATTACCATTTAAAAAGGAGAAAAGTCAGAGGCTCACGAAAGTCACTAATCCATAGCTATTATGACACCATTCAGGCATATGTTGCCAATTCTTTAATTAGGAATCAGTTATATTCTTGGGAGTATGGATTCTCTCCTTCATAAAGGCAAGGAGAAAACTGACAAAAATAGAATCAACTTTTTCAAAACTGTGGACATTAAGCAAAATCTTGTAGGATGGGGTGGTCTAACAGGGGGAAAAAAAGGAAAAGAAAACAATGAATAGAAACTGTCCCTTAAAAAGCCAGATGTTGGGCAGTCCGGGTGGCTCAGTGGGTTAGGGCTGCCTTCAGCCCAGGGTGTGATCCTGGAGACCTGGGATTGAGTCCCGCGTCGGTCTCCCTGCATGAAGCCTGCTTCTCCCTCTGCCAGTGTCTCTGCCAATCTCTCTCTCTGTGTGTCTCTCTCGTGAATGAATAAATAAAATCTTAAAAAAAAAAAAAGCCAGATGTTGGACTTACTAAATAAAATTTTTTAAAGATTTTATTGTTTATTTATTTTAGAGAGAGAGCATGCAAGTGGGGAAGACGAGCAAAAGAAAAGGGAGAGGGAGAGAATCCCAAACAGACTACATGCTAAGCCTGATGCAGGGCTCAATCACCCAACACTGAGATCATAACTTGAGCTGAAGCCAAGAGCCACACACTCAGCTGACTGAGCCACCCAGGCACCCCTAAAACTTTTAAATAATCATTCTAAATGTGGTCAAAGAACTAAAGAAAACCATGGCTAAAAAACTAAAGTATAATAAACACTGTCTCACCAAATAAGGAATATTTTAAAGAGAAAGTAATCTAAAAAAGAGCCAAATAGAAATTCTGAATTGAGAAAAATAACAATGAAACGGAGGGAAAGGAGCAAGCTGGCGGAAGAGTAGGGTCTCCAAATCACCTGTCTCCACCAAAGTACCTAGAAAACCTTCCAATCATCCTGAAAATCTATGAATTCGGCCTGAGAATTAAAGAGAGACCAGCTGGAACACTACAGTGAGAAGAGTTCGAGCTTCTACCAAGGTAGGAAGACGGGAAAAAAGAAATAAAGAAACAAAGGCCTCCAAGGGGGAGGGGCCCAGGAGGAGCCGGGCTGAGGCCGGGGCGAGTGTCCCCAGGACAGGAGAGCCCCGTCCCGGAGACGCAGGAGCTGCACCGACCTTCCCGGGGGAAAGGGGCTCGCAGGGAGGTGGAGCAGGACCCAGGAGGGCGGGGATGCCCTCGGGTTCCCCGGGACAGTAACAGCAACTGCGCGCCCAGGAGAGTGCGCCGAGCTCCCTAAGGGCTGCAGCGCGCACGGCGGGACCCGGCGGGACCCGGAGCAGCTGAAGGGGCTCGGGCGGCGGCTCCACCGAGGGGGTTGCGCGGCCCCGGGAGCAGCTCGGAGGGGCTCGGGCAGAGGAAGAGGCTCCGTGCAGAGGGGGCTGCGCGGTTCCAGGAGCAGCTCGGAGGGGCTTGGGCGGCAGCTCCGCGGAGAGGGCTGCGCGGCCCGGGAGCGCGTATCCAACAGCGCAGGCTCCGGAGCACAGGGCGCCGGGACACAGCCCAGGATCCGGCCTCCCCCGGGACAGGCAGAGGCCGGGAGGGCCCAGGACAGCAAGGACGCTCCTGCCCCAGCTGAGCAGATCAGCGGCCCCGCCCGGAGCCTCCAGGCCCTGCAGACGGAGTTCCTGCCGGAGCTGACTCCAGGTTTCCAGAGCTGCCCCGCCACTGGGGCTGTTCCTCCTGCGGCCTCACGGGGTAAACAACCCCCACCGAGCCCTGCACCAGGCAGGGGCACAGCAGCTCCCCCAACTGCTAACACCTGAAAATCAGCACAACAGGCCCCTCCCCCAGAACACCAGCTAGACGGACAACTTCCAGGAGAAGCCAAGGGACTTAAAGTAACACAGAATCAGAAGATACTCCCCGGTGGTTCTTTTTTTGTTTGTTTTTGTTTTTGTTTTGTTTTGCTTTTTGATTTGTTTCCTTCCCCCACCCCCTTTTTTTCTCCTTTCTTTTTCTTTCTCTTTTTCTTCTTTTTTTTTTTTTTTCGTTTTTTTTTCTTTTTCTTCCCTTTTTTTTTCTCTTTCTCTTTTCTTTCCTTCTTTCTCTCCTCTCTTTTTCTCTTTTTCCCAATACAACTTGCTTTTGGCCACTCTGCACTGAGCAAAATGACTAGAAGGAAAACCTCACCTCAAAAGAAAGAATCAGAAACAGTCCTCTCTCCCACAGAGTTACAAAATCTGGATTACAATTCAATGTCAGAAAGCCAATTCAGAAGCACTATTATACAGCTACTGGTGGCTCTAGAAAAAAGTATAAAGGACTCAAGAGACTTCATGACTGCAGAATTTAGAGCTAATCAGGCAGAAATTAAAAATCAATTGAATGAGATGCAATCCAAACTAGAAGTCCTAACGACGAGGGTTAACGAGGTGGAAGAACGAGTGAGTGACATAGAAGACAAGTTGATAGCAAAGAGGGAAACTGAGGAAAAAAGAGACAAACAATTAAAAGACCATGAAGATAGATTAAGGGAAATAAACGACAGCCTGAGGAAGAAAAACCTACGTTTAATTGGGGTTCCCGAGGGCGCCGAAAGGGACAGAGGGCCAGAATATGTATTTGAACAAATTCTAGCTGAAAACTTTCCTAATCTGGGAAGGGAAACAGGCATTCAGATCCAGGAAATAGAGAGATCCCCCCTAAAATCAATAAAAACCGTTCAACACCTCGACATTTAATTGTGAAGCTTGCAAATTCCAAAGATAAAGAGAAGATCCTTAAAGCAGCAAGAGACAAGAAATCCCTGACTTTTATGGGGAGGAGTATTAGGGTAACAGCAGACCTCTCCACAGAGACCTGGCAGGCCAGAAAGGGCTGGCAGGATATATTCAGGGTCCTAAATGAGAAGAACATGCAACCAAGAATACTTTATCCAGCAAGGCTCTCATTCAAAATGGAAGGAGAGATAAAGAGCTTCCAAGACAGGCAGCAACTAAAAGAATATGTGACCTCCAAACCAGCTCTGCAAGAAATTTTAAGGGGGCCTCTTAAAATTCCCCTTTAAGAAGAAGTTCAGTGGAACAGTCCACAAAAACAAAGACTGAATAGATATCATGATGACACTAAACTCATATCTCTCAATAGTAACTCTGAATGTGAACGGGCTTAATGACCCCATCAAAAGGCGCAGGGTTTCAGACTGGATAAAAAAGCAGGACCCATCTATTTGCTGTCTACAAGAGACTCATTTTAGACAGAAGGACACCTACAGCCTGAAAATAAAAGGTTGGAGAACCATTTACCATTCGAATGGTCCTCAAAAGAAAGCAGGGGTAGCCATCCTTATATCAGATAAACTAAAATTTACCCCAAAGACTGTAGTGAGAGATGAAGAGGGACACTATATCATACTTAAAGGATCTATTCAACAAGAGGACTTAACAATCCTCAATATATATGCTCCGAATGTGGGAGCTGCCAAATATATAAATCAATTATTAACCAAAGTGAAGAAATACTTAGATAATAATACACTTATACTTGGTGACTTCAATCTAGCTCTTTCTATACTCGATAGGTCTTCTAAGCAAAACATCTCCAAAGAAACGAGAGCTTTAAATGATACACTGGACCAGATGGATTTCACAGATATCTACAGAACTTTACATCCAAACTCAACTGAATACACATTCTTCTCAAGCGCACATGGAACTTTCTCCAGAATAGACCACATATTGGGTCACAAATCGGGTGTGAACCGATACCAAAAGATTGGGATTGTCCCCTGCATATTCTCGGACCATAATGCCTTGAAATTAGAACTAAATCACAACAAGAAGTTTGGAAGGACCTCAAACACGTGGAGGTTAAGGACCATCCTGCTAAAAGATAAAAGGGTCAACCAGGAAATTAAGGAAGAATTAAAAAGATTCATGGAAACTAATGAGAATGAAGATACAACCGTTCAAAATCTTTGGGATGCTGCAAAAGCAGTCCTAAGGGGGAAATACATCGCAATACAAGCATCCATTCAAAAACTGGAAAGAACTCAAATACAAAAGCTAACCTTACACATAAAGGAGCTAGAGAAAAAACAGCAAATAGATCCTACACCCAAGAGAAGAAGGGAGTTAATAAAGATTCGAACAGAACTCAACGAAATCGAGACCAGAAGAACTGTGGAACAGATCAACAGAACCAGGAGTTGGTTCTTTGAAAGAATTAATAAGATAGATAAACCATTAGCCAGCCTTATTAAAAAGAAGAGAGAGAAGACCCAAATTAATAAAATCATGAATGAGAAAGGAGAGATCACTACCAACACCAAGGAAATACAAACGATTTTAAAAACATATTATAAACAGCTATACGCCAATAAATTAGGCAATCTAGAAGAAATGGACGCATTCCTGGAAAGCCACAAACTACCAAAACTGGAACAGGAAGAAATAGAAAACCTGAACAGGCCAATAACCAGGGAGGAAATTGAAGCAGTCATCAAAAACCTCCCAAGACACAAGAGTCCAGGGCCAGATGGCTTCCCAGGAGAATTTTATCAAACGTTTAAAGAAGAAATCATACCTATTCTCCTAAAGCTGTTTGGAAAGATAGAAAGAGATGGAGTACTTCCAAATTCGTTCTATGAAGCCAGCATCACCTTAATTCCAAAGCCAGACAAAGACCCTGCCAAAAAGGAGAATTACAGACCAATATCCCTGATGAACATGGATGCAAAAATTCTCAACAAGATACTGGCCAATAGGATCCAACAGTACATTAAGAAAATTATTCACCATGACCAAGTAGGATTTATCCCTGGGACACAAGGCTGGTTCAACACCCGTAAAACAATCAATGTGATTCATCCTATCAGCAAGAGAAAAACCAAGAACCATATGATCCTCTCATTGGATGCAGAGAAAGCATTTGACAAAATACAGCATCCATTCCTGATCAAAACTCTTCAGAGTGTAGGGATAGAGGGAACATTCCTCAACATCTTAAAAGCCATCTATGAAAAGCCCACAGCAAATATCATTCTCAATGGGGAAGCACTGGGAGCCTTTCCCCTAAGATCAGGAACAAGACAGGGATGTCCACTCTCACCACTGCTATTCAACATAGTACTGGAAGTCCTAGCCTCAGCAATCAGACAACAAAAAGACATTAAAGGCATTCAAATGGGCAAAGAAGAAGTCAAACTCTCCCTCTTCGCCGATGACATGATACTCTACATAGAAAACCCAAAAGTCTCCACCCCAAGATTGCTAGAACTCATACAGCAATTCGGTAGCGTGGCAGGATACAAAATCAATGCCCAGAAGTCAGTGGCATTTCTATACACTAACAATGAGACTGAAGAAAGAGAAATTAAGGAGTCAATCCCATTTACAATTGCACCCAAAAGCATAAGATACCTAGGAATAAACCTCACCAAAGATGTAAAGGATCTATACCCTCAAAACTATAGAACACTTCTGAAAGAAATTGAGGAAGACACAAAGAGATGGAAAAATATTCCATGCTCATGGATTGGCAGAATTAATATTGTGAAAATGTCAATGTTACCCAGGGCAATATACACGTTTAATGCAATCCCTATCAAAATACCATGGACTTTCTTCAGAGAGTTAGAACAAATTATTTTAAGATTTGTGTGGAATCAGAAAAGACCCCGAATAGCCAGGGGAATTTTAAAAAAGAAAACCATATCTGGGGGCATCACAATGCCAGATTTCAGGTTGTACTACAAAGCTGTGGTCATCAAGACAGTGTGGTACTGGCACAAAAACAGACACATAGATCAGTGGAACAGAATAGAGAATCCAGAAGTGGACCCTGAACTTTATGGGCAACTAATATTCGATAAAGGAGGAAAGACTACCCATTGGAAGAAAGACAGTCTCTTCAATAAATGGTGCTGGGAAAATTGGACATCCACATGCAGAAGAATGAAACTAGACCACTCTCTTGCACCATACACAAAGATAAACTCAAAATGGATGAAAGATCTAAATGTGAGACAAGATTCCATCAAAATCCTAGAGAAGAACACAGGCAACACCCTTTTCGAACTCGGCCATAGTAACTTCTTGCAAGATACATCCACGAAGGCAAAAGAAACAAAAGCAAAAATGAACTATTGGGACTTCATCAAGATAAGAAGCTTTTGCACAGCAAAGGATACAGTCAACAAAACTCAAAGACAACCTACAGAATGGGAGAAGATATTTGCAAATGACATATCAGATAAAGGGCTAGTTTCCAAGATCTATAAAGAACTTATTAAACTCAACACCAAAGAAACAAACAATCCAATCATGAAATGGGCAAAAGACATGAACAGAAATCTCACAGAGGAAGACATAGACATGGCCAACATGCATATGAGAAAATGC
Organism: Canis aureus; assembly: GCF_053574225.1. Classification (NCBI taxonomy): domain Eukaryota; kingdom Metazoa; phylum Chordata; class Mammalia; order Carnivora; family Canidae; genus Canis; species Canis aureus. The sequence continues at coordinate 57,617,798 of NC_135621.1, forward strand.
TCTGCATCACTTGCCATCAGGGAAATACAAATCAAAACCACAATGAGATCCCACCTCACACCAGTGAGAATGGGGAAAATTAACAAGGCAGGAAACCACAAATGTTGGAGAGGATGCGGAGAAAAGGGAACCCTCTTACACTGTTGGTGGGAATGTGAACTGGTGCAGCCACTCTGGAAAACTGTGTGGAGGTTCCTCAAACAGTTAAAAATATACCTGCCCTACGACCCAGCAATTGCACTGTTGGGGATTTACCCCAAAGATACAAATGCAATGAAACGCCGGGACACCTGCACCCCGATGTTTCTAGCAGCAATGGCTACGATAGCCAAACTGTGGAAGGAGCCTCGGTGTCCAACGAAAGATGAATGGATAAAGAAGATGTGGTTTATGTATACAATGGAATATTACTCAGCTATTAGAAATGACAAATACCCACCATTTGCTTCAACGTGGATGGAACTGGAGGGTATTATGCTGAGTGAAGTAAGTCAGTCGGAGAAGGACAAACATTATATGTTCTCATTCATTTGGGGAATATAAATAATAGTGAAAGGGAAAATAAGGGAAGGGAGAAGAAATGTGTGGGAAATATCAGAAAGGGAGACAGAACGTAAAGACTGCTAACTCTGGGAAACGAACTAGGGGTGGTAGAAGGGGAGGAGGGCGGGGGGTGGGAGTGAATGGGTGACGGGCACTGGGTGTTATTCTGTATGTTAGTAAATTGAACACCAATAAAAAAAAAATGTAAAAAAAAATAAAAAATAAAAAATAAAAATTAAAAAAAAAAAAAAAGAAAAAACACACACACAAAAAAAAATAACAATGAAACGAAAAACTCACTGGAAGGGTTCAACAGCAGATTTGAACAGGCAGAAAAAACATGAATTAAAAAAAAAAAAAAGAAAAAGAGAAAGAAAAGAATTGTATCGAGATTGGCCTGAGAAACAGAAAGAAAAAATGAAGAAAAATGAACAGAGCCTCAGACAGGTGGGGCACCATTAAGCACATCAAATACATGTTATATTAGTCTGCTGCTGTAACGAAGTACCACAAATTGAGTGGCTCAGACAACAGAATTTATTGTCTTGCAGGTCAGGAGGCTAGAAATCTGGGATCAAGTTATAAGTAGGGTTTGTTTGAGGGAAGTGAGAGAAGGCTCCAATCAAGATCTCTCTCCTTGGTATTGTAGATGGCTGTGTTCCCTCTATGTCTCTTCACATTGTCATCTCTCAGTGCATGTCTGTCTCTATGTCCTTATGGCCCCTTTTTATAAGGACTCCAGTCATATTGAATTAAGGCTTACCCTACTGCTTTAACTTACTATATCTGTAAAAATCCTACTCCAAATAAAGGCAGATTCTCAGGTATTAGGAGTTAGAACTTCAACATGTGAATTTCAGGAGGACACGACTCAGCCTATAATGCATAATAGGACCCCTAGGAAAAGAGGAAAGAGAAAAGGGGGCAGAAGGATATTTCAAGAAATAACGGCCAAAACCTCCCCAATTTAATAAAAAACATTAATCTACACATCCAGGAAGCTCAATAAACTTCAAGTAAGATAAATTCAAAAAGATTCATACCTGGACACATCATAATCAAGCTATTCAAGGATGAAAACAAAGAGAAAATCTTGAAAACAGAAGAGAAGACATTCATCATATACAAGGGATCCTCAATAGTATTAAGAGCTGATTTCTCATCAGAAACCATGGAACCATAAGGCAGGGGAATGACTTATTCAAATTGCTGGAGATAGATAACTGTAAACCAAGAATTCTAACTCTAGCAAAATTATCTGTTTTTGAAGGAGAAATTAAGGCATTCCAAGTAAGCACAAACTAAGAGAAACTGTGGTAGGAGATTTTTCCTTCAAGAAACACTACAGGGAATCCTTCAGCCTGAAATGAATCCACACAAAGAAATAAGAGCACTGGGAAAGGTACATAGGTAAATATAAAAGACAGCACTGATGCATTTTTTAATTATATTTTCTTTCATTTGATTTTAAAACAACTGGATCAACATTAATTACATATCTGCAATGAGAAGCACACAGTGTATAAGACTGAATTTGTATGACAATAATAGCCCAAAGGGGGAAGGAGTGGAGCTACATAGGACAGTAAGGTTTTAGTATAGTATTGAGATTAAATTGGTATTAATCTGAGCTAGCTTGTAATAGATTATGGTGTTCATTGTAATCTCTAGGACAACCACTGAGAGAGAGAGTTGCCCTCCCTTCTTGGAGTGCATTTGGGAGAGGCAGGCACTCTCAGGGAACAAGAGCTGGCAAGTGACACTGAGCTGCCCCGTTCACTAGCATATGAGCAAAGACACCTGCTGAAAGCAACTACCCTGGATGCTGGCTTTTTGCTGTGCTGTGCTTTGCTATAAACCCCTAGTTACTTTTCTGGCAGAAATTGGTACCATCCATAGTGCAGCAAGACCCTCCCCAAGAGGATCAGTGCAGGTCCATGCCATGCCAGGTCCTTAAAATTTGGAGTTTTGAGACCTAGCCACACGCCTGAGATAAAACCCAGGAGCACTGCACTACTGGTGGGCAGACAGCTGACACAGACAGGGTGAAGGCAAGGATCTGAAGAAGCCTGGGACAAAGAAAGGAGATCGTTTGCTCTTCTGTGAGGGCTTCCTGAACAGCAGCCAGCATGAACTCCCCTCTCCATTTTTCACTCCTCTCATCAGTGCAGTTGGACTTCAGTGAGTGGCAAAGTGCCCACAGTGGAGGCTTGAGCTGCTAACACCAAGCCCCTACCCCCCTCCACTATGCAGGTGTCTTTTTTATTAATGCACAGAAGACCAGCACAAATCCCCTGTACCCACCAGGTCTACTGATCATAGAGTGCTGCAAAGCTTTAGCTCTACTGGAAATAATACCAGGCAAAGTCTTTCCTAACCTACAAAAGACAGATATCTAGACAAAATGCCAGATGGAGGAATTCATCCCGAAAGAAAGAACAAGAAGAGATCACAGGCAGAGAGCTAAACAAGATAGATATAATATGCCTGAACCAGAATTTATTTTTTTTTTAAAGATTTTTATTCATTCGAGACACACAGAGAGAGAGAGGCAGAGACATAGGCAGAGAGAGAAGCAGGCTCCATACAGGGAGCCCGATCTGGGTCTCGATCCCAGGACTCCAGGATCACGCCCTAGGCCAAAGGCAGGCGCTAAACCTCTGAGCCACTTAGGGATCCCTGCCTGAATCAGAATTTAAAACAATCATAAGGATACTAGCTGAGCTTGAGAAAAGCATAGAAGAAACTAAATTCTACCATAAAGATAGAAGACCTAAAAACTAGTCAGGCCAAAATAAAAATGTTGTAACTGTGATGCAAAACTGACTGAATATAATGACCACAGGATGGAAGAAACAGAGGAATAAGCGATACAGAAGATAAAATTATGGGAAATAATTTTAACTGAAAAGAAGATGGAAAGAAAATATTGGATCACGAATGTAGGCTCAGGGAACTCAGAAACTTCATAAAACATAATAACATTCATACCTTAGGGGGAAGGGGCAAAAGGCTTATTTGAATAAATTATACCTGAAAACTTCCCTAACCTGGAGAAAGAAACAGACATTAAAATCCAGAAGGCACAGAGAACTCCCATCAAAATCAATAAAAGCCAGCCACACCAAGACATAGCCTAGTAAAATTTGCAAAATACAGAGATAAGGAAAGGATCCTGAAAGCAACAAGGAAAAGAAATCCCTAACTTCTAAGGGAAGACAAATAAGGTTAGCAACAATGTCTCCACAGAAACTGTGCAGGCCAGAAGAAAGTGGCATGATATATTCAAAGTGCTAAATGAGAAAAATATGCAGCCAAGAATACTTTATTCAGCAAAGCTGTCATTCAAAATAGAAAGAGTTTTCCAGACAAGGGCGCCTGGGTGGCACAGTTGGTTAACCTTCTGACTCTTGATTTAAGCTTAGGTCATGATCTCAGGGTTGTGGGATCAAGCCCCACATCAGGCTTGTGCTGGCTGTGGGTGGGGAGCCTACTTAAGATTCTCTCCCTCTCCCTCTGCCTCTCCCTACTACTCCCTCCAGGGGGGAAAAAATCCCAAACAAAAACTAAAGGAGTTCATGACCACTCCAGAAACAATGACTTTACAGGTAATATAACAGCACTAAATTCATATCTGTCAATAATCACTTGAATGTAAATGGAATGAATGCTCCAATCAGAAGATATAGGTTATCAGATGGATTTAAAAATAAATAAACAAGACCCTGCTATATGCTGGACTCATTTTAGACCTAAGACACCTCCAAGGTGAAAGTGAGAGGATGGAGAGGATGATCTATCATGCTAATGGATGTGAAAAGAAAGCCAGAGTAGCTACACTTACATCAGACAAACCAGATTTTTAAACCAAAAACTACAACAAAAGATGAAGGAGGGCACTATATCATAATAAAAGGGTCTATCCATCAAGAAGATCTAATGATTATACATATTTATGCCTCGGATCTGGGAGCAGCCAACTATATAAATCAATTAATAACAAAAAAACTCAGTATCTGGGTGGCTCAGTGGTTGAGCATCTGCCTTTGGCTCAGGTCATGATCCCAGGGTCCTGGGATCAAGTCCTGCATCAGGCTCCCTGCGGTGAGCCTACTTCTCCCTCTGCCTATGTCTCTGCCTCTGTGTCTCTCATGAATAAATAAAATCTTTAAAGAAAAAGAAAAGAACAACCCTATGATGCAGCAATTGCACTACTACATATTTACCCAAAGGACAGAAAAATACTGATTTGAAGGGATACACAAACTCCGATGTTTACAGCAGCATTATCAACAATAGCTGAACTATGGAAAGAGCCCAAATGTTCACTGACTGATGGATATGTACTATTCCAAACTTAGATAGATAGATACATAGATAGATATGGATATGTACTATTCCAAACTAAGATAGATATATAGATAGATAGATGATAGATAGATAGATAGATAGATAGATAGATAGATAGATCGATAGATCTAACCTATCTTTGGAATAGTACTCAGACATCAAAAAGAGTGAAATCTTGCCATTTGCAATAACATGGATAAAACTAGAGTGTATTACACTAAGTGAAATAAGTCAGCAAGAGAAAGACAAATACTATATGATTTTATTCGTATGTGGAATTTAAAAAACAAAACAGATGAACATACAGGAAGGGGGAGAAAAAAGAGGGATTTTCTAACAAAGATTGCTAAGATAACTGGATAATCACATAGAAATTGGGTCCATTCCTCCCACCAATATGAAAAGACGTTCCATCTTGCTCATTGGAGAAATCCAAGCTAAAACTATACTAAGGTATATTTGTCACCCACGACTGGCAAATAGGTAAACATTTGATGACTCTATAGACACCCAAACATTAACGGCACATACGATTTGCCTATGCAGAAGAAATTGGCAGTATCTAGCAAACTCACATGCATTTACCCTTTGACCTAGTAATTCCCATTCGAGGAACCTTCCAATGATAAACTGGTAAAAATACAAACAGCATAAATTTATTCAATGAAGCACCATTTGTAATAGCACAAAACAAGAAATAATTCCAATATCCATCAGTAGAGGAAAGACTGAATAAACTTTGGTATATCAGCACAGTTGCTATAAAAATATAAAGGCTATCCTCATTTCTTTTTATTATTAATATTCAGATTATACTACTTGAAAAACAGCAAGATGGAAAAAGCTGTGTATACTATTCTTTTGCCTATCTTAGGAAGGGGGCTTTGAAAATATATGCTTACATTTAAAATGAATTTTCAAACAAGCTATAAATTATTTTTTAAAAATCTTTTCTTATGGGAGAGGGAGGAAATACAATGAACAGAAGACAGAAGTCACATTTCTTTGAATATACTTTTTTCTGTACATTTAACTTTAAATCATGTAAATATTTCTAAGGCAAAATTACATTTTAAAAATTCCTAAAAGACAAAATAAAAATAAAACACATGATCCTTTGCACTCAAGTAAGTTGGAAACATAGCAATTTGTACACCTATTGTGACATATACCTAAATAACAAAAAGAATTGGGGCAGATAGAATTTTTAAACTGTTTACACTAATATTACTGATGGTAGTTTAGAAATTGCTATTCTGAAACTATTGTATTAATCTTGTATAAAATAAATGGGTAACTGTAGTGTCATTGAGAAGTAGGATATTCGGCATATAAGAAAGGAAATATATGACGCCTGGGTGGCTCAGTGGTTCAGCATCTGCCTTCAGCCCAGGGCGTGATCCTGGAGTCCCAGGATCGAGTCCCATGTCAGGCTCCCTGCAGGGAGCCTGCTTCTCCCTCTGCCCGTGTGTCTGCCTTTCTCTCTCTGTGTCTCTCATGAAGAAAGGAAATATATATAGTTGTAAGATCACTGAAGTTGAATTTTTAAAATGTATTCTTGAATTTGAATTATCAATATAAAGAACATGAACAGAATGTATACTTCTTAGCTCTGCTCACTGAACAGTGATCAAACCAGTAGAAAGGAACACCCCTAATGCCAAGATTACTCTGTGTGTGCATGTGCATGAGTGTGTGCACATAACACATACTGAAGTCTATACAATACCATTTCCAAAGAAACAAAGGTCTTTGGGAAAACGGCCAATTCCAGGTCCGAGGAAAGAAATGTACAAGATAAAACTGGAATATCTTATTATCAGAAAGAAAAAAAAAAAAGCTATCAAAGACCACTTAAATACTAGCTAAAGATGGAACAATTTGAACTGCAATTTAAGGGTAATAGCTGCAATGGATTAGAACATATCAAAAGTCCACGCTTATATTAATATTAAAAAAAGGACTTAGTGATCATCTTTAAAGGATATTGGAGAATCGATTATTGAAAAGAAAGTTTTGAGGCAATGTATTACACAGGAATATATAACTAATACAATAAAAAACAGCATGGGGTTAAATGACAGCAAAGGGTTATAATCAGCAAAATCCAAACTGTGGAAAAGTCTATGGGAAAATAACCTGTCTTCAACCAAAGAATTTCAGTGAAAAAAGAATCACATCACAGTGATATTTTTGGATATTTAAGCAAACCATTTAAAAAGTCATAGTACAATTAAAAACATGTAAATACTGACAGGATATTTGATATTAAAAAATCACTGGGTTTTTTAGGAAGGTGTAATGATCGTATTATAGTTATGTTTTTAAAAGGGAGTCCTTGACTTCTAGAGATACATACTAAAATATTAATAGATGATACATTTGGAATTTGCTTCAAAATAGCTATGGGAGAGAAGGAACTGGTGGGGAAAAGGAAATAAGAGTGGGCATGAGTTGGTCATTATTAAAGCTGAGTGATGGGAACATGGAAGTTCATTATACAATTCTCTATTTTTCTCTATGCTTGAAATTTTCCATAATAAAAGGATAAAAAAGAGTAAGTTTGCACTTGCATCAACATGCACAAATACCACACCATGACATTTAAAAGTGGGCTTAATAAAACCAAATAATTACAAAGCAAGATGAAGACCATAAGAATTTGAATGTTTTCTGTAAAACAAAGTAAATACTTTTAAGTGTCAAAATGGAAGTATAGAGTACACATTGCTAATTAATGCATCTAATTATGGAACTACTCCAGCTTGGAATTGATATATTTGGCACATACTTTTTGATCCAATATTCTGTAATAAGCTCATAAGTATTATGCCTTCTTTTTAATTGTTTGATTCAAATCATAGTCATATTTAGTCACCAGATGGACTTTCTTCTTCACCTATTCCATCATGTTAGAAAAAGAGTGTAAATTAGCACCTTATAATGACTCATGATAGACTTTTATCATCCACATAGGAAAGCAGTGAAGAGAAGGTTATGCTAACCATTTGATAGTAAAAAAGACATAAACAGATGCTACTCACAAGTCTCAGCGCGCCAATGGCAATTACCACCTGTTCTGCTTCATCTATTAGTGCTATGCATGAGAAAGAAACCAAGAGACAGGAAAACCATACAGACACAAGTCTTTACTGCAACAATAGTATTTTAAATTTCTTCATTAAAAATAGATAGCATACATAATTATAGTAGAGTTCATGAAAAAGATAAGCAACTACAGGACTATCTGGGTTGAAACCAGATGACTAATGCAGGTTTACAATGGTCTCTCCTCCACTCTCCTCTCCAAGTAGCTGAGAGGGATTATTTGCTTTATGCAGATGTGCTAGGAAAATAATCAACCCAGAAATTTCTCATTATTTCTCACTCTTACCAATTCATAATTTGTGATAACTCATGGCTTGAGCTTGGCCACAGGTATCATTAACATGACAAACAAAAGGCTTGATCGGGTACAAAACTGTAACAGTGGCTTGATTTTATCTATGGGAGGAAAAAAACATCCTCAAACATGTGTACAGATTTTTTAAAAGCCTGAGAGAAAGAAAATATTCTAATATATAGGTTAACGTTAATATTGGGTCCAGATGATAAGACTATGGCTCTATCTCCCTTCTTCCCTCTTCTTTCTAGTTTTAAAATGTCTTTTTCTTTTAAAGTGAAACAACTAAATGTGCTACTATTGTTATTACTGCGTAAGAATTTTTTTTAAGATTTTTACTAGCTTGGGGAGAGGGTAACAGATGTCCTTTTATTTAAAATTTAAAAGTCTAAAAAAAATAAAAAAATAAAAAAAATTTTAAATGTCTTATCACTAAAACACTTGCAGAAAATAGACTTAAAATCGACACCCCAAGTATGTTTCAAAGTATATGTTTCCATAAAAAATATAATTCAGACTGGCCTCTCAGTATAAATTACTGACATGTGGTCGCAAATAAAAACTTTATTTTTCAGGACACCTGGGTGGCTCAGTTTGGTTATGCATCCAACTCTTGGTTTCAGTTTAGGTCATGATCTCAGGGTTGTGAAATCAAGCCCCACATCCCACGTCAGGCTCTGCGTTCAATGAGGAGTCTGCTGGAGATTCTCTCTCCCTCTCCCTCTCCCTCTGCCCCTCCCCATGCTCATACTCTCTCTCAAATAAATATATCTTAAAAATTACCTGTATTTTTCCACCAAAATTTCACAAAAATATGAAGCATCATTAGTTCCCTCTCATTAAAACCACAGGTTTTTATCGACTCCAACAAAAAACGTTACTTACTAAGAAGTACTGTATTTCAATGGCTACCTGTAATTTAATAATAATAATAACAAATACAAATGAGGATAGATTAATTTAGCCTCAGAGAAAAACAAAGAGAAAGCAAAACAGGAAATCACAATAGTTACACAGAAGAATATTCACTAAATGTTACACAGAATGAATACACAGAATGAATTTTCACTAAATGTTTTGTAAAAAATGGAAAAGGGTAAAGAGAAGAAAAAAAGTGTTTATAAAACTACATGATACCTTCAAACATGGGCCCAGACTTACTATCTCCTAGAGAGAATGTTTAAGTGTAGACACAGAGATTCAACAATTGCTCTAAATAAAATATCATACTCCTTTTGTGATGCAGGTATACCCACTCTTAATTATCTTTCAGCTAACTACCCTAGGTCACATAGAATCATGAGTAAGCTCTCTTCTACATATTAGTCTTGATACTCAGTTATATGTGACCGGCTGCCTGGTATAAGAGAGAAGGAGGAAAGTGCTCTAGGACAAGAAATTCAGGGGAATTAATAGTACACATGGTACTATTATTATGTCTCAGCTCACAGGAAAAGCTCTAGAAATTCCTTTAGCTCCGAGAAACTCTTTAAATTGAATATTTGGATGAAGCCAGTGGGCAGAGTCTACATTTGCTTTATACAAAGGATGAACTCCTGAAATTGGAAGACAGCAGTGTACAGTTTTACTGCTTATTCTCCTAAATTGTTAGACCTAAAACACTTGATCATAGGGAGCCTGGGTGGCTTAGTTGATTCAGCATCTGCCTTTGGGGTCAGGTTGTGGTCCCCCGGTCCTGGAATGATGTCCCATATCGGGCTCCCTGCTCAGTGAGGAGCTTGCTTTTCCCTCTTCTCCTGCCCTTCCCCTCTGCTTGTGCTCTCTCTCAAATAAACATTTTAAAATAATAATAATAAAAAATAAAACACTTGGCTCATAAAACTGAAAATGGCCACATCACTAGCAACTTAAAATCTTTCCACAATAGCACTAAGGCACCTGCTAATAAAAATTGCAGAGCTCCTTCTCAAACAAATATTTCTATGACTAATGAATATAATCAGGGGAATATACCTCTAAGAATACAGAGGAGTATAAAAGTGAAAGGCAAACTTTTAGATGGATTTTCTCAACTTCTTTCTATATCCCATGTTCATGGAACTACCAAGTTTACTATTTCAGAGAAGACATGGATATTTACATTTGTACTAGTTATTATTCAAGATACATTTTTGAGGAGCAAGAAAATTATAAATTTTAGGGAGTAATCAAAAATACTAATGTTTTCAAGCTATACCTAACATAACACTTGAAAATCTATAAAACAACAATTTTCACATAGGTTTACAGATAGACATAGGTGGAAAGAACAGATTTAAAGTTAGAGGTACCCACTGGTCATGTGATATAAATATGACACTCTGGCTGTCTATTAAGGATTATCACTGACATAGGTGGATGGTCATGGAACACAAGAGGAGTGTAACTCATCTCTGGGAACTAGGGCCATCAAGAAAGGTACATATCAAGACACTTGCTACTTGGCAAAAAAGGAGAGTTAGAAATAAACAATGTTCAGGTTACCACTGTTCCATCAAATGATCACAAAAAAATATCCTATGACAGGAAGGACCGACAGGAAATAAAGGATAACACAGGATCTGGGTAGGGATGTGTGCATGTGAAATCTTGACAACTGTTACTAAAACTGATCTGTGTCTTGCTCTAGTAATAAGTACCATAAAGTTCTTCAGGAAGCTCACTGTGACTTTAAAATGAGAGTATTAAAAACAACAGCACAAATATTTTTAAAATAATAATAAAAAATAAAAATGGAGAGTATTAAAGCACCATTAGGCATATAGGCAGGGTTTATGGTTCACAACAACCAGAGGCATCATTTTGATCAGAAGTTGTAACTGTAACTCAATACCCATAGATACTTTCAGATTTCTCACTGAATCCTTGCTGTAAGTCATAAATGCCATAAACATTTTATTATAAAGCAGTCTAAAAGAAATATATGTGGTATACAGCAAATAAAGTTATTTATGTCTTAAATATGGCTTTTAAATGTCTCTGAAATACCCATTTTCAGATTCTTAAGAACAAGAGCTCAATGATGTTATGGATAGTTTAATTTTTATCATACACTGAACATGAACAAAAACACATGAGAAGACTCACCGTCAAATGTAAACATTCTATGTGTATTTGGCCCTAATGATAAACCAGTTTATGTTAAAAATTGGAGACCTAGGATTTGGAAAAATAAAGATTAAAACAACACTTAGAAATTACTACATAGTATATATATTCTTGGAATTTATTAAGTATCAGAATTTCCAACTGGTGTTCCATATTTACACTTATTTCTGCTGTATACCCACATTCAAACTCTATCTCCACTCACAGGCAGCAACTATAGCTCTAATCTGGACCAAGTTCAGTCTCTGGACCTTAACAATGCTTCCATCATTTGGTCTGTCTTCATCACCGCTGTTACCAAATAACAAAGGCCTAGTAGGGATAGACCTGGCTGACACTCCCATCTATTTTAAACCACAGGATCCCATTAGGACAGAAGCCTTGCCCTCCTGTGGACCCAATTCCTAACTGTCTATCATAATAGTCATGCTTTCATAAACTTTCTTTTAAGGCTGGTCCCCAACATCTTACCATAGCTCAGCTGATCCAATGTTTAGTCCTCTCTGGCCATAGATTCATATTGAGCAACTGTAAAACCAATGAGGTGGTGTTTCATTAACTTAGGATTCTGAGGTTTATTCTTTATTTCATAGGACCAAGGACTACTTGATAACCTATCTAGATAATCAAAAGGAAGAACAGTATAATATTAATATAACTGGCAATCTTTGCTTATGATCAAAGCTGTGCTCAGATTTGGACGCTAAATGGAGCTCGAATGTTTTATTTTATACTAAGTGACAGAAATATATAGCTTTCTTTCTTTAAAGATGGTTGCCACAGAAATCTCCCTGTGTCCTGATCAGTATTCTAAAATGTGGTAAAATGCTCCTTTATTTCAATACTAACCTAATTATTTTCAACTGAGCCTATTTTTGAGTTTAAATCTGTTCTTATTTTTGCAGAAATGGGAGTTTCTTTTAGCCAAAGAGAGTACCAAGGAATTGGGGGGGGGGGGGGGAGAGGAAGAAACCAACAACAGCAAAATTATTCATTTTCTATTTTCTTTAAAAAAAAAAAAAAATTCTCCCCTGAGTTTATCTGTGAAAAGCCAGTGAGTAGAAATTCTTCATAAAACTGACTGAATTAATTTTAAAAAAAAAATTAAAAAAAAAAAAACTGACTGAATTAAGAAATGAGAATGGAATGTAAAATATTTTTTATAAACATAAAAGATGGTCAACCCCAGATAAAATAATAGTAACAGTAACAGATTCAATCCCACTGTGTGTACACTTCCAGGGAAGTTTTATGCATTTGATTCTAAGCTCCTAGCCCTAGGCAAACACTGAATCATAGGTGGAAATATGCCATGGTTAGCACTAGAAGCAGCATTGCAGTTCATTAACAGAATAAAGCAGAAAATGGTTAGGTAAATGAATCTACAACATAAAAATGTGCTGGTGATGAATCTGCAACAGAGTAACGTAAGTGAAGTTTACAGTATTTTTTTTTAATCAGAAAGCCCAATTGTAAACATTTGCATTAAACTACTGCCCCCCCAACCAAAACCTAACCAACAAAAATCATCTTTTATGACTATAAAATCATGAAGAATTTGTATTGCATGGCTCTTCGTTTTGGTGGTTTTCAGAGTAAGACATGAGCTGCATTAAGTAGCTTCACTGATTTCTCCATCTTGAATAACTGCCAATTCTGGAACTTCATTCATCCTCAGAACCTCTGCATAGAGCAAATAATTATGGAGGCTTCTAGGAAGTGGCAACTGACAGATAAAACTGTCAGATCGTAGGTGTTCTGGTTTTAGACTGGACCGAATTTCCAAACGACAAAGGTGGGCAAGGGACGGAACAGAGGCTGGAGAAACAAAAAAAGGAAAGATGAATTTTTTTTAATATTCTTTTTTAAAACTTTCCAATTCTTTGTGGTAAAAGAGAAAGCATATGTCACTTAGATTACTTTTAAAAGGTTTGTTAGGTGGGGATGACCACAATAAATTTCATTTATTCCTTTTAACATTTTATTTATTTATTCATGAAAGACACACACACACACACACACACACACACACACACAGGCAGAGACACAGGCAGAGGGAGAAGCAGGCCCCATGCAGGGAGCCCGACGTGGAACTCGATCCTGGAACTCCAGGATCAGGCCCCGGGCTGAAGGCCACGCTAAACCGCTGAGCCACTCGGGCTGCCCCTATTCCTTTTATTCTTCTTACAGCCTTTACCTGGTTCCTCTCTCTCTCTCTCTCTCTCTCTCTCTCTCTCCTCTCTCGTCACACATTGAAAGTATTCAGGGCCACATAAAACTAAATTTTCATATCCTAAAGATGCAGCAATACCAGTTGGTACTTAAGAAATGGATGAAATAATTTTAGAAATGATAGAAACTTAAAGCAGCAAATACTATATCCCTCTTACTCTGTTTCATTGCAAATAGTCTCTAGACCACCACATTAGGTGCATGAGTAATTTACGTAAGTTTCCTCTTTTTATCCATGACTTAGAATGAAAATTTAAAACTGATAGAAAAGGAGCACTTACTGAGTACCTACTATGCCACATGCCCATACATTTCACATACATTATCTTTTTATCTTCATTAACCCTATGAGGTATGTATTATCATGTTCATATAGAGGTAAGAAAACAGGTTTAAGGAGGTTTAAGTAACTTTCCAAAGGTTATACACCTTGTACATGGTAGCGTCAGGATTCAAACTCAAGTGCATATTACACCAAAGCATGCATGTACACTTAAAACTACATCTGCCAAAAGCTAATTGCTAATTAAAGGACAATACAGATGTACTTTATTAAGAATCATAAGCTATTATTTCATTTTCTAAGATGAGAAGCATTAACAAAAGAAGCTGATGTCCACAGAAACTGAGAGTACTAAAAACAACTATTGGTTTTATGTGAATCAAATCTAGTTTTTTATTAGTCTAAGAAATCTAACATTTTTGTTTAAGCATATTGGCTTAAGTTTAATTTAGTAGGAGTGTGAGAAACTCCTCAAACCATAGTTTTTCAAAATGCCAAATAAGAAAAGCAAAGGAGTTCTAGGATTTTTTTTTTTTTTTTTTAGTTCTAGGATTTTGTACATAAACCTCAATCTAAGAAAACCTGAGAATTTTCTCAAATCATGACTCATGGACTCCCCATTATAAATATTAAGACTGTAGCATCTACAAAAACATTTATTTGCAGTGTTTCCATATCTATATCTTGTTTAAATTTTACCCTATCCTGCAAACTTAAAGAATTCTTTTCTCACTTCTAAGATACACAGGTAGGGGGAGCAACACAGAGATAAGCAAGAATGCATAGAAAAAGCTTGCCCAAACTACAAACGCCCAGTTTCCCAAATAAGTAAGTGGGTTCAACTTCAATGAGTAGGTTACCTATGTTGAACTATTAAGTAATAAAGAAGCCTTCTTACCCAGTGAGACCAGGAACAATAATTGGTCCTAAAGTCACTGGGTATGCACAAATGTCATAAAAGCTTTAGAAACAAGTATAGCTGATTCTTAGTAAGCACACAACTCAGCTGGTAGGAACACAAGTATGTCAGCATACTAGAAAGTATCCTATCAGCTGCAAACACTAAGCACACCACAGGCATGGTCAGATGGGATTGACAGAGGAAGTGACAAAATTGGAGTAGGTGAGTTACACTGAGGTTGGTTAAAAGAATTTTTACTTATATTCAGTTACAGTTTGTGCATCTTGTTCAGTTGAAATCTCTTCATTCTGCTTTCTTGTTAACAGATAATTAGTACACACTCAGAAGGAAGATAAAGGATGGCTGTACAACCCAGAAGAGAGAGGCCCACTTGAGGTGAAAGGATTCCTAATGCCTCTCCAGCATCTCTGACTTGCCAGATGACACTGACTTACAAACTCCTCTGGCTGCCCCACAGCCTCCTGCAGTGCCAACAAGCTTTTCCAGGCTATCTGACTACACCATTGTAGCACCATCATTAAAACTAAGCAAGCCATTATATATATATATATATATATATATATATATATATATATATATATATATATATAATATGAGGCTATTTAGTCATCTTGTGGTCAAGCCACACTTGCTATGAAAAGTTTAAGTAACTTGCCCATGTTGACACTGTACATCAACAATAAAGCTGATTTTAAATCTAAACGATTTAACTCAAAGTCTAGGATCCCTTCAAGTGTGAAAAGCCCCAAATAATTCTCTAACATCTTCTAAGCCACTGGAACCATTCTAAGTTTCAGAAGATCTTTCCATTTCATAATACCCCCCAAAAAAGGAGTATAGTTACTTGTTGACATTGGTTACAATTTTAATTGTGCCATTTTGGTTTTTCTCCTGTGAGCACAGTAGCTCAATGGCATCATGAACAGTTAGAGGGAAGAACTATATTCACTTGAACTGAAGGGAGTCTTTCATTTGTAGATTATTAACATAGACAATAATATACCCCTCAGTGCCATCTTAGTTTAATATGCCAGTGAATACTGGCATTATAAAGTTTATAATCATATATGATCATAAAGTTCCCTTTATGGAACTTTATAATCATATATGCAGTATTTTAAAGCTCACAAAATTCCTATGAAAGTTTCACTGATGCATAGTATTTCCAGATGTGTTGCCACGAGGCTGAAAGATCAAGCCATGACTTGAATTTATAATATGAAATAGCCCAGAAGTTTTATGTATATAAAAATGTACTTAATGAAAACCTGTTAAAACCAGATTTTAATCTGTTAAATATATCTCTGTCTCCTTGGGATTATGGCACTGATTGGTAGCCTAGAAAATCATGTCTGAAATCATGCTATAATTTAAAGTCACTTTTCTGACCCAATCATATTCAATTTAGCATGTTAAACCTAGCTTATCTATAGACCTATTAGCAGACAAGCAACCTTTAACTTTTCATTCCTATACGGAATTCTTCAGTTTTGTTCATTTTATTGTATGTACTGACAGAGCAATCAAAATAGAAGGCTACATGTTACATGAAGTTTCATTAAGATGAAAAATGATAAAACTAAACCCTACAATTCTTAATTCATTATGCTCATTAATGCCAACTTTCCTATAGCACTGAACTAGATCATACAGACCCACTATCTATGTTTTCCACAATCAATCATCTCTAGCCTGCCCTGATGCCAATATTCAAATGATCCATCTGCCTAGACCATATTTTGATGGTTCTTCTGCATGGCTTTCCATATCAAATGTATTCATTTGACTTCTGGGGTATCTAGTACAATTTATATTTCTAACATTAATATATTGTCTTTCTGGTTGTCCTTTGTTCCTAATCTTTCTTAATTTACTAGTACAGTCTCTCTCTCTCTCTCGTACTGATTACAGCCAAAACCTCTAAACAACATACAGAAAGCAATTTCCTGAGGGTTCTGAAAAATAAATGAAAGATTAGGGCAGGAAATCAAAACATGGAGAATGACCAGTAGAACAACAATAAACAGAATGAAAGGAAAGAGCACCATAGGGTAAAAAAATCTGTGTGGAGTTGAGAAGCCACTATTAACAAGTTGTATGACCTTGGACAAGTCATTTAAGTACTTTGACCTTGAGTTCTTCCTCTGTAACATGGGCATAATGCCTCATCTATCTATAAAATGGACATGAGGGCAGCCCCGGTGGCTCAGCGGTTTAGCCAGAGCAATCAAAATAGATTTGATTCTTAAATCTTCAAAGTGAAATAGGAGGTCTTTGGGGCACTCTCTCTCTCTGAGGGCCTAGTTCTCCAACTACAAACTTATCTCTAATCACTCCATCTTCATCTCTCTTCTTCTCAAAGAAATGGCCTATTTGAGGCTAATCCCATCTCTCTCTGGCTTTGTGGATTACATAAATAATCATTTTTATCTAACCAAATCTTTAATGTTGTTTTTACAAACTGAGATCCCTTAATCTGTAAAATATGTTCAAGCCTCTCTGCCATGACTTTGCATCATTCCCTTTGGCCATTGTACTAAAAGAACTATGCTCACTTTATTTCTTCATTCATTTTGCCTAATACACAGCTGACATGTAATTAAAGAATCCACTCACCAGGGAATTAATGGATATAAACAGCAAGATTTGTAAAAGTCCGCCCATAGAAATACATGATAGCTTCTCTTCACTGAAGATTTCTGCCTATGATCCATATTTGGAACTAACTAAAATTACAGATTGAGTGATTAAAAGTTCTCAAATGAATAAGCTATCAAGAGCTAAAGCTTCTATTCTAATTGCCTTTCTACCTTAAAATAGATATTTTGCATCTAGAAAATTTTTTGTTTGTTTTAATTGGGACATCCCTGTCCCCAGGGTCTACCTGCACACAAATCCAATGCAGTACATATCTAGGAGTAGTAAGATGGTCTTTCAAATAATATTGGTGATCTGATATTTGAATGCTTTTAAAAATTCTGTTTTAATTGCTCTAGGGCAATATTTTCTCCTTTCTTAGCTTACCAACAGACTACTGACAACATCAAAACAGTTTTAATGGCAAAATGTTTCAGCAACTATGGCTACAACCCATTAGTATCTAATTTAGTTAAGAATTTCCCTCACCACACACACACACACACACACACACACACACACACAGCCACATGCATTAGTAAGAAGCTATGTGAAGCTACACTTGGATTCTAAGAGGCTGTGTGAAGCTAAAATTATATATGGGCAGATGGAATCTTGTTAAAATTTTAAGTTAAACTATAAATTTCTCATTTAAAAAAAAAAACCCAAAACTAAGTCTGGCTCTTAAATCTAACAATAAGGGCAGGCTATAGGACACTGTTAATCAAGGCATGATCCTGCTAGTTATGAAGGCCAATAATAGGGCTGGAATCTTGGAGGTCAAGTTTCTATAAACAGAAGATCACATGTTTAATTTTTCAAGATGATAGGCAATTACTGTTGGGGTTCTTGGTGATAATGCCTCAAACCAGAGGAAATGCCTCTAGAGTTAAAAACCACTGTGAATAGTGGCTTCTGAGTCTCACCAAATACTGAGCTATGATTCTATGAGCACAGCCCCTGTGACTAGACACAATACACCATTTTTCCTGTAGTTTCGAAAGGGCAACTCTGTACTCCACATACGTTCCTGATTCCTACCAAATTTAGAGACCTTTCAATTTACTGAACATCTTATCAGAAAAATGCAAGTTGCGGTTTTGCAAGTAAGTATATAAAATAAGCAGCAGGTGAGTTTTGGTTAACTATTCCACCACACAGCATTTGTATAAATACTCATTACCAAGTACACTACCACATGATTTGTAGCTTTTATTGACCTTTTCTTGGGCATGGACTCAAATAAGACTTAGTTATGGTAAACTGGGTTACACGTTATGTTGTACTGTGATAGCATATGAATCCTAAAACCAGTATCTTAACACAACAAAGGTTTATTTCTTTCTCAAGCAAAATCCTCCTGGGGCCAGGTGACGGTCCAGCGTAGGTGCCGGAAATGACAAGTAAGTATTTCAGGTTACTTCCACCTTGTGTCACTACCATCTCCAATGTGGCTTTCACATTTCCTCAGCAAGAGAAGTGAGAGCATAGAGAGCTCACCCAATGACCTTTGACCACTTAACACCATTCACTGGATAATCGAGGCTGGAAAATTCAGTCTTCCTGTGTTTCAAGGAAGAGGAAAATGAATCAGAACTCTGTTAACTGAGATCTGTCTCTGCCACAATGACAAAATCTGTTGTAAAAATTATGTGAGGCAGGTTCTATTATTATTATCCCTTCTTTTAATTGAAGAAACCAGAGATATAAGTAACTTTTCTATAGTTAGAAAGTAGTGGAGGTGTGTCTATTTAATTCCAGAGCTCAAATCTTTAACCATTTTACTTGGCCTTATGTCCATGCAAAACCCGAACCATATCACTACCATAAGAGTCAAAGTAGCAGAGGAGTAAACTCCCCATTAGCCTGAAATGTGTTGTGCCACACCTCCCATCTTTTTTTTTTTTTTCATTTATTTATGATAGTCACACACAGAGAGAGAGAGAGGCAGAGACATAGGCAGAGGGAGAAGCAGGCTCCATGCACCGGGAGCCTGATGTGGGATTCGATCCCAGGTCTCCAGGATCGCGCCCTGGGCCAAAGGCAGGCGCTAAACCGCTGCGCCACCCAGGGATCCCACCTCCCATCTTTTTAACAAGTAACTTAATGATACAGAAGATACATCCTGAGGGGCATCTGGCTGGCTCAGTCAGTAGTGCAGAGTCAGGAGTTCAAGCTCCATGTTGGGTGTACAGACAACTAAAAGTAAATAAATAAGTAAACTTAAAAAAAAAAGATACATCTTAAAAGATGTATCTTTAAGATACAAGATTCACCTTTTGCACAAGATACATATTCTTGCTATAGATAACAGAAAAATGTTCTTTTAAAACTGGATACATTTTATTACACCTTAAACTAGAAATGGCTTGAGTAGACAACTGGAATGCTAGCTAATTATTACCATAAAGGTATACTTCGAACTTACCAATGTTATATGCCAATTATATCTCAATAAAGCTGGGGGGGAAATTATTACCAGAAAGGATTATATAGATCAACTACTGCTAAAAAAAAATTGTTTCTGGTGGTTATTCTTCAATTTTTTAACTGTAAATATAACAATCTCTTAAAATAAGATGCTACATATAGTCAGTTTGGTATACTTATTATAGTGGTTTATCATGAAGAGTACATGAGGAAGGAGCATTGCTCCAAACTACGAGCACTGCTCAAAATTTCAAAGGAAACTCTGGTTATGGACACTTGCTCAGCCTACCGTATTTAGCAAAGAATCCTCATAATGTTCTTTGGGTTTCACAAATAGAACACTTAACCTATCACAAATCAACCTTTATTTTCCATTTTTGTTTTGCTTTTACTTTGAAGCTCGACTATCTCTTAAAAATATGTTCTCAAGTCAACCTGCAATACAAAATAGCTGTACTCTGATACTTCTTAGGCAGCATAATTTTTTATTCATTACTAACTACTACTATTAAAAATTGAGTTGAGAAGTGCCTGGCTGGTTCATTCAGTCGGAAGAGCCTGTGACTCTTGATCTTGGGGTCATGAGTTCAAGCCCCATACAGGGTGTAGAGACTAAATAAATAACATTTTTTTAAGAAATTGAGTTGGAAGATAGAATATTTAGAGAGAACTGAAAAAGTACATATAGGTCATCCACTCCTCCATATATTATAAATCCAGGCCCGGTCAAGTCAGAGCAACAGACATCTCAATACCTAGATGATAAGTACTGATCTCTTAAGAACTACTGTTACTGAATTATAGTTTGGTACAATAGCAAGAGCCCACATTGAAAACTGGTAAAGTCAAGTCCCAAGAAACCATGGCTGTCAAGATATCGTCTAGACAATATCCAAGAGTATCTATACCTCTGAACAATAAGTTTGTTTTATATTATGAACTCTGTAACCTAGTGTCAATGACTAGAGAGTATAGTCAGAGCCAAACATACAGCCTGTCCAGAGACAAGTTTCAGATTACCATGCTACATGCTTTCCCTGACTTCATTTTATATCCATCTCCACCTTCACTTTTCATTTTTCTTTTGCTTCCACTTTTAACTTCTGTTTTACTATTTTGTGATAATCTACATGTATAAACGACTTTAAATCCTTTTTAGAACAAAGCAGAAGAACACTGAAATGAATAAAGAGAGTTTCCTGGGGACCTTTTAGATCCTTTGTAGAATCTAGATTCATGTAATACTTTGGATAAAATTGTACATATTTGATCATTAAAGGGGGGATGAACTAAAGCCAAGAGCTTTTATCCCTAAGAATTTAATTACTTAGACTTACTTTATCTTGGACAGCTGACCGGGCATTGGCGAATTTTTTAAGAAGTCTACTACTATATGGTTAAAATGATGTTTCTAAGAGGTGTATATATAATACACATGATTTTAAAAAATTGTCATTAAAGCTGCAAACATTCAGTAAATTTTACCTGGTATACATTTCCTTTCTGATGCAAAACAACTTTTTGAAGACAAATCTGACTTCATTATTAAAAGATGAGCAGCAAGGGACTAGCTGTCTTTTTTACTTATAAACTACCAAAGCAAGCTACTATTTCCTTACGGCAGAAAAAGGTAAGGAAATGAGAATTTCGACCATACATAGCATCTCCAAGTCTTGAAAAGGGACTTAAAAAATGGAGAAAATTCTTTCCTTGGAATAGACACTGGTATACCTAAGGAGCTACACATCTAAAATTATCTTGGGGCTTGCTAATAGTTGTAGAATGCAAGAAGCATCTTTTCCAAAAAATTTAAAGAAATATATTGACAAAGTAGTTTCTACTCCTATGATAAGTTATTGGAGAAAGTAGATAAAAGCAAGACTGTCATATATTTGAGAGGTAGTCAAAGAGTTGTTCTTTTGGGCTCACTCTCTTTGGTGTTAAACCTTGGCCATGCTTCTGCTGATCAGAAATCCTGCAGCTCAAGATTCAAATAAAGATAACCAATATACAGAAACAGAGTGTCAGGGTGCCTGGGTGGCTTAGTTGGTTAAGTGTTCGACTCAGTCTCAGCTAAGG
This sequence comes from Canis aureus, assembly GCF_053574225.1. NCBI lineage: Eukaryota > Metazoa > Chordata > Mammalia > Carnivora > Canidae > Canis > Canis aureus. The sequence goes on from NC_135621.1 coordinate 57,639,785, forward strand.
TCTTGATCTCAGGGCTGTGAGTTCAAGCCCCATGTTGGGGTCTATTCTGGGCATGGAGCCTACTTGAAAAAAAGAAAAAAGAAATGGAGTGTCCTGAAAACTGAAGAAAAAAAGGAAAGCTGGGTGTATCGAGAGAGAGCCTTAAACTACAAAAAGGAAGAGACGCATAATCTTATTGGAAATTCAGACAACTAAGTAGATGCGCAGATCTTTTCCTCAGCCTTACTTAAAATCCAACATTGTAATGGCTCCCATTGTCTTTTGATTCCAGAAGAGGAATCAATTAAGTATATCTTGAAAGATCAATATAACTAGGAAGAAGAAAGCAAGCTTTTCCTAAGCAGTTTGCAATTAGAACAGAGTTAAAAGGCCATGGGGGCAGCCCCGGTGGCCCAGCAGTGGCCCAGCAGTTTAGCATTGCCTTCAGCCCAGGGCGTGATCCTGGAGACCTGGGATCAAGTCTCACGTCATGCTCCCTGCATGGAGCCTGCTTCTCCCTCACCCTGTGTCTCTGCCTCTCTCTCTCTCTCTCTCTGTGTCTCTCATGAATGAGTAAATAAAACTTTTTTTTTTTAAAAAGGCTTTCCATAATATGAATTAATAGGCCTTCCTAAAACCAGACAACCCAAGAGATGATGTAGATCAGAGTTCCTCAAATTCAGCACTACTGACACTTAAGGCCAGAAAATTCTTTGTCATGGTGGGCTGTCCTGCACATTGTGGCATGTTTACCAGCATCCGTTGCCTCTACCCTCTAAATGGCAAAAGCCCCCTTACCAGTTGTGATAACCAAAAACTACTGGCAACCATTGTCAAATATCAGGGGCAAAATCACTCCTGTTGAGCATCATTGCTATTAATAAAACAAGTAACAAAAAGCTGCCAAGAATAACTCACACTCTGGTTCAATAACACTCCCAAAACCATTCCACTTCCCGAACCAGGATACAGAAGGAACAGCAGGAATAGTAGGAAAAAATGACAAGTTCAAATTTTGGGTATATCAAAATATGGGATACCAAATGGAGATGTACAAAAGGCAGTTGGGTATATGGGAATGGAACCAAGAAAAGAGGTCTTGGCTAGAGAAACAGGCCAGAAAAGCATTAGCTATATTAGCACCTCTGACAAAGACTTTTGCAAAGCTGGAACCAAAATAAAATCCTCTTAAGAGATGATGATTATTATCCTATACAAATTCTACCTAGTACCTAATTAAATAAGAAGCCCTTGATGGATTTAGTCTACTGCAGGGTAATGTACTCATGTACAATTTTTACCTTCATCTGGACACACCTGCCATATGTTAAAGTCTTCAGAGTAAATAGTCACATATCTTTATTAATTGATACACTGCAATAATTTTCCCATTTGGCATATGCTCCCTCATCTGACTTTTGTTCCCAAATTCATTGTCCTATAGTCTATTTTGAATAGATACTTGTTCTCTACTATTTCAGATACATAATTAGTTAAAGAAGATGCAATTCTCAACATTAAGAATTAAATGCTAGGAGGATCCCTGGGTGGCTCAGCAGTTTAGCACCTGCCTTCAGCCCAGAGTGTGATCCTGGAGTCCCAGGATCGAGTTCCACATTGGGCTTCCTGCATGAGCCTGCTTCTCCCTCTGCCTGTGTCTCTGCCTCTCTCTCTGTGTCTCTCATGAATAAATAAATAAAATCTTTAAAAAAATAATAATAATTAAATGCTAGTGAGTTTTCCAACATTATTAAAGAAATTATATATGAAAAGACTCAGGCTCCAAACAGATTACTTTTTTTCTTCAATAGAAAACTCTCTAAGAGTCTGAATACACCTCAGTTCAAGAGCATATTTTCCTGAATGTCTGTTTTTTGATTGAGAAAATTTACTTAAATGTAATTTTCCAAGAAATTACAAGACACATTTCTACATATGCATAAGTTCACTTGTTAAAAACCTATTCAACGTGTTTTATGAAGAGCTACATTTCATGCAAAAATAGCAGTGAAGAAATAATTTTCCTAACTTACTACATATAATCTAGTTAACAAAATATAGTTAAAGTAAAATAAATCTGAATAAGTGAATAGGAATACTTTGCAGTATATGAGGTTTAGTTTAAACTGGTTTCCTTGTATAAACTGGTTTCCTTGTATAAAATCTTCTATTGTATCCTTTTTTTTTAAACTAGCTTAAAAAAATTTAGTGAGAGTAAGTTGAGAATTTGTTTTAAAACAGTCATTTAAAGTATCAATCAATTCACAGAATTTTCACCAAGCTCACCTTGATAGTTACACTAACACACTGACATGCATTCAGTAAGAACAGGTATAAATAAAAGATGGTAATACTTTCTTTTAGAGTTGATAAATTATTAAGGAGAGAACACAAATCCACACACACTCCTAAAAGGAAAATTAAGTTTAGCATTTTTCTGATCACAAACTAAATATTTACTAACAACATTATTAGGATTCACTTTTGTTTACATAATCCTTACTAGAAATAAAATTATACCATTAAATAAAAATATCAGTAAATAATTGTTTTTCATTATACATTCCTTAGACTAAACTTAACAAACCTGATATGACTTTTGTTGAAGAAAATCACTGTGATCCCCCACCACCACTACCACAGCCCTTTCTTTCCCCACATAAAGAAAATGCAAATGATGCCCAATTTAATATACATTCTCCAATGATTCTGATCACTGAAAATTATAGCTAGAGAAGAAGAAAAAAGTAGTGAAACGTGTTTAAAATTGTACTTTCTTACCAATATGTTGCTGCAGAGCCCAAGAAGAGCTTGAGGCACGAGTGGAGAGCATCTTTTCAATAGTTGGAGGAAGCCTCCTCCAGTTGGTAAACTCCAAAGTGAAGATAAGGGTATCATCACTGACTGAGTCAATCCTGTATTGGCAAGATGGTAACACATTGTTAAACACAAAAGGGTTCATCCTGAAAACAAACACCACATAACTATTCTTACAACATTGCAGTATAGAAGGAAGAGCGAAAACTGGGGCATAGAAAATATCTGTGTAACTGGAGGCAAGTTGAATGGATATGAATAATCATCTACAGCTTCCTACAAGAAAATGAATTGATTCTGTGTACAGCTGTGCAGTAGATAATCAGAGAATCTCTTCTCTTGCAGAGGACAACAGTGCTAAGAAAAATAGATTCAGCACCAGTGTCATCAGTGGATTTGCCATTATCTTCTCCCACTTGAACCATCTTGCTGAACCTAGACTGGTCATCTTCACAGACACACAATTTATCAGCCCCAAAAGGATAAAGGCCAAACACCCAGTTACCCCTAAATTTAGCATATGGGAGAGATGGCTTGTTTCTGTCCAATTCCCAGGGATGTACAATTGTGCCATTGTAGGAACCTTCCCCACTATAGACTCAGTTCTAAAAGATGTACCAGAATAAGTTTTGACTTTAAATACTAAAAGGTGTTCAAGACAAACAGTTCTCCCTCTATTTTTTCAAAATAATATCAAATTTTCCTACCAATCTAGCCAAAAGAGACTCCCCCAAATTTTATAAGCCCTTGAACCCAGGGCATTGGTCTAAGAAAAGTTCTGGTTCTTAATAGTACCTCTACTACTTACAGACATGCTGCCTAAATTCTTTAAGCCCTAGATCAAGGTCTCGAAAATGAGAATAATATTTAACTTGCCTATTTCAGGGGACTATTTGTGAAAATAATATGAAACAATATAGTAAACATACTTTTAAAACAAAAACATTACACAAATATTTGATATTACTAGAACTGGGTCTGAAATATTCAGTATTGTATTTTTGATTGGGCTTAAAACATCGTACACATGAAGTTAAAGGGAACTCTAAAACCTAACAAGATTACCCATCTTAAAGGGAACTCCAAATCCTAAAAAGATTACCCATCTTGTACTGTAGTAATATTTGATATTACTAGAACTGGGTCTGAAATCTTCAGTATTGTATTTTTGATTGGGCTTAAAACATCGTACACATGAAGTTAAAGGGAACTCTAAAACCTAACAAGATTACCCATCTTAAAGGGAACTCCAAATCCTAAAAAGATTACCCATCTTGTACTCAACTAGATATTCCCCTACCATATATCACATTGTTTGAAGAAAAATAGAATAGGGCCTCTGGTAATTATTTCAGAAATTCTTTCGAAGGCTGTTTGGAAGACATTACTGGTAAGGACTAAAGAAAGGGGTAAAGAAAATAGAAAGAAAGGAAAGAAATTGAGTAATACTCTCAACTTGTCATCTCAAAGTAACTCACTTCTTGTAATTCAGAGTCAAACTATCCTAGAAATGACTGATTAAAGAGGATGAAAATTATTTCTCAAATACTTAATTCTCCAATATGCAAACATATATAAGAAAGAGCTTTAAGTATATAGCATAAAAGCTTTTGGTAAACATTTTACTTCTTGGGAAGCTTTCAGTGAAATCACAACTTATCAGGAAATCCTGAGAATAAATAAAATGATAAAATATACTCAAAGGCAAACAATCTCTTTGCCTTCCTAGCACCCTGCACCAAAGGTTACTTAATTCTGGCTCCTTATTCTTTTTTAATGGTTTCATTTTTCTGCGTAAGTGTGCTTTAAGTCTCACTGTGACCAAACACAAAGTCATTTTTATGCAGTTATCTAAACACACATATGAGAAATAAATCTGCTTATACAGCTTTAGTTAATATAATGGTGAGTTATTCTACCCATGCTGATAATGCCACTAAAAATGTATTGTTACTGTACTACATTGACCATTACATTGTACAAAGTAGTTGTACAATCATAAACGAGTGACAGTTAATCAACTAAATGCACAGATGACATTTACTTTTTATTATTCACCTATTACGTTTGGGCAGGGGTGGGGGGGCATACCTAGTCCTGCATTTAAAAGTTGAAAAATATTTCAACTCTGTAGATTATATTGTGACAGGCAATTATTCAGCCTGATACATTTTTTAAAACTGTTTAAGGCGAGGAATACTAGGAAGACATTTATAATTTACATGACAAAGATTAAGCAACAGACTTACATGTGATATAAATAAGATACAACCAAAATCCACTTTAACAACATATTGGAATTTTTATGGGAGAATTTTTCTTGTAACAGCTCTTTGAATGTAAATTTGATCAAAGAAAGTAAAACATTTATCATATTCAGCGTAAACACTAGCTTTATCCATTCAATAAAAGATCAGTGAACAAAACTTTGACCACGTTAAGCATTTTCATTGCTAAAGTGAAATTTTCCATTGTATTTTTCTAATGAATACAAAGTGACTAAAGTTATTTCTTTGGAGTAAAATATATGCAACTGGCATTCTCAGTTGAGATAGCTGAATGTTTTACAATTTACTTCAAAATAATTTGTAGTTTACTGGTTCTCAACTCTTTTCTATCCTAACACACTCAACGAATACTGCACACAGAAATATAACAATAGCACTGAGGGGGGCACTTGGCAGAATGAGCACTGGGTGTTATGCTATATGTTGCCAAATTGAACTCCAATAAAAAATTTTTTTTAAAAAAAGAAATGTAACAATAAATATAACACAAAAATTCTTTTTTTTCTTTTAGAGAGAAAGAGAACACCACCTGGGGGGGGGGGGGGAGTGTAGATGGCAGAGGGAGAGGGAGAGGGGGATCTTAAGCAGGCTCCACACCTAGCACGGAGTCCCCAGAGTCCAAAGCGGGATTCCAACTCACGACTCTGAGATCGTGGCCCTGAGATAATGAACTGAGCCTACATCAAGAGTAGGGCACTTAACCAACTAAGCCACCCTGGTACCCCATATAATAGACAAATTCTTAAACAGACTTTTCACATGGAGAGAGGGAGAGTCCTGTATCAGGACTGGGGATGGAAGAGTATATTTTACAAAGCCTTCCAGTAGAATAAAGCTAAATAATTTCCTCTCCTTCCAGCAGTCCACGTGGTCGGCTGAGGAGGAAAGGAAAAGAGACAAGGTATAATTTTTTTCCCTGCACAGGTTCTTCCTAATTTAGGAATAGGAAGAAGCAAGAAAAGTTGGCACATATCCAGCCCCCCAAGGATAAGCAAGGGAGTAAGGTAGCTGAAATTAGGTGATGTTAACTACAGTATCCATGTGGACATATAGGACTAAAGCAGTACAGCACAGTAGTTAGACAGACTTGAGTCACACTACAGGTCAGCCTAGGTTCAAACCTAAGCTCTACTACTAACTAGCTGTGTGAGCTTGAGCAAGTATGTTAAACACTCTGGGCTTCAATTACCTTCTCTCTAAAATAAGGATAACAGTATCTTTTTTTTTTTTTAACATTTTATGTATTTATTCATGAGAGACAGAGAGAGAGAGGCACAGACACAGGCAGAGGGAGAAGCAGGCTCCATGCAGGGAGCCCGATGCGGGACTCAATCCCGGGTCCCCAGGATCACACCCTGGGCCAAAGGCTGTGCTAAACCGCTGAGCCACCCGGGGTGCCCAGGATAACAGTATCTAATGTATTTTATATTAAAGAGTTAATACAGTAACAAACTTAAAATAGGACCTACTGTGTCAGGCAGTATTCTAAGTGCTGGTTAAAGAAAGAAATAAACCAGAAACCAGAAGCAAGTGTGAAGGCTAAAAGTAATGAACCAGTAACAGAGTCCAGTTAGTAGCTTCAGTGAGAAACACAAAGAGTATTGATGAGAAGAGAGTGTGTGCCCTGAGGACAAGCACCAAGCTGGGTGACAGAGAAACAGGGACACACTGTCAGGACTGTCCACAGCTACCCCACATGCTGGCCTGGATTTATAGCAGCAGTTGGGGAGTAAATCCTAGAATGGTGAGTGGCAACTGACACAACCATAAAATTCACTAAGCTAATAGTTAAGGGTATTTACATAACTTTATTACCTAGATATGGCAGTCCTTAGCAAGTATTTCTATCTCAGTGGTGTGTGTGTGCGCACATGCACCCACATGCACATGTAAAGGGGTTTAAGACAAATAAGCATATACAAATAACTTTTAAAGATCAGTGACTCCTCAATGAACTGTCAATAATCTTTATATTTCATTCAATTATCTAAAAAATACAATGGATTTCTACGAACTTTTATTGAAAAGATTTAGAGAGAATTGCAACAATGAGTATCTGACAACTACGTATTAATCAGCTAGTGGGAAAAGGAGTAAATACAATCAAGTACTCAATCTGTTGTAAGGTACAAACAAAAAGTAAAATGGGAATCAGAATAGGTTTCCAAACTTTGCTTTTATTTTTATGTTCCTCAAACAACCTACCAGAAAGCTGTTTTTCCTTACAAACGACGTATCTGAAACATTCAATATCATAAGGGATGATAACCCTAAGCATAAAACCTCTGCTTAGTAAAAATTCCTGAATTCCATATATTGGCAGGTGTAATAAAAAGGTGAGATAGTGGGATCCTGCCAAATACAGACCTGCTCATCATATGAAGATAGAGAAGCCACCAAATGAAAGATGGAGTCCTCAGGAATGCAAACTAAACATACCAGTAGAGAACACTCATGTTGCCTGCATGAACCCCAAAGAAGACTTCTTTTCTAATGAAAAACTCAAGTAACAAGATATCAAAGCACTTTTCTGCTGAAATGCAAAATCTAGTATTTGACTAAACATTATTTTAGTGAATGGTAGTGTTTGAGGCACAAAAATGCAGCCATCTAGATGTTTCATTTTTTTTTTTTTTTTTATAAAATACCCACGGTCCTCTATTTTCCTGGAGACTTTTATTCTATTTTCTCATTTGACTTGAATTATCAGGCTAGCAGAGTTTTTTCACTGCTACAATATGTTCTCAGTCCCATCTAGACACTTAAAACTTCTGCAAAAGCTGGAGGCTGGCAGAAACAGTATCATCTCCCTACCCAAGAAAAATCCTGACTCAACTTTCAAATATCATCAGCTACTTTAGAAATCAGTATTTATAATGGAAGACCAAGTTCAAACAGACAAGATGCTACAGGACAAGAGTATTCACTCTAGTAGACTAAGGGACAACAGAAATTTCCAAAACAGCTAAAACCATTTTGTCATAGGCATTTTTAAGAGCATGAGAGATGAATTAGAAAAAATAGCCTTTTCCAAATAATCCTTTTCTACTCCCTTCCAGTCAACTTGCAGCTTTTTTTAGGACTCTTAGATTTAATCTCACTATCAGCAGACCCCAATTTCTTCACCCCAACCTAGCCATCATGCCAAAACACACACACACACACACACACACACACACACACACACACGCCAACAACATGGGGATCTTAAGACACTGGGGAAAATGGAAGGCAGTATATTTACCCAAAAAGGAAAAGTTTCGCTATGGTAGGATTTCTTACCATGAAGGGCATAGCAGATTCAGTGGGTCAAATCCAGCAAGCAGGAGAGATGGTAGCCATTCCTTGTATTTTATCTGTGCTTTAACTGCATGACTTATAAATTCAGAAATATGGTTCCATGGTGCCAATGGGCAACCTTTCTTCAAAAAGTAGCGGAACACTGAAAACTTCTCATACTTTAAGCAGTATGCCAAATGAAGTTCATTTAGTTGGGCTCCATATTTCAAAAGAATATTCACAATCCCAAAAAATTCGCAGCTCCACCACAAAAAAAAAAAAGAAGAAGAAGAAGAGAGAAGTTAGACTTTTGCATAAAATAATTCTTACCAAGAGTTACTAGCACTTACAGCTGGAAAATAAATGGCAGATGGAATAGCAGAATGCTATGTGTGTCACAGAGGAAGACCTTCCTCTAAGGTCCTTCTAGTTGGACTTAGAATGAAACTGACACGAGAAAGATTAACAAGAAAAAATCAAATTAAGAAAAAATCAAATTTAACAGGCGTAGGTTTGGAGAATCCACATAGACATGAAATTCCAAAGACAAGGAGGCATGACCTTATATGAGCTAAGAGGGGTTGGGCCTGAGGATACAATTAGCAGGAAGGTAAAATAAGGGGTTTGAAAAAACAAGTGGTCCTATTATGCAGATGAGTTCCTTCGGTAAAGGGGAGTCTCTGATAATAGTTCCCTTCTTGTTGCAGGCTCTCCTTTCCAATGTAAAATTAGGCAGTTATGGGGGAGACAGACAGTTTTTCTTGCATCTGCTAGGTTTTATTCTTTTAACTCAAAATAATCTTATGCCAAAATGATACATTTTGGGACCTCTCATCCTGCAACCCTTCATGTGTCTACTGAATGGGGACTAAGGGTAAGGGAGTATTTTACTTTTTAATTTACACCCTCCTGCATGGTTTTTGACTATGAACAGGTACTGCCCTTAGAATTTAAGACATTCATCTTAAGTAGAGAATTTTAAAAATTATCATTGACTAATAGAAAACTCTCCCCAAATTGTGGGATTTTTGTACGATTAAATATCTACAACAAAATACTTGGAAGCAAAATTAATTAACAAAGTCATCAGGCCTTAAAAGATAGAGGGCTCGTTCTAGGAATCTCCCAGATATCATATCTTTTAGCAAGAGTCTTAATTTCTCTTTTAAGTTTATAATGATAAAAACAAGAAAGGCTTTTTTATGAACAAAAATTTAACTTACAGCTTTATATTTTTAAATTAATCATCTTTATCAAGTACTTTTACAGAATAAAAGTACATTGTTTTATATCTATTCAATTGGTTAGTTGGTTTTTTTTTTTTTTAATGTATCATCCAATACTAGTAAGGTGTGGTTAAATTAACTGAAAATAAGTGTGACCCTTTTCTGAGAGAGCTAACTGGCAAGATATATCAAAAAACATAACAACAATTACAAGGGCACAAGCTCAGCTATATACTATGGAACTCTGAACAAGTTACTTCACCTTTCTGGCACACAGAACTATATAGTATTTCCAAAATAAAATCATATGTAAAGTAAGTTATCATTAAGTTAATTAAAATAAAACATAATTAAATTAGAATAAAACATAATAGGGGTGCACGGCTGGGTTAGTCAGTAGAGCATGCAACTCTTGATCTCATGGTCAAGTTCAAGCCCCATGTTGGGAGTGGAACCTACTTTAAAAAATAAATAAATAAAATAGAATAAATATAAATCTTGGGAATTTATACAAGACAAAATCAAAATGATATTTTGATATTATATCCTATCTGTACAATGTTAACAATAGTGTTATCTGTAACAGACTTTAAAAAGAGAGAAATTACCTAAATGTTTAACAGAGGAGTGGATAAATATAGAATATGATATAATCATTAAAAACTGCAATCATGATGGCTGTGTGACCATATTTTAAAAACTGTTTATGCTACAATTTCAACTATAACAAAGCTCAGTAAAAAGTATGTTTACTATGTACACAACTGTCAAAGAAAAAATGTTATAAAATCATTCTCCTGGGGTACCTGGGTGGCTTAGTCAGTTAAGTGTCTGCCTTCAGCTCAAATCATGATCCCAGGGTCCTGGGCTCTCTGCTCAGTGGGCAGTCTGCTTCTCCTTCTCCCTCTGTGCTCTCTCTGTCTCTGTCTCTGTCTCTGTCTCTCTCTCTCTCTCTCCCTTCCTCCCTTCTCACTCTTCTCTCTCTCTCAAGCAAATAAAAACAAAATAAAAAAATAAATAAATAAAAAAAAAAACAAAAAAAACAAAAAAAAAAAACAAAATAAATCATTCTCCCTTTGAAACTGACATTAATACTATTTTAAACAACTATAAATTAAAAAAATATCTCAATCATAGTATTATGGAATCTGAGTAAAAAAGGCATAAAAATTACAGTTAAAACAAATATAAAATGCTTAAGCCACTGTCATATGAAACCAACGACTTCTGAGGACTTATGTATACAATTTGAAATCAAAGTTTTAAAGGCAGTTAAAAAAAACCAAATACATAAGTACACTGTTACTAACTGATGTATATTTTTAAAAACCTATGTCATTCAATCTCCAATTTGTGCTTTTCTTTTCTTTTTTTAAAGATTTTATTTATTTATTCATGAGACACACACACAGAGAGAGAGAGAGAGGCAGAGACACAGGAAGAGGGAGAAGCAGGCTCCATGCAGGAAGCCTGATGTGGGACTTGATCCTAAGACCTCAGGATCACGCCCTGGGCCGAAGCTGGCACTAAACTGCTGAGCTACCCAGGGATCTCTGTGCTTTTCTTTAGTTAAAATTTTAAACAGTATTTGCCTTACTTTTAGCTATTTACATAATAAGGAGAAAAAAAATATTGAGGAGTGCCTGGGTGGCAGTGTCAGTTGGACATTCAACTCTTGGTTTTAGCTCAGGTCGTGATCTTAGGATGAGCCCTGAGTGGTACCATGGCGTCGCACTCTGCGCTCAGCTTGAGTCTACACCAATTCTACTACCCAGGAGCCCCCTCTAAAATTTCTTTATAAAAATTAATAGCCTTTTTGCCTGTCTACCATCTCACTATTTTTCCTGATGAGAGGTCTATCATTCATATTATTATTCTTGAAAACAGCCCTGTATGTATGTATTTTTTCCTCTGGTTCTTTTTCAGATATAGGAAAGCTGAGAAATCAGTTGCCAGCAGTCTTGTACTACAAGAAATGCTGAAAGATATACTTCTGACGGATGGTTCTGAACAGTTATCACCAATTTATTTCAACCACTTTGACCTCATTTGACTAGGCTCTCATTATTTTGCCTGCAGTTATTCCTTGCTGCTTCTACTATTGAACAGACAAGCTACACATGGACTGCTGAACAAGTTCCAATAAATATGCAGGTAAACTATGAGAAACTGCTTCACTACAAATGTGATATATAATTCTCAAGAAGCCTGGCAATTTTCAAGGCATGAGTGTTTACATGTGCAATTCAGGGACTGGCTGAATTCTTCCATCTAGTGCTCTGAAACCATCAATAGCCGAACCACAGATACTTTAGCTCTTAATGATTTAGCTCTTGAAACACATTTTTGCTATAGAATACAAAGGTAAATGAAAGCCCTAAATGCAAGCCATTAGATTAAATGCTACAGATGGGTTCTCCAGCCATTTTCTGTTCAGAAAAAACTACAAAACAATTAGTGGCTTTCTTATTAAAATTTCAATATAGCACCCAGGCATGTGGCTCCTGCTAAGAAAATTTTAAGAACAAGGCCAAAAGATAAGTCATTCATCTCTAATTTTAAGAACAAGGCCAAAAGACAAGTCATTCATCTCTAAAATGTAGGAGAAACATATGCACATACAATTCCTTTTAATAACAAAATTAGTATTTATTCTGTACCAGGCACTATGTTAAATGTGTTACATGGAAGATTTGCCTTCATCCTCATAACAACCCTAAGAAGTAAGATCTATCATTATCTCCATTCTAGACACAAAAATTGAAGCTTAGTCATGAGATGGTAACTGGTGGTATGGGTGTAACATCAAACCAAAATCTACAGTGAATATGATGGCAAATATATGAGACAGCTCTCCTCTAACTATTATGAAAACTGAACGCTTCATGAAATAGTCAAATGAAATTGAGGGATACTTTAAGGCCAGATTTATGTTTCCCAAAGTATGTTCCATGGAACACTAGACCCTAAAAATGATCCATATGACAAAGGCTTCATAATGAAAATATTTGAGAAACCCTATATGGCATACAGTAAGGTCAGAAAAGAGAGAACTATATGATGAATTTATTTTTTAAAAGTGTGCTAGAAAAAATAATAATAAAATATGCTAGTTACATTTTTTAATTAAACGCCAAAATGTCTTCAACCTCTAGACACATCTCAGAAGAATCTTTTTTTTTCCCCCCAGAAGAAATATCTCTCCTGATTGAGCCATCCAGGGGTCCCCAGAAGAAATATCTTTAAAATTAAAGAAATGGATCTGTTAAAAAGAAAATCACAGGCATGGCATCGCCTGGGTTAAAGTCCCAAGTCAGTAAACCAAGACTTAAAACCTAACCTAACTGTAGTTTCAACATCCTAAGGAATGTGACCTTTAACCGGAAAACATGGAATTTTCTGGTCAATTTTAGAAAACTTACTGATGGATCTTCATTCCCTTAGGAAGGCAACCTTGCCTAAATAATGCATTCCTTGATAATAAGTTCCTGTCTCCTTTTTTATGCTTTCTGCCTTTAAAAACCTTTTTTGTCTAGTTCAGTGATGATCCCCTCTATTTGCTAGATGGGATGCTGCCAGATTCATGAATCATTTAATAAAGCCAATTAAGATCTTCAAATTTACTCAGTTGAATTTTTTTAACAGGTCCAATTGTTAATCTGAATAAAGCATAATAGAGTTTAAAATGCCCCCAAAAGTCTATAAACACAAGAACAAAAGTATATTTATAGTAAACCTAAGTTCATCCTATTTTCAAACTTTTCAAACTTATGTAGATTCATTCTCTTCTTTAGGAATTCACAGACAACCCCATAAGAAAAACTCTTAGAAGCCTTTCAGGAAAAAAATTTAGTGAACACTGCTCAACCCTGTGTTTCCTGGACTTAATTAACTATAGAACCCCTTATGTCCTATGGAATATCTATTAACAACCTATAGAATTACTATTCTACAAAATACACATTGGAAAACCAGTTATCAGCCTTGGTTTGAACAAGAGCACACTCCTAAAAGGCTTACGTAACTCCCTACTACTACATTTATAGACCCTTTTCTTTTCTTTTTTTTTTTTTTAATTTTTATTTATTTATGATAGTCACACAGAGAGAGAGAGAGGCAGAGACACAGGCAGAGGGAGAAGCAAGCTCCATGCACCGGGAGCCCGACGTGGGATTCGATCCCGGGTCTCCAGGATCGCGCCCTGGGCCAAAGGCAGGCGCTAAACTGCTGCGCCACCCAGGAATCCCTATAGACCCTTTTCTAACAAAACTATCATTTATATGGCAAATAATAAACACAAAATGAAATGAATGATCATAAACTTTGTCAGCATGCCCTGAGCTTTTGAGAAAGCTATTAAGAAAGTCTCAAATATATGTGTAAGCTCCAGAAAGAAACACAAGCAACTTCAGTATTCTACATGAGCTTGATTATCATATATTATTGAGCAACAAAAGACACTAGGGCTTAGATAACCCTTGATTAAATTATAAGTTACATGGACATAAGTATGTGATTCCCTTATTACTTCACTCAAGCCCAATGAAGAAATGGCCACGATAGCCAAACTGTGGAAGGAGCCTCGGTGTCCAACGAAAGATGAATGGATAAAGAAGATGTGGTTTATGTATACAATGGAATATTACTCAGCTATTAGAAATGACAAATACCCACCATTTGCTTCAACGTGGATGGAACTGGAGGGTATTATGCTGAGTGAAGTAAGTCAGTCGGAGAAGGACAAACATTATATGTTCTCATTCATTTGGGGAATATAAATAATAGTGAAAGGGAAAAGAAGGGAAGGGGGAAGAAATGTGTGGGAAATATCAGAAAGGGAGACAGAACATAAAGACTGCTAACTCTGGGAAACGAACTAGGGGTGGTAGAAGGGGAGGAGGGCGGGGGGTGGGAGTGAATGGGTGACGGGCACTGGGTGTTATTCTGTATGTTAGTAAATTGAACACCAATAAAAAAAAAAAATTTTTCATTTCAAAAAAAAAAAAAAAAAAAAAAAAAAAAAGCCCAATGAAGAACTAGGAAACTCTCAAAGAGCCTAGGAATTAAATAGTTCATCTTACTTTTTTTTTTAATTTTTTATTTATTTATGATAGTCACACAGAGAGATAGAGAGGCAGAGGGAGAAGCAGGCTCCATGCAGGGAGCCTGACGTGGGATTCAATCCTGGGCCTCCAGAATCGGGCCCTGGGCCAAAGGCAGGTGGCAAACCGCTGCGCCACCCAGGGATCCCTAGTTCATCTTACTTAACGTAAGTATCAAGAGCTAATTGTGACACTGTTATAAAACAGTGAAAATGAACAGATACTAAGAGAAGTTTAAAAACTAAAAAAGTGTCTAGCCCTTATTTTAGGGTTGTACCTTTATCATCATTCTGCTCTTTGAAATTCAAAATGTGTACAGAAACAGTATCCTGATAACAGAAGCACAATAAAAGGAAATTCAACATGTTAACAAGACTTCTTTTAAACAAACAGAAGCAGGCAAACATCTTGAGCATTTTATGTCCAATTAGCCAACAAAACATCTAACCAACTTATTAGCTGAATTATCAAAAGGTCATATAGTCAGTTTTACTGAATGGCTCCCAGCCAACAGTTGAAAACAAAATGAAGACATTAGGTTGTCAGGTGTGATATGATCATGAGAGTAGGCACAATTTCTAGAAAACTAATATGATAACAATGATCACTATCAATTAGACAAAATCAAGTCAGTTATGCCACGATCATGTTCTACAGTCATATATAAAAGGCACTGACATTTGTTCAAATTGTACTGTACTTCCTTCCTCCTTCACCCACTCCAGTTAAAGGAGTCTTTTTCTTGTATTTTCTCATTTGAGCTGAATTACTTAACTATGCTTTTCAAAGAACGGCTTTCATGTCACTACAACTGTTAACTTTTTAGCCCCAAAGGACAAGATTGTTTTTTGTACAGTGGTGGAGGAAATACCTTTCCATTATGCCTTGCAGTGGTGAAAAGAGCTAAAGATCATTGCCTCAAATGGAAGCTTATACTCTCAAAGGGATACAGAACAAAAATGTTTCAAAATCCTGAGCTAAAAAGTTAACTTGTCTGAATGAAGCAGAAAACAGTAAGAAGGGAAAACTTAAAACCCAGAGCCATTATTTATATTTATTATTTTCATCACCTTTCTATATTCATCGTACTATTTGTAAAAGCAGATCAAACTTCACTGAAACACAATAGGGCAACAGTCCAAGAAGGGCCACAAATACTAAATTTCTAGATCTCAGAGAAATACCAAAAAACACACAAATGCAAAAATCAAACTAACATTATTATAAGAACATATGGCTGCTATAAAAATTTCAAAACTTACACCACTAACCTCATTATCTCTTACCTAATCTCTGAAAATTTGAGTATCTAATAATAATTTCAGAAAATAGTCTTCCAAATTAACTCAAATTCTTATTAATAGTTGGTAAATGGAATAAAGAAAATTCATATATTGTTTCATATAGAAAAACAATAGTTATTTTTAAATGAAAATTATATGCAATTATCCTTTCTTTTTATTTTTTTTTTTTAAAGATTTTATTTATTTATTCATGAGAGACACGGGGGCGGGGGGCAGAAACATATGCAGAGGGAGAAGCAGGCTCCATGCAGGGAGCCCAATGTGGGATTCGATCCCAGGACCCCAGGATCACATCCTGGGCTGAAGGCAGACGCTAAACCACTGAGCCACCCAGGCGTCCCTTATCCTTTCTTTTTAAATGGCAATTCTAATTAATTTTTGTGTGTGACTGTAGAGAACCCAAATCTTTTTTTCTTTTTAAAATTTTATTTTTAAGTAATCTCTATACCCAACGTGGGGCCTAAGCTCACAATCCCAAAATGAAGAGTAGCATGCTCTTTCAACTGAGCCAGCCAGGTGCCCCTTAGAATTCAAATTTTAAGATACATACCTACTGAAAGAAATAACAAAAAATTAACAAATTTTTCAATATTGTTTTTTTTCCCCCAGACACTCGGCTAAGTTACCCTCTTGATATACTAAAACAAAACCTACTGGGAAAATGACACCTTTCTTGTTTGATAAGCGAAGTTTTATATGGAGTTCCAAAATAATCCAATGATTCTCACACTGCATGTACAGTGACTGACATGTAAACTAATAGCAGACATTAATTAGCTAATATAAATTAGTATAGAGGAGATCCCTGGGTGGCTAAGCAGTTTAGCGCCTGCCTTTGGGTCCAGGGTGTAATCCTTGAGTCCGGGGAATCGAGACCCATATCGGGCTCCCTACATTGGCGCCTGCTTCTCCCTCTGCCTATATCTCTGCCCCTCCCTCTCTCTCTGTGTCTCTCATGAATAAATAAATAAAATCTTTTTAAAAATTTTTAATCTCTATATTATTTTTATTTTTTTTAAGATTTTATTTATCTATCCATGAGAGACAGAGAGAGAGAGAGGCAGAGACACAGGCAGAGGGAAAAGCAGGCTTCATGCAGGGAGCCTGATGTGGGTCTCGATCCTGGGACTCCAGGATCACGCCCTGAGCTAAAGGCAGACAGACGCTCAACCACTGAGCCACCCAGGCGTCCCTAGAGATTAAATTCTAATTGATATTGTTTTCTAGAGAAAAGGAAGATGGCAGGGAGAAAATTAATCTTGATATTTTTTTACTATGGGCCAAAATTTGTACAATGTACTAAAGTCAACTCCTTTACATACACATATTAAATGTGAGCATATGTGATTGTGATACTACCATCGCTCAGATTTAGTCCCTTGGGAAAGGTTTCCCCTTCAATTAAATTCCCCACAAAGTAAGTAATAATGACCAAGATGTCTCAAAATTAAGTCTATTGCCATGAGTCCCAGGCAAACAAGTGAAAAGTCAAATAGAAAGACTATGTACCCTCATAAAATGAGTATTTTGATGTTTTAAGCTTTTTTCCTATAGGTTAGTAAATAGTATCTTCCAATGACTTTTCTAACTGAAAAAAAATCTACCTTATTAATTAAGAACACATTTGGTCCAATTAAAAGCTCCTACATAGGAAGAAAATCCTGGGTGGCTCAGCGGTTTAGCGCTGCCTTCAGCCCAGGGTGTGATCCTGGAGACCCAGGATCAAGTCCCACGTCGGGCTCCCTGCATGGAGCCTGCTTCTTCCTCTGCCTGTGTCTCTGCCTCTCTCTCTTTCTGTGTGTGTCTCTCATGAATAAATAAATAAAATCTTTTAAAAAAAAATAGCTGATAAGCCCTTTTAAAGCCACCAAACCGGATTTCAATTGTGGTCTATAGGGTCACTTCACAGAGCAAACTTCCAAGAGTAGCAAAAACAAAGCTTGTTAGCTCATGTCTGTGACGAAGGACCACTGTACAGCATACTGCTGCTTCTTTACTCAATTTTCAGCAGTTTGATCATCCCCCTTTTTTTTTTTTTTTTGGCTTTATCCTGTATCAGTTTACTGAACTTGCTAAATCTATAAATGTTTATCTTTTATCCAATGTTGGGAAGCTTTTGCCATTATGAGTTCACATAATTTTCCTGTAACAACCTCCCCTCTTTTTCTGGACTCTAATAACATAAATGTCAACCCGTTGAAATTGTCCCTCAGGACCCTAAGGCTCTGTCCTTTTTTATTTCCCCCAATCTTTTCTTTCTGTTCTTCTGTTTGGATAATTTCTATTGGTTTAACTTCAAGTTAAATTGACTCTTTCCTCTGTCAGTTCCCTTCTGCTATAGAGCCCAGGTAGAGAAATTTTCATTTCAGATACTCTATTTTCCAGTTATAAAATCTCTACGTGCCTCCTCTTCTACAGTTTTTATTTCTCAGTTGAGAATTTCTACCTTTCCATTTATTTCAAGTGTGTTTACTTTAAATAGCACATCATAATAGCTGCTTTCAATTACTTGATATTTCCAATAGCTAAATTATCTCAGGTTTGACACCTGTTAATTCTTTTCCTCTGAAAACTGAGTAAAGTTAACTGGTTCCTCACAAGTCAAGTAATTTTAGACTATATCCTAGATATTATGATGTTATTATTGTGTAGGCTCTGTGCCCTGTGTCCTGTTATAATCCTTAGAAGAATACTGACTTTTGCTTGTTTATTTTAGCAGGTATATAACCTAGTCAGTTTAGATTGCAATTTCTGTTTCACGTTCTACAGACTGAGGTTCCAATGTCAATTCAATCTTCAAAGCCTTTGCTATGCTATTTTGAGTCTGGTCCCATGAAATGTGCCACTCAGGGGTTACTCTGAGACTTGGGTAACAGTTTAAATCTTATTTTCAATAATCTGGGACTGTCACTCAAAGCCTGGGGTGACCTTGGGATTTACGCAGATTTATAGAGTATCAGGCAGTGCCCTTCTCCAGCTCTCTTCTCCAGAATTCCCCTCACACTCTCTGTCCCATAGGGTTCAATTTACCCGATTCTTCAGGCCAGAAAACCTTAATTTTAAGGTGTTTCAGGATTAATAGGGCCACTGAGTCATATAGTTTAATTCAAACTACATTTGGGATGCCTGGATGGCTCAGTGCTTGAGCATCTGCCTTCGGCTCAGAGCATGATCCCGGAGTCCTGGTATGGAGTCCCACATCGGGCTCCCCACAAGAAGCCTGCTTCTCCCTCTGCCTATGTCTCTGCCTCTCTCTCTTTTGTGTCTCTCTCATGAATAAGTAAATAAAATCTTAAAAAAAAAAAAAAAAATCAAACTACACTCAGTACCTGATGAGGCATGAGCTTAGCTGCTATTCCTCCAAAAGGTAAAATGAAGGCCAGAAAAGACTATCATTACATTGGAAAAAGACACATACAAACTATCTGAAACCATTATGTTCTAATATAATTTTTTAAAAGTAAAAGTCTGACCTAATAATAAAATATAATGGAGATAGATACATATAAAGACAGACAATTAAAACAACTAAAGTCATCAATGCCACCCTACTTAAGAAAAACCAGAAGTGTTAAGAAAGACAAAACTTGAAGGGTTACACAACAAACTACTATGAAATCATGAAAGTGATGCATAGAGTAGGTCCCAGATACTCAGATTCAGCAAAGCCCCAAATATTCAGACTACAACATATATCTAGAAGCTTACATTCAGAAAAAATGAAATGAACTACTATTTTAAAGAGCAAATATTTTAAAATGCTAGAACGAAAAGCTTAGTAAATAAATTTTGATAGATATTTCAATTAAATTGTGGAGAGCTGTCCATAATAGTAAATTCAGGAGAGCCAATGAAATCTGGGGTATGCTTACAACCTCTTCTGTGTCATTAAAAACAAGAGTGTCTATCTGCATATTCCATTCCATTCCATTAATAGATGGACATAGCCTTATTCTTACTATCCACTTTAAGGCCTTAGGAGTCTTATAGACAAGTACTGGCCAGAAGCTAATAAAACATCAGTAATTCTTAATTTATTCTACTTTACAGGATCACAGAAGATTATTAGCAAAACAAACATTTTACTTTTTAATTACCCTGACTCACATAAAGAAATGCCACATACTAAATACATCAAAAGTACAATAATATTTACAAAACTAAAGTTTCATTTTTAGGCTAAGAACAAGTCTTACAAATTTCGAATGGTAAATAACTTAAACACAATCAATGCTTTGATAAAGTCATTTTAATTCTTTTTACATCCCCCAGCTAAAGTATAATTTACAAAAAAGATTTTAAGATATTTAAAACATACAACATAATAATCCCTAAATATACACACTGTGAAAGGATTCCCCCCCCATCGAATTAACACATCCATCACGTCACATATTTACCTTTTTTTTAGCGAGAGTTTAAATTCTATTCTCTTAGCAAATTTCATTTACACAATACAGTGTTATCAACTATAGTCATCATGTTATATATTAGATCCTCATCATATGACTTAATGTTTTAATTCTTGAATTGTCTTAAAAACCAAGAATTACCAAAGAAATTTATTTTTTAATGTTTTATTTTTAAGTAGTCTCTACACTTAACAACAAGGGGCTTAAACCCACAACCCCAAGAGATGAAGAGATGCAACATTTCTAGGCACTCCATTAACGGAGTCAGCCAGGCGCCCCACCCTCCATTTACTTTAATACACTGAAAGTACTCTCTAAAGTTGCTACAGTTAAAAATATAATCCATATCCAAAAAGAGAAGAGAAAAAAACCTGACATTATCACTTCATTTTTACTGTACTTTGGCAGAATAAGGTACATCCTAGAGGGTTGTTTTTAAGTCAATAATTTAGCAATGTGAGATATTAAGTTTCATCAAAGAAGAAGATCACTTGGAAATACATCTCCATATAGCAAAAAAGAATAAAAATACAGCAAAAATACATACTCCTTTTGGAAAGCCATACACATGGGAGAACTGAATCCAAAGATGAGACACATCTGGGCATCTGGACTGTAGCCATGCTGTAGTAACATTTCTAGGCACTCTTCATGCCCTCCAAACACTGCTGAATAAACGGGACTCACTTTGTCTGGCCCAGTGTCACAAACGCGATTGGTAAGGGGTATTAATAAGTCCAAGATTCTGTAACCACACAAATTCAGGAGCATTTAATGTATATGTACATGAATACAGGCAACATTTCTACAACACATATGTTAAGAGTCACCCACTGATTGATTTAAAGTCTTTCTGTATCCTACCTACATTAAATTATTACAAGTTGTACACTCCAAAATGTTACCCTTACTACTGTTGCTTTCTTTATACAAAGGTCCTTACATATATCTAAAACAGAATTAAATAATATTACCATAAGTAAACAGGGAACAGGTTGTCCTTATTTTTTCACTATTTACCTTGACACCACCATCACCTACTCCCCCCAAATCAAATTTTCTGTTACATATTTTAGGATCCAGTAATTTAAAACTTCATTATACCAGATATAAGTTTATATCAAGAAAATAATTTTCCTTCTTAAAGGAAAAAAGTTTTACTTTTTTTTTTTAAGTGTTGAGCTCTTTTTTCTTAAAGATTTTATTTATTCATGAGAGACACAGAGGGAGAAGCAGGCTCCTCGCAGGAAGCTCAATGTGGGACTCGATCCCAGGACTGGAATCACGCCCTGAGCCAAAGGCAGACACTCAACCACTGAGCCACCCAGGCGTCCCAACTTTTACTTTTGTTAAATAAAACTAAAGTTTTCTTTTTCTCATTAATAAGAATTTTTAAAGATGGTGAGTAACATAAAGTGAATAGTATTTTCATGAGGAGGAAATAAAAACTTCTGCTAAAATATTCTATTATCTGAAAAGAATATGAGCTCTTTAAAAACTAAGGCAGATTTATAAAGAAACTGGTTGCTAAGTAGAGGAAGTCCAAAAGAAAATCATTAAAACCTAAGTTCCTAAATTATTTGTAAACTTGCTTCCAGGACTCAGCTGGAAAGAAAGGACTAGTCTACTCTTCTAAAGTTTAAAAATAAAACTGGGGTTCCCTGGGTGGCTCAGGGGTTTAGCGCCTGCCTTTGGCCCAGGGCACAATCCTGGAGTCCCGGGATCGAGTCCCACTTTGGGCTCCCAGCATGGAGCCTGCTTCTCCCTCTGCCTGTGTCTCTGCCTCTCTCTCTCTGTGTCTATCATGAATAAATAAATCTTAAAAAAAAAATAAAATAAAATAAGAACCTGTAAGGATAGGTCAGCTATGAAATCCCCCCTCTTTCTGGGAAAAGAAAGGCAGGTTTACTCCAAAGCTACTTTCCTTTTGTAAGGTAGGCTTAAGATGATAACATTTAAGTAGAATTTAAACTCACAGAAGGCGTTACACTAGAAGTAGTCTATGGAAGAAACTGTCATGACAAACAGAATTCCCAAAATTGAGGACAACTCCCAAGAGGGTTTTGGTATCAATGTAAAGTTTATCATATAATTGCACCTAACACTTATGTTTAAATAACAACCAAGAATTTTAAGAAAAATACCAAATCTTAAAACCTAAGCATTCTGTTAAAATAAAGAATCTGTTTAATGTCCCTTAATAAATGGGTTTAACTTTTAAAAATGAGTTGGAAAAATTATACAAGATGCAAAAATACTTACAAATATCTTTGAGGAAACAGTAAAATACTGTGCCACCTAGTGGCAAACTAACCAAATTACAGAATTTGGTTGCAATCATAAGTAATGACAATTTCTCTACTATTTTTAAACAACTATAAAACAGTTTAGAATTATGACTCTAAATACTTTAAACATATATTTTTAAAGCTATTCATTGTCTATTTATGTTAAGATGGGCTACCATATTCTCACAGGTATAACCAGGTCATTAGCTTCAAAGATTCCTGGAACCCCCAATTTCATGGAGTTCCAACTTTCTTTTAGTCTTCCTCTCTCCAGAAAACAGAAAAAAATTCAAAAAAATTTTTGGCTAAGGAAAAAGAGTAATAGAAGGAGGGAAAAGAATCAAGCTGGACTTGAGATCAGATAAAGAGAAGTAGTCCAGTAAAAGGATCAAGATGGGGAGAACTGTAAAACCCAAACAAAAGAAAGACTCGACCCAAAAGGGGTCAAAAATTCAAAAGCTTTCTGGGGTCAGGGAGGTATCATAACTAAGTTGAATAAGGTCAATGGATCAAGAACTAAAGACACCTGGAATAAAACCAGAGCAGAGAAGAGCATGGCCACAGCTTGAGCAATCAAAGGAAAGACTTAACACCCTGAGGATGCCCCAAAATTCCGTCTGTAGCCACTCTGCTCACACAAGACTAAGAGGAGCTGGGGTTGCACAGGGGATACATGGGGGTAGGGCTATTCATACAGTAGGTTGGCAGAGAAGGGAATACCAAGGATTTTGCCTAGAAACAAAGGGCCTGGCCCAGAAGATTTATTCCTTATTACCTTTTGATTATGATACCATTTTAATTTTCTCTTTTAATACTTACTTTGTATGGCCCATTTGTGCAGCTGCATGAATAGGTAACTGCCAATTGTCCTCATTACAGTAAAGATCAGGATCTGCACCACTGGACACCAAAAGCTCGACACATTCTATGTGGCCCTCTTGAGCAGCAATGAACAAGGGAGTAGCTTTGTCCAATGCTTGACAATTAACATTTGCACCTAATACAAAATATAACATTTAACAGATAATCCTAATTTATGGGGGGGAAAAGTGATTAACATAAATTTCAAAACAGCTGTCTTAAAAAGGTTTTATAGTACAATAGTTTTTCCAACCCCAGTGGATACTGTTGTATAAACACTGATTTTCCATGTTTGCTGGTAATCATTTAAATTGTGCTTAAAAAAAAAATGTGCTTTTATGTTAACAAGGAAACAAGTGATTAGTATTTTAGAATTCATTTTTAAGTTAAAACAAAAATCTTATTCAATGAAGGATTCATTTCATTCCAATCTGTGCTCCAGCAAGTACTCTGTGGGCCCAATAAGTAATCATTGAAAAGGGAAAAATGCAAACCATCAAATATGGATAACATGTTTGATTATTACAGAAAAAGAGGAGAAATCTAAATTATAAGACATTATAAATGCCATTAATCAATTCAGGCTGAGATCTATGAAAAAAAAATTCCCCTAGGTATGATATACCTTGTGGCTATGCCTTAAAACTAATGTTGACTATATTCTTCATTATATCTCTTTTCTTCATGACCATAGCATGATAGAACCTTATAATGAAAGGGAAAATGTCTAGTTAAATGGGTTTCTGAGATGATTTTAAAAAAACAAAAATTAATCAATTATTTAAATGGCAGTGCATTAAGATGTAAAAAAGTTGAAAGTGACCACTTTTTCTGAAGGTTTTAAAAATAGCTAATTTCCCTCAATTTTTTTTAATTTCCCTCAATTTTTCTCATTGACAAAGTGTGTTAAATATGCTAAGTATGGTGTCATTACATGACTGTGAGAATTTTTAAATTTCTCTAATATGTCTCAGTGGAAAAGTCCTCTTCAAAACAAGGGAAAAAACTATCTTTTTGAAAGGATGTTCCATAAATGCACCTGGAATAAACCACAGCCTTGAGATAGATAAAAACTATGCAAAACACAAATAGTGAATTAAGGGATTTTATGGAACTTGCAGAAATTCCAAATGGACACTCAAGACATTCAGACAAGTAGAATGTTCCTGACTTATACAAGGTGGATGCTTCACCTACCATCAGCCTCAGAAAGAAGGGAACACTAATTACTGAGAAAAGACTAAGTCGAGAAAGAAATCTACTTAACTTTCCGTTTTAAGCAATATTTCATTTTGATTGAAACTTTCAAACTATCAAAAAGAACAAGGAACCAGGATCTCTAAAATTACAGGAAGAAAAGTTAGGAAAATGACAGATAATCCACTGAAAAGAAAATAATTTTAACAAGTTAGGAACATAAAGCTGCATTATAAACATACCTACATAGCTTTTTCAATTTGCTGTTCATAACTATTCAGAGGGGGGGGAAGAAAGGAACAAAGCAAAACAAAACAGGTGCCTAGCATTAAAGAACAAAATAAAATGGAGTATTCTGGGAGACATGCTAGGCCTGAAGAAACAGTCATTAAGGTGCTGTTTAACCTTTTATTCTAAATATTAGTTACACACTAATACTTAGAACTTAAAGGACTGAAAGCCATAAAATGAATTAGGACAACCTCAGGAAGACAAGTCACATGAGAAGAAAACCTGTTTCTAAGCCCTAATTCTGCCAGTAAATATTTTCTAGATCTTTGGCAAGGCACTTAAACACTCAGGACCTATGATTCTCAATCTAAAAACATACATGTTGAGACACCTGAATGGCTCAGGGGTTGAGCACCTGCCTTTGGCATAGGGCGTGATCCTGGAGTCCCAGGATCAAGTCCCACATCGGGCTCCCTGCACGGAGCCTGCTTCTCTCTCTGCCTCTCTCTCTCTGTGTCTCTCATGAATGAATAAATAAAATCTTTAAAAAATAAAATAAAATAAAAACATACATGTTTAAATAAGAGATTTTGAAGATTCCTCTCAATGCTAAGACTCAATATTTGTAACAGATACCTTAATTTGGCACTTAATATTTCTTCGCTCCAGGGCACCTAGGTCGCTCAATCTGGTTAAGCACATGCAGGACTCAATCCCAGGACCGGGATCATGACCCAAGCCAAAGGCAAACGCTCAACCACTGAGCCACCCAGGTGCCCCTGATCTCAGAGTCCTGGTATTGAGCCCCACATCAGGCTCCCTGCTCAGTGGGGAGTCTGCTTCTCCCTTTCCCTCTCCCTCCCTCCCCCTTTTCATGCTCTGTCTCTCTCTCTCTCCCTCTCCCTCAAATAAATATCTTAAAAAAATTTTTTTTCTTTGCTCCAAACTTCAACTTGAGCATTTGAAGTTTGTAAAGAGAAAGAAGAAATAAGAAACTATGTACTTTGCTGTCTAAATAAACTTTGTTTCATATATTTGGAGGTAACTTTTTTTTTTTAAGTAGGCTCCATGCACCCAACATGGGATGGGGCTTGAACTCACATGAGCCTGAAATCAAGACCTGAGCTAAGATCAAGAGTCATACACTTAACCAACTGAGCCACCCAGGCACCCTTGGAGGTAATTTATGAAAAATCTAAGTATGACAGACATATATAAAAAGGGTAGGTATTTTTTAAAAATTTTTTGTCCTACTGGCAAATCTAGTGTATTTCCCATCTACTCTTAACTATCCATGCTTCATCAGGTTATTTACTGTGAGTGAATACACAGTGTTTGGAGGAATTTAAAAGCCCTTACATAACAAACATTCCTGGTCACAGAAATGTCATACAGCATAAGAATGCCACCTCAACATCATCTTCTCCAATGTGTAATGTTTGTCACAAAGAAACCCTTAGCAATTTTATGTTGCTATTAACATCATAAAGTGTAAACAAGCTTTCAAACAAAACCATTCAAATAATCATACAATTCATCAAAACATACAACTCGAAGGTTTAATATACAAAATAGCTACCTAGGGGATCCCTGGGTGGCTCAGCGGTTTGGTACCTGCCTTTGGCCCAGGGCGTAATCCTAGAGTCCCGGGATCGAGTCCCACATCGGGCTCCCTGCATGGAGCCTGCTTCTCCCTCTGCCTATGTCTCTGCCTCTCTCTCTGTGTGTGTTTCTAATGAATAAATAAATAAAATCTTTAAAAAACAAACAAACAAAATAGCTACCTAATAAATTAATTAAGATTATATAGTCTTATGCCCTAGAAAGTTGGAACTGCTTAGGTCCCCATAAGCGAGAAAAGACCCATCATTCAACTTGCCAATAAACCTGCTTTGGTGATAGATCATTATGTTCCTCCTCAGATAAATTAGTAGCTGTGCACCACATTATGTTAGTAATAGACACTTAGTAACCAGGCTTATAAATCAACACGTATGTACTCTTATTTACCACTAACATAAAACCATACATTTCACAACCTGATTTATATCTGGTCAAGAATTATACTTCCTAGGAGGACACACAGTTAAAACTCAAGATCTTAACAGTGCAAAGGCTAATGGATTAATCTTACCCGATGAAATAAGTATGCTCAAGCTTTCTAGCTTGCCATACTGAGCAGCAACAAATAAAGGTGTGATTCCAAAGTCATCTTGGCATTCCTTGTTTGCTCCTTTTTTAAGAAGCAATTTTATGATCTCAGCATTTTCCTAAAGCACAGATTCATATTTTAAATGGGAGAAAACAAAGCAAATAGAAGGTATCTCTTTTCTTATTGCTATGTTTTGGGTTTTTTTCATCCTCACTAAAGGAAAATTTTTTTTAACTATATTGTTCAATGGGAAGGAAGTATTAAACAATCAGATTATTCTATACCTTTAGTTGGCCCATTAAACATAAACAGATCAAACACTGATCTCTAAGAATTATAATTCGTTTAAAGCCTGTAAAACTAGTTTGCTATCCCAAGCACTAAAGAGTTACCACAATTTCTAAACACACTGTTATAAATAAAATGCGCCATTGCTCCTTATCAACTTATATTCCAAATATTCTGTTGGTCTCTTAACTATGCTATCAACATATGAAAAACTCAGATAATCCCTGAAGCCCAAAGCTGCTGGAACTACTAGAGCAGTTGGCTTATTCAGAATGATCATTAGCATTTAGACTGCCTTTTCTGTACTGCACTAACCATCATAAATCACAGGCAAGTAGGAAGCAAAAACTGTATAGAACTGTCATTTTAAAAGGGTAAAACACATAATTTACATGGAAATGAAATAATAAATTCAGAGGTTACCTGAAAAGTAGCCTGGTGCAAAGCATTCCATCCACACATAGAATGGGATCCATTAACATTTGCTCCATGTCGAAGCAACAGCCTTAACACATCTATCTGTCCATTTTCAACAGCTGCAATACAGCAGTCAAAACAATTATTGTCAGTACAAAGGCATGTTTGTAAACTGGACACTGTGGTGATGTTCTCATCACTTATTCACCGTGGAACTCACAATGCTGTGATCATTTCTATCAAGAAATCAAAACACATACTCCCTATGCAATACCAAAACATTTATCACAATTGTCTTAGCCCAAACCTATTAACATATACCATCCTTTCTGTGAACAAACAAAATTATTTTCAATCCTATTTAAGAGATACAGAGGAAACAGAAGCAAGAGGCAAACCTTTATTTTCTATGCTAATGAAGACGATGTTTCTATTTTGTTAAAAATGCAATTGGGGGAGGGATAGGGGTGAACAGGTCAGAAGAAACAGCACCAGACTGAAGAACAGTTTCAACAGGATTGAAAGATTTGCTACTATTACCATTTGACCACAAATAACAATAGTCACTAGCAAACCGAAAAAGCAACACTACAAGTTCTGCATCATAGATATTTTTTACCATCATAAACAATAATGATTGTTTAAAAGGACGTTTTGTATCAATGCAATACAGTAAAACTGTGCTTATCTGAAAAGGGGACTCCACATAACCTAAAGAGTATTATTAAAGAACTACATGTCACTTAACCACAGTAACTGAAACTAATGGCTCCCAAGATGATGCTAAAGTAGATCCTTTGAAGAACAGTTTGCATGCCCATAGGTATCTAAAACTGGTTTACCCTTTTACCAATTTCACCAAATTATTCTACTTTATCTTATGTACTGAATTTAACATGAGCCCAAGATAAGTGTCACCTAGTATCAGATACATATAACAATTTATAAATCCTACCTTGTGAGAAAAAACATAGGTGTATCAACTTAGTGTATCACTAAGTTGATACACCACACAAGTGAGACTAAACTTCCCAAAATGTTATTTATCACAAAACTGTGCACTGAGGGTGGCAATGATTCTGGAGGAGTTAATGGAGGAAAAAAAAAAATGGAATGCCAAAAACAGAGGTATATAGTACTTGATAAAATAAGTACACACACAAATATACCTTTAGCAAATAAGGTACAAGGTGAATGATGTAGGTATGAGACTACTGTTAAGACTTCTTGGAATTATAAGTTTGGGGAAGAGCTATCAGAAAGTGTATAAGAAGGTCTGACTTCATGTGCTTGGTAATGAGAAAGGTGGTTTGAAAAGCAAGTATGATTTTTTTATTTCATTTCAAGCATATATTTATTCCTTCTATTAAAGTTATAGGTAAGAAGTAAATGAAATCAACAACTTTCAGCCAAAAATTAGAAAGGCACTAGACTTTTAAATGAAGGGCCACACATGAAAAACGCTAGCACACATAGAACAACAGGGAAGATAAAACATTTAAAAGTAGAAAACAAGAAATGGTAAGCATATTCATTATTACTGAAGATAA
Source organism: Canis aureus (assembly GCF_053574225.1). Lineage (NCBI taxonomy): Eukaryota > Metazoa > Chordata > Mammalia > Carnivora > Canidae > Canis > Canis aureus. Next base: position 57,669,176 of record NC_135621.1, read on the forward strand.
ATAACGTCACTGATATTCTATTAGTTTTGTATACTGAATTTATAGCAAAGTTTCCCCGTAAGTTCTGTAGTCCAGAGTTCTCTTATCAGAGGAGGTTTCAGAAATGTGATGGTTCAGAAACCACCATGGTTGAAACAGTACCACTGTAATAGATGTTTAACATATCTTATTTTCTAAGTTAACATTCAGAGCATTTTACCAAGAACAGAACAACAGTTCTTTGTCTATAATCAAGCTATTTGTCTATAATCAATCTAAAGTCAATCTAATTTTGGGTGGAGGTCATAAGAGAAAAGGAAGAAAATCTGTTTCATATCCAATTCATACATCATTATCAGAGATCGCCGGCAAAAATCATTCTCTGGCCAGACCCTGAGTTGAAGATTATCAGGTTGTTGGCAGTGATATATGATGCAGGATAAAGATGTTTGTTTTTCATGAGTTAGGCTGACCTTACAAAAATGAAAGTCAAAAATATTTGTTTTGATTGTTAAATACACTACAGTAGAGAAACAGAAAAATTGTTTTCAACATCATAAATACATAAAGATATATGACATCTGCATCTCTGGTGAAAACATTGCCCAATGGTAAAAAGAGTAAAACCAATACATGAACAAATAAATAGCATTATTATAGCTCACTAATTATTTCAATATAAGGCAAATTTAACGATTAATAATTAAGAAACAGTGGTTCAGAAAAGTACACTTAGAGCTTATATCTACTACCAAAGCCTCTCCTTTGGGAAAGGTGGATTAACTTATTTCTCCTTATATAACAGGTTACCAAAATAAGGAGGCAGGGTGCCGTGCAATATCAATGTATGTTATCCAATAAAAGTTTATTAAAAAAACAAAAAAAGATCTGACTTGAACTTCCCATTTGCTGGCCTCCTAATCCACTAAGAAAGTATGTTCCATGAAGAAAGAAACTGTGTCTCGGGACACCTGGATGGCTCAGTGGTTGAGCGCCTGCCTTTAGTTCAGGGCGTGATCCCGGGGTCCTGGGATGGAGTCCCACATCAAGCTCCCCACAGGGAGCCTGCTTCTCCCTCTGTCTATGTCTCTGCCTCTCTCTGTCTCTCTCACGAATAAATAAATAAAATCTTAAAAAAAAAAAAAGAAACTGTGTCTCATTCTGCTTGTATGCTTAGTGCCAAATACAGACAGAAGACAGGCAATAAATAACCGTTGCCTGGATGAATAGGGAAAAAAACATCCTAAAGGAAGTAAGATTTGCTCTTTTTAAGAACACATCCCCTGAAACTAAATAGGCTTCAGAATTAGACTTCTGGATAGGACAACATAACTGGAACTAAACTAGCCTTCCCACAGTCAACTATCTTACCATACAAGTGAACAAATATGTAAGGCAACTTTTTCTGGCATTAAACAGTAGGTGGAACGTTGTGATTCCTGAGAGAAGGGAAATATATGAGGTAAGCCCCCTGACCACTTCAGCTGTCTGCCTGGCAACACTTCTTAAATGGAACAGTGAGTTGAAGTCCAAGCAAGGCAAGGGTAGGGCTGAAGAAAAGGTACTCCAAGAAAGGAAACCGTTCAAGCAGAGGGACAGCAGTCCACTGAGATAAGGAGGCAAAGATTAGAGTTCAAGCAGTTGACATCTGGTGTGAGGACCCAGAGAAAAGATAAGTGCAGAGAGGTCCTGGTGTAGGAGATCTCTAAGAATCTTTGGCTGTGGGCTGGGCTGCACATGCCTAAGGCAAGACAAAGCTTACTGGAGAACTGCTAAAGGACTGAGGATAGAACAGAGATAACTAGAGGTCAAATGCTGCAGAGGGCAATGGAAATCCTAAGAGTCCTGCCAGTGGTGAAACAATAGGATACCTCATTGCCTTGGGAGTAAAAACCACATCAGAGAGTAAGGCCTACTCTAGATCTGCTCTAAGCCTAAAATAAGCCCTGACAAGATGAGGAAAAAGGCAGAGGTTGGTAGGTGAGAGTCCTGCCTAATTAGACACACTTGGGAAAACACCTTAAGCTTTCCACAGATACAGTCTAACAAAGCATAAAAGCAAACCTAAACAAACTGAAGGTGATATGTTATTAAATGATTTATTAGAAAAAAAGAAAAAAGGCAGCCCGGGTGGCTCAGCGGTTTAGTGCTGCCTTCAGCCCGGGGTGGGATCCTAGAGACCCAGGATTGAGGCTCCCTGCACGCAGCCTGCTTCTCCCTCTGCCTCTCTCTCTGTATCTCATAAATAAATAAATAAAATCTTTTAAAAAAATTTTTAAAAAAGAAAAATATATACCAACATTTCTCTTATGAAAGAATTCAAGTCTAACATACTATGCACTATGTCCCATATACAATTCAGAAAGCAGTCACCAGAAACTGACCCCAAGACGGCTCAGATGTTGGATTTAACAGATGAACTAAAACAACTAGTATAAATATGCTTTAAAAATTTTAGGGGAATACATTCAAAGACTTTACTTTTAATATAGATGGTATATAGATAGGTATACAAAGAGAATCACAGCAGAGAAATAAAGTCTTTTAAAAAGGATATTCTAGAGCTGAAAAAAAGAAAGGGATGGGCCTAAAAAAAGACTGGAGATAGAAGAAGAGTCAATGATTTTGAAGACCTCAATATAAATCACCCAATCTAAAGAACTGAAGAGAGTGGCGCCTGGCTGGCTCAGTCAGAAGGGCATGCAACTCTTGACCTTAGAGTCAGGAGTTTGAGCCTTATATTGGATGTAGAGATTATTTAAAATAAAACTTGAAAAAAAAAAAAAAAAAGAACTGAGAAAAAGACTTCAGGAAAATCAACTATGCATCAGGAGCCTGTGGGTCAACATCAAATAGTCCAATATACATGTAATTGAAAGTCCCAAAGGAGAAGAGAATAAGAATGGAAACAGAAAAATATATATATTTCAAGACATAATGGCTCAAATTTTCCAAAATTTGATTTTAAAAGCAAAAAGAAAAGCCACATTGACTTACAGATCCCAGAAAATCAGCAAACCACAGTTCTTTGAAATAAGTCATTACACTTCTTACGATTTCACATTATATGTAAATTAAGGATGACTATATAAACATACTTGACAGCTCCATAGAAGAATTCCCATGATTATAAGAGGGGCTATAAACAACAAGCCACTGAAATCAACCTCACAGCTATAATAGCAGGGTTTTTTTTTTTTTTTTCAGAGTTCTTCTCTGAACTTAAAATCTACCATTTCATCATATCCTTCAATACTCTGCAATTAAATTACTTAATCCAGACATTCCACAGTACCTGGGAGTGCATCAAGCACGAGGGTTATAGCAGTCAACCCAACAGACAAGGTATTTGCCTTCATGGAACTTCCCTTTTAATCAGAGAGATGAGTAATAAACAAACATAGATAAATAAAATAAGTTCTCATAAAAAATACTGTGAAAGAAATTAACAGAGTAAAATAATACACAGTGACTTGGGATAAGTGTACTACTTTAGAAAAGGGGAGAAAGGTCAACTCTGAAACAAAGACAGATGAAGAGAGAAATGAAAGATAAAAAGCAGTAAAGTCACGCAAAGAGATGGAGGAGGCGTACTCCAAACAGGAAATAGGAGCATGAAAGCCAAGAGGAAGCAAAGATGGTATGTTTGAGGAACAGCAAGATGGCCCACCTTGTTCCTGAGACAGGTCTCAAGAAGAAGCTAAATTCTGTAGGGCATGGTCAGAAGTTTTAATTAACTGGTTGGCTGATTTGTTTGTTCATTTATTTATTTTAAGGAAACAATGAGTTTTCAGCTAGAGCTTTTCAAAGGAAAACAGCTCTCTCTTCAGCCTCACCTTGTGAGCCTCTCCCCCTCACTTTCCTGTGTTCTAGCCACACTACTTTTATTTCAATGGTTCTTTTAGTGCTTTCAGAATGCAACAACTAGGAAAAATTTTCACTGACTAACCCACCTAAAGTAGGCCCCCCTATTACTTTCTATCATATCATCATGCTCCATTCCTCTCTATCACTTACTAATAGATTGCCATTATAATTCACATGCATACTTGTTCATCATAAATTCCTCACCAGATTGTAAAACTCGCTTGCTACTATGTATCCTCAGCCCTTAGTAAAGTGCTGACACTTTACTGACATATAAGAGCCATTCAGTAAATATGAGCTAGATGACAGAAAACAGAAGAGGATTTATACTGACTGGTCACTTCAAACAGAAACACACCAACACAAATACTAAGAATAGAAATGATCAGAGGGGAAAAAAAACAACACTACTTGAGATTAACACTAAGCAGGATTCTCAAACTGACTAATCAGATCTTTGCCGTTAGCACAGGAAAAATAAACCTGCACACGATTGATGTTAAACTGGAAACAATAAGATTCAAATAATAAAATCTAGAGAAGTATTTATTTGGAACTTATAAATTAAATGAGACAGTCACGTAATGAGTTCTTTTACTGCAGTAATCAAAATTTAAACAATAATCTGTAAACACATAAAAGGATCAACATCATTAGTCATGAGGGAAATGCAAATCAAAATCATGAGATGCCGCTTCACACCCAGTAGGATGGCTATAATCAAAAAGATGGACAAGTACTGACAAGGATGTGGAGAAACTGAAACCATCATCCATTGCTGCTCGGAATGCAAAATGGTACAGCCGCTTTGTAAGTCCTGTAGTTCCTCAAAAAGTCACATATAGGGTTATCACATGACCCAGCTATTCCACTCCTAGAAATTTCCACAAAACAAAACAGAAAACATATATTCACACAAAAACTTTTACACAGGGACACCTGGGTGGCCACTGGTTGAGTGTCTGCCTTTGGCTCAGGTTGTGATCCCAGGGTCATGGGATCAAGTCCACCTGGGGCTCCTCACAGGGAGCTTGCTTCTCCCTCTGCCTATGTCTCTGCCTCTCTTTCTGGGTCTCGAATGAATGAATGAATGAATGAATGAATGAATGAATAAAATATTTTTTAAAAAAGCTTTTACACAAATAATTTTGGCAAGATTATTCATGGCAGTCAAAAAGCAGAAATAACCCAAATGTTCATCAATTGAAGAACAGATAAACAAAAGGTGGTACATCACCCTACTGAATATTATTCAGCCATAAATAAGAATGAAGTACTGATGTATATTGCAACATGAGCCTTGAAAACTTTATGCTAAGTGAAAAAAAAACAAACGTAAAAGGCCGCATATTGGTGATTATATGAAATGTCAATAATAAGCAATTCCATAGACACAAAGTAGTTTCACAGTTGCCAAGGGTGAAGGGGAAGGAATGGGAAGTGATTGTTACCCCATGCAGGGTCCCCTGTAGCTGATGGTCTCTTTACATTTTGTATTATCTTTCAGTCTAACTTTCATGTCAGAAGCATTTCTAACAGTGCATTTCTCTTAAAACTTTGTGGGTCTTCTGTCAATCTTCTTAGGGCTCTCTTTAATAGACAAAACCATGCTCACAAGGCTCTTTGAGATAAAGCCTTTCTCTGCCCTGGGCTTCTGCTGAGGAGCAACACTCCTAAACTTCTTAAAGCCCCACTGCTTGGCTGAGTGTGCCTATAAATCACACCCTAAAATCTTTAGAGGACCTTTCATCTGCCTGAATACTACTATAAGGCACCACCTTTATCACACACAGATTTTATCAAAATACTTTACAAATCATAAAGGAGACTTCACTTTAATACTACTTTTTCCTAGTAGTGTCATGGTTTTGGTATTTGCTTGGAAGTCTTAATTCAAGCCTTTTGCTCTGAGTAGAGGCTGAGAACTTTCAAAACCATCAAGTGCAGGCTCTTTTGTGTTTTAAAGTCTTTCCTTTAGTTACCTCTCTCCTTTCACTTATTTTGTCCCAAAGTGCTTTTCTGGCTTACTCCACTGAAAAATCACCTTAATGTAGTTACCAGAACATCAGCATTAATTAAAATATGAACGTGGGGGCTGGGGAGACATGGACAGGACTTGGTAAGAGGTGTTAGATTAACTGATTAGCAGTTTTTAAAGGAAAAGTGAATTTAGAACCAAACTTTTCACCACACAATAATCAAAAAATAAAAAATAATAGCAGCAATGGCCACGATAGCCAAACTGTGGAAGGAGCCTCGGTGTCCAACGAAAGATGAATGGATAAAGAAGATGTGGTTTATGTATACAATGGAATATTACTCAGCTATTAGAAATGACAAATACCCACCATTTGCTTCAACGTGGATGGAACTGGAGGGTATTATGCTGAGTGAAGTAAGTCAGTCGGAGAAGGACAAACATTATATGTTCTCATTCATTTGGGGAATATAAATAATAGTGAAAGGGAATATAAGGGAAGGGAGAAGAAATGTGTGGGAAATATCAGAAAGGGAGACAGAACGTAAAGACTGCTAACTCTGGGAAACGAACTAGGGGTGGTAGAAGGGGAGGAGGGCGGGGGGTGGGAGTGAATGGGTGACGGGCACTGGGGGTTATTCTGTATGTTAGTAAATTGAACACCAATAAAAAATAAATTAAAAAAAATAAAAACAAAAAAAATAAAAAATAAAAAAATAAAAAAATAAATAAAAAATAAAAATAAATAAGAAAAACCAGAATTGTACATTTATCAGATATTAGTAGAAAACCATTTTAAATCTTAATGCCATAGATACAATCACAAAATAAAAGATAAAGGGATTTCAAGAGATACATATACAATAGAATTGAAAAAGCAGTAAGGAAACAAGTACTCAGGGAAATAATAATTTTCACAAAACATAAAAATGAACTTTAATACAGACACCTGGGTGGTTCAGTGTTGAGTGTCTGTCTTTGGCTCAGGTCACGAACCCAGGGTCCTGGGATTGAGTACTGCATCAGGCTCCCTCCGGAAAGCCTGCTTCTCCCTCTGCCTATGTCTCTGCCTCTCTCTCTCTGTGTCTCTCATAAATAAATAAATAAAATCTTTTTTAAGAATGAGGTAATAAATGTATAATATGTATATTATATATGCACACATATTAAATGCATAAAACATACTTACAAATAATACATATATACATTATATATACATATATACTGCATATGTAAAGTTAAATATAATCATGAAATTTTAAGCCCTAGGCTATTTTCTAGATGCTTTCCTTTGCTTTATATTTACCCCATGTTTTTTATATGTAAAATATATACATCATAATATGTAATATATTATATGGTACATTATTATATCACATATCATATATGCCTAATGTAATGCCTAGAACTTCCAGTATGATGTTGAATAAGAATTATAAAACTGGACATACTTTCTTCATTTCTAATCCTAGGAGTAAAGCATTTTATTCTTTCACCATTAGGCTTTATGTTTTCTGTATATTCTTTGTAAATGTACTTCATCCACTTGTTGTAGTTCCTCTTTATTGATAATTTGCCAAAAATGATTTTGTTCTTTTCATGAATGGGTATTGGGTTTTTCTACATCAATTGATATGACCATATGATTTTTCTTCTTTAGCCAATTGATATGATAATTTATATTGACTGTTTTTTTTTTTTAACCCTGTACCAGTCTTACATACTTGAAAAAAAAAAATTCACACGTGGTCATACTGTGCAATTACACACTTTTGGATTAAGTTTGCTAATATTTTGTTGGGATTTTACATCTTGGTTCATGGCTTGTAGTTTTATCTATAGTCTTTTTTTCTGCTTTTGATATCAGAGTAACGTGAGCTAGAGAGTGTTCCCTTATTTTATATATTCTGGAAGACATTCTGTAAAATCAGTGTTAATTTGGCTAAATATTTGGTAGGATTTTTTTGTAAAACAAACTGGGGTTGGGGATTAATGTTCAGACATTTTAATTAAAAATTAAATTGATTTAATGGTTAATTAGACTATTTAGATTGTCTTCATCCTAGTTAAATGTTGATAATATGTGTTTCTTAACAAGCTGAACCATGTAATCAGTATTTTCAAATTTGTGAAGTGGAATATTTTTAGGATTACTTGAACATCCTTTTAATGTCATGGGTTTAGAGTTATATTCCCTGTTCATTACCAATATTGCTGATTTATGTTTCCTCCCTTTTGATTTTTGTCAGTCTTGATAAAGATGTATTAATATTAATGATTTTTTCAAGTGAAAAAAAAAGAATGAGGTAATAATATATAGAATTCATAAAAATCAGTAAGGAAAACATGAAGAATCTTATAGATGAGTGACAGGAGTAGATAAATTTATTTTTAAAAAGTACAAGAAATAAATAGATATGGGAACACATATAAACATGGCAATATTCCTTACATTAGCAAATATGTTATGCAAATGATGTCCTTGTGATGATTTATCAACTTTTTGGTGACTTAATAAGGTTTACATGAAAGTGTAAATAAAATGCTTATTTTTTGCTTAGTCATCCTTCAACTGAAAATGTGATGTGTGGAAAGATTTCATAGTTATTCTTTTCAAACATGAAGCGACTAGTAATAAAAAGTCTAAATATCTAACATTAAGATATAATACCTTCAGTAGACTAAAATAATATCTAAAACCATAACTATTAAAATAGTATTGAAATGTAAAAAAAATGCTTAGAGCAGAGTAAGTGAAAAATTGTAAATTGGATATATGCATGATGTATCATATGATATGCAAAGTGCCTCTTTCCATTATAAAATGTCTATATGAATTTCTGTATAAACTACATAAAATACCTACCCATAAGGAATTGTGGGGAATTCTTAAAGATACAAACATGTAGGATAAGGGACAATTTTTTTCTTCTTAAAGTCTGCTATTGTTTATACAATAAAAATAGAAAAAAAGATGTTTGTGATATCTATGCTGTTAATACAGACACTTTCTTCTTAACCATATATCTTCTAGTCTGTCTCATTATTAACAATTTTTCAAGTGGGTATTGTATTTCAAAAATTTGTACAGGAATATTTTGGAGATTGGCTTATTCCAAAGTCTACAAATTTTTCATCACAAGATGATACTGCTGTTGTGACTCAAGGCACTATCTTCAAGCTCACTTTAATATCTGCCTTTAAACAGAATTTCAGCCCAAAGAACAATTCAAAATAACATTTAAATGCCATAAGACAGGCACCTGGGTGGCTTAGTGTCTGTCTTTGGCTCGGGTCATGACCCTAGGGTCCTGGGATAGAGCCCCGCATCAGGCTGTCTGCTCAGCAGGGAGCCTGCTTCTCCCTCTCCCTCTGCCTGCCATTCTGCCTACTTGTGCTTCTTTCTGTGTCAAATAAATAAAATCTCTTAAAAATAAAATTAAATAAATACCATAAGACAGAAATTCCGATATAATACTTGTGTGAGAACTCAATCTTTGTACAGCATTTCCCTATAATAAGATTTCAGATCCTGTATTACAGCTTAGAGTATAGAAGCATATAGAGAAGACTACAGAATTAGTGAAGCAACACTGTAGGGGCAGACAGATGATTCAAACGTCTGGAACACAGTTCTGTTTCCTCATTATGATCAAAGAGATCTGCTATGTGCAGAAAATGACCTCTGAAGTCGTCTTTCAGCAGACAAAAAAGTATGCCTTTATCTATTAGTTGGGTTCTGTAAACAACAAATAAATATATTCTACCGAGGGTCACAAACTGAACAGCTTATCAGTTGGATTCTATCCCATGTGTTTTATTTGGTCCACACAGTTTTATTTGGCTTTGTTAATTTGTTTTGTTTTACAGTTAAGGCAAAATTCAAAAATCAGAAATTTTCATATTAAAAAAACACAGATATCCATACTCAAAGTACCTTGAAATCTGGCAACACTGGGCTAGAGCAAGTAGTGGCTGTCCCTTTACACTGGGTTTCACTTTCCTCAGTAGTCCCTAACATTCTCTAGGCATCATTACTTATAATCTACCTTCTGGCCTCAGGAGCCTTACTGTCTGATTTACCTTCTCCAGAATAATTACTTATGACCAATCTTACTGGTTTAAATAAACATGCTTACTTTTCCTCCTCTATAACTATGTTGATCTTGTCAACGAGCGTTACAAACATACAATTTTGCCATCCTCAAAAAAGGAGTCCAAAGTCTATAATGGTCACTACCTGTACAAACGGCCATTCATTTGCCAGATTTTCCTCTCTTCCAAAAAACACAACTGGGCCTAAAAGGTAGGCAGAAGCTGTTAACACAGAACCTTTATGTTCTTTCTTGTCCTTCTATTTCCTGTCCCAAGTTTTCACTGAATCTAAAGACATTTCCTTAGACTGTTTAATTAGTATCATTTATTCCTTCTCTCATGTCTAAGAGTAGGCTCCAACTACTGACAACAATAAATCTTAGAAAGACTTAAATTCCAAGACAACAAACTGTATACTTTCTGCTTGGCCTTACTGGGGCTTTATGAAGTCATGACTTCACACTCAACAGTTATGAATGACTACAACTCAAATACCTTCCTCCCAATCCAACAACAACAAAATGCTTACAATCATCAGTGTTTACAGATTTTCTGTATTTTCCATCACCTAATCACAAAAGTCTTTATTGGAAATTAATTTCTATTCACCTTAATTTGGAGTAGAATTTATAATTTAAATATATGTGTTTATTGTCACTGACAATCATACTCTAGAAGCCAATAAACGGGTTTTACTGCAAAATACTTCAGCAACCTAATCATGATGGCAAAACTGAAGAATTATTTACTTTTGAGGGAATATTATTATTTAAAGATGCCTATGTATTTCTATGCAATACAGGCACTAAACTATAATTTATTTCTTATAGAGCCACCCTAAAACCCAGTAATTACACCAGTGGGTATTTACCCCAAAGATACAAATGTTGTGAACCAAAGGGGCACCTGCACCCCAATGTTTATAGCAGCAAGGTCCTCAATGGAAAAAGCCCAGATGTCTGACAGATGAATAAATAAGATGCAGTATATACACACACACACACACACACACACACAAATATATATATGTGTATATACTATATACACACACGTATATACACTACGTGGACTATTACTCAGCCATCAAAAAAATAAAACCTTGCCATTTGCAACAACATGGATGGAACTAAAGGATGTTATGCTAAGCAAAATAAGTTAATAAGAGAAAGCCAACTATCATATGGTCTCATTCATATGTGGATCTATTTAAGAAACAAAACTGAGGATCAAAGGGAAAGAGAGGAAAAAAAATAAAACAAGAAGAAATCAGAGAGGGAGACAAACCGTAAGAGACTCTTAATCCTAGGAAACAAACTGAGGGTCGCTGGAGGGGAAGGGGCTGGGTGATGGACATTAAGGAGGGCAGGTGATATAATGAGCACTGGGTGTTATATAAGACTGATGAGTCACTGACCTCTACCCCTGAAACCAATAATACGTCATATGTTAATTAACTGAATTTTAAAAATTTTTTAAAAGGAAATTTCTTCTTTTCCTCAACAAGGTGGTAATACCAACTTTCTTTGGTTTAGAAGCATTTCCATAGGGATGCCTGGGTGGCTCAGCAGTTGAGCGTCTGCCTTTGGCTCAGGGCGTGATCCTGGATTTCCGGGATCGAGTCTCACATTGGGCTCCCTGCATGAAGCCTGCTTCTCCCTCTACCTATGTCTCTGCCTCTCTCTCTGTCATTCTCATAAATAAATAAAATCTCTTAAAAAGATTGAAGCATTTCCACAACTCAAGTGATTCTAAGTAGAGAGAAACTGATTTGTGGATATCATCAAATAAAACAAAATTTCTACGTAATACTAGGATGGCCATATACATGAAAAGTATCCCATAAGGTATTTGGAAGAAGAAAGAGAGGAGGAAGAAAGTAAGGAGGAAGAGAAAACTACTTCATGGGTGCGGATAACTAGGACCAGACATTTCAACAGCATGAAACTGTAAGTCCCCTTGTATTTTTGTGGTATCATTCTTAGTATATACCAACTAATATATAATGTCTCTCAATCAAAATCTTCAAGTAACATGTGCTCACATGAGCATCAGTAACAATCTGTGCACAAGATGGTGTCTGGAGAACATGGAAAATTAAATCAACTCTTGCAAATATATCACATTCTTTTAGAACACCATTAGTATGCTTAAGATTCCTGACTATCCACCTAAGATTAAGACTCTGTTCTAAAATCAATGAACAGGTAATAAACATTACATGAGCTAGAAATGATGAAAATTATACTAAAAACGAAATAAAGGACATATCAACTAATTACAATGCAGAGATCTTAACTGAATCCTGATTTCAACAATCTGAATCCTGATGTCAACAATCTGAAAATACAAATAAACATATATACAACAATCAGGGAAATTCAAACACCAATTGGAAGTTTGATGATACTGATCAATTACTGTTATCTTTAAGAGCAATAATAGCATTGTGATTGTTTTTTAAAGAAATATCTTTACCCTTTGATGATACATACACAAATACTTATGTGTTAAATCATATGATGAATGGAGTTGTCCTTCAAAATAATGGAGTGGAGACAGTGAGTAGAGCTATAACTGAAACATGACTTGCCCTAAGTTGAAAACAATTGAAGTTCAGTGTCAGGTACATGGCAATTTATTTCATTCTTCTCTATATTTAAGAATGCCACAAATTTTAAGGAGAATTTCAAATGGGAATTCCAAAAATATTTTGCATATCTGAAATATTCCTACTGTGCATTAAAGTGAATTTTTAAAAAGATAGCAGAAAAATCTAACTGAACACTCTTACTTAATACTATAAAGTTGCACTTTATATATTAATTAAAAATGCTTTAAACTTAAAGAAACAGGGAGAAGAGAAACAGACAAGAAAGTAGATGAATCTACAGCAGAATGATAATAGTAATTAGGACTGAACTCACCTTCATAATACTTTGTGTCTCTTACAGGACTTATTATAGTATGCCTTGAATTCTTGTTATTTTAATAACCCCAACTAGATGGTAAGCCCTTGATGGCAGGGACTAAGCCTAATGAAAAAGATAGAACCCTGATAATCACCTAATCAATTGAGGATAATGAGGAAAATTCTGCTGCAAGGTCTACTATCTCACTGAAGCAAAGACGACTGGCTAAGCTGGTGACTCTTTGTTCCTTCCCTCTCTACACCTTATAGGAGTCACCTAGTATCACATGCTAGAGCAAAGGAGACAAACGCTTCAAAGATAGAAGAGCACTCACTACTGCCCAGTTAAGGATCCATAAATAGCAGAACTCTCCAATACAGAAGCCACTAGCCTCAAGTAGCTGTTTACATTTAAATTAATTAAAACTATAGTGTCAGAATCAAAACACAAGAAACAACGTTGATGAGGATGTGGAGAAAAAGGAATCCTTGTGCACTGTTGGTGGTAATGCAAACTTGTGCACCCGCTGTGGAAAACAGTATGGAGGTTCCTCAAAAAAATTAAAAATAGAATTACCATATAACCAAGGAATTCCACTACTGGGTATTTACCCAAAGAATATAAAAATAATAATTCAAAAAGACATATGTTCCCTATGTTTATTACAGCATTATTTACAATAGCCAAATTATGGAAGCAACCTAAAATGTTCATCAATAGATGAATGCATAAAGAAGATGTGATATATATGTATACGTATATATCATGTACATAAATATATGTACATGTGGAATATTATTCAGCCATTAAAAAGAATGAAATCCTGCCATATGCAACAACATAATGAATCTAGAGAGCATAATGCTAAGCAAAATAAGTAAGTAGAGGAAGACAAATACCATATGATCTCACTCATATGTGGAATTTATGACACAAAAAAAGACGAACAAGGGATCCCTGGGTGGCGCAGCGGTTTGGCGCCTGCCTTTGGCCCAGGGCGCGATCCTGGAGACCCGGGATCGAATCCCACGTCGGGCTCCCGGTGCATGGAGCCTGCTTCTCCCTCTGCCTGTGTCTCTGCCTCTCTCTCTCTCTCTCTGTGACTATCATGAATAAATAAATAAAATCTTTAAAAAAAAAAAAAAAAAAAAAAGACGAACAAAAGGAGGAGAAAAGAGACAAACCAAGAAACAGACTCTCAACTACAGAGAACAAACTAATGGTTACCAGAGGGGAGGCGAGTGTGGGAATGGGTGAAACAGGTGATAGGGATTAAGAGTACACATCACGGGGGATCCCAGGGTGACTCAGGGGTTTATCGCCTGCCTTCAGCCTATGGTGTGATCCTGGAGTCCCGGGATCGAGTCCCAGGTCAGGTTCCCTGCATGAAGCCTGTTTCTCCCTCTGCCTGTGTCTCTGCCTCTCTCTCTCTCATGAGTAAATAAATAAAATCTTAAAAAAAAAAAAAAAAAAAAGAGTACACATCACAATGAGCACTGAGTAATGTACAGAACTGCTGAATCACTCTATTGTATGCCTGAAACTAATTAATTGTATGTTAACTATACAGGATTTTAAATAAAAATTTAAATTTAAATTAATTTAAATTAATTTATTAAAATTTGAGTACTTCCATCAAACTAGCTACATTTAAAGTGCTCAAGAACGGGATGCCTGGGTGGCTCAGCGGTTTGGCACTTGCCTTCGGCCCAGGGCATGACCCAGAAACCCGGGATCGAGTCCCTGCATGGAGCCTGCTTCTCTCTCTGCCTCTCTCTCTGCCTGTGTCTCTGCCTGTGTCTCTGCCTCTCTCTCTCTGTATCTCATGAATAAATAAATAAAATCTTAAAAAAAAAAAAAAGTGCTCAAGAGCCACACATAGCTAGTGATTATCATACTGGACAGTGTAGATATAGGACATTTCCAAGTTCTATGAAACAGTATTGGTCTAGAGTTTAGAATTTAACTGAACTGGAATTTAATCTAGAATACCAGGCACGTCTATCTAAGATACATGCATTCCTAGCCATAGGATAGAGGACCAGGACACCAGTTGTGGCTCCTATGGCTTGGGGTTAAGTGATCAAGGACAGAAAGGAAACAAGTAATTCTAGAACCTGCAGAAGTACTGTAGTTCCCAGAGAGAAAAGGAAAGCAGGATCATAGTGATCTGGTATTACAGCGGCATTCCACAGAGACCAGAACAATAAAACACCCCAGTTGGAAAGCATAGCTTAAAGTGGGGCACATGGAGAGATGGGAGAAGGGCTTTCCTCCCTTCAATCCAAACAAGTATTAGTTCTATAAAACTCTAGCTGAGAAAGCAGGAAAAAACCAGAAGCTCTGAGGGAAGGGACACTGCCCCTCCCACAAGAGGTTATATTATAGTGCTGGGGAAGTCCGTAAGAGCACAAGTCTAAGAAAACAAGGATGACAATTTCAATAATTTCTAGGAAGACGATTTACTGTTGAAGAAACAAGTTTCTCCATTTCCTAAATTAAAGGGAAAAGAAGTTAAAAGAAGTAATCTGGGAAAGAATACTGAGTAACAAAATAATTTTAAAAAGAAGAAATCAAGGAAATGAAAACAGTTTTGACCCATATGAAAATTCTAACCAAAATCAAAATTTAGTTGAGGCATGGAGCACAGTAAGTGCAGTACAAAGCCCCAAATAAAGACTTCAAGGCATAAACTCAACATAGGATTCTCATTCGGGACAAATACAGCAAACCTATACATACATGTAGGTAAGAAATCTAACTAGAAATAAGACATTCTAATTAGGAACAGTCAATAATGATCATCATATAATGCAACATCCATTAAAGAATAGATTTTTAAAAAAGGAACCTTTAAAAATGTATTTATCCCTAATGAATGTTCTTTTGGAAAATTGCCTAACGTGCTGTATTCTAGGAAACTACTGTAGGCAAGTTGCATACCAAATGCAAATTACAATGAGCTGAGTTTTACATCTATAAGATAGATATACACAATTCATTTTAAAGCTCAGATTCTGACAGTAATTCTACTGAGAAACATCAAAGTCAGGCTGAAGTGGACAGTTAAAACCACAGGCTGTCCATCTCCTCTTGTTATGGCTGTAGGATAGCGATTTCTGAGAACATCAGAGATCATCTATGTATTCCATTAGTACATTTTATTTATAAATGAATTTTTAATTGTATCTATACTTTTTAACTTCTACTTGTATTCTATTATCCATTATGCATTTCATTTTTCTATACAATTCAATAATAAAATATTTCCATTGTATACCCAATACGTATAAAACTTGTTTTTATACATTTAAAACATTCAAAAAATAAAAAAAAATTTTAAAAAACATTCCCGAGCCATTTATCTACCTGCAGTATTTCTCTGGTCCTGTGGTTACACTGACATCTGGTGGCAGTGTGAAAGAAACTAGACTGCAATAACAAGGGGGTTTTTTCTCCTTTTTTATTTTATTTTATTTTATTTTTTTGGCTAATTTATTTTATGTGACTTCAGCGGTTATGTTTTTCCAACGCTTTATCTATACCCAAGATGGCAGACCTATTAAAATACTATATTAACTCCAGTGACAGCGAACATTAGTTACAATCAGTGACATTCTTGAAATAATTCACTTTGGTAACACGACTGGGAAGGATATAGAATTATTCCAAGAATGTCACTGGGTAAGTAGGACTGCTCACAGTTACTTATTTCATAATTAAAGTTTATAATCAGAATGGTTATAAAGGAAGACTTTCCCATCAAAGATAAATGCATCATTTCAAACCATTTTCTCTATACATGAAGATAGAGTCCCATAATATGTCTTGCTCATGAATGTTTAGTTTGAAACAGAATATTTTATTGATATTTAGAAAATATTTTTAATTTTTAGAAAAACTTAGAGAAAGTATAACTTAATACTAATGAAGTTATACTTTTTTCTTATCAAGTATTTCATGTCTACCCAATGACTAACAAGCTTAAAGGTGTACACTGAAGGAAGAAACTATGGTCTCATGGGCAAAATCCATTATGCTAGGAATATAACAAACAAAGTTGTAATCAATATCCCAACCTAATTCTACATGTTGCCACTGACATATCTCATGGTTTCTGATAAAAAGAGAGAATTCAGGGGCTCCTAGATCGCTCAGACTGTTAAGTGTCCACCTTCAGCTCAGGTCAATCCTGGGGTCCTGGAATTGAGCCCCACATCGGCCTCCCTACTCAATGGGGAGCCTGCTTCTCCCTCTCTCTCTGCTACTCCCCATGCCTGTGCCTACTCTACCCTCACCTCTAACAAATAAATAAAAATAATTTTTTTTAATTGACTAAAAAAGAAAGGGATTTTTTTTTTTTTTCTTTCTTAAGAGGGAGACAGAATCCCACACAGGCTCCACACCCAACGAGGAGCCTGATGCAGGGCTTGATCCCAATCCTGAGATCAAGACCTGAGCCGAAATCATAACTCAGATGCCTAACCAACTGAGCCACCCAGGCACCCCCAGGAAGAGAGAATTCTAATAGCCAATTAGACATTAAACACCATATCCAGAAAAACACATTCTTCAATCAGATGAAAGTCTTAGACAAAACCTTGAAATTTTACCATCTTATTATATTTGGATTATTTTTCCATGTCTCCTCAGCAAAAGAATTAAGACCAACATTAGATTCAGACAGCATACCCCTAAATTTACATAGTGTAGAGCTGTAACACTGCATTCTACCACCCTCCGTAATTACCCAATTCACATTTTTGAAACATTTATGCAACAGTATTCTTTTAGGAACCACCTCTGTCAGTATAATCTCCATGTTATAGCTTAGAGAAATAAATCATTACACTGAAGATTCTCTATCAGAGAAGAAGTAGAGAGCAAACTATCCTTCGTCCCAAGGACTCCTATTTATATAGAAGCAACACTTCTATTTCAGGATACTAACCAGTGAAGATCACATACAATTAATTGGCCAATGGTAATAATTATGAAGAATAGAGATAATTGCATTAACCATGCATGTAATAATCCAGTTTGACAGCCACATATGCATAATGTACAACAGTGATACTCAGTATCATTCATAAACTGGCTATCAACCTGAAAACTGTCCCCAGTCCTCAACAAGGAAAGAAG
Source organism: Canis aureus (assembly GCF_053574225.1). Lineage (NCBI taxonomy): Eukaryota > Metazoa > Chordata > Mammalia > Carnivora > Canidae > Canis > Canis aureus. Next base: position 57,687,146 of record NC_135621.1, read on the forward strand.
TTTTGACCAGAATGTAAATCAATTATGTCTCTAAGCACACTGTTTAGTTTTACTGACATTTTTCTTAAAATAAGACTTCCCTGATAAAGGAAGCAGTGCACTGATTTACATTCTGGCTCAAGCACCTTACATCAACAAACTGACATTTAACTAGCACTGCTCTATGGTATCTAAAGAGAACAGACTGAACTATATGGGTGGGTGGGGATTGAGGGGGGGCTCATCTAGGTCTTTCTCTACCATATACTAGAATATACATTATTGCCAAATACTGAAATCAAGAATTTTTGTTTCACTTTAAAATTTAATATGGACTTCCAATTTTAATATTGAGGCATAAAGTAACCATTTCCCCTTAATCTTCTTAAAAAGCACCCAAAAGCAATTAATTCAAAATCAGCAAAGAGGGCAGCCCAGGTGGCTCAGCGGTTTAGTGCCGCCTTCAGCTCAGGGTGTGATCCCGGAGACCTGGGATCGAGTCCCACATCGGGCTCCCTGCATGGAGCCTGCTTCTCCCTCTGCCTGTGTCTCTGCCTCTCTCTCTCTCTGTCTCTCTCTGTGTGTCTCTCATGAATAAATAAATAAAATCTTTAAAAAAAAAAAAACAGCAAAGAAAATAAAAACACACAGCATTTTTACAAAACTGGAATCCAGCTAAAACTCCAGAACAAAATTAGGTGTAAGAGCTTCCTAAAGAAAGCTGCACATCTCAGAAAGAGCTAGCAAAGTAAACTCCTCAAAGGTGAGAGGTTCCCTCTGAGTGACAAAACAAATTCCCAGCAGAAGGTAGGATTCATGGGCCAACAAGAGAACACTGTGGACCCAGCTGAGATACAAAAATCAAAAGAATGGGGTCTAATAAGGAATCACACAAAAAAACTATATTTGTAATAATAGTCTGTCTCTGCTTCCATAGAAGAGAAGCAGCATTGCAAAAACAGCTGCCTGTGCCCACTGACTGGTAAAATAGCTAAATAAACTCAACAACCAAAAACCTTACCTAGAGTTTTTGGAACATTAGCTAATCTGGAATATGGCTCTAGCTCCTTAAATCTCCTAAAAATAAATTACGATGCAAAAATTCACATTTTCAAATGAGTTATCACAAAGGAACAAGCACAAATCCATACAAAGTTACCAAAAAGGAAGAAGAAAATTACAGGAAAAATTATTAGTAGACAAAAAAAAAACCCTTATCATAAAAAATATTGCCACAAAGTAATGAAAATTACAGCTAAAATTTTTGCTGTAGGGATCCCTGGGTGGCGCAGCAGTTTGGCGCCTGCCTTTGGCCCAGGGCACGATCCTGGAGACCCAGAATCGAGTCCCACGTCGGGCTCCCGGTGCATGGAGCCTGCTTCTCCCTCTGCCTATGTCTCTGCCTCTCTCTCTCTCTCTGTGTGTGTGACTATCATAAATAAATTTAAAAAATAAAAAAAATAAAAAATAAAATAAAAATTTTGCTGTAAATTTAAAAAATTATTAAGGAAATAAAGGCATAATGCCAAGACGTAGGAGTTCAGCTAAAAGATGTCTAGATGATAAGAAATTATGTAACATAAACTTGGACAATTTAGAAAAGACCTCGAAAAAATAAAACAATCATAGAAACTGGAAGAAACTGTTGAAACTGGAAGAAACACTGTAGAAAATAGACATTTCTGAAATGAACACAGAGGATTAAAAAAAGGAAAAGGAAAGTAAAATTTTAAGAGTGGATGAAAGAAAATAATAGATATAAAAAACAGGATATCTAACACATGAATATTTGGAGCCCAAGAAGACCATCATAATAACAGAACAAATAAATATTTAAAGACATAATTCCAAAAAGATTTACTAAAATAATAAAATAAAGAAAATCTAAATCTAGATACTGAAGGGGCACCTGGCTGGCTCAGTCAGAAGTATGTGTAATGACCAGGTCGTGGGTTCAAGCCTCCAGTTGAGTTTAAAGATAAATCAATCAATGAAAGGGCATACCATGTCTCAGAAAAAAACTGATCCAGAACAGACATGCAAAAATATTGTCACAAAACAAGAAAATAAAATCAGGCTGGCCTCCAACTTTAACTCTAGAACATAATAGATTACTATTAAAAATTTTCTTAAAGAAAAGTATGACTCAAGGATTCTACATCTAATCAAACTGCTGCCCAAATACAAAATCACTATTCAATTATGAACATGCAAAACTCAGGGAATATTATACCCACAGGTCCTTTTAGAAGACTCTATTAAAGGAAGAATTTAGTTAGCCAAGCAAACTAGAAAAGCCATGGCAAAGTAACTGGTGATAAACTTCTAAGCTACTTAACCACAGAACTAAAAATAAAATTAAACGAAGGAGTTAAGATGCAAAATGTTATTACACTTAACATGCAAATATAACAAAAGTTGGGAAGGGACGAGAGGAAATAAAAGTTATGTAAGGACAATATAAGGATAATGATTTCCTCATCTTTAAAAGTTGGAAGTTTAAATCTATCAAAACATAATAAATTGACAGATTATATAGATTTAATTGTATGAAAGTAAACATAAGATAAATATCCTATTTTCATAATTACTTAAGAAACAAGATATTAGGGCAGCTCTGGTGGCGCAGCGGTTTAGCGCCGCCTGCAGCCTGGGGTGCAGTCCTGGAGACCCTGGATCGAGTCCCACGTCAGGCTTTCTGTATGGAGTCTGCTTCTCCCTCTATGTCTCTGCCTCCCTTTCTCTGTCTCTATGAATAAATTAAAAATCTTTAAAAAAAAAAAAAAGATATTATCCATGTTTTACAGAGTAGAGTATGACACAAAATAACAGAAAGTTACATCAAGAAACATTAAAATTAGGGTCACCCGGCTAGCTCAGTTAGTAAAGCATGTGACTCTTGATCTTGGGGTTATGGGGTCGAGCCCCACGATGGATGTAGAGATTACTTAAAAATATAAAATCTTTGGGGAGTCTTAGTTGCTCAGTCCCTTAAGTAGCTGCCTTCAGCTGGGGTTATGATCCTACAGTCCTGGGATCAAGCTCCACATGGGACTCCCTGCTCAGCAGGAAGCCTGCTTCTCCTTCTCCCTCTGCTTGCTGCTCCTCCTGTTTGTGCTCTCTCTGTCAAATAAATAAATATTTTAAAATAATAATAAACATAAAATCTTAAAAAAAAAAAAAAAACGAAAACGGGCAACCCGGTGGTTCAGCAGGTTAATCGTCTGACTCTTGGTTTCTGCTCAGGCCATGATCTCAGAGTCCCATGGCAGATTCCATACTCAGCAGGGTGTCTGCTTAAAGATACTCTCCCTCAGTGCACACCCACACAATCTCCCTCTCCAAAATAAATAAGTCTTAAAAAAAAAAAAAAAAAACATGAAAATTAACATTTTTAAAATATACCTTTTTGGTGAATACAGTATTTTTGATCTGGGAAAACTCAAACTCAATTTTCAATACTATGTCCTCAAGTAAAAATGCTCACATTACAATCCTTAAACATGATAATTAATCTCTGTTGAAAAATCTAAAAACAACAAAGATAAAGTTTAATTAATATATTTTAAATATATGGTTTTGAAGCCTCAAAATTGCTAGCACTCAAAAATTGGCCCTATCAACAATCACTGATTCATGAAAATACTAGTGAAAAGCACAATATGCTGTGATTTGGTAAATTCTGGAATATATCAGTGGAGTCAGAGTTAAAGGATATGCCATATGAGCTCAAGTATGACACATTTCACAGTTAAATATTGAAATACGCAGCCTCACATAATACTTTATAAAACACTTTGTTTTTATTAAGCATTCTTGCTATGTTTAACATTGAAGGTTACACAGAATAAGCAGAGATACAGAAGAATAAAAAAAAAAAAATGGAAAAAATCAATCAAAAGCCAGAACTGCATGCTGTGCGGTTCCCATAAAAATTGTCCTATGAAGTCACATAGGGCTGGATTCAAGCCTCCAACAATCAGTGTTGTTTTATATACAGCAAAATAAAAAGAAAACTTAAGTCCTATAAAATTAGCTGGGTTTCCACTCATAATCTACTATATTTATAAATGAGAATATTCTTATCTCTAAAGCAGTTTGACAAATCTATCCTTAGAATATTTACTATGAAAAAAAAAGAATATTTACTATGTATGCATTTATGAGGCAAGAAGTGGGGAGAAAAGGCAAGGGTAAAGAAAAGAAACAAAAAAAAAAAGAAAAGAAACAAGGGGGCAGACCCTTTGTTAAAGTATAAACTTCAAACTACATGTTAGCAAAAAGATGTTCAAGGACAATTTTCACATGGAAAGAGAAGTTGTTTCCTGAATTTCCTCTTTCTTGCGGTGTTTTCTTATTTTCATTTACTGCCATCAAACTGAAAAGTTTCCTTTCTAACTCATTTTTTAAAAAGATTTTATTTATTTATTCGAGAGAGAGAGAGAGAAAGAGAGGCAGAGACACAGGCAGAGTGAGAAGCTCCATGCTGGGAGCCCGACGTGGAACTCGATCCTGGGACTCCAGGATCATACCCTGGGCGGAAGGCAGGCGCCAAACTACTGAGCCACCTAGGGATCCCCTCTAACTCATTTTTATAAAAATCTTCATGAGGGGCACATGGGTGGCTCAGGCAGTTAAGCATGTGACTTTTTTTTGTTTATAGATTTATTTACTCATGAGAGACACAGAGAGAGGCAGAGACACAGGCAGAGGGAGAAGCAGGCTCCCCTTAGGGAGCCCGATGTGGGACTCAATCCCTAGACCCCAGGATCACAACCGGAGCCAAAGGCAGACACTCAACCGCTGACTCTTGTTCTCAGTTCAGGTCTTGATCTCAATGTTGTGAGATCATGCCCTGCATTGGGCTCCATGTTGAGGGTTATGCATCCTACTTAAAAATTCTTAAAAATAAACATCTTGACGAGTTCTGTGTAGAAAATATGTCCCCATTATAAATGGTGGGGGAGCATAGTTTCTCTGCATATAGCCTTCAGTTCAATCATATTCAAACACCAATGTCAATGACTTTTCCAAGTTACCTACCAAATTTCCATAGTTCTATATTCATTTTCTACCCCTTAATCCTCCAAGTTTATATTTATAGCCTCCAGCAACAGTCTAGGTGGTAGCTAGGCCATCAAGACAGGTACTACAGTAACTTGTATGGAAATACAGCTTCCCTGTGGGGAGAGGAAAACATACTTCAATACTTCAAAGTTTTAGCAAACACCAGTTTTGGAAGAGAACTCCTACACCAAGAAGGAAGCTGCACCAGACAGGCAGTTCCCCTTTCTGACTTTAAGTTCAGCTGATCCAGCCACTCTTCTTACCAAGACATTACCATCTATAGTTTGTTGAAACCTTAAGTGTCCTAGATTTTATTTTAGTAAAAGAAGCCCTTCCATTATAGACTGAAACGTGGATCACTATGGTTATTTAAGAGAAGTAGATGGATAAAGAAAAGCAAAGCAGATTGCTGAAGTTTGTCATATTATTTACAGGCAAGCAAACACTGTGTGCACATCACCTAACTGAAGAATCATATGTCCATCCCTTGACCCTATGTTCCCGCAAAAACTAAAAGTATATTTTTTCCTTTTTAAAGAAATACTCTACTTCCAAATAAGAACCTAGCATAATTGATGCTCTACTTGAGCACCTAAAGTCCTACATGTACTACATCTCCTTGAAGTTAACCTCCTTGCTTGAGTAAAATAATTTTTTGTATTAGCCAATATAAAACATAATTAGGATAGTCAGTTTGCTGCCAAAGAAACTAAATAAATCCCGTTACTAAAAATAAGTGATTTAAAGTTATTCACTGGTTTGAATTATCTTAGCAACTGTTCTTTCATTAACATAAAAAATTACAAGTTAACTATATCCTAAAATAGAAATCACTAAAACTCTGCATCTCTAATTTTTTCCACATGTTTACATATAATACTGAATTTCATAAACAGGACTATAAAATTTTTAAACTGTTAACCAGCAAACTAGCATTTCTCAAATTGTTCCATGGAATGTCAGTGTTCTCTGAGATTTTCCTAAGTGTTCCACAAAGAAAAAGAATATTATGGTCAAATTACATTCCAAAATGCCGAGTTAAAGTTAAAACAAATGTTGTTTTATAACAGGTCTGAGAAAGACTTTCATTCATCAAAAAATTTATTAAATGCCACCATATACCATGCACTTATCTGGATTTGCAAATTACAACAGGGAACAAGATAAGTAAAATGCCTGCTCTCATGGAGCATTCTTTCTAGTGGAGAGGACAGTCGATTAACAAAAAAGCAAATAAATAAAATGCAGTCAGTGAGAAGAGCTATGAAGATACGAAAATGGGGTAACAGTATAGAAGATACCTCTCTGAATGGACACATTAAGCTACAGAGCTAATATTTTTTGTTTTTTCTACATTGGGGAATACAGTGCACAGTATTTATCAAACACAGGTTGATCAGGAACCCTTTTCTCAACGAACATCTATTAATTCTATTAATAGCTCATCAAATCAAAAAATGCTCTTCTAGCCAATATGCAGCTAATGGCAGGGTCAAGACTCAAATATAGCTCTTCTGATCCTAAATACAGTGTTTTTATATATCTTCTTCACCTATAAAAGCATAAATAATAATAGTACATATCTCATAGAATCATAATGGAAATTAAAGTAGCTAATTCAGGTATAAAACACCTGACAGGCAGGTTCGTATACACTGTGCTCAGTAAATGTTGTAGTTACTATTAATACAGTTACCATGCACGTCTTCCTCTATTATCTCAAGGTGACTTATATTGCCTTCTTTTAATATCTTGAATACTTTATTTCCATCTCTTTTATAAGACTTAAGTAATTCTGTTCACTCTTCTACATGGTAGATTTCTTAAAGACCACAACTCAAATAGAGACTGCACATGGCTAGGCCACAATGAAAGCTTACTATGTGTTTGTGTACACAATATCCAAAGTGGGTTAAATGTGCGTGTGAAAAAAAAAAAAAACTTATATAAAAAAGAAATCTCCCCTCTAGGAAACACAAACCATACTATAGCAAAGCTTCCATGAAACATCTTCATAATTACACATTTTATATATTCAAAATACTTTTATAAATTAACATCATCAGTACTGGTGACTGCACATGGCAGACCCAGTAATGGGTCATATTCTTCCCAATAAGATGTACTAAGATACCATTTCATTTCTTTGATATTCCTGCCAAAAATGCATAACCATAACTTTATCAAGAAAAAAACATCAGACAAGCCCAAGCCGAAAAACATTCTACAAGATAAATGACCTGAACTTTTCAAAATTGTTAAAATTTTAAACATGTTAAAATTGTAAGAGATAAGGAGTAAAAATGTGTTCCTAATTACAGGAGGCTAAAGAGACATACAGCTAAATTTAACAAGTGATCTTGGACTGGATCCTGAACTAACAAATTATGTTGTTGTTTTTATAAAGAACATTGGTGGAACAACTGGCAAAACTGAGTAAGAACTGTAGATTAAATAACTAACCTATATCAATGTTAACTTTCTGATTTTCATCATCATCAGATGGCAGTTATATAAGACAATTTCACTGTTTTTAGGAAGCACATACTGCAGTATTTATAGGTAAAGAAGCATTAGGTCTACAATTTAATCTCAAAGGGTTCAGAAAAAAAAATCTATGGATAAATACAGAGAAAGAAAAAAAAATCACAAACTGAACACAGCAAAAGAACAAGATTTGGGTCAAAAGTATATGAATCCTTTGTACTGTGAAAACATTTTCAAAAGTCTGAAATTATTTCAAAACAAAATATCTAAACACAAAAGTAATTGGTGAGAAAAAGGAAAGATGGCAAATAATCACATGAAAAGATGTTCTAGATCATTACCAGCAAGTAAAAGTGCAAATTAAAAGCACAAGGAGATGCCACTAAAAGCAAAAAAGAATTTTCAATTCTGTTGGTGAGCATTTGGGGCAAATGAAGCTATCAAACATTACTGGAGGGAGGGAATACAAGCTGTATAGTCACTTTGTAAGAAACTTCTGAATGGTTTTCCAGAGTTAAACATACACTTACCACATTACCCAACAATCCTAGGTATTAATCCAAGAAAAATTAAAACTTACATTCAAACAAAACCTGCATGCAAATATTTGCATCAATTTATTCATAATCACCAAATACTGAAAACAACTCAAATGTCTATCAACTGTTAAATGGATAAACTGCGATACGTTTATATAAAGGAATCCTCGGGATTCCTGGGTGGCACAGCGGTTTAGCGCCTGCCTTTGGCCCGGGGCGTGATCCTGAAGACCCGGGATCGAATCCCACGTCGGGCTCCCGGTGCATGGAGCCTGCTTCTCCCTCTGCCTATGTCTCTGCCTCTCTCTCTCTCTCTGTGTGACTATCATAAATAAAAATTTTAAACAAATAAAAATAAAAAAAAAATAAAGGAATCCTACTTAGCAATAAAAAGGAATGAATTATTAATAATGCAACAACATGTATGAATTCCTAAAGCATTATGCTAAGTGAAAGAAATCAGTCTCAAAAGTTACACGTTGTATTATTCCATATATGTTTATGATATTCTGCAAAAAAGCAAAAAAAAAAAAGCGGGGGGGAGGAAAATAGATCAGTGGTTGTTAAGGGTAAAGTTGGTGGAGGGGTTAATTAAAAATAGGCAGCATTGGGACGCCTGGGTCGCTCAGCAGTAGAGCATCTACCCAGGGCCTGATCCTGGAGTCCCACATCGGGCTCCCTGCATGGAGCCTACTTCTCTCTCTGCCTATGTCTCTGCCTCTCTCTTTCTATGTCTCTCATGAATGAATAAATAAAATCTTTAACAACAACGCCAATAAAAATAGGCACCATGAAATAAAAATAGGCAGTATGATGGAATTTGGGAGGGGGAGGCTGATAGGGTTGTCCTTTGTCTTGACTATTACTGTCATTACACAATTTTATGCATACATCAAAACTCATTGAACTATATATTAAAAAGAATGAATTTTACTATTTATAAATTTAAGGTATACATTATGCTGAAGAGAAATAAAGTACTTTCACAGGCACCTCATTTTATTCTCAGTCCAATAAACACTGTGTAGGTACTATCACTGTGTAGGTACTATTACTCTCATTTCACATGTGAGGAAACCAAAGCATATAGCAAATTACAGATCGTAGGACCAAAAGTGTAGTCCAGATACACTGATCCTATACAAATGTTTTAGTCTCTTAATTTTCTCATGTTCCACTAAGCTTTATGGGCCACACTGTCCCTAAAGACAAACAGGTTCAAAGAAAGGAAAAACAGGATCGGAGGGAGGGAAGTAAAAAAGACAGGTAGTAGGAGTGTGTCTGTTAGAATTTGTCCTTTGTCCTTAAGGAATTAAAAATAGTCTATAGCTGAAGAAGTCTAAATAGTGATCTATAGAGGCAACAAATTAATTGGCATTAAAGGATTAACTGGTGATTTCTTCCATAAAAACCTCAATTTCTTAGCACAAAGAAAAAGCAAACAAAACATTCACAGGTAACCTTGTACTATTGCTACAATTTAAGCTATGCAAAGTCTTCAGAATAATATTGAGAACAACAATGCCAATTCAGAATGGATTTTACAACTTTAAATGTTTAAAGGTATCCCAGATGCTATCACTCAAGGGTGGAAAACAATAGGGAAACCTTTAAAGACACCTTTTTGGTTTTAGAATCCAAGAAGTGGCAGTATGTTTGCCATAGAACATACTGTACGTAGAGCAGCTGGAGAGGAAATTGTTTAGTTTCCTTAAGAAAAAAATTAAAAATAAAAAACTGCATCTGTACTACAAACAGCATACTTTACCTAAAAACAGTGGTGTGGTTTCCTCTAAAGTAGTTGCATTAGGATCTGCCCCAGCTTCTAAAAGAATCTGTACAATCTTCCAATGTCCTTGACTTGCAGCAAGATGTAATGCACAGAAGCCCTCAAAAGTCTTTGTCTTAATGTAATTTTCAGATGAATCTACTGTAAAAACAAAAAACAAAAACGAAATGTCAACTGGAAAATACCACTGCTATTTCTTGTGCTTAAAAAGGAAAGATTCCAAGAATTTGAAGAAATATTAAAAATATGATTTTAAATGGGAGGTCTGAGTTTAAAACTCAGACTAGAAAATCAAGAAACAGTTCTATAGGTGTCACAGTGTGAAAAGCTCTCTGGTATTCTTAACGCACAAATTCTGCCCACAAACTCATTTTCTATTCCCTAATTTCCAGTGGGTAGGGGGGAAAGGGAGTGGCAGGATTTGAAAGGTAACCCAAAAGCAAGATCTGAAGAGGATACAGCACCAAAATTGTGCTTAAGCAAACTATTAATAAATTTGATTTTTTTTAATTTCTAAGTTTCCATGAGAAATGGTCTCATCTCAAATGAGCATTACTTCCTTGTATTCAATTAATAATATGATGGTAGTTTAAAATACTCCTTTTCTAACCTAAGACTACAGTCTAATAGCTAATAAAGACTATGTTTCTAAAATAATAAAATGTAATAAAATGCACCCCAAAGAAATCAAAGAGTGGCATACAACTTCTAAGAATTAATTTACTTTAAGGTTTCTAGGGTTTGTTATAAAAGTCTCAAGATTCTGGTAAAATTAAAATTACGTAAATAATGTCTACCTTAAAATTTTTGTAACTCCACAGCAAAATATAATATTGAAGTCACTTTGAGGCTACAAAAAGTCACTTTGAAAAGTGATTTTCTTACTTTTGCTTCCAAAACAGTAAAAGTCTAACCCCACAATAAAAGAATGGGCTATAGGGTGGACAGTGAAGGCATTTTGAGGCTACAAAAAAATTTTAAGACTTTAAATAATGTTTTCTTGAAAAACTAGGCTTAATGTCCTTGAATAAAATAATCATCTGTTTTAAGTAATTCTTATAAATGTAACCCACTGATGAAATGGGCAAAGATATAATAATATTCAAATATCAGCTTGTAAGCATAAATACTTTTTGTAAAAAGCCTCAAACTTTACAGAAGCACAACTAAACAGCAAGATAGAGCAGTTATATTTTTAAAGCTCATATCACGGGGGCACCTGGGTGGCTTAGTAGATTGAGGATCTGCCTTTCCACTCAGGTCATGATCTCCAGGACCTCCAATAGAGCCCCTTGTTGCAGTAGCCTTCTTGCTCAGGAGGGAGTCTGCTTCTCTCTCTCTCTCTCTCTCTCTCTCTCCCCCTCTGCCCCTCCCCACTGCTTATTCTTTCTCTTTCTCTCTCTCTTTCTCTTTTCTCTCTCTCTCCTCTCCTGCTCTCAAATAAATAAAATCTTAAAAAAATAAAATTTTAAAAATAGAGCTCATATCAAAAAAACAGTATTTCCCAGATTAGTCAGAAACTGACCTTTATTCAGATATCCACAAAACTATAAGGTTAAGATAAAAACTAGAAATACATAGATATATATAGATACACAGACAGCTCCAAATGGGAAATCTCAATATTATAAAGATGCCCATTTTTTCCATTCTAATCAAAATGCCAAAAGAGCAGGCTGTTGTTCAGCTGCTTGCTTTTATACTTGGTTAAAGTGACTGAAGTTGATAGGGATAGGAGAGGGCAGAAAAGAATAGCAAAGAAGTTAGAAAAATAAAGTACTGAGACAAGACTAGACTTATTCTGTATACTAAACCGAGTCTTAAAGTTAGAATAAGTAAAACAATGTGGCAGTGACACAAAGGGAGAGAGGAGGGTGCCCCTGAGGGAGTGGAGCCAGCAGAAGTAAAAAGAAACAATGAAGAGATGATGACCTAGGCCAATGTAGGGTAGGACGCTAAGGAAATTTCCTTTGGAAAAAAAGGATGTTCTCATTCACTGAGAAAGAAAAAAAAAGAGATAAAGCTTAATCCTAGCCATTTTTTTTTTTTATTTTTAATTACATTTTGGTAAAATATTTCTTTTTTTTTTTTTTTTTTTTTATTTAAAAGACTATTTTATAAAACAAAGAGAGGGGCACCTGGGTGGCTCAGTAGTTGAATGTCTGCCTCTGGCTCAGGTCAGGATCCTGGGGTCCTGGGATTAAATCCTGCTTCTCCCTCTGCCTATGTCCCTGCCTCTCTGTCTCTCTCCTGAATAAATGAATAAAATCTTTAAAAAATAAAAAAATAAAAATAAAAATAAAAAAAACAAAGAGAGAACCTTACCTAATGTATGCAATTAAAAAAAAAAAAAAAAACCCACCAGGCAGAGGCAGTGGGGGAAATCTCAGGATAGAATGGGGACTGTGACAAAACCATCTAACTGGATTACAAATGGATGACACTTTAGAAGATGGTTTCATCATGACTAGAAACTGTAAGGCTAAAGACAAAAGGTGTACAAGTACACTGCAGGCTAGTCAGTAAAGTTGTTTTGCATAGGGAAAAAGATTAACAATTCTGAAACCACTATATATGTACAATAAGATCAAACAAATGAATGTATGGTTGACAGTGACGGTCTCACCTTTGGGAAGAGAGGTTACAAAGAAGTAAAGGAAAAAGGCTAGAATGAACCACATGGTACTGGATTAGAATCCAGACATCAGTTTATGAACTTGTGTTTAGCTATAATACAGATACAGATGGATACAGAAATACTTATAAGTATGTGTATATACATGGGTTAATATATTTCCTAACTCTGCTAAAGGGGCTTAAAAGTAAAGACATGCCAGGGGCCAGGAGCACACTCAGTGCCCAGATCTTGATTTTGAGTACCATTCTCCAACAAAAGGAACCAGGGCTCCTAAGAAAATAGTTGACTCTACAGTTGTCACGCAGAATATACAAAATGAGCCTGGAGCATCTTCCAGGTCCAGCAAGTAAAAAAAGGTGCTTAAAAAACAAAACGGGGTAGGGGTGGGGGGCCCTGAGTGGCTCAGTTGGTTAAGCATCTGCCTTCAGCTCAGGTCATGATCTTGAAGTCCCAGGATCGAGCCCTATGCTAGATTGCCTGCTCAGTGGAGAATCTCCTTTTCCCTCTCCTTCTGCCCCTCCCCTTGGCTCCCTCTCTCTCTCTCTCTCTCTCAAATAAATAAAAGCTTAAAAATATAAGGTCCTGTCAAGGAAACACAAGAGCCAATCTGGAAAGGTACTCAATGACAAAAACTAGAACAAACTGAGCAACAAAATAAATAACATCATTTGGATTATAACTCAATATATAAAATTAATACATAGGAGTCCTAGAAAATATAAATGATTGAATAAATAAAGAGAGGAGATACTCTAAATACCAAAAAAAAATCCAAATAATTTATGTAGATACTCCCCACTCAAGGAAGGGAGAAAAAAAAAAAAAAAAAAAGGAAGGGAGCTTAATTCCCACCTGAGTGAGGGCCACCCTTAGCAATTTGTGTACACACCTATGTTAGGAAAGAAAAAAAAAAAACACCTGTGCAATTATCTATGAAATAAAGAAAAGGCACTTCTCACTCAGGATGAAAAATAGTGAAGTCAGTCAACTACTAAATTGAGATCTTAGGGCAGCCCTGGTGGCTCAGCGGTTTAGCGCCGCCTTCAGCCCAGGGCATGATCCTGGAGACCCGGGATCGAGTCCCGCGTCGGGCTCCCTACATGGAGCCTGCTTCTCCCTCTGCCTGTGACTCTGCCTCTCTGTCTGTCTCTCTCTGATGAATAAATAAAGTCCTTTTTAAAAAATAATAATAATAATAATAATAAAATAAATTGAGATCTTAAAAGATTTTACCTATCAAAAAAAATACATTTAAATAGTTAACTCTAAAACCACTGGATCAGGAAAGTAACCTGGTTTAACCAACACAGTAGATTTAGAGTTAGAAGATTTGGGCTGCAATCCTGGCTCCACCAAATCTACTTTGGATTACCCTTTGGGTAAATTACTCAAACTCTCTGAAGCATAGGTTTCTTAACAGTAAAACCAAGATAAAACAGCTGGCCTAAACCCTTAAAGGAGTTCAACAAAATTACAGCATTTTATACTGTCACAATTGTCGCAAATTTGGGAAAGTCTCCAGAACATTATTTTTTTAAGTTCTATTTATTTGAGAGAGAGAACAAGTGGGCACACATGGGGGAGGGGCAGAAAGACAGGGAGAGAGAGTCTCAAGAAGACTCAACACTGAGCACAGAATCCAACTTAGGGCTCAATCTACGACCCTAGAATCAAGACCCTAGCCGAAACCAAGAGTCTGATGCTTAACTGACTGTGCCACCCAGGTGCCCTCCAAAACATCATTTTAAGAAAGCTGTCAGGACCCAATGTAAATTGGTTTTGGAAATTCCAATAATAAACTGCCCTTCTTAACTGATACATAGGGACCAAAGGGACCTTACCTATCTTGAACTAGACTATCAACCACCACCCTCTCACTCTCTTCCTTTCCTTATAAATTCTTAGGAAAATGGCTCATAACACTATTTTTAATGCCTTAACTTCTACTTGCTTTTCACTGGAAGGCAAAGCAGTTTCTGCTTCTATTCTAATTATTGAAAATTTTTTTTAATTTTATTTATTTATTCATGAGAGAGACACACACACAGAGAGAGAGAGAGAGAGAGAGAGAGAGAGGCAGAGACACAGGCAGAGGGAGAAGCAGGCCCCATGCAGGGAGCCCAACGTGGGACTCGGTCCAGGGTCTCCAGGATCACACACTGGACTGAAGGCAGCGCTAAACCACTGAGCCACCTGGGCTGCCCTAATTATTGAAATTTTAAATGTAAAGGCATTAAAGACTTCATAATGGACAAACCCATAATGGGCACTTCAGTTCCTTTATGACAACTTGCAAGTTCTTCCTTGGCTGCACTTTCAGATTTTAAAGATTTTATTTATTTAGTTGAGAGAGAGAAAACAGGTGCAAAGGCCAGGGCCAAGGGGCGGAGGGGAGAGGGGGCAGTGATGAAGGAAAAGCTGACTCCTGGATGAGCAGGGATCCCAACTGGGGGCATGATCCCAGGACCCTGGGATCATGACCTGAGCTGAAGGCAGAAGCTTAACCAACAGCCACCCAGGCGCCCCTGAAATGTTGGAATATTTCTAATCTTACAGATGAAGAAAATGAAGCACCAAGAGATTAAAAGACCTGTCCAAGACCACACTAATTTGGTGGCAGGGTCAGCAGAACCCAGGTCCATCTGAACACAACTCTTAATCCTATGTTACACTGCCTAATTACCAAATAATTTTCAGCATCTGTTATCATGCCCAGTATGACAGCATATTTTCTTAACACGAACTTAAAAAAAGTACTATGAATTAGTTCATATATTTGCCAAATAAAAATATTTGTTGGTGATATGCTACAATTAACTACAAAATTTTAAATGACCTTTAATTAGTAAGTGGTTTAATACTGAATGGCATGATTAATTCCCACTGAAGAGCACTATTGTCTTCTAAAATGAAAAGATGCTTAAAATCTCTGTACCTATTACATAAACTTCCAATACAGGAAAGAAGACAAGCAAATTTGTTATTTATATTAATACTTTAAATAGAAAGTTAAAGCAAAAAACATATACATGCATATTAAATTTTTAAGTAACCCATACCACAGTTGAATGCTCTTCTCCAACTTGAATGAGAAAACCATGTATGATTCTTGGGCTAGATTCTGGGTATAAACTGAAGAGAAGGTAAAGCAAATTCTTTCTAAATATCTAAGATGTTTCCAATCGTTTTATGTAGGACTGAGCACTTTTGTAACTTTAGTACACTAATAAAAGGCATGTTTTAAGAATCTCTGGCAGTTCACTAATACTAAGTGAAATTCAAGGAAATAGAAATTATGTAATAAAAGACACTTTTATGTATATTAGCAGAGCTATAAAGGACAAGAGAATTATGAACTAAATAAAATTCAGATATAATAAGTAGTAAGGGATGTTATACAGGTATAACAAGTAACAGAAATGTCGAACTTGCTTTGGAAACTTTTAAGATTAACCCATAATTGTGAGTTGACTGGTACAGATATAAAGATGACACTGTCACCAATAAGCAAAAGAGATCTCACTTCAGTTCTCCAGACTAAAAATTTTGTACTTCATTATCATTTTAAAATATATCCTCACGTGTAGCTGTATGCTAGCTAGACCTTTTACAAAATAGCTACCATTCCTCACTGGTCAATGTTCCTGAACTTGAATCATCCAAGTAAGTTTAAACTGTTTTTAAAAGGCAGGGGATCTGAATAAAGTATGGACTTTAGTTAATTTACAAAAGGGGAGATGGGCCAGAAGAACATATAAAACATTTTTTAAAGTGACCAATAGGCTAAGGTAGCCTTTCTGCCTCATTCTAGTCTTTTTCTAGTTAATGAATCAAATAATCAGATCTAATAGAATTTTGGACATCAGTTCCAACTATAGAGAACAACCAAACTCATGGAAGACTAAAATCAAAAATGTTACCACCTCCTAAAACAAGACATATAGCTGCTTCCTAGTCTCTGCACACCCTACTTCCTAATCCTTGTGTACACACTACATGTAAACCAGATTTCAGTTTATTTATTCCAGTTTTATAACAGTTTATTTATTATTTATTCCAATTTATTTCCTAACAGTGAACTCTAATAAAAATACAGAGAGAAAATTGTAGTTGACCATTTGTATCATCGTTGATACATATACATATACATACATAGTTATTAACTATGTGTGGCTATTTTGTTCTCCAAAAACATCAAGCCTAAAAAAGTCTAGTCATTAAAAATAAAGGTGATACTTAAAATTTCTAACAGAAAACACAGATTACTTGAATAGCCAATTCAAACACATTTAGTCAAAAGCATGCCTAAGTTTATTCTGCAGCTATAGGGAAAAAAACTGTAACATAAACAATATTGTTCTGACATGGGAAGAAATAACAGTATATTGGGAATGACCTTTTTGACTAGAAACGAATATTTAAATTAATTCCTTTATCAGTAGAGAGAGACCAGGAACTCAAAGCTATAGAACTAACTTCAAACAAAGTCTGAAAACACTAACAAAGTTTTTAAAATTTGAGGCATAAAGTCTTTTTTTTCTAGTATCTCTGAATAGTCAACTATAACGGACTCTAGTAGAACATTTGCCTAGCAGTCATAACCAACTTCCTGTATTATGATTTGGGGAATTTAGCCTTGCCATCTCTCATCCCTTAAAACAAAGCAAATAAAAATCTATGCCATAAAAACAGAAGGATTATTTCCTTTCTCTTCCATGAAGCCATGAGTTAGTTCTGATGAACTATGGCACCAGAAGTCTAAACTCTGAGTAGCTCTACCTGTGATTATAAGTACACAGGGGAAAAACAAAACAAAACAAAACAAAACAAAAAAACAAGTACACAGGGGAAGAGGAATCGGAATTCCCATGATCAATGAAAAGTGAATGGTTCACTGAGCATTACAACAGTGTTGCATTCAACCTCTGTTTAAATAAACTAAATGCTAAAAATGTTTACTTTGATTAAATGCTGGAAGGATGCCACAGTGGAAAAAAAGTGGGCTTCAGAATCGGAGAAATGGGTTCTAGTTTATTATATAATCTTTGGACAAATCCGCTTCTCTGACACTTGGTAAACTTCTCACCAATAAATGAGGATAACAATACCTCAAGAGCAATTTGGTACGTATTAAATAACGTAAATCAAGGATCTAATACAATGACTATTACAAAGCAGTGCTCAAACACCATTATCCCCTCAACCTCAGAATCTCTCATTTAGTCTCTTTTACTGAGTCCTTTTCTCAATAGTGAGCTCACAAATATACTACTGGCTCTCAGAAAGGGGGGGAAAAAAGCCCAAATTTATAGCTTTGGTTTACAGCACTGGTTGATTTCTGCAACGTAAATATTCTCACTTGACTGATCTCAGGTTATAAGCACAAAGTCAACTGAACACAGAGTTGGAAAGAGATGCACATGGCTACTCTCTGTCCCATTACCCTTTTACTCCCTCCACAACACTTTTACAATCTGAAATTATCTCGTTTAATGTTTAGGTATTGTCTGTCTCCCCCGACAGGAATATAAGCACCATACAGGCAGGGACCTAGTCTATCCTGTTCTCTACCATGACCTCAAATGGAAAAAAAAAAAAAAAAAAAAGACTAATTCAAACAAAGCACTCATACCCACAATTCCAAGAACACTGTTCCTTTTGTTTGGAAAAGGAAAAAAGAATAAACATGGCCAGTAACTACCAAATGCTTAATTAAAAGAGCTCACTCAGACAATAAAAATGGGCCAGGCACAGCAAGTTACACATAAAGGACAACATTTATAGATGTCCATCTGGTACAACAAACTTATATAACTGAAGGCAAGCAATCTTACCATTCTTAATAAATGCATAAACAGTTCTTGTATGGTCAGAGAAAAGGAATACAACTACTACTGTTAATAAATCCTACATGATGATTTTTGTATGTTTTATTGATCCAGCTTGTAGGCCCAGCCTCCCATACCCTGAATTTACTTTACCTGCATGAATTAACATCCGTAAACATTCTACAGAGTTGTGATAAGCTGCTTCATGAATTGGCATCCATCCCCTGTTATCAGCAACATCAACGCTACGTCCCTTTTTGAGCAGTTTTCTTAAGACTTTAACATTGCCTTCCCTGGCAGCAAGTCCAACCGTGGAGCATGTGTCAGAGTAAGCCTCTGTAAAATCCATTCTTTTGACCAGTCTACAAAACAAGGCAGAAAGAAAACACTATAGACAGTAAAACAACACTGTACTCCTAAAGATTAGCAGATCGAAGCAGGCCTGTCTTGCATCTGTCACAGGACTGCTGAGGAAAAGCCTAAGGTGGAGAAAGCGACCTGTCATGCCACAGCCTCTGCTGGAGTCTAAACCAGAAATGTCTCTAGGGAACTGGGATTCCTTGGAATGTTATTTAAGATATCAAGAGGGCAGCCCCGGTGGCTCAGCGGTTTAGTGCTGCCTTCAGCCCAGGGCCTGATCCTGGAGACCCGGAATCGAATCCCACGTCTGGCTCCCTGCATGGAGCCTGCTTCTCCCTCTGCCTGTGTCTCTGCCTCTCTCTCATGCTCTGTGTGTCTCATGAATAAATAAATAAAATCTCAAACCAAAAAAATAAATAAATAAAAAGATACCAAGAGTTTTAAGTGTTCTATCATTCCACTTCTAGAAATGTCCGAGCAGCAATTTCCTGCAGTCTTCTGCTCCTGTTCATATTCCACCGAATTGCATTCACTGGAATTCCGTGGATGAAGGAGCTAAACACCTCCAGTTAATCCCCAAGATGTAGTCTTTTACGTACAGATGGCCATTTAACTAACAGCAATGCTCAGCCTCAAGAATTAAGTTGCAGTCCACTCCAGGGAAAAGCTAAATCCAAAAAAAGCTAGGAAAGGAATGAACAAAGAAAAAGAACAAAGATAAGTAATAACTGTAGTTTTTCTGCTGGTCCTTTACGAAAGAGGCTTACATATTCATGTTTTCTTTCCTTGATGAAAATGTCCCACTGATAGAATATTTTGAATACACTGAAACGAATAAGAGCATCATAAAAAGACAAGTCCAGCTTTCCTACACCAGCCTGGAAATTTCTTGACAGCATTAGTGCCTCTTCCTCATCATCTCCCTCCAAAGGTCATTTCATGTTCCCCCAGTACAGTTCTCAGCAGATGATTCTCACAAAGACAGCTTCTTGTTAATCATACTGTATGAGGCTAAGGTTCAGGATTCTCAGGGAAAGGGTCATCTCCCAAGGGGCAGTGCCTCTTAATAACATTCCTCTTCCAGTCTTTCTTAGTTTTTCTAATGATGTAAGGAGGTGGTTCTGGAAATGTCAACATGTCTAGTCCAATACAGGTGAAAAACTTTCTACAACCCCATTCTAAATAATCTATACAAAAAATGAAGGTTTAGGGCAGCCCGGGTGGCTCAACGGTTTAGCGCCACCTTCAGCCCAGGGCCTGATCCTGGAGTCCCGGGATGGAGTCCCATGTCAGGCTCCTTGCATGGTGCCTGCTTCTCCCTCTGCCTGTGTCTGTGCCTCTCTCTCTCTCTCTCTCTCTCTCTCTCTGTCTCACGAATAAATAGATAAAATCTTTAAAAAACAAAATGAAGGTTTAAAAGGAGAAATTAAAAGAAAGCACAAAGCAGGGCGCCCAGGTGGCTCAGTCAGTTAAGCATCTGCCTTTGGCTCAGGTCATGATCCCAGGATCCTGGGATCAAGCCTCGCATCAGGTTCCCATCTTGGCAGGGAACCTGATTCTTCTCCCTCTGCTACTCCTCTTGCCTGTACTTTCTCTCTCGGCCTCTCTATGTCAAATAAATGAATAAAATCTTAAAAAGAAAAAGCACACAGCATTTCTTGTAAGACATTTAAATTTATCCATTGTCACATTTAAATATAAAGCTATAACTGCGGAAGTTGATTCTATAGTCAGCCTAAAAGCTAACATTAGCTACCGTTAATCTGATTGGATCCAATGGTCCGTTACTCAAAAAGTGAAGATATTTATTACAGAATATCTAATTATGCAGTTGACAGTTATTTACTATGCACCAACAGCTGATCAGTAAGTGGCAGATATAAAAATGATATAGATTTATGGACAGCCTCACAGAAATGATAAATACATGTTATTCAAAACAGAAGGAAGAAAGTACTCCAAGACAAGTAGAGATAAAGAGCCATGGCTGGTCAAAGGAGGAAGAAACCACCTCAACTAGTGAGGGATGTGAACTGGCCCTTCAATACAGGATCTGACAATGAGAAAAAGGGCAGAGGAGCATTCCTAGGCCAAAGGAGAAACACAAGCAACACTATGTAAATGAACAAGCAAGGGTGAATAGGGACAGTGACTAAGGGGAAAATTACTTTACTTTGGAAGGAGGATTAGCTAAACAAAGAACAGGAGGAAAAGGAGCTTACAGAGGCAGCTAAAGGCCAAACTGTGGAGGATGAATGCTAGGCTACACTTTGTTGAAAGATGCTAACTTCCAGCTACAGCCATTACATCCAAGTTTCACAAAAAAGAGACCACATGTTTTATGGCAATTTACGGCATATTCACCTCACACAAGAAAAAACTGTTCCTATGTAAGAAAAACATATGCACGTGCACACACACACAAGAATACCCCTCCAAAGACCTTAAAAAACAGTAATCTAGTAAAAACAAGTATGAATCCCTTTCCAATTGTTGCTTTTCTCAGTTACAAATACTGTTAATGGATCTAGATTAACGAAAATAACCTGAAAAAAAAATATTGGAACTGGGTAATATCTTAGAGATACTTACGAGAAGAAGAAGCCAAAAGAAACATACTATAGCAGAATCACTCTCCTCCACCCTTCATGCCAGCCAACTCGTTGACATGCATCAACTATATGCAAGATCTCCTATAAAATCCTTCCCACGTTCTTGACTAAAAATGAGTACGAGGTCAAACAACCAAATGTGATGTATAAACCTGAAATGGATCCTGGATGGTGAAAAGTATTAAAAATATCAGCCTCAAAAAAATAAATAAATAAAAATAAATGAAAATAGCCTCAAAAAGCAACTGTGAGACAATTAATGAAATCTAAATATGTAATAGATGTCATTTTGTTAATTTTCTTAGATGTGATAACGGCATTCTTGAAGTACTTGGCACTAAAAAGTAACAGCTGCTACTTACTTCTAATGTTTTAGATTAAAGGGTACAGAGATGGGGGGAAAGTAACTGGCTAGACGTCAAGGAGTGGATCAGGTGGAGAGTACAGGAACGATCACTGTACTTGCTCAATCGTTCTTTCTGTATGTCTGAAACTTTTCGGGAAGGTTCGGAGTAGGTGGAAGCCAACCATCCCGGGCAACGTGAAACTTGAACTTGGAAAATACACGAAACGACCTTTATTTTTTAAGCTAAGTTTTTTCTTTCTAACAGTTTCCTTCTGGTTTCTTAAGAGTCCGAATAATACTCTTTGTGTCTGGGGGCTTTAAAGTCGTGTTGTCGCTGAGGACGCCGACACAGACATCCACCGCGGAGAACCAGGGCCGGCCGCAGCTCCCGTTTCCGCCCCGAGCGGGCGGCGCGGGCCCGAGGGAGGGCGCCTCGCACACGGCACACGGCACACGGCACACGACGCCCGCCGCCCGCCGCCCGCGACACGTCTCGAGGACGCGGACCCGCGGGGGAGGAGCCCGCCAGGGGACGGCGCTTCTCCCCAGAGGAACGCGCCCACACCCCAAACTGGACACCGGGCAGGTTTGACGCATCACCTCTGACGCCGGCGCGGGAGACACCACTTGGCCTACTCTTTTCTGAACGAGCCGCTCACGACACGAAAGCGAACAGGGCCGCCCCGCGTGTGAACGTCAGGGCGAGCTGCGCGGCAGCACTTCGGCCGCGGGCCACCACCTGGGGTAAACTGCGTTACGCGAAGGCCGACGTGCGCGGGCGGGGGGCGAGCCGAGGGCGGCACCGGCGGCTCGCGCTCCCCCGCGGCCGCCCAACGGGCAGCGGCCCCGCTCGCCGGCGCCACACGTCTCCCTCCGCGCCGGGGACCGGGCCGGGGCCGCCGCTCCTCGGACCCGCTCGAAGGAAGCGGACAGTCCGACCTGAGCCGCAAACGCCAGGAGCGGACTGTGGGCGCCGCAGGCCTCTGCACACGCGACCCCGGAGGTGACGGCGAGCTACAGGGGCTGCGGGAGAAGCCATCGCTCGGCACGCGGAAGGCCAGTCCCTCCCGGTCTCCTCAGCAAGGAAAGAAAGTGCCGCGGCCTCGGAAGCCGTCTCTCGAACTAACCGTCCCAGGGTGCTTTGCGCCCCCGAGCGGACAGTGCGGCCACTGCGCCTGCGCTCGCGCGGCCGGGTCCTCGCGGCGGGGAGGCTGCGGTCCCCGCGGGAGCCGGCGCGGCAGGGACCGGGCGAGGGTCGACCGCCACCGCAGCCGCCGAGCCAGGGAACGATGTGGGTTTTTGGTTACGGGTCCCTGATCTGGAAGGTGGACTTCCCCTATCAGGACAAGTTGGTCGGATACATCACAGGCTACAACAGGCGCTTCTGGCAGGGAAGCACCGACCACCGCGGGGTCCCCGGCAAGGTGAGGCGCCAACCAGCCCCCCGCCCTTACTGCCCCCGGAGCGCCGCCCCAGCTCCTGGCCCGGCTCTGCTGGACCTGCACCCGCGTGTCGGACGGCTGCCCAGGCGCGCTAGGAGTGAAGCTGTCCGGCCGGCCGGCTCCCTCGGCCACTTGCCCCCACCTCCCCCAAGCCAAGGGCACCCCTCCCGAAGCCCCTGGAGATGCGGGGGGTTAGCTTCTTGAGGAAGCAAGAAACGTGGGCGCAAGCACACTAGCTCCACAAGGCTGACGTGCTCGGAGGGGGCCCAGCTCTTGGCAACCTCTGCCAAAAGAAAAAAAAAAAAAAAAACAGGCGGGAAGATCAATCTTCGTGTCACCACGGAGTTGAAATACCAAAACAACTTGCGCGTTCAACTTTTTATCATTAAGCTTGTTGGCATTTCTGCATTTGGGCAGACTTTCATTGGTTTCAGTTGAAGCGAACATGTTATTTCTGGGGTTTCTTTGTGTCGGTCCAAAGGTTTTCGTTTATGACACCTAAGGTCACAGAAGAAATAGTTTCCAAAATAAGCTCCGGTTATTAAGGAGCTCACTTTGGTCACTTACTTTGGTTGTCAGGTACTGGCAAAGTTAAATGAGTTCCTGGTTTGTTACTTAAGTAACACAGTACCCGTTACTCTGTGCAGCATTATTCTAATGTTTCTTTCTCCATGTTTCTTCTCTAAATTATGAATGAGAGATGTAAGTTCTTTGATCCATTTTTCAGTCATACAAAGACATTCATCCTAATGTAGTAGCAGCTCGCTGTTTATGCAGATTAAGCCTTGTATTGGCTGCAAAGCAACCAAATCCACAAGGAAAACTTAAGTTTTGGGTAACAATTTGGATACCTTAAATATGTTTTAGTTAATCTCCTCTAACTTTTGGAAGTGTACAAAATTTTTTGTTTATTTGTTCTCTCAAGTATTCTGAGAGTTATATGAGCTTGATTACTGTTTTTTGAAAAGAAATTAACATTGGCCCCAGAACAGAATATATAAAATGGTAGAATTTGGCTTTCAGATAGGCAGATGACTTCAAAATAGGGGAGTAACTTAGGGCAGATGCACATTTGTAAGCCACCAGAAACTTCATGGCCAAAATTTCCTCAAGAATATTATAAAACAGGCACTTGGCTGGCTCAGTCGCTAAAGCATGCTGAGTCTTGATTTCCCGGTTTAAATATGAGCCCCACATTGGGTGTAAAGAACAATGTTTAAGACTTTACAGAGTTGGGGATCCCTGGGTGGCGCAGCGGTTTGGCGCCTGCCTTTGGCCTAGGGCGCGATCCTGGAGACCCAGGATCGAATCCCACATCGGGCTCCCGGTGCATGGAGCCTGCTTCTCCGTCTGCCTATGTCTCTGCCTCTCTCTCTCTCTCTCTATCATAAATAAATAAATAAAAAAATTAAAAAAAAAATAGACTTTACAGAGTTAAGGAAAATTAAACTTGTTAGTAAAACTTCTAAGTGCCTTTTGTGTTGTCAGATACAAACACTTAAAACTTCTATTCTTAAGAGAAAATCCTTAACCCAGCCTCCAATTTTAATGACCAAATGTTAAATGATGACAAATGTGGTTTTGCTTTTTGTTTGTTTACTTTGTTTTGAGAGAGAGGGAGCATCTGCACACAAACATTGGTGGGACAAACATTGAGGGTACAGGGGAACAGAGGGAGAGGGAGAGAGAGAATCTTATGCAGGCTCCATGTCCAGCACCAAGCCCAATTAGGGGCTAAATGCTCACCATCGTGAGATCATGAGCTGAAATCAAGAGTCCTATGCCTAACCAACTGAGCCACCCAGGAGCCCCACAAATATGGCTTCAATAGCACATTTTACTACTCTAGTTTCAGTCAAAACGTACGATGCATTTATTATATAGCACATTGAGATATGTACACTGTCAGAAGAGAATGATTAAGTTGTCAGGCCAATGCAGCAGCTCATGATTCTTTAAAAGTAGAAAGGAGCTATAAAAGCCAGTATCTTCTCACTTAAATTTACTAAAATACAGGGCAGGTAAGTTGGGGGACAGGAAGACTGCAATGTCTAGAAGTTTTTAAAGGATCATAGCAAATTAAAAAGGAAGTCTGTGTACCAAATATTTTCTAAGTATACTGTTCTATTTTAAAAAACCCTGGAAAGAACATTATTATTTTACTTAACATTTATTATAACAGATCACCAGCTTTACTGTGATCTGTCTTAACTGTCTATCAAACAAAAATCCAAAAGGCTACATAGATATCCAGCCAATTAGAAGAATGACATGGATGTTTTATAGGACTATGTATGTCTTTTACAGCAACATATGCTCCTAGTAAGTTAGTCACCATATGAATTGTGATATTATTTTTAAAATGTTAGGCTCATCTCCACACCCTGCAATGTGACATTTGTGGGAAAAATACCAAACCTACTTGCTTTATTCAATTATGCTTTCTTTTTAGCTTCATTAAACTTTAATTTCTACCTAAGTTTTATTAAGCATCTCATTTATATATAACAAAACTGGCAACATCTCACTAAATTAAGGATTTATTTAAATGTGAACACTTATTCACAGCACAGAGAATATATTTCAATTTCAAAAAGGAAACATTTTAACATAAGAGATAATCATGAACATTTACTAAATCTCTGTTCTAGATCTAGATCAGAAAAATTATTCTATTCAATGAAAGCACCTATAATGATTCATATTTCATGATATCCTCCAATCCTATTCAGCTTGAAAGACCCCTTCTTTAGTTTCATTCTCCAAAAAAGCTTTCATATGATTTATAAATGTACACTGTTTTTCAATAACATATATTTATTTTAGGGACAAAAAGTTTAAGTTTTAGAAAATATTTCCAAGGGGCACGGGGGTAGCTCAGTCGGTTGAGCATCCGACTCTTGATTTCAGCTCAGGTTATAACCTCAGGATTGTGAGATCGAGCGCTACAGCAGGCTCTGCATGCAGTGGGGAATTTGCTTGAGATTATCTCCCTCTTCTTCTGCCCCTCCCTCTACTTATACATTCTCTCTCTCTAAAATAAATTAATATTTTAAAAATATATATTTCCAAGTAAATTTATCACTATTGCCAAAAGTCCATGTCTTTATCATCTATAAACAGTCACAGAGAGTTCATTTATTTACCCTTAAAATGATTCCTTATGTACTCTGTTCAATCTGTTTCCTGCCACCACCTATAAAGTCCAGGACTTTTCTACCACTCCCCTCTTTCAACAGTTCTTACTGAGCACTTAAATATGTAAGTAGGAGACACCTATGCAAACAGCAATACCTGACAAGTGCCACAAGGGAAGTGAATAAAAGAAAAAATGAGAGTTTAGGAGAAGGAGGTGCTGCAAAGTTGCCTGGGGAGTACACCAAGCCTTTATGAATAGAATGGCAGGAGGATATCCCAGAGATGGAAAAGGAAGGGCAATCCACACTGAGTACTGGCATATCCAAAGACATGAATGTATGTACAAGTTAGAAATAAATCAGTACAGCTTGAGGCGAAAAACGGTAAGAAATGAGGTTTGTGTTAAGTCATGCTGGGGAATTTTTATTTTATCTTGTAGAATATTACAACCCTGAAAAATTCAAAGTACAGGAGTGAGTGGCCCAATTTTTGCATAGTCATTCCAGGGCCAAGTAGAGAACTAGAAGTAAACAAAACAAGAGGTGAGCAGTGACGTCTCTAAGAAAGCAACTGAAGGATACAGAGGAACCAGATACAGAAGAATCAAAAGACAGGGATCCCTGGATGGCTCAGTTTAGTGCCTGCCTTTGGCCCAGGGTGTGATCCTAGAGTCCCAGGATTGAGTCCCGCATCAGGTTCCCTGCATGGAGCCTACTTCTCCCTCTGCCTCTCTCGCGCTCTCTTTCATGAATAAATAAAATCTTTTAAAAAAAAAATAAAAAAGAAGAATCAAAAAACAGCAACCAAGAATTGATGACTGGGCTGGATATAAGGGAGACAAGGAAAAAAGGAGTGCAGAACTTGTCACCTGGACCACTAAAATTTTACTCAAGGGTCTACCTCCTTCCCACTCTAACTTGCATACTATACACTTTACCACTCGGATCTTCCCCACACACTTCTTTTATCACACCAGTCATCTGCTCCTCAAGTGTTACAGTAGCTCCTAATTTCCTATTTCTCCCAAATTTCATTGGCTTATTTTCCTTTGTCCCATAATTTCACATCCATTCTTTGGCTCTTCAAATCTGACCATCTTGTTTCTCCAGTTATCTTTCTGAATCATCTCTGCATTTGGGGACATCTAGTAAAGTCAGACACTTAGCCTGTGTAGTCTTGCCTCTGGGTCCACACTTGTGAATTATGCCTTTTGCCAGAATTTTGTCTTCCTTTCTGACCACCCAAGACTCTAATTCTTACTGTGCTCATACCATTCATCTTGGCCCTAAGTGTTCTCTATTTCACATGTTAAGTTCATATTCCAAAATTATAAGCTTTTAAAGCAAGAATCAAGGTTTTATCTTCTCTACAATATAGGTATTTAATAAATAGCTTCTAATTCACTTTGAAGTTCAAAGTAATATGGTAGGGACACCTGGGAGGCTCAGTGGTCGAGCATCTGCCTTTGGCTCAGGGTTGTGGTCCCAGAGTGCCGGGATCGAGTCCCACATCAGGCTCCCCTCAAGGAGCCTGCTTATCCCTTTGCCTATGTCTCTGCCTCTCTGTGTCTCTAACGAATAAATAAATAAAATCTTAAAAAAAAAAGTAATATGGTAATACCAACAGTATGACCCACATCAATATATGTATCCTCACTGTGGCATTTTCTTAAGTACAAAACAAGTCAAATCTAAAGGCCCAACAACACAAGAATGCTTAAATTAGCTCAGTGATGATACAATATTATGTAACTTCTAAAATGTATAAGACTAACAAGAAAATATAATTAAATAAGAAGCATAATCCAAAATCCCATGTTTTCCATGATTACAAATTGTCTATACAAATAGACAAAGACTAGAGGAAATAGCAGTAAACACAAAATATCTGCATGATTTATGCTATGTGCCAGACAATAGGCAAACAAATGTTAAACCAAAAATGTTACAATGCTTATAATTCAGCATTCTCATTAATGATGCTAACATGTCAATAGATACATACCCTTTGGCACTAAGTTGGAAGTGTACTTTAAAAAAAAAAAAAAAAGGCAGACAGCTCCAGACCTACAGGATCAAAAACTCTGGGACGGTGGCCAAGCAATGTGTTCATCAACCCTCCAGGTAATTTTGATCTACACTAAAAGTTTGAAAACCACCTATTACAGGAAAGCACTCTGGAAGAGCATATTTTGTTCCCTAATAAAACTATAGCAATCTGACCAGGACTTGTATTTATAACTGTGTCTTCCTTTGCCTTTCATTTTAGGTAAGCCTTAGTCACATGTGTGTTTTTTAATATATCAATTTTAAGTGAACATAATATAGCTAATATATACAAATTGAAGGGATCCTTTTAGAAAGGATAGGTGTATTTTCTTAGTTAATTCACTTGAAGATTTATCAGAAAAAATAAGTGCTAAAATAGTGTTCAGTATGAACAAATGAAATTGAAATATTCCATGTCAACAATAAATTGCTAATGTTCGGTTAGTTGATAAACTGATTCAGAAAAATATATATATACTTTTTTTTTTACTTTTTTTAAAACAGCCTGGAAGAGTTGTGACTCTTGTTGAAGATCCTGGGGTATGGTATAATTATTCTTTTCTGTATAGTCTTTAATCATATAAAATGTTGAAATGTTTCTGTTTTAATAATCAATGAAATTTTATCAACACTCATCAGAGACAGTTTGAACACCAGATCTAGAATTCTTCTTTGTATTTGTTGTGTTTCTTTTCAATTGTTGGGAAAAGTTGGAATGCAGACTGCAAGGTAGACAATAACCAAATGGCATGCAGTCACATTTTTCTTTTTTTTTTTTTTTCATTTTTCTTTTCTTACTGAGTTTATTGACTAAGAATTAATGGAGCCAGCCTTCAGACAACCAGACTGTCACTAAGAATCAAATGGAACCCTTAAAACTCTCCTCATATTGCTGGGGGTTTACTATTCTTAGCAGAAATCCCAGTCAGGAATTATTACTTTATTGCCTAATTTTATTACTAGCACAACAGGATTTTAAAGAGGTTTGGAGCACTAGAAAATGTAATTACCTGATAGTCCTTTGTTTCTTAAATACTTTCAATCATTTCATTGACATGTGATACAAACTTTGATATTTTGAAGTTAAAGATTTAACTTTGGAAACAACTGTGATATATAAAAATCAAGCAGCAATCAATAGCAGATGAATAATGGTGAAATAGTGAGATGAAGTGCTTTCATAATTTGCATTAGGAAAAGAATATATAAAAATGGCTTCAGGGTGTCTGGCTAGCCCCCTCGGTACAGCATTCGACTCTTCATCCCAGGATCCTGAGTTCAAGCCCCATGTTAGGAACGGAGCCTACTTTAAAAAAAAAAATTTAAAAAAATAAAAAAAAAAAAGGCTTCAAACTGATAACTGTAACTCTTAAAGTTAATATACTGCTGTTTCTATAGAATGTTAAATTCACTCAGGAAGATACTTAAGCAACCTAAAATTTAATTTTTAAACTTAAAGGTTGTGAATTAACTAGAATATCTACACTACAAACTGTAAGTCCTGCTTATATCATAATTTATTAACACAAAAAAAAACTTTGC
This sequence comes from Canis aureus, assembly GCF_053574225.1. Lineage (NCBI taxonomy): Eukaryota > Metazoa > Chordata > Mammalia > Carnivora > Canidae > Canis > Canis aureus. The sequence continues at coordinate 57,716,961 of NC_135621.1, forward strand.
AGCCAAAATATATTGTTTTTACTGACACTTTATGAACAAGGAAATCAGCATTTAAAATAATTCTTCATTCTGAATAATTTCCTTGCATACTAGGGTACTTATCATTGTTTAAGTTTTCAAAATTATGTATTTTAGCCAGTGGAACTGAAATAAAAAATATCAGGTGTTCATTTGGTCATTAAAAATAGAGTTAAAAGGTTTTAAATCCATAAACATTTCACTAATAGTAGAAGGGCAGTAGTTTCCAAACTGCTTCATGGAGTACTGTAGCCACTCTGAAGCCTACCTGAGGGGCTAAGTGGATTAAAGTGCTGGGTGCTGGCTGAGAGGGCTTGGATACCCCAACTTGCTTCAGCTAGAGCTGAGCATCACCTAGTTTTTTGTATCAAGTGTGCCCTTGTTTGCAGAAAGGGTTCTGTGTTTTAAAAGCTTGGCAAGAAAATCATCAACTACTTAAGGCCATAGCAAGTTAATTTTATTTGTTCATTTTTTCACTGAAGGAACTTTCAAATATCCTTTGTAAATTACTCCATCCAGAATACAAATGACAACCTGTTTTGTTGAGTTTGTACTTCTGGGTGCACAAGATATTTTCTTAGAGAAGTACATATCTTCACCTATTTTAGCCTTGTAAATACTAAATAATATATTTTCATTTTTCAACAGGGTTGTGTATGGGGTGTTGCTTATAGACTGCCAGTAGGAAAGGAAGAAGAAGTAAAAGCATACCTTGACATCAGAGAGAAAGGAGGCTACAGAACCACAACAGTCCTTTTTTATCCAAAAGATCCCACAACAAAACCATTCAGTGTGTTGCTATATATTGGAGCATGTGATAATCCTAATTACCTTGGTCCTGCACCTCTTGAAGACATTGCTGAACAAATTTTTAATGCAGCTGGTCCAAGTGGAAGAAATACAGAATATCTTTTTGAACTTGCAAATTCTATGAGGAATCTTGTGCCAGAAGATGCAGATGAGCATCTTTTCTCTTTGGAAAAATTAGTAAAGGAACGTTTAGAAGGAAAACAGAACCTCAATTGCTTATAAAGACCTAATCACTGCCTTTTCCAAACAAGCAGAGCTTTTAGTCTTCAGAGAATAGCTTCATGCACACTGGCAATATGATTTGGAAAGACGTTTACTTGAATGTCTTATTTATTTTTAATGTTGTAGTCAAGATATGATCAAAATGTGCAGTTTAATTGCAAGTATCCTGAAACATGTAAATATTTAAAATACTGGGATACAGTTAAAGAAAAAAATCCAAGTTTTAATAATATAATGGTTTCCTAACTATACGATATTGAACACTTGCTCATGAGAAGTGAGTTCTTTAGAAAAATGCAATGAAGGACTCAGTTCAGAGCTTGTTTTTATCAGAGTAAATATAATTCTGTTGTCTCATATCACAGTAGTATTTTGAAGTTGTAGAGAATTAAGCCAAAGTCCAGCAAATATAATAAGGTAATACCTTCAATCTATTTCCTATACAATAATTCTGTAACCATGGTTTAAAATATACAAGCTTAAAATAATGTGTAATTAGAAATATGTGGTAATATAGACAAGATTTCAGCCTCGATTGTGAACTTCCTTGTTCAGGTAGTAAATAAGACTCTTTCCAATTTAAGTCCAAAAGACTGGCATCTTTAATATAAATATGTCCTTACAATTATAATGTACTGTACCTCTCCTTTTTTAAATAAATGCATTTTACTACATGGAAAAAAAACTCATTTGGCTAAAAAAAGCAGAAATTACATTATAAAATCATATTCACTAACAATATAGTATGTCATTCATTCACTTTGTATTAATCTTACACTGAAAATTACAAAAAGAGAGATGGCCTTTCTGATATTACAAATTAACAGAAACACATATAATGAAAGTTTGGTATTTGAAATGACTTTTAGAATTGTAGTTTTTTTTAAAGTGGCATTACCTGATCATTTGCTACACAACTTTTTTTCTTCTTATATCTTATCACCAATATAAAGGTATCCACTTAAGAGTGTTGATGATGCTACTCAAATAGGAAATATACATGTGCATTAACTCATGTAGAATTGACCTTGATTCATTTTTTTAAAGATTTTATTTATTTATTTATTCATAGAGACACAGATAGAGAGAGAGAGAGAGAGAGAGAGAGAGAGAGGCAGAGACAAGGCAGAGGGACAGGCAGAAGGAGAAGCAGGCTCCACGCAGGGAGCCCGATGTGGGACTCAATTCAGAGTCTCCAGGATCACACCCTGGGCTGCAGGCGGCACCAAACCGCTGTGCCACCAGGGCTGCCCGACCTTGATGCTTATCAAGATTATTTCTGATTATAGGTTCCTTCTTTCACAATAGGACAGTCTTTCCAAAATCTTTTAACATAAAAAGAATTTCAGTATCATGTTAAATTTATTATGAAACTTAATAAAAATTCTCCAAACCCTGCATAACTAATAATTAATATAGAAAATGTTCACATTAAATCAAGTCAGCCTACATAGCAGGAAAAGTAGTCCTTTCCATGTTTAATTTATTAACACCTAACTTGGTAATTTACTCAGCTATATAACTACTTTAAATATTTTCCCAACATTTTCCAATTAGTTTTCAGAAAACATCTCACTTGTCCTGTAAAACAAGAAAAGAACTAATAACATTCATTAATGAGTATCCCATAAGGATATGCGCTTTACATATGGAAGTATTTTCTGGGTAACTCCTCTGAGTTTGCTTCCATAGTACCTTGCACAGTTACACACATACTGTAAGTAGTAGGAATCCAGGTGTCTCTTACCCTAAAACACAAGATCTTTCTATGATATATTTAAAAACCCACCCGAATTTCACCATCCTCACCATCCTCACCATCCACCATCTTTTTTTCAGGAGGTAAACTAAAGTAACTGTTTTGTATAATGAAAGAGTAAGTAGCTTGTTACATAAAGATGTTAGAGTTCATTTTGATAGATGTATAGATTCCCACAAATCTAATGAGCCTATTCAAGATTCACATTCTATAGCTCAGAATCATGTAAGTGAATTCAGAAATACAGCCTTTCCTCTTACCAACAAACCTAAGTCCAAAGGAGTTTGTAAGTCCCCAAAATGAATGTTCTACCATTTAATACATAACTGTTATAGAATATAAAGGTCAAGAGATAACTTTGGAATCCCATTTATATGTCTTTTTAGGCTTTCAGTTACAAGTTAGACTAGCAAATATGTGACATATTATATACGGTATACCATCAACATTTATAGGGAGGCCATATTCCAAAGAGCCCAGAAACGGGGATATTTATTTTCACTAGGATGGGGAGAAACATGACTAAAATAGAGAAGTTAAACAATACTGAATTAGAAGCTAAGGTTTAAAGCCTCCCAGCTAGACAGAATCATAGCAGGTACCAAGTTACATAGAGCCTAACTTATTTTTGTTAGCAAAACTGTCTCTTTACTAAAGTCTTTGGATCTCACTTTCAAAACATTTTCTCTCATTCTTCCCTAATCACACACACACAAAACTCAAGACTCTCATTTCTCAGAGTATAACTATTAGTTAAGTTTCAATCTTTAGGAATTCAGAAAAAGTATGAGTGTAAACCCTGCACTGAGAAAAGAAACTTTTTAATATAAATCTCTAATGGAATGGAGTTTTTAAAGTAGGTCTTTCTGTTCCTACTGCAGACCACTATTAAGTTTCCCTTTCTCAGTCCCAGGAAAACATGGTCACTCTTTGATCTACCAAGAACAATAAATACCATCTAGAGGCCACCTCCATAGATTAGAAATTACCAGTTGGGGAAACAGGTTTTTGATGTCAACTCCACATATCTGAAAGTATATGATTGCGACTCATTTCTTTAAGACTGACTTTAAAAGTTTAGCTATTGTCTATAGGATATGCATTTCATCTTAAAAAGGATTTTTTCATTTTCTATTAAAGTTTCTACCTAAAATATGTACTATTTTACATTTTGAAGGTGCTCATTTAATTTTAACATATATAAATCATATAACACCTGATGTAATAATAAATATTATCTACTATTACTTTATATATTTAGAGTACCATGGGTTTAGCATCTCTTTGAGATTCATAATGACTTCAATCATGCCTATAATTTAAGAACAATATCTAGTCTATTAGAAATTTTTCAAACATTTTATAGTCAGCCCTGGCAGCGCAGCAGTTTAGTGCCGCCTGCAGCCTGGGGTGTGATCCTGGAGACCTGGGATCGAGTCCCATGTCAGGCTCTCTGCATGGAGCCTGCTTATCTCTCTCTCTCTCTCTCTCTCTCTCTCTCTCTCTCCCTCTGTGTGTGTGTGTGTTTCATGAATAAATAAAATCTTTAAATAAAAAACATTTTATAGTCAACATTTCCTTCCATTAGATTTCTCTTTCCATGGATACATAGATTTTAAATTATAACTTTGGAACAGTTGTGAATTTCACTGCATCATACTCCTATAATTTACCATCCCTCATTCTTTTAAAGACAGTAATATGATGGGTACACCTAAAATTCCCTCTCATCACATCATGTTAAAATCTACATATCAAATATTCCAATTATACTTCTCTTTTCTCACCAAAAATACTGCAACTATATTTTCTATGTATTTATTCAACTCTTAACATCTGTTTTTATGCATTTCTAAAGCCTTAAATTTTTTATTTTTTTATTCTATTTTTTTTTAAGATTTTATTTATTTATTCATGAGAGACACACAGAGAGAACGAGGCAGAGACACACACCGAGGGAGAAGCAGGCTCCATGCAGGGACCCCGCCGCGGGACTCGATCCCGGGTCTCCAGGATCATGCCCTGGGCTGGAGGCGGCGCTAAACCGCTGAGCCACCCAGGCTGCCATAAAGCCTTAAAATTTTTAAATTCACCCTAAGCATATATTAAAAATGCAAAGATTAGTGGGATGATTTTTTAATCTGTGGCTACTTGTAAAGAATTTTAACTCGAGACTTCTAAAATTATTCTTCTGTATTTCAAGTTTATATGATAAAAATAAGCCTTACTGAATTTCATGATATTTTCCTTCTTAAGGTTCATTTTTCCTTTCTAAAATATTATATATTCAGCACTAATCTCTTGGTGGTTTCATTTAATTGTACCGAACCTCCCTGTCTTTATACAAAGTTTGACGACACATATCCATACATTATAAAACTGGAAAAACCACCACTTAACCCTATAATATTTTATTCCTCCAACTTTACTATCCTTCACAGAATTTTTTAACTACAATGTTCTACTTCCTTATCAACTCCTCTTAATGCTCCTCCAGTCTGCTTTTGCTCTTGCTGTACTCACAGAATCAGTGCAGTCTTCAGTCTCCAATGACCCCTTCCTGATTTAACCCAAAGATCTAGTTCATTCTTTACAACTCTGATTCAGCAGACATTCGTAAGCAAGCATCTCATTTCACTAAGGCCAAAAAAGTAGAACATTTCATTGTACTTATATCTTAGATTATTGTTATCAGATACGCAAACTCACCAAACCCTAGGTTTCAATTACCATCTTTATTCAGAAAACTTCTAATCTTTCTCAATTTCTTTATGACTCTATGTCTTATATGTAAGGGAGCCCCAATTGAACTACCCAAGCACCTGAAACTTAGCATACGAAAAACAGAATTCATCTCTTTTCCCAAGGGAGAAAAATTTTGTCCATTACCTCCTTGCACATGACACACATTAAATTTTGAACAATTGTTAGAAAATACAACAAACAGGTTTAAAATACTCATCAATTTATAAGCTTTTGGAGAAAATGAATGATTTTCACAATATACATAAAATTTTAGCCTTTATTTTACTAAAAACTTTGTATAACATTTCTTAACAAATCAAAGCAAAATTAGCAGGGAAGCCCTGGAGCCTACATGTGATGTGGTCTGAGTTATTACACAATGGTAAGACCTATCTTTTAAGTATGAGCTGGAAGATTTCTCAGCTAACATAGGAACCCTATAATATAGCAAGAGTAAGTTTCTCCTTACCTCCAATCTCTTTTCTTCTTTCTAAAACATTCTATACTCTGCAATGAGAATTATATTTCTAAAATATGGAACTAATCTAGTCAATAATCAAAATGTCTCCCACAGCATACTAAATAAACTTCAAATTCCTTAATCTGATATTCAACTATTTATAATATGGTATCAGCATATGTGTCACATTTTGCTTCCCACTAATGTATCCCACCCCATGTTCCACTCACCCCATCCTCCTCATCCATGAAGACCCAGGAAAAGGAGGGAGGGTGCTTGGGTGGCTCAGTCAGTTGATCATGATCCTTTGGCTTGGGTCATGATCCCAGGGTCCTGGGATCAAGCCCCACATCGGGCTTCTGACGCAATGGAGAGCCTGCTTTTCCTCTTCCTCTGTCCCTCCCCCTGCTGGTGCATTTGTTCACTCTCTCTTTCTCTCACTCAAATAAATAAATTAGTCTTAAAAAAAAAAAAAGATACAGCAAAAATGAGGGTCGTGTTATGTCAAACAATAACTCTGCATTAAGACTATCAAGATAAAAAAGATAGGTCCCAGCTACCAAGAACCATGTTTGGTGAAAGGACATACAACCAAGCAAACCAATGTTATTTAGCATAAAAACTGTGACATAAAATAAAAACAGGATACAGAATAACAAACTATTAATTCAAACTCATTAGATCAAAGCCTCATAGAAAAAATAAATAGCTGTTCATGGATCAAAGAATAATTAACCTTATGTAGCAAATATTATATACACCAAAATCTATTCTGTTAATACATATATTAACCCCCATTTTCTTAGATGATGAAAATGAGAGACAAAAAGAATTTAAGCTAAAACTTAATAACAATAACTATCATTTATTGAATACTTAGAACAAGGACACAGCCTGGGTGGTTCAGCAGCTGGGAGGCTGCCTTCAGCTCAGGGTGTGATCCCAGCCTGGGGATCGAGTCCCACATGGGGCTCTCTGCAGGGATCCTGCTTCTCCCTCTGCCTATGTTTCTCATGAATAAATAAATAAAAGCTTAAAAAAAAAAAAGAATACTTAGAACATACCAAGCACTGTGCTAAACGCTAAAAAACAAAATGGAATTAATACTCTTAATTTTTTAAAAAAATTGTAGGGCAGCCCCAGTGGCGCAGTGGTTTGGCACCGCCTGCAGCCTGGGGTGTGATCCTGGAGACCCGGGATCGAGTACCACATCGGGCTCCCTGCATGGAGCCTGCTTCTCCCTCTGCCTGTGTCTCTGCCCCTCTCTCTCTGTGCCTATGAATAAATAAGTAAAATCTTTAAAAAAAAAATTGTAAAAGATGGCAGCTTATTCATTTTTTACCTCCACTGCTAAGTTTTAAACTCAATGAGATTCTTTCGTAAAATAGGATAAATTAAAAGGATAAAAAAAATAAAAGAAAAAGGATTTAGTTACACATACCCTACGGCCAGAATTTTTTAAATTTAAACAAAAGCATGCTTTGCCCAATTTTCTCAAGAGCATTTTTTTTACATTTTATTTAAATTTAATTTGCCAACATGTAGCATAACTCTCAGTATTAATTGATTTATTCAACAAATATCTATGAGTTATTTACTCTTTAGAAGACAAACTAAGGACAATTGTTTTCCTCCACTTCCTATCAAAATTTCACTAAAATGCATTCATTCATTCAATCTAGAAGAGAGCAGACTGGAGTCTGCTTTCTCTCTTCTAGAGAGAAATTAAGAGATAATATTGGGAATTAAGCCAATGCAGAAAAAACTGCAGTCTAGAACAAACATGAACACATGCACAAGAAGGCTTGCACCCATGGAGAAAACATTCCTGCCAGCAGAGCCTGGAGAAGTACCAAACCTGGAAACAGGAAGAGCAAACAGGAGATGGGTGTAGGATTAAAATTAGTATGGATGGATGGATGGATGAATAAATCAATAAAATCAATACATAAATAAAATTAGGATGATTAAAAAATATATATGGAACAGCCAAGCCAAACCTCTTACCCCATTCCTTTACACAAGTATATCAACAAGTGTTGGTTTCTAACTAAAACCATGTTTGTTTTTCTTAATTTAGCAATCTACCCTGAAAGCATTAGAGCATCTTCATACTCCCTAACAAAGCCTTCCTTATTTGGACATACGCTAGAGCGAGCGGAAGGCACAATTCTTTTCCTGCATTTTATCCATGGACCCTAAAGTGAGGCCCGACAATTGATACCACGCTCAAGTATCATTAATATTTTTTTTAAAGGCCAAGCAAAAGCACAAGAAGAAAGGATGAAAATAAACAACTGACCTGAAGGAAATACAGCCATTTCTGGGAACAGAAGATAAATGTTTAAAATTTTTAAGTGCTATTCTAAACCAAATTCATGAAAGCACTGCATCCATTAAAAAAGAGTACTACCTTCAAGGGTGTCTGGATGGTTCAGTTGGTTAAATGTCAGACTCCTGGTTTCTGCTCAAGTCAGCTCAGCTCATAATCTTCAGGGTTTTGGGATGGAATCCCACTTCAGGCTCTGCACTCAGCAAGGAGCCTGCTTGAGATTTTCTCTCTCTCTCTCCCACTGACTCTACACACACACACACACACACACACACACACACACACACACACACTCTTTCACTCTAAAATTTAAAAATCTTTAAAAAAAAAAAAAAAGCAACTGCAGTATACCTAAAACAAATATAACATTGTGTATTAACCATATTGGAATTAAAAAAAAAAAAAAGAGCAGGTGGAAACTATGGAAATAGAAAAAAAAAATAAATAACCACTGAAAAAAATTCAAAGGACCACTGATAAGGGAATGGACATCTTGGATTGATCCTCCATATTACTTAATTTTTTTTTCTTTTTGTATTTTTTCCTAACTTCGGAAGAATCTCTCTAATGATATTTCAAGTAAAAAGAAAAAAAAAAAAAAAAACACTTCTCAGAAGTGAACAAACAGAACTCCTGGACTACCATGAAGGACACATGAGAAAGGATCTACATCTAGAAACATTCTTATAAAATATCATAAAACCAATGATAAAGAAAAAGAATCTAATAAAGTCTTTCCGATTAAAAAAAGCCTATCACTTCAGAAAAAAAGAGAACTAGACTGGCAGACTTCTCATCAGATACACTAGAGGCTAAGAGGCAAAGGAACGTCTTCAAAGTCTTGAGCAAAACAACATAATTTTGAACTATGAATTACACTCCCAAACAATAAAATGAGAAGGCAACACAATTGCATTTTCAGATATATGAGGCCTGTGAAAATTAAATTATCTGCTTCATATCCTTTCTGGAAATATTTGAAATTAGTTATACTGCAATGATGTGGAGAAAAAAATCTGAGATAAAGGAGGACATGGAATAACACAAAACAGTAGTCTTAACCCAGAAGAGCGACACAAAGAAACCCCAGTATAGAGGTATGCCACAGGCTTGAAAAACAACAAGTATGTATTAGAAGATGTTTGAGAGCTCAATATAGCTTCAAAATGAAATGAATTCATTTTAGCAAATAGAGCAGAATTATTAGGAAGCTAATAGAACACTTTAAGTGGCAGAGGATTAAAATATTTACATTTCCCTCTCTGCAGTTTCAATTACCTCTGGGCGTAAAAGTGAATAGTACTTTTATAATTATAATATTTAAACAGTTTATAGGTTTTCAATATTTAAGAATCAACCTATAAACAAAGCACAGAAGACCAAAAGTCACAGAATGTAGATAGTACAAGCATATAGTAATAAGTTGCAGAAGTAGTGAACAGGATAATAAAAGCTAACACACACTACATACTATATATGAGGCATTATGCTTAAAAAAAAAAAAAGTCCTTACGTGAAATAATTCATTGATAAAAAATGACAGCACTCAGTAGTGGCCAAAAGAATGAGTTCAAGAGCCAAACTACCTGTAGTCTGATATCCAATTCCATTGCTTACTAGTATTATGGCCTTGGGCAATTTGCCATATTTCATTAATATATTCATCTCATTTTATGACTTCTGAAATTGAGAGGAATCTCATATTAGCCAGCATGTCATAAGTTTAAATGGCAGCAGTTATTTTCTTTCTTAGTAGTACAAAAAAATAATAGTGAGCTTTAAAACAGATGGCAAGGGGCCCCTGGGAGGCTCAGTGGGTTAAGTATCTGCCTTTGGCTTAAGTCATGATCTGGGCATTCTGGGACCTCCTGCATCAGGCTTCCAGCTCAGGGAGGGTCTGCTTCTCTCTCTCCTCTCTCTCCCTCTGCCCCTCCCCACCACTTGTTCTCTCTCTCAAATAAATGAAATATTAAAAAAATAATAAAAATAGGGATCCCTGGGTGGCGCAGCGGTTTAGCGCCTGCCTTTGGCCCAGGGCGCGATCCTGGAGACCCGGAATCGAATCCCACGTCGGGCTCCCGGTGCATGGAGCCTGCTTCTCCCTCTGCCTATGTCTCTGCCTCTCTCTCTCTCTCTCTGTGTGTGACTATCATAAATAAATAAAAATTTAAAAAATAATAATAATAATAATAAAAATAAGGTGCATCTGGGTGGCTCAGTTTCTGCTCAGGTCATGGTCCTGGGGGTCCTGGGATAGAGTCCCGCATCAGGCTCCCTGCATGAAGCCTGCTTCTCCCTCTGCCTATGTCTCAGTCCCTCTGTGTCCCTCATGAATAAATAAATAAAACCTTTAAAAGACAAAAAATAAAACAGATGGCAAAAGGGGACTGTTACAGTTTAAGAGAGACTCTAAGACAACAATTGAATGCAAGGCATGAATTCTGGACACTGAAAGGCAAAAAAGGTAAAATAAATTGGAGAAACTGAAATCACTGTTCTTCTTCCAAGACACAATAGTAATATACATCATAGGTTATATAGGAATCTCCTTTTCTTAGTCATTGACTTTTTTTTTAAGATTTTATTTATTTATTTGAGAGCGAGCGAGCGAGGGAGCATATGAAAGAGAGAAAGCACAAGCAGGGGGAAAGGCAGAGAGAGAGCTGAGCTGGGACCCCATCCACACCCTCCCCAACTCGGGGCTCAATCCCAGGACCCTGAGATCATGATCTGAACTGAAGGCAGATGCTTAACCAACTGTACCCCAGTCATTGACTTTTTCCAACATCCAGGCCAGAGGTCTTATACAAGATGTCACATTTTGGACTTGATTATTTTCTTAAGTTTGGCACAAATACAACATAGGGACTGTTTTTACACAGGTGTTGTGGTATACTTGGAGTTTTAAAAATTCATTCTTGTAGAAAACTCAGCAAAGACCTAAAAATATGAAGCATGGGATTAAAAAAAGATCATGCCAGCTTGGTTTGAAATCAAATGTCCACTCTTTTTTTCCCCTATGCCTAAGAAACAGTACAATATACACATTTGCACCTATATATTTGCTGGCATTCGGTCACCTGTGTTTGTGTTATATTTCAACCAAAAATGTTCGAAGGCCAAAAGCTTTTCTTTTCCTTTATTTTTCCCAAAATGTGCATCCCAGTTCTCTTATGTCTTCTTTCTTATTACTGCAGAGTAAATTATATTCAAAGGAGGAACTGGAGGGGAAAAACATCAGTACTGGAAATGAAGAAAAAAGGACAATTATGTTCTTAGGCAGCCTCTGGAGTACTCAGTGCTACACTACCTCAGACTGCACACCAGCTGTTCAGTTCAGCAAATGTCTTTGTTTTTACTGGTTTTGTCCTTTCTATGTCTAAATGAGAAACAATAAAGAGATTTTGGGTAACTTTTAACTCAAAGCCCAACTGTTTGGTTCTCATTTGGGATTCATAAAAATTTCAATTGAAAAAATTTTTTACAGTTTTATTCAGGCATATTTTATAATATGGCATAAACATATTAATTTAATGTATGCATGTGAATTATATTAGAATATGGTATTAACTTGTGTCTCAGCTTCCTCATCAGTAAAATGTGGAAAATAATAGAACCTACTTCTTGGGTTATTATGAGGATTATATCAATTAAATAAGTTTGTATCTAGGGATCCCTGGGTGGCGCAGCGGTTTAGCACCTGCCTTTGGCCCAGGGCGCGATCCTGGGGATCCAGGATTGAATCCCACGTCGGGCTTCCGGTGCATGGAGCCTGCTTCTCCCTCTGCCTGTGTCTCTGCCTCTCTCTCTCTCTCTGTGTGACTATCATAAATAAATAAAAGTTTAAAAAAAAAATAAGTTTGTATCTATTAAGTGCTTAAAATAGTGCCTGGACACATCTGGTACATGAATAGAACACATCAAGAAACTGAATTGTCATTAGTTCTTACATCTTACCATTTGTTACTTCCTCCATTTGAAGGATAAGAAAACTGAGCTCTAAAGAGGTTAAGTAACATTCCCAAAGTCAAACATGTAGTTAGGTGGTAGAGCTGGCATCAGAATCTAATGGCCTAACTCCTAAGCCTCTGCTCCTCACCACCTCACAATTCAGTTGCATAGAGTTTGTATATATTCAGTCATAGCCTTATTGTTGGAAAATCAGATATACAGAGGGTTTTTTTTTTTTTTTTGCCACTACAGACAATGACACGACAAGTATCTCTGTACCTGTATCTTTTTTTTTTTTTTTTTTTTTTGACAGAGAGAGAGAGTGTACAAGCAGGGGAAGCAGCAGAGAGAGCTGCAGAGGGAGAGGGAGAAGCAGGCTCCCCACTGAGCAGGCAGCCCAATGCAGGGCTGGATCCCCAAGGACCCTGGGATTATGTCCTGATCAAAGGCAGATGCTTAACCGAATGGGCCACCCAGGTGTCCCCTGTATCTACATCCTTATGTATCAGAGCAAATCCAAAAAGTAAAATCACTAGGCCAAAGGTTTACACATTTTTAATTCTAAAAGAAATTACTAATTTCAAAACATGTATTAAAGTAGGTCTATCAAACAAACAAACAAAAAAAAGTAGGTCTATCTTTCCCTTTTACGGTATCTGGATTTCCTATCTTACCAAAAAACATCATCTCTACTCCAGTTATACATTCTCCTAATCTCTTCATATACATATATATATTTAACTCATTTACAATTTAGTTTTTGTGTATTTTATGAAGAGGAAATGTAGCTGGTTTTCTTATAAATAGAGAGCAAATTATACTAGCAGCATTTATTAATTAAAATATCCTTTTCCCATCAGAGTGAAATATCACCCTTGTCACATTTTAAACTCTTTATGCCATTCCCAAGCTCCTTTGCTGTACTCAAACCAAATTACTTTTGATCTCAGTAAGTCTTGGGCTCATGTTCTTTTTTCCACTTAAAATAGGTCTTTCCCAGCTCTGTAAATCCAAATCCTACCACCTGTTAAGGTCCAATACAAACGCCAGAACTACTTTATTGGTTTCTACCCTTCCTCTCATCCCTTGCTAGAGGTAATCGCCCCCTCCTTTGAATGTCCAAAATACTTCATCTGTACAGCACTTCTCCAACAACACTTCTCACTTTTAATAGAATTTGTTACATACAAGTCCTATCTCCCTTTCTAGGTGGTAACATTTTGATGGACTTGATCTATATCTACATCATTTTTATAGCACTAAGTACACAGGACAGTGCCTCCAAACCACATTTGTTAGATGAATAACTGCACAACTTTCTTAATCCCTCCCCAGGATCTGTAGTTCTGCAACTAAATGAAAATCGCTGCATCAAGACTAACTCCCTTGGGACGCCTGGGTGGCTCAGTGGTTGAGTGCCTATGTCTCAAGTCGTGATCCGGGGGTCCCAGGATCGAGTCCCACATCAGGCTCCCCGCAGGGAGCCTGCTTCTCCCTCTGACTGTGTCTCTGCCTCTCCTCCGTGTCTCTCATGAATAAATAAATAAAATCTTTTAAAAAAAAATGTTAACAACTGAGGAATTTGGGTTCGATTCTTGCAGCTTTTATGTAAATCTGAAATTCATTCAAAATAAAAAGTAAAACGAATAAAAACACACAATTCTCATCAGTTTACATTCTGTTCTTCCCTCTTTCCGTAAACTGCACTACCAGTTCCTTATAAAAAATACCTAGGCAACATCATGAATTCATCTTTGTAAGAACATGCCACATCTAATCCACCAGCAAATTCAAGATCATCTACTGAAAAATGTATTCCAAATCAGGTCACTTCTCTCCATTCTCCATTACTACCAGCATCCTAACTGGTCTTCCTATTGCCATCCATGCCTTCCTATACTAGTTTCCTACGGCTGCCAAAACAAATTACTACAAACCAAGTAGCTTAAAACAACAGAAATATATTGTCTAACAGTTCTAGGGGTTAAGTCTGAAATCAAGATATCAGCAGGGCAATGATCTCTCTGAAATCACTTAGGGAGGATCCTTACTTACTTCTTCCTATCTTGTGGTGGTTGCTGGCAATCTTCAGTGTTCCTCAGCTTGTAGATGCATACTCCAGACTCTCCCTCCATCTTCACGTAGTATGCTTTCTGTATGTCCTGTGTCCAAATTTCCCTCTTCTTATAAAGACACTATAGTCAGCAGATTAGGACCGACCCTAATTCAATATGACCTCATCTTAACTTGATTACATCTGCACAGACCCCATTTCCAAATAAATTCATAATCACGAGGTTTTAGGGGTTAGGACTTCAACCCATCTTTTAGGGGAACACAATTCATCCCATAACATCCTCTATAATAAATTTTCCACACAAGAGCCATAATGATCTTGACGAATGTGCATCAGGCCCTATAGGTCTGTGTCTGGTTGGCCTCTTTCTACCTTTCAAACATCATCTCCTACCACGTCCCTCTTACAATCTAGCCACACTGGCCTTATTTCTGTCCCTCCGACACACCACACTCATCCCTGCCTCAGGACCTCTGCCTGGAAATTTTGGTGTGGCTTCTTCCTCGTCATTTCAAGTCACCACTCAAGTGTCACTTCCTCACAGAAGTTTATTCTGATCGTCTACCTAAGCAGCACATCTCAGAGGTATTTTCTTTCATACAACTCTAGTTTTTAAGCAGAATTTGCCAGTACCACAAAGTTTCTTATTTGTTATTTATTTAGTAATCCCCTTTACTTGAACATAAGCTCTACTGAGCCAGATTCTCATTATGTAGCCCGAGCCTAAACCGATTCCTTATAAGTATTTTTCATTTTTATTTACTCAAATATGTCTTTTTCTTTTATGACATAAGGATTTCCTACTTTACTCACAAAGAGTAATTATTCCCCTAAGTTTTTCTCATATTTTACTCTTTTTTGCATGTGATTTATTTAAATCAATCCATTTGGAGTTAATCTTTGTATACTTCAGAAACGGGGGTAAAATCAGATGATTCCCATGAAAAAGTCCGCAATAACTCTGATCTACTGGATAAAGCTCAAACACTTCTGCAGAATATACGCAACCTTCCCTGGACTCCCTCTGTTCCTCTCCAGTATCAATCTACTGCTGATGATTCCATCTTATCCTGTCATTTGACTACACCAGAAAGTCCAAATAAAGCATCAAGAAGAATTATGTTTAAATGCACTTCCCTGTTTGCCTGACTCTTATAAATCCTCAAAACCCCAGTTCTAACATCATCTTTCCTGGAAAGCCTTTCCTGTCCAATCTCAGAGTTCCTTACTTCCTTCTTTGTATCTCCACTTTTACATCTATTTTATACATATATATATATAAATTATACACAAATTATATATATAAATTACATGTTATATATTTATATATAAGTTATATATAAATATATATTAACATGTATAAGTTATTTAGACTAGTGCCTAGCACACAATGAATGCTAAATGTTAACTATTTTATTACCACAATAGGTTGCAATTATTAATCTCCCTTGCTAGACCAAAAGGGAAAGAGAACAGAGACCCATTCAATTGCCATTTTACCAAACACAATGGTCTGGCACATATGAAGCTCTCATAAGTACCAAACAAATTAATGAACACCTCAATTCTGGACTAAAGCAATTTTCTTCGAAACTGTGGATTCGGGATCCCTGGGTGGCGCAGCGGTTTAGCGCCCGCCTTTGGCCCAGGGCGCGATCCTGGAGACCCGGGATCGAATCCCATGTCGGGCTCCCGGTGCATGGAGCCTGCTTCTCCCTCTGCCTGTGTCTCTGCCCCCCTCTCTCTCTCTCTCTCTCTCTGTGTGACTATCATAAATAAATAAAAAAATTAAAAGAAAAAAGAAACTGTGGATTCCTCAAAACCACAATGAGATACCACCTTACCCCAGTGAGAATGGGGAAAATTAACAAAGCAGGAAACCACAAATGTTGGAGAGGATGTGGAGAAAGGGGAACCCTCTTGCACTGTTGGTGGGAATGTGAACTGGCGCAGCCACTCTGGAAAACTGTGTGGAGGTTCCTCAAAGAGTTAAAAATAGACCTGCCCTACGACCCAGCAATTGCACTGTTGGGGATTTACCCCAAAGATACAGATGCAGGGAAACGCCGGGACACCTGCACCCCGATGTTTCTAGCAGCAATGGCCACAATAGCCAAACTGTGGAAGGAGCCTCGGTGTCCATCGAAAGATAAGTGGATAAAGAAGATGTGGTCTATGTATACAATGGAATATTATTCAGCCATTAGGAACGACAAATACCAATCATTTGCGTCGAAGTGGAGGGACCTGTAGGGTATTATGCTGAGTGAAATAAGTCAATCGGAAAAGGACAAACATTATATGGTCTCATTCATTCAGGGAATATAAAAAGTAGTAAAAGGGAATAAAGGGAAAGGAGAGAAAATGAGTGGGGAATATCAGAGAGGGAGACAGGACATGAGAGACTCCTAACTCTGGGAAACGAACTAGGGGTAGTGGAAGGGGAGGTGGGCGGGGGGTTGGGGTGACTGGGAGGGGGGCACTTGGCGCGATGAGCACTGGGTGTTATACTATATGTTGGCAAATCGAACTCCAATAAAAAAAAATTTTTAAAGAATCCGTGGATTCCTTGCATTTTTTTAAAAAGAAAAATCATAAGATGAAAAACGAGACTGCCCTTCCTGCTTTTTGGTTTGGTTCAAATTCGAGGAGCTGATGCAGAAGGGCCCTGTGGGTGCTCTTCGGCTACCCCTGCAGAACCCACTACCCTGGAAACGAAAACAAGGGCCTTTTCTGAAGGAGAGGGAGGGAGATTCGACACGCCTCGGTCCTGCCCTGCCCGCAGCCAGCCGTGATTCAGCCTCAGGGGAGTTCCCCACCTCACACCGGCCCGGCCCTGAGCCTGGCGTGAGGGACCCCCCGGCTCCCCCGAGAAGACGACAAGCCAGGAAGCGCAGGGGCCGTGATGTCCACGCCGACCCCGGAGAACCGGCGCGCTGACGCGGGGGCGCCGCGAGGGCCGGGGGTGGCCGCCGCCCGCAGCACGGGAGGCGGAGAGACGCTCCACGCGGGAAAGACGAAGGGGACAGCAGGAGGCGGAGGCGGCTGGCGGGCGCTAAGTCAGGAACGCCGCCCTCCGCCCTGCGCGTCGCCAAGGCCTACGCCCGCCGCGCTCGCTCTCTTCCTCCCGCCCCCGGACTCACCGGCTCTCGGCGCCGACACTCCCGCGCGGTCCCAGGCCGCGGCCTCCTTCGGGGGCAGCTCCCCGAGCCCGCGGCGCTCGACTTCTCCCCGCCCCGCCCCCCGGCGTCCCGGCTTCCGTAGGCGGACGGCGCGGTGGCCCCGGATGTTGATGTGCCGCCTGCCCCGGAAACGGTGGCAAGACGCCCAAGGGGGCGGAGGTGGCGTTGCCCGGCTCTCCGGAAGGAGACGTGGCGGCGGTTGGGCCCGGGCTGCCTGGGTGCTTAGTGGTCCCGCCGCCTCCTCCTCCTCCCCCGCCTCCTCGCCTCTATGGGCAGAGGAGGTTGTGGCGGCGGCTGGAGAGATCGGCAGCGGAGGATGGAGGAAGGAGGAGGCGGCGCGCGTAGTCTGGTCCCCGGCGGGCCGGTGTTCCTGGTCCTGTGCGGCCTCCTAGAGGCGTCCGGCGGCGGCCGAGCGCTGCCCCAGCTCAGCGACGACATCCCCTTCCGAGTCAACTGGCCCGGCACCGAGTTCTCTCTGGTCAGTGCCCTCGCGAACCCTGTAGCCGGCTCTCTGCGTCCTAGCGCTAGGGTTCGGCCCCCTCCCTCCTCCGGAATCGCCTCTGCAGGCGGCTGCCCGCCTTCCCCAGTCCGAAGGCGCGTTTACCTCGCATTCATTCATTCGCACGGCAGGAGTTGCGCGAACGTACTGTGTGGCTGTGCCTTCCATGCTGAGCATTAAGGAGCCAGCGGTCACCTGTCCTCCCCCTCTGAACTCTGTCTCCCTAGACCTTGCTTACCAACACTCCCGCCCCCGTGGGAGCAGCTTTCTTAGAATCACGTCGGGCGCGTGTACTTATCTACTCTTTTAGAAAGTCAGCTGCAGCTCTTCCTCCACCAGCCGACCTCGCCTTCAGGATCACCGCCCTAGCCTCACGGCCGGTTGTACAGCACATAGGAGCTGTTCCTTCTCATGCCTCATTTCTGTCTTGTATACACACACGTACACGGGTTTCTTTCTTTAAGAAAAAAAAGTTTTCTTTACCCTACAGCTTGGTTACACTACGTCACTTCTTTATTTTTAGGATTTTATTTATTTACTCATGAGAGACACGGGGAGGGGGTGGAGCAGAGACACAGGCAGAGAGAGAAGCAGGCTCCATGCAGGGAGCCTAACGTGGGACTCGATCCCAGGTCTCCAGGATCAGGCCCCCGGCCGAAGGCAGGCGCCAAACCGCTGAGCCAAACCGGGGATCCCCTCAGAGTTGTTTCTGAGAGCACTATCTGGCTTTTGAGATGGTAACGACCTTCTGCTCCGAACATCCTTTGCAGTGCTGATGTACTACGACTCTTATTTTTAAAACCCCAGAAAGTGAGGTTCTGTGATCACTTTTCCTAGAGGGGTGAACATTCTTATAACTTGACAGTGAACGGAAGTTTGCGGTCCTTCTGCCTTCGGGGAGTACTCTGCTTGAAAAGTCTTCCCACCACTGCAGGCCCATTAAAAACTGTGCGCTTAAGATGCTCACCCTGTAAGTAGTCAATTCATTTCAAATTGAAGTCTTGGAAAACACAAAACCTTTTTTAAAATTCTTATTCCAGTTATCCGCAGTCGTTCCATTTGGGATGACTATTTCGTTCCGTTACCATATTGTTCTATTAGTACCTCATTGAAACAAGAGTAAGCGATAGCAGGATGTCAAAGCACGATTTACCAGGATAACAAATGTTACCGTTACCACAACAGCTCTCTGTTTACCAAATGTTAGTTTCTGCAAATAGTTCACATTTGTTTGATTCTCCACCCCTCTTGTTTTCTGTTCTCCTATTCTGGTAGTTCAGTGGTTCTCAAATTTATCTAAGTAGATATTTCTCTGAGAAGCCAGGTTTATCTTTGTATTAATCCCATGAAATATTATTGTATTAAAATACTTATATATAAAAAATCAATCAATAAATAAAATACTTATATAAAAGTTTGTTGTAAGTGAGATATAACTTTAGCAGTCTTCAAGTGAGAATAATTTAGTCCAACTTCTGTTTTTTTGTTTCAAAAACCCACGCAGGGGATTCCTGGGTGGCTCAGTCCTGGGGCTGGGGTCATGATCCTAGGGTGCTGTGATCTAGCCCCAGTCCGGCTCCGTGTTCAGCAGGGACCTGCTTCTCCCTCTCCTGCCTATGGCTCCGCCGGCTTGTGCTCTCTGTCAAATAAATAAATAAAATCCTTTTTTAAAAAATCAAAAGAGCACACAAAATAAACATGGCAGGTGTTACAGAATGTGGTCATTAAAGTATTATTCTTGCACCTGTTAGGGTTTTGGGTTTTTTTGTTTGTTTTGACAGAGGGGCAGAGAGAGCACAAGAAGAGGGAGGGGCAGACGGAGAGGGAGAGAGACATGCAGGAGACTCCGCTGAGCAGGAGCCTAACTCAGGGCTTGATCCCAAGACCCCAGGATCTCAACCTGAGCCAAACTCAGACACAACCAACTGAACCACCCAGATGCCCATTTTAGGGTTTTTTTTTTTTTTTAATCACATGCTGAAAAAAAAATAAAAATAAATAAAAAAATAATCACGTGCTGATAATGCAGCCCTGAAACCTTTCTGAGGTATCAGTAAAGGACTAAAACTGGCCTTTTTTGGAGGTTACTACCAAATTGCTATTCAGTTGTCTTTCTGGCACTGATGTTTGTCTGTGAGTTGGCAAAAGGTCTGTGGCCCTCATGCAAAAATAAACTCTCGGAGTCATTAGCACTGGCCTTTGGGCTTTGTTTTAGTACTTTTATAATCTTAAGGCTTCCCTTCCCTGCTTTATGTAATTGAAACTACAGCCCTCTTCACCTGGCACTGTCATTTTCTTTTATGAGGCAGTTGGTTGGACATATATAACTAAGCAGCTGTATGAACTAGGCTAAAGGCCTTTATCTCTCTACTATCTAAAATTGAAAGAAACTAGATTGGAAGGTGTGTATATCTTTTTTTTTTAGCATTGAAATTCTTCTGTGCTTTAAATCATCTCCCCATTCAAATATATCAAAACAATACATAATCTTTATACTCTTGCTTTCAAATTCACTTTAAAAAATGATGAAGCACCAAAACTGTATATTTTTTAATGTTTATGTTAATTAATGACTGTGATATTCTTTGTTTACTGGCTTTTAGCATTCAGTTTTTTGTGTTTGTATATATTTTTCTTAGGAAATACTATCTCTGTATCATTAAACTATTCAACTATTCATTACTTCACAGAGGTCACAGATTTCACCAAAGTAAAACCATAGAATAAGTCCAGTTTTCTCTTTACTTCTCTTTGAAATGTATTCCCACTTAAAAACTTCCCACAGGGGCGCCTGGGTAGCTCAGTCAATTAAGCCTCCAACTTTTGTTCTCAGCTCAGGTCTTGATCTCAGGGTCATGAGTTCAGGCCCTGCATCAGGCTCCACATTAGGTGTGGAGCCTACATAAAAAAAAAAAAAAAAAAAAAAACTTACCCCAAACACTGCTTGGGAAGAATGGTAACCTACTCCATAGTTCCAAGCATGTTTATATATGTTAGCAAGTTGCGCCACTGAGTTTTTTACAACTTCTCTCAGGATAATTTTGTCTCTCATCCTCTATCTAAATTCTTCCAGACTCTTGTCAAACATTAAAAATTTCTCCCCTGCCAACATATTTTTAAGGTTCCTTAACTTTAAAGTATCATACCCCCTTGGAATAGTTTTATTCTATTAAAATCTAAAATTTATCAAATCACTAATAGGACCTCTTACACTGAAAATACATTAAGGTATTATATGGAACAACTTTTTTATAGTCTCTGCAATTCTGTGCATTCAGAATTTATTATATTTCATTTTCTTAAAGAACTGCCTTACTAAATCAAAGGAAGCATTTTTAGCAGCAGATCAAAATCTTTTAACTTAGAAAATCAGAAAAATTTAACTTTTTCCCAGTAATTTTTGTTATGAAAAGGAGAGTAAAGTTTGTTAAGAGTTTTTATTTTGTGATCCCAGTAAGTGACTATTTCAGCAATTCTCAGATGAAAGAATTGCTACTTGGTCTGTTATATTGAAGAGGAGAGCAACCCTTCCAAAACTAATGAAACACAATTCTTTGCGTCTTCAAACAAGTGATGGCTTTTATTTTTTGTTACCCCTTACTTAAACCTTAGAAACAATAGACAGTGTAGCTGGGGCACGGGGGTACAAAAGCACCTGCGTCTGGGTATTCCAAACAGATGAGGTTCAGCCACCCACTGCTGACCAAATCCAAATTCAAAGAAATAAGTAGGGGTGAAACCAGGAAGGATTTAATTTCAGTGAGACCAACACCTGGAAGACAGCAGATTGGCAGCTCAAAGACTGTCTCCAAAGTGCTGAAAATACTTCCAGGTTTTTATATGAAAAATAGGGGCAAAGGTGGGGGGGGGGTATGTGCACATAGGCATTCAGCGTCAAATCAGTCCTGGTCTTGGAGTCAGTCATGGGCAGGGTCTTGCTGGCTCAGGCAGTCCTTTTTGCTAAAGGGGGTAGTTTGGGTTCCCATCAGGGGATGGTTTGCCCCCTGGATCTTCTGTCTGAGCCAAGAGACAAGCTGGAAAGAAGAACCCAAACAGAAAGTTTGAGGTCAAGATGGAGGTAGCTGAAGTCTTTTTTCCAAGAGGAATGAATTTATCATATAAACATAAAGCCCCAAGAGTGGTTTTCATTACAAAGAAAGGATTGTCTTCCTTTCTTTGCTCTGGTTCCACACAAGCAGGACTTTTTCCATTGTTAGCATTGTCGTGAACGTTTTAGTAAATAAATCAATGTTGCTGTGGAATACAACTCCGAACATTAGAGTTGCAGGCGCTTCACAAATAGAGGTAGATACACTTAAGTCATATGCTACTGGTTGCCTTCACTACAGTACAGGAATGGTCTGGCAAGATTTCAGGCCAGCCATTCATTGCTAAGTAAATGTGAGTCATGCTTTGAAACAACTCATGTTACACATTTTGCATATGTCTGAAAAACATCAAAAGGCATCATAAATGTTATATCTTATAGCAATTTTGTTGGCGCAACTGAGTAAATGTTTCTAAGGATCCCTTTATCATAAATTTGGTTCTGCAATTCTCACTTTCAAATCTTTGGTTCCCCTCTTCACTATAATGATTTTTTAAAAGGATCCTTCATCATAATCCAGGAGCCTATATAGTAATCTAAAAGAGTGTTAACAACTGATTCAAATATGTTAAAACAGTTAAGAGCACACAGAATATGGGACCAAACTGCTTGAGTGCATCTCTGGATTGTGCTGTTCACCAGCTATCTTATCTTGTACAAATTATTTAAGTTCTGGGCTTCAGTTTCCTTTTCTGTAAGATGGGTAGAAGGCTTGTTTGAAGATCAATGAGTTAAAAAATGTTAAGGACTTAAAACTGCCATACAGCTAATACAGCTAATATTTACTGCTATTATTTGTTTTGTTTTATTGTCTTGGAAGAACATTGCCCTAATTTGCATTGGTATGTAAGACAACGTTGGACCAAATAGTACTTGTTTTATTATGATTAGGTCCTTGTTAAATTAAGAAAAGCACAAAGTTACTTAATAAGAGCAATTCTTTCCTCATCAGGGATAGCCAAATAGCATAGTGGTTTCACAAATACTGTAAGATGAGAAGAGTTAAAAGAGTTGAATTGAAAACCTCTGTCTTAGCAGTTAGTGACACATCATTCACAAAGCAAAGATTTCTTTTTAGTTAAATAATGTGAATTATATTAATTGAAACATTTATTTGAATTACATTGGTTCATATTTGGCTTGTTAGCATTTGTTTGGTTTTATAGTGTAGAAAGCTTTAAGGATAGTTTACTATACCTTTGGGCTGGCCCACCACCCATTTTTGTAAGTAAAGTTTTTTCAGGACACAGCCATACCTATTCATTTTGCTATTGCCTATGCAGTATCTTACTACAATGGCATAGTTGAGTAGTTGCAACAGAGACCACATGGCCCATGAAGCCTTAAATATTTGCTACTTGGCCCTTTACAGAGTTTGCTGACTTAGGATGTACACACACACACACACAAAAAAAAAAAAAAAAAAAAAATTAAGTCAGCACAGAGGAGCCTTAGGGATTTTTCTTTTTAAAGTGATTTTATGGAGGATCCCTGGGTGGCTCAGCGGTTGAGTGCCTGCCTTCGGCCCAGGGCGTGATCCTGGAGACCCAGGATCCAGTCCCACGTCAGGCTCCCTGCATGGAGCCTGCTTCTCCCTCTGCCTGTGTCTCTGCCTCTCTCTCTCTCTCTCTCTCTCTCTCTCTCTGAGTGTCTGTCATGAATAAATAAATAAAATCTTTAAAAAAAATAAAGTGATTTTATCCGTGGAGTCTAGGTGACTCAGTCTCTTAATCATCTGCCTTCAGCTCGGGTCTTGATCCCCAGGATCAAGCCCCACAAAAGGCTCCCTGCTCAGCCGGGAGCCTGCTTCTCCTTCTTCCTCTGCATTCCCCCTGCTTGTGCTCTCTGGCTTTCTCTATCACTCTGTCAAAAAAATAAGTAAATAAAATAGAATAAAAAATAATTTATCCAAATATAAAACATTGTACTATTATTATGTTCAAATGTCCCATCCAATAGAATTGAGAATACATTTGTTAAAGTGCTATAGATTCTCATATATAGATTCTCATATATAGGTGGTAATTGTTAATAAGAGTAATAAGTATTCAGTAATGGTGTGTCTTTTAATGCTCATTGCCTCTTAATACTATTTTTTGAAGATGTATTTATTTGAGGGGGACAGGGTGGGCAGAAGGAGAGGAAGAGAAACCCAAGCCGACTCTGTGCTGAGCACAGAGTCCTATGCAGGGCTCAATCTCACCACCCTGAGCCCAAAACAAGAGTCAGACACTTAACTCACTGTGCCACCCAGACCCCCCACCTCTTAATGCTTTTTAATCCCAATTTTAACTTCAGTCTATTGCATTACTACTTTTTTCTCTATACTCCAAATTTCATTTGTGTCCTTTTTTTTTTTTTTTCTGTTATAACACCAAGGTAGTTTGTCGTCCTAATTTTGACCTTAAATAATTTGTAGAATCTTTTCCCCTGCCTTTGGAAATACATTTAAAAATCTTCTGTTGACATGATGAATTACTTTCACCTAAGACTGTACTTTATTCAGTGTAATACAATTTAACCAGAAAAAATAATGTATATTTTTTGTTCTATTTCTAGCCTACAACTGGAGTTTTGTATAAAGAAGATAATTATGTCATCATGACAACTACACATAAAGAAAAATATAAATGCATTCTGCCTCTTGTGACAAGTGGAGATGAGGTAACTTTTTATAATAAATACATTGGTAATCCCTTTCACCAAATATATTTATTTAAAACATTGCAAACACATACTTTAAAATAAAACTGAATGACAGGTTTCTCAATAATCCTGTTTATCATAAAAAGTAGTAATCACATTTATTATTCTTAAATTCTTTGATTTTACAGTTCAACTTGGAAAAATTAGCAACCAATTATTAATATTTTGAATGAAAATCTAATTCCACACTTGCTTTCTTTTATAGAAATGAGGGGTTTGAAACAGGATATAATTTTTAAATGTATATATGACACTTTTTATAAAGAATTTCTGATAATCTATAGGTACCTATACGTTTTCTCTACTTAGCTCATGCCCGTTTCTTTCCTCCTGAAATGCCCTAACTGCCTCTTATCCATCCTTCAAGGCAATGACTTCTTTCAAGATGAAACAGGAGAGTCAGCATGGTAAAATGAAAAGGACACCAGCCTAGGAGCCAGGAGGCTGAGGTATAGGCTATAGTTAGCTGTGGAACCTTGAACAAATTTGAAACTCAGTTCTTCCACTCAATAAATTTATTGAGTTCATTACATAGTATTTTCACAGTCTGTAAAATGGAAATATTACAAACTCAGTGAATGCTTTCTTAGGTTTTGTTCAGATTTAAAATCTGTGAGACAGCTCTCTGTTTCATTTTGTTTTAAACCTTCTTAAGACACAAATACACATGTGTGCAATCATACACATAAGCATATGGCATTCAAGTGTGAAATGTAAAAATATATAGGAAACTGGGATGTACCTTAAAACTTTTCCATACATTCTACAAGATTCAACTATTTTGAAGCTTTCATAGTTAGAATTTGTTCAGATGCGAGTATTTAAAACTTCTGGAATAGGTTTATAAGAATTGTTCAGGACACTGATATTCAAAAGCCTTTTTTTAAGAGAAGAAAGCATGGAAGATTATTCTATGGCTCCATATTTTATACTTCAATTCTTTTGAAAGAAGTGGCAAACCACAGGATCTTATTAAAAGTTTTGACCTTTTTTCCCCTTTTATTTCCAAGCATCTGTGATTTGAACAATGAGTTAATACCCCGACAGCAGAGTTGGGTGAAGTTCTAGAATAACTGTAAGTATTAAATCCTAGTTCTTTCATAGGAAGAAGAAAAGGATTATAAAGGCCCTAATCCAAGAGAGCTATTGGAGCCACTGTTTAAACAAAGCAGTTGTTCCTACAGAGTACGTATTTTATGTTCACTTATTAAGTAGAAAATAGGGGAATCCCTGGGTGGCTCAGCGGTTTGGCGCCTGCCTTTGGCCCAGGGCGTGATCCTGGAGTACCGGGATCGAGTCCCACGTTAGGCTCCCTGCATGGAGCCTGCTTCTCCCTCTGCCTGTGTCTCTGCCTCTCTCTCCCTCTCTCTCTCTCTCTATGTCTATCATGAATAAATAAATAAAACCTTTAAAAAAAATAAGTAGAAAATAAATTTCCAATTGCCATTAGACCCTTGAAAATAATTCTGCATTTCTTTTTACTTTATTATGTTGTATCAAATTTTAAGTTAGTTGTAAATCAGAGCTATTGCTTAATAGTATTTTGTCGATTTAAATTCCTGCATAGTAGATGCAGCAAACACCCAAAACCAGTTTCAAATAATATCACATTCCAAACTGCTCTGAATGTTTTTCAGATCAACAGAATTTTTCCTTATATATAATTTTAATGAAAAATGTGAAGTGTTATCTTTCAGGCTATGTATAAAATGGTTCCTAAGCCAGGTGGTTATTATTGATCCCAAGTGTATTCCAGACCTGATTTCTTCACAGAATTGTCACATACAGCTAATTGGTGAAAATAGTGACTTGACTTCAGAATTTCTGTATTTTTCTGAGGCATAATAATGTTTCACTTAATGAAAGCTTACTCTAAATCTTGAGGGAAATCTACACACAACTACATAAAGTATCAAAAAGTAATTCGGGTGAGTTCTATGGCTTTTATATGTTTAAATATGTCCATTTTTTTTAGATTGAGTCTTACTGGACTTATGAAGTATGTCACGGAAAACACATTCGACAATACCATGAAGAGAAAGAAAGTGGCCAGGTATGTTTTTCTTTCAAATATGAAGTATGGAACATTATAAAATGAGAACTTTAATAATGAGATTGATGGTTTTAAAATTGTATTCTTGATATTTGCAAAACACTTATTATATTTTTATTTTATTCCACTATAGAAAGTAAATATTCACGAATACTACCTTGGGAATATGTTGGCTAAGAACCTTCTATCTGAAAAAGGTTTGTTTCAGAGTGATTTGATAGTAATGCTGCAGTTTGGTTGAAAGTATATGTTCAAATTGGAATTTAAAAGATCTCGGAGTTTTATGAATTTTAAAATGCTAAAATAAATTTCTGAATAATCCCTTAGAAAAAATTTTTGAAGAGATCTTTTCATTATTTTCTTCCTCAACAAGCATTATGCTTTTTCTCTACGTATTAATAAATTTTTAAAAATCTGGTAAGATAACACATGTTAATGTTATATTTATATAGTGTTAATGTTAGTCTTTTGCTTGGTTTAAGCATAGTTGTTATATGTGGAAATAGAAATGTAGACGTGTCCCTAAAATTATGAAATACTTTTGCTAATCTGTGTTGTTCAAAGTCCATTAATTTAAGATTAAACTTTTCACTCATGCAAAAATACTTAAAAAGAAAATTGTAGCAGCCAGTTTTATGCCTCAAGTAGAAGTAAATATATGAAGATTAAATTTGACTATCCTTTCAAACAAAACCATTTCATGGCAACTAGCGAAAGTAATAAGATAAAAATTATATGTATGTTTTGGGTCTTCTTTAGAAATTTAAAATTACAGAGTTGATTGAAAACTTAATCGTTTGTATTTTACATATGAGTCACTGGTCATTCTTTACACCTGCCTTACATAGGTAATATCTTATATTATTCCACAGATCAAGAGGCAGATGAAAAGGAAAAATCAAAAGAGGCAAGTGATAATATCAGTGTTGATTTTTTTTCATTTTTAGCATCTATTATTAGGCATGAATTTATACAGCTTAAACGACAGAATTTAGTCATGTGTTCTTAACCTATCTATCAAATACCTTAAAGGACTGGGTCAAAGAAAATCTGCAGTATGTTAGATTTTTTTTTGAGAAAAGTTATACTGCAATACATTTATTTACTTTTAGGATCATAGAAAAATAAAGGAACTTACAAAGATGAGTTTGGGAAATTTTTTGTAATGGCAGTATATCACTTCCGGGCTCAGCAGTGGTTCTCTCTGTTTAACATTGGAAACAGTTATAAATAAGAGCTTTTGCTTTTTTTTCCCTGGTTTGTTCCCTATCTCCCATGGGTAAAACAGATAAACTACATTTGTAAATAACAAGCTACCAGACTGCATGCGTCTTCAAAGCAGGGACTGTCTTTTATCTCTTTATCCCGCAGTGCAAAACAGAGTGCCAAATATAGGCACTTCCTATGTGCATACTGAATGTTGAATGCATAACTGATGACTGAAAAATAGGATTGTTTAAAAAGGATGATTCCTTAGGGTACCTAATCACAATTTTTAAATGCCCCTGTAGTTCAAGGAGTGCTTTCGGAATCCTAAGAACTCCCATAGAGTTAAATAACCTATTGATAGAGGAGATTTCTGTAAATGGTTTCATATCATAATGATACTTTTATTAAAAGACAAGTGAAACAGCAAAAGGCCTTAAAAGGGATGCCTATAACTTAAAAGGGTGGCTTGGGGGTGAATTGATAAGCTAAGCATAGACACACATAGCATTACTATTTTAAAAGATTTTAATTTTACAGACTACCTTTGAGATAAAATATTTATTTACTGTGGCTCTGGAGGATAGCAAGATGGAAATCAAAGTGTGAAATGATAAAGGAAGAGGAAGAAAAGGGTAAGGGAAGAAAACTAACATTTACTGAGCCCCAATTTATAAGCCAGATACTGTGCCAGGCATATAATGAAAGGTAATGCTTAATTTTCCTGAAAATCTCTGAGTATATATTATTATTCTCCTTTTACAAATAACAAAAACTGAAATTTGGTCAAAGTCAGAAAGCCAGTAAATTCAAAGCTTGGCTTTGAACCCAGGATTTTCTAATTCTAGGTACTAGCATGAAAATGACATATAAGAAACCTCAAAATACTTTTCCCTGGAAACATTTGTTTTTTGCCTGTTTTAGACATGGCACTGACAGGGTACCAAAGTGATATAAGATGAGCTCTCTGCCTCCAAAGAGCTTGTTTGGAGATCAAATTAACAGTATTTTTTTAGAGCCCTTATATTAGATTTTTCTTTGGTTTATGTAGATAAGCTATGGGAGCTAGCTCCTCTATAATCCCTATATTCTGAGGTGATCTATTTCATTTAACCATTCCATGAAAATTTCCCCATTTGTCCTTTGCTGGCCTTGAATAGATTCATATGGGAGTTTATGTTGAAAAGCATGGCTCTTCATATTAATGACAGGGAAAAAGAGTAAGCAAACTGATGAATGAGTACAGTATTGAGATTCCTGTTTCAGAAGATAGTGTTTTACTATTAGCTCTACTTTTTGACAATCAGATTATAAACCTCTAGAATCTAAACTGTAACACAGCCATTCACTAAGGATTTAGTATAGAAAATTCTGACTAGTCCAGTATAGCAAGTTCCTGTATTTTATCTTAGTCTCTTTTCTTAGAACTGTTGGAAACAATTCATATTAATCAAGAGATTATACCCTTTTATATAAGTGTACACTTGCTTAACATCTTAATTTTAGCACCAAATAAAAATTTTGCTTCTTTGCTGTATTAAAAAAGCTCTGAAAATAAGTATTTGCTCAAATAAGAATTTAGGAATCAAAAGAATGTTAGAGGAAGAATTCATAGAAAATACAGAAATGTTATCTTTATAAAGGTTGGTTTTTAAATAAAATGTAGTTTCCTTCCTTTAAGAATAAGTGCTTCTCCCATCCTCACCCTCACCTCCATTTCTAATGAAAAGTCTTATACTTTTTTTTTAAGATTCCCACTAAAAATATTGAAGGTCAGATGACACCCTACTATCCTGTGGGAATGGGAAATGGTACACCTTGTAGTTTGAAACAGAACCGGCCCAGATCAAGTACGGTGATGTACATATGTCATCCTGAATCTAAGCATGAAATTCTTTCAGTGGCTGAAGTTACAACTTGTGAATATGAAGTTGTCATTTTGACACCACTCTTGTGCAATCATCCTAAATATAGGTAGGACATGGATTTAATATTTTAAACATGAAATGCACACATGCTTTGAAGTGTCATATGCTTAGGTTTAATGCTTTGTCCTTACTAGATTCAGAGCGTCCCCTGTGAATGACATATTTTGCCAGTCACTGCCAGGATCACCATTTAAACCCCTCACCCTGAGGCAGTTGGAACAGCAGGAAGAAATACTAAGGGTGCCTTTCAGGAGAAATAAAGAGGTATGAGAATCATCTAATAGTGTTTTTTCAGTGCTTCCTTTTCCAAATTTCAGAGCATATAGCAGTATTTTAATCATTTGTATAGCTACATAGTAATTTATTTTTCTGACTCAAAATTTTAAGTTCCAAGTTTTCAACTGATTTTAAGTCTTTTCCTTATTTTTATACTTCTCAGATACTATTTTATCATTTTATTACTCTCATGATTTCATATTTTAAAGTTTGACAACCCATGAATTGTAGTTAAGTTAAATTTTTAGCTAGTTGACTGGCCTTCCCAGCTGAGCCCCTTGAAAAAATAGATTACAACTTATCTTCTAATACTTTCTTTATTCTTAAACCCATTGCTCTGTGTTGTCAAACCATCATTTTTCTGAAACTTGTTATTCAGGTCAGTAGCAATCTCTTGGTTCTAAGTTCAATGGACATATGCATAACTTGATCTTAGCATATAAAACACTGAACATTTGAAGCTTGAACTTTCTCTTCTGTCTTTACTTGAAGTCATTTTCTCTGATTCTCTCTGTTCTCCTCTCCTGTGTATTAAGTCTTTGTCTACTTCCTGCACCTGAAATGTTGACATTCCCCACAGTTAGCCATAGTTGCCTTCTCTCCTTAGTTTATATAGTCTCAAGTGAGCTCATCCAGGCCCATTCTGTCAACCTCCATTAATATGCCCATAAGTTCCAAATATGCATCTTCAATATTGACTTTTCCCCTGAACTCAAACCAGAGTCACAATAGTTAACATGGATTGAATCTTAACAGCAGCTGTTAGCTAATCCTCATAACAACCTACAAGATACACTATTATCATCCTCCTTAACAGGTTAGGAAATTAGGTTTCAGAGAAGGGAAGTGACAGGTGATGGATTAGAGATGAAAATCAAAACTGTCTGGTTTTAGAGCCTGTCCTCTTAAACACTTCTCTGTGCTGCTTCTCCTTTTCAGTGTGCTCTCTTCCCTTTTCTTCTGTTCATTGGACATAACCATATACATTTTCAGTAACCTCAAATTCATCTCTCTCACACTGACCTTTACCTAATCTGCCCCATTGAGGTTTTTTGTTTGTTTGTTTGTTTGTTTGTTTGTTTACTTATTTATTTTTAAGTCTCCACACCCAGTGTGGAATTTGAACTCACAACCCCAAAATCAAGAGTTGAATGTTCCAGACAGAGCCAGCCAGGCTCCCCTTCCCCATTGTTTTTGTTTGTTTGTTTGTTTGTTTCTCTTCAGCTAAGACAGCAGAGGAGATGATTTACTGTATACGTGTTACATTCAGCCACAAATGAAAACAGAATTAATCCCAAAAGTCACAGGTCCAAGGCAAAGGACCAAGGGAGGATGGTTTTGGTATGATCAAGTCTGGTCTCTCAAAGATGGTCCCCATTCGTTTTTTTGTTTTGTTTTGTTTAAGATTGATTTATTTATTTATTTATTTATTTATTTATTTATTATTTATTTATTTATGATAGAGAGAGAGAGAGAAAGGCAGAGACACAGGAGGAGGGAGAAGCAGGCTCCATGCCGGGAGCCCAACGTGGGACTCGATCCCGGGACTCCAGGATCGCGCCCTGGGCCAAAGGCAGGCACCAAACTGCTGAGCCACCCAGGGATCCCCGTCCCCATTGTTTTTAAAGCAATATTACTTCCTTTGCAAGTGAGGGAGGACTTCTTTTTTTTTTTTTTTTTAATTTTTATTTATTTATGATAGTCACACAGAGAGAGAGAGAGAGAGAGAGAGGCAGAGACAAGGCAGAGGGAGAAGCAGTCTCCATGCACCGGGAGCCCGACGTGGGATTCGATCCCGGGTCTCCAGGATCCCGCCCTGGGCCAAAGGCAGGCGCTAAACCACTGCGCCACCCAGGGATCCCTGAGCGAGGACTTCTAATGACCAAGGACTTCTCCCACAAAGAGATCGATGTTTCCTCTTATTTGGTCTTGTATTTTACTCAGTCCTCCGTTATAGCACTTATGTGGCCAAATTGGTTGATTTTTTTCCCTATGATACTTATATTAAAATGAAGGGAGAATAAGCTATGCTTTATTACTTTGGGGTTTCCAGCTCCTTGCATGATACCTGATAATACTGTAGGTACTTAATAATGTTTTAATTAACTAATAACTAACATTTAGCTGCAAAGCTTGTTTCACCTCTCTCTTGAGTACTTCTTGCAAAAGTATTGCCAGACTCTGTGAATGTTGTGAATGCTGACATTCTAATAAGAAGAAACAATTATCTTAATATTAATCTGCATTTGATTTGAAATGGTCATTTAAAAGATTGGACATGGATTTCTCTCCTGGTCTTCTCCCTAATAGTGATTTAAATACTGACAGGTACTGAAAAATCAGCTCAATCAAAATGCTTCCCAAATCCCAACTTTAATTTTTCTTCAGAGGAAAAATAGCAGCTACTCTTTAATTAATGTGTTTAATCTGCCATTTGAGAAAAATTATATTTAAGAAGCTACAGATGATAATACTTTAAAAATACTTAGGATCTTTTTTTTTTAAGGATTTTTATTTATTTATTTGACAGAGAGAGAGCAAATACAAGTAGGGAGAGTAGCAGATAGAGGGAGAGGGAAAAGCAGGCTCCCACCAAGCAGGGGCTCTGTGCAGGGCTGGATCCCAGAACCCCGGCTGGGATCATGACCTGAGCTGAGGGCAGACGCTTCACTGACTGAGCCACCCAGGTGCCCTATACTTAGGATCTTTAGAATACATATTGTAGATGAAAACCTTAGGTAATACCATAGGGTGAATACTTATTTAAAATGATTTTTTTCTCAATATCCTTTCTTTTATAAATGTAGTTTAGTACATATTTGTCATATGATTTGCCTTTTAAAAGTGGAATAAACTTAACCATAAAGATTATGAACATTTTTATGTTTTAAACAAAAATACAAATCTGGTTATCAAAATTTTGGTATGATATTATACCTGTTACTTTTGTTTTGTTTGACATGAAATGGTTTATTAAGGGGACTTAGAATTGAAGCCTCTTGGGCAAATAGACAATATGACAAATAGATCTCCAGAACCCCACCTCTTTGTTAGACCTACTTTTACAGCCCTAGAGGCTGGGAGTACACACTAAGGAACCACCCAGGAGAATGTTTAGGGATAGAAGTGAGTACAGATACTATTTTTTAGTACACTACAAAAAGTCCTAATGAGATTTTAAAAAAAAAAAAAAAAGAATAGATGTGAGTCATAGTCACATCTCCAGAGCAGATCGGGGATGTTGTGCCCGGAGGGTGTACTTAAAAGCACGACTGAACAAAAGGACAGAATAGTGGGGGGTGGGATCTCTGGGTGGTGCAGCGGTTTGGCGCCTGCCTTTGACCCAGGGCGCGATCCTGGAGACCCGGGATCAAATCCCACGTCGGGCTCCCGGTGCATGGAGCCTGCTTCTCCCTCTGCCTCTCTCTGCCTCTCTCTCTCTCTCTCTCTCTCTCTCTGTGACTATCATAAATAAAAAAAATTAAAAAAAATAAAATTAAAAAAAATTAAAAAAAAAAAAAAAGAATAGTGGGGGGTGCTGTACCCAAGAAGGCTTCAGATAACAGAAGGCGGATTGGTCCAAGACATTAGTCTAACTGTCACACTCTACCCCTCAAATCCAGTCCTTACAGTCTCATATGTCCACCTCTTCCATGATATTCCCTGAAGCATTAGAGAAGGGCTCTTTGGGGCAACTGTGGGTGGCTCAGTGGTTGAGCATCTACCTTTGGCTCAGGTCATGATCCCGGGGTCTCGAGATCAAGTCCTGCATCCAGCTCCCTGTCTGCTTCTCCCTCTGCCTGTGTCTCTGCCTCTCTCTCTTTGTCTCTTATGAATGAATGAATGAATGAATGAATGAATGAATGAATGAATAAATAAATAAATAAATAAATAAATAAATAAATTATTTAAAGAGAGAGAGAGAGAGAAGGGCTCTTTGCAATAGGGGCTCTTTGGCCAGACAGTGTCCAAGTTCATGCATAAACCACAGCAGCAGTACAGAGAGCAAGAAAAGAGACCTGTGTTGACACAACTAAGAATGAGTAATAATTTTGCTACCATGTCCTCCAGACTCTAAACCAGTTTGATAACTACTGGGTTAAAGTGGACGCAGGACCATCTACTGCTTGTATCTCTTTATTCATGTGCTTTGATGCAAAAGTGATACTGCCTGAATTATCAGGCATCATTTGGTTTAAATGATAGCACAAGTACCCCTGAGTACATCCCAGGCCATTCTATTTTGTAAGATAGCCTTTCACATCAGTGTCATCTCTGTGTTCATGATTGTCAGGCTATGGTAACTATTATTGAGGATCCTCTGGGTATATTTAATTAATGTGTGTATGTGCCATATCATATCTTCTGTACCTAAAGATGGTACAAATATTGCTAACTGGTCATACCAATGAAAGATACCATGGGTCCATCATGCCTTTAAGTGAGTACATTTGCAGGGCTGTTATGGTGCTGGCTGTGCTATTATTATATTAATTTGGAGATTACTAGACCATTAGGAATCCATTTTATGAATTTCCAAACCCTACTACAGAAACAATCATCTTGCTTTTATTGGAATTTTTTTTGAATGCAAGTTAGTTGTACTATCCACAAGAAGCAATAATAAATAGTCATACTTCTATTCTTCCTACCTCTTCCTCTACCTGAGCTAGAGGTTTCACTATGCATTATTAATGTTTTTCCTCACTAACCTAGTTTAGTCTGTTAGACCTTAGCTCCTTAGGAGTAGTGACTATGTCGTCTTCATTTTTAATATTCAGCACTTAAAACCAGTACCAAGAGCATAGTATGCTCTGAATGTAGAAAGAGTATACATAAAATCCAAGGTCCTTTCAAAAAATAAGATGTCATTTGGCATTCTTTGTTCTTCTAAAATATTAGAGGAATTGGAAGAGAGGAAGGATAAGGTCATTGGTTTCTAGAATAACCTTCCAATGACTCCCACCTGTCAAAGAAGAAGAAGAAACCCACAGTTGATCAATGGCAACTACAGCAGGTGAAAGGAGGCATCATATCCATTATACATTTACTAGGAAACCTTTTACTATTTAATTTTTTAATTATGCTATTTAGTTTTAATTGGTATACTCTTTTTTTTTTTAAGATTTTATTTATTTATTCATGAGAGACACACAGAGAGGCAGAGACACAGGCAGAGAGAGAAGCAGGCTCCATGCAGGGAGCCTGATGCGGTACTCGATCCTGGGACTCCAGGATCATGCCCTGGGCCAAAGGCAGGTGCCAAACCACTGAGCATCCCAGGGATCCCTTGGTATACTCTTTTAATTCTGATCTAGATTCATTTTCTTTCCCCTCATTGTCAAAACCCAGTTTACTTCTGGATTCTAACTCATTATCCTCTTTCATAACTATTCTTTCCACCCTGCTTCTGTCATTCTTTTAGAGAGTCTTCCTCTCTGGCTTAGGTAACTTCAACTCCCACCATGGCTCCCCCACCTTGGGATTTGTTCTTACTGTTCCTTCCCTGCCACTGCAATAGTATTACTTAAAATTTGTTCATGCCATATTTTGCCTAAGATCTATAAGATGATATCCAAACTTCTTAGAATTATATAATTTTTTACCATTAAGTACCTGTTTATCTTTTTAGTTTTAAATATAATGCCATACCCCATATCTTTGCTCTTCCTGTCTTCCTCAGATTCACATGCATATGTGCACACAGACATAAAACCTACAGACATTCACATAAATCACAAATCAAAAAAAAAAATCACAAATCATTCACGTTCAAGAATCAAGGGTTTTCTCTTTGTGAAGTCATCATGTTTCAATTCTTCATCAAAATCTATTTGAATCACCACTCTGTCTGTGAATCTGCTCTTCTCTGCAGCCTTTAGTGGATGTCTGTCTTTACTAACTTGTGGTGTCCTCCAGGACAACAACCAGGTCCTGCTGTATTTTCATAATTATAATTAATATTCCTATTTACTCCCACTCAGCTCCTCTCTACCCTGCCCTGTTATCTTTTATTTACCCATAGTAACCACATTTTCCAAAAATAAATGTAGAGACAGAATCTAACAAGTAGTGAAATAATAGGGACACCTGGGTGGCTCAGCAGTTTAGTTCTGCCTTCAGCCCAGGGTGTGATCCTGGAGACCCGGGATGGAGTCCCACATCAGGCTTCCTGCATGGAGCCTACTTCTCCCTCTGCCTGTGTCTCTGCCTCTGTCTCTCATGAATAAATAAAATCTTAAAAAAAAAAAAAGTAGTGAAATAATATTTAGTATATTTCCTTTCAGTCTTTTGGGGGATTTTTTTTGATACATACACACACTGAGATACACATTAAAAAAAATAGTTGGGGCCAAACTGTATGTGTATAAATATATAAAGTATTTTCACTTGTTTTCACTTAACAGTGTATCATTTTTACATTCCTATGTCATAAAGTCATCTTTCATAATATTATTTTCATAATCTCAAATATTCCATTGTTTAAAGTAGCAAAATTTTTTTAAATCATTTTCTGGTATGGATATTTTTGTTGTCCACAATTTTTTGCTAACATGAAGAATGCCGCACTGAATGTCATTTTTGTTAAATCTACACCCATCAGTGGTGATTGTTTACTCAGGATAAATTTCTAGGGATAAGTCAAAGTTAAGGACAAAACAAAGGGTTTTGATATATACTATCAAATTATACTTGAGAAGAATTGTGGGATTTTACAGTCTTGTTAGCAATATTAAAAAAAAAAGTCTAATGTGCATTTGTGTATTTGTGTATATTTCTTGGTATAGAGAGTGAATGAGAGAGAGAGAGCATGAGCGGAGGGGAAGGGCAGAGGGAGAGGGAGAAGCAGAATCCCTGGGATCATGACGTGAGACGAAAAGGGACGCTTAACCGACTGAGCCACCCAGGTGCTCTGTGTGTGTGTTTTCTAGTAAGTTGGAATACTACTTAGCTGCTACAATCAAAAAAAAGAAAAGAAATGAAGAACAAGAAAAATGAGACAAAAATATATGAAATGGTAATTATCCCTGTATGTTAAGAATGGCCATCATACCCCTAACTGGTAGATGGAACTAACATTTGTCTAGAGCTTTCTCTATTGTATTAAGTGTTGCAAAACTTATTTTCCTAAAACACGTTAAAAATGAGTGGACAACTTCTATTTTCCAAATTTCCTTTAGTTTAAAAATAGTAATTTAAATCATAACTGGAAAAAAACAAGTATGGTATAGAAGCCCTTAAACATATGTGTTTAATTTTAGGAAGAATTGCAGTCAACTAAAGAAGAGAGATTTCCGGCAATCCACAAACCCATTGCTGTTGGTTCTCAGCCTATGCTCACTGTTGGAACAACACACATATCCAAATTGACAGATGACCAACTCATAAAAGAGTTCCTTAGTGGTTCTTACTGTTTTCATGGGGTGAGAAGTGAACCTTCGGTTTCAATATTTACCTAACAGGCTTCAATTTAGTCAGGGGGCCTCAGCAACCCTGAAGAAGGTTTTTGTCTATAGAGAAATGGCAAGATTCTGGAAGCCTCCTAATGGACATTTTCTGTCTGTGCCTTACCATAATCTAATTCGTAACCATAATGTTCTCTCTATTCACAAGCTAAAACTTGACCTTTACCTGACAGAAAGTACATATAACTAAGTCATGTGTGATTCTGATTGATTGCTGGAATAAGCATCAAGGATTATATAGCCTAAAAAAACAAAGGTTGCACAACCTATATTTTAGTTATGTAGCAATCACATTTAAAACTTGAGTTAACATTTACAAAGGTTAAATTTTGCTCCTAATACACTAATAGTTCCAGTGTGAGAGAAACTAAATGAAATTTTTGTTTTATTTTATTTTACCAAGACAATACAGCAGTTATTCTCTGTATTTGTCTTTTTAATTATTATTTCTCAGTAATTTCCTTTTTGTTTTTATTATTGAACTATAGTTGACATACAATGTTACATTAGTTTCAGGTGTATGACAGTGATTTGGCAACTCAGTGTGCATCACAATAAGTATAGTTATCTTTCACCATATAATAGTATTTCTCAGTAACTTTTATATTTTAATTTTCAACCATATTATTGCTATTACAGTTTTTCTAATTGTATATATTTCTATTACTGTCAAGTGGCAATATTGAGACAGACTCCCATTTTTTATATGTAACTCGATCTTTTTTCTTTCCTGTAGGGTGTTGGTTGGTGGAAATATGAATTCTGCTATGGCAAACACGTACATCAATATCATGAGGTATAGAATAACCTTTGTATCATTCCACCACTAGATAAAGTTTTAAAGCTCTTTTGCGGAAAAGAAAGGAGGGAATGGTGTTTTAATTGTGAAATGACTTCAATGTGAAAATACTCAAAGTATCTCTAAGTTGTTGAAAATGGAAAACTTGATATTAACTAAGTCAGTCATCTTAAGGTAGCATGTATTAACTCCACAGATTCTTTTTTTTTTTTTAAGGATTTTATTTATTTATTCATGAGAGAGACCGAGAGAGAGAGAGAAAGAGAGAGGGAGAGAGAGAGAGAGAGGCAGAGACACAGGCAGAGGGAGAAGCAGGCTCCATGCAGGGAACCTGACATGGGACTCTATCCCGGGTCTCCAGGATCACACCCTGGGCTGAAGGCAACGCTAAACTGCTGAGCCACCCGGGCTGCCCATCTCCACAGATTCTTGTATTACTGTAACTCTGGAGGAATCATAGGCTATTGTAACTAACCTCTTTAGCTTTGACTGAGAAATTAGTAATTAAAATTCTTCTTTAAGTTAAAGTGAATAATTAAGATAGTACATTATGGCTCAAGTTAGGATAATAGGGTAAATACAGCAAGTTTCTCAGCTAAAAGAACATATCAGATCATCTAAGTTTCAAATCAAGTAAGTTTTAAGATTATACACATTGGCTTTTCATTCTCCCTTTTATTTCTAATTTCATAAATGAAATAGGATTTTATTCTATACTTGGATCAAGCTGCTTAAATTCTGAACTTCAGGCTTCAATAAATTTATTTGTCATAGTTGTACTTTGTTTGGTGGGGTAAACAGTTAGACATTGAAAACGAACATTAATTAGTAAATATTCACCTGGCGGTTTTAAATGGCTTTTTATTTCCCCAAAGAAATAATAACTTGTTGTTAGAGAATACTATATTTACCCTCTGAGATGTTTTGAGAAACCAGTCTTAAATTCCAAGACAGATCATACCAGGAAAAGTCATCAGCTCACCTTCCACATTTAAATCATTCCAAATTTATGAACCATCTGTAAACTAGGACATTTTTTCTCTCTACCTGAGAAGTGCCTCTTCACTCTTTTACCCACTTATGCTTGCTACTTTGTAGATGCTTCATGTATTTTTAATAAAATTTTTAATAGAAAAAAATATTATTTAACTACAGCCCAGATAATACCATGGCTTTTTTTTTTAATTAAAGGAATATATGGAAAAAAAATAAAAGAATATATGCCAGAAATTTAGAATGAATGGTAAAATTCTCCACCACCATTGTCCCATTTCTATAAATAATTGCTGTTAACATTTTCTTAGTTCATCGTCCACAAGAAAAAAAATGCATATACATAACTGTTGGAATAACTTTTTATTTAGACAAAGGAATCTACTATATGCACTGCTCTGTACTTGTTCAGTTCTTGTCTTAGAGATCTTTCCATGTGAGGAACAGCTGATCTCATTCTGTTCAGCAGGTACAGATGATTATGTTTATACCCACAATGTATTTATCCAGATCTCTTCTGACAGACCTTTGAATTGTTTCCAGTTTTTGCTGTGATAGCATCTTAGTGAGCATTTATAGTTTGTTTTTGTTTTGTTTTTTTTGGTTTTTTTTGGTAAACCTTTGCAAGTATACTCATAAGGCACATTTTTAGCAACTACTTGCCACGTCAAAATACATGCATACTAAGCATTGCTTTCCAAAAAGTAGGAAGGCATTACCAGTAACGACGACTTTAAAACACACACACACAATGACATTTTTCCCATACACTTGCTAACACTGGGTTTTATCAAGTTTATTTTGCTCAAGGTCATATAACCTAGAACTTCCTGAGGGACTCTACTAGGAGCCTTGGGAGATAAAAAATAATTATAGCTAACAAATATAACACTCCTTGTATACCAGGCACTGTTCTAAGAATGCATATTAACTTGATCCTCATAACAGCCCTAAGAGGTGACTGTTGTTCTTCCAAGGTGAGGAAACAGAAGCAATGATTTAGTAACTTGTCTAAAACCACGTAGGTAGTAAATGATGACACCAGAATTCTAATCCAGGCTGTCTTGCTCCATATCCAGCTAAACACTTGACTATGCAGCTCCAATCATTATCTGTCTAGTAACTTACAATCTAGTTGCTGCTCGAATGTTAAATTGTTGTCTCTTCCACTAGGCAATAAGCTCTGCTAGTAGCAGCGGCAATGCCTGTTTCATCTACTACAGGTTTTTAATTCTACTAATTAGATGTTTGCTAGTGCTCAGCATAGTGCCTGGCATAAAATATAAAGAAGGAAAGGAAGATAGGAAGGAAGGGAGGGAGGGGAGAGGAAAGAAAAGAAAGGAGAGAGAAGGAAGTCCACTTATAAGATAGTATAGTTAGTATTAAAAAAAATAAAATAAAAGCAGAATGAGGAAGGGGTTTCTGAACAGACGGTCTTGATACAGAAATAACCATGGTGT
Organism: Canis aureus; assembly: GCF_053574225.1. Lineage (NCBI taxonomy): Eukaryota > Metazoa > Chordata > Mammalia > Carnivora > Canidae > Canis > Canis aureus. The sequence goes on from NC_135621.1 coordinate 57,758,011, forward strand.
CAAATGAGTAGTGTGAATACTCAATTTGCAGACTGGCATTTGAAAGAGTAGAAGTAGGATGAAGATAGGCTCAGTGGTTTGCAGGGTAAGAGATACATCTTTTTTTGAAGATTTTATTTATTCATGAGAGACACACAAAGAGAGGCAAAGACATAGGCAAAGGGAGAAGCAGGCTTCTCACAGAGAAACCAGTGTGGGATTCAATCCCTAGAGCCGGGATCATACCCCGAGCCAAAGGCAGAGGCTCAACCACTAAGCCACCCAGGTGTCCCTAGGACAGAGATTTAATTAAGAATCACAGTAGTGGGGCATTTGGGTAGCTCAGTCAGTTAAGTGTTTCTTGATCTCTGCTCAGGTCTTGATCTCAGGGTTGTGAATTCAAGCCCCACATTGGGCTCCATGCTGGATGTGGAGCCTACTTTAAAAAAAGAGAAAAATCATAGTGTACAGTTACATCATTTAGGTATGAGAAATTAAACTCCTAGTTGAGGACATGAGATGTTGGCATTGGAAATCTAGAGGAAGAGTCTGAAGCCAAGGATATCTCCAGGAGAACAATGAACAGAACCAGTAGATATAGGAGGGGAAGGAAGTAGAAGAGTCAAAAATAACTGCATGTGGAGCTAGTCTGACCAGAAAGTAGTGACATTATTCAGAGAAACAAGGAACAAAGAAGACACTGAGTTCAAATATCTCCTTATCGGGTTTAACTAATATTGTTTGACTAACATCTAAACATCTCCAGTGTGCCAGTAAAGATAAGGACTATAATTTATAGGCCATCAGCATAAATGTCTACTTAATGATACCAACTATTCATCAAAAATATGTTTTCATATATTAGGACAAGGATAGTGGGAAGACCTCTGTGGTTGTGGGGACATGGAACCAAGAAGAGCATATTGCATGGGCTAAGAAGAATCCAGCTAGAGCCTATCACCTTCAAGATGATGGCACCCAGACAGTCAGGTAAAGATTAACATATTTGCCTATGGATCTGATTAGTAGAATATTTAAAACTCAGAATATTCAGGGGCACCTGGATGGTTTGATGGTCATTTAAAAAAAAAAAAAAAAAACCTCAGAATACTGAAAAGCATAAAATTTCCACACTCAGGTAAAATCTCTGGTCAGTCTTTTTCAGGGGCATCTTTTTTTTTTTTTTTTAATTTTTTTTTTTAATTTTTTTTTTATTATTATTTATTTATGATAGTCATACAGAGAGAGAGAGAGGCAGAGGGAGAAGCAGGCTCCATGCACCGGGAGCCTGACGTGGGATTCGATCCCAGGTCTCCAGGATCGCGCCCTGGGCCAAAGGCAGGCGCCAAACTGCTGCGCCACCCAGGGATCCCCAGGGGCATCTTTTACATTGGTTTTCTTTTCCTAAGGTATTAGTTACGAAGTTTCTCACGTGGGGGAGGCCCAGGATTCAAATGCCGACTCTTCACTTACTACCTTGGGCAAATTACATAATCTTAAATCTCACTTTTCTTGTCTACTAGTATTTGCCTCCTAGGATTGTTATGACATTTAAACAATCATTTATGTAACACATAGTACCTGGCAACAGCATGCAATAAATCCTGGCTTGCAGCCTTTAATGGTGGTGGTGTGGTAATGAGCGTGGTGGTGTCGGCCTTCAATTCCAGGTATTAGGTCTGAGGCTGTTATAAAACATTGCCTCTTTCATGTGTCACCTTCACCTTTTCAACATAGTTAATTCTATTTAAATATACTGTAACATTTCCTTTTGTTACTTGACTTCTGTGAGGTTATTATTGAAAATAAACAATGGCTTTTTGAAAAACCACCTCATGTCTTCTTTGAGTCATATAGGTATATCTTGTTACAACAGAAATAAATTAATCTCCTTTTTTCCAAGAATAACTCGGTTTTAGTTTTTCTTGTAGTCCTCTTACCTGGCGAATTTTAAGTTACTCATTCTTTCTCTTTCTTGGGTATTAACTTTGTCGTTCCTAGTACAGATGGTATATTGAGAGACTCTGTTTTTAGAATGTGCTAACTTCAGGGCACCTGCCTGGCTCTGTCTATAGAGGATGGGACTCTTGATCTCAGGATTGTGAGTTTGAGCCCCATGTTGGATTAAAAATAAAATCTTAAAAAAAAAAAAAAAAAAAAAAACAATGTGTTGACTTCTTGGGCTGACCAAAATCAAAGTTAGCTAGATTAAGAGATGGACATTGAAGTATTAGAATGTATTAAACAAAAAAAAAAAAAAAAAGAAGAAGAATGTATTAAACAGATGGACTTTTCTTTTTGTTCATGTATATTTCGTGTGAAAGTGGTTCACAGTATCATGAGCAACAAATATTGAAGCACAGGAGCAGAAAACTTTTTTTTAGGTCCCTCTTTTGGAATTTGTAACTTAACCTAAGCTCTACTTTTATATACCTGCATTACAGTATTTTAATGAGTGGAACTGTCTAGAGGATGGCAAGGAGGGAAAACTGTTCCACAAAGTGAACAATATATAGGGCTGGGGAAATGATTAACTTCAAAAGGACTTTAGCAAAAGCACTTTAACCTTACCTATTTGTATACAAATAAATAATATGCAGATTGAAGATTATTTTTATTAATTAAATCATTCTGAAGTATCTCAATTTTATATTCTTCTTACAGAATCTGAAAGATTTTCTGTTACATGACCCTAAAAATATTTTTATAACTAGCACAAAACTGGATCCATCTAACCATCTTCTTACCCTCTCCATTACAGTTATTCTGAATTAATGAAGTTTAGATAATAAAACTTGTGTGTTTCTCTGATTTAGGATGGTGTCACATTTTTATGGGAATGGAGATATTTGTGATATAACTGACAAACCAAGACAGGTCACTGTAAAACTAAAGTAAGTTGGACTGGCGACAGATGCTATATGCTTTTTTCTTTAATCTGCTTCCAATGGGCAGAAGTTTATATAAATATAAAATATAATTGTGAATAATTACATTTATGCATAATAATATATGGATTAATTTAATATAAAATCATTTCTTCTAAAATATTAAAATTGGGGCAACTAGCTGGCTCAGTCAGTGGAGCATGCGATTCTTTTGTTTTTGTTTTTTTAAGATTTTATTTATTTATTCATGAAACACACAGAGAAAGAGAGAGAGGCAGAGACACAGGCAGAGGGAGAGGCAGGCTCCATTCAGGGAGCCCAATGTGGGACTCAGTCCTGGGACTCCAGGACCACACCTGGGCCAAAGGCAGGCACTAAACCACTGAGCCACTCAGGGATCCGGAGCATGCAACTCTTGATCTCACAGTTGTGAGTTCAAGCCCCACGTTGGTTGTAAAGATTACTTAAAGAAAAAGAGAAAGAAAGAAATGTTAAAAAATATAGAAAGAAAAGAGTTTTTAAAAATAAATAAAATATTGGAATGCCTGGGTTGTTCAGTTGGTTAAGCGTCCAGCTTTTTTTTTTTTTTTTTTAAGATTTTATTCATTTGGGATCCCTGGGTGGCGCAGCGGTTTGGGGCCTGCCTTTGGCCCAGGGCGCGATCCTGGAGACCCGGGATCGAATCCCACGTCGGGCTCCCAGTGCGTGGAGCCTGCTTCTCCCTCTGCCTGTGTCTCTGCCTCTCTCTCTCTCTCTCTGTGTGACTATCATAAATAAAAATTAAAAAAAAAAAAAAAAAGATTTTATTCATTTATGAGAGACACAGAGAGGGGCGGGGGTGGGGGGGTGGCGTAGAGACACAGGCAGAGGGAGAAGCAGGCTCCATGCAGGGAGCCTGATGTGGGACTCGATCCTGGGCCTCCAGGATCAGGCCCTGGGCTGAAGGTGGCACTAAACCGCTGAGCCACCCAGGCTGCCCAAGCATCCAGCTCTTGATTTCAGCTTAGGTCACATGATCTCAGGGTCATGAGATTGAGCCCCACATCTGACTCTGCCCTCGCAAAGTCTGCTTGAGATTCTCTCCCACTACCTCATTTGCTCCCTTTCTTCCATTCTAATATAAATAAATTAAAATCTTTAAAAATCAGTAAAATATTAAAATTATTTCAATATAATTATGTTATTTATTTGTAAGTTATAATGACTTTTAAATTGTTTAATTGTAGCTATTTGTTGTATTAAATTATACAGGGCCACTTATATGAGATTTGTATAGCTTAAGAGGAAAACAAGTAAAAATACTTTTGTACAAGGCACCTGGGCAGCTCAGTTGATTAAGCATCTAGCTCTTGATTTCAGCTCAGGCCCTGATCCCAGGGTTGTGAGATCCAGCCTCATATCAGCTCTGGGCTCAGCACAGAGTCAGCTTGGGATTCACTCTCCCTCTTCCCTTCCCCACTACTTGCCCGTGTGTGCACTCTGTCTCTCTCATTCACTCTCTTTCTAAATTAATCATTTTAAAAAATAAATTATATATTCTTTAGGTAGTAATTTAAAGTAATCTCTGTTTTAGGTGTAAAGAATCAGATTCTCCTCATGCTGTTACTGTATATATGCTAGAGCCTCACTCCTGCCAGTATATCCTTGGGGTAAGTAAAAAAATAATACTCAGGATTCAGTTTGAGAACATGCTTCAATTTTTAGCAGTAAGGCTAGAAAGGACCTTCATTAATCTCCAAAATTTAACATAACCCCTATACTGTATAAAAGCTGAATCTTTTTTATTTAGATATAATTTACAGAAAATAAAATGCAGAGATCATAAGTGTTTGATACTTTTTGATAATTTTGTACATCTATGTAACTATCCTTTGTGATTATTTGCTCACAGATATTTGTGAAGTATCTAGCCAAGTTATTTTTTTTAAAGATTTTATTTATTTATTCATGAGAGACACAGAGAGAGAGATAGCCAAGTTATTTTAAAGAAAAATTATTCTGACACTTATTAAAACAGTCTTTATTCAGGACTATTTGGCAATAAGTGTATCACGACTTTCATAACAGAGAAGAGAGATCCAAAAAGACAGCTGGGGATATACAGCCAATGAGCAGAAGGTAGCAGGTTGGGGTAGTTCAATGGATAGAAAATTACTAAGAGGAGACATCAACTTAACTGACTTGACAGGATTATTGCTGAAGGCAGGCCAGAATGATCGCCATCAAAGGTGAGAGATAAAGAATTTGATCAGATATGGAGGATGATTAGATGTTGAGGGTGAGGGCTTCTCTCTACAATGACTTAACAGGATTCCTACTACATCTGAGCTCAGCAGGCCCAAGACACAGGCACAAGTACAAACAAAAGAGGCCTAGTCAAAAAGAAGAATTGAGGAGCCAAACTTCAGTTTGGTCACGGAGGCTCTGTCATCTATTAGTCTTTTACCATTTTTATTGTTGTTGTTTGTCTTATTTCTAAGAGTTCAAATACTTTCTGGATATGAGTTCTTTGTATTTATAGTGCATATTTTTTTCCTCAATCTGTGGCTTACCCATTTATTTGCCTAATGTCTTTTGATGAGTAAAAGTTTATTTGATAAAGTTTATTACATCAGGTTTTCCCTTTTATAGCTAATGCTTTATTTTGTTCTAAGAATGTTGCCATCCCAAAGTCATGAAAATATTATCCTATATTTCTTTCCAGAAACTTTATGGTCATGCCTTTGGTTAAGTAATGCCTAACAGAGTGCTTTTCTCTGTATTTTTCCTGGTCACAGTCCACTGACCCATTTATGGGTTGATATTATCCATCAATTTTGGAAAATGTTTATATTTTTGTGAATATACATTTACCAGATGTATACACATGTATTCATAGAGAAGAATACTGAATAAAGAATGTATTCAGTTTAGCAATTTCTTAATGGCTTTATTGTTTTTGTTCTTCAGGTTGAATCTCCAGTGATCTGTAAAATCTTAGATACAGCAGATGAAAATGGACTTCTTTCTCTCCCCAACTAAAGGATAATAAAGTTTGGAGTAAGAAAAGATCATTGACACTCATGATTTCTGTCTGACCACGTGTCTCATTGTAGAGTTCTCAGCCATTGGACCTCATCTAAAGGATCGTATAAAAGGACTCTCAACCACTTTGTGAATATATATGTGTATATAAGAGGTTATTGATAAACTTCTAAGGCAGATAGTTGTCTCACTTCTTTCATTTTTGTTGTGTCTTATGAACTGATTGTGTTTTTTGCTTGGATAATGTGATTCCAAAAATAAATCTCATCCAAGCAGTTTAGAGTCCAGCCTAATGAAATGTCATAATTGTACCTATTGAAAGTTTTTAAATAATAGATTTATTATGTAAATTATAGTATATATAACTAGTTAATGAACTAAAGATAATGAAGAAGGAAATTGATAGGAGGTTGTTTAAATGGGAGACCATGTAAAATATGTAAATTCTAGTGCCTGAAATCCTTTCAACAAATTTTTATTTAGCAACTGCTCTCTACCAGGTGTTAAGCTAGAAACTGGGCACTTAGTAGAGCCTCACAACATTTAAGTTTTCTTCACTTCTGTTAACCTCAAGAAACTCTTATTTGTAATAGATTGTTTCTCTCTTGGAACTTTTATCTATTTCTTTCTCCTTGACATGAATGTGTCTTCCTCCAAGGTATGTACCTGGTATAGACAGAAGATTCTTTTGACTAGGAATGGTTTACTCCAACAAAACACACTGTGCTGGCCATCCTTTGTACTTGCCTACTGTATACTACAGATTTTAGTTCTGGACAGTTTTGCAGCACAATATTTATTTTAAAATGAATAAAATGTTCACAAGCAGTGTTGTCATGTAGTCAATGGCAGATTATTCATCTCCTTTATTTTCTCCATTATGGTGTTGTATTATCCTGTTTTACTTTAGATGTACATATATATCTAGGTAAGGACAGAAAAGTAGCTATAAAATCCTTTACTTTTCCTCCTTTTCAGTAGTTCTGGCCAAAGATAGTTTAGTTTGATAAATGGTTAATGCAGTTGATTATTAGAGAGTTGTTTACAAATTTTAGGGCAAAGCAGCACATACAGAAAGAGCACAGACTTTGTGTTCAAACCAAGTCCAGAAACTCTAACTTCCTAGTTGTGTGATCTTACACAGAGCCGTTAACCTCTTTGAGCCTCATGTCCTCTTTGGTAGAGAGACTGCTTACCTCAGAAGGTAGTCGTAGCAGTATGTTAACTTCACTGTAAGTAAAAGCCGAAGCCCAGTAGTAGACACCAGGTTCCCAGTAAGAGTTAATTTATTGCCCTCATCTCCTATTAATATAATGAGATCAGAGACCAAAGCCATTAAAATTTATTTCCTTAGAGGTACCTGGATAGCTCAGTCAGTTGAGTATCCATCCAGTCCTTAATTTCTGCTCAGATCTTGATCTCAGGGTCATGGGATTGAGCCCCTACCTCTGCCCCCCAACACATGCACACACTCTTTTTCTCTCTAAAATTAGTAAATCTTTAAAAAAGGAATTCCCTCTCCCCCCCTTGCATGTTGTCTCTAAATATATACATATATATATATATTTCTTTAATAAATTATAAAATCATACTTCTTATATCAATGAATTAAGACAAACAGAATTACATTTAGATTATAGGTAGGTATAAGAAGGGAGGGAGTGAGAATTGGGAAAGATTAGTGCCAGAGGACACTTTTAGAATATTTAGGTCAAATTTTTCTCTTAAAAGGGAGGGAGGAAATCTAAAAACCTGTATTGGATACTTTACCACAGAAGATTCTTAAAAAGAGAGGTTGTGGGATGCCTGGGTGGCTCAGTGGTTGAGCACCTGCCCCTGGCCCAGGGCATGGTCCTGGAGTCCCGGGACCGAGTCCCACATCGGGTTCCCTGCAGGGAGCCTGCTTCTTCCTCTGCCTATGTCTCTGCCTCTCTGTGTGTCTCTCATGAATGAGTAAATAAAATCTTTAAAAGAAAAAAAAAAGGTGGTAATTATTTCAAAATAAAAAGTTTTTAAAAAGTCTGCTTTCTATTGGGCTAACAGCTTCAACTTCTTTGAAGTAAGGGGTAGGCCAGCTATCTCCCATGTTCCTTCTAAATCTTGGTTCCCTTATCAGTGGTCTAGGAAATCTCATGTGCTCTCTGTATTGTGTGTGGCCGACTCTCTGCACTGCCACTCTTCTGTAGAAGTAGCTGAGGTCCTAAGAGGGAGGGGAAAGGGCTCAGCTGTAATATGCCTCATGCACTTAGAGAAGTCTGTTCAGGTGGGTGCTATCCCAGACCTACTTAATCAGATCCTTTAGGGCAGAGTATAATCTGCACTTTAAATGTGCTTCCCGAGTGATCCTCTTTATTTTAAATATATTCTCCAATGAGAATCACTGACTTAGGAACTTTGCTTTTAAAAATTTCACACATTCTAACTCTCCTGATTTGTGTTTCAGGGGAATAACTAGTAGCTCCTCTTTACAGGAAGATTGAGACAAGACTTTTCTTTTTGTCTCTATCTGCTTTTCTTTGAGTCACCACTAGATGGGGCCTATGCCCAGCTCTAGTTTATACCCTTGGTCCCCGATAATAGGAACGTTGGCAAAAAAGGGCAACAAATTATCTGTTACCTGAATAGTAAGCTTTGTGTACAGTCCCCTGATGAACAACACTTCTCAGTCCGATAAAGGCCTGACCTGATTTCTGACCATTCTTAAATTTCCTAGTCTATAATCAGGCCAAATTGTTGACCTACTAGCACCAAATATCTAACATTAAAAGGGCTTAAGCTAAACAGGAAAATGAAAATCAAGACTTAAATTTTTAATAAATTTTTAATAAACTGTGATATGCAATCACAGTTTCAAATGAAAATATCAGCTATCCTAGGATCTGATTTAAATTCCCTTCCTGGGCAGCCCGGGTGGCTCAGCAGTTTAGCACTGCCTTTGGCCCAGGGCCTGATCCTGGAGTCCTGGGATTGAGTCCCAGGTCAGGCTCCTTGCATGGCGCCTGCTTCTCCCTCTGCCTGTGTCTCTGCTTCTCTCTCTCCTGTGTATTCTTAGAAATTAATTAATTAACTAATTAATTAATTCCTAGGGCAGGGCAGCCTGGGTGGCTCAGCGGCTTAGTGCCGCCTTCAGCCCAGGGCCTGATTCTGGAGATCCGGGATCGAGTCCCACATTGGGCTCCCTGCATGGAACCTGCTTCTCCCTCTGCCTGTGTCTCTGCCTCTGTGTGTGTGTGTCTGTCATAGATAAATAAGTAAAAATATTTAAATAAATAAATTCCCTTCCTACTGTAAGTTGTTGAAGTAAAACTTTTCAAAATATGTTGCCATGGTCACATGGCCTAAGAGAAAATCCATTTCTCCATTTCTTTTTTTTCAGTTGTTTGGCAGGGGTAGTAGAGAAACACGGTCAACCACATAACCAAGGACACACTTTGTTTCATATGCCAATAGTCTTAAAGTAGATTGTACAAGCAGGTAAGATGATCCAATGCATTATAGGGAAAAAGTACTAGAGATTGTATAAAATTTCATCTGTGAACAAGGAATTAAGCTTTTATTTTTATTTAAGATTTCGTGGGTGGACCAATACTAGTAGAGAGTCATTCATAAATCAGGTTATGTGTAAAAATCGCCAACAACTCAAGGAAGGGTAGGCATGTGTGTAGAGGAAGTGATGGAGATACCGTCATTATTTACCTCCACCATATGCAGCACTGTAGATTAAATTAATGTCCCCACCACTTTTCAGAAAATGGAATTGTCACTTTAAATACTAGCATCAAGACCACACATCAGGGGCACCTGGGTGGCTCAGTCAGTTAAGCACCTGCCTTGGCTTCAGGTCATGATCCCAGGGTCCTAGGATCGAGCTCGGGCTCCCTGCTCAACGGGGAGCCTGCTTCTCCCTCTCCCTCTGCTGCTCCCCCTGCTTGTGCTCTCTCGTGCTCTCTCTCTCTCTCTCTCTCTCTCTGTCAAATAAGTAAAAATTTTAAAGAAAAAAAGACCACATATTATTAGGTATATAACCAACCAGAATTAAGGTGAGAGGTTAACAGATTACTCTCACCTGCCATGGCTTCAATCACTGTGCTCTGAGTAGCTCGCAAGGCTTCTCCAGAAGAAATAACAGGGTTTTTTTTAATGTTTTTTTTTTTTTTGCAGTGGCCACGAAGAATGAGCATGCTTTCCTCGCCAGCAGTTAGAAGAAACTCCAGTGTGAAGACTACTGGAATTCCATTCTTTAACAAAGAAAATAAAGCCCCTACCCCTCAAAACTCAAAAGAAGAAATGCAAAATTACTAACAAATGAAATATAGGGCGTACAGTGTTCTGTGTCCATACTTATTTGTAAATTTTTAAGCATTTTAGTCTTCTTTACATTTGAAACAAAGAGTGTTCACCAAAAGCAAGTAAATCTAGCAGAACTACTTATGGAAATGGTAACCGAAAAGAAAACAAAAAGGAAATGGTAACTGTCTCAACTATGGGAGACATTGATGAGACTATAAAATAATACTAAACATCTCGTCTAATCCTGTACAACACTACGTATTTCAAGTCTATTAAATTGCTTTCCGGTACTTTTCAATAGACTACAATTGTACTTTGCCTTGAATTTAAGAAAAAATAGTTCCTTGTATGGCACAAACATTTTAATTTTCTAAATATATAATTTTGATTTTCTAAATATATAATATTAAAGGTCAAACTAACGGGATTGGGAGGTATAGGCTTCCAGCTATAGAATAAGTCACAGGGATAAAAGAGAAATATGGTCAATGGCGTAATAGCATCGTATGGTGACCGGTGAAGCCATGCTTGTGGTGGGCGTAACAAAATGCATACAGTTGCCAGATCATTATGCTGCACACCTGAAATCAATGCCACATTGTGTGTCAGGTATATTTCAATTAAAAAACAAAAGTGCTCTACCACCAAAAATAATATATTTTTTCAAACTTCCTTGAGAGTCCAGCAACTGAGAGTTGAAAACCCAATTAGTCAAATCTACTCTATTCCCTAAATTCACTCAAAATATAGCCCCCCCCCAAAAAAAAATAGCCAAAAATAGCAAACTTTGTTAGATTAGAATAGCTTCCCTGTCCTCAATTAAAACACGAGCTTGCTAGTCACCAGTAGTCCTTAATAGCAGTAAAACCTGATTTACTTATTTAAGAATTCTTTTTTTTCTTTAAAGATTTATTTTAGAGAGAGAGCAAGTGAGCATGAGTGGGGGAGGGGCAGAGGGAGAGGGAGAGAGAGAACCTCAAGCACCACCCCACTGAGCACAGAGCCCCAATGCAAGGCTTGATCCCACAAGCCTGAGATTAGGGCACCCAAGCCAAAACTAAGAGACACTGAACCAACCAAGCCACCCAGGTGCCCCATAATTTACTCATTTAATAATTCTATCAGAGTTCTAAATATAACCCATAGATTTGAAATGTTAATAGTTGGTCAAAGAAACCAGGAGTCATCTTCCCCCAGATTAGTTTTTAATTTTTTAAAAATATTTTCTTTATTTATTCATGAGAGACACACAGAGAGAGGCAGAGACACAGGCAGAGGGAGAAACAGGCTCCATGCAGGGAGCCCGATGTGGGACTCAATCCTGGGTCTCCAGGGTCAGGCCCTGGGCTGAAGGCAGCGCTAAGCTGCTGAGCCACCTGGGATGCCCTTTTTTTTTTTTTTTTTTTTTTTTTAAGATTTTTTTACTTATTCATTTGAGACAGAGAGAGCATGAGCAGGGGGAGAGGCAGGCTCTGACTGAGCCAGGAGCCTGACACGGGGCTTGATTTCAGGATCTTTAGATCAGGACTGGCGCTGAAGGCAGATGCTTAACCATCTGATCCACCCCCTTTTTTTTAATTAAAAAAAAAATTATAAGGGATGCCTGGGTGGCTCAGTGGTTGAATACCTGCCTTTGGCTCAGGTCATGATCCTGGGTCCTGGGATCCAGTCCCTCATCCGGCTTCCTTGCAGGGAGCCTCCTTCTCCCTCTGCCTATGTCTCTGCCTCTCTCTCTCTCTCTCTCTGTGTATGTGTGTGTGTGTCTCATGAATAAATAAATTCTTGAAAAATTTTTTAAGATTTTATTTGCTTACTTATTTTAGAGAGAGAGTGTGAGTAGGAGGTGGGCAGAGGTAAACAGAATTTCAAGCAGACTCTGTGCTGAGCATGGAGCCCAATGGGGAGCTCAATCTCACCATCCAAGAGTCCTGAGTTGAAACCAAGAGTCAGTTGCTCAACTGACTGAGCCACCCATGCACCCCACCCCTGGATTAGTTTTCCATACCTATAGGTTTTAGTGTTCTTAAGCCACAGTGACAGAAATCGTTTGTTGGAAAAGCTTTTGTCAATCACCTCCAAGAGAGTGTTTCGCTCAAAAAAAACCCAGTTGTGAACAATCTTCAGTCATTGTTCCTTGAATCTCAGATAATAGGCAACCCCAAACTCTGCTTTTATAATAATAAAAGCTGCCACTTCCTGCACATTGGTTAAATATTCCAGCACTATGCTAAACACTTCAGATACCTTGTGATCACAATCCTATCTTTAACTCACAGATAAGGAAAATGAGGCTCAAAGAATGGAACTAAACTGCACGTGGTTGAGCCAGCTTTGGAATCAATTCAGATTGTGGAAGCCATGTTTGTAAAGGATTTTTTTTTAAGACTTTATTTATTTATTCAGGAGAGACAGACAGAGGGAGAAGCAGGCTCCATGCAAGGAGCCTGATGCGGGACTTGATCCCGGGTCTCCAGGATCACACCCTGGGCCAAAGGCGGCGCCAAACCGCTGAGCCACTCAGGCGTCCCCTTGTAAAGGATATTTTATAGGGCTTTCTATTCACAGAACCAGCTTTGCCCTTTGAATCTCTCTGTGCCATCACCTCCCACCTGAAGGAACATCCCAAAGGGCTCAGCAAAATGCTAAGCAAAATGCTTGATTTTTGTCTTAGTAACATATGGTACTTATTTTCTTTCATACGGTTGTGTGTTTTTTGTTTTTTGTTTAAATATGGAACACCACTAACTTCTCTTTAAGCTAATGCGACTCAAAATCTAGCAAACGAAAACTCACTGGTGGGACGCCTGGGTGGCTCAGTGGTTGAGCATCTGCCTTTGCTCAGGGTGTGATCCCGAGTCCTGGGATCGAGTCCCACATTAGGCTCCCCTTGAGGAGCCTGCTTCTTCCTCCGCCTGTGTCTCTACCTCTTTCTCTGTATCTCTCATGAATAAATAAAATCTTAAAAAAAAAAAAAGAAAAGAAAAGAAAGAAAAAGAAAACTCACTGGTAAAATTAAAGTGTCACCTTGGGAATTCTGGCTTGGTTAAATATCATCAAAACTTCCCTTCTCAGGGATCCCTGGGTGGCTCAGGGGTTTAGCACCAGCCTTCGGCCCAGGGCATGATCCTGGAGTCCCGAGATCGAGTCCCATGTCAGGCTCCCTGCATGGAGCCTGCTTTTCCCTCTGCCTCTATCTCTCTCTCTGTGTATGTCTCTCATGAATAAATAAATAAAATCTTAAAAAAAAAATTCCCTTCTCTGATAATCACTTGGTGTTGGTAAACGATGCAGCTGCACTGGCAATTTGTCTAGAACTAGGTTGTATTTATTATGTAAATGATAAAATTCCTTCATCTTTTACTTATTGGTAAAGAATATATCTTATTTTCTTTCTCAGATCCTTCTCCTCAGACCTTGCATAACAGTGACACTCAACAAATATTTGCTGAATGAATGAATGAACCCTCATCCTCTCTTACCCACACTTATAAAACCTTCCCCAACTACAATTCCAAGGACTTTCCTACCAGCTCTTACTTTTTGAGTGTTTGGTACTTTGAAGAAAACAATATTTTCCTCAGTTTTAAATTGGTTGGGAAAGAAAAGGGAGAATTAATTACTTGTCTCATTTGTATTCCTTCTCAAATTCTGCACCACTCCCTAACAAGAAGACAGTGCCTGTGTCTCTTTTTCCCCCACTTGTGGGCCATGATTGGAATAAAGTCCCTGTTCTCTCAGGTCAAGAAAAGAATTGAATTTTCCACCTCCAACTCCATAAACTAAAAACATCCCAGTTCCAAGGTACTCTGAATTCCTCAAAGAAATTGTCTAAATTACGATTCTCTGTGAAGAACACAATTCCCAGCCATATCTTTCCTCATTGTAATAAAATTTTTTTAAGACTTATTTGTTACAGAGCACGTGAAAGAGAGCAGGAGCAGGGGCAAAGGGAGAGGAAGAAGCAGACTCCCCACCTAGCAGGTAGCCCGGATGATGCAACGTGGGGCTGGGGCCTGGGACTGCAGGGTCATGACCTGAGCAGAAGGCAGATGCTTAACCAACGGAGTCACCCAGGCCCCCATCCCCATTGCAATATTAATAAAATCAGTTCTTACCATTTCTTTGACATATGTTGTTGCTAAAGCCAAACAAACGAGCAAGAAGCTTTCATAAGCTCTTGCTAATGTCAGATACAAAATACGACGTAAGCATTTACCGAGATTATGGAATTTACCCTAGTGCCACAGCCCCAGAAGACAGGCATAAAGCACTCTTTGTAAATTGCTCCACTTTTTAAGGTCTATCTGAACAAGCTGCATTTTGCAGAACACCAGGCTTTGCATGAAAATCAAGATTCCCACACTGGGAGTCAGATGAAAGATCTCCCACTCATCAGCATGCTACGAGCCAGCTTGCGGTTCAAGAAAGTATCAGAAGGGCAAACATTCACCTAAATGGAACTCAGAAACAAACTGAACTTATCTTGGCACCAGCTAAGTGTATTCATGGAGAAGCAAAATTACCTGGTTACTGGAGTAGAGGAGGGGAAAATTCACTGATTTGTCCATAAGCAACAAAGGGATATTTTTACTTTGGTAAAATTAATCTAAAACCATTGGGCTTAGAGAGATTGCCTGTTAACTGTCTCTTCATGGAAAACAGAATTTCACTGAATCTGTGACTTTTTTCAAATTGCCATATGCTTTATTTTTTTTTTTAAGATTTTATCTATTTATTCATGAGAGACTGAGAGAGAGGCAGAGACACAGGCAGAGGGAGAAGCAGGCTCCCTGTGGGGAGCCCAACGTGGGACTTGATCCCAGGACCCCAGGATCACAGCCTGGGCCCAAGGCAGGCGCTAAACCGCTGAGCCACCCAGGGGTCCCTGCCATGCACTTTAAAGTAATTAGTATTCTCCTTTCTCTCCCCCCAAGACCCAGGTACCCCTTCACTCTGTTAACTTCTCTGCGGCTGCCAAAGAGTTTCCTTTCATCTTCTGTGTCCTCAGGCTGCGTCAGGAGCCAAAGAGGTCCAGGAGAATGAATGCAGGTTGTCTGGCAACACCTGGGTGGCCAAGGTGGCCCCTGGGAGAAGACGCCTTTAGAGCTGATTCCCTGCGTCAACAGTCAGAAATCCTGAATCCTGATCCATGTCCCCTTTCATCAGAGTCCTGCTGATAACCACCCTGGGGACGTAGAGAGGGATACGAAAAACCACAAATGTCGGGAGGCTAAGCCAGCCAGCCAGGTAGAGGTTAGGGTTGAGATCACTTCCAGGCTTCAGCCATTTGATCATTTATTATTTGATTCATTCATTATACGTAACTGTTATGGACAGAATTGTGTCCCCCCAGAATTCATATTTGAAGCCCTAACCCCCAATGGGACTCTATTTGGAGATAAGGCTTTTAAGGAGGTAATTAAGGGCAAATGAGATCATAAGGGTGAGGCTCTAATCTGATAAGAATGGTGTCCACATAAGAAGAGGAGGAGACACCCCAAGAGCCCCCCACCCCCAACTCTCTCTCCTCCTTGCCCCACCCCCTCTCTTCCCCTGCATGCACAGAGAAAGGCCCTGTGAGGACACAATGAGAAGGTGACCTTCTACAAGCCACGGAAAGAGGAACAAAACCGAGGCATGCGATAAGGGGCAGAAAGCCTGTTGTATCCCCATCAGGCAGGGAACAACTGAAAGCAAATGGGGACAGAGAGGAAACCAAGGGCCAGGTCATTAGGACCATGCCAGTCGTGGCAAAGATTTCAGATTTGGGGACGTCTGGGTGGCTCAGCGGTTGAGCTCTTGCCTTTGGTTCAGTGTGATCCTAGTCCTAGAATCAAGTCCCACATCGGGCTCCCTGCATGGAACCTGCCTCTCTCTCTGTGTCTCTTATGAATAAATAGATAAATAAAATATTAAAAAGAAAAAGGACTTCAGATTTTGTTCTAAGTGGAATGGAGAGCCACTGGAAGGTTTTCACAGGAGAGTGGCAAATATGATTTACCTGAAACATGTCCCAAGTTACAAAGCAGGGAGACGACAGGAGAGAGAGACTGGAAGCTGGGAGACGGTTACGAGGCGGGTTTCACACCCCAGGTGAGAAATGATGGGGAACACGGGCTAGAGGGCACGGAGATGAAGAGGTGAGTAGTTGGAGTCAGAGTTTATTTTCAAGATAATTCTTGTCCCAACAAGTTGGATGTGATGTGCAAGAGAGTCAAGGACAACAAGCGGAGCTGTGTGACTGTGTGATTGCCATGCCATTTCCTGAGACGATAAAACAGCAGGAGGCCCAAGTTTGGTAGGGAGTGGGGTTGAAATCAAGAGTTCAGTTTTGCACATGCTAAAATTTGCGATGCCTATTAGACATCTAAGTGGAGACGGTGATTGGATGGACCAGCATGGAGCTCAGGGAGAGCTTAGGACTAGTGATGCAAAATTGAGTGTCATTAGCATGTAAACGGTATGGAAGCCAGGAGATGGAAAGTCATCAGAATGGCCTTTGCAGATCCATCTTTAGGGGTGCGGGGAGGCGATAGGGGCGATTTCCCTATCTTTCTGCTTTCCCTTCTTCAGCCTCTCCAAGATGACCCCATCTGGCTTCAAGCGGTCATCGTCTTTGCTCCTACCGGTGACTCTGGCTCTCCCGCCTCCGTCACACTGGGCCAGGGGCACCTGCCCCGCAGAGAGCAGCTTGCTGCTTCGTGTTCTAGCCCCAGTCCAGGCCTGGCCTGGCCTCTCGAATCTCTGATGGAGTCGAGCCCTTTCCAGCAGCCTGCCTGCCAGCCTCCCATAGGCCTGGGATCTCCACTGACTCTTGGCCTCCTCTCAACTCCAGTAGGAGAACAGTGGAGTGAGTTTCTCTGGCGGGACCTTGAGCTTCTCTCGTTAATGAAAAACAACTGCTTTTGGTGGATCCAGGAGAACACACAGGTCTTCCTGGGAGTTAAAAATCTCACTAGGTATACATTGCCCTGAACTGTGAATGTGAGGGTGGCTTGGAAAGGGGAGATTCCAGACCCCGGCCTGGCTAGATTATGGAGAATTCTTTTTTTTTATTTTTATTTTTATTTATTTATTTATTTATTTATTTATTTATTTATTTATTTATTTATTTTTGGAGAATTCTTTAAGAAGGACTTATAATCACAAGTCAGATCTGGAGAGGAACCCAAGAAGTGCTTTTGGTGGCCTGGAGTAGAAATCTTCGAACTGGGGTATGAATAACTTGAAATTGAAAAAGGGAGGTTTAGGGGATCCCTGGGTGGTTCAGTGATTTAATGCCTGCCTTCGGCCCAGGGCGTGATCCTGGAGACCTGGGATCGATTCCCACATCAGGCTCCCTGCATGGAGCCTGCTTCTCCCTCTGCCTGTGTCTCTGCCTCTGTGTGTGTGTGTGTGTGTATGTCTCATGAATAAATAAATAAAATCTTTAAAAAAAAGAAAAGAAAAAGGGAGGTTTACAGATGCTCATTTTCAGGACCCTACAACTGAGCTGTTGAAGAAGGCTTCTATGTCAGGGCACCTGGCTGGCTCAGTTGGTTGATCTTGGGGTTGTGAGTTCGAATCCCATGATGGGTATAGAGATTACTTAAAATCTTTAAAAAGAAAAAAAAAGGCTTTTGTGCCTTAACTCTGCAGGATCTCATGCTGCTTTTTCTTCACCACTACCCCTCTGTTAGTGTCCCCTTCCTGCTCTATAAAAGAATTCCCACATGGAATCCTAGGAGGGCATTGCTCCTGGATGTAGAGTTGCTAACCAAGAAACTACTCAAAATATTAGTTTCAAAGAAGGATCTTTACGTTATCTATCGCAGGACTGTAATTTTGAGTTTTCCCTCGCTTATACACACCGTCTCTATCACCAATTCTAGGATACGCATTTTTGCTTTTGGCTTTTAGCTCAAAGGATGCGAAGGTGCAACTGTCTTCGGTCATCCTGAATCTGGGTTCATCCAAACCCAGCAGCCTCCACCATGCTGCCTAAGTTTGGCCCCAGGGAGATCAAAGTCATACATCTGTGGGGAAGTTGGTGGCACATCTACCAAAACAGGTCCTGTGGGTCTGTCTCCAAAAACGGTTGGTGATGACATCACCAAAGGAAACGGTGATTGGGAGGGTGTGAGGATTACAGTGAAACTGACCAGAACAGACAGGCCCAGAACAACGTGGTACCTTCTGCCCCTAATTATCAAAGCCCTCAAGGAACCACCAAGAGAGAGAAGCAGGAAAACATTAAGCACAATGGAAATACCACTTTTGATGAGATAACCAACATTCCCAACATATGCAGCACTGATCTTGAGTCAGAGAACTCTCTGGAACCAATAAAGAGATCCTGAGGGGGTGCCCTTGGTGGCTCAGTCGGTTAAGCATCTATTTTGGCTCAGGTCATGATCTCAGGGTCCTAGGATCTGGCTACCTGCTCAGCGGGGAGTTAGCTTCTCTCTCTGCCACCCCCCCCCCGCCACGCTCTTGCATATGCTCGCGTGTGCTCTCGCTAATAAATAAATAAATAAATAATAAAAATTAAACACAGGGCAGCCCCAGTGGCCCAGGGGTTTAGCGTCACCTTCGGCCCAGGGTGTAATCCTGGAGACCTGGGATCAAGTCTCACATTGGGTTCCCTGCATGGAGCCTGCCCCCTCCCCACCCCCTCTCTGTGTCTGTCATGAATAAATAAATAAAATATTAAAAAAAATAAATAAAAACAAAGAGCTCCCGGGGACTCAGGCCGCCTGACTGGCTCAGTTGGTAGACCATAAGACTATGGATCTCGAGATTGTGGGTTGGAGCCCCACATTGGGCATAGAACTTACTTGAAAAACAATTAAAACAGGGCAGCCCGGTGGCTCAGCAGTTTAGCACCACCTTCAGCCCAGGGCGTGATCCTGGAGACCTGGGATCGAGTCCCACGTCGGGTTCCCTGTGTGAAGCCTGCTTCTCCTTCTGCCTGTGTCTCTGCCTCTCTCTGTCTCTGTGTCTTTCATGAATAAATAAATAAAATCTTTAAATAAATAAGTAAATAAAATTAAAACAAAACCCCCAAAACCCATGATTATTTCATGTCTTAAAGAAGAGAATGCTGAGGGCCAACACATTGTTATCTACGGTGCACTAATCATCACTACTTTCCTCTGATGGTTTTCAAATGACTGGACAGGAAAGTCATAGCACTGCAATCTGATGTTCAGAAATGTTAGGGTTTTTATTTTCCAAACATTATTTTAAAAGAACATTAAAAGCATCAGAAATACAAATCTGGCCTAAAGGTTAACATCAGAACAATTATAAAATGTTTGAAATACATCACATACTTTGCATCACAGTAAAGCATCAAGAGAACTAATTAATATACCCTGCTAATAATTAGTCATATTCAACTGAATTCTCATTATTTTTAGTTCTCAGTTTAGCCCTTATAGAGAAGTTATATGTACCTATCCATAACTCCCTCTATGGATAGACATATATAACTTATGAAGAGATAAGTTACATTTATCTCCGTATCTCCACATAGATGTAGAGATAGATGTGGAGGAGGGCTAAGAATCTAGCCCAACATGTATTTCATGCAATAAATCAGTAATTTCTCGATGAGCACAAAGAGACTGAGTACCTCATATGCGCATGCTTCCTTTTCTTTATACTGTAACTTTTACCTCCCAAAGATGGATCGGGTCGTCTCTAACTCAAAAAGTCGTACAAGAAACCTGTCAGCTTAAGTTTTACGAGTAAAAATTACTTTTAAAAAATCTTTTATTGAATCACACTGGAAATGCCTAGCCAAAAACGAGAAACACACCTTAAAAAGTAGGAAGTATCCTCTTGCTTAATCTTAGTAATTATAAAGCTGTTTGGCTTATTGGAATAAAGAGCCAGCTCTAAATTTTGACAAAAGTCTAACTCCTAATTAGAATTATCTTCAAACGATCTTGGGAGAGGATATTAGATTTCTTAGTTCTTTGTTAAAAAGGGGTAATATACTAACCTATCTCGTGGGAGTGGTAATAAATGAAAACAGTGTCGTATTAAAAATATAAAAGCATAATTGAAATAGGTTATAGTGACTTCCAAAAATAGCATCCAATTACAAACAAGAAAAAATGTGACAGAGGGGGTGTTTTCTCTTCTGCTATAAAATTTAATAGCAAAAATAAAGGAAGAAAAGGAGAGAAGGAAGGGAAGGAAAAATTCCTAAAAGGTGAATTTAAAAAGAAAAGAAAAGCCATATCTCATAGGAAACCTAGAAACAAAACGGCGGGTCAGTGCTGGAAGGGGGGGTGTTGGGCGAGGCTGTGCAGAGCTCCCGCTGCCTTCTCCACACCTGGGGGCACCCTTGTACGGGGGAACAGCCTGGAGAGGGCGCCGTGCGTTGCATACCTTTCTTCCAGAACAACACGGTTCCTTCCAACCTGCAGTAACAGTTCTCCAATACGACCATTCCTAAAGACAGGTTTGGGATCTCGATGCCCATCTTGAGCCTAACAGCTGTAGTTCCAAAGCCGTGGCAAGTTCAAAAGCTAACTGTATAATGAAAATATTTTTACATAAAAATATGAATTTACGGTTGTTATGCTAGGAATCACAGAGTTCATCATAAAATTAGTTCCAGGTAAAGAAATCCTTCTAGTTTTCCTTATTGCCCATTACCAAGACTAATGGGAGAGAAATCACACAATTATTTTGAAAGCATCACCTTAAAAAGTTTTTTTTTTACCTTAGTGATATTTAAACAAAGACCAAAAAATCATTTTTAAATAGTTACTTGGAAACTCTTTGTCAGGTTGTTAACGAGCCATCCTCGCACAGAAGCGACGCGTAGATGGAAATCCTCTCGATCTCATTCTTGACACCTTCTTAGGCAATAATGAAGATCATGTGACACGCAACAGCAGTCCCGACTGTGACCCATGTCACCAGGCCCTGGCGCAGAGGCCCCGGTTAGTGCCTCTGCTCCCAGAAATCACATTCCTCCACTACAGGAACAGTCCTCTCGACTAGGATCCTTGGGTAAGCTCATTCCAAAATAGAATAATTCATTTTTAGCAAGCAGAAACATACTTCTTTAAAAAACAAACAAACAAACAAAAAAACTATACAGCTAGTTGATTCACACAAAAGAATGATGTCTCTAATAAGAAATGGGAGTAATCAGGGATCCCTGGGTGGCGCAGCGGTTTGGCGCCTCCCTTCGGCCCAGGGCGTGATCCTGGAGACCCGGGATCGAATCCCACGTCGGGCTCCCGGTGCATGGAGCCTGCTTCTCCCTCTGCCTGTGTCTCTGCCTCTCTCTCTCTCTCTCTCTCTCTCTGTGACTATCATAAAAAAAAAAAAAAAAGGAATGGGAGTAATCATAATACTTGGTGGACTGTCTGCCGAAAGCAAAGTACCTGTGTCTTGGGTCAAGGGTAACCACAGAGAAAACATTTCTGATTTTCTGCTTTGACAATACGGCATGTATTCAAGTAAACCCGCTACCAAAAAGACTCTCGTATTGGAACAACAATACCCTTCCCACACTTCAGAGGGTCAAAATTCAGAGTTCGATTCATTAAAAAAAAAAAAAAATCCGTCTCGGTGAAGATCATACCTTCACATGGTTTAAAAAAAAAAAAAAATCCAGCTCCCGCGTCCTTCGAGGACCCCGAGCACCGACGCCCACGGGCACAGCGGGTTCGTCCCCGCAGTAGCTCAGCGCGAGCATCCCCGGCGTCCGGTGAGACGTTTAGGACCAAAGTGGGGGCGCGGGGCGGGGAAACCGTCCACTAACAACCCCTTCGCATGGGATCCTCCGACCCTCAGGGACCGCGAGGCAGGTCCACAGATGCTACGGATCCTGCAGACGGAGGAGAATCCGAAGGGCCTGCGGTTGGGCTGACCCGGGCGGGGGGCGGGGGGCGGGGGGGGCCGCACCGGGGCGCTACACGGAGGGCACCGGGATGGGCCCCGCCGCGCCGGGCCCCCGCAGCAGGTCGCCGGCCGCGCGCTGACGCCTGGCGCCGCAGGGCGCGGCCGGGCCGGGGCAGCGGGGGCCCCGCGGGGCGCCGTCCCCCCGCCGCGGGCCGCCGCCGTAGACGCCGTAGTAGGGCTCCAGGCGCGTGTCGGCCGCGGTGGAGCTGCTCTGGCCGCCGGGCCGCCCCGCCGAGGCCCTGGGGCTCGCCGCGCTCTCCCTGGACTGGCTGGGCCCGCACGCCTGGTCCACGAACTTCTTCTGCGGCTTCGGGGACAGCACGTAGGCCGAGTTGGTCTCGTGGTGGGACGACTTGTTCCGGTTGGTCTCCAGGTTCCCCTTCCCGACGGCGCGGAGCCGGGTCCTGTGCCGGCAGCCGCAGGCGCCCAGGCCGCCGCCCCGCAGGCACGCGAGCACCTTCCGCCTCAGGCCCGCGCTGCCGCGGGAGTAGATGAAAGGGTTCAGCCCGGACTTGAGGAACAGCAGGGCGAAGCCCAGCAGCTCCAGCTGGCGGAGGCCGCCGCCGCCGCCGCCGCCCCGGGACAGCGCCCCCCGCGCCAGGGCCGCGCCCAGGGGCACGCAGCACAGCAGGGCCGACAGCACGATGACCACGCAGGTGAGCACCGCCTTGGAGTCCTTGGCCGCGGCCAGGTTGACGGCGGGCGCGGGCGGCGGGCGCGGGCGGCGGGCGGCGGGCGCGGCCGGCCTGGGGCAGCCCTGGTGCCGGTAGAGCGCGGGCTCGGCCCCCCGCCGCCCCGGGCCGCCCGCGAAGGGCGGCGGCGCCCGCGAAGCCTCCGCCGCGGCCGCCGGGGGGCGCCGCCGGGCCCGCGCGTTCCTGCGCAGCGTCTGCGCGATGAGGATGTAGGACACGGCGACCACGGCCACGCAGGAGCCGAAGTCCACGGCGTACAGCGACAGCGCGGCCGCGCCCTCCGCCGCCGGCAGGCCCGACAGGGGCAGGCACAGGTGGGCCTTGCTGGCCCGCAGCGCGCCCAGGGCGGCCAGCGTGAAGCTGCTGGCCCAGAGCAGCGCGGCGAGCAGCGCGGCGCCGGGCACCGAGGCGGGGCGGCTGGGCTGCCGGCCCAGCACCATGCGCAGCCGGTGCAGCGCGATCGCCGCCACCGTCTTCAGGGACATGATGACGAAGCCCGAGCTGGTGGCGTGGAAGGCGAAGCAGAAGGCGTCCGGGAGGCCCCGCGCCGAGCGGAAGAGCGCGAAGGCGAACATGGGCGCCGTCACCCCGCAGATGAACAGGTCGCAGAAGGACAGGTTCAGGACCATGAAATCGAAGTTGGTTCGGAACTTGCGGAAGGCCGGGTCGAAGAAGGACAGGAAGACGATGAGGTTGCCGTAGGACCCCAGGCAGAAGACGACGGCCAGGAGCAGCGTGCAGGTGACCAGAGTGGCCGTGTGGACCAGGTCCTGGGGGCCGCCCTGGGGGCGGGGCCCGCGCAGCAGCGTGCCGTTGGGAGCCTCCTCCAGGGGCTCCGTGTCGTTCATCCTCGGGGAGCGGCTCCTCGGGGAGCGGCGCCGGCCTCTGCGGCTCGGGCTCGGCTCGGGGTCAGGGCCCCGGCTCACGGCCCGGCGGGGGGCACGCTCCAAGGCCTGCGCGGAGAAGGCACACCCGACACACACAGCAGTTAATGCACAAAGCGGAGCCAGCTCATGCTGGTTTGTTATTATTATTATTATTAATTATTATTATTATTATTTTTTTTTTTTTACAAAAGTACTCAAATTTTCTTTAGCTCCGGCCCCAGGCCTTCTCGACTGGAAGCCCAACAGGGGACGAGACACAAACACCTCAAAATGCGTCCCTCCGGCTAATTCCAGGTTCCGTGGGCAGCCCGGGTGGCGCAGCGGTTTAGCGCCACCTTCCGCCCGGGGCGTGATCCTGGGGACCTGGGATCGAGTCCCACGTCAGGCTCCCTGCATGGAGCCTGCTTCTCCCCCCGCCTGTGTCTCTGTCTCTGTCTCTCTCTCTCTCTCTCTCATGAAAAAATAAATAAAATCTTTTAGGGATCCCTGGGTGGCGCAGCGGTTTGGCGCCTGCCTTTGGCCCAGGGCGCGATCCTGGAGACCCGGGATCGAGTCCCACGTCGGGCTCCCGGTGCATGGAGCCTGCTTCTCCTTCCTCCTGTGTCTCTGCCTCTCTCTTTCTCTCTCTCTCTCTGCGACTATCATAAATAAATAAAAATAATAAAAAATCTTTTAAAAAATATTATTTCCAAGTTCCGTGGCACAGTGGTTTTCCAAATGGTTTAAGCATCACCTGGAGAGGGAGTTTAAAAAAAAAAAAAAAAAAGGCAGATTCCTGGTCTCCCACCCCCCGGGGGTTTCTGATTGAAGGGAATGCAAATGTTCCTTTTAGGAGCACTCGGGGGTGGCTAGCTGGAGATCTGAAGATATAACCTGTCCCCCAAGGAGATCACAATCTACTCGCAGTCTAATGTCATGAATCAGGGGGCAGCAGGGCGCTGTGGAAGTGAGAGAAGGGGAACCTAGTCCAGCCTGGGCTGGAGGCCCAGGGAGGCTGAGGGGAATGGTGGTGAGGGGGAGCTAGTTGCGGGGTGGGCCAGGGCAGGGCCTGCGGAGGACAGGCGGGGAGGGCCACCTTGAGTAGGTCTTACTGCTTATGCTTCAGATGCAAGCCCAAGGGCGGGGCCATCTGGGTGGCCCAGTTGGGTAATTGTCTACCTTCAGCTCAGGTCATGATCTCAGGTTCCTGGGATGGAGCCCCACATCCGGTTTCCAGAGTCTGCTTCTGCTTCTCCCTCTGCCCCTCCCCTTGCTCCTGCTTGTTCTCTCTCTCAAATGAATACATAAAAATCTTCAAAAAAAAAAAAAAAAAAAAAAGATAGAAGCCAGAGGGTATAGCTGACTATACTGTGACCCCTATTAGAACAAATCACTAACCTTCTATTTCTTTCCCTAGGAACAAGCCTTTATTTTCCATTATTTATCATTTCTTCTCCCTGCCTGTAATACCTTGGCCAACTCCCTACCTTCCTTTGGCAGAAAAAAACAAAAAACTTTGTGCAGGACTACATTTGAAAGGAAAAAAATGAACGTGCTGACAGGTGTCAATTATATTGGAGATTTACAAGGTGCCAAGCACCCGTCTGTTGACTCTAAAGTGCTGTACAAAGGTGAGTTATTATTCCAACAGCAATATCGTCATGATGAAGCAGGAGGCGTCCATTCACTCAGTTTACACTGATCATGTGCACACGCATGCCAGCTCTATGCTAGGTGCTGTGGGTAGAAAGAGGAGGAAGACCTACCCTCTTCTTTAAAAGAATAACTTCTTTTTCTTCTTGCTCTTTATTTCCTTAAACTTCTCTTTTCAATGAGATTTAAAGTACACTCACAAATCTTCTGTTGTTCCAAATCCCCAAGCCCTGTGTGGCCTGGTGCCCACTCTGCTCTGAAAGATGCTTCCTGTGGGACAGCTTAAAATGGTTCCTTGGAGACGCTGCAATGCTCTTGACAACTCAAAGGTATTGCTTTCATCCAGCCTTTTAGGAACAAGCAATGGCACCAGGGAGGTCCAGGAGTGATGTGCCAAATATTTAACCACCAGCTCCAACTGGGTCCCAGAGGCCTCCAGCTGCGCCAGGGGTTAACCCTTCAGATGCTGGATCATGGGGCACAGAGGAAGAGGGAACCAGACCCATGAAGGATTACTAGGCGCTCTGAGCAGCAGCCATGAAGCACCCGATCCAGAAGTCTCTCAGCATTCAGGAGCAGGTATGGCTAATGCCAGTGAGTATCAGTCGAATTTCAGTCCTCGGAAGGCCCATATATGTAATGCATATTCTTCATGAAGGAAGAAGATGGGGGGATCCCCGGGTGGTGCAGCGGTTTGGCCCAGGACGCGATCCTGGAGACCCAGGATCGAATCCCACATCAGGCTCCCGGTGCATGGAGCCTGCTTCTCCCTCTGCCTGTGTCTCTGCTTCTCTCTCTCTCTCTCTGTGACTATCATAAATAAAATAAAAATTAAAATTAAAAAATTAAAAAATTAAAAAAAAAGGAAGAAGATGGCCTCTTTTTTTATTCTCAACGGTCAAATAGTGCAGATCACAACAATATGATGAATTTCTCCACTGGCAAGGGAGACCAGCCTTATAGAAGTTCTGTGAGAGGAAAAATATAAATCTTGTCCTCTTGTCTCTTGATTAGAATAAAAAAATAAGGGACACCTGGGTGGCTCAGCGGTTGAGCATCTGCCTTTGGCTCAGGGCGTGATCTCAGTCTTGGGATGGAGTCCCACGTTGGGCTCCCTGCATGGAGCCTGCTTCTCCCACTGCCTGGGTTTCTGCCTGCCTCTCTCTCTCTGTGTCTCTCATGAATGAATAGATAAAATCTTTTAAAAAAAAAAAAAAGAATCAAAATAATAACGGATAGCTTACTGTTTTCACTTAAAGGCCATGTGCCTGTTTCTGAACTGTTTTTGACAGCTACGTAATAAAAAAAAGATAACCTTTTACTGTTGGTTTTTTCATGGTTAGCTGGGGGATTGGAATTAGCTGATGAAAAGAGAAGTAGCAAAGAGAACTCAATTTGAGAAGGCAGGAAGGCAGAGAGGTGATGCTGTTGTTTCTAGCAAATCCCCTGCCCTAGAAGTTTCCTCTTTGGAAGCAGGGACATGAACAGGGTGAAGGCGGAAGCAGGCATCTGGTTTGGGGAAATGAGAAGAATGAAGCATCTGGACATGATGCTAAGAGAAATATCGAGTAGGTGGATAGTAATCAAGAGGTGGGGTGGGAAATTACAGAGACCCCAGGCTAGGAGATATTTGCAAACGGAATTGTCAAGGGGAAGATGGGATGATGCGGCACCAACATCTGTCAAGAATAAGAGGCAGGAGGGGCACCTGGCGGACTCAGATGGTTAAGTGTCTGCCTTTGACTTAGGTCATGATCTCCAGGTCTTGGGATCGAGCCCCAGAGCCCCATGTTGGGCTCCTCCCTCAGTGGGGAGTCTTCTTCTTCCTCTCTCCCTACTTGTGCTCCATCTCTCTCAAATAAACTTAAAAAAAAAAAATCTTGGGCAGCCCCAGTGGCTTAGGGGTTTAGCACCTCTGTCAGCCTGGGGTGTGATCCTGGGGACCTGGGATCGAGTCCCGCATCGGGCTCCCTGCATGGAGCCTGCTTCTCCCTCTGCCTGTGTCTCTGCCTCTCTCTGTATCTCTCATGAATAAATAAATAAAATCTTAAAAAAAATAAATCTAAAAAATTTTTAAAAATTTTTAAAAAGAATAAGAGGTAGGAGGAAAAAAAGGATTTGGAGGAGTTGAGGACCAACTTCCACTTTCAGCACAGAAATAATTTTTTCCATATATTTAAAAATTTTCAGACTTTTTAAAAAAGAGAACCCTAGGTCAGGAATATTATACAGGGGAAAAAAGGAATATTATACAGGAACAGTATATTAACTTTGTTGAGTGCTTATGACATGCCAGGGACTGTTTGCAATACTCCAAGCTCTTAACTCCTTGAATCCTCACAACCCTGACACGGTGTAAGTTATCCCCATTTTACAGATAAGGAAATGCAGTTGGAGAGAGCGCTCCCGACTTAAAGCGGTAGGGCGCGGATTTGAAGCAGGTGGTCTCTACAGCTGACACTCGTCACCAACAACCCAAAATAACAACAGAGAGATTGAGGGCGGCCTGCAGGCCAGAAGATAGTCACAGCAGCCCCCACGTACTGGGTGGTGAGCATTCATACCAGAAGCTTTACATAAGCTCTCAAAGCTTGACAAAGCTCTCATGTTCAGTATATAACCCCAGGAAGTAGGTATCACAATCCCTTCCCAATTTTAAGTTCCTGGAACCCAAAATATGAGCACATACACACACACACCTCTATGTACCTTTCTGGCAAGGCTGATAACTATGGTTCTGGCTGTAGTAAACATAAATCATTCCTACTGGGATAATTAGGGGAAAAAAAGGAATGAAAGGCTGGGAAGAAAAGGAAAAGCAGGGGCAGCCCCGGGGCGCTCAGTGGTTCAGCGCTACCTTTGGCCCAGGGCCTGATCCTGGAGATCCAGGATCGAGTCCCATGTCGGTTCCCGGCATGGAGCCTGCTTCTCCCTCTGCCTCTATGTCTCTCATAAATAAATAAAATCTTAAAAAAAAAAAAAAAAAAGGAAAAGCTGAACACAGAACAGAAATCAAGGTTTTGGCAAAGAAACTTTAAGAGCAAAGAAGGAAATGAAGGAAAAGTAAACCCCCTTCTAGGACTTTTAAGAACGAGGAGGCTGAGATCACAATCTGGAACAAAGTTTTGACAGTAGCGCTATAAAGCTCAGTGACTGAGGGGTCAGGGGGTACATGAGATGGGGGGCAGGAATAACTGTTTGATACTCCTAAATAGTGGGTACAGATCACCAACGTTCTTCGCATGCAAGCCTGCTCTTTATTTGTGGCACCCTAAGTAGGCGATTAAAGTCATAAAGTCAGAAAAATTGTAAGGTGGCTCCACCGGAGCAGGGAGGTCAGCCTCACTAAGGCTGAACGAAGTGGCAGCCGCGCGCATCTTGTTACAACCGAGGAGGAAGGATCCTGGAGTAACCAGCAGGCAAGGGACCGTACATGGAGACTTGTGCACAGTGGCAAAGGCAAGGACTTGTCATCAGGCCGTGCGAGGCGCCTGCGACCCTCCAGCGTGCTCCTTGGTACCCCAGTACATCCCGAAGCACCCTGGCCGAGCCTTTGCAAGTCAGCTCCAGGCTTCGATTCCTCCGACTCATCCCCCCCCCGCCCCCCCCCCCGTGGGCCTTAAATTCCTCCAGGACAGGCGTTTGCACGGTCTAACGGGGGGGGGGGGGGGGGCAGGCTCCGTACTATTTTCTCCCGGCGGGCGCGGTGGTGTCAGGGGCCCCGCAGGGAGGTCCCATGACTCGCCCAAGGTCACTAAGCTTCGCGCCGGCTTGGTCAGCCCGAGCCCAGCGCCTTGTCCCCAGCTGGGGCGGGGAGCGGGGCGGCTGGCTCCGTGCGGCTGCGGAGGGGCCCCGGGGAGGGGAGCTGGACCCCAGCCGGGCACCCCCCCCCCCCCGCCGGGCTGCGGAAGGTCAGGCCGCCCAGGGCCTAGGCGGGCGGGGGGCCCGTCGGCGAAGCGGCCGAGGGCTGGCGGGGCCGGGGGCGCGGGCGGCCCCCCGAGAGCGCGGCGGTCCGGCCAGGCCGGGGCGAGCCCCCCCCCCCCCCCCCCGCAGGCCGCGCCGGGGCAGCAGGTGCGCGGCCCGGGCCTGGAGCAGCAGCAGCGCAGCCGCCGCCGGCCCGGCCCTCCCGCCCCCGCGGGGCGCCCCCCGCCGCCCGCCGCCTCTCACCTGCCCGGCGGCCGCGGCGCCGCCCCCCTCCGGCGTCTCGCGGCCCGGACCCCCGCTCCGCCCGCCGCCCGGGCATCCTCGCCGCCGCCGCCGCCGCCGCGCATCCCGGAGCCGCCGAGCCGGGCCGCCGAGGCGCAGGCACCGAGACGCCGAGGGCGCCGCCCCCTGCGCCGGACACTCGCGCCTCGCGGGGCCCCCGGAGCCCGGGCCGCTGGCGCCGCGGGGCCTGGCGGGGGGCGGGGGGCGGGCGCGGAGCCCCGGGGCGGCGGGCGGGGCGGGGCGGGGACCCCGGGGGCGGCGGGCGCCCGCGGCCTCGAGACCCGGCTCGCAGGCAAGTCGTTGTAACAGAATTAGGGCGCATCCGTCTTTACTGTGAATCAGGGAACCACGCATCTGCCTCCTCCTCCGCCGCCCCAAAGCCCCGAGGTCACGGGGGGCGCGGGGGGGGGGGCGGAGGGGAGGCGCTGCCAGGAAACCAAGTGCCACTAAAGGAGGCCCAGCCCGCAGGTGCAGGTGCAGGTGCAGGTGCAGGTGCGCCAACCGCCGCGGGCAGGGCCGGGCCGGGGAGGGCAGGGGAGGAGAGGGCAGGGCCGGGGAGGGGAGGGCAGGGCCGGGGAGGGCGGGGCAGGGCCAGGCGACCGCAGGGCAGGGGCGCCGCGTCGACCGCAGAACCCGAAAGGCAGTGCGCTGTGTACGCAGCTAATTTTGGCCAAGCAGGAACACAGAAAACGACTGTCCCCTCGTTCTTAATTATGTCCACAACGTGCCCAAAAGGAACTGGTGGCTTAATTTGAGTCTCAAAGCCATAAGCAACGTTCCTAAGTGTGTTTCCTATTGTGGGCACAAAGCCGACCAGTTAAACCTCGTGGCCCGGACCTGGGAATTAGGATCTTCCCATTTTTCTAACCGCGGGGGTACTATTCAGAAATACAACACTGGGTGATCGCCCTTTCCTTTGCCCTGGCGCCAGAAATCCAGAAAATTTCGTGCAAGTTAAAGACCTAGAATAGGGACGCCTGGGTGGCTCAGTGGTTGAGCGTCTGCCTTGGGCCCGGGGTGTGATCCTGGAGTACCAGGATCGAGTCCCATATGGGGCTCCCTGCATGGAGCCTGCTTCTCCCTGTGCCTGTATCTCTGCCTCTCTCTTACTGTGTCTCTCATAAATAAATAAAATCTTAAAAAAAAAAAAAAAAAACAAAACCTAGAATATTGCTACAGTAGTCCCTATTTTGGCTACCAACAAGTACCAAAGAATTTGATTTACGTGTAGCACATCTACCCCCATATCCTGTGCTTACATTAAGAGAAAAATGAAAGAACTGGATAATTCATGAAGGCATTCAATCCAGGTGTTGATGGGGCTTTTAGAATTGTGTAGAAAAAACTACACAGAAACTTCCAGTTAATTCCCACATAATACTCCATTCCCCAACCACCTGCAGTGCAGTTCTAGGTTGTCAGTTATGAACTCTGGCCTTAGAAATAAGCAATTGAAAGAGAAGGCCCATTACTGCTTAGAGAATTCTAACCAAAGTTCTCTCTCTCTCCCTCCATATGAATTAGCTGCTGAATAAATCATTGCTAGCTGATTTCCAGGCCTCTGGCCATATGACAGATTACAATAGGTTTAGGCTAGAATGTGGCCCTCAGTTAATAAATCTTTGAGATAAATTATACTGGGAAAAAAAAAAAAACCCCACAATTCCCAAGTTGTAAAAGATTCCAGACAAAAATCAGTATCATCAGCAATGCTAAAGCTACTAGAATTGTCTACAAAATGTGCTAGTGGTGCCAAATTGAACAAAGGATTAGTAGTAGTAAAAAAAAAAAAAAATTGTAAAGGAAAAAGAAAGGCTGACTATAAATGTTAAAGTACGAATGCTCTGGGGCACCTGGGTGGCTCAGTTGGTTAAGCGTTGGATTCTTGATGTTGGGCTGAGATTGTGATCTGGGGACTGGTGAGAGTCCGCTTGGGATTCTCTTTCCCCATCTTCCCCCCACTCACACTCTCTCCAAAAAAATGTATATATAAAAATAAAACAACCCCAAAACTATATACATATACACATACACACACACACACACACACACATGAGTGGGCTATCAATTTGCAAGGAAACCAGCACTCTAATACTATCATTGGCAATGCAAGTTGATACGTGTGCAGGTGGAGGAAAGCAATGCATTAGAGCAATTACAATTCTAGATTCCTGACCTAAAATTTTATTCCTCATAATTTATCCTGAGGAAATAGCTGAAGAAGAAAGTTTTAAGCATGAAGATATGAAAATATTCATCACAGTGTAATTTGTAGTAGAGAAAACAAAACCTTGATGTTCAACAATATGGAGAAATACTCAAAACAATTATTTTAACAAGACAGTGGTCTTCGTGCACAAAAATAACTATGAAGACTATGTGGAAAAAATGGATTTTTTAGTATCACAAAATTCCTCAGTAATCTTTTCTGGCCACACTACTAATCACAACTGGCCTACAACCTAAAGGGCTTGGCAACACCAAGTATGGGGGTATTTGAAAACAGCTTTCTCGTCCTATTATTTTTTTCACTAAAACTTTCATTCACATTAAAAGACTAGGAGGGCAAATGGTCTTCCTAAATATTGAAACGCAATTTGCAAAGTCTTTGTCTTTTTAAAGGATCCATTCACAAACTAGATTATTAGCCACGACAACCTTAAAGAGACTCCCCGCCCCTGACCTAGAAACTTACCTTAACGCTCTCCCATATGGGCCCAAAGGGCCTGCCTTCCCCATCCTTAGCAGTTGCCGCTGCTGTGGGTCTGTTCTTTTTCTTCTATTAAAGATTTTGAGAGCTGGAGCGGGGTGAGGGGCAGAGGGAGCAGCAGCCTCCCCGCTGAGGGGGAGCCGGGGGCGGGACTCGCTCTGGGACCCTGGGATCATCACCTCACCTGAAGGCAGACCCTTAACCGACTGAGCCACCCAGGTGCCCATTTCTCCATTCTTTTTATTATTTTTTTCTCTCCATTCTTTTTAACAACAACATATATTTAAGAACTACCTTAGACAATAGTAAGCACCCACCCCTTTTCTCTCCCCCAGCCCTTCCACTTTTGAGGCCACCGGTAGAAAATTTAGGGAACTAAGTAATTTATATTGTAACCAGATCGGTGTATCAAGGTAATAAGCAGCATCTACACCTGGGGTCAGAATCAAATGGGGCAAAGGTTAAAAACTGAGATTAAAGGGGCAGCCGGGCGGCTCAGTGGTTTAGCGCCGCTTTTTGGCCCAGGGCCTGATCCTGGAGACCCGGGATCGAGTCCCACGTTTCAAGCTCCCTGAATGGAGCCTGCTTCTCCCTCTGCCTGTGTCTCTGCCTCTGTGTGTCTCATAAAAAAATAAATAAAATCTTAAAAAAAGAAAAAAAAACCACTGAAATTAAAGAATCCTGTTTTTAGGTCTATAGACGGTGGGCCCTAAGAATCTGTGCCAGAGGTTTTCAATTCTGATGCACAACTGAAACATTATGAAGCTTTTAAAAACTGATGCCTGGGGCATCTGGATAGCCCAGGGGGTTGGGCGTCGGGGACTCTTCGTTTCAGCTCAGTCATGATCTTAGGGTTCTGGGATTGAGCCCCACGTGGAGCCGGCTTGGGGCTCCGTGCTCGGGAGGGAGTCTGCTTGGATCCTCTTCTCCCTCTCCTGCTGTCCATTTCTCAACTCACACAAGTGTGCTGTGCTCTAAAAATAAAATAAATCTTTAAAAGATACTGATACCTGAGCCCCAACCAGAGAAATTCTGATCCAAAATGCCACAGCAGGTGCCCAGTATCTTTTCTTTTTTAAAGTTCCCGCTTATGTTCTCATTCATTTGAGGAATATAAATAATAGTGAAAGGGAATATAAGGGAAGGGAGAAGAAATGTGTGGGAAATATCAGAAAGGGAGACAGAACGTAAAGACTGCTAACTCTGGGAAACGAACTAGGGGTGGTGGAAGGGGAGGAGGGCGGGGGGTCGGAGTGAATGGGTGACGGGCACTGGGGGTTATTCTGTATGTTAGTAAATTGAACACCAATAAAAAATAAATTAAAAAAAATAAAGTTCCCGCTTTAGGAAACTTGCTAAGTAAGGCATAGTTTCATGCAGCTTATTTTAGAAAAAGCTCAAGCTGCTGGTATATAACATAAAGCTCTAATACTTAAAGTGTGACCTCCGGGCCAGGCAGACATCAACATCATGAGCTAGCAGCAAGAATTAAAATTCACGGATCCCTGGGTGGCTCAGGGGTTTAGCACCTGCCTTCGGCCCAGGGTGTGATCCTGGAGTCCCGGGATCGAGTCCCACATCGGGCTCCCTGCATGGGGCCTGCTTCTCCCTCTGCCTGTGTCTCTGCCTCTCTCTCTCACTGTGTGCCTATCATAAATAAAATAAAAATTAAAAAAAAAATTCATCTGTGCTATTCAGTAAGGTGAACCACTAGCCACAAGGGGCTAGTGAACATTTGAAATGTGGCTATTGAGGCTGAGGAAATGAGATTTTACTTTACATGTAAATAGTTATATGAAGCTACTGGCTACTGTACTAGACAGGTCTGCTCTGGATAATTCGGTCCGGTTAGAGGGCATGCATTTATGGATTCAGATCTATGGATGCAAACGGCATCCACGAGAGTTACTGCCTATACAACTGTCTTCTCTTCTTAATGAAGACAAAAGCCAGGTGTTAAAAACAATCCATTTATTGGGTTTTAAACTAGTTACACAATTGAAATCATCAGTTTGGCACTACTCTATACAGGGATTACGCCTGTGTACGCTGACAATTCAATACTGTACCAGGACCTCTGCTGTGCTTCGGTCTGTATGGAGTCATTCAGCAAGTAGATACTAAAAAATATACTGTAGTGTTCCTTTAAGGAAGACTGTACAGGGTGTGCTGCAAGATGATATTCACCAACTTGTGAATTACTTTAACCTAGAAGATACCTTGCATTCTATAAACTTGTCATAGCAAACAGGTGGTGTTTGCATTTAGGGATGCACACAAGAAAATTACATAAAAATCCAGACATTCTAACGATAAATGAACTCAAACAAAAAAAACCCCCCACACCTCAGCTTTTGTAACATGAATAGAGAAAATAATTTAAAAACACAAAAAAATGGCATTCAATTGGTACAAAAGCCAAAGTCACTATAATAAAGAGCTACACGTGAATCTTTACAAATTAATTACACAATGGTGCTGTGTAAAAGGTTGCATCTGTACAAAGTCTTGCCAATGCTATCTCTACAGTTTATACAGTCTTTTACATCTATATAACATTTATTAATAAACAAGTCAATTAAATATAAAGACTTATTAGTCTCTCAACGATTCTGCAGGCAAAAGAAAAAAAAGAAAAAAGAAAGAAAAATCAAAAAAAGAAAGAAAACCTTACAGAATTTCCACAAACACAGCATTCTTCCATTAGGTGAAGTATAACAGTTTTGAGGGCTGATCAAACAGTATTATGTAAAGAATACAGGTAAAAATCAACCAGTCAGGGTTTTTATCGTTGTTGTTGTTTATTTTCAAAATCACACATTGTATACACACACAACAATCAATCAAAAATTTATTCACCAAACCCCCGGTTTTTCAGCAATTGCTCTTTCCATTCAGCACCAAAAACTCCAGTCTGTGGGAAGCACGTGGACACAGCCTT
This sequence comes from Canis aureus, assembly GCF_053574225.1. Taxonomy (NCBI): domain Eukaryota; kingdom Metazoa; phylum Chordata; class Mammalia; order Carnivora; family Canidae; genus Canis; species Canis aureus. Next base: position 57,793,170 of record NC_135621.1, read on the forward strand.
CACTTCTGTGTCTCGGTGGAGCAATCCATCAGGTCCTTGGTTAGGTTCAAGACTTGCCCTCTTTTCCTTCCCTCTTCATGGCTCTCCAGACCCAAGGCTCTCAAAGGCTTCGATTTATGGCCCACAGCCCTACTACCATCTACACCCAAAAGCCATTTGGAAAAAATTCAAAATAATTTGAGATGAATGAAATGACGGGACCTGTATTACAGATAGGTATTCTCCATTACAAGTAAACTGTTTCTCAATGAGTTCCTAGACTCTGCTTGGTCTTGGATGCCATGATCATATTGGGTAATTATTTCTAGTCTGAGACATTGTGGCTTTGTCAGATGCCTCAAAGAAAAAGTGATCAATATTCTGGAGACACTTCCAGACAAGCTAGGTAATCAAATGGCAGCTGAGAACCTGTGGAACGGAGACTAATGGGACCAAACACAGAAGCCATCAAAATGATGAGAGCTCAACGGAGGCAGAGTTTTAAAACCTGCAGAGAGCCGCCACAGATGGTACCTGAGGATCTGGAATTTTTGATGAAAAGAGCTTGAAGTGAGGACTACTCATCTGTATCAGGGAGGGAAAAAAATTTCAGTCAGACAACAGGACATCCAACTCTAAAGCCCAATAAGTGAAATTTACTTTATTTTTCTTAACCTAGCGGAAAGGTTTCTGGGTTTTCCTCTTTAATTCGGGATGGAAAATAAATACTTAAGAATTCAGATGAAATGTTCTCATGACTGTATAGGACCTAGGGTTTTCTGGGCGACCCAAAACGCTTAGGCCCCACTCAGCAGGCAACAAAGAAAATTTCTTTTAACCACTGCCAGGATACTAAGCCTACTCGTTTATAAACGTCCAAAAGCAGTCACTTCAATTCTCTGCTTGATACCTGAAGCAGAGAAGCAGGGAAAAGTTCTCAGGGAACTTACTTCCACTGGTCATAGCATAGGTCGCATTAAAAAAAATTTTTTTAATTGTCTAAATAAGGAGGACAGCTGAGAATGTAAGCAAAAAGAAAACTTATGAGCAGTCACTTCTCAATCATCAAACCCATGACATCTGCCAAGGATGTCAGACTTCCTGAAACCCCGAATCTTGCTGACTTACCCTTCTATGCATAATAGCACGGTGACACAAGGAGATCGGTGAGAACGAGCAGCTGGTCATCTGTGAACTGCTGTTTGTGTTCTTGCCAGTTGTCATGGTGCGTCCTTCGGAAATTGGATAAGGTCTTCTTTACAGTCATCTGTAGAGGAGCAACCCACACACATTTTACTTTAACCTCTCAAAGACTAGGATTATACTCAGGAGGATAACTTCAGCCAAGTAAAAATCCCTCCAGACTTCAGATCTCACCGAGTGCTGCAAAACCAACAAGCCAACTGTAACTTCCCAAAGCTCATTTTTTTAAAAAAAGATTTTATTTATTTATTCATGAGAGACAGAGAGAAAGGGAGGCAGAGACATAGGCAGAGGGAGAAGCAGGCTCCATGCAGGGAGCCTGACGTGGGACTCGATCCCGGGTCTCCAGGATCACACCATGGGCTGAAGGCTGCGCTAAATTGCTGGGCCACCCGGGCCACCTCTTTAAAGTGACTAGCTGCACTCGGGGAGAGGCTACTGGCCCTTACACCGCATTATGAAACGAGTTTCAAGACACACCTATAGCTCTTTACCAAAGCGAGAAGCACAAAGCCATTGGTCTCGTCAGTCATTTAGACACAGCTGTTCTCAAAATAATACCATCACAATTTCCTTTTTAGTATTAGCTCCCCGTTAGACACTTCCTAGATATAAAATGTTAGTAAAACCAAAGAAGATGAACTATCCTGACAACACTGACATATTTTACTTCTACTGGACTGGGAGAGACAGAAGCTTTAGTATTTCCTTGCTACCAAAAGATCTCAAATATACATGAAAACAAGGCCTCCCTCCACAAGATGTTACTAATTACTTGAGTAGGCTTAGCCCCAGCAGAGGCAGGAGCGGCAGCAGCTCTATCAAAGCAGAAGGTCCAGAGTGACAGGAAACTACCAGTAAAATGATTTCTTACAAAACATCACTGATAAAATACGTAGGCATAGAAACTAATACGGAAGAATTTTACCTCAATAGGCTGCGGATCATTCAGATGTGCACTGAGATTCATAAGGAGCTGGGGCATCCAGGTGGGAACATCATAGGGACTAGAAAGAACACATGCACCAAGTCCTAGCACCCCCGCATGACGTTTGACCAACTCTGAAAAACAGAGCAAAAAAAAAAAAAAAAAAAAAAAAAACTCCACCAATAAATGTGCGAATATTTATAGGACTCTCTGGCACATGTTATGGTAAAATAGAACTAGTTTTTGATTAATCTAATTGTTTCCAAAGTGTGAATTTCTGCATTAAAAATGCATCTGGGGATGCCTGGGTGGCTCAGCAGTTGGGTGGCTGCCTTCGGCTCAGGTTGTGATCCCAGGATCTGGGATCGAGTCCCACATCGGGCTCCTGTGTAGAGCCTGCTTTTCCCTCTGCCTATGTCTCTGCCTCTCTCTCTCTCTCATGAATAAATAAATCTTAAAAAAAAAATAAAAATGCATCTGTATACACACACACCAAAAACATGATTTTGAGGCTGAACTAAAGACATCCTATAGCTGACCCTCAATGACACATCATACGACAGGTCAGAAATGTGTCACCTATTTGCTAGAACTTACATAATGATAGTTTTGATCAATTCATATCTTATGCAAAAGTACAATTCCTGATCCTAAAACAGTCTCTTGCTCTCTTTTTAAAGATTTTATTTCTTTATTCATGAGAGACACAGAGACATAGAGGGAGAAGCAGGCTCTCTATGGGGAACCTGATGCAGGACTCAATCCCAGGACCCTGGGATCCCAACCTGAGACAAAGGCAGATGCTCAACCACTGAGCCACCCAAGTGCCCCCTAAAACAATCTCTAATCAAAATTACACCCCACTTTTCTGGATGGGACTACTCCACACAGAATGTATCAAGTCATGAGGCAAGAACATACTGTATATGAAGAATGTCTGCATTTCTCAAAACAACTGCATTCTACGGGGTCTCTAATTCTTTTTTTTTTTAGATCTATTCCTTCTCCTATGATAGTTTCTGCTTTCAAATTTTCATGTTTTTCCTTAAGGTGTGTATGTGTGTGTATTATATGTGTATACATGAAATACGGTGCCTAGGGAATTGAAGTCAATAAGAAAAGAATATGAAACAGAATTATAAATAATGCCATTTGGATAACAAAGACCCAAACTACTTTGGTAATTATTACAGAACAGAATTTTCAAGCAAAGCAACTAGAACATTCATTGGTATTTTATTAGTAATTGCCATTAGGAAACTAAATGCCTAAATTAAGACCCTCTTGTAGTCAGCGTTTAAGAGCTTCACATTCCAAGTAATTCTTGTAAATCCAAATAAGCTTCCTACTTACTGAGTCTTTCTATATATTTTCCATTCTTCCTGTGACTGCAGGCAGCAGTGGCAAGGTCAGATGGCTTTTTGCAATTGTGTTTATTTTTAAAAAGAAGATTTTATTCTTAAGTAATCTCTACACCTAACGTGGGGCTTCAACTTACAACCCCGAGATCACAACTCTCATATCCTATGGACCAGGGCACAACACAATCAAGTTTAAACGTCTCTTTAAATGTGACATAGTCCTCAGATCTATGTTTATCTTCATGCTCAATTAGAGTAGAAGCTCCCGTTGATGACTCTTCTCAACCTCTCACCAAATGCCCTGTGAAGTAGTGAACCGTCCCCTCTTCAAATGAAAGCAAGGCTTGTTTTGTTTTCTTGGTATTTTCCTTTTATATCTACACCTAAGCTATAAAATCTAAACACAAATATTTTACACTCTCCAACTCAACTCATTCTGCATGCCTCTCTGTATAAAGTGGTTTCAGGTGGGCAGGCACCAGTTTTACCCTATCAGTTGTTGTCTGCTGCAGTGCACAGGTTCCTGCATACCTCTCCATTTTCGCTTTTACGTTCCAGGTCTTGCCTGCTGTAGGCAAAGCTCATTAATAGCAGGGACAACTATTCTCAGTACCCAGCAAAGACTTAGATACATCCAAGTATTCTTTTTTTTTTTTTTAAGATTTATTTGAGAGAGAGAGAACATGTAAAGGGACAGAGGAGGAAGCAAGCTCCTGCTGAGCAAGGAGCCCAATGTGGGGCTAAATCCCAGGACCCGGGGATCACGACCTGAGCCAAAGGCAGATGCTCAACCGACTGAGCCACCCAGGCGCCCCACAACCAATAAATACTTGTTGCATAAGCCTGGTTAATTCCCAAAAGCATATGGTATTTTATACCAGCCTTGTTACCTGCAGAAGGAATCGTATCTCCTACAGAACCAGGGTCTCGCTTTCTTTTCTTCGGGAGTTTTGTTTTGCAAAGTTGCTCAAAATGAATCTGCATAGGACTGTCCATGGTAAGGAAGTTACACTGTAACAGACCACTCAGGGTGGTAGCAGCCATTTCTCGAACCTGCAGAGACAATCACTTCTTTTAGAGCAGAGATCCTAAGCCTGGGGAGAACCCTGGAGGCTGGGAGGGTGGTGGTGGTAGGTGGGGGACACATGGGATGACTTTCCCAGACTTATGCTCTTATGCGAGTTCCTCAGGGAGATTTCATCAGATTCTCAACAGGTCTGTGACTTGAAAATGGATGAGAGCCACTGCACTGGGGTTGTGGAAAGTAAATGCTGAAACTATTTCATACAAAATTAAAGCTCTTCATAAATTATTTTCCCACTGACTGGCAGTTGTCCTTATCAGGCAGTGCCAGAGCCTAACATTAAAATGAATTTTTCCTGGACTCCACATCTCTTAAAACTATTGCTGTGGTTGTTTTCGTTGGTAATAGAGACATAGAACAATCGATTTGTATAACTGGCATGTGTTGTAGAGATTTATATCCAGTTTACTTTTTAGGACTTTCACAGGCTGATGTCAGACTACACACACAGTTTATGGAAGTATCAAATGCAGAGGGTAGAACAGTGCATTTCAAAATGGAATGGGAACCCAAGTTTTGGATACACAAACAAAAACCAGTAAAATGCTATGATCTCAGAGGTATCACAAAATTCTTGCTACATACTCATAAAGATAGTCAATAATAATTTGGAAAAAAATCTCCACCTAAATATTTTGCTATTTATTGCTTCAAAAGGGTTTTTCTTTTGTTTTAGTTTGACGGTTTTTAGGTACTTAATATTTTCATTATACCATTAAATGAATTATAAATTGTTTCTGCTTGTACTACTTCATACTTGGTTGCATTATTCTCTTTCATACCATGATTCATTTTTATATTCAACTGCTGATTAGAATGCTTTCAAGTTCTCACTATTGTACTAAAAATCTTAATTTGCATAATTTCCATATTGCAATGTATTTTCTTTTCTTTTTTTTTTTTAAATTTTTATTTATTTAAGAGTCACACAGAAAGAGAGAGGCAGAGACACAGACAGAGGGAGAAGCAGGCTCCATGCAGGGAGCCTGACGTGGGACTCGATCCCAGGACTCCAGGATCACACCCCAGGCTGCAGGCGGCGCTAAGCCACTGCGCCACGGGGGCTGCCCTGCAATGTATTTTCTTAGGATAGAGTCTAAGAATTGGGATTACTAAATTTCAATGTATGAACAATTTTACTGTTAATTTTGTGGCTATCAGCTGCTTTTCAAGCGCAAGAGCTAACATACTATAACCAAAAAAAAAAAAAATCTTAAAAAATATGATAGCGGGATCCCTGGGTGGCGCAGCGGTTTGGCGCCTTGCCTTTGGCCTAGGGCGCGATCCTGGAGACCCGGGATCGAATCCCACGTCGGGCTCCCGGTGCATGGAGCCTGCTTCTCCCTCTGCCTATGTCTCTGCCCCTCTCTCTCTCTCTCTCTGTATGACTATCATAAGTAAATAAAAATTAAAAAAATTAAAAAAAAATGATAGCTTTAATGAATGTAATGGTTTTATTTATATTAACAGTTATGCTTAAGTATACAGCATGGAATATAAAATTTAGGAGAATGTAAAGTTTAGCAAGCAATTAATGCAATTTAATGTAATTGCTGTAATATTTAAAATTAAACACTGATTTTCAAGATTTCTTTTTTTTTTTAAGATTTTATTTATTTATTCATGATAGACATAGAGTGAGAGAGAGAGAGAGATGCAGAGACACAGGAAGAGGGAGAAGCAGGCTCCATGCCGGGAGCCTGATGCGGGACTCGATCCTGGGACTCCAGGATCATGCCCTGGGCCAAAGGCAGGCACTAAACCACTGAGCCACCCAGGGATCCCCTGATTTTCAAGATTTCTAAGATTCTACCTTTTCATTTCTATTCCTTTAGTTATTAAAAAAAATACAAGTTCAAACAATTACAGATAGCTGTAAAGATCGTAAGCCTGTTGTAGCTGTTATAACCCACTGTGAGTACCCGAGGGGCTATCCATATCCGCCCCCCAGAACACAAGAAAGCTGGACTGCAAAATGATTGGGGCCTCCTTAGAGTAGGGGGGGAATTTCCATTCTCAGTTTCCTATGAAGACAATCTATCTTTAGTGCTCTCAAAGAGGATATAAAATTACTGGGAGTGCTCCACTCTGTAGAAAACTCATAAAATTAAAAAAGTACAAATTTCACAAAAATTTCAATTACATTTTCTTTACCGAAGGCCAATTTCAAAAGTTGTATCTTCTTCCATATTTATTACAACATGCTTTTCTTACATTAGACTATATTAACTAAGAGATTGATCTTTTTGTATAAAATATTAATGTAACCTCACCACAAAGTGGCCTTTAATTTCTCTACCAAGGAAAACAAAAAGGGGCAACAGTCTTAACTGGGTAACAGCATTTGTGTATATAGGTTTTTATTCTTTTTTTGAGAGCACGCCCAGGTCTACACAAAGTGGAGCGGGTGAGGGAGAATCTTAAGCAGTCTCCACACCCAGTGCAGAGCCTGATGTTGGTCAGGGCTAAGTCTCACCACCCTGAGATTATAATCTGAACTGAATGCAAGAGCCAGACGCTTAACCGACTGAGCCACCCAGGTGCCCCTCGATTTTTATTCTCTTGAAATTGAAACTGCCTTTATACACATTTCCAGGAGTTCTTTAGAAATTAGTAAGGTAAATAAATAGTATCACCTGCAATTTCACATACAAAAAAACTTTGGTTCACAAATGTTACCTGCCCAACTGCAAAGAGATGCCACAAGAACATGCCCAATGTTTGTTTCCATTTGTATGATAGGAAATCACATCCAAACTAACCACAAGGGGTAATGTTAAAAATTGAAGTTATTTTTAATAATTTATGCCTTTAAAAAAATATTTTATTTATTTATTCATAGACAGAGAGAGAGAGAGAGGCAGAGACACAAGGAGAGAGAGAAGCAGGCTCCATGCAGGGAGCCCGATGTGGGGCTTGATCCCGGGTCTCCAGGATCACACCCCAGGCTGCAGGTGGTGCCAAACCGCTGTGCTACCGGGGCTGCCCAATAATTTATGCTTTAAGAAAACTCATCAGTGCATAAATACTTCTTTTCAAAGGGGGGGGGGGGATGATGCTTTCTCTAAATATATTTTGATTTGTGGTATCTGAAATTTTACCTCTAATTGTTCATCCTCCAAAAGACTTATAACCAGCCACCTGATGTCTTTAACTGCATCTTCATTGTTTAGGAAAATAAAGAGGTTATAAAATACCATGGTCTGGAGGTAGGTCAGCACTGTATATCTAGCATGCCAAGAACTGCTTCTTGCTGTCTGTGAATGAAAAGAAGTAGAAACAATGGAAACAGTCTGACAAGAGCATGAGGTGACAGACAGGAATTACACATAAATCATATCTTCTACTATAACTCTACTTTTACAGGCATGGTTAGAGCAAGCTCGTGTTATAGTTCCTTCTAAATAAAAGGCTGCACGAACTATCTCAGGTAAAGTCAGGGTAAGGGTAAGGAATACACAGATAAAAGTCAACTTTATAAATGACGTCTAGTTAATAGTTTTGACTCCTCTAAGAGTTATTATTTTATTTTACTAGGTGGCAGGTAGAGGAAAGCAATGACTGAGAACTGCTAAGTTCCATCACACAAAAAAACTGGGCTGTTAAAAAATGTTTTTCACTGATAATTCAACTTAAAAACCTGAAAACCATGGAACAGGTCCATTTTTTATATTATATAACACATGTATGACCTGAGTAAAGGCTGAGCACGTAGTATACTAAAAATGCAGCTAGAAAATACACAATACCTTAGGTCTTTTTCCTTCCTTTCTTTTTGTAAACCAGAGATTGGGAAATACATGTGAATTTAATAAAGGGGAAATAGTAAAAGGGAATGGCCACCCTCCTCCCTCATAAGCAGTTTGTATCTAAGGTGCTTCACTAATTAGCTCTTTGCATACATTGAAAATCTGGGGGTTGAATGACCTCCCCAAAGTCACAGAAGTTGGTGGCAGAGACGGGTACAGAATCTAGGTCTGTTTCTTCGGTCAATATATATCTTCTCTCATACTAAAAGAAAACTCAAAATGAAAAACAAATTTCAGGTACTGTGTGCACTACAGCTGACTTTGTGAAGTTCTTAGAATGGGTAACCGAATTCTAACCAAGACATATAAATACTTGTTAGACAGTCTTACTTGTTTTAGCACCTGAAGTACCAAAGGCACTTGATGAGGGTAAAGCAAGCCCTGAGACATTAGTGATAAACATAACTTTGCATCTCTCTTCAGTTCATCATAGCTATTATCATTTTCCACTGGGGCAATCTAAAGAACAATAAAACAAAACAAACATGTAATTGAAAATTATAGCCAATGAGTACAAATAAGGTATCCTTACAGAAAAGAAATCACATTTTTCCTCTGAACAACTTCTATGGAAATTTTCAAATATGGACACAACTAGTGACTAGTATAAAGAGTCCCCATGAATCAATCACCTCTCCAACAAAGACATATGCATAATCCTCCCATTTTTTTGCCCGTCCCCCCATGTTTCCTGTTTCCTCATCCTCCAATTATTTTAAGCAAATCCCAGACATATTTCACCCATGAATATTTTACTATGTAACTCTAAAAGAGAAAAATCTCTTATTTAAAAAACCTGGAATGACATTGGCCATAAAAATTCATTGCAGTTAAAATATAAAATATACAGTAATGTTCAAATTCCCCCTAATATTTTGTAAGTTGGGTGTTTGGAACCTGGTTCAACATGATGATCACACACTGCATTTGGTTCATGTGGCTCTTAAAGGTAAAAGATTCTACGAAAAAAAATTTTTAAAAAATCTCTAAATTCTCTCTACTATCTTTTAAAATTCCTTGCCCTTTAAAAATTAAAGGGAGGGAGGGAGGGCAGGCCTGGTTACTTGGTTTTGTAGTGGCACCTATAGTGGCCTTCCTTCTCTGACTGCATCCCTGTAGAGGCATTCTTTGGCTCCACTATGTCCTGTAAAGTAGCCATTAGATCTAGAGGCTTGATTTTATTGAAGTCTAATTTTTGAGCACAACATAAGTGATGTGTATTTCCTTCAATTATGGTCAGTTTTCTCTTTCTGTGATGAACTATTTTTAAAAATGGTTTGCAAAATGGTGACACTCACTTTTTCTTCATTATTACCTGGAATACTTCATACAGAAAAGCCTTCCCTTCTTCAGAAGAATGTTTCCTTTCTATCCTCCAAAAGTGAACAGTGAATTTTTAAAACAATGCCATTATGAACCAATGAATTTCAACAAATTTAATGGTTTTAATCTAACTGGTGCTCAAAATAGCTTTACTTCAAAATAAAGCTATTTGGACTCAAATCCTTTAACACAACTATAGCATCCTTAGTTTCTGGTAGGACAATATGAATTAGGTTTATCACATACATTTCTTGGTCTAAACCTGAAATCAGCCTTTTCTCTACAAAGACCTGGTTCTCCTAGCAGGAAATGATATCTAGGAACCATAATCTGGGCACTAAAGTACTGATCTCTACTAGGTTGATTACTGGTTAGGGGGTTTTGTGGCCAGAGCTAGGAAATAGGCTTATTTTCTAAAGAGAAACAGATCATGAGATCATATTGATATTTTCAAACTTAGGATTACTGAAATTTTACTAAGCAGCTGGGGTTTTTTTTTTGTTTTTTGTTTTTTTTGTTTTAAAGATTTATTTTAGAGAGACCATGCATGCACAAGTGAGCATAGAGGCAGAGGGACAGATCTTCAAGCAGACTCCCTTCTGGGCGCAGAGCCCAGCCCAGCTGATCCCACAACTCACGAGTCATTACCCGAGCCAAAATCAAGAGGCTCAACCGACTGAGCCACTCAGGCGCCCCAACAGCTGGATTTTTCTATCTCATCACACTAAAAATTTTGGTTCCTATTGTTAAAATAGGAACAGGCCAAAATGAAGTCAACTGCCTCCAAAGCTGCAAATTGGGACTTAATTCCCAGGTATGTGACCTTCAATCAGTTAATTAGGAATTAACTGATCAGTAATAGTAAAATGAACTGCATGACAGACCCCTGCCTTTTCTTAAACAAAGATGATCTTATCTGAAATAATCTTTTTTGTTTATGCCTTCCTTGTCCCATCCCTTTTCTGCCTTCAAAATCCTTCCATTTTAGGGGCAACTGGGTGGCTCAGTTGGTTAAGCATCTGCCCTTTGGCTCAGGTCATGATCTCGGGGTCCTGGGATGGAGCCCTGAGTCAGGCTCCCTGCTTTCAGCAAGAATCCCCTATCCTTGGTGTCTCCTCTTAGTTATCTTCTACGCACTAACACCTCCCCTCATTCCACTTATTGGCTAAATATCCCCAGCGGTCTTGGGGGTACTTGGAGTCTTGACACCTATCCAACAGTTCTCAATAAAGTCCTTCTTAAAATTTTAACATGTGTCAGAATTTTTTTAATAAAGAAACCTCCAAGCTGAGTATAATAATCACTGTGATAATTTGTCCATTTTCTGATGGAAATAATTTCTCTTGGCATACTTTACTGAAAAAAATATATGAGATTTCATCTTAAATCAATGGAGAAAAAATAGATTATCTTGAAAATTAAGCTCCATCTTTACATCAACACTTTATATAAAAGTAACCATCAATTTTCTATCTTATACTACAAATCTAAATGCAAAAGATAAAAGCATAAAAATGTTAAAAGAAAAAAGGAACTATTTAAAAAAAAAATCTTCGACTGGCATACTTCAAAATATCATTTAAAATAAGAAAATCATAAAAATGGAACTCCTTCATAACACAACAGGAAACTGGCAAAATACCGGCAGCTGGCAAAAACATACAAATAGCCAATGTACAAGGAGACAGTCTCATTAAAGAAATACAATTAATTTTTCTTATATCTATCTATCTATCATCTATCTATCTATCTATCTATCTATCTATCTATCTATCTATCTATCCTATCTCAGACTGGGGCTTGAACTCACACCTCTGAGATTAAGAGTTGCAGGTTCTACCGGCTGAGCCGGCTAGGCATCCCAAGAAGTGCAATAATCTTTTACAAAATTTATTTTACCATCAAAGATGTAAGAAGTGTCAGGGTTTGTGTGAAAGAGATAACACAAGACTCTTTGGAGGGCAGTGCCCACTAAAATGACAAATATGAGCAGATCTTTTACACAGTAATTATTCTATAAATATACACATATTTGTAAAAGATTGTTAACATTGTTTTTAACAGTCAAAAGCTGGGAGTAGAAAATGGATTAAATACATGATAATACAATACAGTCATTAAAGAGGAAGAGGCAGTTAAGTGAGAAAATGGTCATTATGTATCAGGCTCTAAAACAATTTGCAGAATGAAATAGTTCTCGTTTTTCGTACAACAAGCCCATACATACACTAACCTGGTGTATGGCACAGTTGTGCTCACAGAGGAATGTATAAAAAGATACACACCAAACAGATTTCTAGGATAAAAATTATTACAAATTCTCAACGGTCCAAACCTGCAGGCAATGTACATGAATTGATTTCCTTTGTCATTTAACTTACCCACAATAAAAATGAGGTGATTTAGAGCTTGGTTAGTTGAACTGTAGCATGACAAAGAAGATACTCATATGCTAGAGCAGGCCTAAAATTACTACCAGAAAAATTTAAGGTGACTCACTCACCTGGTGAATCAGCAGTCTGTCTTCCTACCATTCATGAAAAAAAGTGTGTTTTGTGAATGAAATTAGGGCACAGTATTCTCATGTTAGGAGGTTAAAACGTCCTACTAAAATCAGCCAAAAGGGCAGCCCTGGTGGCTCAGTGGTTTAGGGCCACCTTCAGCCCAGGGCCTGATCCTGCGGACCCAGGATCGAGTCCTGAGTCAGGCTCCCTGCATGGAGCCTGCTTCTCCCTCTACCTGTGCTTCTGTCTCTCATGAATAAATAAAATCTTAAAAAAAAAAAAAAAAAAAAAAACCCAGCCAAAATCCCGAAATCCAAAAGATAAAACTTCATAAACTAAAGACTATCATGTTCCAAAGCAGCAAATTAGCCGTTACTAATTACTAGCACAGCATAACAATTCGTTTGGGCTAGGCTACTTCTATAAGCCAATGAGATCAAAATTTTATATGCAGATTTTAAAGGTTTTGCTTATTTATTTAAGTCATCTCTACACTCCACGACCCTGATGACATCAAGAGTTGCATGCTCTTCTGCCTGAGCCAGCCAGGCACCTCAAAGTCTCGTATTTTACTTTGTAGTGATTTTATCTATTAACAGTATTACTGTTTGTGGAACAAAAACCCTTTCTGTAGTAAAGCCTCTAAGTTTGTCCTTAGTTCATCTCAAGAACTAACATTAGAGGGCAACCCTTCTGGGTCTCCTCCCTCTTCAGCAGTTTTGTACTAGCATTTTACTATCGCTTAATCTCAATAAACCTTGCTTTGCTGCCCACCACTGTCTGGTCTATATCTTCATTCTTCAAAGTGGCATAACCAAGATCCACGGGCACCAGTGGAGAGAAAAATCCTATTAACACTGCAATTCTGGGACAACTGGGGCTGCCAATCTCATATATTCTTAGAACTAACTCCCAGAATCAACGCCTGCAGCCAAGTGAGGACTTCACCTCTACTTCAGCTTCTCCACCTAGGTGCACTCCACTCATTCATCTCCACTCAGTTCTCTACTTATATTCCTGTAGCACGTAAGGTGTACTGGCAAATCTGCTACCCAAGGAGGCCATACATCCAGAGACAAAATGTCTACTTTTCAAAAGATTTACTTAAGCTCCCCTCCCTCACATACTAGTCTTGAAAGAAAGAATACATTCACTACTTCCCAGGGACTGTCTTCCCCACTTCTAACCTCCCTTGAGAAGATGTAATGAGTGACTGAACTAGTCCTCTAACTATGGGCCTTTCAGAGAGAGTCCTACAGGACAGTGGCTAACCCCAACTACTGGTTACTTTATAAATTTAGAATATGGAACACACTGCGCCTTTTATCTTCAGTTTGGATCCTTCCCCCCACCCCAAAAGATTTATTTATTTATTTATTCATGAGACACACAGAGAGAGAGGCAGAGACATAGGCAGAGGGAGAAGCAGGTTCTCTGTGGGGAACCTGATGTGGGACTCGATCCCATGACCCCAGGATCACAACCTGAGCCAAAGGCAGACGCTCAGCCACTGAGCTATCCAGGTGACCCTTCAGTTTGGGTCTTAACAGTAGCTAAGTCGCAAAAGAAAATTCCTACTTGACATCCTGTAAGCCTGGTCTATGCACTTGGTTCCCATCATCCATCTAGGGTTCAGACACTCTTAAAATCTCAGTTCTAAATGATCAGAATGTTGGGGCACCTGGGTGGTCAGTCAGTTAAGTCAAACTCTTGACTGATTTTTTAAAAGATTTTTTATTTATTCATTTGAGAGAGAGTGAGCGTGCACTCAAGCAGGAGAGGCAGAGGGAAAGGGAGAAGTAGACTATGCTGAGCAGGGAGCCCAGTGTGGGGCTTGATCCCAGGACTTGGATATCATGACCTGACCTGAAGGCAAATGCTTAACCATCCGAGCCACCCAGGTGCCTCTTGATTTTGGCTCAGGTCATGATCTCAGGCACATGGGATTGAGCCTCACCACGGGCTCCACACTCAGCACCCAGTCTGCTAGTCCTTTTCCCTCCTCCTATGCTCCTTCCCCTCTACACATGTGCCCAAGCACACATCATCTCTCTCTCTCTCTCCCTCAAATAAATAAGAATCTTTAAATAGAATACATAGAATAGGGAAATCAGAATAAAAAAAAACACATTTCTTGATCAGCAACTGCTCTGTAGGTAAGTTTATTTGAATCTTACTCACTTCCACTTTTTCATTTTCAACTTTAGTATTTTCCTAAAAGTATCATTTTTCTTTCCAGATATGACTTTTAAAAGAACACATATGTACACTGTCATGATGATCCAACTGCCATATTTATAGTTACAGAAAGACTAAGATTCAGACAACCTTAAAATTTGGGAATGTTCAATTGGCACTGAAGGGGGTGGATTCTAGCCTTTTCATAAAAATGTATGCTGTAATCTTCCTTCCAATATTGAAAAAAAAAAAAAAAGATCAAAGTAGAAAAAAAAAGTCTCATGTACAACAACTTGGGACAACTTAAAAGAATTCTGAGTGAAAAAAGCCAATTACAAAAGGTCACTTATTCCCATTTCCATTTATATGACATTCTTGAAATGACAGTTCTAGAGATGGAGAACAAATTAGTGGTTGTCGGAGGATAGTGGTGGTGAAGGAGAGGGAGGGAGGTGTGACTATAATAAGGCCACACAGAGTCAGTTTTGTGATGATGGGATTATTTCTGTATTGTGATTGTGTTGGTGGTTGGTTACAGGAATCTACTGTGTGATAGCATGACACAGAATTATATGCATGTTGTACAGATTTCAATTTTCTGGTTTTGAAAATGTAGCTACTAGGGAAAATTGAGCGGAGGGTTCATGAGACCTCTTTGTAGTACCTTTGCCACTCTTATTTTAATATAAACAGCTTGGGGGAAAAGTCGATGTCCATGAAATTTAGGGGCTTTCTTCAGGTATGCCTATTCCTATCTTTTGCTTTCTGGCCATACTACAGGACAGACTGACATACAGTGATTTGGGTTTTCCTTAAGACTTGAAGTAAGAAGGGTGTTTTAATGTCTGTAGCAAAAATATGTGCATTTCTTTGTTAATATCCATCCTTCTCAGCACCGGTGGCGCAGTTGTTTAGCACCGTCTGCAGCCCAGGGTGTGACCCTGGAGACCCTGGATCGAGTCCCACATCGGGCTCTCTGCATGGAGCCTGCTTCTCCCTCTGCCTGTGTCTCTGCCTCTCTCTCTGCATCTCTACAAATAAATAAATAAATACTCTTAAAAAATTAAAAAAAAATATCCATCCTTCCTGCTGATCACATTTTGATTAACTTTTGGAAAAATCCTCCTCCTTTTCTGTCATTCTGGTGGGTCTGTCAACCAAGGGATCATATTGCTTAGCCAAAGTGTAGTAAGAGACCTAAGTCTGGCCAACAAGACTTTTTCTGGACATCTGAAATCTTAGAGAAATGCAAGGAGACAGAATCTGATAAGGCTGTTAGCTTCTGTTACTTAGGTCCCCAGGTAGTGAATTGCCTAGATACTTGTAAGTAACTAATTTCCTCCTTTCACTGTTGCAGATGTTTGGTTTTCAGTGCCTAGAACTGAAGATCCTTAACTAATACTGTGATATACAAAAAGGAGATCTTAATCTTTCTTTTGGTTTGTTTTCACCCAAATTTATTATTTTTAGTGTATCACAGATAAGATTTAGCAGACATTAAACTATGTTAACCTGTACAAAATGATGCCCTGCTGTGTTAATCTGCACAAAAATTTAGTTGGCAAAAGAACACTTTTCAGTTTTCCTCTGCTCTAAATTTTTTTAAAAAGATTTTATCTATTTATTCATGAGAGACACACAGAGAAGGCAGAGGCAGAGACAGAAGTAGAGGGAGAAGCAGGCTCCATGCAGGAAGCCCGATGTGGGACTTGATCCCAGGACTCCAGGATCACAACCTGAATCAAAGGCAGACACTCAACTACTGAGCCACTCAGGTGCCCCTCCTCTCCTCCAATTATTGAGAAAAATAGTTTTTCTGAAGAAACACCATCAATGGCATGTAATTTTGTACCAGTTATAACAATATCTGTAAATTTTTCTCTAAGTTTAACACATACAAAACTATTATTCTACAGTGGTGAGTTCTGATGAGCACTTAGCAAAGTTTGAAACAGGATACAACACATCCTGTCTTCCTCCCTGATCATAGGCATCTGAACTCATTATTCCAAATTAAGTACAGTTAAAAACTAGTAACAAAAATAATATACCATTATTACAACATATACAAGTACTTTACATTGTGCTCTCTGCTTTACAGGCATTATTTCATTTCATACTTACAACTGTGAGGATATTGGTATTATTCCTCAGTTTATATATACGAAGACATTTGAAGACATTGATTTTTTTTTAAAGATTCATTTATTTATTCATTCAGAGAGAGCGAAGAGAGAGGCAGAGACACAGGGAGAAGCAGGCTCCATGCAGGAAGCCCGATGTGGGATTCGATCCTGGGTCTCCAGGATCACACCCCAGGCTGTAGGCGGCGCTAAACCGCTGCGCCACCAGGGCTGCCCAAGACATTGATTTTTAACTAGGTCTCTATCTATTCTTCCCTTGACCTTCAGCAATATGGAGACTCTTCGACTAGAGGTAAATAACTAAAACTCACTCCGATATAGATTTCAAGGTGGGGTTTCTTTTAAATTGATATAAGACTGGTTTTTATGGGATAGGATCTAGAATAGTTATTTAGAATCTAAAAAGCACTGTAAATATATCCAAAACAGAATTTCTGCCTCCTACAGTTTAATAAGCAATAACTTGTTTTTAGATTTTCTTTATCCTCACTCCACGCAGCTGATCTGCCTGCAAAGTAACTGTTTATCTGTGCCATGGTGACTTTGTACCCCATACTCCATTCTGCCATCATGGCCCAAAGCAGAGTATCAACCTCCGTATCTGTACATCCAGGCAAAATGTTAGGCCTGGCATAAGCAATCACAATACAGCTTTCTAATGATTTTTTAAAATAAATTTCATGTGGATTCAAAACATCCTTCTACCAACCTCACTCTCATGTATCTTTCTGATTTATTTTTTAAAGATTATTTATTTATTTGAGAGAGAGAGAGCACGCGCACAAGCATAAACAGGGGGAGCAGCAGAGGGAGAGGGAAAAGCAGGCTCCCCACCAAGCAGGAAGCCTGACACAGGGCTTCATCCCAAACGCTGGGATCATGACCTGAGCCAAAGGCAGATGCTTAACTGAGGCATCCCCTCCCCACCCCTTTTTGAAGATTGATTGATTGATTTGACAGAGAGAGAGAGAGATTGTGAGAGGACGCACACCATCAAGCACAAGCAGGGGGAGCAGCAGAGGGAGAGGGAGAATGATTTTTTAAAAAGATTTTATTTTTAAGCTATCTCTATAACCAACGTGGGGCTCAAACTCACAACCCCAAAATCAAGAGTTGCACATTCTTCTGATTGAGCCAGTCAGGCACCCCTGATTTTTTCTTTTCTTTTTTTATTTTGAGTGAAAGAATCAGGGTAGAACTCTAACTATCCCAACATTCACTGCACATTACCCATTTATGAACATACAGTCTATGTTTGGTATCCACTGCGTATGTGTCAGTGGAAAAAAGTTTAAGCACCACTGCCCTCAAGAGAAACCCTATCTACACCAAGGACTTACAAATAACAAGGATTCTATATACACTTATAGCTACTGTCCACTCTTTTAACCCAAAAGATCTCAGAGGTACCCATGGGTATCAGACCCTACACAGCATTCCTTTTTTTTTTTTTTTAAAGATTTTATTTATGCATGAGAGACAGACAAAGAGAGAGAAAGAGGAGGGGGGGGCAGAGACATAGGCAGAAGGAGAAGCAGGCTCCATGCAGGGAGCCCAATGCCAGACTCGATCCCAGGACCCCAGGATCATGACCTGAGCCAAAGGCAGATGCTCAACCGCTGAACCACCCAGGCATCCTGCCCTACATAGCATTCTTAGAAGTATTTTAGTGGTGAATCCTTTGAAAATTACCAGTAGAGTTATCTTTTTCAGATTTCCTGAAGACAAAGTATGCTGTGGCAAATCTGAAGTTTAACATACCATTTGCTGAGTAAGAGTAACAAGGGTGCTCCTTCTTAAATAATAACTGTACCAAACAATAACTATCAAGTAGTGGTGAGGTTTGTGCCAAGCCTTCCAAATGTGCAATGAAAGTAGCCTGTTTTCCTTTTTTTTTTTTTTTTTAAAGATTTTATTTATTTATTCATGATAGTCACAGAGAGAGAGAGAGAGAGGCAGCGACACAGGCAGAGGGAGAAGCAGGCTCCATGCACCGGGAGCCCGATGTGGGATTCGATCCCGGGTCTCCAGGATCGCGCCCTGGGCCAAAGGCAGGCGCCAAACCGCTGCGCCACCCAGGGATCCCTGGCCTGTTTTCCTAATCACAGTATGACTACAAACTCTAACTGTGGCAACCAATATATTGATCTGTGACCTTAGTTTTATTAGCTTCATCATCTGCCTCGATAAGTAATCAGAACCACCTCAGGCTACACTTTCATCAATTCAAATTAAACTTCAGTGTCTGCATAGGATCACCAGAAACAAGTTACTTCCACAGGTATTTGTTTGAAGCAATTATAGTCCCATTTAATACTGTAAAGTTAATACAAATACTGTATGTATAAGTACAATATACAGTAAGTCTTCAGGTTTATTATACGCTGAGTAAAATAAATCAGAAATAGCTATATTCAGAAAATGTCACCGTGGCTTATTTTTTAGCTGTCAATATTCTCCTAAACTTGGAAATTGTTTATCAAGTAACAATGTTCTGTCTATAAAGTTTTCCTGTATCTGTCAAGATCCTAGTCTGACTTAATACTAAAAAGATTAGGGCAGCCCCGGTGGCGCAGCGGTTTGGCGCTGCCTGCAGCCGGGGGTGTGATCCTGGAGATCCGGGATCGAGTCCCGCATCAGGCTCCCTGCATGGAGCCTGCTTCTTCCTCTGCCTGTGTCTCTGCCTCTCTCTCTCTCTCTCTCTCTCTGTCTCTATGAATAAATAAACTTAAAAATCTTAAAAAAAATACTAAAAAGATTATTTCAACAAATATTAAACTGCTATCTCCTAATGATTTTCCTGTGACTATTCTACTTAGGGATCCAACTAAGCCATACACAGTCTGAAAAACTATCCACTATCAGCTGATAAATATAAAATCCCGGGGAAGGAAAGAAGGGGATGCATTCTTTTTTTCTATCCAAGTTTTTATTTAAATTTCAGTTAGTTAACACAGGGGGATGCATTCTTAATTTCAGCCATAAACTTACCTTAAAAAACAAAGGTAGAAGCTGAAGTTGTTCTGTGACTGCTGTAGAGAAGGATCTTCCTGCACTGGCCATCAGCCATTTCAATACTATTTGAAAATAAACATACAGAATCAGTCTCTGCTATAGAGTTAGAGACCACGAAGTAGAAATATTGTAGTGCTAGTTTCAGAGAGCCACTCTGATAACTCTGGTAATTAACTCTTCAATGTTAAGAGAAAAAAAAAATTATCTGTGTTCCTTCATAAATTTAACACTAAAGAGCATTATGACAAGAACCAGAAAAAAGGATGTCAATCAACTAGGTTACTGAAGTCATTCTCAAAAAAATGTATCAATAAATTTATAGCCTATTAAATACCAACACCAATTACAAATTAAAACGAAACTGGAATAATCCTAACATAGCAAAAATGTAACTAATTTAGTTGCTTATACTTCGAATGCTTGAAAAAATTTTAAATACAGAAACAGGACACCCCAATAACCAAGACAATTTTGAAAAAAAAAAAAAAAACCAAAGCTGAGGGACTCACCGATTTCAAAACTTACTAGAAACCACAGTAATCGAGATAGTGCGGCACCGACATAAGGATAAACATACATATCAATGGAATAAACTAGAGAGTCCAGAAGTAAACCCTCATACACATGGCCAAGTAATTTTAGGAAGAGCACCAAAAACATTCAATGAAGAAATGAGAGTCTTTTCAACAAATGGTGCTAAGAAACTGAACATCCTTGTGCAAAAGAATGAAGCTGACCCTTATCCTACATTATATAAAAAAAATAATGCAGAATGGATTAAAGATCTAAACTTAAGAACTAAAAGTATAAAACTCTTAGAAAAAAATTTAAGGGAAAAATTTCGTGACACTGGATTTGGCAATGATTTCCTGGATATAACACCAGAAGCAAAGTTAACAAAAGAAAAAATAAATTTGACTTCATCCAAATTAAAAACTTTTGTGCATCAAAGGATACTACACCAAGACAGTGAAAAGACAACCCACTGAGTGAGAAAATATTTGCAAATCATTTATCAGATAAGGGGGTGATATCCAGAATATGTAAAGAACTATAACTCAACAACATTAACAACCTAATTCAAAAATTGGCAAAGAATGTGTAGACAATTCTCTCAAAAAGACTGAAAAAAAAAAGGGCAAGTAAACAATGAAAAGATGTTTAACCAGTAATCATTAGGGAAACGCAAATCCAAACCACAGGGTATCTCATTCACATGCATTTGGATAGTTGTAAGCCATAAAAACAGAAAACAAGTATTGGCATAAGTCTGAAAAAAACTGTAACCCTCTTGCAATGCTGGTTGGAAGGTAAAAGAGTGCAACCAACCACTGAGGGAAACAACTTGGTGGCTCTTAAAAAAGTTAAACAGCATTACCATCTGTCCAGCGAGTCTATTTCCAATACCCCAAAGAATTGAAAACAGGGACTCAAAACAGATACGTCTATATCACTGCTCACAGCAAAAATCACAGCCAAGAGGCATAAACAACTTAAATGTCCATTAACAGATAAATGGATAGATACTGAAAACACTATGCAGAATTTAAAAGCCTGACATAAAAGAATAAATATTGTAGGGTTCCACTTATATGAAGCACCTGAACAGGCAGATTCAGAGACAAAAAATGGTGGCTGCTGGGGTGGGAAGGGTGGGAAAGGGTATTTACAGATAAATGGGTGCAGAGCTTCACTTTTATAAGATGAAGAGTGCTGGAGATGGAAGACGGCAATAGTTGTAAATAATGTGAACGTATTTGATGCCACCCAACTGTAAAGTTTGTATTATATATGTTTTACCACAACAAAAAAATAGGAAATCCTAACAGCCCCAAAAGGATAATCTACACAAATGTCTGTTTTTGTTTTGTTTTCCCCTGGTAATAAATGTCTATTTTCAAGCGAGTTTCTATTAATTTTAGACACTCACTAGTTTTTAAGAGTTTAATGCCCTGAGTTCGCTCATCTTCTTCACCAATTCCATTTTCTTCCATAACATGGTTCTGAATTTCTTCATCTACATCCATGAGGGGCTTCAATTTCTCTAGAATTCGAGCAGTAAACTCAGGGACCCGTGGGGATGCTGTTGGCGCAGTGTTTGGCAAAGAAACATCGATCATAAATATGTAGGTCAGCACACTGCAAAATGAAATATATAGTGAGAAGAGATCCCATGTTATCAATAAAACTAAGGTTTAAAAGCGATGATCCAAGCAAAGTAAATATTTGAACGATGACTCCTAGGGAGGGTCTCTTGTGCTGTGTGTGTAATTTGGAGGCACTGAGAACCAGTCGAATAATCCCCTCTGGCTTATGAGCTTACTGATGTCTTCTTTCACACCACAGCCTCTTGTGTCCCAAACACAATATAAAACAAAATTTGAAGAGGAGGACCCACAAAACTCAATACTAAAATAACCGGTATGTACTATTAGATATTAAAGCTTAATAAAAAAAGAACTCAAGAAGTGTACCATACCATAGAGAAAAGAATACCCACCTCCCTATTCTTTCCCTGACATTTTTGTAAACCTGGGTGAGTTTGGGTTCCAAGTACTTCAGTAGTCTGTGCAAGAGCTCAGGCACTCTCCACTCTTGCTGGGCAAGGCCACCTTGTAGTACATAGAGTCGACTAGAATTAAAGCACAGTAGAGTTGTGTTAGAGCCCTTCCCTGCTTTACATATGACAGTACAGACTCATGGAATCTATAGTCTACTTAAAATTGTTATATTTTCTCACCTAATACATAATAAAACCAACAATTCAAAACAGTACGTTAATGAAGATTACTTTATTTTTACTGCATCATTTTTGCTTTATTCTCATTTTCTCTCCACTAGCATACAATCAAGAGCAATACTGACTTGAGAACAGTCATTGATTTTTAATCAGAACTTTCCCCACTAATTAATACTAATAGCCTATTCTTCTTGTTTTAAGGATTACCTAGATTTCCTTCTCTAGCCTACCAATTTTTTCTAACTCCTTCTATCCCACCAAGAATATTTTTCCTTTGAAGGATTACTCTGTTTTTTCTTAATAAGGGACAAATGAGATGATGTGATGAGGAAGTTAGTATTGTCACAGGATAAAAAAGCTGTCCCAACAGCAGAGAGGGCTGAATCTAAATAACATTGGTCTCTATTTCTACTTCTTTCCAACTGAGAAATAACTCTACTTAGCATCATAAATTGTACCGAATTGGTTCACTCGACTCTCAGAAGAAAATAGTTACATTATCAAGCCTTTAGGAGTACACAGTTCACTTCCATTTATACATCAAAAGCAAAGCAGTTATCTTTTGTTGAAAAATCTTTTGTTAACCTTCTAAGTTTTCTTTTTATTTACCATGCATCTACAAAGGATCCTCCTTCACCACTCAATGGTGACTCTAACAGCAGCTCAAAAAGCCAATGAAGTTTCCGGGGATCTCTGCTTTCCTGTGGTGAAAATATAAAATAGCAATTAAAACAGGGACCCTAGAATTCTGTATATAAACTATATCCTGTTATTTTACAAATATTATAAATAAATATAAGGCAAGAAAAAGTAAAACCCATAGGTTAGTCAAATCCAAAAATAGTTCATGCTATGGAAATATTTAGCGTGGAAAATAACACCTAAAAACTTGTATCATCTGGCTTTTAGTATATGTAAGTTGCATTTCCAGATATGTGATATGATTTGCCATTTCATCTAAGAATGCATTACGATAACAGAGAAGATGTAATAATCACTTAAGAGTTTCCACTCAAGGCTTATTTGAAAGCTTAAAGAGAACCATCTTTAATTACAGAAGATGAAAAAACAATGAAGAAAATTTCAAGACTCAAGAGGTATAATGAGATTTCCCAAGTTTTGAGAAAGGGTATAAAACAGTTTAAATAGATCAGTTAAACACAAAAAGAAGCAGAACTTACACAGGATGTTGCTATACACGTTCCCCAGTCGTTATAAGTTTCTACTGTAATGTTGGATAATGCTGTTCTAAGCAGAGGGCAAAGAAGCTCCCAAAGCTTCTCTACCTACTCAAAACAAAATATATGGGAAAAAGTTAGTAATACTCAGAACATTTTTCTTCAACTATCTTTCCCTGGAAATACACACATACAAACACATGACCTGATACTTATTTAAATTATTTCTTAGAACACCCAAATAATCCAGGAAAGTAACTTCACCATTTTATCATCATAAATATCCACGTATAAAAACGAAATCTTTAAAAAAAAAAAAAAAAAAAGAGAGGAGATGCATGCCTTATATGGTTCATTACAAAATCTCTACTGAAAATTTTCCTTTCAAAAATTCTGAGTAACAAAGTACACTGGAGTGAAACAAAACCTCAATTATTTTTCTAAGTTTCACATGCTTATTGGGGTCACTTGATTAAGTCCTAATACAGGGAAGCAAGGACTTTTTAATACAATTTAGTATTAGCCTAAAGTATAATCTTCAAATTCCAAGCTTGGGATTACTATAGTCTTTAAAAAGTGTTCAGTTACACAGAGATTGCGAATATACGTGTATAGATGCTTCTCACAGTTTATTGAGAATACAAATCACCTTGAGATCTTGATAAAATGCAGACTGATTCATTAGATCAAGGTGGGACCTGAGATCCTATTTTTCTAACAAGCTCCCAAGTGATACCCATGCTGCAGATCCATGGACTGCACTTTAGTCAAAAGGACCTATACAGGACAGATGGGGAGGGAGGCTTGGGATAAAATTTCCAGTGGAAGCATCAGGTGTTGAGGAGGAGGAGGAAGGGAAGGAGGGAAAGGAGGGGGTAGGGGAGGAGAGCAGAAAAGCTGTATCTTAAACAACTTATCAAAAAAGGAGGGGTGTTCTGGAAAAGAGGTAACTAAAAAATGACAAAGAATGACAAAGAAATGTGTGACATATTTAAACAAAACTGTTTCATGTTATGTGAGCAACAAAAAGGCAATATTATAAATCAACAAATACTTTTATCTAATAAGCTACTTGAACATGTATAACTAAATTAATATATTAAAAAGTGTTCACAGTCCAAAACTTATGTGTAATAAAGTCTGCTAAAACCAGTGTCTGCATCTTTTCTCTGAGGATATGGTGGCCTACCTTGCATTTTGGCATTCTGGATATTTTCAGTCTAGTTATTGTCAATCTAGTGCATTGTGCTAAGAAACTAACCTTAGGGCAAGTGTGTAAAATGAAATCTTGCAATTAAGAGGGATACTAAAAAAAAGGATGTCAAACTGTCTATGAGACCAAATGAGTAATGTAGATGAGCAAGGAGGCTAAGAGAAAGGATTTAATGAGAAGCTAGAGAGTGTGCCTCATGAAGGGAGAAGCCCATACACAACACACTAGCCAACTGTTAATGCGCAATAATGCAGGACCAGTTCCAGGATCTCTTCACTGATCAAGAGAAACTGAAATCTTTTTTTAGGGTTCTTCCCCTAATGCTGGTAAATAATTACAAAATTTAAAAGATACTGAATGTTGCCCGTAGACCACTGATTTGTGACCTATACTCAAAAGCAATATGGAATTTGAACATTTCATGTTTTAAGTATTAATATTTGCTGTGTTGGGAACTGCTACAAAAATGGATATTATAGCTTTAAAAAAAAAAAAAAGATTTTGTTTATTTATTCATGAGAGACACATAGAGAGAGAGAGAGAGAGGCAGAGACACAGGCAGAGGGAGAAGCAGGCTCCATGCAGGGCGACGTGGGACTCGATCCCAGGTCTCCAGGATCACGCCCTGGGCTGAAGGCTGCGCTAAACCGCTGAGTGAGCCACACGGGCTGCCCCAAGGATATTATAGCTTTAACAGGGAACATGCTGTACAAATACATCACCTTTTCAAATGTCCAATGCTTAGAACCTCTGATTAAACCAGCTATAATTTCTGCAACACAGCGCTGGGTGCTTTCATGTGAATCTGCAACCAAACGTTCTAAATGGGGCCTCAGAACCGGCAGAAACGCATCATCAAAATTTCTGAAAATGCCCTATTAAAAAAAAAGAAAGTTTTTCAGTTCCCAAATGACTATCATCTCCATTATAATCCTAAGAATGCTTGTGTTTATTTACTACATCACTACTGTGCTTACAAAACCCCAAGTGTTCTACCCTTTAGAAATGTTTTAACAAGGTCTGTAAGTTAAAATAAAAATACTGTTATTTACAGATCACAGTAAAATACAATGAATGGAATCAAAATAATCCTTCTGACTTTAAAAATATCACACATACCTCAAAACACTCAATGTATAGTCTTGCTGAATTTTTTTTCTTATGCTGTTAATTACAGATATTAGAGATACACATACTAAAAAGCTTCTTTTTCTCAAAACTCCTAGACCTTAAACTAAGATCAATTTGATTAGCATCATTTCTAGAACCACTGTAGATGAAAACAGATGACCAAACTCAAACTTTGACTTTAAAACTTATGAGCCAACAAACTAACCAGTCAGTAAGCTATATGAAGAGGGATACTAAATAACATATTTACCTTAAAGAGGCAAAAACGGCGAGGATTAAACTTATCTTTTCCTTTTCTGTCTTCTAAAGATAGAAAAGTAATTAACTGTTCAACAAATTTAGGATCAGAAAAATGATCAAATATAATCTGTTCAGCCTATAAAGTTAAAGAAAAAACAACATTCAGGGTTTAAGATCTATTTTAGAACGTGATTCTGAAACATCAAAATTCAACTGTGAAGTTTTGATTATTAACACTGGGCTGTTACTTTTGTTTTAAAGCATTTTTACTTCTCAGAGGCTTTTTACAACCAAAATAGTATCTCCTAAAAATGTTAAATCCATTATAGTCGAAAGTTTTCCTTCAGATCTTCAAGTTTGAATTCCATTTCTCAAACTGAATTAAAATCTACCAAGTTCTGCTTGAAGACAGTCCTATTGTGCCATCTGGTGTATAATTTAGGAAAATCCTCTAAACTGTAAATGCCAACAAATTATTTCCTTATTTATAAAACATCAGAAATTAAAAGGTAAACTGTTGAATTAGAAAATAAAGAGTTGGTGCCTGGCTGGCTCAGTCAGTACGGCATTTGACTTATCATCTCAGGGTCATGAGTTTGAGCCCCACATACAGCATAGAGCTTACTTAAAAATACATACAAGCATAAATAAATAAAAAATAAAAAGCTACATCATTAACTTAAGTGAGAAAGTCACTAAAAGTCCCTAACTTCCAAAATGGTAAAGAAATAAACCTTATTGAAAACTAAGGAGTTTCAACTTAAATCTATAAACAACTATTCACTGAGTACTCATCATTTATATGCAATAAAAAACTAAAAGCAAACAACAGCAAATGACAAAACCCACCTAAAAGCCAGTCTTTATCTCTGCCTTCAAGAAGCTTGTTACCACATAGGACAGACACAAGAAACATGCAGAGAACTATATAAAGCAGTACCCAAGTAAAGTGAGGTAGTAACGTGAGTAATCTTAAATATGAAGACTTGTGCCAACTGGCCCTAACAGAATGCAGTGGGGTGGGGGATGGGGGATACAAGGGGGTGGAGTAAGTGAGTACACATTTACCAGTATTTACCCAGTGCTATCCTGAAATACACTGACTGGGGAAAAAAATCCCACAAACTCCATTTGAAAAAAATTAGAGGCCAAGAGTAAGATGCAGGTGAACCAAGGTGAGTGCTTACACATAGTGAGAATAGAATGCTTACTTACCTCTGTCAAATCCTCCCTGCTTCTGCCAAGCTTAGGCTGCTCTTCCACTCCAGCATAAATAACCATATTCCTACAAAGTAAGAGTTTGTATTTGTAATACATATAGAAAAAAACAGAGCTTCATGGAGAGAAAGCATTAGAAGACACTTTTAAAAACTCTAATCAGGCTAATAAGTTTGGGGATATGAGTACATCTCTAACAATTGTGGCCTTAAAAATCTCTCAGGTCACTGTGTGCTACCGATGTATGCCACTGGTCTCAACTGTAAGAGATAGTAAGTATTTCTCTGGGCTGGTTTATGCGTACGTAGTATTGATATGTAAGAATATAATGCAGCGCAGCTATTGAGTCTTTAGATATATAAAGATCAAAACAGGAAGTCTAAGAGTGTCAGTGGAAAGACAAAGAACGAGGCAAGACCCGGGCACAGCACTGGCAGGAGCAAAAGAAAAAGAAGGAAGAAGAAAAAAGCTAGAGATTATGTGTTTTTGGTGGCAGAGGACCTCCACACCTGCTTCAAAAGTGCCTCTGAACCTCTCCAGAAATCCAAAATGATAAAACTATATCCAAGATAAGCTGTTTAATAATGAGGTGCAAGGCAACTTACTGCGGCCAGGTATAGTATCCCCAGTGAGTTTTCTCCACAAAGCAGCTTGACTCCCATTCTTTTTTGGTTCTTGGTATACTTTTGCTATCATAATGCAACCAATGATTATCAGGCCTATCACCAGCAAGAATTTGGGTAGGTTTAGAATATCCGCCTTAAGGAAAAAACAATTACATTTGGTAAATTTTAAAATAGCCATGCAATAATTACTGTCAACTCTTGATCAACAGTACTGGTGTGACCTTGTCTTCATAACAAGATCATAAAAATTTGCTCAAGGCAAGATCACATATATATGAGGCATTATCCACTAATGGGCTAATTATTTGGGGTGAAAAAAAAAATCAAGTATGATCCATACTTCATTCCTTTCACCAAAATTAAAAGGATTAATTTTGTTAAAACTTTTTTTGTTTTTAAAGATTTTATTTATCCATTCATGAGAGACAGAGAGAGGCAGAGACACAGGCAGAGGGAGAAGCAGGCTCCTCACAGGGAGCCCGATGTGGGACTCGATCCTGGAACCCTGGGATCATACCCTGAGCCAAAGACAGACACTCAACTGCTGAGCTACCCAGGCGTCCCTTGTTAAAACTTTTTAGATTTGAATTAATTTCAGGCTTAAGGAGCTCAAAGAACTCCCATATATTCTTCACCCAGATGCCCCAAATTTTAACATTTTACCATGTGTACTTTGACATTCTCTCTACATATTTGTGTTTTTAGGAATCATTATATATTCCCTTTAATATGAGACCTACAAATATGTCTTTCAAGTGATGATAAAGCAGGATTAGGAGCACCTGGGTGGCTCAGTCAGTTAAGCATCCAACTCTTAATTTTGCCTCAGGTCATGATCTCAGGTTGTGAGACTGAGCCCCACATCAGGCTCTGTACTAGGCATGGAGCCTGCTTAAGATTCTTCTCCCTCTTCCTCTCACCTTCTAAAAAACCTAACAAACAAAAGTAGTAGTAGACAGCATAATGAAACTCTTTCCCACATTTAGTTAATTTAATTCCATTTCATAGTGTTCCCAATAGAAATGGTGCTGCATAGCTATAGTCCCCTCCCAAACGTGGGGAGGGGGCAGACTGAAGACAGCTGTTTGAACATCACAGAAGTTATCAGAGATTTAAAAATGTAGTAGTGAGCGGAATAAAAATGATATACCCCCCCCCAATCAAGTTAGTTCACTGTTTTTTTCTGATCACCAATCTGATTAGATTACTATTCAAAAAAATCTGATAACACAGTAAGGCATAAAGAAGAAAATTAACGTTGCCTCTAAACCTACATCCAGAAACACTTCACATATTGATGTATTAATGATAATGGACTTTTCATTTTTATTTAAATCTCTGAACACAGTTTGATAAATAACTAATATAATTGCTTGGTTGGTGAGATAAATAAGTAGATATTTGTGGAGAGTGTGCAAAAGGTACATGTATTATGAAGACAGCGTCCCTATATTTTTTCAAGTTTATTTATATTTTTTAGTAATCTCTACAACCATTGTGGGGTTCGAACTCACGACCCCAAGAACAAGAGTCACATGTTCTTACTGAGCCAGTCAAGTGCCTCAAGAGTCCATCTATTTTTATAAATACTTTTAATCACTAGTTTTCACTAAGTCAACCATTTTCCCCTTATAATATTCATACTTTGTGTGCTGAGATCTTCCTATACTTCTATACTTTGTCAAGAAAAATATTTGAGCTCAAGAACTATAATTTATACATTTCAAAGAAACTTTCCAAGTTTGACTGAGAGGCATGTAATTACATTTGGTAGTACTTACTCATTTCATAGGGGTTGATGGTCAGCTTTTTGTGGGTTCTTTTGAGCTGCTTAAGAATACCAGCCACAGCTGAAATTGCCATCTAGAAAAGAAACAGGTAAGGTTCAGGTGTCAACATTTTTAAATTTCTTGAATGGTTGGTTGCCTGCCTTGAGCAAAGCAGAAGCTGCATTCTGCTTCTTTCAAAATCAGATAAATACCTCACCTGTTGACATCTGGTGGCACAGCCATATGAGTGCTAAGTCTGACTTGGAATGAATCACACTTGAAGTTCTTATTTTCATCCAAGCTAGTTTTGCTTAGTAAACCTTAATCCCTTCTTTGTTAAGCCAGTATCTGCTCATTCTTCAAATCTCAGCCTAGAAATTTCTTCTGAAAGGTCTTTCTCTAATGCACCAGGTTAGGTCAGCTCCATCTTGCACTCTACCTTAATACTTTGTGAATAAAACCAGAAAGTTGTATACTCAGATATCTTTCCCTTCCTTTAACACTTCATACCTGTCGTTAATTTTTCAAAGTCAGCATTTCCCATGAATCTATAAACTTGTACCCTGCTGTATTATTGAAATGCACAGTGTCTGAACATGTCCTCATGTGTTTGCTGGATGAATTACCATCTCTGAATCAACTGATAAATTCCAAACCAATACACCTCAAGGCATTTATTAAGTGCATCCTGTGAAGACTTTAAAGGCTTCAGGTGTGGTAAAAATTCTCAAACCCAAGACTATAGCTTCAATCAAGTATCTACCTTTCGAACTACAATTGCATCATGGTTGAGATTCTCAACAAAAAAACGTATGGCACGAAGAGGTAACACTCGGTCATCTCTCAAAAGTAGAGACAGAAGCCCAATGCCTATATGTTCAAATTTCCAAGGCCTATAAAGGGGAGGGGGAAAAAAAATCACAAAACATATCACTCATAAAACCACATTAAGAAGAAAACTGTATATGAAACATCATAGTTTTAAGTTTCCTAAGATTAATACAGGTATACTGATGAACGCCACTCCTATCATCAGCCCCAAAGTTTACCTCTTCTTATTCTTCTAAATTCATGAATCAGACTATAATTTTTTGAGACACAGTCATTCATGGGTTTCAGGATAGAAACCTCCTATATATAGTATTTAAGATAAAACCCGCAAGAATTAAAAAAAAATTGCACTTACAGATTTCTCTGCTCCACACCATCTAATAAAGTGTTTACCAAATTTTCGTAGTTCCTTAAAAAAGAAACAAAAACCTTTAGGTGAGTTATTGTTTCAATACAGTAGTAAGATAAACACCAAATGATGTAACCTAAATTCAACTTCTAGCCAAATTCACCTTCTTCTTATGTGTCATCACAAGACTATAAAAGGCCTGGTGAGAACCAAGCCGGAGTGAAAGCAGGTGGATGAAGAGAGACAGTGGGGAAAAGAACATGAAGGGCAGAGAGAAAACAAAGATGCTAAGTACAGGGACGCCTAGGTGGCTCAGCAGTTTAGAGCCTGCCTTTGGCCCAGGGCGTGATCCTTGAGTCCTAGGATCAAGTCTCACATCGGGCTCCCTGCATGGAGCCTGCTTTTCCCTCTGCCTGTGTCTCTACCTTTCTCTCTCTCTCTCTCTGTGTCTCTTATGAATACATAAATAAAAAATCTTAAAAAAAAATTGCTAAGTACACTGAGCACCTCAACTCTTCCCAAGCAGATATTCAAAAATAGATCTCTGAGTAGTAATCAAGTAGTTAGAAGTGGTCTACCTATATGGCATTCCAGGTATAGGTGAGGTAGGCTATCATGTAATAGTTTATTACTTCTACAGACATGTTAGGAAAAAAAATAAGCATATTCATGAGGCAAAGACAAAATCAAGCCGGCAAGGCATCTGCCTGAGTGTTATCATTGAATTGCCTGGGTTCCAAAAATCTAAAACCAGGTTTTGGTTTTTATTTTTTTTTTTAAGATTTTATTTACTTATTTGAGAAAGAGAGAGAGAGTGAGAGAGCACAAGATGGGGGTAAGGACAGAGGGAAAGGGAAAATAGACTCCTGGCTGAGCAGGGAGCCCAATGTGGGGCTCAATCTCAGGACTCTGAGATCATAACTTGAGCCGAAGACAAATGCTTAACTGACTAAGCCACTCAGGCACCCCTAAAACCAGTTTTTTAAGACTGTTTTAAGATAGTTTTCCACTTCTACAGCTAAAAGTAACTATCTGGGGCCTTCATAATATTATCTCCTAACATTTTGTATTTTTCCAGAGTCGATGTGTAAATTTCATGAGGTATTTATAGCACATCTATATTTCAGATGTTCAAAACCTCCTACCCATGCTATCTATGTTGAGAAGTAGGCATTCATAATTACCTTAGGGCATCAGCATTCTTTTCTTGTTGGCGTTTAAGTCCTTCTTTAATTTCTTCTGAACTAAGCATTGTCTGGTTGGAGGAGGGGTTTTTTGATTGTTGAAGTAATTCTGCTATTTCAACACAGGACTTCGGAATCTTAAAAAAAAAAAGAAAAGCGAGGGCACAAAATGAAATACTGACACATGCCAGAACATAGAGGAATCTTGACAATGTTATGCTGAGAGCAGCCAGATACAAGAGACAACCTACTGTGTGATTTCATTTATACGAAATGTCCCTACCAGGCAAATTCACAGATTAGGAAAGTTGATTCGTGATCTCCAGGGGCTAGGGATGCTAGGAGAATGGGAGTGACTGTTCCTGGGTACAGACTTTCTTTCTGAATGATGAAATGTTCTGAAATTAGACTAGTGATAGTTGCAGAACCCTGGGAATATACTATTGTGAATATACAATATACTACTGTGCTATGTAAAGGTGAACTTTTTGTCATGTGAATTACATACTACGTTAAAAATCTTTATTTAAAAAAGATTAAAAAAAATTTTTTTAAGTAATCTCTGCACCCAATGTGAGGCTGGAACTCAAAAACCCCAAGATCAAGAGTCACATGCTCTTCTGACCGAGCCAGCCAGGCTCCCCTCAAAAAAAACATTTTTAAAGAAAGTATAAAGGGACACCTGGTTGAGCTTCGGCTTTTGGCTCAGGTCATGATCCCGGGATCCTGGGGTTGAGTCCCGTATTAGGCTTCTTGCAGGGAAGCCTGCTTCTGCCACTGCCTAGGTCTCTGCCTCTCATGAATAAATAAATAAAATCTTAAAAAAAAAAATAAAAGCATAATCTGGGGTGCCTGGCTGGCTCAGTAGGAAGCACATATGACTTTTGATCTCAGGGTTGTGAGTTCCAGCCCCATGCTGGGTGCAGAGATTACTTAAAAATAAATATCTTTTTTTTTTTTTTAAAAAAGTATGATCTAATGACAGTTTTAGATAGCAAGAACATATTTAACAGAGGGTATTATGCTGAGTGAAGTAAGCCAGTCGGAGAAGGACAAACATTATATGTTCTCATTCATTTGGGGAATATAAATAATAGTGAAAGGGAATATAAGGGAAGGGGGAAGAAATGTGTGGGAAATATCAGAAAGGGAGACAGAACGTAAAGACTGCTAACTCTGGGAAACGAACTAGGGGTGTTGGAAGGGGAGGAGGGCGGGGGGTGGGAGTGAATGGGTGACGGGCACTGGGGTTATTCTGTATGTTAGTAAATTGAACACCAATAAAAAAAAAAATAAAAAAAAAATAAAAAAAAATAAAAAAAAATAAAAAAATAAAAAAAATAAATAAAAATAAACAAATAAAAATTTTTAAAAATCTTTAAAAAAAAAAGAAAAAGAGTAAGTTTGGAGCAGTGGTTTTGGAACCAAAGGATGGATGTCAAACATAAT
The DNA here is from genome assembly GCF_053574225.1 of Canis aureus. Lineage (NCBI taxonomy): Eukaryota > Metazoa > Chordata > Mammalia > Carnivora > Canidae > Canis > Canis aureus. The sequence continues at coordinate 57,826,626 of NC_135621.1, forward strand.
TACTTTAGAGAAGAGGACAATTCACTTGTACTCACATCACTTTTATCCACCTCAGTTATCATAGGTGTGTACACATTCACTTGCTATATCTGTGTGAGCAGCACTGAAATTTGTATTTTTTACCTTCCTTTTGTCAACTCATCCAATTTTAATTTTTATCACTGTAAGTTATGAACCTGATGATCAAACTTTTGTGACTTCAGCTATTAAGAGTGACCTCCTGAGGCAGTCTGGGTGGCTCAGCGGTTTAGCGCCACCTTTGGCCCAGGGCGTGATCCTGGAGACCTGGGATCGAGTCCCACGTTGGCTCTCTGTGTGGAGCCTGCTTCTCCCTCTGCCTGTGTCTCTGTCTCTCTCTCTCTGTCTCTCATGAATAAATAAATAAAATTTTTTTTTTTTAATTTTTATTTATGATAGTCACACAGAGAGAGCGAGAGAGGCATAGACACAGGCAGAGGGAGAAGCAGGCTCCATGCACCGGGAGCCCGACGTGGGATTCGATCCCGGGTCTCCAGGATCGCGCCCTGGGCCAAAGGCAGGCGCCAAACCGCTGCGCCACCCAGGGATCCCTAAATAAATAAAATCTTAAAAAAAAAAAAAAAAAAAAAAGAGTGACCTCCTAAAATACTCTTCGAAAAAATGAGGCCATGGATATATAGAGGATAATGGTAAATGCAACATCGTAATAACCCTTTGTTGCTTCTTGGTAGAAAACAACCCAGCTCTTTCCTGGCCATGTTCCAAATTCAGTGATTGCACTAAAGTACAAATAAGAAACAATGTAAATGTTAATATCCACTAAAATTTGAATTAAAAAAAAAATGGTTTTGCTCACTGCGAAATCCAAGCCAATTGTTTCATATTGCCGATGAATCTTTTCTGCAAGATCATCAAACAGTCTCACTATTGATGGCTTTTCCAGGGACATGGCTTTGCTAAGTCCAGAAGAAACAATTGCTGGCCAAGTCTGTACAATACAGTCCCAATCGTGAAGGTTTGCCAAACATACACCACTGTGATTTCCAAGGAGACAATACAAGGCACCCTGCAGGAAAAAATAATATAGGGAATAAGAGGCATTATTTAGTTGTCGCCAATTCATTTACATATTTGTAGATTTACTAAACACTGATTATTTAAGTGCTTGATACTGGTTAGTAAAATAGATTCACATTCATACATTTAACATGTTACTTTTAGAAACTTAAACCCGACAGTTGTCATCCAGTAATATTTTACCTCAGTCATCTAATAAAAGGTTAGCTCAAAGAACAGCTATTAATAAGATAATACAGAAATGTAAGGTCATTGTTTTAAAGGTTATAACTTCCTTTCCAATTCTTTTCTAGTATCACAGAGGCCATAAACATTTGCCACTCTTAACATTTTAGGGCATGTTTGGGATAATTTCCAAAATCTGACTGCATATTTTCTTAAGTATATTAAAACTAGATTACTTAATTATACTGTGTGCTTTTTACTCATAAAAGCTCAATTAGTCAGAATAATACTCTATTTTAATGAAAAGAGATATTATGTTATTTTCTAAACATTCACTGTAACTCAATTCTGATCTGGCTTTATTACCCACTGTGTACTCTATATTCCTTTTCACACATTCTCATAAGGTCACTGGTAACTTTTTTTACTGACCTAATAGATGTTTTTCAAATTTGATCTTACTTGACCTATCCGACTCTATCCATTTAAACTGCTCCCGATACAATCAGCAATAAACCACCCTAAGAACCCTCTTACACCGTTGGTGGGAATGTGAACTGGTGCAGCCACTCTGGAAAACTGTGTGGAGGTTCCTCAAAGAGTTAAAAATAGACCTGCCCTACGACCCAGCAATTGCACTGTTGGGGATTTACCCCAAAGATACAGATGCAGTGAAACGCCGGGACACCTGCACCCCGATGTTTATAGCAGCAACATCCACGATAGCCAAACTGTGGAAGGAGCCTCGGTGTCCATCAAAAGATGAATGGATAAAGAAGATGTGGTTTATGTATACAATGGAATATTCCTCAGCCATTAGAAACGACAAATACCCACCATTTGCTTCAACGTGGATGGAACTGGAGGGTATTATGCTGAGTGAAGTAAGTCAATTGGAGAAGGACAAACATTATATGTTCTCATTCATTTGGGGGATATAAATAATAGTGAAAGGGAATATAAGGGAAGGGAGAAGAAATGTGTGGGAAATATCAGAAAGGGAGACAGAACATAAAGACTGCTAACTCTGGGAAACGAACTAGGGGTGGTAGAAGGGGAGGAGGGCGGGGGGTGGGGGTGAATGGGTGACGGGCGCTGGGGGGGGGCGGGGCACAGGGCGGGATGAGCACTGGGTGTTATTCTGTATGTTGGTAAATTGAACACCAATAAAAAATAAATTTATTTAAAAAAATAAATATATATACCACCCCAAGAGTTAGACATTCCACAACACTCTTAAATTATATATCTACACTGGAGGTCAGCAAATTTTTTCTATAAAGGGTCAAATAGTAAATAGTTGGTCATATGGTCTCTGTTGTAACTACTTACCTATGCTCTTATAGTATGAAAGTAGTCACAGACATAATATATAAAGAAATGGACATGGCTGTGTTCCAAATGCAACTTTACTTACTAAAGAAAGTAACTGAGCCCAGCTTTGGTTGGTTGACTTGTCTTGAAAGCCAACTTCAAGAATAGGTTTAGTTGTCATGTTAACTCTACCCAGAAAGCAAATGATACTGCTAACAAGTCTCTCTTCTCACAGGGAAAGATCTCTCTTTGGCTTCTGTAACTCCTATCTTGGTATATTTCTGATCTTTCTCTTCTCAGTTACTTCTTCATGGGGGTCCTAATGGAGTTTTCTCAACACCTGCCTTCCTGGCCCTCTTTCTCTTCTCATTCCTCCTACGCTTTCTTACCTGTGGCCAAAGATTTCAATTATCATCAAAACACACTGAAATGTTATGTTTGGTGGAATGATGTCTAATTACCTGACACTGCCTCTTAGTTTAGAGGAAATACTTCAAATATATCTTGTCCAAACAGACTAATTTATCATCTATGCTCCTTGTCCTCTCCCTGTCTGATGCACTCAATAACCATTTGTACAATCTAGAACCTTAATAATTCTGATACCTGGGGATCCCTGGGTGGCTCAGTGGTTTGGTGCCTGCCTTTGGCCCAGGGCATGATCCTGGAGTCCCGGGATCTAGTCCCGCATCAGCCTCCTGTCATGGAGCCTGTTTCTCCCTCTGCCTGTGTCTCTGCCTCTCTCTCTCTATCATGGATAAATAAATAAAATCTTTAAAAATAAAATTCTGATACCTCCTTTTTACAGTCCCTTCATATTCAACCACGTCTTATCAATTCTCCCTCCTAAATCACTTTCAGTCAACCCACTTCTTTCTCGTAGCATGAGCATTATGTTTCACCTATATTCTACTACTGTACTCCTGTGAGATAAACTATTTTCCTTATCTTGTGTCATTTCCTTCCTTCTCTGTTCTACTCACACAGGCTTACACTCAGTTGCTCAAACTTACTATGTTTCTTCCTATCTCAGGCTTTTCAACATGCTGTTCACACTACTCTAAACCTTTTGCTCTTTCATCTTCCTCTCCTATGGGTCAGGCAGGCTATTTATCCACTGTTTCAACGTACATTTCTTATAACACCAATTATAAACACAGGTAAGTAAAAAATTAGGGAGAAAAAACCCCCACTATATGTTTAGAGGTGAAAGGTACTGATGTCTTCAACTTACTTTGAAATATATAAAAAAATTAGGTGGACTTGGATAAATATATGCAAATATAGCAAAATATTAAATACAAAAACATATGGATGTTTGCTGTACAAATTCTTTCAACTTTCTGTGTACCTGAAAATTTTCATAATAAAATAAAACAAAGAACCCTATACCTTGAACTGCTGTTGTGTGACATCCTGTCTATCAGGCCGTAAGAACTCCAAAACCAAAGGAATGATATCTCTGCAACAGAAGTTATACGCACCCAAGGCAGCAAAAAATGTTTGCTGAGCCTTATTTCTGACCTGAAACAAGTATTAACAGAGGACTTTTTATTAAATTATAGAGAAAAACTACAAAAAGATTTTTAAGGAATTACCAAAAACAAAATGATAAATATTATTGTAACCGAAAAATACACTGAAGTATATACCTTAACAAAAACAAGTGATTATCTTTTTACCAAAAGGAAAGCACATTACCACCAACCACATCTATGGTTTAAGTTACATAGATTTAAATATTTTTGATAAGGGAGAAACTGAATCGAACTGATATGCATTTGTAACATAATCAGCAGACAATTTAACTTTCTATTCTGAGTTACTTTTGATGAGAAGAGTTAATTTCAAAAAAAAAAAAAAAAAAGTTAATTTCCTCTTAGAACAGGGGTGCCTGGGTGGCTCAGTTAGTTAAACAGCTGCCTTCAGCTTGGGTCATGATCCCAGGATCCTGGGATCAAGCCCCATATCAGGCTTCCTGCTCAGTGGGGAGTCTGCTTCTTCCTCTCCCTCTGCCCCTCTCCCAGCTCATTCTCTCTCTCTCAAATAAATCTCTAAAAAATAAATAAAATAAATCACAGAACAACTTCACCTTTTCGATGCAAACCGTTAAGTAGAGCCCATATGTTTTGAATTGAAACAAAAGACTCAGTATAGGATTAGAACCCATGACCTAAATAGTAATGAATAATAATCAACTATAGTAAAAGTGACACTATATATTTCAAACTCTTTAGATGAAATCTTTTGAGTTAGAGACTAGTGTCCTAACTTACCTTATTTTATAAAGACAGAGTAATTAGTTACTTATGAATTTTGCTTTTCCAGTTCTCTGTGCTTAAGGTCATATCTTGGTCCTATGTCACCTTAAAGGACGAACCCCATAATTCATATGGTAGTATGTTGCTGAAACCCAAGCAGAACATCTAGGGGGAATTATATAGTCTTCACAGACTGCCAATCACAACATGATTTGATTAAGTGGCAGTAATATTACACTAGCACTATCAACTTTACATAAAAAGAAAATTTTGAGAAGCAATAACAAACAGTAAAATGGAACATTATTTTTAAAAGACTACTAAAATTAGCTTGAAAATATTTGCAATTTGAAAGGTGTTTTCTATGCTAGTAAAGTACTATTATTATTATTACTATAATAAGTAGACTCCACGCAGGGCTTGAACTTACAACCTAAGATCAAGACCTGAAGTGCAATCAAGAGTCAGACAATCAAATGAGCCACCCAGGCACCCCACCAATACATTACTTAAACTTCCTTGTTAGTATTTGAAATGAGGCTATTTAGATTATGCTGCAATAAGATGGGAAAGTGGGTCAGGGAAGGGGGCAGAGGGAAAGAGCCTTACCTGACTGTATGAACTTGTAGATAAACGAAGAAGATCTCGGATCATATCTTGATGTATCCTTTTGTACTCACAACCCTCAACGGTCAGTGTTCGTAGCTACGAAAAGAAAGCAAGGTAAAATCAAATCTCAAAGTTTTTACTAAAAAAAGTTCATTTAATTATGAAGTAACACAAATAATTACATATTCATCTGGAAAACTGTTATTTAAAAAAGCTATCAACTTTTAAAGAGATTTACCTCATGCTGCAACATTACTCTGTCAATCAAAAGCGCTCTGATATGTTGTTTTTTCCCATGGAGCTAAAAAACAAAGTATAAGACACTTCAACATTGTCCCTAATTCACTGCACCCAAGGGTTCCCCTGAATCCCTTACTGAAAAATTAGTTCAGTAAAGGTTCATGCTGGACTGGTAGATAGTGGAGGTATTTAATTTATTCTAAAGTGACCAGGCTTACATTAAAAGATACTATTTCAATTAATTTCATGGCTAATAGTAGAAATATCCCCTTTAAATAGCTCATCCAACATCCTGGTTTTCTCTGGTAGCTTATTAATGGGAGAGGAACTACGCAGGTCCTTATTGAAACTACATAAACAGACTACTAAGAAAATGTTCTTTTATGCTCTCCCCTACCACTCAATCTTCTAATCCAGTCACTAGATATCTGGAATAATCCAGTCACTAGATATCTGGAACACAAACATTGCTCCTCTTTCACACCTTTATCTCACTAGTCATCACGTCTCCACAATTCTTTCTTTTTTAAAACACCTTATTTCCATCCCAATGACAGTGATTTGATTCAGGCTGTGTTTTTCCATCTGACTACTATAATAGCTTCCAGTCTCAATCTCCAACTGCTTTGTTTTTTTCCTCAGTGGTGACAGAGCTTCTCAAAAGTCATTGAATTAGACACTGATCTTTCCAATACTCAAATCAGACCTACTTCAGCACCTTTAATGACTCCTCAATGCTGACAAAGCACTGCCTTGGGAGAAAACTGTAAACAACCTAGGGGCACCTGTCTGGCTTAGCTGGAAGAACATGTGAGAGCATGTCAGTCTTTTTTTTTTTTTTTTTTTAATTTTATTTATTTATTCATGAGATACAGAGAGAGAGAGACAGAGAGAGAGAGAGAGAGAGAGAGAGAGAGGCAGAGACACAGGCAGAGGGAGAAGCAGGCTCCCTGCAGGGAGCCCGACATGGGAGTCGATCCCGGGGCCCCCAGGATCATACCCTGGGCCGAAGGCAGTGCTAAACCGCTGAGCCACCCAGGTTGCCCAAGCATGTGACTCTTGATCTCAGTTCCAGTCTCACACTGAGAATAGAGATTACTTAAATAAATAAACTTAAAAAAAAAAAAAAACCCAAAACTATAAATGACCTAGTTGCCTCCTGCCATTTCTGCCCTGTAGCCACCATTTCCTAACGCATGCCATGTTTTATGTCTCCCTGTCCTTTTACATGCCATTCCCTCTGTCTAAAATACAGTGATTTTTGCTTAAACAATAAATTTCCACAATCTTTTTATTTATTTATTTATTTTTTTCCACAATCTTTTTAACTCAACTTCAATAAAAGTCTCCTACAGAAAAACACTGCTATCAACATGAAATGGCTGGCTTAAGTATCCTTTCTTCCTTGCTCCTGAGAAACTTGTACTGACCTCTCCTGAACACAGGATAATACAAAACATATTTTTCTGAGACCTCCATAGAATGAGATGCTTTAAATCTATGCCTGTGGACAATTCCTCTTATCCTTTATCCCCTCAAGTTCTTACAAGGCAGCCTTCCATATTATTACACTTCATATTTCCAATGAGAGTTCAGAGAGTCTCCTGGAAACTCAAAGAAGAGTCTGTATGAGGAAAATATTTTTTTTCAGGATTTTTTTTATTATACCAAGATAGAATATTTTAAAATCGATTTCTACTTACAGGGAAACTTCCTCTGTATGCTGAATATCGCTAAATCAAGTGGCTTTATCAATATTATACACTTTAAAAAAAATAATTCAGTTTTTAGGCGAAAACTGACCCGATTTTCCATTGATTTCTTTACTAGGTTAAAGCTTTTCCAACGAGAGTCAAACTCATGCTTGTGAGATCCTTGGAACTGCAAAAGGTCTCCAATAATCTGTCAGAAAATTTCAAATTTTTTATTTACAAGCTATCATGTCAAACCTAGTCACATTAATAATCATGCAACTATTAAAGGATAATTGTACCTTTATGATAAGAAACAAAGACTTGGTATCATCTTCTGAATTGTTAAGTATGTGGTCTATAATAGAAGAAAAAGGATTTTGGTTAAAATATTCTGAATTACTACAGGACTCTTGATAAATCAGGAATCTATTAGTTAAGGAAAAAACTACTGCCTGATATTCTCACTATTTAGAATTTAAATGAAGTTACATAAAAGCACATATGCTATAAAATTCCTAAATAGTTATTAGCAAAAGTAAGTTAAATGCATATATGTACTTACTAAGAAGCTTCCTTATGACCCTAGCAATTGCTTCTCGGTGGTTCTCTCTGGATAGATCTATTTTTCAAAAAATGAGACAGGGCATTTAGATACAATGAATGCTCCCCCGACTGTTCAAGCTTATATCAACAGTTTATGTCAAGAATAAATAATGTATCCAGGAAAAAAAACAAATGAGTCTGCCTTTTTCATAGCTGGAGTATGAATGAATTAAAATAATGATGCAGAGTAAATTTGAAAACCTTCACATTTACGAAAATCTGCTTATAAAACTACTTGGGCAGGCAAGGAAGAGGGAGAAAAAAAATCTTTGCCAATATTTCAAAGGCTCTATTCACTAATTAGAGATCATAAGTGCACAGAATTCCTTAATTGGTTATGGGTGACCCAAATCAAGCAAACAAAATTTACACTTTAGGAGTTAATTCCACTCTTAATCCAACAAGTAATGTGCTAAATTTCTATTAATGTTAGGCTCAGAACATTAAATTAACACAATGTTTTACATATTTATATGAAATTTAATCCACTATGATAGGGAGACACAAACACAGAATAAAGGTTATAATATTCCCACATTCTCATCAAGTATAATGTATCAGTTCTAAAACAATGCTAAACATAAATGAACATGATGATAATATGAAAATCTGCCTCTGCATTCAGAAAGCATACAAATATTTATTTACCAAAAAACCCCCAAAACAAAAAAAAAATTTATTTACCTGGTCCAATTTCTGTCTTTTATTAGCTATTCTTTAAGTAATTTTCCAGTTTCTCCAGGAAATGCAAAGATAGCTATTATGTAATTAACTAATATTCATTTAATATATAAAAAGAGACTAGGAGAATTCTAAGTATATACTGTTCCATTTCGACTTTTTAAAAATTTTATTTTAATTCAATCAACAATTAACATATGGTGTATTATTTGTTTCAGAGGTAGAGTCCAATGATTCATCAGTTGCATATAACACCCAGGGCTCATTAAATCACCTGCCCTCCACCTTAATGCCTATCACCCAGTTACCCTATCCCCGACCCCTACAGCCCTCCCACTGCTCCCCACTAGCAATCCTGTTTGTTTCCTATAGTTAAGAAAGTTTTGCCTCCCTTTTGATATCGTCTTACTTTATTTTTCCCTCCCTCCCTATGATTCTGTTTTGTTTCTTAAATTCCATGAGTGATAGAACTGTCTTTCTCTGATTGACTTATTTTGCTTAGCAATAACACCCTCTAGTTCCATCCACATCATTGCAAATTGTAAGATTTCATTTTTTTGATAGCTGAGTAATATTCCACACCCACCCCCCAATCTTTATCCATTCATCTGTCGACGGACATCTGGGCTCTTCCCATATTTTGGCTAGTTTGGATACTGCTGCTATAAATATTGGGGTGCATGTGCCCCTTTGAATCACTGTTTGTATCCTTTGGATAAGTACCCAGTATTGCAATTGCTGGGTTGTAAGGTAGCTCTATTTTTAACTGTTTGAGGAACCTCCTTCCTGTTTTCCAGAGTTGCTGTATTAACTCTTTTTTTAGTTAATTTTAGTTCAGTTTAAACTGTCCATAAAATTTTTATTCAGATTAGAATTTACATACCATATTCAAGTCCAGTATATAACTTTGTCTCTTCCAAGGACACCATACTTGGTACCCTGTATAAAAACAAGAGTGCTTGTATTTATTAATAATACCAATAAAAATGATTAAAGGGAAAAGTGTCATTGCTAGAATGTTTAAATCAAAACAAAGATGATGCTCTTTTAAACAAAAGATTTCTCATCTTCAATATTCCAAAACTGTTTACTCTGTCCTTCTGAAGAGTAATGCTATCCTGTCCCAGTAAGGACAGTATTATTCATCTTAAACAAAATGCTAATTAAATTTAGTTACTTTATGGGGGAAAATTCACCACCCAAATAAAAAAAAAATAATAATATTCAATATTCAAGTGTAAAAGCTTAAACCCAATAATAAGCATTTATATAAACATTTATGCAAAGAAAAGTCAGCTTTATAATAGTATAAGAAAGGTTAAAACTAGACACCAAAAATTCAAGTCAAAATTTATTATAGAATACATAGCAGACAAACTTCTTAAATAATTATCACCCTTCCTCTTAAAACCACTCAAATTGATCTCTCCTAACACCTGCAGTAAAATGCCATTAACTTCTTTTGGAAGACAATTAGATATAAAAATACTGCATTTCCCAATTAAAGATCTGCCACAAAGAATTATGTTAACAGAACCAGACTCAGCTAGTTAAACTTATTAAACAATTAAAAGTCACTTTTAAGGTATGTAAGAACAGATTTTACTAGGGAATACGAACCTTTATATCTGAAATCTAAATTTTCTTCCATGAAAAATACAACTTTCAACATTTAAAAATGCATATCAATTCAACAACTTTTTATTTAAAAATGGATAGTACTTTCTTTCCTTTCTAAGAGGAAAAACAGGCACAAATGCCAAGGAAACATGGGATAAGTTTATCCAATAAAAAGCTAATTATTATAGATAGAAATTTTATAGTGATTAGTCATCACTCATGAACTACACAGCATTTGTAATGAAGAAAAAACTATTTTTAAATCAACATACCCCCACCTATATTGTACTTTTTAAGTTGAATTTAAGCAAGTTATCTCTATCTTAATATGTGGTAGTTATGAATTCTTGGATTTATCTAAATGGGTAATAATATTAAGATTACTAAACTGCCAATTATTTAACTATGTTCCTCACCATAATCTAGGGCCTAGGATGGCAACGATAGTGTCTCATGTTTCAAACCAAGCCTAAAGAGTATAAACAAAGAATGGTTATATTTTATAATATAAAATAGTAATTTGCTTTTCAGAGACTTTGAAGTTCTAATTCAAATTCATAAAATTTGCTTTTCTTTTTTTTTTTTTTTCTTTTTTTTTTATAAAATTTGCTTTTCATTCTATAAAGCTTCTGCCTTTGGCAACATCTTGCAAACTTGAGCACTCTGTACAATTGTACATGATTAAATAAATAATATATATATGTATCCAGAATCTAGTCAGTTAAAAACAAAATCAGATTCCGGGGCGCCTGGGTCGGTTAAGTATCTGTCTTCCGCCCAGGTCATGATCCTGTTGCCGCCTGCCACTCCCCCTGCTTGTGCTCTCTATGTCAAATAAATAAAATCTTGTTAAAAAAAAAAAAAATCAGATTCTTTTACAACAATGAACTTCAAGGAGTCCAACATCTCTACTGATATTAGATTTCACCACCAAAGAGAAAGACTGATCAAACAGTAACAAGCAAAAAGCATAAGACTTTTACCCCCACCCATTCATCCTTCCCTCCCTGTTAATACCACAGGAAAATTCTTGCCATGAATTATCATATGAGAGTTGATATCTTCTCGCTGCTGCTACAAATATCAGTAGTTATGTAAAGTAAGAATACTATTGTACCCTACCCAGTCTGTACCTAATTCCAATAATATTGAACCAAGCATGCATTTTAGTCAAGTCATAAAATTGTTCTTACACGACATAATAAAGCAACTGCTATAGTAAACTATTTTGAACTTTTAATACACACACACACACACACACACACACAACCATAGCTATCAAAAAAAAAGATTAATTGGGAATTTGAAATGTTTTGCTTGTATGCATTTCTGACTCTAGTAACAGCAAAATTAATAACACTAATTTTAATGACACTTAAAAACAAGCCTCATCTAAGAGCCCTGATGCTAATTTTTAAAATTCATGTCACTCTGAATTGCTTACCTACCAGAAAATCTGAAGAAATATTATTGCTGATTTACAAGTGTTTTAAAATATCTCAACCTAACTGGGATTTTGAAGTATTAAGAAGTACATTTAAATAAACTCAGCTTAGGCTTTCCTTTTGAAACCTGAATTAAAACAGATCTTTCATATCTCAAGTGTATAAAAGGCATCTGGTTAGACACGTATTTCAGCTTTATTTGTTCTTAGCTGTCACAAAATCCTTTTATGTTTATTTATCTAAGATTCAGTTTTAATAGTTCCTTTCTTCTCTAACAAATTAATTCAACTCTGGTTGGACTGACAAGTTCTACGTGAAATGTTTCTCAGCAAGTGTTAAATATGTATTTATACTATTTCCTCTGGTCTTCGGAAGAATAATTTTCTAAAAGAAATCTCTATCCATCACCCAAGTAAGACTTTAGCATTATATCTTTTTGTGGCCACACTAAGTATACGTGTGCTGCCCTGTACTTTGATACTTAAAACTGCTCAATGCTTTTAATTTTGCACATAATCTTAACTGAACATATTTAAAGTGCCATCAACAGTTACAGATGTGCATTCTGATTTAAGGCTATAGTAGAAATACATAGAATTTAAATCAAATACCATCACTGCCCCACCCCAAGTGAAATTCATTTTTCTCATACATTTTACAAATAGTAATAATTTGACCTCTGGAACTAAATAAAATTCTGACAATTCCTACACAATATATTTTTTAAAATATCACTTATACAATAATAATGTTAAATCACCTTCAAAGCACCAGACAGCACCTGGCCACCTAATTTATAACAAATTTTGTTCAATGTTTGTGCCACCAAAAAAAAAAAAAAAAAGACCTAGAAGTTTTCAACAGCTATGTTATTTGTACCACTAGATGGCAATCTTCTCCAGATTTGATTAGAGCAGAACTATGAAAATAATCACTGGTGGGAGAGAAAGGATGGTGAAAAGGGAAGAAATGACTAATAACATAAAAATAAAATATACAATGCAAATCCATTATGCAAACGAAGGCTAGGTGAACTGTCATGAAACAAGTGCAAACAATACCTCTCGTCTATAGGTGGAGAAATAATTCTTGTCTACTCTTCCCAATCATCCCCCCACCCCAAGAAAGCAAATATAAAAGGTATAAAACCAAGCCACTAATACTAACAGATTTTGTTTTCCATTCAAGGTTAAAAGTGTTTCACAAGAAACAATTGGCCTATTTCTGTGTTGTTATCCAATTCGATCCTAGGCATCAATAATAGCTATAAACACAAATGAAAAGCTAACTCTCTACCATGTGAACAAAAGGTTGCTAGGTTTAAAATTAACTCTGAGCATAAGAACTATTTCCATGTCTGACACACAAGCTTTTAAAAATCAATGAAAACAGTCAGAAGGTGAAATAAGGAGAAAACAGGGTTACTCACCGTGGAGTAGTAACTGTTTCCTTTTCTGTGTGCAGCTCCCCCAGCAGAGCTGGGTAGTTTCCTGGAGGTGCCAAGAGAGGTTAGCTAGCCCTGCCCCTCATCGCAGAACAACACATCCTTTCACATATTAATGAAATGGTCTCAAGTCTTAGACCTTAACTACGAAGTTTTCTTTGCCCGAGAAGTTAGTAAAAGCTGAGATCCTTAGAATGATTTAACTAAGAATGGCTTAACAGATCTATCAGAGGAAAGGGGGCACAAAGTCAAGAAGAAATATTGGAGATGAAAAATGATGACTCCTCTACCTTGAGTAACCCTGTTTGTATAGATGTTAGTTTTCTGCACCCTGTGATAGCTGTTAGACCTAGAAGATTATAAAGAGTGGACTGCAAAAGGAGAAATTAAGGACGATTTCAGGATTAAAGGCAAGTGTCCAAAATTCCTGTGTGACCCTGCAAAGACATAATCCAACTTCCACATCTATAAAGGTAGAACTAGGAGTATAAACTATACCACACATATTTCTATTCAATCATTGACTAAAGGTTCCAACAGCAAAATAGAGAGGTTCCATTTTAAAATTCATTCAGCAACCTTGGTATCTGACAAAACGGCCAAAAATTCAAATTGTACTAAAGAAATTTACACCTACTTACACTCAAGGGTCCCTGTTTTACCCATCCTTTGAAATGGTAAAATTTATAATATATACAACAAGATGCTTAGTAATCCTATATTGCCAAAGGCCAAAAAAAGTACAATGAAGATACCATTAGGTTTATTATGTACTTTATACTTAGGACAATCAACTCATCTAAGTTTTTATATTTTGTCAGTCTCTAATACAATGCACAGAAAATTGGGTTTTCACATTTAGTAGCCATTTACTTAAACAATGGGATTCTAAGACTATGCCATATATTCTCTTAGGAACTAAGTCAGATTTTCTTACAGGAAAACTCAGAACTGAACCAAGTTTCCAGTCTCATTATTCCAATTTTCCAGAAGACAAATACTACTAACATGTGCAAGGCAAACTTAATAATGAAAGATCTGACCAAAAAAATTAAGCAGCTAGAATGTTTTTACCTCACTGAGATTTATCTAAGAAAAATAGAAGACTAATTTTAAAGAAAACTAAGTAGCTATGTGCTTCCAAAACCTGTTCTAGTATTTCAGAAAATATATAATTTCCCACAATATCACAGCCAAATTATTATTAACAAGAGTGACTTCCTCAGGCACCTTTGGCATTACACTAACTAATGCACTTGTCACAATTCTGTTTCCTTTTCTCCCCCGCCCAGTATATTTTATTTCTTATGGAGACCTGCTTCTAATAACCTCCAAGAATTATGCTACAGATATTCTTTCTTCACACTAGGAGGTATGATTTATTATCACAGAACAATGACAACATCAATTGAAATTATTTGATTAGGTTTTTTTTGTTTTATTTAAGTAATCTCTACACCCACATGGGGCTCGAACTCACAACCCAAAGGATCAAGAGTCGCAGGTTCCTCTGATTAAGCCAGCCAAGTGCCTGTGATTAGTTTTACCAAATCAATTTACATTTAGAAATGTTTAACAATTATAAACCTATATTAGAATAAGCACTTCCAAAATTTAAAAAAGCTAACTTTATTTTATACTTTAGTGAGAACTAATTTGCTATTTGCACAAAATTGAAATCTTATATAAAGAAAATAAATGTAAAAGGTCATACACTGTCAAAATAAGTTAAAATTTCAGATGAAGGAGATACCAGTTAGAAATTGGCTTTAAAGGAAAGGATTCTGGTAAGAATTATTTAGAAGTCCAGGAAAGATTTTATAAACACCCTCTTTGGCAATTCAAAGGCAAAGGGCTGCTCATGAATCTTTGATTCTACTTTGTAAAATTGTCCCTGCCTAAATGTAACTAGTCAAAGAGTCCTAAAAATGTGTATTGTTCAATGATTAAGACAACTGAAGTTTTTGTTCTTATTCTATTTCATTATTATGTATTATTAAATATATCAGAAAATAGTTCATATTTATATTTAAGTTATTAAATTATATAAACACTATATATGTTTATATTGAATACAATTTTGTGTTACTTCATTGTATCTTATTATATTAAATTTTCACTCTGAAAGTGAAAATTCTGAAATGTAAAACTTTCAGTCTAAATTATCTTTCCTTCTCAAGTTTTCTGGGAAAAACCTCTATTAAGGAAACTCAGGATCAAATTTAAAGTTTATAATGTTTAGTAATACAGGCAAACAGTCTACTCATTTTTATTCCACAGAATTCATAAAGTGTTTATAACATGGTATTCTATTCCTTATTGAAAATGCATTTCATTATTTACAAACCTAACTGGTTTTATCATAACCAGATATACAGAACTTTGGTCTTGATGCACATTTATTTTAAAAGTGATAAAGACCTCACTTCAATTCACTATTAAAGTGCACATGGCATAAACATATTCATACTGAAATGAACTGCAACAGAAACCTCTCAGCCTCCTGAGTGGACCCTTCAGCGGTGCATCCTAAGGATCACTCAATACTAAAAATCCTCTAATCATATATACAAAAGATACATGCTTTTGCTCTTAAATTGTTATATTAAGTTACCGTATTTCTTACTGTCAATATGTTCAAGCAGAGCTAAATTTATTGATGTAATAAGTCTGTTATGTACAAAATCGGTTTTTAGCATGCCATAAGAGTTCAATTCTTACCATTATTACACACTATTAAGATCATCAGGAAAATCAAAACCATTTCTATAAGTCTCTCAATTTTTTTAATGTTTAAAATCAATCTCTTAACAAAAACGAACTGTTGTAAAACTGCCCCTAAATCAAACTGTAATACTGATGAAAACCTAAAGTGCTTTCAAAGAACTCAGCAAATTCCTAGACAAACTTAAAACAGATTTCCTTACCTGAGATGACCCTACTTCTCCCTCTCAAATCTAACGAGCAATCTAAAGTTCAATGCCTAGAAACAGTTTTTAGAGTGAAATAAGTAGGAATCATGAGAAAGTATGACTCCAAACAATGATCATACAAAATATGGGAAAGACAAGCAAGTCACATTTTAAAACCACTCCTTGAAATTTCTAAGATTTTTGTTGCAAATCAACAAATAATTCTTCCCTTTGTGTTTTCTGAGGGGGCAGGGGTTACTTACTCGTTTTTCCGTGATTTTTCATGAACATGCTCAGCAATGAGATATTGACGTTGAGAGAAAATGATCTAAGGTGGTATATTGAAACTAGATCTGAAAATAGCATCCAACTAACTAAAAAATGAGCTAAGGTTACATATTGTTGATTTCATTTAAACTCATTTTTTTCAACTGTACTAACAATGGACTAAATCAAGGCATTCATTCAAAATAGTGACAGTCTGAAAGCACTTAAATTCATAAAGCAACTTAGTAGAATCTAAAAGCTCAAAATAACACTTGAAATTATCCTATCCTGGTACCATACGGAAATCTGATTAAAGCCTTCAAGTATATAGGCCTAAATTCTGTCTCAGGTATTTTTGGTCTAACAATGACAAAAGGGTTAAAGTGATACAGAAAAAACAACAATAACAAAACCAGTGACTCATTATGTGACTAAGACTTAATATATATGTCAAATGGCAAAACAGCAAAATATGTAAAGTAGTTATTTTTACTTACAAGTTAGTAACCGGCTCTCCTTTCAATGGAGGTAGGAGATTTCCTGAGCCAATCAAACAGTTGTGCACTATAGTCAGACTCTGTAGAACATCATCTCTGAAAAAAGATAAAAGGTATTTTGTATTTTAGAAGACTCCAAATCCCTGCCTAACAAAAGGTCTTGGAGAGTCTAGGGTGAAGTATAAGAACCTTAAATGGGGATATATAAAATTAAGGCCAAGGGACTCCTGGGTGGCTCAGTGTTTAAGCATCTGCCATTGGCTTAGGGTCTGATCCTGGAGTCCTGGGATCGAGTCCCTCATTGGGCTCCCTGCATGGAGCCTGCTCCTCCCTCTGCCTACATCTCTGCCTCTCTGTGTCTCTCATGAATAAATGAATAAAATCTTAAAAAAAAAAAAAAAAAAAAAGGCCAAGAAGTGGCAAATGTCTTCACTTTACCCACTTAATAATACAACGTTATTAAACAGGCTCTAAATAACCAGAAATAATACCAACTGATTGCCCTTTGTGAATCAATTCTGAACGTAATCAATTATGTACCCAAACATTACTACCATTAACAAAAACAGAAAATAGTACTACAGAAGCTCTTCCAGCACCGTCCATCTTTTAAAAATGGACTAGCTAATACATTTACTCCAAAAAGTAGTTCAGACATCATCAATCATACTTCTTTCTTCCTCCAACACCATTCCTACTGAATTTGCTTATAAAATTTCCTGGTATTTCACACATAGTAATTTTCTTACTATTATTTTAGGAACTTCCAAAGATTCAAACTATAAAAGTTTAAGGATCTTAAATAACTATGTTTTGTTAAAGCCTCTTAGGAAAGAGAAAAATCTCAGAGATATTTCACTAGGTAACATAATATCAATAACATGAATTACAAAAAAAAAAAACAAAAAAAAAACAAACAAAAAAACAAAACAAAAATAAAAACAAAAAAAAAAAAACAGAAAAACAAAAAACCCACCCAAAATCTAATCTAAATCTAGAAAAACAAGCATTTCCTTTTTTTTTTTTTTAAAGATTTTATTTATTTATTCATGAGACACACACACAGAGAGAGAAAGACAGACACAGGCAGAGGGAGAAGCAGGCTCCAGGCAGGGAGTCCGATGTGGAACTCGATCCCGGGACTCCAGGATCACGCCCTGGGCCAAAGGCAGGCACTAAAACGCTGAGCAACCCAGGGATCCCAAAACAAGCATTTCCATACACTTCCCAAAAGATGCACAAGTGAAATTGCTTGCGAATCACAAAAACCAGACTAGAAAAAAAAATGAGCTTTTCTATTTAAAAGGTTTGAATATTAAAAAAAAAAAAAGGTTTAAATATTATGACAAAGTCTGTATTATAAATTGTATTAAATTGTTTTTTAATTATATGTATGGCAGACATAAAGACCCACTGAAAATGAATATATCAGATATGTCACAGAGAAAGGGAAAGGCACAATATATTTTTCTCAGTCTGCAACCATATTAATACTATGTGATTCTAAAAGAAAACTAACCTAGACATTTCAAGTTCTCCATCGCCACAGTGCTGGAGTTTGATGAGCTCAGGCTGAAGAAAAGAGTCCAATAGATAGAAGGCAAAAGCCACTTCTTCTGAAGAAGGAACATGCCACTGGATGCCTAGATTCCACAAGTCCCCTGGTTTACCCCAGTCCTAGAAAAGAACAGCATTTGTCCATCAAGTTGAGAAGTGGAAAACAGAATATACACACCTAACTTAAAAGGTCTTCCAGGAAGGAGTGCCCAGGTGGCTCAGTTGGTTGTGCTCTCTGAGGGCTGAAATCGAGGCCATGTCGGGTTTTCATGCTGGGCACGGAGCCAGCTTAAGATTGTCTCTATGTCCTCCCCACCCCTTCTCTCTCTCTCTCTCAAGAAAAAAAAGGTCTTCCAGGAAATATGTAAGTAACCCAAACCTCAGGTAGCAAATAAAGCAATAAAAAAGGGCATAAAAACTTATTACCCCTTCGTTATCACTCCAGAAAAAGGTCTCCCTGAAGAGCTACTCAAATAGGAGTTTCCTCTAACAGTAAGAGTAAGCTTATATAAGGCTACTAAGTTCCCCCAAATAAAATTGCATGAAATTATATGGAATATACAAGTAATATATATAGCCTATCAACCCACTTCATACACAAACAGAAAAGAAAAAAACCTTAGGCTGCTTTAGCACTATGTTACACTTCCCAAGTTTAAAACATTCCAAGGATAATTTAATAATCTACTTTAAAAATAAAGAGGTGACACCTTCATACACAACATGAAAAAAACCCACACTCTGGATCCTTAGAAAAATAACCCAGTATGTACTTGAATTCTTAATTATTGAAAATGCTTGCCTTGATAGGAAAGTATTCAGAAGGAGGCTTGTCAAAGCCACCTGGCACACTGCAGTACTCTGTAGGGTAGATAAGTGTAGTAGAACGAAGGAGGTGATGCAAAAGGTTACAAGACAGAGTGTAACCCTGTTTACAGGTTAGATGTAGGGTTCTTTGGAGAATCTTTACAAGCTGCTCCCTATAAAGAAGCAACTTCTTCCCATCCACTCGAGTAATCTAAAAGAGGAAGAAAAAGTAGAAGATATTTTGGAAAAAAGATTAAGAATCAATAATTAATGCAATGGACAATGTTTAGCTACTGAAGTAGCCTAAAATAATGAGAGTGTTTCTTAAAATGACTTTCATTTTAGATTTGTCATTTTAAGTATATCCTTACAATTTTTTTTTTTAAAAGATCAAAGTGCATTCTCTGAATTCAGGCTCTCCTATGCCATAGCACTGTCCTTTTCAAAGAGTCTATCTCTTCAAAGAGACAAAACTGAATTGGGGTGCTCTGCTGGTGACTTAACCCATAAAGGAAAATCAAGTTTGACTGATAGCCAAATTTAGAATGGAGAGACAGAGGAAAAAAAAAGAACTGCCAAATCTGATAAAATTTTCAATTAATGAATTATGAATATCAGAATTATTATAAAAAGTATAGCACTGCAAATGAAGCTATCAACAATTACCACACTCGATAACAAGAAAATGCCATTATGTGACTTTTTGTAGCGATATCAAGAAATTTCTAAAACTTAAGAACGTTTTAGTCTGAAGGCATCTGGCTGGCTCAGTCAGTAGAGTGTGCAACTCTTCATCTTGGGGTCATAAGTTCACGCCCCACACAGGTATAGAGATCACTTAAATCAATCAATCAATCAATCAATCAATCAATCTCTGGGGCACTGCGTGGCTCAGTCAGTTAAACGTCTGCTTGATCTCAGCTCAGGTCCTGATCTCAGGGTGGTGAGTTCAAGCCCTGCACTAGGCATGGAACCTACTTAAAAACAGCAACAACAAAACACACACGAGGCACTTAGGTGGCACAGTTAAACATCCACCTTTAGCTCAGGTCATGATCCCCTAGTCCTCGGATTGGCAGCACTGGGCTCCCTACTTCTCCCTCTCCCCTCTGTAGCTACCCATTTGTGCTCTCTCTCAAATAAATAATAAACAAAAATCTTCAAAAAAACAAACTAGACTTTTCATATTTTTAAAAATCAATTTAGGGGATCCCTGAGTGGCTCAGCGGTGTAGTGCCTGCCTTCGGCCCAGGGCATGATCTTGGAGCCCCGGGATCGTGTCCCGCACTGGGCTCCCTGCATGGAGTCTGCTTCTCCCTCTGCCTGTGTTTCTGCCTCTCTCTCCCTCTCTGTGTCTCATGAATAAATAAATAATATCTTTAAAAAAAATAAATAAAAGTCAATTTAGAAAAAAAAGAAGGTAAATAAATTTTAAAACCAAGTCAACATTTCACAGTAATATTTCTTTATTAAAAAATTTACAATACCTCAGACAAAAGTTGAAGATTCCACAGCAACTCTTTATCTAGCTCTTCTTCATTTAATACATCATCATCTAAAAATGGCAAAATAGTATCAGGGAAAAGAACTATGCATCCAACTAAATGAATGATTTTTTAGTATCCGTCTTTAGTATATATATCTCTTATAGGCTGAGAAAAGTCTCTTTTTGAGAGACTTTTCATTTCTTTTTCATGAAGCTAAACTTGCTCCAGAGGAAGTGAAAACTCAATTTTCAAGAAAATAAGCACATCCAATCAGGACACTTGCTCCTTCACATCTCAAAAATTGATTAATACTCTTTATGACAAATGCTCCATGGTTCTTGCATATATGAAAATAGTAATTTAACAAAGTAAAATTTCTAAGTTGTCACCTGGATGATACCGTAATTCAAGCAATCTCTGCCCAAACTACAAAATTAAAATACTGCAAAGCTTATAGAATCTATTTATCAACAGAGTTGTAGTAACAAAAAACATTTTTTTACCTAAAATTATACGTAAAGAATAATTTTATGACTTACTCATTGTAAGCTGAGTTATAACACTGCAGCAGTGAGGAACGAATAACTTCAAAGACTCCTCTGGGCAGCACTGAAAACATATTTGTATCAGTAAGTCTTTTGGAAGGCCATGAATATTCAATAGTCACAAAGCATATTTTTCACAGGCAAGTAAGGGTTACTACTGAAAGAACAATGTATTTTAAGTACATAACAAGCATGTCTAAAATAATTAACCATATAAATCTGTTGGTTACTGCTTCATTAATTCATCAGTTCAAAAAACCAAACTCACCTTTACAGCAGCACGGCACATGTCTGCCACCATGCGGCCTGCTACTCTTGTTTCAAATATATGTGAAATAGAAAAATTAAAAACCTTCTGAAGGGCCACCTGTTAAGATATGTAAGAAATGTAAATGCCTTATCAGTATTTTTAAGAACCTTAAACACCTTCTGAAACACAGAAGAAAATGAGACTCAAACTATAAAAACAAGTAAGAAATCCTTAACCATCTAAATTTTATAAAGATTTGCTTATTACTGGCTACATCAAGATCTATGAATAATCTTTACACAAGACCTAATGTGAACAAAGCGTTTTAGGCACAAGATTTTATTTGCTACAGAAACATTAAACACAAAACTGCAGCTGCTAGAAGCAAATGCAAATTATTGGATTAACTTGTTGGTTAATCCAATATAACAAAGAGGAAGTTTTTGGATTACCTGATGTTTAGACTTTGTCATTCTGACAACTACAAACTATAAACATTTACCTCTACTCTAAAAGACCTGAAGCAGTCTAATTTTACAATCATGTCACAGAATTTCAACTTAATTGCTAAATGAAAGAATGAGCTCTAGACTTTTATAATTTTTAGGATCAATTAATCCATAGCTCCTTTCAAAAGATTTTGGCTAAAGAAGATTATTTACGTTCATTTCTTTATACTAACATAATCTCAGAAAATATTTCATGCAGCTGTAAAGGAATTTAGCTTTTAATCAGGATAAACATACTGAATAGTCATAATCTCAGATGAAGGGAGAAGAAACAGAAATGGAAGTAAAGTCTGGTCTTAAGACTACACTGTATGTAAGAGACATCTACCAATAAAGTTGCTAGTGAGCACTGAATTAGCAAATACAGAATCACTCTTCCTAGGGGAAATACAGGATTAAGTTATTACAAGTCTCTGCTTACATTATCTTGAACTGATTAAATTATATGAATTTGTTTTTTATGTATTTAATATATATTGCTAATTCAGTAACACTGAACTCAGCCAAGAGCACTATAACTCATGCCTGAACAAAGATTATCTACAATGTGTTATTTTCTGGGAGGCACATCACAGTGCTCTTATACTTAGAACACTAAACAGTACTGTGGCACTACTCTTGTGGGCCATTTTCAACAGCAAAATCTCAACAAAAAGCATACAATGTGGAAAACCTGGCAGTAAATAAGACACAAGAGTGTGTTTTCTTTAGAGCTGAAACAAGGCAGAGTGTGTTACCTTCTTATTCAACCTCAGTTGGAAACATGCACAACTCACATTTTTTGCCACATTTACACATCTTCACAAGAGCACTGCGAATACTGATTTGGGGATCACAAATAAATTTTAGCAAGCAGATGGATTTGCAAATATGAAATTTGCGAGTATAATGAAAATCAATTCACATTTTAACCACTGAGCCATCCAGGGATCCCTCAATTCACATTTTAGTATGAAACAAAGGGTAAATGGCATAATACCTAGTGTAACTTAAAGTTCAATTTTTAAAACAATAAAAAAACTTACAAGACAGGAATTTAATTTTTGCAGCAATGGGACTCTTACCATAAATATTTCTTTGGAACATTGTGTGAGGATTGTACTAAACGTAGAAGACAGACCTAATTCGACCAAACTCTCCAAGTGAGTCATTTTCTCAGTTTCCGTCTCTTCTCTTGTTTGCTCCAATGTGCTACTTTCTATAAGTCCAAAACATCTAAATAATCCAAAAAAAAGTGTAAGTTTAGCAACTACAAACTAGCTTAATGTTTTCGATGATGATTACGTAAGTCTCCATTGTCACGCCTATTCAAATGGTAACTATTCAATTTGTGCATGGCTCACTATCAGTTGTCCTCTTGAAACTTCAGATGTTTGGTCCCAGACAGTGGTTATGGACAGGTTGCAAGCAGAGATAACAGGCAGTCATCTCTTTGATGTCTAATAAAGGGCGGGTCTGGGGAACATACTCACCTATCCATAAATTGTAAGACGAAATCCTCAAATTCAGCTGTGGCTGAACAAAGTTCTCGTTCTACCTGTGATATTTCAGTGAGGAGAAAAATTTAAAATAGCCTTTGAATTTTTCTTGGAACTACTAAAACTCAATTATGGCCCACAAAATAGCTTTTATGCTACATTAATATACTGACAATAGTGAGAAATAGTACCATGGCTGCTTATCATTTTGGGGTAACTCAATCTACTACTTTCTGGAACCAAAATAAGAAGTAATTAACATATTTTATAAGGGCCCAAAACAGAAGTCAAACAGTCATCTTTATCATCAACTAGTTTTCAAGCTTCTGGTAATATGTACACAGGATTCTTTCCTACTACTGTGAACATCCAAATGTCAAGCAGAAACATGCTTCCAATAAAGAACACAGTTCTAAAAGAAGCAGTCAATAATGAAGAAAATGTCTGTTTATCAGATGTCAATCCCCTCAGCAAATTCTCCTAAGCTAAAAAAAACAAACCAACCAAACAAAAAAAAAACCCCAACACAATCTCTGCTTATCAAAAAATTAAAAGTGACAAAAAATGGAAATACATCTCTAGCTATCAGTTGTTTACAAAAATAACCTATTTTTGACCTATGCCCTTTGGTGGGTATCTCCTAGACTATCTTACCAAAGACCTGGTCCTCCATATAGATCATTTTAGTCACAAATAGTAATTTTAAACTACTAGTATTTAAACTGTCAAATATGACTATGAATTGACAGTAAGAGTTATAACCCAGTTAATCAATTAGCTTTAAAAGCAGAAAGCATTCTTACTTCTGTGAGGTCATTTCTTTCTTGTAGTACAGATGAACAATCTACTAAAGGCACCAGAGTGGAAAATGTTGCTATAAACTGGAATGTGATCTGTGGGAAGACGTAAAAAATTAACATTAATTATGTAATTATAGTTCAAAAATACAAGTATACCAAGAGGTACAATAAAATACCCAATTAAATTATCTTGAGGGAAATCCTACAATAATTTTTCTGGAAATTTTTCACTTAGAACTGAACATTTTAAGGCTCCTCACAGTTGAGTAGCTGTTACTTTAGTAATGAAGTTATACTAAATATTTATTTTCATAGTCATTTATTAGGTTTAAGCACAATGTTCTCCAACCTTTTGTCAATGAAAAGTTACTTTGCCCCCCACCTAAAAATGCAACTTTACCTGAGGATAAATAGAAAATGCTGAAGCAAAAGTTAGAGATTGGGAAAAGTGGGAGGGTGAGCAACGTTTTAAGGAGACGTGTATAAAACGGGACCTGACATTTTGCAACTAGCGGCTTTTATCATGCTCCCTGTCACCAGTGTAGACGGAGGAAAGTCCAAATGATCATATACTAAGATTTTCAATGTCTCTGCTCAAGGAAAATAGTAAATATACAATGAGCCTTAAAAATATCTTATGACTACTCAATGTATGCAGATTATGGCATATTACTTATAAAGGATGACATATGGATCAACTAGCCATCCGCAGATCTAAACTTGGGCATCTACAGATATAACCCTTTTACCATTAACAAGTTTTACGCTGACCTATGTTCTAAAGAATATTTGAACAAAACTTAAAAAGATGTCTATTCACACAATTAGAACTCAGACACAAAACAGAATAATAAATATGCTTACCATGCATTTACTAAAGTCATTTGGATCCACCCCAGGCAATGCTCTCATCAACAGAGGTAGCATGTGTGTTGGACCTTCAGGAAACCATTTGCCCCCTGATACCAAACTGCGGGCTACTCCAATTACACAACTTAAAGTAGCTGTGAGCTGGTGAGGTTCTGTTAAAGTCTCTAGTGCAGGATACGTTCTACAGTTTGAAAACAGAATTAAAAAAAAAAAAAAAAAAGCTTAATCACAGGTAAACATGCACAATACATTAAATCTATCAAACTCATAAACTGCATGTTGGCCATATGGCTGGTAGCTAGTAGAATATTTTGAGTAAATATCTGCTCTCAAATTTAACGGAATCACACACATAAAGGATAGGTACATGTTTCCCCAACCTCCTGCCACCTCACCACCTTTCTCTACACAAATTCCACAGTGAAAAAGAACATAAGCTGGCAGATTTTGCATTAATTTCAGCCTTCTGAATGCACTTCGACATTCCAATAGGACTGAATCTAATCTAATAATCAGTGATTATTAGAATTTAGGAACAAGTCAAAACTACCCTATTCATCCTTTTATTGAAAAAACAATCTTTACTAAAATGATGAGATTTCTCCCATTTTATACCTTTAATAAGACGGGTATATTAAATTGGAAATCAGCTCTAGAAACATATGAGGAGATTCCTGAAATTAGAGTGAATAAACGAGGGAGAATAATACAAATACAATCTTTGATCAACAAGTAAAATACAAGCCAAGAACATTCACTCTTTGATACAGTGATATGTTTTCCAAGAATCTATCCTGTTGCACATGGGGTGGGTAGGGGAATCTAAAATGCAGTAATTTTACATTTCGTTTATGCAGAAAAAGTAAATAAGGGAAATTTCATTATAAGTAGAAAAAAAAGAAATTATAATCAGAGTAAAAAAAAAACCAAGCCTATGCTTTAGAAGATGAAGAAAGCAACCCAGCTCTTTAACACAGGCTGTCCTTAGGAGATATAAAAGTCAGTACCTAAAATTTATTTTCTACCTTTTTACTTTTTAAAGGACTTTTGCTTTTGAGAGTGAGCGAGTGCAAGTAAGTGTGAGTGCACGCACATGTGCAGGCACAGCAGAGGGGGAGGGAGGGAGAAGGAGAGAGAGGGGGGTGGGGGGAGAGAGAGAAAGAATTTTTAAAAAAAAGATTTTATTTATTTATTCATGAGAGATACCAAGAAAGGCAGAGACATAGGCAGAGGAAGCCTGACGTGGGACTTGATACCAGGACCCGAGGATCACAACCTGAGACACTTAACCACTGAGCCACCTAGGTACTCAGAGAGAGAGAGACAGAGACAGAAAGAGAGAGAGAGAGAGAGAGAGAGAGAGAGAGAAAATATCCTAAGCAGGCTCCCCAACCAAGCTCGAAGCCCAAGGCAGGGCTTGATCTCATGATCCTGAGATCATGATATGAGTTGGACTTTTAACAAACTGAGCCAACCTGGCACCATAAAGGACTTTTGCTTTCATAAAAGAAAAACCTTTAAGAATATTTCTCTGTCCAAGCATATATCACTCAATATGTTATTAATCTGTCCAAAAATTGAAAATTTAAAAAAATGAATAATTTTACTTGTATTTATTTTTTGAATTTTATTTTATTTAAATTCAATTAGTTAACATATAATGTATTATTAGTTTCAGAGGTAGAGTTCAGCAATTCATCATTTACTTGTATTTGTAAGCTTTATTCCTTCTACTAAAATATGTATCTCTCTATTCGTAATTCATCAGCTGGCAAACATAAAATAAGGCAAAAGAAAGGGAAAGCCAGGAAATAACCCAAACACTACAATCTTGGAAATTTTAACTATGCAAGTAGCTGAAGTCCCTCCATAGAGGCAAGTCTCTCCTAACAAGAAACATCAAGGGAACTGCCACTGAACTGTGAGCTGCTGCTACCACATGGAAGCCAAAGAGCAAAGGATACTGGGGGAACGTTGAGACAGTAGCAACAGCCTAACTTTCCCATCCCATTTCCTACTTAAGTTGTATGTGCTAGCAGAGTTTGGCAACTCAAATTTATAAATAATGGAGCCCCACTTTGGTCAAGATCTTTAACACAATATCCGACTCCAAGCAAATGTGCCCAATTCTCCTATTTCAATTTTAAGTCAGAAAACAGGCTGTCACTTGCTTCCTGTCACTAAGGATCTTGGACTCTTAGTTACGGAGCTCAAACTGTTAGACTCTTCTGGGCCTGAAAAACTAATATTCTTCCATTTTTGAGGAAGACATTAAAAGAGAAATCATAAAGCTCAAGTCCAGGCAGCAGAGGAATTAAAAGAAAGCTTAAGTAATATTATATAAGCACAGAAGGCCTATACTGTGACAGTAATTAGGCAAAGGGAAAACTATTTTTATTATTTTAACATATGAAACAAAATGAATGCAAAAAAATCCACACTGTGGATTAATAATACACAAAAAATTATACAGTATATGAAAATAATCAAGACAGTCAAATTTTTTTTCTGTATCATTGATTGATTCAAAGAAATAAAAGAAATCCAAAAACACTTTCCAGTACTTAGTGACACACACTGATGTAAAATAAGCCAGGGCTTAATTAATTAGTTTATTAATTTTTTTTAAAGATCTTATTTTTAAGTAATCTTTACACTCAACAAGGGGCTCAAACTCACAACCCCGAGATCAAGAGTCACATTCTTCACCAACTGAGCCTGTTAGTCACCCCTTAATTTATGAGCAAAAATGTGCCTAATACAAAAATACTTTATCCATTCCGCATCGATTTTTTTTCTCTAGTAAACCTTTATCAAGTTACCAATCATTAGGTTAAAATGTTTTGCTTCCCCTAAAGGAACAGGAATAAGCACTGAGAAAGCAAAACAAAAGCCACAAAGGAAAGCCAAGCAGAAAAGAAGAATAGAGGGAAGACATAACCAGAACAGCTGTAGCCACAGCTGAGGCTTCAACCAAACATGTAAAGCTACACTTACCTTTCAAGTACAGGGGGTATTACTAACTCAGGTCTCATGAGTGCAAGATTCTGCAGAGCCTGGGCCGCTTCTAAACTACCAGTTTTGCTAAACATAGCCAAGAGGACAGGTTGAATAATGCATCGTACAAAGTCTGTAACATCTTGATCAGTAAGCTTATGGCTATCAGGCACAGGAGTTAACCAAGAAGGCTTCTTGTATCTTTCACGATGTAATCTTCTAACAACACTGTTTGGCAACCGCTGAAGTAGTTTCATTAACTTGTTCTGGGGATACAGAAGCAGAAAGTCCAAGGTAGGTTCTATTTCCCATACAGATATTTATGGTTCTTTTCTACCCTCCAGATAAAGATTCTTAAAATAGCAGCTCTTACAATCTATTACAAAGACCTGCATGGCATAACTAGATAGAATAAAATGCTATTATCAATTAATTATTGATGATAAAAATGTGTTTCAAATGCCAATTTTAATTTTTCACACTAGATGAATCTTCTATTACATGAGAAACCATTTTAACCAGGCATTATGGGAAAAAGACCCAAAACAAACAAAACCCACAACTGACATTCCTGTTGCCAGAATGTGACATTTTGTCATCAGTTACTAGACCAGTATTATCTTCATTTATGTTTACGTTCTATGAACATGGTAACTTAATTTGATCTTTTTTTTTTTATCTTAATCACCTATATATAGCCAACATTTATATGAAAGACAGAAAATGTATTACAGGTTTTACACAATAGAGCAATGTAAACTGTGTGACCATATCTTTAAAAAATTCCAAACCCTACAATGAAAAATGAACACACTCACCAGCCAGCGCCCATTATTTGAGGGATGATAAAAAGACGTGATGCTGTTAAATAAACCAGCCAAGTGTTTTTGCACTAGCTTACTTGGTCCACCCTATTCAAATAAAAGAACAAAAATATTAGTAACCACAATACACTGGAAAAATGAAAGGACTGACAGGCCCAAGCTTATATATACCTTTCTAACATAGTACACATCCATTTTGCTGACAAAAACCAATTCTACCTCTATGTAAGAGTCAAAAACAATTCCCCAGTGAACTTCCTACAATCTTCTATGCAAAACACTCTACTAAAAATATGGGCAACTTACTGAAACCAAATTAGATCACTGAAAGATCTTTTTCAATTTTGGGTATCAGCATTATTTTACTCTTCTGCAGTGAAATAACTTTTGTCACTAAGACTTCTCTTAAAAAAAACAAGAGTGGTAACACCAGGCATAAAAAGCATTCCTTAAAGGATTCAAGAAGTCAATTTCTTTTTTTTTTTTTTTTAAGATTTATTTATTTATTCATGAGAGACACAGAAAGAGGCAGAGACATAGGAAGAGGGAAGAGAAGCAGGCTCCTTGCAAAAAGCCCAAAGCAGGACTTGATCTCGGGATTCCAGGATCACGCCCTGAGCCAAAGGCAGACGCTAAACTGCTGAGCCACCCAGGCATCCCCAAGAAGTCAATTTCTTATTGCAGGAAATGAATGAATGCATTTACACAAATGCATTCAAATATTCTATTATTCCTAAATGTTTCAAATGAGTAAATCTGTTATATTTGACCACATCCACATTTTGATTAAAAAGAAAAATATTTTTTTCTTAATCTATTACCAAAACAAATACACCAAACAACAATATGGGGGAAAAAAATGAGGAAAAAAGTCAGCATGCATCTTACCAAGTTTGACAGCCCTAGAAATAAAGAACTACAATTTGGTTTTAATTTATTTTTTAAAATTTTATTTATTTATTTAAGAGACCGAGAAAAGTGAGAACACATGCAGGGAGCCTGATGCAGGGTTCAGTCTCAGGACCCTGAGATCATGACCTGAGTCAAAGGAAGACATTTAAGTGACTAAGCCACTCAGGTGCGCCTCTAATTTGGTTTTAAGACCTTCTCTCTCTCTCTTTCTCGCTCTCTCTCTTTTAAAGATTTTATTTATTTATTCATGGGAGACACAGAGAGAGGGAGGCAGAGACACAGGCAGAGGGAGAAACAGGCTCCATGCAGGGAACCTGACATGGGACTTGGTCTTGGGACTCCAGGATCATGCCCTGGGCCAAAGGCAGGTGCTAAACCACTGAGCCACACCCAAGGATCCCCACCTTCCCTCTCTCAAGATGATCTTTCAAAAAGGGCATAGACCTAAGGTAGACTGTTGAGTTACATTAGGAACATTTCTTCCTGCTGAAAGGAAATCCATGTACACGTTCCCAAATGATAATAGGTCAACTACTAAAAAGATCATCATAATTCCATTGCAAAAAAACCCAACAAAAATATTAATAGTGTAACATAATAATTAGCATTTTTGATTTATTATACTCAACATTCATATTTAATACAAAACTGTCAATGGGAAAAACTGAGAATAGCAACATTAAATAAAGTTGATAGTCATCATGATATAATCCTATGGCATTTCAACTCACTGCTGATGTAAGATAGTAAACATCTAAATGTTTTTGCTCTTATGGAGTATTAGAAAGAAAATGTGATTTTTCCATATTTAATAATGAAATAGCAAAAATGGGGAGAATGAATTTTTTTTAAATCTAAAAATAAAATTTAATAGCCAAACTTCTCACAACACCTCCTGCCTTTTCCACAGAAACGACCAACCAAACAACATAATCTGTGAATATATCAAATACAGAATAATTTTAAAGAGAGAGCAGTAGAAGCAATATAAATGATAATCCAGAAAATTAGAGTATAAAATTATTCTAATATTCCTATTTGCAAGATGACACTGAAATCCAAGCATGTGGATATATTTTTCCTTTCCTTCAACGATGTCAGTAAAGTAATCCTCCATATTCTCCCTTTACCAAGATAATTTCCTTTGTTTAGTAAGCTCTGTGTCAGTGTAATCTTCGACACTGAATGCATTCGTACCGAGCATATGTAAAATCCTGAGTACTAATCACAGATTTATCATTTTCAATTTGACCTTACATTTTTGAGTCTGGTTCTTGATCTGTAGGGCTGTCAGACATTCTAAATCTCTTTAATCTTTGACTCCATTATTAAGAATCACTGGCTAGAGAGATTTACAAATGGTGCATTTTTCTACATTCTGGGTCTGGTTAACATTAGCATACAACATCAGAAAATATCCAAGAATCCAATGACCAACTAAGACAGTAACATGGCCATTATGTGATTATGCAGAATTTTTGTACGGTTAATACAAAATTAGATGAACTAATGTGTTACAAACCATCATAGCGGTGATCCATATCACAGCATGTCCTATATCATAAGCATTTGTTAAAAATCTTGGGACTAACACTTGACTGCTTCCCACTGGGAGGTTCAAGCTTCTCAGAATTCTTGTAAATATCTTTAAAAGAAAAAAGAAATAAAGAGTAAATATTTATATGTATCAGGTAACTCCTTAAATAACTGAAGTGTTATATTTTACTTCATTCTTTAAAAGTTTATTGAAATAATATCTACACTCAACATGAGGCTTGAACTCAGGACTCCGATATCAAGAGCTGCATGCTCTGATGACTAAGCCAGCCAGGAGCCCCTATTTACTTTCTTTTAAATGACACTGAGGTCACAGGGCTGTGGATAAGAAGCAGCTGTATCCATGTACCCATAAATAATCAAATGAGATATAGTTACACATAAAAACACAAAATATAGACAAGTACAGTTAAACATGAAGTATTTTGGCTCCTTTCCATCTCTCTACATATAAAATTATTTTTCTTATGCTTTCATTCCATGTCAAGAATGTACAAAATGCAAATACCTAGAATCCTTTTCAAAATTCTAACATTTATTTGATTTTTTCCCTAGGAATTTGCATTTTAATCTGTCATTTAATAATTGCATTTTAATACAATTAAATTTATATTTAAAATCTGTCATTAGTAATAGGGAGCCCAACAGTGGGAGAAAATCACTTTTCCTCCTATACTGGAGACTATAAGCAAAGGTAAATAGAATATTCATCTGCTGCTCCCCAGCCCTGCTCTATTGTCACTGTACATCAGAATCACTGGATGCCTCATGCCAGCCCTCCTCAACCTACTGGAGGTGAAACAATATGGAAGATATTAAGTGATGTTAAGTGTTGTTAAAGAACACTGTACCCAGAGACACTCATAGCTGTATTTACTCTAGGAAATATGATCTAAAAAGTGAAGAACACTCTAGAATAGCAATCAAAAACAATACACAAAATTTGTCAGGAGGTATGAATGTAAGACACCCTGAATAATATACTTAGTACTTCCTAAATTACTCACTTTGAAACTTCTATTTCATGTCCTACACAGGCAAGATAAAAATCACACATTTATGATACCTTGGTATAATCAAAAACTACAATTAGTTTTTGAAAATAAATGATCTACCCTGGTAAATTTCATCTTTTTACTAGTGGTCAACAAATATTTTATGCATCAACATACAAAACACACTTCTTAAAGACACAAAAAGTGCTATGAATGCTACTGTATGTTGTATATGTTGTATGTTCAAAGTTCTTAATTACCTTTGGTACATATGGATCCCAATCTATGTACCCTATATTATCGGTAGCCAATCGAGCAAAGAGATTTACTAGTTGCTGAAAGTAAACAAAAAAGAAAGTTAAGGAAATACACCTGTTGTTATTAAGTGTCACAGTCACATCTATTTATTGTTCCCAGCTGTTATCATTAGCACAGCTTAATATACGGTTTATGACTCATTTTTTAATAATCTCCAAATTTAAGTTCTAATTATTGTCACCCATTTAAAATCAACTGCAGATGAAATGATTATTAAAAGGGAAATGACAAAGCATCATCCACAATGCAAATAGAAGGAGAAATTTTAATCTAATAAGCATACAGAAAACATCCACTATGTGTATAGCAACATGCTAGTGAAGGTAGTACAAAAGGAAACAACAGCCTTACATTTCATGCATTTTATAATACATGTATATGCTTCTAGATATTGATAAAACCAAAAGAAGTATCTATTTCGGTTAGAAACAGCAAACAGAAAAAAAAATTACAATATTGTTAATAGTCAATTCTAAGGAACTGATAATAT
The DNA here is from genome assembly GCF_053574225.1 of Canis aureus. Classification (NCBI taxonomy): domain Eukaryota; kingdom Metazoa; phylum Chordata; class Mammalia; order Carnivora; family Canidae; genus Canis; species Canis aureus. Next base: position 57,859,830 of record NC_135621.1, read on the forward strand.
TTATCAAATGACCTGATAGCAAAGGAGGAAAAAATAGAATACTCACCCCCTCCCACTGTGGGAGATTTTGCACTGAAACCCAAAGGCCAATTAATTCATCAAACCAAAGTCTGAAGAAGAAAAATGTTATGAATAGCAAGTGATTTATAGAAAATGGTTCAAAGCCAGGTATCCTTTGAATTTTCTAATCTATTATTCTTACTGATAACTACACACCCTAGAAAAAATAATACTGAATGTTATAAATTTAATGGAACTAATAACTACTGTTGTCTGAATATTCCTCTTGCGATATATTTATGCCAAGAGAGTCATCTCCTCAAACCTCTACTTCATTGGTACAGGTGCCGGGGTCACTCAGTTGGTTAAGCACCTGACTCTTACTCTTAGTTTATGTGCAGGTCATGATCTTAGTTAGGGTCCTGGGATGGAGGCATCAGGCTCATGTTCTGTGGGGAGATCACTTGAGGATTCTCTGCCCCTTCCCTGGCTCGTGCTTGCAAGCACACTCAAATAAAAAAAAAAATTTTTGTATCATTAAAAAAACAAACAAAAAAACACCTTGGGGCACCAGGGTGACTCAGTGGTTGGCTCTGTCTTTGGCTCAGGTCGTGATCCTAGGGTCCTGGGATTTAGCCCTGCCTGCATCAGGCTCCCTGCAGGGAGACTGCTTATCCCTCTGCCGATGTCTCTGCCTCTCTCTGTCTCTAATGAATAAATAAAATCTTAAAAAAAAACCCAAAACACATCTACTTCATTATTAAATAATTATTATCCACCCCCATCTGATACTGTTGACAAGTGTCTCCTTCTCCCTTTCTCCTCTCATATTTTCCTATTACTACCTGTTCTTGCAATTCTCCCTTATATTCTTTCCTTAAGCCAATTAGTTTTTTCTTTTTTTAAGATTTTATTTATGGCAGCCCAGGTGGCTCAGCGGTTTAGCGCCGCCTTCAGCCCAGGGCCTGATCCTGGAGACCCAGGATCAATTCCCACGTCAGGCTCCCTGCATGGAGCCTGCTTCTCCCTCTGCCTGTGTCTCTGCCTCTCTCTCTGTGTCTCTCATGAACAAATAAATAAAATCTTAAAAAAACAAAAAGATTTTATTTATTTGTTCATGAGAGACACAGAGAGAGAGGCAGAGACACAGGCAGAGGGAGAAGCAAACTCCATGCAGGGAGCCCTATGTGGGACTCGATCCCAGATCCTGGAATCATGCCCTGAGCCAAAGGCAGAAGCTCAACCACGGAGCCACCCAGGCTTCCCAAGCCAATTAGTAATTATACCATTAATTAGCACCAAAATAATGTTCGACAAAAGAAATTAGCTATAAACTATTAGGTACAATTAAATTATCATGGGGGAAATAATCTCAGATTAAACAGAAGAGAATTATAAGGGCAAGAAAATGTTGGAATATTATTCAGCAATCTTTATAAATGTCAAAGAAAATAAAAAGTTTTTAGAATTTCTGAATCATAGGGGCGCCTGGGTGGCTCAGTCAGTTAACCATTTGCCTTTGGCTCAGGTCATGATCTCAGGGTCCTGGGACTGAGCCCTGCATCAGGCTCCCTACTCAGTGGGGAGCCTGCTTTCTCCTTCTACCCCTCCCCCTGTTCATGCTCTCTCTCTTTCAAATAAATAAAAACACCATAAAAAAATTTCTGAATTATAACTAAAATTTCACAAATATATAGCTATGTACAAAATTTCTGATTTAAAACCTCACTACAGAAAATATGGGGGGTCTGGGGAATAAGCATGAACCCACAACAGAGTAATAATAATACCTATTTTCTTCCAGTCTTCTTTTCATACCTTTTTCTTTTTTCATAAAAAAGTTGTTCAGTTGGGATGGGGGGGGCAGAAGGGGGGGAATTTGCTTCTTCTTTTCCCTCTGCTCTTCCCTCCTCATGCTCTCTCATATGCACTCTCTCTCAAATAAATCTTTTTTTTAAAGAGCATAATCTAAATATTTTTTTCTTTTCTTTTCTTTTTTTTTTTTAAGAGAGAGAACACATACACAAGGCATGGAAGGAGGGGCAGAGGGAGAGAGAAATTTAAGGTGGCTCCATGCCCAGGGTGGAGCCCAACACCTGGCTCAATCTTAGGACCCTGAGATCATGACCTGAGTCAAGAGTCGGCCGCTTAACCAACGGAGCCACCGAGGTGTCCCTAAGTATCTTTTATGCTAGGATTTGTTATATACCTAGAGTCATCTAGAAAAAAATAATTCTTAAAAACAATGCAAAGACTAGAATGAGTAAAGAAAAAAATTATTAAAAAAAAACTAAGAAAAACTACAAATGACGAATAAGACCAAGTTTTAGCAAAATACTTTTCCTTTCCCTGTACTCCACACAATTTAACATTTCTTATCACTGCCTATTTACTGATATTTTCTACTTCTTTTTTCACTTTTTATTCTTTCTCTTGATTTCTTAAAGTCCCTATCTTCACTTTTTTCTTTTAAGTTATTTCTACACCCAAAGTGGGGCTCAAACTCACAACACCAAAATCAAGAATCACATGCTCCACCAATTGAGTCAGCCAAGGGCCGCATAAAGCCCTCATGGTATTTGGCTTGACATACAAGCATTATTCTCTCCTCATTTACAATCTTCTGTTTCACCCTCCACATATTTTTCTTTTCTTTTCAATGATAGGCACAGAGATAGACATATATATATATATGTGTGTGTATATATATATATAGAGAGAGAGAGAGGGAGAGAGGGAGAGAGAAAGAGAGAGAGAGGCACAGACACAGGCAGAGAGCAGCTCCATGCCAGGAGTCCGATGCGGGACTGGGTCCTGGGACTCCAGGATTGTGCCCTGGGCTAAAGGCAGGCGCTAAACCCCTGAGCCAGTTCAAGTATAATTAACACAACGGTTGAGTTAAATTTTTGTTTACTTATTATGGCTTTACTAGTTGGCTTAAATATCTCCATTTCTCGTTCTGTTCTATAATTTGTCAAGGTGTGTATATACTTACTTAAAACCTTTATGATGAAGTTCTGGAGGAAGGGAGGTAGGAAGAAATATTTCAAAATAAGTGATGGCCTTTTGCATTGTTACATCAAAAGGACACATTAAAGGCCGCCATTCTTCTAGCATCTCAGCTGTGGCATCTGCTGGGAAGTATCTGATAAAAAAGAAAGTTTTCATTTATCTGATCATTGGCTAAAAGGTCTACAACATTAATACATGACCAACAAAAAAGGGGGAGGTAGGGAATGAATTTCCTAAGGGACAATAGACCCTTAAAATGTTAACTTAAGTACATTTTTGCAACTCTAAAATAAATACCTTGTAGCACTTAAAGGTAAATTTCTTCTTGTCTATAGGACTTAGAAAACTGCTATAAAGCTAATAAAACTCCTAAAATACAGTAGGAAAAAAATCCAGTCACAGAGAATCCAGTCTATAAGAAATGGATAATCAGTAAAATGTGAAAGAGAACAATAGTCCAGGAACCTCTAGGCACATCTGGACCAACCATTTACTCTCACTGCACCACAGAGCTCTTTTGTATACAAGAGTAGACTAAACTAGATGGTCTGGTTTTACAGGTGCTAACATTCTACAAGTCTATGAAATGGGCAGGAGAGCCCCTAGGGTAGAGAATATTCACAAAATTAAAATCTGAAGTGTACATCCACACACAAAACAGGTAAAATGGAGAAAGAGGACCCATGCATAATTACCAAATACTCATTAAGGGAGGTTAAAATAACATTAAGTGAATGAGAAATTCAGATTTGGGCATGGTCAAAAGTTAGGAAACCCTTTCAAATACATGTGTAGGTTTGGCCTACGTGTCACGTTATTAATACTATTATATCTTTGTTCATCTGTATTAATTAGAACCACACTTCATTCCTTAATATGAAAAGTAAAACTATATTTCTAGCAATACTCCTTTGAGTTCATCAAGCATCTATGTGCCAAGTCACTATGCTACAGTTTAGAATGAAAAAAGAAAAAACAGAGAATATATTCTGCCTTTAAAGATCTCATACATCAATTCTCCTTCTTAATTTTTCAGAGTCAACTGTTAGCCTTGGGTGTTCTATGAATTACCTAAGAGGCTAAAAACCACGAAGTACCCCAAGGATAATCAAATTGCTGGTGAGGAAATGCAGGCCTAGAGGTCACTGCCTACCTCAAAATGACGTGGCTTATGACTCAGCTTAGATCTTAAGCCTCAATCTTAAAAGGGAAACTACATCCTAAAAATACATTTGCTCAAGATTGAGAGTATAAAAGGTCAGCAACAAATATCTGATTTATAAAACCATTTATATAACTTTAACTCATAAGAATATGATAAAAGTGATTTCCATTCAAAAAAATTCACTGTATCCACACAGAGCAGGATAAGCAATCTTAGAACAGCCCAATAAATAATAGTTCAAGTCCACAGAACTGGTTATTTATTTACACTAAGCTCTACATCCAACATCTCAAGAGTTCATGCTCCACCAATTGAGCCAACCAGGGGTCTCAAGTTCATGTAATGGAGTTGAATTGATTAAAACTAAATTCAACCCATATTCATCTTTAAACATCAGAATATGCAATATTTCTGTATGTTCTACTGAAAGAGAACATACTTTAAAAATGTCTGAATACTATCTTATTACTCACATTTTAATACAATACCTACAATGCTCATTTTGGAAAATATTTTTGATCTGAGTAATGATATTCTAGGAAAATCTTTCAAATAAAGACAATTATACATAAATTATGGCATTCTTACTTTATAATGGGTAACTGACACCCACACCACTTAAAAATTTCTCAATTTATAAATGAAATCTGAATAATTCAGTTCAAGAGTTGGAAATGATATGTTGTGCCCAGTGACTAACATTAAAATGTTAAAAATGATGTATACCTTTAGTTTCCTCTTCCAAGCATACTAAGAATGGAGAAATGCCACAGAAATAAAAGAAGTTTTATAAATTGAGAAGCTACTTACGGTCGGCAGCTTTTCACGAGTGTTTTGAGAACATTTTCTACAGAACTAGGGGGGAAAAAGCCATTTGATAAATTAGGTTGGTGTATTTTGAAATGCATCTAATCCAATTAATAAGTGCTCTAAGATATGCTCATACATTTAAAAATTATGTGTGATGCAATAAGTAATCTTTCTCTTTCATACAAACAGAACTACAAGGATTAACTACTTAAACTCTGTAATCTACTCTTCCTTTTGCCCTTGATTTGTTCATTCTCTGTTGTAAACTAAAGGGAAGAAAACTGGGAAAAGGACAAACCATTTTCAATCTTTACAAAGTAGGCAGCAATGACATACATAGCATATCAAGAAGGATGCTCAAGTGGCTTAAAACTTCAAATACTAATTTTTATTTTTATCAAAGTGCTTTTACATTGAAACACAAACAGCAGACAAAATCTAGTGTGCTTATATCAGCAACTGCCAGAAACTAGTTTTCTGTAACCAATGGTGGGAGTTCTATAACACTATCAGGTTATTTTACTGCCAGCAACAATTAACAAAAACAGCAACAGCCATCTTTTTGACCTACTTAAAATGTTAGTTGAGTAACATTAAAAAGCTATAACTTATTTCCAACTTTGTAGGTGGTTCAAGTGAATTTAAGAAAACATTAAGTATTTGATTATGGATTTATAATAAATGCTTGTCTTAATGAAAAGGCCAATGTGTTAAAAAAAAAAAAAAAAAGGCCAATGTGTACTGGTTTAAACATACATGGCCAGAATGGAATATTTAAATTAATTAGACTATTGTCAAAAGAGGTAAAACACAAATAAACAAAACAAAGGGCACAAGGTAATTTTGGACTGGAATTTTAAAATAAATGTGTGGCTACTTACAGTATGATGTGTACAAGTAAATAAAACAAGTCCCCAAATCTCAAGAAAAAAAATCAGGGGGGAAAGGGGTAACTTTCAGGCAGTGCTTCCACCTGACACTTTCGCATTAAGCTTCTTGAAATTGTTAAGTCCAGAAGTCTATCCAACCTCCCTGAAAGCTTAAGAACTAATCTGTAAAGAAATTCCAAGGAATAACACAAACCAAACTCAGCACAAGTAATCAATTATACAACCAAAAGAGAAAACTATGATTTCATTACTAGAAGCTGTAGAAATCCTCTTTAATTTCAAAACTAGTTAGAAAAAAATTAACTGAAGGCTACAACACATGAGAGAATTCTAACATTAAAAAGATGACCATATGGCCAGAGAGACATGGAACATTTTCTTTGATTATCAAGGAGAGATTCTATCTTCACTCACAAAAAAGCTAAGCAATTGAGGACATAGAATCAGTTTAGAGAACATCTAAGTTCGCCTGGTTAAAAAAGGGGTAAACTTCTCCAACGACATTTAAACTCCCTGAAAACCACGACTATGATTTTTACCTCCGGGCATTTCCAAAGTACTTTTAACAAAATTATGTGTTCATATACATATTTATGCATATTTATATTTATGAATTTACAATATACAGTAAACATTTTCTATGAGAGCAACAAAGAGCACAGATCTTTGGGTCTTCTTTTAGTTTGGATGGAAGAACCCCGTTTAGAAACAAATTATATAGACAAGGTTTAAAGAACTATCTAGTTCTACACTAAGTAACTGATCAACTCAAATGCAGATTTTAAAAAGATAATTCTAAAATGGCAAACTTTCTGTCCCAGGAGATAAGCTGAAGATCTGTAATACTACCAGGTCCTAAAGTTTGTGTTCATGTTGACTTTGTATTTATTTTACTGTTTCTGTGACAACTCGTTTGAGTGCAACACAGAAAACCTGCTATTTTCTATTCCACCAACAAACTTTCATATAATGTAAAAAAATGTTTCTAGAAGGCAGTGAAAGGCTGCCCAGCTACCTGCTTTCTCCAGTTCCCTTCACTCTTTACAAGAATAGGTGGTTAATTATAATACTTGATAGCTGTCACCTCACTCATTAGAGGGATGGGGTATGTGGGAAGGTGCTTTAGTTCATCTAAAATAAAGTCAACTTCAACCCCTCCTTATATATAAGGCCTGTGCCAATGGATTTATGCTCTTTATCCAGAAAAGGGTACAATCTCTCTAACCTGTGATATCTGTATAGTGACCTTTTGTGATTCTTGTAATCTCTCAAGATGAAGGGAACAATGTTTCTGTTTAAAAATAAAATAGAAGGTTAAGGCTAGATGCTACTAAACTATATTGCACTAATTTTTAGAGGGAGTGGATAATCACTATGTACTTTCCCAATTGTTGGAAATTTATACTAAAGTGATTACAATTCAAAACACTTTTTTTTTGGTTTTTATCAAAAGGGATTGATCTACAGAAGGAATAAGCTTTGAATGGGTTTTCTCATATCCTACTTCCTGTTAGAAAAGGCATGTTAAGTTGAAAAGAAAGCCATAGCATATCATGCAATAGTTCATAACTTGGGCTTAGAGTTGGGACAGATCTATATTTGATTACCAGTTCTCCTACTTACTTTCTTCAATAGTAAAGCCTCAGTTTTTCCATCTATATAATAATAATAATACCTACCTCTCAGAAGGCTGTTAAAAAATTAAATGAGATAATGTAAAGAATACAGTTATCTGGCCCAGAATTAAGCACTAAAATTGTTAACTATAATTATTATTTCATACTATCCAAAACAAATTACATTTTCAGGCTCCTCAAGAACTATTATCTTGTGTTCATTTTGCTTTTACATTTATTCTACTGTCTCTTAATAATTATTAATGTATGATTTAGGAAATTACATCTATTTTGATGTGATTTAGTAATTAAATGTAATTCCTTTCCCAAGTCCCACCCTGTTTATTAGGGCAGACACTAAGTTCTTGTCCCAGTTCTTGAGCTCTTGTCCCAGTTTCAACAAATGACTGTGTGAGTTTTCCTCTCTGGGCCACAATTTCCTACTCTTTATGATGACATTAGTAAAATAAATGCCAAATATATAGCAGAAAAGCTTGAGGAAAGCCAAAAACTTTAGCCTCCAGTTACACCATTTATTGAGATAGGGGACTTATATAAACCTGGAGGTTTATGCTTCCTACCTCCTTGGCCTTACCTAATTCTCTGGACAATATTCACTTCTAAACCAGAGAAATGTATAGCAAATGATACATTCAAGATGAAAGCAGTGTGGACTACCCATAGTCAGAAGTATTTTCAGCTTGACTTGACAATTCTTGAACTAAAATTTAGTTTCAGAATTATCATATTTGCTTTTTTATAAATGAACTGGACAACTGTAACACTGGCCTATTCTATATACCTCTGCCTTAACCTCCTTATAATTTAATGGTAATTGCCTATATAATATTTTCTTTAAGAATGTACTTCATTAAAAAAAGAATGTACTTCATTTCATCCAAAGAACCTCAAGTTTTACCTGTCTTCTCTATATCTAAACAAACACAATCGTCAGTTCATCAAACACTACCCATCTCATATCTAATCCTTCAAAATCTAATACTGTGTCTTTAAATCAGCCAATACTTATTTTTCACAGCCACTTCACACAAAATTAGAGTCAAGATAATTCTATCATAAGAAAGGTATAAGTAAAGTATAACATCTTCATCACTGAAGTAGCATTAACATTGATTTTTCATCATAACTACTTTCAGAAAAAAGTATGCTTCTATGGCTAGTAGTAAGAAGTTGTAATAATCCTGACCACTCAAGTAAAAAGAGCATGCATAACTGCTGAGAGTGATAAGGCTGATCAGTATGAACTAAATATTTTTTTAAAAGCTTTAAAAAGAGCAGTTTCTATAGAAAGATCATTATGACACAGATACAACTTTTGGAGGAAACACTACCAAAGTTATTAATAAAAATCAACTACTTATTTTCTAATTTCCAAATAAAAGTGAAAGTGGTATTTTATTTATTTATTTACTTATTTATTTATTTATTTATTTATTTATTTTAAAGATTTTATTTATTTATTCATGAGAGACACAGAGCGAGAGGCAGAGACACAGGCAGAGGGAGAAGCAGGCTCCACGCAGGGAGCCTGATGTGGGACTCAATCATCCCAGGTCTCCGGGATCACGCCCTAGGCTAAAAGCAGCGCTAAAACCACTGAACCACCGGGCTGCCCTTAAAGTGGTATTTTAAAAGAGCAAATACAATGTTCCTCAAATACCATGTTAAAAATCACTATACCTACCTTTTTTTTTTTTAATTTTTATTTATTTATGATAGTCACAGAGAGAGAGAGAGAGAGAGAGGCAGAGACACAGGCAGAGGGAGAAGCAGGCTCCATGCACCGGGAGCCCAACGTGGGATTTGATCCCGGGTCTCCAGGATCGCGCCCTGGGCCAAAGGCAGGCGCCAAACCGCTGCACCACCCAGGGATCCCCTCTATACCTACCTTAATAATCACTGCTTATTAACAAAATAACCATAAACTATTTTAAATTTCAACAGGTCCTCAGAGAAATCACTTTCATCATTTCATTATTATGTTAAATTCTATAGCCAGAGATCATTCTTGAGCTGCTGATAGTAACTTAAGCTTAGAAACGTAACCACATGTCTCAAGAAACCCTCCAGCAGTAAGAACATGTCATTTCCATGTGTTGAAGGGTGAACAAAGGATTTAGCTGTATCTCAGGGATAAGAATACCAAGTCAAAGTCCTTTGTCAGATCAACTCAGAAACAAACACCATCAAGAACAAGGTAATACTAGGGGTGGTGGAAGGGGAGGAGGGCGGGGGGTGGGAGTGAATGGGTGACGGGCACTGGGGGTTATTCTATATGTTAGTAAATTGAACACCAATAAAAAATAAATAAAAAAAAAAAAAAGAGAACAAGGTAATAATCAAGTTTCTCCAGAGGCAGAATAATATGAAAAATGAAAATGTTAATACTCTATGATCCCCAAAGAGAATGATATATGGAAGAAAAATAGATCTTAAGAAAATAAACTGAGCTATCTAGACCCAAACTGCTCATCATGCAAATATGTAAACCTTAAAAAACTCACAAAAGCGAAACTGATGGTGACAAAACTAAAACAAATTTAAACACAGCAATTCAAATATGAATCGTCCATGCCCATTTGTACAAGCTGATCTATGCATAATTCCTCCAAGCCTTGTCAGAAGCAAGAGTCTTCATTAGTAACTTGCAATATGTTATTCTAATTTAAGTGTATGGGGCATTATTTTAGGAAATAAAACTAGGCCCCTAACACATAAATGCTTCCTTTTTAATGTAAACAATAAGTGATTCTTAAGTTGCTATTATCAAATTCAAACTCCTTTCCAATTTTGATTTTTTATTAAAAAAAAAAAAAGACTCTACAATTTGTTTCTCCAGTAGAACCTAGAAACAGAGAAGAGTGCGAAATGTTCCCTTGCCCCTGAGGCATATAGGCAGAAAGTAAAAAAGGGAGAGGAGAAGACGACGGAGAAAAATAAGGGAAAAGGAGACAGGAAAAAAGAAAGCTAAATAATCCTTGCTCCAAAAAATAGAACCAGCTTTTTAAAACATGTTGAAATGCATGGCACCCTAAGCTGTAGTTTCAAATAAAGACATATACACAAGGCACATGAGTTTAAGACTTGAAAGACAGTTAAATGAAGCAACCTTTCACTTTTGATTATAAAAATAGTATTCTAAAAATAGTATGAACACATGCAGTCAGCTGACAAAACTGTTTCAAAATGAATCAGAATACATCTAAGATGAAAATACTCCAAGCAGAACACCAATTCCAAAAGTATGCCATATTGAAGGGTTTTCTGGGGTTTTCTGAAATAAACTGTTTGTGAAGTTATAACTTTATCACTAGACTATGAACACTTGCTATACTAATACACTAAACAGAAACTTAGGTAGAAAGGTAAATTTTAAAACGTTTAAATTGATTCCCTATTAGAAATTCAGTGGACATAGACTAGCTCTGAAGAACATAAACTAAAAAGTATTGCTCTATGGCTCTCCAACTGGTTTCCTTAACATTTCTGCAGAAGAACTAAGACTACTAGATTTCTCTGATTTTAAAAATCAAGGCAAGTGTGATGAAGAAAGTCCAAGAACCAAAGAATCGGATAATCCTTCACAGACACATAGCCTGACCTGAATGGAAATAAGGTAACAGGTACTCCTTTCAAAAGGTGGTATCTGATAACAGTAAAAAGATTACAGAAAATTAGAGAAAATAAAAAAATAATTACAATCCTGAGAAATGTTTTAAGTACAATTCCTCTACTTTTTTTTACAGAGACATTAGTTTCTAATTTTATCTTATAGGGCTGCCTCTCACCAAGCAAGAGCCCCTTTCAAGAGTGGTTCCAAATCCTCACTATGCTTTGTGATCTCTTTAAATTGAAACAACCCATTAGCAATTAAAAAAAAAGTCTGCATCAACAGAGCTGCACTTCCTTACGTGTACTCTATTCAGTTGGAGGCACATAGCCCTGGGTGTGAGCACTCCAAGCCACTGAACCAAAATGGTTTATCTTCCTGGAGCATCAATTATAGTCAAGAGATACAGAGGAGAGAAATTTTTACTTATGAAAACATCACTTAATAAGCCTAATATAGATATGAATGTTTAAAATAACATGTAAAATTTCCAAGAAATTTCTCACACCAGAGCACTTTAAGAAACACCTCAGAGCCTTGAGGAAAAGGAAAGGAGGTACTAAGTAGACAGTTTGACAGTACTGGTATAAGGAAAAAAGAATACTGGTTTTAAAACTACAAGATCCAGGTCTTACAGAATTCAAAATAGGAAAAAAAGAAAGAAAAGAACATGGAAAGAAAACATGAGGGCCTGATTAATGGGGCAGAAAACTTTAGATTGCGGGGACACAAGGTAAGCGGTGGCAAATCTATGCACATGGAGGGAACATTTTGGAAATGTACAGGGCATTTTTAATGATCCCAATTACTGGGGAGGATTCAATGGAACTTTAGTGATCCTGGTATATTGGGTATCCTGCAATTCATGGAATAGCCACAAATAATGAAAAATTTTTGTAAGACTTTAAATGTCCCACTGTAAACTTAGATACAGGTAAAAAAATTTTGATCCTAAAAGTGAAGAAGTGCTTTAACCATTAAGTATTTTTTGCAAGTTTTTTTTTTTTTTTTTTTTTTTAAGATTTTTTGATTTGAGACCAAGAGAGCAAGTGCATGAGTAAGCATGGGGGTGGGAGGTGGAGAGGCAAAGGAAGGGAGAGAATTCAAGTAGACTTCCCCCACTGAGCCTGGAGACCACCCGTGTGGGGCTCCATCTCCTAACCTTGAAATCATGACCTGAGCCAAAGGCAGATGTTTAACCAACTCCTCCACCCAGGCACCTGAAACACCCAAAGACTGAAGACTATTTTTACAGTCTAGAGCCAACTGTCATTACACTAGCAAAAGCAGACATAAGACATGATGTCACAGAATTTCATTAATACTTTTGTTGTTAAAATGCTTCATGTTACTGTCATCTTTTTTGGTATGGCACAAAAGGCAGTTTACATTGTAAAAATTTGATATTGACGTTATTGATTCAATTTAGCATTGTTACCTTTCAACCTTAAAGATATTGTCCCCCGAAGTCCATAGCACAAATTCTCTATGACTTCATATATCAAAGTTTCATTTCCCAATTCTTCCTTTACCTCTACTTCTTTTTTAATTTTAAGATTTTATTTGAGAGAGAGAGAGAGAGTGAGAGAGCACAAGCAGGGGGAGGAGCAGAGGGAGAGGGAGAGGGAGAAGCAGGCTCCCCGCTAAGCAGGAAGCCCAACGCAGGGCTTGATCCCAGGATTCTGGGATCATGACCCCAGCCAAAGGCAGATGTACCCAGGCACCCCGCTATTTCTTTCACAAGTAATAAAGTTCAAAAATAATTTTTGTGATACCATTCCGTACCATCCACATAAAGGATAACTGTGGCACTGTATTAGAAATAAGACCAGTTTATCTGCAAGAATATCGCACTTCCTTTTCCTCAGCTTAGTGCTCTAAAATTAAAACGACTTCCCTCTCTTTTCTCATATTTAAATAAGTCTTATCTGTTATTCTTTATCCCAGCACTAGTTTTTATTTTAATGTCCACTCATAATGCTGCTCTTTTATTTTCTTGTGCTATATATCCTAAACAAAATGTATTTGGACCTTTTTTAAATCCAAACTTACTCATTATAAGTACATGCAAAATCTGAATACCATTTTGTGTCTTTAGTGTAATGATGCCTGCATGTCTGAAATATGTATTTTTTTTCAAGATTTTATTTATACATGAGAGAGAGGGGGGGGGGGGCAGAGACACAGGCAGAGGGAGAAGCAGGCTCCACGCAGGAAGCCCAACATGGGACTCAATCCAGGGTCTCCAGATCGGGCTCTGGGCTAAAGGCAGCACTAAATCACTCAGCCACCCGGGCTGCCCTATGTATTGTTTTATAATAAACTACCGTCTCATTATAGGAATCATTTTATGGTTAAGACATTATTTGTACTTATTTTTGTCACTGAGTACAGATAAAGAGTATAGGTAGATTATATTACTTCTATATTTCATTTCAGAATAGCCAACTACACAATACAAAAGGGGGTCTGCCTGCTTTAAGCCAAGGAAAGATTTCAGCAAAGACACGATGTTTCTTCAAAAGATCAAGAACAGCCATGGTGAAACTTCTAAGGAAGAAGGTTTCCTTAAGAGCAAGAACAAGGGGATGCTGTAGGAAAAGACACATGGTAAGCAGAGGATGAAGATGCAGGGGAGGACTCTACGCACAGGCTGACAGTAACAGTGTTGAGCACTGACAAAATTTCCAGGAAGGAAGAAAGCCAGAGCTGCGCACTGCCAGACTTAAAAGGAAGCAGCTGCCTTTGAAAAGGTACATCTCAGTGCAGGAAGCAAGACGCTTACTTATGAAAAAGCAAGTAAGGGACTTACTGAAGAAAAAGAAGAAATTTTTGAAGAAATCGCCTTCTTTCCCCTAGCATTTACCAAAGATTTTCTGAGGCAGCCAAAATAAATCAGCCAGGAAAACTTCAGAAAGATAACTGGTCTGTGAAACGGTGATTCCAATCAAAGCCTAAATGGCCACATATTTTAAGAAGGCCCAGTCACCCCAGTTCATGCCATGTTTCTTCCAGCAGAAATAATACTCAAAAGGAACCTTCACAACAAAGCTTTTATGCTAAATTTTGGGTTTTCATACTAAATATTTGAAAAAAATATATTTGAAGATGTACCATTTAGCTTCATGATGAATTTTGCTCTATGGTGGAAATTGGTTTCCTTGTTTTAACCCATGGAATCTTCAGAAATGATCTCTCACCACTGCATTTGTGACCACTAGCCAAAAACCAATTAGGGCCTAACTTCAGGATCACCTATAGTCATGTTTTTGTTTTTTAAATTATTTTCATTTACATCATTTCACTATTTACTTATGACCTAAAAATCTGTTAAAGTCTGCTATTTGCAGTCATTTAAAAAAAATTCTATTAAGGGTTTAACAAAGGCTGCTGACTTCAGTGAAACCTGAGAAATTTTCATGGGTTAAAAAAACTGAACTGGGAGGCTACAAGAAGTCCTGAAATAATGAAAACACGCCTAGAATTGAGAGAGAAAATGCAGGAATAAATCCTTAGACTTATACAAGCCTATAAAATGGTGCTCTGCAGGAAATGAGTACATGTGTATGACAAACAACTATAGGTATTGAGGGGAGAGGCAAATTGAAGAAAATTGTAGAATCTTTCCTAAAAATAACCTTGATCACAAATACTTTAAGAGTTTCTTCTTGGGGATGCATGGGTGGCTCAGTCAGTTAAGCATCAGACTATTGATTTCATGATCTCAGGGTCATGGGTTCAAGCTCCACATTGTGGAGGCTACTACAAACAAACAAACAAACAAACAAACAAACAAACAAACATTCATTCTGAGCCCAGCCCAGTGCAGAGGATAGGAAACTCAAGAAGCTCTATGGGCAGCAGAGGCATAAGCTGCTGGGCAGCTGGCTCCCTCCTGGACTCTCCTTCCCTAGGAGGTCAGTATGAGAGCCTTCCGTCCAGTGAGGTCTGTTAGGAAAAATAGCCTTTTAGACCACAGCCTGGTCATCTCCCGGAACAAAACCCTGGTGAAGGACCAAATGAGCCTGCTGTACAATATGAATGATGGCTACTCCAGGCTCAAGGACAAGGTGAGCAAGATGGAAATCCTGCAACAGGGCACACTGGACCTGCAGATCGCCCTGGACTCACACCCCAGTATTGTCAGCCTGTACCACTAGTGACCTGGGCAGAGTAAGGCGTCCAGGACATCACTGACCACCCTAAACACAGACATCAGCATCCTGTCCTCACATGCTGCTGAATTCCCTCCTGAATCAATGTCAAACGACAGTGCTCTATGGCTGAATAAACGGTTTAGGACTTTCCTTTTCTTTGCACAACAGCAATGAATCCAAAGGATCTTTTAAGACACTGATCTTCTAGTTTTTTAAAGATTTTATTGATTTTGAGAGCAAGTGAAGGTGTGTGTGCACAAATGGGGAGAGGGGCAGAGGGAGAGGAGCAGAGGGAGAGAGAGAGGGAGAAGCAGACTCCCGTTGAGCAGGGAGCCCAATGTGGAGCTCAATCCCAGGATCCTGGGGTCCTGACCCAAGATGAAGCAGATACTTAACCAACTCAGCCACCCCACACCCCCGAACTTCTTTTCAACCATTTCACAAGGATAACAATACGTTGAATGGACATTTTTTAAAAATGGAAAGAAAATTAAGAACAACCATTTTCCCCAAGGTGACTGTGATATTAGCTATTTGTGAAAAAGACTTTTAAATGCCCTTTCTGCAGTTGAAAGGTTTTTTTTTAAAAAAAAAAGATTTTATTTATTTATTCATTCATGAGAGACACACACAGAGAAAGGCAGAGACAGGCAGAGGGAGAAGCAGGCTCCATACAGGGAGCCAGATGCAGGACTTGATCTCCAGGATCACGCCCTGGGCCAAAGGCGGCACCAAATAGCTGAGCCACCTGGGCTGCCCAAAATATTTATATGCTGTTCCCACCTCGGGGACTGATAATGTTAAAATCATAAGGAATTTCCCAATTTAAGCAGGCTTTGCCTTTTTTCAAAGGTGGAGAATGAATACCAGAAGGATCCAGTATTCAGTTACTTTTATATTACGTCTTTTGGCCAGATATGACCTTGTAGACACAAACCTACCAAATGCTATGAGTACGTATACGTGTGTGTATGTGTGTGTGTGTGTGTACACACATGTGGTGAAACCCTGTGAGTTCTTTAATTAGTTTTCTTATACAGTGGCAGAGATGTACATTTCTGTATTCAAAGTATACTGATGTACTTATTCATGCTAAACTTTTTATAAAAAATTAGTTACAAACTTAACCCTTTTAGACAAATAGATCGTGTGTTTATTTTTTAAAAGATTTTATTTATGTATTCATGAGAGACGGGGGGGGGGAGAGAGAGAGAGAGAGAGAGAGAGATTGGGGCAGAGACACAGGCAGAGGGAGAAGCAGGCTCCTTGTAGGGAACCTGACATGGGACTCAATCCTGGGTCTCCAGGATCACACCCTGGACTGAAGGCGGCGCTAAACCACTGAGCTACCCGGGCTGCCCAGATGGTGTGTTTATTGAATGGCAATTGCCTGCTTTATTTCAGAGGACCAGTGCTTTGCTTTTTATTCTATGTTATAACTGAACCCAAATAAATACAAGTTCAAATTTATGGATATAGGTTATTTAAGATTATAATAAACTTGTCTGAAATTAAAAAGAAAAAAGGTTTTGTTTTTTGAAGTAGCCCAATGCAGGGCTTGAACCCACAACTCTGAGATTAAGACCTGAGCTGAGATCACAAGTCGGACACGTAACCAAATAAGCCAAAGTTTAAGCCAAATATGGTTAAGACTGAGAAAATTAAGAGCTAGATCAAAACAAAACAAAGCCTCGTTAACAGGGGAAAATGATGCTATGGAGTCAAGTCCAAAATTACTATTCACCAAAAAAGGATAGATCATCATATTGTACTCTGTAAATTCAGAGTAAAATACAAAACGTACCAGAATTAGATATCTGGAAGAGTTAGGATGTACGCAAAAGAAGGTATAATCAGCCAGATGTCCATAACCCTAGTATGTCTAAACATTACATCCTAGTGCGTCTAAACCAAGAAGCCATGCATTTGAACAACCTGCATTCCACGAACAGCGACTGAAACTAATGCTTCTTTAACTGGCATGGGGGTACCCTCTGGAATATGCCAAGCTCCTCTTCTTGAGGCATTCATTTTACTTGAAGTATTAAAACACATGTGAATATATAATAAAGAAAGCCAAATGTGCATTACTTTCAATGACAAAATATTAGATTCCAAACAAAACCCTGTGGTCTCTGGCCAGTATGCTAATGTTGGCTGTCAGATATCCTAGTGGAAAATTCTTAAGTGCAATTTCAGATATAGTTTAAAGAGGGTAATAAATTGTTTTAGGAGCCAAGTTACAAAGCAATGAGCACACTGAAATGTATATTTGCTTGCTTATTTCAAATAACCCAATTATTTCTCAATTATGACCAAATTCTAAAAGACCCCAGTGCTTCCAAAGAAGTCCTTTAAAAGGAAATACTTACTTAGGAAACCAATTTAATCCCAGGTGCTCTGTCTTGGAATATAATATTCTTTCCACCATGTCATAAAGTGGTCTCCAAGGTAACTCCAAATCATCTCTTGAAAGAAGTTCCTTTTTCCTAATTAAAAAATAAACAAACATATAGGCATACATTCGTACACAGTTGTTTGTGTAATACACCTACTACACAGGGAGGACAGTTGTTAAATGTCGCTGTCATCCTGGTAGGCCTTGCTTTTCCCTATCCACAGATAGGAAGAATGTACCAGATTATTGCTGTTCAAACCTCAAAAAACACCAGGTAAAAAGGGGCATTTAAATTCATGCCATCAAAAAAAAAAAACACAAAAAAACAAAAAATAAATAAATAAATTCATGCCATCATTACTGCCAACAAATTTTCTGCATGCCTAGGAATAAGAATAAATGATTCGTGACTTCTCAAGGATCTTATATATATAAGGGAAGATAATTAGTTTAAATGAACATATATTCAGATAACATATATTTCCATGTGTGCTACAAAACAGAAGGCCTCACAGAGGAGATAGAATTTTAATTAATTAACACATATGCCTTAAACCTATGATAAAATTTTCTGCAATCTTTTTGCAAACTGGCAATTTGGGACTTGGGTCTTCTTACCAAAGAACACTTAGCTCTTGTTGTCTAAAACCTTGAAGAAATGAACCAAAATGTGTTAGCAGAAATCACAGGAAATTTACTCACTTTAACAAGTTGATCAAGAGACGCGCAAATCCCTGCATCATGCTGATTTCCAGTTTTGGAATTGATACCAGCTCATACAATAACTTGATAAAAAGAACATGATCTTCTTTGCTAAATTTTCTCCCATAAAGTCGAATATATCTGCAAGAGAAAAATCAACATAGACTTTAAAAATAAGTATGGTGACATATCCACATTCACTGCAGCAATACTCATAACAGCCAATGTGTGGAGGCAATGTGAATGTTCACCAATGGATGAATGAATAAACAAAATGTGGTACACAGACACACACACACACTGGAGTATTATACACCCTTTAAGATATCTAACTGCTTTTCCTTTCCAGAAATTCCTCAAAATCCTTAGTCCACTAAAAACACACTTTTTCATTTTCTCAGGCTATTGTGTATTTATTTATTCATTCAGCTCTTTCCTGTTGTTTCAAGGTCCAATCCCATGACTTCACCTTAGTACTCAGTGACCGGATAGTATGGAAGGCAGAGCCATGAGACTCTATACATACTGTTCTGCCTCTGCCAGTAACTACCGTGCAAGTTTCTTAACCATGCTGGAACAGTGAAGGCAATATATAAAAACTTCAAGCCCAGGGCTACCAAAGGTACTTCGAGTTGCTGAATAAAGGTGGTATAGCCTCCTGCAGCCTCCCTCAAGTTCACTCTAAATTTTGGAATAAAAGAAGAATTGATGCTACTTTCAAATGAAAGCAAACTATATTCCCAACAACCACACAGAGAAGAGTTCAAAGAGCCATCCCTCCAGCGTGCCCCTGGGGTACAGTCCTCACTCTCCTCTGTGGCTAGGATACTTCTGTGGAAAAATTGGGAAAACACTGCTCTAAACCACGGAAATAACTTACCTATGGCCCACTTCATTTACTGTAGTAGAAAGACAACTCCATGCTTAATATTAAGAAGATTCAGAGCCCTAAACTTAATATCATGAAAAGAGACCAACAGGGGGATTCCTAGAGGAGGTATAACTGCTGACAAAACTAGAGATGTTAGGGGATTACTCAGAAAGAAACCTCCTATTCTCCCTGTCAGCCAGGAAATAGTTCGTGTCAACCAGAAAGTGGTTCTTGTCTCAGCATTTCTCAAAATGCAGTCCAAGAAAAATGTATTCTGAAGAGCACAAAACGTACTACGAGAAGAAAGTTGATAATCACTTTTCAAGAAAATTGAGAAATTCTGTTCAATAAAACACTATTAAAAGTGAAAACCCTCTCTCTCTCTGAGACTATCATAAATAAATAAAGATTACAAAAAAAATATATTTGTTAAAAAAAAAAAAAAAAAGTGAAAACCCCAATCCGATATTTGGAATACAGCCCTCTGACAAGTATTCTTATACAAATTACATAAGAACTCCTTCAAATCAATCTGAAAAAGACTCAATTAAATTAAAATAAACAGGCGAAAGACTCAGGCACTTCTCAGAAGACAACATACAGATGACTATAAAGCATATGTAAAGATACTCAACACCCTTACTCATCAGTAAAAGCAAATTAAAACCACAGTAAGGTACTACTTTACACCCCCAGACTGGCTAAAACTAAAAGCCTAATAATACCTAGTTTGAAAAAAAAAAAAAAATCTAGTTTGGGTGACAATGTGGAAAAACCAGACTTTCATATGTTACTGGTGGTGATAGCCACTTCGGAAAAAGTGCCTGATATTACCTAGTGAATGTCTATTAGACATTAGACTGTTTAAAATGCATATTCCTGAGTTCCATCTTAAATCTAGACCATTAAAAACACAAGGAGTATGAAATACAATAGAATTATTATTTTTTTAATAATAAAAAGGGAAATAAAATACTCAGGGTGGAGTATTCATTTTTCAAAAACTACCCCAGTTGTTTTTTTCTGCATATTTATGTTCAAAAATCCTACTTTAGCCCATATTACTATGTAGTCTATTCTTTTCCCAATTCATTTTCACATTAAGTTTTGGAACTAAAAATTACTAGTAGATGTCTAAAATACTTGAAAACCTTGGTAACAGTCATGATTGATCTTTTGAACATAATATTTCCTTAAACTATCCACAATATATAGATAAGTCAGTATGTTCCATCCTCCCACGGGGGGGGGAAACTATGAAAGATAATAAGAAAGCACTTTTGAACTGCTTCCTTTCTCCTCATAACCTTAATAGTGTGTTAATCAAATGCTTTAATTTTTAATCTCAAGTAAATGAGATTATGCCATAGCATATCAGGAACAAAAAATGATTTAATAAAGTGTATAATACTATCAAGGTTTTTTTCTACTGCACATCCTGAAGATAGTACATAATTCATTACAAGGAAGTTTAAAGTAAATACAGAATTATACGTTACTGAAATGAATTAAGAATTAGAGCTTGACAAGAGGCTAAAAATACTGGTTTTCAATACAAGCTCTGTCATTCACCAGTTATTTTTCTTCAAGGCAATCACTAGGTTTCTAAGATTCTAACTAAATCCATCAATCAAGTAAAATTAACATCATTTGAGAGCAACATTAAGACTATTTGTAATTATAAAACATGTAAGACATTTAGCAATGACCTTTAACCTCAAGTAAATGCTTTATTTTGGGTAGTCCTACTCAAAAGACAAAAAATGGAATTTTAGCTATAAAATTTAAAAAACCAGAGTTTAAATACATTTCATTTAGTTTCATTTAAAACACTCAGAAGTATTCATGGATCAGATTTAAAAAAAAAAAAATCCTACATCCAGGGACTCCTGGGTGCCTCAGTCACTTGACCAGTGAAGCATCACTCGATTTCTGCTCCTCACTCAGTGGGGAATCTACTTGCAATTCTCTCCTTCTTCCTCTGCCCCTCTCCCCACCCTGCTCTCTCCCAAATAATGAATCTTAAAAAAAAAAAAAAAAGAAAAGAAAACCTCACATCTAGCAATACATAAGTAAAAATCTAGACTATCAGAGTCAAAATACCAATTTTTTCAAAGTACATTTACAATAAAATTTTCCTGAAAAAAAAAAAATTGGAAGCCCAACATAGAGAATAGTTAAACTGTGTTTTATGCCTTTAAATATAATGCAGACATTTAAAATTATGTTTTTAAAGAACTTTAGTGGATGGAAAATGAAATATCATTTTAAAAATATCATTTACAGCAGTTTGGCGCCTGCCTTTGGTCTAGGGCGCGATCCTGGAGACCCGGGATCGAATCCCACATCGGGCTCCCGGTGCATGGAGCCTGCTTCTCCCTCTGCCTGTGTCTCTGCCTCTCTCTCTCTCTCTCTGTAACTATCATAAATAAATAAAAATTAAAAAAAAAAAAAAAAAAAAAAAGGGATCCCTGGGTGGCGCAGCAGTTTGGCGCCTGCCTTTGGCCTAGGGCGCGATCCTGGAGACCCGGGATCGAATCCCACATCGGGCTCCCGGTGCATGGAGCCTGCTTCTCCCTCTGCCTGTGTCTCTGCCTCTCTCTCTCTCTGTAACTATCATAAATAAATAAAAATTAAAAAAAAAAAATAAAAATAAAAAAAATAAAAAATATCATTTAAAAAAAAGCAGGATACAAGGGGCACCTGGTAACTCAGTTGGTTAGGCATCTGCCTTTGTTTGGCTCAGGTCATGATCACAGTGTCCTGGGACCAAAATCCATGAAGGGTGGGGAGTCTGCTTCTCCCTCTCCCTCTCCCTAACACCCTGCTTGTGCCCCAGCACTCTCAAGTGCATGTGCTCATGCTCTCTAATAAATAAAATCTTTTTAAAAAAGCAGGATACAAAACATGAATACAACTAAAGAAAAATATGTACTCATGCATTAGGATTAAAAGATAAACAGTGTAACAAGTCACCTCTGTAGGGTAAAACTGAGTGATTTTCACATACTCCTATTTACCTTTGCTTATTCTAACTTTCTAAAGTAAAAAGGCATTATTTTTATAATTAAAATTAACACGTAAAAAAATTTCATATCAAATTTCTGCTGTAAAATACAATGTTTAAAATCAGGTAATCAGTACTTCTGCATTTCTACATTTCTTTTAATAAAAACGACCCTTATGCAAAGACTACTCAAGTCCTATTTAAAAGAGCACAGGAGGCAAGTTGTATGGTTCTCACTAGCCAAAAATGATACCAGAGCATGAATCATGGTAATTAACTAAAAAATATACATACATGCAAAAGAAAACCCCATTGTTTATGCCCTTGAAGAATGCTATGGGACCAATGCTATCATTATCTTAAGAACAGTAAATAGGGCACCTGGGTGACTCAATCGGTTAAGCCTCGGACTCTTGATTTCAGCTCAGGTTGTGACCGCAGTGCTGTGAGATCGAGCCCTCCGCAGGAGCCCCAGCACTCAGCCAGGAGTCTGCTTGAGATTCTGTCCCCCTGCCCCTCTCCTGCTCCCATGGGCACCTGTGCTCTCTCTCTCTCTCTCCTTCTCTCTCTCTAAAATAAATAAATCTTTTTTAAAAACCTGGTAAATAAAGAGAACCAATGAAACATTTATCCTGGCTCCTATAGGAATTGTACCTAAACAATAGTTCAGGAGGAAAAGTTCTTTAGAGAACTTAAGCTAATAAGTAAAGAACAGTTTACTAACATCAGAAAGAACCAGAGATTATGCCTCTCATGATAGAAGTATACAAAATACATAACACCTAGTCTTGAAAAAGAATATGAAACTTTATGAGCTGAATAGTAGCAACAAAATCAAAGTATGTCTTTAACATTTCAATCAGACTTCAACTAAAGGTAATTAAAATTATATAATTAATAAAGCTGACTTTAAAAAACACAAAAACAGATTAAGAAACTGTGCTCTCTTTTCAATCTTCTGTGGAATACCTATAAAACTGGTCAAAAACTCACTTAATTCTAAAATGGACATTATTCTGGCCAAATAGCCTGATTATAATAAAATATAAAGCAGGAAATATTAATATAGTATAACAAAAAGAAACCAAATTACTTAAAAACACAATCTTAATTGCCAATATCAGACTTAAGACATTCCCTACTCTAAGAGGTACTTCCTTTAAAACCAAAAACCTTTAAAGGTCCACAACCTTTAAAACCACACAGATTTGGGTGCCTGGGTGGCTCAGTGGTTGAACATTGGCCTTCCGCTCAGCGCCTGATTCTGGAGTCCCAGGATTGAGTCCCACATTGGCCTCCCTGCATGGAGCCTGCGTCTCCCTCTGCCTGTGTCTCTGCCTCTCTGTCTCTCATGAATAAATAAAAAAAATTAAAAAAGAAAAACAAAACAAAAAACCAGAGAGATTCAAGACAATAATGACTATTCTTAATATTATTATTTAGCATTATTCTAAATCTAGAGATTAAAAAGTAAACTAGGAAACACAAACCAAGTTGTGGTTTGTGTCATCCAAAACCAGGAACAAAAAAACCCATTCACAGACTAAATAAGAAAATCCACAGAATTTGTTTTTTCTTTTTTAAGATTTTATTTATTTATGACAGAGAGAGAGAGACAGAGAGAGAGAGAGAGAGAGAGGCAGGCAGAGACACAGGCAGAGGGAGAAGCAGGCTCCATGCAGGGAGCCTGATGTGGGACTCAATCCCGGGTCTCCAGGATCAGGCCCTGGGTTGAAGGCAGGCGCTAAACCGCTGAACCACCCGGGCTGCCCAGAATTCGTTTTTTAAAATCAACAGGCTTCCTGTATGGTACCCAGATAAAAAATACTGGTGAATGAAGCAAAACTGTTTCATTCATAGTATCAACTAAAAGATTCATTAGAAACTTCTCTAAAGGGATCCCTGGGTGGCGCAGCGGTTTGGCGCCTGCCTTTGGCCCAGGGCGCGATCCTGGAGACCCGGGATCGAATCCCACATCGGGCTCCCGGTGCATGGAGCCTGCTTCTCCCTCTGCCTGTGTCTCTGCCTCTCTCTCTTTCTGTAACTATCATAAATAAATAAAAATTAAAAAAAAAAATTAAAAAAAAAAAAAGAAACTTCTCTAAAAGAGGACACCTGGGTAGGTCAGTCACTTAAGTGTCCGCCTTTGGCTCAGGTCATGGTCTAGGGACTTGGGATCAAGCCCCACATCCTCCCTGCTCAGCAGGGGGCCTGCTTCTTCCACTGCCCCTCCCTCCACTCAAGGTCTCGCACAGGAGTGTGCCTGCTCTCTCAAATAGATAAATTCTTTAAAAGTAAAAAAAAAAAAAAAAAGAAAATTTCTCTAAAAGAAGTGTATAGGAATTACATTTTAAAACAATAAAACTAGAGCGCCTGGGTGGCTCAGTTGGTTAAGTGTCTGCCTTTGGCTCAGGTCATGATCCCAGTGTCCTGGCATCAAGCCACACTGGGCTCCTTGTTCAGCAGGGAGCCTGCTCCTCCCTCTCCTTGCTGCTTCTCATGCTTGTGCTCGCTTGCTCTCTCTGTCAAATAAATAAATAAAAATCTTTAAACAAAATAAACATATTTCTAAAAAATAATAAAACAGTACTAAAATGTAAAATATCTGAATAAATGATGAGACAGAAAAAAATGTTAAAACTCTAACTTCATACCTGATGGCTAGGGCTAAATGACATTTTTTTTCTTTTTAATCATGAGAGACACAGAGAGAGGGGCAGAGACAGGCAGAGGGAGAAGCAGGTTCCCCACTGAGCAGGGAGCTCAATGCAGGACTCAATCCCAGGACCCTGGGATCACCACCTGAGCCTAAGGCAGATGCTCAACCAATGAGCTACCCCAGGGGCCCCTAAATGACAAGTACTTTAAAGCAAGTAAAATTACCATGACCAATAAAATACCTGAAAAGCTCTTCCCTCTAACCAAAAAAAAAAAAAAAAAAAAAAACAATAAAAGAACAAAACAAAAAACCCAACCTCCCTCCACACTTTATACTGTCTTTTCCTTCTGTTCCTAAGATATCACCAAACTGAAAAAATAAAAAATATAAAAATGCAAAATGTGCCGAGAAAAGCTAGAGGATCACGAGTTAATCATTTTGAGTTTATTCCAGGGCTAAGCCCTTCATTATAACACATGATATTAAAAATGCAGATATAGCTTCTCATTGCTAGGAATAGGAAATGAACACATAAAATGTAGGGTTTTCTCACAAATTCACCTCTCCTTCTCTTATCACTCAATTACCCATGTTTTCAAAATGCATTTCTAGATGAGGAAACATGTACCGGAAAACTAACTATATAGAAGTAAGGGAGATAAATGAAGTACTGTCAGAGTTTTATGATTCTTTTTTTTTTTTTTTAAAACCAATGTTTCATCATAGATGAGTGACCACTGAACTGAATCTTCAAAGATTAGAAAGCCATCATCACTCTGAGTAAGCAACCCAGGGTCAAGAAGACCTGAGCGGGATCCCTGGGTGGCTCAGTGGTTTGGCGCCTGCCTTTGGCCCAGGGCACGATCCTGGAGTCCCGGGATCAAGTCCCATGTCGGGCTCCCAGCATGGAGCCTGCTTCTCCCTCTGCCTGTGTCTCTGCCTCTCTCTCTCCTCTCTGTGTATTCTCATGAATAAATAAATAAAATCTTAAAAAAATAAAAATAAAAAAAGAAGACCCGAGCACGTGGGGAAAGAGTCAGGTGCAGGCACAGAAGGAGACAGCTCTAGGGAGAGGAACGGAGCAAGAACAGCATAGTTCTGTGGCAGAGAGATGCCACCAAGAGAATGTTCCTTATTCTCTCATTTCACTTCCACAGAGGTCAAGCTGAGGATCAAGAAAAGGGATGCACTATCACAAAAAAACAAATAACAATAAAGCATCAATTTCAAGTGTCTGCTGACAAGGAAGAAAGGCAAATTAGGTGTTATCTGAAGTGGAGAATATCTTCTGTTTCCATGCTCTAGATTGCTCTGCAACTGTCAACATTATAATCAGCTCTGAATAGCCGGAATATTTATTGATTTCAACACAGCAGCCAAGCCAGCAGGAGCAGCTCGGTTCTACAAGTTTGCAGAGAATTCAAAGTGCTCTACGTCAGTCCCTTGGGCAAGACATTTAATCTCTGTATTTGGAAAACCTGGGTTTTCTCACAAGGCTATGGTGATGAGAAATTGATTAATGCACAAGAAAGATTCTGATTTAACTGATCTGCAGTGGGGCCCCCGGTATCAGTTGTTTTTATGTTTCCCAGATATTTCACTACATCTGAGAACCACTGCATCTTAGCAGACTGGAGACAAGATATGGTTTGAAGTCTATTTAAATCATTAAAAATAAAATACTTATACCATCTGTTTCAATTAATATTTCTTTAGTTACGGGGATAAATATAGCTTAACACATTTGCTTACCATATATATTCTTGTGAATTATTTATTCAATCCTTAGAAGCCTATCTATCCTCTAAGGCATCCTCTTTCATAAAGTTTTCCTTCATTCCCAACCAAAAGTGCTATCTCTGTCCTCTCTGTCCCTTAATAGCTTGTACCAAACTTGAGTTTTTTCCACATTCTATTTCTTACTAGATTTATACATGTATACGTTATTATACGTATATCCTATTTTAGTTCTTTTAGATGACTGAAAGATAAGGGTAGCTGGGACCATTCCTCTATACAAATGTAACCCTCAACTCTAATCAAAGAATGAAATGAGATGGACGTTCTGAAAAATATTTTGACTGACCAAAACGTATATCTTGAGAGATACACGGTCTTATATAATTAAAAACAGTTCATGAGCGCTGATTCTATTTTTAAAAAGAAAAAAAAAAAAACTTCAAACTAACAATAAATATTTTACCAAATTAAGCAAATTGGCTTTAAAACATTTGAGTAGGTTTCCAAAACACACTAAAAAACAGGTTTGCTATTTTTACCAAGTACAGTATTTCCTTTTTATTTTTATTAAAGATTTATTTATTTATTTATTTATTTACTTACTTACTTACTTATGATAGACACACAGAGAGAGAGGCAGAGACACAGGAGGAGGGAGAAGCAGGCTCCATGCCAGGAGCCCGACGTGGGACTCGATCCCGGGACTCCAGGATCGTGCCCTGGGCCAAAGGCAGGCGCTAAACTGCTGAGCCACCCAGGGATCCCAGCCACCCAGGGATATATATATATATATTTTTTTTTTTTTAAATATATATTTTATTTATTCATAAGAGTCCGAGCAGTGGGGAGGGGTTGAGGGAGAAGCAGAACTCCCGCTGGGCAGGGAGCTTGACAAGGGGACCCTGGGATCATGACCTGAACTGAAGGCAGACACACCAACTGAGCCACTCAGGCACCCCCCAAGTTTAGTATTTCTGATGGAAGTCTCTAAACAGACAAGGAGAGCTGAAGTAGACACTTCTCTTTATCTCCATCTATTATCACAGGCTAAATAATATTCACTGGAGCTTCAGCATATTGTATTTCAGAGTTATATTCTTTATGACTTATTAAAACTGATATGACAATTTCTGGAGTAATACAGACATTCACTATTAATACCTAATAATGATCCAGTTGCTTCTCTCTGGAGGCATGGATAAGGGGCATTTATTTATCTCTTGAAATGCTTTACTGAATGTCCCTTAAGAGCCAGACATGGCAACAGGGGATGGAAACATTAAAGTAACAAATGGTTCTGGAGCATACAGCCTAGAGGGAGACAGATAACTAATTATTTCAATATAATGCTCTGAATACAGACTTTAACATTTATATGGTCAATTTGTTCATATCTCTGTTCCCCCACGTTACATGGCTTTCTAAAAATTCCTGCTTACCTAACCAAATCCCACCTCACAGCTCAAGTGCAGTTCTTCCCCCGGTAGTCTTCTCAGACTATACAGCCCTGGAGTTTCCTTCCTCTGGGATGGTTAAGAGCAAGCCCTGTGGTCATCAGACAAATCAGCTAACACATTACCTCACTATGTCTCATTTCTTCAAAGGTAAAACTGAGATAACAAACATACCTCCAATTCATAGGCTTGCTTGTGAAAATTAAATGAAATAATGAATGGAAAGTCATTAGCATAGTGCTGGCACATTTTGAGGCCTCAACATATGGTAGGCAAGTATCTATGCCACTCACTCAACAATCTATTAACTAATGCTCTCTTGTAAGATCCCTTGGTTTACTGATTTTTTAAGACCGTTTCAACTTTTCATTTTCACCCTTATATCTTTATCTTTAGCTCAAGGCGCAGGTGTTGATTAGATGATCTGAATTATAGAAAGAAACCTGTAAAATCAGTAGCTTTCATGGTTTGGGGGCCACAACCCACAATTATAAATGCATAACCCAGTATATAAACATAAATAAAACTGAAATTAAGGTCATAAACATTCACTCATCACCATAAAAATTCACCTTCTAAATTTACTCCAATAAACCCCCTCAAAACAAAACAAAACAAAAAACTGATCATGAACTAAATTGATTTCACAACCCTTTCGTCATAACCCACAAAGGAAAAATTCTCTATTAAGCCCTAATAAATGGGGGATCCCTGGGTGGCTCAGCGGTTTAGCACCTGCCTTTGGCTCAGGGTGTGGTCCTGGAGTCCCGGGATAAGTCCCTGCGTGGAGCCTGCTTCTCCCTCTGCCTGTGTCTCTGCCTCCCTCTCTGTGTCTCTCATGAATGAATGAATAAAATCTTTAAAAAAAATAAAAGCCCTAATAAATGAACATATAGATGAAAAATTGTGAGACCATACAAACTACCAAAAGAAAAAACCTCATAGTGATAAAGTTTTAAGATATCTATTTGGGGGGCCCCTCACAGAAGAATTCAGGCAGTGTTTAGAACCATCTTATATAAAGAAGGAAGAATAATAATGTCAATAAAATTATCTTATATACAGAATAGTATCTAATAAATATAGATATAATAAAAATTTAAAATTGCAACTGAGAAAACACACACTTTGGACCCTTCTGATTACAAGACTCAGTCGGTTAAGCATCTGCCTAAGCGTCTGCCTTCAGCTCAGGTCATGATCCTAGGGTCCTGGATCAATCCCTGTAGGGGCTCCCTGCTCCATGGGGAGCCTGCTTCTCCCTCTCCCTCTGCTCCCCTTGCTTGTGTTCTCTGTCTTAGAAATAAAATCTTTTTTTTGAAAAAAGATATTTGTCTATTTGATTTTTAAAATATAACATTTTAGGGCAGCCCAGGTGACTCAGTGGTTTAGCACCACCTTCAGCCCAGGGTCTGATACTGGGGACTGGGGATGGAGTTCCAGGTCAGGCTCCCTGCATGGAGCCTGCTTCTCCCTCTGCCTGCGTCTCTGCCTCTTGTGTGTGTGTGTGTGTGTGTGTGTGTGTGTGTGTGTATGACTCATGAATAAATAAATAAAATCTTTAAAAAAAATTAACAGATTTAAATCATTCCGGAATTTGTTAAATGATAAACTTTTTCCTGCCATACACAAAATAGGTACCGCTATTTGGTATATGTTGACAGAAATTTGACAATATTTATTGTGATGTCTGGAAGTAACCCATCTTCCCTCATAAAAGAAATGATCCCAACTAAACTCTTCAGGAATCTGCCCCAAATATAAACACTAATGCAAAAGACTGCATTCATAAAGTTTCTTACTCTAAAAACTTCTACTTCATCCTTGGCTTAAAAAATGATTTGTCAGAAAACAAGATGAAATACTCACACTTAAGAGCCCAAAGATTAATTAACACATTTCTTTTAGAGTATCCAAAGGATATATCTTAGAAGATTAGAAAGGATTTTTAATAATTCTTATGCAATTTCCAATTTATTTGAAACATAGTATTCTCCAATCCATGTCACAGATGCAATGGTGTTTATTAGTTTTTTCTTGGGAAGGGAAAAAGTCTTTACTGTATTTTGATTTCTTTTTAATTTTTAAAACTATTTTTTTTCTTTTTAAATAATCTCTATCCCCAATGTGGGGTTCAAACTCACAACCCTGAGATCCAGAATCACATGCTCTTCTGATTGGGCCAGCCAAGGTACCCCCTTGTTATATTTTTAAACTCTAAAATTTAGGATCTATTAATTCTGAAAAAAAAAAAAAAAAAAAAAAAGGCAAACTAGCATAAAAAAGGTAATGATCACTACCAAAACTGTATGGTTCACCTATTCAAAAACTGTATTAAGCACACCCCAAATTATTTAGTACTAAATATTTAAGCATAACAATAATGAAAGATTTTTAAAGTCTCAAATTTACCAATGCAACCAATATAATCTGCTTTCTTCTCTAACTTCGCTAAACCACTCCCCCAGACTCCCACTTGTGATTATGAAACACACCATTCTCTTCTTTAACCAAAATGCTCCTTCCCTCTGTTTCTTTTACTAAATATATACTTTCTTTTGAATCCTGTATTAAGATAGATCTCATCCCATATTTGTTTTCTCCATTTTGACTGTAACAGTACCAATTTCTAGAATTCCATAATGTTTTAGTTTACAAAGAACAAAAAAGGTAATTATAATATTGAGTACCAATGCATATATACACCGCTGTAGTGAATGCTGGGAGAGGAGGAAAGGAGGTAAACAAGGAACACTGACCTCAAGAAGGCTCACAGTAAGAGGGAAGATTATATACAAACTCTACAAAAGCACGATTAAGAGAATGCACTAAAAGGGAAGAAATGCTGAGTGTAGGCCGAATATGGAAGTAGCCAACCTCAAAATTCCAAATGGGAATATTTATAGTATGTGCTGCTTTTAACATTCCAGTGGCCATGTCAATGAATATAAAGGTTTTTTGTTGTTGTTGTTTGCTTGCTGTTGCTTTTATTGCTCTGTTCTCAGCTTGCCATTCACACTGCATGAGTTCTTGATCTAATTTTCTACACAGGTTAGCGAGAAACACAGATTTGGATTTTGCATTAAAAAGGAAAGCAGTGAGAGAAGATTCACTAGATAGAAATAAGCCTCATTGGACAGGAAAAGTTAACACTCAGGTTCCAAAATGAGAAAATGGGTTTAGAAGTTATGCCCTTACTTAACTACTAAATAAACAAGCATCCCTTAAAAAAACAAGAAGCTACCTCCATTTTACTTCAGTCAAGAATATGTATTTCAAGGACAATTTTATAACACTGCAGTGAGACCACCTGGGAAAATTGTTTTTAAATGCTATATTCAGATTTCTGAAGAACAAGGGATGGTACTGTTTTACTAATTTTTTCCTCCCTAAATGCCCTTCTCATTGTCTCCATTTAGGGCATTAAAACATACCGGTCAGAGTAAGTATTTTTTTTAAGTAATTAATACACTTAGAATTCGATTTTCCCTCTCCAAGTTTCATGATGCAGCTACACCTTGCCTACCCTATCCTTAAAGAACAAAAATGTGTGCTCAGACTAAAGAGCACACCGGAACTTCTCAAGAGGGCCGAAATCCTTCAGTAATATATCCCAAGGACCAAGAAGAGTGCCAGGACCACACAAAGCACTAGCAAAATAATTGGTTCAAAGACTCCTGCTGCTACTCCTTTGCATCCAACAATGTATTAACTAATAATAATAAGTACCTTTGTTTTTAAAACAGAATTCAAGGAAGCTCTGGTTACCCTAGAACGGATTCTAGGTCTCCACAGTTGAGAGAGGGAGAAGAAAGATGCCATAAGACACAAATGTTCATTAATAAGCTGAATTTAAAATCATTATCCATGGGGTCTGTTTACAGTAAACCTTAGACAAAACAACGTAAATGGAAACTCCGAAGTAAAACCACAAATTTTTAAGAACTCCATGAGGTTGATTAAAGTGATGATCGATTACTGTTCATTTTCCTAAGTTTGAGAATGGCCATCAGTATTGACTTTTTTGGTTTAATTCCTTTTCCTTTGTAGATACATACTGGAAGCACTTACGAAATGAAGTAATATGCTTCAAAAAAATAGGTGGTGGGTGGGTGTGGAAGAAACATGATTGGCAAGGAGTTGATAATTGAAGATAGGTGATGGGTACACAGAGTTCACTATATTATTGTCTTTCTTTCTATATGTTTGATATTTTCCACAATAGAAAAGTTTAAAGCAAAACAAAAAAGTATTCAAAAACTATTCAGATCACATATACTGATAAATGAGATTCTGGCAAAAACATCCAGGCTAACTAGAGAGGAGAAAAAAATTGACAAGGTGCTTTAAAAGAATGATTAAGAGAGGTTCTTCGAGACACTTGGCTGGCTCAGTCACTAGAGGATGTCACTCTTAATTTCAGGGTCATGAGTTCAAGCCCCACATCAGGCATGGAGCCTACTTTAAAAAAAAAAAATGAGCGAATGAAAGCAAGCAAACAAGGCAAGGAAGAAACTAAAAAGGTGTTTGAAAAATGGGAAGAATCTCTCTATATATTTAAAGTATCTAAGTTTGAGATTGCAATGAAAAATTAAATGTGTGCATTTGTAGGTACAGGGGATACACAGGAACTCTTTTCTGCTCAAATTTTGTTTTGAACATAAAGCTGCTCTAAAAACTAAAGTTAGTTAACAAAAAAAAAAAAAAAGAAAGAAAGAAACGTGAAGGACATTTTACTGCACTGTTACACAACTCTGCCAGAAAAGAATTCATGTCCCCAAAATAATTTAATTCATTTATTTTGTTTTTTCTATGGAAAATCAACTTTCAAATTAATTCAACAAAGAAATTTTGGTTCCCATTTTGAGCGTGGTCACATAACAATTGCAAACCTTTTCTACTACTTTCCCTAACTGGTTCTCACTGAAGAATCTGGTAATTTGTCAAGATTTTTACAAATAAAATGCACTTCTATTTATTGAGTACTTCACAATTTCAACACTTAAACATTAGATATCCTAAACAAGTACATTGTGTTAACAGCTGAGATTCAGTGGTTAGCATTTTCTACTTTCTCCCCCAATTCAAAGATGATACAATTTGGGTACTCCTGTGGTCAGATTATTACTTTCCACAAAAGAAGTTCAGTGTATTTGATAATTCATATCTTAACCAGACTTAAGTTTCCGGTGGTTATATAATCTAATTAAATATATCATGTGGTTTCAACTGGGATAATCCAATTCCTATCCAAGGAGGCTACATAATGTTCTTACTAATAATTAAACAAGGAAGTTATAGTTTAATTAGCAAGTGAAATCATTTGTCAATAGTCATTTCATTATAATAAAACAGCACAGAATATAACATCTCATTATAACAAATAAGACATTTAAATCTGTTTCCTAATACAGCAAGTACACATCCTTCACTAAAACAAAAATTCTGTTAAAAAAAGTGAAATATGAAAGAAAGGAATATGGATGGGGTAAACTTGTAGGAAAGGGTCGGCCATTCACTTGTTTTCCTTCCTCTAAACCAATTTAAAGGAACACAGAACTAGAAAGGCCCTTTGGGACTAACTCAGTAATTTTTCAAACAGTATGTTTCAGAGCCCTTAAGCAGGCTTTAGGGGGTTCTACGATCAATGAAGCGTTGAGAAGAAAATCAGTGCAATCGTATCCTGCCCGAGGAGCCCAATACTGTGTTTAAGATTTTGCTTTTATAGAACAGTTCACC
Organism: Canis aureus; assembly: GCF_053574225.1. Lineage (NCBI taxonomy): Eukaryota > Metazoa > Chordata > Mammalia > Carnivora > Canidae > Canis > Canis aureus. The sequence continues at coordinate 57,893,681 of NC_135621.1, forward strand.
GATAAGTTTTAAGTTTGAAAAGCTACTAGGAGTCTACACTCCTCCCACTTTCCGAAAGAGGACCCTAAAGCTAAGAGAGGTTAAACAAGACCAAGATGATAATAATGTTCATGGCAAAGCCAGGTATAGATCAACTGACATCTTCAGACTAGACCTCACATGAAAGATACATAGGGACAAGGGAGAAAACTAAGTTTAAGATTACCTTTCTTCAAAAAAAAAAAAAAAAATTACCTTTCTTCAACTCTGTCATTCTCTACATGGGCCATAGCAGTTATCCACCAACACCTTTCAACTAAGAGTCCAGGAGCTATCTTTACTGCTGTTTTCCAAAGATCATTAGGTTTGTGCTTCTCTTCTCCAATTTGTTTCCCTGCTTCTTAAAAACAGTCCCTGTGATGAAATTGCCTCACACAATGTCTCTTTAACAGGTAGTACCAATACTTTAACTTGTCCATACAAGAGGGTCTCTATTTTACCAGAGGGCCAATTCTTAAAATACACAGAAATAACCTTTCTTCACAGAGATACCACGCCGACCCACAAGTTTTGAAATGGATTGAAACAGATTGGTAAGTACTTAGTGAGGTAAAAAGTAAAAAAAAAAAGGGGGGGGGGCGGGAGCAGGAGACTGTGATGCCCAGATTAGGGGTGTACACTTCTGGTATGGGATCTAGTCCCAGTGCCTCTGAACCGCATTTACACTCTGGTCCGCTTGAGGAATGTGCTTGATCTATGCAATTATTTCCAGTACTTTACAAGTTGCTCAAATAGTTCTAGCAGAAAGATACACACTAGTTTATTTGAGGCTCTACAGAATAAAAAATAAAATCATAAAATACCAGACCAGGAATGTTTCTTAGGATGATTTAGTCCAACCCCCTCTTTTCTTTCACAAGAATACTGAAACACACACACACACACACACACACACACACGCTAAAAAAAAAAAATACTGAAACACATGATTAAAGTAACCTTCCCACAGTCACAGAGCTACTGGTAAAAGTTGTCAGGTTTTGTTTTCCTTACTACTTTCCATTCTACTACAAGTACTAAATATGATCACTACTCAGGTAATTGACAGCTATCATCACATGTTTTGGCATCATTTAGACATAAACTTGTGCAACACACAAGCCTTATTGAAAAACAACAAGCACAACTATAAACAGGTCACCTCAACATGACTTCGGAGAAAAAAAATACATCCAAGATCACAACATGTCCCACCAGGTTCAAAATGTCTCCTAGTGTAATCCTGAGAATTAGTTTGCAGCATTAGCCACTGTTTCAAAATAACATTCTGACAGCACTTCTTGCTGGACCTTAATGGTTTGGGGTTCATAGACTAGTAAGTCTTATTAACTGCAATCTTGCCCTAAACACCAAGGACTGTCTCCACTGTATTTTTAGCCATTTCTAGGTAAAAGCTACTTCTACCTAGTAAGTCCAAAATAATCAAACTCTAGATGCTAATTTGCCAAGCCTAGTAATATGTCAGAAAACAATGCTTAACTCTACCTGTGTAGATTCCAGATTCAGAAATCCAAACCAGATATGCATTTTCACACCGGTATACTTATATATTGTGCATCTAAAAGAAGCTGTGTCCCCCAAAATGGTTATTTTCTGGTAAATCTAGTAAGTGATTAAAATGGGGAATTACTGAGACTGACAAAATAACTTTATTTTTCCTATGCGTAAGTAACACAAACACAAAGGAGGATCACTTGAAAAATCATCTGATTTTAATCACTTATCAAACATTCCTCTGTTCTGACTGAAAGTGGTTCTTCTCCCTGTTGCATTTCTTCCTCCCTCAAGTCTCTTATGAATCCTAAATACACAAACTTCTTTGTACTCTAATCAAGAGGAGAGCTGTTAACCTTGACATTTTATTATGGTCACTCTTTTTGAAAAGGACAAATTAAGTGCTTTACTTTTGCTTTTTAATTAAAAAGGTAATTATTCCCACCACCACCACCAGCACTGCAGCCAATTGGACATGAGAAATTTGTCAGAGTCTCCCTAATAACTGGCATATAAGAATCATCCTGTGAGGAAATGTAGAGAAGACTATTGCATTACAAAACCCTGAGTCATCACCCAGTTCACTCAGCAGATTTGGGTAAACACTGGATAAGTGACTTATGTCTTGTGTTTATCCATCCATAACCACATGTGTGAATGCGTGAACATACAATGTTACCAGATTTGGTGTACAGTCAACCAAACAAGATACAGCACAACTTTCTTAAAAAATGCTTCTGACACTTTTAAGATGCTCATCTTGCTGGTACTTAGACATAAATGGTTGGGGTTTATAAATAAAGTCTCTAACCTTTCCTCCCAGGTTGTATTTTTATTTGCTTTCCCCCTAATTTCAATCGCACTATAGTTTGCAGGGTGTTTGTGCCAAAAAAAAAAAAAAAAAAAGTTACAGCAATAAAAGAATAACGTAACAACTGAAACTGATTTAGGTCATCTATATTCACCTGTGCGACTCCAATTAACACAAGTCAGGTACTAGTAACGCCCTGGACAGTCTGACAGCTCTCTTCTCTATTTTCCTTAGGGTCGCACATTTCCAAAGGAAATGTCACAACTGGAGAAACACACACTTTCCCGAGGTTCTAAGGCTCAACATTCTCAGCATTAACGTCTAGTATACAGCCCAAGAAGGCGCTAAGGGCTGATTTCAAGCCAATCTTTTCAGTCAAAAACACGAAGACCGAGCAGGCCCGAGAAAGCAGAACCTACACGGTCCCCACGGCCTCCTTGCCATTCAGAAAGTTACTAGACGAGAATTGAGGGATATGAAGAGGCGGAGACCGTAGAGGAAGAGCTGGAGGAAGCACCGGGAGAAGTCGAGAGTCGCTCCCCCATAGATGCATCATCTCTGCACCTCCTCCTCCGTGAGCAAAGGTCCAAGAAGGACCCTTGGGGGGGGGGGGGACCGCTCACCTCCTTCCCGGGGGGCGCGGTGCCCTCCGGCTCCCCGGGGCCCCGCAGGTCGGAGGACAACAACCCGGACCCTCCGGGAGAAGCAGCTGGGGAGGACGTCGAGGGCTGCTGAGGACCAAGGAGGTCCCGCAGCAAAGTGGCAGGGAGAGGGCTGGAGGGATGCCCAGACTACTGCTCCGGGACCACCGGCCGCAGTCGGGGCAGAGCGGAGTCCAGCCGTCCCACGCGGACAAAGAGCCGCCTCCGCCCCCGGAACCCCCCCCCCGCCCGGCCGCCCTCCCAGGGCCTTTGCCCCCCTCCCCTCCCCCGCCGCAGGCCCGAGCACACTTACGTGGAGAGTTTCCTGGTCCAGAAGAGGCCCCCGGGCCACAGCTCTTGGAGCTGCACGGCCCGGCCCAGGTTGCTTTTGATCTGGGCCAGCTGCAAGTCGGACTCGGCGTCCAGCCGCCCGGCGTAGGGCAGCAGCTTGTTGTAGACGATCTCCTTCTGCGGGACGAAGCTCCGCGGGGCCGGGCCGGGCCGCCCGCCGGGCTCCGGGGGGTCCCCGCCGCCCGCCAGCTCGGCCGGCTCCATGAGCCTAGGGACACCCCCCCCACCCCCTCCCACCCTAGCCCTCCCCGGCCCCCACCCCTCTCCGGGCTCCGCCTCCTCCGCGTCGTCGTCGCCCCGCGGCCGCCGGCGGCCCGTCGCCCTCGGCCCGACCGCTGGGCCCCCTCCCCTGGCCGGCGCGCTGCTGGCCCCCGCGCGATCCCGGTTCGTTGGCGGCGGCAGCGGCCGCTCCGCCCGCCCCGCACCGGCTCGGCTGGTGACGCTGCAGCAGCCGGGCCCGCAGGTTCCGGACGGGCCTCAAGTCACTTCCGGGGCGGGGCGACGGCGGCGGGGGCGGGGCGACGGCGGCGGGGCGGGGCGACGCGACGGAGGCGACGGAGGTGGCGACCGCGGTGGCGGTGGCGACGGCGGTGGCGGTGGCGGCGGCGGCGGCGGCGGGAGCGCAGCGGGCCCGGCTCGGAGCCCCCACCGCGGGCCGCACCCGCCGAGCGCGAGGCCGCCCCGCCGGAAACACGAGGCCGAATTCCAAGCTATTGTCCCTCCTCGCCGGGGTCGCGCGCTCCCTGCGGAGGTCGCGGCGCCTGCCTTCCGCTAGGCAGTGGGCCCGGGCCCCCGCCCCGAGGGGTGGAAGAACCTAGGTACTCTCTCCCCCGCACTTGTTGCCTACAGACTTGCCGTACTCCGTCTCCCTTAAGCCCGCCTCTTTTCTGCTCTCCTTCGGGCCGCAGAAGTGAATAGGTACTCGTTCAACAAATATGAATTGAACTACTGTTTTGTGGGTCAGACGCTGCTCTTAGGCCCTGGGGGGTGGGGGGAGGGGGAAGAAGAGCACGTGGTTTCTGCCCTCCAGGGTTTTACAGTCAACTGGGCCTTGAGGGAATAGGCAATTGCGAGACAGTCCTCTAATTGCTGGATGAGTACCGGACGCCCTGGGAACACCTACCGAGGAGTTAGTTCGAACTGGAGGGGGGGTTGTCAAGCAGTTTTCTAGAAGCTTCCTGGATGTGATTATACATAAAGTTGAGGTTAAAAGGGGCTGAATGCAGAGTCGGTCAGGAAAAGGAGGAGGTTTATTTCCGCTGAGGGGACCAGCGGGGAGGCTGCAAGCATGCCCTCTAGGAATTCAGAGAAATTCAGAAGGGCTGCAGGTTGCTTGCAAGAGGGGAGCGCAGGGGCGAAACCTAGGGAGAAATGCTAGGGAGTTTTCAGAGCTTTGAACCTCAAAACAAGAAACTCTGAAGCACTTTAGGCAGAGGAGTGGCGTGATCTACTTTTCAAAGAAAAGAATTCAATTTTCAAAGAATCACTCTGACTTTACGTACAGCATAGATTAACACAGACTCGGATTAGAAACTGGAAGACCCCTTAAGAAGTTGTGACATAATGATGGCCTGGGTGTCCGCTGAAATGATTTGAGAACTATTGCCCTGAGAAGAATGGCCTGGGCTTGGTAGCTGATTGACTCTCAAGACTGAAACAATGGGAAAAGACGGGACGATTGCAGATTTCTGGTTTGGGAAGTTGAGAGATAATAAAAGTCCCTCACAGAAACAGATTTAGAGGCAGAATGCCTAAAGGGTAGAAAAGTACTTTGATAAATACATCAGGAGCCTGATGGAAACTGAGGCATGCATTTATTAGCAGTATAGGTAGGCTTGGAGGGAATGAGAGAGACTGTTAAAAGGTAACTGAGGCATATTAAAATTTTTAAGAGTTTCTTGAGAAAAAGTCTCTTGGAATTGGGCAGGGCCAAACCCAAAAGTGTTTAGGAGCTCCTACAGGAGCCTGGGGAAAGATTTATGTAGGGGTGTGGAGACAAAGGAAATTATTTGATTGCCATAGCTCAAAACCTAGTGCGCTGTTTGTGACTGGTTGTTCTTAGTGTTTAGGTTTCATAACCTTGAGGCATTGACACAGATTTTGGGCAAAGACATTAGAGCCACTTTAGTCCAATGGCCTTTATGTACTTAACAGTATAAAAAGAATTGGAGCCCTTCACCAAACTTTCAGGGGTAACCATATTTAAGGATGAATAGAGAAACAGGAGAGAAACCACAAAGAGTACTCCCGAGAAGCATTCAGGGAAGTAGTTCTAGCAAGGTGGGCATTCCTAAAGATGGAGTGTTTCAGATGGAGGAAGTAATCAATGTACCTAAAGTGGTTGACCAGTCAGTCAAATGAAATGAGACCTGAGGAGTGTTTATTGGAGTTACTCATGCGACAGATAACAGTTTCAGGGGAGTGTAGGAATGGAAACCAGATTACAATGACGATGGGAAAATAAATATCTAGGGACGTCAAAAGTGGACAACCTTTTTTAAAAAGTTTGGGTGGGAAGAAAAAGAGAAATAAGAAGGTAGTTGGAATAAAAAGAAATATTTTAAGATGGGATATGTTTTCAATATTAATGAGAAGGAGCCAGTGGAGAAAGGTTGAAGATATGTGGGTGAGGATGACAGAGAGTGGGAGAGAATGTGGAGTCATTGGCCTCTAGCAATAAACCAGACTGTGCTTCCATTGTCATAGGAAGGCAGAGGAGGATAGGTGCAAAAGCAGAAAGGTTTGCAGATGTGGCTGGAGGTTGGAGGAGTTCTTTCTGGTAGTTTCTCTCTCTCTCTCTCTCTCTCTCTCTTTTGTGAAATAATAGAATGAGAATGATGGGAGGAAGTGGGGCAAGGGAGGTTTAAGGAGATTGGGGGGGATCCCTGGGTGGCTCAGCAGTTTGGTGCCTGCCTTTGGCTCAGGGTGTGATCCTGGAGACCCGGGATCGAGTCCCACATCAGGCTCCCTGCATGGATCCTGCTTCTCCCTCTGCCTGTCTCTGCCTCTCTCTCTCTCTCTCTGTCTCTCATGAATAAATAAAATCTTTAAAAAAAAAAAAAAAAAAGGAGATTGGGAAGGGTTAGAGTAGACTTAAAATTCCGAAAACTCATTAGAGAAACACAATTACTTGTCAGTTAAGTCTGGAAGCATGGGGATCCCTGGGTGGCGCAGCGGTCTGGCGCCTGCCTTTGGCCCAGGGCGCGATCCTGGAGACCTGGGATCGAATCCCACATCGGGCTCCCGGTGCATGGAGCCTGCTTCTCCCTCTGCCTGTGTCTCTGCCTCTCTCTCTCTCTGTAACTATCATAAATAAATAAAAATTAAAAAAAAAATAAGTCTGGAAGCATGAATTTAGTCTCATCTGCAAGAACAGTGTAGTGATTTCCCCCCAGTAATGTTTAGTAGCCCAGGATTATATACCATGCAGTCTGGTATGATACAATGACAAAGGAATAAGGGTGTATGTTAGTGGTAGTGATGGTACTGGTGTTAGCTACCACTGTTGAGCACTTCTCTCAGCCAGTGCTTTACCTACAATATCTCCATGAATTCTCTTTTCTAAGTAGAGATCATTGGGTTGAGAATATTTAAAAGAGAGTGGTTAATGTCAACATTTTGGCTGAGGTCTAACTGAAGAGAGAAGGAGGCTAATAGAGAGGTCAAGGGACTCAGATCCCGATGAGGTACAAGAGCAATGTGAAAGGATTAGCCTGAGCAAGGGATCTGGAAAAACAGGAATATTTGGATTTAAGATTTCAAAGAGGCCGTTCCGATGATGTCAATTTCCCTGGAAATGGTCTGAACTAGAAAGGTCAAAAGAATTATTGGAACAAAAAAGTTTAAGTCTCTTTCTGTTATTCTTTGTGAAGTTTAATGGAAAACACTAGTGAAACCTCTTCAGGTGAGAAAGTTGAGAGACCTTAAGTTTCTCTGTGGACCTAGTGTAGTTATCATTGGAGACAGTGACCCAAAGCTCATTAATGGGGTTAATGTTCTCATCTCAGACCAACTTCCAAGCATTTTTTTTTATCTTTTAGAGCTCAGGATATTCTGCCAAAAGATAACGGCATATTATGCAGACCCTGAGGGAGACATTGGCCTCTTATCAGACCCCTCCAGGAGACTGACTAAAATCACTATTCCTGGAAAGTGCAAGAGCCCTTCATAAAAATATTCTGAAGACAGAGGTCCCTTCTCAGGCTAGAGGAACTGCTAGAGATAATTACCAATCAAGTATTTATGCCTTTGGGTGACTACTTGATAATCCACTAAGTAGTTTAAAAAAAATGACAGGTTGTTAGTTTCCTGACTTTAGAAGTATTTGAATTGTATTAGAAAGATTCATTCTAATGAATCTTCATTAGAAGATTAGAATCTTCTAAAGATTCATTCTAATATAATCAAATGTCCAAACTCCTGCTGTGTTGCAGTTACTAAGGCACAAAAATATTGGACCTGAGAAATGAGAGGTTTTTTTTCCCCTAGTTCCTATCTGACTTTTTTTTTTTTTTTAAGTAGGCTCTGTGTCCAACATGGGGCTTGAACTCACAACCCTGAGACCAAGAGTCACATGATCCACCGACCAAGCCAGTCCAGCCAAGCACCCCATAATTCCTATATGATTTTTTAAAAGATTTTATTTCTGTATTTATTTGAGAGAGAGAGCACTCTCGAGCAGAGGAGGGAAAGAGGGAGAGGGAAAGAATCTCAATCAGATTCTCCCTCCATCTTACAACCCCAAGTTCATGACCTGAGCAGAAATCAAGAGTCAGATGCTCAGCCGACTAAGCCACCCACACACCCCTCCTATATGATTTTTAAGTTTTGGAGTTTTTCATCCAAAAGCCCTTCTCATCTAGCCACAGCATCCACTTCACTTCATTAGAGTATATTTGGAATTCATTTTTAATTTTTTTTTTTTTAATTTATGATAGTCACACAGAGAGAGAGAGAGAGAGGCAGAGACACAGGCAAAGGGAGAAGCAGGCTCCATGCACCGGGAGCCCGACGTGGGATTCGATCCCGGGTCTCCAGGATTGCGCCCTGGGCCAATGGCAGGCGCCAAACCGCTGTGCCACCCAGGGATCCCTGGAATTCATTTTTTTACTAAAGAGGAAATCACAGCTAAAGGAATGAATTTTTCTATGATAATTACAGTTTTTCCCTTTGTTAGGCATTTTGCCATTTTACTATGATGTAGCTAGATGTAGACTTCTTTTTATTTATGTTGCAGGGATATGTGTTTCTTAAATGGAAAGATTCATATCATTCATCAATCATGCAAAATTTTGGGCTACTAACTGTTCACAATTTTTCTGTTCCTCTTCTCTTTGTAGAATTCCCATTAGACATATATTATACCTTTCATTCTGATCTCTATATTTGTTACTTTCATTTTGCAAGTCTTCATTTCTTTATCTCATTCAGGATAACTTTATCAGACCTATTTCTAACTCAGAATTCTTTGTTATTCTGCATCTGATCTGTCCATTGAGCTTCTAGTTCCAATGATTATATTTTTAATTTTAGAAGTTCTACTTAGTTCCTTTCCAAGTCTGCTATTCTGTTTTTCACTGACTTATGTTCTTTATGGTTCCAATGACTTCTTTAATCATTTTAGACATGTTTATTTAATTATTTTAAACAATAATATTTTGACAGCCCTTTCTGTTTAGATTTTTTTTTATTTTTATTTTCTTAAAGAATTTATTTATTCATGAAAGACACAGAGGGAGAGAGAGAGGCAGAGGCACAGGCAGAGGGAGAAGCAGGCTCCATGCAGGGAGCCAGATGTGGGACTCGATCCCGGGACTCCAGAATTACGCCCTGGGCCGAAGGCAGGTGCAAAACTGCTGAGCCACCCAGGGATTCCCTGTTTAGATTTTTAGGGATACTTTGTGTTTGTTGACATTTGTTCATGGTTGATCATTTGCTTTATTTTACAATTTTTTACATTATGAGATTATCTTCATACAGCTTTTTTCTCTGTGGATATCCCATGTGACCCAGAGCATTTTGTTTATTTGTTTGCTTGTACCAGATCCACAGAAATAGCACAGGCTCAGTACCAATCAATATTTATGTTCATTTCTCAGCTAATGTAAATTAGAATTTCTATTCTATGCAAGTTACAGGCCTGAGAATGTAGCCCTTAGAGAATTTTAGGGTTTTTTTTTTTTTTTTTTGCAGTATTTTATTTCCAACTCCCTTAGGTCTGAGGCTTCAGCTTCTTCCCCTGAGTAGATATTAAAACCCAAGTCACTGGGGCACCTGGGTGGCTAAGTTGGTTAACTGTTTGCCTGCAGCGGAAGTTATGATCCCAGGGTTCTGGATTTGAGGCCCCATGTCTGGGGGCCTCTCTGCTCAGTGGGGAGTTGACTTCTCCCTTTGCCCCTCCCCTGCTCATGCTTGCTTGCTTTCTCTTTCTCTTTCAAATAAATAAATAAAATCTTTAAAACAAATAAAATTAACAACAACAAAAAAAAACCCAAGTCACTTGCTGTTTTAAGATCCAATAACACTGCCCCCAAATTGATGCAGAGTTAACACTTACCACTCTGGCTTTCCTTTCCTCTTTGTTTCTGGTATCTGGAAGTTTTTCTTTTCTGTTTGTGAGCTCATCTCACAAGCAAGTTATCACTTGTTATGTTTAATGTATCATTTTTTTTTTGAAGATTTTACTATTTATTTGACACAGAGAGCAAGCCAGCACAAGCAGGGAGAGTGGCAGAGGGAGAGGGAGAAGCTGGCTCCTCAGTGAGCAGGGAGCCCGACACTGGGCTCCATCCCGGGAGCCTAGAATCATGACCTGAGCCAAAGGCAGATGTCCAACCAACTGAGCCACCCCGGCACCCCTTAATGCATCATTTCTATGTAAGGCTTTCTGCATTAGCTCAGGCTGTCATGCCACTGGAACTGGAGACCCTTAAAGAATGAACTCTAAAGTATTAGACATCATTTGGAGCAAAAGGGAGTAATTGTGGATGATAAAGAGTATTTTCAGAATCCTCATATCATATAGGTAGTCATTGGTGATGTCTATCCTTCAAGCTATATTTATTTAAGGATTAAAACATCATTTAGGAAATACCTATTTGATATTTAAATGTAGAGTTTTTCAGCACAACTAAAGCTCTTTGTATTTCTTCTTTTTGACAAGCCATGAATAATGTAGGAGGTCACAGCTTCCCTCTAATCAAATATAGTAAAGAGATGTATTTTTTAACAGTAGTTGAAGAAATTAACAATAGAAGCAGTGGAGAGATAATAACTAATGCACAAAGAAGTTATACACTCTTTCCACCTACCCCCAGTTTTTATATATATAAATAGAACAGGCCTTGCTCATAAGCAGAGAATGGAATTGTCTGCATGAAAAATTTGAAGAGCCAGCAAGATACTCTTTCTATATCTGATGCTTGAAATGCTGCCCTTTGCAATCTGTTTCTTTGACTAAATGATTAGAATCTCTTTTGAAATTTACAGACTCATAAGAGGGGTAATAAATCAAATCCCTAATTCTCCAGGGTGAATTACATATTCATTAATTCAATAAGCATTATTGAGTGCCCCCTGAGTGCCAAGTTTGAGATCATAAGGTGAATGACACAGTACTTGTCCTCAAGGAGTTCACTATCTAGTGGGTTGACAGTCAAGTAAACAGATAAAATGGCAACCAAATGTCAGCTGGGATCTCCCTACCTCTTAAAATCTCTAGATGAAACTAATTGAAACTGCCTTTCATAGACTGAAAAATTCAGTGCCTCACCCAGTAGTTCTGCCAGTTTTGGAGGACGAGAGCTTATATTTTTATAGTTAGTCCCAGCTCTAAACCTTTGCTTCTGGTAAACTAGTTCTGTCAAGTGATCATTTTACCCTAAGGCTTCAGTACTGCTTTAATCTAAACATGGAATCTAGCCTTTCCCCTTATTTTCCACAATTTCTATACAATAAACCATTCGTACAAGGCTATGTGTTTGTGTGGGGGTGGGAGGGAAGAGAGAGATTGGCAGAGAATAAATTTTAATAAGTGAGTTCAAAGAGACAAAGGGATTTATGCTAGAAATAACAAACACTGTGCAGCACGGGGTCAGGATGGCGGAGCTGCAGCAGCTGTGGGTGCAGGAGGCAGTGGACTTCATGGTGAAGAGTCTGGAAAGAGAGAACATTAGGAAGATGCAGGGCGTCACATTCCAGTGCAGTGCTGGCTGATGCAAAGACAGCCAGGTGTCCCTGTAGCAGGTGCACCAGTGCATCGAATGCTACCATGTGCCACTGGCTCAAGCCCAAGCCCCTGTGACCAGTGAGTTGGAGATGTTCCAGGACCACTTGGCCCAGTGCACCATGCATTGCAATGACAAAGCCAAAGATTCAATAGATGTAGGAAGTAAAGAACTTCAGGTGAAGTGGCAGCTGGAGAGTTGTGTGACCAAGTGTGTGAATGACCACACACACTTCATCCCGACCATGACCAAGAGGATGAAGGTGTTTCTCTTGTCCATTGGGAAATAGAAGTCTTTGCAATTGGCCGTTGAGACTGACAGCAGGAATCTATTTAAAAAGAAACGGGAGTTTTGGTCTATTAAGTGGTGTCTATGAAGAAATTAAGGATGGCAGCAAGTTTGAGGCCTGTGTCACTTGCTTCTGGACACTGGTTCCTTTATGTTTCAACCCTAGAAAGTGAAATGGAAAAAACTGGCGCTAAAATTTAGGTCAGAGATGGCACAGGAGAGTTTTTGATAGCCTAAATTTCAAGGGCTTGTCCTGGCACTAGGGATCTCCCTTGTAGCAAGCCAGAGCCCTCCAAGGTACCAGATTCTTCTTAGTACACAAATACCAACAGGCTGGAAGATTCCTCTAACCTGCCTGTGTTCCAGTGGTGTGAGCAGAGGTGTTTCTGTTTGTTGCCAACCTCCTGTTTACCAGAAGGATCACCAAATTGTTTTTCATAAGCTGTAAAAATCCACAAAGTCACTAATTTAGAAGGGAAAGAAGGTTTCTGGATCTTTGTTTTGCTTGGTTTTGTTTTATATACGAGTGCTTGAAGTTGATTTAAGATGTGGAGTTAGGAGAGGTAGTTTGGATAAGAACTTTGAACAGTTCTTGTGGATATCTTTCTGGCCATCAAGATGTGGGTATACATTTCTTGAAATACATATTATATCTTCGAGCTGGGACACCCTGCAAAAAACATGACAAGCAGTGTTACACTGGGTATGGGAAGCAGACCTTCCCTCTCGGCTGTCATGATGAGCCCTGAGGCTATCTGCAGCAGAGGAACAGGACAGTCTCTTGCGGTGACGCTCTCCCTTGAAGGGAAAGGGAGTTTTGATTGCATGGTATGCGGGAATGAACATTGAAGGAGGAATTGTTTCTTCTTAATTAAGAGAGTTATTAAGTACTGGCTTTGGAAAAACCTGGTTTTTATAGAACAGAATGGAATGAAAGCCTAAACTCAGTATTGCTTATTTTGCCCCCTGAAATAACAGAGCCCTACTGAGACAATCCCTTGGCAACAGGAAGGTCAAAGAAGAAAAGTTAGGCAATTCAGGGGTGAGCAATGATTCCTTTAAAGCAAAAGAGGGGCAACTCCCTCATTACCAAATATCACTTTTGCCTGGGGCCTTTCAGCAAGCAGTGTTCCTATCCCAGCTCTAGCACCTGTTTATTTTGATAAAGACCTTATTGTCTTTTTACCAACTTACTACTTGAAATATAATATAGCCTGTGTTTGATGTTTCAAGGCTGTGATATATTTTCCTAGTGGTTCAGTTTTTAAAAATTAATAAGGTTTGTTTTTTCTTCCACAAAAAAAAAAGAAAGAAAAGAAGAAATAACAAACAACCTAATATTTAATATAAAAGTTTTTTCCTAAAAGATCTATTTTCTATGTGATTTTTATCCTGCCTAGTGGGTCAGTCAGACATTAAACAACTCATTCTATAGATATTTTAATTATACTTAATGTTAAATGCTTTAATGGGATAAAGGGAATTCTGATTGTAGAATAGGGGGACCTGGCCTACACTACAAAGATTTCCTAGAGGAGGTAGAAGTTGATAAATGAGGAGTTGGGGGAAAGGATGGTTAAGACCGAGTGATGGCAAAATGAAGGGATGATGGATGGTATTGGGTTTTTGACAGATACGCAGTCCAGAATCCGTGACTGTGTTTTCAGGAGCAGCAGCTGCCTACAGTGAACACTATATCAAATAGAAGAGGTGGCATATGTTTTGGTGGCAGCAGCATCTTACCCAGATTGTTTCTATTATCTTCACTCTCTTGGTTCCAGGTCCTTACCTAAAAATCTTTCCTAGCATTTCTTATCAGTTCTGTGAGTTACCTGATGCTTGCCAATTAATTTATCTTCAATTTAAGTTAGCCAGATTTGGTTACTGATAGTAAAGATGACAGACATCAAGAACCCTTACTGATAACTGTTAGCAAATTAGTCTAAAGTGTGGTTTGGAGAACTCCCACCCTCGGAGTTTCTGACTTAGTGGATTGGAGTGGGGCCTGTGAATTTGCTTTCCTAACAAATTACCAGCTGCTCCTCCTGCTAATGATGATGATCAAGTGACCACACTGGATCTTCATCAAGTTGTTGTGATTTTCTAGTTTTCTCTTAACCAACTGCTGATTTGTGTTCCATTGTTTGAGTACCCCACAATTTGCTTATCCATTAATTTGTGGATGGACATTTTGGTTTTTTACAATTTCTGGCTATTACCAATAAAACTGCTACGAATATAAATGTGTAGGTCTTTGTGTGGACTTTATTTCCTTTTCTCATGGGCAAATATGTGGAAGAAGACAACCTGGAACATATAGTAGGTTTATGTATAACTTTTAAGAAACTGCAAGCTATTTTCCAATGTGATTCTGCCATTTTACATTTTTTTTACCAGCAGTGTACGAGACTTCTAGTTGTTCTACACCCTTGCCTTCTCGGTATGATCAGTTTTTTTAACTTTAGCCTTTCTAGTATTACTAGTGTAATAGTATCTCATTATGCTTCCAATTTGCATTTTCCTAATGACTAGTAATGGTGAACATCTTTTTTGAGTGTATACTCAAAGAAATCTATACAAAGATGTATTCATGTATCTTTCTTGATGAGATAGCTATTAACATCTTTCATCCAATATTTTGGAGTCTTAATTTGTTTTCTTACTGAGTTTTGAGAGTTCTTTCTATATTCTGGGGATTAATTCTCTACCATAAATGTAACTTGCAAGTATTTTATCCAGTCTGTGGCCTCTTATTTTTTACTCTCTTAATAGGCAGGAATCATTTTTACCAAAATCATCAAAAGCCTCATCAGTTTTCCTAATGACTTCTGTTAATTGCTTGATACTCAAATTCTTTTTTGAAACAATTCCTTTTCATTTTCTTTGCTCCTCTTGCTAACTAGTATGACTGCAGTCTCACTTGCCAACAGCCTTGTGTGTAATTGGAAGAATTCTTTAACATCGCTTTCATCAACTTCATGAAATCTTGCACTTGTAGCAAAGTGTGCAGTTAAATTCTTTCAATTCATTTGGTTTGCACTTGATTGATATTTGGGGGTATTACCACAATCTCAAAGTTCAAACCAATAAGGATGTCAGCTGAGAGGCAACTGAATAAGATAGGGTAGGGAAAATAAGTACTGGTGTTTTATATGGAAAAAATTTGAGTTGGGACTCATTTTATAAATGATCAGTTCACTAGAGAACATTATGATGACTTTTTCTAATATATGGCAGCAGAGATTTGTGTAATAAATACAAAAAAAAAAAAACCAAGGCCTATGAGAAAAGACCCCCCCTTTTTTATTTCCTCTTATATCTTGATCCCCTTCTTCACTCATTCTATTGTAGGTACTCCGACCTTCTTTGTTTCTTGATCAAGCCCTGTTTTTTTCTCAATGCAAGAGCACCTACTTTTTCTTCTAAGTGGGCCAAGAATTTAGATTTATCCTAATTGCATTGGAAACCAGTAGACAAGTTTTTGTTTTTGTTTTTTAAGATTTTATTTATTTATATGAGAGGGAGAGAGTGCAAGCAGGGAAGGGGCAGAAGGAGAGGGAGAAGCAGACTCCCCACTGAGCAGGTAGCCCAACTCAGGGTTGATCCCAGGACTCCAGGATCATGACCTGAGCTGAGAGTAGACACTTAGCTGACTGAGCCAACCCAGAACCCCAACAGACAAGTTTTAATCAGGAAAATGACATCATTTGATTTGGACTTTCAAATGATTTCTCTGAATGGAGAAGGGATTATACAGGGATAAGAATGGAAGTAGAGAGACTAATTAGGGAGCTATTTCAGTAGTCCAGTGAGAGTTGATGATGACTTGTATCAAGGTAAAATAGTGAGAAGTATCAGATTTGAGATAATATGAAGGTAAAACTAGCAAAATTTGGTAATAGAATATGGTATTAGCAAAATAGAATATGGTGTCAGATGACTCCCAGATTTCTGCATTTGGTAATAACGTGTGGTTGACTCATCACTGAAATGGGGAAAACAGAAGGTGGAACCAGGTTTGTGAGAGAGCAATCATGAGTTTCATACTACCCATACTAAGTTTATTTACAAGATCCTCAAGTGAAGATTCAAGAAGTCTTTGGATATCAGTTTCTAGAGTTAGTGGTAGGAATTAAACTGGAGATATAAATTTGGAAATTGTCAGCATATAGATGATATTTTATGTAATGTTGAGGGACCAAATAAGATCACCTAAAAGATAGAGGGGAGAGTAAAACCTTGAGGCTCCAAGTGAGTCAGAGCAGGAGAAACCAATAAAGGAGTATGAGAAAAAGAAAACCAGGACCAAGTGGCGAATACCAGCTCTTGTGTTTGGATATTCACCAGGAGGTTCACTGGAAACAGCATATAGTCGTACTCACAGCTAAGATTTATCACAGTGCTACAGTAAATACATTGTGCCGGATCATGAGGGAAAAAGACAGATGGAATCTGGAAAAATCCATGAGCAGCCTTCCTCAATGCCCTCTTCTCCTGTAAGAGATCATATAGAACACACTCTTCCCGTCAGTGAAAATGCAATAATACGTCTGTGATGTTTCTGTGCAAGGAAGCCCATTAGAGACTCAGTGCCCAAGATTTTTATCTGGGTCTGATCATGTAGGCACCCTTTGTCTAGGCACAGTGAGCCATCATTATCAGTTAGGGAAAAAAGGAGCACTACTGAAAATCAAGTTTTCAAATGCCAGCCAAGGGTCAACCTTGCAAGCACGTTCAAAGGACAGCAGTCTGAGGCCTGCTATGTTAACTCTCTTCTGCACAGAATGGCATCACAGATGCTAAAGGGGGAGGATGTTTTCAGGGAGAGAGATGCAGCTGAAGAATCAAGTAAAGTAAGGAACAACGTGGCCACTGGGTTTGACAGTATAAAAGTAATTCATTGGCCCTGATGCAGACGATGTCAGAGGCATGGTAAAACAGAGAAGCTAGATTGGAGAGGATTCAAGAGTGACCTGGTGAGGGAATAGAGACAGCATGTAGAGGTAGGATAGTTCAAGAAGTTTTCTGTGAGAGGAAGCAAAAGAAGGAAAGGTAGTTTAAAGATGACAGAGGTCAAGAAGAGGCTTTTTACGGATGACAGATACTAGCACATGTTTGTTTTAGGATCAGAATTATTCATTAGAAAGCGAGGGGTGATAGAGTGAGGGATTGGATCGACCACAGGAATGAAATGATGGGAGGAGAGACATTGAAACAGAAGAGATGAAGGAGAAGACCTAGAGATTTGGGAATCCAAAAATGAGCAACTTTTTTTTTGACAAGTATACATGCTTGCACTTTGTTTAAAATCACGTCTGTGACCGAGAACCAGCTTGGAATTGACAGTTGGGACAGAGTCACATGGCCCATGGCTCACCAGAACCTCCATTCTGGCAGTCTACCCTGCGCTGACATAAGCCAGGAGGCCCCCATAAAAATGAGAGACTCCGTTCACTTACAGGATTTTAGAGACCTCGTAAGATGATTTCCCAAGCAGTCACTTCTCCTGGAAAGTCAGACACTGATGGGTGAATCAGAGTGGGCTCTAAGCACTCATCTTCTTTTGTTTCAGTATCAGCTTGTTCCAAACCCTCTCCAGGGCCATTTTTTCCAAGAAGAAGGTGATGGGAAAATTCTTTTGTTTCAGTGTCCGCTTGTTCCAAACCCTCTCCAGGGCCATTTTTCCCATGAAGAAGGTGATGGGAAAATTACTCGTCTACCAATCCCTGTTATAATACATGTGCTTCTGAAAATCTTTACTTAAAAGTTCCTTATAAAAGTCAGCCATTTCTTCTGGAGCTAATGTTACTTTTTGACCCGATCTGACTCTCAGTTCCAGGCCTTTAACTTTTAATTTTGAGTGAATAAATTCTTCCTTTTCCTTATGAAATGTCAAATTCTGGTTTTCCCAGACTGTTGGTTCCATTCTTGTGTTTCTTGTCTTAATTCTCTTAGCTTTTGTTACAATGGTGAGCCATTTTCGGGGATGTAAAAGTGGGCAGGTCGAAGTTTGAATTTTTTCCTGGAGGGGGATCCTATCCAATCACAGCTAGATTTTCTTGGAGGGCAAGAATCCGGAGACCTGGCTGAGGTGGTAGAGTTGCCAGTGACAGAGCGCCAGATTGAGCGTGAGCACCTCATTCAGCTCCTCATTCAGCTGCGGTGCTGGCAAGAAACCCGGGGTGAGCTGCAGTGCTGTTCCCTGCCCAGGCTGCATGGTGCCAAGGCCATCCTGGAGGCAGAGCCAGGCCCCGGCCGACCTTACAACCTTCACCATACATCCGCCTGCCCCCAGATACCCCCCTCCCTGGTTCCAAAGGCAAGCCCAAGCCACCCAGAGCCAGAAGGAGAAGGAGCGAAGGCAAAGGCAAGTGGGCAGTTGGATAAGCTCCCAACCCCAAGTCAAGCCAAGGGGGCAGCCACCACAGAAGATGCGTGTCCCCCATAGGATGTGCGTGTCCCCCACAGGATGTGCCCCCGCCAGGGATGCAGCCCACCAAGATCCAGCCCTTCAGGACTCAGCCTCCCAGGATCCAGCCCATCACCGCTCCCAGGATGCAGTTCACCACTGCTCCCAGGACAGTCTGACCTCCCAGGAGAGTGAGGAAACCTACTGTAACCCCGGAAGCTCAGGCCTGTGGGTGAGGCTCCACACACCCCCGGGGCTCACAGACTGACAGCCGAGGGCCTGCCCATGCTGACGGCCCAGCTGCCCGGCCCTGCGTGGCAGAGAGTCTGGCTGGCCCAGCATAGACTCTGCTTGAGCTTTTTTACTTATTTTATCCTGAGTGGAGCTTGGGCCAGCCCGCTGGGGCCGGTGGAGGAGAGGGCCAGTGGGTGGGGCCTCACCCAGCCCCTCTTCCTGGGGGATGCTCCCTAGGGCTAAGGTGCTGTTTGGGGGGGAGAAGGGGGGGTTCTTTATGTAAAATAGAAACATGGTTTTGTACAGAAATTAAAAAAAAAAAAGAAGAGTGGGACTTACGGGGCTGGAGGCTGGCGTCCCTGTGCCTCATGTTGGGAGAGCGTTCGCCAGAACAGAACTTCCAGCCTGGAGGGTGGCGGATTTCCCCAGCCTGAGCCCTCACACCATTACTGGTGTCTATCCCAACACATTTTTTGGGTGGCGAGTGCTTTCTTGCGTGCACTTGTCATCTTGAACAGGAACTATTTAATTTATACTGAATACACATTTTGTACGTTTTTTTCTCTATCCAGAAGCTTCTAGTTTTATATTCTTTTCATGTCTATGCCAGTGCTACCTACCCTTCTAGTTTATTCTTCCTTTTTGACCCTTGGTATTTTCATGTTCCTTCCCTACAACTTGGTATGGCTCTATTTTGTCTATTTTCAACTTTTGTTTTGAAATAAAACGTAAAAGTCTAAAAACAACAACAAAAACAAAACAAAAAAAAACCAGGCCTGCGTTCTGTGTGGCGCTCTGGAGCAAGCTGACAGCCAAGCCAGCGAAGGCACAGCAAAGTGGAGGGAGAAGGGCCCTCCGTGGCCCACATCCCCCCAAAATGAGCAACTTCTGATGGCTTTTATTTCCTCAGAGAAGTATGAGGCAATGTCCTCAGTTGAGAGTATAGTGTTGTGGAAAAGATGTGAAAGATGTGAGGAAAAAGTAGAAAGTTGGGAATTTCTACAGTAAGGAAGAAAATAATTTGGGAAAGATATAAAATGGGAAGCTGGCAGGAGAGAGGTCATGGTAGAGGTTTAGGAGGACTGTATAGTTATTTAAAATGCTTTATTAATGAGAGGCAATAATTTGAATTTATATCATTAAAATGTTTCAACCTCTACTAAGATCTGCTTCAAAAGGAAACTTGTATTGGATAGCAGTTAAAAATAGGAAGGAAATGATGGGGCTGTCAACCAAACAGTGCTTTAGTAGCTCAGAACTACTTTAATGTAACCATTTCATTCCCAAATTACCACTGAAGAGTTGAAACTGAATGACCAACTAATCTCCTCAGCCTAACCACACATACAAAATATACTTCTAACACTATATTATAACTTCCCCCATCAAACAAAACAGGAAGAGTGGTTATGTTTAGCTGATTGTGTGAGATGGTCTATTATATAGTTTCCGTTACATTCTGCTTATCAGGTTTTACTGTATTATGTGGCAGTTATGTATATATATGCATCATATATAGGATATATATAAGTATATTTCAATCCTGCCATAGCAGGAATATCTTTCCATTTTCACAGATAGGTCTCATGAACAGAAACATTAAGTATATTCAAAAGAACCTCCAAGAATCTTTTCTATCTGATGGATATTTTTAGTGCCTGTACTGACGCTCATATTTGTTTGAACCCCAGCTGTAGCACTTGTCTCAGAGAACTGCCCTGCTCTTTCCATTTATTCCCTTTAAAATGAATTGGCTCCTTCAAATAATGTTCAAATAGCTACATTAGTCTCTTATTTAATCTCAGGTTAAATCAGAGAAAAGATTTCAGTACATAGAAAATTTATTCAAACCTGTAGTCTGACCTTGGTGTTTTTCTCAATACATAAATCACCGTTATCAACATTTCTTAATTTTCTAGTGTATGAAATAATTAAACTTAAATATGTCTTTCCTAGACACAATTCATCGCCATTATCAACTTAATTTCTACTTGAATGAATTTTATAATGTGTAACTTTTCATGTATTTCCAAAGTATTTTTATATCGTTTGGGGAGTAGATCTAACACCTACAAGAGATAAAGGTGGAGGAAGGTGGATTGAGTAGGGAGAAACTGCAGACCTAGATGCTGATCTCAAGACTGTGAAAAAAGTGGCTGGGAAACGGGACTGGATGGTGGGAGCCTCAGCCTTTGATGTACAGCCAACCTATGGGGAGCTCCAGAGCCAAGATCATCTGTAGAGAAGGCCTGCCTTCCATGGGCATGGCTGGGCCCTGGTAGTGCTGTGATTATCAGTCATTTGTGGGGGCTGCATAGGAAGGTGATGACTTCAGCTAGAGTACTGCTATAGTACGTCCTAGAGGTGCTGTAGCTGGAGGTCCTTAGCTGACTGCATTCTGACAGATGAGGGGAGATCCAAGCAATACATATTCATGCCTCCTACATCAGTTGTGCCCCTTTTGTTAAGATTGGTTTGCAAATAGTTCAGTTGTTCACAAGTTCAAATCATGGATTATTGCACAGTTTCCTGACTTTTCTCCTTTTGGCCAATCCCTCATCTCTTCATGAGATACTCTTTGAGATTAATCTCTGAAAAGACCATTTTTATTCTATCAGTCCTTGGCTCAAAAATATTCAGTGTCTCCCTGTTATTCACTAAATAAAGCCAGACTCTTTAACCTGGTGCTCAGGGCTAAGGCAGGACTAGCCCCAACTAAGCATTCTATTTTTTCTCTAACTTTGTGTTTTTGCTGGTCAGTCCATGTGGGGTCTCCTTGTGATCTCTCCAACATTCCGTTTATATTTACATGTTTCTTATTGCTTACATAATAGCTTCTACTCCTTTCGACACACATTCTTCCTTCTCTACTTACAGAAAAGCCAGGCCCATCTTTCAAGATCCAGTTTGCCTTCCCTTTCTAACAGAAATCAGTATCTGAACCTTCCTCAGAAATAGTTCCGTATGTCTCCCACTTACTCATGTTCTTCCTTATTTTATTACTCAAATTTAATCTTATTTTATTTTATGTAGGCTCCACTCCCAATGTGGTGTTTGACCTCCTGACCCTGCCATTAAGAGTCAGTCACATGCTCTACTGACTGAGCCAGCCAGGAGCCCTTTATTACTCAAGTTTTAATGTGAACATGTCTCTTTCCCAACTATCTTGTCATATCCTTTGGGATAAGAGGAACATAACATTGTGTTTTACTCCACAAGTACTCCATGACTGAACGAAGAGAGAGATGCATGAGAATAGGCAATGTATGAAGCCACTACAGAAATGCAAAAAATAGAGGAGAGACCAAACTTTAGGGTAGGGTGGTATAGGAAAATACATTCGGAAGTGAAAAAATACTCCATCTGACTGTTTTGTGGGAATGGATGACTTTCTTCACTTTCTGTTTCTTAGTTTTACAGACCAGAGCAGAATTCTTTACCCAAGGTACAGAGATGTTTAGGTTAATTATGAATGGGCTTTGGGAGAGTGTTGAGGTCAAAATCTCTGAAATTTATGGAAATTTTGTATATATGTATATGTGATTTTTCTGAGAATAAGATTCATAACATCTGACTTTCAAAGGAGTCTCTGAGTATAAAGAGACTTAAAACCATTTGACTAGAGTTTGGGGCATTGGTAGAAGAGAGGTTGAGCAGAGTTGAATGTGATTTGGAAAGTAGGAGATTATTATAACCTTAAAGAAAATAGTTTCTGAAGAATGAAGAAAACAGAAGTCAGATCCCCAGGAATTAAGGAGTGAGTGGGTGGTGAGGAAATGGAAGTAGCAAATATAGATTTTTACTTCGAGAAATGTATCAGTGAATGAGAGGAAGATATATGATAATTTAAGAAATAGTAGGATCGGGCAGCCCGAGTGGCTCAGCAGTTTAGTGCTGCCTTCAGCCCAGGGCGTGATCCTGGAGACCCGGGATCGAGTCCCACGTCAGGCTCCCTGCATGGGGTCTGCTTCTCCCTTTGCCTGTGTCTCTGCCTCTGTCTCTCCTTTTGTCTCTCATAAATAAATAAATAAATAAATAAATAAATAAATAAATAAATAAAATCTTAAAAGAAATAGTAGGATCGGGGAAAGGTTTTTTTCTTGGCTAGGAGATACTTGAGCATATTTACAAGGAAGAAGTGAAAAGGGATAATAGTGGAAGTAGATGGGGAAGTGTCTGGGTAGTCTGGGTTTATGCTTTAGCAGTACCACCAAGAGAATAGTGACCTAAGAAATAAAAAATTATTTCTTAATAATGCAGACTCTACTGTAGATGGCTACCCTCTATGCTGAGACCCACTGAGGCTGACTGCTTCAGTTCTTGGGCTATATGCTCATGACCAGAGGGGAAGAGAGAGATGAAGGAGTGATGCAGAAGGGCCTCCCTCCCACCACTGTGAAGTGACACCTGTTACTTCCATTCATGTTTCACTAGGCAGAACAAGTCCCCTGGTCATGCTTAATTCAGGAAGGGGGGCAGAAGGGAGGGACAGAGAATATAGAAAAAATATGAAAAGAGATTTGGTGAGCATGTAATTATCTTTGCTACATGAAAGGATCAAAAAAAAAAAAGCAAAAAGCATTTTGGGAAGTTAAAAATGGTATAGTTTTTAAATATTCCCGTATCTTCCTACAAAAACAGAGCAAGTCGATTAGTATCTGGGTGCCTAGAGGCACCTGGGTGGCTCAGTCAGTTAAATGTCTGACTCTTGATTTTGGCTCAGGTTGTGATCTCAGGATCATGAGATTCAGCCCTTATGGGGCTCCATGTTGGGTGTGGAGCCTCCTTAGGGTTCTCTCTCCCTCTCCCTCGGCTCTAATGCTCACTCTCTCTCTCTCTAAAAAATGAAACAAGCTTAATCTAAACCCCACAAACAACATTAATAACAAGTTTAGGTAGCAAGGTATGAATTTCCAAATATATGCAGGTAGGCACACATCATGAGAACAATAAGATTCACATGTGATAAGTCAAGAAAGCCAAAATAAAACACAACACCAGATTACAAAAAGATGCACCAGATTACAAAAAGGAGTCTCATTTGGTGTACAAAGCTTAAAGAGTTCATATAAGGTTAGTAGTCAAAATGGAGGAGAAGCTTTGTGGCCTCAATTTTTCAGTTAAACATTAGAAACTTTTGGAAGATCAGATGGTGCTACAGTGGTCTAGGCCCTATGCAATGGTGCTAGAATGGTCTAAGGTGTATGTACTTTCACAACCAACCTGACTCCCCACCAGGACTAAGCCCTACATGAGAGAGAAGCCTGCTTCTCTCTCTGCCTGTGTCTCTGCCTCTCTCTCTTGTCTGCTAGGACAAGACAGAAAAGAGGCCATGTTACAACTACCACAAATAGTATATTAATTATAAAAACTCCAAATCTGAAAATTCATTCCCCTCTTTTCTTTACCAGTTATATTCAGTAGTATTGTCTGATTTCACATGTAAGAGGGCTTGCAATTAGATTACATAGTACCATCAAGATACTTCAACAATAAAATGCAGTCGACATAGACCCTTCAAATATGACCACAAACTCTCTCCCATTATCAAATTCCCAAGGAAAATTTTAGTCTCAAGATTAAAACTCCTTAAAGAGTCTAGGGAAACTAATGACTAAACTTAAATTCTCTTGCCTTTGAAATTTAAACTTCAAAGAAATATAATGTCCAGAATTCATCCTTTCCACTTCATATTTCACTCAATATTTTAAACATTTTATTTATTTATTCATGAGAGACACAGAGAGTGAGAGAGAGGCAGAGACATAGGCAGAGGGAGAGGGAAGGGAAGAGGGAGAGGCAGGCTCCATTCAGGGAGCCTGATGTGGGACTCATCCTGGGACTCCAGGATTTCACCCTGGGCCGAAGGCAGACGCTCAACTGCTGAGCCACCCAGGTGTCCCTCACTCAATCTTAATTAGAAGAGTTTTTCAAGGCTTAAATCAGGTTGGAATTTTTTTGTAAACAGTTGTAGCTTGGACAAAATTGTATTTTTTTTTAAAGATTTTATTTATTCATGAGAAACAGAGAGAGAGAGGCAGAGACAGGCAGAGGGAGAAGCAGGCTCCATGCAGGGAGCTGGATGCAGGACTCGATCCCAGGATCACACTCTGAGCCGAAGGCAGATGCTCAACCACTGAGCCACCCAGGTGCCCCACAAAAATTGTATTACTTTAATATCAAACTCAGCTCTCACTGAGTTTCTGGAGAATCAAAAAAGTCCATGAGACCCACAAAATTATTGCAGCTCTGTCCCCACACCCATCAAATTTAGAAAAACCTATTCCCAGTCTCTGGTGGTGTCATTCCAAGCAAAATTGTGTTCTCAAAAGCCCATTAACTGGTGTTGTCAAATACCAGGTCAATTTCTCTGGGGTCAGTCAGGGAGATTCTGAGTTTTAGCTTTACCAAGATAGTTGGTCTGACACAAGGCTCAGGAAACCATGTCCTGTGAACATAATTAGGAGATGTTAAATTTGGCACTTTGAATTTTCCATTTCTAGAAGGATAATTTGCTATTCATATTAATTTCTCTCTCAGACTGGCATTTGAGATACTGTTTTTTTGGAAGCTTAGAAATTTGTAGAGTTTAAAATCTGTATCAGTAATGGTAGGGGAAGTTACGCTGCAGTAACAAAGAGCTTCAGAATTTTGGTGGCTGGAGACAACGGCAGTTTATTTTTCACTCATACTATGCATCCATTGTGGATTGGCAGGGAGTTCTGTTCACACTGTATTCACTTAAGGAACTAGGATGACACAATCTCCACAAATTCTTCCATGTTTCTCACAGCAGGGACAAGGGAATGTAACAAGTTATACCCTACCCCTAAGAACTTCTGCCCAGAGTTAGCACATGCTTCTTTTATTCACATCATTTCCATTCACACTCCATTGGTCAAAGCATGTTATGTAGCCCTCTGACTCCAAAGGTGCGTGGAAGGATACTGTTGGCTTTGAGCTGCATTTAGAGTGAATTCCGTTCACCAATACTGCTTGTGTAGTATCTTCTGAGCAGACAATTGTGATCCTTGGCCATCAGTTGCTATAACTGCTTTCACCTATAGAATAACCTAAGCCAATGTTTCCCAAACTTGTCTGATCAAAACAATCACCTGGGTGCTTATTAGTAACAACTGTAGGCAAAAAAGTACTGATTCCTATGTCATGTTCCTGTAGTAATGATTTAGTAGTTCTGAGATGAGGCCTAAGAATCTGTATTTTTAAAAAATATCCTCTATTAGACAAGGAAACCTCCTTCCTAGCATAGGTGGTGGTGTTGGTTTTGTATGTGTGAGGGGTGTTTGTTTGTTTGTTTGTTTTAAAGATTTTATTTATTTGAGAGAGAGAGAGAGAAAGAGCGAGAGAGCGCCCATAAGCAGGGTGGAGGGGTAAGAGGAGAAGCAGACTTCCTGCCCAGAAGGGAGCTGGATTCAGGACTTGATCCAAGGACCTTAGGATCATGACCTAAGCTGAAGGCCGAGGCTTAAAGGACTGAGACACCCAGGTACCACTGTTGTTTTTTAAAATAGACTCTATTTTTTTTGAGGGGGGGGAGTGGTTTTAACTTCACAGAAAAGTTTAGTGGCAAATACGGAGAAAAGTTCCTGTATCTCCTCTAACCCCCGCCAACACACAACCTGCCCCCCCCCAACTTTCTGCACCAGAATGGTACATTTGTTACAGTGGATGAATCTACATTGATGTACTATTATCACTGAAAGTCCAAGGTTTACCTTAGGTTTCACTCTTGGTGTTGTACATTCTATAGATTTGGACAAGTATATAATGACATATATCCACTAAGATAGTATATAGAATTGTTTCCCTGCTCTAAAAATTCTCTGCTGTGCCTGTGTATCCCTCCTTCCCCAACTCCTGGGAACCATTTATCTTTTTACTGTCTCTATAGTTTTGCCTCTTCCAAATGTCATATAGTTGGAGTGGTACCTAGCCTTTTTAAGATGGGCTTCTTTCACTTAGTATTAAGTGTGTTTAACATTCCACCATTCCACCGTGTCCTTTGATGGCTTGATACTTTTTTTCTTTTTTTAAGAGAGGGAGAGAGAAGATCTTAAGCAGACTCCGTGCTCCCAGTGCAGAGTCCAATGCAGGGCGCAGTCTTACAGCCCCTAGATTATGACCTAGGCTGAAATCAAGAGTTGGATGCGCAACTGACTGAGCCACCTAGGCACCCCAATAGCTTATTATTAATGCCTAATAATGTTCCTTTGACTAGATATACCACAGTTTGTTTATCCATTTACCAACTGGAACATATCTTGCTTGCTTCTAAATTTTGGTAAGAGCATGTTTAGTTTTGTGAGAAACTACCAAGTTGTCTTCCAGAATGGCTGTACCATTTTGCATGTCCATCAGCAATGAATGATCATTCCTATTACTCCATATCCTTGCCAGCATTTGTCCCAAACTGCAGCTATTAAAAGCCCATACAACTGCCAAGATTAAAACATTCTAAAGTCCTCTCAAAACTCTGAATTTATATAACTCTTCTAAATTCCCAGTTTGGGTTTTGATTTTTTAATATTCCTCAACATGTCTGTTGGGAGGTGTTCAGATTTCAGGGCTATACTCCCTCTCCAAACTATAGGTTTCCCAGGCCCTCCAAGGACTGAGCTGGCCTCCTGTACCTCCTATGGCCAGTGAAATGAGAGAGTGATTGGTCCAGTCTGTGTGGGGTGGCTGGTTGCCAAGAGATCTAAAGGCTGGTTAAAGAATGCTAGTTTATTCTGCACGAACTTACCAATCAAGTGAGTCATTCCCTGAATACAGGGACAGAGAAGCTAAGAGTTACATTCATTGGGTTCCTTCTTCATGGGAAGAAAGAGTATAGGAGAAGCTTTCTTGGTAACCGGGTAGCCTCTGTCTTCTGGTGAAGTAGGAACCTCGTGTCATAAAAACATTTTAGGCAGGGCAAGATTTGGGAACTTTAGGAAAATAGAGGTGGTTTAGAGCAGCTATTGTGGGGAATGGAATAAGGACTCAAGGAAAGTTTTTTTTTTTTAATATTTTATTTATTTATCCATGAGAGACACGGAGAGAGAGAGAGAGAGAGGCAGAGACACAGGCAGAGGAAGAAGCAGGCTCCATGCAGGGAGCCCGACATGGGACTCGATCCCAGGTCTCCAGGATCAGGCCCTGGGCTGAAGGCAGCACTAAACTGCTGAGCCACCTGGACTGCCCCTCAGGGAAAGATTAATTATAAAAATATTACTAAGTGTCCCTGGTAGTCTAGAGTTGATCCAACTAGGTCGAGGAAGTAATCAAGATTTAAATCAATCCTGGAGCTGAAATGAAAAAAGTGGACAATGGAAGGGACAAATACCAACCAGTGGGAGAAAACCAAGATCTCTATGGGGACCAAGCTCCACAAAGGACAAGTGAAGCCAGTTGGAATACTGACACAACTGGCTAATGTCCACAGATTTAATGTGTGCCAGGCTTATGTGGATTATCTCATTTCACCTTTACAGAAATTTAGGGCATAGAGGGATTAAATAATTTGTCTCTGGTCACTCAGCTAGTGAAGAGAGGGTCAGGATTTAAACTTAGGCAGACTGACTTGACAATCCGTAGTCTTAACCATAGCACTACTAGTTGAGAGTTGATGGAATTTATAATTACTCTGAGGACAAATACCGGATTCAGTAGAATGGGAGAAATGACAAGAAAAGAGGTGATGGCTGGGGATGGGCATTTATTTACAAGCTGAGAGGTTGACCAGACTCAATATCCAAGGAAGATAGGTGCAAGCAGTCAATCAGGCTGAGAAAATATGAGGTCAGGTTGTCAAAAAGTCATGGACAGGGATGTTGAAGTTATCAAGGGTGATGTGACTGGAGAGAAAATGGGGTGTTCCAGAAACTATCAGGGAAGATAAGGGATATCCCCAAGCCTGGGGGACAAATTTGATAGGGAAAAGAGGAGTATAAACATTTGTCCTAAGTATCAAAGGACCATTATGTAATTTATCATAATCGCTCTCTCCCTCTCCTCTCCCCCTGGAGAGAACAACTTTCCTCTTTTTAGGAGAAAGGGAAGGAAAAAACAAAGACTAAGAAGACATGTTGCACTGCTAATAATCATGGCTACTTGGTGACAAAGTAAAATAAATTGTTAAATCTCTGTTATTTGCCTGTCTTGTTTTAACTTTAAAACCAAGCTATTAAATACTAAGTACAGGTTTTCCCCTTCGATTTAAAAGTAAAATGTTCCCATGAAATCTTTCATAAGCTGAATGACGCAAAGTGAAGAAGCAATTACCAATAATTTATATGGAAAATTTTTTTAGCATTCCCAGACCAAAAAATAACCTATTTTAGGCTTTTCTGGGATCTTGGGATACATCTTGTTAATGGATGTACACAATAAATCAAGATAAAGCACAGATACTCACAGACACGGTTCAAAGCTATGATGTCTTGGTGCTTAGATGCTAAGCGTAGTTCCTGCGAAGGAGCTTGGTGGGCCTACTCTCTCTGCTCCAGGTGTACACCACCTTTATAGCATAAATTTGTTTTGCTGCAAAACAAGCATTGAACACTATTTGCACTTTTCATCTTCCTTCTTAAAAGTGAAAATCCTCTTTGGATTTCTTTCAGTTAACACAAACAGGTAGGTCTTTCATAAAAGCAAAGTACTATAACATGAACTTTCAAAAAGCCAAGGATACCTCTAATCATTTTTCATGAGAGTATACATAATATAGCACTTTTATTCCCGGAACAAAAATGTAATACTTTTATTCCCAGAAGGTGCTTTTCTGTTTTTCATTAAAAATTTTTTGATATAGGGATCCCTGGGTGGCGCAGCGGTTTGGCGCCTGCCTTTGGCCCAGGGCGCGATCCTGGAGACCCGGGATCGAATCCCACGTCGGGCTCCCGGTGCATGGAGCCTGCTTCTCCTTCTGCCTATGTCTCTGCCTCTCTCTCTCTCTCTCTGTGTGACTATCATAAATAAAAAAAAAAAAAAAAAAAAAAATTTTTGATATAGCTGAGACATGTCCCATTTAAATGTACTTCTTATTTCCTTGGATACTCTTGAATAAAACATTCCTCGTGCTGTTCTTTGGCAGAAATAATATTCACTGGCACTGTTTGATGACATTTCAAAAATGTTCCCTGCTTTGTATAATTTCATTATCAAATTTGTATTATATTATCCTTCATGAATACATAGCATTTTTGCTAGTTGTCTGTCTCTATCTCTGTTATCATACTAGAAGGAAGACCTCTGCCTTGCAGTTCTTTATCTCTTAAAATCACATACATTTAGTGCCATATTTTGTGCTTTTTTTTTTTAGTCCTTTCTTATTTCTACTGATTGCCCTTTCCTCATTGGAAAATGGTTTGTGTCATTTAGCATTGACTTTGGTACTTTTGGTACTAGATCTTGATTGGAAATATCAGATGATAATCTGGCACATTGTGACACCTACGTGTATTTTCAGCTATTTTCTATTTATATCTCCTTTGGTGTATTTTTTTAAGAGAAAATCTAATATCTGTCTTTTCCTTCTAGGGCATTTTTTTCCTTGCGTAAGATACTTTGTCAAATTCATAAATGCTTTCAATGAATCTGATATGCATTTTAAATTGTTTCAAGGCTTCTCTGGTTTCCAGAATGTCTACACCTAAAAGTTTTATACTTGAAAAGTACCTGTAGACTTTACTAATATAAAATACTCCTGAAATAGCCAAATTCCCCTTGATAGGTTAATTGCTAAATTTAAATTTGTTTTGCATTTGCCTTTTTGTCTTCTCTATGCCAAGTACAAGCACAACACCTTGCTTGGTATGGTATTCAGGGAATTATTTATCAGAATCTGGTTATTCCTCTCATCCTTATTTCTTCCAGGAGCTGCCATCCTGACCCACAGTCCTTGCCTTTATCATCTGTGGCCTGGGGTGTTTTAACCTCCCAGATGGTTGGCTGCTCCTGGCACTCCGTCCCATATCATCTTTATCCAGAATGATCCTATTGAAATGTTAGGTCATGTCACTTCTTGACCCTTGAATGGTTTCCCATCTCATTCAAAGTAAAAGTTAAAGTCTTCATAGTAGCTGAGTTCCCAAGTGATCTGGCCCTTCTTCCCTCTCCCACTTTACACTTCTCTCTGTCTCCCTCTGTTCCAGCTCTAGTAACTTCTTGCTGTTCCTTGAATATTCCAAGATGCTCCTATCTTCAAGTCTTCGCTCAAAATGTTACCTTTTTCAAGGAGTCCTTCTCTGACCCTCTATTTTAAATTCATTTCGCCAGCAATCTCTGTTCATTTCCCCTGTCTTTTTTTTTTTTTTTGGTTAATAAAACATTTACTATCATCTAATATATTTCAGTAGATGTATTATTTATTACCGGCACTGCCATACACTCAAATATAACTTCCATGTGGAGCTTATAGAACAGTGCCAGACATGGAGAAGGCTCTGCAAGAAGAAAGGAAAAAAAGGGAATGAATTAACTTAGCATGAGAAATGAGAAATGTTTGCTAAACAAAATGACATACTAGGACACTGGATAAGAATCTGTGGTTACAATGGAATCTTTCAGAAGCCTAGTGGAATCTTAGAGGTCTTGGCGCAGTAGGGAATGTAAACCTTTTGGTTTGTGTGACTGACCTCCCTCTTCAGCTTCTGGGATCTCCTGGTGAAGCTAAGGGGTGGAGCTCGGGTAGCACGTATCTTCTCTTGGTCTAGCTAAACTAAATTGAGGCTGCAGGATTGCTTTTACTTGACTATATGAAAGTATATAATATGATTTAACTAGTTTTTCCATTCCCCAATCTGTCGTAAGCTTTCATTAGAAAATCTTATGTGGCTTTTACAGAAGAATATGTATCTTGCTCTTTCCCTTCTCCTTCATTGGAGCTTCTAGCAAATTTTGTGTTGGGTTCTAAATCCCAAATGAAGCAGTTTTACTTCAAGAAAGAATTAGAAGTTAAAAACCAAACAGATCCCCCCCCCCCTTTGGTTTTCTTTCTTTTTTTTTTTTTTAAGATTTTATTTATTCATTTGAGAGAAAGAGAGAATGAGTGAGCATAGGCTGGAGGGGGTTGGAGAAGGGCAGAGGAAGAGGAAATAGCAGAGCAAGGAGCCTGATGGGCTTAATTGCAGGATCCTGAGATCATGACCTGGGCCAAAGGCAGACTTACTTAACCAACTGAGCCACATAGGTGCCCCACTCCAAGTTCTGTTTTCAGCATGCCAGACTATTCTCCAATTAATTAGTGAATGGAATCCACTACCACCATGGAGGTGACATAATTTTGCATTTGTGAGTGTTTTAAAGGGCCCATTGGAGGGCACATGGGGTGCATGCAGTTGCCTCAGGTAGTCTTTGCTGTTGCCGCCAGTGGGGGTGGTGTGCGGGAGCATGGAGGCACACAACATCCTCAGCAAATGAGGATTCAGTATCCAGTTTTTTGGAATAGGAACTCATGTGAAGTTTACAGGATGAGCTCTCGTCAAGCCAGATATATACGATTTCAAAACTACCTGAGATGTACAATGATCTCCTTAGAAAGGACAGAAATAAGAGAATGAAACTGGGCCAGAAAGGTTCCAGAATTGCAAATCTCTGTTTGATCTGTTCCTCACCTGTGAAGAGAGAATGAATGAATGACCAGATGGTTGAAGATCTGAATTGCAGAGAGCAGGAGACCTGCCAGCCCATGCTTATGAGCAACGTGGACATCAAGGACAACAACAACAACAACAACAACAACAACAACAACGGAGAGGCTCCCCTGGGGGCATGGCTCATCTGTGAGTTACGCCAGTGCACTCAGCACAGGGAGGACATGGAGAATTAAAATGATGAGCTGCTGCAGGAGTTGGAAGAGAGCTACAGGGCCTTCCGGCACAGTCTGCTTCCACTGACCCAACTGGCCTGGTGCCTGGTAGGCCACCCACCTTCCTGAGCCCATCTTCTTGAGCTTCCCCCTTGGTAATGCTTTTTCCTTCCTGATATTTGTTTTTGCTTTTAGGTACTCTGCCAGTGGATAGTAGTAATACCCAAATAAACTGTACATATGAAATGAGAATATACACATAAATGCTAGAGTAAAAACTATCAGTTTTTTTCCTCACATTTATTTATGAGTGGGATATTGATTATATAGTTTTTTTTCCTCTAACCAAAAAAAGAAAACCGTGGTTTATAATACATTTGCCCTATACATCAGTGACTTTCTTTGTGGTTTCTTTCCCTTCCCCCGCCTTCCCCCCCCCCCCCAAGCTTGCTGGAATATGCAAATAACCTGAATAAAGCAGTAGGCTTTATCTCATTAGGGGAAAAAAAAAAAAAAGCTGTTGGACTAGAATAGTGCAGGCAAGACCCTCCTACCCCACCTCCATTCTCCATTTATTTATTTAAGAGTTTATTTATCCATTTGAGAGAGACAGAGTGAGAGAGAGCAGGAGTGCGGGGGAGTGCAGAGGGAAAAGAAGCAGACCTGCTGCTGAGCAGGGAGCCTGACACAGGACTCCATCCCAGGACCCTGGATCATGACCTGAGATGGAGACAGCCGCTTAACTGACTGAGTGACCCAGGCACCTCCCCATTCTCCATTTAAATCAGCTCTGAAGATTCACGCTTCTCTATACCTCAGATAAAATCTTGATCAACTCTCAGTTTCAGGTAATTCTTAGATAGGAAAAAAAACTAGTCCACATTAAAGGGTCCACATTTGACATGGTTGCTCTTAAAAGAGGCAGGCACCCTTTAAATCCAGGCCAGTTTCCTCTTGCAGGGTTGTACTTTTTCCAACTCCCACGCAATGTCCCTATAGGCTTAAGTCCAGCTCATTCCTGGGATGGCGTCTCTCTCTCCTGTCCTTCCTCCTTTTGGCTCTGCCATCTGTGGCTAATGTAGACACTTTCAGCTTTTTTAAGATGAGACAATTCCCACATACCCCCAAATATCAAACTCTCCAAGTGATTCTCTTAAAAACCTCCTCTGAGGGACAAGAACGCCCATGTTGCCTCATGCATAGCAATACAGGGCGCAGACTTAACCACCTGCTTCTTCAACCTCAGTGAATTTTTCATCAACTCCCATAATCTGGAGGAGGATGATACCTTAGGTTTGGCAGAACTGGTTTCTCCATGTTTTAACATGCTCAGAAAAGCACACACCTTTAGAGCAAGGGAAGTACTTGACTTCTGTTACACAAATAATAGAGGCCTCAGCTGAACCTGAGAGTCTCTCCTGCCAGTCATTTTAACAGATTTGTTTATCAATTTGTTTGCCATGCTCAACTGTCCCTCTTCATTTCACTCATAGACCCTGAAATATTATAAGAAAGTCTCTGTCTAGGTAACAGATGATTGAATCAGAGATGGACTCCTGACCCCGGTAACCAATCCAAAGACTGATCCAAGCTGGTTCTCTCCTGAACCAACCAACTTTTTTTAAAAGCATTTTTTAAGAGATTTTATTTATTTATTTCAGAGAGAGATTGCAAGCGAGATCATGAGAAATGGGGAAGGGCAAAGGGAGAGGGGCAAAGGGAAAGGGAGAGCAGATCCCCTGCTGGGGGGACAGCAACATGAGGCTTGATCCCAGGACCCTGGGATCATGACCTGAACCAAAGGCAGATGCCTCACCAACTGAACCCCCCAGCTGCCCCTCCCCTGAGAACTTGAACTGAGACTTAACTGAAAGTTAATTCAGAGTCAGAAGTGAGAGTCCTAATGGGCAAACTGATAATGAATAAGCAGAAGAAGCATGAGAAGATGGGAAAGTCTAGAGCAGAGAGGTGCAGAGATCAGTACTTCCTGAGAGGCATTGTACCATACTTTCTGCATTTGCTTCTGTAAGATTCTCACATGTTCTTTTTTTATAGCCTCTGTTTTCACTTTAGCGGCTTGAAAGAGAAATGTCTGTTCCTTGCAAACAAATAAACAGACCAGTGTCATAAATTTGTAAAAAGCTATTTTTTTCCATTGGCCCTTTCTTTTTATTGAGTGGTTGTATTTCTCATTGTTGAATTTTGAGAGTTCTTTATTAATCCTGGATTCAAGTCCTTTATCATATATGTAATTTGCAGATATTCTCAACTAGTTTGTGGCTTATCATTTTCTGAAAGATGTCTTTCAGAGAGAAGTTTTGAATTTTGATGAAGCCAGGTTAACCTATTTCTTTTTTTCTTTTTTAAATGAATAGCACATTTGGTGTTGTAAGCAAAGAAATCTTTGTCTAAACTGAAGTCACAAAGATTTTTTTCCTATGCTTTCTTGTAGAAGTTTAATAATTGCTTTTTTTTTTTTTAAAGATTTTCTTTATTTATTTGAGAAAGAAAAAGAGAGGGAATGAGCATGAGCAGGGGTAGATGCAGAGGACAGAGGGAGAAGCAGGCTCCCCACTCAGCAAGGAGCCAGATATGGGACTCCATTCCAGGACCCTGGGACCATGACCTGTGCCGAAAGCAGACACTTAACTGACTGAGCCGCCCAGGTACTCCAAAAGTTTTATAGTTTTATTACATTTTACATTTAGGTTCATGATTTATTTTTGGTTAATTTTTTAGCATGGTGCAGGGTTCTTTTTGGGGGGATGGGGCATATGAATATCCAATTGTTTCAATACCATTTGCTGAGAAGATTCCACTGATTTGTTTCTGAGACTTTGTCAAAAAATCAGTTAATCACACATATATGTCTGGTTCTAATCCATTTATTTCACTGTATGTGATTATTACTATGGTTTGCCTATTTTCTATTTGTCCAATCTATTGTTGTTGTTCTTTGGTTCTTTCTTTCCTGCCTTCTTTTTTTTCCCTCTACACCCTTTCCTGCCTTCTTTTAAGGCAAATAGAATATAATTTTAATATTTCTTTTTTTTTTTATTTACCAGCTTTTAAGATATGTCTTCTTGTACTAAAAAAAAGAAAAGTTACTTTCTTTATGGCATGTTTTCTCTTCCTATTTCAAATGTTAGACCTCAGAGTATATCACAAATTTAGAACCATACCCTAATCCTCCCATTGCTCAAAGTGCTGAGGACCAACAGTCTGGGTATCACCGGGATTGTGTTAGAAATAAGGAGTCTTAGCCTGTACACCAGACCTACTGAATCAGAATCTGCATTTTAATGGAATCCCAGGTGATTTCATACACATTTTACAACTTGAGAAACCTAGCTGTTATCTATTCCACACATTTAGTCAAATTGATCTTCCTAAAATACAGCTTCCTTTATGTCCCTAGAATTTTAAATGGTTCCTCATTGTCCTTAGAACAAATCAAATGCCTGGGCCTGACATTTAAGGCCACAGTAAAATGGGCCCAGTATACCAATTTTTTCCCATACGGATGTCCTACTCCAGCTAAATTGGTCTACTCTATTATTCCTCAAATGTGCCAAGTATATTCAGTCTTTGCTCATGGCATTTGCCCGTCTGGAATTTTCATTCCCAACTCTCTACATATCCATCCTTCAAAAACCAGTTTCATTTCCACATCTGTTTGGAGGTTCCTGCTGCTGACCTCAGTTCACCCTGCTATCTAATCCTCTGAACATCTTAACTAGCTGTCCCAGTAGCTGGGTGTTTTTTTGTTTTGTTTTGTTTTGTTTTGTTTGTTTTGTTTTGTTTTTAATTTATAACCTTGGGCGCCTGGGTGGCTGTCTGTTAAGTGTCTGCCTTTAGCTCAGGTCATGCTCCCAGGGTCCTAGGATGGAGCCCCACATCAGGGTCAGCAGGGGTCTGCTTCTCCCTCTCCCTCTGCCTCTCCCCCTGCTTGTGCTCTCACACGCACACACTCTCTCTCTCAAATAAATAAATAAAAATTTTAAAACAATAAAAATAAAATGTATAACCTCCCCTCCCACTATGCTTATTATAAAACAGTGCATGTGCATGGGACAGTGTTTTCATTCATTAATTACATTCTTCTTTATTTAAAAAAATTGTTTTAATTCAGAATAGGCTTGTTCATTTTTAGGGCTATAATTTCTTTGATCAGGCAGGCATTAAGGCTGAGCAAAAAGAATCTGAAAACAATATATTCTTGTGCTTCTCTATTTGGAGGTGAATTTTTTTTTTACCATATGAGAGTGCAGTAATTTCAGTGACATTTTATTTCCAATCAGTATACAAAAACATGTTATATGTAAATGAACATTCTAAAAGGGAAGGGCTTAATGGGTCTTTTTTTTGAAAATACCAAAGATATTATTGCAATTGATATTATACATACACATGGTTTAGGAGTCAATTGCTATGTAATTCTTCTTACGAAAAATAATAATACTTCCCATCCCCATTATGCACTCTTAGTCCTTGAGTTTTAGCTGAGTGAGACAGTGTAGATGCCTCATGTGCTACTATGTTAAGTCTACGTGTGGATTAGGTAGATGGAACGGCATAACAGCAGTTATGAGTAAGTATGGGCTTGCATTTGAAAGCCATCTTCACTCTCCTCTCTTTTTGATTTGAGCTAGTAAAACATGGAGAGGGTGAGGAGACTTGAGGTTGGCCTGTGCTGGGACCAAACAACTAAGAATATGGCTCTTTCTCTTTTGCGGTAGCTACGTAAACACCTGGCTGATGTAGACCAGTAGTTCTCAAACCTATGTAAGCATCAGTATCACCTGCAGGCTTGTCCCTGAGCCCCATTCCCAGAGTTTCTGATTCAGGAGGCCTGGGGTAAGGTCCAAGAATTTGTGTTTTTTTTTTTTTTAAAGATTTTATTTATTTATTTATTCATGAGAGACACACAGAGAGAGAGAGAGAGGCAGAGGGAGAAGCAGGCTCCATGCAGGGAGCCCGAGGTGGGACTCGATCCCGGGTCTCCAGGATCGTGCCTGCCTTTGGTCCCCGCTGAGCCACCCAGGGAATCCCCTAGTTTTATTTTTTAAAAGAAACATGCTTGTTTTCTTTTCATGTGGCAGCAAAATGAATAAATAATGCTAGAGGTATTCTGTAGGTTGGTTTCACCTTGTATTCTCTTTGATGTTTTGGATAGACTAATTTTTTACTCACTATTAATTGGTCATATTATCATTCTGACATTGAGTTTTTTGCATGTATGCTTGTTATGTTTTATATTTATGTGTTCCCCTCTTCCTCTTTTTTACAAAGATTATATTGATACTGAATGAGCTGACCTCAGGTTACCTCCTGAAGAATGGAGTCTACAACAGTACTCTTGGAGTGATGGATGATACATTGTGCTTTTAATGATCATCTTAAAAATCAAAATACAGCTTCTGCTGATTGAATGATAAAACTGTACTTGTAATTGCTTCCCTTCTGGGAGAGGAAGCATCAGTACAATATTCAAATGCTGTTAAATATAATGCTTTTGAACAAGATTTTAAAATGCCTTACTATTGGCTATTAAACAGTGGGTGAAAAAAAAATTTTAAGCCCAGAATTATATATCCCAGTTATTGCTGTCACTTTGGAAAGCTATATACAATTGTATATAGCCTTTGAACAGGGCAGGTTTGAACTGTGTGGATCCACTTATGTGCAGATTTTGTACAATACTACTGTAAATATATTTCCCTTATGATTTTCTTTTTTCAAAAGATTTTATTTATTTGATAATTTATTTATTATTTATTTATTTTATTTTTTTTATTTATTATTTTTTAAAGATTTGTTTATTTGAGAGAGAGTGAGTAGGGGAGGAAGAAGAGAGACTCCTGAAACAGAATTCCCACTGATCTTGGATCCCACCTGGGGGCTGTATCCACCCTAAGATCATGACCTAAGCTGAAATCAAGAGTTGGATGCTCAACCGACTGAGTCAGGCAGATGCTCCTCTGAGCAACTTTTAATAAACATTTCACAGTTTAAGAAACATATCACAGTTCACAGCCTGTTCTGTGAAGACAGTCACATTGTGAGTGCTCAGGCAACATAAATACTTTTACTGACCTTCAGTCTGTGAGTGAAATAAAAAAATTAAAAATTGACCCTTAGATAAATTCCTGTCATCTTGGGATCCCTGGGTGACGCAGCGGTTTAGCGCCTGCCTTTGGCCCAGGGCGCGATCCTGGAGACCTGGGATCGAATCCCACGTCGGGCTCCCGGTGCATGGAGCCTGCTTCTCTACCTATGTGTCTGCCTCTCTCTCTCTCTCTCTTTGTGTGACTATCATAAATAAAAAAATAAAAAAAATAAAAAAAAATTCCTGTCATCTTGCCAGTGCTATTACTGATCTGGCTTTTTCCCACAACTTTCTATTCTGCAAATTTCAAATGTATAGGAAAGTTATAAGAATAATGTGACTCATTCATTTCTTCATCTTAATTCACCACTTTTTAACAATTTTGCCAAAGTTGCTGTCCTCTCTCGTCTCTTCCTCTCTCCTTTCCTTTCTTCCTTTCATTATTCCTTCCTTTTTTCTTTTTGCCAAACCATGTGAGAATAAGTTGTAGACCTTGTGACACTTTACCCCTAAATATTTTAGCATATGTAGCCTAAGAACATAAACCTGTGGTTATTTCAGGGTTTCTTCCTTTCTTTCTTTCTTCTTAAAGATTTTTATTTATTCATGCAAACATGAGCAGAGGGAGAGGGAGAGGGAGAAGGAGAAGGAGTCAGAGAAGCAGACTCCTTACTGGGCAGAGAGCTTTTTGCAGGGCTCAATCCCAGGACCCCGAGATCATGACTGAGTCAAAGGCAACGACTTAACCAACTAAGCCACCCAGGCATCACTATTTCAGGGTTTTCTTGATTTTCCAAGTGACAATGCTTTTTTTATTTTTGTTGTCCTTGTGGTTGACGATATCATTTTACGTTGTATGTATGTATATGTGAGTGAGCATATATTTTATTATTCTTGGTTAATTAACCTAAGAGTGGAATTGCTGAATCTGTGGAAAGTGTATGTTTAATGTGTGAGAAGTTGCCACTTTGTTTTTTAGAGCAACTGTATCATTTTGTGTGATTCCCATTTGTATGATTTCCCATTGATTATGGGAAATCAATGTTTGAAAATTTCAGTTTCTCTTTGTCCACACACTTGACTTTCCCACCCTATTACATTTTAAGCATTCTGACGTGTCTGTAGTGGCATTATATCATGTCTTCATTTGCATTTGCCTTATAACTGAAGATGTTAAGAATATTTTCATGGGTTTATTGCATTTATATAATTATTTTTGGATGCAGCGTCTATTTAAATGTTTTTCCCATAAAAAATAACCTTTTTGTTTTAGAACAGTTTTTCATTCACAGAAAAATTGCAGAGCTTGTACAGAGGGTTCCCATATACCCTGCACCCAGTTTCCCAATTATTAACCTCTTATATTAGCATGGTACATTTATTATGATTAATGAAATACTGAAACATTACTATTAACAAAAGTCCATATTTCATTCAGATTGCCTTAGGTGTTACCTTTTTCTGTTTCAGAATCTCATCTGGGACATCATATTACATCTAGTCATTGTATCTCTTTAAAAGCACTTCTTGGTGATGACAGTTCCTCAGACTGTTTTTCTTGTTTTTGAGATGCTGACAATTTTGAGGAGTACCTATCAGATATTTTGTAAAATGTTCCTCACTTGAGATTTGTCTGATGTCTTTTTTTTTTTTTAAGATTTTATTTATTTATTTGAGAGAGAGCTCGAGAGAGTATAAGCGGGGGGGGGGGGGCAGAGTACAAGCAGGGGGAGAGGCAGAAGCAGGCTTCCCACTGAGCAGGGAGCCAGACACGTTCCTGATCCCAGAACCCGGGGACCATGACCTGAGACAAAAGCAGATGATGAACCAACTGAGCCACGCAGGCACCCCTGTCTGATGTCTTTCTTTTGTGTAGACTGGAATTATGGGTTGGGGGAGGAAAACCACAGAGGTGCAGTGCCATTTTCATCATATCACATCAAAGAGTACATATTATCAACATGACTTATCATTGTTGATGTTGACCTTAGTAACGTGACCGATGTATTGTCAGGTTTTTAATTTTATTTCAAAATAAAAATTTTTTCAAAATACATTTTGTATTTTTGACATTTATGCACATTTCCAAGATAATATGTTTCTAAAAAAACAATAGCTGACTGTAATACTCCCGACTTCATTATTTCCTTCCCCAAAATGTCCTTCAGTAGAAGTACAAAACAATTTAATAAGTTAGTTTTTGATGCTCTCCAACTTCCTTTCCCTTTAACATGCCATTATGAATGCAAATTCTGTGGCAACCATTTCGTCCTGTAACAGTGACCACAAACAGTCTATGCTCTCAAAAAACTCAATTTTGGGCAGCCCCAGTGGCCCAGCGGTTTGGCACCGCCTTCAGCCCGGGGTGTGATCCTGGAGACCCAGGATCGAGTCCTACATCAGGCTCCCTGCATAGAGCCTGCTTCTCTCCCTCTCCCTCTCCCTCTGCCTGTGTCTCTGTCTCTGTCTCTGTCTCTCTCTGTCTCTCTCTCTGTCATGAATAAATAAATAAAACATCTTTAAAAAAAAGCTTCATTGTCCAGGGAGTGACCAGAGAGGTAAAGAAAAAATTGCAATGTAGTATGATGTGTGTGCTATAACAGAGGAAATTTCAGGATGCTCTGGAGGGTTGCCACACCTTATTGGTGTATCAGAGGAGGCTTACTTCTAAGCAGAGACTGGAATGAAAAGGAATTACCCAGATAAAGCTGGGTGTAGGATGGGGGAGGCCAGTGCTGTCTCTGCTATCCCATATTTGTAAAGTTTTTGCTTCTAATGTAATCACAGCCAAGCATTGTTAAAAATTGAAGTAATATTGTTTATGTTAATTAATTTTATTTCTCCTTTATATTAACATTAGAGTGTTATATTAAAATTATTTTTAGGGCAGCCCTGGTGGCTCAGTGGTGTAGCGCCACCTTTGGCCCAGAGCCTGATCCTGGAGACAGGGGATCCAGTCCCATGTCAGGCTCCCTGCATGGAGCCTGCTTCTCCCTCTGCCTATGTCTATGCCTCTCTGTCTCTCTCTCTGTCTCTCTCTCTGTGTGTCTCATGAATAAATAAATAAAATCTTTAAAAAATTATTTTTAAATTGTGTACATAGATCATTTACTTTCTCTAGGAATTAACTTTCAGAATAAGGGGGGGATGACGATCAAAATTATTTGTTTATAAAATTTTGCCTAATAAAGTTGAAAACTACTGGTGCAGAAATGCCGAAGGAAATGAAGTGTCCCA
Source organism: Canis aureus (assembly GCF_053574225.1). NCBI lineage: Eukaryota > Metazoa > Chordata > Mammalia > Carnivora > Canidae > Canis > Canis aureus. The sequence goes on from NC_135621.1 coordinate 57,935,329, forward strand.
ATAAGCATTTAAACAGGAAATGACATGAGCAGATCTGCATTTTGGGAAGATCTCTCTGGCTGTAATGTGGAGAACAGATTGGAAGGAGCCGTCTTGGGATCTGGAGACTAATTGGATGACTGCTGTAGTAATCCAGATGAGAAATGATGGTGGCCTTCATGAAGGATTCCCACTGGATTCTTTAAAGAGTGAGCTTTACTTTTCCCAGTATATTTGCTTTCCAGACCAAAAGAATGTTTGAAATTTCAGGCATCCTGAAAATTCATTGGGAAATATTTTACAGCAGAGATATTTCTCGTATCAATAGTGTAATGTTTAAGAGTCCAGGCCTTGGACAAACTGCTTAATTTCTCTAGGCCTCAATTTCTTCATAAGCAAAATTGGGATATTATTTACCAACCATGTGGTAGTTTCATGAGCATAGATATTCTCTCCACATATTTGTTAGACCAACCCTGATTGTAGTCAAAAAGGATTTCAAGAGCAGATTGCACAGTTATCTTTCAAGTAGTATATGGATTTATACTCAGCCACATGGTCACAATTTGCTCCATTTGGGACAAATTTCAGACAATTCCAGAACTGGAATGCCTGGTCATGATCAGTGGCCATACAGGAAAGTGAAACTTAGCTGTGGGCACCAGGCTTTAACCCAGAGGCAAATATCTTTACAATTTGTTATTGTCCTTTGAGGCTAAGGAGAAGTACCTTTTAAGGACTTGTGAATGAGGAAATAAGAATGTCCTCTGAAAATATACTGTAGGATCATAGGAGAAAAAATGTTTAATTAGCTAAAGGAGATAGACTGACTTGGGCCAGCAAAATACCAATAACCGTTCTCATGACATATTAATATATCTAAAGATTTCAGTCAAAAAAAGGATTGATTAGTCTTTAACTCTTAGGTAAAGAAACATATAGGCAAAATGGGCAGTACTCATCCAAGCTCAGAGTAAAGGAAAATAAGTCTTAGCTTGAATGTATCTGGTTCTGAGGGAGATGGATGCAGAGGTGACAGCTGATGGATTATTGAGGATTTTGATTCTTTTTGTAAAAAAAATCTCAACTGAGATTGATGCTGTGCCAGTTATTATAAGTAGTTCCTATTATTTCTTCTCTTTTTTTCCCCCTGGAAATAGGACCGTTTATTTTTCACTGGGCATAAGTTCACCCAGAATAAAGACTATATTTCCCAGCTTCTTTTAAAATGAGGTGTGGGGATCCCTGGGTGGCGCAGCGGTTTGGCGCCTGCCTTTGGCCCAGGGCGCGATCCTGGAGACCCGGGATCGAATCCCACGTCGGGCTCCCGGTGCATGGAGCCTGCTTCTCCCTCTGCCTGTGTCTCTGCCTCTCTCTCTCTCTCTGTGACTATCATGAATAAATAAATAAAATCTTTAAAAAAAAAAAAAAAGTATTTGTCTATAAGATGTAAGGAAGCAAAAAAAAAAAAAAGATGTAAGCAAGCTACATGGTGTGTACAATTTTCAATAATTTTTTTAATAAGGAAAGGACATGTTTTCCTTTACTTTCTCTTTCTTCCTTTTCATTAGAGTGTGTATATGATGGCTGGCGATGAAGCAGCTATCTTGAACCATGATGTTGGTTGAACCTCATGAGGATGGGAGAGCAACAAGAGAGAGGGAGCCTGGATTTGTTATATAAGGCTTGGATTGTTGAATCTGGACTTCTTTCAATGAGAGATCATAACTAGTTCAAGTAGGACTTTCTTTTTTTTTTTTTTTTAAGATTTTACTTATTTATTCATGAGAGACACACACACAGAGAGAGAGAGAGAGAGAGAGAGGCAGAGACACAGGCAGAGGGAGAAGCAGACTCCAGAGCCCGACGCGGGACTCAATCCCGGGACTCCAGGATCGCGCCTTGGGCCCAAGGCAGGCGCTAAACCGCTGAGCCACTGGGCTGCCGTAGTTCAAGTATACCTTGTTCAAGCTACTGATATTTGAGGAATTCTGCCAATTATAGCTGAATCTAATTCTAACTAATACAGATGCATCAGAGTCGATATTAATTTCCTTTTGCTGCTATAATGAATTGTCACAAGCTAGTGGCTTAAAATGTTGCAAATTTATTCTATTATAGTCCTGGAGGTCAGGAATCCACAGTGAGTCTTACTGAGCTAGAATCAAGGTGTCAGCAATGTTGTATTTCTCCTGGAGACTTTGGAGGAAATGCATTTCCTTGCCCTTTACAGCTTCTAGAAGTCCTTCACCGATTACTAAATCATTAACTTAAAAGGTCACCTTCTATGTTGGGGTGGGGGGGGGATGGTGGTGCACCTGACTGGCTCAAAGTGTATGATTCTTGATCTTGGGGGTGTGAGTTTGAGCCCCGCATTTGATGTAGAGATTACTTTAAAAATAAAACCTTAAAAAAAAGGACTTAGGCAAAAGCATGTGAAGTAATGCTGTTTCTATGTAATATTTTTTTATGTAGAAAAAAAGTCTCTTGGAAAATATTTAAATAGACATTAGGGTTGTTTCATTTTAAAAATAAGCACTGATAATATTCTGACATTGTAACAATAAATAAAGCCTACTTTGAGTTAATTAATGATAAATTGTATGGTAAAATTGAAATCAGGGATTTGCCTTTTAAACAAATGAATTATAATGTAACACTTTTAAGCAAAATGGTTACCAGTGATCATTATCAGCAGATAAGATGTCAGAAATACTAATTATTATAAGGAACCTGAAGATTCTTTCAAGAATCTTAGGGTGACTTAAAGTTAGCAGATTCTTTTCATCAAGTGCATTAAGCCGATTGGAGTAAACATTTCCTGAGAGTGTAAAAATCTCTAAAACTTTCTCTTAAGCAACTTAATATTCAGTGTTACCAACACCATCCCTTACATAATAAAGAAATTAAAGTGTAAAGTAGGAAAAGCAAGCTAGATTTATTGAGATGACTCTGGATCATCACTACCTTGGTCCTAACGGGAAATTGACCCATTCCATCCTCTGTGCTACCAATGCAACACTCTGTACTTTTTTTTTTTTCGTTTAAGATTTATTATTTATTTTAGAGAGAGAGAGCAGGGGAGGAGCAGAGAGACAGAGGGAGAGAATCCTCAAGCAGACTCCCAACTGAGCATGGAGCCAAGGGGGTGCTAATTGCAGGGCTCAATCTCAGGCCTCTGAGATCAAGAGTTGGATGCTTAACCGACTGAACCATCCAGGCCCTGCACACTCTGTACTTTTTGAAGATGTCTACTCTATTATACACAGGCTTCTTGATAGTAGGGATATACGTATATGTATACATAAATTTAGTTTACTTTAAATACTATATGTTAAATACTAAGTACTTTAAATACTATAGTACTATATCAGGCATTATTCCAAACATTGCATAAATATTGGTTATTTTATTCCCATGAGATGTGAGGACTCCATGAGATAGTACTCCCATTTTATAATGAAGAACCCAAAGTACGGTGTTAAGTAATTTAGCTTTATTCATCTCTCTTTTGCTGGCTCCCAAAGCTGATGTTTTGCATAGGGTAGGCATTCATTCATTCATTCATTCAATAAATATTCAATACTCCGTATATCTCAGCTATTCTTCTAGGTGCTAGGATACAGCAATCAATGAAATTGACATAAACCCTTCCCTAATTGAACTCATATTCTGTTTGGTAGATATAAGCCAAAAAAAAAAAGATAAATAAAATTAACCTATGTTCTTGTAGATGGCAATATATGGCAGAAAAAAAAATAAATCAGGGAAGGTAATGAGGAGGTAACTTGGAGTTGCAATTTTATTTTATTTTATTTCTAGCTTGTAAACAATGGAAATTTATTTCTCACAGTTCTCGAGGCAGGAAGTCTAAGATCAGGAGCTAGCAGATTCAGTGAGGCGGCTGGTGAGGACTGACTTCCTGGTTCATAGCTAGGGCCCCCCTGTGTCCTCACATGGAGGAAAAGTTGAGAGTTGTGATTTTATTTATTTATTTATTTATTTATTTATTATTTTGTTAAGATTTTATTTTTAAGTAATGTCTACACCCAGCATGGGGCTTACACTCACAATCTGAGATCAAGAGTCTCATGCTCTACTAACTGAGCCAGCCAGACACCCTAGGAGTTGTAATTTTAGATGGTATATTAGTCATCGTTCTCCAGAGAGACAGAAACAATAGACTTTATAATTATATATATAATCATTTATTATAAGGAATTGACTCACATGATTATGGAGGCAGAGAATTTCCAAGATCTGTAGTCAGCAAGCTAGAGACCCAGGAGAGCCAGTAGTGTAGTTCTCTTCTGAGTCTGAATACTTGCGAAGGAGAGCTAATGACATAAGTTCCAGTAAGTTCCAGTCCAAGGGTAGAAGACTAATTCCACAATCAGGCAGGCAAAGTTCCCTCTTACTCCAGCCTTTTTGTTCTGTTCAGGTCTTCAATTAATAGGATGGGGCTCTTCCACATTCAGGAGGGCAATCTGCTTTATTCAGTCTACTGATTCAGGTATTTATCTCATCCAGCAACATCCTCACAAGCTACATCCAGAATAACATTTGACCAAATGCCTGGGCACTGAATGGTCTAGTCAAGTTGATACTTAAAAAATGAACAAATGTGGATGGGCAAACAGAGAAGGGCTCACTGAGAAGGTAACATCTGAGGGAGGGAGGAAGGTGAGTGAATCATGTCTGAAGGAAGAACATCCCAGGAACAGTGAACACAAAGGTCCGGGGATGCCTGGGAAGGTCAAAAAGCAGCAAAAGGTGGGGAGAGTGCTGCTAGAGTGGGACAGGAAAGGAGGAAAAAGCAATGGATGAAGTTGGAGAGGAAATGCGCAGGGAACAGTGGTAGCAGTGATAGTAGTGGAAGTAGTAAGAAATGGTCACATTCTAGACATATGTTGAAGGTTAAGCTGACAGATTCGATTTGAAGCAGGAGAGAAAGTGAAGCATCAAGGATAACCTCAAGGTTTTGGACTGAGCAAGTGGGGAAGAGTAGAAGAGAAACAGAGTTTGATAGTTGAGGTGGCAGCTAGAGGAGATCAGTTCAGTTTTGGACTTGTTAAATTTGATGTCTATTAGTCATTCTAGTGGAGATATTGAGGCAGCTGGGTATGTGAGTCTGGAGTTCTGGGGAGAAATGCAGGCTGAACACAGTGTATAATAAATGGTATTTAAAGCCATGAGACTGGATGAGACCAAATAAGTAAGTAAAGATAGAAAAGAGAAGAGGTCCAAGCATGGAATCTTGGAATACTCCAAGTTTTGGAGATTAGAAAGATGAAGAGAACCTAGCAAAGAATACTGAGAAGGAACAGCCAGAGAGGTAAGAGGAAGACCAGTTAAGTCTGCTTCCAAAAGCCAAGTGGAAAGTGGTTCAAGGAGGAGAGAGTGATCATATTCTGCTAATCAAGTGAGATGAAGACTGAGACTTGGCCATTGGATGTAGCCACAGGACAGTCAAGGTGACCTTGATAAGAGCAATTTAACTGAAGTAGATTGGATAAATATCTGATTGGATTGGGTTTAAGAGAGAACTTGGAGGGGGGCGCTTGGGGGGCTCAGTCAGTTAAGGGTCCAACTCTTGGTTTTGGCTCAGGTCAGGATCTCAGGATCTTGAGATTGAGACTGCATTGGGCTCTGTGCTCAGTGTGGAGTCTGCTTGGGATTCTCTCCTTCTTCTCCTTCCTACTCTGTCCCTACCCCTGCTCATGTTCTATAAATTAACTAACTAACTAACTAACTAACTAACTAAATAAATAAATAAATAAATAAAATCTTTTTTAAAAAGAGAGAATGAGAAGGAAGATATTGGAGATAGTGAATATAGACAACCTGTAGAAAGAAAGAAATGGGGGTAGTAATTGGAGGAGGAAGTGAAGTTAAGAGAGTGTACTTCAAAGGTAGAAATAATGTCCATAGACTGATGGAAAAGATCCAGTAAAAAAGAAAAAATTGAGAAGATAATTATTGAAGTGATGACCTTGAATAGGTGAGAGTAACCTACTCTACAAGTGGAGAAAGTGGCCTTTTCTAGGGACACAAGGTGTTCATCTCTAGCCACGAGAAAGAAACCCATGGATGCAAGTGGTGGGTGTTTGTGGGGGCTCTCTTCTGATTCATTCTATTTCCTTAGTGAAATCAGAAGCAAGGCCATCAACAGGGAATTAAAATAGGTGGTGAGTGGGTATTTGAGGTTTGTAGAAGAGAGAAGGTATAAAATATCCCCAGGAAGAGAAGGAGAATACAGGGACCAGGAAAACAGTATGATTGCTGGTAGCATTAGGGCCTACTTGCTGTTTACGATTGTAATTTAATGTGGGATCTCAGCATGTTTGGTCCTCTGCCAGCCACATTTAGCATGTATAGTAGTTGCTATGTGGAACACTGCTTTTAACAAGGGTCATTGTTTAATCAAGTGAGTATCTCAAAGTGTGGCAGGGATCAAGGTGCTAAGGACGCATGCAATGTAATATAAGTGAATTTAAGCTAAGTAAGGAATCAAATGAATGCATACAGGAATGAATGAACTGTTTTCCCATTTGGAGTAAGCTTTTTTCTCTTCCATCCATTGATTTAACACACTTGATTCTTAATGGCCCACATAAGAATTGTACAATCCCAAAATCAGGCTTGGGGTTAAGCTAGTAAACTTGTTCTTAGATAAGAAAAATTGAAGAGGGGCAAATGTTATGTCATAGGTTACAGTGAAGAGGGATTTTGCTATTTAAGTTTTCTATTAGATTGTTTAGAACACATCTGCTATTCAAATATTAGCTTATTCTGGCAGCAAAAGCCTGACCTCTGGTAAATGCTGGAGAGTGACTCACAGAAGCTTCCACGAACATAGAACTTTTTTCTTTTTGGCCAGAACTCAGCATCCTTATAAGTGCCTGATAAATACTTGGATTTATCCTAATTAGGACTGTGTATCAAGAGGCATGATAGCGCAGGGACTCTTATTTCTGTTGGGTCCCTGTTTGGTTCAATTGTGTCTTCAGCAGACAGGAAGAGAGGCAAATATTAGTACCTGTCTTTAGCCAGGGAAAAAATGTTACAGCACAGTTGCCTTTAATATAAGCTCAGGGTCAGAGAGAGCCAAGAAACAAAGTACAAGGCCAAGCAGCCTATTTTAGCGACCTACCACATTGGCACACCCATCATTTTTCATCTCCCTAAATTTTAAATATGGCACAAAATAAGCATTCTTTGTCCTTCATTCTACATACATAGCATGGCCTCTCCCTGACCAAATCCTTGTTACTCTTTTGTGGTCAGGCACCTTGGTGAATATGGAGTGTGCGTGCACTATATTAAAACTAGTGGCCTAAAAATAGTTGTGTACAAGTAGAAGATGTGTGTTTGTTGAGTTCAGGCTTGCCAAGCCCCAGAACTCTCAGCCTGGGAGTGTGGCAAGTATATCCTGTTCCTGTTACCTGGAAATCCTAACCAAAGGAGAATCTGAAGGAATTCAATGCACAGGCATTCCTTTTTTTTTTTTTTTTTTAATTTTTATTTATTTATTCATGAGAGAGACAGAGAGGCAGAGACACAGGCAGAGTGAGAAGCAGGCTCTATGCAGGGAACCCTATGTGGGACTCGATCCCTGGTCTCCAGGATCACGCCCTGGACTGAAGGCAGCGCTAAACTGCTGAGCCACTCGGGCTGCCCAATACACAGGCATTCCTATTCAGACCAGCAATTCTTTACAGGGGCAGTACCACCATTTGGAGGTGTTCTGGGAATTGTGGGTACATTTCTGGTTATCACAGTGATTGAAGGCATGCTAACTGGTATGTGGTGGCTGGGAGCCAGGATTGACAAATGTGTGTAAACAGTTCCATAGAACAAAGAAATGGTCTTGCCTATCTTTCACATATCCTTTAGGGCATTGATGTGGGTAAAAACCTACTTATAGTATATTTGAACATAGACCCTAACTCTAATTTTATTTCTTCTCTATATTGCACATAGAGCATTATCTTAATTTAAGAAAAGATTTTTCTGTGTGTTGGTAAGTTATATATGAATTTAATTTCAGGACACTGAAGGAGATGTTTCACTGTAAAAAGGAGTAGCTCTTTTATGACTGAGAGCTACTGTTCTAGATATTTGATTGTGCCTTATCTTTTTTCCATGGCAAATTCACAAATTATCCATAATCTCATCCAACTTCAGGCATGAAAGTTAGGGAGGCATCAATCTCAGGAGTCTACATTTAAATCCTAAAGTATGAAGAGTTTCAGCGGAGGGCTGGCTGTGTTTCCACCTACCGTACCTCATATTAGGAAGAAATTAAAGATGGTAACAGCCAGCACTTGTGGAAAAGAAAATCACAGTAAGAGTATATGAGGATGGGAGAGTCTGGGGCTAGGCATCAAATTAAGTGGAATCCGCCATGGGCGGAGATCATGCGTACTCTGTCTTCTAACCTTCCACCCCCAAAATCTCCCCATCCCAGATAAACACACACAACCTACTCCTGCTCCTGGAAATGTAAAGTGCATGTCCCAATTACCCCATACACACTGTGAACAGACTTCCTTTTTTCTCAGGATGTGTGCTGGGCGGTAGAAGGTTTACACTAAAACATGCCCTCCACCTAGCTCTAGACATTCCACTTGAATGAAGGTGCTAAGTGAAAGGTTTGGAAAGATCTTCAAAAGAAGATTCAGAGAGGCAAAGTGTTCATTAATCAGGACCCTACAATTATGAGGATGTGAGGCCTTTTCCCATCATTAGGTTGAAGCAGCTGCAAATAATCACAACAGGAAGGAGCAGTGCATGACACCACAATGTTATATGCTTAAAATTGCAGTGGTAAATGGCAAAGTGATTTTTTAAAGAGAGAAACAGACTAAAAAGAAGCTCTTAGGGACCAACCAAGAAGAAGGCTTGACAGTCAAAACATAAAAATTATGGGATACTTTCTGCTATTGAGCATAATATAAAATCTCAGCAAGTAAAAAGATGGACTGAGAAATAAATGTTTGTCTCCAGACTCAATGTGTATGTCTCATAAATCCACACAAGACCTCTTACAGTGGAGTTGTGGTTTGGACCAAATATTTGCTGAATTAGACTGAGGTATGGAAATGAAAGACACAATGGAGGGAAGTGATATCGTTAAGAGGAGGGCCAGCTTTTGGGGGCCTGGGTGGCTCAGTCAGTCAAGCATCTCCCTTCAATTCAGGTTGTTATCCTGGATCCTGGGATTGAGTCCTGTATCGGGTTCCCTGCCCAGGGGAGAGTCTGCTTCTCCCTCTGCACCCCGTCCCTCCACTCACGCTCTCTTTCTATCAAATAAATAAAATCTTTATATATATATATATATATATATATATATATATATATATATATATAAAGAGAAGAGCCAGCTTCATGGTTATGTAACCTGTGCTTAAAAGGGCCCCACATTTGGTTTAATGCTCTGTTGTCAGCATTTTGAGATTATTAATAATTTTTTAACAAGGGCCCCCACATTTTCATTTTACACTGCCCTTAAAATTATGTAGCCAGGCCTGGTGAAGAGAGAGAAGATCTGAGTCTGAGAGACCTGGGTTCAAATCCCAGATCTACCACTGGCTAGCTGTATGATCCTGGGCAATTTATTCAACCTCTCTTAATCTGTAAAATAGGAATCACAATGGTACCTATCTCCTAGATAGGTAGAAGACTAGCAGAAGACTAAAGACAGGCTGAAAGAAACAATACGTTGTGAAGACAAAAAACCAATATAGCAGTGTTCAGTAGATAGTGTTATCAATGACAAAGATCTGGATGACATTGCAAAGGCATCAAGGCACCAAACAGTGCTGGAGTAGAATTGTTTTCGAAATTCATTTTTACTAACATATTTCTGCTCTGGGTGTGTGTATTGATGTCACCATCCCTGTGGCAAGACAGGCCAAGATAATTTTCTTAATTGCAGGCTTCACTGACACATTTTGTGCCAGAACCGAAGGAGAGTAGGTGTTATTTCAGATCTGTGAATCATCACACACACTCATGCATCACATATTTCTTATAGATTTAAAGAGTTGAACTCTAACCAAGATAATGGAGACATTATTTTAGAATGTAGAAATATGCCCATATAAAGGCAGGTTGCTATTGAAACTACTTCCTTCGCTGCGTGGGCCTGCCAAGTCATTTTATTTGCCATATAGTATTTAATATAATGTTCTCAGCCAAAGAAGATGCAAATAAAAAAAATCATTAGACCCATTTTGCTAGGACTACATATTAATTATCACTTTGTCATGAGTAAATTGATTGTATTGTATTAGAATACAGTTTGGGCTCCATGAGTAGTAAAGCTGAGTGGAAGGATTTTCTTCCATTTGACTAAATACCCTCTATTAATTCCTTACTTATTACTATAATTAAAAGTAGTCTTTGGCAGTACATGTCCTTTTAAAACTATTTCTGAAGTTGAGAGAAAATTTTTAAAGTGTGAAATGGATTTTTTAAAGAAGGTTTTAATGTATTAAATATGCCATGACTATTCCACTTAGTGGAAATACCTCGGCTACTATACTGTGATAAGGAACTTTCCTCCAAAGAGGTGAGTCATAGTTCTGGAAGAAAACGCTTTAATTGCTAGGGAGACAAAATTGCTCATGTAGAGATGTAGAAAGTGGATTCTTTCTCCTAACCAAGGCTAATTCTACATGTGAAGGTAAAATTACTCTCCCACCTCTTTCTATACATTTTAACCTGGGCTTTACTCTATCACTAAGTATAATCTGACAAATGCAGCATTATGGGTTTAGAGATAACTCTCTCTAATTTTATATCTAACTTAAAAAAAACTTTTTTTGATGTAGTGGAACCTATATAAGATAAAATTTACCATCACAGCCATTTTTTAAAAATGTATTTGTTTATAGATTTATTTAAGTAATCTCTATACCCATCATGGGGCTCAAACTCATGACCCCAAGATCAAGAGTCACATGCTCTACTGAGTGAGCCAGCCAAAATCTCCCCATTGTAACCATTTTTTAAAAAGATTTATTTTTTAAGGAGGTTTGGGGCAGAGGGGGAGAGAGAATCTTAAGTAGACTCCAAGCTGAGCACAGAGCCTGAAGCAGAGCTCAATCTCACAACCCTGAGACCATGACCTGAGCGAAATCAAGAGTGAGATGCTTAACTGACTGTGCCACCCACCAGAGCCTTTTTAAGTGTACAATTTTGGTGGCATTAAGTACATTCACACATACTGCATTTTTTTAGAGGGCCTCAATGCCTAAATATGGAGAATTGTCTTTATAATTAGTTTTTACACTTACAAAAGGAAGCGACAGACTGCCTCTGACATTGCTAGGGAGTGCACCTTTGCAGCTTATAGAGAGTACATCACACCAGGCAAGAGTGGGTGCACCTCAGGACTCAGCAAGAAGCAAGAGGGGACAGGAGAGAGGTTTCCTGAGATTATAGAGGTGTCAGCCAGTCTCTGTAGCAGGATAGGTTAGAAATGATGAACTTAGTGCTGTCCCTGGTCCTTGGGAAATCTTCCCAGCAAACTGTATGATTGCCTCACCTCCATAGATATTTGCCTTTACACATCATTCCTTTATTCCACGCAGTTGTGTCCTTTCCCTTTGTTGGCTTTCTATCCACACATAAACTAAGTGTCTTTCATTTTAACAAAACAGAGAAACCAAACCAACCAACCAACCAACAAATCCTCTCTTGTCAAAATCCTCCCTTGTTAGCTCCACATTCTTCTTATTTTTTTTAATGTGTTTTTTTTTTCCCTTTCAAAGCTATATAAGCCAATATGGACATGGTTTAAAGTGTCAAATTATCTTCCAAGGCATTTGACAACAAACAACAATCCTTACCTCTCTACTGCTTTTTACTTCCCAGAAACAGCCACTTTCTACTCTTATGATGATAAATGTACTTTTAAGATTCACCTCCACATCTCAGAATCACACTCATGTTAAATTTTACTAGCTTTGGCTTTTAGGAGCTCTTTCAGACTGGCTCATGTGTCCCTTTTGTTGACTGAGCACTCCCTTACTTTCTGGCGCTATACTTACTTTTCTCCAAGCTCAGCTTGTATTTTACCTGCCCAGGCCCTAGAATCAGCCATCTCTCCAAGGAGCTCTGGTTCTTTCTACTGGAGAAGAGTTTTTAGAAACCAAGATCTGGGAACAGGGGTGCTTATTGCTGTTGGTGGGGAGGGGAGACACTGCTTTTAGACTTTCTCAGTAGACAGAGCTAGGAAATGTATACATGTATTCCTATGTATATACACATATCTATAATAATCTATTTCCCCATCTATGTATTCATTGTATATTAAATTAAACATGAACTCATACTAATATCCTCAACTTTAACTTGGTATCACAGGATTTATTCTAGGCTGTCCTTTTGTCTATTTGTAACCATTTCCTTTAACTGTGAGGAAGCTGGCCCCTAGTATCTATATTTTAAAATAAATTTTCCAGCATAGACTAACTTAGACATGAAGTACTTTCAGAATCTTAACCTGTATCTGTGTAAGAGATCAATTTTCAGACTATAGTGTTTGTATATAATTCTTTTTATCTTTAGCTTTGTAGTTTCCAGTCAAGATACCATTTTCCAAAAGTATTTTAGATCAGCTCCTTACCCCTTTCAGAAAGGTTATGTCATGCATTTGTAATACAGTTAGATTCATTTCTCACAGTCTGCACTTCTAGGACCTTCTAACATCCTGGTTGATTTTTTTTTAATTTGCATACATAAAAGTTCATCCTTTGTAATATACAGTTCTACGTGTTTTTAAAATAGTTATTTATTTATTTATTTATTTATTTATTTATTTATTTAATTTATTTGCTAGAGAGAGAGAGAGAGAGCACAATCAATGCGAGCAGCAGAAGGAGGAGAAGCAGGCTCCCTGCTAAACCAGAAGTTGGACATGGGGCTCAATCCGAGGACCTGGGATCATGACCTGAGCAGAAGGCAGGTGTTCAACCAACTGAGCCACCTAGGAGCCCAAGTTCTACATGTTTTGAAAAATGGAGTTATGTATATAACACCCCAGGGCAGTTTAGAACAATACTGTCACTCTAAAAATTGCCTAATCTCTGATTCAACTTTTGATTGCGCTGTCAAATTCCTTTAAAGAGCTGTTGTGCAATACTGTATCCCCCACCAGGGGGCTCCACTGGTTTACACTAATGAGGCAGTGGAGCTATTTCTAAATATCCCATTGAAAATGGCTGGAAGGATGGGTTGGATGAGAGTTACTGGGAAGTTGATGGAAGCAGGTGGCACATGGGGACAAAATAAATTCTAGGGGACACCAGAGAGAGCAATTACCCGTGGAGGTCTGATTGTATGGAGGTTTTCAGCCAAAGAACGTGCTGGTTATCAATTTATTGCTTGTTGGTTCCCTTCATGGGCTAATGTGTTACAATGGGTCTGGGCCCTTTAAATAGTTTTCCTGTGGCAGCTGGCACGATGTTTTATCGGTAGAGGGCGCTGGAGAGAGACATTGAAGGAGACCCGGCTTTTCCTTCTTGCTTCTGATGGCTCTTAGGCTTGGTGGGAGCGTGCTTGCATTTTCACTGCTCTGCCCAGGGCTAAGTGCCTGTAGCATGTAGCTTTTGCTCTGTGTTTTCTTGAGCTCCTCTCTTAAACAGCAGCAGTGTGGCTGGGAGCCCCAGACGGCACAGCCTTTACCCCAGGCCCTGATGTTCTGCATGGACACGGTGGGGCCCTCTCAGGCCTGGCTGTCTAGCGAGCTGGATGTTCAGCCTTTGTCTTATTCAGTGGCCCAAGGCTGCTCTGGTCCCAGCACCATGCAGAGGCACACTAAGTTCTTAAAGAAGGAAGCCTCTGTGGGTCCCAGTCCCAGCAGTGCCCACACAGCAGCCTCTCTCTGTGCACACTTCCTCCACTCCCTATTAGCTTGACCTCACCTGTGTCTCATGACTATCCTGACACGGGCACCATGCATTCCAGGCCTCATATGTGCACTGGCCTGCTCTCTGCCCCCACCCCTCTCTCTCTCTACCTATTTCCCTCTGCAGGCCCAGACTGCCCACCAGCTCTAGCTGGTCTGTGTCCAGAGGGTTGTTTCTGCTTTCCTGGCAACTCTGTGCCATCTCTGCCCTAGGCAAATTCTCTGCCATCAAGTGGGCTGTGTTCACACCTTCTTCAATGAACTTTGAAGTTTGACCTCCTCCAAGTTTTTTTTTTTGTTCTTTCCCTTAGTTCTTCATTACCCCTTGGAACTCTCCTTCCATCTTTATAGTTACTCTCCTATCATTGCTCAATAATTCTTTATATTAAGCTTCGCCTGCTTAAATTATTCTATGGTTCTTGCTCTTGATTTGACTGTGACTAATTAAAATCTATTCTCACTTGGAGAGGGCACAGGTATTCTTGGCCTGTTGTTCAATCTCATTTCAAGAAAGAGAAGAAAGCGATTTCCCGTCAGGAAACTTGATAATACTGGCCCAGGCTCTCTGGGTAGAGCATCCAGTTGGTAGAGAAATCCCAACTGTACTCAGGCCCCAGGCCCTAGGTCCTGGCTTGTAGCTTAAAGTAGAGTTCTTCTGAGAAAGGGAGTTTCCTGCATGATGAAGGGACAATGCTGAGTACATGTCATAACCCGAGCTGTTGAAGATTCAAAATGTATGTCAGACATCTGCCTATGGTGGAATAAGAGGAGGTATTCTGGGAACAATAGTACTTAGATGTAAAATACAGATTCTTTTCATTGAACTTGACACTTAAAAATGGCATAATAACCGTATAGTTACTAAGTTAGGTATGTTTTAATTTTAAAAAATGGGAGAATTCTTCCTATGCTTCTTTTTGATTCCTGCCAATAATACATTTCTAATATTTCTTTAAAAATTTATTTATTTGTTTTATTTTTTAAAAAAAGATTTTATTTATTTATTCATGAGAGACACAGAGAAAGAGGCAGAGACACAAGCAGAGAGAGTAGGACTCGATCCCAGGACCCCGGGATCACAACCTGAGCCAAAGGCAGGTGCTCACTCACTGAGTCACAAAGGCATCTGTAAAAAAATATATATATATTTTAAAGAATTTTAAGTAGGCTCCACATGGGGCTCAAACTCATGACCCTGAGATTAAGAGTCACATACTTTACTGACCAAGTCAGCCAGGCACCCCATCTAAATTTATCTTTTAAAGAAAATTTCTGGGGGCATCTGGGTGGCTCAGTTGGTTAAGCGGTTGCCTTTGGCTCAAGTTGTGATCCCAGTGTCCTGGGATCGAGACCCATATCAAGCTCCTTATGGAGCAGGAACCTGCTTCTCCCTGCCTGCCTCCTTCTCTCTCTCTCTCTCTCTCTCTCTCTCTCTCCGTTTCTCATGAATAAATAAATGAAATCTAAAAAAAAAAAAAAAAGAAAAAGAAAAAAGAAAAGAAAATTTCCTGGGTCTGAAAAGGAAGTTTGAAGTTTTTATAAGATTTTGCTGACAGACTGATCTTACTTTAGATTTCTTGAATGTTCTGTTTCTCTTATTCTGTATAGTTTCTGGTTTTTACCTGGTTGTGGTTTGAACAGTCTTGTTGACCTAGCAGTATTGTTTGTTAGCCATGGTCTAATTAAAGAGTGAAGCTGAGATCGTCCAATGTTCTTTATTTTTTTCAAATTTTTATTTAAATACTAGTTAGTTAGCATACAGTTCAATATTGGCTTCAGGAGTAGAATTTAGCAGTTCATCACTTACGTATAACACCCAGTGCTCATCACAAGTGCCGTCCTTAATGCCCATCACTCACCCACCTCCCTCCATCAACCCTTAGTTTGCTCACTATCATTAAGAATCTCTTATGGTTTCTCTCTCATTTTCCCCCTCCCATATGTTCCTCTGTTTTGTTTCTTAAATACCACATATGGGTGAAATCATTTGGTATTTGTCTTTCTCTGACTGACTTATTTCCCTTAGCATAAATACTCTAGATCCATCCTGTTATTGCAAATGGCAAGATTTCATTCTTTTTGATGGCTGAAAAATATTTCCTTGTGTATACATATATCACATCTTCTTTATCTATTCTCAGTTGATGGACATTTGGGCTCTTTCCATAGTTTGGCTATTGCTCATAATGCTGCTATAAACATCAGGGTGCATGTACAACCTCAAATCTTATTTTTCTATCCTTTGGGTCAATACCTAGTAGTACAATTACTGGATTGTAAGATAGTTCTATGCTTAACTTTTTGAGGAACCTCCATATATTTTCCAGAGTGGCTGTACTAGCTTGCATTCCTACCAACAGTGCAAGAGGGTTCCCCTTTCTGCACACCCTTGCCACATCCTTGCCAACACCCGTTGTTTCTTGTGTTGTTGATTTTAGCCATTCTGACTGGTGTGAGGTGATATCTCATTCTTTCCCTGATGATGAGTGATGCTGAGCATCTTTCATGTGTCTATTAGCCATCTGGTTATCTTTTTTGGAAAAATGTCTGTTCATGTCTTTTGTCTATTTCTGGATTGGATTTTGTTTGTTTGTTTTTGGGTGTTGAGTTTGATAAGTTCTTTATAGATCTTTGACATTAGCCCTTTATCTGATGTGTCATTTGCAAATATCTTCTCGCATTCCATAGGCTCCCTTTTAGTTTTGTTGATTGTTTCCTTTGCTGTGCAGAAGCTTTTTGTTTTGATGAAGTCCCAGTAGTTGATTTTTGCTTTTGTTTCCCTTGACTCCAATCACATTTCTAATAAGAAGCTGCTATGGCCAAGGTCAAAGAGGTTGCTGCCTGTGTTCTCCTCCAGGATCTTGATGGTTCCCAGTCTCACATTTAGGTCTTTCACCCATTTTGAATTTATTTTTGTGTATAGTGTAAGGAAATGGTCCAATTTTGTTCTTCGGCATGTAGCTGTCCAGTTTTCCCAATACCATTTGTTGAAGAGACTGTCTTTTTTCCATTGGATATTCTTTCCTGCTTTGTCAAACCTTCAATGTTCCTAAAGACCTCCTTGGCTAACTTGACGACATCTTATAAATCTCCGATGATTGTATCAGGTAGCAGTCTTGCTTGTAAAACAAGGTGTCTAACCGAGATGAGATGATTGCTCACGACCACACACCTAAGGAAGGAAGGAACAAAAATCTCATCTGAATATGGGAGACTTGTTTAAAGGACCGGGATCCCTGGGTGGCACAGCGGTTTGGCACCTGCCTTTGGCCCAGGGCGTGATCCTGGAGACCCGGTATCGAATCCCACATTGGGGTCCCGGTGCATGGAGCCTGCTTCTCCCTCTGCCTGTGTCTCTGCCTCTCTCTCTCTCTCTCTCTCTCTCTCTGTGACTATCATAAATAAATAAAAATTAAAAATTAAAAAAAATAAAGGACTTGGCATCTTTCCCATTGTTTTTCTATTTTGTCCTCATAGTACTCGAGTGAGGTAGGAATTACTTTGGAGATAAGAAAGCCAAGCTAAATAAATTGGTAAGATTTGTCCAAGAAATTGTTAGTGTTCGCACTTATCTGGAAGCTGTATTCTAACTCTCTGGCTGGTATTCTTTACTTAAATATTTACTAACTTTAGCTTTTCCTCAGTATAGGAAAGAGCTGGATATGCAATAACTCATTTTTCTTGAATGGGATAATTTCTTTTTTTCTAAATCATCTGTCAGGAATAGTAAAAATTAAGTATTATTTATAATAATAATGATGACAATAAAGATAAAGCAGTAATACTTGCATACTCACCCACCATTGTTTATAAAGAATTCTGATCTATATTATCCAGTTTCTTTTTTTTTAAAGATTTTATTTATTTATTTGACACAGAGAGAGAGCCCAAGCAGGGGGAGCGGCAGTCTGAGGGAGAGGGAGAAGCAGACTCCCTGAGGAGGAGAGATACTGACACGGAGCCCAAATCCAGGACTCAGGACCATGACCTGAGTGGAAGGCAGATGTTTAATGGACTGAGCCACCCAGGGGCCCCGTATATATAATCCAATTTCAATACCTCAAAAATATTTGCTGGGTAGGTAGAAAAAGTACTTTTTTATTTTATAAAGGAAAATTAGAGGCTCAGAGTGGTTAATTGACTTTCTCAAGGATATATAGTTCGTGTTCTGGTAGAGGTTGAATCTGAACTCAGATCTGACTCCTATTCTCCTAGTCATACTTTCCTCCATATATTATATAATAGCCAAAGACGTGTTAAGCATATCTGTTGTTCAGCAAATTATATGCAGCCAGAGGCGTAGTCTGGTTGAGAGAACAGAGCTTCTAAGTGTTCCAGGCATGAGTCTAATTCTGAAGTCAAATAGAAAAAGAGTGGGCACAAACTAAAATTAAATGATTCTATAACATGTCTTGTGATAAACACACAGACTTATAATATGGATATAGTACCCTCAGATATAGTACCCCCACATGTAAAATGTAGATATTATTATTTCTCTCATTTTATATACATAGAAACAGAAGCTCAGAGAAGTAAATAATCTAAATTCAGATCCCTCTGATTCCAAAATGTGTGCTTTTTTTGGATTAATGTAACTGACTTCAAGAGAGATATTCATCTGGGAAGTTTCTTCAGGGAACAGGGAGAAAGAGCTGGCCCTCTTCCACCAGCTTGACTATAGAATGAGGCCCTTCTTTGAAAAGGATTAGTATATTATTAGAGAGTGGAAACAGGGAAGCCACTGGTAGAACTAGTCTTCTGTTGATCTGAGAGGCAACAGAGGGGACATCACCACTCATGGCCTCGTAGCATGGGCAATGCTTCTGACTTCTTTGTCCGTGGGCAATGATACAATGGGGGAAAACAAAATAAAGCAAAAAGCATACATTCTTTCCAAAGGTTTGTCAACATCAATAGACAAATTAAGTTAGATCATATCCATTAGCACGAGCACCTGGTCATTGAGTGTAGCAGAAGCATAATTGGCTATACTAACTAAATACATTTCTGTTTCTCTTTGAAAAAAATTGCCGAGAGTATGAAGTTGAATTATAGGTGGTTAAATGAGCATAAAATGGGACCTTGTATTCTTTGGTTGAGTGGTGTCTTTCCCCATGTTTATAATGGGGATATTATATATTTCAATGACACATTCTAGATTTTCTGGGACAGTTTCTGATTTCAAGTTACTTATTGTTTTTTCCCTAAAAGCATTTCTGCTTATCTGGGTCTAGATTTTTTTTATTCAGAAGGTAGTAATATATTGCATGCTGTTCCCCCAAGGCATTTTAGTTGCTGTCCTTTACCTTTACTTTCAGTTTTCTGCTATATCATCTGTGGATTCCTGCATTAAGGATACAAGGGAACAGGGACACCTGAGTGGCTCAGTTGGTTAAGTGTTGACTCTTGATTTCAGCTCAGGTCATGATCTCAGGGTCCTGGGATCAGACCCCTGAATGAGGCTACCCGCACAACAGAGAGTCTGCTTGTGGATTCTCCTTCTCCCTCTGCTGGCTTGCTCTCTCTCTCTCTCTCTCTCTCAAGTAAATAAATAAATAAATAAATAAATAAATAAATAAAATAAGAGAACAGTGCTTGACAAGTAATTTACCAAAAACTTCCTTAAGATTAAATAAAAATTAATTCAAATTAAATGGAAATTGGAGCTATTATCCCAAAAAATCCGGCAACTAGCTTTCTAGTGAGTTCTCCCTCTCCCCCACGTATATGAGTACTGGGGGAGGATATATGAATTTTGGCTTGAACTATGATATACACCATCTAGGTTTATTAATCTCATGAGATAACTATGCAATCTGCCCCTGAGGGTTTCCTGGTGATGAAATTTTTCTTACTGTTTTCACATTTTGCTTTGCACCTATACATTTCTCTCTCTCTCACTTTCTCTCTCTCTCTCTCTTTTCCGAGCTAGAAATCCATAAGTACCAAAGTTTATTTTTTAAAAAGATTTTATTTATTTATTTGACAGAGAGAGAGTGTGAGAGAGCATAAGCTGGGGGAGTGGCAGAAGGAGAGGGAGAAGTAGACTCCCTAGGAATCCTGACTCGGGACTTGATCCCAAGACCCCAGAACCATGACCTGAGCTGAAGGCAGACAACCATGGGAGCCACCCAGGCACCCCAGTACTAGAGTTTATTTTTAACCAAGTCATGAATGTGAGTTGAAGAATCATGGACAGAGAGGGTCACCTGTGTTAGTTCTGATCTCTAGTCATGGGATCCAAGCCCATGAGGGGTTTTGTGATCAGTACAGGGTCTGTTTGAGTTTCTTTCTCCCTCTACCCCTCACCCCCCCACACACACTCTTTTCCTCACTCCCACTGAAATAAATAAATAATCTTTTTAAAAAAATCATGTATGGAGAACATTTTGTTTGCTCCTTGAGTGCTTAAAATCAGTAATTAGCTGAAGTGAATCTTCACATAAATACTGCATTTTTAAAAAATTTTATTTATTTATTCATGAGAGACACAGAGACAGGCAGAGACACAGGCAGAAGAGAAGCAGGCTCCCTGCAGGGAGCCTGATGCGGGACTTGATTCTAGGACCCTAGGATCATGACCTGAACGAAGGCAGACACTCAACCAATGAGCCACCCAAGCATCCCTAAATACTGAATTTTAATGAATATGTCCTCTTTACAGTTCCTCAGAGGCTTTGGTCTGTAAAGTTATCCTCAGTATGGCTGAACCTATCACTTAGAAATAGTTTGAGGAGAAAACACCCATGTATAGACATGAATATTTGTTTAAAGATTTTATTTATTTGAGAGAGAGAGCGAGCACACATGAGCCAGGGAAGAGGCAGAGGAAGAAGCAGACTCCTTGCTGAGTGGGGAGCCCCATGTGGGGTTTAAACCCAGGACCCTGAGATCATGACCTGAGCTGAAGGCAAACACCCAACTGACTGAGCCACCCAGATCACCTAGAAATTAATATTTTTTTAAAAAAAGAAATGAATATTGAGACTATGTTTGATTAATTCAATTCTGAGATAGTTGTTTACTGTTACATAGTAACACTGACAGACTTTGTTCTATTAGGAAGGTACATTTTATTATGCTAAAAGTGTATTTACTCTAGATTGTTAATAGGTTCTGAATTCATAAACTTCTTTACTGTAATGTATATGTATTTGTTGTTTGCAAAAATATATACGATACTCTTGTTTATAAAATACATTGACACTTTATAAGGTGAAATGTAGGAATTACTCACATAAACTAGGAACTGGAGCAGAGAAGGCCCTGAATGATAAAATGGAGTCAAAGTCTTAGAGGGGATTGAGGGAGAGCCAGGGAGGCTTTTCATTTGGTTATCAAATGCCAAACAGAGGTGTAGTCATAAATATGGAGAATAAATGAACCTTCAGAAAACAAATATTTTAAAATATTTCATGCTTTGGGATATTCTCTAATTGCACAGGAGAAATAGGAGAGAACATTTTTCCCATTGTGAGTAATTCTTTAGAAATTCAAATACTGGTCTTTGAGGGAGACAAGGCATATGGAACCATGAGCTTTTTCTAAATTCAGCAAATGTTCAATCTCTGAAGAGAATTTGAACTAAACAGAGTGTTGGCATTAGTGCACAAGCTAAAACATGAATAATCTGTGGATTTATTCTCATTGATTCTTTTCTTTAGAAGAGTAAAGTATAAATTTTTTTTTTAAGGATTTTTTTTAGGGGTGCCTGGGTGGCTCGATCAGTTAAGTGTCCAACTCTTGATTTTGGCTCAGGTTATGGTCTTGGGGTCTTGAGATGAGCCCCCATGTTGACATCTGTGCTGAGCTTGGAGCCTGCTTGGGATTCTTTCTGCCTCTCCCCTACTCTTGCTCCCTCCTCCCCTAAAAGAAAAAAATAAAGATTTTATTTTCTTAGATTTTATTTTTAAGAAATCTCTATACCCAACATGGTATTCTGATTCACAACCCTGAGATCAAGAGTTGCATGCTTCACAGACTGAGTCAGTCAGGTGCCTGCAGTATAAATTTTTTATTTATTTTTAATTTTTTAAATTTATCTTTTTATTTTTTTTTAAGATTTTATTTATTTGTTCATGAGAGACAGAGAGAAAGAAACAGAGAGGAAGAGACATAGGCAGAGAGAGAGAAGCAGACTCCATGCAGATCGATGTGGGACTCCATCCTGAGACTCCAGGATCATACCCTGGGCTGAAGGCAGGCGCTTAACCACTAAGTCACCCAGGGATCCCAGTATAAATTTTTTAAAACTAAGATTAGACAAAATATTAAATAATACTACAAAGCTTATATTAAAAAAAAAAAAAAAAAAAGCTGTGTCTTCTCCCTCCCACAGCTGAGGCTTTTAACTTTTTGGCAGTTTTCCTGATTAAATTATGCCTATAGCTAGCTGTACTGCTATTTCTTGGTTTATAAATTTTAGGCTTTATCTATTAACTTCATACACACATATACTTCCTTTTCCTTCCCTTCTCCCCCACCCCATCCTCTTAATGTAAGCTAATCTAATTTCTAGCTAATTCAGTATTTAGTATTTACATTATTATGTAAGCATTAGTCATTGGTAAGCCAAGTAACTGTGTTTGATTACTTTTCTTTCACTGTACAACCTTTTGTTTTCTTTAGAATTAAGAATTACCTAGTTTTTCATCCTATCAATTTTCTTCAATCCAATCAAATGTATTGTTGGTTTTTCAGATGCTTATCAATACAACATTCAACATTTCAGATAGTCTATTGATTATCTCTGTCCTCCTGCTCCTATCTGGACTGGGTAATGCCTAGTCATCTCAGGACTGACAATCTTTACTAGTTTTGTGTGACATTCCCTGTTTCCTAGCTTCTGTATTTTCTTCCTTCGGTCTGGGACCTCATTTTGCTGGGACTCATCCTTCAGTAGATTCCGGACAAAGAGCGCACGGGGATCTTTGCATATTTACCCTCATAGGTGCTTGTTATGTAAGGATACAAATAAAATTCTAGGATGAAAATAGCTTCCCTTAGAACTGAAGAGGCATTGTCTCATTGTTTTCTGAACTCCATTGCTCTCAAGAAGCTTCATGACTATTCTGATTCCTGTGATTACGCCTTCCTGCAACTCTCTAGAAATTTTAAGTTTGTTCTTAGTATCTTGAAATTTTATTATGTGATTTGGGGTTAAGTCTTTTTTTATTCATTGGGCTGGGCATTTAGTGGACTTTTTTGATCTGAAGTTGCATGGCTAAAATATCATGTTTTTCAACCCTGGGATATTTACTTGTTTGATTTATTTGATAATTTCTTCCTATCAGTTTATACTCTCATTTTTCTCTTTCCAGAAATCCTATTTATTAGATGTTGGACATTCTGAAATGATCCTTTAAGCATCTTATTCTCCTCCTATTGTCCATCTTTTTTTTCCTTTTGATTTTACTTTCTAGATTTCCTTGGCTTTTGTCTTCTAATACATTTATTGGATAATTTTATTTCAAGATCATATTTTTAATTTTGATTAATTTCCATTTAATTTTAATTTTATTTTTCTTGTTCTGATTATTCTTTTCTTAAAACAACCACCCTTCTCTTGTTTCATGAATATAATACCTTCTTTTACCTCTCCGATGATATCAGTTACAATTTTTAATAAAGATTTGTTCCTCATGTTATCTTTTTCTCTGTGATTTGTTGTTGATGCTGGAAGTTTTCCTCAAATATCTTGTAGTCATTGGTTATCTACTTATATTTTAATAATCTAACAATTTTCTTCAGAGATAAATAGTGTATACTAATTTATTTGTCCAAATATATTTTATACTTATTAGACAGATTTTATTAAATCTCTATTTGCCCACATTTAATAATGAGGTGTGAAATGCTTCTTTTTATGCACAAGAAATACTCATGCTTCTATGTCCTTGACCTTTCTGAATGTCTACAGGGTAAATTGCCTGCTTCTTGGTATCCACCTCCTTGGATATTTAGGGCTTAGCTTCTTTTGCTCAGCAATGTCTGTTACCATTCTTCCATCTGTTTCCTAGCTTTCAAAAATGTGTTGTTTTTCCCTCTGCTGATGTTCATTTCCTATTTGCCCTTCAGGTTTGTACCATTTTTTTTTTTTTTGTTAGGATTCCCCTCCTTCCCAAAAGGAGACAAATACATCTAGTTTATCTGCCATATTTAACTAAAAGCTCCTTACTTGTTTTTGATTTTGGCAATCT
The DNA here is from genome assembly GCF_053574225.1 of Canis aureus. NCBI lineage: Eukaryota > Metazoa > Chordata > Mammalia > Carnivora > Canidae > Canis > Canis aureus. The sequence continues at coordinate 57,959,428 of NC_135621.1, forward strand.
GACTCATAGATATGAAGATGTCTTCAATGTCTCTGAAATATTAAATTAATAAAAAATATGTCGGTTTTGACTGCCAGCATTATTTTCTTTCTTCCTCTGGTGAACACTTGGTTCATTATTTTGAGCAAACTGCCCTTTCTCTAATCCAGGGATTTTGGTGGGGCTGCCAGTCACAGGACCTCCGCCCCTGACCACAGGAATGGGCATGTGATCTAATTTGGAAAACTGGCTTTACTCTCCTGGGAATATGACTCCTGAGCAGAGACAAATAGAGACCAAGAGTACACATGGTGCTGAGTTTTCTTATTGGTGACCACTAGAGAGACGGCTTATGATTGGACTAGCCTGGGTCCTTTGTCAGACTCAATGAAACCAACTTTGCTACAGCAGGAAAGGGATTTAATGGGAGCATATTGGTGGTTCATGAAATTTATGACATGATTTTAGAATCAGATTCAGAGAATAATCAGTTACCAGTGTATTAGTCTCCCACTGTTGCTGTAACAAATTACTATAAATGTAGTGGCTTAAGGCAACACACATTTATTTTATTATAGTCCTGGATGTCCAAAGTTTAAAATCAAGATCTGTTCCTTCTTGAGTCTTCAGGGAAGAATCTGTTTTCTTAACTCTTTTCAGCTACTAGAAGCTGCCCCTTCCTTGTTGACACATTTTCTCTCTCTCTCTCTCTCTGATCTCCTGCCTTCTTTTTATAGACTCTTGTGATTCCAGATAGTCTTGGAAAATCTCCCCATCTCAAGAACCTTAATTTGATTACATCCTCAAAGTTTCTTCTACCATCTCAAGTAATGTATTCACAGGAGCCAGGGATTACAACATAGATCTCCGAGGAGCCATTTTTCAGCCCACCACATCAAGGAGAGCTAAACAACTGTGAACACAGCTGGATTACACTGCAGCATGCAGCATGGTCATAAACTCTAGCTACTGCCAACACTGAATATGCATAAACAATGCCATCAGCGGAGACGCCAGAGGTGCCTTGATTCCTCCTCCCCACAAGCAGGTACTGATTATTACTTTGTCATCTGATATCTGTTCTCTTCTCTTCTTTAGTAATAGAATTTTCGGACTGATATTTAAGACTAAATGCTGATGACATGATCATTGATTATCAACGCATACTTCCTAAAACATTTGCCAGATTTTGAACATCCTTAATAGAATCCATTCAGAATAAATGGTCATATGACCAGTCAGAATAAACACTTTTCCAGACTTCCTGCAGGTAGGCATAGCCATATGACAAAGTTTTGGGCAATGAGTTATAAGTGGAATTGTCTTGTGGAAGCTTCTGAGAAACTTCCTAAGGAGATTGTTGGGATGTGCCTGGTTCTTTATCCCGTCTTATGTTCTGCTTTCATCTTGGACCATGAGGACCAGGGCCACATCTGAAGAATGGTAGAGAGTGAGTAAAACAAGCCTGGCTTCCAGAGGACTTCATGAAGTAGACTGCTATGCCAACTCTGAATGTCTCACCTTCAGGCTCAGTTTGTGTGAGAGAGAATTAAAATTCTATTTTGATGAAGTCACTGCTTTCTATCATGTTTAATGGAACTTAATCCTAAGTGATACACTGAGGCTTTCTTGTTCAGCCCCTTCTTCAATTGTATGAGCTGTTCCAGTATCCTTCTCATAAGCTTTAGCTTTTTTTTTTTTTTTTTTTTTTTTGAATTAGAAGGATATTGTTTCTGGGCCTGCTGGAAAGAATTGTACCAGCCAAAGGAAGGTTTAGAATGTCACATACTGATAACATCACAGTGATTCTATCATAGTCAGAAAACTGATTACTGAAGCCTCCAGCCTAATAGTTGTCAACAGAGGAGACACTATATGCCCTTGGGACTTTTAAAAAATTTGTTGACCCATTTTGGCTTGTTAAAATGATTGGAGGATGTGCTGGTATCTTGTGGCCTGGAGCCAGAGATGTTCTGCAATGTACAAGACAAACTCACACATTAAAAAATTGTTCTTTGCATTGAATGAGACTTTTGAATGCCCCACAGGACTTTCATGTATGTATAAAACTTAATTTATCTGTGCTAGAACCCAACTCTATTTTATTTTTTTAAAGATTTTATTTATTTATTCATGAGAGACACAGAGAGAGAGGCAGAGACACAGGGAGGAGGAGGAACAGGCTCCATGCAGGGAGCCTGATGTGGGACTCGATCCCAGGACCCTGGGAACACGCCCGGACCTGAAGGAAGACGTTCAACCACTGAGCCACCCAGGCATCCTGAACCCAACTCTATTTTATATGAAGCCGTATGTAGTTTTCACGTATTTCTCAAGATCATTGAATTTCCTAGGAATGTACCTGCTGTGTAAGCTGAGAGAAAATTGCACACTGTTTGCTGGGGAATGCAAGAGGTATTCTTGCATTCAATTTTAAAATGCATGTCCCTGACAACAGCACTGCTCATGGTGTTTGAGTCTCCAGTACCACATGGTATGCATTTGTGGTTGTTACATTCAGAGTGATTCTACCCATAGATGTAAGCTCTTAGTGTCTAAGAGTTTACATTCTGAGCTATAGATCACTTTATTGTAAGTGTATTTTATTTATTCTTTATTTTATAGTTGGATCATTATACTGGTTTAAAAAATGTTTCATGTAAATTATATTATCTATGAATTCCATTTCAGGAAAGCAGAGGAGGCATTACAAAATGTGTTTGTTATAAAAAGGGGGCATTGGGCCTGATAGAGCCCTGGCCAGTAAAAACAAGATGATGTACTAGTGAAAGTACCATCTGAGGGAAGCGGAGTCTGTTTCCCACAGCTGGTAGGTATGAGTTCTTTGGACCTGGGGACACTCTCTTGATAAGGCTCAGGGGCTTCTCTAAACATCTCTTCTAGTCCTTAACATTACTTTTACTCTGACCATCAAGATCATGGATTACTCCTAACTCCCTCCAGTGGATTATTGTGTAACTGACCTTGAGCACCAGTCACCTCTGTTCAACTTCCACATCATTCCCTCTGTGACAGTAAAAATCAGAATTTTTAGATACGAATCCAGATAAACCCACATAGAAAAAATAAATCTGGTTCCACTTTTACTTCCTGTATGGGATAGCATTAGCATAATTTCCATATGTGAATAGGGACTGTCGTGTACCATATGTTATTCATCATATGGCATTGTGCCTATTTCAAGGATATTTTAATATAGCACAAAGGCAAAAGGCTTAAGCTGAAATGTGTGGTATGCATTGAGGTTTAAACTTTCTGGTTATCATGAAACCTGAGAAAGTTAGCTTTTTACATATATGCCATAGAATGAGCTCTCAGTAAATTACCTAGAAAGAATAACTGAGCAGGAGAATGTTTGGGCAAAATAAAAATAAGTTATTAGAATTTTAGTTTGATCTTGGAAGGGCTCAGAGATTTTGTGATTATAGGCCATTTTACTAGGTAGGCAGAGCAGAAACTTGGAAAGAGCCTGGCTAACAAGGAAGTAGGAAGGCATAATTTCCCTATTGATAGTTATTAAAGGCTTGAGAATCAGATTGTTAAAAGCACAATATTCCACATTGAAGATACTTTTATGATTTCAAGAAATATTTATTAAGGCCCGTTTGTGTGTCAGACACTTTGCTAGTTTCTGGGGAAACAATGCTGAGCAAAGAGAGACACAAGCTCTGACCTCGAGGAGTTTAACTATAATTGTTTAATGTTCAAAATAAATTTAAAAACCACTTATGGTTATAATAGTTATAAATAGAGATAAATACTGTTAAGGAAAGGAACCTAAAAGACACTCACCACTCTGGCTTTTTTCCAGATGCACCTTCTATCTTTCTGACCCTGTTTTGTGCTCCAGGAGGTAGTTCTACAGCCTCCATCAACAGGCAACTCATCCCTCTGGGTCTCAGGTTGGTTTTGCCCAATCAGAGGCATGAGTAGGAGGTTAGAGGATGGAAGCAGAGTAGAGTCAGGCTATTTTCTATGTCTCCCTGCTAGTATAGATGGAGTTCTTTCTTTACTGAAGGGTACAGCTATTCCCTCTGGATTTCAAACCCCCTTACCCTGCCACCCCCAACATTTCCTTCTTTAGGTGAGGGGCCATAGGGCTTCCTGTTCTTGCTAGCCCAGGATGCTTCACCATAATTGTCTGGCTTCCTTTCACAGGACCCATATATCTGTAAATGTGCCCCACCCCTCACTCCCATTGAACTCATCCTAACAGCACCTGGGCTGAAACATTAACCTAGACCAAAGGGGAGTGAGGCTGTTGATGGAGCAGAGATCACTGTTGGTAAAGGGAGGAGTTCTAGAGTGGATGTGTTGAAGAATGGACAGTGCAGCTGGAGCCTAGAGAGGGAAGGGGTGAGATGATGCTGGAGGGGGAGGCAAGGGCCAAATCCTAGGTCATAGGATCTATTGATTTTCTTTCTTTCTTTCTTTCTTTCTTTCTTTCTTTCTTTCTTTCTTTCTTTCTTTCTTTCTTTCTTTTTCTCTCTTTTGGCTACTCAAAATTTGATACTCCTTGTGTTTGGGGAATTCCCCAATTTAGGAGTATTGGTGGGGGGGCTGGATGGTTTCCCATTATAGAAGCTCACCTCCCGGTGGTTAGGTGTATTCACAGCCAATGAAGAACACCCACTCCATTTTTGGATCTGGAGCCAGAAGCAGAACAGCGAAGAATTTTCTTCTCATCTTGGCAGGTATGGCTGTGATTCCAGCAGTGCTTTCCAGGGTGTTGGCGGTGCAAGCTGTGGCATCCATTTTCTCAGCTTGGCCTTCAGCCTTCTGGGTGGTTCACATCCTTTTATTAATTTCTTTGTTGCCTGAATGGGCCAGAATCGATTTCTTCCATGAGGCAATAGCCTTTTAATAAATTTCTTTGCTCCTTAAATTGGCCAGAATCAATTTCCATAGTTGGTAACTAAGAAACCTGATAACTAAGTACACTGTGGTAACAAGGAACTTTGTGCCTTCATGACCTCGATAAATGTTTTGACCTTTACCATAGAAACAAAGGGAAGCTATTTAAAGCTTTTAAGCGGCAGGAATAGAGCAGTAGCAGTGACAGATCAAGTTTGCATTTTGGAAAAGTGTTTCGGACTACATTGAAAAGGGTCTAGATTGGGATGCCTGGGTGACTCAGCGGTTGAGCGTCTGCCTTTAGCTCAGGGCATGATCCTGGGGTCCCAGGATTAAGTCCCACATCTGGCTGCCTGCATGGAGACTGCTTTTCCCTCTGCCTGTGTCTTTTCCTCTGTGTGTGTGTGTGTGTCTCTCATGAATAAATTTAAAAACCTTAAAAAAAAAAAAAAAGATGAGGGTCTAGATTAAATGTAGGGATGCCACAAAACAGGTGATGTTGTTTTAGACCAAGAGGGGCTTGCAGTGGAGGCAGACAGAAGTACACGGACATGAGGATTGGTTAGCAAGCCTCTAATCATAAAGGATTAGATTATTATTAAATGTGAGGGAGATTAAGGAAACGAGAGGCCTCAAAGGTAGTCCTCAGTTTTCTGCTTCCTGAACCAGGGTTGACTCCATAGATTGAACTACTTTGTTTAAAGCCTTGATCCCTATCGAGGATGTAATCGTTGGTCAAAATGATTTTTTCATCCTTCTGTGCTTTATATACATGCATAAACTTGTTGGAGTTGGATAACGAATTGCACATAAATTGTCTTCAGATCCAGACTCTGAATTCAGACCATGTTTCAATGCTTGGCTATCACTGATGAGAAGAAACACAGTTGGTCTCTGAGTCACATTGTTAAGTAGTATTCAGTGCTGAGGATTCATCTGCAACACTCATATCAACATATCCTTGGGTTCTTATGAGTAGGAGGAAAACCTTTTTAGAGAAGCCAGAATTAGGCTGCCATCTGTTGTGCATGGGCTTTGCTTCTTACACATAACTGGTGAATAAAATATTTAACAGGTGGTAGCTGGAAAGTGATATGCAGCATCTTCATTCATGAGAAAACTCTAAATTTTGTTTTCTGTTTAAGGACATTGCTTAAATGCCCTTCTGGGCTTGTTTATACATCCTGAGTTGAATTAATTATAAAGTCCACTGGCATCAGCATTTACACCATGACCTGACATCTGGAAATTGAGAAGCTGCTGTTTCTTGCTGGTGTTCACAGCCTCCTTAATGAGGGTTAAGCCATGTTTAATACCTCTTCCAACTTGACTTTTTTGCAACTTTCCTCAACCAAAATAATAAAATTTCTTTTTATTGTGCACTTATTTTGTACCAATTACTTTGTCCACCACTAATAAATATATTTTTATACACCCCTCCCACAACATATATTTATATAATTCCCACTCTAACCATGTGAAATAGGTATTATTGCTGACCCCACTTGACATATAGAAGAATTCAGGTTCACATTTAGAAATCCTAATCTGAACCCACTAATATGTTACTGGGCCCATGCCAAATCACTATGCCACAAAATCATCTGACTTATCATTTGTTCCTCTCCTTTATTCTACATTCCCTCAACTGCTATCAATCCAGAATGTATTATATTGTTTTGAAATTGAAGACATCATGTTATGTATTCTTATATAGATAAAAGCATAGACAAGTTAATGAATAAGTAGAGTGAGGATTTAAAGAAGTAGTTAAAGGAATTGAAAATTTAACCATTTAAGGAAATCATCAGAATCTCTGATTAATCCAGACAACTTGGTCTAACACTTTTCAATGGATTCTTCCATATGGCTCCTATAAATTAGGGTAAGAAATAGGATCAAAAGCTTTTTTTTTTTTAAACTAAGTTATCTCTATCCCCAATATGGGGGTTGAACTCACAACCCCCAAATCAAGAATTGTGTGCTCTATTGACTGAGCCAATCAGATGCCCCTAGGATTAGAGGCTTTTTAAAACATCAGACAAAGGGAGCCTGGGTGGCACAGTAGGTTAAGCATCTGACTCTTGGTTTCAGCTCAGGTTGTGATCTCATGGGTCTTGGGATTGAGCCCCACATTGGGCTCCGCAATCAGCGCAGAGTCTGCTTGAGACTTTCTCTCCCTCTCCCCAAATTTGCTCTCTCTAAAATATATAAATACATTTTAAAAGAAAAAAATGAAACATCAGACAATCTCTCCTACAATAAAGGGGAAATACTGGCCCTGGAATCAAAATACAGGATTTGAATCTCAGCTTTGAATCCTAGATTGATTGATTGATTGATTGATTGATTGATTTTTGAATCCTAGATTTATTAGCAGTTGTGTAAACTTAAGCAAATCATTTGACATCTCAGAGTCTCTGTCTCCTCAGATGGTAGCACTTTTGTTATGTAACATTTGTGAGTATTAAATGAACAACATTTACAGAAGTTATTTATCAATTATAAAGTGTCATATGAATACAGATTATTAACTTACTTGAGACCTTAAAGTTTGAATTTTTAGAAGTCAAGTCTAGGGCAGATGATGTCTGTGTTCCTATAAACAGAGCAATGTTCCTAGCAGCAATACCAACCATCATGGCAATTTTAACTTTGCTCAAGCTTCACATTTTTTTTTCTTCTTATAACAGCACTGTGAGGCATTGCCATTGTATAAAATTTACAGAACAGGAAGCAGAAATAAGTTCTCCAGTGTCAGAGAGAAAATCAGAAATAAAATCAGGATTTAATTCTGTCTTGCATTGTGCATTTCCCCTCTTTAGAATAGCTTTGCTTAAGACCATTTATGGGAAAAAAGCATCTGTGGTTAAATTTAGCAGATAATGTTGAAAAATGAGACTAGGAGAATATATTTAGAGAGATAGCCTACTTAATATGAATTGTTATCTGCTAGTAAAAAAAAATGTTTCAGGTATTCCTAGAACTCAGCTTAGCAAATTATTCATTACTAAGGAGTGTACAGTCTGTCATAACTGTACCTAAATTTTTTTAAAGCATACCAACTTTGAATTTATATCTGAAAGTGATTTTTTAAAGTGATTTATTTTTTCTTATGCAAGGTGTCCCATATTTATTGGTATGTCTATACAGTGCACTAGCAAGACCTCAATGGAAAGTAAAACTTAACAAAACAATGCATAGTTGACTATCCAGTGACTCTTTAAAGTTAACATATAACTTTATGTTTGCCTTTTCCAAGGCCTGGGTGGCTCAGTGGGTTAAGTGTCCAACTCTTGATTTCAGTTCAGGTCATGATTTCAGGGTCATGAGATTGAGGCCCCACTTTGGGCTCCATGCTCAGTGTGGAGTCAGCTTGAGATTCTCCATCCCTTTCCCTTCCCCACGCCCATAAATAAATAAATAAATAAATAAATAAATAAATAAATAACTTGCCTTTTCCAAAATCAGGCTGTAAGCACAAATCGTTTAATTAGTATCCCAGGTACTTTGGTTATCTTAAGTGTGAAATATTTAATCTCTATTTATATAACCCATAGGATTTAAGCAAAACATTAAGGGAGAGGAAGCAAATGCATATTGTTTAGGGGGACATTTTATTTTACAGGTATGTTTTGGCTTGGAAGTTGTTCAGTTGAATGTATTACTGATAAGCTGGCTTAGCTTGTTCTTACACTGTTACTGATATTTCTATGTGGAGGGATATCGATTTCTTTAACACTCTAGGGCTTTTCTATGCTTCTTTAGTCTTTTCATTCCAAGCGAAGAGGGATGACTTATTTTTTGTTGAATTTGAGAGAGGAATTGGGCTTGCATAGTCCTATCCATTTGTAGAGACACTATTTGGTATGTCTTCCTAGCTTACAAAGAACCCTTTGAATAATTCCTTACTGCCAGGAATGGGTTGCCAGGCAGCAGGATGCCCACCTCTGGCCACAGGCCACAGGTGGAGGTAAGGGCACTTTGGGCCAATAAGATTTTCTCCCTAGGAATTTGAATGAAGAAATAGTCAGTCTGGCCATGATACATATGTACTCAGGAGTTTTCCTCCTATAGGATCAAGAAGATGCTATTCTGCTAGAAGGGGAGGATAAAACAGGTCCAAAGACGAGAACTACCTGCATTCTGATGGCTTTTCAGTCCTTATTTCCGGTTCTTTTCTGGGGCGTGGTTGAATTCCTGACATTAGATTCTATGAGACATCTGTGTCCTTATAATAAATCATCTCTTTTTGTTTTTGCTAAACATAGGACTAGCTCTTTTCTGTTACATGTGCCTAAAGTATCTTAAATGACACATTATTTAGTGGTCATTAATAAAATGGATAGTCTTACATAGGCTACTTGAAAAGGAGGCTGCAGGGATCCCTGGGTGGCGCAGCGGTTTGGCGCCTGCCTTTGGCTCAGGGCGTGATCCTGGAGACCTGGGATTGAGTCCCACGTTGGGCTCCCAGTGCATGGAGCCTGCTTCTCCCTCTGCCTGTGTCTCTGCCTCTCTCTCTCTGTGACTATCATAAATAAATAAAAATTAAAAAAAAAAGGAGGCTGCTGGTACATGTATTTATTGATACAGCCATTTTAAGTGGTCTAACGAAATTTTATTTTAAATATCCTTACTTAGTTTAATTGGTAACTAATATGTAAAGAGCATAAGATGTAGCCTAGATGGGGCATATTTAAGCAAGCCTAACCAGTTTTAGTAAATTGGAACATATGTCTAACGAAGGAGTGTTTTGTTATTGTTTTGTTCTGTGGAAGAAAACAATTGAATTAAATTGAAAACAATTAAATTGAAAACAATTGAATTGAATTAATGAGAACAATTAACCATGTATTGATCAATGGCACATAGTGGAGATCAGGAATAGTTAGTCTGTTCAACCTTGACAGTACTATCTATGAAATACTTGAAGTAAGCAAAATGAGGAAATAAATGTGGTATTGAAAGGTGGTTTTTCTAATTAGCTAAGGAATCATACAAAATGACAATTCTTATCAAATCATAATATAATTTATTTTATTTTACAAACAAGTAGGTGACTTTTTGTCTCATTGTTAATTAACATGAGTTGTATTTGTGCAGGGAGTATAGGGATTACCAAAATGTAGTTCCTGCTCCAGAGTTATTTGAAGTTTCAGAAATCGGAAATCAGCTAAATTCTGATTTAGGATTCCATTTTGCTGTATTTGCCATTGCCAACTACAGATTCCCTGATAGTAACAGGTCAGCATCAAAATATGCCCATCGATAGTAGTCAGAGGGGTGAGGTATGTCTAGAACCAAAGCAGGACATAATGTGATTCAGGTTTGTCATCTATGAAAATAAGTAGCCTGACATTCCCCACTCCCCAGCTTTTCTACTTGTAGAAGTATCTCCCACTGCCCAAGTGAAGCAAAATTTGGGATAAATGTAAAGATTCACATATTGTCACTATATTTAGAAGCACAGTAAAGGTGACCCGTTGATGAATATGCATGTAGACCACTAAGGTTTTGAATCTAGATATGTGACTGGCATAATTGTAGTTAGCAAGCTATATGTGTTTAAAAACAGTGATCGCTAAAATATACAGATTTTAACAAAAGATAGAGTAGATTGCGCTAGGAATAATTAATTTAGAATACTTATATGGGGATAAGTTAAAGATCAAGATGTTTTGCTTCTTGGGGATCGCTGGGTGACTCAGCGGTTTGGCGCCTGCCTTCAGCCCGGGGTGTGATTCTGGAGTCTCGGGATCAAGTCCCATGTTGGGCTCCCTGCTTGGAGCCTCTGTCCCTCTCCCTGCTTGTGTTCTCTCTCTCTCTCTCTCATGAATAAATAAAATCTTAAAAATAGTAATAATAATAAGGACAAATAACCTGATGGAAAAGTGGGCAAAATATCTGAATAGCCATTTCTCCAAAGAGGAAATATAGATGGCCAATAAATTACATGGAAAGACGCTCAATGTCATTAGTCTTCAGAAAAATGAAAATAAAAATTATAATGAGATATTATACCACACACAGTTGGTTGGCTACAATCAAAATGACAGACAATAGCAATAGCAATTGGTGTCAATGTGGAGAAATTGGAATTCTCATACATCGCTAGTGGGAATGTAAAATTATACAACTCTTTTGAAAACAATTTGACAGTTTCTCAAAAGGTTAAATGAAGAGTTACAGTACGACTCAGCAATTCCACTCCTAGATATATACCCCAAAGAAATGAAACATATGTCCATATAAAACTTGTATTTAAATGTTGGTAGCAGCATGATAGTAACCCCATAATAAACCCAAACTGGAAATAATCCAAACATCTATCAACTGTTGAATGGATAAATAAAATGTGGGATAGGCATCTATGGAAAATTATTCAGCAATGTAAGGAGGGGAGTATTGATATGTATGTCAACATAAATAAACCTTGAAAACATTACGAAGGGTGAAAGAAGCCAGTAACAAAAAAAACAAAAAACAAAAAACACATGTTGTGTGATTCTAGTTCTATGAAATGTTAAGAATGGGCAAAACTATTGAGACAAAAGCTGGATTAGTAGTTGTTTAGGACTGGGAAAAGAGGGGACAAATGGAAAGTGAGCGCTAATGTGTATGGAGTTTCTTTAAAGGTGATGAACATATTCTAAAATTGATTATGGTGATGGTTGCACAATTCTGTGAATATACTAAAAATTATCGAATTTACTTTACATCAGTGAATTGTATGATGTAAGAATTATGTACTTTTTTTATATGGGGAGAAGGAAGCTGTATTAGTGTTCTCCAAAGAAACAGAAACAATGAGATTGGTTGATTGATTGATAGATTGAACATAAGGAATTGACTCATGGTTATGGAATCTGGCAAGTCCAAAATCTGCGGGGTGGGCCAGCAGGCTGGCAATCCAGTGATAAGCAGAAATTGCAGTTCATATCTGAAAGCTGTCTGCTGCATAATTCCATCTTGCTCACAGGAGGTCAGCCATTTGTTCTATTCAGGGCTTCAGCTACGTGAATGAGTCCCACCCACATTATAAAGAATCTGCTTTACTCAAAGTTCACAAATTTAAATCTTAATTTCATCCAAAAAACCACTTCCACAGAAACATCTAGAATAATGTTTGACCACATATCTGGACACTGGCTCACACTGGCTCACGTCAAGTTGGCACAGAAAATTAACACAAAGGTCTATTCTTCCCATTTTCTCATTGGTCCCAGAGACTGCAAAACTTTGGGAAATGGCATTGTTAATTTGTCTAAAAAGCAGTTCTAGATATAGCTTGCTGTGTACAGGAAAAGTTCAGCGGACAGTGTATGCCTGACAGACTTATTAGGCTACTAATAGAGTTAATAATGGGGTGATAAAGATAATTCTTTTTTTAAAAAAGATTTTATTTATTTATTCATAAGAGGCACAAAGAGAGAGGCAGAGACACAGGCAGAGTGAGAATCAGGCTCCCTTCAGGGAGCCTGATGCAGGACTCAATCCCAGGATCGGACCCTGAGCCGAAGGCAGATGCTCAACCGCCGAGCCACCTGGGCATCCCGAAAAAGATAATTCTTAATAATAAAATGATGTAGTATCTACTTCTAGAAGCTTCCTTTTTCCTAAACTTTTACACACTAAAGGTTTAAAATATGTCATTCATATTGACATTTCTCCTTTTTATTTTGTGAGTTCCTTGTAGCAGATATTGTGAACTTTGCATTTAAAAAAGTGTTTTTATTTTATTTTAATGATTTATTTATTTGAGAGAGAGAGAGAAAGCACGAGAGTAGGGGAAGGGCAGAGAGAGAGGGAGATTCCAGTCTGCTGGAATCTCAAGCAGACTCCACTCTGAGCATGGAGCCTTACTTGGGGCTCGATCCCAGGACCCTGAGATCATGACCTGAGCTGAAATCAAGAGTTGGCTGCTTAACTGGCCCAGGGCCCCCAAAGTGTTTTGATTTTAGATGCAACAATCTTTCTTAAACATTCGCCAGGGCCTATAAATGAAAATTTTCCCATCTGGAAACTCTTACATTTATTTATTATTATTATTTTTTATAAATTTATTTTTTATTGGTGTTCAATTTGCCAACATACAGAATAACACCCAGTGCTCATCCCGTCAAGTGCCCACCTCAGTGCCCGCCACCCAGTCACCCCCACCCCCCACCCTCCTCCCCTTCCACCACCCCTAGTTCATTTCCCAGAGTTAGGAGTCTTCCATGTTCTGTCTCCCTTTCTGATATTTCCCACCCGTTTCTTCTCCCTTCCCCTCTATTCTCTTTCACTATTAAACTCTTACATTTAAACACAAGTTATGCTCTTATTTCTTTGTAAAAGGATGCTTAGTTTTCTGTATAAAATATTAAACCTGGGAGATAGCTTAAATAAATGTGAAGAAAGAATTCTGGAAGGAGATATACTGAAGAGATAATAATGGAGAGATGAAAGGGGAATTGGGGTTGATAAAATGAGGGAAATTCAAAGTGGTCTTCAAACTTATCCATATTATATTTAAAAATGATATAAAGAATATATGCACTTATCACTTCTGTAATTAGCAGCGAAAAAATAATGTAAGTGATCTGATCCCTTATTTTGCAGATTGCAGAATGGTGGCTGGTCATTCTATTGGTAGCGACAGGACTAGAAGCGAGTTGTCCTGTTGCTTAGCCTCATGCTGTAAATCATCTACCCAGCCAATAAGGTACTACAAAGATCAAAACCAGCTTTTTTTTTTCATATGTTGAATATAGAAAATATTAACTAGTCTAGAAGCTTAGTAGGTTCTTTTATAGAGATTCAATTGCAAGATTTAAGTTCATGTCTTCCAGGGCCTTGGAGAAGGATCCTGAAGAACTGATGGGCCTGGAGATGAGTCAAGGAGGGAGAGAAAGAGAGTAGAGAGTCTTATGGCTACACTGGAGTGGGGCTGGTGCACAGACCAGGTCCCTTACCAGCAGTCAAATATGGCTCCCATGGAGTATGAAAAACATAGCACTTAGCAGTTGACTTATATTATTGAGTCCAGAAGTTTCCTTAGTGATTCTACACCTGTGAGCATGAAGATTTAACTATTTCTAGAAACCATTTCTATTTACCTCTAAACCTGAACCTGGGTCTTAAGGGTCTTCTAGCTATATGTTATTTGGAAATAAAACAGTATTTAATTTTGAGGTGCCTGGGTGACTCGGTTAAGCATCTGACTCTTGATATCAGCTCAGGTCTTGATCTCAGGGTCATGGGTTCATGTCCCACATTGGGCTCCACGCTGGATGCTGAACCTACTTAAAAAAGCAAAACAAAACAAAACAACCGTATTTAATTTTATCAAGCACACACATATACACATATATAAATCTGGCTTTCAATAATGTGCTTTTCTTTGTAGATAAAGCTAATACAAACTATCCACATTTTGAGTTATTTTTTTAATACATTATATTCGGTGTCTTGATTTTCTTTCTTGTCAAAATTTAAGATGAATTTTCACAAAATAGAACAGTCAAAGCAGAATTAGAGATTTTAAGAGTTGGAGAAAGTCATAGATTCACCTAAGCTAACTTAGCTCATCTGTAAATTTAAAGGCCAAAAGACGTAAGTTTATGACTTCCTTTTACTCTTACAAGCTTATTGGTGAATCTATCCACTGCTCCATCAGGGCAAACTTGTTTTTTGCTTAACATTTTATTCCAGACTCTGTGCCTGGCACATAATAGGTGCTCAATAAATATTTGTGAAATGAATGATTTTAAGGCTAGTTGCAGAACCAGTAACAGAGGTTAAATAATTTTTAGTGCATGGAATATTGCAGCTTGGCCTCTGGAGGTGGGCAAATAATTATTGACAAAGGGCAAAGCCAGCCATGGAAAAGAGGCTTGTGAGCATAGGAAATGGTAGTGACACAGAGAAATGGCCCATGAGGATACAGTGACTGTCAGAATATGCAGCAAACTGGTCCTGCAGAGTAAAGAATGCTTCAAGGAGCCTGGAAAGTATAGAACAAGGGAATGAGCTGAATAATTGATCTATGTTGCAAGTAAACTAAGGTTCAGTGAGGTTCTGATTTTCCCAAGGTGTCTGGTAAATCAGTAACAGGGTTGGAAGAAACCAAGTCTTCTGTGATGCCTGGGTGACTCGGTGGTTAAGCGCCTGCCTTTGGCTCAGGACATGATTCTGGAGTCCTGGGATCGAGTCCCACATCAGGCTCCCTGCATGGAGCCTGCTTCTCCCTCTGCCTATGTCTGTCTCTCTCTGTGTTGTCTTTCATGAATAAATAAATAAAATAAAATAAATTCTTATAAAAAAACCCAAAAAACAAAAAACCAAGACTTCTGACTCCTTGGACTAATAGTTTTCCCCCTGTACCAGTTCACCTTCTTTAGAGACTATGAGACAAAGTCATGCAATGCTAGACTAGGCATGTATTCTGTGTCTACTCTCCGCCCCCAGCCTATTGAAGCAATAACTATTGTGATTTCTGTCTCAACTCTGACACCCAGAAGTATGTTGTCCTATGAGAGAACTGATATCTGAGAGCAGTCCTGCAGGTCAAAATGTATACATACTAGTACCTACTGTCTCTCACCCAGATGGGAAGTAATCACTGATAACAAACCCTGGTTGAAAGTGAAAATTCAAGGGGCACCTGGGGGGTTCAGTTGGTTAAGCTTCCAGCTTTTGATTTTGGCTCAGGTCATGTCTCAGGATTGTGAAATCGAGCCACGTGACAGCTCTGTGCTCAGCTCAGAGTCGGCTTGTCCCTCTCCTTCCTCTATCCCTCTCTGTCTTTCCTCTCCCCCTGTGCCCCTCTCTTGCTCAAGCATGGGTGCATGTGCTTTCTCAATCTCTCTCTCAAGTAAATAAATAAAATAAATCTTAAAAAAAAGAAGGTGAAAATTCAAGTATACACTTTAGGCCCAAACCAGTCATTTACTAAAGAAGAAGTAATAGTAATTTTTAAGAACTGTAGCTTTGTACAACTCATCAGAAGTTATTCTTGCACTCTCTTGGATCACCTCTTCTGTTGCCATCTTTTTTTTTTTTTCTTAAAGAGAGAGCATGAGGGGATCCCTGGATGGCTCAGTGGTTTGGTGCCTGCCTTCGGCCCAGGGCGTGGTCCTGGAGTCTCCGGATCGAGTCCCCCATCGGGCTCCCTGCATGGAGCCTGCTTCTCTCTGTGTGTCTCTGCCTCTCTCTCTCTCTCTCTCTCTGTCTCTCATGAGTAAATAATTAAAATCTTAAAAAAAAAAAAAAGAGAGAGAGCATGAGCAGGGAAGAGGCAGAGGAAGAGGGAGAGAGAGAACCTTAAGCAGCTCCATGCCAGCATAGAACCTGATGCCAGGCTCCATCTCACAACCCTGAGATCATGACCTAAGCCAAAATCAGGTCAGAGGCTTAACTGACTGAGCCACCCAAGTCCTCTATTTTTTTTTTTTTAGTATAGTCAACACATTCTTTTTTTAAAAATTAATTAGTTAATTTTATTTAGAGGGGGGGGTAGGGGGAGAGGGGGATAGAGAGAATCCTAACCAAGCTCCATGCTCAACAGCCCAGTGCAGAGTCTGACATGGGACTTGATCTCACAACCTTGAGATCATAACCTGAACTGAAATCAAGAGTCAGATACCTAACTGACTGTGCTACCTAGGCAAACTGATGCACATTCTTCTGCCATCTTGAAGAGATATTTATTTATTTTAGGTATTTAAACATTTTATCGTTTTAATTTCTCACTTGTTTAAGACACCTCAACAAGCTTTTCAACTCCTGAAGTCAGAAACTGCATTTTGCATCCCACTCCATAATGAGTATGCAGTGTATGTATTGTTTGTTTATTAAATAAGTGGAGACTTGTGAAATTTATTGTAGTTTCATTTTTTTAAGTTTATTTGTTTATTGTGTCTATGCCCAGCATGGGACTCAAACTCATGACCCTGAAATCAGGATCATATGCTCTTCCAACTGAGCCAGCCAGATGTCCCTGAAATTCATTGTAGTTTCTTTCTTTCTTTTTTTAAATTTTTATTTATTTATGATAGTCACAGAGAAAGAGAGAGAGAGAGAGGCAGAGACACAGGCAGAGGGAGAAGCAGGCTCCATGTACCGGGAGCCCGATGTGGGATTCCATCCAGGGTCTCCAGGATCGCGCCCTGGGCCAAAGGCAGGCGCCAAACCGCTGCGCCACCCGGGGATCCCCATTGTGGTTTCTAAATTCACTTTATAGTAGTATCAAAATCAAATATCCCAAGCTCCAAATGGTCTTTTATTTATTTATTTTGGGGACCCAAATTGTCTTTTAAAGCAAAGAACTCACCCAATGAGGACAAGCTTGGGGAGTATCTAGTTCTTACTTAACCTGGTTTCCCTCATCTGACACTTGACATAGAATTGAGTTCACAGTGTGTCCTAAGGAGATGACTGTGAAGCAAATGAGTCCCATCTCACTCTTCTCATGTCTTCTCCTTCTACTGGACATTGTATTTGTCTCTCCTCATGCTTCTCATCTTCACCATGCACCAGTCAGGAGGCTTGGGGAGGGGACTGACCCCTCCAGTACTCCTTACAGTGGGTTTGTTCAGGTAATCCAAACCTTCTTACAGTGGATTTATTCAGGTAATCCAAACCTAAGTCAATCAGATTCAGAAAAGGGCAGGTAACCAATTCAGGTTAATAATTAGGGACTTCTGTTTTTAAAAGATTTCTCACTTTTTTGAGACAATGATGAAATTGGTCTCTCTCCTTCTGATTGAAATGGAATACAGATGGGAAGTTGAAACTGCTGCAGTCATTTTGTCATAATGAAGGAAGCCAGAGTTAATATGATGCTGACACCATAGATGTCAGAGCAGAGAGGTGGAAAGACAGAAAATCCTTGATGATAGTGTTGAGACTATGTCAAATGATTCCCATCAAACTAACCTTGAAACCTGACCATGGTCAGGTATAGGTTTGAAGTGACTTCAAAGCTTATACACTGAGAGTTTAAGAGGAAGAATGCAAGATTACGAATGCAACAGTAAGGTCAAATGTGAATATTTAATTAGAATGAGAAAAAAATCATACCAAACCATTTTGAAAATCTAAAGAATACCCCCAATCAACAGTCTTTTTGTTTTATTTCCTGCCTGACTTACCTTTATGGTACTTTTTGCTCCTACTCCTTGGGATGCATTTTTTTTTTATGTCCTCTTCATAAGACAATAGCACTAGAGAGATTTTGTAGTTTTGAAGAAAGTCCAGTGTTTCCTCTTCCATGATCCAAATTTGTTTTGTTTAAACCTTAAACAAAATTTTTACAGCATTTTTGTAATGTCATGCAAAGTGTACAGGTTTATCAAATTTGGGAAACCCTCTCTCATATTTCATACATGACTTACAGGATTTCAGCACATTTCAAATTTTCTTGAACAATGACAGTCTTAAATCTTACATCTCAAAGTGTAAAATTTAATGACTTTCAGTTGATCACATATAGTTATCAATTGTCCTCAATGTCTTCATTCTAGTGTAAGTTATGAATTTCATGCTAACGTCATTGATCTCAGGATCTTGGAGCAGCTACATACATGTGGCTTCCCTTGGTTCTGTTTATTGTACTGATGTAGTTTTTGTCCTAGAAGCACAGAAATTCTGATAAGTTCTATCTCAAATCATTCCCATCATAATAGAAAGAGCCTGCTGCATTTTTATTTTATTTATTTATTTTTTAAATATTTTATTTATTTATTCATGGGAGACACAGAGAGAGGCAGAGACATAGGCAGAGGGAGAAGCAGGCTCCCTGTGGGGGGCCTGATACAGGACTCACTGGATCGCAGACCCTGGGATCACAACCTGAGCCAAAGGAGATGCTCAACCACTGACCCACTCAGGTGCCCCCACTGGTGTATTTTTAACTATATATATACTGCATCATCCAGTATATGTCTGACAGGAGAGAATTTCTGTTTCTGCTTACACTCACATATCTGATGATCTGATCGAGTTCCTTGAATCATGACTCAGCTTAGATGATTTCACTCACTGATGAGTATGAAGTAGCAGTCAACTGGCAGGTTGACTGGTCACTGGATGATCTGGGATGGATTCTCTGGTGACTGGTGGTTGGCTGGCCCTCAGCTAAGGCTGTGGGGAAGATTAGGCCTTGCGTGTCCCATCTTCCAGAAAGTGCACTTGGGCTTCTTTTTAGGGTCATCACTGTTACAAGATCTATAAGAGAAAGCAAGCCCTAAAGCGTGTAAAGTTTGTAAGTACATGAAAATTTCAAGTCTCTGTTTTCAAGTCTCTGTTTGCTTCATGGATGGGATCACGAGTCTCACAAACCCTTCCCAATATTCAAACCCTGCCTTGGGCAGGCCTCAGGCTCTTTTCCCTGAGTCCTACCCCGGATCCAAAAGTAATTAGGTACAGGAATAGGGATATGGCCATAAAGGATCTTTAACAATGGAGCCAAATCAATTTTACTTATTCTTTTTCTTTTTTTAAGATTTTATTTATGTATTCATAAGAGACACACAGAGAGAGAGGCAGAGGGAGAAGCAGGCTCCATGCAGGGAGCCCGATGCGGGACTCAGTCCAGGACTCCAGGATCACGCCCTGAGACAAAGGCGATGCTCAACTGCTGAGCCACACAGGGGTCCCCAATTTTCCTTATTTTTGTCTTCTGTCAGGATTTATAATTTGTACAATTCTTTCATAGTAAAAGTATTTTATTATTAAATTAGAATGTTTATCCCCAATAATCAAGTTTTAAACCTACTATTTTACATTATCATGGCATTTCACATATTTAAGCTTATTTTATGTATTTGCAGCTTGAATGTAGATGAAATTTTCATGTACTTACAAACTTTCAGTAATTGGATTCAAGGTTAACATTCTTTTTCTTGTAAGCAAAACCCACGTTCATATGTAGGACTGATAAGTAATCACTATCTTCTCAGGGAACCAGAGACTTGCATGCTGTGTTGTCAAGGCAATATCTGCCCATGTCTTCCCAGCAACAGGATCTGTTCATATGGTTATTGAAGATAACACAAATATTAGTCTGCTGCCACAAGCCAGGGGTCAGTTTGTGAATGATGTCTTTCTTGAGGACTAATCAATAAGAACATTACCTTCCCAGAGACCACAGCAATGGCAAGCCATGTGAAGCTGACACATTATTTTCATTTTCCATTATATCTGAAGCTCTGATGACAGCGCACCTATATTTCTTTGTTCAATTACTTTTTTTTTTTTTTTTTTTTTTTTTGGTGAGCTGTAAAGATTTAAGAACCCATAGCTGACCCAGAATGTTCAACTGGGACAAGTCCTGATGGGTTGTTACTTTCAAGAGAAATCAAAGTTCTAAGTTTATAGGGAATAGTCACTGGTAGAATGGTCAGTGGTAAATAGAGTAGTAAGAAAGAATAGTGAAGCTAGGAGGATGAAAAGAAACACATGTTACAGGAATGACTTTCTACATGAGCAAATTAAGAGTCTGGCCTGCTGTGAAAAGCTGACATGAGGCTCCAAGGTCCTGCGATAATCATAGGACCTCCACCTTTACAGACAAAAAAGGGCACAATCTGGACAGAATATACTCTCATACTCTGGATCTTGGGCAAAAACACCTTAAACAACAACAACAACAACAACAACAACAACAACAAAACCCTGGGCAGCCCCGGTGGCCCAGCAGTTTAGCACCGCCTTCGGCCTGGGGTCTGATCCTGGGGACCCAGGATCAAGTCCCACGTGGGGCTCCCTGCATGGAGCCTGCTTCTCCCTCTGCCTGTCTCTCTCTGTTTTTGTCAGTCACGAATAAATAAATAAAATCTTAGAAAAAAAAAAAACCCAAACCAAATTGTACGTTCTAGGTGAAAGATGATTAAAGATGATTCTGATGAATAAGCCTCCCTTGCTGCAAAAATACAAGAATGATTTCTATGCCAACATCCTTAAAAGCCTAGAGACCATACCCTTTTAAGGACGGTCCAATGGGGAAAAAAAAAAAAGGACAGTACAATGATTAGATTGGAATCTTAGTTTTTGGTTTGTTTCTTAACTTATAAATAATGCAGATTTGATTTTCCTCTAATGGGTTTGCTGAAAGTACAAGTGAAAATCACAATCAGGGCAGCCTGGGTGGCTCAGCGGTTTAGCGCCTGCCTTTAGCCCAGGGTGTGATCCTGGAGACACAGGATCGAGTCCCATGTCGGGCTCCCTGCATGGAGCCTGTGTCTCTGCCTCTCTCTGTCTGTGTCTCTCATGAATAAATAAATAAAAATCTTTAAAAAAAAAGAATATCACAATAATTTAAGTGGGAAGTTTGATTATTCCTAACCATTTAGTAGGATTACTTATTAGGATAGGAATACCATGAGAATCAACAAAAACGGGCTCCAATCTCTAGGGACTTCACCATCAGTTGCTTGCCTTGCGCTGCCCCCTTCCTGCCATCCATGTCCACCCAGAGCAAGTAAGGACTTTGGAGGCTGGCGCTCAGAAAATCCCTCACTGGGAAAACTTAAATATAGACTGTATATGAAAATATACTCTTAAGTTTATGTAAGTTTCTTAGATGTGGTAATGGCATTGTGATTATGTAGGTGAATGTTCTTATTTTAGATGAGGCATGTGAACTATTTAGGGGTGGAATTTTCTGATGTCTGTAACTTACTTTCAAAAATATACATATGGAAAAAGAGAAAAAAAGGAGGGAGGCAGGAGGTGGGCAGATATAAGCAAATGCAACAAAAGTTAAAATGATTTGATCTCAGTAAAGAATGTATGGATGTTAATTGTACCAATTTTATTTTCACTTTTTGGAAGTTGAAAATTTTTGAAATAAAATGCTGGAAAAGAGACATATGTAAAAAGAAATTATAGTCCTGGCCTCTAGTGACTCTAGAATTTTCTTTGAATCACTTTAAAAAAAAACCCAAAATCAAATTCTGCATGTTAAGTGAAAGGTGATCCTAATGAATAAGCCTCCCCTACTGCAAAAATATAAGAATGATTTCTATGTCAACGTCCTTAAGACTCTAGAGACTATACCCATTTAAGGACTATCTGTCCAAGTTTCTTTGAATCAGAACTGGGAGGCTGACACTCTATACCAGGCATCTGGGTCCAGGCATTAGTTAGTTCAGGCATTGTTCTTCCAAGAACTAGAAAATAAGTGGGTAGGAGGGTTGCTATGGGCAGAACTCCAGGTAGCAGAGGGAGGGCCTCGGATGCTATTTCATTGACTCACTGATCTTGTAAGATGTGGGAGGTGGACCGTTAAGCACAAAGTATTATCCAAAGAACAAACTAGAACAATCCTAAAATTTGTATGGAGCCACAAAAGACCTGAGATAGCCAAAGCTATCTTGAAAAAGAAAAATAAAACTGGATGTATCAAATAAAACAATTTCAGAATGCAAGTTCTATTACAGAGCTATAGTAATAAAAAAAAGTAATAAAAAAACTGGCACAAAATAGACACATAGATCAATGGAACAGAATAGAAAGCCCAGAAATAAACCCACACTTATATGGTCAATTAATTTTTGACAAAGGAGGTAAGAATATGCAATGGGAAAAAGTCTCTTCAATAAATGATGTTGGGAAAATTGGACACTTACATGCAAAAGAATAAAACTGGACCACTTTCTTAAACTCAAAATGGATTAAGGACCTAAATTAGAGACCTGAAACCATAAACATCCTAGAAGAGAGTAAAGGCAGTAATCTCTTTGGCATTAGTCATAACAACATCTTTCTAAATAGATTTCCTGAGATAAGGAAGACAAAAGCAAATTAAAATATTGGGACTATATCAAAATAAAAGTTTCTGCACAACAAAAGAAGCAACCAACAAAACTAAGGCAACTCACTGAATGGGAGAATATATTTGCAAATGACATACCCAATAAAGGGTTAATTTCCAGAATATATAAAGAGTTTATATAACTCAACACACAAAAAAACTCACTAAGACCAAATAATCCAATTTAAAAATCTGCAGAAGACAGACATTTCTCCATAGAAGATATACAGATGGCCAACAGACATATGAAAAGGTGCTCAACATCACTCATCACCAGGGAAATGCAAATCAAAACTGCAATGAGATATGACCTCACACCTGTCAGAATGGTTAAAATAAAAAACTCAAGAAACAAGTGTTTGCCAGGATATGGAGAAAAAGGAACCTTTGTGCACTGTTGATGGGTTTTAAACTGGTGCAGCCACCATGGAAGACAGCATGGAGGGTCCTCAAAAAATTAAAAAGAGAACTACCATATGATCCAGTAATCACACCACTGCGGACCTACCCAAAGAATACAAAGACACTACTTCGGAGGGATATATGCACCCTTATGTTTATTGCAGGATTATTTATGATAGCCAAATTATGGAAGCAACCCAAGTGTCCATCAGTAGATGAATGGATAAAGAAGAAGTGAGTGATACATATACAAGATGGAATATTATTCAGTCATAAAGAAGAATGAAATCTTGCTATTTGCAGCAACATGGATGAATATAGAGGGTATAACCCTAAGTGACATAAGCCAGTCAGAGAAAGTCAAATACCATATGGTTTCATATTCTTTTGTTAAGCAACAAAAGAAATCCACAAGAGAAAAGAAAAATACAAATAAAAAACAGGCTCTTATCTACAGAGAACAGAGGGTTATTAGAGGGGAGGCAGGAACGGAGGATACGGGAAATAGGTGAAGGAGATTAGGAGGGAGCTTGATGAGCACTGAGTAATATGTGGAGCAGTTGAATCACTGCACTGTACACCAGAAACTAATGTAACACCGTGTGGGGTCTACACTGGAATTAAAATTTAAAAAACAGCAAAAAACATAAGGTGTTTTAGATTAATATATTTAATTTAGATTAATTTAGATTAATTTAGATTAATATATTTAATTTAGATTAATTTAGATTAATATATTTCTTTTTTCTTTATTTTGCTGCATCATTTATTATGGTTTTGGGCTGAGAACTAGATGTTTCCCTGGTCTCAAAGAGCAACATTTTACACCAAAATGCAGGGAGTTTCTGATGTGAGAAACAAGCTGCACGCATGCCCACGCCTATGTGAGTGCACCCATGTGCATGCATGCAGGTGTATTTGCTAGGCATTTGAAACAATTGCAGACTGTATGTATCTGTCTATCTATCATCTATCTATCTATCTATCTATCTATCTATCATCTATCTATCTATCTATCTATCTATCTATCTATCTATCTATCTATCATCTATCTATCACAATCTCTACACCCAACATGGGGCTTGAACTCACCACCCCAACATCGAGAGTCACGGGCTCTACCAAATAAGCCAGCCAGGGGCACAGGGAGCATCACCTTTAAATCAAGTTCAGAATTTTGTCCAACATCTTGGACTGGAAATTCTAATTATGAATTAAGACTGTGACTTAAAGTGACAGTCACTTAAAGTGAGAGTGAATGATCTGTTAATTAAGATTGAGCTGAAAAGTTAAGGAGTCTGCCACTGTTCTCATTTCAGATCAGGGCAAGGGTTGTCCCTACTTAATTCATCATCAAGAGCACATGGAAGATAGAAGTAAAGTCGTGAGTCGTGTTTGATCACACATATCTCTGTTGCTCAGCTCCAGTGGTCACGACCTTTCCCTCTGCCTGCGGTGGCATTATTTTGGAGTCGTGCACCTCACAAGTCGTGCATTTACCTGTCTGTTGAGTGTTAGATGATGGATAGATGAGAAAGTAAGGAAGAGAAGATAGTAACATTGATTGATAATGTTAGTTAACAGCACTTCTACTCTAACAATTCTCAGATGTTTCTAGAAGACACAAGAGATGGCCTGGAATGATGCATAAAGGAGTTGAGAATGTTTGTCTTATCACTAGACCACGAACTCCTTGCAACAAAGGACTAGTTCTTACTCATCTTTACTTCCCAGTGTTTACTTCAATTGCCAGAACACAGAAAGAGCCGATAAACTACTCTATGTGGTTAATGTACCTTAAGTAATGTTACTAGTTAAATCAGTATTGTTGATTTATTAAATATATATTTAGGTAATATTAATGCTATTGAGTTATTACCATTTTTCAATGTGAGAATTTAATCTTACTAGCATATCATTTTAATACATTCCTCAAATCATAATTCAGCAGGGTTTTATTTATTTATTTATTTATGATAGTCACAGAGAGAGAGAGAGAGAGAGAGGCAGAGACACAGGCAGAGGGAGAAGCAGGCTCCATGCACCGGGAGCTCGACGTGGGATTCGATCCCGGGTCTCCAGGATCGCGCCCTGGGCCAAAGGCAGGCGCCAAACCGCTGCGCCACCCAGGGATCCCTCAGCAGTTTTTTTTTTAACTGAATTGTAACTATAAAAAACTTTGTACATCCCTGCATCATTGCTCAGTAACTTTTAGTGGAGCCACAAGATGGGGAAATGCCAGGAATTCTCTTATTGACATTCTAGCCTGATTACACTCTGCTCTCACATGTCCTTGCCCCCTTCTCTCTTGTTGTTTCTGTCCACGAACCTCTTTTGCAGTCAAACTGAGCTACTTGGCATCCCAAAATGCACAGTGTTTCCTCCCTTCCTGTCTAATGATTTCCTCCTGCCTGGAGTGCTCTCCTTAGTCCTCTTTGCCCTTTGCCCTGCCTACTCTTGCATCTTAATGGAGCCTTCATAACCCCATCCCACCTTCTCTACAGCAATGTCCCCAGCCAGCCCAATACACAGGGATGTTCTCCTCTGACTCTTGGGGGATCTACCAGGATATATTACTTAGGAGGCATTAACGTGTTAACTTTTTGTGTGTATTTGCATAATTTGACCATCTGGATTTTGACGTTTTGAGGGTAAAGATGTTTTCTTTTTATTTTTTTTAAGATTTTTTTCATTACTTAAGTAACATCTACACCCAACATGGGGCTCAAACTCACAACTCCAATATCAAGAGTCACATGCTCTACCTACTGAGCCAGAGAGGCACCCCAATTCTGTTTTAGACATTTTGATTTCCCTCACATTCCTTGGAGATAATAAGAACTGACATAATTTGATTGATTTAAAATGGATTTTTTCCTGCTTTAAAATAGGCAGAGGAACTGTGCTAATGTTTCTCAAAAGGCAACACCCAGAACAGGCAGCCTGGAATGATTGAAAGTGTGAGTGTTATTATATACCCTGATTAAAATTCTCAAAGCAATTCAAAGGAGTATTTATTGGGTGAATAAATGAATAAAATAAACACTGAATATTGATTTGGTACATATGTAATATAACTATATTGGAAGATGGGGAAAGAATGTGTATATTGGCATGGGGCACAAGAAGACAGCTACATCTTCATCTTCCATAGTAGTTAGGAAATCAATATATAATTTCTAGAATGGAAACAATTCAACAAAGTAACAGTGTAAATATGTTATTTAGGATCATGGAAGTAAATAACAAAAGCTTAAAAAAGTACAAAGAAATGGTTATCTCTGTAGAGCTTTTATCTCTTGGGAGCACATTTCACTCTCTTGATTTTAAATAATACATTTCCAATTCTGAATTTCCTAGTTCCTTTTTCTGTTTAAATCTTTACGATGTGTCCAGCTGAGTAAACAGCTTACAACTTTTTTTTAAAAAATTATTTATTTGTTTGAGAGAGAGAGAGGGAGAACAAGCGGCGGGAGGGAGAGGGAGAAGCAGACTCCCCACTGACATGGGGCTTGATCTCAGGACCCCAAGATCATGACCTGAGCTGAAGGCAGACACTTAACTGAGCCGTCCAGGTGCCCAGCTTACAACTTATTTGCTTAAAACCTGAGCTCATCTCTCTCCCTCCTACTATTCTGATGGGTTTCTACGACTTTGCATCACTCCCGGGGCATCATTTGTTATTCCTTCCTCTTCTTTCTCTAGTCATTGAACAAGTGTTTATTGAATGCCTACTATATTTCAGCCATTGTGCTAGGTCCTGGATAAGTAAGTAATTGATAAGTAAGCTCTCACGGTTGAGATGATTTTTCTCCAACGTTCTTTTAGTTTGCATGCTTTATTTTGTTTTAGTTTTTGTGGTCACTTCCCTAAAACAAAAGACAGTCATTGGTTCATCATCCAGGGAAAATAGAATTATTCATTCTTCAGCCACGAACATAAAATCTTGGCAGTCATCTTGAGGTCAGGCCAGAGAATACGGGCCAGTCAGCAAACATCAGTCAACACTGTTGGGAAACAATGTGAAGTATAAGCTCAATTGCTGGTGGTGGTTTGGGTGAATCATGTTGTAAGCAACATTTGTATATTTCACTTATTTATTCAATATATTTTTTAAGTTTTTTTATTTTTTAAAGATTTTATTTATTTATTCATGAGAGACGCAGAGGGAGAAGCAGAGACACAGGCAGAGGGAGAGGCAGGTTCCCCGCCAGGAGCCTGATGCAGGACTCCATTCCAGGACTCTGGGATCACAACCTGAGCCGAAGGCAGATGCTCTACCACTGAGCCACCCAGGTGCCCTTCATTCAATGTTTTTTTGATTATCTGTTGTTTCTAGGAACTCTGAAAGTAGCAAAACACTAGGATCACAAATGAATATAATACAAGACCATTGCAATTTTTTATATATTTCAGTCACATATATTTGTGTGTCTAAGGCAAATAATTGCACATAATGGGATGAGTGTCCTAAAAAGGGGGCAGAAGAATTGCAATGTGACCACGGGGGGAGAAGCACCTGATCCTACCTATCAGGAGAGTCATGGATGGAGTGAAGCAAATTTCCAAAGAAAAGTAGTCTGACAAGAGGAAAAGTGTGTGAAGGCATAAGGGCATGAAGGGGGTCTGTCATCTTTGGGCACCTGCAAGTGACAAGTGGGAGAGTGGGAGGGGATGCAGAGGGAGTGAATGGAGAAGGGGGAGGGACCAAGCTGTAAAAAGCCCTAAACATGAAAAGAATTTTAAGCAGTGAAATGAATGACATGCCTTTTTGAAAGATGTGGTATGTTGTGGGTGGGAGGGGTGCAGGGGAGAATGGAAAAAGAGCAGTTGAGAGGTTTTTTTATAAAACCAGGTGAGAAATAATGGGTCCCTGAGTAAAGCTAGTGACCGTGGGGAAGGAGAATGAGAATGACTTTAAAAGCCATGTAGGAGGCACAATTTACAGAGCTTGGTAGATCTACAGGGGAGGGAGGTGGAGGTTATAAATCAGGTTCCCAGCACAGGAGCTGAATGGATGAAAGCAGAAGAACAGGTTTAGGAGTGAGAAAAAATTTAGTTTTGAAGGTGTTGAATTTGTGGTCCTAGGGGACAATGGATTGGAGCTGTATTAGAGGCACCTGTAAGTATGTGAGATGTGGAAGAGAGATGAACAGGGAAGGAAACCCCATAGGACAGGCAAGGAATAGTGAAGGGGTAATAGGCGCTGATCATCAGGAGAGGATGAGACGTCAGCTTCCTGGAGGGCACCAGGCTGATCCAGGGCATCTCTTCTTTCTCACCTGCCCAGTTTTGATGGTAAGTAGGCAATGCAGCCGACCTAATCTGAGTAGAGCTGGCTTTTTTGACTCAGACCCCTCAGAAATGTAGGTCAAGGATTCTCCACCCCCCCAACACCCCCCCCCCACTCCAGCTAAGCCATTTAGACCCGCAGAAGTGCTAGCTGAGGGGATTCCAGATTCCCCAATCTGGAATTGGCAACAGAGAAGGGAAATGGAGTGTCTCAGATGGGGTTTTGAGAGCACCTGCAGAGGCAAGGGGTGTAACCTGACTCACCAACATTTTCCTATGTTTCTCCAAACAAAGGAACCAACCAGAAATCTGAGGGAGCTAATTACAAATAGAATGGACTTACTGTAAGAAGTAAATGAATCCGAGTGCTGTAGGGGTGGGTGGTGATGGATGCCATGGTGTTCTGCTCACCTCTCCAACCGCTTGAGAGCCAAGCTGTCCATTCTTCAGTTGTCAGACATATTGACTGCTGACAACCTTCCTGCAAGTCCTTTTCTGGAGAGGTTCTTAGGTGTCTAATTTTACATCGCCCAGCTCACATGTAAAGACTGCTCGATGGCGGGGTGCAGCACAGCAGGTCTCCTCTGTGGTTCAATCCTGTTACCTTCACTCCTCCAAGGGTTGTCACCAAAGCCTCCTGCACACAAATCTCTGACTCAGAGTCAGTGTCCTGGGGGACCTAATCTGAGATGTTAGGGCAATGCAAATGAGCAAAAGCCTCCCTTTTCATAGGAGAAAGTCAGCAAATAATACTAAAGGGTATAAGATCAACATATAAAGGTATGAGCATATTGTCTAGAGTTACCACAGGCAACCTCTAGAAGAACTAGAGATAGGAATGACGAACAAAGTAGCGTCCTTGTAAAGTCACTGCGGACTTCCTAGGTAGGAGGCTTGCTTTTCCTCCTCAGACTTTCTGAACTAATTCATATCACTAATTTCAAGTCAAGTGCAAATAGTACTTTGATTCAAATCTAATTTGAACATTAAAAAGGACTCTTAGAAGCAACTGATTATGGAGAGATAGCGGAGTGAGGTCAAGAAGTAACGTTTGCATTCAGAGGTCTGGAATTCAGACACTTTGTGTCTGGCTAATCTGGTTTAGAGCACTTATTCTTTCAGAGCCTTAGTTTTCTTATCTGGTAAGTGGGAATAATCATGATATTGAAATAAAAGCTATGCAAGAGTATTGTGAGGTATAAACAAAATAATGAAAGTGAAAATGCTCAGCAAAGCCAGATTAGTATGTATATATTATATGGGAGAACAGAACACATGTTACGAGCCATGTACTAGAGAACACAAAAGAGCAGTTAATTCTGGCAGTAGATGAAAGACCTCATGAAGGCTGATCTCTTGAAGTTGTCCTGAAAAATAAAATAAGATTTTGATAGGCGCGGAAGGAAGACTGAGGAGGAGGGTGATTTGATTTGATTTTTAAGTTAATCTTCAATTCTTTTTATCAAGCTTACCCTACTTTATTCTTTCTAATAGCACTTATCCACTTCTGACATATTAAAACTTTTTTATTATGTCTATAGTTTTTTTTTTCCATTTTAAGTAATTTCTATATCCCACGTGGTGCTCAAACTCATGAACCTGAGACCAAGTTGCATGCTTTTCTGACTGAACCAGCCAGGAGTCCCTAAATATGAAACAATCTTGTTTGCTCCACTGCTTCCCAAACCCTATCACACTCTTCAGAAACACCTGCTTTTAAAATAAATAAATAGAAATAAAAACAAAATAGTCTGTTATTTTGGAAAATTTCAAACATATATACATACATAAAAGCAGAAAGAATGGTACAGTGAACCCCATGAACCCTGATTGTACAGTTATTAACATTTAGCCAGTCTTGTTTGTTTATCCTGCTGTATTTTGAGGGTATGGGAGGTTGGTACTGGAGTATTTTAAAGCAACGCCCAGGGATCATGTTATTTTATGTAGAAATACCTCGCGATGCCTCTAACTATGAAAGTATTTAAAAATTTAACCTCCATGCCATTATTATACCTAACAGAATTAGTAATTCCTTTTATCATCATCTTATGTCCAAATCTTAATCATTTTTTTCAAATTGTTTCAAAATCATTCTAATAAGGATCCCAAATGAAATCTCCACATTGAATTTGTTTCATCTCCTAAATTTCATTTATGCTATAACTCATTTCTACCCCCATACCATCAATTTGTTAGAGAAACTAGGTCAAGTCATCTTGCGGAATGTCCCATATTCTGGGTTTGACTGATTGCTTCCTTGTGGTGTCCTTTAACTTGATCCCTGGAGGTAACTACTTATAGCAGTTTCTGTTTTTAGTTCTTTTCGTGATTACCTTGATATCTCTAGATGAGGGTTTCTTGATATAGATATCATGATGTGTGCAAATTTAGCTTGCATGCCCTGCCTCTCTCCTCCACTACCTCTCTTCTCCCAAAATAATTTTGTCATGAATCTCCGTTTCTTCCACCTCTTTGATTTCAGATGATATTCTTGAATCTCTAGCTGACATTCCATCAACCAGGAGAGCATATCTTATTGAGGATGTTCATGCTTGAATGGTCCTCTTCACCTGTTCTTCTTTCCTTTTACTTCCCAAACTATTGGCAGCAAATCTAGTTTTAAATTTTCTGGTTGGATAACATTCTTTTTTGTAGTCACAAGTTTGCGTTCTGTGATTTGTCTATTAGTTTGTTCTAAATTATAAAAATTAAATGTCCATTTACATTACCATGGCTTTTCAGGTTTACTTCACTGCGGAGCCAAAAAATACCCTTTGATTTCCTCTTTATACAGTCAATGTTAGAACCCCTGTCCTAACAGAATGTCCTCCAGTGCCATGTTAAAATAGATTCTCCTTTTTTTATACTCCACCAATTGCACAAAATCATGCTACATGTTAACTTGCTTTGTATTTGGT
This sequence comes from Canis aureus, assembly GCF_053574225.1. Classification (NCBI taxonomy): domain Eukaryota; kingdom Metazoa; phylum Chordata; class Mammalia; order Carnivora; family Canidae; genus Canis; species Canis aureus. The sequence goes on from NC_135621.1 coordinate 57,990,694, forward strand.
ACTCGACAGGAATAGTATTTGAAACTGGTTTGGATTGACCATTCCATCATCGGCTTATTCATAAGGGACTATTTTTTGAACCATAATAGAGGAAAGTACCTAGTATCTTTTTTTAAGAGATTTTATTTATTTATTCATGAGAGACAGAGAGAGAGGCAGATACACAGGCAGAGGGAGAAGCAGGCTCCATGCAGAGAGCCCGATGTGGGACTTGATCCCAGGATTCCAGGATCACGCCCTGGGCCAAAGGCAGGCGTTAACCCACTGAGCCACCCAGGGATCCCAAAAGTACCTAGTACTAAAAAAATAGCCCCTTGTGAATGGGAAATGAGGCTGGAACAGTCAACTCAACCATGTAATGGAAGGTCAAAAATATCATGCCAGGAAGTTTGGATTTTGTAGGTTCTACGAGGCTTTAGAGGGTTTTTAAGGAGTGAAAGGTACTAGGGCTTAAGCTCTCTTGGAAGCAGTTGTCCAAAGAAGATCTAGCAGGGTGAGGGAATTTCCAAGTACCACTGCTGCCTTTAATAGCACTCCCTACATCAGGCAGCTTCGGGGTGACAGGGCCTCACAGGGCACCCAAAGAACCCACAAGTGGCTCCACGAGAGAGTCAGCATTTGAACCTTGCAGACCATCCTGAACTCTAGGTAAGAAGCCCTGATCAACATCAGCATTCTCTAAGACTACCTAGGAATTATGTAACCTTTAAAAACTGATGGATATTTGAATAGATTCCAGTTCTAATCTTTTACTGTAACAAACAACTTTGCAATGACAACTGTTGTATTCATGTCTTTGCATCCCTGTCCAATTTTTTCCTTGGGATAAATTTGTACTGCAGAACTGCTGGGTAATGCATGTGTTAATTCTTTCTTTCCTTAAAAATTATGCACTTTACTTCTTTTTTTAAAGATTTTATTTATTTGAGACAGAGAGAGATAGAGTGAGAGAGTGAGAGTGAGAGAGAGAGAGAGAGAGAGAGTGCGCAGAGGGAGAGGGAGAAGCAGGGAACCCAACATGGGGCTCAATCCCAGGACCCCGGGATCATGACCCCAACCAAAGGCAGACACTTAACTGAGTGAGCCACCCAGGCACCCTGCACTTTACTTCTTATAGCAGTTTTAGGACAACAGAAGAATTAAGCAGAAAATATAGAGAGCTTTCCTATACCCACCTGCTCCCACCCAGTTTCCCCTATTATTAATATCTCACATCAGTGTGGTACCTTTGTGGTTAAAATAGATGAATGAATATTGATACTTTATTAGTAACTGATGTTCCTATTTTACATCAGGTTTAACTTTGTGTGTTGTATTGTATGGGTCTCTGGGTTCTGACAAATGTATAATGCTGTGTATTCATCATTACAGTATCATGCAGATTAGTTCTGCTACTCTAAAGATCCCTTTCGTTCCACCTGCGTCATCTCTTTCTCTCTCCTCCAAGTATGTGTAATTTTTTAGGCTTTTGAGGTTGACAGTCAAATTATAAAATGTTTGTATCCAAACACTGGCTGTGTGTGAGAGTTTTTATTTTGGCACATCATCAATAATGCTGGGTATTATTATTTTTGATTTTAGGGAAATCAACATCTCAGTTATATTAGGACAAATACAAATAATATAGGTGTGTTTGGCCTCTTGGTTACAATGACAGAGATTTAATACATGCTAGTTTAAGCAAGATATGAGATTTATTGCCTCATTCATCTGGATGTTGGTCTCAGGGCTGACCTGATTGAGGAACTCAGTTGATGTTTGAAGGGCAGGTTCTAGGTGGAGTTCTGTTCCTGGGTGATCTAGGGCAATCCATTAGATGTTCTGAGGCTATTTCCCTGTCTCTGAAATAGCCCTGCTGTGCTTAGTTCTCAGGGTTACTGTAAGTGTCAAATAGGAGCTGGTATGTAAAAGTGTTCTTAATACGTGTAAAATGTTACTGCAAATGTAATTTAGTGTTCTATTGATTCACTCAAAGGGAAATCGTGCATATTCAATCAGCCAAATATGTTTTAAGTGCTGAATTATTGACAATTTATTATATTCACCATAATTATCAACCCTTTATTTTGTTATCAACCTTTTAAGACAAGATTTTATAAGTGGTAGTGAAAAGTAAATCATTCTAGATGAAAAATTTCCATGTTGCAAAAAAGTTTTCTATGCCCAGGTAATCAGCATCTTATTAGTATAACAAGATATCCCCGACACAAATGATCTTTAAAGGGAGTTAACTTAAAGGATGCAGCAGATGAGTGGACTGTAAACCATGATGCCTCGTACATAGTAGTTCAATCAGCATTTACTGAAGGAATGTTGTAGTTTTGCTTTTCCTAAATGCCCATACCTAATAGTAATTCAGGGTCATGATACTTTTGTATTTAAGTGATCTGTTGAGTAAAGAGGCCTCACAACACTTAAACTGCTTCTCATTTAAGGGTTCAGTATGCACCTAAAAGTATTTTAGAAGTGTGACACTGATAGGAAGAGAACTTAGCTGCTCCTGACATTCCCGAAGGATTGTCACAACCACATGGCCTGCCTTGCCCTGGACAGATGGTAGGTGGCAGCAACAGATCAGAAATTGTAGTTCATTTAAACAATTTGGGCTTTGAAAAGGGTGCTTTTTAATTTATTATTTCATTAACTTTCTTTCAAAATAAAAACCACAGCTGCAAAGCAAGTAGACAATGAAAATAAATGAGCGTGACGTAACTCGTTTACAGAATATGGATAGGGTGCCTAAATCTTTATGCTATAATCTCTCAACAGCAAGTTTTATTTTAAAACTCTAGGCTTAGTTTTATTACCATTCTTAGCTTGTTTTTTCTTACGTTTTTTTTCTGCCTTCTCTTCGTAAGCACTGAAAATTTTAATGCTTCTTTATTGACAGGAGGGTGGGTGGTATTTGAACTTTCATTCTGCTTAAACTTTGATCTACGCCTATTGTGAAGATTTTGTCTCCAGGCATTGCATTGGTCATGGTTCAGTTACAGAAAAAATAATCCATTCTAGACAGTTTAAACAGAAATGGATTTAACACTGGGTATTAAATGGCTTATGGAGTTGCTGGGGGGGCTAATGAAAGAGTCTCTGGGTCAGTGGTTCTCAGCTTTAGCTTCAGACCCCAAGCATCTGGGTTGATTTTAAGAATATAGATCCTGGAATCTACTGCAGACATATTGAATCAAAACTTCTGGGGGAGCATGTGTATGTGTATAATTAGTAGGCTCCCCTGGTGATTCTAATGTGCAGATAGGGTTGAGAACCACTTTGAGGCTGAGGTTTCAGGATTGACCCTCATTGCAGCACTGGACCACCAAGGGAGCTACTGATTCTTTTGCAATCAAGAAATGTGCTGAATCGAGAAGCCGCTGGCTTTGAAATTATGTCTCCCCTGCCGCCATCAAGAAGCTGCCATGGTCTAGAAACTGCCACATCCAGGGCATAGTGACTCCAGAACCTGCCACACTTGCTATGATATTCACTAGTAAGATGGATGTCCTGCAGTCTGCCTCCTGGTGCCCAAGAAGCTGCAGTCACTGTGATCTCAGTTAACAACACCACAGAGAAACTAAACTCCTCTGTGGTTGTGCTTATCACAGAACCAGCAGCAGATGGCCTCCACCTCACTCACGTCCTCCCTCTGCATCTAGCGCGGTACTTCCGATGGTTGATCCTCTATCACATAAGGAATCTGAATTGCAAGAATGTTTGTGGGATGTCGCTTTAACCTTTCCAGCTCTACAGAGCAGGAAAGTAAGCTAGAAAGAGATGGAAATGGATGTTGTATATCAATCCAGTTATCTACCAAAGGCATCAGGAAATAGATTTGTTTTAAAGATAGGAGAGCGCCTTGATGTTACTAGCCCAGATTTGAGGGTAATGGAGATTTATACCTCTCAGGGAATAAGCGTGTGCATGTGTGCACTTGTGCACATGCTTTTGTGGAGGGGTGTATATAAACTAAGGAGGAATCAGAAAGAATGTCTTGCCCAGATAGGCTCCTTGCTTCCTTCCTTAGGAAAAGCAAATCTGAGACTGGCTGAAGTCTGTGCTTGAGAAGTATTAGGAAGGGAAGGGCCAGTCCTGCCTACTTTTTTCTGAGTTAGTGTCTGTCCCCTCTCCCCTTCCTGATCTTGGTGCTATAGCTCAGAGCCTGGGCATACTCTGTTCAATACCTGGCTTTGCCATTTGTTGCCTCTGGAATGCATCCAAGCAGCAGTATCTATGATTAGTTCTCTCTTAATCTAATCTTAACTGTATCCTTTCCTTAGTCAAGACATACGGATGTGTATTTCCTGTTTTCTAAAGCATTCAGGGCTAAGCATAATGGCATTTTCCCAAACTGTTTCTTCACATCTAGACATGTTCTTATGCGTTTTATACATTTTCTTCTTCTGGAAGTGGACTATGTTTCTTTTCATTAATTGAGGGATTACTATACTTAAGTATCTATTTGTGCTTCTTTATACCAGTTAAGATCTTATTTAGTGCTTTGAAAGTCAACTGTTTAGTCCTATGTTAGCTTGACTTAGGAATTACAAAAATTTAAATCATGCGCCCATTTACTGAAATAGTTAAAAAAATTTTAAATTATTCTGTTCATGCACTACAGTGAGAAATTATGTTATTATGAAATATATAACAGGATATTAAAATGGACTTTTAAAAAGTAAATGTTTAGTTCTAGAACAGTTTTAGATATAGAAGCTATTATGCAGATAGTGCAGAGTTCTCCTATACCTTGCATCTAGCTTCCCCTATTATTAATATCTTCATTACTGTCATACACTTGGCACAGTTTTGAGGAACCAGTTATTGATACCTTACTGTTTCACTAAAGTTCACACTTTATTCAGATGTCCTCAGTTTTTACCTAAATTCCTTTTTCTGTTTCAGAATCCCATCCAGAATACACATTACCTTTAACCAACATGCCTCCTTAGGCTCCTCTTGGTTGTTTCTCAGGCTTTCACCGTTTTTCATGACCTTGACAGTTTTAAGGAATATTGATTGGATATTTTATAGAATATAAATGGACTCTTTTAAATTTTAAATTTTATAGGAGCACCTGGGTGGCTCAGTAGATGAGCCTTGGACTTAGTCTGATCCCAGGATCCTGGGGATCAAGTCTCACATCAGGCTCCCTGCTCAGCAGAGAGTCTGCTTCTTCCTCTGCCTCTGCCCCTTCCCCATCTCATGCGCTTGCTCTCTTTCTCTCAAATAAGATTTATTTGAGAGAGAGAGAAAGAGCATGCATGCATGTGGGAGAGGGGAACAATGTAATGTAATGGTTACATTAACAATGATAATGCTATAATATTTAATAGTCAACTTGTGTTCAGATTTCCTCATTGGTCTCAAAAATGTCTTGTTGAACTAGTAATTTCAAATCAAGATCCAAACAGGGTTTATATATTGAATTCTGTTGAGTTGAGAAATGAGACTTTTGTCTCAGATTTAGCTGAGACCTGAGACTAAAAACAATAGTTATACCCTCATTTCAAGATGAGGTACTGCACTATCATGCCATTTAAAAGAGGTTTTTAAAACCAGCTTTAAGATCTTTAGCCCAACTTCCACTCAGGCTTGAGAGGATTTCTTCCAGGAAAGTGATTGGAGAGCAATGGCTTTCCCTGTTCTCCCCTCTCCTACTATGGAGAGAGAAATCACATGTCTACTGAGAGGGTCTTACAAGAACCCCCTTTTTTGAGAGCTTGGCATTTACTTGTTGGAGGTAGAAGGGACTGGTATTTGGCCCATACCTGCAGAAAGTAAAGAGGAAAGGCTGGTGATTCCTGAATGTTGCCTGCCAAGACCACAGAAAGAGGCAAATTCAGAGCACACTGCAACTTCTCTCAGTGGTAGGGCAGAGATAGGAGTTCCCACCATTAGATGTTACTAGAACAAGGGATCTGGTCCCGTGTTCATTGTAAAAGGGATCCCACTCATGCATCCTTCTTGCTGAGGGGTAGTCTCTCAGCAGAAAGGGGTTGGAGGTATAGCATTTGATACAGAAGTTGGGATAGGGGTGTGGATGCACAGCTGAAGTGTAGGTATTGTCCATCAAGAGAGGAAAAGTCAGGAATTTCTGGTGAGGAAAAGCTCTGAGTCTCCCCCAGAAACATTCTTTCAAAAGAACTAATCAGCTGTGAATAGAATCACCAATCCTGGAGAGCCCAAACTGGATTCCAAAAGTATGAGTTCCTTCTAATTCTCATCTAGGCAGAGAGAAACTGAGGTAGGGAGGTATCAACCATGCCCTCTCGGGCAGCCCCAGTGGCAGTCTTGGTGGCTCAGCGGTTTAGCGCCGCCTTCAGCCCAGGGCCTGATCCTGGAGTCCCGGGATCGAGTCCTACGTCGGGTCCCTGCATGGAGCCTGCTTCTCCCTCTGCCTGTGTCTCTGCCTCTCTCTGTCTCTCTGTGTCTCTCATGAATAAATAAAAATTAAAAATAAAAAAAGGTGCCTTCTCCCCTCTCTAGCCTAAGTACCACCAAGCTAGGAGAGGGAAGTGATTTTAATGGCAAATGTACTTCTGAGTTTTGAATATCAAATTGGACTGTGATAAAGAAAAATTGGTTCAAACCTGGGACAGAATTTCCTTCTGAGAAGAAATATGCTTTCCTGATAAAATGCTTAAGCAATTTTCTGATAAATTGTAATGAGATTAAAGCCTCTTCTGGGAAACTAACTACTTTCTCATCTGACTAATAGTCTGGCCTCTAATGATCTTGAATCCAGTTTAGTAGTAATTGTCCAACCATTTCTTTGCCTATAAACTATTTCTTCCATGAGGGAATCAAGTTGTTTAGGCCTCTTTAATTGTGGTAGTTAACAGTTTGTATTGTTGACTTCTGCTTTTTTTATTATTTTAATTAAATTTTTTAAAATTTAAATTCAATTTGCCAACATATAGTATAACACCCAGTGCTCATCCCATCAAGTGCCCTCCTCAGTGCCCGACACCCAGTTACCCCAACACCCAACCCACGGCTCCTACTCTTTAAACATAACGATTATAAAACTATTTCAATGGTAGAAATATGTTGATGGATAAAGTAATTTTAAGTTGTCCCTGAAATTAGCTAGAACTTAATGTCAAATTTCTGAGAAATCACTCTAAGAATCACTCTCAACCGATCCTTTGTTTTTTTTTTTAATCTTTTATTTTTATAAATTTTTTATTGGTGTTGAATTTGCCAACATATAGAATAATACCCAGTGCTCATCCTGTCAAGTGCCCACCTCAGTGCCCGTCACCCATTCACCCCCACCCCCCGCCCACCTCCCCTTCCACCACCCCTAGTTCGTTTCCCAGAGTTAGGAGTCTTTATGTTCTGTCTCCCTTTCTGATATTTCCTACCCATTTCTTCTCCCTTCCCTTATATTCCCTTTCATTATTATTTATATTCCCCAAATGAATGAGAACATATAATGTTTGTCCTTCTCCAATTGACTTACTTCACTCAGCATAATACCCTTCAGTTCCATCCACATTGAAGCAAATGGTGGGTATTTGTCGTTTCTAATGGCTGAGTAATATTCCATTGCATACATAGACCACATCTTCTTATCCATTCATCTTTCGACGGACACCGAGGCTCCTTCCACAGTTTGGCTATTGTGGACATTGCTGCTATAAACATCAACCGATCCTTTGTGATGATGAATTAGAGATATGTAGGTGGGATCTCCTCAAAAGTCTCTGTTGGGGGTACAGAGACTATATTGTCTCTCCCTAGGTCACAGGTTCTGGGGCTTGGTAATTTTTTAGACTCATATTATGCAGGCAGGATTTTCCTTTTCTGTATATTACCTAAAACATCATCCTACATCACACACAAACCCTTTGTCTCAAAGGGTTCAAGAAATGGAATGATTTTGCTAGGTTTTAATTTCAACCAGCAGTAACACAAAGCCTAGTTATTTAAAGGCTATTGCTCAGGTCACACAATGAAAACTTTTCTTCTAATTGAATCGTGTATTGTATGTGAAGCACTTACTTAGATTTGTTTGCATGAGAAGCCAAAAAGTCATACCCTCAGTGTTGGTGGTGGTGTATTGAAATTGGTGCAGCCTTTTGAAAAACCACTTGGGAATATGTATCAAGAATAATACACATTTATACAGTTTGGGTATTCTAACTTCTATCCTGAGTAATTAAAAAATATGGGAAGGAAGCTATGTGCATGACTCTTTTCTTCACAATATTTTTTATAGTAATGAAAAATTAGAAAAAACGGTGTGTAACAACTGGGAATTAATATGTAAACTTATGGTTATACTCAACAGAATATCATGAAATTAATAAAATATTAATTGGAAAGACTATAATATGGAAAAAGAAAGAATAAAGGTTAAGTTTATACTGATTTTAACTAATTAAACTATATGTATAAGAGAATACACAAATGATGATTATGTTAAGGGTATAGATGATTTTGTCCTATTTAAAAAAACTTCTCTGCGCGTAGATGTTTGTATTACTTAATATTAAAGTATTAGCAACGTTTGCTAAAAATTTTTAAAGTCTTAGAATCACATAGTATTGGCAATCCATGCCGAAACAGTACATAAAAATGTCTGTTTGCTAATGTTCTGTAGTTGGCAGACAGAAAATTTTTTAGCTAAGCAAATGTCAATTGTTGCTATAGCATTTCTAAAATTACAATAAAGCTACATAATAATTGGCAGGGTTACTCTTGGGTAAATGTGGAGAAAAATGTCAACGTCAACCTTATCAGTGATTAGATAGTGGCAGGATCTCAACCCAATTTGACTTTTACTTCTTGGGAGGCACAGTACTAGCAGGAAGACACTAAATAATTAGGATGAAATCTGGTAAGTATTTGCAACTAAACAGGATAGAGGAAGATCTGGGAGTAGGAGGAAATATCCAAGACCAAAGATTTTTTTTTTTTTAAAGGTCAGCTTATGTTCAGAGAGCTGAATAATTCAAAGTGCCTTGAGTATAGGTTACCTATAAACTATAGAATAACCTATAGATGGGGATAAGCAGGTAATAAGAGGTTAGTGGAGGGTGAAGACCTTCAGTTTTATTCAAAATGCAATGCAGAGACTGTGAAGAGATGTCACTGAAAAGAATGATACTGGGATCCCTGGGTGGCGCAGCGGTTTGGCGCCTGCCTTTGGCCCAGGGCGCGATCCTGGAGACCCGGGATCGAATCCCACGTCAGGCTCCCGGTGCATGGATCCTGCTTCTCCCTCTGCCTATGTCTCTGCCTCTCTCTCTCTCTCTCTCTCTCTCTCTCTCTCTCTCTGTGACTATCATAAATAAATAAAAATTTAAAAAAAAAAAAAAAAAAAGAATGATACTAAGATCTATGTGTATTCTAGAGTCTGCAGGGAATAAACTGGAAGGGAGGTAAGAAGAAGACACAAATTGTGAGGTCTCCGCAATCAATCAGGATCTTCATGACGTGAAATTACCTGGATTAGCACTTCCAGATTCTATTTTACTTTAAAATGTTTGAACCAAATTCTCATCCAAATCTTAGATGATTTTTGGTGTTCCCTAATAGAGCTGGCACATAATACTGAAAATCAGATTGCAGGGGATTATTTTAACTCTCTGGCCAGATGCAGAGAAATATGCAAAGGTATTGAAGCCAACAAATAGGTTGAGAAATGCAAATCCTCACAAGCGGAAAGACTTGGAATTCTGGAAGGCGGCAGATTCCAGGTTCCTTGGAGTGATGGGTTGCTTTCCACTTGATCTTAGCCAAAAGGCCGAGAAGCCATGTGATGGGCTGCTTTAAACGAAGACTTCATGACAGCTCACCAAGGGCCTGAACCTTGTAGGCGACTGGGATATTGTTGAACAATAATCAAGACCATTAAAAAAAAAAAGAGCTATGGGAGTGAACAGCAGACGAGACTTCCTTTCCGCCCCGTTTCCACTAGCACAGAACAGGGTAGATTTTTAAAGTTTCGTCCCAGAAAATAGCACAATCCGCCTGGGAGACGGATTCAGGCCCCAAACCTTTCTGACCCCACAGAAAAGGCGGAGAGGACGCAGCTGAGAACTGGCTTAAAATCGCCCAACAGACTTGGCAGTCGCCTAAACGCTGAGGAAGGAGTCGCTCGCTGGCCCAGGGCCCCGGCCCCGCGGCCCGCAGGGCTTCCACGGCACAACAGCCCCGCCCGGCGAGGGGCGACGGGCAGACGGGCAGCCGGGCGCCGCCGGCGTTGGCGTTGGCGTTGGCGCTGCTGTGCCCGCGCCGAGGGCTGCGCCGGGGCCGACGCGGGGGGGGTTGGGGGGGCTGCCAGCGCCCGCCGGCTCCCCGCCGCCTCCGACGTGACCCCGGCGCGCTCGCGTCCCGGGCCGGTGACACGCGCGGGCCACGCCGACAGGCCCCATGCGCGCCCGCCCTCCCCTGGCCGCCGCCGCCGCCGCGTGCCGAGCCCCGCTCCGGCTCCTCCGCACAGGACTAGCCGCCGCCATGTCTGCCGCCAGGCCGCTCAAGTCCGTGGACTACGAGGTGTTCGGCAGAGTGCAGGGTAGGCGCCCGGCCCCGCAGCGGGCGCCCCGGGACGCGTGAGGGGGCGGCGGGAGAGCGTCCAGCAGCGCCCCCCGCCCCCAGCCCCCAGCCCCCAGCCCGCACCGCCGCGGCCCGGACTTCCGCTCGGCCGTGACACAGCAGCCGCGGGTGGGAAGGGAGCGCAGCGCGCCTGCGCCGGAGCGCGGGGGGGAGGGGAGGGAGCGGCGACCGCAGCGGGAGGGGCGGGGCCCGGAGGGGGCGGGGCCCGGAGGGGGCGGGGCCCGGAGGGGGCGGGGAAGCTGCGGGCGGAGGAAGCGAGGCCTTCGCCCTAGGGGTCCCCGTTTCGTGGCCCTGGAAGTCCTGCGCCCGACTTGAGTTTCAGAAAGGACATCTGGGTGATTGACGTCTGAGGGTCGCCCTCCTGGAGGGGACAGTTCTTTTTTTCGGCCCCATGTAGTTCTTAAAAGACCTAAGTTGGGGGATCCCTGGGTGGCGCAGCGGTTTGGCGCCTGCCTTTGGCCCAGGGCGCGATCCTGGAGACCTGGGATCAAATCCCACATCGGGCTCCCGGTGCATGGAGCCTGCTTCTCCCTCTGCCTATGTCTCTGCCTCTCTCTCTCTCTCTCTCTATGTCTATCATAAATAAAAATTAAAAAAAAGACCTAAGTTATCTAATTTTTGTTTCATGATAACTTTAAGTTGCAAAGTATGTCATGTCTGGCTTGTTTTTACTGTTGTTATTTCTAAATGAAAATGTTAAATCCCTCTGAAGTTTTATGCAGTGGGATATAAATATGCTAGTGATTTAATATTCACTATTATTCATTTAAATTAAAGCTTTTTAACGTTGGGAGATTTTGCATCATACCTTTTTCTCTTTGGGTTTGATTTTTTTTTGTATATTTTTTTTATTGGAGTTCAGTTTTTTTTTTTTTTTTAAGATTTTATCTATTTAGTCATGATAGACAGAGAGAGAGAGAGAGAGGCAGAGACACAGGCAGAGGGAGAAGCAGGCCTCATGCAGGGAGCCTGACGCGGGACTCGATCCTGTGACTCCAGGATCATGCCCTGGGCCAAAAGCAGGCACCGAACCGCTGAGCCACCCAGGAATCCCCAAGGAGTTTGATTTTTTGAGTCTGATTTCCATTCTACTTCCGCCACAGAATTTTATCCCGTTGTTATGCGTGAGAATTTCTTATTGATCACCCTATCAAGCTGTTTTTGCAGTCCATATGGGTAGTATGTATGTGGACACATACACATGTATACATTTAGATAGATTTTGAAAAATTCTCTTTGACTGTAAAGCTCTATTGTTTTCTCCCTTCTGGTTTGAGTTGCCACTGTCATTATTATTGGAACACAGTTCGTGAAAATAATAAAAATACGTTTAAAGACATGATAAACATTATTCAACTTAAAAGGAAAATTTGTATTGGCAATTTATTTCTTGAGAAAGGTGGGGTGTTTATGGGACCTTGATTAAAGGAAGTGTGCTCTGTTTTGGTACTCTAGAGGTTTTTAGACTTTGGGGTGAGGTACAGGGTAAGCGTAGAGATGGGTAAGAGTATGCCTTTTGTAAACAGATGGGTTTTCCTTTCAAAGAATGGTTGTGAAAAAGGAGATAGGAAAGGAAAACGATTTCAGACCACAGGTGTTTTCTCAGGCCTGTGTCAGGAAAGAATACATGTGAATGCTGAAGATCTGGAAATTGATTTTCTTGAAATTATCCATGGCAGAAAGTGTTTGGGTACACCCAAGGATCTGGTATTCTGGATTGAAAACTGCCACAATAAGTCATTGGAAACACAGGACATAAAATATGAAAATGGTGGCAGAGACCACCTGACAAAATCTTGGGACCTTTGGACAGAAATGGCAGTAGGTAAGGAGTGTGTGTCTGTGCATGTGCACGTGCGCACATGCATATGCACATGTGTGGCGTTTATGGGGTACATTCCACGTGCTGAACATCTTATTATGGTTTTCTTAATCCTCATCACAATTTTGTGAGGTCTATGTCTTATTCCTGTTTCCACAATCAGAAAACAGCTACAGAGAGGTTGGCTAACTTTGACAAGTCCTTAGTTGACAAATGGGATTTGATCCTGCATCTCTTAAATTCGAAAACCTGCACTTTTCCATTATGCAGTGTTTTTCTGTTAATACATAATGTATTTCTATTGATTTTAACAATATATTTATACTTTTGTGCCCATGGTGATTATTTGCTATATGACGATCAATTTTGGGTAGCATTACAAATGTAAGAAAGAAAAATGTACTGCATGTGAACAATGGGATTTAAAAGATCGGCTTTAGGGCTAACTCCCATAGTTTGCAGTTTATTAAATGGAAGAGTACATGCATACTATTCATTTATCAAGGCGTCTAAGTAGTAGTATGTAAGACAATTTCACAATCACGTGTTTGCACACACATACAGTGACATTTGTGTCAAGCTCCGTACTCAATGTTTAACATGGGTTGTCTCATTTAATTCTCAACCCCGTGACCTCAATATTTTCCTCATTTAACAGGTGGAGAAATTGAGGCATAGAGAAGTAACTTTCCCAGGTTACACATTGAGTTAAGTGGTGGCCCTGGGATTTGAACCTTAACAGTCTGACACCAGAGCCCATGCTTTTCATCGTTACAATCTATCGATTCTCCTTTCAGTACTTTTCCACCTTTATTTGTCTTCTTCCTAACCTATGCACCAAACACATATATACACTGCTGCAGGACATTTGGACTCAGCCATGTGGACCATTCTGGATAACCCTGAGGACATTTGTAAGGTGCTTTTGGCTCCAGGGAGGTTTGACCTGGTCTGTAAGCAATCAGACCTCCCTCTCTCTCTGTTGCTTGCTGACACTGCCACTATTTCTGTATCAGTATGTATCTCTGTCTCACAAAACTCACCATTTTCTCATGGATTACCTAAGAAATAAATACAAACTATTAGCCTCTTGTCTGAGTCATAATGATTATGTAGACATGATTGACAATGATAACAAATAAAATTTAGTTTTAATATAACATGGATAATAATTAGATGGAACGTTGCAAATTTAACTTTTGAAAGTATGGAATAATAAAATCTTAGTGAAAACTGGCTTGCTAGAAATAATGGCTATGAAAATAAATTTACAATGGAAGTAGCTGTAGTTTTGTAGACTCACCTCATTTTCAGGGATTTCAGCAGTCTTGAGGAATACTTGGAGATTAGGTACTTTGTAGAAAGCTCCCCACTTGGGAATATTTAATGTGTACAAAACATAGATTGATAGATAAAATTGTCAGTAAAATATTTAAATGGAAAATATTCCCAGTGAAGATGGTTTCAGTGAGATAAACATGAACACGGAAGATGTGGAAAATGATTTAATTGTCCTGATGGATAATTGGTCAATGAATTAACCTGGCTTGAAGAAGTTTATGACAGAAAATATTTTCCAACCAAAAACAAGGTTTGTTATATTTCTGTTTAGAACGTTTGAATTTAAGACATCCTTGGTGACAAAAGGCAGTCGGAATATTCTAGAGGCCAGGTACTACCTGCCTTATTCTCAGATACCCATGGCCTAATTTACAGATTGTATTCCAAGACTAGTTCATAACTTGGTTGTTTGAAATTCAGGAAAATACACTTATAGGAATGATATTACCAACAGTGGATTCACTTCTCAGGTGCCTCTGCAAAGTTTCCATATAGAGCCCTTGGTTGCTGTTGCTTTCCAAGGCTGCTTCTCTTCCTCTACCTTTAAAAAAAAAATGTTTCATTTTAGAATAGTTTAAGATTTATAGAAAAGTTGGAAGATGCTGTAGGGAATTCCTGTATACCCTACATTCAGTTTCTTTAATTAACATCTTACACTAGTATGGTACATTTGTCACAACTGGTGAGCCAATACTGGTACATTATTATTAACTAGAGTCTATATTTTATTCAGATTTTTTTTAGTTTTTAATCTAGAGTCCTCTTTCTGTTCCAGGATTCATCTAGGATACCGCTTTACATTTAGTCATCTGGTCTCCTTAGGCTTCTGTAAGCTGTGACAGTTTTGTAGACTCCCCTCATTTTCAGGGATTTCGGCAGTCTTGAGGAATACTTTGAGATCAGGTACTTTGTAGAAAGCCCCCCACTTGGGATTTGTCTGGTATTTTTGTCACAATAAGCCCAGGGTTATGGGTTATCGGGAGGAAGACCACAGAGAGAATGCCATTCCCTTTACACTATATCAAGGGTACGTACTATCCCTGTGACTATCACTGTTGATGTTAACCTTCATCACCCGCCGAGATAGTGTTTGTCAGGTTTCTCCCCTGTGAAGTTACTCCCTGCCCCCCCTTTCCATCCTCTACATTTTAATTTCCATGTTCCCAAGAAGCTCCATGTGTTTCCCCCACCAATTTGTTACACTGGAGGCTTTGGGATAAGGGATAGGGGAGCAGGGGACTGACCTTCTGTGATTTTAGAGCAGTCATAGCCGTGGCATGGCTTAAAATGTTCCTATAAATCTTTAATTACAAAGGATCTGGAATAATCTGAAAATTTGAAAGGGAAGTTGATTAAGCTGTGTATGGATGCTTTGATGCTTTACCAGCTCTCGGGTGAATACTAATGACAGTCATAGAAATGGATTGTGGCCATCTGTTGGTTTACCTGTGCTTTAGGAATTTAACAGTTTATTTTTGACGATATTAAGTCAGATTTAGAATAGGAGTAGCTTATTGACCTACAGACATAAATACTTTTCTTTAAGATTGCTTACGATAAAAATCAGGATGAGTTATTAAATAGCTTTGTCAGACACCACATGATCTGAGTGTACACATTTTTTCTTATGTAGACGGGAAAAGCTGTGTTTTAGAGGTTGAAAATGTTAGTACCTAAAGTCCAGAAACATAAATATCGTTAATAAGCGAGGTCTGATTCCCTTGCTTATTTTTGTTCCTATAGCATTTCATTTCTAGTCCTGTTCTATTTCTTGTTTTTACTTCTCGTTTAATCCATTCTGCTTTCAACTACAATTATTTGTGTACATATCCGTGCCTCTTACTAGACAAAAAGGGTAGTATTTTCAAGGTCAAGCTGATGGCTTGTTTTTATAGCCTCTGCAGCTGTGCTTCTGGTGGGGACTTCAAAAGTGTCTTCAATTAAATCGAAGTGCTTGGGGATAGTTGGCTTGGAGAAGAAACAGTAGTGTGACGGCTGTTTCAACAATTTGAAAGATGCCATGGTGTGTGGCTCCAGGGGACAGACTGTGTATGGAAGGTGAAAGGTTAAAGGAAGGTCTTTCTAAAAAATAAAGATGTTCCAGGGCTGCTGTGTATGGTAGTGACTGGATGACTTCCTGCATTCAAAATTGACACATGCAGTCAGATCCCAGATGAAGGGGTACATTATAATGTAAAAATTTGATTTTACATGAAAGGATGCTGTTTAAAATTCATCATGGTTTCTTTTCTTTTAAGATTTTATTTATTTATTCATGAGAGACACAGAGAGAGAGAGAGAGGCAGAGGGAGAAGCAGGCTCCCTCCAGGGAGCCTGATGTGGGACTAGATCCCAGGATTCCAGGATCACAACCTCAACCAAAGGTAGATGCTCAACCTCTGAGCCACCTCAGCCTCTGAGGCGTCCCTCATCATGATTTCTTTAAACGTCACGGTTTCTTTGTGAATTTAAAGTAAGATTTGCTTTGCAAGTATATACCTCAGAGGTTCTCGCTGACACATCTTTACACAGTTGAGGCCAATTGAGCCTCAGCTCAGCAACATATTGTGTTTGGAACCTTTCAGAACTGAAGGGGCTGATGTCTGTCCCAGTTTCCAGGGTGGTGTGTATCTGGAAAAAACGTGCATTTGTCTTATCAGCTTCCCTTCTCTTTAACAAGTGAAGTGGAAGTGGTGCGGAGAGGCCATAAAAGCCCATAGAAGCATCTCTCCCAACACAGGCCCAATCCCAAGAAATGCTGTGTTCTAGCCAGGCCCGGTAAACTGCAGAAAATCCATCTCCACGTTTGCTTTTTTCTTTCTATACGGACCTTCCTCTCTTGCACAATGTGCTTCAAACTAGGGAAGAGGACTCTCAAGGATTCTGAGAAAATTCCTAGTGGATTATGGAGCTTTGAATGGGTAATTCTCGCACGGTTCACTGCCTCACAAAGTTAATGGGCTGGAGGTCCTGACCCGTCTTGATGCACATTCCTTGTAAGCCTTTAAAATAAGGGTTGTGGTGAAGGGGCCTAAGAAATAATACCCCCCTCCATTATGTGAGCTATTGACAAGACAAAGAGGAAAGCAGAGTTTGGGGAACGTGGTATGAATCTGCAGGTAGGTGGACTTGACGATAGTCTCTGCTGCGGAACCAAACACACTCACCGGGGTACAGGCAGGGCTCCCCTAACAAGGGAGTGGGAAGATGTGATCCTGAGAGAAACTCGCTCCCAGAAGGAAGAAGAGGGAGCACCTGGGCTGTGCTTGCTTCTCCTTGTGAACTCACCAATTAGATAAATCACTGCAGGTCCCTGAGGAGGAGTAGGGACAGGGTACGGTGGCCAGGAGTGTCACACTAATGGCTATTCTTCCTCAAAGAAGGAACTGTCATGGAGGCGAAGAAGCTTTCTCCTCTAGAAATAGGTTGTAAAGTCCAGAGAGAGCTCAACCATTTGAGTTCTTCCAGATGACCTGTTCCCCCAGAGTGTTTTTGTTGTGGGACGATAGGAAAAGTCAGAGAGGTGGTATGGTGACCGAAGTGGGAGATTGCCTGCCCCCATTCTACAGATAGAGGCAGGAGGGCCTACACCACAGGCCTGTCTTCGGCTTTCCTTCTTCTTTGCCATTTATTTATTTATTTATTTATTTATTTATTTATTTATTTATTGTGATATTTTAAAAAATTGAGATATAATTCACACACTATTAAACTCGCTTGTTCATTTAAATATTTATTTAAGATTTTCTTTATTTATTTGAGAGAGACAGAGATAGCGACAGACATAGCGAGAGAGAGAGCGCAAGTAGGGAGAGAGAAGGAAAAGCGGGCTCCTAGCTGAGCAAGGATCCTTGCATGGACTCAAGTCTCTATCCCAGGACCCTGAGATTGTGACCTGAGCCGAAGAGAGATGCTTAACCCACTGAGCCACCCAGGCACCCCTAAACTCACCCTTTCAAAGTATTCAAAGCATACTAAATATACAGTGATTTTTTTTCCAGTAGTCATGTTTTTGTACCCATCACCACTATCTAATTCCAGAACATTTCCACCACCCTAAAAAGAACCCCTCTGTCACATTGCCCTTTAGCAATCATTCCTCATTCCCTTCAGGGGGATCAGGGCTGAGGCCACTGCGATGTTTTTGGCCTTTTCCTCATGGTTTCAAGAAGGCTGCTCTAGCTCCATCATGATATTTACCCTATATGACATTCACCCTATATTCCACATATGAATACATGATATTCACCCTACAGATATACACCCTATATTCCGTTAATGAATGCATGATATTCACCCTTCAGGAAGAGGGAGGTTATAAGGATGAAACCACTGGCTGAGCCAGTCCTGTCAACAAGGTTTCCTGAAGCCCTCAACCAGTGACGTGGCTCACATCTTTTCTTACAAGGAAGATGGGAAATCTAGAAAGGCAACATGCCTAAGTAAAATCAGAGCCTTTTAGAAAGGTAAAAGGGAGAATGGATTTTGTGTAGGCAGCTAGCACTGTCTACCACCCATAATTCGTATATTAAAGAAATTTAACAGAGTAATTATTACATTCATTCCCAGGTAGTAGGACATAGTTCAGGAAATCTTTGATCTCCATGGTTGTCAACCTCAAAACATTAGATCTATAGCCAAGACAAGCTAAGTTTCTGTTAAGTCCGTATTGAATCTTTTCATACCTGATTTATTTCAGTCTTAGGCTTTTCATCCCTCTGTCACTGCCTACAGTCATGGGCATCACTTCCGTTTTCTACCCAGTTTGTCAAGCTGTATGCACTTAGCCTAAAATTATGTCTCTTAAATTTAAATGGTAGTCCTTTAGTTCTACTGTTTTAGGATTTGTTCAATAAATTTGTGTGTGCCCTTATCACTCATAATTATAAATAGAGCCACCAGATCCTGCTCCAGGCTTTTATCTCAAATCCTGTAAGTTCTATAAGATGACCAATTTAACCGTTTTGTTTTTCCATTCTTGTGGTTGTTCTGTCTTTATTTATAAAACATGCTGATATTAGTATTTCTGGTTTTGTCAACTTAGGCATGATCTAGTGGCTTCGTGCTATCCTTTATATTATATACTAAATATGTGTGTATACACGTACTGTTAACTTTAAAAGTAAAACTGCCAGTTATTTCACAAGCAAAAAAATAGTTTATTTGGGAATAAAAGAGAATAAACAAGGTGGCACATAACCTTGGAAGAGTCGGGGCAACAAAGGAGAGGCATGCTTTTTTAAGGAGAAAAGGGGTATATTGGGAAGGCTGTTATTATTATTTTTTAAATATTTTATTTACTTATTTGAGAGAGAGAGCGTGTGAGCAGGGAGGAAGGGTATAAGGAGAAGCAGACTCCTAGCTGAGCAGGGAGCCTGATGCGGGACTCAATCCAGGACCCCGAGATCATGACCTGAGCTCAAGGCAGAAGCTTGACTGACTAAGCCACCCAGGTGCCAAGGAAGGCTGTTGTGAATAAAAGGAAAGTCCAGTAAACTGGACTCAAGTCTCCATCAAGACTTGGGGTAAACTGGGAATTCCGAGTATGGTGGCTTCTCATTGGCTGAGCATTGTGGGGGTGAGGGGGACCAGGAGAGGCAGGGGGTGGAGGGAGGTAAGGAAAGCCTTTCTTCCTTAGGTTGGAGTAGTAGAGTAGGATCCATCTTCAAGGTCAAGCCGCTGTAAGGTCATGTTCCTCACTTCCTGTTGGGTATGCAGTGGACTGAGTCATAGG
This sequence comes from Canis aureus, assembly GCF_053574225.1. Lineage (NCBI taxonomy): Eukaryota > Metazoa > Chordata > Mammalia > Carnivora > Canidae > Canis > Canis aureus. Next base: position 58,010,154 of record NC_135621.1, read on the forward strand.
GTGTGAGAGCTCCTCCTGCTGAAACCTCCTGACTCCGTTTTAGTAAAATTTCCCATTACTAATTTTTATGACACTGTGTATTATCATTTACGTAAAGTTCTGCTAGAATCAACATAGAATTCTTGAGATTCCTTCTAGCTCTGGAATGCAATAAATTTATTATCACTTTGAATGAGACTTAAAGTCTAATCAATATACTTATATGTATATTTGCAATATTAGTAATGAATTATTGCAGAAGAGTTAAATAGTTCACTTAAATATTTATCAGCTGGTTTATCTTTCATTCATTATTCAACAGCTACGTGCCAAGCTCTTATCTAGGTGCCAGGAACATGTGTTGAACAAGACAGAAAAAAATCATGCCCTAATGGAACTTATAGGGAAGACAGGAAATTTTAGAAAGTAAACATTTACTTAAGAAAGGAATATCACCTTTGTAATGTCACATGGTAATCAGTACTTTGCATATATAGGAAACATATGGGATGCATTGCTGTTTTAGATGAATTGGTCAGGGGACATGTTGTTACAGGATTTCTTTTCCTTTAGTGCCTATGGTTCTTGGTCATGCCACTTTGAAGAATGTAGAGGTAGACCAGAGGAAGAGTGGGGGGCAGCCGAGCAAAGCTTATGGAGTGAGACTAAAACAAAACTTACCTAGTGATAGTACAGAGCTCCTGAAGAGGGAGAGGACCCGAGAGGGTTGCCAGCAGTTTCTAAGTCTACGGCTTAGAGTTTATAGGCCTGTCGGCAGGCTGTTTTAATCTGATTAACCTATTCGCCTGTCACCCAATCAAGTTTTTGTCATCTACCTATCACATGGGAAGGGGTGGAGGGCTCCTTCCAGGGTAGTGTAAAATCCTTTTAAGGGTGGTTTCCTCTTAGGGTGGGCCCCCTTGTCCCTGACTGGCTTTCTGCCAACTATCCATCATCAATATTTCTAAGGAGATGACATTGTGCAGAGACATGAATAATGAAATGGAGTTAGCAGTGAGAAGAAGGGGGAAGAGCATTTCAGGCAGAGAGAATAGTACATGCAAAGGCTGTGAGACAGGAATATGCTTGGCATGTTGAAGAGCACGAAGCAGGCAAATTTGGCGAAATGGAGCAAGCAAAGAGGGCAGTCCTAAAATATGAGGTAGACTCATCAGGCGGGGTCCAGAGGCTGTGGCAAGTAGGACACCTTTTGGGTGCAATGGCCGGCCAGTGGAGGTTTTAGGCTGGGGAAGAAGAAAGTGATAGGACATTTACTTAAGAAAGGAATATCACCTTGGGTGTTTTATAGAGAGTAGACTGCAGAAGGGCAGAGCTAGAAGCAGGAGGGCTAGATAAGGAAGCTGTTGAGAGTTCATGATAATTTGGACTAGGGCATAAAAACACTATTACCCATTTTTCTGGAGATAGTTGAAACAGAATCAACTTCTTTTTTCTTTTAAGTCTTAAATGAAGTTTGGGCATTACTCATTTCTCTAGAGATAGTTGAAACAGAATCAACTTTTTTTTTTCTTTTCTTTTAAGTCTTAAATGAAGTTTGGGGCTAGAAATAATTTGTAAAGTGAGTGTAGTGACATGGTTCTGAATATGTAACTAAGTGGCAAATAAGTGACCGGTTGCCTGGGCTGCTCCAGCACCAGGTCCAAGGAGGGCACAGGGGAGGGGTTTTTGCCTTTTCATTGTCTGCAGCTCCTCTCCTGTAGTGCTGCCGACTTGTAAAATAGGTGAGGGAACGTGATTTATTGCCAACATGATTGGAACGACGTCAACCGGTCGTCGTGCATCAGATCTGAGATACCCTACGAGACTTTTCCCTTTATGTTGCAATTCTTGATGGGAAATCAAGATCCTTTGCAGACCTTTCCCAGGCCTTCCATTAAGGTAACGCCACCCACTGGTTCTACATTTCAGTGGGCGTGGGAACCACCTGGAGAGCCTGTGGAGACCAGATTCCAGGACTTCACCTGCAGTTTCTGCCTCCGTAGGGCTGGGGTAGGGCCTGAGGATAAGATGAGCTGAGACCCCAGCTCTGTTGGCGCTGCCAGGCATTGGGCTACTCGTTGAATAGGCAAGAGCTGGACCAGATGTTTCCAATTTCTGTTTACTTCAGTTGCCAGGCCTGCTTTTCCTAATGCTGACATCATAGGGGGCTGCTGGCTGTTGAGGACCTCAGGGGAATGGGCACAGCTCATCCCAGGCCCAAGCAGCCCACCTTCCTGGCCAGCATCCTTTGGGATCCTCTCAAGCTTACAAATAAAAGGCTGCACACTTTTCACAGACCTGCCTGTGTTCTCTCCTGTTCTGTCCCTCTCTCCTCCATGGTCGGCCTTAGCTGAAGTTGCTCTGTGGTTTTTCTTCCAGTTCCTTGCATATCTACAAGCTGCTGTCTTTCCTTCCGTCTGTGTAACAAATTGCCTTTCTGACTCCCCTTCAGATCAATGCTTGCCACTCATCGTTTCTCCTCCTTTTACATGTATCTTTTAAAATATTTTTATAGCCCTATAAAAATTCCATTTGTGATATATCCTGTCTTTATCGCCTTACTCCTCTTTCTCTTCATATTCGTTTGATACCACAATATGCTTATCATCAGGAAACAGTTGACACCCCCTGCTATTATGGATCTGCTTACACGATGCACAACATTATCTAAGCCATCGATCCTTCTGGATCTTTTTAAGTAGGCTCCACTGTTGTATGGATAGGCTCCATCTTTTGACCTCTTTGGATGTTGGTTTGATCTATCACTTACGATTTCCCAATGTATTTAAACTTTTCTTTTTCAGTTGTGTAATTTAAGTTCAGTAACATTCACACTTTTTAGTGTATAGTTTAATGAGTTTTGAAAAACACATATAGTCATGTAGCAACCACCGCAGTTGAGATGCAGGGCAGTGCCTTCACTCCAGTAAGCTCTCTCTTGCCTCTCTACAGCATTCCTTCCCCCAGCCCTTGGCAACTGCTGATTCGTTTCCTGTCCCATAGTTTGGGTTTTTCCAGAATATGGAATTAAAATAAAAACAGAAATGTTTTATTGCATTCAAATTTGAATTTAGTCCTTGCATTTAAAAAAGGAATTCTAAAAGCTGAGGATGGGTAAATTGTATGTCAAATATACTTAACTGTCCGTGGTAATAAGTATTTTGTTTTATTTATCCTTTTGAAAAAGAATGAATATGCAGTGTGGCTTTTCGTGATTCTTTGGTTTCAGAATATTACTAGGTTTCTGCAAAAATAGCCTTTTCTGTTTTTATTTTAAAAGAAAATAATTTAAAAAACACTTTCTGAGTATGTACAGATATGAACATTTTTGTTCATTTCATTTACTTACTATTTAATAAAGTAAATGAAAGGTCAGGAAATACATAATGTTTTTAAAGGTAGACAAACTGACATTTCTTTTTATTTCTTTTTTATACAGGTGTTTGCTTCAGAATGGTAAGTCAATTTTTTGCTATTTTTTCTATTTATTATTTCTATTTACAGAGATAGAGCAGTTTTCTATTTAATGCTAGTCTACTGCTTATTTTCTATCCTTGACAGTAAATGAACTATTTGTATTTCTTCCAAATTACTGCTTGAGAATTTTTTTATTAAAGTTGTCTTTTAAAAGTAGTATATCAAAAACGTTACAGCCTGCCTAGTTTGTAGCTAATGTTTTGTATGAATTTCAAAAGCACCTCTACTGGGATAATCAAATTAAACATTCTGGTTAGGTACGCTGAATATAAAATATGGGATCTGCCCCTTGTTCTGGATGGAAGAAAACTGCCAGGCAAATGTCTATATCTTGAATTGCACAATGAAAAGTGCTCATGTTGCATAAAGGTTTTTAGAAGTTGAGACTCCTTATTGATTTTAACATTTTAATTTTGTTAATATACTCCTTTCCTGAAAGTAAAACGTGCACGTATTTTTCACAGACTGTCTGAGCTGACAGTCACTAGATTAGCTCTCTGTTCCTAAACTCCGAGGATTTAGGATGTTCCCAACCATTAAAGTCTCCTCATTTTGAGATAGTCCCCTGCCTCACACTTCAGATTGTCTCTTTTTTCGTTATTATTTTCAGAGCTAGCTCCTACATAAATCCTAGATATAACCATCTCTGTTTAGTTGGGGCTATAGAACGTATAGATTCTTGGTCACTCTGACCTCCAAGACCATGTTTTAAAAAAGTTCCAGTAGACAGGATCCACAAAAATTTAGTATGATGTAGTTAAAATAGTTCAAAATAAAAATGTTGCTAGGTTTTTATTTGTCATTAGCATAATGGAATTTGGAACTGAGAAGAGAAATTTTAAAAAACTGTAAAGAATAATAGGAGAACTAAACTTCCCTTATGTGGCAAGTCCATAGCCAATGGAAGACATCAGAATCTTTTAATTGAATACTGTATATTGGTCATAACTCGATATTTTCCCTCAGTGATTGAAAATCTTGGAGTGATCATCATTTGGAACCCAGACAATGTAATTCAGTGTTAGCAGGTATAGGAGCAATGCAACTGAATTTTATGGATCCCAGAACACATTACGGAATCTGTTTTCTGAAGTAATTCCCACTAACCATTTATTTTCTCATAACGTGCTTGTCTTTGAGGAAAGTAGAATTTAATAAAAAATACCATTTAAGTGGAGGTTCTTGTAAACAGAGGTATGATTAGAGGTCAGCTACATAATTTTCAGCATAGACTGTAGGAAAAAAATTATTATCAGTTACATTTTTTTGATGCTGGACTTTGTTTCACTTATTTTCTCCTAAAACCAGTACACGGAAGACGAGGCTAAGAAAATAGGAGTGGTTGGCTGGGTGAAGAATACCAGCAAAGGCACTGTGACAGGCCAAGTGCAAGGCCCAGAAGAGAAAGTCAATTCCATGTAAGTAGCAAGACTAATAATGCACTCATGTGATTAATGAACTTATTTTAATATTTCACTGGACCAAAGAATAGTATCGATGGAACAAATTCAGTTTGTAGATTATAACTAAACCAATGTGCTCTTAGGCATACCAGCAAGGAAATCCTGAGATGGGAATGGAATTTGTACATTTAGGATGGATTTCCCACTAGGGCAGGCCCTCCAAAAGAGCAATGGCGTCATTTTCCAATCTATTTGAATTGTGTTTGTCTCTTCTTATGTGGAGGAAACCTCTGGGCTCACATATCATTCATCCAAAGTGGTTGTGAAGAAGCATAGTGCCTTTGGATGGTTCTTGAAATTCTTTTAATTAATTAATTTTTTGAGAGAGAGCATTGGGAGCATGTGCGAGCAGGGGGAGGGAGGGGAAGGTACGGAGGGAGAGGGAGAGAGGGAATCTCAAGGAGGCTCCACACCCAGTGTGGGGTGCAGCTCAACCTCACAATCTTGAGACTGTGACCTGAGCCGAAATCAAGAGTCTGACACTTAACCTACTGAGCCACCCAGGTGCCCTTGGTTCTTGAAGTTCCTAAGGTATACTTCAAGGCAAAAAGGCTGTCCTCTTCTTTTTATAAAGTATCTTATTTATTTAATTTTATTTTATTTTTACTGTCAATGAAAGTGTGTTTTATGAGTTGTGTGGTTACCAAAACGAGTCCTTGCATTCTAAAGGAGACCAGGTTCAGTAGTAAGGAAAGTAGTGCCCTGTCATATTCAAAGACCTTATCTTTTCAGTTTCATATTCCACTGCTTTTGTAGCATTTTTTAAAATAAAAAATAGCTAATATTTGTTGAGTATTTGCAGCATTAGGCAATATGGCACACATTTCACATAGTTTATCTCATTTAATCTTCACAACATCTTATGGCATAGGCCCTAAGTCATACCCAATTCATTTTAACTCATTTTATTTTATTGTTTGCAATTTATGTTTGTTTTTATTACTTAATGCTTTCACATTTTAAAAGTAATACTTTTTGAAAAAAAAAGTAATACTTTTTTGCTTATTGTAATAAGTGAAGTAATAAGATGCTGAGAGATAAAAAAGCAAAGCTATTAATCTGCCCCTTCCCCTCTGCTTCCCTCCCCTTGATGGAACCTGTACCTCTGGCCTCTTGAATACTTTCTGAAGCTTTCTTTTTCATTTAAAAGTATTTAAGCATTTGTAGTATGGGCTTTGCTTGTTTTTGTGAAAATAGAATACTGTTTTAAAAAAAGATTTTATTTATTTGAGAGAGAGAATGAGAGAGTGAGCATGTGCACACGAGCACGAGCGGGGGTGGGGGTAGAGGGAGAGGGAATAGCAGACTCCCCTCTGAGTAGGGAGCTGGATATGGGACTAGATCCCAGGACCCTGGGATCGTGACCTGAACCAAAGGCAGACACTTAACTAACTGAGCCACCCAGGAGTCCCATATTTATGCATATTTTTCTGTAACTAGTTTTTCATTTTATAGACATTCATCAATCAGTAAATATTTTTAAATTTCTTTATAATTAAAATTTTAATTTTAAAATTAATTTTTAATTTTTTTCTAATTTCTTTACATGTAAGTACATACTTTGTGTATAAAACTGTACCCCAACTTGGAAAGTGGGATCTAAAAATTCAGTTTCATAAAATGTACAGTAGCAGTTACTGAAAAACGATAATTTTCAGTAGGATTGCCACAAAATGCCAAAAAGATTATGAGACTTATGTTGTACATAACTAAGTAGTTCAGTGGATGATAAAGTACCAAATGACTATGAAGTATTGGGAATGGGGGCTGTGAGGGAGGATAGATACTCATGCCTATCATGATATCCTAATCCATGTTGTAGCAGGTTTTTGATTAATATCCTTAACATAAATGTAATGATATCATCCATTCTGCCCATTTTTTCTGGTCAACCCCTGCACACTCCGTTTCTTCCTTCCTTTTTTTTCTTTCTTTTTAAAGATTTCATTTATTTATTTGACAGAGAGAGAGAGCACAAATAGGCAGAGCAGCAGGCAAAGGGAGAGAGAGAAGCAGATTCCCTGATGAGCAGAGAGCCCAATGCAGGGCTTGATCCCAGAACCCTGGGACCATGACCTGAGCTAAAGGCAGACACTTAACCTAAGATTAAGCCACCCAGGTGCCTCCGCTCCCCTGTTCCTTCCTAGTACCACCAGTAATCTAGGATAGCAACTGAGTGGGCTTCCTCCCACATTTGTCTCCATATTCACCCCCCTCCTCCACACACACACACATACACGCTTGGAGGCACATACAATTTTGGCTTGTGATCAGTATTTGCTTTTTAAAAATGGGATCATAGTATATACACTTCTTTGCATCTCACTTTATGATTCAAAAATATATCCAGGAAACAAATGATCCAATTAGAAAATGAGCAGAAGACATGAATAGACATCTCTCCAAAGAAGACATCTGGATGTACAACAGACACATTAAAAGATGCTCAACATCACTCATCATCAGGGAAATACAAATCAAAACCACACTGAGATATCACCTCATACCTGTTAGAATGGCTAACATAAAAAAACACAAGAAATAATTGTTGGCGAGTATGTGGAGAAAAAGAACCATTGTGCATTGTGGGAATGCTAACTGGTGCAGCCACTGTGGAAGAGATTCCTCAAAAAATTAAAAACAGAACTATCATATGATCCAGTAATTCCACTACTGGATATTTACCCAAAGAAAATAAGAACACTAACTCAAAGAGATATGTGCACCCCTATGTTTATTGCAGCATTATTTACAAATAGCCCAAGTGTCCATCCATAGATGAATGGATAAAGAGAATGTTTTATATATAATATATAAATATATATAAAATGGAATATTACTCAGTCGTAAAAAAGGATGAAAGCTTGCCATTTGCAACAGTATGGATGGACCAAGAGAGTGTAATGCTAAGTGAAATTAGAGAAAGGCAAATGCCATATGATTTCATTCGTGTGGAATTTAAGGAACAAAACAACCGAACAAAGAAAAAAGAGACAAACCAAAAACCAGACTCTTAACTGTAGAGAACAGATAGTTACCAGAGGGGAGGTGGGCGGGGAGATGGCTAGAATATGTGAAGGGGATTAAGGGTACACTTACCATGATGAACACTAAGTAGTATATAGAGTTGCTGAATCACTATATTGTACACCTGAAACTAATATAACAACTCTGTATATTAATTATACTGAAATTAGAAAACAAAACAAAAATACATCCAGGAAAACCCATCCAAGTCAAATGGTAGAGCTTTAATTCATTCTTTTTAATAGCAGCTTAATATTTATTCCACAGTATTAATGTACCATTATTTATTATCTTATTGCTGATAATTCATTTTGTTTCTCTCTCTTTTTTTTTCTCTCTTTTTTTCTAGTAAGAGCAATGCCATAATGGATATTTTACTGATGATTTTATTTTTGGGAGATAGATTCCCAGAAGTATGGTTTGTTGGTTGACATGTCTGTGCACTATTAATTTAAAAAATATTTGTCAGACTGCTTTTCAAAACAGCTGTAAACAATTTACATTTTTTTTCCTCTTCATCTTGTGGGCATTTGGTATTATTGTCTCTAATTTTTCTTTTATCTGATTGGGTGTAGAGTGATGTATTATTTTTTCACTATAATTTGCATTTCTCTAATTACTGGTTGTTTAGAGCATCTTCATGCTTGTGGCTATGTGGATTTGTTCTCAGGAACTAATTCCCTTTCACATCCTCTCCCCATTTTTCTATGGAGCTGCTTGTCTCTTGCCAATTTTTAAGAGCTCTTTTTATATTGGTAATGATTACTAACTCATTATCTGTTATCTCTTTTGCAAGTATTTTCCCAAATCTATCCTTTGCCTAGTCATTAGTTTTGTTTATTTATGATAGCTTTTGCAACATAAATTGTTTTTAATTTTTATAAGCTCAAATATGGTTATCTTTTCTTTCTCGTTAAGAAACAGATTGTAAGTGTTGCTCTAACTTTTTGATGCTTTATTTACTATATTAAGCATTTATTCCATCTGGAAATGGTTTTTTATTTATAATATGGGATTGGGGTCTATTTTGTACCAGATGGATAGCCAGTTGTGCCAGCACTATTATTAAATAATCAATCCTTCCCCATCGAATTGAAAAACATTTTATCATGTATTGAAATATATAAACTGGATTTTATTTCTTGGTTCTCTGTTCTGGTCCCCTACTATATCTGTTTATCTATTCCTAGACTAATACTCCATATGGATTTAATTACAGCAGCTTTGTAGGGTATTTCCCTTTACTATTTTTTTCATGGATTTATTTGCTTTCTTGGACATTTATTTTCTCTCTAAACTTTAAGATTAAAAAAAAAACTTTAAAAAAAAAAAAAAAAAAACTTTAAGATACTCATCCGTTTAGTTGGAATTATGTCTGTTTTTAATTTTTATTATTTATTTAAAGATTTATTCATTTATTTATTTGAGAAAGAGAGCACACAGGTGTGTACTTGAGATCCAGCTGTGCTTTGGGCCCTCCACTCAGTGGGGAGTCTGCTTGAGATCCTCTCCCTCTCCCTTTGCCCCTTCTGTTCATGCTGTCTCTGTCTCTCTCTAAAATAAATAAATACTAAAAAAATAAAATAAAATTTTAAAAAACTCCAACAACTTTATTTTTTAGAACAGTTTTAGATTTTCAGAAAAATTGTAAATGAAGATATTACCAAGTTTCTATATAGTTCTCACCTACTTTCCCCTATTAACATTTCACATTGGTATGATACATATGTTACAATTAATGAAGCAATATCAGTGCATTAGGATTAACTAAAGTTTATAGTTTATTCAGATTTCTTCAGCTTTTTACCTTATGTTCCTTTTCTCTTTCAGGAACCCATATTTTACTTGCTATTTAATTCCACACTTTTATGATATTAAGAGAATTGATATTAAATCTTCCCATATAAAAATATAGATGTCTTTTCATTTGCTCAGATTTTTAAATTTATCCTTCAATATGGTTCTAGGATTATCATCATATAGATTTTGTGCTTTCTTTGCTGACTTTATTCTTAAGTCTTTGTCTTAGTGTGGGCTGCTCTAACAAAGTCCTATAGACCAAGTGGTTTACAAACAACAGAGATTTATTTCTCATAGTTCTGGAGGCCAGAAGTCTGAGATTAGAGTGCCAGCATGGTCAGGTTCTGGTGAGAGCCCTTTGCTAGGTTGCAGACTACCAACTTCTCATTCTATCCTCATATGGCAGAAGGAAAGCTAGCTAGCTCTCTGGCCTCTTGTTACAAGGGCACTGATCCCATTCATGAGGGCTCAATGCTCATGATCCAACTACCTTCCAAACACCCCACATGCAAATACCATCACACTGAGGATAAGGCATCAGTATATGAATTGGGGGGGAGGTGGACACATTCATTCCATAACAATATTTTATCCTCTTTACATGATTGTGTATGGAATATTTTTCCCATTTCTATTTCTGTGTGCTTATGCTAGAATAGGGAAGCCTAATGACTTTTGTGTATTTATTAGCAAATGTTCTCATTAATTCTGCTAAGTTTTTTTTTTGGGGGGGGGTAAACTGTAGTTATTGGATTTTTAAGTACACAAATATATAATTAGCAAAAAATAATGTATCCTTTTTTCAGGTTTGTTTCATTTGGCAGACCCATCAAGACAATTTTGAATAATAGGAAAGTGGGGATCCCTGTCTGATTATTATATTTGAAATGGTTTTGTTTCACCAAGTAGACGAGTTTGCTGTTGATTTTCATTAACTATAGTTTATCACGTTGAATTTCACTCTTGCATTCCTTGAATTAAGCTCTGATTAAGCTCTGATTGCTTAACTGGATGAGCCACCGAGGTGCCCCTGGATTTTATATTTTAAAAGTTTCTTTTGTATCTGTAGTTATATATTTTTTGAAAATTCCTAATCTTATATAATTTTATTTTCTCCTCCGTTTTCCTTAATCAGGTTCAGAAGGAATTTATCTATTGGTATATTTTAAAAAACAGCTTTTAGATTTATTGACCACTTCTTTTTTTTTTCTGTTCATTAATTTAAACCTTCATCTTTCTGATTCCCTCTTTATTTCTTTGTTGCCCTTTCTCTAAGTCTTCAACATGAGTTGTAGTTTCCTTTGATTCTAGTCTTTTTAAGGTAATACTTCCTTTTTAGTATTTTCCTTCATTTGGACTGTTGGTGATGTGTTACTTCAGTTTTTGTTTCTGTCTGCACGTTTTTATTTTACCTTCACTCTTGAAAAATATCTTTGTTGCATACAGAATTCTAACATGGCAGTTATTTTTTTCAGTACCCTGTGGATACCATTACAGTGCCTAGCATCCATTGTTTTGTTGTGAAATTGGCTGCCAGTTTTACACTTTGCTTCTTTAAAGTAATTTCACCATATTTAAAATGGCAACAGTAGTAAAATTGCCGGTTTTTACAGTTTGTGATAATAAATATAACATTAAGCCTGTCAGTTGGTTTAGGTGATTTTTTCCAGTAATACTTAGTTCTCTGGGTACATAATGCGGAGGAGGCATGAAGTGGAAGTTCATCCAGGGCTGGTTGTTGCCATCTACAAGGAGCAGAAGTGAGAGAGCAGGGCTTGAGGGCATTTACAAAAGTGCACATAGAATGGTGAATCTGGGAATCTAGTTTGGACAAAATGAGAAACGAGCTGGTAGGAAATTGATGGACAGTGAGGAATGGTTGTCTTATTCAATTGTGGGTCTAAGGAATTGTGACAGCTTTTAGGAGCATTGTTGTGTTGCACAATGGAGTCTGGGAATCAGCAGAATCAGTGCAGAAAGGAAGGGATGGAGTGGGGATATGAGACATCTCTGATATTTCCTGCCCCACTGTGAGTGAAGCGCGAGTGTAGATGGTCTCTTTCACTGACTTTTTCTGTGCCCAATGGTTCTTTAACTGGACTTCATCTGGGTATTGCTAAGTGGAATTTTCTCCAGCTGTCTGAAAAATTAATGAAATCTTGCACGTTTTGGTGTTTGGTGTCATGATTTTTCTTTCTTTACTGCTTCTTATTATGGGATTTTCAAACATATCCGTGAATAGAGAGAATGAGACAACGAACCCTATGTGTCTGCCCAGTTTCAGTAACCAAAGCTTGCATTCTTATTCCACACAGTCCTCCACCCTTTCTTTTGCGTTTCTCATTGTTAGAGTATTTAAAGCCAATTTCCTGCATCATATTAGGCACCTGTAAGCAAGGTTGAACAATGTGAAACTGCCAGTGTTCTCAAAACTGCACAAGATGGCAGTTTCACATTGTTCAGTCTACAAGTTTTACTATTTTTCTCTAACAGAAACTCTATATACTATCTGTATATTTTTCTAAACCCACAACAATCTATCTTCAAATGTCAAAGTGCATCCTGTCACCTGTCTGTTGCACCTTCCCTGAGGCTTGTCTTCTTCCCAGGGTAGGCCTACTGGACAGCTGTCATTCTCATCCTGATGCTCCCCTCTGTCCCTTTCCTGTGGAGTGGGTTCCTGCTTTCTCAATCATATTTTTCATCATCTTTGATGTATTCCTTTTATTTTATTATTTTATTAATTAATTAATTTATTTATTTATTTATTTTTTATTTATGAGAGAGCCAGAGACATAGGCAGAGGGAGAAGATGTGGGACTTGATCTCAGGACCCTAGGTTCACAACCTGAGTTGAGGCGGATGCTCAACCACTGAGCCACCCACGTGCCCTCCTTTGTTTTGTTGAAGCATAATTCTCCCTAAGCTTCCCTAGGAAAGATATGTGAGATAAAGAGTTTGTATCCTTGTCTGCCTTCATTTGTCATCATACTTGATTGACTGACCAACTGGGGGGGCTCAGTTGGTCAAGAGCTGACTCTGGATTTCCATTCAGGTCATGATCTCAGGATTGTGAGATCAAGCCCCGCTCTGGGCTCCACGCTCAGTGGGTAGTCTGCTTGAGATTCTTCCTTTCTCCACCCCTCCCTCAGCTCTTTCTCTCTCTCAAATAAGATAAATAAATCAACCTTTAAAAAAGATTCTCTGCACCCAAATCCTCTCCCGCTCAGAATTTTAAAGGCATAGCTCCATGACTTTTTGTGCTGCTGTCAAGAGAATTGATGTCATTCTCATACAAAGGAGTGGAAATTATATGTTTATTCCTCTCAGGAAGCTTTTTAGATATGCATTGTATCCCTCTTTTTCTGTGTTTCATGATCATCTGCCCTGGTGCTTGTTTTGATTTCACTTTCAATGCTGGCCTCTTGGAGAAGGAGAATTACCTGTCTCCAACAATTTCTTTCCCATTCTCCTCTTGGTTCTCCCCTGTTGAAACTTCCATGCGGGCCTGATTTTAATTTATTTTCTCACCGAGTTTCCAAACCTTTTTCTCTGGAAATTGTCTCACTTTTATCTTCCAGCTTTCTGATTAATTTAGTTTCTGCTGCGATATTTTGTTTCTGCTTCATAGCACCCTGTTCCTGTTTTCTTTGACTCTCCCTGAGGGTCTCCTGTGTGTGTGTGTGTGTTTTGTTATCTTCTGCTTTTTGCATTTTCTCCTTCCTCCAAGTTCCTTTCTTTTTTCTTTCACCTTGCCTTGCCTTTCCTTGCTTTTTGTTTGCTTGTTTTGCTTCTCTGTTTATTATATTTTCCTTACAATCATGTTTTCAGTAACTTCCTCAGTAATATGGATAGACAGCCAAGAATCAACATATTTTTAAGGAAATTTTCCAACTTGTAATTTTAAACTGTTGGCTGGAGGAATGGTGGAGACTTGGGAAGAGTTGGCCTTTTTGCTGGCAAACCTCCAGAATGTTAAATCTGTAAGTCTTGTCTTTTCTTCTTCCTGGTGCCTCCAGATCCCGAGTCTTCTGTGGAGTTGGGAGGTAAGCTGACTTGCTGCTCCTTGTTTTTGGTTCTGCAGGCACTTAGACTGAAGCCTTTTGTTTTTTGTGTACCTACCCTACCTCTGCTTTCCTTCTAATTTATTGAAATCTCTTGCTCAGGTTATAGTTCTCTATCACCTGGAACTATTTTCAGCTGCAAGTTGATAGAGAACCAGACTTAGAATGGATAAAAATGAACAGGGGCTCATTTTTCTCAGTAACAAGAAGTCTGAGGTAGATGGTAACTGACCTTGGTTCAATAACTCAGTGGTATCAGGGTCAATGTCTCTGTGATTCTCTCAGCCTTCCTTCGTGGTCAAAAAAAGGGAAAGTGCAGCTGCATAGAATATCCATAATTAAGGCTTAAAGACGGCAAGAAGGGATAATGGTTGTGTTGCTTTTCCCGAACTTGCCCAAACAGACATCTGCAAGTGTTTCATTGGCTTGCATATGGTTATATAAATACTGCTTGCTACAAAAAAAGACTGGGAAATTGGTTTGGCATATCGATTCTTTGAACAAAATTGGTGTTCTCTTGGCGAGGAAGAAGGGGAGGGTAACGGGCAGTGGTAGTTAGGCAATAAACGTTGTCTGCTACATTTTTTGTCTTTTGATGCTATCATTTTAATGGGGGTGTCAGATAGAAGGAGATAAATGTGCCATGTTTAATTGCACTGTGAAGATTAAGTGAGAAAATCCACATAAAGCACTTAGCACAGAGCCTGGCACAGAGTAAGTAATAAATAAGCATTTGCTATCATTATGTGACCCATGGTGCTCCATCTCAGCACATGTTGCTTTAGTGGCAGTTGGACTGGCCAGGTGGAAATGCCACTAGGCTCTTGGATATATGGGTCATCCCTGCAGAGAAACTGGGCTAGAGAAATAAATTTGGTTGTCATCACTATGTGGATAGTGTTTGAAGTTATGTTCATGGATGGAATTATTCAGGGAGAGCTTTTGTGATGACAAGCAAGCAGGAAGCATACATCAGAGAATGTAAATCAAGCTTAAGCAAGATTATGAATTGGGATGTCATTACAAATAAACATATTTAGATTGTGGAGAGTGAATTTATTCCTCTAGCGTCTACTTTGTGCAATATATTGTTTAACGTACTGAATTATCAAAAAATTAAATCACAGTTAAGAGAAGTTACAGAAATAGGTGGTAAGGTCAGACTAAATGTGGTATATTTATAGTTGAAGAAATATTGCCTTATTTTCTTCTAGTTATTAAAAACTTTATTATTTACTTATTTGAGAATGCTGTGGCATCCAAAAATCAGAATTAAATTGTTTTTAAAAACATGAGTGTGGTTTTCTTCCTGAGTTATTGAAATGTGGAATTTAACAGGGACAATCATTTCGAGGTGGCCTGGCTATGACTGTAGCAACTCTGCTCTGTTCTTGCAAAGGAGCCAGCAGCATCCCAAGACTCGCTGCAGATGTGTGTGCTTCTTTTCCCTTCTGTGTTTCATTTTCTCAGAAGGAATGACTGATGGCTTTCTTTTGCAAATTGCACTATATGATCCCAATTGTGGTGGTAAGTTCTGCCAACATTTTTGGATGCGTAGAAACCATTCGAGTCTATTGTTTTAGTAAACCTAATTTTTTTCCTCCCAAAATTCAACAAAAGTATTTTCTATTTCTTGGTAATCATTTACAATTAATGTATAAAGTTAGGATTCTGGGCATAAACTTTTGACTAAATCTATACAAAATATATTTTTCTTAAAAACTAAATGGTAGTTCTGTAAAAAACAAAACAAAAAAAAAACAAACCAAACTCTCAAAACACAAACAACTAAAAGCATTTGCATTTGGAGTCATTGAGCCAAATTCTAAAATTAAAATTACATCTTGATTGCTACATATTTTTAAAAACCATATGTCATGTATCTGTACTTTCTGTACTTGAAAGCATCACTGATGGGCTGGGTATGTGCTCAAGAGAGTGATCAAAGAATACGTGGTCTGGAGAACTATGTCACAATACAGGGAATGCTTGAAGGCACTGAGGATATTTTAGAGTGGAGAAAAGAATACTTTGAGGGAATCATGACAGTTTACGTCAAATATTTGAGGGGTTAACACCCGGAAAAAGATGAATGTTCTCTGTTGTTCCAGAAGGTGATAATTTTGACTATAACCATGGGTGAATTAGTTTATTTCAGTTCACCTTGACTAAGAATTTTCCCATAAAGGCATCTAATACTTCTAATGGAATTTTATCAGTAACTGGGAATGGTATACAGTAGGGATTGACATACTAGATAGCCTTTGGGCCAGATTTGGCCTATTGCTTATTTTGTAAATAAAGGTTAATTGGAGCACAGCCTGCCCATTCATTCATGTTTTGTCTGCTGTTGATTTTGTGTTACCTTGGCAGAGTTAGCAATTTAAACAGACCTAATGACCACAAAGCCTCAAATATTTGCTATCTGTCCCTTTAGAGAGTTTGCCAACTTGTGCTGTAGATGTCAGACAAGTTAAGGGTGTTGTAGAAGATCTAATTCATTGGATGCTAAGTTAGCGTAGGTGACCTCATAGGTCCTGTACAACTGATTCTGTGGTTTTATACAGAGTTGATAATATACATATACTTAAAATTTGTTCATAGTTTAAGAGAAGTAAATAGATGTATTCACCAATTCAGTTGTGTATATCTCTTCCATAGATATTTAGCATGTGTGTGAAATGTGAATTTTAATAGCATTCTGCTTTGACTATGAAATGCCATTGTTTTGAATTTCTAGTTGTTACAGTGGTGGATTGGAATGAGGCAATGGCTTTTGTAAACAATTAGGTAGTGTCTAATTCAAAGTTATTCAAAATTTTTGAAAATAACTTTTCTCTGGCAGACCATTAGTGACATGGATTTCTATGGAACCAGAATTGCTAGCTTTTCCTAACTTTCCATCTGAGAATGGTAAAGCACTTAGCTAACATTTTTATGCCTTATTCATCAATGTTTCTTACACAAATAGATGGGATTATTAAGAAAGTTGCTTTGAATGTTCTGTATGAGTGTGGGTGTAGGTATGTTTTCCATTGCATGTCCTACTGAAATACAGAAGACATGGACATTTTTCAGGACAAAAATTCATTGAGGAGCTGTAATTTTGGAAAAAAATTTTGGTGTGACCTGATTGATATAAATCATTCCAATGGGGAATTAGAAACATAAAAAATATCTATAGTGGAAGTGGAGTTCTCGCATCAGGTTTTAGACCTCGAATACTAAGTCGTTTATTTTCCTTTGGAATATAACATCTTTATTAAAAACTTCTTAAGTTCATGGTTTTTGCTTGCAAGTTTACATTTTAGATATGTGAATTTAGTAAGATAATAATATTTAAGAAATGTGTAATGGCAGCACTAATTTTAAAAATATTAGGTTTTATTTTTAAGAGGAATTTTAGGTGTACAGGGTGGCTCAGCGGTTTGGCGCCTGCCTTTGGCCCAGGGCGCGATCCTGGAGTCCCGGGATCAAGTCCCGCGTCAGACTCCTGGCATGGAGCCTGCTTCTCCCTCTGCCTGTGTCTCTGCCTCTCTCTCTCTCTCTCTCTCTCTTTGTGTCTATCATAAATAAATAAATAAATCCTTAAAAAAAAATAAAAAAAAGAAAATAGAGTTCGACACATCCCCCCTCACATCTGCTCCCACCCTAACCCCTTCCCATTTCCTTTATATTATGAACATGGTACATTAGTGTAGCACATTTGTTACAGTTTTTGAGCCAGTCTCAATACACTATTATTAGTTTATATTGGAGTTCCATTTTTGTGTTGTATATCTTGTGGGTTTTGACAAATGTATAATGACACATATCCACTATAGTATCATACAGAATAGTTCTGATGCTCTAGGAATCCCATGTTCCGCCTGTTTATACTTCTGTCCCTCTCCCTTAATCCCTGCCAACCAGTCATGTTTTTATTCTTTCCATAGTTTTACTTTTTCCATAATATCTTATAACTGGAATCCTGTAGTATTCAGGCTTTTCAGATGGGCTTCTTTCACTTAGAAATATGCCTTTAAATTCTTCCATGTTTTTTCATGGATTGATAGTTCCTCCCTTCCTACTTTTGCAGGGGGTGTGTGTGTGTGTTTGTGTTGTTTTGAATTTTTTTTCAAAAAATAGATTTTGGTTAGATGGTACTTGTGTACATTGAATTTTAAAAGTTATAGAAACATGGACTTTTTTAAACGTTTTTTAATTTTTTAATTTTTATTTTATTTTTAAGATTTTATTTATTTATTCATGAGAGACACAGAGAGAGAGAGAGAGGCAGAGACTCAGGCAGAGGGAGAAGCAGGCTCCAGGCAGGGAGCCCAATGCGGGACTTGATCCTGGAATCCTGGGATCATGCCCTGAACTAAAGACCCTCAACTGCTGAGCCACCCAGGCATTCCCAAACTTTGCTTTTTTAGAGCAGTTTTAGGTTTACAATAAAATTGAGAAGAAGGCATAATGATATCCTGGGTACGCCTTCCCCCATACATGCAGAGCTTCCCTCATTATCTGTATCACTCACTAGAATGGCACCCCCCCCCTTTTATTAACCAAGGGTGACCCTGCACTGACACATTGTAACCACACAAGATCCACAGTTTGCCTTAGGGTTCACTCTTGGTGTTGTACATTTTATGGTTTGGCTCATTTCTTTTTATTGCTAAATAGTATTCCACTATATGGATGTACCACAGTAAGTTTATCCATTCAGTTATTGAAAGACATCTTGATTGCTTCCATGTTCTGGCAGTTATTACATTAATTACTTTTGAAAATATAAATAAAGTAAAAAATATACTTAAGTATTTATTGTTATATATATTAAAGTTAGCTTGTATATGAAAATGTGAGCATAAAATATTTTTAAAAAGATCTCAATTTTTCAGCAGCTTGAAACCTAATTCAGTCTACCCACTACAAGATAAATGTGTTGCTTTTGTTTTTAATTTGCAGAAAGTTTACATGGTTGTTGCAAAAATTCAAATGATATAGAATTATATGGGCTAAAAGATGTAGGCCTTGCATGTCTTTCTAAGATCATAGTCTTACACATTTTTTCTTATGTGTGTATGTTAAAAATACATATGGTATAATCCTGTTATAAAAAAACGTACAACTATATATGCCTATGTGGTTACATTTATCTCTTTATCATTTACAAAAATGGGATCATGCTATACCTATTGTTCTGCAACTTTTATACATTTCACAGTACTGTGTATTGTGGATATTTAAAAAAAAAAACTATAGTTGACATGCAGAGTGTTACATTAGTTTCAGGTATACATCATAGTGATTTGACAAGTCTATACCTTATGCTGTGCTCACCACAAGCGGGGCTACCATCTGTCACCATACAACACTGTTTAAATACCATGAATATCTTTTCATGGTAGTGAATGTTCTTTTAAATCACTGCAGAGTATTCCACTGTATGGATGAATCATAATTTAATCATTCATCTATTACTGGACATTCATACTCTTGTAATTTTTCGCTATTACGAATCTTATTGCAGGGAGCATCCATATTTACATATATATATATTTATTTTTCATTTATTCTATAATTATTTATTTGGCCTGTTATGTGTGCCAGGCAGTTCCAGGTAGGGATTCAGCAGTGAGCCAGAGATGATGTTCAATTTCTTGTGTGGGGAGACCCACAATAAACAATAAACGAGATATTTTCAGATAGTAAATATTTTCAGATAGTAAAAAAGATGCTGTGAAGGGAGTAGTGGTGGTTTTCCTACTTCAAATGTGGTGGCCGGGGAGGAAGTTTGCATGGAGCTGACATCTGAGCTGAGAGCTGCATGGCGTAGAGGAGGAGATGAGGCTGCCAGTGCATTGAGTCTGGGAGTGTGGCAGGGGCAGGAACAAGCAGCTGTGCACAAGGCAAGGTAGCGGGAGCATCTGCCTGGTACAGGCAATAAGGTGCATGCGTGTAGGAAACCTGAAAATGAGAAAACTAGCTAACATCAGCTTTTTATTACCACCCTATGCCAGCAATTTTAACCAATAACATGGTTCTCCGCCCCCGCCCCACCACAACACTGACATTGTGTGCTTATCCCTATATCTCTATAGTTTTGAAGTATTGAATCCTAGAAATGAGTCAAATGAAAGCTGTGTGCATTTTAAATGTAAATCGGTGGTTCACTTTTAATTATAAACATTATTAAGTATTCAGAGAAATACTGAATATAAAAATAGGGGCTCATGAATGAGGAAGTTTTGTTCTATGTATTTTTGTAAGTAAACAGTTGTATAGGCTTAGGTAATGTAAGTGAGTCAAGACTATTACAAAAATTAAGAAGTGAAAATTAAGAAATGAAATAAAGTCATCCATAAACTTGCCATTTAAAAATAAATACAAACAGGGGCGCCTGGGTGGCTCAGTGGGTTAAGCGTCTGCCTTCAGTGCGGGTCATGATCCCTGGGGTCAGGCTCTCTGCTCAGCAGAATCTACTTCTCCCTCTGCTTCTGCCTTCCCCCCACTCTTTCTCTCTTTCTCTCTCATCTCAATAAAACCTTTAAAAAATTAATACAAACAAATAAATACGGATACTATTTTGATTCATAATGGAACTATTTCTATTTCTGTTTCTCTTTTGCTGGGGTATTAAAGTCAAGATCTTAATGATTTTAGAAGATACCCCAAATTAGGAAATTATAAAGCTGTTAGGCTTAGCAGAGTTTACCTAATATTTTAACCCTGTTAAGGTCCTATTGGAACAGGCATCTCAGCCAATCATGTGAAGAAGGCATACCTGCGTGGGTGGGAGGCCTCCAAAATAGTCATCAGTCAAGTCTCTTATTGGGTAATGTCTTCTGGGATAATTTTTAATAGTTAAAATAGTCTATCGTGATAATTTTTTATCCAGCAGATATGTAGTATACATGCCCCTCTGCTAGGCGCTGAGGGCACAAAGATGATTAAAGGTATCGTGACAAGTCTGGTCTGACTGGGGGAAAAGAGGTGAACAAGTGGATTCAGCACAAGGTGGGGCCTGGGAATGGGTGCAGGGTGTGGGGGTAGTGCCAGTGCAAGGGTGCCCTTCCTGCCCTGGGGAGCAGTCCAGGCCATGCCTCTCTTCTGGCCTCTTGTGCCACTGTTTTTCTCATTGGCTTTTAGTCCCTCCACCACAACATGCTCTTCTACCCTTAGGACTTTTGCAGAAGCTGCTCTCTCTGCCTGGAATTTTGATCTCCAAGCCTCTCTGATTATTCCCCACCCAGCCTGTTAGGTTTAACAGCCCATGCTCTGCTTCTTCATGACACTTACTACAGCTGTTAGGAAGAATTACTTGCTTAATATCCCCCACCTCCACCCCCAGAGAACGCTTGCAGCTGTAAGTAACAGGAAGCCTGATAAACAAGTGACTCGAACTAACAGGGGTTGGGTCTTCGCAGGAAGGAGGCTGGAGGTCAGGGGACGTGGGAGGTGGTTGTCTTATCCATGTCAGGTCTGTGGTGTGCAGGATTCGCTGGCTCTTTTCCCTCCTGGTTGTAAAATGACCACCTCAGCTTCTAGCCTTACTCACATCCAAGGCTGAAGGAAGGCATGGCCCTGGGTCTGTCCTTTTTTTGCCTCGGAAGCAGACTTTTCGAGAAGCCTGCAGCACACTTTCATGTGTGTGCCTTTGCCATCTGTAGCTGCGAACAGTTCTTCCAGCAACTGATATGGAAGGTGTTTTGTGTTCTTTTATGAGCTGGTCAATCTGGTGCAGCCACAATAGGAGACAGAGACGCGGAAGGAAAAAAGTTTATTATACTTAGAACTCCTAGAGACAGAGGGTATGGCCTGCCATGCAGGGCCACAGGGGAATCAGGGATCCCCAGGGTGGTCAGGAGGGAGCAAAGGGAAGGTTAGGCCAGAGCCCATGTTAGGGTTTCCGAGGGAAAGGCAAGAGAGGGCACGGTGGACAGTTTAGGATTGCATGGTTTGAGGCATTCCAGAGGGCTTTGGGTTTTGGTTGCCTGGTACCTGGCCCTGGGATGTTTAGGGAGAGGAATATTGCCTCCTGGGATGCAGGGTGTGATAGAGGAGGTGTGAGGCTCTGGATTGCTTAGTTTGCATATTAAAGGTGTATTTGGTGCTGAACTCTGCTATCTCTAAGAATCTAGTCCCCAGGAGAGGCAGGTTCCATGGGTCCCCCCTCGCCCCACTACACTGGCTAGAAGGTTTTTTAAGATGTCAAAACATAATATACAGAAAGTAAAAGAAATAATACGATGAGAGAATAGGGATAATTAAGACGTGTTGGGTTCACTGTTCATGTCCATCCCACCCACCGAGACTCGTCACAAGAAGGGATTGTGTGTCCTGTCCTTCCTTGAACTCCCAATGCTGAGCACAGTACCTGACACACCGACTGGTGACACGTATGTTAGGAAAAGGAGGTAGAATAAGTATGTCCCAGGGAATATTCAGTACAAAGGCATTGAGCTGAAAGAGCCTCCTTTGTGTCTTTGGGGACAAGTGACGGGAGCAAGGCAGGTGACAAGGACAGTCGGAAATTGAGGCTAGAAAAGTAGAGTGGGGTCAAACCGTGAAGAGCCTCGAATGTCACGGTAATTCATCCGTTCCCTGTATTAGCACTGGGGAGTCACAGAAGAGTCTCAGGCAAGACAGTGGCAGTAGGATTTATGGGTTAGGAGATTGTGTTGGTGGTGAGGTGTAGGAACTGGGGGCAGAGCGATTGGAGTCAGGGGGGCTGATCAAGTTTGTTAGGGTAGAGTCAGAATAATTTGGGGGAATTTGGAGAGCATCATTTTGAAGTCCTCTGCTAAAATAGTAATCCTCCAATTATGACCCTGGACCTGTAGCATCAGCAGGACGTGGCAGCTTGTTAGAAATGGAAATTCGTGGGACGCCTGGGTGGCTCTGTGGTTGAGCATCATCCATAGGCCCAGGGCGTGATCCTGGGTCCCAGGATTGAGTCCCACATCAGGCTCCCTACAGGGAGCCTGCTTCTCCCTCTGCCTGTGTCTCTGCCTCTCTGTGTCTCTCATGAATAAATAAATAAAATCTTAAAAAAAAAAAAAAAGAAATGGAACTTCACGGGCTCCTACTGAATCAGAATCCCTGCGGTGGGTTTAACAGTCTGTTGTGACAAGCCCTTCAGGGGACTCTGAAGCACTAAAGCTTGAGAACTGCTACCTAGAGCAGTAGATATTTGAGGTGAAGAGCTTAGTCATCTGGTCTTATGCAACCAACTTGTATGTAGAAGCACCTGTGCAGCTTTAATATATATATTTTTTATGTCAGGTTGGGCCCTAGGTCAGGGCCTCACATCAGATCAATTAAATAAAAATCTCTGGGGTGGGAACCAGACACCAATTTATCTCTGTTCCTCCCAGAGAATTCCAGTGTGCAGCCAGGGCTGAGAACTACCCATCTTGTGTAGCCTTTAATGATGAGAAAACTCAGGACTTCCAGACCTTGCTCAAGGTCATACAGCAAGTTCAAGTAAGAGTGATTCTTTCTTTTCTTTTCTTTCTTTTCTTTCTTTCTTTCCTTCCTTCCTTCCTTCCCTCCCTCCCTCCCTCCCTCCCTCCCTCCCTCCCTCCCTCCTTCCTTCCTTCCTTCCTTCCTTCCTTCCTTCCTTCCTTCCTTCCTTCCTTCCTTCCTTTCTTCCTTTCTTTTCCTTCTTCCCTCCCTCTCTCTTGATTTTTCTTTCTTTTTGAAAGAGAGCATGTGTGTGCAAGGGTGGGAGGGGCAAAAGGAGAAAGAGAGACTCTTCAGTAGGCTCCACACACACTGCAGAGCCCAACTGGAGGCTGGATCTCACAATCCTGAGATCATGACCTGAGCCGAAATTAAGAGATAGATGCTTAATCAACTGAGCTGCTCAGGTGCTGTAAGAGTTCATTTTTTAAGCTGTCTTCTCTGTGCTGTAGTGAACACTATCCCCACTTTTTATTGTTTTAAAAGATTTTATTTGTTAGTGAGAGAGCAAGCAAGGGAGCTGCAGAGGGAGAGGGTGAAGCAGGCACCCCACTGAGCAGGGAGCTCAGTGCAGGGCTAGAACCCAGGACCCCCATCATGACCTGAGCCGAAGCCAGATGCTTAACTGGCTGAGTCACTCAGGTGTCCCATTCTCACTTTTTAATAAATTGCTTTTACAGACTGGTTTTTAAATCATTCACAATGACAAAACTGACAAATTATTAGAGGGGAAAAATAGGTTACAGGCAGGATTATAAACCTTTACTTTCTCCTTTTAGTTAACATTACTTCACACTTGAGAAAGTTACCCTTTTTGTAAAAATATTTTTTCAATGTTAATGAAAACTAGCGTATAGATAACATACAGGTAAATAGTGCTTTGTCATTTGTGTGTTTAAGTAATGAGAACCTGTTTTCAAACTCTAGGTGGAGCTCTTTGGTTTATATGTTCATTATTCTATTTATAATTTTGAGAGTCTGTTTAAAAAAATTATTTGGGATTCTTGTTAAAAAGACATTTAAAAATTTATAAGTATTTTTAACATTTCTAATTCTCCTTTTCTTGTTTTAGAGCCATATTGATAAAAACTTCTATTTTTGTTTCATTGCTTGATGAAAGAATCCAAATCCAGGCCTCAAAAGAGTCCTTTTCAAATCCATCTTAAATCCGTACTGTTATCTCCTGATGTTTAATGAATAGGATGTTTCCTATGGTTTTTGTTTCTGATAAGTCTGTGTTGAATTTACATAAGATGGGATGCCTTTTGTTGGTGGAGAAAGACTTTGTGGAGAACGCAGTTGTTGCTATAGTAATTTCTTCAGCTGTTTTTACCCCATTGTGTACAAAGGAGTATTAACAGCTACCTTCCTGTAGCAAAAATGAGCTATTTTCCTGCCACTTCTTTTTCTCTTCCTTGTTTACTAGCTCAGTATTCTCCCTTCTACTGAGAGTGCACTTGAAGCAAAATTCCCAGAATAGGCAGCATGTTATTTTTGGATGGCATAACTCAGTGGTTGTGGTTCCTGGACCAGCAGAATCACCACTGCTAACACCTGGAGGTTTGTCAGAAATGCCTATTCTGGGATCCCAACCCAGACCTACTGAACCAGAAACCCTGGGGTAGGGTCTAGCAATCGGTGTTGAGCCTCTGGTTTAAGCTGTTTTGAAAGGAGGTAAATCTCCTATTCGTTGATGCCTACATCCAAAAACTCCTGTGCAGTCAGTCAGCTGTGCTCATTTAGGTTCTCAGGTGCTTTTGAAATTACGTAGGGATTTTGTTTAAAGGCAGAAGTCTTGATTAAGTTTGAGGTGGAGCCTCTTACTCTGCATTTCTAACAAGCTCACAACTGATGTGCGTTTTTCTTGCCCATGCATTAAATTTTGAGTAGGGAGGCTATTGACTAGGATATTGAATACGCTCATGCCCATATAAGACGGTCATCTATGATCTAGTAAAATATTCTTTTGATTGAGTATGCCTAAAGATTGAATATGCCTGATTGAGTCCATGAGTTTTCCCTTATCAATCACAGTGTGAAGAGGCAATTTCTAGAATGTAATGCTGCCTTGTCTAGTTTAAAGTGACTTACCCTTGTTAAATGCTACAAGAGGGTTTATTTGCCGGAATCTGAGACCCTCTATACTAAACAAGCACACTTGAGGATTGCATTATACTTTTTTAATCAAGGAAACTAGTTCATTCATGGCATGATAAAGCTAGAGAGATGATTCTGAAGTTTGGTGTTAGCAGGCAAAATAATTTCAGCCAAAGAAGTGGTTCACAAATGTTTGAAATCGGTCATTGAGTGCTTCCTATTTATTGAGCACTTGCCATGTGATGCATTGCACTGGGCACTTAGGGAAATCAGGAAGAAAAAAAAAGTCCTTGACCTTGAGGAGATTATAGTCAACCTGAGGAAATAAAACCAATGCCTGTGACAATTAATTACCAGTATAGGGAACATTCTGTTAAATGGTAAAGAAGTGTGCTGCAACCTCAGAAGACCAAAGTATAGCTCTTGACTGAGGAGGTTAAAACTATGGAGTCTGGGTTCTGGGGCTAGTAAAATTGGGATATTTAAAAGGGAATGACAGAAGGGGACTCCACAGAAGACAAGGTGGTGTGAGCCAAGGTGTAGCTTCTAGGAGTGAGCCTTCGGTACACGTGGGAACAGGATACTATTTCAGACCACACAGAGTTTAGACTTCTTGTTTTGGGTACGTTATGAAGGTGAGCTAGAGCTTGATTGGTAAGGATTTAAGTGCCAGGCTTATGAGTTTTTACTTTAATTCCTTGTGCACCAGGGAGCTATTGAAGAAGGCTTTGGTGGGGGGCGGGGAGTGTGAATGACCCAATCCTGATGATTTAGAAAAAGGTCATTAAGGAAATATGCAGGATGAATTGAAGTGGCAAAGACTGGAGGCAGAAACACTTGTCAGATTGCATTGGGTGGCCTTGGCAGTAGGCCTGAGAGAACACTGCACGAAATAGGAAGAGATTTGGCAAAGGAGCAATCTTTTTTATTTTATTTTATTTTTTTATTTTTTCAAAGGAGCAATCTAAACTGAAAATACAAGTATATTAAAAAGTTAAGATAAAGTAATTTAAATGGCCAGCTAGGGGCACTTGGGACTATAGGTCTCTCCTTTTGAGGTCCTCCTTGTAGCAAACAGGCTTATTTCTTGCATAACCATCTAGAAGACCCTGTGTAGAGTAGGTGAGTTAAGTAATACTACCTTTCTAATAGTTTGAGATTTATATCTTATTACACATTTATCTTGTGGGTTTTATATCTCCCTTTATGGTCCTCTGCCTTACTTTCTGCAATCACGAGTATGTTTTGCATACTGTCAGTCACAAATTCCCAAGCTGGAAACCCACTGTTAGGTAGTTCTTTCATCTTTTTTTTTTTTTTTAAAGATTTTATTCATTTATTCATGAAAAACACAGAGAGAAAGGCAGAGATCTAGGCAGAGGGAGAAGCAGGCTCCAGGCAGGGAGCCTGATGTGGGACTCCATCCTGTGACCACAGATCACGCCCTGAGCCAGGGGCAGATGCTCAACCGCTGAGCCACCCAGGCGTCCCTAGTTTTTTCATCTTAAGAAAGCAATCATCTTAAAATTTTAAATCTAGAAGGAACCTGAGAAGTAATTGAGTATAACATATACACATTCTCTGTCTCTTTCTCTCTTACCCTTTAGAGACAGCAGAAGCCCTCCAGAACTTGAGGCAGGAGGAAACTGCACTTGAAAATAATGCCTAGTATCACCATACCTCATCCATGATAAAATGGTTTACAGAGCTGTGTCTGACCTGATCACAGGTGCCTCAGGCGGAGGTGGGGGGGGGGGCAATCTTGGTATGAATAGAACACTCTGAACCAGTCTCCAAAGAGTCTCCTCCCTGCTTTACCCCAGGGGAAAATCAGTGTCCCTTGGACCTTAGGTGGAGGGATCTTCTGGCAGGAAATCTAGATGGCTCTTGACAATTGATGGCCTTTTGCAGATTATCTCTCTGAAAAAATCCCTGGAACACTTACAAGGTTTGAGTTGGAACCACTTAGCCTAACTTATTGAAGAAAACACAATACCTTACTACGCCAAAACACACTAGTGTGAACTCTAAGATTGCAGCCGTGTATTTTAGTTCAGTTACTCAGCATAATTGGAGCCTTATCCAGTGGTGCCTCGTCATCGTCTTTATAGGAGTGCAGCCTCAATTATCAACATGCCGTCTGGTCAGCTAGCCAAGGAGACTAAGGAGTGTATTTTCCATATGGCTGTGATACTTTCTTGAGAGCATCCAGAGCATTATGTAAAATCTTTGATAAATGATCTGATGCATTGATGATTGTCTGTTTCCTGGAAGGTAAGCATTCATTCATTCCATGAAATACCTACTGGATATCAGGTAGGGTGATGGAACTGTGGTTACAAAGATGAGTAATGTAGTCTCTGCCCTCAAAGACTCCAGGAAAGACGGACAAATGAATTTGTATACAAGATGAAGCAAGACAAGGATTTGACATAAGAGGGTCTTTGGAGCTGTGTAAAGGACTTCACCCTTCTCAGAAACTGAGGCCCTCCTGCTTCCGTTGTCATCTGTATGCCAAGGTGACAATCATTCTGACACTGTGATATTTTATTATTGCTCAATCATGTCCCCATCTTCAGTTTGGTTGATGCTTCTGTCCTTGTGAAATCTGCCAAACAGAACCAGGTAATCTCTGATTGTGGGCCAGACCAAGTGCCTGAGTTAGAAGCCTGAACAGTCAATACTCACCTACTCACTAGCAAGGTAGTTAGGCTGCCTTGCTTCTCATTTTGAAGTTTTTCCATAACCATAGACACATGAAGATTTTTGCAGCAGTTTGGCTTTTGTACTCCTGCCTTTCATGCCACTCCTTGTCCTATTTCTTAGTTTGACATTTACCATCCTAGTATCCATGGTAATGCCGAGCTGACAGATAGAACTCACAGGCAGGGAAGGGCAGTGGCTCCTTTTAAGAAAGGATCTGTTTTGTTAAAAAAAATAAAAAAATAAACAAATACGGGGATCCCTGGATGGTTCAGTGGTTTAGTGCCTGCCTTTAGCCTGGGGCGTGGTCCTGGAGTCCCTGGATTGAGTCCTGGGATCAAGTCCCACATTGGGCTCCCTGCATGGAGCCTGCTTCTCTCTTTGCCTGTGTCTCTGCCTCTCTCTCTGTGTCTCTCATGAATAAATAAAATCTTAAAAAAAATAAAAATAAATTAAAAAATAAAGAAAGAAATATAGGGATCCCTGGGTGGGTCAGCAGTTTAGCCCTTGCCTTCGGCCCGGGGTGTGATCCTGGAGTCCCGGGATCGAGTCCCACATCAGGCTCCCAGCATGGAGCCTGCTTCTCCCTCTGCCTGTGTCTTTGCCTCTGTGTCTCTCTGAATAAATAAAATCTTTAAAAAATAAAAATAAAAAAAATAAAACAAGTACTTGCAACAATTACTTTTGTTGTAACCATCACAAAATGGCAAGCCTTAGGTCCTTTCCTTATTACCACATCTTTTAACCTATGTCCTTCTGCTTCCAGCCCTAGCTAAACATAAAAATATATCCTATGTATCACCACTCATTTCATCCAATTCTTGTTAAACTTAGCCAAAACATTTTTTGGTCTTGATTGAGTTATCCAACACATCCATTATTTTTCCCACCTCATCAACTGAGAAATTTGACAAACCTATTTCTATATCCTTGTCCAAGTAAGTGGTGACAGTATTTTTTTTTAATTTTTTAAATTTATTTATTTATGATAGTCACACACACACAGAGAGAGAGGCAGAGACATAGGCAGAGGGAGAAGCAGGCTCCATGCACCGGGAGCCCGATGTGGGACTCGATCCCGGGTCTCCAGGATTGCGCCCCGGGCCAAAGGCAGGCGCCAAACCACTGCGCCACCCAGGGATCCCAAGTGGTGACAGTATTGAACAGAATAGTGCTCAGTAACATGATTGAAAACTTCTTTCCTCTGTCGCGTATATAGACACATGTGCAAAAATATGATTAGAGTATTTTGGACATTATAAATATTTTTAAGTGGATAAGAAGTGCAGGAATAGCATAATGAACACTTACATTTAGATTTCATAGTTGTAATATTTTTCTAGATTTCTGTCAAAAATATAGATACTAATTTTTTTTTCTTGATTTGGATAAACTGGGTGTAAAAGATACTTGAGGCACTGTTTGGGGGACATTTGAATATGGCTTGGGAACTGAAAACATTCAGGAAAAGATGTTAAATTTGTTAGGTGTGACAGTAACATCATGGTTAGGTAGGAAAGGTCTTTGTTTTTCAAAACTGTATCGTGAAGTATTTGAAGTATGAATATTGTGATGTCGTTATTTTACTTACAGTTCTTCAGCCTGTCATGAGGAAACCCCAGGGTACACAGTTGGGTAGGAGGTACCTAAAGAGAGAGTAATGGCTAATGGTCTGATGTCAGTCTGTACTGACAGAGTTCTTTTGAATCTGGAATGTTTTGGTAAGTTCTAAATAACAAGCCAATTTTTTAAAAAAGATTTATTTATTATATATAGAGGGAGAGTGTGGGGTGGGATGGGCAGAAGGAAAGAGAGTCCTAAGCAGACTTTATGCTAAGCATGGAGCTTGATGTGGGGCTCAGTCTCATCACCCTGAGATCAGGACCTGAGCCAAAACCAAGAGTTGGACGCTTAACCAACTGAGCCACCCAGGAACCCCACAAGCCAATTAAAAAAAACTTACCATATTATATGCAAAGCAGAAATCCTCCTCCTGGTCCCTGTGCCATACCAGAGCCTTAAGCCATCTCATTTCTCCACCCTTAGTATTACTGTAATTTATAATAAAGTGTTTTTTGTATTTTGGTATAGACGTCTCAGAACTGTCCATTTTGCTGTTGGCTCCATCCAAACACGCCCCAGACAAAACCACTGTGTCAAATCTGCTACATCAAAATAATCCAATAAAGGAAAAAGGCAACAAGAATGGTGAATTAGGGACCATAAAAAAGTAATGGATATTACCGAGGAAAGAGTTATTACTATAATTTTACACGCATTACCAGGATAATATTTAGACAGGTGTAGTAGAATCAATTATATATCTGCAGAGTTACTTAAAATATATATGATAGTCATTGAATTAAAGTAAGAAATTCCATTTAATAAGGAAGAACCGTGAAAATGAATATAAAACATCTCTTAGGAAAATGTAACATGGATGATAGGACACCAGTACTAGGGAGGATGATTATTATAGATAATACATTAGTTGTAGTCTGGCTGTATCTGTAACTATTAGAGATAAAATTTTGAGTGTTGCAGTTTTCTGGAGAGCTAAGGATGACAAAGGCAAAATATGTATTGCATGTGCTCAATTAAATGGCATACAAAATGGGCAGCCATGGTGAAACACGGCTAAGGTGAGCCCAAACTCTATTTTTGGCCCCAGTTTCCATCCCTTTAAACCTGTTGGGATTTGTAAAACGATTTTGCTGCCTAAAGAGCTGATTAGGAATATTAGAGGGTTGTTTGTTTGTTTTTTTTAACCTTAATAATTTTAGATGCTCTTCTTTGTAAACTACTAGAGTATATTACATTCTTCCCTTTACCTCCCCCTTACAGTTGGAAGCTGTTTTGCAGATGTTGGCCTTTTCTGGACAACTCCAGTCTATAATTTCAGAACAAATATTCCAGGGCCAATTAACATTTGTAGTGTTATTTGTGCTAATGCCAAATGGTCACTGTGTTCTTGAGTTCTCCAGTCCTTCTATGGTATTCTTCTCGACTTTGTTGGGTCTGCTTGGATTTTATTGATTTCTGTAAATTTGGGGGCATGCCCATGAAAGCCTTTCTGTCTCCTCCTAACCTTCTATTTCTAATCTATGGGCATCACTGACATAAATACACACGTACTTTTATTTGGCCCTGACATCAGAAAAATTACTAGACAGTCTTCAGCTTCTAGGAATTTGGCTTCAAACTAGCTATGGTCTACCAGCTATATCCATGTTATTCTAGACATTTTTGACAAACAGCTCACAGGAAAGGTCCACAAAAAATAATAGGTTTATTTTTCACTAAAGAAAACCACAGCCTCGTGTTTTTGTAAGTCAATTTTGTTTTTCAATAAAATAACTGCACTTGTTTTAAAAGTCAAATAGGGCTAAAAATAGCAGCAGCCTCCCCTCTCCAAACCATTCCCATCCTACTCCTCAACAATTGTTTTAATGATTTCTTTAGGTGTTCCTTTGAATTTCTAATTAGTATCCTTAAAGTATACTTAGAGTATACAGTATGTATGTCTCTACTGACTTTCTATTACAATAGATGAATCTGTTGATGTTCTATTACAATAGATGAAGAGGTAACTTGTTAAATTGCTTATACCACACTTACATTTCCTCATCCCCCGCCCCCCCTCCCGTGTGTCTTTATCTGACTTTGGGTTAAATGAATCAGCAGTCAGCTTTTGTATTCTGAGATCTCGGTGTTCACTGCTAGGTAGGTAGTGTATCCTCCAAGAATATACTTGTGAGTGCTTGGGAGGCTACCCTTGCAGGTACCTGTAGCTTGCCTCCCCGTTTCCTCCCTCCCTCCCTCCTTTTCTAGACTTATTTATTTTAGAGAGAGTGAGCACAAGCATGTGAGTGAGCAAGGGGAGGGACAGAGAGAGAGGGAGAGAGGAAATCTCAAGCAGACTCTCTGATGAGCACAGAGCCTAGGGTGGACTCCATCTTCCAACCCTAAGATAATGACCTGAGCCGAAATCAAGAGTCAGTTACTCAATTGACTGAGACACCCAGATGCCCCTTTTTTAGAGCCTGGGAGGGAGTATAGCTGTAATTCATCCTCCTAAGAAGCCCCCAGGGAGGAATCTGGCTCCATTTTTTGTCTCCTTTTTATAATTTGGTAATACTTAATGGCATTTGTCAGTTATAGACTGTTGGCAAACTTTTGTCTCTGAATGCAGTTATATTTTATTAAACACTTTTTAAAAAAAAATTATTCTAGGGAGGGTGGAGAGGGAGAGAGAATCTCAGGCAGACTCATGCTGAGTGCAAAGACCAACATGGGGTTTGATCTCAGGACCCCAAAATAATGAGCTGAAATAAAGAGCCAGATGCTTAAGTGACTCAGCCATTCAGGTGCCCCAAGAACACTTTTTGTCATAAGCCAAACATAATTTCTTTGATGGATGTGATCATGTTCATATCTCTGGCTAGAGTTTGAAAAGTCTTGAGGGCAGGGATTCTGAATAGGGGATTTGAGAAGGAAAGGTTAGGATTAAAAAAAAAAAAAAAAAGGAAAGGTTAGGATTTAGAGAAGCCACAGGAAGAAGGGAATGTCTTTTTTTTTATTCTTGGTCTCTTGACTTTATCTGAAGCTCCTGAACTCCTGGAATGGAATATAGTTATGCAGTCAAGGGTGGCAGAAGGATTCTTGCTCATGGTTAACCTTTTACTGTTCTTCCTATCGCTTGTGAGTGGGGGGAGAGGAGTGGTTGCATGAGGCTGAGCATGCTGGTTTTTGAGGCTTATGAGCTGATCTCCTATTCCCAAGGTTTCCTGCTGACCTTCCTTCATGTCTGCTCTGGACCAGCCCCAAATATGGACTCTTTCAGTGTCACAAAACTACTTAACTTTAAAGATGCAGGAGCTCAGGGGCACCTGGGTGGCTCAGTGGTTGAGCGTCTGCCTTTGACTCAGATCGTGATCCTGGGGTCCTGGGATTGAGTTCCACATAGAGCTTCCCACAGGGAGCCTGCTTCTCCCTCTTCCTATGTCTCTCATGAATAAATAAACAAAATCTTAAGAAAAAAAAGATGCAGGAGCTCAGTTTTCAGTCACAAGTATCCTCACATTGAAGATAGCAATTAGAATAGGAAATATTGTAGAAGAATGAGTTCATTGTTACCTATCTATTGAGAGTTTTCACTTCTGATGACCAAATTTACAAAAAATAAGTAACTTTAGCTGCTAGGAATTTTTCTTTGCATAAATTGAGCAGACTCTATTGATGTCACTTGTGGTTATATAAGAATTGCAATGTGTTATTGGCTGCTAGATATGTTATTACCCCGCTGGAGAACAGTGGTGGCAGTTTCTTTGTTTACGAAGGTCAGTTTTCGTGAATAGAAGAATTACAAACAAAATTAACTGGGGAACTTAATTTTATTTCATGTAAGAGATTTCTTCACCCCTTAAGTTAATGATTCTAAAAATCTGAACTGGAAAACTTAATAATAGACTAAGTAGATCTAAGCTTCTTTGGAAGTTATACTTGTCAATTCTATTTTTGGTTTCTTAGGAAACAAGCTAAAAACCGCTTTTTAGGACTTAATACATTTCTAATTACATTTCTTCTCTTTAGAGAAGCTTGTTGTTCTTAAAAAGAGGTGCTAAGTTCTTTAACAGGGATATTGTTTTTAAAAATTCATATTCCCTCCAACCATACTCATTAAAAATCTATGTATATGTTTGCAAAGGGATCACATGAAAGTCTTGTGTTTTGTTTTATTTTTTTGAAAGTCCTGTGTTTTAAGTAAACTTTTCACACTGAAGTCATTGAGTATGATCACATGCTTTCATTTGGGAACACATTTGTAGCAACTGAAATGATGGCCTGGGTTAAATTACTTTGATCTCCCCAAATCCGCAACACACAGCATTGTATATAACCCAGGATGGTGAATAGTTATGGAGACAGTTACCTTCCACTCCCGGACTAGGAACAGTGAGCCTGGGTGGTGAGGACGGTGGACTGCACTGCAGGCAGCCCTCCGCTCCTCTGTCTCTAGTTGGTAGCTGGTGGACCTAGCACGTTGCAAGGTTTACATGTTACCTTGATGGATTTACACTGAATTGCTCACATCTTTTCCAGACACTTTAAAGATGAAAAGTGGAAGGAAAAGGATAATTTTTCAGATGACTTGCTGCCCCTTCTGGGAGTGTGAGTAGAGGGAAATGGTGCAAACTCTCAGCCTGTCTGCCATTTTGATGATGTAATGTCTTTGACATTGACCATGTGGTGGTTACTAATGACTATTCACCTGTACTCACCAAGTTCCAGGGAGATTGCTACTGTCCCTGACAATCTGTAGAGGCATGGGGAGTACATAAACTTTTCTGTCACCCTCTCTCCATTGGCCATGCACCTGTTCCATTGGCCATCTTTGTGCTCCGCCTAATACTGCAAGTTTGGAGGGCCCCCATCATCACATGGTTATCCCCTTGTCATTTAGTTCTCCAATCAAATAGCCCTTTCTCAGAGAGGTTTGTGGGAGACTCCCATCTAGGTATGCTTGGTGTCCCTCTCTGTCACCCTAGCCTTGTTTTCACCATGGCACTTAGTGCCATTGCGTATTTTTGTGTTTTTCTCTATCTCCTTTCAGAATCGAAGCTCCAAGAGAATTGAGCCTGGTTCAGTTCATTCTGACTGGTTCAATGGTATAACCCCATCATCAAGGGAAGGGGTTCAAATTGGTTTTTCTTGTCATGGACCAGATAAGTACTTTAGGCTTCATGGGCTAAATAGTCTCTGTCACAACTACTCAACTCTATTCTCAAAGCTCAAAAGCAGCCATAGACAATATGTAAACAAATGAATGAAATTGTGTTTCAGTAAAGCTTTATGGACACTGAA
The DNA here is from genome assembly GCF_053574225.1 of Canis aureus. NCBI lineage: Eukaryota > Metazoa > Chordata > Mammalia > Carnivora > Canidae > Canis > Canis aureus. Next base: position 58,045,081 of record NC_135621.1, read on the forward strand.
ACCTGAATTTCACATAATTTTTATATGTCATTATTAGTCTTTTTTCTTAACCTTTTTTGGGGGGATAGCTTTATGGTTTTATTTTTTAAATGTATGCACTAACAAAATACTAAAAATAAGCGCTTGGTTTCCCAATGTAATATATATATATATATATTATATATAAATATATAATATGTATATATAAATATATACATGTGTGTATAAATATATATAAATAAAATGTCCGTATACTTAACATATGGTGTTATATTAGTTTCTGGTGTACAATATAATGATTCAACAATTCTTTTTTTTTTAAGGATTTAATTTATGTATTCATGAGAGACACACAGAGAGAGGGAGAGGCACAGAGAGGCAGAGACACAGGCAGAGGGAGAAGCAGGCTCCATGCAGGGAGCCTGATGTGGGACTCGATCCTGGGTCTCTAGGATCATGCCCTGGGCTGAAGATGGTGCTAAACCGCTGGGCCACCCGGGCTGCCCAAGATTCAACAATTCTGTACATTCCTTGGGGCTCATCATGATAAATGAAATCTTAATCTCCTTCACCTATTTCATGCAATCCTCCACCCACCTCCTCTCAGGTAACCATCATTTGTTCTCTGTAGACAAGAGTCTGTTTTTTGGTGTCTCTCTCTCTCTTTCTCTTTCTCTCTCTCTCATTTCTTTTTGTTGTTCATTTGCTTGGTTTCTTAAATTCCACATAGAATTGAAATCACTTGATAATTGTCTTTCTCTGACTTATTTCACTTAGCAGTAGATCAATCCATGTTGTTGCAAATAGCAAGATTTCATTCTTTTATATGGCTGAGTAATATATATGTTACATATATATACAATATTTTATATATGTGTGTATATGTATGTATATATCTCTATCACATCATATCTTCTTTATTCATTCATCTAGCAATGGGCACTTGGGCTGCTTTCATAATTTGCCTATTGCCTATTGTAAATAATACTCCAGCCATAACCTTTTAAATTCATAAAAACCATTCTTGCTTGTGGGCAAAATCTGACCTACCATCTGTATCAAGCCAACACTTACTACAATTTATTATAATGCGTTAATTAGTAAAGTAGAATGGAAGGGAGGAATTTTTATATGAAGAAATCATATATTTACTCTAAAAAATAGAATGTGAAAATATTCTTGTAAATCAATTCTGAATAAATAGATTGTTCTGGAAGGATAAGGATAATATTCACTCTTTCCATGTCCTCTGGATTTGGCCTGGCTAACAGAATACATATTGCAAATTGAGTCTCATGTCAGTTTAGACATGCACGATTCTTGTGTTCTTTCTGGTGAATAATGATAGCTATCAAAAAGGTGGTATGGTTAGCTACTCTCATAAACTTTGCTACTACTTATAATAATAACAGGTTTCAGGCAAAATTCAGGCACACACATAGGTTTTTATTAAGCTTTCATTAGCAAGTAGCCCAAAGCAGTTCATTCAAACTTACTATAAACCCAGTGGAATTCTAGTGCTCTGTTCTTATAAGTACTTTGACTGTATCTCCTATGCCAAGTTTATTAGAGACAGATATATGTTCTCAGGGCAAAAAAGATCATGGAGTCAGAACTCCTCTGAAACCAGTAGCTCATATGGGACCAGCTACAGAATCAAACCCCTCATGTCATCTCTAACCGTGTATAAGTCATTGTTTTTATACTATATTTGTGCAAAGATAGAGGAGTGTTTCTAAGCCATTTGAGGTAATCAACATATTTTGAATACCTTTAATTTCACCAGTGATAATTCATTTTAAACATTTGTCGTGCCAATTAACAAGTTGCTAATTCAGTAAAAACTTGTTTTTGATAAAATAGCAGCTAAATAGCAAAGTGTCATTTACTGGTGCAAACAGCAGAAGGGTTTGTAGAGGCTGCTTCTGGGATATTATTTTTTATAACATCAAGTGACCACTCTGGACTGTGATTCTTGATAGCAAGCCACCTGACCAGCCCCAGGATTTAAAGTTAAACTAACTGGCATCTACTTATTATCACATTGATTACACTGAAGTGGTAACAGACTTGGTAACAATAGCCTGTGACCTCAGTCCTTATGCCATCCAATGGACTGTGTAGCCCAGGGCACCAACCTTCTTTCCCGTATGTACATCTGCATCCCAGTAGGGATTACAAGGGAAGAGAAATATTTCTTCTAAGTTTTTTTGGCAGTATGTAGATGACCACAAAACAGCAGCTCTCCAGCGTTGCCAGTGCTGGGGTCCTTTACCTTCTCTCGCTGGTTTCTTTTATCCCTGCCCAGTCCTTTGAAAGCAGTCATTTAGCTTGGTCACCTGATTTGAGTGTGCCATCTCTTCCCTGGAAGGACCATGACTCATACAAAGATGAGCAGAAAGCATTTCCCACTTCTTATTCTTCTAAAATAAGATTTTTATTGACCATGTGAAATTCTCATAGATGAACCCGTGTTTCTTGAACTAGTTCCCTGATTTTGAAGTGTGTATACAGTGTTATACTGATTTTTATCACGATACATCAAAGCATTTATGGTAACCATGAAAAACTCCTAATAAACATCTTTTTAAATGTTTACTTTGTTATGGATAAAGCATAAAGCTTGAGTTGTTTATTGAATAGTGACAAGGGATTTGCTCTAATCCATCTGGTTTATTTTATGTAGTGTTTATAATGACAAAAGAAGTATATTTTCAAGATGGTTGGCTGGCTGTACTCTGTACTCTACAGCTACTACAGAATAAAGCAAGGCTGTGGCCTAAACCCACAACTTCAAGTTCTTTAATTCTGGGGTCTTAAAACAGTTGGGCTGGAAGAAATAACACTTTTCCTTGAGTCTGAGATTTTTTTCTGTCTTCTGGGCCAGGTTTTGGATGCTGGGTAATGGACCAGTGACCTTTTTGTTGTTGTTCTTTGTGTGCTCATAATTCTAGAAAAAATAAAAAGCATTCAGTGGAAAAGATTAGAAAGAGAATATAGTTTGATAATGATGTAGCTTCTATAGGAATAGTACCATATTTGAAAACAGTAAGAGTAGGGTTTAATCAAGGAGTAGGACACAAAGCCCACCATATGCTCTTAAATTCGGGGCTGCTAGTTCTCTATCTTACTAGCTTACCCTCTGTAAATTCTCTTAGGTTAACTTTCCCCTAGTTTTACAAAAATCACTTGAGCCCACTCATTCACTGACTCATTCAGTGCTTTCAAAAAATATTTATTGAGCACCTACCAAGTTTCAGGCACCAGGATATGACAGTGAACAAGCTGGATAAATCGCTTAATTGCATACCCTGACATCTTTTAAAGGCACTGAGTAACAAATAAGTAAACAAATAAGATAATCATGAATAATGACAAGAAGGAGATATATAGGCTGATGGAGAGTAAATGAGGTAGGACACTTTAGATTGGGTGATCAGGGATAAGTCCAAAGTCCTCTTGTCACATAAGTTAGCACCCTAGAATGGAATGAGGGAGTCAAATGGAGACCTGGCTTCTGGACCTTTAGCAAATTGCTTAACCTCTTGGAAAGCCTTGACATCCTGAAGATAATGATGCCTACCGTAGTTGGAGAATTAGAGAAAATTCCTGACACTATGAGCATTATTTTCTGTCACATAGGCCCAAATAAATATTAATTTCCTTGTTAAAACTCTTAAAATTATATATAATCTGAATTCCGTAATACCCATTTCCCAATGATCTAACTTCGAAAAACTCTTCTATACATCTATCAATCAATTTAATTCATCAAATATTTACTGAGCACTTACTGTGCTCCTGTCCATGGTGATACATTATGGCAAATCAAATAGATACCATCCCTGCCTTGTCAGAGGTCATCTGATGAGCTTCTTTGTCTGTGACTGACAAAGCATTTTCTCACCACTGGTTCTCATGACTAGTGGTGACAGCACTTTACCTTACGGGTAGCACATTTTATGTTAACATTTTGTTGTGGTTGTGAAATGAAATAGATATGTACAAAAATCGCATAAAAAATAGGCTATAAATCTCAAAATCTGATGAGCCCTGTCGTATAAAATGCTTATTATGTGCCAGCCATAAACTTTTGTTCCTCCACTAAAAATAAGAAAGGAGACAGAAAAACAGAGATAGCATACATGACCATCATTTGCTGCCTCGACAGCCTTGCTTCTGGATCGTGTCAGGCTTGGAGGAGTAGGACCGGGGTGCAGTCATGCAAAGTCATACAACTGGAAGTGATTTGAATTTTGAGCAGTTTATCCAATTGGCAGTTGTGGGGGATTTTTGTGTGTATTTTTTTTGTTTGCTCTGGATTATCATTTGTATATAGCAGTGGTGTCCACATTGGTGCAGACCAAGCAAGTTCTCCCCAGAACTTGCTAGGAAGAACTGGCCATAGAGTTCTGGAAGGACGTCCTATGGAAAGGACAAAGAATATATTAAACTAACATCAAAATAATGTTTAATGATGAAATGCTAAAGGTAAATCCAATTCAAGGTATTAAGAAGATAGGGATATCTGCTCTCAGCGTCGTTGAGTCCCGATTTGAGAGTTTAAGGTAATATAATAAAAACAAAAGATATAACAAATTTGTGAAGCAGGAGATAGGATTTGTGTCACTATTGCCCTTTTATATCATTGCTTACTTGGAAAATTCACAAGAACAAATAGAAAAATATGGGAATTTGGAATTAATGAGCTCATTAAGAGAAAAGATAGAGGGGCACCTGGGTGGCTCATTTGGTTAAGCATCTGCTTTTGGTTCAGGTCATGATCCTGGGATCGAGTCCCGTAATTTAGCATAATTTTATTTTTTCAAAGATTTTATTTATTTATTTATTTATTTGGGAGAGAGAACACACAAGTGAGGGGAGCAGCAGAGGGAGAGGGAGAAGCAGACTCCCCACTGAGCGGGGAGCCCCACATGGAGCTTGGTGCTAGGACCCTGAGATCACGAAGGCAGATGCTTAACTGACTGAGCCACTCAGGCGCCCCCTCTAATATATTCTTTAAAAATGTTGTTTATTCCCTAAAATATTTAGAATTATGCTAATATTCAAAGATATAGTACAAATTATAATATCTAAAAATTAAGTCATTTAAATAAATGAAGATTTAACGTTCAATCTTTTGAAAACTTAATCTTGTTATAATTTTATCTTGTATTTTCATGAAAATAGAACTATTCTTAATTAGGAGTAGAGTCTGTCTCAAAAGTCACAGTTGGAGAATATTTAGAAAAAGTTGTTCAATTTTGAGGATACAGTGCAAGAAATGTGGAGAAATATTTTCCAGAGGCCTGAATAGTCACAAGAGTTGATGTTCAGCATTGTGGGTTGCATTTGTCACCTCCGGGTATCACTTCCTGAGTAACAGAGGCACTCGTGCATTGTTTAATAAATGTTTTTATTAGTGTCTTTTTTTTTTTTTTTTGTCGGGGGCTATAGTGTGTGAGGCCAGGGCAGGAGCCCTTTCGCTTGTGTAGAAGGGCAGTACTCTCTAGGTCTTCGTGGTTATGTAAACCGGTCAACTTTCACACAACAAAATAAGATCCCATTCATGATATAACCTTAAATAAAAATTATCTGGAATTAGGTAGACTTATGAAATAGATATGTATAGTATGTATAGGAATAAAACTGTAAGTCCTTACTAAAATGAATGTTAGAAAAGCAGAAAATTTGAATAAATGGGGAGAGGTGCTATGTCTTTGGACAAAAAGTCTCAAAATTATAAAGATATCAATGTATTTAAAATTAATGCATTTAGGGATCCCTGGGTGGCGCAGCGGTTTAGCGCCTGCCTTTGGCCCAGGGCATGATCCTGGAGACCCGGGATCGAATCCCACATCGGGCTCCTGGTGCATGGAGCCTGCTTCTCCCTCTGCCTATGTCTCTGCCTCTCTCTCTCTCTCTCTCTGTGTGACTATCATAAATAAATAAAAATTTAAAAAAAATAAATAAATAAAATAAAATAAAATTAATGCATTTAAACAATTCTAATTGTAGTGAAAGTTGTGACTGTCTCCTCAAGACCCATTCCATGCCAGATTTATGGGTGCCCAACATTAATCATGGGAAATAATTTTAATACTGTTTTTCTTAATTGAGAGTGATTTAGGGAAAAAAAAAAAAGAGGATGGGTTGGTGACACGATTTAGGCTAATGGCACGCAGCAAACAATTACTGGTGGTTCCTGGTCTTCAGCTGGCTGTGAATGAGGATGCGATGGTCCAGGTTGCTTCTGGCAGCCATCCTATATCCACGAGGAAACATAGCTGTAAGATGAACTTGACATAATGGGTAGCAGAGCTGGAGGCTGAGAGATGGAGACACATGGGTTGTTAATGACATAGATGGGCCATTGTTTCAAGCAATGCTGAAATGTGATCTGTTTTTGGATTCATGGTTATGAAGGCCAAACAACTCCTTTATTGTTTTAACCTCCTTGAATTGGCCTTTCTGTGTTTTGCATCCCGAAGCATCTTAACTAATAGAGTAATCGTTATCTCCCATGGATGTTTTTTTTAATGAAATGAGAAAAGGCTTTTCAAACTTATTTGGAAAAATGACAAATTTAAAATCCGACAGTAAAAAAAAAAAAAAAAAATCCTACAGTAATCTTAGCAGTGTAAGACTAATCCAAATACATTACTTAGGTCAGTGAAAGAGAATAGGAAATACAGAAAGAGGCCCTAATGCATGCACTTATTATATGATGAAGATGGATTATTTAATAAACAATGCTGAGACCATGGGTAACTATTGAGAAGAATGTTAGGATTTACGTGGTAGGAGGAAGGAAGCTATCTAGATTAAGTGCTGAAGATAAAAGATTAAATCATTAAAGAACTAAAAGAATATATAGATACCAAGTATCTACATTGGAGTTAGCGAGGGCCTTATAAAGTGAAAGGCAAATAAAATGTGAAGGATATATAGGGTAGACTTGAAGTGTTTAGAGCTTTATATGGTAGGGGACACTACGAACAAAACTTATGGTCAAAAGGTAAATTGTTAAAATATAGATGGTTAATGTATGTTGTAAGTATAAAATAACAGTAAATATTTGAACAAAACATTGCCTGAAAAAAATCCAAATAGAAAAAAAAATGGCCAGGTAGTTCACAAGAAATTATGGATTAGCTAATGCATACAAAAGGTTTAATATCCCTAGTAGTTACGGAAATTCAATTTAGAGAGCTTTCCCCCACCATCAAATTGGCAAAGATTAAAAAGAATACTAGCACAGTATCCGGATGAGCATGTATAGGTATCTATAGAGTGGCCAGCTATTCTTGCTTGGGAAAGTACTTTTTTCCTTATTCTGGAAGTATGTTCTTCCTCTTACGGTGTCAAAATATCCTTTATGTAATTAAATATTCTAGATAGTATATAATAGTTTTAAATGTTTTCCTAGTATCCTTATTTTTATTACTCTATTTAACAAAATACTCCTATTACCCCTGTTTTTTTATCTTTAAAAATTTGAAGGATGAAAAGTTGTCAACATTATGGTACTTTTCAAAATTAAAAAAAAAAAACTGGTCTGTGAAATCCAAAATTCTGAGCACTGCTCAGAATACAAATGCAGATAACATTCAATTTTATGGATGTAAGGTTCTGACTCCAGCAAAAGACCTGGGAAGTTGTGTTATTAGTAGACTTTGATGCAGCTTAATTAGATTTTCCCTTTTACAAAGAATGGGAAATTGGAATATTTTTAAAATAATAGAAAGTTGGTTTTCAAATAGTCCTTATTTTGAATAATATTAGAGATTTAATTTAAACATGACAGCAAACCTGATCAAAGCCTTTTCCATATCCTACATTTGGATGCAGGTTGAGGGCTTGGTTTAAATTGTTTTAAGACCTGTTGAGGTCTTTGCTGTCCTTTAAAGGAGGAAAAGAGGTCTTGTTTATCAAGGTGTACTTGATAAAGCTTTATTATAACAATATAGAAATAACAGGTACTCTTTGCTGAATGCTTTTGAATCTGTTGTCACACGAATATAGTATCTCATTTAATTCTTAGATTAGTCCTGTAAAACGATAATTACTAACAAACTTTTTTAAAAAAGGTTTTAGTTATTTATTCATGAGAGACACAGAGGCAGAGACACAGGCAGAGGGAGAAGCAGGCTCCACACAGGGAGCCCAATGTGAGACTGGATCCCCAGACCCTGGGATCACGCCCTGAGCTGAAGGCAGATGCTCAGCTGCTGAGCCACCCAGGCATCCCGGTGACAAACTTTTTTAACTGTTGAGGAAAGGGAAGTTTAGGGAAGGTGAAGGAGCTTGTTCACCCTGATGCCTTTTATAGGTGGTAGGGCTGGGAAGAGCCCCCACGGAGGACTCCACTATGAGTTTGAATCATGAACTTAGTTCCTGACAACTAGCACACTCAGGATAAGTGCTCAAATATAAAATATATCAAATAAAACTTCATTTTCTGTTTGTTTCCTGGAAGGTGTGTTCTTGTTTTCTCAAAAGGCCAATTTTCCATCTAATGATAATTATGTGAACTTTCACTACCATAAAAATTAACCTCATATTTTTTAGCCTATAATATAGGCTGGGATACAGCCTGGAATGATCAAAAACTGTTATTACACAAATAGCACATTCTGGTAGAACAATGGAAGCAATTTGTGTGTTTTATAATTGCATTATTGTTGTCTATCTGAAAGTGATAGTCATAAATTAGAAAATAGCTGGCATTATGAATTTGCAGAAAATAGAAACATTCCCATTTACAATACAGTTAAGGCTTGCTTTAAAATTACAGAGTAAAGGGAGCCGGGTGGCTCAGTTGGTTAAGCATCTGACTCTTGATTTCCACTCAAGTCTCGATTTAGTGAGATTAAGCCCTACGTGGAGCTCCATGCTGAGTGTGGAGCCTGCTTAAGATTCTCTCTCTCCCTCTGCCACCCTCCTCAAGTAAAATAAGAGTAAAATATTTCTTTTGTTTTTATTTGTACTATGCTCAGAAAGAGAGGCACCTGGGTAGCTTGATCAGTTAGGTGTGGGACTCTTGATTTCAGCTCAGGTCACGATCTCAGGGTCATGAGATTGAGCCCGGCCTCATTTCAGTGATGCTGGGTGTGGAACCTGCTGAAGATTCTCTCTCTCCCTCTGTCCCCCTGCTCACCCCCCTCACACTCACTCTTTCTCTCTCTCAAAAAAAAACCTAAAAACTGGAGTTTAAATAGGCATGATATTTGAAACCTTAAGACTGATCATCTTTCACTCCATTGGCACTTTCTTTTGGGAACACTGTATAATGGATTTTGGTCAGTTCTACAGGAAGACATCAATAATTGGAGATGAAAAAAAATTAACTCTGCATTTTTATTGAATTAAAGCTTTTGTTCAACCCAGCCTCTTCATCCTTGAAGCATTTGAATCAAATCTTAAATGCACTGATTTTTTTTTTCTCTCATCAGGAAGTCCATATTATAATTATATATAAAGATAGAATATATATCATATCTATTGAGTAGTACTATTAACATCAATGACTCTTATTTTCCTCAACATTTAATTTTGTTATTTTCTTTCCTATATTTAATCTCTTTACAAGTTCTGTTAACATTTTTTCTTTTCCTGGGCACCTGAGTGGCTCAGTCAGTTAAGCGTCTGCCTTTGGCTCAGGTCATGATCTCAGGGTCCTGGGATCAAGCCCCATCGTCGGGCTCTCTTCTCACTGGGGAGCCTGCTTCTCTCTCCCTCTGCCCCTCCCCTGCTTGTGCTCTCTCTCAGTCAAATAAATAGATAAAATCTTAAAAAAATTTTTTTTCTTTTCCTTTTGCTTTGTAATTTACAATTGATTTCTTTTTAAGTATAATGTTTTATATTCCTACCTAGATATTAAACATATTTAGGTCAGAAATGAATTATTTTCTTTTATAAACCTTTATGCCTTATTAAAATGCTATCCCCACAGTGGGTGCTCACTCAACTGTGATATTACTTAAAGTGTAAATATTCAGAGTCAATATCACTTGTGAAAACCCTAGGAGCTATTTTTAGGAGGTTGTATTTTCTAATAATGAATATTCAAGTGGAAAGAGAACCATATATGCATTTGCTTGTTTGAGGGACCTCCCCAAACTAGGTCAGAATAGAGACCTCAAAACTCCAGCTGAACAGCATCACTTCTTTTTCTTTAGTTAGATTTTTCAGTAGCAGATTGTGATTTTCAATGAACATGTCACGCAGCTCTCTGCAGGTTGACAATTCTCTTCTCTTAACGTTATTAACTCCTTCGGGAATGTTGTTGTCAGGGGTGGAATGTCTGTTCTTGCAGCACTTCCACCGTGGAGGGCTACACTAGCCACAGACTGATTCAGTCAGCCTCTTGCCCTGCAGCAGACCTTCTCAGGTTCTTAGACTTCGTTGGCATAATAATCACCTGAGAGATGATATTTTACATACAGTTCCTTTGACATTCAGTTATCTTTAATAAGATCTTTAAAAAAAGATTGGGATTCTGTTACTAAGGAAGAAGGGCTAAATGTGTATTATATGGGTATCTAGAAACAACTGCTACTTTTTGATATTTAACCTATTTTTAAGATTTGTCCTTTATTACCAAGTGAGCCATGGAGATATGTTTCATATGGTTTTGTTTCTGTGGTCAACATAAACATTCTGTCAACACTTAATTTTCTTCTTCTGATAGGATTATTTTTTTTAAAGATTTTGTTTGTTTATTCATGAGAGACACAGAGAGAGGTAGAGATACAGGCAGAGGGAGAAGCAGGCTCCAAGCAGGGAGCCCAATGTGGGACTTGATCCCAGGACCCTGGGGAAAATGACCTGAGCCAAAGGTAGGTAGGTGCTCAACCACTGAGCCACCCAGGTACCCCCTGATAGGATTATATTTTTAAAAAAATTTTTAGAGGTTTGATGAATTACATTAAATATTCATGAGGCTCCTATTGTAATCAAGAAGCTGAGCTAGACAGTGTTTCTTAACATTGACACTGTTGACATTTTAGCCAGATAATTCTTTATTGTGAGGGGACTGTCCTGTGCTAGAGGGTGTTAAATAGCGTCCCTGGCCTCTACCCACTAGATGCCAGTAACAGCTCCTAGTTGTGACAATCCACACAGGTTGCTGCGAGTTCCCTGGGGGGCAAAATTGTTCCCATTGAAAACTGCTGTGCCAGAAGATAGCCCCACATTTATTTAAATTGCCTGTTTGGTTTCCTGTAAAAGCATGTCACTGCAGATTTTACTTCGTAGCTGTTTGTTATGAACAAAGTATTGGCCGAATTTTTATCATGTGTCAGGCACCAGGATGAGAAACTGCATAAATTACCGGATGTATTTCTCTTAATAGCACTGCCTTAAAAGTATTGATGACATTAGATAGTATTATTACCCTCACATTACAGATGAGAAAAGTGAGTTTTGGAGGTTATTTTAGCTTCAATTCCCCTGAGACCCAGGTTTGGGTGTGGCTGGTTGATTTGGGAGGCAGTCCCAGAGAGCAGTGATGGAAGAGAAGGAGTGAACAGGGAAGGAAAAACAGCCAATCAGCAACTGATGTTTTGAGTTGGGATCTGGTTACCCCAGGGTTACCCCATGAACATTCTTAATACATTTTTATTGTTTCTTCTATTAACCTGGCATTGGTAGAAGCCTATTCTGTCCATTCTGGTTTCCCTAGCTTGACCTGTTAAGTCCCTGAGCTGTCTGTGCAGGTTTTTTGTTGTAGTTGTTGTTTTTGTTTTTTGCTTTCTTACATCAAGGGAGTATTCTCTCCCAAGCACCTTATAGGTGTGGTGGGTGATGTCTCCTGGCCATAGTAGATATTGCTGATGACCTGTGGGAGCTGATCTCACAAACTGTGGGCCTGGAGAGGCCACTTTCGTCAAAGGCAAGTTGAAGAACCAAAGGAAACTGGTTTGCATCGAAGAGATAATGCCTAGAGAGAAGCAGATAGGTTATCGGTGAGAAAGGGAAGGCTTGGTTCTTGATAGGGAGGCCTTTTTTTCTTTTTTTTTTCCTTTTTTAAATCATTGGTTTCTCACAAAACCTTTGCATATCCCCTTAGGATGCTGGTTACATATGTACTCTTCCACTCCTACCTTTCCCTCCACCCCTTTCTTGAGATGGTTTGAGTTGATTTCTCTTCCCAGATGAGGCAGCAGTCACATCACTGTTGCCTGCGATGCCTTCGTCTCCACACAGGGCTCGGGAGATGGTGGGGACCCATCTCTTCAATACTCTTTCCATAGTGGCTTAGATTTACCTCACTGGGTATCTCCTTTTTAGTTATCTCTTCCAATAATTTCATTCTGTGCCTAAATCCCTTCTCCTAAAATCCTCTTCTCCCCAAAGTTTAGTTTTCCTCCTTGTGCCTTTAATTTGTATAGATTCACCAAAGTGATTCAGATAATTGAGTCAGGGGTACTTATCTGCAGCTAATTTTTCACTTTTCCTGTGACACAGGCTTTGATTTAGGGTTAAATAGATAACAATAATCATGAGTAATTCACTTAGCGAATAGACACCCCTTTTTAGAATATATTTTCTAAAGATTTAGGGCTGTATTCTCTATCATTAATGCATGGATTTACTGTTCTAATGTACTTGTGTTGTCTAATTCAAGGATCACAAAATGGCAGCTGTTTGTTGAATTCTACCTGGGGCTGATGCATTTTGTTGGGAAGGAATAAAGTTGGTCTTGTGTCATTTTAACATAAACTTTTCGATGGGGCATGCACACCCTGCATCCTTGCTCCTCTCTTACACCTCATCTTCCTACCCTACATTTCTGTTCACCCCTTATTCTTGAAGGCATTGGGTTTTAAGTTGAGGAACTTGGGCTCAAGATGTCACTATAATTTGTTTGCCAGTCATTTTCTTAAATACTTGTAATGGATGATACTGGGAATTAGAGGCATGTGTCATGAATTGCAATTTAGATCTGTTATTTATTGTCATTGCTGGCTGCACCCAGAGGATGGCTTGGCATTGTTTTCTAGTCAATTAAAAAGTTCTTTCCCGCAAGTCCTATGGTGTTTATAAAATGTTTCTACCCAAAGCCTGTTGTATGTTTTCACTTAATTAGGTTGCCTGTCACTTTGCTATAGGTATAATTAGTGATACCTCTATTGTGTTTGATTCAAAACTAATATACTAAAAGGTGCTCTGAAAACAAGATAATTTATCCTTTATGCTTTGACAGACCTAAGACTCTTCTAGTTTTCAGAGATGACATCCTTTATTGATACCGGGTGCCTATGAGCATTATATAAATTCTGGATGGTACTGACGTCTCTTCCTTGTTTCCCTGAAACAGGTTTATCAAGCCATTTCACTTTGGTTTAATCAAATCATCTTTGTCATCTTTTCCGGCTGTTGGTTGTTCCAAAATATAATTTACAAATGCAAACTAAATGTCCCCCTGTAGGGGGTGCAGTCTGTTGTAAACTCTTAATAAGTGTAATAAAAGCTATAAACCAGAGAGGGAACATTTGTAGGCTCTCTCCATATTAACACAGGTTCTTTGAGTGCTTTGAAAACCATGAAAATTTGATGATAGGCGATGTTTGCTGCTAGTTATAAAATTGGAATTAGGATAAATGAGATAATCACTTTTTGGTTAGGGTTTTGGGCATTGTATTCATCAGAGTTCTCCAGGGAAGCAGAGCCAATAGGATGTGTCTAAGTGGTATACTAGTATACTATAAGACACACACACACACTGCATATAAATATAGAATCGATTTACTGTCACCGGAAGTAGCAAGTCTGAAATCTGTAGACAATGCTGCCGGGCTAGAAATTCAGGTGTGAACTGATATTGCAGTGTTTAGTCTGAAGACTGGAAACTCAGGAAGAATTTCCAAGTTGCAGCCTGGAGACAGAATTCCTTCTTCTCTTGGAAACCTCAGGTTTTGCTCTGAAGGTCTTCACCTGATTGGATGATGCCCACCCACATTATGGAGCATAATCTGCTTTACCTAAAATCTGATTATAAATGCTAATTACATCCTTAAAATACCTTTACAGCAACATCTAGCCCCGTATTTGACTGAACAACTGAGCACTGTAGAGTCTAACCAAGTTGACACATAAAATTCATCATCACTGGCATCTTGCATACATTTTTATCAATGTAGGGATGAACCTAAATTAAAGATAATGCTAGCTAGGTTTTTTGGTAGCTTGGATTCAATATTTGGCACAACTCTGCAGTAGTAAAGATATCGATTTGTACCTTAGTACTCTAATTAAGTGGGGGGCATGAAACATATACATCATAAGCCATTTTTCTTAATTTGGATTTTTTCCCCTTTTTGGGAGGAGGGGTGAACCTCCTATAGTAGTATTGTTCCAGTTTGTTCTTTGAGACTTAGCTTTCAAGTTCTTTGTGTGAATTCACTATGAGGCAGTCATGAACACATAATTAGAATACTAGCCAAAAGGTACATTAAAGAGAAAAGGCTGATCAACTGGCTATCCTGTAGAATTTCTGAAATCCTAAAATTGTTACAACACAGGATGTTCCAAGACCTCCCACAGATCCATAAAGTGTATCTTCTGGGTTATGTTCCTCATGTGGTTTGTGTATGCTTCCAGCTTTTTCAGCTCAAGGACACGAGGAGCTTGCTTTTCCTTTGACCTAACATGACCCAGTCGGAGGTTGCACTCCACCCTCTAATTTTTATTTTTGTCTCCAAGTTAAAAAAATTTTTTTTTGTAGTTCTCTTTTTCTCTAGAATCCTAAAGTGGTTCTCCTCTCTCCTCTTCTTCCTCTCTCTCCCTCCCTCCTTTTGCCCCTTCAGTTCTGATCCTGCTGTTAATAATATACTGTCCTTAATCTTAGAGTTATTCTCAATTTATGTGACAGTCTTCAACTATATTGTTTCCCTCAGATGATCACAGTTTACTCTTTAAATCTTAGAATAGTGACTGGAAGTTTACTGTGTGTGTGTCTTTTTAATTGTTGGAGCTCGATCTCTACATGACTTTCCATTAACTGGTATCATGTGACCCCTAGGGTTGGGCAGGAAATTAATTTTTGTACAGAATAGCAGGATACAACAGAAATGATTTTCTTAGTCCAAAGCCTCTTTGCTGCAGAAGCACAAACTAAAATAGTTGCTTAGTGATTGACTTAACTCATTAGACAGTCTGCTAAAAATTTAGTTTGAGACTTTGATAGGAAAGGGAGATTGTGTGTGTGTGTGTGTGTGTGTGTGTTTTCAAGGCTTAGTATAGGTCCTGGTTATAAAAAAAAAAATTAGGGAGAAAAATTGTTACTTGCATATGGTCCTGAGCAATATTCTTTGTCATAAATCAAATTTTATGAGATTAGTTATCAGATTGTGTTCTCACACTTTATTGTGTGACTGTGTGTGTGTGGAGGGCATATATGTTCACTGAGGCAATCCCTAATATAAAGTTTATTAGCCTTTCCTTTGATTTCTCCTTTCTGAAAGAAAAGTATTGAGGAAATGACAAAAACTTCTTCTTCTTCTTCTTTTTTTTTTTTTGGCAAGCTCAGCTTTTTCAAGCTGTTTATTTTTGCAGATGTATTTCATCAGTTCTTAAGAATGAAGCTAGGAACGTTTGCTGGCTTCTAAGTTAGTACCACCCAGAAAGTTTTTTTTTTTTTTTGTCTTAAATCTGTTTTCTTAAAATATATTTGAGGGGAGGTAGGAAGTCTTTTCATTTTTGTGAGCCAGTAAATTAAGAAAATATTTTACAGCATTTTGAATAGTGCCTTTATATACATAGCTTATTTTAATTCACTCCTGGCTTTTGGACTCTTGTTCTGGGTTGATGTATTCATTACTTCCTAGTTAATGATTGTTATGGAAAGCAGATAAAGGTCTCATGTTTATTTTTTTCAGAAAATTTGAATATGCTGTTCATGTCATGTTAGGACTGTTGATGATGATTTGGAAAGCCACCTACAGAGGTTAGTGTTCAAGGATATTGATACTTACTAATCAATTGTGGCTGTTTGGTCAGTCAACATCAAATTCTCTTCTTGTGGAGTATTTCTTATAGAGTTAAAAGACATTGTTCTGATGCATTTTCTTGGAACTAGACTGGAGTAAGAGGAATTGAGAGAATAACCTGGAATGGTTCATTCCTTTATTTGGCAAAAATTTATTAAGCCTCCCAGTTGTGACAGGCTTTGACGCTGCCCTGTCCCTGCAGAGACTGACAGTTGAGATAAAAATGAAAGCAATTAAAATTCTTTATAATGACTGTTACAAAAAGAGTTCCTTTTCCTGATCGTGTCCAACCATTTCTGGTCATCTCTGGATGGCCTCCTACTTTGATCCCTGAAGTTGAGGAATAAAGCAGAAGCAAGGACACAGAGCAACTAACTTACTTTGAAATAGACAAGTAAAATTTAAGCTGCCCACAGAGAACCATAGTAATATGCTTCCTTTTCTCTTAAATCTTAGATAAGATTAATGTGCCATAAAGCAGAGTTCCTCAAACTGAGGGATTTGTCCCACCTTGCTGAAGAGAAGTAAAATCCCTGCGAACTCCAGTGTTGACTGAAATTATTATATTACTTAAATTACTTATTTTACTTCAGTTCACTCTGTTACTTAATATGCGCAAACTTAAAACTACAATATAGTCTTTTATACTTTATAACTCCTAGACTAAATAAAACCAAAACAAGTTTGCATATTACATATAAATAGGACTATGAAAGCCGTAGAGTTCAAATAAGTATTACAATTAAAGGCACATCCACATGGATTTGATGGGATGAGAGATGGCGTTTTGCTAAAATAGCTGTTGATATGGGGGCTCACAGCAGAAAGATGTCACCCCAGTCTAGTTGTGTCATTCATCCGTTTCTGTATTCGGATTCTGATAAGACTCAACAAATGCCTTGTTTACGTAAGTATGTTATTCAAAGAATGTTACTACCCTGAAATAACTGGAAGTTAGGCTAATCAAGCCTCATCTGTAGTGAAACTCTGACAGTCTTGGAACAGCACATGAAAGCTGCAATACGGGAAACTCTGTAAAGCCTCATCACTTGATAAAGTTAGCCTGACATCTTCATTAAATATACATCTTGGGACGCATGGGTGGCTCAGCGGTTGAGCGTCTGCCTTTGGCTTGGGCATGATCCCGGGGTCCTGGGATGGAGTCCCATATCGGGATCCCTGCATGGAGCCTGCTTCTCCCTCCCTGTGTCTCTGCCCCTCTCTCTGTGTCTCTCATGAATAAGTAAATAAAATCTTTATTAAAAAAAAAAAGGCATCTGATGTAATTGTTGTGTTAGTAATAGAAAAGTTATTTTTTGTACTTGCAGTGAAAGGATACATGGTTGGCACAAAGATGATATGGGCTCTTCCACCACTCTGCTTATTTGAACCCCAGACCTTTCAGGCATACGGCTTTCCCTGATGTTAATTGGCATAAACCCACTAGTACATACAAACTACTGCATAAAAATCTCGTGGCAGTATGCAGTTGCGTGGGGGATCATCCAAAAGATGCAGACTATCTTTATATTCCTTTTTAAAAAGTTATAAAAACCAAAATGCATGTATTTTTCTTTAAGCCATCATCCAGAATTTGAAGACCTCTAATACCATATCCATAGATATCAGTTTGAGAAATACTGCCACAGAGTTCTCAGTAGCTTACTGATACTAAAAACAAGACTTTGGGCTCTGAATACAAATTTCTATCTCTTTAAATAGATTTGTGAATAGGGTCTCAATTCTAGATACACTATTTAAATCCACTAGATCCATATTTAAACCTGTCTAGGACCTGACAATGGAATATCTTTTAAATTTATTTATGGAATACATATTATAAAGAATTTGGATATGTCTTAGGTTTTAACAGACAACCTAACTGCTGTTAGCATATGTTCTTCTGAGGCTATGAACATTTGGATATACTTAGCTGGGCTGAAAGACTGACCACAAAGCTTAGCTTTGGTGTCGTCATCTTTCTTTTGTTAAAGTTTTTATTTACTTACTGTGTGTGTGTGTGTGTGTGTGTGTGTGTGTGAGAGAGAGAGAGAGAGAGAGCGAGCATGCAGATGTGCAAATGAGGGAAGTTACAGTGGGGAAGGTTAGAAAAAAGAGAATCACAAGCAGACTTGGAGCTGAGTGTGGAGCCTGATACGGGGGCCTAGTCTCACAACCCTGAGGTCTGACCTGAACCAAAACTGAGAGTCTGTTGCTTAACCAACTCAGCAACCCAGGTGCCCCAACTCTGCTTCTGCATCTGTATCTAATCCTGGCTTTGGGCACTGTTGTTGGTTTTGTGTTTGACATTGTAGTTTTATTTTCCTTTGAAACTATGATATTCACATTTTCATGTGCTACTGGTTATATTTAATTTCTAAATAATAGAGGTGATTCATTTACCAAAGAATAAATTTACCTCTAGTCTCACCAGGTTTGTCCCCCACCTTTTTTGCATTTTAGATGTCTGATGTCTGCAATTTCTCTGTGGTTTGCATAGAGTGGCTTCTTTCTTGTACAATTTCAAGACTTTTTATTTCCATCTCTAATTGACCAAAAGGGTAAGACAGGATCAATGCCTGAAAATTTGAGCAGAGCAGACCTGTATTCTTCATGATACCAGAATCTCTGCTTTGCTTGCTTTCTTTTTTGAACGTATTTTTAGTAATTTAGATCTAGCATGATTTCAATAGGGCATAACATGGTTACATTTGATAAGGGGCTGATTGTAAGCTCCCCCCCACTGCCTGCCATGGTGTTTGGCACATAGGTATTCATTGGAGGTGAAGGAAGGAACAAACGAGTGAAGAATGGATGGATGAATTTGGTATAGTAGTAGTGGTGATGGTGTGGCCATCCATGTTTTTCAGGAGAGGCATGTTTTAGATTGTTTATCACTTGAAGCTTGAGGCTTTGTCTTACTGATTTTTGTATTGCTTGAACTTTTAGTTTTGGAGATTCAGGAATCTTGTGGAAAATTTGCTAGTTCCTCTAGCTAACGTATTTAGAGGGACCATGATCTTTGGATAACCAAGTGGATGGATTGCCTTTCACATAACAGGAAACAGTTATCATAGATCATACATCAAATTGCACATAGAATTTCTACTTTGTTTTGATTTTCAATTTTAGTTTGTATTCAACTGTCATCCTGGATCTTTGGATGTAATTTCCTATTCCCTGCACTATTGACTGAGAGTGCATTTCTCTGTGCCTTACTGGGGCTGGAATAACCCAGTTTGATCATATGAGTAGTAATCTGTCTTGTAGGCCTTTACCATCTGCTTTCCTGTTCCCAGCATCTGTATTTAGTGAGGACACTAAAAGAATATAAAGAAAATGGCTTAATTTCTGACCTTGAACATATAGCTTATTATATGTGACCCAGGCAATAAATGTGAAGCAGAGAAGGTCATGTGCATTCCTCATTGATTAGTTTGCCCATTGGGTCAGCAAGTTTCCTTTTATAAAGTGGTTGTGTAATCACTAGCTGCACAGTAGCCAGAGGTACTTGATAAATCAAGTTTACTTTATTTTGACTGAAAGAGTAAATATATTCTTGTGCAAAAATATTCAAAAGGTCTATGTGAAGAAGAAAATAATCAACTATAACCCTACTTCTTAGAAATAATCACATTTTAATAGAAGGTACCTTTGTGTGTGTGTGTGTGTGTGTGTGTGTGTGTCTTGGCTGTTTTCACCACAAGAATTTAAAAATACTTAATAGCCAGGTAACATGTATTTACTTGTAGAAAAAATAGATTTTAAAATTTTAATAATTAAAATAAAAAAATACCCATTGTAATACCATCTAGAGATAGCAAATACTAAGATTTTGGTATATATTCTTGTAGACTTTGAATTGCACTATAAATTATATAAATTTATGACTAGATGGAAGCACACCATACATGCTTATGTATAATCTTTGTGTGTATCTTTCCATGTCAGTAAATAGATATCCCCATTATTAATAAAGGCTGTGTGACATTCCATAAATATATAAATAATTATATATTAATATATATTTAAATATATAAAATAAATATACAATACAATAATACAATAAATATATATAAATATATAAAATACATTATTTAACAAAATTCATGATGATTAAAAAAATTCTCTTATAATTGTGTATGGTAAGGTTTGTACCATACATAAGTTGTCCATTTTTAGGAGTATAATCTCTCTTGTTATGGTTTCTGTTTTTGGGCTCATGCTTAGGAATTCCTTCTCAATGCAAATTTTAAAAAAATTATTCAGCACTGTTTTTTTCCCTAGTACTTTATTGGTTTCTAATTTACCACTAAAAACTTTAACCAATATGAGACAGAAAGCTAAGTTTATTTTTTTCTAAAACCCTTTGTTAAATAATTTATCCCTCCACCAATATGAGATGCCGTTTGGTCATAAACACTGATCCATATAAATAATTAGATATGTTCCTAGACATTTAAAATTTATTTCATTGATGTATTCTCTTCCTGTGTAAGATCTGGGTGTATTGTTTTAATTTTTGTTTATTATATTCTTCATTTGATGTCCGTTTGAGCCAAACCTCTTAAAGTTTCTTGGCTAGGCTTACAGCCTGTCATCTTCCAGATAAATTTGAGAATAATTTGTCAAGTTACAATTTATTTTGCAACTTGATTTTTTTATTGGTAGTATGTTAAATGTAAAGATTAATTTGGGGAGATTAACATATTTATAATATTTTCCACCAATTCTAAACTATGGTGACTATAGTTAATGGTACTATAGTCTATAATTGAAAGTTACTAAGAGAGTAGATCTTAGATGTTTTCATCACACACAAAATGTAATTATGTGAGGTAACTACCTATGTGAGGTAGTGGATGTATTAATTAACCTTATTGTGGTAATATCACAATATTTGTATATCATGTCATCACATCGTATGCCTTAAACATACACAATATTATGTCAATTATTTCTCAATAAATGTGGAAAAACATCATATAAAACATACCTATATCTATTCATCTTTATTTTACTTCCAAATGACATTTTTTAGTTTTATTCATATAGTTATTGCATATTTTTAAGTTTATTGCAAAATATTTTATTCTTTGTTGATATTGTGAATAGGACCTTTTTCTCTATTATTTTTTTAAAGATTTATTTATTTACATATTTATTTGACATAGAGAGCACAAGCAGGAGGAATGGCAGAGGGAGAGGGAGAAGCAGATTCCCAGCTGAGCAGGGAGCCTGACTTGGGGCTGGATCCCAGGACCCTGGAATCATGACCTGAGCCAAAGGCAGACCTCCAACCAACTGAGGCACCTGGGTGCTCCTCTCTTTGTGATTGTTGTTAATACAAATATATGTGAATTTGATTATATTTGTTTTATATCCTAGTTTTTAAACTTTTATTTATTCCAATAGATTTTTATTTTATTTTTCTGGCTTTTTTGTGGAGACTATTATTTTTTTCCATTAGATCTCATTTCCTCTTCTTGACCCATTGTGTTAGGTTCAAACCTGTTGTAGCAAAGTGTTGAAATAACTGGGCTTCCTCATTTAATTCCTTACTTGAGAGAGAAAGACTCTAGGTTGTCACTGTTCAGTAGAACTTCTGTAGCTATGGGTATTTTCCCAAAGTCCCATACATGTGGCCATTTGACAACTTGAAATGTGGCTAATGAGAAAACTGAAATTTGAAAACTAAATTTAAATTTTATTTGATTTTGAATACCTTAAATTTCAACAGCCAAGAGTTTAATTGTGTTGGGTATTTATTTTTATTGTATTTATTTGAGAGAAAGCAAGAGAGAGCACAGGAAGAGGAGGGAGCACTGAACAGGGAGCCTGATGCAGGGCTCTATCCCAGGACTCCAAGATCATGATCCGAGGAGAAGGCAGATGCCCAACCCACGATCTACCCAGGCACCCTTTGAGTATTTATTTTATATGCAGTTTTAAAGATAGTAAAATCAGCTTAGAATAAAGATGATGATGTAAAAGTGAAACGCCTTTAGCAGAATGTGGAAAGGAGTAGAGAGTAGAATAACTGGATAAGGGTTGAAGGAAAGCCTGTTTTTCAGCTATTTATTTTGTACTAAGTGTTGTCCTAAACTCAACCCCTTATATATCCACCCAAACATATATCTTCTGTGTTCCTTATTTCTGTAATTCCACCATTATCCTAGCCCAAAACCTTATCAATTTTTCTTCCTTCTTTCTTGTCCCCTAATACCCAGACTCTCCTCCACTAACCCCTGTTTCCACAGACCTACATCTTACCCATTCTTCAAAGTGCTTCACAAATATACCCTCTGTATAAAAGAGCCCTTTTTTGATGTCATTGATTAAAAGTAGTTTTGTCTTCCTTGAAACTCGATTTCAATTGTACTTTGTTTTTATAGTGTTTAGTCCTGCACATTGTCTTATAGGTATTTATGAACACATATCAGATACCTATCTATATTGATAGATTTTACAAAATATGTTATAAATATTACAATAGATATACGTATCTATTATAGTTTCTTTTTTAAAAAAAATTTATTCATGATAGACATAGAGAGAGAATGGCAGAGACACAGGAGGAGGGAGAAGCAGGCTCCATGCTGGGAGCCCGACGCGGGATTCAATCCCAGGACTCCAGGATTGTGCCCTGGGCCAAAGGCAGGTGCCAAACAGCTGAGCCACCCAGGGATCCCCTCTATTATAGTTTCTTTGAGGGAATAATTCTTGACTGATTTACTTTTCTCTCCTCTGCTGGTGTGCTGTGTATGTGTTATATATATATTGAGATATATATATATATATATATATATATATATATATATATACACACACACACACACAGATATATAAGTATATATATATATATACATACACACATACACGTGCTCAGTAAATATTAAATGACTCACATACAATTTGAATTGATCATTTATATCTTGTATGTCTTCAATTAATAACTTTTGAAGAGCAGAGATCGTATGTGTTTTTGTATTTTCTGTGTATTAGCACAATGCTAAGCATTGAACAGTTGTTTGGTAATTATTTAAATATTTGTAAAAATTTTAAGACCTATCACTTAGGATCCATATGTTGCTCTATGTGGTGGAAATCCAATTAGACTAGCTTAATGAAACATGAGTTATTTTTCTCAAATAGTAAGAAGTCTGGAAATACATAGTCTAGGGGTGGTACAGTGGTGCCATGATGTCCTGAATGTCCCAGGTTATTTTGGTCCCATATAAAACATGTCACATTTTGTCCTTATCATGGGAGGTCTTCCACCTTCACGCATCATATTCATATTTTTGTTCCTTTCTATCAGGAGAGTAGTAGCTTTTCTAGAGGTCTCTAAAAATAGACTTCTACTCTTATATCTTTAGTCAAAACTAGGGCCACAAGGACATTTCCATCTGTCAGGAATTCTGGAGGGTGAGTGTTTTTAACTGGGTACATTGTTGCCCAGCAAAATTTGGATTCTATTCATAAGGAAGAAAAGGAGAATGAATCTTGGATGGGCCATCTGGAGTATGTATCTTGGGTATGGAATGTACACTTCAAGCCATTAAAATCTGCAAGAAGTTAAGATACACGTGAGAAGTTCAACAAGTCAAGACAATTATATGATAAATTTCATATGCACAGTCAGACAGTACTGCTACTAAAGATTTGAGATACAAGAGCTCTCTGAAAGATGGAGTTGACCAGGAAATCTTCAGTACAAGAGGTAGTAGGACTTCAGCAGAGCCTTAAAAGACTGGTCAAGTATTATACAGGGGTACTGGATGCCTGTTTTGCAAGTGAGGAATAACATGCTTAAACTATGTTTTTGAATCATTAGACCAGTATAGCAAAAGTAATGAACTCCTATTATGGGGCAAGAGAAAATAAGCTGGGACAACACAATGGAGGATTTTGTATGCCACCATGAGAAGTTTGGATTTGAGACTTGTTCAGATCAGATCTATTGGAAGTTGCTGAAAAGAGGAATAGTTGGGGGAAGTAGAAAAGAAATAACAAGTAAATATGATAATGGACATGTTAATATTAGAGAAAGTTTAAAAGAATAATTCACAGATTCATTCATTTGAATTAATATCTAACGTGGTACCTCCTATCCAGTAGTTAAGATGGTTCATAATACTTTTGACCAAAGCAGTTGGTTTTAAGGAGTCTCCAATACTTAAAACAGATATCCAATATTGTTATATTTGAAGTCTCCAATTACAGACTAATGGAACTCTAGAAATCAAATTTTCTGTTAAACTTATTTTTTATATTGCTAAGGAATTCTTTGTTTTTGTTATCACCACATAGATTTTTAATATTGTGTCAGCATATTGTATCATATTAACACCCAAGTGTAATCTTTCTTAATTAAAATCATTTCTCTAACCTTGCACTGAATAATTTATAAAAAGATGATTGAAAACAGATTGGTGCTCTTTTGACTAAATGTACTTTTGATATCTATTTTCTCAACCTAGAATTTTAAGTTTGTTGCAAATGCTTAAACTTCAAAGTACTTAAGTTGACCTAATGTTTCATTAGCCTTTTAAAGTCAATCTTAGTACATTTTGCAGAGTTTCTTTTAAATAAGTGGGGTATGTTAGAGCTTTCCCCAATACACTTAAGAATTTTACAAAATGACAGATATTTATTCAACTGTAAATCTCTAAATAGTAAAGATTTATCTTCTATTTTAATAGTGACATCAATTACTTATGATGATTTGACATAGTTTGAATAAGAAGACAGTTTGATTTGATTAAACACATAAAACATGCTTGAAATTATTTCCTACTTAATTATAAGTGAACATCTGAAGCCCGAGTTACATCATTTATTTAGTAATTGGAGTATCAGAAATTTTCATCTTCATTAGTTCCTTCTGTCTCCAAAATTTCCTCTTAATTACCATAAGATCTTTCCTTTCAGAGATTCCTTAGTATAAATTTAACTCCATGTAGAAATAGATATATAATGCGATTATACTCAACTACTTAGAATTTTATTGTTCACTGTTGACTACTCTGATTGTTCAGCTCCCATCCCACTGATAATTAGTTTGGCCATTGCTTTGGTCAATGGAATGTTGGTGCCCCTTCTTCCACTATTCCCAGAGTGAACACAGGTGGAAGGAGCCTGAGCCCAACCACAGTCTGAAGCAGAGCTACTCAACCAAGCCTTGCCTAGACCAGCCAAACTTCAGTCAACATACAGAGGCCATAAGCATGAGAGTAAATGCTTGTTATAAGCCATTGAGTTTGGGATATAGGATTATTGTGGCAATAGCTGTCTAGTATAGTCTATTAAAAAAATCAGTCTATATTTTCATTAAGAAAAAGCATAATTATACATGGCTAAACTATCAGCTCTCTTCTTTATTAGTTGAAAAGTAATAGCACATAACACTAATTGTGTATATCTCTTGGCTAGTGGCTATTGTAAATTTTGAGTAAAATGCCTGAAATGCAATTTGATTAATTCTTTGTTGAATTCCCTCACTTCCTCTCCCAACCCCACCCCTCCCCTTCTTTTTAAACATGGCTGGTACATTAAGTAATCACAAAATGGAATGACATAGGAACCATGGCTAACATTTGTTCAGGGTTTGGCCATTAATATCACATCTTATTCTCCTAGCAAACCTGTCATTCAGTAAACAGATATTTATTGAGCCACAAATTTTATGCCATATTGAAAGTTGTGTCTTACATTCATTTTTGTGGAATGAAGAAACTGAAGTTCAGAAAAGTTAGGTGACTAGTTCAAGTTTCACCAGAAGGGACAGAATTAGGATTTGACTTGAGATCTGACTTCAAAGATCAAACTACTCTCATCATTGTATTGTTCCTGCTCGGAAGGGTGGAAGTAGGAGAGAAGATAGAATTCACAAACTGATTTACCTAACATTTGTTGGTGTGCTGTCCCTAACCATCATTTGCTATATAAACCAGGTATCACCTGGAAGCATCTTAGCATTCAGAAATCAGTAATTAGCTTAGACCCCAGTTGTGTTACAGCCTTTGAAAGTCTGAAGCTCTCCCCACTATTGCTAATCTCCAAGTTCACGCTCTTAGGAACCCCCTCCCATGTGTCTGGAGACCACCTTGATCTGCCCTGTCAGTCTGGGTGTAGAGAGCTCTGTCCTTCCTGGTTCCCGTAGCACACACCTTCACCAAGTAATTTATGAACATTAGTAAGGATCCCCATGCAACCCCCAAAGTCTTACACCATTCTCTCTCTCTCACTCTTGCCTCTAATTGCAATGCCCTCTCCAAATTCTCCTCCTGTTCTGCAGAATATCTTTCTATTCCTTTGCAGCCTCAATATTCCAGGCACCTGACAACTCTGGGAATCCTCTCTCTCCCCAGACTGGAGCATCACGGTGTGCCTGCCTTGTCTCTATCTCATTAAAGGCAAAAATAGACTCTCCTGGGAAAACAGCAAAAGTTGGAATTAGTTCCATCAGTGTGACAGCCCCCAGTTAGCTTGATTTTGACTTGAATTTCATTGCATTTTCAACATCAACAATTTTGTTCAACCTTAAATGGTGAGAACTGAAAACTAATATAAGAAAGAGCTACTCTTCTTAGATTAGAAATAAAATATTTTACATAACTAAGAAAAAGCCTATATTTAGAATTTTACTTCCTACCTCTTTCCAAAAATGTGATTTACAAAAATTACAGAATAAATCCAAATATAAGCTTTTTCTGTTCATTTTTCAGACCACTTTTTCTATTAGCTATTCAGAGTGAATTTTAGGAGGTTGAGAGCTTGGTTTGTTTATGATCCTAGAATTTCGCTACTGGTATAACTTCAAAGAGTCTAAAGCCCTTGCTTCTACAACACTGTATGAGACATAGTTGAAGAACTGCTTTCTGCTTCTGGAGAAGCCCAGACTACTGTCTTGTCTTGTATGATTGGCCACTAAAATTTTAATTCCTGTCAGAATTATTCTTAATAGGAGAAATCTAAAAACCAGTTGACTAAAAACTAATTCTCACTCATTTCTAATACAATATTCATTGGTTCATTTTTAATTTATGAAGCAATTTTCCTAGTAATTCAGCAGACGTTAGTTCCTTTAAATAAAACCTTACCAAAGATGCTGGCCTTAAGAATTTGTTGGAGGAACTCAGGTTTTTTTTTTTAATTGTATAAACAGTATATTTTTTTAAAAATTTAAGTTCAATTTGCCAACATATAGTATAACACCCAGTGCTCATCTCATCATGTTTTTTTTTTTAATATTTCATGGTTATAGTGGTACTTTTTTTTGTTGTTTTTTGTTTTTTTACTTAACAAACATTATTTTCTTAATTAAAGTGTTGTATTGGGGCATGTTTCAAACATGTAAGGAGTAATAAAAGGGAGTGAATGAAAGATGGGGTAGATCCCAGAAGTGAGATGCATTTGAAAGTGGGATGTCTCAAGATTCCTCTCTGGGACACTGGTGTTAGTGAGGTCTTACTTCTAAGATTGCAAAAATAACATTTTACCTTTGTGTGTCCTTGACCAAATTCTTTAACCTTTCTTAAACTTCTTATTCCCTATGTGTTACAGAGGGATTGTATTTGCCTTGCCTGTCTCGAAAGGTTGTAAGTAAGGATCAGATAAAAACAGTAAATGGGAAAGTACTTTGTATTATACAGTATCTATAGACATTAGTGATTATATTTGTGGAGCACAAGAGTAAGCAGGATGGAGAAGAAGGAAGGTTTCTCTTAAATTCATTTCCACAGTGTGGTTGAAAAAGGAATCTTCAAATCCTAAATTGAAATTGAAAGGTGGCAGGGAGGGTACCACCAACGTGGGGCACAGCAATGACAGGTCTCTTTCACTGGCCCTAGTGAATGCCAATTCCAGTCATTTCAGTAATGTTGAGTGTTTACAACGGGCCGGGTGCCATGATAGTCGCTAGGGATACCCACAATGACAGGATACAGATCTTGCCCTCCAGCAGTTTCCAGTCCAGCGATGGACAACATGACTGTGCATCCCTAGCAGGGGTGAGCTGGGGAAGGGCTGGGCAGCATGTGATTGGAACAGAAAAGAACTGGTTATTGTGACTGGGTCTTGCATATTTTCTCCATCATTGAATAGGGTAATTTAACCTATACTTGTCGCGAAGTATAGCATATGTTTTAGACTCGTGGAAATCATGTTATACACCTGAAACTAATGTAACATTGTGTGCAAATATATACCTAAATAAAAAAATAATAATCCACCATATTTTTAACTGTTTAAATAAAACAAAATTAAGGGTGTTTAAAAAGGTTGGTGACAACCAAAATTCTATAATCATAATTTTTTCTTTAAAAAATTTCTTTTAAATTTGAGTATCATCTCAAATAGTTTCTTTATCCAGTATCTTAATGTCTTCCTTATCCATTCATCTGTTCATGGACCTTCAGGTTCCTTCCATATCTTGGCTATTGTAAATAATACTGCAGTTAACATAGGAGTGCATGTATCTTTTCAAATAAGTATTTTCATTTTCTTTGGGTAGATAGATACCCACTAGCGGAATTAGTGAACCATATGGTAATTATTTTTAATTTTTTGAGGAACCTCCACTGTGTTCTCCACAGTGGCTGTACCAGTTTGCATTCCCACCAACAGTACATGAGAGTTCCCTTTTCTCCACATCCTAACACATGTCATTTATTGTCTTCTTGAATTCAGCCATTCTGAGGGGTGTCAGGTGGTATCTCATTGTGGTTTTGATTTGTGCTTGCTTGGGCAACACATACACTAAAACGGGAATGATACAGAGATTAGCCTGGTCCCTGAGTATACTTTGTTTTTAATTTTAATAGATGAGGAGTGACAGGACTAGTGTTTTCTTTACAGTTTTGTCATATTTCATGTTTCTCATATGCTCTTTTCAGTTTGCAAGGACACTGTCAGGATGAGATTCTATTCTATTGCTTGTGTTCCTACTGGACACTAAATCTTTCTTTTGTATTCACAAGTTCAATTGCTGGTGAGCTTTATCTTTGGCCATTTTAAAAAGAAATGAGTGGATAATTATTCATATTAATGAGGCCCCAATGACAAAGATTACTTCCAGTTAATGGTAATCATTTTTTTACTCTAAAATGCCTTAAGGATTTCTTACCAACTTACTACTTTCTTGGAAGAATAATTTAAAAGCAGTTCGTTTTCAGGGTATACAACAACAGAGAGTGGAGACATTCCAGAAAATGCCAAGTAATGTAAGGAAGCTAATCTAGTATTAAAAACTACAGAAAATCCAGGGAGTTGGGGAGTTATCTGGTATTAAATCGGATTCTCTACTGTATCTAACTGCTGTCTTACTCCAGTAGAATTTCTACTTTGGTGCCTACTTTAACCTAAATATTTAGAGGAAATATGGGAAAGTTTGTCTGAAGATGAAGTCTTGTGTAAACATGCTGGTCTTTGTACTTATGGTATAAATCCCACAGTGGCACCAGTATGGCCCAAATACTCAGTGTTACCATTAAGTCACACAATGTACTGAATTCTTTGGGAGATGGTAGCCAACCGCACGATCAGAATTCAAAACAAAAAATATTTAAGTACCCAAGTGAGCAAAAATGGATTCTCTTGGCTGAGTCTGGACCCATCTTTTAAAGATGTTAAGCATCTGGAATTGTTATGTGCCTTTGTGAGTCCCCTGTTTTGCTCTGATAGACAGTCTGTTATTACTGGCTGCAGGCAGTAAGAAAGGGCAGGGTCAGGAAGGACAAAGAATTTACAGTATTGAACTTTCAATAATAATATGTTGATGTCAGGAAGAGTTGAGCCATTTCTGGTAAGAAAGAAGGGTTCATTTCAAACACAGGTGAATGCACTTCTGTGATCTACTCCTGAAAAGTAACAGGGGAATTCATAGGCCGTGGGTCACAAGATGCATAGGGGTAATCAATCCCTAAGTGAAACCACAGAGAGGAGGAGTAAATGCTAGAAGAGGTGATAGAGTTCAGCCCTAGGAATGGAACACAGAGTCTTCTCTGATTGATGTTCTTACCCCAGCTTTAGATTTGGCAGTGGCTACTTCCCTCACCACTCCCTTACCATGAATCAACACTTATCAGCAAGCACAGAGTAAAACATAATTTCAGATTAGAGGTTCTGAACAGGCCGAGTCTTAGTAGCACACTCATTTTGATGCTTAAAGAAATAGGATCACATTTTTAAAAACAGATTTTGGATTTGTATCAATACATTTGGCTGGAGTAATGGAAAACTGCATAAGTCTATGAATTGGGTAAGAGTTTATTTTGGTGAAGGTACATAGAATCTGAAGCTCAGTCTGTAAGCCACTAGGTATAAATATTGAAACTGAGTTGAATTTGATAGTTGACTGCTTTAGCATTCCAAATTGGACAGTTCATGTTAGGATGTATTCAGTTTGAAATCCAACCTTAGTACCTGTATATATTTAGAGTTTCTTTTTACATAGAGTGAGCAACAAGTTTTTCTTTTTCCAAAGGCAGTTTAGCTGAGAATTAGATGTTTAAGGACTGGGTTTCTTATTTAACTCTTTCTTATAAGAGTTTGGAGTAAATCACTTTTTATTTCCTTTATTTTACTCACTTTATAAAATAAGTTCACTAATTCTGGCTTCCCTGTGTCTATAGGTGTCACACGTATATTCATAAAATATCAGAAGTAGTGATATTTTAAGACTTTATCAATCCAAGGTATTGTTATGTGGTTGGATAACCAACATTGCATAGCAATAGCAGAATCATGTAAATGAATGCTATATTATTTAACCTATAAATGCTATATTATTAATATATATATTAATTAACCTATTAATGCTATATTATTTAAAAGTGCTTTATTATTATTCATAGTTAATAAATATGTTCATATTTTATAAAAATTCCACAAATATTTGGAACAGTGAAATTATATGCAAAGGTTCATACATGTCTATTTTCAGATTCCATCTTTCAGGTCACAGCTCAACAATTCTAGGGTTGGGACGCTTGGGTGGCTCAGTGGTTAAGCGTCTGTCTTTGGCTCAGGTTGTGATCCCGGGGTCCTGGGAAGTGGCCCAAATAGCAAGGAAATTCCTAAAAACAAAACAAAAGGTCCAGCCCAACAGGCACTGTGTATTGTGGGACTCTCCCATGAAGTATTAAAGACCTATTACAAGAAAATTGAGACTTTAGAAACCCAAGCATGGGAAACTGGAATATAAGGCAAGGAACCAAGATAACAGGGGACTGGAGTAAAATCAGAGGAATAATAATTCAGTACAGAGGCAGAAAGATCTTGACAAAGAATGTCTTACCATGTCTTACCTGCTGGGGTTGGCCCCAGAGATGGATGCATAACTGAAGGTCCGGTTAATTTCATAGATTGAGCTCAGAGGGAAAAAGAAGCAAGGACAGCTGCTGGGTAAGCCATGACAGCCTAACCAGAGTGGGTTGGGGTTCCAGGGAAGAGGCTAGTGCTGCTCATTTCACTAACCTCATTTTTCCCCATGGCAGCTCCTCCTTCTGTGGGAGATGATGAGAGATTATGGCATCGTGGCAGTGACAGGAGATACACAAAGACTGTGGAGCATGGCAATGAACTTTCA
The DNA here is from genome assembly GCF_053574225.1 of Canis aureus. NCBI lineage: Eukaryota > Metazoa > Chordata > Mammalia > Carnivora > Canidae > Canis > Canis aureus. The sequence continues at coordinate 58,076,647 of NC_135621.1, forward strand.
TAGCACAGTTACAAACTTAAATAGCATCTTTCACATATATCTTAGGGCCCAATCTGTTGGGCTATAGAGTTGCTATTATTGTTATTATTTTTAGAAACATAATATGTTATGTAATATATTGAATGTGGAGTTTGCTAAGACATTTGGGAGGTTATTAGAACAAGTAGATAGGAAATTGTTCTCTAATAATTCATGTCACTTGTTTATTCTGACTTATAATAACTTCTGAAGAATGGATATGATTTGTACCCTTAAAAGATAGAGTAAACATTCAAGATAGCACTACTTGGGAGAGTCATTTAAATAGTTTACATTTGCTATTCTCATCCTCTATTCTGTGGAAGAAAAAAGCAATTTTATTTTTTCTTTCATGTGGTGTTTATCCACTGCTCTCAAATTTTATCTTATAACCGCTCTAAAGACTGTACAATGATCTATTCTTTCTAAAGCTCATGATTTCCTAGATCTAGTTGTAAGGGCTGTTAAAAGTCTCCCCCAAATTTTCTAAGAACCCAGTTTAGCTTCATTTGTGTTAGGAAGCTGTTTTCTAGATGACTGCCGTAATATGAGGTGGTTTCTATTCAAAAATCTTTCTCTTGATCTGTATCTTTGTCCTGATCTCAGTAAATAGCTTTGTTACTATGAACCAAGTCTGAGATGTACAAAAGTACTTACAGGACGCATCCAGGAATTACAGTGACTTTCTGTGATGTCCATTCTGTCAGTTGTTACAATTCATGGGCATTTTGGAGTCTCGTTCCCCATTAGAGAGCCAGACTGAGAGGGAGCATGAGAGGGGCTTGAGTTGGGACCTGTGGTGAAAGCAAGTTTCGCTATTTAATGAGCTGCTTAGTCCATTCACTTCTCTGAATTTGTTCCTTGATGTGTCCATGGGAATAGTACCCGTCTTGCAGGGTCCTTATGAAAAAACAAATGTATGTGAAGTTGCAAATGTAGGTTTTCAGTAAAAGCTGAATAACACTCATTGGCACCTGAACTTTAAGACTAACCAGTCAAATTATTTCAAATTGTAAGAAAATACTTTTAATATAGAAGACTGTTACCTGCCTCTCTGGGCACTCCGTGCAGTCTGCTATATCATTAACTGTTTGGAGTTAATGGTGATGGCTTGGTGGGCATCTGACACTGTGCCAAGTGATGTCCATGTATGATGTCATTTAATCAGAACAGTCATTCTTTGAAGAAAGTTTTGGTTTCTGATTTTGTACCATGACTTTGAACTGCGTGTATTTTCTTTTAGGGCATATATTCTTTTGACTTCTATCTGCCTTATTCTTTCTATTGGATTGAACTAATTATGGTACTTTTATGTAACCAAACTGTATCAGGAGGCTTTGGGATACAAATAACAGAAAAGCAGAACCAGTCTGGCTCAAAAAATAAAGAGAATTTTTCACAAACATATACTGAATAATTCTTTACTGGGCTGTGTTTCTCTGTGATTCCTTTCACTCTCTCCGCCTCCAATGGCTCCCTTTATTATATTTGAAATTGTTGCAGCAGCTCCTGACAGGACATCTTTATACTACACACTCTCCACTGGAATGAGAGCTTCTGTTCCCTCAGACAGAAACTCTTGTCTTCCTTTGAACCAGTTTAGATCTTGTGTTGTCTTTGACACAGTCCCTGGGAGCAGGGGGTTGGAGCGCATTGACTAACTTATCCCTGTCCTTTCCTGGATTAATCACTGAACAAGAAGAATCTGTTCAGCTGCTTAGCTCAGACCTACCTATACCTGCGACTGTGGTCTGTGTCACCCAAATCAAGGAGGGGGATAATGGAGCAAGGGGTGAAGTGGTACTGGGAAGGCATCTTTGTCTGTTCTCAGTCTCACATGGAGAGCTTTCCACACTTTAATTTGAGCTATGATGTAGTACTATAGGAGGGTTTTCTTTTTTCTAGACTTTCACTGTTAGCTAAAAGTTGTTTTTTAAAATCATGAATGCAAGTTGACTTTTATCAAATGTTTCTTCATTTCTGATGAGATGATCATGTGGATTCTTTATCAATGTGATACATTACTGATCAACTTTTTTTCTAAATTGGCCAACTCATTTTTATTTAAAAAAATTGTTTTTAACATTTTTTTTTTCATGAGAGACAGAAAGAGGCAGAGACATAGGCAGAGGGAGAAGCAGGCTCCAAGCAGGGAGCCTGATGTGGGACATGATCTGGGACTCCAGGATCTCTCCCTGAGCCAAAGGCAGACACTCAACCACTGAGCCACCCAGGCATCCCCCCAAATTTTTAACAATACCTAGTACTCATCACAAGTGCCCTCCTTAATACCCATCACCCATTTAATCCATCCCCCTGCCCACCTTCCCTCCAGCAGCCCTCTGTTTTTCCCTCTAGTTAGGAGTCTGTCTTACTGTTTGCCTCTCTTTCTTTCCCCTCTATGTTCATCTGTTTCATTTCTTAAATTCCATATATGAGTGAAATCATATGGTATTTATCTTTCTCTGACTTATTTCGCTTAGCCTTATATTCTGTAGCCCCATTCATGTCACTGCAAATGGCAAGATTTCATTCTTTTTTGTGGCTGAGTAATATTCTATTGTATGTCTATACCATAACTCCTTTTCCTTTTTAAAAACAACTTTAACAACTGCAAAAAATAAACTATTTCTTTATATAGTGGGACCATTCTTCACATATGTATCTGCCTGTGAAACTATCACTGAAATCAAATAATGAACATATTTATCACCCCTCTCCAAACAAAAGTACCCTCATGACCCTCATAATCGATCTCCATTCCTTTCCTTCACATCCGCCCCTGCACATGCGGTCCCAGACAACCACTGATCTATTGTTATCACCGTAGATGACCATCTGCTGTCACTATAAATGAGCTGCATCACTCATCGAATTTTTTTTTCTCATTGAATTTTTGAATGTTAAACTAACCTACCATTTCTGAAACCCAATTGAATCATTATGTATTAGCTGTCTGTCTGATGTATTTCTGTATTCGTGTAATTTCATGTTCTGCTTGGATGCAAAAATCCTATGTTTATAACTGCAATTGGACTCTAATTTTTCTTTCTACTAATGCCCTTGTTGTACTTTGGCATTAAAGTTATGCTGGCCTCATAAAATGAGCCAGAGGGTATTTTCTATTCTGTTGGCTAGAGGAACTTGTATAAAAGAAATATTATTTTTTCCTTAAATATTTAGCTTGAACCAACCAGGGAAAACAACTGGACCTAGAGTTTTCTTTGTGGAAGAGTTTTAAATTACTGATTTATTGTCAAAACAGATACAGTTGATAATGATATGGATGAAACTAGAGATTATAATGCTAAGTGAAATAAGTTAATCACAGAAAGACAAATACCATATTTCACTCATGTGGGAATTTAAGAAGCAAAACAAATGTGCAAAGGGAAAAAGACTAATCAAGAGGCACACAAACTCTTAGTAACAGAGAACTGATGGTTATCAGAGGGGAGGAGGTAGGGGGATGGGTGAAATAGGCAATGGAGATTAAGGAGGGCAGTTGTGATAAGCACTGGGTGATTTATGGAAGTGTTGAAGCACTATATTGAGTACCTGTAACTAATATAACACTATATGTTAATAACTGGACTTAAAATAATAAATTTTTAAAATACATGGAAAAATGAAATGAACAGAATAAAATAGATACAGAACTGTTCACACTTTGTTTCTTTTCTTGCTGTCAGTTTTTATAAGATGCATGTTTTCTTGACTTTTATGAAATATACATAAAGTGTGCATAATATAGGTACAAAGGTTGATTTTTTTTTTACAAATGCTCACTTTATTGGTTGTTCATAATATTTTATCTTTTAATATCTGTAGGCTCTATACTGATATCCCCACTTTTATTTCTGATATTGGTTATTTAAGCTCACTCTGTGTTTCTATTCATTATTCTCCTTGATAGTAGGAGGGGGGCTGGTTTATAAGCTTCTCTGTCATTTCAAAAAACCAGTTTTTATTTTTGCTGATCTTCTCTGTGTGTGTGTGTGTGTGTTGTTTTTTACTTGTTGCTGTTTTTACCTTCTTTTTTTGTCCTTTTATTTTCTTTAAGTTCCTTCTATAAATTCTTTTTATGGGTGTCTAGCTTAATGCCTTTCAGCTTTCCTTTTTCTAATATATGTATTTGGGAACATAAATTTTTCTTTCAAAATACTTGGAATGCATCTAATAAATGTTCATGAACATGGACTTAAAAGTATGTTCTGATTTCCATTATGATTTCTTCTTTGACCTATGAGTTATTAGGAATTATATTTCTTAATTTACAAACATTATAAATTTTCTAAGTATATTTTTGTCAGCGATTTCTAGTTTAACTTCTTAGTGTTCAAAAAATTTGCTTTTGTGATTTCAATTTGTTAGTATTTGTAGCAGTTTCCTTTCATATATGACTGATTTTTATAATGATCTGTGGATATTTGAAAGCAATGTATATTCTATGGTTTTGAGGGCCTGTGTTGTATGTGTGATTATTAGGTCAAATAAGTAAATTTTGTTAAAATCTTATATATTTGTATACACTATTTTGTCTGATGTACGTGAAAGAGGTATCTTCAAACTGCTCTGTTTTTTTAGTTCTCTGTTTTGTCAATATTTGTTTAATATATAATTTTTGGGATGTTATTAGGTGCATACAAATATAGAATAATTATCTTTTACTGAAAAACCTTTATAATTTTGAAGTATATGTATTTCTAGTAATGGCTTTTGACTTAGTCCCTTATTTTAATATTTTCATTTTATATGTAATTAAAATTCCCTAATACATTATGATTATTGCTATCTTCAGTTAAAATTCATTTGAATTTATTCACAGGTTTGTCCTTCATATTGGTTTTAGATTCCTTCCAGCACCTTTGAGCTCCCATCTGTGAGCTAAGTACACCCTTTAGTACTTTCTTTAAAGTAGCCTGTTGGTGGTGTTGGGGTACCTGGCTGGTTCAGTTGGTAGAGCGTGCAACTCTTTTTTTTTTTTTATTTTTTTTTTTTAGGATTTATTTATTTATTTTAGAGAGCAACAGCACAGGAGCTAGGGGGAGGGGTCAGAAGGAAAAGGGGAGAAAAACTTAAGCAGACTATGTGCTGAATGTGGAGCCCTACACGCAGTTTGATTTTATGACCACGACCTGAGCCAAAACCAAGAGTCATATTCTTAACTGACTGGGCCACCCAGGCACCCGTAGAGCATGCAACTGTTGATCTGAGGGTCATAAGTTTGAGCCACACATTGGGTTTAGAGCTTTAAAAAAAAAAGTAGCCTGTTGTGAACAATTCTCCATATTTCTTCCCTGAAAAATGTCTGTTTTTCACTGCATTATTGAGGATTAACTTCACTATTCTGTTAGCACTTTGAAGGTCCCATTCTCTTCTGTGTTTCCTTGATTCTTTTGAGAAATCAAGTATCAGTCAATATTTGCTTCTTTGAAGTTCATCTTTTTTCTTTCAGTTTTCTTTTAATATTCTCTCTCTAACTTTTAGCAGTTTTAATGTGTCATGTGTGTTTTTCTTTTTATCTTTATGTTCAGAGAGCTACTTTATGACTTTTTTTTGTCTACTTTGGGGGAAATCTTAGCCATTATCTTCTCAAATATTGCTTCTTTCCTATTCTTTCTCCGCCTCCCCTCCCTCCCCTCCTCCCCCCCCCCCCCCCCCCCGCCCTCAGGGACTTTCTTATTATCTATCTAACTTTCTGGGCATACATGCATGGATCCCTGGGAACCTGTTTAACCCCATCCCCAGCACACTCTGTCTTATTTCCATAATTATTTCTAATCACCTTGCTGTTTCTCTAACAAGCCAAGCATCCTCCTGCCTTGCGACTTTTGAAAATACCACTTCCTTAGCCTGGAACACTGCTTTCCCTATATGCTCAAGACTCCTTCCATGATTCAGGCCCCTGTTCAAATGTGGACTTATCAGCTGCTAACCCTGATCACTTTTTCAAAATGATTACTCTGATTCTTCCTCCCCTACATGGCACTCTTACCCTTTACCTGGTTTTGTTTCTTTACAGTGCTTATTACAATAGGACACATTTTGTTTTTAATATTTGTTTGCTTATTCTCTGTCTCCCTCCATTAGAATATAAACTCCATGAAAAAGAGACTCTTTTGCTCATGGCTCTATCCCAATCCCTGGAACTCTTCCTGGAGCAGAGCTAGGTGCTCAATAAATGCTTGTGGGATGAATGAATGCATGAATGATTAATAGATAATACATATAGGAAGATAAAGTTCTCTGCAGAAGGGGAGGAAAGCAGATGAAGAAAACTAAAGCAAGGCATTTAAATTTCATTATATCTATGCTTTATTTTTTTGTAAATAAAGATAGTATCAATTGTATTTCTATCATTGTTACCTAAAAATAGCAAAATGAAATGTCAATGTTTGAAAACATTGCTTTCATTAATTTAAATTAATTGGCATCTCATCATTTAGTTTAAACATGTGCCCCATATGCTTTAGTTTTAAAAATATTTTAATTAAAAATAATTAAACCTGTATTAGCTTGGACTGCCATAATAGAATACCATAGAATAGGTGGCTTAACCAACAGAGATTTATATTGTCATAGTTCTGGAGGCTAGAAATTTGAGATCTGGGTACCAACATGGTCAGGTTCCAGTGAGGACCATCTTCCTGGCTTGTCAATGGCTGAATTCTTGCTGTGTCCTCATGTGTCAGAGAGTGTGTATATTGGTGTATTTTTCAGTTAAGGGAACTAATCCCATCAGTTGAGCCTCACACTCATTACCTCATCTAAACCTAATTATCTCCTAAATTCCCCATCCCCAAATACTATCACATTGGAGTTAGGGCTTCAACATATAAATTTGGGGGGTATACAGTTCAGTTTACAGCACCCACCAAATATGATTCATTATTTTCCAGCGAAATAATGAATATGTACATTCAAGACTACTTGAGTGTTTTTCATAGTGTGAAATTATTGTGATTGCACAGAAAAATTTATTGATATATTTTTGCAAAATACTGTGTGAATGCTTATGAGTAACAAAGGCTAAATTGATTATCACTTGGGTATTGTCTATTTCATTTGTTTATTTTGTAGCTATTTAGGGAGTCATATGAATAGATCATTTTTATGGGCAAAATAACTAACTCTGATTTATAAGTGTCTTCATAAATTTCTTCCCCAAATAAACCATAAGTCTACCTATAATGCCTAGACTTACATATGATGTTTGTCATGATAGCTACTCAGAAAGAATCTATAGTGCAGGTCAAAACTAGTTGTCTAGAGAGATTGGACTCCCCTAATAGTAAGGCTTTTTTTTTTTTTTTTTTTTTTTGGTCTCACTGCTGCCCACTGTATTTTGCCAGGTTGCCTGAGGTCAGCAGGCCTTCCTGATGTTCATGGACTGTGCTGCTTTTTCAAGAATGTCTCAGAGGGATCCTGCCTGAGAGAAAGATGCCACACTATAACATTTCCCTGATATAAAGACAGCAAGAATGGTCTCTGTCTTGTTCTTTTAGCCAGCTTAAAACCAGATATGGAACTGATAAAGGCATCGACTCAGAGCCTCTCTGGACAGCCCATGTATTTTTCTAGTCTAGAATGGAGTTAATGATATAAATAAGCACTTCCTACAAAGGTTAAGAGGGAAAGCATCCACCATCCCACAGCTCCTCCCATTCCTCATCCTTGAAATAGGATTGTTAGCATCTGATAGGAACTAGAGGAGGATGAGGACTATGCCATATGTCCCTGTTAGAAACACTGATCTCATAATGACTAAGAAACACCAGGGGGTTGTCTAAGCCACCAAGGTTATAGGGGGCACAGCATTATTGCAGCTGCACTAAAATTTAATGTAATTTTTAGTTTACCACCCATGGTGACCTAAGAGGGTGGTATGGCAGAGAAACTCTAAATAGAGGGGCTTAGTCACAGCTCACTGAAAGGCCAAATACACTGTTTTCATGGTGGAAGAGGGAAGAAGAGACTGGTAAATATTTCTAAATGTCATACGTTTACATATGAATTTATTCATTCCTATATTTTTAGGATTTTTCTCTTGTGAAAAGTACTCTAAAAACAATCCCTTAATAAAAAATATTTGTAAAAAAATTATACATATACTCAGCAATTTAAAATTAAGAGTTTTTCTAGAAGGAAGTGTGACTCTAGTGGTTAGAGGCTGAGAGTTCTCTGGTTAGTGGTGGGAATTTCTTCTCAGAATGAAGTTCAAGGTGTGTGCTTGCCTATGTGACCAAGTGGACGGTAGAGAGGTCTCTGGGGTTACTTTAATGCAGATGGGTGGGATTGAGACTGCCCACAGACGTGGCTGGGCTGGGACTAGGGAGCATCACTGTGACCTAAATTTTAGAAACTAAATTTGAGGTGAAGAATGAAGTCACAATCTCATAACTAAGAAGAGAATGATGAATGTATTAATTTAGAATAGAAAACACACCTCATTCAGGAATCCGTCTGCATGTGTACTGAACCCTTTTTGGCAGGCAAAGCACCAAAAAAAAAAAAAAAAGCCTTTTCTATAAAGTAATACATCAAACTATTGTGGCCCAGAGAACTCTCTTCTTCTCTATTCTGGAGATGTTTCTTTCTCTAATAACTTGGAAATGTCTATAATCAGAGCTCTTGTACCATACCCAAAGACATCTAGAACTTTCTTCTTCACCACCTTCTAGCTTTCCTGTTTTCATGGGTGGTCAGAACTTTGCCATTGCAGCATCCCCTGCCTCCTCGTACCCATGGCAGGTTAAAATTCCCAGGTTCAGACTTGTATCACGAAGGGTGCTATAGCCATGTGTGGCTTCCCTGCGGATGGGGTGAGGAACAACATGATGTTTGGGACAGAAAACCTAGGGGCTGGGTCTAGGGCTCCTGTTCCCTCACAGCCTCACCTTGACTATGTTTTTCTGCCTCAGTGGCTTAGGCTTTCACCTTTGACATGTAACTTAGACCTGGCCCTTGACTTTATTTTAGTAATTGTAGAAAGATGTTTAGGCGGAGGGATGAATCTGTGTTCTCATTGAAGCTAAGAGTTTTGTCTCATTCTTTCTTGGTAAAATCTTCATTTTTAATCTGTTTATCTTGATTTGTATTCTTTTCTCTTCTTTGGCTAGCTGGAGAGCAAGGGCCATTGACATGGTCCAAAGAATGTATTCTTTTCACCCTTAGAGCAAGGAGTACTAAAATGGAGCACCCTCAGCCCCTCCCCAAATGCCTATGAATGGCAAGTCATGAAAAATATTTGTTAATTAATTCAATTATTATAAGTTGAATTGATTTCTAATTTAGGCATAGCGTGGGAAACTATTTATAATATATGCCGGTTGACCTTATCCAAATTTCCATGGAAATAGCATTCTTATGACACAGTATGTTCTTGGACTGTTTTGAAATATCCAGCTGCTTTCTGTGATACTGAACTTAAAAAAGAAATCCTTCTACTAACAGAACATTTTTCAAGTATGTACTCAGGTGCTCAGGAAGTAGGCTGAATTAAAAAAAAAAAACTCACTGAAAAGATTCTAGGTGTGTTAACTCTGGACATTCCCTCAAACCTCTTTAATTGAAACCTGTAATGTTGTTGGGTTGTTTCTATCTGAAGTCAAACACTGGAAGAGTCTGCAAAAAAGTTTGGTGGTTTTATTTTTTTCCCCTCTATAAGATAGAGATTATGTCTAGAGACCCAGAGGTAATCATATTCTTCCCTTGAATGATCAAATTAAGTTCTTGTCCAGGAGAGAAACCATATTTCAGTAGTACCAGATTTTCTCCTCTAATGCTAAGATGCTAAGATGAAATAATAGTATATGGGAAAATTGGCTGTGTATTTATAATAGGCCTAATAAAAGTGTAGAGGCCATGAGTACATTGCATACTTGGTGAAAGTAACAGCTTGACTGTGTTCATAACATTCGAGTAAATCTGTGCAAACTCGTGCACACCACTACAGAAGTGACTTTCACGGTGCAGTCACTGCAGTCTGCAGCAGTTAAAACATAGCATCAAACAAGATGGGAATGACCGGGCTTGTTAAATGGAATATCTTTCCTGAGTTTAGTAAACCCAAAATGACCTTGCCCATCACTGATGTCCTGCGAGACAGGTGCAGGCTTGTATTACTCATTTTACCCTGGTCGTGTTGTGGCTATTGGTTTCTCCCATTAAAATGAAAAATAGAATTATGTTTGACAGAAGAAAAATTTATTTGGCACCTTAGGTGAAATAAATACATAAACTGAAGTTAGCATCCTTTTTTTGGCAAATCCCTGGATCAGTGATTTGCAGCCTTTCAGTGTAAACCTTTCACACCATTCTAGAAATTTGGTGATACAAAATTATGCATTCCCAGTTGGTAATTTTTCTTTTGACTTGCTTGTGGATTTTTTTATCATGTAGATTTTTAAAGTCTTTCTCCCCAGTTTTACTGAGAAAAAATTAACATACATCACTGTAAGTTTAAGGCATACAGCATGATGGTTTGCATACATACACTGTGGAGTGACTACCATGGTAGTCAGCTCAGCTCCATTCTTTCCTAGAGATATGATAAAAATGAAAGCATAAAAAAAAGAATAAAGGGGAAAATTTTTCTCCTTGAGATGAGAACTTTCAGGATTTGCTCTCTTCACAGCTTTCTTATATATCACATGGCTGTGTTAGCTGTAGTCATCATGCCGTGTGTTACATCTCTGGTACTTATCTTAAAACTGGAAATTTGTACTTCTGACCAGTTTCCTCCAATCAACCCCTATCTCTAGTAACCACAAGTCTCATCTCTTTTTATGTGGGTTTGGGATTTTTTTATTTTGCTTTTTAGATTTCACATTAATGTGAGATCATACAGATTTTGGCTTTCTCTTATTTCACTTAGTATAAGGCTTCAAGGTCCATCGATGTCACAAATGGTAGGCTGTCCTCATGTTTTTTTTTATGGCTGAATAATATTCTGCTGTATCTGTATAACACAACCTCTTTATTCATCCATCAGTGGTCACTTGGGTTGTTTCTATGTCTTGGCTATTGTAAGCAATACTGATAGGATCATGGGGGTACAGACATATTCTCAAGTGTTATTGTTACCTTTGAATTTATTCATCAAAGGGGAATTGCCTCGGTGTCCATCGAATGGATAAAGAAGATGTGGTCTATGTATACAATGGAATATTACTCAGCCATTAGAAATGACAAATACCCACCATTTGCTTCAATGTGGATGGAACTGGAGGGTATTATGCTGAGTGAAATAAGTCAATCAGAGAAGGACAAACATTATATGTTCTCATTCATTTGGGGAATATAAATAATAGTGAAAGGGAATATAAGGGAAGGGAAAAGAAATGTGTGGGAAATATCAGAAAGGGAGACAGAACATAAAGACTCCTAACTCTGGGAAACGAACTAAGGGTGGTGGAAGGGGAGGAGGGCGGGGGGTGGGGGTGAATGGGTGACGGGCACTGAGGGGGGCACTTGACGGGATGAGCACTGGGTGTTATTCTGTATGTTGGCAAATTGAACACCAATAAAAAATAAATTTATTTAAAAATAAACTAAAAAATAAAAAACAAAACAAAAACAAACAAACAAACAAAAAACAAAGAGGAATTGCCGGAGCATATGGTACTCGTATCTTTAACTTTTAGAGCATCCTCCGTATTGTTTCCCATAGTGGCTGAACCAATCTGCAGTCCCACCGACAGTGCTCGAGGATGGCCCTTTTTCCAGATCCTCACCAGCATTCGTGTTAGCTCTTATCTCTTTATCTTTTCCATGATGGCCATTCTAACAGGCATGAAGTGATACCTCATCATGGTTTTAATTTGCTATCCCTAATGACTGGTGATGCATCATCTCATGTACCTGTTTATCTTCTTTGGATTTGGAGAAATGTCTATTTAGGTCCTTTACCCATTTTTTAATAGTCCTTTTTGCTATTGAGTTGTAGGATTTCTTTATGTTTTGGACATTAACCCCTTATCACATACATGGCTTGCAAATATTTTTTCCCATGCCATAGATTGTCTTTTCACTTTGTCGATGGTTTCTTTTGCTGTGTAGAAGCTTTTTGGCTTGATGTCGTTCCACTTTTATTTTGTTGTTGTTATTGTTGCTTATGCTTTAGGTATCATGTCTAAAAAATCATCAACAAGACCTATGCTAAGGAGCTTTGTCTCTATTTTCTTTTGGGAGTTTTATCATTTCCAGTCTTACACTTAAGTCTTTAATCCATTTTGAGTTAATTTTTTTGTGAGTTGTATAAGATATGGGTCCAGTTTTATTCTTTTACATGTGAATATCCAGTGATCCCAACACCATTTATTGAAGAGACTGTCTTTTCTCCATTGAGTATTTTTGGCTTCCTTGCCAAATATTAGTTGAGAGAATATGCTTGGGTTTGTTTTTATGCCAGTAGCATACTGTCTTAATGACTGTAGCTTTATAATATAGCTTGAAATCAGGAGTGTGATGCTTCCTGCTTTTTCTTTCTCAGGTTTGGCTATTTGGGGGTCTTTTGTGGTTCCATACAAATCTTAAGAGTTTTTTATTGTTTTTTAGCTCTTTAAAAACTGCCATTCGACTCATGGTAGAGATTGCATTGAATCTTTAGATTGCTCTTGTAGCATTGATGTTATAACAATTTTCTTCCAGTCCATGAACACGATACCTTTCCATTTATTCATGTTTTCTTTCATCAGTTTCTTATAATTTTCAGCATTGAGATCTTTCACCTCCTTAAATTTGTTCCTAAGCATTTTATTGTTTTTGATGCTGTTGTAAATGGATTAATTTCTTTTTTCAGAAATTTTGTGGTTAGTATAGAGAAATGCTACTGATTTTTGTTGGTTAATTTTGTATCCTGCAACTTTACTGAATTCATTGATGAGATCTAAGTTTTTTAGTTGAGTCTTTAGGATTTTCTAAAATAAAATCATGCCATCTGCAAATAGAGATATTTTTACTTCTTCTCTCCCAATTCTGATACCTTTTATTTCTTTTTCTTCTCTTCTTCCCCACTCCCCGAGCTCCCCCGCCCCCCGCCCCGCCCCTGCCCCGGATGCTCTCGTTAGGACTTCTAGTACTGTGCTGAATGGGAGTTGTGAGAGTCCATACCTTTGTCTTGTTTCTGATTTTAGAATAAAAGCTTTCATCCCTTTCATCATTGAGTATGGTGTTAGCTGTGGGCTTGTTACATATAGCCTCTATTATTTTGCAATATGTTCTTTTGTGCCTAATTGGTTAAGGGTTTTTACCACACATGGATGTTGACCATGTAGATTTTAAATTTTTTTCATGAACTATATTTATCACTATTATCCTTTATGTATGTATCAGTCTTTTCCTTAATATCTCCAGATTTTAAATAATGGAAAGGCCTCCCCACTACAGGTTAATCAATTCCCTCTTGTGTTCTAGTTTTTTTTTTTTATGATTTCATTTTTAAAAATTTAAATCTTCTTTCAAATTTACCCAGTATATATCATGAGGCATAAATTCAAATTAATTTTATTAAAAACATCTCTCCAGTTTTTTTTTTTCTCTCCAGTTTTTAAAGACAGTTTTTTGAGTTGTCTATCTTTTCCCCCATGAGTTTAGCTACTATGTTTATCCTACACCAAATTCTATATGCAGTATGGTCTATTTCTAGATTTGTTTTTGCATTTCATTGATTCATCTGTCTATTATTGTCTCAAGACTTTTAATTATTGCAGCTTTATGTTAATTTGTAAAAAGTATTAGGAGTACATCCCCTCATTTCTACTATTTTTTAAAAAGTAACCTCTACCCCCAATGTGGGACTTGAATTCACAACCCCCAGATCGAGTCACATGCTCTACTGACTGAACCAGCCAGGCACACCTTCATTTCTACTCTTTTTTGGAGTGTCCTTGAATTGTTGTTTTTTTAACATACTTTAGAATTTGTCTCTCTCTCACCCTTCCTCAGGAGTTTTTGGCCTTGTTTATTGTAATTATGATAACTTTTAAAATTTGCTTAGGAAGAACTAATCACTTTGAGTTTGAGACTTCTTATCTAAGAACTTATGCCATTCCTTTTCTACGTATCTTTGTGGCCTTCAGGAATGCTTTAAAATTGTATTTATAAATCTTACATATTTCTAAGTCTTGTTTTTGGATACTTCATTTCATCCTGTACTGTTGCTGTAAATGTAGTCTTCTTCCATTTCGTCTTCTAATTTGCTTTTTGTTCATCTGAAATTTACTGTTATCCCTTTAGTAATTCTGTCATGTTACCTTATTAATTTTTCTTGTTTATAGTACTTTACAGTTGAATATCTCAGGTTTCCCACAACAATAACAAATGCTGATATTTTTATTTCCTTCTCTACATTTCTGCACCTCTACTTATTTTTTCTTATTAATTGTATTGTCTGACATCCAGTACTGTTAAATAATAGTGGTGACAAGTGAATGTGAATGCCCTTCTTTGTTCCTAACTTGAGTGGGAATATCCCTACTGTTGCCCCCGTAAGCACGGTGGTGACTTTGGGGCCAAGGTATATTCTATCAAGTTAAGAAGATACCCATTTATTTCTGCTTTATTAAGACAATCATATTTCCAAGTAGTAGTAAAGTCCCAGGGATATGTATCTGCAGCCTCCCTAGCATGAGGGGCTCAAAGCTCTAAAAGGAAACATAAAGACTTTCTACTCCACCTTCCTCTCATCATGAGTAATAAATTCCAACCACAGGGAGATGACACTTCCCCCGAGAAGTCCCAAAATTAGATTGGAAAACAAGCTGGAACTAAAAAATCACTGTCTCTTAGGTCTCACACTAGTATTCCTTTGGGTATGCACAACTAACATTGAAAATTTCTCTTATGACTATTTTTCTCTTCCATTGTACTTTCTCCTTGAGATTTTTCCATTTTACCCTTCTCTTTCCATATTTCTGGGACCTCACATGTATTGCTTGGCTGTGGATTCTTTCCCCAGCCTGCCATTGCTGAGGAGCCAAGTTTATCAAAGATTTCTAGACAGTGACATAATCCCTTCCCCACCCAAAAAGACCTCTGTTATTTGGTCTTCCTGGACAAAGTGAATTGTCTTCCAAATCCTGCTGGTTACTTTGGGACAGAAAGCTTGGTGGAGCCACCTGAACACCTAAAAATATGCTTCAGCTGTGACTGTGCCTGCAGCAAAGTGATTTGAACCAACAGTAGATGTGCCATGAATGCCACTGTATCTTAAAGTCACTTGTGGGCGGTATTCAGATTTCAAAAGACATTAGGTCATACTATGTTGATAATTGTTAAAGGAAAAACAAACAATTATGTATTATCAGTACTGTGCTTCTGATTTTGCACTTAACCTTTGTTGTTAGAACTTTCATTAATCATCAAAATTAGTAAAGTGTTTTATATGCTAAGAATTTTTGTGCACAAATGGGAAAAATCTAAGCCATTGGCAGACTATCTTGATAATTTTCTACTATAAAACAAAAGATAGTATTTCTATCCATATACAGTTATGAGACTCTGGAGCCAGACTTGGGTTTGAATTCTGGCTTTACTACTGCCTTATCTGAGTGACCAAAAACAGGTATCTCAACGGAGTCCCATTTTTCTCATTTGCAAAATGAGGACAGGAATACCTTGTAGAGTTGTATGAGAATTAAAAGAATAATGCACGTAAGTGCTTAGCACAGTGGTGCCATGATGTAGGGACTTAATAAATGAGAACTATTATATTGTTTAGGGCTTAATATATTGCTTAATATCTTATTGAAGGCTCTTTATTTATAGTTTATATATATGTAATATATATTATATTTAATAACATAATTTTAATTAATATGTTATAAATATATTTAATATAATTTTAAAATTATATTAATACATAAATCAATTATATTTAATAAATATATATACTGGGGATCCCTGGGTGGCGCAGCGGTTTGGCGCCTGCCTTTGGCCCGGGGCGCGATCCTGGAGACCCGGGATCGAGTCCCACGTCAGGCTCCCGGTGCATGGAGCCTGCTTCTCCCTCTGCCTGTGTCTCTGCCTCTCTCTCTCTCTCTCTCTGTGACTATCATAAATAAATAAATAAATAAATTTTAAAAAAATTTAAAAAAATATATATATATACTTAATATATATTTAATATATTGTTAAGGGCTGTAATAAAGCCTGTTTTTCTTTTTAACTGAGATGAATTTAGAGATTAAGGAGCAAGTATCACAGTTTTGGCACATTTTGGATCTGTAATTTCAAAACAGCTCATTTGTCCACATATATTCCTTTCTGAGACTTGGAATTAAGGTATTTATAAGGATTTGACTGAAGTTTCTGCTCCGGCTCTTTTTTCTTAGGAATTTTTTTTGGGTAACTATGCCAGTTAATACCTAAAACCTCAAGCCTAAAAATAGGTTCTTAACTTTTTTTTTGAGGTTTTCATTAGTCAATTATTATTTATATTATTTATTGACCATCTGATAAGTAGGATAAAAAAGTACAAAAGACTAATATGATTTGCTCTACACATTTAGAACTATAAATGAATGTCTTGGGCCTCTTTTATTTACACATTCATTAAGTAACCTTAGAGGGTCTATTTTATGTTGTGCTAGACATAAGATATGTATTCCTAGGGATTCAGAGATGAAAAGATAAATCTCTGCTCCGAAAAAGCTTACAGTCAAGTATGGTATCTACAAAGGAACTTGAAAGCCACTTATAATAATAGAAGCCTCCCCTGACACCCTGAAGCCTCAGCTTGAGGAAACACTGTTCTCATGTGGTCCCATAACATTCTGTGCTTGCTCTTTTTTTTTTTTTTTGAAAGATTTTATTTATTTATCCATGACAGACACAGAGAGAGAGTCAGAGAGAGAAGCAGGCTCCCTGGGGGAAGCCTAATGTGGGACTCGATCCCAGGAGCTGGGATCACGCCCTGAGCCAAAAGCAGATGTTCAACTGCTGAGCCTCCAGGCGTCCCTGTGCTTGCTCTTATTTTAGCACTTCTCACACTGTAAATTGTCTTCTGTGCTAGACTCCAGGCTATTTGAGGATGGGACTGTGTCTTATCCCTTACAGAAGAAAAAGATAACTAAAACATTATCTTGGCCCTTAACATGGAGTAACAAAGACCTACAACCAAGTAACATATATAAAGAACTACAGTATAAGTTTGTATGAAATAGATGCCTACAAAGTGTATGCTACAGGAGGTAGGGGGTTGGGGATGTTATTTAGAAAAGATGGCATTTGAATTTAGAAAGAATGACAGGATTTCCATAGGTAAGAAGGTTGGGAAGAAAATGGAAGATGAAGGAAAGGCACAGAAGCCAGGACAGTGTTTGGGCTGCTTGAGGTATAGCACAGAGTCTCATGTGAGTGGGCTCCAGCAAGATTTTGGGGCAGGGTTTTCATTGTAATTGAGTGCAGTAGCAGGGTGTTGGGAATTTGTTCTGTAGGCAGTGGTGGGCTGATATGGATATCTGGGTATAAGGGACTTGATCACTTTGTCAACAGGGTGAATGTTGGGAAAAGAAAGATCAGATTTAGGAGATACAATCTGGAGATTTTCAGTAACATAGCAAGAGATGTTGTAGTGAAACATAACAATGTGTAGTCAAACACAAGGGGGAATAGAGCAATTCTGAAGATGTTATGTAAATGGACTTGTCAGACCTTGATCAAGAGTAAGGGTTGGAAATTCCAATTTCAGGGTCCTTTTGTCAAAGGTGATGGCAGACACTATGACAGTGGCTAAAGTCACCCAGAAAAAGTACAGAGAAAGCAAGCCAGGCAAAGGCATAGAACTTTGTGGAAAACTTATTTTTAAGGGGTAAGTAAACCTTCAGATTTTGAAGATGAATTAAACTGTATCTTTGGAATTAAGTGACTTGCCTTCAATTTAAAGAAGAACCCCCTAAAACCCAGGTGCCCCCACCTGTAACTAAGTGCACTATTAGTTTAATGTTCTGGACTCTCATTTAATGCTAAGTTTAAAAATCCCACCTACCACCTTTCCCATCTCTATATATCGGTAAGAGAGACTAAACTTGAATTTTTGGACCCCTTTACATGAATCAAAGCAACCTATATGTCCTATGCTTCTGGCTACTAATAGCCAAGAGAAAATTTTGCCATTGGAAAACACAGGACAAGCCATCCAAATGGATGCCATTTAAAATTATAATGTGTAATATGAATTGATAGAATTGTAAAAAGCGTAAGTAAGTCTACCTTATGCTTCAAAGGCAAAAAGCTAATCTTGTGCATTATTAAATGTTTTTATATCCCTTATGTAAAAAAGAAGCCTGCTACATTTCCAACACTGAATTATTTTTATTATCCCCCAATACACTTACAGTATACAGAAATGGACAGATTTTTGCTTAAGACAAACCAATTTTTTCTTTACATTTTTTAAAGATTTTTATTTTTATTTATTCATGAGAGACGGGGTGGGAGGGGGGGGCAGAGATACAGGCAGAGAGAGCAGCAGGCTCCATAAAGGGAGCCAGACGTGGGACTCAATCCCGGGTCTCCAGGATCAGGCCCTGGGCCGAAGGTGGCACTAAACCGCTGAGCCACCTGGGCTGCCCTTTTCTTTACATTTTTAACAGAAGATTGTGTTGTTATTAATGACAGTCTTCTATGGCATGTGCCAAAGTTGTGGCTTGAAATTGTTTTTAACTATTAATTATCAAGTGAAATATTTATACCTCAAAGAGGGAGGCCTGAAAAGAAAGGCTATGGAATTTTTGATAAAGACTATCTTAATGAGCAAGTATATAATGGGGCCCATCCTTGGAATAGCATCATCCTTGCTGATCAATAGAACTAAATTATACATGGATATTATTAATTTGGCTGGCAGAGCTGAACTTTGAAACGAACTATCACCTCATCAAATAAAAGACCCCAAAAAACAATCACACACACAAAAACAAAAACAAAAGCAAAAAAGAGGAGAAATAACAACCAACACCAGAAATACAAACAACTGTAAGAGAATATTATGAAGAAATTATATGCCAACAAATTGGACAACTTCAAAGAAATGGATAAATTCCTAGAAACATATAATCTTCCAAATACTGAATCAGGAAGAAATAGAAAATTTAAACAGACTGATTATCAGTAATTAAATTGAATCAGTAATCAAAAAACTCCCAACAAATGAAAGTCCAGGATCTGATGGCTTAACAGACAAATTTTACCAAATATTTAAAGAAGAGTTAATATGTATTCTTCTCAAACTATTCCAAAAAGTACAAGAGGAAGGAAAATTTCTAAATTCATCCTATGAGACTAGTATCACCCTGATAGCAAAACCAGATAGATGCCAAAAAAAGAACTATAGGCCAATATCTCTGATGAACATGGATGCAAAAATGCTCAACAAGATACTACCAAACTGAAAACAACAATACATTCAGAAAATCATTCACCATGATCAATTGGGACTTATTCCTAGGATGCAAGTATGCCTCAGTATCTCAAATCAATGTGATCCATCTCTTCAATAAAAAAATATAAAAACTATATGATCATTTCAATAGATGTAGAAAAAGCATGTGACAAAGTACAACATCCATTCATGATAAAATCCCTCAACAAAGTAGCTCTAGAGGGAATATACCTCAACATAATAAAGTCCTTATATGCAAAACTCACAGTGAACCTCATGCTTAGTGGGGACTACCTGAGAGCTTTTCTCCGAAGATCAAGAAAAAGACAAGGATGTCAACTCTTATGGCTTTTATTCCACATAGTGCTAGAAATCCTAGCTACAGCAATAGACCAAAAAAAAAAATAGCATCCAAACTGGTAAGGAAGAAATAAAACTTTAACTATTTGCAGATCACATGATACCATAGATAGAAAACCGCAAAGACCCTGTCAAAAAAACTACTAGAACTGACGAATTCAGTAAAATCACAGGATACAAAATCAGTGTACAGAAATCTGTTGCATTCCTATATGCTAATAATGAAGCAGCAGAAAGTTAAGAAAACAATGCCATTTAAAATTGCACCAAAACCAACAAAATATCTAGGGATAAATTTAACCTAAGAGATGAAAGATCTGTACTCTGAAAACTATAAAACAATTATGAAAGAAATTGAAGATGACACAAAGAAATGGAAAGACATTCCATGCTTATGGATTGGAAGAATGAATAGTGTTAAAATGCCTTTACTACCCAAAGCTATAAACAGATTTAATACAACCCCTACCAAAATGCCAACAACACTTTTCACAAGACAGATAATCACATATAGAAAAGTGTGTTCCACAGATGTACAACTGAGTGAAGTTTCACAGAACTAGAACAAATAATCCTAAAATTTGTATGGAACCACAAAAGACCCTGAAAAAAATATATATATATTATATATAAGATTGCCAAAGCAGTCTTAAAAAAGAAAAACAAAACTGGAGGTATCCCAATTACAGATTTCAAGTTACAGTACAAAGTAGTAATAATTAAAACAGAATGGTACTGGCATAAAAATAGACACACAGATCAATGGCACAGAATGGAAAACCCAGAAATAAACACATAATTTTGTGGTCAATTAATCTTTGACAAAGGAGGAAACAGTAAATGGGAAAAAGACATCTCTTCAACAAATGGTGTTGGGAAAACTGGATAGCTAGATGCAAAAGAAGAAAACTGGACCACTTTCTTATGCCATACACAAAAATGAACTAAAAATGGAATAAAGACCTAAATGTGAGACCTGAAGCCGTAAAAATCCTTGAAGAGAGCATAGGCAGTAATGCCTCTGACGTTGACTGCAGCAACATCTTTCTAGGTATATCCCCCAAGGTAAGGAAAATAAAAGCAAAAATAAACTATTGGGATGACATCAAAGTAAAAAGCTTCTCCACAGTGAAGGAAACCATCAATAAAAGTAAAAGGCAGCCTATGGAATGGGAGAAGATACTTGCAAATGACAAATCCAATAAAGAGTTAATATCCAAAATACATAAAGAATTTATAAAACTCAACACCCCAAAAATGAATAATCTGATTAAAAACTGGGCAGAAGACATGAACAGACATTTCCCCAAAGAAGATATCCAGATGGCCAACAGACCCAGGAAAAGATGCTCAATATCACTGATCATCAGGGAAATGCAAATCAAAACTACAATGTGGTATTAGCTCACATCTGTCAGAATGGCTTAAAAAACCCGAAACAAACAAACAACAAAAAAAAACCCCAAGAAACAACAATGGTTGGTGAAGATGTGGAGAAAAAGGAATCCCTTGCACTGTTGGTGGGAATGCAGACATTAGTGACCACTGTAGAAAACAGTAAGGAGGTTCCTTAATAAATTAAAACAGAACTACCCTGCAATCTACTAAGTGGACTGCTGGGTATTTAGCCCCAAAATCCAAAAACTCTAATTCAAAGGGATACATGCACCCCTGTGTTTATTGCAGCATTATTGACAATAGCCAAATTATGGAAGCAGCAAGATGCGGTATGTGTGTGTGTGTGTGTGTGTATGAATATTATATATATTTAATATATAAGAATAAGAATATATATATAATATATATATAAGAGAATATTATTCAGCCATAAAAAAGAATGAATCTTGCCATTTGCAATGATATGGATGGAGTTAGAGTAAAATCCTAAGCAAAATAAGTCAGTCAGAGAAAGACAAATACCATATGATTTCACTCATCTGTAGAATTTAAGAAACAAAACAAATGGACAAAGGGGAAAAAATACAAACCAAGAAATAGACTCTTGACTATAGAGAACAAACTGATGGGTTACCAGAAGGGAAATGGATGAAATAGGTGATGGGGATTAAAGAGTACATTTATCATGATGGAAAAAGAAATGAACTATCTCACAAGCCATGGTTAATGAACTGTGTATAGCTGAAAAACTCTGATAAAGGTCAGTTGACAAAATGAACAGCTACAGTAAAAATACTAAAAGTTGATGGCCTGTACCTAGATAATTGAATACTTTTATTCTTAGAAAATGGATTTTAGCCATTTGAATTGTGACACAGTAAATGACTCCGTTAGAATTCACATATATGAAATCATTGCCTACCCAGAAAGATCTGAAACATACTCTAGAACTGGCCAGTTATTTTCTAACATAGAGGTTCGAGAAATGATGAGGTTTTGTTTTTTGTTGTTGTTGGGTTTTGTTTCATGGTTTTATTTTCCTTAGTTTTCTTTGGACTTCTATTTTTGTTCTTCTCAAGTGTATTTTATTAAAGGATAATTACATATAGAAAAGTGTGTTTCACAGATGTACAACTCAGTGAAGTTTCACAAATTGAATACACCCAGGTATCTAGTACCCAGGTCAAGACACAGAACATCCTCTGCCCTATAGAGTCGGGTTCATAGTCCCTTCCAGTCAATAGGTACCCACCCACCCCCTAGAACATTTGGGAGATAATCATCATGGGTCGCTGATGTTTCTGAACTCTTGGAAGCAGAAACCCTAACTGCCTTTGTTCAGAGTATCTCTCCAAGGATATCCATGAATAGCTTTGGAAGACAGAAATAGTGTTTCCCTCCAGAGCAAAGGGCAGGTTTGCTTACAGCCTTGAAAAAGTAGACATTGTGTCCCCTATGGAGCAAAGTGCAGGTTTACTTGCTGTTCAGTATAATAAAGATAATGTGTGCCTTCAAAAGCAAAGGGCAGACGTGCTTAATTCCCATTATAAAGGATTCACTTTTCCTGAGCCCAGGGTTCCTTTCCTCTAACACAACCCACTGTGTGTGCAGGTGTCATGGGGCTTTCTTCATGCTACAGAGTAAGAATTAGAGCCCAAGAGACTGGTGCAAGTACCGATGCTGGCTATTGAGTTGTAAGGTCCTTTGTCTTGGACTCAGCAACTGTTAACTAGGCAGGCTAACACGCTAAGTTTGTAAGGAGGGTCAGATGCCAGAGTCTTCACTGTTCTTGGTAGTGATTACTGTTCTGGCTTCTACCCCCGTCGATAAAGTTTACCTGTTCTTAAACTTCATATATAAATGGAATTATATCGCACATTGCCTTGAGTCTGGCTTCTTTTATCCAACATCATGTTTGTGAGAATCATTCATATTACTGCATGCAGGCATAATTCTTTATTTCTCACAGTATTACATTGTGTGAATATTTAAAACTTGGGTGGTGGGTTTTGTTTTTTGTTTTTTTGGGTTTTTACCAGTGGTGAATATAGGGGCAGTTCCCAATGTTAGGTATTCAGTTGTGCTAGTATCAACACTTTTATGCATGTCTTTGTGAATACATATATGCATTTCTGTTGGGTATGTTCCCAGAGCTGGATCAGAGGGTGTGCATAGATACTGCCAAACAATTGTCTAGAGTATTTGTGTCGGGCTACTCTCCTGCCATTCTGGTTTCTCTGTGTACTTTTCCACCTTGTTATTTTCCATCTTTTTAGTCTGTGTTTTTTTTTTTCAGGCTGACATGCTTTTATTTTGCCATAATGTGGATAAATAAAGATAAATATGCCAATGGTGCCCTTCCAATTTTACAGAGCAATCTCACAAGTAATTTTGCTATTTATGGAAAGAGACACTCAATTACTAAGTTGTTACCAGGGTAAATTGTCAAGACAATCAGAGCCACAAGTTTTTCGTTAGGTAACTTTTCCATGAAGACAACAATTTCTGAAGTCTTGAGCTTCTGACAAGACCAAGTTATGCAAGTTGTATTTCTAAAGATAGTTTTAACAGAAACAGGTGAAAACTGTTAGTAATATTGAGAGAATTCTCTATAGTAAACAGGAAAGAGATGGATATTCTTCTAAATGTTCCCAATTGAAAATAAAACAAAATCTATACCTCCAAGTCTTCCCAGTAAGCAGAGAAAGGAGTAAGACTTCCCAGAAGCAGAGAAAGGAATAGGATTTTATGAAATACAAGTGAACTTCGGGGCACAGTAGTACTGTATTCATCTTCCACATACATAAGGTCACATGAAAACAGGAGGGAAAACAGCCAACATGGCACTATTTTTCTTTAAAGAACCCTTTGCGAGGTATCAGAGTTAAGGCTTTGGCTACCTGCAGTTCTACTGTGCCAGTCCCAAGAAAAATATTCTCCTCCCATCACTACTCCCAGAGCAAGTCTGCCTTCCTTGCAGGCTCTCGGTTGACCCAGTCTTAATTCTAGGCCCTGCATTTCCCTGGCTCATTTCTGCATCTGGCCTTTGGTTCAGTTTTCCCTGCTTAGGGCACCCACCTCAATCTCTTTGGTTCCTTTCATCCATTCTGAACCAGAAACACCTTTCCTTCCCTGTGGACTAGTCTTCTGGTAAGCCCTGTAGGCATTGCTAAGGGAGGGGAGGGGCTGGGAGAGCATGGAGGGGCAATAAGAGCTCCAGGAGTTTCCTTGACAGGACACCCGCTCTGCCTCTGGAGATGGAAAGAGAGCTAGATTAAACTGAAGAGCTTGCTCTTGCAGGTGTATCTGGGCTACCACTTTTTTTTCCTTTTTTTTTTAAGGAGGGGTGGCTACCACTTTTTAAAAAGAGGTAGAAAAGGGACGCCTGGGTGGTTTAGCAGTTGAGTATCTGCCTTCAGCTCAGGGCATGATCCTGGGGTCCCGGGATAGAGCCCCACATCAGGCTCCCTGCGTGGAGCCTGCTTCTCCCTCTGCCTGTGTCTCTGCTTCTCTCTCTCTCTCTCATAAATAAATAAAATCTTAAAAAAAAAAAAAAAAGGTAGAAGAGAGATGAGAGACAAAGAGAAGGAGATGAAGAGGCAGAGAAAAGGTACACCACCCTGGCACCTTTGACACTTCATCATGTTGAGGATGAAGAAGGGAGGCAAATCAAAGTCTCTAAATTTTGTATGAATTCACTGGGTAAGGCTGAGAAAGCCTGGTGCTTTGTCATCAAGGACCCTACCGTTATCCTTGCCATGTGAATAGGGTCTAACTTGTCACTTCAACCACTTGCTAGACAGCCAGTAGGGTTCCTAAGTGATGGTAGTGGTGGTGTGGAATTGAGATCTTTCAGGGGAAGAACTGAAATGTGTTTTATGGGCCGGCAGGGAACCTGGGCCTACCATCACTTCTGGAGATCATTGTGCATCGAAACCCAGAAAGTGAAGCTGGCAGTGGTCTGGACGATGTACATCCATCAGGCAGCAGCCTAAGGGGTGGGTGTAGCCAGTAGCAGGCAGCACTCAGTGCCTGGAAGGGCAGGAAGATCAATGGAATTGCATGAATCACATAGGCCAAGTGGCACACTGCTGTTTTCCCTGGGCCTTATTAATGCCCAGCAATTTTTCGCAGGTGATGAGCAGAGTGAGTAAAACAGGCTTCTGAACATAGCTAGACATCCAGGGGGTAGTAACCAGACTAGAGGCCCTGGGAAGAAACAGGGTCCAAACAGTGTAGGTAAAGGCAGTGCAATTTATAGCATCATTTGTTTGGCTGAGAAGAGTGTGAACCATGCCACGTGGCACGTGATGTTAATGCAGAAAAACCATGAAGGTCTCAATCCTGCGGTTGAGAGCATGAGTGTTTGAAGGAAGGTCAGTACAAAAGCAGCAATAGGCACACCCAGTGCTGTTGCCAAGGCACTTCCAGCAGGAAGTGGTAGGGGATCTTGTATGGGAGTATTTCCGAGGGCAGAGGTTAACCAGATTGGAACCAAAGGGATCTCCATTGGCTTCCTTATCTGGCAAAATCTAGCTCTGGAGGCCCCTTCGTGCAACAGGTAGTATTGGAATAGATTTGGCCAGAGGTCCTCTTTGATAATCTCAGCAATTCTTTCAGGCTCTGGAAGGTTGTGGTCTGAAAACCGGGTGAAGAAGCTGCAGGTGACGCCTTGATTCCTATGAATGAAGGTCTAGAGTTCATGGTTTGGGTGCCATATGATTGGAGTGGCAAGAGACTCCACTTGGCTGGATGATCTGACCTCCTATTCCTCGACAATCAGCTTGTTTCTGCACAAGGGGTTTCTTCGAAAGAGGAATTTGAACTTGGAGCCCATCCTAGGGTGTCTGAAGTCTTTCACCTCCAAGTTGGCTGTGTACCTTAACATGTCTGCTTCTTGGCCTCTACTCAAGGTGGATAGCTGTGGCTAGTTCCAAAACGCACTGACCCAGAAGCTAGGAATATTCCGAATGATGTAGCTCTTCTGCTCTAGGTAGTATTGATGTACTTGACCAAACTTGCACCACAACTGTAGTACGGCTCTGTCAGCCTGAACGTTTATAGTGTCCACTTCCAGCTGGATGGCCTCCAGGGAGCTCACGTGGAGATCCACGTTCAGGAACCAGGGACCTGCTTTCACCTTCACCTCATTTACCGCTTTTTTTCCTCCCCCACTTCCATTTCTTCATCTCCTGGCTTCTGCTCCACCACTTCAGCGCCCTCCTCCTCAGCCACTGCTCCTGAGAAGATGGCACAACCTTCAGTCCTTGATTCCTTGGCTTTTGCCCCAGCCATCCCTTCAGACCCCAGCTTCCCCATTTCTAGGCGCCTTTCCCACCAGGGCCACGTGGCTTTTCACAGTGCAAGCCATTTTTTAGGCTATTGTCAGTTGCCCAAGAGGCTGCTTCCAGGCCCTCCAAAATTCTGTATTTTTTCATACTGATTTGTAGGAATCCTTTGTACCTGCTAGATACAAATCTTCTTTCAGATAGATGTCTTGCAAGTATCTTCTCCCTTTCTGAGTTACTTTTCTCTATGTTAATGATGTCTTTGGATGAACAAAAGTTGTAAATTGTAATATATTCTAATTTATCATTTTCCCCTTTAGATTAGTGTTTTCTTTTTTTTTTTTTTTGTGCTCTGTTGAAGAAATATCCCCTCTCAAAAAAAAAAAAAAAAAAAAAAAAAGAGAAATCTCCCCTCTCCAAGATCTTTCACTTTTATGTCTACAATCGATCTCAAACTGGTTTTTGTGAACCGTGTGATGAGTCAAGATTTGTTTTTTCCATATGAATACTGAGTTGACCAGACACTGCTTATTGAAAAGACCATCATTCCCCATGAATTAAATGTTTCTATCAAAAATGTCATGTGTCATTGGCCAGAGCCAGTCAGTTGGCCTTACCTAGCTTCAAAGGTCAGGTAGTAAGTATTACCGTTCCCTGAGCCTGGAAGAAGGAAATTCTGAGTACTGGTGAGCACTATATCACCCATCAAAGAGTGTAACTTGGGGATCCCTGGGTGGCGCAGCAGTTTAGCGCCTGCCTTTGGCCCAGGGCGCGATCCTGGAGACCCGGGATCAAATCCCACGTCGGGCTCCCGGTGCATGGAGCCTGCTTCTCCCTCTGCCTGTGTCTCTGCACCCCCCCCCCCGTGACTATCATAAATAAATTAATTAATTAAAAAAATTTAAAAAGAGTGTAACTTGAGTAATGTGTAAAAGATCAGCTGAGTTAGGCCAAAGAAAGTAGAGAAAAGGTAATGAGGAACATAAGAAAAATGAATGACAAAAGAGTACCCCCCAAAGATTAACAATAAAAGGGGAGAGAGAATAAGTAAACAGTGTTTGGAATGAAAAATATAGACACAGTAGTGATCTAAAGAAATATCAGGGAGCACATTAACTTTAAGCCAGTGCATTTTCAAACATGGATGAAATGTATTACTTCATGGATCGTATAACTCATCAACACTGACTGAAATACAGTAGAAAACCTAAACACAGAAAGAAGAAGTAGATTGAATCAATAGTTTGAAAAGAATCTTCCCACAAGAATAGCATGAGGCTGAAATGGTTCTGAGGCAGATACTACCTTTAAGGAATACATACCTTTAAGGAATACATAATCTACTAAACTTTAAATATTTATTGTGTCCTTATGTTATACCTAGCACTATTCTAGGCCTTTTAGGATATATTGGCAAATCGAACAAAGATTTCTTCCCTCAGAGTATTCAAGTAGAGCAACAGGCAGAGGCAGAGGGAGAGAAGGAGAGACAGGCTCCCCGCTGAACAGAGAGCCCAATGTGGGGCTTGATCCAATGGCCCTGGGATCACGACCTGAGCCTAAGGCAGCCACTTAACCAACTAAGCCACCCAGGTTGCCCTTATTTCAGGATTTAGAAAAAAGAACTCAGAATCCGACTTAGGTTCTGCATGGATTGCTCCTGGGTGAAGAATAGACTGGATGGGGGCAGTAGTATATGTCAGGAGATCTTTTAGAAAGCTACAAAAGTAATCCAAGTGGAAGAAATTTCTCAGATCAAGTGTAGCAATGGAGGTGGGCAGTGGATATAGTATGATGGTATAGCTAGCATGGTTTCATGATGAATTGGGTAGGGGAAATAAGAAGTCAAGGATGACTCCTTGGATTTTGACCCAAGCAGCTGGTGAGATGGAGTTGCCAGGAGAGACAGGGAAGATTGTGATGGAGCAGATCTCTATGGGAGAATCAGAAGGTTACTTTTAGATGAGCTAAATTTAAAATTACTATTGGACAACAGAGTTAAGACAGTAGGCATTGGGAATTTGGAGCACAGGAGAGGTCTGGGACAGGGATACATATTTGCAAATAATCAACATACATGATATTTAAAGCCAGAGAGCTGGATGAAATCACCAAGGGTGTGAGTATTGACAGACTGAGCCCCGAGGCTTCCAAAATTACAAAGTCAAGGAGAATAAGAAGACCAAGGAGAGACCAGTAAAGTAGGAGGGAATATGAGAGTGTGCAATGTACTGGCAGCCAGATATGGAAGGGAAAGTGCTTACCTGGGTGACATGGTGCTGACAGGTGAAGTAAAATGAAGTCTGAGAACTCATTATTGGGTTTTACAACAAAAAGAGTTACTGGTGACTCAGTAAGAGCACTTCCAGTGGAGTGGTGGGGGGTTGGAATGGGGTTTGAAAGGAACGAGAGGAAAGAAATTGGAGACAGTGAATATTGACAATTTTTTTTTGAGGAATTTGCTCCAAAAGGAAATAAATGGGGTCATCATTTGACAAGAACAGTTTTGGAAGAGTGGGAGGGTGACAGCTCAGCTATAATGGGTTTAAGAGGAAATGGGAAGGGAGAAGAAGGGAGAAAGTTAAAGCAGCAAGTATTCACGACTCTTGAGTTTTACTTCAGAGAAGTGGGATGATGGCTGGTGGAGAAAGTGGATCAAAGAAAATGGTTTTAAAATGGGACAAAAAGAAGTATGTGTACATGCTGATGTCAGTGATTCAGCAGGGAGGAAAAATTCATGATGTAAGGGAGAGGAAGGAGAATCAGTGGATGGATGTCTTGAATAGATAAGAGCGGATGGAATCTGGTGCCTTGGTGGAGGAGGGGGCTGAAAGCATGCCAAGTTCACTTGTGCGAACCAGCGGGATGGCAAAGGATGAGGATATATGTATCTGGTCAGTGGGTTGAAGTGGTGGTATCTATGAAATTCTCTTCTGATTGCTTCAGTGTTCCCAGTAAAGTAGAAAGCAAGATTGCCAAGTGAGTATGAGGCAAGAGGCAGTGGGACTCTAAAGAGAGATCAACAAGGTCATGAATTTGAAGTGAGGCCCTTCAGCCTGGTTGTGAATTTTTCTTCAGCCACATTCAGTATAAAGGCACAGCATGAGTAAGCAGAGTCAGATTTAGAGCTGAAGCAAGATGGGCAAGAGAATGATGATCATAATCGATCTTAGAATTTAAGCCTGGAGGAGTAGAGGACATACAGGGATGAGGGGCAGTGAAAAGGTGGCCTGATCCATACACTGGAAGACCCAGGGAATTGAAGGTCACTGGGGCCAAGAACCAGAGTGAGCTAGAAGGATGCCATAGCAGTCTGGGAGCGGACTGCAAGGGATGGTTCAGAATCTTCCTCCTCCTCCTCAGAGGGGGGCTGAGATGAGGCACACTGGGGGTGAGGCCGTTCCGGGGAGGAGGTCAATGAATCAGGAGGCCAGGGTGGGAAGGATCACTGATGTCTGTATTGAAAACACTGAAAGCTAAAAGTCCAGAGCAGTGAGAATGAGCCAGGAGCTAAAATCATTAAGAAATGTGGGGGGATGAAGTAGGAGGGGCATGAATGCAGGACATTAGGCCATCGAGACTGAGGTCAGGACATTTTAAAGCTCATTCTGTATTCTAGGGCCATGGTTAATGATACAGTAATGCCACCCTTAGCTGAAATCAGTTTGTGGGAAAGTAGGCACCTTTAAAATTGCATATTAACATCACAGACCCTGTATTTTACTGTTTTTCTTTTTCTCAAAGTGCCTAGATGACAGTTACACATACATTAGCAGGTCAAAAATAAGGAAAGTATATGTTGTTTTTTTAAATCGGAAACTGAGAGGTGATAAAACTGAGTTTACTGTGAAATGTAATTTTCTCTCTGGGGTCTTTCATTCTGTTTGTGTCCTAGACAGACCAGAAACTATTGAAAAGGACAAAATAAGGTCTTAAGTTGGGGCTTAAAACATTCTGGGGAGACACAGACACGCACACACGCACACACATATATATATACACACACACACATACATTTTTTTTAAAGGGGGAATAAAGAGAGATGATGGAAAACATTTGAGCCATCCAGTCAACAAGAGAAAGTGATGTGAACAGAGAGGAAGAGGGAGCGGGGAGGGATAGAAAGAGAAAGAAAAAAGGAAGGAAGAAGAGAAAAGAAAAATGAGGAAAGAAGGAGGGCTTCTCAGGAGAAGTGCACTGTGGTCACAGATCTTCACACTGTAGAACTGTGGCATGTTTAAATTCCTGGGAAACAGAAAAAGCATGCTTTTTCAATAGATAAACCTAATATAAGGTGAATGAAGAGAGCCTGTGAATTGTATGGTCTTATTTCTCTTGGATTCTTCAAATTTTGTTGAGCAGTTCTTCCTTGCTTTGAAAGGGATCTCTCACTCTTGACTTAATTCTTTAAACAAGTGTATTTGTCTAGTGACTTGCAGAGCCGTGGTTCCTTGGGCGAGGCCACTCAGTGTAGAATGCTGAGGGCCTCAATACCATTTTATTCGGTGAAGACCGGAAAGAATGTGGGCAGGTGAGAGGAGGAGATGCACACTATGTTCATTTCCTCAGTTTCCCATAAAAAGCTCACGAAACTGTGTGTGCCTAGGGGATGATGAGAAAGAGGCTTTACGTGATTAACCAAGTAGCTTCGCGGTGGCAGTCATCTCTCTGTGGCCTCTTAGAAAAAGTATATAAATAGAAGTGGAGTGAAAATATTTTAGTTACCAGAATGTGGGTAATGATTTACTCCAGAAAAGTCAATAATTGTGATTTAATCATTTTCTAGTAATGCAGCACTCAGAGCAAATATGCATGATGATGCTTGATGAATCTGTGAGGTTGAAGGTCTGTGTCGGGTGCTGGCCGGGCAGACAGGCCCCAGGGTCTGACTAAGGTCAGCCCAAGGGTATACAGAGCCATTATAAAAATGGAAAAATATAGTATAAAACATCATATCAAATATGTTTGTAATCTCTAAACGTTAAACATAATTATTGTGTGATTGCAATACAATTAATGGTTAAAAATAAAGTTGGTACTCTAGCAAATCAATAAATTTATGAAAATTTGAAATATTGTAGGATCTTTTAAAACATAGCATGACCTTAAAAAACAAAGTGCATCAATGGTGTCATCATTACAAGAGCATATTTTTTGAGCAAATTCTTCCAGCTGCTTTAAAAACTCTTTTATCTCTACAGTAGATACAGAATGGTAAATAGAATTTTGTTCTAATGCCTAGTGAGTTCTTCTCAGCTGTCATTTTTAAATCTCTTTTTGATCTTTTTTTTCTTTAGAAACAACAATATTTTTGTGTTTTGGTGTATTACATCCTCACTGAACCCTGTGAACTAGGTACTATCATTTAGCCCCATTTCATAGATAGAAAAACTGAGGTGCAGAAATAATAAGTAATTTGCTCGGGGACACATAGTAAATGACAAAGTCAAGGTATGAATCCAGGCACTCAGACTCCACAACTCTTCCTCTTAAACGCTGCAGGGTACACTCTGACCCTTTCTCCGCCTCAATTTTCTTCTAGTGGTTGTGACAGTTAAAGATATGGAGCTCAGGCAGGGGAGGCATTGATTCTGTCTTTGTCTGTTTCTGTATTGCTTGATTTGTTATAAAGGACATGAATTATTCATATATTTTTATAATCAAGAAAAAAAATTGAGGAGTGCCTGAATGGCTCAGGTGGTTGAGCAACATACTCTTGATTTTGGCTCTGGTCATGATCTCAGGGTTGTGAGACCACGCTCCCCCTGTTGGTTCCATGCTGGGCATGCTGCCTGCTTGAGATTCTCTTTCTACCCAGTGCACCTGAGTGGCTCAGTGGTTGAGCATCTGCCTTCAGCTCAGGTCATGATCCTGAGGTTCTGGGATCGAGTCCCGAATTAGGCTCCCCTTAGGGAGCCTGCTTCTCCCTCTGCCTATGTCTCTGCCTCTCTCTGTGTCTCTCATGAGTAAATAAATCTTAAAAAAAAAATAGATTCTCTCTCTACCTCTCTTTCTGTCCCTCCCCCCACCTCTCTCTCTCTCTCTCATAGATAGATAGATAGATAGATAAATTCTAAGGCCTATAAGAGTACCTGGCTCTAACAGAGAGGCACCTAATAAAGTCATTGCCATTATGTCTGAAAGCAAAGTCCTAGAGTTTCCATCTGATTTACTAGGGATTTATTACCTCTGGGAGCTGGGTTATGAAGGGAAGAAATAAGATAGGCCAATAGGCAGAGAAGAATTCAGGTTAGAGGTTTGTATTTTCCAATGGGAAGGGCTTGTATATCCTAAAGAGAGGGGTGGGAGGGAGAGCAAATCGTTTTAAGTGAATGTGAAAACCGATGGAGTTAAGTCCCAAGGAACAGGCCAGAAGGAGGGATGGTCCTAGAACCTTGGATAAAATAACTTACCTTAAAAAGGTTCATATGACTTAACTGTTAGTAGATAAGCCCCATTTTATGAGCTCACCAAGGTATCAAAATAGGTATCAAAAATAACAAGATCGTTTTGGAAAATGAGATGAGAATGAAAAGCACTCTATGGTTTTATTTATCTGCCTGGTTCTGGGCAATGTGGGAACAGGTTTTCTGAAGAGGAGCCAACAGTTTATTTTTCCATTTGTGGGTTACAATGGTAAAATGATTGTGGCAAAGGAACATCTTTTCAAGCGGCTTCCCTTGGTGTAGGTCAGGGGGGCAACAAGAAGAGGTATTTCTGCAGCTGGGAGAAAGGTTCAGAACTGTCTTTCTGGAATGGGCTCTCATTTCAGAGTCTAAAATAGATTTGAAATACTGTGCTATTTGGGAATTGGGGCCTATTGCTTCTAAGCACATCTGTTGGTAGCTGTTGAAATTCAAATAAATTCAAATAAGGTCCAAGTAATGCTCATATTACTTACCGATTTCAAGGAGCATTTAAAAAATACACATCCAGAAAACCTACACTAGTCACTGACAATACTGAAGACACAATATGGAAAGCCTTGATTTCCTGCCAGCTGTAGTTATTTTGAGCCTGAGCCATAACATTTAATTCTTTAAAACACCCCTTTCTCCCTGCCTGAACTTTCCGACTGAGATTCATTTTCATTTTCAGAAGTTTAAATATGAACTCCGTCACATAGTCCTATATTTCGGTTTTGATCATTCTGCAGCCTTCAGTAGTTGAAATGAGGTTGATGGACTATTAAAGTCAGAAAGCCAGGATTGAACAGATGCATTTCCCTCTGTCTTTTCTTCAGTTTTAGTAAATGAAAGTTTTCATTTGGGTGTTGTGCTTAAAAGAACTTGGTATACCTATTTATTTACACACGATTACGTTTTAGAAAGAAAGGGCATCTTTAAAAAGGCAATGACAGGGGGCACCTGGGTGGCTCAGTTGGTTAGCCTTCTGACTTTGGCTCAGGACGTGATCTCAGGGTCCTGGTATTGGCCCGTATCAGGCTCCCCAGGAGCGATCAGTGGAGTATTATTATTTCCATCTTATAAATGAAGATATTGAAAGATTAAAAATAAGCAATTTGCTTAACATCACACAACCAAGTCAGGATTTAAACCCATGTCTGTTATTCCTGGTTATTAACTCCTAAATTATGTCTGTTATATGTGATGTAGTAAAGGAGAAGATGAAAGACCATAAAAAGAAATTGAAATGTATTAGGAATTGTAAGAAATAAATTAAGATATAAATGATGAAGACATTTGTCTAAAGCCAGGCAAACTTTTAAAACAAGTATTATGGTAAAAGTAAAACATCAGGAAAGGGGAAAACAAACAGGATACCACCAGCCCAGAAAAGGGCTTCAAAGACAAAGGTGTGGCAAAAATCAAATACACTAGTTTCTCAAGGTGTGTTCCTTGCATTCTCTGGTGTCTTTTGGAAACATTGGGGTCTATGTAAGGTTTTGGCACAGTGAAAGATCCTTCCTCTACGAAAGCTAATAACTAGCCATTTGACACTGATATTCTTATTTTCTTCTCTTTACTTTCCTCTAAAATACCATAAGTGTGGGGGCACCTAGGGGGCTCAGTCGGTTAAGTGTCTGCCTTCAGCTCAGGTCATGATCTTGGGGTTCTAGGATTGATCCCTCATCAGGCTCCCTGCTCACCCCTCCCTTCACTTGTGCTCTCTGTCTCTCAAATAAATAAAAGCTTTTAAAAAATAATAAATATGACAGGTGTTGAAAAATATTTGGGTGTTAAAGTCCATAAGGTTTAACAACTAGTATTGTTCAATGACTGGTATAGCTGGTTCCTCCTTCCTCTCCAGATTTATATGCAGAAAAAATATTATCCATGATTCCACTATTCTATGTCATTAGTGACTTTCTTTTTTGTCTTCTTCAGTATACACAGTAAGAGGAATAATTACTGGCTCCCTTCCACCATTAAATAAGAACAGTTTTTTCCAGTTTTTGTAATTATAACTCTAATACCTATATCATAGTTAAGTTGATATAGTACAATTATATTGGGCATTTTACTTGTTTCCAGTTTTTGCTGTTATAAATGTACAAGAATGTTAGTTATATAATGATAATGCAAATATATTATTTACTTGATTATATATTACATATTTATTAATATATATAATTTACATACATTTCTTCATAAGTGAATTGTATGTTTGTATCCTTTGACCATTTCTTGAGGTTTTATTTTTTATTTTTTCTAAAGATTTTATTTATTTATTCATGAGAGACCGGGGGGCGGTGGGGGGCAGAGACACGGGCAGAGGGAGAAGCAGGCTCCATGCAGGGAGCCCGATGCAGGACTCGATCCCAGATCTCCAGGATCACGCCCTGGGCTGAAGGCAGCGCTAAACTGCTGAGCCATCCAGGCTGCCCCTTCTTGAGGTTTTAATATTTTTGTAGGTTTAAATAAATTCTGCATGTGTTATATATACCAGCTTCTTTTTTATTATAATCCATACCAATGTTTCCCAATTGTGTTTCTTTTAATTTCGGGAGTTTTTTTATGTTAGTCATTTTCTTGCTTGATTTTTTGGGAGCCATTTATTTTTTTCCTTTGCTGTAAGCTTTTCAAAGATACTATCCCTCTAAAGATTTCATAAATATCTGATTCTTTTTTCTCTAGCTTTGCAAAGAGTTAAATGAAATATTTAACTCTTTAATTCACTAGGGGCTTACTCTGGTATGTAGTATGAGAGCTGATCCAAATCATATTTTGTTTTGTGTTTGTTAGCCAGTTATCTTGGGAATTAATAAAGTATAATTAGGCAATTATTAAATAATTATTATTTTCCCTAATTTTATGATACATGTAAATTATCTCTCTGATCCGCACTGCCTTGGTTACTTATTTATTCATTTATTTATTTTCAAAGATTTATTTATTTGGAGGGGGAGAAGGAGAGAGAAACTCATGCAGACTCCACACTGAATGCAGAGCCTGCTGTGGGGCTCTATCCCACAAGCCTGAGATCATGACCTGAGCCGAAGCCAAAAGTCAGGTGCTTAACTGACTAAGCCACTCAAGTGCCCCCTTTTTAATAATTAATATGCTTTGTTTTAGGATTTCCTAGGAAATAGTTCAGCGTTATACTCAT
Organism: Canis aureus; assembly: GCF_053574225.1. NCBI lineage: Eukaryota > Metazoa > Chordata > Mammalia > Carnivora > Canidae > Canis > Canis aureus. The sequence continues at coordinate 58,112,668 of NC_135621.1, forward strand.
GGTTTCATTGTTAGTGTAAAACTTTAATATTTAACAAATAGTAAATAACTGTACTTGAAGTTTTTTTCCTATATGATACCATAGTATATATCTCAATTTGTTTACCTTGTTTTGTTTATTCCAATATAGCTTTGTAGTTTTCTTTACATATGGTCCATAAAATGCTTTGTAATCCTCTTTATAAATATTATAGACAATTCTGAGTTTATCCTCCCTCCTGTTTGTTTTGTTTCACTTTGCTATTCTGAATAGAATTTCTTCCCTTTTTATTATATTTTTGAGCTTATACTTAACCATCATAAAAAAAGCTCCTACTTATGGTAACTTCATTATAAACCCAGTCACTTTAATAAATGCATATAGGCTAATAAGTTTAAACAGATTCTTAGGATTTCTAGATCTGCAGTGCTTTCTGCAAATAATCATAGTTTTATGTCACTCTTTAATATATCACATTCCATCGGTGCAAAATGAGTACCCACTAAATGAAGTCACCATTACTTGCATATTGAAAAGAACAACAGGCTTGAGAGTCAGGAAATTTGAATCCCACTTTCATATCCTCAACTGAGAAAGCCACCTATGAAGCACTTTGGATGAGGCATCCTGCTAGGCACTTGACGTGCACCATCTTGCCCAAGGCTTAGAATAAGCCTACAGAGAGAGAGAGAGAGAGAGAGAGATAGAGAATCACTATCATAAGTGAGGAAAGTAAAGTTGAGCAAGTGCAGTGGGCCAAGGCTGGCCCATGCTAGGCCCAAAGAAGCAGTAAAAAATGGAGCACCCTCATGCCCAACTGTGGCAATATGAAAGGCCGTGAGCCCACAGCCTGGAGTCAGTGACCTGGCAGGTTTATCACTCCCTGGGGGCTGCATTGACCACTGAACTTTAGCCAACGTTCTGTGAGGAAGTCGGGAGAAATATAGAAGCTGCACCAGCTCGCTTTCATCCTTATCTTGTAAATACACTTCATACTTCCTGCCTCTGGGTCACAGTAAGTCTGTGTGAAACAGTCCTGTAGGAAGTCTGTGTTCCCTTTCTCAGCCAGTCTTCCAACCCACGTCAACCCTTCAAGGCCTGGCTTAGCTCATTGGGTTAAGTAATTTGTCCAAAATCATATAAATAGTGAGTGATGGAATAAGTGACTTGCTCGATACCAAGTGGTTTCTCCATTCTCCCAGTGATGTCTACACTGGTGATATGGTTCGGGCAGTTCATGTCACTGTGATTCCTCATTTGTACAATGAAAGAGTCAGATAAATGGTTCAGTTTTGACAGGCTGGATAGCAACTCTGCTGTTAAATACATGTTATATACTTATTTTCTTCGAGATTGCAAATTTCTCCAAGTCAGAGACTGTACTTTCCATAATCTTGAATCACTCCTATTGCTTTGCATGAACAAGTGTCAAGTGAATATTGAGCAGAATGAATCAATCAAAGAAAATAGGGCTTTTCTCACAAGACATTTTCAATGCTAGGACACAGGGGCCCCTAAAATATTTCACATTTCAACTCTGGAGTCTTATTTTATAAAGACTACATTTGTCAAGAGCCTATCACAAGAAGATGCTTATTTAGCAAGGGTCAGCTTGTTTTCATCTGAAAAGAACAAAGAATTGAGTTTAGGGACAGGAAGTCTGGGAAGAATCAAGGTGGGAGCTGTGGTAGGTAGACTTTAATAAAGCTGTTTGGGCTCTTTCTATCTCTGGGCTGCAGTTACAGCAACAATATGAAAAACTGTGACTGTTCAGATTTAACAAAACTAGAGCCTATCCAAACCCAATTTTGAATAAATGACAAACTACGGGGGAGCATGCCTTAACCTCTCTGTTTGGGCATGTGCTAGAGAGCTAGGAAGTCTTAAGCTTCTGTCTAAAACTGAAACACACAGTGTGTTCAATGTACCCTCAGAAGATAGAGTACAATCACTTCTGCATTATTTAATATTCTCTTTTATGGCAAAAAATCGGAAGGGAGATACACAGCCCTTGGGAAACATCGAATCTGTGGGTTCCGGTTTTAAATATAAAATCTCACTGAATCTCATCAGTTAACATTTCTCAACCTTTATGTCCAAGGCCTTCTGAGCAGATATTCCCAACAACCTTCCTCCTGCTCCTTCCACCATCCCCAGCCAAAGAGGGTAGGGAGGCAAGACCAACCTGCACTGCCACTAGTCACAAAGGTTATTTTTGGCATAAAAACAGGAATTTGCAGTATGCACAAGTGGCTGGCTTTGTCTCCTGAGCTTCACAAAGACCAGCATCATATCAAGACAATAAAATTATTGTTCTCTAAAACCAAAAGACAGATCTGGGAAAAATTAAACATTTTTTGTTGAAGATTACTTAGCATGTCAAACAATTTTTAACTAACTTTTGATAAAAAAGGAAGCCCAGGGAGGAAGCTCTGTTTGCCATAATGAGTCAAACTGTTTTTTTAATGAGCCGCAGCGTCCACAGGACAAGAAAATATTACATAAAACCAAGAAGAGCTTGGCCTAATGTGATTACAAAGGAGAAGGATGCGAACCACAGTGGCAAGTTGGTGCTGCCACGGTAAACACCCACGGGGTGCTTTCCTTATCCTTTATTTCCTTACTCTTTATTATCCAAAACATCTGCATCCGATTGCAACCTGAGAAGCAATAAATTCACATGTCATTCTTTCAGGATTTTGTTGTTGTTTTTTTGACCACTTTGTAACAGTGCTTAGTGTTATTGTCCCAGAATTGGAAACGGTAAACATCATGTTAATTAAATTTCGGTAATAACTTATTCATAGCATAGATGTTTTTCACATGCTCAGTGTTATTTTAGTTTGCAAGGGAAGGCACAAGGCTCAGTCGTAGAAAATGCCATGGCAACCTGAGCTGAGGTGGTCCCGAATGCTCTAGACTGTGTTTCAGGCATCCTGGTGGTATTTTACAGTTCTGTGCAAGGTGAGGTATGAACAAAGAAGAAGGAGACCTTCTTACCTAAATAACCTTGGTCTTTAAAAAATGCTCCAATAAAGTTTATTTTGACCTTGAGTTAAAATGTTCCAGCTCCACTGGCTGACTATAATGGGGCCGCCCCTCTGATTTATTCGAGCTACATTTCATTTCATAGAAGCCTTTAAATTATAGGAGTTCAACTATATTCTCTGAAAGAGAGCCTATAACAATGAACCTAAATCCAAGTATACTTTTCCGGGAACATCTGATTCCTTGGACCTCCTAACCTGTCACATGTCACGCCCACCCACAGGAGCCTGAGCATTAGCTCTGTGGGACTATTGGCTAAAGATGAAAAATTTCATGTTTTCATCAGTTTTTAATTTTGAAAGGAAACTAGTGCCACTTGAATATTTCTGGCTTCTGGTATTAGATCAGGAAAGAAAACCATTTTTTAACGTTTCCCTAAAATCTTGAAAAAAATAAGGTGGAATGGGGAAATTTTCTAGTACTTTCTTTTGGCAACCGTAGGAATGTGCTTCCTGAGGGTCTCACTGGGGAGAAACTGATAGCTCAGAGAGTAGAGATCGGCATCGTATTTAACACTTCTCTAAGGAATATTAATTTCTGAGAATGATTAAGCAGATGTATAGACTCTAACATCTTAAGTGAATTCCATTTAAGTGAACTTGGAACGTCAGCATGTACTGATCTATAATGAACATCTAAGCTGTACTTGATTTGCCTAATGCTGCTGTATTTGGTAAGGACGAAGGAGGTTCCAATTTAATATAATTTCTTATTAATATTTAGTCAAACAATAAAATGCAAAATTAAGCATATCCCTATTATTTTCCTGAGCTAAATAGCTTTTAGTGTGCCTTTTCTATCCTTGTAGGGGAGATTAAAGAAATTGCCATAAAAAGTGCCCCAGGTGTACTCTATTTTTAATTTTTACTCCCTCTCTGGGCACCTTGAGTTTTCATTCTGAAATACAACTCAGTCTGTGTCTTTATAGAAAAAGTCTAGGGGCATCTGGCTTGGTTGGTTAAGTGTCTGCCTTCAGCTCAGGTCATGATCCCAGGGTCCTGGGATCAAGCCCCATTTGGGCTCCCTGCTCATGGGGAGCCTGCTTCTCCCTCTTCCTATACCCCCTTCTCCCCGCTTGTGCTCTCTCTCTGTCAAATAAATAAAATCTAAAAAAAAAAAAAAAAAAAAGTCAAATCCCAAGCAAGTTGTACAGATCCTTCACTATCCAGCCATGGCTGCAATAACCTATTTAATCCATACGAGTCTTCTACTCAAAATGTTTGGTATTTCAGCCATCATTCTCATTTTTTTTTTAAGATTTTATTTATTCATGAGAGACACAGAGAGGCAGAGACACAAGCAGAGGGAAAAGCAGGCTCCATGCAGGGAGCCTGATGCGGGACTTGATCCCTTGACTCCAGGAGCATGACCTGGCCCTAAGGCAAGTGCTAAACCACTGAGCCACCCAGAGATCCCCATTCTCTTTTGTTAATTACATTCTATATATGTTAGTCTAACATTTTTCAATATTACAAAATTTATTTTTCACACAGGGGGAAAATCATTCCTTACATTACCACGTTAGAGTTACTAAATCTTTTTTTTTTTTAAGATTTTATTTATTTATTCATGAGACAGAGAGAGAGAGGCAGAGACATAGAGAGAGAAGCAGGCTCCTCACCGGGAGCCCAATGCAACCACTGAGCCACCCAGGTGTCCCTGGAATTACTAAATGTTGAAAAGAATTGATATCATTTGTAAAATATTAGGTAGTATCTAGCTCTAGATGTCACTACCCCCCTGCAAGAGACATTACAAATAAAATTTCAGCATTTTTTTTGTAATGACCTTGATCAGAAAAGCCAAATTTTATATTTCTGTGTTCAGATTGCTCTTTCATACAGGAAAAAAAAGAGAAAATTTTTTATTCCCTTAGGCATTTTCTCAATAATCTTTTATTAATTTAAAATTAATAATATTTACTGGGGAAATTTGAAAGCACAGAAGAAAGGAAAGAAAACTATTTATATTTCAGGAGATGATTACTCTTAACACTTTGATATATATCTTTCAAATATTTTTCTGTCTGTATATATTTTCTTATAAAACTAATGTCATACTATATATACATTACATATAACCTGCTTTTAGAAAGCTTAACACCATATTACAACATCTTTATAAGTAAAAATTCATCTTCTATATTCCTTTGTATGAAAATATAGTAATTTATTTAATCAGTTCCTAATTATTAGATATTTAAATTACTTGAAATATTTTCTTGTATACAATGAAAATCCTTGAGGTAGTACCTTTACTCCTCAATTATTACTTTAGGATAAATTTTTGGGAGTGGAATCATGGAGTCACAATTTATTTATATAATTAGGCAGTAAATGCAAGATATACAAAAATTCAAAAGGAACAATGGAATATTCAGTGAGAAGTCTCCATCCTTCCTCCTGGGAAGCAGCTGCTTATGGTAGTTTCCATTTATTTTTTCAGAAATATTTTATGCATTTATAAGCCTGTATAAATCCTTTAGTGTGCCTGTTAAGAAATTAGTAAAATGATTTCAGTAGTAGAATTTGTTTTGTAGTTTTATATGCTAAATAATTACAGTACAAAACTTTCTATAATGAGGCAACATTGAATTATCTCAGTTCTGTATGATTACTTAATTCAGATTTTACTTCTATATAATATATCACTTATCAACTACCATGACATTTTTATCTTCATTAAACACTTTAAAAAATTTTTATGTGGATAAGTTTGAACACACTCAAAAGCAGAAAGAATAATATAAGGAAGCCCCAAGTGCCCAACTAGTATGCACATTTTAAGACTTAATCAACAATGCTGAGTTTTTCTCCATAAAATGTTTTTACTGATTTATACTCCTATCTGCTATATGAGATTTACAGTATCTTTAGTTTTGTATTGTTGAACTTTAGAGCTTCTATATTCAATGCTGTCTGTCTATCTTTTTAAATTTTTATGTGTATCTTTTTTAACAAGAGTAACTTGGTGGTAGGAGGGAACATGATAGGAAAAATTAGGGCCTAACTTATGCTTCTAGTGCAGTGATGCCAGTCAACTTGGAGCAGCTTCCTGGTTCAGTGTGTTGGGATGAATCCTGAGAAACACATCTAAGGCTCTGTGGGGAAAAGTGCTAGAATTTAGTAGTAATGTCTACCAAAGGAAAGGGAGGAAGCAGGGAGGATTGTCGGTATCCATGCCCTGTAGTTTCCTGATTCTGCTTTAGCTTAGGTGCATAACAGCATGCTTTTGTACCATACTTTTGTTTAGCAGCCATAAAAACGAATCTGGTTTAATGAAAAGGTGATGAGACATTCCTATTGACCTATAGATGCCCAAAGCCTGCTTTTACATTGATAACTTTTCTTGAAAGTAAGTTGCTCTTTTGAAATGAACTCACTGGTGCTGATATACATGTAAAGGGGAGTTTTGCACAATCACTAGTGGAGCAGGTGTTGGGGGGGGGGATATTCTTAGAAGCTGGAAAGGATGACATTTGCCTTGTCATTCTTGCCTTACTGGACTCCAGGCAGGACCATGAATCTGTTAAAGTTCCCAGTGTGGCTTGTGGTCATGAAACAGAGAAGCTAATTGACCCACAATAAGTTGAACTTCAAATCTTATTTTTAATGTTACTTTATTTTTATTTTATTTTTTATTATTTATTCATGAGAGACACAGAGAGAGGGTCAGAGACACACGCAGAGGGAGAAGCAGGCTTCATGCAGGGAGCCCGATGTGGGACGCAATCCCCGGACTCCAGGATCACGCCCTGGGTGGAAGGCAGGTGCTAAACCACTGAGCCACCCAGGGATCCCTGACTTAAACTTACTGACCTAACCAGTCACAACAAAAGTATATTTAAAAAATATCAAGTATATCAAGTTTTTGAGAACTACCATTTCAGGAACCAATAGAATGGTAAATTTAGAAGGCATCTTAAAGATAATTGAGACAGAGCATAGGCAAACTACATTCCATAGGCCAAATCCAGCCCACTGCCTGTTTTTGTAAATCAAGTTGTATTGGAAAGCAGCCAGGCCCATCTGTTTATGTAATGTCCATGGCTGCTTTTGCATTACAAGAGCAGAGTTGAGTAGTTGTGACAGACTATATGGACCACAAAACCTGAAACGTTTACTATCCGGCCCTTTATAGAAAATGTTTGCCAACCTCTGATTCAAACCAGCCTTTTCATTTTAGAGATGTAGAGATTGGGAATCACCTAGGTTGTGTAACTTGCGAAAACAGCTGGCTGTCAGTTTGCAGAGCTACAGTCCCCTAAGGTTTCTGTGAGAGAGAACATTTTTACATCTTCTGGAAGCCCTACTCTTTCTCCTCAGGCAGGATGTCACTCCCTCCTCCACCACCTTATGTGCTTACTGCAATAAGGGCAGAATGGGAACTCTCCTGCGCTCATGCAATGCTTCATACATTCCTTGGTTATCACATTTATCATGCTGAATTCTAATCATTTGCTTTTCCCACTAGACTGTGAGTCTGTTGGGTAGAGAAACCATGCCATATTTGTCTTTGTAACCCAGATACCTAATACAGGTGACTGGAGAGATCTCTAACTATTTGTTCATTGGTTTGTACTTGACACCGCATCCTCTTTTGTGGCTATTTGAAGATAAAATTCAACTGTGGTGAAGATGAAATGCAAACGTTGTGGTTTATAATTTTCTATTCCTGAGCAAGCACCTCCCTGCCCCTAATCTTCCAGCAATAGTTGTTGTTCAGAGCCAAACACTGTAATAGGAAGGTGACAAATATCAAATCTTTTCACTGCACCTGCTGAGTAATGGCCCCAAGACTCAGAGCCAATCTTCACCTGTATACCTGGCAAGTAGACAAGAGCCTGATGTAAGTCAAGTCATGTGTCTCTCATGAATAAATAATAAAAATGAGCAGGAGAGATGAAAAGACTGCTAGAGTCAACAGGACACAACTGACTGACTATGCAGGAATGTTAAGAGTCTTTGACTCCCCAGGTTCTGTCAAGTTTTACAATGTGGGAGGAAGAGCATTTTGGGTAAGGGAGGTGTGAGTGGAGGTAGATATGGTGCAATCGAGTGGTGACAGTAGGCAGAGGAGTATATGAATCTGGAACTTTTGTATTAAATCTGGGTTTAGATGAAATCATTCAAAGAGTGGATAGAGCTTAGAGAACATAAGATTAGGAGAGGAAGCCTAAGGATCAGATGTAAGTAAGGATTTAGCAAAGTTAAGAGGATCTCTCCCTGGGAAGGATCACCTGGAGATGTGGGAGGAAGACAAAAGTGTGGTGTCCCAGAAGCCTAGGCCTGAGAGGAGGAGAAATTGTCAAGTAAGGAAACAGCAAAAAAATGTATGATGCTTTGGATTTAGTGATACGCAGGACTCTGATAACTTTGCTGAGAACAGCTTTAGTGGAGGGTACCTTACTTAAAAGCCACTTTCTATGGGTTGAAGAGTTAATGAGGAGTAGGGAAGAGGCATTGAACAGATTTTACTCTTAAGACACAAAAGAGAAAATTGAGAGAAAAACAGAAATGAGATGGTAACTGGAAAGTGGGTTTATGTTTCATTAAATGGTTAGCTTGATTGATTGATTGATTGATTGAAGGGGATCTACCAGGTGTCAGGATCATAGGGTGAAAGTGTTTGTTTATTTATTATTATTTTTTCAAGCGCACGGGGGTTTATTAGCAAGCTCGAGCTTGGGTCCAAGTATACCCGACACAGCGGAGCAGGGACTTGGACTGGGGGAAGGTGTTTAAAAGTCAAGTGGAAAAGGAGACATCACCAAGAGGGAGAGGAATTTATCTCTCTGAACCCAGGTCTCTTCATATGTAAATAGAAATAATATCTTACTGAGAGAGAAGTTGGAGGTTTAAATGAAATAACATAAAAAAAAAAAAAATAAATAAATAAATGAAATAACATAACCAAAAACATTTTAAAAATAGAGCACTTTTCTAAAGTACATTACTCTCTATGTTATTGACTCCAGTTTATTACCTCGACTCAATGACTGATTAGTCTCCGTTGATATGACTTAGTATTAGAATCTAATTATAATTAACCTTGTCACTGCAGCTCAGAAATCAGGGCACAAGTCCCTTCTCCTGACATTTGGATATATTCTGATGCTTTGGATGCCAGATTACTTTTGTGTGTGTGTAAGAACACTTAACATGAGAGGTACCCCCTTAAATCTATTAAGTGTGTGATACAGTATTATTGATGACGGGTACAATGCTGTACGGCAGATCTCTAAAATGTATGCATCTTGCCTGAAATGTTATGGCAACTGATTAGCAACTCCCCATTCCCTACTCCCTTCAGATCCTAACAATTCTTATTCTACTTTTTGATTCTGTGAGTTTAGCTATATTTTAGACCCCTCATATGAATGGAATGGTGCAGTATTAGTCTGTGACTGATTCATTTCACTTAGTACAATGTACTCAAGGTCTATCCATGTTATAGGTGGCATAATTTCCTTCTTTTTAAGGCTGAGTAATATTCCATTGTATGTATATACCACATGTTCTTTACCCATTCATCCATCTTTCTTCATCCATTCATTTGTCAACAGACATTTAGGTTGTTTCCATATCCGACTCCTGTGAAGAGTGCTTCAGTGAAGTTGGGAATGCTAATATCTCTTTGAGATCTCTATTTCAATCATTTAGGAGAGACACCCAGGAATGGGATTGCTAAATCCTATCCAGATACCTTATTTGATTCAGTTCATTAAATTAAGCACCATGGGCAGCCCGGGGGCTCAGCAGTTTAGTGCCACCTTCAGCCCAGGGTGTGATCCTGGGGACCCGGGATCGTGTCCCATGTCGGGCTCCCTGCATGGAACCTGCTTCTCCCTCTGCCTATGTCTCTGCCTCTCTCTCTCTCTCTCTCTGAATAAATAAATAAAATCTTTAAAAAAAAAATTAAGCACCAAAAAAAAATTAAGCACCATGTGCAAAGTAAAACAGGGGTGCTATGATAGTGCACATGGATAGGACGCTGTCAGTGGATCTTATGTGGATACCAGTGTCTCAATCAATAGGCTGAGAAGTACCGTATTAGCCTAATAATGCCCAGGAAAAGTAAGAATGGGCCGAGTTTGGGGACTAGACCAAACTTCACTTTTTTAGGATTCCCCGTCTCCTCGGAACTAGATGGTGAAGAAATCACATAACAAAATCATCAGAGCTTGGGTTGGTGAGACCCATGTGCTCAATTGTGTGTGTGTGTGTGATGTAGAAGTTGGTTCTAGGCTCTGGTATCCTGAAGGAAAATTAAAAAGACAAAATCAGAACCATATTCTTTTATCTTTTTATTCATGAGAGACACAGAGAGAGAGGCAGAGGGAGAAAAGCAGGATCCTTGCAGGAAGCCCGATGTGGGACTCGATCCTGGAACTCCAAGATCAAGCCCTGAGCCAAAGGCAGACGCTCATTGGCTGAGCCACCCAAGCGTCCCCATATTTTTTTAAATGACAGTGGCTTAACTCCTGGTGAGAGAATCAGCAAGCCGGCCTTGACTGTGGAACCATTTCCTGAGGAGTTAAATACAGATCCAAGTGACATAGAACCTATATGATTAATAGAACATGCTTTACCGAGTTCAGCTTTTTCCTAATTATACAAATTCAGTTTGAACAGAAATATGTCTGAACAAAAAAGAGTTATAAAAATAGTAATTGTAGCCTACCCACTAATTATTTCCTTCTTTAGGATGAATGACTTTACAACAGAAGCAAGCATCATAATTAGCAAACTTCATTACTGTTTATTTTCATTTTTTCATTTATACGTTAACTTATTTCTATCCTATCTCCTTCCACAAAGGAGCTGAAGTGACTGTTGCTATTCATTTTATGTGGTTTTATTCATAATTCATTATGCAGGAGACCCCAGTTCCCTTGGAAATGAAATTCATGTTAATTTGAGTATTTTTGCCTCAAAAATTTGACTTCTATAGTAAATCAAAATCTCTTATGAAAGAACAACAGAAGAATATCCAAGTTCTCCAAATCCTTCACAATTTCCTTTAGAATACAACTCTAAATCCCAAGATGAGTTACACTCCCCTGTCTGTTGGGGGTGGGGATCAGGGGCTTTAAATAAAACAACTCCAGCAATAAATGACTAGCAGGGATGATGAGAAACTAAAAATCAGTGTTCATGTGTTCGTGTTGGGAATTTCAGCAGTTCCCAACCTGGCTCACAATCCTCCTTTGTGTCCTTTGCCTGCTCCGGACTTGCCTTCACTCTGTGGCAGGCAGATCACCCTGTTTGTGGTTAATTTTCAAGATCCTGGAAATTAATTCTGAACTGGAGCACAGTTCTCCCTGATTTGTTCTTAGTTCTGGTCTTGTGTCTCCACACCCACCCCCGCCCCCTTGCCTCATATATTCCTATGAATGTCTAAGGAAAAGCACTTCCTTATTAACAGAACAAAAACATTTGACTTGTTTTTAAGGGATTAACTAACTGTACTGAGTTGGTCACTCCCAGGCATAGACACCACTAGAAATGAACTTCAGCAAATGAAAACACCAGACTGGTGATAATCTTTTCTGAAAGAAATCATTTAGAAGCTGGTTTGGTTTTGTTTTTAATAAGAAAGTAGAGGGTCCCTGGCTGGCTCAGTTGGTTGAGCATCTGCCTTGGGCTGGGGTCCTGATTCCAGGGTCCTAGAATGGAGTCCTGTGGCTGGGCTCCTTGCTCAGCTGGGAGCCTGCTTCTCTCTCTCCCTCTGCCTGCCACTCCCCCTTGCTTGTGTTCTTTCTGTCAAAAAAATAAATAAAATCTTAAAAAAAGAACATCATTTTGTGACTTAAGATCAGATGATGATTCTGTGTATGGGTATCTGCACATCAAGTTTTGTGTATACTTGAATCTCTATATGCACAGGAATGGGGTGCATACCCCCCTTGGACTGTACCTCAGAGGGTGGCAACATCTAAGAGTGGGGCTGGGAGGTGATGAAGGGGAGCTTTCACTTTCTGCTTCATATACTTGTATCTTGTAAATCTGAGATTTTTTTGATAAGCAGGTATTACTGTTTTAATTAACAGCTTAGGAATTAAAATATTATTTCTAACAACCATTCACATATTTAAGACCACAGCATTGTGAAATAATAGCACCTCTACTGATGTGCAGTCTTTATATTTTTCAAAATGGTGTTTTCAATTCAGTGATGTATATTTTAGGTTTTATCCTGATGAATGAATGAAAATAAATAAGAAAAAAAATTATCCAAATAATTCTTATACATAAACCCTCTGTTAACTTCATATATCTTGGCTCAGGATTCTACAATCGACCCTGGTTTTCCTTATCTCTGTGACTAGGATCATAACCTTTTACCTTTTAATACTGTTACTTAAGATCTTGTGGACAAATCACTCATTCAGCAGGGTTATTGAACATCTCCTTGTTAGCCCCTGGGCTGGGCTCCGAGGATAGAGTAGACAGACATGAATCTCCTTCATTTATTTTTGTTTAAAGATTTTATTTATTTATTCATGAGAGACACAGAGAGAGAGGCAGAGACACAGGCAGAGGGAGAAGCAGGCTCCATGCAGGGAGCCCCACGTAGGACTCAATCCCGGGACTCCAGGATCACGCCCTGGACTGAAGGCAGCACTAAACTGCTGAGCCACCTGGGCTGCCCCAAATCTCCTTCATTTACACAAGCTAACCTTTATTGCATGCTTTCCATGCCCTAAGCGTGGTATTTAGTGCTTTATATGTATTATCTCCTTTCATCTTCATATCACTGTATATGGTAGAGGTATCATTAACCCTGTCCTACAGATGAAGACACTGAGACACAGATAAGTAATTTACCCAAGGCTGCACAGCTAGGAACTAAGGCAGTCATTTGAATCCCAGGGGCCTGAATCAGGCTCCAGCTCAACAGCCCATCCTTTTAAACCACATCCTTTTAAACCTTTTAAACCACAGTGCCTTCCAGATCACAAAGTCAGTGTAATCTAGTAGAAGGAGTTTTAGAAGTAGATATTTATTTTTGAAATGGGAACAACTTGAATCTCCAACAATAGGATGTAAGTATGATAGCATCCGCCCCTATAATGCAAGACTTGAGGGACATTTAAAAAGATGATATAGAAGGGTGCCTGGCGGGGGGGGGGGGGGGGGGGGGCGGAGCTTGGTCAGCTAAGCATCTGCCTTTGGCTCAGGTCATGATCCTGGGGTCCTGAGATTGAGCCCCCATATCAAGCTCCCTGCTCAGGGGGGAGTCTGCTTCTCTCTCTGTTCCTCCCCCCTTCTCTCCTCAAATAAATTATCTTAAAAAAGAAAAACAAAATTGATGTAGGTATTGATCCATTGACATAAAAGCAAATTCTCTTCATATTATTAAGCAGAAAAGATTACAACAGTACTTATAGTATGATTGAACTTTGTGAAAAAGTATCAGTGTGAAAAGAAGGCTACTAAGGGGTGCCTGGCTGGCTCTGTCTGTGGAGCATGTGGCTCTTGATCTTGGGGTCATGAGTTTGAGCCCCATGTAGGGCATAGAGATTACTTTAAAAAATAAAAACACTTTCAAAAGTAGGTTACTACGCATTTCAGGTCAGAATATTGGGGAGCACATGCACTGCCCCTCCAGCCCCGAGGTGGATAAGGCTTCTCCAGGTCTACTCAACACGGATCCCCAGGCAGCCACCACCAGTCAATCCTGGGTGGCCCTTAAGATGAATCATCTTTGTCTTTTGAGTATTTGCTCTTTGATTCCACTGTCAGAATCCATTCCCCACATATTTTGCCTTGATTTCTCTGTCTCTTCCCTTACTCTCTTGTCTCAGCTGGCCTATCCTTTCTATAGTCGTCTTGTCTCGACGTGTACACTGGACCCTGGTTTTCTACTGCAATTATCCCTTTCTTCCACATCATCACCTTTTGCTTTCCTGTTAGTTCATTTCCATAGGCAAATATGTACTGTTACGTACAATCCTGCTTTTAAAAGGTTTCCCTAGATCCCATGTTCCTCTCCAGCTATTGCCCTTTACAGCCCGTTTCCTGGAGAAAGCTCTAGATTCTGATGGCTTGTACTCCCTCCCCCTCCTAGCTCCCATTCGCCCCTCCCAGAAGGCTTTGCTCTCCACTTCTGCCCTGTAACCAGCCACATCTGGGCTCTGGGATCGCCTTCTTGCCAAATTCAGTCATCCGTTCTCAGGCCTTGTGTTACTTAAACTCCTCGCAGCCTGTGAGACTGTGGGGACTCCAGTCTGCTTGAGCTCCTTTCTTCCCCAGGATTCCAAGATGCCAGAGTCTCCTGGTTCTTCTCCTGTCTCTCACCGTGTTCTCTCAGCCTCTTCTGCTGGCAGCCACTTCTCTCCCTTGTCTCCATTCATTCCCCGTGTGTTGCCATCTGGCCCCATGGTACTATCATTTGTAGGCCAACAAGTACCCAATTTTTTACCCTGGCTCAGTCTTTCCCCTAAATTCCCAATTTGTAGATACTATTGTTTACTCAAATGTCTAAGTGGCATCTCATGCTTAACATGCACAAAAGAGAGCACTTGATTTCCTCCCTGTGGCTGGGACTGCTAGCTGCCCTCCAGGAAGCATCCTTCCCTTCTTCTACTATGATGCTAGTGACTTTGACTGGACCCATGGCCACTCAGGATAAAGCCAACAATGCTTACGTTTCTTTCTCTCTTGTAGCTGAGTTCTAGCCAATAAAATGTAATCAGAAGTATTGTGTGGCTGCTTCTAGAAAACATTCACTTATTGTACCATATTTACAAACCATATCTTAAGACAATTTACCTTAAGACACCAGTTCTCTTTCCCTTTGTTTGCCCTTTCTCCCATTCTGCTGCCTAGAATATAACTATGATGGTTGGAGCTCTAGTGTCCGTCTTGGCTGAGGAAGATGAGGACAGCATCCCAGAGCTAGCTGAGTAGAAACCTGTAAAGGCTCTGAGGGTCCTTGAGCTGTCACAGCGGTGCTGGACTACCTGCCTCCAGGCTCCCATGACGGAGAAGTGAAGATCTCCCTTGTTAAGTCACTGTGCCTCGTAGCCGAATCTATTCCTGTTCAATACATTCACCAGTGTATTCCATATTTTATCTTTTATCTATCAGAGAACAACCTTCCTTTCACATACTAGATGATTTGGAATATTTGGAATGTCAAGGAAAACTTTTCTTATATATTAATCACTAAAATGATAAAGTTAGTAGAAAAGTTGATTTGCTTTTACACAAATGTGTTCAAGAAATACATTTTCTAGAATATATTTGTGTCTGATGAAGATCTGTACTCTTATTTTCTCAGGTTTTTAATGAGTTCCAATAAAAACCCATTTATGCTGAGATTACACTCCTCCCCAAATGGATGATTTTCATCATCTGATATTTTGTGCTGGTTTGAATATTTTCATATGACAGGCCTGAAATAAAATACATCCTTCCTGATGCATAAATCATGTCCGAATAGAAGTTGTCTCAGGTTAGAATATTTAGGATCTTTTAAGAAGGCCAAGTTAAGTTAGTTTATAGTAAAAGTTCTATAGGTTATTTGTTGAATGAATGAGTAAATAATGGTATATTTTCCTGTAATTCTTCAGCTATACAAAGTTATTGTGGTAATTTTACAACAAGCTTACAGATTCTTTGCCTTTCCTCTCACTGAGATTGGGGCCTAATTCCTCTCCCCCTGAATATGGAGAAGCCTTGTGATTGGCTTCTATCAGAGAACGCGGCGGAGGTGACACAGAGGGTCTATGGAGACGAGGTTAGAGTAGACCGTGCAGCTTCCACTTGGCACTCTCTCTGACATGTTGCTTTTGGATTCCTGAGCTGACATGAGTGTATGAAATCTGGCTGCTCTGAAGCCACCCTGCTGGAGAGCCTGAGGAGCCCGGCTTTTCCAGACTGTAGCTGATTGAGTTTTCCCAGGATCACCTGCCACACCTTTGAGTGGCTGAGCCTTCCAGTGATTCCCATCCTCTGCTTTTGAGCTTTGTTCCCCATGAAGTGAGGCAGAGATGGGCTCTCTCTGCCCAAAACTTCAGATTAATAGCAGGATACATACTGTTTCAAGCCTCTAGGTTTGAGGGTAGTTTGAGTAGCAACCATGATAATGGAAACATTCCCTGACACAGCACGCTGACCTTCTATGTTGCCATGAGAGTAGTATTGCTTGATTACCATGGAGACCATTAGGACCCTTCAGTGCATTCCCTTTCTGAATAATTCTCTGTGACAAAGGGGCATTGCAGTCACCTACAACTTCTGTGGCCACTGGTTAGAAAGGGCTCCAGTTCTCTTACCTTTTCCAGACCTAGAGAAAATAGCAGAAATGCTGCCTTCCAAAATGGAAACAAAATCGGCTCTTTCAAAACAAACTGTCTTATGATGTAGTTTGCAAATATGGTACAGTAGGTGATTGGTTTTTTCTTGTCTTTGCCCTAAAAACAAGAACAGCCTGGAATGTGTTTCAGTATAACCCAGGTGACCAGAGAATGTGCTCAGGACAGGAACAAAGTAGGCATAAAGAAAACCGTAGCCTCATTAACCTGTCTGGGGCAATGATGGGCTAAGTGAAAAGCAGCAGGTGATGGAGAGTTTGTAAAAAGGCGGTCTGCATTATCACTTGTTCAGTGTTTCCTACGGAAGAAGGGACTCTCAGTATAGATTCTCAAGGCCGAAATCTGCCTAGCCTGGAGAAAAAAACCTAATGTAATTCCATTTCAGCACACTTCCTCAGTTGAAAAATTCTTGCACAAATGGATGATCTATTTGACAAATACAGCACCCAATATAAATCAATACATGGTATTTTGTTTTATAAATTGATCTGTGAATTTGGTTAGCATTTATTTGTGCCCTTAAACTTGACCATTTCAGAGAAAGCTTTTAGGATCAATTTCCTAGACCACTGAAGACTGTTGGCGTCTCCACCAAGGTAATGATGCCTCATAGGATTCTAGAGGAAGCTGCTAATTTCTTTCTATCTGTGATCCAAGTTTCACTGTAGCAGGAAAGAGTGTCTAATTAGAAGAGGCTCTCAAACATTAGTCTTCAATTGGCTGATTGCCAGGCCCAAAGAGCACTTTCTAGATCCAATGTCAGGGAGGCCAATTTCTTCCACAGTAGGACCTATCTTCTGACTTTAGCTTCGTGATTGTAACTTCTGAAACCTCAGACTTTTAATTCTCTTTAAGTGCAAGCATATCACTCTGGAGAGTGTGGGTTTATATGCCCGGTTTGAGCAGCTTTATCTAAAAGTCATTTGGAAAACTAAATAAGACAGCCATCTACTCTCTAAGAAGCTTTCGATTCAACAGAGGAAGATGTAATATAATTAATTAAATCGCATTTTGATCCTGGTGACTAGACGTTCTTTGATCATTTTATTAATGGTGTCAGAGGAACGGAGCACATCTTAGAATGCAATAGTAAAATGATGAAGAATTTTACTTTACAGAGGGATCATTACCTGTCTCTGAGCATCTTCCATTACATTTTCTTCTCCCTTCCCCCTCTCAGCCTATAATCTGTTCTTTCCCCTTGTCACCTCCCACTAGATAAGCAACTTGAATATATGGATGATGTCCTTTTATTTGTCTAAGATTCATCAAGCTATTCATAAGATTTCTTTATGAAAAATACCACAGTGTAAAGTCCTTTAACAAGCACACACCATTTAAAATTTTTGTTATTAGGGTGACACTAATACATGCAATTTTAGTTTTTAAAATTTAGGCCAAAGTATTCGTTGGGATTTAGCAATGGCTGTGTTTTTACTATCAGCCAAAAATCATTGTTAGGATACATACATTTTTTTCCTTCATCTTCTATTTTGCTCTTTATTTTTGTAAAAGGAAGGAATAAACTGGCATATATCTTTATGAATACAAAAAGGAAAACATTTTTGAGAGGAAATGGCTACTTTCTGCAGCTCTTAAAACAGATTAAAATTCATTTGCAAAGAATACATTAGTGCTGAAAAATACTCAGAGTATAATATCCGAGGACCACTTACAGGTGGCCACTTATGAACTGAGACACTTCAATGACGTTCTTACATCCTATCATGAGCCTCCCTATGAACTGAGTCACATACTTGAACTTAGAATAAAAACTCTTCTAGGGAAAAATGAGAATCTAAAAAGATTTATTTTTTAACCCTGAGAGGTTAAAAAGATAAGCCATTTCCCTAATTACGAAACATCCCAATAAAGAAAAGTTTCAGGATTTTGACTTCTTGGCAAATATTTAAAGACCTGGAAGCCCCCATCTTTAGGGTTTACAACATATAGTGCAATATGCTGTCACAGATGATACCCTTAAAAGACACCCCAGCAGTCTCCTTTCCATTAAAATTTTTGTTTCTCATTTTCCACCCATCAAATTTCTTGTTTTTCTAGCAGTTTCTGTGTTATTACCTGCTTCTCCGTTCTCCTTCAAACTATTCTTTATATGGAGTTTTGCACAACTTATTTTCAGTGACTGTCAGGTAAAGCCTGTGCACACACCTCTCTGTGAGGCTTCCACTGGACTGGCATTGGCCTCCCCTGGGAGAACTGGTGCTCCTCCACAGCAGCCCCAGGAAAGCGGTGGGGGTGGGGGGTGCTCTCACCCAGCACCCTGCTCAAAGTCACTGCTGTGCCCAGCTACCCTCCGCTCAGGGGACCCACCCAGCCCCAAGCTTCCCATCCCCTGGGGCCAGGGCTGAGAGCTCTTAGTACCCAAATTTGAGCCATTAGCAGACTGGCAGCCAGCACCAGAGACTGTTGTTCTAAAGATACATGTCTTTATGGCCTTGGAACATCGCATGCCTCGCTTTAATGGAAAAAGTATCTAGTAAAGTCGATTGTAAAGCAAAACTCCATAAAGAAATCTCTACCCTCTTTTCCAGTAATTTCCTTTATAAAATCAAAGAAATAGTATTAGCAAGGAAAAAGAAACCCTCAGTTTTATGTGTTTATACCTCACTGTGTTCCCACATGATTTAAAGTGATTTGTCACAATATATAAAATTATAATGAGAGCGTGTACATTTAAGAATGAAAGAGGACCAAAAAAAAACCAAGATGGGAACCTAAAATAGGGCCAGGAACAAGGCTTTAAAAAATGTATAAAATAATGACCTCTGCTCTGAGTGGGTCAGTGTTTACCTCTAAACTATCTAGTAGCCCTCTATCAGCTAATGACATCACCCCAAAAACTCAGTTTGCTGGTGAGCATTTTTGGGGGAGAAAGGAGATGGAAAGGTCAGGGTGAGGGGTGAAAATACAGGGGAGACTGGCCAACTCGCTTTTCATTTGGCTTCACATAGGAGTAGATTTTTAACATATCTGGAATAGAAAATGCCCTAGACTGTGTGTTGTTAAAACAATCCTCCTCAAATATTGTTCTTCTGGGACAAAGTACTCGTACATATTGGAAGGCACTGAATTCATAATCAAGGCAGGCTTGCTCGCCAAGAACAGAACCTTAAAGATGTATAAAGCTTCTCTGTGTGTCTCCTCACCCTCAGAGGCAGACAGCTCAAAAGATTGATCTATTCTTGCTGTCTGCATGTCTTCACTGCCTCCTCACTCCAAAAGCATTTTAATCTGGCTTCCACCCCTGCCACGTCACTGAAGCTAATCCTGCTAAGGTCCCCAAAGCGCTTTTCGGCTCATATTTTACTTAGGTCTCAGCAGCATCTGGAAGTTGACTTCTCTCCCCTTCTTAAAATATTCTGTACCCTTAGGTTTCCTTAATCCCGCATTTTGTGGGTATCTCCCCATTCTCTGGTCATTCCTCCTTCCTGTCCTTTGCCTGCTTCTCCCTTTCCACCTGACTCTTCAATGTCGGTAGGTTCCTTGGAATTCTGTCCTCATGCTGAGAAGAACTCTAGCTCTGAAAGAGCCCACAGAAGTATTGCTATTATACAAACCAGTAAAAACATACGTCTAATCTTCTGTATCCCATAATGTAGAAATTCATCAAGTTCTTGTTCACTGAATAATAGTAATGGTAGACACGGGACATTGCCTTGCTTAGTCGCGGTTCCTAACTCCTCATCGTGCCTTTTCCTTATTGCCAAGAAGAGGTAGGAACCGTGTTTTTCTGACTCCCTTGCAGCTAGAGTCTCAAACGTGATGTAGGTTTCATCCATCAGAGGTCCTCATGTGAAATTTGAATTTGAAACTGGTCTAGGTGGAAAGAGAAGCAGAAGTGCCTGAGTCATCCGTTTAGCTGGTGTGAGAATCTAGGAGATTCTGGAGCCAAAAATCCTGGTGGGATATCTGATGCCTGGAACGCAGTTAGCATAGCACCTTCATCAATACAGTGATTTTGGTGACAGTCTCCTGATGCCCAGCAGCTCCCCCCATGGGCTTGTCACACAGAAAATTGTTCAAGGCTTAGCAATGGAGATTAGGGAGTGTCTTTCAGGGAAGTTCTGAGTATTGTCTAGGGGAACTTTAAGGAATTTTCTGAATCTATACAGATGTGGACCTTTGATTATCTACTAACTAGGCTATTTTACAACTCTAAGGAAGAAATTTACCTGTAGCAAACCAAAGAAATGCAAATACTTCTTGTTCATAGCAAAGCAAATTACTTTTTTTCTGGTAGATATAGAATTGACTTTTGCCGTAAAAAAAAGATTATCCCAAACATATTTTTTATTGCTCTAAAACTACCCTCATATGGGAGCCCCTAGTCATATGTGGTAATTGAGCACCTGTAAGGTGGCAAGTTTGAATTGAGATATGTTTTAAATATAAAATACACTTCAGAATTTAAAGTCTCAATATAAAAATATATGTAAAAGATCTCACCTTATTCATAAATTATATGGATTATAAGAGTAATATTTTGGACATATTGGACTAAAAAATATACTTTCAAAATTAATTTCACCATTTTTACTTTAGTATGGCTCCTAGAGGATGCTTAATGACAGCACTGTTGGATGTTCCTACCCTATAGAATTTCAACCAGTTTTGCTTCTATTAGCCCATTGAATTCAGCATCCCTGATTGTGTGTATGTATATACACACATATATGCACATATATGTCTCTGAATTCTCTTTTGAACCAGAACATCTTCCAGGTTCTGTCATTAATTAATTCATTGAATAGAAATCTTTGACACAAGTTGCTTTATATTTGCAGGAGAACCACCGTTTTAACATTTTATACTTTACCAACCAGTTTTCAGAATTGCTCCAACAAGCCCCATCTATGACACAGTATATTAACTTGTTGGAATTTAAATAAAAACATATAAAAGGAAATGAAGAGGTGATATGTACCAATGAAAACATTTCAAATACATACTTCCAACAATGTTCATATTTTAAAAATATATTAAAATATAATGTACTACTCATAATGTTAAAAAAAAAAAAGCCCCATCTAAATATGTTTCTCCAGCCCTCATAGTGATTTTGTAAAGACCTAATTCCCTACATTAAATTCCTTTGTAAAATAGCTACGGTGGGGATCCCTGGGTGGCGCAGCGGTTTGGCGCCTGCCTTCGGCCCAGGGCGCGATCCCGGAGACCCGGGATCGAGTCCCACGTCGGGCTCCCGGTGCATGGAGCCTGCTTCTCCCTCTGCCTGTGTCTCTGCCTCTCTCTCTCTCTGTGACTATCATAAATAAAATAAAAAAAAATTTTTAAAAAAAATAGCTACAGTGGTTTCCATGACCTGCTACAGCACCCTGGCTGATCCAATAGCTAAAACTGGAGTGTTTACTATGTTCTGCATGTTGTCTTAAACACTTTCCAGATTATCTCATTGAATCTTCAGTAACAACTCTTAGGCAGGCAGCACACTGTCCATTTCACAGATGAGGCACTGAGAGTTTAAGAAGCTTGCCCAGTGTGACTAGTGGGGAAGTCGTGGCTGACTCGCACTCAAGCAGAATTGATCCCAGAGTCCACTTCCATTACCACTGTGCTACTCTTTTCCTCCCCCCCACCCAAAAAAAACCCCACAAAAAACAGAAAGGAGAGGGTATATGTCACTTCATTGACCCCAAAACCATGGTATGGCGGAGAAGCCAGGGGTTCCAGTCATGCCTTCACTATTTCTGCCTCTTCTGCTCCCAGGCTCTGTGATCCAGTTGTCTGGCTTTCAGAATCCTGGGCAGAGCTCGTGCCTGGGTAGTTCTAGACTCTCCCAACTAAGGAGGTCAATGACCTTCTAGACTCTCCCAGTTGAGGAGGTGAATGACATGCCCTTTCCTACTACAGCTGAGCAGGAACCTAACAGGTTTTCCCAGTGGAATTGCACTAAAAGTATGTGACACTGACTGTCACAGAGCTTGCTGAAGAGGCTCTCTACCATCCTCAGCAAAGACAGAACAATTACCCTGGAATAACTGCTGTTGAGGGCTCACTGTGTGTCAGATGTTGCACTGGGCAGTTTCTAATCATTTTTTTAAATTCATTCAGTAACTCGGTAAGGTGAGGGTTATCCCCATTTTAAGGAGGAGCAATCTGGTTTCAGGTTAATTATGGAAGTGCTGGGATTCCCTTGAAAAATCACTTAACTCTTCATTGCTCATGTGACAGAAATTTGAGACCTGATAGTTGACATTTAATGCCGGGGTTAGGGGTGCCAACCCTCTAGACAGTTGGATGATTTTGGATTCCCCAAAATCTTAACTGCTAAATCTCCACTATTGACTGGAAGGAAGCCTTACTGATAATATAAACAGTTAACATATATTTTGTATGTTAGATTATATACTATATTTTTTTAAAAAAAGATTTTGAGAGAGAGAATGTAAGAGAGCATGAGCAGAGAGAGGGGCAGACTCCCATGCTGCACAGGGAACCTGACGCAGGGCCCGATCCCAGGACTCTGGGACCATGACCCAAGCCAAAAGCAGATGCTTAACTGAGCCACCAAACCCCCCTGATTATATACTATATTCTTAAAATAAGCTAGAAAGGTTATTAAAATAAGACAAATCACATTTAGAGTACTGTGCTGTACAAAATCTGCATTTAAGTGGACCTGTGCAGTTCAAATTCATGTTGTTCAAGAGTCAATTGTATAGTAAAATACCATTAAAAAGCTTGTATTGATAATGAAGAAGTCTATGGTATTAGTTGTCCACATGGAACTGAATAAGAAACGTGCTTAAGAACGGAGAATAGCAAAAATACCGTGTACTCTCCTTCCATTATTAATGCTAGTTTAAAAGCTTGAAATGGGCAAGCAACTCAATATTTTCCAGCATGCACCACATTTGCTTTTAATTCATTAGCTGTCTCTTCTTACTGTCTTTCTTGCTATGGTCTACATTTTATACCAGCACTGCAGAGATATCCGAAAGGATTTTTCTGTCCTACTTCAGACCCAGGAAATAGAACTGGTATGAATTATTAATACTGTTGGCTTTCTAGTGCTTTAATTCCACCTCTTTGTTTCAAGAAGGATATTAGTTAAATGGAGTTTTTCATTTCATGCCAGGAGCTTACTACATTTTGTAGGAAACACTAAATGACCTGAGTAATAGAAGAGACAGTCCTGTGTTGATTCCCACCTTCTACTTATGACAGATTCTGCGTAAATTCCACTCCCTATATCCTCGTCCGTGATAGGTTAATAGGGAAGTTTTTACACTGGGCTCTTCAGAGCCCTTGGAATTCCCCGGATGTGCTGGAGGTAGAGCTGGGAAACAGGCCTAGGGCGGAGGTTCTGCACCTCACCCCTACCATCCCCCTTGCTTCAGAGAAGCACTTCATTTCTACAGGCATCAAGCTTTCATGCAAGATTATGAGGGAAGAAAGGGCTTTTCTTTTTAAAAATCTTGAATTAATACACCTACGACAATAGGTGTTTTACATCTTTGGGATACTAAGAACAGGGTCTAAAGATTTTTGATAAGTACAGTATCTGAGGATATACAACCAACTGTGCCCTGAACATAAATGGCGGTGGGTCAGGTGACTGGGCTTGCAGGATGGACTTGGCCCTCTGGTGTTCTAATAGTCCCTCTGCCCTCTGGGTGAGGTCAGTTACTGTGCTTCTTGTAGAATGGGTAAACTTAAGAATTGCAGTAACATGGGGGCTGGCAAAAATACGTGAACAGATTCTGGAAATAAACTAAGTTCGCATGCTTACATTCAGGTTATTAGGTCAGACCCACAGACCTCCAGCTTCCTCTAAGAGGATGAATATAGTCATTACTTGTATTATTTCATTGGGACTGCCATGAATTTTATCAGTTTTCTGTAATAAGAGCAACTATGTTTACCTTTCAAAGTGTATAAAAAATGGGAGTGTTTGGTTTCATGTGAGATAAAATCAAAGTGTTAAAAGTCATGCCCAGGGCTCCCTTTTGTGCGTGGACTATAGACGACCCTGGGAATGCCCCTTTTCTCATGCACCGAAGCTGTAAACCTGAAGAAGGTTGGCAGGTGACAAAAATGGGTTCACTCAGTATGTATCGTTTTTTATTGCGTGCCCATCGTCATCAGGCAACATGCTAGATGTTGGGGAGGCAGTAGTGAGTCACACTCCTCTGCCTTCTTAGAATTTGCATTCTAATGCGGAGGAGGCACATAGTGAACACATCAAGAATTACATAAACATAGCAGTTGCAGAATGTAGTAATTCCCATGATGCACTCAATAGTTGGGGGCCAGGTCCTTTTTAGATAGGGGCAATCAGGGAAGGGACTCTAGGAGGGTAGATCCCTGAGTGCATTTTAAAAGACCACAGCTGGCCTCTTTGCTGGCTGCTGAGGCCATAAATGTGTAGCGTTTACTATACTTGATAGCTAAATATGTGCCATCTGCACGGAAGAATCAGAGTGCTGTGGAAACCCAAGGGGACCCGTAGTTGGTGCCTGCCTGAGTAGGAATGGAAAAACACAACAGTTAATTTATTAAATGAATAGATTTTTTTCTTCGTCATTTAACATTTATCAGCACTGTTTTATTTCCTTTCAGACAAAGATTGGCCTCAAGAATACTTAACATGCATGCAAGATCATGGTCTTGCCATTCTATACAAAAATTATCTTTACAACAATATATAATCCTCATTAAACATGTAAAGGATAGATCTATAATGAAATTTCCTCTTATATAATTACTCTATTGTTAAGGACAACATGATTTTGGTAAAAGAATTAAACTTTACAGAAATTAGTTTCATTTTCAAAATCTCTACATACAGCGTTTAAAATATACTAGAGTGACGGGAGAACACGATCAAATAACATGACTCCTGTTAATAGAATTTTCCACTTTACATTGGTATCCTTCCATTTTTATGAGTTGGACCTTCTTATTGTTTTTTAAAGTCTATCAGTGGATCATATTCCTTAAATAAAAATACCTGAAAGATATATATACACACAAAGCAGACTGAGATTTACAGCAGAACTATTAGACTTCAGTGTCGCTCAGGCAAATATAATTCACTCATCCATCCAACCATCCATTCAGTATTTATTGAGTCTACTAACCTAATAGGTAAAATATGCTGAAGCCAGAGCCATGAATGCTGGCCCCCTGAGTGAACACTTTTATGATTCTTTTTTGATGTACTAAGGCAATTCTCTCAAAGGCATTGAAGTCACCAAAATGTGGTTCCATAACCTACAATAAAGAATAATTTAAATTATTCAGTCAATGGATTAACAGAACAAATTCTGGAGAGCTACATAGGGTGGTTTACCTCGGAACCCCAAGAAAAGAAAACTATTCTAGTAAGAAACTTCAATAAGGCATCTGATGACAATGAAGATGTCACTAGTTCCCTATGTGCTGGTTTAAAACCATAAGGATTAAAAAGCATCTTGTTCAAAACAGCAAGAAAAATAGAATATATTTACATATTAATTTAGCGGGAAAGAGGACTTGAATTAAGTAAACTACAAAATTTTGATGAGGAACATAAAGACTTGAACAAAAGCAGGGAAGATTGTTACTCTTCCTGACAAGATTAAATGTTAGAATGCCAGTTCTGAATTATTTTAAGATTTTTTTTAACAGGGGATTTGAAGGGATTGGACAAAATTATGCTAAAATCTCGTAGACCTCGAGATAAACAAGGACAATTAGAAATAGAATTATTAAGTTAGGGGTTGGGGTAGTATAGGGGCTGCTGAGCATTAATAAATATTCTAAGGCTATAAGAATTAAGAGAGTTTGGTCCTGGTTTACAGATTAACCAAAGGAATCAATGGAGTCAAATAGGTCTAGAAAAAGATTCAAACATAAACGCAGATTTAGTCTATGATAATAGTTGTGCTGGGGAAAATGTCTAAGCATTCAAAATTAAGACCTCTTTTTTGTATCATGCAATCACGTAATTCCAGATGGATTAAAGATTTAAATATAAAGGGTGAAGCCATACTTTCAGTTAAAGATGTCACATTGGGAACATATGCATTTAACTTCTGTTCCCACCTAAACTTCACTTAAGTATGAGTAAAATAGATTTTTTTAAAAAGGTTTAAACACCCACTAGAACAAAGAACGGGAGAGAAAGCTATAAAACTTTGGAAAACAAGGCAACAAAACTTGGGAAATGAGAAAGCAGACAAGCTGGTGGTCACACTGACCTGAATGGTAAGCATCCGGTGGGGAAAGCAGAGACATGGCCCTTTTAACAGCGGAAATCCCCCAAGTCAAGCCCCTGGAAGTGGGCAGAAAGGTGGGGATTTAAAATTTGTTTAATAAGCTATTCTCTCCCTCCCTCACTCTGCAGAGCAGCTTCCCTGCCCAGCCAGGCAGAAGCCAGAGTTTCATGCTCTGGAGAGGGTCTTCTAGGCACAGCTGGAAAAAAAAAAAAAAAAAAAAGACAAAAGTGCTGAAAACAAGGTATTCAGTGAAAGTTACACAGTGAATATTGAGGCCTTACCCTTCTTCCCAGAACACAGCCAAATGGATAGACTCTAGGCAGGACATTGGACACAGCTTCCCTGGAGGAAATGGCCAATCCAAGAGAAGAGATAAAAAGATACCAAAATCGGAGACTCTGCAATGAGATGGCTTATTCACCTCCCTCTAGTAAACCTAAGACCACAGCTCTGCAGCTGGCTAAAGGGAAGTCCATTCCAGATTGGGGGATGGGGCGTCCTGCCTTCCATTGTTCACTCTAGGAAACATCTGATTGAACTGTTAACTCTGCCCCTGGGAGGGGATGTCTCTGTGGAGAAGCCTGTGGCCCCATTGGTCCCACCATGCTTGTAGGACAGGAAGCACAGTGTGGTGCATGCAGGTGTGTGTGCCACTCCTGGCCCTCGAGCCCCTCCAAGGGCTGTCCCTACTCTTCAATAATGAACTCCCATAGCAGTTATCAACACCCTTGTCACTCTGATTCCTCAACCCTACCTCATCTCCCTTCATTCTCAGTAAATTACCTTACCCCTTACTTTCCTAAGAAAAGGGAATCTAAAAAAAAAAAAAAAAAAAAAAAAAAAAAGAAAAGGGAATCTATCGTATGCCAGTCTCTCTTCATATCCAAGTTGCTTTTTTTTTTTTTTTTTTTTTGGACCCTTTCTCTTCTGTACAGAGAAGAGGTGTCCTCTTTTCTAACCCTAATGAATCTACTTAGTGATCCTGTTTCCTCCATCCTGCCCTGGGGTCTTGTCCCCTCAATGACCACTTCTTTGTCTTACATCTTCAGTTCATTCCTTCTTCCCACTTGTGAGGCTCTCTGCTGTAGGGCTGAGATGTGCCACTCAGGCTCCCTTTCAGGACTGAAGGCCTCTTCTTCAGATGCCCGGAGTACTGATCCTCAGCTATCAGCCTGCTTCTCGAGCTGCCTCAGAAGGAGGAAATCCCCACACTAATTGTCTCACTTCCTTCTCTGGGCAGCTCTACTCTAATGACTGGCTCCTGCCGGGGGTGTAAAGACCCAGCCCTCTCACTGTAAATTGGGACCACCCTGAAGGATCTTCCCAGCTTCAGAGCTCCTCCTGAAGACCTGAGGTCTTCAATGAAACTACCTCTCCCAACTTCTCCCTCAGTCCAATCCTGTCTACTTTCCTTGCCTCCCATAGTTCTTAACCTGAGAGCATCCCTACAGGCTTATCTCCACCTCAGAGTCTGTATCCCAGGCTCCCCTCCCTATGACAGCTTGTCTATAAGTCATGGATATATACAAATTTGAGAAATGGCTCCAAATTGCCCTTTTAAAAGGCTGTACAAATTTGCATTCTCATCAACAATCCAGAAAAGTGCCTCTTTTCCCACACCTTAACTATCACTATTAGATATTATCACATTTTCACATGTTTCCATAAGTAACAGATGGTGTCTCCTTCTTGCTTGATTGGTATTTTTAAAATTATGAGTAAGAGAATATTTTCTCATATTTATTGGCCATTTACATTTCTTTCCCTTTCATCTGTTTATTTTCTTTGCCCATTTTTCTATTGGATGGCTGTCTTTTACGTATTGATTTTTAAGTGTTCTTTTTATAGTAAGAAAACTGCAAATAAGTTTTCCAGTTTGCTGTTTGCTTTGGCTTTGCTTAAAACATTTTTTGGCCATTCAAAAGTTTTATAGCTTTAATTAGTTAACATTTTTTCCTCTATGCTTCTCGGTTTTCTGTCATGTTTAAGGTGGTATTCTTTATTCTAAGATTTGGAAATTTCTCTAGTATTATTTTTAAAACTTAGCTTCAATGCCACTGCTATCACAAAGATGTCCCTGAGTACCTTGTCCAGAAATTAACCCCATCTAGTTCCTTTCGCTTTATGTTAAAGTCACATTGCATTTCACATTCTGAATTATAGTTATTTTTAACATTCTCCAAACTCTTCCATTAGCTTGTGAGTTACTGAGGGGGAAAAAAAAAAAAAAAAAAAAAAAAAAAAAACCACTTCATTTTAGATATCCATGTATGCATTCCAATATCAAGGATATGCCTTGTATACAGTGCTACTTAAATATTTATTGAATCAAAATGAATTAATTGGTACTGTTTGGTTTTTTTAAATAAATTTATTTTTATTAGTGTTCAATTTACCAACATACAGAATAACACCCAGTGCTCATCCTGTCAAGTGCCCCCCTCAGTGCCCGTCACCCATTCACCCCCACTCCCCCACCCCCCTCCCCTTCCAGCACCCCTAGTTCATTTCCCAGAGTTAGGAGTCTTTATGTTCTGTCCCCCTTTCTGATATTTCCCACACATTTCTTCTCCCTTCCCTTATATTCCCTTTCACTATTATTTATATTCCCCAAATGAATGAGAACATATAATGTTTGTCCTTCTCCGATTGACTTACTTCACTCAGCAATTGGTACTGTTTAATTATGTGGTTCTTAACTAATACCTTCCTTGGACCAAAGAAGTGAAACTAGAGCACTTTAGCAGAACTCCTGGAACTGTCATCTCCAGACCCGAGCCACATCTATAAAGGGGTGATTACAGGAGCAGCACACAAGTGAAGTCTTAGGGCTTGCAAAGTGACAGGTGACCAGAACACTCCAAGGTAAATAGACAAGTCAGGCAAGATGGTTCCTAGCAACAGGGACCATCTTGGAGGCTTGGCACAAACTGGCCCTCCATCTGCTACAAACACACAGTGTGAACACAGCTGAATCATGTAACAGCACAACCATTCTGCTCCTACCAGGGGCATCATTTCTCCTTGGCCATACTTATAGCTGATGAAGTTCTTAAATAGTGTTGAAGACCAGCTTCAAGTAGGTAGCCAGGCTCTCCACTAGCTAAATACATTGAGTTATCATCCTAGGTGGGTTAGTCATTGCAACTCATAGGGCCATTAGTCCTGGTCTCAGATTCACCGTTTCCAACTGTTCTCTTCTCATTCTCTCTTGAGCTCAAATATAGCTTTCACTCCACCAAAACTGTTCTTCTCAAGGTCATCAGTGACCAGTGTGTTGCCAAATGCAACGGTTAGTTCTCAGTCCTCACTTTACTTGCCCTGCCAGCAGCAGGGACCCTGTTGAACCTTCCTACTCGTGGAGGGCTCCATTGGACTCCTGGGCCAGGATGCCCTCCCAGCTTGTCTGGACACTTCTTTTCTTTCCTGGTTCTTTCTCTGCTTTCTGAGCTCTTAACTTTGGGATGCCCTAACCAAAGACACAGTCCTTGAAACTCTTCCCTTTTCTATATTCATTCTCTTAGTGATGGCATCCAATCTTATGACTTTCAGTACTGGCTACCTGCAGACAAATTCAAACTTCATCTTCTCCAGCCAGCCTCAAAGATCCAACTGCCTGTTCAACATCTCACATAGATGTCTACTAGATAGCTCAAAGTCAACATTCTAATTTTCCCTACACCCCTCATCTGCTCTTCTCATAGTCTCTCCTTTTCAGTGAATCACAACCACCACCAAGTAGTTTTTCACCAGCAACTCTGGTGTCATCCTTTAGTTCTCTCTTTTCCTCACATCATGTCCAATCTGTCAGCAAATCTATTGACTGTACCTTCAAAACACATCCAGAATCTGACCATCTGTCACCACCATCACTGTTACCCTGAGCACATTACATAACTCTTCTGCTTTCTTTCCTTATCTGTAACTTGAGAGCATAGTCCAGGACTATAATGTACAGGGTTGAGTGTCTATCTAAAGAACTTAATACAGGGATGCCTGGGTGCTCAGTGGTTCAGTGGTTGAACATCTACTTTCAGCTCAGGGAGTGTTCCCTGCAGGGAGCCTGCTTCTCCCTCTGCCTATGTCTCAGCTCCCCTGTCTCTCATGAATAAATAAAATCTTAAAAAAAAAATTAATACAACGCTGAGCAAATGGTGCTCAGTACATTTTCACTTTTATTATTTCCAGTCTGTCTCAGAGAAGATTTCTAAAATGTATAGTAAAATTGAAGCCATCGGCTCCTTTTCATAATAACTGAAATGAAATTCATCAATATGTGCAACTTCAAGATTGAGTTGAAGAAAATAAGATGTGTTATTGGGCTTAGCTTCCAAAAGGGAGAAACATGGAAATTTCCCTTACCTAGTAAACTGTCACAAGAGCCAAAGAAAGGGAAAAATAGCACAATTCCAATTTGAGTCATAGGAATTCTTGTCTAACCTGATGAAGAGTAATTTTCAGCAAATCAGACTTTAGCCTACAAAACATTTTTAATTCAAGGTTATATGAGATTGTTACTTATATTACACAGCTGTGCATGGCACCAGCTTCGTAACTTGCAAGAACTTTGGGGATACCAGTGAACTTGTCGACTACTTCTACAACAATGCTGGCATAACAGCCGTCACTTGTATAAAACTGCTTTTATTGTTTACCCATCGTCCCACTTAATGTGTCATCTCAACTAATTATTAATAGGTAGATTCTGGAAGATCTTTAACAGTAATATCTGAAATGTCAACAATATTAAAATAAGCCTGAATTGTATAGGAAGCATCTCAGAGAAGTATCCAAATGCATTAAATGAGACACACAGATTGCTAATAAAGAAAACCATGGAGATCCCTGGGTGGCTCAGCGGTTTAGCACCTGCCTTTGGGCCAGGGCGTGATCCTGGAGTCCCAGGATTGAGTCCCACGTCGGGCTCCCTGCAGGGAGCCTGCTTCTCCCTCTGCCTGTGTCTCTGCCTCTCTCTCTCTGTGGCTATCATGAATAAATAAATAAAATATTTTTTAAAAAAAAATCACACTACAGAAGCAGAAAAATAGTTTCAGAGCATTTAACTTGTCCCTTTAAATATAGTCACTTTGATAATATATGTAGTAAGAAATGGCTTTTGTATAGATAAGAAAATATGTTCATCTAATTTCATTTTATACATTTTTTCATTTTCTCTCAGTCTACACAAATATATATGTATGTATACACCATCTACCATGTGCTGAGTATTGAGAAAAAAAATGGTGAATTGTTTTTATTACTACTTTGTATGCTTACAATCCTTTTATGTATAAAAGCTAGATTATAATGGCTTTGGATGTTTGGGAGGGAATAATATGAAGTCATCAGTTTACTGTGCTTAATTTGATACTAGCTTTTCTTTGTCCATATTTAATTATGGATTAAATTCTCTGGTACTCTGATACATGAGTATATATGATGTATACAACAACAAAAAATTTGTATTTCACATTAAATGCAAAAATTACTTAGTAAACCCCCATTGTGACCTAGAGTGGGAGCGTTTCAGCTAGTCCATGTGTATGCTGTATGCTAAGTTTTATTTGTTTATTTTTTGTAGGATGTCCTGGCTGAGCAAGGTTGGAAGTCCCAGTTCTCGCATCGACCGCACGAACTTTTCTAATGAAAAAACCATCTCTAAAGTTGAATACTCGAATTTTAGTATCCGATACTAATAGAAGTAAAAATTTTAATGCTTACATTGCACAACAAACTCTATATATTCTTAAGTCTATGTACGAGAATATTAGTAGCAGAGTAAGTTAAAAAAGGAACTCTGTTCTGAAAGCTACAACACAGTATGTGTTACTAAAAATGTCTGACACTGAAATAGTTTTACTCAACTATGTTTTTAAAAAGTAAAAACTTAACATTATAAATGTCATTACAAAACATTTAATATGAATATTTAAACTTGTGTCTCATGAAATCTTTGATGAATGTCCTAGCAAACATGTCATTTGGCTAGGCATAAAATAAAGCTCATAATTTAAAAATTAAGTATTGTTTTCTGAAATGAATTCTAAAACCTTCTGCATAATAATTTGTTATTTTAGTTGAGTAATTTGTTTAATATGAAGAACCAATAGATATAAATGTATGATGATCAATATAACCATAAAATAGTATCAATAAAGAGTTAATTTTTAAAATCCTGGTTGAGACACAATTCAGTATATAGGTTAATACTAGTTAATGCTTTCTATGAACCGTATTTTTCTGTATAGGGAGGTGAGTGATGGAACTGATAAGTGAACGATTTCAGTATAACAAGCAGCAAGATTTATGCCAACAACTATCTACAATGGATGTCCTATAAACCAGAAAAGGAACTGAGAGTCTAAATAAATTATACTATCCCCTAACCTTAAGCTATCATTTGGGAATTTTCACATGTAAATAGTAATTAATTCATCAACAGAATAGTTCAAGGGGAATGTTCATTTCTACACCATAGAATTATACTATTGAAAAAGGAAGATCTTTAACTCCAAGTGCTGGGGAGTTTCAAATGTTATAGGTATATACATGCATATATCCTTCAATGATTTCCTAATTTTTATAGCAATGGAATCCTTCATTTAAACAAAGTATTACATGGAATACAAAAAGTAAGTAAAAAAGCACAACTGGGATGTTGGGAAATAGGCATGGAGATCCCGGGATCCCTACACAGCTGGTCTCACTTGTTCTCCTGCATCTTGTCTGCCTTGCACAATTGCACATCCCCTAGGAATACACATTAGAAACCACCATTCTGGCTATGTAGCTAATCTCCATTGCTCCTTTCCATAGCATGGAGAATGACTTCAGGCCTTTCTCCTTCACCTACTGCAAGATTAGAATTGAGAAAAAGGAAATAAAATGGGGCTTACATTCCTTTGAAAGGTTAACTCTATGGATAACGGTAATGTTGATACCAAATATATGTAAGGCAACACAACATCAGCGAATGACAAATATTTTTTAAGCTTTCCAAACATACTTAAAGGAATAAAGAACTTTCCTATTACTCTAATATCATCATGTAAATTATTATACGTGTCAAATATTATATAGGAGACTCTATTGTGATACTCATTTGAATTTTGCTCTTATTTCCCTACTCTTTGTTGAAGGAAGATAGAAAAGCCTTTGTGTTCCCTAAGCTCAGGGAAGGCTTTGGTGCTAGTCTCCTGAAAACAACTTTTTTTTTTCTGAAAACAACTTATCTTCCAAGATCTTATTTTAAAGAGGGCATGATGCTATGAGTTGAGGACAAAGATAAACCCTAGGCCTTTAGCAGGTAAAAGAGAAGTAGAAGTGTTAAGAGCCAAGAGGAGGAGGAGATTATCCAAGATTTTGAAAAGGGACCAAAGGCTGTAGGTTTCCAAAGAAACAGAGACCTGCATCTTTTTTCCCCCCAGTGGTGCCTCTGTAGGATGGGTCCATTTGAAGAGGAAGCAGCTAGAGCATCCAGAGAAATGGGATCCCAGGCCCAGGTGAAATTCCTGTCCCAAAAAGTGCTACAAAATATCCTGCTACAGGAGACGGTGGCTTGGACAGCAGTCCTGGTAACTGGAATGGACTAGAAATCAGGGAAGTCTTTCCTGAATTCTCTCCTTGCATGAGATCCTTTATGTGGTCCTTCAAGACGAGGATAGAAAACCCCAGGGAAGACTGAGAATTAACTTTCCACCTCTCAGGATGAGACTTGAAACAGGCTTGATTTGATTTACAGAAAACAAAATAGACATTTCTTGCACACTCAAGTCTGAAACAAAATCTGTATCTCTTTACACATAAGAGAAAGGCTAAGTGATTTTAGAATAATACCATCTCCGAAGTGACACCAATATGTCACTTTTTATTACCTCCATATCCTCCTTATAAGAAAATCGTACTTTGCTGGTACCATCATCTTTTTTTTTTTTTTTTTTTTTTTTGCTGGCACAATCTTCTAAATGCACTAAGTGAATCACATTAGTCAAGGTTGCTTAGTGATTAACACATAACTAATTCTGTTACTGGATGAAAAATGTTGTAAATAATGATTAAAAGTAGGTGTTCACGAATGGGTAGAAAGCAAGAGGGAAAAAAGGTAAAACAATTTTATTTTTAAAGATTTATTTATTTATTCATGAGAGACACACACAGAGAGAGAAGGAGACACAGGCAGAGGGAGATGCAGGCTCCATGCAGGGAGCCCGACATGAGACTTGATCCCAGGACTCCAGGATCACACCCTGGGCTGAAGGTGGCACTAAACTGAGCCAACCCAGGCTGCCCAGTAAAACAATTTTAAAAAGGGGTTCTTGAGACCAGGTGATACATCTTACCGGTAAACTTGATATGACAGTTGCCACCGTGAACTCATACAAAGGATTTTGAATGTACATATTTTAGATAATAAGCCTCGACAGGTTTAGTTTGTCAGATTAGACGTTTTAAAAACCAAGGAAAAAAATTAAGCAAAAGCTGATTATCAACCAAGTGTCCTAACACCCCACATGCCCATATCCTCAGATTTGGGGGTATGATTTGTAGAAACATATTAAACACTATTTATTATATTCATATAAAGATGCCTGTCTTTTAAAATGCTAGCTCAGGAACTAAAGCTCAGTACAATCTTCTTGGCTGGAGGGCATATGCTTAAGAGAGACTATAAGCACCCAGGTGGGGCCCTTAGAAGCAACTTGGGCGTGGGAGAGACATGAGATTTTCCCGTTAGGAAGGTTAAAGGCTTCTGAACTGGAGAAGAAACACAGAATGTGTCATTTGACCCTGGGAATCTCTAAATTCAGGGATTTACTCTGCAGCCTGAAGGATCCTTGTGCTTCAGGGTAGCTACTTTCTTCAACAAAGGGCAGGGAAGCACTGAAGGAAGACAACTTGGGTGGGTGGGGGAGTTGGGCAGGGGACACGGCCACACACACTAATCTGTGCTGGAAGCGGGGCACTATTTTTGACTAAATATTT
This sequence comes from Canis aureus, assembly GCF_053574225.1. Lineage (NCBI taxonomy): Eukaryota > Metazoa > Chordata > Mammalia > Carnivora > Canidae > Canis > Canis aureus. The sequence goes on from NC_135621.1 coordinate 58,148,242, forward strand.
TTAACTTTGTCTACTGAAGGCATTTTTGAGAAGCCCCACCTATCTCTAAGCTCATAATTAGACACAACAGAATACCAAAATCTACTTCCAAAAATGAGCCTGTGTTTGGAAGGTATATAGTTCACAAATACATTTCATAGGATAGCTCTCTCTGGCCTCCATTAATTTAAATATCAAAGAATGTCTACTATTTAGTTAAAGGGAAGAGATTTTTCTATCCAGAACTAATTTCAGGAGCTGCAAACAGGCAACTTTGTGCAGTAGAAAATAGGAATTCATTCTGGGCCCAACCCCATCCATTAATTAGCTGTAATGTCTAGATATATTTGCAAAGTCAAGAATTTCAACTACATTGAGACTTATTGTGGGATTCCAGCAAGCCAGAGGCCTCCCAAAAGTTGGTGCCAGGAGAGGTAGAAAAGGGTGATGTGAAAGATGGACAGCTGAGGGTCCCAATATCTGCTCCAACCAGAGCAGCACTATGCATAGAAAAGAGCTCTCTCCTCTTCTATGCATTAGGATTCTCCCTAAGACATCTAAGAAGAATCTTCTTCCAAAGAAACAAAAATAAACAACAAGATGACATGGAATTTAGTATCTGGGGTCTTCTTTTCTAAGTGACCCACCACACGTTAACCTTAAATTCATTGTCAAGCCAGTGTGGCATGATACTCTACCTTTAGCCACTTTCACTGAAGCATGCATAATTTATGAAAAGTACTATTGGAAATAAATTCTTTTTTTCACAGTGGCCTCCATAAAGGTCCTTGGTAGCTAAAATATTTCTGAAATTGATTTCTGTGGTTTTTTTGTTTCTTTGTTACCAAACTGAAAAACATGCAAGAGGAACTACAAATATATAATTAGAGGCTTAATTAAAATGTATTTTATAAACATACCTTGGAGATCTTTAACTGGACATTTAGACTTACGTGTAAGAGGTCATTTTCCTTTTCTTCACTTATTCAAATTGTTTTGAATAAAAGCAAAGTCTGATAAAAATTTTAAACCTTAGAATTAAAAAGTCTAGTTACTGTGTGATCTCATTAGCAGGTTTTTCTCCAGAAGGTGGGCTTTCCCCCTCTCTTAGAGACATGATTTATGCTCTCTCTGCTGCTAAAAGGTCTGTATACATTTTTGGTTATATGTCCAAGATACTTCTTTTATCCTCAAACTATGTTTTTCTTGTATTAGTCTTATATCCCATGGTGGCACAATGGACTCTGCAAGCAGCAGTGAATACAAGCCTCTGATCTAACAGATGCTGCCCCCACCCCCTGCTTCTCATTTTTTACAAATACTAGCAACGCATAGGGAAAGAGAAGATTCCAAGAGATTAACTGTATTGGAAATAGAATTTCTGTTTCAAAACAAGTATTAAGAGCAAGGATTATAGTCAGTCATTTGGTCATTTTCAAGCATCAAGACAATTTCTAACTGAATTCAATGCACATTAATCTGGATTACCAACATGCTTCCAATGATTCACCAAGAAACTGGCATAAACAGGTAGACACGATATACCACTGTTTTTGAGATGCAATATCTACAACACCCAGAACAAATGGACTAGAAATCCTACTTTTGGGGTACTATTTTTTAAGATAACAAAAGAATTATCAACCCTTCTGTTTTCTGATCCCAACTACCATTCTTTCTCCACAACCTGAGATAATCTAACTTCTCAACCATAGTCCACAGGAAAGAGAAGTATATAGGTAGTGGCACACTGGGTGGTCCCTTTTTACTTACAGCATGGAACCGAGGCCAGGTAGCTTCTGATGTATTCATTTGCTAATGATTTCAACTTAGTAATAAATTATTCTAAATATTCTTTCAAATGTGTATTTCATAATTTAAAAAATTTCAGTCTCCTTGAAAACTCATAGCAAAACAACAAAATATTGGATCGGGAGAGATTGACCATTGTAGGGCTTTAGACTTGAGAGGGATACCCACCCTCTGTTGGCAAATACCAGTATATAGTCAAACTCTTTGTTTTTTTTAAAGATCTTATTTATTCATGAGAGAGGCAGAGAGAGGCAGAGACACAGGCAGAGGGAGAAGCAGGCTCCTTGTGGGGAACGTGATGTGGGACTTGATCTCAGAACCCCTGGATCACACCCTGAGCCAAAGGCAGACACTCAACCGCTGAGCCACCCAGGTGCCCCCAAACTCTCATTAAAAGATAAACGGTAAACAAAACTACCCTTAAAATTTACCAAAAGAGCTGGGAGGCCTGCGTGGCTCAGCAGTTTAGTGCCTGCCTTCAGCCCCGGGCCTGATCCATGGATGGAGCCTCCTTCTCCCTCTGCCTGTGTCTCTGCCTGCCTCTCTCTCTCTGTCTCTCATGAATAAATAAGTAAAATCTTTAAAGAAAAAAAAAATTACCAAAAAAGCACCACAGCCAAGGTAAATGGAACATGGTCCTTTAGAGTCAGGCGAAGTACACACCTCAAAAAGTTATTTTAGGAAAAGAAATTTCAGGGAACATGTGCTTTCATCCTCGACAGCTTGTAATGAAAGTTGATCTTTGAGAGAAGAGCAGGGAGCTGCTGAGGGGGAGGGGGACAAGCGCAGAGTAAAATAAAATATAAAGATTAAGGGAAATTGGCGGAGATGTAAAAATCATGTTCTGAAGAGCAGGCAATACACACACAGACACACACTGAAGCTGTGGACAGACTGTAGGAGACCCAGAAGGGAACGGGAATTGCAATCCTTTCTAGAATTAGTAACTGGCAAATTTCATCAGTGACTAGAGCTGTGGTCACTAATCCCAGCTGATTATCAGAATTACCCAGAAAGCCTTTTAAACACACATACTACCAGGCCCCAACACAGGCCTTTTCATTCAGAATCTTCCATGGCTTTTTTCCCTGAATCTGCCTGTTTAAAAATACCCGCAGGTGATTTTGACAACCAGGCAGGCTTTGGAAACACTGGTGTAGAGAATTAAATCTGAAAAGGTCATCAGGAAACAAAGAACAATGAAAAAGAAAATGTGAGAGTGAAAAATGAGTGGGTTAGAGGAGAGCGAGCACCTACGTGACCCACTGGTAAATCAAAAGAAGTTTAGGGTTTAAAAAAAAAAAAAAAAGCCAGAAATAATTGAAACAAGGAAAAATCAGTTATGATAGAAGAAAACGTTCTTGAGTTGAAGGAGCTAGCTACCAAGTATACAGTATAAGGTTATACTAGGAAGGACTTAAGTGTTGTTTTTTTTTTTTAAGATTTATTTATTTATTCATGATAGACACAGAGACAGAGACAGAGAGAGAGAGAGAGAGGCAGAGACACATGCAGAGGGAGAAGCAGGCTCCATGCCGGGAGCCCGATGTGGGACTCGATCCCAGGACTCCAGGATCGCACCCTGGGCCAAAGGCAGGTGCTAAACTGCTGAGCCACCCAGGGATCCCCAAGGACTTAAGTTTTAAGCAAAATTTACTGTAAAGAGACCCAGACGTGAAGTCTGGCTAAAAAATTATTAAGACAAACCAGAGCCCTTGGCATTCACCACCCAAAGAACCTAATTGCTGCCCAACAACTGTTCGGGTTCTCTCATCCCCACCCTCCTAAACGATGATGTCATACTTAGTCCTTTCCATACCAGCTGTGGCTTTGCCTCCTGTTTCCATCAGAAGCTCCCACTGTTCCAGGTCCCACTACCCACACCGGTACCCAGGTACTTCCTCTACCTTCCAGCTGATTACTGTAGACAAGCCATCTACCACCCCAGAAGGCAATGCCGGATCCCGTACCCTCAAGGAAGCTGCTCTTGCAGTTCTCACACCTCACCACCAATTTGTGTTTTCTACTCAATATTCAATCTTTGCTATCAGTCTACAGACATGCTATTATTTCTCCTGCTCGACCCCTCCCTCTGCCACCACATAGCTCTTTCCATTTACTCCTCCAAGAAAGTCGTCTATACTTGCTGTAATCCAGTCTCTCCATTCTGGAATCTGTTTCCAACATGCTTTTGCTCCTCCTCCCTTCTACCAGCGCTCCTCTTGTTATCCTGAATGATTTTGTTCATTGTTGCTAACTCCACTGCTCAATTCTCTAGTCTTCTCTTACTTAAGCCCATCAGCAGTTTTTTCCATTTGGCTTCCTGGACATCACACTTTTTTGATTTCCCTCTGACCTGGTTATTTACACCTTTTCAGTCTTCGTTGGTGATTTCTCTTCCTCTCTCTGACCTTGTACCATTCAATGGAGAACCCAAGAGCTTAGGAGATCTTTTCTTCTTAATCTATACTCATTCCTTTGGCAATATTATCTAATCTCATAACTTTAAAGATTTTATTAATTTGACAGAGACACAGAGAGAAATAAAGTACAGAAGCAGAGGGAGCAGCAAGGGGAGAAGCAGGCTCCCCACCGAGCAGGGAGCCACATGTGAGAGACCCTGAGATCATGACCTGAGCTGAAGGCAGATGTTTAACCAACTGAGCCACCCAGGTGTCCCTCTAATCTCGTAACTTTAAATGTCATGTGCACGCAGACAACTCCAAAATTTACATTTCCTTCTCGGGCTTATTCTCTTGATTTCGGGTTCATGTAACAGCCTACTCAACATTGCCACCTGAACTTTTTAAGACATCTCAAATTTTCATATCCCAAATTGAGTTCCAAATTTACTCCTCCAACAGGCTCCCCACTTCACCCAGTGCTCCTATAGACGACTTCATCTCTGTTGAGGATGACAACACCACATTTTGAGGTGCTCAAGGGCAAAGACTTAGAAAAAGACAGTCATCCTTGGCTTTTCTCTTTCATTCCTCTGATGTGTCTTCAAATGTCTTTAATTTGCTTAAAATAATCCAGTAGGAGGAAAGGAGGGGCAGAAAGTGACTAGAGGTATAGATGAAACAAGATTAAACATGAGCTGACAACTACGAAAGTAGTCACATCGGAGATCATTAGCCCATTCCTTACTTTTTCCTATGTTTATATTTTCCATAATAAAAAGCTAAAAAAGGGACGCCTGGGTGGCTCAGTGCTTGAGCATCTGCCTCCGGCTCAGGGTGTGATCCCAGAGGTCCAGGATCAAGTCCCACATCAGGCTCCTGCGTGGAGCCTGCTTCCCCCTCTGCCTGTGTCTCTGCCTCTCTGTCTCTCATGAATAAATAAAATATATTTTTAAAAAAAGCTAAAAAATATATGTTCAAATCCAACCACATCTCACTAACTCCAGGGTGACACCCCTGATCCCAGTGCCCATGATTGCTCTAATAGCCTCCTATCTGAACTCCCCACTCCTGCCTTTGTCTCTCAGCCTATGCTCAACATAGCATTGAGTGGCACCGTTAAAACAGAAGTTAGGTCATGTCACTCTTTGACTTAAAATCTTCTGATTCCAATCTATTTTACTTTAAGTAAAAGCCACAACTGTTACAATGTATTTCAAACATATACAATCTGCCCCCCTCCTAGGTCTTTGGCCTCATCTCCTACTGCTCTTCCCCTTGCTCACCTGCTCCAGCCTCATGATCTTCTCACTATTCCTTGCCAGTTCCAGGCATCCTCTGCATCCCTTCCACTTACTATCTTCTCTGACTTAAATGCTCTTCTCCCAGACATCCACAGATATCACTCTGGGTCTTTGGGTAAATGTCACTTCGTTAACCAGCCTTTCCCTGAACATCTATTTAAATTATCACTCATTCCCTTATCTTCCTATCTGTGTCTCTCTTTTTCCATGGTGCCTATCACCATCTAACTATTATTCCATATTTTATTTATTGTCTTTATCCCAATGGAAGCTACCTTAGGGCAGGAATTTATCTAAGTTTGTACCCTGCCGTATCTGTAGCACCTAGAATAGCACATAGCCATAGTAAGTGCTATATTTAATTTGTTGAATTAAATATAGAAAAAAAGGGCAGCCTGGGTGGATCAGTGGTTTAGCACCCCTTCGGCCCAGGGCCTGATCCTGGAGACCCAGGATCAAGTCCCTTGTCAGGCTCCCTGCATGGAGCCTGCTTCTCCCTCTGCTCCTCTCTCTCTCTCTCTCTCTCCCTCTCTCCCTCATGAATAAATAAAATCTTAAAAAAAAAAAAAAAAAGAAAGAAAGAAATATTCCCTCCAAGGCTTAAACTAAGACGACAAACGACTCTGTCTTCATGAAAATATATTTAAAAATGTTTTAAATTCCCCTATAAATACTTCTCCCATAATCTAACCATATATTGATTATGAGACACATAAAATAAGGTGACAAAAACTTCCACCATCATTCATGATATAATGACAACCTCCCATGGAAAACAACCAGAACACTGCACAAAATAAAAACAACTGTTTCTAGACATTGGACAACACGCCTTACAGAACAGTGATCTCCGAGGAAAGGGAAACAATTGAGGTGAGCCCTGTAGTTGCCATTATTTTCTGCCTAGAGGCAATTTCCAGACTGCAGGAGCAGGAAGAGGGAATGCAAACCGTGCCTGGAGGCATTGCTGAAGAGGAGACCAAATGGGGTTTGGGAGGCCCAGCTACAAGTGGCTACCATATGAGACAGCACACCTCTAGGTTGAATGAAGGAAAAATGGAAACAAATTCACAGAAGGTGAACAGTTGTTGTCTTTAGCAGGTCAAATTGCACTTTTTATGTTTACCAAAATTTTCTATAATGAGCATGTATTCTTTTATAATATGAAAAAAAACCCTACTGAAAACATGTACATCAAATTCCTAATCCCGAATTTGGAATTATATAAGTGGTGATTTCACTAGAAAATTTTTAGAACTAACAGTAGGGAAAGAAAGTTAGCACTTAATCCTTAAAAGCAGTGTTCAACTCTGGAGAGGGATTTCTATGCCAATGAAGAGTCGAGTAAATGGAAATCTCATTTGAATTTAACTGTTCAAGTTTTCATGTGCAAGTGAAATGAATCGTTTTTTTACAACAGTATTTCCTCTGTTCTGTGATGGATCTAGATTGGATTATTTGTAAGACGTACAAGAAAGGCATTCTGTCTCAGAGACATAATGGATTACCCTGACAATATCAAAATCAGCGAGATTTTGAAAACTTCATTTGTCTAACTGTAAAACACAGTTAAAAGGGAAAGAGCTTTGTGTTTATGGTTGTGTAGAATTTAACAAATATTTTAATAAAGTAGAAAATACAATCAGTTTAATGGACTTAAATTGAGATGGATAAAAGATTTCATATTAGATTTTTAGAAAATTGAGGGGATATATTGTAAATTCTTTCAATCTGTCTGCAACCTCCTCACATTTCCTTCTTCACACCAATTTGCTTCAATTTAGCAACAATAAGACCTCTTAATGGGCCCCATTAGTGCCTAAAATACGCAGCCTGAATAATACATTTGAGACCTCAGCATTCTGGTATTTAGGCCTTAGCTTAACTCTGATTTTAAAAAGAATGCCCATGTTCCATTCATTTTATTGTTTTACCCATTGTTTGAAAACAGAGTGGAAAGAAAACACATTAGCTCTTCTCGAATGTCAGCAAACAGTGGGTAAGTCTAAATGTGTAGAGCTGTCAATCCGTGGCACATCACAGGGCTTTAATTCAGCAGGATGAGGATGGTAAGTGGGCAACGGTGCCAGCCATGAGTTCAAACTCTTCACTGATACAAGTTTAAATTCTACCCAGCACAGCCTTTAGGACTAAAGGTTTGGCTACATTTAAAAAACTAACCACACCCAGGAACAAAACTTGAGTGTATTAAATGGTCTTCGTAGGACTAAATTTGAAAATATCACTTCGACTAGGACAGAACAGGTTATTTTAATGCCAATCATGTCTTTTTTTTTTTTTTTTAAGATTTTATTTATTCATGAGAGACAGAGAGAGAGAGAGAGAGAGAGAGAGGCAGAGACACAAGCAGAGGGAGAAGCAGGCTCCATGCAGGGAGCTTGCCGTGGGACTCGATCCCGGGTCTCCGGGATCACACCCCAGGCTACAGGTGGCACTAAACCACTGCGCCACCGGGGCTGCCCTTTTTTTTTTTTTTTTTTTTAAGATTTTATTTATTAATCATGTCTTTCCAAACCATAGAGTGCCTGGTCTTGGAAGTGCTGGCTGTCCCCGTGTAGCTCACAATTTTACCAAAAGTAAGACCACAAACACCCATCTAGAGTAACATTCCAAAGTGATGAGCGAATGATGTTATGTTAGGATGGCCTGTATGGTGTTAATCCTAAAAAAATTAAGGCCCAATATTACATGCTGCCTTGACATTTGATGAAATCAGGAGGAGCTCAAATGGCCTAACTGTGAATTTGCTTTCCCAGCCTGCTCTTACGGAAGAGGACCTCTGGCCAAAAACCTTGCTTCCAAGGGACCAGATGCACTTGCTGCTTATCTCTGAGTATCAAGTTTTAGTTCCCTGCCAGCCTGCGAGATCATTCAAACAACCCAATCACATTCCCCAGTGGAAACCAGGGGTGACCTCATCCTCTTGACACTTACAAAGCCTGCCTCCTCACAGCCTCTGGATGTTCATTCCATTCTTTTTTTTTTTTTTTTTTTTTTTTAAGATTTTATTTATTCATGACAGAGAGAGAGAGAGAGATAGGCAGAGGGAGAAGCAGGCTCCATGTAGGGAGCCCGACATGGGACTTGATCCCAGGGTCTCCAGGATCACGCCCTGGGCTGAAGGCGGCGCCAAACCGCTGGGTCACCGGGGCTGCCCTCATTCCGTTCTTGATGGAACTCCCATGTGGCCCTGCAGGACATGGTGTCTATCTCTGTGGCTGTAAGCAAAAGTGACTAGTAAACCATTGACAGTGTCAGCAGTCCAGTGTCAGGTGTCATGTGTTCAACCATCCTCATAACTGTAGGGCTGGAATCTCTCCCTCATCAACAGGGTGAATAGGACAAGATTAGAATAGGCTACCTCTCTTAATCTGCAAAAGGTCCAGCTTTAGAAAAAGATGCTTACAGTGGCTGTCTAAAAAGTTTTTGTGAACTAGTTTGGACTGGATGGAGAATGATGTTAAGGATTTGGTTTTGCACATGGCTTTGGACATATCTCTGGGAGTCTTTGCCAAAGAAGTATATAGACAAGAAATGATAGCCAAATAGTAAACAAAGTAGTAATTTCATTAACTGGACAAGGACCCAGTTCAGCAATGGACTAAAAGTAGACTACAAATAAAAGCTAGATTACAGAAACTGATTTAGAGTGGGAGGTGAAAGCAAGCCCTCTTACTTCCCAATGTGCTTTCCCTTGAGTTCTATTCTCTAAGTAGCTGCATGATCATGGATGACTGCTCCATCAGCTCCCTCCAGCTGCAGGTAGAACAGACACTGAAATGGCCAGACCAGCTGACACAGACTCTGGTTTGTCCAAATCTTGGCGACAGGAAGTACACCATTCCTGAGCCATGACCTTTAATGCAATGATCCCACCCGTTGGTAAAAGTAAAGCAGAAATGAGGGTGGTTTATGGTAAAACATACTGTTTGGACCAGATGATCTAAACTGTGGACCTGTGGTGGGATGCCTGGGTGGCTCAGCAGTTAAGTGTCTGCCACAGCCCAGGGCGTGCTCCTGGAGCCCTGGGATCGAGTCCCACATTGGGCTCCCTGCATGGAGCCTGCTGCTCCCTCTGCCTCTCTCTGTGTCTCTCATGAATAAATAAAATCTTTAAAACAAACAAACAAAAAACCCCAAAACTGTGGAGCTGTGAGATCAGCAGAGCCAGTGTAAAGAGAGAGATCCATGACTTGTGAGAGTGTCAAGTCCAAAGCCAAAAGAGCGCTGAAAAATACACCCCAGAATATGCAGTCTGATTTAAAAAATGCAACCTTTCTTGCATAAACACCAAGATTTCAGTACATTCCAGGAGTCCAATCTCTGGTATCCATAACTCTCAGTGAAAAATTCCAGAAGCAGGGATAAACCAGTGGGCTGGCAAACAAAGAATGGGGACTATAAAACTTACTGGATATTTTTGCCATTTATTCAGGAAATAACTACTGAGAATCTGTCAGATGCCAAGCACTGTACATGGGGTTTGGTGCAAAGAGAGGAATATGAGACAATCTCAACTTTTAAGATATTTATTTTTTAATAGTGATGCTGACAGATGGTAAGTAGCTGAGCCAAACATGTGCCAGACAGTACATATGGGTCATCTCATTTTAGCCTCACAAAAACACTATGAGGAAGACAGGGACAATAATTATTACCACTTTTTGATGAGGAAATTAAGGTTCAGAAAGGTAAAACTTGCTCAAAGTCATGTCATTAAGAAGTGGTCCCAACTTTAGGGCACAGTTTGTGACCGTTATGCTATATTCCTGCAAATACTGAATGAAAATAGAATATTAAATATAAGAAGTAGAATTTCAGTTCTATTCAGTTCAGAAGAAAAGATCATAATGGATGGCGCAGTTGGGTGGTTCAGTCAATTAAGTGTATGACTCTTGATTTTGGCTCAGATCATGATCTCAGGGTTGTGAGATTGAGCCCCAGTCAGGTTGACCTTGGAGCCTACTTAAGATTCTCTCTCTCTCCCCCTCTGCCCTTCACCACCTCTCCCTGCCTCTCCCCCCCCCCCCCCCAAAATCAACAACAACAAAAACCATAATGGATCCAAGTTAAAAAGTATAAAAAATTTCCTTAGAGAAGGTAAAAAGTTTAAAGAGAGTAATTCTAAGGGAAAAAACACAACACCTGCATATATGAATAGAAAATGATTTTAGAAAATAGTAACTTCAGAATATAACCCCATGAAGTAAGGCCAACATGAAATTATATAGCTTCTATATATTTTATGTACATCAAACCTTCATTAGTGAAATAACATAATTAAAATCATTGTATTTTCCCATTCGCGAGGTTTCTTTTCTGATCTATTCTAATCAAAGTATATTCCAGTCAAAGCAAAAGTCTAATTGCTTGGTCCTATCTTCTACTCAATTCAGACCCATCTTCAGAGAGAGAAATAGGAGTTTGGAGCACATTATCTTATGGATGAGCTTCTCACTCCAATGGGCTTAACACAGATGAAATACAGCTTAAAATGAGAACTCAACAAGTGAGCAGAAGCTAAAATGTAAACAAAAAAGCAAAAGCAGATTCAAGTTTCGCAGGACAGTCTGCTACCAAAGTGCATTTGGATGCAAACTGTACTGAACATTTGAGGAGCTGCATTTTCCCTTGCAAGGAAGAACCTAACCTAACCCGAGAAAGTGAGGTTAGGACACTACAAGGCCCAACCAATGTATTCAATGAAGAGTGGTTTAACAAAGCCTTTTGGTGTGCAACTGCTCCCTTAGCCTTGCCAAGGCAGATAGGGTAGATGTTCGCATCCCAGTGTATGGACAAAGGCACAGAAGCTCAGAGAGGTCAGATGTGCCCTCTTGGTTTTCATCAGGGGAGCTCATTATGGCCTCTGAGGCTTCCATGCGGTCCCCCCATGCTGACTAGCCATCATAAAGTAAGGACTATGGTGTTTCCCTCTCTCTCCTCTGCATGGCAAAAAAAACTGCAGAAATACTAGCTTTCTTTCTAATGCTGCCTCCCTTCTCTTAAAATATAGGAAAATCCTAGAAGATTTCTTTTTCCTGAATCTTTCAACCCATTATTAAAGCCTTAGAGCAATGTTGGCAGAGAAAGCCAAAAAAAAAAAAAAAAAAGGAAATTTAAATCACGAAGTTTACTCCTGGCTTACCTTAAGATGATTTTAAAAAAAGAAAATAAGTTTCCAAACTCTTGAAAAGCTTATAAACACTGAAATAATTATAACTTGAAGCATATAATACCATTATAATTTACCTAAGGGAAAAGGAATAGGTCAGAATAATAGTTTAAAGGAAATGACCTGTGAAATGTTGATTTGCCATGTCAGATTGAAAAGCTGGGCCTAGGAGGTATTTGAATAAACTACCCCTTATTAATTAAAAGTGTTGCATTTTTCTATTTAAAGCCTCACCTGTGATTTTGGTTTTTTTTGTTTTGTTTTGTTTTTTAGGTATATATTCCAACTTTTAGGTCAAAACCCTCATTTTTCTTTCAATGAAGCTTACCTTTTAACTTTCCACTTGTACTAAAGAAGAAAAAAAAAAAAGAAGAAAAACATTTTAACATAGGTCTACCCATCCATTTAAAAATATTTACCATCACTGACCAGCTTATCGCCACAATCTGTCACTGTGGCACAGGAGCTCTGGTGACTGGCAATTGTGTGCTACTCTTTCTGTTTTACCAACCATGGCACCTCAACATCAGCTCTAACTACACGTTTGCGATAATGCACTGGGTACGGTGACATTTTACAAGTAGACAGTGCAAACTTTCACTTTTCACATACTCCATCCCCCCGTCCCTGATAGTTATTATGTTCTCCTCCCCTATCAGAGCCTTCCTGTTTTGAAGGCTTCTACTCCTGAGACACTGGCCGGGTTTACTCTTTCTAGTTATTTTTACCTATTCTCACACCATAGTGACATTAGGAAGACCCTATTTTGAATTTTATGTTCCATTTTTATTGTCATGATTTCAATAAGAGTTAGAGAAACATTAGGTAAAGGCAATGAGGTATAAAAGAGAGAGACTGATCTAAAAACAAATCCTAGCTATACCACTTTCCAGCTGGGAGAGCATCCACCATGGGTAAGGCTAGGGCAGGGTGGTGGGAAATTATTCTTTTTAGGTGCCTACTTTATGTAAGGTGCCTTACACTTGCCTTATATTTATTCCAATAACCCTACAAGGTAAGTTCCCTTACCCCTACTCTTTTGGGGTCTTATTTATTTTTAAAAGAAATTTGAATATATAAATTTAAATTTAATAGTCCAAATAAATTAAATAAATTTAATAGTCCAAATCTAAAGCTCAAAGAATTTAAATCACTTACCTAGAGTCATAGAGCTTTAAAAACATAGCTAGGACTTAAATTCAGCTCTAACCCTGAATTTCAATAAACATTAGTTCTCCTCTCCTAGGGCAAGTACAATTTATATCATCAAAGAGATGAAAGGTAGATCTTATTGGGCAGAAGCTGAAGACCTTAAGTTGCTTAGTTTACAAGGTAGTTTTAATTACAATTTTTTAAATTCAGAGATTCTCTAAGGAGTTGTTGAACAATTACTACCTATGGCCGTTAAAAAGACTGAAAAGCTCAAAGTAGCACAATGTATTTTGCAGGATATAGGAAGAATTTTTCTGGATCAATTTCATTTGATAGGACCTGTTGTTTACAAGGTACTGAGAACTTTAAATGAATCAACTACGAATTTCATGGTCCAGCGAGAATAGGCCAGAGAATACACGATGCAGAATATGTGCTGGATTCCTCAATAATTAGATGTAGAAATGACTTCCAAGGAAGATGATCACATCTCTGGAATTCTTCATAAAGAACAAGGAAAGCAGCCCAAGAAAGAAGCTAGAAGATAGAAAACCAACAAAACTAGACAGCTTAGACTAGGGATTCCTAACTTTGTGAGAATGGTAACCACCTCAACCATATTTCATTTTGCATTCCTTTCTCAAGAAGTAATATGTCCATATTCATTCAACAAATCTTTACCTTGTGATCACGCTACTGAGGACATCGGCCATCACTCTAGCACCAACATGTCCTTTTACTACAGGCTCCCTAGGACCAGCTCTCTTCACTCATCCTTTCGTTATACAGTTTTTATGTAAGATATCATAGGTGGGTTATTTCAAAATAAACCTTTAGTCGTGAAATTATAGAGAGGACTAGAACACTCCAAATTCATGAAATATAGATTTCTTCCTTCAATGAAGTGAATTTCCAAACACATGATTTCCAACAATGATCTTGGAGTAACCCGGGCTGTCTGTAATTGCTTTAGTTATTTCAAGACTTCATAAAGTTTCTAAGATTTTAAATGTATACATCACCTGAATATAAACATATTCATGCATATATCCAGGATCACTTATACCAGAGTGATTTCTGTGATTTAATCTAGAGACTTCTACCATTTAAGAGATGTAACACCTCCTACTTATTTTATAATCTCTCTTTCTTAAAAGTACAATTAACTTAGACCAGAGAAAAACTCGGGGTTCTATTCCTATATGTAATTCATTTGAACCTATTCATTTTCAAAGATAGGCAAACCTAGCACTAACATTTCTCATTCCCATTGCCTTCAAACTAATGTGTATTTTAGTTTGATAAAATTCTTAGCTTAAGGGGCACCTGGGTGGCTCAGTTATTTAAGTGTCCAACTCTTGATTTCGGCTCAGGTCATGATCTCAGGGTCGTGGGATAGAGTCCTGTGTTAGGGCTCCCTCTCCTTCTGCTCCTCCCTTCCTCCCTCCTTCTCTCTCTCAAATAAATAAAATCTTTTAAAAAATTCTTAGTCTAAGGCAATGAAATAAAGACAATGTAAAAAAGAATGTAATGCATATACTTGGTGAATTATCTACCCTACTAATTATAAAAAAAAAGGAAGAATACTAAGAGCCAACTTTTAATGAGCGCTTACTATGTGCCAGGATAAATTCTCTGTATTTTCTCATTTAACCATTACAGTACATACAAATGAGGCAAACAAACTATCTTTTAAAAAAAATAAAAGTAGAGATAGCTTTGGTTTGATGCCATACTCTTGAGTTCCTCACCGGTATCATATTACTGAAGAAAGAACTGAGAGGAAGCTGGACTCTCCTATGAGGTTATACAACTGTACCTTCATTATTTTTGGCATCTTCCTATGGCTTGAAAAAAGTGTTGACGATTTTCTGCATCTATAACATTTTGGATGAGCAATTTCTATCCTATTGTGTTTCCTCACATATGGTGTTCTAGCTCAAATAGCACTGGTATTTTTAACTTGCACAATATTAGTAAGCCACTTTGAATTATTCTTCCCTGACAAGAATCCAAACTACCTAACATAAATGAGAAAACTACATCTATTATTGAGGCTAGTGTGTTCACGGATTTTCAAACATAAATTTCCCAGTAAAATCACTGTATTTTACAGCTGGAAGGGATCATAAAGATTAGATAATTACTTTTTTTTTTTTTTTTTTGACCAGTAAGAATCTACAGCAGATAAGTTCAAGGGTCTCCTAGGTCGGAGTAGCTAGTTAGCAGTAGAAAAAACTAACATCCCAGTGCTTTTTCTACATTAAAAAGTGAGTATAAGATCCACATTATTTTGCAGTGCCCTGCCGAGGATGTACCAATCATAATTGGCATTTTTAAATAATTGGCCCATTTTTATAATACTGTATTATCCTTAGTACTGAAATTTGACCCTTGTGACTATCAGTTACAAACTATTATTATGTATCATTGTTCACAAATTTTTCCAGTATGTAGGTCTTTTATTCCTAACCAGATTGTGACTTCTCTGTGGTAGGCATAATTATTTTAATGTTTCTTACATCCTTCAATAAATCTATGTATGAACTGTTTAACAATTGGAAAGCGATTGACATAAATATATTTAGATTTTAGACTTCTACTAAATGACTCAAAATCAAACAACTGTCATTTTGTATGGATGCAGGTGTTAATTGTTTTGAAAGGGACAAAGCTGACAAATGCCTCATTTCTTCACAGATAGCAGTTGGGATTGTCTCTGAAGGTGAGAGCTTTTAGGGGCTTGAAGAGATTGGTGAAGGATGGAATATTAGAGGGAACAATGAGTTGACTGAGTTCTAAAGACATGTGGTAGCATACTCACATCAAATTGCTCAAACCAAACCTGAGCTAATAATGATGAAAAGACTGATCAGAAGTGTGGCCCTACTATGCCCGTATTAAAAATTATCCATACCAGGCAGCCCGGGTGGCTCAGCGGTTTGGCACCTGCCTTCAACCCAGGGCCTGATCCTGGAGACGCAGGATCGAGTCCCACATCAGGCTCCCTGCATGGAGCCTGCTTCTCCCTCTGCCTGTGTCTCTGCCTCTCTCTGTGTTTCTCATGAATAAATAAATCTTTAAAAAAGTATCCACACCTGAGAAAGGCCTTAAGAATATTTTCATTTTGTGGACAAAGAAATTGAGGCTCAGAGATACTGGATCATTTGTCCAACTGACGCAGCTCCTAAATGGTAGCACCAGGATTCAAACACTGACTGCCCCCAAGGCCAACGCTCCCAGAGTGTGAGGACTAGGACAAAACCCGGGTAAGCAGGTGGTGGTTGACAAGCTGCAGAGAAATGCCTGGCTCCCAAGCAGGAGCTCAATGGATTTTCAACCCACTCCCTATTTATTTGCCCATCGAATCCTTACGCCCCATGCACACATGTATTTACACATGCTCCATTCTTTTTACCAACTTAGGTGTGTGGGTACCTACATACCAAACTTCTATTCATATATTCCTCTGCCTCATAGGAAGGACTTAAGCTCACATACGTGCAAGGAGTCCAGGGCCCACACTCGGCTCTGCTAAAAACGTACCCCTTAATACCCGCTCTAGGTCACAAAACCTACGCACTTGCATAGGTTGGTTATACAGCAGAACTCCACTCAATAAGGATATTTTTTCCCCCATTATTCAGGCAAATAAATTCAAGAGTTACCACGACTGCTGCCAAAGACATTTGGCTCTGGTAGTGGAAATTGGGAAGCAATGGCTGAAATGAGGTAAGAAAATCCGGGGCCAGAAGGTGGACGGGGCCAGAAGGTGGACGCAGAGCCCCCAGCCGCTTCTCCCAGGAACTTACTCCCTTTGGGTCCGCGCGGCACAAGCCCCCCCCGACCCGCTGCCGCGGCCCCCGCCCGCCCCCGCCGAGCCCCGTTAGGCTGGAGCAGATGCGCGCACCGCGGGGAGCTCGCTGGCAGGAGAGCAGGGCTCCCTCGCTCTATTTGAACGCCCGCTGCCGGGCTGGGGAAGGAAGATGGGCCAGAAACCGTGGAGAACAGCGACAGCCACGCTTTTTCAAGCAAAGACTGGTCGGGCCAGCGGCAGCGCCCCTGACTTGCGCGGTTCTCCAGCGGCGAAAACACGATCCCCTCCCGCCCGCGTGCACGCTCGGAGCCAGCTCCCGCCGACGTGGGCGCCGCCGCGGGGGGCTCGGGGCCGCCCCCTGTGGGGCCCCCCAAGGCCACCGCGGGCCTTCCTGGGGGCTCCGCCCGGCCCGACGCGAAAGGCCCAGCGCAGCCGCGCAGCCTCCAGCCCCGAGCGGCTCGGGGAGGCCGCCCCGATCCCCCCGCCGCGATCCCCCCGCCGCGATCCCCCCGCCGCGATCCCCCCGCCGCGATCCCGCGGCCCCGCCCCCTCCGCGCGACTGCGCCTGCGCGCCCCGGCTCCGCCCCCCACGCCGCTCCCCGAGGCCGCGCGCCGGGAGCCGCCGTCGCTTAGCAACGCGCGCGTCCCTCTCCGGGGGGCCTGGTCCCTCGTCTTCCCGCCGCCTCGGGTCGGGCCGGGGGAGCCCATGGAGCGGAAGGAGGACGAGCAGCCGTAAGTGCTGGGGCTTGGTCCTCTATTTCCCCTTGTGAAAAATAGTTCCCTCCTTCGGGGAGGGTGAAGTGAGACCCGAGGGGCGGCCCAGGCCTTCCTGCAGCCAGTAGTTGAGCGCTCACCCGAACACTTATTTTGGGTTGTTGTTATTGTTTTTGTTGTTTGTTTTTTTAAGATTTTCTGTTTGTTTGCTGAGCATAGAGCCCGACTTCTGGCTTGATCCCTAGACCTCCAGGTCATGATCTGAAATCAAGAGTCAGTCGCTCAACTACCGAAGCCACCTAGGCACCCCCTCAGTAGCTTTTAAAAAACACGAGTTCAGATTAGCATGAAACTTCGCTACGTGCATAAACGCTACGAACAGGATCCATAACCATGATCAAATCACTACTCTTTCTCTACTCCAGTTCTGTTTGTTTATTCATGAGAGAGAGAGGCAGAGGGAGAAGCAGGCTCCCTGGGGAGCCGGGTGCGGGACTCGATCCCAGCACCCCGGGGTCACGCCCTGAGCCCCCCAGGCATCCCCGTACTTTTTAAAACACCCTGTTTACGGGGCACCCACTGTATGTCAGGCACTTTACAGCATCGCCTGGCCCGACATTCAGGTCCCACGGAATCATCCGCTGCTTCTCACACCCCACACTTCGATTATTAGCAAATTCTGTAGGCTGTACCTTTAAAATACATCCAGAATTCCACTATCGACCCCACCCTGGCCCAACAACCAGCCTCTCTTACCTGGGTGTTGTAACAGTCTGGACTGCTCCACTCGCCTCAATACAGCAGTCTGAGTGGTCTTCTTTTTTATTTTTTTATTTTTTTTATTTTTTGCCAAGTTTGAGTTAGATCACTCCTCTATGGGCCATTGCAGAGTGAGAGCTAAGGTCCTTACAAAGGCCTGTGGGATTTTCACAACTGCTCCTCCTCCTTTATCTGGTCTTATCACAGCTGCTTGCCCTCGGGCTCTACTCTGCTCCAGTGCACAGGCCTCCATCCTTAACAGTAATTCTCAAAGTGTGCCCCCCACCCCCATCCAACATCACCTGACAACTTATTAGAAATGCATATTCTGGGGATCCCTGGGTGGCTCAGCGGTTTAGCGCCTGCCTTCATCCCAGGGCATGATCCTGGAGACCAGGGATGGAGTCCCACATAGGACTCCCTGCATGGAGCCTGCTTCTCCCTCTGCCTGTTGTCTCTGCCTCTCTCTCTGTGTCTCTCATGAATAAACAAATAAAATCTTTAAAAAAAATGCATATTCTTGCAGGCTCCTCACCACAGATAAACTGAATCAGAAATTTGGAGTTGAGCACAATAATCTGAGTTTTAACAAGCCCCCAGGTGATTCTGATGTATCCTAAATTTTGAGAACTGTCGATCAAGGTGTTACAGCTAAATATAAGGTGGCCAGGGGTATCTGCCTCCAAAGCCTGTATTTTTGTAGAATAAGTTGTTCATAACATACATAAGAATCACCTGAAAAGCTGGTTGAAACAGTTTCCTGGGAACCTGCCTCAGGTTGGGATGGGGCCAGGGAATTTGTGCTTCTAACAAGTAACAATTGATGCCATTGCAGCTACTTCCAGGGCCACTCTTTGAGAAGCACCTAAGGACAGGTGCTTCTGTTGCAGTGCTTCAGCAGTTACAGTTCACTCTGCTAGAATGCGCTTCCTCAGATATCCTCTTAGCCGCTCCCTCTTTCCTTTTTTTTCAGTTGCCACCTTCATAATGCAGCCTCTCTCCCACATACATGCATTCCTTTTTCCCATTCCCTGCTTTATTGTTGTCCTTAGCACTTAACACCATCCAAAAGACTGTATGTTTTACTTATTATTTGATTTCTCTCATCTGCCTTCCCTCCTTAGAATGTGAGCTCTGCGAGGGCAGGAATTTGTGTTTCATCACTCCTGTTTCCTCAGTGCTTTGAGCAGCACCAGGCACATTAGTCAATAAATACCTGTTGAAAGAATGAATTATTCAACGTTATTGTCACATCTCTCTCAATAGCATTCTTGCCCTTACCATGCAAAGGAGGAAACCAAGGCTCAGATACTAAATGACAGAGTTGGGATTCCAACCCAGATCAAGTCAGACCCAGGTCAAGTCTTCACTGCCCATTAGTGTTTTTGTGTTTCCTTCTGGTAAGAAATTTCTATAGAATCATATAGTTCACATTTATATGTTAATCTGTAGCTGCTCACACCCCAAATACTTAATTGAACGAATGCATACGTATGTATGCAAGCATATGGCCACAGTCCCTTCTTCAAGGACCTGACGCCAGTACAAAGGCATTGCTGAGTTACAACCATAAAAGGCAGATGGAAAAAACTGATGTCAGAAGTCTATAATAAATCGATCATGACCTTTAAATAAACACTTATATCTCTGGAAAGGTACTAGAAAAAGCCTTAGAAGTTATTCACACTTGACCAGTAATCAGTTTTTCCAAACCTTTTACAGAGAGCAGTTCTGGTTGGGATGCAGGAAACCAGAATCCAAGGGTGCTGAATGTTGTTTGTAGGTGTATTGGGAGTATACAGCTCTCCTAGGCCAGACTAAAAAAACAATCCCAGCAGATTCACGAGAAATACGCAAATATTGTCATGGGACTCCATTGACCTGTGAGGAACAGGACACTTCCCCGGGGGGGGGGGCTACATAATGATGAAAGAAACACAGTCTTCACCTTCATGGAGCGTACAGACTAGTAGAGGGTATTTGTAGTGCTTACCAAAAACTAGGTACATAAATTATAAATCGTGGTGTTAGGAAAGAAAGTGCCCAAATAGAGACCACATGGGAAAAGAAGGTGGGAAATCTAGGAAAAGCTTTTGAGGAAACAGCTTTTAAGCTGAGACCTAAATGATAATGGACCAGCTCATGCAGGGAGCTGGGGAAGAGCTGCCCAGGCAGAGGGGACAGTGTATGTAAATGCCCTGAAGGGAAAAACTGGTGTGTCTGGGAAACTGAAAGCACACGTGCTGTCTGGGGAAGTGCAGGGAGGGAGGTCTCAGTGCATTTGAAGAGATTAGCTGGAGCTGGGTCAGGTGGCCTCAGTGTGATAAGGAAGCAGTATTCACTGTAAATGCAACACAAAGCCATTTGGGGGTTTTCAGCAAAAAATGACATGATAGAAAAGATGGACCTGGCTTTGGTTTGAAGTAATGTAGGGGTTATGTTTTAAGGGCCAACACTAAGCAGAACTACTCACTTTCTATATAAATTTAGAATCTTATTTACTCACCTTCCATGGCTCAGGGCTTTAATTTTAAAAGCTTCCATGTTAGGGACGCCTGGGTGGCTCAGCGGTTGAGCGTCTGCCTTCTGCTCCAGGTGTGATCCTGGGGTCCCAGATGGAGTCCTGCATCGGGCTCCCTGCATGGAGCCTGCTTCTCCCTCTGCCTGTGTCCCTGCCCCTCTGTGTGTGTGTGTGTGTGTCTCATGAATAAATAGATAAAATCTTAAAAAAAAAAAAAAAAAAGATTCACTCCTTTATTTTAGAGAGAAAGTGTGTGTGTTTATGTGAGCAGGGGGATGGACAGGGAGAGAGCTCAAGCAGACTTCCTGCTGACCATAGAGCTTGACTTCTGGCTTGATCCCTAGACCTCCAGCTCACGATCTGAAATCAAGTCAGTCACTCAACTAACGAAGCCACCTAGGCACACCCTAAGTAACTTTTAAAAAACATGAGTTCAGATTAGCATGAAACTTAGCTATGTGAATAAACCCTACGAACAGGATCCATAACCATGATCAAATCACTACTTCTTTACTCCAGCAAATGAAAGTCTGTACACTGCAGTGGTATATCATTATGAATAATCATTATTAACACAAATCCTTTTATCTTTTAAATGACTTAAAATGAGAAGATATCCTTCCATATTTTAATAGCACAAGTCTCTTATAATTATTAACAAAGCCTAAATTGTCTTGACTGATACTTGAAATATATTTAAATTTTGTTTTATACAATTATGACAGTCCTGAAATGCTCATTAAATAAATTTACTATTCTATTTTTCAGAGAGCATAAAATAGAAGATGCTGGTATAGTGTATGTAGCTGAAAAAAAAGAAGAAATCAAACATGACAGCAAACCTGGAAAAAGTATACAACATTCAAAACCATGTATTGGGAGAGGACGTGTATATTATGCGAAATTCATTCATACAAATGCAAGAACACTTAACGAACCAGTTCCCTACATAGATCCCAAAAAAGGCCCAGAAAAGCAGGTTGGATGGATGTTTCTTATATACAAATACAGATTTAGATTCAGAAGCTGGTCTGCAGGATAATTTGGTCACAGACTATGTAAAGGATATGACATATCTCAGACTACAACTTTTTATAATCCAATACTTAAAAGCAGTAACCTGACACTACTCTCCCAGATAACCACTACATACAAACAATCCAAATAATCATTTTTCTAGATTGGGTCAGATTATAGCCACTCAGTAGTGCTTGGCAGATACTGAAGAAATCTATAATATTGTATTTGTGTCACATATTCTAATATAAAAATTTCCCATGATACTCTCTGTAAAATAATAGCTATCATTTATTTAAAATATATGAAGTACTAGTGATGAGCTAAGTGTTTTATATAAATTATATCCTTTAATCTGTACAACAGTTTCTAGGAGGTAGTATTAGAATATTTTACAGATGGTAACATACCGCAAAGTAAATGAAGATATCTGAGATTACATAGTAAGCAAATGTCACAATTATGATTCTGACCCAGGATGGTTGGTTTAGTCAAACTGCACTTTAATTCACTATCATACTAAATATATTTCATTATCTTGTTTCTTTATTTTTTTTATCTTATTTCTTTAAAGTTAGGTTTGCTCAGGAATCAGTCTCATTGCCTATTAGCAAGGCTGGTTTCCTTCTGCAGGATGTAAGGGAAAATCCAGTTCCTTGTCTTTTCCAGCTTCTAGACGCTGCCTGCCTACCTTGGTTCCTGGGGCCTTCCTCTTCAAAGCCAGCAGCATGGCATCCTCAAATCTCTGACTCTCCTGCATTCCTTTTCTAAGGACGGGTGTGATTACCTTGGGCCCACCCAGATAATTCTGACTAATGTCCTCTTTCCAAAATGTTTACCTTAATCTCAGTGGCAAAATTTCTTTTGTCCTGTAAATTTATGTGTGGTTGTGATTTAACTTAACATTTAAATGGAGATTGCTTTTAGTGACCTGCTTTCATATCGGTAACATCCAACGTTCTTGTCATAAAAGAGATAGCATACCAGGGCACTGTGTGTGAATGGGAGATCTTCTTTGGGCAGGAATTAATGCAGTCAAATATGCTTTCAGATTTTATTTATTTATTCATGAAAGACAGAGAGAGAGGCAGAGACATAGGCAGAGGGAGAAGCAGGCTCCATGCAGGGAGCCCAATGTGGGACTCAATCCCAGGACTCCAGGATCACGCCCTGGGCCGAAGGCAGGTGCTAAACCATTGAGCCATCCAGGCGTCCCTCAAATATGCTTTAATGTCATATAGTAAAACCTGATGTGGGCACTTTTAAGGCTATTTTGTTTTATAAACAGGCAATTATTTGAGATTTAAAAGAAATTCATAGTCCAAGCCTTCACTGGGGAAATAAGTCTGGTCCATAAATCCAGGTTTGTGAAGTTCCCATGTTTCTTACAAAAGTTAATGAATGACTCTGCTGAGCTCTAATTCCAGGCTGAATTAAAACCGAACTATTAATTGAACCCATCCTTATCTTGGAGATACTAAGGAAAAGAAGTGGGTTTGAGAATGGAGATGCAAAATGTAAAAAAAATCTCAAAAACTAATCAACTAATTTTCTCGTATTCCTAGTTTATAGGTGTCTTGAGAAAATGTTAGGAGCTGCTGTTGAGGTGGGGCAACATAGTAGCAGTAGGATCCTTGTTTATTGGTGCTAAAAGCTAAATGAGTCAAAGCTAAATGAGTCAGAGACCTTTAAAAGTTTGAGATGAAGTAAGAAAATAGGGAAGAGAGGCTGCTGGTAGATAGGAGTGAGGAGGTACAAAGAAAGACTGAAGATGCATCAGAGTTAAGAGTGTATCTGTTTGGGGCATGGAGTGAAGGTACTGTTCATATTTAAAAAACAATCTTAAGTGTACTCATTTCCATGTACCCAAGGATTAATAAAGAATACTCATTTCGCATATCTGTACCGTTTGTTCCTTTATTTAAGATGACAAGTTTCTTCTTAAAGGTTTAGGTTGGTTATTTTGAAAAAGTAACTGTATAATAGTGCTAGCTTTAATGCATGAGTGAAGAAAATAAAGTTACCTAATATTTAAAGTAACATATTTGCTCTCATGTATTTTGCTAAGATAATATCTTAAGAACCTAACACCAGATTGGTTGATTTTTCTTATTTACAAGATGTTTAAATGAGACAATCACTTACACGGTTCTACCTAAAGCCATAAAATTGGGGGTGCCAGAAAAAGTAAAAAGGAGCTGTAGCTCAGTCACTTCCAGTCACAAGAGTTTGGTGGTCCTGTGTGTTTAAATATTGGTATTTTAAAAGAGATTATACTAGATCATTATGTTCCAAAGTGTATGTTTCAGAGCATTGCCCCTGCCTATGTGCTCAATAAAATAACATTCCAAAGTCAGATACATTTTGGAAAAGCTGTGTATTTAGATCTTAAAACTTCACAAGTCACATTTGTATGTAAAGGTGCTAAGAAATCCTGTGATAAACTTATTTAACTTATCTCAATATTTCCCAAATTTATTTAACTTTGGAAACCTCTTTTATATAACACCTTATTTAATATGCCACAGGGCTAGCATTCCACAGAGCACAATTTAGGAATAACTGTTATCAGGAACATTATGAGTTGCTTAAAAAGAGGTATTTTCAGCATTCCTGGTATCCTTAGCAAAATAGAGATGAGCATAGATACAATGTAACTCTAGTGTTTCCCATAACACTTCAATGTTTAAAGCCATTGAGCTCTACTAAACCGTGATTCTCTGTAAGGTGTCGAAAGTCCGTATTTCCCTAGGGATCCCTGAAGTATGATTTTGTGTCCCACAGATGACCAGGGCCAGCAGCAGCCATCCTTGCCAGGCTGCTGTGGACTTCTACCCACCACCTCTTGCATTCTCTTAACTGCCTTCTCCAGGATGCCCCAAGTGCTTTTACTACTTCTCCCAAGACTCTCCCTAATTTCCCAAAGAATAAAAACTAATGAATGTCTCCTAATGCATTTCTGAAGGCTTAGAGATAGCAGAAGTATCACAAAGACTGTCTCACAGTGGTTTCCAAATGCAGCTAAGGGGTTCACAGTATAATGGCCATGAGGTCTTCCAGGGGTGGGGGTAATGGGAGCCTCTTCTTCAGGAATCTCCAGATGTGTCCATACTATGGAGCTCCAACGACTGTTACCCTGAAGCAGGAAAGAAAACTACCCTTGGGCTAGAAGGGAAGATCTGCTTTCTCTGGGTCCAAAGTTTTGAACTGAGAGCAACTATCTGTTCAGGCAAAAACCCTTCCACAATCTGTAAGAGGTAGGCTGATCCCTGAAGCCTAGACAAAGCAGTCACAGTACAACTTTTCCCTGTTTGGCTTATTTCATCATACAAAACTCATGTCAACCCCTCACAATCCACTTCAAGTGATGGTGGACAGCACAATAAATTTTTCTTCGATTT
The DNA here is from genome assembly GCF_053574225.1 of Canis aureus. Classification (NCBI taxonomy): domain Eukaryota; kingdom Metazoa; phylum Chordata; class Mammalia; order Carnivora; family Canidae; genus Canis; species Canis aureus. The sequence continues at coordinate 58,173,313 of NC_135621.1, forward strand.
TCCCTCCAGCGTGAGGTGAAGGAAAAATAAGTTTCCACCTATCTCTTTAATCTTATAATCTTTTATGAGCACATGCTTGGACCAAAATGGCACGCACATGTGCACAGACCCATATACATTCTCACTCTTCCAGGAACAAACCAGACTCTTCAGGCAAAGGGCAGATTATCCAGAAATAGAAAACATAAAAACAGCATTTTTTGAACTGTGGGATTTCATTCCGCCCAAGCGAAGCTTCATCCAATTTACAACACTAATCAGAATACTTCCACTAACTCTGAGGACTTAAAAGTTATCAGTCACACGTGAGGAAACATTGTTCATTATTTCCTTTATGTTTTGTGAAACTCAAGAGACCATTTTGGTAAAATTCTAAATCCACAAGAAACCTTTTTTTTTTTTTTTTTTAAGATTTTATTTATTTATTCATGAGAGACAGAGAGAGAGAAAGGCAGAGACACAGGCAGAGGGAGAAGAAGGCTCCATGCAGGGAGCCCCATGCGGACTCGATCCTGGGACTCCCGGATTAGGCCCTGAGACCAAGGCAGGCGCCAAACCGCCGAGCCACCCAGGGATCTCTCATAAGAAATCTTGAGAGATGAATTGATACCTCTGCTTTTCAGATAACTTTTGTTCAAGAAATAATTTAATGCTGCCAGGCATTTCCTAGCAGTTTGCTCATCCCAGAATCACTTACCCAGTAACTTGGGTGTTGGCAAAATAAGTTTTCTGATCAACAAGAGAAGATAATACACAGTGTACTCCTTAAAACCTTTTCATAAAAGATCTTTCTCATGATACCTAAAATCTCTTCATTGTTACTTCTGAAATAAATTAAGTAGGTTTGTGCTTATCTGGCTTTCATTCTACAGCAGATTTCATAAAGCCATGTAGCCCGGAATGAGGCTTGCACAGATGGGGGCAGGGCTCTGACTGGGACAGTTAATTTCCTAGCAGTTTTCTCATCTGTGAAGTGGGTGTATCTATCTACTTGCAGATTCGTGGTGAGGGTAAGTGAGAAAAGGCCTGTAAATCTGAGACCTTGGGGCATAATAAGAACTCTCATAACCGTGCAGTGGAGGAGGCCTGCAAGAAGCAGGCCTTCTGACAACAGTTAGATGTGACTATTTTCAGCCAGATAGTGAGAAGACACCATCTGTTTAGTAATCTGTTCTAGAATTCCCAGGATCGACATCAAGTAGTCTTAGTTTTTGTAATTCACCTTTCAGCTCATTCTGAAAAAATGAGGTATTAGCCCATCTCTCCTATTCTCCAAAATTCCCTAGTTCCTAAATTTCTTCGATCGCTGCAAACGTATTTAGTACCCCAGGTTTCAATTTGCCATTGGCCTGAAAACTGGCACTCATTTCAAGTTGACAAGTGAGGTCTAACTCTCTCCTCAATTAGTCAGGGCTCAGTTAGTTCCCTCTTAGGTTCATGTTCATCTTGTCTTTTTTCAGTTTGAAGATAATTTCCCTTAACGAAGAACCTAAAGCTGAGTAGCTCTTTCAGCTCTGAATTGTATAACTCTTCTCCAAATTTTTAGCCTTTCTGTGATTTCTTGATATAACAGAATTTTTTCTCCTAGAAAACCCTATTTTTGCAGCCTTTGGCATATTTCATGAATTTCTTCTAAGCTTCTTGACAATCTCCTGACAAGGTGACTCCATGAAATTATTTTTTTAATTTGACATTGTACACTTCTTTTATACATGCCTTTTTAGAAGGTAAGCCACTTTGGGAGCTGACTCCCTGTGGAGTCAGATAGATGTCTTCAAATGCCTTCTTACTTTTCTTACCCCTATAGCTTCAATTGCACTGTCAGGGTTTTACTTATGTAATCTAGTCTTCATCCCCCTTGAATCATATTTTTCAAGTTTCTGGCTACAAAATCATGGTTGATTTTTAGAAGCCTGATTTCCCTCCTCAAAGTCCAAAGTAGATGTTAGATTATACCCAAAGTTGCCTTCATTGTCTTAATAATATCCAGGAACTTCTAGGTGTCACAGTTGCCCCTTCCCAAGGTTGTCTTAGGTCTACCCGATGATCCAGATTTTTTAAAAAAATGCTTACTTAGAATTGGGTAAGTTTCCCTTGCTGTTTTCACAACTTCTGAGAGATCAGATTCTAATATGTGCTAATGGAGAGTATATCAATTCTCCCTTGCCTGGGTCCTTAAGTCAGGTTTCACTACTCAAAATTCTGTAACATTGGAGATATCTTTCCTAAGAACAAAGTTTTTCAAACTGAGGCACTAGTGGGTTATAAAGCAATGTGGGTTGCAACTAGCATTGTGAAATGGAATAGAAGAGATAAAGGATAAAATAGAAAAATAGTCAAGTGCACTTAATGGAGTAAGAATAAATATTGTCTTGTGAAACTTTTCATTTTATGTATGTGTATACATTGTGTCTTCTTGCATGACAAAATATTTCGTGGTGTAGATCATGGACTGAAAACTATGAAAACCACCATCTTAGGTGGTGGTTTATACATTATTTATACATTATTTATATTTACCTGATAATACATTATTTATATTTACCTGAAAGTATAGAATCTGATTTTTTAGATTAAATCAAGCCATATATATATACATACATGTGTATACATATATATAAATACAATGGTAGTACAAAACATAGAACTATAAGTACTTGGTTGATTTCTACCACTCCATCTGTTGATGGAAAGTAGTTTAAGAATTTAGCAGCTATGTTTTAGCTAAAAATATGTGATAATTCACTTTTAAGTACCTTTTAAAAATTCAGTCTTTGTAAAACTATTCCTAGATTTCAGAATTCCATTTTATGCTAGAATATCCAATAACTTATTGAATCAACTTATTGAACATTTACAGTCATCAAGCAGTTCATGAAAATGTCCTACAGTATCCAATTTTGTGTTTCCAATTTTTTCCCCATAAAGGGTGACTGGTGGTCACATGGTAAAGGACTGGAATATCCCTTCCAACCATCTTATGACACTACAAGCACCCAGAGGAGTGACTTTCAAAAACCAACGTGTCCATTGGTTTTGCCAGTCAAACACAGCAAGTTGCAAAAGGCTTCTTGTGGAATAGGTAAGATTAGCTGTGATAAAACCTCCTTCGCATTTTCTCAGGTTACTGCTATCAAATTAAGATGGATTAGATATACTGGTACCTCCTGAGAAAATTACCTCGCTATAGGAGTTGAAAACATACATACAGCAAATGCAGTCCTTGACAACTTTGTTCTTTATCCCTTCTTGGTGGACAGCTTATTTCCAAATGTATTTACTGCAACATAATAAAAATTGGCTTGATCATTGATAACAGCCTCCAAGTCATGCAACCTAGTAGCATTCTGCTCATTACTGCCACCAAATTTTTAAAAGTGTAACTACTACAATTGTAGGCAATACTATATGGCAGTATTTTTCTAAGTGTACTCTGAGGGACATTAGTTCCTTATGTTTATAGATGCTGCTCAAAAAAAGGGGAAGTGGTCAAATGAGATTTGTAAAAACTGAATTTATAAAGTTAAACAGATTTAAGCCACAGAACTCTTAAAACTCTTACTGTAAACACAAGCATAATGCATTCCAAGACGAGGAATAAAGAATATTATGTTTTCCCCACTTATTAACCACCTCATCCTTTTTCTAGGAGAGTATTTCACATAACTGGTATCCCACAAACCAATGTTACATGGACTATTAAAACATTATTAGATCTATTTAGTTAAGTCTTAAAGAAGTGGACAATCAAGTCAAAACAAAAATGTATTTACCGAGTACCCACCCTGGTCATCATTCCATGTAAAAGTTCATAAGCTAAATTTCACATAATTTTCTGAACATGACAGTATGTCCACTGAATGGTACACAAGTAAACAAAGGGTTACTTTTATCATTCAACAGTCCCTTACTTAATTTGAACCTTCAGGCCTCTGTGATCTGGCCAGTCTAGTTAAGGTTACAAGGGTAGGGGGTAGATTGAAGATCAGAACATTAGAAAATGGTCATAGTCAGCATGATTTCCACCTCAAGGGCAGGAGTTAATGGAGAGGACGGTTAGGTAAACTGTAACATGGTCTCTTCTTCAGAAAGGTAATGATGCTTGCGCTTCCGATTCCGAATGGTAGACTGAACACAGACATCTAAATGCCCCTCCTCCCAAGACTCTATTAAGTGATAGTAAAACCATCAACCCATAAAGATGAAGAGAGTGGAAAGAAGAATTTCCTGTAATGTGGAAAGGAATGAAAACTTGTTGATGGATTAGCAAGCAAAGAAGCAAGGGCCTAGAAAAGACAGAGGGAAAAGCAGCAAAGAGCCAGTCTGCCTGACAAAACCCCAAAGTAGCTGGAGGCTCAGCCAGCAGGCAAAGCAGAAGGCATGAATGAATCCAAGGGGAGAATCCAAAGGGCAACCTGAAAGTCTGTCTTTAAAAAACCACCCCAGGGATGCCTGAGTGGCTCAGCGGTTGGGCGTCTACCTTTGGCTCAGGGCCTGATCCCAGATTCCCGGAATCGAGTCCCACACCGGGCTCCCTGCATGGAGCCTGCTTCTCCTCCCTCTGCCTGTGTCTCTGCCTCTCTTTCTGTCTCTCATAAATAAATATAATCTTAAAAAAACAAAAACAAAAAACCCACCCCAGTCAGGAACACTACTCTGTCAACATTAAAACTAATTGAGCCCAATGTCCCGGCCAGATAGTCAACTACCACACCAGTTACCTTTTTTGTAATTCAAGTTGATCTCTTGTCCTATTCTTAGTTTATGAATGGACAGCCAAAGATTACAATTATGCCAAATTATCTTTTTTAATGTATGGCGGTTAAAGTTAAGGAAACATCACGGAATATAAAGCAACAACGACAAAAAAAAAACCTAAAAAGTGTAAGAGAATAAAAGCAAAGTGGAGAATCCATCTGGGAGGTCCAACTTTTCTGAAGCTCTAGAAGAGCAAAGAGTAAAATTGAAAGTGCAGATAGTTATCAACAAAACATTTATTGAGCGCATACTATTTGCTGGGCACTTTATGGAACTTCCTAAATATTTACTTATTCAATACCAACTCTAAGGAATATATTAGTATGGTAATGTTATTAATACTCTCATTTTTCATATAAGAAAGCAAGCATGGAGTTTAAATAATTTGCTCAAGGCTACAGAGCAAATAACTGATATTTGAACTCAATCTACCTGTAATTAAAACCAGTGCTCTACACAGCCTCTGGAATAATAAGAACGTTTCCCAATATAAAAGAGAGGCATTAATGGAGCCTACTGAGCACTTCCAAGTATGAAGGGATAAAAGATACAACCTATACATCATTATGAAATTGCAAAGATACAATTATAAAAAGAAGGTTCTATAAGTTTCCAAAAAGAGAAAGAAAAATGTCACTATCTAAAAAACAAGAATCAGTATGGAATTAAGCAGCACCGATACAAAAGCACAATGGAGTTAATGTCTTTAAAGTTTCCAAGGGAAAATTTTTTTTACTTACAAAAGAGGATTTAACAGAAATACTAGAACCAGTCTTTTTCAAGCAGCACCAGGCTTTGGACCCAGTGAGAAAGAAAAGTAGTCCTAGCACAATATTTGGCCCTTAAATGAATAAAACGCATATAATTATATTGTAAATGCTATTTCATAGTTTTCAGCTTTTAGCATTATCTTGACACAGTATGGAAATTTTAAATGTTGTTACAGAACAGAATTATTTCATTAGCCTTAACAAGAAAAGCACAGTTGACAGAAGATGGGAAGTAGAAGAGAAAGGTGCTAATATCTTTTTTTTTTTTTTTGCTAATATCTTTATTTAACTTAAATACTCAAGAAAAACTACTCAAAGTAGATGAAACAAAGAATAGAAGTTTAAGGTTGAAGTCAAAGGAACTAATATAAGAACCAATTTATCTCTTTAGCCCTAGCCTCTTTGCTGAACTTCAAACTCCTATCCAGCCACCTACCTAACAATCTTTGCTTGGATAGTTAATGTCCTTTCAAACTCAACATGGCTGGGATAGAACAGTTCATCTCTGCCATTCAAACATATCCCCTGCTGGTTTACGTCTTTTCCATAAATGCCACTTCTAATCCCCCTAAGTTTTGATCACCTAGAAGCCATTCCAAAACTCCCTACCCTCTATATCCAATCCATCAGCAAATCTTGACACCCCTATCTCCAAAATATACTCCAAATCTTTTTACTAGTGTTGTAATGCTCCTGTTACCCTGCTTCCTCTCTTTCTCCTTCAAAAAATGTTTTCCACACCATTGTTAGAAGGATCTTTTAAAAACACAAATGATACTGCATTCCTCCATTAGATGAGTTACTTCTCATTGTCTGTAGAATCAATTTGAAATTTCTCACCATGGCCTACATGGGCCCATTTAATCTATGGACTCTATCTCCTATTGCTCATGATATCATGATAGGGCCATTTCAAGAGTGGCATGTAACTTAGGCCAAGGAGGTAGAGAATGTTTTCTGACAGTCATGGTTATTTCCAAACCAATTTATGCCTGTGTACTTATTTCCATAATTTACATATTCTTGTAAATTAAAATCTGAGTACTAAGAGAGTTTCTATAATACATTCAAAGTCGAATACTTTGGAAAGGCTTGCCAAAAGGTCACTAAGTTTTTTTTTTTTTTTTTTTTTTATTTACTTACTTAGTTGAGAGAGATAGAGACAGAGACAGAGAAGGTGAGCAGGGGGAGAGGCAGAGGGATAGGGACAAGTAGATGCAGGGTTTGATCTCATGACCCTGAGAACATGACCTGAGCTGAAATCAAGAGTTAGATGCTTAACCAACTGAACCACCCAGGTGCCCTAAAATATTATTAATTTTTAAAAGTGATAATTAGGTGTGGACAAAATCACTATAAAAGAGGAGGTGGAGTGAATTTCTTAAATCTTAAAGGTTTCTGCATTCATTTTATTTCAAATATGTCTTTAAGTTTCCATTCTGTTTTAAAGAAACAAACTAGGAAAGATACATTAGGGGTGAGGTTTGCACAAGAAACACAAAGTGCAATTCCAATCCATGGGTACTTCCACAAAGGAAATGCATTACAATAAAAATTTGGTGAATGAACTGGTTAAAATAAAGTATCTAAGTTTAGTATATATAATTCTCTATGATTCTTTAATTTTTTGGGTAAGTAACCAGTCAGATCCCAGTTCTTTCTCATAAGGAGTAGTTGCTTCTACTTCTACCATGGGACATAGTAGAGGATAAGAGCAGAAAGCTAGGTTTTGTTCTAGGATGACCAGGCAAGGCCCAGCCATTTCATAGAGAGACACAAGACACAAGCCCCCCTGCCCCACCCAGATCAATGCCTATAAGTCTGTTCTATTGAACCAGTCGGTTTTTTCCCAGAGTGAAATCTTCCAAACCTCTATCTGGATCAGGGATCAAAAAGTCTGGAATTTCTCAAATAAGTCCCCTGTTGGCAGGTTCTCCTTGTCCCATGCTCCCTGCCCCAGAGGTGTCAGATGCCTCCATTTTCTGAGCCTTACTGGGTGGGACCCCACCCCATCCCCACAAGCACTTATCTTCCAGTTTTTTTGTGGTCTACTCAAGTTCATTGCCATTTAACCATCTGCTTTCCAGTTTCCAAATTTGCTAGTATCTTTGCTCTCATTTAGTTCCCTTTTTTCCTAAAGATTTAAGCTTTTTAACATCTTTACTATCATTGTACTAATGTTTTGGGATGGAACGGGAGGAAATGCACATGTTGAAATTGTTATGTTTAACTGGAAATCATGGTCACCTTATCACCATCAATATTCGCTCACCTTAGAATTTAATATTGGTTTAGCATTTAATAGTGGTTTGATCCTAGGCTCATTACTTAAATTTCATCATTTTATTCACTCAATTCAAGAAGTGGGAATAATAATCCCTACTTAGGAGGATTATTAGGAGAAATAAGAGATATGTAAAGTGTCTACCACAGTGCTTAGTACATAGTAGACAACAAATGGAAAATATTTCTATTATTAATTATTGTATTGTATTACATTAGGTGTTTAATTGGAATTTAGCATTGGAAACCAGGTGTAGAAGTCTCACTTTTTCCTTCCTCACCTTCCCTCCCCCTTCACCCAACCCTCCTCCTGCTCTGCCTCCTCCTCTCTCTGCCTCTGTCTCTCTGTTCTCTATTGGTGTTCCTCATTGCCAAAGTCATTGTTGTGTCCCAGATGATGCCCAGACTCAACAAAAAAATTTATTGATTAGTTTAATAATTACATATTATTCAACAGATTAAAGACATAATGTAATTTAAACTAAAACACATCACAATATACACCTGCAATTTATTCACATTTTGAATAGTGCTTGGATACTAGTGAAAATAATTTAAAAAAATATTTTAGTGTAACATTTAAAAATATGTATATTCTAGATTTTACATATATGTGTATATATTTATATATGTATGTATATATATGTATATATATGTGAGTGCATATACATACAGATATAGAAAATATGTATGTAAACATGCATCATACCAATTAAAAGTCATCTCCTGGTCATTCTGTTCCATCAGCCCACTTAATTACGCCTGGTCTTTGGCATTTCAGCAATGTCATCTTGTGCTGATAATGAAAGTGCCCTTTATTCTTGTACCACCACCCAATTTCCTGGCTTCCATCCATAGTCACTTCAACAAATGGCTGTGCTCCCATCATATCTGAATCACTACAAGAATAAGTGTTCACTTTGGGTTTTATATAATAAAACTTTATAAATTGAAAGGCTGATCTAATTTATGAGGAATGTCATACTTAAACAAAACTTTGACTCTTTATCAACAACCTGATATTTTAATGCTTTTGTTTTGAATTGCAAAATCAGATTATCAAAAAAATCGATTATCATCAAAATATATTTTTTTAAGATTTTATTTATTTATTCATGAGACACACACACACACACACACACACACACACACAGGCAGAGACACAGGCAGAGGGAGAAGCAGGCTCCATGCAGGGAGCCCAATATGGGGCTCGATCCTGGGTCCCCAGGATCAGGGCCTGGGCCGAAGGCGGCGCTAAACTGCTGAGCCACTGGGACTGCCCCAAAAATAATTTTCTAAAGTGGATTTTAGTTTGTGTTCTGCTTTTGCACCAAGATGTAGCTTAATGATTTCTTTCTAGAGTTATGTTCAAGCTTTTTCACTATATTTTGAAAATTTATAACATTATCTTTTTCATTAATAATACTTCTCTATAAGATCAAAATAAATACTATTTAGAAGAATGGAGTTTCTGATAGAAAAATATGATTGATGAATGTTTTTTTAAGTAGACCCAAACAGTTAAGAAAATTTCCCAAAGTAAAAGTTGCTGAATTCCCACCAATACAAGGATCAAGTTGTGTGTTTGAATAAATCCTGGCTTTGTTGATAAAATATAGATGGCTGGACCCCAACTTGTTTGGCGTATCCTTGCTTAGAAAATTTCTATTTTAATTAGATCAAGTTTCCAAGAAACAGAGAGTGGATTTCAAACATTCTTCATAGGCTTTGCTTTATGTTTTGTAATCCTTGTGTAACAAGGCTTCTTTTAAGTAATTACTTTGGGTTCAATTTGAATTCTGAAGTAGAATAACCACTAACGACTTGAATATCTTCTTTGATGTTTTCCTACTTAGATGTTCTTCACTACTATGGCCTTCTTTAAAAGTCTCATATACTTGAATAAATGAATATGGTAGTTATGTCTAATTTTAATAGATATAATGTCCGGGTAAGGAATTTCTCTAATAGCTCAGATTTGTTTTCTTTCCTTTTATTCTTCCCCATAAAGAAGTGGGTTTTTTTTTTAAGTTATTATTTTTGAGATTCTGGGAGGTTCTAGATCACTATTTTAAAAATATTTTAATTGATTTAATTGACTTCTGAAGTATTTGTTTCTTTTTATTTTTTTAAGATTTTATTTATTTATTCATGAGAGACATGGAGAAAGAAAGAGAGAGAGACAGAGATACAGGCAGAGACACAGGCAGAGGGAGAAGCAGGCTCCATGCAGAGAGCCTGACACGGGACTCAATCCCAGGACAAGATCACCCTGGGCTGAAGGTGGCGCTAAACTGCTGAGCCACCCAGGCTGCACATTTCTGTTTCTTTTCTTTCCTTTTTTTTTTTTTTTCAAGATTATTTATTTATTTATTCATGAGAAACAGAGAGAGAGAAAGAGAGGCAGAGATAAAAGCAGGCTCCATGCAGGGAGCCCGCCACAGACTCGATCCCAGGTCTCCAGGATCAGGCTCTGGGCCGAAGGCAGTGCTAAACTGCTGACCCACCCGAGCTGCCCACATTTCTGTTTCTTAATTGTATAACAAGTCACCCCAAAATTTAGTTGCTTAAACAACCATCATTTTATTTCTCTTGATTCTGTAATTTGGGCTGGGCTCAGCCAGGCAGTTCTTTGGCTGGTCTTGGTGGTGGGCACTTGTGTGGCTGCATTCACTTGGCAGATCACCTGAAGACTGGACTTGACTGGGAGGCTGGAATGACATGTGGTCAACATGTGGTCCCTCCATGTGGGCTTTCCAGTAGGGTTGTTGAACTTCTTAGGTAGCATCTCAGGACTCCCCAAAATGCAGAAACACAAACTGAAAGGTTTTATCAAGGTTTATGCCTGGAACTGGCAGAGTGTTACTTTTTCCACATCTTGTTGGTTAAAGCTAATCACAAAGCCACCCCACATTCACAAGGAGGGGACTGTGCACAGATGAATAGTGGGAGACCAATAAACTAGGTCCACTACTGTCATAGACTACCACAGCATCCTTAAATTGTTCTCCCCATGAGAGTTTAGGAGTAGCCAACTCTTATATTTTGTCTGAAAATGTCTTTAAATTGCCCTCACTCAAATGAATGAAAGTAAAGCTGGGTATAGAATTCTGGGCTCATAGTTATTTACCTTTTACATTTGGAAGGTATCATTCCATTGTCTCCTGGATCCTACTGTTACATCAAGTCTGCAGGAAGCCCAATTGTTAATCTTTTGAGAGTAATATGTTTCAGTGTAAGATTTTTAATGTGGAAAGGGGGCTTTGTATACAGAAAGAGTTATTTATAGTTACTTATGATTTAAATTAATATCACAGATTGAATATTATAAATGAAAATTTATTCCTTAAGCCCTTAATTTTTAAATACAGTTTCACTGTAATTGCAGGGCTGTTGGTTTTCAAGGATTCTGTACAGGTGTGGGGAGAGAGACATGAAAACTGGGCAAATTAAAATGCCACAAAGTTTGCTTTCACTTCTGAGATTAAGCCATTTTTCTTGAATAAATGTCCCTTGGATCGTTGCAAGCTTTTGATTAATTTCCAGAGTTCTGAAAAAGTTGATTTTGATTATTTTTTTCCAAGTGTTCTCATCATTATTACAGAGGAGCACTTTTCACAGATTCTTACTGCACTGTTCCTACTAATATCCTATCCCTTTTAGTTTTCAGGTTAAAAATGTCTCCTCACAATCTCACTATTATCTTTGTGGCACAGACACTTCATTGAACAGGAGTCCTAAACGTTAATGTAAACAAGTTTATCGAATTTTCACCTATGGATTGTGCATTGGGTGTTTATGGAGAGTTTGTCTACCTTAAAGTCACAAAAACATTCTCCTATATTTTCTTCCTTGCATTTATAATGTTGTTGCTGTGGATTTTGATATAAATCTGCTTTTTCCTCCTTTGTAAGTAACCTACATTCTCTCTCTCTTTTTAAAAAAAAAATTATTTATTTATTCATGATAGACAGAGAGAGAGAGAGAGGCAGAGACACAGGCAGGGGAGAAGCAGGCTCCATGCCGGGAGTCCCACGCGGGACTTGATCCCGGGCCTCTAGGATCATGCCCTGGGCCAAAGGCAGGGATCCCCACTACCTTCTCTTTTTGAAAGCATTTAAAGGGACACCTGGGTGGCTCAGCAGTTGAGCATCTGCCTTTGGCTCAGAGCAAAATTCTGAGGTCCTGGGATCCCATTTCAGGCTTCCTGCATGGAACCTGCTTCTCTCTGCCTGTGTCTCTGCCTCTCTGTGTGTGTGTGTGTCTCTCATGAATAAATAAAATCTTAAAAAAAAAAAAAGACTTTATTAAGTTAAAAAAAAAAAAAGCTAGCATTTAGAATTTTCTTTGCCCCAGATGACCTTAAATTTCTCTATAAAGTGTCTCGGATGTGAGTTTTCCCTTACATACCCTGCAGGATAGGGAGGAGAGTGAGGCAAGAGAGTGACTCAGGATGCAAAACAAGGAGGCACTCACTCCCTATGTAAATGCCTCCTTAAATTGTAAGCATATGAGTTTCACTTGTCTCATCTTATTCCTGGACCTGCCATCCTACGTGGTAATCTGTGAGCCCTTTCAATCTGAGGTCTTTGATCTTTGTCTAATTCTTGGATATTTATCATCATTCTTTCCTTTTTTTTTTTCTTTTTAAGAAGGCTCTACACCCAACATGGGGCTTGAACTCATGACCATGAGATCAAAAGTCATGTGCTCCACCAAATGAGCCACTCAGGCACCCCATCACTATTTCTTCAGCTATTTCCTTCCCTCTGTTTCTTTATCTAGGTCTCCTAAATTCTACCATCCATGTCTTTTAGCTTTTCTATTATATTTTAATTTCTTTATCCTTTATTGCTGCCTTTTGGGAGTTTCTCAGTCTGTCTCATTCATGAGTCTTTTTGTTTATCTCATCTTTTTCAATTCAGCTATTATATTTTGTTTGATTTCTGACATTTATGTGATTCTTTTTTAATGGCCTCTTCTTGCTTCATATTAAAAATGCCTTCTGTGTCTTTCAGGGTATTTGTTATGCTTACGTTAAATTCTTGGAGTACCAGTTCTAATTATTCTGCTTCACATAGTAGATGTTTTAAATTTTGTTGTCTTTCTTTACAATGTCTTTCTTAATAGTATCTTAGGTTATGTTCCCCAAGAGGAATCAACAGCCCTGTGGGGGGAAAATGTAAGGACGAGGGTCTGGCTTTTGTGCCTCTCAGTCAACTTAAAGGAAAGAAAATGAAGGTCAGGCTGGAGAGTGTCAGACCCCATAAAACTGACCTTGACCATTTCCATCTGCTGTCACTGTCTTAGGCCAGTCCTCTAGTCAGAACACCATCCCTCCTCTCCACTTTAAACTCTTAAAAAGAGGCATCTTAAGAAAAGACAATCTCTTGATATTTTCAATCTACCAGCACTAATGGTTGCTGGGGGAATGGTAGCAGAGGAAATGCCCAAGGGGGCAGCATGCACCCATTTTCACCAGCTCCCTACTCTAGAGGGACTTCTGTGCTGTTTGAAAGTTACTAAGTTAACAACAGATGGCTAGCCAGTTGCTTCCAGTTTCTTGCCCCTGAGGCAAGCAATAATCTTCCCAAGGCAATGTGTGGGCGGAGGCTGTCAGGAGATTTAAGAAAACCTCTCCCCCACCTATTCTCTCTTGGCCATATCTGACCCTCCTACCCTCCAGCCCACACTGACACTAACCCTTCACACCAGTCCACTAAAGTCTTTGGGTTTCTCACAGTCCATAGTTCCTCAGATTCATGCCTCTTCTCTCTTCTACAGTTTTCCCTTTCATTAGGATACAAAAGAACTGGCCCCTTGCCTAGTTTTAAAGACCCTCTCTAATTTGATCCCAGCATCTTTCAATTCTCAAAGCAAATCATTATCCCCATTTTAGAGAGAAGGAAATTGAATCTCAATGAAATTAAGTGATTTGTCCAAAGTCACACCACTAGGAAATGTGGTAGGGCTAGAATTTGAAAACATGTCTATCTTATCCCAAAGCCCATGCTTCTGTTACTCCATTAACTCCATCTGATTAATGACCGAATTTAGAGCTGTTTGATTTTATTCAAGAATCTATCAAACCATGTTTCTAAAAACACTAATGTTCTGTGAGCTGGACAATGGCATTCACCCAAAACCCAGTTAGTCTTTTCTCAAATGGTAGAAAAAATATGTATAAGTTATGGTTAGATTTTTCTCAATGTCAGTTGCCCATACATTTTTAGTAAATCTTTGGCACCTGCTGTTCTTTTGTGCATTAGCAAATCCTTAAAAAAGGTAATCATTACATAGAAAATGCATTTTGAGTAAATGATCTCAATTAGAATTCAAAAATATGTTATCAGGGAGAATATATACGGAGAAATATGTTAGTAAATACGTACTTATTAAGTGTTCATGAATTCAATTCAATATTCAGACATTGATATAAACTAATTTTACCGGCAGGAATGATGAGTCTTTAAGTATTTGTATATTACATGATATGAAATGGCAATCTTTTTTTCCCTGATAGCAGGGAAAAAATGCTAACATAACCTTGCATGTTAAAAGTAAAAATAAAGTGAGTTTTAAAAGTCATTAAAAATAAAAAAAATAAAATAAGTCATTAAAAATGTGAAACAGAGAAGAACCAATAGAATGAATCCCTATATACCCATCACCTAGCTTGAAAGATTATTTAAAAGTGATTTTCTAAAGGGTTTAATAGTCTTACAAATTTTCAGAATGTCTGTAAATGAGAACTGAAAAGAATCACATGTTCAACTACAACTACAGCAGCCCTGGAGTCTTCCAGTTCATTCTATTAGTGCCATTTGGGAGCACCTTATGCATAAATTTGTAATAGCCTTTCTAGTAGTAAATAATAGGTTGACAAATGAATTATACTTATATCTTTCCTAAGATTTTGGTTGGTATCTATGCAAGAGACCTATCTAACATACTTTTGAAGCCATTGTTGCATTAATATTAGTTTTAGAAATTACTAGTTATTTCCATATGTGGGGCTAATTCAATTGTTTTCCTTTGGTTCTTTTCATGGAGAAAAGATGATGTATCCATTATATTTACCCATACTTTAAAAAATGTAGTTTTATTAGAATTTTTGATAAAGCATGATTCTGAATATTGATTATATTTTCATGTACAAATCTAATTTTTGCCCTGACTTCACAAAATCTTTTTCCTCAGTTCCAATTGCCTCTCCTGATGTATCAGCAGAACTTCAAAAGAATTTTATAGAGCACATCTCTTTTTTACATCAATATGATGCTAGGAAAATTCCCAATGAGCCCATCCGGGGAAAGGTGAGAGTCTTCAGAATCAATTATTTAATACTTTAGGCTGGGACAGATTTATGGTAGTACATTAAGCCTTTCCAGGTCATAGCCATCTTTCTAGAGGTCTATTTCAACAAACTAACATGGTTGTTAGGGGGATAAAGTCTCAACGACATAGGTAAAATTAAGGAATGATATCATAATTTTGGATCACAGTCTTTGGAGTTTGGTTTCAATTACTACAATCATTCACTTAAGGTAATATCAAAGCAGTTTTATAAACTGTTGGATATGCTCATGTGGGTGTGGCAGGGAAGTGCATCTAAGATTTACAAAGCCAAACATAAATCTAATAGTTGCTGGATTTTTTTTTTCCCAACTGCAGATGTCTGTTTTGACATTTTTCACTTTAATTCTTTCATTGAAACTAATTGACAAAATAAAAAATAAAAATAAATAAAAAAGAAACTAATTGACATTTGGGATACAATCACAAATCCTTAGGTCTGTGAACTGTAGTTGCCTTTGTATCCATGGCAACCTATAGAGTAAGAAATGAAATTTGATAAGAATAGTCTTATACAACCCAGCTGATTGATAGAAATGTTGAGAATGAGAGATAAGATGCTGCTTTTTTGATTTTCTGCTTTTCCCTCTTCGTTTATTTTCTGGCACACCCTATTTTATCATTGATTTAAAAGTTTCACTAATAATTATTATGCTGCTGTCTTCAGTTTTAGACTAAGGTGACAGTCAGTGATGTGGCAGAGAAATAAGTGCCTGCCTCGCCAGAACTTGAACTAACACATGAACTGAGTTCACAGCTGCATCTTCCAGCAACTAGTGTGCCCTGGTTAATGTCAACTTTGTTTTTTTCCTTTCCAGCGACATGGAGCTTTTGTGCAGGCAGAGATAAAACCAGGGAGTAGGCCAATAGTTCCTAAGGGAACAGAGGTATTACGGAATGCTCCGGGGTCATGCTCATCAGAACAGTCCAAAAAAACAGAGAAAGGAAACTCAGCGGAAAGCAAAATGATCTCACCAGGTCTCTGCCGACAAAATTCCCCAGAGCTGCTAGAGACTGAAACTCACTTATCAGAAACAGACGTCAGAGAGGCAGCCAAGGCATGCCCCAGAAGTCCTGAGAGAAGGGAGAAGGTTGCAGACATCTTCCAAATAACTGCAGTAAATGCTCTTCTCCCCAGGCATGATCGTTTAAATCCACCAATAAAAAGTCAGGATAAATCAGGATAAATTACCTTCTTCAAGACAAAAATCTAATCCTTGGAATGGAGAGAAATTTCAGAATCATACAAACCCTCACAGGTTGCTTTCTCTTATATCAATAACCTCAAAAATTCTATTTACATAAATGGGAAAATGAAAAAAGACAATTAAAAGGCACCAAAAATTTAAGAGTGGTCTCTAATGAGTGGTGGATTATGAGACTTTTTTTTTTTTTAAGATTTTATTTATTTATTCATGAGAGAGACACACACACACACCCAGAGAGGCACAGACACAGGCAGAGGGAGAAGCAGGCTCCATGCAGGGAGCCCGACATGGGACTCCATCCCGGGTCTCCAGGATCAGGCCCTGGGCTGAAGGCGGCGCTAAACCACTGAGCCACCCGGGCTGCCCGAGACATATTTCTATATTATTTATAAACAAAACAATTTTGTTTTGCACAAAAATGAACATAATTAACAAATATAAAACTTTTAGAGGAGAGGTCCTATGAGATAGTCATTCTCTGGAATCAAAGAAGGGTTGGAATTTTGGCTCTACCACATATGAGCCATGTGACCTTGGGTAAAGTACTTAACCTCTCTAGGTTTCAGTTTCCTCATCTCTAAAATCAGGGTAATAGCAACTTTCCAAGGTTAGTGAGCAGGAGATCATGTACATCGATCAGTATGTAACCAATGTAATTACATTATCACTATTACTATAATAAAAGTTTCGAGTTAAGGATAATGTTCTCTTATAACCTTGAATTTTCTCCTTATTCTAAAACTTTAGTCCCTCTGTATACAATTAAGAGTGTGGGGGATCCCTGGGTGGCGCAGCGGTTTAGCGCCTGCCTTTGGCCCAGGGCGCGATCCTGGAGACCCGGGATCGAGTCCCACGTCGTGCTCCCGGTGTATGGAGCCTGCTTCTCCCTCTCCCTCTGCCTGTGTCTCTGCCTCTCTCTCTGTGTGTGTGACTATCATAAAAAAAAAAAAAAAAAAAAAAAGAGTGTGAAAAGTCTGAAAGCATTTCTTGTGGTAGTTACACAAATGTGTGCGTGAGCAGACATACACACACTTAATTCAAGAACATATGGGTACCTAGAATATAAAAATATTTCCTAAGTTGTTTTCTATTTTACTTAGATCACTTCTAGCACTAACTCAATCTTTGCTTTTTGGATGAGTTTGGTGTGGTTAATTCTATCAGCCATTCTATTTGGCACGTTTGGTGTGCCAAAATGTATCTATCAGAAGCTATGTTCTGTTGTACACAAGTGGAAGTAGGTGGAATGTCTCTC
This sequence comes from Canis aureus, assembly GCF_053574225.1. Classification (NCBI taxonomy): domain Eukaryota; kingdom Metazoa; phylum Chordata; class Mammalia; order Carnivora; family Canidae; genus Canis; species Canis aureus. The sequence goes on from NC_135621.1 coordinate 58,190,943, forward strand.
TGCTGCCAAAAGAGTATTTATATGCTCAGCAAATTTCCATGGCAATATATCAGTTGCACACTATTCTCTGTAGTGTTGATAAGACAATAGGTGTATCTTTATTGCTTTCTTTTCCACTAAAGAAATTTTAATGGATTGCAAATGAATGTATGCCATTATTATATATTTGTGTATAGAGGACTTTCAGTTCTTACAACACACCATATTAAGCAACTAGCAAACCCCTTTCATTACAAACACCTTGAAATGCTGAATAAAATGAACTAACCAACAAACAAATATATAGCCAAGCTCACAAGACAGAGAAACCCTCATGTTCCAAAAAAGAGAACTTGCTTATTTGTGTGTCAATATATATTTTAAAGATCTTTTGTCAACATGTGTAGATTACTTCATTATTTTCAGAGCTGCATAGTCTTCCAGAGTATAGATATACAACAGAACTGGAGCAAAAAAGAATGCAAGCTTCAGTGTATGTGTGGGAAAGGCGGTGGGGGGTGTATGTGCATTTGATAGCAAATGTGGAGAGACGTCTGAAAAGCTAAAGACTTGAATTTTAATCCATAATAGAACAGAGATGGAACTTTACGGCTTCCAAAGTAGAGTTGAGATTAAAACCTGTATAAAGCTAGAACCCTCTATTTACCCCCAAAACACAGATGTAGTGAAACAACAGGACACGTGCACCCCGATATTCATAGCAGCAATGTCCACAATAGCCAAACTGTGGAAGGAGCTGAGATGTCCTTAGGCAGATGAATAGATAAAGAAGACATCACACACACACACACACACACACACACACACACACAACGGAATATTACATCAGGAAGGGTAAATACCTACCACTTATATTGACATGGATGGGACTGTAGGGTATTATGCTGAGTGAAATAAGGCATTTGGAGAAAGACAATTACCATATGGTCTCACCCATATGTGGAAAATAAGAAATAGTCAAATGGACCACAGGGGAAGGGGAGAAACTGAGTGGGGAAAAATTAGGAAGACAAACCATGAGAGACTCTTGACTCTGGGAAACAAATGGAGGGTTGAAGAAGGGGAGGTAAGTAGGGGGTTGGGGTAACTGAGTGACGGGCATGTGATGCGATAAGCCTTGGGTGTTATACTAGATGATGGCAAATTGAATTTAAATCTTAAAAAAAGCTAGAACCCTCAAAGAGCTGGCCTATCAGTACACGGCAGACTAGAACTTCGCTTGTATAATCAGGTAGACAGCAAGCAAGTTTGCCTCTTCCTACAGCTATACATAGCAGTTAAAATCTTTGTCGAGAAGTAAAACCTCAAGCTTGTGCCACATTCCAGTTTGGAATATGAATTTACATGCAGAATGTCTCATAGGACACAAAATTCACACAAAAATTAGTCCTGCTGGTGAGATCACTGAGGTGCCTGACTAAAGCAGATACAAACCCCCCGGAAAGAGATTTCCACAATCCACAAAGAAACAGTCCCTGCTAAAGGTAAGGTCACAAACAAAAATTACAAATCACAAAAAAAAGAAAACCAAGCTGAGTAAGAGTCAGCAGTATAAATAAGCGAATGGTTAAGCCTCAAAACTAGAGGTCATAGAATGAAAACACTATTTGAGGGTACTTGTCTTTCTTTAGTTCTGGAAAATTTTACTCTGTAGCCTTTATTATTTCCATTCCCTCCATTCTCTCTCTTGCCTCCTGGAACAGCTACCAGCTGAATGATGGAACACTCGGCTTTATCTTCTATGTGCTCTAACTTTTCTCTCATTGTGATATTTTACCACTAAGTAATGCAAGAATCCCTTGACGTTAATTTTCTACTAACTAATTTGCTTTTCAACCATGTCAATTGTTATACCAGGCCGTCTATTGAAAACAATTTTTAATTGGTATTTTATTTTTAATTTATAAGATCTATAAATGCTTCCTTAAGACATAAGACTCTCTCCTGGGGCACCTGGGTGACCAGTAGTTGAGTTGCCTTTGCCTTAGGTCGTGATCCTGGGGTCCTGGGATCGAGTCCCTCATCAGGCTCCCTGCTCAGCGGGGAGTGTGTTTCTCCCTGTACCTGTGTCTCTGCCTCTGTGTCTCTCATGAATGAATGAATAAATAAATATTTATAAAAAATACATAAGACTCTTCCTATATTTTGGATATAATAGCTCTTCTTATCACTGTTAGAATATTGTAATGAAGCTTAACATCTTAACATCTTTTTCTGTTCTCTTAATTCTGTTAGTTTTTGTTTGTTGAGCATGATGCCTCACCTTATTGGTATTGTACTTTTTTTTTTCCCTCAAATGTTTGGTGACTCTTGGTTGTATACTCTTCTCCGATTATATGGTTTTCAGATCCCTATCTGTGTAAACTGTTTCTGTCTGCTGCACCTGACTTTGGGACAGGGTTGGGATATGAGTCAGACAGGATCAGAAGATTTGTGTAATGGGATTTATGACCCTCCTAGAGGTCAGTAGTTGCTTGAGCACTGGCCTGCTTTTCTGGGCCTCGTGTATGAGTCACTTCATCCACAGCTGCCCAGTGCCTAGCGCATGCAGAACACGGAGAGGTTACTGATTTGCTGCTCCACATGCAATTCTCTCATTTTCCAAGTTGATAAATGCCCCAAGGCCCCTTCCATATCTTAATATCCATTAGCTTTAAGCTCGTGGTTCTATCCCCTCCTCCCTCTACAGCAGTCATCTCCACATGTTGGGTTTTTTCCTTGTTTTTTATTTTATTATTTTTTTTAAGATTTTATCTATTCTAGAGAAAGTATACAAGTGGAGGGAGGAACAGATGGAGAAGGAAAATGAGAGAACCCCAAGCAGACTCCATTCTGAGCACAGAGCCCCACGAGAGGCTTGATCCCATGACACCCTGAGATCACAACTAGAGACTAGGAGTCAGAAGCTCAACTGACTGAGTCACACAGGTGCCTCTGCATCTTCTTCCTTTCTTCCTTCCTTTCTTTCTTTTCCTTCCTTCCTTCCTTCCTTCCTTCCTTCCTTCCTTCCTTCCTTCCTTCCTTCTTTTCTTTTTAAGATTTATTTATTTGAGGGGGAGAGCAAAAGCAGGAGAGAGGAAAGCAGGAGAGAGGAAGAAGCAGGCCCCCTACCCAGTAAGGAGCCTGGGGTCCCAGGACCCCAGGATCATGACCTGAGCTGAAGGCAGATACCCAACCAACTGAGCCACCCAGGCACCCCTGGGTTTTGCTTTCATTTAATTTTGTTCCTCCAAACATTTGTCCTCTGGTAATATCTTTCAGAACTTAATAAAAATCTATTTCTTCTGATAGTAGGTTTCCCTGGTTTCCAATGCTATTAAATTATATTTTATCATCAATATCTATTTACATATATTTTTGTGAGATTTAGTGGGCAGTAAGTGGTAGATGTGTATGATCAGTCTGCCATCTTGAATCATTCTCTGATTTTCTTTTAAGTAAATCATTTGCAAACTTAGTACTTTGGCCATTAGTAAATCATGAATTTTCATGACCTCATAATTGACTGGTAAACATTATTGAGGATTGTCATAGTCCTTCTGTCTTAGGGAATGTGCTTTAGTGAGAGATGGAGGGTCTGGGTCAAATAGGCCAGTTCAGGGACTATTACCATAGGCTAGATTGGTGGTTCTCAACGTTTTCAAATATTAAGGACATATTTTCTGCATTTTAAAAAAGTTTATGGTTCCTTACAAAATAGTAATTGAACTTTTAGTAGCCATTGTTTGAGAAAACACATAATAACAAAATGCAATGATGATTTCCAGGTTTAATGCCCTGTTTTTAACTGCTAAGGGTGTGTCTGTCCACAATGAATTCCATAGTCTATTAAAGTTATAACTGCCTATTGGTACAAATGGTGCCCTTAAATTTCACAAGAGTATTCGAATGGTTTCAAGTAGTTCCTTTATTAGGTAGTTTCATAGAATTATAGCTTTTACCAGGATAGAGGATTTTTTTCTGTTTACCAAAGAAAACCGAACAAAAAAACATGGCCCTTCATAAAATTTAATATTTTAAAAAATATCTTAATGAATGCACTGATGGTTTTCAGTCCTTAACATTGCTATTAATAATAACATAAACCTTTGTGTGCTTTAAGGTTTAAAGCATTTTCCACTCTATTATCTCATTGGATCTTTACAATAGTCCTCTGAAGCAGGGCAAATAATACTGTGTATGTCAATCTTTCAGTTAATCATAGACTCAGGGGGAATCCCTGGGTGGCTCGGCGGTTTGGCGCCTGCCTTTGGCCCAGGGTGCGATCCTGGAGTCCCGGGATCGAGTCCCATGTTGGGCTCCTGGCATGGAGCTTGCTTCCCTCTCCTCCTGTGTCTCTCTCTGCCTGCCTCTCTCTCTCTCTCTCTCTCTCTCTCTCTCTCAATCTATCATAAGTAAATGAATAAATAAATCTTTAAAAAAATCATAGACTCAGAGAACTTAAGTAATTTCCCCATGTTAGCAGTTAGCAAGCAACAAAGCCAGGGCTAAAACCTAAATTTCTCAGTGCTCTCTGTCCATTCATTCCTGAATGTCAATGCACAGGACAATACTGGCCCATTGCAAATGAAAACACGAGGATGGTGTAAGGAGTATCAAAGCAAATAATTTCAAAACTTTTATTAAGAGATTGTCACTTTATGACCACTGGGATTTAATATGCTCTTTGTTAGACTACTTATCACTACGATGGACTAAGTTGATGTGGGAAGCACCTATCATTCCTACACAGACAAAGGCTCAATAAACAAAAACATTTGAAATACACAACTAAGCACTAAAACAAGAAAGTGAAATCCTCAAGTGCCAGAAATAAAGAGAACACTACAAAGTAGTAATCGAGAGGTAAGGTTAAATAGGCAACTGGCAAAGTGGCATCAGAAGTTGAGCTTAGGAGCTGTAATGGGAGTTGAAACCCAATATACAGTGGAGAATCTCTCTCCCATCGGCCTGAAAATTAGGAGGTAAAGCAAACCGATTACTTCCCAGACAGCACACCTCCCAAAATAAGCTGTGCACCAAGTGGGAGCCACATGTATATTCCTGTGTTGTGCAGAAAATTCAAACCAAGGTAGCAACAGAAAAACTAAACCAAGGATCCAGAAGAATCAGGGAAAATTGAAGGACCTTAATATAGACAAAAGATAAATACAATGCTGCCCCATAGTCACACTTTACAATCCTGGGGACATGAGACATCATGGAAAGAAATACCTAAGATGAGATGGAAAATACCTATCTTCCAGGGGTGCCTGCATGGCTCAGGTGGTTAAAGGTCTGCTTTTGGCTCAGGTCATGATCAAGCCCCATCAGGTGCTCTGCTCAGCAGGGAGTCTGCTTCTCCCTCTGCCCCTCCGCCCACTCATGCTTGCTCTCGCTCTCTCTCCCTCTAAAATGCATCTTAAAAAAAAGAAAATACGTATCTTCCAGGGGAGGAGGTTAGCAGAATTCATGCCCCGAGAATTACAGGCAGCAGAGCAAAGAGACTATAAAGTAAGTAAGCATAAATGATACTGGACATAAAAGAATAAATCCATACAGAAAAACCAGAACAGCATAAAAAAATAAGAGGCATATTTCGGGGAGGGGGGGGAGTTATAGAAATTCAAAAGATAAAAAAATGCATCATTTTTTTTCAAAACTTAACTCAATAGATTAAAAAAATAGAAAAACTTAACTCAATAGACTAAACATAGCTTAAAAGAAAATATGTTGGAAGACAGAGTTGAAGAAATCTCACAGAATGAAACACAAAAAGATAAAAAAGAAATATTAAAAAGAGGCACAGAGAACAGAACATTACTAAGTGTTCCAGAAGGACATGATACAGGGAATATGAGAGAAATCTGCAATAAAAATGACTATGATAGAGACTGCTACCTGTTCCCAATAGCCAATCTTCCCCTCTACCATTTTCACAGAATCACCCATTTTTAGCTGAGAACTCAGCTGCCCAGAATAAATACAGTATTTCCCAGTTTCCTTTTTACCTGGATTGGCCATCTTGACTGTGTTCTGGGATGTAACCAAAACGGGATGTACAACTTCAAGAAATGTCCTTTAACGGAAGAGGTAGAGTTTTTCTCTCTTTCTTTCCTAGTAGGTGAAATGCAGATGGTATGATTTAAGTTTGTTTAAAGAATCTACTTTCTGAGAATGAATTGTGGAACAATAAAACAGAAGGGTCCTTGAGCCCCTGACACCATCAGACACCGCCTGGAGAGCCTAATCTATGTGAAAAACAAAATTCTATCTGATATGAACCACTTTGATTTAGAGTTGTTTTTTATTTTTTTTAAAGATTTTATTTATTTTATTTATTCATGAGACACACACACACACACACACAGAGGCAGAGACACAGGCAGAGAGAGAAGCAGGGAGCTTCTCCCCATGCGGGGAGCCCGACATGGGACTCGATCCCGGGTCTCCAGGATCATGCCCTGGGCTGAAGGCAGGTGCTAAACCGCTGAGCCACCCAGGCTGCCCTAGAGTTGTTTTTAATATTTTATTTATTTATGACAGATACAGAGAGAGAGAGAGAGAGGCAGAGACACAGGCAGAGGGAGAAGCAGGCTCCATGCACCGGGAGCCCGATGTGGGATTCGATCCCGGGTCTCCAGGATCACGCCCTGGGCCAAAGGCAGGCGCCAAACCGCTGCGCCACCCAGGGATCCCGAGTTGTTTTTTTTTTTTTTTTTTTTTAATTTTTTTTTTTTTATTATTTATTTATGATAGGCACACAGTGAGAGAGAGAGGCAGAGACACAGGCAGAGGGAGAAGCAGGCTCCATGCACCGGGAGCCCGACGTGGGATTCGATCCTGGGTCTCCAGGATCGCGCCCTGGGCCAAAGGCAGGCGCCAAACCGCTGCGCCACCCAGGGATCCCCCGAGTTGTTTTTTTATAACTACTTGCATCAGAATCTAATTGTAACGTATGATTGAAAATTTTCTACAATTTTTTTAAAGAATTTTCTACAATTCAAGAAAGATCTGAGTTTTCAATTTGAAGAAGCAAAATGAGTTTTGAGCTAGAAAAAATGAAATTAAATTCACACATGGGTGCAGAATTATAAAACCACAGAACATCAAATGTGTGGAGAAAAACTTAAAAGCAAATCAGAGAGAAAAAGAGATTGCTGCCCCTAAGGATAGATGAACTTCTCAGCCACAATGAGAGATGCAAGAAGAAAATGGAATAATATCTTGAAAATGCTGAAAGGCATTAATGCTCAACATAGAATTCCATGCTTGGGATCCCTGGGTGGCGCAGCGGTTTGGCGCCTGCCTTTGGCCCAGGGCGCGATCCTGGGGATCCAGGATCGAATCCCACGTCTGGCTTCCGGTGCATGGAGCCTGCTTCTCCCTCTGCCTGTGTCTCTGCCTCTCTCTCTCTCTCTCTCTGTGACTATCATAAATAAATAAAAGTTAAAAAAAAAAAAAAAAGAGGGATCCCTGGGTGGCGCAGCGGTTTGGCGCCTGCCTTTGGCCCAGGGCGCGATCCTGGAGACCTGGGATCGAATCCCACGTCGGGCTCCCGGTGCATGGAGCCTGCTTCTCCCTCTGCCTGTGTCTCTGCCTCTCTCTCTCTCTCTCTCTGACTATCATAAATAAATAAAAATTAAAAAAAAAAAAAAGAATTCCATGCTTACCTGAACTATAATTCAAGAATAAGGACAAAATATGGACTTTGCCAGACATACACAGGTTAGCAATAATAGCAAGCACCTATACAACTTTACAAGGCACTGTTCTAAATGTTTTATATATTTTAACTCATAATCTGTACAACAACCCTCTGACGTAGATACCACTAATATTACTGTATTAGAGATGATGAAACTAAGATACAAGGAGGTTAAGTAACTGGCCAAGGTCACACAACTAGGAAGCGGCAAAACTGGGATTCAAACACAGGCATCCTGCTTCAGATTCTATGGGTTTAATCACTCACAGGAATAGAGTTCATGACTCACAGACCTTCAATGAAATTACTACAGAAAGATGTCATTTAAAAGGTTGGTCTGGTTGGTACTTGCTTTGGCAGCTCATTTGCTAAAATTGGAATGATACAGGGAAAATGAGCACGGCCCCTGTGCAGGGATCATGTGCAAAAGGTTAGGTTGGAACCTGGACAGAAAAAGTAAGATGTAAGCAGAAAAACAAGAAAAATAAATCAGCAAAACATATTGATCAACTTATATATTAACTCCAAAAATGTTCGTTCATGAAATAATCCTGCTATTAGGTTCTAGGGGACTTTTTTCCTCTCATAGTGTCTTTATTTGGCAAAAGAAAATACTTGGCAACTCTATATCAATTCCTCCCAAAATTTTGGTAATTTTCCTAGTCTGTGAAATCATAGTCTGGCAACTATTGATCTATTGTGTAACAAAGGTTATTTTTCTTTCTTTCTTTCTTTCTTTCTTTCTTTCTTTCTTTCTTTCTTTCTTTCTTTTTTGAAGAGCAAATTTGCAAAGTTAATTACTGGCATGCCATACAAAAAATATTTATTGGTATTAATATATTTTGTTATTTGTCTTCACACTGTGAGAGGGAGAAGCTGCATGTAACCATTAGTGAGAATCACTATTTTCCTCAAACATGGCTCCTGTGAAGGACAGGCTATCAATCAAAAGGTAACAAAGGAGAAAAAAACCCTTTCCACTACAGAAACTCATTGCTAATTCATTAAGATTTATGGGGAAAATGCTTTTTGTTGATAAATTATATCAAGGTGATCTACAATATTTCAGCTCAGAATGCAGAACCCAGGTCTGTTACATGCTCATCAAAGATGAGTAACTACATAGAACACTTCTGAAGGAGTAAGTTTTGTGAGAAATAGAGAAAACACGTTGCATTTTACTTGTAATAAAAACTGTCATAAAGTTTTCTTCAAATTACTTTGTAAACTTTCTAATTCTGTAAGATTAAGAAAGTCAAATGTTTTATTCTTTTTTTTTTAATTTTTATTTATTTATGATAGTCACTCAGAGAGAGAGAGAGAGAGAGAGAGAGGCAGAGACACAGGCAGAGGGAGAAGCAGGCTCCATGCACCAGGAGCCTGATGTGGGATTCGATCCCGGGTCTCCAGGATCACGCCCTGGGCCAAAGGCAGGCGCTAAACCGCTGCGCCACCCAGGGATCCCCAAATGTTTTATTCTTAAGTAATTTTATAGGACACATAATTTCCCCATTCTCTAGTCAACTTTACATCAGAAAGAGATACCCCAAAAATGGTTCCCAGAGTTCCCAGCAATTTGTTTCACAATCATAAGCAAATTAATTGAAAAAATGTACGACTTAGCACATTTTCATGGCTAGTATCTTAATTGCGGCACTAACAGAAACCAAATTTCGAGATTAAATTCTTCTGTAAAAACAATTTAATTTTTTTAGGGTACTATTGTATGTTGCTTTGCTTTTTTTTTTTTTTTAAGGCAGCAAGAGTCTATGTGTCTCACTCTGCAAGGAGTTGGGAATATTGAGAAGGTATTTTTAAGAGTCAGCCTGTAAAGTCAAAATTCCTTAAAATATAGTCCATGATGTCCAGTATTCAAAATTTTGTATCAAGTAATTCTTCTATACACTAAAAAATATCACTGAGCTAAAGGACAAAAGGAAAATCCCTATCAATGTCTGCCTGCCTGTAGGGTTTCCTCCATTCTGTTTTCATATTAGGCTTCTATAACCTCAGTGCATGCTTGTATAGTGAAGGATTAACCTTACCCAAAGAGAAGTCTGGCTTTTGCCCTTGACTTCTGTGAGTTAACATCTAAGACTTTGGAATACCCTGCTTGATAAGGGTATCTTTGTTTATCTGAGGACCCTGGGCCATTACCAGAAAGTCTACACTGACAATGCAATTTTTGGTGAAGGGGAAGAGTCTTGGGCCACACAGTAGTGGTTTGACCTCTGGAGGGGCTGGAGACTCAGGTCAGCCAGGTGAATGGCCAACTATGGCTATATGACCAAGCTCACTGAAAAACTCTGGACATGGAATGCCTGGGTGGCTCAGTGGTTGAGCATCTGCCTTTGGCTTAGGGCGTGATCCCGGGGTCCTGGGATCAAGTCCTGCATAGGCTCCCCACAGGGAGCCTGCTTCTGTCTCTGCCTCTCTCTGTCTCTCATGAATAAATAAATAAAATCTTTAAAAAAAATCAACCAAACTCTGGACACCAAAACTCAAGCATCTTAATTGGCAATAGTCCATGTGTATCATCACACATTACTGAGAGGAGTTAGCACTACTCACAACTTCACTGGGAGAAGACAAATGGAAGTTCATGCTTGGAATTCCCCTGGACCCTGCCCCATGTGCCTCTTTTCTCCACTGATTTTTATGCATATCCTCCTTTCACTGTAATAAACCATAACTGTGAGTATAAGAGCTTTTCATGAGTTCTGTGAGTCCTTCCAGCAAATTATTGAATGTGAGGGTTGTCTTGACAACCCCCAAGCTTGATGTCAAAAGTCAGGATGGGCTTGGGGACTCTCAAACCTTGCAATAGGGATTTATTTACTGTGAAAATTGAGCAAGATCAGGACATCTATAGGAAAATCATTGGTAATGTGGAATCTCACTATATTAGATAAAGTTGAAATGTTTGATAAAAGCTAATAATAAATTGTATTTGTTTTGCTCTAAAAATGTTCCCGAGCCTTTTTAGTTAAGAACTTCTGAACTTCTGGGCACCTGGGTGACTCAGTGGTTGAGAGTCTGCCTTTGGCTCAGGTCATGATTCTGGGGTCCTGGGATCGAGTCCTACAATGGGCTCCCCGCAGGGAGGCTGCTACTACCTCTGTCTGTGTCTCTGCCTCTCTCTCTCTCTCTGTCTCTTATGAATAAATAAATAAAATATTTTTTTAAAAAAAGAACTTCTGGACTTTTTAAGGACAAAGTATTGATTTTACTACAAGAAATCTCATATTCGGTACTAAAAAATGGCCAAAAAAAGAACTCTAGATTAAGCACTAAAACTCTCATTTCTTCAATCAATCCTATTAAAGATCCTTTAGGCCTGGGAGTAGGAATCACAATTTCTGTCCTATGTTTAGCACCACTCCCTTACAGACTTCCTTTAGCTCTGCTCACAGCTTCCCTTTATTAAATTCTCCTCATTCACCCAATTTGAGTGGCCACTATTTCCTGGCTGGACCTGATCAATACTGTGATTGGCACTAAGGCCACATATGATCACAGAATTTTCTTATCACTGAGCTCCAGATTAGTATTATGAATTAATTAAAGTTGACACTTGAAATGCATTTGTCATTCCTAGATTTGGGATTTAATAATAGTCTTTCTCGTGTGAGCTTCCTCCAAGAAACATGAAAAATGTGCCTTATTATTAGACACTCATTGCCCTCTCACTTCTAATTCACTGAGGAACAACTTCTAAGACCTAGTTTTACCACTCTGTCTGTGACCTCAGTGATGAGAATTTGGGCCCAATATATCTGTTAATATATGACATCCACCAAGACGCCCCATGGTACAATGAATTTCTGTATCATACCTCCTTATTTGCTAGTCACTTGCTTCTGTATCTCTAATATCCTCAGAGACCAGACAGGTAATCTAAGAAAGGCAATGATATAAACAATGGATAATTCTGATTTCTAGCACATCAGAGAAAAGAATTATAAAAATCCATTTCTCTGTAAAAGAAATGAGAACACTAACAAAAATTCTCAAAATCAACTGTTTCAAAACTCTGGAAATTAACCAAAGGCTTACAACAATTGGAAGAGCATTTATTCAGTAAAAATGACTGAATCTCTGTGAGAACAGTAAGCTCTGTGGTATTTTAACTTGCCCTGTTCCCATCCCATTCTCAAAAACAATAAAATGATTAGAAATAAGTATAGCAAAAAATGTAAGACTTTTACACTGAAAACCACAAAATGTTGTTGAAAGAAATTAAAGAAGATCTAAACAAATAAAAAGACAGTGCATGTTCATGGATTGGAACAAATCATTTTAAACTGGCTGGCAACACTCCCGCAACTGGTTGACAGTGTCAACACAGTACATTTCAAAATCCCAAATGCCTTTTTTGCCAAAATTGAACTGATCCTAAAACTCATATGGAAATGCCAGGGGCCCAGAAGAGCCAAACAAGCTTGAGAAAGAACAAAGCTGGAGGCCTCCAACTTGCTGATTTCAAATTTTACTATAAGACTACAGTGAATTAAAATAGGGTAGTACTGGCATAAAATAGAGGTCATAAAGGTCAGTGAGATTGGAGAGTTCAGAAATAAACTCATACATCTATGGTCAACTGATTTTCAACAAGGGTGCCAAGACAATTCAATGGGGGAAAGAATAGTCTTTTCAACAAACAGCTCTAGACAACTCCATAACCACATCCAAAAGGATAAAGCTGGACCCTTTCTTTACATTTAACAAAAAATTAACTCAAAATGGATCAGCAACCTAAATGTCAGAGTGAAAACTACAAATCCCTTACAAATAAAACAAAGGTGTAAATCTTTATCACCTTGGATTAGGCAATGATTTGTATGATACCAAAAACCACAAGAAACTAAAGAAAACTTATGTAAATTGGACTTTCAAATTTGTGCTCCAGAGAGCACCATCAAAAAAAGAAAAGTCAACCCAATGGAGAAAACATTTGCAAATCATTTAAGAGACTTGTATCCAAAACATAAACCACTCAGAAACTCAACAATTAAAATGACACCCAATTAAAAATGGGAAAGGATTTGAATAAACTTTTCTCCAAGGAAGCTATACAAATGGCCAATAAACACACAAAAGATTCTCAACATCAAGGGACATTAGGGAAATGCAAATGAAGACCACAATGAAAAACCAAACAACTGCTTCATACCCCTTAAGATAAAAAAAAAAAAAAAAAAAAAGATAAATGTCAACCAGGATGTGGAGAATTAAAACCCTCATTCATTGCTGGTAGGATTATAGAATGCTGCAGCCACTGTAAAAACAGTTTGGTAGTTCTTCAAAAAGTTAAACACAGAGTTACCATACAGTAATGCCAGTAATCCCACTTTTAGGAATATTACCCAAGAAAATGGAAAACATATGTCCACACAAAAACTTATACACAAATATTCATATTGGCATTATTTATAATATGTAAAAAGCAGAAACAAGCCAAATGTCCACCAATTTATAGATCAACAAAATGCAGTGTACCCATACAATGGAAGCTTATGCAGCTGTATGGACAAACGTTGGAAATACGTTATGCCAAGTGAAAGATGCCAGACATAAAAGGCCACAAGTTGTATGATTCCAAGTATGGAAAATGTCCAAAATAGGCAAATCCATAGAAACAAAAGATTTGTGGTTGCCAGGGGCTGGGAGTGGCAGAGGGAGAAATGGGATTGACTGCTAATGGGTACAAAGTTTCTTTTTGAGGTGATGAAAGGGTTCTGCAATCCCACAGCGGTGATCGACACACAACCCTGCGATAAAAACCACTGAATTCTACATTTTTATTTATTTATTTTTTGAATTCTACACTCTAAAACAGTACATTTTTTACTGCATGTTGATTACAGTTGACCTTTGAACAATGCAGGGGGTTGGGGTGCTGAACCCGCCATGCAGTCTAAAATCCAAACTTATATCCAAAAGGCATAACTTTTGACGTCCCCAAGTCTTAACCAATGGCCCCGTTGATGGAAGCCTTACTGATAACAAATAGATTAACGCACATTTGTATATTATGGGTATTACATATTGTATCCTTACAAGAAAGTAAGCTAGAGAAAAGAAAATGTTAAGAAAATCATAAGGAAAAGAATTACAGTACGGCCCTGAATTTATCCAAAAAACTCTGCATAAAGGTGGACCCACACAGTTCAAACTCATGCCAACTGTATATCTCAGTGAAGTTATTAAAAATGAGACAATAGGCAGTGCTTGAACCTATAGTAAACTATGGAGTCCAGGCCCCTTCTAAAGGGAGGAATCATAATTCAGAAACATTTTAAGTACACAGCTGGTCAGATAAAATACCAATGCTGCTGCCAGACCCAGACGTTAGGCCCCAAGTACGCATCCTCTTAAGAAGCTCTTCATCTCTTCACACCAGCCCTCTTAGAGACATTGTCCTCCAGACCGCGAAGGGGACCAGGGCGAGGGGGTTCCCCTCTGGCTCATTACTTCCTGGCTACCACGTCCATGGACTCCCACATGTAGTAGGACCTGGTCAGCAGAGCACCAAGATCCAACCCAGATGTTTCCTTAGCCGTGGGGCACCCTTCTCTGGTGCATCTTGCCTCACCTCTACCCCAGTGTGGAGCTTCAATCACATCCAGCCCACCTGTCCTTCCAATCTTTCAGAAAATCTTGAATCCTCTCAGAACCAAGTCCCAGCTTCCCCAGGAGCTACTCATTCATCCTAATGGCCCTTGCTCACCTGTGGCGCTGTGCGGCTTACACACAGGACACACACCTGGCCACGAGAACCTTTCGCCATCCTTCTGGGTCATGGTATGATATCCCTTTCACAGTAACAACTTAAATGCTCAGTTTACCAAAAAGTACAATGAAATTGACATAGATAAAACTTTCAAAAATTTGTGTAGCGTGTGTGTCTGTACGACTGTCTATCTGAAGTGATTTGGACAGACTAGATTTATACAGACATTTGCAATCATATCATCTACCAGTAATCCCTTCTCGGGAAGCTAAAAAAAAAATCCTGGAAATCTCTAAGGAGGCAGCTGGGACCAAACCTAAGCCAAAGGCTGAAAAATCTGGTTTCTAACCCCAAGGCAGGTTTTGGAACAGGTCACCTCATCCACATCAATATCAGTTTTGTAATCCAGGAAAAATTATATTCATTCTGCCTAAGTCACAGGTGATCTGAAGGGTCATCACATTGAAAAAAAAAATTTATTTGAAAGTGCTTTAAGATGTGTAAAACAGCAGACAGATGTGGAGTTCCTTTATCCTATCTTTGAAGTCTGATCCTGTGAAAATTTTAATAGGCAAATAAAAATGGTTGTTTCAAATAACTAGAACAATTCCTTGGTTAGAGTGAAGCACTGTTCGGAAGGGAGGAAAAAGAATACTGCTGAGTGCATTTATTTTCATAAATATACATGTGTATATGTACATACATACGTATATTATGGGGCACTTGGGTGACTTAGTCGGTTAAGCATCCAACTCTTGATTTCACCTCAGGTCTTGATCTCAAGGTTGTGGGTTCAAGCCCTGCATGGGGCATGGTCATGGGTTCAAGCCCTCAAGTAGCATTGAACCTACTTAAAAAAAAAAAAAAAAAAAGTTTTCTTCTTAGGCCACAGAGTAGTTTGTAAGTCAATGCGAGGCTGCTGACATTTCTCATCACCCTGCTATTAAGAAAACTACCACCTCAAGATGGAGTCACTGATGTTAAAGTCCATGTCAGCAAACCAAGGCTCAATACCTAACCTAACTACGGTTTCAATCCCCTACGAAATGTGATTTCTAACCGGCCAACCTGGAGTTTCCTGGTCAGCTCGAGGAGGTACCCCACTGAGAGACACTCTGTCCCACTTACCAGGGTGACCTTGCCTGAAATAAGGCATTCTTTGCTAATAATTTCCTTTTTCCTGTTCTCTCTCTGCCTTTTAAAACTTTTTCTGCAGTTCAAAAGAGTTTCTTTCTATCTGCTGGATGGGATGATGCCCAATTCATGAATTATTGAATAAAGCCAATTTGATCTTTAAATTTACGTGGATGAGTTTTGTTTTTTAACAACATCAATGTTGCCAGAGTTGTCGAAGGAACCCATGGATAGGAATGAAGGGCATCCCTGCAGGGCAGTTCCCTTCTTCATCATGCTTTTCTTTTTTTTTTTTTTTAAGATTTGTTTATTTATTCATGAGAGACACAGAGAGAGAGGTAGAGACACAGGCAGAGGGAGAAGCAGGCCCCACACAGGGAGCCCGATGTGGGACTCGATCCTGGGACTCCAGGATCACACCCTGGGCCGAAGGCAGGTACTTAACTGCTGAGCCACCCAAGTGTCCCCTTCATCTTGCTTCTTGTCGTCAGTACATTCACACAGTACAAAACACTGAGTAATTCCATCCTACTTTAGTCCTGTATTATTTTTC
Source organism: Canis aureus (assembly GCF_053574225.1). Taxonomy (NCBI): domain Eukaryota; kingdom Metazoa; phylum Chordata; class Mammalia; order Carnivora; family Canidae; genus Canis; species Canis aureus. The sequence goes on from NC_135621.1 coordinate 58,207,050, forward strand.
AGTGGTGCCTGCTATCAAAAAAAAGAGTGAAAATTACATTTTCAGAGAAAGAAGAGGCAAAGGAAATAAAATTCCATACCACCTCTGTAAGAATGTTATGGGCAATCATGAGATGTTAATTATAAAAAGTATGTATTCCTTTAACAGTACATTACAAATATTAGCTGTTATTTTGCTGCTTTAAAAAAAATAAAACTATAAAAAGGAGTAGCGAGTTTGTTAACTCAGACTTGTTGCTGCAGAGCTGATGTGATGTTTTTTGGGTTTTCCACCCAGGATTCCGCCCCTAGAATCTGATTTGGGCAGGAACCCAGACAACTGGTGGGATACACACTCTGGATCTGTGGGTGGCTCGGCCTGGGGACTCTCAAACACTGACCCTGCTCAGCTTGAGCTGTGGGAAAAGGTGAAGGAGCCTGGCCAGTCTTCAGGAGAAGAAAGTTCGGTTAAGGAGGCACCTTCTCTTGTGACCCGGGTGGAGAGGAAGCCTGGGTGGGCGTGGGCTGGGACCCACCACGGCCAGACAGGGTTCCTGACATTCTTGGGAATTTCCTGGAAGCCTTGAGAGGTGAGCCCCAATCCGTGGAGGGACAGCTTGGGCCATACTCGGGCTGCCTGCCCAGTGAACTGCTTTTATTGTTACCAAATGTCACTCCACCCAAGACAGGATTTTCAAAGATTCTGTAGATGAATGGGAACTTCTGGTGGCTCCTTGTTTGCTGCAGTGTGTTATGACAGGCATCTGAGCCGGGCCTCCTTTGTAATTCAGGAAAAAACGCCTCGGGGCCTAGCGGGTGCCCTTTAGCAGAGAGCCGGGGACATAGTTTTGCCTTTCCAGCCCGATTCAGGGTCCCTGAGGAGTAGATAAATTCATTTTCTCACAGATGCGCCAGGGTTTTAGGTGGTTCAGGGAGGAATAGGAAGCCCGTCACTGTGCTGAACGTCTTCTTGCTGTTGTTGAGCACCCCAGATGGGAAGGTGGGGAGGCTGAGATGGGGAGAAGTAGTGATCCCCGCCTGAGCAGCCGGGGCTGAGGAGCACCACCCCGCAGGCTCCGCCCGCCACTGGGGGCTGATGGCCTTCACCAGGGTGCTGGCTCCCCTCGGATTTTTTTTTTTATAATAAATTTACTTTTTATTGGTGTTCAACTTGCCAACATATAGAATAACACCCAGTGCTCATCCCCTCAAGTGCCCCGCTCAGTGCCCGTCACCCAGTCACCCCCACCCCCCGCCCTCCTCCCCTTCCACCACCCCTAGTTCGTTTCCCAGAGTTAGGAGTCTCTATGTTCTGTCTCCCTTTCTGATATTTCCCTTCGGATTTTTTTTTTTTTTTTTTGGTGGGGGGAAGCAAGCCTGCCTGTATTCAACTCTCCCTCCAGTGCTGTCTGGGCCTCTGCCTCCGGCCAGGAAAGGGGGCTGGAACATCTGGGCCTTAGGACGTGCTCTGGAGCACAGGGTGCACTAGGGGGTCCAATCCCGGGTGCCCACCCCCACCCCCAGCCCCACCCCCACCCCCGAGCAAGTGCAAGCGGCTGCGCATTTCAAGCAGGAAGGCGGGTGCCCGCGGGATCACACCTGCTGTCACAGTTGCAGGAATCCGGCTTCTAGTAAATTTCAGACGTGCCGAGGGGGGAGGGGGGCCCAGCAGCTCCCGGAGGGCGACACCCGCGCCAGGAACAGCCGCTGACCCCGAACCCCCGGGGCGGGGGGGGGGGGGCTCGGAGGCCCTGAGAACGCTCCCTCCCCTCCCCTCTCCGGGTCACGGTCCTCCAGCGGTGACTGGGGGGCGGGGGGGGGGGCACGCACTCGGCTAGGACCCCGCGGGCCGGGAGGCGGGGACTCTGCGCGGGCGGGGCTCGCGTCCCGGGGCGCCGCGGGGTGGGGGTCCCGAGCCTGCAGCCGCTGCAGGAGACAAGGGGGGGGGAGTTGCCAGATTATGATGTAACTTGCCTGTGCCCACGCTGTTAGGAAGCAGGGGAGCTGGGACCCCCGGGGGGCTCAGCGGTTGAGCACCCACCTTCGGCCCAGGGCGTGACCCCGGGGTCCCGGGATCAAGTCCCGCATCGGGCTCCCTGCACGGAGCCTGTTTCTCCCTCTGCCTCTCTCTCTGCCTGTCTCTCATGAATAAAGGAAGAAAAGAAAGAAAAAGAAAAAGAAAAGAAAGAAAAGAAAAGAAAGGAAAAGAAAAGAAAAGAAAGAAAAGAAGAAGAGAAAAGAAAAGAAAAGAAAAGAAAAAAGAAAAAGAAAGAAAAGAAAAGCCCTCCAGGGATCCCTGGGTGGCGCAGCGGTTTGGCGCCTGCCTTTGGCCCAGGGCGCGATCCTGGAGACCCGGGATCGAGTCCCACGTCGGGCTCCCGGTGCATGGAGCCTGCTTCTCCCTCTGCCTGTCTCTCTGCCTCTCTCTCTCTCTCTGTGTGACTATCATAAATAAATAAAAATTAAAAAAAAAAAGTAAAAAAAAAAAAAAAAGCCGCCCAGCCAGCGCAGGATAACAGGGAGATTCCGGTGCATTCACCCCTGACCTGACACTTGAGCAGTTGCTGAGGTCTGTATCATGCATTTGTGTCGTGTATTTGTCCTCTTGTTTCTATTCTAACTCATTTTGGCGGTTTTCAAACAGCACCTCCAACTTCCTCGCCCTTGGAGGGGAGCCTGGGAGGCCTCCCCTTGAATCTGGAGACCAAGGCAGGGGCCGCGGCACGGGCCTTCCCAGGCGAGGTCGTAGGAGGCGGTGGTTCAGGGGCCCCGCGAGCCGGCAGGCCAGGAAGGAGGCCTTCCCGGGGACACCCCACCGGGTCAGGCTGGTGTAGCGCTGGCCGTCTGTCTGTCTTTGCAGCAGCAGAGGCCCCAGACTGGAGAGGAGAGGTGAGCCGCACCCACTGCATCATAAAATGGTTATTGTCGTTGGCCACTAAGTTTAGGGTGGTTTATGGTCTTGCAGTAGATAACCAGAACACTCATTAGGCCCCAAATGAGACCCTAATGTGTCTCCCATGTCCCCCCTTGCAAATTCCTGCCTTTAAGCTCATGGCATCCCAGGTCACCCCATAGGTCAGAAACCTCTGTGTTCATCTCCAATCGGTCACCGAATTCTAGCTCTCACGTCTGTTTCCTAGCTCCAGGCCTCTGCCTGCCCTAGTTGACCACCGCGTCACGCCGCTCATGTCCAGGCCACGTCTCCCACTGACTTGTCAGCCTCAGCTTCTCAGACTCTGTTCCTTCCCTGGCCGGCTGCTGGCACTGGTCTCTGCAGGCTCACCTCAGTCTCGGCCTGGTGGAAAATTCTCTAAAGGCTCCTCCTTGCCGTCAGAAGGACTTACAAGACCTCCGCAGTCTGGCAGCCTCCCTCCAGCCAGTCATGCCTCCAGCCCAAAGCCCCGTGCTCACACCTGAAGTGACTCATTCTTTCCAGAACATTCCAGACACGTTCATGCTTCTGTGCCTTTAACCATGTTCTTCCCTCTGTATGGACTTCCCACACCCTCACATGTCCCCTATTTCACACTCTCTGAAGCTCCACCTCCACCAAGCAGAACAGAGTGTTCGTCGCTGACTATCCCATTATTCCCCAGCCTACAGGTCGCTTTTGTAGCACTTCCTTGTCTGTCTCTCTACTCTGCATCTCTGGGGGCTGCTGTGTAGCCTGCCTGGCATACGAGCTGTCATCCATCAATGCTTCTAGGGTTTCCACCGCTGCTACCCTAATTCAGAGAATAATCTTCACGCTAATATGTCTTCTTAAAGTACAGCTGCCAACAGGCCATCCCCCACCCCCCTCAAAAAAGTAGGGGTCTCCCCACTGAATGAAGACAAAACTTAGCACAGCATCTGTGATCTATGCCTTTAGACTGAAGGAGACCTGAAGAAAGGATCAAAGAGTTGAAGTCACCCAGCAAGTTGGCTGGATTAGTTATTACCCACCTCTGTGCTGCTTCTGACCCCGTCTCCCCATCTGTACCCAGATCTTCTCCGGCATGGCACATGGTCTTCAGTTTTTTAATTTCTACTCCTAGATTTCTCTTCCTCATAGTCTCTTTCTCTTGGATAAAGTTTATTCTTGGGACACCGGGATACCTCAGTGGTTGAGCATCTGCCTTCTGCTCAGGGCCTGATCCCAGAGTCCCGGGATCGAGTCCCACACCGGGCTCCCCCCAGGAAGCCTGCTTCTCCCTCTGACTGTGTCTCTTTCTCACTCTCTGTGTCTCTCATGAACAAATAAAAATCTTTAAAAATAAATAAAGTTTGTTCTTCTATTTTGCCTTTGAGTCTCCACATTAAGTTCAGGAATGGCCAGCAGGTCATATTTATTTCTGGGTGTTAGCTTTTGTTCCATCTTTCCAAAGAAAGTTTACTTTCTTTCTTGCCCATTGCCAAAGCAATGGAATATAGACACCGAAGGCCAGAGATACAGTTTCTGGTCTCCTTTCCAATCACTGTAATCTGTATTTTACTGAGCAACATCTTCCTGCAATGGTGCCTTCTCTCTCATACTCAGGACTCTCCAAAGTAACTGGTGTTTCAGTTTTAGCTGACCACTCTTTGCCCTACAGTTATTCTTACAGACGGAACCCTAAAATGCTGAAAATGGAGGTCTTTTTTTCTTTTCTCTTGTTCCATTATGAGATATTTCAAGCAACTATATACCCATGTACTGGAAGTCTTATTCAAAACAAGCTATTCTAAGCAATTAAATTAGAGTTATCTCGTTGAAGAATGATATTTAAGAATTGTTTAGACATTCATAGTTCCTTTTCTTATTGGTGGCATTTAAAGTTAAAAAAAAAAAAGATCTCAGGGTAAAAGGAGCATAAAGATTTTGATATTTTAAGTAAAGGTAATATAATGCTTACAGAACCAGTAAACATGCCCTCAATTTCTTAGGGAATAACTAATTCCTTCCAAAATCACAGCCTAATTCATCTCCACATTTCAAGAACTTAAACATCAACCAGTTGTTCACATTTTGGCCCCTTTTCAGGAATATTATACATGTTACTCAAAAATGTGTGTTACAAAGAGAAGGCTGGATATGCCTGAGCTTGAAAGTAGTGGTCACTTCTCAAACACAGAGCACTTGGCAGTTTTCTAATCCTTTCTTTTCTTTTTACTTGGAAAATAAAAACAGAATGATTTTGAGTGTTGAATTTCAGCTCCAGAGCAAATGATGAAATTTACATGTCAAGACTTTTTCCCCATTTCCTGTCGGGGCTGCTTTATTCCAGGCTTGTGTGTTTGCTGAGCACAGATGTCCTTGCTGCTTTCTATTCTTTCCTTGGTCTGTAAAAAGAGTTTAGTAAACTTGTTGGAAAAACATTTTATTTTGCTTTGCTCCTGTACATAATAGAATTAATAGTAAAGTATCTAAAAAATGCTGGCTTTTTATGACATCAATCAAAGTTTCAAGGCTTCTTTTTCTCCTTAAGGCTTTCTAGTTACCTTGTCTTCATCTCAGAATATCCAAAACAACACTCCTTGCCCGGAAGCTATGAGGGAACAGATCAGATTTATCTACAAAGGAATGCAAATTGTAAATATGGCCCCAAATAGAACTTTAATAAAGTTCAAAAATAAATGGACAAGTGAGAAAATATTTGTAGCACTACAAATAGTAATATCCCTAATATATAAAGCTACCAAATGTTCTATATGAAGAGAATATGACTTCTATAAGTCAAATAGAGTCAATACAAATTAATAGGAAAATGGACAAAGGGCAGAAACAGGCAATTCAAAGAAAAAACACAAAAAGCAGGTAAACAATGTCATGTAATTGCACAATAAGAGCAACATATACCTGAGATAGAACAAAATTTAAGATTGTTTATATAAAATATTGGTAAGAATCAATGGGGTAATAGGTCTTTACTGTAATACTGTGGGAGTATAAATAAGTACTACTTTTGAAGGGCAATTTGACAGAACTTTCCAAATTGCAAATCCACATACATTTTTACCCTACAGTTTTATTCCTAGTTATCCTATAGAAATAACAGTACAAGTAGGCAAGAACATATTTATGTGGATGTTTATTTGCTGTAATTTTTTTAAAAACAATTGAAGAAAAGTTCTATTTTCTTGAATGGGGAGCTCTTGAGATACCTGATGGTACATCTGCACAATAGAATTCTCTATTATACATGCAAGACATGGTCTAGATCTTCTCTAAGATACACTATGAGCAGAGCAAGGCACAGAACTACTTATATAGTTGGTATATTCCTTTTTTTTTTTTTTTTTTTTTACCAAAAACTTTCAAATCATGTGGAGGGGTGTATGTTTAGATAAAGTTCTAGAAGAATACAAATCATAGTGCAATTATCCCTGGAGAACAGGTGTACACACGCAATTTCCTTTTTAGCTTTATATTCTTGAATATTGTTTAAAATTTTCAGTGGAATGAATTGTTTTCTAAATTCTTAATCAAGACAATTGAAGAAAAGAAATAAGATCCAAAGAAATCTTAAGTATATCTCTGTCATGGGTATCAACCTACCAAGTTTTAAAGATCCCTGAAAGACCATCTTTACCATAAAATTTCAAGTTTACTTTACAGCTCCTCCTCTTGACACTGGAATAGAGATATATGATTTTACATGCAAGGCTAGGAGTTTCATTTCTGACCCTCTCCCAATTATTCTGTCCTATTTATTTCCAGATGCCTTTACCCATGGAGGTAAATCTGACCTTTGGTGAAGGTCACCTGACATAAACCAGTATACACTCACTGGGCCAGTACGCTGGTAGCACCCAGAAACAGGAGTTGTACTAAGTTAAAGCAAGCCATCCAGAAACCACATCCTGAAGTCTGCTGTGAATGGGTGATCGCACAGCTCACCAGCCAGGGCTGTCATTGCTTGGCCATTAGCACTGAGGCCCAGGAAGCAGAGTCCTCTGGAAGAAGCATCAGCCACACTCCAGGGCTTCTGTCAGCTGACCATTGCAAGGACAACAAATTAGACTTGCTCTTCTTTGATGGCAGAGGAACCACCTTCCAGAACCAGTGTGAAGCTCACCCAAGAGCCTGTGTGTCACAGTTTTGTGAATGCCCAAGTGTTCTGACATAGGGAGTCTATACTACTCACCTTACTAATACTCCCAACAGATTTTTTGTTTTCCTGACTTCCACTCTCCTGGCCAAGTCTCTGCTGGGTGGATACCACACTGGGCTGACAGAAGGCATTTGTTAGTCTTTGTAGACTGTTTATTTCTGATAAAGGTAATTCATGACAACACCTGTATGGATACTGCCCGGTGGTGTGTTGGTAAATGTTTAACAACCAGCTTTGCTGGACAAACTACCCCTAGGCTAGTAATATTTATCAATTTCCTTAGCGTAATGGCAACTTCCAAGACTGAGGTCAAGATACCAACAAAATGTCACTGAATATTGGGAACATACGCACATACTAGCATTACTATTTCTATCTTAAGAGCAGAGGTAATGGGGAAGTGTAATAAAATCATTAGGAAGTGAGTTGCACCTACAACATTTGTTTTTAATATAAGTTATTTAATCATAAATGCACATAGTTTAGCATCTAAAAATGGCTGAGTTTAAGAATGGTCTCACAAAATTCCTGAAAATTTAGCAACTGGCTCATGCAAGCCAGTACAAACTGGCTCCAGCACACCCCGAGATTCCCACAGTGCAAGATGTTACAGATATTCTTTTGCCTGGAAAAGTCACAGTCATTTATTTCCTTAACAGATACTCAGATCTCCCTATGTTTTGGACAACCCATGTGCCTGTCTATATGTTGACAGGCAGGGCCTATGTTGACGCAGATGTCCGGATTCACAGCTCCTTGGGCTTGGTGTCGGGGCTGGACAGCGCAGTAGATAAGGAAAGTCATGGACACCAGAGTCAAATAAACCAGTACCATTCTGCATTAATGTACCATTTAGTAATTCCTTAACTGTTAATTTAATGATTTAATAAATATTGCCTATGTTATATTAAAAAAAGAGATAAAACAGGTAGAGAATATTCTTAAAACAGATGTGATGTTTAAGGACATCTGTACAACACTCAGCATTTGAGAGGAGCTTAGTACGTATCAGCACCCTTTCTCTTGAACGAGCACCTCCACAGATCCCAGGTAATCGATTGGGGCTATTTAAAGAGGCCTGCAGAGCCAGGCAGTGTCAGGACACGGCAGGCTGAACCTGACTCCTTTTCTTTTTACCTGATTTGGAAATCAGGTTGGGAGCAACCCTGACTTTGTCATTCCGGTGCCTGGCAACAGTCTGCCGTTTAATCTCCTAGGCGAGCTGCCCTTGTGTGGCAGGTTCTACAGACAAAACTGTCCTGGGTCTGTGGTGATAATATTCCTCTGGGTCACCCAGGTTGGATGGATAATCAGTTGCCTTCATTCTTGGGAACCATCCCAGCCTCCCAAGGCTCTGCAGCCACACGAGCTTACCCAGGGTGCTAGGCCTCTCCAAGGTGAGCCTCAACAGAGTTTGTAAAAAGGTTTTCAACAGGAAAACTATGTATAACAGCAATTTGAACTCTTCTCTAGTTAACTGATCAAATCACATGCTTTGTACATGCGAATGGATTTTTTGGGAACATCAAAAATTTATTTTAAAATATCCTTCAGAAAATATGGAGGTGAATTTACCAAAAAATTGTCTAGGGTACAAGAATTACAAGAGTGCTCAGTTTCCCCAGGAAACAGAGTATCACCAACAATGAAGGGCAGAAGTACTGGTCTGAACAATGATGACAAAACTTAGTAACACATCTAAAAACAGAGGATATGTGGTAGGATATGTAATGGATATATAATGATTCACTAAATAATACATTTTTAAAAAGTACTCAATGAAGGGAGAAAGCTGGAATGCCTTCCACTCACTCTAGCTGTCCAAATCAAATTCTCTTTTCAAGCCCCAGCCCAGTTCTCAAAGGCTCCAGTAAACCGTTCTTGGATGCCCATCCACTGAACTCCCACGGCTACGCAATGTGTTATCTCTACTGCTCGGTTTCTACTTTCATCACATTCCGTACTGTTGTCTTTGCAGATAGTCAAATTGTCCTTTTTTTTTTTATTTAAAGATTTTGTTTATTTGACAGAGAGTGAGAGAGAGAGAGCATGTGTGCACAAGCAGGAGGAGTGGCAGAGGGAGAGGGAGAAGCAGACTCCTCCCTGAGCAGGGAACCCAATGTGGTGCTCCACCCCAGGACCCTGGGATCATGACCTGAGCCAAAGGCCAACACTTAACCAACTGAGCCCCCCAGGAACCCCTCAAATTGTCCTATTTTAACATCTTCTGTTTTTGGTAGCAGAGAGCAGGTCCTGTACTTCTATGTAAGCTTCATATAATAGACAGTAATTCATGAAAGAAGAAGCGAAGCAATGACACAACCAATGAACGAACGCTATGGATTTGGCCAAAGCACAGCTTCTGCAGCGCCCCGTTTCCTCACCTGGCCTTTACACAAGGAGCTGATAGGGATTCGATTTAAAAATGAAGCTTCCACTGTTAATGTGGCTGATTAGTCTGGGGTCAGGGTGACAGGTCACAATCCCTCCTCATCCCCAGCATAATAAAAATAGCCAGGAAGGAACCCTTGAGGTTCACTTAGAGATCTTATCCTTTGGCATCTAGCTTTCTCTGGTTTGTATCTCCTCTAGGACAGAGTTTGCAGATGTAGGCTTGTTGGATCACCTCCTCAAATCTCCTGTGGCTCAGGGGAAATATGCAGATTTCTGGACACCCCCCCTCCCCTGAAAGGCCATTGGATCAGATTCTTGGGTGGGAGGTGAGGGCTGCATCTCCCACATGATTATTACACACTATAAAGTTTAAGAATCTCTTATTCAGAAGAGAAGGGAGAGAGGAGAAAGAAGTGTTAGATGGCTCCCATATGCCAGGTACTGATATTTAAGATGCCTCCTTGGATTCTCACACCACTAAAGGTCGATTTCATCATTTTCTCTCAGGACTTTCAGAGAGGACTCTCAGATGCTCATGTACTGATAAGACAAGTTGCCAAAGGCCCCACAGTGAGTTAGTACAAAGACTGGATCCTGATGCCGGTCCATCTGGCCCCGTGTGTTTAGTTCTGTCCATGACATTACACTATTCACCCCACTACTACAGAGGGTTCTCTCTATTTGCATACATATGAGATCCCAGGTTCCAGTCAATACTTTCCATGTCGACAAAAGGACTTCTGAGATGCTACTCCTACTCCACAGATCATATTTCAGAAGACTGAAAAGCTCACAAAGCTCCTGGAAATTTCTCATCCACCTATAGATGCCACAGGGGGACCATGTGCTTAAACCCTCTCCCTCAACTGCAGCATCACATGGGTTGGGTATGAATCCTCCACATTTTCCTTTCACTTGCACACACACACACACATACACACACAATTATACCCATGCTTTATGGGACAGGCACTCCATACAGACACATGCTGCCATGGGAACATGGGTTCAGAATATGTAGCTGGCTTTCCTTTTTCTTGTATAGATATTTTCAAAACAGTTTCTTTGGTGATATCTTTTTTAGTCTCCTTGTTTCCTTGACTACATGATGAAAGCCGCCGGGTGCTTTTTAGTAGCGCTTTCTCTACTGACCTTGGTGGCTGAATGAATATTCCTATTCTTGATTCAAAGTCTATTGTATTAATTATATCATTCATCTATTTGCAACTGAATCTCAGAATATGTTTGCATAAAACACCTCCCTGCCCAAGAATTTATGATCACATCTTTCTCTCTAGTACATCAGCTTAAGTTCCTCTCTTGCTTTCAAGGGCTGGTGCTGTCCTGTCTCTCTGTTCCTTCCACAGCCACCTCTATCCCAGACCCAGGTGTTATTTTGGATCTCTAGGCTGATGTTCATACTGGTTCTAATGTGAGGTTCTAATCAAGCCTCTATCTGATTTTGAGCAAGTTGTTAAAACTCTCTAGGACTATTTCTTTATTCATTATAAAGAGCTTCCATTGATCACTGGAGCTACCATTTACTGCCTTAAGTATCTTATACATGTTTTCTCAAACCTTCCTCACACCTGTTAAAAGAGGTATTATTGTTCCCACTGTCCAGGTGAAGAAACCAAGACTGATAGAGATTGAGTAAACCACCCGAAGGTACACAGCTAATGAGGATCCAAGAAGGAATTGGAACCTATGAAAGGCAAAGTCCTTTCCTTTGTTCAGTGAAGTTTTCCTCCACTGTTCCACTCACTTCTGTGACCCGGTGTGTGTGTGGGGGGGGGTTCTCCATATCAACCAATTCTCCAACACCAGCTGGGCATACTGTCCAATCCAGTATGATCCTGACATGATCCACCTGGAGTTAGCATTCAGCTCTCACAAGTTAAGGGCTCTGTTCCAGAAGACCATTCCCCCAATCCAGATGCCAATTGCACACCCCACATTATCATCTACACTTCTAACCAACTGGCTATAAATTGGGGTCCCCACAATCCCCTCCTCTGGTTTGGTAATTTGCTAGAATGGCTCCCAGAACTCAGGGAAACACTCGTTTACATTTACCAGTTTATTATAAAGGCTGGTAAAGCGTATAGACTAACAGCCAGATGAAGAGATACACAGCAAAAGGTCTGGAAGGGTCCTTAGCACAAGAGCTTCTGTCCCCGTGGAGCTAGGGTGCACTAGTCTCCCAGCCCGTGGAGGTGTTCACCAGCTAAGAAGTGCTATGAATTGATACTTTAGGGATTTTTATGGAAGCCTTATGGTATAGGCATGATAGGTAATGAACTCAACCTTCAGCTCCCCACTCAAAGTTGTTGGAGTGGGGCTGAAAATGCCAATCCTCAAATCACAAGGCTGGTTCTCCTAACCCTTGGGTCTTTCCAAAAGTCACTTCCTCAAAATAAACTGAGGAGTGGTTAAAGGGGGCTTCTTTTAAATAACCAAAGATACTCCTTTCACTTTTATCTCCTCTTATCACTTAGGAAATTCCCTGGGCTTCAGGATGTTTGTGCTCAGGATGTATGTGGTCCACAAATTCTGTGATACCCCTCCTTTCAAGAATTGCAGCTTAATTCCACTTTCCTTGACGTGGTTGAACTTAATGACCCTCTTCTAATGACCGAACATAGCAGGAATGGCAGCATATGGCTTCTAAGACTAGATCTTTTTTTTTTTTTTTTCTAAGACTAGATCATAAAAGGCATTAGAGCTTTCTCCTTGTTCTTCCTCTCAGATCATCAGCTCTGGGGGAAGCCAGCTGCCATGTTGTAGTAACACACAAACAGCCCAGTGGGGAGGTCCACATGGCAAGAAACAGGCATCATGCCAAGAGCCAGCAAAGAACAGACCTTCTGTCAACAGTCATGTGAATGAGCTCTCTTGGAAGAGGATCCTCCTATCTCATTCAAGCCTTCAGATGACTACAGTCCAGCAAAATCTGAATTCCAGCCTCACAAGAGACCCAAAGCTAGAACCCTCCAGCTAAGCCGCTGTGGAATTCCTGACCTGCAGAAACTGAGTTGTTTTAAGCTGCTAAATTTGAGGCCCTTTGTTTCACAACAATAGGTGACTAATAGGCCTTGCTACAAGACATGACAAGCACTATTTCACACATACGCTCTTTTTTCCTACTCATGTTCTTTTGTCCTACCCACGTACCTTGAAGTGAATGATTCTGAAGCTGAAGAAGGGCACAGACAGGAGGAGCCAGGATCTGGGAATCATTTGGAGCAGAGGTAGCCTAGAAAGCCATCCCTATTGTGTTACCCCAGAGGTACGGGGCTTGTTACAGTAGCTAATGTTCCTTTCTCTCTGACTATACCCTCCTTTCATTCTTTTGTTCTTTACCACATGGAATATAATTATTTGCATAAATGCCTTTTTTTCATGAACATCAAACAAGTGGCTAGAAGGTGCTTGGCAGTATGTGCTTTGCAAGCATGTTATTGATTAATCCTTGTGATAATTTTTCAGATGTGGAATCTGAGACAGAGAGGTGAAGTGACTTGCTCCAGAGCACATGGCCCAGATGAGGGAAAGCCACCAAGGGTTCTGCTTCCAACCCAGAGCTCTCAGCCACTCTGATCTGCTCCCTCCCTCGGTCCCTGTATCCCACACAGCACCCAACACAGTCTCTTGCATACAGTTGTTGTTTAATAAATGTCTGTGACTGCAGGAAAATGTGAATGAACAAATGGCAATATATTAAGAGGGAAAATGTCATGAAAGTTCACAGTCAAAAAAACCTGTTGTCCTGAAATCTTGTTTTCCTCATACAAATGCCCCCTTTTACTTGTATGCGTCTGAACTTTAGGGTGTTAGAGGCTAGAACACATAAAGAGATTCATTGACTGGATGAAAAACATGCTTAGAGAATACTAAGAAATTCTTCATAAAGTCTGTAGTTTTAGATCAAGAGCCCCAAGTGCTTCAGAACATCAAACCAATTCAGGACTTTCTGAAGAGCCGACCTCATTAAGGGAAGTCACTGCACTCCACCAGCACGTTGAGGGAGAAGACAGTAGCTACTGTACCGATGGGTGCCCATCTCTCTAGAAACCTGTGTCCATTCATGGGGCCTGGCGGGGGAACCTCAGCGTGACCACAAAGGCCCAATTGTTCTCTTCAGATCAACACGCTAATGCAGTGAAAGAGTGGGTGCCCTGTGTACCAAGGCAGAAAGGCCGTCAACGAGTCCCTGGCACAAACACAGCCGGTCAGCCTTAACAAAGATGGGGTCAGAACTCCCTGCCAAAGACCAGTCTCTGCGAGCTCGCTCTAGGAGTGAAAACCCTATCAGATTTAAACTAAAACAGCTTAATTTCTAAAGTATGCAGCCAGGGCAGCCTGGGAAAAAGAAGACTATCCCTTCCTAGGGAGGGTAGATAAGTAATGAATAGTCTCAAAGCCCAGGTCTCTCTGATTTATTCAGAATTAGTATTAGCTTCAAGTCACTGCCCTGTTGCCAAGGTCACACCTGTATCTATTCCCATCTCCCCAAGGAGAGCTTCAACCTGCCTTATTATAAACGTTCACTTTCCTGAAATAAAAAAAAAAAATGTGTAAAGTGGTTAGCTTTGGGGAGAGTTAGGGGGGATCCGGAAAGGGGGAGACATTTGTTTTCCATTTTTCCCTCCTTGGATTAATTTTTTATTACGTGTATGTACTCATTTTACCTCTTTAAACGTTTAAGTCCACCAAGGTGAGGATTCGACTATTTGGGTCTTCATTTTTCCATTACTCTGTTTCAAAGAAACAAAATATTATTTTCGTAGGTTTTTAAACTCTAAATCTCTACCCTAAAACAGCACTTATTGTTCCCATCAACAAAAGCCTTGCTTCTCAGAGAAGAGTCCACTCAGTGTGAGTTCCTTGGAGCAGAATATTATAGAACACCTTCACTGGATAGCAACAGAAAAGTGGGTTACTGGGTTTTTCTGTCATTTCAGCATTGCTTAGGATGGTGTAACCACGTGCTACTCTTTTTTTGGAGAGCTGGGGTTTCTAACTCAGGGTGATTTCCTCCTCAAAGGACATTTGGCACCACCGTGAAGCATTTTCGGTTGTCATACATGGGGGGTGGGCCCTACCAGCATCCAGAGAGGCTGCTAAATACCCCACAGGGCACAGGGCAGTCCCCAAAGTGAAATATTATTTAGTCCAAAATGCCAATTGTGTCCAGATTGGGAAAACCTCATTTGCTGACTCTGTTGCATAACACATAGAAATTCACCTTAAACTCACTTTCAGGGAGTAAGTAGGGTGGGGTGGGGGGGATTGTCTCATCATTATTTGTATGACATATCAAGGGTGAAGTCGAGATTGGCCAGATTTGGGAGCAGGTGTTTGTGTCCATTCTTCCTGGACATACCAGATAGTTGATAAATGCTTTGAAATGGAACTGAAAGCATCCTTTATTCTTTATTCATTTATGTAATAAGTATTTGTCGCATCTCTGTCATTAGGTAGACACAGATAGTAAGAGAAAAGAAGGTCCAACCATCAGCACCTCTGTTCTTAATAAAAACAGAAGTGCCCAGGCCATTTCTAAATATTACAATCAACATTTTGGCCAGCATAAGTCTTGGGAGAACTAAAATGAGAATGAACCTGAACCATTTAGTTATTCCATGTGTTCAACATGCATATGATTCACTTCTAGTAAGGCTGATTTCATCACATAGTAATTATAAAAAAACTCCTACCCTTTGGGGAAAGTCAGGTTCTCAGAGGGCACTGATTCAGGGGGGTAATGTAGGCTAAATGAATCAAGAATTTCGGCCTGGGACGTGGACAGAGACAGCTCCTGGTACTTTTGCTTTCTATTTCTGACTGGTCCCCACCCTAAGCAGTTGTCTCAGGACAGGAGGTACTCATGGACTTCCCTCCAGAGCTAAAATAGCCGGAAGGATGTGAGTGTGTGATCCCAGGGCTGGACTTGGCTCCTCACTCGGAATGGGGTCATTAGGAAAGTTCCCAAACTGTCCCTCCCTAAGCAATCACGAATCAACAATTAATACCCCCCCCATCAAAGTAAGCCTTATAAAAATATTTTCTCTTAAACTTAAAGACACTCCAGTAGGATGAATTCTCTCAGAAGTTTAAGTAGTTGTAGCATTATTGATCCATCAACAATTCCTTGAATCACTGCCTAAGAACACAAAGAAGCCCCTGTACTTTTTCACAAGTCCCCGTGGAACTTTCCATGCCAATGAAAACAAGTTACACTTTCAAAAAATATTTACCAAAAACATCATTTCCAACCACCAATGTAACCATGTAATACAGCTTTTTGTTTGCTTCTTTAGGCTTCAGACATTTTTTTCTAACAACAACAACAACAAAAAAGAAGTGCAGTTACAAAGTACAATGATCAAGAAGACATATCTGCAAAAAAAATATATTGTAAATGTAATTGTCTCCTATTTTCGGTTGCTTTCATGGAAAACTGTAAGTTGGAAGAGCAGCATTGCCACCAGTGCAATGGGTCCCAAACCAAAGCTGCTCCCATGGAGCTGAGGTCAGAACACGTCCAATCCAACTTCCCTGCCAGGCAGGGGTCTGATGATGATTCTGTCTCAGGCCATCTCAGGCTGTGACTGCCCCTGGTTGACCTTGTGTCCCACTCCCACTGGAACTTAGCTTACAGCCCAACCCTAGTTGTGTGGATGTTCAAAGCCCTGGTCAGTACCCAGAGCCTCCTGTCAGTCTCCGGGTTTGGGTGCCCTGGTCTGGCATGCAAACGGCCTCAACTCCTTGGGGTCCTAGCAGTGGATGCTGGGTCCAGGACCATCCAACTAGTCCTGGGTCAATCTCACAACTACTCAAATCCAAGGGCTTTGACTGGAGCCAGAAAAATTATGGGAATGCAGTAAAGCATCTGCCTGGCTGCATTGAGCCCTGGGTCAGGCACAATGGGTGTTCGAACCCGTGGTCCTGTGTAATCAATCACAGGCAACTTCCACTAAGAACCAAAAACCTGGGCAAGCTGTCTGGCTCTAAATCATGCCTTGTGTCACTCTGGAACTATGGAAGGGGTTAAAGCTCAGCATGCTCCTTGACTTTAACTCATTCCAGTTTCTCTGATGAGAATAAAAAAAACACCAGCACTTCCCCATGAGCTGCGCAGCGCTCTCCATGCTGTATCCTCACCCCCAACTAGGCATTCCCTGCGGCCTGCCCGTTCCCCACGAATCCTTTGTTCTGCTGCATGATGGCACATCTGTTTGTTTTTGTTCATTTACTAGGTGCTCAACGGTGTCTTTAGTGCTTTATATACACTCAGGTATTTATATTTATGTATTTGTACATGTACCTCCATTGAATATATAAATTTATCACAACATGTACACATTATGGGGTTGCATAAATTCCAACAAAGGGTGCACGTTTTTTAGTTTTATGTGTCACTAAATGTACTTTTTAATATTTTTAACTGAAGCCACACGTGCCTATTTTGTCTTTTTTTTTTTTAAGATTTTATTTATTTATTCATGATAGACATAGAGAAAGAGAGAGAGGCAGAGACACAGGCGGAGGGAGTAGCAGGCTCCACGCGAGGAGCCCAACGCGGGACTCCATCCCGGGACTCCAGGACCGTGCCAAAGGCAGGCGCTAAACCACTGAGCCCCCCAGGGTCCCCTATTTTAAATCTTATAAAGAAAAAGCTAATTACCGTGTTGTCCCTTTCCAGGCCCGGCCTCCTGAGGTCACACGGAAAGTTAAGACAGTGGGGTACACTTTCTGATGAGAGCACTAAAGAAAGGTTTTAGAAGAAACCCAAGCCTCCAAGCAAGCAATTAGCATGAGAAAAAGCCTAACATTCTTTCAAGAAAAAAATTAAGAGATGCGGTACAAAACAAGATAAAGGGAAAGACCCACATCCTTGGCATGGAAACAGGCTAAAATGCATAGCTGTCATTGAATGTTGAGGTGAAAGTGAGCAAGAATGAAGCTGAGGTCAGTGTAGACCTGGGGGTAGTAGGGAGAGGGGACAATGCGAAGTGTTGGGCCTTCCATCGTTCATCAGTGAGTTTCTAATCAGTAGAGAAAAGGAGCGTCTAGTAGTTCCTTTCAGCAGACATTTCCTTTGGAGTTTAGACATGTGCCCAGTTCTTCTCATATACCCCGGGACTGCATCTGAACAGTCTGTCGATGTCAAAAGGAAATCCTGTCCCTCTTCCCTGGAGAAAAGAATAGGGCAGGCTCAAAGGGAAATCTGGAAACATTTGTCTTCCAAGAACCCAGCATCTTCCAAGAAGCTCTGTTCTTCTGTGTGATGTATGCTAGAGATTTTGGTCCTACCTCCAAGAAGGCTATGAAGCCGAGGGAAGCTCCCAGATGCCCTGGAGAATAGGATCTAGGGTGATCAGTGCCAGTGGGGTCCTTTGTGGAACCAAAATGCAGCACAACATAGCAGAGAAGATTCTGAGTACAAGAATTAACCGGAAAATAGAGAAGGGAGTTACCAGGACAGAAAAATACTGTAAATCCTGCAGCGTCACCATCACAACCTTTAGAATAAAATGAAGGCTTCAGGCTCTAGGGACTATAGTTCTAGCTGCAAAAATATAATAGACTTAGCATTTTTGTCTTCCAAGGAGACAAAAACAAAGATCAAATAATGGAGGGGGTAGGAAAAGAGAATATAGAACTCCCTGGCTTGTTGACCTCAACAGTG
The DNA here is from genome assembly GCF_053574225.1 of Canis aureus. Lineage (NCBI taxonomy): Eukaryota > Metazoa > Chordata > Mammalia > Carnivora > Canidae > Canis > Canis aureus. Next base: position 58,225,190 of record NC_135621.1, read on the forward strand.
CATGTGATTTAGAAGCTTTGTTGTATCACATAGTCAGTCTCTTGGCCTTTAAAAAATACATGTATTACTAGTTCTTCCCTATCTGCGTAGAGAACTCTTAAACTCTCCCCAGAGCTAATTAATAATTCTTTTTTAAAAAAATAAATTTATTTTTTATTGGTGTTTAATTTGCCAACATATAGAATAACACCCAGTGCTCATCCCATCAAGTGCCCCCCTCAGTGCCCGTCACCCAGTCACCCCCACCCCCCCTAATTAATAATTCTTAATGAGAGCAGGTATCTTGACTCAAACATCAAAGTGTGGAAAGTTACAACAGGGTGTGGTGAAGATGCTACTTGTGGCAGGCAGTGGTTTAGCACCCTGGCTGCATGTTAAAACCACCTGGAAAGTTCTAAAATATTGATGCCTGGAATCCATCCTCAGAAATTCTGATTTAATTGTTTTGGGGGTAAGGCCAGGTTGTCCATACTATTTTTGGAAGTTCCCCAGGAGATTTGAATGTGTAGGTCACCATGGGAAACCTGGGTCTAAGATCACTGGGGTCCTAAGCCGTTCCTAAATAACCATCCATTCCTATGAGATGCACAGAGAAGAGAACCAAACAAGTAACCCTTTCCGAGGAGCTTCAGCCCCAGTCTCACTACAGTACTGTAGCGAACTAGGCTGGACCTAATCAATACTTTTGTCTGCACCTGAATAGCCAGAAAACCAAAGCCAAATGAGAAGCTAACTCTTCCTCTCCATCCCCAAGTCCAAACCCAGGTGTCCGTTGTTAGCACTCTAAGAGACAGCAGCGTCTACCCGCAGAAAGCAGAACAACTCCTACTTTGCAACTCCTAATTCCAACCAAGAAAGGATTACTATCTATCTCAAAACAGAAGGAAATACAAGCCAACAAGAAAGAGGCAACAACCCAATGGAAAAAGGAGCAAAGAATATATACGGTTAATAAAAGAGAAGCCTCTCAAGTCCAACAAACAGGGGAAAAAAATCTTCATCTCTAGTGATCAGGAAAATGCCAGTTATGATCACAAATGAGATAGATACCATTTCACACTTAGCAGACTGACTAAAATCCAAGTTTGGTAATACCAAATGTGACCAAGCATGTTGAGCAGCAAGAACTCACATATTACTAATGGGGTGTCAATGTGCAGAGCCACTTAGGAAAACAATTCCGCAACCTCTGCTAATGTAGGAGGTGCTCACAACCTTCAAGGAATCAATTTCCCCTTATTTGCCAATCAGATAGGTACAGGTCCCCTGCTCCACTGCTTGTCATGTGACTCGATTAGAAGGGTTAATATCTTCCAATACTGGAACAGATAATTATGGTTTCTTTTTTTTTTTTTTATAATTATGGTTTCAACATCGTACAAGGAAATAGTACATTCAGTTAAAATGAATAAGCATCCACCTAGTTCAGCATGGATTCATCTAAAATGTACTGTTAAAAGTGCAAGTTGCAAAATGTCACTTTCAGTGACATAGCCTTTACGTAAAATATTAAAACACACACTTATATATACTTATGAATAAATATGTAGAAAAAGTATAAAAACATGAGCAGCAAAAAGGCACACGAATAAAAAAATTATTACCTTGGGGGAGAGGCAGTACGTCCTCAGTTGAGATTAGGGAGGCATTTTGATTCCAACTAAAATGTTTTTTTCCTTCCTTCCTTCCTTCTTGTGGTTTTTTAATCTAAGTACATGTGGTCAAATGTTAATGATCTTAAAACCTGGGTAAGGAAAAAAAAAAACAAAACCTGGGTAAGGTAAAGGTGTACTGTTTTATATTTTTATCTGTATCTTCTTGTACAATTGAAATATTTGATAAATAACTTTTTAAAAACTTTTTCAGGGAAAGAAAAAAAAAAGAAGCCACAAATACCTCCTTCCCTAGGAGCTCTGATGTATTTTGCTTCTTCCTTTAATACTGAGATGGCAAAACGGCTGCTCTGAAGGAGCCTGCGCCCGGGCTGCACTTGCGGATGGGGGTGGAGACCTCGAGGTCCCAGGTGATCCATCTCGCAGTGACCATGTCAGGCGCAGGCTGCATCACTGATGTCCACTTAATAACTGTGCTTCGGAACAGGGGGGAGATTTAGCCTGACTTCCAGAGCAACACACAAACCCTGGAGTGAAGGAATGAATCTCTGTACGTCTGTAATTGGTGTTCTATGTGGCTTAACTGTCTGAATTGCATTTACCCTATATTTGATGTGTTTCAAATGCTCTGGCCCCTATAAAACATCAGGTTATGAGTCATCCACAAGAAAGTCGAGGAGAAATTGGAAGCACCCAGGGAGCCAGTGCTGCAGGGTATTTGATGGATGAGAAAACCGAGACTGAGGCAGTGGGGTTGTCTGGGCCTGTGGCTTTGCCACTGCTGGATCCGGGGCTCTGGTCTCTTGACTCTCTGCCCAGGGCTCAGAGCCCAGGCTGCCACAGGGTTCCTCTTCATGGACAAGTGAAATACCCTCAAGGGAGAGAAAATTAGAAAAATCTGAAGCTTTCTGCTCTGGGATCATGACCCGAGCGGGAAGGCAGACACTCAACCAGTGGCCCACCCAGGTGCCCCCAGAAACTAAGTTTTTACACAGTTTTAGGTAACCAGTTTGAGGAGCCTTGACTTGAGGAAGGAAATGGCTTTATACATTTTTTTTAATATTTTAAAAATTTATTTGAGAGAGCATGCAAGAGCACAATCAGGGGTGGGGTGGGGGGAAGGGCAGAGGGAGAAGCAGATCCTCCATTAAGCAGGGAGCCCCGGGGTGGCTGGATCCCAGGACCCCAGCATCATGACCTGAGTTCAAGGCAGACGCTTAACCAGCTGAGCCACCTAAGCGCCCCTGGCTTTATATATTTTTAATCACTGCTTTTAACCATGTCTTTTCATATCATCCATTTCATACCCTAGTGTTATTTTAGGGAGATATAGGGAGATCTCCAGGTCTCTTTTAGTTATTAAAATTTGTTCAAACTGTCATATGCGATTCAAAGCTTTACTCCCCTTCTCCAGAGTAGGCTTGGAATGGGTATGTGTATTTGGCGTGGGGCATGAGACCTGCTGTGACACCAGCAGCCCCTTGCTTCTCAGGGGCTAGCTCTCTATAGCAGGTGGGGGTGCTAGCTCTCTTCTTGGGAGATTCGAGACGGAGAGACTTAAGAAATCTGCTTCTGTGGCTAGTGGTTCTCTGTTGGGGATGGGGGAGGGTCACTGATGTCACACTGGTCTGTTCTGATTTTCTTTTTAACTTTCTTTTTATTATTTTTTTTAAGATTTTATTTATTCCTTTGTGAGAGACACACAGAGAGAGAGGCCAAGACATAGGCAGAGGGAGAAGCAGGCTCCATGCAGGAAGCCCAATGTGGGACTCGATCCAGGTACTCCCGGATCACGCCCTGAGCCGAAGGCAGATGCTTAACCACCGAACCACCCAGGCGTCCTTGTTCTGATTTTCTCTGAAACTGGAGGCCTCTGTTAACCAAGAGCCTATTATGATGCCAGAGACAATTAGAAACCCCCAGGAAGCCTTCTGGGTGCTGGAAATGCTTTATACTTTGCCCTACTCTCCTCTAAGGCAGCCCCAGGAATAGTATGGTCTCATCAGACAAGTCTCTCAAAGTCAAGGGTGCACCAGAGACCAGGCCATTGGAGAATATGCACTACACACATAGGGTTTTCCAGGCTCCGATGCTATCCCAGTGTACAGAGGCACCAGAATGCCTTCCCTGATCCAGTATAGCTTCCAGAAAGATGTTGGATCCCTCAAAGACTTGATTAAGGCCTTGCTTTTACCCTGAGAGGAATCCATTCTACTCTATTAAACTAAGGACTGGTCATTGAGTCCCCACAAATAATTGATCAGTAACTGCATCAATGTTCTTTCAGAACCGAGCTGGGGAAGGAGGAAAGAAAAACAATAGGCCTCACCCATCCAGGTGGTAATGTCAAAGGTGATTGAGGAAGCATTCAAAGCATTCATTCAAATGGCCATTTTGTCCCGGTTGGTTGTAGGGAGGAAGGAAGAGAGTGGAGGGGAAGGAAGACATGCCTGTTCTAATAGACCTTTTCTTTCTCTCTTTTATTTATTTTTTTTAATAAAGAAGGTCACTAGGAAGTTACCTCTGGAGACAGGGGGGTTCCCTCATCTGACCACACCCATTGTCTACAGCCATAAGCTGTCCTGCTTGCTCTTAGGAAGGCGTTGGGTAGTGATTCTGAGGCTGACCAGTGTCTTGGCTCCTCCATACCAAGAGAACCGTGAGCACTCGACCCCTAAAAGGAAGCTGTCTCCAAAGACAGCATCATTCATACCAAATGGCAGGTGTACTTGGCTCTTTGGAGCTTGTCAGGGACCATCCATTTCAGATGGAACTTGGTCATATCTTAATCCCTGTCAGTTTAGAGCCTTAAGCCACTAAGGCTTCACTACAGGCTCTTATTACAATTCTGTCTTTAGTGTCAAAACTTTCAAACCTTTGAAGGGTCACCATGTAGATCTCTGGATAGAAATTGATTTGAACTATACAGATCTTGAAAATTCATGGAACACTTTGGGTAAGTACTAGAAATAATGTATTAATGTTATCGCAATACTTTTTTATGTTGCTGAGATGTTCAGTTGTCGGTATGTGTTCTGTGCTCTGGAGATGTTTCCAGTTCCGATGAGTCAGAAGTTAAAGAACTGAAAGAGTCAATATAAATTGCACTTACATCTTGTAAGTGTAGAGGCCTAGTTTCCGTCAAACACTGGAAAGCAATATTCTGAGGTTAATGTGGGACATCCATGAAGAGATTTTGTTTCTTTAGTGGGTCAACAAGATGCCTATCTTTTTACCAGTAAAATAATGTATTTATTTTATTTTTTCCCCTTTTAGTTTAAATTTTCATGGCATTAATTTCCCTTTCAAATCTACACTCAGGGGGCCTGGGTGGCTCAGTCAGTTAAATGACTCTTGGTTTCAGCTCAAGTCATGATCTCACAGTCGTGAGATCAAGCCCCTTGTTGGGCTCCGTGCTCAGAGCAGAGTCTCCTGGAGATTCTCTCTCCCTCTCCCCCTCCCCCTCCCTGTGGATGCACACACACTCTTGTTCACTCACTCACTCTCTCCCTCAAATAAATAAATAAAATCTTCAAATATATAGTCATGGGGCTTCTGACTGGCTCAGTTGGTGGAGCATGTGACTCTTGATCTTGGGGTCATGAGTTCAAGCCCCACGTTGGGTATAGAAATCACTTAAAAATAAGATCTTAAAAAAAAAAAAAACCCGTAGAGTCATTATATACATTTTATGTCATTCATGCCTATTAAAATTCTTCTCCCCTTAAAATATTATCATAAAAACCAAAACATAATGAGTCCCGGCTTTCTATTCCAGTTGTAAAGAGCAACCTGGTTTGCAACCCAGGGAGGAAAGGATGAATCACAATCATCTTGTCAGACTAGAATCACATAGATCTAAAATATTTATAATGTGGGCAGGTCAAGGATAAGTGCACTTGAGGGTAATTGTATATATGCAATTAGCAGGATGCACAGCCTAATGATATACAGAAAAAAGTGACAGTTCCAAATAACATAAGCCTCTCTGGCTAAATCACATCTTCCAAATGTCTCTGAAACATTTCAGAATGTCTGTCATCAGCAGTTATCACAGTGATGGTTTTAAAGGCTGCCATGTCTGTTTGCAGAAGTAAGTGGCTGGTTCCTACTCCCCATCTGCTTATGACTCAACTTCAGTTTCCCCTTAGAGAAAATTATGCGGGTTGAAAAATGTAAGAGAAAGTGAGGAGACAGTATGAGAGAGTGTTCAAACTTGTGTATTAAGAATTCCAGGAACCCAATCAGAAATCCACCTTTGGGACCCCCAAACTCTGAAAGATGTGACGATACCGGCAGGCCATGGATTAGGGTACATTACCTCACTTCATCCTTTGGATGAGTTAGCAGAGATACCTTGTCTAGAGATGTTGAGAATTGACAGGGAGAACTGGATCTCTTTCCTTTATAGGGATTCTTGTAAGCACGGAAATCCCCTGATTTACTCCCCAGCGCACCCCTGCTCATTCAGATGGATGTCAGCGAAGACCTAGCTGTCCTTTGAGCTGGTGCTCTTACTGCTGTTGCTGCTAGAGCCCTTTCAAGGATCTCCCTTCCCCAGGGCAGTTTGTATGCCTTTCACACTTTGTTTCTATTCAAGGTGTCTATTCATTTTCTCTGTATCTTTTTATATTTTGAATAATTTATGCTGAGCTTTTAGCTTCTCTATGCTCCATCTCAGATTCCTTTTGTCATGTAAAGTGAAAATGTCCCACTTTCCTGCCCTCAGTTGACCTGGCTACTTGATTGTAAAGCACATTCAGTTTTCCGTCCCGAAACATAATCAAGATACTAGTGTTCCTACAGCCTCCCCAGCTGCCTTCTTCTTCTCTGGGGTGGATGTGGATCCTGTCAATTTAGCTAAGCTGGGACTGTGTTTCCCAGAGTCCTCCTCCTTGGCCCATGGGCTTGAGTAAAGTTTTGTCTGAGGTTCAGGAGGCAGAAATGAAGTAACCATTTTTGTTTTGTGCTTAGAAGGTTGGTACTGGCCAAGGGTGCTCTTGCCACTCACACTGTGCGTAGAGATCCAGAGCTCCTCTGGCTGGACTGGCGTGGGGCTATAGTCTTGGCGCCTTGAAGGTAGCCAAGAAAGCCATTTGAGGTCCAGCCATCCTTACAAATTCTGCCTCCTTCTCACATGTTCCAATTTGTCTATGCTTCCCCTACTTCACGCCCATCACTTCTTCCCAACTGCCTGCCTGCTAACTTTGAGTGAGTTAGTGAGTTGTGAAGTAGTTTCTCCTACTTCACAGAGACTGTTCAACTAGCTCCTACATCGCAGAAGGTCAAATCCCTAAAAATCAATCCCTTGTTATTGTGCCACCCCTAGTGAGTGTGCTTCTCTGGTAAAGTCTTTGTGGATACACCCATTTTGTTTGGTTGGGTACATTTTTGCAAGTAAAGGTAAAAGGGATTTAGGATATACCTGGTCAGGTCAAGGTTACCCGTCCATGAGCCTCACCTGGGTGGGAAACCTGCAATTACATTTAAACATGTCTATTTGGGTCAAACATCTGGAACTCAAACCAGCAACCTTCTGTGCAATCAACTTCCATCCTAATGCTTGGAGCAGTTTAAGTGTTTTGTGTTTTGTTTTGTTTTGTTTTGTTTTCAGCAATGTTGCTTTAGGTTCTCATACACGAACAACACCAGGATGGGTTAATGGAGCACTAAGTGGCCAGGGTACAAACTCCACCTTTGGGAATGCCCTACTGCCAGTCTTTCCTCAGAACCAGGTGGTCCAGGGCACCCTGAGGCCCTCTGGTCTGCCCAATCAGCTTCCCTACCACATTACAGGACTAGCATATCCTGTAAAGAGGTCTTTTCAGGGAAAATAGTAAGCCTGCTGAGCAGCCAAGCAGTGAGAATTTATTTAACTCTTCTACATGGGTGGGTCTGTTGATTTTTAAGGATATGCTTTAAATTATGAGAGTTGCCCAGAAGCCACAAAACTACATTTTGGTTACATGCATATTTATGCATAGAGAGCTGGTGAGATCTGGAAAACACTTTAGGAAATTCTCAGTATTGTTCTCATGGCTGAACTTTCCTGAATATAATTCCTTTTTTCTTTCTTCTTTCCTTTTTTTTTTTTTTTTTTTTTTTTTGTTTTAACATGAGTTTCTTTTGGATCAGACTCAGATATACAGGTCATGACTTGTACAGGATCTTAAGTAACCCCAAACCTAGATGAAGAAGAACAGTTTCCAAACACAGCTGTTCTACAATGAAGAATTGCCAATGTTCTTTTCATGAGGGGACAGAAAGGATATTTTCAGAAATCTGTTTTCTTTCCTCTGTAGTTTGTTTTTCACTCAATCCAAGAATGAAGACTTATTTTTTGTCAACTAAACATCCATCCTTGAAGTAATTTGGGGGCGGTCTTACTGCCTTAATCATCTTTAAACCTCAGCTACTTTATGTTGGATTCACTTTGTATAAGTTTAAGCAAATAGACTAATATTCCAGCTGAGCCTAAAAGTGTTCAACTACATGATCCTGGCAAGAAAAGAAAAAGGCCATAGAAATGGAAGCTAAACATTACTCACATAAAGGAGACTACATCTTTTGATGGTATCTTCCATATTCAGGCGTATCAGTGGACTATTAGAGCTTCGTCCCGGGGCCATACTAGTCTGAGGATACAGAGGCTCGTGCATGGAAGAGTATTAGGGTGTTCATACATACAACCTCTCTTTCACCCATTTGAGTTCAATAATAATTAACTGCTAGACACAGGTGTCAGATAAGTGAAAATGAAAATTATTGGCTTTCTTACTGAGAAATGCTAAATTAGAGGACTAGCCAGTTGTGCAACAATAGGCTTATTCCACATTGCTCCCGGTCACAGGCACAGCTGGACAATCTCAGTCCTCACCCATGGGGTCAAGGACTGTCCACTAAGTTTCCTGCATGATCAGAAACAGATAGATGAATCAGGAAATCCCAAAGGAGAGGAGGGAGGAAAGGAATGATGAGAGTATGCTCAGTTCCCTCCCCTAACATCCCCCATCAGAGACGTCACTGTTCCTTTCAGGGGAGAAGAGAGTAAAGGATGAGGAGAGAGGCCAGGTTGTTTTTCTCAGGGGCATCCCTTCCTGAGCTCTGCTGCTGTCTCCTACAAGTTTCCACTATGACTTCTGGAGCCCTTGAAGAGCCCAAAGTGGACTAATGATCTTTAGCAAAACAGGAGAGAATGTTTCTATTCTTTCTATATTTTTATGACAGCATCGTACTAACAGAATCCCAATATTGCTCAGGCAGGCAATGTGACAAGCTGTTTTTCCCCCAGCCTCCTTGCATCAAGGGATGGCCATGTGACACAATTTGGACCAATGGCACATAAACAGGAATCTTCGAAATTTTTCTGTGAAATATTTTACTTTCCAGATTTTAAATATATATGTGTGTGTGTCTGTCTGTCTGTATATGTATACATATATTGCTAGTAGTATCCTCCTGCCCCATTCCCTTCTTCTTGCCTTGGATTCAAGTAATGGAGTATAGCCATCCTGCCATCATTAGGAGTCAATGATGAAGGTGAAGACCAGCACCTTAAGGATGCTGCAGCTAATATGTAGAAAGAGACTAGGTTCCTGGTGCTACTACTGATCAACTGAGTTAAATGAGCATCAGCTTACTTCTGGGTTTCTTGTTATGTGGAAAAACAAAAAAGAGAAAGGAAAGACATCTGTATAAGACACTTTAAGATGGGTTTTCTGCTACTTGCAGATAACTACCATCTGAACTGAGGGTATCACTCTCTCCTGATGCAGCTTCAGGAGGGAATATCATGCAGAAATAAAGGATGGAGGCTCCTTTTCTCTCCCTGCACTAATCTCAGCCAACTGGAGTTTCCAAACCAACACCAGTGACCACAGGGATGAAACATGATGTGGCTACTTCACCCTCACCCTATCATCATTTAAGAGCACTGTGGGGCAGAGCCAGTGTCTTCACTTTTATCACTTATGTGCTATTTAAATTCCACTTTCACTGTCCATACCAAGCCAAGGATTTACCACCTCACTGACAATAATCACGGGGTCCATTCTCCTGGCTTTTTGTTTAATATAAGGGTCATCTGCCATTTAGAAAAAAGAAAAGAAAAGAAAAGAAAAGAAAAGAAAAAAGAAAAAATAGGATACATTAGAATTCTATTTCTAAAGTCTGTTTATACAAAGCTATTTCATCACCAACTTCTCCAGCTTTAGTCAATCAACTTCTTTTTCAGCAAACTCAATTGCTCGTTATCATCTTCAAAAACAGATTTGTATCGAGTAGACACAAAGCCCAAGTTGAAGAGACTCCCCATACTAGATCAATAAAGAAATCACATTCTTCCCCCACCCCCACCAGGCAGTGGATCATCAAATCCCAGGGAGCTCCATCTTACATAATTTAGTAGGATTCTATAATAATAAAAGGGGTCAAAGGATGTAGGGAGGGAGGAAAACCGCCATCGTATCATTCCCTAAAAGGTTGCTTCCTGAGAGATACACACTTGAAAAAGATTAAAGCCAAAAAAGGTATCTGGATGCTTGTTTTATTTTAATAAAAATAAATATAATAAATATAATGTTTTTTTCTACCAAGAAACATTAACAGATCCAGGGAATTCGCAACAAATAAGTATGTATTGGGGTTCTTGGTTTTTTTGCTTCCATCTATAAGAGTGTAACATTCTTTTAAATTAATCTGCATGTTTATTGTGATGTTTCCTGTCATTTTGTGGTTTCCATATACCTAGATAGCTCTGAGTGCCAGTGAGTCTTATTTTTGTCTGGCTGTCTTGGTTAGAATGCACTGAACTTCAAGTAATAGAAAACCTAATAGTGGTTCAAACCACGAGGACATTTATTGCTTAGTTATTAGGAAGTATTGAGGCAGCCTGTTGAGTTTGTTCAGTAACTTGGTGGTATTGTCTAGTACCAAGGGTCCTTCTGTCATTCTATCCTGCCCTCCACAAAGAGTTGGTGATATTTCAAGATGGTTACCACACCTTCCAGAATCAGTCTTCAGAAGCGAAAAGGTGGAGCAAAAGGACAAAGGCAAAAAGGGTCTTCTGGTCTTCTTAATGGGCCTGACATTATAAGGGAGGAAACTTTTTTGCAGCTGTAGTCCACCAGGCTTTCCTTTGGATCTCATTGGCCAGGAGTGGGTCATGACAAGCACTGGCTGTGAAGTGGGCTGGGAAGTCCAAATAGGGCATTTTCAACCTTTTATGTAGGAGATGGGCAAAGAGACAGGGGCCTGAGAAGAGCTACTGAGTAGGTTACAAACATCTGACACAAAGTCATAAACTCTTAGAGATCGGCAATTGCATATTTTTATAATAAAACAAAAAAATATCAAAATAATAGCAGTCAATATATTCAAATAGTACTTTGAGAAAAGAAAAAAAAAATCACCCATAATCCCATCCCCCTGTTATGAAGATTTGTTTTTTGTGTATTGTCTTCCACTCCCTGTTTGTTCATAGTCCACATTCTTAAATGTTTTTACCTGTTTAAAGCATCGTATTTTTCCATTTAATACTATGCTGTAAACATTTTCCTATTTATTGTTTATAATTATAATTGTGAATGGAAAGTTTTTTCCTTAAGATATATCACAACTTAGGGCAGACCGGTGGCTCAGCAGTTTAGCACCGCCTTCAGCCGAGGGTGTGATCCTGGAGACCTGGGATCGAGTCCCACGTCAGGCTCCCTGCATGGAATGGAGCCTGCCTCTCCCTCTGCCTGTGTCTCTGCCTCTCTCTCTCTGTGTCTCTCAGGAATAAATAAAAATAAAATCTTAAAAAAGAAAGATATGACAACCATTTCCTCATTATTGAACTCAGATGATTTTTCCTTTTTTTTTTTTTTTTTTGGTTAAAATAGATTATTATATTTTGGCTAAATCAGATATACTAATAACATCTTCCAGTGTAAGTTTTTCTGCTATTAGATTATTTTAAGTACAAAATAACTCCTGAATTCATAGGAATATAATGTAAACCATGGTGACTATGGTTTATAATAAAGTATTGCACATTTGAAAATTGCTAAGAGAATGGATCTTAAAAGTTCTCATCACAAGAAAAAAATGTTTAAACTATGTATAATGATAGATGTTAACTAGGCTTCCTGTGGTGGTCATTTTACAATATATACAAATATCAAATCATTATGCTTTATACCTGAAATGAATATAATATGTCAAATATACCTCAAAAAAGCTATATTTTTATCACTTATAAGATATTGTCAATTTCTCATATAGTCAGAATGACTGTTGCAGTTTAAAATTCTTCTAATTATATATATGCATGTATGTACATATATGTATATATATACACACACACACATTTGTATATGTATACATTTGTAAGTTTAACAACAACATCACCAGAATGGTACTACCATTATTTAGATGTGTTTTTTGTTTTGTTCTGTTTTTTGTTTTTGTTTTTTTTTTTTGCTGATTCACCAACTCATAAAATGCTACATTCTACATTATATTTAATTTCCATTATTTTCCTTCTTTTTGGCAAGGAGACCACAGGTCTAAATCAGCCAGGGAGGATCCTACATGACCATAGCTTGGGCAAGGTAGCTTCTTACCCAGACCTAAGTTAAACCAAAATGCTAATAGTCTTTTGAAGGGTATCTCTGAAGAATGTGTGCAAGAGGTTTTGTCTGATTTATTTTCTACCTCATTTTTTTCTAATTATAAATTGAATATGTACTGCCTTGATAATGGTTATATAATAATTCTGATATTTTATTAATGACTTGAACTTTGATAGTGATGGCACGGGTGTGCAAGTAAAGAAAAAGGTCCATATGGGTTCATCAGAACATGGAAAACCTAAAATGGGAAGATGGAGGTGGAGGGATGGTTATACAGCCAAGGCCTCGGGAGTTCCCTGAGATCAGAGCAGAGCAAGGAACAGCATGCCAGTGGAGCAGACAGGAAGTGAGGGCTTCTCTAGGAGCAATTGAAGCAGGGCAGGAGAAAGTCCAGAACTTTAGAAGTCAGAGAAACAGATTGTGTCTTTGATTGCTGCCAACATGTTTTCTTACTGTTACTGTTACTCCTCTATTGGATTATCTATTCACATCATAAAACTTGCCTTTGTTGTTATAGTGTTTATGTACTCATTCATTTCACAAATACTTATTGAGCACCTGTTATGGACTCAATGTTGTAACCAAAGGGATGCAGCATTAAATGCAACAGAAAAAAGCCCCTAACAGAGAAGACAGTTAACAGTTACAAAGAAATAAAAGGGGGGGCTCAGACATTGAAAGTGTCTGGGAGAAGGGGGAACCTCTTTCTCATAGAGCAGGTCAGAAGAGACATGTCTGATAAGGTGCCATTTGAGCAGAACCTGGATGAAGTAAGGAGGTGAAACATTCCAATCTCTGGGGAAAGCTTTGCCTGACAGAGAGAAGAGAAAGTAGAGAGGTCCTAAGACCTGAGCCTACTGGATGTGTTGGAAAAAAAAGAATAATCCAGTGTGGCTGGAGTAAATGAGGGAGTAGGGGCAAGAGATGTGGTTTCAGAGAAAGCTGGAAGCTGGATCCCACAGGCTCTCACAGGCCAAGCTAAGAATCTGGGATTGTGTTGCCAATACAAGGGAGGTACCTGGATTTGCAATGATGGGCATTTTAAAGGAATCACAAGTTGCCGTTTGGAGAATAGATTGATGGCAAAAGTGAAAGCTAGGAGACCCATCAAAGGTTATTGCAATAGTCTCGGGCAGAGGTGTTGGGCGTGTGGAATAAGAGGAGGTGATGGAGCCAGTGAACAGCCTTCAGCTTCTGGATGACTTCCCAGGCTACAGCTAACAGGATTTGCTGATGGATTAAAGGTGGCATGCAGAGAAAAGGAGGAATCCAGGATGACTCCTAGTTTCTCAGCTAGGGACATCTTAGTGCCTATTTTTTTAAAGATTTTATTTATTCATGAGAGTCACAGAGAGAGACAGAGACACAGGCAGAGGGAGAAGTAGGCTCCCTATGGGGAGCCCAATGCGGAACTTGATCCCAGGACCCCGGGATCACGACCTGAGCCAAAGGCAGATGCTCAATCATTGAGCCACCCAGGTGCCCTGTCCTAGTGCCTTTTACTGCATGGAACATGGTGGGAGGGGTGGGTTTGGAGGAGAAAATCAAAAGTTCAGGTCTCTTAAGTTTGAGATCAGGTATCCAAGTGAAAATGTTGAGTTGGCAGCTGAATATATTTGTTTGGAGTTCAGAGCAGAGATCCGGATGGAGGTTTAATTTTAGAATCATCAGCGTATAGGTACTATTTAAAGCCACAAGCTGGATGAGATCACCAGCAAATGAGTGCAGATGGAGAAGAGAAGAGGCCCTTCAACAAGTGGAGCCTGGGAAGATGAGGAGGATCCTACAAAGGTCACCAAGAGAGCGTGCTGGAGAGGTGCCAAAGGACCAGGTGGGTTCAGGGTCATGGAAGCCATATGAGGCAATTGTTTCAAGAACTGTTTCAGTCGGGGCACCTGGGTGGCTCAGTCACTTGACCATCTGCCTTTGGCTCAGGTCATGATCCCAGGGGCCTGGGCTCAAGCCCCACATCAGGCTCCCTGCTCAGCAGGAAGAAGAAGAAGCCTGCTTCTTCCTCTGCCTCTCCCCCAGCTTGTGTTCTGGCTCTTGCTCTCTCTCTCAAATAAATAAATAAATAAAATATTTTTTTAAAAAAAGAACTGCTTCAATTAACCACGTCAAATGCTACCAAAATGTCTAGGAAGATGAAGACAAAGAATTGATCTGCTCTGGTGCTTGGTGAACACCTACTTAAATACCTCAGGTGGAGAGGCACCACGTAGAGCAATCCCAGCCACCCTCTCTCCCTGCACTACTCCAAAATGGTATTGACAGGCTTTAGATCTGTCATTACGTAGGTAAGGACCCACCAGCTAGTAACAGAAGTTCCACAAGTTGTTAAATTCCTTGTTTGAGATGCACGGCCAGGTATTCCTGAGGTCATTCTGAGGATGGATAGCAAACTCGAAGGTTGAGGCATGGGGTCTGGTGCAGTGTGATCACTCTAATGTAGCTATTACAGTGACCCTCATGGGCCCCACTTAATTTTAGGCTCTCATTTCAGGCTATTGTTTAGCACTGTTAGAAAGATAAGCAGTAAGTTTTCTGGAAATGATTGGAAGTAGTCACAACATCATAGAGCTGAAAAGACTGTAGAGATTAATTACTCCATTCTCTTCACTGACAGGTAGGAAAACATGCAGCAAGATAAGGTGACTTTCTCCAGATCACCCACACCCACTAAATTAGGAGCAGAACACAGGTCTCCCCATGCTGCATCCCTTAGAATTAGTGACAGAAGAACTCACAGGGAGAGATTGAACATCCCATGTCAGGGGATCTATTTCAGATAACTGAAGCTTGTTCCTTTTAACTACCAAAACTTAAGAGCAATCATTAGGACCATCATTATCACTCTTGATTAAAATCTTCTACTGCTTTGATGAAAACACTTTTCCCACACAATGGATTTATTTTAGTCTAGAAGATTTGAAATTCTTGAAGTCAGCTTTTCTCGTTACCTTATTTCTTTGCCAGCTGCTTTAAGTTTTGAGCAGTCCCTTTAACTTACAAAGCAAGTGGCAACTTCATATGATAAGTGTTACACAATATTGTCAAAGTGATCACTTGATATTTTCTGAAAAGACAGAAATCTAAGGAGTTAAGAACAGCAACAAGTACATGATTCTGCCTCTAAGAACATCCATAACTATAAGAGTACTTTTATTCATATTATATATACATGTAGAGTTGTAAATGTATTTTTCAGATTTCAGTGCATAGCACCGACCTGAAACGCATGGAGAAATTAATCTTAAATGAGTCTGTATTACCTCTCCTTCAACTTTTCATAGTATATATGGAGTTCATATATATATATTTAGTTATTGAAATAATTTTTATCTCTGTAACATTTTTCCATAGAGAAATTCCAAACATCATTTTATTAAACACCCAAATACTCCTATAAGAGACGAAGAATCAGATTTGTTATTCCTATTCTAGAAATAAGAAAACTAACATCCCAAAATGTTAAAATGCCCAGAGGACTTATATGAACCATAACAATGTCCCTTTATCTTTTCTCCTTGCTGGGCAATCTTTGAGTATCTTCTAGAAATCTGAATTTAGCCCTTGGCATTTTCAACTGTTCCGGGAATGGACCTTGTGAGAAAACAAAGCTCACTGATTCCGGGTGCTCACAAATCCACTCTCGACATTTCCTATCACTGGTGACCACAGGCTCAGCCTCTGCCTGCCTTTAAGGTCACGTGGTCTTCATTGCTACAACAACCAGGAATCTATCGCATTTCACCATTAAAAATAGTCACTTACATTTTATCCAATCTTGTTAGAGCAACTAAGCTGTGCATCTCCAGAGTGAAGTAGCAAATAACAGATCAGCAAAGCATTCCTTCTTTCCCTACCTAGATTTTGGTGCCTGTGAGTGACTAGAGGTGTTGTTGGAGCTGTGTGTGTGGAATGTCCTGGAGGAAAAGGCTGGTTGGGAGGAATGAGATTAAAGTAAGGCATATGAAAAAATAAATAAATAAATACATAAATAAATATTTAAAAAAATAAAGTAAGGAATATGAAGAGCCTACCAAAAGTTCTTGCTCAAAGAATATGTTCAGGGATCCCTGGGTGGCGCAGCGGTTTATCGCCTGCCTTTGGCCCAGGGTGCGATCCTGGAGATCCGGGATCGAATCCCACGTCAGGCTCCCGGTGCATGGAGCCTGCTTCTCCCTCTGCCTGTGTGTCTGCCTCTCTCTCTCACTGTGTGCCTATCATAAAAAAAAAAAAAAAAAAAATGTTCAATAAATGTTAGTGTTTGTTGTTATCAGAATTTGTAGCTTTGCTGGTATAATTTAGGAAGAGTTAATAATTATAATTTGTTTACCATTTATTAGACTTAAATCTCACGATAAGGCTCCAAAGGTGATTATTATATTGCCCATTCCAAAGATGAGAAAGTGGCAGACTTGGGATTTGACTAATGTTTCTCTAATTTTACCAAGTTTGTTTCTTCATTCATTCATTCGTCCATTCTTTCACAAATGCTTACTAAACTCCCATGTCCTAGGCACTGAGCCAGGCAGAGAGGTAAACAAGAAAGACCTGGTCTTTGCCCTCACAGAACTTGGAGTCTAGGGAGGAGGACAGACAAGTGAAACCCAATATCACAATATCCTGAGGCTTGATCCCATTCTTGCCCTGCCATTTTGAAAGCAAACCCCTGCCCTTCTCTTCATGTTCCTAAAATAAATTCACTGTACTAGGCCACGATGAAGGATGTTTTACTGAGGAATGTATAGGAGAAGTAGTTTACATTTCACAATGCATAGAATTTCTCTCTGAAATTCCCCATAAGCATCTTTGTCCTCATACTACAACAACCCTTAACCTCCTTACCCCACCACCCTATTCCTCCCCCCAGTCTCCCAGTCTAGGCATAGGTCCCTGGCACAGAGCCTGCCCTGGAAGTTGCTCTATGGATCTTTCTTCCTTATGGAAATTTCTTAAATCTTACATTTCAGGTGTCCAACAAAGTTCTCCCATTAGCAAGATATATCTTCCATATAAGATGGCCAGGGATGATAAGTACATTGTCATTTTTCTGGTCCCATAAGTAAACAGGCAGGTCTACTGTGGTTAAAAGAGTACATAAGAGAGATTTGGGACTTGGACTTAGGGCAGCAAGGCAGGTGTCCTGGAAAAACTGACATCTAAACTATAGCAGGCGTTATGGTTCCCTCCTTGATCTCCACTGTTCAAATCTTGGTAACTACCTTAAATTGGCAGTAGAGATTGGAATTGACTGGGGATTGGGGGGGTGGATAGTCATAACTTCTACATGAAGCCTACATGCTTTAGGGGAAACAATTTCACCACCCTCAAATCAAGTCAAATAGTATAAGTTCATTCCTCTACCCAGTTATCGGTTCAGGGGTAAGCAAGGACTCAGCTGCAGTAAGACTGAGAAAGCTGTGGAAAAAAAGGGAGGTTTGGGTGGGAAGAAGGTCTGGAAAAGAAATCCTGTCATTTCTTTCATGGATACGAATAAGGAAGTGCATAAACTTTTTTTAAAAAGATTTTATTTTTAAGTAATCTCTATTCCCAATTTTATTTTTAAGGAATCTCTGAACTCATGACCCCAAGTTCAAGAGTCACATGTTCTACCCACTGAGCCAGCCAGGCGCCCTAGGAAGTGTGACTTTCTGTTGGCCCTTTGATCACTACAAGGACCAGCAGCCTCACTAGGAAGGCTATGTCGCCCAGCAGAGTGAAGAGCTAAACAGAAATTAAACCCTTTGTTACCGGTAGAGCTGCTGAACTAACCTCGGTGATGTGAGCCTCTCTTGTCTAGGAAAGCTTGGCTTGGGTTTTCTGTTACTTATAACCAAACCCAAACTAACTGACACAGAAAATGAGATTTGATCAACAAGTAGGCAAATCCCTTACCTACAACTGACAAGTTCATTTAAATGAGGAATTTGATTTTCAAGACAAACATAAAAGACAACTCCTACATACACTTAATTACCAGCCTGATAACATAATGAATAAAAAGATCGAATTTATAAGCGCACACACACACACACACACACACACAATCACACTCACAAATTTCCAAACTTAAAATGATTAGGAACTACATAATGTGACATTTAAAAAGAAAACTTCAAAGCTTTGTTAGAACATTTAAAAGATGGTTAAGATGATTCAAATAAGAAATAGAGACAATTCCAAGGTAAAAAGACAATAACATTAAAATGTCTGAACCAACCGGTAGAATTGCATTTGAGTTTAATTAAATTTATAGACTTAATACTATTTTGATTGAAAGCCTAATAATTATGTTCAATCCACAAAATTGTTCTAAAATATATGCATAAAAATAATATCATCAACAGGGAGTACAGAAAAGAAAGCTAATGGGGGTTCCTACCAGTATCAGCCATTAAAAACTCCTATATAATAGAATAAGGATTAATGTGCTAGGTAGATCACAGATTAATGGAACCAGATAAAGAGACTTTAAAAGGCCTAACAATTTATAGAAGCATTTGTATAGAATAAATTGAAGTATAACTACATACACATGTATATATGTGTATATATATATATAAAATACACACATGCGTATACATTTAAAATATTTTAATCTATTACAAAATAGTTTTTTTAAACATGAGGAGAGAAGGAAGGAGTGTGGCAAACACTTCTAGTTGGTTGATTCAATGGTCCCTTTCAACCTTTTCCTCCTTTTGTTTTCTTCTACTATTAAAGCAGGGTTATATTCAGCTAGATGTGACCATAGGGTGCAGTTCTGATTAATGAGACCTAAGCGAAAGTTTATTAGTAAGTTTCTTTTTTTTTAAAGATTTTATTTATTTATTCATGAGAAACACAGAGAGAGAGGCAGAGACACAGGCAGAGGGAGAAGCAGGCTCCCTGCAGGGAGCCTGATCCAGGACTCGATCCCAGGACCCCAGGATCATGCCCTGAGCCAAAG
Organism: Canis aureus; assembly: GCF_053574225.1. Classification (NCBI taxonomy): domain Eukaryota; kingdom Metazoa; phylum Chordata; class Mammalia; order Carnivora; family Canidae; genus Canis; species Canis aureus. The sequence goes on from NC_135621.1 coordinate 58,244,371, forward strand.
GCAGATGCTCAAGCACTGAGCCACCCAGGTGTCCCTATTAGTAAGTTTCTGAGAAAATTTTTGTTTTCCTGATCAAAGAAACTGGCTTGGTTCCCATTGCCCTTCCTTCTTGTTGCTTTGGATGCAACATTCTCCCTTCTTTAAATACAGGGATAGCTTGAGGTTCAGCAGCCATCTTGGAACCATGAGGTGGTAAGCATGAGGGAGAGGCCAAGAGAATTTGAGTCTCCAGCCCCAAATCACTGAGATACTGAAATGATGACAAAAGCTACTATGTCAAAAAAAAAAAAAAAGATACTATGTCAATCATGGTTTGTTTTGTTTGTTTTTAAACTTTTCTGTATCTGATGATGTCCTGACATCTTAAACATCTTGCTGGCTGGGGGAGAATGACCCTTTCGGGGCCAGCTAATATCTCAAGACCATAAACAACTTACTTGGGAAGTAACCAATCACCCCCTTTATGTAACTCACACACACAGAGCCAACGTTTCTCCAGTCCAACATCATCTCAGGGCCAGGGACCAGGCAACTAGAGAGACCGCCCTGATAGCTGGAAGCCCAGCAGGATTATTCAAACTAGTCGTTTCTAATTGTTTACTCTGACCTGGTTTGTCTTGCCTGCAGAAACCCCAATAAAGGCTCTGGCCTAGGCTTTCTCTAGCTACTGCTTCTGACCAAAACCTGCTTCTCCTGTGGTCCGGGATGGCATGCATGCCCTCTTCAATCAGCATATGTAAGTAGTAAATTCTTTTTTTTTCAATGGCATGGATCTCCCAGTGTCATTACTTAGTCACCTCTCTAAAATAAAATCCCACAGTTACATTTCAGGAAAACTGCCAACCTCTAGACTTTCTGTAAAGTGAGAAAAATAAACCCCTATTTGTTTAAACCATTGTTATTTGGACTTTTGTTACTTGCAGTCACATAATCATAACTGACCCAAGGAATATTTGATAAGAGGCATAGAAATTAGTGATAGTAATATTAAAAATAGCTTAGATTTGATATAATTTAGCGAGGTTAATGACTTGATTTTTTTTATTATGCGAAAAGAACAGAGCATTGATAAAAGACTTAGCAGATTCATGAAAGAGAACTTTTTTCCCCTGAAACTTCATAAGGAATCATAAAAAAAAGTGATAGGTAAATATGTATATACATTTTAAGCTTCTGTACAATGAAATACAGCAAAAATGTACGAAAACAAAATACAGCATATGAAAAATATAGATCATATGTGACAGCATATAGGGTGATGTATAAAATATAAAAGGAGCTTCTTCAAATTTATTAGTTATATTTCTTTACTCTAATAGATAAATGGATGAAAAATATAAACAAGCAGTTCCCCCCAAGAGAAAAATAGTAAATAAACACCTGAGAAATGTTCAGCCCTGGTAGTACTCAGAGAAATGTAAATCAAAGCAACCTTGAATGAGAAATGTTATTTGACATCTACTAAATTAGCGTTTTTTAAATTGATGGGCTGGCAAGGTGATGGTGATATTGGTGTTCATCTCAGGGGGTGCTGCAAATCAGGACCCGCTTTGAGAAAACATCGTGGCAAGTAAGGAGACACATTTGTGCCTTTTAGCCACAGTGATTCCAGTTTTTGCAATTAACACTAAGGAGAATAATTGAACAGAAGCAAAGAGACACCCTCAGCAGTGTTCTTCAGAATCTTTGCAATTCAATTAAATTCAATTAACATATACTTTACACATTCCACCTGCCAAGCAGAGGCAACAGGGAATTAGAAATTAGTAAGACACTGTGTCTGACCTCAGGGGGCTCACAGTCTGGCAGAGCAGATAGGTAAATAAATACATCACAAAATGGTGCAATAGGTCCAGCAATAAAAACACAGATGAAGTCGGATGAGCTAGATTTTTATGATGAGGCTTACCCAAGGGGACAGGATGAAACTACAGGCAACAAGGAACAGGGTTAAAATAGAGACCATGCGTCATCCAGCACTAGAATAGAGATTCCAGGAGTAAGTTTGTGGAAAATCAAGATTTGTGGCAGAGTGCAGGGAGGTTTTTTTACTTTCTTTGCCATCTATAACAGTAAAACATGGAACATTCTTAAATCACCAGCACTGGAATTATCTCTTTATGAATTATGATACACGGTGGACCATCATTCCACTGTAAGAATGAAAATTATGAAAAAGTATATAAGACACTTAAAAACATTGAGATGTCTGGTGGCTCAGGTGGTTAAGCATCTGCCTTCAGCTCAGGTCATGATTTCAGGGTCCTGGGATCGAGCCCCACATTGGACTCCCTGGTCAGCGGGGAGTCTGCTTCTCCCTCTTCCTCTGGCCCTCTGCCCTCCATCCCACTTGTGCTCTCTCTCTCTCAAATAAATACATAAAATATTTTTTTAAATAAAATATTTTTTAAAACCCACATTTACAATATGCAGGCAGGATACTTGGCAGGAGAGCAGCTGCTGGCTTTGACAGCCCTGAGCATTAGTCCAAAATTCACCTTTGCCCCTTTTTTTCCCCTCAAATTTTAAAAATTGAAATACAATTCACATGCTGTAAAATTCATCCATTTGAAGTGTACCATTCAATGCTTTTTAGCATTTTCATACAGTTATGCATCATCAGTATTCAGTTCCAGGCCACTTTCATCACTTGAAAAAGAAACTCCCCATTGCTCCTGGCCTTCAGCAACCACTAATCTACCTTCTGTGTCTGTAGAATTGCCTATTTGTGCATCTTACCCTGAGAGAAGGTCCCAAATTACTGCTGCCCTCCTCAGGGACAACACCTGTCCTGTGCTCTGGCCCCGGTGTGGATACTGGTCCTCCACCAAGGGCAGCTGACTGAGACCAAAGGCCATCGATTAAAGGTTCAGACATAACACAAGGGGATTAAATGTAGACTCATGTCAATCTAGAGGATCTGCCTTACAGGTGGCAGAGCTACCTACCATCCTAACTGGAGCCCCTCCCTGAGGTGAGCGCCATCTCAGCTCCCTCCCTCTGTGAGGAGAGCAGGAGGGCTGGGCAGGAGGCATACCTGCTGGTGGAGAAGGTTCATTTTTCCACTGAGAAACTTGCAGGAGACATGATGGGTGTGGTCTTGGTCTCCGGCGCCTCCACCAAGTTCATTAGGTCTCTTTCTCACCAGCTTTATCTCCTGCCAGACGCCATTTTGTTCCTTTCCCAGAGACACTGAATGCAAAAACTGTGGTTCTCTGTGGAAGTGACCGCAGATGAGTTAGCTTGCGATTTGTGTTTGCTGTGTTTCCCTGACTAGTTAAGGAGGACGCTGCACATGTGCTGGTGAAGCTTGACTTTTCTGTTTTATGCATTATGACAAATTCTCTTTGGTCTCAGGGGTTAGAAGACTTTATCTCTCTTTATGAGCAAACTATAGCAGTAATCCATCATCCCATTTTCCCAGTCCCCCCACGAACAGCGAGCAAAGACAGGGATGAATCCCAACACGGTGTTAAAAGGGCAGACTCGGAGGCAGCTCAGCCATGTGTTAGGGGGAGCACTGACTGGGAGTCAGGACATGCGGGTTTGGGTTTAACCTCTCTGTTCTCAGTTCCCTCGTAAATAAAGTGAGAGGTGGAATAGAAAGAGGCTCCATGGGATCCCTGGGTGGCTCAGAGGTTTAGCACCTGCCTTTGGCCCAGGGCGTGATCCTGGAGTCCTGGGATCGAGTCCCACGTCGGGCTCCCTGCATGGAGCCTGCTTCTCCCTCTGCCTGTGTCTCTGCCTCTCTCTCTGTGTCTCTCGTGAATAAATAAATAAAATCTGAAAGAAAGAAAGAAAGAAAGAAAGAAAGAAAGAAAGAAAGAAAGAAAGAAAGAAAGAGAAAGAAAGAAAAGAAAGAGGCTCCAGTAGTTCTGCTACAGTGAAATTCCAAAGGTTCTGCAAATTAGTAAGGTGAGGACCAACCTCATGGTTTAGGAAGCATCCGCTCTCTGGGACCTCTTGAGAGGGAAGAGAAGATGAAAGAGGAGGGGAAGTCAGAAAGGAAGGAACTCAGGGGAAGGGGAGGAGAAGTTCAGGAGATGAGGGGAAAGAAGGGTACAAGAAGAGATGGGCGAGGACAGAGTGGGGAGGGGGGCCAAGAGGAGGAAGGGAGTTCCTTCCGAGTTCATCAAGGTGCTGAAGTTCAGACTCAGGCCTGTCCAGGTCTGAGACCCGTGTTCTTTCCAGTTTCCTACGCTGAGGAAAAACACAAAGAGATGTGAAGAAAGGTTTCAGAGTGGACACCTCTCCGTGCACGTAATAAGAAATGGGCTAAGAAACTGTCTCAGTGAAATCCACTCCAAAAAATAAAAGGCGGAAGGAAAACAGAGGCTGAGTTAAGCAAAGGCCGAGTTCAGTAAAACCTATTCAATTCAAGGGAACAGATTGAAAGATAAAGTCTCAGAGGCATTCCCAGGGCAATAGACCTTTTCCATAATTAACACATCTCCCCCTAGGCCGGCGTAACTCTTACTGCCTTATTCTTTAATAGGAATCTAGATTTAACAATAACACTTTTCATTTTTCTGGCACATTCACGATCTTTTTTTTTTCAAGATTTTATTTATTTATTCATGAGACACACAGAAGCAGAGACATAGGCAGAGGGAGAAGCAGGCTTCTTGTGGGGAGCCCCATGCCGGACTCGACCCCAAGACCCCGGGATCACAACCTGAGCTGAGGGCAGACACTCAACCACTGAGCCACCCAGGTGTCCTGCACATTCACAATCTTTAAAGCACCTCCACATTCATTATTCCTTTTAACCCTTCACATAATAACAACAAGAGTTCAGACAAAGATTTAAGAATAAGACCTCAGTCTGATTGCCAGCCCTGCTTATGAGCTGTGTGACCTTGGGATGATCCATGAACTACTCTGAGCATCAATTTTCTCTCTTTTACAAGATGGGGATAATAAAAGTGCCTATTTCATAGGGTTGTGGTGAGCATCTAAAGAGGAAATATGTGTCCACATTGCCCAGCATGTACTAAGTGCTGAAGAAATGCTAACCAAGATCATATATATGCTATATATATATAAATATTTGTCAGAAAAATTATATGACATTTGAAAATGGGCAGAAAAGATTAGTGGGCCTCCTGTCAGTGCAGGACTGAGAATAATTTTCTTTTTTTTAAATATTTTACTTATTTATTTATTCATGAGAGACACAGAGAGAGGGAGAGAGAGGCAGAGACACAGGCAGAGGGAGAAGCAGGCTCCATGCAGGGACCCCAGGATCACGCCCTGGGCCAAAGGCAGGCGCTAAACCACTGAGCCACTCGGGCTGCCCTGAGAATAATTTTCTATTGACTTTATACCTCCAAAGGTATAGGGGCTAATGTGAAAATTTTTGTCTCATGAAGATGCAAATAATTTCTGTCTATTAGAGTAGATAAGCACAGAGATTACAGTTTATTGCCCTGTCACTTAACCAGTTTGGTATCTAACTTGACAATCTTTTACTTTTTCTATTAAATTATGTACACACACACACACACACACACACACACACACATCTCCAATGCTCTTCTTACCAGTTTTAGCATCTTAATGTCTTAGTCTTAATTTTGAGAATATTGAAGATTATGCTTTAACCTATGAGACAGCTGATAGAGGGAGGCCTACGCCGCCTCCCTTTACTTGAGAGACTCTGAAAATCAAAGAGATTCTGATTTGCCCAGAGTTAGGAACAGAATTTGATTTTCTCAAATTCCAGTCCAGTACTTTTTGACTCCATCATATGCCTTTTGCCCATGTGATATACAAAAAGAGAATTATAACAATAAAGAATATTATACAAAAGAATATAAGGCTTCAGCAGTTTCCAGGCTACCTTCACAGCCATCTCTCCATCAAAGAGGAATGTGAGAAGCCCCATGTGAAGCTGCTTTCTAAATGTTCTGCTTCTCTGCCTGTTTTTCAAACCCAAAGAGGAAAAAGGGACAGTCTTTAAAGACAGCAACGGTCTAAAAAGGGAATGGGGGGTGGGGGGGTGGGAATCTGATCATTCACTAACCTAGTTAAAGGGAAACCAAAACTATCCTATGCAAAATAATTTTAATCTATATTGTCGAGGTAGAGGGAAACTGGGTTGAATCATACCTTGGAATTTGAGCCGACTCCACGTCTCAGAAGGCTTTCTATTCTCTTTTCTCAGCATGAGAGGGAAGTAAGCCTTCAAAATTAGAAGGATAATTAAGAGTGAACCCTGTGTCAGGGGGCTGAACTCTCTGTTGGGCTCTGGATGGGGAACGTACCTCAGCCTAGCATGGTGCTCAGCATCCAGTGGCCCAGGCTGTTCTGGAAGCAGAAGCAGCAAGCAGGGCTGAGCGGTGGGAAAGTGAACGTGGAACCAGGGTTAATTTAAATCAAGCGGTGCCTGAATCAAGTGGCAGGAGCTGCCTTTGTATGTATTATAACTGCAAGTATATTAAAACAACATAAATGAAAAGTGGTTTTTGCATTTGAAAAAAAATCCGCCGATACTGTATTTTGGCACGGTTGGCCCTCATTTCTGCAATACTTTCATCTCTAAATTTCCCTAGATTTCCTCCTACCTCACTAGCTGCCCGCTCTGTTTCCTTTGCAGACTGTATGTCCTTGATTCCTCAATGTCAGTTCACACAAGGGTCATTCATTCCGTGGCCCTATCTTTTTACCCACTACCTGGCTAAATGTCAGCCATATGCTGATGCTTCCCAAGTTTTATCTACAGCCTCAACCTCTTGCCTAAACTCAGAACTAATATATCCAGATGCATATGTAAAACTCTTCACTTGGATGTCAATGATCACCTTAAACGTAGTATGTTTAGAATAGAGTTTTTTATTCTATTCCCTACACCCAATACCCTACACCTTTTACCTGCGAAGAACAAATTGTGGGTCAGGGCCTTTGTACATGCTGTTCCCTGGGCCTGAAACACTCTTCTGCTGGTCGTTTCCTGGAAAGAAATGTTGTCACTCAGATCTCAACTCAAACACCACGTCCTTCATGAAGCTGTCCCTGGACCCCCACCTAAAGTAGTCCCCTCTTTCACAGCACCACCAGTCATTCTGGTGGTCATGAAGATAACCTGCAATGGCTCTATAACCTCTTATTTATCACTATATGGAATTCTGTTATTACCTATTTGCCTTTTTCTTATTACTCTCCCCCCACCCCACAGCTCTGTCCACCACCACCACCACCCCGACAGAAAATGAGCCTCAACCGAGCTGGGACTTATCTATCTTAGTCACTGCTAATCAACTAATACCTAGGCCCTTAACAAGTTGTTACTAATGCATATATGCATGCACATAGACATCCCTGCGGAGCTGTTTTCCCATAAAACCAGAGGGTGAGTATCACAGAAAGCCTGCATGATAACTGGGAAGAAAGAAGATACCAATTCAGGCATGACCTTGAATTTCTAAATTGATTTGGGGATGGTAGATGCCATATGGACAGTAAGGAGGGCAGAGGATATTGGGGTATAGTAAGCAAACAGAAAAACACAAGGAATTAAATTGCTCACTTTCTAGACTTTGGTATTACAGTAATCCCTAAATGTTCAGAAAACCGTTGAGAGACAAACATAATCATTTTATTTTTATTTTGCTAAGTAAAGATATTAGGGGGAACATTATCATCTACCGTTACTCTCACCATCACGCCATAAAATAAAGTCCATTTTACTTCCAAAAAGGAGAAAAGACATAAATAACCTACAATTTTAAAAAATATATATATTTTATTTATTTATTTGAGAGAGAGAGCACACACTACGAGGGGGCGGGTGGCAGAGGGAGAGGCAGAAACAGACTCCCCACTGGGCAGGGAACCTGACACGGACCCCAGGATCATGACCTGAACTGGAGGCAGACACTTTACCAACTGAGCCACCCAGGTGCCGCAACTTTCACTGTTTTTTTTTTTTTAATTGAATAAACTTTGTTTTATGAAAACTATATATTGATTTCATTTCCTCATTTGTCCCTTTATTGAGTTCATTTCTCTCATTGCACCCTCATCCTTCAGAGATGTCATCACTGGCATCATGGGGAGTCATGGACACGAGTGACTGGCTCAAGATCAAGAGCAATCATTGGCAAGTCTCCTATATCTATGTCTTCGCATGTCATTGGCGAGTTAAAGCTCTCTAAAAAATGTTCTCTACTAGGGCATTGTAATGTGCAGGTGAGCTCAGAAACCTAGCATTGAAATGTTAATTAGAAGTTTCCAAAAAAAAAAAAAAAAAAGTTTCCTCATACATTGACCAATTATACAGCCAGACATATCAAAATAAACAAACAAAAACCCAAGTAAGATATCTGAAATAAATAAATAAATATGTATGTATGTGTGTGTACTCACGGGTGCATGTGTGTGTGTGCATGTGTGTGCCCCTGTGGGTGTAAGGCATCAAGAAGACACTGGTGGATTGACAGAGTTTTACTAGGCAAAGAAGATTAGGAGTAGCTTCTGAAACTAATAACCACCACATTTGGGATCCCAGTCCTCTTACATAGAACACAAAGGAGGATTCCTTCATTTTACTGTAAATGATTTTAAAGATAAATGTTTTTTGTTTTTTTTTTAAGGAATAAGATGAAAAGGCACCAATAACAGAGACAAATGAAACAAAAAAGTGTTTAGTCTACTGAGGAAACTAAGAAACAAAACTAAGGGAGGCAGATGATATCAAGCATTATTTACATTTACGGCTGAACCAAATTATTTAGGAGTAACGCCCACATGAGAAGGAAGATATATTTTTGCAAATGGAAATGTGAATAATTTCCTTAGATGACCTACTTCAGATGAAAAGAGGAAAATCCGCTTGCAGGGCCTATGCAGATGGCAAAGGACAGTGAGTGGAAATGTAGTTGTAACGGGAGAAGGAGAAAGATTCTGGGCCGAAGGGGCATTAGCCAGCTAGAATCTGAAAGAAGCGGGGGGCGGGGGGGGGGGGGCTGGGACATGTGTCACAGTTCGTTAGGTGGCATTTTAAGAAATTAATTCAGGATTCAGGGGGAGCTTTGGAGGAGTGTAGTCATGTATAAGAGGCAAATAACAATAAGGACTACGTGCTCTGGGCATTTCGCTGACCCGTGGGCTTCTGGAGGGCAATGAACAGGGGCGCTGCCTGGCTCGCTAGATAAATAACAGTAACAAGAGAAATCATATTGGTTCTGTCCTGGAACCCTTGCTCTGCAGGTGGCAGCTGCATGATCCACTCAAGTCAAAAAGTAAGAAAACTCAATTAGCAGCCCTCCGCCCTCCCAGCCCTGCCCCCTCTGATGAGAGAACCAAGTAGAATGTTCTTCCCAAGCCATGGGGGTGTCTTTTGAGCTTCTGAACAGCAGTCAGGAAATGAGGTTGTTCAGTAAGTTGATACCATGAACCACAGATTCCCCCCACCCCCTGAAGAGCTTTGGTGGAAAACAATCCGAGTGGATAGATCTGAATTCCCAGGAAAACCAAAGCTATTCTCCCTATTTTGTTCTAGTAGAAATTGTCATATTTTAAAGAAACACTGCATCATATGAGTGATTTTTTTAAAGATTTTATTTTTTTATTCATGAGAGACACACAGAGAGAGGCAGAGACATAGACAGAGGGAGAAGCAGGCTCCCTGCAGGGGGCTTAATGCAGGACTCGGGGCTCCGGGATCATGACCGGAGGAGCCAAAGGCAGATGCTCAATGGCTGAGCCACCCAGGTGCCCCCCCATATGTGTGATTTTTGAATCGGATTCAAAATCGTATCTTGTGATTCAGCAAGCAGGCAGGACTTTTCCTGATAATCAGGACAAGCAAAGGTAGTTGGTACCAACTTCCCAGACCAGAGAACATCTGCCCAGCACTCTCCTCCTGGAAACATCTTGAAAACAAAATGGGTCCCAGACCCCACGGCTTCCCTTGGCTACAGCAGTCAGAGCCCTCGGAGGGCTTCAATCCTGCCACTCCTGGAGATGGATCCATAAGCAGAAGAAAATAGGTCCAGTGACCCTGGTTTATTTGAGTTTCTTTTTAATTTTTATTTATTTATGATAGTCACACACGGAGAGAGAGGCAGAGACATAGGCAGAAGGAGAAGCAGGCTCCACGCACCAGGAACCCGATGTGGGATTCGATCCCGGGTCTCCAGGATCACGCCCTGGGCCAAAGGTGGGCGCTAAACCGCTGTGCCACCCAGGGATCCCTTATTTGAGTTTTAATAGAAAGTTTGCAAAGAGTGCTTCAAGATTCATCTCAGCTGAACTTAGGTTAACTTGCTTCTGGGGAGAGTCTCTGTGAAGAGGTAGGGACGGCAGGTGAGAGGAGTTGCAGGTGGGGATCTAGGCTGCCTGAACCAGCGCTGGCTGTGTGTCGGTCAGATGTGTCGTGCCACCTTCCTTTGAACTGTTGTTGTCTTAGCCGGATGACCAGAGAGTACTGATGATCTTTAAGGTCTTTTCGAATTCCAGAATAATATCATTTGATGTTTATAACTCTGTGCAATTGGACAGAAGTTCTGAATAGATCTGTTGCCCAAGAATAAACTGGTCACATCATTCCATTGCTGCAATGACCAAGGTAACAAGATTTAAAAATCCTTGGCTAGTTATTTCAACAGCTGTAACCACTTACTGGCTTGACCATGCTTTGCTTGAAACAGCTTTTGAAACAATCACAGTAACTTTTTAGAAAATAAGAATAACCACCTTTGATCCATTGGTCATCACCACATAATCTGAACTTGTTTGTGGACATCTCAAGATGCATAGCCCATGGATTATTTTGTAATCTGTCCTCCTTTAATGTCTATAGCACAAACTTCTGCTGTATCTTGGATGCTTCTTGTTCTATTTTATAACTCCCCTTTCTCTGTCCACTCCGTAAATGTTACTTCCTTAGCACTCCTTCTCAGGCCTTTCCCTCTCTCACTTTATTGGCTCTCCAGGGATGATCCCACCCTCTACAATAGTGTGCAATAAACGTTGTGTTTTCTGCGGTGTAAAACTCTCATCCCTGCTGATTACAAGCTACCAATCACTGTGGACCTGGGGATTCATGTAAAAAATTGGCCCTCCTGGCTGTAAGAGCCAGCTCCAGCACCCACCACCCCTATCCCTTCCACTACCGCCTCCACACTGAAATCTCCCTCTGTGTGTGTGTGTGTCTCTCCCACTTCTGAGTTCGTTTCCCATTCAAATCTATTTGAATGTCACATCTTCTCAACATCATCCAGAGCAAAACAGACACACAATCTTCCTATAAACTTTTTCCTGTATTGCCAGTTTATCAAGGAAACCCTGGATGGGAGTGAGTGACCCAGGCTAGGGAACATGTGCCAACCTTGAACTATTGTGTGGTTGCATCTTTTGAGCAACAGGATAAAACCACATGCTGATATGCAGGGATGGAGGTTTACCCAGCAGAGAATGGGTGTTCTGGCTCCATCAACCTGTGAAGTAGCTTCTCTTAGGGCTAGAAACAAAGGTAGGGAATGCTTTGAACTAGAATAGAGAAAGATCTAGGGCCTAAGACCAGCTAAGTCAGAATCTGAGATACGGAGAAGCCTAGAGTTGTTCTGCAAGAGGAACTGCTGTTGTCACATGGAGGCAGTGAATGATGACACCAAATTTCTGATCCAGCAACAACGTGAAGGCTGATAAGGCAAGGCAAAAGGGCAGCCGATCTCTGAAGATGCCAGACTGAGGCAGAGGTTCTGGGCCTGGTTAGTTTGGAGAGGGCACATCCCGTTTTCCAGGCTGGAATGGGGCCCACAGGCAGCAGCTGCGCATACGCCAACTGATCCCAGAGAGTAGGGATCTCCAAAGGGCACGAACAGTAGCAGCAGCAGCTCAGCAGCAAGATTAGAAGGTTAGAGGGGAAGGACCCAAGGGACTCGTTCTGTAGCTCAACTGCGAGGCTCTGCGACACTGAGAAATAACAGATAGGACACTCTTTGACGGGAGCTGGTTTCCAGCAAGTAGTTCTGGCGCCGGCTCTATGCTATAAGAATGTGGGCAGATGAAGGAAGAATAACTTTATGTCACAGTCACAGGCTGGTGGGGCCAGGGCCTTCCCCTGGATTACACTGATTCCCGGCGGGTTAGGCAGTTAGGCAGTTAGGCCTAGGAGTCCTTGGCATTCCCTGACCTACTGCACATACTCGGTCACCAAGTACTCGGTCCGTTCTGTTGCCTGACATTGGCTTGAAGCCATCTTTTCCCTTCATGCTCATCATCCCTTCAAGCTCAGGCCTTCATCCTTTCTCACATGGATTCACTGACAGCCTCGCAACCAGTCTCCCTAATTTCTGCCTCGCTCCCTCCAATCAGCTCACCTACCCCGTTTGCTGCAGAGTGATGATGTTCAAAATCAAAAAACCCCCCAAACAAAAAAATCTGTTTAAGTCACTCCTTTGCTAAGAATGTTTCAGGATAAAATCCAGACCCCTTTAAAATGGCATTTGAGCTCCTTCTTGATCTTTCAGGCTCATCCCATGCTTCCCTTGTACCTCCAGTACGTAGAGTCATCTAGATGTGGGAGGGTGTTCTGGATCTTTTCCTTGCCTTTTTTTTTTTTTTTTTAAGATTTTATTTATTTATTCATGAGAGACACACACAGAGAGAGAGGCAGAGACACAGGCAGAGGGAGAAACAGGCTCCATGCAGGGAGCCCGACGTGGGACTCCCGATCCCTGGTCTCCAGGATCAGGCCCTGAGCTGAAGGCGGCGCTAAACCACTGAGCCACCCGGGCTGCCCTTTTCCTTGCCTTCTTATTGTAATAATATAATTTTAAATTGTCATGCCTTTCTTCCATTATACTCCTTTCTTCCAATTGTTCTTTTTACCTTCTTCTTCCTCCATTTATTGCTTAAATTGTCATTTCCCCGAGGTACTTTCCTCAGCTCTCTTTTCTGTCTTCCGGGAAAATGTAACTTATTCCCAGGGTCTCTGCTTCCACCTAATGCTGGGTCCTTCTAAATCTCTGCCTCCAGATCAGACTGTACTCCTCAACACCTCTGCAGAATGTCTCCCAGCTACCTTAAACTCCACATTTCTGAAACAGAGCTCTCCCACCTTCAGATGGGTGCTCCTTCCTGTATTCTCTACCTTAGTTTATGTCTCTGTTTGGAACTTGTATCTGCTATTTACAGCCACCTAACAAATCATCCGCAAACACTGGCTTAATACAACAGCCCTTCGTTATTGGCTAACAAGTCAATGGATTAGCTGGCATTACTCTGCCCTGACCCAGAACTCAGCTGATCATGGCTGGGCTCTCTCACATGTCTGGAGTCTCTGCTGGGACACCTGCTGCAACTGGCCCATATGGTCTATCCTCCAACAGGTTAGCTTAGGTTTATTCACATAGCAGAGGTGCAGAGTTCTAAGACAGAAAGTGGAAACCATTCGAGGCTTCTGGAAGCCTAAGATGGGAACTAACATACTATTGTTTCCATTGCATTCTATCAGCAAGAAGTCACAAAGCCAGCCCAGGGTCAAGGAATGGAGAAATACACACCTTTTAATGGAAAAAGCTGCAAAGTCAAATTGCAAGTGGTGTGGATACACAGAGTGGTGGAGAAGGGCAGGACTTTTGCAATCTACACAGAAGTAATCCTAGACACCTCCATATTGAGGATGTGGTGGTGGTGGTGGTGGTGGTGATGGGGGTAGTGACGATAGTGGTATGTGGTGATGAAGGCAGCTAGCTAATGTTTACTGAGTGCGTAGCCCACACCCTGCTCTGAGCTAATGTCAAGGAAAAGACAAATCTTGCATTGTGTTTAAAGTTGATTATTAAAATCACCTTTTATTTTATTTATATGGGAGTTTCAACTTTATTATGAGATGATAGAGAATACGTGTAAATTTAACCTAAATTTTATGGCAACCAATATGGAAATACAGTAATTACTACTTTTTCTTTATTTAACAATAAAACAAACATGGTTACTAATCTAATGCTTCGTATTCCTAAAAGACCTTGGGTTAATAACTTTTCATTCTTACAAACAACTAAATTGATGTCAAAATTCCTCATTCATCATTATGTGCTTGTCCCATAATGAAAGGGGTGCTTTAGGGATGCCTGGGTGGCTCAGCAGTTGAGCATCTGCCTTCGGCTCAGGACGTGATCCCAGATCCCAGGATCAAGTCCCACATCAGGCTCCCTGTGTGGGTCCTATTTCTCCCTCTGCCTGTGTCTTTGCCTCTCTCTCTCTGTGTCTCTCATGAATAAATAAATAAAATCCTTTTTTTTTTTTTAAATGAAAGGCCTACTTTGAGCAAGAATGGCTTGAAAACATAGTTGCATGGTTTAGTAAACTTATTTCACAAGGATTAAATTAAAAGAAAGCATTTGTCATTTAACTGCGCCTTTGATTTACTAATCCCTCGCCCTGGAGTGGACTAACTATGGCTTTCAGGACTTTCTGGATATTTTCTCCTATACTTTTCATCAGCTAAACATGGGCAAAGAAAACTGAAAGATATACTCTTGTCAAGATATTCCATCTAGAATAGGATACAAAATATACAGAATTTATATGTATTCCACAATTATAAGTATTCACAAAAAAATAATAGAAAACAAGTACTCATCAGACTAAAAGAATTTTCTCATTCTTGCAAGTTTAATAAAATAATAAATACCTTTTAATAATAAAATTGTAGCCTCTGGTTTTGATTCTATAAAGCTATTAAATTGTGTAATTAATTTATATTATTAAATTATAGGGTAGACCCAGTGGCTCAGCGGTTTAGCACCGCCTTTGGCCCAGGTTGTGATCCTGGAGACCTGGGATCGGGTCCCACGTCGGGCTCCCTGGATGGAGCCTGCTTCTCCCTCTGCCTGTGCCTCTGCCTCTCTCTCTCTCTCTCTGTGTCTTTCATGATTAAATAAATAAAATCTTAAAATAAATAAATAAATAAATAAATAAATAAATAAATAAAGTATAACATTAATTTTATAATCAATCTAAAAGCATATCATAATTTGCAGATTTATTTTATTAATTATATAATCTATATATTGGTATTAATTGTGAATTAAAAATCATATTGATCATAAATAATAATATATTAATACATTAATAGTATATATTGGTTTTTATTATATTATATTAATTTCAGAAAATAAATCTATATAAATATATATTGATTATATATTAGTTATATTATATATTAGATTTATTCCCAATAGATAGTTTATGTTATTTCATTTGGTTTTCATAGTAACTCTAGAAGGAAGTTATTTTTATTAATTCCTTAATTTGTAATGAAAGTTTGGAATGGTAAAATATGTAGTTCAAGGCCACACAGTTACTATGTGATAGGGCCAGTTTTTAAATTCATACAGCTTGACTCCAGGGCCACTCTTGCACAAAATGCTAGATTGGCACCTCTTTCTCCTTTATTTTCCACATCTAAATGATTTGCCAATTCTACCTCTTTTCCATTTATTGACCTAACTCCTTCTATCCAATGCCGCTGGCCCTGACTTTGATTGAGAGCTCATAAATTCTCTCTCTCTCTCTTTTTTAAGATTTTATTTATTTATTCATGAGAGAAACAGAGAGAGAGAGAGAGAGAGAGAGAGGCAGAGACACAGGCAGAGGGAGAAGCAGGCTCCATGCAGGGAGCCCAACATGGGACTTGATCCCAGGTCTCCAGGATCAGGCCCTGGGCTGAAGGCAGGTGCTAAACCACCGAGCCACACAGCAGTCCCAAGAGCTCATAAATTCTTGCCAAGATTATTCCTTAAGCTTCCTGATTAGTCTCCTTATTTCTAGTTCTGCAGCTACAGGACAAATCTGGTAACTTCCTTCTGTTATTTAAAACACTTTGAGGAGTAACATACAAGTTAAAACTACAGTGAGATTCCATTACTCCATTAGCCAGCTTGGCCTGCCATAGCAAGATACTGCAGACTAAGTGGCTTAAACAACAGATATTTATTTTCTCACGGTTCTGGAGTCTGGAAGTTCAAGATCCAGGTGCCAGCAGGGTTTACTTCTGATGAGGACTCTCTTCCTGGCTTGCAGATAGCTGCCTTCTGACTGTGTCTTCACATGTCCTTTCTTCTGTGTGTGTGCACAGATTGAGAGAGAGCTCTCTTGTGTCTCTTCCCCTTTTTATATGGACACTGGTCTAATCAGATTAGGTCCCCCTGTTATGACCTCATTAAACTTTAATTACCTCCGTAAATGTTATACCTCCAAATACAGTCACACTGAAGATTAGGGCTTCAACACATGAATTTGGCAGGTTGAGGGTAAGGGGAGGCACAAATCAGTCCATAAAAACTGCACATACACATACACACCAGAATAGCTAAAATGAAAAGGGTAAACAATACCAGTCATTGGAAACAAACAACTGAAGTTCTCATACACTGCTGCTGGGACTTTAAATTAGTCCCATCACTTTGTAAAACTGGTGATCCAATAAAGTTGAATAGATACTGAGTTTATAACCCAGGTAATCCACTCCTACGTATTTTATCCCATGGAAATGCGTACATATACTCACCAAAAGACGTATGCAAGAACATTCACAGCAGCACTATTCGTAACAGCCTCATACTGGAAATAACTCAAATGTTATCATGTAGTAGAAAGTAGAAATCAATTATGGCAAATGCATATAATGGAATATAATACAACCAGATATTGAATGAACTGCAGCTCCACGTGATGGAGTGAACAATGTTCAGAAACATAAGGCTGGCTGATAGAATCCAGACAGAAGAGTACATATTTTCAAATTCCACTTAAATAATGTTCAAAACGAGCAAAACAAATCTATTGTGTTAGAAGTTCAGCAGGTGGTCCCCCTTGAAGAGGGAAGTAGTAACTAGAAGGGAAGGAGATGGACCTTCAGGGGTTCTTGTTACATTGCGATCAAGTTTCTGGTTACCCAGCTGTGTTCAGGTCATGAAAATTCATCAGGCTGAACACTTATCATATGTGCATGTTTCTGCATATATTTTACATTTCGATAAATTTTTTTCTTAAAATAGAAATATTTTGAGGATTCCATAGCATCTGAGAATAAAGTCCCAATACTTCAGCCTGGCCTAACGCCCCTTGTGACCTGGGCACAGGCCAGCCTTTCCAGCCTTTCCAGCCCTATCTGCACTAATTCTGGCTTACACCCCAGCCAAAATAAGCCATCACCAAATATCTACAATGCATCATGTTCTTTTGTGCTCTCTCCCTGCCTGAATACCATTCTCATTTCATCTATAACTCCTTTTAAAATTTTGATCAGACTTCATTCTCCACCAGGAAGCTTTTCCTCACCCCATTCAACCCAGACTGAGTTAGGAGTGCCTGGTCTGTCCTCCTTTATTACTCTATGCACTCATTACCCTTAGTGCATTGCACTGTCATTTTCGGTTTCTAAATCTATCTTCACCAATGCACTGTGAATGTGATGAGGGCAAGGATTGGGTCCTTTATCTCTGCATACACAGCATCTAGTGCAGGGACCAGCAAAATCACAAATCCCCAGTGAACAGCAAACTGATTAATAAAGAGATTAATGAAATTTAGCTTATGTCTTGATTCTGGTGCAGAGCATTTCTTCAGTCATCCCAGCAAAAAAGAGTTGAAGAAGAAGAAGAGGAGGAGGAGGAGGAGGGAGAAAAGAAAAAAGAAAAAAATCTGGCAGCACAGACCATACCATGCCCTAAATTTAGTTTGCAATGAGTGCTTTGTTCCCCATGAACATTAATATCAGGGAAACCAAATACACATTTCTTAAAATATATAATAGTAATATTGCCCATTCCCTAAAGACTGTCCAACTGTACAAAATGATTGCATTCTTCTGAAATATGGGTGAAGTGTTAATGTTCTGGGTTGGCTTGAAACTCAAGAAATTCCTCTAACATCTAGATTGGCCATGTTCCTTGGGTGGATCTGCCAAAAATTCCTCAGATATCCCAGTCTGGGATTTATGGACTGAGAGGTTTATGATATTTCAGAGTGTAGAATGGGCTATTGTTTTATATATTAGACAAGTCAAGTAAATGCAATGAAAGCTGTGATCAGGCTCCAGGCCTAAAAAGTGAATCAAATCAACAGCAGTCATTTTTCTATGCAAGTTCCAAGCAGGCTTAAACCAAGCACAATGCTAAGGGGTAATCATATTGGGTTCTCAAAAATATTTCTTCCTATTTCTGAATTTGGCCTTCAGTCATGGCTCCGCAACAGAAAGCCAGGAAAGGTGTTAATGATGAGAGGTAGGATGATGAGACTATTGCCTGATGCCGATTCCCGGTAAATAAGCGTGCCCAGGGTGCAATGGAACACGCATGAATGTGAAGACAGACTGCAGAAAGAGTTAAAGTAAAGGTAAAGAGGTATTCATCCAACTGTCTTCTGCACGTACGATCTGGGAAGTGCAGCGAGGCCTACCATGAGGGTATTTACCCACGTGCCCTCCAAAGAGGACTTCTTACCCATCACTAGGACCAGGCCTGCAGGCTTATTTATACTGTCTCTGACTCCACCCATCTTCTTGGGCCACAGCTGATCAGACCAGACTTAGGCACCTGACTCAAGCGGGGCCAATCAGATGCTCTCAGTTTGGAATTGGGCAGTAGTCAGGTGGGTGCTCACAGTGAGGACACAGGACCGCCTGCCCAGCTGTTTGGGGTGCAGAGGAGCTGGGAAGCAAGCAGAGACAAGTGGACCACAGGGAGAGAGAGAAAAGATAAACTATCAAGGCGGGGTAGGGGTTGGCGAGAAGAGAGATCAGTTCCTAACAGCTTTCCTGTTCCTGTTTTCAATCCTCTGGAGAGATCTGGATGCATTCTCTGGCGGAGTCTGGCCTGTTCTTCATGAAACAATATCGTGGTTTTTTTTTTTTTTTTTTTTTTCCCTCCTGCTGATTTGGTTGGGTTTCTGAGGTCCCTGGACAAGGACACTTGGCTCTGGTATTCCAGCATAAAGTCTGGCTGTGCTCCCCTAGTGCCTTTGGAAAAGGAGAGAGGGTGCAATGAGGGCCTGCTCGGGTGGGGGGGATTGCACTGCAGCAGTGGGGTCCCCCCCGCCCCCAGGCCCTTCCCCTGCTGCCTGGAGTTTTAGCTCTGAATACAGCCCAGAGCTTGCGAGCTGTTGGTTAGTGGGGGTGTTAATGGAGTCCTTTAAAAAGGGAAGCATGACACCGCGAATGATGACATCCGAACGTCAACAATACAAAATTAAGCCTGTGGAAAATTTCAATTATGATAGCTAACACAGGAAATTGCATTTATGTATGGAAACTAAATTTAGAAGCCTGGACAGATTGACAGGATCCTTACTAAATCCATGTAAATAGCCCATGCCAGGTGCCAGGAAGTAACTGCAGGAGCAGGACCAGCGAGGCCCCTTGGCTGTCCTCTAAAATCTGAAGGGAGGAAAAAAAGGGGGGGGGGGGCTTTTCTGTAAGCCTAGTTAATTTTTCAGAAGTCTCATCTTCCAGGTTAAGAGGGAATTAACAGTTTTTCTGAAAGAATCCTTTCCAAAACTGTTGCTATTCTCTCCCTGTAAACAAGGAAAGGGTGTGGTCAGGACTTGGATCTGCTCTGGGCCTGTTGCTGGAGCGGAGCTGGCGGCCAGAGGCAGAGGCCTGGGAAAGGGGAGTGTGAGAGTGGGTGAGGGGAGGTCTCAGGCTCCTTCCCCTCATCCACTGCACCCTTTAGGGTTCCCTCCTTCCCGTGGTGTTCCTCTACCACTTCAAGTCCCAGGGACATGCAAACTGGCATCAGAAGCAGAGGAATGACATCAATGGTGGTTTGGTAGGGCAAGGATGTTGCAGTCAAGCAGACAGGTTGAAAGTCCTGGTACTACTGGGGGGCTGCTCTCAGACCCTGACCGAAGGGCATCTGCCCTGGGCTATGAGGTCTAGAGGGTCCTATTAGGGCCCTCCTCCTGGCATGCTTCATCCTGTGGAGGCAAGAGTCCATAGGTCAAAGGAATATGCCCACCAGAGCCCGTATCTCCCCATCCAGACCCTGCTCCAGGTACTAAGAAACCAGAGTTCCCTGTGGCAAGGGTCCCGAGCCTATTTGCAGGACCAGCGCAGGCCACTTCCCAGGCGTGTCCTCCCAAGGGTATGTGTCCCCCAGATTCCAGGGTGGCTCGGGGGCAGCTGTTTGAAGAGAGTACAGACAGGAGTCTGACAGCGCATGCCAGAGTATCTGTGTATGAGTCTCGGGGGTGGGAAGAGAAGGGCACCAGGCCAAGGATGGGGGCATTACTCACTGTACCACCTCCTCCCTGCTCAGCCAAGAAGTCTAAAAATTCTGAATTTGAATCTGGCCTTCCAGGTTTTTGTGAGGCAGGAGAAGAGAAGAGATTTTATTTAACTGTAAGCTTGATGTATAGCTTTTGTCGTGAAATATGGGTCTCAATTTGTACTCTTGCTACAGGCCCCCTCCATGTTAGGAGCAGGCCACACTGTCTCTTCAGCACTGCGTGTGGGACCTTAGGTAAATTACAGTAGGCTTCTGAGCCTCAGTTTCCTTATCTGCAAAATGAAGGCAATAATAGTAGCAGTTATTTTGAGAATTTAAAATGTAGTTAGTTCTATTATTGTTATGTGCCCTCTGGCAAGTTACTTAATCTCTCTGAGCCTCAGTTTTCTCATCTGTCAAACGGGAGGATGCTGATAGTACCGATCTTCTGGGTCGTTACTAATTAACATATGGGGGGGCGTGTTAGAACAATATCAGGCATGTCACAAAGTGCTGGTTGTTGTTTTCTACTGCCCATTATCGCCACTGCCACCACCTGGCCTGTTGGATTAAAGGAAAGAGCATATGGAGTGTGTAGGTCACAGTGAGGCACACCCCTGCCACATTTTTTAGTTACTTTGAGACTTGCCTTATACTCCAGACTCATCCTGTGATTTCAAAATCCCTACCAGACTTCTTAGGAAGCATGAAGCCTGTTCTTGCTTCCAACTGAGACTGTTGCTTTGGCCAAGTGTAATCTGATGAATACAAACTAAGAGTCCTGTCCTGGGATAACCCTCATTCTTGTCTGTCAAGGGCTTTGAGATCCACTCAGAAAGGTGCAAAACAAATCTTCAATCTCTGGGCACAGACACAGTGGTGGCAGCAAGTGAGGAATGGGGGAGGGATGTTGGCTGACTTCTGAGAGCCACCAATTGCCATTTCTTGCTTATGGAAGTTTCTCCAGCCCTCCCTGTGTGTTGGGAGGCTTGAATTGGGGAATTAACTTGAAATGTTAATTTTATAATATCTAGAGAAGGCCGATCCTCCATGAGAGGGGACTTGATTGCAAAGAAAGAACCTATAATCCACAGAGAGCTACAAAAGAGTTTTCCAACAACAAACTCTGTTTCTTTCTGCTACACAGCACTGCCTCTGTGGATTAGCAGCTTTCTTCTGCTTGACACTCAGGCAGCCCACTCCCCATTTGCTTCAACTTTGTAAGGGATCACCAACAGGCAGCTGAAATACTAGAGTGCTCTCCACTGAAGTGAAATGTAAGGAGGGTACCAGCGAGGCCATTAGCAAAACATCAAGCATCAAGCCCCCAGCTCCTCACCTTTGTAGCATCCTCTCCCCAGGGAGGTTCTTCCCTGTGCTCTAGAAGCACATTTTATCTTAGGAACATTCTATTCCTTCCTCACATAAAGGCATGAGTTACTAAGAACAGCTATTATACCAAGGTATCATACTAAGAAACAATATTATCCCTCTCTCAAATTATTTTTATCTAAAAAAGCCTTAAGAAAGCTCTAGATGAAAGAAGTAAGGCAATTTCAGATAGCAGTCAGAGACTGCAGAAGGTTTCTATTGGGGTGGGGGTCCTGGGGTGTATTCCAAAGTGCTTCTCACCTCGGAATCCATTTATTCAGCCTAAATGTGTTTCTACCTGTGCTTTCAGGTGTGCTCTTGGGGACTGAGTCCACAAGTTTATTGGCATCACTGTGGTTTCAGGCTGGTTGCACAGCTCTTCCCCAAAGCAATCTCCACTAAATCCCTGTGGCCATGGTTTCCAGTGAGGCCTTTGCTGTGGAATTCTCTTTGCCTTATGGTCAATAGCTTTGAGTTGGACAGACACTCATGGCATGGTGTCCTGACACATACATATATCGTAGGAATGGAACCATTTTAACATATAGAGAAACGTTGGAGTGAGGGAAAGTAGCGCCATGGCGTTGCCAATGAGAGTCCTTGCTCTATTTGGCTTGTGGGGTGCCTTTGTTTTTAAGATCATATTTGATACAGGATGTAAATATGTTAGGTTGGTTTGCATGCTAGGCTGAACAAGCCCAGCAATAAATTGTAAACATCCTTGTGATATTTCTCTAAGGAAGTAGTTGCTAAGTGTGACTAGTAACCATTTTTGCAAGAGTTAAACATCTGAGCTATTTAAATTCCTCTGCAAAGTATGAAACGCAAATTAAGTAATCATGGCACAATCACTCAGATCAAAAGAATGAGGAGTGCAGTAGTTGGTCGGTTGGTTGGTTTTTCTTCTAACTGGTGGGGTAGCAGGAACATCAAATCTGATGGTCAAAATTCTTGCAAAATCTCTAGCCATTCAAAGTTTTTAGGAGATAAATGATATGCCTGACAGATGATTAGCTAGGATCGAATCAACATGTATTTGATCACTGTTTGCCGTGTACTGCAGAATGAGTGTGGAAATCCAGGGTGTGGGAGACCACTGTACGGGTATGTTATGGGTGTGTCTGTGAAGCAGCAGGAATATTTTTCTGAACATTCTGTTTATGAAGCTCTAGTTCGTTGAATAGCTGCTGAGGAATGGAACCAAAGGGTATGATGGTCAATATGTTTCATCCATAAGACCTAATTTTAAAATCAATTTATCAGTAGTGCAATAAACCACATTCTATGCGAGCTTTTCTCTGCTCAAAAGAAGAGACATTGCTAGTTTATTTCTCATGAAGGAAAAGTTTTGATTCCCTCGTGAACATACCTTTGTTTATTTGTAGAGCTGTTTCCCATTTTTCCTTATCAAAATATTTCAGCTGTAGCTAAACAAATCAAGTAGCTATTGGAGATTCTGTTCCGACCAAGTCAGATGAGTGTTTTTAATCACCATCCTGAGGCAGACCCATGATGTTAGCAATTACAGCACTTTAAAAAAATAAAAGGGAAAAGTACTTTTGTTCCAGAGAGTAACTCCTGTGGGGAGAAAAAAAAGCAGATGGAAAGAATAGCAATGATGAAACAAAATTAATATATATTATATAACCACCAAAAAAGCTGTCATGCAACATTTCTGTGTTTCCTTTTACAAGTATTGTGCATTTTTATCTTTGAATATGAGTTCATGCTTGAGTCAGCAGCAGTTTAGCCTTAGAGGCATAGGATAGATCATTGATTTCTGCCCCTTTAAGAAGATTTTTGTGTATCTCTGCCCAGTGCTATGTGTTGATTTCATAGTTTAACAGCCAGAAACTGTGTTTGTTTCTCTATTTCCTATTTTTTTGGCTGTATGTGTTTATTTCTCTATTTCCAATTTCTTGGCTGGGTTGGGGGTTGGGGGTGGATATCTTACTTTTGCCCTCATGGGCCGCCTACATGTGTGAAATCAAATTCCTATGAAATGTATTCTAACTCCCTCTAAGCAACATATGAGAATGCTTTATTATTGGAGACTCAAAGTTTTCCAGTTTGCTGACAAATCCAGCTGGGGTATCAAAAATTGGAGATTATTTTTTTCTCCCATTTCTTTCTATGGGGGAAGTCAATAGAATTGAACAAGAAAAAAAAAAAACATTGTGTTACTTTTAGGCCAGAGGAGTGAGGGTAGCACTTAGGGGAGGTAAGAGAGTTAATCATGTGTCCTAAATTGAGCTGAGGGCGATGTACCTAGTGCATCCAGTGAACTAATCTTTAATTTTTGTACCAGGCACACAGCCAGCATGTCCACTTAACTAGGATAGATGATTAAGAAGAATGTTGTAAAAAAGCTGAACATAATTCACTATCACCAAATGTAGGAGGCGTCTCTGAAGCTGACAAAGTTGCTCCTACAAAATGCAATGACAGGATCCAAATTGTGAGAAAAAGCATCCGACTTGGTTAGGACAGGTAAAGCAAAGCAAAAACAAAAGAGCTTTGGCCTACAAGTCATTTCTGTTTGGAAATATTTTCCAAAGATTGAACTTAGGCTGGCAGTGCCCCTAGCAATGCTGTCTGCAAAGCTGCCAAAGAGCAGCCACGGAACTGAACCAGGAAGCTCAAGGTAGTAGAAAATTCAGTGGACAGAGTCTAACTTCTGAAGATGCTGTTCTCAGTGCTTCCTGAGACCTTCCAGAGGGATGATTTCCAAACTATGTTTAGCCATAGGGGGAAAAAAAAGATTTTGCTAGCTGTGAACACCGGATTTGATTATCTGTAGCCTATTTCTAGCTTCAGAAAAATTTCTCCTTCTACCTTATAATCCACGACAGCCCAGCATTTTAAGAATTTTATCTGCAAGCATCTCAACATAGTTTTGTTTTGTTTTGTTTTTTAAAGAAAATTAGCACAGAGAAAACATTTTTTTAAAAACCACTTTCCAGGGCAGCCCAGGTGGCTCAGCGGTTTAGTGCCGCCTTCAGCCCAGGGCCTGATCCTGGAGACCCGGGATTCAGTCCCATGTCAGGCTCCCTGCGTGGAGCCTGCTTCTTCCTCTGCCTGTGTCTCTGCCTCTCTCTCTCTCTGTCTGTGTCTCATGAGTAAATAAATAAAATCTTTAATAAAAATTTTAAAAAAATGAAAACCACTTTCCAATTATACAGTGTCCATTGTATATGTTATAAACGTATAACTTATATTTTATTCATACATCGAGATTCTTTTGAAAAATTTTGTTTATTTGAGAGAGAGTGAGTGAGCACATGAGCAGGGGCAGAGGGAGAGGGAGAAGCAGACTCACCAGCTGAGGAGGGAGCCTGACATGGGGCTTGATCCCAGGACCTTGAGATCATGACCTGAGCCAAAGGCAGATGCTTAACTGACTGAGCCACCCATGTACCCCTCACACATAGAAATTTGAATTAAGTAGGTGCCCTGCCTCTATTTCCTGTATGGAAAGTTCGAAGAGACGGATCTACACATGGCTGCTTTTTCTAGTTATGTACATTCTTTGCAACATGTTTCATAGGATGTTACTTAGGTGCTTCAATTAACTGGACAAAACAATTATTACGCCTACAGAAAACAAATGACTAATTTACTTAACATAAAAATGAGTGTTACAAACCAGTAAGAAAAAGATAAACAATCCTGTGGAAAATTGGCAAAGAATAGACACAGATAATTCAGGGAACCACCCGCCTCCAAAAAAAAAACAACCCTAAGAAACACATACAAAAATATATTTAACCTTGCTCGTGGTTTAAAAATTCAAGGGATGATGATATAGCAATTTTCACTTCCAATTGGCAAAATCAAAAAGAATGATGATAAAACCAGAAGATGTGAGGAGACAGTCACTTTGATACATATTCATGGAGTGTGTTAATCGATATAATGTTTAGTGGTGGCAGTTTTGCAATGTTAAAGTTGGTCCAGAAACTTCATTTCTGTGAATATAATCTAAAAAAAACCTCACAGAAGTACACAAAGACAAAAATGCACATGGATGATGATTGCAGCATAGTTCCTAATAGCTATCAACTGGAAACAAACCATCAAAAAGAATGAGGTAGAGCTACAGGTACTAACATACAAAGTGTTCCAAGTGTTCCAAGAGGCAGTAAAAAGGAAAAAGAGCCAGTTACAAAAAATAATGTAGAAAAGGACTCCATTTTTGTTCTGTGTGAAAGAAAAAATAAATGTAATGACATATATACTAAAATGTGAATGCTGGTTGTTTCTGGGAGTTGGCATTTTGGAGCACCTTCTATTTCTACCTTATGTATTTCTGTCAGATTTGATCCCAGATGAAAGGTAAAATAAAAATAGTTTTAAAAAATAACAGTATGAGCATCGCTTATGTAGTTTTCTTGCCAAACATGTTAGTTCTGAATCTAAACATGAGGAAACAACCACATAAATCCAGATTGTGTGATATTCTGCAAGATAACGAGCCTAGACTCCTTACATTTATCAGTGTTATAAAAAATGAAAAAGAGACTATTCTAGATTAAAAATATCTCAAGAGAGCCAGTAACAAAAGGCAATCTGTAATCCTTGATTGGATCCTGAATGCATAAAAAAACATTGGAAAGAAACTTTTAGGATATAATTGCCTTGGTGAATCTCAGTGAAAGAACAGCATTTCTAGAATTATATTTTGGAAAATGCTAGTATAGGAAATGCCCCATTAAATGAAATGTATTGTGCCCTTCCATGCAAGGTATGCTATTACCTCATTTAATCTCTGTTATTTATTGAAGAAAAAGATGGTTTCCTTTTTTCTCTTGATGGTTTCCTTTTTTTTTTTTTTTTTTTTAAAGATTTTATTTACTTATTCATGAGAGAGAGAGAGGTGGAGACAGAGGCAGAAGGAGAAGCAGGCTCCATGCAGGGAGCCCGACGTGGGACTCAATCCTTGGTCTCCAGGATCACACCCATGCCTGAAGGCGGCGCTAAACCGCTGAGCCACGGGGGCTGCCCCAATGGTTTCCTTTTGAAGGTAGGACTCTGTTACTGTAATTGGTGATGGATACCAATGCATTCAATTCTAGAATATCTTATCTGGTTTATAGATTTCAAATCAGTGCGTAGATGCCAACTAGGGTCTACTGCAAAGTTGGCGAATCTCAAAGCTGGAGGGTATCTTTGGGGGTACATGGGATCAAGCCTTATCATTTTGCAAATGAGCAAAGGGGCCCAGGTGGGCTAGTGACTTAACCGTAGTTCATTTGAAAAAGCCCTGATTTTGGAAATCTTGTCCTTAACTTTAGAATTCTTAACAATAAAACCATCAAGATGCATTTAACTCTTGCTGAACATCACCAACGGAGTAGGCATCAAAATGGTCTGCCTTGAGCTGGGCCCCTTCTGCATGGAAAGAGGCTTACCACTTGGGGAGGAGTCACATGATAATCCTCAAGGAGCAGAGAGCCTCAGACTCCCAGCACTGTAATAACGCAGGCAGTCTGCCGAGTCCCAGCCGAACCAAGACATGCCCTTTGCTTGACTTTTTTATTACATAAGAAAGCACGAGGAGTTCAAGCCAACACTTTTTTCTCCCTAAAAAAAAAAAAAAAAAAAAAAAAAAAAGACTGCTTATGGAAATGGATAACAAGAGTCCTGAGTCCTTTACTTCTCTTCCCGATAAACATTTCCTCACAGCACATTCCCAGCAGGACTCATCCCATCTGGTAGAATGAAGGGAAAGAGATTCAATCACTTTTCCTTTATAAAATGTGTGTACCTCCTTTTTACTGGGCTAAGACTCCAGATCTGCATTCTCCATTTTATATCTCTCTCTGAGAATAATCTCCTGACCTGCATAGTAGACTTCAGAGAAATCAAAAATCTCTACTCCCTGACAGTTTTATCAGGAGAACAATTCTTCTGACTGGGTTATGCCCACTCCTCAGGGGCCAGTGGAAGTTCCGCACTGGTGAGGGTGAGGCTGAGACTTCTTGCAGTGGGCTAGGTACAGGTGGAGAGGGCACAGGGAGCCACAAAGGTGCCCAAGGTCAAAGTTTGTAGAGGTAATCTGAGTCTAAATATCTGGAAGAACACATGCAATGTGAAGTCAGGGGGCTACTGAGATGGGAGTTGATAAGTTAAGGGTGTGGAACTGAACAGAAGTGGGCTAGCAGCACAGGCAAGTCGGAACCAGGCAAGAGGGTCTCTTGGGAGACAACCCCAGATTCCAGCTGGCAGATGTGTCTTGCCATTTGTGGTTGGCAGTTCCTGGTGTTTTGAGGTGGCTGAAGTTGCCAGAATCAGCGGACCTGGAAAAGCCACTGGTCAGTGAGCAAAACTAAAAGCACCAGGGTCTGAGTTAGGTCGGAAGTGAAAACTGGATCCCTACATCCAAATTGGTCAACAGGGTGTAAAGTCAAGGACAAACCCATTGTTAGTCCAATAAGCATGTTTGACTAATCAAGGGAGGGACAAGAATGCAAGTGTGAAGCCAGAGAAAGCCGGCAGCATGGTGGTCAATAGTGGAGGACGAGTGCAGTATGATGCTAGAGTGGGATGGGCTGGAATGATTCCAAGGCCAAGGAGTAGATGGTACAGCCACTCTTCATAGTGGAGCCACTCTTGAGTATAGTAGCATACAGCCACTCTTCATTCTGTTCCTGTGCTCTGAATGAGATGTGTCTTGTGCCATTAAAAGTACCACCAGAGCTTTCTGCTGTAAGCTTGAGTGGCTGGTATCAAGATGGGCAAGTTCATGAAAGCCCGGAAGGTGGTGCTGGTCCAAACTAGATGCTACTCTGGATGCAAAGCGGTCATCATGAGGAGTATTGATGATGGTACCTCAGACCATCCCTACAGCCATGCTCTGGTGGCTGGAATTGACTGTTATCCCTGCAAAGTGCCAGCTGCCATGCATAAGAAGAAAATTGCCATGAGGTGAAAGATCAAGTCCTTTGCAAAAGTTTATAACTACAATGATTCATGCCCACAAGGTACTCTGTGGATATCCCCTTGGATAAAAACTGTCACCAACAACGATGTCTTCTGAGAGCCTGCTCTTAAACTCAAGGCCTGACGAGAGGCCGAGGTCCAGTTCAAGGAGAGGTACAAGACCTACAAAAACAAAAGGCTCTTCAAGAGGTTGCAGTTTTAGATCTGTTTTGTTTCAGTCACTAAAAACACCACCAAAAAAAAGTACCACCAGAATGGTTATAGTTGATAACACAGTATTTGAAATTGCTAAGAGAGTAGATCTTAAAAGTTCTCATCACAAGAAGAAAAATTTTGTAACTATGAACAATGACAGATATTAACTAGACTTTATTGTTGTGATCATTTTGCAATGTAATTTGTATAAAATCATTGCAATTTCATTACATTGAAAGTAATATAATGTCCTATGTTGGTTTTAGCTCAATAAAAAAAAAAAAAGTATCACCAATAACTTCGTTTACTCTGTTGTCTTGCAATTAATTGAGAGTATGAGGGAGAAAAGAGAACTTTGCTTATGGAGAAGAGTATGCTTGTGTTGACAGAAAATACTGTTGGGGACTTCCAGAATTTCAAACACACAGGCATTCCTAAGGGAATATACCAAGGCAGTGGGAAGTGGGTAATATGGCCCAAAATCTCTTCCATGCTTAGCCAGACTGAGTTCTCCAAGTGACTGGGTAGGGATCCATGGGTTTGGTTGAGGTACTCTCTTTAGAAAAATTCGATGAGGGGATCCCTGGGTGGCGCAGCGGTTTGGCGCCTGCCTTTGGCCCAAGGCACGATCCTGGAGACCCGGAATCGAATCCCACGTTGGGCTCCTGGTGCATGGAGCCTGCTTCTCCCTCTGCCTATCTCTCTGCCTCTCTCTCTCTCTCTCTCTCTCTCTGTGACTATCATAAATAAATAAAAATTAAAAAAAAAAAGAAAAATTCGATGAGAATGCACACATTTTGGGGAGAGGGGTCACATAGGAGAGTCCTAACAGCTCAACTCAGATACGTTTATGCTTATGCCTGGAGGGAATGGAACAAGGCCACTAGGGTGCTGGGAAGCCTAGGTTCCCAACACAGATGCCTGACAACACAGGGCACCCATGGGGGCAGGGGGCAGGGGAGAAACGTAGAGTGAACTGTGGGGATGGTCCAGCATCTGTGCAGAGAGGAGGATTGGGAAGAGGGTCCAGTTTCCGGGATGCCTGTATACCTACTTTTACCCCAACTTCTAGCACACTAGGTCAACTTTTGTCTATCAGTCACATAGGGTTTCTGTGATTTTCTTTCATTTGGCTTTACACCTTTTGAAAACCACCACCTAATATCAACCACACTAAGCGCTGTCCATGTTTTTGCTCTGTGTCGGATGCTATCTTGGCTACATCATGTAGGACGCTTTCCTCAAGGAGTTTACAGTCTCTCTGGAAATCCCAATTTTATGTAATGGTATAAAGGAGGAAACAAAATAGGGTAGGACTTCAGTGTTAAATGATGTGTTGGGGATACAAGTGACTCACAGTTTTAAAGTGGAAAAAAGATTCCTGGGCTTTAGAGGGTGAAGATCCACGTCAAAAGTTATAGAAATTTCTACCTGAAAAAAGTGATATTTGAGCATAAGTTTAGAGAAGGAGAGAATTTGAGTGAGTGGGGAAGGCATTCCAAGCTGTGAGAAAGACCCTAAACAGAGGTATAGAGTTAGGAACGCTCAAGGTCAATTTGAGAAACAATAAATAGAGAAAACATATGCATGACTGACAGTGTTTCCCATTTTTTAAATTACTTATTCAGACAGTATCCTGAGCAAGAACAATTTCCTGTGGTTTATAAATAGGTACCAGTTATTTTAGTGGAACATAATGCTGATGATCATTCATGGAATGTTCCACAGAGACTTCAGTTTTCTGAGGACCAGGGAGAAAATGTATAAATGTTTAAGGAATGGTCCAGAACATGAAACACCATTAATAAAAATCAAATACAACACTTACACAGAAACTTAGTGTTCTTAACGAGGTCCTTGTCTCCTTTGCTCTTTCTCCCTCCTGGATTTGTTCCTGATTTATGATGCGGAGGGCCCAAGGCTTCAGATGACATGTACCTCTGGATATGAAAGAATGAGAATAGAAATTGGGAGATAATAAAATGGATACAAGAGATGACATCATTTTTCTGAGCTCATAGAATGGGTGGTGCCAATGTTATGATTCGGAATGCCTATCTCATGTTTTCTTTCACCCAAGATTTCCTATCCAGTTCCAAAACCAAGAAGCCACTAGAATGGTACAGAATCTCAATTCCAGTGATTCCTAAGATGAGAACATTTTTATGAGGCTGATATATTTCATAGGTTGGAGATCCCAGCTCCCCATGCTTGGGAAACATTCCAATGTGTATGACCATGTTATAGGTCACGCAAAAGAAAGAAGATATTTGTATTCATTATGGTTATGGTTATGGATGGATTTGTATTTTATTGGAATTAGTTAGCATCACTCTCAATTTTCCTGTGCTGTTCTATTTTTTATTGTTTCCATAGCATTTGTATCTACATATTGTTCATTTTGGCCTACAAAAGATTATGAGTGAATACATCTTTTTTTTTTTTTTTTTTTTATTCATGATAGTCACACACAGAGATCGAGAGAGAGAGAGAGGCAGAAACACAGGCAGAGGGAGAAGCAGGCTCCATGCACCGGGAGCCCGACGTGGGACTCGATCCCAGGTCTCCAGGATCACGCCCCGGGCCAAAGGCAGGCGCCAAACCGCTGCGCCACCCAGGGATCCCTGAATACATCTTTTTTATTTGTGTTTTTCCTTTGGGTTCCTCTTTCTATAGGCTTAGGGCAAAAGAAGTGATGGTTATCCTAAATTTTCCCTAAATTTATCCTAAATCTTATCCTAAATTTGTAGCAGCAGCAAAGTATTTTATTATAAAAACTTCCTTAGGAAAAATATCCAACAGTTAATCTTGTCTATATCTGAAGAGATCCTTAACAAATATCTCCAAAAAGTATGAAATGATACTGCCACTAGTGATTTTACAGGTTTTTGCAAGAACTTGGAGTTGTATATAAGCCTCTACCCACACCCCAGCTCTCTAAATAAGAATGAATGCTATAAAGTTGTCTTCTTGTTCTTATAGTTGGGTTATTTTATGGGTTAACAAAATCAGTACCGATAGCCTTTCTGGACATTCCAATAATCCTCCCACAAGTTAAAAAAAAATACTCCTAAAATTGAAAAGGAAGTTCCATTCAACTTATCAAATGTAATAACAATTGCCTACAAAAAACTTCCTTTGACAGACAGAATTTGTAGTCAGTAAAAGAGTTATTTTCACACAGCGCTCAAGATTTACAGGATCCTTTCTTAATGACAAAGGGTTTCCTTGGTCTACTCATGCCGTGTGGGTAAGTTTTACATTTCATGAGGCAATTTGAAGGAAAGGGTGAAGATATGTATGTTTGTATGTATGTGTGTATGTATGTATTTACTTAAGACAGAGAGCATGTGCAGGAGGGGGGTGGGGAAGAGCAGCAGAGGGAGAGAGAGGATCCCAAGCAGGCTCCACGCCCAATCCCACAACCCTGAGATCAAGACCCCAGCCGAAATTATGAGTTGGACACCTACCCAACTGAGCCATCCGAGTCCCCCAAAGGTATTCTTTTTGAACATACTGTCTTTTATGGTGATACAATAGCAACATCAGATTATAAATTAACACTAGCTAATCAGAAATTAAATTTACAGGCATAACCTAAAAAGCATGGCCAACATATACTTTTTGGTTCCCAACACCCCAACATCTTTATCTTGAGGTGTGAGGGAACTAGGATAGAAATTGGTAGATTTGTACTTTAGAAACCAAATCAGGTTTTCCCATTTTGATACTTAAAGACAAAGTCAGAAAGCAAAACCAAACTGAAACAAAACGTATCTGTTTTCTTGGATATGGAAGTTTAGATAACTTGTGTGCGGTCCTCAGAAAGTAAGATTCCAGTGCTCTTCATATTTTAACGTTATAGACCTGTAAACAGTGCCTGTATGCCCAGCTGATCAGGAAACACAGCTTTCTTTCCTTTCTCCAGTATGTTCTCTCCAGGCATTGCCAAACTCATATACCTCCCAGCACTATTTCCACCGAATGTGACTTGAACGAAGGGCTTGGGAGTGGTGGCACAAGAGAGCATCTTGGTAACCTTAGTTTTGTAAACGTGAGATGTAACATTTACCTCTTGGTTGATTTATGAAGCATGGAAGTGTATTAAGATCTCTGTGAAAATCTGCAATTAAATTAAGGTCTAACTTTGTTGATCTTAGCATTTCCCAAGCTTAGTTGACCACGAACACCATTCCTCTCTAGGCTGTGCACCAGGATTCTGTGGGCTACGTTTGGATAAACGTCAACCTGGGCACGAGCACTGGTTTTCATTCAGACACGGGCCTCAGAGGCTCTCTTTGCCACTTGATAGCTCTGAGAGTCTGAGCAAATTACTTTCCCTCTCAGAAACCTGTTCCCCATCTGAATTATGTGGAAAATAATATGTATCTTACACGATTTTTTGAAGATGCAATATATGCTCAATAAACATTTATCTCCTTCTGTTTACAAACATGGTAGTATAAATCTTTCTGGGTTTCGACATGCATTCCAATATCTTCTCTAATAGGACTATCTTTCTCCAGTCTCATCTCCCAGGAACATGGGGAAGTGTTAACAACACCGCTTTAGAGTCAGACTCTGTAGAATGTAATCTTAATAACTGTATGACATATGACTTGAGTAAGTCATCAGCCCTCTCTGTGCCTCAGTGTCCCCACCTGTAAAATGGGAATAGTAATGGTACTTCCTTCAGGTTGTGAAGATTAAAGGCTAGTGTTGATAAAGTACTAAGAATAACACCTGGCATTGTTCAGAATACACATGGTGCACGTTCAATACTCTATTAAAGCTTCTAGTAGTCTCATTTTCTAATCATATGCTGCTCCAGCCATACTAGACCCCTTGCTACCCAGAGATACTTGATGCTTTCCCATATCCATATTTGTGCTCATGCCTTTCCTCATCTTTTCTTCCCAGTGAAATCATCTATCCTTTCAGGCCTGCCATGCATGCTACCTGCATGAGGAAGCCTTTCCAGATTTTCCCTAACCAGGTGTCTTCCTGCACCAGGGGATCCCCATGGGGCTTTGTAGTGCCCATGGGGCTTTGTAGTACCCTCCTGGTTCCACGGGGCTTTGTAGTGCCCATGGGGCTTTGTAGTGCCCTCCTGGTTCTTTTTTTTTTTTTTTAAGATTTACTTATTTATTTATGTTAGACATAGAGAGAGAGAGAGAGAGGGGTGCAGAGATACAGGAGGAGGGAGAAGCAGGCTCCATGCCGGGAGCCCAACGCGGGACTCGATCCCAGGACTCCAGGATTGTGCCCTGGGCCAAAGGCAGGCGCCAAACTGCTAAGCCACCCAGGGATCCCCCTGCCCTCCTGGTTCTTACCATGTTCGACTCTGTATTCAGTTTTATATTCCTGGAGGAGCACTATGCACACATACACACATGACACTCATCACCCAGTAGTGTGATCTAGCAGGTACAACTTCAGGCTGAGAATCAGTAAACTTGGACTCTGGTCTCAGGCCAACCACTCTGTAAACCTGGGCAAGTTACTTTACAGGAACTTTGGTTGCCCCTCTCTTAAAACAGTGGGTTGGATTAGGCCAGCTCTAAAGCCTGTTCTTATCTCTACCCTTCTGTAAGTCTAGTACACACCCCAGCCATCTAGAAGCCTGTGGAATTTTAAGAGAACAGAAGGGACAAAGCTTGAGCCAGAAATGTCTGATCAGAAACCCTTATTTGCACTGTTTATAAAAGCAAAAGACTGAAGCAATCCAAATAGATAAAGTGTGGCGTATCATGGAATATTATGCAGCTGTAACAACAACAAGGGATAAGGAACCTTACCATAAGGAAAGCTGAGGAGGAATGACCTCCAGGAAGCATGAAGTGAAAAAAAAACCCAAAAAACCCAAGGTGCAAAACAGTGTTTTTAGAACGCTGCCTGTTGTATGATAAAGAGAGGAAATTATAAGAATATACATTTGATTTAATTTATATAGGCCTAAAAAGACACTGGCCAGGTGCCCTTGGAAGAGTACACACAAAAAATGTTAAAAATGTTACCCATAGGAAATGGGGTGGAGTATAGAGTGGGTGGGAATAGGGGAAGAGTGAGAATTTCGAAGCACTCCTTTTTTTTTTTTTTTAAGATTTTATTTATTCATGAGAGACAGAGACAGAGGCAGAGACACAGGCAGAGGGAGAAGCAGGCTCCATGCAGGGAGCCCGATGTGGGACTCGATCCCCAGTCTCCAGGATCACGCCCTGGGCCGAAGGCGGCGCCAAACCGCTGAGCCACCTGGGCTGCCCCGAAGCACTCCTTTTAATACCATTTTGATTATGTATGTATGAGTGTAATCTCTACACCCAGCGTGGAACTCGAACTCACAACCCTGAGATCAAGAGTTGCATGCTCTTCCTACTGAGCCAGCCAGGCACCTGTACCATTTTGATTTTTTTTTTAAAGATTTATTTATTTATTCACGAGAGACGGAGCGAGAGAGAGAGAGAGAGAGAGAGAGAGAGAGAGAGGCAGAGACACAGGTAGAGGGAGAAGCAGGCTCCATGCAGGGAGCCCGACATGGGACTCGATCCCGGGTCCCCGAGATCACACCCCAGGCCGAAGGTGATGCTAAACCTCTGAGCCACCCGGGCTGCCCCCATTTTGATTTTTTAATCAAAAAAATGTGATTTTTTTGTGAATGTATTGCCTCGTCAAAGAAAAAGTTAAAAGAGAAACCTCTGACTGTGACAGTGATTTGCAACAAAAACAAATCTTATTTGTACTTTTCAGTGAGGCTAGGGTCCAACTAAAGAATGATGTGCTAATTTATTGCTGAAGCCTTCTAGAATATGAATCCCCATGACATACTTGTCAGTGGAAAGGTGAAATGTTGGCCCTTTGGGTGTTTTTGGAGTTTTCTTCTCAAGCCAGCCACCTTGGTTCCCTAGTTCATGTCACCCGATGTAGACTCTCAGCAACCAGAGGCTTCCACTCATTTGGGATGTAGCCAGTGGTCAAGCAAAAGGTCTTGGGCTGCAATATCAGCACCCCCTGTTCATTCTGGAGGATCTGGAGAATTTTGTTGAGGAGAGGAGGGTGCAGCCTAGCAAATTCTCAAATCCTCTTAGAGGGCAAATAGAGGAACAGAGGACTCCGAGAAGGCTCTGAGGATGGTTAAAGATGATAGCTAGCGTCTACCCTCCACCTAAGACACAGTTCAGGGAGTGCTTTCAGAGAACTTTTCCAGCTTGCCTACAGAATCTACCCCTCAGAGAGTGTAGACCTTCCTCCCAAATGGGTGAAATTCCACGTTCTTTTCTAATTTAAGTAACCCACCACCCTAAGAAACTTAGACCTGTAGATATTTTTGTTTCTCCCGCAGAGTCCCGCAGCAATGAGAAATCCAATGCATGGCATTGTCAGCTCGCTTTGGCCCCAGGTCCCATTTGGAGAGAATTCTGAGGTGAAATGACTTGCAGCTGAGGTAGGCCCATGCTTAGCCAGCACGTACTCCAGCAAACCCCAGCACTCACTCTTGGCTGCTCCTGGGAAGGCTTCAGAAGAGTTTTTCAAAGCAGACCTTGTAAAAACAAATACCCCCACCACTACCCCCATCTCCTGTCCCCTTCAGAAAACAAACAACAATACTGCTCTGTTCACCAGACACAGGGGGATTTTCTGTTTCAAGTATTTTTTCTTATTTCATATTGGCAGCACTTGTTAAGGAACCGATGACTTTCAAGTTGCATGAACTTTGAAACATAAGCATATAAGAATCCAGGTGCTTAAAACTTCCTCACACTCAGATACATCCTTATAGCCTTCATCTAAAAAAGTCTTTAAAGTTTTATTAAAATGATTTCAGTTAGAAAAAGAATGCCTTCCATTCCATATTTTGAGTTATTATGTTTGCTTTTAAAGCTTATAAGCAAAATATCTTGAGATCCTATTTCTTTTCTCAGACTTAGAAACAAACTTAGAAACTGGGTGTCAGATCTGGGTTTGAATTTTGTTTTCATCACTTAGGAGCTGTAAGACCTCAGACAACTAACCCAATTGATTTTGCCCCAATTTCCTCATTGGTAAAATGGGGTAATAATAGTATGAATATATGTAATAAACAGTTAATTAATAGTAAAATGAGTACATGTACTTAGAGTTCCTAGAGATATACATGAGTGACAAAAATAACAGTGTTAAACAATAAAAATTATTATGCTTTGGGGCACTTGGGTGGCTCAGTCAGTTAAGCAACTGACTCTTGATCTCAGCTCGGGTCTTGATCTCAGGGTGGTGAGTTCAGGCCCTGCATTGGGTTCTGTGCTGGGTGTGGACCTTACTTAAAAAAAAAATATTTATCATACTTCTTATCTCATTTGGAGGAAATGCTTACAAACTGAAATTGATTAAATTACAGTATTTTCTCATTTTTGTGATCCTTTAAGGGTTCCAATTCCAGTCTTAAATAAATGCTTATCATTAAAATTAAACTCTTGTTTGCTCTAGCCTGTGTATAAAAAGAAAAAACCCAAGAGGAGAAACCAGCCTGCCAACCATGAGAACCAAGCAAGGAAAGAATTTCATTGCCTCCACAGCAAATGTTCAGATAGTCTCAGTATTGTATTGTCATGCCATGAGAATGAGGCATAGCATTTATGCTGTGACTGGGCATCCCCACCCACTGAGAATCTGGGGGCATAGGATAGGAAATGAGGATACTCGAACATCAAAAATATAATTCGGGGGCAAAATGGTCAAGATCTAATCACTCAATCCAGACAGAAGAGTTTTTCCTCAAACCAGTAGCATGTTAAACTTGTCTGACCTCTGTGGGGAAGTGATTTTTCTTTTTTCTTTGTTCCTCACCCATCAGCCTATGAATTTCTGCAATTTCTCGAATGAATTCTAGGCATGAGTCTAGCCCACTTCTGGAATCCTGTACATAGTGTGGCAAACTATGTCAAATTAGAGGGGTGGGGTTATCTTGAGGCAATGGTCTTCTGTTATTGCCAAGGTCATCTTTGGACTTCCAAAAGAATGACACCAGTCATGAAAATATTAGCCATGCCTGCCTCCTGTTCACAAAGAGCAGCATGGCTTGCCACCCATAGATATCAAGGCCATTGTGATAGAGGCACTACGGAAAGCCTGGAAGTTGGAATCTTGACCTCACTTTGGATTCTTGATTGGTAGCATATTCCAAATTTTAGTTACTTTTCTTCAGTTTTCCTGAATCTAGTGAGGAGGCCAATTATTGGAGTCCTCATTGACAATGTCTGGAACAAAGTTGTCCAATAGAAATATAATGAAAGCCACATACGTAATTTAAAATTTTTGCAATAACTGTATTTGAACAAATAAAAAGAAATGGTAAAGTTAATTTTAAAAATAGATTTTATTTAACCCATTATACCCAAGGTAATATCATTGCAACATATAATGGATATTTTAAAAATTGACATATTTTACTTTTTTTTTTACTAAGTCTTTGAATCTGATATGTATGTAGATTTCACAAAATTTACAGCTAAAGCAAGTGATTCAAGTATCTAAGTTGTTCCAAACACAGTTAAAAATTTTCTAATAACTGAAACCAAGATCCAATTTTTAAATTTAAATCTCAGTTTATTAAAATTAAATAAAATTAGAAATTCAGTTTCTCTGTCATTCCAGCCACATTTCTAGTGGCTACTGTATGAGAAAGTGCAGAGAGAGAAAATGAAGAAAGAGGGTGCAATGTTTTATGGAGGGTCATCACACTTGGAGCTCATCCTCAGTTGGTACATGCCAAAGGGAGGTTCCAGTAGCTTTTTTCCCCCTCTAATTTCTTCTTTGTTCCCAACAATAAAGACTCAGAGTCACTTTTATATTTCTGTGGTGGAATAATTAGACTCAAACTGCCTGAAAATAGGCAAGTGGAGTAATCAGCTTATATATGAGAAGTAAATTGTGACAAACCCTTTTACAAGAGGAGCACGTAGGAAAGTTTTAAAGAACGTGCATAAGCCCATTTATCTGAGGTGACAAGTAGTTCATTGGTTATTGAAAAATGATGTTGAAGTTGAAAAAGACTTTCACTTTTGAATTAAATTTTTTAAATTTAGGTGAAATCCAGATAACATAAACCTAATCATTTTCTTTTTTAAAAAAAGATTTTATTTATTTATTCATGAGAGACACACAGAGAGAGGCAGAGACACAGGCAGAGAGAGAAGCAGGCTCCCTGTGGGGAGCCCAATGCTAGACTTGATCCCAGGACCCTGGGATTACCACCTGAGCCAAAGGAAGATGTTCAACCACTGAACCACTCAGGTGCCCCAAAACTAACCATTTTAAAGTAAACATTTCAGTGGCATTTAGTATATTCATCAACTACCACCTCATAATTCTAGAACACTTTCATCACCCCCAAATAAAATCCCATACCAATTACGTAGTTATACGGCATCCTCTCCCCTGCTCTTCCCCCAGTCCCTGGCAACTGTCAGTCTTTGTTCTATCTCTATGGATTTACCTATTCTGGATATTTTAGATAAATAGAATCATATAATATGTGACTTTTTGTGTCTGTTTTTTCCCCAGATTGTAGCATGTATCAGTACTTCATTCCTTTTATGGCTGAAAACTATTCCATTGTATGTATATACCACATTTTAATTCATCCATTGATCGATATTCAGGTTGTTTCTACCTTTTGACTATGGTGAATAGCGCTATTATGAACATTTGTGTACAAGTGTTTGTTTGAGTACCTGTTTTCAGTTCTTTTGGGCACATACCTAGGAATGGAATTGCTGGGTATGATACTTGCTGATACTTGTTATTTTCTTTCTTTTTTTTTTTTTTTTAAAGTAAAACCATCATAGAGGGTGTGAAATGGTATTTCATAGTGGTTTTGTGTTTTTCTAATGACTAATAATGTTGAACATATTTTCATGTGCTTAAAGGCCATTTATGTATCTTCTTTGGAGGAAATTCTATTCGGGTCCTTTGCCCATTTCTGAAATGGATTGTCTCTTTGTTGCTGAGTTGTAAGAGTTCTTTATATATTATGGATACTGGCCCTTTATCAGTTGTATAATCTGCAAATACATTTCTGTTGTTCTCTAGATTGCTTTTTCATTTTCTTGATAATGTTTTTTGATACACAAAAGTTTTAAATTTAGATAAAGTCCATTTGTCTATTTTTATTGTTATTGCTCATGCTATTGTGTCATACCTAATAATTCATTGCCTAATCTTTGAGGCACATCTTGAAAAAAATAGACTCATATCTGGAAAAGGACATAAAATTTTACTTTACTTGAAACCTTTGAATGTACATTCACCTGCTAATCTGTTAATAGTCAAAGGGTTTCTTCCAACATGTTTACTGAGTGAAAGACCACTTTGTTTTTGCATAAGCCACAGCTATCTGATACACTTTGATTTCTTTTAAGTTGACTAAAAACTTAGAGACACTTGCAAAGCAACTTGACTCTGGATATTTCAAGGATTTTATAATTTCCATTCCTACTTAAATTTTATTGCTATCTTGTCCACATATAAATTGATGATGGTATTTTTAGCCTTTAATCAGACATTTAAAAATGTGCAACTTAGTTATTATTGAAAGGAGTCTCTGCACATTCATATTTAATTGGTTTATGTAATGTTCAATTATAATAAGTATAATTATTAAGCAAAATAGGTTCAATTGTAATAAGTATAACTGGTATAAATAAATTTGGGAATAAACCCAACTGGCTTGGTAAATATATAGCACAATGGTGGGACTTGAAAAATATAGGTATAGCAGAGTATTGCCTACAGTCAAAGTATGCTTGATATGCCATGGATGTCAGTCAATATGCTCACAACACAGAGGGAATGAACAGTGTAATCCACCAAGTGTGTTAGCTGAAAAAGGATTAAGAGAGTATTTATTATTCTAGAGTTCTTGATTTAGAATTATTTAAAACATTTTTATTTTCATTTTTTTTTTTTTTAAAGATTTTATTTATTTATTCATGATAGTCACAGAGAGAGAGAGAGGCTCAGAGACACAGGCAGAGGGAGAAGCAGGCTCCGCGCACCGGGAGCCCGACGTGGGATTCGATCCCGGGTCTCCAGGATCGCGCCCTGGGCCAAAGGCAGGCGCCAAACCGCTGCGCCACCCAGGGATCCCTATTTTCATTTTTTTAGGAGAGTTTTAAAACTGGTAAGATATACATGACATAAAATTAACCATTTTTTGCCCTTTTAAGTGTACAGTTCAATGGCATTAAGTACACTCACAATGCTGTGCAAACATTACCACCATCCATCTCAAGAACTCTTTCATCTTGCAAACAGAATTACTTTTTAATAATATGCAATGCCAAGCACACAGCTCTGATATGCTATTTTCTAAGCAGATACCAGTGGCACTTTGTAGCAGTGCGAACTTGGGTAGCTCATTTAACCTACTGGTGTCTTCAGTTTCTAACCTATAAAATGGGGTTAATATCTTCTCCACAGAACTAACAAAAAGAACAAAATTATATTTGCTAAAGCGCTTTGAAAACTGGAAAGCATTTTACAATTGCTACTTACGGTTATTTTTATTAATAGAAAATTTAAGGATTCATAGAAAGCTGAGTCCACTCATTCTCATCATTTTATAAATATTATTTCTACATATTTAGGTTATTCAGATCTATCATCATACATATATTTTACTTGTTTATTTGTTTGTTGATTGACTGATTGACTTCCATCCTACTAGAAGACCCATGAGGGCAGTGATTTTTTTTACTGTTTTACCCATTGCTCTATTTCAGAGCCTAGAACAGATTAAGGCATATATATTTCTTTTTTTTTTTTTTAAGATTTTATTTATTTATTTGAGAGAGAGAGACCACGAGGTGAGGGCAGGGAGAGGTAGAGGGAGAGGGAGAGGCAGACTTTCTGCTGAGCAGGGTGCCATCATGGGGTTCGATCCCAGGACCCCCAAGATCATGACCTGAGCTGAAGGCAGATGCTTAACCGACTGGGCCACCCAGGTGCCCCAAGGCATATATATTTCTTGAATAAATGAAAGAGTGAATTATTCTATACATCAGTAACTATGATATTAGTGCTCAAAAACTACTCACTCATGATATTGTCAGCTCAAACATGTAAGTCTTTAGGCTTTCCCAGTGCAAAATTAGTATGTGTGAAGCCCCAAGTAAAACATTTCTACTTTGAGGAAACTTCTCAGACTAGTTCAGAGTTGAAAGGAAGTCAAGTTTTGGAGTAAATAGAGATGAAAAATATTATTC
The DNA here is from genome assembly GCF_053574225.1 of Canis aureus. Taxonomy (NCBI): domain Eukaryota; kingdom Metazoa; phylum Chordata; class Mammalia; order Carnivora; family Canidae; genus Canis; species Canis aureus. The sequence continues at coordinate 58,286,339 of NC_135621.1, forward strand.
AAATTTTCAAAATGTGTTCTGAATTTAACATTTTAGGTTATTATCAGTACAATAAGAGATAGGTTTTAATTGGGTTAATTTAATGTAACCAAAGAGATACTGTAAGTAATCATTCTTTTCTAAATAAAACAGGCAGACTCAACTATTGTTTTATCAATGTCTGGTTTCAAGTGGAGCTATAGGACTTGCTTTGGCAAATGAAATGTTGAGTGGAGGTAACCTTATGTCATTTCTGGGTGGGAGTATTTAGTTGCTGGTACTTAGCCCTCCATCATGCTCTTCCCTTACAGTAAAGAGTGTAGAGGTACCTACTGACATGGAGGTACCATAAGATTATTCTGGAATGCTGAGCTGACACATAGAAGGCAGCCTTCCCCAGAGAGTCTCTTGGAATCACAGCTGATTTTATATAAGCAATAAATTAACCTTTGCTGATTTGGAACTTGTGTATTATACTAAGATTTGGGAATAGTGTATTATAACATAACCTAGTCTATAGTGACTTATATATATATATTGACAATATTTTGCCCTACATTTTTAAAATAAATTTATTTTTTATTGGTGTTGAATTTGCCAACATATAGAATAACACCCAGTGCTCATCCCATCAAGTACCCCCCTCAGTGTGTGTCACCCAGTCACCCCACCCCCCGCCCACCTCCCCTTCCACTACCCCTGGTTCGTTTCCCAGAGTGAGGAGTCTCTCATGTTCTGTCTCCCTCCTTGATATTTCCCACTCATTTTTTCTCCTTTCCCCTTTATTCCCTTTCACTATTTTTTATATTCCCCAAATGAATGAGACCATATAATGTTTGTCCTTCTCCGATTGACTTACTTCACTCAGCACAATACCCTCCAGTTCCATCCACATTGAAGCAAATGGTGAGTATTTGTCGTTTCTAATGGCTGAGGAATATTCCATTGTATACATAAACCACATCTTCTTTATCCATTCATCTTTCGTTGGACACCGAGACTCCTTCGACAGTTTGGCTATTGTGGACATTGCTGCTAGAAACATTGGGGTGCAGGTGTCCCGGGGTTTCACTGCATCTGTATCTTTGGGGTAAATCCCCAGCAGTGCACTTGCTGGGTGGTAGGGCAGATCTATTTTTAACTTGCCCTACATTTTTAATGGAAAGTTAAAATAACAATTTATATATGAATATATATATACATTCTATGGGAGAAAAAGCCATATATAATTATGTGGTTTTAAAAATGGAGAGTAGTACTATAGTGTTACAGACACGGTATCAATGAGTTCTAGGTTCCTTTAAATCATCTTGATTTCTGATGTGAGGAAGAACTTCAACAAAGCTGCTTCTGAGGTATTTGAGAATAATCTTTTTGAATTATCATGATTACTGACTAAGGCTTTTCATCTTTTTCTAGATTCTTTCCTTTCACAGAAATATATGCCTTCTTCAATAATCTCTCCATATTTAGACTATCTTTTCTTTGACCTGTTACTTTTTTTTTTTTTTTTTTGGTCAGTGGTCTACTGGGTTCTCCTAGATGATGATTTTTTTTTCCACCAAAGGGTAAGAATTCAAAATTGTGAGTGATTTATAGTGTATTTATAGTGAAAGTCTGGTGAGAACTCAGGTATTTATAGTGCAACTCCGAATCCTTGCCTTTTACATTTTTGAAATACTTTGGCACTTTACTAGAGTACCTTGCTAAGGTTGCGTGTGCCCTCCCTTTTCGAAAGAAATTTTAAAAAATTAAGTGGGAGTGGAATGGGGTAGGGGCAATGACTCACTCATCGAATGAAGATTTATTCAAGTACTGTTATCTGTGATAAAGGAAGCTGTTAAGAGTCACCATTTCTGAATAATATTGGAAGAATTTAAACAGGCATTTTCCAGAATTGCCATTGTTTTCTTTGGTATTTCATTAACATTGTGGGTGGGGAAGTGCTGCTGAGGGCCACGGAGCAAAATAAGTGAAAGGGAAACAGCTTTCATTCCTGGTGGATTTCCTGTATTACCTAATGAGGGCAGCCACTTACATGTTGATTCTGTACAATTCAATTCAACAAATATTTTTTGAGCACCTCCTAAGTGCCTGCTAGGTACAAACAGTGAACAAACAGACAGACAATAGAACCCTGTCCTTGGGAGAGTTCACCTTCTGGAGGTGTTGATCAACTGATAAAAATGTCAAATTATTTGCTTTTCCCAGTAGTCTTTCCTATGTATCGGAAGTGATCATTGGTACAAACATTCAAACTCGATGGTGAAGCACCGAGAGGAAAAATCCTCTTCACTCTGGTGGAACAATCTCATTTAGATTCATGCTAAAAGATTCATTTAAAAAATACGTGCAAAACCAGAAACCTATCAACCCCCACTCGATTTGCGACATAAGCATGATGTATTTATCTCTGCTTTTAAATTCAGGGGTTGAGGGGCGGATCTTCAGGGAGAAGGGCCCTCTTCCCTCTGAAAGCTCACAGTGCCGCCGCTGGGCACCTACACGGCAGGCCGAACGTCAGTTTCCCTGGATGCTGCTCTCTAAAGAGCGTTTCTATTCGTGGACGCGGGGATGACACCATCTTTTCTCCCCAGCAGTGGCGGTTCTAGAGTTTCTACATGGCCTGGGGGATCGGCTGGGTGGGCGGGCAAGCTGATGGAGAAGGGGCGTCGGCACGCGCCCGAGGCCCGGCGTCTGCGGGTCGGAGGGAGAAGCGACGCCCCGAAGCCATCGCGGGGCTGGCACTGCAGCCCGGAGGACCCCACTCCGCCAGGCTGGCTCGGGAAGGGCGCCCGGGCCAGGTGAAAGGGAGCCAGGACGCCCGGAGGCGGGACTTGCACAGACCACTTGTAGGGTCCGTTCGCAGATTCCCCGAGGGACCGGGGGAAGACGCCCTCACAACGAGGGGAAGAGCTCGACTTGGCCGAGGAACCTCTCCCTGCCCCCCCCGCCCCCGCCCCCGCCCAAGGTTTCCCACGGAGAGGTCCCCATCGCCCTGCATCAGGCTGGGCGGAACCCGGACCGCATCACCACCTAAAGCCTAAAACCACCCCCCGACACCCCAACACTCCGCCGCCCTCCGAACGCAGACATCGCGGGCGAAAAGAGGCTGCACAAATCACGTAGAAAATTAGGCTGCCCCTTTCCAAGGCGATAATCAAATTAGCCTCAAATTAAACGTGAAATTGGCCCTCGCCGGCCGCGGGGACAAAGCCCCCATTGTCCCTGGGCCCGGGTAGCGGCGGCGGCGGTGGCGGTGCCCACCCAGCCTAGGCCAGCAGCCCCGCTGGGTCCCCCCGCGGAGGGCGAGGGCGAGGGCGAGGTCGGCGGCGGGCGGCGGGCGGCGGGCCGGGGCAGCGCCCGAGCTCGGCCAGCGCGCGCAGCAGGCGCGGGGGGCGGAGGGCGGGGGGGGGGCGCTGCGGGGCTCCGGGCGGCGCCGAGCGGGGGCGCCGCGGCGAGCCGAGCGGAGCGCGCAGGGCGTGCGGGAGGGAGCGGGGCGCGCGCCGGGCTGCGCGCTCCCGGCGTCCGCGCCGCCTCTCCCCGCCCCTCGCCCCCTCCCGGCCTGCGCCCTCCCCCTCTCCCCCCGCCCCGCGCTCCCGCCCAGCCCCCGGAATCAGTGCAGCTGTCGCCGTGCAGGCTGCGGATTCCTCCAGTCCCTCCCTCGGCCGCCTCTCCGCCCGGAGCGAGCGCGCAGCCCCGCGCAGCAGCGCCCACCGGTCCCGTCCTGTGAGCCCCGGCCCCAGCCGCGGACAGCCCCGCGGAGTCGCCTCCCGGCCCACCCGCCCGGCCGCCGAGGAGCGGGAGGAGGACGGGACCCCGGCGCCCCCACCCCCTGACCCGCGGGAGGTAGGTAGATGCGGGGGGGGGGCGGGCTGGAAGATGCCAACTCACTGGGGCTGCCTCCGGGCGGGCTCCCGGGCGGCGGGAGGGCAGGAGGAGGGGCGCGGGCCCGGGCCGGGAGGACGCCGCTGCCCCGCCGCTGCCCCGCCGCTGGCCCGGCGCCCCGGGAGCGGCGTGGGGGCAGGGAGGCTGCGGAGCCCGGGCGGGGGCGGCCGCGGAGCCGGGGGCTCCGGTGCTTATTCGTGCGCGGGCGCTGCGGGCAGGGGCGGCGGGTCCGCAGTGGGGCGGCCGCAGCTCCCCCGCGCGCACCGCGCCCGCCCAGCCCCATCCTCGGGCGCAGCGGCGCCGATTCCTCCTCTGCCTCCGCCGCCGCCTCCCTCCCGCCGGGCGCAGCGGCCCCTGCACGGGGGTGGGTGCGGAGGGCGCAGCGGGGGGCGCGTATTCTCGGGCGCCCTCCCTGCGGCCGGGGCGGCGGGGGCGCAGCGGCCGGGGGATGCGGCCAGGCGTGGTCCCCGCTGCGCCGCGCTGCAGCTGAGCCGGAGGCGGCGGCCCCCCCGCGCCCGCCGCCCGCCCCCCGCCCTCTCCCCGTCCCCACTCTCCCAGGGCTGGGCGTGAGCCGCCTCGGGGCGCCCGCCCTCCGGCTCCAGCCACCGGCCCCTCAACAGGTTTGTACCAGCGCGGGGACCCTCCGGGCCGGCCCTGGGGCGCGGGGGTGGGCCGGGAGCCCCTCTGGTCCTCATCCCTCCCACCGCGCCCGCGGCCCTCTTTTTTTATTTTTATTTTTTGATCTTCTTGGTGGGGGGAGCCTTCCCTTTGTTTTTGCGAGAGGAGAGCTGCCAAGTGCCCGCCGTCCGGTGGGGAGGGGAGCGCTGGCGAGGTCAGAATCCGACCCAGGTCCGTGGTCTTCCCCATCCGGAGCGGGGCCCCAGAGCGGGGACAGGGCGGGGGGGGGTTCAGCAGAGGAGCCGAAGGGATGCGGTGGGGGTTAGCTGGGCGGGGAGGCGCGTTTTTGGCAAGATGGACGGCTCCCGGTGCCCTCGCCGTGATGCAGCACAATGCCGCAGCCTCGCAGCCTCCCCCGGTTCTCGCTGCCGGGCCCGGCCCCCGCCCGGCCCCACCCAGGCCCGGGGCCGCCGCTGCCGCGAGCCTGTCCTGCTGCTTCAGCGGGATGTGGCGGCCGGAGGACCGGGTCCCCGAGCCGTGGGCGTGGGGCGGGGCGGGCCTGCCGTTGGGGTGACCCCGCCCGCCCGGGTGGGGGGCTGTGCTCGGACGGAGGGGCGTCCTGCGGCGCCAGTGCAGGCTGGGGGCCGGCCTGCGCGCTCCCCGAGGTACCTGAGCGGCAGGGAGGGGCTGCGGTGCGCGGGCCGCGGGGTGCGCAGGCAGTGGTGCAGTCGGTATCGCGAGTCGCAGGGCGGTTCTGTGCAGCACCCACAGCCGGTGACTACAGCCCGGCCACCACCGATTTCTTCGTTTGTGAAAAAAGTTGATTAATTGAAGCTTCGGTAGCGATGACGTTACAGGACCTCTGTCTTCGGTCAGTTCCTATTAAGAATATGAATGTTCCTACAGGAAACCATTTTATATTTTGAGACGGGATGATTGATGTGTTTTAGTTCTTACGTATCTGAGACATTTTAAAAAATGTTAAGGTTCGGTCCGTTGTTTTAAAAGGAGCGTATTTTTTGACGGATGGTGAATTGTCTCTTTAACCTGTGTTTGCTTTGCGTGCATCATTTGCTTTTTTTTTTTTTCTTCCTGTAAATCAAGCACAGTTAACAGATTTGGATTCTTTTTTTTTTCTTTTTTTTTTTAAGATTATTAGGTGAGTGGTGTGATTGTTGCTAAATTGGTATTCAGATTGATGTGGCTAGCCAGGTTAAGCATCCTGTCATGACTAATGGGATTATCATGGCAGCTGACTGCGTTTGTGTTTGTATGTATTTTTTGTGTACATATTTTTTTTTTTTTTTTGCAGATCTAGCCCAGGAGGGGGATTGGAGAGAGGCAGACCACCAAGGCCTCTGTGGCTGGTATCTGGTCAGAAGGAGATGATTCCCAGTGTCCTTATCTGTTTAGGTTGGGAACACGGGATTTCTCTTCTAAATGTCACTGCTACAATTAATTTATTCAATGCAGGATGGCAAATGGGATGCATCTAAATGTCCCCCCTTCTAAAATGCCTCTGTGAAAAAGGGAATTTCAGTATGCTGACTGGAAGGGAAGGTCAATGTTTCAACGCAAGGGCATGTCTACTTTTGTTTTTAAAAAATCTCTAATGCATTCAGCTCAGTGGCATTTGATTTTATGCGTCTCTGCAGAGTAGAACTGAACGTAAATTGCGTGGTTTACGTGCATTATTTTGAGTTTCTCTAATAGAGGGCTGTTAAAATGTAAGATTTTTTTGAATTTGGGTTTCATCATTGCTTCGGTTGTATAAAATTGTGATGTGTGAAGATGCTTGGGAGTATTGTTTCCATGGATTACCCAGACATTTTGGATTTATTATGTTGTAAAAAATATCCTGTGTTGATGGCGCAGGGGTTTAGCTGTTCTGACTTACACACCAGGTGCAGAATTCTGTTAGGTTACAGTCTTTGTAACTGTGTCATCTCTGGACTAACCAAACCCTTCATCTGAGAGTAAGTGTTGGGACAGTGAGGGAGCTGCTGTCACTTGGTCGGCTCCTGCTGTGCAGGCTTTCTGTGCAGAGCATCTCTCCGGGTGAGACTAGTAACAACAGTCTGTGATGTTGTAGGAGCGAGTAAGACCTCACTCTACTTGTGACACATCCTTAGCAGAGCCTTGGCATTGGCGTTTCTTTGGAAGAGTTTGAGTGGTTATTGAGTGCGGTATGTATGAAAGCATGACTCTACGTGTAGAAGTATTATTTTGAGATGGAAGGATTTTACTACTACTAAACAAACAGACATGATGAGTGGAAAGTATTTGATGTGGTTTCAATTAAAATAATAAACTTTTTGTTAAGAGCCTATTAGAATTCGAGAGCTATTCGCACATACATTACGTATGTATACAGTGCTGTGATGCTCCTTTAATTATGTTGGGCCATGACAAACATCTGCGTTATAATCAGTCTTTAATTACTGTCCTGTGGATTTCCTTATGGCAGTCCTGGCTTCTTCAATACCACTGGGAAACCGTTCTTCCAAAAGGAAAGGGCTAATACTCCTTCTGGAAAGGCTTCTTCTGTAGGTTTGTCGAAGTGAGTAAAACTTCTCTCGTGGATTTCTCTTTCAAGTTTTCAGGCTTTGCTCTCTCAGAGTACTTTTTCTTTTTCTTCTTTTTATTTTAGTGTTTTATGAGAGAGAGAGGGAGGGTGAGAGAGAGAAAGAACACTGTGGGGAGCTGCAGAGGGAGAGGTGAGAAGCAGGGAGCCCGATGGGGGTACTCAATCCCAGGACCCTGGGATCATGACCTGAGCCAAAGGCAGCCGCTTAGCGTATTGAGCCACCCAGGCACCCGTCTCAGAACACCTTTTCTTTGCAAAAGATCTAGTTTAGTATTCTTGATTTTTCTGGTAACAGTTATCCTGTACCCAGCTTTATATAGTGTAGGAATAGTATCATCCATTTCTTTATCTTGGTGGAGAAAATGAAACTCCCAATTAGAGACACCCATACTTCTGTTTTTAGACATCATTGGAGCAGGTGTTTCGTAATGTCTCCTGCTATGGTAGTAAGGTTTGTGGAACAGCCACATCAGGAGCTTGTTAGAAGTGCAGATTCTTCGAGGTCTCATCCCAGACCTATCCAATCAGAATTTGCATTTTAACAAGACCCCTAAGTGACTTGTGTATGCTTGTTAAATGGAGAAACTGCTCTACTCCTTCAGCCAAGGTACCTCCATATCAAAAGGTTCCTTCTAGTATCTTTCTTTTGTCTTTATTTTTGCTGAAGTATCAGCACATTTTCCCCCTTCTGTCTCTAAGTGGTGTTGAAGAAAAGGATGCGTGATTGTAAATCATTTATTTTTATTTATTTATTTTTTTTGTAAATCATTTAATACAGAAATACTTCACAAAGTTTTTTTAATTTTTAGGTGGAAGAGCCCTATTTTTTTAATAGTTTATTTAGATTACTCAGGTTTTTCAGTTCTTTTCTAGAATACCTCTACAGTTGAAAAACAGTCTCCCCTCCCTGCCTAGGAAAAAAGGCATTGGCTTTGAGACCGCAGAAACTGGAGTCCAGGAAGCTACACCCCTGAGGATAAGGTCCCCTCAGCCCCCTTTGTTGTCCTCTGACATCTTGTTCTCTGTCATCAGGAACTTCTCCTGGTATATTCAGTGGCTTGCCCTTCTGAATGTCTTTTTAAAGTGATTTGTACATGCAAAATAATACTCCTGAAAGATACATTACAGAATCATAAACCAGCGGACACTCAGGCAACCACCACCTAGAGGAGAACCTTATTATCATATATTCATAGTACCCTGTGTGACCCTCTGTCACCCCGTCTGAAGCAACCACTGTCCTGAGTTTTATGCTTACCATCCCCTTGCTCTTCTTTATGGGTTGTCCTTTAAAAAAAAAAATTCTTACTTTGTATGGTTTTGAACTTTATGTTAAAGAAATTACACTTTACATATTTTTCTGTGATTTGCACTTTTAGATAAACATTATATTCCTGAGATTCATTCCTTTTGTGGCTGTGGTTCATTCAGTTTTGCTGCTGTATAGTATTCTACTACAGCTTATTGATTCCTCCTCCTGTAGATAGAGATTTAGACTGGTTCAGTTTTTTTGCTCTTATAAAAAGGCTGCTGTGAATATGTCTTCTACTTGTCTCTTAATACATGTGTGGAGATAGATGCAAACACACACCTTATTTGTCTCTTTCTCTGAAGAATGAAATTTGTTGGATGATTGGGTGTGTATATCATCAACCTTACTAGATATGCTGAACTATTTTTCTCGAGTGATTGAACTACTTGTATTCCTACTAGTAGTGTACATGTTACGATCATTCCATAATTTTGTCAGACTACTTCATTTACCAGACTTTAAAATGTCCTGTTGATATTTTTGAAACGTTAACTCATTGTGCTTTTTATTTGCCATTTCCCTGGTTATTGAGCTTAGGTATATATATTATTGGCCGTTTGGGTTCCTCCTTTTGTGAAGTGCCTATTAAGCTTTTTGCCTATTTATCTTTTAGATTTGTTTCTTATTGATTTTGTAGGAATTCCTTATGGAGATTGCCTGCTACTCCTTGTGGATTATATGCGTTTAAAAATTATCTCCCAGTGTGTGTTTTTGTTTTTAAAAACTCTTTGTGGTTTCTTTTGATGAATAGTCGTTCATAATTCCAGTAGAGTTGTAATCGGTTCTGGTCCTTTAAGGTTTGTGAGCACAATTTTGTTATTGCAGGAGAATTTTTTTCAATTGGGAAATAACATTAGTTTTGGAGTCAAACAGATCTGGGCTCAGATCCTAATGCTTTTGTATACTAGCCTGTGGCCACAGCTAGGTTCTGGCCTTAGGCTAGTCCATTACTCTTGAAACCACAGTTTCCTTATCAGTAAAATGGAAATGATAATACTTCCTTATACAGTGTTAGGTACATAGTAGGTGTTCGGTTAATAATAGGTCCACTAGTTTCTCTTCAAACTGCCTGAGCCACTGACCTCTTTTAAATGCTTTCAAAAACTACCTTGATATTTTTATGTCAAAAGAGCTAATAAACAGCTTATTCTGTAATATATCTTTTTAAGAGGCTGTGTTACAGCAGAATTTGTATATTGATCAGCACAGGCTATAAAGACCACTTACGGGAAACCCTTTGTCAGCTGAGGTTCCTGTTCTAGAAAGTAGTGTAATTATAGCTCTTTTTACCCAGAAGCATGTATACTACTGTTCTGTCTTTGCTGTTACTCTAAGATTACTCTGCAGTATTGTTTTTGATGCAGTAAACAATTATTGGATATCTTCTTTTGCCAGGGCTTGAAATTGGGTTAAAGTGATGGTGGTGTGGGCTGGTTTAATGGTAAGATTTAGTTCCTGAACATAATGACCATATGCTTTACTGTACAGAATATATTCTCTGTATGTCCCCAGGAGATAAAAGACTTCTTGTTGATTTGGTGTGTGACTTTTGGCAAGCCATTTACCTTTCTGGTCTGGCTCTAAATTTATAAAATGAAAAACTTAGATGAAATTATAGTGGGGGGTTAAAACCTGGCATGTGGGCACCATTCCCTCCCTCCCTGGCAGACCTAGAAAATCAGCCACGACACTCTTTTTCCATAGAGCTGAGATAGAGGCTCAGTAACATTCTCAATATGGTATTCTGGGCAGTAACTACCATTAGATTGGATCTCATGCCTAATTTTTTTTTAATTTTTATTTATTTATGATAGTCACAGAGAGAGAGAGAGAGAGAGATAGGCAGAGACACAGGCAGAGGGAGAAGCAGGCTCCATGCACCGGGAGCCCGATGTGGGATTCGATCCCGGGTCTCCAGGATCACGCCCTGGGCCAAAGGCAGGCGCTAAACCGCTCAGCCACCCAGGGATCCCCTCATACCTAATTTTTAAGATCCTGTATATCCCTAAAATTCTGTGATGGTAAGATATTAGAGTGACACAGCACTCTGGCAGAGTTCAAAATAGAGTGGAACAGGAAGAAACCAAGAGCAGGGAGACAGGAAATAGGTGGTTATAAGGGTCCAGAGGTTAAGGGAGCAGGTTATGGTGGTAGCCAAGGGAATGAGAAGGAGGGGAGACAGAGGAGAAAGGCTGTGATGGCCCAATCCTGTGCCAACTGCTTGTACAGTGAATAGATGGGAGGTGACCTAAGTGGATGAGGACACCATGTATAGGCTGAGTGACCTTGGGTAAACTACCTTGATCTCTCTGTGTCCCTCAGTTCTCTATCTGCATGGTGATGCCTATCACAAAGGATTATTAAAGCTAAGTGAGATAATCTACGGTCTATCCACAATACATTTTAATTATCATGAGACATGGACATTTTGCTTAGTTTATTTCAATTTTATGTTTTCTTTCAAATAAATATTTTGATTTATTCAGAAAAGATACATTCCAGTAAACAATACCATCATTCAGATAAATAATGCTAAGTTCACTCTACATTAAACTTGTCCTTATGTGTCATGTCTAAATTATAGGAAAGGCAAACCTAACTAATACTTATTTTTAACAAACAAGGAAACACTAAAACCCTACTATTTGGGGAAAGGATATGAACAGATAGTTTGTAAAAGAAGAAATCAAGGAAGCTGATAACTAGAACTATATTAAATTGTTCAAACTCACCAGTAATGTGAAACCCAAAACAATTAGATTAATTTTCCCACTATAATTGGTGGGTAAATAATGCTCTCTGGGATGCTATGAAATAGGAGCTCCACATTACCTATTGGGAGAATATTTGGATTAATACAAACAGTAGAAAACACTGGGCGTGCGCTCTCTCTCTACACACACACACACACACACACACACACACACACGGAAACTGTAAATGTTTATACTTTTTTTAATGTTTATACTTTTTACAGTGAAATCGCACTTGTAGTTCTGTTAATCTAGAAGAAAGAAAGATAAGGACAGAGGTGTTTTTGTTTTTGTTTTAGACTTTATTTACTTGACAGTGTGAGCACAAGCAGGGGGAGTAGCAGGCTGAGGGAGCGGGAGAAGCAGGCTCCCCCGGAGCAGGGAGCCTCAATGCAGAGCTCCATCCCGGGATCCTGGGATCATGACCTGAGCAAAAGCAGAAGCTTAACCGACTGAGCCACCTAGGCGCCCAAGGGCAGAGGTTTTTAAACAAGGATTTTCTTACCAGTATTTATAGTGAAAAAGCAAATGAGACATGCTCAAATTATGGCACAGGGTTCGAATGGAATTCGGTATAGTGCTTAAAATAATAGCTTGGTAGAATACTGCTGAGTTGGGAAAATGCTAACAATATAATAATCAGTGGAAATACCTTTATACAAAGCTATGTAATAGGGTATAGGTCCAGTTTTGTTATATTAAATAAGACTGGAAGGAAATACACTAAAATGTTAATGCTTTGCATGGTGGCTTGATGGGTGATTTCCTCTCTTACAAGAAAGGAAATCCTATGACTTAATGTTTCTTTCTCATTCTGAGTTTTGAAATCTTTTACAAATAGAGTACAGTAAACATAATAGACTACCATGTCGACGGTTTTTTAATAATCAAAAAATCAAGCAACACTTAATTGTAAGGAAAAAGGGAAAGAAAAAAACCTGGCCCCTTATATATCATTATTAAGGAATAGTTTAAACTTCTAAAGGATTGTGTTATCTGTCCTTCTGTACACGTTTCTAAGAGCAGAGGAAAAATGAGTAGGTTAGCATCTTTAGGGTATAAATCTGAGAGAAAAGTAGAGCATTCAGATGTGATGGAAGGCTGATTTGACTACACTAACCTGAGTAGAGCTGAAAAGGTGGGGAAGACCAGGCAGGATTCTTTAGTCTTTCCAAACCGCACGCTTAGACAAAGAGGGCAATGGGATTCTGTGACACTCCTGTTCTCACTTGTGGGAGCCCAAGCACCACTGCTGAAGCTAATTTTGTAACCCTAGGACCATCATGTTTCATTGGAATTGCTCAGGAAAGTAGACGAAATTCTAAATGAAAGTTTTAAAATAAAAATAACTCCAGATTTATATTACTTCCAATTAATGGTTTCTTACCATTTGGGAATATTGTAGGCTAAGAGTGAGAGGAATGAATTTTAATAATATCCTTCCTTCTATATACGAAAGGAAATTCTTATGTATGCGTATATATGATATTGCTTCTCTCTCTTGATCACATAGGTGAGAAAGAGAGATAGGTGTATGTATGATTGAGTAATCTCCACCATGAAAGGAGGCAGAGGGCTATTTTAAGACTTCTAAACTGGGGAATTTTGTGGAGATAACATTTTAAAAGTGGGTCTCAGGAATGAATCACACTGCCCTTCATCTTTGGAGGAAATGTTTGGGATGAAATAGTTCTTCTGTTTTATTGCCCAAATTCCCAACTGTAATGGCACTTTGTAAAAGGTAGCTTGTAGAAATGAACTAATTTACTTCCACAAATTTTGTGTTTTTTTCTACCATCAATTATAGGTGGTTGATTGAGAAGAGTTTTAGGCTAAAATAAGATATTAGAATTTCAAGATTACTTTAAAATTGACTTTTGTTTATAGGTGTCATAATTCCATTCTTTATAAACTTTAAGCTATGAGATTAAACACCTGAATGACTTTTAGGACCATTTTACATTTCTGATGTAGAATCTTCCTTCTGTTTCTGATCTTTAACTTGAAGCCATTGGTTGGGCTGTAAAGTCTGTATTAGAACATCATTACAGATTTTTACCAACAGATGAACTAGGATGAAATGCAGAATGATGTATAAATAAGCGTAATTTATTCTTTGGCAGCATATATGTATAATTAAATATGCCTATGTTTAGAAAGTGGCTCTCTCTTGGTGATGGGATTATGGAAGAGTTCTAATTTCATCTCTCCACATTTCCCAAATTTTTGGAAGTACTTGACAATAAACTCTTGCTTTTTATCAAAAAATAACCTAACACCATGATAAGCCTCATTTTAGATGGATAAAAGCTAGCAAGTAAAAAGATTATCAGCTAAATATACTCTTTGCTATTCATTTTTTTTTCTGCCAGAACTTAAAGAAAACCAGTCTTAATACTAAAAGTGTAAAGAGTGCTGAAATTCTGAAAAAAATTTTCCATTCCTTATTTAAATGCGCAGTTTGTTAGACTCTTGGTATTTTATTACTTCCACAGAGTGTGGGAAAAGATGGTAGGAACTGGGCCACAAGGGAGCCGGGTAAAAACATCCTCCAGGAGATCAGCCTCTATGGCTATTGCCTCTGGCTCTGAGTGACAGTTTCTTCTTGTTTCCTTACCCTCTTGGGTAGCAGTTTAGGGATAATTGTTGTCCTAGTATGTTTGCTTCAAGGCCAAATCTGAACATTCAAGAGCTGTACATTTTTCTGGAATGTTCTTTTATCAGCTGTACTGTTTTTGGGGTGGGATGATACATATTCTTACCATGGTTTACTCCCCCTCCCTCTCTTACTTAAAGGGGAAGGAAAACCTAGATTCTTCCCTAAAACAATGCTTATTTATTTTGATCTGTGATGTTTAAACATTTTCCATTGTATTTTTAAATCTGTAACATGGGAGTGCTTTTATAGTGAGTACAATAGTCTTAAAAGTTAAAATATTCATTTTTTAACCTTAGAATCCTTGAATATTTGACAGGGTCTGCTACCCTATACAGTATGCATAGTTTTTTCTGATTGGCTTATGAAGAATATGTATTTTCATAGTTATAAATTAGCATAAAATCATCTAACATAAAAGCTTTAAAATATTTAATTACCAAAATAATAAATATTTATTGTAGATCATATGCAAAACAAAAGTGAATACAAAGAAGAAAATTGAAATTCCAGTGACTCCCAGCAGCAGGCAGTTAACATTTTGGTTTTTAGCCTATTAAACTTTTTCCCTGTGCTGCATACTCCTCTCACAAATAAGGGCCACATTCTCAATCTTAGGCTAAAGATGTCAAATTTTGGCAGTCTAAATAATCACTTGATGATCTTTATTCCTGTCAATACACGTAGCATGACAAAACATAAAATCTTACTACTGGTCTTATTTATAGCTATGGCATGGACACTGTTGCCCAGAGCTGTTTTTAGTGGTAGGGATGTTAAAATGGTAAAGAAACAGAAAATCCAGATTTTATTATAGATATTTCTTCTTTGAAAAAAAATTTTTTTATAGTGGAAAAATACCAGAAGTTAAGTTCTCATTAGTTAATGTGTGCTTTCTGTTTTGTTTTGGAAGGAATTCTCATCAGAGTTGCATTAATTCCCTTGAGGGACATCTCCATACGCTTCGGACAACATCTGATTTTACTTTTATCTTCAGATTTCAGAGAATCTTTAAAACAGCTACCTCAAGAGTGTTACACATGGAATGGACATGGTTATTAGAATATTGGTTTTCAGGGTAATTGTATGTACTGAGCCAGTTTTGGTTGTAACTATTGAAAGCATACACTAGAGCTCAAGTTTCTTAGGGTCCTGTATTGGTTGAATTCTTTAAAATTCTATCTTTGGATCTAGGATCTGTTTCAAGGAGAAAAGGCAAGGTACTTACTAGATTATGCAAGCCAGTTTAAGCCCTGGGACATTGTATGGATGGAGGTGACTTGCTAGCACTTCTTTGTGGCCTTAGTTCTATTTGGCCTCTCCTGAAGAAGGTGCTAAGAGGGTTTTTTCATGGGCTTAGGGAAAGGAGTGGGAAGGGAGGTGAAATCCCCTTTCACTAGGAGAGAAAGCCCTTTCTGGCAGTTTCTATGCAGTACTTTGTGGTTATTAGTCTTGGTTGGAGTAGTAGACCTGCATGAAAAGTGGCAAATGTCCTTTCTTCCAGGTTTAAACACCGAAGGCCAGTGGTAGCTCCTTTTACAGTTTAGACTGAAACTTGGCTGGGCCTGGTGATAGATGGAGCAGGATGGGGGGTTGGGGCTCAGCTGTACTACATGGACTTCCTCTCTCCAAATAAGGGATTCTTCAGAAACTCCCAACCTGATGGGAATCATTCTTTTTGAGGACAGTCACAAATTACCAAGGGAAATGCTTGATGGTTAATGTGCCTGGGCTGTCTGAAGCCTGGGGTAGGGATCTCAGTGAACTTCCAAGCAGCTGCACACATTGGGTCTAGCACTTGGGGAGGCAGGGTTGAGGCGTTGCTCACAGTGGTCCCTGCACCCCAGGGTAGGGGGATGCGGAGGGGCTGGAAGGTGGCCTTATCTGGACTTCTGAATGGATGAGTACACCTGTCACTTTTTTAGGAAGCAAGTGGTGGTCAGAAGTATCAGTTGGGTAACTTCTCTGAGAGGGGCCTGGTCCTTCTCACAGCGGGGTGACAACTCTTTGCTGCCAGCTGTCCTTAAATACCCAACTTATCTCCTGGGGTGGAGTCAAGGATGACCATGATCCTGGAGCAAAGACATTCGTGTGCCTTTTGAGCAGAAAAGAAGCTAGCCCACGCTTTGTGTTTTATTCTTTGTTTTAAAGGTAGGTTTTGTTTTTGTTTTTGTTTTTTTGTCTGATTGCTTGTTTTTAAATCAGTACCCACTATTAAAGGAATTTCTGAGTTTCCCTGATAATTGGGATGATTTCTCATTTTGAAATGTTTACTTTGCTTTCGAAGTGTGTGCTCCTGACTTCAAGAACACTGGTTTTCATCCTAGCTCTTAAAATCTCATTCGTAAAGGTTGAAAGTTTAATTAGAGAACAGGTTAATTTATCATCTTATTCTTGAGGAAGACTATTCTTATCTATCAGTTGAGTATTTTATATATATATATATATATATATATATAGACACACATATATACATATGTACATGTTTTCAGCTCTGAAGAATTACTTGGTTAGCGTATGTCTACATGAATATTGTATTTCTAAATTATAGTATGTATTTTTGTTGGGCTCTACTCTTATTAAAGGAAACCTTTGTTCATGTAAATAAATCTTTAGTGGATTATATTTGAGAACTGATTCTCAGTCTTCTCAACTTTTAAAGTAAGTAGATATTTAACGTAAAGAGTATATGGATAGCTGGCCTATCACTGGAATGTTATGCAGCTGTGCAGAGCATGAGGATCAGATGTGCTAATTAAATATATTTTTTTAGCAAGAATGGAATGTAGCAGCATGTGGTTAACCATTCCAGTTTGTTTTTGAAGAGGACTTTTTTTTTTTTTTGGCCAAATATTAACAATTAGAGAGTACTTGGCTTAGAGGATGTATTGCTAGGTTAAATTATTTTTTAAAGGAAGTAATGGGACTCATTAAATACTGAGATGATCCTTTAAAAAATACACTGATTAATCTGCTTTAAAATGTAAGCAGTTAGAATAGACTAGGGTTTAGTATCTGTAGTTAAGGCATTTCTTTTTTAAGATTTGATCTTGCTTTTTTACCCCTCCATATCAGTTCTCTTTCCTTAATTGGTTAGTATTCGACCTTTTTTGGGGGAGTGGAATACAGATTTCTCCCAAGTTTGAGCAGTATTCTGATACTTGTTTTGGGGGCCAGTGTAAACTGGATCATTTGGACTAAACTGTATCCACACAGATGGTGGTCTTACTTTTTTTTTAGTCAGACATTGTGCAAAGTGATCTGATGGGAATAAATGGCAGGTTGGTTGTGTAATGTGGCAACATCTTACTTAGTGTGTCTTTAGAGATAAGTGGGATGTGATTCCAGCAAGGCTGTGCATAAGAAGTTGGAATGCGTTGGAGAACTGCCAAGAGATTGGGAGCAAACTGTATGACAAGCACTAATGCAGCCTTGGCCTGTCTTAAAATAGCTACAGTTCAACAAAATATCTTGAAACTTGTCATTTCACTTGAGCAAAATCACTCCTCTAAATGTATTACCAAGAAATAGAAATGGTTGCTATCCACCTTAGTTTAGTTGCATTTCTTTTTATTTACTTTTTGTTCCAACAAAAATAAAAAGGTAAAAAAGATGAAAAAAAAGGATAAAAAATCTTGTGCCTCTATGCAGGAAAATACTTCTGTGTAACATATTATCTTGTGTAGTTTTATCTAGACTAATTAGTGATGTATTATCCCAAATGTCACCTTGAGGTTCCCCTGCCCAACTCATCCCACTTGCTAAATGTAGTTTGAATAGAAATTTGAGCCCTGAAGGCAAAAAAAAAAAAGCCTTGTATTTCATATGTCTGATAGTCATGGGGATATGAATGATTGATGTTTGAACATTAGAACCTTGTAGAAGCATAGTAAAGGGCATTGGTTACTGTCCTGTGGAACCTTTTGGTTTTTTTCTTTGCTTATTCCTTTTTTGACTCTGTATTAAGTTTTTGCAGTTTATCTGCAGTACTTGATTCTTGTTTGTAATTGATTTACTTTCTAATTCTGTTCTCTCCATTTTAAAAATATAGGCTTGTTTTTTGAAATCAAGATGATACAAACAAAGGAGTTAGGGGTGTGCAGTCTTTAGGAGGGGGTCCTATACAGGTTTGAGCCTGATGGTAACACGATCAATCAGCACCTGCAGAGGGTGAGGGATGTCTAGGTGTAGAGGCTGCCTGAGGAGATAATCCAATCACCTCATCTATTAGCTTGGGTACTGTGAAGATGACGCTTTTTAAAAAGCATTATTTAGATGACTGAGTGGAAATAAAATTAGAACAGAATGGACCTGGATGTTAAATGTATTATGAAAACAGTGAGTGAACTTTCTCTAGAAGGGCTTAAATATAAATTTTTATAAAGAATTTCTTGAAAGATGTTATTACCAGATATCTTAATTATCTTCTAACTTAAAATCCATTTGAAATTTGGACATAGACTAATTGCAGTAATTTTATAAGCCTTTTTTGCGTACCCTGCAGAATGGCTTTGTTTCTTAGATATTTCTGTCGTCAAATTTATAAGTTCTGAATTTTGCTTTGTCACTTTCAGTATCTTACACAGATTTTAGAGGACCTGTTCGTATATGGAAACATTATTTCTGGCTCTTATGTAAGTGCCTTTATACAGAGATTTGTAGTTTATACTAATTAGGCTTTTAGTCAGTAGAATTGAGGCTATTTTTCTAGGTAGGCTTTTAGAATATGTAAGCAACATTTTGTGTTTTTACAGTGTGGAAAAATATTTTTTGGAAAACGTGGAGGGAGATACTTAGCTTCTTTAGAGGTATTATCTTTTCATTCTTGGATGGCAAATGAATTTATATGGTATTATTGACAGTTTGGAATATTTATTGAGCCCATGAATTCTAAATTTATGTTTTTATTTCTCCCTTCTTTTACATATTCCTTGCTTTTAAACACACTCTTGCATAGCCGGATTGGTAAATTGAGTTCAGAAGATGTGAACAATCAGCCAGAATCACCAGTTTTTTTTTTTTTTTTTTACTTAACACTCCATTATTTGATCTGCTTGTGAAACTCTGGATAGTTTTCCCCTCAGATCATCCATTGAATTGGAGTATGTATTCCTTTAATCTTGCGAGAGATTTCAAGAAGGCAAAAAGTAAAATATTTGAATATCCTCTTCGTGGGTTATTGTCGGAATTAAAAAATTCATCTCAATTTTATGCCTGCATATTGGATGTCATCTCTCTGTGTTTGTATGCCTTGTATTGGCACAGGCTCATAAGACTGGCAACAAATATTTAGCATTTAAGATATTCCAGACATAAAAATTTATGGAATTTGCTTATAAATGTTAGGAGTTGTACAGAACAAAGCCAGGGTTTTAGTTGGCTCTTTGTGCAGGGTGAAGGCAGATGGAATCATTACAGAAATCTGCTGCAGATTTCTGGAGTAGACAGGTGAGGGCCACATGGAAGTTCATACCAGGGGTAGATGGAGTAATGAGTTGGTTTATGAAATGCTAGCCATCTTAGATGTTTCTACAGCTGTTGTCAGCTAGCTGAAAATAAATTCAGCTTGTTGGAAGGGTAAGAGTTTTGCTATCTGAATAGGCCTGCATAAAATAGTGCTCAGGTGCCCATAACAATGTCTATTTTAACACTATTAGAATAAAAAGTGGTAATAAGCCAAATGCCTATCATTGGTAAGTTAGAGAAGGGAATATTTTGGAGGCAGTCCAATGTAGTGGTTAAAAGTGCTGACCTAGGGGCTGCCTGGGTCTGAATCCCAAGTACAGGAGGGACTCACTTTGTGACATTGGGTATGTCATTAATCCTACTCTGTCTCAGTTTCTTCATCTCTAAGATGGGGGCACTGATAATGCAGACCTTAGAGAGTTCTTAGGAGGATTAAATAAGTTGGTATAAGTAATGTGACAGTCTAATGCATGGCAAATATATAACTATTAGTTATTATATTGACAAAGATATTATTGAAAACATTCTAATATAGGGAGCTTAATATAAAAGAATAAAAGTAGAACACAGGGTTATTTATTTATTAAATTTTTAAGATTTAAATTCAATTAGCCAACATATAGCACATCATCAGTTTCAGATGTGTTCAGTAATTCATCAATTGCGTATAATACCAGTGCTCATCACATCATGTGCCTGCCTTAATCCTCATCACCCAGTTACCCCATTCTCCCCTCCAGCACTCTCAGTTTGTTTCCCAGAGTTAAGAGTCTCTCATGGTTTTTCTCGCTATCTGATTTCTTCCCATTCAGTTCTCCCTCCCTTCCCTTATGATCCTCTTGCACTATTTCTTATATTCCACATGAGTGAAACCATATGATAATTGTCTTTCTCTGACTTATTTCACTCAGCATAATATCCTCCAGTTGCATCCACATCAATATAAATGGTAGGTATTTGTCCTTCCCCAATGGCTAAGTAATACTTCATTGTGTGCGTATACACACACACACACACACACACACACACACACCACATCTTTATCCATTCATCTGTAGAAGGATGTCTCGGCTCTTCCCACAGTTTGGCTGTTAAGAACCAAAGATTATTTAAATGGTAATCTCCACTATGTGGAAAAACACACACACAAAAAGGAGGAAATACACCAAATCTTAATTTTTTGTGGAGTATGGTAGTATTGTGATTTTTGTTTTCCTTTAAGTGCTTTTCTGTATTTTCCAATGTTCACTAATAATCGTGTCTTTTATAATTTGAAAAAATAAGCTTTTTTAAAAGTCCATGTCACTCCTTGCAAATAATTAGTATGTTAATTATAAGAACATCCTGTTTATTCTTTGCAAGTTCTGACCTACTATTTGGCCAAAGTTTGCCTCCTAATTGTACAATACTTTCACTTTCTTATAAAGTGCCTCAGGGTAAGGAAACTCCAAACTATTTTTTTTAATTTTATGACTTAGATTTTTCTAATTCAGATTAATGGCATATTAAAAAGAGCATAGACACATGTTGTTGCATGAGTGCCATTTATTAGTGATGTTTGGTTTTCTCATATGAAGGGGAGATGATGCCAACAATTATCATCTACCAACTATCACAGTGTCAGGACTAAATGCAGTAATACGTACTCATTTCTGGGACATTACATGCACTCACTAAGAGATGCTACTACCTTCATTGCAAGTGTCCTACCCACTCTTGCCAATAAACAAACTAAATTTGGTCACTTCTTGTTTTTTTTTTTTTTTTTTTTAAGATTTTTATTTATCCATTCATGAGAGATGCAGAGGGAGAGGCAGGCTCCATGCAGGGAGCCTGATGTGGGACTCAATCCGGGGATTCTGGGATCACGTCCTAAAGCCAAAGCCAGCCGCTCAACCGCTGAGCCACCCAGGTGTCCCAAATTTGGTCACTTCAAATTAGTCATACCATGGTGTTTAGTTTTAACTTGCTGATCTTTAGTGTTTAATTTACGATTCTGTAGACTAAAGTGGCTTTCTTAAAAATTCATTCTTAATATGCTTATTCTACTATGCTATATAATTCACATATTTTTGTGTGTTTATTTTGCCACTTCCAATCAGTTTACATAGCTCTAGTCAAGACTGTTCCACTCCATACTGTATCAGGCAGTGTAAGCTTGATACTGCAGTGACAAGCATCTCCAAAATCTCAGTGGCTCAAAGCCATAGATGTCCTTTTCTCATTCATGGTATATGTCCATCATAGGAAAGCAGGGGGCTCGGCTCTACCGTTTTCTAGCTTGGGAACCCCAGGCTGATGGGTCATACAAAAACCATTAGCCAGGACTAGTCACATGACCCTGCCCAACTGCAAGGGGAGCAGGCAAGTGTAATCCATGCATGTGACCAGAAAGAAGAGACTGGGTATGTGTGATCATTAGAAGTTTCTGACCAAACATAGATAACAGAGTAGCTGCTATGGTCTGGCTTTACATTTCCCGTCGGGTTCTTTGAAGTACTAGCTTTATCATATATGCTAACGTGTGTTATTTAAAAAGAGAGTGCTAAGCTAAGTCAAATATGATAGATTTCTTTAGTGAAGCACTTCTCAGAGCTTTCATAAGCTAATAGGCATTCTGGCGGGGAGAGAAAAAATATATGGTGTTTCCCAAACTTACCTGACCTTGGAATTTTTTTTTCCGTAGATATTCTTAGGCTTGGGGTTCATAGAATATGCTTTGGGGTATGCTAGTCTGTTCTCATACAGAGTAAAAATACTAGAGATTCATTTAATTATTACATACATTAGGAAGAACCTTTGTTTTTGTTGTTAGTAGAGTTGATTATTTGAAGAGTCTGATTTCTACTGCAATGAATCAGATTGCAGTTTGGTGGGCTATTTTTTGTTTTTCTGTTTTTGTTTTTTTTTGTTTTATTTTTTTTACTCATTGGTTACATGCTCATGTTGAATCTGCAGGATATTTTCTTCATTGAATTGCTTTTGTATTCTAAACTTACCTTTGAAAAGAGAAAGGTAAACATGACCTTACATCTTAGTTGTTAGAAAAGATTAAATTGGTTTGAACAGATGACCCAAACACACATAATTTTTATTGGCTTCAACATTTTTCTTGGTTCCCTCTGACTTTCCATAACAAATTTTCTAGAAGTTTTGACACTACTGAAATGAGGGCTCTGATAAGAAGCAGAAAGACAACTTTTGTCAAGTGGTATTACATATTTCTCTACCAGAAGGCTTTGGATTTAAACACGGTATTTGTTGCCAGGGATTTTATGCCTGCATATGTAACAAATCTCAGTATGGAAGTTTTCATTTAAATGTGGCTGTAAACTTCATGTAATAAAACTTTAGGTAAGAAGAACCTCTTCCTGTTTCATAAGTATGCATAAGTAAAACTTCATAATGACCAACTCCCCAGACCTTTGAGTTTATGGCCTTTCTTTTGTCTTTTTTTTTTTTTTTTTTTTTTTTAAGTGATGAATTCAGTTTCTATTAGAAATTTTGAAATCTGGGCAGCCCAGTGGCTCAGCGGTTTAGCGCCACCTTCAGCCCAGGGTGTGATCCTGGAGACCCGGGATCAAGTCCCATGTTGGGCTCCTTGCATGGAGCCTGCTTCTCCCTCTGCCTGTGTCTCTGCCTCTCTCTCCCTCTGTGTCTCTCATGAATAAATAAAATCTTAAAAAAAATTTTTTTGAATTCCAGGCTACGAATTCATTTTTAATTTTGTCTTTGTTTTTTCCTTTGTAAGTGAACAGGTGCAGAGGGCAATTGTTGTTTCCTGATAGCAAAGACACTTAAATCTGTCAGCTAACTCAGTAGTACCGTGCCACCCAGCCGCTTTCCCACTGCCATTATAGTTGGGACCTGACCAGTAAACCTGCCTTTTGAAGGTAACATACTAGGATTTGAGGCAGGAAAAACCTTTAGAGCCACTGTTCCCAGTCTTGTCCTTCTTGTTGACTTTAGTTCCATTTTAGAGAAAGCATTCATGATCCATCACAAAAACAAACATTAGAAAGCATTTTTTCACGTGGCCTGAGGCTGACAGAAGTCAAACTTAATATTTCCAGGAGCATTACAAATATGAGGGCCATTGCTGCTCCCCACAGGGCTATTCCAAGCCTACTCCCAGGACCCTTGCCTGTGGCAGGTTTTCCAGGCGTCTGATGACCTCAGATGCTTGTGTTGGGTTTCAGTAAAGGTAGCCTTTGGCTAGGTCTGCTTTTGAGAGAGGATTGTTTATTTCCTTACCTTTAGGGACTTGTAATATGCCCCATCATGGACCTTTTGGACCTGCTAGGAAGCCAGCTGTTAGGAGGTTTGTGGTAATGATTACACATTGCAGGTGGCAGCTCATGGTCATATGGTAGAGAATAAGTAGACTTAGAAACTTGAGAGCTGGGTGGGACCGTGTGGATCTTAGCACCTCCGTGCCTTTGTGTAAAGGAGACAAGCTTGGAGAGGCCAGGTGAAGCCACACAGACTGGTGGTAAGGGCTTGAAATCACCACCTCTGATTATTTGGGCCACTTGCAATGCATTTTAAAATTACACGCATGAGGTGAAGGTATGAGTTAATACTCATGTTTGCTGTTTTCACGCTGTCAAACTAGCATTGATGTTTATTGGGAAACATTTATTGGGAAAACAGAATGTTTTACCATAGATTAAAAAAAATAAGAGGGGATCCCTGGGTGGCGCAGCGGTTTGGCGCCTGCCTTTGGCCCAGGGCGCGATCCTGGAGACCCGGGATCGAATCCCACGTCAGGCTCCCGGTGCATGGAGCCTGCTTCTCCCTCTGCCTGTGTCTCTGCCTCTCTCTCTCTCACTGTGTGCCTATCAAAAATAAATTAAAAAAAAATTATTAAAAAAAAAAAAAAAAAAATAAGAGGGATCCCTGGGTGGCTCGGCAGTTTAGTGCCTGCCTTTGGCCCAGGGCGTGATCCTGGAGACCCGGGATCGAGTCCCACGTTGGGCTCCCTACATGGAGCCTGCTTCTCCCTCTGCCTGTGTCTCTGCCTCTCTCTCTCTCTCTCTCTCTCTGTGTCTCATGAATAAATAAATAAAATCTGAAAAAATAAAAAATAAGAGAGTTGTTTTTGAGTTAGGGGAAAAAGGAATGCCCATTGTGAATGGAACTAAAAGTTGGCATGTACAGTATACCCACCTTTGTCTTAATAGAAAGAGCAAACAGCTGTGACCTGGCTGCCCAGACTAGGCTGGAGGAAGGTGAAGGTCATTCCAAAGTAGAAAAGGATCTGGTTAAATATTACTTTGTTAAGTTGAATGTGTTTAAAAATGTTCAGACCCAGGGATGTGGATACAGACAAACTGAGGAATTCTCTGTGCCCACAGATGGTTTGTGCTGTGAATTAAAGGAGGATAAAGGACAGTTTTGAAAAACGTGATCCTTACCAGCCCCCCATCCCCTCTACCCCACATTAATTTGTACGCATGTAGGAAATCTGGGTTATGACGGGTAGAAGTAAAAAGAACAAATCCCATTGTCCCAGTCTTCTCCTATGAAGGTAAGACTGGGGAGACTATCTTACAGTGGTCAGGTTCTCTTTCTGGAGCCACACTACCCAATGGAAACCTGCCTCTGCTGGTTACTGAGTGTGGATCTTTGGTACATGAGCATATAATTTATCATCCAAAACAACAGGCATAAACTTGGGCTATCCGAGGCAAAGCAGGTAATATGGTCACCTAGCCTTACCAAATTATTCCATCTCCACAGTCTCATTTCCTTCACATTGTAAAACGGGTGTGATGATAGGCGTCCCTTCTTAGGGGATTTGGATTGAGTACAATAGAATGCATAAAGTATTTGGAATGTTGCTTGGCACATAGTAACTGTTCAGTAGAGTCAGCTATTTTTTTTTGTAAAGACTTTATTTATTCATGACAGAGAGAGAGAGAGAGAGAGGCAGAGACACAGACAGAGGGAGAAGCCGGCTCCATGTAGGAAGCCCGATGTGGTACTCGATTCCAGGTCTCTCGGATCACACCCCGGGCTGAAGGCTTCACTAAACCACTGGGCCACTAGGGCTGCCCAGTAGAGTCAACTATTAAAAAAAGACTATTATTTAGGATATTTAATTCACATAATAACCACTTATATATTCAGTTTACTTTCTGCTCACTTCATATTATTTCTCCATAGCAGATGTTGCTTCTAATTTTATTGAGTGAATAATAACATTTACTAATGACTTCTTCCACTTATGGAACCTACTCAGACTTAATTGTCTTGCTTTATCTGAGTCCTTTACTCCAATAAAGGCCCTGAAAGTAAAATTTACTGTTACCGTGTCAGCTACCCAGGTATCTGCCACTTAGTTATGTAATTAGCATCTGTGGTCCAGAGAAGGAAGGGCATTGGGGCGCTTGTTTATCCGGTTGTGGGAAATTAGTAATCATACTAGAGATACAGTTTTTATAGTTGGCTCTGAGATATAGGAATGGTTGGGTGGTTGAGTGAGGGAGATGCCAAAACTAGGTCGCCTTTTTACCTCTCTCAAGTTGGATTTTCCCAGCACAGTGATATGCAGGGTTGCCAGATTTAAGAAAAACAAAGAAACCATAGTGCCCAGTTAAATTTGAATTCCAGATAAACAGCATGTCTTTTTTAGTATAAGTATATTCCATGTAATATTTGAGGCATACTTACACTAAAAATCCATTGTTTATCTCAAAGTCATCTTCAATTTGGCATTCTGTATTTGTCTGGCCATCTAGTCCTGCAGTCTGAGACTTTTTACCATATTCAATCTAACCCACATTCGGATATATATATACAAAAGTATAGTCCAGTGCCTATTGCAAATTTTGCGTGAACTTTAAAAACGTCTGTGTGTTTTACTCTCTGTTGGAATGGGCAGTTCGAGAAGTTGTTATGAGGAGCTGCTGCCGGGTATCCACTAAGGCCAAGATGGAAAGGAATATAGTCTGGTTTGCCACAGCAGCAGGGATTACATTTGCTCTGTGAGAGCTTCTTGGCTGTGAGTATGGATGGACTTAAGCCAGCCCTTTCTCCTTGGAGGGAAGTTAGTTGGTTAAGGTGAGCTGCTGAAGCCTTGGTCAACTTCAAGGAGTTTTCGATTTTGTGACTGAATTACATTAGTAATAATGTGGAAAATGAGGGGTGAGTTTTGGGTCATTTATGCTTCACTTCCTCCATATAGAAGGAACAACTTTTACTGTCATGAAGAGTGACCTTCAGATATTCTTCCCATTAAACTCTCCTCTTCCTGTTTTTGACTTTCGATGCTGCTGCCTAGAAAATGCTGGTGAATTTTATGCTTCAGCCTTGGAACTCTGTCAGCATTCAACCTGAAGGGCACTGTATGCCTTTGGGAAATGTTGATTGGAAGATTAGAGGCTGCAGGAACCTGAGTGTCTATTTGCCTTTTTTTTTTTTTTTTTTTACACTCTGGGTATAATGCCTCTGTTAAATCTCAGAGAAAAAGCTTCACCAGGTTAATGTTACACTTGGTGAAATTAGTAATGGCGACAGAAGGCTGGGATTATGCCTACTGGAGAAGAGTGAGCCAGAGCACATGGGTTTTGGACCTTTTGGACCAGTATTGACTTTTTAATTGCTGCCATTTAAAAAGTTTAATGTATTAAATGAAAAGGTACAAGTTTCAGGTTATCCTTTCAGGAAAATGAACAGGGGCAAGAGCTTACTGTTGACACAGATAGTATGTGGGTGGGTTAGCCAAGGGAAAATAATCCAATTAGAGCTGTTTGTTCCAAGTACCGGATCTGGAGGTGTATTTTGTTGTTAACTGGTGGCTTTCCAGAAAATAAATTATTTGTATGCAGAGACTTAGGCTAGCCAGGCCTCAGATGCCGATAGTTATTTTGAAAAACTCTTTTCCTTCCTTGTTTTACTTTCCTTTTTGAGCTGTCTCCTTTACTACTCATTGCTTTCTTAGCCCATTCCTTTTGGACATGGTTTTGCTCTTGAAGAAATTCTTGTAAATTTGTTGTAGTCTTGTAGGATTGACTTGCATGATGAGTGGAATATTTGGCCTAATTGCTTACATAGGTTCATGTATTGTTGGATGAGGATTGCCTGTTAATGGTGGAAATGTTCACATTTTAGAACAGTGATTCTCCATCTTGGCAGCACATTGACTCACCTGAGGATCCTTTAAAAATGCAGATGTCTGGTCCCCACCCCCAGAAAATTGTCTTTCATTATTTAGAGGTACAGAATGGGCAGCAAGACTCTGAAGAGCTCCCTAGATGATTCTCCCATACAGCCAAGTTTGCATACTATCCTCTGGTCTACTCTCAGGATCATAGCTCGGGCATACAGATGTCCTTGGCTACTTACATTCATGTTAATTAAAGGTAACTAAAACTTAAAATTCAGTTCCTCAGTCACACTAGCCACATTCCAAGTGCTCGGTAGCCACATAAGGTTCACGGCTACTGTTTTGGACAGTGAAGATCTAGAATGTTCCCATTGTGGCAGAATGTTTAGATTTAGGTTAGGCACGCCCTGTAGGATGTCAACAAAACAGAGTGAAGCCATAAACATTTGAGAGGTCTGACACAGGAAAGACAGGCTTGGAATCAAGCTAATCCTACAGGACCTGCCAGTACTGAATTACCAGATACGTTTTTAGCAGCCTTTTTCTCAATGGCCCTTTGGCACCAGGAGCCCTGCAGCAGTTGGTGCGATGGATTATGTGTGGCATCTTGCTGAAAGGCCCTGTTTAAAGCAAGCTGGCCTGAAGGGGTGTGGTAAGGGTGGAGGGCAGGAAAATGTGAACTCTGAGGAGTCCAGGGCCAGGAAGGAGAGAATGAAGCTTTATTCCTGCAGAGCTGAGGAACTGCCCTTAAAGGGACCGAAGCATTGAGAATTTGGGGTAAAACGAGGTGAGAGGGAAAAAGTCCCTGTGTTGAGGAAATATCTTCCCCATTTGTTTGCCTTCTTGGCTCATGTCTCATGCCTGGGAGAGAAGAGAACTAGGTGATGCTAGCTCATATTTCCAGTACTATTTCTATGGTGGGTTCCTGTATTCTCGAGGGGGCAGATGGGAGTTGAGAGGATGGGATCAAACTAGATCATTTTTTATTCAGACATATCACATAAAATCCAAGTAGGGTAGGGTCAAGGAAAAAGAAAACAGTAGAGGAAAAATGAAGTATGCTGAAGGATGTATATTTTCTAAGTGATGCTTTCCTCAGGCAAGCTCTTTTTCTAGAATCTGCCTTCTTTCTGAAATCTACTTCTTCTTCTTTATTTTTGGCAGCATGTTAAATTCTGTTCCTCTTCATTCCCAGAATGCTGTTTTTTTGCCTCATTATAAAGGGTGGGATGTCACATGTCCTGCTTGGTCATACCAGCTGGGGTGAGCATTGAGGGTGATCTCTTGAGACCTGTTTCCTCAGATTTCAGTGTCCTGCATTATCTCATCCTAGTGGCTTCTTTGTGATTTATAGTTTCCTCCGTGCCTTCACCATTAAAAAAAAGTCCTATCTCTTGTTATATTTTTGGCTGCAGAATAACTCCAGATGGTACATTTTGTATAGGGAAAAAAAAGTAACAGAATTTTTCACACTTTTCTGTGAATTAGTTTCCTACTTTCAGTTTTAATGAAGTTACTAATCTTACAGAGGACTCATTTGTAAAGAGACTAATCATGAACAAACATGCTTGTAAACAATATTCCATTGGCAAAAGTTAAGAGTATTATTTTCCTTACATCTTTGTATCATTTGTTACTGTCTTCCATCTTTAGCATCAGATGCTAAAATAATCCAATTTTCTCGAGATAGAAAATTAAGAAAATGAACTTTTAATGATTGGGTTTGACATTGAGAAATGAGTTCCAAAAATGAGATCAAATAAAATGATGCAATTGAAAGTACTTTGAAAAACACATGGTAATATAGAGATGTAAGTTACTGATTTTTACAGTTGTAATTCTGACTTGAGAGCTGATCTGTTTCAGATGATGAAGAGCTTTTGCAAAGAGCAGGCATACAAAAAACCCTAATTGGGCATGTTTTGCAAAATATTACTGAGTGTGGATTATTTATAGAAAATGTTCTTTCCTTTGAAATGATCTTTTTACTGTGGTTTTGAATTAGTTGGATTTTTCTGGATCATGGAGAGGACCTATGATCTATTCTTTGAGCCTACCTTTTCTTTTTTAATTTTTTTTTTTTAATTTTTTTGAGAGAGAGTGCAGGAGAGGGAGAATCTCAAGCAGGCTCCCCCGCCCAGCAGGGGTGCTCACATGTGGCTTGATCTCATCATCATGAGATCCTGACCTGAGCCAAATCAAGAGTTGGATGCCTAATCAACTGAGCCACTCAGGCACCTCTGAGCCTTACTTATTTTTAATTCTCACTGTTTTTCTAAGAGTTTGAGAAACACCTGAGCATTCATCATTCATGCTGATCTCATAGGACTACCCTAAGAATCTGTTTAGCTTTTCCAGGTTGATGATGCAGAGAATAGAAAACACTTTCAGATATCTTATAGACAGATCGTTAATTCCAAAAATATTTAAAAGGCCTTCTCTGGTTTGCTGTAATTTAGGTAGCTCCACAAAAAAGGGAACAATCTTGAAATCATAGAAATGGTGACAAGAAAGTTCTTTCACAAGGTAGTTTCTCCAGAAATTTCTGATTGGGAATAAGTGCTTTAAAATAACTTGGATGCTCTGATTAATCCACAACATCTGAATTTTCCCTCAGTAGTGTATGTATTTTATGGAACTAAATTGGACCATTGCCTCAGCAGCCTAGATGGGCGTGAGCTTCAGTTAGAATGTTGAGTGCTTCTCTTTGCTGGGCTCTGTGTTGGCACCAGGGACCAGAAATGAGACAGTTTTGCCCTCATAGGACAAATGTTCAGAGGAGGAGGGAACCAATAGCAAGTCCTTGTCATTGGTGTAACTGTGGACACAGGATTGGGATGTCTTATTCAGATAGATAACCGATATGAGGTGCTAGGAACAACTTTCTGATAAAGGATGGTGCCTGAGATGATTGTGAAAGAATGAATGGTGTTAGCTGGAAAGACG
Organism: Canis aureus; assembly: GCF_053574225.1. Classification (NCBI taxonomy): domain Eukaryota; kingdom Metazoa; phylum Chordata; class Mammalia; order Carnivora; family Canidae; genus Canis; species Canis aureus. Next base: position 58,316,654 of record NC_135621.1, read on the forward strand.
AGGGTGTGGAGGAGTCTCTGCCCTAGGGAGTAGCGTGCACAAAGCCACCGAGAAAGGTAGTGTGCTTGGGGGAAGAGTTCTCTGGCTGGAGCAGAGGGAGTGTGCTGAATGTGGCTGAGGCAAGGTTAAAGGTCTCACATACCTTGAAAAGAGGTTTTACCTCAAAGATGAAGGGGAAGGGTTTTGAAAGATTTTAGGCAAGTTTGTGTTTTTCAAAGCTCACTCGAGCTCCAGTATGGAAAAGAATAAATTTCATGAGGGCAAAATGGCCGAGTGTAGGCGGTAATTCAGTCAAGAAACCGTGAGGGACTTTACCAAAGTTAGGGTTATAGTTCGTAATTGGTGGGGGGCTGGTCCAGAGAAATTGTTAATGGAAGACCTGTAGACTGACAGGAAGGCTGAATCCCCGAGCCACTGCGTCACTGTGAGGGTTTACCTTCTCTTCCACGTGGTCCTACGTTAGGAAGAGTCTCTAAATCCCCAGTCAGAGATTGAAGATTGCCCACATTATTAACGGGTCTTTATAATTTTCAAATATTTTCTCTTCTGATTACTCCACAATTAAGTCGAAAAAAATTTATTACCTACTAGGTATTATGATTCGAACAGTTGTGGTTAATGTTGTTGGTGAAGAACTGATTGGAAATTGTTGGTCATATTATGTAAGGATAATTTTTTAGGGTGAGTTTTTTTTTAGGTAAATAATGTACCTGAGGAGTAAAATTTTCAAATCATATTTTAAGTGTCTCCTAGCCAGGCACCATTTAAATTAATTTTCTTAAAATTCTATGGTTTGAGAAATTATTTTTAAGTAACTGACTACTGATTTCTCTTTTCTGAATCCTAATGTTCTTATTAAGCTTTACTTAGAGGCCCTTAAAGAAACCTACGTTCTGTATTGCTGATGATCATAATTCTTTAGATGTTTCCAGAGAAATAATGTGGTATTTTAGGAGTTAAAAAAAAAAAAAACAAAAAAAAAACAAACAAAACCCGGGGGATCCCTGGGTAGCTTAGTGCTTTAGTGCCTGCCTTTGGCCCAGGGTGTGATCCTTGGAGTCCTGGGATCGAGTCCCATGTTGGGCTCCTGCATGGAGCCTACTTCTCCCTCTGCCTCTCTCTCTCTCTCTCTCTCTGTCTCTCATGAATAAATAAATAAAATCTTAAAAAAAACCCTATAAAATATTTGTTTTGAGGAATACATTATAATGTACATTATAATTTTTAAAAAACTTTTAAGACATGGGTCTCAATCTCAGGACTCTAGGATCATGCCCTGAGCCAAAGGCAGATGCTCAACCGTTAAGCCACCCAGGCATCACTAAAAAAAACCCCTTCTGATTAGGAAAGTAATACATTTAAGAATTTTCCTGTAATCCTGAGGCCATCCCTTATTAACATTTTGATATATATACTTCTTCCCAGTCTTTTTAATTCGTACTTGCTCATGCACATACACTCACATAATTATACTATAGTTTTTAAATAATTGTGCTGCTTCTATTACATCATAAGTTGTATCCATTTGAAAATAATTTTTGAATATTTTTTTTCATGGCTGTGTAAAGTACCCATACAGCACTCTATTACTGGGCATTCAGGTTGTCTTCAACTTTTTTGCTGCTATAAAAAGCCCTGTGATAAGCATCACCGCATTTACATTTATTGTATTTGAAGATTTTATTCTTTAATTTATTTCAGTCAGCGTGAGTGTGCACATGCACATGTGAGAGGGAGTGAGGGAGAGGGACAAATAGACTCTGTGCTGAGCGAGGAACTTAACACAGGGCACGATCTCACAACCCTCAGATCATGACCTGAGCCAAAATCAAGAGCTGAACGCTTCCCCTAAGATCAGGAACAAGACAGGGATGTCCACTCTCACCACTGCTATTCAACATAGTACTAGAAGTCCTAGCCTCAGCCATCAGGCAACAAAAAGAAATAAAAGGCATTCAAATCGGCAAAGAAGAAGTCAAACTCTCCCTCTTCGCAGATGACATGATACTATACATAGAAAACCCAAAAGACTCTACCCCAAGATTGCTAGAACTCATACAGCAATTCTGTGTGTGGCAGGATACAAAATCAATGCCCAGAAGTCAGTGGCATTTCTATAACAATGAGACTGAAGAAGGAGAAATTAAGGAGTCAATCCCATTTACAATTGCACCCAAAAGCATCAGATACCTAGGAATAAACCTAACCAAAGAGGTAAAGGATCTATACCCTGTAAACTACAGAACACTTCTGAAAGAAATTGAGGAAGACACAAAGAGATGGAAAAATATATTCCATGCTCATGGATTGGCAGAATTAATACTGTGAAAATGTCAATGCTACCCAGGGGAATTTACACGTTTAATGCAAACCCTATCAAAATACCATGGACTTTCTTCAGAGAGTTGGAACAAATCATCTTAAGATTTGTGTGGAATCAGAAAAGACCCCGAATAGCCAGGGGAATATTAAAAAAGAAAACCAGAGCCGGGGGCATCACAATGCTGGATTTCAGGTTGTACTACAAAGCTGTGGTCATCAAGACAGTGTGGTACTGGCACAAAAACAGACACATAGATCAGTGGAACAGAATAGAGAATCCAGAAGTGGACCCTCAACTTTATGGTCAACTAATAATCGACAAAGCAGGAAAAAAGTCTCTTCAATAAATGGTGCTGGGAAAATTGGACATCCACATGCAGAAGAATGAAACTAGACCACTCTCTTGCACCATACACAAAGATAAACTCAAAATGGATGAAAGATCTAAATGTGAGACAAGATTCCATCAAAATCCTAGAGGAGAACACAGGCAACACCCTTTTTGAACTTGGCCACAGCAACTTCTTGCAAGATACATCTATGAAGGCAAGGGAAACAAAAACAAAAATGAACTATTGGGACTTCATCAAGATAAGAAGCTTCTGCACAGCCAAAGAAACAGTCAACAAAACTAAAAGACAACCTACAGAATGGGAGCAGATATTTGCAAATGACCTATCAGATAAAGGGCCAGTATCCAAGATCTAGAAAGAACTTATCAAACTCAACAGCAAAGAAACAAACAATCCAATCATGAAATGGGTAAAAGACATGAACAGAAATCTCACAGAGGAAGACATAGACATGGCCACCAAGCACATGAGAAAATGCTCCGCATCACTGGCCATCAGGGAAATACAAATCAAAACCACAATGAGATACCACCTCACACCAGTGAGAATGGGGAAAATTAACAAGGCAGGAAACAACACTTGTTGGAGAGGATGTGGAGAAGGGGGAACCCTCTTGCACTGTTGGTGGGAATGTGAACTGGTGCAGCCACTCTGGAAAACTGTGTGGAGATTCCTCAGAGAGTTAAAAATAGACCTGCCCTACGACCCAGCAATTGCACTGCTGGGGATTTACCCCAAGGATACAGATGCAGTGAAACGCCAGACACCTGCACCCCGATGTTTATAGCAGCAATGGCCACAATAGCCAAGGTGAATAGCCAACGTGAATGGATAAAGAAGCTGGTCTCTGTATACAATGGAATATTACTCAGCCGTTAGGAACGACAAATACCCACCATTTGCTTCGACGTGGATGGACCTGGAGGGTATTATGTTGAGTGAAATAAGTCAATTGGAGAAGGACAAACATTATATGGTCTCATTCATTTGGGGAATATAAAAAATAGTGAAAGGGAATAAAGGGGAAAGGAGAAAAAATAAGTGGAAAATATCAGAGAGGGAGACAGAACATGAGAGACTCCTAACTCTGGGAAACAAACAAGGGGTAATGGAAAGGGAGGTGGGTGGGGGGTGGGGGTGACTGGGTGATGGGCACTGAGGGGGGCACTTGATGGGATGAGCACTGGGTGTTATGCTATATGTTGGTAAATTGAACCCCAATAAAAAGAAATTAAAAAAGAGTCGAACGCTTAACCAACAGAGCCACCCAGACCCCCAACATTACGTTCAAATTTTTATCTGATTTCACCTTCCCTGTAGATTCCTAAGAGGGAAATTCCTGGATCTAAGGCATTTTATTTAACACCTGTTCTAAGGTTATGTGTTCCTGTGCCTCCTGCAGGTGTCTGAGTTACTACCCTGGTGTTGTCTGACTTAATTCTGTGGCAGATGCCTTCAAGACTAAGCCGGCTGGTAACAATTTTACATGGGATTTGGTTTTTGTTACTTGAAAGGTTTGCTTCTGTAGCATTTATGTAAATTACAGTGGTCTTCATGCTGAGGAATCATGGGCATGTGTCTTAGGTCTCAAGCAAAGCTACTCCCAGCCTGCGGTAGAAATATAATTGACTGCTGGGTAGATTTCCTTGTTTTTCATGTGGAATGAGAATGAAATTTATTGGTTTGTATAAACTAGAGCAGAAAAGTTAATAGAAGTAATACAAGCTGTCTGACTCTGTTTAGCTCTATTATGCTTTTATACTTACAGTGTTTAAAACTGTGTTTAGAAAAGTGTTATGCAGTGTGATGTATCCACAGAACATTGAATACAGTGTTTACCAGAAAACCCAATCTTTTGAAGTTTAGGTAGAACCAAAGAGCAGTATTCTTATAATTTCCACTGTATTCCAGATTACTCTTACTTTTATATTATATAAACTGTATGCTTTTATCTGTTCTGAATTTAAATAGGTTTAAGTTGGGGGAGAGGGTCCTAGACTAAGAATATTTCCATGTAGAAATGCTTTTTCTATTTTTAGCTCAAGTTGTATTTACTGGTGAATAGCCTTTTAAAGGAGAGGCCCTTAAGTCTCACATCTAATTTTGGGTCCCAGTAGGGTAGCTGTCAAAGGCACAGAAAGTTAACATAACTTCAACAAAGTCACATGAGTGGGTTACTGTCTTTTCTCAGAACACATACAAAGAAAGGGTCCTTCTTCAAGACTGACATAATCAGTGTCATGCTCTTTCTCACAGCACCACTGTAGAGAATTACAGAGAAAGAAGCAATTAAATGGTGCCATCCAAATCCTGAAAAGAAGGAGGTTCAATGTAGGGGAATTGGGCAATGGATACAGTGCAAATTTTTATATAACTCTAATTGATATAGGCGTGACTCATTTGAAGTTAAAAAACATCAAATGTGAAGACTGAATTTTAAAAGTTACAGAAAAGGATTATTCACATTATAAAATGACTCATCCCTTGTAAAAGGATTTATTATCTCTCTTTTAAAAGGATATTCCCCTAGTGCATTTGGGTACTTGTCTGTTCATTGTGTTTTGTTTTTTGTGTTTTTATTTAAGATTTTATTTATTCATTTTAGTAAGAGAGAAAGAATACGAGTTGGAGGGACAGAGGGAGAGGGAAAGAGAATCTCAAGCTGACTTGTGCTGAGTGTGGAACTCTGCATGGGGCTTGATCTCATGACCCTGAGCAGAAACCAAGAGTTGGACGTTTAACTGACTATGACACCCAGGAGCCCCTGTTGTTGTTTTTTGGTGGGGTTTTTATTGGCTTTTTTTTTTTTTTCAGTTAAATTAGAGTACTCCATGATGAAGTTTCTTAAAAAAGTACTGTATGACCTATGGAATGACCCAGGTGTTCTGCACGGTGTTTATCCAAGAGAGATGAAAGCAGGTGTCCACACAGAAACTTGTACACAGATGTTCATAGCTGCTTTATTTGTAGTAGCCCCAAACCAGAAACAGTTCAAATGTTCATCACAGGTGAATGTATAAATAAACTGTGTTGTACGTGTATAAGGGAATACTACTCAGATATAAAAAAAAGATGAACTATTATTGTCTATAACGACATGGCTCAATCTCAGAAGGATTATGAAGAAGCCAGACAGAAAAAATCATACTGTATGATTCTGTTTATAGAGAATATACAAACTAATCCAGATCCAGAAAGCAGATCTTTGGTTGTCTGGGGTAGGGGATGGGAATAAGGGAATTGGGACAAGAGGATGGACCACAGAAGAGTATGAGGAAACTCCTTGTAGTGATGGATATGCTCATCGATTATGGTAGTGGTTTCATAGGTGTATACATATGTCAAAACTTATCAAATTGTGTAACTTATATATGTGCCATTCATTGTATTTCTTATATGTCAATTATACCTTAGTAAGTCCCCTCTCCTCCTGTCTGCTGGCTCCACTACTCTGTTGTATGCCCTCTAACCCACTTCAAAGTCCAGAACATAGGCAAGAATGGGTCAGCATTATAGTCCAGAGTGCAGAATGCTGGAGTATGTGGGCATAGGGGTATAGTGAAAGCCCTTGCAGGATGTAAGCTTGAGCTGAATGTGAGAGAGGGGTGTTGGAGCAGTCTGGGAACTGCTTGGATGAGGGTATATGTAGGTTTATGGCAGGGGATGAGATGGGAAAAGCAGGGGCCTTGTATGTTTTTCATAGTGTGAAGAATGTTGAAAGCCCTGGAGCATCACTGATGGGGAAAGACCAAATCAGCTCAGAGCCCTTACCCGAATCTGGGAAAATGAAAAGGCAGGAATCTCAGGTTTAGAGCTCAGGGAACCCTTAGAAGATGCTACTTCACAGTCTGTTTGAAGAGTGTTTCTGCCGGAGAGAACCCTGTTATCCAAGAGGGAGCTGTCTTGCCAGGCTGTACTCTGTCCAAGAAACTGCACACCACATTGGAATCCCACCTGTACAAATACTTAAAATTTCTCATTTCAAAAATTAAAGTGTTCTTTGTAGAAACTAAGGAGAATATAGTTTTCTTAAGAAAAATAAGAAAATTTAAATTGCCTTGTGTACCACCACCCAGTGCTAACTTTTAACATTTTGGTATATACTATTCCAGATGAAGTATGTTTTCAAACAAAAATAGGATCATAACATACGTATTTTGTTACCTGCTATTTTATCTGATAATTGTTCCATATTTTACATATATATAATAATGTTTTTATTTTATGCATGAGTCTACATAATATATATATGTAAATATCATATATATCATGATTTATTTAACCAAGCTCCTTTTGGGGATTTTTTGTTGTTGTTAAAACATTTTTAAAATTCTGGGAACATCAGGATTTTATTTAAAAAGGAAATCAAAGAATGTACAGTTTATTAGAATTTTGTTCAGACATGTGCTTTTTTTATGTCACAGAAAAATAGCGTTGGTCTACTGGATGTTATTACTAAACAAAGGGGAGAGAGGTCCATTTTTAGAGTTACACACAGGAACATACAGTGGTTCTTTGTTACTCAGTGATAATTATTTCATCTGTGTTGTTCACAGAAAGTAACCATTGATGTGAACTCTATTGTTTCTAAGAAAGATTTCTTCCTTATCAGAAATAAGAAGTATAAATAAATTAAAAAGTATAAATATCAGAAATAAGTTAAAAAGTATAAATAACAATAATAGTTAACATTTTTTGAATGTCCCTTGTAATGTAAATATTTTATGTGCATTAACTCAATTCTCAAAACAGTTGTATGAGATACAGGTTCAATTATTATTCCTGTTTTATAGATAAATTGAAGTACAGAGGTTAGTAGATTACCCAAATAAGTGATCCATTTAGATTATGCAAACCTACTCAGTGTCAATGTCACTAGTAAGCAGAGACATGCAGATTGTATAGTGCTGGTGGGAAAGTGCCTTTCTGTAGGGCGATAGATTCTCTTCTAGAAATTTATCCTAAGAAAATAACGGGCAAGGTTACAATGATATAACCACATTCACGAAAAAATATTGGGAACAGTTGTCCACAAAATTGCGTCTTATACTAGGGACTTGGTTAAATACAGTATATTTATACTGTTGAAAACTGCTCAGCTATTGAAAGTGATGGTTTGGGCATATGTTTCCAGAAATAATTGTTGAGGAAAAGTAAATAGGGGTAAAGATGTAGTGTGGAACGTGATGATCCAACATCTATGCACACTCAGCGCCTCCTTGTAGGTATTCGGCTCCCTGCCAGGAACCAGCATACTCTGCCTCCTCTGTTCTTTTGCAGTGCCAGAGAAACTAGTCATCTTTTGACTTAGAGGATGCATCTCCAGAGAACCTCTGAAGTTTCTGTTGAGGAACCCTCTAGGGTTTTCTGAAAATAAGCATCATAAATGCTTGGTTTAGAAAAGAGAAGGAATGACGAATATCTTTTGTTATAGATCTTCTGTTAACTTCATTTAACAAATGCAGAATCAGGATTTTACAACTGGGAAGTTCAGCCACAGCAGAGCTAGGAATTTTTCTTTTCCCTGTCTTCTGTAAGCCTGCCTGAGTACCTTCCTTTCCTCCCCTTGAGACTTGCTCTACTCTTTACCTCTTTAATGTCACGTCCTACCAGAATTTACCTATGCAGGGTCTCATTTTGCCTTAAGTCCCCTTGGATACAGATGTTTCATTGAACAATGACTCGGTGTGTTACCCTTCTTAGGTAGTTTAACTTGAAGGACTGCCTTTTTCATTAACCACCCCCCCCAACCTCTCCCCTTTATGGCAGCTCACCCTGAATTCTTCTCCAAGACAGAGAATTTAAAGGCTGTCTTGATACCCAAAACTTTGTTTCTTGTGTTACAGAAAGAACCTAGTGTGGTGTGCTTTGTACATTTTGAAAAATATCTGCAAATATTTTGAGAACTGAATTTTGGGAATGGCTATCCTCTGGCTGAACCCTGCTTACAAAATCCATAAATACAGTGTTTCAGTTCTTCACAGCAGGACAGGTGCAAGTGTGCGCCAGTGAGCTTGCAGCCAGAGACCATTTCTGCAAACATCCTGCCAGGAGAAGAGTAGAGAAAAACAAAAGGGAAAAAAAAAAGTTTTAGTTGGCTTTCTTGTTGAGGGCATCCATCAAGAATCATGGTGCTGTCAACTGCTTTTATATATATTTTTACTTAAAGAGTAGGTTTTAGAGTCCCTATTGGAAAAACCCTTTGTGTTACGTTTTATTAGGTTGGGTTAGGCATGGAGATGGGACTTGAGGTCTGGAGCCAGACCCACATCATGAGGCAGCAATAGAGTCTTGCCTAAGAGCACAGACTCCTGCTTCCAGTGGGGCTTCCTGCAGTGATGGAAGTGTTCTTCATCTGTGCTGTTCAGTATGGTAGCCATGAGCTACATGTGGCTTCTTCGTGCATATGGCCAGTACACTGAGGAGCTGAATTTTAAATTGGACAGCATAGGATAGTAGACACAGAATCTGGGTCACTTGGGTTCACATCCCAACTCCACTAATGTTACCTCTTTGACCTTTGATCTGTGCTACAATTTTCTCATCTGTAAAATACAAAAAATATAATAGTCCCTTCCCTTGTAAAGGTTGTGTGAGGATTAAATGAGTTAACGTTTGTAAAGGGCTTAGGCCTGGCACACAGAGCTATGTAAGCATTAAATAATGCAAATGTACATACCTCCATGAAGTTAAAAATCAAATCCGATCCATACTGTATTTTCTTTTTTTTTTTTTAAGATTTTAGTTATTTATCTGAGAGAAGCAGATTCCCCGCTGAGCAGGGAACCCAATGTGGGGCTCAATCCCAGGACCCCAGGATCACGACCTAAGCCAAAGGCAGACAGACACTCAACCGACGGAGCCACCGAGGTGTCCCCATGTTGTATTTTCTTTCAAGAAGCTCCCAAGCATCAACAGTGTATTTTTCTTAAAATCCTTTAAATACAGTGGAGATCAGAAAAAGTCATTTATTCTCTAATTACTTATCGAGTACTTACTTTGTGCTGAATGCTATGCCAGATGCTGGAGATAAACACCGGATGGTAGGGGGACGAAAGAGACCTGTTCTTACCCCTCACCCTAATAAAATACTTAATAGTCTCGCAGAGTTTTGTCATCTAATGGATATGGAACATTAGATTGGGATGGGACTTCAGAAGTAGGGTAAATGTTCAGATGTAGACTTGGAAACCTGCAGCTACTGTGCGAGCTCCCGGCCGGCTGGTTGTGCTTTCAGCTTTCCTCTTCTTTCTGCTAACTCATGCTTCTCATTGCACCTGTGGGGCCAGGTGTGCCCTGAGGAGCTCATGGCCTGCTTCACAAGCCTGGCTGTAAAGTTACCCTGTGTTCTCTGCTGAGAAGGGTTGATCTTTCAATTCTCAGATGATGATCCTTCTCCTGTTTGGGATCCTGTTTATAAAATAGTGGCAATCTGATTTAGTAGTTTTTATGTTGGCTTTAATTTTCACTCCTTAGCCAAAAAAAAGTTGGAAAACCATGTTGCTCCCTTCATTTTTTGTTTGTTTGTTTAACTTTCCAGGTTCATGAGTTGGAAAAGTCTCTGCTGGACCCTGTCACTGCATTTGGTTTGTGTAAACCTTTTTTTTTTTTTTTAAATAATGTCCCAACATTTATGAAGTACTAAAAATGAGAGGCCTTGAACCATAATTGACTTGACACGAAGTGGACAAAATGAAGGAAGGTTGACTGGTGGTTTGCCTGTTGATTGGCTTTCTGCACTTGCTAAAAAAGTGGAGAGAGGAGAAGAGAATCCACCAGTTTGCTTTACATATGAAAAGTATTAAAATGTCAGCCACTGACATAAGAAAAATTGTTTAAAGTTAAGTCTCTAAATGATGTCCTAAAAACACAACATTTGTAATTATCTAATTAAACTAATAAAGGCTACAGGTAATAGAAGTAATATGGGACGCATTTTCTGGCAGATAAACCTTGAGGAACGCTCACATCTGCACATGATTACGAAGCCCTGTTGCTCCTTCACCTTCCCCCTTCCTTAGCCCACATTTCTCACTATGAACTAATAGTACATAACAATAAAATCCTGGATGGCAGCCAACACTGAGTTTTGGCTAACTTTTAGAGTGTTTGTGAAAGTTGAAAAAGCAATGCAGCTGTTACACTGGGTACTTTCCAATGGAGGATATGTTTTCCAGATGAAAACGCAAATAGTAATTTAAATGTAATCAGTATTTTTGGCATCTTGGTATTATAATTCTTTTCACTTTTTGTTATGTTAATTGTTCATTTCTTAAGATTTGTTTTGTACTTTACTGTGGTCCATAATAGGCTAAAAATGAGGGAACGAACGAATGTTTTATTTAGGCAGTTGGTCGTTCTTTGTTTTCAAAGAAAACAATGACAAGTAGTCTCTCTCATTTGTTAGCCGAAGCCTTCAATAACCACAACGTGTTCGTTTTAAGATATTTTATTGTGAGGTTCATGTTTCAGGCCACAAGAGGGAAGAAAATCTAAATCCCAAATACAGTAAATACAGTATCTAAATTTTAGAGTGGACTAGAAACTTCTAGGACATTCAGGTTAGGCTGCAACATCAGTGTTCCTCAGGTGTTCTCGGGGCCAGGCTGGCTGGAGATGCCCCTTCCTCTGACACACTTGCCTCACACAGTGATGAGCTCACTTTTTTTTTTTGCCCCATCCACACCCTAGCAGGGAAGGAATGCAGATGGCAGATGATTTCACTGATATTTGGGGCTTAAGAAGGCTTTTGTATCGTTTAAGCTACGAGGGCCTCTAGTTGATCAGTAAATCTCAGCCCTTAGGTTTAAAGGGCTCCATGCCCACCCAACACCTGAGCCTAATTAAGTCACAGAATCATCACGAGGAATTGTGATGTTCGGCTTGGGCTGGGAACCACTGTTCCAGTCCAGACCTCTTTACAGATGGGGAAACCGAGGCCCTGAGCCTCAAGGTGACATGTCCCAAGGCCCCTTCTGGGACCGGCCTGAACATAGGATACCTGGTTTCTGGAAGGGGTGTCAGAGTCTCTGATTCCAGATCTCTGGTGAGCTCCTCAGCCTCCTGGCCCCATGGAGAGCCTGGCCAGGTGGCAACAGTCAACAGAGAGTCGGACCCCAGTGAGGATGAAGCATTGATCACCCCATCCAAGGAGAAACTGCCCTCCGTTTTCCCGCTGGAGCTCCCACATTCCTCAGTGAGAGGCATGATAAACGTCCTCAGGTTCTGCTCTATTTTGTTCCCCCCCAGAAACAGAGAGGTTTGTAATTAGCTAAAATGAGACAGCAGCTTCCAGACCACTTGCTGTTTATCACAGAAGAGTCTTCGGAATAGCCAGTCACTTTTGCATATGTTACAAACCTCTTTCTCCCCTTTTAGGGAATAATACATATTATTTCGGCAGTGTTGGACATAACTGATGATTTCCAATGCCGCCTGTGTCCATTAAGGATAGTTTAAAGCAGTTAAGTGCTAACCAGGCTGGACAGCAAGGTGCAGGTCCGTGGTATCAAAAAGAGGGATTGCACCCCATGGACTCTGAAGTGGCCTGCTCCAGCCCTGGTTGTGTTGGGGGCCTTGTGTGAAATGCCCTCGTGGCTTGCCTGCTTCTGCCGGCCGCTTGGGTCAGTGCTGCAGCTGCACAGGGACTGTGGTAACCTGGTGGAGCAGCCTGCCCGGGAGGGGCTGGCCTTGTGGGACAAGAGGAAACAGATAGGGAGCGACTTCTGTGTATAGAGACTTTTTGGAGAAAAATCTGATCACATTTTTGCTAAGTTTTTACAGCTCGCTGAGAATTTGTGCCGTGGGTGATCATTTAGCATATTTTGGGACATTCGATAAACACATTTGAAAGCAAGACTGGATTAAAGGGCTCCCAGACCTGCCATTAATCCTTGTAATATGACAGCATCCTTTTCCACATGTAAAATTCGGAGAAATAAAGACAATAAAAATATATTTTTCTTTTAAAGGATATCAGAATTCATTCATCTCTTATCTAAAAGACACTTACTGGCCTCTGATATGGGGACCCCCCCCATCCCCATCTCCACCCCTCACCATGAGAGACAGTAGCTATGATGTTCGGGAAGCTGGTGGTTTTCTGCTTTGTGGCCCCGAAGGCCTCACCTCTGCTATCATCTGGAAGCTGATGGTGAAGGTTTGTTATTCTTGTCAGGAGCCGGTTCCAGAGACCTAAGGAATGTAGCCGGTAATGGGCAGCTGGCATCAATTTAGTGCTGTGGGATGGTCAGGCTGACAGAGTGGTCTGGCTGGACCTGCCCACCCCTCCTGCGTGAGTAGTTGGTTTACATCAGAGGAGGCTGCTCCTGACATTGCTGTCTGTTTCTGGCAAGGGAGGCATGGCAAGAGATGCAGGATACCTCCTGCTATTTAGAGGAAATGAAATAAATACTCACTTCAGAGAATACCTTTTGGGGCTGGGATGTGTATACATGGGTGACAGCTCCCAGCCTGCTTTTCCTGCAAGGTTCTGTGCATAGAGAAAGATTAATGGACTTAGCCTGAAGTCAGACAGAGGTGTGTTAATGAAAAATCTACCTCAGTGTAAAACCAAGGGCATACTCTGGCTTTGTTCTGTGTGTGTGTGTGTGCGCGCGCGCGCTTTTTGGAATGAAAGCAAGGGGGAGTGTCTCCTCCATTTGTAAAGCCTGCTGAGCTGGTTAGCAAGAACTTTCTGGAACTTCCAGAGGGAAGTTCCTAGAGAGTGGGTGAGTGGTAAGCAGTTGCATTGAAGAGGACCAACGCTTGTTGGCCTTGTCTCCATTAGGAGCCAAGGGGGGAGCTCTGCACAGACTCCTGAGCTAGTACATCACCCAGCTCACCTTGAGAAGAAGGCACTTGTTGTCACTGCCATGTTCCCTCCGTGGCGGTGAGGCAGGAGAAGCACTGATATTCCCTGCCTGTGTAGCTGACCTCTTCCCTGGCACAGCAGTCACTCTGGATTTGACACAAAGAAGGATTTTAACAACTGAGTACATTTTAGTCTTCTGGTCGGTGATTGCTAAGTTAAAAAAATCTTGCCCTGTGGAGCTTATTCTCTTGGGCTGATTAATTTTTTTAAAGGGCTGATTAATTTAAAAATGTTTTTTTTGGAGCCTGGTCAACTAGTCTCACCTGCCCCAGGACTGGAGTCTCCATTCTGATGTATATTATACTCCCATTTCTTCGCAGGCTCTATTTGAAGGTAGAAGGATCTCATGGGAACTTGGCCAGTCTTTACTCCACTGTGTAAGCCACTGGCTGCCTTCCATAGTGTGAGGGGTCTCTGCCCCCTGGGTTAGTGCCTTTGCAGTCAGAGCAAACTAAGCAGACCAGTACTTTCCCTGTTGGTCCTCCTCTAGGCACAGTGGGGCAAGTCGTGTTTTAGAAAAGTCTCTGACACTGGCTGCCTACTCCTTCCCCTGGAGGATCCGGGGATTTAGCAGAATTTGAAAGTATCCAAGGCTTAGAGGCAAGAAATCTCCATAAGCATGAAAATGACCATCCTTGTAGGTTACTATTTTGATCCTTGCTCTCATCACTGGTCTCACAAATAGGTCTTTCATTCCTGGTCTTTCAACATACCAACCCTTTTTGAGAAAACAGCAGTATCAAAAACATCACCAGAAAGCAAAACCAGACAACTTCTGGCAGAGAAACTACTAAATGCCTAATTTTTCATCATCCTGTAGCTGAGTATGGTTAAAGAGAATGGCTTTCCCATACTTTCTTGATGCTTCCAAAAGTATTCATTTACTTTTTTCAGAGATGTTTTGGTGCAGTCACGATCTGCCTTTAGAAAGCAGGTAAGATAAGAACACTTCCAGGAACTGTATTTAAAACAACCATAGCAAAACAAATTCCATAGCTGATGTGGTACCTTGGATATTATTTTTTTAAAGATTTATTTATTTGAGAGAGTGTGAGTGGAGGGAGGGGCAGAAGGAGAGGGAGAGAATCTCAAGCAGACTCCCCACCAATCATGGAGCCTTTGCTACTTGGGGCTGGATCCTGGTACCCTGAGATCATGACCTGAGCCAAAATCAAGAGTCAGACGCTCAACCGACTGAATCACTCAGGTGCCCTTGATGCCTTGGTTATTTGATTTGGTTTGTCACCAACTCATTTTTTGAGGATGTAGCTACAAAATGACCAGTGCTAGATGTGTGTGTATTGACTTTACACTAGGTGGGACCGATGAGTTTACATCCCCTCCACTAGAGCAGAAACTGGATCAGAGAATCACCAAATAATCTCTTAAGGAAACTACTTGAAATGTAATGCCCTTCTCCCTAAACTGAAGAAGCAAAGAGCGGTTTCATTTAAACAGTATAAACAAAGGATTTATGAAGCACATTATATTCTGACATTCCAACTTTCTTAAAAACTTTTGCTTTTTCACATCTATATAGATGTCAAGAATGCCTCTGCCTTTTGCTTAGGACAACACCATACTCAATAATATGTTCTGAGTGACAGCATCGGCAGTAGTTTCTAATTGAAAGTTTTCTTAGAGGACACCTGGGTGGCTCAGTCCTTTGAGTGTCTACCTTCAGCTCAGGTCATGATCCCAGGGTCCTGGGATTGAGCCCCACGTTGGGCTCCCTGTTCAGTGGGGAGTCTGCTTCTACCTCTCCCTCTGCCTCTCTCTCTACTTATGCTCTTTCTGCTTTGTCTCTCAAATAAAATATTTTTTTAAATAGTTTTATAAAGAACATATGTTTTACTTGGTACTTTATGATATTAATAAAAGTATAAGGTTGTCTAGTAAAATAATTATTTTGATAAACATTTTCAATGGTGCACTTGAGATTAATGTTTATATCAAAATGCAAAAGCCAATTTCGAAATTTTTTGCCCATTTTTTTTTCCAGCGGGGTTGTGCAATCCGATGAAAATATTTAAAAATGTTTGCAGAAGAGTACTTTTGTTTTAAAGAGAATCAAAATATGTGGAAACACAAAGACTGACTATAATTAAGGTAATAGAGATTCAGTTAAAAATAGGAATGGAAAAGTCATTCTTTTGAAATATGTCTTGAGCCCCATTGAAGAGAGTATCATGCATACCTTGGGAACCAAGTTTCAAGTACTGTAGTACTACTACAGGGTGCTGATCACAAGAATGGTTAATACTTTGTGGTTAACCAAATCATAGTGGCCTGCTGGTTGGAAGCATTCATGTATAGCCCGGCTTCCCACATGGTACTTGGTTTCCTCTCCAACTTTCTTGTCAAATGCTACTTAACCACCCTGTGTGAACTGCTGGTGATAGGGGAACCAGCTCTCCAGGCAACCCTCTGCATTTTTGGAGAGCTCAAGTTGTTAGAAAGCGCTTTCTAACCCTGAGTCACTATGAATTTGTTGCTTCCTGTCTGCCAAGGAATTTGTGGCAGCCAGTGCCCACATGAGGCCTCTTGAAGCTCCTTATAGATACATGCCCAATGTCCCCTTAAGACTTTTCCCCTTGTGAGGTCCTAGCTCCAGGGCCTGGACTCCCAGGTGTCTTTTTTTTTTTTTTTTTTCTTCTTCCCAGGTGTCTTAAGAGCCTGGCTACCCCTTTCTCAATACTCAATACAGGATTGGTCAGTGCCCTGGGGTGTAACTTCATTTCTAACAACCAAACTATGTTTGCACTACCTGCTGCTGGTACTTTCGATTGAGCTTACCATATTTTCTTTGGACTGCTGTCAATTTTCACCTCTTCCAACTGTGGGTACTTTAAATGTCTAAATGGACTACTGTATGTGTTTTTGAACAGTTTTGAGTCTCCTCTGGGTCCAAGGTCCTTCACTGTACTAACTATACTTTCTGAGGTAGTGAGGAAAGTCTTGTTGGTGCCTGGGCCCTCGGTTATGACTCTGCCCATAACTTTTACCTTTGAGCCCACACCCCTTGAGTATGGCTGTTAAGACGGCGATGTGATTTTTATTTGGGGAATTCATCTCTGTAATTTAAATAGACATTTGAAGTTGTCATTTGAAGTTTTTCTTTTGGTTAGTGAGGGAAGGTTAAAAGTGGTAATGTGGTAAATATAGTAAGAAAAAGAAATGCAGATAATTCTTGACCATTGAGGGGTTTATTTTAGATTTTTTTTTTTTTTTTAGTATTTACAGCTTTCATTTGAACAAATTTACCATTGGACCCATTAGAATTTTTTTTTTTCTTTTTACAGCAAGAAAGTAAGGAAAGTGGTAGGGAAAGTGCTTGTAATACTCTTGGAAGATGAGAAGATTTTAAAGCTTATTCATTAAATTTTTTTGAAGGATCAAATATTCAGGGAACTTTTATTTTTAAAGGGTAAATCAAATAAGGCATTGCTTTCATTGACCCAAACATGCATGCATAATCCATCCTTAATATAAAATGTACTCAGAAAATTACATGTGAAATACAAAGGGAATTCAACTTTACATATGTAAAATGATTGCTAGCTGTAGCAATTTAACAGTCAAATTAATGAAGACATTGTACAATTAAGAAAAAAAAAACCCAAACCCTAACATCTTAAAGTCAATTGTCTATAGTAAACCAGGGGAAATTCTAATATGGAATGGTTTGACTCAAAGCAAAAATAAGGTACCTGCTATAAATTTAGAACAATAACTTTCATTTTTAAAGTTACAAGAAAATAGTATTAGCCAATCAAGACACTTGCTTCAAAGAGGGAAACAAGTTCAGGGTTATTGTCTGTTATGTGCTGGGTATTGTATGTAGGGATACATTGATAAAAAAGAGAGAGGGGGACACCTGGGTGGCTCAGTCGTTGAGCATCTGCCTTCGGCCCAGGGTGAGTCCCACATCGGGCTCTCTGCATGAAACCTGCTTCTCCCTCTGCCTGTGTCTCTGCCTCTCTTTCTGTGTGTCTCTCATGAATAAATAAGATCTTTAAAAAAAAGAGAGAGGGGAAATGCCTAATAGTTCATGGAGAGTACAGTATATAAGGTGAGGTAGTCATTTAACAAATAATCACACATGTAATTATTTTCTGTATATGCCATGAGGAAAAGACACTAGCAAGAGCATGTAATAGGAGGCCTTGAGTTGGGACTGGGAACTTCAAAAAAGCCTTCCTAGAGAAGGTGATGTTTAGGCTGACCTGGTTCTGTTAACCTAATCTTTAAAATCATAAGTTATTAAAAGATAATAGTTCTGTTGCTAATGAGATCAGAAAGCCTTCCTTAATTACAGGATCCTTTTTGGATTGGCCTTAGCCTTTGAGGGCATGAAAGACAGCATCAGAGTTCATTCAGACATCCCTAAATGTCTGGCCACCACTGGGGTACCCACCCCCTCCCCCTGATTTTTTTTCTACACAGAATCCGAATGCTAACAGAATTTATTGCCTCCAGCTCTCAACTTTGCTCATCCTGTTCGTTCTTTACTCTGTTGTTGAGTTTGGCAAATGAAGTAACTAACTTCTTGAAAGCATTTGGGAACGGGATAAACAAAATGCATGTTATGTTATAGATATTTTGGGGAGTAGAAAACTGGTTTATTAATAACACTTCAAGGAGATGAAAGTCTAGGTTTGAATTTGTTCAAGCGAGGAGTTCAAAAATGCAGTTTCCAAAATCATATCACTAGGGAGCTTTTAAAGACAATACTCTGAATGCTCTAGTTCTTGTTCTTTTAAGCCTATTTTCTGCTGTTGGGGGAACAAGGAAAGTTGCTGGTTTCCTTTGCTCTGGAACCTGATTACAGACTTGACCAGATGAAACCTTATTTTCATTTTGAAGTGATTTGAGCAATAGCAAATTTGAATTGCAGACCCATGCCTCTGTAGCTTTGGATAGGCCATGCTTTATTCTGTGCCTTTGTGAGAAGTTTGGTGGGGTGCTGGGTTGGTGGTTCAGTTGGTCAGATTATGGTCTGGCCCTTGTGGTAGATGTGTTTGGTCACCTATGATGAATGCACGCCCTTAGTTGTGTATCAGAGAGCTCCTCCGTGATGCTAAACTTAGCATTTGAACACTGTGGCTCCTTTTTCTCACCTATTAGTGTTTAAATATTTTGGAAAGCCAAATGGATCTCCACATTTACTTTAACTGACCTCTGTTACCAAACTTCACATTGAGCCCCTTTGGAATCAAGCTTTTGAAAGTAATGTGCAGAATTCTAATGGATTTCAGCCTATGTAAATTGTTAAAAGTTGTTTTTTCTTAAAAGTTTTTTTCAAATTGATCAGACCTAAATTTTAGTAATAGAGGCTTGATCGTGTTAAAATGATAATTATTGGAATGTTTTTTTCTGGAATCAATGCCACTTCTCTTTTCCAAGTATCATAGCCCAACTTTTAGTCATTTTGTTCATTTGAAAGGTTACAGAGTTCTAAGTGAGTTTGGGAAACATTTACCAGGCATATACCTGGAAAAGGCTTGCTACTGAAGCATTAACCCAAGCGGTGAGAATTATTTGAACTGATCTCTGAGAAAATTTAACCAGTAATATTTAAACCTTGGGATTTGGATATTAGACATGCCTAGAATTTAGGTCACTTTGCAAAGGGGGATGATTCTTAAAACATTATGTATTAAGATTTATTTATTTATTTATTTATTTATTTATTTATTTATTTATTCCAGATGAGATTGTGAAATTAGTGGTTACTCCATTCCTATCCAAATATGACCTATCTTATTTTGCAACATTTGAAAACAAACTTCTTGCAAAAATGCCTCCTTTCCTAAATGAAATTGAGTGAAGAGAAGGTAGCCCCTTATGTAACACTGAGAATTTTACTGGGTCCAGGATATATATTAGGCAGAAAGAAGCAATGCGTTTCAGAGTTGTTTCATAATTGTTTTTGAGCACCTGCTGTAGTTTAAGCAAGATATGTTGGTGCTGGTGTATAGCAATGAACAGAACAGAGAGGATCTTAGGGTATGTGTGTGTGTGCTACATTCTTCATTTCCTATAGTGTTACTTTTCATTGCCATTTTACATATTTCCTTCATTTGGTCACTATTCCAGGTAGTGGAGATTGGCATTTTCACTTGATAGATTTGCAGAGAATTTTGGCCCATGGCTACTTTAGAAGGAAAAGTCAGCTTCCCAAATAGAAAACACATTATTGCTCCTCTATTGTTTGGGCACACGTGATACTGACTTATGAAATTTCACAAACAATAACACAGTGAAATGCCAGACTCACTGAAATTCAGGATCAGCAGTTTGGCAGCAGTACCATTACGCCTATATTGTAATGTAATTTAAAACTATCTGGGAATAAGAGTAAGACCCAAATATTTATAGTTGACTCAGAAACCCCCACATTGGCCATCAGATCTTTGTGTTAGGTCTGCACTGAGTTAGTGATTTCAATTTTAATTGCTTCTCTCTATAAGGAGAATAAAAACAGGTTTGGCCTTTAATTGCCAGTGAGAAATATTCATATATTTAGTAGAAATTATTGAATATTTTTGTTTGATTCAATTTAGGTGGTTTTGAGACTTACAGATAGACATTGGAAAAGCTCTAATCTTTCTGTTTTCAAAATAAAGCTAAAAAAAAATTTAGGACTTGCAGATTTATATTTAGAATCTAAATGGTATCACAGGCAAGAAAAGAAGCAAGGTATTTTCTTTAAAAATTTAATATACAGGGGCACCTGGGTGGCTCAGTGGTTGAGTGTCTGCTTTTGGCTTAGGTTGTGATCCTGGGGTCCTGGGATTGAGTCTCATATCGGGCTCCCTGCAGAGAGTCTGCATCTCCCTCTGCTTATGTCTCTGCCTCTTTCTTTCTGTCTCTCATGAATAAATAAATTTTTAAAATCTTTAAAAAAAGAATAAAATTTTAATATACAAATAGTAAAAGAATAAATTTCTACTCAGTATATTAAGAATTTTCATTTAAGGTACTCAAATAATAATTCTTTTATAATTCCACTGTTTTTTCATGCAGTTTACCTTATAAAATGGAAGAAGGTCTGAGAGAGGCCTTGTTTTCCCCCTTACATTTTAATCCTCCTTGTAGAAATCTGCTTTTGGTCATTGTGTAATACAAATTATTAAGCTATAGAGATAAATTCTTTTTAATAGAGTGCTTTAAAATAAATTATGGCCAGTATACTGTTTGCTGGTGAAATCTTTTAAAATAATAAATTTCCTTTATAATAAGGGTTAATTTTGCTCCTCAAAGAATCTGGGTCTGTTTTATAAGGACACTAATAATCACCTCCAAATGCCATCACATTGGGCATTAGGATTTAAAATAAATTATGGAGGGACATAAACATTCGGTCTGCAGCAGGTGCTTTGTAATAGGTGCTTTAATTTGTGAATATTTTAGACAGAAGATGGCTAAATCATCATCATTTTGCTTAATAACATATATTAGTGTTTGGGGAGAGTAACCTACTATGAATTTTTACATCAAAGACATGATATGTAGGATAGGAAAGTTCTTTCTACAAAGAAATGTGTTCTTCATCTTCCTATCTTCTAAGGCTACTTTTAAGTCTTTGTTTACTTAAAGGTGATATGTGTTTTTTCTCAGCTTGGCCGTGCTTTTCAACCTTTTTTTCGTTAATCCTTTTCTCCACAAAGGAGTCTTTTAGATACTTTTTTAAAGATACTTTTCCCCCTAATCTCCCATCCATGAAATTTTAATCCTACTCTGTAGATACTCTGTATCTTACCTCAAAAAAAGCACATTTTTTTGGCCCCCTCTCCAAAATAGGGTTAATAAGGCCTTTGGCTGGCTCAGTCAATAGAGCATGTGATGTGATCTTGGGGTTGTGGGTTCAAGCCCCACATTGACTGTAGAGATTACTTTAAGAAAATACAAAATAAAATAAATAATAAAATAAAGTAGAGGGCATCTGGATGGCTTAATCGGTGAAGTGTCTGCTCAGGTCTTGATTGAGTCCATGTCTGGCTCTCTGCTCAGTGGGGAGCCTGCTTCTTCTCTCCTGCTCCCCCTGCTTATGCTGTCTCAATCTTTCTCTCTGTCAAATAAATCGTAAAAAAAAAAAAAAAAAAAAAAAAAAACAATAAAAAAACAACCCAACAAATAAATGAAGTAGGGCTAATAATATTATCTACCTCAAAGGGCTGCTGGGAAGGACTGAATGAAAAAGCAAGTAAAAGTATTATGCCCACAAAAAGTAAGCCAGTATGAAAATTAAACTATTTTAAATACTATTAGCATTTTCTGATGATTTGTTAGACTCATCTGCTTTCTGTATTTTAAAGATTAGATTGAATTCTTGTGGCTCAGGTTTCAGAGGTAACAAAGATATTATAGATTTTGAGCTCATAGCTGTATATGATATGATCTAGTTGTTTAACTGGGCCCTGGTTTCCCCATTTCATTAATTAAGAGAGAAAACAAGTTGGTTGAAACGTTGAATATGCCTATGATCCTAATAAATGTAAATGGATTGTATTTGCCCACAAAAATGACAGAAACACTTGGATTAGATTTAAAAAATAAGAGACATAAGTAAAACCTAAAACAAAATAGAAGGGGATCCCTGGGTGGCGCAGTGGTTTAGCGCCTGCCTTTGGCCCAGGGCGCGATCCTGGAGACCCGGGATCGAATCCCACGTCAGGCTCCCGGTGCATGGAGCCTGCTTCTCCCTCTGCCTGTGTCTCTGCCTCTCTCTCTCTCTCTGTGACTATCATAAATAAATAAAAATTTAAAAAAAAAAAAAAATAAAAAAAAAAAAAATAAAACAGAAGGTGAAATAGTAGAATGGAAAAGATAAACCAGGCATATATTACTATCAATAAACATAGATTTATTAACATGTGAATAGGGAGAAAATAGGCTATTTCAGGGTTAACAACCTACCAAGAAGATAAAATAGTTATGATTTGTATGTATCCAGGGAATTATAAGGAAAATTTGATAACTCCACACTCAGTGGGAGATTTTAACCTATTCTGTCATTGATAAATAAAACAAATGAAAGTTAGTGTACAGTATTGGAGACCACCTTTGTTAACGGTGGTTAATTATTAAATAGGTCTCTGAGCATACTTCTCTCTCAGAGTGTTCTTGTTCTATGAATATTTGGCTAGTTTATACAACTGTATCATACTTTTTGTATAGTTGATGTGTTTCTGTAAAGCTTCAAGTAAACTGGTAATTTTAAAAGTGAATGATACTGGGGTGCCTGGCTGGCTCAGTTGGTAGAGCCTGTGACTCTTGATCTCATGAGTTTAAGCCCCATTTTGGGCATAGAGCTTACTTAAAAAAAAAAAAAAAGTGAAAAAATTCACTTTTATAAAATACTAGGTACCTGACTTTGTTGTCACTCTAGAACTCACCATTTATGTATTGGTTTTGTGAGCAGACAACTCTGGATATTTAAGATGGAGTCTTGGACTTTATTGTGAAGCCAGCTTCATGAACCTGAATAACAGTAGGTTTGCTGGGTTTATCCAACCCTGTGATTTCTTGCAGCTATTTCTCTTTGTTGGCCATTTTGTGCGTGCTGCAGAATGCCTCAGTGGGCACATTACAAACAGGGTGTGACTCAAGTCTTACTTTCTGGAGGCAGAACAGTTGAGAGGGTTGGGGCAGATCTCTCCTGGGTCTCTTCCTGGAAATTGTCAGACCCACAGCTTGATCTCTTCAAAGTCCCTGAGCAGAATTTTTTTTTAAAGATAGCACACCAGCATTCCGTCGTATGCTTTTTCAAGTCTTTTATGAGTAAAGTGGGAGGGTTTTAAGTGTTTGCAGAACATTTGGGTCTGTGGCTTCTGCCAAAATAATTGTTAGCATATGGGTTTCTTCCTCAAAAAGGATTGGCAAATGTTAGTTACCGTTTTCATTTTCATTTAATTTATTAGAGCCTTTAATTAAAATTGGATATTAAGGAGGTGTGTGTGTGTGCGCGCATGATGTGTATGTGTATAGTGCCAGTGAAAATCCCATTTATTCTCTACTTGTTGCTTTACTTCTGAAATCTGAGTACTTCAGACAATTCTTTTGTTGGGTTAAAACTAAATTAAAAAGGGAAACATAAATTTTAATATGTACAAGGAGAAGCACCTTATTAAATCTCTTCACATTTATCAGCAGCCTAGTCTAAAACTGTGACTTCCTTGAAAACAGAGTGCCCAGGAGATCTATGTAGCTCAAATGAATATGTGTTTTGGCCTTTGTGCCTAATAGAGATAGTACCAGAGTGGCAGCTTGAACTGACATTGCGCCTGTGCCCTCACCTTCCAGACCTCCACCTACCAGTTTCCTAGCCAGCCACAAATAAATAATTAGCAAGCATTTAATGCTTGCTTCTAAGCACCCCACTAGGAGTTGAGAAGATATAAGGACAATATGATGGGAACATGACCTCAAGAGCCTAGTGACAATAAGTAAATAGAAGTTTTGTACTCATGAGAAAGTCTGATAAGTGATAGGTCAGTGGTGTATAAGGTGTCTTGCAAGGAAGGACATATGCAGGGTTATCCAAGGTTGTCTTCATTCAGACCAGGAGGTAGTGGTAACTGATATGGGGTAGCTTCCTGGATAAGGTGATACCTAAGCTAGGATTTGTGGGGAGAGGAAAAAGCTATTTCCAGGTCATTTGGAGGTAAGTCAAGAGCCTCCTCACTTTTTTTGTTTTCTCAGGAGCTACCAGAGCTTAGGACAGGAATATTGAGACCAGGCTGGAGAAGCTGATCAGAGTCCCCTCGTGAATCGTCCCCTTTCTTCTTCAAAGGTTTCTGGGCATTATTCTGAAGGCGTATGCCTCAGTGGGTTTTAGTCACAGGATTGAAATGATTAGAGTTCATTTGAGAAAGGTCCCTCTGGTGGCAATGTTGGGGAAAGGATAGGGATTAAAATTTGAGGTGAGTTGCTGGAAAAAGAAAAAAACTGTTGCTTGAGCTAACTCCTGAGGTATCAGGAAAACCAAGTAGCCTTGGGAGCTGAAGATGGGAGATTGGGGAGAGGTGAGGGAGCATTGCAAGGTGTCTAGCTGAGGTAGCTGGGAGAAAGAAGGGTGCCATTCATTGAGAAAGTGATGGAAAGGAAATGGGGTCTGGAGGGAGGAATTATGGGCTTAGTTTTAGATACAGACCTGGTGAACCTTGGACTTAGCGTTCCAAGGAGCAGCTGTGTCCAGAAAGGAGGAGCCAAAGATTAGGGGGTGGGTAACATCACCCAGGGAGATTTTGTGCAGAAACAGAAGCACAGGAAACAAGGCAGTGGAAAAGAATAAAACCCTGTGCATTTATCCAATATCTATATCACCTGGAAAACAGATTTAGCACCTTGGAAAATAAACGGACATTTAAAAAAAAAAACAGATATTTCCCCTCTGGGCTTTGCCAGGTATTATTTATGGAATTTTAATCAATAAAGAGAATCATTAAATCATTAAAGCAATCATTAAATGCTTGCTAATTATTTAAAATTATGGAATTTTAATCATCCATGTCTTTATTTTAATCAATAAATAAACTAATAGAATAAAGAGTATTCTATTAGTTTTAATAGAATACTACTGAAACTTGGAATAGTAATGTTCTAGCTTTTTTTTTTTTTGATGGTTATGACCATATGCATGGAGCATATGCACAAGCTATAAGAACCTATTTGCCTTCTGGGTCTAGGGTAATCATTTCCTCATCTATATTTGTTTTGCTTTGCCAGTTTGAAGAAATAAAATTATTGTCTTCTTACTGAAGCAGGAAATGATGAACCTTTTGAATTTTTTGTATCTTTTAGAAAATTCCAGTTTATAGGATATAGGGCTAGAGAAGAATAATTCAGTGACGGGATTTTGGTTTGCATATTCCTTGTTTTTACACATGCATGTGCACATGCACGCGCACACACACACAGACTTAGGGCAGGGAAGGTAGGTATGCACTCTTAACCATCTTCTCAAAACCTAGCCCCTAGCCACAAAAACTTGGGTATTATTTATATTGCACCCAGGATATTACTGATTTTTATTTACTTGGGGATTATTTAATGAGTTCCTGCTGTGGGGATCAAGTCAGAATCTGGGCCCTCACTAAGTGCATTGGGGGCATTGAGAACTGTTCTCTGAGAGAGTCGATGGTCTTGCCAACCTTACACACTCCTCTCTTGCTTTTCAAGTGGCAGACCCACCAGGCAGATGGCCAGCTTTCTGTTCTTCTGTCCTCCTAATCTTCCCACAGCCATTTCAGAAGTACAGATTATTTCACTGGCTGTGGGGACAAATGGCTGATAGAACCTTGGGAAAATCTAGCCCTTTATAGATAACCTACTGGAGACACCTCTGTGTGTGATATAAACTCTCCTCTCAGCTGGCACTTGTTGAAGTGGGTTGGGGTTTAATGGTGTTTCCAGTGTGTTGGGCTTTTTGGAATCCCCGTGCTACGGGCACACTCATCCATGTCTTTCCTTGACTCTGACTTTTCCTTTACCCTTAGTTAGGTCACACTCTTTGACTATGGCCCTGCTGGGGTTTGGGACGTTTTGCTTTAACATTGCCCTGGGTGGGGAGGAGGGAGAAAAGCTTCCATTATAAAAAAAAAAAAATCAGCTGTTTGATAAGGATATTATCTTAGGACAGATGGAGCATACTGAAGAAAAAAATGACTCTGATATCCAAGTACTTAGACACTCAAGTGAAATACTGGATAAAAGGAATAACTAACAGCATTGATATTTCTTTTGGACACAGACTTCTGCTTCCCACTTTCCTCTTTGAGGAAAATTGGTGTTGTTAAAGAACAAACCATTAAGGAAGAATTTTTAGGACAAAATGTACTTACGTGGTTTGAACAACTTATTTAAAGCTTAGGGAAAGGATTAGCACTTGCTTATTTAGAAATCTGTGGAAAGCAGTCACTGATCTGGGGATAAATCAGTGGTAGGAAGAGGGACACATGGGGGAAATGGTTGTAGTTGGACTTAGGGAGTCAGGTGTGGGAGTCAGCATAGGTTAGTGGTGGCCCTGGAGGCCCTAGTGTGGCATGTTCTCATTGGTCAGCAGGTGGCACCAAATAGCCAGCACTAATCCCGAGAGGTATGTAGTGTTTAGATTTCACCTTGGGTTGGGTTAAATTGCACTTTCTCTACTTGCAGAAATTTGGAATTCATAGTGCCTTCACATTTTTTTCCTGTAGAGACAGCATCCTCCAACGCTGAATTTTATGAAACCCTTTGTATTGACATAGTTATGAAAACTAATCACCTCCAAGGTCAAATGGTACATGACACTATTGACTTTTCTGTTTTTTTGAAGGGCGTTATGACTCAGTGTTAAAAGCAACCAACAGTAAGATCAATAGAATATACGTATTGGCCTAGGTTTCCATAATTTTTTGTGTTTTTATGAAATTGGTAAATACATTACTAATGTACATGTTAAAATTAATCTACTGGTAAGTTTATACTGCTGGGATTGATTATATCTATGAGTATCCAGGATTTTACTCCCATCCAGAGCGACAGTGGGTAATTATATGGGTCATTGGCTTCTTCATTCCTCCAACAAGCTGTCTGTTTCTCAACATAATGTCTTTCCTTTGCCTGGAATGCTATTTCTCTTGATCTGAGTGTGACCTGTTCTTTTTGACATTGAGATCTCAGTTTAAATACTAACTCAGAGAGGCTTTCCTTGACCACCAGATCTGAAATAGTCTTAAACTTTCTTAAACTGAGATGTAATTGATGTATAACATTATGTAAGTTTAAGGTGTACAGAATGTTGATTTATTTCTGTATTGCAATATGATCACTGTAGCATTAGCTAATGCATTTATCATATTATGTAATTAATATTTTTTCTTTTCTTTTTGGTGGTAGTGGTGTGAACAATAAGATCTATCTAGTCTTTTAACTTTGAAATTTATGAAACAGTGTGGTCAATCACCGACTCTATTGCCTCGCTCCACTTTTTATTTTCTCCCAACTATTTTGCCTTGTGTGCTTCTTGTCCGACGACTCCTACAAGGCCTTAGACTTTCCTGGGGCTGAATCCTTATCTTGTTTACTGTTATCCCTGGCATTTGAAACAATGCTGAGCACGTAGTAAAGCTCTTAGTACATTCTGGTTCAGCGGATGCATCATTGCTGCATTGAAGAGGGAAGTAGCTAGAGCCTAAGATGGTCTCCCCTGCAGGACCCCTATGCAGGACCCTGACCAGATGGAGGGAATGCTCCCCACAACCAACCCTTAAAGGTCCAATAAAATAAAATAAAATAAAATAAAATTAAATTAAATTAAATTAAATAAAGGTCCAATAAAATGACTCAACCACTGGAAAAAAAAAAAGAAGAAGAAGAGGGAAGTAGCTATATTTAAAGCTAAAAGTATTCTCATAATTCTCTGAGGGTATTTTGATAAAGTGAGGATAGCAGTGGACCAAGAGTTGAGGCCTAGATTCTTGTTTCTTATTTGTTCCTGTAAAATCCTGTGCCCCCTGGTAGGTCCCTGAGAACTGGGTATTGGTCATAGAATTTGTAAATAATAGCAGTATAGGGATCCCTGGGTGGCGCAGCGGTTTAGCGCCTGCCTTTGGCCCAGGGCGCGATCCTGGAGACCCGGGATCGAATCCCACGTCAGGCTCCTGGCGCATGGAGCCTGCTTCTCCCTCTGCCTGTGTCTCTGCCTCTCTCTCTCTCTCTCTCTCTCTCTGACTATCATAAAAAAAAAAAAAAAAAATTAAACAAAAAATTGCAGTATAAATAATTGCAGTCATTTCTTATTGAGCCTCTATTATGCACTGAAACTGTCCTTGTTGACTTCCATTTACTATCTCATTTGATTGTTGGCACAAATTTTCTAATAGGAAAATGAGATATTTAGGTGAAATGATCTGTTCTCTTATATAACATTGTAATAATTTCTAAGAGAAGCTAAAAGGTTATAGTTAATAGTGGTATAGAGTAGAAATAAATGAGTTCATTCAGAAGCCCCACGTAGGTATTCATCTAGCTCTGATAAAATTTTATTTTTTAAAGGTTTTATTTATTTATTCATGAGAGACACAGAGAGAAAGGCAGAGACATAGGCAGGAAGAAGCAGGCTCCTCGCAGGGAGCCCAATGAGGGACTTGATCCCAGATCCCAGGATCACGCCTTGAGCTCAAAGCAGACACTCAACCACTGAGCCACCCAGGTGCCCCTCCAATAAAACCTTAAAATTGCAAAGCTTAAACTTTATGAAGAGGGTAGAAACCCATCCTGTATTGGGTATCTGTATCTCACTCAGTCCTCTCAACATGGAGACTATCATTCCTCTTTAATGGTGGGGGAGACTGAGGCTCAGAGATGTTAAGTACCCTGGCCAAGGTCACACATGTGTTATGAGGCAGTGGTGAAGTTCAAAATCAGCTTTGCTTGACTCCAGAAATCTGTTCTTGATTGGTAGCAAGAGTTTCAGCTCCTACTCACCTTTATCCCAGCGGGTTTCATGGGCACCCAGTGCATATTAGATGTCTAAATAGGTTTTCTTTCTCTTTCTCAAAGAACTCTAAGAAGGATCTGATGTGGAGGAGCAGCTGAGACAGTTCAAGATGACGACCACAGTAGCCACAGACTATGACAACATTGAGATCCAACAGCAGTACAGCGATGTCAACAACCGCTGGGATGTGGACGACTGGGACAACGAGAACAGTTCTGCAAGGCTCTTCGAGCGGTCCCGCATCAAGGCTCTGGCAGGTAAGTCTTCTTGGGCCCTGTTACAGAGGCCCACGGGCCCTTAGAGCTCTGTTTAAAATCACCCACCCTGTCTCCCCTATAAGAAAGTCAGCTTGCCTCTACTTAAATATGTCCCAGGAGGGCAAGCTGACCATTGCATAAAATAGACAGCTCCATATTTGGAGACTGTCCATCCTAAGGCAAAATGATTGATTTTTCAAACTGCCCTGGGTTTATAGGGATTCTCTTCTTTTTTAATATTTCAAAATAATGCAACATACTGGACTATATGTGGAGAAATATACAAATTAGCCTGTGTGCTGAGTTCCTGTGATACAGTGGTTGACCTGGCCTGTCACAGTAATAGAATACTTTGAGTGACCAAGGAAAATTTGTGTCACATGCAAGGGTTTTAGATGTAAAAGAGCAATAGCATAATCTGGTAAGGGCACATTTAATACTGTAACAGGTAAGTTTGCCATTGATTTATTAAAGTCAGCAGGAACACAGCCTTCCTTTTGTGATTTCTCACTTGCAGTTGAATACTTAGAACACACTTTCACCCTAGCCCTAATTGGGGTGGGCAGTGTCTTGTCCTGAAATTGCCCTGAAAATCCAGAAAAGGTTCCATCATGACGAAAACTAAGCAGTTCTGAATATATTTAAACCACAGATCAGAGTGGAGTCTATTTGAGGTCTTGCATCTGTACTTTGAGATTTCAAATCAAATGATTTCCTAATGAGAAAAGTGGGTTAATGATTTTTTTCTTAATATCTTTGATTATTATCCATAAATTGTAACCATGTAAGCCAGGTAAGCTTTTTGTTAATTTTTCATATAGCTTTTCTTGTTACCTTTATGGTGTAATCTGATTATGATGTATGTGTCATTCAGAATTCTCTTGATGGTAAGCAAAAGTAAAGTGATCTTTCTTTGAGCTTGCCTGATTTAAGGGCATAAATGAGTGATTAAACAGAGAGTCACTCTAGAAGATTTTCTAGCTTATTCATTAACATGGAACCTTATGAAAACCATAATCCTGACTTGTGCTGTGGATTGATTTGTACTTTAATCTCTTAACGTCTTTTTCTTGAGTCTTCATTTAAGTCTTTAGGTCAGTATCATATTGGTGGCAAATTAGGTTTGATCATGAGTCATTTACTTTCTGGTTCTAGACTGTTACGTATTATCTCCCTTTTAAGGAGAACTGTATCTGCAGTTGTAGAGTAGTTCCTTGCTCTTTGTATCTACTCTTTCGTGCAGTTCCAAGGGAGATTCCCACCTCTCCTTAGTATTGATCAGTTGTCCTAACCCTAGGGTGGCTTTCCCTCTGTGTTGTCTAGGTCCCTGAACTACTATAGTTATGATAGTAATAGCATTTATCGTGATGCTTACTGGTGCAGGTACTGTTGTATATATTAACAGTTAATCCTATAACAACCACATATGAGAGGTGTTATTATTATCTACAGTGTATAGACGAGGAAACTAAGACCTAGAGAAATTAAGTAGCTTGCCCAAGGTCACACTGCTTATAAGTGGCTAAGGCAGACTGGCTCCAAAGTGTATACATTCCTATTTTTCTATATTCAGTGGAATATAAAATGATTCAAAGCTCATTGGCATAGAGTATTGATAATGGGTAATTGAAACATGTTTTTAAAAAGATCTTTAAAAGGCTCAGGAATGAATCTTGTGATCTAGAAGAAGTCATGAGTAACCATGACAAGTTATTGAAAAGAAAATGTGTTGCCTCCAGGTTAAATGATGTTTAGAAAAGAAAAAAAAAATGCTTTCAGTGAATCCAGAAAATATCAGGAAAACTATGTTTATTCAAGTTTCTTATCATCTGACTTCCCATTCTGTGGGGACAGAAAAATCTCTGAGCTCTCTAAGAATCTTGTATACTGAAAAAAAGAGTAACAGAATTAAAAAAAAAAGAGAATAGTCCAGCAGTGTCTGGAACACTGGTTTCACAATGTGAGCATGCATCATAATCACCTGGTCATCTCGTTAATTGCTGGGCCCACCCCACAGAGTTTCTGAATCAGTAAGTCTAGGATGGGGCTTGATAATAAGCATTTCCATCAGGTTCCCAGGTGTTGCTGATGTGGCTGATCTGGGGAATCACATTTCGACACTGGTGTTGAGTATTGATGGTTGACTGGTCTCTTTCCCTGGGTGTCTGAAACCATTACATCTAGACCTAGTTAAAGTCTAGTAAGAATTAAAGTATCAAACTCAACAGTTATGTTAAAGGCACACTTTAATGTGGGAGTGGTGTGGAAGGCTGGTACCTCATTTTGAGAAAAGAGAAGTATCTTACTGCCTCCTTATAGGGAAGTTGCATAGTGACAGATTCAGCGTGAGGGAATGCTGTTGTAGGGTTTCTGTTACAAATGCATGTTCTAAAGTGAGGAATCTTGGCTAGCACAGTAGAAATGTATATAACAAGTTTCCTGTTCCTCTTAAATGCTCTACATGTTGAGTCTTCTCTAGACTTCAATCTGAATTCTGAAGTGATATATAAAAGACATTACTGCAGGAATTCATCTTTTTACAGCACATCTTGTATTGATAGTGTAACTACCACCTTGGATTTTGTCCTTTACTAAGGCAAACTGCTTGCTACTAATTTTTACCCAGTTTACAAATATTTTCTATGATTAGGCTGCTGTGTATATAATAGATGTTTTATACATGTAACATACTATTATATATGAAATATTGTATATTCTTTCTATGAGTTATAAAAACTGTTCTTTCAGTTTTACTTGCCTTCTTCCTCTTGCTTTTAACTTTGTGGTATAATAAGAAATAAGTTTTGTTTTTGTCCTCAGTCCTGGCACAGAACTCCTATCCTAAAAGCCTCGGAATTTGCTGAGTGTCTTTCGTTACTCCTGAAAAGCCTTCTTCCTCACACCTGGATATATGTTAATGGAGGTGACTTTAGAGGAAGGCCTCTAGATAGCGTTAGGATGGGATTGGTCACTGAAATGACCAAATAATGATAAGGTGGAAACATTCAGCCCCAACCACCAACCTCTGGGAAAGAGGGGGGCCTGGAGATTGAGTTTAATCTCAATGGCTGATTTAATCCGTCGTATCTACATCTTGAAACTTCCATAAAACCTCCTAAATGACATGATTTGGAGAGCTTCTGGATTGGGGAACACATTAGTGTGTTGGGATGGTGGTGGGTCCTGAGAGGACCTGAAAGTTCTACACTCCCCACCGTACCTTGCATATAGACCTCTTCCATTTGGCTGTTTCTAAATTGTGTCCTTTATAATAAACCAGCAAACATAAGTATTTTCCTGAGTTCTGTGAGTTGTCCTAGTAAATTTTTGAACCCGAGGGGGGGATGTTCATGGGAACCTATGAACTTAGAGCTCTCAGTCAGAAGTATGGCTTGTGTCTGGCATCTGAAGTGGAGGCAGTCTTGGGAGACAGATCTCTTAAGCTGGAGGATCTGCGCCAGCTCCAGGCAGTTAGTGTCAGAATTGAATCACATTCTGGGACACCTGTTTGGTGTCGGAGTATCAAACTCAATAAGATATTTCACAGAGGAGATGGCCTCTCTGGTACAGTGTGGAACATGTCTGTGTTTTAAAGACGTAGGAATCAAGCCTGCCGTCACTTGTCAAGTGCCGGTTTATCCTCACAAAGATGAGTCTGGAGCTGGGTCATTTCCATTGCCCAGGGAGCTTTGCATCTTTCCATTTTCCTTAGACTTTTTTGCTTGAAAATTAGTAAGATTGACAGCTCAGTCACTCATCACCCCTCCTGTTCTTTAGTATCCGAAAGAAACACATGTGGAATCCTAGGGAACTGAACTCTGCAGTCTTCATAACGTGTCTGAGGAATCTCCTGGGGGAGTTGGAAACAGCAGCTTTTTCTCAGCAGTAGAGAAGAGCTTCCTATGAAAGTTTTCCCCTCACTCTAGTTAGGTGAAGGGGAGCAGGTCTCTCAAATCATTAGGTTGTAAAAGGTCAAGACTTAGGAATGTTTTAGAAGGTAATGACTGTTGTCACGTGTTCACAAATTTAATATATATATGAGGCTGGGGAAATTTATGCCTATGCCTGAATGTGTACTCCCATTTATAATTTAGAAGGAAGATGAGAAAAATTTGGTACATCGTGTTGTGTAGCAGAGATCATGCCATGCAGATTCAGCCTTAAGGCAGAGTGCTGTGAAGTGACTTTTATGCATTCTGTAAATGATTTCCCTCATCCCATGATGGCATACCCACATTCCTGACCTCTGACCAAATTGCCCCAGTAGTATGGAACATGTGGTGATGAAGAAAGTGATTCAAAATAAGCTGGGCTTTTTGCAAAGCAGCATTTTATTTGAAATGAAAATATAAAAGCTAATCTTCTAAAGGAATGTAAAAGGTAAATGTTTTCTTTTTACAAGTGATGTGTTTATGGTTGGAGGTTATATTTTTGTACAATCAACACAAACTGGGGTAAGTAGGAAAACTAATCTTTTAAAAACTACATTTCACTTGAAAATATTGATAAAGTTGGGGCACCTGGGTGGTTCGGTTTGTTGAACATCCTAACTCTTAGATTTTGGCTCAGGTCATGATCTGAGGGTCATGGGATTGAGTGCCCCCCCCCCCCCCCCCAGCATGGAGCCTGTTTAAGATTTTCTGTCTCTGTTTCCCTCTGTCCCTCTTCCTCCTTCCCCTCCCCCTGCTAGCACATGCTCTTTCTCTCAAAAAAAATTTTTTTTGATAAATTAGAATTAATATCTTTATACCAACACTCATAACAGTGAATTTTAAAACTTAGGAGGGTATACACCAAAATAGTATTTCTGAATGACTTTCCTTTTTATTTACCTGTATTTGAATTTTTTCCTGAAGTAAAATCTGAACTATTTTGTAATGAGGAAAACAAAGCATAAAAACAAAATCTTATATCATATTCAGGAGTTTTAATTTTCCCCCCAAAATCATAATATAGAAAAGTGGTAGGAAAAAGCCTGTATATAAATGAATATTTTTTAAAAAGACAGAAATTAAAAACAAAGTTCCTTTGGGAATTGTCACTCATCAACATTTATGAGCTAAAATTATGTCTAAGAGCCTTTCTACTAAGCTTTGGACTTGGCAGGAGAAATTGACCTTGAGTATCATGGTTAGTAGAGCATCAAGGACAGCTGATAACCATAGAAAAATAAGCTGAAGGCACCTAATTGTATCCTTCCCCCCCATGGAAAATCTAAGTTATTAGTTGCTATATGTATAGGCCAGACTCCTGTTAAACATAGTCATTTGAGTGACCAAGAATTTTGGTGGAGCATTTAATCTGCTAAACCACCGATATGTTTTAAATATTTAGAACATTGTTGCCTAAAAGAAATTTAATACTAGCCACTTGTGATTTTTAACTTTCTAAGTAAGATATTTTGGTTAATCAGATCATCCAATATATTATCAAATCAATGTACAGTCAGTATAAGAAGTTAGCAAGATACTTTACATTTTTTTCAACTAAGTCTTTGAAATCTAATATGTATTTTGCTGCCCACGTTTCTTACGGTCAGTAGTCACGTGTGGCCAAGGGTTACCGATTTGGACAGTGCAACTCGAGTGCCTTCACACACTTTTGTTGGCTAAAACTTTATAGATCCTGCCAAAAAACCGTGAGCTTTAAAACAGTATCAAGTATTTGGTCTAGGGTATGTTTATAAAGCAGTAAGTAGTTGGCCACTTGGCTATATGTGAATTAAAATTCTGATCAGGAATAATGCATCAGTTGAATCATTATTGTAAAAATGAATACTTCTCTTTTTGTGCTTCCACTATGATTATTAAGTGGATGTAAGGTAGCAACAGACAGATCCTCTAGCACATCTACACGCTGTTGTTTCAGCTGAAAATTTGGCACTGATCTCAAGCACTGTTTTTGGATGTAGAGGACTGAATAGTACACTTGTTTAAAAATGCTTAATTCAAGGTCCCCCATAAGTTGAGATTCACTAATGTAGGAGGGAGCACAGTAGTCCAGATTTTTAATGCATATGGTACACTTTTGAAAAAAATTTCCTGGGACATGGTCCAAATGTTCTCACTTAATATTCATATCTTCTTATCTCTGAGTATTTCCCCCCAAAGTGAAAATCAACTTTTATCTCTTCTTTAAAATAGTAGTCTGCCCTTTCTCCCAGCAAGTAGGTCAGAGTTTATGTTTTGATATCTCGACACCTAAGAAGCCTTCATGTTTGGCCCAAACTGAGTATAGCGGTGTTTCCTGGCAGGAGGAGCACATTCTTCCTCTAACCCCAAGCCTTATTCCCGCTGCTGTGTGGGTGGATCCTCCTGGTCTTACAGGTGATTGAGGCGCCCCCCCGCAGGCCCTGTCACTGTTGGGGCCTTCTAATTTGTAATCTCCAGGAGTGCAGAACATTTCTCTGGGCCTAAATTATGATGCTCATTAAAATTAGTAGGGAAACTATGGGCAGCCAGGGTGGCTCAGCAGTTTAGCGCTGCCTTCAGCCCAGGGCCTGATCCTGGGGACCCAGGATGGAGTCCCACGTCGGGCTCCCTGTGTGGAGCCTGCTTTTCTCTCTGCCTGTCTCTGCCTCTCTCTCTCTCTCTCTCTCTCTGTCTCTCATGAATAAATAAATAACATCTTTAAAAAAAACAAAAAACAAAAAACAAAAAAAATACCCCAAATTCAGACTCAAGGTTTTCTCAGAAGGAAAAGAGCTGAATTCCACATACTGAGAACTGGAGCAGGGCTTGCCATCACTTTTTACCCAGTGGCTGCAAATTTCAAGCTATCATTAAAGTTATGTACTTAAATTATTTACTTAGTTCCAGAATAGATAGACCTGTACATAGATGGAGGAAAACGTGCTTTAAAACCTTAAAAGATTTTTTAAGTTTACCTTTTCCGAGAGATATCTTAATGTCCTTTCTACCTACAATCATGAGTTTTTAATGAGGTGGTTTAGATATTGGCTTTATATTTTTTATGATCTCATATAATATGATGATTTTACTTAGAAACTTTGCAGAATTGGACTGATAATTCACCATCCACTGCCCCTGCCAAAATGAATATTTATTAATTTATGTGTATTCACACACACACACACACATATATACATGTATAAAATATTTGACTTCTTTCTAGTGAGAGTACAAAGCCAGCATGCTATTGAATACATAAAGAGATTTGTAAAACTTGGTCTAGAATTGTCTCATTAGGAAGATAAAACTGATTTACATGAAACATTAACTAAACATGTATGCAAATACCAGAGGGGTAGTAGTATAGACAACTCATGTAATTTAGAGGGAAAGGGTGATCACACGAGGAAAAACTCAAGTCATTTTAAGAGGATGGATGGAGTTATGTAAAGAACATTGGAACTTGGGGAGGGGCTGGAGCTCGAACCTTGGCACAGCTGCTTTGTTTCCACCGCCTTAAAACCGAAGAGGCTAGGCTGCAGATCGCTGATGATCCTTTTCATTGAAACAAAAAGTCTGCTTTTGGCTTCTCAAGCTTGGATTCATTCCTCTAAAATTCGTTGAGATCTTTTCTTATTTGCACACCCTTCTGCCCTGTTTAGATGGAACACTTCTATGGCCCCAGGGAGAGGCTTCTTGCATGATGAAATGGGTTTTTATAGTCAGGATTAATAGGGCTTTAATAGCTATCCATTATTTTACTCATTCACTCTTGAAGCTGTTTCCCTACATTTTGCATTATTTGAGATTATTTGAGAGGCATGGTCCCTAGCGCACAGTAAGTATACTATTATTTGCAAAATCTGAATCTGAAAGAGCATTTCCTACCAAAGAGGTTCATGAAAACTGTTGAGAAAGTCAGTTTAGGTCATTACATGTAGTTCCAGGTTATACTCTCCATCCATTTTCCTGTGTACATACAGCTTCAGTTGTTTCATGACCATTGAAGGCAAGAATTGTTTCTTGCTTGGGTACAGTTCTCGGGTTTTCTTTCCTTCCCTTTCCTCTGACTGCTGGAGACAACCCATCCCCACTCTGGCAGTCAGCCTGGGTTCCTGCTACTACTGTTCCTTGTTCCCTTCACATTCCATTCTCACCTTAGCAATGCTGACATCCCAGTCGCTCTGGTGAATGATCCTGGTGGGGAGCACCAGCCTGCCACTCCCCTCTTTCATTATACTTCACACCAGTCCCTGTTCCTAACCTATCCCCCACACTCCCATACCTGCCCATTCCTGCCCATCTTCTAGAGCCCTATTCTCATTTCACAGGCACCTGGCAGGACTTCCCTTGGTCCTCTTGCTCTTATTCCTCTTACTCTACCCATAGCCTTTGCCTTAACTCCTATTCGCACCCCACCAGAATACTTAACTCAGACTCTTACTTTTAAGGAACCCATCACCATTTCTTTTTATTTATTTTTAAAGATTTTATTTATTTATTCACAAGAGACAGAGAGAGAGAGAGAGGCAGAGACATAGGTGGAGGGAGAAGCAGGCTCCCCGCAGGGAGCCTGATGCAGAACTCAATCCCAGAACCCCGGGATCAGGATCTGAGCCAAAGGCAGACGCTCAACCACTGAGCCACCCAGGTGTCCCTCCAATCACCATTTCTGTGAGAAAATCCCATACATTTCATGGGTAATTTGTGAATGAATTTATTAGAGAATATAACCTATCTTTTGTTGGGGACTGCCTGGGTAAGCAAGAGGAAAAACTTAAGATTTTTTTTTTCTTCTCCTAGGTTTTTTCTGGGTCTCAATCTGCAAATGTGCCCCAGCCCCATCTGTCTGACTTTTAAATATCAGCTTTATTGAGATCTAATTTACATATCATAAAATTTACTTCTGTAAAGTATACACTTTAGTGGTTTTTAATACACTCACAGAGCTATGCAACAATCACTACTAATTCCAGAACACTGTTGTAACCCCAGAAAGAAATCCCATACACATTAGCAGTCACTTCCCATTTTCCCACTCTGTCTAGCTTCAGGCAGCCACTACTCTGCTTTCTGACTATGAATTTATTCTGGGCATTTGATATAAATGAAAACAGGTTATATGTGGCCTTTTGTGACTGGGTTTCTTTTACTTAACAACATTTTCAGGGTTCATCTCTGTTATTGCATATATCAGCACTTCGTTTCTCCCTCTGCTTTTTTTTTTTAAAGATTTTTTTTTATTCATTAGAAACACACACAGAAAGAGAGAGAGAGAGAGAGAGAGAGGCAGAGACACAGGCAGAGGGAGAAGCAGGCTCCATGCAGGGAGCCTGATGTGGGACTCAATCCTGAGACTTCAGAATCAAGCCCTGGGCTGAGGGCAGGCGCTAAACCGCTGAGCCACCCAGGGATCCTGTCCTTCTGCTTTTTTTTTTTTTTTTTTTTAAGATTTTATTTATTTATTCATGAGAGACACAGAGAAAGGCAGAGACATAGGCAAAGGGAGAAGTAGGCTCCCCACGAGGAGCCTGAATGCAGAACTAGATCCCAGGACTCCAGGATTACCATCTGAGCCAAAGGCAGATGCTCAATCACCGAGCCACCCATGTGCCCTTCTCACAAGACATATCTAGTAAGAAGTTGCTACAGCCAGTTTCAAAGAGGTTACTGCATTCTCGTCCATGACTTTGGTGCCTCCCTGTCTCATCACTGACTTTAACATTTTGATTTTTATGTATTTTAGTGTTGCTTTATGTCTATTCTGACTGAGGTTTGTTTAGCTTCTTGGATGTGTGAGTAAAGGTTTTAACCAAATTTAGAAAATTCTCTACTTTTTTTTTTTTTTTCCCAAAGCTACCCTTTCAGCTTCCCCTCTTTCTGGATCCAATTACACGTTAGAATACAATTATTGTCTCAGCTCACTGTGGGTATTTTTATGTACAATCTTTTTCTTTAGTCTCTGTGCTTCCTTTCTACTTCTATGTCTTCACATTCACTAATCTTCTATAGTGTCTAATTTGCTACTAGTTCCATTCAATGTACTTTTTACTTTATATGTATTTTTTCTTTATACATGTTAATTTTATAATGTTCTCTATCTCCTATTTCTCTCTTCGTCATGCTCATTCTTATTTTATCTTCTTGAATCTATGGCACATATTTATAATAGTTTTATATTTGTAAATGCCTTTTTCTGATTATGTCTTCTCTGTCATTTATGAGCCTGTTACTATTGATTGTATTTTCTTATGATTTTAAGGAATATTTTACAGCTTCATTGACAGGATCCTTGAAGTTGTGAATTTTATCTTACTGAATGCTAGATTTTGTTGCATTTCTTTAAGTAATGTTGAACTCTATTCTGGTGCACAATTAATACTCAGGATCAGTTGAATCCTTGCTTTTAAGTTTCTTACGGTGACTTTGAGCAGCCAGCCATTAGTTGAGAGTAAATTTAATCCCTCTATTAAATACTAATCGAGCAGTTCCTGGGAGCAGGTCCATTGTAGATATCTGAAAGTATTATGGACTTAGGAACTTCTTCATTTCATTGTTTGGTGTCTCATGTGGTCATTATTTGTTGCTTTTATTAAATTCACATACATAGTTTAACTCCTTCACCAGTTTCTACTAAAGTAGACCTGTGAACAGGTTACCATCATAGGAAGATAAAAAGAGAAAATATAACTTACATACAGGTCATTTGTAAAGTCCTGTATGGTTTAAAAATAAAACATGGCACATGGTAAGAAAAAAACAAAGTGTCAAAAAGTAGGTTTTTTTTTTTTATTAATGCAGTTCAAAGATCTAAGGTCTTATTTAACCATCGTCTTCGTTGATACCATTCAGTTTAGTTTTCTGATTTGTAGAGATTGATGCTGGGTAGATGTTAAATAGTTTCTTAAATTACATCTTGATTTTTTTTGACACCAAGTTGATTAAAGAAGATGGTTTTGATTATTAAACTGCATATTTGTCAGTTTTGACATGATCCCATTAAATAGTAATCCACTGGGAAGGATCTGGGTACAAGGTAATAAGCATTTGACTGTGTCTTCTGTTGGCTTCTCTGAAAAGAATCCTGCATTCAAAGTTATTTTTGGTTAGTTCTTTCTGGTTGTCAGGAACAGAAATTCACTTGAATTATCTGAATAAAAAGGATATGAATGTGATGGAATAAGGGAGGAGTGGGGGAAGGTTGGTGCAAAATTTCAGGCTTACGAGACCTAGAAATCCTTTAGCAACCTGAGGCTGCTGTGGTGCTGGAGGCAGATTCTCCCTCTTTCACCTGAGCTGTGTGCCTCATTTGTGGGAACCCTGCGCATAGTAATAATGTCTGCCCCTTCCTAACTCAGCTCATACATGGCTTTGGTGTACTGTAGTTCCAGATCTCCCTCTTGCCAGTCTGTTCTCTTTTTATCTCATTGCCAGATGACTAAATATCCTGGTTTTCTCTAGTTTAGATTTCTGTGAGGTTGAATATGGAGATGGGGCTCTCATTTGGCTCAATAATCTTTTTATACCAGTATCTAGTGACCAGCTAGGTACTTAAAAATGATTACATACATATATTTTTTTATTTACATTTTAAGGAGGCTCCACACCCAGTGTGGGGCTCAAATTCACGACCCTGAGATCTAGAGTCACATGCTCTGCAGACTGAGCCAGCCAGGTGCCCCTACAAATGATTACTTTTAGAAGAGGGGTCCATGGGGTGCCTGGTTGGCTCAGTCAGTTAAGTGTGTGTCCGACTCTTGATATTGGCTCAGTTCAGGATCTTGGGGTTGTAGGATTGAACCCCATGTCAGACTCTATGCTGGCTGTGGAGCCTGCTTGGGATTTTCTCTGTCCCCTGTCTCTCTGCCCTTCCCTTGCTCACACGCTTTCTCCCCCCCCTTTCTCTCTCACCTGACCATAAAAAGAAAAAAGAAGATGATGTATCTGCAATACTGGTGAAGAGCAGGAAGCCATATGTACAAAACACACTAGCCTCATCCATCCACAACTTAGAGGGCATTTGGCTGGCATTTAGAGGCTATGGTTGGCCTTTCTTCTTTTTTTAAGATTATTTATTTATTTATTTGAGAGAGAGAGAGAGAGCGAGCAGGAGTGAGGTGGGGAGGAGCAGAGGGAGAGGGAGAAGCAGACTCCTTACTAAGCAGGGAGCCTGATGTTTGGCCCAATTCCAGGACCCTGGGATCACAACCTGAGTCAAAGGCAGATGTTTAACTGATGGAGCCACCCAGGCACCCCTATGATTGGCATTTCAAATGCAGAATTGTGGTGTGGTGGAAGACTGTACTTTATATTGGGACTTTTGGAGAAAGACGCTGGGGCATTCTGCTTGAACAAGCAGAGTTACCCAGCCAATCCAAGGGCAAGGCAGGGTATAGACAGGCCCTGGAACCACAGAAATTAAGGCTTTCCATCTCTCAGTCTCTTGTTTTTAGCTTCTGCCTCCCCCCTTGGAGGTAGTCCTCCAGGTGACAGAAATAGGATTGTTGTCTGCCCCTGTACTTTGCAATATCCACCACTCTCCTCGTTCTTCTAGTTCCAGTTGGAAACATGATGTGGTAGTGGTGGAGTTTGATAGGAAGGCTTTGACCAAGGGGCTACTCCTGAACCAGTGAACTGTGGTGCAGAGTATGGCAGCTGTCTCTGGAAGCATATGCACCTGTTCCTGAAAATGGAGGTGAGTGCTGGGTAGATGACAGTAAGTAACAATAAATATTCACAGCACATTTTCAGATAGGTTGATGTTCTTGATTCAGAAATAAAACTTATAAAAATGACAAGGTGACTTTTGCTATTGTCTGATTGCTTTCTTTTAAAAAAAAA
This sequence comes from Canis aureus, assembly GCF_053574225.1. Taxonomy (NCBI): domain Eukaryota; kingdom Metazoa; phylum Chordata; class Mammalia; order Carnivora; family Canidae; genus Canis; species Canis aureus. The sequence continues at coordinate 58,358,698 of NC_135621.1, forward strand.
AAAAAGAAAGAAAGAAAAAAAAGAGGAGTGCCTGGGTGGCTCAGTCAGTTAAGCATCTGCCGCCTTTGGCTCAGGTCATGATCTCAGGGTCATAGGATTGAGTCCTGCGTTGGGCTCCGTGCTTAGTGGGGGTCTGCTTCTCCCTCTCCCTCTGCCCTCCCCATATCCCACCGCTGTGTGTGCTCTTTAGTGCTCTCTCTCTCTCTCTGTCTCTCTCTCAAATAAATAAATAAATAAATAAATAAATAAATAAATAAAATCTTTGGAAAAAACAACAACCAATAATGTACAGCTTCCTTTAAGATCATTGAAAAAAATAAAGTTCATGAAGAGAAATGAACATTATTAGCATTTCAGCTTTTTGAATATTCCTGTAGTAAGATGCTTCATTTGCACCTAGGTTGTTAACTTGTGAATTTGACAATATGGTTACTTTGAAACAGTCTCTCCCATTCTGTCTTCTTGAGGCCTCAAGAATCTGCACACCGTTCTTAGAGTATGACAGGTGCCCAGTAACAGAGCATCATTCCAATTTTTTTAGCATTACAACAATGTAAACACCATATTAACATGCTCCTTACCCACATTTCATCTATTTTGGGGAAATAGATCATGTGTATAAAAGAAGCAGTAAATGTGACAGGATTACATAGAAGTAAGTGTTGTGATGCTTCCCCAAAAACTAAATCTTTTCTTCTTCATGTTGAAAAACATGTCTCCTTTCTGCAATTCCTCTTCCTTATTCTCATTGGTGTAATCTTCAAGGGAATTTGCTGAGCTTGAGTTTTTACCTTTTTCCTGCAAACCTGTGAATTTTCAGAACCCTGAGGTAGTGACATCATTGGGGGGATGGACACATGTTATTGGGTGAGGCTGAGAAAAATTTTGCCACACAGGTTTAAATTTCTGCAGACTCCTTAGATTTCTTGAGCACCTGTGTGAAATTGCTTTACTAGCCCCATGATTGTGTCTGCAGGCATCTAACAGCCTCTGAGAGATGTCGAGCCATATGCCAGTCGCCAGCCCTCCCTGCATTACATGTTACCTATTGGATCACCCTTCAGGAAGCCCAAGCCTCTCCACTATATCTACCCTGAGCCCCAGCTCCCCTGTGAAGCCATCTCCTGGGTGGTTCACACTGACCTTTTCAAGAAACTTCTTTGGCCGTTGTATTTCTATGTCCCACCTCCTGAGCCCTGTTAGTTTCATGTGTGTGCCTAAGGTGAGTGGCGCCATTTTCTCTCTCCAGCCGATCACTAAACTCCTTGAAGGTAGTGACAAAAATACTTCTTTCAGCATTTCCTCCAGTGCCTCATGTAAATCAAAATGCAATTAAGTGCTTTTACTTGTCAGATTGAGGAGTTCATTCATGGTCAGAGCTACCAAGGATCCCACTTCATTTGAGGAAAATTGGCTCCTAATTTCTGTGATACCCATCAAAAAGTTAGTTTCATATATTTAAGAATTTTACATTAAAGGGTAAGAGATCACTCCTTTTAAAAGTTTGACACTATCTTTTGAGATACTTTTGATGCATATTATTGAAACACTTTTGTAACTTTTTAGTAATAAGCTGAAACAGAGCAGGTTGATTATTAGAGTCTGGAGTTTAATCTTTCTCTCCCCCAAGAGTATTTGTCTTAGACTTTCATTCTTGTAGGATCTCATCTCACTACTACAATATTAACTTCTAGAGATGCTTTTGGAAGTTTGGGGGCATCACTTTCAAGCTGGTACAAACCATTTACACAGAGGATCGGGTCTCTTTCACATGATGCTCTCACTCTGGCCCCTGCTTCCTTTGTGCTGCAAGTGTGTGCCTGTAGGGTTTTACACTTTATTGGCCAGAAAAGCTAGAGCTAAAGTGTGTCCACTCCTTCCTCAAGTCGTTGCAGTGTTTCTGGACCTCTTTCAAAAGCTCTCTCTTTATCTTCCATGTTTCAGGATACTAAAGGTGCTTGATGAGGGCACCTCTAAAGAGGCACTCACTCCTAGGTTGGCCTGCAGTTTGCCTATGTCTTCCCATGTGTCAGGTAGCCTCGAGTGGCTGCCAGCAGTTGGAGTTTGATAATTTAATGGTTCATTACAAATTTATAAATGCTGGCCACAGTTGCCCTCCTGGAATAATGTCTTGTGACTTTAAGGACATAGGGAATTTGGTGAATATGGTGGCCAAGCATGACAGGGAAATGGAACGCTATAATCATAGTTTATGGTTCCTAGAATACTTTTGTTTCACTACAGCAGCCAAAAGCCATTCATCTGTCCCTCAGACTAGGCTACTAGTAGACTAGAGTGCTGTTGTCATTGTTGTTGTTTTAACCAGTATGTAATTTAAACCTTTTCTTCTTTGGTTAACAACAACAAAAAATATCTAGCAACTTTCTAGGTCCATAACACTGGCAGTGTGTCATTTAGCCAGCTCAGCCGTTCATGAGTTTTTATCTTTTTTTTTAGATAGGTTTGACAGTTCCATGGGTTGGCAGTCCTGAAGCTGATTTTGGAGAAGTGAGTTTACGGACCGAATCAATTAGCCCCTTTATATGTCCCTATTATGAAAACACAAAATTTTATACTTGGAATTGGCCACTCTGGATTAGTGTGTGCTTCCAGCTTCTTCCCTGAGCCTCTAAACATACCATCCGTGGAGCTGTCTCTGAGCATTTGAAGGCCAGCGTTGGTAGGGATGCTTGTAAATAATGTAGAGGTATTCAAGACTGCCTTGAGAAATACAGGATGGAGAAGAGGCAAGGCTGGACAATGCACTTGATACTTACTCGAAACCCAAAACCCACAGCACTGAATTAACAGGTGTGCTTGTGCAGCTTTCTTTGTGCATTTAATCAGGCATAATTTTCAGGTGTGCCCACATGAAGATCCTTTTTTTTTTTTTTTTTTTAAGCACCCCCCCCCCCTTCACATTCAGGGAGCCATTTTAATTGGCACACCTAACACCATTGTTGTCTGAATTTTATTACGGAGGTTGAAGTTTCTATGTTTTTTAAACTGAACAGAAGAAAACTTCAGACTGATCATGGTGATCTAATCTATAACTGGCTTAAGATTTTGACAGAAAAAAATTTGAGCACAGTATCAAATGGGAATATATTTTACATGGTAATCCATACACACAAAAATTTATGTATATGGTTATGTTGCTGTATTTACACACTTTTAAGTTTCACAATATAATGCTGAACTTGAATTCATGAGATGCTATGATATTTTCTGTTCTATCCCACTTTTTAAAATGCTATTGATCTACTAATTAGAGTTTTTAACAGGAAACCCTGTGGTAGCAGGTGCATTTAAAAGGACATCAAAGTGGCCTCTCTGTTTTTAAGCTGTGTGAATCATGATTATTAAATGAGTAAGGTGGTTTTTTATTTTTTTGTTCATTTATTAATGAATGACTAAGTGAGGTTTTATTGAACACCTACCAGGTACTGTGATTAGTATTAGAAGTACAAAGATAGATGATTAAGTGAACACAAATCTGTGGTCAGCATAGAAGATTTTCATTTCTGATGGGAGAGGCAGCATCAGTAGATAGGGAATTTTAGGCTCAGCAAATGGTGCCATGAATGGTGTGATGGTGCCTGGTTCTCTCAGGGAACCATGTGCAGAGGTACAGAAGGAGCTCAAGGTAAAAGTACACCAGCAGATGAGGAGGGCCTTGAATGCCATGCCAAGGACTTCAGCTTTTATCCTTTTGGCCAGCGGTTTTCAACATTTAGCCCAGGAGAATTTGTATTTTCAGATAGAATTTAATTTGGTGCCTTACTATGTTAAATGGCAAACTTGGAGCCAACCTGAATGAAACAGAGTGGTCTCCCCTAGATTTCCACCTCCAGGGGTCCTGAAGCCCCTGATGACTTAACCTGAGAACCAGTGGAGGCCCTGGACATGTGTCTGACGAGGAGCTCTCTGGGGACATTGTGGGGGATGGCTTGAAAGAATGGCTGGAGGGAGAGGAGCCATCTTAGGAGAATGTCTTATTTGTCCAGGGAAAAGGCGAGGAAGAGACCCTGAAGTTGGAGCAGTGGCAGGGGTCTTGAGAGAGCAAGGACTCAAACTGTTGAGGTAGAGCCCCGGGGACGTGCTGTCCAGTGGGCTGTGGAACACAGGAACGGGAGGAGGGAGGAACACGAGTTTGATTTTGGTTACGTATATAAAAGCTGCATGCTGAGTTTTTCTTTTGGTGCCAGAGGCTTGGGGTAGATGAGGGTTGCGTCGGGTATGTCGGTCATGAATCTGCAAAGCAGGCTACTATTGGGTTGGTTTGTTTGCTTTCCTCTATCACATAGCCTCCAATTTTTAGGATCCTATCACATTCTCCTTAGCTCATATTAGTCTGTATTCTGTCCAGCATTTGGAAACTGTATGGGCCCCCACGCTCTCTCAATCTGCCTTTCTGGATGTGTGTTTAGAGGTCCCCCTAGGGCCTGAGCACCCAGTGTTCTGGGGGTCTGCATTCAGGCACCCAGGACTATGTACCTCAGGGCTGATGCTGAGAAAGGAAAATGGCTTTAGAGGCCTGGGGTCCAAGATTAAATCCCTGTTTAGTACTTACCAGCTCTAAGGTGGTGAATAAGTTCTAGAGAATGAGAATTGTAAAGTCCACCTTGTGGGATTGTTGAGAGATCTTACAGTAATGTGGAAGGCACCTGGCTCCATGTCTGTATGCAGTAGGTGTGCATGTGAGGTATTAATTACAACATTTCACTATGAAAATAAACCTTCTGGGGCACCTGGGTGGCTCAGTCAGTTAAGCTTCTGACTCTTGATTTCAGCTCAGGTCATGATCTCAGGGTTGTGAGATCAGACCCAGCATCGGGCTCTGCACTGCTGAGCATGGACACTTTGTGGGATTCTTTCTTTCTATCTCTCCTCTGCCCCTCCCTCACTTGCTCACTCTCTCTAAAAAAAAACTTCTAAAGAGAGGGCTCCTCTCTCCTTCTGCAAGGAGGCCTTACGTATTGAGAAATTTTATATATATATTTTAAGATTATGTGTATGTATTCACGAGAGACCCACAAAGAGAGGAGGAGACACAGGCAGAGGGAGAAGCAGGCTCCATGCAGGGAGCCCAATGTGGGACTCGACCCCAGAACTTCAGGATCATATCCTGAGCCAAAGGCAGATGCTCAACTGCTGAACCACCCAGGCGTCCTGAGAAATATTATATTAATGCAAGGCGGAAGACGAGAGTCAAGGTGGGAAAGCAAGAACACTCAAAGAGCACATGTCATGTTCTGGTGGCCTAAGGACAGTGGTGACCTGTGGCTGACGGCTGTGGTGTTTAGAGGGCATTGTGACCTTAGGCTGCCTTCTGGAGGGGCAGGAAAAGCACTGAAAAAGACTTCCATTTTCTTAATTTAAAAAAAAAACAAAAACATACACACAACCTGTTATGTCCCATATGTTTGTATCTTCTCTTACATTTACCTGTTTAACATTTATACTCTCTGCACATTAAAATGATCACAACTTCTAAATATTTACTGTGAGAATGATTCCGGGGGAAAGTGCAGTAAAAACATTTAACAACTTTTCTTAGAACGGAGGTTGAGGAGTTACTCCCCGCCCTCCCCTCCCCCTGCAAACAGCCAAGAAAGTTGGGGGTGGGGGAGAGAAAGATGGAAATGGAGTGAGAGACCTGTGTTCCCTGGAGGAAGAGAGACATGCTCAGTGAAGAAAATCCCAATTGAACAGACTGGTTCTGACTGGAGGAGGGCTGGTCCTTTGTGGGGGTTATTTCATTTTAGTGAGTGTTCCTCCTTGTTTAGACAGCTGTATTTTGGTATCGGGGGTAATAAAGAAGAAATATTACTAGGTTTTCAGTGGGCTTACTTATAATACTTAAAATTTGTGGATCACTTTCATCTTGGAGAAGATTATAAAAATATTACTATAACATTAACAATAGTCTTAAGCAGGGGGCATTAGCCCCATTTTACAGATTTCAAAATGAGGGTTTCTGACCTGGGTTATTTGTCCCAGCCTGCTTGCTTTAGTACTCATAAATCAGAGGCTCCTGTGGTCCAGGGTGGTCATTGAAAGCCTCCAATGCCTGTCTTTGGCCTGCTTTTTGTTGTTGTTGTTGTTTTTAAGATTTTATTTATTTGGGGGATCCCTGGGTGGCTCAGCAGTTTCGTGCCTGCCTTCGGCCCAGGATGCGATCCTGGAGTCCCGGGATCAAGTCACGCGTTGGGCTCCCGGCATGGAGCCTGCTTCTCCCTCTACCTGTGTCTCTGCCCCTCTCTCTCTCTATGTCTGTCATAAATAATAATAATAATAAAAAACTTTTATTTATTTATTCATGAGAGATACAGAGGGAGAGGCAGAGGGAGAAGCAAGCTCCCTGTGGGGAGCCCAGTGAGGGACTTGATCCCAGGACCCCGGGATCACAACCTGAGCCGAAGGCAGACATTGAACCACTGAGCCACCCAGGTGCCCGTGGCTTGCCTTTTCTAACTCTATTGGAAATTGCTCTCCTTTGAATATGTATTTGTAGGTCTCTGAATGTCCTTTAATTCATGGGGCAGTAGAAATCTTGTACGTCTCCTTACAGTTATTCCGTAGTAGAGAATCATGACTAAGACGGAGATCCCTTGAGTAAACTTAGTAGATGAGAATTGTTGAAGGAACAGAAATTAGAGCACAGTTTTTTTGTGTTTTGATTTTAAGTAGTGAATACTCATTTGTCACAGTGGCATCAGTGGTGATTGAGCTTATTTTAAAATCTTTCTCAATAGGACACACATTTCCTGTACTTAACAGAAAAGCAGAGTTAAGAATCTGATATTTGACAGTATTTTTTCTTTTTGTTTGGGTCAAGCACAAGTGAAATGTGACCAGGTTGAAGGCCGAAATGACATATATATGCAAACATTTGTGTTAAATAGTATACTAAAAGGATACAGAATGAATTGTTTTACATGATATGGAAATACACACTTAATCCTATATATGACTCTTGGTAGGTTGCACAACCTGAAAAAAAACAAACAAACCAAGTACTTTTCATTTTTAAGAAGGATAAAATTAAATAAGTGAAGGTATCCTAAGACCCTACCAAGTGACAGATACAGGCTGGGCACTTTTATGTAACATGCTTACTATCTAGGGAAAACAGTTTTTTAGTTCACAGAGTTTCAAAAAATTGTGTGTTTGTTCACTCATTTAAAGTAAGCTCTATGCCCAGTGTGGGACTTGAACTCATAATGCTAAGATCAAGGATTGTGTGCTATCCCGACTGAGTCAGCTACGCGGCTCTGCATCACACAGGATTTTTATGATATTTACAGAAGTGGCTTCAGATAGCAGGCCATTGTGGGTACTGTTATTGCTGTCTGGACATCTGGCGCCACCGAGCCTGGGTAGTGGAGACATGAGAGAAGTCATCCAACTCTCTTCCTCAGTTCCTTCATTTGCAAAATGAGGCGTGAGCTGGTCAGATCCCAGGGTCCCTTAGGCCTCTAAGATTGTGTGAGAGCTCCTGGGCAGTTAGCAGGGTAACATCCTCTTGTTACCAAGGTGAGTTTTGGCCTTTTCCTGGTGGTTTCTGTGTATTCAGTGAGAAGCAAACTGTGCATGGATATAAGGATGATAGCAACCTTTGTCCTTCTCCAGGAAATAAATGCCATATGACTCAGACAGAAGACGTAAGTCCTAGGCTCTTGTTAATTTTTTTGTTACCTTTTTATGTTTGATGAGTCAGAAATGCAGGTTCTTATAAAGTGTTACTGAATCTTTGATTATAATCACTTCAAATTACGACCCCTTTCCTGTGTAATGGTTTTTACCATTTGCCCTTCCATAATTTAATAGGCAAGAGAGGAGGACATCTTGATCAGTAAAAACCTTGGTCTGTTGCTTCGTGAGCCCTCATTACACTAAAATTCTTTTTTTTTTTTTCTAACTTTTTAAAAAATTTTTTAAAAAATTTATTTATGATAGTCACACACAGAGAGAGAGAGAGAGGCAGAGACACAGGCAGAGGGAGAAGCAGGCTCCATGCACCGGGAGCCTGATGTGGGATTCGATCCCGGGTCTCCAAGATCACGCCCTGGGCCAAAGGCAGGCGCTAAACCGCTGCGCCACCCAGGGATCCCTCTAACTTTTATTTAGTAAGTAATCTCTATCCACAATATGGGGCTCAAACGTACAACCCTGAGATTGGGAGTCACATGCTCCACTAACTGAGCCAGCCAGGGGCCTCTATGCTAAAATTATTCTTGACAGAAAACTATATGTGCCCACAGTGACAGGACATCAGTATTCTCTAGCTGGGTGGGCAAATATAAGTATTGTTGGTCAGTTGACACTAGAATACCACAAAACCTTAGAGTAAGGAAAACCTGTCTATTTAATGTCCACCAGGGTGATCCTGTGCACATGTGGGCCTGTGTGTACATACACACACCCACACCCAAAGTGTGTCAGTGTGCACACTCCTTAACTATAGTTTCTGTGACTGGCCTCCTTCGTGATGTCCAACTAATGACTTCACATGACATCTTCCAGGTTCATCCATGTTGTGGCATGTGACAGGACTGCCTTCTTTTTTAAGGCCGAATAATACTCTGTTGTATGTATGTGCCACATTTTCTTTATCCATTCATTCATCAGTGGACATTTCGGTTGTTTCTACTTCTCAGCTCTTGTGAATAATGCTGTAGTGAGTATTGGCGTGCAAATATCTCTTTGAGTTATTGCTTTCAGGTCTTTTTTTTTCTTGGATATATACCCAGAAGTGGGATCACTGTAGCATATGTAATTCTATTTTTAATTTTCTGAGGCTCCTCCATACCATTTTCCACAGCAGCTGTGCCATTTTACATTCCTACCAACAGTGCACAGGCATTCCAATTTCTCCACATTCTTTACTGAAGCTTTTATTATGTTATAAAAATAAAATATAGTGGAGAAAGGCACCTATCATGGTCAGAATTTGTGTTTTTTCCTGGTAGATGGTAATTAAGAGGGCAATAAAAATGGTTATAAAAGGTGAGTAGAGAGGTGATTGTAGATGAACATGTTAGGCTTGAGAAAAGAGGTTAGTCTTCTCTTAGCTCACATCACTCCTTACTGGTTACTAAAATTCTGGTATTAATCAAGGCACATGAGTGGCTCAGTGGTTGAGCATCTGCCTTTGGCTCACGTCGTGATCCTGGGACAAGATGGAGTCCTGCATCATCAGGCTCCCCACAGGGAGGCTGCTTCTTCCTCTGCCTATGTCTCTGCCTCTCTCTCCGTGTCTTTCATGAATGAACAAATAAAATCTTAAAAAATTCTGGTATTAATCAATGAATCCATTTGTTAGATGTTTTTAAAAAATGCTCCCTAAATAAACGGTTTCCTCAGGATACCATAAGAATTATAAAGAAAAATCCAGTGCAGAAACTGAAAGTTCATTGGGGCTGACAGTGTGTTTGATTCTGTGTTGGTCTTTGAGGTAAGATTGAAGCTGTCCATGATCTGGGTCTTCATTCTGTCTGTGTTGGGACATGCAGGATATCAGAGAACATGGAAAATAAGGGTCATCTGCCACTTGGTTTGAGAGCCTGTTGGCTCCACGTTGGTGGAATCTGGAAGATGAGGTGGGAGAGGGATGAAGATGGGCTTTTTCTGATTTTGAATCCTGGGCCCACTTCCCTGACAGCTGTGAGAAATGCCTGCCACTTCCTCTGTCCTCAGCTCCTGGATTGGCCTAGAAATGAAAGATAGCAGGAATTCAGAAGGCCTACTTTGTGACTTCTGGCATGCAGTAACTTACTGTGTATCTCTGGGCATACCTCTCTGTGCCCCATTCTCCTTCTCTATAAATGAAATGGCTGGCTTAGGTAAATTCTGGGAAAGACCTTCTTGACACCTATTAGGAGGTTGAGCTCTCATCTTCTATTTGTGAAGGGTTAACCTGTAGACCAACGGGTGTTACATAAGGTGGAGTAGGCTTTGCAGTTCTCCGTATGGTGCCAACTCCCTCACAGAGCCTTTACTCTGTTCAGGCTTCTGTTCTGTGTTCAGGCTTCTGAAATGGCGAGTCGTTTTCAAGCAGCTGCTGCTTAGAGGACCCTGGGCCTGGGGTTCGGAGTGAAGGTTATCCAAGAATTGCATCTGCCCTAAAATAAGTTGTGATGTATTTCCAAGAGCATTATATCCAGAGAACTATAGAGCTTTTCAATTTCAGATCCCCTGGTTTTTAGGGAGAAAATTAGAGAAGCCAAGGGACTGGCTCAGGGTCATGAGGCCAGTTAGTGACAAAAGCTGAGACTGGATTCCATTTTTCACTTCTCTCGAGTCTGTGACTGGTGCACTTTTCATTATTTTAATTAGGTTGATAAGACAGGTGCACAAGAAAAGCAATACTCTAGGGCAGTGCATGATAGGTGCCAGACAAGGGGGGTTGACGGTGCTGGTATAGGGTTTCTGAGAAGGAGCAATCATGTTAGCTGGGATAATCTGGGAAATCCTCCCGGAAGAGGGAAGTTTTGAGCTTGGCTTAGAGGATAGATAGACTTTAGACAAAGGAAGGGGAGCACCCAGAGCAGTGGTATGGAGATAGGAAAGCCCAAAACAGGTAGTGGGATGTGGATCAAGCTTAGCTGAAGCAGAGGGACAAGGAAGAGGAAGGGACCGAGGACTGGCATTTAAATATTGAGTATCTGTCGTGTCTTGCACAGTGTCTGGTCCTTTACCCCTGTCATTTCAGCGTCCGGAGTGGGGAAGTGACACCCTGACCAATGCTTTTGTTTGAGGGCATCACGTTTTCACCCCATCAGTACTTGGGATCTGTCTTCCTTAGAGTAGAAGTTACTTTGACCTAGGGGAAAGTACCTAGTTAAAAATGGAGAGAAGAAAAGTGGGAAGAGTCGTTTGTTTCTGCAAAGAAGGTCAGAGGTAGTCGATGGTCGGTAATTCTTTCATAGTAAGCAAGCCTGGAGTCTGCCTCCCAGCTAATGGCAGCTGGCGGGCCTTGGCGCTCCTGAGTGACCAGGCTGTCCATGAATTATTCAGGGCCCGTGCCCAGTGAGTGGCTGCCTAGCGAAGTCTTGTGGGAAGGAGGCTGTGTTATCTCGTTGAGAGATTGGCAGAAGCTCAGGTGCTGAAGAGGAAGAAATGACTGCACCCTTAAAATATTTCACATTTTAACATGCCAGGGCCGCACACAGTGTTCCATAGCCCTACAACCGGGTAATCAGGACCTGTTTTTCAAAGAGGAAGAAACACCCCCCCCCACTCCCACCCCTAATTAACAAATACAATAACCTACTCTCTCATGTTACTGTGGCACTTGTTGGCAGGGATTTGGCTAGAAGCCACATTAAAATTGCAGATAAGACAGTAGAGCCACAGAGTGTGTTCGTGTGGGAGAAACCCTACTTCGCTCTGTTTTTATCTCAGCCAAGAAGAGAGATGGTATTGATCCATTGGGAATGGTACTTTCTGTAATTGTCACTGTTACTGTCACTAACTTGCATTTGTTATACGCTACTGTGTGTGTGTGTGTGTGTGTGTTACCCCACCCATCTGTCCATTCGAATGACCTATTTTCTTAGCTTAGTTGACAGTGCCTACAGAGAAGAAATCACTTCTCCAAACTTGGTGGGTCCCTCCAGTGGCCTGTGTTCCCAGATGGGCCTGAGCACATGTTAGATAGGTTGACTTTTACTCTCTGTAGACCAGGAGGTATGGGGCTTGTGCCCTGACGATGAGGCTCGCATCCCTTCACTTCCTCTTCTTCCCTCTTTGCATGCCTGTTTAACATGCTTTCACCTTTTCTCATTACAGCCAATCTATGGTAAGCTTCTGGAAAAGGTAACACGGGTATGAAGACCTGAAGGCAGGGTCCAGAGGCCTATTTTCACTAGGAGTAGATTGTAGCTCCTCTCTTCCAGTTTTTACCCATGAGTCATGCTACCAGGAAACGGCGTCTTCTCACTGCCCCATCTGCTTCCTTGTAAAACTCTGGCCTGATGGCTGTGAACACCTGTGTGTGTCAGCCTTTTTCCCTCCATGTTGGAGGTGGGAAGCAGAACCGAAAATCCTGGGCAAGAGCAGGCCTGGCCCCGGCCGCATTCCTCAGATGTTCTTTTCCTTTGAACCACTCTGCCTGTAGCAGAGGAGCCCAGTCTTGGCTCTGGGTGGTGTTTGATTCACAGGCATAGCAACACCTGTTTGCCAAAGGTGGGGCCTCTGGACTGGGGCATTCTTTTGCCCATACAGGGGAGCTTTGCATGTGCAGGTAACAGACGCGATAAGAATGCAGGGATAAGGTTTGGCTGGGGTAGATTATTCAATAAACTACATTCCTTGGGTACTTGTTATTGAGTGTAACTTGCCATTTTTCTCCTTCTCAGCAGAGATATCAGGTACTTTATATTCGTTTCTGCTGTGACCAGCTAAACAAGAAATGGACTAAAGATATAAATGGGAATTAGATTTGTTCTGGTATTTCAGATGCAGCTGTGTAACTAGATAATTTCGTAGAAGGGATGCGCGCGCGCGCGTGTGTGTGTGTGTGTGTGTGTGAGAAAAAAAAATCCATATCCTCCGGGGAACAGAGCTAGCAGTTGCTGGAGATGAAAAATGCCTTTAGTCTTCCGTTTAATTTTTCGTCTGGGTATTCTAAGTCCTGAAATATCAAATGTTAGCCTCACCTCAAACATTGGCCTTTGTAAAAACATAGGCCCTTTTTAACTTGTTTCATAGTGAATGTTGTGTTCTTGTTATCCGTGAGGTATTACTGCTTTATTTTTATTATAAAATATGATTTTGAATATGCCTTTCCCAGTGCAAAATGGGGTAAGTGAAAGAGAAGGGAATGGGGTTTGTGAGTACTTCCCAGGTGGAGGACTGGTCTTACATTCTGAATTGCCCTTGTCCAGAAATCCAGAGGGGTACCACTCCAGGCCCTGGCCTGAGATCAGTGATGGTACAGGAAACCTACAACATCCTCCAGCCGGTAGTCTCCTTGGTTGAAGAGTTGGCTGAAGGTGATGGTAGAATTAGTTTTCGAAATTTCCTCTGTGAGGAGTTTAAATCCTAGCTGCTCAGACAGCGTGGCTGTCTTCCCAACATTTCACTTTACTAAACATTTCTCAGTTACAGAAGAACTCTGTGAAGTTGGTCCCGTTATTGTGTCAACATCTTAGGCTCGGGGACTCAGAGTTAGAAACTAGCAGAGCCAGATTCCTAGATCCCAAGTCAGTTTTTAAGCACCTTTCTTCCTCTAAACCCTGACCCAAATGCTCTGTGGGTGGTGCTCTGGGAGGAAGCAGGGGAATGATCTAAGCCCTGATCTCCAGGAGCCCATGAGGTCCTAAGGAAGCACTGCTGACTGCTTCCAGCTGCCCAGGCTGTGGGTCCTGTGTGCAAGGTGCTGCTGGGGAGAAAGGGAGATGTTCTGGAAGGGGTGGCAGGAGCTAGCAGTGGCACAGAGATGTGTTCTCATAGTGGGGCTTGTTGAAAATTGTTTTTTTTTTTTTTTTTTTGGGAGGGCAGGGGAAGAAGGTTTCTGGTAATTCTGTTTTCTATTTTTGACTGGATTCATGGTGGTATGTTTGATTAGTTGGTTGAGCTTTCTGGTACATGGGGAATTTCCCTTTGAATAAGGGATGGGTTTTTGAGAATACACTTACTGAGGCAGGCTTTGGGAGAAAGGACAGTGGTAAGTAGGTAGTAAGAGGGTGGGAGGCTCTCTGGGCATTATACAGTAGAGGGGAGGCAGAAAAAGAATGCCCACAAGACTGGGAGAAGTTGGCAGGAGGCTGGTTGGAAGAGACGGTGGGTGGGCCAGAGAGGTGAGACAGATCACATAAGCTTCAGCTCCAGGGAGCATAAATGCACTGGCATAATTTGGAGCCTGCATCTCTATCTGGCCACACCAGCGGAAGAGGATTATTTTAGTAAAATTATTTTGGTTTCCTATAAAGAAACACTCAGGAGAAATTGGCTGTGGTCGTCCAGCTGTTGTGCAGATGAAGGAAAGGCAGATCTGGAAAGGGCAGAAAATTTGACAAAAACAGTTTATATGTGAAGCCTTGAATTCTGTCCCTCCCTGTTCCCACCCCCTTCTTGCCCAGCTCTTGGGTTGGTTTTTCAAGTTCTTGAATGTGTACAGACCCCATCACATCTTAGCCTGTTGGCCATCCTCTCCCAGGCATTGCAGTCTTGCTAATGTTTAGATGTTCAGGAAATGAACACTCCATAGTTTACCCTTTGAAAGTTGCTGTAATGCAGGGAAAGTGTCTTTTTTCTTCTCTTTCTCATTTATTTTTAACTTCTCAGACTTCATAAAACCTCTTGGAACAAACGTTCGTTGGCTTAATCTCACCCCTTAGTGTTCCCATTCATATGCTACATGCTAAATCATACAGGATCTTAGAGTAGAGGTCCTTCACGTATGAGAAAAGAACAAAACCCACTCACAACAAGAGAACCCTCAGAGTAGAAATTCTGTGAGAATTAGCAGAAAACATGCCTATTCCTGACCCCAACTAAGTGTTGGAGAAGTCCCTATGGAGGCTTGCTTGGGTTTTAGGTATCTTGAAGCCATTTACCAAGTTTTTTAAGGTTTTTCTGAAAAGCTTACAAACCATTAGTAAGCTGATATTAAACTCTAAGTACACGGGATAAGTAGGACTAAACTTGGTCAGTCTGGGGCCCAGGTGTGGCTCTGCCATTCATCGCTATAGGGCCCTGGGCAAGGCATGGTATGTCTCTGAATCTCATTTGCCTTGTCTGCAAAATGGACACAATACCTACTTCATAGGTATAGTCGGTTGAGAAAATGTATGTGAAAGCATTTTCTAATTACAAAGTGCTGTAGTAATGTGATACTGTTATTATAGCCAATTGTTTATATGGAGATGGATGATAATTGGGACTACAACAATAGTCTCCAAGAGAGGGGAGATTACTTATCACTAATAAACACATTTAGTATCAGAAGAAATTTCTTTTGACTGTAGACTCCAACCTGTTTGATCTCTAGGTGAGGACTAAGGCCCAGCAAGGGTTAGACACACATGCAATTACTCTGCTTCTCCGTGGCACTCAGGAGGTGGGGTGAACTGGAGTACTCTGGCCTGGGGTCTTTCAGCACACCCCAGCACTTCTAATTTGTGCTGTCTGCAAATAACCACGGGGACTTGGTTTTGCCATTCTGGCACCACGAGGATGATGGATACACATTGCTTGGCCTTCAGTTGCTTTGATCCCATAGCTGACTGTGCCGGTCCGTTGTGGCCACCTTTCACTATGCCTTGGGGTCTTGGTGCAGCTGGGAGGCAGGCACAACTGCTTCTCAGAGTTGGCCACGTGTGTTGATATTCCCTGGCCTGGGTGAGCTCTCAAGACACTAGTTTTTTAGATGAGAAAAGATAGAGGGGATACTGAAATCACAGGGTCTGTTTCTGCAGAAAGCGTGGTTGACTACTGAGCATTCCGAAAACTATCTTGCCTCCCCTTCATGTTCCCTTCCACATGCTGTGTGTTTTTGCCATAGGTGTCGTCTTCAGGGTTCTTCTTAGAGCACTACTGATAAACTGTGGGTAGGACCTCTGGCCTCTTGCTTTCTTAAGTTAGACTTGGGTAAATTCCTTTAAATTTCTTCTTTTCCTCACAATGTCCCTGTCCTTTCCCTTCTGCCTCTGAAGGTAAAGGTATCTGCTCTTGGCTAAGGCTGAGCCCCATACCTTTGAGCCCTTTTCCCCACCGGCCTTTTCCTTCCTACACCAACTCAGGGGTGAAACCTGTGCACAGAGGATGAGCTCAGCTGGACCCTGGCCCAGAGCCCCTTCCCCTGCTCCTTCCACTCCCATTCCTTCCACCACCTCTACGTTCTTGCTCTTCTTCTCTTTGCTTCTCATTCTCTCATTCCCTGTAACCTTAAGCTTTTATTACTCCACTGACCTCTTCATTCACATACTAGATCACGTCTTCTCTGACTTCTTGTTCCTCCTCCTTTTTGCAACCTGTGATGCCATTGTACCCCCCCACCCCCTTTTTTAAGTATCTCTTTCTTCTCTTGGAGTGTCATTCCATAGCTCTTTGGTATCTCCAATGTTTTTTCTTCTTCCTCACAGACCCTGGCCTTCCCCAGGGCTCTCTGCACAGCCACTTGCCTCTTACCTACCTTCTCAGGTTTAAGCCCACGGCAGTCTCTCTCACTGCATGGGACTCTGTTCTCAGCCTTGATCTCCTGCTCCACCTCCTTGGCGACTTCTGGTGTTGCCGCCCCTCAGTATTGCAGGTAACTCAAATTCAGTGTATCCAAAAAGAAATGTTCAATCCTTCCCTACGCCCCACAGCCAGTTCTAAACAGCCCAGAGTCTTCTGCAACCATAGCCTTTGAACCTCCCACCCACGGACAGTTTGTTACCAGAGTCCTGTAGATTAACTCTTGCATCAGTCCATTCCTTTTTGTTCCTATTGCCTCACACTGACTAGTCCTTTGACCCAGAGAATGCCAGTCACCACCCCAGTGACCTTGCTGCTTGCATTCTCTCTCTCTCTCTCTCCTGGCTGTCCACTGCCACATTAATCTTCCCTAGAGCCCATCCCAGACTCCATCCTCCTTTGGCCGAAAAGTCTCCTGTGGTTTCCAGCCTAGGCTTAGTTCCCTCAGGGCTACCCTCCTGCCTGACAGTCCCTTATGCTCCATTCAAACCGCAGCACTCGCTGGTACTGTTCCTGGGACAGCCCTGTTGGTGCCTTTACTTGTATTGCTTCCCAACCACTCCTCACTAGGGAGAGGAGGCTCTGCCCTTTCCCAGCCTGTTGATACTCTACCTGTGTTTCAAGGTTTGGTCACAATGCCAGTCCCTCCTGGATTGTTTCTCCCTGTCTTCCTAGAGTAGTGTCTCCCTAGGCAGTAGTGTCTCCCTTACCCTCTGAACTCTTACAGCTGCCTTCCTTACCCCGTTTCTCTGCTGTCTGTTTGCATACTTGTCCCATCTCCTCTGGCCAGGAACTCTCCCGGTCATCTCTGAATCCTCCCCTGGGCAGTGTGCCTTGCGCACAGTTGGCGTCCAGTAAATACTGAATGGAATAAGGAGTGAGTGCGTCTGGCCTTCCTTTACCTCCTCCCCACTGTTGAGTTGGAGGTGGTCAGATGAGTCATTAGGGTTGTGACCTCTTCTTCCCCTGCCCCATCACACCAAATAGATTCCCACTTATCACTTTCTGTCCCTGCAGGGTTATTAAATCATGCCCTAGCCTCAAAATCTTCCTTTCCAATACTTGGCATGTGCTCACTCTGCCTGGCTTGTTCTGAGTCTGCTCTTTATTATTGAGTGTGGCTATACTACTCCCGGCCTCTACCCCCATCACCTAGTACGTAACCTAGCTAATTAGAAAGCTTATTTCACCTACTTCCCCATACCACAGGGAGCTGAAAGGGAGACTCCAAGAGTGGTGACTCATACTCTATTCACTAAGTGGCTTAAAGATTAAAAATAAAGCATTGTAAATTGGCAAGCACTTTGCAGTCTCATTGTCTCGGCCCACAGCTGGACTCTTAGAGACTTAACACTTCATATTTAATAGTGAAGTACATTTAATATTAATATAGAATGTATTTAATAGTGAAGAAGGCCTGTTAAGATCTTAATTAAGAAAATTCTCCATTTTACTTTTTTGTTTTTTAAGATTTTATTTATTTGACAGAGAGAAAGAGAGAGAGAGAGAGAGAGCACACAAGCAGGAGGAGTAGAGGGAGAGGGAGAAGCTGGCTCCCCATGGAGCGATGCAAGGTTCCATCCCAGGACCTCAGGATCATGACCTAAGCCAAAGGCTGACACTTAACTGACTGAGCCACCCGGGTGCCCCTCCATTCTACTTTCTGTGGCTTTGATGTGATATGTGAGGGAAAATACGCAAGAGGTGTATTTTTCAAAATACACTCCTAATTTTGAAAGGTATGATGGTTGTCAGGGTATTTTCACATCATTCCTTCATTGACCTTGTAGAGGTAGGTATTAATTATCCCTGACACTGAAGGTTTAGAAGGAATCCAGGGTTTCTTCTAAGGTCATAGATGATTAAGAGCCTTGGCCAGGACTAGAAACTCAGGTCTTGGGAATCCTAGTCCAGTGCTTCTTCCAGTAACCCCACATTTTGCTACATTCCTGTCTGTCAGCATTGTGAATTGCAGCTGTGGGCGGTTAAAAAGGCTTTAGAAATTACATCCTGGATACTGAGAAATGTCTTCAAATCCAGGACCTCCTTTACAGAGCTAAAGGTGGACACTGGATGTGTTTAAAAGCCTGTCCCGTAGATGTTAGGAATGGGAGTTGTTCAGCTGAGCAGTTAGGCTAGTCTTTAAGGTTTAACTCCGGCTTGGGACAGGATGCAGTTGCTTGAATTACAAGTGCCCTGGGGCCTAAAGTAATCCTGCAGGGAAGGCCCACCCCTTCGATGCAGTTTGGAATCCCTTAGGAACGAAATTACCTTCTTCAGGGAGTATTGCTGCAGGGCCTCCATGTGGAAAAGCCAAAATGTGTGATTTGTTGTCTGCCTGTAGTTAGTTGCAGGGGTGGGGTGGGGTGGGGTGGGGTGGGGGGCGGGGGGGAGGAAGTGGGAATTAAAAACTAGGATCAGTTATTTCCCCCCAAATACATTCAGATCACTGTTCTTTGTCGAGCATTTTTTAATTTAATTTAATTTTGTTTTGGTTGAGACTGATGGGAGAAAAATAAAAGAGGGCTTTAACATCTTGAAGAAAGCAAAAGTTTCAGGGGCCTCGTTTTACAAATCACAGTAGGATCGGAGGGGTCGTTTCTGTTCGGCCGCCGCCCCCGTGGGTTCGGAAGCCCCTGGGCGCGCGCGGGGACCCCCGCGGGGTTTACCTGCCCGCGTACCTTTCTCCCACAATGCCTTGCAGGTCCGTGCTCGGGTCGGCGCCGCCTGGAGCTCGTGTGCGAGGCGCCGCGATGGCCGCGCGAGTCGGCGGGAGGGACCGCTCCGAGCGCCGAGCGTGCACCTCCCCGGCTGCGGCCCCGCGCGCTGTCCGGCGCCCCGGGCTCGCTCGCCCGCGGGCCGCCCCGCCCCGCCCCGCCCCGCCGCGCCCCGCCGCCGCCCAGGTGCGCCTGCCCCCGTGGCCGCGCTGCCCGCAGACGCCGCGCGGGGGATGCGCTGCCCGCCCGGCCGGGCCGCCGCCTTTTCGTGTGATAGTAATCGGAGACTTTTCCGTTGCAGGAGGCTCCCAACAAAAGATTGTAATTGCAGCAGCTTTGTTTGGGAAGTAGCCCGGCGGCGGGCGCGTCCTGGGCCCGGCCGGGTGGGCGGCTGCGGCCGCGCTGGGCGCCGGCGGGGTGGGGGTGGGGTGGGGTGGGGGCGGCCTCCCCCGCGCCCCTCCGCGTGGTACAGCCTGCGTCTCCCCGACAATGCTGTTATGCTAATCAGGTGACATCACCGCCCGGCGCTCGGAGAGTGGCTCCCGATTAAATTACAAACCGGCGGCCGCCGCGGGCAGCCGGGAGGAGGTGTGTGTGCTGCTCCCGCGAGCTCCCGGGCGCGGCGACCGGGGCACGCTCGGGATTGGCCATATTTTAAAATATTTTTAAAGTAGGACTTGCACCTCCTTCCCTCCCTCCCTCCCTCCCTCCGCCCTCCCGCCCCTCCTCGGTAATTTATTTTAAGCTTCTAGTCGGGAGCCGCACAAGGAAGGAAAGCAACAAGGGAGGAGTTAGACCCCGGAGCGGTGACTCCTGGCCGGGCTCAGGTGGCCTCTGCTGCGGCCGACTCGCTATCAGGTCCGTCTGCTGGACTTTCAGACCGGAATGGGGCTTGCCTGAGCTCCAGCCCTTTGCGCCGGGGCCGCCGGGGCCGCCGGGGCCGGGAGCCAAGGCGTGCGGAAGCGGCTGCGTGGTGGATGGGGCTTGGAGGGGGCCGCCGCGGGAGTTCCACGGTGCAGCCCGCCGGGGCGTTACGCCGGGCATAATGGAATTGCAGAGGACGTCCAGCATCTCCGGGCCGCTGTCGCCCGCGTACACGGGGCAGGTGCCTTACAACTACAACCAGCTGGAAGGGAGATTCAAGCAGCTTCAAGGTAAGCCCCCGCCTCCCAGAGGCCGGGCCTGCCCTGGGGCTGTGCCTACGGGGGTTCCGAGATTTTATTTGTGCCATATGGTACGTGACCCTAATGAAGACGGGCCGCCGCACGCCCGGCCCTGAAGCCTCTGGTTGGCTGCGAGCACCCCATTCACTCCTTAAAGGAGACAGTTTCTCACTCTACTCTAGAAAAGCCACCATTTGGAGTCTCTTTCCCCCTCTCCCCTCCCTCCCTCTCTCTCTCTCTCTCTCTCTCTCTCTCTCTCTCATCCTTTTGCTTCTGTTGGTTGTCAGGTATCATCTGCTACCCGCTGAGCACCTATTTTCTGGCCTCCTAGCTATCCTTGCAGCTCAGTGGATCAATGGTAATAGACCTATTAGTATGCAGACATTTAATTCTGGGTCACCTCTATCTCCCAGCCCCCCCCCCCCCCCCCAGCCTCTTACCTCTGGGAATCCTAAAGGTGTAAAGGGCACTGCTCAACACCCAGTCCTGTAGAACAATAGCAAAGGGGAGGAGGGAGTGGTCTTTTTGTTCTTAAGCCTTGGGTAAATTACAGTTTTGATTCCGAAGCCTAATTTTAACTCTTTTGATGTATTGTGTTGGGGAGAGCCTTCCCATCAATTTAGTAGTCTATGTAATTTATAATGAAAGCCAGTTATTGTCATTCCATTGCTATGGGTTGGATTAGTTGGATCAATTACAGGTTTCTTGGCGTCTATATTAGTCTCCAATAATTGAATGAATCCAGTATTTTACCGCATATATTTTTATAGAAAGCAGGATCCTGTGTACAGCAGCGTGTGGGATGATGGGCCTGTAGCCCACCGCTGCGGTGGCCTCTGCAGCCCTTCGCTGTCCCTGCCCAACCAGAAGGCCTGGCTGGCGGTTTCTCAGAGCTTATACATGAAAAAGGACTCATAACTGAAAACAGAACTCCTTCCGTTTGGAAGCCCCTGGAATCGGTTGTAGGCCAGGAATGGCTCTAACGCACGCTGTGAAACAGTGGCCTTTGCACACTCTGTGTTTCTTATTTGAACTCTTCTCAGAGCCACAAACACGGTTCCTGTGAGGAGGAGGAAGGAAGGAAGCAGCTCAGTCCTAGAATGTTTTCATTGGGAAGAGGAGAGAGGATATATTTCATTCACAGGTTTATTTGTCTTGTGAAATAGTTGACAGTAATGACACTTGTCTGGAAAACAAGAGGCAGAACAGAACGTGATTTTAAACATTTGCTAGTCTATGCTGCATTCTGGGGCAGTTAGCAGAAGCTCCATTCCCTCCAGGGAATGGTTATGTGTCTTTGCTTCATTCCCCCTTGAGCTCTTTGAAGGTGGAATTTGCTTTTTGAAAAAACTTGGGGGGGAGGGGGTTAGAGGCAGTTTGCCTCTAACTGGGAGAGTAATGGGAAAGAGTAATGGTATTTTGTCTGTTGTTCTTCTGGGTCCATGCTGGAAGCCCCATAGTTTTAGGTTTTGAGAATTCAGTGTACCTCTAGTAAGCATGTCTAAGTCTCTCTGCTTCTCTGTGTCATACTGTGGAGGATGAGGCACCCGATGGTGGATCCTTGATCAGAAAACCTATTACCAACATCCAGTTAGTCCACTCCTTGTAGTAAGATAAAATGCAAAGCCAGGGGGAAAATTTAAGGTGTGGGGAGCAGTGTACTCATAGGCCCACCCGTAACAAAAGGCTGTTATCTGAAAGCTTTGAGGATGGTTGTAAAACTGCTACCCCAGAAGGGTGGAGTTTACACACAGGAAATGTCTTAAACCGTCTTCTCTGGATAGAGGAAAATTAAAAAAAAAAAAAAAAATCACCATGCGCCCCTGATATTTTTGCCTCCTTACCGTTTGTCAAGGAAATCCCTTCTAAAGGGGTAGACTTCACATTTTGTGTGGTGACTTTTTTTTTTTTTTTTTAATGAGTTTTGCTCCCTCACGTAGCCCAGATAACTTTATTTCTAAATATTGTGGTTTAGGAGTTACACAAGTTTAGTGTTGGTATTTCTGTAACAGAAAACCACCCGTGTTAAGGAACTGAGAAAGGGTGAATTAACTTTCAAGTATGGTGGATCCCAAGAGAATTACAAACATGACTTGCCCCATAGTAACAACAAATGGAACTGATGGCATTTTAAGCAACTTTAGGAAAATTTTTGCTAACACCTTTTCCCATCCCTACCCCCAGCTTGTGTTTGTTCTTCAAATTTGATAATACATAGATTATATCATATAATTTAATTTTATACATGCCTCCAAAGTAACCCCTCCCCCCCTTATTTTAATCCTGAGTATCATCCTTCCTAGCACTTAAAACCCAGTATTGGAAACTGGTCCTTTCAAATGATTTTTTTAAATGCCTGTTATACGAATTCATTCATTTAGCGTCTCTGCCTGAAAGTACCGTGATTTTGTGGGAGCTATTTCTCCATTTTTGCTGTTTTCAGATATTTTCACAAATCCTAAAAATTTCAAGAGGGACCAGGGGAGGAGATTTGATGTTCTAGCTAAGGGAAGTATGATATTAAAATGTGTTTGGTCTACTAGGATAGTAAGCAAATAAGTAAACTTATTTACACTCTGATTTAGGGGACTGAGTGTGGTGTGATGTCTTTCATACTTAGTACTCCTGGCGTAAGACAAGAGACAGGACCTTCAGCCTCTGGTGGCTTCAGACGTTAACCACCAACACCCAGCACACCTAACAGACACACCCAGAGTGCAGGCTCACTCTCTCTTTCAAATTGTTCATCTGCAAAATTAAGTTACCACCTTTTTCAGAGCCTGTTTTTGTATCTTCAAAGTTGGATTAGTTTTTTCTTTTTTAAATAAAAGAGAAATGCAGGAAAAAAAAACTTAGCCTCATGTGTTTAGAAAAACGTTTGTAGTAACAGGTTGATAATACCTTTTCTCCAGTTTCAAATCAGCCAGCTTAATTCTTTATAGCAGAATATTGCTGCTCTTGTACTCAGAAGCTATTGCTTGTGCCTAAGGTGTAAGTTAAAATCCAACCTCCTTAACTTGGCGGTGGACCCTCCCCCATGTGGCCCCACCCCAACTGCTTCCTATTCTGGCACTTACATTCCAATCCTACCTTCCAGGTAGGCAGGCTTACAGCTCTTCATAAAACCAAGCCCAGGGTTTTTGGCTTCATCCATTTGCCTTCTGCCTCAAATGCCCCACTCATCCATTTACCCATTGAAATCATTCCTGTAGATTTCTAAGTTGCTCATATTCCAGTTATTCCATAAAGCTTCTTGTCTCCTCTTTTGGGGTTGATGGGGAAAAAGATTTCATTGAGTGCTTACCATGTACCAGACATGTTAGTAGGAGCTTTGTATGTGGTATCTTGCCTTCATAACACACCTGTGAGATTTTAAAGATGAGAAGACAAATAGCTTGACCAGGGGTTGCAGGCATTATTGATCTCAGACAGCACACATTGTTGTTCTCTAACCTTCTTCTCCTAGACTTTTAGATATTAATGTTCTTTTATTTCTGCAATAATGACAATAATAATGATAATAACAGTAATGAGGTTATATTGTGAAATAGGCACCCAAACCTGATTCCTCTTTCCTGTCTGCCTGCTTCCCAGAGAGCACTGATTCTCTTGGCCCTGGCAGTGGAGTTGTAATGAAGACAGGATCTAGTTGAAAAGCATCAAAATGAACTTCTTCTGCCGCCTTTGCAGCCTAACCCTGACATCTAGCACCTGATATTTCTGGAGAAGGTTCTTTTTCTTAGCTTTTCGGCTCCATGAACTTGTCCCTTCGTCCAGAAAGTGTTATGGGGTAGTCGGTCTTTAGTGGGACGTAGAAGGAGACTACAGAGGAATTTAGAACATGCTTTCTCAGAGTTGCCTTGTTCCATTTTTTAGGGGGTGGGGATGGGGTCCTGGTTTCTTTCTTTTTTTTTTTTTAATTAATTTATTTTTAATTAATTAATTTATTTATGATAGTCACAGAGAGAGAGAGAGAGAGAGGCAGAGGGAAAAGCAGGCTCCATGCACCGGGAGCCCGATGTGGGGGATTCGATCCCGGGTCTCCAGGATCGCGCCCTGGGCCAAAGGCAGGCGCAAAACCGCTGCGCCACCCAGGGATCCCTGGGGTCCTGGTTTCTTAGGGGAAAAATATTGCTGGTCTTATGCCCACAAATTGTGAAGAAAATTTATTTTCAAGTTTTTAAGAACTTGCCAGTTTGTTAGGGTACCTAGATGTTTGTCTTGCATAATGTCTTAAACCTTACAGAAATAAGATTGCCGAGCTTACACCTCCTTCTTGTCATGAAGAAAATTTAAAGGTTTTAGATATAAAGTATTAGCCTTCAAATATTTCCGACTGTGACAGTAAAAAGAGTTGGTGACAAATGAGAACTCTCTTGGCGGGGTGGGGGCCAAGATTTAAAAGAACATTTTTGGGTTTAACGAAAACATAAAAGATTGGCTTTTTGCTCTGGATACCTGCCAATAGTATAGCTATTCTAAGGCCAGATAACTTTGTGCGACAATTCACCAATTAAAAAAAATGTATATCTTCTGCCAGAGTTTCAGCTCAAAATTTGGAAGTTCTTAACAGATTTGTGAATTAGAATCTTTTTTGAATGATGTAGTAATAATTACTATTAATATGTACAGCACTTAACTTTAATATGTATGATCTTGCGTAATTAACTAAATGAGATTATTCAAAGTACCCAGTGTGGGATCTAGTACTTAGTAAGTTCTAAGTAAGTGTGCATTTATTATTAATAATATTTCTTTGGGGTAGATATTCTTATTTCGTATAGGTAGATAGGCAGATCATTTGATTCAAATCAATTGATGTGAAGCTACATCTTCAGAATCCAGGTTTTCTGGTTCCACATTTGAAGGGTCCAGGACCACAAAGTGGGTTAGGTAAGAGTCACATCACCCTTTCCCTAGATATCATGAATGCGTTCTGGTGGCATGGAAAATTAACGAGCTCAGGACTGCTCAGATTTCTGGACATGTGGTGCTCTCAGTTTTTGGTGGGCCAGGAACTCTGATGGTCAAGGGAATAATGATTCCTTTAGCTTAAGTTCACTGACTGGGATCTCCATTAGGAGGACTGTTGGAGGCCAGCGAGGAAGAAGAGGAGGTGATCGATAACTCCCTTTGAGGAAAAGAGACCATTTTTCTTACAAATTGAATGACCTGACTGCTCAGGAAGTTTTCTGATGACTCTACTCTTCTCCCCTCTTCATATGCCTAGGGCCTCCACTGCGTCTATGTCTCTTATAGTCTCTTTAGCGTCTTACCCCTCCCCTCCCCACCCCCACAACAACTGTTGGGTCTCCCTAAAGCTGGGCCCTGATTAGAGCTGTCTTCTGTGCAAAAAGTTTTGGGAGTTGACTCTAGCTGACCTTCCTATCTCCAGCTCTTGCTACTCCTTCCTCAACAGCACTCAGGATCCCCTAAACCTACCCTGCATTTTCCTGCCCTTGAGAGGCTGTTCTCAAGGTTTCTTGCACTGGGAGTTATTTCTTTAGTCAGGATTACTACTTTTGAGTTCCAGTTTAGATGCCACTTAGTTCTGAGTGTTCCCACAAAGAGGGGAGGTCAGAATCTCTGCTTGGGTTCCCTTCCTGCAAGATTTAAAGTTTAAGTTCTTGTTCGTTTTGTCATTTTCACATAACTGCTTTTGGGTGCAGTTTATCTACCTTTTTGTTTTTTCTACATTTCACAGAGTTTTAGGGGCATAAAGACAAATGCCTGATGTAACCTGTTTTACACATAGCAGTTACCAAGTCTGTTAAAGAGTAAATAAATGAAACTGTTATTATGGACGTCTTTATTGCAGTGGTTCTCAAAAGGAGGTCCCCAGACCAGCATCGATGTGATCTGGGAACTTGCTAGTAATATAATTTCTCAGGCTAGACTTCTGAAACTCTGGGGTGGGGCCCAGCAGTTGGTGTTTTTATAGCCTGCCAGGTGGCTCTGATGCACACTTAAGTTTGAGAAATCCTCCCTTATTGGGTCATTCCTACAATCTTTGTGATTTAGTGATGGGGAGGAACCAACTGCGTGGATCACTCCTAAATGGGACCAGATATTATATCTGATTTACTGAACAATGAAGAGTCGTGAAGAAGTATGTTTAGAATAAAATAGTTTAGTAGTGGAAAGGCATTTAATGAGTCAGGAATGGCCCCTGTCCCCCTAAATTAGAGAAGCCATTTAACATCTGCAGGCCTCAGCCACCTCATCTGCCAGAGGCACCAGTTGTCTGTAGCAGTTCCCCACTGAGTTGATGTGAAGATCTATCCAGAAAGATCCAAGCTTAAAAAAAAATTAAAAGATCATAATATCTACAGGTTGTGCAAACAGTTCATAAGGCATCTCAGTTCCACTTAGGTTCATAGTAAAGAATCTGTTGCATTTCACTTGAAAAGCAGAAATCCCAGTAACTTGGTATCTGGAAGGGAGGCCAGTGGGGAGGCCTCCTGAATATCTGAAGATCAGGTCTGCTTCCCTTACTGAATACCTTGCAGGTTTACCTGCCAGGGTTGCATTGAACAACAGATGCCATAATCTATATGATGTTTCTTTGAAAACATCCACGTACTATTTAAAATGTCAAGTGTGGTTATTGTTTTCATCATATTTTCTTTTTTTCCTCATCATATTTTCTTTTAAAGAAAACTACTATATATGAACGAACTCCTAAGAAGTCCAGTATGGCACAACAATTTAAATATGGACTTCAGGGTTTGTTTTCCTCTCTTCTGGAACATGACACAAATAGTGACAGAGCTTCAGGTTTTCAGTTAACCATAGCTTTACAGGCATAACATCTATTCAAAGTAGAATCACACTTGTGCATGTAAGTCAGGTAGATCTCAGCCTTTTTTAGTTCTTGGTGTCTTTTCTCCCTCTTGCCTGGCAAGTTTCAATCAACAGATTTAACAGATGAAATAAATGATAATAGATAACTACCTTCAGTAACTTTTGCTAGATTGGCTTAATTAAAACCCTGCTAGATTGGCTTAATTAAAACCCACCCTGGGTACCTGGGTGGCTCGGTTAAACATCGGTTAAACGTCTGTCTTCAGCTGGGGTCAT
Organism: Canis aureus; assembly: GCF_053574225.1. Classification (NCBI taxonomy): domain Eukaryota; kingdom Metazoa; phylum Chordata; class Mammalia; order Carnivora; family Canidae; genus Canis; species Canis aureus. The sequence continues at coordinate 58,385,846 of NC_135621.1, forward strand.
GATCTCAGGGTCCTGGGATTGAGGCCTGCATCAGGCTCCCTGCTCAGCAGGGAGTCTGTTTCTCCCTCTGCTCGCGCTCTCAAAAAAAAAAAAAAAAAAAAAATTCTGGCAATTGTTAAACCAGTTCATGGGTGCAAAGGACTTGCCATTTAAAAGCTCAGTAGTTGGTCACTAAACTGGGCAACTTCAGAGCAAGAAAAATCTAAGAAATACAATGATACAAACGATTCTTAAAAATGGATTGCATTTCTATTAACAAAAATTCGTTGATTGCCTGCTTTTCGATGGGAACTGTCCTCTGGTTAGGAAGTGTATGAGAAGGTGTATTTCAGGAATGCTGGAAATGCTGGTTGGGCTTACTGAGGAATAGAAGTAAGTGGACAAAAAAACTTATTCCAGGTTTTAGGGACCCAAGGTAGAGAACCATGAGGTGTGGGACCAGGGTAGGAAAATGGAGCAGGTTCAGGAAAGTGGAGCAGGTTCAGAGTGGCCAGAGTTTATAGAGTGCAGAGTGACAAAGGGCAGGTCGGAGGGGTACTAGAAGGATAATTGAAAAGCCAGAGGATACGTGATCCTGTAAATCAGGTTAAGTCGGTGGAAAGCCACTGAAGGATTTTAGATAGGAGAGTGATATGTTCTGACTTTTTTTTTTTTCCTCCGAAGAAAGGGGAGTCTGATGGCTTAGTATGATGATTGCTTTAGAGGGTAGTGGTCAAGAAAGAGTCTGGAGACCAGTCGGGAGGCTCTTGGGTTTGTAGGGTGAGAAACTTAGAAACAGCATAGACTCCTCAAATTCTGAACTGCAAGGTTAGAACCTGGTTCCTTAGAACCTGGTTACTTAGTGTGGTCTACAGATGATCTGAGAGTTTGTTAGAAATCTCTCAAGCGCACCCAGATCTACTGAGTCAGAATTTCATTGTAACATGATCCCTGAAGTGCTGCCTTGGAATAGTCTCTTCTTGCCTCCTTACCCTTATGAGCAGAGAGGGAAATAGTCCCAGAAGGGTTATGACCTTCCTGAGGTTTAAGGTTTATGTGTTTTATAGGAAGTATGCATTAAAGGTAAGATTTTCATGTTTTTTTTTCTTTTAGGTAAACTAGAGCATTTTAAAGTAACTATAAAAATAATCTTGCATCTAAATGTATAATAGTTAATTAAAGAAAGTTTAGTATTACCCTAGATTACAGGGCTTTAAAAGCCTGGTTGGTTAATTCCTAGCTTTGTAAGTCTTTGTAGAATTTGGCTGGGATTTTCCTATTTACTAATCCTGCAGTTTTTGAAATTGGTGTGGTTAAGAAAAGCACAATTTCTTTTCATTTATCCATTTGGTATTAATGGAGAACTACAAAATTCCCTGGGTTCGTTTTCTTTACATTCTTTCAGAATTTCAGCACGGTGTTCTGGGAAGTAGAGTCTTGCTAAGTCCATACCTGCTTTATGACTTCAACCTTTTATATACTTCTAAGTTGTTTTTTTTTTTTTTTAGAGCAGAAATACACCCCTTCTCCGCCCATGCTCCATCTTGGTAAAATTATCCTATATTAAACCAATGTATTAAACCAATGTTACTCTTCTTGCCTTTGATTAGACTTCAGACCGCTTTCAAACTCACCCATGCCTTCAGGTATGGCTGTAAAAGTGGATTTAAAATACACTAAATAGCTGTTACTTGATAAGTGCTCATTTCCTGTGAGTCCACAGGTAAAGCTTTAAAATTAGTGGGTATTGATTAGGTAGGAGAGAAAAAGCACCTGCTGAAACTTGTTGGCAGGAAGTTTTTGCCGCTTAAAGAAGAAAGAAAAGGGATGGGGGAGATAAGTTACTTCTCTTTTCCTCTAGCACCACTCCAGAACCTTCCTGAGGCAAAGGCCACAAGTAATGAAAGTAGTAGGAGTTAGGAGGCCATTCCGATGATCTTACCACAGCAGGATTGATGGTCATTAATGGACAAAGTTAAATTTCTAGCTTTTCTTTATGTTACTCCAAAATTCTTTTTATATAATAATAATTTCATAGTCAAATTATGATACCTTTAAAGGAGAGAATAGTTTAAGATCCTGCAATCCCAGGGGCGCCTGGGTGGCGCAGTTGGTTAAGCATCCAGCTCTTGGTTTGGGCTCAGGTTGGATTAAGCCCAGAGCAGACATGGAGTCTCCTGGAGGCTGTCTCCCTCTGCCTCCCCCTGCTCCTCCAGGTGCTCTCTGTCTCTAAAATAAAATCTTAAAAAAAAAACAACAACTGCATTCTGAGCAAATTCTTACTTTTCAATAGTTCTTATCTGTATGCATTATATAATTTAACAGTATTAGAATATTGATTCCAACTTTTGGTGTTTTGTTTCTGTTTTTTACTTAACATTATATCATAAACTTTCGTATTTGGTTATTTCTGTGCTTCTTGCCGAATACTGCCAAATTGCTTTTCAAATCAGAGCAGGTTTTTTTGTTTTTTTTTTTTGTTTGTTTGTTTGTTTGTTTTACTAATCTGAGCCTGTTCACTTGCCTTGTGATGAGGGTAATACAACTTTTATGAAGGAAGATTGTCCTAAGAATAAGTGAGTTTTGGGGCGCCTGGGTGGCTTAGTTGGTTAAAAGCATCAGACTCTCGACCTCAGGGCCATGAGTTCACGCCCCATGTTGGGTACCACACTGAGTGTGGAGTCTACTTAAAAATAAAAATAAAATAATTTAAAAAAAGAGTAAGAGAGGTTCTCCATGGAAACTGTCCCAGTACCTGGTACATGGTACTGGGACATGGGCCCTCAGTAATCAGTGGCAGCCATTATTATAGGTCCTGGTCAAATGGCAAAGCAGGGCCCAGTCTTTTGAACATAAGTTGGATATCTTACCCCACCCAAACCCTGAAACCTGTTCTGGGTGTGGTTTCCTTTAGCATGTTAGAAAAGTGTTTGGTTTGCCTGAAAATGCACCCAACTGAAACACCCCCTTTTGTGTTTCTCTTTAGAAAGTAGACAAGGCTGACGGCAGTCATTTTAGTCTGATAACTTTTGATGTAGGTTCAAGGTCGCAATGGTATGGCTCTCTTAAGTTCATAAAAAGCATCTAAGGCAGTTACATCTGGAGCCAGAGCATCCAGTGCTTTGTCAGAGAGAACTACTGTAGCCAAAGTAATATTAACCACCCTCCATAGATTGGTGAATGCCTCTACTGTGTGTGCTTTTGAAAGGCCTTTCTTAGCCTTTCTCTCTCTCCCCCAACCTTGTTTTCAAGAGGCATAGGGCCTTTAAGTGGCAAATCCAGTAATCACAGTAGCATAGAGACACACAGGCCAGCCTATATTTGGCTTCACAAAGGCCTTGTGAAAGATCTGGCCTTAAAGTCTCTTTTACTGCTGAAATGATGCAAGTGGAAAGTTAATTTGAGGATCACTGAGGCACGCTTTATTCATGAAGAATGTGAGCAAAACATAAAAAGTCTGCAGGCTCTGTTCTTCTCTGGTGGTAAGGAAATTACATAGGCTGTGTCATTATTTGGGTGAATTTTACCCCCACCCCCCACGGAGTGTAATTGTGATGGAATTTTGGAGTGAGAGCTGTCGCGTTAAGTACAGGCTAGTTGGAGTGTGTGTATGTTTGGCCAGAAATCCTTATACAAACCATAGGCCTTATTTTGGTGGCATGATGTGCAGAGAGTGGCCTTGGCGTATTGAATTAGTTTTTTTTTTTTTAAGAGAAACTTTGAAGATCTATTTTAATGTACATGAAGTCTTTGAAGGTCTGCTTAGTCTGTTTGAACTGTTAAATCCCAATGAGTCTCTAGATCTCTGGTGTGATTGTATAGGAGTTGAGAGGTGAGTACGAGTCTAGTGCAGTGTGTTTCTGATGCTTGAAAATGGTGCCCTGATTTCTATTGAAGGAGAGGTTTATTCCTGCAGAGGTTTAAACGACTCACTATAAAAACTTCAGTCTTGCAGTGCTAGAGGGAGATTATGCTTTATCTGCGAACAACTGCCAAGCAGATGAAATCCCAGCTGCACAGTCTGTGGTGGAGACTGGGTGGGAGTGGCCGGGGGAGCAGAGGAGGAAAGTGATCAGACCCTGGCAGTGGTGGTGGCGTGGTGCACAGGGCTGCTGAGGGCTGTTGGGAGGCGGTGTTCAGCGTTAGGACATTTTATCTCTCAGAAACACAGCGTGGTGGAAAGCATCTGGACCGTGGAGTCACATAAGCCAGCATTCAGATCCTGACTTCACCAGTGACCTTCCTGGACCCCGTTTTCTTGATCTGTTAAAAACTGGGAAACATAAGTAGCCCTTGGGGTGGCTGTAAATCCTAAATTAGTACACCGTATTGATTGACAAATTCATCCTAGTTTTAGCCGTGGCTGTTCCTTCTGAGCACTCTCCCCATGTCCCAGGCAAGCTGAATGATGGGTCACCATAGTTATATATGAAAGTACCCATGGCTGAGTACGGAAGACACACCGCCTGTGTGTGTTTGCTCATCCCTGTTATGCCTCCCTAGTGCTTGGTGCATGAATAATGAATGAATGGAGTGATGAAGGCAGTAATATATATATATATATATATATATATATATATATATATATATAGTTGTTTTAAAGTGAGTTAGTCACTCTTCCTCCCTGTGGCCTCTCCTCCCCTGAGAAAACAGTGGCCTCTTCAGCCACATAATAAATAATGTGTTGAATGAAAGAGTGAATCACATGGTAATGGTTTTGACTCTATGATGTGGCTAATAAACTAGAATTTCAGGAACGGCTTATGTGTGTCAATTTTTTTGATAAAATGAAATTTTGATAAGACTCTAGGGACATCCCTCATGTAGTTCCTGTGGTCTGCAGAGTGCTGGGGAATTGAACTTTGGTGAGGAGAAGAGAAGGAAGCCTGTGGTTCTTGGAGAGATACTCAAGTTAATTAGACATCAGGTTGTCTCTTCTTGCTGCTCTTTTTACTTTTTCCCTTTGAGATGGAGCAAGAGTAGTTGACCCAGGAGGTTAGGGTCATACTAATGTCATCCAGGTACCTAGCTAGAGAGGTAAAAGTGTACCCTGTGAAACTGAAATCCGTTTTCTGGGTGTGGTAGCCATTCATTCAGGTTTTTGTATTGTGTGACTGTAAATGAAGGCAACTTTTCTAACTGCAAATATGTCTTTGCTCACAGTGATACAGCATGAGTAATGTTTTTCTAGAAGCCAGGCAGTTAATAATACTCTAAGCAAACAGAGGCAGGGCCTCAGAAATGTAGATACCAGATTAATGTGCAAGCTTGGCCTTTTAAACTGTTGAAGAAATAGCCACGAGAAACTAGTTTTGGCCAAAGAATTGCTTCCTAGCCCTCAGTGGCTTCCAGTCCCCTCCCCTCTCCTTGGGGGGGGGGGGGACTAAAAAAAAAAAAAAAGGTTGGTTTTCTTCTGCAAATATATATGATTTCAATTTTGACACAGGAGGTTAGTTTTTCATTTGAGCACAAGGAAGCAATTTTTAAAAGTCCTGCTCATTCAGCATTGGGCCTGACTGTAGCCAAGCTTGACTGGGAGTTCTTGGCCACAGACCCACATACAGCAGCCCTTATCAAGGTAGTAAATTCAGTTGGCTTTTTGGGAGAGGGAGGGGCACTGGAACACCAGCCCTGCTGGGTAGGGCTCTGGAGCTGGCTGCATTAGGGACTCTGTGCTACCCTACAGTCAGATGGGAGGGCGGGTCCAGATCTCATCTTCACCATTGTTGTTATCCAGTGATTCTGAAGTGACCTTTCTTACCTCATTTTCCTGTGAGCTCATAGTTGTCTGCAGGCATAAGTTATGTCATGGATTCTTGCTCAATTTTTCTTTGATAAGGAGCAACTCTTGCTCACCAGTTGTTTTTGGAAGAAGAAACTGAGATACAGGTCATTCAGTGATTTAGCAGTTGATTTGTGATCTCCTCTCTTTATCCCCCCTCCCCAATGGGAATTTACAACATAACTTATTTGCTAAGGTCTCGTGCATTAAAAACCAACAAACAAAACTGTTGGAGTGGGAGACCATGATCTAGAATAATTATTGGCATTACCAAACTACTCTGTTCAATGTTAAGCCTTATGGAGGACTTCTCTGTAGCTTGTTGCTAGGCGTTGGGGTACAACTTCCATACCTGTTCTCAAGAGGCTCACAAACAAGTCAAGAGATGGGAAAACAGATACAGTTTTTGGAATAAGATTTGAGTGGGTGAACATGCAGAAGAGGGTGCTTTATACACCTGCAAAATAGAGAATACCTGTCCTGCCCTCCTTATTCATCCAGAGTTGCTTTGAGAATCAGTTACAATAATGTGTATGAGCACTCTGTGAAAAAAACAAATGCGTAATCTAAGAAATTTTTGTGCAGGGAACAAATGGCAAGACTTTCTTCTCAGTTTCACTCAGTGTCCACTGATGAAGGAAACACCTTTTCAGTAACACTTGGCTGTATTTGTTAAATACTTTTATACCTGACTCTGTACCATTTATTATACGTATTACTTCATTGCAGGCACAGAAGAATGCTAGAGGTAGGCATAGATGTTATCTCTGTTTACAGATGAGGAAAGCAAGGCTTGGAGAGATGAGGTAACTTGCTCAGTGTCCCTGAGGAGGGAGCAGTGGGCCTGGCCATCACACCTCGCTGTGTGTTCACGGAGTCCCATTCCACTCTGCTTCTGTGGAGATAGTTATCTTCCTAGGAGGACCTGGGCGTGGCTAGGTATGGAGGGAGCGGTTGGACCACGTCTAGCAGCAGCCTACATGGTTTCTTGAGTGTGCTTTGAAGCAGCTTCCTCAGTCCTAGCTCCTCAGAAAGCATCCTCCCCTGTGGGTGTGGGACTTATGATGTGGTTTCCTTTCCCCTGCCTCTGGAGGTCGGCTCTTCTCCACAGGGTCAGGAAGTCCATGGGTGGCTGATAATGTGGGGTGCTGGAGTCACTCGTGCCCGCCCTGTGTTCAGGATAGGTCACACTTGTGTCACCATGTGGTAGGCCAGTGGTGCTGTGAAGGCCTGAGCAATGCAGTGTGGTTTGGAATCGGAGGTCACACCCTTGCCACCACATTGCTCATGAGTCCACTATACCTGTGATGTAAGAATTCAAGCACAAGCTTCTTTCTCCTGCACTGAATATAACGTTAAAACAGGGCAAAGGGCATTAGTGGGCTTTCCAGCATGAGCCATGTGCTTTCATATACGTATTATTTATCCTTTCAGTAGCCTTCTGAAGTAGGTAGTGTCATATCTGCCCTGAGGATTGAGGAACTTGAGGATCACAAAGGTGAAATGAGGTGGCACTTAGCCAGCAAGTGACAAATGAGTGACTTTGCAAAATTCTGTGGCAAGAGGGGGCCATTTTCAACATTTCTTTGAACTTGAAGTATGTGTTTTTTCTGTATAGGAGAGGCAGATGGCATAGCATAGGTGTCTATCAGAACATGGGTAGATTTTACTGACTTTAATTTCATTTAAATTTTGTTTAAAGTACATGTATTTATTTAATTCTTATTAGGGATTCAGCCAGATTGATAGGTGTTTTATAGTGTCACATTTAACCAACAAATTGAATATGCACATTAAAAATGAAAAGCTCACCAATCCGGTTTCTTAAGTATCAATTTCTGATAAAACTGCTTGCCACCGATGAGTAAATCCTTCCATTAATAACAATTAATCTGCTAATTTGCTTATCGTTGATATTGCAAGGAGCATAACATCGGGAGGGGTAATGCTTCTGCTTACCTTGAAGGTCAGAGCTGACATCCATCCGTATTTGATAAAATCGCTTAGGGTATTTGGGAAGATGTTGAGCCATGTAATAGCCCAAATTCAGGTGATATTAAGCCTTGATCTATCAGGATCTTTTTAAATACATGCACATAGGTAGGAGCCAGTGTTAGTACTTTGAGGGCTCTGGATTTTGAGTTAGAGATTAAAACAAAAACAAAAACAAAAACCTGCAGCCAGAAATCTCCTGTGATGCAGTGATGTGACTGACAGTCCAACTGCGACAGCTCATCTCTTTTTTTTTTTTTTTTAATATTTATTTATTTATGATAGTCACACATACAGAGAGAGAGAGGCAGAGACACAGGCAGAGGGAGAAGCAGGCTCCATGCACCGGGAGCCCGATGTGGGATTCGATCCCGGGTCTCCAGGATCACGCCCTGGGCCAGAGGCAGGCGCTAAACCGCTGCGCCACCCAGGGATCCCGCGACAGCTCATCTCTTAAGGTATCAGGGAGACTCGTTTGAATCTGTCTGCAAACCTCTGAAACAAAAGGAAAGGGGAAAATATGTTTCCATACTTTTGGCAAACCGAGTCCCAGCATGCCTCTGCTTAGGCAGTCATGCAAACCTTGTCCTTCTTCCTTTCTCCTGTGTGAGACAGGAATTGACCTGTAGCATGAAAGAAACGTATTTGGGTGGGCGTTTAGGGCAACTTCCAAAACCTGGTTCAGTTTAGGTTATGGTGGTGGAGTAAGAGGGGAGGCTGCATAATGCTGTTGATCTGCATTTTATTTTGGTGTCCCTGAGATCTGCCTCACCTCTCTGTTGCTGCCGTGGCTCAGTGAGTGACTGAAAGCTAGAATGTTGATGGGAGGGGAGGTGTGTGTAGGCCCAGGAAGATAGGTGTTGGCTCTAGATGTTGCTTCAGTTTCTTTACTTGGTAAATAATGAATTGTCATCTAGAACTTGTCCTCAAAACTCAGCTGGCATAACCTGAAAGCCACTTGCTTATAATGTGCTCTAGTTGATGTGCTATTGCAGACTGGCTGTCGGGATAGAGTAGCATGTGCCTGCTAATGAAGAATACATGCTGTGGAGGAAGGCAGGATAAAAGTTTTAGAAAACGCTTATAGCTCTGACGTCGCTGAAGGAACCATCCAGTCCATCCACCTGTTTAATTGACAATCCAGCAAGCAAGCAAATGTCACAGTGAGCAAGTTAAGATGCTTAACCCTCTAGAAACACCTGTACAAGAGACACCGTCACTGCCTTGAATCACATTCTAAAAGGGAATACTAGGTAGAAAGTGGCAGGTGTTCTAAGATGTGAACATAGGTTGTGAGATGTGAGAGAGACTTTTTTGGAGTTGACATTTGAGCTGCAACTTTAAGACTAGGATTAGGGAAAATGAGATGGTGAGTGCTTGGGGGGTAGGGATGGGACATGACCAAAGGGAGCTACAGAAATAGTGAGGGGTTTGGGGGGAATGGTTAGACATCTGCCTATGATGTGATATATATTTTTCCCTTTCATTTCAGTTGTTAATGCTTATTATTAGTAGTTGGGGTTTTGACCTCCTTTTTGTTAGCCAACATCCAGCTAATACTGGTACGGGTACAGAGAATCAGGTGCTTAGCAGCTGATAATGGATGAAATGACCTTGCCCAAGTGACATGCATCTCATTTCTCTTACCTGTTAGAAAGGGTTGTTAGATCATCATCTGATATAGACATGAAAGCTCCTGCAAATAAATGTATGGAGGGTATTTGTGGTATTACATAGTTTACCCATATAAAACGTGGTAGTACCAGTAATCACTGGTAATTTGATTTCACCAAATGCTCCAGCAAGGCTTTGCTGGGTAGATGCCCACTGCTAAAAAAACAAAAACAAAACACAAAACCCACAAGCATTTCTGGCTTCTGTGTCCTCTCACAGAGTCAGTCCTGTTGAGAAACTAACAGGCTACTGAGGAGGAGAGCAAAAGAAAAACCATACTTCATGCAGAGAGAAGGAAAAGCAGGTACCTACCTAAACTCTAGCCCGGTGGTGATGGTGGTGTAATAGTGGTAATAGGAATACAGCTAAGGTGCCTGATACTTATTCTCCTGCACTTTTCTAAGTACTTTGCATGACTTGATTCATATGCTTCCTACAGCATCCCTGTTAGAAATTCCCCATTTTGGAAATGGGGAAACTGAGGTACAAGGCTCCTCTGCCCAAGAACATTTAGCTAGTAAGTAGTAGAGTTGGGATTCCAGCCCACGCCGCCTGGACTGGACTCGGAATCCCTAACCAATTTGCCATGCTGCCTCTTCAAGAGCATTTCTTTCGTGACGATTAAGGCCCTTGCTTTTGTATATCTCAGATCTCAGATCGTTTTGTTAGGACTTCGCAACCTTGATTTGGTGAAAAGTTGAAATTCCTGACCCAGCTCCAACTGTAAAGGATTTGTTGAGACTTTTCACTCTTAATTGTGGCGGCGATAGTGAAGGGCAGCATGGTAAATGCAATATAAAATTCATGCCTTGCCTAGTTTTGGAAGACTTCCTTCCCTTTTCTTTGAAAAGGTAATTCTGGCAGAGTAAGAGGGACTGAGCTGACCATGCACACTCCTTGATCCAGACCCTCCCCCTACCCCTTCCAGTAGTACAGGATATTTGTTACCATGTTACATATTACATACTCAGTACTCTCCACTTCCATTTCAGCAATTTTGGGTTTTTGTTGTTTAGACATTGGGGGGTTTGGTAAATGGTGTTTTGTTTTTGTTTTGCCTGGTATTTTGCCACTGTGTACATTATTTGTAGAGACTTGGAGAGCTTGAAATGAAGGGTAGTAGTGCTAGAGTAGAATTTGAAGTTAAAGATGTGATGTTCACTCCTGTAGCATAGGCTACACAGAAAGTAACCCTGGAGTGCAGTGTTCAGTGGTGATGGTGTTACCTAGGAATGTGGAATTGGGCCAGAACCCACATTTAAGTTTACAGGAGTGTGCTGATTTTTCTTAGTTTTAAACATTTTCAGCAGCTCAAGCATTTGTTGATTTATTTGGTCCAGGTTACCTTTTATTCTGTGATGTCCATGTGTGAATAAAGTAGATCATCCCAATTTCTGGTTCCACTGCTACGGTCTAGTAAAAGTAAAGACTTCCAGCTGCTTGTGTTTTGTTTTCAGGCCACCTTTTGATTCTTCCCATACCAGATATAAAAATAGTTCTTAGAAGGAACACCAGTCCATCCTTACTTGTTATACTCTAAAACTTATAAGCTTGATTTTGTTTTGCTATCCATTGTGTTGTAAATTTGGTGTTATGAGGAGCAAGAGATTTATGTTTATTCTATATAATTCCCCCCACCCAATTCCAGGAATGATTTAATTTGGCCTAAGCAAGTGTATCTTGATCATTTTAAAAAATGCACGTGTGATGTTTATGCTGCTTGCACAGTCTGGAATCACAAGACTCAGGACTGTTGGGTTAGTGAACGCTGGGTTTGTTCCCTTCTTTGGGTTCTTCTCTATTTAGAAAAACGTGAATATCTTTCTTTGGAAAACCTGACGGTTGTAGTAATGAAAGATGCCATATCACTGCTGCATATCTGTTTTTTTTTTTTTTCCCTCTAGAAATGTTCTTTTGATGGGGCTATAGAAAAGCCCTCTTATATGACATGACGTATGTGTTGTAAACTCAAATTGTCACTTCTTTTGAGAATACACCTTATTTTATGGAATTATATAGTTCAAGTGATCTCTAACCTTTTCTCTGGGATGCAATATGCTTAAAATGTAGAAGGAGCTATGACAAGCATATACTCAGGATGGATTATAACAGTTTCCATTCATTGTGTGGTACCCTGCAGGTGTAAAGAGTGACACCCGAAGAGAGAATACAGCATCAGATTATCAGCTGCTTTTGTTTTTAGGATTGATTCTGTGGAGATGACAGCAAGTGTGTGGCCTTTATATGGGTAAACTATGTAATACCACAAATCAAAACGTTTTTGAAAACACCTGATCCCCGGTGAGAGTTGCTTTGTGTCTGTATGGTAGGAACAGCATAGCACGTAGAGAAATCTTTAGCTCTCTCAATGCCAAATCTGTGCACGGACCAGAACCTCACTTAGTTGGAGCACATGACTGAAGAGTGGGCATATCAGTGAGTATGAGTGTTGAGGTTTGGTCCTGCTTTTGAATTGAGAAGATCTGCTGTGTGAAGTTCTGAAAAGTACCTTTACTGTTGACCTTGGGGTTTAGATAGAATCTAAGTCTTAGAGCTTTGATGAGAATGTAGGAACCGGTTCTAGCCAAATGCATGGACTGAAATGACTGTATTGTTTGTCAGGTCTTGTGAAGAAGTACAGTGTGACAGTGAGGCCCCAAAACTGTAAAAGTAAATAGCCTACAGCAGTTAACTATATTTATTTTAGAGACAGGTTATAAACCCAAATCTCTGTGCTGAACTTGAATGAGTGTTTCCTTTCTCCTCTCCTGGGGTAAAAGCTCCTGATGAGAACTGCTCTCTGGTATTGCTGGGACAAAGCTGTTGTATGACCTTCTTTATGTAAATGACTGGCAGGGGAATATTTTCATTTACTTTAAAGCCATGTATGAAGGTGATTTGCAGGCTGGTCCTGATAGCCTCTGGCCCCTGTGGTGGGAGGGAAGCCAAAGCTGAAAAAATGGAAGCTTTCAAATGGTTAGAGAGAAGCCTTGCATATACCCCCTTTATGACAGTGATGGCTATAAGGCTGTTTTTCTTTGAAGTGGTACCCCCTATGAGAGTTACTTGGGTGACTTTTTGGTTCCGTAAGGAGATTTTGTTTCTTGGTGCTATGCACAGTGGTCCTTACAGTTAGGACTGTGTGTGAAACTATCAGGGAACCAGCAACACTTAGAGGCTTCTGGCCCACTTGTAGCTGGGCACCTTTCATTTTAAATGCCCACTCTGGTTCTTCACAGCATGTATCTTAAATAAAGGACGAATTCATTCATATTATGGGAAAGCAATTTGAAGCACAGGCCTTGTGAATTGGGACGATCAGTAGTATTGCCATCCACTGCTTATGTGTGGGTCTGGGACAATGGGGTGGGTGTGGTAACCCTGGTATGTTCTGATTCTCTTAGCTGGAAAATTTTCCCTCTTTCCCTCCTTCCTTCCCTCATTGTTTGACAGAACGAGAAATGTATTGCCAGAAATGAATTAATTCTGAAAGGACTTGGGTTCTTACCATAGGTGTCCAGAAGTATACCAAGCCTGGAGGCGGTGAAGGTGAGATGCACACATAACATATAATGATAGTACAAGTGTAGGGTGGAGAGCAGAGGAGCTGCTCATAGTCTCTAAGTGCTTCTCTCTCATGACTAATAATAACCTTTTTAATATTCTTAGTATTGGGGATGAAGGGATGTTCGAATTGAGAATTTTCTGTAAGGGCTTCAGTGAGACACAAGTTGGTAACTGTCCAGCTTGCCCAGGACAGGGGCTGCCTTTGGTGTTGACCAATTGGTGTTGCTTTCCAGGGGATTGTGGCTGACACTGAGCTGCCACCATGCGTCTGGGCTTTCATGATTACTCCTCAGCTGGCGAGCCAATCCGTAGGTGGCACAGCTTTCGTGCTCTTCCCTACACCCCCACCCCCCACCTCAGGCCCACTTTGAGGTCTGATTCAGGGATTTTCCTGGGGGTATAGCCCCACAGTTTTAAAAACCTGTTCAAGGCCAGAGCTTATAACAAGAGTAGAACCCTTTTCCCCCTGTCATTACTACTACTTCCTTACTGACTAATTAGCCGACTGCTGCAGATCTCATTAAACTTCATTAATCCTGAGCATCTGTCTATAGGAACTGCCTCAAGATAAAAAGAGGAAACTCAGCTAAACGTTTTTGTTGCTGCTAATTACCCCAAGCTATACTTTTTATTAATTAATTAATTACTCTGCTCACTTCCAAACTGAATGAGGACCTTTCCCCATGCCAGACAACTGGCATTTCACTCTCCCCTGGCTGCAGATATGATGCTCTGTGGTTTGGTGTATGGGATACCTGTAATTATCAGGGCCAAGAATAAGGTGGCTCTGGAAGCCTGGTTTTGTGTAACCTCAACTCTTCAGAACTTGTAATCAATAATTGATTTTTTTTAAAGACGCATTCTTTAAATTATCTCATGTTTGTTAAAATACATAATGGCAAAACAATTACAAAGCCAGTTTTCTTGACTCCTTGGTTCCAGAGTCTAAGAAAGAATTTTAATGGAGGCTGAGATGAGAGTTGGTTATTTCTATGTTGTAAATACAGGTGACATTAGAAATGGAAAATGCTGATCTTGGGTTTGGATTGGTGGTGACCCAAAGCCAAGGAGTCCTTGGTGGTACTCCTCACAGGTGTCAGGCAGGGCAGAGAAGCACACTTCTCTTATTGGGACTTGCCAAGAGTTCCTGATGGAATTGAAAGCACAGTTGAATGGATGATTCTTTTTAGTCAGGGCTTCGGCCTTGAGTTATAAGTAAAACTCCTGTTCAGATTGGCAGGAGTTAAGTTTGCAGGATACCTTAAGACATTTAACTCCATGTGCTGCCTTTAGATGGTGAAAATGATTCACCAGTCAGGCTTGACTACTGTTTCATCTCAGATGTAGGGAAAAGTCCTTGCAACATAGAATTCTGCCTAGAGCAGTGGGGACTGGCAAGGCCAACCTTGATTCAAACCCTTGGGATTGTGCTTTGTGACTTTGGGCAATTCACTGAACCTCTCTGAGCTTTAGTTTGCTCTTACGCAACGCGTATTTGATAAGAGCACCTACTTTTTAGATGGTAGATGTATGAAGTCCATGAGTTTCAGTGCTTAGAAGAGTGCTAGCCCTTACAGTACATGCTCAATAAACCCTAGGTATCCTGGTGGATTTGGAAGACAGTAATTGCATTACCTGATCATTTAGAGCTTCCCACTTAGGTAGCTAATGCCCTGGTAGATCAGTTCCACTGGGCTCTGATCTTACCTTTGGCTGATTGTTGATGTCACCTAGACTCAAACCTCAGCTGTGAAGCTTTGACCCCTTGAATCACCTCTGGTCAGATGATCCTACCTGCTTTGCTCTTTCCTCTCTTTTGCCACTTATTACTGCAAATGTAATTAACTGTTGATGAGGCTGGTGTGTTAGTAAACTGAAAACCCCTCCAGCATGTATCTTAATTTCCCATTGCTTTGTACAGTAATTTACAAATACTTTTTGAAAATGGAATTTGTTTTTCCTGCAGATCAAATCTGAGGTGGAACCTGGTTTGCAGAGTGCTTCCCTAGCATCCTGTAGACCTCCGTGTTTCTTCAGTGAATGTCACTTATATTATTGCTTAATATCCTCAATTCTCCATCTATTAAAAGGAAGAATTAATATTTGTTTACCTTATTTTGCTTATAAATGTTTTATAAAATTAAATACTGATTTGGCATTCTCCAGAAGATAGGCATGAAAATTCAGGGTGACATTTTATTTATTTTAGAGTACTCACCGAAGACAGCATTTTGCATATGACCTTTTGTGGCGCCCTGGGAGAATGTTTTCCTCCAGCAGGTGCCCTTTTTATTCCGGCTCATCAATCTCAGACCCATTTGTGAGCCTCGGTTCTCTTACCAGGTTAAGATGAATTGTATGTTTTCCCCTCAAGTGGAAATGCCCTTTGAATATTTCAGAACTGGTATGTGCTCAAAACAACTAAGTGCAGAAATACAGAAGTGGAAATCCTCTAGTCTCTGGTTGTGCTCTTTTGAGACAATTATAGTTAATAGTTTGGGAAGTAGCCTTCCATACCTTTTTATTTGTGGTAACTTACATTTAAATATCTATCTAAATATATATATTTATGTATCTTATAGGATCATGCTAAATATATGCACTGTTCTGTGACTCTTCGTTCTCGGCCATCTTCCCCAAACCTTTGTACTGCAGATTTCCCTTAATCTCTCTCTCTCTCTCTTTTTTTTTTTTTAATGATTTTATTTATTTATTCATGAGAGACACAGAGGGCGGGGCGGAGGGCAGGTGTTGCAGAGACACAGGCAGAGGGAGAAGCAGGCTCCATGCAGGGAGCCCGGTGTGGGACTCGATCCCGGGTCTCCAGGTTCAGGCCTTGGGTCGAAGGCGACGCTAAACCACTGAGCCACCCAGGCTGCCCATCCCTTACTTTTTTTAATGCATACATGCAATTCCTTTACATGAATGCATCATATTTTAATTAACCCATTAGTATATATATTTAGCTGTTTCTGGCTTTTTCTCTATTGTTGCTGATACCCATTTTTTACAATTTTTTAAAAGAAATCTGCAGTCTGCGTCTCATATATCTTTGTGTGCTTGCACAAGCGTTTCTAGAAAGTAAGTATCTACAGGTGTCATTGGTAGATGGAGGAAATGCATATTTTAAGTTTGATATTGCCCATTTACCTTCCCATTAACCACATACCAGTGTGCCCTTTTCTCCATGTTTTCAGTATGTGACAGGATTTGTTTTTCACGTCCAAGGGATAGAGTTAGTTTATTTTTGCCTACTCACCTAGTCCTGTAAGTGGAACTTTCTGCCACCTCAGCAGAACATCTGTGGGCTTCGAGCCTTTCCCACCCAGTTCCAAGATTATTATCTTTATACAGGGTTTTGAGGAGAAATAACTAAAGTTTTCATTAAGCAATACAATGTCCCTGAAGAATAAATCAGCTATAGCAGTAGACTTTCCAGGCGTATCTAGGTAACAGCAGCAGAAATACTTCTCCTGTGATAGGGTTGATTTACCCTCCCCCATTACCTCACAAGCTGGCAGCGCTACAACCAGGTCCGCACACCTGTTACAGGGACCTCACTCTGTGGGGTGGGAGATAAAGCCTTGCTTATAGGGATGGGAGGGTATGAATGTGGGGGTCCTCCATGTGGGGGCACATTCTGGGATATTGTAAAGATATGTGTTCTGTTTTGTGGGA
The DNA here is from genome assembly GCF_053574225.1 of Canis aureus. Classification (NCBI taxonomy): domain Eukaryota; kingdom Metazoa; phylum Chordata; class Mammalia; order Carnivora; family Canidae; genus Canis; species Canis aureus. The sequence continues at coordinate 58,402,518 of NC_135621.1, forward strand.
AGAGATTTGCATTTAAGGTTAAGCAATACTGTGCAACAGGTTTACGTTTCCACAGCAAATAGACCAACAGAAGAACCCAGCTCCCTGTATATGCCCCCGCTCCCCTCCCCCCACTATTGTTGCTTTTTTCAGTTAAAAGAATTAAGGTAGATAACTAGCTGTAAGCTGTAAAGATTCAGTAGGGTCTAGGTCACACTTTGTGCACTGTCTTACATGGAACATAAAGCTTTGATTAGTGTTCCTATTAATGAGAAATGGGTTTTGACTAAAAAACAAAACAAAACAAAAAATACCAAAATACTATATACTGAACTGTCCTCCTTTGATTAGGGCAAGGGATCCCTTGGAGCCACCCACCTGTTGATTGGGTCATGATACGGGTGAATCTGAGTTCATGTCTTCAGTTTTTCAGTCCTCTTTATTGAAACAAGGGAATGTACGTTGTGTACTTAAAGGATCTGCCCGCCAAAAAACTGTATTATTTGGCTTTATAAGAAATCTTGTGTAACCATTCTGTGTGTGAAGTTGAGTAAAGCCACAAAGGAAGTTACCAGAATTGTTTTCCAGTGTTTGACCCTGTGAATGATAACTTTCTCTTTTTCATTTTAATATATCTTTAAAATAGCTAAATGGTGGTTGATAGGCGTGTCAATTGTCAAATGCTTTGAATTCTCAAGGAATTGAAAATTTCTTGCTGTTTTAGGAGAGGACTTTTACTACTTGAAGATGCCCTTCCTAGTGCTTTCAGACTAGTTACTCAATAAATGGTTTTCTTTGGTTAATAGATTAACCCAAGATGAAATAAAAATGAGAGGAGGGGCCTGTATGGCTGAATGTTGGCTACTAGTGTGTAGAGCATGTGCTGTTGTACATAGAATAATTTTTTAGGCGGTGAAATAGTTGAGTGACTTTAAATATATAACGGAGGCTTAGGTCAGAGTAAAATTCAGTAAATTACTTCCTGAATGAAGAATACTCAATGAGAAGTGAACATTTTGGTTTGATGCACCAGAATATCACTTAGAAAATAGTGTTAAACTCGAAAATTCTTTAGTTCAGTCCAGGAAGCAGCTTATCTTTAGAACATGCATTTATTTATTAATTTATTTTTTAAAGATTTTATTTATTCAGGAGAGACAGAGAGAGAGAGAGAGAGAGAGAGAGGCAGAGACGCAGGCAGAGGGAGAAGCAGGCTTCACACAGGGAGCCTCACATGGGACTCTATCCTGGGTCTCCAGTATCACACCCTAGGCCGAAGGTGGCACTATACCGCTGAGCCACCCGGGCTGCCCCATTCATTTGTTTTTAAATATAACTTCCCATTAATTGGAGCCTTGTCCTGATTCTATAGTGCCAAGTGATAACTTGGCATCACTGTAACATTCTTTGTTCCAAAACGGTAATCCTTTGTAGATTAAATTTACACATATAACCATGTTTGGAAGAAGGACTTTCATGATAGATTATCTTAGAAGGGCACTTCCACAACTAAACTCATTTAGGAAGTGATCATGTTAGTAAGCACTGTACCATCTGTGAAAAGCAGACTGCTTTGTGGTGACCTTTAGGTCTTTGTCCCCTTCTTCATAACTTTGTGTGTCTCTGGTTTAAAAAAAAAAAAAGTTTCTTGAACTTTAACTCTTTGTAATAGTGAATTAGAGGTGAGTTGGACATCTTTGTAAAATAGCACAACTATCGAAAACTCATGAGTGGCTAGAACCGGTGCAATAGCCTACTGGTAGCATAAGCCTTTTTGAAAGCACTGAGGTAGAGCAGTATATCCTTTTGAGTCTTGAATTTATTACAGTAATGTAACTCTAGCGTGTGAGAGAGAATTCTGTCTATCTCCTTGAAATGTTGACCCTAAGAATCCTGGAAAACAGGAAAAGAAAGAAAATCATAAGCAGGGGCCAGGGCACACACTATTTGATTGTTAATATACTGGCTCAGACCAGCTACATTGTCCATAAAACAGTATCGCTACCTTTTTTGCACATTGCATGAAAAAATTCTCTTTCACCACTTGCACTTAATCCCAAGGTTCCTATACTAAAAACCTGCTTTTAGCCCTTGAAAATGTAGTAAAGGATTTTTTTTTTTTAACCAGTGAATTTGAGTGCCATATGATAACCTGGTGAGGATATATTATTTACTGCTTTAGTTATTGCTGAGAAAAGATCACCCCCCCCCCCATTGCAATGAAATTACCTTTATAAAGTTTTAGCATACCCATTATGGTTGCTTCCCTTTAAAAAATTCTTTCCTAGTTTGTGTTAATGTTAGCATTCTCCCGTGTAAGTTGGATAAAGATGTGGTGTCTCTTTAGTTCTAAGCTTTTTCCATCTTTTGAGGATATTACAAATAACCCTAATCTACCTGGGACTTCATATTTTTTAGTTTCTTTTCAGGGAGGAATGGGGGGGGGAGAGGTGATGGAGAGACTAAAGCATATATCAGGGTAAGCACCAAGGATCTGAAGCTTCTGCGCACAGGAAGTGGGAAGTTGGGAAATCTGGCCTCTAGCCTCCTGACTTTTCCTCGTCGCTTGAACCTGAAGGTATAGCCGTGGGTTCTGGCCTGTGGGAATCCACTGTGTTGTGTCCTTCCTGATTGCTGGGGTAGTACTTTTAATCCTGTTATTTCAAGGTTGCCAGAAAAATACCCTTCAGCTGGGGAGGGGAGAGAGCCTAGATTTTACCCCCTTGACTGATCTAACATGCCGGCAGAGTCCTAGTAATCCAAATTAAAAGAAAAAAATGTGGCACGTCAATCTGGCTGCATGTTTAATAGTAGAAATTAAGTGGTCCCCAATATGGAATTCTGTTTGTAGCAAGTGTTCAGTGCGGGTTTGCTAAGCTGATTTTGATTTGAAAATGGAAGCTAACAAAGGGAATACAGGACTAATGACACTATAAAAATGTTTAAACCAGAAATTGATGAAACTTTTTCTGTACAGGGCCAGATAGTAATCATACTAGCTTTGGGGGGTGGGGGGCTACATAGGGTCTCTGTCACACCTCCTCATTCTCCCTCAGTGCCCCCCCCCCATATGGAAAAATAGTCTAGCCCCTCGGCTGTGCAAAACAGGCTGTAGGTCAAAGTTTGCTGGTGCCTATTTTAAATTGATCTTTTTAGTCGTGAAGGAGCTGACCTGGGTGAATGAGTGTTGTTTTGGGAGGCAGTACCTTATTTTCCTCAGGCAATATGGGATGGTGGTGTGAGAAGGAGGCTTTCAGATTCTTCACGGTTCACATAGCGGAGGGTACTAATCCTGGACGTGTCTTTGCTAGCCACGTGCCCTCAGATCTCCAAAATCTCTCTGTGCCTCATCTAGTTAGAACTAACATCTTAATAAACAAGGTGAAGTTAACGATGACCCTAACACACAGCATCTACCAGTTCATAGGAGCTGGGTAGGACTGACTTCGTCCTTGGTCCTGCTGACTTTCCTTGGCTGCAGCTTCAGGGAGAAATGTCAGGCTCATGATGATAGGGCTTCTTGTATATGAAAGTACTTTTGAAATGTGCCACCGATTTTCAGATAAATTTTGTGAATGGTTTCTGGATATTTCTTCATGTGTCCTAGGCTGTTGGGTTTTTTTTTTTTTTTTTTAATCTTTATCGTATTGGGTTTTTTTAAAAGATTTTATTTGAGAGAGACAGCATGAGTCAAAGGAGGGGCAGAGGGAAAGGGAGATGTATACCCCCTGCTGAGCAGGGAGCCCAATGTGGGGCTCAATCCCAGAACCCCAAGATCATGACCTGAGCTGAAGTCGTAACTGATCTTTTCAGTTGATCAGTCGCCTCTATCATGTTTTGTTTATTAAGACATATACAACAAACTTCAGAAACATTTTCATCAAGCAACAATTACAGTTACAAACTTCCATGGATTAAGTTGCTTTTATTTTATATATTAGGTGGAGGAGAAATCTGTTATTGGTGTCAAATAAATGAGGTGGTGTTACTCAATGTCTATCATAATCCCATTGCCCAGGGCTTATGAAACCTATTATTGGTTGTAATCATTTAATGACTGTGTAACATTTGGCACACCGTGCCTCCATTTCTTCCACTGTAAACTGGGAATAATAATAAATACATCTAATAACAGTGGGTCTAAATAAATCAATAGGTTGAAAACATAAATTTAATATGTTATTGTTGCTACTGTGGCAGCTGTAATAATTCCTTTGGAATCACCATTATGAATCAGGGTACTGACAATTCACATTTTTAGTAAAATAAATAATCATTCTTTTTTAAAAAAAACTTCGTTAATGGGTTTTTTGCACTGGAACCAATTTCCTTTTATCTTTTATTTTTTCCTATGAAGCGTTTTTAATATTTTAAAATAAATATAAAACATTAGCATATGTTTCCAAGTTCATCTAGTACTCCTACTGAAGTGAATTTCCCCACGAATCAGAGTGATTTGATGAATTTGGTTTTATTTATTATTTTTATTTTTTTGAGTGTACTTGACACACAATGATTTGATAGCTCTGTAGGTTATGCTATACTCACTCAAGTGCTGGTATCGTCTGACACCATACAACACTATTAGAGTGTCATAGACTGTATTCCCTATGCTGTGCCTTTAATTCCCTTAACTTACTCATTCTATAACTGGAAGCCTGAATCTCCCCCTCCCCTTTACCCATTTTGCCCATTCTACCCTCTTCTGGTAATTATCTCTTTTCTGAATTTATGGGTCTGGGTCTGCTTTTTGTTTTATTTGTCTTGTTTTTTAGTTTGTATATATAAGTTAAATTTTTCTATTTTTTAAAGGCATTTAATATTCCCTCCTGGTTTTGGCATTTTGTACCATTTAATTCACCCTAGTTCTCAGATTTGCTCTTGTTGAGAACAATTAGTGGGGTTAAGTCCAGCCATTTGCTTTCAGAGTTCGCCCCTACAATCACCATAGCCTCCTCCACAGTCTTGATTTTTTTATAAATTGTGACTTTAAGGGGCTCACCATGACAGGCTGGACCCTTGGGAATCGGCCTTCTTTTTCAGTTCATTATTGTGAGTCTCCCTCTGCAGGGCCTTAGTTTCTAGTTGACAGAATTGGGCTGGATTACTCAAAAAAAAAAAAAAAAAAAAAAAAGACCTGCTGCTGTAAGCCACAAGCAGGGCCTGCTCCACTGATGTAAATCGAAGGTGCGAGGTTATATAGAGTTCACAGTTGTTCTGTAGTCTGTATACCAGACTGTGAAGTGTTAGCAGAGAATTGTGTATTTGCTACACATGCATTTAGAACAGATGTTTACATGTGTTTTGTCCACGAAGCAGGTTAAACTGTTAGGAAAAATATTTTAACTGAAGTTCTATTTATATACAAGTCAGCAAACATAAATTGAAGGCACACAGACTAACCCAGCACAGGGAGGCCTTTAGTCAAAAGATTAGTTTCCTTCCTTTTGCTGCCTCAAGATAACAGTTTGATTCTCTATTATCAATACAGCCAGTTGCCTGTTTCCGGTTTCCTGCTCTGTGTGTTTTGCATGTTGCTCATGGGAAATGATTTATTTATTTTTTCAAGCCAAGGCACATATGGGAACTCCACCCTACTGTAGTCTTTTGTTTTAAATTAGGATTCTTTTTTTAACTCAAGGATTGAGCTTTAATGGATAAATTGTTAAAATTAGTATAAATTAAGTCTTGTTACTATTGGCCTATTTGGCCATGTTGAAATAATGTTATAATTACACCCTTATATATTTTGCTGCCTCATTCTACTGTTTTGGAATGGGATGGCGATTGCCACAAAACAAAACAAAATGAAAAATAAAGATTTCAACCTTTTCAGGTTAGCTTTGGATCTCTTTTATTCTGAAAGACCATACCACAAAATTGCATTTTTATCATTTATCGGACATTGAGGAACAATTGCAAGAAGCAATTGAAAGATTTTTAGTTGCTGTTCAAGGATAACATTTAACTTCCTAGGACCTATCTCTGATTTGAAATTTCTTTCATTAGTAATTTCAGTAGGACCACCAGTAGCAGCAGGATTTATTGAGTACCTATTTGTTGGGCATTGGAAGTTTGCTGGTTTATTTAACAAACGTTTGTGGTGTTTTTTTTTTTTTTTTTAATATTTTATTTATTTATCCATGAGAGACACAGAGAGAGAGAGACACAGGCAGAGGGAGAAACAGGCTCCATGCAGGGAGCCTGATGTGGGACTCGATCCCGAGACTCCAGGATCACGCCCTGAGCTTGAAGGCAGATGCTTAACTGCTGAGCCACCCAGGCGTCCCCGTTTGTGGTGTTAATAAACTACATGCTAAGCATATATATGGTGAGGCGCTAGACAGATGTAGAATTGGATCCTTTACCCCCAGGCAAGTTACAGGCTAGTTGAGATAAAGGACACAGGAGATAAAGAGATCATATCCCATGCATGATGGCTTGTTGGAGGGCTAATCTTGGGCAGGCTCATCAAGGAAGGATTAGGGATAGAGGAAGTGCCTTCCAGGTTAAGGAGAATGATGTAAACAAAGAAATATGCAAAGTGTAAGAGTTGAGAACACAGCATAAGACCTCTCAGATTAGAACATAGCTGATGTGTCAGGGAGGATTCCAGAGAAAGCATGTGCCTCCTTTGGATTCCCATCTCAGTGATTTGGACCCTCTTGTGGATGGCTGGGAGCCATTGAAGGTTTTGGTATAGTGGTGTAACTTTGAGAAACCACTGTTTGGGGAAAGTGACTACAGCAGTAATGTTTAAGGTGGATAAGAATGAGGAATGCCTGACTGGTCCAGTCAGTAGAGCATGAGACTCTTGATCTCAGGGTCCCAAGTTCCAGCCCCATGTTGGGTGTAGAGACTAAATAAATAAATACTTGAAGAAAAAAAAAAAAAAAGAGGGTAAGAATGAGAGAGGCATGAGGGACTTCAGTAATTGTTGAAAGGATTCTTATAAACACTCAAAAATACATCTTGAAATCATTCTCCTGACAACTGATCTTGTACTACTTTGTAATATCTTTTGCTACTTTTTTTTTACTTTCTACTTTGTTTCCCTGGCTAGACTAACTAGTTCATTGAGGGCAAGGGACCTTGACTTAGATGCAGAGTTCTATACATATAGTAGGTGCTTTGTAAATACTGGAGCTTACTAATACTCTCGACTTCAGGTTAGTCCTTACCCAGATAACTGTAATATTGTCATTTAAATAGCTAGTCATGGAGCAGTGTTCATGGGATGCTGGCTCTGTCACCTCCTTTTGATTTGTCTTCAGCTTCCATTCTGGTTTCTCCATTCCTTCTGTGAACCCACATCTACACCTAACTTAGCCATCAGTCTGTACACAGAGAAATTGTACATGATTGTACCTCTTCCTTAAGCCACTATCTTACCGCAACTGAAGAAGATCCTGATGAGAAAATATTCTTGGTTTATACCAGCAGATTCATACTGTTTGGAAAGTAGAACGATATGCTGTCTGAAGCCAGGTATAAACCTACCTAGTCTTTGAGGGAATACTGAATAGGGTCATTTGTCAGTTCCTGTTTCTGTATTTCCCTGATTTTCCATCCAGAAATGTTCCATGCCTTCAGGCCTTTCTTCACCCCCGGCTCCCATCCCCTTTCATAGCCAGAATTGTAGCATATGGTGAATGTGGTTGTGTTTAGCACTATCATGGGGTGTTGCCAAAGATGCTATACAATTATTTCTATCACACAATGCCCTTCTGTTCATCAGAGCTATATCTGTCTCCTTTAGCTTAACTTACACTAAAATGGTGTTCGTTTTTCCAGTTGCAGCAAATTCTGCAGCATAAATAAATGTTGAGGCCTTATCCAGTATGATAATGGTCATTCCCTAAAAAGCACAGAAGTTAGTTAAGAGCTTCAAAGGGGATGGTGATGGAGAGGATGTTCAAAGCCTTTTGGTTAAAATTAGGCAAGAATATTTCTGTTATAAACGTTTCATCTCTTTTCAGTAAGCCATCTTTGTCCAAACACAAAAACAGTGAATCTAGGTACTTAGAAAAGAAGGTGTAGCCATGCATGCTAATTTATTTTAACCTGACTGAACAGTGGAAGAGACAGCAGCACCCAAGAACACCCAGCATATGCCGGCCCTGCCCCTAGTGGCTGGTAATGCAGAGCAGCCCTTATCTTCACCTTGAGCTTTGGTGGAGATGCCTTTTGTGTCCCACCTCCCTGACAGAGGTGTGCAGAGGAAGTGTAAGTTGCTGTTCAGATGCATGATGGTGAACTGTAGGCACACCATCTTACCAAATATTGTAATTAAGAAAGTGCACCATAGTAGAATTTTACCTACAGTTCACTTCTTCCAGGGATCAGAAGCTGTCACAGGTGTTGGCCACTCACGCAAGGTTGAGTTTTCTCTTGTGCTTCTCAGAAGTTCTCATTTTCCAGGTGGCTGGATAATTTTTCTGAGCCTGTGGTGCCAAAGAATTAGCTGGCTGGATCTTCACCTGGAACCACTTCTGATTCTCACGTTTTCAGGGCTCTGAGGACATTTTGGTAGAATTGGCGGGTCTGGGAGGCTTATTTTGAGAGTAGCTTTAAGCTTTTCCTGACTCCTACTCCTGCATTAACACATAGACTCACAAAGCACCCTTCTGGTTCTTTCTGCCCTTCTTCACCCAGTTCCCCTTGTTTCCTATCTCTGGGCTGCTAGCACTGCAAGCGCCTCAAGTCCTGTCTTCCATCCGTCCATATGCATTGATACCAGGCTGCCAAAGGTGGTCGTGTCCTCAGGTACCATCTTGGTTTTCACTCCATCTCTACCACATTGTGCCACTCATTGCAAAGAGATATTGGTGAGGAGTGCTTAAACCTGAAGGCCCTTATGTGGAGGAGTGAGGAGACCCACATTCCCTGTAGCTCTGTAGGTGGAGCGAGTCTTACTGGGCCATAGAGACATATCTAGACTGGTTTGAGACACTGTCCAATAATTCGAGTTGGAGTTACTTGGTGATGGATCAAACCCTTTCACAAAATAAGGACTTGGGTTAGGATAGTGAGGTGATAGATGATTCTATATCTTGTGTCATGGACACATGTTTGGTTTTGTGTTTTAATATTGTGCTGGAGGCATTATGGAATAGTGGTTGAGAACCCAGGCTTTGGAACCAGCCTGCCCAGAAAGTTACTAATTTTACGTGGTGGAGTAGTTATGGGAACTATAAAGCACATAGATAGATACCTAGGACATAGTAAGTCTCAGTGATGCCACTATTATTTTAATAATAAGAAAGAACAAGCTATTTTCTTTCTATACAGCTATTAATAGTGTACTGCCACGTACACACACATAGTTTTCTCCCTTTCTGGGATTTTTAAATAGCTAGCCCAGGTACAGTAGAAGGGATATTTTTGCTTTTGAAAGAGGTGTGCAGAGGAAGTGTAAGTTCCTCTGTTGTTTTAGAGGACTTCTAAAGCCCACCCTGCAGGCGTATGGCTTCATGATCCTGGATCTCAGATGATGTGAATTGATGAGAGCCGTTCTCTGCTGGGCCAGCAGAGGAGGAGGTGATTTAGTGAACAGTTACAACTAGCCAGGTACTATGCTGTGCACTTCACCTCCTCTCATCTAATGCTAGAGCCACCTTAGGTCAGTCCCTCTAAATAGATACATTGTGGAGGTGGGGGCCATGGACCGACACAGCTGAGAGGTACTTAAACAGAACAGGGCTTGGAAACAGCACTTACCAGGTTAGGGACAGAGTTGTGTGGGGGTGGGGGGGAGGGGGCGGTAAAGATGGGGGAATGGTGAACCTGCCCCAGCATCAGGCTCAGCCATGTCAACTTGGGGGATTTGGCTTGGGGGACAGAAATGCCCACTGTCACACTGGTGCAGACTGAGCCTACCTCTGTGGTTGTCCTGGAGGCAGAGGCAGTGGCAACTGCTACTGCTCTTTCTGGAAGGAAGTAGTAAGTGTTTTGTGGGATGAATGGGGTTGAGGGTAGACAATTCTCCTGCTACGGCCAACATGCAAACCATCAGAGTCACAAAGCCTTGGGGTGTAGGCTAAGAGAGTAATGACACCCCAACTCAGGTATCTTTCTCTGGGAAGTGTAGTCTGAGGCACTACGAATGCCATCTCCTTTGGTGGGAGCCCAGAATGTCTACACTAGGATTTCCCAGCCTGGGCACTACTGACATTTTGAGCTGGATAATTCCTTGTTGTGGGGGCCGTCCTGTGTACTGTAGGATGTTTACCAGGATCCCTGGCCTCTACTCACTGGATGCCACTGTAGCACCCACCCCCAAGGCGAGACAATAAAAAATGTCTCCAGACATTGCTAAGTGTCCCATGGGAAGTTGAGAACCACTGGTCTAAATAACCGAATCAATATGGAGTTTGCAAGGGCTCCCTTTTCTTGTTACCAGATTGGCCTCGTACAGGTAGAACTGGAGTGGGCTCTCCTTTCTTCGCTCCTCCCACCACTTCCTCACAGTCTGGCACAGGGACAGCAGCGCAAGCTTGGAAACGCCTCTGGACTGTCTTCCATCCTGCGTGCCAAGGGCCTCCTGCTCCTCCTCAGGCAGGCGGCTGGCCTAATCTTCCCCAGTCTCGCTGGGTGGTGAGTGCAGGGGTGATGTCATTGTGCCTTCCCAGGAAGGGTGGAACAAAGGACGGAGTCCCGAAGGACACGCAGCCTCATCCTCAGCTAGTCTGGCGGGTAGATTGTTTTCCCTCCCCTTCCCTCCTTCCGGCCTCCGAAGTGTTTGTTGTTCACCAAGCCGTCATTGTAAGAGGACACCCTGGGCTGCCTGGACTTCGTGTCTCTCTGCTGAGCCTGTTTCCTGCCCCTCGTGTGCCATGACAGTGTTGGTTCTGGTCCAGTGCCTTTTCCACTGGCACGAGCTAGAGGAACTTAGGCCTTAGGTGACTTAGCTAGCACGCATACGCAACCTGGGGCCTGCTCAGAAGCCGTGGGGAGCGTGTGGGGAGCGTAGGAGAAAGCAGCATGAGGACAAGAGAGCAGCAAGCTCTCTTTCCTCTCCTTTTTTTTTTTTTTTTTTTTTTTTTTTTATAAGTTCTCCTCCTCTTCTCTACCTTTTTCTTGTGCTTCTGGGGACCCGCAGAGCACTGCTCACACAGATCCTCAGCCTGTTTTATTTCTGCTTGGTCCCTTCTCTGCTCCGCCAGTGACCTCTCCGGGTTGGGCCGTAACTCAGAGCTCCGTGCTGGCGGAGTGAGTGCACTTACTGTCTTTTGAAGCAAATCCTTGGAATCCCCTCGTAAAGGAACCTGCTAATTCAGAACCTGAAAGAAGTCAGGAGTGTTTTTCTGTAATGTGAGATTCACCAAAGGAGTGACGTTTGGCTGAGGAACACCTTTTGTGCTTGTTTATTTAGAAATACCATAATCTAAGCAGGTTTTCATTTTGATCTTGTTCCCTTGATAGGCTGGGTGTGGTAGTGACTTTGAGCCCAAACCCTTTAATAACCATCTCAGTACCCACCAAGAGCTTTATTAAAGACATTTCCCACTCCAGGGTAGCACATAAAATGTATTACAATTAAAAAAAGAAATTAATTGACCCTAAATACATCTGAACCATGAGTTACTTGCTCTTGGTGAAATGTACTTAGGAGAAGCTTAATGTCTTTGTATTCTGCTCTGGACCAGCTCTTTCAACACAGCCAATTTTTGTCCAAAAAATATAGCTCCCTGTGTCAGTGTCATGAAGTTGCCATCCATCATGATGATTGTGTGATTAATAATGCATGTGATCTTCTCTCTGTGCCTTACCATGATGTTACTGGTACAGCTCCTTTTTCATATGCACTGTGTCCTTTATACCATTTTCTCATTTCCCCAGTCCTGCCCTCTCTAATCCTTTGTCTGTTTTGAGTTGGCCTTTGTCCTAGGAAAAGGCCCTCTTTCCCCGCTGGACAGACTGACTGTTCCTTTAGGGAAAGGCTGAGCTGTGAGGAGTTGCTCCCTGCAGCAGGTGGCCAGCTGCCTCACCTGCCAGGCTGGCAGCAGTACAGGCTCACCCCCTGTGGTCTCTGCCTGGCTCCCTCCCTGTGGTGGAGTGTCTGGGGGCCTCAACGGAGCCTTCCAGGCAGACCTCCCAAGATGCTTTGGCCATGCTGGGAGCCCAGTATCCCCAGGCCACCAGGTACATGCCTTGTAAGTAAGAGTGGCTTTTTAGTTGTCGCCTAGCAGTGGTGAAATACATTAAAAACAACAAAAACAAACAAACAAACAAACAAAAAAAACTATTGGGGTCTGCTCTCTTTTTTTTGAGCCTGACGCAGGACTTGATCCCGGGACTCCAGGATCACGCCCTGGGCCAAAGGCAGGCGCTAAACCACTGAGCCACCCAGGGATCCCCTGCTCTCTTTATTATAGATTAATGCATAAACATCTTGGTGGGTTTAGGCTTACACCAGAAGAAGTAGATCTGAGGTCTTCTGGCATAAATTCATGCTACAGAAACAGAAGTGGGGTGGGTGACTGACAGAAGGGTATCTCTAAAAAAAAAAAAAAAGTCAGTGAATACAAATGGATGTGGGGTACATTCTGTGTATCCCTGTTGAAGGTTTCAGCAGCCTGCATTTAGAATATTCTGCGGAGGCAAGAAGATTGGAAACCTGTTTGTATGGATGTGAAAGACCAGTTCTGGGCAGATGTGTCTAGAGTTTTAGGCTTTGAATTGGACGGAACTTGATCACTGAGGCTTAAACTTAATACTGTTTCCTGGATGACTTGGATGTTCAACTACCACACTTTAGACCATAAACTAGCAGTTGCCTTTTCAATGAATGGTTGAAGTTTGGAAATTATAGCTGTCCACTCATCCTATAGAAGGGGACCCTGAACCCAGTATGTCAAAACATTTTTGGCGAAACCTTGGCCTAGGTCTTGCTCTCCCAGTGCCTAGTCTGATCTGTTTGTACATTACCATCTTACCTGCCATTCTCTCTGTTGTTCATGAAGCATGTTGATTTAGCAGGTGAGAGTGTCATTGCAAATCAAGGTCATGAATAAATTCATCTTCTGATCCTTTGTACATGAGGGAAGAAATTTCTTGCTGTCTCCTTAGCATTTCTACCCCATATCCCTCCATATACTAACACTCCTTTTGGAGGTATAATAGTAGTTGTAACATATACATTAGAAACTTTATCAAATGTTATGCTCCTGGGCAGGGCTGCACCAGACCCTCCTGTGATCTGCTGTATCCTCTTGGCTCTCTTAAGCAGAGAGGAGAGAAAATGAAGTGAGTGAGAGCAAGGATATTCTGCTGGTGGTGTGCTTAAAGGCTCCAGTATCTTCAAGGATTGTGCAGTTCTTATATTCCTAAAGAGTTGATCATGCTTAAGGGGACCTAAGTTGAGGTTTCTTTCCCTTTTTTTTTTTTTTTTTAAGATTTTATTCATTAATGAGAGACACACAGAGAGAGGCAGAGACATAGGCAGAGGGAAAAGCAGGCTCCCTGTGGAGAGTCTGATGCAGAGCTCTATCCCAGGACTCTGGGATCCCGACCTGAGCCAAAGGCAGACACCCAACCACTGAGCCTCCAGGTGCCCCTAAGTTGAAGTTTCATTTACAGTTTTGTTTTCCTGTTCTTCCTTTGGCTGGGGTCTTGTGACCCTGCTGGCACATAGATGCTGCTGCCATGCTGTAATTGACAGTAAATTGAGCTCTCTTCTACCTGCAGATGAGCGTGAGGCTGTGCAAAAGAAGACCTTCACCAAGTGGGTCAATTCCCACCTTGCCCGAGTGTCCTGCAGGATCACAGACCTGTATACTGACCTTCGAGATGGACGGATGCTCATCAAGCTGCTGGAAGTCCTCTCTGGGGAGAGGCTGGTAAGTGAGAATGTTATTAAGTGACTTTGCACCATAGGTTGGAGAATGTTTTTGAAAAATCAAGTGTGTACTTGTGTTTCCTGGTGAATTTTGCAATTAATGATTGAGGTTTTTGAGAAAGAGAATCTGGATACGTGAGATAAGCATGTTGGGGAAAAAAAACCCCATGTACCATTGTGAGTCTTAGGTGTTGTTCTTGAACTGTAATTAAGCGGCCTCGTTCTGGGAATTTGTGAGGTTACTACTACCCCTAGTCTGAAAGATCTTGGCTGATGTCCCCTGTTTAACAGGGCACAGTGCTGGAAATTGAAGGGCCAGACTTGAGTATTGGCTCCAAGATGAATCTCTGTCCCACCAGATCATGGAATAATTTTAAAATTTGTTTCTTACTGATTCTCTGGAAAATCTGAGCTGCCGTTACCAGGTGGCAAAAATTGAATTCAGTAGTCTCTGATGTTTTTTGCTTTCTTCCTTGCATACTTTTTATTTTGGGGGTGGAGGGAGAGGCTGGTGTTGTGTCATCTCCTTGGAAACTCTCAGAGCTTCTGATCAATTCGCAGTGCCTTTTTTGGGCAGGGGAATTGTCAGCCTACGCTGAAAATCCTGTCCCCATTTTGTTTCCCAGAGCTACTTCGGCCTTCTCTGATGTGACTTTTGTTTATGAACCTTAAGCCAGTCACCATAACTGACCCAACAGGTTTTGTCTCGCCTCGGTTTGAAAATAGATGCCATATTATACCAGAGCACATGTAGTTCCATAGGTGGTGATGGGACTGAGCCAAAAGCTGACGCCCAGGGATAGAGCCCCACATCTGTAGTGACATCACCAGGAAAATATGATGCTGGGCAGTTGTCAGGACTGCCAGAAAGCCTTATTTTTAACTTGAGCTCCACCCCATAACTTGACAGCCACGTGGGCCTGTGTGCAGACTGACCCCCACACCTCTGACCATAGGCAAGGGGCTAAGGTTGTACCCTGCCCTACCATTGGCCTACCAAAAACGTAGCCCCTCAAGCCTAGGCAAAAACACACGTTTTCTCTCTCCCTGCCCCTCTATTCAAAAACAGAGTCCCTTAAAAGATAAGCGCCAGCTCATCTGTAGTGAGTTTTATTTATGCTCTTTGTTCCCCAAGCATGCAGGTCTTCTTACCTCGTCATCTTTGAGAGTTTCGGGTGGAGTCAAGCTAAACAAACTAGAAAAAAAAAGGAGGCTTCTGCCCAAGATCTGATGGCTGCCCTGAAGGTAGTTTTTATAGAGTGAGATTATGGGCAGTAGGATTCATGTGGAGAAGATACAGGCCCATCATTTACTGCATTTTGATTTGTTTTTTGAAGTACGTCTTTGTGAGAACATAGGTTTGAATTATTGTGATCTGCACCTTTAATTTTTTGGGGACTTTTTGTTTTTAAATTTTTAAGTAATCTCTACACCCAATATGGGGCTCAAACTTAAGCACCAAGATCAAGTCGCATGCTCTACTGACTGAGCCAAGCAAGCGCCCCTAAATTTTAATTTTTGTAAGCAGACATTTCCCCCTGCCTCTCAATTTTTTTTCTTCTTAAATGTTTGACCTGGTGTGATTATTTAGTGATTTTATTTTGTTTGATTTTGAAACTAGCTAAAAAAAAAATCAGTAAAGGTTATGTGGATAGAAATTTGAACATTTGTTTTGGTAACACTAGGGTCCAGTCTTCCAGGCTGTATGTAGGAAGGAAAGTGTTCACCTTTGAAGATCCATAACTCTTTAACACTAAGAAGATTGTGTCCTTGATAATGTCCCCATAACAAATGGGATCAGTCTCATTGCCCTTTATTCTGAACAGGGTGACAGGAACTTTAGTAGGGAAAAAGAAAGCAACTAACAAAGCATAATTCTTAGTCACATGCAGATCCCCTCCCTCCCACTCCTCTCTTTATTTGCAGTTAGCAATACCTTTTTTTCCTTTCCTTTCCTTTTTTTTTTTTTTTGAAGCCATCCAGAGACCTAGGAGAGTAGGGAAGGGGAAGAACATCGGATGGGCACCATTCCCAGCCTCTCAGGCAGTCAGTGCCAGAAATTGTGTTTAGCATTGACATACCACTTTGTGAACCCCCAGTGCCTTAACTTCTTGAATTATTCATTCCTCACAGCCAACCCTGATTATAGGTTGGGCAGTCTGATTAATCTTCTTATTCCAAAAATACAGATACCATAGATAGGGCTAAAGCTCTTGTTCATTCAGACTGAAGATTTTCAGCCCATTTGGCCCATGGTTTATTTGGTTCATGGTGCTTTCTGGAGGGAACACAAACTATTCTCTGCTCTGGCTGCAGAGGAGCTGGGGACTCAAGTTAAACATATTCTCTGAAGGAGATGACCTTCTAGAGGGCTTGTCCCAAAGGATCCTTGCATATTCAGAGTATAAAACTAATGAGATGGTTAGAGCTTCCAGGCTCGGGTAAATTCTTGTCCACAGCTAAACGTGTATGGTCAGATAGCAACTCAGTCAGCTCTGGGCTTTCTGCACCAATGATCCCAAACCCTGTGTGACATGAACATTTGCCTTCCATCTGGACCTGTGTCTTAGTCGGCATTTTAGCCCTTTGCCTTACCATCAGCTTGACAGGAGGTAACAAATGAATGTCTGAGGAACTGCAGTATCTAAATTTATTTTATTAATAGATTCTTGGAGCCAGTTAATCCTTTACAGAGGAGGAAATTTGTCTGAATTTTACTGAGTAAAAAGGTTCAAAGAAACATCAGCTTAATGATCCAGATAATTCCACTCTAACCCCGTCCACATTTTGGCTCAGTAAAATTTTGAGTTACATTTCAGCAAGTTTTAAATAGGCATTTAGGTTATCAAGGCACTTGATTCTTCTGTATTGGGAATGTCATAAGGCAGAAATCTCCTTCTGTGGTCCTGGCTTGGACAGGATGTATGTCTGGAGATGTCCCTGTCTTCACCATGTCTATGTTAGTCTGTGGAGCAGTGAGGAAATTCTGAAGCTGAGTCAAGGAAGCCTTTCTTGTGTGTGTGTGTGTGTGTGTGTGTGTGTGTGTTTTATGATTTTATTTATTTATTCATGAGAGACATACAGAGACAGATACATAGGCAGAGGGAGGAGTAGGCTCCCCTCAAGGAGCCCGGTGCAGAACTTGATCCTGGACCCGGGGATCACCCCCTGAGCCGAAGGCAGATGCTGAACCACTAAGCCACCCAGGCGTCCCCAAGGAAGCCTTTTGTACTTGGGTGGGGTTGGGTTGTTGACCCTACCCCCCCCCCAAAAAAAGTTTTTTTCTCCAATATCTTAATCTGAATTATAATGGACTATAACTCTTCATAAAGATGTTGTGTTAAAATTGCCTTAAAAAATATAGGCCCGCCCTTGACTTTACCATCATCTGAGCAGATAAAAGCTGTGACCACAGAACCTGTGCCAGTCACTTTGTCATTGGTCCCAGACCCCAGGACCTTGGGAATAATATTGTCAGACGTGGACTTTGGTAGTGAAGTGGAGCCCATAGATCACAGCTGAGGTTTGAGGCTTGCCTGTGCCTGCCCCCGTTCCTCCATGGGCTTCAGCAATAAAGAATGGTTCTGAGACTGCCAGTTTTCTGCCTTGAACCTGCCAAACAGAGCACTCACCTCTGACCCAGAGAGGACAAGGATTTCTGAACACCTCTGCCCTTCCCCCCAGCCTCTGCCATTTCCAAAGCACATATCACTGATTTTTGCTTGCCCATGATTTTCCTGTCTTCTTACTCTGTTAATCAGCATCAAAGAAGAGAAATCAACAACAATGGGATTTCTTTTTTCTTTGCCACCGTTAATTCCAAAACAGGCTGAGCTAGGTGGGGAAGATAGATTTACCGCGAGATTTGTTAAGCCTTAAATCCCATGTTGAACTGCTGTGAGTTTTACATAAAGCCTTTGTTAGGAGAGCCATACTGGCATGTGTTGTTGAAATGGGGTTTTGTGAACTGGCCACAGAATCTGCCTTTCATTTGTAATATCATTTGTTGGGGAGAATTTTCTTTTGTTCTGAACAACCGGCCACAAAAGAACACCCCATTAAATTGCAGCCGAATTTTACTGCTATTAGTGCAAAAAGTGAGTTAATAGTAATAGGTACACATGATAAAGTACGAGTTGAATGGTTTCAGAGCCCTAGAGTTCAGAAGGGGCATTGTGCCTTCTGGACAGCATGTCAGGCAGCCCTAGCAAGTGGGTGGGGTTCCAGCAGGATCCAGGAGGAAGGGTTCAGATGTGGATGGCCAGAGATGGTAAGAGTCCGGTGTCTGCTCTGAGGGACAGTGAGGAGCACATTTGGTGGTGGGCATCAGGAAGGAACTAGTGTGGGAAAGTATCCCAGCAGATTGTTTTTGGAAGGAGTGATGATGGTGACTTGAGCATGTATTGCTTTTACTGTGTACTGTCACATCCGTGATCTAAGTTCTCCCTGTCTGACAAAGTGGCAGTTCGACTTTATGGACGACGTAGGGAGAAGTGACCAGGATCTTGCCCTAGGCCAGTGTCACTAGTGAGTAATAGAACATGAACTCCAGTCCACCTTCCTTTCCCGCTGAGCCCTGCTGAAGGAAATCATAATTGGGAGAGGTCCCAGCCAGAAAGGAGACAGGCAGGACCTGGGGGAGCACAGTGTGGTGTTCCTTGATTAACTTTCATTGGACAAAAATCAATTATACTTTTGTTGAGGGTCAGAGCTTGACTTGGGGCCTTAGTGTGAAGTGAGTTTGGCTATGCATTATATTAGAGGAGATTGTGGGATTAGTGCTTCCCATCCTCCCATCTGTATTCAGTAGAGCTGTGTGCGTGGTGAAACTGTTCTTGATCAAAAGACAAAGACATAAGCAGGTGTCTGTCACATTGGTATGTGGAGACTAGTTAGTGTCTTTTCTCCATTTCCTCTTTCACTTATCAAGGGGTCAGTGGGCACATTAGGATTCACCTTGCACATTAGCAAGCTTTCCGCTTTCCAGCACATACATTGTATTTTATAGCTGGCCACTTTTGGTGACCACTAAGTTAGATCCCTCCATTTCGTGGGTTCTGAGAGAGAATAAGGGCCAGCCAGGCCATCCAGCTGGTGTGTGGTAGCCTCTCCTGCTTCCCAGAGCTGGTGATGTGTCCACCCTGCAACCCTTGGAGAGCTATTGCTCTTGAAGGTGACTTCAAGGTGACTTGGGATATCCATAGAGAAAATCTGAGGGAGTGGCAGTTACTAGGGTGACCCAGCTCCCAGGGGGCCTACCAAAAACCCCTGCAAGAAATCCTCCTCTTTGCCTTCCTCTTTTATTCAGGGAGGTCACATCAGCTCTGGGAAACATTTGTTTTCTCTTTGCCATCCATAGGCTCTGACAAAACCCTGCCATTGTGATTATTCTGTATTTCTGCAAATCCTGACACCCTGCAGGGTATAATAGACTCAAACTCAAGGATGAGCAGGCCTTGGAGGCAAAGTGGTAGACCAGGGACCATCCGGCTCCTTTGTTCTTTTCTAAAGGCATTGGGTCCACGTATGATTTGCCCAGGGCCACACTGCTTCTCTGAGGCAGGGTGCCGACAAGTTGCTCTAGTAAGCGATTAGAATTGTGTTTTCAGATGCTAGCAGTGGTTCTTTTGCCCTATAATTTTCACTCCTTTGGAGTCCGAAAAAAAGATGGGTTTGGGGGTGAGGCTATGGTTGAGAAAGATTTGGGACTAGAAGGGACAGAGGGAACCTTGGGAAGGAAAACAGGAAAAGTGCCTACAAAACACCAGGAACATGGGCCGTGGTGTGGGATGAGCAGGGAAGCTTGTTAAAATGATTTAAAGGAGGATCCGTAAAAAAGGCATTTCCTCAGAGGAACCAATCTCCTGCTGCCACTGCCACTGCCATTGCCACCACCACTTGTTTCTGAGTCACATATGGGGCTGGTATCGATCCTTGTTTCCACGTGAACGACATTTCAGGCTGCTGCCCCAGAAATGACCTACAGGACAGAAACACACATGTTGCCGTGGGAACGCGCCAGTGTCACGGGAAACATGACAACAATGAATGGAGGCAAGACGGGGGACACTCCTTTTCTTGGCACGATCAGTGGCTCTTGGGGCGTGGTTTCAGGAAAGTGTTTATTACTGAGGACTGCACCCCTCCCCCGGTTCCATTGTGTTCAGTTTTCTCCATTGTTATCTCTCTTCTCCTTTTAAGAGGATGGAAGTTTAGTAATATAAAAATAGCTCTTAAAAAAATGAAAACTCTCTGCCAGATGGGAACTGAGTCTGTTTCCTTTCACGTGGCAATATGTGCCCCTCTTGGTTCTTGGTGTAGCATGAAGAGAATGAGCTTTGGAGTCCCTGCCGGCCACTTAGGAACCAGCTTCATGGATTACTCCCATCTGTCTAAACCAGCGTATTCCCCTCCGTAATGTGGTGATTATCTTACAGTGTTACTGTGAGGATTAAATGTGATAACTGTTATTAACCACCTCACAAAGAGGTTAACGGAGTTGCTCAGTCAGTGGCAGCTGAGAATTTTTAGATCTTGGGAGCTCTGCAGTTCTGGTGACCAGTTTGTTTCAGTGTACTCTCTGTGAGATCATTCATACTTCTTAAAATTAATTTCCTTTAACCATTGCTCCCTGAACTTGCCCATCTTGCTGTGCCCTAAAACATGCTAGCAGCCCTCTCTGAAGCAAACACAACAGGAGACCTGGCAGCTGATATCCTTAGGTCTTAGTCCTGGTCCTTACTCCCCCTCCTGTCAGGCCACCAGTGTATCACTTAATCTCATCATGTCTTATTTATTTCTTTGGTTTAGAAGGAGTGACTTGTGCCAGTGAAGATGAGTAAGCTTCAACTGAGTTGCAATGCGGGGAAGTGTTGAGAAACGTGAAGGTGGTACAGTGAGTGAGGTGGTAAAGCACGTCCACTAATTGTGACTGTGTAGTAGTTAGCCCAGTTTGAATCCGTAGCTGCAGCACAGTAATAACATTTAAAATGTCTGTAAATCCTGTTTCTCAGACTTGTTTTCTAATGAGCTTTGAACTACAGGGTTCTCATTCTCCCTTAAGTGTCAAGGTTCGGGTACTTTCACATCCTTTTCCCCCTCCATCTGGACACCAGCCAGCCATGTTTTTCTCTACCACTCTTCCTTTTCATTGCAGTCCAGAATTTAATTTGGGGTGTCAGTATTAGAGGAACAGTATTATCGTTATCACTGTTTGAAGACATATTTTCTCCTGGTGTTGAGCTTACCTTTCGAAGCGGTTTTGTACCTCTATTTGACAATCAGTGATTAGTTCTCGTCCACGTTAACTGTAGATTTTTGAAAGTAGTGACGGGTACATAGGTAACCAGCGTATGGAGCTTGTTTGGTGAATCTTCATCCTCGTTACCTTTTCTGGATAACTGCACACGGGTATGGTATGGAACATTACTGATTCCTTTGGCTGAGACAGCTTTGTTGAGCCCGGTGTCGATGCACATCTGGAGTTCCCATCTCCTTCATGACAGATTTCCAGATCCTGAGCTCCTGAGGGTGGCGCACTTCTTGAAATCCACTTCGTGGATGTGCTTGAGAATGTTGATGGTGTATTCTCTGGTCACTGCCTCGTGGGGAACAGAATGGCCCTTCTTCTCGCCACCCTTCTTTGTAGGAGCCATTCTGTGGGGCCCTGGTTGGAAAGGGAGCAAGCTTGCCTTTCACTTGAAGTATGTCAACTTCTCAGTGGGAAAGTTCTGTCTAGAACCTAAATATTTCCTGTTGCCTCTGGAGAGGTGTACTATATCTAAACACAGGGAAAGGGGAGAGTCCTTCTTTTTTAAGTAAGTAGAATTGCTGGGAGGAAAATACTTGAGGTACTCTTTGCTAGTAGAGAGACATTTTGTGTGTTTGAGAATGCCATAATGATTAGTTTACCATTTCCTTTATGTGTAGCAGCCCTTTGAGATAATTATTGGTATTCTAACCATTTATGGGTAAACAGTTGAGAAGTAAGGCTCTGGTTTGCTAGAAAGCGGGGAAATTTTAACAAATACGGCATTTCAACAGCATGTTTGTTGTATTTTGTATTCTATGCCCAATTGTCCAACTGAAGCATATTGTATAGGGCTGGTTTGCTCATGTTTGATGATTGAAAAGATAAAAGGCATGAGCAGTAGGAAATTTTAGGGAAAGGGAGTTCTTCCCTCTGCCCCAATCTTGGATTGATTTGGGGAGAATTGCAAAAAAGAGGAGTGGTTCCTGAAAGCTTTCCCTTTTTTCCCCCTGACTTTTGGAAGTTCATGAAGTTTGTTTTTTAACTATTTGAAGGAGTCTGATCTTTAACCAGAAGAGGTTTGTCTAAAATTTTTTTTTTTTTTCCCAGTTCCTTCCTGTGTCTTATGCCCTGGTATTTCCAATGGCTGATGCTTTTCAGGGACCTGAGTTGCATCTGGGTCTGCAGTGAACCATCCATAGCTCATCTGGCATGGCTAGTAGCTCCCACATGGGGTCCCTGTGATGTGGCATTAGACTTAGTCAACCTGCAGGGAAATGGACCTTTATCACCATCCTCCTCCACTTAAACCTTGTACCCACATTCATGTGGGAAGGAACACATGTTCCATTGAGATTTTGAGAGAGAATAGAGGCTTGGAAGGTCTTGTGTGTTTGCATTTGAGTTTTTCAAGATCATTCTGAAAAAAAGACTGGTTATACCTGATGGAGCCTGGGAAGATAGTGACAGCCCTCCAGTCTACTCTCTGTTCCCCTCCTCTTTAGCCCCTTCTGATTCTATCCACATTGCTCCTCTCACCCTTCAAGGCACACTTGGGGACTGTGTGCTACAGTTAGTAGGATGGCCCTGTCCTCATTGCTCTGCAGGCCTAGATGCCAAGACACTTGGGGATTTTTTTTTTTTAATTTTTATTTATTTATGATAGAGAGAGAGAGAGAGAGAGAGGCAGAGACACAGGCAGAGGGAGAAGCAGGCTCCATGCACCGGGAGCCCGACGTGGGATTCGATCCCGGATCTCCAGGATCGCGCCCTGGGCCAAAGGCAGGCGCCAAACTGCTGCGCCACCCAGGGATCCCGACACTTGGGGATTGAAGCCACACTAGTCAGCGGGCTGACAGCTGTCTTCCTAGTCAGGTGCACAGTTGTTGAAAAGAGATGAGAGGGAAAGGCCCCAGGACAGCTGAAAGAAGCGTCAGCTTGAGGCGCAGCCCAAGCTAGCGGGGCTATGCTGGGAAATAGGAAGGAGAGGAAGACGGAGCCAGGCCAGGCAGTGGGGGCATGAGCTTGCTTGAGATCCATGGAGAATTTCCTGTGCGTGTGTCTTGATCTTTTCTTCATTTATTAAAAATATTCACCTTCCCCGAGCGTCTTGGTTTGGATATAACTGGGTAAAAAGAAGAGACATTGGGGTATTCAAATTAGACTGCTCTCATACTGTCTTTTCCTTTATCCTTCTCTGTGAGTCACCCTTTCTCTCAGCCCTCCGCAACCATCATGAAACTGCTACTTGGAAATTCTCATTTGGTAGCGTGTCCCCTTTTCATTTTGAGCCAGCCTTAGAAACAGCCCGGACCCGCAAGTAGCAAATCTATTTTTATGTTTAGAGCAGTCAGAAAAATCGTCAGGGGTGTTTGCCATGCATCTGTAGGAAACTGGGTGGCAACAGTAGCTCTGAAATCTTTCATGGAGACAGGGTTCCTTTCTGTCTGACCTTCTAGCTTCTGTGCTCATTTGTAAATTGTGTTCCTTGCGTGATTAAGCAAACCTCTGAAGAGTGACCACCGTCCCTTAAGTTTTCTTTTTTTTTTTTTTTAAGATTTTATTTATCCATAAGAGAGAGAAAAAGAGAGGGGGAGAGAGAGAGAGAGAGAGGCAGAGACACAGGCAGAGGGAGAAGCAGGCCCCATCAGGGAGCCCAACATGGGACTCCATCCCTAGGATCACACCCTGAGCCAAAGGTGGCGCCAAACCACCGAGCCACCCAGGCTGCCTATAAACTTTTCTCTTGTAAAGATGTAAATACTGTCCTTGTCCTGAGTTAAGCACACAGGTGTTTTAATATTTTGGTTTCGGTAGGAGACTACTGCAAGAATGGGCACATGCAAACTCTAGGAAGCAGTTCCTAGCCTTTCTCTGCACTGTTGTATAATGTTTCCACCTTCTGTTCTCCCGTTTCTAGCCTAAACCCACCAAGGGACGGATGCGCATCCACTGTCTGGAGAATGTGGACAAAGCCCTTCAGTTCCTGAAGGAGCAGAGAGTCCATCTTGAGAACATGGGCTCCCATGACATTGTCGATGGGAACCACCGGCTGACCCTCGGCCTCATCTGGACCATCATCCTGCGCTTCCAGGTAAGGACACTTGGTCTCAGGATTCTCCCCATTCCAGAGGGATCAAGAAGACCAGGTTGAAATGGCATCCCAGAATCAGGTGTGTGGAGCTGTATGTCGCATGTAGCCACCTGTAGGCACATGGCAGCTTTTCCTAAAAAGTTCTCTTGTCAGATAAGGAAGTTTCTGGGCCACATCCCTGCCCATCACTTGTCTGGTACCTCTTCCAAATGCCTGGTGTGGCCTTCAGGAGCAAAGATAGAAAGATGTGGTTGATGCTAGCTTACTGGCACTAGACTGGCTGAACTTCACCAAAACGTAGCATGTATCATGGAATATTTTTAAGTTTATGACACAGGGTGAGCTCCTTTTTCGTTCTTATTCTCCTTTAGATGCAAGGAAGCAGTTTTCAGGGGAAATGTGCAAAAGCCTTAGGCTTGTTTGAATCGATGACAATTTTATGGGTTTGTTATACTCAAGGGAAGGCTCTAAGTATAGAAGTACTCTAAGCCAGAACGTATTCTCAAGGTCATTCTGTCCAATTTCTTCACTTTGTGAGGAAAGGGAGGAGCCTTATCCAGAATTACGAAGCCAGTCGGGACTGCAGTGCTTGCTTCTGACCCTTTAAGAGAGAGAGAGCTCAGAATTTCAGCACTGGTGAAGCACCTTTGGCCTGGTTACTGGTTCTTTCTTCATGCAGTGCTTCATGCTCATGCTTTTCAATTAGAATTGAAATGCAGGAAACACTTCTTACCAGAGCGTCAGGTTACTCTGCAAACAAATGTCCTAACAGTCCTGTCTCCTGGGTGGCTCTGTTCTCTGTGCCTTTCCTTCCTGCTCCACCCCTTTGATAGAAAGTCTGATTGATTTTTCTGGCTAAATAAAAATCTCACCAAAAAAGGGCAAAAACAAATCAAATTATAGCTCTTTGTATTCTTCCTAAAACTCTGAAATCAGCGTGTAACCAGTCGTTTTCTCATTTCCCCTGGGAGTGGGTTTGAGTTAACAGTGTTCTGGGTGTGTATGTGGGAGGAGGGGTAGGAGCTAAAACAGCCATATCCAAAGAAACTCCCTGAATCGGTGGTTCCCAAGCCTCCATGATCCTCTAAGGCCTTGGGATAGCTTTTTACTAATTCAGATTCCCTAGGTCTTAGTCCCAGTGATTCCAGTTAAATGGTTCTGAGGAGAGAACCGCTGTTGAAGATGACATCATGAATGGAGTTAATTATAACAGTCAATGACTGTTTTGCAAACAGAACTCAATGTAGGTTTCTGTCATTTATTTCCTAAATGATTTGAAAATGGAGTGAATACCATTAAATTCATTAATTATAGCACTCATTCTTAGGCCAGCAGAGGTAGAATTAGTAGGACCCTCTGAGCTTCACCTGTTTCGTAGAGTAAAAAGTTTTATTTCTCTTGCCTTGGCCTGTAGTAATCAGAGCGTGGAAGGGCATCCTGATGGTGGCCTCTCTTCACATCGGGTCATTGCCCGTGTTGGTTAGCTGGCACATGCAGCCCTTTCCAGGATTCTCAGCATGAATTGAGTTGAGTCATTGACTAATTAGCTTCCTGACAGCTTGTCTTTTTCTGCAGTTGAACTTGTAAATGCTGATATGTACTTTCTCTCTTTCCTTTGAGGCAAGATAGGCTGTTGATGTCATTGCATGGCCTGCAGTGTTGGTGTCTTTGTGACCTGGCTTTCTCTAGCAGCTGTATTAAATGTTCACTCATTCCACAAATATGTATTGATTCTACGTCAGCCAAGGCCCAAGCTCACTTTCTGCCTTCTCTGAAAGCCTCCCCGTATTCTCCAGAGATCTCTCTCTCTCTCCTCCAGCTCCTGAATATTATACAGCCTTGTCTTACATTCCCAGTGCGTATGTGTGCACACGTGTGTGTGTGTGTGTGTGTGTGTGTCTGTCCAGAGCTCCCAGGACGTGTCCTGCCCTGTCTGTGCGTAGCAGGTATCCATTAAATACTAAACATGACATACAGGTTTTATGCTACTGTCGCTTTAGAAGAGAGTAAAAGGATGTTGTGGGAAACTGAAATGAAAGTCTTTGAGTTTGCCTCGTGTAAATAGGGAGCTGTCTTCATTTCAGAAGGATATACGGTGTCTCTAAATGCCAAGTCTGGAAATAGAGTCCCTTCTTCACATAGAAGCATAAGAAGGTCGGCAGGGGTTAATGTGTAGAATTCCACCTGCCTTTCCTGATGAGTCTGTGTCTTACTCCTTGAATTAGGTTATTCTTTCACATTTACTTTCTGCACAGGAACTAATGATTCTAATAATAGAGTTTGAAGTTTATGCAGACTTACACTTCATATACATATCACAGTCAAAAAAGGATTATTTCTTAGAAGTATAATTATTTCAACTTCTAGGTGTTTTTCCTAGTTGAAAGTTTCTGACTTTTTAATCTTATATTTGTATGTTTTACCCTCCTCTTACCTCTCTTCCAAAAAAGATTCTGGGGCATGTGTTTAGATTAAATGGGAAGGACCATTACAGACCAGGAGAGGAAAGCTTGGAATAGCTAAAGCTAAAAAAATGACAGATGGCCTTCTAGACCAATACCATTTACGCCCAATCCTCGTC
Source organism: Canis aureus (assembly GCF_053574225.1). NCBI lineage: Eukaryota > Metazoa > Chordata > Mammalia > Carnivora > Canidae > Canis > Canis aureus. The sequence goes on from NC_135621.1 coordinate 58,429,261, forward strand.
CCACATTGTAGTATTATAGGCAAGAATTTAAAGACAAGCGGTATTTAGAACATTTGTCTAAAATCACATAACTGGTTGGACAGTCTCTAATCCAAAGAGCTAACTTTTAAAGTTCCTTATTATGAGCTCAGCACTTCATTTACCTTCTTCATTTAAGTATGCAGTAGCGCTGTGAGACAGCCATTGTTGCTGTTGCCGTTCATCAGATGGGAAGCTAAGGAGCTTGCCTAGTGCCATAAAATAGGCGGTAGAGCCTGGTTTTAGATTCAGGCAGTCAGACGTTGGTGCCAGTGTATAGTGTAGTTTTTATGCTCTCCATGAGTGGCTTATGAATGCAGACTCTCTTAGTCCATTCGAGCTGCTATAACAAAACAGCACAGACAAGGTAGCTTACAAACAATAGAAATTCATTTCCCATAGTCCTGGAAGCTAAGTCTGAGGCCACGCCAGCATGATCTGGGAAGGGTCCTATTCTGGATGGCAGACTTCTCACCAAGAATTTCTCTAGGGCCTTTTTTATAAGGCACTAATCCTATTGATGAGGATCCTACCCTCTGCTAGAACCCCACCTCCTAACACTGTTACCTTTGGGAGTTCAGATTTCAGCATAAGGGTTTGAGGGAACCAGACATTAAAACTATACCACAGACCATGGAAGCCCACCATGTGTGTGACTTCTCTGAGAATCTGGGTCAACTCTTAGGAAAAGGTAAATATACTGTCTTCATCAATGGAGGATGTGCACCCTAATGTGAAAAATATTTGGTTATAACAAACTAGAACCAGATATTTTTCTGGGGTCTGATGAGGTGCAGGGTGTTTATGCTGAGCACTTGTAGTTGGAAAGATGGGCTATTTTGAGGTTAGAAATGACCCCTAAAGGGGGTTTCTGGGAAGTCATGCAGGTAAGTAGTACTTCTCTCTGTGCGAAGGAGAAAACCTAGTTGGTGTTTCTGTGAGATAAACCTTGAAGAAAGCAGTTTGCTTTGGCACAGTAGATAGTCTGCACAGCTAGGTTGTGATCTGAAGCTTATTTTTCATGTATATAGATCTGTTTTTCTGTGACTGCCATTAGGCAGCTGACCCATCTATTCGGCTCATATATCTTTGTGAATCTTAGATCCAGGATATCAGTGTAGAAACTGAAGACAACAAAGAGAAGAAATCTGCCAAGGATGCATTGCTGTTGTGGTGCCAGATGAAGACAGCTGGGTGAGTGTGAACTCACAGGGGTTCAGGGGCCACTGCACCCAGGACAGAGTCCCGCTGCAGTCATCACTTCTGAGGTGTTGACAACTATCTCTTCCGCTACTTCCATCAAGAAGTCTTGTTATGTCGTAAGCAGTTGATAACTGACATTTCAGCTAGCTCACAGCATGGAAGGAGTTCTGATTGATACTCTGGACCTGTCATCTCCATAGTCAGTTTCCCTCTCTTTATTAAGGAAGCTCCAGAGAGCAGTATATCTTGAATTTTAAAACCCTGAAACCATGTTAAAGAATCACATCCGTGATATTTTAAAAAAGCAATTGTGGGTTTTCTCCTCCTTTTATTATTTTCTGCTTTGGGGAGGTTTTGTACAGTCAACTTAAGAGTAGTCTATATACATTACCTGTCTCCATTTTCTTTCCCTTTATTCTTCCATTGAAATTTTAGTGAAAATACTTTTTTGGGGAACTGCATCTGTTCTGTTACTCACTGAAATTGTTGGGGCTCATGGTACTAAGAACTGATTTTGTACTAGGTAACTAGAGAGTTGCTGTCAGAACTACTTTGAGGACAGTTATAACTGTAATGAACATGATCAATTAATGGTAAGTATGGAACTCATAATAAAGAGGATATGCCTAATAAGGGGATCAACTTAGTTATAAGCCTTTAATCAACCACAGATACAAAGTCTGTAAACAGTGTAGAAGAGCTGAGTGTCTCATGAACAGGTAATCCCAGCTGCTTCCTTTCTGTCTGTGAGAATTCAGACCTTGATCCCTGCAGGGTCCTAGTATCTTTGCTGGCAGGGGCAGAGAGGTCTCAGAGGTGTCTGGATTGTGGTCATTTTTCCTTTTGTAAGCCTGGTGTCTTAAGTCTAAGACCCAGTTCACATCTTTTGTCCGACTGACTTACCAAGAAAGAGAAGCCGAAGCCATGAGGATATGTACTTTATTTTTATAGCAAGCTGAAGTTGAAGCAGTATTTGTTCTGATTTGATTGTCCTTTTAATATTCATTGCCTCTCATTTTTATAGTACTTACAGACTTTTTCTTAAACACTGCATTTATAAAACTATAAATCTTTATTTAGTAATTCTCTTGTGCTTTGTCTTTGTTAGGTACCCGAACGTCAACATTCACAATTTCACCACTAGCTGGAGGGACGGCATGGCCTTCAATGCACTGATACACAAACACCGGTGAGTCGTGTTCTTAGAAACCATACTAGCAGTTGTGGGGTAGAATGCCGACATTCTTCTGTCCATACCTGGGTGACTTTTGATCCTCATATCCATTGCCTTAGATGTTGCACCATGGTGGGAATTCCTGCATTCCATGTGAGGAAAATGTAAGAGGATATGTAAATTCTCCTGAACAAACAAGTTTGCCCATTATCTTCAGCTGTCTTAATAAACTTTGAAATGTTTGTTCAAAAATCAGGTTTCATTGTTTGATGATTAAATAATATTACAGAGTTTACTCTGCTAAGGTGTGATTTCTGCCTTTTGCAGTAATGATCGTGTTTATTGGTCACATGTCTTTTCAACCCATGGTTTTTGTCATGTTCCACTGTTGTTCTGCATAGGCCTGACCTGATAGATTTTGACAAACTAAAGAAATCCAATGCACACTACAATCTGCAAAATGCATTTAACTTGGCAGAGCAGCACCTTGGCCTCACTAAGCTGTTGGATCCAGAAGGTAAGACCTCGAGAAATGAAAGGGGGCTTTTAGCATCTCTAGTAGTGAGGGGCTAACTACTTCCTGTCAGTTCTATTTGTGCAGCATGCCTCAGGAATTATTGAAGAGAGAGGAGCTTCGTTGTGGTGTGAGAATTACTTGAGGATTTGTGCACAGGATTATATTTGAAAAGGCCTTGAAACGACAAGTATGATTTAAATGTGTTCAGAAGGAAAGGGCTTGCTAGGCAGAGGCACTTGCACGAGCAGAGGTGCAGAACCGGGAACGAGGAAGGTGTATTTGGGGACTAACAGTTCTTTGGGAGTGGTGTTTAGAGTAATAATAGGAACTATCCCTGGAAAGCTGGGATGGAGCCCTACCACTCAAAATTTATAGAGGTTGTTCAGCAGTCACTGAAGTTCTTAGCAGGTATGCTCAAGGAAGGGAACCTGCTCTAGGTGATCAGTGAATGCTTGTTGGCCTGTGTTCATTCCAAGGTGGCAAGCAGCCTTGGGATGAGTGGGTATAGACCAGGGGGTGGGGGTGGGGTGGGAGGACGTGTAGGGGGCCGTGCAGTGTTTGCTGAGTAAGGAGCCTGATTATGGTGCATCAGGAAGGGGGAAATGTGCTGGTGGAAGAAGGACTAGGACTCCAGTCCTCTCTTCGGGCTGCTTGTCTGGAGGCACAGCCTCCCGTGCTCTGCCTAGAAATGCTCTCTCTACTCCCAGTCCCTGCAGCAGGACCCCAAAGACCGACTGCAGGCGACATGGAGCTGACCTGGGTGGGGCAGTCCCTCAGGTTGTAGCTCCTTTAACAAAATCCTAATTCCAGGCTTTTAGTGTGAGCTCTCAAAGGTACTTTGTCTTACTTTGAAGAGCATTTGAAATATAAGCGTATTTGTTCATAGTGCTGGAACTTTTTAGATCACAGCTCTTAGCAACTACTAGAGAGAGAAAACCAAGTGAAAGTTTAAAGTTCTTATAAATATAGAACAGGAAGTTTAACTCCCCAAGGGCAGATTGAGGTCATGAGGCTGCCAGGCAGCCTTGCTATTTTCCAGTGCATCAGATTCAGTGATATGTTCGCTATACAGGAAGCTGAGATAAAATTATCTTTGTGCTAACCCACTAAATGATTTCTTAATATAAACAGAAAACTAAAATTCCTTACGCTGTGATTAATCTTCCTTCTTAACCCCTACCTTAATTATGGGAAGAGATTTTTCCTCAGCCGTAGCTCTTTGTGCTAAATAACCTTTTTCTTTTTTTTAATAACTTGCTCATTAGTTAATCTTTCTAATCACTTCCCAGTATGAAAAAGGGGATAGATGTTCCCCAGATCACAAGACAAGGAGCTAAAAAAAAGGCAGTTGATGTCACTTATCCTGTGGGTTTGACCTTGATTATTAGTTGTCCTTCGCTATTGTTAGTCGCCTGGTGCCCCGGAAAGCATCAGCTAAGATATAATTGCAGACAAATTACAAAACCACAAGGTTTTTACCTGCTCACATCTTCACAGTTCTGTTAACATTTTGTGTGTGTGTGTGTGTGTGTGTGTGTGTGTGTGTGTGTGTGTTTCCTTCTCCCCCGTTTCTTTCTCCTTGGGGCATGTGTGGATGGGGCTGAGCAGATACACAGTTGGCCACAGGGACTACTGGGGTGGAAACAGTAGCTGTTGTCCAGGCCCCCACTGCCATAGGCTGCCTTGGTGATGTTGGGCAGGAAGCTTTCCAGCTCTGTGCCCTACTGTTCTTATCTTTAAGAAAACTAATCCTGCCTCACACAGGGCTGCCAGGAAGATAGAAGGCACACATGTGAATGCATTCTGAAAAAGAGCCTGATTATCAGTTAAAAGCCATCCTGTGTATTCTCTTTGTTGTCTGTCCCGAGTTAAGTACTTCACCCAGTATTGCCACACCTCAAACACTTGCCACTTTCATACATTTATTCCCTCTCTTAGTATTTACTGACTACCCACTTTATACAGGATAACACACCAGGAATTTGAGAGGTGGAGCAGCATAGGGCTTAACAAGACACAAGGTTCCTACCCTTGAGGACTTAGTCTTATAAAACAAAGAAAATGTGTATAAGTAAATTACCTGGCAGAGAGTGGACTGTTTATCCATGTAAACAGAAATCTTTAAGGGAACAGAGGAGACCGTAATTCCTACTAGAGGGATCAGAAACAGCTGTGTTGGAGCAGTAACTTTTCAGGTGGACCCTGAGGGATAGGAAGAAAGTGATGGGATGGGAAATGACATTTTAGGCAAAGGGAAATTGTGAGTAAAGTGAAGGAATATTGGGAATTGTGGAGCGTGTATGGGAAATCTTGAATAGTCCCGTTTGGTTTAGATTGTGCCTGAGAAGAAATATTAGGGTATAGGATTAGAAATGTCTAGAATAGTGGTTGGCTCTTAGGGAGCCTGATAAACAATGGAAGGAAGGAAGGGAAAGTTATGGCACATTCTAGAGGATTAAGGGGCTTAGACTTTATTTTTTGTAGATTGTAGGGTACTTTTGAGTAATTTTGAGCCAGAAGAAAGTGTGTTTACACTAGATCAACCAGGTGCAGTGTGTAAAGTAAATTGGGTTGTAGGGAAACCCAGTGAGGAAGCTCTTGCTTCAGACCTGGTTTTGGGACCATGAGAGTCTAAACCATGAGTGACAATAAAGATTCCATAAATAAAATCATCTGGACTCAGATTTGGTGACTAGTGACTAGCTGAATAACAGGTAGCAAGATAAAGATGTGCAAAGACTGAATGACTGGAAACAGTTCTGGTGGCATCAGCAGAAATGACGGTTTAAGCAGCACAAGCCCAGTTTGGGAGTAGAAGTGGGCAGGGAGATGAATGTGGTATGTCTTGCTAAGAATTCCGACTGAATTCTTACTGTATTCTTCATTTTTCTCTAGTAGTTTTGCGTATATTTTTGTCTTCTTGGTAGCTTGGGATCCTGTAGAGGAAGGATCCTATTTCTTAAGACTTCTATGTCCTATTGCAGTAGTAGAAGGCATTTATGAATATTCATACCATAGAAGAGTGAGATGGTTTCATCCTCATTAGCCTTATAATTAATGCACTGATGGCAGAACTCTCAAATATACAAATATTGAAAACACTGGCCTATTTCAGTGTTGAACAGTTGTTCTGGGTTGTTCCTGCTGCCTGGGTGGTAGCACTTGAGCAGCATACTGAACAAAACCTTCTCCGGGTTACAGATATCAGTGTGGACCACCCTGATGAGAAGTCTATTATCACCTACGTGGTGACTTATTACCACTACTTCTCTAAGATGAAGGCCTTGGCTGTTGAAGGAAAACGAATTGGAAAGGTGAGTTCTCACCAATTTTATAAGTTGTGAGAGACATGATTAAAGTTCACGTCTTCATGTACTGCCACCCAGCACCTGTTGTCCCATGCCCTCATCAGTTGGACCTGGAGCAGGTTGTGGCGGACACTCCCAAGAGGCAGGGAAGTAGGCAGAAGCCTCTTCATCCCTAAGAGTAGCGGGAAGTAGGAGTAGCAGCTACAGTCGTTAGGGCGAGATCAGAGGGGCATCTCAGACGCAGAGACCTTCCTCCCCCCAACCTTACCAGAAAATGGGGTATTGAAAATCTGATGAGTTGGCCGATGTCATGGGTGTGAAATCCTACTTATTCCAGTTGAAAAGGCCCCACTGTTAATGCTTTTTATTTCTCATTTGGCTGATGTTCACCTGCCATATATTTCAAAACACCTCAGATCAGGTGACATTGTCTTTTCATTGCAACAGAATGGAAAATTCATGGACATTCTTGAGACAGGACCAAGCAAAACAGAGTCCTTGTTGTTTTTCAAGGATCCTGGGACTGAGGCAACAGGAGTCATTCAGAATCTTAAACCCTTTGCCTGGGGGTTGGGTGGTACAGAACCAATTACACTTGAGTTAAGCTGTCATTGCTCACAAGTAATAGCTACAGACTGAGTGCCTATTAACACACAGTTCCTCGAGTTTAAAATGCTTATGCCAGAGTAGCGTAGAACTGTTTGAAAGCCAGTCATTAATTGTGCACGTGCTCAGTAGGGTTATAATCCTGTTTCCCTTACTTGGCAATATGATGTTCTGTTTTTCTAACTCCTGTTTACAGGTGCTTGACAATGCTATTGAAACAGAAAAAATGATTGAAAAGTATGAGTCACTTGCCTCTGACCTTCTGGAGTGGATTGAACAAACCATCATTATCTTGAACAATCGCAAATTTGCCAATTCTCTGGTCGGGGTTCAACAACAGCTTCAGGCATTCAACACCTATCGCACTGTGGAGAAACCGCCCAAGTAAGATGCAGATTGGAGTGTATTACCATGAGTGTGGGGAAGGATGATGGTGGCCTTGGACCCTTGTTTCCTAACTTCCGTGACCTCATCTCATAATGAATGCCTCTCACCCCAAGGGCCTGTCTTACTCCTTTTCTTCTGACCCCGACTGGCTGGCTGAGCTCTGTTACAAACCAGGCCTTCTGTGAGCCCTTCCCTGTAGATGGTGCCCCTGGTATGTGTGGTATATTAGAGTCCTAGGAAATGGTACAGTCTCCAGTCCCTTATCCTGATGTGTTTCAGACACAGGTATCCTGGTACCTGATGTGTTTCAGAATTCCCTCTTCTCTGGATTTGAGAGAAGTAGCTGAGTACGCATATATTGTTTATTAGAAGACTCACGGTGGGCCTGAGACCCATTGTCTCCCATTAGTAACCCGTTGTCAGGCCTACTAATAAGTCCTAGCAAAGTGTGTAAATATGATGTGTTGAATAAAGACAGACAATAAATAGTTTTGTATCTGTTTAGTTCAGTTTTTACCATCCCCCCAAATTGATTTTTCACGTCTTTTCAAAGTTCTAAGTGTCAAGTAAGGATTTTTTAGAGTTCCCACGTCATTCCTCCTTTTTCTGTAACCCAGCTCATTTGTGAATTCCTTGTTGCCATTTCTGAAGCACTAGGTAGTGATTTGAAGCAGTTCTTGCTGAATGTATTCAGCTGTGTGTCCTGAATGAAGTCCATCGTCCAGGAAGTATAGTCTAAACCTTGAATGAAGTGATTAATAAAAGAATGGCACTGTGTGCCCCCAAGTATAAATCTCAGTAGCAATAGCCAGCCCACCAACCCCACCAAAATTCCAGTTGGGCGCATTTTGAGGTCTATAGTACCCAAAAACTAATGCACCATGTTTTCTCTACTGTGAGTTCCACATAAAACAGACCAGACATAAATTGCTTTTAAAATTGCATGGCTGTGTGAAATGTTTTTTTCTTCTTCTCCAAGAGCAAATGAATTTTTCCCTCTAAAGGAACACTTCTTTTTTTCTTCCTTTGCTTAGGTTTACTGAGAAGGGGAACTTGGAAGTGCTGCTTTTTACTATTCAGAGCAAGATGAGAGCCAACAATCAGAAGGTCTACATGCCCCGCGAGGGCAAACTCATCTCTGACATTAATAAGGTAATGTCGATCCCTTTTAGCCCTGTGTAGGCCCTGATCTTCTGCAGGCTTCAGGTTCAAGGGCTAGATTGCTAAGAGGGCAGTCTGAAAGGTTCCGACCCGGCCTGCTGAACTGATGAGTGACAGCAGTGGCTCGGGTTTTGCAGGGGGTCAAGCACATACTTGTGGTGGGCTGATCTCTTAGAGTTCTGGGAAGGAATGTTAGATTTTACCAAACCAGTCTTAGTTCACTCTCTTTACCTTGTTACTTTCATCTGTCCAAGGCAGTCAACTCTAGCGTCTTTAAACTTCAGAAGGGAGAACTTGAAACCTTATTTCATATATCTGGAATCTGTAGAGGTTGGGGCTTACAATTTTGGCTGTTTATATCAGAGACTGTCCAACAGTTTCCATGTTTTGTCTTTAATTAAAGAATTTCACAGCGGACATTATATTGTGGTCAGTTTTACACATTTAGATTATTTTAAGTAGATGTTTTTTAAGTAAGATATATTTCATAGAGATTAATTTACTGTGGACATTTGGTGAGGATTTTGAAAAAAAAAATGCTTAGGTGTGTGAATTAAAAACAAGGGCTCAAAAAAAAAAAAAAAAAGGTGGGGTGGGGTTGCCTGGCTGGCTTGGTCGATGGAATGTGCAACTCTTGATCTTGGGGTCATGAGTTTGAGCCTCACATTGGGTGTAGAGACTACTTAAATAAATAAAATATTAAAATAACGAGTGGCTCGAGGTGGGGTGAATAAGAGATTCATAATACGATTTTTTTTTTCTGAGAAAAACCATTTATCTTTTTTATGTAATCAGAGCTATTGAAGATGATTACTTTATTTCCTCTCAAAGTAAGAGATTTATAATTTAGTTATATTGCTCCATATCTACACTGTTTTGATTTCCAAATATAATACAGGACTTTTAGATATAGATAGGATAGAGTGTTCCCATGAGGCTAAACTGGAAAAAAAAAAAAAAGATTTCTTTTCTCAAGGCTTAAGAGTCAGTGAGGGTGGAAACGAGATGTCCCTTTTAAAAAAGTTCTTGGATCTTATTGAGGAGTACTAGCTGTTGATTGTAGCCAAGGAAAGTTCCTTGAACACTGCAGGAAACTGTTCTCTTTTTTTTTGCCTCTGTAGGCCTGGGAAAGACTGGAAAAAGCAGAACACGAGCGAGAACTGGCTCTGCGGAACGAGCTCATTAGACAGGAGAAACTGGAACAGCTCGCCCGCAGATTCGATCGCAAGGCAGCTATGAGGGAGACCTGGCTGAGCGAAAACCAGCGTCTGGTGTCTCAGGTTCTGCTCTAGACCTTTATTCGGGGAACTGTTCCTGGGGTCTCTAGAAATGCAGACCATACCCGAGGGCCGCAGGACAGCTGCTTATCAATATATATACACTGTTCTGAAGTAACTTGAGTCCTCTTGCTCACTTCCCATGAAGAGGATGTTTATCATTTCTAATATACTTTGTCTTCTGTTTATCTAACTTTTCATAGATTTGGAAGCAACTCAAGCAGAATTTGTTTAGAGCCAGTGAGTGAGTGTGAACTGCTCACGTTTATAAATCTTGGAAAATTTCTCTTACCTTCTATCTTTAACCATCTGATCCTTCAAGGCAGTTGGACTGGTCATGAAATAAGTAGAAATGACTTTCCTTTCTACCTGGCTTCACACAAACTGTCACCTGCTCCAGGCACATAGGTATAAGGTGCTGGATACGAGCCTATATCCCTCTATAAAAAGAAAAGTTGCTGATTTGCTTTGGGGGAGGGCATCTTAGCTCTAGCAGGAAGTCCTAAGTATCCTAGGAGAGGCAGAGACCAGCAGCTGGCAGGGTTCAAGTCATTGTGGCTCTAGGACCACCAGAGATTGTGTTCAAGACTCAACTTTGTTCTAGTTGGATGGCTTTCTTATTTTGTGTGTGTGGTTTTCTTTCCCCTGTTTCTCTGTAGGACAACTTTGGGTTTGACCTTCCTGCAGTTGAGGCTGCCACGAAAAAGCATGAGGCCATTGAGACAGACATTGCCGCGTACGAAGAACGCGTGCAGGCTGTGGTGGCCGTGGCTAGGGAGCTTGAGGCAGAGAACTACCATGACATCAAGCGCATCACAGCAAGGAAGGACAATGTCATCCGACTCTGGGAGTACCTACTGGAATTGCTCAAAGCCCGGAGGCAGCGTCTCGAGATGAACCTGGGGTTGCAAAAGATATTCCAGGAAATGCTCTACATTATGGACTGGATGGACGAAATGAAGGTAGAACTTCAGTGAAAGGAGGCCAGAGCTGATGCAGTGGGACCTCTCTTTTTTGACCTACCCACTGACCACACACCGTATTGTGTACCCTAACTGTCCACTCTGTAAAGCCAAAGGGGGCCCCATTACCTGTGGGAAGGTTGTTAGGTCAGGAGTTAAGTGGAGTGTGAAGTGTGAAAAAGTTGTATTGAAAACCAATTTCATAGCTAGGGGTCTGCTACAGTGATTTAGATTTAATTTAGAACCATTCCACAGTAGAGAATCAATCAATCCTATGACGGTTTTCTGTGTTTTTAATTCTTGAGAGTTGGACTAGCTTTCCATCTCATTGATGTGTGTGAGTGGCTCTATCTGGGGAGGGCCCAGGAAGGTAATGTGGGCAGACGGGATAGTGGTAGGCAACGTGGGCAGAGTGTGGGTCAAGAAGCAGGTGGCCCCTGTTCACGTTGTCATGCAGGGGCTATGTAGTCTCCTTGAGCCTCCTTTCCTTGTTTTTAAGTTGAGATCAGTGACAGCAAGGATTAAATGTGCTGTAACATGTGTATACATCATAAGATGGGCCTGGTTGGAAGTGGCTGCCAGGGCCAGTTTGTGCTTCCTTTCTTAATTGACAACCCTGAGCATAGACTTCCAAGCTTTCCTCCTGCCCAGGAAGAGACCTGCCATTGTGCCAAGTCCCTGTCCCTATTTGTGTTCTCTGCTGCTGGCCATAGAAGGCTCATCCACGTCAGGCAGTCCCCCAGCTGGAAGGCATTTAGCTCTGTAGCTAGAACAGAACAGGGCGGTTTATAGACTGTACAGTGAAGGCCCCTTTATCTCAGCATTCTGTGTTCCCAAGCTCGACCTTATGCAAGGAGTTTCTTCCTGGGATGTAAGCCATCATTTTTTGCTTAACCTCTTGAACTATTCCTGGCAGAGGGATAGGGTCACCTCATACCATCAATTTGCCCCCTTATTGTCCCAGATTTATGGTGTTCTCAAGTATGGTCTGTCTTGACCTTTCAAAGTAGAAATGTTCATTAAAAACTAGCAGGGAGGCGCATTTCATTTTATAAATCATGTTTTACATTATAGTTCAGATTTTGGGCAAGAGACTTCCCTCAGAAGTAGGAGTAAAGTAGAGATTCCATCTGGAGAGAATGTCAGATGAGGCCCCCAACTTGGGCTGATGGAAGGAGAAAAGAAAGCATTAGTGGATTCAAACTTACACCGAAGAAATTGTGCAGGCCCTAGTAAGCGTGAAGCCACCTGGCCTTGTTTTTACTTGATTAAAGATGTGGTTGGTTTGTAAGCTTTCAACTAGATTTTTCTCCCATTGATGATATAAGTATTACAGAGGCACATCAGTAAGCTTTTAACTGAGGAAAACATCCATGTAAGGGTTCAGCAGCTTCTGGGAGATTTCTTTTCATTTTGAAGTGAAATAACTTCACCATTTGTCTCTCATCTTCTGGAATACTGCTGCGGTGTTTTTTCTTCCAGCCCCAATTCACACATTGTACTGGTTCCCCCTGCCCCACTCCCTTTTTTTCTATTCCGTTCTGAATGTATTTTTGACTTGCTTATTCCATCTAAAGTAGATGATCTTTATTATGTCTCTCCTGATGCTGGCTTTCCAGTTTGTTTGGTTTTATTCCGATTTGCTTGTCACTCTCCTCCCCTGGAGATGCGGTGGGGTAGCTGGCTCGTGAGAGGCTGCAGCGTGGCTGCTGGTTCTCAGCTTGTCCAAAAATGATGAGGCCCTGAAGTGAGGGTTGTATGCACAGATGTGCCCTCTGTTTTCTCTGTGCACAGGTGCTATTACTATCTCAAGACTATGGCAAACACTTGCTTGGCGTGGAAGACCTGTTACAGAAGCACGCCCTGGTTGAAGCCGACATTGGCATCCAGGCAGAGCGGGTGAGAGGTGTCAATGCTTCTGCCCAGAAGTTTGCAACAGATGGGGAAGGTAAGGGGGTAGATTCTTGCAGCCATTGCTTCCTCGCCACCAGAGAGAGACCCATCCTGATAGAAGTAGATGAGCTGTGTGTGCCAGTGGGGTGTTTGAAGTTACTGTGCTGTTGCAGTTTCCCAGTAGCTTGGTCTGCTATTATGTCATGGGTACACGAGGTGCAGTAGGGTGGCATTCTGGATACTTTTAACTCTGTCAGGCTTTTCTGAAATGGACCTGTGTTTCCGTTAAATACCCAAGTACTGCTTGGTTGACAATCAGACTTTGCCTAGACCACCCTTGATAAATAGCAACACCCTGGTGTGGCCGCTCAAGCGTCTCATGGCTTTCACATCTAGTTGTACGTATCCTTTGTTAAAGGGTGTCTGAAAGGATTTGGTTGTGTTCCTTATATGTGAGAAACAAATGCTGCTGACCCTTTTCTTATGATTTATGTGCTTTTTTGGTTCATAAATGATCACTTTGCATTTGGGGCAAAAAAAAAATAACACTTACCATTGCCACCCTCATCACCCACCCACCTCCAGTCAAGGCCCTAAAAGCTTCTCCATTGCCTTAAAACGTGGCCCTGCACTGAGAATGAAACTGATCATTTGGTGGTGAGAAAATGGGTGTAACTCACTACTTGCAAACGAGCAGGGACCTGTGCTTAAACTGTTGTGCTCTCATGTTCCTTCCTCGGCCTTAAACAGGTTACAAGCCCTGCGACCCTCAGGTGATCCGAGACCGCGTGGCCCACATGGAGTTCTGTTATCAAGAACTCTGCCAGTTGGCGGCTGAACGCCGGGCTCGTCTGGAAGAGTCCCGTCGCCTCTGGAAGTTCTTCTGGGAAATGGCAGAAGAGGAGGGCTGGATACGGGAGAAGGAGAAGATCCTGTCCTCTGACGACTACGGGAAGGACCTGACCAGCGTCATGCGTCTGCTCAGCAAGCACCGGGCATTCGAGGATGAGATGAGCGGCCGCAGCGGCCACTTCGAGCAGGCCATCAAAGAAGGTGAAGACATGATCGCAGAGGAGCACTTTGGGTCAGAGAAGATCCGAGAGAGGATCCTTTACATCCGGGAGCAGTGGGCCAACCTGGAGCAGCTCTCGGCCATTCGGAAGAAGCGCCTGGAGGAGGCCTCGCTGCTGCACCAGTTCCAGGCGGATGCCGACGACATCGATGCTTGGATGCTGGACATCCTCAAGATCGTCTCCAGCAATGACGTGGGCCACGACGAGTACTCCACACAGTCTCTGGTCAAGAAACACAAGGATGTGGCAGAGGAGATCGCCAACTACAGGCCCACCATTGACACGCTGCACGAGCAGGCCAGCGCCCTCCCCCAGGAGCATGCCGAATCTCAGGATGTGAGGGGCAGGCTGTCGGGCATCGAGGAACGGTACAAGGAGGTAGCAGAGCTGACGCGGCTGAGGAAGCAGGCGCTGCAGGACACGCTCGCCTTGTACAAGATGTTCAGTGAGGCTGATGCCTGTGAGCTCTGGATCGACGAGAAGGAGCAGTGGCTCAACAACATGCAGATTCCAGAAAAGCTGGAGGACCTGGAAGTCATCCAGCACAGGTGAGTGGGGTGCTGCTTGTGGTGTGGGGGCTACCAGCCGCCCCTCGTTACCACCTGTGACCAGGGAGGTGAGTACCCTGTTGAATTGCCTTTCCAGGTTTGAGAGCCTTGAACCGGAAATGAATAACCAGGCTTCCCGGGTCGCCGTGGTGAACCAGATTGCACGGCAGCTCATGCACAGTGGCCACCCAAGTGAGAAGGAAATCAAAGCCCAGCAGGACAAACTCAACACGAGGTGGGTGTGCAGCCAGCAGTGTGCTGCTCCCTGTGTACCAGACGCCAGACCAGGGAGGGCGAGGTCACTTCTGAGCCTTGCTGTCAGGAATTTCCCACACAGGGTCACTGATAACGTGGCACTGATGTCACAGCATTGGCATCTGCCTTTCGACATACCTGAGTTTTGCAAGAAATGTCTTTTGGGGTGATGCCATTCAAGGCAGCCTGGCACCTGCCTGGCCCCATATAGGAAGTAGGGTATTACTACTGTGAGACCTGTGCCCAGTGTGGAGGACCGTGACATCCAGGTGGTACCTCTACTGTGCCTTTTGAGGTGATTCTGGAACAGAATTCTAGCATGTTTTTAGACATAATTGGCGAGTGGAAGTCCTGATTACCAACTTAGACCTTTGTCCTCATGTTATCTGTCTGTTGAATAAACACACTTGAATAGGTTGTGGTAGCCTCAGTTCTGAAGGTTACTGTCAGGTATTTTGAATTTGGAAAATATTCATTAGGTATAGTTCAGAGATAAGTAAAACTCACATGGCAGAAATGCAATTTCAGAAAAGTCACTGACTCTTTGGGGGACAGGTGTGTTATTACTGCCCACATTGGAGCTCTTTGAAACAAGTACCTGTTCATGTCAGGCTTTTTCCAGATCATATGGTGTCCTTTAAGCTGTTTGATGGTATTTGGTGTCCATAGACTGAGATGATATTCCCAAAAGCATTTATTCATAGCAGAGACGGAGTGAAAAAAAAAAAAAGACAGCTTTGACCATCACTGTTAATGTCTGCACAGCCGTGAGCTGTCAGCCTGTCTCTGACACGGCTCTGTCCATGTCCTTGTGCTCACAGGTGGAGTCAGTTCCGAGAGCTGGTTGACAGGAAGAAGGACGCTCTTCTCTCTGCCCTGAGCATACAGAACTACCACCTTGAGTGCAACGAAACCAAATCCTGGATTCGAGAGAAGACCAAGGTCATCGAGTCCACCCAGGACCTGGGCAATGACCTGGCCGGCGTCATGGCCCTGCAGCGCAAGCTGACCGGCATGGAGCGGGACCTGGTGGCCATTGAGGCGAAGCTCAGCGACCTGCAGAAAGAGGCCGAGAAGCTCGAGTCTGAGCACCCTGACCAGGCTCAGGCCATCCTGTCTCGGCTGGCCGAGATCAGCGACGTGTGGGAGGAGATGAAGACCACCCTGAAAAACCGCGAGGCCTCCCTGGGAGAGGCCAGCAAGCTGCAGCAGTTCCTGCGGGACCTGGACGACTTCCAGTCCTGGCTCTCCCGGACCCAGACGGCCATCGCCTCTGAGGACATGCCCAACACCCTCACTGAAGCTGAGAAGCTCCTCACGCAGCATGAGAACATCAAAAACGAGATCGACAACTACGAGGAGGACTACCAGAAGATGAGGGACATGGGCGAGATGGTCACCCAGGGACAGACCGACGCCCAGTACATGTTTCTGCGGCAGCGGCTGCAGGCCCTGGACACTGGGTGGAATGAGCTCCACAAAATGTGGGAGAATCGGCAGAGTCTCCTCTCCCAGTCCCATGCCTACCAGCAGTTTCTTAGGGACACGAAGCAGGCCGAGGCCTTCCTTAACAACCAGGTACTGCTCCCCCGCCTTTGCTTCCTTCCTGGCAGAGCAGCCCCTGTTTGCCCTTTGAAGCTTTCTAGCCAGGCTGCCACTTCAGAGCACCCCTTTGTGGAAACAGAAGGTTAATGGAGAGGCTCCCCCCAGCTTCCAAGGCGTTGAGACCCCTCACACTGTGGGGTATGGGAGCTGAAGGTTCCTGCAGAGTCCCGTTCTGTTTCAGCGGCTTTCAAGAATCCCTTAGGTTCTAAGTATGTGCTCATAGTATCGCATTAAGTTGGCAATATTCTGTAAGACAGTGATCCAGTTTGACAATTTGAAAGGTACAGTGAGGGGGTTTTCTTGTTTGAAAAAAAATTTTTTTTTTATCTGCTTGGGGTTTTTTGTTTTGTTTTTTGGTGCGGGACTAAGTGGTTCTGTCTTCCTTGCTCTAGGAAGAGTCAGGGGCTTCACCCAGTGACACAACAAGGTAGGAACCAGAGAAAGGAAACAGCTAAAGATAGTAGCCAATATCAGGGTTGTTAATCTGTCTTTTCAGGAGAGAGTTTGAACAGTTTGTCGCCATTGCCTTCATGACACATGAGAGGACCCTGGTGGCTGATGCATAAAGCGTTGCTTAGTTTCTTCACTTACTTTGGGAAAAAAATGTAGCGAATTGAACCACTTAAGGAAATTAAATTCCTTATGGTGCCCCACTAGATTTTTCCCCCTCCCAACCTTTTGTTTTCTCTGATCAGCAGATTATTTAAGTACAGCGGAGCATGCGTTACGAAGTGTGTTGTATGGAAACCAAGGACCTAGGAAAGGGTGCTTTCATTATTCTGGAAACGAGTTGTGTATCTCGATGTTTCATCCTGCTCTGATTTTGGTTTTCTCTCTTTGCAAAAGGAGTATGTGTTGGCCCATACTGAAATGCCCACCACCTTGGAAGGAGCTGAAGCAGCTATTAAAAAACAAGAGGACTTCATGACCACCATGGACGCCAACGAGGAGAAGATTAATGCTGTTGTGGAGACGGGCCGGAGGCTGGTGAGCGATGGAAACATCAACTCAGATCGCATCCAGGAGAAGGTGGACTCCATTGATGACAGGTACGGCACTCCAAAGCTCCTGAGGGAGTCCCAGTCCTCTAAATCGTTAGCCGAAAGTCCTTGGGAGTGTGAGTATCAATCTTCCACTGGGTGGGGTATGGACAGCTGGTAAAATTTAATCTACCCACCCCAGAAAACTAGTAAGCAGTACATCGGTACCTAGATACGTGGTTCTCATGGTCAGGCATGTACAGGTGTCCACAAAAGAAAACTCTGAGGAGCCAAACTAATATTTAATCAAATATTTATGAGAGCTGTGATGCCAGTTAGCAATCCGATATAAGCCATGCCCTTCCGGAGTTGATATGTGGAGCCTGTTGCATGATGGGACCCTGAGAGCCACACTTCCCCAGCTAAGCCCATGTTCACCTTCATCCATGCAAGGATCCTCTGAAGCCTTCCAGGAGCAACTAGGGAGGGGCGGCGAGGTTTACTTGTCCTGAGTACCTGGCAGAGCCACGTTATCAGGGCCCTCTCAGAAAATTGGCTTGGATAATGCTGTAACAGGATTTTTTCATGATGAGAGAAAAGTCCCTTTCGTCTTCTGCCAAGGCATCTCTAAGATTTGATGCTCTTATTTTTATTTATTTACTCATTTATTCACAGTTAAGACTTTTCTCCCTGACTGAAGGCCAGCGTACTCTGTGTGTACCTTAATTCTCACCCTGCCTTAGGCTGTTATTAAGGTGGGATGTCAGTGCAGATCAGGGTTTGGCTGCACCAGCACAGGCTGGTTCTGGCCTGGCCAGTTGCATCCTGGTTTAGCCTATCTGGGTCAGTCTCTAGTTTCTGTTCCAACTGATCTTCTGTGGTCCCAGTTTGGGCTGGATTTAAGGGCTCATTGTGAAACTGATGTCCTCAAGAAACTTCTTTTCTGGCTCTCAAGTGCAATGAAAAAGAAGAACTTTTTGCTGAGAGCGTTTTCCTTGCTTAGCTTCTCCAAGAAGGGTCTCCTGGGATCCTGGGCCATATGAACTTCCTGTGATATGCGGTGAAAGGGGCAGTGACTCCCTTCTCAAGAAGACTGAGCTTTTGGCTTTAACATTTCCAAGTCTGTCCTTTTCACTGATTCATAGCCTCAACCACGCATTTGAAGGGTGCTGTTATGGAATAGGATATGACATATGTTATCATTTTGTATCTGTTGCTCCTCAAACAGCTAAAAAAAAAAAAAAAAAAAAAAATTCCTCACCAAACCCTTGATTGTGAAAAGCAAAGACTAGGCAAGGTTTTCCTAACTTAGAGAAAAAGAATTTCCTTTTTTCCTAATGTTAAACCTCGAGTTATTTTGTAAGTCTAATACGTCATGCGTGTCTGTGTTCGATGCATACAGCTGGTTTCCTGAGGGCAGACTTGGCGGTTAGGGACACGTGCTTCCAGGCAGGCGTGCAGCTGCCTTGCAGTTTCCTGCGTGTGTTTACACGTCCCCTGATGCTGCAGCTGTGAGGGGTTTTTGGAAGCAGGTGATACTGTCAAGGCTGGAGACTCCTGGATATGAGAGAACATTTCAGCAGCCCTCAAATGTGGTTTAGCCTTCCTTTTGCCCTTGACTCGGAGCCTGGGCTCCTGGGGTCCCAAAGACTTCTTAAGATTTCTGTCTTAAAAAAGAAATGGAAAATACTATCTATAGTTGGAAGGGGGGGCGGGGCTTTCCATTGATCTGCCCTCAGGACAACTACGTCTTCCTCAGCTGGTGTTAACTGCATTCTGGTTTCACTTGTGTATCCCCAGAGGCCTCAGGATCAGAAACTGACCCCAGAGGATACTTGCCTGTTAAAAAATACATAAATACGTGAGTTCCAGGTGCTATGGGGGCACAAGCTAAGTAAATACCTGGACCTTCAGATCTAATCTCTTGTCCAGAAACATTCTGATGCTCTTATGAAGCGATTTTCATAAAATGCAAAATCATTATAATGTGCTTACGTTCCGGAAATCTTGCTGATTTCCGTGGAGTTTGTTGAAATGAAAAAGTACTAGAACAAAGACACTGGCTCTTAACAGATGTGGGTGGGGTGCGAGTGACCTTTAACGTGCTCATGCCTGGGTGGAGGGGAGCCTGCTGTCCAGGCTTGCCCTGGGGGTGCAAATGGGTGAGCTTCCTGGCTCGAGAGAAGTTCCAGCCATGGTGCAGTCCTGAGAGAACAAGGAAACAGGATCCAGCTTCATAAAGCCAGACCCTGTCTCACTGCGGGGAAAAGCTTTCGTATTACCCATCTGTTTTATTCAGGCACCTGTGGTTCTTTAGTTTTTTTACAAGAACCACAGTTAGACTTAGCATCTGCCTCAGAAGATGAAGGAGCTTCTGACTCTTACTAGAGGGGTAGAAAGTGAGAAATGGAAATAAAGCAACAAGTTTAACCTCGCCCCAAACAAAGAGCACCCTTAGGACTGTAAAAAACTGCGGTCAAGTTTCAGAAGGTCCTTCCCTATAATTAAATCCATGACCCAGCCTTGAAAGGCTTTCCTTGAATGCCATTGGTTGCCAACTCTCAGTTCTCTTGAGGGTTTTCTGAGTCTGCAACAAGTGTCATGCTGCCCATGTGGCTGTTGCCCACTCTGCAGAGCTTAATCCCTCAGAGACCATCATTGTGTCCTCTCGGAGATCTGTCATTGGGACATGGGGCCCTAAGTCACCCTTTGGCCTTTCCCTTCTCCCTGGTCCCCATAGAAGAGAGAGACTGCCTGGCCAGAATCTGTCGGGTGTCTGTGAGACTTGAGTATGTAAGCTCCAGTCAGACTTCTGTCTGGTTGTGCTTCTGTCTTCGTGAGACTTCTCAATTATTTGAGAATTATTTTTTTTTCCATCATTGCCATGAGCTTCAAGGGGGTGTGTCCTGTTGTAGCTGCCAGTTTCTAGTCCCTCCTCGCCTTCTGAGCACTTGCATGTGGCTCTGTGGAAGGGACTGGGGTCTTTCATTCCAGGCTTTGTGCCTGACTCCAAATAACCTTCCTCCTGAAGATTGGCTTTAGCTTCTTAAAACCCCCTACCAAGAGTGACTGGAATTTGAGGTTCGGAAAAAAGAAAGTTAAACTTTTCTTAGACATTCCTTCATCATCCACATTTTTAGACACCTAATTCCTTTAGCCCAAATTCACTAACAGTCTTTAAATAATTTTTAAAAAAATTTTTGGTATCTGAGAAAGGATATCAATGCAGTAAGGAGGCTTTGGCCTTTGTTTTTTGTTGTTCTGAAAGCAGTAGAATGCTGAAGGTGTGGGAGGAGAAGCCACAACCTTTCGTCTCATCCATGGCGGTTGTCAGTTTAGTTGTTGCTTTCTGACCTGTGCACCACCATTAGACATGCATACACTCTTTCCATTTAGCATTACTTAAGAAATATTTTTCTATTTTTGCATTTTACTTAAGTGATATAAAAATAGTAAGATCTCTTTTCCTGAAGCTCTGAAACCCCTTTCAAGTAAAAAAAAAAAAAAAAATCATGGAGTCATTATGCAACTCTAGCATCTGCCTGGCAGTATTATTTCCACTCATGTTCTTCCAGTTGTTCTGTAGTCACTGGCACCTTCTCGAGCAGAGAGCATATCCCTTTGGTTCCCCAGGCAGATGAATACCGGCCCTGCCACCACAGTCAGTTGTTTGCCAGCATTCACTGAGGGTCCGTGTCGCCCATGGTATCACTGTAAGCTCTTTCTTGCTCCCTCGGAAGGTTCTCATGGGTCACTCAGCAGCTGGTGCTCCCTGGGCTGCTCGTGGCATCCTAGAGAATGACAGATTATGTTCTCCTCATCCCTCTGTGGGAGCCGAACAAGAGAGACTCTGCGCAAGCACACATAGCAAGAAATTGCTTTGAGGCTCAGAATGAAAACCCAATGTCCTTATCTACCCCAGTTAATACCCTTCACTAAGTCTGGCTGGCTGGCTGGCTTAGGTTTCTTGGGAATATTGGGGAAGCTGTATTCAGGGCATGGGTGCTTGGTTGTCTGTGCAGTAGCTCCTCCCTGTAGCCACAGAGCTGCATCAAGGCCATCCTCCTCACGGCGCTCCCAGCTCTCCCGGCATCCACATAACTGGTGTTCACAGTCTCGGGTGGAGAACCTGAGCCACCTCAGGAGGGAAGTGAGGGAGGCATGCTGAGCGGTTCTGGTACCACAACGGCGTGTGTGAAGTAGCCCTGTGGACAACATTCAGGCTGGGCAGCCAGCACCCCCATTTGCCTTGTCATTCCCCAAGTTCAGCTCCTCCCAGTTCTTAGGAATTTTTGCTTACGATTTTGTGCTTCAGCTTCATTAAGCCTTGATTACCCTTACCTGTTAATAAAGAGTGGGATCTAGTAAGTAGATAATCTCACAGGTCTCAACATTTTCATTCCTGGTTCATTGTTGGGAGGGCAGGGAGGGTTCTCAGGATGGGCAAATATTTATCTAGGAGACATTAATTTAAAGCCCTTTGTATTGTTATCTATGGTTTTTTAGCCATGAATTGTCACTCAGTTTCTTGAAGATGAGTCTCAAATTCTCCCACAATGCCTCAGATGGGGACTTGTACTGAGTGCATGCTCAGATTTTATCCCCTAGCACCAGATTAGGAAGCACTGTATTTGCACGGTTCATTTGAGGACATCCGCTGCCTCGGAAAAAAGAAAGTTAAACTTTTCTTAGACATTTCTTCCTCTTTCCACCTGTCCTGGCTTGGACAGCTGTTTTGATCTCTTTTATACTGTGGCTCACTCATTTGGAGGATGCTAAATTCTCTTGTTTATTTTGCCTTTTTGACATAATGAGAGCTGTACAAGCCAACTGCTTTTATCATATGTAGAAACCCAGGGAAGACATTGAGTTGTAAATTCAGTATTTCAAGATGCTGTATTTCCTCTTCTAAAAATTATTTTTATTATTATTATAACAGACATAGAAAGAATCGTGAGGCCGCCAGTGAGCTTCTGATGAGATTGAAAGACAACAGGGATCTTCAGAAATTCCTGCAAGATTGTCAGGAGGTATGTCTCCCTTCAACCCCTCCCTTCTTTCCTTCCAAGGAAAGCGAGAACACTTGGAAGAAGAGCCTTTGGGATTATAAAATTAATTGAGACCCAGAAATTCATTTCCAGCTGGGGTAGTGTGGCACCTCATCATTTCTCCAGCCTACAAGCTACCACTTAGAATAACTAGAGTCTTTCTAATCTAGAATAGTTGAGAATTCTGCTATTACAGTGGACCATAGCCAATCGTTGCTTTTTTGTTTTAATTTAATTAAACTTACATAAAATCCAGAATGTAATTCTTCCATCATTCTAGGTGTATTTTAAGTGCTCAGTAGCCAACTGTGATTAACAGTTGCCACATGGGACAATGCAGATCTAGAACATTTCTAGATCCATGTGATATCCTAGAATAGTGTGTAATTTTAAACTATGTTTTAAGTATTTATTTAAAAGAATACACATTTAGTGTTATGGAAGGAGAGAGCTAAGGGGAACTGGAACTTGCTACCCAGGTAAGAAGCAAAGATATAAAAAAATTAGGCCTGAGTTTCTTACTCACCAAGGACCTTCAAACACCTACCTTTCAGATTCCCTGGATACGTGTCTAACGTGGCAAAAGCAGCGATCCTGATTTTAGACTCCTAAGTTTTACCATGTGGTATTAATCTGATGATTCTCTTACTATTTCATGCTCCCCTGATACATGCATAAACAAACTTGGAAAACTAAAGTTAGCCAGAAAAATGCAGTCTCTGCAAGCCAGTTAGAGAAAAGCATCTGGCTACTTCCACATGTTCATGAGTACATGGCATTCTTCTATCTGCCAGAGAATAACAGTGAGACTCCGTTTTATCTGGTTTATTGGGTGAAATCCCAGTTCTGGAGGCAGAAATGGGATGAAGTTCATCCCAGTGAAGCTGTAGGGACCTTGGAGGAGGGGTATTATTGGGCGTAGGGACAGAATCAGCTTGTGTGCGAAGAACATGACTGCGATCATCACAACACCTTGCAGGCAAGCATATGGCTGTGTGTTAAAAAGAAATACAGCCCCAATAGCAGTCATGTTAGATCGTGACAAGTGATCCCTCATGTCCATTTAACTGCTATCTTACTGTGATTCTTGTAATATGCTTCAGCAGCTAAACCTTCAGAAAGAAAGCCCCTGAACTATGTAGGTTAGGGTCTGTCAGCTTTCTGTGCCACTCTGATGAATCTCGATCTGTGAGGTAATTGCCTGGAGCCAGACAGGCTGAAGACAGGAGTGTCTCTTCAAGTGATGCTCAAGCATTAATAAGCCTTTTGGATAGGGTGCTCATTTTAAAGAGGTATTTGTGTCCCCCAGACAGGGCATAGAAGAGAGCGATGAGAGCGATGGGACCTGAAGTTAGCTGGGTAGGGTTGCATGTTGTTCCACAGTGAATATCAAGTGGTTTTTCAGCCCTGGAAGGATGAGGAGCTGTTTGTAGCCTGGGCTTTGCCTTCCACACACTGCAGGTCCCTGTATTACCCCTTGATAGTTCCCTTGTAGTACCATGGGTGATTCATTATAACTTCAGGCCATACTGAGGGAGAGGTGGGAGTCAATAGAATTCCATGCTTTTGCTTAAAGGGCAAGTTTAGTGAGATGAAATTCATGGACCTCAACTTGGACTTTTTGAGGAAAAGCCAGAAAATGAGCAGGAGATGAGATAAGAGGAAGAACCCTTGAGAGAAACCCCATTGAAGTTTCCCTCTGTTTGCCATTACATATATGTGGATTCATAAGTAAAAACGTTTGGGGAAACTAAGTGGATAAAATGATCGTCCTTCCCAGTGGAATCACAGGAAATGGTCATTAGATCTTTGTTAATACTTGTTCCAAATTAGCACCCTTGGCTATATGGAGTTCCCGCCTTGATATACACCAGTGACTGTTGGGTGTGCCTGGAGGCCTCCATCCTATGATTGCCCCTTACAGTGTGCAGAAATGTTTTGGCTGGGCTGCTACGTCCCAGGAATGATATGCAGGTCTCCTTGAGACTGCTCTGCCAAATCTTCCTGGTTTAGCCTTTTTCTCCTTAAGCTTCATTAAAAGTTAGTACAACTGTAGGATCGGCTGGAGTTGCCGTCTCTCACATGAGCATGGACAGTCTCTATGTAGTGATGGAATTTAGATCAGGTTTGAGGGCTCAAAACCCTTGGTATAGAAGTGCAAGCAAAGAGGTGGTTCCAGTATTCTTTGGCTGTGAACTCTGCATCATTCAGCCTTGTTAAAATACATACCCTTGTTTAAATGTCCAGCTCTCAATTTCAGTCAGGTCATGATTTCAGGGTCACTGGGCATGGTGCCTACTTAAGATTCTCTCTCTGTTGCCCTATGACCCTGCCCTCACACTCTTTCTTTGAAAAATTAAATTAAAAAGTACCTTTTAAGCTAGGATCTTGGAGAACAGAGTGTCTGTATGAAACAGCTTTGCATTTTAAAAATCTACCTTTTAAGTTGCTAGAAACTTCCACAGTACCCAGAGATCAGATTTACTACCATTGCTGGCTATAGGTATTGTCCAAAGTCTAGGGAACCTTCTCAGTGAGTGCCTTGGCCAGAGCAAGCACAGGTTGTGAGATCTGCCTTTGTTGCCACCTCCAAAGACCACCGGATGGGGAAATTTACTGCAGGCCCCCCCCCCCCCATTCCCACTTGTGGGTGGGGACGTAAAGCGCATCAGTTTTTGTAGTGGTTATTTCAACGTGAATTCCTGAAAAGTGATTTAGGAGTTACTGCTTTTCTGTTTTATTTCCTCACATCATAGGGAAACTGTATTCAGAAACTGAAGGTGTGGTTTGTGTGGGGTTTTTTTGCGGGGGGGTGGAGAAGGCAGTATAACTAGACTTGTGTTACAAGGGGTAGCAAGTTCTGTTACTTTGAGCTTGATTCAGTGATCAAAGCATTTTTCCAATCCTTCTCCAATCTGCGCAGTGTTCTTTTTTGCAGAGAATGAGTATATTCTTAAATGACCTTTGTAAATGCCCACAAATAATAATGGTAGTTCTGATTGCAGAATGCTGATGAAGGGCTGATGAACTAGCAAGTTCCATAGATCCATTTCATTGTGCTGTATTGCGTGATGCTTTATCTGTAGGATGATGTGTTCAGCAAAGAGCAGATTTGTTTATAAGCCTCTGATTTTTATGTAGCTCTTTTTTTTTTTTTAAATCTCTCTGGGTAGGTGGTTATGAATAGCAAAAATATGTGAATGTCCTTTGCACTTTGGATAAATGCCTTCTATTGTGTTTAATCTGTGTGCATGTGGAAGACGGGAAGTTTTACCATTTGGTTCCCTTTTAACCTCTTTCCCCCTTGGACTGAATGAATGGCCATAGTAATTCAGATTTTAGCTACCCAGATAACTGGGGAAAAAAGGTAATTCTTTTAAAGTAGGAAATTTAGTGTCTCTATTGTGTAACCAATCTATGGGCCTAGCTTACAAAGGGCTGTATGAGATTTATTGGTTTTTCACCTCAGTAAAGAATGACAACAAAAATCTCCCCACCTTTTGCTTTGTACCCCCCCCCCCCCCCGTGTGGTGGATGCATATGCTGAGAAAGGTAGAGATGGTGCCCGGGAAGCCTGGGAATTTGCCCACATTCAGAGCCAGTGCTGCTCCCGTGACCGGCATTACCCTCCTTGACATCCTTTTCAAAGAACAGACTTTCTGTTGTTTAAACAAATTTATGGGGAAGCCTTTCCCAGCAGCAGCCCTGAGTGTGAGTGAGTGGCCTTGGAAATGTTGGTCCTGTGAGGGTTCTTTTCATTTTTCTTGCCATTTCTCAACACTGCAGAGTGGACCATGAAGGGCTTAGGGTGCAAATTTGTTGTATAAGATGTGGGCTTCTTATGGTCACACAGAAGGGACATGGTCTCTGAAGACCTTTGGTTCTGGGCTGGTCTACATTCCTTTGTGTATCTTTCTCTTAAGGCAAACAAAAAGCTCTTCCTGGGTTAGTTAGCACTGTGTATGGGGGTAGGAATTAGAACCTGGCACAGCCAACTATAGGCAGTAAGGAGCCGAGCGAATTGGGATGAAAGCCAGCAAGGGAAGTGTGTCCAGGGCCTGCGGCTGGGCTGACTCCCACCCTCGGCCTCACGAGAGAACTCCCTTCTCAGATCTGTCAGCAGCTGGCAGGCTTTGTGAGTCTTTGCAGAATTTAGATCCAAAGAGACATGTTGGGTCTCAAAATCAAGTCCTGAGGAGTGTTCGTGGCCTGAATGGAAGACTCTTTACAAAAATAGAGGCTATAGCAAAAGAGGTGAAGGTGACTCAAACTTTGAAGGAAACTTTAAAGAGGGCATCATTGTTGCCTTACTCCTACAGTGAGCAAGTTATTTATGCTTTTTGGCATTCCCATAGATACACTGTGAAGGGAAAGGGAGGAATAAAAGAGTGAGGTTTCTGTGTTTGGTCTTTTTCATATATAATAGAAAACTAAAAAGAGTAAAAAGATTACCGAATAGAGTAAAAGGCAGTTAATCATGATTAACATGGAATAGCTGGCACAAGTATTTGGAAGAGAAAGAAGATTGTGACTTGGACTGGTTAGGGCAGAATTTTAAACACAGGCCTTTGAGGGGAAGGCTGGTTACGCGTGCCAAGCACTTTGAAAGCTGGCTCAGAGAGCTTTTGTACTCCTGGATTTAACTTTAGATACATACTTCGGAGCCAGGCTCAGGTACATCTCCCGTACAATGGAGTTAACCAGTCATGACAGGTCAGAGTCGTAAAGTAAATATTTGGTTGTCTGTTGACATGGAAACGTGCAGTATGCATAGTACAACATAACACAACTCTTTCCAGGCAGAAAAACGGCTGATGTCTGTGATCACAATCTCTGAAACCTTTCTGATTTTTGTTTTTCCTAGCTCTCTCTCTGGATCAATGAAAAGATGCTTACCGCCCAGGACATGTCTTATGATGAAGCCAGAAATCTACACAGTAAATGGTTAAAACATCAAGCATTTATGGCAGAACTTGCATCCAACAAAGAATGGCTTGACAAAATTGAGAAGGTGAATTAAAATGTTTGATGAGGCTCGTGTTTCTTTGGTGTGGCCACAACATGGAAGTGAACTCCTCTCTTTAGCACATTCTCTTGCATTTTTGCATCCTATACAGAAGTAACACAGCCAGGAGCAGTCCCTCTTACTAATTCCTGACTTGTACCCACTAGAAGGGAGAAAAGCAGAAACCCAGCCAGGTGTGGAACAAAACGCTTGATTAGCTTTTTAGTGGGTACTGGCTGTTGGGTTTCTTTTGTTTCTCACCTGCTGCAGATGATGGGCTGCGGGCCCCCTGGACCGAGTCCCTACTATTTTGATTCATCACGTGTCCTGGTCTATGAGAGACTGATGATTTGCGCAGAATTTAGAAATACTATGTATTTTACATTTTCCCATTTTTCTAGTGTGACCAGGCACTACCATAACTTAAAATGTATCATTTTGGCACAGGGAGATTGTGTGCGGCATACTGAACGTGAAAATGAAGTTCCCCACCCCCTCTTCTCTTCCTCAGGCTTTTTACATTGTTTCGTACTCTAATGGTTAAATTAATGTGTCACGGTCTTTGGGGGCCGAGTGGAGGGGAGGAAATCCGAAGTCTTTAGCACTTCCTGCTGCCCCCGTTGAAACTGTTTGATCATGCAGTGGTCACTTCTTGCTGTCCTCTCTGAGAGCCATGTAGTGTCCATAGACTAGGCCCTTGTCCATTTATTAAGCAGTAACCTTACATGGAAAGGCTGTGTGTTGAATTGAATAGGTAGACCACAGATTAAATATTTTAGGGTGGTTTTTCTTTTTCCTTTTTTTTTTTTTTAGGGTGGTTTTTCATAGTGACCTTTGTTCTCTAGCAAACTGTATTTATTTATGTTTTCCAGGAAGGAATGCAGCTCATTTCAGAAAAGCCCGAGACGGAAGCTGTGGTGAAGGAGAAACTCACTGGTTTACATAACATGTGGGAAGTCCTTGAATCCACCACCCAGACCAAGGCCCAGAGGCTCTTTGATGCAAACAAGGCTGAACTTTTCACCCAGAGCTGTGCAGATCTGGACAAATGGCTGCACGGCCTGGAGAGTCAGATTCAGTCTGATGACTATGGCAAAGACCTTACCAGCGTCAACATCCTGCTCAAAAAGCAACAGGCAAGTGGATGAGGCGACCACATACTTGGGCCTGTTTCTGTTTTATTGACATCGTCTTTACAGTCTTAACTTGCACACCATGTCGTCAACCACCTGTCTTCTGTGTGAAGGGGCTTTAACCCAGCAGAGTGTCCTGACAGCATCATGGCCCATTTCTAGAATCAGCTGGAAAGGCATAGTATCGTAGAAGTATTTGGGTGTCATCATCTCAGTTGACGGATAATATTACCATTTAATAGTCGAGAAAATACTCATTTCAGTCAGTTCTGCAGTTTACACAAGAGAAAGCGATCCTATTTCCATACTTGCTGTATAACATCCAGTAAATATTTGTTATCTTAGTTGGTTAGGGTATTTTTTTTTTCTGTAAGATTTTATTTATTTGAGAGAGCGAGCATGAGTAAGGGGTGGGGAGAGGTACCGGCAGAGGGAGAATGAAGAATGAGACTGCCTGCTGAGGAGGGAGCCCGATGCAGACTCGATTGCAGGACCCCAGGACCGTGACCCGAGCCAGAGGCAGACACATAGCCAACTGCCGGGTGTCCCCACATCAAGGTACTTTTTAGATGGGAACAACAGGAAAGTTGTTGTCCTTGTAGGAACCAGGGCAGACTCAGTGGACCCTCCTGGGTCCACTGTCCTGGCAGGAGGCCAGCTATCTCAGGGGTTGGGCAGGACAAGCCTCATGCAGGAAAGTCTTGACCAGATCAGCCCTGAGGCTTTGTGTCTCCCGGAGCTTCCTGATGCAATAAAAGGAAGTTATTTACTCACTTATTTGGGGACATGATAGTACTGTATTCTAAAGGCAAATGAACTTACTTAAAATTTCTAGAAAACAGCTTTAGTGAAGCTGAGAAAGCAGGTTGGTGTCAGAATCATGTGCGGCTCCCAGGCCCAGGCCCCGGCCCCACGGTCCTGCTTGGAACCAGTCACTGTGGCAGTGTCTTTGCCCAGTGCTGAGGCCTGTTTCTTCAGAGTGATACCCACCCTTCCTTTTCCTGAGTGATGCGGTTTCTTGGCTACGTTACCATGCGTTAGGGAGTTTTGTTATGGGTGCTCTGTCCTTGAGGCTGTTTACTTCCTCGCCCGGGAAAGGAATCCATTTGTTCCCAGACGCAGCCCCCTCGTCTCACAGCCATCTGCGTGTGACGTTTCCTGAGTGAGACCCCACTGCTTTCATTTTCCTTTTGTAAATAAGCAATTAGCATGTTTTCATCTCATGATCTAGTATTAAAAAAAGAAAATCACCCTTCTGATTGAAGAAATTGAGAGAAGACAGTAAAACTAGCTATCCTTTTAGCCTAAAAGAACTGGAACCTTGAGACATTACTTTTTCCTGACGATTACATGGGTTTCCAACATCATTATGGCTTGTGAACCAGCAGCTGAAGACTGTCCTTTCCCCATAATTAATCTTGTGTTTTTCTTGTCATTTGCCTTCTAAGCTCCTGGACAAACTTGAATATTGTTCGGGTTTAAATACAATGGAAAGTGGGGGCACCGGCGTGGCAGAGTCGGTGAAGCGTCCGACTTTTGACCTCAGGGTCGTGAGTTCAAGCCACATGTTAGGTCTATCACTCTGGGTGTGGAGCCTACTTAAAAAAAAAAAAAAATCCTGGAAAGGGAATAATTGATAGTTTGATAGATGTTAAGAATCCTTTCTTAGACTCTCCATTATATAAATTTATGCTCAATCTTCCATTTTGGCCAGTTCCCAAAACAAACATTTTATAGGACTGTGTGTGTCTTCCTTGTCTCTAGTGTGCCACCTGGTCTCTTTTCTGCCTTCAGATGCTGGAGAACCAAATGGAGGTGCGGAAGAAGGAGATCGAGGAGCTCCAGAGCCAGGCCCAGGCCCTGAGTCAGGAGGGAAAGAGCACCGACGAGGTGGATAGCAAGCGCCTCACGGTACAGACCAAGTTCATGGAACTGCTGGAGCCCTTAAGCGAAAGAAAGCATAACCTGCTGGCCTCCAAAGAGATCCATCAGTTCAACAGGGATGTGGAGGACGAGATTGTAAGTAGAGCTTCACCACACAAAGGGCTTTTCCGTAAGCCTCCTCACCTGACCTGCCTTAAGCCTTGTTCTCATTTCTTGTTAGGCTCACTTTGGGCCGCATTGGTGAGCTGGACTATCGAAGCCCATGCTTTTATGTATTGACACAAAATGCAACTCCATTGTTTCCTTTGATTTCCTAAAGATGTGCTATGGTTTTAATGCCTCTAGAATAGTAGTTTTAAGGATAAATTAGGCATGAGGACTCCCAGTGAGTCTAGCAGTGAGGATGAAATAGGGTCTGAAAGACTAGCCCTTGCAATGGGATTGTACACACCTTCTCTCTCTCAGGCTGGCCTTCCTGCCGATCCTCTGTTGCACGTGTTGACATCAAGCATTTGTTCTTTTTGAGACGTCCTAATCACCTGTATTTACAATTCTTTCCAGTTGTGGGTTGGAGAGAGGATGCCTTTGGCGACTTCCACGGATCACGGCCACAACCTCCAGACTGTGCAGCTGTTAATAAAGAAAAATCAGGTAAGTGTTTCTGCTTGGGCTAGCTCAGTCTGATAAATATTTGCTCCAGGTTACAGGGCAGAGAACAGTGAAGGTTCACTGTTTCCCCTCGGCACTCACAGAGCAGCCTTCTGTCGGGGCCCAGCAAGCCTTATTTGTGTGTTCCCCACTCCCACAGACCCTCCAGAAGGAGATCCAGGGACACCAGCCTCGCATTGATGACATCTTTGAGAGGAGCCAGAACATTGTCACCGACAGCAGCAGCCTCAATGCTGAGGCCATCCGGCGGAGGCTTGCTGACCTCAAGGAGCTGTGGGGCCTCCTCATCGAGGAGACAGAGAAGCGCCACAGGCGGCTTGAGGAGGCGCACAGGGCCCAGCAGTACTACTTCGATGCGGCTGAGGCTGAAGCATGGATGAGTGAGCAGGAGCTGTACATGATGTCTGAGGAGAAGGCCAAGGTGAGAGAGGTATCTAGTCCTGCCCCAGGGAACCTCAGACTTGGGCTCGGAGGTGCTTTTCTATTTTCTGCTGGTAGCTGTGTCTTTGTGAAACATCTCATCATTGCCTTTGAGTGTCACAGAGGACACTGTGCTGCATGAAGGTGACTGAAATCTGGTGTTTCCCCTTGATACAGAACCTTCTTATGTGAGCCCTGGTGTGTCATTAAGACTAGGTTTATCTTGGGGATCCCTAGGTGGCTCAGTGCCTGCCTTCAGCCCAGGGCGTGATTCTGGAATCCTGGGATCGAATCTCATGTCAGGCTCCTGCGAGCCTGCTTCTCCCTCTGCCTGTGTCTCTGCCTCTCTCTTTCTCTTTGTCTCTCATGAATAAATAAATAAAATCTTTAAAAAAAAAAAAAAAAGGCTAGATTTATCCCCCCCTTTTTTTTTTTTTTTTTTTTTTATGGATATTTACCAGAGTCCTTTTTGTTCTCTTTAGTTAGTAGAGTTATTTAAACTTTACAAGATGCTTTTGAGGGATCCCTGGGTGGCGCAGTGGTTTAGCGCCTGCCTTTGGCCCAGGGCGCGATCCTGGAGACCCGGGATCTAATCCCACGTCGGGCTCCCGGTACATGGAGCCTGCTTCTCCCTTCTCCCTCTGCCTGTGTCTCTGCCCCTCTCTCTCTCTCTCTCTGTGTGTGACTATCATAAATAAATAAAAATTTAAAAAAAAAAGATGCTTTTGAGATAGTATAAAAATTTGTAGGGTTCCAGAATGCTGTCATCTACCTACATGTGGGTGAGATGGTGAGGAGTCTCAGCCAGTCAGAATACACTTGGTTTCATAGGCTTTACCCTATACCTCAGAGAGGTCTCCCCACTCACTCCGGATGATCCTTGTGTTCGTGTTTCATGGGGCGTCCCACAGTCTGGTCCATGTTGACACTCCTGAAAGGCTTCAGTGCTGCACTGCCTGCATACCACACTTGTGCTTTTGTTCTTACTGATGATTCTTCTTCCTATGCATCATGCAGTCAGCTGGTCCTACTTGAGTGTGGTATTGGGCCAGAGGGGACGATGGTGGTTGTGACCTTCTCCCTCTTTGCAGGATGAGCAGAGTGCCGTCTCCATGTTAAAGAAGCACCAGATTCTGGAGCAAGCTGTGGAGGACTACGCAGAGACAGTGCACCAGCTCTCTAAGACCAGCCGGGCCCTGGTAGCTGACAGTCATCCTGAAAGGTGAGTCCTGTTGTGTCAAGACGAGACTGGCCTGTCGGTTCCTCCCAGTGAGGGTCTTCTACCCTGACCCAATGCAGATGGAAATGGCAGCGTCCATCTTGGATAACTGGTGATCTAGATCTTTGGAAAACATCTTTCAAATAGACCCAGTAGGCCTGTGCTGAATGGGAAGGGTGAACTGTTAACATTAGGAAATTGTCTTTGTGGGTTAAATATCTCCTCTTGAAAAATGATTGGTATCACAAGTCAGAAGTATAGATTGACCTGCACAGATACAGGTTATCAAAACCTACCTTTGGGTTGAAAGTCATCCAGTTTAGTTAAGTGATTACTTTTAGGAAGAATAGTAGACAAGGATACACAGACCTGTAAAATAATAGGGCTCCCACAAAGAGTTAGATGGTAACACTTCCTCACATTATCAAGTCTTTCAAGCACCTTGGGAATAAAAAGAAGGGTGTGTGGTACTTCCCTACTTTATACCACACTCACATACTAATTTTAATGGCAGTCATTTTAGGCTTGCTATGTAACTGCCTTTTATAACTCAGAAAGGAAAAGAATCGGCTTTGTGCATCACCCAAAGCAAGTTGAAGATACCAGTCAATGGCTGTGTTGGTGAAAGGGGATCTTCATGTATTCGTGATAAGATTCCCAGAAAAGTGGCCTTCCTAGTCTCTAGCATCGAGCATCAAGAAGTCTTGTCCCTTTGATTTCCTGTTACAAGAAAGTCACTCTCAGGACCTACCTGACAGGAGCGGCCAGGAGCATGCACCCCAGAGAAGGGGGAGGTGTGTGCCAGACAGGAGTATCATCCATCCCTTGGGTCACATGATTCTTAAGAATGGAAGATGGCTCCTGGGTTTTGCATTAATTTTTAACGTCAGAGGAAATGCTGACTTACAGAGCCAGCAGTTCAGAGAGTTAGGGTTTCTCCTCCCTGCCTCTATCATCACAGTCAGGATGGCCTTCAGCCTTAGTTATTGTGTTTTGTTTACATGTTGGCTCTAAATTACTCAAGGTCAGATTTCAGAGTTTTATTTTTTAGGCTAAATAGGTGAACCAGAAGTTTCCTTCAAGAAATTTTATGTAACATGCTTTCTTGGCATTTCCACTTCATTTGTTTTCTCCCTGAAAAAAATTTGACATTGAAGGTCATTTTCCTGCCGCCCCTCCCCCCACCCTCTGTTCCAGTGAGCGCATCAGCATGCGGCAGTCCAAAGTGGACAAGCTGTACGCCGGTCTGAAGGACCTTGCTGAGGAGCGGAGAGGCAAGCTGGACGAGAGGCACAGGCTCTTCCAGCTCAACCGGGAGGTGGATGACCTGGAGCAGTGGATCGCCGAGAGGGAGGTGGTCGCAGGGTCGCACGAGCTGGGACAGGACTACGAGCACGTCACGGCAAGTACCCTGGGCAGAGCAGACACGGCTGTGCCACGTGCACTGGGCATGGGCGGCAGCTGGACTCCTTATCTGTGAGCACATCAGACACCTTGGACTCTCGTCACGGGTCACAGGGTTTAGTTTCAGCTCAGCTCTTTTATCACCAGGCAACTTTGACTTAGCTTGTTCAACCTCTCTGTGCCCTTTTCTCCAGTAGTGAAAGGAGATGGAGCCAGGGCCTTGCTCTGCTGCAGTGAGCAAGAAGGAAGCCTGATTGAGTTTTTAGAGCTAAGACCTGTTAAGTCATGCATATTACTTGTTTCTTTCCAAAGGACGTTCATGTGATTAAGAAATAAAATGTTCATAGTAGTCTCACTGATTTTTTTTTCTTTCTTTTTTTTTTTTTTAATGCTCATCACCATTTCAGATGTTACAAGAACGATTCCGGGAATTTGCCCGAGACACAGGGAACATTGGGCAAGAGCGCGTGGACACGGTCAATCACATGGCAGATGAACTCATCAACTCTGGACATTCAGATGCCGCCACCATTGCTGAGTGGAAGGATGGGCTCAACGAAGCCTGGGCTGACCTCCTAGAGCTCATTGACACAAGAACACAGATTCTCGCTGCCTCCTATGAACTGCACAAGTTTTACCACGATGCCAAGGAGATCTTTGGGCGCATACAGGACAAACACAAGAAACTGCCCGAGGAGCTTGGGAGAGATCAGAACACAGTGGAGACCTTGCAGAGAATGCACACTACATTTGAGCATGACATCCAGGCTCTGGGCACTCAGGTGGGTCAGGGAGCTGCCCAGGGTCGTGGGGAGCGTCTTTCTGCATCTCTGAGCATCTCTCTCCATTCCTTGGCTCCTCAAAACGTGTTTCCAAGAAGTACCCAAATTAAACACACACATTGTGAAAATGCTCCATCTGGGAGAACTCAAGTCTGTGACGTTCACAGTGCACCACATGCACAGACATCATTAAATGACCATCTCCACAATTAAACCAGGCGCACATGCAACCATTTGCAAGTTACAGACCTCTTCTAACAAGAATTTGTATTATGTTAGCATAATCATTCACCCAGAATCATTTGCACAATAATATCTTATTATTTTCCATCCACCAGGATCTAAGTTATATGTTGGGAAAGAGGGAAAACAAGAATCTAATGTTTTAATACACCTGGTCTCCCCACTCCCCCACTCTGAAATGGCTTTCAGAGACTTTCTTTAAAAGATGCTTGACATAAAAAAGAAAAAAAAAAAGATGCTTGACAGTGATAATAGCACAGCAGTGAGAACCTGTCGTATGATCACTTCCTAATCTCTGCGTAGTTTCTTATTTAGTCTTAGAGTACTTTTAGATGAGAAATCAGTTGTATCTTTTTCTCATAGATTTCATGGTTCTAGGGACAATGCCAGCCCTGAGAACCTTAGGAGTTTTGTTCTTGTCACGAATGTGTTGATAATGTAGGGCAGGGATCAGCAAACTTTTTCTGTAGAGGTACAGATGGTAAATGTCTTCAGCTTTGTGGGACATATGGTCTCTGTTGCAAATCCTCAGCTCTGCCAATATAGCATAGGCGGCCCTAGACGATATGAAATGAAGGAGCTTGGCTGTATAACAGTAAAACTTTATTTCTGAAAACACGTGGCCCAGATTTGACTGTGGGCTGATCCTGATCCAATGCCACCAGCCTTACAATTTCCGGTGTGCTTTGGGGTTTGTTCTCTGGAGGGCACCACCTTTGCCACCATTGTCTTCTCCCCTACCCTGAATTTGCTGCTTCTAGAAACAGGTCACAGTCGGTCCTCCCTGCAAATTTTTTTAAAATTTTATTTATTCATGAGAGACACAGAGGCAGAGACATAGGCAGAGAGAAGCAGGCTCCATGGAGGACTTGGGACTCCAGGATCATGCCCTGGGCCGAAGGCAGGCACACTCAACCACTGAGCCACCCAGGGGTCCAGGGGTCCTTCCCTGCAGATTAAATGGCTTCAGCTCTTCCACCTTCCACCAACGAGGTAGAAGGTATGGAAAGCATATTTAAAAAGAGATGCATGGAGTGGCTGAGGGTCTGCATGAAGCAGAGTTTAAAAGGTCCACCATGTATCATAAGGATTTCTGATCTTCCCTTCAGAGCTCATGGACTCCCCAGCTCTGTGACAACTTGCCGTATTCAGAACCTCGTCAGCTTCATGTTCAGGGGCTTTCATTGTGTATAAGGTCCTGGGGAACCACGTGGTTACATTCTCACCTGTGCCTGGAGCAAGGCTCCTGGAGAGGGGCAAACCCCAGTTTGAATTGAGGCCTGTTGTTCTGGATCGCTGCAAGTTTAATTTATTTCCGTTCCCTAATGCTTTGAGGATTGAGATGTTGGTTGCAAAATATATATTCCAATAAGAGCTAAGTGTTCTCTAACTGTTATTACATAGAAAAAAAGAAAGCTGGGGGGAACTTTGGGAATGCCTAGAAGCAGAGCTAGAACACAGCTTACTGGCAGGAGGTCTTCCCTCTGCACCTGTGAACAATCACTTAGTTTTAGAACTTCCAAAGACTCTACAGATGATAGAGTTTTGATCTCTTTTTTTTCTTCATTAAAACCCTTCACCTTGTAAGACTCAGATTGCTGAGGGTGAGGGAGGGCAGGAGTCCATCCACTCCCTTGTGTCTTTTAAGTGTCTGTCTCACTGTACCTGCTGGATGAGGCCATTTACAGCTCTAGAAGTATGCATGCCCCTTCTGCAAATACAGACCCAGTCCAGATTCCTTGTAACAATTTTTTTTTAAGATTTTATTTATTCATGAGAGACACAGAGAGAGAGAGGCAGAGACACAGGCAGAGGGAGAAGCAGGCTCCATGCAGGGAGCCCGATCCCAGAACTCCAGGATCATGCTCTGTGCTGAAGGCAGGTGCTAAACTGCTGAGCCACCCAGGGATCCCTTCCTTGTAACAGAATTAGAATAGAGGGAGGCCCTTGGTACAGGCTCACAGAAGCTAGTGGTATGTCCTTCCTGGTCATTTAAATCCTGTGCCAGCCTAGTCTCCACTCTGCATGGGAGCCACAGGACATTTGCACCCAGTAGTGGTCTTCAGTGACTTCTCAGAGCACTAGTTCATTTGAGGGACTTTTGTGATCCCTCCTCCACCATGTTTTTGGTTGGTTGGTTGGGCTTTTTTTTTTTTTTTTTTTTTTTTTTTTTAAGAACAAATTAAAAACCAGAGGCACAGGAAAGCAGGAAAGGATTTTGGTTTTTTGTTTGATTTTTTTTTTTAATTGTTGGTAAAAGATTTGGTTTATCATATAGGAAATTCATTTTTCAAATTATTTCCTACGAATTTCCTATGGTAATTTGAATTATACCCTGAGCCATAATCATAGAAGATTTCTAGAAGTGAAGATGTGGAAATCACATCCTCACAGAAAACAAACCCTATTGATTCTTTGCATCTCTTAGAGGAATTTGTTTTCCTTATGTGCCTCCACCTAAAGTCCTTTTGTGTGGTCAGGGTCAACATCCACCTCCCTGAAAGTGCCAATGTTGTCCATCCTTACCCCTTTCTCCCCATGTATATCCCCTAGGTGGTAACTATCTGCATACTCCCCTCAAAGACCTCTAAAGGCTCCTGTAGTCTGGGATGACACTTGTCTGTGGACTTTGATCACACAACCTCAGTAAATGAAGATTAAATGTATATTCTCTTGTATATGTGTTTTATTAGATGTTGCATACAGTATGGCACTAGTAATATATATAAGAGGAAGAAGTCTAAAAATACAAAATAGCCACAGTTATGACTTTCTCTTATAAAGGCCTATCTCCCTTCCATTCCCCCTCCAAAAAAGGTGAAAGCCAATCCTTGTTTTTCCCCCTTTATTGCTCAGAAAGTAGGTATTAGGCACACTGTCTACACTTTCCTTTTTTCTACAGAGCCATCATCCTGGAACACTTTACATGAGTATGTAGAGCCCTTCCTCATTCTTTTCCATGACTGCAGAAGAGCCTCTTGTATGAATGTGCCATCGTTATTAATGTAACCAGATTCTCACCGATGGACATTTATTTTCAGTTTTCTGCCTTGACAGACACTACTGCAGTAAATAATGTGTATTTCATTTCCTAAATGTGAATAACTATACGTAGGATAAATTCCCCAAAATGGAATCATAAAACCAAAAGGTACCTACATTTGTAATTTTGATGCATGCTGCCCATGCCTTCTATAGGAGCTGTAGCCCATTGTCCTGTCCACAGTCAAATCTAAAATCTACTCACTGGCAGATACATCATCGGACTTGAATTTTTGCCAACTAATAGATGACAAACTACAGTATCTCCATGGAGCATCTTTTCCTAAGACCCATTTGCATTTCCTGTTCTGCAAAGTTTTTATTGAAATTTGGCTAGTGAAAATGTCACCTTCTTGGATGTCAGTCAGGTTTTTTTTGAGCTATGTTAGATATATTTTTGTTTTTCTTCTTTTTTCTTTTTTTCTTTTTTGTATTTTTGTTTTTCAATTTGAACTGGCCCATGTGAAAGCTCTTACAGCAATAATAGCACATAACAATGGAAAACTTGTTTTCAGAGTAAATTCTTCATGGCTGTTCCTTGTTCATGATTTAAAACAAAAACAAAAACAAAACCTGTCTGTACCTTGTAGGAGCATGTTACGTGTTGATTTTTAAATATGTCTGCATATGTCCTCTGTGCTTTCTGTACCATCTTTATATCCCAGGCTGCCTCCAGCACACCTCACTCGAGTCTCCTGCCTGCATTCCCGTAGCATATCGTTTGTCTTATCATTTACACTGAACTCAGTAATGCAGTTCAGTACATTTCTGGTAAACTTGGGTTTTTCCAGGGTGGATCTCCCCAATGAAATTGTGAGCTTCTTGGGGTGTAGGGGCTCCATTTTGACTCAGTGCCTTCATTAGTGCAAAACAGCGTGTGGTGTGCGTGAAGGGAGCAGTGGGGCAATGGAGAGAAGGCCCACCCATCTGATCTGACTTGTCTCCCCCTGTGGCTTTGCAGGTGAGGCAGCTACAGGAGGACGCAGCCCGTCTCCAGGCAGCCTATGCGGGTGACAAGGCTGATGACATCCAGAAGCGGGAGAACGAGGTCCTGGAAGCCTGGAAAGCCCTGCTGGATGCCTGTGAGGGCCGCAGGGTGCGGCTGGTGGACACGGGGGACAAGTTCCGCTTCTTCAGCATGGTGCGAGACCTCATGCTGTGGATGGAGGATGTCATCCGGCAGATCGAAGCCCAGGAGAAGCCAAGGTAACCCTCCTGGCCTCCTGTGGGTGAGAGGAGATCCAGCTTTGCTGACCCCGGGTAATTGTTAGAGGGATCTTCTAGAGAGAACCAGGGGCATCTCCCAAGAGCTTCGGGGCCAGAGCAGAGGTGGTGAGGGATTTGGGAGCAGCGTTAATTGCTTCCTTTGTCTCCAGCCCACAGTTACCAGGGAACCAGAACACAGTATTATCCAACCCTCTCTCCTACCCCCCAGCCACCACCCCCATGCTCCACCCTAACTTCTGCCCTCCTGCCCTTTCTCTGAGCCTCATGCTTCATTCAAGTAGTCCCATACCTTGGGTGTGACTAGCTCTCTTCACTGGAATGAGGTGGCTTTTCTGTGTCTGAGATTAAAAAACACTCTGTCCCTTTTCACATGCATTTCTAAAGGTATCTCATCCTCACCATCTGCTTAAATGGTGCCTTGAGACAATTATTTAATATTTGTTCCACATCTTCTCTTTGGCCATGTTTGCTGTAAGGCAGTGGAGAGCAGCTAAAGGACGAACAGGCAGGCACAGGCACAACCTCCAGTCCACCCCTGCCAGCTCCAACCCCCGCTGTAATTAAGAAGAAATCTTTTATTACCGTATATATAAAAAGCAGTTGTATTTCCCAGGTCAGGACTTCTAGGTTTTGATCCCTGAAAAGTTCTAACGGCGTTACAGTCATTGATTTCCAGGCTGGTTCCGGCTCTGTGTGCCTCTTTGTGCCTGGATAAGGAGGAGTTATCAGCTGCTCTTTGGGACACACATGTCCTGAACTTTTGGCACTAACTCCTGAGGTACAAAATTGTGAACAGAAATTCAGTGGTTTTTCTGGCACCTGCCTAGCAACCATTTTGAATTCCTCAAATGAATGCACGTGGACACCCGCACACACACGCAAACGAGAGAAGCTTTATGTCGCGTTAGGCTGCATTGCTGGTCCTGAATTAGACTGTCATTATGCATCCGCTCTAGTGACCCAGCCTGAGCCCAGACTGTGAATCAGACCTGAAAGACATACTATGCTGTTGAATAGTTTCCTTCAAATTAATTGTGTTTTGAAACCTGCACGTTGATCTGGAAAGCTTGATCTCCTGAAAGAGGTATTATTTATGTAATTTTAGGGATGTATCATCTGTTGAACTATTAATGAATAATCACCAAGGCATCAAAGCTGAGATCGATGCTCGTAATGACAGTTTCACAACCTGCATTGAACTTGGGAAATCCCTGCTGGCGAGAAAGCACTATGCGTCTGAGGAGGTAGGACGGCTCTTTGCTTCAGACCCTGGGGTGAATGCAGCGGTCTGAAGATGGAAGATGACTTTGTTTTGTCAGTATGTACGTATGTGTATATGTGGACACATACGTGAGAAACCCGTATTCATATACATGCATGCTCACACATATTTTGAAATCCTTTGCTCCTCTCCTGTGTGTGGAATAGTTATATGGGAACACTCTTGGCCCAGAGCCGATGAGTCTGGCTCAGAATATAGTTTCTGCAGGCCCCAGGCAGAAGTGCCATCCTTTGTCACCTCCTCCATCAGTACTCATCCCTTTCCTGTCACATGTGCCCTAGATCAGTTTGCTGTTAGTGGAGGGTTGTTAATTCAAGTTAGGAGGATGGTAATAAAGGGATAAATGATGAGTCAGCATGTGGTGCCCTTGAAGGGATAGGGTGTTCTCTCAGAGAGGTCAAGGCTTTGCCCCTCTCACCGTGCATCTCTCCTGAGTGTGATAGCGGTGTGGAGCCCCTGAATCTGGAGGGGGCTCAGCAGCTTTGGGTGGTGCCTAGGCTGCTTCTCAGCCCCTCTGGAAGGCCTGTTGCCATGTTTTTCTCTCCAGTACATAAATAGACTGAGTAGTCCTTAGGGATTCCCTCTTTTAGTACTGGTCTCTGCAGAAAATGTGTTTTTCTTCTGCAAAGTGGTCCACTAAGGAGAATGCTAAGAGGACGTGTACAATCTGTTAAGATGTCCCTGTTTTCCTCCTTTTCTCACAGATCAAGGAAAAGTTACTGCAGTTGACGGAAAAGAGAAAAGAAATGATTGACAAGTGGGAAGACCGATGGGAATGGTTAAGACTGAGTAAGGACCTGCTTAATCTTCCCATTCTTTTATGGGTGTCCTTTGGCCACATGCAAGTTTAGTTCCCTGCTGTGATTTGATATATTATCACGTAATGATTTTTGGAGTCCTAAGTGCTTCTTTCCTAATGCCGTTTCACCATTTCATGCTAAGTATTTTTAAGTAGTTCCCTGTGGCATATTCATTATTTTTATCCCATGATTGAGCTCAGTGTTGTAAGTGGGATTTGGGTATTCGTCAGGAACAGCATGGGAATGACAATTTGATCTCTCTCTGGGACATTCCAGCTTGAAGTCCCCTCCTCTAGCTATCTTTAAGAGGAAGTATTACTACAGTCAAGAAGGTAGAAAGTTGTCCTGGTTAGTTCTTATATCTGGTGCTCTTCGTAGAAGGTTGGTAACTTAATAAAAGCTACCAACTATAAAAGTTTTACAGTGAACTGGGCATCATTCTAAGTGTTGCATATGTTTTTCTGTATTTACTCCCCAGGGGACCCTCTGAGGAGATTCTAATTTTAATCTGATTTTATAAAGAATATATGAGGCACCACAGAGTTTGTACTGTGCAGTATTGGGAATAGCATTTAATAATAGGTACGAACACTGAAGGTAGCCCAGCTCAAGCATTGTTTACTATATTTTGCCATTCTCTGTCTGGGGCCCTAGCCTCTGCTAGTATAATAGAAGCCCATTCTCAGAGACCAGGGGTGCTCACTAGAAACAAAATCTGGGGGTTTTTTTCTAAAAGGTTTGTAAAATGTCAGATGAAGGCACCTCACCCTTTTGGGCTACAATCCTCTTTTGAAAAAGAAATCCCGCTCTTGACCATTCTTTGAATAGGATTTGGTCTATAAATTTTGAGAATTCCCAGGGCACGTTGAC
Organism: Canis aureus; assembly: GCF_053574225.1. Taxonomy (NCBI): domain Eukaryota; kingdom Metazoa; phylum Chordata; class Mammalia; order Carnivora; family Canidae; genus Canis; species Canis aureus. The sequence goes on from NC_135621.1 coordinate 58,471,256, forward strand.
TTCAGCAAAGCCTGTATTACTCCTCACTGTGAACTAGCATGAGGTTGTATGCTGGCATATGTGATGAGGGGATGAGCCCCTGGTGCAGCAGTGGCATCTTCTCCTTGTGGCCTTGTTGAGGGCTGCCAGACTGCTGAAGAGAGGCAGCTAGCAGCTCCTGGCTGCCGTTGCTGCCCACAGTCCATTTCTCGCCCGTATAGCCCCAAGCATCACCACGTGGCCACGATGCAAAGCCCAGTTCTGACCTACCCCTCCCTTAACCGCAGTGCGTGTCCTACTGTTTCTACTCACATGTGGAGGAACAGAATGAAGAAAGCAGAAGCCTCAGTCCATATTGTCCCCACTTTTAGAGTGCTCCCTGTATCCTTTCCTCCCTCTCAGCCTCCAAAATAAAACCTACAGCTACCACCTCAGGAAGGGGGGGTGGTGAATGCCTGCTTCATCAGCGTGGTCTGGTGGTGTGTGAATTGAATTCCCTCGGGGTCTGAGGCTCCGGTCACTGAAGTAGGGCTGGGTGAGTAGAGCATACCTTCCAGGCCTGCGCTGTCCACTGTGGTAGCCCCTGTCCACATGCGGCTCTTGAGCACTTGAAATGTGGCTGGTCCCAATTGAGGTGTGCTCTCTATATAAAACATATCAGGTTCCAAAGACATAAGGAAAAGAAGTTCTGTCTCAGTCTTTTTTTATATCACTTACATGTTCAAACAATCATTTGCTCTATCAGGTTTTCTAAAATATACTTTTTCATTTCACCTATTTTCAAGTTTCACCTGTTTATTTTCTGCGTGGCTACTAGAAACGTTAAAGTTGACTTTGTAGCCCGTATCACACATCCGCTGGGCTGCACTGATCTAGGCTGCAGACTGGCTGTGCGGGCAGCTGCCACCAGAGGGCAGCGCCGTCCCCCCCCCCCCCGCCCAGCACCCTGCTGGCCCGCTCTCACTCTTGGTACCCTGTGCAGTTTTGGAGGTCCACCAGTTCTCACGGGACGCCAGTGTGGCTGAGGCCTGGCTGCTCGGGCAGGAGCCATACCTATCCAGCCGAGAAATAGGCCAGAGTGTGGACGAGGTGGAGAAGCTCATCAAGCGCCACGAGGCTTTTGAAAAATCTGCAGCCACCTGGGACGAGAGGTTCTCCGCCCTGGAGAGGCTGACAACGGTGAGTGGCCGCTGGCTGCTGGGAGTGCTCTGCCTTTTGGTTCTCCTGGGCAGCTTCTGTTCACCTCCTAGACCTGAGAGTTCATATTATTGCCCTGTTTTTATTTTTTTATTTTTATTTTATTTTATTTTATTTTTTTAATTTTATTTATGATAGTCACACACAGAGAGAGAGAGGCAGAGACATAGGCAGAGGGAGAAGTAGGCTCCATGCACCGGGAGCCCGACGTGGGATTCGATCCTGGGTCTCCAGGATCGCGCCCTGGGCCAAAGGCAGGCGCTAAACCGCTGCGCCACCCAGGGATCCCTATTGCCCTGTTTTTAGAAGCAGTGAGGACCTACCTGAAATTGGTTGTTTTCTTGGTACAGAACCTGGGGAGGCTTCCAGGGCTACTGTTCACTCAGTTGCTTCCTGAGTACTGAGATTTGTGATCACTTTTATAATAGCTGCCTGCCTGGGAATTGATTTTGATTGATTGGGGTTCGCTTTTCTCTTTTGGTCTGCTTTTCCTCTTAGATCTCAGAGAAGCTTTGGTTTATGGGGGACCTTAGCCATATAGTTTCAGATTTTTCAGAATTAGAATTTCTATCAAGTAGTAGCTGACTCTTAGACCATTAAAAATTCTCCCCACTCTGAATCATTTCCTCTGCCACCATTAAATTAAACCTTTTAGGATAAGGCTTGCTCACTGGTGTTTCCCATGACACTTGCACTTCTGGTAGAAAGCTGATTCTTTATGATGTACAAAAATGGAGTTCTTTCCAATTTCTGCAGTTCTGGGATTTAAAACATATTTGCATACTTTTGTGTTAAGCAGAATATTTTTAGTGCATACCTACTGCTTATAAAATGGCTTAGTTTCAGTTACTACTCTGTGGCTTTTTGTGCATGTTATTTGACTTTGGGCTAAACACAGATGCCTACTGCAGCATAAGAAGCCTCTCAGTGGTGTTTGTCTGAGCTCTGATGGGAAATCCAATGGAGAGCCTCATGCTTGGGTACCTTCTCCCTGAGCTAAGTTGAGAGCTGCGTAGTTTATTTAGAAATTAAGCCCAATGTTCCAGGCGATGCACAAACCCATGGAATAGTCCTGTGTCGTCACTGGGGTCTGTTTCCTGTAGTTTGAGGTTATAGCTGCAGTTCCCATGATCCCAGTGCCAACCTGCTGGGTGTCCCGTGTGATCTCACATAGACACCTGAGACCAGAGGGCTTTCTGGATTCCTCTAGTACCCTTTCTATGAGAGAGTCCAAGTTTGGGGCTCTGCAGAACATTATCACGTTCTCCCTCAGTTGGAGTTATTGGAAGTGCGCAGACAGCAAGAGGAAGAGGAGAGGAAGAGGCGGCCGCCCTCTCCCGAGCCGAGCACGAAAGCTTCTGAGGATACTGAGTCCCAGCAGCAGTGGTGAGTCACAGGCCACCTGCACTGCTCGAATCTGAGCTTCACTTGCAAGTGAGCTTCGGGGAGCATCTTTGTTAAGCTCACCACACGCACATCTTGTTAATTCTGTAAAGCATTTAGAATCTATGGTTACCCCAGATAACACTGGAGAATACGGACTTGTCCGCTGTCACACTGGTGTGTAGGTGGCAGAAGCGGGAGGTAGACAGCTCCCATTCCACTGCTTGCACACACATGCACATGTACACACTCACTCGGAATTTCCCTGTGAACCACCTGGATTTTAGGCCAGTGGTTATGTGATGATGCTTTTTGAAAGTAATTCACTGAAAGAACAGAAATCATGGTCTATTTCTGAAAAGCAAATTATCGTGTTGTGGTGAGAGCCCCATGCCGACCCTGAATGCCGCCTGGATTGGGGGAGAGGGCATGCCTATGGTCTTACTCTCTACCTAGAGTTGATTTGGAACACTTGGGAAGTTCTTAAAAAGAAATTACGTGGTGTAAGGGGGGGTTGCACATGTGTTTCTGAGAGAAAATCTGTAATAAAATTGAGTGATATTGTTCTCCCTCATTCTCTGTTTTTCTCTCTTTCCGTTCCTCCCCTTCCTCTCCTTCCCGTTCCCCTTCCCTCCTCTGTCCTCTTTCCCCACTTTACCTAACAGGGATACTTCAAAAGGAGAGCAAGTTTCCCAGAACGGTTTGCCGGCTGAACAGGGATCTCCACGGGTTAGTTACCGCTCTCAAACCTACCAAAACTACAAAAACTTTAATAGCAGACGGACAGCCAGTGACCAGCCGTGGTCTGGACTGTGAAGTTCACTACCATTTGTCAAGAACCACTCTTTCCAAATCCTGTTGGTTTGACCTTTTGGCTTCCACTTCACCCCACAGTGTTAAAATTTTCCTTAATTCATAGGCTTCCTTGGTTTCATATTTGTTTGCATTTAATTCATGTTTATTTGAGTCTTTTAACTGATGGATGCTCAGTTGCCTTAAAGCAACATACTTATTTTTTGTTTATTTATTGTGAGCTTTTTACTTTATTAAGATTTTACAGCGAAAGCCTTACATGAGTAATTGAAATTAAATGAGATTACAGCAAACTGAAGAAGAAAACTAGAATCTGAAAGGTATGACACATCCAGTTATACTAACAAGGTGCAATACTGCGCTACACATAGCCGCCTATACAGATGTCATTAACCTGCCATAGTTTAATAGTAACTAGGAGGACTGGGGTATAAGGAAGGAGAGACTCAGTACTAAGATTAAAACCTTAAGTCAGCTGCGTCACATTCCATGAAGGATGCATTTGTTTATTGAAAATAGAGGAGGGAGGGTGGAGTTGGAGCTACTCGGGAAGCTCTATTAATTTTAGGCATAGAATCTGAAATTTTGAGACCCTTGAATTATTTATTCCTTTTTCCAAATGAGTTCCTCTCATTTTTCTCTGCCAAGACCTGAATTGAGAAACTCTAAGCTTACTTGCAGCAAGTAATGCAGCCAGCCTCAGGAGTGAAGTGCCTGTTGACCCTGCCACCACCTTTGTCTTGGTCACTGTGAGCACAGCATGGCAGGTGGCAGCAATTCTCAGCATGTTTTGGAAGTCTGCCTACCAGACTTTCAGGCCTCTCCATTCAGTTGATGACTTCAGGGTGTCAAACTGTGTTTAAATTTTTCAAACAAGTGGAACAAAAGCCATTCTAGTTCACCCTGATTACTTGAATGATGCACTTGGTGGACCACCCCTAGGAGCCATTGGATGCCACCTGGCTTCAGAAGTAATTTTAGTGTCTGTGTAGACAGAAAACTCCGTTGTATATCTCGAATGGATCTTCTCATTTATCATTTTCTTACGACTTTTTATGGAGTTCTCCAGTAAGTTTTTTAGGATGGCATTTATCAGACCACCAGCAGGGATTGAAAATGTTTTAACAGAAATTCTGTTCCTTAGGAATAAAAGCATATGAAAGAGGTGATTTCCTGGTACTGATACAGACAGAACAAACCAAATCCATACTACACCCAAGCCTTGTGAGACAGTCACTTGCTCATTTGCCATATTTAGATGTTAGTGGAATCATAAACCTGTTTTGATATGTGTTTTCCATGAGTTAAGTCTGATTTGTCTTTTCATTTCATGATGCATGTCTTTTTTTTTTCTTTTGTCAGGATAACATCATATAGCATCTTGTTTGTTTTTCCTTATTTCTATGTACATATCTATCTACTTGCGACTGTAGATGGGTATATAGATAGATGCCAAGCTTCTTATGTTCTGGGGGTAGTGTGCACCATTATTGGGTCTCTGCCTTAAAACACACCAAAATTCATGTTAGAAAAAAACTACTGCTTTATCTTTGGTCATTAGGGAGCCCTCACATGTGTTTCTGGCTCCAGATTCTGTGTTATTGATCTATATGTATATATGTGAAGTTTCCATATATATATGTTTAAATTTTTTATCATCTGGAATGATACCCAATTTTATGCTTTTTGTATTCAGAAGACCAAAAAACAAAACAAAAGAAAAGACAAAAAAACTCACCAAACACATAAGCACACAGAAAAAGTGCTATGATGTTTTTGGCATTTGTTCTCATGCCTATTTTTATCTAGATTTTTAAATTGTAGCTTGCCAGGACAAGTTTTTTATTATAATTGGATTGGAAGAAGAAAAGCCTTTTCATTCTTTTGAGTTGTGATGCAGAGACTCAAGTTAATGAACTTGAAATAGTGTTGCTTCATGCACTTAGAAAACCAATCAGGTGTTTCTTGTGCTACTAGTTGTCACGTTGCATTCGTGTTCACCTCCTGATTTAAAGATCTCAGGTGTACCCGGCCACTAAAGCACTCTGGACTAATCGCTAAAGAGAAGCAACATGGGGTGGGGGCTGGGGGGAGATTCACATGTACGGTCATAGCACTATGATTTGCTTTTGATGTTTGTCTCTAGTGGTGTGTTGTCTGTTGGCATGCTTAAGCACATGTCCATTAAAATTCATTTTGTTCCTTTTATTTTCCTTGTTTTCTTGGTTTAGTGATTCATTTGCATAAACATTAATTATCTCTGCATACTGGTTTGGGGTTTTCTCTTTCCTTCTAACTCTGAAGAAAAAAATTTTTGCTGCAGAATTTCCACCCTAGAAGAGACTTCCCTGGCCTTATGCCTACCTTGAAGTCTGACCAAGTGCTATAAATGTTAGCTTTTTCTCAGCAAATGCCGCTCCGTCCAGGTCACTGCTGTCACTAGCAGTTTTCTAGCCACAGCTGCAGCACTAATTTTTTCTTAACCTGATTTCTATACACACTAACCCTATGTCTCCCTAGACTCACATCTGGCACAGGCCTTTCAGACCAAACTTCACACTTCCTTCCCCCCAGAAGTTTCCTGAAATTCCACACTAGAACAGATGTGTCAACTTCAAAATCCACTCACTTTCTTTGGACTCAGGATTTTTGGGGGTTTTTTTTGTTGTTGTTGTTTTGGGGTTTTTTTTTTTTTTTTTTTTTTTTTTGGTGGTTATTTCCCCTCCACATCTCTCCTTTAAAAATGAAAGGAAAGAGAAATACTAAAATAGCCTGTTGCGCATAAGCCCACGTCTCCATGGTGTCATTTAACACAGAGGCCAGGATGTTCACATGTTCACCCCCTCCCCCGTGCCTTCCACATTGCTATGTGGGTCAAGGGTTTCAATCAAAAATGCCCTTAAATTGCAACGCCTCTGGTCTCACCCTCAACCTTAATGCTGACGGTGATAGTTTTGGATAGACGGAGTAGACACTCGAGACTCCACCCAGCCACGTAGAGCAGGCCTAAAGGAGTGATCCCATTCCTGAGAGTTGACATATCTGAGTGTTGAAGCAGTGGTGGTCATTCTCCCGTTTCTCCTGTTGAAGTTGTTGCTGCTAACTTGTCATTTTGGTTCTGGGCAGCAGTGGTGGGGGACGTTATCTAATGAACGTTGCCATTGACACCTCCGTGTTTGTCCGTGTACGAGGGGTGCAGGTTGTCTGTAATCCACTAAAGCGTCAGCCACACCCAGCTTTAGTAACTCGCTAATCCCGCGCCCTGGGTTATCCGCCGGGGCCGCGCCAGTTCATGGTACACAGTTGATGGTATACAGGCTGAAAGCGATAATGAACCGAGACCCTACTGCATTTCCAAAGCCGAAAAGCCCTGAGGGTCACAATATAAATGAGCTTGGGAAGGAACAGCTCCCGAAGACGTCTCCAGCCTGACGGTCAGAGCCGCGGGAAGCCTGGCTGTGTCTGGGCTTTCTCGTCTCAGTGCAGCAAGGCACCGTGATCAACCAACACGTGATGGGGAAGGCCCTGGTTCTGTCTGTGTTTGGGGGTAAATAGCCGTGTGGTGTTGAGTGACTGTGATTGGCTTTTCCAGCTCCTTTAACACAAACTACAACCCACTCACGATACAACTCCGGCAGATGTGGTTAAAGTGATGTTTGTTGACTTGCCTCATTTCCTTCCAGCTCTTAAGTTCCAAAGTCTAACTGGGATGGTAGATGTGAAATGCATGACTGTCGTCCTAATTTCTGCATGTGTTTATGACGATGTGTTGAGGGGAGGGGGGAGGAGAGCCAGAGAGCATTTTCAGAAACCGGAGGTCTTTCCTTGTCTTACTCTGGGGGAATGCTGTGTAGTTCTGATAGAGTTGTCTATCGATCTGTTTGTGAATGCCCTTTCGCTTTAAACTTCCAGCTCTTCTGGTGGCGTCCTTGGTTGTAAGGTGGCTGCTGTATAACGTCCACTCTCTCATATTTAATATGTGTGATTGTTACTGTTGTCCTTTTGTTTTAAAGTAACCATAAGAGGAAATGATCTGAGTTACATTAGAGAAAATGGATTGATCCGAGGAACAGAGTGCAGTAAAACTCATACTGGCATTTCGCTTTTCTCATTTCCCCATAAGCGGGCGGGCATTAATCCCTTCCCACCTTCTAATGTCCTTGGTGTCCAGCTGGCTTTGTGGGATGTTGCAATGGTTTTACTGTACTGCCTCGATCTGTGCCAGGCATTTATACACAGCCACGTGTGCGAGTCAGAGCGTATGTGGTCACCCCTGTGGCTCACGGGGTTCGCTGAATGGCCTCTCCACTGTCCCTATAGATGGCAGAAACGGTGGACACAGGTGAAATGGTCAACGGCGCCGCGGAACAGAGAACAAGCTCAAAGGAGTCCAGCCCCATCCCCTCCCCGACCTCGGACCGCAAAGCCAAGACTGCCCTCCCGGCCCAGAGTGCTGCCACCTTGCCGGCCAGAACCCAGGAGACCCCTTCGGCCCAGATGGAAGGCTTCCTAAATCGGAAGCACGAGTGGGAGGCTCACAACAAGAAAGCCTCAAGCAGGTAACGGCAGCGAAGGCTCAGGCGGCGAGGTGGGAAGCCAGCCCGCCTGCCCGGTCAAGGTCGAGGCACCCGCTCACGAGTTGAAAGCGGGGAGTGTGCACTTGTGAAATCCATTTGTTCTCAGCTTCCTGGGTGTGCGTCACTTTTTTCCTTGGGAATGACATTGGAAAGTGGGAGGAGAGTGCTTTTTTAAGGTTAATTAAACATGGATGGGAATAGCAAAAGGGGGGCCTTGGTCATTCTTCCTGAGAAGAAACAGGCTACGTAGAGGTAGGGGAATTTCCCTAAAGTGAAGTGTTCTTCCTTGAGGGATTTTTTTTTTTTTAAGACACTTTCATTTTCCCAGCCTTATCTCCATATCTGTATTCACTATTTTCCAATAAGCCCTACGGTTACTACCTCAATTTTACAGATGAGGAAACGGAGGCCTTATGTGGTTACAAAAGCTCACCCTTTAGAAACCTAGTGTATGGCATAGCCTAGGTGCAATCTCATTCCAAAGCGTGCTTAACCAGTCAACTGTTCTGCCGGGACCAGCATGTGCAGTTGTACAGGTTGTATATTAGACCAGGAAATCCCATCTAAGTTGAGTACAACATAAATTTATATTTTAATATAGGTAGGTGGCAGTAAAATGTCTTCTGATAAAATCAGCCTCCCATGACAGTTTGCCTTGTCATGGGGGGAGGGCTGTCTTTTTTCTGATTGATCCCAAGGTACTACAAGTGCTAACGGCCCTGGATCTGCCTCCCCATCGGGTTGCCAAGCCTCATCAGGATTAAAACCGAGGTGCAAGGGCTAGCTGTTGCAGGACAGGCATGTTTCAAATGAGGAGCCTGCCCTGTACAGCATTACCGCAAGAGGGTACTGCAGCAAAGAGGACTGACCCCAACAAGTCTTTCCCGTCAGAGCCAAGAGTATCTTTAAGTAATAGAAGAGGGCACCATGTTTTTCCCGAAACTCAGAGAAGTAGCCCTGGATCACCTGCCTCTGTAGCACCATGTACACCCTCCCAGCAGTGCACTGGAGGAATTTTCTTATATTGTTTAGTTTTAGCAGAATTTAGAAAAGGCCTTTAACAAGGGGTCACACCACGTTGTGTGGGGGTTGCTTTCATGTCAGTCAGATTCTTAATTCTTGAAGGGAGTGTGGTCTAGAACCCTGATGATCTTCTCTTTACTGCTCAGGTCCTGGCACAATGTTTATTGTGTCATAAATAACCAAGAAATGGGTTTCTACAAAGATGCAAAGACGGCTGCCTCTGGAATCCCCTACCACAGCGAGGTCCCTGTGAGTTTGAAAGAAGCCATCTGTGAAGTGGCCCTTGATTACAAGAAGAAGAAACACGTGTTCAAGCTGAGGTGAGAGGGGCCACGTTTCTTTTTTTTTTTTTTTTTTTAAATCTTTATTTATTTATGATAGTCACACAGAGAGAGAGAGAGAGGCAGAGACACAGGCAGAGAGAGAAGCAGGCTCCATGCACCGGGAGCCTGATGTGGGATTCGATCCCGGGTCTCCAGGATCACGCCCTGGGCCGAAGGCAGGCGCTAAACCGCTGCGCCACCCAGGGATCCCAGGGGCCACGTTTCTTGGTTGCCGAGAGCAGGTGTCTGTTATCACTCTCGGGGTTGGTTTTACCCGGAAGGTACTGTGATCATTCCTCCTCCCTCCCATTTAAATTGAGCCTTGTGTAGCTTGTCACGTGTCTGGGTTCGGATCTTTAGGGACTGCGGCCCATCACCAGCTTCCCTGTGGTTAGTGGTGCAGCTCAGCCTTGAAGAAAATGAGCTTTTGTTTTGATAAGCTGGAACTTACTGTTCCACAAGACAAGGTGAGCTGTTCACATGTCACAATTGAAGGGAAGCGTTTACCCGTTTTTGCACCTTATCCAGACCTAGGAGATACTATTCTTCGCCCACAAGATAGCTGGAGATGGGTCACAGGAGTCATCCCGGAGCTGGCTGAGATCAACAGAAGTGCATGTGTGGGACCTGGATCTCTGTCCACCCCTACTTGCCCAGCAGATGTTCCACCTGCTTCTGGGACCACCTCGTTCCAAATGTCTCCAGCTTATAGAGTACATACACCTCTTCACAGAGTGGATCCAAGCTCAGAAGTTCTTCTTATACTTAGAAATGGGGAGAAAAGCCGTTTTATCATGTAGGAAGTAAACGTGTCAGTGTTTAGAATGTTAAGTAGTTTAATACTAATTTGATCTGTTGCTGTGGGACCTGAAAAGCTTTGGTCTTCAGTTAGACGTTTGTGTCCTGTCAGCTGGACTAGGCCAAGGACTGCAAATGAGTTTCAAGGGTATGACTTCTTGAGCTCTTTCAAGGAGCCCTGGAGGCAGGCTGTCTTCGGGTCTTGGAACACTACAAGTGTAAAACAGGGTGCAGACAGCCTGGCTCCCTGGCTGCCTCCCTTCTTTGTTCTCCCTGGACGCAGCTTCAGAGGGTCAGGATTTTGGCAGAGGGCACTTACCCTCCTCCCGACCAGGAACACGCCTTCCTCTGGACTGCAGTGAAGTGAATGAGCCAGCCCTCTAAGCCAGTGACTCTTCAGTGTCCTAGGGATGGCCTTGCCAGGACAGTTACTTTATGTACCACATAAGCAGAGAAATCTAGGAGACCCTTTCTGTATGTCTATTTAAAAACTCTGGTATTTGTAAATGTGGGGAATACAAGTTCTGTAGCAGAATTTCAAAAGAACTCATTTTTTAAAAATTCCTGTATAGTTAATATGTAGTATCTTATTAGTTTTAGATGTACACTATAGTGGTTCAGCAGTTCTATACGTGACTCAGTGCTCATCACAATAAGTCTACTCTTAATTCCCCTCACCTGTTTCACCCATCCACCCATCTCAAAAAATAGTTGAGTCTATTTTTTGTCTCTTTTCTCTTTGTTCATTTGTTTCTTAAACTCCATGTAGGAGTGAAATCATACAGTATTTGGCTTTGACTTACTTCAGTTAGCATTTTGTGGATGTATCCATGTTGTTGCAGATGCCAAGATTTCATTCTTTTTTATGTTTGAATAAGACTCCAGTGTGTGTGTGTGTGTGTGTGTGTGAGAGAGAGAGAGAGAGAGAGAGAGAGAGAGAGAATGAGAGAGAATATGTATATGTACCACATCTTCCTTATCCATTCATCTATTGCTGGACACTTGGGTTGCTTCCATAACATGACTATTATAAATAATGCAATAAATATAGGGGTGCATAGATGTTTTTGAATTAATGTTTTCTTTTTCTTTGGTTAAATAAATACCCAGTAGTGGAATTACTGGATCATGTGGTAATTGTATGTTTAATTTTTTGAGAAATCTCCTTACTCTCCACAGCAGCTGTACCAGTTTGCATTTGCACCAATAGTGCACAAGGATTCCTTTTTCTTTACATCCTCACCAACACTTCTTGTTTCTTGTGCTTATGATTTTAGTCATTCTGACAGGTGTGAGGTGCTATCTCACTATAATTTTGATTTGTATTTTCCTGATGGTGATTGATACTGAGCATCTTTTCATGTGTCTGTTGGCCATCTCTGTGTCTTCATTGGAGAAATATCCATTCCTGTCTTCTGCCCATTTTTTAATTGGATTATTTGGGTTTTTTAGTGTTGATTTGTAAAAGTTCTTTTTTTTTTTTTTTTTAAGATTTTATTTATTTATTCACGAGAGATATATATAGAGAGAGAGGCAGAGACACAAGCAGAGGGAGAAGCAGGCTCCATGCAGGGAGCCTGACGTGGGACTTGATCCTGGGTCTCCAGAATCAGGCCCTAGGCCGAAGATGGTGCTAAACCACTGAGCCACCCAGGAGGCTGTCCAGTATAAGTTCTTTATTCATTTTAAATGTTGATGTTAAAGAGGGAGCTAGAGAGCACAAGCCAGAGAGGCAGGGACAGAGAATTGCAAGCCAACTCCAGTGCTGAGCATGGACCCTGACGTGGCTCAGTCTCACGACCCTAAGATCATGACCTGAGCCAAAACCAAGAGTCAGACAGTTAACTGCGCCACTCAGGCGCCCCACTTTATAGATTTTGGATGCTAACCCTTTATCGGATGTGTCATTTGCAATATCTTCTCTCATTCGGTAAGTTGCCTTAAAGTTTTGTTCATTGTTTCCTTTGCTGTACAGGAGCTTTTTATTTTGATGAAGTCCCAATAGTTTATTTTTGCCTTTGTTCTCCTTGCCTCAGGGGACATATCTAGAAAAATGTTGCTATAGGTAATACTAGAGAAAATTACTACCTGTGCTCTCTTCTACAGTTTTTACATTTTAGTTTTCTCGTTGAGATCCTTAATCCATTTTGGGTTTATTTTTGTATATGGTGTGAGCAAGTGGTCCAGTTTCATTCTTTTGTATGTTACTGTCCAGTTTTCTCAGCACCATTTATTGAAGAGACTTTTTCCCATTGCATATTCTTGCCTCCCTTATCAAAGTTTAATTAACCATATAATTGTGGGTTTATCTTTGGGTTTTCTGTTCCATTCATCTATTTGTCTCTCTTTGTGCCAGTAGCATACTGTTTTGGTCACTCCAGCTCTATAATATAACTTCATGTCTGCTATCCAGGGTCTTTTGTGGTTCCATACAAGTTTTGGATTGTTTATTTTGTTCTGTAAAAAATGCTGTTGGTATTTGATGGGGATTATATGATTTTAAAGTATTTGTTTTCCCAATCCATCAGCATGGAATAGTTTTCCATTTGTTTGTGTTATCTTTGGTTTCTTTCATCAGTGTTTTTAGTTTTCAGAGACTTTTACATCCTTGGTTAAATTTATTCCTAGCTATTTTATTGTTTTTGGTGCAATTGTAAATGAGACTTTTCTTTTTTAAGATTGTATTTTTAAGGGGATCCCTAGGTGGCTCAGTGGCTTAGCGCCTACCTTTGGCCCAGGGAGTGATCCTGGAGACCCGGGATCGAGTCCTGCGTCGGGCTCCCTGCATGGAGCCTGCTTCTCCCTCTGCCTGTGTCTCTGCCTCTCTCTCTCTCTGTGTCTCTCTCATGAATAAATAAAATCTTAAAAAAAAAATCTGGCTAAAGGTTTATCAATTTTGTTGATCTTTCAGACAAACCAGCTCCTGGTTTTGTTGATCTGTTTTTTTGTTTAATTATTTTATATTTCTTTCTGCTCTAATATTTTTTTTCCTTCTACTGGATTATGGTTTTATTTATTATTTTTCTCAGTCCTTTAGGTAAAGGTTAGGTTTTTTATTTGAGATTTTTCTTGATTCTTGAGGGAATTCTGTATTGCTATAAACTTTCCTCTTAGAAGAGCTTTTGCTGTATCCCAAAGATTTTAGACTTTGTATTTTCATTTTCATTTGTCTTCCTGGATGTTTTGATTTCCTCTTTGATTTCTTGTTTGACTTATTGTTTAGTAGCATGTTATTTAATCTCCATGTATTTGTGTTCTTTCTAAATTTTTTCCTTGTGGTTGATTTCTAGTTTCATAGCATTGTGATCAGAAATGATGAATGATATATACGACTTTGATCTTTTTGAATTTGTTGAGACTTGTTTTGTGGCCTAACATGTGATGTTTTCTGGAGAATGTTCCGTGTGGACTTGGAAAGAATGTGCATTCCATTGTTTTAGGATGGAATGTTCTGAATATATCTGTTAGATCCACCTGGTACAGTGTGTCATCAAAACCAGTTTCCTTGTTGATTTTCTGTTTGGATGATCTATCCACTGATGAAAGTGGGTGTTAAGTCTCGTACTATTACTGTATTACTATTGATTACTTCCTTTATGTGTTTGGGTGCTGCCATGTTGGGTGCATAAATATTTACAAATTTTACATCTTCTTGTTGGATATGTAGTGAAAAGACTCATCATTTTTATTTCTTAATTATTTTTTAAAAGATTTTATTTATTTGAGAGAGCACAAGCCAGGGGTTGGGGAAGAGGGGCAGTGCAAGGAGGGGTGCAGAAGGAGAAGGACGAGCAGATTCCCTAGGACTCAGCACCATGGGATCATGACCTGAGGACTCATTTTTTTTTTTTTAATTTTATTTATTTATTTGACAGCATAAGCAGGGGAAGTGGCAGAGGGAGAGAGAGAAGCAGGCTCCCTGCTGAGCAGGGAGTCAAGTGTGGGGCTCAATCACAGGACCCCAGGATCATGACCTGAGCTAAAAGCAGATGCTTAACCAATTAAGCCACCCGGGTGCCCCAGGACTCATCATTTTTAAAGTGTTATCTCTTGAATTCAGTTTAGAGCAATGATTAGACTTTCCACATCTGGCCACAGCAAAGCCAGATATTGATATGTTTGAGACATTTTTGATCCTTCCAGTGGATTGAAACATTAAGTTTTATGTATATTATATTGACCCAATTATACAGCTTCTTGCTGTTGCTAGACCTTTGTGGGTCCCGGGCACAGCTGGTGATAAGTACAGAGCTCCGTTGGGCATTTCTGGTCAGATTCCCCTGGCCTGCTTATGTCCTGCATAGGTTTTGAGAATTTGAAGGTTTTGTTTCTTCCTAAGTCAAATCGTGACTGACTTTCTTCCTTCAACTTACAGATTAAATGATGGCAATGAGTACCTCTTCCAAGCCAAAGATGATGTAAGTTTTTAAGATTGATTTCTCTCAGTACTTGGGAGTTTACATGACAAGATTTATTTACGGTGTTCTCTGTGTAAGTAATGATCAGCCATGGCTTCTCGTATCCTCAGTCCCCAGCACTGGAAGGTATTCAGTTCTCTTTGTCGCTAGGAAGCAGCAAATGGCATCACTGTCTGCTTGGTGTGTCAGGAGGGCTAGTTACAGGGCCCTGAAAGTGGTGGAGGAAAACATGCCCACCCCTGGCAGTGGATGAGGCCCAGGGAGTGGTCCCAAGAAGGGATGCAGATCCTGAGGTACAGTCAGGGGCCTCCCTGCTGCACCCCACTGCCCATAGGCCACATTGTCATGATTGCACTTCTTGTAGGAAGAGAGGATCTGCTGATGAAAAAGCAACATGTGCAATGCTGTATATATGAAAAGCCAACTTCTGTTAAATTCATGCAGGGTTGTATGTCTAATGTCTTTTAAATTTTTAAGAAATATAAAAGAAGGAACACAGGGTGCATCCCACCAATGGAGATCAGTCTTCTTGTTCTTCCAAGTTTGTAGGACCACATGACTTAGATTGGTGGCTTTCTAGTCCTGGAAACCAAATTCTCGTGAGAGTTGAATCATATTCGCTCCACTGAGGGTCACGTGGGAACTGCATGTCTCTCTGTTAGCCAGATGCCCCCGTGGGCTAACCTTCCCAAGCCTTCTGACTGATGGAGGCGTATATGGTTGGGCAGGTGAAGTGAGAGTGTTTTGAGCCCATCCCTCTTGGCTGAGTCTCCCCTGTGGTCCTTTGTCCAGGAGGAAATGAACACATGGATCCAGGCCATCTCCTCCGCCATCTCCTCTGATAAACACGAGGTGTCCGCCAGCACCCAGAGCACGCCAGCATCCAGCCGGGCACAGACCTTGCCCACCAGCGTCGTCACCATCACCAGCGAGTCTAGCCCCGGCAAGCGGGAGAAGGACAAAGAGAAAGACAAGGAGAAGCGGTTCAGCATTTTTGGCAAAAAGAAGTGAACTCCTTTCCTTTACCTCCTGCCCTTCTCTTACCTTTTCAGTGAAACTCCAGCATGCAAGCTCAGAACCAACACATTACTCTCTGTGCCTAATGTTCTTCAATGTGGTTGATTTTTTTTTTTTAATTTATAGAGCATTTCTTGGGGGGTGGGTGGGGGAAATACACCTAAACACTTTATCTCCAAGTTACAAAAGTTTGAGGTGCAGAGGGAAGACCAGATTTTTTTTAATGAAATTATATAGATTAGATCTCAATATTTAAACTGTTCCTCAATTTTGTGAGGCTGCGTTGGAAATAACCCGCCTCTAGTGCTGTTGGTATGCAAGGCAGCGGTGCTTAAACAATATTTCCTGTGCTCACCAGAGACAAAAATGTACCAATTTCCTGACACCATTCTCTTCCATTTATTTCCAGTGGTTACCTTGAGTCTTGACTATTAGAAGTGCCCACGACGGGTCTAACCTTGATTAAACAGATCGTGTATTATGATCTCGCTGCAGCGACAGTGCAGCTCCATGTTCAATCTACAGACCAAACCGTTTGTATCTGGCATCACTTACTAACACATGCCCTGCGGCTTTTTCTGCGTCACCTGCAAGGACAGTTGAGAATGTCGGTATACCGGTATAAGAGAAGGAATAGAAAATTGATACTGTTTTAAATAATCTGTAATTTCAGTTTTTTTTTTTTTTTTTTTGCTGAAATACATTATATTGTATGTTTGAGATAATTCTAGTACAAAGTATAATAAAACTAGATGTATAATAAACCCTTTAAATCATTGGTAAGTGTACAAGTGGAACTGAAGCATTTACTGGACAAAGTCATGTTACTCTAATGGTTACTTGCTCGTGCGTTGCCACACTGTGTTATAATTTGCTTCATTACCTTGCTCTTTGATACATAGTGTGCATTTCTTTGTCACTGTAACGATTGTAATGACAAAATTTTCATCTTACTGCACAATCAAAATGGCATTGATAGGAATGAACTCCAGAGGCCGGGCCTGAGCCGAGAGGTGGTCGCTCCGGCCTGGCGCTCAGTCGTCTGACCTGTACCTCTCAACTTTTGCCCTGTTAAATATATGCTATGTCATTAAATGCTTTTAAATCTAGCACGGCGGGTAATTGTTGTCTTTTCTCTCCTGCGTGCACGCCATGTAGGGACATCACAAAGCCAGGAATAGCAAACGGGAAACACTAGACTGTCCCCCTGGGTTCCTGTTTTGTGTTTTTGTGCGTGTATGGTGCACCGGCTTCGAAAACTACAGCAAACAATAATAAATGTGAGATGTTTTGCAGCTACACATTCAGATTTTATCTTTTATTTATGAAAAAGCTAACAGCGAACTTGCTAAACCGGAGTTCTGAGGAAGGTATTAGCAAACTTTTCCTGTAAAGGGCCAGAGATGGCCAGTACTTTAGCCTTTGTGGCTTAGACTCCGTCTGTGGAAGCTGCTTACCGTGGAGTACAGAGGCAGCCATCGATGATGTGTGAGGGAATGGGCATGATGTGTTCCAGTAAAACTATTTGTGGACACATACCTGAATTTTATGTAATCTTTACATGCTGTACGATATTATTCTGATTAAAAAAATGTTTTTAATGTAAAATCTGTTTTATATGGATCATACAGAAACAGATGATAGGCCAGATTTGGCCCATGGGGGCCCCATTCAGTGGTGCCATTATGGGATCACGGGTAGATATGCATGTTATACTTGTCCCTTTTTTTAATCTGGGTACATTGACTCCAGACCACTTGCATATTTTCTTACATGGAGCAGCACAGGATGCTAGTATTAGGGGTTTTCAGTAAGCTGTTCCACAGAGGCCCACGCCTAACGTAATGTCAGTCCTGAGCTCCACAGCTGAATGGCATTGAAGTCTTTTGTGACCCCAGAAACTGGCCCTCTCTCACTCCTTCTCTCATGCACCCAAGCCCATTTATCTCCGTGTGACTCACCCTTGCCTTCCATACGATTGGAATCCTGTCTCAACAGATGATCCTCTCACAAAGTGATCGGAAAATAATCATGATTGGTGACCGCCCACTCTTGACAGAGCCAGCCAGATAACCAGCAATTCCAGGATCCCATAAAAAATATGCATGGGATATCTTGCAGATAGTTCCAGAGGTTCACAGATCCCTGAATACACAACTTGGATTTGGTGGTACTTGCTTTCCTTACCGCATTTGCTGAGGATCCACTGCAGCCTGAAAGGGAAAGATGATGGGCAGTGGGAGCAGCAGCAGCGGAAGACTGGATTCTGTGGGTCATCAGGTGCCGATGTGAACAGGTACGATCAGAAAACCCCAACGATACGTGTTCACTGGATGAGGCTACAGGCCGTAGAGGATCGTGATTATCAATCCTATCATGGTAAATATGGGGTGGGTTGTTTTTTAATCCTATACACTATTTAGTACTTTGAGGATGGTGCACATTTATTTTTATTGCCTTAGTGGTGTACTATTTTTACTTTTTAGTGATCTAGGATGGGTGATAATACTGCCCTCTGCATCGGAAAAGTGAGAAGCAATAAAATACGACTGTCAGGATATGAAATGAGTGTTGATTGATTAAAGGACGCTGTTGTCTCACTTGACCATCACCGAAGTTGAATGCATCCTCAATTGATGGTACCTCAGGGTTGTGTTTTCTTGGGGGTACTTGGAGTGCTGCTGCTGCTTCCAACTAGTGTCATCTTCAGTGGACAAAATAGAGCGTATCAGACTGGGTGGTGGACACATCGTTACCACCCAGTACTTGGCGCTGTTAGGGTTGGTTGTGTGTGGAGGGTCCTATGGCACTTCTCTCTGTGTATGTTATTTTCATTTTTTAGTTGGAATCATTTTCTTTGGTCTAGTGGTAGAATTCATATAGGAGAGGTAGGATAGGGCTGTGGGGGTGCTGAGTCTGTTAAGTGTCTGCCTTTGGCTCAGGTCATGATCCCGGGATCCTGGGATCCAGCTCCGCATTGGACCCCCTACTCAGAGGGAGGCCTACTTCTCCCTCCGCCTCAGCCTGCCGCTCCCTCTGCTTGTGTGTGCACTCACCCACGCACGCTCTCTTTGTCAAATAAAATCCTAGTTTTTAAGAAGAAGGGAAGGTCGGCTAAAAGCTTGAGTCTTTCACATCATTCAAACTGACTTTTCTAAGGACACCTGGGCGGCTCAGCCATTGGGCGTCTGCCTTTGGCTCAGGTCGTGATCCCAGGGTCAGGGATCAAGTCCCACATCAGGCTCCATTTGAGGAGCCTGTGTCTCTGCCTCTGTGTCTCTCATGAATATGTAAAATCTTTTTTAAAAATAAAGCGACTTTTCTAAGCATGACCTATACACCAAAAGCCATAGAAAAAAAAAAGTTCAAGGTTTCTCTCACCATTGAGAGTCACAGTGAAGCCTTTCACTCTCCACCTCCCAATGCCAACTATCAATGAAATTATCCTTGAAAGATGTCCCATCTTTGGCTGGTGGAAGTCCCTTCAAGTTGGCTTCTGAGTCCTTTTGATAAAACCTGAGTCACCTTTAATACTTTCCTCCCTCCCTGGCATGACAAGCCGTCCCAGGCTCACCAGTACATTTCTTACCCCCAGACCTGCAATCAGAACTCTCTAAGAAACCCTGATTTCTTTGAATGGAAAATGATAATTTCAAAACCATAATTTTTGTGTTAGAACTGCTCATTGCTATTGGGTTGGTCCTTTTTTCTGTGTGAATCAGTAGATAAAAATAATTCATGAGTTCATACTGCAATTCAGGGTTTTTTACTTGACGTTTCCTCTATTATGCCATAATCTTTTCCACCCAGAATCAGCACTCAAAAGATCCGGGGGCATAGAATTAGAATATCTTAGGGTGACTCACTTGCTTTATCACACACATAAACTCAGAATAGCAATACTAATACCACCACCAATAAGAGTTTTGGGGTTTGTGGTGGTGGTGGTGGTGGTGGTGCTACTACTTTTTTTTACGTTGTGGTACTTGTGGATTGATTCACACGTGGTTGTAAGAGATAACTCGGTTCCCCTCAGCTGTGCTCCCCATGGTCACATCCTGCAGAACTGGAGTGCAGTGTCCCATCCAGAGTGTTGCCACCGACCCAGTCAGGAGTCCACGTTTCCCCAGCTGCAGGATCCCTCCTGCTGCCCTGTTACTGCCACACCTTGCCAGCAACCAGCCGCCTGCTCCCCGACGTTAAATCTTGGTCATTTCAGAAATGTCATTTCAGGTACGTGTGCATGCAATCACACAGGGTGTCACAAGCATGTAGGCCTGGTTTCTTTTCCCACTCAGCATAAATCTTCCAGGTTCTCGTGTGTATCCATAGTGCGTTCCACGTGGTTGCTGAGTGGTGTTCCGAGCCGGGGAGGTTCCCGTGTGCCCTCACCCACTGAAGGGCACCGGGGTAGCTCCCAGTTTGGGGCTGTTTAGGAAGAAAGCTGCAGTGACCCTGTGTGCGGGGCGTTTGGGGTGGACCCAAGTCTTCATCTCTCCGGGGTGGGGGGGCGGGGGCGGGGGGAATGCCCAGGAATGTTGAGAACCGTTTTTAAAAACATTTTGCATGTGCTCCCTCGGTCCCCCCGCCCCCTCACCCCCACGGGGTCTGGGCACCGCTCTCTGCGCCCTCCCGGGCACTGTCCCCTCGGCCTGTGCCTCTAGGGGCGCCCCCTCTTGCCTGCTCGCCTCCCCTCCCCTCGGGCCAGCCTGCGCTTCAAGCGGGGCGCTCCCTTGACCCTCCAGGGCCGCATAAGGACTTCCCACGGGAGAAGTAAGTGCGAGTCCCGAGTTTTGCAAAGTTTGGACCTAACATAGCACGGGCTACCCTAGAAAGAGGAGTTCTGAAAGGTTAAAAAACAAAAAAAATCCAACTGGCTTGAACGTGAGAAAGGACGTTACCTCCCGTTGGGAGCGCGGAAGGCTTTTTTTTTTCTCCCCTAAAAGATGGGCCTGGTCCTGCAAGGGATTCAGGAAGCAGAACTGGCGGGGCCCGGTGTCTCCAGCGCTCCCCGGGCTGCCTGGGGGGGGGCGGGGGGGACCCGGTCCAGGACGCCCCGTTCCGGGCTGCGGGGAGCTCAGAGGGGGCCGGCTGGGGGTGCCCGGGTTTCGCCGGGGCTGGCGGCCCGGGCTGGAGCCTCCAGGCGGCCCTCGGGCTCGCTTCCCCGCGGGCGGGCCGGGGCGGCACAGCAGGAGGCCGCTGCCCGGAGCAGGAGGCCCCGCCCCGCCCCGCCCCGCCCCGCCCCGCCCCGCCCCGCCCCTGCTCCGGCCGGTCCCCGCGGCGCACGCGTCCTGGGGCGCGGCCCGGCTGGCTCCGGCCTCCGCTGGGCCCTCGCTCGTCCGCTCGGGTGCGTGTCGGGCTTCGGGGCCGCCTGTGTCCGGGAGCGGGGGCGGGAGGGGGCGGGAGGGGGCGGGGCTCCCCAAACTGATGCTCTGAACGGGGGAGGCCTCCGTCCTGCGCGAGGCCGCGGGGAGGTCCTGGGGTGCGGCGCGGGGCGGGGGGAGCGGCCCTGCCCACCGCGGGCTCCCGGGGACGCGACCCCCTCGCCGCCGCCCAGAGCCGCTTCCAGTTGGCCGTTGGCGCGGGAAGGGGCCTCCCCGGGCCTCCCCTCGTGCCCCGGCGCCCTCGCGGGGGGCGGCGGGGGCAGGTGGGGGCTGGGGGCTCACAGCTTGCCTCCCTCCTCACGTCCGCTTCCTCAGAACCTGGCTCTTCCAACTTTAAAGGGGACTGAAGGGGGCCCCGGGGTGGCTCAGCGGCTTAGCGCCTGCCTCCGGCCCAGGGCGTGATCCCGGGGTCCTGGGTTCGAGTCTTCGCCAGGCTCCCTGCGCGGAGCCTGCTTCTCCCTCTACTGTGGCTCTGCCTCTCTCTCTCTCTCTCTCTCTGTGTCTCTCATGAATAAATACATAAAATTTTATTTAAAAAAAGGGAGGGGAACTGAAGGAATGAGGTGAAGGCCACTGCCCTCCAAAACCCCTTCCCCAGCGGCCGGTGCTGCTCACAGGAGGCTTCCTTAAATCTGCGCTAGGGCGCTGCGCGGCGGGTGACAGCGAGCACACACCCGACCCCGCCGTGGGGCACACCCGCCGTGGGGCACACCCGCCGTGGGGCACACGCCGGGCGTCGGGCCCGGGGTAGGCCTGGATGAAAGGTTGATCTGCTGCCCACTTCCCGATCTGGTCGGGACTGCGGGTCCGCATGTCTGTACCGTCCCAGGCCCACACTCCGGCCCGCGTCACTGTCACTCGTGGCCTCAGGCACCTGGTCTCCCTCCTGGTGGCGGCAGCCGCCCGCGCTCCCAGGGTCACATCCTTGTTCACATCTACGAGGAGGCAGAAGGCTCCTCGTCCAAACACAACGGGGCCACAAGTTTCACTCAGAACGGATTGATTTCGCTCCCGCATCCCTCCCTGAACCGCCTCCCACAAGAGAGATCACCTCAGGCCACCCGGGCGCCCCCTGGTCCACCCAAACCACAGGTCGTTACAGCAGGGACATGGGTGGTTGGGCCCTCAGTGTCCCTCACCATATAGGATTGAGAAAAATGACATCATCAGAGGGTGGCTTGGGTGAGGTAGAGTGGGGGGGGTTGACGGAATCTGAGTGTGGGGACGCTAAAGCCCCCACGGTCCGCCCAGCTCCCCAAATGCTGCGTATCTCCACATAAAAGTGTTGGCTTCAAAAGGGGTGGGGTTTGAGAAACCACTACTTTTTCTCTGAAAAGGAGAAACGGTGTTTCTAGAAGGGCCTCCTCTTGAAGTTAGGTTTGAAGCTCATTTTATTTAATTTTTATTTTATTTTGGGGGAGAGAGAGAGAATGGGGAGGAGGGGCAGAGGGAGAGAGAATCTTAAGCAGGCTCGACACCTAGCACGGAGCCCAACGTGGGGCTTGATCGCATGACCCGAGATCATGACCTGAGCCAAAATCCAGTCGGACGCCCAACCCACTGAGCCACCCAGGCGCCCCACTCTTTGTATTTTAAAGCACATTTGCTAGGGTATTCAAGGTTGCCCCTGACGTGGCCCGTGTCGATACTGCCAGCAGGCTTTTCCCCCCCAAGACGCTCATTTGGGGTGCACCTGGCTTCAGAGAACAGACGCAGGTTACTGAGTAGGAAGGCCGGGAGGGGTCTGGGCCCTCTTGCTACTGTCCACAGCGTCCCCTTCTCCAGGGTCCCCGGAGGGTTGCTTTAGACACTAGGAAGCCCAGCAGCTGGAGAAGGTACTGGGATGCTAGCAATGTATGAATTAACCAAATATTTGGATAAGGAGTTGGATTTTTTTTTCTTTTAAAACACAGTTCTCCAAAAGGTGCTCATTATTGATCTGGGGAGTCCTGAGGGCCTGAGGTAATGGTCGGAACGTCATTTGGCCAAGACACAATCCGTGTGGGTGCGCGGTGGCCCCGGCGGCCCTCCCCTCCCCGGAACAGCTCCTGTCAGCGTGTTCCTTACAAAATCCTCACAGCGGCGGGAGGTAAAACCACCCCAGGTGTTCGTGTCCTAGAGGGCCCAGGGGTCTCCTGCAGCGGAGCTGGGGGTACTGAGCGGGCCCAGGGGGGCGGCCGGGCCTGGTGCAGCGGCAGCCCCCACCGCTCCCCTGCGGCAGTGGAAGTGAGGGGGTGCAATGCCTGGCGTTCCTCAGGTAGGAGGGGACAGGATTCAAATTCCACAGGACAGTTTGCAAAGACCAACCGGCCCTTTTCATTGCGACCCTTGGCGTTTTCATCATTTCCCTGTGGCGCTTCCCCCCGGGGAGGCCGCCCGGCTGGGGGACTCCGACCCGAGGGCCCCTGTGCGCCGCAGACCCTGGGCGGGGGCTGCCTTCAGAGCCCCGGGCCGCCCAGAGGACCCTCGCAGGGGGCAAGCGGCACGACCTCAGTGACCCGGGGCCGTGGCCCTGTGCCCGGGGGCCGCGTGGACCAGCCCGCTCTGCGACCATGGGGAAGCAGAGGCCCAGTACGAGCTGGTAGGGAGCCTACGGGGAGGGCGTCCCAGAATGTTCTGGAGCTCCGGCCCGGTCGGCCGCCGTGGTGGCCTCGTCCCCGCCCAGCTGCCTGGCGATCTTCGGGCTCTGAGCAGGGTGTCGCCCAGGCTGCCCCGGCACCGAGTGCAGGCCGCGAGCGAGCACACCCCCACGGGAAACAGGAGCTGGTCTCTACCGGGACACGGGGAGCACGAATGTGCCAGAACAGCTGGGAAAACCCGGCCGGGACTGAGGCCCAGGCCTCTGAACCTCTGGTGTCCTGTGCTTGTTCCCCAGACAGGTGGCTTGGGCTTGCTGAGGACGCGCGGCCTGTGGGCAGGGTGCTTAGCACCCCGAGTCTCCCGAGTCCTCAGGGCGACCCTGGGGCGCCGTCGCCTCCTGATGGTGCAGCGGGGGAGGCAGCTTCGGGAGTTAAGTGGTGGGAGCCGGCTCGGGATTCGAATTCTGACGTGCCTCCCCGGGGCCACACTCCGTCCCCACTCACTGCCCTCCTGAAGCCGCTCGCCCCGGTTGGAGACCGACAACCCGCTGCCCTGGACCAGCGCCAGCCAGCGGAGGGAAAGGGGGTCTCTGCGCGTCAACCATCCCCGGAAAGGGGGCTCCTAGGGGCCGTCCACCTAACTGCCACGAAGCCTGGGTCCCCAGGCTCTCGGCTCCTCGCCGGCCCCTCAGCACCCGTGTTCCTCTGGAGCTTAGTGGCCGAGCTGTGGGGTGGCCCCCAGAGCCCTGTGCGACGTCACTGCAGGCTGGCTGCTGCCTGCTGCTCGCAAGTCTGCAGCCGCCCCGACCTGGACTGTCCACGCGCCAAAGTCCTTTCTGGGTCAAAGTGAAGGTCAAGCGGAGGACATGGGCACACAATACGTGTTCAGAAGGAAAGACGAGAAGAGGGCAGAAAGGGGGGAAGCATCCTCCGACCAGCTGGGTCCTCTGTGGCCTCAGGTGGCAAAATAAATCATGGCTCAGCCCCGAACGCCGGGCCCAGGTGTGGTGTTTAAAAACCAGGAGAGGAAAGGAAGAAGGTCAGCTCCCAGCCTGTGTGGACAGGTTTCTTCAATCTCCTTCACAGCTGAAGGCGGTGAGGACGAGCTATAGGAAACTGATGGGCTCCGGCGGGGGGGAGGGGGGGGTGTCAGACCCCGGCTCCGCGACGGTCACAGGTCCCTTTGTTCTCTGACTTGTCATTTCTCGTTGCTCTGAGCCCTGACTCTCCCGCTGCCCACCGGACTCCTGGCTGTCGTCCCCGCCTGCGTAGAATTCCCCGCGGTGAAACATCGTATGTACTTACTCTGTGTAGTACTTTCTTTTTTAAAGATTTTATTTATTTATTCATGAGAGACACAGAGAGAGAGAGACACACAGGCAGAGGGAGAAGCAGGCTCCGTGCAGGGAGCCCGAGGTGGGACTCGATCCGGGGTCTCCAGGATCACGCCCTGAGCTGAAGGCGGCGCTAAACCACCGAGCCACCAGGGCTGCCCTAGTATTTTCACTTAAGCTTATGTCACAGTCTTATTATGTATTATACTTTGTGGTTTTTTTTTTTTTTAAGATTTATTTATTTATTTGAGAGAGAGACAGAGAGCACGAGCAGGGGAGGGGAAGAGGGAGAAGGGAAGCACCCCCACACACACACCGAGTGTGGAGCACTAGGAGGGGCTGCATCTCAGCACCTGAGATCATGACCTGGGCCGAAACCAAGAATCAGACGCTCAACCATCCCGGGGCCCTGATACACTTTCTGATTCCTTTTTTTTTTTTTTTTTTTTTAATTTTTGGAGGATTTTACTTATTTATTCATGAGAGACACAGGCAGAGGGAGAAGCGGGCTCCATGCAGGGAGCCCTACGCAGGACTCGATCCCAGGATCCTGGGATCACGACCTGAGCCCAAAGGCAGACGCTCAACCACTGAGCCACCCAGACGCCCACACTTTATGATTCTTATTTCAAGGGCCATATGTAATTGTCCATTGGGTCAACGCACCACCAGTCAGGAAAACGTCCTTCAAATTCTAGGCATTTAGCAATAAGATCACTCCCCACCAAAGAGACGTGTTCCTAAAATTATAGCTCTGACTTGATTCTTCCCAAGGCAGTTTTCTGTGGCCGTTAACTCCATCCACGTAGGGCCACTTCACAGACCACATTCCCCCGTAATTCCTTCCCTCAGTACAGTTTACAGACCTCCGAAGCCGGCCTCTTCCCACCCTTGTGGAGCTCATTGCCCTTTTCAGCTCAGAACTTCGATCTCAGCCACCCTGACAGCTTTGGGAACTTCACATTTCAGGAACTTGGGATTGGGTCTCTATCCTGTTGCTCCCTAAGATCTTCTGGGGTCCTAATGCAAATTTTACCCACAGCCCAGCACATTTTAAGACCACATCAGTAACTCCTCTCATATAGGCAGGCACACAAAAGATTAAGCCTCATCACACCTTGCCACATTTTCTTGGGAAAGTGCTTTTTTGCTTCATTTTCCTATTACCCCTTTCTAAACCATCTATCCACTTAGTTGCTAACTATAAATAAGGGTAACAATCTTGCCCCTCCCCCCCAAAAAAGTTTTTTTTGTAGTAAATGCAATATAGCATCTCAAGCTTGCTTTGAGTTTCTTTGCCTACCAGCTAAGGTTAACTGGCTCTCCTGTGTTTGACATTTCTTTTTCCTTTTGAGTGAATTTTCTGTTCAGACTGGGATCACTGAGGCTCCTGGATCACAAGTCATGAAAACCAGCTCTGGCTAGTTGAAAATGAATTTATTAAGGGCCCCAGGATGTCCAGGAGGGCCAGAGCACCAGGCTGAGGGCTTTTACAGCCAGGAGTGATGCCCAAAGTCCTGCTGCCTGCTTAGGATGGGTTCTTTCACCTTGTTGCTGGGCGAGGACGCACAAGCACCCACAGTCACGCTGCCTCGGGAGCTCCTGCCCTGCCGCCTGTGGTGACAGCAGGTCCTGCCCAGGCTCTCCTCCTTCCCATTGCCAGCTTCCAATTCAAAGTTGTGCAGGTGCATTCGATTGCTGACTGGGGCCCTCACCTCCGGGAAGGCTGGGAAGAGGCGTCCTAATTCTCTCTAGAGGGAGGGCCTGCCTCAAGAGGCAGTGGGTTCTGCAGACATGGAAACGGGGTTAAAAAGCGGGGTGGCCCTATTAGGTTTCTGTTGCTGCCATGACAAGTTACCATAAGCTTATGGCTGAAGACAACATAATTTTTTTCTCTTATGGTTCTGTAAATTAGAAGTCAGACACTAGTGTCTGTGGCTGAAATGTAGGTGGTAGTGGGGCCGCTTCCTTTCTGGACGCGCGAGAGGAGAATGTGTTTCCTGGCCTCTCCCGCCTGCATTCCTTGGCTTGTGGCTCTCTTTTTGCATCTTCAAAACCAGTAATAATGGGTGCAAGTCCTCATAACACAGCACTCTGAATGTCCACATCTCTCCTCCACTTTTAAGGACCCTTGTGATTATACCCCGCCCACCTGCTTAATCCAGGGCAATCTCATTTTAAGGTTAGTTAATGGGCAAACTTTATTCCTCTGTCATGTAAAGTAACACATTCCTAGGTTCTAGGATGAGGATGTGGATATCTCTGGGAGGCCGTTGCTCTATCACAGGTAAGAGAAAAAGCCACCTGTCCACCACAGCATCTGTAACCTACTTATTTATTGAAGTCATCATGGTTTGGGTTATGCATTGAAATACTTTCTCTCGATTTTTTACTTTTATCAGTTATAGGGAATCTATTTTTCCCAGTCTGCTCTTTGTTTTGGCATGGAATTTAAAACATTTAAATGTTAAGATCCACCCATTTTTTTCCCTTTGTGACTTTATTACTTCATTACTGAGGGCATTCATCTTTCATAGATCTAATAGCCTGGTTCTTTAGTGCTTTTATTTTTATTTTTATTTATTTATTTGAGAGCAGAGGGAGAGAGACAACCTGACTCTGCTGAGCCAAGAGCCGGATGCAGGGCTCCATCCCATAACCCTGAGATCCTGACCTGAGCAAAACTCAGAGCCAGATGCTTAGCTGACTGAGCCACCCAGGTTCCCCTTATTTTGTGCTTTTCACTCAATGCTTACCTTTGAATACATTCTCCTGAAGTTTATTTTGGTGTCCTTAATAAGGAGTGCCTCTAACTTCAGTTTTCCCCCACTTTCAAGCCAGTTACCTCAATACTACCAGTAAACAAACTTCACTTGTCCTCTTTCCAAATTTGAACTCTAATGTCTGATTTTAATTGAGCATCTGATATTTATTTAACACCAGATACAACTAACATTATTTACTTGTTGTCTCATTGCAGAAACACAACGTGAACTGGGGCCCATGTGTTTAGTTCACTGGCTAAGCATAACACACAGCATGCAATCAGTAAGCATTTGTTAGGTCAGTGAATGAAAGTGTATTCATAATAAATTTATATTTCAGTCCTATAAATTTATATTTATTTTGATTTCACTAATCCACCCTTTGATCCTCTTTCTAGTTTCTTAACTATATATTTTTTTTCCACCAGCACTGTCTATTTTACTATTGGCATTTTCTAATTCTAAGAGTTTAATGTTATTGGGTTTTTTTACAGTTTTATTTTGTTGACACAGTACTTGATCAGATCTGACTATCTGTGTTCTAGAATGGGAGAGGTGGTAGGCAAGTGTATCAAATGGAGAGCAAAAACAGTACTGATTCAGCTCCAAGAAGAGGTGGGTACATTTCCTCTTAATGTTACCCAACTTTTCATTCTGTTGACCTCTATTGACCTCTCATCAATCATTGGTTTAATGATTGATGTCCTGTATAATTTAAATTCTTTAGCATAGGCACTGTGATATTAATATGTTCTTTCATCTACACTCTGTGAGTATTCAATTTTCCCAATTCAGGAATATACACTCCAGGGATCATTTGGCTACTAAATGTGCATCAGCTCTCTTGGTCTCTGATTAGCAACAAAAGCTCTGGTAATTAGACAAGTGGATGTCATCAGCCAAATGACAGGTATACAAGATGGGGGTTGGAAATTATAGACAATTATACTGTAACCCTAACAGTTTTTAAAATTTTTGGTGATAGTGGATTACCATCCATTGAATAAAATATCATGAGTTCATACTGAAACCAAGTTCTTCCTTGTAATAAAAATTAATAAATATAAATGATTGAATTAGAAACTCACCAATGCTACCTAAAATAGTGGGTGAGTTTCATGACAAACTGTGTTTTTACAAATTGTCAAAGTATCTTCCTGGTGATTGCTTATTAATGACTGTGTGCCCCACACAGTCGGAGTGCCCCTTTGTAACCAAGTCATCAAAGTTAACATCACCCAATATTGGGACAAACCAATGTCTTGTGCTTCCTGATATGATGCATGGCATCACTTCTGTAGCATTCCTACCAAAAATGTACAGCCTTCATTTAATCACAAGGAGACATCAGGCAAAGCCAAAATGAGGAATAGTCTACAACCTAACTAGTCTTTACTCTTCAAAAATGTCAAGGTAGACAGAGGCACAAAATGATTGGGGTGCCATCCCAGGTTAGAAGAGGCAGACAAAAAAAAAAAAAAAAGAAGAAGAGGCAGAGAGACTTCATGACCACTTGCAACCTATGATCCTGGAAGGGATACCAGACCAAGACAAAAAATAGGTAGAGAGAACATTGCTGAGACAATGACAAAATTGGATATAGACTCTGAATTAGAAAAAATTGTGCCTATAGGATCTAACTATATCCTGTCACCAGAATATTATCCTATCTGCATCTAGTTAACTTTCCATGCACAGAACAGAGCTGGGACTTCACAGAGATCCCAGAAACAGGTTGTAGGATTATTTCATGCCTGCTTGCTAATCAACATTTACATGAGTGAAGGAATTCAATCTAAGACTCACTTTCATTATAACTTGGTAGTGAGGTTACAGTGGAGGCCACAGATATTGATGAAAAGAGTCTGTTGTGAATGACATTGTTTTAGAGGGGTTTGCAAGCAACTGTTAAGTGTATGGTCCACCAGGGGGTGCAGCTATCTTGGGAGAGGTCTGCAACTCTTGGGGAGGGTCCTCTTCCTACCCTTGTGGAGGAGGCACTGTTTTCTTTGGGTGTCCTACAGATGGCAGGTGGGCAGATGGGTGGATTTATCAAAGCTAAGGATACTGATGCTATGTGACCCTCCCTTGTTCAGCTCCCTGCCATGGGCTTATGCTTTATTTTGTATTCATCATTTTATGTTCTCTTTTCCTTAAGCCATTCCCTCCCTACAAATTGTATAAGGTTCAGACCCCCCACAATCTGCTGGGTAGTTTAGGTGTTGACGGCAGAAGGCTCTGAGGTGGGTCACATCCATAGCTTAAGCCCCAAGGTTATTGGGCTGGACACACCTGGTCTGTTTCCTACCCCGTTTAAATCAGACACATTGGGGCAGCCCGGGTGGCTCAGCAGTTTAGCGCCACCTTCAGCCCAGGGCCTGATCCTGGAGACCCGGGATCCAGTTCCACATCGGGCTCCCTGCAGGGAGCCTGCTTCTCCCTCTGCCTGTGTCTCTGCCTCTCTCTCTCCCTCTCTGTGTCTCGAATGAATAAATAAATAAATAAAAATCTTTAAAAAAAAAGATTTTAAAATAAATAATAAATCAGACACATTGTCTATCACCAGAGGTTCTTTGATGAAAGCAAATGATAACAGTAAGATACGCCACACATAAAATGCAAACATTATAAAGAGGCCCCAGATGTTGACTATAAATTCCTCATCCATTACAAATTATCAGGGAGAAAGGAAAGTTTAAAGATTAGACCTAGTTGTATGGTAAGTCCAAAGGAACTACATTTTGAAATCAAATGATCTTCCTCTGGAGTCAAAGTCCAAATAAATGAAAGTCTAAAATTGACAAAAATCCATCTCCCCACCCCACTCCCAATTCCTAATGGCTCCCTGTCTAGAAGGGTCTCCAGGCCTGGGTGAGCTGAGGCTCTTGTGGCAGCTCCAACCTGGGCCATCTCCCAGGAATGGAAGCAGTTCCTTAAGACACAGTCTTGGTTTCCACCAAATTAAGGAAATGAGTGACTTTCCACTCCTGGATAATTTTCTCAGGATAAAATATGTTCTTTCTGTCATCAGGAAAGGAAAATAGAAGAAAAAAGTCCCTTCTTCCTCTGACATGGACCCCAGTCTGAAACAACTTTCTGAAGGATAGGCGGTCTTGTGGAGCTGTGGGAATGAACAGATAAAAGGTTGAACGTATCACTAGGTATTGCTTTCATGCAACAGTTTTCTGTGACCAGTGGTGCCGTGCACTGTGTCATGCTCTGGGGTGTAGAGGTGAACAAGACAAGTGAAGGTGGGGCGCGTACATCCTCAAATGCAAGCGGTCAGGGTTCCCTCTTAGCTTGAAGGAAGAACACCTTTGCCAGAACAGGGTGTCATTGGAACTCATATTTTACCCACCCCCACAACCAGGAATAAGAGTGCATCCTAATTTTATACCAGAATAATCCATAAAGAGAGCACCCACCTAGGAGGAGAAAGGGACAGAGCCACTAGGTCAGAACACACAAGTAAAGAAGAAAAGCAATTGAACATTTGTTTCCTCTGGCCTTCCACCTTCCAGACATTAAGCTATGCCAGCTCGAGGGGGCTTCTCCTCAGGGATTCATGCCAGTGTGCATCCTGACACCGATTTTCAGGACAGCAGTTGTTTATTACAGATCTTATTAAAGAGATTGTCCACTTTACTTTTTTTTAATTTTTAATTTATTTATTTTTAAGATTTTATTTATTTATTCATGAGAGACACAGAGAAGAGAAGCAGAGACATAGGCAAAGGGAGAAGCAGGCTCCATGCAGGGAGCCCAATGTGGGACTTGATCCCAGGACTCCAGGATCACGCCCTGGGCTAAAGGCAGGCACTTAACCACTAAGCCACCCAGGTGTCCCTTAAATTTTTATTTAAATTCCACTTAGTTAATACACAGTGCAATATTGCTTTCAGGAATAGAATTCAGTGATTCATCACTTACATAACAACACCCAGTGCTCATCCCAACAAGTGCCCTCCTTAATGCCCATCACCCATCTAGCCCATCCTCCACCCACCTCCCTCCATCAACCCTCAGTTTGTTACCTGACATTAAGAGTTGCCTATGGAGGGCAGCCCCGGTGGCTCAGTGGTTTAGTGCCTGCCTTCAGCCCAGGGTGTGATCCTGGGGACCCGGGATTCAGTCCCATGTCGGGTTCCCTGCATGGAGCCTGCTTCTCCCTCTGCCTGTGTCTCTGCCTCTCTCTGTGACTGTCATGAATAAATAAATAAAATCTTTTTTTTTTTAAAGAGTTGCCTATGGTTTGCTTCCTTCTCTCCTCTGTTTCCCTCCTCCTATATGTACACCTGTTTAGTTTATTAAATTCCACATATGAGTGAAATCATATGGTACTCGTCTTTCTCTGATTGACTTATTTCACTTAGCGTAATACATTCTAGCTCCGTCCATGTCATTGCAAATGGCAAGATTTCATTCTTTTGAGGGCTGAGTAATATTCTATAGTATATACACCACATCTTCTTTATCCATTTATCAATTGATGGACATTTGGGCTGTCTCCGTAGCTTGGCTATTGTAGATAATACTGCTATAAACATCATGGTGTATGAATCTGTATTTTTGTATCATTTGGGGGTACTTGTAATTTACTATTGTAAAAAATGACTTTTTTCTTTCTTTTTTTAAAAAGAGATTTTATTAATTTGACAGAGCACAAGCACAGGGAGCGGCAGGCAGAGGGAGAGGGAGAAGCAGGCTCCCTGTGGAGGAGGGAGTTGGATGTGGGGCTTGATCCCAGGACCTTGGGATCATGACTTGAACTGAAGGCAGATGCTTAACCAACTGAGCCACCCAGACTCCCCACAAAATGACCTTTTCTATCATTTTCCTGCTGCTTCTTAGGGCCAAGCCATTTCCCTTGGCTCTATACTAGCTGTATTGCTTTGAAATTCTGAACATGTTACCGACACTGCTCAGTGGAAATATTCCTTCTAGCTTGTGTGCACTACTTGAACATTCATCCTCTGCTAAATTGCGACCCCATGTTGACTTTCCTCTCACCGATCTTAACTGAGCAACAGAAGTGTTCAACAAATGCAGGTGGTTTACATGTTAAGTCCTTTCTCTTCACCTTTGTCTGCAGGGTGGAGATGTGCATTGTTAGGTAACTCTGATCAACCACATCTTTAACAGGAAGGGGGTTGCAGCCATTATCTGAGAGAAAGTTGGATATTTCGATGCTGGAGCATACACAGAATACAGAGGGCATTTTATACAGTTCTTAATTTTCCCCTTAAGACATCTGTCAGTCCATACCAAGCTTTCTAACCCCCCTCCCCCACCAACTCTTCTCTCAGTGTTTTTATCCCTTGTCCTCCCTACGGGTCTTCATGGAGCAGAGTGCCCGGCTTCCCATCATCATAGTTAGGAGCTTGGGCAAGGTGGCTTTGCTCACCGGAGTTGGCTCTCAGGATAAGACAAAGGGAACCAGAGCCCAGGTCCATGTGTATCTAAAGGAGACTTGCAATGAAGAGGACAAAGAATGACCTCATTTCTTGGCCAAGATAAAAGGAAGGCAATATGGGTACCTCTGTGGCAGCACCAAGTGACCAATCTCCTGTCTTCCCAATTCTCTTAGGACTCTTTATCTGAACAAAGATGGTAGGCAGAACCAATTAAATATGGAACAGGCTCAGACATTGGGGCAGGTAATTAAAACCAACCACTGATTCAGCCATTCTGCTGATTTCTTTAATTTCCTTTCTATTTTAGGATTCTCACCTCTCCTCACCTGCGATTGTCAAAACAGAGTGAGAGTTAGCTGAGTGCGCTGCTCATATCTAAATCAGGGATTATTCCTGTATTTGTAATTCATCAGCATTCATTCACATTTCTATTTTTACAAAGTTCCATGGTAACATCCCTAAAACAGGCTGTGTCCACAAAACAGTAAAATTGAAGGGAAGTAAATATTCAGATTACCCCGTTTACCCTGTTGATTGGCCATTGTGGTACCACTAATGATTTCTCCCCCTGAATTAACAGTTTCAGGCCAATTTAAGTGTCAAAACAACTTGTATTCCCAGAAAAACTAAGCTGGAAATTGTTTTCCAGGATAATAATAGAGCCACCAAAAGGACCAGATTCAAGGTAAATATATAATCTCTAACATTCCTCCATATAAGGAATAATTGGTTAGAGAAACATAACAGAAAGAGAGCCCTTCACAAAACAAAACCCATAAAATACCAAGGAATACTTCTAATGTGAAATTTGGGTGACTTTTGAGAAGAAACCCAACCAACCAATCAAATTAACAAATGAAAATGGTAATGAGCTTCAGGAAATCCTGACTAAATGAAAAGAAGAACCATGTTCCTTTTGGAAGCAAGAATTTTATTTATTTGTTTGTTTATTTAAGAGACAGCAAGAGAGTGCAAGCAGGGGGTAAGGAGCAGAAATTGAGGGAGAGAGAGAATTTTAAAAAAAGATTTTTATTTATTTTGGAGAGAGAGAAAGCACAAGTAGCAGAGGTGGGTGAGTGGGTGGAGGAAGGACAGAGGGAGAGGGAGAAGCAGATTTCTCCACTGAGCAGGGAGCCCGACATGGGGCTCTATCCTGAGGACCCTGAGATCATGACCTGAGTTAAAGGCAGATGTAGAACTGACTGAGCCACAGGCACCCCTAAAAGCAAGAATATTAAACACACACACAAAACCAACCCAATTTCTACTCAAATAAATTAATATGTTTGACAAATTTCCAACAAAAACCATGGAAAATTTTTGAAAGATAAAATTATTTACCTGAAGAAGATGATGAATAAACATCAAGTTAAGAGATGGCGTCAAAGAAATGATCCTGATGATCCTGATGGGTTGGAGCACTGCTATTTGTGAAAAGATGTTCTCAAACTTTAGCGAAGAGAGTGATACTGATGTAAATCAGTGGAACATAGTAACTATTATAAAAATGGATGCTATCATGCATAAGAACCAGAAATATAGGGAAGGCCACAAGATCAATGGGAAAAGGATAAAAAGATGATTCAAAAAATTCTATTAAGGCATTAGGATAGCCTTAAAAGTATCTATTCAGGTCTTCTAACATTGTACACAGAGATTAATTCTAAATAAAGAAAAATTTTAATCAAAATATATAAAATTAGAAGAAAATATAAGTGAATCTTCTTTAGAGGAGTACAATGTACTCTTCTATCAAAGCATATATACTAGATATGAATAAACAAAAACCTAATACTCTACATACAATAAAATAAAACAGAATGCAGGTGATGGAGGAAAAATCTTTTTTTTTAAGATTTTATTTATTTATTCATAGAGACACACACACACACAGAGAGGCAGATACACAGACAGAGGGAGAAGCAGGCTCCATGCAGGGAGCCGGATGCAGGACTCGATCCCAGGTCTCCAGGCACACACCCCGGGCTGCAAGCGGCGTTAAACCACTGAGCCACCGGAGCTGCCCGAGGAAAAATATTTCTAATGAAAAGGAAAGATAAGGCGTCTAACACTTGCTAATAACTAAAATATACTTAAAAACTTGTAAACAAAGCCCTCTAAAATCCCAATATCAGCAAAGGACTTGAAAAAAATTTTAGGGGGAATTAGACTGTTTGGCACATAAATAGAAAAATTTTCATTTTCATTAGTTGTGAAAGAAATGTAAAGACAAGTTATAAAGAGTTTGAAAATTGCCTATTACCAAATATTTTGAAAATATTAATCAATGCTAGTGATAGTTTAATGAACCTGGAGTTCTCATAAATTTCTACTGGCAACAATCCTTTTGGAAAACTTTTAGACAGTACATATCAGGCTTCTGAAAATGTTTATACTGTTTGAAACAGAATTTCACTTTTGAGGATCTATTGTACATATGGAAAAATTCTTGTACAAACAAAATTATTCATGAAAGGATACAATAAAAAATGTCCAAGTGTTCAGCTGTAGGGAAATGATTATGTAAACCTTGGCATATTCAGATAAGGGATACCAGATTGTACGTATTTGTGATTACGAAGTTTATGCATAGAAAAATAATACTGTCAATGGATTTTTTATTTGATAATTTTTAAATATTGCTTTTTACATTACATTAATTTTTTGTGCATGGAAAAAATAGGAAATACAAATAAATAACAACACAAAAATATGTGAAATCTTATCACCCAAAGGCAATCACTGTTAATATTTTAGTTCACTTCTTCCCAAACTTAAACAACCAACTTTATATTTTGAGTAGATAGTACGTTCATATGGTTTAAAACCCAGAAAATATAAAAAGGCGTATAGTGAAAAGTTTCCTTCTTGGCTTTATTTATTCCCCTCGTGTCAGTTTCCTACTCCTGTTCTTAGGTTTTAAAATATATTATGCATACACGCAAATACAAATAGAGATTGCTCTCCCTTGTAGCCCAAAGGGTAGCGTACCATACATGCTGATCTGAAACTTGTTTTTTTTTTTTTTTTCATTTACTGCTGTATCCAGGAGTACTAACCATGTCAGTACTGCAGAATTTGTTCATTGTTTTATCAGTACATAGTGCACCATTGTGTGGACCTGCTGGAGTGTATTCAACTAGTCCGCTGCCAATGTTCATACTTTTTTTTCTTAAGACTTTATTTATTTATTCATGAGAGACACACAGAGAGAGGCAGAGACACAGGCAGAGGGAGAAGCAGGCTCCATGCAGGGAGCCTGACTTGGAACTCAATCCTGGGACCCCAGGATCACGCCCTGGGCCGAAGGCAGGTGCTAAACTGCTGAGCCACTCAGGCGCCCCAATGTTCATACTTTTTTTGTAGGTAAACTTTTCTTTTTAGTTTTCTATGGTTTCCTAATCACCTTTAATAAATGTACATTTTTAAAAAGATTTTATTTATGTATTTGTGAGAGACACAGAGAGAGAGCCAGAGATATAGGCAGAGGGAGAAGCAGGCTCCCTGTGGGGAGCCTGATGTGGGACTCGATCCCAGGACCCCAGGATCATGACCTGAGCCAACAGCAGACGCTCAACCACTGAGCCACCCAGGCGTCCCAGTAAATTCACATCTTAACAAAATGGAAATTTTGGAAGCATAGAAGTCTAAAAAGATAAGCCCCATCTCTGCAGAAATCTGCTACCATGAAGGCAACTCAATATTCAGTGACATGGTCCTATGGCAATATTCTGTGAAACAATCTGTCAGCATTTTCCAAAATAAGATTTGCAATGCCTAGAGCGCCAGCGAGCCAGGCTTCCTGGTGGAGATGTCAGGGAGGACAGGGATGCACTGGGTGACATGTTTTTAAATAGCTCAAGGGCCAAAGCACACTGCAAGGTGTCAGGCATTATTCTGACATTTCAGTTGGATATAAATTTAGAGCTGAATTTTTATCAGAATGAAATATGTGCACAGTGATGCTTCCCTGAGAGGAAATCTAAGGTAAACACCCGTGTAATTAAGAAGGTAATTTGTTACCATGCATTTCAGCTCCCTATCACTGTGTACCAACTACCCCAAGCCAAGTAGCTAAACAACATGTTACTTCTCATGATTCTGTGGGTTGACTCTGCTCCATTGGGAGGAACTTCTGCCCCATGTTATGTGGCTGAAGTCACTTTTGCTGTTGTATTCCGTTGACAGCTTGGTTGGAAGTGGAACATCCAGATGGCTTCTGTGGTTTCCCCTCACTTTGCCTTTCAGGGATCTAGCTCTAAGCTGAAGCCTTCCAAGAGAACAGCACCCCCACCCACCCCACCCACCACAGGTACTTACTAATGTCTTATTGGCCAAAGCCAGTCATGTGGGCAAGGCCAGACTTGAATACAACAGGGCAAGAATACCAGGAAGTGTTAAACTGGGGGCACTAAAGTAATAGACTGTCACACCATGTTTCTGATATTTTGTTTGAAAGGATGGGCTTATTTCCCTCTGATAAAGTCACAAATAGGAAGCAAGTGAAACATGGAAATAGTGCCAGAGGTCACACAATTAAAGTTTCTCTAACTTTAAAAAACATCTCTCAAAGATCTTGGAAAAGTAAAATGTGTAAACTGCAGCATAATTTTTAGAAAGTGTCGATTTATCCAGCTAGTGGGAGACACGCTTAATCTTGTGTCCTTTTGACTCTCCTGGCCCAGGGTCCTTAAGAGGATCTCTGCCTCTGGCTCCATATTTCTCTGCAATTTCTGCCTTCAGGCTGAAGCAGGGAGACATGAGTGAGGCTGGATGATACAGTGTCGGTGGTCATTGCTACCAAAGGGCTTGAGTCTCACAAATAGTAAATAGAAAAAAAAAAAAAGGAGAAAGGATTTTATCAGAAGCAAAGCATTCAAATTCAAAAGACAATGCTGGGTACAGGATACACAATTAATTAGCTGAGGAATGCTAGCAAGACAATTGGGATTTTGTAGATAAATTGAATTGGTTAGAAGGAAAAACAAAGCAGATCAACTAAATCAACAGACCAACTGAATCTTGGCCAGCTGAGAGCAGGCATATTGGCTGTTAATATGGAAAATTATTTTGACAATTAAAAAAATTAATGACAGTGGAGAGGATGAATGTTGAAAGAACTGCTTAAGCCCTGAGATAACTTAGCAATATCAAGAAGGAAAGGCAAAAAGAAGATAGTAGTAAAATAAAACCAAGCATCCCTGCAACTATGAATAGATTAAACTTGTTCATGAAGGTTGTATAATTTGGGAAATGATACTTTTTTTAATTCTCGTTCTTCTAGTAATTGCAGAGTAAATGCTGAAATAGAAATATGGATTGCATATGCAAAAACCTACTTAAAAGAAGAAATAGGTTGGTAAAAATGTGGCCTTCTGGGTAAATTTGCTTTATGTAATTGTTTCGGCAAAAACTAAAGATTCTAAATGGTGATTGAACAGAATGGAGTGATTCACTGATCAAATTATTTGATTGGATCAAAATGAAAAAGTAACAATTTGATATTTTAAGCAATGAGCCAGATAGATATTCAAGTTATACCGGCTAGCCCCAAAATATTTTCTCCTTTGCCTGGGATTGGCCAATACCAAGAACCATGCTTCTTCCTAAAACAAAAAATATTTTGATGAAGTCTTTGTAGATGGCGTAGTTGTGGCCATGATAATGGTTTGGATTTATTGGTACATAGTATGTGCCAGAGACTGTGCTAAGAGCTCTACATGCTTATTCTCAGTTAATCATCACCCCCATTTTATAAATGAGGAAATTGAGACACAGAGAGATGTTAAATCACTTGCTGAGAGTCACATGTTTAGTAAAAGGTGGAGATAAGATTTGAACCAGGCAGCCTGACTGCAGCTCCAACATTCCACTGATTTCAGAGCTCTATTAAAACAAGGGCTGAGTAAATGAACCTGGGAGTTACCATAGCAACCAAAGAAAGGAATCTGAAGAGTTGTTGACATACCCATCTCAGTATTTAATCTGCTATTCCAATTTTCTTCTTTCTACTCCCATCCTTTTTTGCCTAGTGCTACTTTTACAAAGCAAACAATCTATCCATATAATTCACCCTTTAAGCCAATAGGATACTAGAAAAAATATAGTTCTGTAGATATCATTTATTTACACTTTTTTTTTCTTGTAGATTTAGTAAGGAAATAAATTCTGAAATTTTCATTGTATTTAAACAGCACAGAGTTGGTCTCTTAGGATACAAGCTAGATTCCTGTTTTAAAAACATGGAACATGGTCCTCTGTCGCCATCTTGAGGAAGAGTTTTAAAAATCTCCTTTATTTTGGGATTGTCAATCTCTAGCACCTGCATGATTCAACCACAGATGATTATAATGTACAAAGACATAAAAGCAGAACTAAAGGACAAATTTTGTAGTGGACTTTGTGGCATCCCAACATTTCAAGAGGTTCTAGAAACTACACTATAGTCTAGAGAAATATAACTCATAAAAAGTGGATTCTAACATTTTTAAGGAAAAGCTGTGATTTTCATCAAGTTCTAAAGTATTGAACTATTTTTCAGCAAGTTCTAATGTGAACTATTTTTTTCATAAAATACACCTGTAAGTACAGTCTTTGCTATCTAAAGGTTTATGTTCCGGGAGGAGACGACAAACTGCCTCTCTTTCCAAGGTTATTTCTGTTGGCACGGAGCCCCTCTGTTCTTTTGGTTATTCTTTTTTTTTTAATTTTCTATTAAAGATTGTATTTATTTGACAGAGAGGGAGCACAAACAGGGGAAGCTGTAGACAGAGGGAGAGGGAGAAGCAGGCTCCCTGCCGACCAGAGATCCCCCAACACGATGCGGGGCTCGATCCCAGATCATGACTTGCGCCGAAAGCAGACGCATAACCAATTGATCCCTCAGGCTCTGTTCCTTTCAAACACACTTAGGTCTTTGGGGGCAGCCCCTGTCTGGCTGGCTCACCCTATCCCTAGCCACCAGCAAGGTTTCTGGCCTGTCACAGGTCCCCAGTAAACATTTGTCAAGTGGAATGTTTTCCTTCTTGTGTTCCCTAATCTGCCTTTGCTGCCTAACTGTGTGGATGACCCAGAATACACCAAAAATCGTGGTCAGGCCCAGCCTGCTTGTTTTATTAGTGAATAAAATGCAATTTCTCCTAGCCAACTCAGCCTCCGAGATTAATAAAGTAAACGCCTCTTGATTTTCACAGGACCTAAAATTCCATTATGAACAACCCCCCCCCCCTTTTTAAGATTTATTTATTCATTCATGAGAGACACAGACTGAGAGAGAGAGAGGCAGAGACATAGGCAGAGGGAGAAGCATGCCCCATGCAGGGAGCCTGATGCAGGGAGGCTGATGCGGGACTCGATTCCGGATCCCTGGGTCACGACCTGAGCTGAAGGCAGGTGCCCAAATGCTGAGACACCCAGGTGTCCCAGCAATCCCCTTTTTGAGAATAAGAATATTTTATTAAAATATTCACACTTGGGCAGCCCCAGTGGCTCAGCGGTTTAGCACCGCCATCAGCCCGGGGTGTAATCTGGAGACCCAGGATCGAGTCCCACTTTGGGCTCCCTGCATGGAGCCTGCTTCTCCCTCTGCCTCTCTCTCTCTCTCTCTCTCTCTGTGTGTGTGTCTGTCATGAATAAATAAATAAAATCTTTAAAAAAATAAAATAAAATGTTCACACTTCATAGGAAAGTTAACATCTTGAGTACTATTAACTCTAATTTAGTCTGGGTCAAGGGCAGCCTTAACCCCTGGGAACTACAGGGAACTGTGAAAGGCAATTGGCTGAGGTATGGCCAGAAAATATTAGAATTTCTATTTATGGCATCTTTTAAATGTCTTTGTTTTTCATGCTTTATAAGGTACATAATTTATAAATATAGTAGTATGCGTATAACTTATTTTTCTATGTTTCCACATACCTTGATGTATTCACTCAAAAATTTTTACTAATAAGTTTGAAGGCCATAGGTGAAGACATATCTTTGCAGTCAGGCCTCAGCCTGAAGTTCAGCTCTGTCATTTCCAGGCTGTGGGAACTTGGATCGATTCTTTACCCTTGATGCCTTTATTTCCTCTCTCACAAAATAAAGATAATAATATTACTTTTGCAAGGCTGTGGTGAAAATTGGAAGAGTTGTCTGTTAAGTGTTCTGTCCTTGGCCTGAAGATTTTAACAGTTCAGTAAATACAGCTGGTTTTGTGGGTCTGTGACCTGTGCAGTCACACAGGGTCCCATGTCCAGACGGTCATGAGTTTGGTTTAATGCTCTGCTATCAGTCTCTTGAAATTCTTCACAATTTATAAAAAAGATTTTATTTGCTTGAGAGAGAGAGAGAGAGACAGCATGAGCAGGTTGGAGGAGAGGCAGAGGGAGAGGAGAAGCACACTCCTCCGGAGCAGGGAGCGGGGAGCCTGACGTGGGGCTCCATCCCAGGACGCTGAGGTCATGACCTGACCCTAAGGTAGGTGCCTACCTGCCTGAGCCACCCAGGTACTCTGAAATTCTTCACAATTTGGGCACAGGGGCCTTGCATTTTCATTTTGTCCTGGGCCAAGCAAATTATGCAGCCGGTCTTGACAACATTATTTCAAATATATTCCCAAGGTTAACTCAGTCTTTTTATTTTTAAATTATTATTATTTTGTCATTGTCCACTCCTTTTCTTGTCTACTCCTGTTATCTTCCCCACTACCATCCCCAAAACCAACTAAGGTCATTATTTCCTTCCCCGCAAAAGGTGCTACTTCATTCCCAGACCTTCTGGCTGGAGCTGCCATTAGGTTCTCCCTTCCTGAGCCCAGAGCCAGGGAGGGGAAGTGACACATGGTGATGGATGGATGGGAAGGATAGACAGAGAGGGACGGAGAAAGTGGGACCTGAAGGGGCTACTGCAAGCAAAGTGCCCACCCTTTGCAGTCTTGCCTCTTGGGGGCAGGACAAGCATGAGTGACCATCAGGGCCAGGCCGTCTATGCAGACCACAACCCCTGT
This sequence comes from Canis aureus, assembly GCF_053574225.1. Taxonomy (NCBI): domain Eukaryota; kingdom Metazoa; phylum Chordata; class Mammalia; order Carnivora; family Canidae; genus Canis; species Canis aureus. The sequence continues at coordinate 58,513,249 of NC_135621.1, forward strand.
GGCATAGACCAATGACCATCGCGGATACTCAGCACACTGGTGCCTGCTGTTTCAAGGCTGCTGTGGCCACATACACCCGTTGGTCCTCTTGGCCTTGGTTCCCCAAAAGCCAGTGGTGGCAGGAAGAGGGAGGAGAGAAGAGCAGCCCCTTCCTGGGGAGCCTGGCAGGCTGCACCAGGAGAGTAGCCAGGGGGGATGGAGGCAGCTGGATCCAGGAGTGGCTTACCCACACATCATAGAGGCTCTGGTTGGGTGGCATCCCCTGGGAAAGGGCATCTAGATCCCGGAGCAGCCCTGGTGGCAGTGTGTGTGGGGGGCCGGGGGCATGAGTTTCAGGGGCCACCCCCCAGGAGGCTGGGCTGGTTGGAGGTGGGCACTGGGATGGGATTGGGGTCAAGGGCAGTACCACATTGGGAGTGTGGGTGGGCAAGTAGGAGGCGGGCAGCTGCCCCTGAAGTGAGGCCCTGTGACCCTCACTGGACAGTCGCCCGGGGTCTGGGGTCTGGGGTATCCTGCAGCGAGCAGAGGGGCCAGGCTCTGGGCAGGGGAGAGGGGCGACAGCCTGCTGCGTCCCCCCTGCGCAGGCTCCCTCTGCTCTCCTGGGCCCGGCTGGGGACGGGGCCTCCCCTCCCCCCACTGGGCGGCTCCCCTTCCCTGGGGTCCTGGGGGGCGTCGGGCCCGGCCCGTGTCCTGCAGCCGCAGCGCTCGGCGACCCGGGGGCTCTGCGGGGCCTTGGCGGTGGCGGGTGGACTCCTGGCCGCCCTGGGAGTCGCCCTGAGGAAGGGGAAGGCGCGGGCCGGACCCTCGGCCTGCATCCCCTCGGCCATCGCCGCCCAGGAGGTCTTCCTCCTCTTGAGGGGCTGGGGGGCGCCTGCGACCCAGGGAGCCCCACGTGAGGGCGCTGCGGGCCGCAGGGGAGGCTCGAGACGGGGGCAGGGCCTGCGGGGAGGGCGCAGGAGGGGGGCGGGGGGCGCTGGGACCGGCCAGCCCACTCCTTGGGCTCTGCTTTGCTTTGTTTTTTTCTCTTCTCTTCTCTTCTTTTTTCGTTTCGTTTCTTTTCTTTTCCCTTTCCTTTTCTTTTTTCCTTTTCTTTTCTTTTTCTTTCCTTTTCCTTTCCTTTCGTTTCCTTTTTTCTTTTTCTTTTCCTTTTCCTTTCCTTTCTTTTTTCTTTCCTTTTTGTCTTCCCTTTCCTTTTCTTTCTTTTTTTTTAATATAGTATTTTGTTTTTAGTATTTTATTTATTTATTCATGAGAGACACACAGAGAGGGGCAGAGACACAGGCAGAGGGAGAAGCAGGCTCCATGCAAGGAGCCTGATGCAGGACTTGATCCCAAGACTCCAGGATCACGCCCTGGACCAAAGACAAACGCTAAACCACTGAGCCACCCAGGATCCCTTCCTTTTCTTTTTTCTTTTCTTTTCTTTTCTTTTCTTTTCTTTTCTTTTCTTTTCTTTTCTTTTCTTTCTTTTTTCTTTTCTTTTCTTTTCTTTTCTTTTCTTTTCTTTTCTTTTCTTTTCTTTTCTTTTCTTTTCTTTTCTTTTCTTTTCTTTCTTTTCTTTTCTTTCTTTCTTTCTTTCTTTCTTTCTTTCTTTCTTTCTTTTTTCTTTCTTTCATTCTTTCTTTCTTTCTTTTCTCCTTCTCCTTTTCTTCTTCTTTCTTCCTCCTCCTTCCTCCTCCTCCTCCTCCTCCTCGTCCTCCTCCTCGTCCTCGTCCTCCTCCTCCTCCTCCTCCTCCTCCTCCTCCTCCTCCTCCTCCTCCTCCTCCTCCTCCTCCTCCTCCTTCTTCTTCTTCTTCTTCTTCTTCTTCTTCTTCTTCTTCTTCTTCTTCTTCGATTTTATATGTTTGAGGGACGCCCGGATTATCTGGACCCTCTCCAGATTATTTTTATTGAATTAGGCAAATTCTGACCTCAAAACATTACATTCATAAATATTTCGGCATGTATCTCTAAAAGATAAGATTCTTTTAAAAAAACATAATCACACTGCCATTATAAACACCCCAAAAGGTTAGCAAGATCTTAAAAGTCATCAAATATTAAGTCAGTGCTCACATTTCTATGGTTATCTCATAGTGGGTTGGTTTTTTTTTTTTTAATAGTTTGTTCAAATCAGGATCCAAATAAGCTCCATGAGATTGGTATTTCTTTTAATTATCTTCAAATAAGCAGTTTCCCCTTCACCTCTCATTTTTATTTCTTGTAATTGATTTTTTAAAAATATCAAAACAGGTTGTCCTTGAGAATTGCCCGAAGTCTGGATTTTGCTGATTGTATCCCTACAGCATTATTTATTATGCTCCAATATGATGACTGAAAACATTAAAAAATTTTTTTTGACTTTATAGAGTCTATCCTCTGGGATATGTCCATTTTATTCTTTTTGTCCTAAGATGTTGTTGAGACTGTGCAGTTGATCATCTGACGTGTTTTAAAATCTGTGTAGTTTTTAATTTCCCTTTTTCTTATATTGAGCATTTCTTTTTTTCACATGATTAAGAATCCCTTTTATTTCTTATGAACTACCTACTCACATTTTGCCATGGAGTTAGTGGTCTTATTTTTATCGAAACAAGCTAAAATACTAGAGATATTTACCTACCACTGAGCCACCCAGGTGTCCCTTCTTCTCACTTTCTTGTGATATTCTTTGCAAAAAAATCTAAAGTTTTTTTGGTAATTGAATGTATCCATCTTTGCCCTTTTTAGTGTTGGATTTTGCATCATGGTTAGAAATGTTTCCCCAGGGGCTCCTGGGTGGCTCAGTGGGTTAAGTATCTGCCTTCAGCTCAGGTCATGATCCCAGAGTCCTAGGATTGAACCCTGCATCGGACTCCCTGCTCAGCATGGGGTCTGCTTCTACCTCTCCCTCTGCCCTTCCCTCCCACTTGTGTTCTCATTCTGCTCTCTCTCAAATAAATAAATTTAAAAAAAAGAAAAAAGAAATGCTTCTCCAGGTTATAGATAAATTAACTCATGTTTTCAGTCAGAACTTTGATTTTTTTTTTTTACATTTATATTTCTGATCCATTTGAAATTTATGCAGGTGTGAGGTGGGAGGAATGGATTGGATCAAATTCTATCTTCTTGAGAACATTTTTTAAAATTCAGGACTTTATAAAAATAACAAAGGGATCTCTCTGTTTGAAATGCCTGGACCCACATTCTCTGCTATAATAGAAGTAGATAGTGAAGGACAAAAGAAGCCTTTTGCTCTATTTCCAGCTCATCCTTATTGAGAAATTGGTGCTCACACCTAGCGCCTGAGGCCAGGAGAATATTCCAGGCTTGGCTCTACTTGGGTCTAGCTTCCTCTTCTCTCAGGTCTGCTGGTCACCCTCCTGTCTTAAGGACCCTCACCCTGTGCAGCTCTGTGCTGGGAGTGTGGCTTCTTTGTCTTACAGACCTTCCCTGGGAGTTATTCCTCACATGTACGAATGCTGATGCGGAGTTCATGTTTGGTATGGAATTTCTGGCAGTTGATCTTTGCAAAGGGCTTTGCTTACCACCCCGTTGTACTTGCTAACCTGAAAAGTAGTTTTGCTTTTCTCTTTGGGCCTTTAGAATTCTCTAACCTGAGTGCTTGAACGTCAGTGTTCTCTTGGCAGACTATATTCTCTCTGGCCAGTGGGGGAAAGGAAATATTTTGCTACCTTTGTGAGAAGGGTCACTTACAATAATAATGTTATCATGGGACACCTGGGTGGCTCAGTGGTTGAGCATCTGCCTTTGGCTCAGGGCGTGATCCCGGGGTCCTGGGATCGAGTCCCACATTGGGTTCCCCACAGGGAGCCTGCTTCTCCCTCTGCCTGTGTCTCTCCCTCTCTCTGTGTGTCTCTCATGAATGAGTAAATAAATAAAATCTTTAAAAATAATAACAACAATAATAATTAAAATGTATTGAATGCTTGCTGTGAGCAAGGCAGCAGGCTTACCCCTAACACTCATCAGGGCAAGCAAGGCAAGAATCCTAAAGGGGTCCATTCCATACGTCTACACACTTAAAAGTTAGATATCAAGCAACCTATCAAATATGTTCTTTCCTCTTGTCAAATGTACCTTATGAAGGTACATTTGACCTCCTGGAAGGACAGATTCAAATGCAAAGCTCTTAGAATCCCTAGAGTCCCATGCCAGAATGTGGCAGTGTGAGAAATTGTCCCTGCCTCTAGGCTGCCTCTCTTCTCATCCCACCTCCTACTCCATCCATGAGAGGTCTTGAACACAAGTTTGTGGGTACTCAGTCCATGCATCCAAGCTTCAGGTACACGCTCTCTCACTCCCCAGATAGCTGTCCCTCCAGGTCATCTTCTGATCTGGGACAGTACATTCTGGCAGAGCAGTCCCAGAAAATAGTCTTGCAAGTGGCCTCAGGGCCATTTATGTAAATAATTCCAGTGTCTCAGATACCTGGAGTCTGGCCTATGAGAGATGGGGGAGGTGATGGATTCTAGGAGGGCATGTCTCCATAACCCTGCAAAATATTTTTTCCATAAGGAAAAGGAAAGTCCATATAGGGCTCCAGGGTGCCATATACATATTTAACTCATTCAATCCTTACAGTGATCCTATGAGGTAGATACTATTATGTCCATTTTACTAATGAGGAAACTGAGGTTTAGAGAGATTAGGTAAACTGCCCAAGGCGAAAAGCCTACTAAGTGCAGAGTAGGGATTACAATTTAGGCAATCTGGCTCCAGAGCCTTATCTTCTGAACCGAAAGGATTTCCATATCACACTATTCCTTGATGCTTTCTGTGTAACCTTATTAATTCCTCCCCACAGCAGTACTGAGTTATCTGTTTGACTCTACAAACACTCAGTATAGTTGTTAAGGAGTCTTCATTGCTCACCGTCACCTGAGCCTTCTTTACAAATAAAATTAAGGTATCTTTAAGATATTTTCCAGCTCCAGAATCCTGTGTTTCTTAGGTAAACATGATTGCAATTTCCCCTTCATGTAAGCTTGTAAGCTTGAACAATGTTCCAGAAAGTGTACTAATGGTAGCACGAAACTACTACTACTACTACTACTACTACTACTACTACTATCACTATTACTATTACTACTACTACAAGTAGTAGTTAGTAATAATAAGTATTACATTATCATCATAGGAACCTACTTACCATTGAGATTGCCACACATCTTTAAAGTTTTGGAATACAAATTAACATCTCCCATAGGAACCCCTCATTGTTTTTACTAGGAAATGCTGCAAAAATTTTGGAGAAGAAACATTAATTAGCCTATATTGTCCACTTAGGAAGAATATGTAATGATGTCAGATGCAGTAATCCACATCTCACAACCAGATGTGACCCCTATTATTACCAACCTAAAACGTACTGAAATAGGGCACCTAGGTGGTTCAATTGTTTAAGTGTCTGCCTTTGCGTCAGGCCATGATCTCAGGGCCCTGGGATCAAGCCCCTCACGGGCCTCCCTGCTTAGCAGGAAATCTGCCTCTCTCTTCCCCTCTACTCCTCCCCACTATTCGTGCTCTCTTAAAAATAAAACCTTTAAAAAAATAAAATGCACTGAAACTATGGCATATGTTATTAGTTATATGACTAATTTTTTTATTATTTTCTCTTTGAGATTAGAGATCTCATGTAGGAGTTTCAATGGGGGCATTATTAGAAAGGAACACAATAACAATTATTACCAGGAGGAGAAAAAAGGAATTATACCAGAGCCCATGTTTGGGCTAAGAAATATCAAATGTGTGCTGAGATTATAGCTGTTTATACATTGCAAGTTGTTCTGCAATTACATTAGAGTGGAAGTTAGACTTTGCATAGAACTGTAGGTAATTACATTTGAAAGACAGACCCTGAATATCTGGGAATGCTTTTTAGAATAGTTCTTTTCAAACATGGATTAAAGAGGTCTTTTCTTGCTTGTCTGATCTAGTTCTTTCATGTTATCTTTATTGAATAGAGAATATAGAGAAACTCTACCTTTAATGAAAAATCGTGGAAACTATTGATTTGATCTTAGACTGTAGTGTCTATTACAGTTCAATAGAGCCTTCCTCTTTAACCTTTGTTAAAAAAATGAAAAGTGTGGGGAAAAACACTTGAAAAGTTACTTTCTCCACAAATGATGGATAATTGCCCATTTCTTTTAGCCCCAACATTCTGTACATTCTAATGTGATGTATAGTTTATCCAAAATGTTTAATATTTCTATAAAACATTAAACATAGGGTAAGTCCTGGATACTAGATGAAAACCATGAACTTTAAATTTAAAAATCAATCTTTCCTCTATGAATAATAATTTCTTCTCTAAAAATGAATGATACTTAAGGAATTACATGAAAATCATTATTATGTATAATATACAGGAAATCAACATGCAACGACCACATAAAATAAGTTAAACACTGATTTTATTTTTATTAGCCCTATTGGAATTTACATACTATGGAATCACACATTTAAAGTATACAGTTCAGTGGTTTCTAGTATATTCAGGGTTGTGCAACTAGCATCACAATCTAATTTTAGAACATTTTTATCACCCACCCAAAAAAGTCCATACCCATTAGTAGTCACACACATTTCCCCCACCTACCCATTCTCTGCTCTAGAAAGCCACTAGTCTACTTTCTTTTTATATAGATTTGCCTCTTCTGAATATTCCATCTGTAAATACCTTGTGTGGTCCTTTGTGATTGGTTTCTTTCATCTAGAATATTTTTAAAAAAGATTTATTCTAGAGAGAGAGAGAGAAAGAGAGTGAGGAGGAGGGGGAGAGGGAGAAAGAGAATCTCAAGCAGACTCCCTGATGAGTGAAGAACCTGACTCAGGACTTGAGCCCACGACCCTAAGATTATGACCTGAGTTGAAATCAGGAGTTGGATGCTTAACTGACTGAGCTACCCAGGTGCCCCTTTTCTAGAATATTTTTTAAGGATCCATGTTGTAGCTTGTATCAGCATTTCATTCCTTTTCATTGAGGAATAATATGCCATTATATGGTTAAATACATTTATTCATTCATCAGTTGATGGACTTTTGGATTCCACTTTTTGGCTATTATGAGTAATGCTGCCATGAACTTTCATGTACAAGTTTTTATGTGGTTGGATGTTACGACTCTTGGTATATATCTAGAAGTAGAATTGCTAGGCCACATGGCGACTGTTTAACTTTTTTGAGGAACTACCAGATTGTTTTCTAAAGCAGCTGCACCATTTACATCCTCACTGGCAATGTATGAGAGTTCCAATTTCTTCACATCCTCTCTGAAGCTTGGAATTGTCTTTTTGATTATAGCCATTCCATGGGTATAAAGTAGTATCTCGTTGTGGTTTTGATTTGCAGTTTTGTGGTGGTTAATGATGTTGAGCATCTTTTAATGTTCTATTTTTAAATCTTTTACTTGGTTAATAATGTGGAATTTAACCCCATTAGGTGATAGCTAGTAAAATATTATTGTCAGTTTTTAGTAGTTCATTGCTAATGAGGTCAAGGCTGCACGATCTAGCTCTAAATGAATTGGTTAGCTTTTATAGAGAAGATTGTGGTTTAAATAGCTACACTCATATGTCCTAAGTCTGTTCAATGATTTGACAGGCCCTTGATCTTGCCACTTAAGAAGGTGTGGATGGATCAACCAAAAAGTATGTCCTAATGACTCCAAATATTATTCCAATAAAAATACAATTTATTATCAACACATATTTTTAAGAGCAATGATTTATTATTTTACTAAAAATGGTATTTACTCATTTCAAACATTTCTGAACCATCAAAAAGATACAAAGAAGAAAGCAATAAATTGCTCTAAATCTCACTTTTCTAGAAATAACCAGTTAGGTTTTAGGGAACTGTAATATCTTTAAACATATACAGTTAGATTTAGGGCCAGATGGTTGAATGCATAGAAATAATTTCATGAGAATGGGATCATATTAGATCAGCTTCTTAAAAATAAAAAGGTATCAATTAATTTTACCTGAGTTAACAAAAAAAGAAAAAAATACTTAAGTGAAACAAAGAATGATTAAATTGATTTAAAGCTCACCACCCATTTTGTTTACCATGACTTCTCCAGTTGATTTTTTTTTGTTCACGTCTTGAATGGCTGAATATCATCATCAGAAAGTTTTTTCAGGATAGCCCAGGTGGCTCTGCAGTTTAGCACCGCCTTGCCCAGGGCGTGATCCTGGAGACCTGGGATCAAGTCCCACATCGGGCTCCCTACATGAAGTCTGCTTCTCCCTCTGTATCCCTTCCTCCCTCTGTCTCTCATGAATAAATAAAATTTTAAAGTTTTTTCAAGAAGAACCCCCATAAGTGTGATAGAAACTTTTGGTGAACCAACATTACTTTTTCATTTTTTAGTATAATACTCCCAATTTTATTTTATTTTTTTAAATTTTTTTTTCATTTATTTATGATAGTCACACAGAGAGAGAGAGAGAGAGGCAGAGACACAGGCAGAGGGAGAAGCAGGCTCCATGCACTGGGAGCCTGACGTGGGATTCGATCCCGGGTCTCCAGGATCGCGCCCTGGGCCAAAGGCAGGCGCTAAACCGCTGCGCCACCCAGGGATCCCAATACTCCCAATTTTAGATGTACGCACTGCTCCCAAGAATAGAGTGTATAAGCCTAGCTTCCTTTGCAGGTAGATGCCCTCTAAGTTCTGGCCGGTGAGGTGTAAGTAGAAGTGTTATATGAAAATTACAGCAAATAACTTTAGAGGGGGATGTGCATATAATCTGTTCTCCTTCCTGCTAGCAAATGCAAGTTGCTATGCCTCCAGACTTTATTTATTTATTTTTTTAGGAAAGTTTTTTTTTTTTTTAAGATTTTATTTATTTACTCATGAGAGACACAGAGAGAGAGAGACAGAGACAGAGACACAGGCAGAGGGAGAAGCAGGCTTCATGCAAGGAGCCCGATTTGGGACTTGATCCTGGATCTCCAGGATCATACCCCAGGCTGCAGGCGGCGCTAAACCGATGCACCACCGGGGCTGCCCACCTCCAGACTTTATATGAAACTTTATTTTTATTATTTTTAAAGTCAATTTTTAAGGAATTCCACATGTTAATTCCTTCCACTGCCAATTACCTTAGTCCCTCCAAAGTCAGAATCATAACCTTCAAAATAGCCCTTTTAAGAACTTTTGTTCAAACCACAGTTCACTGTCATTCCACAACTGTTTTGGTTGGGCTTCATCTCCACTCGAATATGGACATGCTTCAAAAATCCGCCCCACCCCCTCCGTAATCTTTGGGATTCAATTTCTTCAAGCAATTTACTTTAGTGCCCTAGAAGTCAAATTGAAAGAAGCACATGAATTGCTATTTTGGCAAATGATCTAAAATATATAATTATTAATTTCCCAGTCTACTCCTGAGCCTAGCAGAAAATGTTACAAGTCTCATTGTCACCACTGCAATAGATCTGCTGTGATGAAAGCATAACTTGTGTTTCAATATAGCCACAAAACTTTTTTAAAAAATTTTTATTGTTTTTAAAGATTTGAGAGAGGGATCCCTGGGTGGCGCAGCGGTTTGGCGCCTGCCTTTGGCCCAGGGCGCGATCCTGGAGACCCAGGATCGAATCCCACATCGGGCTCCCGGTGCATGGAGCCTGCTTCTCCCTCTGCCTGTGTCTCTGCCTCTCTCTCTCTCACTGTGTGCCTATCATAAATAAATAAAAAAAAAAATTTAAAAAAAAAAAAAATAAAGATTTGAGAGAGAGAGAGAGAGAAACATGAGCAGGGGAGAGGCAGAGAGAGAAACAGACTCCCTGCAGAAAAACTTTAAAAACACCTAGATTCAGCAATTGCTAATATTTGCCTTATTTGCTTTATTTTTTCTTATACATATGTGCATGTGTATGTATATAAATAACACATTTCTTCCTGAGTCATTTGAAGGTAAGCTGCAGACATTTTACTCTTAAATATCAGGATATGTTTCCTAAAAATAAGATTTTTTTTTAAAGATTGTTATTTATTCACAAGAGACAGAGAGAGAGGCAGAGACATAGGCAGAGGGAGAAGCAGGCTCCATGCAGGGAGCCTGATGTGGGACTCAATCCTGGGACTCCAGGATCATGCCCTGAGCCGAAGGCAGATGCTTAAACGCTGAACCACCCAGGCATCCCAAAAATAAGATTTTCTAAAAAATAATAGCAATTCCCTAATGTTTTCTAGTGTCCATTTTGTATTCAAATATCCCCAGTTATTCCTGCTCCCCACATTGCCTTTTGAAGACTTAAAAAACAACCTAAAACTAAAAAAACAGGATCCAAGATCTAATTACATTGTATTTGGCTTTTGCATCTCTTTAGTCGTTTAAGTTTTTATTTTTTAAAGATTTTATTTATTCATGAGGGAGGGGGAGAGAGAGAGAGAGAGAGAGAGAGAGAGAGAGAGAGGCGGAGACACAGGCAGAGGGAGAAGCAGGCTCCATGCAGGGAGCCTGACATGGGACTTGATCCCAGGTCTCCAGGATCATGCCCTGGGCTGAAGGCAGGCGCTAAACCGCTGAGCCATCCAGGTGTCCCTGGCCAAAAACATTTTGTGCAGCTTTTCATACTGCATCACATCAGGAAGTGGAAGAGGCAGTTTGTTCTGGTAATGGTGTACTAATTTTTTTTTTTTTTTTTTAAGATTTTTAACTAACCTCCATACCTAATGTGGAACTCAAACCCACAACCCTGAGATCAAGAGTTGCATGTTCCGACTGAACCAGCCAGGCACCTTGGTGATACAAAATGTGATAATTTGATTAAGATGTTGACCTCTACATAGATCTATTTAAAGGTAGATAATCTGTGGGGATGATTCTTTAGCATTACTCTTTAATCAATTTTAGTATACATTTATGACCTCTGACTGCATCAATTACGTCACTGAATAATTTTCTAAATCTATCATTTTTCTTATATTAGCTAGTATTCTTGGGTAAATAGCTTTCCTTCGTCAACGGAGGATAAACATCAGTTTCTCCCAAGACACACAGTAAATGCTTACGATTCCCTTTAATTACTAATTGGCAGAGATGGTATAATAGTCCTCTTTAAAGTTTGCAAAGGATTTTGAGGTATTATTCTTGAAGTTAAATAATTTTGTTAAGATATGCCTCCATGAAGACTATTCTATATCATCTTTTTTCTGGTATACAGTGTACCTTTTTAATATGCAGGTTCAGTTAATGTATTAATTTATTTCTGAATACTTTTTCTGTTCCATTTGTTGGCTTCTCCAATTTAGGAATACAATGATCTGTATGTTGGGTTAGCTTTGCTCTCTCGTCATCTATTTTGATATCCTGTCTTGTTCTTCTGCATTTCTTGTGATAATTTCCAGTGTTGTTTCCATATTGGTAATTTGATTTCCATGCTTTTTTTTTCCTGTTGTTTCAAATATATTCATTAGATTTGAAATTGTGTTTACATTTGATTATGTCTTTAGCTTGGATTTTCTTTTTGCTATCCATCTTTAAGTTCTTGATATTTTGAATTCATATTGTAACTAAATTCTTCTTTGGTAGAGAATCTGCTTCGTTGATGTAAACTTTCTTCCAGATGGGGTTCTTCATTTATCTTTCTCACCTAATGTAAATTTGAGGATTTTGGTTTGCTTGGACTATGTTCCTTTCTGCTGTTGTTGCTTGTTTGATGGGGCAAGTCTTTCCAAATTGTTCTGATACATTGTATATGGATTCTTGACATTCTCTGCACTTTATCTAGGAATAAGTTGATCTTCTTAGAGGTATAGCTTGGTGGTTGTGCATTGTTTTGTCATTTCTCTATAGCCTAATATTGGAAAAGGGTGGAGTAGGGAAAAGGATGAGATCTACTGAGATTCAGTATAGCCTCTGCTAGGGAACAGGCCTTAGCTCTTTCTTGAGATCCTATGAAATGTCCAGTTAGTTACACAGCCCATTACATGCAGCCAATGGTGTATCTCAGTTCCGTGTATTTTGGCTTATTCTCTTAGTTCTGCACAGGAATAATGACCTGATCATGGCAAGTCCTGGTGAAACTTTTTTTTTTTCTTCTGCTAAAGACTGTTTTATTTTCCTTGTCAAGGGAAAAAAAAAAAAATCAACGACTCTCCATTATTTTAAGGATATAGTGCAAACCTCCATGTTCAGCTCCATCCACAATCTAACCTTTCAGGCTTATGTCGTCCCCTTTTCATCACACATGAACTCTTCTCTCTTGCGCCGATTCTATTTAGTGTCTCTAAATCCACGTTTTCCTACATCTATCTTTTTATTCCATAGACCCATGTAGAATGTTCTTTTCACTTATCTTTATCTCAATTCTACCTATACTTCCAATTTCCTCCATGAAGTATTTCCTGACTTAATTATAACTGCAAAGTCTCTTCGTCTTTTGAATTCCTATGTAGAATTTGTCTCTGTATGATTCACTGGCACTGTTTTCCGGCCTGGGCATTACCGGTCGTGTATATTTTCGCTTATGTCTCAAATCGTTTTCGAGAATTTGTTTTTGTTTTTGGCAGTGCCCTTTATCTGCATGCACAGTGCCACCTGCCATATTTGTAGATTCCTATTCCCTTAAATAATAAAACCCCTTCCCATCTTGATTTTTTGCAGGCAGCAACTGCTCACCCAGACTCGGGCACTTCTACCCTCCTGGAGACTCTCCTACCTCTCACAGGGCTATATTAAAGCTTGAGGTAGTTGCAGAGTTAGAGCTTGGAAAGGACAGGACAGGCCCCCAATATCCCTTGTATTTTTACAGCCTTAGTCACTGAGATCTTGAAATCTCTTCCCACAATTCCACAAATTGTGGTTGCAATTTGAAAATGGGCCACTTCAGAATTCCCAGTTCACTCTGGGCAGTTTTAGGAGGAATGCCACGGGCATCCGCGTCTGAAGGCCCCGGCTGGTGGCTCGTGGTGTGAGCCCCTGCCCATTTCCAAACTCTGGGTATCCTCAGGTCACTTGGGAGGTGGCTCCCCGGAAGGCGCTGGTTCTTAGGGCAGAGTGAGACCACATCCCCCCAGCGTTTTTCCTACGCGTGGCAGCGCCGCACTTTAACTCGCCGGAACGCACCTGAACAAACAGGAAAACTGAAGTAGGAAACAAACCAAACTTGGGCTTCAGTCAGCTACAGGAGCCCTGAGGGGCTGGTGCAGAGGGGGTCCTCCGGGTGGGCCACAGAGACTGTCTCTACTCCGACTCCACTGCCTTTCATAGATGCACTCGCAGGCGGGCCGCCGCCTCGGTCACTTAGGGATCGCAGGGCGCTGACGAGGGGTCGCCCTCAGGGAGCCTGCCTCCGCTCGGCGGGAGAGCCGCAGGAACCGCCGGCGCCGGCAACGGCCTCTCCACACGGCCCCCTCCGGGCGTGCGGAATCCTGGGACTCGTGGTCCAGCTCCGCGCGCTCCCCGCCGGAACTGGCATTGAAGGGACTACAATTCCCAGGATGCGTCGGGGAAGCGCGGGGCGGGGGGGAAACCTGGGCGGGGAGAGGGAGGGGGCGGCCCCGGGCTCTGGGGCGTCGCGGTTCCAAGCGCCGTGCTCTCGCCTAGTAACCGGCCGCCGCGGTTCCCGAAAGCGGCGCTGTGGCCCCGCCCCGGAGCCCCGGCTGGAGGAAGAATCTGTCTCCCGCGGCGCCCCAGTGACGAAGCCCGTCTTCGGGTGCGGGAGGCGGGGAAGGGAGGGCAGGCAGAGGATTTCGCTCCTCGGTGCGAGATCCGGGACGCGCTGGCGGCGCCCGCTCGGAGCAGAGGTTAGAGGCAGAGAGAGCTGGGATGCTCTGCGGGCGAGGCTGCCTCGGGTGTGGGAGGAAGGAGCGGGGACCCCGGCCGGGAGGCAGTGCGCGCGGGGCGGGCTGTCCCTGGGGGCTGGCATCCCTCGGACCTGCGGCGGCCGAAGACCGGGGTGTGTGTGCGCACGCTGCGGGGTGGGGTGGGGGGCGCCCCTGGGCCCCAACCCCCGCCGGGCTGGAGGCTAACCCTGGAGCCCAGGGGTGCCCGTAGCCAGCTCCCACCTTCCTGAAGGGGGGGGGGGGTGGTGGTACACGATTTTTGCCACTTGTTAATTATTTAATTTCCTCTGGACCAGGTGCATTAGTAGGTAGCGCTTTCCTGCCTCCAATTGCACTAGTATCTCGTTTCCTCTAATTCAGAAAAATCTTTTATGACGCTTGCATTGGAGTTGCTGATTTGTGAGAACTGCTAAGTTCTTTATGGTCCCCCCCCACCCCCCGGCCAAGAGAGGGTTCACGAGAGCTATGGATTTTAAATTGGAGCATCCAAAAGAAAAAAAAAAATGACCACTGCATATTCGCCCCGGCTTAATGGGGGAAACAGAAAGTATTCTCTCAAATCGTATCAGCAACCACCCGCCAGAAGCAGTTAGGGCGTATTTAATATCATTCAGGAGGTAGGTCTGGAGGGGGAAAAGGGAGAATAGTTGATTTAAAAAAAAAAAAAAAAAAAAGACCCAGCACTTGGTTTAGTTTGGGGATCGTTTTCTTGGGCTGCTGACTTATACCAAAAAGAAAAAAAAAAAAATCTGTTTCTTTCTTCCTCTCTCTTGCATCCTGGGTGTAGACTGTCAGTGTCGGATCCGACGGTGGTGATGGCAAAGCTTGCCCGGGCCCTCGGCCACATCAGAGCTGTCACAGGATAAATCCCATTGCCTGCTGCGAAGCCCCCCCGCCCCCCGCCCCGCCCCGCCCCGCAAACTTCAGTGAGCGTTGAACTGGGTAATCGGTGTTTGGCGATGCAGATCCCCGATTTGGAAGGCGGGGCGGCCCCCCGCCGAGCCGCTCGCGGCGCCCGAAGCCCGCAGGTGCAGTGAGGCGTGCGCGTGCGGGAGCTGGCGCCCGCGAGGACGCCCTGCCCGGGCGGAGCAGCCGGGGCGCCCGGCGGGGTCTGGCGGCCGCGCACCGGCGGCTCGTCTCCGGCGGCGGCGGCGGCGGCGGCGGCGGATGATGGTGGCGGCCGGCGCCCTGGGCTGTGTCTGTGCGTCGCCGCGGAAATCAGCGCCCGGCGCTGCGCCCTGAGCCCTCGCAGGTCCTCCGCAGCCCGAGTCTCGGCGAGGACAGACCCGGCGCGCAGGGGCCGCGGACCCGCGCGGGGGGCCCGGGGGGCGCGTGGGGTCGGCTTATCATGGCGGATCGGACAGCTCCCAGCTGCCAGCTCCGGCTGGAGTGGGTGTACGGGTACCGGGGCCACCAGTGCCGCAACAACCTGTACTACACGGCCGGCAAGGAGGTGGTCTACTTCGTGGCTGGGGTCGGGGTGGTTTACAACACCCGAGAGCACAGCCAAAAATTCTTCTTGGGACACAACGACGACATCATCAGGTAGGAAGGGTTGGCCTGGGGTCTGGGGAGGGGTTGGGTGTGCAGACTGGAAGTGGGGGGGTGGGGGTGGGGGAGAAGGACGACCAGCCCGGCTCTCCTGGGGTCCGATCCAGGAGCCCTCTGGAGTAAGGGACTCGCTCTGGAACTGCATGGGATCACAGAAGGGCTGCTGATGCTCAGGCTAGGGCACAAACGGGGAGGGGGGGTGGTAGGGGGGTGTGCAGGTGGGGAGGGAGAGATCTCTTTCCTCTTTATTCCCCTGGAAGGCTTTTGCATCTCTAAGGAGTTGAGTGTCCGGATGCTTTTTGGGTGTTCCTTCCTGCTACAAGTGGAAGAATCCAGGGTAACCATCTAACACTTCTTCCTGCCCTAACTAGGTAAATGTAGGACCAATGATCTGAACGGTGGGTGTCATCTGTGGCAGGCTCCTCAGTAGGTTCCTCAACACGCAAGAGGATTTAAAAAAAAAAAATCTAGAAGAAATTTTGCTACAGGTAATCTGGAATCTTCATCCCAGATGCTTTGAAACTGGAAAATTTCTGCAACGGGGTGGGGAGTTTGTTCTGCAATATTTCAGCTGGCAGTGTTTTAATGACAAAAAAAAAAAAAACATATTTATGAACTAAATGGAGACTCCCACAACATCACTGAGGTTATAAAAGGCTGGCAGCTGCTGGACCACAAAATCCTACCAGTCAGCTCACCAAATGACCAACATCTGGTAGTGGGTGGCCAAGACTGATTAGAAAAACACAACTGCATAAATAGCCATCTTAAGGGGCCTTCCCCCATTAAACTGTAGGGGGACATACTTTGATTCTTGGCCCTGTCCTGTCATCTCTGGACCAGACGCGTTTTCCTCCGGCTCTTGTTAGCTGCTTCTGTGACCCAACAAGGTGTGGTCCAGATGCTGCTCACAGGAAATCCCATTCAGCCTTCGGCAGTTAAGGAAGATTTCCGTATGGGAGCCTCACCCACAGGGCAAATGACTTGCTGAGGCTAGAACTGCAACTGACAGACCATATTCGTGCCTTCCAAACTTGTATGTTCCTTGCTGTATAGAACAACTTCTATCGCATTTTCAGAATATTGCCACTGGTACTCTAAGTTTGCCTTTCATGATGAAATAAATGGTTATATGGTGTAATGTTAATGGTTTTGATTTCTCCTTGGGGAGAATGATTTAAAAGTCTCGCTTAATCCCCCCCTTCTAGTGTTGAGCTTATTCTGGATCCCCCTTTTCTTCCTGAGCCCTAAAGTTGAAAAGCTGTTAGAAAATATGAACACTTAATATTTAAAAAATACAGTAAGATACATATTTTTTAAAATCTTGGCTTTTAGAAAAATGAAGATTTTAAGTATTAGGAGCTCTACTGTTCCCAGGATTTGATGGAACTTAATAATGTAAAACTTTCTTCATGTCACATATAAGAAAATAGCTTTTTTCTTTGCTCCCCAATATAATAATGGTTGTGGCTAGGGCATCCCACTTGGTTCTGTCCTGGAGATTTTGCTTCTCTAATTGCCAGGCTGATTATTAAAGTCACAGGTGCAAATGATTAAAAGTGACTTGTGAAAAGGTTAGATGTTTAAAAATTTAAACCTATTATGTTTTTGCTCTTTTTAATGTGGTGCTTTCCATTACACCATCCAAATAAGATGTGGTCCTTTGGGAGAAGGGAGAGAGTGGCAATTAAACAGGAAATTCCCTGGGGTTAAATAATATTGTTGTGACAGTTCACTGAATTACTTTGAGGGTTTGAACTCCTCATCTTCATTTTTTTTTTTCTCTAATAGGAGAAAAAAGAAAGAAAGAAATGTACTGTTGAAACTGATGATGGGAAAAGGGTGGAGTTGCAGTAAACTGCTGCGATGACAGGCAGCTGGACTAGTGGGATTGTGATGATATATGGCTTTAGTTAAACACTCAGATTTGAAGAAAAGGTGAATGAAGTTGTTTGTAAGGCTGGCTGCAGAAAGCCTCAAGTGATGAAAAGAAAAAAACATAGGATTTAGCTTCTGGTATTTTATGAAGGTAGTTCTATCATTACACAGAATAGTGGCAAGCCTACCTTGGGAGACTGGACTTTACTGCTAAATTTTTCATGATATTTAGTTGGGTCTGAGTATGTACAGGTGAGCAGAATACTTTAATATCCATATATGTCTTTGTACAAAGGAATGAAGTTAAGTCCAACCGATAAAAAAAACCCAAATCACAGATCATTATGTAATTAAGGGCTATAAAGTTCGACTGTTTATGCTGTTATTTTTCTTTATCATATATATGTATAATATATATATGTAATATATATTATACATATATATGTATTAGATACATATATACATATACATATATACATATACATATATGTATATATATTATTTTCTGATGAACATAGTATGCAAACCACATTTGTTTTTGGCCTTAGTATGTGGGATTCTTGACTGCCATTTCTTTCATAATTTTATTCCCAGAAACATATTGAATATTTAAAATTAATATTGTAAATTGTTGGGAATATTTATGTATTAACTGTGATATGAACAGGAGAATTATGGTCTTTTATCTTTATGAATTTCCACTCGTGTTCCTGTTACACTACTAATTTTCCACTTAACATAATGCAGTTAGCTATTGAATGAGGAGGACTGTAGCTAAGCTTTCAGTGCAAAAATGTTTGGGGTTTTTGGAAACATTACATGAACATTCAAGCTTCTAACCCTTGATTCCATCGAAGGAGATAATGTAAGTAACTGCCTATTGGCTTTTGCCTTAGCTTGAAAGCTATATTCATAGTGTGTATATTTCCTACTGCTTTATTTGTTGTGCTACTTTCCCCAGAATATTAACTAGAAAGCAGCCAAACAAATATTGATACCACACTCTGTTTTATAAAACCGTGTGATCCCTGAGATCACGATGAACTTTAATAATAACGTAGGATTTGTCAGAGCTCACTAGAGCTTAGCATATGTGCCTTCCTGATTTGACAGACTATGTGTTTAAGTCAGATTTTTTTAAAATGTTGATATGTGAAGCATAATGTGATTTATGGGCTGTGGAGGCTTAGTTTTATTCTTTTGAATGATTACCCTTCAATACAGATAACAGATTAGAGGATGATGCCTGTTTCAGCCCTGCTAGCCCTGTGACAGGGCAGGTACACACTAGGAGCAGCGTGTGCTCGCAGGCTAACAACAGGACTCAAATCAGGCTTCAAGGCAAGGCTGGTAATAGAGCCTGGAATATTTACTAACTGGGTTTCTACTTCAGGTAGCAAATCATGACACAGCTGGAGTAAATGAAAGAAAAGGTCATGAACACATTTTGCTGTCTGTCACCTCCCCTCCATTTTCAGTGACTCCACCTAAGACATTTATCTCCTGATTCTGGATTGGTGTATTGTTTCTGACTAGTTCCCTGTCTCCATTTTCCTTTTTCTTGTTTTTTCACTCTCTATCACAAGGTAAGTTTTTCTGCCCTCGTACTCTTTCTCAGGGGAAGGACTTTGCATTGACTTTGACCTTGCACGCACTCAGTGATGAACCCCACTGTGCTGTTTACTGGAGTCATCTGAATGAGTGGCTTGACCACTCAAGGCCTTGTTTATTTGTGAAATGGGGATAATAATGCCTGAGTTGCAAATTATGCAACTTGTAGTAATGTACAGAAATGATTTAGCCTGGGACCTGATCATGAGCTGGTATTCAATAACTGCTCTTTGTAGTCGTATTAGTAGTATTTAATTAAAAGCACACATTTACAGCACAAATAAAACAGGTTGTTCATTGTCCACCAGCTGAAGCTCAAACTCCTTAGCTTTCCATTCCCTCTGGCCCTAACCCATCTTTCTACCCTTATTTTCCTTTTTTTTTTAAGTATAAATTGTTTGCTTCCCACTTGCCATATAAAAAGATGATCTTTACTCTGATCTTTCCTGCATCATACTGGAATGATTTATCTCCCCATCAACACTTCCCCACAACAATGGCACAGCAATGAATTGTCAGACAGACCTGATTTCATTTCATTTCATTTCATTTTATTTTATTTTATTTTATTTTATTTTATTTTATTTTATTTTATTTTATTTTATTTTATTTTATTTTATTTTATTTTATTTTATTTTATTTTATTTTATTTTATTTTATTTTATTTATTTTATTATTTATTTTTTTCAGACCTGATTTTAAACCTAGATCCACCACCAGTTGGGCGACTTGGGGTAATTACTAAACCTCTGTGAGCCTTAGCTATCATCAGTAAAACAGCTTCTTATCTACAAATTGGAGATTTAAAGGTATCTGCCTTATAGTTTGTGGAGATTACGTACAGGGTGCCCCAATGTTTGGCAAACAGTAAGTGCCCACCACAGGGAACCTGTTTGTATCTATTCCCTGCGTGGCCCCATCTGCTTCAGCTTCACCAATCCCATGAGACCTCATACCATCCTTAGATGAAGGCGTGTTTTGCACTCCTGAAGTTTTGGGTCTTTTGTAACCACTGCTGCTCACTTAATATGTAGCACTTAGTACCTTTCTTTCATTCTGAATATTTTCATTTGTAAGTATATATAATAAGATCTTTGAGGATGAGAATAAATTTAATAGAGCCAATATTTCTTGAGTGCAGACTCAGCACTAAGTGTGTGTACAGATTTATCTCATCCATCTTAACAGCCTCTCGACATTGGTACTATTGTTAGCCTCAGTTTACTGGTGGGGAAACCAGGGCACGGTGGGGTTAAGGATCTTGCCCATAGTCACTATTTAACAGACTATAGAATGGGAATTGAAACCCAAGTCTGTCTGATTCCAAAGCCCAAAATTGTTGCTTCACTGTTTCTAAACTTTTTTTTAGAAAAAAGTCAGTGTGGTCCCTACCACTGTGTCTTATTTCTAACCAGAACTTAGTGAGCTTTTTGCTTCTTGTAACTCTAATTTTCTGTCTGGTGCTTTTCAGTTTATCAGGAATATTTGAAGCTGATTGGTAGAACTCAGTCAAGAAGTGGAACTATGTTCAAGTTCATTTCAGGAACATTACCAGCTTTGAAACAATGACCTACTAGAGATAATTTTAAAAATTAAGTCTCAATTGTGACATGGCTAAAGTAACAGGGTGCTGCAAATATAATTGAACTTGTTGAATTTGAAGAGAGGGCTCTAACAGCCATGGCTGGGTCTAGAGTGTGGAGTAAACAGGTTCACACGAAGGCCTGGAAATGTGATTTCATAATCTTTTTTCTTTCCAAATATTTTATTAATTCATTCATGAGAGACACACACAGAGAGGCAGACATAGACAGAGGGAAAAGCAGGCTCCCTGCAGGGAGCTTGATGTGGGACTCGATCCCTGGCCCGGGATCATGCCCTGAGCCGAAGGCTGATGCCCAACAGCTGAGCCATCCAGAATAAGGGGAACATGAGAGTGACTATAAAGAACCAAACCATATTGAGTTGAGTACCTGTTCTGTGCCAGTTACTTATATATATGTATGTGTGTGTATATATATATATATGTGTGTGTGTGGTCTGTGTGTGTGTGTATATATATATGTATGTATGTATGTGTATATCTATGTCATCTCATTACATTTCTCTCTCTCCCATCTCTGAGAAGTAGTCTTCTTATTTCACTCTGTGCAAGAGTGACTCTGAGAGGGAAAAGGCTCTGAGAAGGAAAGAGATTTAAGCAAAGTTACTCAGTAGTACCATTGACCGTTTGTTGGAGCCCGTTTATTTGCAAGAGCCTGAAGTGAATGGTTTTGATGGAGGTTTTTGATCTGTTCATAAGTGATATTGTTATTGTTGTTCTTATTAATAAGCTACAGTCTATTTGGTGATTTTTATTAAGATTTATTTTTTCCCTAAATTGGGAACATTTTTTTGTTTATTCATCAAAACCTCATTTAAT
Organism: Canis aureus; assembly: GCF_053574225.1. Lineage (NCBI taxonomy): Eukaryota > Metazoa > Chordata > Mammalia > Carnivora > Canidae > Canis > Canis aureus. The sequence goes on from NC_135621.1 coordinate 58,534,491, forward strand.
CTCTAGAAGGTACCAGATGCAGGGAGTGTAGCAGTGAACAAGACCACATTCTTGCCTCGATTCTGGTGGTGGAGGCCAACAATGAATGAGCAAGAAGACATGGTGACTATAGACTGTAAAAAGTACTGAGAAGGGAATGATCATAGAGAGGAACTGGGTTGGTGGGAGCTACCTGCCATAGGATTCCAGAGCAGCTCTCTAGGCTGGTGGCATTTAAGCTGAGACCTGGGGATCCCTGGGTGGCGCAGCGGTTTAGTGCCTGCCTTTGGCCCAGGGCGCGATCCTGGAGACCCGGGATCGAATCCCACATCGGGGTCCCGGTGCATGGAGCCTGCTTCTCCCTCTGCTTCTCCCTCTGCCTGTGTCTCTGCCTCTCTCTCTCTCTCTCTCTCTGTGTGACTATCATAAATAAATAAAAATTAAAAAAAAATTAAGCTGAGACCTGAAGGATGAGAAGGGGCAGATAAGTGAAGACGGCATGGCAGAGGAGAGGTTATATGCAAAGGCACCAGGGTGAGAAGGAATTTGGTGTGCCCAGAATTCTGGTGTAGATACCCAGAGAAAGACCAAGGTCATTGTAATTCTCATCCAGGTCATTAATGCCTCAAGGGTCTTGATACCATATGTCCTAGATTTTCCTGGACAGTCACAAATATTTCATTCAATTATTGTTATAGATATACTTGTTCTTATCATATCGTGGGTCTCTATTTTTAATTCAGAATATATGACCATGTTTTTATTTAGGAAGAATGGATACTGTATAACGAGTCATTGTTTGACCAACATTGTACAGGAATATACTTTCTTATAAAGACTGATATTGGCCTCACAATCAACAGTCAATTAGAATGTAGATTATACTGTGGCAAGTGACAAACTGTTCCGTGGCAGCATCTGTAAGCAGAGCTGTCCTAAGACCTCTCCTACCCACAGGGTTTTGGATCTGAACAGTTTTGCAATGTAGGTGACATTTTTGCCACCTAAAAAAAGGAAGCTACTGAGAAGGCTGACTTGCTGGCTTTGCTTCTGGGACTTACTCTTCTTGAAGCTATATGGAAAGCCATCTTTAATTCACAAGACTACACATCTTCAGCAGTCAGGCTTTCCTGGTAGGTTTGACACAAGTTTGTCACATGTGGATTGGTCTCAAATATAATTAAAGTGTTTGAGAGCAGACATTTCTTCTCACATATCATTCTTTGTAGGAATCACCTGAGCACTTGCTAAACTCTAGCTTTCAGTCAGTAAGTCTGGTATGAGGCCTGATAGTCTGCATTTCTAACTAGCTCCCAAGTGATGCCAATGCTTTTGGTCCACAGGCCAATTAAGATTTTAGGGACCTCACTGGTATGTTTTAGAGATCACTAGACCAGTGTTTTTTTCAACCCAAATGATACTGTCAGCTAGCAAAATAGAATTTTAATAATATATATAATCCATACATTTATTAAATTCTTAAATTATGAGATGCCTGGGTGGCTCAGTGGTTAAGTGTCTGCCTTCGGCTCAGGGCATGATCCTGGAGTCTGTGATTGAGTCCCACATTGGGCTGCCTGCAGGGAGCTTGCTCCTCCCTCTGCCTATGTCTCTGCCTCTCTCTCTTCTCTGTGTCTCTCATGAATAAATAAATAAAATCTTAAAAATAAATAAATGAAATAAATTCTTAAATTAACAATTAATTTTTTTATTAGGATGGTGCCTAGACCTGTGTTCTAAATTCTCCAGAAAGAACCAAGCAGGGGTTGATTGGAACCAGTTAAGGAGATGTTGAGTTTGGAAGAGATGAGCAGTGGAAGAGATGTCCACAGCCTTTGTGTAGACATGTGTTTTCTAGTCCTATGAGTATACACCTAGGAGTAGACTTGCTGAATCATATGGCAACTCTGTGTTTAACTTTTTGAAGTACTGCCAAATTGTTTTCCAAAGCAATGTATAATCCCACCACCAATATCTGAGAGTGCCAACTCCTCCATGGCCTTGCCAACAATTGTTATGTTCTGTCTTTTTGATTATAGCCATCCTGCTGGATGTGAAGTGGTGTCTTGTTGTGATTCTGATTTGCATTTCCCTAATAATTAAGAATATTGATCATTGTTTCATAATTGATGATCTGTATATTCTCTTTGGAGAAAATGTCTATTCAAATCCTTTGCCTATTTTTTTCCTATTTTTAAAAAAGATTTTACTTATTTATTCATGAGAGACAGAGAGAGAGAGAGAGAGAGAGAGAGGGGCAGAGACATAGGCAGAGGGAGAAGCAGGCCCTCTGCTAGGACCCCGATGTGGGACTTGATCCCAGGACCCCAGGATCATGACCTGAGCCAAAGGCAGATACTCAACCACTGAGCCACCCAGATACCCCTCCTTTGCCCATTTTTAATTGTTGTTTTATTCTTAAGTCGTAAAAGTTCTTTGTATATTCTGGAAATAAGTCCCTTATCTGTTATTTGCAAATATTTTCTCCTATTCAGTGAGTTATTTTTTCACTTTTTTAATGGTGTCCTTTGAAGCACAAAAGTTTTCAATTTTGATTTCCAATTTCTTTTTTTCTTCAATCCCTTATACTTTTGGTGTTAAATCTAAGACATCATTGCCTAATTTAAGTCATGAAGATTTATGCCTACATTTTCTTCTAAGAGTTTCACCTTTGACATTTAGACAGATGATCCATTCTGAGTTAATTTTTATATTTGGTGTGAGGTAGGGGGAGTCCTACATCATTCTTTTGCATGTAGATATCTAGTTGTCCCAACACTATTTGTTGAAAAAACTGTTATTTTCCCTTTGAATTGTCTTGGATGTCTATAAGTTTTGAATTCCCCTAGCAGAGGGTCCATTCTTTTCATTTAGAAGATACTGAACATTTGGAGACCCAGAAACTGAATCATTAAAAATATAACTTAGAAGTAATAGAAATCCGAGGCTTTGGTTGCTATACTACTTGAAAAGATGGTGTTAGAAACTATAAGGATGTGTAGATTTTTATATATTTAAAGAATATAACCATATTTATACTTTGAGGAACCAGTGCAGTATTTGGTAACTGCTGGTTTAGGGACCAGCAATGGTCAATACTTTGGCTTTGTTTACTTCCAAAGAGTCTTGCTTTTTAAAAATGAATTTCCAAAAAAAAAAAAACCAAAAAACAAAAAAAAAAAGAATTTCCAGCCTTCAGCCTTGCTGCTGGAGACAGTTCTCTTGAGGCAGCCAAAGGGAAAGCAGAGAGAGTAATTAGAGAATATGCCCCTTGACTTCTACCTCTTTTTCGGTTCATTCCTTTCGTCCCCCAGTTGGACGACCTCAACCCAGAAGTTGAAGTATTCCACAGTTATACACTAGTTTCTTTTGCCACCCCTTTTCCTATTAGCATGAAAGAGGGGAGTGTGGCGGGCCAGCAATAACTCCCTGAGATAAAAGAATCTTTTTCTGGACTGGTAGTGCATAAATAGGTTGGTCAGAGAATTATTCTAAAGTTATTGAGAGGGATCCCTGGGTGGCGCAGCGGTTTGGCGCCTGCCTTTGGCCCAGGGCGCGATCCTGGAGACCCGGGATCGAATCCCACGTCGGGCTCCCGGTGCATGGAGCCTGCTTCTCCCTCTGCCTGTGTCTCTGCCTCTCTCTCTCTCTGTGACTATCATAAATAAATAAAAAAAAATTAAAAAAAAATTTAAAAAAAATAAAGTTATTGAGAATTATTTTAAGGCATGAGGATTATTGTTAAGTGTAGCTGCTATGTAACACTGTCATTAAAACATTTTCTGTTTGTTGTGAACTGATATTTTATGGTAAGAATAGAACAGGATCCGCAAAGCACAGGATGCCTTCTAAATAAGAGATCAGTTGCAAGAAATTGAAACTTTTTCAAAGAAATACAATTAAGGAGAGGATCATAAGATGACAAGAGAATCTTTGGGAACTCAATTATAGAGTAGGCTGGCCTTTCAGGCATTGCACAGTTATCAGGCAGGTATTTCTTTCTCTTTCCCTGGTTCTTTCTCTTGTAAGAATCATAGATTCTTACAGATTCATATCTCTCTTTCTCTCTGAATAATATATGCCTTAATTGTCTATGACTGCAGACTAGCTTCTTAACTCAGAGATCCATTTTGCACATAGTCACCCCTCTCCAGAATTCATCTTCACTCCTCAGTACACATGACCACCCAGCTTGGTCCTACAACACCAATTGAATCGATCAGTCTTTTGCATCTTAATTCCAAATTTCCAGGAAAGAGAATCTAATTGGCTTAGCGCTGGACAGAATGTCCACCCAATCCAATTAGCTGTAGCCTCCAGGGTGGGGCCATGTTTCAGAGGGCTGCCCTGTTAAGAAATTTTATCTAATGGGCAGCCCGGGTGGCTCAGCGGTTTAGCGCCTTCCTTCAGCCCAGGGTGTGATCCTGGAGACCCGGGATCAAGTCCCACGTTGGGCTCCCTGCATGGAGCCTGCTTCTCTCCCTGCCTGTGTCTCTGCCTCTCTCTCTCTCTCTCTTTGTGTCTCCCATGAATAAATACAATCTTAAAAAAAAAAGAAATTTTATCTAAGATAACACTATATGCAATGGGGAAAAACTCAGAGCTTTCCCCCGAAGGTTAGGAACAAGATAAGACTGTCCATTCTCACCACTTTTATTCAACATAGTACTGGAAGTCCTAGGTATAGCAATCAAACAACAAAAAGAAATAAAAGGTATTCAGATTGGTAAGGAAGAAGTAAAACTTTCATTCTTTGCAGATGACATGATACTATACATAGAAAACCCTAAAGGCTCCACTAAAGAACTACTAGAACTGATAAATGAATTCAGGAAAGTCACAGGATACAAAATTAATACATGGAAATTGGTTGTGTTTCTATACACTAATAACAAAGTACTAGAAAGAGAAATTAAGAAAATAATTCCATTTACAATTGTACCAAAAATAATAAAATACCTAGGAATAAACTTACCAAAGAAGTGAAAGACCTATACTTTGAAAACTAAAACATTGATGAAAGAAATTGAACATGACACAAAGAAATGGAAAGACATTCCATGCTCATGGATTGGAAGAACAAATATTATTAAAATGTCTACATTACCTGAAGCAATTTACAGATTTGATGCAATCTCTATCAAAATACGAACAGTAGTTTTCACAGAGCTATCTATCTTTACAATTCTAAAATTTGTATGGAACCACAAAAGACCCTGAATAGCCAAAGCAATCTTGAAAAAGAAAAAAATTAGAGGTACCACAATTCCAGACTTCAAGTTATATTATAAAACTGTAGTAATCAAAATAGTATGGTACTGGCACAAAAAATAGACACATAGATCAGTGGAACAGAATAGCAAGGCCAGAAATAAACTCACAATTCTTTGGTCAATTAATCTTTGATAAAGGAGCAAGAATATGCAATGAAGAAACAAAAATGGTGTTGTAAAAACTAGACAGCAGCATGCAAAAGAATGAAACATTATACACAAAAGTAAACTCAAAATGGTTTAAAGCCTACCTGTGAGACCTGAAACCATAAAAATCCTAGAAGAGAATATAAGTAGTGGTTTATCTGATGTCGGACATAGCAACATTTTTCTAGATATGTCTCCTGAGGCAAGGGAAATAAAGGCAAAAACAAACTTATTGAGATTATATCAAAATAAAAAGCTTCTGCACAGCAAAGAAAACCACCAACAAAACTAAAAGACAACCAATGAATGGGAGAGATTTGTAAAAGACCTATCTGTTAAAGGGTTAATATCCAAAATATATAAAGCACCAAAACCCAGCACCAAAAACGCCCAAATAATCCAATTAAGAAATGGGCAGAAGATGTAAATAGACATTTCTCCAAAGAAAACATACAGATAGCCAATAGACACATGAAAAGATGCTCAACATCACTCATCATCAGGGAGATGCAAATCAAAACCACAATGAGATGTCATCTCACACTTGTCAGAATGGCTAAAATAGAAAACACAAGAGACAAGCAGTGTTGGTAAGGATGTGGAGCAAAAGGAACCCCGTGCACTGTTGGTGGGAATGTGAACCCCACAGCTACTGTGATAAACAGTATGGAGGTTTCTAAAAAGTTAAAAATGGTTGATCCAGTAAATGCGCTACTGGTATTTACCCAAAGAACATGAAACACTAATTTAAAGGGATATATGTATTCCTATATTTGTTGCAGCATTATTTGCAATAGGTAAACTATAAAAGCAGCCCAGTGTCCATCAATAGATGAATGGATGAAGAAGTGGTATAGATATAAAATGGAAATTATTCAGCTATAAAAAAGAAATCTTGCTATTTGTAACAATGTAGGTGGATCTAGAAGGTATAATGGTAAGTGAAATAAGCCAAAGAAAGGCAAATACCATATGATTTTACTCATATGTAGAATTTAAGAAACAAAACAGCAAGTAAAGTAAAAAAAAGAGACAGAGAAAGCAAAAGTAGACTCTTAACTGTAGAGACCAAACTGATGGTTACCAGAGGTGAGGTTGGTTGAGGGGATGGGTAAAATAGGTGAACGTGATTGAGAGTACGCTTACCTTGATGAGCACTGGGTGTTATATGCAAGTGTTGAATCACTATTTTGTACACCTGAAACTAATATAACACTGTATGTTGACTACACTGTAATTAATATTTAAAAAAAGAAAGATTGTCTAATAAGGGAGATACGGGCTGAGAAGAAACAAATGGCAGCTCTAATGAGGGAGATAAGAAGAGGAGGTGAATGATTTTTTTTTTTTTAATGATTTCTTAATAGAGAAAAATAGGACAGTGGTGAGAAATACTGAGTTGAGGGCAAGAAAAGGGAAGGAACGGGATATTAAGAGGGCTCAACTACAAAATACTGGAGATATGACACATCATGGAATTTTCAGTTCTCCTAAGAGGCCATGCCAGGGTGTCTCGGGAATGCTGGCCAATGGCTGGTGACCATAGCCTCAGGGAGCGAAGTGGACCTCACACCTTTGCCTACTGGGGTGTCAGTGCTACTATTGAGGGTGTTCTCTCTGCTGGGGTCTGGTGGGAGAGGGAGAGGGGAGTATATGGGAATGGGGGCTGATGCTGCAGGCACCAGGGAGGTGGTCAGATGGCACTCTTGGGAGGCTTCCTGGGACTCATTCGGCACAGCTCTTTACCGATTGGTGAAGAAATATTTTCATATTTTACCTGGCACAGATACTGGTGCACATCTTGAACATCAGCCTTAGATATGAGTGACATGCATGGACCCTTAGATGATTTTGTGAGGTTGGCCATCCTATAGGTGTTGAAAATGAATCTTCCTAAAGCCAGACTTAGAATCCACCTGAGGCTCCCTATTGCACAGCTTAAGATCTGGTTCCTGGCTCCCTCCCCTAGCTTGATGTTCCTCTCTGTCCTTCTAATAGCCTCCAGCCACATCAAACCCATTGCAGTTCCCTGAACCCAACTTCCTATTTTGTATCTTCAGCCTTGCAAAGGCCATTTAGGTTGCCTGAAATGACCCCTCACTTCTCTGCTTATACTATCTTGTCCTGCCTTTAATCTCAGTGTGGTGTCACCTCCCCGTGAAGCCTCACTTGACAACTCAAAGGCCTATTTAAGCCCTTTTTCTCTGTATGTCCAGGCCACAACACAAGTACTCACCTTCTGGAATCATTGCATTGTATTACATTTGTTGACTTACCATCTCTCAACCTGATTTGAGTTCTGAGTATGTTCTCTTGAACAGCACACATTGTGAGCTTAGTAAGTGCTCAGTGTCGTTTTATTTGTTGTTCTTCATATCTCAAGTTATTTGTAAGGAGTGAGGTGTGAAATGGAGATGATATTTCTATAGAACTCATTTGTACATACTTTGTGAAGAGAAAATCCTGAAAATACATCGTCAGCTGGCATATAAAGGCGGGATTCAGAATCTTGTTTTAAAAAAATACTTGGATGGCAGTGCTGACCAATTACTGCACTGCTCTTAAGTCAGATCCCAAATCCTATTTGACTCCTTCCTTTCTACTATTTTCCTGGTCTGCATGGGAAATCTAGCCATTAAAGACACAATCTTTTTCTACTGAAGTATGACTGTGGATCTTATAATGAATGAAACACTTTTTTTTTGAACGGCTTAAGATTTTTTGACTGTGTCATGAGGAAAATCTTGATTCACAGCCTTTTAGATTTAGGAAACATGGCAATCTTTTTTTTTTTTTTTTTTTAAATTTTTATTTATTTACGATAGTCACACACAGAGAGAGAGAGAGAGAGAGAGAGAGAGGCAGAGACACAGGCAGAGGGAGAAGCAGGCTCCATGCACCAGGAGCCCGACGTGGGATTCGATCCCGGGTCTCCAGGATCGCGCCCTGGGCCAAAGGCAGGCGCCAAACCGCTGCGCCACCCAGGGATCCCACATGGCAATCTTTTAAGCAACTTTTGAAAATATGAGGTGATGTTTGTTAAGAAGGATGTTTGCAGAGATTGTAAAGTAACATCTGCTAGCTCTAAATGAGGTGAAGTCTTTCCTGGCCCAGAAGAGTTTCCCACAAAGATACAGAAGTAGGGTTCAAGGGTAGGCCTCCTGGGGAAAGTGACTTTTGAAGGATGAAGAGCAGTTTGGCAGGTCAGGTGGAAAGAATAGGGGAGGAAGGAACACTAAGGAGGGAACAGCTTATGCAAAGTCTCAGGGGCTTAGGAGCCAGATCTCCTGGAGCGAAAGTAAGTGGTTGAGCACTTTGGGAGTGAGGAAGATACTGTGGGAGATGAGGCTGGGTATGTGGCCTGGGGCTGGATCACAAAGGGATTTACAGCTCCTCCTACAAATTATGGGGACCAGTGGGAGGATTTAAACAGGGTGAGACAAAGCTGATTTATATTTCAGGAAGATCATTAAAGGCAGAGGATTTCTACTTTATTTATATTAACCTTTTCTTTGAGATTCCTCCCCATGCTTTTTTTTTTTTTTCCCTCAGTGCCAAACTTCTCAGTAGCAGAAGCATGGGATCAGGTCCTGGGGGATTTAACATTGCACTGGCCCTGTGTCTAGTCAGATGCCTGACTTTGGCTGGTGCTTAATGTGGACCTCATCTAAAAATAAGTGAGCTGACTGTGTGATCTCTAAGACCCTTCTAAAATCCTTTCTAATCAAGGTGCTGTGATTCTGAATTGTCTCAGTTTACTGCCTTTGTTTTTCTTGTTCACTGCTTAACATAAAGAACTGGCTTCTCTCTCTACTAGCCATTGCTATCATTTTCTAAGTGACTCCAGTGACCTCCACTGCTAAATGGGCTGTGTCCAGTTTAACCTCTTCACAGCATTGGGTACAGTTGGCCACCCTCTACTCAGTACCCTTCCTTTTCTGTCCTGGAGGTGGTAGCCCTTGGTTTTCTCTTACCTCCCTGACTCACCTTGGTCTCTTCTTCTCTAAGTCCACTCTTACATATAGGGGCCCTTCAACATTGCTCATCAGGTTTTCCTGCCCAAATTCACACTGTGAGGCTAGTTATGAGGAAACAGACCAATATAAAGTAAGGGACTTTCTTCAACACAGCTGGCCTGTTCTTTGCAAAATAAAGGTAATTCTTATAAAAGATAAGAGATTGAGGAACGGTTCTAGATTAAAGGGAACTAAAAAGATTCAACTAAGTGCAAGCTGGGATCCTGCATGGAGGTGGGGAGGATTGTTATAAATGATGGTATTGGGACATTTGGTGGAATTTTATTTTATTTTATTTTATTTTTGGTGGAATTTTAATATGGGCCCACATATCCACATATTAGGTTAAGAGCAGAATTCTGTTGTAGCAGTGTGTTTATGTAGGAGAAAACCTGTGTCTTAGGAGATGTGTGCTGGACTATTGAAGAGTGAAGAGTCATGAAGGCTGTATATTGCCCTCAGCCATTTCAGTAACAGCAGCAGCAAATACAACAACACTAATGTGTCTGTGTGTCTGTTTGAATGTGTGTTTGTGTTCCTCATGGCATCTGTTCTCTCTTCTCACTCCATGTTTTTTCCTCAAGACCTCTTATCCATTGCCTCCTCCCCGCTTCTGTCCTTGCTCTCTCATTCTGTTCTCAACACAGCAGCCAGTTGATCTGGTTGCATTAGAAGTCAGGTCATGTCAGTTCTCTGCTCAGAATCCTCAGAATAAAAGCCAAAGTCCTTATAATGGCCTTTAAGCCTCTATGGGGAATTTGGCCTCCTGTTACCTCTGTGATCTAACCTATTTTCTTCCCATGCCTTGCGTTACTCCAGCCACACTGACCTCCTATCTGCTGCTTGAAAACCCAGGCACTTTTCTGCCTCAGGGCCTTTGCACTCACTGTTCTTTCTGTCTGACTCTTTCTTCCCCCAGTCATCCATGTGACTTTATTCACCTCCCTTAGTTCCCTGCAAAATGTCATCTTCCCAGTGAGGACTTCCCTGACCACCCTATTTAACATTCAGACCCCTCTCCAACACATTCTTTATTATCCATCCCTGTTCTGTTTTTCTCCTTAGCTCTTATTTATTTTGTTCCTTGTTGTCTCTCTTCACTGGGATATAAAATCTATTTGGGCAGGACTATTTTGGTCACTGCCCTGCCTGCAATGCCCAGAATGGTGCCTGGTCTGTAGAAGATGCTTAATAACTATTTTTGAGTGAATAAATAAATGACTTGTGTTTGTTCATTTTAGGATAACTCCCTTGGAATTTCTACTTAAAAGTAGGATTTCTTTTTTAGACCTCCTTTGACCTTATGAAGCCTATGGATCCCTTCTCAGAGTTATAGATTTGTTTGTTTTGTTATATCCTTTCATCAAAGTATAATATAGGTACTGAAAAGTGCACATTTGGATCAATCTTCACAAACCAATGCACCTATAATCCTCATCCACATCAAGAACTAGAACATTACCAGCACCACAGAGACCCCCTTGTGCCCTCTTCCAGCCACAACCCCCACTGCAAAGTTCACCTCTATTCTGACTTCTAACGGTGTAGATTGGTTTTGCCTAACGTACTTTAAAAAAAGAATAGTATTGTATGCATTCTTTTGTGTCTGGCTCCTTTCAATCAACATTGTATATATGAGATTCATCTGTGTTTCTACATGATTATTCTCACTTCCATATTTTTTATTGTGTAGCAATACCATAATATATTGATCCATTCTACTGAAGATTGGCATTTGTGTGGCTTCTTTTTTCTTTTGGCTATTATGACCATTCTAGTATGAGTAAACATATACATGCAATTCCATGCAGGAGTGGTATTTCTGGGGCTACAGGCTGCACGTAGGATCGGTTTGCTAGGCACTGCCACACAGTTTTCCAGAGTACATATAGCAATTTATACTCCCACTATCACAGAATAATGTCTCCAAATGCATAAAATAAAATACGTAAATGGAATTGTAAAGAAAATTAACTGTTTTTGAAATATAAAATATTTTAATGTGATATATCACATATGCTTTATTAACTCATACATTTGAAAGGTCTAGATGTTTTAATAATTATGATTTCAAAGTAGTGATGAGTATACATGATGTTTGAGAAATCTGCTACAAGTGAAATGTAATATGAAAATATCTGTGACATTATTGGTCTCAAGGTGACAGGTACTGCTAATACTACTTCAATTTGTTGCCTACATTCTGAGTGATAGGAAATACTAACGTCTGTTACAAGTTGGCAAAAGTAAAGATTTTTAGTAGTTTTTAGTCCATATAAGTACATAGATCTTCCTGAATTCTATTAAGGCTCCAGGTTAAGAACCCCTAGCTTAGAGGAACAGGAGTGATTTACAACAGAGATTTCTTGAGCGTCTACTATGTGTCATTCACTGTGCTAGGTCCTGGGTATCCAAAAGTGAATACTATGCATCTCCTCTCAAGGAAATTATGATCACGAGGGCAATACTCATAAATAAATGAACAGATGGATTGGGGTGTCCAGTTCTATGATAGCCCAAAGCATTTGAGAACCTTAAGACATATACCTAACTTATTCATGAGAGGGGGTGGTGATCAGAGAAGACTTTCTGGAGGAAGGAGCATCATTATATTTAGGCTCTGGTCTGGTTACTCTGGTTACAGTGTCAATATGGATTATTGCAGAGTGGAGGCACTTGTAGTTATTCAGGAGTGAGGTCATTATGGTGGTAATGCAAAGAAAGCAATGAATATATTCTGGAGAGTCTAGACTCTTGGTAATTAGAGATAGGCAGTGGGGAAAAAGGAAGGTGTGAGGAAATGGTCAAGTTTCTGTCATAATCACTTGGAAGGATGGTGGTTATCATTTACTGAAACAGATTGGGAAGTACATTCAAGGCCAATGAGTAATGAGTTCAGCTTTGAACATAGATTGAGGTGTCTGTGGGACATCCAAGATGTGACTGTACATACATATGGGTCCGTTGCTCAGTAGAGAGCCGTGGGAGTTGCAGTGAGCATGCAGGAGTAGATGAGATCACTTAGGGACCACATGGAGGAAAGAGATGAGGCCAGGGTTAGGATTTTGAGGATGGTCAACTTTCAGAGAAAGGGGTGTGACAGGAACAGTCACAGGAGTAGGAGGAAAACCAGGTAAGAGGAGTATCCTGGTGGCCAAGAGCAGAGAGGGTGTCAAGGAGGCCTCAGCGGTCCCAATAAAGAACCCCAACATAAGTCTGGTAAAGGGCCCCGTGAATTGACAATGAAAGTCATTGATGGATTGCTTTTACTACGAAAATAGTGGGAATGATTATTTTTCTCTGGGTTGTACTTTTATCTGTGTTTTAAGCTTTCTGTGACAGCAGTTAGAATTCAAGGATCATTTGCTTTTAGCTTTACTTTTCTTCTTACATCTCCTTTATATATTTTGCTCACGCTCCAGTGAGTTTTATGCTGCAGTGATAGTAAGCAGTCATTTCTGCTTAATGACTTCTATCTCATGTAGACTGTAGCTCTTTTTTTTTTTTTTTGGACTATAAGAGATATGGTTACAGACATTGCTTCTTGGTAAAAAGCCTCGCAAGTCTATTATTCTGCATAGTAGGCATGAACACAATCACTTTGGCTAGGCCGTTTTTATCTATGTGAGAGCCTGCCCTGCTGACAGTGAATTCACAAGTCATCCTTTTTGCCTGGAGTAACATTCAGTTTTTAGTGCATATGATAAAATGCAATAGAAGAGATATAAACTGTAGAATGTTTTATAATTATTTTCTTCCCAGAATGTCACTTGGATTTTTATATAATCTATAGGAGGAAAGTGAGAGGATGTTCAATTAAATAAACATGTGTTCAGTGCTGACTGTGTAAATGACAGTGTGTGGGCCACGGCCATGACAGTTATCTAAGCAGGAAACATTGAGTGCCTCTTGCTCCCTCCCTCTTTCATCTCCATTATCCAGTCAGTCCCAAATATGGTTGATCCTGTCCTCTCTGTCTTGCTGCTTCTGCTCTAGTTCATACCCCTATTAACTTTTGTCTAGACAGTTCTAGTAGCCTTCTGACTGGTCTTGCTGGCTCTGCTATCACTCCCCTACTCAATCCTCTGTTTGAAAACCTGATTAAACTTTTTATTTTTATTTTATTTTTTTCTGATTAAACTTTTAAAACAGAGATTTATGAACCCATTTCTAAAGATTCTGATTCAATAGGTCTGGTTAGGAGTCGCCCAAGAAATTTTAAAGAATTTCCCCATAGAAATACAGATGAAGGTGTATATAAATGTGTACACACATGTACACATGCAGTTTTCTTGCTCTGTCCATTGAGAGGATTGACAAGCAATGACATATCAACAGCAGGAACACACCTAGAACCCAGAACTTGGTTTCTAAATACTATTCTCCTAAAAAATAATAATAAATAAATAAAGAATAAAAAATCAGAACTTCTTACAAAAAAAGGCCTGGGGTAGGAAAGATGAGTTTGGAGTAGCTTCTTATGCCAGAAAGTATGGCAGTGCTCAAAGAGTAAGTGAGATGTTAAAATGACATAAGAGCCAGCTTAAAGGGACTTCCATTGGCCACATGTGGGAAGATTCAAGCACAAATCATAAACCATTGGATAAAATAAACATGCATGCATTTGTAGTGATATAAATAACTAATGGGGAGAAGAGAAAGCTCTTTCTTCCTTTCTTTCTTTCTCTCTTTTTGAGAAAACTCTTTCTTGAATAGAATGTCAGCTATTAAATATAGCTAGAATACCGGGTGGCTCAGTGGTTTAGCGCCGCCTTCAGCCCAGGGCCTGATCCTGGAGACCTGGGATCGAGTCCCATGTCAGGCTCCCTGCATGGAGCCTGCTTCTCCCTCTGCCTGTGTCTCTGCCTCTGTCTGTCTCTCTCTCTCTCTCTGTATCTCGCGAATAAATAAAATCTTTAAAAAAATATAGCTAGAATAATGGAGTTATAAAATCAATAGATGTTACAACCAGTGATGAAAGTTTGTTGAGGAATATGGTATTTACATAGACCTTCACCACAAGATACTAATTACAAAGGACAAACAGTAACTACATTAGAGAACCATGACAGACACTCACCTTAATCAGATGATTAAAGTTAACAATCACAATAAAGACATAAACCAAGTTACTAAAAAAAAAAAAAAAAAAAAAAAAGCCGGCGGGGGTGGTGACAAGCTTCCCCAAGTAATTCTGGGTTCCATAATTCCTGCACAATACTAGCAATGAGATTGTCCTTCAAAAGCACAGATCTGATCTGTCCCTGCCCTGCTTCAAAATTCCTGCTGGCTCTATTGATTCCAGAATGGGCTTCAAACCCTGGGGCATGGCCCCACCCAAACTTTTTGCCATCATCTACCACAACTTTGTCCCCCATCTTATCCCACCCATATGGCCATCATACCCTACTCTTGGCAGTGACTTGAAACGGCTTCCTCTCTGTTACTGCTCATGGCTCTGCTTAGAATGCCCTTCCTGAGCTGTTGGTGAGGCAGATTCATCCAAGAGGCAACTCCAGCACACCATTTCTGTGAAGACCTCTCTGATTTCTTGAGACAGAATCAATGTCTCTTTCCTCTTTACCCCTAAGCATTTTCTCCACACCTCTCTTATAGTATCTCTCTTCTCACACTATGTTGCAAATTTCCATTTGTGTGTCTCCTTGCCTCACTTGCCCAGCCTACTGGCCTCTCTGTGCCCTGGAGTCCCTTTATATGGTGGGAAGAGTGAGGGCTTCAGAGCCAGTCAGACCTAGGTGTGTTTCCACCACTTACTGATTGTCACCCAGCCATCCTCAGCTTCTTCCTCCAGACCTACCTGATAGGTTACTATGAGAACTCAATTAGGTAAAAGCATGTAAGGAACTTTGGAAAGTAAATTAAAGAGAAATAGAGAAAAGAAAGCTCACTGGACCCTAGGTCAGTTTTAAAAAACCCATACATATGAATATTTTACATATATACATTTTCTCTGTAATCCTGCAAAAATTCAAAGGTATAGTCCCATAGCTAGAAATTAACAGACCTGGTTTGGGACCCATTTCTGTTGGACTCCAAAGCTATGCTCTTTCTGTTGCTTAGAGACTATAAACCAGGAAGGAGAGACAGAGAGAGCCACAGTGACTTTAACTAAGAAGCCCAATGTGAAAAATGTTAAGTTAGAGTCGAAGTCTCCAAGTCACCCCTTCATGGGAGAGGGTGGGTGGTGGTCAGAGCAGGTAGGATTGAGACCCAGAGTAGACAGGCTTTCATAAGGGTGGCTGCCAGAATGGATGAGGGTGAGAGTCATCTCACATACACTGATTGAGTGCCTGCCAGGAGACACTGGTGGTGATTGCCTTTGTGACATTAAAGGACAGCAAGTGAAGTGAAAAGGATTAGGGCTTGAGATAGAACCCAGGAGACACCCTTACCTTTAATTTGGGAGGGGGTGTGCTGAAGGGGCATGCAAATGGGTAGACAGACAAGGAGAAGGTGGGGAGTGCAGGGACTGGTAAGGCAGGGGAGGAGCCGATGCCCGTCTCTCTGTGTGTTGTGGAGGGGCTGGTGCCAAGGAGGTGGTGAAGGGGTTCACTTTGGAGCTCAGCAAAGAGATGGGCCAGCACTGGAACACAAAAGAAAGGTCAAGAGAAGAGCATTTTCATTCTAGTAGTATGGGGGCAGAACCCAGATGGTTAGAGCAATGAGTAAGAATGAACATGTGGAGGCAGTAGGAAAGTGTAGCCTAATTAGGGCTACATTCCCACATACTTGGGCAGATACTTCCTGGTACCTGGGAGATTATAAGAGTCATCTTACTCATAGGCACCTATTCTGGGAGATTAAACACCCCCAAAATGCCATCTGTTTCAGTAGGGAATACTGAATGAAGGTGTGAGTGACCATCAACTACATCTCTTCCTCCCAAACTATCCTTAACCAACGGGCATGTCTGCTTTAGTGAAACAACAAATCATGGAAAATCCATTTATTGTTTTCTTTAGGACAGGCTTGTGATTTCATCTGGTTTCACTGAGATATGTGTCATTTCAAGACTTGTATAGCATTCACGGGGTGCCTGGGTGGCTCAGTTGGTTAAGTGCCTGCCTTTAGCTCAGGTCATGATCCCGAGGTCCTAGGATTGAGCCCTGCATCAGGCTCTCTGCTCACAGGGAGCCTGCTTCTCCCTATCCTCCCTACTCGTCCTCTCTCACACTTTCTCTCTCTCAAATAAATAAATAAAATCTTTTTTTTTTTTAAAGACTCATACAATATTTGGCTTAAATGCTTTACAAACAAGAAGAAGAAAAGAAAACAGTTTTTTTGCTGTTCTTGCTTACCCTTATTAAGTCTGTCTACACTGTAAAATTAAATTATAGGCTCAAATTTCACATAATTCAGAGCTTATTTTTTTTTTCTGAGTTAGAGTAGCTTTTTAAATGATTTTTGTGTTGTTATTTTACAGATGGAAAATGATTATCTGCTTATAGGTATATTTAATTCCATACATGTCCTAGTTTCATCCAAATCTCAGAAGCTAATTCAGCAGCTAGCTTTTTCCTTCTGGGCGCCACAAAAAAGTGAAAATCATATTTCTAGCAATAAATCAATGGAAGTATTGAGCAGTAGCATGCCACAAATGACCTTGTACAGGTGCCATATCAAGGAGGCAATCACTCGGGAGACGTTCCAGAAGTGGTTATAGGTTGTCAGTTATTGGAAGTCAGTTACTCTTCTCCTGCACTGTGTGCATTTCAGAGAGACTGCAGTATAGCACTGACTATTTTCTGTAGCCCATGCTTGTTTGAAATGAACACAAATCCTTGATCTTTTCCCTTAACCATTTTTGGGAATTATAACTGGGATTTTGAAAAGTAATTTAATGAAATTTCAAAGGGATACACATTTTGATAAATATGTATAAAGTATATATAATAATTAATAATTTCAGAACTTCACCAAATGTCTCTGTTCATGGATAAATGCTTCACTTGTTTTCATAATGAGACCATCCTATACAGTGATGTTCAGAGCTGGCCACTTTACTTTTCTTATTAAAAAAGCAAACAGCAAAGGGCACTCTTCTTTTCATAAGTGTCCTTTCTGGATAATAAGGCAACAGATCGGTTAGATTGGTGTTTGGGTGGTGGCAGATGAAAAGAGGTAGCCAGAAAATCTACCACAAAACAAAAAATCCCAGGAATTCACAACAGTGGAAGATAATGAGATCAAAACTCCATTAAAAGAAAATTAGATTAGTTTTACTTGGGGATTCTAAAAACCCTGATACAGGTACTAAACAAATATTTGTGAAATGACAGAAGACAAAATTGTTAACTATATATTTCTACTATAATGTTGCTTGTTGCCACGCTATGAGAAAACTAGAAAGCCCACATAAAAATGAACTTAATTCTCACTTAAGACTAAAATGGCAATGAAAAATGGTAATTGTAAGGAGAGTTAGAACTTAGTAAATTTATTTCAGGATCTTTGTTTCATTTTATTAGGGTCCTGACCACAACTACTAATTAGCATGATTGATTTTATTGTATGTTATTTATCCTTGGGATGTGTGGAGAAAAAAATCTTTGAAGTCGATATGGAGGAATGTCAAGGAGTTCTTGTTTCTATTACTATCCCTGTTTTAATCTTGTTTATTCATAACTACGTTGTAGAAATTTATCTGGGATTACTACTTTATATTGCTACTTGGAACTGAGCCACTATTACTCATCCTAATTTTGTGCCTGGTTATATTTTTTTATAATGTATAAATTAAGAAAATTTCATTTTAATATGTGTAAGGTGTGCCAGTCATTCTAGAGGGAACAGATTCCTTTTAGTGCAGTTTATTACAAAAATGGTAAAGAACAAATTGTTTATTGACTTTTGGCAAGCCACCAAAAGGAAATTACAGCTATTTGACAGAAAATTCAGGAGAAATAAACAGTAAGATGACATAAGAAATGATCAAAACTGTGATTCTAGTGGTGCCAAAGAAAAACTCAATAAAGATTTATTTCCTTTTCATACAGAATTTGCCCCAGTGCTTTCAGTTGGCATAATTTGTAAAGGAACCTTAGTTGAAATTATAAAATAAAAATTATAGGTATTAATAAAAACAATCTTATAAGAACTGACACATATTGGGAGAATAGGGAATCTGATTTTGGGTTTTCTTCTTCTGGCTAAAGGGTCAGAGTCTGTCTTGTTTACCCTTGTCCACATATGCTCAGCACAACGTCTGGCATGGGGCAGATACTAAATAAATTTTTGTTGACTAGAATTGACTCAGAGGTCAGACTCTCCCTGTGTATGGCTATCAGAAGAACCCCTGGACTTCTAATTTGTCAATTCAGTCTCTGTATTGTGTCTCAGCATTCCTCTTGATTGGCATGGCACTTTGTCCACTATTACAAGCAATACTGTAGCACACATCCTTATATCTGCTCTCTGGAGTATTTCTGTAGCTGATATTTCTAGAAGTAGAAAGACCAGGATCAGAGAATGTGTACTTTGTATGTTGCGACAGATACTGACAAACTACTTTCCAAAAAGAGATGTACCAATGTACGTGTAGGAGAGTGACATTCCTCTGCAGCTTCTACTGATCTGGTATGAGATTCATTTTAACTCCTCTGAAGTCAGAAGAAATGCAGACATTTTATTTTTATTCATTTATTTTAAAGATTTTATTTTTAAGTAATCTCTACACCCAAAACTGAGCTCAAACTTACAACCCTGAGATCAAGATTTGTATGCTCTACAGGCATATAATAAGACCTTAAGGTAATTACTTTTATTTCCCTTTTACTGATGAAGAACCTGAGGCCTAGAGAATTTAGTAATTTGCCTAAGAACAATAGGTAAAACTGTTAAGGTGGGATTTAAACCTAGCCTCTCTTACCCCAGGCTTTTACCCCTAGCTTCAGTGAGGCTTTTACCCCTAGCTTCAGTTACCCCAGGCTCTAATTTACCATTTACCTAATTGTCTGGCCTGTTTTTGTCACTTAGTTATTGTCATCTGATGGTGAGAATCAAGGATTTTCTTTTTTTCTTTTTTTTATTTTTTATTTTTTTAAATTTTTTTTTTTTAATTTTTTTATTTATTTATGATAGTCACAGAGAGAGAGAGAGGCAGAGACACAGGCAGAGGGAGAAGCAGGCTCCATGCACCGGGAGCCCGACGTGGGAATCGATCCCGGGTCTCCAGGATTGCGCCCTGGGCCAAAGGCAGGCGCCAAACCGCTGCGCCACCCAGGGATCCCGATTTTCTTTTTTTAATTAAAAAAAATTTTTTTTAAAGATTTTATCTTTAAGTAATCTCTACACCCAACATGGGATGGGGCTCGAACCTGCAACTCTGAGATCAAGAGTCACTTGCTGTACTGACTGAGTCAGCCAGGTGCCCTAAGGCTATTATCCAGAGAAAAATACTGGCATGTGTCTAATACGAATACCCATTAGAGTATATCCCTTTGTGGTCAGAGTGGTCCCAGTTGAAGAATCTATATCTCTTCTTCCAAGAACTTCTGCTGGGCCCTAGGTCCTGAGAACCTTTTCCCTGATGGCTCTGCTGAAAGCAAAGGTAACAATCCCTATCAAATGTCCCTTGAACAGGGGGATCAGTTACTTTCCAAAAAAAAGACATTGCTTGACAGAAACACTGTGCTTCAGCACAAAGCAGGGTCCTGCTTCCATGAGCTCTAAGACTACAAAGTTCCCCTGCACACCTCATCCCCTGGCCTGGCAGCCTAGCTGGAAAGCCTGACGTCTGGCTTCTAGATGACACTCAGGTGCAATGCAGATTAATAATCCTTGGCTGCTGGGACTGGATTCGCTTTTTAGGCCTGGAATGGCCTGGAGTAGAAACCTGCCATTCAGAGTGGCTCCATGATCACTTACTCACCACTCAGACCACACCCTGAAAGACTCGCTCCTCCTGTAAACCGTAAAGATTTGATGAGAGCAGTTAGTGATTGTCATCACCACCACTACAAGTTTCTGGTGTTTTAAGACTTTGGGATCAGGGTAACAAGACATGGTTTAAGTTGGCCTGAGGAAATAAAGGAATTTAGTGCCTTATGTCACTTGAAAGTTCCAGATTGGTGCTGACATCAGGGCCTACAGGGACTCGAATGACATTGTCAGTAGTCTCCATCTCTTGGCTGTTTCTCTCTGGCCATTGGCCTCATTCTCCTTTTGATGACAGATTTCTTCCAAACTAGGGAAGTGAGCAGCATAGTGATGCCATGGCCATGGAGTGCTGGCAGGTTTTCAGCCTCTCAGCTAGAGACCTCAGAGGAAGCAGGGAGCTTTTCCAGTGGCAGATTATAACGTTGCAGAGAAGACACTCTGATTTGCCTTGCATGAGTCATGTGTCCGTGCTTTGGATCTAAGATCAGGTATAATGGTTGTCTAGGCAGTGTAGGGAATTGTGATGAACAGTCCTCCAGAGATACGTGCTGGGGAAAGGTAGAGGTGTTATGACTAGAAGGAAAAGAAATGTTGGGTTGCCTCTCTAACATCTTTTTAGGTTGAGAATCAGAACCATTTTTATGTGACAAAAACAATTTTCTTAGTCAAAGGGCAAGTGACATGGGCATGTGTAATAGCAAATACGAAACCAACTACTAGTGTGGAGAACAGGGCTCACTTGCTTGGTTTCACTCCTGAGGAACAGACCAAGGTGTGAGGGAGTTTGGGCAGGAGCTTGTTCTTATCTGGGAGGGCTCTGATGGAGTAAAATGGAAGCTGCTGCTTCTTCTTTTAATATTTAATTTATTTGACAGAGAGAGAGAGCCAGAAAGCAGGGGGAGTGGTGGGCAGAGGGAGAGGGAGAAACAGGCTCTCCACCAAGCAGGGAGGCCGATGCAGGGCTCATTCCCAGGACCCTGGGATCATAACCCGAGCCCGAGGCAGATGCTTAACCGACTGAGCCACCCAGGTGCCCCAAAACGGAAGCTTCTTAACAGAAAATTCCCTTTACAATACTGCATAGAAGATTCACAAGGAACTTCAGTTATTTTATGCAAATCACAAGGGAACAGAGAGGATTAAATTAGAGCTTCTACCTCTAGAAAAAAAAATAGGATTGGGTTTAAAGAAAGAAACTTACAAAAGGTAGGACAAATGCTCTGCAGCACACAGTGTACCCACACCCTGTCCCCCATATCCTCGTTAAACTTTAGGTTCATTTTCTTAAAATCACTGAAGCTATTTTGTAGGGTTATATTTAAAATGTATTTTGCAGTTCAGACAGAATGTTATTCCATGTGGCTACACAGTAGCCTAAACGTTTTCCTAGTTGATCGTGCAAGGTTTGTTATGCAGAGCATACTTGTGCCATTGATTGTTACTTTTTGGCTAATAAGTGCCTTCACTTTGCTTTCTGAAAAGTAAGGCAATGTGAATTCTGTAATCAAGTTCCAAGAAATAAAAGCAGTGGAACTTTGGGTTTTATAATAATATCTGAAATGCTTTAAGTTTGTAAATCCCATGGTGAGTTACTTTGGAGGAAAATTTGAGCATCCTCTGTTTGTGAGTTCGGCTTCCAAAACTTTTTTCCTGCTTCCCCATCTGAAGGATGAGTTCATTCTAGGTCATCATTGCAGCATGTCTAGCAACCCAGTGTTTTCAGTTACACTGTGTTTAAATTATACACTGTACTTGGATTTGTCAGAAACCTCACAGAATCTCAGTTCTGCTGTTTTTAAAAAGTTTCTCTCTTTTCCCATTATAATATCTACATATGCTCATAAAACAACAACAACAAAAAAAATTGAAAATAAGACAAGAAAGGGAAAATTGTCCATAGCTGGACTCCAGTCTCTGTTTACATTTTTATAGACTTTATTTTATTTTATTTTATTTTCATTTTTGTAGACTTTAAAATTCAAGTATGCCCATATAAAAGGCACACGAATTGTCAGTGTTCAGCTTGATGAAACTTGGTCAGATGAATATATCCACGTAACTTCCACGGAGATCAAGAAATATAGCACTGCTATGCTACAGAACCTCTCACTAGCCCCCTCCCAACTATTATTCTTATTGGAAGATAAATGCTGTTCTCACATCTCACATAGAAATGTTTCACTTGTTGGTGAATTTTATATAAATTGAGTCATACAATATGAGTTCTTTTGTGTGGGGTTTGACTTGCTCAGCGGCTTATCTATGACATTTGTGCATGTTGCTGCATGTAGAGGTAGTTCACACTTTTTCATTGCTGTGTAGCATTCTGTTATCTGGATGTAATTTACTGTGTTCACTAGTGGACATCTGGGTTGTTTCCAGTTTGGGATTACTATAAATAATGCCTCTCTGGACAATCATACACATGTCTTTTGGAGGATGAATGTGTGCTTTGCTATTGGTATGTACCTAGATTCTAGGGAAAACACATGTTCAGTTTTATTTTATTTTGTTTAAAGATTTTATTTTATTTTTTATTTTAGAGAGAGAGTGTGAGTGTGGGGAGGGACAGAGAGAAAGGAAGGGAGGAAATCCTCAAGCAGATTCCTTGCTGAGCTTGGTGCCTGATACAAGGCCTGATCCCAGGACCCTGAGATCATGACCAAAGCCAAAATCAAGAGTTGGATGCATAACTGACTGAGCCACCCAGGCACCCTACATGTTTAGCTTTAATAGATACACTACTAAAGAGGTTGCCCATGTAGTTGTGTTAATTTATACATGAGCCATAAATAAGAGCTCTCGGTCCTACACATTTTTGCTAATGCTCAGTATTGCCTATCTTTTTTAGTTTTAGCCATCCTTGTGGGTAGTAGCATATTTTATTTTTACTTTGATTTTCTCTGATGATCAATAAATCGAGCACCTTGTTGTCTGAATAATGTCCCTCCAGAGATGTCTATGTTCTAATCCCTGGAACCTTATGAATATGTGACCTTACATCACAGAAGGAATTTTCCAGATGTGATTAAATGAAAAATCTTAAATTGAGGAGATTGTCCTCAATTATCCCGGGGGGCCCAATGCAATCATAAAGTCCTTATATGTGAAAGAGGGTGGCAGTAGAGTCCAGGAAGGAGACATCATGGGGGAAGCAGCCGTGCAGTGTGACAGGGTCTGAAAGGCTGTTGCTGACTTTGAAGATGGAAGGGACCCGCTAGCCAAGGACTGTGGGCAGCCTCTACACAGCGGGAATGCATCCTTCTCTAGAGCCTCCAGAAAGAACATAGCACTAAGGATATCTCCATTTTTGCCCATTGAGGCCTACTGTGAACTCTAGACTTCCAGAACTGTGAGGTAATAAATTTGTGTTGTTCTAAGTCACTGAGTTTGTGGTAACTTGCTATTAACAGCAGCAATAAGAAACTCATTCAAACACCTTTTCATATGCTTGACCATTTAAATGCCCTCTTTTGTAAAGTGCCTATTCAGGTCTTTTAACCATTTAAAACAACAGACTTCTCTTTTTCTTATTGATATATGGGAATTATGTGTATAATCTGGAGCTGAGTCCTTTGTCAAGTCTGTATTGTATTGCAAATATCTCCTTCCAGCCTGGAGCTTGCATTTTTACTCTTAAGGATGCTTTTTGGTCACCACAGATTCTTAATTTAATGAAGTCTAATCTACCAATCTCATACTTTATGGTTAATGCTTTCTGTGTCCTGTTTATACAAGTTTAGTTCCTGATTTTATATTGATTACAACATGAATTCCTTAACTGTTTCTCTTATAGTTGGATATTACATTGTTTCCTTTTCTCTTTTCATAAATGATGCTCTGATGACCACTTTTCTATAAAAATCCTGTTCTGGATTTGGGATTATTTTCTTCAAAAGTAGAATTACTCATTTATTGCTGTTGTTGTTTGTTGTTATTTTCTCTGAAACTTTTAGGAGCTTCTCTTTATTTCTTGCATGCTGAAATTTAATAATCATATGCTCATGTTTGAGTCTCTTTCCATCCATTGTCCTAGCCTCTCTTGACCTTCCAGTCTGTACATTCACGAGTCTCAGTTCTGGAATGTTTTCTTGCATTGTTACTGTGATAGTGTCTGCCATTCTCCCTATTTTTTACCCCCAAAGTCCTTTTTAGTAACTTTGGAACTTTTTTGGTTCATCTGTAATTATAATCATATTTTCCTTATCATTATTATGTTTCCTATTTTCTGGCAGATTTTTTGAATTCTGTCTGACAAACCATCTTTTTAAAAATTTTATTTAGTTAAAAATTTTTTTAAAAAGATTTAAAAAATTTATCTTATTTGATAGAGTGCACACATGCACTCACATGTCAGAAAGAGAGAGAGTGGGAGCAAGCAGGGAGCTGGACAGAGGAAGAGGGAGAGAGAATCTCAAGCAGATTCCATGCTGATCTCACAGCCCTGAGATCATGACCTATGCTGAAATCAAGAATCGGATGCCTGACCAATTGAGCCCGTGTGGGTGCCCCTATCTTTTTTTCTTTTTAAAGATTTATTTATTTATTTATGATAGAGAGATAGAGAGAGAGGCAGAGACACAGGAGGAGGGAGAAGCAGGCTCCATGCCGGGAGCCCGACGTGGGACTCGATCCCGGGACGCCAGGATCACGCCCTGGGCCAAAGGCAGGCGCTAAACCGCTGAGCCACCCAGGGATCCCCCTGGGTGCCCCTATCTTCCAGAACTTCTTTTGAATTTTTATTTGTATTACCATATCTTATATTTTGAGAAGCTCTTTGAAATTTACTGAATGTTTCTTTTTTTAATAATTTCCTGCTCTTGTTTCAGTATTTTATAAGCATTTTCTCTTATTTCTATGGAGAGAGTAATTATGTTTTTTTCCTTCTGTCCCTTTCATGTCTATTATTTCAGCATTCTCCTTTTTTCCCTATATAATTCTATTGGTGTTTATTTTTTAGGTTTGAGGCTTTCATCCCAAGTTGGGTAGCCTTTGGTTCCTTTTGTATTTAAGAACAAGACTCTGAAAAGCTGATGGGAAGCTCCATGTGAGAGAGTGGGGCTTGTTGAGTGGCTTCACCATAGGGTGTTAAGGAGGTGAGCCAGTTGCTTTCATCGAAAGGATGATAAAATGTTAGAACTGAAAGGTATTTTCTCTTGTGTTGGCCAGTTTTCCTAGAAAAGTCCCTGAAACTCTTGCCCTGGGGGTGGGACAGGTGGGCTCTAGGCCTTCTGCCAGAATTCCAATAGCTAAGTGGGGAGGGGATTACAGTTAAGCAGACTTGTTTAACTCCCTGGTTAGGCTTCAACCCTCTGCTCAGCTTGGCAGCCTGCCCAGGGAGTAAACCTCCAGACTTCTGCTGGGTGGGAGGAGGAGATTTAGTGGACTAACCACTCTCTGTACAAACTGTCAACTAGTCCCCCTCTCTGTCACCCTCCACTCCTGCCTTCAGGGTTACCTCACACTGCTAAACCCTGAGCCTTTCCAGATTTCTTGCTTCTTCCCCACTCCTCCTTTCCCACCCTGGGAGGCTTAGATTCCAACTTTCTTAAGGCTCTCAAATCAGTTACCACTTTATCATTTGCTTTTTGCCTCCTCTTTCTTTTTTTTTTTTTTAAAGTTTCTTGTGCATGTTTTTTCCTTTTTTGTTCTCTGTGAATTTGTGTCTTTTAGAACAAGTACCTATCTTCTTAGTTTGGTTTCACAAAGAAGCATAGATAAATAAATGATTTAAAACTGGGAATCTTGTGCTGAATTTTAAATGCCAATGACTGTATTTTTCATTTCTACAAGTTCTATTTGATTTTCAGCTTTCTGTGTTTTTTCTTCTCCATTATTCTTGCCATGTGGCATCTATAGCTTTTTTTTTTATCTTATTGACTTTAAGTATATTTAGAATCTTTCAAATTCTATTATTTCCAAGTCTTTGAGTGTGTGTGCACACATGCATGCTTATCTTATTTGCTTTTTCTCCTGACTCTTCTGTATGGTGGTTTGTTTTCCTTCATGGTAAGTTTTTGGTGGGATATTGTTTTTTGTGGAAGTCCTGCCTACCCTGATTATGGAGATGTCCCTACAGAGCAGGCTTAGCTTTTGCTTCTGCTTGGCCAGAATGTATTACATGGTTTCTCTTATTTCTGGGCCTCTCTCCATACATGTGGTTTCTGGAATGTTCTATCTTCTCATCTTTGCTTGGCTTTTATTCAACAGGTCTCAGTTGGGAAATGATTTTCATAATCTCCATTCCCTATATTCTCCCCCAGTAGCCTGTACTTCCTCCATTATAGTACTTTAATTATCCTGTAGTATAGTCACACATTTATTTTTCTCTCATCCCCATGATTAGATTAAATTCTGGAAGGCCAAGATCATGTTATCTTATTCATCATTAAATACCCAGCTCCTACCAAAATAGCTGGGTGAAACCAGGTGTCAGTAAATATTCTTAAATGACTATGATGTTGTATCTTATTTTAAGAGGCTTTGTAGGGATAGATTACAGGTTGGTCTGAAGCACTGTTCTTTGTCCTGGTTTTGCTGCACTCCAGGTAACAGTCTTTCAGAAAGCATCATAAGGTGATTTAAGGAGGCTACTGTCCAAGTAGAAAATGTGCATGGCTCATAAGTTGCCTTTTAGAGTTATAGACGTTCTTCCTGTCATCATCACTTATGTATAATAATACGTAAATGGATCGTATGCTTGAACAAAAAAATAGAGTGGTGGAATGCTTTGCACTTAGCATATGGTACAGCTTCCTGTGTGGCTCACTCTTCCCACCCACCAACAAAACCTCTTAGAGGGCATCACAGGGGGAGCACTTGCAGTGCGACCAGTGCGACTGCAGCCCCATGAGATGGGGAGACCGCTGACACTGCCCCACTGCAAGCCTGCTGCAGCCTTAGGCCCCCTGAGTGCACAGAAACCAAACCCTGCTGGCGTGCCCACAGCAGGCAAAGTGTGCATTGCAGCTGACTGGACTGAAGGCAGATGTGGCTCTGCCACAACCCAAGGGCAGTGGCAGCCAAATAGGATGTTCTCTAGCAGTGCCTGGTTCTGGTGGATGGGGGGTGCTGTGCACCATGAGACCTTTTCTTCCTAAGGTCATTATATCAAGATCAGGAGATAAGCTAACTTCCCTAATACGTAGAAACAAAATGAAGAATACAGGGAAATATGTCCCAAATGAAAGAATAGGACAAAAATCACAGAAAAAGAGCTGAATGAAACACAGATAAGCAATATGCCTGATAAAGAATTCAAAGTAACAGTCATAAAGATACTCACTGGACTTGGGAAAGGAGTGAACTATCTCAGTGAGACCTTCGATAAAGAGACAAAATGTAAAAAGGAACCAGTCAGAGAGGAAGAACTCAATAACTGAAATTTAAACAAAATGCCCTGGAGGGAATCAGTAGCAGATTAGAGAATGTGGAAGAGTAGATCTGGGGTCTCTGCATCTCACTTTCCTGCACAATGAGGCAGCTCCCATTAAGGGAATGTTTTCAAGTCCTCTCTCATTTGTGAAATGTGTGACTATAGAACAGCTGTGTGACAACCTGTTGAATCCATAGTGCCCTCATTTTAGGTTGCAAGAGAGACATTCTAAATAGGTAAATAATGATGTGCATATCTGATAATTAGACCCACAGTTTACAATGGCTTTGACTGGTATTTCTAATAGCTACTCCTCAAAACTTGAGTTTAGGAATACCATCTAAAGTTTTTGGTGTTTTTTAAAATAGCTGAATGAGTGATTTTGGTTTTCTGGGTATTTCTTATGGTAACACTAGAATGAAGAATAGTAGTGGTAATTTGTAAGATTGTAGGAAAACACTGTAAGGATCCACTTATTTTGGAAGTACCAATAACATTTGCTAATGCTTATTGAGTGCTTACCATGTGCCAGGCGCTCTTGTAAAAACTTTACATGTGTGAACTTATTTAAATACAAAGAAAAGTTGGGTTTATAGCAGTAAATCTTCATCGTCAGCCTGTTATGTGAATGCTCAGGGGAAAGTATTCAGAATCTGTTTGGAATTGGGACATTGTAATTACATCCAAATGTTAGGCTGTGCTAAGGTGATAACCATGCCTGTAATTCTTTGACTGTATTCTAGTAATGCTCAGTAATGGTAGACTCGGTGCTTTGAGCCAATTACCCCAATGAAGACAATTATAAGTGTTAGATGAAATATACAAATAAAATCTTCTAAAAAGCACCAAAAGATAGTAAGACTGAATAATTCCTGGGTTGAGATTTCAGAGAGGCTGAGAATCAAGAGGGGAGCGGTTTTCCTCCCGTCTCTAGAGGAGTCTGAGAACCTGGACTTTTGGAGACCACACTAAATGAAGAATTCCATTTAGAATTTCTTTTAATGTGGGTCTGCTGGTGGCAAATCCTCTCAGTTGTATTTCTAAAGGATATTCTTTAGGCAGAGGGAGAGTGATTCCGGTTGGAAAGTCAGAGATAACAAAGACTAGTAGTAAATATATGGATAAGTTAACACTGACTATATTAAACAATGGTAATAATATCTTGTTAAGTTCTAAGAATGTATGTAATATTTCAAAAATGCATAACAACAATAGCATTTAAGTTGAAAGGGGCTAAATGGACTTAAAGTGCTCCAGATACTTTCTGGAAGGAGGGTGAAGGTATGGATTAACATTAGGCTTTTAGTAGTGAAGGGTGTATGTTATAATTCCTGGAGTAACAACCAGAAAAATTGCAATTACAAATTAATATGGAGCATAAGATAAATGTCATAATAAACCTCTCATCTTTTCTAGAAGATCTAAAATTTGCCAGCCTTCTTGCCAACAAGAGGCTAGCTAGCCTTCTTGTCTCTTGCTAGTGCTATTTTCTTTTGCATTTAAGGAAATAAATTTACATATGTGAGAGAATAGTTCCTTAAATTTTAGTAAGTAAGTTCAAAGCAAGCTGCAAATTAATGTATCCATTTTCTTTCTGGAAATTATTTAAAAGAAATGGATTCCTTCATCTTGCTAACTGCCTGTGTGTCCTAAATGTATTTCCCTAGACTTTGCAAGTTGTTTGTGTAACCCCTATTGAAAAAGAGCTTGATGTTTTCTAGAGTCTAGTGTTTTTAGAGCAACCTCTCTAAAGTAGAATGTCCCCTTCCCCTCTTGTTTTGTTGTTTCATTTTAAATCAAAGCTTTTCGAGAGAACTTTCTGCTGGCATTCCTCTTCCCATCACACATATCTTTTTTTATTTTTTCCATCACACAAATCTTATACCTGATCCAAGATTGAAGCTTGAAGTCAGACAAACAAAATTAGATGTAATACTTGGGGAAACGTCCTTCCCTCCCTCCTTCCTTTGTTCCTTCTTTCCTTTCTTCTGAAAGGGTTTATTAAAAATTTTAAGTACAGCTGAGGATGTAAGATAGTTAACTCTCTTTAGGAATCAGCAGGACTCATTATATGCAAAAAGATCAAGATTCAGACTACGATTCTGGGCCATTGCTCTGATGTATTAAAAATGTTCGTAATTCAAAGTTAGCCTAATTTTCAGTATTTCTCAGTTTCTATCATTTTATAGTCAAATAGACCTCTGTCTTAGATTCACTTAGTGTTTATTTCGATCCATCTCTTTAATCTTGGAAAATTAATTTTTAATTTACTTAGCTAACACATGAATACATTTTTCTTAAACTTTAGAACATCCTAGATAAAACTTTTTTTTTCCATTCCTGGTCTCCCTCCAGAATCCCCAGAGGTTAACTACTGCTATGAGTTTGATGTGTATCTTTTTAGATCTTCATATTCACATATCTACCCAAGAATTTTTTTTTTCTACCCAAGAATTTACACGGTATTCTTTGTGTGTGCATTTATCTTCTCTTTGTAAATAAATTCCCATGCTGATAGGCGTTTTGGTTGTTTCGCTTTTCAAGCAGTCCTTTGGTTAATACTTGTGCACATGGGAGAATGTACTTCTAGGGAGGTTTCTGAAGGTGGAGTTGGTCAATCATAGCCATGCCTGTTTCAGATGCAATATATTTTACAGAATTGTACTACCAAGAGGCAGCAGTGGTGGAAAAGGACCCATTTCCACATACCTTTCCAGTATATGATGCTATCAAATGTAATTCTTTTTGCCAACATAACTCTATTGGGGGTTCTTTCCTATGAAAAAGTAAGTTTATGAGTGTTCCATATTTTCCTCTTACCAGCAAACCTTGACAGCTAACTGCTCCTTGTTCCCTAGAATTTACAAGACTTCAAAAATGGTACCCTCCCTCCCCAAACTCTCTTTACTGCTAAATGAAGGGAATCTATTTACTAGAAAAAGAAATAGAATATATCTACTGGGACAAATGGAAAGAATGGAGGTACCCTCCTTATCTGGGGGAGCCAAGAAATGCAAACTTCCTCAATACAGAGAAGAGCTGAGGCTTGGCATGATGAATGGTGATCAGTGCTGTTTTTATTAATCGGGAAAATTCTGAGTTCAGTAATCAGTGTCTTTGAGGTTTATGCCAGTGAAATTAATCCAGAGTTATTTTAAAAACAAGATTTCCAGCTTCTCAGCTTTATGATTTTAAATTCTTAGTGTATTCTCCTGTGTAGTGTAGCTGAATAACATTGTTGAGATATTGAGAAGTAGTTGTTTTTCATACAGTAATTTCATCTGAGAATATAATTTTAAAGGGATTACAAAGATCATTTGACAGTTCTAGTTTGTGGAGTGAACTTGCTCAATGTTATAAACTTGACTTTTGTATAATTTTGTAGATTGGAGAGTAAACAGTGAATAATATGTTTTGATTTTTAAAATAAATGCTAAATTGAAAAAATGCGTAAATCAAGAGGCCTAGTTCCACTAACGTTGGGGAAATATCAGGAATTTAAAAAAATTTGGTGTCTCTACGTTTATGATTACTAAAAAGAAAGTCAAATAAGGTATTTTTCGTTTTCAGAGAATGTGTTGGTTTTACCTAAAGTATGCTTTAACATATGAATATAACTAAAATACCAAATATTTCTTTAATCATTTTGAAAATCACAATGGCATAAAAGGAGATATTTATGAATAATATGTAATTTGATTGAAAGTGCTTATTTCACTAACATAAATCATGAACTCTGTAGATATAGCTTGACTTTAATTTGTCTGAATTATATTATGGAAACATTTAAAATGGTTTTTTAATTTTTACTTATTTTTTTTAAAAGGTTTTATTTATTTATTCAGAGACACAGAGGGAGAGAGGCAGAGACACAGGGAGAGGGAGAAGCAGGCTCCATGCAGGGAGCCTGATGCAGGACTCGATCCCGGGTCTCCAGGATCACACCCCAGGCTGCAGGCAGCACCAAACTGCTGCGCCACCAGGGCTGCCCTAAAATGGTTTTTTAAAAAAGTGAGCTATAGGTACTTTAAATTTACTTATTTATTTATTTATTTATTTATTTATTTAGATTTTATTTATTTATTCACGAGAGACACACAGAGAGAGAGGCAGAGACATAGGCAGAGGGATAAGTAGGCTCCATGCAGGGAGCCTGATGTGGGACTCCATCCCAAGTCCCTGGGATTATGCCCTGAGCCGAAAGGCTGTCATTCAGCCCCTGAGCCATCCAGTCGTCCCTATACTTTAAAATATAAAGTCTTTTTCAATTTTTTCTTTTGAAAAGGTTCCTAACTTATGGAAAAATAGCAAGAGTAGCCCACAGATTTCATCTATTTTCAGTTATTTTGACATATTTGCCTTATCGGTTTTCCTCTTTATAGATGTATATTATTACTTTTCTTCTTGAATCATTTGAAAGTAGGTTGCATACATTATTGCCCTTCACTCTTAATACTAAAACAGGGAACTGCAAGAATAAGGATATTCTCTTACATAACCACAGTACAGTTATTAAATTCAGGAAATTTAATATTGACATAATACTATTATCCAGCCTATATTCTAATTTAGTCAGTTGTCCCAGTAATTGCCTTTAGGGCAGTTTTTTTTTTCCTGCTACAGGCTCCAGCCCACATCATGTATTGAACTTAGTTGTCATGTCTCTTTTGTCTCCTTTCATCTGGAGAAGTGTCTCAGGTTGTTTTTTTGTCTCTTAGGACATTGATGTTTTTGAAGAATACAGGCCAGTTATTTTACAGAATATTCTTCTAATTGGGTTTGTGATATTTCCTTATGATTAGGTTCCGAGTATGCATTTTTTTTTCGTGTATGCATTTTTGGGTGGAGTACCTCAGGAGTATTATTATATCCTCCTCAGGGCAACATTTCTGGAGCTTCAGGATGTCTATTCGCTGGTTATTGGTGATGTTAAATTTGATCATGTTACAACAGACCACTAAAGTGTTACCCATTCTCCACTATTCCTCCTCAAGCTTCTCCCTCCCCCAAATTTAGTATCCATTGCTACTAATTTATGTCTGAGTTTCTAATTTTTAACTCTGTCATTCCTTCTATGTTTTATTAACCAGCATTCTGCTGTAATGAAATACTTCCTGCTTCTAGTTATTTTGATGTTCAGATTATCCCCAGGTAGCTATTTCCTGTATCCTTGTCACATGCTCTTAAAATTTTTTGATACTTTATTGCTTTTTGACACAATTAGTTGTTGAGGTCCATCTTGTACTCTCCCTCCTCCAGCACTGCAATCACCCATTTCTCCAAGGACCCTTTTTTTAGTAGGGACTGGTATTTAAAACCCAAGGTCTGTGACCATTGCTGTACTACAATGCCATTGCTTCTTGACCTTCTCAGCAGAGATGGGAAATATGTATACTTACATATTCTCATAGGTGGAGCCAAAAATATGGAGATATATTTAAAAATCCTGAGTGTATACTGATACTCTCAGTTCCAACATAGCTCCTACCCCCAATTCTTCCTCGTCCTCCCCCATTCCTTGTTTGTATCTTCCTCCTTCCACAGCGAAAACCTGGCTCACAGAAAATATTAATACATTTACTCCTTTGATTAGTCCTGCAATGCATATAAAATAGTTTCAGGATTGCTATACACTGTCTGAAAAACAGGCCTACCAAAAAAAAAGTTCAAGGCTATTTGCAGTTCTTTTTCTTTACATTGAAAGTAGCTAGAGTTCAGAAATTACTTGGATTACCTCTGTTTTTTTAAAAAAAATTCAGCATGGTAATGTTATTCATGTTGGGATCATTTATTTTCACTTGTATTCATTTTTAGGATCCTCCCCACCATCTTTGTTGATGATTTTAAAACTCAAAAGTATACAAAAACAGTATATGCTCAGAGAATTATTACAAGCTTCTTCATTGTTAAATTAAATTTAATTTTAAAAAAGATTTTATTTATTTGAGAAAAAGAGAGCACAGCAGGGGGAGCAGCATGACCTGAGCCAAAAGCAGATACTTAACCAACTGAGCCACCCAGGCATCCCTATTTTTTTGTTAGTAATCTGCTATTAAAGAATATTGATAATGTAAAATCAAGTGTAATATATATATTATATATATAATATATATATATAATGTAAAATCAAGTGTATATATATATAGCTGAAGGTATCTGTGTTGTTTTCCAGTGGGTATGTGGGTAGAGGATATTGGTTATCTATTCTCTGAATCATAGAAAAAAGTTTAATACCAGGAGTCTAAAAGACTGAATTTAGTTAAAAAATGGTTAATATCCATATTGGGAGTAATATTAATTTCATTGGGGAAAAAAAGACTCAAAGATTAGGGGACTCAGAAAAAATGTCGTTGTTTCCCTGTATGACACCAGGGGGCGCATTGGCTCAGATGCACCCGCAGGCCTCCTCTGCCAGGCGGAGTCTGGGAAATAAGATGTAACATCCCCAGCCCTGCAGACCTCCCGCAGCTGTCTTCTGTGCTCTGTGTTAGACTTTTGATCCAGGAGTAGGGTGGGAGTTATGAGCTAGGGTCATTCTCAGGCCTCCGGTTCCCTCTTCTTTGATCTCTTGCTTTCTTAGTCAACATTTTATTTTGTTTAGGTTGGCAAGAATGGCTACGAGTTAAGTAACCTGTCCAAGGTCATAATTCAACCTCAAGCTGTCTAAATCTTTCATTCTGCCATTTGAGTAATGTTGTAAAGTACAGCCATGCATACCGTGTGCCTGTCTGCATGTAAAATTAGATCAACTCCATATAATTTCCTAATACAAAACAAACTGGCACAAAGTGGACATGGTGGAAATATTAGTCACACATTAGGAAATCAGAAAATTCTAATGAGAGCCAACTAAAGTAAATATGGAATTAATGAGATTAGACCAAGAGGAAAAAAGTTGAACTGGTAATTAACTCAATGTCTGATCCCCAAAGTCGTCATAAATAAATTCATTATCCCTACTGCCTGTGAAACCTTGTGTACTCCACTTGTATAAGGAATCTGAGGTGCATTATCCTTAAATTGCACTTGTTTGCCTCTTGCTGCATATATAGGCTTATTTGCAACGCTTACATTAATGCTTAGTCATTCAGTGGCTAAAGTGATATCCTTTGACTTTCACTTTGAGAGACAAACTTGAACTGTGCCCTTGTCAGTAAATATAAGGGTGAACTTATTTTTAAGAACATCACCTGTCTTACCAGTGTAGTGACCAGTTAAATAATATTCGGCCAATAGCAGAATCAAACCCACCTTGGAGAACTGGGGCAACAGAAGGCCAAGGTGGCGTTTTTGTTTTTTTTTTTAATTTTTATTTATTTATGATAGTCACACAGAGAGAGAGAGAGAGAGGCAGAGACACAGGCAGGGGGAGAAGCAGGCTCCATTCACCGGGAGCCCGATGTGGAATTTGATCCCGGGTCTCCAGGATCGCGCCCTGGGCCAAAGGCAGGCGCCAAACCGCTGCGCCACCCAGGGATCCCCAAGGTGGCGTTTTTAGCTTCTATTCGGTATATGTATATAAAAGACATCAGATTCTTCTGTTTAACCTCTTCTATTTACAAAATCGCTTATGGTAAAATTTATTCAGGAGTACTTCTATTAAAGCTTTTATAGGATTTTTTTCATCTGGGGTTGTTGATATTTGATTACACGGAAAGAGTTAAGTGTCATGTATGAATAGCTAGCCAATGTATGTGCTGGCAGTGTTTATTTGTTTTCTCTTTTTTTCTTTCACATTTTGCAGTCAGAATATTCTATTTTCCATTTTATTATAATAACATCTTCTGGATATCTTACTTTGGAAAAATTACCTGTATTTCAAATCCAAGTGATTACAGAAGTTTTAGAAGCAATAAATATTTTATTTAATCTTTAATTCTTATGTATAATTATGTGCATGTATAAGCATACCTTTAGAAATTATTTACAAGCATATGTATAAGAATAGAAATGCTGTTAGATCTCATCTTTTTGGTATGGTTTGTCACAATTTTAACTCTTAAACAGTGGCTCAAGTTTGTTATGAATCAATTATGCACATCTGTAATATTTATTTACTTATTTATTCATTAATTTATTTAATTTGAGGGAGAGAGAGAGTGCAAGTGAGAGAATACAAGCAGTGGGGAGAGGCAGAGGGAGAGGGAGAAGCAGGCTCCCCACTGAGCAGAGAGCCTGATGTGGGGCTCAGATCCCAGGATCCTGAGACTTGACTTGAGCCGAAGACAGATGATTAACTGACTGAGCCACCCAGGGGCTCACACCTGTAATCTTTAGCATTTAATTAAATATCTACTCTTTTGAACTGTTCTCTGATTATTTTATTATGTTAATTCTTCTTTCTCTATAAGTTTAAGGGCAAAAACATTTCATACATCCATTTTAGTGTAGTCCCTACAACACCTAGGACTATCTCTATCACATGATAGGTACTTAATTATTATTTTTAATTCTTGGCCATTCTTTATGTGCATACATTCTACCTTCTTTTTTAGTTTACATTTTATTTTGAAATAATTTCAGACTTAGAGGAATGTGCCAAGATTAATACAATGAATACCCATATATGCTTCACCCAGATTCTCCAAATATTAATATTTTTGCACATTTCTTCAATACTTTCTCTCTTGTTCATCCACTTCCTCCTTTCATCCTTTATTCCTCCCTGTCTCCTTTCCTTTCCTTTCCTTTCCTTTCCTTTCCTTTCCTTTCCTTTCCTTTCCTTTCCTTTCCTTTCCTTTCCTTTCCTTTCCTTTCCTTCCTTCCTTTATCTATCTATCTATCTATCTATCTATCTATCTATCTATCTATCTTCCTATCTACCTACTTAGCTATGTATCCATCCATCTATCCCTCTGTCCATCCATATATATATATATATGCACACGCATATATACAAACATGTATATGTATATGGATACATATTTGGAACCATAGAATAAGTTGCAGACTAATTTGATGACTCTTTTCCCCGAATACTTAAATGTTCCTAAAAACAAGGACTTTTCCCCCCCACCTAACTACATATAATTCTCAAGATAAGTGAATTAACATTTAAACAT
Organism: Canis aureus; assembly: GCF_053574225.1. Taxonomy (NCBI): domain Eukaryota; kingdom Metazoa; phylum Chordata; class Mammalia; order Carnivora; family Canidae; genus Canis; species Canis aureus. The sequence continues at coordinate 58,571,242 of NC_135621.1, forward strand.
TATTATCTGAGCTACAAGTCTGATTAACATTTTGGCAGTTTTCCCAATAATGTTCTTAAGAGCAAAAGAAAATCCCAGATCATGTGCTATATTTATATATCAAGTTTCCTTTGTGTTCTTTATTCTAGAACATTGGCTCCATCTTTCTTTGTTTTCCATGAGCTTGACGTTTTTGAAGTTTATAGGCCATTTATTTTGTAGAATGTGTCTCAGTTTGGCTTTGTCCAATTTTCCTCACAATTTGGGTTATACATTTTTGGCAGAAACATAGAGGTGATTGTTATATTCTCTGTACATATTATCAAGAGGCATATAATGTTGACTTGTACTATTACTGGTGATGTTAACTGTGGCCACTTGCTTAGGTGGTATCTGTCAGATTTCTCTACTATAAAGTTACTATTTTTTCTTTGTAATTAAGAAGTATCTTGTGGGAAGATACTTTGGTACTATGTAAATATGTTTCTCATCAAACTTTCACTCAGGAATTTTAGCATCAACTGATGATTCATGCTTTAATCATTCATTACTATGATGGTCACCAAGAGGTGGTTTCTAATTAAATTCTGCTTTTTATTTTGCTCATAAATATCCTTTATTTAACTTCAGAATTCTCATAGTTCTCTTAGCACTATGCCTTATTCTATTCGTGCATTATCTGGTGTTGACCACAACTTCATAACTAATACATTTTTTGATGATAGAATCATCTGTTCCCCTTTATTTGCAATTGCAGCTGAAAGTAGCACCTAATATATTAAATATGTCTAGCAGAATAGCCTGCTTTCACATCATTTTGTCAGAATTACTCTCCTTGAGTGAGGTAATCACAGTAGGATTTTGTAGAGTATCTATTTGCTGTCACTGTTTCTTTGCAGCATCTTGAATCCTTCCCTGACACGGTTGTTGTGACAAAGTATTAGCTGGTGCAGCATAAACACAGTTTAATTTAGTCTTCACATGACAGTTTGACAATCCCTAATCTGTTCAGGATGCTATACCAATGAAGAAGAACCTGCAGCTGGAAAAATTCTAGATTCTCAGGAATCAACACAGTGATAGTTTTGTAGTTTTATTATATGGTGACAAAGTAGAATCCGCTAGATAAAAATAAATAAATGTATGTATTTTTATCAGAACTTGAAAGCATATTTTATTTGATCTAAAAAAGTACCCAAGCTTATACTTTTTGTCTGTAGTCTAAAAAGATATTTCACATGCAGATGATTTTATTTCTACTGTTTCTATTTTAATTCAGTTCTATGTAATGCGTATTTATTGAGTAGCCTACATGGGCCTATGCAATAATTAGTAATGTGAAAAGTAGGTATGTATATGTATATACACAGGTATGTATATTTATATATATATAAACATATACAATTGTGATAGTTTTAACTTGCAAAAAAAGTTGGAAGGAATACTTTTGATCTTTTTATTTTATTTTATTTATTTTATTTTTTGTTTCTAGTTAGTTAACATGCGGTGTAATATTAGTTTCAGAAGTGGGATTTAGTGATTCATCACTTACATGTAACTCAGTGTCACAATAACTGCCCTCCTTAATATCCATCACCCATTTAACCCATCCCCCCTGCCCACTTCCCCTTCAGCAATACTCAGTTTGTTCTCTATAATTAGGAGTCCCTTAGGGGTGCCTGGGTGGCTCAGTCAGTTAAGCATCTGCCTTCCACTCAGGTCACGATCCCAGGGTCCTGGGATCAAGCCCAGAGTCGGGCTTCCTGCTCAGCAGGAGTCTGCTTCTCCCTATCCCTCTGCCCTTCCCACCCATGCTCTCTCTCTCAAATAAATAAATAAATATTAAAAAAAAAAGTCCATTATGGTTTGCTTCCCTTTCTTTCTCCTCCTCCCCTTCCCCTATGTTCACCTATTTTGTTTCTTAAATTCCACATTATGAGTGAAATCATATGGTATTTGTCTTTCTCTGACCGACCTATTTTGCTTAGCATAATACGCTCTAGCTCCATCCATGTTGTTGCAAATGGCAAGATTTCATTCTTTTTGAGGGCTGAGTAATATGCCATTGTATAGGGTGGTAGAAGGGGAGGAGGGCGGGGGGTGGGAGTGAATGGGTGACGGGCACTGGGGGTTATTCTGTATGTTGGTAAATTGAACACCAATAAAAAATAAATTAAAAAAATAAAAAATAAAAAAAATAAAACTCCTAAAAAAAATAAAATAAACTGAAATACTTTTGATTTAATGTTAAATTCCCTTACAAACATCTGTATAATATCACATTCTGGTTAAAGATTCTTGCAATATTATGGAATGAACTTCTAGGTAAGTTGTTTACATTGGTTCAGGAATGGATCTCTTGAAAGGTGACCTTGTAGATGAGATCATATTTGAAGGATTCTTCCTGACTTGTGATAATCTTGCTTCAGTTCTCATCATAGTTCCAAAACAAATCAGAAAAACAATTTTTTTGATAATTCACTGGCCTTTAAGAACACTGAAAACATTCTGTTTAGTTTTAGCTGATCCCAGAGATGCCACTCATTTAGGTACTTATATTTTAATTAAAAAAGATTTAGCAACTGTCAAGAAATCTGACCGATTTAGCATTGTTTTGGCTTCTTATTGCTAGAACCTACTGAGGGATGTGACATCTCATGGATTACATGCAAAGACCTTTCTAGGTTTGTCCCCACTGCTATTCTTGTCAGTGTGAGTGAAAGCATTCTGAATTGACTCTTGAAGAATTTTCAGCGTGGCAGGCAACAGTAATGAGAACACTTGTCAATGGTTTATTTACATTAAGTAGATTATATTTTATCATTTATTGTCAACTTGTATAAATATCTCTCTATGAAGTTTTCCATGAGAATTTACCCTGTTCATGGCAAACAACATGGTAGAGATGTTAAGAGTCAATAGACCCAGATTCTAGTCCAGGATCTGCTGTTACCTTTCTGTGTGATCTTGGACAAGCCCCCATCTCCTCTTGATCTGTTTTCTCATTTGTAAAAGTATAGATTAGATCACCCCTAAGGATTCTTACAGCTCTTTTCTAGTTCAGTATACTATTTGTAAATAATTGGTTATATTAAAAATTTTATCTTTTTCCCCCACGAAGTAAATGGGATGTTGACTTCTCTACAGATGAAAATCACGCAAAAAATTCTAAATCCAAATGTGTGGCATAGTGGAAATTGAAATATGTCAGATTTATATCCTCATAATGCCAGCACACGTGGTAACGATGACTTAGGATCTTAGCATGACTTGGACAAATGAGGGATGGTTTCTGTAGTAGACAAGGCTCAAATAGCTTCCCTGGAACTCCCTCCATTCCTGCATCACAGAGCTGGAGTTGGGACAAGCTTATGTGTCTGTGAGAGCTGCAGGGACCTTGTCTGTGTAAGATTTTGGCTCTGTGGGTCTGAGCTTTCAGCTGAAAGCTGGGCATCTGAGAATCGCACCAGCCAAGAAGCTGGGAAGTGACTTATTTTCATTAATCAAAATACAGTGTACAGACAGGCTGGTTGAGATATCAGCATCTGATGGAACTTTGTAAATAAACTGGCAGAGATTTAGATGAGACAGGCTGGCTGCATGGTGCACCGGTGGGTTGTCAGGAAGCTTCAATGAATTAGTAGTGATGTCAGGAGATCACCATAATTCTAGCCTTAAATATTGCCATAGAGGATGCTGCAGAGGACATCTGGTTTTGCTTCAATTTATCTGTCAGAGCCAACAGCATCGGGAGCCATGGGACTAGACCTGAAGATAGTGATTTTAATACCATGTACCTGATTCATCATGAATTCTTATTCTTGGGAAATACTTAAGTATATTGGGATCCCTGGGTGGCGCAGCGGTTTGGCGCCTGCCTTTGGCCCAGGGCGCGATCCTGGAGACCCGGGATCGAATCCCACATCGGGCTCCCGGTGCATGGAGCCTGCTTCTCCCTCTGCCTGTGTCTCTGCCTCTCTCTCTCTCTGTGACTATCATAAATAAATAAAAAAAAAAATTAAAAAAAAAAGAAATACTTAAGTATTGGCTCTATTTAAAAAAAATTTACTTATTCATGAGAGATGCAGAGAGAGAAAGAGAGAGAGAGGCAGAGGGAGAAGCAGGCTCCATATAGGGAGCCCCATGTGGGACTCGATCCAGGGACTCCAAGATCACACCCTGAGCCAAAGGCAAACGCTTAACCACTGAGCAACCCTGGCATCCCAAGTATTGGCTTTAAATGAATGTAAGAAATCTAAATCACAAAAGTAATATATGTTCCCAGTAGAAGTAAAACAGTGAAAACTACTGAAGTGTATAAAATGAAAAGTAAGACTTCTTACCTCCATCCCCCCCAAACTCTCACTCCTGTGGGCAGCCACTACAAACAATTTTATTTTGTTTTTTCCAGGCCGTTTTCTAAGCACACCACCATTTTGTATATACCATGATTTAATATTAACTGTTACATTCTGTTATCAAATCTGAGATTTGGTACTTTACAGATAATCTTGAATTCTATGAAGTGGGCTGATGAAACCTTTAATATTCCACAAGTAAATGGATAGTCTACTGATTTACTCAGATATTTGGCCCTAGCTTCTCACCCTGGACCAGTCAGGAGCAGTTTAAGTAGTGATCTTGACTTCATCTAAGTGATGGGATTGTCCAATGTTGGGTAAGGAGACAGTGAACTATAAATAGGGTAGCTATGTAATTTATCATCCAAATCAGGGCACTTTGTGAGTCCTTCATAATTACACTGGAATAATGGGTGTAAACTGGAACTGTCCACACATATGGTGGTGGACACTAAACTAAAGGTTAACTCTCTAAAGGTTGACTTGAGACCACTTGCTTTCCTGTTCTGTTCCATGGTTCCTGGTTCCTGTTGAATTATGTGGCCATGAACTCTACTGCATCTGGCCACTGGCCCTAAAGGACTGATTTCTTTTCTTGTCCTTTGGTTTTTCTAATAGAGAGTCTGCAGGAATTCTTAGGAGAACCTGCTAGTACTTAGAGCTCAGACTGTTACATTTCCTTAATTATTAATGCAAGAATAGTCCAGCATCCCTCTTTTCCACTTCTCCCTTCCTGTTCTCTCCTCAGTCAGCTCCAGCTGGGTGTCTCTTGCCACGACTTCACCAAACCTGCCCTGCTTAACATCATTGATGATGTCCATGTTCACAAATCTGGGGTAGTCATCTCTTCTTATTCAATACACTTGATTATTTCTTACTTCTTTGAACATGTTCTTCTCTTATTTCTGTGACCCCACATTCTTCTGGCCTCTCCCCCATTTCCAGTGTCACTTTCTAAGTGTCTTTGGCTGGATGCTTCTCTGCTTGACTTCCCTGTGTTGAAGTGCCACAGGGCTCTTCCCTGTCCACTATCTCGGTTTTGTGCCTGTAATTAGCATCTTTAGGGTGACGCCTATATTGGTATCTGCAGTCCCGATCCTTCTACTGAGCTCAAGAATCAAGTATCCAACTGCCCACTTCATCTTCATGTGGGGATATAAACCTGACAGGCCCAAACAAAGCCTTTGATCTCCTCCTGCCCCTGCCCCTCTTAAACCTAATCCTCTTCCAACCTTCCCACCTCAGAACAAGGCACCATTCACTCACTTGCTCAGGCCCCAAACCCTTGGATCACCTTTGATTTCCTTCCATCCCACCCTCTCCTTCCCTGCAAGTTCTGTCCACTCTATCTCTAATATTCTGTTCCTCCCACTGCTGCCCTTCCCTGCAGGTTGCTATCATCAATGCCCTGAATGTTTTTAGTAACCTTCTAGCAATCCTCCCTTCACTCTCTTTTGCCTCCCTGCAACTCATTTTCTACATAGTGGCCAGAGAGCTTGCTTGTTTATTATTTATATCATTCCAGTATAGTTAATATGCAGTGTTATATAAGTTTCAGGTGTAAAATACAGTGATTCAACTATTCTATACATTACCAGTGCCCATCATAAGGGTTCTCTTAATCCCCTTCACCTATTTCACCTGTCTCCCCCAACCTACCTTCCCAGTGACCAGAGAGCTTTTAAAAGTTACTTTCCTTCTCCAAGTCTGCTTGGTACATCACATTGCACAGAGAAAAAAAATCCAAACTCCTTGCATGACCATCTGGCTTTTTGTTTAGCCTCTTCTCTTGCTCCCCTCTGATTTGCTGGGCACTGACAACTCACTGGCTTTGTTGGTCCCCAGAGCCACCAAGCTCACCCTATGTCATGGTCGTTGCACCTGCTATTCCTTCTGCCTGGGTTTTAATGCATGACTAGTTTCTTCTCATTCAGGTTTTAGCCTAATTTCATCTCCTTAATGAGGCCTTTCCCGACTTTAGATAGTAGTAGTCCATATCCACATCAACGTTTATGCCATTACTTTATGTACCCTCTCTATGGAGTATGTATTTATTGTCATTTCTCACCTCCTTTGCCTCCTGGAATGTACAATTCTTACCAGCAGGGATGCTGTCTGTTTTGTTTACTTTCATGTCTCAGCACATAGAACGATGCCTGGTGCCAGTTAGGCACTTGATCCTCGTTGAATGGATAAACAATGGTCACTCTGATCCAGAATAACTTGTGTCCCAGGTAGCTCTTCAACATCCTAAGTGACCCCTATTCATTTCAAAACCAACTCTGTTTATTGTTCTGTCTCCTCTTTTATTCAGTGCTGCATGGTCTTCCTGCTGCAGGCCTTTGTAAGCCATGTACACGCTTTTTCTGTGGTCAAGTCATTACCTTCCTATGGTATTAACATGGAGAGTGGCCCACTTGTTAAGAGACAAATCTAGGCTGTTTGCTAGGTTAAGCTAATATAAGCACCCAAGTAGTCAGTCTGAAAATTGGTTCTTTAACTCCCCTTACCTATTCCTAAAGAGATTGCATTAACTCGGCACTTTGTGGAGATGGCAAAAGAATTAGTCAAGAGAAACAGCTCTGTCATCCAACCTATGTAATTTACTATGCAGTTAATCCTCATGGTATGCTATGGACTTTGCAGTTCTAATTACAGTTTGGGTTCACTACCTTCTCATCAGATTATCCCTAAAACCCTTAATTTAAGCTAGCTAGATTAAGTGTCCTTTGGTATTCTGGTATCCTGGTCTTTTTTTCAACATGCTCATTCTCTGTCATCCTCTGAGTCCCTATGTCACCTGTAATGCCTCAGGCACCATTTCTTACTCCTGCCAGAGTCGATACCTTAGTTGTAGGCATTTCATCCCTGTCTGCAGTTTTTCAAAAGCCAATATTTAAATTAGATAGCTTTTCTGCCTCAATTAATCTTTATCAAGAGTTTATCAACTGCATTTCTTTTGCTAATAGAAATATGCTAATTACATAAGTAAATGCAAATGTGGGTAATTCTGGATGCAGGATGCCTTCTGTGAAAATGAATTCTCTTAATACCATTTTCAGAATGTCATTACAAAATGCCTTCTATGAAATGGTAGCTATCATGTATATGTATGTTGTATGTATGTGTGTGCATGTCTATATAAATGTGTGTGTTACACACACATAGGGACATATATAGTTGGGGTTGAGACAGTTCCTCACAGTTGTCCAATAATCTGTTGACTGATATCTCATCCATAGTTTCCTTAATGTATAAAAGGACCATACACTGGGCAGCAAAACTGCAGCCTGTTTTTCTACTCCAATAGTTTCATTTGTGTTACTTCTTCAAGACGAGGATTAGAATTAAATTGACTAGGCAAGCAAAGCTGAAAATTGAATTAATTTCAGATTTGTAATGAAAAATGGGATCTCTCCTACTCAGGGTTAACTAGGACCCTGTGGGCTATACAAACGAAATCAACAGTCTCTCATTAAAATGATATTTTCTCCAGCGAAATGTACTGGCACTAAATAGTTTCTGAAATGCGTTATGCTCCAAGATCACAGCTGCCATAAGCCTTATAGAACTGAGAGCACTTTTTATGAAATACATAGAATCCATAGCATTTATTAAAGTCGGTGCCATGTTGCCAAGTATTTATGGAATTCCTCCTCTGCGCCAGGCACTGTGCTAGGCAATAAGAATTAAGGATGATCACAAGTCATGATTCTTATTATCAAAGGGCTTCCAATCTAATGGGAGAAGCAGCTATACTTAAAGCCAAGCTCAAGTGACTTGATTCGTGATGTGAGAGAAGTACTATACAAATACCGAAGGAGAGGGGAATAATTCCATCTGCTTGGTTTGGACCTAGGTAATAATAGATGTGAACTTTGATGGATAACACCAGACAGAGAATGATCATCCAGGACTGTAGAAGTTATAAAACATTTCATGTCAAATAAAAAGCTGTGGGACCAATTTTAACTGTGTTTTGTACCTTTTTTATAGAGATTTAAGAATTTCATTCCAAGAAAACATTTTCCCTGAACTGCGGCTACCTTTTTGTTCATGAGAATAGCAAACATTTATTGAATACCTATCATATGATAGATGCCTTATGCCTACAGTGTACTGGATGCAGTCCCAGATAGTACTCAACAGCAGCTCTGCAGTATAGGTAATATTATTAATATAATTTGGATGGGAGAGGTCAAGAGACTGGCTGACAGCTGGTAAATAGCAGAGCAAGACTTCATACCTAAGTCCATTTGACTCCAGAGACCATGCACCCTTGATTCCTGTCTCCTTTACACACAACTGTTACATGTGTGACTGCTGATTGATGAAAGTGATGATATAGGCAGAGTCCATGTGTACTATTCTGGATTAATTTAACCAAATGTTACATTTGGCTAAGTCTTGGAATCAGGCACATTTCAATATTTTGTTGGCTCAGTGATCTAAGAGCTCAAGTACTAATGGCCCAGGACAGGAAAACATTGGCTTGTTCCTCTATCCCCTTGTAAGAGGGTAACTGACTCATGAAAGGTGAGGCTCAGATGCTCAAGAGAGTAAAAGAGCCCCTCAGTGATCCAAGATGAGCTGCTTCAGGAGGGCTCAGCCTTTGAGCTAACTGTCAAGCTAGAGGCTGTGGGTCTTACTAGGTGCTTATGCTGCAGGCCTCTGGCTATACTAAGAGAAACCTCTTTCCACAGGAGGAGCCAGAGCTACAGTAAGTAACCATTGGCCTTAGGGATTTGAAGGCACCACTTAGCATCGAGACCTAGTATGTAACCCAAAGCTGGGAGGACCAGCCACTTCAGAGAGGCTTCAGACCTGCTTTCCCTGGTGCTTCTTGTATGCCCACCTCTCTCTGCCAGCATTCTCAGCCAGGCTATCACATTGCTTATCTCAGAGCCATAACTGAACCTGGTCTTCCTCTCCCCAGCCCATAGAGATGGATGACTAACTACTACTCCCTTCCTCCTCCATTCCAGCAGATCACACCTGCAGGGCAAGCTTTCTTCCACCCCTCATTACTCAAGACAGGGAAAGGCACGCTCAGTTTAGAAGGAACTATAGGCCTAGAAGATTTATTAGCCGACATCTTTATCTGTAGGCAAAACATCATTAAATCACTACCTCCCATTTACATTGTCTAATTTCTCAGATCTCCAAGGAAGGAGCCATATCTCTGTCCTCTCTTCTGTAATCTCCTACAATATTTGTGACTGGGAACATCTTTCTTGCAGATAACGTCTGCATGCTTTATTTGAACATTCATATCTCTTTATTCTTCACTTGGAAGATATGGATATTCATAATTTGTACTTCCTCTAAGGAAAATTTCCCTGAGAGGCAGCTCAGTGTGGTATAAGATCATAAACGTTGGTGTCAGACCTGGATTCAAATCTAGCTCTGCTGCTTACCATTGGTTTGCCTTTGGCCACACTGTTTAGCTCTGAGTCAGTTTCTTCATTTGTAAGGTGGGGCAATATTACCTACCTCACAGGACTAAGTATAAAATGGTCCCCCCTGCTGACTGGCATAGCCTCTTTTTATCTTATTGCTTTGCTGTCTTCAAGAAGGTTGCTGCTTCCACTCCAGTCTTCATGTCTGCATCCCAGCTGACAGGAAGGAGGAATGGTGCAGGGCCCTTCGTCTCCCATTAACAACACTCCTGGAAATTGTATGACTTCCATCTTCATCCTGTTGGTCAGAGCTTCTTGCAGGCTCTAACTGATTCCTAGGGAACCTAGGAGATGTAGCTTTAGTCTTGGTATCATTTCATATGCCCAGTGGACACTTGGATGCCCTATTTCTGAGAAAGAAGAGGAGTATTATAGATTAAATTCCCCAGGGAGCAGACTCTGAGACAAAGCTTAGGTTGAGGGATATTTATTAAGGAGTGCTTCACAGATCAATAGTGATCAAAGGGAGGCAGAGGCAGAAGGAAATGTCAAGCTACCTTGTAGGCCCCCTGACAGCCTCATTGGGCCCTCACAGGTTGCTTTAGAGATGAGATGTGCAGGCCTTTATATTCCTATATTGATCCGTCATGAGGTATGGGCAGGCCTGATAGTAGGTGTGACTTTGCATAGGCAACTCTTGGCAGTTAAAATGACCCTTGAAGAGGCTGACATCTGGAGGCCATCTGCCAGCAGCACTACCGGCAATCAGGCCCACAGGTCCTCTATGGAAGGGGATTGTGGGTGACTCATTTCGTCTTCCATCCCAGGGAGAAGGGGGAGCTAGCATATCTGCCACATCATGTCACATAGTGGCTGAGAGCAGCAAATAAAATGTAGAGGGCTTTTGCAGAGGGCTGGACTTAGGTTAGTATCCTGTCAGTCTTAGCTGCGTGATCAGTGTTTCCCTAAGTTATTTTAACAGGATATTTTCTTTTTTTTTTTCTTGATTAAACTTTTTATTTATTTTTATTTTTTAATAATAAATGTATTTTTTATTGGTGTTCAATTTGCCAACATACAGAATAACACCCAGTGCTCATCCCATCAAGTGCCCCCCTCAGTGCCCGTCACCCATTCACCCCCACCCCCCGCCCTCTTCCCCTTCTACCACCCCTAGTTCGTTTCTCAGAGTTAGGAATCTTTATGTTCTGTCTTCCTTTCTTAACAGGATATTTTCATCCCACAGCATCCTGTGGGACTAAAGGAGTTGGCCATCCCTAGTCTAGTGATCAAATTTAGGAAATACTGGGTTGTGAAACCTTTTGTTTGTACCCCATGATGGCTAATGTTGAGTCGAGGCTTCTTCTTGTGAGTTGCATCAGAGAAGAGCATTTATATTGCTTTTGACTTTGGTTTTCACGTAAGTGGAAATATAAAGAGTGCTTTTCTAGATTTCAAATTCTGTATTATTGATATTCATTGTTTCTGTCAGCAAATATTATTTCCTGAAAATAAGATTAAGAAATGAAACAAACAAATGGATGCCTGGGTGGCCCAGTGGTTGAGCATCTGCCTTTGGCTCAGGTCTTGATCCCAGGGTCCTGGGATTGAGTCATGCACTGGGCTCCCTGCAAGGCGCCTTCTTCTCCCTCTGCCTATGTCTCTGCCTCTCTTTCTGTGGCTCTCATCAACAAATAAAGAAATAATCTTTTTAAAAAATGAAACAAATTATGGGTTAAACAAGTACTTACCATGCCCCCTGGGTGGGTCTGTGCCACCCAGTGCAAGACAGCATGCTTCACCTGTGCTCTGCTGTCCCCTCCTGCCTGGTGTCATTCCGCTCCCCCAATCACTCTCCCCACCCCGCAGAGTGTTCTTTGCAGCAGCCAGAGTGATCCTTTCAATATTTAAATCAGTCTTATCACCCCCTTTTCTCTCAACTCTACAGTAGTTGTCTGGTGCATTTATAATGAAATTCCGAGTCCTGGCCATCCCCTGCCAGGCCCTGTAGCTCTGGATCTTGGCCATGTCTCCAATCTCATTTCTGCCCCAGCTGGTTTGCTCCAGTTGCATGAGCCTCTGTCCTTTTGCAGATACCCAAGCAAGTTCCTGAGCCAGGACTCCCATCCTTGTGCTTCCTTGTGTGGGAATGCTCTTTCCTCCATTTGTGCTTGGCTCACTCCCTTGTTCCATTCAGCTTTCCTTGCCCTTCTGCCTTACCAGAGGGGCTTTCCTGAGTTCTCTAAGGTGTACCATTTGTCTGGTATGTCTCTCATTTTGTTTTTCTTTATGGTGCTTATGATTTCCTGAAATTGTGTATTTATTTGATTATCATTCATGGTTTGTCTCTCTTACCAGATTGTAGGAGCTGAGAGCAGACTTTTGGTTTTCTTACTGCCCTATCCCCAGAAGAGTGTCACCAAGCAGGCACTTAAGACATTTTTGTGAGTGAAGGAGTGAGTACGCTGGTTTCTGGGAATACAGTGATAACTAGGACAGTCATGGACTCTGCCTTCATGGGAGATATGGTCTACAAAAAAGGCCCGCCAAGGCTCACTCCAACAGAAGGTGCAATGAAAATGATGGCATTTTCTCTTTTAATATATTATAGTAGCAGATAATTTTAATAGAGCTTCTAAAGTTGAACTATCCTTGCATTCTTATGACAACCCTACTTAGTCATGATATACAACTTTTTAAAATGCTCTTCTTGAGTTTGCTATTATGTATTTTATTTAGTATTGGCATGTAAGGATGGTTTTCTGTAGTTTTCTACTGTCTTTGTTAAGTTTTTATAATCATGAGTATTGTCATGGTTATGTCAACTTCAAAGGAGGACTTGGGATGCTACCCATCTATTTCTGTTTTCTGGAGCAGTTTAAGTAACATAGGAATCCCTGTTTAATCTAGGTTTGGTGAAACTTGCCTCTAAAACGGCTTGGTACCTTTGTGTTTGATAGAAGTTTGATTATCTTTATAATTTTTATGATTTTGGCCTATTGAATTAGTTTCCTTGTCTTGAGTAAATTTCTCTAACTTTATTTTCCAGAAAAGATTTCACTTCATCTAGATTTTCAAATATATTATAAATAATAGGTTCCTTAATTCTTCTTGTATCTATAATTATGTCCCCTTTATCATTCCTAATATTGCTTATTTGTGTTTTCTTTCAGTGGTCTTAATCAAGCTTGACGTTTTATCTACTTTGTTATTTCAAAAAACCTCCCTTGATTTTATTAATCAAGTCACCTTTGTTGTTGTTGTAATAGTTGTTTTGTTCTCTGTTTTGTTGGGGTCTCCTTTTATTCTACCACAATTGTGAAAGTAAGGATACATGCACTTCTAGACACAACTTTGCTGTCCACCTCCATCCCTACTCTGGAGAGCCCCGGCATTTACCAGAGTCTCTAAATTGCTTCTCTTGGATCTCAACACTTCGGGGGTGGGGGGGCGGGGTTCTCAGCCCCAAAGATGAATTTGGTGCATATCTTAAGGTTTTAGCATGCTTTTCACTGTCTGGTAATTATTGGGGGGTGGGAGGGAGGCTGTTTTGTGGAAAGTCACTTAATTGAGTATTTTGATGACTTCAGAACCACTCCTGCTTCTCACATTTGTTGGACTCTGAGCTTGGACTTTTTTGTCCATTTCAAGTTTGCAGATTTTTGTTTCAGATTCCATGTAAATTTGAGCCCTTTGCTTTCTGTATTCCAGATATAACTCAAAAGTTTTAGTCTGCTGGTTAGCACCCTTTCTCAGTATTTAATTTTTAGTGAAGCAAGACTGTAGTGTGAGCTTGACAATGCAGAAAAAGCTCTGGAAATCAGAAACATAATTGTTGTTTTGTTGCGTCCTTAAGGGGCCTCACTTAACTTCTGTATGTTGTAATTGGCCATTTGGGAGCTCATGGCTCCATCCAGCGCTAGAATCCTTTCCTCACTCTGAGAATGGCAATGGCCCTCTGCTCCGTGATTCCAGTGACAGAAGGAGCCTTCTCCATGCTTGAGCAATTGGCATGGAATGTTAAACTAATGAAAGCTCACTTGAAAGTACTCACGTTTTCTTTCATAATTATTTTATAATTTGATTCCTTTACACCAGATTCCTATTGAACAATACTAGTAGGAACAAATACTATCTGAACTATCTGAACTATAGTACTATCAATACTATCTGAACAAATACTAGTAGGAGTTCTATTTTCAAATGTAAGATTATAACAAAAAGGAAAAAGATTTTAATGTTTAAATGAAAATATAATCTACAGATGTTTATCATGTAATCATTCAAAAGATTGGAAATTTCAACTTGACCAGACTTTCTGTTTTCTCTTCAACTGTTTGGGATCATTTAGACAGGATGGAGTAAGAATTCTTTCCTATTTATATGTACCTGAGAATCCAGAAATGTTTGGTTTATTTGGGATTATGTCAGAGTGTGCAAATCCAGAATTAATTCTCAAAAGAAAATGAGATGAAATCAGTTTAAGATGGCAGGTGAAGGATTTGTATTAGATCCCACTAAAGCTTATTAAGTGCTAAAATTTATTACTAAAGAAGGTTCGGAAGTGAGTGAGGAGAGAGAGAAGAGTTTTCTGTTGGGATGTTGTGAAAGTTCTACACCCCCTCTCAAACTGGAGCTGAATCATAATTCTGACCCCTAAAGCTGCTACATTTCCAAAAGATGGCAATGATCACAGTCTCTGTTTTCACTGCTTGAGATGTGGAAGCCAGGCACTAAGTCAGGTCCCACATGTTTCCTTTTATTGTGGTAAGAAGAGAAAAAACTGCAATATAAATAGAAGCACATTGCAAAGAATAAAATGTATATATATCTATTAAATATGTAAAAGATCCTACTTTATGCACTTTGTAATTGCAATGGTAAAAATGGTGACTACTTCATACTTTTCCTTGAGAAATGACAGAACTTCAGAATTTATCGTTTTAATAAAATCCTAGTAGGTGTTTTAAATGAAAGAGCCAACAAAAGAGGAAAACCATTGTGGTCACAGTCTCATGAGCTTGTGAGCGGTAGGACTTGAGAAAAGAATCCAAGTGTTGGGGCCAGGCGGGAAAGGAAACTCCTCAAGATGGCGGATACGCCAAAATGGCTGAGGTTCCTGTCACCACCTCCACTTGGGACGCCAATGGACCAATGACCTGCTGACAGCTTGAGCAGACCCTTACACCTCTCCTTTGGACTTCCCCAACCGAACCCAATGCCCTTCAAACCCCAGAGGAGGAAGTCACCTTTGACTGGTCGAATTGCAATCCTTCCTTTGCATAGTGAGGGTCACTCTGACTGGCTGGATTGCAATCCTTCCTTTGCATATGAGCCAACCAATAGGAAACCGTTCTGCCTTACAACGTTATGTAAACCCCCTACCACCTTGTCTTGGCGCGACTTCCTCGACTCACTCTCTTTCCCCCGTGAGTCGTGGAACCTTGCCCGAGGGTGCCTGCAATAAAATCTGTTCTTGGACCCTCGCTTGCCTTGGCGGTCTCATTTCCATCTAGTTACTAAAAAACTTAACACCAAGTTTTTGACATGTTTCTCTTAGCCCTGTTTGACATGACACTCCCTTGTTCTTTTAAAATATCCTTTAAAAAAACCAAATCTTTAAAAAGTTGAAAAAGTTAGATGAGATGATTGTAAACCTTCAAATAAATGCACAATGTGGAAAGAGACTTCCCTGTACCCTCTAACTGCTACTCTTGTTTTTCAAAGGTCATTACTCTTCATAGTTGGGAGTATATCCTTACAGACAGTCAATCTTTAAAAAGATAAATGAAAGATAATACTAGATACAGTTTTCTGTACATGAGGATATACTCCCAAATAATAAAAGCAATTGAGTGCCTACTATGTGCCTGCATTTTCTGAGCACTTAAACATTCCCCAAATCCTATTAGATATACCTATTATTATGCTCATTTTGCATGTATGGCACAGAAAGGGGAAGTATCTTATGGGAGGACACACACAGAGCTAGCTAGCCCCAGGCGGGGCTAGCCTGGGTGGTTTCTTTTTTTTTTTTTTTAATTTTTCATGAGAGAGAGACAGACAGACAGACAGAGACACAGGCAGAGGGAGAAGCAGGCTCCATGCAGGGAGCCTGACATGGGACTCGATCCCGGGACTCCAGGATCATGCTCTGGGCTGAAGGCGGTGCTAAACAGCTGAGCCACCCAGGCCTCCCCTGGGTGGTTTCTTAATAAGAAGATGTAGCTTGTGGCTGTGGAATGGGAAGGATTTTCATTCTCATAATTGGCTCACATAGAAATTAAAATATTACCACCATGCTTAATCTAAATGTCTAAAACTCTTCGAATTATAGCAGTTTTCCTCTACTGGTGAACATTTTGAAATATAATTGTATCTAGACAGCAGTAGTGACAAATCATTAAGGTTAGAGAGTCCTAAGTATGTCTTAAAGCTTATATCCAATGCTAAAGAGCCCACAAATATAGTGAAATACATGTGTAAATTTTATAAATACATTTAAAAATTGGTTAATATGAATGCTCTTTGCTTCTTTTAATAATACTACACATAACAAAAGGTTTATGTCTTTCATGCCAGTAGATTGCATTCTATGTTGTATAGGAGTTAGGCGTAAAATAATAAAACATTAAAAATAAGTCTATGTCTTATGTGGGTTATTTAGTTATATTCTAAATTTCTGTACCACCTAATAAGTGCTTTCTGTACCTATGTTAAATTTTACCCCAAATAGTAAGTTTTCCTTTGTTGCTAATTTTATTTGGTGATTAGTTTCTTTTGGTATTTCCCTATTAGTAAACCTTTTTTTTTTTTTTTTTTTTTTTTTTTAGAGAGAGAGAGAGAGCATGAGTGCAAGACAGGGATGGGGGGTGGGGGGGTGGGTAGGAGGGAGGGACAGAAGGCAAGGGAGAGAGAATTTTGAGACTCAAGCAGGCTCCATGCCAAGCCGGATCTCATGACTCTGAGATGATGAGCTGAAATCAAGAATTGAATGCCACCCAGGTGCCCCAGTAAACAAAACCTTTAAAAACATTTACAAAGTGTCATTTTATTTCTTATGAAGTATCACTTGTTTTTGAAATCAAATTTAAATATTGGGAAGCATACTAAGAATTAGATTTTAGAGTAATTGACATAGTAGTTTGAAATATTAGGAAGATTTCTTAGGGATATTGAAAAAGACATGATTTTTCTATATTGGGATTATTTCCTTTTTCTTGATCAAATTCAGGGTCTTGCTTTTCATTTCAAAGGCCTGGTTCTTGCTTCTGCAGCCCACCTAAGATACAAGCAATAATCATCTGTTAATTACTTTGGTCTTCTGGATAATCAGCATTCCTGCCTTCAGTTCATTGCTCATCCCTCCACTGCGTCTCCATTTTGTAAGAGCTTGATTAAAAGCTCTAACCTCTGCTATTGATAATGTTTGCAGGGGATATTAGGGAGTTCTGATTAATTGAACTTTTAAGTTCATGGAGAGCCAATTAAAAAAAACAACAAAAACACTTGGGCACCTGAGTGGCTCAGTGGTTGAGCGTCTGCCTTCGGTTCAGGTGGTGATCCAGGGGTCCTGGGATCAAGTTCTGCATCAGGCTCCCTCTGCCTATGTCTCTGCCTCTCTCTCCCTGTGTCTCTCATGAATAAATAAATAAAATCTTTTTTTTTTAATTTTTATTTATTTATGATAGTCACAGAGAGAGAAAGAGAGAGAGGCAGAAACATAGGCAGAGGGAGAAGCAGGCTCCATGCACTGGAGAAGCAGGCTCCATGCACTGGGAGCCCGACGTGGGATTCGATCCCGGGTCTCCAGGATCGCGCCCTGGGCCAAAGGCAGGCGCCAAACCGCTGCGCCACCCAGGGATCCCCAATAAATAAAATCTTAAAAAAAAACACCACTTATTGTAAAAACCCAGATTTGTTCTAATCTGCATTTTTACATTCTTCCCCAAGCAATATATTTACTGAATATAAGTATAATGGTTACTATCTGTAGGGTCAAACAGTATTATGTTTTGGACCTTCACCACCATCTGTCTATTGTGTAACCCATGGTAAGCCCCAGGTGTCTCATTTGTAAAGAGAAGATGAGGGTAGCACCTGCCTTAGGGCTGTTGGGATGATTAAGTGAAATAATCCATGTAAAGGGCTTAGCATCCTTTCCAGTGCATAGTGAAAGCCCAGTAAATTGTAGAAATTTTTATTGCTGTCAGTAACCATTAGCTTTGTCCCTGTGTATTGTTCTATATGGTGGGGAGGTTAGTGTATGTATGTATGGCAGGCATACATTATATCAATCAGAAAATAATAACTGATAAAAGTCTTAGACTACATGATATCCTACATGATACATTCTTTACGATGCCTGAGAAATGTCACGTACTGACCTCATATCTTGTCTTCATGAAACAAAAAATTATTCATATACTATAGCAGTTGACATATATGCATATTTATTTTTTATTGTTATGGATGTTATATAAGTATATAGTGGAACACTAATGTATTATAAGCAAAAACCATGCTTAATCTTTATTTTAAATTTATACTTTAAAATCTTCTCTTTAATTACTTAATGTTTTTAAATAAATAATCCTCAGAACATCACAAAAAATATTCTGTATCACCATATGGTCAGTTTGTGTCCAGTTTGTAAAATCCTTTTCCATATCTGGAAAAAAATTATATTTGATTTTTGAGCTTATCTAACTAGATAAGGAGGGGAAATAGAGACATACACCTCTCCTCCATCTAATTTTTAAAATGTAGCTAAATGTGGATATTTGATGTTGCACAGAAAAATGTCCATAAAGTTAGTTGCAATTTATAGTGAATTGAAGCTATCTTGACCCAACTATGACAGAGTTATATATACTGAAAATTTTGAGGCTTGACTTAAAAAAAAATAGATTTGGGGAAGATAAGGCTTTTATTCATTTATTTTTTATTTTTTAAAGATTTTATTCATTTATCTGAGAGAGAAAGAGAGGGAGATCATGAGCAGGAGGAGGGGCAGAGGGAGACAGAGAAGCAGACTCCCCGTTGAGCAGGGAGCCCGATATGGGGCTTGATCCAAGGATCCTGAGACCATGATCGGAGCTGAAAGCAGACGCTTAACCCACTGAGCCACCTAGGCCACCCCAAGACACGGCTCTTAAATATGAGATTAAAATCACTCCTTTTTTTACCACCACAAAAAACTATTTTTCATTTTGTGTAGTACTCTCTCTATTGTATGTATCATAATATACTTGTAATGAGACCATGATGCTATTTTGTATTCTGTTATTTTTATTTGATATCAGTATAAGTAATTCACATCACAACATAATTATTATTTTTTTTAAAGATTTTATTTATTTATTCATGAGAGACTCAGAGAAGCAGAGACACAGGCAGAGGGAGAAGTAGGCTCTCTATGGGGAGCCTGATGTGGAACTCGATTCTGGGACTCTGGGATTACTACCTGAGTCAAAGTAGATGCTCAACCACTGAGCCACCCAGGCGTCCCTAATTGTTATTTTAAATATTTGCATTCTGGTGTATCATGTTCATGTTCCATAATTTATTAAGCTGTTTCCTTAATGTTTGATCTTTATGTAGTTAGAAGC
Organism: Canis aureus; assembly: GCF_053574225.1. Lineage (NCBI taxonomy): Eukaryota > Metazoa > Chordata > Mammalia > Carnivora > Canidae > Canis > Canis aureus. The sequence goes on from NC_135621.1 coordinate 58,590,592, forward strand.
TTTTAAATCAGTTAGCAAGCAATTAACTCTATTGTGCCTCTTTTATGTTAAATTAGGATAAATACTTATGAATTACCATGTGAACAAGCATAAATACTAATAAAGCTTTGCTACATATTATCATATTTCTAAAAGTGTTGTGATGTTTTACTGTACCACCAACAGTGAATATGTATAACCCTGCTTTGCCAACATTGGATGTTACATTTTTTGCAGCTTAGGAGTATAACATGGCTTTTAAAAATACTCTAGAAGACATCCAGATGGCCAACAGACACATGAAAAGATGCTCAATATCACTTATCATCAGGGAAATACAAACCAAAGCCATGATGAGATACTACCTCACACCTGTCAGAATGGCTAAAATTAACACAGGAAACAACAGATGTTGATGAGGATGCAGAGAAAGGGGAATCCTCTTGCACTGTTGCTGGGAATGCAAACTGGTGCAGCCACTCTGGAGAACAGTATGGAGGTTCCTCAAAAGTTAAAAATAGAACTACCCTATGATCTATTTGTACTACTAAGTATTTACCCAAAGTATACAAAAATACAGATTTGAAGGGACACATACACCCTCATCTTTATAGCAGCATTATCTACAATGGCCAAATTATTCAAAGGTCCCAAATGTCTTTTGACTAGAATGGATAAAGAAGAGGTTGTGTGTGTGTGTGTGTGTGTGTGTATAGAAATATATATAATATATATGGGAATATTACTGAGCCATCAAAAAGAACAAAGTCTTGCCATTTGCAACAATGTGAATAGAACTAGAGTGTATTATGCTAAGTGAAACAAGTCAGTCAGAGAAAGACAACTACTGTATGATTTCACTCATATGTGGAATTTAAGAAACAAAACAGATGAACAGAGGAAGGAAGGGAAAAAAGAGAGGGAAGCAAACCATAAGAGACCCTTAACTATAGAGAACAAACTGAGGATTATTGAAGGGGAGTTGGGTGGGAGGATGGGCTAAACGGGTAATGGGGATTAAGGAGGGCACCTGTGATGAGCACTGGGTATTATATGTAAGTGCTCAATCAATAAATTCTTCTCCTGAAACCAATATTACACATATGTTAGCTGACTAGAATTTAAATATAAATTTGAAAAAAAACAAAACAAAAAATAAAAATACTCTAATTTTGCTGATAGGGAATAAAAACATCTTCAGTTTTCTGTTGACCTCTTTTTGGGTATATTGTTTATCGAGCAGCCTTCAGAGCTAGCATTTCTTGAGTACTTTGTCATGTTCTAGGCATTGTGCTCCCAACAGCCTCATGAATTAGGAATTCTTAGGTCCTCATTTTATGGGTGAGGAAACAGGCTGAAAGAGGAGAAATAACTTGCTAGAAGTTATCCAGCTAGGGCAGCCTGGGTGGCTCAGCGGTTTAGCGCCGCCTTCAGCCCAGGGCCTGATCCTGGAGACCTGGGATCGAGTCCCACGTCGGGCTCCCTGCATGGAGCCTGCTTCTCCCTCTGCCTGTGTCTCTGCCTCTCTGCCTGCCTCTCTCACGCTCTCTCTCTCTCTCTCTCCCTCCCTCCCTCTGTCTTTCATGAATAAATAAATAAAATCTTAAAAAAAAAGTTACCCAGCTAAATAAGTAGTAATCAGAGATTTGAACTCAGGCCATAGGATTCCAAAATTAAAACTAAACCCTTCTTCTCTATGTACAGATTTTGACATTGGTTACATTCAGTGCAAGTATTTCCAGCAGTCTTTGTCCTTTTACTTTTGGTTTGGTTCTCATTCTACTGTTTAAATATGTTTATTTTTGAAAATATGATCTTATTCATGGTGTCTGTTGCTTCAAAGCTAAGAAAGTTATTATCTTTAACAGATCTGGCATTTTTTGCCAGTAATTTAAATTATTAATTAATTTGCATTTTTTGCCAGTAATTTAATTATTATATTTATTTAAGCTTTTGTGATTCCTCTGCAGTTTATTTTGGTGACTAGGTGCTTTTTAACTCCTCCACCCAGCATAATTTTTTTAAAGATTTCATTTATTTATTCATGAGAGACACACAGAGAGGCAGAGACATAGGCAGAGGGGTAAGCAGACTCCTTGCAGGGAGCCTGATGTGGGACTCGATCCCTGGACCAGGTCACGCTCTGAGCTGAAGGCAGATGCCCAACTGCTGAGCCACCCAGGCGTCCCATAGTATTTTAAACAATCCTTCCTTATTCTTTGTCTTAGAAATAAAAATTTATGAACTATTAGTTTCTATGTATATATTTCTATCTCTATATTTGGGTTATTTCTCAACTGTCCATTTTTTCCCCTTGCTGTATTTATCATTTATTTTTTGTTCTGGTGATTGATTTTGATTTGGACACATGTAGACTACCGTGTCAATATAATGAATTTGTGAATTTACAGTTCATCATTGCTTTTGGGACTCTTTTGCTGAGCCACAGGGAATTAGAATCCTGGACCTTTTTGTTATTTTAACTTTGCTGCAGTATTTGTTGAGTCAGAAGACAACAGAATAGTTTAGCATCATATATACAAAATTCTGTTACCTCTTTTCCATCAAAGATGGCATCTTTCCTCAATAGAAGTGGGGAGTGAAGGACAGGGCATCTGTGGCCTGGACACCCCTTACCACATTGACTTGCTTGTTCCAAATGAGTCTTAAATGTGGATGAGAACAGACCTTTGAAGGAATACTACACCAGCAGTAACACATTGACCTTGGGCTGGGCGAAGTTATTTTGGGTTGTTTGCAAAGACAAGTTCAATTTTTAAGTGCCTCACTTTTTACAAAGTAAGACATAAATGCTATATCATGTTATTTTAATATCGTTTTAAAAACTAAGATCATAAAGGGATGAACTATTGTAAGCTTTTTTGGGAGGGTTTCAATGATTTTACCTCAACTTGCATACTTTGTATTATCATGATGAAGATCACTAAATTATTGTGTAGGATTACTGCATAATTGTGTCATTTGTAAAAAAAAAAGAAAAAAAGAAAAGCTATTGAAGGTATAAACAGAGTGATTGCTGGATTTGAAACCTGCCTCTACTCCCTGGCCTGTCGAAGCCTCCCCTCTACCACCATCCTTTCTAAACGAAGTGGAGCTCTAGAAGCCTTGCAGAGTTTTGTAAATCCTGGGTATAGCTTTCCTTAAAAAGGCTGTACAGAGCTTTACACAGCATGCCATTAAGCAGAACATCCTGCTTCATCTGTCTGCCCAAAGTTCTTCCCCAGTCTTGCCCCTTTTGGTTGACCATTCACGTTTGTTCCTATCATATCCTCCCTCCCCTTCACTTTCTCCATCCCATCTCCTTTGTCCTCCTTTGTTTCTGCTTCTTCCCTGCAACTCTTTTCTGCTCACGAAGCTTCCCAGGTGTTGCCCCCTGGGAAGTACAGCCTGGTTTCCAGGTTTACCTGCTTTTCTCTGAGGAGAAGCAAGCGCAAAACTCCTGGTTCATGAAATCCCTGACTTACTAAAGAAGGTGACAAAGAACAATAATAAGTATTCAAGGGGACTTGGTCTTCTAAATAGTCAGCCCACATTAGCCAGTTGCTTCCAGGAAGAGGCCAGGGTGGTTGTGAGCAGGAGAGACGAGCTGGTTGGGCCTGTGCAGCAGGCACGGCGAGTGCCAGGTATGATTAGAGGTGACAAGGTGGAGTGGCTGTCCAGGGTGCTGCAGTCAAGGAGTTAACTGAGAGCAGCAATTGTAGAAAAGCTTCTGTTTTCCCTTATATCATCGATTTGAGATGTCCACGGTTGGGAGTAGAGAAGATGAGATGACTGGACCTAGCAGCTCCTCTGCTTCCCCTGAAAGATTTCTCTCTGTACTTCTTTTAGAAGGGCTGCTCCCTCTGTGAGTCTTTGATTCCAGCCCTCCTCAGCTGCTTTTGTCTTAACCATCCTAGAATCAGAATGCCCTGGGCTGAGGTCTCAGAATTCTTGACAACAAACAGAATTTACTCTAGGTGGTATAAACAGAAAAGTAACAAATAGCAGGATGTTCACAGAATCTCTAGAAGAGCCAGAGACCACACAGCTCTCCAGCCACACCGCGCTCTCTAACTCCCCTCCTGACCCTGTGGTGAGTTGTCTCTGCACAACAAAGAGTCTGTTGTGCCCTCTTCAGGGGACAAAGAGGGTAGGTGGACTGTTTGCACAAGCTAATACCCACCACGCACATATCAAAGTCTTTGGATTCCTTCCTTTGAAACTTCCTAAGAAGTTTCTGGGTTCCTTCCTTTGAAACTTCCTAAGAAGTTTCTGGCAAATAATATAGGTCACCACTGAATCTAGATTCCATAGATGAAATAGAGCAAACAATTGCAATTACTCCCAGTTGCTTGAGGGATTGGATCCATATTGGATCCTGAAGCTCCATTAAGACAACAAATCTGTAAAGCCTAAGTTAAAATCATGTCCTTCTCTTCCCTTAGAATCCATTCCCACACAGATTTCCCAAATTTATACCAGCCAAGTGAAACTTGTTAAACTTTTACAAGTTTATAAAATATTGCCATTATTTTGGTTGTGTAAGCCTTTTTTCCCCTGCCAGATTTGATTTTTTCTTTGGCCCCTAGTGTAGTTGATATCAGACTGTGATTATGGGTCTGGAAATAATGATGCAGGCACTGGTGGGACAGGAAAAGACAGGTTCCCTTTGAGGGATAAGTGCCTCAGGTGCACTCTTATCTTGTCTCCAAGCAAGACAGATTCTGCCCAAGGAGATCCAGCAAGACTCAAAGGAGTCATGCTTGAGGATCCAGTAGAGAGGGCTTTGGAGAGGTCATCCAGAGGCTAGCAGTGCTCAAGTTGACCAAAAGCTCACATTTTCTCATCAGTATCCTAACTTTCACATAAAAATTTGGCTCTTGGGGAGCCTGGGTGGCACAGTCAGTTAAGTGTCCAACTCTTGGTTTCAACTCTGGTCATGATCTTAGGGTTGTGAGATGGAGCCTAGTGTTGGGCAACTTGGTCAGCAGGGAGTCTGCTTGAGATTCTCTTCTCCCTCTGCCACTCCCCCTGGTGCTCTCTCTAAAATAAATACATAAAATCTAGGGTACCTGAGTGGCTCAGTTGGTTAAGTGTCTGATTTCAGCCCAGGTCATGATATCAGGGTCCTAGAATTGATCCCCAAGTCCGGTCCCTTCCACCCAGTGGGAAGTCTGCTTATCCCTCTGCCCCTCCCCACATCCCCCGCCCTCTCAAGCAAATAAAATCTTAAAAAAAAAAAATAAACAAAATCTTAGGGAAAAAAAATCTGGCTCTCCCTGGTCTTGTCCATGTCAATATCAGAGATGAAAGAAAATAAAACTTTATTTGTACCTAGATGTCAGGTACTTATGAGAATTTCAAGAGTATTTATATTTTAAAAGGGAATCAGGAAGATTGAATTGTGAAAAGACTTTAAAGTCGTACAGACTTGAATCTGAATCCTAGCTTTGCCATGTACAGGCTGTGTGACCTTAGGCAAGTTCCTTAACCTTTCTGAATTTCAGTATGCTTAAGTGTAAAGAGGGATTATGTATTCATATCATCTGTATCCCAGTGGATTGTTCTTGAAGTTAAATGAGATGCTGTGTAAAGTAGCATGTAGTAAGTGCCCTTTAAATAGTAGATAATAGTCATTCAGTGATTAATAAATGCTTATGGAATTGAATGCAGTTTTAATTGTAAAGTAGACCAACTTGCTAATGAGGGACTTAGAGTCATGTGTGGAGAGGTCTTTGGCTTGAGGGGCTTTCTTGAGGTCCCTCAATTCAAATTTTATGGAAGGTTTGCATTACCTTCTCTATTCCAAGGTAGTTTGTGTGTTTAAATGGAATCTGTTCACATGTCTTTGAAACTTAGTAAAATGATCAAACAACATTTTTCATTAGAAAAATAACTGGTTATTTGGCTGGTTTTACCACTTCCATAGAGTCTGACAGGCTGGTATTACCTGTGGTGGTATTGGAAATTCTCAAAGGTGTTATTTCTGTACTTGTTCGGTTGTGAGGATGAACATTAATTGGCTTTTTCTAATAGGACCAAACTTTTTGAAACATTCTTTCAGAAGTTGAAAATTTATTTCTCCTGAAGTTTTTTAAAGATTATTTATGTATGAGAGAGAGAGAGAGAGAGAGAGAAAGAAAGAGAGAGAGAGAAAATGAGAGAGAGGAGTGGGGGCAGAGGAAGAGGGAGAAGCAGGCTTCCCACTGAGCCAGGAGCCCAAGTGTGGGGCTCGATCCCAGGACCCCAGGCTCATGACCTGAGCTGAAGGCAGATGCTTAACTGACTGAGCCACGCAGGCGCCCCTCTCCTGAAGTTTTAATAACCCTACCATTTTTAATATACATCTCAGTCAGTTAGTATAAAAAAGCTTTAAAACACAGAATATCTACAAGGGTCATTTGGTTTCTCTGGCTCTTGAACATTAATTTAGAACAAGCTTCAGAGTGTATGTTCACCTCATCTTTGCAAAGCTATATTCATATTTGTGTTATATTATTTTTAAATGATGAAAAATGTAAAGGTAACCTATACATTATTTGTTTGAAAAATGTCTTCTCAAATTTTATGCAGATAATAATATTAATTTATATATCTTAAAACTTATTGCTAGTGCTCTTAAGCAGTAAAGTTGAATAATAGGCAGTTATTTCTAAGAAGCCAGTTTAAAAAACCAGGTTATTTTCTGTGTGTACAATGGCACTTTACCCATTTTATAATAATATTGTATCTCCCACTGTCTTTCCACACACGTATATATTGTTTTCATTGATACATTAGTGAGTTAATTAGGCTAAAAAATTTATATCGTACCCAAGAGAATGTAGAGATAGTTAATTTCAGATTTAGTCTGATTGGGGGGAAGTATCTTCATTGCGCTTTGTACTCTGAATAATAGAATAAATTTCCAAGGAGTGGGAAACATAAATTATATTTAAATGTTATACACTCTCTCTCTCTTTTTTTTTTTTAATGTTATACACTCTTAATCGGTGTATGCACTACACACACAATTGTTCTTCATTGTCACCACCCATTTTAAAGCTGAAAAGCCTGTTCTTATCTTGTGTCACAACATTCAGATATGGACATTTGGGAGCCAAAGGCATAGTTCTAATATACTTGGAAGCAAAATCAAAATTAGTTATATTTTAAAAATACTTAACACCAGGCTTTGCTACCTTTGATCAGTCATGCCAGTGTGAATATCAGTACCCCATAATGTGTGATACACATCTGTAATTTAATTTTAAGCTTTAAAACATAAATATTAGCGACAAGCCTAAGTTATTACATTGCCACCAATAAAATAGGTATAGAAATTAATTCAGAGTGGGATATGAAGTTTTCAACTTTATTTTCTGCTTCTCTGGAGTTGTGTTTGGGAACAGAGATGATGTCAGGAAGTGCTATAGGCTGATGTTTGTGTCCCCTGCAAATTGATATATTGAAGCCTGGTCCTCAGTGTGAGGCCTTTGGGAGGTGATTAGGTCATGAGGGTGGAGCCATCATGAATGGGATTGGTGCTTTATAGTCCTACCTACAGCCCACTGCATGCTCATTCATGTGGGTTTTTTTTTTTTCTCATCTCTTTCATCCCTTTTATCAGCAAGGTGCTCACATTCAGTTTATTTAGGGAATTCATTGATAGTTTGCTAAGATAAGAACAAGTCTCAGTTCTTGCTTTTGTTTTTACATAAGTCAATGCACCTTCAAACGTGAAAGGAATCCAGCAGTATCCCTCCACCCCTTTTTGTCATACAAGATTATTCAGCATTGGTAGAGTTCTCTAGCGATCCAAACCCTGCAGATGATCAATTTGTCCTTACTTCTAGTCCCACTCAGTGTACTCTATAATTAGAAGGAAGAATTGCCGAGGGACTATAATAAAATATTTACCTTAGACAAAAAGCCATACAGGTCCCCCTTTTGTTTTTCTCTATTTATGTACCTAAGCAGAGCAAACATTATGCCTGTGATGTTAGCCCATGTGCTAGAGCAATTGAGAATTTAAGATTTATATAACAGAATTATATTCGAAGGTCTGTACTGTCCACACCTCTGTTTGCCTTCTCCTTGTTATGTCCAGCCCTGGATTCTAACTCAGAGTAGCTTGTGCCCTTGGGCAAGTCATTTCTCTGACATTGGCTTTCTTCTAATCTGTGACCTCTGAGGGTGGGATGAAATTATATTTGGGTTTCCTTTTAGTTTTGATTCTATGGAGTAATAAATCTTGTTTCACCCAGAAAAATCCCAGCAGATCTCTTTAAGGATTAGCATAATGTCTATTACAGGAAGTTCTTTAGAAGCTTCCACAGAAGCAGACCTCAGAAAGCACTAGGACCTTCCAAGGCCATCCCCATTTTTTCAGCAATCTTTTTAAAGTTCAGAAACGTGATTTGTAGGAGAAATAGAAAGGAGTTTAAATTATAGCGCTGATGGGAAAACATTAATCTTAAAACCATGTATTTCCTTTTCACTTTTCAACATCTAATATTTCCTCTTATTTCTGTTGTGTTGGGCACAATGAAAAATGGATCTCGATACATTTTGTCCCTTCACTTCTAGCCTACTTTGTTAATGTCCCTTGGGCTGTCTCTTATAGTATTGGTGCCAATTTCTCTTTTTAGCAAGTTATTATGCAGATCTTTGGGGATGACTGTCAAAATGCTTAATAAAAACTTGGTATCTAAGCTAATGCTTGCTTTGGGGCTTTGAGTAAGAATCTGATGACCCAGCAATACTATGCCTACATATTTACCCAAGTGAAATAAGGACTTCCATTCACACAAAAACCTGTAACACAAAGTTTATAGCAAGTATATTTGCAATTGCCAAATACAAGAGGAAGAGCCAACTAAAGGGGGACAAAGACAGGACTGTGGAAGGTGACAAAACTGTTGTATATCTTGACTGTAGTGGAGGTAGTTATATGACCACAGGTACTTGTTGAAACTCACAGAAGTATATACTAAAAAGGGTGAGTTTCTCTTTATGTAAAGTGTATCTTAATTTAAAAAAATGTAAAGTGTGGCTTAATTAATTAAAAATTACTGTTAAAAAAGTATCTGGAAATAAAAGTATATTTCAAATATTTATTGAAGTACTTTTTTTTATTATTGAAGTACTTCTTATGCTTAATGCTCTGTTGGGCACTTTGGGATAAAATAGAGATCTAGATGTTACAGAAATATAACATGTTCTTCACAAGGAGTTACTTATACTTTATTTAAGGAGATCAAAATTTAGAATTTTTAAAAGATACATTATTAGGGTGGGTGCCATGTGGCTCAGTCAGTTAAGTGTCCAACTCTTGATTTGAGCTCTAGTCATGATCTCAGGGTCGTGAGATCGAGCCCCACATCAGGCTCGGGCTGGGTGTGGAGCCTGTTTAACGTTCTCTCTCTCCCTCTCCTCTGTCCCTCCCTTTCACGTGTGGCTCCCCCCCTCAAAAAAAAAAAAAAGATGTATTATTAGGACACAAAGATTATTGGAAGGAGTCACTTTTTATTGTTGTTCTTGCCAGAAAGCTAAGTAAATATAGAAATTGCAATCATAAAAAAATTACTGAAGATATAAACTACATTTTAATTACAGTGTCTGGGGTTTTTTTTGTATGTTGGTTTGAAATTTTTTAATTTTTCAACCTTGGGGGACAGGAGAAGAGAGGAGAACCAAGTCATAAAATGAGTAATAAAACACAGATTAACCTTGTTTTTCTGAGGAGTTACAGGTAAGAATTTATGAATTTATTTTAGTGCCAGCATATAATAAAAACTATCTTTGATGACCTTCATTTCAAGGAACATTTACCTTATGCAGCATATTTATGTATGTTTAAATTTTCTGTGCAATTCAAGGAAAACAAATGATTACTGTAAACACTAAATCCAATTGAACTTCCTCACACATACCCAGCAAGGGCAATTATCATTTCAAGACTGTGGAAGAGACTGCTGGTTGCCTACCAAATATCTCTTCTTGCTCTCCTTAGCAACAGAACCCCATTTTTTTTTCCAGGGGAGCAATGTATCCATAAAAAATGGCATTTACCAGCCTTTATTGGAGTCAGATATGGCTGGATGACTGCATAGTGTGTGGATTTCCAGAAAGTCACTCTGGGGGAGTTGACTTTACTAGGGTGGTAGGGGCCATGGGACCTCTGTCCCTCCCCTACTCCTGCTGCCTGGAATACAGGCATAACAAGTGGAATTCCAGCTTAGTTCTCTTATCTCCCCTCCTCTGCCCCCTCAATAAACCCCTAGAACACCACTCCCTCTCCACTGAGAGAAAAAATCTTTACTTAACATTCGATGAACAATTTACTTGAAATGGCTTTGTGGTCCTCCCCCTTGACCAGCCTTGGCCCAGTAAACATGAAAAAAAGCTGACCTTTACAGAGCATTTTCCACTTTCCCAGCAGTGTACTAAGCACATTCCATACATCTTCTCATATAACTTTCACATCCCTAGGAGGTAAATCCTATTAGTACCCACATTTCACAAATAAAGAAATCAAAAGTCCAGGATAGATTACTTAGCTGGCCTCACTGCTTGGTCGCACAGCATGGGAGCTGGGATTTCACTTGAGGCCTCTCTGCTTCCAGACTGTGCCATAACACTATGCTGCCCATTCATCTTCACTCAAACTCTTGTTACTAGAGATCATTTAAATACATTAGAGACACCAATTCAGCATCGCAGAGTCCATGCAGCACCTCTTTCTCTGTCGCTGAATATCACTTTGCTGTATTATACAATTTTGTCGTAGCAAGAGTCTTAATTTGACAACTTGCCAGCTATATGATTTTATTATTAAAATATTCTCAATCCTCTTCTCTGGCAGAAACATCTGAGAGGGTATGTTTAGGGGAGAGGGAGGACAGGCCAAGAGTCAGTTCAGTTATCTTTAATCCAGACCCTTCCCACTCCACCCCTCTGGTTCCTTAAACTGGTCCAGATGCTCCACTAAGGATCTTGTCTGCCTGCTTTCTCCATAAAACCTTCTTAGTGCCCAGCCCCCTTTTCTTTTAAGTGGAGTCAAGTCTTGGTCATCTATGAATGTTTGGTGAACTCAGGAATTAACTTTAATAATAAAATGTACTAAGTGTTGTTGGGTGCTTGGGTGGCTCAGTCACTTGGGTGCCTGACTCTTGGTTTCAGCTCAGGTTGTGATTTTAGGATTGGGAGATTAAGCCCCTTGCTGGGCTCCACACTCTGTACGAGGTCTGCCTGGGAGTCTCTCTCGCTCACCCTCTAAAATAAATAATAAAATTAATAAATAAATTCTTTTAAAAAAAGGTACTGAGCATTCTTACATAACAAATGCTGTATTTGTTGTTTTTTGTAAATACCTAAAAGGGGGTCACTGGATCAGTAGGCTCTGGTACTGGGACTGACGTTTTAAAATTTTTTTTTTGACTTTTTAAAAAAAGATGTATTTATTGAGAGAGAAAGAGAGAGCACACATGAGCATTAGGGGAAGAGCAGAGGGAGAGAATCTCAAGCAGAATCCTTTCTGATGCAGGGCTTGATCCCACAATCCTGAGATCATGACCTGAGCCAAAATCAAGAGTCAGGCACTCAGCAACTAACATTTCAGAATGCTGATTCATTTGTTAACTCTGCTTTGACCACACAATCTACCACTGACCTACTCTTCTTTATTTCATCATTGAATAGTCTTTACCCTAGAATTTTGTCATACCATTGTATTATTTGGCAACTATTTCTGTAGGCTGGTTTTCCTTCTTCAACCAGGTTGTAAGGTTGTATGAAATTAGTATAGCAAGTCTCATCAAACACACATTTAGCTCCTGTATCCTGGAAAGAGAGAGGGTAGGGTTAAAGCATGGCTGGCCTCCTGCTACTCTCTGCAAGCAGTGTATACCCCAAGGGATAGTCTAGTTTCTTCAAGGGGCCTCAGCACTGTTTACAGAGTCACATACACCAGCCATGTGCAGTGCCCTGTCCTTGATGGTAAGCTAAGGGACTAAGAGCAAAATATAGAATCCAACTCCTTGTAGCAGGTGTGACTCCACATATCCAATACTTGATAACTGAGTGAGCCCAATTCCCTGGTTCCTGGAAGAAACAGTGAAAAACAGAGGAGCAGGTTAGGGAGGTATATTTTTAATGTTTAAGACAAATGGTACTCATTTGGCTTCAGAAGAAGCTGTTCTGTGGAATTTGCATAATTTCTATCTCATGGACAAACTTTTCAGCAGGTTTCAATCGTTAGCATTTAAAAAGCCAACACCAAAATCTACATGAGATATACTCTCATTATCTAACTTATTAAAAACATGGATACTAGATAAAATTATATAAATGAATGAAACTACAGTCTTTCTATGTGTGAAAGTTTAAGGAGATAGAGATTTCAAAAGATTCTGAAAAAGGAAGGAAGGGAAAGTATGATGCATAACCCATCTCGAGTATAAATAAAACCTCCAGGGTATCATATCTATATATGACATCTCTATATCTCTATCTAACTTTAACCAAAAGAAGTTCCCTCGGGAATCAGTCTGATTAATGGATTCTAAAAATGACTGATGAGAGAGAAAACATCTCCTTCTGAATTTCCTATTCTATTCAGTCTTTACTTATTACACTCAGAATAACATAATAGGGGCATAAAGAAGCTAAATGACCTATTTCTTTAGAGAATCTATTTCTTAAAGGAGAAATGAGATATTACCACTTCAGTTGAAATTCATATTTATGTAACTTGTGCCTTTTTGAAGAGCACTGAATAAATTCAGGGTTTTGTTTTTGGTTTTGGTAGATTTCTTGGTAAATTGAATCCTATCTGAAATATGCTTGAAGAGTTCACTATTTTAAAGGAAAACTTAATCCTTTTATAATGAAAATTGAATGTAATAAACATGCGTGAACACGTGCATGCAGGCATACTTAATCATACTAGGCCTACAGTAAAATTTTGGGGATTAACACAGGCCCTACTTGGAAGGAAATTTCAGTTCTGTTGTAGCGACATGATGTGAATGCATAGAACAAACCACTTTGGAGCAGCACCAGACCCTACAGATCCAGGGCAAAAGCAAGTAATTCAGACCAGCTCTTCTTGACTTACTATGCTTCTCACCTGAAGCTCAAGTCAGGAGGTGGGTGGGAGGTGGGGTGGGTGGGGTGAGGTGGATGGGATCTTTTTAAAAAGTAAACTCTGATCTGGTAGGTCTGAGGTGGTACCTCAGGCTTTTACATTTATAATAAGCCTCACCTGTTGTCAACGTTACTGGCCTGAGACCCACACTTTGAGTAGCAAGGGGCTAGTGTAGAACAATTAACAACCATGAGAGTTCAAAGAAGGAAGAATTAATATGGTCTGGCATGGAAACCTCTTTCCAACTCTACCTTTAGTAATAGTCGTATTTTAATTTTTCTGCTTAGGATACACAAACACACATTTAAGCAGACAAGGCATCATAACTATATGTATATGTATATATACATATATGTATAAAAGTATGGTTTTAATCTGTTTGAGTTGCTATATAAAAAATACTGGGTGGCTTATAAATGAAAGAAATTTATTTCTCTCAGTTTGGGAGGTTAGGAAATCTAAGACCTGTGCCAGCAGCTGCAGTGTCTGGTAAGTGCCCACTTCAAGGTTGCAGACTGCTGGCTTTTCACTGTGTCCTCAAGTGGCAGAAGGAGTGAGAGAGCTTTCCTGGATGTCTTTTAGAAGGGCACTAATCTCATCCAGGAGGGATGGCTTAATCATCTCCTAAAGACCTCACCTTCTGATACCATCTCCATGGAGGTTAGGATTTCAACATACGAATTTTGGATGGGACAGAAATATTCAGACCATAGCATATATATATGTATACACTTCCATTTGATGGTTCTTAGGAGTAACTCAGTAAATGGAAATGTGGGGGCAAATTTTGAAGGAGTACTTCTGCAACATTTAAAAATATTACTAAAGTAAAAAGTAATACCTATGTAAAATAGGGACTCCTTTTTAGATTTGAGGCAGGTATAATAAAATAAGTACTGAATTTTGCATTCTGAGTTAATTTTCTACATTTCTGCTGCAGTTGACCTCTTGAAAAATAATAGTGTTTGTCTGATTTCTCTATTTTTTAAAAACATCCTTTTGTCCATCATTTTATTTTATTTATTTATTTTTAAGACTTTTTGTTTATTTATTCACAAGAGACAAACACACACACACACACAGAGGAAGAGACACAGGCAGAGGGAGAAGCAGGCTCCATGCAGGGAGCCCGACGTGGGACTCAAACCCGGGTCTCCAGGATCACGCCGTGGGCTAAAGGCAGTGCTAAACCACTGAGCCACCCGGGCTGCCCCTTGTCTGTCATTTTAAACCCACATTTGTGCACCACATAACACAATGTAATTATGGGTTTGGGTGTCTTGTTCATTTAATGAGAACAGAATCGAGATCTTTAAGTTTCTAAGAAATCATTTAATGACTTAGAATTATCTTGGCAGTTGTTTTGCAGCCTAATTGTCAGTGTTTTCAAGTTTTTACTGACCATCTTAAGACTGTGGAGTCACGTTCACATTGGATGATTTTCTTGATAAGGGTTGTCTTGAGGAGTTCATGGAGTTTCAGACCCAACTGTACCATCAGAGGGCCAGGCTCCACTGAAGACCATCCTTACTCTGACACCAAATGCAAGTTCGGAGGTTCCCAAAACCACTCAGTTTGATGACCAGCAAGAAAGATTCAGAGAACGCACTGAAAAGCTGTTGCACTCACTGTTATGATTTATTACAAGGAAAAGATTCAAATGAAAATCAGCCAAAGGAAGAGGTGCAGAGGGTAGAGTCCGGGAGGTTTGCAAATGCACATCTTCCCTTGTTCTCTCCTGGTGGCATGAGGGCATGTTCCTGTCCTGGTAAAACTGTGTCCCAGTACACAGAGTGTTGCCAACCAGGGAGGCTCACCCAGACTTTCTTTTTTTTTTTTTTCACCCAGACTTTCGTATTCAGAGGTTTTTATTGGGGCTCCATGATTGATTGCCCTTATGTTTGATGTCAGCCTCCAGATGAACTGTGTGACCTAGAGCCCCATTGTTGGTTGTATTGTTAGACTTTTTGCATGACCCAAGGCCAAACAAAGCCATTCTTATAAGGTGTACATTATAATGGTCCAGAAATTATTCCCAATAACAGAGAACAAGGTCAGACCTGCTTTCTGGACAAGACCATATTTTTTACAACCCCTAGGAATATTTTCTTTTTCTACTACTACAATCTATCTTTCTTTCTTTCTTTCTTTCTTTCTTTCTTTCTTTCTTTCTTTCTTTCTTTCTTTCTTTCTTTCTTTCTTTCTGTTCAATTTGTCAACATATAATATAACACCCAGTGCTCATCACATCACGTCTGGGAGTATTTTTCAAACTACTGGTTGATACCCATTAGTTGCCAGTGAAATCAATTTAAATAGTCCCCATGGGCATTTCACCAAAGGTCATATTTCAAAAAGTTTGAACAACACTAGCTTACTCTAAATAAAAGTGAAACAGCCTCACTCAACTTGGGACTTGTTCAGGTGAGATGCTCTTGACTCACTCAGCAGTGGCCCACACCTTTATAAACTCCTTAGGGTTCTTGTTTTCCTTGTTTTGAGAAGTCCTTACAAGTGCTTACTGAGCTAATGTGATCTTCCTGTCATTTTATTTGTTTGTTTATTTATTTAGAACGCGAGTAGGGAGGTACAGAGGGAGAGAGAGAATCTCAGGCAGGTTCCATGCCCAACACAGAGCCCAACACTCAATAATACAACCCTGAGATCATGACCTGAGCCAAAATCAGAAGGATGCTTAACTCACTGAGGCACCCCAGCACTTACTTACTTACTTATTTATTTATGAGAGAGCTAGGGTGGGGAAGATCTTCCTGTCATTTTGAAACAAAACATATGGGGATCTCTGGGTGGCTCAGTGGTTTGGCACCTGCCTTTGGCCCAGGGCACGATCCTGGAGTCCCGGAATCGAGTCCTGCGTCGGGCTCCCTGCATGGAGCCTGCTTCTCCCTCCTCCTGTGTCTCTGCCTCTCTCTCTCTCTCTCTCTCTCTCTGTCTATCATAAATAAATAAGCAAATCTTTAAAACAAAACATACACTGATCTTTACAGTAATGTAGGCGAAGTATCAAAAATAAGAATATAAAAAAAAGGGCAGCCCCAGTGGCTCAGCAGTTTAGTGCCACCTTCAGTCCAGAGCATGATCCTAGAGACTGGGGATCGAGTCCCATGTCAGGCTCCCTGCATGGAGCCTGCTTCTCCCTCTGCCTGTGTCTCTGCCTCTCTCTCTCTCTCTCTCCGTGTCTCTCATGAATAAATAAATAAATAAAATCTTTAAAAAGAGAATATTAAAAAAGACAGCTAGTAATACATTCCTGTTGGGAATAATTTATTTGCATATGTGTGAATTGTAAATACTTTACACATTTTTGTGGTTATTTGGTTTATTATCCTATGACTATAGGTTTATCCTATCCTATGACTATAGGTTTATTATCCTATGACTTGGTTCATTTAACAACAGCTTATTACAGTTGGTTCTGGAATCAAACAGTTGTAGGTTCAAATCCCAATCCTGCTACTGATACATTGTGACTTGGACAAGTCACTTATCTTCTCTTAGCCTCAGTTCTCTTATCTGTGTAACTGGGATAAAAACAGTGGTTTTGTGTGTGTGTTACTGTTGTGATGGTTAAGTATAAGTAAATTGTCTAACACAATGCCTGACATGTAGTGGGTGCTTAACAAATTATTATTATTATTAATATCATATATTTTTTTAGACTGGTGTTGGTAGTAAGGGGTTTATGGGGAGCAACTGATTCTAATGAGTTCTTGTTATTTGGAGAAATAGTCTGTGTAGTGGTTATAAGTACAAGCTCTAGAACCACACTGCTACCATTTATCAGCTCTGTGATTTTGGGAAAATTGCTTAATTTCTCTGGACTTCTATTTCATTGGTCCATTTGTTTATTGTACCAATACCACACTTTCTTAATTACCATAACTTTATAGTAAATCCTGAAATCAATTATGTAAGTTGTCTAAGTTTGTTGTTTTATAAGACTGTTTTGGCTATTCCAGGATCTTGGCACGTCTGTTTAAAAGTTTGAATCAGGGCAGCCCGGGTGGCTCAGCAGTGAAGCAGCACCGCCTTCAGCCCAGGATGTGATCCTGGAGACCCAGGATCGAGTCCCAAGTCGGGCTTCCTGCATGGAGCCTGCTTCTCCCTCTGCCTGTGTCTCTGCCTCTCTCTCTTTCTGTGTCTCTCATGAATAAATAAATAAAAATTTTTAAAAAATTAAAGTTTGAATCAACTTGTCAATATCTATCAAAAAGCCTGTTGAAATTTTAATAAGGATTGCAATAAATTAATCAATTTTGAGAGAATTGGCATCTTAATATTGAATTTTTCAATCCATGAACATGGTATATGTCTTCACTTATTTAAATCTTTGTAATTTCTCTCTGTAATATTTTGTAGTTTTTCAGTGAACTGCACATCTTTTTTTTTAATTGCACATCTTTTGTTAAATTTTTCCTGAAGTATTCTATATTTTTGATGTTATGTAAATGGCATTTAAATTTTTTCCCCACTTCTCAGCCAGTATATAAAAATACAGTTGATTTTTACACATGATCTTATATCTTGCGGCCTTGCTATAGTTATTATTTATAGTAGTTATTTTAGATTTATTAATATTTTCTATATAAAAAGTATCTTCTGGGAGTGGGGACAGTTTTACTTCTTTTCCAACCTTTATACTTTTTCTTTCTTTATTCTTGCTTATTTCATTGCTAGGACCTGCAGTCCAATAATGTAAAGTGATAAAATTGACATACATACCTTGTTTTTCATCTTAAAGGAATGCATTCACTATTGTAACATTAAATATTTTAGTTACTGGTGTTTCATAATTTATCAGATTAGGAATTTTCATTCTATTTTAAACATTCTGAGAATTTAAAAAAATCATGTATGGGTGTTATTAAATCCCTTTTGTTAAATCCTTTTTCTGCATCTATTGAGATATTCATATGGTTTTTTGCTTTGTTCTGTTAGTATGTATTTACATTGATTTTTGACTGTTAAATCAACCTTGCATTTTTGAGACAAACTCTACTCTGTTATACATCTACAAATTCAACTTGCTAATTTTTTGTTAGGGAAATTTTGGATCTCTGTTAACAAAAAGCATTCATTTATAATTTTATTTTTTACTTTTTAAAAAGATTTTATTTATTTGGCAGAGAGAGAGAGAGAGAAAGAGAGAAGGAGAGAGAGAAAGGGAGAGAGAGATAGCAATAGAGCACAAGTATGGGGAGAAGGAGAAGCAGGCACCCCCGAGCTAGAATCCCAACGTGGGGCTGGATCCCATAGTGGGATCATGACCTGAGCCAAAGGCAGATGCTTAACCAACTGAGCCACCCAGGTGCCCCTATAATTTTATTTTCTTAGATATTGTTTGCCAAATTTTGGTGTCAGTTTTGCTGACCATATAAAATAAGTTGGAAAGTTTTTCCTCTGTTTCCACTAGAGTTTGTATAAGACTGGCATTATTTCAGATTATTTTGGCTGTTCCAGGGTCTTTATATTTCCATATAAAAGTTTGAATTAGCTTCTCAAGCCTATAAAATAGCCTGTTGGAATTTTGATTCAGATTGTATTTAATTGATCAATGTTGATTAGTTTACCAGTGAAACCATCTGGGCTTAGAGTTTTCTTTGTGGGAAAGTTTTTTTTTATTATAAATTCAATTTGCACATAGAAATATATCCAGATTTTCTCTATTGTGTGTGTGTGTGCACACGCATTTGTGTGTGTGTGAGAGAGAAAATATGGTAATTTGTGTCTTTCAAGGAATTTGCCCACTTTAAGTAGTTAAATTTGACATGTTATGTTTTTTCTCCCCTGCATTTCTCACCTCTCACTCTCTTTCACCAGTTTTGCCCATTTCCTGCCCCCCAGCTA
The DNA here is from genome assembly GCF_053574225.1 of Canis aureus. NCBI lineage: Eukaryota > Metazoa > Chordata > Mammalia > Carnivora > Canidae > Canis > Canis aureus. The sequence goes on from NC_135621.1 coordinate 58,609,568, forward strand.
CCATCAGTTTGTTCTCTGTATTTATGGTTTTTTTCCTGCTTTTTGTTTGTTTATTCATTATTTTGTTCTTTAGAATCTACATATAAGCACATTTGGTATTTATATTTCTCTGACTTATTTCACTTAGCATAATACCCTCTAGGTCCACCCATGTTGTTGCAAATAGCAAGATCTCATTCTTTCTTTATGGCTGAGTAATATCCCATTGTGTGTGTCTGTGTATATCACATCTTTCTTATCCATTCTTTATCCATTCATCTATCAATAGACACTTGGGTGGATTTCTTATTATCTTGGCTATTGTAAATAATGCTGCAATAAGCATAGGGGTGCATTTATCTTTTTGAATTAGTATTTTGTTTTCTTTGGGTAAATACTGAGTAGTAGAATCACTGGGTCATAGGATATTTCTATTTTTAACTTATTGAGGAAACTATCCTGTTTTCCACAGTGGCTGGAACAATTTACATTCCCACCAACAGTGCATGAGAGGTCCTTTTCTCTATATCCTCACCAACACTTGTTATTTCTTTTCTTTTTTTATTCTAGCCATTCTGACAAGTGTAAGGTAATATCTCATTATGGTTTTAATCTGCATTTCCCTGATTATTAGTGATGTAGAGTATCATTTCCTGTGTCTGTTTGCCATCTGTTTATCTTCTTTGGAAAACATGTTCTTAGCCCATTTGTAAATTCAATTCTTTGGTTTTTTTGGTGTTGAGTTGTGTAAGTTCTTTATATATTTTAGATATTAATTCTTTACTGGACATATCATTTTCAAACACCTTTTCCTATTCAGTAGGCTGCATTTTCATTTTGTTGATGGTTTCCTTCACTGTTCAGAAGCTTTTTATTTTGGTGTATGTAGTCCCAATAGTTTATTTTTGTTTTTGTTTCCCTTGCCTTAAAAGACATATGTAGAAAAATGTTGCTATGGCTGATGTCAAAGAAATTACTGCCTATGTTTTCTTCCAGGAGTTTTATAGTTTCAGATCTCATATTTAGTTCTTAAACCATTTTGAGTTAATTTTTGCATATGGTATAAGAGAATGGTCCAATTTCATTAATTTGCATAGAACTGTCTCATTTTCACAGCATCATTTATAGAAAAGACTGCATTTTACCCCATTGTATATTTTTATCCACTTTGTCATAGATTAATTGATCATATAATTGTTGGTTTATTTCCAGGCTTTCTGTTCTGTTCCATTGATCTATGTGCCTATTTTTGTGCCAGTACCATTCTGCTTTGAATAATACAGCTTTGTAGTATATTTTGAAATCTGGATTGTAATACTTCCAGCTTTGTTCTTCTTTCTCAAGATTCTTTGGCTATTCTGGATCTTTTGTGGTTCTATACAACTTTTTTTTTGTTCTAGTTCTCTGAAAAAATGTTGGTATTTTGATAGAGATTACATTGAATCTATAGATTGCTTTGGATATCATGGACATTTAAACAATATTTGTCTTTCCATGAGCATGGAATGTCTTTCCATTTCTTTGTGTCATCTTCAATTTCTCTCATCAGTGTTTTATAGTTTTCAGAGTATAGATCTTTTACCTCCTTGGTTAAACTTATTCCTAGATATTTTCATTATTTTGATTCAATTGTCAATGGAATTGTTTTCTTAATTTCTCTTTCTGGTACTCTGGTATTAATGTATAGAAACACAGCTGCTTTCTGCATTATTAAGTTTGTGTCTTGTGAGTTTACTCAATTCATTTATTATTTCTGTAGTTTTTGGTGGAGTCTTAGGATTTTCTATATATAGTATCATGTCATCCACAAATAGGGACAGTTTAGCTTCTCCCTACCCAATATAGATGCCTTCTATTTCTTTTTCTTGACCCATTGATGTGGCTGGGACTTCCAGTACTATGTTAAATAAAAGTGTTAAGAGTGGATATTCTTGTCTTGTTCCTGATCTGAGAAAAAATCCTCAGTTTTTCATCATTGAGGATGATGTTAGCCATGGGTTTTTCATATATGGTCTTTATTATGTTGAGGTATGTTCCCTCTAAATCACCTTTGTTAAGAGTTTGTATTATGGGGATCCCTGGGTGGCGCAGCGGTTTGGCGCCTGCCTTTGGCCCAGGGCGGGATCCTGGAGACCCGGGATCGAATCCCACGTCGGGCTCCCGGTGCATGGACCCTGCTTCTCCCTCTGCCTGTGTCTCTGCCTCTCTCTCTCTCTCTCTCTGTGTGTGTGTGACTATCATAAATAAATAAAAATTAAAAAAAAGAGTTTGTATTATGAACAAACGTTGAATTTTGTGAAATGCTTTCTCTGAATTGAAATGATTATATTATTTTTGTCCATTGTATTATGTATAGTATATCATATTGATTTATCTGTGAATATTGAACCATCCTTGTATCCCTGGAATAAATCTCACTTGATTGTGGTGGATGGTCCTTTTAGTGTATTGTTGAATGTGTTTTGCTAATATTTTGTTGAGGATTTTTGCATTTGTGTTCATCTAGGATATTGGTCTGTCGTGTGTGTGTGTGTGTGTGTGTGTGTGTGTGTGTGGTGTCTTTGGTTTTGGTATCAGGGTAATGCTGCCTCATAGAATGTATTTGGAAGATTCCCCTTTTTTTTCTATTTTTTGAATAGTTGAGGAGAATTAGTATTAACTCTTTAAATGTTTGGTACAATTTGCCTGTGAATCCACCTGGTTCTGGACTTTTGTTTATTTGTAGTTTTTTTTATTACTGATTCAATTTATTCTTAGTAATTGCTCTGTTCAGGTTTTCTATTTCTTCCTGATTCAGCTTTGCAAGATTTTTATTTCTAAGAATTTATGCATTTTCTATGTTATCCAATTTGCTGGCATATAATTTTTAATAATCATCTCTTACAATCCTTTGTATTTCTATGGTGTGTAATGGTGTTAAATATTCCCCTATTCTTTTTAATGTCTGCAAGATCTGCAGTGAAATCCCTTCTTTCATTCTTTATACTGATAGTTTCTGTTCTCCCTCTTTCTCTCCCTCTCTCTTAAATCAGTTCTTTTGGTGGCTTACCTTTTTTATTAACCTTAATCTTTGAAAAGAATAATAAAAAAAAAGAATCAATCTTTGAGCATGTTAATTTTCTGTATTGTTTTCAGTTTTCTGTTTCGTTGATTTCTGCTCTTACCTTTGTTACTCCCTTCCTACTTCTTTTTGGTGAAATTTGCAGCAGCTAATTTAAGGGTAATATATTCTAATCTTTTCAATTCTTTTTACTTGCTGTGATTTAATATTTAGGTAGTTCTGAAAATTTATAACTTTTGAAAGCTTTTTGGCTTTCTGATAGGTTTTTTCATTCCTGCTTAAAAGGATATTATCTACTCTATGTACATGGATTAGATTTTTTTCAAAGTAGGCTTTTTTTCTATTTAAATTAGCAATTCATATAAAACCTCTGCAAGTAAAAAAACTTCCACTTCCATTTGATAATTCTGTAGGACTCCTACATGTCTTTTTTCCATGCTGCAAAAAGAATCATTAAAGAGAATGCCACTTTTGGAGAAATGCAGTGAACAAGACACTTGACCCAATATTAGACTTTAGATGTCATGAAAATTCTATGTGAATCTATAATAAATGATTAATCTTTGCCATTACCATTAATACTTAGATTTGAGTTTAAAAGAATATCTGAGTTCACTTCTAAATTGAGTTAACTTTAGCTTCAATTAATAATCCTTCTGTAAGTTCCTGTCAGCCCATCTTTTCTCCTTGCCTTTGCAGTACCCACGTCCCAACCCACAGATAAGTCCATTGTATCCTCTACCTGCAGACTCTTCTGGCTTAGCTCCTGAGACAACTCTGATGGAGGTAGTTTTAGCCCCTTCCCTGGCTACCTGAACCCCTTGCCTATGGGCTTGTGCATTGTTCCCCCTTTCATACATGTGAATTGAGGTTGCTACTGTGTACTCCATTTTTAGGTTCCCTTAAGGAACCTAAAGTTAGTTAGGTAACTAACAAGTTTACCTTCAACAGAAAGTTAAAACCAGGAAAGCGATGCTGGTAAGACTGAAGACATATCCTTTGGCTCTGGCCGCTGGCATGATCTTCATCATGTAACTTCCAAATCTGTGTCTTTAGCCTTAACCTCTGCTCGTATTAGTGATCTTCCCTAGTAGGGGAGGGTACTTGCTCCTGAGCCTTACCTGGTACCTAGGGCATTGCTAAGCGAAGCTTCTTCTTCCTCAGCCCTGCTGGCCTGTGTTGATTCTGAACCAGCATGCTTAGCTGTTCTTCATCTTCCTCCCCATCTGTAAGACTGAAGCTCCCAGGGAACCTGGTTTTCCTCTCCTGTTCCTGCCTGTCTGTCTCCCACTGTGAGCCCCTCCGGTGTCTGCACAGCTTCTAGCCTGAGTGAAATCCCAGGCTGGTTCACACAGTTTCTGTCTATGGCCTTTTCACGTCAAGTAAATGGTGGTGCTTTGCCATATCCTGAGAAATGATCATTCCAAACTGTTTGTACAACTTTAGAATTTTGAAATCTAATAGTATTCTTTGGTGGTGACACTAAAGTAGTATGTCTGCTATTTAAAATTATTTATGCTCACTTTGTATAATCTTTTCACACGTGAAAATTTAATTTTTGTGCCTTTATTCAGTTATGTAAGCATCTGATACCTTTACTCAAAAGAGGTAATCAATAAAGATTGTTTATTTTAGTTTTCTTTATTATGTGAGGTAGAAAGGTCTCTTAGGGATTTGTAATGGATAACAAATCCCTTTTCATAAAACATTTTAAGTATTTTGTGAAAATATGATAAAATACTCTAAGCATTGTGTAACCCAACATATTAGTCTTATCAAATATATTTCAGTAAACACAAGCTCATAATATTTGCACTAATAATAACAATCCTGTTAATTGATGAGAATTATCCATATATGTTCATTATTGGAAGAAAAAATAAACCCACTGTCATTTCAATATCATCATCTTCCTGGCTTAATGACAAAGAACATGCTCCAGAACCAGAATGCCTCAGTGGGTAGCAAAAGTGTGTGGATTGAAAGAACAGTGATCTGAGGTCTCCTGTAGTCAGAAAGAGAGTATATGTTGTGGAATAACTTATGAGGATATATTAAGGATAACCACAAAGGAGAGAAGCAAACCCAGGAATGTGGACATCACCAAGAATGCCAAAACTGGGAAGGCAAGGCTGGGTGAGACCAAAGACATACCCTTTGGCTTTGGCACTGGTGTAACTTCCAAATCCATGTCTTTAGCCTTCACCTCTCTCCAGAGCACCGGACTGAGATTCCCTACATTTACTAGGCCATCTGAAGCTGCCCAGAGCTCAGTCTATCCAAAATGGAAGTATTTAGTACTTGAGCAGTTTCTCATCAGACCCCACTGTGTTTCAGGCACAGTTAACACACGAGGCATGGTCCCTGCCTACAGTTCATTATCTCTCCCCATTGGCTTCCTTCCTGGGTTCTTTCCCAGTCTCACCTGGAAAGCTATGCTCCTGTCCCATGCACTGCTCCTGCTATTTTGTCAGCCTGCTGATCCCATCTCCAAGGTTTGCCTCCCTACCTGTAGATTCTTTTGTGTCTCTTTTCATACTGCCCTGGTTCAGTGGCTTCCAAATAGCTTTTTAAAAGAAATTATTTTTTAAAATTGTGGTAAAGGACACTTACATGAGATCTACCTCCTTAACAATTTTTTAAAAGGTTTTTTTTGAGAGATTTATTTTTAAAAAAGATTTTTAAAAAAGATTTATTTTTAGAGATTTTATTTATTTTATTTTTAGGGGGAGGGGCAGAGGCTGAGGGAGAGGGAGACGAGAATCTCCAATAGACTTCCCACTGAGTGCTGAGCCCCGTGTGGGGCTTGATCCCATGACTCTGAGATTGTGACGTGAGCCCAAATCAAGAATTGGACCCTTAACCAACTTAGCCACCCAGGCATCCCTCCTGCACACATTTTTAAGTGTACATTACAGTATTGTAGGCACAGTGTTGTCCAGTACATCTCTAGAATTTATTCATCGTGCATAACTGAAACTGTATACCTGTTGAACAGCAGCTCAGTAGCTGAGTTGCTGAAATGCTACTCATTTCTCAGTAGCTTTCTGAAAGGCCTCAGCATCTCCTCTCTTGCTTCTCTGTTCTGTGCTTCTGATGCAGCTCATAACTCACTGTTTTTGCTTGTTTGTCTCCTAAAGGATACTTTAAATGATGTGAAATTACAGACCATCCTGTCATCAGTATATCCCTAGCACCTCCCACAGTGGCATTCAGTAAATACTTGTTGAATGAATGAATGAGTAAAAAACAGTTCAGTCATGTCTTGGTAATGTGATTTAATGAATACAGCGTGAGATTTGAATCTGAGCCTCCTCCTGACCTGTACTGTGATCTAGGTCTCATTGTCCTCATATTTATTTATAGTGAGTATATCTATCTGGGGTGGTGTGAGGGATAAAGGTAGATAATATCACTTAAAAACGTATCAAGCTGTTTAAATATTGTTATTAATGCACAAAATATTTTTCAGTGGTTTCCTGCTTTCTGAATTGAAATTTGTCAGCATAGCATTTATGCTCAGTATGGTTCTACTGTTTCAGTTCCTCTTTGTCCTACGTCCATGTGAACTTTTTATTTTCATGTGAACTTTTTAGATACTTCCTGGTTCTCATTTCCTGGACACTCTGGACACCCCCTATAGGTACATAACTCAGCACTTTTGCTTTTCTTGCTTTTCACCCTCAATTGTCTTCCCACACCTACAGTCATCCTAGGTCCAGCATAAGTGCCAAGGGTCTTAAAAACCTCTCCCTCCCAGTCAGATTTAATCATCCTTCTATTCTCCAGCACCATTCGACACTTCGATTATTCTTCCTTTTATTATACAGCCATGGGTTCCTGTGTTGTCCTTAATGCTATTCACAGATATTCCAGCTGTCTCTCCTTCCCAGCCCAAAGTCCCATTGCACGTCCCCACCCTCTTAGCGTTAGGTGTGGCCATGTGACTTGAGTTAGCCAATGAAATATGAGTAGAGGTGGTAATGTGTTGTGTAAGCTTTATTTATTTATTTATTTATTTATTTATTTATTTATTTTTTAAAGATTTTATTTATTTATTCATGATAGTCAGAGAGAGAGAGAGAGAGATAGAGAGAGAGGCAGAGACACAGGCAGAGGGAGAAGCAGGCTCCATGCACCGGGAGCCCGACGTGGGATTCGATTCCGGGTCTCCAGGATCGCGCCCCAGGCCAAAGGCAGGCGCCAAACCGCTGCGCCGCCCAGGGATCCCTGTGTAAGCTTTAAAAGCCAGTGTGTACTTCACCATGCTTTTTCTGCTCTAGCATGTTCGAGATAGTGACCACTCCACCAGTCTGGGCTCCTGGGAGAGCCCGTCTGCAGGCTCAGAGTAGCTGTATGGCATGAGGAAGGACTGAGCCACTGAGAATTTAGGGTTCTTGGTTACTGCAGCATAACCTACCCTATCTTATACATTGCGTACCTGCATGTCTTTCTTACTGAGTTATAAATGCCTTAAAGGCAGGTTCTGAGGGATCCCTGGGTGGCTCAGCGGTTTAACGCCTGCCGTTGGCCTAGGGCGTGATCCTGGAGTCCCAGGATGGAGTCCTGCGTTGGGCTCCTGGCATGGGGCCTGCTTCTCCTTCTGCCTGTGTCTCTGCTCCCCCCTCCTTTCTCTCTCTGTCTATCATGAATATATAAATTTTTAAAAAATCTAAAAAAGGGAGGTTCTGTAACTAACTCACTGTAGAGAGTTCACTTCTAACTTCCCTGCACCTAGTAGGTGCTCAACACAATTTTACTTGAATCTTCCTAGAATCCTGGAGAAAGACACTGATTTGGGAAAAGCTGGGAGTAAATGATATTTTAGGATATTATATTATATTTAGAATATGTGTAATATTATGTTGGGGGTAAATATCCTATTTCAGAATCTTAGAAGGAGAGAAATTTGGGAAAGAGGGGAAAAGCTCCAGGGTGCAGCCATAGAAGTAGATGAAGTCTGTCACAGGGTCATGCCATACTGTCACTGGGGAGTGTCAGCTTTGTGCTTTTTAACATTGGCTGACAGGTTCTAGAAAGACACCTGAAGTTTTGGATGTATCCCAACATGCTTTTCATGAAGTTATAAGATGTACATGCCATATTTTATTCTCTTGTTTTTTATTTCTAAGTACATTTTTTCATTTATAAGTTAATCAGTAATTTGCAGTGATTTTAAAGTTGTTAGTATGCATTAATGCAACATTGTTGTACTGATATTTTTCCCAGATTTATTAGTGAGATGTCTGCTTTAACATTAATTTGTAGACATAATTTTTTTTATAAAGAAAGGCAAAGGACCTGAATCATTCTAATTAGATAAATGTACAGTTTCAATAGCATTAATAGGCCTATTCATTTTACTGGCTCGAAAAAAAGACTAATGGTTTACATCACTTGAGTTTCAATCAGTTATGTCTATGATTCACAAATGTACCTTCTGAGCAGCTGAATTTGGGCCTTCATGGCATAACTCTATAAGTCCATTTTTCCAGAGGAGGGAAGATTTGCCCCACCCACAACTGCTGTCCCCAGCATTATACTCTCCAAATTCACTTGTAGCTTCTCTCTCTCTCTCTCTCTCTCTCTTTCTCTCCTCATCAGTGAACTGTATATATGTAGATCATATTTGAGATTGGTAACTCCACAGAAGATTTGTTTTTATTTAAAGGATTTTGGCATTTCTTTTTAAATATCATTAGATTATTTATATTTTTAGTTAGAAATCTATTGTTTTTGTTTTTTTCCTTTTACTTTTTTTCCCTCTTTGTTTCCATTTATACACCTTTGCTCTTTTTTTGGAAATAAGGTTCTGCCTGGAATCCATTCACAACCCATGCCTGAGAGTACTATCCTCTGCTTTCAACTGAGGAGTCTGGTCGAGTCCTTAAGACTGTGGCAAAAGTTTTTCTATGGGGCCCCTGGCCATTTGGTTTTAGAAATCTATTGGCTTCATTTTGTTTAAATTTACTCCTGAATCATACTTTGTATACCATGATGTTGTTACCCATTCTCCTGTGGGGAGACATATTGATTGCTTTCTTTCTTTCATTTTTCTTTTCTTCTTCTTCTTCTTCTTTTTTTTTGGGTACAGTTATACCAAATGTGGATGTAATCTCACAATGTAATATTGGATTAAAGAAAGCAAGTCCTAGAATACCTATAATAACACACCATTTAAATAAAATTCAAATGCAATCCTGCATACATGCATAATAAACTATATATTAAAAAGACTAATGCTTGATAAAGACAAAATTCAGGGTAGTGATATTTTCTTGGGAAGGGAGGAGAATGTGACTAGGAGCATCATTGTTGGTAATGTATTTCTAAAACTGCTAATGGGCCTATGGTGTTCATTTTATTTTCTATGCCTTATATATACATATGAGTATATATATATATATATATATATATATATATGTTTGAAATATTTTGTAATAAAAAAGAAAAAAGTTATTTTCTCATGTGAGCCACATGCTCAACATCAAAATTATGGATTTTGATGCTGAGAAGTAAAATAACCCTTTGAAAACTGGATTTTTAATCTTTTGACAAATTAGATTCTTAATTGGCTATTGGAATCCAGTAGATACTAAAAGAAGGATAGTATAATACAGACTAGCAAATGACACCCCACAGACCAAATCTGGCTGGCTACCTGTTTTTGTATGGCCCATGAGCTAAGAATGATTTTACATTTTAAAGTTCTTTTTATTTTGTATACTTTATTTTTTGCTTTTGTTTTTCTTTCTTTATTTTTTAAAAATTTAAATCCTGCTTAGTTATGATATGGTTCAATATTGGTTTCAGAAGTAGAGTTCAGTGGTTTATCATTTACATATAACACACAGTGCTCATCATAACAAGTACCCTCCTTAGCTAACACCCAACACTCATATCCCATCCCCCACCCCACTTCCCTCCATCAACCCTCAGTTTGTTCTCTAGGGTTAAAAGTCTCTCGTGATTTATTTTTCCCTCTCTCTCTTTTCCCCCTTCCTGTATATTCATCTGTTTTGTTCCTTAAATTCACATAAGTGAAATCTTATGGTATTTGTCTTTCTCTGACTTATTTTGCTTAGCATAATATACTGTAGCTGTGTCCACATCATTGCAAATGACAAGATTTCATTCTTTTTGACAGCTGAGTACCATTCCGGTGTACACACACACACACACACACACACACACACACCACACCACACCTTCTTTATCCATTTGTTAGTGGATGGGCATTTGGGCTCTTTCCATAGTTTGGCTATTATTGATAATGCTGCTATAAACATTGGGGTGCGTGTACTCCTTTGAATGTGTATTTTTGTATCCTTTGGGTAAATACCTAGTAGTGAAATTGCTGGATCATAGGGTAGTTCTATTTTTAGCATTTTGAGGAACTGCCATACTGTTCTCCAGAGTAGCTATACCTACAGTGCAAGAGGATTCTCCTTTCTCCACATCTTCACCAACACCTACTGCCTCCTGTGTTGTTAATTTTAACCATTCTGACAGGTAGGAGGAAGAATGATATTTCAATACATATGAAAATTTTACTGTCCATAAATAGTTTTACCGGAACACAGATGTATTCATTCATTTACATGTTGTCCATGGCTGCTTTCGCACTTCTAAGGCAGAGTTGAAGAGTCGAGTAGTTGCCACAGAGATGCTATGGCCTTGAAAGACTAAGCTCTTTATTACTACTCTAAAGAAAAAGTCTACTGGCTCCTGGTATAGTGGAAAGGAAACTGGTATTAGAGAGGTAAAATTAATTGGCTTTAAATTTTCAGAATCAGGCAAACCTTCCTTTGAATCTTCATGCAGGTCCTTATTAAATGGTGCTCTCGGATCTACTAGAACTTCTTTACAAGGGTAGTCAATGTCAAAATGCCCAGCAAACTACTGGCGCACATTAAAGACTTAATTGTTTTTTTCCTTTTGAGATAAAAATCTGGCTTACATTAGCCCAAAGGATCTGAGTAAGACTTTCTTGATTCTTTGCAAGCTTATATTAGTCATGTTTGGATAATTTGCCTTTATGGACTGAGCTTAGACAAATCACTTCATATTTTGAGCCTTACTTTCCCCATCTGCAAAGTAAGAACATATTAACTATCAGCCAAGGATTAATTGAGGATTAACAAAAACAATGGTTGTTAACTGTTACTGGGTCAGGTCCTTTGCTCACAATCTGGTTATTTGTGTGGTACCTTTCTCCAGAGAACTTGTTATTCATTTGAAATCCAGCATTTTTTTTTTTTTTTTTTTTTTTAGGCCAGCAAGGAAGCTGATCTAACGATCTAGAGGTCAAGCTGATGTAGAGCTTTGCCACTAACTGGGAGATTCTGGGAACAACACCTAGCCACTCTGTACCTTATTATTTTTGTGATTAAAGGAGGATCAGGGATGCCTGGGTGACTCAGTGGTTGAGCATCTGCCTTTGGTTCAGGGCATAATCCCGGGGTCCTGGGATTGAGCCCCACATTGGGTTCCCCACAGGGAACCTGATTCTCCCTCTGCCTGTGTCTCTGCCTCTCTTTCTCTGTGTCTCTATGAATAAATAAATAAAATATTTTTTTAAAAAAAGAAGGATCAGATAGCTGCCAAGAAAGATCAAATAGCTCAGGACTTAGGTGTTAAAGGTATCACCTACTATTCCATTAAAAAAAAGCTTAAGTTAAGGAGTACACTTTAGCCAGAATTTTTTGGGGAGTAACTGTTTTAAAACTATGGACATTTCTTATCATCAAACATGTCCTAAAATTATCACTGTGTTCAGAGACCCCCACTACATGCATGTTTTATATTATTCCTAAAACTAGTATAAATTGGCTTAGAGGCTCATGGACCACACTGCCCTCCAAGATGGTAAATTTTTTTCTGGGCCCATTGACACAGCCTGCATTACGTGCATTCTCACTGCACCCCCTAGCATATCAGATACTTGGATGGGGACATGGATGAACCACCATTCTGGACAGAGGGTACATTTTTTGGCCTCAAGCAATTCTTAAACTTTTTATCTTTATTGGGTGAAATCAGACATGGGGCAATGCGAGGGGAGGTGGAGGGTTTAATTTATGTCTGCATAGTATGTGTGTAGGACCCTCAGTTCCAGACTAGCGAGGCCCTTCTTGAGGGTTACATTTGACCACATGGGCAAAGACTCTGAAACAGGAGCTGACAGGTGACTCCCATTGCATTAAAGGTTATGAAGCCTAAATAGTTTTCTTTCATATACTTTGTTTTCTTGGATTTACTTAACCCTAGACATTAATTTTTGCTCTGTAAAAACTTCCCATTAGAGTTGAAAATCATTTATTATGACATGTCTGAGAATGTGAAGTAATGCAATTGGGCTAGGTTGGCCTGGACACTAAAATGCTGCTTGCATGAATTTCTGTCTCTGGATGGAGCCTTCTTTTAAAGGGAGAATTTATTCATGCCTGACTCCCCAGTGTGATGTCATGCTTCTGCTCTGAGGAGGGCATGCTCGTCCTTTTTATGAAATAATAGGATATAGGTAAAGCTCTTTTTCTCCTTGCTGAACCATTTGTGCTGAACTAAAACACAAAGGAAAATCAGTGACCTTGAATTAGGCTTGTTTGCTGTGTTCTTGGCTTTTAAAGACCCTTTCTTCATTTCTGTTTAACATTTTTGCTATACAAACTATTATAAGGAATCTAATGTGTAATTTTTCAAAACCAATATCACAAACGTGGTTATTTTTAATTTTGTACCTAATTTAGTTAGAAAAGCATGCGACTCTATGAATTAAAATGTTATGCCAGAATGGCACTTGTGGAATTGGATTTTAATCTTCTGGATAATTTTAGATAAATATTTTTGGGAAACTATTAATGTCGAGTACAAACTGCATTTTTCATGATTTTTCTTCTCTACAGAGTTTGTGATGGAAATTATATGCATGAAGGCTGCCTATATCATTCAATGTGTTCCTTCACCTGTCTTCCTCTTATTCAGACATTCAGAGCTATGTGTGTTGACTTATTTACCAATTCAACAATTATTTATAAAGCATCCTTTAGGTGCCAGGCACTGTGCTGATCTAGTGTCACCGATGAGAAAACAACTACAAGAGGGCAGGGATTTTAGTCTAATATTCTTTGAAAATACAGTAGAATGGTAACTAGTGACCCCAAGAAGAGAAAGAATGAGACAAAGATAAGCATTTCAGTTTTATTTTCCATATCTAAAAATCAAAATAAGTAACTTATATGTTTAAGGTTTTAAATTTAGTTCGCTTGGTAATAAATAATTTTAGTTGTCATGCTAAAGGCCTTGTGCCTTATAGCTTCTATTTGTTGAGGTCTCATTGAGTCCGAGACCTTGTGCTAAATGTTTACATTTACTCCATTCCACAGATAAGAAACTTGAGGCCCAGAGATATTACTTAACTTTTGTCATTCCTACAGTCAGTAAATTGAAATAAGGTTGAGATTCAAACCAAATGCAAGTCTTTAGGATTCCAAAGTTAGAGTTTTTATCCATCACACACACTTCCTCCATCCAGGGTCATAGATCAGGAGCAGAAATCAATGAAATCACAACATGTACTCAGAATGAGAACTCAGATGATCACCAAATCTAGAAATCACAAAGTATACAAAAACAATGATCTAGATATAAGTTGGACATCAAAAGTTTAAAATATGAAAATAAAATGTGATTCACCTAAGTCTATTGTGAGTGTTTTCTGTGCAAGGCACAATGGTATGTATTGTGTGTGTGGATAAGAATATGTAAGGCTGGTGTGTATGAAGGTAGGTGGATGAGTGTGTGTGTTTAATGTGTGTGCGTTTGTGTGCTTGTGTATGTGTGGTAGATGGTGGCATTGGGAAATAATCATTAAATCAGGCTATCCTTGTATAGCTCACAACATGAGATGCATGTTTAAAACAAGCCCAATCAAAAAAATAAAAAAATAAAACAAGCCCAATCATGATGCTAGATAGACTGTGGTTAAGTGCAATGAAGGATTATGAAGTGCTTTCTAAACACTAGCAAGGGGGCTAAATCAAAGCAGTAGTAGTGAGACTGCAGAAGAAGGGACAGAGTTCATATTTTTAGAAATGTGCAAGATCAGATAACTTGAACAACTCTCCCACTGAGAATAATTAGAAATGCTGGATAAAATATTTAAAATATAATTTAAAATGTATTTCTGAATAAGCTGGTAAGTCAAGGAATGCTTAGAGCCAAAAATGCAGTGAAGGTTGAGACCCAGAGAAATCAGTCAGTATTCAAGATGGTTTTTGCTCTGGGGCATGTACTAACCTCTGCTGTTTCTGACCTTCCATTTGGATGACCTCATGGGGTGTTGGTGACACAGGTAAAAAATGGTCTAATAGTAGATGCTGGTATAGCTAGAACTCTAAAGACCTGGACCTACATTTTTTTTTATTTTTATTTATTTATGATAGTCACAGAGAGAGAGAGAGAGGCAGAGACACAGGCAGAGGGAGAAGCAGGCTCCATGCAACGGGAGCCTGATGTGGGATTCGATCCCGGGTCTCCAGGATCACGCCCTGGGCCAAAGGCAGGCGCCAAACCGCTGCGCCACCCAGGGATCCCTGGACCTACATTTTAACAGTAAACTAGAAACAAAACAAAGCGACTCCCTTGTATAAGACATAAGACATTAATAAGGAAGAGGGAAATAAAATCTCCTTTTTGAAAGTTTATGATCACACAACAGCTCTCATATAGGCTTCAAGCACAGATTCACTCTGCTTGTGTGGTCTGACAAGACTTCACACAATGATCCTTGCACATGGTATGCCCAAGTGTGCACAGAATCAAGTACAAGTCCTACAGAGGAATGTATACTTTTTTCCTGAGTCTCAAAGAATTCCCACAGATAAAATTCCAAGAAGCATGAGACTTCAGTAAAAAAAGAAAAAAAAATCACAATATATATGAGAAAATTTTCCCGAGACAGGAAAATGTACGGAACAAAATCAGGTCCATGAAGACTTTGGATATTGAAAATGAGTATGATTAATATGTTTAAAGAACTAAGATAAGAAATTAAATACAGATTAAGAGCAAGACACTATTTAAAATAAGATTTGAAGAAGAATTGATTAGAGCTTTGAAATAAACATAACTGAAGAAAAGAAGGTATTTCTGAATAAATGGTCGAGGACAGAAAGTTTTAGAAATGTGGAGAATAGTGTGAGGAATCATATTAGAATTATGTATCAGATGAGACTGTATTTCAAGAACAGGAACAAAATAAAAGACATTTTCAGGTAATCCAAGAACTTTTTCAGACCTCCACTAAAGGAATATAAGAGATATACTTAAGATGGAAAGAATGATCTGAGACTGAAATGTGTGAGGCAGGAGAAATGAGAGTAAGATAATTGATAAATGTATAGATAACTAAACATTAACTGCATGAAATAATAATAATAATGTCTAACTTTGTAAGTTAAAAAAAATACTAAAGTAATGGTAAAATTAGACTGTGATGTGAGCCAGGACAGATAGGAATTAAAAAGTGTTCTCAAGCTCTTATGTGGTTAAAGAAGAAGTTACAGATAACTCTTAACTTTAGATTTTTGTAAGAATGCATGTTAACATTTCTAGATTAATCTGCAATAAAATAATAGAAGACCCAATAATTTTTAAAAAATGGAAAAGAAGAATGAAAAAAAAAAGAAATGAAAAAAAGAATTAAAAAGAGAACAAAACCCAGAAAACAAAAAACAGGATGAATAATGCATGAAATAAATGGCAGAAATAAATCCAAATATCTCAGTGGTTACATAAAGAATAAATAAATTGTACTCTCTAGTTAATAGCTACAGATTTTCACTTGGGATTTAAAAAGTCCAGCTATGTATTTTTTTTAAAAAGATTTTACTTATTTATTTATTTGAGAGCGAGCGACCGAGCATTGGGAGGTGGGCAAAGGGTGATGGAGAAGCAGACTCCCCACTGAGTAGGGAGCCTGACTCGAGGCTCAAACCCAGGATCCAAGATCATGCCCTGAGCCAAAGGCAGATATGCTTAACCAACTGAGCCCCCTAGGCACCCCTCAGCTACATCATTTTGTTAGAGATACCCCTAACAGTTAAGAGTGCAGAAAGATGGACAATAAGAAGATCAGAAAGATATACTGGGTAAATTCTAGCCAAAAGGAAGCCTATATAGCTCAATTAATATTTTACAAAATAGAATTTAAAACATAACCAGATACTAGGGCTAAAGAAAGTAGCTACATGATAATAAAGTTGTTTACCTACCAGGAAAATAAAAAGTTCTAAGCTTGTCTGTACCTAATAACATAGCCTAAAAAATAAAAAGCCAAACTCAACAGACTTAATTGGAGAAATTGATCCATTCACAATCAGTGGGAGATACTGGCTCTCCTTTCTGTGGTTGTTAGATCAAGCAGTCCAAGAAAACTACAAAAACAAAAAAGCAAAACAAAAACAACCAGTAAAGGAAGGGACATCGCAAGAGATATTTCTGAGGTTGGCTGTTGTCAGTCTTTTGAAAGCCCAGTCATGAGAAGAGCACTCTTCCTCTCTTTTGGCATAGCAGAGTCCAAGTTATAACTAGTTTTTGCCCTTAGAGCCTGGAGGTCTAATAGCACTCTTTGGCACCTGGTCTACTAAGGGCACAGGTGCCAGGTACTTGCTCAGCAGTTTCTTATGGTAATCACCCTTTTAAAAATACTAATTCATTCCCCCATGAAAAAGCCAGTTTGCTTATTCTGGCCCCTTCTCCCTGGGCCTCTGGGATCACATATTCTTGCTTTACCATAGGACACAAGTGATTCAAAGACAGATGATCCTGCATCATATTTTGATCTTTCCAAATTGCCCACGTTGCATTGAAGGTGTCTGTGGTGATGAGAGATAATGGTAGTGGGAGGGGACATTCCTTTGTAAACCATCTTGGTAGAAACAAATATCCTTGCACGTATGGATCTTAAAAAGATTTTAATTAGTCATTATGCCGAGTTCAGTGTTATTGTTACAATGATTGAATTCCAGCTGTTCAGAATTGAGGGTGGTGGTCAAGAGTCAAGTGTTGACTTCTAGTTCTGGCAAACATATGGGACTGAGATGACAGATGCATACCTTCCCACCCATCCTGCTCCTCTCCAAACACACAGAAATGCTGGAAAAAATATAACACCCCAATGTAAAGACAGAGAAAAACTTGAAAGGGAGGAAGAGAGGGGAAGGAAAAGGAAAAAAACAAAACAAAACAAAAAGGGAGGTGCTGTCAACCAAGAGCAAAATAAAATAAAACCAAAGCTCTAAGTGCAAGAGTTGCTGTAGTGATGGTACCCCTAGTTCCCAGATGCCCAGGGGGTGGTTTGGAAGCAGCAGTTCCATAAATATAAATTCTGATCACAGTCAACTAAGTTATTAGATATACAAATCTGGCCTTTATTAGGAGAGAGTGGGGCTTCAGCTGAACCTAATGCTTAGCCTTAGAATAGACTTGAGGTTGAGAGTGGCAATAAAATTTGGGGCTCTTTTCTAGCTTTATCTTTGCTTTGTATCTTCATCATGCCACCCAAATCCTCCTCTAGCAGCTCCAAGTCCTCAGTGATGACTTGGGTTTAAGCGTTTACCTTAGACACCAACTGGTATGCCATTGTCAATGCATTGGAGAATACCTTGCATTTTGATCCAGCTGATTAGCGAATTAGCAAGTCAGGTTAACTCTGCATGGTCAAAGAACCAGAACAATTTTAAGATAGTCATTTTATGGCACTCCCACAGAGTTGTGCAACTCTGTAATATAAAAAAATCAAAACCGGCCACTTTGCCATTTAGATGACTATCCACACAGAGGAGGTACTTCTAGGGTTTTTCACATCATGGAGTATTATAATCTCATAGGTGTGAAATACAGCTGGTTACCTCTCCCTGTGGTTCTGACTCTCCAGTAACAAATGGAGCACCATCTGAAATGTTTGATGTAGAACGTTTTTAGGAAATGGAAATAACAAAATCACTTAGAATTCAGGAGTGGGATAAGAGGCCATATAATACTGCCTTGAGATCTTGTGGCTCGTTGGCATGGTGTTAACATAGTTGTGAAGCTTGCCTTCCACCTTCCAGATCCCTTGGGAATATAAACCAGGAAATAAGACTTACCCTGAAAATAACTGCATGCTATTTTACAATAGAATTAGAATATTCCAAGAGCAGAACAGATAGAGGTAGTAACATTTTGCCATCTGGCAAAGCCACTAGACCAGATGGATTCACTAATGACTTCTCTAAAGTATTTAATCAGACCTTACTGAAACACATGACTGGCATATTTAATTATCCTAAATTAACAGGACTTCTGCCAAATATAGCCCTCAATGCTTGAGTCATGCTCCTTGTTTGAAGAGGAAAAAACAAGATGAATAGCTTCAGAAAGCTGGGTTTCACATAGACCCCTTTCATTAGTGAACCTTCTCATTACCAAATTGTGTTACAGTCTTAAGGCAGTATTTCTCCTTTTTCAAAGAATGAATTGTAAGACAAGCCATGCTGATCAAATTTATTTTATCAGTAACAATTGTACTTGATGAGAACATCTGGGGGTTGATAAATCTGATATAGTCATCAGATATCCCTTCCTACTTCCTGCCTGTGGAAGACATGTAAACCACCAGATACATTCTTTTTTGCATAACTGAGTCAATTTTTATTTCTCTGTAACTATTTTTTGTTTTTATTTGCTTTAATTTTTATATTTGTATCAAAGCAATATAGATACACAAACCAAAGATTCCTGAAGGCTTTATATAATGAAAAACTGCCTCTGTTCCACCTTTTCCCATTCCCAATCTACTTTCCAAAGGAACACTTTTAATTCTTAGGACTGTTTTTTTTTTTCCCCAGGTGGTTACCTTCACATCTCAAACCAGTATGATTAATTGCTATTTTGTGATTAATCGCTATTTTGTGATTAATCCATTTTAGAATCCAATCCATGATTGACTTCCTTCTAAGATACTTAAGGATGTAGTTTACATATGCCATTCTTCCTTTCCTTTCCTTCTCTTCCCCAAAGGGCTATTTCATTATTTGTAATTCCCTTAACATTTACCTTTGTCACTCTAAGTTATATTTTTATACCTCTGTTTTTGGAGTCATCAACTCTGGACAGCATCTCATGACTCCCACATTTGTATGGTGAAGTATTGGACATGAACATTCCACCGAATTCTCTAGGATTCTTTCTTCAGTATGTTTTTGAGTCATCCATGTTGATGTGTGTATCAGTAGTTCATTCCTTTTTATTCATGAGAACAATTCCACTGTATGAATACATAATAATTTCTTTATCCATTCACCTGTTAATGGCCGTTTACATTATTTTCAGTTTTTTGCTTTATAAATAAAGCTGCTGTGAACATTTGTATATAGGTTATATAGGTTAGACATATTTTTTCTCTTGGGTGTCTAGGAATGGAATTGCTAGATCACATAATAAGTATATAATTTAACTTTATAAGAAACTGCCAAATACTTTCCAGAGTGACATGTCATTTTACCTTCCCATCAGCAAGGTATGTACATTGTGATTGCTCTATATCCTCAGCAACACCTGGAATGTCACTTTTTAAAATTATAGTTGTCTTTGACAATGTTTAAGTCTTTTGGCCATATTTTTAATTTGGTTGTTCTCTTACTATTGAATTGTAAGCATCCTTTATGTATTGAGAGCAAAAATCCTTTGTGAATTTTCTTTACCAGTCTATGGCTTGCCTTTTTTTTTTCCTAATGGTATCTTTCAAAGAGCAGTTCTAATTTTGAAGTCCAGTTTACCACTTTTTTTTTCTTTTATGACTTGTGTTTTTTGTTTCTTCTCTAAGAAACATGGTCTTTCAAAGGTCACAAAGGTTTGATTGTGTTTTTTTTCTACCAGTTGTATACTTTTAGCTCTTATACTAAGATCTCTGGTCATTTGAGATAATTTCCGTGGATGATGAGATGTAGATGTTGAGGTTCATTTTCTCCATGCAGATGTCTAATTGTTGAAAAAACTATCCTTCTCCCTTTGATTTACCTTAACACCTTTGTTGGAAATCAATGGAGCATAAAAGTGCGGGTCTGTTTCTAGACTCAATTCTGTTCCATCAATCTATATGTCTATCCTTATACCATACTATACTGTCTTCAATCTGACTCTTTTCTATAAAGGCTTCACACAGAGCTCTCCCTTCTATTAACATTTTTACTCAGATGTATTGATTCCAGTAGTGGAGTCCAAATTCTCTCACCATCAATCGTGACTGGGTTAGATTTCCAAATCCTGTTCTTGCCTAGGATATTTTCTCCTTAGCATAGCTTCTTTAGATAACCAATCCTGTCCATTTCATGTGGTTCTTAACAGTTTAATTCTCAGAGGGTAGTCTTATTTTAAAATTTTGAAGCTTAGTTCACAATAACTCTGTGGAGGTGAGTTTCCTTGGCTTAGAATGTCAATCCTCAGGGGTGAAGGGTGGGTGGGTTTCATATATATTTGTTTTGAGCAGATTCTATCACGTGGCAATTAATTAATAATGATGACACCTGTATAATGCTCACTAGGTTTTAAGCATTACTGTTTTAATAGCTGCCTTAGGATTTATTAAACCCTCACAATTATACCTACCTTCTTTCAGGTAGGTACTATTCTTCTTCTTCTACGGGAGAGAAACAGGGCCACATAGACATTGAGTAATTTGCTGAAATGATTTGTGAGAAACTATTTTGTGCCAGTAAGTAGAGGAGATATGCTTCAGTGATGTACTGATGCCTGTTTAATAACCGACATATACCCTCAAAGGTTTGTGATAAATTTTATTGGTATAAATGATGGGTGGCACACAATTTACAAATAATAAAAAAAATAACACTCTATTGTAAATTCTACACAGCCAATCGATTCTCATAGAATGCTTTCATTGATTTTTGTTGAACTCATGTATCTGTGGCCAAACTTTGGTTGCAGTTCAACTATGATCTGACAAAATCAGACAAGGAATGAATGCTTGATTACCCTCTGGTTCAGAAAAGAAGTCCCTCACATCATTGACAAATGAGTGTAGTTTTGACATGAATGTTGGTATTTTCGATTTATTACCAAGACAATAAAGATATATATTAGAACTTTAATCATTTGCCAATGATGTAAGCAATTTCTCTGCTGACCTCAATGGTATTTTTTGTATATTGGAAGAATATTTTCTCATTTTTTTGTGTTATTCATAATATAACAGCTATAGACATGATACCCTTAATAAGTTTATTCTGCATTATTAACATTTTATCCTTGTATGTCTTAAGTGTAGACAACCAACAAAACAATACATCAAGCCTTTATTTGTAGTTGGTTGATTTCCATGATGTAAATACTCCCACAATGGCTGATTTCAAACCACTAATGTGATAGTATTGAAAACAGAGTTCAAAAAAGATGTGCAGTAGCACATCATTCTATAGTACTTCTACCATAGAGAGAGGAGAATGGTAAATAACCTCAAGATAATAGTCAAATGTAGTAAAATCATTAGGAAGTAATGAGTTTTAGTATGCCTTTTTTAGTGGTAAGTTGATATAATTTAATATTTGAGAGTGGTTGCATTTAACAATTGATTCTCAAAATTGCTAAAATTCAACAGTTCTTGCTGGTCAGTCTGAGCTGGCTTCAGCATGCCACTGCACGCTTTGATACCAGGCAGCAAAACCACTATGCTCTTGAGCCATTCTTCAGTGTGGTATTAAAGTATTACTAGAATATATTTCCATACCAATACAGGTATGGTGGTATGAAGCAGGTAAGATATATTGCATTTCTTCATTTTTCTAAATCACATTAATTCCTATTAGATGTACCACTCATCAAGGTTAAGGAGTCCAACTTGAGGAACCTCCATGCTCAACCATACAGGTACCCTCAGGCTCACACAGGTCAGGAACATGGCAATGGACCATTGGTGGTCTGTCCACATTGCCATCACTTCATTCATCCTCCCCAGGCCCACCTGAAAGGCAGGGCCCTCCCCCTTGGTGGTATCAGATAAGGTCCCAGTACTGGTGATGGCACTCTAGTGCTAAGGGTGTCCTGGGGGATAAGGCCCTGAGCACAGCCACCTCCATCTGTGGCCACACTATCTCCAGGCTAATGCATTCAAATAAAGCCTTCCTTTGGTGCATATCCACTGAGGCTGCCACTCCCTCTCCAGCCCAGCAAGCAGCTGCCTTCCCACTGCTCTCAGACAGTTCAGCCCAATCACCTGGATGCACTTATATCTCCAACATTGGGAAGTTTCTTTCAGTGTTATCTGTAGGATAAGCAGGGAGAAAGCTTTCACACTTTCCTGGTGAGACTACTTTAAAAAAGAGACAATAACATTAATTTATTACTGAGAGAATCACTGAAGCAGCCTGGGCAAAATGAAATGAGGCTTTAAAAAGTAAAATCGGGGAGGGGTGCCTGCGTGGCTCAGTCAGTTGGGCTGGGCACCAGACTCCTGATTTCTTGGGTCATGATCTCCAGGTTCCCTGTTGGGCTCTCCCTCCTTCTGCCCCTCCTCCCCTCAAATAAATATATAAAAAAAAATTTTTTTAAAAGTCAAGTCAGGGCCTCCTGACTGGCTTAGTCCATGCAGCAGGCAACTCTTGAGCTTGGGGTTGTGGGTTCAAGCTCCACATTGGGTGTAAAGATTACTAAAAAATAAAATCTTAAAAAAAGTAAAGTCAAAAGCATGAACATTTTTTAAATGCTTCACTTGTAACAAGTACTCAGATATAATTTTTTGCCTCCAGGAATCAAGAATAATTAGTGCTGATTAGTGTTTTCTGTTTAACCTTTATAAGCAAGGCTCCCTCTTTCCACTACTCTATTAATTCTCATCTTCTCCTCACACAACATATTTGGAAATCTTCCTGATTTCATTTGACATCAGAAAGACATGCTTTTGCCCTCTTGGCATGCTGGAGAAACAAATCAATTCCTTCTCCCAGATAGGGTGATGAAAGCCCTTCTCTGCAGTGCTTTCTATTGCTATGGTAACAGAAGATGGGATTTCCCAAGGGAACCAGATTTTTATATACACAGAGAAAGGCATTCTTTAAAAGCTTGATCCCTTTTTTGTTGCTGCATGTATCATACTATCAATGTAATAAGCTGAGTACCGAAGAAAAAATAGGATGACACCAAACCTTTTCATATAGGTGTGGAGTAAGACCTCCATTGTATCGAGACCCTCAGTGAAAGGGAGTCAGTTTTTAAAGTTTTAAATATTGTGGCTTTGCTATTATAAGTAGAATGATTTGCAAAATTTGCAAAGGGTAAGTTTTCTTAGAAGAACATAGAAGAGATTTGATTTATGAACTCTCAAATGGCAGATAGACTTAAAATATAAGTAAGTAGTATCAATACTTCCAGTCACAGGAAGACTTACAACAGTGTGATATGGTGAAGGAGATGATGAGAGACTTAGAGTAGAACAGATATTTTGTGTAATGGTGGTGCTTTCCACTTCTGTAATTTCCTCCCTGGAAAGTACATAATAGTTGGACATTTCATGGACGAAATCTTATCAGAAGGAATTCAGGAGGTATTATTCTTTCCATGGCAGCCCCTCAATCAGATAAGGGGACCCAACCTCCTTTAATCTGTTGGCTCATCTAAAGGCATTACTGTAGGGTGGCTTTTTAGGCTCAGGCACTTCTGTGGAAGGAGCAAAGAACAGTTTTGAAATATGCAGCAGGGCTGGATTTGTTGTTGTTTTTTTAAGATTTTATTTATTTATTCATGAGAGACACACAGAGAGAGGCAGAGACACAGACAGAGGGAGAAGCAGGCTTCTTCCATGCAGGGAGCCTGACGAGGGACTCAATCCCAGGTCTCCAGGATCACACCCCAACCTGAAGGCGGTGCTAAACCACTGAGCCACCCGGGCTGCCCTGGATTTGGTTTTATGTGAGGAAAATACATACAGATATACACATCTGTCATATGAGTGCTTCTTAACTAAAATTCCAAAGATGTTTTGGGACTGGACAAAAGCAGATCCCGCTCAAAACGACTTTTCTGGAATATCTTGAGTTCCTAAATGGAGAGGTTTGGGAAGAAGGGAATAAATACCTTGATGGGGGCAACCTGGGTGGCTGAGCGGTTTAGGGTCACCTTCGGGCCAGGGCGTGATCCTGGAAACCCAGGATCGATTCCCACTTTGGTCTCCCTGCATGGAGCCTGCTTCTCCCTCTGCCTGTGTCTCTACCTCTCTGTGTGTGTCTCTCATGAATAAATGGGTGAAATCTTAAATAAATAAATAAATACATACATACCAAATAAATAAATACATACCTTGATGGTAGCTTCCAACCTGCTTATTATAGAAGTGCTTCTGCAACTGTCCCATTACTGACACCTTATATATTATGCTCTTGCAAATCCAGAGATTAAAGTTTGTTGGTTTTCCCTCTGGTCTCTGATGAGGTTTAAAGAGTGCTGTTGAAATGATATGACAAATTTAAAATAAAGGTAAAGTGCCACTTGGCTGTGCTCTAAAAGATACACAGATACCTTCATTCTGTTATCAGGTAGAAGGAGTGACGTTTCTAGGGAGCTGATGAGAAGGTAACAATTGGCAAAGTGGATAAAGGTTGTTCTCTGTTCTCTCTATTCTTGACAAGGACATGGATAAGTAGAAACATTATGAGTCATTTTAAACAATCAAGTTGCAAGCAAGCCAGAGAGGTGAGGTCAGAGAGTCTCAGCTTACAAAAGGAGAAACAGGTAACTGATAATGTATTCGAACAGCAAAGGAAGAACCTGGATCAGTGGCAATTATGTGCCAGGAAGAGATGGTGTAAAGAACCGCTTAAAAGAACTTCTGACAAAAGATTAAAAAGTAAAAGTTTCCAATGTGAACTTTTTAATGACTGTGATAATGTCATGACCCTTGATGTAAAGGAAAAGAACAAAAATAACCAGAGTAAAGATATTTGAAATCCATAATGAAATGTTTTTGGGTCATACCACTAATTGAGTAATTTAGACTGGGAAGTTATTTTGAAGGTCTTTTTCAAGATTTCTTGAAAGCTGCCTATTTTGCCCTCCACCTCATTCAACAAAGCGAGAAAGGTTAGGGATTTTGAAATTATAGTAAGAACAACTGCCTGGAAGAGCAATTTTTTTAAAATTCTGGGAGCTTCGGGACCCTAGAAGTCTACCAAGTATCTCAAATATTTTTTTAAAAGATTTTATTATTTTAGGAGGATGCAGAGGGAGAGGGAGAAGCAGACTCCCCACTGAGCATGGAGTCCGACTTGGGGCTCAATTCCAGGAGCCCAGATCATGACCTGAGCTGAAGGCAGACACTTAACCTACTGGGCCACCCAGACGCCCCTATCTCAAACATTTTTAAACAGAAGCTGTGATCTAGCAAATGTTTCATTTATGTCTCATGATAATGTCTCTGACCATCTAGGGGGAAAACACTCATTCCTCTTTAGTTTCCAGTTCCTGTGTAGAACCTACTGCCTACGTCAGTGTGGAGAGGCAATATAGCAACCGTGATTGCTGGCATTATTTGCTTCCTCTTCGGCAAGCACTTTATTGCTTACTCTGCCATATAATGTTCCAGGGACTGCGTGTAGAGTGATGGAAGCAGCCCCTGCCCTCATGGATCATACTATCCAGTCAGATCCTCTTCTTCATAGCCCTTAGGACTCCAGGGGTGGTGCTAACCTAAGGCGTCTCCTTGGTTTCCTCACTAAAAGTTGGGTTAAGGCCATTTTTTTCTATCGTCAGGCCTCATAGGCTTTAAACTCTAGGGCTGCAAATTCTGTGAATTTAAAAGTTGCCCATGCAAAAAACTTCAGTCAGCTTTGACATGCTCAGGCTTTTCCTTAGCCTTCAGCATCCGAAAACTTTTTCTCTTTCCCTTAAATATCTCTTGACTCATCCTTTTTTTCCAATCCCCTCGACCGCTCCTTATCTCATTATCTGTCACCTGTTCCCTTAATGGCCTCCTTGCCTTCTCTCCTAACACTTCTCATCCATCTGTCCTTCCCACTGCCTCACTGCTGCTAGAGTTACCTTATTAAAAAATGCAACTATTCATGCCATGTCCTCTAATAATTGGCAGTGGTGCCCTAACTTCCCGGCCCGCTTTAAAGGGCTTACAAGGCCGCCCTGGCCTACCTGACCCATCTCATTTTCTGCTACTCTCTGCAAGACTAGCTCTGAGTATTGTCTTTGCACACGGATGCCCTGTGCACCTTTTATATGTGTTCTCTTTTTCCGATGCTCCGTATAAAGACCCCCGAGGATATATTTTCCAGCAGGCACTTGTTGGAGACTCAGATCCGGGGCCACCCAGGGACTCGTCTGCAGGCCGTCAGGACTCCCTAGATCCCGTGGGACGGGGCTTCCTCTGGGGAGGGTGGTGGCGGCGGCAGCCCCGGGCCGATGCCCGCGCCCCGCGCCCCGCGCCCCGCGCCGCCCCTGCACGCTGTGCCGGCCTCCCGCGCGCCCCCTGGCCGCCCCTGCATCTGGACCTGCGCTCAGCCCCGGCGCATCCGAAGCCGGGAGCCCTGGGAAACCCCGCACCCTGCCCCCCCCCCCCCCCCCCCCCCCGCGCAGGTGCACTGGCCTCCCCGACCCTGTCCGCAGGCAGCATTCGCGCACCGAGGGGGCTCGGGTGAAGAGGCCCGCGGACCCTCGCACGGTGGGCCCCTGGCTGCCGCCGGCGGGACCCCTGAGGATGTGCCGTGACCTGCGGGTCGCTGCGGCCTTGGACCTTTGCGGTCGTCGGATGGGCCCCCGGGGGCCCCGTAAGGCCTTGGCTGTCCGAGTCCTCCTTCCCCCCTGAAGGTCCTAGGCTTGCGGCTGGGGTACGTGCCTTGACTCCCCGGCTCTGGCCTCGGGCGGTACCGTCCCTGCGTAGCCTTTGGGCCAGAACCTGGCCCCCCGCCCGGCCTGGCCTCCGGGAGGAAGTACCCCACGTGGTGACTGAGGGCGGGGGAAGGGGCACGAGGCACCACGGAGGGTTGGCGCGTGCTTGACAGGTGACGCGAAGCCAGACCTCTGGCAGAGGGGTCTCCCGGAGGGGCCCCCGGCACCTGGGGCACGCAGGTGTTACTCCCTTAGATCACGCTGCTTCGGGCAAGAGGTGTTGCAGCAGCACCTGGGGCCTGATCGGGGTCCTTGGGCCGCCAGCCCCTCCTCTCCCTGCCCCTGCATCTGGCCTCACACCTTCCTCTCCTACAGCAACGTTGCGCACTGTGCGGGCTCCACCTGCACCCTCTTTGTTTAAAAAAGAAGAAAACAAAACCCGGAGGAAGCACCAGCCTGAGCAGGAGGGTGCAGGCGGGACAGCCCTCCGGCGTGGGGAGCAGTACCCAGGACGAGGGGGGCCAGTAGGACGTGGGCAGTGGGGGCGTAGGGAACACCTGGGAAGACAGCGAGCGGCACTACGGCACCAGCTGCAAGGGCCTGGGGGAGGGGGGTGCTCAGGAAAGGGGAGGTACTCTTAGGTCCTGCGCTGAAGACCACACTGGGTTTGGTGGGAGGCCAGGAAGGGAGCTCAATGCGGCGAGGACAAGCTCGCGGGGACAGCCTAGGGAGCCTGGTGCTGCAGAATCTGGGGGCAGCACACCTGGAGACCCGAGAGAGGCAGGAAGTCACCTGTGCTTGAAAGACGCACTGTGTCCACACACCGATGCACGTGTTGGTTGTATCTAGATGCCAGTTAGACAAATGATAATGAAACTTGCTTCGGGTGTTCTGAGCCTGGTGCTGTGCTGAATGCTCTGTATTTTGCCTACTTTTACGTTGGAACTCCATTATTATAGACGAGACACCTGAGGCAAAGAGATGAACGTCCCCCCAAAAAGACAGAAGGGGTAGGGACAGCAGCGTGCAGATCCAGGTCTGATTATACAGCATATGTCTGTATGAAAATCATGCTGGGACTTTGCGACGTCCTAAGCTCTAGAGCTAAAACAAAACACAGGAAAAAAAAAAGTAAAATCATGCCGAAGTTTGAAAAAAAGAATTGTCTAAATAGATGTTGAAATTGAAAAAGAAAAAGACTTGTGTAAACAGTCATCCGCTAGTTTTTCAGATAGGTGATGTGCCTTTTAAAAAATTCTCAACACCTATTTTTAGAAAGGTACAACTTCTTTACACAATGATTTAAAAACAGAGTAATTGCTCATCTAGGAATAATAATGATGACATTTCTCCCTCTTGACTGCTATACACTCTGAAATTCTAGTTGGTATTTGACAAAGTTTTGTTTTGATTGGACTACAGAGGAAAAAATGTTACACAAACCACAAGCATAGTAATTTGTGGTTCTTTCGGTGTTACAGTGATTTATGTAAAATAGAAATTTTCATTTAAAATACATAATCTATGGCAACCGACACAGAAGCAGCACTTGACTCTGAGACCCCTCCATGTTTTGAAATCCTAATGAGGATGGCATCCAGAGCTTGTGCAAGCAGGTTTAATTAATTCTGAGAAGTGCAGTTTCTCCTAGCAACAGCATCTTTTTTTTCAAATTAAAGTCAAAAGCTAACTTGAAAAAGCTGAGTAATATTTTCAAAGTAAGTAAATATCCTGACATAAAGCAATTATAGAACTATCTAGGTTTTTTAATCATAGAATTATAATCATAATAGTGTCTAATTTTAAGGTAACCAAATAGGTAAGATCAAATGAAATTAGTGCTAAACTGTGCTAAGCCTCTCTTTGCCATTCAACATTTCCATTAGAGAAGTCAGGTAATTTATCACTTTGAGGACAGTACAGACGTTTTCTCTTGAGAGTGTCTTGTTAGATGATTGAAATGAGAAAGAAATGTGGATAGAAGAAAATCAATGCTTTTCTTAACTTTGTTCAGGAGGATATGAAAAAGAGGCCTTTTTTTTTTTTCTTTTTTCAGCCTTGCCTTACACCCAGATAAAACTCTCGTTGCAACTGGCCAAGTTGGGAAGGAGCCATATATATGTATATGGGATTCCTATAATGTCCAGACTGTGTCTATTCTTAAAGATGTCCATACACATGGAGTCGCCTGCCTGGCTTTCGACTCAGATGGACAGGTGTGTGTCTTTTTCCATTTCCGTTTTCTTTAATGACTTCTCACAAGTCACCCAGAATTACAGTGCACATAGCTTATAGGCTCAGAAGGCCCACTGACCCTTGCTGCTTCCCCTTGTCCACCTCCTAGAATCCTCTCCTGTCAGAACCTTTCCAGCTGTCTCGTTGATACCCAGCTCTGGGTAGGTTCCAGTTTTGTTTCCCCTAGTCTCACCATCTGATGAAAAGCCTCCAGAAGCAAGTCATGAACTCGAGTTGATTGGACCTATTGTGACTCAGCAATTCCACTCTATCTTCCATTTTAGCTTCCTAAATTTGAAATCAGTGTTGGACCTAACCTTTTTCATAGACTTCAAGCCCTGAGCATCTCCTTTGCTTTTAGAGGATAGCACCACCTCCTAATAATTCACTGAGAAGATTCTCTTTAACTCTTTGCCTCAAGGTCTCTTCTAACTGCTGCTTCTCCCTATCCACTCCTGCAATTCAAGCAGCCACTGAGTTACGTGTATTTGAGTATCTTTACAGTCCCTCTGAGTGCATTTTCACCTTCCAGTTCTCTGCCACCATCCTTTAGGTTCCAAATCCATGCCCTGCCTGACAGTTTGAATAACCTCTAACTTGGCTTCACACTGTTTCATGCTAACACATTTCGCCAACTGAAAAAAGTGTGAGAGTATTATTTTAAAAAAACACCAAAAGTCCCATTTGTTCAGATTGGCAGTGGTTGACTTCCTGACTAAATTCAATGAATGTTAGCATGCAGACACAAGTACAAATGTGAATGTAGGCTTAGATGTGTACTCATAAGCACATTCTCTGATTTTGTTTTTGTAACAAACTTCAGAATTTGTTCTGAAGCATTACAAGAAAAACGTAATGCAGCAGAAGGAAATCCAGCTTTAACATTGACTTCGTTGTTATTTTGTGTTAAAATCTTAGCTGTTCTCTTTTAGATTCCATTTGGAAGGGTGAGGGTTAGGGTGGACTGCATGGTACTCAACTGTCAGCTGAGAAAAATAACCTATTTGCTTGTCATGATGGATTTCCCAGCTTGTTGGTGCCTATTGCTTCAGGTCTGCCTTATTCCCTGGACAGAGTTCACTGGAATCGAGTGATATTTAGAAAATGACAAATGGCCCATCACCTCTCAAACAACAAAAGGCAATAGAAATGCTTTTTAGGTAGCTCTGGGGCCTGTCACTACAAATGGACGAAATAGATTACTTTGGCTTTTTTTCAATCAAGAAATGTGGGTTTTACCTTAGTGCCCATGATTAAAAAAAGAAAAAAAAAAGAATAAGCTAAATGAAATCCACACACTTCAAATTTTTCTTATATGGATAAAAATGCAACCACATATTATAATTTCCATTGCTGGAAGGCTCTATTAAAACTTATAGCAGAGAAAAAAAACCCTGCAAAGACACCCTTTCTTAAGGGCACATTTTTAAAACTTCCAACCAAGTATTTTTTTATAGTAAATGTTACTGATGTAACAGTTACAGTAAACCATCTTTACTGAAGAAAATGGAATAATCCCTGCAGAATGACACGTTTGCATTTAGCTAGATGTGACTGTGTGTCATTCTATATATATGCATACACACTCAACATACTGAGTGAAATACATAAGCTCAGATACTCTTATTACTTGGGTGCCACTGTGTTTTCAAAACCCTTTGACTTACATTATTTCACCAGTGCACACAATAATCCTACAAGGCAGACATAACAAGTATTTGGCATTCATTTTACAAACGAGAAAACGTAATGTTAATTTTCCAAGGTCGTATGTCTGGCTCCTCACAAGTCAAAAGAGAAGCCAGATCTACTTACACCCAGTCCAGGCCTCTCTGTCCGTTACACAGTGCTGTTTCCTTAAGCAAGGCGTCTTGCTAGAAGCTCTTAATACATGTTTTGGTGATCTCTATTTTGTACATACTTAAATGTGTTAAATTTTCTTTTCCCTTGAGAACAAGTTCTGCTATAAGCCCAAAGAATTTATGCCAGGAGATGAAGTACTAGATTACTTTTACCAGCATGCCCCCTGAAATGTTTGTGGAACTATGAAAATTAAGAATGAACATAATGTTCATTGATGGGTTTTCT
This sequence comes from Canis aureus, assembly GCF_053574225.1. NCBI lineage: Eukaryota > Metazoa > Chordata > Mammalia > Carnivora > Canidae > Canis > Canis aureus. The sequence continues at coordinate 58,640,817 of NC_135621.1, forward strand.
TCCCTATGTGTTTGTCAAACCCTTTAATTTTGGCAGTTTGACAAGGCTTTTTTAGACCATAGAATCCTAGACTGTTTTAAATCTCACGTTAAGATTTTAAATTTAAAAATTTAAACAATTTGAGAAAAAAAATTGAACCTTGCCTTCAGGTTTTGTTCCTCTGATGTTCACCAGTTAAATCAGAGGCTTTGAGACAAATGAGTTACAACTTCTAGGTTTTTGAAGTTTCAGTATATGCTAATAGAAGTCATCTCTGATATCGTTAGTTGTGTACTTAAGATGGATTTTGAGAAATAATTTTTTTCCCTATGTTCAGTTTCTGGCCCTGGGTGGGGTAGTCAGTGACCATTTGTTGAAAGAAGTCATGGATAATAAGAAATGTGCCCATCTGTTTCAGCTATTAAATTGTTGTTCTTATTCTTAGCGTTTGGCCTCTGTGGGATTGGATGCCAAAAACACAGTCTGCATTTGGGACTGGAGGAAGGGAAAACTTCTGGCCTCCGCCACTGGCCACTCTGACCGGGTAAGAGGAGCTTGTTGGATGGATCCATGCAGTTTCCATAACTGTGAGGGAATTATGCAGTAGCTTCCAGAGTTGTACTGTTTTTAAAAGTAAATTTTCCATGATAAGATTTTTTCCTACATGTTCAACCTAAAAACTGACTTTAAAAAAATCAATTCATGATCAATAATTATGTCAGCATGATCTCTTCTGCTGATCGGTTGCTTTCTTTAAATTTTTACTACTTTTCATAGGCAATACAAGTTTTTGATACTGGCATTTAGCATCTTCATAGAATCAAAATAGGGTTGAATTTGAAATTGTATGTAAAGTTTAGATATATTCATTTAGAAATGGAAGTAGTTAGAAAATATTCACAAAATGTGTTTACAAGTGTATACATTTTAACTTTAAATGAATATAATGACAGTTCATTAAACTGTGGCCTGCTTATCATAATGGAGTCCATGTGATCAGAAATAATTCCATATAGTCACAGCAGGCAAGAGAGGTTATGAGGCAGATCATAAATGTATTTCTCCATGTATTATCTTGCATAATTTAAATAATTTGACCACTTTATTAATTTTCTAATTTCAAAAAAAGTGAATTTGCATGACTATCTTACACTGATGGCTAGCTTTATATTTCCCCTCAGTGTAAGTGTTCATGCAGAACGAGGCCTGAATTAGATATTCACAGTCTCTTCTTTTATGGGAACTCTAAAATTTTTTTTCATCTACTGATGGAGAATCATGATTTTAAGGTGACTCCATAGTTGTTGCTACACATTTGGGCAAATTGTACTCAAGGATCAAGTTCTCAGAAAGTCCAGGAATGACCAGCAGTGGAACTTTGGTGTTGGAAGAGGCCCAGCACCCTCCTGGTCCCAATGGTTTCTACCCCTGGCCACTTGTAAGAATTCTCTATGGAGACTTTTCAGTGTAGTGATCCTTAATTAAGCTCTACTTGCAGGTTATTAACTTATTGGTAGTTAATTGGTATTAACTTCGTACTTAATGAACAGGTTGAAAATATTTGTGGTGCTCACATTTTGGATATGTTTCTGCTTATGATAATCCCATCATATCTTATAAAGTAAGTTGGATTAGACTATATCAATATGTGAATTTCTTACTGTTTTGCTCATGTATTTTACACCTTCCATTTAGAAGTAAATTGTGAAAAGTATAATGCTACTCTAGTGCAAACTCTATCATTTTGAGAGCCTAGAATGTTTTAATGAAATACTGTTCTTTTAGAACACTGTTCTCCAAGACCCCATAATTTGTATCACACAGTTTTGTTCTTTATTACTGGTGCCAATATGAATTATTACTGGCTCCTTATGGGCAAATGATTATCTTCAAGATTATTTTAGTGGCTAAAATACTTAATCTCTAGCACTCATTTGTGTAATGAGTGCTTTATAGCCTATAAAATGATTGTACATACATTATCTTAATTGATCTCAGAACTGAGGGGTTATTTTATAGATGCTAAAACTAGCCTGAGATTGCCTAGCTAAAATAGGCTCCGAGTCTCATTGGAACTTGGTACTTGGACCAAGTGCTCTTTCTTCAGTGCTCTTTCTGTGGTCTATAATTGTTCCTGTCTACCTAACTGAAGGTTATAGGTCCTCCTTTTCTCTCTGATGATTGGTCCATATTTCTCCTTCCTATGTGATGAGAAATTAGCAGCCTAAGCTCTTTCTCTGATTTAGACTCCAGCCCTGACAATTATTCCTTCTCTCTATTAGAGCTTCACAGAATGTGGTCCATGGACTGACTGCATAAGAATCTCTTGGGGTCTGTTTAAGAATGCAGCTGCTTGGACCCAATTTCATACCCACTAAATCAAAATCTTTCAGCTGGGCTGGTAAAATATGCACTTTGAACAATTGCCACAGATGATCTGACCCTCAAGGTTGACCGGTTCTTCTCTTCCTCGTTCCCAAAATGGAAAACTGCCTGCAAACTGTCTGGTAGCTTTTCTTAAAGAATGATAAATAGTTTTAGTGGATATGTTTTCAGTTCCTTGGAAAACTGAAAATATAATAGTATTTTGAGTCAGATTAAAATGCTACGCTAAAGGACTATTTCAGGTGGGCTAAGTTAGGTGCCAAATAAATGCCTCTGCCTTATGTTTATGAATGTTAACTTCTATGATTATGAGAAAGTATCAGCCACATTGAATTGCAGTTGACTATTAAACATTTTCCTGCTTAAACACTTCATAATTCTTTTTATTTTTATTGCAAAGCTATCTCAAAGGCATTTTGTTATCATTATGGAGAGGTATAGAAAATTTGATAAAAAATTATTCTAAATCATTACAATTTGTTTACCCTGGGTGGACCAAGTTAAAATATGACACCAGCTTGTTTCAATGATGGTGGTTAATTATTATTTCTTTATTCAGGCCTAAGGTAAGTAGATATGATGCAACAAAACGTGTGTTAGCAACTCCTGATCCATTGCCAAGCCAAATGCCCCCATTGTTCAGTCTACGTAGGTAACATTGTGTTCTAAGTGTTAGGATAGAGTCTTGGCAGTTGAACTGATACCTGAAAGAAGGCAAAAATGCCTAAATGACCAACATAGCAATTTTTAATTGTTTTAAACAGATTTTTGATATTTCCTGGGATCCATATCAGCCAAACAGAGTGGTTAGCTGTGGAGTAAAACATATAAAGGTAAAGTAGTTTTTTAAAAAACATTTTTTTGATACCTTGAATGAGAAGAATTTAACGTGCTTATGTACATAATTTGATGTTGAGAAGTGGCTCAGTTTTATTTGTGTATCTTAAATTTGGAGCTGTTTTACCTGTTTCTTTAATCTTGAAGCAAGCTGACATCAGCTGATGGGGCTCTTTCAGAACTACTATGAAAGGACCATCAAGTGGAGTCCCAGCAGGCAGCTGAAAAGAAAACTTTGTTAAATAAATGCTAAACTAAATACTCATAGTACTTCTAGGATTGCAAGTTTTAAAACAGTTCTGATTTTAATACTGTGAATTAAACTCTTATATTTTGATGAATGTTTTACACATACTGCATACCAAAACTTGGTCGTGTTGATACATTCTTTTAGAAGGAAGGTGCCATGTTGGGTTGGATATAGAAATAAAGGGATCCATAGTACAAACCTACCTAGGTCATTGGTTTTTAAATGCCTCTGTCTTCCCCTAGACTACACAGACTGAATTATCACAGGTGGCCCAGGATCTACCTTTGGCTATTTGCTTCATTCCATTTTGTTAAACAGGTAGCAAAGTCAACATCATTAACTTTCTTTGCTCCAATATAGCAAAAATTTCTGCTGGGCCCTGGGATATACCCCAGGATCTTCTCTCTACAGGTTTGTAGCTAATTGAGGTTAAAGTTCATAACTGAAAGAGTGTAAGGATTACTTGCTTGACTCCAGCAAGTGGAGATCTCTGCAGGTGTAAAAAAATACTGAGTTTTTGTATAAATGGAGTGGGTATCTATATTATTCCCCCAACCAAATCCTCCTGTTTCCCAGTTCTTTTGTTCTTCTTCGAGTCTAGCTTTCTATGATCCTCCCCACTGTTCCTACTTCATGGTTAGAAAAGAATAGATGATGAGATGCTCAGAAATAAATATAATGAGGTATGCAAGACTTAGTTAAAGAATATTACAAACCTTTACAGAGGAATATAAAGGGAGACATGAGCAAGTGGAGAGATAACCTTGGTTCTGGACATGATGTCTAAAAATTACAAGGAATATCATTTCAATTATATTCAGTACAAGGTCAAATAACATCTCCAGAAGTTTTGTTATTGTCATATGACTTTTCTTTTTAAAGATTTTATTTATTCATGAGAGAGAGAGAGAGAGAGAGAGAGGCAGAGACACAGGCAGAGGGAAAAGCAGGCTTCATACAGGGAGCCCGACATGGGACTCAATCCCGGGTCCCCAGGATCAGGCCCTGGGCGGAAGGTGGCGCTAAACCGCTGAGCCACCTGGGCTACCCATGACAATTCTTTTTCATTTATTCTAAGTTAGTCTGGAAAGATAAAAAAATGAGAATAACCAAGAACTTGGATTAAAAAAAAAAAGGATAGTGAAGAGGAAACTATATTACTATTTACTAAAACATATTATGAAATTAAAATAATTAAAATATATCAGATTGGGATAAGGATAAATAACAAAACAAGGCTGAGAAACAGACTTTAAAAGATATAAAAATTTAGAATATAAGAATAGTATCTACACCAGAGGGCCCTAGGACAGTTTGTTATCTATTTTGGGGAAAAAGTTGTATATTATTATTTCATACCCTACACTAGAATAAAGTCTTTATGAATCAAAGAGTTAAATGTTTAAAAAACTATAAAATAACAAGAAGAATATCTAAGTAAATGTTTAACTGCTCCTAAGTGTGTGAAAGGCCTTTCTGAGTGTAAAAGCAAAGTAAGAAACCATAAAGAATAACTATTATAGATTCAATTATATAAACATTAAAACATTCTGTCTACCTGACCCTCACCCCGAAGAAACAAAGGAGGCAAACCAAAAAACAAGCAAAGTGTAAGCCACAAGCATGTTAGATAGAATTTTGGTTTGTCCTTGAAATGTCAAGACCTCTGACAAACCTGTAAAATGGACAAAGGACATGTGTAATTGACAAAAATAGAAACATTGTCATCTAATAGATATATGAAAGTCTAAATCTCATAAACCAGGAGTAGAAATTTTAAAATAACAATGTTTTTATTTTTAATCCATTAAAATGTACTTTTGCCAAAATTTAGTGAATGGACACTCTAAAACCTTGCTGGTGGACAGGTAAATGAGTACCAGAAATGAGTGTTCCTGGTCTTTCATTTCAGAAATTTGGTAATATCTATCAATAGCTTTAGAAATGTTAATATCCTTTGAGCCAGTAATTTCTTTTCAGTGTTAGTATGTGTGGTGCCAAAGAGAGCACAGCCAATAATTGCATATCTTGGAATTTATCTCAAGGAAATTGTTTGGAGTATGAACCTAGGATGGGTTCATTGTTGAATAACTTACCAATAGCAAATAAAACTAGACAAAAGAAGACATGAAGCCACCTGACCTCAGGTGGTTAAATAAAATATAGTATATCCATAGGAAGAAATGCTGTGCAACCATTACAAGTTATGATTTAGATGATTATTTGATGTTATTAGGAAATATGCAAGATTCATTTACAGTCTACTGGTTGGGGTAAATTTGTTGCTTTGATCATTTTTCTTTTTACTTTAGAAGTAAAGTATATTTTCATGTAGGAAATAAATTGAAAAGAGATCCCAAAATGTTACACAGTTAACCCTGGGTAGTGAGTTGATGATTAATTTTTTTCTTTATTTTAAAAATTATCTTACAATAACATGTATTTCCAAAATAAGAAAAAAGTAATGAAAAAACAGAAGACAAAAAGATAAGCCTATAGGTTCTATTATTCAAAGGTGTCAAGTGTCCTACCAATACCTTAGGATTTCATTAACATTTTGTTATCCTTGTGCAGAAACCTGAGAATGTGTTTGCTCAAATACAGGCACTTTTTGCTTAAGTAGCAGTTGGAGGGTCCTACATTGGCTTATATGGGCCACCTGAAAGACTCATTAAATTTGATAAACATTAATTGCATTTCTACCATGTGAAAGACTAAAAACTTGACCCTACTCTCAATTTGCTTGATGTATAGCAATTAAAACATTAAAACAGAACATTCTGAAAGAGAGGCAAACCCAAAATGCTCTAGCGATAAAGGGGAGATCCCAACTGGTTAGAGGAATTTTAGGTGTTCCAAGAAGGGAATGGTATTGTATCTGAGCCTTGTTGGGAAGATGAGTGTTTGGTAGGGAGAGCTTGGAAGGCAGCAGAACCAGAAGAGGGGAGGCGTTGCCCTTTAGTCAGGAGTTATAATGGGTAGGCATTGGTCACCCGTAGAATCATGGGACTAGGGAGCAGAAAGGTCCTTAGCCCATCATATGTTCAAAGATTATCAACGTTTTCATCACTAAAGATCCTCTTTCCTAACTTTCCTAGGAAACCAGTATTTCAAAAAATTTTAGCCAGAAAATAACTGATAAATAACTCCCTTTACAGTTTTTATTAATCAACGGTGTATGTATCTGCAAACATTTATTAATCAAAGGTGTATGTATCTGCAATCTAACAAATGGCAAAGGCACTGAACTGTTCTTTTACCCACAATTGAACAGTTTGTGAGATCATAAGATCATAAGCCTCATTTCCATTAGGCTTTGGTGGCTCTCTAGAAGTCTGGGGTTCTGACCCCAGAGCCATCATCCACCCACATATCTTACAGTGAGAAAGTCAAGACATAGGAGGTTATTTGACTTTGAATCCTCATTGTTATCTCCTACTTGACTCTGGGAAAGCTATTTAATCTCCTGGATGCTGAATTTCTCTCAAAACAAAACAAAACAAAACAAAACAAAACCAGAGGGTTGTGGATCACTACCTTCTGAATTTATAAAGAATTACATTAAACAATGTATGGAGCCAATGAGGGCACAATAATGTTAATTTTTTCCTCTTCTCCTGGGATCACAAAAATGATGGCAGAGAAGATTTAAACTCAGTCTCTAGCTCTCTGTGTAGAACTCGTCCCACTTGGAAATTATTTCTTCAATGATCTATCTTGGCCTGACTTTACTCCCAAAAACAGATTATTAAAAATAATAGATTAGCTGCTTAATTCATGAATTATTCTCCAGCTTCTTCTCTATTTATTTCCATTCTTGGTTAACTCTTTTAATCCGTTAATTCTAAAAACAGAGATACACAAAACCCTGGAACTTCACTTAAAAACACCAAGAGTGGAACGCCTGGGTGGCTCAGTAGCTGAGTGCCTCCCTTCAGCCCAGGGAGTGATCCTGGAGACCCAGGATCGAGTCCCACATTGGGTTCCCTGCATGGAGACTGCTTCTCTCTCTGCCTGTGTCTCTGCCTCTCTCTCTCTCTCTCTCTCTCTGTGTCTCTCATGAATAAATAAAATCTTAAAAAAAAAAAAAAAACAGTAAGAGCTGTTTATCCCATTAAATTTGTTATTTTTTAGCAGACATTTTTTTCTAAGCAAAACTGAATATTTTTTAGCTCAAATGCAATAGTCTGCAAATGCCCATCTAGCCATCTTTATCAATTTTGTTTAGAAAGAACCCACAACAAGTTTTAGCAGGCTTTAGCAAATACTTTCACTATCTGTATTTTCTAGAACCAATTTGAAGATCCCCACCTTTCCCCCCAATCCTACCTGATGGCAAATGAATGATTCCAGTGACAAGTTGAATGCAAAAATCTTTGATGCACTCCAAGAAAATATTTTTTTACGTGAAATTTTTGCAGCTAGGGTGAAAACCTTTCTGGTTTTACAAATTCTCAGTGTTTGGCAGATAGGTAAATTTCAATTATCTGAAATGAATGCTTAAAAACAGTAGCAGAAGGGACATTGGAGTTTATCTAGAGCCAGATGAACTCCAAGGTACTTGCCAGTTCTAACAAATTTAGCATTCCAATCTGGGGATGGAGATTGGGGAAGATAAACAATGTCTGTTCATTTGATGTGGATTTACTGATGTGTTGCTACCTTAAATTGTCACTGTTTTTCAAATAGGAAATCCTTCTCAAGAAATAATTCAGAAATTTGCCGTTTCTACAAAAAGTTGCTTATCCAGGCATTACATCTATATATGCCTTTTTAGAGAGTCATTTGATTATTTGGAATGTTTCATGTTGGCACTGTTCTATCCTACTGGGTGATTAATCAGAACAACCTTTGTGTCTGAGGATAATGGTCTATGTTTTGTGGTTGTCCGTTAGGAATATTTCCATAACTCGGCGTTGTATGTTAATGATGAGTCACTGAATGTTACTTCAGAAACCAATATTGCACTGTATGTTAACTACCTAAAATTTAAATTAAAATTGTTAAAATTTCAGTAACTCAGATCAGAGGTGCACATTCTAAGTTAAATAATAACTACAAAATAACTACTCTTCTTTAGGGATAATGATTACAAAATTATTACTCTCCTTTTAATCTTCCCATAGCGGAGACATGGTGAAAAAAGTAAATGTCTACCTTCTTTGGTTTTTGGCATGTTTCTACTTCTAGTAAGTGTTTATACCTGGTAGTTTGTTCAGGTTCAAGGGTAATACTTAAATAGGAGATGTTTTCTGAAAGCGTATACTTAATTATCTTGTCCCCAGATCTTTTGTTCCTTCCATGTGTACTTTCCATAAAGGTAATAAATACCCAAAGAAACAAATCACTAGAGTTGACACTTTCCTCCTTAATTAGAGAAGAATCCTGTAGTGGCACACCTGCCTCTCCTCCTCCCTAAGGACCACCTCCTCCATTGCTGCCAGAGTCCCAGACCTCCTGGGTGGTACAACCATCCCAGAACTGCTTCCCTCAATATTTTAAGAGGCAGCCATTTTTCCTCTCCCACAAGCACAGAATATTTGGCTTGTCAGTGATTTTTCCTCACACTTTTCTTGTTACCTGGATTTGCCTAATCCTATTCTTTTGATCTCCTGTGCAACTTCTTCTTCCACTGATCCAAATCCTAGCCTTGTTCTTTCCAAAGAATTCAACACAGTTCTCTATTTTTGAATTTTCTTGCCACTTGTATGTAATCTGAATACACTACCTTGAAATTGTCTCTTGCTTTAATTGTATCTTCATTAGATTTAAAGTTCTCAAGGCAAAGATCAAGATTTAAATTTTTTTCATGTAGAACACCCATTAAGCCCTCACCTTCAGCAGACCATGTCGGCTTCACTTTTCCCTCACTTCCAAATGGGGATGATAGGAATAGTTGCATTAGCCTGTGCTCAGGGGTATTATGAATATCAAATAAACGTAAGGAGTCTTTATAAACTAAAGGGCTATATACATGGCAGGAAAGTTATATCAGTTCATAAATTTAAAAAACCATGTCAAAGCAAAATACTTAATTGCTGTATAACCATGGAAGTTTTGCTGTTGCTTTCTATAGTAGCTCAAGCTTTATGCTTGATGGTCTTCCACATGATAAATTATGCAATGAAAACTGAAAAGCTTAATCAGTTATTCAGTTATATAGAAAGATAACTCATATTTAGAAAACTTTTTGAGTAACATTTCTACAGTGAAGATTTTTATCACATTTTTAGTTAGACATTATTTCCAAATACATACATATATATATATACACCCAAAAATGTCTAGAAGATACATCAACATGTTAAACGGGACATTCTAGATACCTCCATTTTCCTTTTTATATTTTCTGAATTTCAAAATTTCTTCACTGTGAACCTATACTGCCTCTGTAATTTGACTAAAAATTAAAGGCCTGATGATTCTTCCATTTTATTCCAACTCTGAGAACACTGATGTTTTGTGTTTAATGACCATTAAACACTTAGCAAATTTTGGGAATTTTGTTACTTTGAAAGTTTAAAAAATGCCATTAAAAGTTTTTCTTATGCTGCTAGTAGTTGGCTAAAAGGTTTTTGCAATTCTGTAGGTTGCAGTAGAACAAGTTATGTGTGCCTCGTTTGGCTATAGCCAATGATATAGAATGCACTGAAATAGAAGCAAATACCAATAATGTGATGCATCAGAATGAGTACATTATTTTTGGATCTGTTCATCTTATTGCTTTCCAGTTTTGGATGCTCTGTGGAAATGCCCTGACTGCAAAAAGAGGGATATTTGGCAAAACAGGGGATCTTCAGACCATCCTTTGCCTTGCATGTGCCAAAGAAGACATCACCTATTCTGGTGCTTTAAATGGAGACATCTACGTCTGGAAAGGGCTCAATTTAGTCCGCACTATCCAAGGAGCACATAGTGTGAGTGTATCCATGTGGAAATTTGGTGGTCGTTTATGAAATAAGTTGACATCACAAATATGTGTTTCTTCTCCTGTTACTTTAGAATCAGCAGACTCTGCTGAACACTCTCAAAACATTCATAAAAGCTTTCCCAAATTAATTCTGTTCACCTAAAAGAAATATTTCAAAAATGTAATAATTTAGCCTTCACCTCAATTATTGATTGAGTTGCTTAGTGTTATTATTCACTAACATCTAGACGAATAGAACTATTTCATCATCCTTTTCATCTTATAGATTAATACTTCTCAAACTTTAAGGTACCTATGAATCTCCTGGGGATCTTGTTAAAATGCAGATTCTGTCTCAGTCTGGGATGATGCCACTGCTGCTAGCCTGTGGCCCGTGCATTGAATAGCAAGAATGTGGATAGCTGTTGTTTCTACATTGGCTGGTAGGGGTAGATTGTCCTCACTCTGAAGGAGTGAGCATCACCTCCATATCCCAATTATAAGCTCTTAAGACACAAACAGGAACTGTTGATAAAATTCTCTCTTTTGATGGTCTGCTCTGTAATAACAAGAGCAAACTTTATTTCTGACCATTCTGCTTTCTTTTGAAACATAGGATAATGGTTACATTGCTGTATCTATAGATGATAAGATAGAAATGCGCAGAAGAATGGGGAGATGTGAAAGCTGAAGCCTATTGTAGTAAATGAAGATTGGGTAAAAAATTTTTAGAAACTCCCCAGACCTATAGCTTATTGCCTCCACATTGGCCCCCTATTACTTGTAATATAAAGAAAAATTGAAGTGCATCTTAGCAAAATACCTTTCATTGTCTTGTATGTTGAACCAGTTTTCTTGGCTTCACTAATTATTAAACAGTTTTATAAACAATCCAGAGGTCCATAGTTGTCTTCATGCATAAAAGCAGCTGCCTTAATGACCTAATTTCTCTTCACACTGGATCTTATGTGAACAGTATATACTTGTAACAATTTTCAATATACCAGGTAAATATTTTCCTGTGGAAAAGCATCTTTAAGTTATGTAACTATTTCAGATGTGAAAAAAAATCATCTTTATATAATGCTTAACAAACTGACACAAATGTAATTTGTCTTCAGTTAGGATCAGGCGATGCCTTCTTAAGCTCACTGAGATGCATTTTGGGCACCTGCTTACCAGTGAAAGTGTTTATGTTCCTAGCTGGCATATCTTTGTTTGATTATTTTGAATGGCAATTTATATGAAACACCTCCATTGTTGCCTTTTCTTTATAAAGATCAGGTGTCACATAAACAGTTTGATCTTTATATCTACTTTAACCAAGGAATTAGTGAATTTTTTTCAATTTGCCATCAGTTCAGTAATGGTTTAAAGGAGCATTTGAACTAATTTGCTTTGGTAGTAATTATGATCAATTTTTAATGTAGACAAAATGAAGGATATTATAAATGGTTACCTGGTCTATTGTCAGGATTTCAATAGAGAACAAGAGATTTAAAACTTTTTTGTTTTGTTTTTGCTCTTTTTTAAAATTGTCAATACCAACTATAATGGCTATTCAGAATCATTGCAGTATTATCTGGCTTACTCAACAGGCTGGAATTTTTAGCATGTATGCTTGTGAAGAAGGCTTTGCCACTGGTGGACGAGATGGGTGTATTCGATTATGGGACACTGATTTCAAACCAATAACCAAAATTGATCTCAGGGAGACAGAACAAGGATATAAAGGTAATATATGTATTAATACCCATAACTTTAAGAGATAAGCACAATATGAAGTTCTGTATTTATATTGGTTTCTCTGTACCCCATCTTATTCCAGAAAGGACTTAAGGCAGTTTACATAAATAGATAGAAAGAAAATCGAAAGTGTATTAAAAATAAATGGATACCCCGTCATCCTCATTTGCATGAAGGTATCTGCATGTATTAGTGATATTCCTGCTACAAGGATCAAGGAGATAATGGAAAACTACTGAGTGGTATCTTGGGAAATGGGACTTTGAGTTATAAAACAGAAATTCTGGATAAATTGGTGACCCCAAATGAGACTGCACCTAGCTTCCAAAAATAAGTAAATAATTGATGGGAAAAACAAGACCAAAAAATAGCTTTAAAGTAGTAGCCCATGGTAGTGGGATCAGAGTTGGGGACCTGGGTTCAAATCCAGATTTCACCTGTATAGATTTGAGTCGATTTTTTTTAAAAAACCTGTGGGCCTCAGTTTCCTCATCTATAAAATGGGAATGTCACTAGCAACAACCTCATAGAGTCGTATGAGGCTTAAATACACTTACAGAGTGCTTAGAGTAAGTCATGGTACAGTCAGCACTCAACAAATATTAGCTATTAGTACAGTATACTGAGTATGTGTACTAGGGAATACAAGGAGTTTGTATACATCTTTTTAAATTCTCATGATAGGCTTATAGTCTCATTTTTACAGATAAAGAATTTGGGCTTGAGAGAGTTTAAAGTGGAAATATGAACAGAAAAGATAAGTCACAGGCAGTGTTAGTACACTAAATAATGGAAGAGGCCCCAGATCTTGCTCATGGCTCCTGCAGCCAGCTCTGAGAGAGGGGTGCTCAGTACCATGAGTCATGCCATCCATAAGATGAAAACTTACTCATTGCTCAGGTGAAGGTGAATTTCTCTCACTGCTGAGATGGGAGAAAAATTACCTGAAAATCTTCCTAGAGAGGACTCTGACATGAGATCAAAAGTCCTCAAAATGCATGGAGAGAGCTATTACTCATCAGATTCTTTTTCTTGAAGCCCCTTGATGCAAGCTGATGGCCATGTAGCCACAGAGGTTCCTCCAAAGGCCAAATTGCCTGGTGGTGCTCAGAGCTCTGTGCTAGGCTGAGGTAGATTCCAGAAGACTGAGAGAAGAACAGTACCTATTCTTTAGGCCATCCTCCTTAAATAATGTTGTTGTCAACCAAACCTTGCTTAAAAATTAAGCATTAGGGAAGTGAGCGGAATATCATACTTCCTACACATATCCAGAGTCCAGCTTCCTTAAATATCTATTAAATATGAAAAGTCAGCCAATCTGGAGATTGGATTGTTGTCTTCTTATGGAAGCTCAGAATCTTGGTTTGGATGCATTTCGGAACATCAGGCACATGGGTCAACATTCCGAGTTGTAAAATGTAGTGTCCACCTCAGTGATCAACAAGGAGACAGCCAAGGCTCTTAAGGTCTTTGCTACAGAGATGAACCAGTATAACTTTATCCAGAAAGATATTTCAAGCAGATAGAAGCAAGTAAGCATCCTGAAGATCTAGGTAAAACAAGTTATTAAAGCAACCAAAAATGTTTGACCTTGAATCATGAAACTTCTTGCTGTATGTTTTAAGGTAAACTGAGAGCAAATCATATACTTTGGTAACAGATGAGTTAACTTACTGGGCGGGATTATTGGCCATAAACTGGCTGGATATTGGGCAGCATCAACCATAAGTGATGATTCCTTTTTGGCATCACTTTATCCAGCTCATCCAAAAACTGTATCACATAACTAGGGTATAGATTTAAGAGTGGGTATCAGAACAGAAACCATATTTACCCTGCTGTACTTTTCTATCTGATGGTGAGTCCCTAACTTTGGGCTTTCAAAGGAGAGTTCAGGAGCCAGTGCAGAATGAGCATCCAGGTAACCAGGGCTTTATATTGTTTACATGGCCAACTCCTGTCCCGCAGAGTCAGAGGAAGATGGTCAGGGACACCCTGCATTTTGTGTCAGTCTCAACAGACAACACACACACGCACACACGCCCTTGCCAAGGTCAAAGCAGATACAGGTGGTGCATGGAATACAGGAAGCATGCCTGCACCTCCCAGATGCCGCCTGTAGTGCCTGGGCTTAGTTTATCAGGATGGAGATTGGCATGTACCTACAGATGGATGACCAGTGAGACAAGAGTCTCTATTTCTGTGGGAGTAACGGACTGTGCTTTTTAAAGGATCTTGAAGACCTTTCTGCAGTTTGAGCCCAAGGGAGCCTTGAAAATTTGTGCCATTCCTCAAATGGCAGCCATATTCTTCCCACCCTCTTGATTTTTACAATTACTCCTCACTACCGATATTCTTATTTTCTTAATATCTTACTTTGATTTTACCTCGCTTTTTTTTTTTTTTTGCTGCTTCTCAGTATAAGCAGTAATATCTGTGAAATCATGGCTTTAATACATTGTTTGTTTATATATATGTATTTTTACCCACTAAGGCACTAACTATTGAAATAAAAAAAATTGTCCACGTAGTATCCTCCCCTCCACCCCCATCAGCGGTGCCCTTGCCTGTCACATTTTTGACAACACAGTAACAGAAGTCCGCTATGTACTAACAAACTTCCGAAGAAATGTTGATGTTTATTCTAGCTCTCAGTGGGAAAACGGTAAATGTATAGCATCAGAAGAATGAAAGCCTGGTTGAAGTGTTGGTAACAACCCCAAGTCCAGCTGAAGTTCCTCCAGTTTGTGTGGACAGGGCCAAGCAGGGAAGCCTAGATGTGCTTGTGCCCTCTGCCCAGCCATAGTACATCCTCACCCTGAGGCAGGAAGGAGGCTGTTGTGTCCAGAAGCACCTTTGCATAGCTCAGAACGGGGAGAGGTTCTCAGAGTAGCCCTGTCTGTGGTGGTCTCAGAGGCCGGCTGCCCAGGCCTCTGGTTTCCATGATGGTAGGAGAGGGGCCAGCATGAGGTAGGGACCCAGCACAAGGATAGGGATCAAAATATGTAGGGTATTAGGAGAGGATTAAAAGTAATTGAAATGTAAACCATTTCTAATCCGGCTTCTTCACTAGCCAATACCTTACCATTGGTCCTCTGAGCATTTGCTTAGAATGTGGGGAACAGCATGAAGGAACAGGAGTGGAAAGGAAAGGGTGTGGGGAAAGGATGAAACAGGAGGAAGAAGAGCTGACAGAGGACATTTGGGTGTACTTTGTCTCATCTCATCCCCCCCAAGAGAAGTCTTGGCTTTCTCCTCCACCTTCGGCCTCTTGGCCTCAAAAATGGAAACAAAATACACTGGAAAGGAGCAGATTCAAGCACAGCAATGTTAGAACATTTTTGCTGTTGATTTGAACGTGAATCGACCTGTACAGGTGGCTTTATACTTGTAAGAATTTCTTGATGTAAATGAGCCTCCTTCAGCATTTTCACTCTTTGTGTAACAATGACTCTTGAATTCGCTTCAGTGGAAATAGAGTGATTTCTCGTTTTACTCAAACAGCCAAACAGCTTTCTAAACAAATTTAGCAAGAGAATTAATCATGGCCATGTCCCAATTTCCATAAGTAGTACCGATATTCCGTGTTTCTTAAACATAAAAGTGAAAATTTAGAAATTGCTCTTCACTAGCATTTGGGCCATTTATAAAGCATACATATTTAGTCTGCTGCTTGTGAGGACTGCTCTTGCCACTCTTGTAGACTTCCAGAAAATCTACAAAATGGCCATTTCCAAGTTGTTTTGTGTAAACAGTCTTAAGATATACATGTATTTGCTATTAATTGCTAAACATCAAGAGAAATGAAACAGTGTTTACATTAAGATAAACACTAAACTCGGGAAAAAAGCAGTTGATTATATAGAGAGACAGTATCAATCAGTTGTCTTACTTCTTTTTAGTGTTGAGCTTGAGCTAATTTAGACCTTTGATTTCTAGTGAAAACAATGAACCCCACTATGGATTGAAGGTGAAACAGCTTTGGAGGTGGGTCATGCTCACATCCTTAGGAAATGTGCAGAGCTGGAGCTGATGCTTGGGGCTTTCTGGCCCCTCCCCAAGTCTTAAACAAAATGGGCTTCATAAGCCAGGAGGGGGCAGCCCCGGTGGCGCAGCAGCTTAGCGCCGCCTGCAGCCCAGGGCATGATCCTGGAGACCCGGGATTGAGTCCTGAGTCAGGCTCCCTGCATGGAGCCTGCTTCTCCCTCTGCCTGTGTCTGCCTCTCTCTCTCTCTTTCTCTCTCTCGCTCTGTGTCTCTCATGGATAAATAAAAATAAAATCTTAAAAAAAATAAGCCAGGAGGATCATTCCTCAATCAAAGAAATAGTAATACTTCATTTACACCAATGAATTTTACACTTTTGTGAGTGTCAATAGATTTTTGCTGAGTGATGAATCTGCAAACAAATTTTTTGCAAACAATGCATGATAATATAAACCAACAACCTAATTTGTCCGGGATCTCTTATCTACAGTTCTGAAAGACAAAACACTAGGAATTCCAAAAAAATTTTTTTGAGAACAATAAACTTTTTTTTATTGTGATAAACATTATAACCATTTTTAAAATTGTAATTCCATTATGGTTAACATACAGCATTACATTAGTTTCATGGGTACAATATAGTGATTCAACAATTCTATGCATTACTCAGTGCTTGTTGTAATTGTACTCTTAATTTTCTTCACGTATTTCACCCATCCCCCCCACCTGCCCTCTGGTAACCATCAGTTCTCTACAGTTTTTTTGTTTTGTTTTGTTTTTGTTTTTTGTTTTTTAGTTCTCTACAGTTAAGTCTGGTTTTGGTTTATATTATTTTTTCTTTGTTTCTTAAATTCCACACGAGTGAAATCATACTGCATTTGTCTTTGACTTATTTCACTTAGCGTTTTACTCTCTAGCTCCATTCATGTTGTTGCAAATGGCAAGACTTCATTCTTTTTTATGGCTGAGTAATATTCCACATTATATACATATCACTTCTTCTTTATCCATTCATCTATCATTGGACACTTGGGCTGCTTCCATAATTTAGCTATTCTAAATAATGCAACAAACACAGGGGTCCATATAGCTTTTTTTTTCATATATCTTTTTGAATTGGTGTTTTTGTTTTCTTTGTATAAATACCCAGTAGTGGAATTACTAGAGCATGTGGTAGTTCAATTTTTAATTTTTTGAGGAACCTCCATACTCTTTTCCACAGTGGCTGCCCCAGTTTGCATTCCCACTAACAGCACATGAAGTTTCCCTTTCTTCCACATTCTCCCCGACACTTGTTTTTTTTTTTTTTTTTTTTTTTTAATTTTTTTTTAATTTTATTTATTTATGATAGTCACATAGAGAGAGAGAGAGAGAGAGGCAGAGACATAGGCAGAGGGAGAAGCAGGCTCCATGCACCAGGAGCCTGACGTGGGATTCGATCCCGGGTCTCCAGGATCGCGCCCTGGGCCAAAGGCAGGCGCCAAACCGCTGCGCCACCCAGGGATCCCCGACACTTGTTTTTTGTTTTTGTTTTAACGACTACGACAGATATGAGGTAATACCTCATTGTGGTTTTGATTTGTATTTCCCTGATGATGAGTGATTTTGAGCATCTTTTCATGTGTCTGTTGGCCATCTCTGTCTTTAGAGAAATGTCTATTGATGTTTTCTGCACATTTTTAAGTGGACTATTTGTTTATTTGGCGTTGAATTGTATACATTTTTAAAATTTATTTTGTTGGCTAACCCTTTATCAGATATGTCATTTGCAAATGTCTTCTCCCACCCACTAGATTGTCTTTTAGTTTTGTTGGTTGTTTCCTTTGCTGTGCAGAAGCTTTTTATTTTGATGAAATCCCAATAGTTTTTGTTTTTGTTTCCTTTGCCTTAAAAGACATATCTAGAAAAATGTTGCTATGGCCAATGTCAGAAAAATACTGCCTGTGTTCTCTTCTAGGATTTTTAGCCTTTTAGATCTCACATTTAGGTCCTTAATCCATTTTGAGTTTATTTTTGTGTACAATATAAGGAAGTGGTCCAGTTTCATTCTTTTGCATGTAGCTGTCCAGTTTTCCCAACAGCATTTATTGAAGAGACTCTTTCCCATTGCATATTCTTGCCTCCATTGTCAAATAAATTGATCATATAATCATGGGTTTATTTCTGGGTTCTCTCTTCTTTTTATCCATGTGTCTATTTTTGTGCCATTACTGTTACTGTTTTGATTACTACAGCTTTGTAGTGTATCTTGAAATCTAGGATTAGAATACCTATTTTGTTCTTTTTCAAGATTGCCTTGGCTGTTCAGGATCTTTAGTGGTTCCATACAGATTTTAGTATTTTTTGTCCTAGTTCTGTGAAACATGCTATTGGTATTTTTTATAGGGATTACATTAAATCTGTAGGCTGCTTTGGGTAGTGTGGACATTTTAACTATTCTTCTGATTAATGAGCGTGGAATGTTTTTCCACTTGTTTATATTATCTTTAATTTCTTTCTTGTTTCATAGTTTCAAAGTACAGTTAATTCACCTCCTTGCTTAAGTGTATTCCTAGATATTTTATTACTTTTAGTGCAATCGTAAATAGGATTGTTTTCTTAATTTCACTTTCTGCTGCTTCATTAATAGTGTACAGAAATGAAATGGGTTTCTGTATATTGATTTTGTACTTTGTGGCCTTACTGAATTCATTTATCAGCTTTAGTAGTCTTTCAGTGGAATTTTTAGGGTTTTTCTCTCTATAGCATGTCATCTGCAAATAGTGAAAGTTTATTTCTTCCTTACCAATTTGGATGCCTTTTATTTCTTTTTCTTGTCTCGTTGTTGCTACTGGTTCTGGTATTAAGGTAATGCTGGCTTCATAGAATGATTTTTTAAAAAAACTTGGTTGAATAGTTTGAGAAGAATAGGTATTAATTCTTTATATGTTTGGTAGATTAGCATGTGAAGTCATCTGGTCCTGGACTTTCCTTTGATGGAAATTTTTTGATTACTGATTCAATTTCCTTTCTCATAGTAGATCTGCCCAAATTTTCTATTTCTTTATGATTCAGTTTAGGGACATTATATGTTTCTAGGAATTTGTCCATTTCTTCTAGGTTGTCCAATTTGTCTAATTATTTTGGCATGTAATTTATCATAATATTCTTCCAGGGTTTTTTTTTTTTATATTTCTGTGGTGTCATTTGTTATTTCACTTCCTTTTTTTAAGATTTTATTTATTTATTCAAGACACAGGGAGAGGCAGAGACACAGGCAGAGGGAAAAGCAGACTCCCTGTGGGGAGCCTGATACAGGACTCAATCTCAGGACCCTGGGATCATGACCTGAGCCAAAGGCAGACCCTCAACCACTGAGCCACCCAGGTGTCCCTCTTCTTTCATTTCTGATTTTGAATCCTCTCTCTTTTTTGTGGTTGTGGTGGTGAGGGGCAGGAGGGAAGACCTGATAAAAACTTTCAATTTTGTTGCTTTAGTCAAGGAACCAGCTCCTGGTTTCACTGATTTGTTTTATTATTATTATTTTTTGTTTTATTTCATTTATTTCTGCTTTAGTCTATATTATTCCTTCTATTGGTTTTAAGGTTCATTGTTCTTTTTCTAGGTCCTTTAGATGTAAGATTAAGTTGTGTATTTGAGTTTTTTTTTTTTTTTTTTGAGGTAGTTCTATATTGCTATACACTTCCCTCTTAGAACAGCTTTTGCTGCATCCCAAAGGTTTTGGATCATTTGTGTTTTCATTTTTATTCATCTCCATGTAAGTTTTGATTTTGATTTCCTGTTGGTGTTTTGGTTGACTTGTTAATTGTTTAGTAGCATGTTATTTAACCCCCATGTATTTATGTTCTTTCTAGATATTTTTCTTATGGTTGATTTCTCGTTTCATAGAGTTGTGGTCAGAAAAGATGCATGGTGTGATTTCAATCTTTTTGTGTTTGTTAAGACTTGTTTTGTGGACTAATGTTGATCTATTCTAGAGGATGTTCCATGTGCATTTGAAAAGAATGTGTTCTGCTGTCTTAGGATGGAATGTTCTGAGTATTATCTGTTAGATCCATCTGGTCCAATGTGTCTTTCAAAAGCCACTGATTCCTTATTGACTTTCTGTTTGATCTATCATTGATGTAAGTGGGACATTAAAGTCTGATACTGTTATTGTAAACTATTGATGCTTCCTTGATGTTTATTATTAGCTGTTTTATGTATTTAGGTGATGTCATGTTGGGTGCAGAAATATTTACAGTTGTTATGTCTTCTCATTGGATTGTTTCCTTAATAACTATCTAGTGTCCTCCTTCTTCTCTTGTTACAGCCTTTGTTTTAAAGTCTATTTTGTCCAATATAAGCTTTGCTACCCTGGTTTCTCTTCATTTCTATTTGCATGATAAATGGTTTTCTATCCCTTCACTTTTAGTCTGTATGTGTCTTTAGGCTTGGAACAAGTCTCTTATAGGTATAAAGAAGTTTCTTGCTTTTTTTTACCCATTCTGTCATCTTATGCCTTTTGATTTTAGTGTTTAGTTCATCTACATTCAAAGTTATTATTGATAAGTATGTAATTATTGCCATTTTGTTACTTGTTTTATGGTGGTTTTTGTAATTCTTCTCTGTTCCTTTCTTTTGCTCTCTTTTACAGTTCGTTGGTTTTCTTTAATGATATACTTAGAGTCCTTTCTCTTTATTTTTTGTATATCTATTACTGGTTTTTGATTTGTGGTTACCATTAGGTTTTATATAAAATCTTATGCATAGAGCAGTCTATATTAAGTTGATGTTCATCTAAATTTAAACCCACTCTTTACTCCTCTTCTCTCCCCAAGTTTTAGGTGTATGGTTTCATATTTTACCTTTTTTAATTTTGTGAATCCATTGACTGATTTTTATAGATATAGTTATTATTTTGTGCTTTGTGTTTCTTATTTTTCTTACTCCTACTTATGGTCTTTCTTTTCCCCTCAAAGAGTTCCCTTTAACTTTTTTTGTAGGTCTGGTTTAGTGGTCATGAATTTCTTTAAGTTTTATTTGTCTGGGAAACTATTCTTTTAAAAGATTTTATTTATTTGGGCAGCCCGGGTGGCCCAGTAGTTTGGTGCTGCCTTCAGCCCAGGATGTGATCCTGGAGACCTGGGATCAAGGTCTGCATCGGGCTCCCTGCGTGGAGCCTGCTTCTCCCTCTGACTGTGTCTCTGCACCCCGCCCCCCGTGTCTCTCATGAATAAACAAATAATAAAATATTTTTTAAAAAATATTTTATTTATTCATGAGAGACACATGGAGAGAGGCAGAGACACAGGCAGAGGGAGAAGCAGATTCCTATAGGGAGCTTGCTGTGGGACTCGATCCTGGGACTCCACTGAGCCAAAGGCAGGTGTCCAACCACTGAGCCACCCAGGCATCCCTCTTTATCTTTCCTTCTATTCTGAAGAATAATTTATTGGATAGAATATTCTCGGCTGTAGGTTTTTTTCCTTCAACACTTTGTATCATGCTACTCTCTTCTGACATGCCTAGAAGCAGATTCCTATAGGGAGCTTGCTGTGGGACTCGATCCGGGGACTCCACTGAGCCAAAGGCAGGTGTCCAACCACTGAGCCACCCAGGCATCCCTCTTTATCTTTCCTTCTATTCTGAAGAATAGTTTATTGGATAGAATATTCTCGGCTGTAGGTTTTTTTCCTTCAACACTTTGTATCATGCTACTCTCTTCTGACATGCCGCTCTCTTCTGACCTGCAAAGTTTCTGCTGAAAAATTAGTTTATAGTTTTATGAGGTTTCCCTTGTAGGTAACTGTTTTCTTTTCTCTTGCTGCTCTTAAAATTCCCTTTTTATCACTACTTTTCACCACTCTAATTACTAGATGTCTTGGTGTGGGCCTCCTTGAGTTGATTTTGTCCGGGGCTCTACATGCCTCTTGGATCTGGATTTCTGTTTCTTTCCTCAAATTTAGGACTTTTTCAGCTATTACTTCTTAAAATAAATTTTCTGCCCCCTTTTTGTCTCTCCTTTCCTTCTGGAATCTATATAATGTAAATGTTATTATTACACTTGATGGTGTCACTGAGTTCCCTAAGCCTATTTTCATTTTTTTTTATTTTTATTTTTTCTCTCTCCAGTTTAGCTTGATTGCTTTTCATTACTCGGTCTTCCAGGCCAGTGATCATTCTTCTGCTTCCTCCAGTCTACTGCTTATTCTATCTAGTGTATTTTTAATTTCAATTATTGAGTTCTTCATCTCTGATTGGTTCTTTTTTTTATATATATATATCTCTTTAAGGGTCTCACTGAGGTACTCCATTCTTTTCTCAAGTCCAGTGAGTATCTTTGTGACATTTACTTTAAATTCTCTATCAGGCATATTACTTATCTCCATTTAATTTAACTCTTTTGCAGTGATTTTTTTTTCCCGTTCTTTCATTTGGGACACATTCCTCCATCTTCTCATTTTGTCTAACTTTCTGTATCTGTTTCTCTGTGTTAGGAAAGTCAGCTATGTCTCCTGTTCTTGAAAGTGGTGGCCTTATAAAAAAAAAAGAGGTCCTATAATGCCCTATAGTGCAATGTCCCCTATTCACCAGAACCTGGTACTTCAAGGTTGTCTCCTATGTGTGTTGTATGTGTCCTACTGTTGTGGCCGAGCCACTTTTGCCTTTAGTCGAGTCCTCTGCAGTGATTCTGCTTGCTTGTTGTAGACAGTGTTTGGTCCCTTGTATTGTCAGTGGGCCTTAGTCCAACTTGGGCTTGAGTTGAGTCAGAACAGGCATTTGCCAGAGATGCAGTAGCACTGAACTGCAGGAGAACATGAGAGTGGAATGCATATCGTTAGCAAG
The DNA here is from genome assembly GCF_053574225.1 of Canis aureus. Taxonomy (NCBI): domain Eukaryota; kingdom Metazoa; phylum Chordata; class Mammalia; order Carnivora; family Canidae; genus Canis; species Canis aureus. The sequence continues at coordinate 58,663,738 of NC_135621.1, forward strand.
GTTTGCATAGGTCTGCAGTGGAAGGGACCTGGAGCTGGGGGCTATCTAGAAGGGGCATGTCCACAAGGGGACACAAAGGTGAGGCATAGTATTAGCAAGTTAGGTAGGAGTGTTGGTGCTACTGTGCTGGTTCCTGCAGGTCTGTGTGTTTAGTGTAGGGGTGGGGGAGAGAAATGGTGCTTGCCAGCTCCTGTGTTCCTGGAGACGTCTCCCAATGACCCCTGCCCCTTCAGCATGCTTTGAGATTAATAAACAAATTTACTTTTTCTATACTCTAGGCATTTTTCAAACTGCTTCCTTTATGCTGCATCTCCACAGAGCTGTTTGTTGTGCCTTCTAAGAGTGGGGACTTAGTTTCCTTTCACTCTCCTGGCTCTTGCAGAGCTGAACCTGCTGATTTTTAAAGTTCCAGGTTTTAGTCCTCACTGATTTTAAGAACTCACAAAATTCAGCCCCTCTGCTTTTCAAAGTCAAATGTTAAAGAGATTCATCTTCCCTGAGTGGGCTCCCTGGTGTGAGAGTCTGTTTTTCTCTTCTCTGTCCCCTCAGCATCTCTCCCTCCCATGGAAAGTCCTGTGGGTCCATTTAACTCCCAACTGCTTCTCCACCCTTCCTCTCCTCTTTGATGTGGCCTTATCTATATTTAGCTGTAGAGAATTTGTTCTGCCAGTCTTTGGGTCCTGTTTCTGGGACACTTAGACTGATGTGGGTATTATCTAGTTGTATCTGTAGGTCAAGGTGAGCTTAGGATCTTCCTATTCTTCCATCTTCCCTAGAAGTCCTCCATTTTAACTATTTCTAAGTGGGCGTATCTGTGGCATCAGTTAAGTCCATTCGTATTGTACAATTATCAGGACCATCATCTCCAGAACATTTTTCATTTTCCCAAACCGAAACTTCATACCCATTACACAATAACTCTCCTTTCTACTCTTCTGGCCCCTGGAAGCTACCATTCTACTTGCTGTTTCTATGAATTTACCTATTTCAGTTACCTCATATAACTGAAGTCATACAGGATTTGCTCTTCTATGACTGGCTTATTTCTCTTGGCATGATGTCTTCAGGATTCATCCATGTCATGGTATATGCCAGAATTTCCTTCCTTTTTAAGGCTGAATAATATTCCGTTGTATATGCCACATTTTATTTATCCACTCATCTGTGATGAATACTTGAGTTGCTTCCACCTTTTGGCTATTGTGAATAATGCTGCAGTGAACATGGCTGTACAAATATCTCTCTGAGACCCTGCATTCAATTCCTTTGAATATATATCTAGAAGTGGAATTATTGGATCATATGGTATTTCTATTTTTAATTTTCTTGAGAAACTGCCATACTGTTTTCCATAGCAGCTGCACTATTTTATATTCCTACCAGCATTGCACAGGGTTCCATTTTCTCCACATCCTTGCCAAGTCTTTTTTTTTAACAGCAGCTATTCTAATAGGTGTGAAGTGGTATGTTATGGTTTTGATTGGCATTTCCCTTAAGATTAGTGATACTGAGCATTTTTCATAAGCCTGTTGGTCATTTGTGTATCTTCTTTGGAGAGATTTCTATTCAAATTCTTTGCCTATTTTAAAATCAGGTTGTTTTTGGGGTGCCTGGGTGGCTCAGTCAGGTAAGCATCTGCCTTTGGCTCAGGTCATGATCCCAGGTCCCAGGTCATGGCTCAGATCATGATCGAGCCCTGCATTGCTTCTCCCTGTCTCTTTACTGCGCCCCCTATTTGTGCTCTCTCTCTCTCTCTCTCTCTCTGTCAGATCTTTAAAAAATAAAATCAGGTTGTTTGGTTTTTTGTTGCCACATCTTAAGAGTTCTTTATATATTCTGAATATTAACTCCTTATCATATTTGTGGTTTGCACATATTTTTTCCATTCCATAAGTTGCCTTTTTACTATGTTGATTTTCTTGTGGTGCATAGAAGTTTTTAATTTTGATGCAGCTCAATTTATTTTTTTGTTACCTGTGCTTTTGGTATCATATCCAAAAGAATCATTAGCAAAAATACTGTATTATGAAGTTTTCCCCTAAAGATTTTATAGCTTTAGCTTTTCTGTTTAGGTCTTTGATTCATTTTGAGTTAATTTTTGTATATGGTATAGGGTAAGGGTCTAACTTAATTGGGGGTTTTTCCCCCATAATATTTTTAATAACTTATTTGATGGTGAAACTTGACCTGAACTTACATGAGGCTGTTTATCTTCATGTGTGTGAATATTCTTACACATCACTGCAGAAGTATTTGATTTCAAGGTGCTGTTCCAGACCCCATCGTATGTATTACATGAGTCCAAAATCCAAAATCTTCTACCACAGTGCAACTAACCCCAAGGAATTAGATCATATGGTATTTCTAAGGAATCTCAGATATATGGGATGGTGGAATGCTCAACATATTTTTCAGTGAAAAATACTGGAATTTGCAAGCTGGTAGAGACATTGGATGTGAGCACACAGAACTCTCACCCTATGAATGAATATAATAAAGTCAGGTCATGGGCATCCAGCTAATTGTAGGATTTGGGCTCTAATTTCTATCTTACTTCAAACTTCTTGCATTTGGAGTCAGATCTTTTTTTTAAAGGTTTTATTTATTTATTTGTGACAGAGCAAGAGAGAAGCGGAGACACAGGCAGAGGGAGAAGCAGGCTCCATGCAGGGAGCCTGATGTGGGACTCGATCCCAGGACTCCAGGAAGGCAGATGCTCAACCGCTGAGCCACCCAGGGATCCCGGAGTCAGATCGTTTTGAAAACAAATTTATGATCTGCATAAGATAATGAAGCTTAAATGACTTACATCAATAACAAGAAAGCCAAAAATAATTCTTACAGCAAGGCAACCAAAATGAATTACATCAATGATAATAAATACTTGGAGTTACCAGTTGTAAATGATTATGTCTAAAGGAACATAGTAATTATTCACATAGTATAAGCTGTACTCATTCAATAAACATTTATTAAGCTTCTCCTAAGTGTCAGATACATTCCTAGGAACTGGATAAGCTCTTCTAAAAAGCATATTTCAGGCATTTTTTTTTAAAAAAGATTTTATTTATTTATTCATGAGAGACACGTACACAGAGAGAGGCAGAGACACAGGCAGAGGGAGAAGCAGGCTCCATACAGGGAACCTGACATAGGACTCGATCCTGTGTCTCCAAGATCCCACCCTGGGCTGAAGGTGGCGCTAAACTGCTGAGCCACCGGGGCTGCCCCATTTCAAGCATTTTAATGGAGTTTTTTTGTGTATTTACTTTAACTTCCAACACATACTTGTTGAATTGTGGCTCTAATGAACTTTCTAAACTCTGAATCCAGAGATATCTTGTATTATTAGGGCAGGCAGCATTAAGCAAGAGTAGGAAGCTAAACTCCCCAGGATAGGAGATGCCCCTTAGACTTTTTACCACTTCTGCGGCCCCATTGCTGGCCTGGGCCACTATCTCTCCCATAGATTTCTGTAGTTGCTCTATACCTCATGTCCCTACTTCAAACATTATCCTCAGACAAGCAGTTAGAGGGATTATTCAAAATTTACGCAAGCGAAATCGCATTATTCTTTTCCTCAAAGGATCAAAGTCCTCAGGATGGTCTACCAATGTCTCCCTCCTCATGCCTTCCTCTTCCTCCTCCTCCTCCTCCTCCTCCTCCTCTGCCCTCCCATCTGCTCTGCTTACCACTGCTACCTGTGATCTCTGCGCTCCCAGGCTGCCCCTTCTCCTGTAACGCTCTGCCCAGCATCTGCGTGACTACTGCCCTCTTCTTCAGGACTTTGCTCAGATGAACCTGTCCTGATGCCTCATGTAAAACTGAAGCCCACTCTGCCTCTTACTACCCCAGGCTTTCCCCCTCCCCTTTGCCAGAACTACTTCTCACCTTATAACAACCCACATAATCTGCTTTTTATTATGCTTATGGCTGTTGTATGTTTCCACAAGAGCAGTGATCTCTTTGTTCACTGACGCTTCTCAAGGGCTTAAAACAGTGCCTGGCACCTGCAGGTGCCCTGGAAACAGCTGCTACTGCTGAAGCAATGAAGAGTGCATGAAGAGGAATGTGAGTGACTGGGGCACAGAGCCTTGGGGAGGAGCACAAGTGACAAGGACACAGGACACACAGCTTGGTTTCTTTCTTTGTGTCATCCTGGGTGTTCAAGCTTAAACTCTAAATGATAGGAGGTCAGAGAAAGATTTAGGGAGGTACTTATGGCTGTCACTTTGGATAAGTCACCCTGTTCTGGAGCAGGGGGCAAGATTGAAGGTGGGAATCCGGGTTGTTCTTCCCCACTGTTTATTCTTCTTAATACTGTTTTTCTGCCGCAGAAAACATTGAGGATCATGGAGTTGAGTTCTCAATCATGGGTTATTTTGTCCACTAGAGGACAGCTGGCATTGTTTGGAGATGTTTTTGATTGTCCCAGCTGTGGAGTGTGACTGGCATATCTGACTAGATCCCAGGGACACTACTGAACATCTTAGAGTGACATTTGCTATATGATCAGTGCACAAGAAAGAATTATCCAGCACTCAGTGTTAACAGTGCTGTGGCTGAGCAAACTTGGTGTAGAATATTCAAGAGACTAACTCTCAAATCTCAGAACACCTTGCTTTGCTTCTTTTGTTTACAAGAGAAGCAAAGCAAGTGCCTCCTATTGTTCTCCTGGTTCTCTGGGTGGCTTCCTTCCTTTCCTCTGTCCCCTCTCTCTCTGTCTGCCCACCATTGTCCTTGGGACCATGGCATCTCCTTCACTGTTGTTCTGCTGAGAACATGGAGGTGCTGCAGGGAACCTAGCACGAGCAGGAGGTGGGGATGGTAAAGTAGGATGCCAAGAGATGTGTGTGGCATTGTTCATTCAGACTCGGGGTGGAATGTGGTGTCAGACAAGCAGAAGCTGACTGTCTGGTTCATTCTAATTCCCCTCTAAACACTCTTTCTGAGCATATCTTACATAAAAACTAGCTTGGGTGTTTCTTTGCTGGGTGAGATTGGTCATGTGTTTCTATTTTCTGAGGACCTGTTAAGCTGTGTAGATGCTTTAGATTTCCTGTGGCCACAGGATTTGGGATCTTGCGGAAAGAATTTTGAAGTAGCCAGGGATGGTGAAGAGTAACTTTCATTATGAATGCTGTTGGAATTCTCAGGCAGAGAGCCCATGTAGACACCAGCAGCAGGCTGTGGGCTTTTCATGCTACAGGCAGCCTGCTGACTAATTTAGGGCTAGCCCCTGTCCGGCCTGTGATGGGGCCCAGCGGCTCATGTCGCAGCTCCCAGTGCCCACTCCGTGGAGATCTTTGTGCTAAGTGCTCTGCATGCAGGGTCCCATTTAATCCTTAAACAGGGAGTCCCAGGCATAGCAGCTCCCAAGGTATGAGAGCTGTGTGATCACAGGTGACCTGTGCTCACGAATCCCTGAAGAGACTCCCTCCCTCTTGTTTCCTTCAAGTTCCCAAACTCCACCTTCAGTGTTACCCTGAGGACACGAGAACAACCGCTGAGAGGGCCAGGAGTCCCTGGCCTGCTCTAGCCTCCCTCCATGACCTAAGTCACCCCCTCCAGAGGGGAGTCAAGAAGCCTCAGAGGGCCCTGCTGTCATTTCCACATCCTCTCCCTATACTCATCTTCCCTCTGTGTGAACTCGCTTTTGTGAGTGCTTTTTTATTTTCTTTTATCTCTTTACTGAGGGTTCTCCTTAGTATTGCATCTTTAATGAGGTTGGGTTTATAGGAAAAAGCCATCACCATATCTTGTTTAATTTTTGGTATTGGTCCTGGGAGCATATCCACAGAGAAGAGCATTGCCTTTGTGGGGAACGGTGTTTGCTCCAGACTTGAACTGAATCCTTATTTTTGTTCTTTGTCGCTTGCCCATTATAGGACTTGGGGCAATTACTGTACACAGTCAATGTTGTCATTTCTTCATTTGTTCGATATTTCCTGTCCCCAGTTAGGGCCTGGTGCTGTCCGTGGGACCTCCTTCCAAGCCATTGTGAGCATTCCTAGAGTGTATGTAAAGTTCTGGGCCGACGGCTGGGTAATGTCGATGATGATCATTCCTGCCCATTTCCACAGCTAGCTTGTGTGACTTGGATTTAACTTCTCGGTATAGCACTGCCTTTTTTGCTTTCTGCTCATCAACTTGGGATCTCTAATCTGCTAGGGCAGAATTTTCCACCCTATGGCTAAAGAACCATTGCATTAGAATCAGCTAGTGGTATAGCCTGGAAATCGGAATTTTCAACAATGTGACGAGATCTCGAAAGACATGTTAGCTTGGGAACAGCTTGGTGGTGGTTCTCAACAAGTGGTTCTCAGCCCTGGACAGCACAGACAGTCTTCCTTTCTCAGGCCAAATAATTGGAGGGAAAGACCATTTTATTCCCCATATAGTTTGTCCTGTCTTTGTGGGTTGGACCATAACTTTTCCTTCTAAGAGTCAGTGGTGCTAGCACATCAAAATAACAAACAACAACACTTAAGTTGTAACACATGGGGGCAACTAAGAAACTCCGGGGAAGGTGCATGCTGTAACTTCTTCATAGCTCCTGGTGTTAACTCTGCCTGGAGCTGGAATCTGCATATACAACAGGGTGCTCTACACTGAGACTAATAAAAACTTGGTGGTTAAGATAATAACAACTCGGGGCACCTGGTGGATCAATTGGTTAAACACCTGCCTTTGCTCAGGTCATGATCCCAGGGTCGTAGGATCGAGCCTCGTGTCAGGCTCCCTGCTCAGCAGAGAACCTGCTTCTTTTTCTCCCTCTGCCATTCCCCCCTTGCTTGTGTTCTCTGGTGTGCACATGTACCCACTCACTGTCTCTTTCTCTGTCAGATCTTAAAAAAAAAAAAGATAATAACAACTCATTTATTAATTTCCTAAGTGCCAGACCCTGGGTCAAGTGTAAATATATGATTATATTGATTCTTCATAACAGTGCTGTAAAGTATGAGTGCCAATATTCTCTCCACTTTACAGACAGGGAAACTAAAGATTTGAAAGCCTGAGCAGCTTGCCATGTCACAGCTGGGAGGGGCTAGGGATGGCATAGAAGACCAGCCTAGGTACTTAACCATTCAGTGAACTGATGGAAAAATAAGCAATGTCCTTTAGGTCTGTGTTGATGTTCGTGATACTCATGGACTAGATCTACCCATGCCCTGGTTTCAGAACATTTGCCAAAAGGATTGGGAAAATGCTGTTTACTACTCTCTGGTCTGAATCTAAAACCCTGCAAAGGGCTGGTGAGATTTTGGTCTTTGCCTCAGAGGACTTTTTAAGTGGGTGGTTGCTCTTTACTGCCATCTGCTGGCCGTCTGGACCAAGCACAGGCCAGAGCGCCACATTTCCCCTAGAGCAGTGGCAGGGAAGGCCAGCTCGCCAAGTCCGCAAAATACCTTCAGCTCCTACTGTCAAAAGTCTCCGAAACATGCACTTATCCAGAAGAAAAGAGCACTTCTGTAGTTTTAAATAATTGGAATTTTTTTTCCCTGGTGCTGTCTTTATCATTGGTGAATTTCTAACCATGTTTCAAATAATCCCTTCTGTTTTCTTGGATTCCCATAGCAGAAGGCAAAAGAGCAAAGACACCTTCTTAATTTCCTGCTGCAGTGGCCACCTTGGCCAGTCGGGCTAGGAAACCACAATTCTCTGCATTTGTGTCAGAGAAGTTAAAACCAAGCCTCAACAGATAGAAGGACGATGGTGTGAGGACACTGTTGGGGATCTGCCGCTCTCCAGGGTCTCTCTAGGACGTACCCAGGAGAGACTCTGCCGTTCTCTCGCCAGTCTTGCATGCAGAACAGCAGCTCGGTTTAGAAATGATGAAAACAAGATGTTATTAGGAAACTGGAATACAGTTACCCACTGCGGTGTTCTCGGGACGTGATTCCTGTTTTCAACGGTTATCTTGGAAGTCAGAGTGGCCCTATCCATCCTTTTAGGTAGACTCCTGGGGTTAAAAAATACTGTGACTCCTCATGTGACAAAATACAATTCATCTGTTGGAAGAAGGGAGTATTTGTGGAGAGCCCGAGTTGGTCCCTGAGCGGAAACTGTTCACATCTCATCAAGTTTATGTTGTAAACAATGAAAATGTAACGACTCCTTCCCTCCTTCTTTCTCCTTCCCCCTCTGCCCATCTTTAGCCAGAAAGAATCCGTATCAGTTTTACTCGACTGCCCTTGCCCTCTATAAAGCCTCTCCATGTGGTGGCTAGTTTGGTGGCAACCTGCTATGAAACACACACGGCAAGGTACTGGGGGAACCAGGGGTGGGGTCCTCAAACTCGGCCTCTTGGTCTCTCGTTTTCTGGCCCTCTCCTTGCCAAACCCCTGAGGCCCCATGGAGGGATGCAAGAACTCTGGAGGCAGTCGGAAAGCACAGTGGGTGCTGTGTAACTTGACTGGCTCATCAGTTTTCACTGAGTTGGAGAGTTTTTCTTTGTTCCTAACCCTCTTTTAAAAAGACAAAGCAAACATTTTTTAAATGTTAACATTTGGCGATTCCAGGTGGCAGATTGTTTGTACCAATATTCTTGAACCTTTCTGTATTTGTTCCCCAAAATAAGTGGGTAAAAAACAGTTGGGGTAGTGGGGAGAAAAAAAAATGTATGCTGGACCAAATACAATGTCAGATCTTTGGTAGAAATTTCAGTTTTCAAGCCATTTAGCCTCATGGAGCAGGATATGCTGTCGGAGGCCATGGGGAAGAACAGGCATGCTCATGCTATAGGGCAGCCGTAGGGGCCAGGCCTGCTGGGAAAGGGTCAGTCGGTCTTGAAGACAGTCAGTGGAATTATGGAGGGACTGTGGTTTGAATATTTAGTAAGAGTGAAACTGTATAGCACATTGCTGAGATCTGGGTGTACTATCTGTATGTGTACATCATTTTTATTGAGATACAATTACCTATTCGTTTCCTGTGTACGTAATGATTCCATATCTGTATATGTAGCAAATGATCACAATACATAGGTACTTTTTTTTCTTTTAATGAGGACTTTTAAGATCTACTCTCTCAGCAACCTACAAATCTACACTACAGTATTATAAACCTATCATTTTCATGTTGTTCATTACATTCCCAGGACTGACTTACCTTATAACTCTGTGTTTGTGTCCTTTGACCACCTTCCCCCCTTTCACCTACCTTCCGCCCCTCTACCTGGGCAACCACCAATCTGTTCCTTGTATCAGTGAATTCAGGGGCTTTTGTTTACTAGTTTGTTTTTTAGATTCCACATATAAGTGAATTGGAATAGTATTTGTATTTCTATATCTGACTTACCTGGCTTAGCATAATGCCCTCAAGGTCTACCCATGTTGTCCCAAATGGCAGGATTTCCATTTTTATGGCTGGATAATATTCCATTGTGTGTATATCACATTTTCTTTATGCATTCATCCATCGATAAACAAGTAGCACGAACCTAGAATCAGCCTATTATAAATAATGCAGTGAACATGGGGTTTCATTTTCCTTTTGAATTAGTGTTTTTGTTTCCTTTGGGTAAACATCTATGTCAAATTGCTTGATCATATGTTAGTTGTATTTTTAGCTTTTGAGAAACCTGTTGCTTACCATAGTGACTGAACCCATTTACATTCCCACCGGCAGTGCACACGCGTTCCCTTTTCTGCATGTCCTCACCAATGCATGTTCTTTCTTGTCTTTTTTTTTTTTTTAAAGATTTTATTTATTCACGAGAGACAGGCAGAGACATAGGCAGAGGGGCAGATGTACCCTGCAGGGAGCCCGGTGTGGGACTCGATCTCGGGACCCTGGGATCATGCCCTGAGCTGAAGGCAGATGTTCAACCAGTGAGCAACCCAGGTGCCCGCTTTCTTGTCATTTTTAATGATAGCCACTGTGTGGTGATACCTCATTGTGGTTATGATTTGTGTTTCCCTGGTGATTAAGGATGTTGAGCACCTTTTCATGTACCTGTTGGCTATCTGTATGTCTTCTTTGGGGAAATGTCTACTCAGATTCTCTGCCCATTTTTAAATTGGAGTCTTTTTTTTGTTTGTTTGTTTTGTTTTGTTTGCTCCAGCTGTATGAGTTATTTGTATATTTTGGATATTAATCCTTCTTTAAAAGATTTTATTTATTTATTCATGGGAGACACAGAGAGAGGGAGAGAGAGAGGCAGAGACCCAGGCAGAGGGAGAAGCAGGCTCCATGCAGGGAGCCTGATGTGGGACTTGATCCCGGGTCTCCAGGATCATGCCCTGGGCCAAAGGCAGGGGCTAAACCACTGAGCCACCCAGGGATCCCCACATATTAATGTTTTATCATATACGTGATTGCCAATATATTCCTCCATTCAGTAGGTTACCTTTTTTTTCATTATGCTTTTACTTTCCTTTGCTGTGCAGAAGCTTTTTAGTTTGATGTACTCCCACTTGTGTAGTTTTGCTTTTGTTGCCTTTACTTTTGGTGTCGGAGCCAAAAAAAATCATTGCCTGGAATGACTTCAGAGAGTTTATGGTCTTTGTTTCTTGTAGGAGTTTTATGGTTTCAGCTCTTATGTTCCTAAATCCATTTCAGGTTAACTCTTGTGTATGATGTAAGATAGTGGTCCAGTTCCATGTGGCCATCCAGTCTTCCCAACACCTACTATTGAAAAGACTGTCCCTTTCCTGCTGTGTATTCTTGACTCCTTTGTCATAAATTAATTGATCATATATGAATGGGTTTATTTCTGGACTCTCTGTTCTGTTCCATGGATCTTTGTGTCTCTTCTTATGCCAATACCATACTGTTTGGATTACTATGGGTTTGTAATAGCATTCAAACTCAGGAAGCATGTTGCCTCCAGTTTTGTTCTTAAGATTGTTTTGGCTACTCAGGGTCTCTTGTAGTTCCATACAACAAATTTCAGGATTGTTTATTACACAAAAAAAAAATGCCACTAGAATTTTGATAAGGATTGCATCAAAACTGTAGGTTGCTTTGTGTAGTATGGCCATCCTACATAGTTTAACAATCTTCCTCCAATTCATGTGAACAGAGTATTTTTCCATGGTTTTGTGTCATCTTTGGCTTTTTTCATCAATGTCTTATTTTCAGTCTACAGGTCTTTCTTGTTTAAATTTATTCCTACTTTTTTTTTTGACGCAATTGTGGATGGGTTTCTTTTCTTAATTTCTCTTGCATCTGATAGTTCATTTTTAGCATGCACAAATGCAGCAGATTTTGGGGTGTTGATTTTGTATCCTGCAACTTCACTGAATTTATAACTAGTTCTAAGTCTTTTTGTGATCTTTAGGGTTTTCTATATATCAAATGTTATCTGCAAATAGCGACCGTTTTACTTCTTCCTTTCCAATTTGGATGTCTTTTTTTTTCTTGCCAGTTGCTCTGGGTAAGACTTCCAAATACTACAAATAAAAGTGAATAGAAAGTGAGAAGAGTGAGCATCCTTGTATTGTTCCTCATCTTAGAAAAAAGATTTCAGCTTTTCACCATTGAGTATAATGTTACCTGTGGACTTCTCATGTGTGGCCTTTGTTATGTTGAGGTACATTCCCTCCATACATGCTTTGTTGAATTTTTATCACGAATGAATATTGAGTTTTGTTAGATGCTTTTTCTGTATAATGAGATGATCATATAACTTATATCTTTTATTTTGTTAATGAGGTGTATCATATTGACTCATTTGCAGATGCTGTACCATCCCTCCATCTGTGGAATAAATCCCTCTTGATCATGATATATGAACTTTTTAATGTATTGTTGAATCTGGTTTGCTAATATTTTTTTGAGGATTTTTGTATATATATTTATCAGGGAAACTGGGCTATAATTTTCTTACGGTGTCTTTGTCTGGTTTTGGTATCAGGGTTGTCTTGACCTCATAAAATCAGTTTGGAAGGGTTTCCTCCTCATACATTTTTTTGGAAGTACCTTAGAAGGATTAATATTCATTTTTCTTTAAATGTGTCATAGAATTCACCAGTGAGGCCATCTGATACTGGACTTTTCTCTGTTGGGAGGTTTTTGATTACTGATTCAATTTCCTTACTTGTTACTGATCTGTTCATATTTTCTACTTAATTTAGATTGGATGTTTTTAGGAATTTTTCCATTTCTTCTCGGTTGTCCAGTTTGTATGCATATATCTCTTCATAGAGGCTCTTAAGGATCCTTTGTATTTCTGTGATATCAGTTGTAATGCCTCCTATTTCATTTCTTTTTTTTTTTTAAGATTTTATTTATTTATTCATGAGAGACACAGAGAGAGAGGCACAGACATTGGCAGAGGGAGAAGCAGGCTCCATGTAGGGAGCCTGACGTGGGACTTGACCCCAGGGCCTCCAGGATCACTCCCTGCTGCTGAAGGTGGCGCTAATCCACTGAGCCACCCCGGCTGCCCCTTCCCTCTTTCATTTCTCATTTTTTCTGGGTCCTCTCTTTTTTCTTGGTAAGTCTAGCTTAAGGTTTGTCTTTTACTTATCTGTTAAAAAACAAAACAAAACCCAGCTCTTAGTTCCACTGATATTTTCTATTATTTTTTTAGTCTCTTACCTCATTTATTTCTGCTCTGATCTTTTACTTCTTTCTCCTAACTTTGAGCTTCATTTGTTCTTCTTTTCTGGTTCCTTGAGCTATAGATTTAGGTTGTTAACTTAATAATCTTTCTTGTTATTTAATGTAGGCTTTTATTGCTGTGAACTTCCCTCTTGGAACTGCCCTTGCTGCCTCTCCTAGGTTTTGGCATGTTGGATTTCTATTTCTATATGTTTTTCTCATTTGATTTCTTCATGACCCATTGGTTGTTCACTAACATGTTTAATCTTCACACATATGTGAATTTTCCAGTTTTGTTCTTGTCAATGATTTCTAGTTTCAAACCACTGTGGTCAGAAACGATGCCTGATAGGATTCCAATCTTCTTAAATTTATTAAGACTTGTTTTGTGGCCTAACATATGATCTGTCCTAGAGAATATTCTATGTGCACTTGAGAAGAATGTGTACTATGCGGCTTTTGGATGGGATGTCCTTTAAATGTCTTTTAAGTCCATCTGGTCTAATGTGTCATTTAAGGTCAATGTTTCCTTATTGATTTAATGTCTGGATGATCTATCCACTGATGAAAGTAGGGTATTAAACTCTGCTACTATATTGTATTGCTATCCATTTCTCCCTTTAGGTCTGTCAGTATTTGCTTTATATATTTGGATTCTCCTATGATATGTGTATAACCATTTACAAATATATTCTTTTGTTGGATTGATGCCTTTATTGTTGTATAATGACCTTCTTTGCCTCTTACTACAGTCTGTCTTCATGCCTATTTTGTATAGGTATCCCAGATTTCTTTTGGTTTTTGTTTGCATGGAATACCTTTTTCTGTTCCTTTACTTTTAGTCTTTGTGTGCCCTTAGATCTGAAGTGAATCTGTTGTAGGCAACACATAGATAAGTCTTACTTATTTTTTTTTCAATCTATCAGCCACCCTATATCTTTGGATTGCAGAATTTATCCATTTACATTTAAAGTAATTACTCACAGGTATTACTTCCTGTTGTTTTGTCAATTGTTTTCTGGCTATTTTGTAATTCCTTCATTCTTCTCTTGCTCTCTTCCTTTGTGATTTGATGATTTTCTGCAGTGTAGTGGTATGCTTAGATTCCTTTATCCACTATAGTTTTGCTTTGTGGTTACCATGAGGCTTTCCTAAAACAACTTATAACGGTCTATTTTAAGTTGATGATAGTTTCAGTTTGGATACATTCTAAAGTTCTGCATTTTTATTTCTCCCTCCCGTGCTTTTTTTTTTTTTTAATTTTTAAAATTTATTTACTCAGACGCAGAGACATAGACCATGGGTGAAGCATGCTCCCCACAGGGAATCCGATGCAGGCCTCAATTCCCAAACCCAGGATCATGCCCTGAGTCAAAGGCAGATGCTCAACCACTGAGCTACCCAGGCATCCCCCATGGTTTGCTTTTGATGTCCCAACTTACATCTTTTTCTTTTGTCCATTAACAAATCATTATAGTTGTTTTTACTTTTGCCTTTTAACTTTCCCTTTTATATGTAATTAACCCACCACCTGTGCAACATTAAATTATTCTGAATTTTACTCTATATCTACCTTTACTAGTGAGATTTATAATTTCATATGTTTTCCTATTATTGACTGGTGCCTTTTTATCTCAAAGAAGTCCCCAGAACGTTTCTTGTCAGGCTCTTATAATGGAGATGAAGACTTTTAGCTTTTAATTGTCTGGAAAAGTCTCTCTCCTTCAATTCTGAAGGATGACTTTGTCAGATAAAGTATTTTTAGTTGTCAATTCTTTTCTTTTTATATATATATTAAAAGATAGTTTATTTTACCTGATATGAAATATTTCAAACATATTAAAAGAATGATCATATAACAAGGATCCAGATTCCCTCTACCCAGGTTTGGCAAATCTTATCATTTTTACCTTATTTGTTCTAAATCTTTTTAAAAACTATAATGAAACATAGACATAGTAGGAGTCTATATATCTGTCTCTCTCATTTAATCTTTTCTCCCTCCTTCTAGAAGTTTACACCATCTTGTATTTGGCATCTATTCCATCCATGCATTTCTTTTATTGTTTACTTTTACATAAGATATAAGCATGCATAACAATAGACAGTACTCTGGGATGTTTTAGATTTCTTCTTCTTCCTCTTCTTCTTCTCCTCCTCCTTCTCCTCCCCCCCTCCCCCACTCCCCCCTTCTTTCTTCTTTCTTCTTTCTTCTTCGCAGTTATTTTTTTCAGCAAGTTAAATATATTGTGCCACTTTCTCTGGCCTGCAAAGTTTCTGCTAAAAAATCAGCTTATAGTCTTAATGGGACTTCTCTCGTACAAAACACATTGTTTTTCTCTTGCTACTTTTAAGATTCTCTCCTTATCTTTAACTTTGGACACTTTAATTATAATGTGTCTTGGTTTTCTTTGGATTGTCTTATGTGGAGCTCTCTGTACTTCTTTGATCTGGAATGTATGTTTCCGTCCCTATGTTAGGGAAATTTTCAGTCATTATTTCTGCAAATGAGTTTCCTGCCCCATTGTCTCTCTCTTCTCCTTCTGGGACCCTTATAATGCCAATATTAGTCTATTTGGTGTTGTTTCATAAATTCCTAAAGCTGTCTTTGTGCTTTTTCATTCTTTTTTTTTCTTTTTTGCTGCTCTGATTGGGTGAGTTCCACTGCCCTCTGTTTGAGTTTACTGATCTTTTTCCTTCATCTAGTTTGCTCTTAAACCCCTTTAGTGTATTATTCAGTTCAGTTATTGTTTTCATCTCTGTGATTTCTGTTTGGTACTTTCTTATATTTTTTCTTTCTTTGTTGAAATTCTCACTTTGTTAATCTTTGTTCCCCTGAGCTCAGTGAGCATCTGTGTGACTGTTATTTTGAACTCTTTATCAAGTAAATGACTTATTTCCAATTCATTGGGGCTTTTTCTGAGATTTTATTTTGTTCTTTCATTTGGAACACATTCTTCTGTTTGTTTTTTCTTGACTCTCTTTGTTGATTTTTCTACATTAGATAAAACAGCTACCTCTCCAGGTCTTAAAGAGATGCCCTCCTGTAGATGAATCTTCTTGTTCAAATTTGCCCTAGGTCTTGTTGTCCCTTAACCCTTTATGATTGTATAAACAGCATACTTGGTCCTCTGTCTTTCCTAGTAGTTGAGGGGGTACCAGGACCTGTCAGTGTCAAAGGGGAGGATCTTAGCACCTATATTCAGTCTAATTGGAGGCCAGACCTCAGGTAGCAGCTTTTAAAGTTTGTACATATACCTCTTTCAGGGAAAGAGCAGGAAATGGGCATTTCTGTTTGTTTTCTCTGCACTGAGCCCTGGGGTCATAGCTAAGTTAAGAATTGTTTGTGTGTTTGCTTGCCATGCTGTTGAACCTGTGAACATACGCTCTGGTGGCCTTTAGAACCAGGCTTTCAAGAGACGTATCCTCTGGGGGCCAGCCAAAAAAGCTGGGGTGCCACACCTGAGCATAAGCTCCTTTCTTTGAGACACTGATGACCTGGGGCAGGACAGAGGGAGAGTGCAAAGATGGTAGCCACTGGCTTCCCTGGTCTCTGGAGAGGATAGAGGTATGTATTTCTCAATTGGCCCCTCAGGCCACTGCTATGAAGATAACTTAAGAGTCTCTTCCATAGAAAGACTGGGATTCTCATTCTGCTCTGTCTCTGCTACCTTGGGGGGTAGCTGATTAAGAACTGTTTCTCCATTTGTTAGGGTGCTTTGGGAGCCAGGATTGTAGGCACTGCTGGCCTCCAGAGCCAGGAGCTCAAGGATGGCTCTTGGGCAGTAGCTACAAAATCCATGGTGCCCTTGTGTGCACAGGCTTATTTCCAAGAGATTGCAGCAAACTGGAACAAGGCAGAGGGAAAGTGCAAATGTAGCATCCCCTAGCCTCCCCAGTCTTTGAAGAGGATTTCAGTAGGCCTCTAGATGTGTATTATATTAAATGCCTCCCCTTCAGACTGAAACTTTAAGCAAATAGTCCTCTTTCACAGAAAGACTGGGTATTTCTGTTTCCTCTGCACAGGGCCCTGGAGGAGAGCCACAATGAACCATTACTTTTTAGTTTACTATAGCCTTGTTGAGCTCATGGATAGAAGCCCTATTGGCTTTCAAAGCTAAATATTTTGGAGGCTTATCTCCCAGATGCAAGTCTTAAACATTGGGGCATGAGCCTGGCTTGTTCACTGTCCAAGCTGTAGTCTTGAGTATATGGTAGGTACTTAATAAAAACCGTTTGAATAAATGAATGAATATGTCCTTCCTTCCTTTCAGTGTTTTCATCGAGGATGAGGATGTTATCTTTTATTTGTTGGTATTTCCAAGGACACAAGAAATGTCTGTGATTCTCATGTTTTATTTTAGTCAACCATTTTTATTGAACATATGCTGCATGCCAGGCACTGGGCTAGGTACTGAGGATACAACAGTGAATAAAACTGAGAAAACTCTTATATTCACACACACTAGTGAGAGGAAATGGATAACAAATATAATAAAAAGTAAATTATTTGATTTTTTTGCTGATGTTGGAATAGACTATTCCTCTTCTTGTTTCTGAAGAATAAAATGAACCTCTTCTGTAAAAAGAAATTGTAAGTGACCCAAAGCCAACTGAGGCAAACAAATTCACTCTTGTCCTGAAAGAAATGGGAATATGTTAATTAGAAAATGGTAACTAAACCTCTGGAAAAGTGTGAAAAAAAGAGAAGGACAAAAAAAGGATCGGGCAAAAAGATGGTTGCTACAAGGCAGAGATTCCTCTACCGCTGAGCTGCCTGCCCTGTCATTCTGCAATCTTAGCCTGGCTGCTTTCACCACATATGTGTCCTTCCCAACCTTGAAAGCCCATCATGATGTTTGCTGGCAGGATTTTGAGTGACCCTGAACTAGCCGTTGCCAAGGTATCTCTACTTACTACTCAAAGCAGGAATAATAAATCTGCCTATGTGCTGTCTCCTTCCATTTCAAGGCACACACAGTGAATTCAGAGCAAGGGGTAAAGAGAGTTACTGCATGTAAAAATAGCCTTGTGCCTTAAAAAAAAAAAAAACTTTTTTTCATAAATAAATGCATCATCTCATTGGCTCCTTTTAAGACCACTGTGAGTTGATTAAGGTGAGGATTATAGTTAGTATGTCCATATAGCCCCAGTTAACCCTTCTTTTGTCCCAGCATTCCATTTGGCTTAGCACTTATCCTGGACATTTTAAAAAGATTTTATTCATTTATTTGATAGAAACAGAGCACAAGCAGGAGGAGCAGCAGGCAGAGGGAGAGGGAGAAGCAGGCACTCTGCTGAGCAGGGAGTCTGACATCGGGCTCAATCTCAGAACCCTGGGATCAGGACCTGATCTTGTCTTGAAGACAAGACGTTTAACTGACTGAGCCACCCAGGCACCCCCTGGATTTTTTTTTATAGACTTAATTTTTTTAGAGCAGTTTTAGGTGCACAGCAAAATTGAGTGAAAGGTATGGAAATTTCTCCTAGGCCCACTGCCAGTGTACATGCACGGCCTTCCTGACTATCCACACCCCCAGCAGAGTGGTACATTTGTTACAGTGGGGGAAGCTGCATTGACACATCATCGCTCAATGCCTAGAGGTCACGTTAGAGTTCGCTGTCAGTGTTACATATTCTGTGGGTTTTGGCACACGTATGATGACACGTCTCTACCATTATAGTGTTGTACAGAATAGTTTCACCGGCCTGAAAATCCTCTGTGCTCTGCCTCTTCTCCATCTTCTGGATTTATCAGTTGGTACTCAAGCGTAATTATAATTTCATATTTGAAAATATTTTGATAGAAATGTTTACTTCAACACGGTAAAGCTGCTTTCTTGGTTAAAAAGTAAATATTTTTAAAGTACATAAGTTTAATTTGCCTTTCAGAGTGGTCCCAACATAGGTGATAAATTATGTGGTCTCCATAATCACAGTCTGCATTTAATGCGGAGAAAAACTGGTTTCCACAGAGAAAGGGACACTCCCTGGTGTGTCTGGCCAATCAGGAGTAGAGCAGGACTAAAGCCTTGAGATCTGAGTTCTGGTACTTTCTATACCAGAGACACGAGTCCCACCGGAGGGACAGCTCGGGTCTCAAAGCTTACCACATTCCTGCTGTATTTAAAGTAGTTATGAAAGCAGGATTCTATCTGTATTTCTAATTCAAGCATGAGAAAAGGCACTAAGTAAATAAATAACGTACCCAGTAAAGGATCAAAATAGACCACAAGAAGCCCAAGAAATAGAAAATCAGGCAGGCAAATGAAGACCTGTGTGGAGAGGATGTATTTCAAAGGAGTACTGTGCTTTTGGAGAGGATTCTATAAAATGTTAAGTCAGAAGAGAATAGCATCTTCACTGACAAATGTTTGGTGGTATTTTGAGACTGAAATTAGTTTCATTTGCATATTTCTGGGACATGGTACATCTGTTTATCCAGCAAAATGAGTCTAGGTTCTGATCAAATACATAGTAAACTTACCCAATATGGCAATTAACCATTCTGTAGTATCGCCCACATGTAATTTTAATACAGTGTTAGCATCCTAAAGATTGAAGTGACTCTTAACTTTTCCACAGCAGATCAGAAGTACATTATTTCAAAAAGGGGTCGGTTTTCCTAAAGACCAATTTCTCCTCACACTCGTTTTAAGATGTAGTATTTAAAATACATGCTGATGTAAAAAACACATAGTTACCCTACATCAGATGGGAGTGATTACTCGTGTGTAAAACCAAGATCACAAGGAGCAGGGTAAATGACCAACACATGCAAGGAAATGGTAAATAATACAGAATGGTGTGTGGAGTTGACATTTCCCCTTCCAGGGTTTTTAAGATGCATGGCATTAGATGCTATCCTGCTGAAACGATATTTAGGTGTTTCTCTTTATTTGTAAATGGTGTGAATATACGCTTTTATTTTATTTCTTTATTTTCACCAGGCCTCTCTATCCGGAGCGTGTGCTGGAAAGCAGACCGCCTTCTAGCAGGGACCCAGGACAGTGAGATATTTGAAGTGATCGTGCGCGAACGAGACAAGCCAATGCTGATCCTGCAAGGCCACTGTGAGGGGGAGCTCTGGGCTCTGGCCCTGCACCCCAAGAAGCCACTGGCTGTGACAGGCAGTGACGACCGCTCTGTCAGGTCAGGCCTGGGCAATGGCAGTTGTCATCTCCCTGACTGCCTTGGGATTACAGATTTATTGTGCCCAAATTTGCTTGTTATTTAAGAGAAGGATAAACCATAGTACAGAAGCACACAAGTTCCAAGAGGAATGTTGAGACATTTAGCTCAACAACACTTGGCTTCTTAGCATTTTGTTGTTGCTATCTTTCTTTGGCTTCATCTTAAGTCATGAAAATGCTCTGAGAAGTGAAAATACACTGCTACTAGTTAGATAGGCTCCCATTTCTCTTTCAGTTGAAGATGTGCATTCATTTGTGGTAAGATTATATTTCTCCCTTGTATGTTGGGTCCTCTGTAGGGGGCTACACATGGCATTTCACACTTTTGTTATAGACATTCATCTCCATTGGTGAATTCATGAGTTTGTCTTCATCAGGACTTAAATTTCTGATTTTCAGGATTCTCTTCAGTGTGTGAGTAAACAAGTATTTCTTTGCATATTCTCAGATGGAATTTTGAACATTGTCCTCAAATCAAAGGAAAGTGCTTGTTCCTAAGAAAACAGGCAATTTTATTAGGGCCTCAAGGATTCTTGCTGTGGATCATTTGTTATTTTTTGAGAGCACAGCATTGCATAAAATGAGCAAAACGAGCACACTTCCAGTATCTCTGTGACTGTTGAAAGGCTGATCATAGGTTTGGAGGTATTTGAGGAAGGCTGTGCCCTGACTTCAGTATTTCTGTATTTGCTGCTGACCTTTAAATGTGCCCAACAACAAGTAGGCCAGAAAGAGTGCCTGCCAGTGGCAGGGAGAGGCTTCTGGGTCGATTGGTTGATTGATTACTGCTTCTGGGCTCTAATAGCTGAATTAGAACATTGTAGACTAGACTGGAGGTTCCTGCTTCTCCTCTGCTCTTGTTCATACTGTACGCCTGTGAATCTGATCAAGGCACAGTGTACTCACTAATGAGGTATAAATCCAAAAGTAAATCCATTTTGTGATCTCTACCAAGCTCTGAAGCCCCCTCAATCTAAAAGATCACACTTGTGTCTCCACATGACATAAGTGCTTATTTGGTTGAAGCTTTTCTTTACTCAACTTACTCTATTTTCTTCCTTTACCTTCCTTGACTCTGAGCCTTCTCTCAACAGGCAAAATGGTGCCACCATGTTGCTCAAGCACCTGAGATACCCGATTTATACACATCCAGATAGAAATGATTTCAAGGAAAGTCTTTGGCTTTTATATTTTGGCAACTTTGATGTGTCTTAGAATTGCAAACATCTCCAAGGAGCCTTGTCAGAATTTGTCATATTCCCCTTAACTATGAATTTGGCTAAAATTACAAACAGTCTTTTACACTGAATATTGAAATTTAAGAAGAGTCTAAGTCCTAATTTCTTGAGAAAGATCAGCTTAGGGATTTTATAAGGATGGCACAGTCTACTGGGGAGTGATAGTTTCTGCATGTTAGTAAGGCAAAGCTTACATTGCTTAAAATAGTACAAGGCTAAAAACAGCGTGAGATGATGAATAATGGACGAGGTATCGAAAGACTACCATGAGTTTAGGCCCAATGGTGCAGGCTGCCTCAGGGATCAGTAAGCTCTTCACTGTGCAGCTCCCCATTTTCAGGAGCGTGCCTCCATCTGGACCATGATTTTGTTTTGTTTTTACTTTGTTCTGTGCGTAGGCTGTGGAGCCTGGCCGACCATGCCTTGATTGCCCGCTGTAACATGGAGGAAGCAGTTCGCAGTGTGGCTTTCAGCCCTGATGGATCTCAGCTGGCCCTGGGCATGAAGGATGGCTCTTTCATTGTGCTCCGAGTCAGGCATGTACCGATATGGAAAATGATATCAGAAATGCTCTCTTGTTGAAACTAGTTCTCCTGGCCATAATGTATGCCAGGACTTCAGGAAAAATGCTTTTACTCTTTCAGATAGAACACTCTAGATTCACAGTGCCCTATCTGTAATTCCTAAATCCAAACATTCCAAAAATCCAAAGTTCTTGGGTAATTTATTTGACAGCACATCTTGACCAAATGAACTGATTTGAGACTGTTTATGCCTATTAATCTCTCAATAGGAATAATTATCATGCGATATGCTACAAAAATATTAATGTGGTTAATATGGGGTGCTGCCCTAACTCATACTGGGGATGTTACATAATATATTGTATGTGAGCCTTTCTAAAATCCAGTGAATAATGAACTTCCAAGCACAGCTAGTCCCAAGGGGTTATGGGCTTGTAGGAAGCCAAGAAAAGAGAAAGAAATGATAAAGCAGTCTCCAGCAGTGCCAGATTTTTAGAGGTAAGCTTGAGTAAAGGATTTCTTCCACTTATAATGAAAAAGAAGATGGAGTATCTCATATTTATTAACATCCTGTATTTACTGGACAAAAATTATGACTCACACTTGTAATTTCTCTAAGCACACTGGTTGTTTTTTTGGCTTACACAATTTGTGATTACAGAAAGAAAATGAAGCTGTAAATTAGACACTGCATGTTTTGTACATAGAAAATTCTATAAAGCTTTGAAAAATGATCTTGGCGTAGTTTATTACACTAAATTCTCATTACCAGCCACACATAAGTGATTACTGAGTAGGTGGGCAACATTTTCTTTCTCTGCTTAGCGGATGGTCTGAAGAGATGGCCGATTACCAGATTTTTTTCTTTTTTGTTGGATTTCCCAGCCAAAAATATCCCCCAAAACTCTATTTGATGACATTACAGTAAACTCTAATGTGATTAATAAGAAATAGCAAGTGAGGACAATTACCATGTAGAAGCTGATATTTGCCATTATTTGTGCACTGAGTTTGTTGGGAATAGAAGAAGTTGTTGGTACTGGCACAGGGGACCTGCTAGTCACAATTCTGTCTCATGGTGGCAACTTTCCAATGAGGGCAGCAGTTCTTACCAGAACCTGATCAGAAGGGACACAAAATATTCCAGTGTCTGATACATGTATGCATTGTTGACCTTTCGTGGTGAAGATTAAATAATTACATGAGAATTTAACATTTAAAAAAAGTCATTGAGAAAAAGTAACCTGATGTAGTTTACCTTCCTCCGGGACATGTTTTTAAAACACTTTCACAAACCCCAAATTTCTCAAAGCACAAAGTTTTAGGGAAAAATAATACATAATTGACCATGAAAGCCAATAGGCATTTCATTAAGTTTTGTTGTCTTTACTTTGGAAACCCAAAATATCATTTAAAATGTTGGTTGATGTTGCCTAAAATGGCCAGAAATGAAATGGTGTCTTCTATCTTTCTTCAGCAGTTAATCTCGGAGTTCCTGTAGGTGTCCTCTCCCTTTTGAAACAGCCTTTTCTCTGACATACACATTTTAAGACGTGGCTTGGGTTCCTGTTTCTAGATTTGCTGCTTATCCCCTTTTATTGCTGCTCTTTATTCTTATAGAGATATGACAGAAGTGGTTCATATCAAAGATCGAAAAGAAGTCATTCATGAAATGAAATTTTCTCCAGATGGCTCTTACCTCGCGGTGGGATCCAATGACGGCCCAGTGGACGTGTATGCCGTTGCCCAGCGATACAAGAAAATTGGAGAATGCAGCAAGTCCCTTAGTTTCATCACACACATTGACTGGTCTTTGGATAGCAAGTACCTGCAGACCAATGATGGCGCCGGAGAACGCCTCTTCTACAAGATGCCGTGTAAGTTACGTGGGTGTTGGGCGTTGGAGAGAATCAAGACCTTGAACCACATGCAGCAAACATGTATGACTGTCGTCATGATCTCAGGGCAAGGAATATTTTCAGAGACGCCACCCCCCACATCTCAAACTCTCCAAGAAAAGATTAATACATTGAAACGTATTAAAATAAAAACTCAAGGCACAATGAAAGGGGTCACAGCAAGACAAGGCACAGACTGGACGGAAATGCTTGCAATGGTTATAATGGGCAAAGGATATACACCTAGAAGTTACAAAGAACGCCTAAAGATAAGTGAAAGGAAAAGGATCCTAGAAAGATACTGAAAAATGCTAAATGTAAAGATACTGAAAAATGCTAAATGTACCAGTATGCATGTTCCTCATTTGCTATGATAGTTTTAGTCCGAAATCTGTGTTCTTCATAAATAGAAGTCTTTAGGATATCATTTATTGAAATATGCTAAGTGGGATTTAAAACACAATTTTTAAAAAAGTTTTTATTTATTTGAGAGTGAGACAAAGAGTAGGTTAGAGAGAGCGAGCGAGAGGGAGAGAGCACAAGTGATAGAGGAGAGGCAGAGGTGGAGGGAGAAGCAGGCTCCTGCTGAACAGGGAGCCCAATGCAGGACTCGATCCTAGGACCCTGGGATTATGACCTGAGCCGAAGGCAGACGCTTAACCGACTGAACCACCCAGGTGCCCCTAAAAAACACAATTTTTACTTGTCACCTCCACTCTCTTTTTTAGAAGAGGTTCATCAGACTTCTATAATATTTAGTGACATTTAGTTTGTTACACTACAATGGCAGACATAAAAGGCAAATTTCTGTATTGTAATCTTTGCCTATGATTTTTTTTTGATAGAAGGGGATATTTTTAGTATTTATCATGAATCTTGTCATCAAATAATATTTTCTTAATCTTTTTGTTGAAAAATCATTTACTAGGAAATAATATATACCATCCAATGTAATTTCAGCTTCTAAAAGAATCTCTGCTCTGTCAAATTCATCAGCGCACCATCACTAGGTACATATTTCTGTGTGTCTACTTTCTTTGCTTGCAATTCTTTCATATATATTTTCCATATGTGAAAAATCATGGAATACATGTTTATCATTTTCAATAAAAAAGTAACATCCTGCTCAGTGATAATAGCATAATTTGCTTTCTTGTCCTTCTGTTAGTGAGCATTTGGGCTCATTTCTGGTTTCTTTGCTGGTGCAGATGGTGCCTCTCCAAATATCTTTGTATAAGATATATTTTCTTTCCTGAGTTACTTCCTTGAACTGTATTTTCCAAAGGAGGAATGCTGGGTTAAAAACTATGGTGTGTCAGCTCTCTGATTTTATGGTCGTCTGAATGAATTTTTATGGGATGCCGTCACAGTCCAGAATTTCTGCATGCCAGTATTTGACATCGTACCAGTAATGTATAAGAGTGTCTGTTCTCGCAGATTCTTTATTTGAAAACATTTATTTTTGAAGAAGAAACTACGAGATAATACACTAAATTGTCTTGATTTTTGAATTTTAAAATTGTATATGGTTAGACATTTTCCCAAGCATTTGTGTATCGTGTGTTTCTGCCTTTGCATGCACCTGGGTGATGTCCCTCAGCAGCCTTTGGTACACACTGGGAGTTGTGCCATACACTTGAGAACATTTTTGGCACAACTGTCAGAACTATTTTCCCTAACTGCTTATATTTACTTCATCAGAAATGGTGGATTTTCATTGTCTAATGCTTTTAAATTTAAATAATATCCATTAAATGTTTACACTAATTATTGGAGCCTAAATTTTTTTAAAAAATCACTTCTATGATTCTTTGAATTATGAAAAGTAGTTCAGAATAAGCTTTTTTTTTTAAAGATTTTATTTATTCATGAGATAGAGAGAGAGAGGCAGAGACACAGGCAGAGGGAGAAGCAGGCTCCATGCAGGGAGCCTGATGTGGGATTCCATCCTGGGTCTCCAGGATCAGACCCTGCCTGGACTGAAGGTGGAGCTAAACCACTGAGCCACCTGGGCTGCCCCAGAATAAATTTTTAAACACGTAGCAAAATGTTGGTGACTAAATATATGATTTCATAAAAATCTTTTCATCAATAATACAAAGCATACTATCTGTATAGTACTTTCAAATATTACAGTAAATACAATGATCATTTTCTTTCTTTTCTCCGTATCTGAGTTTTGATCATGCACTCTCTCTAAACCATGCTGGAAGAAAAAAAGTCACCAATTGGGAAAAGAGATTAAAATCTTGAGTTTCCTTGGTTTATTAAACTTCTCTAAACCTTTATAAGAAAAATGGATAAAGTAAATTAGAATGTGCTTTTTATTTAAATGAAACATTATGTTACTGTGTGTTGATTGTTTCCAGCTGGGAAGCCTTTAACAAGCAAAGAAGAAATCAAAGGGATTCCCTGGGCCTCCTGGACGTGTGTGAAAGGCCCTGAAGTGAGTGGAATTTGGCCAAAGTATACGGATGTCACTGACATCAATTCCGTGGATGCAAATTACAACAGCTCAGTGCTGGTTTCCGGCGATGATTTTGGACTGGTTAAATTGTTTAAATTTCCTTGTCTCAAGAAAGGTAAGGCCACAAGAGAGATTTCACTGAATAAGTATTTAATCTAGAATGTGTACACAGTGTAATTAAGACTGATTTTCTTTTTGTCTCTTCTTGCAGATTATTCATTTTTGTATTCATTTTTACTCTTTTACACTTTCAGATAAAATATGTTGCTGATATTATTTACTTTTGATGTTCTAAAATACAGAATTTTACAAATTTAAGGCATAATTTGTTTAGAGTTATTTCTAGCCAGTTTGTGATTCGTAAGCTTTATGTTTCATTTTTTAAACAAGTCCTAGTTTTGTTTTTATTTATGTAAATAAACACTCATAATTTAAATTATGTATTACATTAAAATATTGCAATTAAAATCCTTTAAGCTGCACGGCTAATTGTGCTTATACATGGAAAGCCAAGCAAAGTCCCTCTAGACATACTTAAGATAAAAATCTAAGATAAAAATCTAAAGGTGATTTTTGTGGTGATAACACAGTTCGCAGACCCCTTGTAGCACTAATCTTGCAAAGCTAATTTACATAACTGGTGAAATTTTTGAGAGGGAAGCTTGGTTCAAGAAAATTCTCCCCTTGCCTTTTGTTGTTTTGTTTTATTATTGTTAAAATCTTGTCACGTCAATTTTGTGGCATCTTCAGACTTTGTAGGATGTGACTGGAATAGCCATGTAATGACCCTGTCTTTTTCTTCCTTACAAAGCTGAGCCAAAGCCCCTACACAGATTTTTCTGAGACCGCCCACCAGCACCCTGAAAACCTGATCTTCAGAAAGTGATCAGTGGGGACGTGCTGTGGCCTAAAAACTCGCTCACTTGAACGATTTTAAAATTAAGAAGGGAAAGGGATTGAAAAATGTCATCAGAAGGTCATTTTCGGCTAACTGGCAGTTTTGAAGCTGCAACAGTTACAGTTGAGAATTGAATATAAAATGCACAGCAAAGCTGCCATCATTTACACTTGACAAAATGGCCATCACTTTAAAATGCTTGAGGCACAAAATTACCTCAACATGCCTAATTCACACTCTTCTCTCCCTGATGGGTCTTTTGAGACAGGGCCTATCCTGTCAGATTGAGCGATGTACTTGAGGAACTTGAGTTAGGCAACCAGAAGGAATGAGGGAACTGACCAGAAACATCACCGGGGCCAGAAGCAATACTGTGGGTCTCGAGGATCAGGACTTGGGAAGAAGTTAACTCGCCAAGAATTGGTGTTTCCTGCGTATCACCCCGCCTTGTAGGGTGGTCTTGGGCCTTGAAACAGGAATGGAAACAGAGATGGTGGGTTTGTTGATGAGAATGAGGGAGGGCGAGGGAGGCACTGAGCAGTGCTGTCTGTCCAAGTGAGACACCTTGATGTGTAAAACACCCCTGAGGACGCTGGCGTACAGGAGACATTGCAGAATAAGGGAAGGTTGACAGCTGAGTGACAGTGTGGTGGGAGGAATAAAACCCACCTCAGCAGTCTGCGGAAGTATCCATATTTTCATAGCAAATTGACTTGTTCTACTTTTCATGGCACACGGTTTATAAATCTTGCAGTTTGCCTCAGAGACATTCAGACTTTTGTGGCCTTTGTGTGCCTGAACTCACACACACTTCCCTTTTGTGGCAGGGAAGTTCAGAAAAGCGTGCTGTTGACAGGAACAGTAACCGTTGGTGGAACTTGTTGCCCAGGGTACCAGTGGCAGGAATTCCCCATGAGCAAGGGCTGGTGACCATGAGAAGTGTGGAGGCTGAGCAAACATTGTAGTTTTCCACAGTGATTAAATAAAACTCACAATCAAGTTAATTGACACATTTGCAATTAATGTGTGTAGGCTTCTGCTGCACAGTATGCGGACATGAGTGTTCTGCAGTTAATGAAAATGCTGACAGTGGTTTTTACTTTTACATCGCCAAACCGATTTTTTTCATTTCATTTTGACAGTGTTTAAATCTTTTGAAATAACTAGTGTCGATACTGATAATTTTCCCTGATGTCATTTAGACTACATTCTGTTTGACCATCACTGTACAGAAAAATCCAAAGCCTTGCTCACGGACATTTGCCATGTCTTAGCACCTTGGCACCACTCCTTCTCCAAGGGAAGGCTCTCCTGTTTGACTGACTTGTGTGCTGCTGCCCCATTAATCCTTGACACAAACACAGCCATATATGTACCCACACAGTCCTTGAAGAACTCCCTCCTAAAATAAGTGTCCTGGATGTTGTAAGACATGGGTTGCATAAGCTCTGGACCTTGAGAAGAAAAGTATTGGGTTTTAGTAGAGCGTGGATGAGCTTGATGCAGTACAGAAACACAAAAGTCAGCGTGGCTGGAGTGTGATGAATGAGGGGAGCATTGTGTAATCAGAGGCTTGAGAGGGCAGTGGGGACCGTGTCATGAAGGGCCTTATAGCCACTGTTAGAAATTTGGGTCTTATTCTAAGTGTGGTGGGGAACTATTGAGGGCTTACAATGGAGGAGTGACATAACCAATCTAAGTTTTTAAAAGATCACCTTGATACCATGTGGGTTGGGTTAGGGAAGGGGAGGCTTCAAGTAGATTCTTGCACAAATCTAGGTAAGAGACGATGTGGCTTGGACAAAAGTATTAGAAATAGATGTGAATACAGATGCCTGAGGTTAGGAAACAGTGTTTAGATAGAGCTGAAGGTCTTGCTGATGGATTGGATGTGGGAAAAGAGAGGAACTGAGGGTGACTCGTAAGTTTTTGGCTTGAGCAGGGGGGTGGCTGGTGGCACCATTTATGAAGATGGGAAAATGAGCATGGAAAAGGCTGTGTCTGTGTGTGTGAGAGAGAGAAGGGGATAAGGAAAAGGGGAACTCCTCAGACTGTATTGTCCACGATAAGTTTGAGGCACCCGTTAGACATCGAAGTGGACATAGCACATGGGCCATCAGCAATCCAGGGAGAATTGAGCATCAGAAAATGAATGTTTGGCAGTGGAGGGCATATCAACGGTACTTACAGCCGTGGGAGTGATGGCCATCAGAGAGGAGATGAAGGCAGAGGCCTGAGACTTCCTCGTATTTCAGAGAACAAAGGGAGGCCTTGTAAAGTGACAGTGTCCTAAGCAAAGCCTGGGAAGAGATGGATGTGGCCTCCCTTTATTCAATAAACATTTGTTACGTACTGTTCTAGAGGCTGGAGATCCATCAACAAATCAAGCACAATTCCCTGCCCTCATGGAACTTTTGTTCTTCTGAGGAAGTAACAATAAACAAAATATAATCACATCTCGTGTTTAGACAGTAGAGTGCTCAGATGGGGCAGCTCGGTGGTGGTATTTTGAATAGTGTGGTCATTTTCACCTTCACATACACTTAAAGCATTACCTCTCCAATGAGCATTTGAATTTGAAACATGTTTTAGTCAAACAGATGGCTTTCTCTCCCATTAAAGAGGTTCCCTCAGAGGGCCTGTTTCTGAAGGAGGGATGCGGTGCTTGCTGGCCTCCTGAGCTCTCCCATAGCCTTTGGAGTACTAGGCTTCCACATGATAGGATGGACCCTGCTTGTTTCAATGACTGCCTTTGTGCTGCCCTGTACCAACCCTGTACTCGAGACCTTAGTAGTACAGCTACAACCAGTAAGTGCCGAGAGCTTTCCTTCTGCATTCATTGCCTGGGGATGGTGTTCACTGAGTAAAGCAATCAGTGCAAGGGAACACAATTTCATTCTCCCAGCACTACATCCATATGACCTTGAACAATAATTTGACTTTTTTTCCCCACAGAATTATTCTCTGTTTCCCTATTGCAAAAGACTTCCTGTCTTGTATTTAAATAAGAATGTAAGATAATCATTCTTAGGTGTTTTATGTTCAGAATCAGTGAAGCAGTAGCCATTATCTGGAACAGGTTGAGACGTGTCTTCAGCTACAGGACTAAAATTTTAAGGCCATTTTTAGACTAATCCATACTGGAATCATTGAGAGAATTTTGGAAGCCTTTGCTTGTGATGATACATAATATTGAAAATTATATTTTCTAATATACTTAAAGATTTTATTTTTTCAACATGAATAGGAGTTGAATTTTTTAACCAGTGAATTTTATTTTTTTTCATTACTAATCTTCTCCTCAAAAATATGTTTTCAGGAGCCAAATTTAGAAAGTATGTGGGCCATTCTGCACATGTCACAAATGTCCGCTGGTCCCATGACTTTCAGTGGGTATTGAGCACGGGAGGAGCTGACCACTCAGTTTTCCAGTGGAGATTTATTCCAGAAGGTGTCAGCAATGGTCTGTTGGAAACAGCACCCCAGGGTAAAACCAATTATACTTTTTCAGCATTTTTTGTCAATAAAAATTTCAAGGAATGTCTTAACATCTCTCCGGGAGATAAAGACTTAAAGCAGTTTTGAAAAATTCATTCCTATTATAAAATTTAAAATTAAAAAGAAAAAACCTTTGAGACACATATGGGTCGGTTGGGTAACTTCCTTCAAAGGATTTTGTTTATGCCATACAAGTTGAAGGTCAAAGGCTTACATGAAGAATTAGCCTTTGAGAATAACAGGAACAAAGACAATTTAGCCTCTTTAGGACAACTGAAACTGTGGCAGGTCTCCGTGGTGAGGCAGCAGGGAGACAGAGTAACCTTGGGAGTAGGTGTTGGCTTCATAATGAAGTTCAAAGATTGGCCTGCAATTGGGACGAATGTGTTCCATTTCAGTGGATGTGTAGTCTTTCTATTTACTGTGATACCAGCAGAAATAGATGGCATCTATTTACTGTGATTGCCAGGCGATACAATTTAAAACCAGGTAGGAAATATTTTCATCAGGAGAGTTTCTGCAGATTTTGATGGTGGCAATTACCACCACTTGGTAGACATGGCGGCAAAAGAGTAAGGGGATATTTATTGAACTAAACAGTTGGATTTCCTTTTGCTCCAGGCTTCGTTTTGGTAGAACCTTTCCCTGATCTTTTATTTCTTTTGTCTTTTTTTTTTTTTCTCTTTTCAAAGTAAGATTTATCTTATTTTTTTTAAGATTTTTTTTTTAATTTACTTATTCATGAGAGACACAGAGAGAGAGAAAGGCTCTAGAGACACAGAGAGAAAAGCAGGCTCCATGCAGGGAGCCTGATGGGGGACTCGATCCCGGGACTCCAGGATCACACCCTGGGCCAAAGGCAGGTGCTAAACCGCTGAGCCATCCAGGGATCCCCTCAAAGTAAGATTTAAAACTCAAAGATTTGTTATCTCATAGAAGTGTGGAAATGGGTTCATCTTGCAGGGAGCGGTAGGAGGAGGTAGTGGTCCTGGTCTGTTAACACTCCTGAAAGGGAATGTGCTGATCTTAACCAAAAGATGGGTGGGGGGTGGGGGAGTTGTTTTAAGAACCTACATCAAAGTAAAACAATGGCATAATGATGTTTAAATTGACTTTGCTAAAGTAAAGAAAATATTTTTTAAAATATTATAAGCAACTTGCTCTATAAAAAAAAAAATAAATAAATAAATAAATAAATAAATAAATAAATAAATAAATAAAATATTATAAGCTGTCTTGGGTCTTAGAACTTTTGCTTGTTTCTCATGGGTTGTGTTTCTACAGAAGGTGGCACTGATTCCTACAGTGAAGAATCTGATTCGGATTTATCTGATGTGCCAGAATTGGACTCTGATATTGAGCAAGAAACTCAAATCAATTATGATCGCCAGGTCAGTAAGCAGAGAGCCTCAAAACAGATGCTTTACAGCCCAGAATGTCGATCTCCTTGGATTTGGATGTTGCACTAAAAATGGCCGGTACTTATGCAGAAGAGAATCAAGACAAGAATAAGGAAATCACTTACTTCTTGTCTTTAAGTACAGATTGAAAATAAGGCCTTTACCCATTCACATTATTAAAACTTTTTATGTGGGAGGTAGTAGCAAATTTTAAAACTGACCCCATGCAGGGTTTTCTGCCTCTCTAGCACCCAAAACTTTAAAATATTTTTTTGCAGAAAAATATGCAAGTAAGCTACAGGAATTTTCATTTTCTTAACATCATAAAAGCATATGTTTTCTTTACAGAATTGGTAGCCTCAGAGCCATGGTCATTTGGAAGGGAACTGGTACCCTGCTTTCCTCTTTCAACTTACATAGACCATTATGAAGACCATTATCCATTTAATTAAAG
Source organism: Canis aureus (assembly GCF_053574225.1). Lineage (NCBI taxonomy): Eukaryota > Metazoa > Chordata > Mammalia > Carnivora > Canidae > Canis > Canis aureus. The sequence goes on from NC_135621.1 coordinate 58,695,857, forward strand.
TAAAAGCCCAAATACAATACGCATGATCTCACATCAGAATTCACCTCTAGTAGAAAAGTTACACAATCATAATCAAATTGGGTCCTAGGTTTTTGAAAGCAGACATTTCATTTTAATGCTAAACAGTGAGTGTTAAACAGAGCAGTCCTTCACAGGAATCTGGGGACTTGTCACTTTTTATGGTTGATAACCATAGGTGTTCTATTTTCTTCCTTGTCATTTCACAGACGTATGTGAAGCAGACTCTGTACATGAACATGGAGTGAATAAGATTTCAGGCTCCAGACATAGCAACTGTCAGTGTTGCCCATGGAGATTAACCATACAGGCCTGTGGCAGCTGCCATGTGTCATGTGGCTCTACAGGGCTAGATCCTGTGCTTTAGATATACCAAGTCCAACCCACGATAACCCCAAGAGGTTAAGGACTTTGCCCATGTCCACATCACCCAGGGTATTAAGAGAAGAATGTGGATCTGGGCTTCCCTCCAAAGTGCACATTCTGTGTATTGCTTGGCTTTGCTTCAGCAATAAGCGCTGAAACCTTTCCAGATGACTTTTTTTTCACCCCATAATCATCACTCACTGATTCGGTGTTTGAAAAATTAGTACAAAGGCAGTCCAACTGATGGTTTGGGTCAAGTTCATGACTAAATCAGCTTGACTGTGCATCAATACAATGTGTTATGCAATAAAACTAAAGGTGAGGATTGAAAGGAAATTATTAACGTGGAAATATGCACACGCCAAACACTATTATACCCTGATATCAAGGGGAAATGGAATTTAAGCAAAGTGAACATAAAATTTAGGGGGGAAAAGGCAATTTTCTTTTGTTGGGAATTTTGTATTTAGCAAAAAGCTGCTGGTTTAAGAATGGAAAGATTTGTCTATACTGAAATCCATGCCTAGGATTTATGTATTCCCCCTGCCATCTTATTTTCTAAATCTTTCATCTATATTATTTGATTTACATTATTTTTTGTTGCTGTGTTACTTGAGCAGGAAGTTTTATTCTGTTCTAGAGATGGGAATTTTAGGTCCACAGAGGTTAGGTTATGAGAATTGTTCAAATATGCAGTAGAAATGCCAAGCCCAAAATTCATTTCTCTTGAGTAGTTGATGAGCTGAAGAAAAGCATCATGGGCTCAGATGGATAATTAACTTTAGCTTTTATAAGCTTAGTTCATTGCATCTGCAATAGACAAAGCAGTAATGAGGTATCTTCTGATTTCCTTTTTTTTTATTTTAAAGATTTTTGGTTAAATCCTAAACCAGAGACTTTATTACAATAATATATCATAATAAAGCTCTATCACATGAATTTTTCCTTTATGAGGGTGAGCAATTATTAATAGATTTACTTCATCTTGAATGTGTTAAATTGCTATCTCTTGATGGTAGGGCATGAATACATGATAAGAAAACAGATTACTTTTTATCTACATTTAGATTCGATTGTAGGAAATGCTCTCTGAGTTAGTTGCACATTTTAGATCCTAGGTTAGACGAAGAGCTTTGCTCTAAATCTCAGAGTCTGATTTGTCAAGATACATGAGATCACAAAAGAAGATTATTCCAAAGAGTGATCACCAGGATTCATGGGGTCTGCATTTTGCAAATGTCAGAATCATCAAGAGATTTCTTGCCTTAGAGGAAATCTAGCAGAACATTTTATTGATTTTTTATTGATAATTTTATTGAATAATATCCTTTCTTATTTACCAGAAAATTAATATATTTTCTGAATATACATTACTTAAACTCAAGATGATCTAGAATCCCAATGATTCGAAAGGTATTTCAAGACAGTTTTGTTAGAAAGTAAAATTCATTCTCATTTCTTATGTTCTCAATTTGGTTTATCTTTTCAAAGAACCAACTCTTAGTTTGTTCACCTTTTCTATTGTCTTATTTTCGATTTCATTTAACACTGCTCTAATCTTTATTATTTCCTTCCTTCTGCTAACTTTGGGCTTAGTGTGTTCTCTTTCTTATTCCTTGAGGTATATTGTCAGGCTGTTGATCTGAGAGTTTTCCTTTTTCTAAGTGTATGTGTTTATAGCTACAAACTTTCCTCTTTTCCTCTTAGGATTGTTTTTGTTGTATCCTATAAGTAATGTTGTGTTTCCATTGTCTTTTGTCTCAGATATTTTTAAAATTTAGTTTTTGATTTCTTCTTTAGTCCATTGGTTGTCCAGAAGTGTATGGTTTAATTTCCACATACTTAAGAATTTTCCAGCTTTCTTCCTGTTCTTGATTTCTACTTTCATACCGCAGTGGCCAGAAAGCATACTTGATGTGGTTTCAATCTTCTTGAATTTGTTGAGACTTGTTTTGTGGGCTAACATATGATGTATCCTGAGAATAATGCATATCCTGCTGCTGACAGATGGGATGTTCTGTATATGTCTCTAGTGGGTTTATTTGGTCTGCAGTGTTCTTCATCTACTGTTTCTCCATTGATGTCGATTCTCTGTCTGGATCATCTATCCATTGTTCAGAGAGACATTTTCCCCCAACTATTGCACTACTGATGTTTATTTCTCCTTTTAGTTCTTTTAGTATGTGCTTTATATATTTGGGTGCTCTGCTGTTGGGTATGTATTTAAAATTGTTTTATCTTCTTGATGAATTCACGCTTTTATCATTATATAATGACTGACTTTGTCTCTGGTGACCATTTTAGCTACTTATTTTCTCAAAAACTTGGTTTCCTACAGTTAAAGATCTGAAAATGCCAAGATATTAATATGTTTGAAATCTGGAGAGTCTCGAATAAATGTTTCTGCTATGCTTTAAGGTTTACAAAGAAGATCTACCTCAGCTAAAGCAACAAAGTAAAGAGAAAAACCATGCAGTGCCCTTCCTCAAAAGAGAAAAGGCTCCTGAGGACAGCTTGAAACTCCAGTTCATACACGGGTGGGTGCTAGTCACCAGCCTTATCAGCAGACCACTGGGTTCCCCTCTTCTTGGTGCTGTCCCACTTCAGGCTGGCTCTTCTCTCCAGTGTGCACTTACCTGAAGTTAATATCTTAACCATGATTCTCTGTTCAGTTGTGTCAGTTGATGTTCTGTAGCCATAACAACGTGTGTCTTTAGATTTTTCATGCTTCCTTGACTTCCATGATGCTTATGTTTCTGCGGCTCATTGTTACTGCCTTCCATCCTCTCCCCCAACCCTGCTCTTGTGACGCCCATATCTCTGGCTCTGTTTAGCTGGCTCCACCTAGGACAATATTTTCTTCAAACAATTTTGATCACATATGCCCAAAATAATTTTGATTCTTAAAAATACTGTACAATCTTTCACATTTGAAATTGACATCTAGAATTTTTCAATGTTAGGTTAAATGATTGTGAAGTATATAATATCTAGTGTTTTATAAATATATCATTTAAGGGGATCAATTGGAACCTAAGTGTCATAGATACTTGATTCCCACCACCATCAATTAAAAAAAGCTCATATTTCTATATTTCTATGCTACTTCTCCCATAGAGTTTATACTAATGTAGTATTTTTATGCTTGAAAGGCTTTTATCGATCACCTTACCATACTTTTTGCAAGGAAATAAATGTTTATAAGCGCAATTTTAATTTTAATCCTAACTCTCTAACTTGTGTTATCTAGTATGGTATCCACTTAAAGCTGCTGAGCATGTGAAATATGGCTAGTCTGAATTCAGATGTGCCATATGTAAATGCACACTGGCTTTCAAAGACTTAGCATGAAAAAAAGAATGTAATATATCTCATTAAAATGTTTTATATTGAGGGGCGCCTGGGTGACTCAGTCGGTTAAGCATCAGACTCTTGATCTCAGCTCAGGTCCTGATCTCAGAGTCATGAGTTCAAGCCCTATGTTGGGGCTCCATGCCTAGCATGGAGCCTACTTAAAAAAAATATTTTATATTGATTATATGATAATATTTTAGACATAATGGGTTAAATGTTCTTAAAATAAATTTCATCTATTTTTAAATCTTTTTTAAGGTAGAAAATTTTCACTTACCTACATGCTTTGCATAGTATTTCTATTGGACATTGCTGCTCTCAGTGTTCATTCTTTTTTGGATTGAATTTTTGTTGCAACTCTTAGTAGTACCAAGCTTATCATACCAACATAAATATAGCACAAATTCTAATAAGTGTTTACTAAATATAAGCAATTTTATTGGAAAACAATTTTAATAACATTTTTTCAGTGAGTTCCGATATATACATACACACACATATTTTGCTAGAATGTAATAGGGTTTAGTGTTGATTCTATTCCCATTTTTCATTTTTAATAGTCATAAGCACTGAGAAAGCTTACTCACATAAATAAGTAGATGAGAATGGAAACAATTTTATCATAGCAACCTTCCTCAGTTCTTTAAACTCTTCTTGCAACACAGATAAGTATATCTTATAATTTTGATACATCACACAAAAATAAAGTTTAATAATCTATTACCTGACAATTCAGTTAAATCACTCTTCAATTTTGCTAAAAGCAAAGAACTGGAAACCACTTGATTTACAAACGAACTTCATGTCCAGTTGTTGGAAATATTCACTTTCAACATCCACACTTGAGTTTGTTTTGGTGTCCCAAGGCTCAACACTCCAGGGTGATATGCCATAGTAAGATTCTAGGTGGACAAAAGGAATGACTTTCTTAGAGGAAGGGGATAGAGGGGAGGTGGGAAGGGAAAACCTGCACCTTCACATAGGCATGTTCTCAGACTGGTCAGTTGTAAGAAAGGTTAGTTTAAGAAAGGATCTAGAAACAAATTCTTTTAAAATTATGAGTGCCCATTTGCCCTTAAGACAGTGCTCTCTGAGGTCCACGTACTCTTGTTGAAGATTGCGGACCTTAGCAACTACAGATACCTGTGGTTCTACTTGTGCATGTCCATATCAGCCTGTTAGCTTTGCCTTCTGACCTCTTCTTCTCTGTTGACTCACTGTCCATTCAACCCCTGTGCATTTCTTGGACCTGTGCTTCAGTTACAGAGGCTACGACTGTAGAAACAATCTGTTCTACACGCAAACTGGAGAAGTGGTCTATCACATTGCTGCAGTTGCTGTTGTGTATAACAGACAGCAGCACTCCCAGAGGCTGTACCTGGGGCATGATGATGACATTCTCAGCCTGACCATCCATCCAGTAAAGGACTTCGTGGCTACCGGGCAGGTATATGTCTATCCTCTGAGATGGGGGCCTGCCAAAGAGAGAGAGGGTTTAGTTTTGCACCCAGTTTGCATACTAATCCAAGAAATACTTGGTAGAAAAAAACATGAGGCACAAAGCTGAAGATTCAATGAATGCTGAGTCATTTCATGATGGTGAGAGCATCACTCCGTATGTTAGAGCACTACTGGGAAGCCTCTAATGGATTTCGTCCTGACATGATATCTGTGAACAAGATAAACTAAAACCAAAATAAATTCCATAAATGCAGTCTCAATATATTTTCCTCATCACTGTATACCCAGTACTTAGTATATCCTTTGTAATCAATCAATGTTTATTGAATGAACCATCTTTTAATAAAAGCATAACATTTGGTGAATAATTATTCTTGTAAAACTTAGTCATGAATTTTGACTAATCCATTATTTTATATTTTAACCTTTCAAAAACCAAAATTCTATCAGAACCATTTTAGAATGCCTAAACTTTGGATTGAATCTATAATTAAAATGCCACTCAAAACAGAGCCCTGTATTCAATCATTTTGTGTGTAGAGAGAGAGAAAATCAACTTCATAAACAGAAAATCAACTTCATAAACAGAAAAACCATTAAACTAAGATTTATTATCTTGTGGCAAAGCAATAATGTTAATCATATTTTCAGTTTTGTACTCTTTTCTTCCAATGTATGGGCTTCAGTTTTGTTCAGTTTTATCATGGACTTTTAACTACAGATAAGCCTTAAACTGATTCTCAACATGTAAGTGGCAAATTCAAGGAAAAACATGTGATATGAGGGTCAGAGATTAACATGAAACAACTATTTCTGACGCCTCATGTACAGGTAATAGAGAAGTCTTTGCACAGAGTTCATAGCCTTGTGTTCATGAGATCAGTGGTGAGGTTGAGGGCAGGAAGGGAGTTGGTCCCCAGAAACATATGTAAGTGTTGGGGGAGGAAAGTCCATAGCTTTTATATTATTTATAAAAGGATTACAGTTCTTCAAAAGAAAAGTGCCATTAACTGACATGTTGGTTTGCTACCAACTATTTCTTCTGAATTAGCTGACATGGTTAAGTTTCATAGAAGTAAATGATGACTACTTTGCATTTTTACATTTCACTCTCCTCCCTCTCATTTTTTGTTGTTCTTTTTGTTGGTTCATGTGTATTTAATAACCTTCCTTTGAAAAAAGAAACAGATTGGTTCTTTGCAAAAATCCCTGAGGAGATGCCATATTCTATTCTGTAATTGACAAGAGGCAAACCAGTGACAAGTACACCAGTAGCCACCGCAGGGGTAACTGGGCCTCCATATACCAGTGTAGGAATTGGCTAGAGTATCCTTAGTTAAGGGCATCTTCTATGTCCCATTTTCCCTTTTATAGTCATTACACCCAACAGGGTTCTTTTTTCCCTTACAATTAAGTGAGAAGATCCATTTTACTACTAAATCTTTTTCTGTTGTTGAGACTTAGCTTGAGAGAAGTTTGTATCCCCTTGAGGAGAATCCACCTTAAGACAGGTAAGCCCTGAAGCCATCATTTTCCTGGGCGAGAAGCAGGGCCAGGTCTTCTTTGGATGGGTAAAATAATTGAGATGGGTAAAAGAACTCTGAGGCCAGCTCCATAACAACATACAGGTCACTTCCCTGACCAAGAAATGGAATCGGAGTTGAGAAGGCAGGAGAGAGAAATGTTGAACTAACTGAGAAAGCACAGTGAACATCTGATTTGGAGTTTTAAGAACCTTCCCTGGGAACCATGCACCAGGTTAGACTGGACTGGCACCCAACTTGATGCCCAGGACAAGCTTGTTCAACTCCTTGCACCTCCGTTTTCTCATCTGAAAAATAATGGAGTTGGACCAGATGATTTCTGAGAAGCCTCCTACTCTCCAAATGTGTGGTTTTGGATTTCTGTGCAGCACCTGACTCTAAGACTCTAACAATGACTCTTAGGAATCATTCCTGTTAAAAAATTTTAAGTAGTTAATAACACTCATCTTGTTATTTAAGGTTGGAAGAGATGCTGCTATTCATGTGTGGGACACACAAACTCTAAAATGTTTGTCACTATTGAAAGGACAACACCAGAGAGGCGTGTGTGCCCTCGATTTTTCAGGTAAGCACCATTGGAGTCCTTGATAGTTCTGCATTTACTTAGGGCTGGGTTTTTTTATTTGAGTTTTGTTTTTACAACCTCTTGTTTAGTCAAGTTCTCTGTGTAATAGGGTAAGCCCTTGGTATGTCAGCTACCTGGTTGCAGACCGGGAATCAGAAATGTGAATATCTCACAAAAAATGTGGCCTTTAGATTACACGTCCTTTCCTGGACCTTCTCATTTCCCCTCTCCCAAGTCATTATCCAGAGCTCACACTGTGCTCTGCATTTGCTTGAGCAGTTTGAAACCTAGAGCAGCTGTTGCTGTAGAAAATCTTAGTTGCAAATGTCTGGCAGCGACTCAGAACATCAATTTCATCTCTCCAAATAAGTAGGAGCAGGGCGCTTGCAATTTAAAATATAAAGAACTAGTAGGAGGGCTACAAATTCTCTGCAAAGGACCACTTTACAACACTTCTGTTTTAGAAATGAATTTCATATTGAAAAAAACAAAACTGGATTTTGCATCTCCTTAATTTAAGATTTGAACACAGTGCTATTAGAATACCAACTGATGAATGTAATTTCCTTTAGAGTGAGGCCATTTCTTTAAGCTACAGTGGGGAATGAGGGCCTATCACCAAAGGTGTTTCTACCTGGAATTTTTAATCCCAATTGTAGAAGTTAGATTGGTAGAAAAAAATTAGAAACTTTCTCCTGAAAATTGGTTCTATAATTTCTTTTTTTCTAAATTCCAATCAGATGTTTAATATGTGGAGTGTGTGTAATGTTAATCATTATGTTCAATGACTCCACAACTCCATTCTCTTTCCTGTGTCCCTCTCTCTCTCTACTTTCCTTGCTCAAGTCTGAACTCCTCCTCATCTCTGCCATGGTGATCATGCTGGACTCTGATTCCATTCCCACTTTCTCTAGTCCATTCTACCGTTCTAGAGCTTTCTGGAAACTCAGCTGGCACCACGTGGACTCTTCTTGGCTGGCTGACTCAGGGCTGAGCCTTTGGTTGGACATTCATGGCCTTCCATGATGTGGCCTCAACCTTCCTTTGGGGTGTTTCCACCCACTTACCTATTCATGTGTCTTTATGTCTCCCTAACTGTGGAACCTAACTGCATGACTGTTCTTCATTTTGCCTCTGCCCCTTTCCTCATTCTACTGCCATGTGTCTGTTCAAGTCCTACCATCCTTTAAGATCAAACCGAAAGTTTCTAGGGAGAAATAACCTGTCCTTGTTCTGTATCCCTTAGCCCATGGTTGTCATTGCTCTTGTGCTGACCTGTCAGAGTTCATGTGCTACAGCAGTGATTTGTGTTATTGCCCTTCTCATACAATAAGCTGCTTGGCCAGCAGAGCCCATCTCTCCGCTTCCCATTGCACATTTTATAGTGCTGCGAACACAGGAGCTACTCCAAAAATGTGAAGAAATGAATGAGAATTTTGCCTAATACATTTTGTCTTGCCTTTCACTACTACTACTAGAACTTCACATTGTAAACCGTGTTTGCGTGAAAATTACCTCTCTTTATTTTTTGACCTATAGTAATACAGGGCAGTTGGGGGGGGGATTTTTTTGTGACATGCACATCTTCACATACTGCAAACTACAGCACAAATCCAAATTGTTATATCATTATTAGAAGTTATTTAATACTTTCTGTGGTTATTGAGGTAGTAAAACTCCAGGCTAAAGAGTCCCTACTCCATGCTGGCAGGCATGTGAGGTTGAGAAGCCATGAGTATTGAGGGAAAGAGAACAGTTCAGCATGACACCTGCCAATGGGAAGCCTGAATTACATAGCTAGTAACAGTAAATACAAAGTAAAGTCCTAAACTTCTAGAAGTTTGATGGACCTACAGTTTTATAATAGGAATATTGTATGTCCTTGATAAAATGGTAAAATCTAAAAGGAAACCATAATTTGAGTTCAAACATGTTTCTCTTCCAAAGATGTGAATGAATTTTTTCTGCTTTTTTTCATTCTTCTACTCCTCAATAGCTAAACTGCCCTTTTCCTAAAATTAATTGTGCTAGCCAATGCATATGTATATACTTAATATAAAAACTATACTAATATGTTCTAGAAAAGTAGTAAGATACCCATTAACAAAAATAAATAAAATACTAAAACAGAAACGTGTATTAAAGATGGAGAATTGAATAGATTCATATTTTTGGCAACATTAAAAACTGACCCTCTAACTCCAGCAGATAATTTGGCACCATATAATAAAAGCTATAACTCAAAATGACAAGTATGTGGATTATGTGTATTTCATACATATTTATATATCAAGTTTAGTGAAAGAGAAAAAATAGAACTCGCAATAGCATCTCTTCACTGATTTCCACTGAAAATGTGTATATGTGTATTAACATATAAGCAGAGTGGCAGGAAATTTAGAATAATATAGAAATAGAATTGAATAATCATTAGAATATTTTCAATGTAGAATTAATTTCTTGGTTTTTAAATTAAGATACATCAAAAGATCTAAAGTCTGTTACATACCTTTAGGAAAGGGATTAGAGGAATGTTGATCAAAGACATTGAATAGAGATGAGTTCTAGCGATAAGCTGGTACCCAGTAACTTGCCCTCTGCATTTTCGAGAAGTCCTCTCTCCTCTTTCCTTTGTAGAAGGAGAGATTAAGTGCATTTAGAAATCTTCGCCTTGTAAGGCAGCTCCTCACATCAATTGCCCAGGGAGAGAAACCAGATGCCTTAGAAAGAAGTGGAGAAACTGATCCTGTCACTGCTTCTAATTCCCATTTTGGGCAAATAAATATTAAGTTATGAAATATTTTCTGCATAAAAAGGATATTTCCATTTCAACAATACCTTCTCTATTGCCCAGATAACAATGACTGGGGAGGAGCCACGCTTGTTCAGCAAACATGTTATTTTTTGATTGTGGAAAATTACATTTGTCTCAGAGTTCAAGTACAATGATGATACATAAATGGCAGAAAGGAAGCTTATTGATAGTTTTAGAAAGCACTGCTGTTAAGGATTATTCGGGAAGACCTTCAACTAGTATCTCTTGTGTTTGATCCATCACTGTGAATGTGTAACCCATACATGAGGTAAATTATGGTGGTTTTTTTTTTTTTTTATCTTTGTGCTCTCTCTGGCACCTTCTGAAGGTGTGAGCATAGGTCTCTTTGAGTTAAGTTATATTGATAGTACTTTGTGTCATAATGATAAAACAGAAAACCCTGTATCACATGATAGATCAAGAATGGAGATCCAGAAAGTTTGGTGGTATGGTGAGGGTAAACAGCAAATGATGGCAGATCCTGAGCTAGAACCCAGGTCTCCTGGCCTCGGTGCAGTGAGAAGGCCACCAAGCGTGGGGTTTTGAGCTGGCAAAAGCTATGCCAGGAGCCCTCTCCCCTGAGTTGTCTTGCCTACTCCTGCCTCTGCCCTGTACCAGAGCCAAGACAGGGTGAACTTGTAGCATGAAAGTCATAGCTGAAGTGCTCAGTGTCACTCCCTTGACCCAAAGGCAAGTATGTCCAGCTGCCCTGCCCCCACTTGCCAGTATAAAGGTGGAAGAGGCATAGTGGTGCATAGAGGCTGCCACATGAACAGAACAGTTCCTGGTAAAAAGAGAGCCTTGTCCTAGAACAGCCCTGAACCACACATTTATGTGAATAGGAATGGAAACAACTATTCCTTTTTCTTTTTTTGAAAAGTAGTAGAAAAGTGAGTAGCTTAAGTTAAAATGCCAAGAGAGATTACTTAGATTTCTCTACTGAACCACATAAACAGGACACCAACATTGGCCATTATCTACCCAGTGGCACCATCTGTGTGCCTCAGGACCCCGTATCCATCCATCTCTTATAAGCCAGCTCATTTGGGGAGGCGGTGTGGAGATCTGATAGTAGTACATTTGTCTCTTATTAGGAAAAGAAATTGTCGTGGAAATACAAAGCAGGCAAATGATGTGAAAGCTAGACAACAAATAAGCAATCATACATGGGGATTTAGATTATTCTTGCCATTGTTCCAAAGCAAATGAAAAGACATTTTTAATGAAAAGCATTTCTTACTACATAAACCATAGCTCTACGTAAACAAGAAGGAATGAATTTATCTCACTTAATTGAGCAACTTTTTAGCTTTGTTAATTTATTACCACCGTCTAGGGAAGATGGAGCCATCTTTGATTTTGTGCTTACAGGACAAAAGGTGCTTCCACATGAATAGAAAACCACATTAGGAACAGAAAGTTTCGGCAACGTTAATCCTACTCATATTTTTAAAAATCTTCACTGAATAGTACTGATTTCCACAAGGGCACCTCTAAGACTAACTGGATTTCAATGTGTTCAGTTCTGAAAATCTATGCATTTTTTATGAGCCCCGAATGCAGGCACCAAGTTGTAATTGAGTAGAAATTTACTCTTTCTACTGTGCCCTTTACTGTTGACATTAAGTGCCTTAGAATTATTTCTGGACTATGTCACAAAATATCCATAATTAATACATACTGTGCCTGGAAAGATTTAAAAGGACATTACCTTGACTCTAAAAATATGGCTGGAAAAAAAAACAAACTCCAACTGGTCAAGGAACAATGGATTTTCAAAGCTAAGGCCAATCTCTTTGGGGGCAGGTGGGGGAAGGTAAAAACTGGGAAAAAATAAAAAGGTAGCGAATTATATTTCCAGACCATGTGCTTTGCAGAAATAGCCTACACCTGCAGAATTTAAGAAAAGGTCACTGTCCTAAAGGAGAGGTATGGTTGTTGAGGCGCGACTGGATTTGTACTGTTTCTTCATTTCCCCTCATAGTCACGAATTGGGGCAGAAAGGTATATAACCGTGAAGACAAGCTGGTAGGGCCTTGCAGAAATGCTAATAAAAAGACCCCCCCGCCAAAGAAAAACACTTTACTCTGAGACCTTCTCAAGAGACACAGAGCTTGAATCATCATTTTAAATGTGTAGACGCTTGTCTTCTAAGGACATATTAATATAGCTACACTGGTTATAAAAGAAAACACAAAATGTAGACTCAATAAATGGGAAAAAGAGACACTGAATATTAGTGCCATGTTTTTGAAAGAAATGATAATTAAAACAAAATTTGTAGAGCTAGATAATACAGCACATTGTATTTACCTTCGTATCACCCATCCACACATTCTTGTCTTCTTTTTAGATTTATTTATTTTAGAGAGAGTGTGTACGAGTGCAGGGAGGGGCAGAGAGAGAGGAGAGAAGCAGACTCTGTGGGGCTGGATCCCAGGACCCTGTAATCGTGACCTGAGCCTAACCAAGAGTCAGAGGCTTAACCCACTGAGCCGCCAGGGTGCCCCCATACACACATTCTATCTTTATCTCCCTTGTCCTCTTCAGCCAGTATCCTTAGTGTTCACTGGAAACTAGCTTAGTAGGAAGATCACAAAGGAAATGTGATATGATTACTGTAAGCTTAACAGAGCTTATAATCTGAAAAGGGAGTGAGGAAACTCTGATAAATAAGTAAAATCACCGAAATACAGAGCCATACTAATACAGAAGCAGAGCCAGGCTACCCCAAGAAGTATAGAAAGAGTAATGTTGGTAATGAATAGGAAGCCATTATCAATTCCCTCTCCCAAACATTTAGAGAGAGGCCTAAACAAATTAAAGCCTGATAACGATTAAGCCTAAGGACATAATCACTGTGACTGAAAAGACACATTTGTTTATAGTTATCACTTGGTGATCCTTTAGCACTCTTGGAAGGCATAAATGTCTCGTCTGGTACTGAGCCTAAGAGCTTGCAAGGGTTAATGTAACTCTCACATCCTTGTCTCATACTCAGTAGGAGTCCAGGATTTAGGAGGATTTGTTCCTTAAGCCAGGCTCTTCTTTCTCTGATTCTGCTCCTGCCCCTGGAGAAGGAAGCTTGGTAGCTTGAGGAGACAGTTTGGCACACGTAAGGGCACTCACAGGTTGGGCATTGGTTAGCATTTGGGGAGGGTTGCCAGATTTAGCAAATAAGAAATGCAGGAAGCCAACTAAGTTTTTAGTGCAAATATGTTCCTTGCAATGTAATTATAAATACCTAATTTTAAATAATTATGTATTTTGCGCCTATTTATACTAAGAAGTTATCCATTATCTGAAATTCCAGTTTAATTAGACTTCCTTCCTGGCCACTCTTATGTGGTATCTACCCCAGACCTGCCTTTGAAAACACCAGTTAAGATCCTGAGTGGATGAGAAACAGTTTTCTTTGCCCTCACACTGTGGGTCCTCTGTCATCCGGGAAGACACCTACTAAACTGATAGTGAGTCTGGCCAGCATGGAGCTAGGGTGAAATAGCTGGCCCCAGGCCTTCTTTCTGTGAATCTGGCTTGTAAGGAGGAAGGGAAAGACTTACTGACTATATAGCTTTCCTTGGTCTTGAAGGGAAAAAGCATATTAACTATTTTGATTTTCAATTTAATTACATTGACAATGTATTTTAAGGTTTTTTTTTTTTTGTTTTGTTTTTTTTCGGAAAACAACCCAAGTGTCTACATTATAGTAGTCATTGATGATATTATAAATAATACTTCATACTAAGGGAAAAGGTCTACCATATTACAAATGAAAAAGATCAGATAATAGCATGTTCATTATCATCCTGGTTTTGTTTTTTAAAATAAGCACATTTGTGTGGAGAAACGGGATAAACTCCAAAGGTAGGCCTAAAAACTGGGAAGATTTTTAAATTTCCTTTATATTTTCCAAATGTCCTATACTAAGCATACTACATTTGAAATGGGGAAACCAAGGGTTTAAGATTTTTTAATTATAATATCTTTTGAAAGACTTTTTGAAATTAAATTTAGTTTCTATAATGCTCTTATCTCGGAGGTTTAAATAGAACTTGGTTTTTTAAAGCTGGAAATAGACTGAATCACAAAGCCAAATGGCTCTTTGAGTAAATGTCATGAGATTTGTTTGTCATAAAATACACAGTGTTTTTGTGATGTACCTGAGAGGCTTCCTCCAGTTCCATGTATCAGACTGGAATGTTAGGTCAGTGGTTTAATTCATCAACCAGTTATGATGCATTAAGCTCAACGAATTACTAATTATGCATTTCATGCAGTGAGCTCTCTCTAGTATATGATACTTCTAATGTTTTGTGGCCTAAATAATATTCTTAAGACCCATTTCATATTTGTCTTTACAGTACATGAAATGTTTTGGTTTTTCATTGGAGAAATGAGTCATTTGCCATTTGTGTTGTTTTCATACAGCTGATGGAAAATGTCTGGTGTCGGTTGGTTTAGACGATTTTCACAGTATTGTGTTTTGGGACTGGAAAAAGGGAGAAAAGATAGCCACCACAAGGTAAGGCGGTGCTGGGGTCATGCAGCATCCTGCTGATGCTCTCACTTCAGTAAAGGTCAATGGTTTTCATTTTCTGGTGAGATTTCATCTTCAAACTCAGATGGAATTCACATGGAAAGCTTAACACCTATGTGAAGACTTACTGCAATATTTCATGGCTAATATTTGTTTCGGGGACCTGGAAAATTCTGAAACCCTTTCCATAGAGTTACTCATCACTTCACTTTTCGTAATATATGCATTGTCTTTATCAAAGCTTTCTCCAGGAGCAGAAGAGTAGCTTTTCTCAGCCGTGGGCCTCGCCCCTTGTTTTTTGACTGTCTTGCATCTGGTAAAGGAGTGTCAATGTCACTCGAGTCAGAAGTACCATTTGTCATGAGGCCGTGGCATGCAGGAAAGGAGGCCCCATCGTGTGCATCTGCCACTCGCTTTCAAAGCAGACAAATTGTTTCCCTAATCTCCCCATCTTATAAATAGACTTTCCAAGACCGACTGCTGTTTATAGACCACCTGTCCTCCCTTACCCCAGCCTCCTTCCATGCTGAATCAGCCCTAAGTCTGAACACTGCTTTCTACTCCTACTTACATTGGGCTTAGCTGTTTGCCCGGCCGTGGTCAGAGGTCAACATAGTTGGCAGCCAAGGCCCAGTGATACAATTTGTTGCCCAAGAAAGGTTATCAGCTTACCTCTCCACTAGTTCTTCTCTGCATGATCTAACTTCCTTTCTGTCTTGCAGTATAAAGTCATTTTTAAGTTAATGGCTTTGAATCTCAATATTCACTTTGTAAATTAACATTTCCCTTCACAGTATTAAATAGGAAGGATGTTATTTTGGCAAATGGATTTAGTAAATGAAAATCTATAAATTGCTGGGGCCTAGAGCAGGAGGAGATGGATCCTTGAGGACTCCTGCTGACCATCTTAGGAGAAAAACAGAAGATTTTCTCGTAAGTGCTATTGAGACGAAATTCCTGGCAGCAAATGACAGCTCATAAATCTGCCTGCCCAACTGGGCTTTCTTGGTCCCTTTCTAGTATTCCTCACTGTTATATCATTCTCTGCCAATACTCAGATTCAGCTCTTAATTAGAACTTGCTCTCCATTTAGACTAATATACCAAATTTTAGTTTAATATTTCTGATAACATACCAACTGCATTGCAGATTATTTCAGGCAAAGCCCATGTCTGCACTTCAAAAGCAACAGAAAAGCAATTTTCCTGCTAGAAAACCCTCTGTAACCCTCTGTGGCTCCCCTGTTGTATGCCAGAAACATTCACTGAAACAGAAGAAATACTTATTAATATTTTAGAGGTATATATTTATAGACGAGGTAGTGTTGCTTCTATTTAATTACTACAAAGTGACTTAACACCATTATGTTAGTACACACTTTATTTTTGGAATTGCTCCTAAGCCTAATGTCACATTCTCCAAACAGGACACCTGCAAAATTGCCCTCCAAGAATATTTTTGCAATTGTAACATAAACCAGTGCTCTTTCCAAGAAGGAATGTTAAGGATTGCTAAAGTTCTTTGAAGACTACTAGGTTTTAAAATAATAAATAAGTAAATATTTACATAAACATCTGCTTACATAATAATGTTTATATAAATTTATATAAGTATAAATTTACAAATAAATAAAAACTCTTTGGTTTTAAGTCACATACTTGAGCAGATAGAAACTTTAAAAACTGGGGCATAGGGACGCCTGGCTGGCTCAGTCAGCAGAGCATGAGACTTTTTTTTTTCTTTTAAGATTTTATTTACTTATTCATGAGAGACACAGAGAGAGGCAGAAAGAGAGGCAGAGGGAGAAGCAGCCTCCATGCAAGGAGATTGATGTGGGACTCGATCCCAGGACTCCAGGATCATGCCCTGAGCCAAAGGCAGACACTCAACCACTGAGCCACCCGGCGTCCTGAGCATGCGACTCTTGGGGGGTGTGAGTCTGAGCCCCACATTGGGTGTAGAGATTACATTTAAAAAGAAAAAAACCTGGGACATGAAAGAAGTGACAAAAACAGATGATTCTTTACTAATGGTACCTTACTGGCTTCAAGGAGTCTTCACAGTTCCTGAGTGGGCTTAATTTGCCCTCAGAATGGTCAACTCTGTGACCCCTCACTTTGTACTTCTCTACTCAGTCATGCCTGTTTTGGGCACTAGCCAGGCTTATCAGTGAACCTCCTTCTGGCCACCTGCCCTGCTCTGACCTGACGGTGTTCTATGACAATCCCCATCCCCCAGGACAGGAGAGTTGCCCATGGAGGGATGGGCAAGTTAGAAGCCATGACGGTGTCACCAGCAGTGCTGCTGACACCCAGGGCTAAGGTGTGCCCCCTGCATGACACTGCATTCTCAAAAGCCACCTCTAGGGACACCTGTGGCTCAGTGGTTGAGCATCTGCCATTGGCTCAGGTCATGATCCCAGGGTCCTGGGTTCAAGTCCTACAATCAGGCTCCTTGCAGGGAGCCTGCTTCTCCCTCTGCCCGTGTCTCTGCCTCTTTCAGTGTGTCTCTCATGAATGAATAAATAAATTAAAAAAAAAACACCTCTAGTTGTGAAAATGTTTAACTGAAGCTCCTTTTTTATCAGCTCAGGGACGTTAGAGAAATTTAGGATTGGCATGTAGAGATCTTCTTACAAGATTTCTCTGAGACTTAATCCCATCTCTGAACAATTCTTCTGCCTCTTGGCTAATTTCAATGAAAGATTTCAGTCACCTCCATTACAAATGAGTTTTTTCACTTTTTTTCCCCTTTTGAAAGTCATTCAGATTTTAGTGTATTATAAAAGTAACCCATTTAATAACTGAAGCCAATCTCGTATGGGCAGTAGTTGAATCGCCTAATATTATTGTCCCTCAGAGAAGAATAATGACCTAATCAAGTGCTTCTATGTCCCTTTATCTGCATTTCTGATGCATCAGTAACAGGACTGTGGGGGACAGTGACCAATTATTCTTGACATGCTTCATCTCAGAGGTTTGAACAGTAGGCAAAAGGTACAGTTATCAAGGTACCTAATAAGAATACTTGCACAGTCGGTGTGACATAATTGTGCTACTGGAAGCTTAGGGACAAAATGTAGGCCCAGAAAGAGGAGGCATGTAGAAGTGCAGATTGTGTATTTCCATGCTGCATCTAGTGAAATGATAAAGTCTCCCGCATACCAAACTGGCACTTTTCTTTTCTCACTTTCCTTTATGAAAATGTGCAATCTCTTTTTAAAAATAACATTTATTACTCTTTTCTGTTTTCAAAATAATGTGTAATCATTAAAGAAAAGTTAGCACAAAAAAAACTAAGAGAAAAATAAAAAGCATCCATAATTCCATTACCCATGACCTAGCCAACAATTTAGCATACATTCTTTAGTACACATTGTTCTAGTATTTTTATCCATTTTTATTCATATGTAGGATCTTCCACATACGGCTCTGTAACTGGCTTATTTTTTTCACTCACAAGTATGTCCTCTCACTTTACTTTTGCTATTACTTGGCTTATTATGTATTATTATTTGATATTGTAAGCTGTTTTGTTTATTTTTTATGGGGAAATGTTATCCTTTTTTATTTTTATTTTTTTTAATTTTTATTTAAATTCTAGTTAGTCAACGTATAGTGCAATATTGGTTTCAAGAATAAAATTCAGTGATTCGTCCCTTATATACAACACCCAGTGCTCATCACAAGTGCCTATCACCCATTAAGCCCATCCCCTTACACCCTCCTTCCATCAGCCCTCAGTTTGTTTTGAGTCTCTTAATGGTTTGTTCCCCGCCTTCCCCTTTTTTCCCCTTCTGTATGTTCATCTGTTTTGTTTCTTAAATTTCACATATGACTGAGATCATATGATATTTGTCTTTCTCTGACTTATTTCACTAAGCACTCTCTAATTCCAAGTGTTGCAAATGGCAAGCGTTCATTCTTTTTGATGGCTGAGTAATATTCCCTAGTATCTGTATGCCACGTCTTCTTTATTCATTCATCAGCCGATGGACATTTGGGTTCTTTCTATAGTTTGGCTATTGTGAACATTGCTGCTATAAACATTGGGGTGCATGTATCCCTTCAAATCTGTACTTTTGTATTCTTTTGGTAAATACCTAGTAGTACAATTGCTGGATTGTAGGGTAGCTCTATTTTTAACTTTTTGAGGAACCTCCATACTGTTTTCCACAGTGGCTGCACCAATTTGCATTCCCACCAAAAGTACAAGAGGGTTCCCATTTCTCTACATCCTTGCCAACACCTGCTGTTTCCTGTGTTGTTAATTTTAGCCATCATGACAGGTGTGAGGTGGTATCTATTGTGGTTTCGATTTGTATTTCCCTGATGATGAGTGATGTTGAGCATCTTTTCATGTGTCTGTTAACCATCTGGATGTCTTTGGAAAAATGTCTATTCTATTTCTTAACTAGATTACTTGTTTATTGGATGTTGAGTTTGAGTTCACTATAGATTTTGGATGCTAACCTTTTATCAGATATGTCATTTTCAAAAATCTTCTCCCATTCTGTAGGTTGCCTTTTAGTTTTGTGGACTGTTTCCCTTGCTGTGCAGAGCTTTTTATCTTTATGAAGTCCCAAAAGTTCATTTTTTCTTTTGTTTCCCTTGCCTCCAGCAACATGTCTAGTAAGAAGTTGCTACAGCCGAGATCAAAGACGTTGCTGCCTGCACTTTCCTCTAGGATTTTGATGATTTCTTGCCTCACATTTAGGTCATTCATCCATTTGAATTTATTTCTTTGTTTATTTTTATTTTTTTAGATTTTAGTTATTTTTTCATGAGAGACACAGAGGGAGAGGCAGAGACATAGGCAGAGGAAAAAGCAGGCTCTCTGTGGAGCCTGATGTGGGACCCAATCCCAGGACCCTAGGACCATCCTCTGAGTCCAAGGCAGATGTTCAACCACTGAGTCACCCAGGTGTTCCCATTTTGAATTTATTTTTGTGTATGGTGTGAGAAAATGATCCAGTTTAATTGTTCTGAGTGTTGTCCAGTTTTCCCAACACCACATGCTGAAGAGACTGTCTTTTTTCCATTGAATATTCTTTCCTGCTTTGTTGAAGATTAGTTGACCATGGGATGCCTGGCTGGCTCAATTGATTAAGCATCTGACTCTTGATTTTGGCTCAGGTCATGATCTCAGAATCATGAGATTGAGCCCTGCATTGAACTCTGTGTCGGCACAGAGTCTGCTTGAGGTTCTCTCTCTTCCTACCTGTCTGCCCTTCCCCCATGCTTGGGTGCCCCTTCTTTAAAAAAAAAAAAAATACTGGTTGACCATATAGTTGTGGGTCCATTACTGGGTTCTCTATTCTGTTCTGTTGATCTGTGTCTGTTTTTGTGCCAATAGCATATTGTCTTGATGATTACAGCTTTGCAATATAGCTTGAGGTCTGGAACTGTGACGCTTCTAGCTTTCCTTTTCTTTTTCACTTTTGCTTTGGCTATTCCGAGTCTTTTGTGGTTCCATACAAATTTTAGGATTCTTTGTCTTTTTCTGCATTTTCTGCGAAAAATGCCAGTGGTATTTTGATAGGGATTGCATTAAATGTATAGATTACTTTGGGTAGTATAGACATTTTCAATCACGTTTGTTCTTCCAATCCATGAGCATGGAATTTTTTTTCCATTTTTTGGTGTCCTCTTCGATTTCTTTTATCAGTATTTTTCAGAGTACAGATCATTTACTTCTTGAATTAGGATTATTCATAGGTATCTTATGGTGGTATATTGTAAGCTATTTTAAATCTTTTCTGAAGATGGGGTATAAACCAAACAGTCTTTCACCCTTCTAAGTTGTGGGCTACATCAGGAAAACACACACACACACACACAAATCACACACAGGACTAGGCCTCTAAGCAATGAAGGGTTCTGAATAGGACATTTGGAAGCCAACTCATCTGTGTGCAGCTGCCCTGGACTTCTGGAAGGAGCACATTCCTTCTCTCTCCCCCTGTGCTTGCCAATAGAGGGTACATGTGGCCCTATGTGGTCAATTACTTATGACTCTGGTGTGAGGAATCATTATTAAGATGGCAGGGGGTGGGGGAGACAATCTTCTGCATTCTTACTTTCTGCTTAGGACCTGAAACTCCTGTTTTATTTTATTTTATTTTTTTACTGACACAGTTGTAGGCAACTCCCCTAAAGATTTAATAAGTGTCTAAAGGAAAAATAGCTGACATATCCATGAATGTCCTTTATTTAGATGTTGCCATTAACTAACATTTACCTGCCATCATTCATCACCTTAGAACTTCAGCCACAACAGAAAACATCCTGGTGTTTTTATGACATCAAGAAATTAGATGAAAACTAAAAAGTGCTCTCAAACCATTTTTCCAACTATCTAAATAAAACACAAAACAGTCCTTTTTTTCTGTGTAGGAAATGTAATTTGTAATGATTTAAAATCTGTGGGGATTTTCCTCCAATCAAGAAATCTTCAGACACTCAATGTCTTTTATGGTTATCTTGTCTATTTCTCTTCTTGGTGTTAAACATATTTTCTCTTTTTTCATATCTAAACTTTTGTCTCTCTGTGCTAATTGTTCCTGATATTTCCAGTGATATATCTTGGCCCTAATGTCCACACATCACTTTGGACTTTCAAAGAAATGAAAGTTCAAACATCAATTTCTACTCCTTTCCCTGCCTGTCACTCTAGTGCCCATGTAGTGGGCATAGAGATGCTCTGTCCTGTTCTTCTAACTTGTTATGGAAAGTTTCAAAGTTACACAGAAGTGGAGGAAATAGCATAATGGACTTCCTTTCACCCAGCTGCACCATCCTACAGATGGCACAAATCTTTCCCTCTTCCTTTGTTTCTTTTACTTCTTTGCTAGAACATTTTAAAGAAAATTTGAGACATCACATCATTTGATCTGTATATACTTCATTAAGCATTTCTAACTTTAAAAACTTATCTTATTATTTAATTGAAGTATAGTTGATACGTTAGCCTCATGTGTACAAGATAGTCATTTGACATTTATATACTTTTTTTTTTAAGATTTTATTTATTCATGAGAGACAGAGAGAGAGAGAGGGGCAGAGACACAGGCAGAGGGAGAAGCAGGCTCTATGCAGGGAGCCCGATGTGGCACTCGATCCCGGGGTTCCAGGATCAGGCCATGGGCTGAAGGCTGCGCTAAACCGCTGAGCCACCTGGGCTGCCCTATATACTTTTTAAAATGCTTACCATAAATGTAGTTATCATCTGTCACCATCCAAAGTTGTTAAAATATTGACTGTATTCCCTTTTGTAATTTTCATCCATAATTTATTTATTTCATAACTCTAAGGCTGTATTTCTTAATCCCCTTCAGCTATTTTTCCCATTCCCTAGGCCCCATCCCCTGTGAAACCTCCAGTTTGTTCTTTGTATTTATTAGTCTTTTTTTATTTTATTTCATTTGTTCATTTGTTTTGCTTTTTAGGTTCCACATGTCAGTGAAATCTTATGGCATTTGTCATTCTCTGACTCAGTTCACTTAGTGTAATACTCTCTAGGTCCATCCACGTGTTACAAATGGCACGATTTCCTTCTTTTTAATGGCTGAGTAATATTTCTCTGTGTGTGTGTGTATGTGTGTGTGTACACACCATATCTTCCTTGTCCATTCATCTAGGGATGAACACTTGGGTTGCTTCCATATCTTAACTATTTGTAATTTATGCTGAAATAAGCATATGGGTGCATAGATCTTTTGGAATTAGTGTTTTTGTTTTCTTTGAGTAAATACTTAGTCATGGAATTACTAGATCCTATAATATTTCTATTCTTAATTTTTTGAGGAAACTCCATACTGTTTTCCAGAGTGGTTGCACAAATTTGTGTTCCTACCAACAGTGCCCGAGAGTTCCTTTTTCTCCACATCCTTGCCAACACTTGTTTCTTATGTTTTTAGTGTAACCATTCTGACTGGTGTCAGGTAATATCTCACTGTGGTTTTAATTTGCTCTTTTCTGATGATGACCAATGTTCAACATCTTTTCATGTGTCTGTTTGCCATCTCTATGTCTTCTTTAGAAAAATGTCTATTCAGGTCTTACACCTATTTTTAATGGGATTTTTTATGGTGTTGAATTGTAGGAGTTCTTTATATATTTTGAATATAAACCCCTTATAATATGTATCATTTGCAAATATCTTCTCCCATTGACTAGGTTGCCTTTTTGTTTTGTGGATGATTTCCTTTGCTGTCCAAAATTTTTTTATTTTAGTGTTCTGATAATTTATTTTTGCTTTTGTTTCTCTTGCCTGAGGAGACACATCCATAAATATGTTGTTGAGGTCAGTGTCAAAGACATTGCTGCCCATGTTTTCTTTTGTGACTTTTATGGTTTCAGGTGTCACATTTTGGTCTTTAATCTATTTGAATTTACTTTTGTGTATGGTACACGAAGGCAGTCCTGTGTCATTCTTTTGCATGTAGCTCTCCAGTTTCCTCAGCACCATTTGTTGAAAAGGCTGTCTTTATCCGTTATAAATTATTGCTTCCTTTGTTGTAAATTAATTGACCATATAGGCATGGATTTATTTCCTGGTTCCCTATACTGCTCCATTGATTTATATGTCTGTTTTTGTGCCAGTATTGATTTGTTTTGATTACTATACTTTGTAGTATATTTTGAAATCTGCTTTGTTCTTTTTAGATTTCCTTTGTCTATTCAAAGTCTTTGTGGTTCCATAGAAATTGTAGGATTATTTGTTCTAATTCTTGAAAAATGCTATTAGTTTTTGATAGGAATTGCTCTGAATCTTTAGTGTGCTTTGGACATTCTTGTAAACCATGAGCATGGTATATCTTTCCATTTGTTTGTGTCATCTTCAGTTTCTTTCATCAATGTCTTATAGGTTTTAGAGTATAGGACTTTAACCTCCTTGGTTAAGTTTTTATAGGTAACTTATTGTTTTTGGTACAATTATAAATGGGATTGCTTTTCTTAATTTCTCTTTTTACTGCTTTGTTATTGGTGTATAGAAATTCAACAGATTTTTGTGTATTAATTTTATATCCTACAACTTTATTGAACTCATTTATTAGTTCTAATAGTAAGGCCATATATGAAAAACCCACAGCTAACATCATACTGAATGGTGAAAAACTGAAAGCATTTCCTCTAAGATCAGGAACAAGACAAGGATGTACACTCTTACCACTTTTATTCAACATAGTACTGGAAGTCCTAGCTGCAGCAATCAGACAAGAAAAAGAAATAAAAGGCATCCAAATTGGTAAGGAAAAAGTAAGACTGTCACTATTTGCATATGACATGATCTTATATAGAAAATCTTAAAGACTCCACCAAAGGTTCCTCTATGTCTTCTCGTTGGCTTGATAGCTCATTTCTGTTTATCACTGAATGGTATTCTATTTTCTATTGTCTGGGTGTACCACTTTTTTTTTGTTTGTTTTTTTTTACTTATTTGCCTGATGAAGGACATCTTGATTGCTTTCAAGTTTTGCCAATTAGAATTAAAGCTGCTATAAACATCTATGTGCAAATGTTCTGTTACATTTATGCCTTGTTTTTTTTTTGTTGTTTATAGAGTCATTTATTTCATTATAGTTTTCAGTTGGTTTTTGTAAATATTGAAGTTGTTGATAAGTTGTTGATTCTGCACTTAAGTTTGTAAGCTGTAGCTTGACTAAATTATATTTGTAGTTGTTTTTACATTATTTTCTTTTGAATTTTCTAGATATATAATTGCATCATCTGCAAATAGAAATAGTTTTACCTCTTCCATTCCAACTCTTATGCCTTTAATTTTTAAAATCTTACCTAATTGCACTTGTTAATATGCTCAATACAAGGTTAAATGGCAGTAGTAATAATCTTGTACCTGACTCCACTGGGAATGACATTAAGTAAGAATCTGACTTTTGAATTCACACACACCAAAACAAATCATGAATAAGCTACTGTTTCAGCACTTTCTGTTTCTAAAGGATAATGGCACACAACATCTGGAAAGCCAGCTTGTCTGTCTATAATTGTTTTTGAATGAATCTGGGTTTTTCAATGAGAATCTGCAGGGAAATATAAGTGACTAAGAGATAAGTCTCCATTAATTCCTAATTTATTGATTGCTGATTGTTTTTTAATCGCAAGTATTAGATTTTTGTCAAATACCTTTTCAGTATCTGTGAAAATAACACAGTTTTTCTTATGAATACTAAAATAATGAATTATACCATTTGAATCCTTAATAATAAACCACCCATGCATTCAGTCATGAAGTATTTTTTAATGTGTTACTGGATTTTCTTTCTTAGATTTTTATTTAAGATATTAGTATACATGTTCATAGGAGATACTGGTCAGTTATGTTCTTTTTGTTAATCACTTTTATTTACAAAATGAAAGTTATGTCCTAATATACTAGAGAAGACTATCAAATAGTCCATTAAATACAATAAAATCTACTAAGTCCAGCAAATCCTTAGGTTCTAATGTGAACCTACTCCAAAACAATATTTCCCTGGCACTATGGAATACCAGGTCTAAAGCTTCAGATCTATAGTCAGTCATCATTTTTATATTTGTCCTTCTACATCTTGGGCTATGAACTTAATTTTACCTTATGGAGACATTTTGATCCATTATAAGTATTTCATTAATTTGTTGAAAGCATAATTGAATAGACTTTGGTAGCAGTATGAGGGTAAGAAGAGATGGCCACATGCAAAGGAAAGTCTAAGCTCATGATTTTAATATAGACCTTATGTGTGTGTTTTAAATTATTTTCTAATTTACCTGTCCTGTTAGATGTATTTAGTGAAAGTTAGACCAAATGTATGCTTTTAATGAAACTATGTCAAAGCTTCAGGACAACTAGATTTTGTTTGTTTGTTTGTCTCTTACAGAGGACATAAAGATAAGATATTTGTGGTTAAGTGTAACCCACACCATGTTGACAAACTGGTTACAGTTGGGATGAAGCACATCAAATTCTGGCAACAAGCAGGTACTGTTGTTTGGATTTATCATTTATGTGGTTGAGCGCTTAAAAAAAACAAAACCCAGCTGGAAAAAAAAAGCCCACCATCACTAACTAGCTGGTCTCTGCAGTTTAAAATTAAAATGTACCTAGCAGACATTCTCTTCCAAATTCACCTTGGGCTGCTTAATGTGTCTGAGTTGTAGAACTCAAAACACTCTGTATAATTCTATGTATGTTTATCAATATCTAGAAAGCTCTGGGAAATGTTCTACTGTGAAAATAATTATTTTTATATTTAATCATCTGTTCTGAAAGCTGTAATTATGTTGGAACATTGAACAGGAAATAAAATAATCACTTTGGGTGAATAATATTTTCAATATTTTGAGGGTTCTTTTATTAATTCATCACTGAATTTAGATATGACTTAAACTGCAACACGATACTTAGTAGGTGATCCAAATAAGTTTTTTTTGTGCATTATAATACTGGTAATAAGGATAAGTGAATTAGCATATCAAAACATGCAAGGATATCTTATTTTTCTCACTAATAAACCAGACCTATTATTAGGATTGTGAATTCTAGTATTGGCTTAGGTACCACACATAATCTTACACTGGACAAAATGTAAATATGCAACAGGTCCAGTACTTTCTGCTTTTAAAGAAAAGACAATGGCATCCAACATGACTGGAGAACCAGCATATGCATAGTTTTCTGGAATAAGTCTGGGTTTGTCAGTGCTACTTAGGAAGTGCCGGGAAATGTGGATGTCTCAAGGACAAATCTGATGTACCTTTTCCTACACAGTGATTTATTTTCTCACCCTAAAGTTCCCATGGTAAAAATGAAGACAAAAACATACTTAACTTGTTTACAATTTTTATTACTGCTAGTGTTGTTCTCATTTCCTTTGATCAACATTCATGAATACTTTCCTAGCTACCCCAGGCACTGAGTCACCCCTCCTCTGACTGGCACAGAACTGGCACTGAACATTGGTTAGATGCATGTCTTGTTCTGAGATCCATCAGGGCATCCCCTCTCCAACCAGAACCTAAGTTCACTGAATGAAGAAACTCCTTGTTTTATACCCCAGCATTGACCCTACTGTGTCTACCACAAAAGAGGGATTCAGTAAACATTGAATTAATAAATGTGTAAATGAGAAAGCCTCGTATAATATTTTTGTTTATGTTTCATGCCATCTTTATACATCTTTCCATATACATATAATATAGACACACTGGATTTTTCATTGAAGACCATCATTCCAAATGCTCATAGAACGTGTCAGTTTTTCAAAAAATAATAAATGCTCTTGGTCCACTTCAGGTGGGGGCTTCACCTCTAAAAGAGGAATTTTTGGAAGTGTTGGAAAATTGGAAACAATGATGTGTGTTTCTTACGGGCGAATGGAAGATCTAGTGTTCTCAGGAGCAGCTACTGGAGATATTTTTATTTGGAAAGATATTCTACTACTAAAGACAGTGAAAGCTCATGACGGGCCTGTGTTTGCTATGTATGCATTGGATAAGGTATGGTGTATCTTCATCATTAGTTTTCTAAGATTATAAATTAGTCTGAGGAAGGCCCACACTAGCAGGATGCTTACTTATCTCTAAAACCTGTCCAAACTGGGAAGTAATTGGCATGAATGGAGAAGAGTACAAATATTTTAAAAATTACTTTCATTTATAATTATTTACGTGCAGCCTCTCTTTTCATATTCATTTTTCCCGGCTCTTACCCCTGAAAGTCCCTTAAGAAGTGTTGGGATAATGTACATACCCAGTAGCAGACGAGTCCTGAGAAATACTTCAATGTTCTCTTCCTCCTTTGTACACAATAAGCAAAGACCTTAAAGTACCAAATGGTTCGATTATTGTCCCACTCAATATGGTTGAGGTTTAGCTGATAACCAGTGTAGACAGGTTCAGCTTTAACAAGAGTGTTAGAGTGAAATCTTTTCTTTGCCAATATTAGTTTTTTCCAGAGAAACAAAACCAATAGGATATGCATACACATAAACAAAAAAGAGATTATAAGGAATTGATTCATGTGGTTATGGAGACTACAAAGTCCCACTGTGTCATCTGCAAGCTTGTAGACCCTGGAAAGCTGGTGGTGTAGTTGAGTGAGAGTCCAAAGGCCAGAGAACAGGGATGCCACTAGTGTACATCTCAGTCTGAGGGCGGGAAAATATGAGATGTCCCAGCTCAGTGAGTGAGACAGGACAGACAGGGATAAATTCCTCCTTCCTCTGCCTTTTGTTCCATTTAGGCTCTCAAAGAATTGGATGATGCTCACCCACAATGGGGAGGGCAGTCTACTTTATTGAGTCCATCAATTCAAATATGAATCTCGTCTAGAAATACCCTCACAGACAAATACAGAAATAATATTTAATCAGAGCACCCTGTGATCAAGTTGACACAAAATTAATCATCACACCTGCTGTGTTTCCACTTACGCTCTCCTTTGTCCTGCTCCATCCAGCTACCTTCCTGCCTTATGGTGTTGGTGTTTTCTAAAAAAAGATCACACTTATTAAAATACCTTGTTCAACCACTTTACCAGAAAAATCCATTTTTTATTCACTGCCAACTTGCTGGTGGCACCAGTTTGTCTGTACTCTCTGACTTTTGAACTTAAGTATAAGCTGCCCAACACAGCTAACTCAGTCAAGCCTCATTTTACATTTACCTGTTCCCAGGGAAATATGCTGATCCCATTACAGAAGTAGATTCTTGTTATACGTGCAACTACAATGGCTGTTTTTGTGGTCAGGCTATTTTTTACTGGCAAATTTGTTTTGGCTTAAGCTGTACGTTAGACAAAAGTAACGTAGAAAGCAAAATTTGTGTAGGCCTAGAAGTTGATGTACTATAACTAGTTTAAACTCTCTCATTGCTTGGTAAGTTAACCTGAAACATCATGGAAAATACAAGGATGTCACAATGTAATATACCAGATTTGAATTTAATTTGGAGATTGAGTCTCCCCTCCAAATCTGTCATGAGAATACAGGTATTTAATGTAAAAAAAACTTCAAAATATTATTTCCTTACGAACTTCATTGAAATAAAGGAAACTAAAAGTCTCCAAGGAAACAATGAATTACTTAGTATTTCTCATTTAAAAAAAAAAAAAAAAAAGGATTTTCCTAAGAGCAGTTGGTATATATAATGTGCCTGGAAGGAAAACTAGATAAGCCAGAAAATCATAAGCTCAGAATAAAAATAAGGATCGCCGTTTAGGAAAAACAAACAAACAAAAAACAAGTTAAACATTTTACTTTCCAGGTTTTATAAAAATTAATTTGGATTTTAATTATTATGGTCATTGATGTCCATTGAACAAAATAGGATAGTTTTGTTACATGAATTGCCTAAGTTGCTCTTAAAAAATAATGATGTTTTCTCCTGGAAGTAAATATCTCATTTTAAAATACTTAATAATCCTTTTTAATTGTGATGTCAATTCCAGTTCATTCAGTAGAAATAGCTGAGATACCAGAAAGTCTGCAAGGCTTTCATGTTCCTTAGGCATCCACATTGAGGTGAGGGATTGGGTACAGAAACAGCCATCCATGACCTAGGGTGCCAAGTGCCAACCAAATGTCTGAGGAGAGTGTAAAGAACACACATTGAGAATGTGCTTTATCTGCTAGAGAAGTAGGGAAGAGATGCTTCTAGGAAATATACTAATATTGTATTATCAAGTTTTCAGTCTCCTATGCTTAGGAAAAAAACACAGACAAAGTTGCTTTTCCCAAGGGGGTCCTCTTTTGAGGCCAGATGGGTAACTTGTCATTTTGATGTGTATTTAATCCTTCCCATGTGTGCCTTCACAGGGTTTTGTAACAGGTGGAAAGGATGGAATTGTGGAACTCTGGGATGATATGTTTGAGAGATGCTTGAAGACTTATGCCATTAAAAGAGCAGCATTGTCAACCAGCTCAAAAGGTGCCACCCACGAATATGTAATAGAAATCCTTCTTTTCATAGGAATGGAAAAGATGGTACCAAAATTCTTGGACAGCCATTACTAAATCAGTTCTCCTTCTGCATTTAGACCTCTCACTCTTAGTAGAAATATCAAGGATGATTGCCTACTATCTAGTACTTTTGAACTACAGAGGCAGAATATATTATGATTATGAGGTTTTTTGTTGTTCTTGTTCTACTAAATACAATATTTGCAATATTAAATACAATATTCCCCCCCCCCCCCCGCCAACACACAGGCTTGCTTTTGGAAGATAACCCTTCAATTCGTGCCATCACTTTGGGACATGGACATATTTTGGTGGGAACCAAAAATGGGGAGATCCTGGAAATTGATAAAAGCGGCCCAATGACACTACTTGTTCAGGTACTGTGTACATATTCTAACGCACAGTTCCCATCAGAGCTGGGACTAGGGTGTGGCGAGGGGGCCGTTTAGCGTGTGTTGTTGAAGTAGGCACTTAGTCTCAGGATCACATAACTGCTGTGTTAATGACCTATTGCCTTATAACAATTTGCCAGTGGACTTAGGAGCTTAAAACAATACACATTTATTATGTTAAGGTTCCTCTGCATCAGGAGTCTGAGCATTGCTTAGCTAGGTCCTCTGCTTAAAGTTTTACAAGACTACAGTAAGGTCAGTGCTGCATTCTTATCTGAGGCTCACCCAAGGAAGGATCTGCCTCCAGGATCACTCAGGTTGTTGGCAAAATTCATGTCCTTGTGGTTGTAGGACTGAGGGCTGCATTTCTTGCTGGCTATTGGCCAAAGGCCACCTACAGCTGCTAGAGGCTGCACACAGTTCCTCGCCACATGGGATTCCCCAGCATGGCTGCTTGCTTCCTTGAAGCCACCACAGTCTTATGTGACATAATCTTATCAGATACATGTAATCATGAACATCCCACCTCTTTGCCCTATTTTATTGGTTGGCAAATAGATCATGCTATACTCAAAAGGAGGTGATTACACAGGAGTGAAAACCAGGACGACCATGAGGGTCACTTCACGAATGTGTCCACTAGTCTTCCCTTTGGCCACAATTATTACTGTCCCTACCACATGCAGAGTACATCCTCCCCACTGAGGGTCCCCAAGAGTGTTATCCCATCACAGTATCTGTTCAAAGTCCATGTCTCGATCAAGTCCAGATGTGGAGGAGGATCCTTAGGTATATTTCTTCTTGATCTGTCAATCTGTAAAACCATCAGGACAAATTATTTTCTCGACTCATACCAAATATACAAGTGTCTCCTAAGTTTTTTTTGCCTTGTTCTAGTTTCAGCCTTGATGCATATAAACACCTGAACTACTTCTTACCCTCCCTCTCCCCTCAAGAGTTATATTCAAGTAAAATCACACTAAAATAAACATCAACAGAATCCTCAAAGATCAATGAAGTGATTAAAATCTCACTTGCCGGGGTGGGACTCCGTGGAGGTGATAGTCCCGTCCATTTTGGTGATGGACAAACCTTATTTATACATGGAAGAGGCTCGGGTAGTGTTGAGGGTGCAATTTCAGAAGGTGGAGTAAAAAGAATACACACTGATTATATAAGATTCAGGACTCCTGTGAGTCCAATGGAGAAGCTTCACCTCTTTCTCCTACAAACTTGCTATATTAGAGATGAACCCCCAAATCCTACTGAGAGTGGCTGTCTGATTTGCTACATCCTTGGGAACAGATCTGTATACCCACCATGGTTCACAACACTATGAGGTGTTAAAAATGCATGTGCCCAAGCTCCACTCAGGATATCCTGCATAAGAATGTGTTTAAAAAATAATTCTTTGTTAAAAAAAGAAAAAAGAATTCTTCGTTAAAAACAAACCTCAAAAACTCTATAGCTGATTGTGCCAGGTGGCCAGGACTGAGAATACTCTACAGGTACGACCATGCAGTCGGACTTCTCTATTCTCCAGCTGATCTTGAGTTTGTTGTTTTCCTCTAAATGAATTTCTTTGTCTTTCCGGTCATGACTATTTAATCTTATTGAAAAATGCTTATTTCTTTCTAATCCCCAAATGTTTGAGATTTTAACTTGTTTGCATACATGTTATATTGCTAAAAATTTTTTCAGTTCCATACACTGATTTAAATAATAGAATAAGATATAAGCTCTAAGTTTTCTAATTAAAAAAATATTATAATTGAGCTTAGTTCATTTCAATATGTTTTAAACTTGAAAATAAAAGCTTTTGACCTTTTCATTCTCTATAATTCTGTTCTTTCCCATATTTCTTTCAATTGTTCTAATAAAAGTAGCCACAGGTACTGTTTATTGAGCACCTACTGTGTGTCAGGCAGTACTGTTGTACAAAATTTATTTCTTCACAACAGATTTGCTCAGTTGAAATTGTTTTTTAGATGAGGGACCCAAAGCCCAGTAAATTGCCCACCACCCTAGGCTAAGAACTGCCGAGCTGGGGCTCTGACCAAGGTTTGTCAGATAACAGAGCCTTTCCTCTTTCGCTCCACCAGGCTGTTCTCCAGATGTCTCTTAGCATGGAGACTGCCGGAGAGCCATATAGAAGGCATGGCCTCCTGGGCTACGGGCAGGCAGTAAAGCTCCTGGAACCTTTAGAAAAAATGTTGGTTACTGCCATCTTGTCTCTTTATACTTGTACTGATTTTTTTCTTCTCTGTCAACATCTCTCTTTCCTCTTCTTGTCTATCACTCATTTGCCATTTCCCCCTAAGCAGAACTAAGTAGTTCAATTGAATCAGCGTTTGTTGGGCTCCTGCTGAGATCAGCCCTGTGTCAAATGCTGTACACAAGTGGAATAGGGCTTCCTGTCCTTTTGGGGCTCACGGTCCTGCTCCAAGAGAGGATAGATGCAGAGAGAAAGTTTAGGAACAGGTGGCGTGATTAAGACCATCCACTGTCCTGCTATGAGAAGATATGAGAACCACTTTGCCCGGTAGCATGGCAACTCAGTGTCATTTGGAATAAATTGCTTATTTTTTAAGAGAAGGAAGGGTGTGTTGGGGGACGAGTTGAGTTCTGAAATTCCCATTGTATATTCTTTGAATATAATCAGCTCTCAGTTATGCAGCTATTTACTGCCAACTTTACGGGTGGTCAGAAGGAAGGTAAGATTCCAAGCCCCTTCCTATACCACTCGAGATACGTCCAGCCTGTCTTGCTCATTGTCCATTCCTATATTATATAGAAATTTGATCCTGTTAGATTAGGAAAATACCATGTTTAAGTCAGTATACAAGGCAGCAGTTTGAAAGGGTCTCAGAGCCACACATCTCCGTCCTCAGGCAAACTGCAAAAGGGACTTGGTCTGGGAAAGGGCTCCAAGCAGATCCACCCTGGGGAAAAATCAGAGTTGACACCTGACCCATTCTCTGACCATAATCTTTGGGGTGGGGGGCTTCTGAAAGAAAGAAAAGTAGAAATCTGGGGATGTACTTAATAGTGTAGTTAAATAAATAAATTCAAAGACAGTATCTCCATCCTTGGCCCTTCTCAGATATTTGAATGTCAGCTCTATTTGGAACTTTGTATCTTCTGCCAAATTACTGTTTTGCTCAGTTTCCCTGTTCAACCAGAATCATCCAGTTTCTCATCAGAAAGCCACCTGTTCCCACAAGCATTCCAAGTACAAACACCTTTCTGATGCCTTTGTATAGTCTTTCTTTTTGCTTTATAAGCAAAGCCTCTTTCTAAGTAGCCACCAAAAGAAATTCGGTGAACAGTCTGGTCTGTTCTATTGTTCTGTGCACTAATCTATCCTTTACATTTTTTATTGAGTGATAAATTGTAGGAATTAGAGTAATTTTCTCCCTAATTGTTCATTTTTTTTAAAACACTTTCATCTCATAATTTCTAAGCCAGTTTAGGTGTGTTTGTGGTAAGATACAGGTATATGGAATTGGTCCAATGTCTATTAAGCACTGTTCAGTTTCCTGGTATTCACTGTACAGGATAATTTGTGAACAAACACTAAACCTGAGTTATTCCTAGGACACTTGATATGAAAACTGAGCTCTCTTTATTTTTGTTTGCCAAATACTATGCAGTCAAAGAACTAATATTGAATTAAATTAACAAGAATATCACTGTCTAATTCCTCTGACAGAGATAGGTGCTACCTACATCTTTTAGAACGTGGGCTCATTCATAAAGGTGTTCTGTGTCATGATAAAGCTGTTTTACAAGTGTATGTGTCCCTTTAGATACTATGTTAGCTTGATATCAAGCCAGAGGATAAAATGCGGGTATTTTATTATTCACCCAGATGTTTCTAAAAGGAAAGATATTTGACATCATATATACAAAACATGAGCAGCGAGTCCATGTTTTGCTTTAGCATCATGTAGGTCCAGCCTTAGATTCAAGTTCAGATGAAAATAATTATTCAGTGCATTCATTGTGGCTCAGGGAAGCTACACCGTGTGTTTATTCATATTTGAACCTGTTTAGGATACTCTCGGCTGGGTGTGCAGCACCGTGCGGCAGGAGGGCTAGCCAAGAAGTGTGAACTGAGTTGATATCGCCTTGTTTCCCTTCCCGCAGGGACACATGGAAGGGGAAGTATGGGGGCTGGCTGCCCACCCTCTCCTGCCCATCTGTGCAACGGTGAGCGATGATAAAACGCTTCGGATCTGGGAATTATCTTCCCAGCACAGGATGCTGGCGGTACGAAAACTCAAAAAAGGTACACGATCTCACCTTACACATCTGTAAACATATTTGCCAACAGCAGAATGTGTTGTGTTCATTCACTGACTAATGTTTACTGAGCGGGCCTGCTACGTGCCCCCACGTACGCTGGGTAACGGGAATTCAGTGTTTGTTGCTACAGATACAAATTCCAGAAAACTGGCCTGGTCTATTATTTCCTCCATTTTTCTTGCACTGCACAGACATTTGCCACCTGGGGGCAATATGTCCTTCTTCTTCTCATGGAGAGCTGTGGGAGTCTGTTGAAACCTAGCAGCTTGTAAGGAACGCTGTTTCCTCTTTATGCTAACAGTCTCTACAACTGATTTTATTATTGAAAATCAAAAGTCAGTTTTATAGAACAACAAATAGTATCAGGAATTGAGTAAATATGTATTTAATGCCCTTCACCACTAGAACAAAGAGGTATACAAAGAAGTGCAAATTCAGCAAACATTTATTGAGTGGCTTCTGTGTGTCAGGGACCGGGGCTCCCAAGATCCCAGAGATGGACAAATTCAAACAGAGTGCCAGTAACAGATGGTCCGTTCAAATAGGGCGATTTGAGAAGAGTCTAAAAATTGGGACCATTTGTTAAAGGGGGCGGAGAGGGTGTTGAGGAATGACCAGGGACAGTACAGCACCACACAGGTGGTAGCTACCAGGTACCTTCATCCGCCCTGGGCCTGAAGGGGCAAGAGGAGAGAGCAGGGCTGGAACCCTGAAAGTGAGAGCCATGTGAGATGACAGGCCGGACCAGAGCTGGAACCCTTGGCCCAGGGATGCAGCCAGTGCCCAGTGACCCCACAAGGGAGGCAGCTAGGGGGGTACATACCCCAAATCCCTGTTCCCCCTTCCTTCCTCACTCTCTTGAGTCTCCCATTTGTGATCCCCCTTGGCCAGACGCAGTCAGAAGCCAGAGGGCAAGGGAGGGCATGGGTGCCATCCGCACAGGCCAGCGGAAGGCAAAGAGCAGGGCGGAGAGCGGCTGTGGAGAGACAAATGAAAGATGTCTGGCACAAGCACGCTTGTGTGGAGGCTCAAGAGAAGGCCTGCTGCCAGGGACAGCTTCAGCGCGGAGAAACCCGAGAACTGAGGCTCAGGGCGTTTGTGAGAGTTTGCAGGAAAGGATGAGATTGGGGTCTGACCCCCAGATATTTGTATGAGGCAGTTTTACACAGAGAGAGACATGGAGACTCTATGGCAGGGAATAAAATGACAAAAGATGTCAAGACAACAGGAACGGAGATGGTGGCTGGTCCTGTAGAGCCCGTGACTGCTAGCAGTCTGCGTTTGGTCTTCATGGGGACCTAAGGAGTAAGGCCGTTATTGTTACCACTTACAGATGAGGAGACTGAGGCACAGAGGACTAAGGCTGTTTGCCTGAAATTGCACAGCTG
This sequence comes from Canis aureus, assembly GCF_053574225.1. Taxonomy (NCBI): domain Eukaryota; kingdom Metazoa; phylum Chordata; class Mammalia; order Carnivora; family Canidae; genus Canis; species Canis aureus. The sequence continues at coordinate 58,731,570 of NC_135621.1, forward strand.
GTGGGTGATTGAAACTGAACTCAAACCCCAACAGGGTGGCTTCTGAGAGCACAGCTGTGGCACTGCCTAAGGCTGCTTTTCTCCACCTTTTGCCTTTCTTTACAGTGGACTTGGGGCCTTAGTAAGCAGTGGGGCCGGGATTCAAACCCAGGTCTGACTCCGAAGCCCCGTACTCTTACCCACCACAAGACTGAATCATTTGACCACTGATTTATACCGGGAAAATTATATACCAGGACCTCCTTGTGAGTGACTTCAACATCAGACATTGGACTTTATCCACCGGGTTGAAAATTAGTTTGAAAGAACAACTGCTCGCATATCTTAGACGGAATGATCATTCAACCCCGTTTGTAGCGGTTGTCCTGGTGTAATTATTAATAGCTCTCCCTTCCATTCTGAGAAATGTCCTGGTTTGTACAACAAAGTGTACAGTTAACCTAATCTTGATGACTCTCCTCAAGGGCAGGCTTGTCTTTTGTTCTCTCGGCCCCAGCACCATGGATGACTCACAGTACATAAATAACTTGTTGCTAGCTGAGTGAATGAATGAAGATGTAATTTAGATAAGGCAATTTGAAGTTACTGGTAGCTTTCAGCACATCATCAACAGTGATGGAGGGGCGTGTGCGGAAGCTGAGTTTGGAATGCCTTAACGCAAGGCTGTGTGACTATCCCATCCCCGGGGCTGTGCTCACCAAAGTCTTGACAATAAGAAGAGAGGGTGGGGCGGGGGAGGGTGAGGAATATTCTTAAACAGGATTCCTACTGGACACCCACACACATAGAGTCCACACTCATTCAGAATGTCTCCCTGTGACCCTGCAAAGCAGTGGAAAATACTGCTCATGTGGCACTGGCAGCCCATACTGTTTAGTTTAGTAGATACCTTTTGAGAGTGTGTCATCCTTGACAGAAGAGGCAAGGTGAAATCTTTCTAGAATTATGCATTAGGATCCATGGATCAAAGACTTGGAGTGACAACAGTCTCACTAATTCTCTAAAGCAAGTTTTGTGTGTAAGGCATGATACCCAAAACACAGTTTCTAGAAAGTGAATTCCGGAATTCCCATTCTTAAGTATCATCTCTTTTCTTGGGAATGAAGATGCTGGTTTCACTGATCTTTCACTCCTTTCCCCCATTCACTCTCATGGTCTTTTGAAAATCCCAGCTATTCAAGTAGTTAAGAAATAAAAGGATAAACCTTAAAGAAGTAGAAAACGTTTTGTTTAGTGGGTTGTTGTTGTTATTGTTTTAGCATTCTGATCAATATCCTTGGGTTTGAAGGGAAGATATGTTCTAAATTACAAAGTTTTAGTTCTTCTCACAAATATATTAAAGACACAGTCCCGTGCCTATGCATAATGCACATGTGCAAATATCTCCCTCTCTTCATTGAGTTTGTTTGATAATAGAATCATGGTAACAACCGTTCTTTGTGGATTCTTTTGTAGGTGGAAGATGCTGTGCCTTCTCCCCTGATGGGAAAGCCTTAGCAGTTGGCTTAAATGATGGCAGTTTCCTGGTCGTAAATGCTGACACTGTTGAAGATATGGTCTCCTTCCATCACAGAAAAGAAATGATCTCTGATATTAAATTTTCAAAAGGTGAAGACTACAGCAGAAACTTTCTAGAATATGCTGGGACAAAAATTTGTAAGAGTGGACTATTTGAATACTTCCTTGACCTTTTCCCCATTTTGAACTAAGCTCCTGGAAGTAAATTTCTGTATAAAACATTTTGGTGTTAACTGCCCATTTTCTTTATAGATACAGGAAAATACCTTGCTGTGGCATCCCACGATAACTTTGTGGATATTTACAACGTACTTACAAGCAAACGGGTTGGCATCTGTAAAGGTGCTTCCAGTTACATTACACATATTGACTGGGACTCAAGAGGTAAAGTATATTGTGGCTTTTAAATTATAATTTTTGTTTTAAAAACGTCAATATCTATTCATATATTGTTTCCAAATAGGATAGTTGAGTTTTAGAGAAAAACAGAATGGAGAACCTACAACAAATATAAATGACCGTAATTTTACAACCCAGGGGTACCTGTTGTTAACATTTTGAGTAGTTTTTCTGTCTTATTACTAGTACTACAGCTATTACTATTAATTCAAGCCATTGAGTTTTAAGACCTTTGAAGATACAGGATGCCTTCACTTACCCTAGCGAGCCAGTCCTTCACCTTTGGGTTCAGCACTCTGTGTCCTTGCCTTGCATCTCCTCCTCCCCATTTTCCCTTTTCCTATCAATGTTCCACCTCTCAGAGAACTGCCCAAGAGGTCACCACAATTTTCACCTTCCGACAGAGGTAGAGAGCTACATTCAGCTCACCTGAAATTACCCTGCTCTCCAAAACTCCCGGCCGACCCCCTACTTCCTCCAAGTCACTCCCATAACAAATCTAGTTTCTACCATGTTTGAAGTATTAAAGCCAGAAAATCTGGATGATTCAGAAGTAAGACACAGTTCCTACAGTTCTCCACAAGAGTTTATAAGTTCATTGAAATACAGGCATCCAAATGGTAAGGCATGGGAACGAGAAGCAGTGAGTCACAGGGAAGTGGCATGCAGGGCCTCTGAATGGGCCATGTCAGCATTAAGCACCCAGTGTGGAGCATGATTATTATAGGGTGGGTCACTTTTAGATCTCATCCCAGTAACTTGGCTGAAGTTAGAGTTTGGAGTAGGCATCTAGGAATGGGCAGCGTCCCAGCTTTCAAAGTTTTAGTTGACTGTGATAGGAAAGCACCAAGCCCAATGGTGTTCAGAGGAAAGAGCTCACAAGGGAATCCATGGAGGAGGAAAGAGCTCACAAGGGAATCCATGGAGCCTCATGGAAGCAATGTCCTTTGAGAGGGATCTTGAAAGATAAGTAGAAGTTCACCAGACGGTGAATTCTAGGATGAGCATTCCAGGCTCAGAAGGAATATGACATGTCAAGATAGGAGGTGGGAAGAACTGGGGAGATTAAGAAATAGTGAGTAATGTTGAGTGGCTGAGGGCACAAAGCTAGAGGAATGTGGAGAGACAGACCAGGACAGAATGCAAAGGAACCTTTACGTCATGCTAGGGAGCTGAGCCCTGAACTTTATCCTGGAGGTATTAGGTAACTCTAAGGGATCTAGAGTGGGGCATTCCTTGCCACCTTGGGGAGGACGAATAAGCCTGGAGTTGGGAAGCAACTAAAATCAGCCAGGAGAAAGAGGTGCTGAGGGCCTCAACCAAAAAGAGATTATTTCAGAGTTGCCAGAATTTGCTTCAAGTGTTTTTTGAAGTGCTAGCCATAGACAGACAGATCCTTCTGCTAGGTGGGTATGCATTTATGACTGTACTTGCTGCCCTAGAATATTTGGACTTTAACTGAGCCTTACAACCTGTAGGCGTTTTATGTAGCACAATGGACGAAAGTGTGCCATTTATTGTAAGGTGTAATTCCCAGCCAGGACAAAGGGAGATCAGATAAGTCCCTCTCACTTTCATGTCAGAGCCCTGCCAGACACAGGGCTGAGGGCCCCGGCTGGCATCTGTGAGCAGGGAGGATGCTGGTGGTCTGAGAGTCCTCTAGGAAGCAGTGAGGCGGAGGGGTAGAGGGAGACACTTGCTTCTCAGCACCACCCCCTTCCCCATTTTGGATGTTCTCTGCTTTATTGTTTAAAAAAAAAAAAAGTGCTTTCCCCCTGTGTAATCTCTTGCTAACATCCCTATTTATGCCATTGTGGGAGGAGGGTTTAGAACAGTCAGGGCCAGCCTTATGCATTCATAGAATAGAGTGCGGAGCATTTTGTTGGGAATCCAACACCCACAGGCTATGTGGCACAACATGTGAAATCCCAACATTACAGTGACCATTGGGGGTAGGCTACATTCAACTATTATTTACATGTTATAATTATTTCCGAGAGAAAATGGGACATAGGAAGAATAAATTTCAGTTGGGAAGATTTTTTATACTAGTTTCAATTGTGGTAAACACACACAAAATTTACCACTTAACCATTTTATTTATTGAAGTTCGATTTGCCAACATATAGTATAACACCCAATGCTCATCCCGTCAAGTGCCCCCCTCAGTGCCTGTCACCCAATCACCCCCACCCCCCCACCCTTCTCCCCTTCCACTACCCCTTTTTCGTTTCCCAGAGTTAGGAGTCTCTCATGTTTTGCCACCCTCTCTAATTTTCCCCATGTTTAAATGTACGCTTCAGTGGCATTAGCTGCAACCATATTGTTGTGCAACCATCATCACCACCCTCCTCTGTAAATCATCTTGTGAACCGACACTCTGTACCCATCAAACAGTAACTCCCCTCTTCCTGTTCTCCCAGCCCCCACTAACCTCCATTCTATTCTATGTCTCTGAGTTTGACTACTCTAGGTATCTCACGTAAGTGGAATCATATAGTATTGGGGTTTTTAAAAAAAGATTTTTTTCATTCATTTTAGAGAGAGAGAGGGAAAGAACATGAGTGAGGTGAGGAGCAGGCAGCAGGGGAGAATCTCTAGCAGATCCCCCCAACCCCCCCACCTCACCCACCTTAACACCCCCCCACACACACTGCTGAACACAAAGCCCGAAGCAGAGCTAGATCTCAGGACCCTGAGATCATGACCCAAGCTGAAATCGAGTCAGATGCTCAACCAATTGAGTCACCCAGTGCCCCCAGTATTTTTTTGGTAACTAATTTATTTCACCTAGTATAATGTCCTCAAGATTAATCCATATTGTAGCATGGGTCAGAATTTCCTTCCTTTTTAAAGCTGAATAATACTCCACTGTATATATAGATTACATTTTGTCTATACGGTCATCCATCGACGGACACCTGGGTTGCTTCCAACTTTTAGTTATTATGAATAATGCTACTATGAACGTGGGTGTACTAGACTCTGCTTTTAATTATTTGGGGGTCTGTACCCAGAAGGGGAATTGCTCAGTAAGATGGTGATTCTATTTTTAATTTTTTGAAGAACCACCATACTGTTTTCCACAGCAGCTGCACCACTTTACATTCTTACCAACAGGGCACAAGGGTTCCAGTTTCTCTACATTCTCACCAGTACTTGTTATTTTCTGGGGGCTTTTTTAGTGAGGAGATCTTCTTTTTTTTTTTAATTTTTTTATTTATTTATGATAGTCACAGAGAGAGAGAGAGAGAGAAAGAGAGGCAGAGACATAGGCAGAGGGAGAAGCAGGCTCCATGCACCGGGAGCCCGACGTGGGATTCGATCCCCCGTCTCCAGGATCGCGCCCTGGGCCAAAGGCAGGCACCAAACCACTGCACCACCCAGGGATCCCAGATCTTTTTTATAGTAGCCATCCTTATAGGTATGAGATGGTATCTTATTGTAATAGGTTCTTATTTGCATTTTGGGAAGTTTTCTTTTAATTCTGCAAATGTGTAGACTCAGTGTAAAATGCTAGGGGATATAAAGAGGTGTAAGTCTTAGATGGAAAGAGCACTTGGCCCGGATCAGTGGGTCGCAACCACGTAGATGCCTATGTGACAGTCTTTATAAAGGCCCTCAGTGTGGAGCCATCACACCACTTCCATAATTCTGCTCTAAGCCAGCCTCTGTGATCCAGCTGGAGCTCAGGGTGATAGACGAGGTCCTGGGAGTAAGGAGGCTGAGGTCTTTGAAAAGCCTCCTCGTCTCTTGTCCTAGGCGGCCCCTTGGTTAGCTGAGAGCATCAGATCAAACGTTTTCTATGGACAGAGAGGAGAATAGAGTGTTTTCAGGGTGGGGTTCTACTATCCAGAGAATAAGTGCAGGTAGGCCCATGGATCTTCCCTGGTCTGACTCCAAGGTGATTGCTGTGACATGTGTGTCACGTTGGTATGCTTGGGCTCGTGATACCCCAGTTCCCCAAATGCCTGACCTCAGGAATGTGCCATACTGCCTCAAAACCAACCTAGCTTTTCACGGTGGGGCCTCGAGGGTCTGGCAAGGGTAGAGAGCAGAATTCAGAAGCAGGGTTCCTTTTCATTCCTTTGATCTTGTCAAAAATAGTGAACACATTTGCCAGAGCCAGCTGGCCTGTCAGGGGCGGGGGATGCGCAGTCAGCAGCCACTGCAGCCTTTCGTGTCCATGGCAACCACCGGTCCTAGGAAACCAAAAAGCGCATCAGGCTTTTGCAGAAATATCAGCTACCCCTGAATGAAAGCTCCTGTACAGAATGCTTAAGAAAGGGAAAAAAAAAAAAAAGGTGGAGAGAGAGAAAATATGGAAGAGTATTTTCTGGCTGATACTAGTTCGTTTCAAGAAACATCAGGATTGCAAGATTTTGACCAGTGAACAGTTTGGGTCATAATAGAACTCTCCTTGTCATTTTCATTGCAAGTGGTCTGATACATTTGGTACATTTAGTATGAATTTCGGGACTCTTCTTTTTGATTGTTTTATTTATTCCTGAGAGATGCAGAGAGAGGCAGAGACATAGGTAGAGGGAGAAGCAGGCTCCCTGTGGGGAACCTGATGCAGGACTCGATCCCAGGACCCTGAACTGAAGGCAGTTGCTTAACCACTGAGCCACCCAGCTGTGGGACTCTTCTAACTTGTAAATTATTTAGCAACAGGGATGATGGATGTGAATCATTTTGTGGATTATATAGCTCTATACACCTGCAGGGCATGTGGTTTCCTCTATACCTGCTTAGTAGCAAGGACGTCTGGCTCTTCAGCTCTCTTCCTCCTTGTGAGTAGAGTTTCTAAGTGAATAAAAATGTGCAGATTCTGAGAGCACAGGGTTATTGTTACTAAGGGGCAACTATACGTGGATTATACAGTTTTTTTGCTCTTCTTTCCAAGCTTATATGACAGCAGAAGGCAGCAGAAAAAAAGAGTGGTGACCTAAATATTTCCTCTATGCTTAAAGAAAAGAGTAATAACCACAGTAAAGAATAGGGTAGGGGGAGGAATCACACCCATAATTCCACTTTCCTAACACAAGAATAGTTGCAGTTTTTAAAAAATTTCTTCATATCCTTGGCTGCAAGGAACTCAGGCCCACTCAGCTTACATTTTTTTAAACAATAATAAAGAATGAGCTTATTGGGAAGATTTGGGGATAGCTCGGAGAATCTAAAAGCAGGAAACAGTGTCTCCTGAGGAACTGGCTTTAGGAATGAACCAGAAAACCAAACCAGCACCTCTCCCCTCTTCTCTCCTCTCCTGCTCCAAGGCAGATCATTTCATTGTCCACTGCTGTCATCACTCTGGTGTCTGCTTTTGGCCCCTCCCCCTGCCAGGCAACTTTCCTTATTTATTTGTTTGTGGTCCACTCAGTTGCCCCCAAATGCCACCCTCACTTCCAAAGTCCACATCTCATCCCAGCAAGGCACCCACTGATTGGGTCTCCTAGATTCTAAGTTCCCAGGAGAGAGGATGTCATCTCCAGCCTGGCCCCTCCTGGGTCAGTGTCCTCCTCCAGAGGGCAAACACGACCACAGGAGTCCAGCTCCCAGCGGGGAGTGGTTCTTAGGGAAGGACATGAGCTAGGTTGGTACCCCATAGGCATTATGTGCAGTTGCAGCACTTCTGGTGCTTGTCTCCTGTGTTTAGGTGAAAGGGGGGGAGGAGGTTAGGGGGTGGGGGTGACTGGGTGGCGGACACTGAGGTGGGCACTTGACGGGATGTGCACTGGGTGTTATTCTGTATGTTGGCAAATTGAACACCAATAAAAAATAAATTTATTATTAAAAATTTTTTCTAATAACCCTGCAGTCATGAAGTGCTTCACTAAACTGTTCTAATAATTTTGGGGTGTTCCTTAAGTAAAATATTATCTTTGAAACTATGGTGTAAATTGTTAGGATTATCTGGAAATTACAGTTCTTTTGGAGTTCTCTTGCTATTTAGATGGCCAGAAGTCATCTAAAATTAGCCACTGAATCAAAGGAGATTTTCACTGAATCCTTTGATTCTTTTTCCAGATCATTTGTTATTTGCACTTCCTCTTGAGAATCCTAAAAAAATCCTTAAAAAAATATAGGTCTGTTTAATTCATTGGAAAAAACTGATTATTCACCTTCTTGTAATACCAAATAGCCTCAGCTAATTTAACTACCCTTTTTTTTTTCTCGTTTATGTATGTTCAGCCACAAGTTCAGAGAAATGTACCCCTTTCAAAGGAAACTTCTTCAAATTCACTTGCTCCTCATGGCCAAGGCCTCTTATCACCATATTATAACCCAACAAATTAGGAACAATTAAGGTTTTTCAGTTACACAATTGGAGAGCCTTATTTTTAATTCATCACTGAGAAACAGTCTCCAGAAGATTAGCCAAACCAGATTGCCAAGCCAGGTGGTTGCCACCTAAGCATTAAAGAGCATGATAGGAGCCACAAAGTTCTTATTTTGGTATTACATTTGCAGGAAAGACATTTCAAGACTACTAGATGTACAGGGTTATGGGGAAAAAGCAGGTGTAGAAATGGTATGATGTAAATATACACAGAATTATTTACAGATGAGATATTAGGACATTTGAGGTTTGCTTTGGAATTATCTGGTGAAGGCCTGAGTGAAGGCTCACAGAACAGGGTTGGCCATGTGCTGATAACTATTGAAGCTGAACATTTGGGCACGTGGGGGTTCTTTATACTCTTCTTATTTCTACATGTGTTTGAAATGTTCTGTGATTTTAAAATGCTGAAAAATTACTAGAGTCTGTATCTTTTGAGTCATTTAAATTTCAAGCCATAAAGGATTAGCGAGGTGTTAAGAGGAGAATCAGGGTGTCTAATCTTCTTCAACATTAATCAAATTGAATCCAACATTTTAATTTTATATCAGACTGAAAGACCATTTTTGCTTAAAACTTTGTTTTGGGAAAATCTTGGATTTCTTTACACATTTTCAAGTCAGGTAAGGGAGGAGGAGGAGTATTTATAGGTTGTTTTATGCATCCTTATCTTCCAGTTTCTAAACTTTAAAGGACAAATTGAGAATTTTGGCCTGGGTAAGTGTGGATGCTTGCCACAACGTTCTCACTTCTGATGCCATAGTTCTTGCCAATGCAGTTTCCTTTTATTGCACACTTGTGCAACCAGGAAAACGAGCAAAATACCTAGATTTTGTCAAGCTTTTGAAAAATAGGTACTTCCTTGCAACAGAGTAAAACATAACAGGCTTGATTCTTTTTGTTGTTGTTGCTTTTAAAGATTTTATTTATTTGGGGCACCTGGGTGGCTCAAGTGGTTGAGCGTCTGCCTTCGGCTCAGGGCATGATCCTGGTCCTGGGATGGAGTCCCACATGGGGCTCCCTGCAGGGAGTCTGCTTCTCCCTCTGCCTAAGGTCTCTGCCTTTCTCTCTGTGTCTCTCCTGAATAAATAAAATCTTTTAAAAAAGATTTTTATTTATTTATAACAGAGAGACTGACAGAGCACGAGTCGGGGTGGGGTGAGGGCAGGAATCCGGCAGAGGGAGAGGGAGAAGCAGACTCCCCACTGAGCAGGGAGCTAATGAGGGGCTCTATCCCAGGACCCTGGGATCATGACCTGAGCCAAAGAAAGATGCTTAACCAACTGAGCACCCAGGCACCCAAGCAGGCTCGATTCTATGAGGGATGTGCAAGGTCGGATCTGATGAGGTCCGCATGAACAAACTCCAAGGTCGGATCTGATGAGGTCCGCATGAACAAACTCCTGCATGGTTTATACCATGCCATGTAATTGCCTTACGTGAACTTCAGGAAAACTCATGATTTAGTTGCTCAATTTATGAGACTGATTAAAATGAATCAAAATAGTTGCAACCATGCTTATCTCTTTATAATAGGAAGATAAATGAAGATGTAAATTGTCTCTCTACTCCATTCTCTCATCCCAGGAAAATTACTGCAAGTTAATTCGGGTGCCAAAGAACAACTCTTTTTTGAAGCTCCAAGAGGCAAACGGCATGTAATCAGACCTTCAGAGGTAATAGTCATGCACAGAGCTTTTTAAAAAAGTGTTTCATGAAGATTTAATATGTGCATTTTAAATAAAAACCTGTCAATCATTATCCACCGGTATGGGTTATATTCAGTGTACCTTTAAGCTTACTTATTTCTTAACTCTTACTGCTTAGTCTGGTTCCCCACATCCTGAGAACCTGTGGATTCCCAGCACTGCTGATACAGCATCATGCATTCAGCCTTCAGCTGCTTCCTTTTTCTCTGTTGGAAGACAGTGACAAAGCTAACAGCCTGGATGCCACATATTACTTCTTCCATTGGACAGGCCCTGTCCTTTTGTGCAAAGCTTTCTGGGAACAGAAAGTTTTGAAACTTGCCTTCTCACTCTTTACTATTTACTGTAACAATATCTTCCACAACAACAGTGAGAGAAATTACTTTTCAAAACCAAACCCATCTACAGCTTGACCATCCACTTATATCAAACTCTTTGCCTTTTTCCTGTTTTCCTCATGTCATATCCTTCATCATTTTTTTTAATTGTTGAAGGCAAAGCCTATATTCAATTTTTGAATCCTTGAACCTTTCTAAAGGTTCAGCTGCTCTTGTGTGCAAGTGCCTCTTTCAGGGTCTGCAGGGTACTTCCACAGAGGGAACGATGGCCATCAGGTAATTGGCTGATTGAACACTAAGAACCTCCTCTTAGCCCCAGGAGACAACCCAACTCCTTTATTTGCTACATAACCTTTGATGAAAGGAGAGGAAAGGAAATCTTGCTTCCTGACAGGGAAAGGGTCGGCGGGTACATTGCTGAGGGATGAGCATCTCCCTCTCTCTACTTCAGTTCACAGGTAATAGAAACCATCCTTATCATTGCAAAGTGCTCCCAGGGACACTGGGACATGTGCCCATTCATGTTTTCATGGTTTCTAAGAAGTATTTATGCAGTACATAAGAGACAGAAGTTATAGACGATGGCATTATAGTCCTGGAAACTGTTTCCTGATCATTTGCTCTCACTCCCAGATTCTGATTTATTTATCTCTGATCAGTTGTCATTTTAACTTTTTAAAAGAAACTTCTGAAGCCTTGGGTAATAAATATTTTAAATTATGTCATTTGTTCCCTGGATACTTGGTGAATGTTCTGGGCAGTTCATATGCCTATACTTTTGTCTTCAAAACAGCCTCGTGTGATGGTTGCCAGTCCCGTTTTACAGATAGGGGGACTAAGGCTCTAGGAGAATAAGAGAACCATGGTGTGGTCCCAGTCGCCAGGTGTCTGTGTGTAGCTCGGCAGCCTAAGCCCCGGGCCTCTTGGATTTCTCCTGTGTGTTTAAGCATCATTTTACATCACTTCATCTGTATTTTCCCTTCATGTTCTGATGTCCCAAAATAAGTATCCTAAAATAAAATTCAGTCTAACCAATTGGTGGAGGGGGAATAATGCCAAGTGGGGACCAGTGAGCAATTGCTATATAAGAAGGCTATGCACAAGAGGGAAATTCATGTTCTAAGGCTTCTGTTGCTCTGTGGTACACAGTTGGTATTCCGGAGGCCGACCTCTGCTGCTGCTGTCTGGGGAGGCCATCCAGCTGGTGTTTCCATGGCTGGGTCCCCCTGGTCTTGCACTGGAGAGGGCACTGGAGAGGCAGCTCAGCATTTCCATCAACAGTATTATCAGGCCCTTCTGCTGCATATGAAGGATTTGGGAAATCTTCTTTTCAAAAAAGTTTATTTTTTTAAACAGTCCTGGGGAAACTAATACAAAGCTTACTCAGCAAATTGTTAGGTATGACACATATTAAAATGTCTGTTTAAACCCATCTGACACAGCTCAGGGCAGTTAAAGCGACACTAAAGCGGCCACCTCTCTCGAGCTCGCTTCCCCTCTGCCTCCTAAGCCGGCTGTGACTTAAATGGCTCACCTCTCTGGGCTTCGGTCCCTTCCCCTGAAAGTCATGGTGGTAATGATATATCTGCCCAAGGCAAGGTGCTGTGGAAAAGACCCTACTCCCATCTCAGTTCCAGGACTTTTAAGCAAGTTTACCCCTTTGGGGTTTCGTGGGTTACAGGAGCCCTTCTTAGTGTTCCATTTTCAATGCAGTTTCCATTGCAAACAGCAACTTAGGTACCTGCTTAGGGACCACAGTGTCCAGATCTGGCCGAGGGTGACCTGCTAGGGTGACCACAGGGTGATCAGCCACAGCTCTCCCTCCTTTGGTGCCTCGATCACGAGGCTGGGGAGAGTGCCACACAGGGCACTGGCCCTGGGGGTGGGGGTGGGGTCTCAGAAGTGGGATCTGCAGCCTAGAGAGGAGTCAGCGGCCAGAAAGCCTGCTTGTGGAACCAGCAGGAACGGTTTCCTTCTTCTCTTTCTGCCAAGGCCAGTGTAAGCCACCTCAGGTCACCTCAGTCTGTGGTCCTGCCTGAGGCACCCCTAATCACCAGGGCCAGCACGGCTCTTTCGTTCCAATTCTTCACAGGCGAGGAAGGAACACAGAACATTAAATGAGGAAAAATTTGAGTCATTAAAAGATGCCTAACGCCTCCCCATGTTGTCACTGAAACCCTAGCAGCGTCTTTATCTTGTCGTTTCTCTGTAATGCTAAGATGTACCAGCAGATCACATCCCTCAGAAAAATCTAATACGCAGGGAGGTTACTATTGTTTATTTTAAAAAGGAAAGCCTAAAAAAATTAATAAATAAAATAAAAAATAAATAAAAAGGAAAGCCTAGATTATAACAGGATTTAACCAATACGAATTTTAAATCTTCCGTCCATGAATTTTAGACAAAATACTTTTCAAGGATAAATATATATTTATGGCAATGCAGTATAAACAGCTCTTCAGATGTTTAAGATGATCTCTCTGTAGCATACAGGATATTAAGGTAGCTGCACAATCTTATTACTCATTCCTTCTAGAAAGCAGTTCTTCAAAACAAAAGTTGTATCTGTGACTTAAAAATATTTTGCTCACAGATTAGCCTCCCTGATCAAAGTAGCTCAGTGGTTCTCACTTGGGAGCAATTTTGCCCCCTCCTGCAGGGACATTTGCCCATGTCTGGAGACAACCTGGGGAGGAGAACTACTGGCATCCAGTGGGTAGAGGAGAGGAGTGAGCTCAAGTACAACCGTGCACAGGACAGCCCCTGACACCAGAGAATCACCGGGCCTGAGATGTTAATAGCACTGACACTGAGAAACCCTGGTCTAGTTTATGGCTTCAACGATGGTAAATACCTAGAGAAGAATGAAAAAAACTTTCTTCTTATCAGATTTCCACAATTCCAAAATGTTGGTTTTATCAGTAGAAAAATAGATGGCTATCTTGACTGTAGTGTTCATTGAGATAATGCTTATGCCACTCAAAACAAATGCAGCTTAGCACTTCCACACCTCAGATCACAGCACAAATGCTTGAGGTTGGTAAAGTCATCAGTTAGAATGACTCAGCTTCATATCGCTTCTTTAAAAAAAAATAAAATTCAAAAAAAGATCACACGGCATAAGGAACGTAGTCAGTGGTATTGTCATAGAGTTGTATGGTGGCAGATGGCAGCCACACTTGCGCTGAGCATAGAACGCATGGAGTTGTCCACTCACTGTGCTGTACACCTGAAACTAATGTAACATTGCGTGCCAACTGTGCTTCAATTAAAAAATTTTCCAGGCTGTGTGAAAATATATTCATTTTCTTTCCTTCTTTTTCAGATTGAGAAGATAGAGTGGGACACATGGACGTGTGTCCTAGGGCCCACCTGTGAGGGAATCTGGCCCGCGCATAGTGATGTGACCGATGTCAATGCCGCCAGTCTGACCAAAGACTGTTCCCTCCTAGCCACTGGAGATGATTTTGGTTTCGTTAAGCTTTTCTCCTATCCTGTCAAGGTAATACTGCATGTTTATTATATATACTTGCTCAACCTCATTAATAACCTAAAATCTATGTTTTGTATCTAAGTAGATTGTTTTTGTTTTTTTGTTTTTTGTTTTTTGTTTTTCTAAGTGGATTTTCAAATATTGAAGGCATAAGCAGTCAGTAATGTCACCGGCAGCCCTCTTGTTATGTTTGCTGTCTAAACACCTCATGACTTGTTTACTGTCGAGGTCTGACTCTTGTCCTCATGGTCTGGAATTCCTCCTGGAAAGGCCTTCAATGGCCATCAAATCCAACATCTCACCAACCATGGAGGAGGAATTTCTCTACAGTGTCTTGGGCCAGTGCCCTTCCCGCACATACTAGCATACCCCAGAGAGGAGGGATGCACTACCTCACAAAGTAGCCCAATTCATCTTTAAATAGTTCATATGTCAAAATATTCTGCTCTGTTTTCAGCTCAGAGCTGAAATTTCTTCTCGTTAGCCAAAGTTCTGCCTTCTGAACCATCACCACATAACCATGGTCCTCCAATGGCCTTCATATAGAGGAAAATAATATGTAACTCCCCAAAACCTCATTTTCCTCAGCCTAAATGTGTCCGGTTCTTCAGCCATCTCCCACAGGACATGGTTTCCAGCTGCCCCTGCCTCCAAGCATGCTCTGTGTTATCAATTCCTTTCCAAACTGTTTCTTCTGAAATAGAATTCACCACTTGGGATGTTGACCAGCTCAGGCTCAAGTGGGACACTTACCTTCTTTGGATTTTCTATTTGGATTAAATCAAACTAAAATGTTACCAACTTTTTGAGCTGCCACACTATACAACTGAATCACAGATCGCTTTCAAAAAAAAATGTTCAGGTTATCCCTCATCTTATATGTACACCACTGATTTTCTAAAATTTGAACTTACAGAACTTTCTACTTGTACCCAATAAGATTCATCTTACTACATCTCATAATAAGATAACCTATCAACCTGTCAACATCTTTTAAATACCTTTTCAAAATACTTACTTTCCTTTCCAGATCACATTATCTTCTCATTTCACAAGTGGAGGTTTTAAATCATGGGAAGAAAAGAAGAGAGACTAGCACAACCAAACCACTGCCAGGAGCCTCATTCATTTTGATATTTGGTTTATTGATGTACACATTGAGTTAGAGTTCTCCAGTCAGTAACAGACATTGACATTCACCTGATTGTGCTAACACCGAGCTCACATTTCTAGCTCTAGCCCAGTGATACATCATTAATGGCTTGGAAAATATCATGCTAAAAGCCACATGGACTCTATCTCTGGTATCCTTCATCTCTCCTTCTAATAAACCAATCAGTAAAAGATAGGTAGGTCATAGTGAACCCCCGTCATTGCCTAGTGATCATTACTTCCTTTTCCAAGTGCTTATTGACCTTTTGTGTAATAATTCACCTTAGAATTTTCCAGGGATTGCATCAACTCATGAATCAATATTTGCCAGAGTCTACTTGTTTCCCTTTTGGATACAGGAACTTTTTATGTTTGATGCCGGGTCTCCTGGTTTCTAAACTCCCCAGCTGTTACTGACCTTACTTCTAAGGTCACACCAGAAGTACCTGTATGGAAGCCCATACCTCTGTTTTGCCCTTTCTGGTTTGAAGAGCATTTTCTGTATAGAGGAGATAAGTAAATCTGTTTTTTGCTGCTATTAAATAAATCATCAATCTAGGAAGTGTTCCTAACTTTTGTCTATTTTTCCCTAGTCCTAAATATATCTTTAAATTCCTTTCCAGTTGTCTTAGTTTTTTACTTCAGCATTCCTGAAACTATATTAAAGTTGTCTGTGCGAGACTTTTGTATTCATCCTTGGTTATCTGCTCCTGCATCACATGTACACTTCATACCTGAACACACCAGTTCTCTCAGCAGCAACTTGGATTTCTTTAAGTGCCTTCCTCTTTGATTTTTCACTTGTTAATATCCTGTCAGATTATTATTTTTGTAGTTTTTTCCTAAGATACACTTCTGAATATGTCCAGTGTTCCTGTCATTATCCATCCCAAATTCCAAAACCACCTAGTAGCTTTCCCCCAGTGATTGATCACTTCACCATCACTTACTAGCCCTGCTTCCTATTTTCTCAGAGTTCAGTTCTCTTTGGCACTTTTCCTTCCTACTTCTACTTTTTCTTTTTTTCTTTTTTTTTTACTTCTACATTTTTTGAAATGACCTTGCCCACAGGACAAGTCAGAAAGTTAGTGAAACCTGGTTTTATTAGACAGGTTGTGGCAGATCTTTAGATGGCTAAATTTCCCATGTATCGTGCTCCTGAGCTACATACATTTGCTCTTGGTCTTGGGAATTCATCTCCGCATCCCCAGCCTACCCAGATGGGCTGCTTATAGCAGAAATTTCAAGCTGTGGTACTACAATTCCCGAGTTCCAAGGAGGTTCCTCAGGGACAACCCTAGGAAACAAGGTAGGGACCAACTGAAGGGGCTCTGGGGCCCAACCCCTGTTTTAACCAGAGTCACTCTGTTTCGTATTTTATACATTTTCTGTGTAAGATTTCTTCTAACATTTTGTTATGAAAATTTTCAAACATACAGATAAGGCAAAAGAATGATACAGTGAACCCCTGGAACCCCACCACCTAGATCCTACATATAATTCAAAGTAAACTGTAGATATCAGGATACTTACCCCTAAATGTTGCAACATGCCTGTCATTACCTATAGTCCAGCATTTGCTTATGACGTTTTTTAAGTAAAATTGTATATCGGTGAAATACACAAATTTTTTGAGATTCCTTTTGATGAACACTGACAAATGTACATGATCCAAACACCTATCAAGATACAGACCACTATCATCATCCTAGGAATTTTCCTCATGCTAACTTTCGGGTCAGTCTCCAACCCCCTACACCTCTGTTCTCACATGAAAAGACTATTCCATTGTTTTTCCCCATAGATAAGTTTCACCTGTTCCAGAACTTCATATAAATGGAATGATCAAGTAGGTACTGTTTTGTGTCTGGCTTCTTTCACTTGGATGTTTCTGAAATTCCTCCTTGCTGTTCTGTGTAATAATAGTCTGTTCCTTTTTATAGCTGAGTGGAATTCGATTGTATGGATAGAACGGAGTTTGTTTATCCACATGGCTATCAACGGGCACATGCTTTCCCAGTGTTTGGTTGTAATAAAGTTTCTATCAAGATCTTTTGGACAAATCTTTGTGGACATGTTTTCTCCCTTTTATGTAAATACACATACAAGTGGAATTTCTGGGTCATAGGGGGAAATATATGTTTAACTTTTTAAGGAACTGCCAGACCTTTTTCCTAAGTGGTTGTATCATTCTACATTCTCATAGAGAAGGTAAGAGAGTCCCAGTTGCCAACATTCAGTCGGACCTCAAAATTTAGCTGTCCTGGGGAAGCAGATAACATGATCTCGTTGTACTTGTAATTTTTGTTTCCCTGATGACTAGTGATGCTCAGCACTTCTTTTTTTTCTCGTTGACCATTCATGAAGTGTTTGTACAAATCTTTTGTCCACTATTTTAAGTTGGATGATATCTCTTTATATTCTTGAGTTCTACTATGTAAGATTTGGTTGAAGAAACAGTTTCGTAATTTAAAAACATTTGAAAACCACTGGTCAGTGTAAACTGCTTTGATAGTATCACTTCTGGGACGTCTGGGTGGCTCAGTGGTTGAGCACCTGCCTTCAGCTTAGGGCCTGATCCTGGGGTCCCAGGATCGAGTCCCACATCTGGGTCCCCACAGGGACCCTGCTTCTCCCTTTGCCTATGTCTCTCTCTCTCTCTCTCTCTCACTGTGTGTGCCTCTCATGAAAAAATAAAATCTTAAAAAAAAAAAAGATAGTATCACTTCTCTTTCTCTTCTTGTTCTTAATCTGATTTTTCTGGCACACTTTTACTCCTAAATATGTGGACCCAAGCTGATGAATATTTCTAGCTGTATTGTCATACTTCTCCAATGCTCTGAGTCTGCATGTTGGACAAAGTTCTCCATCTGTTATGGACTGAATGATTCCCCACCAAAATTCATATGTTAAAACCCAGCCATCCAATGTGACTATATATATAGAGAGAGGGCATTTACAAAAATAATTAAGGTTAAGTGAGATCATAAGTCTGGAGTTCTTATCTGATAGGATTAACATACTTGTAAGAAGAGACACTAGAGAGCTTGCACGGGTGCGCACATGCTCTTTCTCTCTCTCTCCTTCCCTCCCTCCCCCCCTTCTCTACCCCTGTCCCTCCATGCACACACACACTGTACACACTGAGGAAAGGCCATATGCACACTTTGTATGTACTCATAAATGGATGGTGTGTCTAAACCAGGAAGAGAGCTCTCACCAGGAACCAAATTGACACCTTGATCTTAAAGTTTCCAGTCTCTTCCCAGAACTGTGAGAAATGAATTTCTGTTGTTTAAGCCCCCAGCATGTGGCACTTTGTAAGGAAAGTTGTACCACATTAAAACACCATCCCATCGCAGTAATCTATCATTGAGTTCCATGTCATCAGGTCATAATGACACCTATAAAATCTCATCACTACACTTAAACCTCTTTGCCCAAAATTCAAGTTCCAGACTATAATGTCATGTCTTCTTCTTGAACTTTTTGTTGTTCTCCTTTCCTAGGAGTTACTTGGCCTCTCTTTCAGGCAGTTTTCTTTCAATAACTAACAGGTGTTCTTACATATACAGTTTCACAGTTTAAAATCTTCTCAATGAGGTATTGTCCCCTGATAATCACATTATTTCCGACCTCCATAGAATAAACTCTCCTTTCCCAGAGTCTACCTATTTTTCTAGTACCTTAAAGCATGTATCAGAAAACTCAGTTCTGTCCTTGGACACCATCTATATAGCCAGCCAGTTGTTTCCATAGCCTCCATTCCATTCGCTTGCAAG
The DNA here is from genome assembly GCF_053574225.1 of Canis aureus. Taxonomy (NCBI): domain Eukaryota; kingdom Metazoa; phylum Chordata; class Mammalia; order Carnivora; family Canidae; genus Canis; species Canis aureus. The sequence continues at coordinate 58,750,304 of NC_135621.1, forward strand.
CTGTGCCCTTCCACTATACCAGCGAGGTTAAAATACCTCATGTCATTGAGATGTCATTTACATCTCTCAAACCCACCCTCAAGGTCTCAAGTCTCCTTCTCAGAAAGTCAAAGGCTCTAGAGAATGGCTCTTCTGAGAGGAACCTTGTCCATTAAGTGTTAAAGGCAGAGAAATTCTATGCGAAATGTGAATCTGAGGAGAGGGTACATCTATTTCATCAAACTCTCAGGAATTTCTCCCCTAACAGCAGTTAACACCCAGCCCTGTAGAAACATATTCCAGATTCTCTGTTCTTTCATGACTCAGTGGAAGAGGAAAGTAGTGGTAGTGAGTACCGATGGGTGACACAAATGCATGGTTTGACATGATGACCTGGAAGGACAGCTCATCAGACTGGCTGTGCCAGGTCTTCAGGAGACTCCTTCCATAGGCCCTAAGGGAGCCACCAAACATCCCTGCTGACCTCTTCCTCCTGGGGGAGGAGTTGGTTTCCTGGAAATATCTAGTAACTGTGAATTCCCTTTATTGTTCCATGAAGCAGTGATCCTGTTTCGTATTCTGAGAATCTTGAATCCCCTTCTGCTGCAAGAATCTCAGTTTTGTTAAATCACGTCAGAGACTCATAATTTTTTTTAAAGGTTTATTTATTTATTTATTTATTTATTTATGATAGACATAGAGAGAGAGAGAGGCAGAGACACAGGAGGAGGGAGAAGCAGGCTCCATGCCTGGAGCCTGACGCGGGACTCGATCCCGGGACTCCAGGATAGCGCTCTGGGCCAAAGGCAGGTGCTAAACCGCTGAGCCACCCAGGGATCCCCGAGACTCATAATTTTTTCCTCTTTCTCCCCTGTCACTTTCTTTCCCCCTGCACCCTGATTATGATCAAGTTATAATCATTTTTCTCCTGAACCTTTCTTTTTGGATTTCTTCTTCCATCCTGTCTAGAAACCCTATATACCATTGTATAAGTAGGAGTATGGAGAGGCATTCCTCAGGCTCTTTTTCTTTGTCCTCCTCAAGAAATAAGCTTGTGTTGGTGGTAGATACAGTGGGCAGGTTGCTGTTTCCAGCTGGAAGACCAGCAGGACACGTGACCACTATGCCTGTCCTCCTTGCTTCCGTGTCTTCTGGATCTCACATAGATCTATGTGAGTAGTGGTTTCCCTTGGAAATCCTTATTGTGCTCTGCCTGTTTTCTAGCAAACTAGTGGCTCTGGAAGGCTTCTTGGAAATATGGCCTGCCTGTTTGCTTCCCTAATGTTTCTACACACAGTACTCTGCTGAGGGATGGGCATTTCCACTCGTTGTCAGGTAGGGGTCCGCCAAATACCCAGAGATCTTAAACGAGCATACTTCAGAGTCACACACTCTGCTGCACCTGTCTCCTGCCATGTGTCTGTGCTGGTTTCAGTTTCCCTAGCATGCCGGTCCAAAACCCTCTGGAAGTCTCTTCCATTATGGAGTCCAGTTTCCATGGGGGATACCAATGGCCCTCTCACAACCTCAGGAAGAGCATGCAGCTTCCCACATTGGTTAAGGTATTCTCTGATTGTTGCTGAGAGGATGGAAAAAAAGTCTCCCTCTTTAAAATGGCTCTCGCTGGAGCTGTTTTTGCCAGGCTGTGGCTCATGAGCCAAAAATGGAAGCTGGTTTCTGGTGGCAGCCTCAGCTCCCCTCCACATGTCAGGACTGTGAGCAGCTGACTCATATTCCACCCTCATCCTTCTCCACCTGCGATAAATGTTGTATGGCCTGGGTATGAAACTCTGGAAAGCTTTCTACAATTATTCATAAATTGGGCTCTTATATTTGGTTATGCTTGTTGAAAAGGAGCATACTTTGTTTTAAAACCAATTGTTTTAATGTTTCCCGTGAAAATTGTTTCCAGTATCCGTGACAGAAACTGCTGTGTTTGTTTTAAATCTTACTTTGGGCCCCAGGATTCTAAGAAGTCCCTTGCTCTTCTCCTAGCTTGGGCCTTGGTACAAAAGCCACTATGGGGGATGACAGGGAAAACATTTCTGATCTCAAATGTCAGCCAGATTCACCATCAGGAGTTTACACTAGAGACCTGTGGAGAATGTACATTTGATATTTGAGAGAAACAAATACTTAATTAGGCCCTCACAAGGAGGTTCTGTAGTCCAACGTTTTGTTCCTTCCCTCAGAAACCACATACTGAGGACATGATGAGCCAGGTAATGTTTTCGGTAAAAAGAGACCTAGTTCCTGCCCTCATAGAGCTTACAGTCTAAAGAAACGGAGGGAAGTGGCTGCTTAGATCAACTGCTTAATTTGTATCCACCAGAAGCCACTCGGGAAAATAACATGGATGAACTAGTCTGAAGGCAGGACTCCTAAGACTCCAGATGGGGTAATCACCAGTTTCTGGCTTCACAGGGCCAGCATGCAAGATTCAAGAAGTATGTGGGGCACAGCGCGCATGTCACCAACGTGAGGTGGCTGCACAACGACTCTGTGCTGCTCACGGTCGGTGGTGCTGACACCGCCTTAATGATCTGGACGAGGGAGTTTGTGGGGACCCAAGAGAGCAAGCTAGTGGACAGTGAGGAGTCAGACACGGATGCGGAAGAGGATGGAGGTGAGTGAGCCCCACCTGCCTCTAGCCGGCTGCCCCTTCCCGCACAGCACCCATCCACCCCATCCCCGGCCCACTGCCCACCAACTCCACACCCGTTTCTTTCCATTGTTTGAGGCTATGACAGTGACGTTGCTAGAGAGAAGGCCATTGATTACACCACCAAGATCTATGCCGTGAGCATCAGGGAGATGGAAGGTACCAAACCACACCAGCAGCTGAAAGAAGTTTCAGTGGAAGAAAGGTATGGTGTCGCCAGGTTTGTTTGCATTGATTACATCTGATGACAAGATTTCAACAAGAGTTCATTTTCTTTGCCCTCAGAGTTGCTACTTAAGCTAGTCTGTGGTGTATATGCACAGAGTCTTAACCTGCATACAGATTAAAACTGGGGAAAATTGCCCACGGCCCTTGACATATGGCAAAAGCAGAAGCTGGTTGTGGAATATGACTTGAATAGACATGAGATTTGGTTGAACCAGGCTTCCCCTTGCCTAGAGAGGGTGTCAGGATAGCCAAACACTGTCTGGAATGTGATGGCTAATAGGAGACATGCTGATTAGAGAGGTGGGAGGGTGGGAAGGCCTCTAAGGTCCTGAAGGAATATTTGTGGGTTGTGAAAAATAATCCCCTATTCTAACCAGAGTCTGTGCATTACACTGTATCACTTGGTGTACCTTCTCTCATTGTGTCTTCACCTGCCCAAGATTGTTCAGATGGGCTTCGTGATTCTAGACCTAACCAATTTGTTTTTGCCGTCTCGGGATCCTTATATAGAAAGGGGGTTTGGGATGTTATTTTAGGCCTTTTTGATGTGCTGTTGTAAGTATTGAAAAGAGAAATAGCCAAATACTTAGGCATTTTTTAGGAAAAAAAAAAAGCTCATAGCTACTGCAGTTACCTAATTTACCACATTCATAGTAGGCAGGATAAACACTCACTAAAATTCTAACATCAGAAGAGAATTTCATGGATGACAAAGATGTTTGAAGAATTCTCTGTGGATATTGACATGGATTCCATGTTCACAAGTTCCCTGGTTTCACTATGAGACCAAGTTGCTTTTTTGCATTCAGTGTGGCTTTATGCCTATTAGGCAAATTAACTACTTCAAAAATTTGATTTATCACTTCTTACAATTAGATGGGAATGTAGTTATAAAGAAATAAAATATCCCCACCCCCCCGCTTCAGTCCATTGCTAGATGTCAAAATTAGCTTGGTAATATATGCCCACTGATGGAATCTGATTCAAAAATCCCTAATCCATCCCCAGCATCTTTGTTAGATGTCTACTATAAAGATTCAGAGTTCTCTTTTGATTAAAAAAAGTTAGAGATTTTTCTGCAGTAGTATATGAATTATAGTTTATCTTGCTTGCCACGTGGTTTTTCTAGAGGCCACAGAAAGAAAATACTTTTAAAGGGCCTAATACTAAGAATAAAGAAAAAAAGTCCATCTGCACAGAAGTGCCTAAATAAGCCTTGCTCTTAAATAATCCACCCTTAAAAACATTTGGCATAAATTAAACATTCTTTTGGGAAAAAATTACCGAGCCTCTCCAATGTCACATAATATTATGAAGTGAGTTGACTTGGCTATTATTCCAAGGTTGTCCTGGCTGATTTCTACAACCCTAGTGCTTCATCATGCCGAGACTTAGACTGTCCACTAAGATTTAGAAATCTAAGCAGATTCACAATTCCAAACCCTGTAGTTGGTTTTTAACCTGAACTGAGGCTCATCTGAACTTCTCCTTGTCTCGATGTCTCTTTGGGTAGGTCTGTAAAAATTTCATCCTTGTTCACTTTGGGAAAAAAGTGTGAGAGTTGCAGGTACAGTGGACCTTTAAGAATGCCAATATCTGGAAGCTGCCTCACCAAATCAGTTTGGGAACTTGTCATAATGTACATTAATTAGCAACCACAGGATTGACTTTTTTATATACACAAGAAAAAAAAGTGCTTCATAGTATTAAGAGATCTAGGGGTTGGCATTTCAGTACTCTGTTGACTTTTCAAAATAATTCACACCAGGGTGTAATGAAGAAGACATGTAGTGAACAAAACATTTTTGAGATAAATACAGGGTCTGGAGGAATAATCAAGCCTTTTTTTACACAGAGTAATATCCTTGGTAACCTAAAAGCCTTGACAGCTTCAGTTCCCAGAGTGGGCTGTAACCAGAGAGCAGGATGTCAGCTGCAAGGCATCCTGGGAGCAAAGCTCGACCACTGCAGGAGGGGGTGAGCAACGAAGGAGCAGCAAATGGTGTCTGAATCTACAGCCTCCATGAGGGCAAATCATAATGAGAACCAAAACAAGCGGTCTCCACCAGTCCTTGTCAGTAATGTTAGCAGAATGTGAACCTGAGATAGGATGGTGGACAGCGCCTGAACTGCAGAAGAGAGAAGGGGGTGCCAGACAAGGTGGGACGTTCAGAGACTTTGTGAGAAAGCAGGATTAGAGAAGGAAGGTGAGTGGAGAGGACTCTTGACAATAAGCTAGGCAAATACATCACCTGAGTCCTCGCCTGGGATAAGAAATGGACTCTGTGGGGACGCCTGGGTGGCTTAGCAGTTGGGCGCCTGCCTTTGGCTCAGGTCGTGATCCTGGGATCCGGGATTGAGTCCCACATCGGGCCCCCAGTGGGGAGCTTGCTTCTCCCTCTGCCAGGTCTCTGCCTCTCTCTCTCACTCTGTGTCTCTCATGAATAAATAAATAAATCTTTTAAAGAAAGAAAGAAAGAAATGGACTCTGTGGACTCCAGCATCCCAAGAAGAAGAGAGAGAGGCGCAGAGACAGAAATGCTGGGGACCTCATGGGATCAGATAGTACCTGGCTTCTCCCTACCAATATTCAGGACTGTCAGCCCTGACACTCTTCCCTTTCACTCCTTCAAGCCTTCCTGATTGGAGAGGCAGAGGCTCTTCTTGACCTGCCCTTCATTGTTCCCTCCCGTGTATACCTGCAGATACCTGGGTGCCTTTTCTAAATACCTGGGCCAAGACACACCCCAGTAAGACTAACGGGAGACAAACATTGGAGAATTGCAAGAGGCTTGAGCCTGGACCAACCACTCAGTGCAAGGACTTGTTTTTGCTTTTTATCAGTGTTTCGGAAAGTTCTGCTTCTGGTTGAAATCCTTTCCCACTTTAGAACCGTGAGATGAGCGCAGGATCCATCACACTGAAAACAGTTGCCTTGCAGACAGCTGCACATTATGCATCAGTTAGTTTTTAAGCAACTGCGTTTCTAATTCCTCACATTTCAGATAGTGCTAATTAGACTCAGTTCTAATTAGACTCAGTTATTTGATTTTAAAAGAGCATGAGGCTTTGGATTGTGCTTCTTTGTACAATTTCTAACTCACCCTGAGTTCTTACTCTTCAGAAGTCACACGATCTTTAGTTCCAATCTTTTGAGAAGTAGGAAAGTGGAGAGAAATTGGTAATTGCTCTCAAAAGCATAGAGTTATACCTACCAATTACGTAATCCCTTACAGGTGTGTTATCAAGTATCCTGGTCACCCCCTTGAACTGTGCTCTAGCACACTGGAGTGCCTTGCCTCTTTCACCTCGCCACACTTGTCTAGCCAGTACCCAACCTTGGCAGAACTCTTGGGTAATCCTGCTGCTCACCTGCCACGTGTGACATGTGGCTGAGGCAAGTCATGAAATCTTTTCCAGTTTGGGGAACCTATGCTTTTAGACCTCATCTGGACACTCAGGGCCACTGCATATGCTCTCTGCCATCCTCTGCTGACTCCAGTTCTGGTCTAAAGCAACCTTTCCAAAGCTCTCCTGCCTCTCAAGCTCCCACCTCCACCTTGACACACCCCCTTGCTTCCAACTTTTGGCCTCATTCCTACCTTGCCCTGTTTTCTTAATATTATGCCTGTTTCATCCACCTGCAAACTTAAAAGTATTGCTTAATAAATACTTTAAATGGTAGTTCTTTTTCAGAAAGGAAAAAAACAGGAGAGGGAAGCATGGTTTTCAGAGCAATTTAAGATACAAAACGCCTACTATCAGCACAAGGGATGATACCAAAATACTGTGTTCTCACTTCAATAAAAACAGTTCTGAATTCATCAGGTGACAAAGTCCCTGAAATTTGCTCAGCTCCAGATTCCTAGACTTGCCTATAAAAATTAAGAAGTTTCTTTCACCACATTACCAAGGCTACACGAAGTTTGTATGTCATTTTTTAATTTATAAGGTACAACTTGGTTTCAGGGAGGTCACCCAACCCAAACTGGCCTAAGCAAAAGAAACCTATTGTCTGACACATCCAAAAATCCAGAGATTGGGTGACTTCGAGTGTCACTTGATAGAGAAACTCAAATCTTCCTGTTCTCTCTCCATATTTCAGTTCTGCTTTCTTTTGGTTACTGCAGTTCAAGTAGCAAAATGACTACAGTGCCTGGACCTTACAGTCCAGCAGGAAAGAACTGCCTCTGACTGACAAATCCTCCAAATGGTTTATGAGGTACTTTTGGCTCTGGTGGGTCACACGACCACCCTTCAACCAATCCCTGCTGCTCTATAAAATATGAGCCTTTTATTGACTGTTTTAAGTAAGCAGCCATATGCCACCCATAGACTAGCAGTGTAATCACCTTTATCAGAACTAAAAGTCCAAGGTGGTTAACAAAATTTGATTTCCGTATGAACCCAAAGCAGGACATGCCTTCTGCCCTCCCATTTTTCTTGTCATATACACACTCTTAAAATGCTCCAACTTAAACTATCCCACATAAATGATTGAAAACGCAGTCACCCTTCCCCAAAGAGTTTCCAGTTACTGTATCCAGCCTCACATCCAGGATCTTGGGGAGCTATGAAGTTTTCTCAGCAGGGTCCAGATAAAGATCTTCATAGGCCTGTGACTAACAATAATGTTGACCACCACTACATGCCAAATAGTGTGAAGGGAGGACAGAAGGAGGATAGTCTTTTAAACTGCCGCTTAGAAGGGGAGAGCGTGAGATACAGTATATAGAGGTGACTAGTCCATATCCGTTTCATCCTCTGCTGGCTGAGTCACAGACGCCTGCCCTTGCCATGGACATGTTATGCATGACTCAGTAGTAATACAGATGTTAGAAGATGTTAATAGGCAGAGGATGTAAAGATTGTGTTTGTCATAACAAAAGATACACGCACCAAGTGAACACAGAGTAGGGGTAACACAATATCCTCTCTGAGGACCAGCTTCCCCTAGTCTTTCAGATTCCTGCTGGAATATAAACGATGCACCTGTGGGTTAGGGATTCTGTGAGGCACCAGAAAGGACTGGTCATTCTTATAAGAACTGAATCCTCACCCCACCCCACCCCCATCCCACCCCACACTCCTCCTGGACTCGTCCAGAAACCCTGGCTCTGTGCTTGGCCACTCCCCAGATGACCATGACCAGTGCACAGTAAGAGGGAGGAAAGGTCAACTTTGAGAGACATCTCCCAGAAGACCCAAGCTTTAGATCCGTCTAATTCCATTTTTATCATTTACCCTCTGACCTAAGGGTTGGCATTTTATGGCAACTTAGCAGGAAAAGGGCTTTTGACATCTCAGATTGGTAATGATTTGGAATCTCAAAGTGAGTCGTATCAGTGAAGCACATTACTTTTTTTTTTTTAATCAATTAAATCAACTTTCATTCTTTCTGCTCTCCTTTTTTCAGGATAAACTAAGCACCAGTTAATTGAATACTGTTGGTATATATTCCTTTTCAAAAGCATAGTTCTTATTTGTCTCTTCTTAGGTGCAGCTGATTCTGATGGTGTTTTTGTTGTCACTTTTTAATGTTTGAGCTGTCGCTGTGATCTTTAGCAGACCTTTCTTTGGGTTGGTATATGTGGCTTTTTCACAATACCATCAAGTACTTCCAAAATTGTCCAAAAACAAACAAACAAACAAACAAACAAACAAACAAACAAAATTGTCCTTAGGTTTTGACAAGAGGTCAATCCCATATTCAGCATTGGTTTTCCTGTCCCAGCGGGGAATCTAGTTTCTGTGAGGGCACTTTAGTTCTCATAACTACTGGAGGTGGCTTAAATTGTTATAGACCTAAAATAGAAAGAAAAAAAAGGGACGCCTGGGTGGCTCAGTGGTTGAGTGTCTGCCTTCAGCTCAGGGCATAATCCCAGAGTCCCGGGATTGAGTCCAGCATCGGGCTCCCTGCGGGGAGCCTATTTCTCCCTCTGCCTACGTCTCTGCCTCTCTCTCGGTATCTCTCATGAATAAATAAATTTTTAAAATCTTAAAAAAAAAACCAACACTTTTTTTAAAGTCATGAGGTATACTAATATTTTAACTCTTTTTTTTGCCTTGTTTTAATAGGACCTTTGCCATGCTTTGGTGCACCATATTATATATACTGCATTTCTAAAGATTATATTGGGTAGTATCATCTAAAAGATGAGAAGGCTTTCTTTTCCTTTTCTGGTTTTGATTCTTGGCTCTAGCTCTCTAAAGTTGGCTTCAAAGACTATAAAAATATAGGGCGCCTATTATATAGAATTTCTTAGAATTAGGGGACCATGAGAGAGAAAGCCTAAGTCTTTCAGGTTTGACCTAAGCTCTCTGTCAGTTCTGGCTCCAACAGGAAAGCAAGAGCCCTCTGAAAAGGAAGTAATTTGGAGAGAGTTAAATGAAAGGCCTAGTAACAAAGGTGTGGGCAGGATATAGAGAAACGACAGGGATGGGGTAGCCCCTCCATCACCCTTGGGTCTGTTGCCAGACCTGGGGAGCATTAGCTGTAGGAGCAGACTGCCTGACAGGAGCTGAGACCTGGGGGAGAAAGTTGAAGGTAACCTACCTGAATCCCAGCAAGAAGCTCTCCGGGGAGTAAATTCCCCAGGTGTATCCTCCTCTGACCCTCTCACCTTCCCCTGATTTTCCCCTCAAGCTGAGGCCAGTCAGAAACTGAAGGACAAAAGTGCCTGTTGATGGAAGCCTCAAAAGTCAGATGGAGGGCTCAGAGCAGGAGGAGAGAAGGGTAGAGAGTAGAATGGAGGGGTGGAAAATAGCCCGCTCGTGCTCCTTTCATTTTTTTTTTTCTTGATGGAAACTAGTATTATTATCACAGAAGAGAGCCTCTGGTCATTTTAATGTTGAACAGTAATTCCTATCATTTATAAATGTCTTTGAGTAGATATAATCAATTAAAGATACCAGTAAATATAACCAAATCAGTAGCAAGAATCATTACAGACATTTAAAACTCTACCCAGCTTTAAATGAGTCAGTTTTGATGAGCCATAGTTTTACTCTGCTGTCGAGGGGTGTCAGAAGAATTGACCTATAGAAAGCATTAGTACACTGAGAATGGTTGCTTTCTAAAATTGGTATTTTCTATTCACGTTACATTTTTACATTCTCACATATCTTTAAAAATAACGTGTAAACATCTTTGGCCCATCTCCAGAGGTTTTTATCTTCACATTAAGAAAAAGAACAAATTAGAAACTTTGAGCTGTACAAATGTCTAGTGCCAATACCCAGGGCTTTTTTTGTATGGATTAAATTATCGTGCAATCCCAATTTTGGATTCTGAGGTAAGTGCATGATCACGACACAGGTGGATCACAAAGTCATCTTTTTCATAACTTATAGACAGGATCCATAGTATCTCCAAATGTGTCATGTGGTCTGTTATTAAAATCCGCATGAGCTGAACAGCCGTTGGTCTTTCAAGTTTCACACGGTTGGGCCGTGGTTCATTGTTTGTTTTGAAATGTCTCCTGTATGACACACTTGTCCCCATCTCCTCCTCCCCGAACTGCTTAGATTAACCGTCTGCATAGGGAATAGGAATAATGGAGATTTTTATTTGATATATTTAGTTGGGACATGCGTTCAGACAAAAACCTAACTCTGTGATGAGAAATACAAAATAAATACCGACTGAACTACTTTTATGGAAATGGGCATATAAATATTCAGTAACTTCTGTTCCTCTAAGCGAGGGCTTGCGTTCTCAGGGCACCTGGGTCAGCAGGCTGTATTTGCTCAAGGTCCTTTATTAACAGGCACTGAGGCCTGCAGCTTTTGGCTGGCTGTCCAGGGATGAGGAAAAGAATGTGGGAATTGACCCTTTCTGTTTCTATCTTTATATTTTTCACCTTTCACTTGATGAAGGAGGGGTTCAAACCCTTCCTCCTGCCTTCTCACTTCAGGAGCTGTGTCACATAGGGCCACCAGTCAGAATCGCACACTCAGCTTGAGCATGTTTCCCCGTCCTCAGCCGGGCCCTGGGCTTGCGGCCACTTCTCCTGCCTTCTCAGACTGGGAAGGTTGTGTCTCCCTTGAGAAAAATGTCTGAGGTGGAAAAGTACATTTTTGACACCTAAATTGTATTGTCTTGGCACCAAGTTAATGTGGTTTACTTATGAACTATAGACAACTGTAGAAATGATGACATTAATAGGTTTCGTCATCTCTCGATTAGATGTACTTGGTCTAGCTGTTCAGCTGTCTGACCTGGCTCTGGAACATGTACCCAATCGTGTTGTAAAAAGAAGTTTTAAGAAGCAGTGTTTTTTATACACTTGTATCTAGCAAGCCTTATGTCTTCATTAAATACCATTTGTTTTCCAGAGAGGGAAATCTGTAATATAATTAGAAAATCACTTTTAAATTTGAATATCATCTTTAGTGCTTCTGTCCTAAATGATACAGAATTACAGGGCCGAGTGGCTGTCAGGAGAAACATTTAGTACACGTGTGTATTTTTTTTTTTCATTTCCCTATTATCCAGTAGTAGGTAAATATTAATATATCTCCTTTTTTTCTGTTTTCTTCCCAGTTTTATTGAGAAATGATTGACCTCACTCTATAAATTTAAGGCTTACAGCACAATGGTATGATTTATGTATGAAATATATTGCCACAATAGCTTCATTGAGCCTCCCTCCATCCTCTCATAGAAATACAGTAAAAAAGAAAGAAGGAAAAAAAAACCTTGTCCTTGTGATGAGAACTCTTAGGATTTACTCTCCGTCCCATATATCACACAGCAGCGTTAACTATGGCCCTCATGCTCTACATTACATCCCCAGCACTTAGTTACCTTATAACTGGAAGTTTGTACCTTTGACCACTTTCTTCCAATTCCCTTCCCTGTTCCCTTCTGCCTCTGGTAACCATAAATTTGGCTTGTTTGTTTCAGATGCCACACGTAAATTACAGCATATGGCAAATGGCCCGATTTCCTCAGTTTTTAACGGCTGACTAATATTCTATTGTTTATGTCTCCACATCTTCTTTATCTTCATCCCTTGAGAGACACTTAGGTTGTTTCCATGTCTTGGCTATTGTAGATACTGGTGCTGTGCACATGGAGGTGCAGGTGTCTTTTTGAGTTAGTTTTTTTCTTTCCTTTGGATGCATTTCTAAGATGTGGGATTATTGGATCATATGGTAGTTGTATTTTTAATTGTTTGAGGAACCTCCATACTATCTTCCACAGTGGCTGTAGCAGTTTGCCTTCCTACCAACAGTGCACAAGAGTTCCCTTTCTCCACATCCACACATCCACTCTGGTATCTGTCTTGTTGTCTTGAGGATGGCCGAACAGATGTGAGATGATGTCTCATTGCGGTTTTAATTTGCATTTGCCTTATGCTAGTGATGTTCAGTATCTTTCCATGTACCTGTTGGCCTTTCCTATATCTTTTTTGGAGAAGACCTCTCTTGAGGTCTTTAGCCCATTTTTTAAGGTTTTTGTTTTTTTCTTTTGCTACTGGATTGTATGAGGTTTAAATATATATATATATATATATATATATATATATATATATTTATGATGTTGACCCCTTTTCAGATACATGATTTGCAAAAAAATTTCCCATTATGTAGATTGTCTTTTCACTTTTTTGATGGGTTCTTTTGCTGCACAGAAACTTTTTGTTTGATGTAGTCCCACTTGTTTATTTTTCAGTTTGTTGCTTGTGCTTTAGGTGTCATATCCAAAAAATCATCACCAAGATTCATGTCATGGAGCTTTGTTGCTATGTTTTCTTCTAGGAGTTTCCAGGTTTCATGTCTCACTTTCACGTCTTTAACCCACTGAGTTAATTTTTGAGAGTGGTATAAGAAAGGGGTCCAGTTTCATTCTTTTGCATGTGAGTATCCAGTGAACCCAGAACCGTTTATTGAAGAGACTGTCTTTTCTCCATTGAGTATTCTTGGCTCCTTTGTCAAATATTAGGTTGACCATGTATGCTTGGGTTTATTTCTGGGCTCACGAATCTGTCCCATTGGTCTGTATGTTTTTATGCTGGTACCATACCGTTTTAATGACTGTAGCTTTATAGTACAGTTTGAAATCAGGAAGTATGATATTTCCTGCTTTGTTCTTCTTTCTCAGGATTTCTTTGGTTATAGGTGTCTTTTGTGGTTCCAAATAAATTATAGAAGTAGGAATACTTCTGTGAAAAATGCCATTGGAAATCTAAAATGGGGATTGCAGTGAGCCTACAGATGGATTTTGGTAGTAGTGGCATTTTAACAACATTAATTCTTCCAATCCACAAACATGGGATATTTCTGTCTTCTTTAATTTTTTTCATCAAGATCTTACAGTTTTCAGCATAGAGATTTTCACCTCTAGCTAAATTAAGTCCTAGGTATTTTATTATTTTTTAAAGATTAAAAAAAAATCTCTATTTATTCATGAGAGACACAGAGAAAGAAAGAGAGGCAGAGACACAGGCAGAAGGAGATGCAGGTTCCATGCAGAGAGCCTGATGTGGGACTTGATCCCGGGTCTCCAGGGTCACGCCCTGGGCCAAAGGCAGGCACTAAACTGCTGAGCCACCCAGGGATCCCCTATTTTATTATTTTTGATGCTGTTATAAATGAGATAAATTTCACTGTTTTTTCAGAAAAGTTGTTAGCATCTAGACGTGCTACTGATTTTTTTGTATGTTAATTTTGTATCTTGCAACTTTAGTCAATTCATTGTTTAGCCCTAACAGTTTTTTGGTGGAGTCTTTAGTATTTTCTATATATAAAATCATGTAATCTACAAATAGAGAAACAGTTTTACTTCTTCCTTTCCAATTCTGATAGCTTTTATTTCTTTTTTTTTTTTTTTTTTTGCTTGTTTCTCACTAGGACATTCTGTACTATGTTGAATAGGAGGGGTGAGAATTGTTACCCTTGGCTTGTTCCCGGCTTCAGAGGAAAAGCTTTTAATCTTTCACAACTGAGCATGATGTTAGCCGTGAGCTTGTTTTATATGACCTGTATCACACTGAGATATGTTCCTTCTCTGCCTAATTTGTTAAGAGTTTTTTCTCATGAGTCAATGTTGAATTTTGTCAAATGCTTTTTCTGCATCTATTGAAATGATCATGATTCTTTTCTTTAACTCTATTATGAGGTATCACATTGACAGTTTGCTCATTTTGAACCATCCTTGCATCCCCAGAATAAATCCCACTTGGTCATGGTGAATGATCTTTTCAATGTGCTACTAAATGAAGTTTACTGGTATCTTATTGAGAATTTTGGCATCTATATTCATCAGGGATATTGGCCTCTTATTTTCTAGTAGTGTCCTTTTCTGATTTGGTATTGGGATAATACTGACCTTGTAAAATGCGTTTGGGAGTGTTCCTTCCTTTTTGATTTTTATTGGAAGAGTTGGAGAAAAATTGGTGTTAATTCTTCTTTCAATGTTGGGTACTTTTCCCTAATAAATCTACTTCATGTTGGGCTTTTCTTCATTGGGATAATTTACATATTTTAAAGTAGAAGTATTCCTGTTAAAATTTTTTATTTGAAATCATTCTCCATTTGTGGCCATTTTTTATAGCAAAGCTAAGTTAGTTAATAAAGTTTTTTTTTTTTTTTTTTATCAACTGTGTTATCACTACCATTGCCTCCAACATTTGAAACCTTCGGTGTCTCTAAATTCCCCTTGTCTTTTGATTTTGGAGTCTTTAACTTTTACAAAGAGTTGACTCAGTGAAAGTCAAAGCAACACTTAGCTCCCCTGGGGCTTTCTTTTACAACTAAAACCTCAATAGATGTCCAGTGTTTATCTGGAAAGTGGCTGGCTGCATTCTGGCAAGGGCCTGAGGGAGTCCTTGGCATTAATCCCACTCTGACAGCCATCTGCTTGGTCATCACAATAGGACAGTGATGTCAGTGATGGAAAGATGACAATACAAGAGTTAGAGATGTAAAGTTTCTTTAATTTTGGAGCATTGGAAAACCATAGAAATGGTTACATAAGGCAGGAACTAACAGCATCTCCCTCGCCAGTGTTATATCAAGGCTTCACAAGTCCCCAGAGGACCCCAATGAAACAGCATACTTATGAGAACTTTTTCCAAGTAAAAGAGGCTCCCCTTACTGTTCTCTTCAGGGTTTTATTTCATATGTTTTAATATTCCATCTCCTCCCCAAACACATACCTGAGTGTTCAGGATAGTCTGACTACATGCCTGCAAGCTCAAGAGGCATAACCACTTTAAAACAATTCTCACACACTGCACCATGTTTGCATGAGATCAGGGGAACTGACTTCAGCTTTGCCAGTCTTGCCTCAGCATGCCCTGGTTTCAGGTTGTGTGAGGTTATCTCCAGCACAGTGGGATAGGGTCCTTGGTCATCCTTCTGCTTACCTGTTGTGCCTGCCAAGATCTTCCTTGTTTGTTCTTGTTCTTTGTGGCCAAGTCTGAGATTGGCTTTGTGGAGGATGACCTTTTTGGGCTTTGCTCTATTATTCTACTCCTGTTGGTGGGAGGCCTTAAGAATTGAGCAATCACAGGCCTCTGCTGTTTGCTAGGTTTAGAGATTCTCATGAAGCGCCTCTCCCGCAGCTAGGATGTCAACTCTGTGAAAGCAAAATTTCTGATACAGTGCCTCTTCTCCAAATTCGCTAACAGTGCCAGGACTCGGTAAATGATTGTTGATTGTGAATAAACTCCTTAACAATTTAACAAGATTTAGGTTAATTTCTAGTTACTGATACCCACTAGGTATCAGAGTCTGAGTTCTTGTTGGCATCTTGTCTTTATATCCATAATCCAGTTTGGAAATTTCTTCCTCTAAGCATTTGGCACCCCTGACCATTTTTCCAGCTCTCAGGTTAGTCTCCCCCTGACTTCTGCCTTCAGACAATTCCAAACAATAGCCCTTACTCTTAGTCTCTGTGGCATTGAGAGTAACTATCTCCTTTTTCTGGCAAGGAGTGTGTGACACAGATGATCAGGGATTATCCAGGGGACCAGGCACCTCCTCCCTCATTCATATGTGCTGTGAGCTTCCTTCCGGGTGGATGGGTGAATGGTGCCTCCAGTAGTCCCCACACACAGGGATTTGTCCCTAGGCACCAGTGGCCTGCTGGTGGCCCCCTGGATCCACATTTGAGTGACCCCAGCTGTCAATATCGCAGTGTCTCTCCATAACCCCCACTTGTGGACCTACAGGTAAATCAGGACCCTGAAGGGTCATCATCTCCTCATCTCAGTAGTGCTCAACTATGAAGCGGGCAGTTTGGGCACCCCCAAACATGCATGAGGGGGGTGCTTGTCCTCAATGGAATCCCTCCCCCAGTCCTCCATGGTGCATGAAATTATGTCACCCTCCATCCATCTCAGCTACCCAGTATGAGGAGATGCCGGGGTGGCATTGCGGGAATTATTCTTAGCAGGGGATTATAAAGAAGGAGTCTGTGAATACTCCTACATTAATATTTTAGTCCCTCTGTTACATTTTTAACTATCAATCTCTACCATATGTTCCTTGGGAAACCAAGAAGCTTTTACCAATCCACAATTAGAAACAGATTCTGAGCCTTTTATAAATGTTGGTTTCCTCATCTCTGAACAGTTGGGTCCCAGCACCAAATGACCGCAAGACTGCACTCTAGCACTAGGGTTTTGCAGACCTTTTCCTAAATTGTGCTTATGGCTGAATGGGGAAGGCCCTAAAATTTATCCTCTCCTATTTTATCACATATCTTCTGAATCAGTTTATACGGATTTATGAACTTAAGCAAAAAGAAAATCCTGTAAGGAAAACTATACACCATGTGTTTATAAAGAAACACTAGGGTATTTTGGTTTTGTTTCAGCCCCAAATTAAGAGCCTCCTTTAATCCTTGGATCCTGAATATATTGGTCCATGGTGTCAAGATACTTAAAGTTCCACTGAATTGTCAATATTGTGTGAGTCT
The DNA here is from genome assembly GCF_053574225.1 of Canis aureus. NCBI lineage: Eukaryota > Metazoa > Chordata > Mammalia > Carnivora > Canidae > Canis > Canis aureus. The sequence goes on from NC_135621.1 coordinate 58,767,103, forward strand.
CTTAGTTTCTCAAGGGTCAGCACCGGACTGTCCTGGTTACCGCCATGTACCTAACACGGTGCCATGCTCAGAGTACCTAGTAAATAAATATTTGTTGAATGAGTAGATGAATGGATGAACTTACTTAGCCTGCTTCTCTTAATATTTAAATCTATTCATCTGTCCTCAAAACGGCCTACAAATCCCTTCGTCGTCAGCAGCCACATCCATCCATGTAGAATCTGGCCATGAGACTGCTCTGGGTTCAATAATTTTATCTTCATACCATCTGTCCGTTAGGAATTAAATGACTGTTTGGTCCGAAGCCATTTAAATAACCTGAGGCAAAAAAGACCTGAAAAGAAAAGTCTGCGTTATTGTAGCCATCACATCTATTTTACATACAAAGCTTCTTTGTCAGCAGATTTAAAGTGAAACAACATGTTCACAAGTGGTGAAGTATAAAAATATTGCAAAGGTTAACTAGATTGGCCTGAATTGGAAGAAACCGCCATCTCTAGGTAATCCCAAATTTTTCTTCTAACCTTTTCTGCTATGTTTAGGGAGAGAAACCTCTCCCAAGGCTTTTTTTTTTTTTTTAATGCTGTATTTAGGGGCTCCTGTGTGGCACAGTCGGTTAAATGTCTGCCTTCCACTCAGGTCATGATCCCAGAGTCCTGGGATCAAACCCCACATTGGGCTCCCTGCTCAGCGGGAGTCTGCTTCTCCCTCTCCCCCACCCCTCTCCCGCTTGTGCACGCTCTCTCTCTCTCTCTCTAATAAATAAAATCTAAAAAATAAAAGTAATAAAAATAAATAAATGCTGTATTTAATCAGTCACTGCCCATTTCAGGTTTGCCTGAGGCATGATGAGCTTGACAAATCAGGACTGTGCTCCCCTCCACGGGGAAATAAATGAATAAACAGCCTGGCACTTCCCCTTTCCTCGCTCCACTGGCCTCACAGAGGCCCTTTGTCATCACTGATCAGTAGCTGCTTTGTGAGCTCAGATGGTAAGAGCTGCTAAGAACGCACCATCTTGCTAACAGGTGCTTCTGAATTCACCCTCAAATTTCCCAGGTCGAGAGCTGTCAGACCCGCTACACCCTATCCCAAAGTTTGGTCTGATAAGTGCGAAGGAGCCTCGAATTCTATGTTTCCATCCCATTCGTGCCGATGGACTGACCTTAGAGCCTAAGAATTGGCTCTTCGGGGACCCGCCGTTGCGTGGCGGTCGCGTGGAAGCGAGGCTCAGACCTGCCTCCGGGGCCGCGATTGCACGTGTGCGGGGCAAGCAGGGCAAGCAGCGTCCCTGCTCTTCCAGGGCGTTTCTCTCTAGGCTGAGTTGTTCTTTATTCTGTCCCTTGGCTTTGTCTAGTTCTGCTCTCCCAGCTGGTCTGAATAAGGTAGCAGGTTTCCTGTTCTTTAACAAGGTGGGAGGAAGTGAAGTTAGGTATCCATTAAACTCCCCAAATGCTCCCCAAACGCTGCCATTAGCCATTCCAAAGGCCTATTGCTTGCCTACGGAGCTCTGTGGAAAGCAGAATAGTTGGGGTTTTTTTAAGGGAATGTAATGCTGCCTTTATAAATGATTTCCCTTATTCAATTCTCTTGATTTTATGTATTGTTTGAAGCAAAAGAATGACTTCTATGTAACTGATAATTTTAGGAATGAAACCTACCATAGTTTGTTCATTTTTTATCATCAAAAAAATGTGTGCCAGGGCTTGTAAATGCAGAGGAGGAGTGATTTTTTTTGAAAGATTAATACACCCAGGAAATCATAGTCTTACAGTATAATCAGTCAACTCAAGCCCCCTGGCTCACGGAGACCGCACACCACACATAAGTGAGCAATTTTCTGATGAGAGGAAGCATCTCTTTCAGGACAGTGACAGGGTTGGGTGCAGTTGTTTTTATCGAGCCTCTGAACATCTCTCAGATTTCCATTTGGAGGGAATGGGTGCTATCAGGTTCATTTCCCTCCCCTTTTCTACTGTTGTGTGGTCATGTTGTGGTAACTGGGGGGAGATGTTTGCAGAAACAATTGTTGGGGTGCGTGATATGTACCCCTTGAAACAGCGTCTCTGGCTATAAGGTGTGGGGAATCTGGGTGTTATGTGTTTGTTAAGCATATTGGCTCGCTCTTTAGCCACCCCTACCCTACTCCTTTGAAGTTCCCGTCATGCTCTGCCATCTTCTCTCCCTTCCTGTTCTTGTCAGTTGTCAACTTCCTGTCTCTGAGGAGTTCCCCTAATGATCAACTGACTGACTGACCCTGGCTCCTGCCAGCCATGGGTTACATCATCACCATTGTCCATCAGTGACTTAAACTTCTCTCCTCTAGATTTCTCATTCCCAGTAATCCTGATCTTAATTCTCATGAAAGCATCTTCGCCTTGATGCCTCCATTTTTTCTAGATTCATCAGTTTCTCCTGGCCTCACTATCTTTTTGTCTGCCTGAATGCCACTTTTCCAGTCCTGTTGGCTCTTCACCCCTGTATTTCTCCTACAGCACATATCTCCGTTCTTCTGACTAGAAAATTGCACTAGTGTAGATTGCCCTCACCAGCGTCCACGCTGCCAGCTGCACCGAAGCCCTCTCCAGTGCTCCTTCATGTTCATTCTTGTCTTTGGTTGTCCCCCTCTGCTAGTCACTCGATAGTCAAAGACAATTCTGTCCCTTCCTCATCCTCCTGCCCAAACCCTACCCCCTCCACTCTAGGTACATGGCTTTTCTACCCTACGTCATTGAGAAAACAGAAGCTATTGGGCATGAACCACATCTTGGCATTTCTTTATCTCTTCTCTGTCTTGCTTCCCATCCTTCACCCATGTTAACCGTTCACTCCTTTTCTTCTTAGAGGAATGAAATCCCTACTCCTATTCAAGGCTAGTCCCTCATCTGGTGCTTGGACCTCAGCCTCCCAGCCATCCTTGCTCCCCAGTCATCGCCTTTCTGTCCTATGTCCCTTATCTCACTCGCCCCAAACTGGATCCTTGTCCTCAGCCAAGAAATGCGTTCTAGTCTTTCCCATCCCCATCAAACTATGCTCAGGAAGTAAGTAAATCATTTGACTGATCTTATACCCTTACACACACATTCCTGCCCTCACCTTCTTCCCCTTTCTCCTTCTCACCCAGGCTTTACCAGTACCAAGTCTCTCCTTCACTCTCTAGCCCATTCCATCAGTCGATTACGTGATTTTCTAATAATCACATTTATTTTATTTTTATTTTTTATTTTTTTTCTAATAATCACATTTAAAAAGTTAAAAGAGGGGATCCCTGGGTGGCGCAGCAGTTTAGCGCCTGTCTTTGGCCCAGGGCGCGATCCTGGAGACCCGGGATCGAATCCCATGTCGGGCTCCCGGTGCATGGAGCCTACTTCTCCCTCTGCCTGTGTCTCTGCCTCTCTCTCTCTCTCTCTCTCTCTCTCTCTCTGTGTGACTATCATGAATAATAATAATTTAAAAAAGTTAAAAAAAAAGTTAAAAGAGATGATGAAATTAATTTTAATAGTGTATTTTATTTAACCCAATATATTAAAAATATTATTTCCACATATAATTTATTGTGAAAATTGTTGAGTCATTTTATATTCCTTTTTAAAAATTATTTTTACTAGGTCTTCAAAATCTAGTGTTTATTTTACAGTTACAGCACACTTTAATTTGGACTGGCTGCATGTGGCCAGTGGATACCACATTGGATAGTGAAGTTATATCCATTCTTCTCTCACTTACTTTTTAGAAACCATCTTTCCTAGCCCTCTGACTACCTCTTCACTCATTTCTTCTCAGTGTCCCTGGTCTGCCCCCTCTTCTAGCCATTCACATGCTGTTGGTCCTCAAGCTTCTACTCTCTTCTTGATCAGTCTTGTATATTCCACCCATTGGCTGATGGTTATCTGAGTCACACCTCTTAATTGAGCTTCCAGCCCACTGATGTCCAAAGTTTACCATGCCACAATGCAGCTCATCATCTTTTGTCATGACTCTTCTCCTCCTGTCTTAGTCATTGGTACCACCATCCACCCAGGTGCCCAGGCAGAAAACTGGTATTCCACTTGGATTGCTCTCCTTCCTTCAACCCCTAGAGCTAATCAGTTACAAAGTTCTTGAAGTCTCCTTTACCAGTACCCCTTTAAAGATTCATTTTTTTCCTTTTTTGCAACCTTTGCTTTAGTCAAGATCTTCATCATTCTTCCCTTAGATTATTGGAGTGGCCTCTTCAGTAGTCTGCTCACCTTACTCATAGTTCCCTCCTTTCCATATTCACCAAAAATGGCCAACTCAGGGACTGTATCCCCATTTTTGTTTTTTTTAAAAAAAGGGGGGCGAAGGAGGGGGCTGCCTTATAGGCTTCAGTCCAAAGCACTTTGAAGATGGTGGACTTCCCTCAGGGCATCCCATAATTCTCCTATCTGACTCTCTCCCTTCCACTCCATTTCACCACTGAGCAGTTTCCACAGGTGGTTCTGGAAGACCTAGGAATACATTTAACAGAATCCAGCTCCTTCTATTTTTGCAGATCTCCCTTGGCTTTGTAGAATTTTCTGCAACCTGGATTTATCCAAGAGCAATGGTCCTTAACCTCTCACTCTCAAATCACATACATCTTTGAAAATTTGCTTAAAACCTGCCTCATGTCCCCAGAAAAAATGCCCAAGTACAAACACAATTTAGCATGGGTTGATAGGACTCATCGGAGGACAATGCTCAAACAGTGCTCAGATCATCTGCTGGCTCCCACCAAAAAGGATCAAAGGTAGCTTGGTTTCCCGAGACATTTTGGAAAATTCTTGGAGCATTTTATGGCACATTTTAGGATCTTAAGAAAGCTACGGTTCCTCCAAGGACCCTTTAACGTTGTCTGACTAACAACACTGAAAACAATTCCAAACTTGCATTTCTTGACTAAATGTAGCTGATTTTCTCCACACCCACACCCCTCTTTATAGAAGCTGTTTGCAACAACTTTGTTTCTTACCGGCTTTCTGAGCCTCCCTCCCCAGTTGGCTGTCATGTTGCGCTCATCTGGGGGTGTGACTGATTTTCCTCACGGCTTCCGTCTTCTGTCCTCTCAGACGCTTCCCTAAGAACCTTGGCTCTGAGCCCTCTCCTGTGTATCTCAGGTCATCATGTGCTCCGCTCCCCCCAGCACCCTGGGGAGGGGGTAAAGAGGGGTGAGCACCGGGCCCGGCCACCTCTGGGGGCCCCCGTGGGGCGAGAGGCCGTGTCAGTAAGACCCCACACACCTTCAAGGGAGTCTAAACTTTCTCTTCCGCAGCCCAGCTGCCGGACCACAGGATTGCAGCACCAGTTGACCTTCTCATGGTCCTTCCCTGCCCAAGAATGTGCCATTTCCAGAGGACACGGGGCGGCCCCGTAGGGACTCTCCCCACTGACGTGGGTGGCTGTTGCAGCCTGCACCCCCAGCACTGGACGAGAACACTACCGCCTCCTTACTTAAGCCTGTCACATGCTCGAGGCCACAGGCCTCCCCTCAGCTTCTTGCCTCTACTCCCTCTTCCTTGCAAAACCGCTCTTCTGCTCTCTCAGAGCTCAGGCCCATCCGTCATCCTCGCTCCTGCTCATCCAATTTGTTTGCTCCTTTGCCAGGCTCCCTCCTTAAGGTTCTTGCCCAGTGGAAACTCTCTTCTTTGTTTACCTGAGTGGCCTCAGAGTTCCACTTGCCCCCAGAGGCCCCTTTGTGTGTCTGCTCCACCCCTCCGGGATGCCCAGCTCCTCTCCTCCCAGGCTCTCCTCCACCTTCCCCAGTCTCCCCGCTAATCCCTGCTGTGCTCACTCCCGTCCTGGCTCTCCCTGGCTCTCCCGTCCTGAGTGCCCGCGGGGACAGCCAGCTATAAAAAGTTTATTGGACTGAAAAGTGAGTGAATGTTCTCATGCACCCTACTCTTTCCCACCTCAGCAAAGCTTTTCAGAGTCACATTTCCAATGGCATCTGAATCTGGAAGGATTTAGATCTGCTGAAAAATGCCAAACCTCCAGCATTTGGCTGTGTTTGAGATTTTTGGCAGTTCCTCCCACGTCTGATGTTACGAACGCTGTTTATAGATGCCTGGAAAGAAGCCTTTAATGCTTGTATTGTGTTTTAACTTGCTTTCCTTTGGAGGCAGGGAATTGTCAAGTAAGTATTCACAGCACTCTGGAAAAGCCCAGGTGTTCGATGAGCATCCAGTACTAAGCGTTCATGCAGAATCCACAGCCGCGAAGGGTCTATACTTACAATCCGCTGAATTTGCCACCATGCAGGTTTCTTCCTTTCGCCCCTCTCATCTTCAGTTTTGAAGCAATACAGCTATAAACATATGCTTGTGAAATAAGAAAGAAACATTCTGAGATTGCTTTACTTTTTCAGTTTTTAACTGAAAATCAAGGTGAAAAAAAGCATCGGATTGCCTCAATGTGTATATATATACAATCTCGTGTATATATAAGTACGCAGTGTCTGTGCTTGTATGCATACTCTGTATACACTGTATAATATGGAACATATTATACAACCTGTGTGTACCCTGAAAACGAGCCCTGTGTTTAATCTCCAATTCCGCCTCTGAACCACGCTGTAGCCCCAGCGGCCTCCTGCTCCCATCTCAGACCTCGGCTTGCTTTTGTCACACACTTGAACATTCTAAGGTGAAAGAAGAAACCCACGGATTTCATTTGAAAGTCCCACTAAAACAGAAGAAAGAGCAGATGTCCTGGGAAGTGATAATTAATGTGAAGGAAGTGTCTAATTGCGAGAACTGGCATGCCCCCAGCCTCCCGGTTTTGCTCAATTTGGCAGCAATGACATCAACCGGGGGTGTCGTTTTTGCAGAGATGTGCTCACTCCCTATTCTTCAGTGCAGATAATAATACCATTTGATCCAATTATCACTTATGATTACATAACATGTTTTGATTGAAGAGTTTCTCAGAAAATAAAGGTAACTTGTTTTTCCCCAGCACAAAAATGCAGGCCGTTCCAGCAGGCAAGCTGCCCTACCAAGAAACACTGGGAATTATTAGGCTAAATTATGAGTCGAACTGGATTCGGAAACAAAGCGTCCATTGTGCATAACTCCCAGCGACATCCAGGAGGATGTTATTGTTTCTCTGACAAGTTTTTCCCCAGCACACTCTCAAATAAGCAGAGTCCCCAGGCGCATTCGCAAAGTCACGGAGAGTGTGCGGGAAGCATTGACAAGGCTTCCTTTTTTCTCCCCATTCTGTAGGCGCTTTAGTGCAGAGTTTGCCCAGAGACGCCAGGGTATGAGCTTTCTGAATTTGTAGACTGGTGCACTCTTTCATTTCTGTTTTAGTTCTTTGCTGGCATGCTCGGGAAGCATGGTTTGTGCCACACAGGAATGTCTGTTCACTTGGATAATGCTTGTGCATGAATGAGGTGGTTGCCAATGCGGCTCTAAACTGTACTAAGTTTCTCACTTGGCTTTGTTTGCTGCTTACAAGGGGATCAAGGTAATCCTTTCTCTTTGCATAGCCCGAGAGCAATAACTAATGGATTTGGAACAGGCAGCGGGAGCCAGTGCAGGTCTCCCGTGCCCACCCCCCATTTCCTAAACCCCAAGAAGTCGGATTTTAAGGGAACCCCACGTTACAAAACGTTGGCCAGCTCGTGTAAGAGTGGGGAGCTCAAAAAAAAAAAAAGGAGTGGGGAGCTCACCTGTCATAAAATCTCTTAGCTAAATCTGGAGGCCCAGATCCAGAACTGAGAAGGGAAAGGCGAACCTTGGGATGCTGGTAGCCATAGATCGTAATCCTGAGGCGCAGCGCAGAGTGGGGGGATTCCATCTGCTATCTCCCCCCTCCCGCCTTCCCTTCTGTGTGTGGACAGTGACCCGGGCACTAGGCCACGGGGGCCCGTTCCCAAGCCTGACTTGTAAGTCCCACTTCACACCGGGCCATGATCTCCAGCCACCTGATTCTGAACAACACAGGCATGTCCCTGCCTGGGAAATGGCCAGTGGGTTTAGGAAGTGCAGCCTCTTCCTTCTCCTTCTCAGGCTCCCCCTTAGTTCACAAATCAGTCCCCCCCCCCATTCTTCCTGGCCCCCAGGAGGTGGAGAGCCCGATCCCTGACTGCGATGCTTTAGGTGTGGGGGAGCCCACGCCAGCGCCCCTAAACCCAGGCCCCATCATGCAGGACCCTTGATGTCAGAATCTATCTTTTCTTGGGGAGCTGGTGGGGAGGGAGCCGAACAGAACAAACCCGAGTTGGAGGGTCTGCTGAGTAGGGGAGGAGAGCGAGGCACCTGGCACTGTCCTTAGCTGAGCACCCTGGACGAGTAACCTTGCTGCCTTTCCTTCAACACTGTTCTGGTGTTTTGTTTTGTCGTTTTGCTCGCTCTCCGTTCCAGACCGCCCGTTAGCAGAGCAGCTCCCCAGCCTGAGAAACTCCAGAAGAACAATATCACCAAAAAAAAGAAACTGGTTGAGGTGAGGAGGTTAAACTATTTTGTTTTTAATCTGGTATCCGTGTTCTAAGACCTGCCTGGTGGACATCGCCATCCGCGCGTCCCGTAGATACCCGTGAGGAGGGTAGTTCTGCTGTTTCCATTTTACAGAGGAGGACCCCAGCTCAGAGAAGTTAAGTGGCTGATGAGGTCCCAAGCCCAAGATCTCCCAACGCCCAGCAAGTGGAGACAGATTTGAACTCGGTTGTTCGTACTGGAGGATTGCCACTCTGGGGACCTGCTCTTTGCTAAGCGGGGCCTTGGAGCTGCTGTTCCTGCCCTCAGAGCCCCCCCCACCCCGCCCCCTTACCCACGTCTGGCTGCCCTCAGATCTCTATAACTCTTCATACTTCACCACAGCTCTAAGACCCCGGAGAGTCCCACACTGCCCTGGGAGATTCAAGTGCCTGGTTTCAAAACCTTACCCAGGAGCCACCTCCCAGCCTCAGCACCTGTGATTCACCACAGACCTCGAGCCCCCAGACACAGTACCTAATGTTCTCTGACACTGCTGTGGGCCTTCAGGCCCTTGTGTTTTAGAAGGCGCCTCCTCTTCCCTCCCCACACCCTGGTCTTTCCAAGCTCTTCTCTGGCATCTTCCCCGTGCAATCTTCCCCGATTCTCCTTAACCTAAGGCCTCCTACGCTCCCTTACGCACACCCCTCATCCACAGCCCTTGTCACCCACGCTACCACCATTATTTCTCACTTTCTTGTCTCTCCTACCACCCTGTGAACTCAGAAGAATCCATCTTTAAAAGAAAAAATTTTATTTTATTTTATTTTATTGGAAAAGGAGGACTAATTGGGGAGATTTATGATGGAACAGAGCACAGGTCGAAGATGCAGCTGAGCTTTAGGAAAAGACAGGATCCAGAAGCTGAAAAGCCATCATAAACCAAGATGGTGCTTCTCTCTGCCCTCAGGACCCTGTAGGTCTGGTGCATTCTTCTCTCTTTGTGCAGACTTCTTGAACTATTTTGGTAGATGATGGGTATGACCTTGCACCTGAGTTTCTGTCCTCTCACGTAGTTAGATAGTCAAGCCTACTAGTGTCTTCAATTCTAAATTCCTGGAAGAAACCATCTGACTGGCTCCATTTGACTCAGTTGTCCACCAGGGCGAGGGGTCACGCATTACACATGCAGCTTCTGGGAGACACGTGGGGGTGGGGAAGTCTGAGGCGAAAGGAGGAGATGAGTTTTCCAGGCAAGAGAGATTCTATTTTTTAATTTTTTTTTTTTTGCAAGAGAGATTTTAAAGAGCAAACTTATAAAGATAGGAAAGCTCACGATATGTGGGCTAAATAGACAGTTGAGCTTGACCGAGGGGTACAGGGCACGTGTGAGTAGGAGTAACTGTGCCAGCTTAGGAGTTTGGGCTTTATCCCATAGGTGGTGAAAGTCAGTGAATGTTCTGTAGTGAGGAGGGGTGGTGATATTTTAGGACAATCAATCGAATGTTTGCACCCGATGAGCTCCGGAGAGAGAAACCAGGGAACCTGGAATCAGGAACCTAGAGGAGAGGACCCCCAGCTTCTTAATCTTGTGTCGCAGCAGCCAGCACAGCGCCTGGCACAGACGAGCTGCGACGGCCCGTGTGTGTCCAGTCGCCTTCATTACGGGCCTGATCTTAATCGGCCGCTGCCCTGGGTCACGGAGGACAAGACGGGAAGACGGGCAGGGCTGGACGCCCGGGACGGTATCTGGCTGTTGGAAAAAAACAAAAAGGCAAATGACGTAGCCACTCTGTAGGGCAGGCACCTGCAACAGGACGAGCGTGGCATTTGCCTGTCTTCGGCTCTGCCGGTCCCGCTGGCGTTGGGGGGAGCCCAGGAAGCGCGGGGCCGGCCGGCTCCCCCCAGGGCCCCGTCACAGAGCCTCTCGGTGACCGCACAGGGCGCCCGGTCAGTCCTCCTGGACTCCCCTGCAGGCCCGGGAGCGGATCAGGCCTCTAGAAAACTCTGTGCAGCTGTGTGGGAGCTGGTCCCCCTAGCTTCTCGGGGAAACTGAGGCAAGGGCTGCGCTTTAGCCTCATGGGTCAAGAAGCGAGAGGCCTCCAGCAGGAGGGGGGGGGTTGGCGGCCCTGCCCCTGAGGCCGCTGTCATCTGTGTGGCATGCAGGAGCTGGCTCTCGAGCACGTGTTTGGCTACAGGGGCTTCGACTGTCGCAACAACCTGCATTACCTGAACGACGGCGCCGACATCATCTTCCACACGGCGGCGGCCGGGGTGCTCCAGAACCTCTCCACGGGTAACGGGCCCCGGGCCCTCCCTCCGCCCCCCGCGCGCCCGCCTGGGCCTAGGAAGGGTCGAGGCCGCGCTGCAAGGTCGGGGCGCCCTCCCCGGGGACACCCTGGGGGCCGGGGGCGGGGGACAGGAGCCACAGGCGGCCCGGCGGGGAGACTCCTGTGGCCCGCGACCAACACCCGCACGGCGGACCTCGCTCGTTCATTTTTAATGGGGACCAATTTTTTAGCAGCGCAGAATTTCAAGTCTGGCTTCTTTTCACTAGTTAGCCCTAAGAATGAGAACTCTTTTTTTTTTTTTCCTTTTTTTAAAGATTTTATTTATTCATTCATGAGACAGAGAGAGAGAGAGAGACGGGCAGCAGGAGAAGGAGGCTCCCCGCAAGGGCCCGATGCGGGACTCGATCCCAGATCCCAGGATCACACCCCGAGCCGAAGGCAGACGCTCAACCCCCGAGCCACCCAGGCGGCCCAAGAATGAGAACTCTTAAACCATAAGCAAAAACACCCCAAATGTCCCTAAACCGTAGGATGACTCAAAGGCAACAAAGAGTTTAAAGAGAAACACTGCAAGCCAACAGAAGCATCCAGAAATTCATTTGACACCCGTATCTTTGCCACTGGACTTAACTGTGTGTGCCTCTCGCCTTACTTGCTTTGTATCTTAAAACAGACCCCCCCCTTTCATTTCTCACATCTGTATGCTCCTTCCCATTTCTGCACACTAGTTTATGCATTCATTTTTTAAATATTTTTATTTATTTTTTTGTTTATTAATGAGAGATACACAGAGAGAGAGGGGGGCAGAGACACAGGCAGAGGGAGACGCAGGCTCCATGTAGGGAGCCCGACGTGGGACTCGATCCCAGGGCTCCAGGATCAAGCCCTGGTCTGAAAGCGGCACCAAACCGCTGAGCCACCCGGGCTGCCCTATGCATTCATCTTTAGATAGTGAAGTCACTGCGCACATAATGATTTGTCAAAACATTATTGTTTTGGGGAGGAGGAGGGCCTTGACATTTTTTATATGTGTTCTCTTTTCTTAGTAGCCACTTACCATTTTCGTAGCAGCGTGCTATTTCTTCGTCCATCAGTGCCATCACTCACCTCTCAGTTCTTGGGCGTCCGGTTGGGTTTACAGTGGCCTCCTAGGAAGTCAGCAGACCCATGTGCCACAGTAGACGATGATGTATTTCTGGTCCTTTCTCCTACCTCCCGTGATATACATTGAGTTAGGGCATGAGGGGGTGAAGACCTCACCTGTGCCATCCAGGCACCCAAGTGGCACTTTGAGAAATAATGAGGATTTCGAAGAGAGTCCCTAAGTATTTTCCTATTTCACAGCTTTCCCTTCCAGACGAGTAACTGGTGTTGTTTTGCTCATTTAGGGTAGTAACTCTGTCACCGTTTTGGCCCCGGGGAGCCTTGCCCTTGGACTGTGCTCTGGACCCACACAGGCCGCGGGAGGGAGGGGTAGAAGGGGAGCTCTTCTGCTCGGCCTGGAACAGGATGTGTAAATGTAAAAACCGATCTCCTAAGAGATCTAATGGTTCTAAAATTGAGACCTCGTGGCCTTCATGGCTCATGTGTACAGGGCATTTGCACACCCTGCATAATGCTTCGAGGCTGCCCCAAGAGGCAACCTCGAGGCTCACTGTCCCGTGTCTGCCCCCTAGGGAGCCAGAGCTTCTACCTGGAGCACACGGACGACATCCTCTGCCTCACGGTGAACCAGCACCCCAAGTACAGAAATGTGGTGGCCACCAGCCAGATAGGTAGGAGGGTCCTGCAGCGAGCTCCCCCCAGCTGAGCAGGCGCCCTGACGGGCCATTATCCGGAAAGGGAGTGGGCGGGTTGAGCCTTGACTATATCTGTGTCACCCGAATTGCAATACCCGGTGATTGGTGATTGGGAGGCGTCGCAAAGTCAGACCAGAGCCCGATAACCCAGATAAACGGATGCCCCATCCCTGTGGGCTTGTGAGGATAATTCTCCAGACGCCCGGCGTCAGATTAAGGAGCCGCGCATCTGCGGCCTGGGATGGTGCTCGGCAAGGGTGGCTTGTCGTGTGTGTGCCTGGCTCTTCTGCACCCCAGGAAACTGCCAGTGACAAATGTGAACCGGCTCACATTTGTGAGAAGTCGTGTTGTGTTGTTGGGTTTTTGTTGTCGTTGTTGTCGTCTTTCGAACTTCGTCACTTCGAAGGCAGTTTCCACAACGTGTCCTTCTGCTTGTTTGCATTGAACCCATGTCCATTTTTAACTTTCATCTGGAGCTTCCTGATGCTGGTGTTAAGTGCTTCACTCGTAGAAACGTGACTCATTTTAGCTGTTGTCTTCCCTTGACGCTTCCTCATTGCCATTGTCCACCCACCGCAGTTGACATTACGGAGACCCAAGGTAAGGCGGCCCCACCCGTGAGCAGTTTGGGTCCGCACAGCAAAACCATGCGGCCGCGTCACGTGTGCGGACTGTACCTGGCTGACCCGCAGATACAAATCACGGGTCTCACCAGTTTCCTCGGTGTAGACTCCTCCACCAGGGTGTGGGCCGCACGCGAACGCCCCCGGGCCTCTGGCAGATGGGTCTCGTTGTCCCTCGCCCTGGCCAGGTCAGGCTGTAGGTCCCCTAGGCCCCTGCTCACTGGTCTTAGAGAGGCTGCGGGGTGACCCCGGGCGTTGCTGCGGCCTCAGCTGTGTCCTGCCCCACGCATGCAGGAACCACACCTTCGATCCACGTCTGGGACGCCATGAGCAAGCACACCCTCTCCATGCTGCGGTGCTTCCACTCGAAAGGGGTCAATTACATCAACTTCAGTGCGACCGGGAAGCTCCTGGTGTCGGTGGGAGTGGACCCCGAGCACACCATCACCGTCTGGCGTTGGCAGGAAGGTAGGGGAGCCAGGCGGGGGGTCCCTCGGGGAGGCTTGCCTGAGGCCGGCGTGGGGCTCGAGCCTCCCTGCGCCCCACCCCGAAGCCCCCCCTGGGCGCTGCTGCTGCTGGGTCCACAGAACCTGGGGTATCTGGATCCCAGAGAAACTACTTATCAGCCCCCAGACCCCACGGCCTGGGGAGTCCCAGGCTGGCTTAGGGAAGGGTCTGTGGGCGCTTGAGGAAAGTGCCCGAGCGCTGCAGCCTTCCTCCTCAGACAGAAGACCTGGGGCTCCTGCATTTTGGTCCTAACCCCCTGCCTACCCAAATTTCCTTGCCCTTGGCGTTCCTTCTGTGACCTCTAGTTCCTGCTGTGGCCTTGCCACCCTGGTCACCTTATTATGGGAGCTGGGACAGGACTTTACCACTTTTGTCTCAGAAACACTTTTTTTTTTTTTTAAATTTAACTTCTTTGACTTTTTTATAATCAAGGTTTACGTTTAATGTAACAGGATTTCTTTCTTGCCTCACCCAACACACACACACACACACACACACACACACACACACACGGCTGCTGCTAAATTTATGATCATGTTAGAATCAGAGATGTGCAATCTTTCGAGTGTATTCCCAGGTTGGCAGAACAGATCCAATTAGTTAGGACGTTAATGAGGTCTGTCTCCAGCCCGGCAGCCCGTATCTGGGGCACGCCGAGCCAGGCACACACAGAGGTGGCGCTTCTCCAAATCAGGGCTTCTAGAGAGCTGGGAGCCAAGTTCCAATCCCTCCTGAGAAAAAGAGGTTGGGAACCTGCAGACTTTGATGATGAGACTTGTTCATCCTATTCAGTCCATTTCTCATTTTCTTGCTCATCAGAGCACTGTGTCCAAATGGCCCCATAATCTATTTTGGAGATGCAGCTTCATTTCCTGCCGTGTTGAGTTGGTCTTAAATAGATTCAGCCCCGGATGAGACATTGAGGGTCTTAAATGATAGACTCAAAGCCTCATAGCTTTGGAAAGACTTGGAAAGTCCTCCTGCCTGGTCCGGATCCACCCCAAGGAATAACAGTTCCTGCAAGTGCACTCATGACAGGCTGACTCCCATCGTCGGTCGCATCCTTGCAGGAGGGTGGCCCAGGTCACATTCCAAGGCAGCCCACCCACTACTAGAAATCTCTTGTAAAGCCCTATCTTATGAGGGCCTCACCTGCTTCCATACGCCTTTCCTCCCTGGTGCTGACTCTGCTGTCTGCACCAAGTCTGCTTCGTTCCTTGGAAGAGAGTCACCCTGCCGGGCCCCCACGCACACCCTGGCCTTTCGGGTCAGGCCTGCTCTCCTGATGTCTGCCACCTGCCCCTCTGGGCAGCACCTGCTCCAGCCCTGCCGCAGCACAGACTCCGGCTCACTGGGGTGCCTTTCGACCTCCAGAGGGAGGACTGGTAGAGCCAGGACTCTTTTTTTTTTTTTTTTAATTTATTTTTATTGGAGTTCAATTTGCCAACATAGAGCATAACACCCAGTGCTCATCCCATCAATTGCCAGGACTCTTAAGCTTTTAAACATGACCAAGAGAAGCCTTCTGTTTGGGAACTTTCTCCCTTTGTCTTTGCTGGAACCAGCACTTGGGTGTCTGCAGAAGGGTTCTGAGCCATTAATAATGTCTACTGTCGTGTCACCAACCACCAGCTCTTCGGAGCCGATTGTGTGTGGTTTTCCCTTCACTTCAAGTCCCGCTGGCAAATGATAGTTTTGAGGGAGGCCCATCTACGTTTTTGTTACCATTAGAGAGCATGTTATTTATTCTTCATTTGTCCAATGACTGTTTTTGTGGCACTCCAGGTGTGTGTGTGTGTGTGTGTGTGTAGTTAAGAAACAAAGGTGAGTACAAAATGAGCTTATTATATAAAATGCACGGTGTCAGGTCCTGGATACTTGAATGAAACTTGTTCTGAGCAACATAGAAACCAATGCAAGGAGGGACACAGTAATCCCCACAGTTAGAAGTGTCTGTGGATTAAGACCAGGAAGAAACCAACAGTAGCTTAAAAGAAAGTGTGGGATAAAGCAGCATTTCCCCCATGACTACGGAGAATGATCCTGTCTCGTTAGTGGCCACTTGTATTGCTTCCCCTGTAATCCAGCTGTTCAAATGCCATTTCTGCTGGAGAAGAGAGAGTTGTTCATGTTTTGCCTACGAGGTGTAGTTTTGTTTTTTTTTTTACTGATTGCTCACGTTAGCTCTTTGTCTCCTGTAAGTATTGCCAAGGTTGTTCCCCTTGTGGTGTTTGTCTTTTAACTTTGTTTATGGTATCCTTGGGAACTGGGAGTTTTCAAACCTCTGAGCCCTAGGTAGGGAGGTGTTTGTTTTTGAGACTGACCGCCCTGAGCTGTAAGGGGCGGGTCTCTATCGCCTTAGGGAAGGGCTCTGGGATGAGATCTGAAGGCCCGGGTTCAGCTGGGTGAGAATCCACCACTGCCACCCCGCTGGAAAGCCGTTTACAAGCAAAAATAATAATAATAAATAGTGAAATAGATAAAGAAGACTAAGAGTACACTTACTGCAATGAGCACTGAGAAATGTATAGAAGCGCGGAATCCATATAGTGCACACCTGACGCTAATATAACGCCGGATGTTAGCCATCCTGGAATTGTTTAAAGATGTAAATGAGGAGGAGGGGAAGAAAAAAAAGGCCCCATGAGTAAATAGGGAGAGGAGATAATTAAGAGGAAATTGGAGCTAAAACATTAAGAATAAGTTCAAAGAAAATGGGAAGATATTTAAAATAAAAATTAAAAACTTAAAGGCTGAAAATCATGAGGTAAAAACAGATGAGTGCAAAACGGAGGCTGAAAGGTGAGCCTGCAGGTCTAGAACCGACGGGGAGAGTGGCCATGGCACCAGCGGACGCTCCCCAGTCACTGTGCCCAGCTCAGCTCATGGGGTTTCACCTGTCCCAGACCTTTTAATCCTCACACCACCTTATAAAATGTGAACTCTCATTATCCCCAAATTACAGATGAGCCAACTGAGGCAACTTTCCCAAGGTTGCTGTACCTTGGTGGTGCTGGGATTGGCTGAGGATGAAAACTAAAGCTCTGCAGATGAGTCAAACACATAAATAAATGGTGTTGAGGAATAAACTGGCAATTAAATACAAAAGGTAGAATTTTTTAAGCCCAAAACCATGAAAGATAAAGGAATGTGAAGGACTTTATTTTGGAGGACTTAAAAGCGGAGAATCTTGTAAAGACATTAAGAAGGGCCTTCAAGGAAGGAGCATCTCCAGTTACATTCCAGGGGAGGGTTCAGCTTCCCTCCCCATATCCCTTGGTGAGGTCAGAGACCGCAGGTGAGAAATGAAGGGTGCCCTTTGCCCTTTTTTCATATCTGGAAGCTTCCATCTCCAGGGGTGTCCCTTCCTGCTGTGTTCATGGGTGCCTGGATGTGTCTTGTGGGGGTGGAGTGGGGTGGGGGTTATTTTAGCAGCACTGCTACTCTGGAAATCTCCCAGACGCTCCCCTCTCTGCCTTGGGAGCCGCATCTGAGGCAGGAGGGGTGCTGTTGAGGAAGGAGGAACACCTGCAGTGTGCCCTGGGCCTGGCTGGGATGGAGAGCCATCCCGAGCTGCAGTGAGGGAGGACCCACCTCAGCAGACTCTCTCACCCACACAGGCGCCAAGGTCGCCAGCCGAGGGGGTCACCTGGAGCGCATATTTGTGGTTGAATTTCGCCCGGACTCAGACACACAGTTTGTGTCCGTCGGTGTCAAGCATATGAAGTTCTGGACCCTGGCGGGCAGCGCCCTGCTTTATAAGAAAGGGGTCATCGGGTCCATGGAGGCTGCCAAGATGCAGACGATGCTCTCCGTGGCCTTCGGTGCTGTGAGTTCCAGCAACGCTTCCTGAGAGGGGCCCTGACCCCTGGGCACGGGCATGGGGAGGGGGGCACATACAGCCACAGAGCTGCAAACAAGAAAGCGGTTTCCACATTTTCTCCTTTATTGGCTTACTTGCAACCATTTATTCCCTTTCCTTAGCATAGATAGGTGAGTTGACTGCATTTTCCCCAATTTTTCCTCTCAAAATACTCATTAGGAAAGGTAGGAGCCCCACTCAGGGCAGGAGCTTCATTGTTCTAGAGGCAGACTGGCTTGCAAGCCTGTCAGGCTTGGGTTAGGTGCAGAGGGTGTGGGCCCAGTTCCCACCCTGGCCAGCCTCCCGGTTCCTCCTTTCTTGTGCCATAGATGCCCCAGCTGACACCCTTAGCCGGCACAGGCTCATCTGGGGACATTCTGAAACCCAGCCGACTCTGGGTCCCGCTGGTGTGGATTCGTGTGCACCTTGTTCGAGAGCCCAGGAATGTTTGGGCTCTTACTTCTTACTGCAGCCAGCTGGGGCTGGATCCCAGGATGGAGGTTCATTTATGTGTAGAGGTGCTCACCGTGGGGAAGTCCAATGCTCCCAGACCAACTCAGCGCATTTCAGAGCCAGGAAATTTTCCTGCCAAGTCTTTTGCCTTTCCTTGGCGCGGAAGGTCAACTGGAGTGTGCACTTCTGCTTCTCCGGCTCTAGTTCCCTAACCGGGGAGCAGGCGGCTGGGAGGGGACCCCCGTGAGAGCTGCTGTGAGGGTCCTGGTGTGGACGGTGTCCCTTTGTTTCCAGAACAACCTCACTTTCACGGGTGCCATCAATGGAGACGTCTACGTGTGGAAGGACCACTTCCTCATCAGGCTGGTGGCCAAGGCTCACACAGGCCCCGTCTTCACGATGTACACGACCCTTCGGGACGGACTCATAGTGACCGGCGGCAAAGAGCGGCCGTAAGCTGAGACTCCTCTGGGGACAGCTGGTCTTTCCTTACTGGCTTGGGAGACAGTGACAGAAGCATTGCCCCCCTGGGAGAAGATGCAGAGTTTCATTCTCCCGCCTTGTCTGCATCAGGGACCTCAATCTACTGTCCCGCCCAGAGGACCCCAGGCCAAACCCTTCAGAAGGACGAGTCACAGGGGGAGAGAGGTGGTTTTGTGGTAGTTGAAAATCCAGAGAGGTGTTCTTGGACAGCCCCGTGCTCCCTCCGGAGCCTTTTGGGGGACGGGAGGATGGAGAGGACGAGAGGGAAGCTCCTGTGGGGACAGAGATTAAAAATGAAGCAGGAAAATAGAGAAGCATTGCTCTTCGTGTTTGATCTGATAATAACATGGTTTGATTTGTTTATTTATTTATTTCAAGTTTTATTATTATGTTTTAGACTGCAGTCCTCTCTCCTTCTACCGTAGTGGCATTTGAAAGTATTCTAGGAAATTCGCCAGTTCAGCGGGTTGTCACCACTCATTGGTGGGGCGGAGAAAGAGGCCATCCCGGAGGCTGTGCCCTGCTGGGCCCCAGGGGCTGTGACCTTGATGATAGGGCCGAGGAGCCTGGAGTGCCATGGGCATGCCTTAGGACGCGGGCCACCGTGCCAAGTTCCTCTTGATCCTTTTTTAGGACCAAAGAAGGAGGTGCTGTGAAATTGTGGGACCAGGAGATGAAGCGCTGCCGGGCCTTCCAGCTGGAGACGGGCCAGCTGGTGGAGTGCGTGCGCTCCGTGTGCCGCGGCAAAGTGAGTGGGCTGGGCCGGCCTTCCCCCAGCTGTCCCCCCCCCCCTTCCCCGGGGCTGGGCCGGGCCAGGGCCCGAGTGAGAGTCAGTGCAGCCACCCACTTGCCCGCCGCTGGGCCCTTGAATCCTGAAAACAAGCCTCCAAGGTGTGACTTGCACAGCGGTGGGCTGCACACCCAGGTAGCCCTGGCTGGTGACCTTGGTGTGCCGCTTAACCTCCCTGTGTCCAGCACACGGGTCGTTGTGAGGATGGCGTGCATTATAACGCACGGGGCCTTTCATCCTGCCTGGCCCGTGGCCACGTCCAGTGGATGGTAGCTGCTGCTGTCACGGCCGTATTGGGTGCAGAGATAGTCGACGATTTGCCCGTGCAGCAAATTCGCCCAAGCCTACAGTTACATGGTCAGTAGGCGGGGGGACTGAAGGGCCATCAAACTGACTCAGAGCCATGGGCATTCAAGTCATACCTGGGCTGAAAATCAAAAACGACTTGTGGGGTTAGCTTTTTGTTGTTTTGTTTTGTTTAAATATGGACATCCAGGCTCTTGGCCAGAGCCGCCAAATCAGAATCTTAGTTCTGATGTGTGTGTTCCTTTTCTCCCTTTTCTTTTTTTTAATTTCCCAAGAAACTCAGAGATACTTGAAAATAAATCTCAACCTCTGTTTCATACCTTGTGTTTATATTATTGAATTATTATCAGCCTGAGAATTTGCCTTCTGGATGTTCCCCATAAAAAAAAGGCAGACATGACTCGGACAGACAGGTCTTGGAGTCTCCATAATTAGACATTGAGAGCTTTGTTTTTAAAAAGACAAATGGCAGTCATCTGGTAGGGTAATGAGACTTCTGGGAGGTGGAGGCAGAGCTAGGACCAGAACCTGGAAGTCATTAGGAGACGGCCTTTTGTTCCGTGTGAGGAGGAGCCTAGGAAGACTCTGAGCCGTCCAGGAGCAGAACCCGGCCGCCCTGCTCTGTCGGGAGCTGGCCATCAGAGGAATGTCCTGGCAGAGACCAGATGACAGATGGAGAACTTTGTGCGGATGCTCTTACCCTTGGTTGAGGAAGAAAAGGAAAAGTGAGAGGGTCACGTAAGGATGGGCAATTTAGTTATTAACAACAGAACCCCTCTAGGCCCTTCTGGTGTTAGTACCTTTGCCAGCAGAGCCACGTTGCCAATTTGCTCTGTGTTTTTCTGTACGTTTCATTTAAAACACAGATCTGCTGCTTTTTTTTTTTTTTTTTTTTTTACTTATCTTCATCTCTTTGCCTACCAGTCTCTCACCTACTAGATATCTAGTAGATGATAAAATTATTTCATTTTAAATTGTGGCAAAATATAGGTAACAGTTTACCATTTTAACCATTTTTGAGTGCTGTCTAGTGGTACATTCACACTGTTGTGCAACCATCACCACCATCCACCCACAGAACATTTCTTAGCTTGTAGAACTGAAACTCTGTACCTATGAAGTACTAACTCCCCTTCCTCCTTCCCACCAGTGCTCCACCGTTTGACTTTTCTCTGTGAATTGGACATGGTATGTCATATGAGTGGGATCATACAGTATTTGTCTTTATTTTCTAATGTTTTTATTGCAACAGGGAAAAATTTTAGTAGGAACCAAAGATGGTGAAATAATTGAAGTTGGTGAAAAAAATGCTGCTTCCAACATCCTGATCGATGGGCACATGGAAGGGGAGATCTGGGGCCTGGCCACTCACCCCACCAAGGACATCTTCATCTCTGCCAGCAATGATGGCACAGCCCGCATCTGGGACCTGGCTGACAAGGTGAGGGGCCTCTCTGTCCAGGCTCGGATGCCCCCGGTGGGCCTGGAGTTAGGAGAGGTCCGGCCAACATCAGGCTGGAGATATGTGGGATGTGATGGGTGAGCAATTGAGTTAGAAAGCCTAATAATGAAAGTCCCACTCACACACACCCAATCCATCTATCTTTTAGCTGCATATCCAGCTATAATTATAATACAAGGATAATCTGGAAATGATTTTTCTCTTGTTGTAGAAGAGTCCACAAAACCTTAAAAATAAAGAGATATATCTCCCTTGGATGGGAAGACTAAAAATGATTTATAATGTCAGATGTTGCCAAATGGAACATTTCATTTTTTTTTTTTTAATGGAACATTTCAATCAAAATCCCAACAAAGTTCCTCTTGGAGTCTAGAAAAAAAATTCAAAATAAAAAAAATCCATCTTGAGTAAAAAATAGCAAAGAGTGGATGGGGGAAAGATTATTGTTAGCAAGTCTTACCTGATATTAAAGCAAGCAGTCAGGGGCTCCTGGGTGGCTCAGTGGGTTAAGCATCCTACTGTGGCTTTCTTCTAAGGTCGTGAGGTCGCTCTCTTGCATTGGGCTCTGTGCTGGGCCTGGACTCTGCTCGGCAGTCTTTCCTTCTCCCTCTGCCCCTCTCCCCCTCCTGCCAGCTTGCTCGTGCTCTTTCTCTCTCTCTCAAAAAACTGTAAAAATTAAAAAATAAATAAAATGAGTACTTGAGTTCTAACAATTAAAAGAGTTGGGTGCATCACCAAATAGCCAGTAAATATTTAAGTAAAAGTTTTAGTATGAGGATGAAAGAACAGACAGGTAAGAGCTGAAGTAGGGTTGTCCAATTCACGTTCATTTTCATAATTACTTACCGTGTTTGTTATTAACCACGGCCGTCATATAGTGAATACCTGCTCCAGTCAGGTGCTCCGCGATACACGCCCGCTACTGCTTGCGGCCGCCTTGCCCAAGTGGCACTAATATCACCTCTTTCCAAACGGAAAAACGGGGAGGTGGTGACCCACCCAGGTAGTGACAGGATTCAGGGCTTCAGCCAACAGGTGCGGAAGCTCCGGCCTTTTCCCTGAGCAAGGGGTGGCCGGTCTAAGGGGGTCCAGTCCGGTTTGCTGCCTGTCTCTACGGTCAACCAGCCTCGCTCGTGTGGCAGGGCGCACTGGTTGCCAGAGACCACGTGGACCCCCGTGGGCCCCGCGATCACGCCCGAACCCCGACAGGAAAGGCCCACCGGCCTCGGCCCGATAGCTGCTGCCTCCCTCGCTGCTCTGGGTCAGCGTGCGGGCCCCTGGCTCCGGGGGCGCCGCTGGAGGCAGCGGGCGCTGGGGGCTCGGCTAGTGTCCCGCCCTATCCCCGTAGAAGCTGCTCAACAAGGTGAACCTGGGCCACGCGGCCAGGTGCGCGGCCTACAGCCCTGACGGGGAGATGGTGGCCATTGGCATGAAGAATGGGGAGTTCGTCATCTTGCTGGTGAACAGCCTGAAGGTGTGGGGGAAGAAGCGAGACCGGAGGTCGGCCATCCAAGACGTCAGGTGCGAGCAGGTGGTCTGCACGGGGAAGGGTGGTTGCCTTCCCCAAGTCGCGGCTGGACAGCGGGACCCGTGAGGGGCCTGCGGCGCCGAGACTGTCGCTCGAGCCCCAGCCACGTGTCCGCTGAGTCCCTGGGCAGTGTCGCCGAGGAGCAGCCACACCTGCGGCGCCCTTGTCTGGCGGCTGCTTGTCCCCGCTTGCTTCCTGCTGCGGGACGGCATCGGGAAAGGGCCGGGTTCCCTGGAACGTAGGAGGACGGATCCACACGGAGTCCCCGAGGGAGGGAGTCCCCGAGGGAGGGCTGCGCCTCGGAGACCCCTCCCCGAGCGGACCTCCTGCCCGGCCCGTCCAAACGGCCCTTCTTCTCACGGGCCATGCTCTTGGATCGCTTTTTCTAGAATCAGCCCGGACAGCAGATTCTTAGCCGTCGGTTCTTCTGAACACACAGTTGACTTCTACGACCTCACTCAGGGCACGAGCCTGAATCGCATTGGCTACTGCAAAGATATTCCAAGCTTTGTCATTCAGATGGATTTTTCGGCGGATGGCAGGTACATCCAGGTATGCTTCAGCTCGCGGCGCTCCCGGGCAACCAAGAATAGTGATGATGATGATGATGGTGACGATGATGGTGACGATGATGATGACGATGATGCCAGCAGTAGCCACAAGAGTGGCGGCTTATGGCACCTGGGAGCTTGCCTTGGGCCGAGCTATGCATGAACATCCTCGTCCTAGGAACACTTTCAGTCCTGTCACTTGCCTCTGACTTTAT
The DNA here is from genome assembly GCF_053574225.1 of Canis aureus. NCBI lineage: Eukaryota > Metazoa > Chordata > Mammalia > Carnivora > Canidae > Canis > Canis aureus. Next base: position 58,790,390 of record NC_135621.1, read on the forward strand.
AAATGAAAGGGCGGAGGCCTCGAGAATTTACGAAAGTCGTCGAATCACTAGTTTTAAGAAGCAGAGCTGCCCTTGGGTAAGAAGCGCTGGCGGCGGGCCCGGGCGCCCTCCCCGCCCCTCCCGTCCAGGCTTCCTGACCCCGTCTCGTCTCCGGGGCTGTGCCTGCGCCCTGCGGCTCCTTCTACTTAGTCCTCTCAACTCCAAGTCGGGGGAGGGTGGCCTGTCCACACGGGGACCTGGACTCCAGGCCCCCACCGTCCCCGGGTCCACCGGGGAGCAGACAGGTGGGAAGGGCTGGCGAGGGCTCCCGCCGCTGGGACTTAGAGCTGGAAAGAAGACGCTGTGGTCTCCAGCGTGCGCCCCACTAGGCGCTAGGGAGCAGGCCTGGAGGTGGCTGCGGGCCGGGAGGGAGCGGGGACCCGGTCATCGGCCACCGATGGGGACTCGGCCGGCCACGCGCTGTAATGGGGAAGGCCTTCGCCAGCTGATCACGAGATCACTAGAGCTGATTGCAGAGGAGTGCAGGGTGCCCCGGGAGCACTTAGGGGCGCGGGGCTAGAGACCCTTCCTCTCCCGCGGTGGGATTTGGGCTGCGGTGGACGGTGTGGAGGAGTCAGCCGCAGAGCAGAGGCGGGAAGGGGCCTCTGTAGGGAGCCCTGGCGCCTTCCCCTTCCCGAGCGGCGGGAAAAGCTAGGGCACAGGGTTAGAGGGCCCGCGGGGCCCATGGGCAGGCTTCCTGGAACATGCTTCTCTCCCCCTAGAATATTCCCACAGAAGAAAGGGCCAGGGCCTCCAGGCTTCAGAAATCATCCGGGGCTGCTGCCGTCCCTGAGAAAACGGGCATACCCCAGTACCCAAGGGCCTGTTTCCCTGGGGACAGGGCTCCCCAAACTGGAAGGAGCATCTGACACCCTGGAGGCTTTGGCAGAGCAGATGGCCGGGCCACCCTCAGGGTGTCTGCCCTGCTAGGTGCGGGGCGGCGCCCGGCCGTCCGTGTTGCCACCCAGCTGCCGCTGCTGCTGCCCAGGAAGCACATTTGGGGAACCCCTGCCGTAGGACTTGGGAAAAGAGCCCGAAGATGAATGGGGAAACGTCCCAGGCCCGGGGACCCAGAGGCCTGGTCATGGTCTGGGAAACGGCGTACCAGAAGGGGAGCCCTCTGAGCCGGAGAGGAGCTCACGGCCCTGGTTGCCTCCCCGCAGGTGTCCACAGGAGCCTACAAGCGCCAGGTGCACGAGGTGCCCCTGGGGAAGCAGGTCACCGAAGCCGTGGTCATCGAGAAGATCACCTGGGCCTCCTGGACAAGGTGACTGGCCGCAGGGAAGGTCACAAGGGAGTCTCGGGCTGGCTCGGCCTCCGATTCTGTGTGTGGCCGGGATGGGAAGAAGCTCAGAGAGGGCGGTCCGTCCTTGGGTGGAGGGGGGCGGGGGGCGGGGAGCCAGCAGGCCTCTTGGTACCAGTCTGGGCCGCTGGCTTTGATCCGACCTGGGCTTTCGAAATGCAAAGACCCCCCCTTTTGTGAAATCCTACTGTGCCCAGCCTCATCCAGCAGGTTCAGAGGGAAATGACCTCCCAGCTCTTGGCTCAGCCAGGTGCACCCCAGGGGGGCAACAGTCACTCACAGGTGTGCCCCGGGGGCCTGCAGTCACCCACAGGTGCGCCCCCGAGGGGGCCCACAGTCACCCACAGGTGTGCCCCAGGGGACCCACAGGCACGGGGGGGGGGCCCGCAGCCACCCACAGGCACGGGGGGGGGGCGCAGTCACCCTCAGGTGCGCCCCGGGGGGCCAGTCACCCACAGGCGCGGCCCGGGGGTCCGCCCTGCCGCTTAGCAGGACGAGGGGTGCCTTGCCCGTTCTGGGGGAGGATGCACCCAGCCGTGAGCCTGAGGGTGCCCACCCGCGCGCACACTCACATGGCCCGCGGAGGGGCGGAGAGAATCAAAGGTGGGCGCAGCTTTTCCTTTGGGGTGCGAGGGCCAGAGCAGTAGGGCCGGGGGTAAGCGCAGGGGGTGGGAGGGGACAGAAGAGCCACGTGGTCAGAGCAATTGATGAAACGCCCCCCCCTTGTCCTGGGGCGAGGGTCCCCCACTGTGGGAGCCTTGTCCTGCGTCTCTGACGCCCCCTCTTGTTCTAACAGCATTCTGGGGGACGAAGTCATTGGCATCTGGCCACGAAACGCAGACAAGGCTGATGTCAACTGCGCGTGTGTGACCCACGCGGGCCTCAACATTGTCACGGGGGACGACTTTGGGCTAGTGAAGCTCTTTGATTTCCCCTGCACCGAAAAATTTGTGAGTCGGGGGAGCGTCGGCGCCGGCCCCCCGCGCCCTGCCGTCCTTGTCCTGCCTCCTGCAGACACGGGGGGGGGGGGGCACGCTGCCGGCCACCTGGGGTCTGGGATCTAGGACGAGGGGACGCCCGTTCAGCCCCGGGGAACCGGCCCGCCTGGCCTTCCCGTCTCCCTCTGGCCCAAGGGGCCGTCCTGGAAGCCGGGGGAGGGGGCCGGAAGGGGCGCACAGGTGCCCCCGGGCGCCCCGGGCAAGAATGGGGGTAACCGGGGCGTGCACACCCGTGGGCGGGCGGGTGCCGAGCTGCCAGAGGGGAGCCCGGGGACCTGGGGGGCCTGGGTCTCTCAGCCGGCGCCCTGCGCTTTTGCCCCCAGGCCAAACACAAGCGTTACTTTGGCCACTCGGCTCATGTGACGAACATCCGCTTCTCTCATGACGACAAGTACGTGGTCAGCACCGGAGGAGACGACTGCAGGTACGACCCTGGCTGGCCCGGGCCTGGTCTCGTCCTCTCCCGGTCCCCGCGCCGGTGCCCCAGTGTCAGCCCCCCTTCCCAGGGACCCGGGAGAGCTGACGTCCTAATGAGCACAAGGGCTTTGAGTATGGTCTTCAGTGTCTGAGGGCTCCCCCCCCCCAGGATGGGCCCACGTCCCCCCCGTGCTGGCCTGGCGGGGGGGGGGGGAGGGCATGCAGCGGCTGGAGCCCGGGGGCGGGCGTCAGGTCATCAGCGACGGGCACCGTTGCCTGTAATCAGGTTAAAACCACCTCAGTCCGTAGGCCTTTGGGCTCTTAGCTGCCAACCCATCACCAGAGCTCGGAGGACAGAGGATTGATCCACAGGCAGGAGAGGCCCAAAAATAATAGCAAGGCTGTTCCCCTGAGAAACAAGGGTGTCCCCTGATTTTACACGGTATCAGGCGAGGAGGGGCGTCGGGCCAGGGCTAGCTGGCAGCAGAGCCTCAGCCAGCGACTCGGCCGGGAGACAGGCCCGGGTCCTGCTGCGGCGTGGCTGGCCTTGGGGCGCCGCGGGAGGACGACATGGGCCTCCTGAGCCTTTCCGAGGCCGCTTCCCTGTCCCTCCGAGGGCCCTCGTGACAGCAGGACCAGGCGGCTCCCAAGCCCCTCATTCTCCGCCTCTCAAGTCCTTGAGGGCTTTACTGCAACAGGAACGCTGGTCTCATTCCAGCCCCAGCCGAAGAAATACAGACCGCAGGTATCTCAGTGGCCTGAGAGGTTGTGGAACAGGCACCTGGGGGGAACCCAGGTCCCAGCCCAGAGGACGGTGCGGGGGACAGGTGCAGGGGACGGCCCCAGAAGATGCCTTCCGGACAGGCAGCCCGCGGGGGTGGGGGGTGGGGGTAGGTGGGGGGGGTTGGGTGTCTCCAGGCAGCCGCCGACAGCCGCACTCACACCCTTGAGATAACGCTGCCCGCGGAGGGCAAACTCCCTTCAGAGCCGAGCCAGGCCCTGAACAAGAGACACAAGTGACCTGGTCACCCCAGTGCGGGAGATACGAGGTGACTTTTGATTTACTATAAAAGGCCTAGGAGTAACCTTTAAAACGCAGGAGCCCTAGGCCTCTGTAGTCCGGGAGCGTACTCGGATCCCCGGCTCCGCGCTCCACACTAGAAAGGGCTCTTCTACTCAAGTGGACTCGATAAAACCTTTTCAGCAGCAACAAGAGAGCCGGTGTGAAGTGAGATCGCGGGCAGTCCTCACCTTCAGCACTAGGCTGCTGAAAGAGCCAAACCCAACAAAAAACAATAGACTTAAAAAAAAAAAAAAGCAGGTCTTTAATGGGTGGCAAGATCCCTGGTTCATCTTTAGAAACTGAAATCAGTGGCCAGTGCATCACCTGAGCAGGGCTCCGGCCTTTGGTCTCTTGACACAGGGAGCGTGTCCAGCCAGCCGCGCAAGGTGAACGTCTTTTCTGCTTTTTCAGTGTGTTTGTGTGGCGATGTCTGTGAATGCCAGAAAGCTCTTTCTTGCTGCGGCTGCTGCTCCCCTCCCCCCAGCCACCCCGGAGGCACCCGAGGCCCCTCCGAGCCGCCAGTGCGGCGCAGCGAAGCGGGGTGACTGCGCCCATCCTCTGCGGCCTGCGCAACTGCGATGCCAAGAAGGTCAGTTCTCAGATGGGAGGAGGGCTTGCCTCGGCTCCTGAGAGGACGTACTAACCACACTGACAACAACCCCATCTGCTCATGTAGCCCACTGACAAAATTTGAAGCCTCAGTTACCCTAACCAATATGTAGCTTTTAATTTGCATCAAAACTTTTACAGAAGACGTTTTGCTATTCTGTTTCTATATACTTTAAAAATGTTCATTTTTACAAATAAGTTGAACAAGACCGCTTCAGTTAGATGCACCTAAGCGCTAGAACGATCAATAGCCTCAGTTCTCCACATTTAGCTTTCAAAACCAAATGAGCCATGTATAAACAAGTTGAGAAACTTAATTTTTTAACGTTTCATTTGCAGAGTTTTATATCCATTAAGTGCCTTTGAAAGTTTCCAGTTGTGTGGGCTGCTGTCTCACCTCCCACAAATATTCTCCTTTCTACATATGGTGCTAAAACTTCAAAACTGAGGAGGGCTACAGGACCCTTAACAGATTCCTGGTCTGTCACCCATGTCATGTGTTTATGTCACGGCTTCCTAAATGCAAGACATCGGTTACCTGCTTGGGAAATAGTGGCAGGTGAGCAGCAAAGAAACGGAAATTCAGGAGGGAGGGGTAGAAATGGTTTCCACTGTCGAGTGCCAAACCTACAAAATCCAAATAGAAGTTAAAAAAAAAAAAGTACAAAACAAACCCCTGTACTATAAAATAGAAGGGGGGAGGGGGAAGCTCACGTGGGTCTAGGAGGATGAACTCTTAATCCTAAAATGGTAATAAATGAGGTGACCCAAAGCCATAGGGGGTCTCTCACCCCCAGAGCGGGGCTGACTTGACCCCATGGATTTGTTGAGGTGAACTATATAGGTCAAGTCCAGATGAAAAGGAAAAGAAAAATCTCTGCAAAACAAATTCCTAAGCCCAAGCAATATTTGATAAGATTATAAAACAAAATAAGCTAGCTTAGAGCTGGCAGGATGACGGAACGTGACCCGGACAATCGGAACCCTGCCTCGGTCACACGTCACCCTCGGCCTGCCGCGGACTCCAGGAGGGGCTGACCGCACACGCCGCCGGGAAGGCTGGTGAGGGGCTGGGGGCGCTGCGCACACACACCGAGCAGTCCTCCCCGTCAGTGAGGCAAAATTCTGGGTCTGGCGTTACTGGCCATTTGCAGTTGTCAGTGTAGAGAAAGGGGAAATATGAAGCATTTTCAACTAAATAGACTAACATTTACCCAGAAGTGCTTCAGCGTTCTAAACGGATTAGATCACTCATGAAGCTATTTTTATATGCCAGGTTATGAATGCCTTACATTAATCCCCTGATAGGCTGTTGGGTCCCCAGTTAGAGCCCCTGTGCAGTCCTAGCTCTGTCCTCTGTAACCGTGTGACTGGTGATGCCGAGAACCGTGTCTGCAGATACTGTACCACCGACCTTTCTTCGTCATCAGACCTTGCATTGACAGAACCACGTGGAAGACTAAATTGATCAATGAGGATATGTACAACTATATTTAAAGAGCAATAGTGTCTGTGTCAAGAAACTTCTTAAATCTTCTTTGTAAACATTTCTATGGTATGATTTTATGTATGTTCATAAATAATGCACTGTGTTCTATATGTTAAAATATTGGTGCATGAGATTTATTTTCACTTAGCAGAGTATAAGAAATACAGAATTTGAAAGCATTTTGGTACGTGTCAAATAAATTTGATTATGTAAACACAGCTGCACTACGCACTGGAAAGCTTTCTGAGAGTACGAGCCACCACTCCCTGGTTGAAGCAAAGGCTACCCTACCCCTTGGGTATACTTTTCAGCTGCTGCCATTTCATGGAACCAAAATACCAAACGTACTTTAAGTCTATAAGCTTTATTGATACTTTGCTTTTACAGTTCACAATGCATTCCACAGATTCAGTACAGCTTAAACCACAAATGTATAAATCTTCATTTTATAATTTTTTGCATAACAAGGTTTGATATTTGCAAACAACGTTTTTGGAAGCATTAGATTCAGTCCGGAGATTCAGAGTTTATGACAAAATGAACTACAGTAAGTCTGTGCAGTGAAGTTTATGTTGAGGAGTTCTATGTGCATGGCATCGCTTCATGTTGAAAACAGATGGTAGTGTTCCTAGAAATAGATTTTCTTTTTCTAGCTTATGTGCTTTGGAACTATACACATATAACCAATGACGCTCTGAAATATCAAGCACTGTGGGGTAGCCGGAAGGTAAAGGTCTAAGCTTTGAGAAACACTATATATAGATATATATATAATCTATATTTACTTATATTGGCAATTAATATAACAGTAAAATTCACAATACACCTAGAACATACCAGAAAGGCAAGCTTTTTCCTCTTGCTTTAGTGGTATGATCTCGTCTAAACATATCATTTCAAAAAATCTGCATCAATCTACACAGACCATACACAGTGCACAAACTGTGAAAAGGATTATTTTTTTCAGCTCCACTTTCTCTGCGATTCCCCTCCCCCCTCCCCAAAAAAACAGCAAGACTACCTGCAACAAAGTGTAATATACAGCTTTCTCAGATCTTTTATTCACCAGTGCCTCATATAGGAAAAACAAATATGATTACGGTTTAAATCCATACATAGCAGCTTACAATACTTAAGATGATGAACACATGGCAGTCAAGACAGGTAATTTTTCCTCAGACACCGCAATGCTAAAAATAAAGATCTGTGAAGCTGCAATGTCAAGGTTTCCTTCTTCCCTGACCCTCCCCCATGTAATCAAATGAAGATCCCCTTTAAAGATAAACTCCTATTGTTAATGATTTCTGGCTTTTCATTCAGCTTTGCGCTTCAATCCAGGGATTTTCGCTTGGATTCTACAAATGAAAAGGTTGAAAAAAAAAAAAAGGTCAATGAAATATTCTTAAATTTTCAGTATTTAAAAATGCTATCCTTCAAGAACTGCTTGGATATTGATCAGCTTCTACAAGACATGAAATCCTAAGGCTGTCAAACTAAACTATGAGCTGTAACTTTGCCACCTTGCCTCATGAATTAGCTTTGGGATCCCTGGGTGGCGCAGTGGTTTAGCGCCTGCCTTTGGCCCAGGGCGCGATCCTGGAGACCCGGGATCGAATCCCACGTCAGGCTCCCGGTGCATGGAGCCTGCTTCTCCCTCTGCCCGTGTCTCTGCCTCTCTCTCTCTCTCTCTGTGACTATCATAAATAAAATAAAAAAATAAATAAATAAAAAAAATAAATAAAACCTTAAATACAACACCTAGCAAACACAGAAATCAATGATGCACATGAAGAGAAAGATCTTGCGGCAATTGTCGCACTTTTCAGGTATGATTAAGATTTGCTACTGATTAAGGTCTGTGAGGTGAATATCCCACACTTGGTTCTCTAAGCCCAGCACACCCTATCCTTAGTATGTATTTTTTTTTAAAGTTATGGATTTTAAATACTTACTTAGCCATAGCATCTTTAACACTCTTATTTGCAAGTCCTAGATAATGATCTATCTGTGCCTGAAAGAGAGGTATGAAAGGAGTTACTAGAAAATTAACATTGTTAAAGAATCTTATTAACTGTTACTATGTTTCAGCAAAGTAAAGCCTTAATAAAGGCTTTCAGAACCACATTTTTCATTTTTATCAGGCTTTGGAAACCAGCACTGATAGACTTGTATTCTGAAATCTACAGTTAAGAAATTACCTGATGCCGTTCATAAATAACAGGAACGCTGAAGAGTGAAATCAGAGCTGAAAAAAGGAAAGACACAACCTTTAAAAATAGACTGGTATGATTTAGGGAACAAACCCTGAAAAGCCATCAAACTAGTAAACTTCTCAGACAGCCAGGCAGTGTTCCTAATGAATGAATAAGCACTTGAGGTTCTCCTGGAGGCGCCTGCTGGTGGGGGGCCACGCGAGAGGAATGAAGGAGTGAACGAAGCAAAGAATGCTGCAGGAACCGTTCCTCCCTTAAAATCATGTCCCACAGACCTTATGAAATACAGGCATCCCGCATTGGTCTGATTGATGACTGCACCCTCAGGCAAGGCCAGCCCCCACTTGGTTTATCACTGTTAACTGGAGCATTCTTTAGGAACTTAACTACGCAAACGCTGGATTGACCACCCACTTACTGTGTGCCTTGGACAAGTCATTTAGCGACATTCTCAATCTCAATCATACAGTAAGAATCTTGACTTGCCTTATGACAATGACCTTATTTGCACTGACTACAGCTTTCCATTTGCAAAGCTGATTAAAAAAAAAGTAGCATCGGGATCCCTGGATGGCTCAGCGGTTAAGCATCTGCCTTCGGCCCAGGGCGTGGTCCTGGAGTCCCGGGATCAAGTCCCACATATACAATATCAGTATCAGCAATTTATTTAAAGAGCTCACAATGTCTCCACTAAAATGCTTCTAAGCTCCTGCACACAATCTTCTCATATTGTACAGTTTTTCCTTCAAATCGTTTTGTAGACTTACCCAAAATCAGTAGTGTCAGACCATTGAACAAGGCACCAACATAGGTAAATACCCACATCAACACTGCAAACTGTAAGAAGATAACATTAGCCTATTAAAAACAATTCACACAAAGTCGAAGCTTTCAAATAGAAGCATCCCATCTGAATGCCAACCTACCAGAGGCATAATCGTTGGAGAAGTGGCAAAGTAATACGGTATTTCACCTCTGAGTGAAATCGAAATCTCAGAATCCTAGTAATAATTAAAACAGATTTGATTCATTTTCTTTGGACTACACTACCAAGTAGCTTAATTGTTTTCTCTGAAATCAGAAAACATGCCAAAGGTATACGTTACCCCTTCAGCTTATTACAGCATGGGAAGCCTGAAAAAGTATGCGAATTTGTGATTAAACTTGAGTTTAAAGCACTAACAAGTACTTCAAGATCTGCATGAGCTGAATGATTCAGGCATTAACACCTCAGCTGAATAAGCAACAATGAGGCAGGGAATAGTTATGATCAGAGAGAAGGGGGTTCAGGTAACAAAAATACCACCTCCAGCATCGTATTAAGGATCAGAGGCATTGTCTGCACAGTGATACACGTTTTGGTAGTGAATCCTGGAAACGAGGATGCCTCAAACTTGTATACCTGTTAATAAATCTGACCATTAATATTCTTTTAGCCACTAACTTCTGTATTTAACAAACACCAATATAGTTCTCGCTATATTGCCAGGCACGGTTTTAAATGTCTTACAAATATTAACTCCTTTATTCCTCTTAACAACTGGGTGAGGCAGGTGCTGTTATTACCGTGGCAGATGCAGGCAGCTCAAGGACAGAGAGGTTTGCAACCCTGCCTGCGGTCAGCTTTCACTGTCCCCTCTAGGGGCGGAGAACTGCACTGAGCTAACTCAACTCTCCTACTTCACATGGTCTTAAAATCATGGTTTTATTTTTTATTTTTTAAAAATCATCAAAGCAGCTAGGGAAAGGCTGTTCTAAAAAGGGATTTCATTTTGTTAAGTCCTTTATTTGCTCTGCATACCTTATTTAAGAAAAGAAAGGCTGAACAAGAGGATTTCAGAATTTTCTTCCAGTTCTAAAATCTGGTTCACCTCTTACAGGACAGATTTGATGACATGCACAAAGCAGTTCTTAGAAGACTTAGAAACAAAGTCAGTCTGGATTTTATTATTCTTAATCAGTAATTCCTTTGCTTTCTATTACAAGGCTTCATGTGTCTGGCACCAGCTCTGCCCTAGTTAGTAGTTAACACAATAGGATGCCACCATCTACAGTGATCAGTCAGGTACGGACACCGTGTAAGTGAAAAGGAGAGGGGAGGGGAGTCAGTACCTCCGTCTCCTAAGGCAGGGATCGGCAAACCTTTGCTATCAAGACAGATGATAACCACGTTTGGTGTTACGGGCCACAAGGAGTCTCTCAGATATTCTTTGGATGTTATCTCTGAAATTTTTTTGAGTACTATCCTTTACAAAATTTAAAAGCCATTCTTAGCTCCCAGGCTATCCCCAAACAGGCCATGGGCCAGGCAGTAGTTTGCAGACCCTTGAACTAAAGCATATATTCCTCCATATATTCACTCGTTCAACAAAATCTGGTTATCTACTAAGAGCTGAGTACCAAGCCGTAATGAGGGTGTTCAAACTCTAAGAAGCACATTTTCGGCAGTTCGGGAACACGTTTTGGATTCCTCCCCCATCGGTTCTACACATAGCAACCTCTGATTACCCCTTCAACTGAATTTAACTAACGTTCAAGTGACCAGATGTCAAGCATTCCTAACTCCTGCCAGGTGAAAATCAAAAATTAAATGCTGCCCTGATCTCAGCAACTGCTGTGGTAGAAAGGTTTGAATCATGACTCCAGTCAGCAAGCCTTTTCCTTCTCACAGGAGAGTTTTACAGACTCCTATTGCAGAAGCCAATTATAACTTCTGCACTTAAGCAAGTTTGCTACAGAACATTTTCATGTTTTTTATCCATTGCCATCCACAAATCTAAAGAGAGAAGCATCAACCTTCCACGCTTTAGAAGAAACTGCTTTAGCAATGAGGATACCTGTGTCGAGACAGGATTCAGATACTCTAACACACAAGCTAAGAAGTCCTAATTTGGCCATTAAGTCACCCACAAGGTCGTACTCCAAATCCACAAGGAGAGACACTCAAGATTTCACACCTAGGCTATCTAAGGGACTCAAATGGCACTGGACTTGCCTCGTGGGGGACACTTCCTAAAAGCCACACTACCCAAAGGCAAAGAAAAGAACTGGGGGAAGATTAAATGTCTGTGGGACCTGGCAGGTGCACTAAATGAAAGAAGCAGCATGGCTAAGGACTGAGGCAAACAGACATCCATACTCGCCCTCTCACGGAGGCTCCACAGACTGTCAACCATGCAAGTATTCCAGGCCCATGTTACCATTAAAATTTCCCATTTTAAGAGAGAAACCAGAGATTCACATTTGTATGTGTTATCATAGAACTTTGAAATATTGCAACTAAGTCTGGAGAAAATTTAACATTTCAGGGGCCCAAAACAAAAATGCTAGGTAAGATTTTCCAGGTAAAACACAACAGAAGAGAAAGACACAGTAGTTAAGGACATGCATCTAGCAACTGCTCAATCACTGGAACTGTTATATAATAAAAGCAACATTTTTTTTTTTTTGCAAATATATTAGGTCAGTGAATCTCATCACAATGCCAGAAGTGCTATTATTATCCCTATAGAAGAGCAAACCAAGACAGAACAATTAAGCAAGATACTAGACCAGAGGTCCCTGTGATCTCAGGCTTATCTGACTCCAGAATCAATCTGCTCTGCTCTACTGTAAATTCACCTACAGAGCAACCATTATTAGTGGGAATTTGTCATGAATGTGCATGCTATCATAAAGGGCCAAAGAACAGGTCCATAAGCATTTTAAAGAAACAAAACAGGCCACTTGCATTTTGGACCTACAAATTCTATGCTAGTTCATGGCAACTATTCTGTGCCATGATAGCCAATGCATACATTAACCGGGAAATCAGATCATCTCCTTGGGCAGTAACGACAGGGGAGGAAAAAGGACTAAAGTACAATGAAGGTCTAATATAAAGTGAGCAAAGGCCATGATCTTGTTTACCTTTTGTCCCAGGGGAGGAGAGAATTAAACTAAACTGTATCAAAAACCTCATTCAAGAGCTCCCTAGAGCTCTTTACTAGATGATGTCTCAACAACTCAGAGGCAACATTTGTTAAGGAAAATGGAGGAAGGACAGTGCAACAGAATTTCAGATATTACTCTGGCAATTCTGACGTTTTCAAACTTTTTCTGCATTCTTAAACTGAAAGTTCTTCGACCTTTTATGACATCTTCAGCCTCATCCATTAGTATCACTTTGATTGCCTACATGTTTCCTAGCTCATTATGCTTCTGATTTTTCTGTGATCCGGAGAGAGCAGAAACTGTCAAAATGTGTATGTTAGATTTTAATGTTCTTTTGGGTCAGCTATTTCTGGAGTTCAGGCCTCTTTGAGCTCACTTTCAGATTTAAGATTGTATTCTGGAGCATTATGTGCAGGCAACTATAGCTAAAAATTTTCTTGCAATTTTAATATGTATTTTCACTGAAAATCACAGAACTACAGTCATACAGAATCTAGTCTTTATCACCCAAAAGCTGTATTACAGAAAAAAAAGAACCTTTGCCCAAATCATGTGGTCTTAATATCTCATAAATAAAATTACTAGATTTTTTTCTTCAAATTTGAGGTTTGAAAAGGCAGGATCCCTCTGATGAAACCTGGGAGCCTGGGGGAGCCTGGGTGGTTCAGCCCATTAAACATCTGTCTTCAGCTCAGGTCATGACCCTGGGGTCCTGGGACTGTGGCCCACATTGGGCTCCCTGCTCAGCGCGGAACCTGCTTCTCCCTCTCCCACTGCCCCTCCTACCTGTGTGAGCACTGGCTCTTGCTGGGTCTCTCTCAAATAAATTAAAAAACAAAACCAAGAAAACTTGGAGCCTTATTCAAGAAGCTGCAAAGCTGACCCCCGCAGGAACTGTCCTATGCCTCTTTTCCAGTGGGGGTGGTGGTGAGTGGGGGGTAGGAGTGGGAGAGGAAACCTACAGCCTGGAGTTTATAGCTTAATACCACTACTTTTAAAAACAGTAATTCTCCAAGCAGTATCCTCAGGAAAGTTCAATCACAATTTTAGGAGAAGGGACTCCCCTTCCTTCTCTTTCTTCCTTCACAGATACCAGTAAATTTTATAGCTCCTCAGGTGGTTCCAATGTGCAGCCAAGACTGAGAACCACTGTTTTAAAAGGAACCCTATCAAAGATCCCTTACGTGGAAGATCAATCACAGAAACAGAATTTTCTTACCCCTTAAAAGTAGGGGGTGTAAACTACTGTATACTAGTTTTCTGGTACTCATGGGTATTATTTAAAACAAGGTTAACAGATATCACTGGGTTACATAAAGTTATCCTGCCCCTTTCTGACTTCTCAGAGGCTAATAAAGTACCAGATTCTCCAAGAAAAGGCTTTCCTTTCCTTCATTCTCCTCCCCTGACCTGATGTCTGGCACTCAGTGGAACAAACCCACTCTAAGAAATATAACCTTTAAAACAAATCCTGAGGATTGGACAAAACATTTGGCTGCAGTGAAATTTTATACTAATATTTGAAATAAGTTCTACTGAATGGAATTAGAAATATTTTGTTAGTGATTTTGCCCATAATATTTGACTAAAATTAATCCTTTGGGAAATAAATGCATTGTTGCTCCATCTGTGGATACTTGAAATCTTTTCTAGGGCTTAGAAGCTTGTAGTTAATGGCAAAGGAGCAAAACAAACGGAACCTTTTTTTTTTTTTAAGGTTTTATTTCAGAGAGAGTGAGCGAGGGGCAGAGGGAGAAGGAGACTCCTCACCAAGCAAGGAGCCCCACAGGAGGCTCAATCCCAGGACCTCAGGATCATGACCTGAGTCAAAGGCAGATGCTTAACTGACTGAGCCACCCAGGCACCGCACAAATGGAACTCTTACAGATTAATTTAAAAGGAGAAGTCTGTGAAACAGGTCTTATTTGTCCACCTCAACTGAAAGGTTGTCATCTGGACAATACTTAGGCCAGGCACAGTGATAACTACCATGTCATATCAAGTCTTTTTCAGCAGGCAGGAGGCTTGATGCCTCATGAACTTTGGAGTTTGGTTATTATCATTATTTTTAATCACACTTGATTATGTGTGTGTTTTTTTTAAATCATTGTCAAAAAAAGTCATGAGCAAGAAGAGAAAGTTTTACATACTAAGAATAGTGGCTTTATAATTTTCACTTTCTGAAGAAGAAAAGTTTCAAATAGAAGTAGTGGTAATTGTGACCTAGAATTTAGAAATGTAGATTATATAAATGTGAGGGCATCAAATTTATGAAGACAGTGAGTTACAGAGAATCCTCTTTCAAATTTTTGTTTAAAAGCTATTATTTAAAGTACGCCACAGAGCTTGATACCATGTATATTTTCGACATTATAAACTTATGAGACTCCACTGCATTTTCTCAAATTTAGAGTGATGTTCATTTTCCTAATGATGAATCATACAAAATCAAAGTAGTTCCAGTTAGAAGCTGGTTCCTTAAGTTTTTAAAGATCCAGTGTTATTTCACAAGTTTGTCTGGAAACTGCAGAGACAATGGCTATTTATTAGCAAACATTCAAAAGACTGAGACTCCAAATTTTAGGAAATAAATCAGTCTAATAGGGCAAACTGATTTCTTCTTTACCCTGAAAAAAACAACAACAAAAAAAAAAGAATGAGAACTGAAAAAACCTTTTTTTTTTTTTTTTTTTTTTTTGCTTGCTTTAGGGAGAATATCACTCTACTGGCTGCTGTGGCTTAAAGGCAAAAAGTAATAAAATCAGAAGGAAATAATTTTCTTTTTAAAAGAAAACACTCTATAAAAAACTAGGGGAATAAGAGTGGTAAATGCTTAAGGAACTATCTATAGAGAGAGAATACGAAGTCATTTTTATAGAGTCAAGAGTGTTAAGGTTTTTGTCAGCTTTTTTCAATAAGAGACATTTTAAGCAAGTACCTTGTGTTTCTATAATACCCTTATTCAGTAGAAGTAAACAGAATCTGTACTACTCAGACACAATGACATAAAGATTTAACTTTAATAAAAAGGGGTCAATTTTTATTTAAATTTTTAATTTTAAGGGGGGTCAAAAGGTAAAAAAAAGTTTATTGACTTTGGAGGTACCCCCTAGGTACCCCAGGACAGGAAACAAAAAGAAAGAAAAAAGAAAAGGTTTAACTAAAGTCTCCCAAGTAATACAACCACCAGGTTTAACAAGGAAGACCCTCTGTGTATATCATCAGAATGTACAACTGAATTACCAAGTGCTTCATACCATAACCTTTGCATAGGGCAAGACATACCCAGCCTTATTCTTTTGCTTCAACAGATTTTGAGACCTAATGCAAAGGTCATTCTATGTGTTAGTATGCTGAAGCACCTGTTACTTATTTGGAGCCCTGAATGAATTACCATGTGGAGAAGTCACCGAGCAGCTTTCCTTCAGCTCTGGGTTTGCCAAAAAACACTACTCAAGAAAACCAAATAAGTTTTCTTTTTCTCTTTTCAAAAGTACTGCTGATTCATAAGAAGAAAAAGTATTAGAATATAATTCTAGTGCAACTCTTTTTTCCCCAATATTAAGAAAAAACATTTTTAAAGAAGAAAACTTCATAAAAATAGTATTTCAGGAAGTAAATCTGCCATGTTATGTGCCACTTTGTTACTCAAAAGTCACATACATAAAAGTCACTCAAAGCAAAAATTTATCAAGTTCAGTTTCTCTCATTTATGCTAGTTTCATCATGAATAATATACCTGCTTTAAAAAAAACATCTAGGGATCCCTGGGTGGCGCAGCGGTTTGGCGCCTGCTTTTGGCCCAGGGCGCGATCCCGGAGACCCGAGATCGAATCCCACGTCGGGCTTCCGGTGCATGGAGCCTGCTTCTCCCTCTGCCTGTGTCTCTGTCCCTCTCTCTCTCTCTCTCTCTCTCTGTGACTATCATAAATAAATAAAAAAAAAAAATTAAAAAAAAAAAAACATCTACGGTAATGTTCAAAAGAAATTAAAAACTGAGATTTAACAGCAAAATGAAATTCTTCATCTTAGAGAACCAATTTATTCATAAAATTTCCTCATCCTTTTTCCAAGTATCTGTGCAAAATATTTAAAAGGTGTTTAGAAACCTAACATTTCCATGCTCCGCTAGCCTTTGCCAAGTATTTCAACACAGAACTGTGTACACACAGGACTGTATAGAGGATAATAAAATCTGAAAGAACAAAGGAGTTTTCTTTTTACTAAAGACATGTGGAGACTTTAAACTAAAACCTGTTAAGTAAATCTGGAACATAATAAATATTCCCAGATCAATTTTTTTTTTTTGTTTTTAAGCAGATTTAGAACGCCTCTTCTCTCAATATTATAGACATACTGAGCTGCCTTCATGACTACACTGTGCAAAATGAAGGATGATTTTTTGTTTCTATCTGCTGCAACTTTTATTAAGTCTATCAAAACAAGGACTCGCTCCTCTATCAAGCTTCATGATGCTTTTGTTTGAAGTCACCCCCAGCCCAGCAGTTTAATCACTAAATTCAGAGATGGACCTTTGTTGTTTGAAGCTCTATTTATACTGCTTCTTCTCAACCAATACCCAGCCACAAACACTTCACCTTAAACTGTACTAATACCTTCTCGATTTTTCACACGGTCTACCCCAGCTATCAAGCTATGATACAGCAAATACGACCTCAATGAATAGGAACCGGTTCTTCTAGCGCCCCTATGTAGGACGTTCTATTTCACTTACTCCGAAGTATTTTTGTTCCCTTTGAAACTAATTAATCAAACATCCCAAATAACATAGCTATCTTTTATTTACAGACATCAGATAATTTCAAAGCACTACTACAGAATGGCACTAAATGCAAGCACTCTGTACAAAGATATTAAGTAACAAAAAGAAACTAAATTATTTTCCATTGATGTTATTTGTAAGTAACTGAGAGTCCAGGTTGTAAGCTGAGAGAAGGACATAGTTGAAAATAATTATCTACTGGCTTATTAAAGTTGTTTGTTAAAAGCATTGAGCATTTAAACCTATTCTGATCAGTTCAGAAATTGCTTCACTGAGTCTAAGGCCCTGTCATCGTATCGCTAGGACATCCCTAGTTTGCACGATAAGTTGCAAACTAGTACATATCTCTCATGAAAGAAAAATCATTACGTACTACCATAGTATGTTTCTACCTAGGCTTAGACTGAAATGAATCTGTCTTAAGCAGAGTCACAGGCAATAATACACAAAACACAAATGGTAAGTTCTATGTAAAGAACTAAAGTCCCAGTGTTTGCAGCTCATGTTTTAAGTTGTTTTGGGGCTTGCTTTGAGTTAGTGAGCTTCGGGAAAGTTTATTTGCAAGGTGAGACCCTAACAGCTTGCTATAGCAAGATCCAAAAACTAAAGACTTCCAACAATTACCAACTGAAGATTAGTTGTATTTCCAAGTATTAAAGCATTTCCAGAATAAACATTCCAAAGAAGAGTCCAAGATATGAAATAGCTTATGTGTGTATATAAATGAAACATAAGCTAAGAAATTAAGTACCAGACTCTAAAATAAAGGCAAACAGATTAAATCCCATCTGGTATCAACTCTATTAGATAATCTTTATTCCTACAGTGAAAATTTCCTTTAGTTTTCTCACCATTTTTTTATTGCATTTTCTTCATTTAGTTTTTTATATTAATTCCAGTATAGATAACATACAGTGTTATATCAGTTTCAGGGGTACCATGCAGTTTCAACAATTCTATACATTTACTCAGTGCTCATTATGATAAATGTATAATCTTCTCACTTCTAATCTTTCTGGTCTCCAAAAGTATGAATTTGTAACTCATTTTCCTTTAAAAGGAACAGTACTTTCCTCCATCTTAAATATTTGACAGGATTCTGATTTTTGACACATAGATTTATAGTAACATGATTTCACTACATCTCTGTCATTTACTTTAAAAGAAAAGCAGAATTTTATACTCTACTCTTTTGATATTAAATTCTGGGTATGTCAGAAACGGAAGGCAAATAAACTTACCTTCAGAGAATCAACTAAATCATCAACTAAAAAGAGGCGTCTCAATTCCTTTATCGTGCAGTTCACATGACCAAGAGCAGAATTACTGTATTTCTGAACCAACTCCTCAGATATAGCGACTTCAGATTCCAAATATGCCCTGAAAAACAAAACACGTCCTAACTGTCACTGATCAGAGTATTTGTCCTGGATGTCTATCAATCAGCAGTAATGTAATTGTAAAAGAAGACATTAGTTAAAATATTTTACCATAAAACCTGGATTCCAAATTAAGCACAATGTGAAAATTCACCAATCGATGCATATTTCACGGACATGCACACGGGCAGCTGATGAGCACAGAAAAAGATCATTTCCTTTCAAGTCAGACTGCTCTGGACTTGATTCTTATACTCTGCCACTTACTTGTCTATGTAACTTTGCAGTTATTAATTATCATGAGGATTCAGTGAGTACAGTGCTTAATGCAAGCAGGCATAAAGAAGCATTCAATAAATGGTAGCTGTTATGAGGGATTTGGGTTTTTTCTCTTTAAGCCGACATTATGCGGTCTCATTGGGTTTTCCTAACAAAGATCCTATTCATTCCCAAATACTACAGTCTCTCAGCATAACTTTTAGAGGAAACTGCCCAATAGGTCAAGGTCCAGATTGTGAAATGGCTACCACAAGTGTGGTGTTAATGCTAGTAAAACATAATAGTTACTGTCCACGTAGATACCCCATTCTATACTAAGATACCTGGAATCGTTCTATTTAGGAAGACAAACTGTAATGAAGAAGAAGAATCTTCGGCAGGAATGCAAGGAACTGTTTTATTAGTTATTATTTCAAAGAAGTCATTTTATCTTGGTAGAGTAGTACCAATTCAGAAATGCTAAGCATTGTCTTCTATCGTTGGAAGCAGCTCCTTATAACCCAGTCTCTCTTCATCACTCCCCGAAGCTGGTGGACACTAGTTACTCATCCTGGAAAGAACAGTCATCTGATAATTCCCTGTCCCATGGTTTACTCCTATAATATGTCCCAAATATGTCTCTTCATTTTTACTCACTATGTTATCTCTCTAGTTTAAGTGTTCATTATTTAAAAACTGGAATATTCTGTATCCAAATGAATCGCTCATCTGTTTACATACTAATCCATTCCTTTAGTCAATGCCAGGTGAGTTTTATTTTAGCTCTCTTAGGTAGTGCTACTTAGACTGAACTCAGGTAGGAGTTAGAAGACCTGCTACTATCTAGCCATGTAACCTTGCAAAGTCATTTGACTTCTCAGGGTCATGGTTCCCACTCTATAAAATTAGAGAAACAGACCTTCTTAAATATCCAGGCTCAAACCTTCTGTGATTCTATGATTCCAACTTTTCAACCAGAACCCTCTTCAATCTTTTCAACCTAATTTTTTACTACTCACTATGTTGCAGCCAAATATGAGCCATTAATTATTTTTTAATCCTACTACCTTTGTTCATCATACTGTTTTCCTAATCCACAATGCTCTCCTCTTACCTCTAGTAATAGCATATCCAGTCAGTTAGTCCATCTCAAATCCCACCCATCTATGAGGCCTCTTTGGCTCTTTCCCTAAGATCTTATTATGCAATTCTAACAATGCTTTCTTTTGTGGTATTATTATAGCATTAGCCATATCCAGCCCTGACATACAGACATGTGTACACTTGTATATTTTTCCTACTAAAGTATAAACTGTTTAAGACCAAGAAAATATATTTACAATGATGGCATAGCACTCAGACAACTTATTGATTACCAGCAGGTATCCAGTTGTTATTATCAAGTTAAAAATGATCGAATATTCATATCTACCCTTAAATCAGCAATAATTTATTTGTGCAGCTTTGAGAGACACAGAACAGAAGCTGATATAACTTTGAGTTCGTATTCTGCTTCTTTGTACCACAGTTTTTGTTCTTGCAGAAGACAAGATGCCTGGCCAGCAGGCACAGAGTGGCACTCTCCATCAGTGAAATCCCATGGATATTTACATTCATTCAACTAGCATGTATGTAATATTAATGCAATGCCAGCACTGACATCACTCTTTTCCAGAGACCAAAGGTATTAGATATAGACAGGATGGTACCACCTTTAGAAATGTGACTGGGAGAACTTGGAAAAACTGTCCAACAGGATTAGTCTGGCATGTTGGCTGAATTTATAATGACTCTAAAAAAATCCTCTGAAGAATAAAGTGTTTCTAAAAAAATAGGGAATAAGACAGCCACCAGATTTTTCCCAAAAGTCTTCTTTAAAATCAAACGATGTCTCAGATTGATATTGTAGATAATTTAGAAGTTTTGGCTTGACAATATTTTTATATTATTTCAATATATCTAATTAAAAATCATATTCCTGTATGATTTTTGGCATGATATGGCTACCATTTTGAAGCTGCAATTTCAAGTTACTGAACTTCAAATGTTTCCCTCTCTGTGGAAAAGAAGAATACCATCTGTCTCATTAAGTTGTTATGAAAATTAAGTCTGTGCATAAAAGGCCAGGGACATATGAGCCACTCATAAATGTTGGTCTCTCTCCCAAACTTTTTTTTCTCTCCCAAACTTTTATAGCATTGTTACTTCATCAATATGAAGAGAGCTAAATAACCAATCTTTACAATAAGCAAAATAATATAGATTACAAAGTTTGAAAATTGGTTTACATTTACCCCTTAATATCAACTATATATGTTCTAGGTAGTTATATACTCATTCATGCCCACAGATACCTGCCTTACCAAAATAGTTTTAAAATATTCAAAATCTATTTGAGAAAAAAAATGATGTCTAAATACAAAACAATTAGAGATCATTTCAAAGCCAATAGGAAACGAATTCTCAGCTCATTTGGAGCCAGTATTAGGGAAGCCTTCAAAAAGTTACATCTTGAAATCAAACACAGAACCCAATAAAAAGTAAAATAGTTTGGGCAGCCCCGGTGGCGCAGCAGTTTAGCGCCGCCTGCAGCCCGGGGAGTGATCCTGGAGACCCGGGATCGAGTCCCACATCGGGCTTCCTGCATGGAGCCTGCTTCTCCCTCTGCCTGTGTCTCTGCCTCTCTCTCGCTCTCTCTGAATGAATAAATAAATCTTAAAAAAAAAAAATGTATAATAGTTTAGGTCATCTGAGAAGCTAAAAAGGCAGCATGAATGGGCATAACATCCTAGAAGAGGCAAATGAGAGACAAGATAAAGATATTTGGACTTGATCCTGTAGTGAACAGAAAGCCCGTTTGCCTAAAAATATAAAAGTATCTGAAGAAAATCTGACAACAGCTATAAAAGCTGAAACCTAGGTAACCAGAACCCAATTTGGTAACAAGTGAAGCCCATCCAGAGTAGACAAACTTCTTCTGTAAAGGCCTAGGAAAGAGCACTTAGGCTTTGAAGTCCACATGGCTTCTGGCACAATTGCTGCTATTATAGCATGATGAAAACAGCTAAATGATTGAGTATGCCTATGTTCAAATAAAACTTTATTTACAAAAGCAGGATTTGGTCCCTGGCTATAGTTTATGGACTTGTGTTCTACACTGAGGAAGCAGGAGAAAACAACACAACTTAGTTCTTTATTCGAGATGGAAACAGATAACATCAAAATTGGGAGCCTGAAATGAGGATAGCAGTGATATTACTGATAGAAATTGACAAGTTTGAGGGAAAAAACATTCATTTACAGACATGATCAGTTAGTGGCTGTTAAGGGCAGAGTGGGAAATGACTACCGATGGGTAGAAAATGTCTTTTTGGTGTGTTGAGAGTGTCTGGAACTAGATGGTAATGGTTGTACAATTCTAGGAACATATTAAAACCACTGAATTTTATAAATACATGAATTATATCCTAATTTTTTAAGACTGGGGAAAAAGACATGCTGAGTCTGAAGTCAGAGCAGAAGATCCAAACTGAGGTATGTCCTAATTGGTAATGGCCAATTAGGTATGTGATGCAAGAGTGTACTTATAAAAATAATGGCAGAAGATGATCATTTCAAGACAAGAAACGGCCACACAGACACACACCAAAGGACAACAGGACAATACAAAAGTATGCTTTACGGAATAAGAAAAGAAAACCAGACAGAAATAGAAGGGCAAGAGAACACACAGGCACAATAAGATAGCATTATAGAAAAACACGCACATACTAGTGGTAAGAAAGGTATTTCAAAGATCAGATAGCATAAAAAAACAATAAAGAAAACAGAACTTTCACCAATCCTAATCATGTTAAAAAGATATAGCTTCTATTAAAGCAAAATTAGATAATCAATACCTAGTTCTAATAAATATTACTAACACATAGAATTAGGCTAATGACATATAAACTCAGTTTTTTCCATCATGAGCCCATGAAATAAATTACCTTTAACCCTTAAAAATCTCAAAAGCAGATGCTTTAGGTATAGTTTTTTAAGCAAACATCTGCAATGATCTTTGAGCAGTAAAAAATGCATGCCTGTAACTCTACAGAATGAGTCTTAATATTAATCCTGTTTATAGTGTTGCCAATGTGTGCCTTGTTTTTCAGACATCTCACCTGAATGGGTGGCCTTCATCTGATTTCTGGATAGCTTGGATCACACCCTTATATATCCTAAAGCTGATAGTCACAGAGAGCAGGGCCAAGACAATGTAGGCCGTTACACTCACAATGCTGAATACTGTCAATGAAAGCAGCAGGAATAAGCTGGCACCAAACACTACTCCAGTCTTCTTAATGTCTCTCCAGTAGAGGAGGTCAACAACTAAAAATTAAAAAAGAAGAAATCTGAAATTAGAACATTATTTTATCTACATCTCGACTTCACACATTTCTATTTGTTCCACCTACAGAAATTAAAAGGTCTCTATAGTAAAACGAAAACTTAAAGTACTAAAGAATTAACTTTGTAAGCTACATTTTAAACCTCTTCTAATTTGTAAATTAAAATCATACTTGCATCTGTTTACCATAAATTTTTCTCATGCAAATATGTTTCCTTCATGTCCAAATCACTCTGGCTATGCAAGACTGTTCAATATTGCAAGCCCCGTATAGCAGACTTCTAATCCAAAACAAGTTTTCTGAAAAAATCATCTTGAGGGTTTTCAACTTCATTCACTGCATGATATAAATACAAATAACAGAAAAAAAATCCTAACTCACTAATGTAAAAATGTATTTATTTGCAAAAAAATCACTAATTCAAAAAATGTTAAGAAACAAAACTATGAAAAACTACACATAAGAGTTCTACAGCTTTGCTTTTAAGAGAGCTCTCTTTGAGAAACATGATGAAATTGTTTCCTACCCTGGCTATCATTAAAACAAAAATTTCCTACAAAGTCCAAAGACAAAGGGTAACAGCCTTTAGATTACCTGAAAAGCTACTTCTCTTTGAGAGTAAATACAGTGCCTAAAAATGTAGGTGTCCAAGAAAAAAAGAAAAACTAAATGTGTTACACTGTTATATAATGTTTATTAATAGAAAGGAGTCAGACAAAGCCAAACTTAGTAAGTTTGCTCTTGGCTTATGGTCAGAGCCATTGTGGGGATCAAATAACCATAGGCCTGCTGCGGTCTTAAGGTTGGGTTATGTACAACACACAAAGAATTCTGCAGTGTGCCAAAGGGTTCTTCTTGAATGCACAGGCTAAACATAATTCGTCTCTCTCTAGATTGTGAACCCGGGGAGGGAAAGGCTAATATTCTTATAGTAACATAAGTATGGGTATATTCTTCAGTACAATCTGAAGTACCTGTTAAGTTTTAAGATCAAGAAGGTAACAGAAAAATCACATTTCTAGGGGCTGCTTTGGTCTTGAGGTTCTCTAACGTATGTAACTTTCCTTTAGTTTTGTTCTATTCAATTAGCTTCCACTATTGTAAAAATAATATAGCAGCACAACTGAGAAATCACCAGAACTTGAAGTAGTGTATCTATGCTATTAAAATATCATGAATAATGTCATATTGAATAAAGAGAGAGCAAGCAGTGCTAATAGTTTTGTGACATTCAGCAAACCTTTATTGAGCTGACTCTATTCAAGAAACTCAACCCAGTAGAATGAATTAAGAATCTGAAAATGAGGATGTGGGATTTTCTTTAAGGCCCTGTCCAACTCTAAAACACTCCAATTCTAGTAAGACAATAAGACACATAAAAATAATGACAAAAACAAAAAATAACTGTTGCACCACCATGAGAATTCAGAAAAGAAAAAAACCTGGAGAAAACTTTTCAAGACTGTGAAAAAAGTTGAGGTGGGTCCTAAAGAATGGGTAGTCCTGAAAACATAAAGATGCAGGCTTCATTGTAAGTCTCTGCTGCAAACGGTTCTCATAATTAATGTATTTTTGTTTTTGTTTTTTTTAAGGGGTACAATGAGAGGGTGGGGGAAACAATGATAAAGACTGCCCTTGGTAACATGATTCTTTCCTGTGAGGCTTCCCTGTGCCTCAAACAAAGCACTTAGATTCTGGTGTTGGATCACCTACACTCAACAACTGGCTTCATAATTTATTAGCTATGTGACCTCAGCAAGTCACTACATCTCTCTGTACCTCTGTTTCTGTATCTACAGAATGTGTATGCAAATAGGAATGATTCTATTCAGATATTGTGAGGATTAAGTAAAAAAATGAATTAACAAAAGTTTTCATTAGTAAGACAATGAATATAATGCACTTAATATAGTACAGGGCATATAATAAATTCTTAAAAATGTCAGGATTGTTATTTGTTGTTATTATGAACAACATCACAGTCACTATCACATTATTCTCACAGAGGTATTAAACATAAAGAAAAGAAAATTTCAGCCAAGTTAATAAATTATATTGCTGTTATAAACATACTTTATAAGCCACATGGAAAAGGATTTTCAAACTCATTTAAGATTTCACTAATACAGAACAGAAAGTTGATAACCCAGAATAATCAGCAAGTACACTCAAATTTTTAAATGAACAAATGCGCCTTTAAAAAAGTATGGTTCTCAAAGTGCTCCAAAACATTTATTAACCTTCAAAATCATTACTGGTTTTAAGTTAAAATAAATGCAGATACCTTCACTATTCCTTACCATCATTAAAAACTATTCAATAAGACCTGATTATAAAAGAAATGACTTCCAACTTGAGATGTACGACATAAATGACTAACCTAATTACCTAACGTAAGAGCTAGGTAACTGACTGACAGTTTCAATGATGAACTAAAAATTATTTATAATTGGCCTATGATTTCTAATACATATGGCAGAAGAAATTACCAGTAGCTGGGGTTCAAAAGACCCACAACCTAGTACTGGCTCTGCAACTGTACAACTCTGGATGAGACTCCCAATTTCTCAGTTAACCTCAGTTTTATCATCAGTAAACAGGGAATCAGAGAGATTTTTCTTTTCCCTTCAGAACTAACACACGGTTAGTACAACGATACACAATCAGTCCTGCATTCAAATTCCCAATCAGTGGATGTGAATTAATGAGATTTTATTGTTGTATCATCTGTGCCAAATATAAATCTTAAAATATCTCCTTCCTTTTTAGTTTTTGATTTTCTTGAGAGGGGCTTAAATATTTTTATTCATACCAGTCCTTTGAAATGAACTTTACTAAAAAAAAAAAAAAAAAAAAATGCTTTCTTTTTTAAGTATCAAACCTTATTAAAACTTTAGGAAGACAAAAATTCATATTCCTACGATTTTTCAATCTATTTTTAACTATATCATTATGATCACAATATGATAGAAGCTTAAAAAAAAAAAAAAAAAGAAAAAGACTGAGAAGCTACATACCTTTTAAGTCTGAGAGATGTTTCAAAAATCTTTTCCAGGTTGCTGATCTACATTTTCCACACAACCCCCTGTATTGCCTGAGTCAATATTTACCAGGTTTACATTGTGCCAAATACTGTTTATACATTATATAACATTATCTCTTTCAATTATTAAAACCCTAAGAGGCCGGCTTTCACCCAAGAAAGTGAGAACCAGCTCTTATATGATTGGACTCAGATCACTCAATTAGTAAGTGGTAGAACATGGAGTTCAACACAGACTTCCTACTGATCAAACTCATATGCCCCATGTAAGATGCCAAATTGAAAGTTCAGCACATTAATGTCCTTCAAAATGTCACATATACCTGTTGGCAGATAATCACCATATGTGAGATGAATCACAAAGGCCAAGAAAGTCAAGGTAAAACTAACAATAAGATAGGTTAATTAATAAGAGACATAAATTTTAATGTGACTACTTAACCTACAGTTAAATCCAAAAAGGAGGAAAGAACTCTTATTCCAATATACCTGAAGGTACTTTCTCAGAGTTGAAAACTGTAATCAAGTTGTGAAAAAAACATCTTTAAAGAGCCATGTGAATCTAATTAAGTAAAATAAGAAACTGTATCTATGGAAAAGTACATCAAATTATGTAGCTAGTAAGGACAGTGATGTAGATCTATATTACCAAAGAAACATGTCCATATTGATAAAAACAAAATGTCACAGAAAGATTCATATAATAAAATTTTAAAAACAGGATAACCATGAAGTCTGAAAGGATATCTAGTAAATACAGTTCGTACACCTCTGGGTAGTAGGGTTAATAGATAAGTTAAATTGCTTCTTTATTTCTTTCTATGCCATTTGAAATCATCTCTCTCCCTTCCTCATGGCAAACATGAATTACTATTATACTTAACAAAAAAATTCACCCCTTTCCATTCCTGTTCAATACCACTAAAGAACCTTCTCACACAAGTGAGGCTAGGTTTTCCTATGGGGAGGAGAATATAATGTACACTAGCTTAATAAATATTTAGATCCAGGTGATGGTTAAAATTTTAACAGTAGATAACTAAGTTGGTAACTGTGGTGCTTTGGGTTGAATCAACTCAATTTCCCCAAAGTTGATGATACTGGAATAGCCATATATTATGTCCAGTAGTATTCAGTGATTACAGCCTAAAATAACTACATAAGGGTACAGTAAGCTCTAACCTACTACTTTCTTTCTCCTATCGTATGATTCCTAGAATACAGTCTTTTCAATAAATGGAAGAGCTCTGAAAATCTCACGTGTAAGCCAAAGTCTATTACATAAACATATGCAAATAGCCATACAAGAATACTTAAAAGCAGATATGTTTGAAAGCTTTGTTAAAACAAGCCCTAGAAATGCCCTACTGGAGCCAGAGACTCTTAAAGCACTGAGGAGGAATAAAGGGAAGAGTCAAGAGAGATAAGACAACTAAGTAAAGAAGTCATACATAAGACAAAATTAATATATCCTAGAACAGGAAGGTCTGAGAAGCAGTCTACATTCTTACCAAAGTCACTATGCAAAATATAGAAGGATTTCAGTATTTTTCTGTAAAGAAATCTAAAAGACTGCTAATGAAGCTGTAAGGATGCAAAAATATTAAATTATAAAAATATTAGCATTGGGCAGCCCTGGTGGCTCAGCGGTTTAGCACCTGCCTTTGGCCCAGGGTGTGATCCTGGAGACCTGGGATTGAGTCCCACGTCAGGCTTCCTGCATGGAGCCTGCTTCTCCCTCTGCCTGTGTCTCTACCTCTTTCTCTGTCTCTCTCATGAATAAATAAATAAAATCTTAAAAAAATACATAAGCATTGTCCAATATTTCTATTCCTTCAGATTCTTTAAATTGGTTTTAATGAAAAAATTTAGCAAGATTTCAAAATTGTTTATTCTCAATTAGAGGGAAGTAGTCATAGAGTTTTAATAAAATCCTGAGAAATATATTCATATGCTGTTGCTTCTAATATTCATCAAGAGATTTATATCAGTTAATTAATTTAGATTTTCGGGATCCCTGGGTGGCGCAGCGGTTTAGCACCTGCCTTTGGCCCAGGGCGCCATCCTGGAGACTCGGGATCGAATCCCACGTCAGGCTCTCGGTGCATGGAGTCTGCTTCTCCCTCTGCCTATGTCTCTGCCTCTCTCTCTCTCTCTCTCTGTGTGACTATCATAAATAAATAAAAATTTAAAAAAATTAGATTTTCAATCCAACTGTCAAAATCAGGCAGACATCACAAGAAAACTACAAACCAATATTCCTTATTAATACAGAAACAATAACCCTCAACGAAATACTAGCAAACTAGATTCAGCAACACATAAAAAGCATTATACACCATGGCCAAGTGGTATTTATCTCAGAAACACAAAGCTCATTCAACATATGAAAACCAATCAATATTAATAGAATTAAGGTCAAAAACTGCATGATCATCACAATAGTCACAGAAAAAGCATCTGACAAAATTCAGTACCCTTTCATTAAAACTCTCAACAAACTAGGAATATAAAGAATGTGTTTGGGCTACAAAGGGTATTAAAAAAAAAAAAAAAAAAAAAAAGATAAAATCATACTTAATGGTCAAAGACTGAAAGCCTTCCCCCAAAACCAGGAACAAGACAAAGATACCCAATCTTTCCACTAATCAACACTGTCCTGGAGGTATGAAGTAAAGTAATTAGTCAAGAAAAAGAAATAAAAGACATCCTGACTATCAAGGAAGAAATTTAACCATCTCTACTTACAGATAACATGTTATCGTATATGTAAAATCCTAAGGAAAACAGCTACTGGAATAAAAGCCCGCAGGACATAAGATTAAATTAATATACAAAAATCAATTGTATTTCTTTTATTTTTAAAGATTTTATTTATTTATTTATTTATTTATTTATTTATTTATTTATTTATTTATTTATTTGAGAGAGCGACAGAGCAAGCATGAACAAGGTGGTGGGAGGATGGGCAGAGGGAGAGGGAGAAGCAGACTCCCCTCTGAGCAGGGAGCTGATGCAGGGCTTGATCCCAGGACCCTGGGATCATGACCTGAGCCGAAGGCAGATGCTTAACCACCTGAGCCACCCAGGCGCCCCTCAATTGTATTTCTTTAAACAGCAATGAACAATCTGAAAATGAATTAAGAAAATAATTCCATTTATAATAACATCAAAAAGAATATTTAAAAACAAAGTGAAAAAAATCCCCAAGACTTAGAAATTGAAAACTACAAAATACTGTTGAAAGAAATTAAAGAAGACTTAAATGGAAAAGACATATGTTTATGGATTAAAGGCATTATTATTAAGATGGTAATACTCCTTAAACTAATCTACATAGAGTACAATCTCTGTCAAAATCCTAACTGTCTTTAACAGAAATTGACAAGCCAACTGTAGACTTTGTATGGAAAAGGCAAGGTATCCAGAACAGTCAAAACAATCTTGAGAAAGAATCACAAACATGGAGAACTCACACTTCCTTTTTTCAAAACTTCCTACAAAACTATAGTAATCAAGTCAGTGTGGTAGTTGCACAAGGATGGATGACAGATCAACGGAATAAAATTAACAGCACAGAAATAATCCCTTCATGCACAGTCAGTTGATTTTGACAAGGATGTCAAGACAATTCAATAGGAGGAAATTTTTCAACAAATGGTGCTAGGACAACTAGATATTCAATTGCAAAAAAAAAAAAAAAAAGAAAAAGTTGGACTCCTATCTAACACCATATGTCAAAACTATGGATCAAGATGGATCACAGACCTGTAAAGCTGAAACTATAAAATTCTTTGAAGAAAAAAACAGGCACATATCTTCATGACTGTTAGGTCAGGCTGTAGTTTCTTAGGTGGGACACCAAAAGCACATGCAGTAATGGAAAAAAATTAGACCTCATTAAAATGAAAAACTCTAGGATCCCTGGGTGGCTCAGTGGTTTAGCGCCTGCCTTCCGCCCAGGACGTGATCCTGGAGTCCCACATCGGGCTCCCTGCATGGAGCCTGCTTCTTCCTCAGCCTGTGTCTCTGCCTCTCTCTCTCTCTCTCTCTCTCATGAATAAATAAATATAATCTTTGAAATAAAATAAATAAATAAAATGAAAAATTTTGTGCGTCAAAAAACACTATCAAAAGAGTACAAACACAACCCTCAGAATGGGAGAAAATATTCACAAATCAAACATCTGATAAGGGACTTCTATTCATAGTATATATATATAAAAAAAACTCTAACAACAATAAAAAGACAAGGCAATTAAAAATGGGCAAAGGATTTGAACAGACATTTCTCCAAAGAATATATACAAATGGCCAATAAGCAATGAAAAGATGCTCAACATTATTAGTTATTAGAGAAACGTAAATCAAAACCATAATCAGATACCACTTCAGACCCACTAGAATGGCTAATATTAAAAAGATGGACAACAGCAAGTGTTGACAAGAAGTAACAAAGATTGGGACCCTCTTACACTGCTGATAGAAATGTAAAATTCAGCCACTGTGAAAAACAAATTTGGCAATTTCTCAAAAAGTTAACACAGATTTACCACACAATCTAGCAATCCTACTCTTAGGAATTTCTAGTCAGAAGACTAGAAAACCTGCGTCCACAAAAAATTTCTATTCATAGCAGCATTATTC
This sequence comes from Canis aureus, assembly GCF_053574225.1. Lineage (NCBI taxonomy): Eukaryota > Metazoa > Chordata > Mammalia > Carnivora > Canidae > Canis > Canis aureus. Next base: position 58,820,955 of record NC_135621.1, read on the forward strand.
CTAACAACCAAAAAAGAGCAAACAACCCAAAAGTTCAAAAATTGGTGAATGGATAAACAAAATATGGCATATCCATACAATAAAATATTATAGGTCCATAAAAAGGAATGAAGCACTGATACATGCTACAACATGGACAAACCTTGAAAACATCATGCTAAGTGAACAAAACCAGGCAAAGTCACATATTGTATGGTTCTCTTTTTATGTGATGTCTAAGAATAGGTGACTCTATAGAAACAGAAAGTAGATTAGTGGTTGTCAGGGGCTGGGAGAAACAGAGATGAGGAGTGACTGCTAATATGTATGGAGTTTTGGGGGGTATGGGTAAAAATGTCCTGGAATTAGATAATGATGATGGTTGCATAATTTTATGAATATATTGAAAAATCAAGGAATTGTACACCTAAAAAAATTTAAAACTAAAAAAAAAAATCGTTTTAACATCTGTTTCTCTAGTAGGTTGTAAACTGCACAAGACAGCACATTGCCTTAATATCTATCATATCCCCAGAGCTCAGCACAAAACCTAAACCAACTAAACTTTCAATAAGTATTACTGATTAGAATGAATGCATACTTTATGCCAGTTTGAGGCATGTACTAATTCTAATTCAAAACTTTTTTCTGTGCTTTAGATTGCAGTTTTATGTAAACTATTTTCAGATATCTACACTTACTCAATAACAAATAGCAATGCTTTCAGATAACTTATAAAACAGCAAATATTACTTTACAAGCTCATCTCTTCTTACTACACCCTGAAGGACTGATGAATGCCTTTCATCTTTATACTCCCATTACCTGCTTCATTAATATCTTCTGCAACGTCTGAATAGTGGCCAGATTATTCTTAGCAACAGAAACATTTAAATTTAAAACTATACTATTTTCAAATTAAAATAAAGGACATCTTTAAATATAAAATAGAAAGTGACTATAATGCTGATTTGGGGTTCTTCTGTGATTATTAGCTATTTATGAATAAAGAGTTAAATGGCCTCTTTATTCTTGAGATACCAAAATTAAGACAAAGGGCTTGTACAAGAAAAGCCTAACGTTTCATGGTTCCTCAAGTCTCCTTCTATACTGAAGAGTAAAGCATTAATCATGCAGGGTAACCTACCAGAGCCTTTAACTTTAGTCTTTTATGAAATATTCATGAAATATCCTTTTAAAGATCTGAGATTAATTGAACAATGCCTGTCCTCTCATAACTGTGGGAAATGCTTATGGACTACTATATTAAAATGATGCTGACCAATTTAAATAAATTCTGGTTGTTTAGAAAAAAGTGACTTACTGCAGTGCTTGCCCATTTTTATTTTCAAATTAATAATCTTAAAATTTTTTACTTTGTGTTTTGTACAGTGCTCAGAGCAGTAGCATCCTTTTCAAAGTAAAATTTTAATTTAAAAACTCTGTACACTGCAATCTTTTCTTCAAAATAAAAACTTTTGGCCCAATACAGAGTAAAAAGAGTTGCCTACACTTGGTAATCATAAAATGTCATCTGTCATAACTAAAAATAGTGCTACCATGCATGCCTTACATACAAAAGTCATCCAATTACATTTTGCCTCAAATCAAATTCTTACTAAGCTCTTCCTTGAATAGCCTGAAGTCAGGTTTCAATTTTAAAATCTTTTGTCTAGGGGGAAAAACGTTGAACTAGCTGGTCCTAAAAACACTGGTAGGACAGAGAATGCTGGCAGGACTAACTACTTCCTAAGCAAAAGCAAATATTAAGTTTTCTTTCATAAAGTCAGGCAGTTAAATGGGAAATAAATAAATATATATTAGAATGATAACAGAATGTCATTTTACAACCATAATCTTTAAATAATTATGTATCTATTAGAAAATCACAATCCTTAAATCAGATTCTTCCCAATTGCTAGGAAAAGTGACTAGAACTCAAGAGTTGATCATTTAACCCTACATAGTAAGCTTTTACCTCCACCCAGTAAGCACTCACCAAGCTAATGAATGATAGGTGGAAGGTCCAAAAAAGATCGTGCAGAGTGGGAACTTAACTCTTTCAGCAAAGACAGTAAGAAGGGCATGAGTCCTATTTCTTCCTTTGATTTACTATCAGTTATGACCCAGACTAGATCACTTAACCTAGTTTCCCCCTAGTATAAAATTAGAAAATAGATACCCAGTTAGGTAGTGAGGCTGAAAAGAGATTTCACACATGGAAATATTTGGTGAACTAAACACAATAAATAAAGGCAATATCCTGAGACGAAGTCAAGTAGGGCAATCAATATTAAATGCAATGCCTCTCAAAGCCAAGATTTTTTAAAATGTGAATTCAACTTTCTCTGAAAGCACAACTAATTTGGTTTCAGTGAGCAAGGTTCAGGTTCATGGATACCTACTATTGCTACAAAGTAGCTCAACCAAACAGTTGGCAAAAATACCAGCATTTCCCTTGGCCATCTCCTCCTCCTGTAACTAGAGTTTCTGAAAAACCACACACAATTTTGGGTCCTTGTCTCTTATCACTAAATCTTTCCTGCTTTATTTCCAACAACATTACAGCACACTGGCCAATTTCTACCACCACACATCTGAAGGAAAAACATTTCAGGCAAAATCAGCATGAATTCTATACTTGTCTTTTCTATAATAATTCAGTAGTCCCCTATTCTGAGCAAGAAACTGTCCTGAGTCTTTTGCATACTGAGCTTGGAAATATTATTAAATAAATTATGTAGGGCTATAGCCTGAAATTCAAGTCTAACCACAAAAGTCTCACTTTCTCCATACCACATTTTTATTTAAAGGAGTATGTCAATATTCATACAGGCCTCATTTATAAGTTAAATTCACCAATTTACTTAATTAAGTTCATGTAGCTTTCAATATTTCCTTTAATCTCACATTCTATTTATAGCTTTATTAGAAGGCAAAAAATACAGTAGAAAAAAATTCTAACTTCCCACTTCCAATTTCTCTAAACCATGATAATTTTCCCTCCTCCGGAAAATTTATATAGCTAATTCCATTTTCTCTAAGGTAAAGCTAAACAAAATCTTTAAGTGTGCAAAACATACATATTTCTTTTTTTTTCAAAACATACATATTTCTAATCAATGATTCTCCCTACCTGTGCAAACTTGAATAACATTTAATGTAAAGGATGTCAAAATAAAGATACTTCCTATAAAAAGCCTATTCTGTTAAATTTTGGTAAGCATGCAATTAATTATTTATTTTAAATTACTAGAACTGATCAAAATGTACACAAATATAAACATGAAATTACAACAGACATTGGTTCAATGCATAATTTACTATGGTTTAAATTTTATTTCTTGTTGACATCCAAGCATTACAACATGACAAGAAATAGGAACCAAACTTTAGAAATAGAAAATCACTGCTCAAAATCCTATTTTCTACTAATAAAAACTAAATGGAAAACACACTGTTCCCTACTCTAGAAACTTGAGAAGCTTAATAGACTGGAATGGGAAAAGGGGTTCAAAGCAAATTATTAGTACAAAGAAAGAGAATTAACTTCAATAGTAGGTAAGCTAATTCTATTTATATAGACGGTCCCTAACTTAGATGGTTCGACTTTAGGATGATGCGAAAGCGGTACATATTTAATGGACATCATACTTTGAATTTTGATCTTTTCCTGGGGTAGCAGTACACGGTACACTACTCTCACGATGCTGCATGACAGCAAGCTGCAGCTCCCAGTCAGCCACACGATCATGAGAGTAAACAACTTATACAACCATTCTGTTTTTCACTTTCAGTATAATATTCAATAAATTACATGTGGGGGCACCTGGGTGGCTCAGTGGTTGAGCATCTGCCTTTGGCTCAGGTCATGATCCTGCAGTCCTGGGATAGTGTTCCTGCACGGGGCTCTTGCAAGGAGCCTACTTCTCCCTCTGCCTGTGTCTCTGCCTCTCTCTGTCTCTCATGAATAAATCAATAAAATCTTTAAAAAAATTAATTACATGAGATATTCAACACTTTATTATACGAGGATTTCTGTCAGACTATTTTGCCCAACTGTAAGCTAATATAAATATTCTAAGCACATTTAAAATAAGCTAGGCTGTTATGATGGTTAGGTTTTTTAAATGTATTTTCAACTTATAATATTTTCCATTTATGATGCATTTATAAGGATGTAACCCCATCATAAGCTGAATAAGATCTGTACTTCTATAACCATTTGTACCTACTATATTTACACTGAATATAAATTAAATGCTCACTAGAATAAACAGCTGATAGTATAGACAATTAAATGAGGTAATATTCATATTGGAATACTGAAATAGACCAAAACAACGTATTTTAAATTATTTTAGGTTATTTCAGTGGAAAAATATACAAATGGGTGCATACAACAAAAAACAGCTATAATTCCTCTTATTCTTATGAAAATCATAATTTTATCAAGTCTGTAGTCTGAGAGGAGAAATTCCTAAATCTATCTCAATGCCCAACTCTTAACAGTGGACTTCCAGGGGTATCAGTAATATTTGATAATTTTTAATCTTTAAGTTGTTTTGAGCTCCTTAAGTAAATGCTATATAGGATAAATATACGATAGTGGTGATACAGTATTTGAGGAGACAACAGTATTTTAGTGTCAATGAATACCTTACATAAATGCTTAAGTGGTGACTGGACTGAAATGTGAAAGCTCTAAAGATTTAAAAAACGTATGTCTATACATTTTTACACACACACACACACACACATACACATACACACAAGTTACAAAAGTCAGCACAGCTTCATCTGTGATAAAGCAGAGAAACAGAAAATTTGGTCTCAGAATACTGCTCCAAAGATGCAAAGAGAAGTGCTGGTTAAATTTAGTAACATTAAGGAGCCTAAATTCTAGCAAGAGATGAGATCAATCAAATAAAATAGGGAACTTAGGGGATACCTGAGACCAAAATAAGAATTCTATTCACTTCTTAAGTATTCTTCCTACATTTAAGCCTGTCATCCAATCCCTAAGGACAAAATTATTCTCTGGCTCAGAGTCCCCACGAGTATTTTGACAATACTCAACAACTAACCACACCTACCTTCTTTCACTGCTAGTGTGAAAGATTACTGCCTATTTTATTGCAGAGTGAAGACCACAAAAATACATACCATGTTCAATAAAATGACACAGATTATAAATGACAAAAAAATCAAAACATGGGTCAATTTAGTTAGGTTTTATATTTTTCAATCTTCAGTTGTTGAAGTACAAGTAGAAACTGTAAAATAAAAACAAAAGCCCATGTCATTAGCTGTGTGGTCCTAAATAATTTAATCTCTTTCATTTTCTTGGTTTCCTTACCCATAAAATGAGAAAGTCAGAATAAACAACTAGTAAGACACTTTGCCTGCATTTTTCAAGATGTATGTCTAGGGTTCAAGGCCAAGAATAAACCTCGCTGAACATCAGAGCTCTCAGCCTCTCCCTTCACCTAGGTATACAGAACCAACAAGGAGACCCAACGATGAAGCCACCACTATTTTGACCTTCCTGGAATTCACTGGCTAGATATACATGTATAACCAGATACTTATCTATACAGACATCTATAAAAGATCTATAGATATCTTGACTCTTTTTCTAGCCTCTAAATTCCAGGAAGGCCGAAATAGTGGTGACTTCATCACTGTATCTCCTCGATGACTCTGTAGGGCTTGCAGAAAGCGAAGTAACGCCACCTGAGAGGATTAGTAAAGATCTCAAGGAAGACTGGGCCTCTGATAAGTACAACTTGGGGAAAATGAAATGGGAAGAGGGGGCATTTCAGACAGAAAAAAACACAAGGAAATGCAAAGAACTAGCATATTTAGGAACAAATCCTTCAATGGAGCTGGAGACAGGAGTAATGAGACATGGGATTATAAAGATTGGGACTAAGCCATGGAATGCCTGTTCAAAGTCCAGGATAGACAGTATGAACTTAATTCGTAAGTAAAGAAAAACCCCTTAAGTGCTATGATTACAGCCACACTTTAGGAAGATTAACTTGGCTGCAACACATAGGATTTAGTGGAAAAACCAGTTAAGAGTTCTGGTAAGGAATCGGGAATACCCAGACTTGGATAAATAAATAAAACAAAGGAGATATTTCCACCATTGCTCTCACTACATATCCATACAAGACTTTAAACTGTATATAAAAGAAAACATTTGCAAATTTACTTTTTTAATATAAACCTGGTTTTCATCAAGTGATTTAACTACTTAAAACTGGTAAGATAACAATTTTAGAGTTAATACCATCAAAAATGCATACATAATACTTAATCTTGGCCAAAGTTTCAGAAGACACTTCCATACATTTGTATGATATTGTGTACCACCTTTAAAAAAAAATAATTTATACCATCTTCTGGAAGGCAATTTTGTACCATGAACCAAAAACCTAAATACTATAAAACCCAACAATTTGGAAATAATTATGGATAAAAACAAAGATTTATATTCACTATAGTCATTTTAGCATCGTTTATACTTGCAAAAACATTAGGAATAACAAATATTTAGATGGGATTAACTGTACACACTTAGAATACTAATCATTAAAACAATGTAGAATATTTAAAAATAAAAGGCTATTTCCCCATTTAGTGAAAGATTATAGAACAAAAGGTACCATATGACCCCCCCAACATATACACACACACACCACTAAAATTAATATAACCAAACAAAACCACTCCATGTAAAGCAATAGTTTTAGTCTTCAAGAAGCCTCAACTTCCTACAACAAATGTATATACATTTATGTATGTATGTATGTATGTATATATAGTGTTGTGCAGCTAAACCAAGATCTAGAAGAAATATCCACTGAATGCCTAAACATCACGTTTCAACTAAGTCTAGAACTGAAAGTAAAGGCCTTCCTCCAAACAGGGCTCAAAATTGAATAATGCCAAAGTTCTTTCTCGAGGTATTTTTGGGCTTTCCCAAGAAGTAAATGAGGCATTTCACGCAGCAAGACCCCTGCTCCTCTCTACCTGAATGTCAGTATGCATGTATAACTATATCCATATTCAGTAACCTTAAGCCTCCAAAGAAATTGCTGGTGGCTTATCAAAAGTAAAGACCAAGGGGCCTACAAGAATCTTTGCAAAAAAGTATGCTCCAGAAATGGGCCAAAGGCAGTTTGTCTTAAGATATAATCAAACTGAATTTTAATGCCAGAAACATTTCTGTCGCCATCCTACAGAAACTCCTCTCAAAGGTCATGTACAGCACGTTAACTGCCAAATTCAGAAAGCACTGTAATAATAGACGGTGTTGCACAGGTTCCTAAAATTCCACGGGGTCCACAACCATTTCTCAATCTTAATATTAAACAGCTCCTCTGTACTATTTAACCATTCAATTCCCAATTCTTTATTTCTCTGAGCTTCACAGAAGTTCTATATAGTCACTTCAAATTTGAAGCTTCTTAAACCGAACTTGGCATCATTTCTATTTCTACTGATACAAAAAAAGCACTAGCACTGCCAGTGTTCCACTCCGACTGAAATTTCATGTTGTCCTTTGAGGCCCTCCTCACTCTAGTCCCACAGATTTATGCCAAATGTCAAGTACTACTTACTTGAGTTTCTCAAATCTGTCACTTCCCTTTCATTCTTATTTCAGGCCAACTTTAGGCATTATTTGCTTTAAGTATGGGCACAAATACTAACTTCTGCCTCTAAGTTCTTCTCAAATTTATCTTATAAAGCACCCCAAACCAGTCTCTCAAACCTATCATTTTATCATTCCTGACTTTAAAACTTCCAAAAGCTCTTTATTTCCTTCCTGGTAAAATCCAAAAGTCAATGTCCTCTGCAATCTGGTCCAGGGAATCTTCTCATAAAACTAAGAGAAGCTTAAAATTGGAAGCCTAAAAATCACACAAATGAGGAAACTGAATGAAGACCAAAAAAGGTAAGTTTCTTACTCTGGCCAATATTAAGTCACCAGACTGGAATCTTGAAAACCTACATCAGTATTTCCTAAATTTGCCTGATAATAACATGAATGACACCAAGATTTTTAATACACAGATTGCCAGGCCCTTCTGCTATAAATTCCGATTTGGTAGGTCTGAGTCCGCTCACGGGAATCTGCATATTTAAGAAGCCCTAGGTGATTCTCCTCTTCAGGGAAGTTAGAGAAAACCTGACCTAGATCTTACAAATCTTCTAATCTTCTATATTCTCTGACCATATCAATCTGATCTTTTAACTGCTACCTTATACTCTGGTTCTATCCAAAAAGCTCTACTCACTGTAGAGCTTGTTTATAGGTTATAAACTATAACCTTGTTATATACTTATATCTTGTTTAGAGGTTATATCAAACCTCCAAACCTTCCTATTCTAAGCTCTTCAAATGCTTTCTATATAACCCCAATACTCCAGTAATATGTGGATTTCACTTGTTCTCATTACGCTAAGAATGGAAAATCAAGGATAAAAAACATCTAAAAGAATATAAATTATTCCTGGTCTTAGCCTGAAAGATAAAATGTCTTAAACACTAGTTAATCAGCAAAAAAACAAAACCTCAAACTTTTTAAAACACTGAAATCAGAATAGTTCTCACTTATGTTACACTATTATACTCCACCATCATTAGATGATGGATTGTGTTTCAACCATGGCATTTAAGGCAGGGAGGAAAAGTAGGAAAAAAAAATAGGGGCCTAAGTATTTTTTTTTTATAAACCCAGAGCCTAGATTTGATTCTTTCCTCTACCATCACACACTTCTCATAAAACGAAAAAAAAAACAACAACAAAAAACTCATTTCCTCATAAAATGGGGAAAAACTCACTCCATGGTAGCTTTGCCTTCTCAGTGATTTCCATTTAAGTCATAATCTGTAATCTACAACATTAAAATTAGCTGCTGACAAATACTAAAATATAACTTCACCAATGAATCAGAAAAATAGGTACCAAGCAAAAAAAACCAAAGACAAGCACTAAAATATTAGGCCACTCCATTTAACATACAATGTGAAACTCCCCAGAGATATCCAAGAGTAAATGTGATTTTATACTTAGTGCCTAAAAATAATCAAAATAAATCTCTGGCATAATATGGGCTATACTGGATCTTAATTTCTTCTGTCTCAAAATATCCCTACATTAGTTCAGCAAGTAAATAATTTAAAATGTTATTAAATAATCTAAGATTTAAATTATTAATACAGAACCTTAGTATCTGCAGAGTAGACCCTGATGTAACTTTTTTACCTATTTTTTAAAGCTTGTTTTATTTGTATTATTATCACTACTATCAATTTTAATTATCAAAAACTAGTGCATCAATTCACCTTTCATTTTGTAATACTCATGGTCAGAAGGATGAAAAAATAAAAATCCTTCTTTTCATCAAATTCACATATAAAGAAACCATAAGGGTAAAAATCCAAAGCTGTATTATTTTCTATTCTTTATATTATAACTATAAAAATCTTTGTCTCAATGGGAACTCAATCTCAAACTCACCTTTTACCCACATTTCTTTATTGAACCAATTTTTTAAATTATTATAATTAGCTTCACATAATTAGCTTGTTTTTAGAAACATTATCACAAATTCTGCTAACAACTCTACTATAGAAGGAAATAACATTTTTTAAAAACTATAAAACTTGAATGTGCCCAGAAAAAAAAACTTGTAATATCTACTTGGACTACTTAAAATAGCTCTAATAATTTTTAAGACAATTTATTACAAGTGGTCCAAATAGAAGCCTACCAACTTCTCTTAAAAAAAAAAAAAAAAAAAAACAGCACATTTAACCATCTACATAAAATATTCATTACAGTAAACATTTTAGCACTTATGGGCTTAAATTCTTACACAATGACCCACTGAGACTTGAAAGGATCTGCTGGGCTATCAAGGGGGAGGAAAGGGGATCAAGATCACTGATTGGTTATTACAAGGACAAAGGTTAGAGACTTAAATATAGACATGCATTTAAAACGACCATGTATACATTAATGATTTCAAGATATACAAAAATATAAACTACTTAAAGGGTGACTGGTAATGACTTTAAAGGTTCAATCAGATTTCCAAGAAGAAATAAGCTTAACTGCAAACGCAGTATTCTGCTACCTACAAATCTTGGATAGAATTTCAACTATACCAAATCAGCTTTAAAAAAAAAAAAAAACTTAGTCACAGAAAATATGCCATTATGTAATACAAAGATAGCTATGCGGATTTATTGCGCCAAAGTGACCAACAGATAAAATAAGTTAAAACCATACCGTTTACAACATACAAGATTAAAGAACAGTACCTAATCAAGGATAGGACTGCGAAGCCTAAACCCAATGCCAGTGAAACAGAGAGCGTGACATTTTCTCGTACACAACCAAATATAAAAACATATGAAATAGCTGTTTTAATCTTTACTTTCAAAGCTTTCTCAGGCTTCATTTTCAGTCCAAGATATATCTAAAATTGCAAAGCTTATTCATAGAAATAGATTATTGGTCACATAAAAAAACTGAATAGAAGATTAAAAAGCAGATATACCCTTATCCTTCCAATTTTTCTTCTGACAGTCCATCTCTTGTCACGATCTGCCCTCCAGATGCAATTATCAATTATGCATACCAACAGAAAAGCTGTAACTGCACAAATCTACCCTGTGAGACATGAAATATCCGTTTCCTCAACCGAAGTCTGCAGTCCCTGCTGCACAACTGCAGCAGGACTGAAGTCACCTGACGTCTTCTGGGTGTGGAAGAGTCTGACGCAGTGCAATCTGTAACTAGGCTACTAATACTCAGGCACTACCGCCTTCCTCCTATGTGTTTATTGTTCTAGTCCTTTGCTTGTTGCTCATACCAAAGAGAGCCACTTTTGCAGGGGGATGGGGTAGGCAACCAAAGAAAGGAAAGAAAAGAGGACTGTTCTTTTGTCAGAGTTAACCACTGAATATATTTGAAATGCACTTACAGCTATATGTAATTTTTTTTTCTTTTCATAGATGAGTGAATTAAGCTGCTGATTTTCAGTTTCATTGAAAACTCTAAAATCAACAGTTACCTAATAAGATAAAAATGGACTGATCCAAAGAAGGATAATAGCTTAAATTTCAAGCCTGGGAAATGCTGAATCTCTTACTTTCTCCTGAGTTCATTAAGGCTTAAAGCATTCAATATTTTGCAGCCTTATGAGTTGTGAGTATGAGAATCACGAAGTCAAATTATTATATTAATATTTACTGAATATATGCTACTTCAAAAGAAAAAAAGGCTTTATTCAATCTCAGCAATCTCATCTTTCTAAGGTAATGCTATTTCTTCTTCTGTTACAATTATGGAAATCCAGAGACTTAAAATTAAAATATACATTTATTCCTAATCACCACCTGCTACAACTGAATCTTTCAAAAAATACCTATTAAACATTACTGCAGGAACTATTAATAGACTCTTAGCTGAAAGAGAAATATTCATGAGCTAATTATATCATTTGCCTTGGGAAAATGATTTAAGACCAAAGCAAAACTTTACTGATAAATACAAAAACATATCTATGTACAGAACTTCCAAAATTTTTGTTCAACTTCCTAAAACTGGCATTCATTCCAGTGCAGAATATTGGGTCTTTACTAATGTACCATAACGGGTTCAACTGATGCATTTAACCAAGGCAATATGTAATGACGAATCAATTAAAATATTCTGAGGTGTGTAATATGATGTATTATAAATGGCCCATGTACAAAAGTACATACTTCTTAAGATGATATAGCTACATTGAAATTGGTACAATATTTTCTGGAACTTGCAAAAAAACTGCAAAATCCTTAGAATCAGAAGTGGCCTGGTCAATGACTCAGTTCTTTACCTATCTGCCTTTTAACTCCATACATAAATAAAGTAAAGCAATTTTTATTTTTATTATTTTTAAAAGATTTCATTTATTTATTCATGAGAGACACAGAGAGAGAGAGGCAGAGACATAGGCAGAGGGAGAAGCAGGCTCCCTCTGGCGAGCCCGATGTAGGACTCAATACCAGGACCCGGGGATCATGCCCTGGGCTGAAGGCAGGCGCTAAACCGCTGAGCACCTCGGGGTCCCAAGTGAAGCAATTTTTAAAGAAAGTCTACTATTCTACTAAGCTCAAAAGTTAATATCTAACTTAAAATTTTATTCATTGGACCCACGTATAATGTGGTACTTGAGAACCCTGTTGCCAAGTCACACCATGGATGAAAAAATCTGGCTTCTCCAAACAACAGTTTAAAACCTCAAACTATCCAGTTAAGTATAAAATATTTCCAAAATACTATCTGTAACAAAAAATCCCTCGAAACTAAAGACATGTAAATACTTTAGCATTAGAATAAAGCACTCCAAAACACTGCTTTCAAGTCAGAGATTACTATAAAAAAAAGGACAGGGGGGAAAAAGACTTCTAGAGACAAAGGTATTTACAATTTATACTATTCACATCTGCTGGTACTTGATTTTGATTCATAACATTTAAAACTAGTCTCAGAGAGCAAGAATGCACAATAATAATAACCATTCATCTAAACATTAAATACACTTAAAAGCTCCCCTGGCAGATTAAAAAGTAAAAATAGGAGCCCTATTTTACATCCTAATACCTAACTCTTTAATTTTTAGGGTTTTTGCAATTATTAAGTTTGCAGGAAAAACTAACTCATAAATCAGTTGACATTTTGCTCGTTTCTTTCTAAAAAGTTTTAAAAGGGTTATTTTAAGTTTGGCTAGCTGAGCAAAAAAAAAAAGTACTTATTTTTAAACTTGATACAAATCTGTTAAAAACAAAGCCATATGAGCCATGCTTTTAATGAGAATCAAATGAATTAGCTAAGCAAAAGGGCTTAAGACAGCCCCTGACAGAAAAGTAAGCCCTATATAGGTCCTAGCTATTTAACACTATTATTATGCTGTGAGTAACAATCAAACTAGTAGGAGATAAGGTACATAAAACACATTTAAGAAAGCCCACATATTAAGCCATTCAATTCTATGGAATAACCCAATATCTCTCTAAATGCATGCAAATGTGCATGTGCATGCATGTGCACACACAGACAAATGATTGTGCTTTGGTACACAGTAGCACTACACAGTTCCATTATACTCCAGGCTCAGGAAAATTTATATATGGATAGTTTATAGGTCCTACTCCACATTAAATCCCAACATAACAGACAAATAAAGGACATATACATCTGTTAAAAACTTACCTTCATTTATTTTGTTTTCCTTCAAATATTTATTTATTTTTTTAAATGCTTTCAAGGAAAATTTTCAAATGGAAATATTTCAACTTGTAAAACAGCACTTTGATTATTTGGGACAGGAACCTATTTTCCATTAAAAGTAAAGACTTCCTAAGGAGGGGACCACAGAAGATTCCTTTATTTACAATGCAAGTAAATAAAAGTACAGTTTAATTTTAAATTCTACTGTATAAAGGAGGTGGAGGGGTGGGAAGACAATCCCCTTTTTAAACACACAAAATTACCTTAAACAGAACTTTTGAAATAAATTTTCCAAAGTTCATGTTTGGCAATGTCCCACTCCTCAATATCCACATCCCCAGTGCACAAATCATGACAAAAAAAAAAGAAAGAAAAAGAAAACCTCCCCAAGCATAACCCTAACTCCTTTCCAAAGGGTTAATGCTCTAAAATACTCTAGATTTCTCTTTTCCTCATATCTCAAATCAAAACTCATTTCTCAGCTTATTTAACCTTAGTAGGAAAAGCATACAATTAAGTCAATTCCTACTGAAGAATAAAAAAATTTATGAGGTTATAGAGAAAGGAAGAGTGTAAGTGCGTGCATGTGTGTGTGTGTGTGTGTGTGTGTGTGTGTGTGTCTAAGTGACAGGATTTCAGACTGAATACTGTATTTTGGAACAAGCAGCAATACGTAAGTCCACTCCAGCCAGCCTCCCCAAGATATTTAATATTCCTCCTTTCCCATTTCTTTTCTTCCTTAACTTCTGAACCCCAGAAAAATTCAAGTTTTTATTTTCCTTATAATGTTTAGAAATCAAGGCAAATAAATGAATAAGAGGCCATACAGATTTAAAGTGTTACTCTCTAATTTGGGGATTGCTAGTATGCAACTCTTGATAGTTAAAAATTTCTACTTTCTGGAAACAGAAAACACGATTCTTTTTTTTTTTTTTAATGAAGAAACAATTATAGTTACACAGGAGTTTCAAACTTATTTCAAAATTTAATTATTCTGGGCTATACAAATATATAAAATTAAACATATGTCTCATTACTGAAGTCTTAACAAAGCTGTTCAATACCATATGCTGTAATATAATGCCCTCTATGGACTAAATTATAGCACTTCAACATTAACTATTAAATTGAATCTGAAAACATGGAAAAAGACTTGTCTAGAAAATGAATGAAAATGCAAGTTCAAATGGCAGAAAAATGAGTATTTTAAAATCTATAAATAATTTCATATTAAGTCACTAAAAACAAATACTAAAATCCATAAAGAAATTGAAAGTGATGCTACTCAATAATAACTAAATAAGTGCTGCCTTCATGTATTGTAATCTAAAATAAATATACAAATTCCAAAAGATCCAAAGCATTTTTAAATTCAGAATCAAAAAATTAAATAGTCCCTAGGCTCTGAACAGATCTTTTAAAACCTGTAAATCTTTACCCAAATACACAAGTTTGGGAGAATCTCTAAGGTCATTATATAATGTTTAAAATAAAATGATTCAAGCATTTGACTCAGTACAATGTGTCAAAATCTTTTTATAAAGTCATTTTTAAAGTTATTTGTTAATGTAAAGCAAATATCTACAATTCACTAAGTTTCTCTAGTCTTCTGAATTTATTCCATATAGTCAATTATAGAGCATGCCACAGACCTATTTTCTACATACAACACTAGATGGCACCAACACCCATACAGTAGATTGTCTAATTCTGGGCATGCAATTCCACAAAAACTGTGTTCATTTTTTTGGCTTTTTCTGCCTGATACTAGGAAACTAGAGATCAGAAAATGATGGCAATAGGAAAACAACTCCACCACCAAGAAAGCATGTGGGATAAAGTTATTTCTGACCAGAAATAAAAATCAATTTTAAATAGCTAAGAATAAAGTATAAAAATAAAATACTACGTTTATACATATCTTCCTATGTGAAAACTGAAAATGTCCACTAAAATGTAAATTAAAATTGTTCTGAAAACTGTAACATAAGAGGAGGTTGCATCCTTGTATAAAGAATTCTCACAGAAACAGATGAACATCTAAATTTAAAAATGGGCAAAGGGTATGAACAGGCAATTCACAAAAGAAATAAAAATAGTCAAGATACATGGAACATGCATGTTAACTTTCACTAATAAGCAAAGATCAAAACTGCAAGATACCACTTCAACCTATCAAACTTTTTTGTTTGTTTTTAAGTGCCAAATACAAAATGTCTGGGAAAATACCAAAGAAATAAGTCAGAACAGGAGTCTGAGGGAGAATAAGGTGACTAGTTGAGACAGAAGACTTACTGTAATTGTGCTCTTTGAATTTTGTATAATGTGCAAGTATTACCTAAGCAAAAAATAGTATCAATTGTTGGTGATAGAGAAATGGGTGTTTTCTTACTCTTTTAGAGGGGGAAAAATTAGCACAACTTTTCTGATAGCCAATTTTTGTCAAAATTCTTAAAAATGTTCACTCATTTACCTAGGGTTTATTTCTAGTAATTTATGGAAAAGAATAACTCAGATATGTAAAACATATTTAAATGTAAGGAGGTTAATAACAGCATTATTTATAAATTAAGAAGTCAGAAACCATTTAGGAATTCAACAATAGCAAGCTAGCTATACACAATACCAAGGAACACTAGACATTAAAAAAATCATGCAGAATGATGACATGGAAATGACAGCATTATATAAGATACTGCTAATATTTTTAAAGCTATAAACAATGTATAGACTATGATCCAAATGTGGCAAAACACTTGTTTTCTTTTCACTTCATTATAAAGTATCCATATGCATAGAAAACAGGCCAGAAGAGTATATTCCAACAATTATTATGTCTGGGCAATATGATTACAAAATTTTTCATCTCAATAATTTTCTCTACTTCTCAAATTTGTACAATGAACATGTACTATTGCAGATTGTTTCATGCACTGTTGGTCTGGCTTTACTGACAGCAGGTCCTTCAGACAAATTCTGCCTAGTGAAAGTACTGAAGCTCAAATAGATTAAAACACCTGCCCAAGGTCATACAGCTAATCACTGATAAAGCCAGTGTTACGTCAGGTCTATAAGATGCCCTAAAAGCAGTTCTTTCAACCTTATATTTTATGGACATATTTCATAATTATTTTCAATCTGTATTGAGCCCATAGTAAGCACTAAATAAATCCCCATTATTTTGACATTTGTTCAAGTTATGTTTAAGTAAATAAAATCGATTCTTTTATTCTTTGTCTCTAATTTAACTATATTATAAATTTAAATTTAAACTAAGAGTTTCCAGTTAAAGATTATTTCTATTCAATTTGTTAAATTAAGCATTTTAATTTTTCAAGGTACTTAAATTTCTCACTTTTATCAGATTAACTACTCAGCATCATAATCATAGTCCAACTAAGAATTATCAAAGTGTCCTAAATATGCTCACTAAAAATGTATTTTAACCAAAATACCAAACCTTAATATTTATAATGCTTTACTGAGAAATGTCAAAGGCTATATAGTAAATTCTTAATGTAACAAAAATGTTTTAAGTCATTAGCACTATTTAAAGAAAGCTCTTATTCATGAACACATTTAACAAGCATATATAAATTGGCAAAGAATAATTTTTAATTTTTTACCTAGATAAATGGGCCCTTTTAAAGTGAGTCCTTTATTAAAATGGCAACACTATTTTATTCTTAGATATCACTTAGTTTAAGTACAGTGAGTAAACAAGTTGTTGGTGGTTTCCACTTCATTCACCAGTAGTTCCAAAAAGTCAGCAAAACACAACCTATACTCATTTATAAACAGAAAATATTCTGTGCATTATTAGCAAACCAAGCAACCAACAAACATATATTAAGCAATCACTATCAATAAGTCAAGATCTCAGTGGTTTGGATGAGACATTAGCACCTTTCTTTACCAACAGCCTACCAACAACATACATAGCAGTTGTTCACAAAATAGTTATTTATTCAGTGTCCACATGAAAGCAAAATGTTACCTTCATTTTAATATCCCCACATATGGAAAACTACTTTAGAAATATTAAAGGATTAACAGAACGAGTAAATGTATTAGCAGTGTTAGCAGCCAGGGTTCTCACTATAGCTGGAGCATACAAATATGAAAAGAAAGAATCTCTGGGAATGGATTGGAATTGGAAGGATCTATGTGAACTCATGATTTCAAATACAAGAATGTGTATGTGCTTATGTTTATTTGTATGTATGTATACAAGCATTTCCCAGTCTGTCCACTGAAAGGCTAAAAGGGGAGAGCTCATGGAGGCAAGGAGCACAACTAGAGTCCCACTCTTGATCTCTAATACTATTCCTAACTAAAAAAGAATCAGGGATCCTTTGAGAAAAGACTGATTCCAGGGCTGGGACAGAGTAGACATAAGATGAGCCTACGTTTTGTTATGCTAGAAAATAAGAAGTGCTTCTCTCTCCATCCCTCCCCCGCCAAAAAAGGATAGCTGCATATATTTGAGCCAACTTGAACAGAGCCCTTCGAAATCTGGGACAATTTACAACCAACGTAATTAAGTACAGCAACAAATTATAAACCATTAGGGGGGAAAAGAAATTCATCAATCCATATTGGTAATTAACTAACAAATTAAATCATGGGAAAGGAGGACTCTTGTTAACAGTAGAATGACATGGATGACTGATAACTTTTCAATTCCAACACTCCCTCCACATTTATCATTTTGCAGCCTAATATGAAGATAGAATTGAGCAAGATTCATCAATAGACACTAAATCTAGGAGGGAATTTTGATGGGGAGCAAGATATTTGCATAGTCTTGAAATGTCATCCATTAGACTGCTTATTAGCTGTAAGGGAAGAAGAAAAGAAAGAAATTATATAGTAAGAAAATGAGGGACCACCTTAACCAGATGGTGAAAATTAACCTCATCAAAGAAGGACTTCTGAATAATGGGTAACTTCAGATATGATACCATAAGAAGGGTAAGAGGTACCACAATATCTTCATTTTGGCCATGAATCGATTACCTCAATCTAATCACTGAAAAACTGGAAACGAACACAAATTAGGATGTTCTATTAAAAAGAGAGAGGGGGAAGGGCCTATGTCCTAAGAGATAAATAGTGGAAATTTAAGAGATAAAAAGAGACAAAAACATGACACCTAAAATAAATTTTGGCCCTAATTGAATCTTATAGTAGAGGGACACTATACAGGGCACATTAGGTTAAGTGTCACTGTAGAAACAGATGGTAGATTAGAAAAAAGTACTTTGTCAATATAAATTTATGAAGTCATAGTGATACTGAGGTTACATAAGAAAAGACCCTTTTTGAAGAATTTAGGATAAAACAAGATGCATATAACTTACTGTCAACTGGTTCAGGAAAAATAAGTATGTATGTAGGTATCCATATTTAGTTATTATCTTTAAAAGGAGATCATAACTGATAAAGCAAATGAGGAAAATGTTAATAAACTTAGATGAAGATAGTAAGACATTCTTTGCACTATTTTTCTTTTTGCAACTAAGTCTGAAGTTACTTCCAAGTAAGTTAATTCCTTTTTTTTTTTAAATTTATTTATTTATGATAGTCACAGAGAGAGAAAGAGGCAGAGACACAGGCAGAGGGAGAAGCAGGCTCCATGCACCGGGAGCCCGATGTGGGATTTGATCCCAGGTCTCCAGGATCACGCCCTGGGCCAAAGGCAGGCGCCAAACCGCTGCGCCACCCAGGGATCCCAAGTAAGTTAATTCTTTAAAAAGCAACTATCCTTTAAAAAAAATTCTCCTTAATGATACCACCATTTATTTCAATTCTGCTTAATTCCAGTCACAGAAAACTTAGCATCTAACATATCATAAACCTTTCTTTAGCACAGACTGGTTTTTCAGTTTAGTTCTGAAAAAAACCTAGATGTTTCTTTTCATCTTGTCACCCATGGCCAGTGTGCAAATCCACTAAGTCCTTAGATGCAAGTGAGTAGGTTCTACCTACTGACTGTAACATCCACATACATACACCTGCCCCAAAGATATCAAAACAGAATCTCAAAAACTTTTTACCGTATTTATATAAATGAACAGGCTCATGTGTCCACTCACGCTTGCTACCTCTAACTTCCATAGATCTTTCGTTCTGCAAAGCCATCTCTAATATCCCAAGGTAGAGCTGGCCTCTCTGCACCCCTACTATGCGCTGGTGATCTACTTCCCATCATTCTACACTTCTATCCCTAACCTGACATTCCTAAGCCAAACTTCCATGCCATCATCTGAGGAAAGCATTTCAATTGTCATGTGGTAGTGCTGCCTATCAGTTAACTATTCTCTTCAGAAGTTTCACTATCTTGGTCTATACACAGTAGTATAAATGTATACAATTATTAGAATATTTTATCTTCTACCTGTTGTTTTATTTTTTAAATGAGTGAAAAGTGAAAAATTAAAGTGCTGACAATAATCACAATATATTTTAAATAAAAATGGAAACCAAGGATCCCTGGGTGGCACAGAGGTTTAGCACCTGCCTTTGGCCCAGGGCGCGGTCCTGGAGACCCGGGATCGAATCCCACGTTGGGCTCCCGGTGCATGGAGCCTGCTTCTCCCTCTGCCTATGTCTCTGCCTCTCTCTCTCTGTGGGACTATCGTAAATAAATAAAAATTTTTTAAAAAATGGAAACCATAATCTTTAGCCACAAATTTTAAGAAAAACATATATAAAGTGTTGAGCCCAGATCATCAAAACCTGCCTCTAAACAATGAAGTACAGCTAAAGAAAAAAGCAAAATAAATGTTCTTAATTACAGCCTGAGAGAAATCAATACTCATATTTTATTATTAAAAATCGTTTGATAAAACTCCTTAATTAAGGGAGACTAGCATTGATTTTTTTTTCATGACAAATTGTATCCAAAAATATCAGTAAGGCATCAAAGTCTACATCATAACATTTTGATCATCCTCCTTACAAAATCAGCCTTTCTTCTCAAAATTAAAATTGAATTCTGCCAACAAATGTCATTTTAAGAAAACAAGGAGAATTCCATAATATTAAATAAAATATTAATTTCCTCAGATAATTTATCAATGCCTTAATGTTTAAGTGCATATTCAGTAAATATATTCTTTTTAAAACACCTAAGTATATCACAATTAGGGATGGTATAAAATTTTTAGCCATCTGAGAATACAACCTAATAACCTTCTTAGTAGTTTCTTGCTACTCTTTGGTACATTCGATTTCAGTACACTTAACCATGCTTTTAGGAAGATGGGGAAGCACTTGTACCCTTATAACGTGTTACAATGTTTAGCTATGCCCTTACCAGTCTGCCTCCACCAGCTGACTGAAAGTTGCACAAGGGCAAGACCTTGTCTTAATCCTCATCTTCCTTCACACTACTTCCAAAAAACTAGTACAATGCGTGGTATTATAAAGTACCCTAAAGCAACTATCCACTGCTTAAAACAGATGCCTATTAAAATTAAAGTCAAAGAAACCAGCAAGTCGCAAGAATCTAATTCAATCTCTTTGCTCTTACAGAGAAGGAAATTAATTTCTAGACAGATACAGTGGTTGTCAGTTGGACAGCAGAGACTAGAACTCACATCCCCTGCAGTGTTTTTATTACACCACAGTGGGTTTCCTTGTAGGACTTCTGTAGCATACATACATTGGGTGCATTCAAGGAGTTTTCTATTCACTAGCCAGCTGCTATGACAATTAAAAAAAAAAAAAGCTGAGTAAAAGCAGCATGAGTAACAGTTTTCTAAAGAGAATGCTCAACCTCTCCTTATACTTCTTCAACCATCCCTACTTAGTCTTCAAAAACACCGCCCTCTTCCCTTACTTAATTCTAAACTATTAGGCTACAATCAGTACAGACCAAGATCCCTAGGTTTAGTAAAAATCAATCCAAGGAACTGCTGACTCTGGAGGGTTCCAATCTACTAGAGGATTGCTAGCAATAAGTTTTGGGAGGAAATGTTGGGATAGAGAAAGTGGGACTTCACAGGCTGTTATAAACCATTGCTCACATGACTGCTTATCTGTGATCTTTACCCATACTATATCATTACCATGCTGCTCTGGGATTCTCAGACTCTCCTTTCTACTACTGTCTCCTAAACCATTTTTACAGTGCTGTTTAAAAAAACCCATTCCAGGGTATCCCTGGGTGGCTCAGCGCCTGCCTTTGGCCCAAGGCGTGATCCTAGACTTGATCGGGATCAAGTCCCACATCGGGCTCCCTACATGGAGCCTGCTTCTCCCTCTGCCTGTGTCTCTGCCTCTCTCTCTCTCTCTCTCTCTCTCTCTCTCTCTCTCTCAGTGTCTCTCATGAATAAATAAATGAAATCTTTAAAAAAAAAAAAAAATTCCAGGGGCGCCTGGGTGGCTCAGCTGGTTGAGGGTCTGACTCTTGGTTTTGGCTCAGGTCATTATCTCAGAATCATGAGATGGAGCCCCACAACAGGCTCCACACTCAGTGCAGAGTCTGCTTGAGATTCTCTCTTTCCCTCTCCATCTGCCCCTCCCCCTGCATTCTCTCTCTCTCTCTCCAAACAAATAAGTCTTAAAAAAAAAAAAAAAAATCCATTCCCCATTGTGAAGTATCTCCTCTAATCTTCAACTTCTTTACTGAACATTCCTGCCACTACCTCCTCTCACTAAAACCTGGCTCTTCCTGAGGCTATTGATTTCCCTGTGTAACTCTAATAGAGGCTATTTTCTTATAGCAGCATACCTGAGGGAGAGGAAGGGAGGCCAGCACCCTTCTTACTTCACCAACACTACTTCTAGACTACTACTATCTCAGAGGGCTTGGGCAAAAGTCCTAGTTATTCAGCTACGGCATTCTCTATCTTTCCCAATTGCCTCCATCTACCACACTGCCAGCTGCCCCACTTGCCCTTTTACCAAAGTCTTTTGTCCCTAGTTTCTAGTCCTCTCCAACCCACATCCTGCTATCATCCTAGGTGACTTCATGAGAGCAATCCAACTTCTTAGACTCATGGTTTATATCATCTTAGCTCTAGCAACCTTCAGCCCACTCAACTTCAGCTCTTGCCTCATGGCCAAATTTTGGCCATTATCATCCATCTGGAATTCTCAATTCAACATCCAACAAACAAATACACATGTACAATTCTACTCTGACCACAACCTGCAATCATTCTAGTGTTCATATTTTTATTCTTTTTCTTGTAGTTCTTAGATTTAATATGGACCACAAGTTCTGTGACCTCCTACTCACCTATCAAGTCCCCCTGCTCTCTTCTTTACATTCTTCAACTTAGATGCCACAGTCTATCATGTCAAACTACTGTTATCCTCATTCCTTTGATTCACTGTCCTTTCACTGGGCCCCTCTAGCAAAACACAAGCTTGAATCAATACAAGCATTTGCCTTCCCTGAACCAACCAATATCCAGGATGTTAGGAACAATTAAACAAAAATCACCCTATCATACCAGACTACCCTTCAACCTTGACTGGACTCTTAATATAATGCCTTTGTTTCCCTAGTCAGACCTCATCTACCAAAGTATGTTCCAGTTCATTCTCAGCAAATGACCTAACATGTTGCTTTAAAGAATAAACATCAACCATCATACACTTCCCCCAACTTCCAGCCACAAAACTAGCAGTATCAACACCATACTTTCCCTTCCACTCACTACAATCAATGTCTTCCAAAACTGTTCCTTTTTTATATGTCAATTCCTCCACCTGAATTCTGGATCCCATCCCATTTCCTCCTGA
Source organism: Canis aureus (assembly GCF_053574225.1). Taxonomy (NCBI): domain Eukaryota; kingdom Metazoa; phylum Chordata; class Mammalia; order Carnivora; family Canidae; genus Canis; species Canis aureus. Next base: position 58,843,991 of record NC_135621.1, read on the forward strand.
CTTTCTACTAGCACCTTTATTTTTTTTTATTAAGGTTTTATTTATTTATTCATGAGAGGCACAGAGAGAGGCAGAGACACAGGCAGAGGGAGAAGCAGGCTCCTTGCAAGGAGCCCAACATGGGACTCGATCCCGGGTCTCCAGGATCACGCCCTGGGCTGAAGACAGCACCAAACCAATGGGCCACCGGAGCTGCCCTCCTCTATCTCATTCTTGCTATCACTCTTTCTCCATGATCTTAAACTTTTTTTTTTTTGGGGGGGGAGAGAGAGCAAGAGAGTGAATGGCAGGAGATGGGCAGAGGGAGAAAGAGAGACTCTTAAGCAGGCAAGACTCACACTGAACAAGACTTGATCTCACCACCCTGAGATCATGATGTGAGCAGAAATCAAGGGTCGGACACTCAACCGAGTCACCCAGGCACCCCATGATCTGAAACTTCTTTAAAATCTTAAAAATAAATCTTAAAAAATTTAGTATCCATTTACACAAGTTTCCTTCATTCCTCATCCCTAACTCTGCCCACCCACATCACCTGCCATTGTTACGCCAATACTTCCTCTAGTTTTTGGTAAATTCTCAAACCTTATCTTATTCAAGCTCTCTTGCATTCAATAACGTTGACCAATTCTTCCACCTTTAAAGCTTCCGCATTTCTTGGCTCTCCCTAGTTGATATCTATAGCTTTAACTACTGTCTCTGAGCCCAGGATAAATATACACATATAGCCAAGGTCTCTCTCAAAAGCTTCATTTGTGTAACTTCTTAGAAGTCTTGTAGGTTACTTTAATACCAATATTCAAAACTGCATTTCTTCTCTTCTTAAACCCACTTTTTCTCTCATGTTTCCTAACTCAGTTTCTCATACTATCATACGTATATTTGAAAACACAGTTCCTGGAGCCATCTTTAACTTCTCCCCTTCTTCTTCATGTCCATATCGAATCAAACATCAAGTAATGTCTCCATGCTCATCCCACTGCCTTAATATTTATATTTATAATATAATAATATAATAATATATATAATTATATATATTATATATTATATAATATAATATTTATATTTCTTAGATTATAGCAACAATCTCTAACCTGGTCTCTCTGCCACTAGTACTACCCATCTCCAATATGTAAGTATACTCAATAAATAAACTATAATCACTACACATCTTCATAGAAAACTCAGCTAAATTAGAATGCTAAGTAAAAAACATACGTGCAAAACACTACACAAATCAAGTGTGAGGGAAATGTAGTGTCAAAAGAAAAAATGACAACCCCTACTTTTCTGAAGAATTCATTACAGCATACCTCAATTTATACTTTGCAACAAAATATCTGCTACTCAATACGCTTAACTCTATACCGAGTACTGGAAAACACAGCAGTATACTGAAATATTGGGAGACACATTACAGAAATATGCTTTCATAAAAATTTAAAGTAATTTCTGGGAAAACAATAGTAAATACATCTGAAGATATTTTGCTCTAATACCTCTTGCTCTTCATGCTATGTGTAAATACTGAAGGAAAAGAAAAGAAAGACATGAAGCCAATTCTGATAAAATGTTCTAGATCGCTGGTATAATATAAAAAGGAACAATGAATAATTGTGTGGAAAAAAGTTAAGAGCAAGGGCGAGTAATGAGTATAAGAAGGGTTAAAAAAAAAGCATTAAAATTTCTGGGACAAAAGAATTCTTTTCAACATGATATATTAGACACTATAAACTATAATACTACAGAAAATGTAGTAGAATGTTCCATCATAAGTCAAAAGGTGGCAAGAAACTACAAAACAATGTATAGACTGATTACCTGAAGTTTTACTCAGCTCTGCTGAAAATATAGCAGATGGTGATCTGTTCTCTTGTTCTGTATCAGAAGGGGTTTTTTTCTCAGCTTCTTTCACAAGAACTGTGGGTTTGATTATACTGCCTATTTCTGTTTCAGTGGCCAAAGCAGAAACATCTGGAGGCAGTGAGGGCACCTTTGAAATATCAGACCTATCTTTGGAGAGTTCATCTGGGACATGGACTTTATCTTCATCTTTAGGTTTTACAATCTTGAAAGAAAGGTCATGGGGTAACTCTGAGCAAGGTAATGATCCAGCTTCATCCTGGACATTAACAATCTCATTTTTTGGGGATACTTCTAGATCAGTGTATTCCCCAGTTAATTTAGGAGAAGAATCAGTTTTAGAACTGACAAATGTAGGAAACTCATCTATAATCTCAATTGGAGATGAATCTGAGAATGTTTCACTCTCCCTTACTTTTGCTTCCTTAGCAATAAATAAGTCACCCTCTGAATAAACTGCAGTATTGAGCTCCTTCATCTGTAAAGGAATTTTCTCCTTTTGGGTCAATGGTGAAATTTCATCAGGTGATAAGGTATCTTTTGTGGTATCTAAACTGGGCTGAAAAGATTCCAGATACGGCTTCCCCCCTTCAGGTGGTAGTGAAGCACTGAGTTTCTCCTTATTCTCATGTTCTATCATTGACTGAAATGAAGCTTCCTTGAGATTTTCATTCACAAGTATCACAGCTTCATCTTGTTTCTGTGGAACTTCAGGTATTGAATCATCACTAAATAAGTCAACTGGTTCAGAATCAGGTGAGGAATCTTCAACTAACTCAGAATGGTCAGCCACTGGCTGTGCAACTTTTGCTATTTCTGAGTAATCAGAGAAATCTGAAGATGGTTCAGTAGAGAGCTTTGTTTCTTTAATTAAATCACATGCAATAGATATATAAGGAGCTTCTGTTTCTTGAACAGCTACATTAATATTTTCAGGCTCTTTAATTTCTTCCTTTATTCCTGATACATTTTTTAGTGATACATTCATGGCCTCTTCATATGGTGGGGGATTTTCAGGCTCAAGTTTTATGCTTTCATAATTAACTGAAGGAGGAGCTTCTAATTGTGATGAACTGGGCTGCACTGCAGAAGCACCAACACTAGGAACTATGGAATTTAATGGTGCTTCCATAACAATGTCAGGCAAAACTGGTGACGGAGTTGCTTCAGATTCTTCAAAAGACGGGCAAAGCTGTGCCGCCACAGGGTAGAGTGACTCCTGCATAGCTTCTGATGTCTGAACCAAGTCCATTTTTGTTTCAAAAGCAATCTTTGTACCTGTAGCTTCATTCAATTCACTTTCACATGCTTCCTGTACTAAATCTGGGGTTAGACCTTCAGCCATGTTTGCCACTACTTCCTCAGTCACCTTTGACAAATTATCTGTTGTGACATAATCTGCCTCAGAATCCTGTGTTGCTACAAGGAAAGGATTTGATGTTTTGGTACTAAAATTCTTCTCTGTTACAATTTGGGCCTGTTTTTCTTCTATCTTTTTTTCATCTGTCTTATTTTCTGAAGTATGATCCTCCAACAAAGGAAAAATGTTTGTCGAAAGGTTTTCAGTTGCTGCTGGGTTAAAGGGAGCACATGTGATATACGCTCCTGAACCATCTTTTATAGCTTCTGGTGTACTGGGAAAAGAAGTATCATCATTACTGCTTTCACTATCTTTTTCATGATTTGTTTCCTCAAGGCTGTCAGCAAAACATTTCTTATCTACTCTACTCTCTAACTTGCTCTCTATATTACCTCCAGCAGCCAACACATCACTATCTTGCTTATGAGTATCTTTTACATCCCAAACTCGCTCAAAGGGTTTGAAGTCCGCATATTCTTCCTTCATAGGAGCTTCTGCTGCAATTCCTTTTTCATTGAAACTGTCCTTTATTTTTTCTGGAGACATAACTTTGTCCTCTTCTTTAACTGATTTATTAGTAAGGGCTATGGGTAATTCTTGTTGATTACAAAGGATGTTATTACTAACTAAATCCTCTTTTTCATCTTTATTCTCTTCCCTAGGATTTGCTACTATTGCAGATTCTGCTTTTGGAGAGCCACTGAATGATAATCTCATTTCTGAGTATTCCAATTGTGAAAATTCTGTTAAATCTCTGTCTACAAATGGATTTTTTGCCTTCTCTGTGAACTCTTTAGAAGCTTCAGTTGAGGTTTCTTGAAGTGTTCCTTCGGTGGGTAATACTGTTGGTAAATTACCAAGATATTCATGTTCTTTAAAAGAAGCAGCTGAGAGGGGAGACAGAGAAGGAAGAGAAGCAGCAGTTTCAAGCAGGACAGATGGAAAATCCTCTTGACCAGTGGAAACAGTGCTACCTGGCTGCTCCTTCAAGTCCATAATTTTTTCTGTGACCATGGACAGAAAGGAAAGTTAGAGAATGCCAGCGTTCTCAGAGTTAATGCAAGTTTTATGACAGATTCAAAATACGGTTAGTAAGGAGTTAATGTTAACTAAAATTAAATGTTAATAACAATAATAATCAAGTAGTCTTGAATCATTACTAAAAAAATTAAAGTTATTGTCAATAAAACGTGCATGGCTACAGAGGCAAGTACATGCTATGAAAAGGCATAAATCAAGTCTCTGAGAAAAAACCTCAAGTGTAATCAATGGAGAAATGCTACTTCTAACTAATTTTAGAGGAAGACAAAAGAATTTGGGAAGAGAGTTTGACAGTAAAGAAAAGACACTGAGTAATTAAATGCCAAAGAGTAGTATTCATTTCTACTAAAACCTTTCAGCTATAAGTAAACTGTATCTGGAAAAAAGGACTAATCAGTATATAAATGTAAATCAAGGGTCCAAGAATTCCTCACATTTTTCCAATTATTAATCAGGTTCTGCCCATTTCTCTCTTGGACATAGCATTATAAAATGTAAATTTCAACTTTTTTCAATAGACAAACATTCTTGGAACCATGCTAATTTTTAGTAAACTCAAACCACTCTGTACAGTTAATAAAACTAACTAAAAAGTTAGAATACACAGAGAATAAAAGGCTAGCAGGAAGAACTTGCCTGCAGAGGAGTGTATCACAGGCTCAGATGCAGCAGGAAGAGCAAAAAGTGTCTCATCTGAAAAACAAATAGAATATAACCTCAGCAGAAATAAAGACAGAGTTTGAAGGAGACTAAAGGTAAGAGGAGCAAGCAAGGGTTCAGTTTGTAATGAGTTAACACAAAACTTTTACAAAGAAAAAGCCAAGAGAGAAAAGAAAAAGTAGTACTATCAGTAGTAACATTAATTCAGATTAAATTATATTTATTATAAAGATGATTAAATGATATCCATAGAACCTATCATTTCTCAAGAGGCAATAATGTTTCTATTAAAGAAATTTCATAAACCAAAGTGCCTTTAAAATATTATTCCCAATTATCACGTGGCATCTAAAGCTTTTATTCGCATTTCCAGATAGGTAAGTTATTTGCCCTAATCAAAGCCAAAAATTTTAAAAATCCATTTGAATAAAATAATTACTTTTGCTTAATCCGGTTTTTTTTTTTTTTTTGCACATGTTCAGTTCAGAAGAACACTTTTAGAGAATCATGCATATTTTCTTATATTCCAGGTTGTTTACCTTTAACCTTTAAAGAAAAACATCCTAATAGTCACTGTATTCTGTGAGGACATCAGTCCTATGTACCACTGTCCAAATTGCAAAGAAAACACTAATTGTCATTAGGAAAATAATTATTATCAATCTTGTTTTGTTTAAAATTAACATTGAGGGATACTTTTTTTTTTTTTTTTTTAAGAGAGAAAGAGAACCCACACAAGTGGGGGAGGGGTCAAGGGACATGGAGAGAGAGAATCTTAAGCAGGCTCCATGCTTAGTGCAGAGACCAAAGTAGATCTCTCGACCCTAAGATCATGACCTGAGCCAAAATCAGGAGTCCAAAGCTGAATCCACTGAGCCACCCAGACATCCCAAGAAATACTTGTTATTCTAAGTGCTTTACATGCAGGAACTCATTTTACTCCTTACAACTCTATTGTTTTAAGTGGAGTTAATATCCCCCATTTAATAGGTAAATTTTAAAAAAATCAATCAAAACAACTAAGTCACAGAGGAGTAATTCACTCAATACATAACTAGTGAGACTCTGGGTAATTCAGCTCCAGAGCTCGTTTTTTTTAACCAATACACACTATGTTATGGACTGAATGCTTGCGATCCCTTCCCCAAATTCGTATGTTGTAGCCTTAATCTCCAATGTGACAGTGTTTGGAAATGGGGCCCGCTGGTAGGTCATGAGGGTGGGACCATGGTCTGATAGGGTTAGTGCCCTTTCAAGAAAAGACACCAGAGAGCTTGCTCATGCCTCTGTGGCAACACTTCCTCCACTTCCCCGCTCCTCCTCTCCCTCTGAGCAACATTAAGAAGCCATGTGAGCCACCTGTAAGGCAGGAAAAGAGGCCTCAGAATGAAACCTACCCTGTCCAATCCTTGATCTTAGACTTCCCAGCCTCCAGAACTGTGAGAAATAAATTTCTGTTGTTTAAGTCACCCAGTCTATGGTACTTTGGTCTGGCAGCCTGAGCCAACTAATATACTACATATTGGCATACTAACTTGCACAATGTCACTTTATATCTGCAATTGGAAGATCTTAGGCTAAAGGTCTAGGTAGTTTACACTAAAAAAGTGCCTCTAGCAAAACATAATTTTAAATAGCCTGAGGAATGACAGGCAGGTATTCCTTTAATGGAGAGGATCCAATAAATCTGGACATTTCTATATGGAAGGACAAGCTGAGAAATGTTGATCAACAGGAAAAAAAAGATGTGGTTATCATGAACATGGACCAGTCTTCCAAGGATATTCCTTTTGATGAGTAAGAGAATTAAATTCACAATGTCATATAAATTTTAGATAAATCTATCTTGGGCATGATACAGTATCTTAAGGATTCTTAGATGGGGTGATGAGGGTACCCATTTAAAAAGGTCTCTCATAACCTAGAATAATGGGTTGGATGGGCAACTCATCCAAACCAGTAAGCCATACTACTTATAAGATTTTATAAAACACATATGTACACTTTTAAAAAATATTTTATTTGAGACAGGGAGAGAGCATATGTGAGCAAGGGGAGGAAGAGCGACAAGCAGACTCTGTGATGAACTTGGAGCCTAATGTAGGGCTTGATCTCAGGACTCTTAGCTGTAATTAAAGAGTTGGGGGCTCAACTGAATGAGCCCCCCAAGTGCCCCAGTGTGTACACACTTCTGCAAGAAGACTTACTATCTGATCGATCTTCTTTGATACAGTTTCTCATTTGTAAATGAAGGAATTTGAGAATTCCTTTCAGTTAAAATAATTATATAGTCTTGCATAAAACTGAGATTTGCAGATCAAAGAGCAAAACCAAATAATTACACAGCTGTTCCATCTAAATAAAAAGTAGCAACTCCTTAACAAAATGGCTGTCTTGGGGCACCTGTGTGGCTCAGTGTTTGAGTGTCTGCCTTTGGCACAGGTCGTGATCCCGGGGTCCTGGGACTGAGTTCCGCTTCTCCCTCTGTCTATGTGTCTACTTCTGTGTCTCTCATAAAATCTTAAAAAAAAAAAAAAAAAAAAAAAAAAAGCTGTCTTTTTCAGCTAGATAATATAATTAAAAGCCAATAATGCAGAGGCCAGTCTTCTTGGAAAGTGAACTCAAAACATGTTACTGTTAAAATTAGAGGGAAAACAAATTACAACTAAAATTATACCAAAAATTTAAAGTACTTTAAAAAATGTATCCTGATTCCTAATACCAGAATCTCTCTTATAGTGAAAACTACATTCCTGGTACTTGGCCAAATGTGAAAGATTACAAATTGGTATTTCAATTATTTACTACATTTTGAAAAAAGAAAACTTGTAAATTGAGAGTCTATCTAAATTAACCATGAAACAAGTACTGCATTTCTAAAAGCACTTAGAAAAAAAATCCAGAATAAGTTGCTACCATCTGGCCCTCAAGAAAAAAGAGAGTTGCTCTCATTCCTCCTAAAGCAATCATGGATCATGGGATCAAACTGCCTGGGTTCAAATCCCAGATTCATCTTACAACTGTGTGACCCTGAAAACAATATTACCTATCCCTTCAGTGCCTCATTTCCTTATTTGTAAAACAAGAATAATAATAGTACCTACCTCAAAATGTTGTGAGGAAGGGAAGGGAAAGATTTAGAAACAACTTGCCCTAAGTCATAGAGCTAGGAGGCCAAAGAGTGAGTATTTAAACATGTCTAACTCAAGTCCATGTGCTTTATCTTTTGAAGGAAGGAGTTTAAGTGCAACTGGTGTAAATTCTTCTTTATCAGCCTTTCAAGTTTGATCTCCTGAGATAAGATATATTGTCATCTAGCAAATACCCTGTAATTATCTGAAATATTTGGTTAGTTGCTTCTACTTCACAATATAATAACATTTATAAAGATAATGCCATGAGACACCTGGGTGGCTAAGTGTTTGAGCGTCCGCCTTTGGCTCAGGGCATGATCCTGGAGTTCCAGGATCAAGTCCCACATCAGGCTCCGGCAGGGAGCCTGCTTTCCCTCTGCCTGTGTCTCTGCCTCTCTCTGTCTCTCATGAATAAATAAATAAATCTTAAAAAAAAAAAAAAAAAAAGATGATAATGCTAGCCAGGCACATTTATTTCAGATGGTTCTTTCAATACTAAACCACCCTACAAAGTAAGTTCTACTGTTATCATTTCAGAAATAAACAAACAGGTATAAAAGGTTAGGTAACTTCCCCAGTCACAGAACTGAAAAAATGATGGATTAGAAATTTGAATTCAGAGTATACAGGTCTATGTGCTTTTCTTTAACTACTCTGTAGTACTTCCTTTCCTAGACTTTATATTACAATTTTAAAATTTTTAAAAATAAAATTAAGGACGTTAAAGAAAAATTTTTATTGACAACACTTACATATCATAAGCTTCCAAATTCTAAAGCTAAAACACCTACAAATTACTTTGTTTTGGAAAAGATTACTGATTTTAGGTTAGTCTTCCTTTTTCCATAAAAGTTCTTAACTTTCACAGACGAGAAAACTATTTTATAATCAGGGACACTATATTAAAAGTGTAACATTTTGAATTACTGAAACATGTTATATATACACTTATAATACTGGGCTTACAAAAAAAGGTAAACAACTCCCCCTCTTTCCATGATTATGTCAGATTCTAACTACTGGATAAAATTGAAACTTTAATCATCAACCTCATTTGTGCTATTCTGAACAAACAGAAAAAAATAATATTAAGGACTTAAATATACCCACACTAAATAAAAACAGTGGCATATTTAAATAAATACGTTTTCACTAAATAATATGCAAAAGGGTAGCCCGAACTTTTCTATTAAGTCTCTCTATCGCCATCAAATTAATATTTCTAAAAAGGCATTTCTATATATTCTCTTGCACAAAACATTATTTAAAAGCTTCCAATTATCCACTGAATTGTACCTGAAAACCCTTAAAGCCCTGCACCATATGGCCCCAACTTAACCATTTAAACTTATTTCAACAACTTCTCATGTGACATCTATGATAACCTAACTATTCCTAACCAAACCCCTCCTTCCACCTCCTGCCTATCAGAATGCTGACATCCAATAAAACACAAATTCATCATATTGAGCCTTACTTTTTCAAACATACTCATCCTTATTTTTGCTAATCTTCTACCACATTTCCAGTTATCTAAGCTCAGAGAATTAAGTAACTTATTCAGTCACATAGCTAGTAATGACAAAGCTAAAAAATTTTAATTTAACTATCACTATAATCAGATAGATGTTTATTTCCTTATTACCCTCAGTAAAATGAATAGAATCACTATACTTTTGACAGTATGAAGGATGAGTACCATTCATAAAACCACTTTTTCCAAATGAACTATTCCTCATTGTTGGCACTAATGCTAGATTCATTTCCTTATTCAAGCTTAAATCTGGAGAGCAAATTTAGATTGTTTCTAAACTATATATATACTTTGAATACTAATTATTTCCATTACACAAGGATCAGTTTCATAATTAAAGTTCACTGAAGAGATTTTTAAGTCAGTCATTTTTTAAAAAAGTAAAAGTGTTACATCAGTTTTTAACTTATTACTGGTCAATTCAAAATATGCTGTCACAATCTCACTAATGTTCACATACTCTTTTTTTTAATATTTTATTTTATTTATTCATGAGAGATACAGAGCGAGAGAGAAAGAGGCAGAGACACAGGCAGAGAGAGAAGCAGGCTCCATACAGGGAACCTGAACGTGGGACTCAATCCCGGGTCTCCAGGATCACGCCCTGGGCTGCAGGCGGCGCTAAACAGCTGAGCCACCACCAGAGCTGCCCTGTTCACATATTCTTATACTGAATATTTTTCTTGGCATCTTCATTTCAAAACCTGTTTATCAACCCAAAGTATAACTGGTCAATAAATATCATAACTAATTTATAAAACACAAGGAAATAAGCTGCATTTTAAAATCATAGAGAATTTCTGCTATGAGAATAATTCTATCAGATTAACCTAACATAAATAATTATAACACTGGGCAAAATATATGAAGCAACTACATTGAGACCCTAGACAACAGGAAATACAGGGCGTGATTCTTGAGAAGTGGGAAGCACACTTAATGATGCCCTGGCTTTCTGCTTGAAAGTCCTTTGCCTATAGCACATGGAAAAGGAGCCCAAGAATAGTACATTCTTGCTGAGTGTCTGGAATTTGTGGGGCAAGGTAACATACAAAAGAAATCTTCATAGAAAAGGAGCTCCAGAAACCCCTGGACAGAGAATCCTTTTAAATCTTCGGCTGAACTAGGCTGCACAAGACTTACACCAAGGCCAAGCAGAGAATCTATTTCAGAGCTGTGAGCTGAAGATATTCTGGAGGTCAGACTCTACTGGAAGACTTGATCAAAAGTCTTTAACAAACCAGCATGGAGAAATACTGCTCAACACCCTAAGTATAAAAATGAGACCCCAGAAAAGGCATACCTTAAGAGGAAGACGACTTTAACTCTAAACTAAAGGTTACCTAGTCTAGGTTACTTGGTCTAGAATTGGGACCAAAAGCAGCAAAATATGGCTTGTGGGCTGAAGTTATACTGGAAGACAGCCAAGTCCATTTATGTGATGTATTATCTATGGCTACTTTGCAAGGGCAAACAAGTAGTTACGAAAGAACCTGTATGACCCACAAGCCTAAAATATTTACTGTTGTACTCTTAAAAAAAAAGAAAAAAAAGAAAAAAAAGCCCAAACACTTGCTCTAGACCCTAACTTTAAAATCAAGACTTCAAAAGATCAAGATGATTTGCCAGCAAATTAAGTGACTTCCAGGACAATACTAACAATACATCCATGACAACCAGTATAAAATAAAATATTGCTGGACATGAAAAGACATATGTAAATCGAGAATAAGAAAAAACAGCCAATATAAACAAAGAAATAATGTAAACATCGCATTAGCAAACATTAAAAAGAAAATTAAAATAGCTATTAAGTACGTACAGCAAAAGATGGGCATAACGAGTGAATGGTCAGAGAATCTTGATAGAGAAATACAGACAAGAACAGAGAACCAAATGAAAATTCTAGGACAGAAAATAATATTAAGTGAAAGAAAAATTCCACTAGATGGGCTTAAAAGAAGACTGGGCAGTAGAGAAGTAAAGGTCAATAAGTTTAAAGAACAAGCAATAGAAACAATCCAAACTGAAGCACATCATGGGGGGGTAAATGAAGAGTCTCAGCAACCTGTGAAACAATTAAGCAGTTAAATTATATGTAACTGGAGTCCCCAAAAAAGGCAACGGTGACTGAAGCAGAAAAATAAAGATAGAACGACCTTAAATTTGACAAGCGTGATGGAAAATACCAATCCACAGAGCCAAGAAGCTTAATGAATAAACACTGAGTAGAATAAACATAAAACCACAAAGAAGTACATTGTAGAGATCAAATTGCTGAAAACCAAAGACATAGAAAATCTTAAAAACAAAGGAAACAGGCAGGGAAACAACAATCAGAATGACTTGACCGTCACTAGAAATAATGGAATGCAAAAGATAACATCTTTATATGATGAAAAATAATTATATAGTTAATTATTATTCACTGATTGACTATTTGCCAATTGCGTACTCACTAAATTGATATTCCCCAAAGCAATACTTAAAGCAGTGGACGTGTGCAGAGCAGTGAAACATTCCAATCACCCAAAATACATCCCCAGGTGAGGTCAAACAAGGCAACCCAACCCCATGCCTTGTCATACTAAAAACAAGTGTACTTTTTGCAGTTTATTTAGTGCCATATTTTTGGGGGGTTTTGTGTGTGTGTGTGTGTGTGTGTGTGTGTGATTTCGTTGGTAACTTTGCTATTTAAAATGTCTTCTAAAAATAGTGCTTTAGTACTCTCTAGTGTTCTTAACCCCAAGAAGGCCATGATGTGCCTTACAGAGAAAATGCCATGTGTTAGTTAAGCTTCATTCAAGCATGAGTTACAGTTCTGTTGGCCATGAGTTTAATGTTAATAAATCAACAATATACATTAAATAATGCATCTTTAAAATAGAAACACATGAAAAACAAAAGTATATATTTATTGTTAGCATTGCTAACAATAAATAAGTAAGTATACTTACACATATACTTATATGTGTAAGTATATGGCTATACTTTATATAGCACAATACCATTTTAAATAGCAATGGTATGACTAGAGGTTCATAGGAACCTAATCCTATATTTCTCTTAAAGGCAATGATTCAGTATTTGCTAATTCAGTGCTTTCTGTGACTTCATAGAACTTAACTACCATGAACACCAAGACTGAATGTATTCATCAGAAATATGCTTCAAAAATACAGATGAATAAAAATATTATCAGATAATAAAAGATGAAAGATGAATAAAAAATAAAAGATGAAAACAAAAGCTGAAAGAAATTATCACCAAGATGCCTATATTACAATAAATGTTCAATGAAGTTCTTCAGACTGAAGGAACACAATACCAGGTAGTAACCTGGATATTCAGAAACAAAGAACAAAAATGTTAAATGTCTGAATACAAAATATTCTCATTTCACAATTTCTTTAAAGTTATGGTAAATATGAGTAGATACACATTATTATTCTCACTTAATTTCTCTAAAGAATAATTGATCTTTGAATCTCAAATAATTACTGTATGCAATGTAAGTGGAACAGGCAGGCAGACTTACTATGTAGTATAAATTCAGTTTTCCTAAGCTCCTCTCCTGCAAGACAGCCCATGCCAAGCGTAAATGTCACTTACTCAGTGCTGCCCTATGGGAAATGGGGCTTAGGGAACCTGCACAAGAAAATGCTGATATTTAGTATCACTGCTATTATCACTGCTTTAAGTAATGAAGTCTTTTGTCTCTGACCCAGACATCTGTGTCTTCTGCAAGCATTCAAGAAACTATGGCAGGCTATCTTATTAGCTTGTTATAGGATAAACCCAATGTGTGAAACTCTAAAATGCCAATTCTCTATATGGGCTTCTCTAGACTCAAAGCAATCACAACCAAATTCCAGCAGACATTTTGTAGACATGAACATGCTGATTCTAAAATGTAATATGTACATACAATGGACTTAGAAAAAGCAAAACTAGATAAAAAAAAAGTAAAACTTGGAGTAGGCATACTACCTGATTTTTAACATTACTGTAAAGTTATAGCAATCAGAACAGTCTGGTATTGGCATAAGGATACAAAAAATAGATCAACAGAACAAAATAGATGTATATAGACATACTTCTATGGCCACTGATTTTCAACAAGGGCACCAAAGCAATAGAGCAAGACAAATTATTTCCCCAAAAAATCTGCTGGGATAACAGAATACCTATATGAAAAATAAATCCCCATCTATAACACTTCCACAGAAAAACATTAAATCAAGATGTATCTTAGATTTAAACACAAAAGCTAAAACTATAAAGCTTCTAGTTTTATCTTGAAGTAGGCAATCTTGAAGTAGGCAAAGATGTCTTGGACAGCACACAGAAAGAAAAAAAATGAAGATAAGACTTCTTCAAACTTAGAAAATCATACTAATCAAAAGAAACCATCAAAAAAATTAACAGGCAAGCTACAGATTAGAATATATTCACAATGAAAAAAAAAAAAGAATATATTCACAATGTATATATCTGACAAAAGACTTGTATCCAGAATATATAAAGAACTCCCTACAATCAGTAAGAAAGACCTACAAAGCAATAAGCAACAAGCAAATTACCTGGAGATTCACAAAAGAAAACATACACATAGCCAATAGACATGTAAAAGTCCTCTAATTCATTAATGATTAAGGAGATCTAAATTAACACTATAATGAAAAACAATTACATATCCACTAAAATAGCTAAAATAAAAAAGACTGATATCAAATGTTGGTGAGAATGAGAAGCCACCACAACTCTCCTATATTGCTGGAAGTGAACCATTTTGGAGAATTTTGGCAATTTCTTACAAAGTTTAATATATACACAGTCCATGACTCAGCAATTCTGCTCAGTTACTCTTACTCAATTCTACTCTCTTGGGACACCTGGGTGGCTCAGCGGTTGAGCATCCGTCTGCCTTTGGCTTAGGGCGTGATCCTGGAGTCAGGTGATCAAGTCCCACATCGGGCTTCCTGCATGGAGCCTGCTTCTCCCTCTGCCTATGTCTCTGCCTCTCTGTGTATCTTTCATAAATAAGTAAATAAAATCTTTTTAAAAAAGTCAAGTTTCATTCACTATTCTGTCTTTGTTTCAAATTTTCCATAAAAAAGTATAATTTCTAAAATCCCTCAAAAAAAAGAGATAAGACAATATAAACATACTAAAATTATATCATAATGAAGCAATTTTAACCAGTTTTACCCACAACTCTTTTAGCAGACAATTAAAATACGTAGGCTTGAGTCTATCAATGCTAAACTTTTGAACATGTTTCATTAACAAATTTTTAGCAAGAACATCAAAAGAAAGCCTGGTGGAATAAATCTCATGGTTCATGGGAATCCACCTCTGCACTAGGCTCTATGGTCAGTGAGGAGTCCGCTTGACTTTAAAGATAAGTAAGTCTTTAAAAAAATGTTTTCATGTTTTTGATCTGCTTTACCTAGCACTGCTAAAACACTGAGATAAATAAATTTAATAATGGCACCTTCCAAATACTCAAGTTTATATGTCAATCTGTAAAACTGGAGAGAAAAAATATGCAGGCACACCTAGAACCCAATTAAAGCTTTTTTTCTCTTTTCACAAAAGCTGCTGAAAAGTAGGTAAGTTTATGATTGCTCTTCAGTACAATCACAAGACTCCTCTGGTTTTAAGATAGCAGAAAATTCTTTACAACTAGAGACTCCTATTTTTTCCTTAATCTGGTGCATGTAGTTCTCCTAAGTGCAACCTCTACTCAACTCTTTGTCCCCACATTTAGCTCTGGGTCTCGCTTTAAAGTAAAGAAAGGAAAAGAGAAGAGACGAGATGAGAGGAGACAAGAAGAGAAGAGCTAATTTTTAAAGTAGCATTGGACTTTTAAGGGACCACGAACAACAACACTTTATAAGCCTTCTTCACCTATGGTAACAATTCCATCAATGAGAAGAACAAGCTATTAAAGAAATCACGCTTTGTTTTGTTTTAAACCAGAGGGCCACTTAAGTAAAGGATTCAAAGACTGCTTAAACAATAATCCAATATTTAGTAGCTACAGCTCTTACTATAAGAGCATACAGAATGTTTCTTCCCTTCTCAAGAATTTTTTTTTTTTAAGAAACAAAAAAGTAAGATGCCTTCTCTTTAGTCTATCTACGATCAACTGAGAAGAGGGGACCAAATACTTATATAACTCAGCATTTCAAAGTGTTTCATACAAAGTAGGCTAGAATACTTATTACTTTTGAAAGCCTATATTTCACATAATTATAAACTAATTTTAAAAAATACATGGTAAAAAAATAAAAAAGTAAAAAATAAAAAATAAATTAAAAATACATGGTAATAAAAATGTTTGTAGAAAAATATGTAATATCAAAGAAATGTATCAATTTTCCCCTAAATTAATGCATAAATTTAATGTAACCATACTATAATTCTAACGGAAGGAGAGAGGATTAAATAAACAAATTTTAAAGATAATATAGAAAACTATACATGCATAGAAAGCCAGAAAAAGTAATTCTGGAAAAGCCCTTTCAGTTAATATTTCATTTGTAAGGTATAGCAATTAAATTAGTTTGGTACCTATATATGAAAACACACAGACATGGAACAGAAGGGGAAATATTTCACCCATACTACAAGTACATGACAAAAATGGCATTTTAAAATAGTAAAAATGAATGATTCAACACAAATGATCTTGGAACAAATGAGAAATCATGTTGAACAATTATATCACTCCTTCACTCTATAGAACAAAATAAAATGCAGGGAATTAAAGAATTAAATATTAAAATGAAATCATAAAAATCATAGAACTACTAAGAGAAACATGGGAACAATTTTTACAATGTTAGAGAAGGCCTAAGAACTACACAAACCTCAATGACATATGACTCAGGGCATAGAAGATGATAAATCTGACTACATAAAATTTCTGCACAAAACAATATACCAAAGGTCAAAATACAAGCAACAAATCATAAGAACAGTTTTTAAGACACAACAAAAAGCTAATTTCCTTACAACAGATCAAGTGTTCCTACATCTATAAGAACAAAAACCCAAAAGCAAAATAAGCAAAAGCTGTGATCAGAAACAATCTATTGACACCTAAACCCAAAAAAAAAAAAGCCTCTGAATTGTAAACTAAAAAAAAAAAGAAAGAAAGAAAGAAAAAGAAAAAGAAAAAGAAAAAGAAAAAGAAAAAGAAAAAGAAAAAGAAAATTTGCTAAGCCATTTACCAGTCTTACCACAATATACCATGTTGGTAAAGGTATTAGGAAAAGGTACTTTAACTCTTTGTTATACAATTCAGCATCATCTATCAAAGTTTTATTTTATTTACTTATCTTTTTTTAGATTTTATTTACTTACTCATGAGAGACAGAGAGAAAGGTAGAAACATAGGCAGAGGGAGAAGCAGGCTCCCTGTGGGGAACCTGATGCAGGACTCGATCCCACGACCCTGGGATCACGACCTGAGCCAAAGGTAGACACTTAACCACTGAGCCACCCAGGTAACCCTCTATCAAAGTTTTAAATGCACATATCCTTTGAACCAGTTATTCTACCTGCAAGAGTTTATCCTACAACACATACAACATGTATTCCCAAGAAGTGTATACAGGTATTATCACTAACATTATTTATATCAGAAAATGTTGAGAAACAACCTAATTAACCATCCATAAGAGATTCATCAATAAAATGATACATCCATATACACCTTGTATAAATAAATAAATGCTTTCATTCATAGGACTTGGGATTTTTATTGGAGAAAATACTTTAATTCTAGGACTATCCAGAATTTGAAGATCAGTTTTCATCTATATTATCATATTCATTCAACAAATCTGAGCACCTACACCGTATCTAAGGCACTGTGCTCAGCAATAAAGGTATGTCACATAGTCCTTTTCTTCAAGGGAAAAAAGTAATATAGCTAGCCCCTTAGCTCAAGGAGCATACAGTCTGGCAGAGAACAGAAATGAGTAAACATACCATTACCATATATAGTACAATATATACAAGATAAGAATAGAATGTTATGAGAAAACATGAGCAAAGCAACTTAAAAACAATCATTCAAAAACCAAAATCAACAGCTTAAATGTAAAATTATTAACACTCCTCCTTTAGAGTTCAAAAGAATCTTGAGGCCATCAGTTTGAGAAGACCTTAGCAGCAGTAAAGCTTGGTCCCACCATTTTGCAGGTTTGTGTCCTACAGGAACCAGCCACAAAAGTCATATTCATTCATTTAAACAATGATGAATTATGGTCTGCCCTTACAGTTCCCATTCCTGGTGCTGTCACCCCCAGAGGGACCTTCTAGGGTCTATATTTAGAAGTCTTAATGTACTTACTGTAAGGCTAATGTATCTACAACATTACTTCTACTTAATCAGAAGTTTCAGGAAAGAATCAAGAAATATCATTCACTTGGTAGGTACTTTTCCTGGGCTAGCAACGTACCTTCAAAATATGCCATTTATTTTGGGGCCTTGCATCAGCAGTGTTTCAAATAAATTGCTTTTAGGTAGATTATGAAATAACTACACATAAACTAGAGCCAATTATTTGACAATAGGTAATATGCTTTTTAGAAAATTCCTTATATAAGTTAGTGAATCTTCCAACTTTACAGGGATATAGTGCTAAAAAAAGCATGTTTTTAAATACTATTCCTCATAATGAGGGATTTACCAAAGGTTCAATATATATTCACCACTTCATTTTAAAAAGGTTTGAGGGTGCTTGCCAGTTACTAAAAAGGACTATAAATTTGACACAGAACATCCTCGGAACCAACCTAAAATGTAACTCAACTTATCCATAACGAGCAGAACAGTTCCCAACTTTTATTCCCAGTCAGAAATTACAAATGGCTTAGCAAGAGAAATTATTTAGAATCTGTAAATTCATGAGTTCTTTCCTTGTTACCGTTTTCGAAGGAGGATGGGGAATGGAACAGGCAGGATAGCTCTTTTAGAAGCAACTGCTTCCTGGTAGTGTCACATCACTGTTTATTTGAATTTTAGATTAAGAACTGGTACTTAAGATTTTAAACTATACATCACTCATCACTCAAAATCTTTTAGCATTTCTACTATGTGCTTTTATGCCACTGTACATAATCATATAATTAATGACTTTATAAAAGACTAATAATTTTTAATCCCAAGCCATAAAAGCTATACTTATCAGTATTCAATTCTATATAAATTTCCATTCCAATTAACAAATTTGGACAGTCTCTGCAACTGATTTAGCACCATTATTTTTCTTTGTATTTATATCCTTTGCCTCCAAGTCCTATCAATTCTTCTTTAATAAAACATCTTTTTAAACCTAACTATAAAAACAGAGATTTGTAGCCAAAAAACCATGCTTCTTATAATTTCTCATATTCCTCCTTCTATCCCATTTCACTGGCTGAGGTAGTAGTGAACTAATTCAGGTTCTAGTCACCTCTTTCAGAACTACTGCAAAAGCGTTCTAAATAGGTCCCCTGTTCTTTCCAAACTATCTTGAAGATGGTCATCAATTCATTTTCTAACACTGCTTTCATGATGTTATGACTCAGTTCAATAATCTCCAATGGCCTCCCAAGGCCTAAAGCAATAATTCAGGACAAAGGTAAAAAATAATGAAAGAACTTTACATTTTGCCAACAACAACAAAAACATTTTTTGTTTCATAATATAAATTACCAAAAGCAAGAGCAACTGTAGAAGGCAGAGCATGGAGAAAGACAGGATGATAAAACCCTAATACCTTACTCTTCGAATCCCCCTCAGAATCCAGATCTACCACGTTTTCCATCTTAATACTGATTTAGAACATGCTTCAAAGACTAGATGAATGTCATTGTTAATGTTTACATTTCTCTCAACAGTTTCTATCCAGCATTTCCTTCACGTGTACTCAAAGCCCATTATTAACCAACTACCTTTTCGAAGTGAAGCCAAAGGTTTCTCCATGAAAAATGGTCAAGTGACAGGCTTCCGTCTCACTTCATTACTGCATTACAATAGATCCAAGCACAACAGCAAACAGCAAAATTACTACTTTCCTCATGATGGGAATTGGAGCTTATTCAAAAATTATGTAAACAACAATGTTAAATGCCCAAGTGTCAGAAGTCAGCCCAACTCAGTAAATAAAAGCCTCTTCCCATCGGGCTTCTCTATGTCTTTAACCATGCTCTGCACATTTCTCACTTTGTCTTTACTCACATCAGTCCTTGCAGTTCCTCTACATTTTCAAAACTGTGTTTTGCTCCAAAATCACAATATAATTATTAAAGAGCACATTTCTAAAGTAAACTTCTTTAAAAAGCCAAACTTTTTACCATGACCTGTAAGAGACCCCAAATGATCTAAGTTTACCCCACCTCCCCACCATCACCTGACCACGGTCTTACAAGTTTTTCTCATTAGTCTTCTTTAAAAAAAAAAAAAAAAAAAAAAGATTTTATTTATTTATTCATGAGAGACACGGGGAGGGGGGGGTGGGCAGTGCAGGGACACAGGCAGAGGGAGAAGCAGGCTCCATGCAGAGAGCCCAATGTGGGACTTGATCCCGATCCCGGGACTCCAGGATCACGCCCTGGGCTAAAGGCAAGGACTCAACCACTGAGCCACCTCATTAGTCTTCTTACTAGACTTGCCAACACACACAGCTAATTCCTGCCTCAAGGCTTTTGCCTCCCTATGGGTTGCTTGGAAATTTTTACCTGCAGCTCAATCTCACCTCCTCAGAAAGGCATCTCTCAATGCCACTCTACTTAAACCACTCCCCACACACAACCCAATAATTTTCCATACCACCATCCTTATCACTATTCTGAGTTCCTTATTTATGTGTTTATTATCTGTACTCCCCTTATGGAGAACAAATGTGTCTTGCTTATTGCTATACCCTCACAGCCCAGAAGAGAACCTGTCTCTTTGTAGGTAATCAATCAATCATCAATTGAATGAATGAACAAACTGCTAAGAACCCGAGACTCACAGAGATGGCTTAACTATCCATGACTATAATCATGGATGTTCAGTGATTTACTAAAGCACTTAGGTTTCCAAATAGCTATCATCAATACAGAATTAGGGAACTTTATAGAGATAAGAGTCCCTGAGTAAGCAATATTCTCTCCTTTGTCTTCCAAACTTAGTATTCCACAAGTCAAAATTCCAAGAGAATGTCACCTCCTGAATCCCTAATGTTCAAAGATCAGAATTCCTCTTTGTTCCCATGCTGGAATACAAGATGAGACAAATCAGTATTCCTTTGTTAATCATTAGATTTTCCATTTGCAGATTTATCACTTTTTATTTTTCTACCTCACCTTAGTTTCTCTTACACACTTAATTCAGAAAATGAAACACTGAGTTGCTCTTCATCTTCTAATATCTTTAGTGTAATGATTTTGTGTAATGTGTTTTGAGTTACTTGTGTAAAGTGTTTTGAGTAACGCTTTGGGGTATGTCATTATCAAAACGTTATTCAGAAACATCACAATTGGCTTACTTCCCCATTGTGGAGGAATGAACTGAAAAAAATTTCATTTTCTCCTGGAAAATGAACCATTTGTAAAATCCTACAAGGAAAGCTATAAAGATCTCTCAGCAGGCAGTCACACTACCAGATTCTTGCTCTTTTATACATAAAAAGAGGTCCTACTGCTTGTTGGTAGGACACTTTCTGCCCCCCAAAATAACAAGACTTAAGCTAATAAACTCATAACTTGTAAGATTCTCCATCTCTAACAAATTTGATTTTATTCTCTTCCAAAATAAACAACTTCCCAAAAAGGAAAAGGGTAAGGAAACAATGTTCCTTTAAATATATACATACATGCAAGTACTAAAGCGAATAAAAAAAAAAAAAAAAAAAGATTTGGAAACTGTTTACAGACTACTATTGCAGATTTGACCTAAAACATGTAACTACTAAGAAAGAGTATCTCTAACCGCTACGTGAAAAAAAAAAAAATCTTTCTCAAAACATTAAGTCTCCTGGCTGGCTAATCCGCCACAAAGTCAATTGGCCTATTCGCGGCCAAAAAGAAAAAAAAGAAAAAAAAAAAAAGAAAAAAGGAAAACAAACAAACAAACCCCACAGGTTTCCCTTCCCTAAGAATGTCAACCATTTTGCCTCTTTTCCTCTCCGATTCAAGAGCCCAAACCACCCTGACAGCAAATCCTCTGGCTCAGCAGCCAGGACCCGGTGGGAGAACTGCGCCTCCTCGGACCGCGGATGCTCAGATCCCACTTCCCCGGCGCGGTTTAGCTGGGGAGTCGCCACATCACAGCCCGAGGAGACTGGGCGGTGGCAGGACTTTGCCAGAACTCTCGCCTTCCCAAATCCGCACGCGCCACACCACTGGAGGCGCTCTCCCGTCGCGGCGGCTGGGTCAGGGTGCATGTTTTCCACTGGGCCAGCTCCCCGCCAGCGCGAGTGGAGAGGGAGGGGAATGAGGCGCTGCGGGGGGGTGGGGGTGGGGGGTGACACCCAGGCCAGGGAGAAGGTGAGCGGGGGTGGGGGTGCAGCGCAGGGCTCACGGCTGCCAGACGGACCAGCCGCAGAACTGCGCCTTTTCCCTGGGAGCAACCCAGACTGGCAGACAAAAGATTACGGGCGCCAAGGCCTTTCCATCCTCACCCGGGAGCCCGGCCAGCCCCCCGTATCCACAACCCTAGCTCCTCGAGGCCAACCGAGCTCCCGGGACGGGCGGGTGCCTAACTTCCGGGACGCAGCAGGATAGGGACCAGAGGGAGGAGGCCGGGAGCAGGCGGGGTGCACGTGCTCCCCGACTCCCAGACAGACAATAAAGAACAAGCCCGGGTTTCCGCGGCCGCCCCACCCTGCTCCTGACGGCTCCTGCCAGGGGGGGCGCCTTCGCCCGGAGGTCCACGGACAAAGCCCCTCGGGGCGGGGAAGGGGGCTCCGCCCGAGGCAGCGGGGGGTGCACACAAAAGACGGAGGGGAGCGCGGGGCTGCGCGGGGCTGCGCGGGGCGGAGGGCGCGGCACTCACCCACTGAGCCTGAGGAGCCTCTGCGCTTGGGCGCGGCCGGCGTGGAGGGGGGCGCGGCGGGGGCCGGGGCCGGGGGCGTCCACGCGGGCTCGGCCTGGGGGCTCACGCCGGCCGGGGGAGGAGGGGGAGGCCGGGCCGGAGGCTCATCGTCCTCGGGGAGCTTGGAGGGCGAGGCTGCGGCAGCGGAGGGCAGGGAGGGCGCGGGCCCCGCGGGCGACGTGGGGCTCGGGTCCCAAGACGGCGGCCGCTCCGGGGCGGCGGGGGGCGCGGTCGGCAGCGGCCCGCGGGGCGCGGGGGGCACGAAGTCACTGCCGAAGTCCAGCAGGGGCGCGCCGGGGACGGCGGCGGCGGCGGGGGGCACCGGGGCCGCGGACAGCCCGGCGGCGGGCTTCCTCTCCAGCACCTCCAGCTCCTCCAAGTCCTCGTCCTCGTCCTCCTCGTCTTCCTCCTCCTCGTCTTCCTCCTCGTCCTCGGGGTCCCTCACGAACTGGTACTTGAACGGGGGCTGAGGCCGGGGCGGGCTGTCCGAGGACGAGGAGACCAGAGGCGACTGGTCCATGTCTTCCATGGCCGGCGGGTCGGAGATGCTGCTGCAGCGGCTCGTCTCCACGGGACGCTGCTCCCCGGGGCCGCGGGCGGTTGTGGGGGTTGGGGAGGACTGACAGGGGCCGGGCCGAGAGAGCCCGGAGACCTGCAGTGGCGACGGCTCCCGGAACAATGAGACTGCTCCTCCTGCCTCTGCGCCCGTGATGCGCCACCCGCCCCGTCCCCAGTTGCCGCCACCGCCCAGGCGAGCGAAGGAGAGAGGCCAGCCGATTCTCCGCCCCGTTTGGCGTGACTTACCCTCCCCGCGCGGGGAGAGGCAGGGACTGGCGCGGGAGGGAGGGAGCCAATCGCCTACGGCATAGAGATGACGGGCAACCAGCCGGCCCAATGGAGAGACGGAAAGAGAAAAGTGGGTGGGGCCATTTGGACTTCCCCTCTCCTACCGGCTGGGGTGAGCCCGGTGGGCGGGGCTTGGAGCTGAGAGCCCCACCCTGCACCTTGGGTCAGATGCGGGGTGGGCCGGGGTCGCGGCTTTGCCCAGAGCCCGAGGGCAGCGGGCGGCTCGGGTGCCGCGTGGGCTTGCGCGGGGGCGGGCGACCTGCCGCAGGACTTGCGGGTTCCTGGCCCGCGCCCCCGGAAGGGCGTTATCCTGGGGGATTGGGGGTGGTAACTTTCCTCCCAGGAAAGGAAAAAACCCAGAGGGGTTGAAAGGTACTATGAAGTGTAGGCCCTAAGGATTTGAGTGTACGCTAAATATTAAAAGATTTTGAAATTAAAAGATTGTTTTTTTAAAGCTTAAATGACTGGACCACCTCGTTACTACTACTTTCACCACCTTAAAAGGAAAAAAAATTTATTTATTTTTTTTATTTTCATTTTTTTTGGAGAGCTTTAAGGTCGTTCTCTGTCCAAACGGCAGACTCTGGATGAGGTAGGCAAAACAGAGCAGGGCTTGGACCGTCTGGAGGACTGGGCCCATTTCAAAGTCTGCTCATCCAGGAGGGTTTGGGGATCTGCCTGCTGCTGGACTCGTACGTGGTAGAAGGATGAGTCACCCAAAGAGAGAGAGAGAAAGAGGAGGAAAGTGGAAACATAATGATGCCTTGGAAGGCAAATTTGATTCACATTACATTTCAGTCACCTTAGGCTCATGAGTCAACATTTAAGATGATTCAGGCCTTCTGGGAGTCAGGAAGCCCGGTATTCATTTGTTTGATATGCTGGAAAGAGCATAATCTCCCCCGTTCCACTTTTTCCAAGACTGAAAAGGAAGTTTAAAGGAAAGTGGTCGAAAAAACATAAAAGTATCAGCATGCAAAAGTTTAGAGAACCCCTTTTATGTTTCTGGTATACCTTACAAAAATATTCACTGCATTCCTATTCTGGAGGCCCTGGAGACAGAGATAACTTGCTTTCAGATAGCTCACAGTCTAGGACCTCACTGTCCAATATATTAGTCATCAGGCCACTTGTGGCTATTGAGCCTTTTAAGTGTGACTGGACTGAAATGAGATATGCTGTAAATTTAAAATGCATACTAGAGGAGTGCCTGAGTGGCTCAGTTGGTTAAGCATCCTGCTTGATTTTAGCTCAGGTCATGATCTCAGGCTGATGGGATCCAGGCCTGGGTCAGGCTCCTCCATCAGTCCAAAGTCTGCTGGAAATTTTCTCTCTCTCCCTCTCCCTCTCCCTTTGTCCCTACCCCCCAAAGTAAATAAATCTTTAAAAAAATAAAATGCACACGAGATTTTGAGTGGTAGCAGCAAAAAATGAAAACACCTCAATTTTTATATGCTGACATTTTATCATTGATATTGTCAATATATTGGAATAAGTATACTAAAATTATTGTCACTTTTTTTTTACTTCTTAAAGGCAGCTTCTAGGATAGTTTAAATACACATATGATCACATCATATTTCTGTTGGACACTGCTAGTCTAAATGATTAAGAAATTTTGATTGCTATGGGGAATCATTGGTTATTTAAACAAATTCTTAGCTCAAACTAATTAATATTACTCTAGGCTTAATTTAGGTATAAAAAAGGAGAGGCAGTGGTTGGGGAAGGAAGGAGGAGAGATGAATAGGTGGAACAAGATTTTTAGAGCAGCGAAACTATTCTGTACAATAATATAATGGTGGATATATCACATCATACATTTGGCAAAACCCACAGAACTATACATCACAAAGAGTGAACCCTAATGTAAGCTGTGGACGTCAGTTAATAATATATCAATACTGATTCATTACAACAAACATACCATACCAATGTAATATGTTAGTAATAGGGAAACTGGTTGGAGAGGGGGCATGGGAGAGTATGAGAACTCTCTGTACTTTCTGTTCAGTTTTTCTGTAAATCTAAAACTGCTCTAAGAAATAAAATGTATTAATTCTTAGAAAAGGGAAAGAGAAAGCAAGATTTCCTGGGAATGTTACCTGACCAGGTTAATTATCAGCAATATATTCAGGACCTGGCATATCCATGCCACAAAGTCAAACTGGTTTTATTTCTACAAAATGGCTGTGAGGTGCTTTGAATTTGTTTGGTTTTATCTTGTGTTTTTTTTAAAGAGTAGGAAGAGAGAAATATTAATGTAGAATTTGGGGATGGGGGCAGCACCCGTGGCTCAGTGATTTGGTGCTGCCTTCAGCCCAGGGCATGATCCTGGAGACCCAGGATTGAGTCCGATGTCGGGCTCCCTGCATGGAGCCTGCTCCTCCCTCTGCCTGTGCCTCTGCCTCTCTCTCTCTCTCTCTCTCTCTGTCTTTCATGATTAAATAAATAAAATCTAAAAAAAAAAAAGAATTTGGGGATGGAAGTTTAATGTCATACTAAAAATTTTAAGCAAAGCAGATTCCTACAATGATAATTAAAATAATCATGTTTCAAGTATTTGTCAAATATTATCAAAAATATATATTATTTTTAACCGCATATACATACAAAAAAAACTAGCAAAATTTTATGGTACAAACTTTTTCTAATAAGTAACAATTTAGCTATCAGTAGTTCAGTCTTCTTCATACTGCTTTTCCCACAATTATTGTTCTGAAACTCCCTAATGGAATGATTTTATAGTTTTCACATACATTATTTGTAAGTTGTTTATATGAGATCTCTGCATCCATATATCTGTGTGCCTACTATTACTAAAATGGTCTCAAGAGAATATCTTTAACTTATTAAAAGTGGCAGAAAACGGGGCACCTGGGTGGCTCAGTTGGTTAAGGTTCTGACTCTTAATTTTGGCTCAGATCATGATCTTGAAGTCATGGGATTGAGCCCCACATCAGGCTCCACATTCAGTGCAGAATTGGCTTGAGATTCTCTGCCTCTTCCTCTGCCCCTCCTCCCACTTGTGTACACACTCTCTATCCTTAAAAGAAATAAATAAAATCTTTTTTTTTAAACTGTCATAAAAGGATAATTACAGAAAAGTGGTAGATTTACAGCTTTTATAATAAATAGCAGTAAATATTGAGGCAATAATCGGAAGCAGAAAAGAAATAAAAAGTGTATATTATTGAGCTCAATGACTTCTAAAATGTAATTTTTGATGGATGAATTAAGAGTAAGGAGTTTACCTAGTGTTTATAGAATGGTCAACAAAGCATAAGAAAAAGGAAATGTCACTGATACACCAGAATTAAAAGGAGAGTTAGTTACTCCATGTAAATAATGTAACTTAGTTAGTGTAACTCCATGTAAATATCACTCTTACTAACAAGAAAATTCTGATGGGCATTTGAAATGCTTAAAAGAGGAATATAAATTCTTGATCATAATAATAATTAGAAAAAGAATTACTCAATTATTTTTCAAATTATCTTACCAGAACTAGATTAAAGTTTCCAGATACCACAAGTTAGTAACTATTCTCTTAGAATACTACAAGATATCCATTCAGCTTGATGGAATTCTAGAATCTCAGAGTTGGAAGGACTCTAGGAAGTCAGGTTGACCAATCTCTCTCCCATTACAAGAATTCCTTATAGAAGGATTTTTTTTTTAATTGGTCATCCATGGCATATTAAAAACAGCCACAAACTCTTTGCAACAACTCCCATCCAAGATAGGGTGAATTTTCCCACCTATTCTGAGCTGGCATTGTGACTTTCTTGACCCATAAAATGCCCTGGAAGTGAGTTCCAAGCCTGACCAGCAGAGGCATTGCAGTTTCCCTCCTCATTCTCAGCACACTGAAGGCTGAATGTGAGATACACGGGGAGACAGACCTAGCTGTCCCAACCATAGAGCTGAGGTCCCAGAAATGTGAGGCCATCTCAGACTCTGCAGTCAACTCACAGAATCATGAAAAATAATGAATCTTTGTTGTTTTAAACTACTACCTTTTGGGGATGGTCATTACACAGCAAAAACTAATTTAAACATCATCTATTCTGTGCTTTATTCATTCATAGATGAAATATTTATTGGGTATTTACTCTGCACCAAGCACTTGGGAATACAGCATTGAAGATATCAGCACAAATGTGCTTGAACATTTTCAGTACAGGGAGACTCACTACTTCAGGAAATATCCCATTCAATTTCTATAGAATCCTACCTTATTGCAGAAGGCTGAATTGATCCCTAATCTGGTAGACATTAACTTGTTAGTTAACTGTCCTTGTAATCATGTTTGCCTCCTGAAAGAGTTAAAAGGCATAGGATAGCTATACTCTTGTCTACATATTGCAGGATGTGGACTCAAGTTGGTTCAGCAACCACAGGAGAAAGATGAGAGGTAGATTCCTGACAAATCTATTTCAAGAGCTGTGCACAACTTTTTTGTTTACTGAAAATGACTTGCCAATATTCAAGAGCACCATTGAATTACATTCAACCTTTCAATTAAAAAAAAAAAAAACTGAAACATCATGTTGGCACTCCTAAGGGAAAAACTAACAGCTTGCTATGTCATTGTCCCTACCATTTTGCATGAAATGCATCTTTTTCTGAAATGCAGCTCATCATTCTGGCTAACATCTTGACTTATACTAAGTTCATTCTGTAATAAGAATTGAAATATAAATATAGTGAGATCAACATCTTCAGCCATATAGTTAAGCATAAAAATTAGTGCTGGACTTAAAATCAAGTTTTTAAGTTCCAAAAAGAAATCACGTAATAGTGAAAGTGAAAGTCACAATTAAAATTGAACCTTTTAACCTTTTTGAGTCCTCTGCATTAATACTGTATTCCCTTAGGCTAAGTTCAATATGTACCATTTCTCTGGTGAAATGTATTGTGATGTAACAGAAAAACTATTTTTGATTCAGGAGAAAATTAATTTTGATCTAGCAGCACAAATTTAAGCAGAGAAATTCCTAAACCATCTTAGACAAACAAAAATTTACCCTCATGAGAAAAAAGAACTATAGAAAAAAGTTCATAAAATTATCTGAGTTATAAATAATTCGTTCCAACATCTCACCTATTCTTCCTAATACCTAAAGACTGAAGTGTAATTTCTGCTGCTTTATCTTCTATGGAAATAGAAACCAGGTAATCACTATCTTTACAATAAACATTACTCATTTATTCAGCTAAAATCTATAGAGCTTCTAGGTTCTGGTGATATAGAATGAATAAAACATACTTATTAACATTAAGGAACATATAATTGAGTTTACATAAGAATATATAGGAATATACATATAAGTAAATGTAAATATATTCATATGTATGCATATATGTGTGTATATAGAATAGACATACTAATGTAACTCATACTATAAATGTACAATATACATATCATATACTCATAATTAATACAATATAATTCATACTATATGTGTATATATATTAGAGAGAGAGAGACAGATGCACAAACAGACATATTCCAGCAGGATTTGGGGAAGGCTTCACAAAAGAAATTAATCTTTTAAGGTAGAGTAAGAAGGAAAGTTATCCAATGAAGAGGGAATAGCACCTGCAGAGGCAGGGAGGACTGAAACTCCAGCACAGATTCAAGGCATAGAGAGACCTCTGGGATGGTTAACTGAAGATAAACCCAGAAAAATAAACTAAATACAGACTGTGAAGAGTCTTGAATGCCATGCTAAAGAGTGAAGGTGGTATTCTCTAAGTAAAGAGTTATTAAAAGTCTTTAAGCAACATGGTGAAAAAAGGGAACCTGGATGGCTCAGTCAGTTTCTGACTCTTGGTTTCAGTTCACATTGTGATCTTGCAGTCATGAGATCGAGCCCCACATTGGGCTCCTCGAGAAGTCTGCTTCAGATTCTCTCTCTCCCTCTCCCTCTGCCCCCCACTATCACTCACTCTCTCTCTTCAATCAATCTTTTTAAAACTAGTGGGGTGACATGATAGCTAATTTATAAAAATAACACTGATCGGGGATGGGTTGTGGACACTAGAGAAAGTAAACAATATTTAAGATGCAATTCTAATATTACATGTAATCTTTGCCCAATAACTTGGTTATAGCTACTGTGGCTTAAGTGGAACATAATTACTACTTGTAATTTAAGCAACAATTGATGAGGGCAGGAACCAATAGCTTAGGGAATAGGAGAAGATAAATTTGAAAAACACTGAAGGAACTTGAAGACTAATAGGATAGAGGGGCTGATGGAAAAGAAGAAAAAAAAGGCTGAAATAAGCTTAATGCTGAGGTGGCAAGGTAAATTGGTGCTATACCAGTACAAATGCAAAAAAAATCAGGAGAGAAAGCACAAAACTGGTGAGTAATGCTGGGGACAATATAATGACATTAGTTTTTAGATACAATGAACTTGAGTCGCCTGTAAAATATTGGAGTAGAAACAATGAGGAAGCAGCTGCAAAGCCAGGGCTGGGGCTTAGGATGGAGATTTAGTCTGGAGACCAGGTACCTAAACTCATAAGTTAAGTTTTATGGGTAAAGGTTTGGAGCAAAATTTTAGGCTGGAAACAATGGACCAGGTTGATTGCATACTGTCTGCTGCCCTCAGAGAAAAAGGCCTAGAAAGGAGCCATGGGAAACAACAAGGTGAAGTACCTCTGGACATACTTGAACAATGAATGCTATTTATATTTAACCTTTACTTTTCCCTTTTCCAGTTAAAATAAATAAAAGCAAAATAAAATAACAACAACAACATAACAACACCCTTTTGCTTTTCTTCCTAAGTCAAGTTCTTTAGTTTGCAGTTATCATTTTATCTTTTCCATCCACCTTAAATATTATACTTGGAACTCAAAATAGGTTTCCAGTAAGTACTCAATTATATTTAGCACTAAGTAGTCTATAGTAATAGGGACAACACCAATAATTTAAACCACAGATAATCCTCAAACTCTCATTAAGCTGGTCACTCTAACCTCTCAGCCAAAAACAAGTAGTAGAATTGCCTTGTGAACTTTTGCCTCTACATATACTAACCATCCTCTAATGAAGATACTGAAAAGAAGGAAATGGTTGAAAGAAAAGCAATAAGAGATTAAGCAAGCTCCATTAAGTTAAAAAATTAGACAATAAATGATCCTTTCATATACCACTTGTATTTATGAGGTATAGGATTCTTTTTTAATCAACAGATATATCTTGCTCATTATTCAACTTGTTTTCTACTTTCCAGAAAACTCAGGAATACATTCATCACTGGAGATGTATATTGCCTTGCAAGTGTCTTTTTTAAAACTCACTTTCCTTTTATTGCTACAAACTCACTGTGATCTGGCATTTCCATCTTATCTTAGTATTATTTATTGTCCTGGATGGAAATCTTTCCTGTCGAGTAGTAGTAGAAATGTAAGTCATTTGTGCATAAGGTACCTAGAAGAGTCAAATACCTAGAGGTGAGGAATTGAACAGTGGGTATCAGGGGCTAGAGGGAGGGGAAATGGGGAGTTAGTGTTTAATGAGTAGACAGTTTCAATACAAGATGATGAAAAGGTACTGGAGATGGATGGTGGTGGTGGTTGTACAACAATGTAAATATATGAAACGCCACTGAACTGTGTGCACTTAAAAATGGTTAAAATGGTAAATTTTATGTCATGTATATTTTGCCACACTAAGAATTTTTAATTGCAATTTAAAAAAATTAATAGAAGTTTTGGAAGATAAACTTGAAAAACCTTGCAAGAAATAGAAAAAAAAGAACAAAAAGGTATATCAGCAACAAACAAGTAGAAATTATAGGGTTTTTTTTAGTGTTATCATTTACAACAGCACAAGAAAACATGAAATATTTAAGGATGGATTAAATAAAATATGCCCACTACCATTACACTGCAAATATGGCTGAGAGGAAATTTTAATAACTAGAAGGACTTCAACTTGATTTCAAGATTCATGATAAAGCTACAATGATTAAGACAGTGTGGTACTAGCATAAAGATAGACAAATAGATCAATGGAATAGAATAGAGTCCAGAAATAGACCCATACTATATAGCTAATTAAGTTTTGACAAAAGTACCAAGGTATTTCAATGGGGAAAAGATAGTCTTTTCAACAAATAGTGCCAGAACAAATGGACATCCATATGCAAAAAAAATAAATAAATGAAAGTCAATCAATAAAAAGAATTTTTATTCTAATCTCAAATCATATGCAAAACATTAACTCAAAATGAATCATGGGCCTAAATAGAACAGCTATAAACTATAAAACCGTAAGATTTCTCAGAGTAAACATAGAATAAAATCTTGGCAAGGATATACGCTTTTGCAAGTATAAAATGGTACAATCACTTTAGAAAATCATTTGGCAATTTCTTAGGAAGTTAAACATACCTAAAACCCAGATATTCCATACCGAGGTATTTTTTCCGAAGAAATGAAGACTGGGAATAACCCCCGTGTCCATTAACTGGTGAAAGGACCTGCAATTTGTGGCTTTGGAATCCCAACCTGCAATAAAAAGAAACAAGCTATTTAGGTACATAGTATGAAAGAAACTCCAATGAATTCTATTAAGTGAACAAAGCAAGACACAAAAGCCCATATACTCTCTGATTCTGTTTATGTGATATTTTAAAACAGGCGAAACTCAGGGGGGAGAGGGAAAGGAAGGAGGGTGACTGCAGAGGGGATGAGGGAAGTTTTTGGAGTAATAGTGGTGACGGCTACATGACTATATACATTGTCAAACTCATTGAACTGTACAATTAAAATGGGTGGACTTTCTTGGATAAAATTTTTATCTCAACAAAGATGGATTTTAAAAAATAGACAAAGAAACATAAGACAAGAGATAAGAAACTTAAATGATTAATTTGAAAGACTTATGAGTCACTAACAAGAGATCCACAAAGAAAGAACAGAAAAAACACCAAGTTTCCTATTAATCTAGTTTGCCGTCTAGAAAGGTGAATTTGCAGTATGGCAGTTCATGCTCCATGACAGAGCATTATTCAAGTTTATATTTTAACTTAACCTTATAAATGTCTGATCTTTTGAATGTCAGGAAATGTTTTAAGACTATTTCTTAAACAGTTTTCCTTCTCTAAACCTCCCTTTTTCGTGATGAAATTGATAGTGCTATAAATGCAAATCTACCTTCAGTTGTTATTTAGATCTTAGAATTGGGGTTGCTTGTTATTTTCAGATGACTATATACTATGCAACTTTTTTATTTAGATCTAGTTTTTCTCCTGTTTTCCCCCAAAAAACTTAATTTATTTAAACTAAACAAACAAAAAAACAGTTCACCCATTTCTCCCACTCCTCACCCCCCACCTTTGACAGCTACCAATCTGTTCCCTATTATCTATGAGCTTGGGTTTTGTATTTTAGATACACATATAAGTGAAGTCATATGGTATTTGTCTTTCTCTATCTGACTCATTTCACTCAACATAATACCTTGTAGGTAAAAAAAAAATACCTTGTAGGTCCATCCGTGTTCTTCAAACGACAAGATCTCATCCTTTTTTATGACTAATATTCCATAATATGTGTATTTGTGTGTATATATATATATATAGCATATGTATATATAACATGCGTATACACACACACAACACATTTTCTTTATCCATTTATCTATTCTATTAACCATCAGATTGTTTCCATATCTTAGTCATTGTAAATAATACCACAGTAAACACAGGAGTGTATATATCTCTCTAGTTAGTGTTTTTGGTTTCTTTGGATAAATACTCTGTAGTGGAATATTGGATCATATGGTATTTCTATTTTTAATATTTTGAGGAACCTCCATACTGTCTCCCACAGTGGCTATACCAATTTGCATTCCTACCAACCATTCCTTTTTCTCCACATCCTGTTATTTCTTGTCTTTTTGATACTAGCCATTCTGACTAGTTTGAGGTGAGATCTCATTGTGGTTTTAACTTGCATTTTCCTGACGATTAATGATATTGAGCATCTTTTCATGTGCCTGTTGGTCTTTCATGTGTCTTCTTTAGGAAAATACCTATTCAGATCTTCTAAACATTTTTAATTCAGATTTTCTTTTGCTCTTGAGTTGTATGAGTTTTTAAGTATATTTTTTATATTAACCCCTTATTAGGTATATGATTTACAAATATTTTCTCCCATTTGGTAGATTATCTTTTCATTTTCTTGATGACTTTCTTTGCTATACAGAGCTTTATAGTTAATATAGTACTTTGTATTTGTTTACTTTACTTCTGTAAGTAAACAGATTGGTGTCAGATTAAAAAAATCATTGCTAAGACCTGTGTCAAGGAGCTTACCGCCTATGTTTCTTCTAGGAGTCTTATGGCTTCAGGTCTTGCATGCAAACCTTTAATCCATTTTTTTTCTTTAATCCATTTTGAATTAAGTTTTATGTATGGTGTAAAATGGTAGTCCAGTTTCATTGTTTTGCATATGGCTGTCCAATTTTCCTAACACCATTTATGGAAGAGGCTATCCTTTCTTTCATTGTATATTCTTGGCTCCTTTATTGTAAACTAATTGAGCATATATGTGTAGGTTCAATTCTGGGGTCTCTATTCTGTTCTAGTTATCTATGGGTCTGTTTTTATGCCTATATACTGTTTTAATTACTATTGCTTTGTAATATAAAATAAATAGTTTAAAATAAGAGACTGTAATGCTCAAAGAGACCCATACCAAAACATATTATAATTAAAATGTCAAAAGTTGGGGCACATGGGCGGCTCAGCAGTTGAGCATTTGCCTTTGGTTCAGGTTGTGATCCCAGGGTCCTGGGATTCAGCCCTGCATCAGGCTCCCCACAGAAGCCTGCTTCTTCCTTTGCCTATGTCTCTGCCTCTCTCTCTTTGTGTCTCTCATGAATAAATAAATAAAATATTTTAAAAAATAATAATAATTAATTTAAATGTAAAAGGAATAAATTCTCCAATTGAAAGACAGTGGTTGAATGGATAAAAAAAACAAGTTCCATCTATATGCTTCCTACAAGAAACTACTTTAGATGTAAGAACACATACAGAAACTGAAAGTAAAGGGATGGAAAAAAATATTTCATGTAAATGGAAACAAAAGAAAGCTAGAGTAATCATACTTACAGCAGACATAATAGATTTCAGAAGAAAGACTGTAGTGAAACAAAGTAGGTATTACATGATGATAAAGAGGTTGATCCAACAAGAGGATATAACAATTGTAAATATTTATGTACCTGACATAGGGTACCAAGGTATATAAAGCAAATATTAATAGACATTAAAAAAACCTAAATTTTACTACCATACATAAAGGGAGAAATAATCATACAATAATGGAAGGAAACTGTAGTACCCCACTTACATCAAAAGATAGATCCCCAGATAAAATCAATAAAGAATCGGGATCCCTGGGTGGCAGAGCGGTTTGGCGCCTGCCTTTGGCCCAGGGCGCGATCCTGGAGACACGGGATTGAGTCCCACGTCGGGCTCCCAGTGCATGGAGCCTGCTTCTCCCTCTGCCTGTGTCTCTGCCTCTGTGTGTATGTGTGACTATCATCAATAAATAAAAATTTTTAAAAAATCAATAAAGAATCATCAACCTCAAATGACATGTTGGATACGATGGACTTAGATATTTGCAGAACATCCCATCCCAAAGCAACTGAATACACTTTCTTCTCAAGTGCACAAAGAACATTTTCCAAGATAGATCATATGTTAGTCCACAAAACAAGTCTTAGTAAATTTTAAGAGAACTGAAATTATACCAAGCATCTTTTCCCACAACAGTGGTATGAAACTAGGAAATTCATAAATATGTGAAGATTAAATAACATGCTATTGAACAATCAATGAATTAAAGAGGAAATTTAAAAAATGCTTGGAGATAAATGAAAAGAGAAATATAACAAAACCCATGATATGTAGCAAAAGCATTTTGAAATGACAAATTAATAGCAATAAATGTCTACCTCAAGAAAAAAGAGTCCTAAACAACCCATCTTTATGCCCCAAGGAACTAGAAAAAGAAAAACGAATAAAGTTCAAAAGTTAGTAGGAGAAAACACAAAGATCATAGCAGAAATAAGTGTAATAGAGACTAAAAAGACAGTAGAAAAGATCAATGAAATGAAGAGCTAGTTATTTTAAAAGAGAAACTAAATTAACAGAGGAGGTGTTACAACTGACACCACAAAACTACAAAGGATCATGAGACTAATATGAATAATTATATGTCAACAAATTGGACCACCTAGAATAAATAGATAAATTCCTAAAAACACAACTTACCAAGACTAAATCATAATGAAATAGAAAACCTGAACAGAATCATTACTAGTAAGGAGATTGAATCAGTAATCAAAAATCTCCCAACAAACAAAAATCCAGAACCAGATGGTTTCACTGGTGAATACTATCAAACATTCAAAGTACTAATAGCAATCCTTTTTAAACTCTCCAAAAATAGAAGAGGAGGGAACTCTTCCAAAATCGTTTTATAAGACCAGCATTACCTAGATACCAAAAGCAAACAAGGATGCCATATAAAAAGGGAATTACAAGTCAATATCTCTGATGAACATACATGTAAAATCCTCAATGAAATTAGCAAACTGAAGTCAGTAATACATCAAAAGGATCATACATTGTGATCAAGTGGGACTTATACCAGGGATAAAAGGATGGCTTAACACAAAATGAAGAATAAATGTCATATGATCATCTCAATAGACACATTAAAAAGCATCTGACAAAATTCAACATTCACTTATGATAAAACTCAACAAAGTAGACATAGAGGGAACATAGTTCAACATGATAAAGGGCATATCTAACAAGCCTTCAGCTAATATAGGCAACAGTGAAAAGCTGAAAGATTTTCCTCTAAAATCAGAAACAAGACAAGGACGCCACTCTAGCCACTTTTATTTAACACAGTATTGGAAGTCTTAGAGCAATCAGGCAAGAAAAAAATAAAATGCATCCAAATTGGAATGGTTGCCACAGGGGAGGGGGAGAGGGGAATGGATAAGATGAGTGAAGGGGAGTAGGAAGTGTAGTCTTCTAGTTATGGAATGAATAAGTCACAGGGATGAAAACTACAGCATAGGGAATATAGTCAATGGCACTATAATAGCATTGTATGATGACAGATGGTAGACACACTTGTGATATACAATGTATATACAGTTGTTGAATCACAATGTGACCCACTTGAAACTAATGTAACATTGCTGACTATACTGCAATAAAAAATTGTATAATTCAGTGCCAGCCACTCACTTTTTATACAAGTTATGAATAAGATATGACAGAAAAGACAATGCAATTCAGTAGAGCACAATATTATTTTTTTAAAGATTTTATTTATTTATTTATTTGAGAGAGGGAAACAATGTGAGAGAGAGAAAGAAAAAGCAAGCATGAGCAGGAGAGAAGAGTACAAGGAGAAGGAGAAGCAGAGTCCCCACTCAGTGGGGCTCGATCCCAGGACCCCTGGATCATGACCTGAGCTGAAGGCAGGTCAACCATTAACCATTGGAGACACCCAGGCACCCCCACAATTTTAGATCCAGTTCTACCACACTTTGGCAAAGTGACCTTCAGGAATCTCTGGGCCTTACTTATCTCTACTGTAAATCAGGGAGTTCAACTAGATGACTGCTAGCTCTGATCTACCTTCAAGATTTTTTTTTACTGTTGTTTATTGTTAATTTTTCATTTCTCTTTTTTTTTTTTTATTGGTGTTCAATTTACCAACATAGAGAATAACACCCTTCATTTCTCTTTTGAGTCAACACCAAATATTGGGATGAGTAGCTCAGAAAGATGTATTTTACAGAAGGACATTTTCAACAATTATCTAAACTAAAGATGGTGCTGGCAGACTTATTACAGCATTCAGAAGACTTTAGAAATATAAAGAGATCTTTTAGAGCCTTTTTTGTAAGATGAAAGTTTCCTTTTATACATTTCAAAATAAGAAAAGAGAGAAAGAGGAGAGTTACGCAATGTGTTTAACTTAGATGAGCTTTTCTCAAACTTTATCTTTCTCATTTCTAGAAACAAATATGAAATTATGTAGAAAGCTGAAAAGACTTGGAAATATACTCAAGAAAACCATGGTGAAGTCAATGATTCTGCCAAATTTCTTAATCAAAAATATAAAAAATAATGCCCACAAAACTTTTGTTAGGAAATAGGGAAATAATGAAGGAGTTCCAATTAAGGTCTAGTTAATGTGCAATATTTTATTCCTGTGGATTTTAACAGTATATTATTTCATTTATCTCTTTATTCCAAATAGAGTTGAAGTTATATTTATTTATTTATTTATTTATTTATTTATTTCTTTAATTTTAATTTTTTTTTTTTTTTTTTTTTGGTTTTGGCCAAACTTTTTATTTAGTATTCTGTAGTTGCTTAACACACACTTAAATGGTCTTATTGGGGGAGGGGATAGGAGAGGTTCTTGTAGATTCCCAAGGAAATGTCAGAAAGGCAAAATATGGCCAGCATTATCCATTTGCTTTTTTGGATTTACTGGGTGAATAGCACTTTCCTTATATAAGCATCTGATCTCAGGTTTTTCATTACTGAGAACATTGAGATTTCAGTTTGAAGACACTCTGGAATCCTAAGAGTAGCATACCCCGACCACCCTCTAATAGCTAGCTTGTTTGTATAGGCAGAAGGATTCACCTCTCCATTTCAGAAGGCTAGATGTTTGTGGAAGGTCTTAGAATTGCTTTGCCTCATTTACTGGGAAAAATCAGATATAGGAAGTGGCCTTTAGGGACCCTTTTAACTTGAAAAATCACAACACTAGTACACAAGTCAAGTCTTAACACATTTAACATTTGCTTATTGATAGCCATGTCATAAAGTCAAATAAGATTAAACAGGTTTTACTTTTTTTCCCCTCACAAGAACATAAAAATTATGGAAGGGGAACTTAACAGGAAACCTTAAAAAGGTAACACAACTTTTCCTTTTAGTAGTCCTTGGGTAGTTACGACAGAAAAGGTTCCACTTTTTTGTTTGTTTTCTTTGAACGGGGATTTTGGTCCAAAGTTTTGTTTTGTGTTTAATATCTGCTTCTGCCTCCCCCTCTATCAGATCGGCTTCCTCCACGGCCACCGCCTCTTGGAGCTCCGCGGCTTGAACTGCTGTAGGAATCACGTGGAGGAGGGTACCCCCGTTCCATAGAAGGGGGAAGCCCTCTTTCATGTCTGCCAACCGGGTCACGACCCCTTGAGTAGAGGTCACTTCCGCTGCTTGAGTGTCTCCACTTCCGCCATATCCGTCACGTGACTGCTGTAATCATCACAGCGACTGCTTGCACCGTAAGATGGCGGGCGCCCTCGTGTAGGCGGAGCACTACGTGAGTTACCATAACTCCCAGATGAATCTCTGTGGGAACCTCCACTTGGATGATCTGAATAGTCACGGTCACGACCATAGCCATCTCTATCACGATAGCCTCTTGATGGGCAGTCATCACGTGAACTGGAATGCCCATAATCACGGTAAGTATGATCTCTTGGTGGTGGTGCATAATCTCTCTTGCATCACGAGAACTTGGGTAATCTCTGCTTGAATGGCTGTCTTTAGTAGAATATCCATCATCTCTTGGGGACAAATACACATCTCTACGAGAGGGCAGGGGTTCCCTTCGAGGTGGGCCTCCATCACTAGCTCTTCCGCGTGACACAGGAGCTCTTCCTCCCCTGCCACTGCTGCTGCGAACTGGTCCTGAAGGGGCAGATCCTTTAGGAGGAGTGGTGGTGGTCCTCTTCTTACTGGAAGTGGTCCCCTGGAAGAACTCATGTTAAAATTCATGGAATAGCCACCATCAGCCATGTGCCCTCCACGTGAAGGAGGTCTCCTGGTTCCTCCACTTCCTCCTCTTCCACCTCTAAGACCTCTTGGAGGGCCTCTGTTTCTTGGAGGTGGAGGTGGTCCACGTCTACCACTTTCAAATGATGGTTTTGTGGCTTGTTCTACCTTGATGGCTTTTCCACCTAAGGACTTTCCATTCATGTCTCTGGCTGCATCCTTAGCGTCTGCTGGGCTCTCAAAGGTGAC
This sequence comes from Canis aureus, assembly GCF_053574225.1. Classification (NCBI taxonomy): domain Eukaryota; kingdom Metazoa; phylum Chordata; class Mammalia; order Carnivora; family Canidae; genus Canis; species Canis aureus. The sequence goes on from NC_135621.1 coordinate 58,883,622, forward strand.
AAAAGCAAATCCTCTTGATTTGTTGGTTTCACCATCTTTCATCAATAGAACTTCCACTATTCGTCCATATTTGCCAAATACTGCTTCAAGGGCTTTTTCATTTGTTTCCGTATTGAGGCCACCAATGAAAAGCTTTCCTGGGCGATCTGCTTCAACCATTTTATCCCCTGGTGAGAGTCGAAGGGGTGACGACTGTTCCAAGCTCCTGCGAGCTCCATGGCAGGGGCTTCGTAGCAGCTCAGCACGGGTGAGAGCCACCGGCTCTGAGAGTGGAAGAGGGAAGCCGCTAGCACTACTGCGCAACGACCATTTTTATTTATTTTTTATTTTCTAGAAGTTACATTTTTAAATGAATATGCACATATTCCTAAAAGAGTTCTCTTAATAAGTAATTAGGTGTTGTTATGAGTGGAACTGTATCCCCTCAAAAAAGATATTTTGAAGTCCTCACTCCTGGTACTTTAGAATCACCTCATTTGGAAATAGGGTCCTTATAGATGTAGTTGGTAGGATGAGGTCATTCTCCAGCAGGGCGCACTTAATCCAATATGACTAGTGTCCTTCTAGGAAGAGTAGAAGACAAACCACATAGAGAAGATGGCCATGTGAAGACAGAGGCAGAAATTACAGTAGTGCTACCGCAAGCCACAGAATACACGGGGTAAGAGTGGATCCTAGAAGATTTGGAGGGAGCATGGCCTTGTCAACACCTTGATTTCCTACATTTGGCCTCCAAAAGTGTGAGTGTGACAAAATAAATTTCTATTGTTTTAAACCATTCACTTTGTGGTACTTTGTTATTGCAGACACAGGAAATTAATCCAAATATATACCCAATGTTACACATGTGTTCATGCAAACATACACACACAGACACACACACAGAAAGAGAACTCTCATTATAACCAAATTACTGGATTTCTAAAAATCTAGTATAGTGATAAAATTTGGGGCTGTGAACTTGAGAAATTAATTATAGTTATGCATGATACAACATTTACACAATCTTTTAGGATACCGCATTTTCAAATATTTTGTACTGTAGGGGAACTGTGTGAAAATAAAAAAACAAATATTTACAAAGGAGAAATAATACAGCATCTTTGAGAGAGGCAAGACAGCCTACTCTAAGGATTAAAAATTAAAAGGAAAATAGCTATAAGAGAACTATTTCTTTTTTTTTTAATTTTTTAAAAAGAACTATTTCTAAATGGGCAGCTGCATTACAATATTTGTTATTACTAGACCATTTGAGTCTCAAAATAAGAATTTGACATCAACAATAATTTTGTAATTTCATGATGAAACTTGGACAATTTTCACAACTTTAAATATGAAAACAATGAGCAAGGATGTGATACACAATTTTTCCATGTCCATTGATACTAAATTTAGTATCTGTATATGATTTAATTTTTTGAAGAAAAACTGAAAGCTTTATTGAAAAGTATTATAGAGACCTAAAAGATGTAAAATGATGTAAGACTCAGTGTCATAAATTAGGAGATGATTAGTCCCAAATTGATTAGTATGGTCAACAGAGTTCAAATTCCCAAGACTTTTGTTGTTGTTGTTTATTTCTTTGAGAGAGAGAGAGAACGTGGAGGGGGGGTGGGGAGGGAAGAGAGCACAAGTAGGGAGAGAGGCAGAAGGAGAGACAAAGGGAGAAGCAGGCTCCCTGCTCAATGTGGGGCTCAATCCCTGGACTCTGGGATCATGAGTTAAGCTGAAGGCAGACATTTAACCAACTGAGCCACCCAGGCACCCCTAAATTCCCAAGATTTTTATATGAAATTAGACAAGGTGTTTATAAAATTTACATATAATGAATAGTTGAGAATACCAAAGACCCCCTCAATTCCCTTTCTCTATCTGGCTCTGTGAAACAACAACCCCAGTTAAACCCAGCTCTTCCTTCTCTAATTTTTGTATCATCATTGCTGATTGTAGCTAGAGAAAAGTATGTAACTATGCCAACCAGTCTGAATTCAGATTCATCATCACTGATCTCAAGTATACTCTAATGCTGTCAATCACACTACGTGTGTGACTTTATTGGAAATGTTCTTGAGAAAGTTTTTAGGGAGTCATAAGCAGTTCTGGGTCTTTTTTTTTTTTAGATTTTATCTATTTATTCATGAGAGACACACAGAGGGAAGCAGAGACATAGGCAGAGGGAGAAGCAGGCTCCCTGTGGGGAACCCAATGCGGGACTCAATCCCAGGACCCCGGGATCATGACCTGAGCCAAAGAAAGATGGTCACTCACTGAGCCACCCAGGCACCCCAAGCACCTCTGTGTCTTAACTGGTAAATTACGATTCAAGTATGGCATTCTTGCCTATTATTTTTACAGGGTCATCCTGATTCTTTGAAGCCTTATAGACAGTTCATAATCATTCTCCATATTTAGATCAAAACCTGTCCAAAGCAATAACCTATTTGTTCTATTGCATTCTCAAGTCTCATCCTAGCTTAGTTATCAATTTGACTTTTCATCTCTTTTGTCACTTTTTTAAAAAGATTTATTTATTTATTTATTTATTTATTTATTTATTTATTTATTTCAGACATAGGGAAGGAAAGAGAGAGGCAGAGACACGGGAAGAGGGAGAAGCAGGCTCCATGCCAGGAGCCTGACGTGGGACTCAATTCTGGGACTCCAGGATCATGCCCTAGGCCAAAGGCAGGCACTAAACTGCTGAGCCACCCAGGGATCCCCCTCTTTTGTCACTTCTAATAAAGCACTGCTGTTACATCCAGTGTGGATGGCCACAACCTAGGAAGACAGCATTCAAATGAATGATACTACTACTACTCATAATAAAAAATTAGAAGAGAAAATATTATACTAATTTGGAGCTACAATGCTCTTAAAGGATTTTTTAGTTCATACATAGCTTCCAAATCTAAAGCTTCTGAGAAAGGTGGCATTTACCAAAAACAGCTGGAGAAGTACATGACAACCAGGCCCACCGCCCAGTTAAGATGCACTTAGCTCTGCAGGCTCTCAAATGAACTACATCAGCAGATTTTCAATCTTGTTAAGTATATTTTTAAAACATGTTCAACAATTTGGCAATCACTGTTTTGCATACAGCCTTCATCATAAGGTAGGGATAAAAAGCAAAGATTCTAGAGTCAAATTTACTTTGGTTTCCATTCTGACACTACCACTTACTAGGTTTGTGATTTTGAGCAATTGTCTCTGTGCCTAATTCCTCATCTCTAAAATGGGAAGCATAATTGTGGTCACCATAGGGTAGTTTCAAGAATTAGTTGAAAAATCACAAAATACTTTTAAGAAGCCTAGCACACAAAAGTACAGTATACAGGTTAGTTTTTATTTATAAACATTATTGAGGATAGGCTTTTCCAAGATGGTGGAGGAGTAGGAGACCTTAGTTTTGTCTGGCCCCAGGAAATTAACTAGATAGTTATCAAATCATTCTAAACAACTGTAAACTCAACCAGAGATCTAAGAAAAGAATTGCTGCAATTCTACAAATAGAAAAACCAACCGTTTTCTGCAAGAAAGACAAAACCAAAAAAAAAAAAAAAAATCACCTCAAAAAAGAGAACAACAGGCAATACTACTGCCAGGGACCTAACCAGTATGGATATAAGTAAGATGTTAGGAGTTCAAAATAATGATTATAAAGATACTAGCCGGGCTTGGAAAAAGCATAGAAGACACTAGAGAATCTATTTCTGGAGAAATAAAAGAAATAAAATCTAATCAAGTCAAAATAAAAAAGGCTGGGATGCCTTGGTGGTTCAGCAGTTGAGCGCCTGCCTTTGGCTCAGAGCATGATCCTAGAGTCCTGAGATCTAGTCTCCACATTGGGCTTCCTGCGTGAAGCCTGCTTCTTCCTCTGCCTATGTCTCTGCCTCTGTGTGTGTGTGTGTGTGTGTGTCTCTCATAAATAAATAAATAAAATCTCTTTTTAAAAAATCAAAAAGGCTATTAAGAGATGGCAAAACAATATTAGAATAATTGGGATCCCAGAAGAAGAGGAAAGAGGGGAGCAGAAGGTATATTGGAGCAAATTATAGCTGAGAACTTTCCTAAGCTGAAGAAGGAAACAGGCATTCAAGTCCAAGAGGCACAGAGAATCCCCCTCAAAATCAATAAAAAAAGGTCAACACCTTGGCATATAATAGTGAAGCTTGCAAATCTCAAAAACAAAAAGAAAATTCTGAAAGCAGCTCAGGACAAGACGTCCATAACCTACAAGGGAAGAAACATTAGACTGGCAGCAGACCTATCCACAGAGACCTGGTAGGCCAGAAAGGACTGGCACCATATATTCATCATATACCATTATATGGTAAGTGAGAAAAATATGCATCCAAGAATATTTATCCAACTAGGATGTCATTCACACTAGGAGAGATAAAAAGCTTCCAGGACAAACATAAACTAGAGGAATTTGTGATCTATAAACCAGCCCTTCAAGAAATATTAAAGGGGAATCTTTAAGTGAAGAAAGAGCCCCAAAACAACATAGACCAGAAATGAACAAGGACAATCTATAGAAAGAGTGACTTTACAAGTAATACAATGGCACTAAATTCATATCTTTCAGTAGTTAATCTGAATGTAAATGGGATAAATGCCCCCATCAAAAGACATCAAAAGGGTATCAGATTGGATGAAAAAGCAAGACCCATTGATATACTCTCTGAAAGTGACTCATGTTAGACCCAAAAACACCTTCAGATCAAAAGTGAGGGAGTGGAAAACCATTTATCATGCTAATGGACATCAAAAGAAAGCTGGAGTAGCAATCCTTACATCAGACAAATTAGATTTTATTTTATTATTTTTAAGATTTATTTATTTATGATAGACATAGAGAGAGAGAGAGAAAGGCAGAGATACCAGAGGAGGGAGAAGCAGGCTCCATGCCGGGAGCCCGATGTGGGACTCAATCCCGGGACTCCAGGATCGCGCCCTGGGCCAAAAGCAGGCGCTAAACCACTGAGCCACCCAGGGATCCCCCAGACAAATTAGATTTTAAACCAAAGACTGTAATAAAAGATGAGGAGGGACACTATATCATAATTAAAGGTTCTATCCATCAAGAAGATCTAACAATTGTAAATATTTATCCCCCAACACAGGAGCAGCCAACTGTATAAACCAATTAATAACAAAATTAAAGAAACACATTGATAATGTACAATAATAATAGGGGACTTTAACACCCCACTCATAACAATGGACAAATCATCTAAGCAGAAGATCAACAAGGAAACAAGGTCTTTGAATGACACACTGGGCCAGAAGGACTTCACATATATATATTCAGAGCATTCCATCCAAAGCAATAGAATATACATTCTACTTTAGTGCACATGGAACATTCTCTGGAATAGATCACATATTGGGTCACAAATCAAGTCTGAACTGATACAAAAAGATTGGGATCATTCCCTGCATATTTTCAAACCACAATGCTTTAAAACTTGAACTCAATCACAAGAGGGAATTTGGAAAGAACTCAAATACACAGAGACTACAGAGTATCCTAAAGAATAAATAGACCAACCAGGAAATTGAAGAATTTTTAAAAATTCATGGAAACACATGAAAATGAAAACACAACTGTTCAAAGCCTTTGGGATGCAGCAAAGGTGGTCCTAAGAGGGACATATATAGCAATTCAAGCCTTTATCAAGAAATAAGAAAGTTCTCAAATATACAATCTAACCTTACACCTAAAGGAGCTGGAGAAAGAATAGCAAATAAAGCCTAAACCCAGCAGGAGAAGAGAATTAATAAAGATTAGAGCAGAAGTCAATGAAATAGAAAGCAAAGAACAGTAAAACAAATCAATGAAACTAGGAAGTAGTTATTTGAAAGAATTAATAAGATGGGTAAACTCCTGGCCAGACTTATCAAAAAGAAAAGAGAAAGGACTCAAATGAGTAAGATCATGAATGAAAAAGGAGAGACCACAACCAACACTGATGAAATATAATTATAAGAACATAGTATGAGCAAATAAATGCCAAAAAATTGGGCAATCTGGAAGAAATGAATGCATTCCTAGATATTTATAAACTACCAAAATTGGAACAGGAAGAAATAGGAAACCTGAGCAGACCCATAGCTAGCAAAGACATTTAAGCAGTAATCAAAAATCTTCCAACAAACAAGAGTCCAATGTCAGATGGCTTCTGAGAGGAATTCTATCAAACATTTAAAGTACTAATACCTATTCTTCTGAAGCTGTTTCAAAAAATAGAAATGGAAAGAAAGCTTCCAAAGTCTTCTATGAAGCAAGCATTATCTTGAACCTTAACCAGACAAGGACCACCAAAAAGGATAATTATAGACCAATATCCCTGATGAACATGGATGCCAAATTTCTCACCAAGATACTAGCCAATAGGATCCAACTGTACATTAAAGGGATTATCTCAAGTGGTATTTATTCCTGGGCTGCAAGAGTGGTTCAGCATCCACAAATCATTTAGGGTGATACACTACATTAATAAAAGAAAGAACAAGAACCATATGATCCCCTCAATAGATGTAGAAAAGGCATTTGACAAAGTACATCATCCTTTCTCGATTAAAACTCTCCACCATGTAGCTATAGAAGGAAAATACCTCAATATCATAAAAGCCACCTATGAAAAGCCCCAGTAATTATCATTCTCAATGGGGAAAAACTTAAAGCTTTTCCCCTAAGGTCAGGAACATGATAGGAACATGTCCACTCTCACCACTGTTGTTCAACATAATCCTAGCCTCAGCATCAGACAACAAAAAGAAATAAAAGGCATCCAAACAGGGAAAGAAGTCAAACTCTCACTCTTTGCAGGTGATATGAAACTCTATGTGGAAAACCCAAAATACTCCACCCTAAAATTGCTATAACTCATATAGGAATTCAGTAAAGTAGCAGGATGCAAAATCAATGCATGGAAATCAGTTGCATTTCTATACCCTAACAATGAGACAGAAGAAAGAGAAATTAAGGAGTCAATCCCATTTATAACTGCACCCAAAACCATAAGATATGTAGGAATAAACCTAAGCAAAAAGCCAAAGGATCTGTACTAAGAAAGCTATAGAACATTCATGAAAGAAACTGAGGAAGACACAAAGAGATAGGAAAATGCTCCATGTTCATGGACTGGAAGAACAAATATTGTTAGAATGTCTATGCTACCTAGAGCAATCTATACGTTCAATGCAATCCCTCTCAAAATACCACCAACTTTTTTCACAGAGCTGGAACAAATAATCCTAAAATTTGTATGGAACCGGAAAAGACCCTGCATAGTCAAAGAAACATTGAAAAAGAAAAGCAAAGCTGGTGGCATCACACTTCCAGACTTCAAGCTCTATTACCAAGCTGTAATCATCAAGACAATGTGGTAATGACACAAAAACAAACATGTAGATCTATAAAATAGAATAGAAAACCCAGAAATGGACCCTCACCTCTATGGTCAACTGATCTTCAGCAATCTTCAGAATATCAGTGGAAAAAAGCCTCTTCAACAAATGAATAGTGTTGAGAATATTGGACAGCCACACGCAGAAGAATGAAACTGGACCATTTTCTTACAGCATACACAAAAATAGACTGAAAATGGATGAAGGACCTGAATATGAGATAGGAATCCATCAAAATCCTAGAGGAGAACACAGGCAGGAAACCTCTGTGACCTCAGCCACAGCAACTTCTTGCTAAACACGTCTCCAAAGGCAAAAATGAACTATTGGGACTTCATCAAGATAAAAAGCTTTTGCACACAGCACAGGAAAGAGTCAACAAACCCAAAAGACAACCTACAGAATGAGAGAAGATATTTGCAAATGTCCTATCAGACAAAAGGCCAGTATCCAAAATCTATAAAGAACTTGTCAAACTCAACACCCAAAAAACAAATAATCCAATCAAGAAATGGGCAGAATGGGGCACCCCGGGTGGCTCAGCAGTTTAGCACCGCCTTCAGCCCAGGGCCTGATTCTAGAGACCTCGGATCGAGTCCCACATCAGGCTCCCCACATGGAGCCTGCTTCTCCCTCTGCCTGTGTCTCTGCCTCTCTCTCTCTCTCTCTCTCTCGTGAATAAATAAATAAAATCTAAAAAAAAAAAAAAAAAGAAATGGGCAGAAGACAAGAACCAGTATTTCTCCAAAGAAGACACATAAACAGCCAACAGATGCATGAAAAAAATGCTCCACATCAGTCAGTTTCAGGGAAATACAAATCAAAATCACAATGAGATACTACCTCACACCTGTCAGAATGGCTAAAATTAAGAAGTCAGGAAACAATAGATGTTGGTGAGCATGCAAAGAAAAGGGAACATTCTTACACTATCAGTGGGAATGCAAGCTGGTGCAGCCACTCTGGGAAACAGTATGGAGGTTCCTCAAAAAATTGAAAATAGAGCTACCCTATATCCCAGCAATTACAATACTGGGTATTTACCCCAAAGATAAAATGTAATGATCCCAAGGAGTACCTGCACCCCGATGTTTACAGCAGTAATGTCCACAATAGGCACACTATGGAAAGAGCCCAGATTTCCATTGACAGATGAATGGATAAAGAAGATATGGTGTGTGGAATATTACACAGCCATCCAAAAGATGAAATCTTGCCATTTGCAATGACATGGATGGAACTAGAGGGTATTATGCTAAGCAAATAAGTCAGCCAGAGAAAGACAAGTATCATATGATCTCACTCACATGTGGAATTTAAGAAACAAAACAGAGGATCATAGGGAGAGGGAGGGGAAAAAAACAAGATGAAATCAGAGAAGGAGACAGACCATGAGACTCCTAATCATAGGAGACAAACTGAGAATTGCTGGAGAGGGGGAGTATGGGGTAACTGGGTGATGTAATGAGCACTGGGTATTATATAGGACTGATGAATCACTGAATTCTACTTCTAAAACCAATAATACACTATATGTTAATTAATGAAATTTAGATTTGGAAAAACATTATTGAGGATATTTCATTCAGTAAATTAAGAATTTCAGACAAACAAGTCCTGGGGCATTCTGAGAAGGTAGTGCTATACTTGGATAGATGGATGGATGGATGGATGGATGGATGGATGGATGGATGGATGGATGGAAAGGAAGGGAGGAAGGATTGCTAATATTTGTTCTGCCCGGAAAATCTCACGTAAAGAGATAACATCCCTTTAGCTTATTTCATATAGCTTCTTCTAACACCATTCTCAACTCACAGATAAGAAAAATATTGATAGGAGATAACATCCATGAAGTTCATTTCATGTCATTAGCAGCATCATGACATGTGAATACATTAGAGCCATATTCTTTATGTATGAAAATTAGATATTGTAACTTAGGCAATATTTATTTTTCTTACCTCCATTCACCCCTGTCTTCTTCAAAAAGAGCTGTAAGAATCTGGTGGGAGCCACATATCACTGTGCTCTATTATTTTCGGTGATTTGGCAGTGGACCTTGTTCCTGATGAAGTAATACCCAGGAGACAACCAGAGGTGGTAACACAAGCCCTGGCTACAGAGAGGATAGCAGAAAGCAGCCAATGGGAATTGGCCCAGGGAAACTTGCAAAAACTTTAAATAAAAATAGGGATAAGCAATCCTTCATGTCCCAGGAGAGAATGCTACTCAAGAAGTGCTGTGGCTCTCCTGAGTTATTTCCTGCCAGTAGGAAAAGAGATAATTAGCACTAGGTACCTATCTGGGCCAATAGGAGCCTCAGGCCCATGACAATTAAAAGCTCGTTTTCTATGGTCAGCAAGACCATTTGAGCAGGCACCTCAGGGGATATTAGGTTGGCCCTATACAGGCTGACTCTCTGGCATCCGTGTTTGTACTGTTTCCCACCTCTCTAGTCCAGAGCTGATCAGCCAAGGATGCACACATGACTCCCGTCAGGCTAAATAGGGTCGCTCTCTCTCTCTCCCTGTCCCTCTCTCTCCAAATTTGCACTGAGAGATAAGAAGCTGGGCTGCTCACTTGAACAGAGAAAGAGTATACTCAGGAGCAGAGGGATGGCTGTGTTTGGACTTATGCATGCCAAAGCAACAAAGTCAGTCTGCAGAGAGAATGAGAGAAAGAGAGAGAGCAGAACCCAATGGGCAGTTAGTCAGACAAAAATTAGCTGCTTGTGTCCTTGATGGATTCCAAGTCCTCGTTCCAAACCTTCCTGAAACCTGGCTGCACTTTCTGCCTTCCTTGTGATACTCTATTCTTAAAATAAATTCCCTTTTTGTTTATACTGGTTCAAAATAAATTTCTGTTACTTGCAACAAAAAGAGCCTTGACCAATGAAGCTACATATATGGTATTATCTATGGCATTAAAATCTTTTTGTTAACTTTGAGCGCCGACAGCATTGTAGCCAATGAGGTTTATCTGAGGCACGATTATTGCTAATTAAAATCTTTCTGTTGATGGTCACCTGTAAAAAGCAGATGGGGGTGAGACTTCCCTGGTTAACCTTCTTATGTAGTTTTGACCTTCAAATTATGAAACTGTATTACCTATTCAAAAACTACCTAATTTAAATACTATTGTTGGAAAAAGTTCTGCATATAGTGGTTTACGTTTTTCGCCTCAAAATTCAGAGCACCTCACATTTAATGCAGAGTAAAACAGGTCAGAATTTTAAACTCACTCCCACAACCCTTAGAAGTTCTCTAATGGAGGATCAGAGGATATGCGATGAGATACATATTTCCTATGTTTAGTAAGAGGCCTGAACTAAAAGTATGACTTAGTATCCAATGAGGAACTCGAACTTCTCCATGGATCTCTCTGTGATGCCATGAAAACTCCTGACCTAGAGAAAATGCACAAACGTAAAACATGCAATTCCAAATGGTTCGTGCATGCTTTCAATCCCCTCCATGGATGCCAACATAGGACAACTTAATGGGAAGTGAATTTACATACCTGAAAGGACTAAATAATTATATAGTGGTTCTAAATATCGTAGTGTGTGGCACAGCAAGAGTGTTAACAAGTCAGACACAAAAAAGATCGTTGGATTTGAATAATTCGAGGGGATTTTTGGAGGAGCTGAGAAATGATCTCAGTCTCAAAAAATCGGTAGGATTAGTAGGGACATAAAGGACATAAAAAATATAGCCCAGGCGTAGTGTCAAAAGGAGCAAAGCATGCGTGGGAACCATAAGGATACTGGCCTAGCTAGAGCAGGAGTTTGTGTTGGATGTGGACAGCACCTAGCACAGAATTTGGGATTTGTGTACTCGATTTGTAATAATTATTATTGTTATTACGATTAGAAGTGCAAGATAGGGTCATATAGGTAAGTGGAGACCATATTCTAGAGGACCTTGAATGTCAGAGTAGTTAAGTCACTGTATGTTTTCAAACAAGAAAAGAATTTGATTCAGTCAAACTATTTGGAACACAGAAAGAATGACTCGGAGAAAGCGAAGAGAGACTGGGGAGTAGGAGTATTTCATTGGGCTTTATAGGACTAAAGGTAACTAGTATTTAAACAAGGATGGCAGGGTGGAAATCAGCAACATATTGGGGGGGACCTAAAAAAATGGAGAGGCCTTGAGGAATGATTAGTCACATCCAGGGGATAAAAGAGAGGAACTAGGGAGAGAAAATATTTTTAAATCTCTTGTATTGTTCTTACTTATTAAATGGTACTAAATTAATCTATTTTTTATAGGTTCTGGAAATGCTGTCCTCTTGGAATGTTTGTTCTGGGTCAAAGGTACAAATGTTCTCAAGGAAGCCACCCCAAAGCATGCAGCAAAATGAGGCTGAGCTGTGACGTAGGAGGGAAGCGGGCTTCTCCTCTGCCACCAGCAGCTTCTAAGTGAATGTGTAGGTGGTGAGAATGTGAAATGTGCCACACAAAATCACAGATCCTTTTTTACTCGTAAGGAATTTCTGTGATATATGTGCCAGCTACCAGCCACTTTCAGCCTTGTCTATGCTTTTCACAGCTTCTGCTGTGTAGATGAAATTTTAAATGAACTTCTCGTAGTAGGATCCAAAACATTCTCGTACTGTGTGAAGCACGACTCATGGTGGTTGGAGGTTCTCCTTTCCTCTTGATCACAGTGGGTCTGCTGCTGCTGGAGCTGGGGCAAAGAAGAAAAATAAAGTGGTGCTGCCCATTGCTGAGAAAAATGGGCAAGGGGTGTGAAGAGGATAAGAATGAAAGTTGTAGAAATCGCCCCTACAGCCAAGGTGCACTTCAGCCAATCCTAGGGTAGCTCGGTTCGTTGCACACCGTAGGGTCAAAAAGTCAATCCTGGGGTTAAGTTGGGGTTTTCGGATGGTAGTGTCATCTGTCAACAATGTGGCATCAGAGAGCCTGGGCTCTGATATCAGATTGATCTCTTGCTATGGAGATGACCTTGAGCAAGTCAAGTAATCCTTTTTTTTTTTTTTTTTTTTTAACCCAGCCTGCAGCCAGGTACTATTTTGAGAGTAACTGAAATGTTGTGGTCAAAGCTGTTTGTAAATATAAACCAGCGCAGAAAAAGAAAGTATCGCTGGGATTTTTGACTTTTGTTTTACCTGGGTTGATCCTGACTCCCCAAGAATGAGATCTATGGTTTAGGCTTCGTTGGTTTTCGCCCATTGCGGGGCTCCATCTCATGACCCTGAGATCAAGACCTGAGCTGAAATCAAGAGTAGGGTTCTTACACTGTGCCACTCAGGTACCCTTAATTTCTTTTTAAAATTGAGGTATATGGGCAGCCCAGGTGGCTCAGCGGTTTAGCGCTGCCTTCGGCCCAGGGCCTGATCCTGGAGACCCGGGATCGAGTCCCGCGTCGGGCTCCCTGCATGGAGCCTGCTTCTCTCTCAGCCGCTCTCTCTCTCTCTCTCTGTGTGTGTCTCTCAATAAATAAATATAAAAATATTAAATTGAGGTATAATTAAGATACAGTGCTATAGTACTTTCAGGTGCACAGTAAAGTGATTCAACAGCTCTGTATATTGGATCGCCTTTCAGGCCTTAAGAACCACCCATTTTGACATTTTCCCAGGTATCCATCCACACAATGTTCTTCACAACCAGGATCCAGATGAGGATTACACATCACATCTGGTTGTCATGTCCCCTTAGTCTCCTTACAATAAATCAGTCCTTATATTCATGAGACTGAAATGTTAGACAGGAACCACTGTCTTACAGAATGTCCCAATTTCTCAATCTGTGTGATTTCTTCCTCAGGGTATCAATTATTTTCTCTTTTCCTTGTAATTCCTATAAACCTAGAAGCTATGCCAAAAGGCTCAATTCGACTCAAACATTTTTTTTTTTTTAAGTAGGCTCCACACCTAGCAGGGAGCCCAAGGCAGGGCCTGAACTCACGACTCTGAGGTCAAGACCTGAGCTAAGATTAAGAGTCAGTCACTGAGATGCCTGGGTGGTTCAGCGGTTGAGTGTCTGCCTTTGGCTCAGGGTGTGGTCCTGGATTCCTGGGATCGAGTCCTGCATCCGGCTCCTTGCATGGAGCCTGCTTCTCCTCCCTCTGCCTGGGTCTCTGCCTCTCTCTTTCTGTGTCTCTCATGAATAAATAAATAAAATCTTAAAAAAAAAAAAAGAATTGATTACTTAACTGACTGAGCCACCCAGGTGCCCCTAGACTCAACCATTTTTGGCAAGATTACACCATAGGTGGTACCGTGTATGTCATATTGCATCACACCAAGAAATAGCATAGTTAACTGCTGGATTAAGGTGATGACAGACTACTCCTCCACTATAAAGCTACTTTTTTTCTCCTGTGGACAAAACGTAATTTGTTTGGAGTTTTTGAGGGTGTTTTTATGAAGATTCTTTTCTCCTTAGCCATTCACCTAAAATTTACCTAATAGTTTTAACACAAACTGATAATCTGTGCTCAAGCAATAATTTCATTAAGTAACTCATCATTTTTAACTGTGTATATAACCTCCTCCATCTTGAATAAAGACCACGTTGACCTGTCTGATTCCTGCTGGATGGAAGCATGATGGCTGGAGCTTGTGCAACCATTTTGGACTGTGAGGTGGAAACCATGCTGAACTTGGTGGAGCGGTTAGAATGAACCTAGGTCTCTTATGATCATAGAACTATCAAACTAACATTAATTTTTTAGGTTATGTCTAAACTTTGTATAAACAAGCAAAAAATGAACTACTATCTTTTCCAGCCATTGTATCTTTGGGTTTTAGAAGTTGAACCAAATCCTAACTGATACAACAAAGAAGACAATAAACAAGAAGACAAGTATATGTTTACAATTTTGGTAAATGCTATTCAAAAAAATAGAATACAAGGATAGAAAACAGTGGACTACTTAGATCGGGTGACAAGGAAGTCCAAGGAGGTTACATTTAAACTGAGAGTAGAATGCTGAGGAAGAGTTAACCATGGAGGTTTCAGGGAATATCCTAAACAGAGGAAACCTTTGGTGCAAAGTGATGAGGTGTGAAAGGCCTTGCTTGACATATTCAAGGAATTAAAAGGAGACAATGTGGCTAGAGCTTAAGGGCACAAGACATGGTAGGACAGCTGAGCAGATGCCACATCATCCTGGATTAGTGAGTCACGGTAAGAGTAGGTCAAAACAGTGGGTCTCCTTTGCTTTTTCTGAAGCAAAGGAGATTGGTGAAGACAAGGTGGGAAGTAGCACAGCAGAGACCTCGGGGAGTCAGAGTTCCATTTTAGATGTGCTGAGTTCAAGACATTGAAGCAGGGGTGTCTAGCCAGCAATTTGATATAAACATCCAGAGCAAGACAGTAATATGTGGCTTCCAGTGTTTTTAAAAATTCCACATCCACAAATTACCACTGTTGATACTTTTTTAAGATTTTATTTATTTTATTCATGAGAGACAGAGAGAGGCAGAGACACAGGCAGAGGGAGAACTAGGCTCCATGCAGGGAGCCTGACAGGGTACTCGATCCCAGGACCCTGGGATCATGCCCTGGGCTGAAGGCAGACGCTAAACTGCTGAGCCACCCCGGCTGCCCCATCGTTGATGCTTTAAAGCAACAACAACAACGACAACACTTTGGTCTCTCAGTTCATAATCAAAAGAAAGGAACCACACTAATCTATTTATGATAATATTAATAATGGTTTTGGGCAATGAATAAACAGAACCATGTTTGTGTTTGGAAACGTGATGTCAGAACATTCTAGATGTTAACATGTTCTGTTGTAGTTTGCTTAGAAATGAAACCAAAACATAATTTGCTAATTACTATTGGCTGTCATTTTGATAAAATGATGTGAGAGAGTGCCTTCAAATTTTGTTTGACTTATGATATGCTACATGAAATATTAATGCTTGATTTAAAAGATCTGAATTAGGTAAAATATTAATTAAAGATAAATCATTAGGGAACTCTCTTGCACTGTTGGTGGGAATGCAAGCTGGTGCAGCCAATCTGGAAAATAGTGTGGAGGTTCCTCAAGAAGTTAAAAATAGAGCTACTCTATGACCCAGCAACTGCACTACTAGATGTTTACCCCTAGGATACAGATGTAGTGAAACGATGGGACACCTGCACCCCAATGTTCATAGCCGCCATGTCCATAATAGTGAAACTGGAAGAGGCAGAGATGTACTTCAGCAGATGAATGGATAAAGAAGATGTTGATAAGAATCTTGACACTGGATTCCCTTTGAATCTGAACCTTTCCCCACCTTCTGCTGCTATTTGGAGTGTAGATACTTGACATGGTCCACTCATTTATCTTTGTTCCTCATCATGCTCCTACCTTCTGGAGTCTATTTCTGAGCTTTACTAAAATGCTTTCTGAAAATGAAGTGCTAAGATAAAGAATCAAATTCTGGAATTATCTAAACTCAGTAACACCGAAGACATGAAAATCCATTGAACCATAGCTCTCAGTGTGTTGATAAATAGCACTTTTATTCTCACCTTGGGTTTCTAGTGTGTTATGGTAATGTAACATACTACCTTTCTATTAAAAAAAAGTTGTGGGATATATATATATATATATATATATATATATATATATATATATATATATAATGGAATATTAGCCATTAGAAAGGATAAATGCCTACCACTTACATAACATGGGTGGTTCAACTGGAGGGTATTATGCTGAATAAATAAGGCAATTGGAGAAAGACAATCATCATATGGTTTCATTCATATGTGTAATATAAGGAATAGTGAAAGAGAACATAAGGGAAGGAGGGAAACTGAGTGGGGAAAAATTAGAGAGGAAGACAAACTACAAGAGATTCCTGACTCTGGGAAACAAAGGGTTGAAAAAGTGGAGGTTGAGTGGGGGGATGGGGTAAGTAGGTTAGGGGCATTATGGAGGGCACTCGATGGGATGAGCACTGGGTATTATACTCTATGTTGGCAAATTGAATTTAAAACAAAAGAAAGATGGGTAGCCCCGGTGGCCCAGTGGTTTGATGCCGCCTTCGGCCTGGAGTGTGATCCTGGAGAAGCGGGATTGAGTCCTGTGTCGGGCTCCCTGCATGAAGCCTGCTTCACTCCCTCTCCCTCTGCCTGTGTCTCTGCCTCTCTCTCTCTGTCATGAATAAATAAATAAAATCATTTAAAAAATAAAAAAAAGAAAAGAATGAAAAAGATAAACCATTAATTAGAACTTTCAAATGGTGAGAAAACACATGACAGTAAAATATATTTTTAAAAGAAACTTCCAGAGGCATCTCAGGTGTAGATCATCTATAGCACTCTTGTAATAATCATTAATATTAAAAACAACAACACAAAAGTTTTTAAATCATCAAAGAATAGATTGGATTTTTATACCGAAATACAAAGACAGGGAAAGTATGATTATTTACTTAAGATATGCTCATCAGTGAGAAATAAAAGAGTTTTCTGATCTTCAGTTCATCAGAAACCAAATTAAGTGTAACAAAATTCCAGGTTATTGAAGTTTTCCTCATTTTAAATTCTATGCTTCACTAAACATATAAATTATGTCTTTTTTTAAAGAAGATTTTATTTATTTATTCATGAGAGACACAAAGAGAGAAAGGCAGAGAGACAGGCAGAGGGAGAAGCAGGCTCTACGCAGGGAGCCAGACGTGGGACTCGATCTCGGGTCTCCAGGATCAGGCCCTGGACTGAAGGCGGCACTAAACTGCTGAGCCATCTGGGCTGCCCCGTAAACATATAAATTATGTCTTAATTTAACTTTCCTTCTTTAGGAAGAATCACTTATCTGAAAGTGGTTTGATATCAAATTAGTTTTTTTAGGATTTTATTCACTTATTTGAGAGAGAGAGAGCGCACCATCGGAGGGGAGAGGGGCAGAGGGAGAGGGAGATGCAGGCTTCCCGCTGAGCAGAGAGCCTTATGTGGGGCTCGATCCCAGGACTCTGGAATCATGACCTGAGCAGAAGGCAGACACTTAACCAACTGAGCCACCCAGATGCCCTCAAATTAGATTACTATTACAAATAAACAGCTTTAGTTTTTCCATTTGGAGCACATATATTATGTTCTATGGGTTTTTAAATAGTACACTCAAAATAAGCCAGTAAGCATATAATGGAAAGAATGCAAATGAAATCACAGAGATAAGTTTAGCTGGTATATTACTGATTGATATCTTTAGCCTGAAAAAAGCCACTGGTCCTACTTTTACAGAATATCTTCTGTATCTAGCATTCTACTGGCAGAGCTTCTTCATACCAGAATCCACTATCATACATCCAGCGCATACAAACAGATTTTACTAAAACATTTATTTTTATTTATATCACATTTTCTTTACATTTCTGCAGCTAAAAAATTTTCTTAAATCTCACTCATAAAAAAAAAATCTCACTCATAATTTCTGTATTTCACCCATCTGCCTTCTACTACTATTTGCTAGTGTGACGGGTGTGTTGTACTAACTCCATAAAGCATTGCCTTTATAGGCATATTCTGACATTTAAACCAAAATGAAATCAGGTAAGACTATACCAAAGAAAATAAATGGATATGTCTACCAAAAGACATGTAAAGAACGTGCATTAAATCTTTATTCATATCTAAAACTTTTAAAAATAGAAAATCTAATATCCATCAACAGTAGAATGGATAAATTCATACAATGGAAAACTATACAGCAATTAAAAAGAACAATTACTGCTTAGCAATTACTGCTACACATGATAGGGGTCAAACTCAGAGAACTGCTGTTGAGCAAAAGAAACATGTACACACCAAAATGCAATAATACAGTATAATTCCATTTCTATGAAGTTTAAGAAAAGACAAGACTGATCTATGGATTAAAACCAGAACAATGGTTGCTGGGTTGAGGAGGTGTTATTGGCTGAGAAGTCAATAACTTTGATCTAAGTGGTAGTTACACAGTTATATAAACACATATATACACATGCATGCATATGTATATACATATGTAGAAAATAAACTTTAAGATTAGTGCATTTTACTATATGGCTAGATACCTCGATCATTTTTTTAATTCAGCCGTAAATTGTATTACATCTTTCAAATGACCAATAGAATTTTAAAAAGGAATAGAACTATATGAATTGAATGGAATGATATCCAAGCATATTAAGCAAAAAAAGCAATTTGCAGAGTACTTTGTTTACAATGATCCCACTTGCCTGTGTTTGTGTTTTAATAAATATATGTATGAGGGTATACGTATGGACAATTTCTGGAAGGATATACAGGAAATTGTTGATAGCAATTACCTTAGACTATTGGCATGTGGGACTAATGGTTAGGATTTGTTCCTAGACTGGTTTTTCTTCAGTTTATACTTTTTTATACTTTTGATAAAATTTCTAACTTAATTTAAAAGGTTTCTTTAATCGTTTCTGTTTTTAAAATTGCATTAGTTCAAGACATATGAAATAAAGTATACACTGAAAAAAAATGAGAGAATATTAAGTTTCATATAGTTCAATCCAATACAATGAACAGATATAAATAAAATATATAAAGACATTCCTTTAGACATTACTAACTCAGATTTTGAAATAATTGCATGTCAACATAAAGAATATAACTCAAAAATCAATATGATTTGATTATATATTGAATTTAATCTTCATTGCCCAAATGTAACTTAATAACCCCTTCTCAAATGGATTGTAATTTGAACTGTTCACAGACCAATAATTTCTAATAGTTTCTAAATCTATATATAATATTACAGAAATACAATGAAAATGGAAAATCTGGGGACAGATTCCAGTTCTTTCACTGCTATCCGACCTAGGATAAGCTGCTTGATTGCTCTGGACTTTAATTTTCTTTAGTATAGCATGGAGACAATAATGCCTGACCTATAAGATTACACAAAGGATTAACTTATTGATGCATGTAAAAGCTGTTTGGAAAGTATAAAGCACTATCCAAATGTAATCATTATTGTTTTAAATATGGAAAGGAAATAGCCCATATTTGCTTTGAAGAGATCAAGTTTTCACTACCCCCATATTGCAATTGATGATCTTCTAGATGGGTAGTTCTCTATAGAGGTCTTTGATCTCAGGATCTCTTCAGACACTCTGTCGTGTGGATTTTGGTTACTAATATTTACTGTAATATAAATTTAAACTAAACATTTTTAATATTTATCTTAAAATAATATTAATATACCCATTCATGTTTACATAGATAACTTTTATGAGAAATAGCTATTTTCTCTAGAGCCAAAGAGAAACATCATTTTACATTTTTGCAAAATTTTTGAAGCCTCGCTTAACACAAGACAGGTGGATTCTCATCTCTATTGCATTCTATCTGTTGTAACATACTGTTTTGGTTGAAGTATATGAAGAAAATTTGACCTTACACAGTAAGTAGTTAGAAAAGGAAATATTTTAATAGCCTTTTCAGATAATTATTGATATAACTATTTGATACTATATCAAAACCCAGTAAAGTGGTAGTTCCTTATAGGTTATTTACAAAGAACCTAAAACCAATGAACTTGGTTCATTGCTTTTTTTGTGAACAAAAAGTTCTCATCAATGAACTCCTCCTCTGCAACATTAAAATCCCCTGGTCTATCTTGTACTTTGAATGGCTCTTTCACCCATCCACAGTTTGGTAACATTATTCATTGGCCATACAAAAAATATCAGCACATAGACTTATTCAGGTCTTCCTGACACATTTCCTTATATGATACTAAAAATTCACGTTAATTGTTATCACTACTCAACTCATCAAAAAAGTCTTTTAGTAGTGGGAGACTGTCAAACTCACGGTGTTACATACAACTTTACCAAAATTCTGATTTTTGCTTAAAAACTCAAATTTTAACGTTAGAAAATACTGTAGTAGATTCTTTTCACCCTTATGACAGGCTCAGGGTTCCCAGGTGGCTCAGTAGGTTAAATGCCCAACTCTTGGTTTCCACTGGGGTCAAGATCTCAGCGTGGTGAGATGGAGCCCATGGCTCCAGGCTCAGCAGGTGTCTGCTTGAGATTCCACCTCTCTCTCTCCCTCTGCCTCCCCCTTCTCAAGTGAGCACGTGCTCTCTCTCAAATAAATAAATAAATATTTTTTAAAAAATAACAGGCTCACTTCATTTGTTTTTCTGAATACTTCTGCCAAACACCCAAGTTTAAACAACCATAGTTTGTATTTCAATGATTCTTTCAAGTAAACATGCTGTTCCATGGAAACAAAATGGCTGGTTCAGTTTGCACTCCAACAACTGCCTAGTTGCTTTTCTTCAAGACAATCGTTGCACTTTCACAACTTTGGTTTGCAGCCACAGCACCTTACGTGTACGTGCCACTCTGTCACCCAGATTATCAAAACTACAAATTTTCAAGGGTCAAGACTTAACAACATATAATAATTTTTATGGTTCAACAAGGGCCTTCTTAAGTGAAACTGATCTTTTTTTTTTCCTTTTTGTTTTACTGTGAGAGTGCAGAGGGGAAGAATTCAACGACAACTAGGACACTTTAGAGCCATCACGTAAGATTTCGCCTGGGAACCTGCAGTGCTCATTACGTGTGTCACCAGGGCATGACCACCGAGGAGAATGGCACAGGCAAAAGAAAGGCAAATAACATCTTAAGAGCAGTAGGAAAAAAAATTTTGGACCTTTAAGACCCCCTGAAAGAATCTCAGAAGCATAGGGGGTTGGGATGGGGTAACTGGGTGATGGACATTAAGGAGGGAATGTGATGTAATGAGCACTGGGTATTATATAAGACTCGTGAATCACTGATCTCTACCTCTGAAACTAATTACACATTATATGTTAACTAATTTGAACTTAAATAATATATATATAATCTCAGGAGCATCCAAGGACTGGGGTGGGGGAGGGCGGGGAGAGTCACATGTTGAGACCCGCTGAGCTAAGATGGTAGTCCAGCTGAAGATGATGGATGCCTTTTACCTAGCTCAGAGCCGATCCTAATGAGGCTGATTAAAATAGTTATGACCACTCCAATCATGTTCAAGAAATCAATTATTTAGGATATGTAGTTCTAATCTTTATTACTGAGATGCAAACACTATTTCTCATCCCTGTCAGCATTCTTCTGAAAAATTAAAATTAACATTACTTGGCCCTCTGCACCTCCCTCCTCACAAAAAATCAGCAACTCCCTATAATACTTTAAGTGCTCCTCTTAGGGGCGCCTGGGTGGCTCAGTCAGTAAACATCTGCCTTCAGCTCAGGTCATGAAACCAGGATCCTAGGATCGAGCCCCACATCGGGCTCCCCACTCAGCCTGCTTCTCCCTCTCCCTCTGCCTGCCACTCCCCCTGCTCCCCCTATTTGTGTTGTCTCTGTCAGAGGAATAAAAAAAAAATCTTTAAAAAAATTTTAAAAAATAAGTGCTCCTCTTAATAAGTACATTCAATTCTGCCATTGTCTAAGAGCAAGCTGAAAATATCTGCATGGCCAAAGACTACCCATGCATAGTTTATTAACATTAAGCAGATAGAGTTACAATGTATAGGAGAGTGTAGACTATTATTATTTACCCTCCTTTCGGGAGAAGAGTAGAAATTTACCTCTAGAAAAACTAGCCTGTGGGTTTTAAGGCACTCAGGGCAGACTTCTGCTTCCTCTATCCAACCATTCTTCCAAAAATAATAGTTGAAGTTTTGAGATAGGCAATCCCCAAGAGAGGGCCAACCAACATTCCTGGTGGCGCCTTCAGGGCCCGCAGCTCCACCCACCAGCCAGTCTCTGCCCAGACTCATGCTTACTTAATGAACAAGAAAAAGGGGCCCAGAGTGGAGTGGAACCACATCAGTGTGCGTCAAAAAGGCTGAGGTTGGAGAAAGATATAGGAATATGAATGAAGCCAAGGAGATAGAGAGGATGATGACTCAGGAGCAAGGACAAAGAGAAGCAATGACGAATGAAGACAAAGCACCAAATACGGGGGAGAAGGAACACATGAGCAAACTCTCCTTAATTTAACAGTTTTGCCATTTAGTTTATGTAATTATGCTGGCAGAGACTGAACCTGTGACAAATAGAGAGCCTGGCAACCACCATGCACCAAGGCAGAGAGACATGCAGAGACACTAGAGCTTTGGCACTAGTGACATTACGGGCCGGGTAATTCTTTGTTATGGGGGCTATGCCCCCATATTGTGCATTGTACAATATTTAGCAGGATCCCTAGCTGCTAACTACAAGGTGCCAGTAATACTCCCTCCCAGTTGGGACAGCCAAAAAGGTCTCCAGACATTGCCAGATGCCCTTGCCGAGAGCGGTGAGGCGAGGGAGCAAAAATGCCCCTACTTAAAAACCACTGGTCTTGATGTATTATTATCTCAGCATATAAAACTCTCCATTCCTTTCAAGTACAAACAGCTGCTCTGATTTTTTTTTTTCTTTAATGTAACTTTAAATCTCTAAGCTCAGGTTGAGTTTTGGGGAATACTTTCAAATTCTGCCAGGTCCTACAGTAATCATTGATGGGCTACCAGGAGGCTCCCCCGTGGGATCTACAAGACAAAATGTCTAGTTGAGAGTCAGTCATGTAGGGTTCTATTCCTGCTCTATAATTATTAACTCCTTAGGCCTCAGTTTCATCATTTCTTAAATGGGTACAATAGCACCTCACCGACCTTCTGACAGGTAATTATAAGGATACAATAAAAGGAGCTGTGAAAGTGCTTTGAAGAGTTAGGAGAAAATGTAATCAGACATAATTAACCTCAAAACGGAAACCCATTAACAAATGACTTGAAAGTGTTTGATGCTCCCTTCTTTTAACTCTACATGATTTGCTTGCCAGTATAGAAGTGGGACCATTTGCCATGAAAATACCAGTCGCTTACTTGCTACTGCTAGTGAAGAGGACAAGTGTGATCCAATCCTAGGACAATTTTTGCAGGCAGTCACTGACTTCAGGCACTTTATAGATTAGGTCTTCCTAATCTAGACAGTAGACCGGACCCTTCACCATAGCCAGGCTGCAGTTGTGACAGGAAAAAAAAACCTCCAATGTACCCCAGCATTTTTTGAGAGATTCTGTGGATTTATTAGTGAAGGTGGGGTAAAAAATTGTAAAAGCCATAAATAGTTTAGGAGAGATGACTCTCAATAGCTTTGTGACACAGAGGTGCTGTGGTGACTGAGTCAGCTTGAGGATTTTAGGAATCCGAGAGAAGAGAGAAGAGTAGAAAGTTGGAAGATTGCTAAGATAAACTGCATTTACTTGAGAACTTTCCAGAATACAAGTAGAAATGTTCACCATCTTCCTCCGCCTGCTTCCTGCACTAAATGGTTCCCATTACTACCCCATATGATTAAAATATTCTTCCTTTATATGGGCATGCACAGCTTATGTAAACAATTCCTTATTGGAAATGTATTGTTTCTAGCTTTTCTTTCTTTCCATTTTCTTCCTTTTCTTCTTTTTTCTCTTTCTTTCTTCTTTCTTTCTTTTCTTTCTAGTTGTAAGTAAAACTGAGTAAGCACCATCAAAAAATTGTTATCTGTATTTATATGTTTCCTTAGATGCTGCAGAGTTTCTGGGTAAGAGGCATATTTTTAAAGATTTCATTTAAAAAATATTTCATTTTTGATAAATTTTTTTGAAGGCTCCTTCTCTTTAATTATCATGGTGCCATCTTGCTGTCCTAGATATAGCTGTACCACTTAGCACTTGAGCACATGTCTAATGATACTTGATACACCTTCTAATTTTGAAATTATCCAGAGGAATGTTTACATGATCTTCAAATTTGGAAAATCCCTAAATATAAAGATCACAACTACAATCATTCTTTTTCAGGATTACCATTTGCGCTTTGTACTTCTTTAAACGTGCCATATTTATTCCAGAAAATCAAAAGAGAAAGCATTCAAGTGTTCTTTCTGTAGCTCTACCCCCACAAACAAGCTTGGCCAGTTGTTGGTCTTCCTTGTTCTGTCATTTTCTTGAATTGCCTCTTCTAATGTCCACCCCATCCCCCATTCAATTATTTATTTCTGCAATTTTATTATGCAATTCTAGCAAGAGGCTAGGCTGGATTTTACATATTTTAAAATAAATTCTATACCAAAGGTTTGCTGTATGTACTAAGCAACAAAAACAAGACTATTCTAACTAGCCAGCTTTTCTACAGAAACCATTTTTTAAATAGAGTTTATTGTCGCCTGTAAACTTAGATGAGCTTTCTCTTTCCTGCCAGGGAAAAACTTTATATCTCATTATTTACTTCTTTCCATAAATATCAAGCAGCCAAGAGCATTAATTCCATATTCCAATGTGCATCTTATCATAAGACTATTTGCAGTAGTGTCTACAAATAACTTCATAGAAAACATAAATATGCAACAGCATAACATTTGGTTGTGACTATTACAAGAAATGGTAGCAGTTTTCTTGTGTTGTCCATAGGCTGAGAGCAGGAGGATAAAGGGGACTTTGGCAGCAAGCTGGTTGATCCACTTAAGGAAATGGCTGAAAACTGCCCCAGAATCTTCCAGGAAGAATTCTGAGAACGACAACAGAACTCTAACATGTGACATTTGTATGAAGCTACATTATTTTTTTTAACTTATTTTTTATTTGTGTTCAAATTGCCAACATATAGAATAACACCCAGTGTTCATCCCATCAAGTACGCCCTCAGTGCCTGTCACCCAGTCACCCCCAACCCCCACTCACCTCCCTTTCTACCACCCCTTGTTCGTTTCCCAGAGTTAGGAGTCTCTCATGTTCTGCCTCCCTTTCTGATATTTCCCACTCATTTTTTTTAAAGGGGAAACCTTTATATCCTTTCACTATTATTTATATTCCCCAAATGAATGAGACCATATAATGTTTGTCCTTCTCCAATTGACTTATTTCACTCTGAAGCTACTTTATTATATCAATGTGCAAAAATACCAGGGATCTCTTAGGAGCCACTTGAAAATACAACCTCCGGAATTCCCCTTTGTCTTCAGACTGCTCATATTAATGGCTTTCTGGGGTCATTTGCTGTTTCGATGTACTGAAAATTCTCATCTAACAGGCTGACTCACAGGTGCTGAGAACCTAAAAAAAACATTAGAAATAAGGAACAACTGTCTTCACCTACAAGCAAAGAGACTGATAAATGTGTCCAGCTTACTAACTGGTAAGTGGCAGTACCAGGGCCTGAGCCTCAGTCCCTGACATGAGGTGTGGGGCACCACCCACATTAAGCTGATTGATCTATTAGGCAAAGACAAGAGAAGAGCCAAACAAGGTCGCCAAGGCTTCAAATCTCAGTGCCTGCGGAGGTGATGGGGAAACCCAAACCAATCTATGGAAGCAGAAAGTTAGACCAGTGCTAGCAAGAAATTGATTGCATCTGGGTGCTTGACTCATCATGAAGGAACAAGTCTCTTTCCATCTCTTGGGAGGACAGGCAGGGCTTTGGGTCCTGGAGGGCTAGCTAGCCTTCCTTGCCCCAGAGGAGGGATAGGTGACCTTTGCTTTCTCAAGCCTGATCTACTGCGTCTGTCAGGTAACCTAGATGGGTAAAGAGCATTATAAAAACAGTTAGTTGTCCAGTGGGAACTGTGGCAGTGCTGCCAGATTTTCTGATCTTTCAATGAAATCTCTTGGTCTTAAAAAAGGAAAAAGAAAGGAAAACAATTTCTTTTGGAAGGCAATGACATTATACTTCTTTTTTCTATATTCAGATCTTTCAAAAGGGTGCACTGGCTTTATTCTTTTTTTCAGCTACTACACACAAGAAAATGAACCCCAAATTCATTCTTCGTTGGATTTAAATGGCATCCATACAACATAGCATTGTATGTGTGTAAATGCACAAACATTTTGAATATTAACATTTCTGATTATTGTACTAATTGTGAATCCAGAGGGTTTATTCGTTTCATCCCAGTGATAGAAAAAAATGGATGGACGCCCCCTTGCCTTTGAGCTATTTCAATGCATCAAGTATGGGGGAAAGGAGACCTCAACACACTTAAATTCTGCCTTTTTTCCTCATGCTGATTTTAAATACAACAGCCATGTTATTCTCTTCAGTAGATGGATAGTTTACTTGGCACAAGGCCTAAATTGAATTTCATTCTTGACATAATGACTAAGCATAAATGTGCAAAAATGTGTATCTATTATGATTGTATCTGTAATCTCTGAAACTATGAAGATTATTTCTCATCGGCTCTACCATTTTCTGGTTCAGAGTACAGGCTGACAGAGCTGTATATATTGCTAATACAGGAACTAAGATGTATTATTTGCCCAGTGCCTCAGTCTCCACTGGCTTTCTATAAAAGCACTAGTAAATAGTCTCTGTAACTGTTTTCATATGCTCAAAAGTTACATCACAACTAAAATTGGTTATTAGAGATACATTTATTCCCTGAAAGTCAAGGAAAAAGAAGAGCCATATTAGGAGCAACCACCAAAAACTAAACCACCACGCTCCCAAATAAGGTCCTAAAATAGGCAGTCCCCTGATGGGCTGCCTTAGCAAGCCCAATCTTGGTGACTAGCCCCATTTCACACACTCGTGGCCAGGTGTTTGTTCCCTTCCCTATCAGACAGGACTGCTTTGGTGCCAGCAGGACTCAAAGCCAAACCCACTAGCTATGACAATCATGATTTATGACAGATGAGGTCTTCTTTCATGCATAAGTGCACACCCTGTTGGTGTAACAGCCACTTACATTGATACAATCCTTTTAGGAGACCAATTTACAACGTGTTCCAAGAGTCTTGCCTGTCTCTATCCTTTGACCCAGTAATTTCACTTAAGAAAATAATCCTAAATTTTGGCAAAGCTCACTAAAGCAGTCAACAGTTCAGCAAATACATACTGTACTGAGTACTACACATCATAAACCAGGTTAGATGTTGGAATTAATAAAATCATGGCTTGCCCTTGGGACTTTGCAGTTGACTGGAAATGCATTTTTACCGCTTACAGAACGTCTATATGTGCCAGTCATTCTACTAGGCATTTTTATGTTTTATCAATCATTATAACCTATAAAGTAGTGCCACCCACATCTCACACTGATGTGGCTGAGTAACTTCCCTAAATCATAGAGCTAAGTAGCATTTCTGAAATTCAAACCCAGATCTCCAAATTTTGTGCTTTACCCACTAAAACTTGCTACGTTACAATTTAAAAGAACAGTAACAACAATCAACATATTGACAACTGCCAAAGGTAAACAATCAAGAGATGAGTATTTAAATTAATATAGATAGGTTGGATATGTAGACATTAAAAGTGATGTCTATGACGGTTTGTCAAAACACAGAAAAATGCTTGCATGTGAACATAATAACAAAAGCAGGATGTGCATTTCTGCATGCAGAATGATCTAAAGTATGTTTAAAATAGACACACAGAGGAAGGAAAAATACCATTTTTTTAATAGGCAAACCTATATTTTCACGTAAATAGTACAAAATTAAGGGAAATTGTAAGAGGAAAAGTTGTGCTTCCATATGTCATCCAGATAAAGCGGCTCACCCAAGCCTGCAGAATTCACTTTTAAGAAGGGTACTTGATCCTCTCTCTTTTGTAACAGCCATACAAAATCTCCCCCCTCCTTTCCTCTTTCCTTGACCTAACCTGGTAGTTGGGGTTCTTTGTAGAAATAGAATCAATAGGTGGTACAGAGAGATATATAGATTGATGGGAAGGAAATGCCTCATGCAGTTGTGGGAGCTGGCGAGTCTGAAATCTGCAGGGTGAGTGGCAGGCTTGAGACCCAGGGACGAGTGGATGCTGCTGTCTTGAGTCAAAGGCAGTCTGGATGCAGAATTTCTCTCTTGTGTGGGATCCCAGTATTTCTTCTTAAGACTTTCAATTTAAGATTAGGTTGGATCATGTCCACTCACATTACCAGGGGTAATCTGCTTTACTCAAAGTCTACTGATTTAAATGTTAATCACATCTAAAAAACACCTGACAGCAACTTCTAAACATATTTGATTGTACAACTAGGCACCAGAGTCAAGCAAGTTGACATATAAAACTGTCGCAAGATTCTTCTCTGATCTACACAGAAAAAAAAAAAAAAAAAAGGGAATTTGTATTTCAGAGCCTTTCTAAGCTCACGCCATCCTTTGATGCACATTAGTAAAGGCCCCAGCCTCTAGCAATAGATATTATAAGACACGAGTATCCTCTTGCTATACATTTGTTGGGTCATAATAAATTGAATTTGTAGCTCCTTCAGGTTGGCAAAATATGTTCATGGATATATCCTGTGTGATCTTCACAATAATTCACTATTGTCGTCCTCATATGGCCAGAATTAAAGCCAGAGAATTCACTTTTTCTTTTAAGATTTTGTTTACTTGAGAGTGAGAGTGCAAGCAGGGGAAGGGGCGAGGGAGAGGGAGAGAGAAACTGAAGTAGACTCCTGGCGAGACCCAGAGCTGGACATGGGGCTTGATCTCACAACTCTGAGATCACGACCTGAGCCAAAATCAAGAGTCAGACACCTAACTGACTGAGGTGCTCCAAGGCCAGGGAATTCTTGGGACATGTCCAAGACTGTAGAGTTAATAGGCATCAGAGCCAAGAAAAGTCAGGTCTTCTGAAATCAAACCCCTTGTATTAAACATATACATACCATGGACAGAAGCGCCACAGGTCCTCAAGGATAACAGCTATTTTAATTTAATTCAATTTCCCAATTAATCTACATTGAAAACACATAAGATGGAGATTTCTGGCTTATTGCCCAGGAATATAAATCTGTGTAACAAGTTCAGGAGGCGTTTGGTTTGGTTTTTTAACTTTGATTAAAGTACAGGATCCTACTCAGATCATACATTTACAACTCAAAGAATTTTCACAAAATGAATACTACATAACTGCTAACGAGAGCCAGAAATGGAACATGACTCGCATCTCTGAAGCCCCTTAAGACCCCCTCCTCAGCCAACACCTTTCCCATAAAGATTGCCACCATCCAGAAGTCTATCACCACCAACCAGTTTTGCCTGGATTTCCATGCTACATAAATGTAATTCTATTGTATGTGCTTTTTTGTGTCTGGCCTCCTTTGTTTTACAAGAGATCTGTGAGATTAATCCACTATTTTTTTAGGTGTGTCACTCTTGTGTAGCATCCTATGTATAAAAAGTGATACCATTTGTTTCTCCAGTCATCCAGGTAACATTTTGGGTTGTTTCCAGCTTAGGGATACTGTGAACAGTGCTGCTATGAACATGCTTGTATAGGAGTCATGGTCCATCCACGTACGTATTTCGGTTTGGTATACACATAGAAGCGAAGTCTCTTGGTCGCATATATGCCTAAATTCAATTTTACTGAAAAGTGCCAACAGCTTCCCAAGTGGTTGTACTAATTTACACACCACTAGCTGTTGATGAGATTTCCAGCTGTTCCACGCACCATTAGCAATTGTTATATTTACAATATTATGGATATATTTTATAGCATATGGATCTATCCAGAAGAGCATATACATATGTTTGCATTTTTAAAAACTTCATATAAATGATATCCTGCTGAAAATAGTTACAATTTGTTTTTGATATTTATTTATATTTATGCATCGAGTCCAATTTAGTCTCTTTTACTGCACTACAACATCCCACTTTTCAAATCTGAAGACTGTTGATGCCCGTTTAGGTTGTTGCCATTTTTGTACAATTAGCAATGACGATGCAAAGACTCACATGTGAGGATTTCTATAGAAGGCAATGGCTGAATGACAGTAAATGCATATCTTCAGTTATACTAGATAATGCCAATTTTGCTTTCCAAAATGGTTACGCCAACTTCTGCTATAAGCAGCCTCCAAGGGTATCCTCTGCTCCAGAATTTTTTTTTTAAGATTTTATTTATTTATTTGAGAGAGAGAGAGAGAGAGAAAGAGAGAGAATGCACACATGAGCAGGAAGAGAAACAGGGAGAGAGAGATTCAGGCTCTCCACTGAGCAGGGAGCTTGACTCAGGGCTCGATCCCAGGACCCTGGGATCATGACCTGAGCCAAAGGCAGACACTTAACAGACTGAGGCACCCAGACGCCCCTCTCTGCTCCAGATTCTTGCCAATAATTTGTATTGTCAGGATTTTTTAAATGTTTGTCAAGCAGCTGAATGTGTAATATTCTTATCTCTCTTAGCTTTTCCAAATAATTTATAAATACATACACTTGCATTTATTTGCAAGGAGGGAAACAGCTTCATTGCCCTTCTCTCTTCCTACAGAGTCATTGCTCTAGAACGTCAGAGCTTTCCACATAAGTGGCTCAGGAAGCTGCTTGACTGTGTGTGATGTTTGAAGATCGTGTACTGGGCAGTGTTGCCCAATGCCTTGCACATACAGCTAGAGCGGTTCTCTCGAGTGTAGTGCTTTAAGCTGCCTTCTCCCAGCCAGGACACGTGCAGCTGGCAGGTCAAGACAAACTAGGCACAGCCCACAGAGGGGACTCCGTGAGTATTCCAGGGCATAGGGAAGGAACAAAGGGTGGGAATGATGACTTTTCCCTACTTGGCCTGCATAAGGATTATCTTTTGGAAAATGCAAACCACACATGCATTGTTTTGGATTAGCTTTTAGGTGATTTGGCAATATTTTTTTAAAGGTGTAATTTTTTTTAAAACTTATTTGAGAGAGAGAGAATAAGTAGGGGGAGGGGCAGTGGGGAGGGAGAGAGAGAGAGAATATGAATGAATAGGAGAGAGGGGCAGTGGAGGGGGGAGAGAGAGAGAGAGAAAAGCAGATTCCCCCGCTGAGCAGGGAGCCTGAGGAGTGGCTCGATCCTAGGATCTTGGGATCATGACCCAAGCCAAAGGCAGATGCTTAACCACTGAGCCACCCAGGGGCCCCTGACAATATTCTTTAAATTCTTTTTGGCTTAGACTACACTAATGTCCCATCAAAACCTTTTGTTTTATATTATTTTCTCACATGTTCTCTCAGGAGGACTATATATGGAATACGTTCAGAGCAAGGCACTCCCTGGATCTAATAACCAATATGTGGGGCTGAGCAGGAAGGACAAACAAGGAATCACAGCTAGAGGGTACTTTAGAAATCATCTCATCCAAACACTTCATTTCACAGAAAAGGAATAGGAAGACTTGCCATGTTTGCAGATGATGAAGCAGGGAGTTGCCCCAGCCCCACAGCGAAGCCAGATCTCATCTTCTCACAGCAGCATCTTTGCTCCATCAAAGGAGCACACATTAGTGGCTACAATCCAGAGCTGCTAACCCCCTCCTCACTTCCTGCAACCATGGTGTAGTCCTTCCGGGCAGGGTCCTTGACCTGGGGTCCATGGATAGATTTTAGCAGCCCCATGATGCATGTTCCTGTATATACATTTTTCTTGGGTGAGGGCCCATACCTTTCCTCAAAACACCCGGGAAGCAAAGTAGGTTAAAAATCACTGCTGGATTTGGTGAAAGTAAGAAAGAAGACAATCTGAAAGCAGAGGAACTGAGACAGAAGGAGGAACAGGGCAAAGGAGAGAGGGAGCTAAAAAGGCAGAGTTCTACAACACCCATCAGGGATGCAGCCTCCTTAGGCAACTTGGTTTTAAGGGGAAGCCTTAAAACCTTATCTGGTTCCCATCCTCTGGCCAGAGATAGCACCAGAATAAGATTATCTTTAGGGTCTTTTATCTCAGGATGCTACAAAGAAAGCAAAAGGGTTTAAAAAAAACAACCGATAGCACGTTATCTATCAGTAACTCAAGTATCAGCATGAATACTAAAACCCAGCACTAAAATAGTATGGTATTAAAATACTGACCCCTTCCAGGACGACGCTGTTAAACCCTACACTCCAGGGTGAGAGGAGGGTCTCTGCTTTGGCACTGAAGTCACAGAACCTGGAATGGGACTTTTCTGCTTCTCCAGTTCTTTCTGGTCACATCCCATTTTGATAAACCCAGCCACTTTCCTGCATCAATTGCGTATCTGTCTCCTTGTCTGGATGTGCTTAAAATTCAGGGTTCAAACAACAGAGACGTTCTACTCCAACTAAGCAGACAGTATCAATGGCATGTCTAGAGCTTCAGTCATTTGTTTTTAGTTATCATTTCCTAAATCCGTAAATGCAGAGGTACAAGTATTTCCTGGAGCATAATGCCTTCTCCTGGCCCTCGCTCATCTGCAAAGCACTGTAGTCCTGATGCCAAAGGGACTTAGTCCAGGTATGTGGTAAAAAGATGCCTCCTGGAGGGTGTCTGGGGGGCTCAGTTGCTTAAGCATCTGACTCTTGATTTGGGTTCAGGTTCATGATCTCAGGGTCCTGGGATTGAGCCCCATGTCTGGCTCTGTGCTCAGCAGTTTCCCTCTGTTCCTCCCCCTGCATGCTCGCTCTCTCTCAAATAAATACATTCTTTTAAAAAAGAAAAAAACAACAAAAAGATGTGTCCTGGGACCCCTGGGGCATGGACTATTTTCCCCATTACTGTGATCAGTGACTGGGAAGGGGCACCTAGATGAACCCTCTCCCTTCCTCCCTACCCCTGAGAAGCTGTCTGGATGTCAGAATAGGCACAAAGGGTCAAGGATGCTTCAGGGATTGTTAAAGTTGAGGCAGGCTTACTTTTTGCAAACAGTAAATGTTTCCTAAAGAGAGATTTGCTTAATGAAAGTTTTTTTTTTTTTTTTCTGAGTTCTCTCGGTTTTTTTCTAAGTGTATTTTGATTTGAATATATAAAAACAGATCTGGAGCTGCCTTGGGGGGAGGGTGGGGCACGGGTGGAGAGTTTGGTTCCGCTGCCTGGAGAAGTCCAGGAATATGAGATGTTATCGGGGCATAGAAATATCTTTTTAAAAAAGAAATATCCTAAGATATGCCTTGTGTACAGCAATCCAAGACATTTTGAAAACAAGGAAGACCAGTATTCCATTTAATATCATTCAAGTTATTAAAAAGATATTTGTGTTATTCTAGTATTACCCCCGGCTCCCCAAACATGCACGCTCCCCTCTGTCTCCAGCAAATCTTGAATGCCGTTTCGGACACACTCAACAGCTTGACTGAATATGGAAATCAAGGAAGTGACTGAATTCCTTCTGTGAGGGAAGGGTGTTGCAGGGGAAGAAGAGAGAGTCCATAAGCTGCACGGATTCAAAAGAAGCAGAGGCTGGAGCTGGACGTGACAAGAAATGAAGCCTCCTCCTCCTCCCTGTCTACCAAGATCATTCCCCCAAATCATCTTGAGGGCTTTTGAGTTCCCCGAAAGTGGGGAAGGCTCCGAACCCATTCTAAGGGGCAAGGAGATTGCAGCTGATGATTCCCAAAGACCCTTCTCCAGCCCTGAACTTGGAGCCAATCGCCTCCCCAGTTTCTCCTCTTAGATCCCTAACAGATAACTCGAGTCTAAAATGACCCCAAACCAAACCTGACTCCATCTCCAAACACGCTCTTCCCTTCATCTTCCTCATCTCAATTACCAGCCCCCCATCCACGTAGTTGCTCAAGCCCCAAACTACAAGGCGTCCTGGTGTCCTCTTTCTCTTCCCCCCACCCCCCAGCAGCAGGCCTCACCAGCCCCACCACCAAGACGTATCCCAAGTCTGGACATTTTGAAAAAGGACTCCCACTTCCTCTGTTTTGACCTGAAACTTTCTAATTGATTGAGTTCTTCTTTCCAGTTTATCTCAACTCCAGCAAAAAACCCTGTGGGCAAAGCATCTTCTCAAGAAATAAGAATGGCCCTGAGCCAGCAAGACCCCACCCAAGACTGATTCCAAGACAATGACAGACCTGACCTTTACTGTCCACCCCCCTGCACCCACTCACCTTCATCCCACATTTTCCTTATATCAACCTGGAAGTACCTTCAGGACGTTGGGGACAGCCTTCAAGACGGTAGGCCCCGCTGCATGTGCGCTCCAGGAAGGGAGAGCACCTGGGACGGTACCCGGTGCAGAACACTGCTCAATAAAACCCGTGGGATGAACGCACCTGACCTTCGCTTGTTTCCTGCTCTCTGCCTCCCAAAGGCCTCCCCGAACTGCAGCATCCGGGTCAAGCCTCAGGCATCAGAGTTTGGTCATTTGACAGTGGCCCCTAAATCAGGTAAAATGGAGCACGCACACGTGCGGATGGGCCCTGCAGGCTCCCCTGGGAGAGGCCAGACCCGCCAGGGCTGGCTGAGGCCCTGGGAACACTCACACGAGACAGAAGTTTCCTCTTTTTTTTTTTTTTTTTAAAGAAGTTTCCTTCTTTTGAAGGATTCCATTCTGTCCCTTTTCAAACCTGAAATTTTCTGCTCTTGCCATTTTTCTCTTCAGACTCTTTCCCAAAGGGTAAAACCTTTCTGGTTGACCTTTAGTCACTAACCGCAATTAGTGACTACAAAATGTACTTTTTCAGTTATCAATTCAGTGTTGCTTACTGCATCTGCTAACACACCGTGTGTGTGTGTGTGTGTCTGTGTGCGTGTGTGTGTGTCTGTGTGCGTGTGTGTGTGTCTGTGTGCGTGCGTGCACGGCAGGATAAACAGCAGCCAAGGAGGGCCTTACCTTATTCCAGTTGGTTGAAACCACGCTCAGACAGCCTGAGATGCATTTCGTGTGTCTGCAAGTTGCTGTAACAGCTCTTGTAGTAAAGGAATGTTGCACATGTTTTTTATATACACAGAATTTGTGTTTGTTCTTAGTAAATACCTGTAAATGCTTAGTTCAGGGGCGCCTGGGTGGCTCGTCAGTTAAGTGTCTGACTTCGGCTCAGGTCGTGGTCTCAGGGTTCTCGGATGGGGAGCCCTGGGGCCAGCTCTGCCCTCAGCAGGGAGTCTGCTTGGGCTTCTCAACCTCACCCTCTGCCTCCCCCCAGCCCCAGCTTGTGCTGTCTCTCAAATAAATAAATAAAAATCTTTCAAAAAAAAAAAAAAATTGGTTCAATAGATTCTCCAGTTGAAGTGCTCAAAAATACAATTGAAATGCCATTGAACTCAAAACGGTAAAAAATACGTGTCCCTGCTTGTTTTATTTATGTGTGTGTACTTATACACATGCGTACACTTATACACACACACACACACATCTTGAATAAATTAAGCAATAACCTCCCTGGACCCCCAAGAGAGTGTTCTTCATCCTCCTGCTTTGCCATAAAAGTGTTTATTGTGGTTGAGGGAGGTCCTGGCTCTCGTAACCTCAAAGCGATCCTCCAGCATGGCTTAGGGGTGATATTTCTCCTAGAGCAAGCCCCACGTCATTTCCTGCATCTCCCCTGAGATCTGGAGTATGCCAGGACACTCATGGCTCTCCCTGCATGAGACCAGGGGAATTAGGAGAGAGTCAAAGGCAAAGAAGGGAAGCAGGGAAAGAAAAATTGGTCAGAGGAAAAGGATAAAAGAGTAAATGTGGCCAATTCTTCCCTCCCCTGATTCCAGATAGAGGAAGACAGTCTGGGGGTCCTTCAACTAACTCCTCTTTAAGATCTGCCAGGAAAAAATGAATTTCATTTAGATGGGTGTCTATGGTCAGCATGGTTTGCTTTATCTAAGGAGAATTGGGAAAGCAATGGAGAAAGCAGTTATAAAGGGGAAAAAAATTCTTCCTTTTCATCTTTTTAAAGGAATATGAGAGATAAATACTATAAAAGAGTCCATTCTCAGGACGCCTGGATGGCTCAGGGGTTGAGCATCTGTCTTCAGCTCAGGGCATGATCCCGGATTCCCGGGATCGAGTCCCATGTCGGGCTCCCTGTATGGAGCCTGCTTCTCCATCTGCCTGTGTCTCTGCCTCTCTCTCTCTCTCTGTCTCTCATGAATAAATAAAATCTTTTAAAAAAAAAGTCCATTCTCCTGCAATGACTGCAATCCTACACTACTACATCTGAGTAGCAAAGGAGACAGAGCCACAAGGAATGGAGTTGTAGTCTCTTTATCTCTCTCTTCCTCTTGCTGTGTAAGGACATAGCAAGAAGAAAGCCATCTGCAAGCCAGGAAGAATGCTTTCACTCAGAACCAAATCTACATCACTTGGACCTTCCAGCCTTCAGAATGGTAAGAAGTAAATGTCTGCTGTGTAAACCATCCAGTTTACGGTATTTTGTTAGAACAACCTGAGCTAGCAAAGACAGTGTTTTACCTGAATCCATTCAGCAGAGATTTCCTGAGCCTGACCAGGTACTGTCCCAGGGCTGTAGACTAAAGCACCGATAAAGCAGATGAGGTTTTACCTTCATGGTGGGACTTTGATTCTGATGGGAAGGTCAGCCACAGACAATAGGCAAGTAAACAAACATGTGAATTATAGATCATAATAAAATCCCTTGAAGAAAACACAACAAGGGATGCAACAGGGAGTGATGGGAGGGGCTGCTTTAGATCTGGTAATCCAAGAAGGCTTTCTGGGGAGGGAACATTTGAGCCGAATGATCAAGAAGAGCCAACTAAGAGATAACGTAGGGAAGTAACATTCCAGGCACTGGGTAGTCATAGTGTTAATTTGTGCCTCAGTGAGACCTGCCAGTTACCTCCGAGTTAGGGCAGGCAGGGAAAGAATAGACTTTACATTGACTTGGTTATTAATATCCAGAAGTGAAAGAGATACATTGCAAGAAAATTCAAATAAGAAGCTTTAGATTTTGAAAACCAATGAAATGATGGTGGTCTCAAAATGACCTTATACTCCGCACAAGGCCGTCTCTGCATTTTCCACATCACCATCATCCATATAACATGAAACATCTATACGACATCATATAACATAGCTTCCAGGTCAGGTTTATTAGACAGTGGGGTGCATTTGCTGCAATTAATAGACCAATGTTGACATGTTAACTAAAGTCAACACTTTATTCAAATTTCTAGTGTCTTTTTTTTTTTTTTTTTCTGTTCTGCAATCCCACCCAGAGTACCACATTGCACTTAAAGATGTCTTCTCAGGCTCTTCTTGGTTGTAATTTCTTAGGAATTCCTTGGTTTTGACAACCTTGGCAGTTTTGAGGACTAGTAGCCAGATATTTTGTAGAATGTCTCTCAAATGGGATTTATCTGATGTTTTTCTCATGATGAGACTGCAGCCATGGGTTATTGGAAAAAGGACCAGAGAGGCCAAGCACCATTTTCAGCACACCATATCAAGGGTACATAGTATTAACATGACTTATCACTATTGATGTGGACCTTGATCCCTCGGCTGACTTCCAAGTTATTTTTGATTCTTCACCCTCTCATGCCTAGAACCCTGCCAGTCACTGGGCCTCACTTAATACAGGTTCCAGGGTCTCCCCCAGACCCTACTCATGGGCATCATCTCAACAGCCTCTAGTCTAAGCTCTCAGTTCCCTCTTAGCATCCAGCACCACACTATCAAAGCTGTCTTCCTAAAATAAAACTCTCGTCATTCATATTCTTGCTCTGGACAAATAACCCCACTTAGGAACAAAATGTTGCTTTCACTGGAAGATAAAGTCCGAGTCTTCCAGCATTACATTTAGGCCTTTTTCTCAACCTGATCACAAGTGACTTTCCTGTTTTGTCTCCTGTCTGACCTCTACACTAGCACTTCGTGATGCTTGTTCCTTCACACAGGCCACCAGGTTACAGTTTACCACACTTCCATTATGTAACAGTCATCTTTCTAGGTCCTGAATCTTTCTTGGCCCTTTTTTCTAGAAACTGCTAACAAAAGGCTCCTTATAGTCAAGGAGTGTGGTGACGTTCAAGTGACAAGCATTACAGACAGGTAACTTCAGGGTATGGAAGCAGGTGCTAGATACCAATTTGGCCATGTGTAAATTGCAAAGGGAGCATCTGGGCCAAATCCCTTCATGGTGGCTCTGGTACTTAGGGGGAGATTACACAAGGGACATGATATCTGACCAAAGATTTGAAGAAAGAAAATAGTTCACCAAGTGAACGAGAAGCTGAGAGAAGGTCTAAACAGAGTGTACATCATGCACAGGATAAATCATGGCCATTAAGCAATTTAATATGGAAATATTTGCAAAACATGACTATGAACTAAAATATGACAAAACAAGCTAAGGAACTTGGATTTTAACCCACAGGACAGTGTTTTTAAACTGTGGGTCTGAAGTCAACTTAGTGAGTCTCTGACTATCATTACTTTAAAGTGAAATAAAACAGGAGGAAAAGTTGGTTTGTGGACATTGTATTTGTTACTGCACATATAAATATTTGTATGTCCTGCTTTGCCACATAAACTATATTTCTTACTAGAAATCACATTTAAGTAAGTGTTTTAAAACACTGTTATGTGGGGGTGGTTGGCTGGTTCCGTTGGTAGAGCATGTGACTCTTGACCTAAGGGCCATGAGTTCAAGCCCCATGTTGGGTGTAGAGCTTTAAGAAGTAAGTTTTTTAAAAAGCAGTGCTGTATGGAGGTCTCACAAGGACATATAGCAGGGATGTGTGTCCAACAGCATTTTTCAAACTTCCCTGAGGGTAATAGTAACTCAGGGCCCTTGTTGAAAACACAGATTCCCAGATTCCCAACCTAGACTCACAGCATCAGAAGTCCAGCAGAAGCCTGGATATCTGCATTTTAATAAACACTCCATGTGTTTCTTATGAGTGAAACGTG
Source organism: Canis aureus (assembly GCF_053574225.1). Lineage (NCBI taxonomy): Eukaryota > Metazoa > Chordata > Mammalia > Carnivora > Canidae > Canis > Canis aureus. Next base: position 58,922,605 of record NC_135621.1, read on the forward strand.
GAAACAGTGCTATTCTGACGGCAGAGTAGAAAAGAGATTGGAGTGAGAAGGAACTGGAGGTGGAAAAGCCACTGCTATTGTCTGAGAGATAGCAAGGCTTGTCCCTGGGCCACAGCTGTGGACAGAGAAGGAGGTGGGGCTGCAGATTTTTGGAAAGTGGGCTCTCAGATCGTGAAGGGGCACACAGGTGCCTAGGTCTTGAAGGTCTGTATCTTGGATGCCTGCATAGATAGTGACCACAGGAGAAAAAGAGTAGGTTTGGGGGGAACGTAATGAGTAGGGTTTTTGCACACAGTGAATTTGCAGTGAAATCCATAATGAAGCATAGGCATTTGCAACTCAGGAGAGGGGTCAGGGGTGATGAGAATTTTAGTCATTAGCATATCAGTTAGAGCATGAAAAATAAGATTCCCAGGGAATCATCCCTTCCATCTCAGGACTTGCCTCCATAAGAGAGACCTTCACCCAGTCCCTTTCTCTGCCTAACACAACCTCAAGAGCTATGTCTCCAACAACTCTCACCACTCCAGGTGGCACCAACCTCAACACTGAGCTACAATATCTCGTTTCACCCGCTGTCATATCTCCAGCCATTTCTCATTAGTGGTGTGTTGTTTTCCTCTTTCTCCTGTGAGAGGCAGAAACAGTTCTGGATTCCCAGCACCTAGCACAGAGTAGATCCCTAACAAGGGTTTGTGACATTGTGGTGAAGACTTAAGGGTAATTCATCAACTTGGATTTAAAATTCAAGCATTTCATTGGTAAATGAATCTCTTCAAACAATAGCTACCAAACTATTATAAATTATTGCTGATGATATTTCATGAAACAGTACCATCTGGTTTTTATCTTTCTATTTCTAGCTGAGGGTTTTCACACTTTAATTTAACAATAGCTACTAAAATTAATCTTTTTCCATTACATAGCCCAGGAAAGGTATACATTAAAGTCATGAGCGTAAGGTTTGTTTCATCTTCATACGTAATGTATTTGGGGCTGAATCGTTCATGTATTCTTTGATCAGAAATAGTGTGTACCTTGTGTAGTAGCCCCAAAATTACTTACTACATTTAAAGACAACATTTTATTTAAATTTTCCAAACATATACAACGGTAGAAAGAACATTAATAAACCTATATGACCCAACCTACTTCAATAATTATCAACTCATGGCCAATCCTGTTTCACCTCTACCCCCAACTTCATTGCATATTATCTGGAGGCAAATCCCAGAGAGAGCTTACTATGTCATCAGTAAAAGAGAAGACTTTAAAATAAATTAATATATATATATATATACACACACACACACACACATACCATTATACCTGGAGATATTACCGATAGTTCTTGAACATTATCAAATATTCAGTCATTGGGCAAATTACCAACTCTCATAAATGTAATTTCATAAATATAGTTTCTTTACAGTCTGGAAAAATATTAAGATTTAAATAAGGCCCACACATTGCCATTGGTTGATATGCCTTTTGAGTCTCTTTTAATCTATAGGTTTCCCCTTCCCTCCTTGTTTCTCATAAATAATTTATTGAAGAAATCAGGTCCTTTGTCCTGTAGAGTTTCCCACAGTCTGTTTTTTTGCTGTTTGCATTCCCATGGTAGAGTGTAACATGTTCCTCTGTCCTCTATACTTTCTCTTAAATTAAGAGAATGAGAATCTTTATGAAATTTGGACTTTTGGGTAGGACTTTTTATGGGTGTTGGTGTGTTCTTCCTTTTTCCAAGAAGGGGTAAATATTGTTTGGTTGTCTTTTTCTTGTTTTATAAACAGGGATATTCAAGGTCTAGACACATTAGTTCTTTAGGGGTTACAGAAAGGTGATACTCTAATTTCATCATTCCTTTGACATTTAGCAGCTGGAATACTTCTATAAGGGAAGCTTCACCTCGTGCTTTACTCAGTTACTCAGGGATGTGATTCACATCAAAAGGTTAGAAAAACAATAGAATTCATTTACCGGTTTTCAAATCAATAATTACCTACCAGTTATCTTCTAAATGTGACCAATTTTTTGAGCATTATTATGAACTCATAGACTTAAACATATTTGATGTTTCAACTTACTGCCTTCAAAAAGTCCCATCTTTGGCCAGTGGGAACCTCGTTAGGTTGGCTTCTGTGCTCTTTTGGAACAATCCTAGTAGTCTTTGATAGCTTCCTCAACTGTCTATATAACAAGATGTTTCCAGTTTCACTTGTTCATTTCCTGCCCCAGACCTGGCTCCTTTTCATGGGAGATGGAATTGCAAGACCTTATCAGGGCTCTGGGGGTGCTCACTGCACCACAGCTGATCTGATCTTGACTTTGAAGTTTTAAATTTCTCAGACATACTAGTGGCTAACTGTGCAGACTCCAGAGGTAGACTGCCTGGGTTTGAATCACCACTCTACCCTTATTGGGTATGTGACTCTGGGCCAGTTTATCAACTTCTCCATGCTTTAGCTTCTTCAACTATGAAAGATGAATAAGAACCACACCTAAATTCATAAGATCCTTGTGAGATTTAAATGAGGAAATTCATGTAAAATGCCTAGAATAGAGTCTGGCACAGAAGGCTGTGTAAAAGTTGGCTATTAATATTCTTCTTGCTAATTTCTTTGCAACCTTGTCATTACTGCCTGCGCATACTGTGGGTCATCTGGGATGTAATACGGACTTACATTTTATTCATATCTAGTGACATACTGATTTTTAAAAATTATTCTAAAGTCCCATCTGTAGCATTCGTCCCATTAATGTGTAGCTCTAAATGAGGCAATGGTTAGAACATATTAGAACATTTCCTATAAAGGAATCCAAATTCAACAAAGCTAATGGCATTCATGAAATTCCCAAGTACCAGCGTACTTCCTGCTTTTTATACTCATTTGGAAAGGGGTAAATTGGTAAAAGCCTGGCTGGGAGCAGCCCAGCCATGGATTTACGTTCTAGTTTTGCACGGGGGGCATTGCCAAGCCATGTTTGCTTGGTCTTTCCTAGTTGAGCACAGGGAGCTATTAGAGGTGGCCTTCCCCCCAAAGCCCTCTAGCTCCCTTTTTAATCAGACTTGTAGAGCTTCAAGACATGTTGCAGATCACATAAATCTTAACACTTGTTCTGTCTGGAACCTCATCTATATTAAATCTTGATCCATTTAGCGATTTGCAATACAACTCTTTCTTTAGGTTTGAGAGATTAAAGATTCTAGGGCTGCTGCCACTGACTGGTCAAAATAAAGACAATGAAAGGGAAGCAGAAGCCCAGGGGGCTGTTTCCTTGCTGGTTCATGAGATCACAACAAGGCCTCTAGGTAGCTCTCTAGACTTGAAAACCCGATAGAGCCCTAATATGAACAGTCTCTAAAGTGGTTATGCCATGAGTTCCTTAAAACAAAGACATTTGTTTGCAATTTTACACACTTGCATCATTGACATATGGTTGCATTATAATTGCATCAGCTGGGCCAATTGTCTATAGAGCTCTGGCCAGAAATTCCCAGGATACACCAAGATTTATCATTGCTTAAACAAACATTGACTCACTTGTTTTAATTTTTTTCTCTTTTTGTGTCTTATTGCACTTTTTAAAGTAGCTGTTTGTCATTAAGATGACATTTAAGGAACCTTGAAAATTATAACTAAAAAAAATATATATATATATAACATATATATTTGTCAAATGGAAGTGGGTGGGTGTAGACAAATAATGGTAGATTCATATAATAGAAACTATCCTGTCACTAAATAAAGTGGATGTTTAAGTATTGACAGTTATCTTTAGATATCAAAAGAACAAAAGCAAATTTCAAAGCAGGATGTATAGTAGAATCACGTTTAAGTAAAATAATAATTATTGTATATGTTGGTAAATGCATAGAAAAAGATCTGAAGAAAGATAGTCCAAACTGTTAATAGGGGCTATTTTTAGCTCCTTCAGTTAAGAAGTTAAGCCACTCACTCTTAATTTCCCCTCAGGTCATAATCTCAGGGAGGAGTCAGCTTGAGATTCTTTCCCTCTGCCCCTCCCCCCACGCACACACTCTTAAATAAATAAATAAATCATTTTTTAAAAAAATAGGGCTATTTTTAGGGATGAAATTAATTGATTTTTCCTATATATTTCTATACTCCTTGGAATTTCTTATGAATAAGTATTGTTTTTTCTTTTCTTTTTAAAAGATTTTATGAATTTGAGAGAGAGAGTGAGCACAATCAGGGTGAGGGGCAGAGGGAGAAGCAGACTCTATGAAGCCACATGGGGCTCAATCCACGGATTCCAGTATCATGACCTGAACCAAAAGCAGGCCCTCCGCCAACTGAGCCACTCAGATGCCCCGAGTACTGCTTTTTCAATTAGGAAAAAAATTATGTTTTTGAAAATCAATGTTATTATAATGTGTTCAAAACATCAAAAGAATCTATTATTAATTATAATAATATTAGTGAGATTTCTCATGGTAGCTTCTCAGTTAAGAAGCATATTAGTAAGCTTCTGTGAAAATAGCTATTATTACTATAATAACTGATATAGTAATAAAACAGTATAACTAGCCCTCACTGAATCCAAAACAATTTAGTATAGGGTTTTGTTGTTATTTAGGGGTGTTTGGTTTTGTTTTTTTTTAATTTACCAATTTATTTAAGATGTAATAAATATGAATCAACAGCAAGATGAAGAGACACAGAGCGAGGCCAGGGAAAAGAGTGCATCGCTCTCCCCATATCTCCAAATCACAGTATTGCAACCAGCTACTCTGACTATACTACTACTCAGCTGTCGTCCCACCAGGACGTCCTGTCGTCCCACCAGGTCCTGTCTCAGGAGGAGGAGGCCAGGTAGTATAGTGGTTGCAGTCAGCCTCGAGCAGGGTCAGCGCCAGTGACAGCTTAGGCTTCCCTTCCCAGCTCCTCCTCCTGCGATGGCTGGGACTTGAAAGCAAATGGTGAGGCCGGCCACCAGTGCCCCCTGCAGGGGGCCAGCGAGGTCATCACTCCAGCCGTGCTTGTGGTCAGATGTGCTGGGGAAGCCAATGGAGTGCAAAGGCCAACGGGAAGAAGTGCTCTGTGGGCCACAGAAGTCGTGCCCACTTCCAGCGGAGCTGGGCCTGCACACAGAGCTCCCGGAGCAGCATGCTGTACATCCCAAAGGGGGAGTGTCCCAGTGGAAAGGCAGTCAGCTAGCCAGGCTTCCCCTGCACACCTTCTCCAACTGCACAGAGTTCGCGCAGTTGCCGGGGCTCCAGTGGGGGTCACACACCTCCAGGAAGTTGGACCACAGACTGGCCATCGTGTACTTGGCCCAGGTCTGTCAGCGACTGACTCACTGCAGCCCCAACAGGAACTTCCCCATCACCTTGTCCACGGCAGCCACATAGTGGCTGAAGCGGTTGAAGTTGGAGTGGGAATAGAGGTGGTCTCTGTACACCAGGGAGGCCTCGCTGGCTGAGAGGGGGGTGATGGTGGCTGTGATGGTGACCCTGGCCATGAGTCCACAGGTGATGGTGTCTGGACAATAGGGTACCAGATAGTGTCCTCTGCAGTAGATCCATTCTTCTATGGGCGTTTCCCAGAGTCAGGATGGCAGAGAGGCTCCAATCAGGTAAAGGCAGTTGGGAAGATGGCAGAGGAGGAAGATCATGAGCCGCCACCTCCTCCTTTGCACATACCAAGGCTACAACTTCATATAGAACAACTTGCTCTGAGAAGAAACCTGAAGAACAGCTTTTTCACAGCTGAAGATAAAAAAACAAAGCCACACTGAGAAAAGTAGGAGGGGCAGAGACACAACATCCTAGCATGACAACCCACAAGCCTGAGGGCTATCACAGAGATGGAGGTCCTCCCGGAGGATCATCAGGCACACCTGCCCTGCAGTTTGTACTGGGAAGACTAGCTGCCATAACATCTGGCTCTGAACATCAGTGGGGCTTAATTCTGGGGTAGCTGGAGAGCTACACAAACCAAGATGCCACTCTTAAAAGGCCCACACACAATCTCACTTGCTCCAAGATCCAGCACAGAGGCAGCAGTTTTAAAAGTGCCTGGCCCATATATGAAGATTGACCAACTATAGGACATGCATCGGAAGGGCAGAGATGAGTAGGAACTTTCTGTAGGAATGGAAGCACTGATGGGTACCATTTTTCTTTCTTTTTTTAAAAAAATTATTTATTTATTCAAGAGAGAATGAGAGGCAGAGATACAGGCAGAGGGAGAAGCAGGCTCCATGCAGGGAGCCCAATGTGGGACTCGATCCCGGGTCTCCAGGATCATGCCCCGGGCAGAAGGCAGGTGCTAAACCGCCGAGCCACCTGGGCTGCCCGGGTACCTTTTTTTTTTTACACTCATTCAGCCTTGCTTGCCAGACACTGGTGGGCATCAGTTCTAGCATTCTCCATCTACCTTGCTAGTGCTGTTCACCCTGCACTGGCATTGCCCTATGGACCCATCCTGCCCAACATGTCCACCTCACAGGTACCCCTCTAAGGAGGCTCCCATCCTGTCACACCTAACAGGAAGCCCCAGCAAGGACCAGTGCCCCTCAAAAGTGACACCTTCTCCAGGGAGGAAGAGCACCATTAATTACCTGGCCTTGTAGCCAGACCACACCAAGGGCTAACCCCACCCACCATTATGCCTGCAGCAGCCACAGCTGGGCCTCTAAGCCATCTAGGCCAAGGCCAACTCTGCCCACCTGTGTGCCTGCAGCAATGATGGCCCCACCACAACAGGAGGGCTCATGCAGCCCACATAAGAGATACCTCTGGAGTGCTTCATTCTGGTGACTGGGGGGCATTGGGCTTCTGGCTCCATCAGACTCCTATATAAGGCCACTCCCTTCAAGACCAGGAAACATAGCTGACCTACCTGATTCATAGAAATAAACATACAAGTCAGACAAAATGAAGAAACAGAAGAAAATGTTCCAAATGAAAAAACAGGACCAAACTTCAGGAGGAAAAAAAAAAAAAAAGCTAAATGAAACCAAGATAAGCAATCTACCCAATAGAGAGTTCAAAGCAATGGTCATAAAGATATTCACTAAACCTGGAAGAAGAGTACGTGAATTCAGTGAGATATTAAACAGAGAGAAAATATAAAAAAGAACCATCCAGAGCTGAAAGATACAATAACTGAAATGAAGAATATACTAGAGGGAATCAACAGCAGATTAGAGGATGCAGAAGAAAGATCAGTGATCTAAAAGAGAGTAGTAGAAATCATTCAAGTTGACCATCACAAAGAGAAAAGAATTTTTAGAAATGAGGATAAGTTAAGGGATCTCTGGGATAACATCAAGTGTACTACCATTCACATTGCAGGGTCCCAGAATGAGAAGAGAGAATGGGGCAGAAAACTTGAAGAAATCATAGCTGAAAACTTCCCTAACTTGGGGAAGGAAACAGGTATCTGGGTCCTGGAAGCACAGAGAACCCCACACAAGATGAACCCAAAGAGGTCCACACCAAGACACATAATAATTAAAATATCAAAAATAAAAAATAAAGATTCTTAAAAGCAGCAAGAAAAATGTAACATACAGAAAAAACCACCCATAAAACTATCAGCTGGTTTTTCAGCAAAAATTTTGCAGGCCAGAAAAGAGTGGCATGGTATATTCAAAGTGCTAAAAGGGAAAAACCCACAACCAAGAATACCCAGAGCAAGTTTCTCATTCAGAATTGAAGGAGAGATAAAGAGTTTTCCAGACAAATAAAAGTTAAGGAAGTTTACCACCATTCAACTAGCCTTATAAAAAGTGCTAAAGGGATTTCTTTAAATAGAAAAGAAAAGACTATAACTGGAAGAAAATTATGAAAGAAAAAAGTCCACTGGTAGGAGCAAACATACAGTAAAGGCAGTAGATCAATCACTTAGAAAGCTAATATGAAGGTTAAAAAATCAAAAGTAGTAAAATCAACTGTATCTACATTAATTAATTAAGGTATATTCAAAATAAAAAGATATAAAATATGATGTCATATACATAAAATGTTGTGGTGGGAAGTGTGTAGCTCCTTTAAAATGCCTTTAAATCACATGACCACCAACTTAAAATAGACTGCTATATAATAGGATGTTATAATGTGATCCTCATGGTAACTGCAAAGCAAAAACCTATAATATATGCATAAAAAGTAAAGAAGGAATCCAAGCATAATGCTAAAGAAAGTCATCAAATCACCAGGGAAGGTAGCAAGAGAAGAAAGGAACACAGGACTACAAAAACCAGCAAATAATGAACAAAATGACAATCAGTACATACCTATTGATAATTACATACAAATGGACTAAATGCTCTAATCAAAAGACATAGGGTGACTGAAAGGATTAAAAAAAAAAAAAAAAAAAAAGACCCATCTAAATGCTGCCTATAAGAAACACACTAAAGACCTAAAGGCAGGGGCCCCTGGTTGTTCGGGTTAAGCATCCAATTCTTGATCTCATTTCAGTTCTTAATTGCATTGCTGTCAGTTCAATCCCTGCGTTGGGTTCCTAACTGGGCATGGAGCCTACTTTTTTTGTTTTAAAGATTTTATTTATTTATTCATGAGAGACACACAGAGTCAGAGACATAGGCAGAGGGAGAAGCAGACTCCCTGCAGGAAGCCTGATGCGGGAATCAATCCCAGGATCCCGGGATCATGACCTGAGCCAAAGGCAGATAGATGCTCAACCACTGAGCCACCCAGGCATTCTAAGCCTACTTTTTTTTTTTAAGTGAGGTAGCAATACTTATATCAGATAAAAACAGAATTTAAAATAAAGACGACTGTAACAACAGATAAAGAAAGGCATTACATAATGATAAGAGGATGTAACAATTGTAAATATCTATGTACCCAATATAGGGGGACCTAAATATATAAAGCAAATTTCAAATATCCAAAAGAGAAAAATACACATTCTTTTCAAGTGTGTGGAACATTCTCCAGGATTAGGTCACATGTTATGCTAAAAAACAAGTCTCAATAAATTTAAGAAGACTGAAATCATATAGAGCAAGTTTTCCAAGCACAACAGTATGAAATTAAAAATCAAATATAAGACAAAAAGACTGGAAAAAACAAACATGGGGAAGCTAAACAACATGCTACTAAACAACCAGTAGGTCAATAAAGAAATGACAGTAAATAACAAAATACCTTGAGACAAATGAAAATGGAAATACAACATTCCAAAATCTTTGGGACACATTAGAAGCAGTTCTAAGAGAGGTTTACAGTGATATAGATCTACCTCAAATAAACAACATAATTTTATACTTAAAAGAACTAGGAAAAAAACTCTTTCTTTGCTCTTTGAAAAGATCAACAAAATTGATAAACCCCTAGCAAGACTCACCAAGGAAAAGAGAGGACAAAATAAAATCGTAAATAAAAAAGAAATAAAACCAATGCCACAGAAATTAAAAAAAGATTATAAGAAACTACTATAAAAATTTGTAACAAAGTGGAAATGGACAAATTCTTTTTTTTTTTTTTTTAAACCGGGAATTTATTTTATTTTTTTTCTTTCTTTTTTTTTTAATTTATTTTTTATTGGTGTTCAATTTACTAACATACAGAATAGCCCCCAGTGCCCGTCACCCATTCACTCCCACCCCCGCCCTTCTCCCCTTCCACCACCCCTAGTTCGTTTCCCAGAGTTAGCAGTCTTTTTGTTTGTTTGTTTTTGTTTTTGTTTTTGTTTTTTATTTATTTATTTTTTTTATTGGTGTTCAATTTACTAACATACAGAATAACACCCAGTGCCCGTCACCCATTCACTCCCACCCCCCGCCCTCCTCCCCTTCTATAAACAAAATCTTTCAAGACTTAACAAAAAAGAAGTAGAAAATCTGAACAGACTGATTGCTAGTAATGAAGTTGAATCAGTAATCAAAAAACTCCCAACAAACAAAATTCCAGGACCATATGGTTTCACAGATGAATTCTACCAAACACTTAGAGTTAATACCTATCCTTTTCAAACTATCCCAAAAAACGGAAAGGAAGAAACACTTCAAAATTCATTTTATGTGGCCAACAATGATACCAAAACCAGACAGACACTACAAAAAAGAGAGAAAGAGCAAGAGAAAATTGCAGGCCAGTATAAATATCCCTGATGAACACAGATGCAAAAATACTTAACAAAATATTAGCAAACTGAATTCAACCGATATTAAAAGAATAATTCACCACAATCATGTGGGATTTATTCCAGGATGTAAGGATAGTCCACTAACTACCAGTTGATCAAAATGATACACCATTATAAGAAAGTAAAGGATAAAAATCACGATTATCTCAATAGATGCAGAATAAGCATTTGACAAAATTCAACCATTCATGATAAAAACTCTCAACAAAGTGGATATAGAGGGAACTTATCTTAATATAATAAAGATCATATATGATAAACCCACAGCTAACATTATACTCAATAGTGAAAAACAAAAAGTTATCCTTTAAGATCAGGAACAAGACAAGGATGTCCACTCCCACCATTTTTATTCAACATAGTTTTGGAAGTCCTAGCCACAGCAATCAGAAAAGAAAAAGGAATAAAAGTCATACAAATAAGTAAAGAAGAAATAAAACTGTCACTATTTGCAAATGACATGATACTGTATACAGAAAACCCTAATGACTCTACCAAAAAACTATTAGAACTAATAAACTCAGTAAAGTCACAGGATACAAAATCAATATACAGAAAGCCATTGTGTTTCTATACACTAATAATCAACTATCAAAAAGACAAATTAAGAAAGCAATCCCACTTACAATTGCATCAAAAAGAATAAAATACCTAGGAATAAATTTAACCAAAGAGATGAAAAACCTGTACCACAAAAACTATAAGACATTAATGAAAGAAATTGAAGACAACACAAATGGAAAGATATACCATGCTCATGGATTAGAAGAGTTAATATTGTTAAAATGTCCATACTAGCCAAAGCAATCTATAGACTGAATGTAACCCCTATCAAAATACTGTTCACATTTTGCACAGAACTAAAACAAAAATTCCTAAAATTTGTATGGAACCACACATACACACACAAAGACGTATCTTGACAAAGAACAAAACCAGAGGTATCAATCACATATTTCTGTACTACAAAGCAAATCAAAACAGTATAGTACTACTAAAAATAGATCAATGGAACAGAATGGGGAACCTAGAAATAAACTCACACTATGACAATTAAGGTATTAATATACAATGGGGATAAGGTAGTCTCTTCAATAACTGGTGTTGGGCAAACTGGACAGCTACATGCAAGAGAATGAAACTCGACCACTTTCTAACACAACATACACAAATAAACTAAAAATGGATTAAAGACCTAACTATAAGACCTGAAACCATAGAACTCCTAAAAGAAAAGATAGGCAATAAATTCTTGAACATTGATTTTACCACTATTTTTTGGATCTCTCCCCTCATGCAAGGGCAACAAAAGCAAAAATAAACTATTGGGTCTAGCTCAAACTAAAAAGCTTTTGCAAGAAAAGGAAACTATCCACAAAGTAAAAAGGCAGCCTACTGAATGGAAGAAAATATTTGCAAATGACATATCTAATAAAAGGTTAATATCCAAACTATATAAGGGACTCCTACAAGTCAACATCCCAAAAAAACAAACAATCTGATTTAAAAGAGGTGGAGAGGTGATCTGTGGGTGGCTCAGCGGTTTAGCACCTGCCTTTGGCCCAGAGCGTGATCCTGGAGTCCCAGGATCAAATCCCACATTAGGCTCCCTGCATGGAGCCTCCTTCTCCCTCTGCCTGTGTCTCTGTCTCTCTCTCCCTGTGTCTCTCATGAATAAATAGAATCTTAAAAAAAAAAAAAAAGAGGTGGAGAATCTGGATAGACATTTTTCCAAAAGAGACATACAGATGGCCGAAAGATGGTCAACGCCACTAGTCATCAGGGAAATGCATCAGGGAAATCAAAACCATAATAAGATATTACCTCATACCAATCAGAATGGCTAGTGTCAAAAAGATAAGAATAACAAGTGGCGATGAGTATGTGGAGAAAACGAAAACTTCAAGTACTGTTGTACATCATGAATATAAATTGGTACAGCCATTTATGGAAGTAGCACTTCCTCAAAAAATTAAAAATAGAAGTACCATATGATCCATCAATTCTACTTTTGGGTATTTACCAGAAGAAAACAGAAACACTAATTTGAAAAAATATATACGCACCCTTAAGCTTATTGCGGCATTACCATGGAATGTAAAGTACAACATACAGAATATAGCTAATAATGTTGTAGTAATGTTTTATGGTGACAGACTGTCACTACACTGATCATGGTGAGCATCTCATGATGTATATACATGTCAAGTCACTGTGCTGTGCACCTGAAACTACTGTAATATTGTCTGTCAACTATACTTCCAAAAAACAGAAAAATAATGTTTCATGCCATGTTATGGCATGAACCAACCCTATGCATATCTTGGAGCATATGAGAAATTAACTAGAATTCCAGCATGTGAATAAACAATAAGCAAATAACTGTTCCTCTGCTCAGATTCTTATGGCTAAAGTGAATTTTTCCTTTGAATAAGGGCTCAGTAACTAAAATGCGTATTTCATCAGCATATTCAAATTTCACAAAATCATCAATCACGGGTGTATATTTTGACACTTGTAAATCAAATTTTAAAAAAAAGCATAAATAGGGGCAATCCCAGTGGCTCAGCGGTTTAGCGCCGCCTTCAGCCCAGGGTGGGATCTTGGAGACCCGAGGTCGAGTCCCATGTCAGGCTCCCTGCATGGAGCCTGCTTCTCCCTCCCTCTATGTCTCTCATGAATAAATAAATAAAATCTTCTAAAAAAAAAAAAAAAAAAAGAACATAAATAGATGAGAAAGCTTATCTTCTTTTCTTTCCTGTTAGTATTTCAGTTCTAGATCTAACTCCTGGATTCTAAAGGACATTTTTTTTCCCCTAAGGACATATTTTAAAAGTCTCTGGTCTTATTTTGAATTACAAAATTAATGAGTCAATCTTTTAAAAAATTATTAACACCAATTTTCTTAAAAATGAGATGTGCTTGGAGAGCCTGAGTAGCTCAGTTGATTAACCACCAGATTCTTTTTTTTTTTTTTTTTCTAGACTCTGGATTTCTGCTCAGGTCAGGATCTCAGGGTCATGAGACTGGCTCCATGCTCAATGGTGAGTCCTCTTGACATTCCCCCTCTCCCTCTGTCCCTCCCTCTAAAAAAAAAGGAAAAAAAAAAAAAGCTTTTATTTCATATCCTACAGTTCCAATAATGCCCACATTCTTTATTTTTTCTTTTTTGTATATTTTGTTTATTGGAGTTCAATTTGCCATGCCCACATTCATTAGGCCTTTCTTTCGAACAGATGATGATTTAGGGGACAAGAGAAGGCAACATCAATATGTCAAGTAAAATAGAACTGAACTGATAGTTGCAGAATTGGACTTCCTTGAATACAAATAATCTGCTATTACTCCAAGCCAAGGCTCAGCAGATTTTTGCTGTAAATGACTCAGACAGTAATGTTTTGAGCTTGTGAGCCATGCAGTCTCTGTCACGATGGGGTTCAGGACACAGTGTCCCCAAATACAGCACCTTGGCATATTAGATATCTTAAGCTAAAGGCCTTTTTTAAAAATGGCAAAAGCAGAAGGTCCCTCAGAGTTCCCTTCAGTTATATTTCTTCCCTGAAACAATCATAAAATTCCCGTGTGAGAGGGGGAAAGAAGACATTCTTTTTTTTTTTTTTTCCTTAATATGTATTTATTGGAGAGAGAGAGAGAGGGAGCAGGGGCAGGGGCAGAGGGAGAGAGAATCTCAAGCAGACTTCTATCCGAGTGCAGAGTAGAGTTGGGCTTAATTTCATGACCCCAAGGTCATGATCCGAGCCCAAATCAAGAGTCCAGCCTCCACTGACTGAGGCACCCAGATGCCCCAACCAAGACATTCTTATCACCAGAGGGCAGGGAACTTAAGGCCAAGAGGTCTGCATGAACAAACTTTGTTAAACTAACTCTTATCTTCCGAATTACTTCTTTCCTATCTACCATCTTCCATCCCAAATATCTTTATCTTGTCAATTCTTCACAAATTTACCATTTGCCTCAAAGTTATAAAGGCTTCCCACTCTGGTCACTTCTGGTCTTCATTCTCTTATGAAATTTCCCATGTAAAAATTCAATGAACCTCGTAGGCTCTTCTCCTGTTAATCTGTTAATCCTGACAAAGGTCAGTTTAATTTTCAGACCTAGTCAGGCACCCTACGAGGGTCAAAGAGACCTTTTTCCTGCCCTACCATTGAAATGACATAACTCTGCTCTTGTCACACAGCCATAGTCTATACATAAACAAATGGCCGTGCCTATTTTTCAATAAAACATGATTTACGGACACTAAAATGTGAATGTTATTTAATTTTCACATGTCATGAAATATTCTCATTCTTTTGATTTTTCTCCCCAATCATTTAAAAATGTAAAATTCATTCTTTGCTGGCAGGCCTTACACAAATCAGGCGGTAGACAGATGACCATGGCCATACGTTGGGGGGGCCTCTGCTCTAGGCCAACGCTTGGTACTCAGAAACTGTTGCTTCTCTTGAATCCTGGAATTGAGGGGCAGGGAGGAGAGGGAGGAATCCAAGAGATTTGTGAAACAAAACATCATAGTGTTACTTTTCCAAAGACAAATTTAAGCAGCCTCAATAACCTAAGAAGTCACTGTCATAACAGACATTTTTAAACCAAGTTTTGAAAACATTTAAAGAAACAATGAGTTTTAAAAGGCAGTCCTGAATGAAAGAGCTGTTCATTCCTCTCCATTTTTTTCTTGCTGGACTTTGGGGAATAGTCGATAAAAAATAAAAACAAAAATGAAATTTTACCTTAATTAATTGGTGAGAAATACCACCTCCTTGTTGCTTTCATGTACATTTATTTAATCACTATTCATATGGAATTTTTTCCTGCTTATAAGCCATTTATATTTCTTGCTAATTGCTCATTGCCTTTTTCCCATTTTTCTAGTAAGATATTTTTTCTAATTTATCGTGAGTTCTTTATATTGCTATTAACCTTTTACCTACTACATGTAACAGGTATTTCCCTAATCTCCTCTGCTCTTTTATTTTGTATAAGAGGTTCATGATAGTTCATCTTATTATTGTCAAAACAGTCTTGTCTTTTACATTTTCTTTCCTTTATGCTTAAAATGAACTTCCCCATTTCAAGATCACACATTCAATTATGTTTTCTACTATTTGGGGAACTGCATTTTTTTATATTAAGCTGCTGGGATTTGGAATTCGGTTTGGTGTACAAACTAAGGACCCAGTAATATTTTCTCAAATAGCTCACCTATTTTCCTGTGTTCCAATCCTGTCTAATCTTTGCTCTCAGCTCACATGCACGTCCCCCACAAAAGCTCTCGGGATGCCCAGCTTGGGAGCGGGCTCACGCTCCTCTTAATTCCTAACTGTTCCTCCTGCCCTTGGTCTCCCATGGCTCTTCTTTCTTTCTCAAAGCATAATTATCTGTGCAATCTCCTCTATTGTACCACACTGTAAGCTCCTTGAAAGCTGGCATTGAGTTTTATTCATCTTTGTATCCCCCAAAGCCCTTATCCAGGGCCTCATACATTTGTGGAAAGAAAGAGTGAGTGATGGCAGGCCCTACCCCCATGCCTCCGCTCTCTCTCCCAGAGGGAGGGCAGATCAAACCTCAAGGCGAGGAAGGGACTGCCTGCCCCATGCAGCTGGGGGATTTGCAGTAGCCACAAGTCCAAGGCAGCTCTTATTTAAACACGGCTGGTATTTATAGAACGAGGTCATGTACTCCAGGCTGAACAGATACTGAAGTGAAGAGAGCTGTCAGTCAGGCTCTGGGTAGATAAAGGGTACTCTGGGCATGCAGAGCCCGTGCACCCGTGAGCAGCAGGAAGGGTGAGGCCACTCCCTGGACAAACACGGATCCCAAGGCAGGATTCCTCCCCCTTGACCAATTATAATCACAAAACCAGAGACTGTGAGATACTTTGGAGTCAGAAAAGGCTACAGTGGAGTGAACCAGATTCTGGACAACTTCCACTATGAGAGCCAAGGTTTTAGCTATAAATCACACTTTTCTTATCATGTTACAATTTTTTAAAGTTATTTATTTATTCATGAGAGACACACAGAGAGAGGCAGAGACACAGGCAGAGGGAGAAGCAGGCTCCTTGTGGGGAGCCCGATGCAGGATTCAATCCCAGCACCCTGGGATCACACCCTGAGCTGAAGGCAGACACTCAACCACTGAGCCACCCAGGTGCCCCTTTCTTACATATGCGTGTATGCATACACACACACACACACACACACACACACACAGTTTTAGGGAAGTGTAAGCATTTAACAATATTGGCCTATTTTCTCCAAATTCTAAGCTGTTGAGCACTTAGTAACGTGAATGCCTATTTCCTGCCACTGTGGAGAGGGAGCAGGGTGAAGGATGAGCCTGGAATTCTACGTGTGTGTGTATGTGTGTGTGTGTGTGTGTGTGTGTGTGTGAGAATTATAGAGAGAGAACAAAAATTTATTAGGGGCAGAAAGTCCTTTGCTAGCCATGGGTGTGTGGTTTTTTTTGTTTTTGTTTTTTTTTGTTCTTGTTGTTACTTTTTTGTTTTTGTTGTACTTTGAGTAGAAGAGTCCGAGAGAGCATCTCCAGGGGAGGGATTGGGGAAGAAATGCTCATAAAAGTCGACCATTTGGCCTTGTCTCTATCCTTACCAATCTCTCCTCTCTTATTACTCTGACCTGCAAAAGAAGTAAATAATGGGCCAACTTCTATGATGAAAATTGCAGAAAATACTAAGGACAGAGGATCTACAAGAACAATTATATTCCTCAGAGAATAGCTCCAGGAGCTCTGTGCTCAAAATGCTCCTAAGAAAATGGCAAAGACAAGGCCAAGGCCAGACGCTTTTTCAAGCCCATAGTATTTTCTAGTGACAATAGGCTCTGCTCCAAGTATCATTCCTTAATTATGAGAAATGAAGTTGCTTCCCATCTACAGATTGAACTATTATTTTTAAATTTGCCCACTTATGAAATGTTTCAGCCACGATTCTTAAAAGATCGATAAGCTATAAACTCCTAAAAATCTTGAAATTAAAAATTAAAAAAAAAAAAGCCCAGCTATCTACAAAAGAGTGGTGACTTCCTTTCAAAAGGCGATAAATGTCTAAAATCATAAGTCATAATGTGAAGTCCAGCAAGTGGATGCCTGCATGGGAGAAAGTCGCTAAACAGCCTGGGCCCTTCAATAACAGATAACAACGGTAGGGAAGTGTCATCGCTGATAACAAGCTGCTCGGGGTGACTCACACACACACAGCTTCTACTCCTCTGATGGCTTCTGGTACTGCACATTCCTCACATTTCTCCCGTGCTATAGAAGAACCAACAGGTGTGGCATCACGTAGCTAGGTGGGCCCCAAAGAGAAAATGTATGCATCAGCTTCCATAAGAAGGTCCATCCCTGGAATTTCTGCCCTCTGACATGTTTTATTACAGATATTCACCAACTGTTCTAATAAAACACCTTCTAGAAAAGGGAGAGCTTGAGCAGGATGGCTACTCTGCTAGTGCAAAGGGTGTTACAGTGTAGGCCTCATGTTAGGGGCCTGTCAGAGGAGAAGCAGCACACAGCTAGTGACTCAGACCATGTGTGTTGATATCCCCCTAAGTATTTGAAAATGAAAATTATTCAGTCAAGGAAAGAGGAGACTGAAGGAGCACCCAAATAAAACTGTAGACCTGGGGAAGGGTAGTCTTTATTCCCTGAGGGGGTGACCATCTGCCTCTTGACTGAAGAGTAAGACATTTGGCTTAACGCTCATAAGCAGTGGGAGAAAACTTTGGGTGAAGAAGGGATGTTAAATTGTGGAAATTATCAAAAAAAAAATAATCTGGGGGGATCCCTGGGTGACGCAGCAGTTTAGCGCCTGCCTTCGGCCCAGGGTGCGATCCTGGAGACCCGGGATCGAATCCCACGCCGGGCTCCCTGCATGGAGTCTGCTTCTTCCTCTGCCTGTGTCTCTGCCTCTCTCTCTCTGTGTGTGTCTATCATGAATAAATAAATGAAATCTTAAAAAAAAATCTGGAATCTCAATTTCAGAGGGTCTCTCTCATCAGTAGAAAGTACAATTGTGGGGGCACCTGGCTGGCTCAGTCGGTTGAGCACATGACTCTTGATCTCAGGGCTGTGAGTTCAAGCCCCATGCTGGGGGTAGAGATTACTTAAAAAAAAACAAAATCTTTTTCAAAAGAAAGTACAATTGCTGCTATAAATGAAGTAGGATAGTCCAGATGACTCCTCAGAATCCCTTCCCACCTCCCATTTTCTTATGATAGATATCTACCCAAGGTTACAATAATACCAAAAGAAGCAGAACATCACGGACACCTTATGACATATCAGAGCCAATAAAGACTCGAAAAAATTCTTGCTGATAAAGAAAGCAAGTGTCCCCAAACAGCATTTCCTGATTGCTTATCAATAATGCAGACCGATGTTAATCCATCTTAAGAAACATATATATCCATTTCGATCTTTATTTGCCTCATTCTTTAAACAAATGCCAAATGTGTTCACAATAAAATCGAGAGTCAACCTCAAATCAGAAAAAATACAGATTATTTTTAATATGTACATTTCCTTTCTTTTTACCGGCTTGCCTACAAACCATGGGAAATCTGCTAGTTGCAAAGTTGCTTTTTATTTTCCAATAATTTCTGAGAGAATATTGAAATACTTGTGCACAGGAAGTCACTATACCTTAAATTTACCCTTCCAGGATTTTAAAACAGAAAAGTAAGTGGGGGAGATAATGGGAAGGACATTTTTAGCAGCATCCTCATACCCTAGACTCAAATGGATGGTGGAAGTCAGGTACCAATATCCATAGCAACTACGGAAAACAGTTCTCCTGGCATTGTCCTTTTGCAGGGTCACTTCCTTTTGTGACACCTCACTCAATCTCAGGCAGAAATAAATGCTTTCCCTCTTGTTCCCGTCATTTTGCTTCGAGTGTGTGTGCGGGTAGAGAGAAGGGAGCGGGGGACTGTCCCCCCATCCAGGACCACGCTAGTAGCTTTCCCCTCATGGCCACCTCCCACCCTCTGCTGGGTGTCCGAGGCTCCCTGCAAGGGCCCATTCTGGAGGGTGTCTGGGGCTGTTGGAGGGGTGGGAGTCCCCACTGGGTAGTTTGGGTGGGGCTCAAAAAAAATTAAAGCCCAACTGTCAGGCCAGGTGGGTGGTAAGTGTTTAATAAATGTTAACAGCCATCCCCACCCTTCTTTCTTCCAGACACATTAAACAGAAACATGCACTAAAATCCCCTTGAAAAATATTCTGTACACCGTGGCCATTCATCTAGCCGACCGCTGCCTGCCTTTTGTCTTGGTGACTGGCTTAGACTCTGCAGTATGACTCAGCGTGAAGGCCGGCTTTGTGGGCAGGCTCAGCTCTAAAAACTGCTTTAACCACCCGAGGCAGCTGATTGCAATGGGCCTCTGGGGCCCCTGCTCCAGTGATGACAATCAAAAGAAAGTGAACACTGGAGCAGTACCTTCCAAGTGAGTGCTACTGAAATCAAGGAACAGCGCACCTGGCCTTGCAAAGAGCTCAGAGGCTGGGCCTGAGAGGCTCCCCAGGTGAGCTTGCTTAGCACTGTCCCAGCCCCCCTTACCAGCCTCTACTGGGCTGTATTGATGATGTTTGACAGTGAGGACAACAAACACTGTTGCTAATCAAAGCAATTTATTATTTGCTAAATGCTTGACATAGCCCTCCCGCAAGGTAGAGAGTGAAATCCTCACTCAACAGATGAAGCAACTCAGACTCACTAAAGCCAGCTGGTGATGAAGCAGGATTTGAGCCCAGACCCAGGGAGCCAGGAGTCCAGACTCCTAACCACTTCAACACCACTGGCTTTGGAGAAGCTGCACTATCCACACCCGTGTGGTCCTAAATCTAAGCATGCGGGGGAAGGGATAGGAAGCCCCCCAACTGACCTCTGAGCTTTTCATAGAGTAGCCTCTCCCCAGGCACTGCCCACCCCCCACACACACCCCCACCCCGCCCCAGTGAACATGGAGCCAGGCTGCCTCGGCTGTGTCTGCAGCAGCCCTCGGACGCTCTTCCGGAACATGACCCCGTGGCTCACTGCATCCACACTGCCACTGGCTCCAGGCCCAGCCTTGCAGCTTGCGCTGTCTCATGGAAACAGATTTCCAAATGGATAAACCCTGGAGTTTCAGGGATGGGCCTGCATTTCTATAACTGGGTAAATATGGGTTGAAGGAGCAAGGATAATCCCCAACTCTCATTTAACCATGAATCAAAGCTCTCCTCTGCCAGAGAAGTCAGCAGAGCTGCTCATGACTCTGCCAACACTCACTGGAGCTTGTGGAGCAATGAAACAGCTAAAAGCAAAAAAAGGGAAAGTGGGAAGTCTGGCACCTACGAAGATGGGGAAATTGGTTTCTGGAGAACAAACCGTAGAATGAAAAACCGTGGTCAGAACAACACAGGCATCCAGGAACTCAGGGGAAGGTGGTAGACAGTAGGCCCGGCCACACCAGGATTCCAGGACCCGGATGCAACCCGAAGGCTGGCATGAGGAGGGGGAAGACAGTGACCTGACAGGGAGAGAAAGGCTTTGTCCTGTGCTGTCACTAGAACAATAAAAAGCCTCGTGAGCAAAAGAACCCCCTGCTTCTTCTAGAAGTTGGGGAAGCAGCCTGGACCCAACCGGGAATGGGGGGAAAGTACATTCTCTTCTCTGGCAGGGGAGTATTGCTTAGCTACAGAAAAAGATCCCTCAGAGCTCCAGTAACATGGTTCCTATAGTCTGGGGACACTATGGAACCGAACTCAAGCCCCATCAGTGCTGACTACAGACTCAGACCTCAGGTGAGGCTAGGGTGACCTTCCCCCGCCTTAGCATCCCTGACTATTCAGCCCTCCCTTGGGAAGCTCCCGTCAGCCTACAAAGGGGGGAGGAGACAGGGTGGCAGTGGCAGCTGCTCTGTGGCCCTTATTGCACTTGGACAGCATTTTGGGTTTCCTTTCAGCAGGTGACTTTGCACCCCAACTTGTAGGACCCGGGAACCAGCATAGGTAAACTGGCTCATCAGCCTTGCTTCATCACCCATACTGCCCCCTACCCCAGCTGAGAGTTGTAGGAGTACCTACTACCTTCATTGGAAGGGGAAGGAGAGGGGACCCCCAGTCCACAGTGGTTGGGGAACGTGGGTGGATCAGATGGCCAAGGAGCCTCCGGCCTAAGTCTGGAGCCAAATGGACGAACCCCTAGGAATGCTCTTGGCCATTGCTCTCCGGCCAAAACTAGAAAATCAAGTACTTTTGATTCTAGGCCCTAAGGAGCTAAGCCAGGTTGGAAAAGACACATGTCTATGCTCAGCCCATGGCCCCTGAAATGGCCTCACAAACTTGCTCAGGGAAATCGTATTTTCTCTGTTCTGGTTGAAAGTTTCTTTTTGTTGTTGTTGTTGTTGTTTAAAACGTTAAATATACAAGTTTATAGAAAAATGTAGACTTTTCCAGCCTGCAGTTTAGAATGACCTGTCTTTACATCAATCTATAGTAAGACAGGCACAGTTAGAACATTTTGTGATGTCACTTGGTCGTCTGGGACTTGGTGCTTCTTTTGTGATGATGCTGGTTGGTTCTTCCCCCTGCTTCTGTGAATTAGTCTGCAGCTCCGCTTTGCAGTCTGAGACATGAGTCAGCACAAGGAAAAAAACACTTCTCCAAGCAGGGGCTGGCGCTAGAAGGGGACAAGGAGGCTCCAAAGTCCAGGTCACAATTGCTTAAGGGGACTCCAGAGAGGCATAGAAAGTTGGCCTACCCACCCATGCTGCCTTTGAAAAGTGGTCCTGCTGCATTCTCCTCTGAAGCCTCTCTGGCTGCAGGGGCTCTGGGGGTGAGGGGGTGACAGTGTGAGGGCTGACAGTCCCTGTGTACCTCCTCCTCTCGATCCCAGGGGACATTAGGGTGCAGTATCTGACAAGCAGCTTTGAAGACAGCTTCACAACCTGAGGTACTTGTCCACTGTCACTCCTGTTCATGCCACACTAACACGTACATCTGGGCTTGCCAGTCTCGTGAACTTGGGATACAGAAGCCCGGCAGGGGGGCGGGGGGATATTTAAAATTTCCCCTCCTCCCCAGCTCAATCTACCACATTATATTCTCGCCACACAGGTTAGTCGTGTGTATTAGTTTTCTACAGCTTCTGTAACAAATTACAACAATCCTAAGTAGCTTAAAACAACATAAATTATCCTTATAGCTCTATAGGTCAGAAGTCTGGCACAGATCTTGAGGTGTCAGCAGGCCTGCTTTTCTTTCTGGAGCTCTAGAGGACAACCAATTTACTTGTCTTTTCCAACTTCCAGAGGCGCCCACATTCCTTGATTCGTGGTCCTCTTCCTTCGTCTTCAAAGCCAGCACTGGCTGGCAGTGTTTCTCACATGGCATCTCTCTGAAATGGACCCTCCCACCTCCCTCTTGTCTTAGAAGAGCCCTTGCGGGCCCACCTACATCAGCAGGTTCCAGGGGTTGGGATGTGGGCATCTTTGGGGGGCTGTGATTCTGCTTACCATCCTACAGAAGGTCTTTAACAACGTGAGAATAAAAAGGAGATGTCCTTATCACAAAACTGCAGAAAAAAGAAGGGAGGTGCCCCCCCCCCAGTCTAAAGTTGCCGAGGTTACTGCCCAGAAAGCAGAGTCTCTTCCCAATAGCCCCTCAACATTTCACTCCAGGGGGCTTAGTCTTTGTCACCAATAGAAGGAAAACAGCCCATCAAGCTCTTCCCTTTCTATGTGATGCTGCTGCTTTTACCACATGTGGGCTGAGGAAACTCTTCAGTTACAGTCCCTAATACGTCACTGCCAAATGACTGCCAATTCCTTTAAGCCGCCTTTTCTAGATCATTTTCCAACCTTTGAACCATTTTGACTGCTCACTGCTATAGAATCCTAATTCAGTGAGGCATGACACTTTGGAGCAAGCCAGTGTTCCATAAAGTGACAGCTAAGACCCTCTGGTATGCATCTAACATGACTACCATTGTTGTCACCAGCTTCTGTTGCAAAGGATGAACGAAAAAGAGCATCATGTAACAAGCAGACAGAACCATCCTCAAATTCCAAAGCCAGTCCCACTTGTTGTCCCAGACTGATCTGGGATGGGCAGCTGGTAGGACCCTGGCTGTGCTAGAAGGCACGTGAGAGGTGTGAAACAGATCATGAGAGAAACACACCAATAATACCAAAACCGAGACATAAAACGAAGGTAAAAAATATGTACACACACACAGAGCCATACACAGAGTGGTTTAGAACACAGACTTTGGTGTCAGACTAATTCCACCACATACCAGCCATGGGATCCTGGGCAGGTTCCTTAACCTCTCTGCACCTCTGTTCCCTCATTCGAAAGTGAGGGTAACAACAGAACCAATCATACAGGCTTACAGAACTTGGCGCGTTGAAAGCATTTGCTGTTAGCTGAAATTATTATTAGCCAGATGCTACGTTAAGCATTTTTCAAGCATTTCTTAATTAATCATCAAGATAGAAGAGAAAAAACACCATGAGGTATGTACTATTATTATAATCTTCACTTTTAAGATAGGAAATAAGCTTCAGGTCATATAGTTGGTAAACAGCAGAGCCAAGGCCAGAACCCAGTTTGGTGCGACTCAGAAGGCTGTGCTCCTAACCTCTGTGGGGGACAAGAGTCTGGGAACAGTAGCAGTGCCTTAGAGGTCAGGTCTCTTCCACACTTTCTAGCATGTGCTTTATGCACAGTTGCTATTTGTGTGCTAGATCAGAAAACCTGAGTGAACTACCACGAGGACAAATGTGTGTTGCTTTGAAACAGCCCTGGGTCATCCCATACCCGATCCAATACCGCACACTGGTTGAATAGTGGGTGTTGAGGCCCCCTGGGAGCTCAGAATCTGAGCATTTCCTTTAGTGAGATGCCACCTCCCGACCATCTCCTCAGTCCCCTCCCTGCCACAGAGAACACAGTTGGAGCCCTGTGGCGACAATTCCGAGTCTTCATTCAGCATGTCCTGGGAATCAATGGTTGGCTCAAGAGCACCATGAAATTCTTATTAGCTAAATTAATTTTAATTTGCTGCACTTTTGAAGGAAAATCTGTGCTTCCCTGAAGTGTCACTATGGATCCAAAACAATGAAAGGGCATTGCGGCTGTACAAAGGACAAGAATTGTTGTATTGAAAGCTTAATGAAATCTTGCAGACAAAATGTTGAGCAAAAGAAACCAGACACCAGGAATGTGTACTTTGTGATTCCATTTAGATAAAGGTCAAAAACAGGCAAGACTACCTTGTGCTATTTAGGGATGTATTTTTAGATTGTAAAAATGTAAAGGAAAGAAAGGTAGTGATTACCACAAAAGTCACGAGAGTGGTTACCTTTGGGTAGAAAAAGGGGTTGGAATTCCTTTGGGAAATGGGCTCCTAGGGTTCTGGCAGGTTCTATTTCTTGACCTGGGTGGAAATCACACAGGCTTACTTTTATTATAATTCATTTCGTTTTCTAGGGTTCCCTTCATATAATTCATCTCCACACTTTTCTGTGTGCTATACTTCACAATAACAAAGCTTGGGTTTTGTTTGGCTTCACTAAAAGAATTTGCAGGAACCCTACTTGAGAAGACATTTAAAAAGCTTTAGGAACTAAATAAGTCTTCATTGGATAAACAAGACTTTGAGGTATCATCAAGCTCAGTGATTTTTAAAGTTTTACATGTATAATAGCCATCTAGAGAATCTGACAAAACAGATTCCTGGACCCCACCCTCCAGAGATTAGGATTCAGTAGGTACAGAGTCTGAGCCCCAAGATCCTGAATCCCTAAGGGGCTCTCAGAATAGCACCGATCTTGTCTGTTCCTGAAAGTTTGCCCTGTCCTTTAAAAGACGCCAAGGAAACAGTCCTCTAGCTGTTGGCTAATTCAGACCTATCTACCTTTTAGTCTTGACAGATCACTGAATTTAAGCATTCTTAAAAAATATTTGAGAAAAAGAGAGAAAGCATGAGTGGGGGAAGGACAGAGGGTAAGAATCTCAAGCAGACTCCCTGCTGAGCATGGAGCCCAACTTGGAGCTCGATCTCACAACCCTGAGATGATGACCTGAACCGAAATCAAAAATTGAAAGCTTAACCGAGTGAACCATCTAGACACCCCTTTAAGTATTTTTATGTGAAATAATCCTCCTTGCCCCCCAAATACACACACACACACACACACACACACACACTTTGAACATAATCAATTATCTGTGTCATTTTGATCTTTTACAAAACCAGGAGCTAGTGTTGTGGTTTCTGAAGTCATGCAACCAGCCATCCATGCAGAGGTAAAAGGATGAAAAGGTTCTAGCTCATGGGATCCTTAAGACAATGTTCTCCAAAGCAGATAGAGGCACAACCATTTTGTTATTCCCTGTTTTCCTGACTGCTGTCAGCCTTCAGCCATCAAATATGGATCGCTGCCAATTTATGAGCAAGAAAACAGCCTGACTGCTCCGTGCCTAAATTCTGCATTATATTTCCTTATGCTACACAAAATGCAAAATAGAAGCTAAAATTAGAAGCTGAGGTGCTAGTGAGGCTGATCTGTGTAGGGAGGAGGCAGAGAGGAGATGTCACAGGGAAGGATTCAGGGGAGAGCTGCCCCGGGCTCCTTCCCGAGCTGTCACAGCAGCAGGGGAAAGAAACACAAAGGAAGGGGAGGGCAGGCAGGAGGCTGACGGACACCCCACTTACAATACCTGCAGAGAATCCTTGTGGGTTTTTTGGGTTCCCTAAGAGAGCCGTGACCTATTTTTTGCAATGCTGTTCACTTATTTATCAAAATGCATTCTTGGTGAGTCATGGTCAAGTTTTCTGCAGTTTTCCAATAACAAGATTCAGTTTCCACGCTGGGGGCTACCGTCCGTGTCTCCCCGCAGAGCAGTAACACAGCCAGCAGGTCCAGGCTGATGGTGGACACAACAAACTTCTTAAGGGCAGGGAAGCCGCAGGTTTCTTATTTAAATTTAAATTCAAATTCAATGTGCCAACATCTAGTACACCACCCAGTGCTCGTCCCATCCAGCGCCCTCCTTAGTAACTGTCACCCAGTCACCCTATCCCCACACCCACCTCCCCTTCTGCAACCCTTTGTTTCCCAGAGTGAGGAGTCTCTCGTGGTTTGTCTTCGTCTCTAATTTTCCCCCCTCTCAGTTTCCCCTCCTTCCCTTATGGCCCTTTTCACTATTTCTTACACTCCACACATGGGTGGGCCAGAGCTGCAGGCTTCAATGAATCCACCTGAATAGCTTCGTGCACAGCCTGGAGTGTATTTAAGAACAGAGGGCGGATGCCCGCGCGCCGCCTGGCTCACCCCGAGCTGGGGAACAGAGGAACACAGGCCTGCGGGCCGGGGGCACAGGCCTCAAGGCGCGAGGACATCCTATAACGCCCGGGTTTAGGGGGCACTTCGCCCGGCACCTCGGGCAGTCCTGGCTCCAGCAT
Organism: Canis aureus; assembly: GCF_053574225.1. NCBI lineage: Eukaryota > Metazoa > Chordata > Mammalia > Carnivora > Canidae > Canis > Canis aureus. The sequence goes on from NC_135621.1 coordinate 58,949,245, forward strand.
AAGGCCGTGTCCTCGGGGCAGCGACAACCCCGCCGAGTGGGAGTCAAGATTGTGCGAGTATTAGGGGAGCAGAAAACCCCAACCAACGAGGGTCAGTGTCGGTAGGTCCCCCGGGGCCTCCCAGGAGGTGCAGGCCACGAGCACGGGGCCTCCCGCCTCACTGCGCTGCTGAGCAGAGACCGACCGGTGGACGCCCCCTAAGGATGCAGGGGCGCGGGGTCAGGCTCTGGATGGCCCCATCTCATCTCCCCGGCTCTGGGCCCCCGGGGCACACACAGTCCTCACAGTGGGAGGGGCTCCCACTGCACCTGCGGAGGGCGGAGCCGCACAGGCCCCGAGGCTGGGGGGTAGCAAACCCAGGGGACGGAGGGCCCCCCCATCCAGCCGCTCTGCCGGCCCACCCCCCACCACCCCATGCTCCCATCCCTTCCACCTCCCTCCACCCCACCCCCATCCCTTCCACCCCTCTCCACCCCCTCCCCCACTCCCATTCCTTCCACTCCACCTCCCCCAACCCTATCCCTTCCACTCCCCCTCCACCCCCCACCCCATCCCTTCCACCCCATCCCTTCTACCCCTTCCTCTCCCCTACCCCTCCACCCCATCCCTTCCACCCCCCTCTACTCCCCCACCCCATCCCTTCCACCCCATCCCTTCTACCCCCTCCTCTCCCCTACCCCTCCACCCCCATCCCTTCCACCCCCTCTACTCCCCCTCCCCCACCCCATCCCTTCCACCCCATCCCTTCTACCCCTTCCTCTCCCCTACCCCTCCACCCCATCCCTTCCATTCCCCTCTACTCCCCCTCCCCCACCCCATCCCTTCCACCCCCTCCCCCATTCCTTCCACACCCCCTCCACTCCCATTCCCCCTCCCCCTACACCCCTCCCCATCCCTTCCACCCCCTCCCCATCCCTTCCACTCTCCTCCACTCCCTCTCCCCCCACCCCATCCCTTCCACCCCCTCCTCTCCCCCACCCCATCCCTTCCATCCCCTTCCACCCCCTCCCCCATTCCTTCCACACCCCCTCCACTCCCATTCCCCCTCCCCCTACACCCCTCCCCATCCCTTCTACCCCCTCCCCATCCCTTCCACTCTCCTCCACTCCCTCTCCCCCCACCCCATCCCTTCCACCCCCTCCTCTCCCCCACCCCATCCCTTCCATCCCCTTCCACCCCCTCCCCCATTCCTTCCACACCCCCTCCCCCTCCCCCCACCCCTCCCCATCCCTTCCACCCCCCTCCACTCCCCCTCCCCCATTCCTTCCACGCCCCCTCCACTCCCCCTCCCCCCTCCGCCCCCCAGCTGCCAGACCACCAGCAGCAGGGCAAATCTGAAAACTGGGACCTGAACAGACTAACTTGGAGGTGGTTAAATAAATGTCCAGATGAGTTTTTCGGTGTTTCTATGCTCCTCTGACTCCTGTTCTAAAACCAGTGAAAAACGTCTGAGTGAAGCCCTGGAGCTCTGGCTAAGAATATAGTGTTATTATTAGAGCAATTGGGAGGGAGTCATGCCACCTCCGGGCAGGGCGCACTGGGCCGTGTGGGAGGCGACTGTCAACAGCTGCCGGGAGGAAGCTTGTTTATTGTCAGCAGCCTGGCGCAGAGATGCAGACAGACTCGGGCCCCACATCACACCCACGTAGCTGCAGGCAACGGCGGCTCCAGACCCTGCGTCCAACTGCGGAGGTCCGCGGGGTCTCCACTCGGCGAGGACTCAACCCACAAGGAAACCCAGGAGCCCCCCTCCCCCAGGACAGCTGGGAAAATCCTAACCAACCAGAGACTCCCAATAGCAAACTGCAGCACCCAATGCCTTGTCCACCAGACTGAACCCAAGAACCCAGAACTGGCTGCGAATCCCACACGATAGCTCCATGTGAGAATGTTCTTTATTCAGCACCAGATACTTACTTGAGCACCTACTCTGGCAGATGCACGGACCTGGGAATAGAGCAGTGAAGGAGACAGTCCCAATCCCTGCCGCCATGGGGTTGACTGTCTGGAAGAAATCACCTGCTATTAAACTGGTTGTTATGTGATGAATGTTGTAACATAGCTGAAGGAATCAGAGCATAATAGTAGGGGACTCAACACAGGAATCGCCTTAATAGGGAAACTACTAAGAGACAAACTATTGGGGTCTCAAGGGAGGTCAGCCCAATGGCCATCCCTACTTTTTCTCTTTCTTCAGCTAATTAAACTTTTAGCTAATATCTACCCATCTGGTGTGTGTTCTATTTCATTATCAGCCTCTTGAACATAAAGCTTTGGGAATAAATAATAATAATCATAGAAACACCAACCAAAGAACCCAGATTTCTCTGGGAAGCATGACAGATCCCTTTATCCACTGAAGTCATTATAATCAGCATGCTATCATCATCTGCCATTATTCTTACTCTTCCTCCTGACAGCAATAATCACCCCAGGCCTCTCCCCCAAGAAGGCCCAGCCCCTTATGGCATCAGATAAGCAGCCTCGTATCAACTAAGAGAATGAAGTAGACACCTTCAACCCCAAAGATAGAAAAAGTGAAGAGATGAGAAGTTTCATGGGCTTCCCGAGCACAGCAGCCAGGGTGAAGCTTTTAAAACGTAAGTCAGATGATGTCTTCTCTTCAAAACCCTGCCCTTTCCCCAGCTCCCTAAGACTAAAAGCCAAAATTCTAGCAATGGCCCACAAGATCCAGCTCCTCATTATTTGTCAGACTTCTTCTTCTTCTGGCTCATTCTGCTTCAGTCGTTTGTCTCCTCGCTGGTTTTCTTGAACACGCCAAGCACACTCCCTCCTCAGGGCCTTTGTATTGAGCATTCTCTCTTCCTAGAACTTTCTTCCCCATATATCTACATCCTCACTCTCCCACTTCCTTTGAGTTTCTGCTCCAATGTCACCTTGCCTGTTTGTAAGCGACACCTTCCCTGGCCACCCTCCACAATCCTTGTCCTCCTTACCTGCTTTATTTTTCTTCATAATTGCTATCACTACCTGACACACAGGCTACTTTCTTTGCCATCCATTGCTTCTTGAGGACAAAGGTGTTTTGTTTTGTTTTTCCTGTTTTTTCTGTTTTCCAATGTCCAAAACAGTGCCTGGAACATAGGATAACCTCAATAAATATTCAGTAAATAAATGATAGAATGATAAATTAGCTGGGAAAAGAAGAACATCAAAAAATGGTGTTGAGGGGCACCTGGGTGGCTCAGTAGTTGAGCACCTGCCTTTGGGTCAGGGTGTGATCCTGGGTCCTAGGATGGAGTCCCATATCAGGCTCCCTGCAGAGAGCCTACTTCTCCCTCTGCCTGTGTCTCTGCCCCCACCTTCTGTGTCTCTCATGAATAAATAAATACAATCTTTTAAAAAAAAATATGGTGTCAGGATTTTTGGTGTTCCAAATAGAAAATAAATTCAATTCCTACTTTACTACACACCGAAGCAAATTCTAGATGGATTAAACATCTAGAAATGAAAAGTGAAACCTTAAAACTTTTTTTTTTTTTAGAGATAGAGCATGAGCCCCTGTGCATGGGAGTTGGGGGTGGAAGAGTGCTGGGGGGAGGGAAAGAGAGATCCCAAACAGCCTCTATGCCCAGCACCGAGCCTGATGTGGAGCTAGATCCCATGACCCGGAGACCATGCCTCCAGCCAAAAATCATCCTCGGAGAATTCGTGTGTCACCCTGAAGAAAACACTTGTGGTAGGGCTGTAACAAGGCCAATCATCTGGCCTGGACAAAAGACCAGGTCTGCTTCCCTGTCTCCTGTTTCTCCATCCAGGGAACATTCTCCTTCTTGGCTGGCATAGCTGAGGCCATCTCCCCGCACTCCAGCACCACGAGAGGATGAGGGGCTGTGATGACCTTGAAGCACTAGTGGTCACCCCCGGTGCTCAGCTGACCTCTCGCTGGCCCAGGTCACCAGACTGGTGGCCGAGGTGGGGGAAGTAAGTAGCACGAGGCACTGAGTAATGGCTTCCTCTCTACCCTGGGAAAAATAAGCCCTTCAAGCTGTTTATCAGTGTAATGTACCTACTTTACAACTGGGGACACACGGGGTTTTCCTTCGTAGAGCACGGTCCTGATTGTTATGGGACCCTTGGCTCAGAGTGCTTCTGGCTCACGGCGCAAAGATGCCACTGCTCCCCGCCAAAGTTTGCACACACACCCCAAATCGGGGCTGACCCCACAGGCGTACACTCTGTGCAGGCCCAGAGTCCAACTCCCAGATTTGTTTTTTTTTTTTTTTCTTTTCATAAGAAATTCTTTTTTTTTTTTTTTTTTTTTTTAAGATTTTATTTCTTTATTTATTCATGAGAGTCAGAGAGAGAGGCAGAGACACAGGCAGAGGGAGAAGCAGGCTCCATGCAGGGAGTCGATCCCGGGTCTCTAGGATCATGCCCTGGGCTGAAGGCCGGCACTAAACCACTGAGCCACCCAGGGATCCCCTAGATTTGGTTTAATGCTCCGTAGCCACTACCCTGAAATTTCAGATGACATTTTTTTTTTTTTGAATTTCTGTTTTGCAAGCAAAGTCTGATGAGACGACAAAGCACGCGTGAGCAAAGGAGGTACGCTGGCCCCCGCGCGCACACACATTGCCTTCAGGCCGGTGAGCAGAGCTTCAGGCGTGTGCTGAAGGCACAGCCAGGCCCAGCTCTGAAACCAGCTGTGCTCGTGGAAGAAGCACCCACGGCAGCAGTAGCAGCTGCAGCCCCCAAGGACAGAGAGCCCCCCCGCCAGAAGCAGAGCCAGGGCAGCAGTGGGGGGCCGGTGTGCCCAGCCATCCCCAGAGCCCATCCCTGCAGCACCTGCACACATTCTGACTCTCCAGTTGGAGAACCAGGGCTGCCAGGCCTCAGGCAGCAAACTGTCAGTAAATTACTACAAAATGAAATGGTGCGCATGGACGTTGTAATAAAACCTGTCAGAGAGCTATTTGAATCCTTTAAAGAGTTTAGAAGCTCTAGTTTTAAAAACTTTCACAGTGCCACAAAGCAAATATCCACAAGCTGAGAAATAGAAAATAAATTTTAAAGACCATTACTTTCAACAGAAAGGACATTATTTTCCTTTGAAGCTTGAGATAAATCAATTATTAATAAGAGATGATTTAAAACTAATTTTTCTTATAATGGAAGATAAAGCAACAAAAGGCATACATAAGCATGTTTAATTATACACTAATTATGAAACTGCTTTCAATTTCTTGTACAATCTCTACAAGTTACAGGAAATGCCAGAGGAAACATTAAACTGCCATTGGATAAATTTATTTTTAAAATTAAATTCAGACTTACATGAAGCTCATCATCAGCTCTAGACGTACTAACATTTTTATTTTGAAATACTTTACCAGAAATTTACCCCAATGTTGTTTCAGCCCCTAAAATATACCTAACATTTCCAGGAACCATTGCACCAACAGAGAGATCCTTCTCAAAAATAACAATTATCAAAAATCATTTGAGATCTTGCATTTGCCAAGAATGACTAATTTCACTTCCAATTATATCAATTGAAAATAAAGTTGCTGAAAGTATAACTTTTGATGACCTAATAAATGAATTTGCAAAAAGGCAAACCAGCAAAATCTTATGATCAAGATACTGTGTTAATAAAATACTATCAGTACTGGATCACATAATATTATACAATGCCAAAAGTATTACTCTATTTGCATTTGTAAGTTTATCCTATTATTCATGTAATACCATTATGCCTATTATGTTTATAAATAATAAGAGCTTCTTAAAAGAAAAAGTTTTCTCCTTTAGAACTTTTTTTTTTTTAAAGATTTATTTATTTATTTATGATAGACATAGAGAGAGGGGCAGAGGGAGGGAAAAGCAGGCTCCATGCCAGGAGACTGACGTGGGACTTGATCCCGGGGCTCCAGGATCATGCCCTGGGCCAAAGGCAGGCGCCAAACTGCTGAGCCACCCAGGGATCCCCTCTTTTAGAACTTTTAATGGCACTTCATTCCTGCTTTTTGAACAAGGGCCCTAAATTTTTATTTTGCACTGGGCCCTGCAAATGACACAGTCAGCCCCACCTGGACTGTTTTCCAGAGGTGATAGAGCTGTGACCATCGCCCTCTGTAAAGAAGGCTGGGCATCTATCTGTTAGACAGCTGGCCTTCGGAAGTAAACTGGTCCATTCAGAGAAGGACCGGGGATCTTGCGTCCTTACATACTGGCCCACAGCTGAGCAAAAGCAAAATAATGTGCAGGCCAATCATAGGCCTCTCCTCTGTCAACTGCAGTGGAACTCCCAGCACACACACACACACACATACACACACACACACACCCCACCCCCAGCCACATGGACTCTGCAGTGAGTTATGGCTGAGAGCATCATCCCAATCTCCCTCTTTTGTCGGTGTCTTTTCCTTCTCTGATGAACATCTGCACTCCTTTGGGGACATGGCACAGAGAAAACTGTATTCCTATTGACGGACGTCAGCATGATAGGTTACATTTTTGTTATCCAGATGCCCATGGCCAGTTTTTCAGCCTTTGCCTCTGAATACTATTTGGTGATTCCTGTTCAGATACCCAGAAGCAGCTCTCACAGGGCCAATTCCCCAAAGCTAGAGTCTTGGCAATGGATGAAAGCCCTGTAGGACTGCAGGCTCAATTGAAGAAAAAGAAAGTCAACCTTCCAGGGAGGAGCTGTTGGGATAGAAGCTGATGCTCCGCTGTCCTCTGCTGAACAAGGCAGAGCACAGACTCTGCTGGCAAGGTGATCTCCTTTTTATTTCCTTTCATACAAAACACATTTGGCAACTTTCATAAAAACACAACCACAAAAGACACCTGGGTGGCTCAGTGGTTGAGCATCTGCCTTCGGCTCAGGGTGTGATCCTGGGGTCACTGGGATCTAGTCCTATATCAGACTCCCTGCAGGGAGCCTGCTTCTCCCTCTGCCTGTGTCTCTGCCTCTCTGTAAATAAATAAATAAATAAATAAATAAATAAATAAATAAATAATCTTTAAAAAAACAAAAAACGCAACCACAAGTGGGATTATCCTTGAGCCACCTGAGCTCTAGACCCTTCTCCAGTTCCCACTACCGTACAACTTGATGACTTGACCATTTCCTGCCTTGTCCTGTTTTCTGTCTCCATGTGCGTACATCACAAGCTCCTGGAGGACAGAGACCACATCTTCTTCTTCATGGGTTACCCAGACTCCAAGCATGATGACAATACTATAGTTCTTAGAACACTTACAGCCCACTTCCCATTCGTTAACTTGTCAGCCCTCACAGCACACCTCTCCAAGCCAAGGTAATGCTCCTTTTACAGAGGAGATCATTCCGTCTGACCAAACCTTTGTGGAGCAGGTGTCTTTAAAAGGGCACGCATCACTCTCTTGGCACACCCCGAGCACAGTGCATATTACAACGCCAGGTATTTCATGAGACCCTGTGATGACAGATGTTTGCACGTTTAGCATCAGAACCATAACCCAGTGACTGTGTTTTCTACTACATGGCAGCGCATCCTGAGACTACCTCTCCTGTTACACCCACCTGCATGGTTCTGGGACTGCTGAGCATGTCAAGGACTTTGGGCTCGAGGGGATAGACCTCTCCCAAATGTGAGTCTTCGAGGTGGCCTCCCACTTCCTGCACTCTTCTGAGGTACAGTGGGCAGCAACAGTGCTTGCTAAAGGCACCCTGCCTAGACTTGCTTCATGGCAGCAGTGACTATCCACAAGCCATAGGTTCTGGTTCTGTTTCTTGCCCTGATAGGTTAGGGAAACATAGAGGTGTAGGACTCCAAAACACAGCTTCCCCCACCCCCCCCATCCCCCCGCCTACCCCCACACACAAGGGCTTCTCTGAGTGACTAAGGCCCAGCAGATTCTGGCCAACAGGACAGTCCCAACTCACTGCAACTTTAATAAATGGTTTTCACATATTTATAACCATGGAATAAGGAAGACCTACATAAGGTACAAAAACACAGAAGCCATGAAGAAGAAAATGACTAAAAGCCTGGGCAGAGTAATAATTCAATAAACAATATCACAACGTTAAGAGAAAGTGGTATATTAAAATATCTGCAGCAGTTAGAACAAAGGATTAACAGTCAAGATGAAACCACTTAAGAGCATAAAGGTGAACAAAAAACAAAATGGCTGCACTAATGCTTCTTCCAGGCCATGCCGCCCTCGAGTGGAGCCCAGTACCGCCCTCAAGACACGACGAAGGAGGCTGGCAGCACAATTTCTGTCGAAACCGGCTAGATCCTATATTTCCCTATAAACCCCCAGCCCCTTCCTCTGGGGTCTTGCAGTTTTTGAAGGCCTTAGCCTGTTGTAGCCTCCTTTGCCCGGCAAAGGAATAAACCAGCTTCTTCCTCTGCTATACCTCTGCCCTCGGATTACATATTTTTGGCTCGGGAGCACAGAGGTTGGTTTTCAACAAGTATCAACAATCTTACAATAAGAAAAAAGGTGAACAATTTAATTAAAAAGGTGCACAAAATGTAAAAGAAATATAAATGGCAAACAGCAAAGGAAAATATGCCAAATCTCGCTATAAACAGAAATGCAATTAAAATACTAAAATATAATTGTTTTTTCATGAAATTAGCCAACATTAAAGAGACGAATAATAATCAGTATTGGACCTTTAGCTAGACTTACCAGGAAAAAAAAAAGAGCAAAGACTCGAATAAATAAGATTATATATGAAAGGAGACATTACAGATGATGCCACAGAAATGCAAGAGACTACTATGAACAATTATAAGCCAACAGATTGGACAGCCTAAAAGAAATGCATAAATTCCTAGAAATACATAACCTACCAAGACTGAATCATGAAAAATTAGGAAACATAAACAGACCAATAACAAGTAGGGAGATTAAGTCAATAAGCAAAAACTCCCAACAAAGAAAAGCCCAGGGCTAGCTAACTCCACTGGTGAATGCTACCAAACATTTAAAGAAGAATTAATGCCAATCCTTCTCAAACTCTTCCAAACAATTGACCTGAATAGATTTCCAAAGAAGGTATACAAATGGCCAACAAGTACACGAAAATGTACTCAACATCACTCATCATCAGGGAAATGCAAATCAAAACCACAATGAGATATCACCTGACACCTATTAGAATGGCTGTTATCAAAAAGACAGGGATTAAACAAATACTGTATGGTCTCATTTATATGCAGAACCTAAAAAGCCACACTCACAGAAACACAAACAGAGTAGACTGGCGGTTGCCAGGGCCTAGGGGATGGGGAAAATGAGGTGATGTTGGTCAAAAAATACAAACTTCCAGTTATAAGAGAGATAAGTTCTGGGGATCTGACCTTCAGCAAGGCAACTACAGTTATTATGATATTGTGTATTTGAGAGCCCCTAAAAGAGTAGATCTCTTAAGTGTTCTCACCTTAACAACAGCAACAAAAAATGGTAATTATGTAAGGTGATGGATGTGGTAACCTCACGGTGCCAATCATTTCACAATATATGTGTGTATCACATCATTACATCGTGCTCTTGAAAGTTAAGAATGTTATATGTTAATATGATATGATGATATCTCAATAAAGCTGGAAGAGAAAAAAGTATCTAGTGTTGGGAGTTAGGACAGCAGGTAGGTTGCATCAAATTTTAAAATGTCTATGCTGGGCCACCTGGGTGGCTCAGTGATTGAGCATCTGCCTTCGGCTCAGGTCACAATCCCGGGGTCCTGGGATCAAGTTCTGCATCAGGCTCCCCACAGGGAGCCTGCTTCTCCCTCTGTGTCTCTGCCTCTCTCTGTGTGTCTCTCATAAATGAATAAATACAATATTTAAAAAAATAAAAATAAAACATCTATGCTCTGTGACACAGCATTCTACTCCCAACAGCTAACCTAGAGAAGCACCTGAACTTGTAAATGAAGGATCATGTAAAAAAAACAATGTTAATTACAATACTGTTTATATAAGCTCAACACTGGGGACAAACTTAAATGCCCTCTAGTAGGGCACCTGGGTGGTTCAGTTGGTTAATCATCTGCCTTTGGCTCGGCTCATGATCCCAGGGTCCAGGGATTGAGCCTGCTTCCTCCTTTGTCTCTGCCTCTCTCTCTGTCTCTCATAAATAAAAATCTTTAAAAAAAAAAAAAAAGTCCTCTAGTAAAAGCATGGCTTAATAACACATGGGACAGTCATAGCAGGGATCACTATGTAGCAGTTAGTAAGCAATTATGCTGAGCACACAAATGGAAATATTCCTAAGACATAAATTTTAAAAGGTGAACTGTTCAATATGCATTGTAGAAAGCATTTATTTTTTTAAGACATGTACACCCACAAAACCACACATTTCTATATGTACCTATATAGGTAAATGGATAGAAATACATCTGAAAAAATACATACTAACATGAAAAAAATTGTTCTCTCTGGATAGCAAAGTGGACTGGGTGGATGCAGCAGTGGAGAAACTTTTGCAATGACTGTTCTGTGAATTGACATTATTACAAGAAGACTATATTCAGGGATCCCTGGGTGGCGCAGCGGTTTAGCGCCTGCCTTTGGCCCAGGGCGCAATCCTGGAGACCCGGGATCGAATCCCAGGTCGGGCTCCCGGTGCATGGAGCCTGCTTCTCCCTCTGCCTATGTCTCTGCCTCTCTCTCTCTGTGTGACTATCATAAATTTTTAAAAATTAAAAAAAAAAGAAGACTGTATTCATACATTACATGTGCAATTTTAAAACGAGAAGAAAAAAGGAACTACCATGGCCTCAGGGCTATTCACAGTAGATCTATAAAATCCGTGAGGTCTTCCTTTCCTTGGGGAAACACAGCCTGACCGGGGCATGAGGTAAGGGGCCAGGGTAGAGAAAGGGAACCACCGCCTGCCCGGTGCCAGACCCACCCACAGGCCCGTACCTCTCCTCCCGGACCCTCTCCCTAGCCAGGATCTTTCCTAGAAACCCCTCGGTGTCTCTTCCCTCCCTTTCCTGATTTGATTCCACTGTGTTTACTGGTGTAAGGCCATTCTCTCTTCTGTTTTGTGTTCCCTCATATTATGATTTTTATAACACTTGGAAAGCAATGCACCAGTTTCATAGCCTACCACAATTCTTCATAAATTCCAGGAATTGACAGATGTTATTCTACTTTCCACTAATGCCATAGGTCAGGCTCCCTGGAAACTAGCCTCTGAGATCTGCATGCAAGAGAAGAGCAAAGAGAAGCTCTTACTGGCAACACATGCTCCTGGGAATACCAGCTCTGGGGGAGCAAAGACAGGACTGAGTAGAGGGAAAAGGGGGGTGTGCTGCAGGCACAACGAGGGCCTTGGCAGAACCCAGAAGGAACTCTGGAGCTGACAGGACACTTGGAGTTATTCCAAAATGAGGAACAGGGGCTGGACCTGTCCACCTCCACCTGGATCAGTCATTGGATGTGGGCTGACCTGGGAAAGGAATGTCACTTGGCCAAAACCACTTGTCTCAGCTGAGGGTGAGTCCCGGGACAACCTCGGCCATGGGCAGCAGCTGGGGGAATGAGCACCGCAGCCTTGAAGGGGAGGCTGGGAAGTTCACCATGCCCAGAGGAATTTGGAGCTGAGCAACCATTCGTCTGTGAGGGTGAAGGATATGAGGCAAGGGGACACGTTTTTAAGATTTTATTTGAGATAGAGAGAGAGAGAGCACAAACAGGGGGAGGAGAGGGAGAAGCAGACTCCCCACTGAGCAGGGAGCCCCACATGGGGCTTGATCCCATGACCCTAGGATCATAACTCGAGGTGAAGCCACCAGGCACCCCAATGGCACACATTTTTATCTCCATTTTACAGGGGGAGAAACACCTGGTATGTTTTCTGCTCTGTCTTCGAAGTCAGGCAACAATGCAAGCGTGGAACTGGGTGCCCAGGCCGAGCCACTGCTTATAAGGTTTACCTGCATCAGATGCTTCTCTAGGATTCACGAAGTGCAGTTCGAAGGGGGAGGAAACATCTACATGATTGCAGCAGGGGGCTCGGGGGAATGGTCTGAGCAGAAATAGGGAATAATGCTTTGAGTTTAAATGCCCTGGAAATGATTTCACTTCAGTTTCCATATCTAGAAAGAACTTCACTCACAGCAAATCAAGTCTGTTGCTTGAAAAGTAAAGAGAGGAGAAGAGGAACACCACATATGGGGTGCTGCTAACATCCCGGCTGTCTGGAATCAAGTCCAGGGGCTCTCTCCCCTTCTTGTCCCATTGGTGGTCTTATGCATGAAAACCCTCCTGTAGAGTCAAGGGCTTCCATCAGGCTCAAAAGCTGAGCCCAGTAAGGACCCAGGTCCAACACAGAGACATTTATTCTTATGTCACTCCTATTCACAAAGGAAATAGTCGCTCTTTCCCCCACAAACTCTGAAGAAACCTGTATGGCCCGATTTGGACCTTATGCTTGTATTTGGCAGTTCTAGATCACTGGGGGGAGGGGGAGGGGAGATTAAAAGGCTCTGATGCCTTCAAAGACCTCAGGTTGCAAAAAAATGGAGGAAGAATTCAGGACATTGCACCCTGAAAATCTTTGACTTGTCAAACTCTTGCTACCTGGCAGGTCCAGACCAAGCCCCTGACAAGCATGGTCTTCTTGAAACCTCACCACCCTGAGGCACATGCTAATAATATTAGCTATTTTACAAGTACTGATATTTTTGTTTTACAGGTGAGGAAATTGAAGCTCAGAGAGGTAAGCTGCCTGAGATCACAGAGGTACAAGTAACATAGGAAGCTTTCAGTCTGGCTTTCAGCCAGGTCTGGCTGATACGAGGGAGGTGGCTTAGACTCAAGGTCAGACACGACATGGAAAAATAAGAGCAACAATGGAGACGCATTAAGAAGATAATTACTATGATTTTTCTGAATAGCAGGTTGAAACAGGGATATCCAAGAGCCATGCAAAATTCCTGGGCCTCCTATTTATCTCACTGTACAAAGAAAATCAAGCATTTAATTCCCTACAGATTACATAATGCTCTTTTTAGTATGTTTCAAATATATATTTACTATTTATTATAAGTACTTACCTATTATTTAATATTAATATTTTTTTAATTTATTTATTCATGAGAGACACAGACAGGCAGAGGGAGAAGCAGGCTCCATGCAGAGACCCCAATGTGGGACTCGATCCCAGGACTCCAGGATCACGCCCCGGGCCAAAGGCAGATGCTCAACCACTGAGTCACCCAGTTGCCCCTGTATTATTTTTTTTTAATAGAAACAAATTAGCATAAGCATAAAAACATGCGGAAGAGGGGCTCCTGAGTGGTTCAGCTGGTGAAGCTCCTACCTTCAGCTCAGGTCTTGATCTCAGGGTTCCCTGCTCAGCAGGAAGTCTGCTTCTCCTTCTGCTATAGGCCTCCCTCCCCTGTTCATGCTTGCTCTCTCTTAAATAAAATCTAAAAAAAAAAAAAAAAAAAAAAGTCATGCAGGAGAGACATAAACACCTGTGGGGAGAGAGGTGGATGAGGAACCTTTTAAGAGGCTTCAATTTATATTTATATTATACGAATTCTTAAGATGGGCGATGAGGATAACAATATTCATTGTACTATTGTCTCTACAAATGGTAGAAAAAACAACACAATACCCTTTCTATTTCAAAACAGCTTATAACTTTGTCAAAAAGAAAAACACTTCAATAAGAAAACTCATAACAGCTAAGCAGTAACACGTTATTTAAACTTGTCCTTGGTGTTAGCTTATTTCGACTCTTCCTCTAATGTGGCCATTATATGGCTCTTTACTGCTTGTGCTCAGCATAACTATTGCGAGAATCACCCATGCTGTTCCACGCCTCAGAAGCTCATTCCTTTTTATTGCGGGGTAGTATTCCAGGTTAGGAACATAGTCCAGTTTGTGTATCCATTCCCTTGTTAACAAACATTGGGGTTGTTTCCATTTGGGGGCTATCACGGATCAAGCAGCCATGAGCATCCATCTAATTTTACTTTAAGATTTTATTTATTTATTCATGAGAGACACAAAAAGAGAGAGGCAGAGACACAGGCAGAGGGAGAAGCAGGCTCCTTGCAGGGAGCCTGATGTGGGACTCGATCCCGGGACCCTGGGATCATGCCCTGGGCCGAAGGCAGATGCTCAACCGCTGAGCCACCCAGGTGCCCCTTACTTTTTTATTGTGGCAGCCAGGTATATTGAAATGTGCTCACATTGGATTTCTATAGAACGGTAACCTCTAGATTCTCTGCTAGGCCCTCCACCTTCCCTGTTCAACCTGGCTGCCGCTTAACTGGGTTTAACTCAAGAAACCAGGCCAGGTGCAGAGTGGGGCACTGTTGTTACAGAGGTGAAGGGCCCAAGAAGAGAGAGACACTGGGTACACATTCCCACTGTGCCCCCCAAACCAGCCCTTTCCAGCAACTGCCTCAAGGCACCGGCCATCTGGAGGGGAAGGAGGCAGATGAACAAACAGTCACCTCAAATTCAACACGAGAAGCCAGAGAGACATGCGTAAAAGCTCTGGTGACAAAGGAGGAAGCACTTACATCCATCTGGGGAACTCAGGGAGGTTACCCAGGGGATGATATTTGAACCTGGTCTTGGAGGAAGAGTAGAATTTACCAAGCAGGTTTGGGGGAGGGCTTTCTAAGTGCAGGGGAAAGCTCAGGAATTCCCCAGGGCAAGGCAGATTCTAGGAACTGGGAAGTGTGAGCAGAGAGGACAGCATGGGATGGGGGCAGGGGGAGGACAGGCCAGAGGAAGGGCCTGCCACACCCTGGTGAGGGGTTGGTCCTTGTCCTGCAGGCACAGAGCCAGGGATAAGAGCCAGGCCAGATGGTACTTTGGAAGAACACCCAGGGTAAGAAAACAGGAGTGAGGAGTACTTGGAGGATGCCACTGGGAACGGACAACAGGGACTACGCTCTGGAGAGTTCCATAGCGGATTGCACAGGGATCACCAATGCTATACAAGGCACACAGAAGAGCCAACTCCAGTGTCCCTTTTGGCTGGTGCTCCTGTGTGGTCTCCATCTTCCCTTCCTCAGTTCCAGTGACCCCCTCCCCAGCAGGTGTCAGTCTCACTCTGCCCAGACCACCCAGCCCACTGTTGGCACAGAGAGACTTAAACTCCCAGGCTCCTGCCAACTCAGGTTCCCCTGTGACTTTCCACCACCTACAGAATGGAATGTCACTTCCCTGAGATTGGCGAGCTGAGCCTACCCACCGGCCTGTGCCACCTCGCTCTACCACCCGAGCACTTGGCAGTTCTTCCTTTCTCTCCCTCCCTGTACGCCCTGCCCACCACACACACACACACACACACACACACACACACACACACACAGTACAATAATGCACTGATTCTCCATCTCCATGTTCCCTTGCTCTTTGTGCCTTGTCACAGGACTTGGCCCAGATCAAACACAAAATACCCTCCTTTCCTTCCAGGTAGGGCTTGAAGCTCCTTCTCCAGAAGCGTCCCCTGAGGACTTCAGACCCAGGAGCTTGCCCCCTGTATACTGGGGCACAGGATTGTGGATTGCCCATGGATTGCCCTCTGTAACCTGCTTCACTCCTACTAAACTTCACGTCTTCGTCTTTCATGTTTGGAACTGGAGTGCTGGAGACAGATTGGACGGTGAACTGACATAGGCAGGAACTGCCTTAGGAATGCTGGGGTCAGGAGGGCGCGCAGAGGGATGAGGGCAGGGCCCCAAGGGCCATGGTCTGGCCATGCACCAGGATGTCTGACCCAATGCAGTGTGGAAAGAGGGCCAGAGGTGATCTCTCCAGACAGAGTACTTACTCCATTCTCTACACTGACAAGTCCTGGGAAGGTTTATTTTATCAAGAGGGAGAAAGAGCTATATGAAAATAAGAAAAAAATAGCCAGAGCTTTATGCCCTTGGTATCTTAATAATTAAGATAAAGAAGACAGAATAGACATTGCATGTACAATGCTTTGGCCAATCTTTTTAAAGGAGCAACAAATAAATGTGATCTACAGGGCAAATCTGCATGGGATTAACCAAGTATTTACCGAGTTCTTCAATGTACTCAGCATCGTCCTCGAGCTAGTGAAGATACTACAGGTGAACCTAAGTCAACTGTTCTTGTCTTCAGGCACTACCTCTCCTGCTGTGGCAGCAAGAGGCATAGACGTGAAGACACCTGGGGATAAATGTATTACTAGGTGGGGAGGACATGTTGGTAAATGTCATAGAGATCTAGAAAAGGGATTCCAAACTTTACTGTGCACATCATGTACCCAAAGGGTCTTAGTCAAATGCAGATTCTGGTTCAGCGGTTCTGGAGTGGAGCTCCTGAGCATTTCTCGAGCTCTTGAGCATCTTCTGCATTTCTCACATGTTCTGAGAGAAGGCCAAGGCTTTTGGTCCAGGACCCATTTTGAGTAGCAAGGACCCTAGTGAATGGAGAGAACCTTGTGAGCTGGAAAGCTCCATACACAAGGAAATCTGAGACTGAGGGCAGGGGGGCCTGGATGAGGCAAGAGGAGCTTTTCAGGTGGGGCCAGCCTAAGCAGTGACCCGGAGCAGAGTGAAGCTTTGCAGGTGGTGAGAAACGCAGACACAGGAAGTGGGTGTGCCGGGGCCCCCACCGTGTTCTCATCAGCCAGTGGTGACAACTAAAAGGGACTAAGTTATGTGCCATCTTAAATGCCACACTGAGGAGTCGCAATGTATTAAAAATGGGAATAGTGAGCTGGGGGTGATTCTTGAGTCCAATTTTGCTGATCCATTCAGGACAAGCAGAAGAGTGGGAAATAGGTCCCCGTGCAGAAGAGGAGGAGAACTGGAGTATGGTTTCTCTCACTTTGTACTTGAAGAGGTTCCATTCGGCTCCCTGACGCCATGCCCCCACCCCTCACCCTCCAGCCCCTCACCGCAATCCAGGCCTCGCTCCCTGAGTCCTGGGCTCTGGAAGCCTTGCAGCAGGAGAAAGCTAAGTCCCAGATGATCTAGCTATAGGAGAAAGAACCCTTCTTCTGCAGTTCCGTGGAGTCTTTCTTCCTCTCCACGAATGTATAAACAATTCGACAGCACATGATAAAAGTGAGGGGAGGGGGGCCCCACATTAATTTCCTAGAGGCAAATGATAAGCTGGCAGGTCTGGCTCTATGGAGGAGATAAAAGCTCCAAACACAGCCGAATGACTCTTGGGATCCGAGCCTGGTACGGATGCAAATTAAAATAAAAACTATATAAACAGCAGCACAATCGCACCATTCAGGGCTCCTTCATTAGCAGCCAGCGCTCCAGTGCCACTGCCCACAAAGACAACTTCCCTTTCTTCTCCCTTCTAACTAGTTTCCAAGCTGGTCAACAAAAGGAGGCGAAGGACAAAAGCAGTTCTAATTGATGAGGCTCTGCGGAGAGGGTCGTTGGGGAGATTCGTTTTGTGTGTGCAAATCAAAAAGCAAATGTGATGTGTCAGACCAGCTGAGGACAGGCCTCCTGCTGGGGAGTCTGGAGGTGCCAAGTTCCTCTTCTCAAAGCTCACCACAGCATGGTAACAACCCAACGGTCACATCCACCAGCCCAGGCCTCCCGGTGCCCGATAGAGTCAACTTCCCAAAGTGCTGCCCTGTGTAGGGGGACCTTGTTCAATGATCAGACCCACGAAGCAACAACTCACTACCATGGCGACCTCTACTCTTTACTGTAGGGGACAGAGTTCATTCATTGTATTACCATGAAGCATCGTTGTGGCGGGCAGTCATTGGGGTGAGGAGACAGTTTGACCAATGTCCATCTTCTTCTGAACGTTCAGGCTTCGGGAGGGAACCTCCACAGGTTTCTCCTCATTGTCTTCCCATTTGGCTAGCATTTCCAATCACCTACTCCACTCCAGGAACCTCTTCAAATGACCCAGCCCTCCAGCTGTCTCCTCACCCCACATGCCCTCCTCTCCAGCCATGAAGATCTCCTCACTGTTCCAGATTTCTTCACACTCATCGTCCATCCTGCACTCCTCTCCAAACTTGGAATTCCCTACTATTTCCCTGCTATCGGTGAAAACCCTCTCAGCCAAACAAGCCTCGTGTTTTATCATTTTTTTATTTTTATTTTTTTAAGATTTTTTATTCATGAGAGACACAGAGAGAGACAGAGAGAGGGGGGAGAGAGAGAGAGAGAGAGAGAGAGAGAGAGAGAGAGGCAGAGACACAGGCAGAGGGAGAAGCAGGCTCCATGCAGGAGCCCGATGTGGGATGCGATCCCGTGTCTCCAGGATCATGCCCTGGGCTGAAGGCAGGCGCTAAACCGCTGCGCCACCCAGGCTGCCCAATGTTTTATAATTTTAAACTAGAGTAGGTGTGTCTGAGTGGCAGTCAGTTAAGTGGCCAACTCTTGGTTTTGGCTCAGGTCATGATCTCAATCAAGGTCATGAGATTGAGCCCCATGTTGTGCTCCACGCTCTGTGTGGAGTCTGCTTGAGATTCTCTCTCCCTCTGCCCCTCTTGCTCATGCTCTCTCTCCCTCTCTCTCTAAAATAGATAAGATAAATAAAATAAATAAATCTTAAAAAAATAAAATAGGGTAATAATCCTTGCTCTACGCATCTCATGGGCTATTGGAAAGCTAATATGAAATGGAGGAGGTGAAAACAACTGTAAGTGGCATACGTATAATTAACAGAAATGTCTTCATTGAGGCTATAGCACTGGACCCTTTAGTGCCTGCCAAAAACCTCTCGATTGTTAAATGAGGCAATTGGTTGTGGGGAGGGGGGCTGGGTTCCAGGCAATAGGAAAAAATGAATATTCTTGCACATTAACACTAAAATGAACTTACAGTATTTTTAAATGATAGAAACCAAAACAAAATGAACCATCTCTTGCCTTGGCTTCTTAGCGGTTCTCCAGGAGCATCTTGCCAGTGCATGCCTCACACTCTGCTTCCCCCAGTTCATGCTTCCGGCCACACTGCTGGCATCAGGTGCAAAGGCTGGTGCCTAGCAGAAAGAAGGATCAAAGAGAGTAGTAAGGTTGGGAAGGTTGCTTTTCTCTAATTTTGACTATTGCTTTACTTTGTCCATATAGGGAAGATGCCATTATTTCAAAGATGGATTGTGGTCCTGTTCTTTTTCAGCTTATATACCAAGAAGCAAATAAGGAACAGAGACAAGGAAGAGATATGAAAGTCCTATGAGCAGACTGCCCTTTCCATCCCTCCCCAAGGAGCTAAGTGGTCACTAAGCTGTATGGTTATTCTCTTATCTTCCCAGCTGATAAGGAGAAAAGAGGCGTTATCTGCCACAGGCAGCCCCTAGCTTTAGGGGAGGAGAACCCCAGCGCTGGTGGTTAATAGCACATGAGCCAGCACTGTTTTCCTTGACACTTCCAAACTCTGGCTGCGTCAGCCTAAACAATGCTGTTGGAAACAGAACAATAGAGGGTTGGAATGCTCGGGTCTTAAGTCTTTTCCAAACCACACTCACATCACCACTGGCATCCCACAACTGGGTGGCTTAAAACAAGAGGCATTTGGGGGTATCTGGGTGGCTCAGTTAGTTAAGCCTCTAACTCTTGATTTCAGCTTGGATCATGATTTCAGGATTATGAAACTGAGTCTGACGTTGGGTTCACATGCTGGGCATGGAACCTGCTTGGGATTCTCTCTCTACTTCGCTTTCAAAACAAAACAAAACAAAACAAAACAACAGGAAGACATATTTGTTCTTGCACACTTGAGGAATCCAGAAGTCCAAAATCAAGGTGTTGGCAGGGTTGGTTTCTTTTAGAGGCTCTGACATAGAATCTATTCCATGCCTTCACTGTGGCTTATGGTTGTATTACTAGAATTCCTGCCCCCAACTTCATAACTTTTTCTTTTCTGTCTGTGTGTCCTCTCCTCTTCTTTTAAGGACACTTATCATTGGACCCAGGGCCTACTCCATGTCCAGGACAATCCCATATCAAAGTCCTTACATAACATCTGCAAAGATCTTTCTTCTAAATAAGGTCACCTTCGCAGATTCCAAGGGTGAGGACTTGAACGTATCTTTTTGAGGGAACACTATTCAACCACTACAGTACCCAAAGGGGAAGGGAGAAGAGGAGGAAACCACACTGAGCTCCTATTTAAACCTCTAAGACCTCATGGGGCAAGATGAGTACTGGAGTTACTCAGCCAAATTATGATAGCAAAGGCCATGGTAACTGAATGGGCCTCCAGGATGATTGTAGTAGGGAAGAAGGGGAAGTAGCCTAAGATCTGCCCTCCACTGAGACCCACTGAGGTCACTAGGTGGCTGGAATGACAAAGTCAGAGAAGAAAGTCAGTTCATCAATTTCTCCCCCCACTCCCCCACACCCTTCCTCCCAGCTCATCCCTGCTGGGTGACCTATGGATAACCCAGAGCTTTGTATCCTCCTGGGGGTAAGCAAGGAAGCAGCCTGCCTGCCCGGCAATTAGCTGCCCGTCTCATGGAGGTCAGCCAGCTCTGTCCACACTGGGACTGCTCAAAAGCCTGCGCTTCCACAACTGATCTGTGAACACAGGATTCAACACTTATCTTTCTTGTGCTGCGGTTAATATTTACAAAAGGAAAAGCCTTCTAAAACTTAGTTAACAAAATTCAATTTAAGGATCAGAAAAAGGCACCGGATACAAAAATTCTAAAAGCTCCTTTCTCCAAGAAAGGAAAGAAAGAAAATATTGAATGAATCCCAAGTTTCAAAGGAACCTTTCCTTAAGTCACATTAATAATGTGACCGCCCTCCAAGAAGTGCCTGCCAATTGGGTAAACAGAAGTTGTGTCAGTGAAGAAAAGTCCTGAGGCCTGAGATTGCAGGCCTTTGGTCAAGACCATGCCCATAATATGGTCTTATTTTTCAGGCCTGGAGTCCATGAACTTTTGCCCACTGTGTTAGGATGACAAAGTCTAGCAAATGTTGTCTGAAAAAATTCTATAGATGAGAAGCTGAACTTGGTGTCTGTTGCGTATATACCTTGTGTTGGTCACTCTGCTAGATGCTAGAGATATAGCCATGGACAGCAATTCTAACACGGCCCTGCCTTCACAGAGAGGGAAGAAGGGAGATCTTAACCATCACATAAATAATGCGACAAAGCATTATGGGGTGTCATGGGTGTAATGGGGGTGTCATGGAGGCATACATTGGGACATTCTGCACACCTAACAGAGGGTTTAAATGAAAACACAGGACATAAGTATTTTGTCCCTAATGATAATGAACTCTCCAGTGGGTCTGTTCTAAAGATTTTATACATATTCTCTCTACAGTATAGTGGATGGAGCTTCCTGCCCCTCCAGGAGCTACAACAATTTGAAGCAAACCTTCATTCACATCTTGGGGCCGTATGCCCATTGAGCCATGAGAGGATCCTAGAGCCCCTCAGGGTAGGAGAGATCCTTCTGGAAGGTTAAAGCAACAAAAGCGGGTCCCCAAGGCTGAGATCAGAAAATAAGGCTCTAACCACCTCACAGTTGTTAGAATGCTAATATCAAAAAAAGAAAGAATATTTTGCAAGGATGTGGAGAAATTGAAAATCTTATACATTGAACATAAAATGCTACAGCTGCTATAGAAAAAAGTATGGAAGTTTCTTCAAAAATTGAAAGCTAAACTACTATATGATCCAGCAATCCCACTTCTATTTATGCAAAAACATTGAAATCAAGATCTCAAAGAGGTATTTGCACTCCCATGTTCACTGCAGCATTATTCACAATAGCCAAGTTGTGGAAACAATCCAAATGTTCAAATGTTCATCAGTGGATGACAGGATAAAGAAAATGTTTTATATACATACAATGGAGAATTTTTCAATTTTTTTTTTAAAGAAGGAAATCCTGCCATATGCAACAACATGGGTTAGTCTTGAGGACATGATGCTAAGTGAAATAAACCAGCCACGGAAAGGCAAATATTGCGCGGTTTTACCTAAAGAGATACCTAAGATAGCCTCATTGAAGCAGAGAGTAGAATGGTAGTTGCCAAGGGCTGAGAGGAGGTGAAACAGGTAGTCGCTGTGCAATGGGTATAAAATTTCAGTTATGTTATTTGAGTATGTTCTAGAGATCTACTGTACAACAGTGTGACAATAGTTAACAATTCTGCATATAATACCCTTCAAAATGTGTTAAAGGGTAGATCTCATGTTAAGTGTTCTTATCACAAGAAGAAAGAAATAGACAAGACAAGGAAAGGCAAGGAAAGGAAGGAAAAGATGACTTTAGACCAGGGGTTGACTAGGGCCAACAGGTCAAATCCAGCCTGCTGCTTGTTTTTGCAAATACATAAAACTTTATTACAACACAGCCACATGCATTCATTTACACATTTTATGGCTACTTTCACACTACAAGGGCAGAGCTGAGTACTTGTGATGGAGACAATATGACCCACAAAGCTCAAATTTCTACCCTACACAAGAGTGTCAGCTGTTGGTCCTCTTGGTATTCTTGATATTCTGCTACTACAAAACTTGAAATGTAGGGCTCCTGAGTGGCTCAGTTGGCTCGGGTCATGATCCCGGGGTCCTGGGATGGAGCCCCCGCATCAGGCTTCCTGCTCAGCAGGGGAGTCTACTTTTCTCTCTCCCTCTGCCTCTCCTGCTATCCCCACTTGTGCTCTCTCTCAAATAAATGAAATCTTAAAAACAAAAACAAAACTTGAAACGTGTCCTATTGCCAGTAGTCTTTCACTCATCTGGACTGGGAATAACTTAAAAAAAAAAAAAAAAGAATTGTGGTTAATAAAGATTTTATTTATTCATGAGAGACACAGAGAGAGGCAGAGAGGCAGGCAGAGGGAGAAGCAGGCTCCCTGAGGGGAGCCCGATATGGGACTTGATCCCAGAACCCTGGGATCACAACCTGAGCCAAAGGCAGATGCTCAACCACTGAGCCACCCAGGTGCCCCTATTAGCCACAATTCTAATTCACACGCTCCAAGGTTATTATGTTCAATAGGGTCATCACCAGGCATGTGACTATTTAAATGTAAAGAAGTTACATGTGGCCCTTTACAAAAGAATCTTGCACCCCTTGATTTAGGTTCACCAGTGCTCTCATCAGCACCCCGGAATGTCTCCCACCCCTTTACCTGGGCTGCTTTAGAGGAGGGGGGGGTGCCAAAACCCAACAAAGTCCCTGTATGAGGAACATCAGAGGGCACTCATAAGCACCTAGCATGAGCCTGCCTCTGTTTTGAAAATATGGCATTTAGCTCTCACACCAATGTTGCAAGACAGGAATGATCCCATTCTTACACATGAGAAGACAAAGTCTCAGAGATGTGAAAGCACATTGCGGAACCGGCAAAGCCCTATGTGAACCTCGATCTGCTTCTCTGCACATCTTATCACTGCATACAATTTCCATACTGTCTGCTGTTTAAACAGGTCTATACAAGTACCAGGAAGAAAGTTCTATCGCTTTGGATAAAGAAATGACCAGTAGGAACTATGCTAAGTGAATTCAGTCCATATGGTAGATGGGATCAGCCTGCCCCCGTAGCCTGATGCTACCGAGTTGGGTCCTTGCAGAGCCGGTTATCACTGGGTTCCTTTTTGAATTTTTATAGTTATGTGCTGCGGTAGGGGTGCAAGGAAGAAGGGCCACTATTCAGAGCAAAGTTTGCCTTACGAGAAGACTCTGGAAGACCTAGCTGTTGCCTCCAACTTATTATCACTCCAACAATCACATTATAAACATTCATGCTCCTCATCCAAAGGAGAAAACCAAGATTGCGAGGTGGTTCTGGAAACTACCTCAACAAAGGACAGTTATAAGACCAGGGGCTGTTTAGTTCAGATATGAGAAGCCCTGATGGAAGCATGCTGGCTGTGCATGATTTCTTCAGGAAGCTCTGCCATATTGAGAAGAGCAGCCTTCTGCGCATTATGCCAGAGTTGAGAATGAAGATCAATAAATAGTTGGAAGTAAAATGGAAGCAGATTTTGGCTCAAAAGCTGAAAGAATGTTCCAACAACTGCAAATATCTAACACTGCAACGAGCTGTTGAGATGATGAGCCTGCCCAGCTCTGGAGATGTCCAAGCAAGAGCTAGGTGACGTCTGTCAGGAATACTGTGGCATGGGCTTTTGAAAAGTGTGGAAGGTTAGACTAGCTCATCTCTACAGGCCCCTCCAATTCAAAGAGCCGGCAAGTCTGCGAACAGAGAGACCAGCCCAAGGACCACACTGGGAAAAGGAGTGCTTTGAACCAAAGGTGCTCTATCCAATTCCTCCCACATCCTAATTCCAGCATCTCACTAAAAGCTGGACCAAGCCCCACTCACCTACGTTCCCAATCCAGGACTAGCCAATATTCATGGCTTAACTATAAGAAGAAGGATTTCTCCATTTGTCAAGCCAAACTGAAGGTCGCTGGCTTTGGAGTAGGTAGCCAGAGAGGGGATGATCAAAATAATATTAACTGATATTTACACTAAACTTTGCTACTTACAGGGGGGATCTGTGATCCAATTAGCCTTCCCAACAGCCTGCAGAGGAAATAAGACATGTTAGTCCTTGTCATCCATTTGTATTAAGAGGTTGCCTAGTTGCCCTGCAAATGCACACGGCCATAAACCTGAGCGACACCTCAAAGGAGGTAGGGGCCACGTTGGAAGACACCATTTTGACCAATGCCCTATGGACACCAGCTGAGAGTTGGGGACTATTAGTTACAATTTGTGGTTTTCATAATGAAGGTGGTCATGTAGGCACACGGAATGTGGCAGAGGGGAATATACTGTCAGGACAGCACGCGCTTACACTATACACTTTCTACAAACCTACCAGCATCTTCCAGCGCTTAAATTATTAGAATGAGTTTCACATCCTGAGGATGCATTCAGCCTGGGAGGCTAGATACTGCAAGTGCTAATTATCGAGGCTCATGCCCTGTAAGTATAGGTTATTGTTCATCGCTCCCATCAGTGCTA
The DNA here is from genome assembly GCF_053574225.1 of Canis aureus. Taxonomy (NCBI): domain Eukaryota; kingdom Metazoa; phylum Chordata; class Mammalia; order Carnivora; family Canidae; genus Canis; species Canis aureus. Next base: position 58,974,163 of record NC_135621.1, read on the forward strand.
CTGGATTTTATAGCCTGTTTTCCCATCAGGTCTGGACTGAATCATCCCCTCTTCTGTCACAGCACTTGCCTTTGGAGGCTCCCAGAAGGCAAACAGTGTGCAAATGTTAGTTAACCTATGGGCCGATTAGAGGATGCTTGCAAACGGTCACCTGGAGAAGCCTTTCAGTGTTGCTGGGGTTGTTAGAATGATCAGAAAGACCTTGGAGTAACTGGAGGCTGCCATCTATGCTTCTAAAATTAAAACATTCATCATCGGGGGGATCCCTGGGTGGCTCAGGGGTTTGGCGCCTGCCTTCGGCCTGGGGCGTGATTCTGGAATCCCGTGATCGAGTTCCGCATGGGGCTCCCTGCATGGAGCCTGCTTCTCCTCTGTGTCTCTGCCTCTCTCTGTGTGTCTCTCATGAATTAATACATAAAATCTTAAAAAAACAAAAACAAAACATTCATCATTGGGAACATGCCTGCCAGCATTTACAACAGGCAAACTTTTAGTGAAGACCAACACACGGAGGAAGGTAGGGGAGAGCATTCCAGGCAGAGGAGGCATTTAAACAAAGGCAGAAAGGCATGAAAATGAAGGGCCTCTGTTGCGTAACCAGAGCACAGAGTGTGCTCAGGGAAGCACCGGGAGGCTGAACAGGTGGCTTGGGGCTACTGTCGAGTCCCTCAATGGCAAGCTCTAGAGAATGCTTAATGCCATAGTCCAGGGATGGTAAATCACCTATAGGGCTTGCGGTGCCCCTCCTGCAGAGTCTGATTCAGTGGGTCTGGGTAGGGTCCAAGAATTAGGTTTCTAGCAAGCCCCAAGGTGATGCCGAAGCTGCTGGTCCAGAGACCAGTTTTGGCAACCACCTCTGTAGTCACTCAGCACTGTTTTGAGTAGGGAAGAAAGGCTATCAGAGCTTTAGGTTTACTCTCTTTAATTGACCAGTTTGAAGAGCCCATAATTCTATGATAAGATAATAGAAGGAAAAGAAAGAGAAAGACTCAGCCCAGGCACTGGGTCTGTGTTCAGTGGGGAGATCTGACCAAAACTTCTCACTTCTCACCCAGCTGGCAGTAAGGCACAGGACTCCTGTTCCTCACAGAGGAACAATGGAGGGGTGCCTGGGTGGCTCAGTTGGTCAAGTGTCTGCCTTTGGCTCAAATAATGGGTCCTGAGATCGAGCCCACAATCGGGCTCCTTGCTCAGCTGGGAGTCGGCTTCTTCCTCTCCCTCTGTTCCTCCCTGACCCCCCGCCCTCATGCGTTCTCTCTCCCCTTCTCTCTCAAATAAATGAAAAAGAGGAAGAAGAAGTAAAAGAAGGAGAACAACAGAACCTCACAAGTTTTTTAAATTACCAGATAAAGCATGCCACTCATAAAACTCTAGAATGGAGTTTTCAAATACAGAACACATATTTTCTTAGTGTCAGTTTTTCTAAAGTATTTATCACGTTGGTTGTCAGTGACCCCATTAGCCTGCTGAAGGAGTCTTTCATAGCTTTTCTTCCTCCAGTCCTGATCTCCTAGATGTGAAGAGGGAATGAAGGATTGTGAGATTTATTCTGAAACATCTTCAGTTTCACTGCCAGCACAGAAACAGCAACTAGGAAAACACTGGAAGGGCCCAAGGACTGGCCCTGTCTATAGGAAGTCCTGACACAGCTCAGATAGTAAAGTCAATATGGAATTCTTCTAGGCTAATCATCAAAGATGCTGCCCTGACCAAGATGGACATGTGCTTTAGGGCAGAGTGGGAGGAGGAAAGAAGGGGAAGGATTTTTGTGGGTTTTTTTTCCCCTGGGAGTAGGGATGGGAACAAGTTAGTTTTAAATCCTCTCCTACTGGCCTCGTTGATTATAGGAAAAGCTATGACCATCCACACCAAAGAATTATTAGTGATTCAAGCTTAATGCATACTTTATTTTCTATTTTATTCTAGAGTCAAGTGCTTTAGTCCAGTCTAGCTGGAGAACATTGTATTTTGAGGCCACATTGCGGAAGAGGTAACACCCTGACCTGGCATTTGGAGGACCTGGATTCTTTTTCTGGTTCTGCAACTCTGCGTTTGAGTAAGATCTTATCTTCTCCAGACCTCAGATTTCTCATGTGGGGGAGTAGCAAAGTTGTGTCTGCTTATCTGTATGATCCTGCCATCACCGATCCTAAGGGATTCTGTACCTCATATGCCGAATCCAGCTTCATGGAATCAGAGTGTCCTGAGCAGTGGTCATGGTACCAATCCCTCTTGGACAGTTTATTTTACTTGAACTCAGCAAAGTTTAATTCCCTGGTTTCTCTCTGATGGCCAGAGAAGACCAGAATGGAGGAGTTTCCATATAAACAGGAAGAAAATGATCTAGGAAATTAATGATCTTATCTGGTCAGAATGAATGAAGAAAGTTCAGTGTTCATCTCCTCAACAGCATTATTTTTTTTTCTCATCAGCATTATTAAGAGCGTTTATGCCACCCAGAGAAACAAATATCATTGGTCATTTTAATTGACTTCCAAGGAGGTCTCAACAGGACTCTTCCCCTTTGGAATCAATAAGGTTGGCCATTCCCATGCTTAGCTCACACTCAACACTTTCTCTCCCTACCCATCACCCCAACTCTATTCATTCCGCTCTATCATGTGTTTATGTATCTGTTTCTCCAATCACCCCATCACAATGTGATCCTCTCTGAGGACAAGGGCCACAGTTTGTTCTTCTTTACCTGATCTTTGTGTTCTGTACCCAACGAGTCTGGGGAAACAATTAGGGCACAACTATAATGCCTCTGAGTCCTGATTCTCCACCATAGTCATTCCTGGAAGTCCAAACTCTCCACGGAGTTCCCACCGTTCCCAAACATATCCCTTGACTCCACTGCCTGAAGTGTTGATAGTTCTCGGCAGCTACGCCTGGTGGAAGAAGCTCCACAGAGCTCACTGCCACTGGCAGCAGGAGACCAGAGCTCTGCCCTGTTGGACCCATTGCTCTCCATGTGTCTGTCCTCTCTCAGTTTTTGCTCTTGTCTCTAATGACAGAAGGGGAAAGGTCTTCCTCCACCAGTGTTAACAGTGAGACTCCTCCCACCTCCCTTGGAAATCTGATATTCTCTATGTACAACTCTGTCTGAAGTGAGCAAAGCATTCCCAGAGCTACACAAGAGGACACTGACTATCCTCCCAATGTCTTATTCCCACTCACCATGAGCAGGTGTCCAAGGTCAGGATAGATAAGAATGTAAATTTTTTCCTACCCCATATGGTCCTTCTCCACATGATGCAGTAGGATCACCTACTATCTCCCCTCTTTATAATTGTGAATATAAATAATTTTTTAGCAGTACTAGGGCTCAAGTGAAGTCTCAAATTCTTTTATCTTTTTTATTAGAAAGTCTTAAGAGATTCTCAGGGGGAAAAAATGACATTCTGTTGGCATTTAAGATTCTATTTTTAAGTAATCTCTACACCCAACATGGGGCTTGAACTCACAATGCCTAGATCAAGACTCACATGCTCTATTGACTGAGCCAGATAGGTGGCACTACACTCCCACCCACCCCCTTTTTTTTTTTTTAAGATTTTGCAACAGAATGTTCTAAGTTCCTAGGAAGGTGAATCTTCATTTGTGTTCTCTAGGAAGCCTATTACAGTTGGTTATGGAAGGTAAATGTTTGACAAGCAGATAAACATACTAGAAAATTCAGTCTCATCTTGGAAAATGCAGTCTGGCCCAGAAGTTTTGGGTCATGAAGGTAGTTTGTAGGACAAAGTACATAGAAAAAGAGGTGGCCAGACTTCCACCTAGGTAGTACAGGTCCCCATGGGCAGGAGGAGTGTAGGGAAAAGGAGGCTAGAGGTCTGAGAAGTGGGATGGCAGGAAAGGGCATGTGGAGAAAGCTGGAAAATTGGGGCTGGAAGAGGCTTACAAAGACATGGCAAAATGAGACCAGGAAAGAAGCAATCAAGGCAGATGCCAGATACCTATTTGGTCCAGCTGCAGCTATCTCTCCAGAGAACACCGGGATGGAGAAGTGTCAGTATAAACAAGAAACCAACACGGAATGCTGTAGAAATAATGGTCCCACAAAGACAGAGGTAAGATGCTGAGTCACCCAAATATCTAAGACTCAACTGTGGGAGTCCTCTGTCTGCATCCACCTCTGTCCTCTCCGAATCCCAGAAGCCTTATGAGCTTTTACCGTACTCCACCCACAGGGTTGCCACTGCCTCCCCATCTGGAATATAAACCTGTTTTTGGTGTGTGTGGTGTGAAGTGACACAGTGAGCCCGCTGGTGTCACAGCCTCTAGAAGGGCACTGAGCACAGGGTAGCCACGGAGTGATGGGACTGCGATCCCAGACCAAAAACCAGGAAGATGGCACAGACTTCCCATCAGCCCTGCAGGGAGAACAGTTTGCCAACCTAAAAACCCGTAAACACCATATCTGAAATATTTCTGTCCCCTGAAAATCCTTATAGGGCTGTACAGATGGGAGAGCCCCTGAGGAGCCTCACAAACTTAACCGGGAGACTAGGCTCTGAGTGTCCACTATGTGTCAGACACTCTGCAGGGGCTGGGGCCACGGGGACCCTACTTGTCGGAGCCCAGAGCTCCCAGTCTCATGGTGAAGATGGGCACTAAAGAAGAAATCACATGTGTGATGAGGGTTACCAGAGGATCCTCAGAAGTGCTCAGACATTGAGCGGCCAGTCCCCTGCTTTGGTATCGTGTTGGCATCTCCTGCCCCTCCAAGGGGTGGTATGGAGGGCAAAACAGGTCAACTTCCCGCCACAGACTAAAGAAGGAAAGCTTAGGTTGCTCCACTAACCATCTGCTCCCCAGTCAAGTAGAAATCAGAGTGGTGGCTTCTGTTAAAGGGAGGACGGGAAATAAAGGACACTGGCTTTACCACACTGATGATGAATCCATAGCCCTTAATGTCCTCCTTCAGGCTGACATGCGTTTTCCCATAGGGCGGCTCTACTCAACCTCAATGCCAGTAACACCCTAGAGAGCTGGAGGCTCTGACTTCCTGCACCCTCACCACCTACAGCAGAGCCGTGAGTTCTGGAGTAAATCAAGAGGGCCTCTGAGCCTTGGGCCTGCAGTCACAAAACCCATGTGCTGAACGTCTCCAGGAAGAAGCCACTTCCAAGTCCAGAGCCTACTCTGAGAGAAATTAGGCTTTGGATTAGAAGCAGCAGAACATGGGGCAGCGGGGAGAGTGCTGAACAAAAGTGGAACGTGCTAAAGATCCAGGGAAATAAAAGCACGCAGCAGTCTGGCTATCTGGGGGACAGAGGGCCAACCCCTGAATCTCAGCTGCCTTGAGGGAGGATCACTGAGCTACAGCTGTGTCATATGATCCCAGATATTGATGGCCCGATGTCACTGAAACAAAAATGACATTACCTTAAATGTGTAATAGTTAAGAAACCAGGACTATATTCCACATGTTAAAAAATCTTGAAATTTTTTACTTCAAGAGGTAAACTTTAGATGCTAGAAGGAATATACTGTTTGGAATACATCATTTTCTGAGAAGGCTATCTATAGAAAGGTGGAAAAATAGAACGTTACCATGTATAAGAACTGGCTCTAAATTGCTGCCTCACTGTGCATCCTCACCTAAACAACTAGGCATCAAGGTGGTGATTACCACCAATGGGAGGAAGGAAAAAATGTCCTACATATAGAGTATTGATGGGGGTTACATAATATGGAAATTTCACAAGTATGTTGTAGATTAAAAAACAAAAAACAAAAAAAAACAAAAAACAAAAAACAAAAAACAAGCTCTTCTAAGGAGCTAATGATGGCCCCTGGGCAATTCTGGTCCTAGCAATCCATCAATAAAACAAGCAGCTACCCTCCAGGTATGAAAGGCTAGGATCCCTCTAAAGGGGTTAGCGACAGCCTGGCCTCTGAAAGAACCACCAAAAATCAATATTGATTACTCGACAATGACATTTAGAGGACATTGAACACTAGAATGATTGTGTCAGGGCGCCATGTGCCAAAGCCAAACGCTTGTATTTCTGAATGGCAAACCTGGCTCAGGAGCAGATGTACGACAAGGAGGACGCAGCCTGGCTGTGCTGAGAGCCATGGAAACTGTGTTGCAAGCTGCTGTCATTAAGCAACTAATGACACTCCTACAGCCGCTTCAGTGCATAGTTAAGACAGGTTTCAACTCATCAGCCACCACACCCATTGTCTGAAAGCATCACAGAAAGGATAAGCATGAAAGCAATCAAATGAACTAGGGCAAAGTTAACAGCTTCCAGGTAAGCTATGCCGTCAGAAAACCGGGCCTTCTGGAAGCAGTGGGACAGAGGCCCAGTCGTCAGTGCCCAGTGGAACCACCTGCCTTTACACCTGGACAGGTGGTCAGGTAGGATTGAGGGGACTCCCCTAAAGCTCAAGAGGGGAGAGGGACCTGGGCGGGACAGCAGTCTGCCCCAGACAAATGCTTTCCTTTTCTGAGGTCTGTCATCCCCCACAGCTGGAAACTATGAATGTGCAGGCTTTTATACGAAAAAGGCTGTGTTTGGTCTCAAATGGCATTTCAGCCAAAGGCCAAGAAAAGGAAGGAGGGTACTATGTTGTGCCCAGCACAGCCAGCCTACACACACATCATTGGGTTGAGTGTGGGCACTGCCAGCATTGTGTTTAGTACCAAGCACTCTGCAGTCACCTTTTTTGCCAGGAGCTGCTTTCTCTGGACAGATTCCACTGATTTGCCCTCAGAAATCTGAGAAGAGTGGCCCAGGAGCCTGTGGTGTGTAGTGGAAGGGATGTGGCTTTGACACCAGGTGGGCCTTAGTTACAATCCTGGCTCTCCTACTTAATAGTGGGTCACCTCTACCTTTTCCACTAGCCACTCTGAGGCTCAGTCTCCCCAAGTAGAAAGGGAGACTAATAATACCTCTCTTTCATATCGGTTTTAAGAAGTAAGGATCATGTAATATCCTGCAGAGGACGGACACATAGAAGTTGCCTGGTAAATAATAGCTTTTATTATTAGTTACTAATATTATCATATGGGGTTCATTACTACATGGGAATGATTACAAGGAAAGTAGGAAGAGGTTTTGGTACAAACAAGCAGATGGGCTTCACTTATTAAGAAAGATTTTTCAGACCACCCTGTAGCTCTCCTATAGAAAATGTTCACCAGGGGCGCCTGGGTGGCTCAGTTAGTTAATCATCTGCCTTCAGCTGGGGTCATGATAGCAGGGTCCTGGGATGGAGTCCCACAGAGGGCTCTCTGCTCAGTGGGGAGTATGCTTCTCCCTCTCCCTCTGCCTGCCACTCCACCTACTTGTGCGCTCGCTCTCTCTCTCTCTCTCTCTCAAATAAATAATCTTAAAAAAAAAAGAGGGCAGCCCAGGTGGCTCAGCAGTTTAGCACCGCCTGCAGCCCAGGGTGTGACCTTGGAGACCTGGGATCGAGTCCCACATCGGGCTCCCTGCATGGAGCCTGCTTCTCCCTCTGCTGTGTCTCTGCCTCTCTCGGTGTCTCTCATGAATAAATAAATAAAATCTTTATTTTTTTTAAGATTTTAATTATTCATAGACACAGAGAAAGAGAGGCAGAGACACAGACAGAGAGAGAAGCAGGCTCCATGCAGGGAGCCCGATGTGGGACTCGATCCCGGGTCTCCAGGATCATACCCCAGGCTGCAGGCGGCGCCAAACCGCTGCGCCACCGGGGCTGCCCAATAAATAAAATCTTAAAAAAAAAAAAAAATGTTTACCAGGGCAAAATCCTGCTTCCCACAAAGGTATTAAGAGTATATAAATATTCCTTATTCTCTTTCAGTTTCCCACAGCCCTGCGATCTGCAGTGGGCAAGTTTTGTCTTGTTTCTGTGGGTAGGAGAAACTGAGGTACAAAAGATCAAATTCTGAGTCAAAGGCACCTCCCATAAGTAAACCCAGGGAAATCAGTCTCCACTCTTTCTGGATCCAAGCTGTTCTAACAAATGATTCATATTGAAAGATATCTCAATTTAAAAAAAGAGAGAAAAAAAAAAAAAAAAACAGTCCTACAGTAGAGGCCACTAGGTTTTTGGCAACCAGGAAGCTAACCTTCAGAAGCTGGTCTTCCACAGCACCATCCTGTGGCCATCGCCCCTCTCTTGGTTGTGTCTGCTCCTCCAGAGAGGGGGCAGGAGGAAACACAAGTAGACTGAACCCCACAGCGCACTTCCTCGCTTGGGCCTTCTGGGCTCAACCAGCAGTGGCCATGCTGCCTCACAGGGGATGGTGTCGACTCCGGGCATCAACCAGCTCAAATCTTGGCACTCACACCCCACCTGCCAGTTCTTGGGAATCTGCCTCTGCACCCAGTAGGCTAATTAGGTTCACCGAGCCTGGAGTGGGAACACGCAGAGGGGCCCTGCGACCTGGCTGCTTCAGAAGCGAGCGCCTGCTTTGCAGGACTCCACATTGGGTTTTGTTTCCCCCTTTGTTAGATTATTTTCTCACCTCTCTCAGAACCATGCCTGCTGCATACACACGTCTGGACCAAGACCTTTTCTTCTAAAACTTGGTACGCTCACCCCAGGGATGAAGCTGAAGCCTGTGGCCAGATGGCTGCCAGAGACCATGGAAGAAATCCTTTCTCTCCACGTCCTTCCTATCAGGTGGACAGCTCATGCTTCCACTGGAAGAAGCAGAGGCTGGAATTCCTTGCTCCTTTAGCTGGATACTGTTCTGATTGTGTATTTAGGAGAAGAGCACAAGTGAGACTTTCATAAATAGGCACTTGGGTTTGCACCTAGCAGAGTGATTTGAACGTAATAGGAACAAAAATATCCGTTGAATGAATGTTCATTTTCTCGGCACTCACGCATGCTTATTTCATGTCTTGCTACTTTTCTATTGCACCTTTTTTATTTTAAAGATTTTATTTATTTATTCATGATAGACACACAGAGAGAGGCAGAGACACAGGCAGAGGGAGAAGCGGGCTCCATGCAGGGAGCCCAACACGGGACTCGATCCCGGGACTCCAAGATCGTGCCCTGGGCCAAAGGCAAGCACCCAACTGCTGAGCCACCCAGGGATCCCCTTTTCCATTGTATCTTAAGTCATAATACCCAGCTTTTGTGAATGCAAATTCTGCTTAAATGCCTTTAGACAAACCATCAGGATTTAGCTATGTTCAGGACACCCTCAGGTGAACAATTGCAAGAACCAAAAATCATGGATCTCGTCAGTCATTCTTCCGGCTGAAGTGACGCAGAGATCTGTTAAGTGTCATCTATTTCAGGGACCACAGGCATTCCTCTGTGCACAGCGAGAGGAAACCAAAGCAACTTCTTGTGACAAGTTCAAAAAGCCAAAGAATCTAGCCACCTAGAAAGGCCTCCCCGGGGCCTGCAAGACTCTGCTGCCGGGTCGCCAAGACAACAGCAACATAACAAACATCACTAGCACCAGCCCCTGCTGGAGAGGCTGCTTCAGAACACATTTGTGCCTGACCCCACCCCCCCCCGGCCCCCCCTTCTCTTCTTTCCTCTTTTGCTGGCTGATTCTACTGCACCATTCAGAAGCTCTGCAACACAGAACCGCTCCCTCTCCCCGCACCTTCCTCCCGCCAATCCTCCCTGCAAATGTCCTGAGCACACCCTCCATCCTGGACTCTGCTTTACTCCTTAGACTCGCCCAGGCCTTGCTGTGCTGATGGGGCCACTCGGCTTCAGAGCCCTACGGAATCCTGCAGGACTGAGATCCCTCCTTACCCTTCCTTCCTCTCTTCTGGGTCTCACGAGTGGGAGGCACTCGACCAATGTTCGTAGCAAACCAGTCTACTCCCTGCTCCCTGGACTCACCAAGCACAGCCCATCTCGGGCCCAGGCCGCAGCTCTGCCTCCTGCCCAAGATGTGTTCTTTGCTCCCTTCCATTTATGCAAATCTTCACTCTCCCTCACGACCAAAACCGAGCCCTGAGCCCTCTGAGATCTTCTGGAACCCCCTTCTCTTGGCAATTAACATACTGTTTTTTATTATTATTATCATTAGTTTCTAGTCCCAGCTCCTCAATTAACCTGAGGCTCCATCTGGGCTGAAGCAGCTGCCGGAACCCAGCCAGTGGGCTGCTCAAGGTGAGAACCTAGTCCACAACTTCATCTCCGGGAGGAGGTCAGGGAGCTTTCCCAATCAGACCCTGGGATAACAAGTGAAAGACACCCATGTGGTGCCAGAATCAGTGTGAATGATTTAGACTCAGAGGCAGGAGCAAAGGAACAGAACAGGTGCAGAAGCTGAGGGGAGGATGTGCTCAGTCCAGAAGGACGCCCCTGGACAAGGCTCACTTGGCCTGACGCTCAAGTCCAGACCCAGCCCCCTTAGGCAGGAGAAGTAGCACTCCCCAACTCTGGCACTGACACTCTTGCCTAGGAGCTGTTGAATCCCTGACTGTAACACCTCCCCTCCACCCGCAGAACCTAGCACAGGGTTATACAAAAAACAAGGTTTTCCATTGGAAGGAAGGGAAGTAAAGAGGGAAGAAGGGAGACAAGTGGATTGTTGGCCTACTCCTCTCTGCTAGTTCAGAAGGCCAAAGCGAGCCCAGGTAAACTGTGATCCCCACACCCGCCCACTTGTGCTCCCCCACACACTCAGGTGTTTTGTAATAATTGCCACATCTTTCATGATTTGGGCATTGCTTTTTTTTTTTTTTTTTTAATGCATTTCTTTTTTAACATCTCTATGCCTGACATGGGGCTCAAACTCACAACCCGAAGATCACGAGGCTCATGCTCTACTGACTGAGCTAGCTACGTGCTCCGATTTGGAGACTGCTTTAACCGTTCTGGTAGGTCTTGAGTTCCTCAAGCACAAGGACTTTATCTGCTCTTTTTCTGTATCTACCACTGAGGAACAGTCACTGGTTCTGGGCTCCAAGATGGGCATGGAGGGTCTCAACAAACAGCTCATAAGCAGCTTGGAGCAAGAGTCTGCTTCCAGTTAAGCGAGGGTGCTTGGGACACCCCTGTGGGTTCCACTGCTCTGTCGTTGTATAGTTTCCGGCAGTTATCGCTTGCCTGACTCCCAACCAGAGTTCCCTGCTCCAATGTCTTCCCTCCGCCTCTGCCTATTCAGAGGATGCAGGTGGCTGTGCCCTGTGCCCCCGTGACCCTTCCCATGACCACAGGTCTGCCTGGGTCCTGGCCAAGTGCACCAAGAATGGACTCAGCAGGAGCACCGCCTGGACTCGCCATGGGCCCGCCCTGTCTCCCTCTCTACCATTTTTCCAGATAGAATCACACCAGGAAAAGGGAAAGTTACTCTCATACTGTTGTTATTACACTGGCCTCTCCCTCTAATCACATGCAAAATTGGAAAACTAAGTGCATCAGGGGAATTCTGAGCAGTAAAAACAAAACAAGATTAAAAAACAAAACCCATGTGCCTATCAACAAAAGAATGAGAAATTCTGCTCCATTAGGTGAAATCTGATTTCAGATCAATGAGTGTAGATGGAGGGGGGGAAAGCCCACATGACCCAAGAGTGAATTAAAGTGGCCATGCAAAATCCAGAGAGCACAAGGGAGGAGGAGGTGTATGCTTATTTTTACAATCAATGGCAGAGAGAGGCTATGGGAGAGGAGCTGACCCAGTCAGAACTGCAGAGAAGCAATCTCTCTGGCCAGGCAGACAGGCGGGCCTCGGCTCACCTTTCCTGTTCCAGGCCTGGTGGGTTATCTGGGAGCAAACAAAAGCCTGTCTCTTATCAGGTGGAGCACACAGACAGTGCTGATCCAGGCCTTGACCCACACGGAGGCTCCCCCTGGAGCTGACCTGCAACCCGTGGCTAGGTGGGCCGGGGACTGATCCGTCCATTATACAGGTGGGAAAACTGAGTTCCAGAAAGATTTGCTCCAGGTCACCAGAACTTGAACCTGGCCGCTCTCATGCCAAGCTTAGAGCTCCCTGCACCATCCCCCAGGCCCCGGGCCTCTGCAGGAAAGGAAGGAACTCAGCTGGGTAGTCTGTGAGGTCCCTTGGGCTTCTTTCATCCCTTCTAAACAGGAAGTGAGAGCTCCAACTCCTGTGCAACCCCCAACCTGCCCTATTACTTCCGTTAACCTCCAGGGCTCAATAGACTTTCAGTGGCTACAACCTGGCCTTTGAACCAAAGGCATCCGGTCAGCCACACTCTTTCAGGCCAAAGCTTTCTCTGGTAAAACAAATCTATACAGAGAGATTTCTACCAAGGAGACCCCACCCAGCTCAGCCAAAGAGAGATAATGGGTGGGTGACACGGCTTCCTATTTTAGGAAATTTGTCAGTTCTCTATCAGCAGAGCCTGGGCCTTTGGCCAACAAGGCCCTGGGGAGAGGAAGAGTGAGGAGTCAGGGCAGCTGTTGCGAACTCGTGTCCCCACCAAGGCTCAAGGGCTCAGTGTGTGGGCAGGAGGGGGGTGTGGGTGGGGGGATCAGCCTTCTGGGCTCCTGCTAGAGCCCGTCCGCGGTGGCCTGGCCCAGTCTACCTCTGCAGGGTCGTCCTTCCCACGGCTGGGCCCACCTCCTGCCCCCTACCAAGTGTCCACAGAACAGGCCCAAACCAGCCTTCTACTCCTATCTTCTCCTCAGAGAGGAAGAAGCGGCCCCTACAGCAGCTCCGTGCCCCTGGGGATTTCCTCTTCTGTACAAAAATCACAGCAGCACCTTCTTCATGGAATACAATGGTGATTAAATGAGAAAATGTGGGGGCACCTGGGTGGCTCAGTCAGTCAAACTGCCTTTGGCTCAGGTCATGATCTCAGGGTCCTGGGATGGAGCCCCTCATTGGGCTCCCTGCTCAGTGAGGAGTCTGCTCCTCCCTCTGACTGCCGCCCCCCCCCCCCCACCACACACACACACTCGTGCTCACTCTCTCTTGCTCTCTCTCAAATAAATAAAAATCTTTAAAAAATAATAAAAAAGAAATAAGGGAATGTGTGTGAAGCACCCAATACATGGTGGACACTCAAACCAATGTCATGTGCCCCTTCCTCCCAGGAGCAGTTCTGATGGTCCTGGGGCCTTGGCCCCTCATAGGTCTCAACAGCATGTATGAGGTACAAATCTGTAGGATACTAACCCTTACTTCAATTTCCAAATACAGTCTTCCTTCTTATAGGAGGTTTTTGACCTCTTATCCACAGATTTCTGATGTTAATGCAAGGTCTTTCTTTGAGAACTTTCCTCAGCGTGGCCCCTGCCGCCCTACGTTCTGAGACTCAAGCAACCTCAAGAGCTGAAGCCAAACTTCTGTGCCTAGCAAATTGGGAGTGTGGACATCCTCTCTTAGACCTTTTCAAACTCAACAGTAAGAAGGGTATCAGTGGCAAGCCGGGGGCCCCAGCAGAGCTGGTGGGGACAGCCAAAGGAGACAGTGTCAGCAGCTTCCAGAGAATGAAGCAAGACATTTCAGGTTCAAATCTCTGCACAGGCCCTGGGCCAGTGCAGCATAATGCAGTGTGATTACAGGAAGCAACCTAAAAATCAATATTGAACTGGCAGCCAGCCCAGCACCTATGAAAACAGACAACCATTGGGTCCTCTCCCCTCAGGATCTGGTGGCCACAACCAGCTACAGCACAAACAAGCCATCTTTCTAAGTCAAACCAGTATCCTGGGTCTGAGAAATGATAAAAGACAACTCACCAGAGCTCAGGGAGGGGTTTTAATAAAGCCTTAAAGCACCTAAACAAAGAGAAGCTAAAATGAGACAAATCCCCCGAAGGGCTGTCAACCGTCATCATCCTAATGGCCCCTGTTACCTAATGACAGGGGCCAGGAGGTGGCAGTAAGGAGGTGGCGGTACCTCATCATCACTCTCCTCACAGAACAATGGCTCCCCTTCCCCATGGGACACACCTCCTGCTCTGGGCCTACCTGCTGGTTGATGAGGTAAATAAGGAGGCTAGATTTGTTCAGGGATAAGAAAGCAAGATAGAAGAGATGCAGAAGCACAGAGTCCTAGCAGACAAGGCCTCCTACCGAGCATTTGAGACCCCAGTGATTCCACGAGGAGACAGGAGGTGGCTGGGGGGGGGGGGGGGCGGCAGCCATGCAAGGTGTTTGCTGCTCTCTGCTCCCCTACTAGCACCCCCCTTCCCTGAGATCCTTGGAGCACATTTGTAAACTACCTTGGGACACCAAGTTCCCCAAACCCTGTCGCACATCTTTTCCTGTTCTATTTCAGCAAGGGCAGCCCTTTTTTTTGCTTCTTTAGTGACACCTCACAGATAATTTTCTTCTGGACCAGGGCTGGTTTTATCAGATAATCCAGGCATCTACTCAGTGTCCACCAACATGTCCTATTAAAAAATGAACGCTGGGGGATCCCTGGGTGGCGCAACGGTTTGGCGCCTGCCTTTGGCCGAGGGCGCGATCCTGGACACCCAGGATCGAATCCCACATCGGGCTCCTGGTGCATGGAGCCTGCTTCTCCCTCTGCCTATGTCTCTGCCTCTCTCTGTGTGTGACTATCATAAAAAAAAAAAAAAAAAAAAAAGAATGCTGGAAGTGCTTAGGTGGCACAGTCAGTTAAGCATCCGACTCTTGGTTTTTGGCTCAGATCGCGCATTTTCTCAGGGTTGTGAGATGCAGCCCCTCTTTGGGATCCCTGCTCAGCACAGGGTCTACTTAAGACTCTCACTCTCTCCCTCTGTCCCTCCCTACCATGCTCTTTTTCTAAATCTTTTTTTTAAAAAAAATATATGAATCCTGTAGGAGGGTTGATTTATTAACTAAAGAAAGGAACAACAGCAGCAAAAATTACCCACAGACGATGGATCTGGGTCATGGGGGGCAGTGTGTGGTTCATCTAGGACCCACTCGGGAGAGATGGCCTACAGGACAGGCGAGGAATCCTAAACTGTGCAACCACGTGGGAGCCCCTCTACGCCTATGCTTCTGGCCCTGAGACTAATGTCCCGAGGACATCCCAGTATTTGATAACCCAAGCCGAGCATTTGTGCCTCTCTCCAGGGTGGAGGCTGGAGCCCGGCCTCCCGCGCAGAGGTCCTGCTGCAAGCGAAAAGCCCAGTGTGAGGAATGGGGCCTTGCTGAGTGACCCGCGAGGTGCATCCGCCACACCTGCCTCTCTTCCCCTTTCCTCCACCTCCCAGAGCGGG
The DNA here is from genome assembly GCF_053574225.1 of Canis aureus. Classification (NCBI taxonomy): domain Eukaryota; kingdom Metazoa; phylum Chordata; class Mammalia; order Carnivora; family Canidae; genus Canis; species Canis aureus. The sequence continues at coordinate 58,989,279 of NC_135621.1, forward strand.
AAAAGGTTTCTTTTCTGTGGAGCCCACAGCTGATGAGCTGCAAGGTGCCACCTGCCCTCAACTCCCCAGTGGGAGTCCTGTGGGGTTGCCATGGAGCCCTGCAGGGCCACTCGGCTCCCCAGCAGCAGCTCCACAGGCCCCGTCAATGAGCAGGGGCACCGAAACCTCACTCCGGCCCGTACGTTCCTCATCGAGCCTTCGACTTCCTTTCCTACTGTCAACCCTAGAGAGCAGAGGCTAAAATAAAACTTTCAAGGACGGGACTGGTGACTGCAGGCTATAGACAACCCTGCTGGGACGCCTGGGTGGTTCAGAGGTGGGGCGTCTGCCTTTGGCTCAGGGCCTGATCCCAGAGTCCCAGGATCGAGTCCCACACGGGGCTCCCCGCAGGGAGCCTGCTTCTCCCTCTGCCTGTGTCTCTGCCTCTCTGTCTCTCATGAATAAATGAATCTTAAAAAAAAAAAAAAAGAACCCTGCTGATCCATAGGGCAGAAAACAAGGCCCTGGCACAGGGCAGGGGCTCAATAAATAGCTGTTAAACTGTTAAAGGAAGAAGTGAATAAAGCAACTCAGCTGTGATCTAGGCCTCTGGAGGAACAGCTCCTGGAAAGGCACGGCCCGCGCTCACAGTGGGTACCTTGGGGGTGTCGCTCGCCGCCCTCTGCGCTATCGTTTCTGATCTTTGCAACAAGAAAGGGCCCTGGAGCTGGGCTACGCCATCGTCTCCACTTTGCAGCTGAGGAAACCAAGACCTTGCACAGAGACGGCCTGACCCGGTGGCGGCCGTGGGAGGGGGCCTGGGCCCTGGCTTCCGACCCCCCACCCCGGCCTGCCGCCCACAGGCTGTCCTGCCCTTCCCTGGCACCGGACGTCTGAGAGGCGCAGGGGCCCAAGGGGGCCTGTCGGGGCCTCAGCTCCCCGAATGATGAAATATTTATTTGGTGATAAGACCTTGCCCTTGGGATCGGATCGCAGCTGCTGCCCCGATTGCCTTACAAGAGCGTGGCCCTAACTCGGTGCTGCTGCCCCAGGGCTGAAGGGCTCCCCAACCCCTCGGGCAGGGACGCAGAAGGGCCAGGGGGAAAGCCTAGCGCCAGCCCCGGCCCCTTCCCCGGGCCCATCCACAGGCCTCCTGGCCTCGCTGCCTCCCTGTCCTCCCTCAGTGACCTGACCAGGGAGCGGCCGCCTCCTCTTGCCCACAGGGCCCTGTCCCCTGGGGCTGCCTGCGGAGGGAGGACCACCGTCCTGCTCTTGGGAGCCATGCACAGACGTGGAGGAAACTATGAAGGCTGCAGAGAACGCAGGGATTGCCCCCAGTCACTGTCCCTGTGACTTCCCTGCTAGGTGGGGTCTCCGAGCCCCGCGGCCGCAGGCCCTAGGATGGCGCAGGCCGCCCTTCCCTGGCCTCGGCTGGGCCAGGGCGCGCCTGTGGCAAGAGTGTGGGCCTACCCGTACCCACGGGCCACCCCCCCATATTCTCAAGAGCCCCTGGCTCAGACGTGCTTTGGTGTCAAGGTTTAAATGAGATTACACATAAGAAGCTCTACATAGTGTTTTAAAATATGTACACTGGGATCCCTGGGTGGCGCAGCGGTTTGGCGCCTGTCTTTGGCCCAGGGTGCGATCCTGGAGACCCGGGATCGAATCCCACGTCAGGCTCCCGGTGCATGGAGCCTGCTTCTCCCTCTGCCTATGTCTCTGCCTCTCTCTCTCTCTCTCTCTCTCTCTCTCTGTGACTATCATAAATAAATAAATAAAAAACTTAAAAATAAAATAAAATAAAATATGTACACTATATGATAACAAAGTTAGCCGTCCGTGTTGTTCTCCGTTCACTCACCTCCGTGTGTTCTGAGCCCCGGACGCTGACCCCCGAGAAAGGCATCCTCCTGGGCACCCGGGCCGGGACTGCCAGGTTGGCCAGTGGGAGGCATCCGGCAGGAAAGGGGTTCCCGCCCCAAAATTCCCTCCTTCCCCTTTAGCCTCAGGGAAGTCCTGGCTCCAGGCTGACGGAACTCTCTGGGCATCTCCCTTGTTCCCTTAACCCAACCTGCCTCTCGGTTGATCTCTTAGAGTCTTTCATTCGAGCCACCTGGGATTAATTCTGTTTTCCTGTCGGGCCTCCGACTGATAAACTCAGTGACACCCCACAGCTGCGTCCGATCGGCTGACAGGGCCACCCCAATGTGTTCCCACATCACTGGGAGCAGAGAAACCCCGGTGTCCACTGATGGTTTTTAACTTATCTTCAACACTGAGCTTCCAGATTCCACGCAAAGCGACCTTGCCCTTCCTCCCCCCTCCCGTCTTTCTGGCTGCACATTCTTACAGAGCAGCTCGGCGTGGGCGGCCAGCAGTCTGACATCAGGATGGAAGAACACAGAGGCCTCAGAGGTTCTGCATTTTCTGGAATCTAATGATTCTGCTGATCCTCTGGTGTTTGGCAATAGCTATTTCGATGTCAAGATGCTTAAATCACTTCTTTGTTCTTTCTGCTGTGTAACTGGGGCACCACTAGGAGTCGGGAGGAATTGCTGTTTGAGGTAGGTGTTTTGGGGGGGAAAAGATTGTTTTTTTCCCTTGCACTTGGAAGGAGGTCAGATTTGTCAGGGATCTTCTCCTGCAGTAGGTCCACAGCTGACCCCTTCTTCAAATGGTGCTCCTTCTGTCCCTCGGGTCTCCAGCTTCCAAGTAGCTGTGAGCCTCACTGCCAAGTGCTGCTCATTCGTTACACATTCATTTATTAAAGCCCTGCCAAGTGCCAGGTGAGACTCAGGGCCCGGGTAACGTTAGTGACCAAACCCGGGAGGTCCTGTCCTGGAGGACCTCACAGTCTCTAGCAAGAAGGGAAGGCAAGAAAAAGCTCAAGGAATTAACAGCCCCCAGGGAAGAGGGAGCAAATGGGGACGGGGGCTCCCCCTGGCTCTGCCTCAGACCGTGAGCGTTCCAGGGCGGGATCAGGGCCACAGCTAGCCTATTTTCCACACCTGAGAGCATGTGCTTCATAAATAAGTAACCACACCTGAGTTACTATGCAAATAAGCTCAGCTCTGCTCTTGGAACAGCCAGGTTCACTTTTCCATGAGCCTTTTCCGTCCAGTTTCCACCCTCTGTGCTGTCTTGACTCTGCGGCCCTCATTTATCATGATCTGTCATGACTTAAGGAGACAACACGCCTGAAAAAGAAAGGACAATTTGAAGGGTCTTTATCTGGCCTCCCTCAGCCTGGGTTCCTTTCAAAGGCCAGTGTTTACCCTGGCCCAATCTCCTGCAAAAAAACAAAAAACAAAACAAAAATCCAACCTGCAGAAAGTACCAGCAGCCATAGCTCAATCCATTTAGATTAGGAAAAGGAGGGAGGCGGCTCTCTGCAGCGCAGCCCTGGCCAGTCTGGATTCACCTTCACGTAACTCACAGCCAGAGACACTGCTGCTGGGCACTTGGGGATTTCAGTTCCGTCTGATTTCCAAAATGTTCTGGGGATCCTAAGCCTTCACCCCCCCAACACTTCCAACTAGGCCGGGAGGCACCCTACATCTTGCATCCCTCTGGGACAGGAGGTTCCAGGAGTGTGCGTGAGACAGGAAGCGAAGACTAAATCAAAAATCTGCCATCCCTTTCTGTTCCCATTTCCTTTTGGGAAAACCCTCCAAATCCCAAAGTCACCAAATGTTGGAGTGAGGAGAGGCAGGGAGCAGGAAATGGCTCAGGCCAATGGCCCCTCCTCGGGTCGGAGAGCTAACAGAGGACAGAGGCCTAATCAGAGTCCCCAGAGCCAGGGGCTGAGCTGCCTGGGGTTCCTGGCCAGCCACCTGCCCGAGCACTGCTGCCCTGGGAATTCCTGCACCAGGCTTGGGCCGAGGGCACCAGGGGCGTGAGTGGTCACTCGGAAGGATGGGCAGGCAATGGAGAAACTCCCAAGAGGAAGAAATCAGCTGATACTTAGTTTGCCACCCATGGAGGCTGGCTGTCATGAGGCTCAAATTGGAAGCAGGTGAACCTGCCCGAAGAGGAGTGAAGGAGGGAAGTGAGGGAGAGGGCGGGAGGGAGGAAAATACATTTCAGAACAAACAGAATCTATGACTGCACTTAGTCCGCGCTCTAGGGTAGCAAGCGTTGGCCGGGAATGGGGTAAGGGCTGTACATCCCTGCAAAAGGGAAAACGCTCCTTGCGTAGATAAAGGTTGAGGCAAGTCTCAGGTGTGAGTAGAAGACAGGGAAAGCTGCCCGTGGTGAATGCAGGGATATGGGCCCAGATTCGCTTTCCTGAATGATTTATTTCCCACCCCCCTGCGTGTGGAAGGCTGCTGGAAGACGACTCCAGGCTGTCAGCCGTCTTTGGGAGTGCCTGGGCCAAAGGGAGCTAGCCCGCCCAAGGTCATGCCCTCCTCCAGTGGCAGCCCCAGCCAGTGACCCTTCCATGTGAGAGACCTGGCCCTCTAGCCCCACCTGGAGATGGCTTCCCAGCTTCAGAGCTTTCCCGGTCAGCTGACTTCTTTGTTGGGCTTGCTTCAGGGCTTAACTCCACCCCCGGCCCATCCTACTTTCTCCCCTCCCTTCACAGTGTGGGTAGCAAGAGCACAGTCCCCAGGGAACAGCCTGCACAGGGATCCCCAGCTCAGTCAGCCTTGGCATTGGGGGTGGGGGGCGGTACCCAGAGGGCAACACAGCTCATGAAGTAAATATACAGAGCTCCACGGAAGGCAGAGGGAAAACCTCCATCCGTTGAATCTGGTCAAGTAACCCGTCCCTATAGAAGAGCGTGGCCCACATCCTAATTTAGAGAGCAAAGTCAAGGCTCTGTCTAGGTTACCTCACTGCCAACTACAACATGGGTTCAGGTGCCAGAGCAGTGAGACTGAAGAGGCCATTCCTTTCCTGGTAGGGCCACACCCTGAGCCAGTCAGCCAGAAACAAGTCCAGGCAATTCTTAAAGCCCTTTAAAGAAGACTCCCAAACCACCCCGGATGCTGGCACCCCTTGTAAAGCGGATAGCCCTTAACTATCAGAAGTATTCTGAAATACATTTAAATTCTTCACACTCTGTATCCATTTCTTTTTGTGACCTTAGGCAGAGGTAGAAAACATTTAGAAGCTTCTCCGCTTAGTGACCCTTTATGATTCCTCACCAGTCTTTTCATCAAGGTAAATGATTCCATTTCCATTAGTTTATCCACAAAAGGTCCTGCTTTCAGTCTTATTATCACCTCTGTGGCTTTCTGTGAAGGCCACAAAACACTCTCTTTCAGATCTTGGTTTGAATGTTGGTCATTTTAAGGGCCATGCCAATTTCTCACCTGTTAGGGTCAACTTGATCATCCTGTGTGAACTATGGCACCCCAGTACACAAGGCACCTTGCTTGCGAGCCAGCAAGGGCACTTCTCCTCGGTTACCACTCACCAACGCGGGCATTCCCACAGCCTGGCGGTCCTAACAGGGCTCCTCGCTGAAGAAGTAGGAAGGCATCAAGAAGTGGGAAGAAGGTTAAACCTGAGACCACACGGTTCCTGGGAACAGAGAAGCCACTGTGTCCCAGAGAACCGCAGGGAAGAGGGACTCTGCAGTGCTTGGCCAGGGGCAGGCCGTTCATGTTTGGGAGAAATGAGCTTCTGCCTATGTGAGACCTCTCAACACATTAGTTACTTCTTTCTTACTGAGAATCCTTGAGATAATTTAGATTGCTGAGTTGTGAATTGAAAGTGAGACAAGCCCTTTTTTATTTGTTTCCCTGTGCTTACCTCAGGATGCTTTCCGGATCTGCATGGTGAATAACAATTTACAAAGGACTACATTTACTTATTTTGCTATATTTTTTATCCTCTTTGCAGGAAAACCACCCAGTAATTATTATGTTTTAACCGTGGATTGATAGGGTTTCTATGCTCATTAGGAAAACCCACAGCAATGATTTTCAACCGTTTGTCAAGGCCTGCAGACATTTCTGCTAGTCATGACGGGTTTTAGGGGGAGCGGGGAACGCCACTGACATCTAGTGGATACAGGCCAGAATGCCGCCAACCATCCTAGAGCACACAGGACCGCCTCCCACAACAAAGAATTATTTGGTCCAAAATGTTAGTACTGAGATTGAGAAACCCTGGCTTACAAATAATTCCAAATAAGACCTCCAAAATGTATTCACTTATTCAGAAAGCTTCAGGCATTGCTCTTTCCCCTCTTCTGGCCTTGGGGAAGTTACAAGCTGTTGACCAACAAGCTCACAGCTTTTCCTTTTTTTTTTTTTTTTTTTTTTTTGTGTGTGTGTGTGTGTGTGTGTGTGATGGAGTCAGAGCTGTGGAACAAAGACAAGTAAAACCCCAACTGCAAAGTGAAAACAAGCTTGATCCTGGCCCATGGACTCCCTTCAAAAGGTATACGTTATGTGGGTATCTGTGAACAGGCAGGCCAACTCAGAAAATAACAAGGAATTCTCACTAAAAACCATAAGATACCTAGGAATAAACCTAGCCAAAAAGGTAAAAGATCTGTATTCTGAAAACTGTAAAACACTGATGAAAGAAATTGAAAATGACACAAAGAAATGGAAAAATATTCTATGCTTATGGATTGAAAGAAAAATGTTGTTTAAAAGTCTATATTACCCAAAGCAATCTACACATTTAATGCAATCCCTATCAAAATACCACCAACATTCTTCACAGAGCTGGAACAAACAATCCTAAAATTTATATGGAACCTCAAAAAATCCCAAATAGCCAAAGCAACCCTGAAAAAAGAAAGGGAACATTGGAGGCATTACAATTCAGGCCTTCAGAATTATGATCAAAACAGTATGGTCCTGGCACAAAAATAGACACATAGATCAGTAGAATAGGATAGAAAACCCAAAAATGAACCCCCAACTATATAGTCAACTAATCTTCAACAAAGCAGGAAAGAATGTCCAACAAAAAAAACGACAGTCTCTTCGACAAATGGTGTTGGGAAAACTGGACAGCAACACACAGAACAATGAAACTGGACCACTTTCTTACAACATACACACAAATAAATTCAAAATGGATGAAAGATCTAAACACAAGACAGGAAGGAATCCATCAAAATCCTAGAGGAGAACATAGGCAGCAACATCGGCCATAGCAACTTCTTACTAAATATGTCTCCTGAGGCAAGAGAAACAAAAGCAAAAATCAACTATTGGGACTTCATCAAAATAAAAAGCTTTGCACAACAAAGGAAACAATCAACAAAACTATAAGGCAATCTACAGAATGGGAGAAGATTTTTGCAAATGACATATCTGATAAGGGGTTAGTATCCAAGATCTACAAAGAACTTCTCAAACTCAACACCCCCAAAACAATAATTCAGTTAAATGAGAAGACATGAATTGAATCTTTTCCAAAGAAGACATCCAGATGGCCAACAGACACATTAAAAGATACTCAAAATTACTTATCATCAGAGAAATATCAATCAAAACTGTGAGTTAATCACCTCACACCTGTCAGAATGGCTAAAACCAAAAGCACAAGAAACAACATGTGCTGGCAAGAATATGGAAAAAAGGGGAACCTTCCTTGCACCGCTGGTGGGAAGAAGAACTGGTTCAGCCACTGTGAAAGACAGTATCAAGGCTCCTCAAAAAGTTAAGAATAGAACTACTCTAAAATCCAGCAACTGCACTACTAGGTATTTACCCAAAAGATACAAAAATACTAATTCAAAGGGATTCATGCACTCCCACCTGATGTTAATAGTAGCATTATCAACAATAGCCACATTATGGAAAAAGTCCAAATATCCATCTACTGATGAACGGATAAAGAAGATGCATTGTATACATACAATGGAATATTACTCAGCCATAAAAAAGAATGAAATCTTGACATTTGCGGTGACGTGAATGGAGCTAGAGAATATAATGCTACGCAAAATAAGTCAGAGCAAGACAAATACCATATGATTTCACTCATATGGAATTTGAGAAACAAATCAACATGGGGGAGAAAAAGAGGTAAACGAGGAAACAGACTCTTTACTATAGAGAACAAAACAAGAATTCTCAGAATTACTTCCTAGGTCAGGTTTTAATCTGGGACAAAGAGATGCTTCTTGCTCTCAACTGTATATTAATCTCATCTTCCCCACTTTGAATCAAGGATTGAACACTATATAAGCAAAATAACCAGGTACCCTCTTCAACTGGTTTTGAAACCATCCCAATGATTTTAAGAAAACAGACTTCCCACAATCTGGAAGTAAATTGATCAGCCTGGGCTATTTTTGTGTAGACATTTCTTTTCTGAAGAATAGACTGGTCAAAATTTTTTGAAGCTAAAATTATGATATAAGCAAGAGCTTTGCAGCCAGCCTATGCTTTAACCTAGAGTAGCATAAGCAGAAGAGTCAGCCAAGTCACAAGGGCCCAGTCAAGCATATAACAGTGTGGGATCACTGCATAACTGACAGGATCCAACAATATGGCCTTTGAAATGTCTTGAAAAGAAATCTTATGTCTAGAAAACAAAGCCCTCATTTCCAGGCCCCAACTCACCCCACTCATCCCACACTTATCCCTGCTTCAACTGAATGAAAAGCTTGAAGAAAAAAGAAAAGGTGCTAGAAGTTTAAAACATTTTTTAAAAGATTTTATTTATTTATTCATGAAAGACACACACAGAGAGAGGCAGAGACATAGGCAGAGGGAGAAGCAGGCTCCTTGCAGGGAGCCTGATGTGGGACTCAATCCCAGGACTCCAGGATCACGCTCTGGGCTGAAGGCAGGCGCTAAAATGCTGAGCCACCCAGGGATTTCCCTAAAACATTTTAACGTAGAGTTTTTCTTTAAAGGACCATCTTCTGGGATGCCCGGGTGGCTCCAAGGGTTGAGTGCCAACCTTCGGCCCAGGGCATGACCCTGGAGACCTGGGATTGAGTCCCACATCAGGCTCCCTGCATGGAACTTGCTTCTCCCTCTGCTGTGTCTCTGCCTGTGTGTGTGTGTGTGTCTCATGAATAAATAAATAAAATCTTTAAAAAAAAAATTTTTTTAAGGACCATCTTCCTAAGAATGCAAACCCCCCCAAGAATAGTTCTCAACGAGGATTCTGGGAAGGATCAGAAGCACCAGGAATCTGTCTTTCCATCTAGACAACACTTGCTTTGGCAGAATGTTTGCCAGTCTAACTATTTGGAGACTCTAGAGTCTAGTATCCAAGATCTATAAAGAACTTCTCAAACTCAACACCCCCAAAACAATAATTCAGTTAAATTAATTATTTTAAACAACATTTTTATTTTCTAATGAATTATTTGAAGGCTTGTAATCTCCAGGGGAAGGCTTGGACAGTGAACTGTGGCTCACTTAGGTCAATTTCAGCTGTCCGTACAGTAGCAGCTCCACCTCTCACATCCCCAGCCCCATAGCAGGCAGCTGTGCACCTGCTCCTGGAGCACTGGGCATGGACTGTAGGAGCCAGGTGGATAATAAAGGGCCTATCTTCCAAATATAGGGTATGTGTGCTCTGATCACTGTCGGTGGCTTCTGGTTGCACAGATGCCAACAAAGAGGAAGTTGGTTGTTGTTGTTGCACCTCCCTCCATTGTTGCAAGCTTCTCCTCCTTCCAGCTGAAGTGACTTCCAGGGGATTTAAAGGGCCAGTATTCTCTTGTTTCCAACCTCCATTTTTCTTGTTTTCCCTTTTTGGGAACCAGATATGAAAGAGTAGGACATACAAAAGAAACTCCATATGCAGGGAAGATTAGAAAGTCTAAAGGTGAAGGCTCAGAAAAGACTTGAAAAGACGTTTACACCTCAGGCAGATCCTTGGCATGGAGACAGCTTACAACAGTCAAAACCCCAAAAACAATTTTAAAAAAAAAGAAAAGAAAAGAATGCCTGGGTGGCTCAGTGGTTGAGCATCTGCCTTTGGCTCAGGTCGTGATCTTGGATCAAGTCTCACATGGGGTTCCCTGCAGGGAGCCTGCTTCTCCCTCTGTCTGTGTGTCTGCCTCTCTCTGTGTCTCTCATGAATAAATAAATAAAATCTTTAAAAAAAATTTTTGGAGGGCAGAAGGCAGTGCTATTGGAAGTGCTAAAAGAGGGATCCCTGGGTGGCGCAGCGGTTTGGCGCCTGCCTTTGGCCCAGGGCGCGATCCTGGAAACCCGGGATCGAATCCCATGTCGGGCTCCCGGTGCATGGAGCCTGCTTCTCCCTCTGCCTATGTCTCTGCCTCTCTCTCTCTCTCAGTGAGTATCATAAATAAATAAAAATTAAAAAAAAAAATCTTAAAAAAAAAAAAAAGAAAGTGCTAAAAGAAAACTGTCAACCAAGAATCCTAGATCCAGCAGAGCTGTCCTTCCAGACTGAGGGAGAAATGAGGATTTTCCCAGATAAACAAAAGCTGAGGGAGTTCATTACCACAAAGCCTACCCTGAAAGAAATGCTCCAGGGACTACTGCAGGGTAAAACAAAGGAACACAAGGCAGTAACTTGAAGCCCAATGACAAAAGAAGGATCTCAATAAAGCTAAACACATAGCCAATTAGAAGACCTAATATCACTGTAATGATCGTTTGTAACTCCACCTTTTGTTATCTGTGTGACTTAGAGAAAAACATATTTTTAAAAAAGTATTAGTCTAAAAGCTAATATTTCTGTAACTTTAGTTATAACTCTAATTTTGTTTTCTACCTTATTTAAGAGACTAATCCACTTACAAGAATTCATTTATGGTTTTGGGCACACAGTGTTCAGAGATGTAATTTTGTGACATCAACTACATGGGTTGGGAACAGAGCTGTTAAAGGAACAGAGCTGCCTTTTTTTTTTAATTTAGTAAAATACACATAACAAAATTTACCATCTTAACTGTCTTTAAGTGTCTGATTCAGTGCTAATAAATACATGCATAATGTGCTGCCATTACCACCATCCATCCCCATAACTCTTTCATCTTATAAAACTGAAATTCTGTACTCATTAAACAATGATTCCTGGGGGGACAGTGGGGCTCGGTCAGTTAAGCAGCTGCCTTTGCCTCAGGTCATGATCTAAGGGTCCTCGGATTGAGCCCCACATTGGGCTCTCAGCTCAGCATGGAGTCTCCTTCTCCCTCTTCCTCTGCCTCTCCCCCAACTCATTCTCTCTCTCTCTCTCTCTCTCTCTCTCTCATAAATAAAGTCTTTAAAAAAGAAAAGCCTCCTCCCTTTAACCTCTGGAAACTGCCATCATACTTCCTGTTTTTATGATTTATTCTCTTAAGTAATCTCTACACTGAACATGGGGCTTGAACTCACAACCCTGAGATCAAGAGTCACATGCTCCACTGACTGAGCCAGCCAGGCACTCCCTGTTTTTATGTTTTTGGACTAAGTACCTCATATAAACGGAATCATATAATACTTGTCTTTCTGACTGTGATGTGTTCAAGAACTAATCAGTATAAGTCCTCACCCCACCCAGAGAAGCTGGGGAAAAAAATGAAATAGCACGCAGACTTTACAAGCAGATTGTTTGCTCTCTGGTAAAGGCTTGCAATTCAAAACCCATGATTGTTAACCCATAAATGACTAGATCTTCAAGTAACTTGGCAGAGATCTTTGATAATTCAGTCCCATTGGTGAGAGCTTGAAATGTACCCAAATGTACCCTAAAACCCTAAAACTTTGTGCTTTCAAACTGTGTGAGCATGTGTGTGGGGTGAGGAAATGGATGGGAGTTTGTTATTAGACGTGTTGATCTGTGTGTAACCAAAGAGTTCAAGGTTAACATGTGCTTCAGGTTAAGCACAAATCCAGCTAAAGCCAGCCCTGCATGATCTGATGCAAGAAAACAAGATAACAGGATCTAACTCATGCAACTGTTTGTTCCTTAGATGAAAAAAGTAGATCCTCCTCAGTGGCTTTAACACATCAATACACGTGGGAGCTTGACAGTAGAGTATGAACACAATGGAGGACTGAAAACATTTAGTGGTAATTATTCCTGTAGGCAGTTCGAAAATACATGATAATGGTGTCCCCCCACAGCCATAATGGAATTTCTACTAAAGAGCTCGCTAAATAGAAACAAGGATCAATTTAGGAAAATCTTCAAAATGTATCTTAATAACTTCTTCTTAGAAACTGTAATGCTGCTTTTTTTTTTTTTTTTTTACCAGTCTCTGGCAATACAATTGAGGAAGGATATTGACAGATTAATTAGCATGAGAGAAAAGGGATTCAAAATTACTTAAAGAGCATTTATCTTTCCCTCCTTTTACAAGCAAATTGCACCTGTGCTACTTTCCAATTTCTACATTCTAATTTCCACGACATTAGAAATTGAAATGGCCTCCATTCTAGATCAGTAATAGATATAATATCTCTAAGTTTTAAAGAACCCTGCCTTCTATTACCAGGGCATAAAAAAATTGGGCATTCTGCAGCAGCTTTTCTTGAATAAGAAAACACAGTGGCTATTTACTTTATCCATGCAAAAACCATTTAAAATTAATGGAAACAATTGGGTACCTAGGTGGCTCAGTTGGTTAAGCAGCTGATTCTGGATTTTGGCTCAGGTCATGTTTTCAGGATTATGAGATGGAGCCCTGTGTGGGGTTCTACAGGGAGTCTGCTTGAGATTCTCTCCCTCTCCCTCCATCCAGCCCTCGCTCTCTTCCTCAAATAAACAATATTTTTTAAAAAAATGTGTGGGGATGCCTGGCTCAGTGGCTGAGTGTCTGCCTTTGGCTCGGGGAGTGATCCAGGGGTCCTGGGATCGAGTCCCATATCAGGCTCCTCATAGGGAATCTGCTTCTCCTTCTGCCTATGTCTCTGCCTCTCTCTGTCTCTCTCATGCATAAATAAAATCTTTAAAAAAATTTTTTTTGTAAATAAAATAAAATTTTAAAATAATAAAATTAATGGAGACCAGAAATTCAATTTGGCCTCCTGAGTTTAGGAAATGTTTCAAATCGGAAACCTACAGATCAATCAAGTTTGATCTATATATGTGTCTTGTTCAGCCTATATATACTCTGACAATCAGAACTATTCGGGGATCCCTGGGTGGCGCAGCGGTTTAGCGCCTGCCTTTGCCCCAGGGCGCGATCCTGGAGACCCGGGATCGAATCCCACATCGGGCTCCCGGTACATGGAGCCTGCTTCTCCCTCTGCCTGTGTCTCTGCCTCTCTCTCTCTCTCTCTGTGTGTGACTATCATAAATAAATAATAAAAAAAAAATTTAAAAAAAAAAAAAAAAAAAAAAAGAACTATTCACACCAAATCAACATCTCCAGCTTCTGATAGGGTAATTCTGAATCCATAATCCTGCATGACAGAAATTGGCTGGAACTTACTATAGTTGTCCCTTTGGAAAGTCCCCAGACCCCCCTATGCCTGATTGTCAAATACCTCAGTAATTTATAGTAGTATCAGCTTCTATAGGTACTTGAGTGACCTTCAGTTTGGAGTTTAAGAACATCAAGGAGAGATCGACACAGATTCCAAGACACATAGGGTACCTGTAGATAACTGACAATAAAAAAGAAACAAAAAGAAATTGCTACATTAATAATAGTACCTTTATTAGGTGTCTCAAAAATACAACAAATTACAGCTACTACCAAGTTGACAACTTTATATGTTCAGTAGTACTGCCTGGTACAACTGTGTTAAAATGTTGTTGTTTTTTTTTTCCACCTGAAACTAATATTACACTCTATGTTGATTGGAATTTATATAAAAACGTGAAGGAAAAAAAATGCTGTTTTTTTATGAGAATGGAAGAAATTTCCATGAAATGGAGAAAGTTAGAAAAATAATCCATGAAGCCTATACTTTGATTTTTAACCTATGCTTTAGTAGTGTAACAGAATTGAAGGCAACTAAAAAGTAACATTTTCATCTGTTAAGGTTAAAAAAGTGATTGGATATAATGGTTATTTCTTAACTAATCTAGGATTTAGAAAAAGCCCTACGTGTTAAGAAAACTTTTCATTAAATTTTTGTTCCAGAAAATCTCTAAACTTTTCCAAATGAAATTAATAGAAATTCACTTTGATAAATGATTAACTACATTAATTAAATAGATATGTAAATACATGTAAGTACAATTAAATCTTTCTGACTCTAGAAAAAATATTTTCCTCTCTTTTACTGGTATGGTAGGAAAAAAACAGCTAATCTGAAGTCAGAAATTTAGTGTATCATGACCCTTACTATGATCTTCAGCATATTGCTTTGCCTTCTGGTCCCTTGCATTCACCTATAAAAACGGGGATCTTAATACCTATTTCACAAAATTATTGTGAAGATTTTCACAAGAGTATTTATCAAAATAGCACAGTGTCTGGCACACAGAAAACACTTAAAAATATTTCTGTTCTTTTCGTACATGGGAGGCAGAGGTTCCCCACAGAAAAATGAAAAAAGCCATGGGAAATGAATAGGTATAGAGCACTGAGGATTCTTAGGGCAATGAAACTATTTGGATACTGTAATAGTGGATATTTGTCATTATAAATTTGTCCAAACCCATAGAATGTACACCAAGAGTGCACCCCAATGTAAACTATGACTTTGGATAATACTGATGTGTTGCTGTAGGCTCACCAAATGTACCAAATGTATCACTCTGGTGGGGGATGTTGATAATGGGGAGTTTGTGCATATGTAGGGGCAGGAGATCTATGGGAAATCTCTGTACATTCTGCCCAATATTGCTGTGAACCTAAGCTGCTCAAAAAAATAAAATCTATTTTTTAGAGCCACAGGTGTAGAAAAATATGACTGATTTTGACTGTTTCTAACCCAATGCAAAGTTTCTATTACAGCCATTTCATTATAGCTGTCAGAGGATAATATTACAAATCAAACATTAATACAGTGCTGACCCTGAAAATAATAGCTATTAGTATGACCTAATATACACCCATCAATTTATAACCTAAAATACAAAGCAGGAATCCAACAGAAATGCACCCGTTACATTCACATGTAAGTACAAGAATGTTCACAGAAGCACTATGTGTATTAGCCCCGCACTGGAAACTATTTTTTTTATTTGTTAATTATTTTTAAAGATTTTATTTATTTATTCATGACAGACACAGAGAAGCAGAGACACAGGCAGAGGGAAAAGCAGGCTCCATGGAGGGAGCCCGACGTGGGACTCGATCCCGGGCCTCCAGGGTCACGCCCTGGACTGAAGGCAGGTGCTCAACCGCTGAGCCACCCAGGGGTCCCTGGAAACAATTTAAATGTCCATCCCTCCAATAACTGCTGTGCTTATCTAATGGAATAATAAATAGCAAAGAGCATGAACAATGGCAAATACATACGGCATGGAAAAATCTCACAAAAATAAGGAGCAAAGAAGCAAACACAAAAATTCATTATGATTTCATTTATATATAATTCAAAATCAGGCAAAACTGACTTTGGGGGTGGGGCAAGACGGCTGAGGGGTAGGGTCCCCACGTCACCTGTCCCCACCAACTTACTTAGATAACTTTCAAATCATCCTGAAAACCTACGAATTCGACCTGAGATTTAAAGAGAGAACAGCCTGAACGCTACAGAGAG
The DNA here is from genome assembly GCF_053574225.1 of Canis aureus. NCBI lineage: Eukaryota > Metazoa > Chordata > Mammalia > Carnivora > Canidae > Canis > Canis aureus. Next base: position 59,004,812 of record NC_135621.1, read on the forward strand.
AAGAGTTTGTGCTTCTAACAAGGTAGAAAGGCGGGGGAAAAAAACAATCAAGGATGGGAGGACCCCCAGGAGGAGCTGAGCTAAGGGGGTGGCGAGAGCCCCGGACAGGGAACCCCAGTCCCGGAGAAGCAGGAACTTTAAAAATCCACACCGGATCCTTCCCGGAGGGAAAGGCGCTTAGCAGGGACCTTGGGCAGGACCCCAGGAGGGGCGGTGGAGCCCCCAGGCCCCCGGGTCACTAACAGGGGAGGTGTCCCCTGGGGGAGAGCGCCCACCCCCGGCCGAGTGCCCTGGAGAGCTGGAGCAAACCCGGCAGGGCCTCGGGAGCCGCTCAGGCGGAGGGGGCTGCGCAGCCCCGGAGCGATTCCAGCCCCCCGGATCCCAAGGCGCCGGGGACACAGCCCAGGATCCTGCGCTGCCCCCGGGACAGGCGGAGGCTGGGAGGACACAGGACAGCGAGGACACTCCTGCCCCCGGGCACCCCCCGCCCCCGGAGCATCCAGGCCCCTGCAGACTGAGAGCTCCGGTAGTCACTGCGGGAGCTGACGCCAGGGCTGGAGAGCTGGCCGCCGCCACTGTTACTGTAATTCCTTGTGTCACCCTGTGCCTGGGACGGAGCAGGGCCGCCAGGGAACAGGGGCCTCAAGGGATAAACAGCTTCCACTGAGCCGTGCACCTGGCAGGGGGCGGCGCAGCTCCCCCAGGTGGACACCTCAGAGAGCACAGCAGGCCCCTCCCCCAGAAGACCAGCTGGAAGGACAGGGGAAGAGCAAGTTCTTGACCAAGCAGCGGCTGGAAAGCTCCAGAGGAAGTCGAGGGATTTACAGTATATAGAACCAGAGGATACACCTCGTTTTTTTTCTTCTTTTTTTTTTCTTCCTTTTTCCGGTACAACTCATTTTTAGCCACTCTGCACTGAGCAAAATGACTAGAAAGAAGAACTCACCACTAAAGAATCAGAAACAGTACTCTCTGCCACAGAGTTACAGAATTTGGATTATAATTCGATGTCAGAAAGCCAATTCAGAAGCACAATTATAAAGCTACCGGTGGCTCTGGAAAAAAGCATAAAGGATCCAAGAGACTTCATGACTGCAGAATTTAGATCCAATCAGGCCAAAATTAAAAATCAATTAAATGAGATGCAATCCAAACTGGAGGTCCTAACAACGAGGGCTAATGAGGTAGAAGAACGAGTGAGCGACATAGAAGACAAGTTGATGGTAGGAAGGAAGCTGAGGAAAAAAGAGAAAAACAATTAAAAGACCACGAGGAAAGGTTAAGGGAAATAAATGACAGCCTCAGAAATAAAAATCTACATTTAATTGGGGTTCCAGAGGGCGCCGAGAGAGACAGAGGACCAGAAAGCATATTTGAACAAATCATAGCTGAGAACTTCCCTAACTTGGGGAGGGAAACAGGCATTCAGATCCAGGAGACAGAGAGATTCCCGCCCCCCCCCCCCTAAAATCAATAAAAACTGTTCAACACCTCAACATTTAATAGTGAAACTTGCAAATTCCAAAGATAAATAGAAAATCCTTAAAGCAGTAAGAGACAAGAGATTCCTAACCTATATGGGGAGAAGTATTAGGTTAACAGCAGACCTCTCCACAGAGACCTGGCAGGCCAGAAAGGGCTGGCAGAGTATAGTCAGGGTCCTAAATGAGAAGAACATGCAGCCAAGAATACTTTATCCAGCAAGGCTCTCATTCAAAATAGAAGGAGAGATAAAGAGCTTCCAAGATAGGCAGAAACTGAAAGAATATGTGACCACCAAACCAGCTCTGCAAGAAATATTAAGGGGGACTCTGTAAAAGAAAGAGGAAGTCCAAAGAAATAATCCACAAAAACAGGGACTGAATAGGTATTATGATGACACTAAATTCATATCTTTCAATAGTAACTCTGAATGTGAATGGGCTTAATGATCCCATCAAAAGGCGCAGGGTTTCAGACTGGATAAAAAAGCAAGACCCATCTATTTGCTGTCTATAAGAGACTTATTTTAGACCTAAGGACACCTACAGCCTGAAAATGAAAGGTTGAAGAACCATTTACCATTCAAATGGCCCTCAAAAGAAAGCAGGGGTAGCCATCCTTATATCAGATAAATTAAAGTTTATCCCAAAGACTGTAGTAAGAGGTGAAGAGGGACACTATATCATACTTAAATCTATCTATCCAACAAGAGGACCTAACAATCATGAATATTTATGCCCCTAATGTGGGAGCTGCCAAGTATATCAATCAATTAATAACCAAAGTAAAGACATACTTAGATAATAATACAATAATACTGGGAGATTTCAACATGGCACTTTCTGCAAATGACAAATATTCTAAGCACAATATCTCCAAAGAAACAAGAGCTTTAAATGATACACTGGACCAGATGGATTTCACAGATATTTACAGAACTTTACATCCAAATGCAACTGAATACACATTCGTCTCAAGTGCACATGGAACTTTCTCCAGAATAGACCACATACTGGGTCACAAATCAGGTCTTAACTGATACCAAAAGATTGGGATTGTCCTCTGCATATTTTTAGACCATAATACTTTGAAACTTGAACTCAATCATAAGAAGAAATTTGGAAAAAACTCAAACATATGGAGGTTAAAGAGCATTTTGCTAAAAGATGAAAGGGTCAACCAGGAAATTAGAGAATAATTAAAAAGATTCATGGAAACTAATGAGAATGAAGATACAACCGTTCAAAATCTTTAGGATACAGCAAAAGCAGTCCTAAGAGGGAAATACATCGCAATACAAACATCTCTCAAAAAATTGGAAAAAACTCAAATACACAAGCTAACCTTGCACCTAAAGGAACTGGAGAAAGAACAGCAAATAAAACCTACACCAATCAGAAGAGAGTTAGTTAATAAAGATTCATGCAGAACTCAATGAAATAGAGACCAGAAGAACTGTAGAACAGATCAACAAAACCAGGAGTTGGTTCTTTTTTTTTTTTAAAGATTTATTTATTTATTTATTCATGATAGACATAGACAGACAGAGAGAGAGAGAGAGAGAGAGAGAGGCAGAGACAGAGGAGGAGGGAGAAGCAGGCTCCATGCCGGGGCCGGACGTGGGACTCGATCCCAGGACTCCAGGACTGTGCCCTGGACCAAAGGCAGGCGCCAAACTGGTGAGCCACCCAGGGATCCCAGGAGTTGGTTCTTTGAAAGAATTAATAAGATAGATAAACCATTAGCCAGCCTTATTAAAAACAAAAGAGAAAAGACTCTAATTAATAAAATCACGAATGAAAAAGGAAAGATCACAACCAATACCAAAGAAATACAAACGATTTAAAAAACGTATTATGAGAAGCTATACACCAATAAATTAGGCAATCTAGAAGAAATGGACACATTTCTGGAAAATCACAAACTACCAAAAGTGAAACAGGAAGAAATAGAAAACCTGAACAGGTCAATGACCAGGCAGGAAATTGAAGCAGTCATCAAAAACCTCCCAAGACACAAAAGTCCAGGGCCAGATGACTTCCCAGGGGAATTCTATCAAACGTTTAAAGAAGAAATAATACCTATTCTACTAAAGCTTTTCCGAAAGATAGAAAGTGATGGAATACTTCCAAACTCGTTCTATAAGGCCAGCATCACCTTAATTCCAAAACCAGACAAAGACCCCACCAAAAAGGAGAATTATAGACCAATATCCCTGATGAACACAGATGCAAAAATTCTCAACAAGATACTCGCCAATAGGATCCAACAGTACATTAAGATTATTCACCATGAGCAAGTGGGATTTATCCCTGGGATGCAAGGTTGGTTCAACATTCATGAAACAACCAATGTGATATCACATCAACAAGAAGAAAAACAAGAACCATGTGATCCTCTCAATAAATGCAGAGAAAGCATTTGACAAAATACAGCATCCATTCCTGATCAAAAGTCTTCAGAGTGTAGAGACAGAGGGAACATTTCTCAGTATCTTAAAAGCCATCTGCAAAAAGCCCACAGCAAATATCATTCTCAATGGGGAAACACTGGAAGCCTTTCCCCTAAGATCAGAAACAAGACAGGGATGTCCACTCTCACCACTGCTATTCAACATAGTACTAGAAGTCCTAGCCTCAGCAATCAGGCAACAAAAAAGAAATAAAAGGCATTCAAATTGGCAAAAAAGAAGTCAAACTCTCCCTCTTCGCAGATGACATACTACTGTACATAGAAAACCCAAAAGACTCTACCCCAAGATTGCTAGAACTCATACAGCAATTCGGCGTGTGGCAGGATACAAAATCAATGCCCAGAAATCAGTGGCATTTCTATACACTAACAATGAGACTGAAGAAAGAGAAATTAAGGAGTCAATCCCAGTTACAATTGCACCCAAAAACATCAGATGCCTAGGAATAAACCTAACCAAAGAGGTTAGAGGATCTATACCCTAAAAACTACAGAACACTTCTGAAAGAAATTGAGGAAGACACAAAGAGACGGAAAAATATTCCATGCTCATGGATTGGAAGAATTAATACTGTGAAAATGTCAATGCTACCCAGGGCAATGTACACATTTAATGCAATCCCTATCAAAATACCATGGACTTTCTTCAGAGAGTTGGAACAAATCATCTTAAGATGTGTGTGGAATCAGAAAAGACCCTGAATAGCCAGCAGAATATTGAAAAAGAAAACCAGAGCTGGGGGCATCACAATGCCGGATCTCAAATTGTACTACAAAGCTGTGATCATCAAGACAGTGTGGTCCTGGCACAAAAACAGACACATAGATCAATAGAACAGAACAGAGAACCCAGAAATAGGGCCTCAATTCTATGGTCCACTAATATTTGACAAAGCAGGAAAGACTATCCACTGGAAAAAGGACAGTCTCTTCAATAAATGGTGCTTGGGAAAATTGGACAGCCACATGCAGAATATGAAACTGGACCATTCTCTTACACCATACACAAAGATAAACTCAAAATGGATGAAAGATCTAAATGTGAGACAATAATCCATCAAAATCCTGGAGAAGAACACAGGCAACACCCTTTTTGAACTTGGCCATAGCAACTTCTTGTAAGATACATCTACGAAGGCAAGGGAAACAAAAGCAAAAATGAATTATTGGGGGTATCCCAGGTGGCTCAGTGGTTTAGCTCTACCTTCAGCCCAGGATGGATCCTGGAGACCTGGGATTGAGTCCCACGTTGGGCTCCCTGCATGGAGCCTGCTTCTCCCTCTGCTTGTGTCTCTGCCTCTCTCTCTGCATCTCTGTGTCTCTCATGGATAAATAAATAAAATATTTTTAAAAATGAATTATTGGGACTTCATCAAGATAAGAAGCTTCTGCACAGCAAAAGAAACATTCAACAAAACTAAGACAACCTGCAGAATGGGAGCAGATATTTACAAATTACATACCAGATAAAGGGCTAGTATCCAAGATTTATAAAGAACTTATTAAACTCAACAGCAAAGAAACAATCCAATCATGAAATGGGCAAAAGACATGAACAGAAATTTCAGCAAAGAAGACATACACATGGCCAAGAAGCACATGAGAAAATGCTCCGCATCACTTGCCATCAGGGAAGTACAAATCAAAACCACAATTGAGATACCACCTCACACTAATGAGAATGGTGAAAATGAACAAGACAGGAAACAAATGTTGGAGAGGATGTGGAGAAAGGGGAACCCTCTTGCACTGTTGATGGGAATGTGAACTGGTGCAGCTACTCTGGAAAACTGTGTGGAGGTTCTTCAAGGAGTTAAAAATAGATCTGCCCTACGACCCAGCAATTGCACTGCTGGGGGTTTACCTCAAAGATACAGATGCAGTGAAACACCATGACACATGTATCCCAATGTTTATAGCAGCAATGTCCACAATAGCCACAGTGTGGAAGGAGCCTCAGTGTCCATCGAAAGATGAATGGTTAAAGAAGATGTGGTCTCTGTATACAATGGAATATTACTCAGCCTTTAGAAATGACAGATACCCACCATTTGCTTCGACGTGGATGGAACTAGAGGTATCATGTTGAGTGAAGTCAATCGGAGAGGGACAAACATTATATGGTCTCATTCATTTGGGGAATATAAAAAATAGTGAAAGGGAATAAAGGGGAAAGAAGAGAAAATGAGTGGGAAATATCAGAAAGGGTGACAGAAAATGAGAGACTCCTAACTCTGGGAAACAAGGAGTAGTGGAAAGGGAGGTGGGCGGGGGGTTGGGGTGACTGAGTGACGGGCACTGAGGGGGCCACTTGACAGGATGAACACTGGGTGTTATGCTATATGTTGGCAAATCAAACACCAATCAGGCAAAACTTATCTATGGTGTGAGAAGTCCGAATAGTAGCTCTCTTTGGGAATGGGATAACAGTGGCTGGACCAGGTCTTCTGTGATTAGGGGTATTGTTTCTTCACTTTGGAGTTAGTTACACAAACATGTTCACTTTGTGAAAAATTATTGAGCTCTGTCTACAGTTATAATTTGGGCATTTTTCAGAATTTCTTATTGGGTGCATGTATGTTTATATATCAATAACATTTATCAAAAACAATAAAGCAACAGTAAATTTACAACATGAACATTAAATATGGGAGATGCCAAAAAAAAAAATATGGGAGATACCTAACTTGGCATTTATTCCTGCAATTATTTATTGAAATTCACTTTGTACCTGGTACTGTGTTTGATTTTAGTGATGCAATGGTAAATGCTATAGGTTGAAACGTGTCCTCCCCAAATTCCCATGTTGCAGCCCTAACCCCCAGTCCTCATTATGTGCCCCTATTTAGAAATAGGGTCTTTACAGAAGTCATCAAGTAAAAAGCGGTCATGAGGGTGGGCCCTCCTCCCATATGACTGGTATCCTTATAAGAAGAGGAAATTTGGACACAGACATGCATAAAGGAAAGATGATACAAGGGACAGAAGATGGCCACCTATAAGTCAAGGAGAGAGGCAGAGGCCTGCAACAGATCCCTCCCTTACAATCTTTCTAAGGAACCAGCCCTACGGACATCTTGCTCTCAGACTCACAGCCTTCAGAACTGTGAGACAATACATTTCCAGCTGTTAAACCACTCAGTGTACTTTGTTTTAGCAGCCCAGAAAACTAATATAGTAACTCCCCCATTTCCCACACCCTCAAAAGATAAAGTCCTTGCCCTCAATTAAAAATATTGTCCCTAACCACAGCCATGATAGCAATAAAGGACAGGTTGTAAAAGGGAAATTTAGCACAATTAAGGAAGTCGTGAAAGCCTTCCCTGAGAAAGTTTGAACTAAGCTAAGAATTGAAGTAAAAGAAATTATTGAAGAGGTAAAAACAAAGGGATTAGCCTCTGGGTAAAAGGAATAGCTACTGAGTGGCTAGTAGGTTAAGCGTCTGATTCTTGCTTTCAGTTTAGATCATGATCTCAGGGTCGTGGGATCAAGCCCAGGTAGGGCTCCCTGTGCTCAGCGGGGAATCTGCTTGACAATCTCTCCTTCTCCCTCTGCCCCTCTCCCTGCTCACACACACCTACCACTTTTAGACAACAGGCTTGAGCAGAGGAATGTAGAAAGAGCCCACAGCAACCCCCTGGCTGAACACAGAAAGGCCCATCGGCGACCCACATCAAAATATCCATAGGCCATAACTGACCAATGGACCATTTACAACCATGCAGAGTTACCAAAAAAGAGAAGATTCCATAGGTCACCACACCGCCTCACCCTCCTGCTTTAAATACAGGCCACCACCCACTGCCTTGTTGCAGACAGTCTCTCCACCATGCACAGTCCATCGTCCTGCCAGTGGCTCCCTTGCAGTGTATTCAGTAAACTGCTATTTCCTGCTGAATCCTTTCACCGCTGACAGCAGCACCAGCTTCTTCCCAACAATCACCCCATATTTGAGGGTCCCCATCTAATCAGGAGATACCACATTTAGTCACCGCACCTTACAAGAGGAACAAAAAAGAAGCACACATTGGGTTGGAAGAAAGTGAGGAGTACAGTAGGAGAGAGGCTGGAGAGGCAGCAGGAATCTGATCATGCAGGCCATGTTAGGGATTTTGAACTTTATCTCAAAAAGCAGTGAGACAACCACTGAGTATATCAATATAGTAAAATGTGAAGTACTCAACATACCTATAAGTATCCTTACCCAAATAGCTGAACCTAATCTAGTCAAGTCTTTAGAAATAACTTCCGTTTATAGGAAATATGGGAAATAGAAGAACAAATTAAGTAATACCATAAAGACAAATACCAATCAGACAAATCTAGAATGTGGAATATTCCTAGTAACAACCGGCCAGTCCAACCAGTCAATGGCAAAGGGGGAAAAAAAGGTGGGGGGAGAGGAGGAGGCATAACTCTATTTGTGGAGACACAACTAAACAGAACACATGAAACTTGTTTAGATTCTTATTAGAACAATTCAACTATGAAAAGACATTTTTAAGCAACCGGTGAAATTTGAATATGGACTGGATATTAGATGGTACTAAGAAATTATTGTTAATTATTTTTCAAAGTATGCTGTGTCTTGGAGTGCCTCAGTGGCTCAAACAATTAAGCATCTGCCCTTGGCTCAGGTTATGGTCTCAGAGTCCTGGGATGGAGCCGTGGAGCCCTGACAGCTCCCTGCTCAGCAGGGAATCTGCTTCTCCCTCTGCCTCTTGCCCCTGTTCGTGTGTGCTCACACACACTAATAAATAAAATCTTTTAAAAAATAAAATACATAAATAACACGCTGTATCTTTCCACTAAAGCTGTAATCGTGATAGCAGAGATCATCCACAAAAAGAAGTACTCAGTATGTGTTGTTGATTCTGATGCTGAATCTTGGCATTTCAAATGGAGGCAGGTCAGGAGGTACTGGGGAATCATTTGTATCTTTGCAGAATTACAGAATTTTTGAGTTAAACATGACAAGAGGAATTATCTAATCAAAATAATTCAAGAAAAGGACACAAAGCCAGACTGTGGCAGCGCTGGTCTAGCATGCAGGCTACTGGGCCAAGAGAGCTCAGGATACCGTCTCCCAGTGCAGCTCATGGGAGGTTCTGACTGCTTCCACGCCCCATGCAGCTCACAACTCAACCCCTTCTCCTTCCCCCATGTGATTTCATATTCTTGCTCTTCCTCCTAACTCCATCTCCAGACATTTTAATTTATATTCACTTGACAAGTTTCACATTCCTTGGGAAAACTGCCAAAAGTAATGCTAACAGAGAAGGAATAATAATGAGGGGAGGAAAAATATTTTAAAACCAAAGCGAAATTAACAGTAACAACAACAGCTGCTATTTCAAGCTTTTTCCACATTTATGTTCCTATTTCATTCTCCTGGCTGTCATGGACACATTGTTTTCCTAAGTTCTGTCAATGGACACACACAATAGCTTTGTATTGATCTTACAAGTCTCAAAGAAAGAAAGGTTTTAAGCTGTCGATAGATTAAAAGTCAATGCTGTTAAGGACACCTGGGTGGCTCAGTTGGCTAAGCCTTTAGGCTCACGTTATGATCCCAGAGTTCTGGGATTGATCCCTGCATCGGGTCCCTGCTCAGCTGGGAGCCTGCTTCTCCCTCTGCCTGCCACTTCTGCTTGTGCTCTCTGTCAAATAAATAAAATCTTTTTTTAAAAAAGTCAATGCTGCTAAAAATAAATAAATATCTGTATTACTGTGCTTAGCAATATATGAAAAAACTGAGAACTCAGCCAGTAGTCTTCTGGACTTATAAGATAAGCCAAGCAACGCTAATATAAACGTGGACAGATAGCTCAATAAAGATAATAAGACATGTCAACATATCAAATAATCCAAACAAGGATTTGTATACAAATACAAATGGATAGATACATGGGATTTAGTAAGTATAAGCCAAGTAGAGGAACATGTATTTCTGAGACCTATTACATAGAAATAACAGTTATCTTCTATGAAATTCCTCCATTATGGTATATCCTTCTAGTACACACACACATGACTAATCCTCATGACAAACCTTTAGAGGAGGTATTACTGCCCATATTTTACAAAGAGGAAGAGGTAAGATCAGAATTTGAATATGAGTTTGTTGATTCCAACTACATATTCTTTCCACTATAGCGTACAAAATAGACAATTTAAATTTAGGAGGGGAAAACTCGACTTTTTACTCTGACTCTATCTAATATCAGCTCACTGTAACCATGTTCCATGATCAAGGCTGACATTCCGCTGGTATGGTGTAAGGGCTGAAAGCTATTAGGATTAGTTTGGTATCTGCTCTGTTTGACTGGCGGTGTCTGTACCATACTGATCACTATATATTTTGAATATCCTACCTGTCCATGACACAGAACTCTGAGTATTCCATCAAATACTTATTCAGAGATTTGAAATCATTCAAAACCACTTTTCATGACGTATTTTCCATACAGATATCTCAGGTCTACTTCATGCAAAATTTGGCTGGTCTTCTCCCTAAGTAAGAACATGCTAAGATTCCCAACTCTTAGAGTAGAAGCCTAACATCTGTCATTTACATATACCAAAGCATGGGGCACATCTTTAAATCAGTAGTACAAAATTACTATACTGTAGGTTTTCACAAGTGAGCCCAACCTTGAAATGACATCCTGCCTTTCTTGTTAAAAATCAGTGTTGAAGCATTTATTATTTGGGAAATCAGTCTGACCAGATACTAATCACATCTTCCTCAGCTCTTGCTATAAAATTAGATAATCAGAAAGGACTATATCCAGACATTAGCCTGGCTGCCCTTGGATAGATGTGCCTAAACTGAGTTTTATACAAAGTTATATTCTGGGATTTTATCAAGATTCAATATCAGAAATGGAAAAAAGGAAGCAACAGTATAAATGTTTCAAGGACAAATCTAAATGCCATCATAACAAAAGCAGCATGGTTTATTTCTGAGAGCTTCATACTTTAGATTTATTTGTAAGTTAGTTATGCCAAAATGGCCAAAAGTTAGTTTGCCCAATGAATACACATAAAATGTCATATAAGCTCCCTCAACTGGTTAAGACATAGAACTACCAAAAAACATGTTCCATTAAGTTAACTGTATTGTCCTCTTCAGAAATTTCTGTAACTCCAGCCTGAGAACGAAGAACGGACGTGATATCACGAGATAATTTGTCAAAGCCATTCTGTAAACATATATTTGCCACTTCTTGCCAGTTTTCGAATGCACAAAATGGATCATTTATCATAAGATGTTCGATTATACCTGAGGGAAAAAATTATAATAATATTATAGTAGAGCACTTATTCTTATTTGAAAACCCACACTTAGCAATTCTTCAAAAATAGAACGGGATATCATTTCAACTACTTTTTTAAAAGATTTTATTTATTTATTCATGATAGACAGAGAGAGAGAGAGAGAGAGAGAGGCAGAGACACAGGCAGAGGGAGAAGCAGGCTCCATGCAGGGAGCCCGACGTGGGACTTGATCCCGGGACTCCAGGATCGCGCCCTGGACCAAAGGCAGGCGCCAAACCGCTGCGCCACCCAGGGATCCCCTCAATTCAATTATTAAAGTAATTATTAAACTTGATTCCTGGGATCCCTGGGTGGCGCAGCGGTTTGGCGCCTGCCTTTGGCCCAGGGCGTGATCCTGGAGACCCCGGATCGAATCCCACATCGGGCTCCCTGCATGGAGCCTGCTTTTCCCTCTGCCTATGTCTCTGCCTCTCTCTCTCTGTGACTATCATGAATAAATAAATAAAAATCTTTAAAAAAAAATAAAAAATAAAAAAATAAACTTGATTCCTAGAAGTTTAATGTGGAGTGCTTCTGCCAGTTCGGGGCAAGTAATCAAGGATTAGCTTATTCATCTTTTTCATTAACCTTTTCATGCCTCACTTCAACCTTCTACCATCTCTCACATTCCCACACTTCTACTCATCTCCTTCTTGGTAAGGTTCGCAAATGTTAAAGGCTACAAGGAAGGGGGCTCAGAAAATGAAGAATGAGGGCTCAGTCTTATTCAGAGTTTCTAAGGTACCACTACACACTATCACATAACTAGGGGGCCTATAGGGCTAGTTTTCATGATCCTTCAGATTCTTTTATAAATTTCTCCTTAAAAACCTCTTTGGCAAACCCTTCCTCCTATCTCTGGATAGAGAGAAAGCTCTTAATGATGGGGCTTCTATAACAAATCTAAAGGAAAGGAAAGGAAAATAAAGGAAAGGAAATAAAAGAATGATTTTGTTTATTAAAGAAAACTGATGGGGGATCCCTGGGTGGCTCAGTGGTTTGGCATCTGCCTTTGGCCCAGGGCACGATCCTGGAGACCCGGGATCAAGTCCCATGTCAGGCTCCCGGCATGGGCCTGCTTCTCCCTCCTCCTGTGTCTCTGCCTCTCTCTCTATGTCTATCATAAATAAGCTTTAAAATAAAAAAAAAAAAACCTAATGATATTACTTACTTTTGAAATCAATTATGATGACCCTCTTTGGAATATATTTATTTAGAGAACTCACTTCTTATTTATTACATGCATTACTTTATGATACTTAGTGAAAGAGGGCATCTTTTTAAAATATTGTCATCACTATTACTTTATTTCTACCATGATTATTATTTTTCTGTCAAATATTTTATTTGATAATTTCAAAATTATCTTCCCAAATATGCTTTTGTGCAATTTGCTATTCATTCTTTAACCCCATATAACAATTTAAAATCAAGTTATCTGCTCAATTTCCTATATTAAATTAGAGAAATGAAAGAAAAAAGTAAGATGTAATTAGTTATTCTTGATCCTATTCCAGAATTACATTAAGAGTAAACAGCATATATAAATGATATTTACATATTTGGGTTAAGAATAAAAATATAGAGAGATTATGGCTAAATAACATTTAAAATACAAATACATATAAAATTACTAAATATACACACTTGTTAATATATGTACAATTTATTTAGTGTTAGCCAGTATAATTATTAAGATATTCCTCTAAAGCTTCACAAAGATTTGCTCTTCTTTGGAATTCCCTCAAGAAATATATACTATTGTCAACAGACTGTTATTGACATGATAATCTTTATAAACTCCCAAAGTCAAGTCCTGCCAAGAAGTAACTCTTAGAAAAAAAATCTGTTAACTCAAACATAATAGTCTTGAACCTTCCCCTAAACAACCCACTACTTTCTCTTCTACAACAACATTTTACTATACTATACTTACCTTTCCCACCTTTACTTATTTCTTGAAGTAGCTTAATGCCAACTGTTTTCATATCTATAGAAAACAGTTGAAGTATAGCAAGACCAAAAGATAAAGATGGTGGTTTCCCATTCCATTCTCTAGTGAGACACTGAATTAATTCAGTGTGAGGACATAACTTTATTAACTGCATCAGGTCATCTGAAAGCAAAAGTAAAAAACTATGTCTCAACATCTTAATATGTTACATCAACTACAAACCAGGACCAGTTAATGTCTATACCAATCAACACTTCTTTTTACAATCCTTCCAAAGCCCTCAATGCACTCAACAGTACTCTCTCCAATCAAAAAAAAAAAAAAAAATCATGTTCAATATACCAAAAAATGAAAGACTACCAGAAAAATAGATTATCAAAGATAGTAGATTAGAAAAGATTCGATTGGCAATAGGAAACCTGAGCTCTAATCACAGTTCCATCACTGACTTATTCTTTTGGATCTCAGTTGATGCACCTTAAAAGTGCTAGAATCAATATATCCAATTTCTAAGTTTCCATTTGATACTACCTTATGTTTGTCTATATCCTGTTGCTCATATTTACACCAATTCCTAATGAGTATAATTTCTTTCTTTTTGTGCCTTGCACAGAAAAAGGGTTTCACTAATTTTTTTCCTAAAAATATCAAATATTTAGAAACTCAAAAATGAAGACTTTGAGAAGCTATCAGCTAGTTCAAGTAGCTAGAGGTAGAGCCATATGAAGTTGCCTACATTTGACCATTTTTGATTCCAAAAAAAGCAATTTCTTATGGTTTAATATACCAGTTAACTAATGAGTTCATCTAGTACTGCCATGATTTATATTCTTAAGTTTATAAACTTTGTGTAACCTTACTAAAGTTTTCTTTTCTTTTTTAAAGATTTTATTTACTCATGAGAGACACACACAGAGAGAGAGAGAGAGAGAGAGAGGCAGAGCCACAGGCAGAGGGAGAAGCAGGCTCCATGCAGGGAGCCCGGTGCGGGACACAATCCTGGAACTCTGGGATCACACCCTGAGCCAAAGTCACACACTCAACTGCTGAGCCACACAGGGGTCCCAACTTACTGAAGTTTTTCAAGTAAAAATATTCTTCTTAGGTCACAACAGAGGTAATTTTCAAAATAATTTCCAAGTGCCTTTAAAGAACTACCATAAACATAATTTGCACTCTGACAGGCAATATAAAATAATCTAGTGTTTATTAAACACATATTTATGTACTGGGAACTTAAATATATTACTTGCTGCATTTAATATTCAGAATAAGTGAGATATTATTATTCTCACATTGAAAGTGAGGAAATAGGCTTTTCATAAAAAGTTCATTTCCCCATAATTATACATATGATATAAAGTAGAATAGTTCATTTGCTCTCCCAGTCTATGACCTTCCAATCTATAGTGATGGCCCTCCAAAACAATAAATATATGTATGTGTGTGCATTGCATGTATGTATATATGTATACACAGGCATGCAAACACACACACATAGATACAGAGACAGAGAGAAATTGTAAAAGAAGAAACAAGGAATAGCAGAATATAATTCTATATCAATAAAGTCAAACAATTTTTTTAAAATTTCCCTAGAGAGAGGTAGAAGTTTATGATTTGGGTCACTCAAACTGGCCCCCACTAAGGTGAAGCTATCTATATAGCATGCCCCAGCCTTCAACATTTCATAACTCACACATCTTGCTCTGCTTCATTCAGTCAAGTATTGAAATCCCCTTCTCCAAAATAACCAACATTTATAAAATATGTGCAAGATATGGTCTCTGACTAATTAGAAAAAATACAAATTCAAATCCTCTGCTTACCACACTTTGGAATCCATTTTGTCATTCATTAGTTTGACATGTTAATCATTTTTTATACTGTGGATGTTCTGTTTTAATAAGATTATAAAGGCCTATATACCAAGTATGATATCTCTTTAACTCACAACTATCTAGAGCAGTGGTTCTTCAAATATGGTCTAGGGCTACAAAGTCAAAACTACTTTCATAAAAATACTAAGTTGGGGATTCCTGGGTGGCGTAGCGGTTTAGCGCCTGCCTTTGGCCCAGGGCGCAATCCTGGAGACCCAGGATCGAATCCCACATCAGGCTCCCGGTGCATGGAGCCTGCTTCTCCCTCTGCCTATGTCTCTGCCTCTCTCTCTCTGTGACTATCATAAATAAATAAAAATTTTAAAAAAAATACTAAGTTGTTATTTTTCTTTTTCATTCTCATTCTTTCAAAATACACATGAGACTACATGACACGTGGTATTACAACAGACTGAATATAGGAGCAGATATGGGAAGCCAGCTATCTTCTATAAAATCAGGCATTACAGAGATTTGCAAAAATGTAGAAAATGTAACTCTTTTCAGGAAATTCTTTGGTTTTGGAAGTTATTGTTTTTTTAAAATATTATTTATTTATTTATTCATGAGAGACACAGATAGAGAGAGAAAGGCAGAGACACAGGCAGAGGGAGAATCAGGCTCCATGCTGGGAACCACACATGGGACTCCATCCCAGGTCTCCAGGATCACACCCCGGGGCTGAAGACGGCACTAAACCCCTGAGCCACCCAGGCTGCCCATTGACAGTCTAAATCTAAGAGAGAACAGTTTTTTCGGAAACGAGGAAGTATTAACAAATTGAATCTGTCCCCCAAGGTCAATATAATACTGTGGAAAGCTGTGGTTGTTTCTCATTAAAAAAGTAAAATAAAGAAAGTAATTTTTCAAACATTGTTTCCATTTTGTAAGCTTAATTTTTCTCATTTTTATCTTATGATGTGCTAAATAAATTCTTTTTTTTAAGATTATTTATTTATTTATTCATGAGGGACACAGAGAGAGGGCAGAGACACAGGCAGAGGGAGAAGCAGATTCCCTGTGGGGGGAGCCCGATGCAGGACTCAATCCTGTGACCCTGGGATCACGCCCTGAGCCAAAGGCAGATGCTCAATCACTGAGCCACCCAGGCATCCCAACAAATTTTGAGGATAAACAGCAAAGTCCTAATTATGTAAGAGTGTCACTACTTTGTAAATTATTACAATATATATTTAATTATTCTAGATTGTAATGTACTACTTGAGGAACAGAACAATATAATAATGAGTCAATCATGTTTCTATGTACTTACACAAGGTAAATTTTGCAAGCAAAACAGAAGCTTGACATTTCAACCAATAAAAATTCTAAGAGTAATTAAACCTATTTTCCATCTATGTCTAAATTGACTAAAATAATCTCTTACCTATGGAAAAATAATATTTAAAACAGAAACTAAATCTGTACACTTAGATAATAAAAATAAAATACGTAATTCATTCAACAAATATTAATTGAGTTGCACTTTCTATACCAGATTCTGTTCTGCTGCTGTGTGTGTGTAGGCAAATTACTTACCTCTTTGGGCAAGCCAAACTATAGTATCAAGTGGGCTATTATATAACAAATAAAGAAATTCATAACTTTAAAAAATAGATTCTAAGCAAAATTCAATTTATTGTTTGAAAATGATCAGATTCAACAGCCATCAACAGTCTTCTTTCCTAGAAAAATATAACCTAAAAGTGCTATGTTTTGTTCCATTTGCAACTTCTTAGAATTGGGGTACAAAGCCTGCAAATCAGAATAAGACATAGGCCTGGGATGTGGGAGATGTCAGGATGCCTACACATTTAGGTTACAAAGGAAGAGATCAGCTCATTGAACTAAAGTTACCCTAAGGTTGACAACGGTCTCAGATCACAGCCCAACTGCAACCTAGATTTTCAAAATTTTGAAATGAACATTATTTTACTAATTCGTCATTTCTAATGCTTATATCATAGTCCAGAACATTTTATGTAACAAATAAATTCAGCTATTAAAAAAATCCTTTAAGTTGCATGGCCTAAAATAGCTGCAAAATAAATTGTGTACTTCAGAGGGAGAGAAGCAGTGACACCCAGACATCCACCTTCTCGAAGGCTGCCAGGCCCTCCCCCGAGGACAGCCCCAGCCTCAGTCCCCAATACCTTTGCCAGACATGCAAGAAAAACAAATCTTCTCAGCAACAACTGACCATAAAGCAGAGACCACCCTGCTGCACCTGGCCACAGCTACCTTGGACCCTCCAATAGTACCACAAGCTTGACGAACTTCACTCCCTGCCTCAGGGTTCCTTCTTTGCAAGCTTTGGCTCATTTCCCTCTCAGGGCTTCAGTATCTCTCCACTTGTATGATGGGTCTAGCAGTGCCTACCTGATGGGACTGTTGTGGGGACTGGCTGAAAGGATGTGAGAACACCCTACCCAGAGTCTGGCACAGAGTAGGTACTCAATAAAAGTTAGATAGGTTTTCACTAAAAACAGGCAAAGAAACAAATCTACTCATCATATATGTAAAACACACTTTATAATGTAAATCCAAAATATTTCCTATTATCATGGGTGATCTAAGAATTAAAGTCTAGAATTCAAATGTATACAGTTAAGTAGACTTTTTCACTTACCATAAGTAAAGTCCTTGAATTGCTGTATGTATTCCATGGCCCCATGAATCTGACCCTGTTTACACAGGCAAAGAAGAGCTTTCTTGTGCAGGCCACATTCACTGTAGATCATCTGAGCTAACGCTAGGCACTTGGCCTTGTTATAAGTATCCTGTTCCCCATAATCACAAATCACATCCCCCACCTCCTCAGAAAATGTGAGCCTAGAGCAAGCAGATCAAGAAGTATACTTTAGAGAGTTCTTGGTGAGTAGATGAGAATATCTAAAAATTCAGCACAGCAGAACAGGATTTTCCACGGTCTGTAAGAATTCCAAGTTAATAGGCAATTGATATAGAAGAAATTAAACATATCTAAGATTTGAGAACAAGAACAAAAACAAAAACAATCAGCACATATTCGTTTGGGGGAAAACATTTTAACGAAACTGAGCTCAAGTTTTTAAAAAAATCTACAAACACAGTTAAAACTCTCCTAAAAAGACTGGTGGGATTTAAATGACAAGGTAAAGAAAAATTCTCTTATAATTGAGGATCTCAATGTCCTCAGCAGTTATCTATATTCTAAACCCTGTAGAGAGTAAGAACTCATTAAATGTTGGCTAAAGACAGTGACAAGAAATTTTAGCTCAAAATTAGTGACCGATCTTGTAAGCATTTGCAAGAAATGTGTGATACCAGTGTTATTTTTTAAGATTGTTATAGATATATAAAAAAACAAAGGGAAAAAAAGGATATAAGATGTCCCTACTAGAAGAGACTGACGTAGTTCTTTTGAGATGGCTCACTTGAGGGAACCCTGGGTGGCTCAGCGGTGTAGCGCCTGCTTTTTGGCCCAGGGTGTGATCCTGGGGTCCCAGGATCGAGTCCCATGTTGGGCTCCTTGCATGGAGCCTGCTTCTCCCTCTGCCTGTGTCTCTGCTTCTCTCTCTCTCTCTCTGTCTCTCATGAATAAATAAAATCTTAAAAAAAAAAAAAAAAAAGAGATGGTTCACTTGAATAGGTTTCACTTGTCATCACATTTTTTTAATTTTTAAACTTTTTACTTGTCATCACATTTTAATGCACCATCTGCAAATACAATTGAAGTGAATCATCTGCACTAGCACATTAACTCCACCTAGAAATGATCAGTGTAGGCCAAAACACATTTGGGTATAATTAAAGATATTCCTTCTAATCACTGGTTGTATGGAAATTTTACTTTAGTTATATTTTTAATAGCTACAGCTTTATGTGTCAGGTGATCAGACTTTTTTCCCAGGTAAGAATGACTAAGAGAATCAAGATTAGTCTATAGCCCAGGCAGTTTTAGAGCTGGCTCTGTGCAGGTCTTCAGGGAAAGAACTGTAGAACTTTTTAAGGTAGCCGAGAGGCCAGGCCATCAGAGTCAGAGACTAGAGGACAGAGGCCAAGAATAAAGAATATGAATTACCTTCAGTATTCTGTTAGGTCATCTCTGGATCCTTAAGAGTGGTATAATTTCCAAATTTATGCAGCCAAGGAACTGCATAAGAATTTTAATTCTTACAACTAAGAGGTAGAATCAGCCAATGACCATCAGTATATGTAGGGAATTAATCTTGTCTGAAGTGCCTCTGCATTGATAACAGGTATTAATGAGCATGCACTTTCTAATGGCGTTCTCACATCCAAACCATTTCCAGGGCTCCCTGACGAGTACGTTTTGTAGAGAGTAGAAGGTGTGACCAGGTGGGAATATATTACCATATATTACCAGGTGGTATATATTACCATATATAGCCCACTTGGGCTATGTGTATATATATATATACACATAGCCCAAGTGGGCTACAGGATATATATACATAAAAAGAAATTTCCTAAAACAGGATTAACTATTATGTGAACAATAAGTGAAGCTATAATGAGAGGGTGGGAAAAAGCTACTCTGCACTGGTAAATAGTAGTGCCATCAATACAGGACAGTTTGGGACTATCCAGTGTCATGTAGGGGAAATGGTGAATTTGGAGTGGGCAGCAATAGGCAGTAGTGTGCAAACTTGCCATTTTTATATCTGGGACATTTCTAAATCATGACTATTATTTAGGGTGTGTTTCCATTAGTTCATCCATCTCCCTTATGATATATGAGAACTGTAACTACACTATCATATGTATCCTATGTCTCTATGCAACCAGAGCCAAGTAAGCATAGTCCTTAGGATGCAAAATAAGCAAGCATGGCTACTAGATAGATAACAGAGAGGCCTTTCCTCTCTTCGCCTTCCAATACTCACAACCCATCCTATATCCACATAGACAGCAAGAGTAGCTTGATCTTCATAAGCAGGCAGAAATTGTTTCAGTCCTCTTTACTGGACCAGTGACTCTTCCCCAGATGACTATTTTTTTTAAGTTTTTTTTTTAATTTTTATTTATTTATGATAGTCACAGAGAGAGAGAGAGAGAGAGAGAGAGAGAGGCAGAGACACAGACAGAGGGAGAAGCAGGCTCCATGCACCAGGAGCCCGACGTGGGATTCGATCCCGGGTCTCCAGGGTCGCGCCCTGGGCCAAAGGCAGGCGCCAAACTGCTGCGCCACCCAGGGATCCCTCCAGATGACTATTAACAACTCACAGCTATCTCCTTCCCCAAAGAATTGCCCTCAGCTGACTGGAGCTGTCTCATGCAGAAAATTGTGCCTTTCAATCCTCCAGTAGTCTAGAGAAGATGACTGACTAATAAGGAATACGAAAGGCCAGTCCCACAATGTAAAAAGAAACAACTCTGGTATATAGGCTCCACATCCTCTCCCTGTAATGCTAGCTAATACTAGATTTCACCTGAGTTCACACCCTTGCTTAGCAGTTTGCCCTTCCCTAACCCATCTAATTTCTCCCCTTACAATATTTCTTAAGGAGTAGTCTATCAGCAAATGACATGACTCAAATCCAACTATCATGCTCTCTTTAAGGGAACAGAGAACCTGAGTGCCAAACATATTCCTCTCTTCCCTTTTATGTAACAATAATCTTACCTTCTCATGATAATCAAAGTCAATTGATTTGGACTCGAAGTTAGTTGAGGATTCACAGAACCTCAAGTTGCAGGCATGGGAAGCCCAAACTCCCTGTGATGGTTAATTTTATGTGTCATCTTGACAGGCTCATAGAGTGCCCAGATATTTAGTCAAGTATTATTCTGCGAGTCTGTGAGGATGTATTTGAAAGACAGTAACATTTGAATCCATAGACTGAATAAAGCAGACTGTTGTGAATGTGGATGGCTCTCATCCAATCACTTGACAGCCTGAATGGTACAAGGCCTCCTGCTTGACTGCTTAGTTGGGACATCATTCTTTTCTTACCTTTAGACTCAAACAGAAACATTGGCTTTTCTTGGGTCTTAAGCAGCCTGAAACTCACACCAGTGGTGGCTCTCTTGGGTCTCTAGCTTGCTGACTACAGATATTGGGACTTACCAGCCTCCATAATCACCTGAGCCAATTTCTTCATATATGTGTATAGACACACACACACACACACACACACACATACACATTCACACATATATAATTTTATATATGGAATATATATATATCCTATTGATTCTGCTTCTCTGGAGAACCCTAATTAATATACTCCCCAAGTGGGCTACTGGGAATGATAGCAGAGCTACACTTTTATCTCCCAGATCCAAGTATTCTACCTACTGGGGATATACCATGTAATTGCCACTGGTTTAGAGTGCATTTCATCCTAAAGGATGGAGTAACGAACTAGCATCACCTGGACAAAACCTGAATCATCCAGGAACCAAGTCTGGGTTTTTTCCTCCTTGTCTACTGGTCTTAGGTCACCCCACCCCTGCATGAGACCATAGGTGTGAGCTGTGGAAGTAGTGTCAGACAGTTCATGGTAGTTGACATGGGTTCTGGGCCACCGATTCCTGAAACTAACTTGTATGCTCTGGATCTATTGAGCATGACCTTGATTGTACCTAATTTTAAAGATTTATTAATTTATGATAGACACACACAGAGAGAGAGGCAGAGACACAGGAGGAGGGAGAGGCAGGCTCTATGCTGGGAGCCCAACACAGGACTCGATCCTGGGACCCCAGGATCACACCCTGGGCCAAAGGCAGGTGCCAAACCGCTGAGGCACCCAGGGATCCCTGACTGAACCTAATTTTAGATGGACTCTCTGAGCCCACCTGACCTCATGACCTGGTGAGTCTGCCACAATCCAGTTCATGATGAGCAGTTCTAGTTCCACATCATTGGTGTTTCTTGGATAAACACTTCAACTTTAGTAGGACCCACCAAAGTTTTTTAATCGTATACAGTTGCTTGTTACAGGTGGCAGATAATCTACTGGGAGATCTCTGGGTAGTCCCAAGACAAATGAAAATTGTTAGCGGGTATCAATAATCACAGTTTGATAAAGGCATGGCAACCAGTCATCCTACCAGACAAGCCATCGAGACCAGGAGAAGTTTCAGAGTAGAATATAAAATGGATGATATAGGAGAAAGATGATTAATAATTAATATGGATGAATCTCAAAATAACTAAGTGAAAGAGCCAGACCAAGAAGAAAAAATTATACATAATGTATAATTTCATTTTTATAAAATTCTAGAAAATGAAACTTCATCTATTGTGACAGAAAGTAGATCAGTCGTTACCTGGGGACAGTGGAGGTGGAATAAGGTTAATTATCTCAGTGGTGGTGATAATTTTATGGGTATATACATGTCAAAAGTTGTCAAACTGTACTGATTATTATATGTCAATTATATCTCTACAATGCTGTTTTCCAAAAACTCATCAAACTGCATTTGAAATATACATCAATTATTGTATATAACTTCTATCTCAATAAAGTTGTAAAAAACAAATTACTGCCCTAGGATCGATTATCATGATAAACACTATAGTACATCCCACTAACTCCTCTCTTATAAGATTCCCCCAGAATTATAACCACAGGAGCGGTTGTGCCTGGATGGAGCAAAATTAATGTGACAAGCAAATACATAGGTTTGTGCAAATGGTTGACTAAAATAGATGCTGTTTTAATGTCCTGCCTAGATCCTCCTTCCCCATACTCTGGGTGTGGCTGCCAGTGGCTTCCAAGTCCCTCCCTTCTAAGCAAATTGTCCTTTGCTGGTGGGAGCCACCATTATAGGATACTATGCTCCACCCAGGCAGTCCACAGCCCTAAAAGAGAAAAAGATGTACAAAAGGCTGGCCCCTTGCCTCAAGGGGGACAGCTCTGTGGTATAGGTTATGGTCCAGAGCTTCTTATAAGCAAGACCAAGGTTAGAACTTGCCTAAGATCACATCCTTTCTTGGCTTCCCAAAAACATACACATTCCTCTCTATTCTGCTTCACTCACTCCCTGATAGGGTTTTGAGAATCCCTCTCTATCAATCACATACACTCAAATTCCTGTCTGAGACTTTGGTTCTATGGAATCTAACCTGAGGGAGCTCTAGTGCAAATATGCCACTCTGTCCTGAAACCAACTCCCAGAAGCCATTGCCTGTCTATCCTTGCTGGTTTGTATGTTCTAAATGTTACCTTGGCCTACATCCATACTGCTTATAAGTTTTTTCCTAGGTTTATCCTTTACATGTACCCATAACCTATTTGGATCCAGGTTCCTGCCTTATCCCTCTGAGTAGCATGATACTGATTAATCCTTTTCTAGCCTTACCAATCAACTTCTATCCACCATTAAGTGGTCATGAATCATGCCGTGAACTGCCATTAGTTAACTCCTGATCTGGGCTCTTTGTGACTAGGTCCCATGACTACATGAATGCTTAGTAAATTCTTTCTGACCCATTAATTACAATAGAGACCTGAGATAAATGTTCAAATAATGTACTAATAAAAAACTATTGAAATCTTGAGAGTAAACAACTTTACTAACCAACTATCAAAGTTGTTAAAAGCTTAACTTTGCTTACCTTTCCTGGGTGACCCAATTGATAACTAAATCTAAACGTTTTTCAGATAATCCACATTTGATTCCTTCCAGGGTTAGTTCTGCATCAATAGGACGTCTACATGCATGACTTGTGCTAAATATGGCTTCAAAAAATAAGAGTAAGGGAAAAGGCTTTCCTCGAATTTTTCCAACAGCTATGGAGAGAAGAAAAGTTTTTTAGTCAAATACTTTAGGTAAGTAATAGTTTACCTTTTCTTACTTCATATTATTATTTTCATCTCTTTGTATTTTCAAATAATTTCAATATAAAGTTATATATTTATAATTTTTAACTGATGTTTATGGATTAAACATTACATTTTGGATAATGACTAAATATTACATGCTATGTGAAAACAAAGACAGAAATTGGAATGATGTGTCTACAAACTAAAGAATGTCAAAAATTGCTGACAGCCATTTAGAAGCTAGAAGAAAAATATGGAAAGTAATCTCCCTCAGAGCCTTCACATGGAAGTTTTAAAAGCTGAAAGAATATATCACCAGCAGACTTTCACTATAAAAAATGTTAAAAGTAATCTTTCAAGCAGAAGGAAAATACCAGAGAGAAACAGGAGCCTACATGAAGAAATGAAGACTGGAAATGGTATATGTTATGAATATAATTATTTAGAAGTATACTGTTTTTATATAATACATCAAGTGTAACATCACCTAATGGTAGAATGTGATAAGTTAAAAGACATAATCTATAAACCCTAAAGCAACAACCAAAATAAGGCAACAAGGAGTTATAGCTCATGATCAGCAAAGGAGAAAAATACAATCATGAAAAAATTCAACTAATTCAAAAGAAGGCAGAAAAAGAGGGGAAAAAAACAAGGTAACAAGCAAGGGGTAAGAAAGAAAACAAAACTCAACCATGTCAACAATCACATTAAATGTAAGTGATCTTGGGATGCATAGTGGCTCAGTGGTTGAACATCTGCCTTTGGCCCGGGGTGTGGTTCTGGAGTCCTGGGATCGCGTCAAGGAGCCTGCTTCTCCCTCTGCCTAAGTCTCTGCCTCTCTCTCTCTGTATCTCTCATGAATAAATAAATAAAATCAAAATCTTTAAAAAATAAAATAAATGTAAGTGATCTAAACACTCCAAGTGAAAGGCAAAGATTAAAAAAATAAAAAATAAAAAAATAAAAAAAAAGAAAGGCAAAGATTGTCAGTGTATCAAAAAGTAGGATCCAAGTAAATGTTGCTTAGAAGACACTGACTTTATTTTTTGTTTCAAGTTTTTATTTAAATTCTAGTTAGTTAACATATATAGTAAAATTGGTTTCAGGTATAAGAGTTTGTGATTAATCACTCCCATATAATAACACCCAGTGCTCATCACAAGTGCCCTCCTTAATACCCATCACCCATTTAGCCCATTCCCTGGCCTACCTCCCCTCCATCAACCCTCAGTTTGTTCTCTATAGTTAAAAGTCTCTTATAGTTTGCTTCCCTCTTTTTTTTTCCTTTCTCCAATGTTCATCCATTTTGTTTCTTAAATTTCACATAAGTGAAATCATATGGTATTTTTCTTTCTCCAACTGAGTTATTTCACATAGCATAGTACACTCTAGCTCCATCCATGTCATTGCAAATAGCAAGATTTCATTCTTTTTGATGGCTGAGTAATATTCCATTGTAAATAGATATAGAGATATACATATAGATAGATATCTTCTTCATTCATTCATCAGTCAATGGACATTTAGGCAAGAAGTCAAAAAAATTACTTACTATGTAATTCCATTATATAAAGTGCTAGGAAATGCAAACTAATCTACAGTGACTGAGAGCAGACTAGCAGTTGCCCCTGATGCTGTGGGAGACAGGGAGATGGGAGGGATAAGGAGGAGTCAGAGAGAGGAATCACTGAGGGCAATGAGGGAACTTTTAGGTGATACAAATGTCAAAACTTTTCAAATTGTGTAAATACATGCACTGTGCTGTATGTATGTCAACTTACAGCAATAAAGCTGTTTTAAAAGGAAGTAGAGCAAATTTGACAAAATGTTAACATTTACTAAATCTTGATAGTGAGTACATGGCTGTTGTACATTTCTCCACACTTTTTTGTATGCTTGAAATATTTCCACATTTAAATTAGAAAAATTCCTCAATGTGACAGCTAAAGAAACGGAGTCATTAGCAGAGACAGGGCTGGAGCCTAGATCTGTAGTCAGCTACTATAATACTCTTTCCATTCCATCAGGCGGAAAAAGCACAATTTGCCTACATACATAAGATTCATAGAAAAATGCTCACCCTTAAATTTATTCACTGTCCCAATGTTTTGAAGAATTCTTCTGGGACTGCGTGCTGCAAAACAAGCTGCCTTTTCATATTCACCAAGCGACATTAATTCATTGAACCTACAGCCATTCCATTTTGTTATACATTATAATAGTACACACACAAAAAGGAAAGAAAACTGATTAGAAATGTCTGAAGCAGACTAAACACAGTAATATAGGAAAACTATATCTAGATTTATTCACTCAGTAAGATGTTTTTTCACTCTTTCTGTGATATTCTAGCCTTTTTTTTATCTGTATTTTTTGAATAAAACTCACCTGACAGAAGACTTTGAACCTTATCCTGTACTTTATTCCTATAGCACTTATTGCAAGACATAGAGAACAAAAGAACTTGAACTGAATTCACAATGAGCTCAGATTTTTTTCTCTGGTATCGTCTGAAGATGAAAAGGGATATGAGGGGAAAGAAGGGCAACCTGCTTAGGGATTCAGCCTAGGGGACACAGTAAGTGAAACACAAAGAATGTGGAATTGGAGATCAAGAAGTATCCTTGGTATTCACGAGCCTATGTTGCTCTGCCAGGCATCAGACACTCCATTAATTATGAGACTAACACAGAAGAAAAAATAATAGTTCGGTTAACTTAAGCCTGTACTCCTCTTCTTAGGGCAAAATGTCTTCAAACCAGTCCTTACCCCATAATTAATAAAACTATGGCAAACAGGATTTACAGTGTTGCAAATGAATTTAAAACCCTAGAGAAGGATCCCTAGGTGGCGCGGCCGTTTAGCGCCTGCCTTTGGCCCAGGGCGCGATCCTGGAGACCCAGGATCGAATCCCACGTGGGCTTCCAGTGCATGGAGCCTGATGCTTCTCCCTCTGCCTCTCCCTCCCTCTCTCTCTCTCTCTCTCTCTGTGACTATCATAAATAATAAATAAAAATAAAAAAAAAATAAAACCCTAGAGAGAAAAACACCAAAATAATACTAATAAACAAAACACATAAAACTTTCAACTTCAAGGGTTCTTCTCTCATATCTAAAGCTGGTAGACTTGGAGAGGCACACAGTGTAAGGAAATAGCACAGGCTTTGGTACCACCCCAAAATGACCTTCGCCCCTTCTTTGTACCACATCAGTAAGACAATCCACAATAAAAATTGTTCAACATATAACTAGAAACAATATTGTTCAACATAGAACTAGAAATGTTCCTTACATACTGGCCTCATAGCCTATAAATTAATCTCTTAGAGAACAGTCATAGGTCTTCTTAAGCCTCTATTACACACTATATATAGTAACTTAAATATTAGGAAGAAATATGCCTCTTAATATGACATAGGATGGAAATGATGAGAAAAAAATGACTGAATTAGGATAATCTGACTCATGAAGATATTCTCAAAAACATTTCATAACACCAGGCAAATGGTTAGGAAATGCAAATATAGGTATAAATAAAACTTAAATCAACACTATGAGCCACCTATATCCTCTGAAAAATCTCCCAGACTACCAATCTAATATTTTTTACACAGAGAATCTATTTTCAAAAATTCTAGTTTATTTTCTAATTTGTTTATTAGAGTAAAATTATACAAATACAAAATCTAGAGACTATAGGCTCATCAAGATGCTAAATAAATGCTGAACACTTAATATTAATCATGTACTTAATATTTAAATAAATATTAAATAAGTGTGATAACATTTTAATAAGAAAAATCAAAGATTTTAAAATATTTGCCTTTCAATGTAGCCAAGCAAAATTTCAGCTTCTTTTGCCTTGCCTGGATCATCTTCAAGCAGTTCCTCAACAATGCCTTGGTCACCTATAATTACTGAAAGCACCATAGGATACTTAAGATTATCGATCAAAAGAAAAAATAATATATATATATATATATATATGCTTAATATCAATAACTTAATGTGGGATCCTTGGATGGCTCAGTGGTTTAGTGCCTGCCTTCGGCCCAGAGCGTGATCCTGGAGTCACCAGATTGAGTCCTACATGGAGCCTGGTTCTTCCTCTGCCTGTGTCTCTGCCTCAATCCCTCTCTGTGTGTCTCTCATGAATAAATAAAAATCTTAAAAAAAAAATAACTTAATGCTATGATTTCTAACAGCACTAACCTCCTTCTAAACTGAGTAGCCTCCCCATCTGTGTCTCCCTTATTTCCAGGTACATTTTTAGGTATTCTCTCTTTGGCTTACCACATTTACTATTTACCAATTTTTTTTTTTTAAGATTTTATTTTTTAATTCATGAGAGACACAGAGAGAGGCAGAGACACGGGCAGAGGAAGAAGCAGGCTCCATGCAGGGAGCCCGACGTGGGACTCAATCCTGGGACTCCAGGATCACGCTCTGGGCCGAAGGGAGGCGCTCAACTATTGAGCCACCCAGGTGTCCCTACTATTTACCAATTATCTGTTAGCTGTTGAAGGAAGAAGCTCATAGGGTAATAGAAACCTAACAGAAGTAGTGCATTTTTTTATTTCTTTAAACTCAGGCTAGGAAAATCCTTATTCTTTAGCTTTCCGGGGGAAAAAATGATGTTTTCCATTATTTGTTGTAGTTAAAAAATATAGATAAATTACCATGTAAACTTTTAGTTTTCTGAATTTCCTCCACAAGGTCTTGAAATGAGCTGCTCATATCAGATTTTACCCATGAAGTAAGTGCATTTGAAATAATTTGCAGTCTTTGATGACTACAAAGATTAAAAAAAAATCAACAATTTACTGAATCTAAAATCAAATAGTGGAATAATAGAATAAATACAAATAAAAGCTTTGAACTTTAAAAATATACAATTTTCATACCGAAACTGTAATTCTTTGTTCATATTTTCAGCTAAATCTCTCCGTTTTAATGTCACAATCATTTCCTCATCTAAGTCTGCCTTCCTTTGAACTGGAACATATTTTTTCAACATAATCCGTTTAATTTCAATATATTTATCCTCAAGATGTTTCAGGTATTTAGTGAGAGCATCTAAATTGACGGATTCTTGAAGAGTCATGCCTACAGGGAAAAGGGAACAAATCAAAAGTGAAACCGTGTGGGGGACTCATCCTCAATGGCAAGTCCTAGCAAAATAGAACATAGTTTGCAATGTTAAGAAATAAATAAGACATGCATGAACTTGTAACTTAGTGAACATAAAGGGAATTCGCACACAATTTTAAATGCGTAGCAGTTTTAAACATATCATCAATGAAGGCTGATTGTCCAAACCTTAGCATCTTAAAGGTTTTTTGAAAGCTTTTTATTTTACTTTTAAGAGAGAGAGTGGGGATCCCTGGGTGGCGCAGCGGTTTGGCGCCTGCCTTTGGCCCAGGGCGCGATCCTGGAGACCCGGGATCGAATCCCACATCAGGCTCCCGGTGCATGGAGCCTGCTTCTCCCTCTGCCTGTGTCTCTGCCTCTCTCTCTCTCTCTGTGACTATCATAAATAAAAAAAAAAAAAGAGAGAGAGAGTGTGCTCACACAGCTGGGGGGGGGGGGCAGGGGTGTAGAGGGAGAGAAAAAATCTTAAGCAGGCTCTACGACCAGTGTGGAGCCCAGTGAGGGGTTTGATCTCACCACCCTGAGATCAGGATCTGCGATGAAATCAAGAGTCCCATCCTTAACTGACTGAGCCACCCTGGCTTCCCTGCATCTTAAGAAGTTTTAATGACCTCACTGTCCATCCTTGCAAATCTCCAAGTATCACTGTTACTCAACACTGCTAAGAGCTTCTGCCTAACAATTCAGGATTTTTGTCCAAAGATTTCTCTCTAACCAAATCTTCCATTAATCTACTACAACAAACACTGGGGTAATCTGTTTATTCTCTCCAATGCAAAGTTTATAAAACCTGACAAACCCTCAGCCCTCTCTCCCTCATCACCCCCTGTATTCATCATTCATAACAGGCCACTCACACACACTTGAAATGATTCCCTTATACAGGCCAACTCTTGCCTTTAAAGGCATACCTCAAAATTCTCTCCCAGAAACCTCCCTGGATTAATCATACTCAATTTGTAATCATTTCCTTACCCTGAATCCTTTCAGCATTTTATCAATTTGACTTATTCTCTACTTATTCATATGTACCTTATTTGTAGTTTGAGAATCATTTATTTTATATTTGAAAGTGAATCTAGTCCCTGCTCCCACCAAATGCAGGATGATCATCCAACCTCAGGTGAAATCCTCTGGTATGGAACAGTTCATTATCTTCAAGACGTAGCTTCTTCTATTAAAACCAAAACTGACTTCCTAAAATTTCCACCTGCTGATTCTGCCTCTGGATAAACACTGGTTGAAATCCTTAAAAGTTCTGAATACAGTTAGCTATTCTCAAAGTCTCCCTTTTCTCCAGGACGAATATTTGTAATTCTTCTATCCATGCATCAAAAAAAAATTCTCAACATCCTGACGAATTCCAGGATATACTCCCAATTTCTTAAAATGTGGCTTAGGTGAAGATAAAGAACCAGTAAATGCTGATATCAATGTGAATCAAAAATATTCACTAGAACTTAATATACTACAATTTTTTTATTTTTTATTTTTGTATATTATACCAGGGAGTCTCAAAATTTAGAATCACCTGAAGGCCTTGCTACAACACTATTGAGTTCCACCCCACCCACACCCCATATCCCATCCCTGGAGTTTCTGACACAGTAAGTCTGCAGTGGGGCCAAAGAGTTGCATTTCCAAGAGATTTAAGGGTAATTTTGACATTGATGCAGGAACCAAACTTTAATAGCTACTCCCTTACACTTTATATTCCAGCCAGTCTGGAACTCTTAGTCTTTCAGGGTTGTTGAAGTTTCTCATTCCCTTATAGTTGTCTGCAGCCCAGGCTAACGTTGTTTGTAAAGTCTGACTAAAATCCTGGTACACTTGTAAACATATACATTGTAGCACATATATCATAATTCGTATGACAGATAATAACTGAAAACAGTTGGAATTTCAAACCCTTTAAACAAAATACAGTACCTGGAATAGGTTTTGAAGGATCTTTGGAGAAAGTATGGTATTTTACTTCTTTTGTGTCATACTCTGCCCTAAGTTGTTTCATTTTGTCTATTTGCAATTGAATCTTTGAGGAATCATTTTCAATAACATTCATTCTGAAAAACAGAAAGGCTTTCTTATATTTCTTTCAACTAGTTACTTAATCATAAGATTTAAAGTAAAACAGATTAAATCATTACTTTATTTTGGCTAATTATCATTTTGAAGCATTATGGACTTGAGTGTAAGTTTACAAAACGATGCCCATAAAAAGTTAACTAACCTCACAAGTGAGGAACAGAGCTGAATCAGTAACATCTCACACTACCAATTCGTAACCTTACTGGAAATTTGTATGTGTTATGTTAAACATAATAATCTGGCCACAAAGTACTGTATCTATTCCCTATAGTTGAAAATTACCTTTGCAGCTACAGTTATTTTTGTAATTATATTAGCTTTCTGTGGCTGCTTTAACAAATTGCCAACAACTTATTGGTAGCTTAAAACAACAGAAATTTTTTCTCCTACAGTTCCAGGGATCAGAAATCCAAAATCAGTATCACGGGCCAAAATCAAAGGGCTATGCTTTCTCTTAGAAACTCTAGGGAAGGGATCCCTGGGTGGCGCAGCGGTTTAGCGCCTGCCTTTGGCCCAGGGCGCTATCCTGGAGACCTGGGATCGAATCCCACGTCTGGCTCCCAGTGCATGGAGCCTGCTTCTCCCTCTGCCTGTGTTCTGCCTCTCTCTCTCTCTGTGACTATCATAAATAAAATTTTAAAAAAAGAAACTCTAGGGAAAACTCCATTCCTTGCCTCTTCCAGCTGCTGGGGGCTGCTGGCCTTCTAGGACATCACTTCAATCTGCCTGCATAACCACACTGCCTTCTCTCCTTCTGCCTGTCCACACTCCTTCTGCCTCTCTTTTATAAGAACACTTGTGATTGTCTTTAAGGCCCACCTGAATTATCCAGGATAATCTTCATGTATCAAGATCCTTAATGTAGTTTTTTTCCAAATAAAGTAGTAATTCCAGGTTCCCAGGATTAGGAACTAATAATAACTTCGAGGCCATTATTCAGCCTCCTATAGTAATTATGTGGGGTTTTTAAAATTTTATTTATTTGAGAGAGAGAGCACACGAGTGGGTGGAGGGGGGAGGCTGAGCAGAGGGAGAAGTAGACTCCCTGCTGAGAGCCCCCCTCCCCAACGAAGTGGAGCTCCATCCCAGAACCCTGAGATCATGACCTGAACCAAAGGCAGACACTTAACCAACCGACCACCTAGATGCCCCTTCTATCCTAATTTTGATCCTAGAGCTGGAGGAAGGATAGCACCTCTTTGAGATAAAACTATTTTATTCCAGAATTGGGGATCTTGAAGACCAAAAGGTGGATATAAATTTCTTTTTTTTTTTTTAAATCTTTTTTTTTTTTTTTTTTTTTTTATGATAGTCACAGAGAGAGAGAGAGACAGGCAGAGACATAGGCAGAGGGAGAAGCAGGCTCCATGCACCGGGAGCCCGACGTGGGATTCGATCCCGGGTCTCCAGGATCGCGCCCTGGGCCAAAGGCAGGCGCTAAACCGCTGCACCACCCAGGGATCCCTGGATATAAATTTCTTTAAGCATTATTTGAAGTTCACTATCTAGTTGATCACTAATATGTTGGTCCAGGGAGGAAATAACAGATTAAAATAAACTAGACATATAAATGTCAACGTTTTTGGCAAATTAAAAACAAGACTGTCAGTAGAGAACTGCTGCCCACATCTGATTATTATACAGAGTTCCTGGTAACTATAGATGCCTCAGAGTAAGAGCCTGTAGTATTTATGAAAGAGGGACTGCAGAAATAAAATACCATTTGACTTTCATCCAAATAAACTTATGCTTGTGAAAGAGCATGTTAAAAGTAAACAAATTTTGGGGGCGGCTGGGTGGCTCAGTTAGTTAAGTGTCTGACCCTTGACTTTGGCTCACGTCATATCTTAGGGTTGTGGAATTGAGCCCTGTGTCCTTTTGGGCTACTTATTAATATACTTACTTTGCCACAAGTTGGATTGTTCTTTTCCTGTGATACACCAATGCTGTGGGCTCTGCTGCCAAAGCTTTAAGTTTTCCATGAAGACAAAATGCAGTTCTTTGGCCTTCCTTCATTGTCTCAATAATGGCATCATATTCTTTTTTGATTGAAGTAAGAACGGATTTGTATGCAGTGACATACTCTATTACCTGAAATATGATTTTTCTGCCTATGGTACTGAATTTTTTTTCTGGAAAACTATGGAACAAAAGCCTTGCAAACAGCATTATTGTAGATTCTTTTTTTTTTTAAAAGATTTATTTATTTATTTATTTATTTATGAGAGAGAGAGAGAGAGAGAGAGAGGCAGAGACACAGGAGGAGGGAGGAGCAGGCTCCATGTGGGGAGCCTGATGTGGGACTTGATCCCGGGACTCCAGGATTGCGCCCTGCGCCAAAAGGCAGGCAATAAACCGCTGAGCCACCCAGGGATCCCTGATTATTTCTTAAATAAGACATGACAGGCAGTTAGAAGCCTTAAATTTTAATACCCAGGGTATTAAAGACAATATTCACAGAATATGCACTTTGTGAATTATTACAATACCGTGAGCTTATTTTTGCTCTACTTAGTATGAAAACATATATTATACGTCAGTTAAAACCAATACCAGTTCTAATTATCTCAATTATAGATCTTTTAAATATAATTGCCTACCATTCCTTACTATCTCCAAATCTAGTCTTAGACGTCGTCATTCAGACCTTAAAATCTTGGATTCTCTTCACCTGATTTTCTAACCTATCAGCTCCTACTAGCCAATCAATACTCTCAATTCCCCACTTGCATTTCTATTGCTAAGATGTCAAGTACAACTATAGAAAACCTACTACATATTCATGGTTTCCAATGGTATGTATAAGTAGAATATCTCTAGAAGGATAAAAAAGAAAATAGAAATATGGGAGTCTGCAGAGAAGCAAAGAGGAAGCAGGATCTGAGATGAAAAGGACATGATTTTCCACTGTATATTCTTTATTGGTTCTCTATCTTCTTTCTTTCTTCCTATCTTCTAGATGTATGACCCATGCAAAAATAATTGACAAACATTTAAATAAGTTAAAAAAAACAAAAAATAATAAAGAATTTATTGTTTCCAAGTTCTGCTCATGAGGATTTTATTTTTTAAATGATTTTATTTATTTATTCATGAGAGGCACAGAGAGAGAGGCAGAGACCGGCAGAGGGAGAAGCAGGCTCCCCGTGGAAAGCCCAATGCAGGACTCAATCCTGAGACTCCAGGATCACTCTCTGGGCCGAAGGGAGGCGCTCAACCACTGAGCCACCCAAGTGTCCTGCTCTTAGTGTTTTTAAATGAAATTCCAGGGTTTTACGTATCCCTGTTTTTAGAATTAATGGATTAAAAGAGTTAACTAAGAATGGAAATAAATAGAGAAGAAGATGGA
The DNA here is from genome assembly GCF_053574225.1 of Canis aureus. Taxonomy (NCBI): domain Eukaryota; kingdom Metazoa; phylum Chordata; class Mammalia; order Carnivora; family Canidae; genus Canis; species Canis aureus. The sequence goes on from NC_135621.1 coordinate 59,039,291, forward strand.
GAATAATTCATGAAGCAGTTAATCTATTATTTTTAATAATCTGTTTTTGGGAGTAAAGTCAGGCCAAGATAGATTAAAGAAATAATTTCCAAGTGGGAAGAGTTCTACACAGAGAACTAGAGACTTTAAATCTTCTCTGCCATCATTTTTGTGATCCCAGGAGAAGGGGAAAAAATAACATTATTGTGCCATCACTGGCTTCATACACTGTTTAATATAATTCTTAATAAATTCAGGGTAAAAGTCCAGGGGTCTGAGGGAGATGAGGAAAAGCAGTCATTCCTCAGCTCCTACATACGGACATAGACTATTTGTACATGTTACCAAAAACAACACAAAAACCAGCCATTTCCAGATGACAGTTGCCTCCATAATTTGCCCATTTCTGTAGAAGCTCACTCTTCCAAGTTTTGGTCTTCTTCACTTACTAAGTCTGGCTCTTTCTATAACCTACCCTCAATACTTGTTATAGGAATCTCAGGTCCTCCTTACTTTGATTCAGGCACAGTTCACCAGGTAAAATCCTCTATTTCTGATTCTAAGCAGAATTTGTTGTTTTCTGATTCCAAGTACTCAGAGATACAAGTTATACTTTCATCTTTGTCCAACTAGATCCTTCCAAGAAGGAAGGAAGATTAGAGAAGACAGTCATTAATAGTTTATTAACAATCAAATGTGTTGGAATAACATGAAAATGGAAAGACAGATTATCTTTAAAAAACAGAAGAAAAGTTTCTCTAAATATCAAATTATTTCTATTTCAGACATCCTCTCAGTCCTGAAGAATAGGATTCTTTACAAGGCACAAAGGTATAACTTATAATTGTACAATGGACAGTCTACATGGAAATCTTGGGGGGTAGGGAGAAAAGGTCTATAGATGTTAAATGTTCTTTTACTTAATTCCATGTCTTTTCTCTAAGAATTAAATTAACCAACACCACCTCCAACATGACTTCACTAGAACAAGAATACTAATTTAAAGCAGACAACTCTTCATGTAAGAAAACTTCTGACAAGTGTCAGCATTTGGACACGCAAAGAAAAGCACGTCACAGCTATGGTAACTTTCCTCTGCTGATTTCATGTAAGTAGAATCTTAGCATGATTCTTGATATTTATGAAACCCATTCAAAATATTGCCTTTAAACATTCATCCAATATATTCCTTAGTGACTCAAACACCAAAAGCAGTATCACTGATCATAGTACCATAAAAAAAAAAGAAGCTAACCTGCCAATGTACCAATTTTAAATGATAGTGTTTCTACAGGATTTAAAAGACTGTTTCTTTATTTTATACTTTTATGGATACTCATCAATTTTCTTAATTCTACTTGCAGGTATAGATCACTACTTTGTGCTCACCTTTCCTTAGAGTTTTTAATTAGAGGAGAAAAAAGACTTATAGTGTGTCTTGTTTTAAAATTAAACAAAAGACTGAGTTCCTATTTTGCCTATAACTGTATTACTCAGATACCAAGAATCTACAGAATTCTCAAAATAAATAATTATTTCTTCTGGGTAAGGAGGAAAGGATGCTGATTATTTTACTGCCAGGGCATCTTCTAAGTTAAAAAAAAGTGAGGTTAAAAAAAAATAGGATCAAAGGGGAAATGCGATTGTTTATAAAGAAAAACAAGGGTTTCTAAAACCTTAAAAAGCAAAATCAAATGTTATATAAAACCATAATATTTTCTAAACTCAATCTATTTCCAGTGTTTAGTCCAGTCAAACCTCTTATTTACTGGACGTCTAACTCACAAAGAGTTCCAATTTAATATGCTAGATCAAATCCAAGACTTTAATATCACAAGCAAACCCAAAACAACAACCAACAGGTTCCTGCTTTGCAGCCCAATTCCTAACAAATCAGATATTTTTAGATAAAAGGCCAAAATGATGTTAGGAGACAAACTAACTTGTTGCTCAAAAACTGATAGCCTGCACTCAAGCTAAAACAACTGAAATATTCATTAACTACCTAGTGGCAGAAATCCAGCACTGTATTTTCCCCATTCATCCCTTCACAATACACTGGATGAACATCTCAAAATTGACAAAAGAAGTGTAGTTCAAACAAGCAGTGATGTTACTAAGGCAGGAATATTAATTGTCAAGATAGACTATTTCTACCCCATCACCTTAAAAGCATTATGATACCTTATCAAAAACATTTCGATAAATGATGTAATATTCATCAGCAGGTCCTTCCTCATTACAGCCCACTCTTTCCATTTCTGTAATTATGTATCTTTGTATACTTTCCAAAAATTCCTTGTCACTTCTACCAATGATAGGAGGGAGAACTGCATGTTTATTTATTTCTTGGACAAACATATGTCACAATCTGAACACTTGTTCACCAGAGTAGAGTTGTCTTGACTGGCTTTTGCAACAAAGCCAAAACTTTGGTAAGCCTGAAAGAAAAAAAGACCATCAATTGATCTGAAACTTAAAATAAACTAAGCCATTTCTAATAAGTTTAAAATAAATTAAAATTGGCCTAAAATGTGTATTTGCCTTGGGAAAAAAGTTCCCATGAATCTGAGATAAATATTTCAACCTATGAATTAAAAGGTCTAATCTATTCTACTGCCAAGTGCTATACTTCCGGGATAGAAATACCAAACACCACTTAATAAAGAGCTCTTTTCTTAGTAACCAGGCCTATCTGATATGTCATTGGATAGTTTCTTACGTTTAATTTGACACTTTTTAACAGATGGTTGCCATTTTGTTTGTTTCACATGAGAGAACCAGTTTGAACAGTTTGAAAGCTTCCTCATGATACCAACAAGGTCAAATACTTGTCTACCAGTGTGTTCAGTTGGCCCAACCATAGTCATGATAGCTACAAACAATTCATTATTTTATGATAGATTTTATTTATTTATTCATGAGAGACACAGAGAGAGAGAGAGAGAGAGAGAGAGAGAGAGAGAGAGGCAGAGACACAGGCAGAGGGAGAAGCAGGCTCCATGCCGGAAGCCTGATGTGGGACTCGATCCAGGGACTCCAGGATCACGCCCTGGGCTGAAGGCAGGCACTAAACCTCCGAGCCACCCAGGGATCCCCAACTTTATTAGAATTCTTATCTTCAATATAAACATTCTAATTAAAAAGTAAGAAGTCAGAACTTCTGCTAAAATACATCCATCAATGATATCAGAATAACAAACAGTCCTCCTCTAGTACAGTTTCAAGCAGCTACATTCCATTGCTCTTTAAGAAAAATTAGTTGGTTAAAGAAGTTGATTCCTAAAAACTACTCATATTAACTTCAAACAGATCTCATGGCTTGCTGAAAAATGTCTGGCAAGGCAAAACATTTTAACTCTTCTCATCTTCTCCCCCACCCATGCACATTCAGGTGTAAAATTTAGAAAATATAAACCAAAGAAAATTAATGAAAAATTAAAATCATCCAGAATCATCCATCCAAACATGATTATTTAATATTTTGGTATATTTCCTTCCAGATTTTATGATTATAAAAATTAGGATCACTCCCTATATTCAGCTTTGTATCCTCATGTTTTTCACTTAATATTAAAAGCACTTTTTCATGTTGCTGAATAGTTTTCATAAACATGACTTCTAATTATGTAGTATTTTATAGTACGCTATACCATACTTCACTTAATCACTCCCCCAAGTTACCTGGAGGGTATTATGCTAAGTGAAATAAGGCAATGGGAAAAGGACAAACATTATATGGTCTCATTCATTTGGGGAATATAAAAATTAGTGAAAGGGAATAAAGGGAAAGGAGAGAAAATGAGTGAAAATATCAGTGAGGGTAACAAACATGAGAGACACCTAACTCTGGGAAATGAACAAGGGGTAGTGGAAGGGGAAGTGGGCAGGGGGTTGGGGTGACTGGGTGATGAGCACTGGGTGTTATGTTGGCAAATTGAACTCCAATAAAAATTTTTTTAAAAAAAATCATTCCCCCACGTTTAGACTTTTCCACTATAATAAATAATGCCGTGATGGATAAATATCTAAATCAATTACACCATGTTGTAGCAATATCATTAAAATCTGGCTATCTAAAATGGCATATATAAATCTATAAATCTTGCCCACAGGTCATATGCAGGAGGAGGGAGCCACCAAAATAATTTCAATATTTAAAAGACCTAATTTATATTGATGAACTGGATAATGAAAAACCAATTTATAAATGAACATAAAGTAGTTCCAATAAGGTGATAACCCATAAATGGATCAACAGTTTTCCCAAGTGAGAAATAAATTTCTTTATTCATTCATTCAACCAATATTTATTGTTTACTATGTGCCACCATTGTTTTGTAGCTAGAGATTCAGTAATAAATAAGATAAAGTTTCTGGCTCTTTGGAGCTTACAATCTAGTAGGGGAAACAGACAATAAATAAACAATGTAATTTCAGATTGTAAAAGATAAAGAGTCAAAGGAGGAAGGAATGGGTGTGACCACTGGGGAATTAGTGATTACATCTGAATACCAGTGACCTATTAACCTTAGGATAAAATCCAAATTCCTTTACCAATGAATACCCTATAGGAACAGGCAGTCCCTTTCTCTGTCCAAATCTAGCCTTTTCATGCCCTGCCCTCCTCGTAACCCCCAACCCCACTTTCATGACTTTGCTGAGAGTCTTGCATAATTCTCTCTCCACCTCTGTATTCTGTCCCTCCACCCTCAACACTCCCTGCCCCAACCAAGATAACCTTTGTACTACCACTCTCATTTCCTTGGCTCTTATGCATTTTTCAGATTTTAGGTTACACAGTTCCAGGAAAGCTGCCCTGAATTCCCTTAAACGTGGTCATCGACTACATTCTCCCATGGTACTGTGCACTTCCTCTACCATGGTTGGTATTATCACTCAGCCACTCTGTAATAGACACTTTCTGTTTACATTCTCTATCTCTCCCAGTAGGCAGGAACCAAAATTTTCTCATTCCCCATCATCCTTCCCTACCTATATGCATTCCAGTGCACAGTACAGCTTCTAGCAGAATAGGTACCAAAAAATGCTTAATAATCAATAATCACTGAGCAATAATCTGGTCTGCTCAGAAGACATCACTTGTACCCTCAAATCAGAACACAGCTGAAGTGACTGTTTCTCAAAATCTACAAAATGCCCCAAGTCACATAAATCAACTCAGATTACCTTTCACTCATTTATTCATACTAGATACATAGGGATACAGAGAAAGCAAGTCACAAAGATTCCCAGTCAGGTCTATTGGGTCTAGTTAAATTAGCGATTGCTATAGCAGAGAGGGTAGTGTGACAGAGGTGGGCACAAGGGGCTCCAATGCCCAGAGGGGCATCTTACTAATTTGTGAGAGAGGGCTGGGAAACATCAGGAAAAACATCTAATGGAACAACACCTAAGGCAATGCTTACGTTGCACTGTATTTATGTATTCAATAAATTGGGAGGGAGGGGGGCCATCTACCATGTCTGCCACTAAGCCCCACACTAGAGATACAGCATCAAATAAAACAAAGTCCCTAACCTCCCAGAGGTTACATTCAGAGACCGACAACACCCAGAAATGCAGAAGACACATGGGGCTAAGTTGTATAAATATATGAAAGAAGGAATGGGGACTAGAAAGAAGGTGGGAGCATGCTATTTTATACGAGGTGTTAGGTTGGGAAAGAGGAAAGCCCTCACCGATACGGTGACATTTCAGAAACCTGAAAAACATAGTTTGAAGATTCCTGGGAGGAGTGGTTGATGCACACAGAGCAGCAAGTCCAAAGACCTCAAAGCAGCAGAGCACCTCTGGCAAACAGCAAGAAGGCCAAAGGAGCTAGAAGGGAATGAGAAAGGGCCAAAAGAGATAAGATCGGAGAGGTAGCTGCCAGAACTGTAGGATATAAGGCCTTGAAGGCAGGACCATTACCAGCCCCCCAATGGGGCATTTTTGTACAGGTTAGAAAAAGGTGTCCCCTTCACTAGAGGAACAATGGGCTGAAACATGGCCTTGTCATTCCAGTGCTGAAGCAACAGCCTTATAGAAATTTATGCTTTGCTCTCAGTGACATGGGAAGGTGTTGGAGTGATATGGACACAAGAGTGACAGCTGACATACATTTTCAAAGAATTCTTCTTGTTGCTTTGTGAAGACAAGAGTCAAAGCTGGAAGAACTGTTAGGGAGCTACTGCAATAATGTGGGCAAAAGATAATGGTGGCTTGAATCAGGGTGATAACAGTTGAGGTGATGAGAAGTGTTTTGGGTATTGAAAATAAAGCCAAGAAGAATTTGCTGTGCATAAGAGGGGGTATGTGGATATGAGAGAGCAGTTAAGGATGACCACAAAGTGTTTGGCCTTAGCAATGAGAAGATGGGCATTGCCATTTGCAGAGATGGGAAGAGCAATTCATGAGATCAGAACTTTGCCTATGAGAGGTGTTGAGTAGTCGGCTGTATATGTAAAGGTGGGGTTCTAGTGAGTGGTCTGAGTGAGAGAGAAGTTTATCAGTCACAGGCATACAAATGGTATTTAAAAGTTATGAGCCAGGGCAGCTTGGGTGGCTCAGCAGTTTAGCGCTGCCTTCAGCCAGGGCCTGATCCTGGAGACCCACAATCAAGTCCCATGCCTGGCTCCCTGCATGGAGCCTGCTTCTCCCTCTGCCTGTGTCTCTGCCTCTCTCTCTCTCTCTGTCCCTCTGTATGTGTGTGTGTGTGTGTCTCTCATGAATAAGTAAATAATATCTTTAAAAAAAAAAAAAGTTATGAGCCAGATGGGGCAGTTAGTTAAGCTCAAGTCTTGATCTGAGTCACGAGTTTAAGCTCCACAATGGGCTCCACACTGGGCATGGACCCTATTAAAAGTAAAATTAAAAAATAAATAAAATAGAGTTATGAGACAGAATGTAAGTGACCTGAGACATGTCAAAAAGCAAAGGTCCAAAGACTAGGCCTGGGAGGTGGGGAGGAGCACTCCAAAGTTTAGAGGTTGGGTAGATCAAGAGCAAAATAGCCTGGAAAAGAGTGTGCAAGGAAGTAGAAGTAAGAGAGGTATCCAGGAAGTCAGGTGAAAAAAGTGTTTCAGAGAGAAAAGTAATCAACTCTGTCAAATGCCGACGGATCAAGTAAGATTAAACAACCAGTGAGTTTAGCAACATGGCAGTGATTAGTGACCACAAGAGCTATTCTACTGGAATGACAGGGACAAAAACCTAATAGGAGTAGGTTCAGTCCACGGAAGGGGAAAACTGGAGACAATGAGAATAGTCCACTCTTTGAAGGGGTTTTCTTGTAAAGATGGAGACTAGTTGGCAGGAAATGGGAGGAAGGATGTTCCAGGAAGAAATGGATTTTTCAGAAGTGCTAAAGCATGAGACAGGTAAGCTAGCAGCTCCAATTAGCTCAGTGATCAAAGTGCAAAGCGGGTAACGAGTCTGACAGATTAGGCTGTAAGGGAGGCCGAGGGGGAGAATCATGCTGAAGAATCTGGATTTGATCCTGAAGATGAAGTAGAATAATGACATAACCATCTTTGCTTCATACAATATTTTGGAGGCAAGAGTGAGGATGGGTTAGGAAAGGAGAAAGAAGGAAGCCAGGTTAGAAGTTAACTCTTCCAAAAAAAAAAAAGAAGTTAACTCTTCCAAGGGGAAAATTAAGGAGGGCCTGAATTTGGGGCTGGGGATGCAGAGGAGAAGGCACAGAGAACTAAACCGAGAAAACATCAGGAAGGTACATGAGAAAAGACGCCGCGGTTTGTGCAGAGGAGAAAGGACAGGAGAGGGTTTAACTTCCTTCTAAATGGCAAGAACCCTACACACACTCCCAAAAATCTTCCTTCAGAACCACTCCCCTTGTTCCGACTTGGAAATTCTCCAACTAAAGAGTCATTCTGGAGGTTTCTGTCTCACGTGGCTTCATTTAAAATTGGAAATCTCCTGAGATTTTCAACATATTAAAACTGTTTCACACTAAGGAGTCCTACACCAGGCCCTGAACCTTCCTCAGACTAGGACAGGTTTGGGGGGTTGGAGACGGGGCGGAGCTACAGGACAGAAAAAGATGAGCCCAAGGTTTTGAAGGTCCTACCCATCCTTGTCAGGCTGAGCTGGCCACGGGGATTCCCTTCCCCCGGAGGCCGAGGCGTCTGCTGGCGCCGCGGATCCCCGCCCCTCACGGTCTCCGCGTGTGAGTGAACGACACCTTCGTTCCCCGACCCTTGTCCCGCCTCTTAACCTTTCCTCCTTCTCATTTCCGACCCGTTTCCACCTTCCCTCAAACCATTACTCCAGCTGGCCTGTCCTCCCTCCTCACCTGAGCCCCTCTCTCCAAACACGGACTCCAGGGCTTGGAGACCGTAACTAGGGAACCGGAGGTGTGGAACTGCATCCTGGGACGAGTAGTCCTAGAGAAAAGAAAGCAGTGGGAAACTACAATTCCCAGAAGACACTTCCTTTTCCTCCACGAGGCCCCCCCTCCACCCCACCCCACCCTTTTAAAGACCCTTTTAGCCACGTGGCTTGTATGGGAAAAGCCTTTTAAAGCTATTCGTCGTTTGTTTAAACCCACTATTTCGAGGGCATTCTGAAGGTGAAAGCGAGAAACAAGTTCAGGATAGAGAGGAGGAAGGAGTTTCATTCCCCAGACAGGCACGTGGCTAGACAGCCGCCGTGGCAGCAGTCCGGCGTTCGGCGTGGTCGCCTAGGAGGTGGGGCCTCCGGCGGGGGCGCCAGGAAACCCCGTGGGCCGCGCGCAGCTTTCCTTTCCGATCGGCCATCTGCGGTGAGTGTGTGCTCTTGGGCCTGTCTCCCGCCGGCGGCCTAGCCCGTGCCCTCTTCTGCGTCCCCAGGCCTGACCCTACTCTTCCTCTTTCTCCGCCTCAGGTGGATCCGCCGCCAAGATGCAGATTTTCGTGAAGACCCTTACGGGGAAGACCATCACTCTCGAGGTAGGGGCCAGGAGGCGTGAGGACGCCGAGGCCGGAATCGGGGCCTGAAGTGGAGTCAGGGGCCCGGGCGGCCTCCCGCCGTCCAGTGTGTTCATGAGCCTGGGCGCTGAGGGCGGGTTGCCGATGCCCGAGGTGGGCGCGCACCTCTCCCGTGGATGCGGCCAAAGCCGGGGCCCGCGGTGGGGGAGGGGCGCTCCCTGCGGACGGCGCGAGCGCGTGTGGCGCGGCCGGGTCGGCTCTGGCCCCGGGCCCGGGCTCGGGAAGTGCTCGCCCGCAGCGGGCCCGGGGCGGCCGCCCGCCGGGGTGACTGGCCTGCTCCGCCGCGTGGGCTCCGGCCCGCCCCCGACCGGGCTCTGGGCTAACTAGCAAATGGGAGTGGGCGTTTGTTGTAGTTTCTTACTGTGTTACCCATGCGTTTGCACTTTTAAACTCCTAGGTTGAGCCCTCGGATACAATAGAAAATGTAAAGGCCAAGATTCAGGATAAGGAAGGCAAGTAGTGTTTTCTGGCTTAAGAGGAATCAGGCTCTGCGGGCGCCCGCTTACCTACCGCGCTTACCTGCTGGCGGGGTGGGAAGAGGCGGGTGGGCCGACGGAAGTGCTTTTGAAACGATGTTTGTGAGCTTGGGGCCAACCAGGGATGCTCTTGGCCTGTGGATTTGGGGAGCTGTTTCATTCTCTAGGCCTGTTACATCTGTAAGACGAAGGCGATGTTAACATGTATGACGTTTTGTCCTGGGGTTTAAATAAGGCCAATTGTGCAAGCATTTAAAATCCCGCCTCGCTTAGAGTAAGAACTCCGAGACGGCTGTCAGTACCCTTTGATTAAGGATTATTTATAATAATCGTAGGCAGATGCGCGCCTTCTGATGTGACTTGATCTTTGTCCTTTATTAGGAATCCCTCCTGATCAGCAGAGACTGATATTTGCTGGCAAGCAACTGGAGGATGGCCGTACTTTGTCTGACTACAACATTCAAAAGGTCTGTTTGGAAGGAAGAGCAGTCCTTTATTTTTATTGTTTTTATTTATTTTTTTTAAGATTTTTATTTATTCATGAGAGAGAGATACGCAGGCTCCACGCAGGGAGCCCAACGTGGGACTCCATCCTGGGTCTCCAGGACCACGCCCTGGGCTGAAGGCTGTGCTAAACCGCTGAGCCACCCGGGTGTCCCAAGAGCAGTCCTTTAAATGTAAATCTTATTTTGTGACTTTTGGCCAACACATAATTGGGGGAGAACAACATAAGATTAGCAACAGATTGCCAGATAACTCTCCTGCAGTAACACTTCAGAAACACTGCTATAGTTTTTCCCCTTCTGGATTTTGTATACTGTGTCCTGTGGTGTGCCTGAATGTGTTCCTTAATCTCCCTATAAACCGGTAGATAACTTTTCCTTGAAAACCTGCTTCTCTGTGATGTTGAGTACTTATCGCTGTGTGATGCTAGTTGTTCCTTTCTTAGTGGAATATGAGCATTACTCTAAAGCCTATTTCATCCTCTTCCTTTAATAGGAGTCCACTCTTCATCTTGTGTTGAGACTTCGTGGTGGTGCTAAGAAAAGGAAGAAGAAGTCTTACACCACTCCCAAGAAGAATAAGCATAAGAGAAAGAAGGTTAAGCTGGCTGTCCTGAAATACTACAAGGTGAGCCAACTTCATAAAAATGTTTTTATCTGTAAACTGATTTTGTTTGCATTGCTAGTTTCAAGCTTTCTACAAAAGTTTTGTTTGGTATAGTTTCACATGGTAGGTTCACTTTTAGCTACTTGTTCCAAACTAAAATTCTGATGTTGAAGTCAGATGTAGGGTTTAGGTCTTGGCTCTGTCCACCACCTGCAAGGCTGGACTTCTGTGGGCTCTGAACTGTTTTGTTGTAGTAAATTACTGGTGGGGATTTGGGAGTGCTTTGGTTTTTAAGTACAAAAGACCACCACTGTTTGTTGATTTTAAAGGGAGTATTTTGATGAGCCAGTTAAAACTTAGACTTCAGAATATGTTGTGAAATTATCTTAACAGATTTGCACTTTTTAGGTGGACGAGAATGGCAAAATCAGTCGCCTTCGTCGAGAGTGCCCTTCAGATGAATGTGGTGCTGGAGTTTTTATGGCTAGCCACTTCGACAGACATTATTGTGGCAAATGTTGTCTGACCTATTGCTTCAACAAACCAGAAGACAAGTAATTGTATATGGATTGATAATAAAAGAAGTGAACTGATAACATTTAATTGTTGAGTTTTGTTCTAGTGACTTAAAGATTGGTTTTAAGTATCAAATTGATGACCACACTATTTTGATAAACTATATACTTTGGCAGAAGAATTAGGATTGTATTTAATATCAACTATCTAGATAAATATCTATCAGTTTTTTATGTCAGCACTATTGAAATTTTGGACCAGATAATTCTGTTGTGAAAGGCTGTCCTGTGCATCATGGCCTGTACCCAACTGATGCCAGTAGCACAGACCTATTCCTACCAGGTATACCCAGACTTGACAAATGATCCCTGGGGTGGTGAGAAGGGGAGAGCTGCCCCTCCATCCCCACTTTGAGAAACACTGATTTGTATGAATTGGTGTTACAGGTCTTCCCTAAACAAAGACTATGACCTTTTGTTTCATATATAATAAATGTAAAGGCTAAGCGTTCAGTACTCCATTCAAGAAGTCATCCTCAGTCCCTGGGGTTTGGCTGGGATATATGTTGTCCACAGTACAAGTGAACCTTCAATGTTGAGTGTGAAATCTTGGGAATTTTAAACTTTGTTCACTAGTACTATTAACATTGAGAAATAGTTCCAGGCAGTATTAGGCACCATATTTTTTTGCCCATCACCTAATTCAGGGAGGTTTGCTTATCTTGGTAACACTCAACTAAAACATGCAGCTGAAGTTTAATATAAAAATTATTATTCAATGGCATACCAATAAATTCTCTTATAAAATTCTAAGATTTCTACTTCCTTGGAGGCATTATCCTTAAATAAGGTTTCCTATTTCTGTAGCATTTTGACAAGTTAGTTAACCATGTTAACACTTGGTTTAACTCTAGGGTATTTGACCACCAGTGTTGAATTCTTCCCTTCAAAACTAGTTGTTCTCTATAATTAAAGCAAGACATCTGTTTACATTTTTTAGTTTATTTTTTGAAGTAATCTCTGCCCAGCATGGGGTTTGAACTTTGAGCCCAAGAGTCACATGTTCTACCAACTGAGCCAGTTGGGCACCTCATTACTTGTTTACATTTTTAACAATTTTAAAATCCTGGATCCCAAGAAGTCTTGCCTGGAACTTCTTTTTCTTCATAACAAATAATTTCATCTCCCACTTTAAATTCTATCTTTTCTTCACTCAAACTGAGACCACAGTCCATTCCACTTTTGATGACTGAAATATCATCTTTATGGTGTTTCAATGAGGTTAATGAACCTTAAGAAAATACAAAAAAAAAAAAGGTACATAATACATTCAACAAATAATACCTACTAAGTGCTACGTTGTCTTGTAATAAAAACACTGAAAACTCTTTAAGTTTTATAGTACTATCATGTTATATGATGGAACTAAACACTAGGGAAACCAAAGACAAAAGGTTTGCTATAAACTAAGATTTGGTTTATAGCAAAAGATAACTAAATATCCCATTTCAAAGGTAGGCTAACTGCAGAGGATGGCATTATACTCAGTCAGGACTTAAATGAGATAAACCTTGTAAAAGACTGCAGGCAAAAGGTCAAGTTAAAGGATGGAGGTAGGGATCCCTGGGTGGCGCAGCGGTTTGGCGCCTGCCTTTGGCCCAGGGCGCGATCCTGGAGACCCAGGATCGAATCCCACATCGGGCTCCTGGTGCATGGAGCCTGCTTCTCCCTCTGCCTGTGTCTCTGCCTCCCTCTCTCTCTCTCTGGAACTATCATAAATAAATAAAAAAATTAAAAAAAATAAAATAAAATAAAGGATGGAGGTAAGCAAATATGCTGGAGAAAAGTCTAGAATACAGAGCTGGAAAGGTGGTTTGGGGCCAATTTTTAGAAGCCTAAAACAGATTACTGATTTATCAGGATTATCATTATAGGTTATTAGACTATCAGAATTTGTAAGGGAGGGAGCCTGTCGAGACCACATTTGAGTTCATAAGAAGGAAAGGCCTGAACCAGGAAATGGGAATGCAAGCCAGATTTCAGATGATGACACAGAATTAGCAGGTTTTGGTGACTGGATCAGATGTCAATTTGAAACAGACTGTGATGTTGCTTACCCTTCCAAATAACATCTCTGTTACGGATTAACTTAAATTTTTTTTGTTTTTCTAACTGTCCCTTTTGGACTCTGCAGCCGGCCACAGGAACTTTTTTCTTTCCTTCTGTTACAGTGAAGGTAGCTAGTATAGAAGCCTCACCTTAAGAAAGAAGAGAATATTGAGTGCACAGAAAATAAGATTCTGAGAAACACATAATTTCACACATTCTGTACAATAAGTGTGAAAAAAACAAACTCATGCATTGAAAGAAGTTCAGGTTTTCTTTGACTCTGCCAACTTTATTTTCCTTGACCACTATTAGAAACGTGAAATCCCTGGGTTTTGTTGGAAAAGAAAACTGCAAAAACATGTTTCCCAAAAGAATGAAGAAAAGTGGAATTCATTTTTTTTCCAGCAGAATAAAATGCACTAGAAGAGAACAGTTTACTGTCTGCTCCATTAAGAACCTGGTTTTCAGCTATCCCTCAATGTATTTTCTCAAAGAGATCATCTGTTGTTACCTGACTTATTTTTAATCTCCCCATTAGTAATTTATATCCATTTAAGAGTACTAATTCTGTAACTCTTAATTTTTCACTTAAAATTTAATTTTACAACAATGACTACTATCACACACTATCACATACCATTTACTGACGTGTTACTTGGTTCCTAGAAACCCTTGTAGGACTCAAAAGTTTTCCAAATTGTGCAAGAATATATAAAACTATGGTCATGTTTAGCAGGTCCGAAAAATATTAAAATCTCTGGGCCACAAGAACAGATAAAATGATTCAATCCATCTCAAATACATGTAGGCTTCCATCTGGCTAAGGGATATGCTAGAAAGCAAAATTTTAAATATGTGATACTTTAAACTTTCTTGTCATGGTGGATTTCTCTGCCAGCTTCCAGGACAAAAATCAATGGCTCCTGGGTACCTGTATGGCTCAGTCTGCCTTTGGCTCAGATTGTGATCCCAGGGTCCTGGGATACAGTCCTACATCAGACTTCCCCGTAGGGAGCCTGCTTCTCCTTCTGCCTATGTCTCCGCCTGTGTGTTTATGTGTGTGTCATGAATAAGTAAATAAAATCTTTTAAAAATAAAATCAATGGCTCCTTCCACAACATATATAATCTTTATCCCTCCCATCCCAGTCTAATTTGTACTACAATCGGTTGTTGATGTCTAAACTTTAGGACAAGTTCTTACCGCCTTATTTGCCTTTGTATCCCTCAGGGCAGAAGTATAACATGTTGCAGATGGCAGGCATGAAGATGAAGTTAGACTGAATAGATGTACAGTAGTCATTTTTTTCTAGAACACAAGGCTATATACTTTGCTTGCAAATGTCATTTATAGCACCTAAGATATGAATGTTTAACATTCAGTAAACACGCACCTATTGGATTCTCTTCCACAGTGCAGGGCAATCTGAAGCTCAGTTCCTCCTGAACATCTTCAATCAGACGGTAAATGATTTTGTGAAGCTTAATTTTTACTCCTTTTTTTGCAGCAGACTTCTGGATAACATTGCCCGCATTCACATTGAAGCCATATATAACACCTGGCAAGCAAACGATCGATAAAGTAGCACAAATATTGCATTAAATAAACACTTTTCTTTCAAGCAGCGACTCAAATCTAAATTGTCTTATTTCCTTCTATGTAAATTAAAAGTGAGTAGGGGAGAGGAGAAATTCTATAATTTTCCCAGGAAACTAGCATATTTTCAAATTACAAAGGATTTTATAAATTCTACTGTGCCTTGTTTAATAAGGAAAATTTCTTCACAATTTTTAAATCCAACCATTTAAGAGACAAAAGTGCCCATAGTATGCAAGGCAGCATTCTAAACAAAACTTTGGTTTTTACACCAGAGAACTAAGAAAAAACTGATTAGGGGTAAAACATTATTACATTGTTTTAATAACAATTGTATTACTAAATTATAATCTTATTGTCTACAACTTTCTTTTTGTGGTTTACTCATAAGTATTCAACTGGCCAAAAGATGCCCAATAATAGTTATTTAATTGGTAAAGTTCAAAAGTTATTTAAGAAATGAAAGAAGTTCCCTGGAGCTAACCATTTTACCAAAGAATAATGTATTTAGGGGCGCCTGGATGGCTCAGTATGTTGAGTGTCTGTCTGATTCTTAATTTTGGCTCCCATCAGGATCTCAGGGTGGTGGGATGGAGTTCTGCCCTCAGCAGGGAGTCTGCTTCTCTCTTCCCCCTGCCTCTCCCCTTGCTCACTCTCTTTCTTAAATAAATAAATAAATCTTCTTAAAAAAAAATAATAACTACAAATACTTTGGAGGAAATAAAAAAGCAAAACACTCTTGCCTTAAATAAGTGAAACAAGGCAATGCTGACAAGAGAAAAACACAACCACCTTCAAAGTCTTATCATTAAGAAATCATTCAAAACACTATCTACATTACATAACAAAGTGCTAGGCTAATCAGTGCCTAGAAAATACTTGGAATTAGCATTACAGAAAATACCTTTTCAGTAGTAGAGGTAACATCTAATTCTATTTTTTTTAAAGATTTTATTTATTTATTTGAGAAAGAAACAGAGAGAGAGAAAAGGAGCGGGGAGAGGGGCAGAGATCGTGAGGGAGAAGCAGGCTCCTCACTGAGCAGGGAGCCTAACATGGGGCTGTATCCCAGGACCCCAGGAACATGACCTGAGCCAAAGGTGGACGCTTAACCAACTGAGCCATCCAGTCACCCCAACATTTAATTCTAATCAAGTCCAATCATGAAGTACCTAAGTGATTCACTAATCACTCAATAAAACGTTGGTGCTTTGCTAGGTGACTTCGTTAAAGTGACAGTCGTGAGTCACCTTTTTGTATGTAAGTTCAACTAATAAACAGTCCCCTTGCCTTCTTACGTATTTAAAGCTAAAATCAGTGCTTGCTTTGGCAGCGCATACACTAAAGCTAAAAACAGCTTTTCATCTAAGACAGGATTTGTAAAATTACCAATTAATAGAAAATAGACAAAAATAAGATAAAGTACTGAACAAGCTGATAACAATGTTAGGAGCATTCAAAAGTCTAAATAAAAGATACAGAGAACTAATCTTGGATTGGGTGGGGAGCTGGGAGGGGGCAGAGGACAGTATCTTCAAAAAAAAAAGGAAAAAACAAGGGTATGAAAGAGTTGCTCAAGGTTGCAGTGCAGTGAAATGAGTGGAGCTATGGCTGCAATACTGTACATCCCATTCGGCTCCATGGCTGGGGCTCAACTACAGCAAGAAGGGAATGTTCATAAGGGTAAATGGCAGGTCGACTAGCCAAGCAACAAAAGACAGAAGCAAATGGTTCACAGTGTGTTCTGAGGAACACAGTTAAACAAATAGGAAAGAGAATTCTTACCATGAAATGTTTCAGCAAGGTTAACATCATTTTCACTGACATCACCCACACCAAAGTGTACTAATTGGAGTTCACACTCATGTGAAGCGTCATAGGTATTCATAATGTCCACAATGGCCTCAACGGAACCATCAACATCACCTAAATGCAGCAGAAGTTTAAAATGACTGGTTTTAAGAGGCATTAACAAACTCAAAAATGACACAAATCTATCTAAAGCCATAACAGGAATGCCATTTACCACTAAATCCACTTGGAATTAGGTTTAGCATTATAAATATCTATTTAATTTAATAAAGTTTAATGAACCGAACATACATTTACAACAAAATCAGCAAGAAAAATATTTATTAAAAACCTCCCCCAGTGCAATGCCTGAGTGGCTCAGTGGCTGAACATCTGTCTTTGGCTCAGGTTGTGATCCCAGGGTCCTGGGATCGAGTACCGCATCTGTCTATGTCTCTGCCTCTCTCTCTGTGTCTGTCATGAATAAATAAAGAAAATTTTTAAACAACAACAAAAAATCTCCCCCAGCGAGGGGTGTGCAAAAAGCTTGAAGGAGGGCAAAGGTACAAACTTCCAGTTATAAAATGTGTGAGTCATGAGGATGTAACATACAGTCTAGTGACTATAGTTAATAACACTAAATTACACATTTGAAAGTTACTAAGAGAGTAGATCTTAAAAGTTCTCATCACAAGAAAAAAATGTTTTGTAATTATGTATGGTGATAGATGTTAACTAGACTTAACTGTGGTGGTCATTTTGCAATATATACTAATATCAAATCATTATGTTGTATACCTGACACTCACATAATATTGTATGTCAATTATACCTCAATTAAAAAAAAAAATCTCCCCCGGGGCACCTGGTTGGCACAGTCAGTTAAGTGTCTTGACTCTTGGTTTTGGCTCAGGTCATGATCTCCTGGGATCATGGGTTGTGGGATCCAGCCCTATGCTGGGCTCTGCGTTCAGTGCAGAGTCTGCTAAAGTTTCTTTCTGCCCCTCTCCAACATGCTCTCTCTCAAAAAAAATCTTAAAAAAAAAAAAAAGACTCCCTCTAAATGCCAAACTATTTTTAGCTTAAATTTAATGGCCCAAATTAATTGTGAGAATGAAGAAATATATATATTCCAGAAATGAGTGTAAAGTAAAATTTTTCCAAAGTCACCTTTAATAATTATAGGAAGTACAGGTGAATCCCTTTCTTCTTTCTCTTTTGGCTTTAAAAGTTTTTGTTCTTTTTTTTCTTGATACTTTAGAAATGATCTCTCCTTCCAGTGCAAAGTGCCATACTTCTCACGGGCTTTCTGATGTGCTTCTTGGTGTTCCTTTCGCTTTTCTTCTAATATTTTCAGATCCTCTTTATTTTTCTCCTGTTCTTGCTCATACTTCCTCCAGTCAACAACTGCACGTGCCCTTCCCTGTGAAGCCATTATTTAACTAGATAAAAACCAGTAACTTATAGGTTAAAAGCCTTGTGTTTTTCCCCAACTTTAGCTTTCTTAACTCATACATGAAGCTACTAATTCCATAAATTTCAGGAAATTTTTATAAAACTTTAATCTGGGGATTTTGTGTATAACAGCTGATCTAATTTAAAAATATTACCTCAAATTTAAAATAATTCTATAGCCAAATTCTAAAATGGCATTATTAGCCTCTCATAGGCCCTTATAGTCTACAACTATTTGTTAACATAAATATACTTACTTGGTATAACACTATAGATTAATATTTATAATCATTGAATCATATCTAATATATAGGAATTAAGCTTGATATACCTCAGATTCTACTTCAAGAATTTCATCTCCTGCAGAAGGGAGGTCTCTCCAGCCTACAATTCCCACTGGCATGCTGGGATAGGCCTCTTGGATTGGTTTTCCATTCTCATCAAACATTAAGCGTACTTTTGCCCAACTCTTTCCAGCAACCAGAATCGAGCCTTTCCTCAAAGTTCCTCTTTGAATTATAGCTGTAGTAACGGGACTAAAATGAAAATAAACGTATATATTCTTACTGACAGAATCTAAGAACACTTTCTTAAGTAGAGCAAAGATCTTTATGAGCCTTAAATATATATAATATGTACACAAGGGCTAAGTTTCTCAAGCACTTTTTCACTACAGAAACATTTCTACTTAATTGCCAAAAGGTAGA
Organism: Canis aureus; assembly: GCF_053574225.1. Taxonomy (NCBI): domain Eukaryota; kingdom Metazoa; phylum Chordata; class Mammalia; order Carnivora; family Canidae; genus Canis; species Canis aureus. The sequence continues at coordinate 59,058,019 of NC_135621.1, forward strand.
AGCAAACCAAATGTCTATCAATTGAAGAACAGAGATAATGCAGTATATACACACAATGGAAAATCATGCAAGCTTTAAAAAAAGGAAAGCCCTGTCATATGCTCCAACATGAATGACCTTAACTCAAGAACATTATGCTAAGTGAAATAAGCCAGCAAAAAGGACAAACACTGTATGATTCTATTCATACGAAGTGTCTAAAGTAGTCAAAATCATAGAAAAAGAGAATTGAAAGATAGTTGCTAAGGGTTGGGGGGAGGTAGGAGGGGAAATTAGGGTTTCATGGGTGTAAGGGTTTCAGTTTTACAAGATTAGAAAGTTCTAGAGATCTTTTGTATAACAATATGAATATATTCAATACTATTGATCTATACACTTAAGAATGGAAGAATGGTTAAGGTGGTAAATTTAATGTTATGCTTCTTTTATCACACTTTTTTAAAATAGGAAAAACAGGGATCCCTGGGTGGCGCAGCGGTTTAGCGCCTGCCTTTGGCCCAGGGCGCGATCCTGGAGACCTGGGATCAAGTCCCACGTCAGGCTCCCTGCATGGAGCCTGCTTCTCCCTCCGCCTGTGTCTCTGCCTCTCTCTCTCTCTCTCTGTGACTAAATAAATAAAATCTTAAAAAATAAAATAAAATAAAATAGGAAAAACAAAAACGAGTTCTTACAAGCTAATGATAGTGAAGGCTGCAGATAGCTGCGTGTTCTGAGAGAATCCTAATCCTCTTTCTGTAACTCATTTGTTAAGCAGTGAAACGTTTTGCTGATAGGGAGAAAAATTAAAGAAGAGAAGAGCAATGCAAAGACCTTGCTATATATTATATTAATGAGTAAGGACATAAAGAATTTAGGAATCCTAAAATGCAAAAATTGCTATTTCATTCCAATTTGTTGGTCTATACGGCTTTATTTACCAATCCAGTAAAACCAGTGAGGAAAATATTCAAGCAAAGTGGACTACTCACCTCATCTAAGACTAGCAGATACATACAGATAGTTGCTATGGTCTACTGATAACTGCATTTTTGTGTTCTGTGTGCTAGTGCAATAAATCCTTTTCAAAACAAATGCTTTGAAAATACTGTTCATGTCTAATAATAATATACAATAAAAATAATACTTATTTAATCAAGTCACAAAAACAACAAAAAAAATTATTAAAAAGCAAGCATTTTAACAGTCCTACCCTCTTCCTTTGTCTGTGAAAGATTCTATTACTGTTCCTTCTACTGGACCAGTGGGGTCTGCTTTCAATTCTAACATTTCTGCCAAAGCAATCGTTGCCTCTGCCAAAGCCATCAGATTATCACCCTTCAACAACAACAAAAAGGCTTTAATATACAATAATAAAATATTATCTGAAATTTAAATATCAGGGTCAGAAAGCCAAATAATCCTTCACAGTTATATTATACTTTTCTCTTTAAGTATTAAAATTATGAATCATCCAATTAGAAAGGAAGCAAGGAAAGGAGGAAGGGAGGGAGGAAGGCAGGAAAGAACAAAGCAAAGAAAAGCAGAAAACCTGATCCAGGGATAGGTCTATCAAGGAAGAAAAGCTATTTTATTAAAAGCATTGCCATTATTGGTACTTGTTAATACCCTTTCATAAATACTTCATTCATTCTCTCTCCTCCATCTGTCTCTGTAATTGTATCTTCTTCCTCTCACTTTCTTTACAATGCTACTTTGCATTTTAAGTTCTATATAACTGAAGGAGCTTTCATATCTATTATTTCATTTGACCAACTTAAGAATGCTATAAAATAAGTAAACCAAACATTACTTACTCTTGTCAAATAAATAAGGAGAAAACATACAGACTAGACTCTAAGACACACTCTGTAATCACCGAGCTGTGCCACCTTGAAGAATCACTTCACCTCCCTCAACCTCCTTTTCTCAACTGTAAAATGAGGAAACTAGATTAGATGATTGTTTCACCTTTAATGATCTATGTTCACTATGCTTTCTAGGGCTCCAAGATCACACAGCTGATTAAGTAGTGATGGAACTGGAACTGATATGCAAGGGACTTTTCCATTCTCTGCGTCAGCTAAGAGATGGCTCAGTTGTCAGAGTATAAAACAATGGAGGCAAGTGTAAACAAAGCTGATGAAATACTCTACTCACTTATCCACTTATTACTAGTATCTATTTCAATTTACAAAATGCTGCTCTGAAAAGCAGAACTGGAGTATTTCTTTGCATCAAGGGTCCTCTATCTCTACTTGGAAAAAAAGGATTCATCTTACTTCCTGCCACTTCCTCCCAATTGCTTCCATTTCCCAGGAATCATCTCTGCCATGCCTCCAAGTTTGCCTAAGCAGCATCTCCTGATATCTGGGCAGAAAAGGTGATCGTCTTCAAATGTTTTAATCTTGTCATATAGCTTTCAGAGTGCAATGGCAATTGAGGTATAGTGGAAAGATAAAACAAGGTGGCATGTTATGAATTTCACAGAAAAAGAGACATGGCTTTACTATTGATGGAGGCATGATTGGTGAGCATTTTAGAGGTAACAAATTTAGGAAATCTAAAGATAAAATGAGACTTAACAAGAGGGAGGTGGCCAAATATAGTACCATCCCTTCAGTGAATGATGAGGAAAATAAAGTATTATATATTATGCATAAACCATGGAATATGGTAAGAATGGACAAAAAACGAAATTGTTACTTAGCAGCAAACTGCTTATAAGAGAACTGGAAAATGATGTCACAAAGCAGGTGTTTTTCAATTAAAAAGAATCAGAAAAGAAAAATGTCAATCAAAAAAGACAATTTCAATTAGAAAAGAATTGGTCATTTGAAAGAAAAGGAATTTAAAAGAAAATGGAATTCACCATAAATAACCTAAAACCTACAGCAATCTAATTCATAAAAACACTGAATCAATCAATAACAAACTGAACTCAAAGGTTTTATCTTTGTATTAGTGAAATTTTTGTTTAAATCCTCATTAAATACCCTAAGACCTTTTCTATGTTTTTTCACTATAAAAACAAGTACTTACTATAAATTAGATTTCATTTCTGCTTAAAACAGTCTTCAGCAGCTTACTATCACCCTATCCACATCATTTACCATTTGTTCCCATTCTTAAGTATCTCACAATAAGAAAAGCATTAGGTCTGGACTTGATCCCCCACTGTTCAGCTATCTAACCCTGGACTGGTGACTGACCTTTCTGAGCCTAATTTCTAATCTGCCAAACCAAGACAACGATACCAGCTTTGCCTAATACTACAAAGAATTTTTAAACAACAGAAATTATATGTATCAAAATGCTGTTTATGTGCACTACGTGCATTATATACAACAGGCCCATCTGAACTTATTAGCTCCTAAGTCATTTACCGTGACTGCAGAGATGTGCACTGCTTGGACATCGCCTCCATAATCCTCACACACCACATCATAAGCTAGCAGTTCTTTCTTCACTTTTTCAGGATCAGCCTCAGCTTTGTCACATTTGTTTATGGCAAGTACAATAGGAACTGAAAGAGGTAAAATGAGTGCAGATGAGGACACCTTCAACTCCAGGTATTGACAATGGAAGGCATCAATCTTTTCTGGCTTTCTCTTTACTCAGTAGATGTACTAAACTAAGAGATCTTAAAAAAAAAAAAAAAAAAAAAAAAAAAAAACCTGCTTTAGACACTCCCTACACTGCTTTCTGCACATAAAGGATTCTGGATGTGAAATGTCAAAACTATCATTATAAACAGATTTTGAGTTAAGAACAGATACCTAAGATGATAATAAACAAACAAAACACAACATTTTGAGTAAAGAAAGGCCTATCTTTAAACCTGCATGTAAGATCAGCAACTATACTAAAGATAATCTCCAGAAAAAAAATCAAGAGAAGATTCTCATCCAATACTAAACCACTAGATCATTTGCCTCTTCTTTCCAGGAGCTATTAAGTCATTGTTAAAGCCTAACATATCACCCTGGAGTGACACAAAGGAGCATTGTTGTAAACTTTCTCTTAGGATTTACAGCAACTCTTCATTCATACACACTTACTTTAGTGACTCAGTAGATTCTCAATAAACATTTGCATAATGAATGAACCAAATAATCATATAATCTACTTGTCAATATTAAACATACCCTCCCATTAGAGAAATCACATAAAATGCTAGAAGATAATTCTCTGGTTGAGTTTCAACGACTTTTGCAATTTTCTCAGGTATCAAAAGAAATTGAAAACAGACACAAAAAAGTTATACAATCCACAACGTACTATTAGAAAAATTACATTGCATATGGATGAGCTAAAATTTAACAAAGATAAGAGAATTAGAAGAATTAGGTATAGGAAGCATGCTTGTAAGAAATTTACCCTATCACAACCACCTGCTTTGTTATGGGAATCCCTGACAAATTTATCACTCTCTTCCTTTTGTTATAGTCCCTCAAATCATTAAGAACATAGTCCATTCCACAAAGGCAGTTTTGAGGAATTAAAAAGGAAAAAGAGTAACCCTGGAAACTAAAAGGCCAGATTCCCAATGTGGACATGATGAAAAGTAAGTGTAACTGGAGGCAGTTCCTGTCATTCTCTGGTTCTTAGTTTTCATGCTGTAAGAAAAGAACTTATCTAGAGTGTGACTGTCAACCTTTCTTTTTTTCTCTTGCCAACCAACCTAGGGGAATAGGATGTACTCTCCATCAGGTACATTTTCTGCTATCTCAAGATATTTTCTCAGTGGGCATAGGGTTTACATCAGAGTAAGAATGAATATACAAAGTATATGTGTGGGAGGGTGGCTATTACTACAGTTTTTAAATGAAAAAGAAAGGGAGAAGATAGCTAAGTCATTTTCTAAAAGTTTCAATTTTACACCTTTGACCAAATAAGAACTTATTTAAAGGACAGGAAGGAAAAGTTTCTCTTTAGAGAAGAATTCCAGGCAATAAATGAACAAGGAATAACAGAAACGGAATATCACCACATTACAACTCCTAATGTATTTAGGTGATAGGTACACAGGAGTTCATTGTTCTATTCTTACTTTTAGAACTCAAATTTTCCAGGATAAAAAGGTTTTTTAAAAAGTCATTTAAAAATAATTAAATTCTCACATCATGCCAAGTAAGTAAACTGTATTGGAAGGACTGTATTTGTGATCCCAGGTCCACACATGAATCCTACTACACCCTTTTTAGTAGTTATGTCTGTGGAAAAACAATTCAACTGTCCTTGAGCCTTATCTTTTCACAAGTATAATAATCCTGGGATTTCCAGGAAGATTAAAGGGCCCCAGAATAGTGACTCTACATGCTGGATCCTTTAAAACAAAACAAAACAAAAAAAAAACCACCTTCCTTCCTGACACCTAAGTCAGCCACATGGTACCTTGAGCATCTCTGGCATGCTGAATAGATTCTACAGTTTGTTTCATCACTCCATCATCTGCAGCTACAACCAATATAACAATGTCAGTGACCTGAGCACCTCTGGCTCTCATTGCTGAGAAAGCAGCATGTCCTGGAGTATCAAGAAACGTTATCCTTTCCCCAGAAGGCAGAGAGACTGTGGAAACAGAAATCCAAGAACACCATAGACTCAAATATGTCCTTTCTTAAAAGAAAGGAATATATGTGAAATTATCAAACAGAATCAATAATTCTTTAAAATAATTTATTCCTTCTGTTAACCTTAATCAGGAACAATACAGATCATCATTTCACACTGAGAAATGTAACAACACAGTGAAATCTTTAGTGTTTTCTTTTCATGTAATAAATTCAAACTAAAATACTTCCTATTTCTAGAATATGCTTTTCAAAAATGTACCAATTAGTATCTAATCTGGAGACCAACAGCTATATAGGCAATTCTCCCCTTCATTAGCAAACATCAGTTGCACAACTGCCTTAAGCAACAAAGGCAATACAGTATACAGTTAGGAGCTAAGGATTTGAGCTCAAACTCAGCCTCAAGTATAAATCTTGGCTTTGCCACTTACTAGCTGTGTACCTTGAATGAGTAATTTAATCTGCACAAGCCTCAGCCTCCTCATCTATAAGTAGGAATATTAATACCTACCTTGTGATGTCGTTGTGAAGGTTAAAAACATAAAACATATAAATAAAATGTTCACCACAGTGCTGGGCACATGCTAGGTGCTCAGTAAATGGTAGCTGTTATTTAATTATTAGTAACAACATTATCACAATCTAGCATTGAAGAATTGTAGGTTCATTAAAAAAAAAAAAAAAAACAAAAAACAAAACTAAGAATGAGCCAGAATAAAAAAGATAATATAAATTTCTTCTTATACAATGTACAATATAAGCTTTATGAAACCACCTGCCCTATACTTCATCAGACCAATGACTTTAAGCTTTAGGCTTCCCTTTTATTTGAATTTGTCTATCTCATATTATGACACTTTGGTTTAAAAAAATAGTATGTGGGGTTTCCAGGCACATTGTAAGGTAATGTGTGTTCATACCAAGAAAGGCACCAATGTGCTGAGTGATGCCTCCAGCTTCCATTGCTGCCACTTGAGTTTTTCGCAGTTTGTCAAGTAACGTCGTTTTCCCATGATCAACATGGCCCATTATAGTAACAACTGGGGACCTTGGGATTAATAAAGCTGGATCTGCCTGAGGCCTATAATTAACAGCAAAGGAGTTTCATTTCTTAAATATCTTTATAGCCAGTGAATTGGTTTGCAGTCATCTCTGTAAACTACCATTAACAATAAAACCCAACATTTGGCTTTCATTAGATATAAATATCTTCCTCTTCCATAAATACAATCAATGAATGACCTATGACAAGATATATAATGACTGCCCATGTACAGTTGGCATCTTCATAACAACAAGCACACGGAATAAAATTTTTAAGTTCAGGATCAATATACACACTCGGCAAACTAAGAAAAACAACCTGCAGAGTTTTATAACCTAAATATACTTTATGATGTTTTAAACACTTTGAAGAAAAGTTTATACTCCCATATCATTTTAACTACAAAAAAAATTTAAGGTATATCTTTCTGTTATAAAGTGTGAATAAAACTATACGGTCTCCATCCCCCAATATACATGGTTAAGTTTTACCTTTTTACAGCATCTTTATTTTCTCTGACTTTGTCCTGTTTTAATTTGCTCCATTTTAACTTCATCCTCGTCTTCTTTATTACTTCTTTGATCCACACTTCATCTAAATGTGAGTGTGCTTCTAGTGAATCTATGTCAGTATCAGTGTTCATTAAAGCTTCAAATACACAATCTGGGTGGAACAGATAAGACCTTTTAGGATCATGAGTTAAATGTTCACAAAAGTGACCTCTATTAATAAATGTCTATATATAAACAGTAAACTCAGTGAGAATAACTACGTGAGCTATTCTTCTAATGTTAACAAATTACAAACAAAGTCAAAGAAAATAATCTTTAAAATGTGATCATTTATATTAAGGACATTACTGCACTCATAAATATTTGAGTATTTATGTACCTTATGAATCATCTGAGCCACCAATAAAACATCACATGTTGTACACATTTATATTGAGCAGTTTATCACAGCCTAGTTCTTTGAAAACTTGTGGTTACATACGTCATGCATATATAAATGTGCATATATAATGTGCGTGCATATATAGTTCATTCTCATTATTCACGGTGAGTATGTCCTAAACCCACCACAAATACTGAATTAGCAACTACTAAACCATCACTCCAAGGGGAAATACAAGGTTAGGTTCCTTCAGTTCCTGATCACATCTTCATTAGCCAATCAACACACATTTTGTTTTATGTGTTTCTGTTTCAAGACACCTTATTTAATATATACTGTTGACTCAGTAACATCCAACTCACAGCTAAAAGCCCTAAAACCGGTGCATGAACAAAGTTTGTCTAACTCATGTATTTTCTCTGTAAAGCACATGATAGCCTTCTTGCAGTTAGTAAACAGCACTTCATTTAGCACTCAGCTTAGAGCCAATTTAATCAGCAAAATCAACAAAAAGGATAAAAACGTGAAAACGTCACTAAGCCACAAAATGACACTTATTTGCAACATGAGAGCTAAAGCAAGAAGGTCGAGATTTACCTAGTTGAACCTCCGCTAGGAATGTGTGATTGGGCAACTCAAATTTTTCACTGCTCCACACGTGTCCAAGAATGACTGTGAAAGCACTGTGAATACTGATTTGGTGGCTACAAGTACATTTTAGAGAATAGGGCAATACAAAATCTCCACATAACAAGGATCAACTGTATGCACGTGTGTTGTGTACACACACACACACAGAGTTTCTCAGAATATACATACGTACAATTTATTTATTTATTTATTTATTTATCCATTTAGGATGTCCAAAAAGTCTTAAAATATAGGAAAAATATTTACTTGGTGTTCTTCTTTGCATTTTATTTAATATACTTTTTTTTCATTTCAGTCATATTTCCCTGTAGATGATAAATAAATTTATCTGTGATAATGAAATAAGTAGTTTTATGCTTCTTAACTTTTAATCACCCTTTAAATATGTATTTTGAGAAAAAGACAAGAGAGAAAGGCATTCTCAAATAAGCAAAACATTATACAATAAAGAATATCCTATTCACCACTGTGCAGGTAAATGTTTACTCACAAGACTCTCAAAAGAAAAAAAAAATTTCACTGATTGTTACAGCATTTCCCAACTTCCATTGTGCAAAAACTTCCACTATAGTTGATTTCAGCTACCAACATGAAGTCACCAAACACAGAGATGGAAAGAGATGCACAGTAGCATACCATTATATAGTATTCCTACCATATAGGAACATGGGCATAAATAATCTCAAGAACACAAAAAATAGCAAAACTCAGTAAAAGAATTAGGAGTTCAGGGGTTCAATGAGTATTTATTACCTTTGTTTATGATTTAATTTTTGTAATGGTTATGTTTACCAGCTCACCTACTTCCTTAGTTAGCAATCGGCTGAAAAACTGGTGCAAGCCAGCCCCACACATCACTGATCCTACTCTGTAATAATGCTAAGATATCCTTTCCTATATATATCCTCACCACATCCTTTCCCAAGAAAACAGTTTAAAAGACTGAAACAGTACAAATTTTCTATATGGATATGCACTCAGAGAACAAAAAATCCATATAAATTATAATGAGGAGAATTATGTTTCTAATAATGCTAAAATCCCTAATAATCCAGTAACTACAGTTTTCCAAGGTTATCCTAAACTTATGAAAATAACTTCTACAGAGATAATCTATTTCCCTCTATACTAAATGCATTTAATGTTAATATATTATTTTATCTTAAATATTTACAAGTAGAAAAGTACCTAAAGCATTTGAACCAGAAATATTACATCTGAAGTTATTTTAATTTACCCAGAGGAGGGAAAAAAAAAATCTACTCACAGTGCTAAAATAGTAGTTAAAAATAGTCACGGGATCCCTGGGTGGCGCAGCGGTTTGGCGCCTGCCTTTGGCCCAGGGCGCGATCCTGGAGACCCGGGATCGAATCCCACATCGGGCTCCTGGTGCATGGAGCCTGCTTCTCCCTCTGCCTATGTCTCTGCCTCTCTCTCTCTCTCTCTGTGACTATCATAAATAAATAAAAATTAAAAAAAATTAAAAAAAAAAATAGTCACCATCTTCTTCTTCCTTTTTTTTTTTTTTAAGTAGGCTCCATGCCCACCATGGAGTCCAACCCGGGGCTTAAACTCACGACCTTGAAACTGAGATCTGAGCTGAGATTAAGAGTCTCAAGTTTAACTGACTGAGCCACCCAGGGGCTCCCAAAATTTTCACCATCTTTAATTTAAATGAGATGAAAATATAACACTAAATAAGCTTCAAATAGATAACTTTTATTTAAATCATGGCATATCAGTTTTGGATCTAGAGCACCCATCTATAGGATTAAATTTATGTTGTAATTACAGTTTATTTAGCAATACAAAAGAATTATTAGTTATGGGTGTGGAGGGAGGCAAGATTTAAAAAAAAAGAATCTTCGGGAGCCTAGGTGGCTCCATCAGTTGACCATCTGCCTTGTGATTTTGGCTCAGGTCTTGATCTCATGGGTCATGGGATCAAACTTGCCTCTGGCTCCCCACTCAGCAGGGAGTCTGCTTGGAATTCTCTTTCCCTTTCCTTCTGCCCCTCCTCACATTTGTGCTGCTCCTGCTCTCTCTCTCGCTCTAAAATAAATAAATAGAGCTTAAAAAAAATCCGTATCTTTAACGATAAACATAGATTTATGGATATGTTAATTATCACTGGCTTGTGCATATATTATACTTATTACTCCATTCTTTCTGCTTTCATATATGAAAATTGCCAATAATAAAAGTCTTAAAAATCACATCTACTACCAATGTTATTTATAAAGTCCTATCAATACAGTTTTCCTTGGAGAAACTGTCAATGATGCAGCCATACGTATTTGTTCTCTTAAACTTTTCTAATGAAATGATTACATAACCCAACTGCAAAGTTATAAAAATCCAAGACTGGGTGAACTTTCTGTTCTTTGTAAGAATGTACATTACAGAGAGTAGTAACCCTTTCAGGTAGGAAATACATTAAAATTCTATCTCTGCTGTAATTTACAAAATAATAATTCTTGAGAGATAATCTGGTCTGTGAATAAGACCATGGTCTTGATAGCCATACTCCCTGAATTCAAATCCTGGATCTACCTGGCTCATACTAACTGTGGCAATTATTTATCCTCTCCATGCCACAGTTTCTCAACTGGGGATAATAAATGGGGATAATAATTATACTTATCTCTAGTGTACTATGAGAATTACATGAATTAATATGTATAAAACACTGGTACATAGTAGCAGCTCAATAATAGTTATTATTTTTCTTTTTTCCAAGAGTCTGCTTTGTCACTTTATTTTGCTACAATAGGCTATTTCTTATTTAATGAATTTTAATGTTAATTTATAATGAGAACTCAAATTCTGTTCCAATAATCCTAAAGTGGTAGTAAATACACCAACAGTGCAATGAAGGAATAAAAAAATGACAATGATGCTAAACATTTATAAGTAAAAACAGTATTATTAAAAGTTGTTACTACAAATATTTTTCTGCTGGCACTATAGATATTGTTGCAATGAGTGAAAAAAGAAAGTCAGAAATTATAGACAACAAAGGGAAAGTATAAATACAGTCTCTCAGTCCAAAAACATTCTTTGGACTTCCTCTATAAACCTACAGAATTTCTGAGAAGGGTTAGTACAGAGAAGAAAATCTTTTCCACTTTTATTAAAAGAAAAATCTTAGAGAACTATATTTAGCTAAGATATAAGACACTACAGTTTGTGACCTAAAGTGAAAAATACTGGAATGATTTAACATCTTTTTAAGCCACCAGTCTCATTTTCATCTTTGACTGTCTTAGTCTCATTGCAAATAAAAATTCCATTGTGGGAATATTCAATGTTCCCACATTTTTCCTTATAAAATTATCTGACCCACCTATGTCTTTTTCCATTGCTCTGGCCAGTTCCTCAACAGTCATTCCAATCCATACCTCCACCTCCTTTTTGGATTTTGTTGAAGATAACGGAGGTTTCTGTGATCTTTCTTCCTGTTAAAAATTCAGGACGCAGACAGAAGGAAGAAAAAATTAAGTGACAACAGATTTATTCTGGAATATCTATCCATAATCACAGCTCTGATTCCTACCAACTAATATTCACACAGATAGTTAAACCTTAGACTAAAATTCACAATCTTCCACCTCTAATTCACTATTATATACTGATTTCCAGGTAATCGAATTCATCAGCATTACTAAACAACAAACTAGAACTTCCCTTTTTCACAAAGACTCACTGCCTGGAGTGTAGCATTAAGGAATAAAGATTATGTAAATGACAAAACACCCAAAATGGATTTCTACTCATGCCTTAGCACTTTCATTTCAGACCAAATAACAGAGTAACTGACAGAAATCTATAACTACCTTTTTTGTTACTAGAAGCCTATATTGAGATAAAGCTGCCCCAATGACCAGGTCTGTTTGCCAAGGCCAGACGCAGGGCTGAGCTGTCCACACAGGATAAGCAGATGAAAACACATGACTCCACTGTGCTAACATTCTTCTTTGACCCAGGCTGTGCAGCTGCCTAAAGACAGCGTGACATCGTAGCAAGTTCTCCAATTTCAGTATCTTCAGGTTCATATTGCCCCTGGAAAAATTTTTAGCATAATATTTTGGTTAATATTAAAATCAAGTTAGCAAATATTAATTGGATATCTATTCCATGAAAAGCACTGTGCCAGAATTACAACAATAAGCAAAGCTGGATTCCTGCCCTGAAAGAGCTCACAATCTAATTAGAGAGATGGGATTCCATACTAACTACTCTCTAGATGTTAATCACCATCACCGTTAATGTTCCTACCAGGCCAGAACTGAAATACAACTTACAAAGGGATTTTTTTATTTTTCTTTTTTTATAATTTTTTTTAAAGATTTTATTTATTTATTCATAGAGACACAGAGAGAGAGAGAGAGAGAGAGAGAGAGAGGGAGGGAGTTAGAGACACAGGCAGAGGGAGAAGCAGGCTCCATGGAGGGAGCCTGATGCGGGACTGGATCCCTGTTCTCCAGAATCATATCCCGGGGCTGCAGGTGGCGCTAAACTGCTGCGCCACCGGGGCTGCCCAGGATTTTTTTTTTTTTTTTTCATTCTTGAAACATCAGCTAACCAGATCACAACTAGAGTGATTTTTCTAAAATGCGAACTTGAACTCATCAGCTCTTTGCTAAACACCCTGCAGTGGGTGGCCATCACCTCCAGTGTCAAGTGCAACTTCGAATCATGCTATCTAAGGACTCATTACCTGCCTTCTGCAAACCTCTCACTTCATTTCTTACTCATTGTCCCCTCACTCCTATCTCCAAGCTTTTATTATTCTGATCCCCTTGTAATCCCTAATAGTCATCTAATTTTTGAACCTTTGCATATGCTCTCTTCTTGGAATTCTTTCAACCCTCAATATTCTTCCCTCTTTCCACCTCCCTCTCCCCACCAAAAAGATGCTTTAGAGTGGGAAGAAGGCATCTAATAAGTATCTATTGAATAATGCCTTTTGAATATTGTTCTCGGAATGAAAGAAAAGTTACCTGAAAGGAAACTGCAACAGAACTCAATAGTATCGTCCAGAACTCAAAAGAGTATAGTCATTTTTCTCCTTGAGTCTTCTTTCTGCTCTCAGGACTGCCATTTCTACAGATTTGCTTTCTTAGCTTCTAAGGAAAGGAGCGACTAAAATAATGTAGATGTGCCCGTTTCCGTCTCAGCAAACACTTCCTGAGTACCACCTTCCAGACATAACATTTGAGAATATGTTGATTCAGAGTTTAATAAGCCAGAGTCCCTTCCTTCAGAGTTTACTGTCTTTAAAAAGTTCCGATTTCATGATTCTCAGGCACATGAAACACCTGAAGAATGGCACATTTAAAAAAATTTTTTTTTTAATTTTTATTTATTTATGATAGTCACAGAGAGAGAGAGAGAGAGGCAGAGACACAGGCAGAGGGAGAAGCAGGCTCCATGCACCGGGAGCCCGACGTGGGATTCGATCCCGGGTCTCCAGGATCCGCCCTGGGCCAAAGGCAGGCGCCAAACCGCTGCGCCACACAGGGATCCCACATTTTAAAAATCTTATTTAGGGCAGCCCGGGTGGCTCAGCGGTTTAGCGCCACCTTCCGCCTAGGGCATGATCCTGGAGACCTGGGATCGAGTCCCACGTCAGGCTCCCTGCATGGAGCCTGCTTCTCCCTCTGCCTGTGTCTCTGCCTCTCTCTCTCTCTCTCTCTCTCTCTGTCTCTCATGAATAAATAAAATCTTAAAATGTTTTTTAAAAAAAATCTTATTTAGGTACCTGTCCTCGGCTTAACAAGGAAAGGGATTCCTTTAGGAAAAAAAAAAAAAATGTCTTAATGCATCTAAAACCAGACTCAACAAGGGCACGGGTTAATGGAATGCGAGGAGATTAACCAACGTACAGACAGGTAACAGGAAGGAATCAGCAAAATAACATTAAGGGCAATAAATCCAGGTGTGAGAACGGGAAGGACCCTTACTTGTTACTTATTCCAAGCTCCTCATTTTACAGAAAAGGAACCCGGTTTCTCCGATGTCACACCACCAGCTAATGACAGGTCTGGAGGCCAAGCTGTCTGACCCCCGGGTCTTTCGCAGCCAGGATTTCCTTATCACGGACTCTGAACAGAGATGCGGGCAACACTCGGCGGCGTCGGTGGGCGCTGTCAGCCTTGGAATTTACCTGGAAGGTAAAAGGGAGTCAGGATAGAAAAAAAAGACTGGTGTGGCTTGGCCTCGAACCTGGATCCCAAGGGGCCGCGAGGCGAACACGGCGCCCGCCGCGCCTGCGCGGGGCTCGCGGGGATCACACGCACCGCCGACAGGCTTCCGGGGGCTCGCTGTGTACAGGCGGTGCCGCTGCCCCTCCAGGCCAAACAAAAGACGCCCTCCCGGGGCCGACCCGGCACACGGACCGCACTCACCTGGCGGCCGCGTCAGGCGCTGAGCGTCGGGATTCAGGAGCAAAGCGGGGATCACCTTGCGGCTCCGGGATGCTGCCCGTCAGTCCGTCCCCGACACGGTCCCCCTCGGACTTCCGGTGCCGCCGGAAGCGGTCCTCCCCGGAATTCGGACGGCGGAGTCCCAAGGAGCTGCGGCGGCCAGAACTGGGGGGGGCCGGGAGGCGGTGGGTGCGCGTTGCAGCTGCGTCCGCGGGGTCCGCCGCGGGTCGGGGGCGCCTCTGCAACCCTCCCCTTCCTGGGAGGTCACTTACTGCCGCCGGGGCGGGCGGGCGGGCGGGGGGCTGGAGCCGCCCTGATGCTGAAATGTGATGGAGGTGATTGCTAGGCTTTTCAAAGACGCGTGCCCAAGGAGGGGGAGATGTTTTCCAAATTACCTGAGCGGAACCCTTCATCACTGTCAAGGTCATGGGAAACGAGAAAAGACCGTGACAGATCAGAAGGGACCAAGGAGACACGATCACCGTATGCGACGTGGAATGCTGGTTGCAATCCTGGAACAGAAACGCACATTAGCGGAAAAACCGATCCGAGTGCAGCGTGCGGGAGGCTTAGCTGTAATCCCCTGTGTGAGCTGCTTCAGCTTGCTCGGGTGTAAACATTAGACCCGGCGCGGTGCAGGGCGCTTGGCAAGTCTCTGTTCTCTGCGGCTTTTCTAGGATCTAAATTTATCCCAAAATTTAAAGCCTATTTATAAAAAAAAAAAAAAAAAAAAAAAAAAAGGGAGCGAATGAAATCCTAAATCCCACCTATTCAGAGATAACCCCTTTTAGTATTTTGGTGAACATCAAAACAATGTCGGGGCACCTGGGTGTGAGCCACCTGGTTAAGCTGGTGGGATCCTTCCTTTTGGCTCGGGTCAGGATCTCAGGATCATGAGACCGAGTCCCACCTCACGGTCCGCCCTCAGCAAGGAGTCTGCTGGAGATGCCCGCCCTCTGCCCCCCACCCCACTGTCATGTGCACTCATGTTCTCTCTAATATAAATAAATGAATTTTAAAAATAAAGTGTACAGTGTGATGATCT
Source organism: Canis aureus (assembly GCF_053574225.1). Lineage (NCBI taxonomy): Eukaryota > Metazoa > Chordata > Mammalia > Carnivora > Canidae > Canis > Canis aureus. The sequence goes on from NC_135621.1 coordinate 59,073,637, forward strand.
GCTATACATACATGTTGTGAAAGTATCCCCCTTGCATTGAATTGACACATCCATCACCTCACAAATTTACTTATGTATTTATTTTTGTTGTTGTCGGGAACATTTAAGTTCCACTCAGCAGATTTCAGTTACACAACAGAGGATTATATACTAGAACCACATTGTCATACATTAGATCTTGCTTATCTTGGTATGTTTGCACTCTCTTCCCAACCTACGCTTCTTACTCCTACGTTCTTGTTCTCTTTCCCCAATTAGTATGAAGACTTTGGGTTTTTTTGTTTTGGTTTGTTTGTTTGGCTTTTGTTTTTTTTCTTTTTTTTTTTTTATATGAAGACTTTGAATAAGATACTTAACCTTTCTGGTAGATCAATATTGTCATTGCCAAATTAAGGTTAAACTCTTAGAGTGTTATTTTTAAAGAGCTTAAAAATATTAAATAAATATAAAGTGATCATGTGTCTGAAGATGTATTCTCCTCATTAACAAGGGACCCAACAAGATGGTAAGCCTCATCCAAGGAGAATTGGGGAGCGCCAGGTATTTACAGTGGCTGAAAGAATGAATGCTTGAACAAGATTGCTAATATAGATACAAAATCGGTTAATATTCTCTAGCACAACAAAGCTGTAACTTTTGGGGTTACCTTTTCTATAAGGACAAAAATCATTTGCACCTCTATGAGACTAAATTCATTTATATTACTATCAGTTTTGTATACATTAAGATCTACCCTCATAGAGTTGTATAATACCTGGATGCTAAAAAATAGTAAATATGAAGTAAAAAAAAGTAAACATTCCTAGAGAATCAGAGATTCCCCGAGAGTGCATGTGAAAGAAAACCCAGCAGGACCCCAGCAGGGCAAACAAATCCCTTTGTTTATTTCCAGGTTTTGGATAATTTTTCTTAACAGAACTAAAAGTCCTATAAATTTTAAAACAAAGCTTCCTTAGAACCTTCCAATTATAAATGAGTATTTAAAGTGAACAAAAAGGAGATATGCTACGTCGATGCTTAGCCAACTGTCATCTACTCCATGCATTTTGTTCACATTGTATGAAACCAATATTTTTCCAGGGAAGAAAACTGAATGTTTTCTCCCATTTCATATTTTAATTTGAAGGTTATTAAATTCAGTCTGCCCACTTATTAATTTTTTTACATTTTAGCTTTCTTCTCTTTTGAAGTCTTTGTTGAAAATACCCTCATACAATCTGTGTTATTTATGGAGACATGGTTTGCATTTCTTTATTTTTAATAGCTTAGCAATTCCCTCCTCCATTATAAAAATACATAGAAATTTTCAGAAGATAGAAAATACAAAGAAATTTTTTTACAATACTCACAGTTCCATTTTAAGAAATGTATTTTTAACAGGTGAGAATTTTAGTTCCCAGCTCTAGTGTGTAGGAACTGGAGCCATGACCCCACTCCCCTTGCTTGTTGAATGCCAACCACATTGACTGTCTTTCAAAGTCTCTTCCTTGATTTGCTTCCTTCCACCCTTGCACACAGTGTCACACTATTTCCTTTCTGCCTGGTTCACTCTTCTCTCCTCTCTCTGCCCTCATAATATCCTACTCATCTTTCAGATCTCAGTGTGCTTCACTTCCTCAGAGAGGCCTTCCTTGACTCATTCCTCCTCCCTCCAGACTAGTAGACTTTCCTAGCATTGCATAGTATCCTGCTTAGCACTTGCGACCCATGCAATTTAACATTTGTTTCTGTGATTATTTGACTAATATTTATCTCCTGCAATATACTCTTTGCTTGGGTCTCTGTCTGATTTTGCTCACCACTTTCCCTTGAGCCCATAGGTGATCTTCAGTCATATTTTGAGTTGAATATAATATGGCCCATGTCCCCACATGTTGGAGCTGCAAGGACCGTTAACCTGAGGCTGTCAGACTGCGATTTCCTCCCTTCCCCACAGAATCATCCAGGCCCCTGAGACTTGGTAGGAGTCAGGGAACTGGACTGTGGGGTTATTGTCTTTTTCATCATGGCTCCTCATTGAGCAGTGATGCTCAGATGTATTTGTGTCTCATGACTGCTTAGGCAGTGTTGCCCCAGCTAGACTGTCTTCCACTGACAGAGGTTCCCATCTTGCTACCCACTGGGGGGATAAAGTGCCAAGAAAAGGACTCCTCTCCACCCTCCTATCCTTCCCACTCCAGTCTTCACCTTCTTTTCTGATTCTGAGGAAACTTAAATTTCCTCCTAGATTCAGCTGCTTTCCCTTCTTTATCTTCGGGGTTTCCTCAGCTGGAGCATTCCCTCCCCAACCTCCATCTTTCTGACCTGGGAAAAATCCTCTTTCATAGGCCTTTAGAAGAAGCCAATTTTTGTGGAATAGGATTAGGGAAAGATGCTACTACTGTTTAGATTTTTCAGTTACTCTGTTATACAGCTATGTGTATTTTGAAGCAAAATTGGGGCTGTGTTGTCTATCCTCTCTTATAATTCATTTTCTCCATTTACTAAATTGTGTTTCCCTATATTTTCAAATATTGAGAGCATGATTGAGAATATAGAATTCCCTAGAAAGATGTCATCTAATTTATTTAACATGGCCATTGGTGATGGGGCATTCCTGGTTCCTTAGTGTAGCAGGTACAATTCTTTGTGCCTACTTCTGGTCTTGTGTTCTGCTGACAGACCTCTCATTCTGCTCTACTGTCACACCAAATCATACTGCCCCAGGACATACTATGCTTTTTCACCTCCACCTCTCAACTCCTGGGGTTTCCTCAGCTGGAGAACTCCCTCCCCATCTGGTAGAGTCCTTATTCTTCAAACTGGTGCCATTTCCCCCTAATGCTTTTCTTAATGCACCAACCCAGGCCTAACACCCTTCTTCTGGGCTCCTAAAGCATCCACATCATGCCACTATTGTTGCAGCACATTTTCTTGGGTTTATCCTTGTGAATATTTCAGTCCTCTTTGCTAGATTTTAGGGTTTTGAGGGCAAAAAATGTGGTATATAGAGATGTTCCATAAGATATGCTGAGGAGACACAGATTATGGAGAGCACTTTTTCCCTATTGTTTCACTTGCTTGGGGGTATGTACAGCTTCTTAGGATGGTTTTCAATTTACCTGTTCTGGAATTTGTTACATTCATAATGGGGATTTCTGACATTCTTCATCTAATAAATGCAATGTTGCCCAATCCCCACGATGTTGATAAATGTTTTGGCATTTTTATTTCCTTTACCAGGTAGGCTACAGTTATAACTGTTTCTTTTACTTTGAGCAGACTTAGATGAGGATCCCAGGTTTCATGCATCCTGGCATGTTCCATCCTGCCATTTTCCAGCTCTCTTTTCCAGATTCCATCCTTTTCTGGCAAATAACCATACTCTTCCTAATGATAACAAGAATCTTTAACTCAATACATTCTTGTAGAAATGCCACAAAACTGCTTGCTTATTAAGTTTTTTCCTGTTTGTAAAACAATTCAGTAAAGCGTATTTATCATGCTCTCTCTCTCCTAGAATTGTGAGATTTCTATAACTTTTTTTAAATTCAAGTTCTGCGACTAAATATCTAGTTCAAGCTCATGCTGATCATTTTGAATTTAATGTTTCATGTTGTTTCCAATGTAAATCTGAGATTGTATTTGCCCTGAAGACAAAGGACTATGCCAAGGGTAGATACCATTTCTTTTGTATTTAGTACAACGTTGACATACATGCTCGATAAATATTGCATTAAACTTGGGTTAGGATAGTTTTTAAACAGTGATAGGGGGCAGCCCGGGTGGCTCAGTGGTTTAGTGCCGCCTTCGGCCCAGGGTGTGATCCTCGAGACCCCGGATCGAGTCCCGGCTCCCTGCGTGGAGCCTGCTTCTCCCTCTGCCTGTATCTCTGCCTCTATTCCTCTGTATCTCTCATGAACAAATAAATGGAATCTTTAAAAAAAAAAAAAAAACAGTGATAGGTTCTTTTACCATAGATTTAGTTCCATTTTATTATAAAAATCTTTGGTTGTAAGACTTGCTTAGAGCAGGATACTTGGTCATTCTATCACAGGTAGACACAGGTAGACATTAGTGTCAGCCACGTGGGGAAAGGAAGGTAGTTTGGGCTGGGGTGGTGGAGGTGGTAAGTGGAAGGATTTGAGAAACTGTGATGGATTAGTTATAGGGTGTGTGTGTGGTGTGCTGGGGTGGAGGGGAGGAGAATTCATACTTTGAATAATTGATGGCAGTTAATCTCCAAAAGATTTCTAGGTCAGAGGGCTCAACCGCCTAGACAATATGCAGATGCCGCCGCTGCCAGTTTGGGCTCTTTGCATTCCTCTTTTGTAGCTGTCGTGAAGATCCTACCCTGGGTTAATGTCTTCATACTTTTCCACACTTAACCTTTCTTGGTTACAACCAGATTCCAATTCTTCTTTCCCCCGTTTACTCTCAGTTCACCATGACCGGATTTGGGTTTTCTGGAACATCTTCAAATATTTAAGGACAGTGATTTGGGATATGTAGCATCTTCAAGTGGGTGATCTTTGCTATTCCAACGCTTTCTAGTTTCATTTTTGGAAAACCTAGAGAAAAAAGGGATGACTGAGGGGTTTCACAGGAGAATAGAAAACCTCCACCAAGAGGTAGGCACACCGCCTCTTGGAAAAGGGGACCTGTGGTTGCCACTGTTAATTGTAGATGAATAATAATAGTTACTTGTAGATGAATAATAAAAGGTAACCTTCCGAAAAGGTCACATGTAAAATCCTAATTCATAAGTTACAAGTTGAAAAGTCATAAAGGAATAGGCATTTTGACCCCCTCCGCCTCCCCTCTCCTTGTCGGTTCGAGGACCTCACCTCGGAGGTTCCCCGGGTAACATCTGAAACCTCGCACCCGCACCGGCAGAGCGGGGGAAAGCCGGGGGGGGGGGGGGAGGCCGCCCGCTCCCTAGGCCTCCTGGCAAGTTCCACAGCCACGGAAGTCGCGGGAGGCGCGCCTTGGGCGGCCCCCACCTCCGCATGCACCTGCCGGGATTCTGGGATTCTGAGCTCGTGCAGAGGCCTCCAGGGGCTTCAGGCACAAATCTGTCCCGATGGTTTCAACAACTCATGACTCTCAAAGCCGGCACAGGCGCAGTGGGCCGAAGGGACGCGTCAAGGCCAGGGGGAGGGGCAAGGAGCTCGTGTGCCCGGGCCTGCCGGGGGATCCCATCTTCTCCAGGACCTTCGGCAACGCTCCCTACGCTTAACCCCTTAGGCGGCCCTGATCTGTTTACACGGCAGCTACCGGGAGCCTGGGGAGCCGGAAGCGGGGTGGGGGAGGCAATGAGGAAGCACGTGCCTTCCGCCCGCGGAACGCGCGCGAACCACCCCCGAAGCCTTCCCGCCGGGCAATCTCCGCAGACGACTTCCGGGGAGGCGACGGGGGGGGGGTCGGGGAGGAGCGAGGGGAGAGCCCGCCTCCGGAAGGCGCCGCCCGGACTTCCGGGTACTTCCGCCCCGGCCTCCCGGAAGCCCCGCCCACCCGGCCGCTGCCCCGCCCTGTCTCTGCGCGGGCCACGGCGGCGGCATGGCGGGCGCGGACTTGCGGGCGGCGCTGGAGCAGCGGCTCGGCGCCCTGGCCATCCGTACGGAGGTCGTGGAGCACCCGGAGGTGAGACGCTGCTGCCGGAGGGGTGGGCTCCGCTGCGGCGGCCTCGGGCGGGGCCGTAACGTGCCGCGGAGACGTGGGGTCCAGCACAGTCCCCGGGCTCCAGAGCCCAGCAGGGACCCGACGGAGCATCGGAGGCCTTTCGGGACTGAGACGTTGTTGCGGGAAAACTGGACGTTTTCCTCCTGGATCGATTTGGCCACATTTCGTCTTGACGCGCTTTGACATCTTACACTGGTCAGCGTGCCCGCTCTTCGGCGTGGGTCGGGTACCAGGCCTGGGCCGTCCCCGTGGGGTCAGCGTGACCTGGTGACTTGCACCGCGCACGGGCCCCGCTAATGGTAATAGCGAGCTGTGGTCATCCTCGCGGGGTGGACGCCGTGAACGCCTTCAGCTTTGCGGATCTAACATCAAGACGACATCGCCTCCTAGGACCGTCGTCCCCGCTGCGTGGTTCACCTACTCTCCGCCGCCTTCCCTGTGCACGGGGTGGCCCGCAGCCCAGGGCCCGCCCGCCTGCCCGCTCGCCCTCGTCGTCAGAGGGGTGTGGAGGTTGTCCCGTGGTCTGGGTGTAACGGAATAGTAAGGAACAGGAATCTGGGTTGTTATGAATTTTCAGTACCAATAGCTTAAAGAAAAAAAAAAAAAACCCAAACCCCACTGTAGGAGTAGGAATGCTTGGCCAGGACACTGGCCTCAGAGGCCTTGAGATGAAGGACTGCCAGGGCCAGGCGGATTACTTGGTAATGGACTGGGAACGGGTCCCCCCAGCGACATCCACCGCACTGAGCAAGGGGAGCACGCGTACATGCATATTTTGAAACTTTTCATGTGATATTTTACAGGTGTTTACAGTTGAAGAAATGATGCCTCATATCCAGCATTTGAAAGGAGCACATAGTAAGAACTTATTTCTTAAAGACAAGAAGAAAAAAGGCTATTGGCTGGTGACTGTTCTTCATGATAGACAAATTAATTTAAATGATCTTGCCAAGCAGTTAGGTGTTGGGAGTGGAAATCTTCGGTTTGCTGATGAAACAGCCATGCTAGACAAACTGAAAGTTGGCCAAGGCTGTGCCACACCTTTGGCACTCTTCTGTGATGACGGAGATGTGAAATTTGTACTGGATTCAGCTTTTTTGGAAGGTGGACACGAAAAGGTGTACTTTCATCCAATGACCAATTCTGCAACCATGGGATTGAGCCCTGAAGACTTTCTCACATTTGTGAAAAAGACAGGACATGATCCCATAATACTACGTTTTGATGAAAACAACTAATTGGGCTGAAATTTAGGATACATTCATTTCTGAAAGTGATTTTCTTACTTGTAATTTTTAAAAAGCATTAAAAGTGATAATATTTAGTACCTTGGTTTGGTGACTAAATCATTTTAGAAGGAACACTTCCTTTCAAAGGAGCTGCTTTTTTAAAAAATTATTATTATTACTTTTTAAGTAATCTTTACACCAATGTAGGGCTCAAACTCACAACCTTGAGATCCAGAGTCACGTGTTCAACTGACTGAGCCAGTCAGGTGCCCTATAAAGGGCTGCTTTTAAAAAGACACACTGAGGTAGTTTGAGTTCAGAGTCCACCTCCGATCCCCCATGACCAATACTCACTATAGGAATGCTTTCAACAAATAAGAGATTAACAGGGGGATCCCTGGGTGGCTCAGTGGTTTGGCGCCTGGCTTTGGTTCTGGGCGCAATTCTGGAGTCCTGGGATTGAGTCCTGTGTCGGGCTCCCTGCAGGGAGCCTGTTTCTCCCTCTGCCTGTGTCTCTGCCCCTCTCTATGTCTGTCATGAATGAATGAATAAATAAAAATCTTTCTTTTAAAAAAAAGAGATTAACAACAAAACTGAGGCTAGTTAAGATTAACTATCTTACATCTTCTTTAGGGTGTTTACTTAAAAAAAGCAACTTCCAAAAATCACATGTCTACAATTACACTTACATTGTACATAGAGGGGGGAAAAGAAATATAGGAATATATTAAATTATTGATAGTGGTTATTGTTGGAGAGTGAGATTAAAGAAAGACTTGTTTAATCTTTTTCAGAGGTGAAAAAGGTGAACAAACGTGGAAAAAGTTTTCTGTCCTGTAGAGTATATGAAATTTTACTCACCCCCCCCGCCCTTCAATCATGACATCTGATACAGTATAAGAACTCAGGATTATGTATTGTCAGCACTATAGAAGCTAGTTCATAATTGTGCAGTGAGAAACCTACTTTTTCAGTTAAATTAAAACCTTCATTAGTTGAGGGTCTAGACTACACTACAGAAATATCTAGAAATCTAGTCATGAAAATTCTCATTTTCTTACAGTACAATCAAATGGAATAGTGAGGTAACCATTTTTTCCTAAGTTTACTCAAAAGTAACTTCCATCTGGTAGTGATAGTGTAGCCAATTTGTTACAAAAGGCAGAATAAGAGTAAAAACTTGTCATTTCTTGATATATAGGAGTAGAAACTACAAGTCTACTCATGACAGAATTTCTATAAAGAATGAATTTAAGTGATGTGGAATTAGTAAGATTTTCCATAAATGATAACATTCTAAGATGCCATGTTACTTTTTACCTGCTATTTACTACCTCTCTAGGAGGGAATTTTAGGTTGCTTTGCACATAAAATGAAAGTTTAATGAATAGAATCAAAGACACTGAGGATAGTAGACAGTGCCCTTCCCATCTTCTACTGAAAACAGGCTCCGAGAGACTAACCTGCCCAAGAATACACAGCTGGTTGCCTCAAACATTCTGCCTCCCAAAGGCTATAAATGAAAATGAAAGACACTGCTTTGTGCAATATATTATTGTATTTAAACCTATATGGGATTGACAGAACTGAGAGTCCATTCTTTTCCCAAACTTCCAATACTCATCTCTAAAAGATTTAGACAGAATCATCTCAACAATGTTATAGGTTATGTCTGAAAGACGGTTTCCAGGTCAAAGGGAAAGGCTAAAGATAATATTTAGCTAAATTATATGTTACGATTTTTAAATGATTAACCACTTGTTATAAAAATCACCTGTTTTATTTCTTTTTATATCAATCAGTTTAAGTGAATGTTAAGCCAACTTAATTTTTTTAGGAGTAATAAAGTTAAAACTAAAATGAAAAATGAAATGTTTTTAAAAAGACAAATCAACCAAATGATGGTTTGTTACGAACTGGATTCCTGTGGCTGACAACAGGTATTACCAAGAAATCATCACTGCTATTCAACTCCAAATCCCTCAGTAGCATTACTTTTAAAGGAAATGTTACAGCTTTTATATTATTTGATTTGGTATTTAATAACAATTTTAAGTACAACGGCAAACATTGAAAGAGAACCCTTAATAGAAAAGAAAAAGACCATTTAAAATCAGGTTTTGTTAAAGGGTGTTGTAAGTGCAACTTTATCCATAAGCATTCCTTTTAAGGCATTTTCACTCTTGTCCAAATATCTCAACATGTACATCAAGGTTTATATCACAAAATGGGCTCCTTTTGTATTACTCATTCAAGGCTTAAAGAAAAAATACATCTCAGGACTAAGTGTAGCAGAAAAGAAAAACACAAGAATTCACTTTTCTCATAAAAGTAACTTAAAATACAAAGTCATTGAGCATACATTATTACTCCTCATTGTAATTCCAGATTTGGTACAGTATCTTTTTTACTTCCTGACATAAACTGTTAAGACAGTGCGGGCTGTAATACTTCATTTGTGAGGTGGCTGCAATTCCATAGTATGCACAGTGATTTTTTTTTTTTTAATAGGCTCTTACCATGCCTTGCATGAAAGGTGCTACATACAAACCTGTTACATGAACTCTTTGGTAACCACCAGTTCAAAAACATGGACCAAACCTTTCCACATGGCCAGATCTGAAGCACTTTATTGGAGCTCTTTGCTGAAGCTACTACCCTGTATATTAATTCTTCAGTTTCCTAGGGGGGTTAGGTGTTGATTTAGAAGACAGCCAGACAAAAAGCATGTCAGGCCCTAGTCAGGAAAGTGGCCCAGTAGGTTCCTAGGTAACCATACTATTTTGTTTGGCAGAAGCAGTTTAAGGGAAAGGAGTGACTTCCTACTAAGTTTGCTTCTTAATCTTTTGGAGAATGTAAAATATTCATGAGGTTATTATCTAGTCCTTTCTTGAAATGGTATGGAAAAGGTGATGAATATAATTGAGAATATTCCTACTTTTGCTGTCTCGAGTGTTCCCTTGGTTGTCTCTAACTGCACTTTCTCAAGGTCAGCCTCCTCATCCTCAGATTCCAAACTATATAGGCCGCCCCTAAACATGTTCTGTGTGAAGCAATAATGTGCTGCTTAAGTCAACAGGTTCTCTATTTTAGGACATTAGTGTTCTGGAGAGGTCAAGGTATGGTATGAGTCACCCTTACTGGGCCACTTCCTATTCATTAAATTCCAACTTTCAGTAACTGTCCTGGGATGTGTCCTAGTTGTGCAAATTAGATGCTAGTTAATATAAATCTAAGTTACCCACTTACTGTATTTAGCTAAAACATAACTTCTATATTTACTTTCAATTTACCCACCTAAAAATGAATTTACATTTTTTACATGCAAGTATCTCCAGACTGCCATGATGCCCATTATCAATTTGATACTTGAATCTGGGGAGTCACAATGGAGAGAGATGTTTCAAAGTCTAGAGAATACGTTTTAAATATGTCTGTTGTGCAATAGTTGTATTTTAGTAAGAATCCTTTGTATTTACATTTACATAGCACCTTTCATCCAAGAATTTAAAAGTGATTTAATTTTACAGCATTATTTGGCGGCAAAACCTAAGTTAATGGTGGCATTAAGTTAAGTAAGTCCAAGTTCTCTAAATTCCTTTTTAATTTCTGGTCAACTATACATGCGGTCTTCCTTTTCATTAATAGTCTTTCTGAAAGTAGACTATGAACACAATACTGCTAACTGGTCTACCAAAAAGAGAGAAGGAGAGGGAGAGAGGGAAAGGGGAAGAGGAGAAAAAGAGGGAAGGGAGGCAGGGAGAGAGACACACACATTTCTCAGGGCTACTAGGTTAGTGATGAAACATAGTTCCTAAACCACACACTACGAATATGGAATTATTCCAAAAAGATTTTTAGAGCTGGTAATGAGAGCCTAAGAAGTATACTGTTAAAATAAAAAAGTCATTTTCTTTCTGACTTCAGACCTTTAAGATTATTCTGATATTCATGTTAAATAATGAATGTGCATTAATAAGTATCATATCAATGCATTTTTTGATTTCATAAGAAAATAAAACTGTGATATAAAATTGAAGCTACAAAAAAACTGATGTTTCCCTGGGTTAACTAAATCTACTTTTTTTGTGCTTCTTTCAAATGTTTAAGTTAACAAATGCATACAAATATTTCAAAAGTACCAATAACAGTTACCAACTTTAATGTAATATTATAAAGGACGAAAACAGAAAAGTTCTTATTAATACGTGATAACCTTAAAAATAAATGAGTTCTTGGCAAAATGCAGATCATAGTAAATTATTTACACTTTTTTTTTTTTGCCATAAGAAAACTTCTTAAGCAACAGTCAGCTCTCATGTAAAAAACAAACACACATACATAACCCAATACTAAAGAAGGGAAATGAATTTAAACACAACAGCATTATCTTGGGAATGTGATTTGCTGGAAAACCACCTTACTAAAAAAGTTTCAGAAAAACACTCTTTTTAATTATCTTGGATCCATGTGTGAATGCTTAGTGTTGCTTAATGGGGAATACAGAAAGATTAATATTACTGTAAATTTTTTATAGCTCCTATTTTTCAGATTTATCTTATAAACTGAATTTCTTTTGCAGTGCATCAAAATAATTGGTTAAAAAAAAAGAAAGAATATCAACACATGCAGTCTGCTAACCAAATAAGGCTCTGACATGCCAAAACAATGTTCTCTGTATCTTGATATATAGTACATTCCACAACATACTACAGCATTTAATTTAGATTTATACAACTAAATATAAATGGCTAGAATTTGGCTAATACTTAGCAGAAGCATTAAGCAAACATGGATAAATTCATAAACAAATGACGAAAGAAGTAGATTGTTCTTGGAGTACTTCTTGAAATCCTAATACCTTGGTCCTTAGTGAGAGAACATCCTTTATTCGGTAGATCTTAACAATGTATAGTAAGTCCTAAAAACCTTCTAAAAATTTTGGCAGTTGACTCCAGTAGTGCTCCTTGATTCAAGGAAGGAATGAAGGTTTTGTATTTCTTGCCTGCTCTAGTCACGAAGGATTGTTTAAAGTCTCCTTAAAGATTTTTAAAATGATTCCTATAGTTGGGTGTCTTGTTACTTCAGAAATAAAGGCTTCACACTGAGAAACTGAAGGACACTTTTCTCTCTGTATTTAGTTGGAAGGTAGAAAGAAAGAAAATATAAGAAAAGCTTGAAGATAAGAGAGAGATAAAATACAGAGCAGCCACTGTAAGAACAACATGCACCAGATATTTCTTCTATAGAAATGAGAAAGTGACAGAAAGAGACAATTTTTCTTTGAGTGGCTCTTCATAGAAAAGGTTATTCCTTGTTTATTCTCAATTATCAAAAACATTGTGGGAAAATTGTATTCTACCAAAAAAAAAAAAAAAAAGACTTCAAATTAAAAAAGGGATTCCTAAAACATTACTCACTAGTAAAATTAAATTAAGAAAAAAAATTTTTTAAAGGTTTGTTTCCTGCACTGACAGGCAAAAACTTACAGCAATCAATAAATCTTGCTTGACTAGTATGTAGGACAGAAAGTCATGAAATAAGCAAGCAATATTTACATCTGTTAATGCAATGTGCACTTGTTCTTATACGTAACACGGTTAGTTTGTATAAATGAGATTAATCTCATTTACATTTTAAGCAAGAAACTCACCACTGGGCCCACATGTCATGTAGTGGGTAATAGAATTAGGAGCTTTGTTGCTCCCTAGACCTGCTTTTTGAATTTCTGCTTTCTTGTACTTTGTCCACATCTGCAGGAGAAAAGCATTTCATGTTATTTAATCAAAGGTTAAACATATAATTCATGAAATTAAGAAACTAACGAACTCTTGTTGAGTAGGGCAAGGAGAAAGCATCTAACTCTGGGAAATTTATTAATCTGAAGGACACCTTATTACTTAAAGACTGATTATTGTATTTTAAAAGCCAGAAATAATATACTTGTGTCCTTTTAGTAGCATCAGATAGGTTTACTCACTATGTTTATTTACTAAATGGTCACAAATAGTTTTAAAATACAAAATAATCTTGCATGCAGCCACAGAAACATCCACAATGAAGTATTTGTTTTCTTTACTGAGAAAAATTTTATAGGCAGATAATATGCCTACTTTCACTATTACAGCTAAAACTACTTTGGTCAAAGGGGACCCAATGCCTAATAATGTCAGTTTACAATGTCATGCAAATAATAAGGGTATGATTTCTAGAAACTCAGGACAGGAATGTGAAAACTCTGAGTTTCACCTAAAATCAAGGTACTGAATCTCCAAGTAGTTTTCCAAGTAATCCTTTATAAGTCATAGGATATTAGAGGAACAAAGTGCAGCTGCTCAATTGAGTCAGAGTTGTTTAATTTTTATCTTTAAAAACAATAATAAAGAAGCTAAAATACTGGTGCATCTTTTTAAGACTTAAAGTAAGCAGTATGTTGATTTTTTAAAGTTTGGGAAACACTGGCTCTATATGAATTTTAACGTTATTCCCATGCTAGAAATTTGATTCCAAGTGCTATAAAGAAACATAAGAAACTGCTATTTTGAAAAAATTTTCTGACTTCACGGCAGATGAAAGTTCCTGGAGGAAGTCGAGACTGTATTCTCACAGACAATCCTCAAGACACACGGACATGGAATGGATCTGTCTTACATATACAGTGTGTATGGTATGCTCCTTTTGAAAACATATATACTATACTATAAACTATAGCAACTTGTGTTGGAAATACTTCTTTCCTTTAAAATAACCGCACAATTTTAATATAATAGCACAGGATTTCTCAATGTATTTTGCATATATAAGTTTAATACTTTAAATTTAAAGTGTATGGCCAGATTTATATCTAAAGAGTTGAAGTGGTTATGAAGTAATTCTTGATTCAAAGTGGAAAAGAATTAACACTAATTATTACATTTTATTCACTTGGCCCCCATCTAATCTCATTTATATTTACCATTAAATTTTATTATTAGGTAATAAAAAAAAAAGAAGAGATGCCAAAAACATTTTTAATGTTAGGACTGATGATGAAACAACAGACAATAAAATAAGATAGATGTATCATGGTCAAAGTATATTAGGTGGCACTAAAAAATAAGAAAATTTTCTGATTGTGCTTATGTGATTATCTGCAGTAGAACCATTTTTAGTTAATAGCTAGCTGTGAGAAAATAAAAGTCAAAAATAAAAATGGAGGGATGCCTGGGTGGCTCAGTGGTTGAGCAGATGCCTTTCGCTCAGGGCGTGATCCTGGGGCCTGGGGTGGAGTCCCACATCGGGCTCCCTGTGGTGAGGCTGCTTCTCCCTCTGCCTATGTCTCTGCCTCTCTCTGTGTGTCTCTCATGAATAAAAGAATAAAATAAAAATGGAGAAGCTTTAGCCCCCACAATGATCTTGTTTAAGTTCTTGAGAATGGCTTAATTTAAAGGACAGAAATTTCATTAAGCAAAGATTCTCTATAGATTCTATTTCTTCGGCCCATTAACAATAATAATTTAATATAACAACATTTATAAAACAGTAACTTTCTCCCCATTTAGAAAGTTACATTTCAAAAAATTCCTTTTCATGGGATCCCTGGGTGGCGCAGCGGTTTGGCGCCTGCCTTTGACCCAGGGCGCGATCCTGGAGACCTGGGATCGAATCCCACGTCGGGCTCCCGGTGCATGGAGCCTGCTTCTCCCTCTGCCTGTGTCTCTGCCTCTCTCTCTCTCTCTCTCTCTGTGACTATCATAAATAAATAAATAAAAATTTAAACAAAACAAAACAAAACAAAAAATTCCTTTTCAGATACCAGGCTGAGTTATTAGCAGTAATATTTAGGCTGAATCAAAACAGCAAAAACATTCCAGAGAAAGGGCTAACACACACAACTCTAGAAGTAAGTGAATCAGGGTTATGGCTTTGTTTTGTTTTATTTTGTTTTTTTAAGTTATGGGAGTTACAGATTCAAGTTTAGCTGATTCTGCTTTATTTTTTATTTATTTTTTTTAATATTTATTTATTTATGATAGTCACACACAGAGAGAGAGGCAGAGACACAGGCAGAGGGAGAAGCAGGCTCCATGCACCGGGAGCCCGACGTGGGATTTGATCCCGGGTCTCCAGGATCGCGCCCCGGGCCAAAGGCAGGTGCCAAACCCCTGCGCCACCCAGGGATCCCTGATTCTGCTTTAAAAGTGTTATGAACACAGCAAGATAATTTTAAAGTTTATGACACTGGAGTCAGACTTAGAAAACATTTTATCTTATTATGGTTATTTCTTTAGCTAAAAGTTTATATTTATTTGTAGTTCTAAAATTTGTTCCACTAAAAACACACTTGTTTATTTAAATTCTAATGTTAATTTTATTTTAGTACAATGTACTCATTTAAAAAGCTGTTTTAAGGACACACACATATAATTTAATAAATATATTATAGAAGCAACAATCCTCACTACTTTGTAAACTTACTACCCTTTTTGAACAGAAGTAAAAATGCAAATTTCCAACACATTGAGTATTATTTGATTTATTTCTTTGAATCTATATAAAAAAAGAGCTGGCAAAACTAATGTATTAACTGATTCCAAGTAAAAAAATGTCATCTTGAAGGAAAGATGGTCCTTGAGTTCTTACATTTATCAGATGAAGGAAAATGAGGAAACAATACAAATGGTCCTAGTCACTATATAAGTAACATGTAAATCTGATGGGGTTTTTAAAGAATTACACTAAATTTATGAATATCAACAATGTTTTAAATCTGAACAATTATATAAATTGGGCAGTAGTTAATTGCTACAGAAAGTGTTAATGGAGTTACTATTTCTTTGAAAATAAAACAGCAGGACAGAAGACATAGTTAAATGGCAAAAGAAAATGACATCTTTTTACATAGTTTCCTTAACACTGTACATGTGCAATATGAAGTGCACATTCTGGGGGAGAAAAGGAGTAAAAGGAAAAGAGGGAAGGAAGAGGAGCAAAAAAGGAGGGAGGGAGAAAATGAGCATTCTTTTTTGGGAGCAACGAAGTAATTATGACTTGGAGATGCCTTCTTGATAATTATAGCATGCAACTATTTTAAGGTGCTTCCAGGTATCAAAGTAACAATCTCTTATCGGGTGACAAGAAATGTGAAAGAGGAGCATGTATTGTTAAGGTATTTTAAGTCATGCAGAAAATGTACAATGCAATTAATATATCATGCAGGCTTTGGTGTGGTTACACATTCATATTTACATACATGCCATCATGTACAAGTGAATACTATGCCACAATTTAAAAATAAAAATATAAGCCTAGCTAAATTATACTTTTCAACAGCAGCTCTTCAAATCAGATTAGAGAAGCACAGTGCATATCAAGTCACATCAGTATTATATTGTGCAGTTTTGATTATACACAACCATATTCATACCAAACAGTCTGATTATCTTCAGAAACCAATGCAGCTTCTGTGTCATCAGGATAGAAGCATGCAGGAGTACTAAGATTATTGCTATCTGCAGAAGACTGTGGGTTACTGCTACTAGGGCTCTGATTATCAGATAACTGTTCATTATCTTTCTTTGTAGCTTTATCCAAAGAGGCAGAAGCCTGGTCAGTTACTCTGGTGATTGGCCTGGGAGGTAACCCACTTATGTTACTAACTAGTTCTGTATTCAGGGATAAAAATGGCTGAGATGGATGAGCCACAGTAAATGACTGTACACTACTATCTTTAGCTGATATTCCAAATCCATCATTAGACATACTGATAATGGCAAAAGTTTGGTTTTGAAAATGTGACTTTTCGGTTCTTGAGTGTCTAGCCTGGACAAACAGAGACTTGGGTTTATCTGTAGCTAAATCATTTTGTGCATGAGAACCTACAGCATGGATTGGAGTATGAAGTGTATGAGAGGACCACTGGTGTAAAAGGTACTCACTAGATGCTGCAGTGATGCTGCTATCAGCAGTAGCTGGTGGTGAATCAACTGATATAGGTAGTCTACTGTCCTTGGTCAAAAAATCATGGATGCTTGTCCTTCGAGTAGTTCCTTCAGCAGTAGAGATCACACTGCTTGCACGAGGTAAAGTGGCATAAGGATTACTATCTTTTGATTGTCGTGATAGAGAAGTTTCTTTTACTAATTTTATCTTTCCTTGAGTGCCTAGTGTAGGTTTTCCTGGAGAGCTAATCAAGTAGGCATCTTCAGTCTTTCGAGGACCGGGTCTCACAAATTGTTCAGGCTTACTTGTCCGTCTATCGTAGAAGTCTCCTGGGGTTTTTCCACTTACCGACCTGGCCAGACCACAGCTAACTGGTTTGTTTTTTCCCAAAAAGTCAGAAGAAACAGACAAACTTTTCATTACTTCATCTAAAAGATTTTCTTGACTTGAGGATTTTATCTGTTAAAAAAGATATCACAGATTAGTGAATGCAGCCAAGCTTTTACTTTCCTGATATGTTAGACTGTGTGATATAAAATTGCTTGGAAGCACCCCTTAACTTAAAAAGAAGCTCTATAGTTCAGTCACAGAAGTTTAACTTGCAGTGTCAATCTAAATTAAAGTCCCAGCAGATAAGACTAACCTGTATTGAGGTAAGCTTGTTGCTTTCTTCTAAAAACTGCTGTAGAGTAACAACTTCACTTCCAGGGGAACCAGTTTTGATCTTGTGATGTGCTCGACTCTCTAATGATTCAGGCATTTTGTGCTGGAGCATTGGACTTGATCTGGTCTGTCTTTTCAAGTACTGGATTGGACTGCTACCACTGCTGGACCAAGCCTCATGATCATGAAGCAGGCTAAATTCTCCACTGCTGTGGCTTTGTGGCCTGCTTTGGATATTAACCGCACCTGCTTTTGGAGTAAATGGTGTGTTAACAGTTCAGTAACAGAAATGAGATAAAAAATATTTAAGTAATAACATTTGTTGACTGGATTCTTACAAATAGCTAAACTGAATTTCAAACTTTATTTAGAAATGGTTAGTAAACTGTGTTAATCTTTCATCAGTCTAACATTGTCTACCCTAGTCTTGTCTCATTTTGACAAATATTTTAAGTTCTACAAGGGCAAGTACTTGCTTTCTCCTCTACACTCAGAGCTAAACTACAAAGCAGGCACTCAATGCATCTGGATGAATAAGTGAATAAAAAAAATAAGTAAATAATACATTTTTTAAAATTCAGGTTTAGGTAACTTTCACAACTTAGAACAAAATATGATTATATTAATGTTAAATTATTTCAGAATGTTAAAACCAGAACAAAAATTCAGAAGTTAAAAAATTCTAATTCTTTGTCTCTCTATGAAATTTTCATTCTTTATTTGAAGGTATCTCTGCTCATCCTGAATGAATATAACCTTAAAGAAGTTTTTCCTAAGATTTAAATAGTAGGCATATAAAGGAAAACCAATGGAGATATGATATAGTTACTTAGCAAATTCTAGTAAAAATACAAAATCAAATATGTTTTGTATTTTATTCTTTAATGTCCTAATCATCTCTGATTGTTCCTTCTTTTCACTTTTGGTATGTGGCTATATAGCCTTAAAAGACTCAACTGAAGGCAGCCCTGGTGGCGCAGTGGTTTAGCACCGCCTGCAGCCCAGGGTGTGATCCTGGGATTGATTCCTGGGAATCGATTCCCACATCAGGCTCCTTGCATGGAGCCTGCTTCTCCCTCTGCCTGTGTCTCTGCCTCCTCTCTCTCTCTGTGTTGCTCGTGAGCAGATACATAAAATCTTAAAAAAAAAAAAAAAAAAAAAGACTCAACTGAGCTTGAGCAACTGTATAGAATGCAAATTACTAGTTCTGGAAAAAAGCTCCCTAATGTTTATGCTATTCTTCATGTGGATTCTAATTGATAGCAAACTTTATAGATATAGTATCAAGATGGAAATACAACTTTCCATGGTTTCCTAATCATAGAAAGTAAAGGGGGTCATGAAAGAATTTGGCTCAAGTTATATAACATTTTATAAACGGAAGATTTTCTTAAATTTTCAAATCAGAAAAGAAATATTTCATATTTTCAGACTAAATTTTTCTACTGGGTATAAGAACATGATTATAAAAATGAAAAAAACAATCCCTTCTTTGAGATCAGATTTCTCAAAGCACTGTAACAGAGTCATAGCATTAATGATAAAATAACAACTGAGACAAAATGATTTTATAATATAAAAAGCAACGGAACACATGTATTTGTTATAATTTGACAATTCCGGACTACAGAGAATAACTACTTTAACCAACTTTAATAATTTATTAAACAATTCCTGAATCCAAGTAGGCAGTACACCTTAGAGGAAAAAAGGCCTCTAGACGTTTGCATAAAAACCTCACCTTGGAAGGCATATTAAAAAATTAAGAAAAAAAGTCTTGAGGTAATGCTTTATATAAGTTATGTGCATCCATTTGTCTTTTGTTATACACAAACACAACTGTCTTCTTGAATTAAAAAATGATTTCCCCTTATTTCAAGAATAAATTAAGCTATAATTATTTCTAAAACAGTTTCTGTAATGTGAGTTCAACATACATGCCTCATGAGAAATGGACAACCATTTTCAGGACAAAGACAAAACATAAGAAAAATAAGGACCTAAAGATATTTTTGAAGCTAAAAATTACATAAAAATATTCTGTCTGTGAAGATGCAAAATGGAAACCAAAATAACTGCTCCTGTTTTTACATTTATATATATTGTATACATTGTATTACAATGTAAAAATATAAAATGTGTGAACTATGTTCCAAACTTAGATGATCTGGATTTCATACTTTACCCCAGAAATTTCATCAATCTTCTAACTATAAAATCTGGAAATGGATGAACAATATTAATAAATTTACCTACAGCATGCATACCTTTGACTTCATGGAGTGAAGCATTATTATTACTATTGCTAGTGGATGTTCTGCTGCTATCAAGGCTGGCTGGTCTTGAAGCTAAATGAAAAAATCAGGAGACAGTGTGATAAAACTTCTATACATTGGAAGTTTTGGCTAATGACATTGAGCTTTTACATTCTGATCACAGAATGCTTTGAGGAAGCAATCATGCATACTATCACAGGCTGAGCATGCCCACAGAGTTGACTCTTACAGATTAGAGAGCAAATACATTTCCAGATAGTTCAGTTAGACACTTTAAAATTAGACACTTCTGAAACACTAGTTCAGACTCAAAGAAAAGAAGTACATATTTAGATTTGGAAATGATTTCTAAATGGATACCAGAACTGTTTTGGTGGAGTAAAATGACACACCAAAAAAGAAAAAAAAAATGCTAGTGATTAGGTCACTTACAACAGATCAGACAAGGAACCCTGCACACTGCAGAGATGCCACGAACAGGAGGAACATGAGCATCTGCACAGTTAATGTCCTCCATTCCTATCCGTACAAGGGAAACAATTGCAGAGTTAACATGACCCTACCTTATTTCTTAAAATCCTGCTTATATATAAAATTCCCTCAACATGTTATCCATTTATTAGTAGTTTAGTTTGGCAAGATACGGTTTTGTAGATGTCTCCAGAAACTTAAAAATCTGAAATGTTCAACACTGCAGAAAATGTGGTTTCTCAGAGTTCACCCTTAACCAAAATAAGTATTTTTTAAACCAATGGTAAATGCGTTTCTCATAACTTTAACCTTATACCAAAATGGCAACAAAATTACCTTTGAGCACACTGTGCAGGCATACTTTATAAATGACCTTGACCAAAACAGAGACTACTTAGATGAAGCAATAACCTTAAAAGGGGCAAAAGGGAGTATTAGGTTTGGAGAAATGGCAGCAGTAGGGATGAGATGCAGGTTAGAGAAAACATGCTTGCTGGCAATGCCACATTCACCAAATCAATGCCAGAGCCTCAGCATTCCCATTCTGTATGTAATATGTACTCTCTAAATAAAGTTTATATCTTACCATGAACTCTTGATCCCGTACTAGAATCATCACTAATACCTTGTGGACTTATGTCTTCAAAGGATGTAGTATCTACATAAAATAGCAAAATGGATATGAAAACATTTTTAAACAAAAAAAAACATTATAAAATGTCATTTATGCAGATAAGGATATTCTTTTTCAATCACATATAATACATCTTGATTTAACATATTTCATAGACTCAACCAGAAACTGGAACTAGGAATAAGAAACAGAATAGTTGTGATGAGGGTTGACTTGCTTAACACCGGAAGCAGTGAAAGAGTCTCCCCAAGGACCCTGCAAAGCAAAGCAAGAGCCTGGGTTGCTCTACGTGGTTCTGTTTGAAGTTGTAGTGTTTTCAGTTTTTTTTTTGTTTTTGTTTTTTTTTAAAGCTTCTATCATCACTTTTTCCCTTTCTTACTCTTTAGTTGGCTTACTTTTCCTTTTCTTGTTAGTTCATTAGCTGTTTATTATGGAAGGCCTAGGAAAGATTTTAATTATTTGTATGATGTTTTAAATTTTTGAAATGATTTGAAAATTCTCTCAAATCGAATCCAGACTGTTTTGATAAATTATTTCAGGTTGTTGCTGTCAAAAAAGTACACAAGGAAAAGTCAAATTAAAATTCCTGTTGCCAACAGTTACACCACAGTGCAAAGAGCAGACGGCCTATACCTTTATTATTAACCAACTGCTTGGATCTGAAGCCTGTAGAAGAGTTGACAGTTGAAAAGTTGATGGCTGTAGTAGAGAAGGCCATAGCTCCCAATTCTTTTCTCCTTTTACCCGTTGGAATATCATCAGGAACCTCCAAATTCTCAGTACTACCTGTCCACTGTCCTCCTGCTAGGACCATGGACTGCACCAGGTCATTCATGGCTGGGATGCAAATGAAAGCAAATGAATCAGCATGGTTAATGTATCTATTCTTATTTCTATCTTGTATTATAAATGATCTGGTTTTTGTCTATGGATTAATGCAAGTGAATATCAAAGACTATAACCACAAGGTCATTCGAATTATGACATGCATTCAGCTGAATGAAATGAGTAGGCCAAAGGCTGATAAATTTCAGTAAATATTTTTATCCCACCTCCACCCCCTTTAAAGATAGGAAAAGGAATTTTACTCTGTACAACTGCCATGCTTTTGCGCAGTGATGTGCAATATAATTAGAAGCCTTCATAATGTGGTTTTGTGATGACAGAAATGGAATGAATAAAGGTAAGATGGAGAGCAGTTCTTATACAGCATCATTATTGAAAATGACAAAGAGTCCTTGGTCAGAGCAGGTTACTGAAGAAATCATTCATTTTATGAATCAAATAAGTATACCATTCAATAAAAACCTGAAAGAGATGATATCCAAAGTGACAGACATTTAATGTGATTATGTAATTACCCATACCACTTAAAAAAACAGTATTAATATATAAAGAATGACAAACGTTTTCAAGGGTTACAGGCCATTTTATTTATTTATTTATTTAAGTTAGTTCATTAAGAAAATAAATTCCTAATGCTAAAGGTTTTGTTGTATTTTAAGTAAATTTCTTTGGGAAAAAAGTCTCTATGGCATAGAAAATTAAAGGTGTTTTTTTTTTTTTCCTGCCAACTTTTAGAAGGCACTGGAAATTTTAAGTATATTACATGTATGACTAAACATATGAATGTATGTATCAGTGAACATACATAGGATGCAAATTCAGTGCCAGTTTTGAAAAAAAATATCCTTCCAGCTCCTTGAATTAGAGGAAGACTGCACTTTGCAAAATAAGAAAAGTGGCACAGTCCAGAGAAAGGTTAGTGAAAAATTAGTAATGGAAGCCAGTGTAGTCATTTGAAAGAAGCTGAACTGTCATAAAGTCTTACACATGGAACGACGGTAGCAGGCCTTCATTTTGTCTTTATCCTTCGGTCTGTTCCTCAAAAAGGGCAGTCTTTTCAGTGCAACCACTTTAATGTCAGAGCATGAGGAAAAACAGAAACAGAAAAATGAAAGAAAAAAGGGAGAAGAACAGATGGGAGTTAAATGTTGAAAATTAAGGACAGAAATGAATGTCTGAGTTTCAGCTATGTATGCTATACTAAAGCTATTATTCTCATGCTGCTGAGTGATAATGAAATATGAAATATGTACTTTGACACTTTAAAATACTTGGAAAGCACTGAAGACAATGATGAGGAAACATATATTTTGAAAGCTTGATTGGCTAAAGTCCTATAAACACAGGAACTGATTAGAAGTACTTACTGAAAGAAAAATTTTCCTAATTAAGCTGTAAAGGTTTATCTTTAAAATTAGGGCTAGTGGTGGGCCATGATGAAAATCTACAAGCTTTTCAATCCTCTGTTTTAACTTTTTAAATAAAAAGACTTCATTTCAGAAGAAAAGTGACTTAGGAAAATGCATATTCTAAAAAAGTATTCTAGTAATATAGATCAACAAAAACTAGGGTACCTAGGGAATGTTTAAAACAATCTAAAGAAACTTTAAAACTTCATTATTTTCTTAAACTTTAATAAAGAAAATAGAGAATTATTTTTTGGGTTCATTTGAATTCTGGTGCATTGTTCAAAGCACCACAAAAATATTTATTTTTTCAAAAGATGACATGAGCAGTTGTATTCATTTCATTTTGCAAAAGGTTGGCTAGGCAAAAGAGAAAAGCTAGCACTAAGCTCTGTTAGGACTAAAAGATAAGGAGGCACCCTAATGCAAGCAAAAATGACACAGAAATATGTATTTATAACACTTTAAGGTATTTTGAAGGGCTTTTTAGGTGACTTTATTAAAAAAACAAAGGTAGCATTTTGCAGAAAAATTCTATAAATGAAAGTTAGTGTTATAACTAAAGTAGGTATCAGTATAAAAATTAAAATGCTCATTAGAGTCACTAATATTCTTGGGTTATATTTTAATAAGATTCAAATATAAAAAACTGTTACACCTTTTGTAACTGCAATTTAGGAGTCAGGGAAGCAACGTGAATAAAGACTTAACAGCATATTGTACATAGCCTTAATAACGATACTCCTCAAGGTTTGCCATCATCTTGTAAATAATCAAAGTTCTGACAAACTGACAAGTATCATCCATTAAAGAGAATGCAATGGACGTACAGCTTTTTAACTTATTTGATTGCTATTAGGAACAGTCGTGATTCATTTAAGCTTTTAATTTGACCTATTTCTTTGCTAGCTTGGTAAACACAGCTGTTTTTAATGATTAAAAAGAAATGAACTGAAAGCAATGTAAAAATGGACACTTAGCTAAAACAAAGCTGAGTGGTTGCAGCATGCACATGTTGTCTTGTTTAGATACTTCTGTTTCAACTGTTTTCCAAAGACTGCTTTAATGACAGACAGGATAAAAGGAATTTTAAATTTGCCAGTGGTGGAATGTGATCTTTCTTATGTCAACTGGTTTACAGACATACAATGTTCTTTTTCCAACATACTGAAATTCAGGGAACATTAACATTGCTGGGGTTTTGTTGATTTAAAAAATTCTAAAACCGAACAGCTGTAGGAAAGGAGAACATCACTGCATTCTGACCCTTATTCTGGATGTTTTAGCAGAGAGTAAGAAGGAATGTCAGATTTATATTAAAAACAGACAAGCTGACCTCAAAAAAGAGTGTTGTGCCTTTCTTGTGTCACATTATCATATCTGAACTGAAATATCTTTCTTTAGGGTGCCTGGTTGGCTCAGTTGGTAGAGCATGTGACTTGATTTCAGGGTTGTGAGTTCAAGCCCCACGTTGGGTGTAGAGCTTACTTAAAAAAAAAAAAAATCCCTTATGAAATATCTTCCTTTAATTGGAAAATAATTAAGTAGAACTATTACCATTTCTCACTTAATAAGATGTCAGAAATCTTATATCTAAAGGTAACAGAGAAAATTGAATTATCTGGCATCTTTTTACGGTAAACCTGATGATTTCTCTACAAGAATACTCTGAGATTTCATGTAGATTTGACTGATAAGACTAGACAGCAAAAGACCCAAGTAATGATAATCTTGTATGGGGATACAGGATTTAAAATATACCCTATAATGAATGCCTAATCTCTTACACCCTAAAATACTGTCTTTTCAGAGATAACTCCCTTGAGGCCAAAACACTATCTATAGTTTTTTGAGTGTTCTGAGAGTTGCCATAAGGCAAATCTACCCCTGGGGGGAAGTAGTAGCTGTTTTTGCCTATTTACTTCAAAAGAATAGCATGAAATTATATAGATCTATTTCATGTAAACATATACACACACATAAATATACATTTTTTAATTTAGTGACTGGTGATAGTATGAGTGTATTCAAAGTATCTTGTTTACATATTCTATATTGTTAGTAGTCAACTTGTTGGACATCTTCAAAGGGCCTAGCACTGGATTCATTTCTTTCTCTTAAAATATACTTCTTTTGCTTTTACTTTGCCCTTGTTAAGCACACTAGTAATGAAATAAAAATATTATGAATTGTACAGGGCATGTTATGATATGATACTGCTATAATTGTAATTTAAAAAATTAAATCACAAATTTATACACAAGTTTATACACACCTATTTTAGTCAATTCTTTACCAAGCAATCCCTCAATAATTTTTACAACCTTCGAAATCACTGAATAATATTCTCTCCAAATTGATATCTATTTTTCTTTGCTTCTTATCAATGTAACTTTGCTCCAATTTGACACCAAATGAATAAAGCTCCATTATAAAATGCCTTATTATTCGATTTACTTACAAATAATTATCAAGATGAGCTCATAAACATTTCTCACTCACTCTTCGTAATCACCCTGGTGCCAGTATGATACAAAGGTGAAACGCATGCCCATATTAACACAACTACCAAGTGGCAAGATATTCTGGCTCTTATCTCAGTGTTCTTTTGACACTGTTTTACCTCCCTGGCTAAATGACGGTATCTCTGTGTTTGCTATATTTCTAAACACATAATACAGAAAATCACATAGTTATGCAGTATTGCAGTACACAATGAAACTTATAATCATATAGAGTTAAAAAGAAATGCATTCATTAGACTATTACCCCAAAGGACTGCTGAAGTTATATGTTAAAAGAAATCTTTTGAAAAGATTCTAAATCAATACTAGAGATCATAAACGTTTAAAGAGTTTAAGCACTCACTGCTGCTTTTCTTGGTCCCCAAAGTTTGGCCATCTTCTAAAGAGTTTGAGCCTACTGAAGAACTATCTTGACTATCTTGATGGGGGAGCTGAAGAAATCCTTCACTGGAGTCTGAACGGGTAGGTGTTAATGTTAGAGATTTCTGACGTTCTCGATTAATATCTTTCTTAGACTTTATCAATTTTCTCATTTTTAGAGTAATCCAGTTGCCTCTCCTAATAGAATAATTTAAAAAAATTCTTATCAGTCTAAACTTCAACATATAAATCCTTCACAAAATTAGTAGTCTTAACTTTTTTTTTTCCAAAACAAAAATGAGTAAAATTTGATTAACAGTACCTTCTAGGAGGAGACGGGTCATAAAATTTGTATTGATCCATTATTTTCTCTTCTAATTTCTCCTTTTGTCGTCTTAATTCGTTTAACTTATCACTATAAAAATAAAAATTGCATTTTAGGACATGCACTATATTTTGCACAGTTATATTAAATTATTTTGTGACTACACTCTAACTTGTCTCCAAAACATAAAAAAATATAGATATTAGATAAACTATTAAACTAAAATTTATTAGGTACTAACAATAGGATTTTTTCCAAGTTTCTTTTTCTTTATATTTACAAACATAACAAAAGGTTATTGAATTTAAAATTCAATTCTTTAATACAATTTATTTGTTTGAAGAAAAATTTCCATATTATATTCTCACCATGACAAAGGAATTGTTTCAACTGATCTTTTAATAGTTGTTAAGCGAGATTATAACAGTGACTATTCTCCTATTCTTGGATCTTTTAGTATCTCACATTGTTTCTGAAATGAAGGGTGATTTAGTAAAAATTATCTAAGTAAAAAGCTAAAATGTTCAATAGTTTGCTTAGAATTGTGTATATAATAAATAATCTTGCAAAGATATCTTCATGCAAACAGACTTTTTTCCTTTATGGCAGAATTGTTTAGGCTTAATTTACCTTTAGAGAACTATTTCCTGCCTCCAACAATATATGAATACACTAGTTTCACCATGCCTTAGTCTCATTTATGCCCTTGATGGCAGATATTACATAGGGAAGCCTCAAAGATCACAGACTTAAGTAAAATGATCTAAAAAAAACTGTGATGCCAAACTGCAATGTTGTTTACTCAACATACATTTAGCGCTCATTTACAATGAAGAAAACACAAAGAGCATATAAAGACAAATAACAAGTAGCCCAACTTTGCTTATAATAGGAGAGAACATATTTACATAATGGCTATTACAATCCAAGGCAGTAGTGGAACAAAATAAAATCACTGTGGTAAGTACAAAAGCAACTTATAAAAGGAAAATATTTCTATCTTGGATGACCAAAGCCTCAGGGAGGGGGGCCTGAGTGGCTCAGTCCATTAAGTGTCTGCCTTTGGCTCAGGTCATGGTCCCAAAGTCCTGGGATCAAGCCCCACACTGGGCTCCCTGCTCAGCGGGGAGCCTGCTTCTCCCTCTCCCTCTGCTGCTCCCCCTGCTCATGCTCTATCACTGTCAAATAAGTAAATTAAAAATCTTAAAAAAAAAAAAGCCTCATGGAGAGAATGGCCATATTAGATAGACTGAAAAGATAACAATGCTAAATTAAGTAGTTTAGTTGAGGGGAAGCACTGAGGGATTTTCAGGTTTAGATTTTGTTCAATAGGAAATCAGAAGCATTCAAGGTCTCATTACAAAGTGACATGAAATCTTGGCTGTAGGTACCTTAACTCCATAATGAAATAGAATGTATCAGAAATGGTGAAAGTGAAGAAAGCAGCCAGGAGGCTAATGAGGAGTCTAGCTGAATGGTTAGGCTAAATTAACCAGCACAAACAGATTTGAGAGATTTTTTTGAAGAGGATGCTTTGTGAACAGAGGTTTCCAAGAGTTATACCACATAGCACAATGGCAGATGGTCTATACCTCCCAACTGTTTTCTCTTTTTACCTGTTGAAATATCATCAGGAATCTCCAAATTCTCAGTACCACCTGTTCACTGTCACTCCTGCTAGGACCATGTGACAGAGGCATTTAACTAGAACTGTCTGACACATAAGATACTAATATTTGTCTATACAGATACAATTACTGAAACTTTGGAAATAGATTATTCACCAATGGCCATAATATTAAGATATTCCAAAGATACCCAAAGATCAAGCTCTGGATAATGCCTTTGCTTAAGGGACAGAAAACTCGAATGTCAAGAGAAACCTCTCTTATAGCAAACAGCAAAGAAATACATATCCCTGAAAGAACTGAAGGTATAGTTCAAAGTGGCCAGCCACAGATGTGAAATTTCTTTTAAGTTTTGCATTTATCTTAAAAGCTCACACAAACTCTGCCTTTTGCTCCATAATATACCTTTCTGTTAATACAACAATCATGTTCCCTTCCCAAAATTTTATAAGAAAACTGATGCTTCAAAAAATACATGATGTATCCTGGTTTTATATGTTCCCTAGCTTGCCATCATATACATCATGCCCAAGAGGCACAAATATAGGATTTCATTTCTTAGGATAAACTTAGAAGTGGATGTTATATTTCTATTGTAAAGAAAAAGAAACCAATGATCAAAGAAATGAAGTAACTCACCAATGGTCACATAGCTAGTGACTGGAAGAACTGAGATTTGAATTAGGAGCTGCCTAATTTCAACATCTGTGCTTTTACTATTATACTACAGTGTTTCTCATTTAGGGAATAGGGAAAGTGAAGAATTTAATTTAGTAAAGGTGAATTTTGGTGCAATACAAGGAGTATCCACTGAGTTGCTAAGGCCCAAATCCCAGATTTTACCAGATTCCTCTACTCCTAATGGAGACATAACTTACCAATATTAAGCTTTGGAAGTTCTCTCTCTCTTACATCTGGTTTTAATATCAACTACCACTGCTTGTGAATTATGATTCACTAGATTATTACAACCCATCTTTCTAAAATTGCCCCTTGTCTCTGTTCTCAGAACTTCCAATCCATACTCTAAACTGCCATCAGTGCCTTTTTAAAAAAACACAAATGTGGTCATTTTACTCCTCTGCTCAAATTTTTCAGCAACTCCTCTGTATGGCATAGAAAAACCTTTGTGAAATGGCTTCTTTTTTTTTAATTTATTTATTTATTTATTTATTTATTTATTTATTTATTTATTTATTTATTTATTTATTTATTTTAGTGAAATGGCTTCTAAGTTTTTAGCCACTTTTCTATTGCTCCTTTGTCCTTAATTTTGCTCCAGGAAGAATTATGCATCTTTAGGTCATCCTATCCATACCATAACACACCTTCACGTTACTGCATTTGTGCTCCCTTGGCCTGCTACGTCTCCTCTGGCAAACTCCCATGAGCTTTTAAGTCTCAGCTTGAGCAATCATCTTTGGAAAGTATACCTCGTCTCTGCCATATTAAGGTACTCCTTCCCCTATATTTGCTGTATTTCTATGGGCTCCTACACATACTTCCATTATAGCAATTATTTGTATTTCTTGCTTTATGTTACTAGTTCCTTAAGAGCAGGACTTAATGTGTTCTCATGTTAGTATTTCTGGTTACTAGCATAGTGCCTAGAAAATATACATTCAAGAAAATGAATGGAGAAATAATAATGTTAAAACTTACAAAAAAAATTAACAGTGAGTTTTCTCTGTCACCAGTTGGCAATGATAAAATCATGAGTAATATTTCAAAATTATTTGGTACCTACATGTACTGTCTTTGTTCGACATGAAAGAGATCCTTGCTTTCCATATTCTGCTCCAATAGAGTTCTATTCTGCAGCATTAATGTCTGAATTTGATCTAGTAGATGTCGATTTTCTTCTTCTAAATTTCCTTTAAGTTGGCTTAGCAACTGTTTAAACACAAACATTTTTTGAAAAATCAACATTCACATTTAACATAAATCACCTAAAACATCTGAAAAATATAAAGGGCTTCACAAAGACTTAAGTCTTGGGGTGCCTGGGTAGCTCAGCTGGTTAAGCATCTGACTCTTGGTTTCGGCTTAGGTCATGATTCGGGGTCATAAGATTGAGCCCCATGTTGGGTTCCATGCTCAGTGGGGAGTCTGCTGGAGATTCTCTCATGCCCTCTCCCTCTACCCTTCCTCCTGCTCACACACACTCTCTAAAATAAATAAATTAATCTTTAAAAAAAAAAGACTTAGGTGTTATGCTACTTGAACAATTAGGTGGTTGCACTTTGTTAAGAACATGAACAATTATTTAATTAGTTATAGTTAGAGCTACAATTTGCTGTACATACATTTTAAAAATTCTTACAAACACTGGGTTTAACATATAATAAATTATCCAGTTCCAAAAACACTTGTTTTCTTCAAAACTATTTAACTTCTAGTCGGAAAGCTACCTGGCCTTCTATTTAAGGAGCTATGAAACAATGGACAAGTAAAATTAATCATCTTGGCTTCAATGATCTCACTTATAAAATGAATATAATAACTCACATTCCAGACTGTTGTAAGGATTAAATAATATGTTCGTCAGCAAAAATAAATGTCTGCTATCCATTACCAAAGGTTCTATGTTATTATACAGCATTAATTACTGTGTCAACAGATAAAACACATATATAGAAAAGAGAACAAATTTTAAGTAGACACAGCTCAATGAATTAGTGCAAAGTGAACACATGTGTGCACTAATGCGTGCACCTGGGATGGAGCCCTGCATTGGGCTCCCTGCTCAGTGTGGAGCCGGCTTCTCCCTCCCCTGCTCATGTTCTCTCTCTCTCTCTCTTATCCTCTCTCTCAAAGAAATAAATCTTTAAAAAAAAAAAAAGAAAGAAAAGAAACAGCTCATCAACCATATTCCAGAAGCACCTTGTGCTCTCTTCTAATCACCATCCCTCCCCACTTAAATTAACTGCTATTCTGGCCTCTCACACTATGGATTCATTTTCCCACTCCCTCTAAATCATATTATTGTATGACTTAGCCCCTAGCCAAGAGTTAACATCTGACTTGAGTTGGGACTATGAGCCAGATAGGTAGGTAGCTAGGGTCCTTTCTGGTCTCTCCTAGACAGCTTTCTAGATGACCAGTGTCAGGCAAGACCTTATCAAGACTCAGTGTGGCTGGACATCTCATTCTGTGGATCTCCCAGTTAAATTTTTGACTAATTTGCTGTTACTTGCTCCAACCAATATTACAACCTCAAACCATCTGAGAGTTGATCTTTAACAACTCTCCTGGCTATGAGGATTGTGCTCTGCTTAAATCAAGTCAATCCGCTTTGGTGGCAAAGTTGCTGATTTTCACATTATGCCCCTCACTTGAACTACCAGGTATTAGAACTGGGGAAATGGGAGAGGAATAGGAAAAATCAAGAGATAAAAATGCCTCAGACAATCCTACTCCCTACATAACGTGGAATAGCTTTTCTCTAATAAATGGTTCTCGAATTGTTACACATCTTTCCTTCAGTTTCAGAGTACTACAATGGTTGTTTGACAACTTTACCCAATTTTGTTTCTTGAGGAGTTTGATTTGTTTTAGTCCTCCTTCTGTAAGTACATCACTCCAATTACATTTGATTTAGACTTTTATAAATCACAGGCACTATGAATGTTCTATACTTTCTGACCTCCCTGGGTAATTAAATATGATTTTAAACTAACTTTTCTTTCTATTGGTTTATCATTTCAGACAAAAAGCTGTTACGTATTCCTTTTCTGATAATCTATTTTATTTCCCTTTAAAGGTTGGCTTAAAAGCTTATTTCTTAAAAATGCCATGAAATTCAGGTGTTAAGCTATATTCAACTTTAATGATCTTGCACCAACCAATAAAATTTAAGGATTTTCTAAGGCTTTCAATGTCCCTGTATACTTTAAAACCCTTACTGTTTTATCAAGCCAACACAAAGAAAGGCATGGAATTACATGCCTTTTAACAACACAACTGTATACATAAGGCCAATGTCAATGTCATTATTGTTCAAAACACTCAAATGGCTCCCTTGTTTTACTCCGAATAAAGTTATCTTTGTTCAAGGATGCCTATTAAAATTTCAATCTATATTCCTTTATCTACCCTGGAAGGCCTCCTTATCTCCCTTTACTCTGTACTTCATTTTTACTTGCATATAACTTACCTACCTTGTAACATACCTTATGCTGCAGATCAATTTTCAAAATAGTTAGATCAGTAATTGTAAGAATGCTCTTTTAAGAATCTTACCATTCTCCACCAAAAGGCTGAGTCTATTTTCTCTTTCCCTTGAACCTGAATGTAACTCTGACTGCCTCAATGAATAGAATGCAGGAGAAAGGATGCTTCATGACTTCTGAGGTTTGATCATTAAAGTAGAAATGGCTTCTGTCTGGTTCTCACCATGTTGTGAGAAAGCCTAAACCAGCTCTTGAGAAGATACCATGTGGAGAGAAAACTGATGCCTCCAGCTGGCAGTCAGCATCAACCACCAAACATGCACGTAGCCTTTCAATCTTCAGGCTGGGGGCCCAGTTGCAAGTGGAACAGGGACAAATCTGCCCCAATGTCCCTGTTCAAATTCTGATCCACAATCTGTGAACCTAATAAATGGTTGTTTTACACTACCAAGTTCTGGAGCTATACAGCCATGTTAGAAAACACTGAAATAATATATATTTCACTTATTTGTTGTTCTTATTATTTTCTTCCACCAGAATATAAGCTCCACAAAGGGATAGATCTTTACCTTTTTGGTTTACCAGTACATGCCAGGTTGTAAACATTTTTCATTAAACAAGGGCACAATTTTACAGTATCAAAGTATGTGGATGCATAAGTTTAAACTAATAGTAAATAGTATTGAAATTCATAATAAAAGAAGTTTTTCTGAATTACTTATGAATTTCAATTACCCCTGACCAATTCTTTTAGAAATACCCAACCAAATACATACTACTATTTTCATTTTAATAGGATTGTTCATTTTTTAGGCACGTCTTGATTCCTAAAGGAAGAAACTTGTCAAAGCTCACCTCACACTGGTTATTTAGCTTGGTGGATGTGATGTCCAACTGTTGGTATTGTTCCTTTAACTTTGAAAATTCAGCTTCTAATCTTGTTTGTTCCAGTTTGGAATTATTAAGAAGACTTTTCAAGTTTTTATGGTCAGTTTGTAAAACTTCAGTTTCTTTTACAAGCTGATTATATGTATGATTCAACCTATAATTAGAAATCATGATAGAAATAGAATTAGGTCCCCTTAATAGCTTTCATTGTAATTTACACAATGTGAAATGCTATGGATCACATTCAGACATACTTAGAGAATATAAGACTCTTTAACCAGTGACTAAACTCATCAAAACTCAGTTTCTATTCTGTAAAAGTAGATTAAAAAAATTCAGACTACTCTTCCCCTGAAATCATCAAGCATGTTGTACGCTGCATGTGGCTCATAAAGCTCTTTCCTCCATGCACCCCCAACTTTTACAATGCAAAAATTGTTCTTAGTGTAGGAGCTGAACCAAAACAGGGTAGAATTGTTAAATGACTATATCGTACTACTGAACCTAATATAACGCTATATGTTAACGAACTGGAATTAAAATAAAAACTTAAAAAAGTAAAAATAAAAAACAGATAGAAGAGCTCTATAATAAAATCTATTTTTATATCTGAAAGACAAAAACAAAAACAAAAAACCCAACAGTATGCAACCTGAATTTAGCCTGCTGAGATGGTAATTTACTTATTTATTTTAAAGATTTTATTTATTTATTCATGAGAGACACAGAGAAAGGCAGAGACATGGGCAGAGGGAGAAGCAGGCTCCATGCAGGGAGCCTGATGTGGGAATCTGGGACCTCGCCCTGAGCGAAAGGCAGACGCTCAACCGCTGAACTCCCAGGTGTCCTGAACTGGTTCTAATTTAATACGACCTTTATCTTACAGCATTAACAGGATGGTACTTGTTTCAGAACATCTAATAATTTACTTCAACTAAATACCCAAGAATTGAGTCAGCTTACAAGAATTATAAAATAAATAACAAAATAATATGTTTTTAAAGACAAGATTAAAAAAATAAAATGGAGGGCAGCCCCGGTGGCCCGGCGGTTTAGTACCACCTTCAGCCCAGGCCATGATCCTGGAGACCCAGGATCGAGTCCCACGTCGGGCTCCCTGCATGGAGCCTTCTTCTCCCTCTGCCTGTGTCTCTGCCTCTCTCTCTGTCTCTGTGTCTCTCATGAATAAATAAAGTCTAAATAAAAAATAAATAAAATAAAATAAAATAAAATAAAATGGCAAGACCAGAAACATATAGAAAATGTTCCATAAATATGTCGAATCCATGAATGAGTGTAACAGCTGGTCAGACTCACTGAGACACACAGGCAGCTACACAATATATATCAATACCTATGGAGATCAAAGATTTCTCTACTGATGCTTCATGGGGGGAGATATGAAGAGATACAATATATAATCTCCTCAACACCATCTTAAGGCAAATGCTAAAATAAGAGTTTTTTACACTATCCCTTAAAGCTGAGAATATTAACACCAAAATGCAATTCAGTGAACACAATTCTAAAGAGGCCAAGACAAACCAGTCCACGTAAGAAACTTACTTGGTTTGGCATTATCAAAGATTAAAACTTAGGTTATTTAGAGGAATGGGTAAACAAACTATTGTTCTTGAGACAAGTCTTCACAACACTTCTTTTTTTTTTTACTGAGCTCTTTCAGGTTATACTTAAAGCCCTCCCCACCCGTTTTTTTTTTTTGGCCTTACAATATAGACATGACTGCATAAAAGCTGTGATAGAACAGCTTTGAAAGACACAAAATACTCAGAACCACCCTTCCCTTCCAAGCCTGCAGACTCTCCTGGTTCAAGATCATGATGATCAATTTCTTCTTATCATGTAGGCTGAGTTCTTTCTCAGAAGGTTCCACAGTAATGAATACAATTAGCTTCCGAGAAAGCCTACCCAAGCTCACAAATTGTCCCAGTTTGTTGTGAATCCCAAACCATGGAAAAAGGTAAGTTCAAGGTTAGTTGACAGTAAATGCCTTCCTCAATGTTATGTGTGTAATAAAAATGACCCTATCCTTATATTCCATAACTTGTCACAACTTGGGTCTTCTACTGCACATACCGTAAAGATACATCCTTTTTGAATCTGGCTTGGTATTGAGCTTATTCAAAGTTCAAACCCCCAGTACACTATTTCTAGTTATAACAATTACTAAATTAAAAACTACTAAACGTGAACATGAGAATGGCTCTAGAAGCTTAGGGATTTTTTTTTTTTTTTTTGGTAAAGGAAAAGAAATACAATTCAAAAAATGGATTATATTAAATTCATAATAGGACAAACAGACAACAAATGACCCCCTTTTGAATTCTGTGTGCTGCCTTTTCGCATTTCCACTATGGTTCAGCAAATACTCAGGCTGCCTAAAGTTTTCCAAGGTTTCTAAAAACCTTTTGATATGTACCTTTATGAAATGGACTGGTCACAGGTTAGCAAGTTTTGATTTTCCCAGGGTTACAAATTAAAAAATAATTGCCCCATGGCAATATGAGACTAGTTACTAAGACAGTTAAAAATAAGTACAAATCTGTCAGCTAAGAAATTGGAATTTGCTCACTTATAAAAACTTTGAAGGATAAGAACTGAGATACCAGACTAGCAAAGACAGACAGACATAAGAATCAGCTTTCATTACATTCTGTCACAATAAAGCATGTAAATGCTATCAAGGTACAAAAATTTCATTATATAATGTGGCTTAAAAACTTGTTGAATATATCAAGAGAGAAACAGTAAGAGAAGACAAGGGATCGGGTTTTTAAGCCATTTTATAACTAGCTGCATGATTTTGTTGGGTTTTACTTATTGCTCTGGGGTCTTTTTAAAAATATTCTATGTTACAGATGGTACTGCAGAGGGGCAGTGTATGTTTTGGATGTAATGAATAACATAAAACTAAAACATATAAATATTTATTACCTATCATTTTCACCACAAAGTTTCTTATATTCTGCAGCTATGGTCTCATGGTTTTTGTTTTCAAGCAGCATTTTTTCCTGTTCTACTTTCAGTGTTTTTTCCAAATCTTCCAATTGTCCTTTCCGTTTTAGTAATTGATTGTAACTGGAAAAAATATTAAGTATTTATTTTATAATATTTCCTTAAAAAAAACAAAACACTTTAGAAATGAAAACAAGGGTAACTTATTAGTGTCACATAAACATGATACATGAATTTCCTTTTTTAAATAAATTTCCTATATAAATTATCTTAGATTTGTTTAACATAAAATTTTTTTATATGATCTAAAGAAAACTATTTTTAAATTAACAACAGAAGAGAAGATAGTAAATTACCGATCTTCGAGGTCTTTATGTTCCACCTCAAGATTTTTGTGGGCAGACTTTAGAGTTCCATGTTTAGCGATAAGAGACTCATACTCTGAAGCCTGGCGTTCATGAAGAAGTTCCAGCTTTTCATGGTCTTTGATCAGAGAATCATAGAGAGATTTCAGGTCTTCTCGCTCTTTGATTACAGCTTCATTTTCATTTTCTAAGGAAGATTGCTGGATTAGGAGTTGTGCATTCTGGTTCATAAGTGAAGTACTTTGGGAATTAAGGGTAGAATTTTCAACCTGTAAGAAAGTATACTGTTATTAGATATAAGGTAAATAGTCATCTTGTTTTTCTAGAAGATGTAAATATGTGGTATGTGTTTATTACAGATAAAATAATTCTCCAATGTTAAAAATTATTCAAAAATATTATTCTAATAGCAACATAAAAAATATAAAAGATAACATTAACTTTAGGAAGCTCTACATAAGTTACAGTAGATATAGTCTTATTGTACAGGGAAAATCTGGATTTTAGTATCCCAGGGAACAAGGCTACAATATTATTTAATTTAATATTAATATTTAATATTATTGTTTATATTATTTATTATTATGAGATACATATCATATACATGTTTTGGGTTGAATTATTTTAGATGCTGGTGATTAGAAACAATTTATATTTCACTCCTAAAAATGCTAATTTATCACTTTCTAAAAGTTGACAGAACTGAAAAATGACTTGTGAAAATTTAACTGGAAATTTTCTCAAGAGTCTACATTGTATGTTTTACCATTTGGAAAAGTTACAGAAAGAACTTTCAGATTCAGAGATGGAGTTTTTTTTCTTTGGCTCAAAAGGTTTCAGAGAGTTGTAGTTTTCCTGACCTGATCATTCTATATGAAAAGACATTGCAGCATTAAGCACAAGATGGATTCTCTGAACTAAGGAAATGTCTAAAGACAAAATTTTCATGCTATGTTGTTTTCTAATAACTGATCATGAAATAAGCAGTGGTATGTTGCAACCATGCTCTAAAGCAATGGTTTCTGCTTAGTTATAATCAACTGGTTGAAACAGGTGAAAGGTCATAAAGTAAATATAAATAAAGATAAAATTATATTTTAAATAAATAAGTACTTAATTTTATTTATTGTTTTCCTGTACCGGGCCTTACTGGCGGGTACTGCTGCAGCTCCCCTGGCTCCTTAAAACATAACAATATTTTAAAAATATTCTAAATAAAGATAAAGTTATCTTTATTTTATTTATATTCATTGAGTGAATTTATTAGTTAATATTTAGAGCTCTAATAGTAAAAAAATGCTGGTGTCTGAAAACCTGGCATAGCACTAAGTAGACATATTGTAAATTATCTTCCATTAAATTCACTTACTAAGAAACAATGTTACCATGTCTAGTTATCCTTACTTTAAGAGCATAATTCAAAAATTTGGTTGCATATCCCAAAATATTACATTACAACCTGAAGCTTTGCATTCTGTGTTTGAAGAGTAGTATTCTGCTCCTGTAATGACACTGTCTGCCTCTGAAGTGCAAGAATCTGAGCCTGCAAATTATTGTTCTGTGTCTCCAATTGCTTCAGTTGAGTTTTCAGCGCTTGCTTCTCTGCTTGTAGGGTAGCATTCTTAATAAAGAAAAAACACATTTTAAAAAGCAACAAACATATTTCTGTTTAACAGATACTAGAATTCCAGTAACAATTATTATCATTAAAATTTTTAAAAATCTCAACAACCTTAAAATCCCCTCTATCCCAAATTGTAAAGAGAGATTTAATCTAAGAGAAAGGGCTAATACTAAAACTTTACTATTATGTCTCTATACGGTTTGCTTTATAATGTCCAAAAAGTAAAATATTCCATTCTCAATATATTAACATAAGAAACTAGAATGGGTTTTTAAAAAAGATTTTATTTATTTGAGAGAGTGACCAAGAGAGAAAGAGAGCACAAGCAGGGGAAGAGGGTAGACTCCCTGCTGAGCAGGGAGCCTGATGTGAGGCTCCATCCCAGGACAGTGGGATCATGACCCAAGTTGAAGATGCTTAACTGAGTCACCCAGGTGCCCCTAGAATGGGGTTGTTAGTTATATGGTTTTTGTGCTGTTCAAAAATACACAAGACTGTGTCTAGCTAACGAAGTGCACATTTTCTAATTGCCCAAAGGCAAATATATATAGGTGAGTACTGGTCCCAGGGGTAGGGACAAAATGATTTTATAAACAAAAATTTGGAAGAGAAGCAGGAACAATTTTAACCATGTGTTTAAAATATTAAGTCCACAACTGACCGAACAGATGTTACATATTTTCTTTAGCGACTTTTTCCCCCCATGGTATAAAACACTCACTAAAACTCTATTTTATCTATAGGACTTCTGGAGCAAATCCAAACAAAACATACAATTTACAATTCTTCCAGTACATTTGACCATATTTCAATTTTATGGTTAAACAGTGAATTACTATGCAAATCATAGATCATTAATTTAATGTGACAGATATTAAAATGTTTGTCATAGATGTTGTATTTTCATTATATTCTATTTCATTATATTCTAAATAACATTTCATAAAAAATTAATGTCAAGAAGTATAAACAAAGAGCCCTCTAAAAAACAGAAATAAAACTTTATATACAAAAAGATCAGAATTTGTTGCATGTAATTGCAATATGCATAAAAAGCTACAACTGAATCACAACATATCACTTTTATCACATCTACAGAGGGGACAAAGAAAACTCATTTTCTAGGCTTTCAAGTTACATATACTACATGTCACTGCCTAAAAGGCAAGTAATGATTTAACCCATACATTTTACTACAAAATCAAAGGCGAGGAAGAAAAATTCTTTAAGATGGGTTTTGATATTTTACTTCTTTTGTGTTTAAATAAACAGGATGGAAAAATTATACTGGAAAAATAATATGGAGCACTGATATATTTATATACCATCTTGATACACCAAAAAGTGAACCATTTTTCACTTACATACTTAAGTGCTACTATAGGTAAGCTTTTAAGAAACCAAAAAGTACAAGCTCTAATGACAAGTCTAGGTATCCCTATACAAATAAGAAAAATTCCTATAGTCTATAAATAGTAAGAGACACAGCAGAAAAGATATCTCAGAGCAGGAAAAGATTTACAATGGAAAAGGTAGGAGGTCAGTAAATATACCAGCAGATGCACTAAAACTGTCAGTCTAATATAAGGCTAGCCATCTTTAAAAACCATTATCTAAAATAAAATGCCTAAGAAATGACAACCAAGTAATTTCTTCCAATAGAAATTTATAAAGGAAGTCAATGGCAAGAGATTTACCTTATAGAACTTTTAGATACCAAATTTTCTGAAATACAACATTAATCTGAGTGATTGAGGTGTGTGTCTATGTGCGTATATATATAAAAATCACTGAATAATTAAAAATAGGTATTCAACAATGGCTAATAGATAAAAAGATGTAAAATAGTTCGCTAATAATTTAAAAACATGCAAATTAAAATATTTTCTTATTGCTTTAACAAAAATTAAAAGGCTGGTGACACCAAATGTTTATCTAAAAAAACAGGTAATCTATTACTAGAATTGAAAACTGATGTGATTTTCAAAGGCTAACATAATGCCAGTTAAAATTACACACATACACACATCTATATACGTATATACTCTTTGGCCTATCAAATCCACTGTCAGGAACTTACTACTCTATGAACATATTACACATGGATTTACATTGCAGCAAAATCTGAAAATAACCTAAATGCCCATCAATTGGGATTTATTTAAATAAAGTATGGTAACATCTACACTATGGAATAATATGTGGTCACTAAACGAAATGGGATGATCCATAACCACCTAAAATAGAGAGTTCTCTAAGATAACATAATTGAAACAAGCAAATAAGAATATTATACAGCATGATTCCACAGATGTAAATTTATAAAGAAATATACTCATAGACATACAGATGATTAACAGACACATGAAAAAATGCTCAACATTACTCATTATTTCCCTGATGATGGTATCTCACACCTGTCAGAATGGCTAAGATTAACAACACAGGAAACAACAGATGTTGGTGAGGATGTGGAGAAAGGGGAACCATCTTACACTGCTGGTGGGGATGCAAACTGCTGCAGCCACTCTGGAAAACAGTATAGAGGTTCCTCAAAAAGTTAAAGATAGAAGTACCCTACAATCCACCAACTGCAATACTAGGTATTTACCTCAAGGATACAAAAATACAGATTCGAAGGGATACATGCATCCCAATATTTACAGTAGCATTAACCACAATAGCCAAATTATGGAATGAGCCCAAAAGTCCAACAAATGATGAAAAAAGTTGTGGTATGTAAGTATACAATGGAGTATTATTCAGCCATAAAAAACGAATGAAATCTTGACATTTGCAACAACATGAATGGAGCAAGACAGTATCATGCTAAGCGAAATAAGTCAGAGAAAGACAAATACCATATGATTTTACTCATATGTGGAATTTAAGAAACATAATAGATGAATACAGGGGGTAAAAAAAGAAGCAAACCAGAAAGCCCACTGTTATAGAGAGCAATTGAGGGTTACTGGAGGGGTGGTGGGTGAAGGGATGGGTCAAATGGGTGATAGGTATTGAGGGCACTTGTGATGAGCACTGGGTGTGTTGCATGTAAGTGATGAATCACTAAATCCTACAACTCAAACTAA
The DNA here is from genome assembly GCF_053574225.1 of Canis aureus. Lineage (NCBI taxonomy): Eukaryota > Metazoa > Chordata > Mammalia > Carnivora > Canidae > Canis > Canis aureus. Next base: position 59,114,699 of record NC_135621.1, read on the forward strand.
TATTACACTATATGTTAACTAACTGAGATTTAAATCTTGGAAGAAAAGAGAAAAGAAATATACTAATTTGTTTTTTTAATATAAGTAGGCCCCAAGCCCAGCACAGAGCCAACATGGTATCTGAATTCATGACCCTGAGATCAAGACCTGAGCTGAGTTCAAGAGTAAGATGCTTAACTAAGTCACCCAGGCACCCCTAAAGAAATATGCTTTCCAGAAAAATCACATTTTTCTGGGAAGACTGTTTATAGTGATTACTTCTGGATGAGAAAGTAGGAATATAGTGCAGGAGATTAATTTTTGGCATTATGGCTTACAGTTCTCAATTCATGTTACATTAAAACATAATAACCACCACCACAACTATTTTACTTGTTAGCATATAAATTCCTTAAGCTAATTCATCTTTAAAGGGTGATTTCCTTAAGCTAATTCATCTTTAAAGGATCTTTAAAAGATAAATGTTTGATGAGTTAGTTTGATTACTGTTTGTTGGCAAATATTTCTCAGCAAATATTCAGCAAATTCATTTACTGTGTCTTCTATCTACCAGGCTTAATTCTACATACTGAAGGCACAGTGGTAAGAAAAAAAAAAAAAAAAAAAAAAAAAAAAAGACAAGCTTCTACTGTCAAATAGCTTTTTTCTAGTAGAAAACCAGCAAATAAAATAATGTAATTTCATTAGTGAGAACTGCTATGAAGAACTGCTTTTGCTTCTCAAAAGAAGGCAGGGGTGTGACAGTGAACGGTTTAGATTGAGAAAAACTCCTTTACTGGGGGAAGGGTCAGGAAAGACCTCTTGCAGGAGATAATGTGAAATGAGGCCTGAATGCTGAGGGAAGCCAGCCATGTGTTCCCAGGTACAGGATGCAAACATAAATGCCTGGAAATAGGAACAAACAAAAAAGGCCAATATGACTATAGTTAATTTAGTTATTATATGCCAGGCATTATTTGGGTTTTCCAGGTATAACAGACAGTAATAATATCTTGAGATTCATAAACAGAAGGGATAGAAGAGTGGTATGGCATAGGCCAACAATATACGGCAAAGTCAAGAATGATCTTATAGAACACTGAAAAATTTGGATTTTATTCTAATTGGAAGGGGAAGTCATTGAAGATTTTAAGTAGAAAAGTGACATGACTAAGATTATGTTTTAAAAATTGACTGACTACTGTAATAAGAATGGGTTAGATTGGGCCAGGAGTAGAAGCTTCCTAGCCAGCCAGGACGCTAGTCTAATAATCCAAAGGAGAGATAATGGTACCCCAGACCAGAGTAGTAGCAGTAACGATGGGACAGAAGTAGGTGGGCTTGGGTTACATTTTCATAACAGAGTTGACTTATATGAGGGTAATTGAGAAAAGTATATTAAATTATTAGTTTTTCACTCTTATTATTTTTTTCACTCTTATTATAAATCAGTCAAGAAAGTATAAAATAAGATTAGATAAACTTTTTAAGTTATATATATAATGATACTTTACTTAAAAAAAACACCCTTATTCCTACTAAAAATTTAAAAATACTTACATTTCTTTCTACTTCAATTAATCTGTCTTTAACTTTCAGAAGCTCTCTAGTTGTTTCTTGACTTTCTCGCTCCCATTTATTATCTTCACCCGAAGTTGGAGGAGAGCTCTGTACCATCCTTTCTTCATCTTGTCTCTGTTTGAGAGCTTCATAATTCTTCTTCACCTAAAATTTTATTTAAAATATTTTAAGTGGGAGAAAAATATTCACCAAGGTTATCACCTCTCACAATTCAACTCTGCAATGGTCTGGTGAATGTGAGAGGCACTTTATTTAGAAATGTGATAAATAATAAATATCATTACTATCATGATCACAATTTATGCTTTGTAAACTGCAAATCCTTTGCTCCTAGAAAATATTAAATATACTCTGCTTATGTGCCATATTACTCTAGTAATATATTCTGTAATTTCAGATCCTGTTGTTTATGATGAAATATAATTTAAGAATCAATTAAGTGGACATAGACATGTTGCTAAATATTAACAATTATTTTTTGACCTATCAATAGCTGGATTTAGAGAATTCAGAGATCTCCATGTAAAGGACAAATGAAGACTTGACATATGGAATGATTCCTTCTAAAAAGATACATGAAGTTGAAGTATCTATGTATGTCTGCCCTTTTATTTTTTTATTTTATTTTATTTTATTTTTTAAATGATAGTCACAGAGAGAGAGAGAGAGGCAGAGACACAGGCAGAGGGAGAGGGAGAAGCAGGCTCCATGCACCGGGAGCCCGACGTGGGATTCGATCCCAGGTCTCCAGGATCACGCCCTGGGCCAAAGGCAGGCGCTAAACCGCTGCGCCACCCAGGGATCCCCTATGTCTGCCCTTTTAAGAAGGACATGTTGCCCAGAATGAGCTATAGTAACAGATAAATTGATGACTTCTTTAGTCAGATCCTAATCCACATATAATTACTGTAACTTATTTTATAAAAAGTGAGCAATCCAAGGATTTACCTTATACAAGGCTTTCTGGTGTGATTACAACCAAATCCTACTTTATGAGAGTCAACTCAAAACTAACAACTTGGTCATCTTACATTATCAAAATTACTGATTAACTTAATACACTCTTCAAATTAAGCTATTATTATACTTGAATCATTAGTTTACCTAGGATATATTTATCATAAATCTCCAAATTAAAACTCAAACTTTATATTAAGGCAAAACGTCTAAGATAATTCAACATCTAAAGCAAATGTTAAGAAAGCTTATGACTCAACAATAAATTCTGCTAGTACCAAATTAGAAAATGACATGACACTAAAGAAAAAAAGAAGCCCAAAACCGATTTAAAGCCTGGCTGAGTGATCTAATAGGTGTTCTGGGATCCTAATTTTCCAGTTTTTTTGTTTTGTTTTTTTTGTTTTACTTTTAATATCCTAATAAGAGATGATGAATGACATAATTTCTAGTCTCCTACTTTACATTAATTTCTCATGGGATCTTTTCTCTAGGCTTATAAAACCTATAGACATATGCCATTATTAAGAAGGGGAGCTCAGACTAAAACTCAAAGCTTATTTTTAGCTCTTTGTTCTTACAACTAAGTTTCAAAAATGGTTCCATTACTTATGTATCCTTAATCAGAATCTCTAATTTATGTTCACATAAAAAATGACATATTTTCCATGGAGGTTTCTTAGAGACAGCATATATGTGGGTCTTGCCTTTTAATCTAATTCAGTAATCTCAGCCTTTCAACTGAGATGTTTAGACCTTTTATATATTATTTAATGATTTTATTTATTTATTAATGAGAGACGGGGTGGGGGGAGGGAGGGAGGGAGAGAGAGAGAGAGAGAGGCAAAGACACAGGTAGAGGGAGAAGTCAGGTTCCATGCAGGGAGCCCAATGCAGGACTCGATCCCGGGACCCCAGGATCATGCCCTGGGCCGAAGGCAGGAGCTAAACCGCTGAGCCACCCATGGATCCCTTAGACTTTTTATATTCAGTGTGATTATTGATCTCGTTTGTTTTAAAACCGTCACTTTGCTATATATCCAATCTGTACTTTGTTCCTTGTTGCTTTCCTTTTTTTTTTTTTCATATTTTTTATAATTCTACTTTATCTCCTTTGCTGGCATATTAGTTATACCTTTTTGTCACATTATTAAAGCAATTACTTCAGGCCTTCGATTCATAATTAACTTTCATAGTCTTCAAGTGATATACCTCTTCACATACAGTATTAAAAGTTAGCACAGTCTAATTTTAGCCTTATGGCAGCCTAATGTCCTGTTTATGGCAGGTAGCTAGTCCAATAGCCACACCAAAATGGCTGGAAGTGGGAAACTGATGAAATTTTAAATCTCTGCCCCCCTAGACTTGAAATGCATATATACCAACCATACGCAAAATGGCTGAAAAGCTTCATGAAGGTGACTTTCTTTGCAACCTAGAAACTGCAGATTAATTAAGTCTAGCACCAAATTTTACTTTATTTTTTTGATAATCCTTTATGTTAACTAAGCAAAATTCTGGAATTCCTTCTGTAATAATATGTTTCATCGTACAAATACCAAAAATGTGATGTGGGCAAATGGGGAACAAAACATTTTTCTTTTTTCTGCACAAGAAATGCATCTTTGGTAACTGCGTCCTTAGAAACCTGAAAAAAATGGAATGTTCTGTGTTACCAGGCAAGATTGAGAAAAATGACCTGACTGGTAAATTATATTTGGACTGCAAGAACTATGAATACTTAGTAGAAAGCCATATATTTAAACTTCTGTAAGTGTAGCAACTCTTAAAACTGGTATATCCATTGAGGAGATCTTATATTTATGCCTTCAGAGTTTTTGCAAGAGATAATGACTACTATGAAGTATTAAGGCTCAAAGACAAGGCAGCTCCTGCACACTCAATGTGAATTTCATTTTCTTGTGCTTGAACTGTCATCTGGTGGGAATATGACTTTCAGACAACTATAAGATCCCCATGACAGTGCCCTGCTATTACTTGTATTTCCAACAGTGTTCTGAATCAAATAGTTCTAAATGTGGCCCACAGTAATTTGTCAATCTGAATGTTCCGTTGATTGTAAAACCACCCCTGGTGGTACTACAGAGATGATAAAATGGAAAAAACACCAGAATATGTTTCTACCTATCTACCATATACTAACCTTAGGGAACAGGCAAGCACCTTTGATTTCAATTTATTTATGTAAGGGAAAACAGACAGTTGCTCCTGCCTTATTTCATAGAATAATTCCAAATATCACAAGAAAGAGAATCTAGGAGAAAATCTCAAATTTATGAGATCAAGTTCTTTCATATACCACACTTACTATTTACCTCTACTTGGCATCCTCATACACACATCTTTGTCTATTAAACTTTTAGCTGGATTTTCAACAGGAAAAGTGAAGTATCAGAGTGAAGTGTCAATATCACATTGGGAGCTTTTCTAAATAGAATAAGATTGCCTCTTCCCCATCCCACTCCCACAATACTGGTATGTCTCTAACTGCATGGGGGACATATGCAAATGAAATAGAATTGAATAAATTACAGTGTATAAACACGTCATAAATTAATGACCAAGATCTATTACTCTCAGATTTAAGAAAATGGATGAAATAGAATATTAATTATGTTGCTTTTTGTTTTCTTACTTTACACTTTTCTGTCCAAATATTTGACAATTAAAAATCTTCCCCCTTTTTTTTTCTTTTAAAGATTTTATTTATTTATTCATGAGAGACACAGAGAGAGACAGGCAGAGATACAGGCAGAGGGAGAAGCAGGCTCCACACAAGGAGCCCCATGTGGTACTCAATCCCAGGTCTCCAGGATCATCACATCCTGGGCTGAAGGTGGCGCTAAACCTCTGAGCCACCCAGGCTGCCCTTAAAATTCTTTCTAAGGAAGTCACTTACTGTTTTAAGTTCTTGACGCAACTGCTGGTTATAATTTGTGGATTCTTCTAATCGAGCTTCTAAAGCAGCAATTTTTTCTTCTTTTATTTCAAGGGACTTCTTTAGAGTGGATTCTAATTTTGATTCCAAAAGTTTGTACCTACTATCCAAGTACAAAAATAACACAGTTCATCACTGGAGGTCTGAAAATTATTTTAAAGATCATTATGACCACAGACACCGATGCCATAAGGAGATCTTATGAAAGAGTCTTTTTTTTTTAAAGAGGCAAATTAAATGATCCTATCACCCCTCTCCCCTCTCTTTAAACTATTCCTGGTCATAAAAAACAAAAATCACTGGTGAACAGAGCTCTACATTATAGCCTAGGCTGTCAAAAGCAAAAAAATTAAACCAGGCATCTGGAAGATATAAGTCCTCAAATATTCTTTTTAATTTTATAAGGATAGAATCTATAAGAAAAGGAAGTAGATAGGCTATATTATTGAGTATTTATGATATTAATGTGTTAAAATATTTATGCAAGGACATAAGTATAGTTAAGCTTAAAACTCAGTGAAGATTTTATCTTCAAGGCACAGAGTAGTTGAAGAATATTTTAGAAAGGAAATGATATACTAAAGACACAGGATACTGGTAACAGAGTAGAAAGGGGCAGATGTGAATGCCAATATTTTAGTTATCTTTTTGAATGATGGGTTCATAAATAATATTATTTGTAATTAAACATTTTTTACAAAAAGGAGAGTGCATGAATACAGTTTGAGAGTCAATCACAAACTAGGGATTATGATTAATTCTTATACATGAGAACCTTAATGACTAAACCAAATAAAAGCTTAAAGTACATTTCTGAGAAATGTTATCACATTCTGCCTTTTACTGTAATTAATTTGTATATACATATATTTTCTGCTCAACCAGTTTTTAAGTTCATTGAGAATAGAGAACAAATCTCACTCATTTTGGTATTGTGGCTTGAGTAAATAGATATTTTTAAAGCATTTAAGTGAATCTAACTTTGGTTATGTTGAATGTGTGACGCCTGAGTTGGTTCTAGACTAGACAGAAATGTCTACTAAGTAGAGAATAATGTGGCTATCAGGTAAGATAATGGATGGCAATGCACAGCATTCAGAATAAATGATTAAGAGGCCTAAGAATATAATCCTAAGGAAACTATATTAAAAGAGAAGACACAGGAAAAGAGCTGTTAAAAGAGAAAGACAAGAGTGACTGCTTAGCATTCTGTCTCTAACTCTACCACCAAATTTACTTCATTGCATTTTATCTACTCATTTATGCAAAACCACAATTTAGACTATTCCTTGAGGGCAAGAATATCTTAATTGTATCTTAAAAGGGTCAGAGAAAATGACATCAATGAGAAAGATGAAAAGGTCAAACTAATGATTAGGGACACCGTCTGAAATTGGAGGTAAAGACAGATGGAGATATACTTAAATTCCAAGATGGAGGAAATGGAATTTACTTCTGTGAGCTTTTCTTTGTGACACTAAGGCTAACTTAATGGTTGAGAAAAAAGCTGCTTTAGTGGCCTAAGACAGTTCTTTTCCTGATCTACCAAATTTGATCATGATCTCAATTCCATTTCTTAAAAAATTTTTAGTTCATATATACCCTAAGTTCCATTTCAAATGCTTTCATTATGCACATAAATGTGTAGATTAATGAATGCATCACATCTTGCCTAGATTATTTCAATAGCTTCCTAACTGGTCTCTGTGCCTCCAATCTGCCCTTTTTCTTTTCTTTTTTTTAAGATTTATTTATTTGAAGGGGGGAAGGAGGGGTAGAGGAAGAGAGAATCTCAAGCAGTCAAGCAGACTCCCCACTGAGATGGAACCAGACCCAGGGCTCAGATCATGACTTGAGCCAAAATCAAGAATCAGATGGTTACCTGGCTGAGCTACCCGGGCACCCTGCCCTTTTTCTGATCCAGCTTTCATGTTATTCTAGGAATTACTCAGCACATCTTTGTGCTTTATTTCCACAGAATGTCCTTCACTATTTCCACCTTGCAAATTTCAGTCATTCTTTAAGGTTCAACTGAATGAAGCATTATCATTCCTTTGATGCTTGATGATCAGCAGATGATAAGAGCTCAATTAACAATGACAAGTTGTTTAAATTAAGGTTTGGGAAGAGGAATCATACAATATGAAGGACCCATCTACAGCTGTGTTCTAAAAGGGTCAGTTAGGGTAGCTAATGGTATACTAGTCTTCCCTCCTTCTACTAAATGTCTTACATAGGACAGGTAATAAATCTGTGTGAATAAAGAAATGATGTATATTTAGTGACTATATTAAGATGTAGTCAACTAAATTGGCCCTTAACTATCTATTTAACTAAAAAAAAGTTTCTCATGAAATAGCTGTATGATTAACCCAATTATGGGTGCGTGAATTCATTTCCAGAATGAATGCCTCAAATTACTTCTATTTATTATTAGAGAACTAATCTTTGAGGATCAATCTATTCTTAACTTTGAATATTTTTAAAATAACATAAACACAGCCCATATAATCAGCATTAATTTTCCTATATATATTTAATATAGAACATAAATAATAGAACATTAATAGTAGGAAGATAATAAGATATAAATTATATTACAAAAATTCTAATGAATTAATGTCTAGTTTACACAAAACAATATTTTTAACAATACATACTTCCAGTCTAGCTGGAATCACATGGCTGACTGGATGCTAAACAGTCGACTACTTGAAAATCTGTCTGATAGACTGTAAATTACCATGAGAAAATAAAAATTTTTAAGTTTGTATTGATCATTCTCAACATTAAAGGGTATAAAATTTTTTCTTCTGTTTGTCAAGCCTTATTTTCCAATTATTTTTATACCTTAACTATCTCAGTATATTTTCCTTTATATATTTCCTCAGTGTATTTCTCCACCTCTCTTTAAGTCCACTTTTAGCACACAAAATAAATGAAAGAACTGAGGCATTTAATCACATGATTCAAATAAAAACTATATTTTGAGAGAGAGAGGGGTTTGTTTGTTGATAGTGTCTCATTCTATTTTCATAGGTAATTATAGCCTCTGGTCTTCTGCTACCTGGGTGGCATCCTGTTTTCCCATTATGTAACTATTTATGGTAATATTTTAGCATTTTTCTCTTATATCAATGTAGGTTTTATTAATCAGAATTTTTACTTTTTTTTCTTATAGAACTTCTATAAGAAGAAAGGAACCAGAAACAGGGTGAAATACATATTCTGTAGCTAGTACAGGAAACAATGTTTGAGCAAAAAAATAACAATAATTTCAACTGTTGCCAAAGAAACTTAATACTCACCTGTCATCAGTACTTTGCTCATCATGTAAGAGTCGCTCTTTATTTAACCCTATCTTCTCCAGCTCATGAGTTAATTTTTCAAGATCATTATTCATTTGTTGAGTTTTCAGTTTCTCACTCACCAAATCCTTATTTTAAAAGGAATGCAAAACTCATGTAAATGTCATGATCATGAACATCTAAGAAAATCAGCCAATACTAGAACTACCACTATCCAGGAATACAAATAATTCAAACCAGGAAGAACAGAAATGTTGAATTTTTCCTTCATCAACAAGAAGTAGTTAAGCAACAAAACAACCCTAGTTCAAACAAAATGGTTTTCCTTTTTTTTTTTTTGTCTAGTATTTATTGTAACTTTCTGTGTTAAAAACTAAAAGGAAAAACTCTTGTGAACACTTTATGTTTGAAAACTGAGAAAAACAATACATATCCATTAACTTTTTAATAATGAACTAGGTCTTTTAGTGCATATTTTTTCCTATGAAAATATGATGGATGCAACACCCTTCTTCCACCACAAGCATCCCTCTGCCAATGGAAGAGACCTATACTGATCTGAAAAAACAGGGGACATCCTTAGAAGTTCAGACACAAGGAACCTGTCGTTCATGTCTGTAGGACTGTACAACAGAGAAAAAGCCGAAAAGCTAGTAATTAGGTCTCCCTCAATACCTCTTTAGCAGAAATCCAAACTTCCCAATATGACTTTCTGCCAGAATGCTAACAAACTTTTTAACTGAACTTGAAAAGTTACCATATATTGTATAGCTTAGGGATAGCAAAAAAGAGCCAAGCATGCTATCTTCCGATCTACACCATGTTTCATAGGACCTACTGCCAACTACTCCTGAAAGTTTCACAACTCAACACACAGATCCAAACAACTACCAATTGTTCAGTGTTGACTCTTAAAAGCAATCTGATTTGCATTCTCAGGCTTAGAGGTCCAAATTCATTTTAGAGTCTGAAACATCTGGATTTGAATCCAGAAATCAAATTTTATCATTTATTAGCTATGTGATCCTGAGTAAGTTACTTAATGTTGCTAATGCTTTCTAATCTAATGGAGATAGTATCTATAGATGATTAGTTGTAAAAATTATAGAAATATACATAAATAGAACTTATGAAGCCCTTAGCCCAGTACTTGGCACACAGGTAGCATTCAATAGGTAGTAACTGTCATGCTTCCTATTATACTTTAACATTTAGTAACAGTCTTACTCAAATATTTTAGTATTATTTTGAAACAAAATATAAAATTGCAATGTAATAAGTGATATACCACATGGAAATCTTATTACTACAATATCTTAAAAAATAAAATTTACATGTACTTTTTGGTCTAACAAAAGTAGGAAACTATAAACTGCTTCTAGTTCTAATTCCAAATTTTGACTTTGAACCATAAACAAATGATGCAAATTTCTGATGGGTTCCAATAAAACCTAACAAAGCCTTAAGTTAAAAATATAAAAAATATTTGTCTTAAATTTAGGTAACTGTATTTACCTCTCGTAATGTAACCAAAGTTTTTATATCAATAGTTGCTCTTTTCACAAGCTCCTTATTTTCTTTCTCTAATTCTTTCAGACGAACGCAGGATTCTTTATAAATACTTATCTCTTTGAAAAGAGTTTTGTTTTCTTTTTCTAAATTTCCAATTTTCACATTATTTTCTTCTAAAGTGGTATCTTTTATTTCTGCTTGTTGTCGGAGTCTTTTATTTTCCTTCTCCAGTTGTTTCTTATCCTTTTCCAGTTGAGAAGTCTCTTGCTCTAATGACTTATTTTCTTTTTCTAGCTGTTCTAGTCTTTTGCTAGATATCTTTAACTCTTCTAGGTTTTTCTGCAATGTTTGATTTTCCACCTCTAAATCTTGTAGTTCACTCTCTAACTGTTGAATCTTTTTATTGCTGTTTTCTAAAGCTTTCTGTAGCCTTTGATTTTCTGTATCTAAACCCTGGTAACTAACTTCTAAGCGTTCTGTCTTCTTGAAAGATGCTTTCATGAGTTCCAAACCCTTCTTAAGTTGCTCTTTTTCACTTTCCAGTTCTTTATTTTCTAGTTGTAGCTGAGCCATTTTCATACTTGCACACTTCAAAGATTCCACATTCCTTCGCAGTTCTAAGTTTTCCTCATCTAGTTGGGAATTCTCTTTTTCTAGGGATTCTAGCTGAAAAGTAAGGTTTTTAAAACCATCCAATGTTTTTTTTAATTTCCTATTTTCTCTTTCTAATTCTGAATTCTCTTGTTCTAAGGCCTCAATTTTTTCACATGTAATTTTTAAATTAGTTATCTTTTTCTGTAACAATTCATTTTCTTTCTCAAGATGATGTAACTCATTTTCAAGTTCTTCTGCTCGTTCTCCTTTTTCTTTATAATGTTCCAATTCTTTTCTAATTTGTCTTTTTTCAAACTCAATCTTGCTTAACTTGCTGCTTGTTTCTTTAATAGATTCATGGAGAATTTTATTTTCTTTTTCAATATCTTTCACCCTTGCTTCAGCACTTATTTGGGAGCGCTGTCTTAAGGAAGTCACGGTTTGATTGAGATGTTCATTTTCCTGTTCCAATATTTTAATCTAATCACAAAACAAAGGAGAAAATTAGAACCTTAATTGAGCATAAACTAAATATTTTAAATTACAGGGATTTTCCTTTCTAAAAACTAATAGGAAAATAAAATAAATTAATTCTGACAAATATATAATGAAAGACCACTATGTACATGTACTACTAGGTGACTAAAGTTCTATCTTTAGGAAATTCATAATGTAAAGAAATGGTAAGGGGAGATGTATTTAATATTAATCAGTGATCTTCAGATTACATATAGTTACATGCTTCAAATTCAAATAAGAATACAGGTGAAATGTACATACATATCTCTTTATGAATATAAGCTTTAATTTCTTTAAATAAATTTTGCAATGCATATACACAGTGGGTTCTCAAAAAATATCACTCTATTTTATATATATGTGTTTTATATATATACGTATATACATACATATATACACATATACATAAATATATATATATATATATAAGTCTTTTCCTTCCCCTAAGAATTCTAACTTGGAAACATCTTCTGGTACACTTGAAAACTAATCCATCCAATTTATAGCATGGCCTAATTTTGTGGTTCTCAAAGGTCAGTGTGCTAAATAATCCTGAGAACCTTGTAAAAATATAGATTCATGTTTAGCTCTAAAATTTTTATGCTGTAGCTCAATAGAAACCTGTATTTTTATAGATAGCCTGAGAAGTATACTTGGATAATATGAAATAAATCATTTTACTTCTAAAAAAGTAACAAACTTTAAAAAAGAAACACTGTAAAGCAAATGAGAATGCATTCTAGAGGTTGCTGCCACCACATCCTCTCTTTAGTATGGCTGGAGTATAGCTGCTACAATCTTCCGCAACTCCTCTCAAGAACTTTATAATCTTCAGTCCTATCCACAGACATTTGAAAGCACAGGTACTACAAAATTTTATACCAGATAATTATTAAGCATTCTGGCCATTTAAAAAATTCTAAGCTTTCCCTTCAACTTTCCTAAAATACATATCACAGAAAGTGAAATAAAGCTATAGTTACTCTAAAAAGTAAACAATTCTAAAACATTTCCCTTTCAAGTCATAGGAACATTTTTGTTTGCCTAAACTTCAAAATAATTTTTGTTAATGCATTTTAAAGTATATTGCTTAATAGGAAATTTATGAACCTGTCTCTCTGAATTTTCTCTAAGTGTTTCAATTGTTTTTTCAAGCTGAGCTTTCTCCTTCATTAGATCCTTGCTTAAATTCTGACAATTCTGAAGACTTTGCTTTTCTTGAATAATCTCATTTTCAAGAATTTCAACCTAGGGAAAAATTAAATAAAAAAACAATGTATCATTAAATATTTTACAACAGTGGAAACATGTCAAAACAAAAGATAATCTTCCAATAAAAAATTAAATAGTTTTAATACTCAAATGGTGAAATTTAAGAACTGAGTAGAGAAATTCAAGTAATATTACATGCTAATTTTAGCAGCTGTATAAAATATGCAGACATGAGTATCTTTCTTAACATGTGCATCTTTGAAGGATACATTTCTACCTCTAAATACAAAGATAAATAAAAATGAATATATGACAATTATGTGGTATATGAAAACTGTACAAATCTTACTGAAAGACTCTTTGAAGAGATTTATAAAGTAGAATTTTAATTGCAGTCTAGTAATATCAGCAAAGAAGGAAGAGAATATAAAAAGCATGAATGAAAGATGAGAAATAGTAATATATTTAATGAGGAAACAAAGGTATTAGGCTTAAAATAAAAAGGAAAGAGGGAGAAAAAAAGGCTGTCTTCCAGCAAATGTTTACAGTCTAGGTTTAAATTTCTTTTCAATTACACAGTTTAAAGATAAAACTAAACCAAAGAGTTGGTTCTTTGAAAGAATGAATAAGACAGATAAACCATTAGCCAGCCTTATTAAAAAAAAAGACTCAAATTAATAAAATCATGAATGAAAAAGGAGGAAATACAAAAAAAAAGAGAGAAAGAAACAAATGATTTTAAAAACATATTATGAGCAGCTATACACCAATAAATTAGGCAATCTGGAAGAAATGGATGCATTTCTGGAAAACCACAAACTACCCAAACTGGAACAGGAAGAAATAGAAAACCTGAACAGGTCAATGACCAGGCAGGAAATTAAAGCAGTCATCAAAAACCTCCGAAGATACAAAAGTCCAGGGCCAGATGGCTTCCCAGGGGAATTCTATCAAATGTTTAAAGAAGAAACAATACCTATTCTACTAAAGCTGTTCCAAAAGATAGAAAGGGATGGAATACTTCCAAACTCTTATGAGGCCAGCATCACCTTAATTCCAAAACCAAAGACCCCACCAAAAAGGAGAATTATAGACCAATATCCCTGATGAACACAGATGCAAAAATTCTCAACAAGATACTTGCCAATAGGATCCAACAATACATTAAGAAGATTATTCACCATGACCAAGTGAGATTTATCCCTGGAATGAAAGGTTGGTTCAACATTCATGAAACAATCGACGTGACAGATTGCATCAGGAAGAGAAAAAATAAGAACCATGTAATCCTCTCAATAAATGCAGATAAAGCATTTGACAAAATACAGCATCCATTCCTGATCAAAACTCTTCAGAATGTAGGGATAGAGGGAACATTCCTCAGCATCTTAAAAGCCATTTATGAAAAGCCCACAGCAAATATCATTCTCAATGGGAAACATGGGAGCCTTTCCCCTAAAATCAGGAACACGAGAGGGATGTCCACTCTCACAACTGCTATTCAACATATTACTAGAAGTCCTAGCCTCAGCAATCAGACAATAACAAGAAATAAAAGGCTTTCAAATTGGCAAAGAAGAAGTCAAACTCTCCCTCTTCGCAGATAACATGATACTATACATAGAAAACCCAAAAGAGGGCAGCCCAAGTGGCTCAACAGTTTAGCGCTGCCTTCAGCCTAGGGTGTGATCCTGGAGGCCCGGAATCGAGTCCCACGTGAGGCTTCCTGCATAGAGCCTGCTTCTCCCTCTGCCTGTGTCTCTGCCTCTCTCTCTCTCTCTCTGTGTGTGTGTGTCTCTCGTGAATAAATAAGTAAAATCTTAAAAAAAAAAAAAGAAGAAAATCCAAAAGACTCCACCCCAAGATTGTTAGAACTCATACAGCAATTCAGCAATGTGGCAGGATACAAATTCAAAGCCAGAAATCAGTGGCATTTCTATACACTAACAATGAGACTGAAGAAAGAGAAATTAAGGAGTCAATCCCATTTACAATTGCACTCAAAACCATCAGATACCTAGGAATAAACCTAACCAAAGAGGTAGAGGATCTATACCCTAAAAACTACAGAACACTTCTGAAAGAAATTGAGGAAGACACAAAGAGATGGAAAAATATTCCATGCTCATGGATTGGAAGAATTAATACTGTGAAAATGTCAATGTTACCCAGGGCAATATACACATTTAATGCAATCCCTATCAAAATACCATGGACTTTCTTCAGAGTTGGAACAAATAATCTTAAGATTTGTGTAGAACCAGAAAAGACCCTGAAAAGTCAGGGGAATTTTATTTTATTTACTTTTTATTTATTTATTTTTATTTATATTTTTTATTTTTTAGTCAGGGGAATTTAAAAAAAGAAAACCAGAGCTGGGGGCATCACAAAGCTGGATTTCAAGTTATACTACAAAGCTGCGATCATCAAGACAGTGTGGTACTGGCATAAAAACAGACACATAGATCAATGGAACAGAACAGAGAACCCAGAAATGGGGCCTCAATTCTATGGTCAACTAATATTTGACAAAGCAGGAAAGACTATCCACTGGAAAAAGGACAGTCTCTTCAATAAATGGTGCTGGGAAAACTGGACAGCCACATGCAGAAGAATGAAACTAGACCATTCTCTTACACTATACTCAAAGATAAACTCAAAATGGATGAAAGATCTAAATGTGAGACAAGATTCCATCAAAATCCTAGAGAAGAACACAGGCAACATCCTTTATGAACTTGGCCACAGCAACCTCCTATAAGATACATCTATGAAGGCAAGGGAAACAAAAGCAAAAATGAATTATTGGGACTTCATCAAGATAAAAAGCTTCTGCACAGCAAAAGAAACAGTCAACAAAACTAAAAAACAACCTACAGAATGGGAGAAGATATTTGCAAATGACATACCAGATAAAGGGATAGTATCCAAGATCTATAAAGAACTTATTAAACTCAACAGCAAAGAAACAAACAATCCAATCATGAAATGGGCAAAAGACATGAACAGAAATCTCACAGAGGAAGACATAGACATGGCCAACAAGCACATGAGAAAATGCTCCGCCCGCATCATTTGCCATCAGGGAAATACAAATCAAAACCACAATGGAGATACCACCGCACGCTAGTGAGAATGGTGAAAATGAACAAGACAGGAAACAAATGTTGGAGAGGATGTGGAGAAAGGGGAACCCTCTTGCACTGTTGGTGGGAATGTGAGCTGGTGCAGCCACTCTGGAAAACTGTGTGGAGGTTCCTCAAAGAGTTAAAAATAGAACTGCCCTACGACCCAGCAATTGCCCTGCTGGGGATTGACCCCAAAGATACAGATGCAGTGAAACACCGGGACACCTGCACCCCAATGTTTATAGCAGCAATGTCCACAATAGTCACACTGTGGAAGAAGCCTCGGTGCCCATCGAAAGATGAATGATAAAGAAGATGTGGTCTATATACAAAATGGAATATTACTCAGCCATTAGAAACAACGAATACCCACCATTTGTTTCGACGTGGCTGGACCTGGAGGGTATTATGCTGAGTGAGATAAGTCAATCGGAAAAGGACAAACATTATAAGGTCTCATTCATTTGGGGAATGTAAAAGATAGTGAAAGGGATCTAGGAAAAAGGAGAGAAAATGAGTGGGAAATATCAGAAAGGGTGACAGAACATGAGAGACTCCTAACTCTGGGAAATGAACAAGGGGTAGTGGAAGGGGAGGTGGGCTGGGGGTTGGGGTGACTGGGTGACGGGCACTGAGGGGCGCATTTGAAGGGATGAGCACTGGGTGTCATACTATATGTTGGCAAATAGAACTCCAATAAAAAAATACCAAAAATAAATAAATAAATAAATAAATAAATAAATAAATAAATAAATAAAATAAAGATATGATAAAATATGTGGTTATAAAGATAAAATAGCAAATTCCAGTTTAAATTATGCCAAACCATTGATTTTCCCATTATTATACAATATGTCCAAACCAGGTAATAAGAGAAACTAAAGATTTAGCTATATAAAATATTCCACTTAAAGTTTAAATATTAATTAAATCCTTATATCAATAGTGAAGAAATCTAAGAATTTTAATAGTAAAGCAAGTAGAATTTTTCTATTTTAATATCAATGGAAGATAACCACATATGCAATACCATCTTCCAGTAATATCTCAAAAGCATTTAGTCACAAATCTTATCCAGTTACTCAATTCAATGTAAACATGTTCAGGAAGCTTAATTATGAATCCAGTTCTCCCATTAAAGGTTGAAATATATGGGTAACAATTATTTAAACTCATTTTTTGTCTTACATCAATAGAATTCAAGTGAAACATTCAGTTTACAAAAGATACCTTTCATACAATGAATTTATAAAAAAATTGCTAGAATCACTAAAAATGTTAGAATTCAAAGCTATCTTCAAAAATCAAATTATAATTTCCAAACCCAATTATAATGACAACCAAAATAAAACTGTTCCAAGTTCTAAATAAGCCATTCCCACCATTATACTAGTGACTGTCAAATGCTTATTAAGATCATTTGGTTAATGGATTAAAGATGATGCAAAAATGTTTGTTTGTTTTTTTTAACAGAAAAAAAATGTTTTAAAGGAGTAAAAATCTGGCAAGATAATCAAGGAGTGTATTTGCATTATCTAAGGCAGTGGTTCTCAAGGCACAGTTCCAAAAAAGCAGGAAGACCATCACCTAGGAATTTCTTAGAAATGAGAATTCTTTGCCCCCTACCCATCTACCAAATCAGCAACCTATGTTGTAACAAGTCCTGAGGGTGACTCTGATGCATACTATAGGTCAAAATCGACTGGTCTAAAGGTTAGGGAGATTTTCATAACTGAGTCTAGAAACTCAGAATCTAAAGAAAAAACTAGATATGGCCAACTACATATAGAAATAAAAACGAATACATAAGGATATATGTATAAGAACATTTATTACAGTATTGTTCATTGTGCTCAAGACCCAGAAACAAAAGTGATAGCACATATTGGGGAGCAGATGTGATGGAAGATATTCATGATAAAAATATGATGTATGTTGCCATGATACAATTCTGTTTATCTACAGTATGTGTATGTGTGTATGCAGGAAGATATTCAAAAATAAATTATTTGGTCTGTTACTCAATTTGATTAT
This sequence comes from Canis aureus, assembly GCF_053574225.1. Classification (NCBI taxonomy): domain Eukaryota; kingdom Metazoa; phylum Chordata; class Mammalia; order Carnivora; family Canidae; genus Canis; species Canis aureus. The sequence goes on from NC_135621.1 coordinate 59,132,482, forward strand.
TTCTGTTAAACCAAAACCTAGTTAAAATTCAAGTTTCATAGTACCTAAATTGCGGTCCTTAAATATCATTTCCCACTAAAAGGAAGAAGGGCTTTCCAGAGAAATGGATGTTTCCAGATATGGGACAGGAAATGTTTAAGAGAGGCCTATTATGTGAAAAAGCACAGAGGCTTACAAGAGGTACTAAGACTGTGTTACAGGGATTCAGAAAGCAGCTTAGAGAGGTAGGACATAAGAAAAACAAATGCAATAGATTAAAACATTTCAAACATTTTTAAATCCATGAGTTCATAAAGACACTAAAACAAACAAAAAACTCACTCATTAATTATCTCAGAGGATATGAGAGAACCAATTCACTACCAGGAAACTGGTAAATAAAGGGAAAGAATCAAAGGTTCACCCTGCTTTTTCCCTGAGAGTTCCTCAACCTAACAGTTGTTTTTCTAAGCCAAAAGCTTTTAAAGAAAGTTTTTCTTACAGAAATATTCTAGCTACCAAATCAAGAACAGAATCAGGACTTTGCAACCTCTGTTGAATTAAAGAATCTAAGCAAACCTTTTCCATGACAACTAACATGACAAAAAGAAAGACAATGAGATATGTACATCCTCCTGACTGAAATAGACTCCTTATCAATATTCTTACTAAAAACTCCATTTGAACCTGATTAAGTCTACAGATAAAATATGACCTACTGGGAACAAAAAAACTTGTGAAGTGACAAAAAAAGGATACAGTGAGCAAAATCTACACTGTGGGAAAACTAGATTAAAAGACTTGGTTTCTTGAACAGAAAAATTACTAGGTAAAAAGAGTAAACCTTACACTAAAAAATACTTAACAGACATCAGTTGATTTAATGTACTGATCTTATTTTAATTCAGATTTGAACAAAATGTAAAAAAAAAAAAAAAAAAAGGAAATCCCAATACATTTAGAGAAAGTGAAATGCCAACCAAACTAGAAGTGTGATGTCATTATTCTTGTTTTTAAAAAAATTCCTCACTTTTTAGAGATATATACTGAGATATTTATTGGTGAAATGATATCATGTCTAGGATTTACTTCAAAATCATCTAGTGGTTGTGGGGAGAGCACAAAGGGTAAAAAGATTAGCTCTAGTTAATAACTGTTGAGGCCGAATGAGTATAGGTGTTCATTTACTTCACTTTTATGTATGTTTGAAAATTTCTCTAAGTTAAAATAATGAGAGTACATTAAAAACTAGAAAATATATGTTCTATCACAGGGTTATTTATACTTTTACATATATTCTTTAACTTATATAAAACGGTGGAGTCTTTATTTACCTTTTTACTTAGTCTTTGATTTTCTTTTTCAATTTTCAGGATTTTGGAAGCATTGCCTTCTGCAGAATCCATAGTACTCCGAAGTTCTTCTACAGTTTTTGTTAGAGTCTGGTTTTCCATCTCCAACTTCAGTAACCTACTTGATGTTAACTCATTCACTTCATGGCCCAAGGATTTTTGCGGTGCTATAATGATGAAATACTGTCATTGGTAAAACTACATTTACTCATTATTATTTAAAACAATGAGTGCAAATGCACTATATCACTTGGTCCTAACTTTATAAAAAATGTATAGTTATACAAAGTTAGGCACAGTGAAAAAAAACAGATAAAAGATGGATAAATCTTGAATTTTTAAATGCACCCATAAGCATTCTAGAGGAAAAAAAAGTACAAAATTTAGACTAAATGGACTACAGAGTTTCAGTTCTAGTTCCTCGAAAAACTGCTTGACAATGTCTCTTTAACCTCAGTGAATCTTAGGTTACTTGTACAGAATATAGTTATTCTGTGAGTCTCAAGAGGTACCCCGTGATTCACATAAGAAGTACAAAGCCTAGGGCAGCCCCGGTGGCTCAGCGGTTTAGCACCGCCTTCATTCAGCCCAGGGCCTGATCCTGGAGACCCAGGATCGAGTCCCACATCGGGCTCCCTGCATGGAGCCTGCTTCTCCCTCTGCCTGTGTCTCTGCCTCTCTCTCTCTGTCTCTCATGAATAAATAAAATCTTAAAAAAATAAAGTGTAAAAAAAAAAAGTACAAAGCCTATCCTATGCCACATCTTCAAAATTAAAGGAAGTCAGTCTAAGGGAAACAAATTCCAAATTTCCTAATCCTGATTCTAAGAAAGGAGACAGTATACACTGGTCACCTTGAAAAGGTCTTTCTCTAATGAAGAATCCCTGCTAAACCTGAATGTAAAAAGCAACATGTATGCCATTTTGCCAAAAAAATCTTATTTCTAAATAGATTTTAGCATAATTACATTTTTTAAAGAAAACTCAGTTTCTAGTTCTACATATGATGTAAGCCAAAAAATTATTTTTAATAATCCTATAGAAGATTCATTAAATATTCTGATGATATAGAAATTAGGATTTAAAATGAAATATGGTACGTAGAATTCATTTTGAAACCCGAGATTTCAGGAAGAGAAATGGAGAAGTATGGGAAGGCATTCTAGGTTCATCTATTTCTGGTATGTTAGAAATTTTCAATCATTAAGTAGAGAAACACACAAATACACACACATAAAGCAAGATATTGCTAACAAGCATATAAGCATATGTTCTTTTCAAAATTAGGTATGGTAAGATATTCCTCAGACTGTAAGTAAAGAAAGCCTCCATTCTTATTTCTAGCTTTTGTTCTAGTTAGCGTACTATTATTCTTTAATTAAAAGCTGGTACAAACAATAGTCACTGACTTTTTAAATTCCATTAGTTGTCTAATCCTTCTTCAGTAAAACTTTACTTCATGATCTGTAGTCATGCATTTCAATTAATCAAGATTAGACTACAATAGTCAAGATAGCTTAGTAATACTTTCAACACTATGACTGCATTTTTTTTAAAGATCTTATTTATTTATTCATGAGAGACAGAGAGAGGCAGAGACACAGGCAGAGGGAGAAGTAGGCTCTATGCAGGGAGCCTGACGAGGGACTCGATCCTGGATCTCCAGGATCACGCCCTGTGCTAAAGGCGGCACTAAACCGCTGAGCCTTCCAGGCTGCCCTCTGACTATATTTCAAAGATGCTTCAGGTTAGACTATAAAGAATTTAAAAGGATGCGTACAACACATTTTTTTCAAGTAATCTCTACACGCAATGTGGGGCCCAAGATCAAGAGCTGCATGTCCTACTGACTGAGCCAGCCAGATGCCCTCTTATAACACATTTTTAACAACATGGGAGACTGCTTACATTATCATCTTTGGTGTAAAAAGAACCTGAATTGTATATGTTCATCTGATATCTAAAACATCTATTTGTGTGTAGAAACATTTTGAAGCACATGTTTTGAAATGTAAAAAGTGACTGCAGAAATTATTAGTGACTTTGATTTCTTCTTCTTTATTTTTTAAAAATATTTTATTTATTTATTCATGATAGATCGAGAGAGGCAGAGACACAGGCAGAAGGGAGAAGCAGGCTCCATGCCGGGAGCCTGACGCGGGACTCGATCCCGGAACTCCAGGATTGCACCCTGGGCCAAAAGCAGGGGCCAAACCACTGAGCCACCAAGGGATCCCCAATTTCTTTTTTTATTTTTCCACATTTTACAAATTTTCTGGAAAGTAATTCCCTTGTATAATTTAAAACAAAACAAAACAAAACACCACCATCACACCACATTAAAACAAGTATTCAGGTCTATGATCCCAGCTAAGATGAACTGCAAAACTGGGATGATGATGATGATGATGATGATGATGATAAAAATAATAATACACATTCAAGTGCCTACCATTTACCAGGTATTTTATTAATGGTTTCATAAGTAGTAATGATTCAATCTTGGCAATAATGTACAAGGTACATACCATTATTGGTCCCACATAACAGATGAAGAAACTCTTAACAGTATAACATTAACTAGTAGTAGAAAACATTTAAGTCTGAATTATTTTCTTAATAACTCAATTCACAAAAAATACAATTAAAAAGTTCCACAAATATTTTAAGTAACACATCTCAGCAAATTCACTGGCTGAGTTTTATCACTTACTGTGTAGTGAATTTACATGGGGTCCCAGTATTTGGAATTAGGTTCCCACGTGTAAATTTATCAAAAGCCTAACGATAATAAATATGACAAGCCATGTGTAGAAGTAATTATTCTGTAAGCACCAGACTATAAGCTCTCTCAGACCTATGTCTACCTCACTCCACTATATCCTCAGGGCGTGGAATAGTATTTTACATATGGTAGATGCTTAATAAGTATCTGGAAAGGAATAAAGAGGGTGAAATAAGCTAACACTGGGTAACTGAGGAATTATAGAACTAATCTAATTGAAATAAATGGGACATGGGCATAACTTCAATAAAGTAAATCAGTATTAGTACACTCAAACCTATAACCCAAACAAGGAAAAAAGACTCAAAAGTTAAAAATTTATCTGGGGGTCTTTCATTATCTCTAGGGTAAAATTGGGCTGGACTGGTTGATAGGTATAGTGCTAAAATGGAGTATATATATTGATGAAAGTAGCCATGAAGATCATTAACTTTCTTTACATGGCTATATACTGACCTAAGAATCTTCCCACGTTATACCTTCCCGTTTAAGTTTGTCTATAGTTAAAGAACAGGCTGACCAGCTTAATATGACTTTTCTGTTCTATCAAGTGGATAGCTTTCTTTCCTTAAAGAAATTAATAAACTAGCATCCCAGCTTCCTGAGATGTTAATATAAAACAGTGCCTAAACAACTGATCAAATCTGTTACTGTGTTAATAAAGTTGAGTTATAAGATGTGCAAAGATAAGGACCAGACCCCGGAACATGGAAATGAACATATTACTCTGTGTAATCATACCTAGGGAGATATCTGGCCTCCTAGACATCTCCAGCAGGGGAAAATAAATAATTTGTAAAAAACATCAGAAAATATAAGCATAAAAAAAGAAAGAAAGAAAACATAAGCATAAATACAACTTCACGTAAACAAAAACATACTGGGAGTACCTTCAGAAAGTTCGCTAGTTCTGGATATTTGTTCTAGCTCCCAGCCAAGATGTAATGATTCATCCATACTTTGTTTCTGTGCCATTTCCAAGGTCATATTTTCTTCCATTAATTCTTCAATCTTTTTTCTATCCATATCACGTTCCTTTTTTATTATCAGGGAATAGGAAGAGAAATGAAAGCTAAGAGTACAATTTCAAGCTAAATATTCTATTACTTTATAACTTTTATTTATCAGAAATTGAAAAATATGAGGATAAAAAATATGAGGATAAATTCTGAGTTCCTTAAAATTTTCAGTTTGTAGGCAATAATCAGTTATAATTATTAATACTGGTCACTATTTTGATCAGGAGTCTCATATCCCATTTTTTAAGATTTTATTTTTAAGTAATCTCTATACTCAAAATGGTGCTCAAACTCACAACCCCAAAATCAAGAGTTCACAGGCTCCACTGACTGAGTCTGCCAGGCACCCCTGTCTGATATCGTTTTTAAGTGATCAATCCTTAGAGACACTGAAAACTCTTCAAGTATTTCAATATATTTAGTAATAGAGTAAATGATTTTTGACTCAATGCTAAATGTTAGCAACTAGGGTTTTTAAAAATTTTTTCAAAAGATTTTATTTCTTTGAAAGAGAGAGAGCAAGCATGCAGGAGCAGAAGGAGGGGCAGGGGGAGAGGGAGACAGAGAAGTAGACTCCCTGCTGAGCAAGGAGCCTGACATGGGGACTCAATCCCAGGATCCTCAGATCATGACCTGAGCCAAAGTCAGACACTGAACTGACTGACCACCCAGGCACCCCTAGCAAATAGTTTTATTTCTATATTTTAAAGGCATGCTTACATAATAGCTAATAAGAGGTTTTTTTTTTTTTTTCAAAAAAAGACAAAATGAATAATGAATACCATTCTGTAACAAAAACAGAAATTTGTACTATTCCTGTTTTTATAAAGAATCGGAAGTATCTAATTTATTTAGCTACCTCTTCTCTGTTAAAGCCACAGGAGATGGTCATCACTGTCATGGGGAAATCAGATGATCTGAGAGATTTCCTTAGAGGCCATGCAACATCAACGTTACAGTACTTACCATTTCCATATCATGCAGTTTAGCCTTTAGTTGTAAATTCTCTTTTTCTAATTCATGCAATTTATCAGAACGAGCTCTAGTTCCTTCTAATTGATCTTCCAACATGGTTTTTGTTTCTAATAAAACTTGATTGTCTTCTTTTAATTCCTACAAAAATTTTAAATAGCCTTTATCACAAATATGTTAAAATCTCTTAATTTTTCAAAGCTCTTAAAGACAAAAAAAAACTTTATTGTAAAATAAGACATTAAGCTGTCTTTATCAAAAGTTCTTTATGCAAGAGTGAAAGCTACTGAATAAGAGAGATACAGTTGATGTTTTTCCTGGTTTCATCTTTTTCCTTCAGAAGTTAAGCTATTATGCAAACATAATACTTAGTACTTATACTAGGATGAGTAACACTACTATAATTTCACATAAAATTGTCAGGGTATATTTAAATTTCTTAGTCACACGAATAAGGAACAAAGTAGAAGTAGTCTTCCTGCTATTTAAGACACAAATCTTCATAGAATCAGGGCTAATCTTTTTTTCCTGAAATAGATTTTTTTTTAAAGATTTTATTTATTTATTCATGAGAGACACACACAGAAAAGCAGAGATACAGCCAGAGTTCTGGAGAAGCAGGCTCCATGCAGGGAGCTGGACATGGGACTCAATCGTGGGTCTCCAGGATCACGCCCTGGGCTGAAGGTGGCGCTAAACCACTAAGCCATCAGGGCTGCCCTTTCCTGAAATAGATTTAAAGATTTCTCTCTACTTAAACTATAACTTGAAAGTGAAGGGTTGGGTTTTTGGTAAAATACCAATACTTGAGCTAAGACTCACACAGATCATAAACCAAGACTCTATCAATAAATATTTCATATCAGCATCTTGAGAAAATGCTTAAAATCTATATGTTTTAATGATGTATCACAAATCTGTCTTGCTAAACCATATGCCTGTGGTTTATAAAGTCAAAACAAAGTATATTAAAACAGTGGCATTTATAAGGATCTCTTAACAGTTCCATATGTATAACATTTAAATAAATGGTAAAGAATTAATAGCTACCTTGTCTTTGCTATCTACTGGGCCTATTTTCTGGTAACTTTCAGGCTAAAATGTTCTAACTACTTTGTCTTAAAATCTTTTCACTTCTTGATTTTCCATACTACTACTTTCTTATCACCATACTGAAACTGATGAAACTCTCCTCTGTTTGCAGAAATGAAGAAATTAACTGAGAAAGAAAAACAGAATGTAGAAGCAAGGATTGTCAAATCCTTGCAGTCAAACTCAACCTCCTGCAACACCAAACTGCGTAACCATTAAGTAAGGAATTGTCTTTTCTACACACACACACACACACACACACACACACACACACAAACACACACACATATTAGGGGGAAAGAGTGCCTTCATTAATCCTAGTTTAGTATTCAGAATTTATCAATGATCAGAAACATGCTTTGCTTTTATTATAGAAACAAGTTTGAAATTAGAAGAAGTATGTATTTTGACTATGAAGGAAGGACTTCAAGTCTTCCTCACCTATAATGCTAAATAAAAGAATGAAAGAACTCCAAACAGTTTCATAAAATTAATAATGTCCAGAGATCCCTTTTTACAAGTATAAGCAATATGCTAATCTACTATTAAATAAGCACCTCAGTATTTATAATTTGTTCAGCATTCCCAAAAGTTTCTTAAGTTTCACTACATGCATTTTTTTTTAATTTTTTTTTTTAATTTTTATTTATTTATGATAGTGACACAGAGAGAGAGAGAAAGGCAGAGACATAGGCAGAGGGAGAAGCAGGCTCCATGCACCGGGAGCCCGACGTGGGATTCGATCCCAGGTCTCCAGGATCGCGCCCTGGGCCAAAGGCAGGCGCTAAACCGCTGCGCCACCCAGGGATCCCTCACTACATGCATTTTTAAGTGCATGTTGAAAAACCTAACTTTTAAACAAAATAATTATGAACAGCTTAAATTATGCAACATACCTCAACTCTTGCCTTATAAAATTCAATATCATGTAGTCTTTCTTTATATCTGCTGACTTCACTTTCAAGCTTATCCACTCTGATTGCTTTCTCTCGAAGTGCGTCTAATTCATCTCGGTACATTCTAGCAGAACGAGCATCCGAAAGCAAATTCATGTTCTAAATATAAATAAATATTAATATTTTAAATATTTTTAAAAAGGTTTTATTTATTTATTTATTTGAGAAAGAGAGAGAGTGTGCAGGGAGGAGGGGCAGCAGGAGAAGGAGAAGCAGGCTCCTTGCTGAGCAGAGTCCCATGCCCGGCTCAATCCCAGGACCCTGGGATCAGGACCTAAGCAGAAGGCAGATGCTCAAAAGATGAGCCACCCAGGCACACCTAGTATTTTAAATATTATTTTCTATTTTCAAATTGATAGTCTCTGGTTATACAACTCAATTAACTAAAAAAAAACCAAAAAGTAAAATTGTGAATTTTACGGTATGTAATCTATATCTCATTTAAGCTGTTTTTTTTTAAAATGGACAGATATAAAAAAGCTACTGATGATGGCCAGTACTGACAACTGCTATACCTCGGCCAGGGGCTGCACTGCCAACCTGGGCAGCTTCACCAATGCAACTTCTGAGGCCATTTCTAAGACCTATAGCTATCCCATCTCTACCTCTGGGAAGAGGCCGTGTTCATCAAGTTTCCCTACCCGGAATTCACTAACCATTTTGTACAGACCGATACCAGAATCTCCGGGGAGAGGACCCAGGCTCCAACTGTGGCTATCACATAGTTTTATACAATAAAAATTACATGAGTTAAATCTTGTTAAAAATAAATAAATGAAATAAAATGGGAAGATATATGAAGCCTTTTTTAAAAAATCAGGAACGTAAATTATTTTAAAATATGTTTATATGTAAATACAAACATGCTTACAAATTCTAAAATAATGATCATTACTTAAGAATATAAAAACTACTCAGGATTTTTAAAAATAGGTTAATGTCTAGTTAACATAATCATGTGCAATTAATTTAAGGTGCAAAATTTAACTTTAAAATGCAGGATAGTGAAAACACAGAAGAGGCAAACTGTATTAATAAAGTTGCTCATTAGTTACTTTAGAGAAATTATGTTTCTATCCAGATATGTCATAACATACCAAAATCCTGTTGAGTTTTTCTAAACTTTCAAGTGAATGATTAATTGCATATGATTAGTGCTTATCCTAATAACATTTAAGACAAACAAAAAAATTCAGCCTTTAAACGCTCTCTCATAATCCTTTAGAACAAATTATCAAAGTATGACCCAGGGACATCTGTGCATCCCAGTTCATGAGGTCAAAACCATTTTCGTAATAATACTAAAAGATTATTTGTTTTTTTATTTTCATTTCTCACGAGGGCGCAGTGGAGTTTTCTTGAGGCTACGTGGCATGTGATATAATAGATTCAAAAACAGATATGTAAAAACATATGAGAACTTAGTAGTCCTTAATTAAACCAGGCATTAAAGAGATTGAAAAAAATGATTTAAAAAAAGAGATATGCAAAAATATAAAAGATATCATTCTTTTAATTTTTTTGGAAAATAATGGTTATAAAGCATATAGTTTTTATGTTAACATGGAATAGGTTGAGTATTATTTTTAAATAAATATTTTTAAAATTCTAAGCTTTAACTTCAAATATAGAAAATAACAGTAAATATAATCCACATTAAACAACCCTCATTAATTTTTAACAGTAGAAAAAAGCCTTGAGACCAAAAAGATTGAGAACCACTATTTTACAGGGAGTACACATACAAAAAAACCATGCTACAAAGAAGCAGCATAATAGCAGCCACAGCATATATAGAAATGAAGATTAGGATTCCCAGTCTCATTCCTCTAGAAAGGTTCTAGTTTAGGCTCCTGCATTTAAAACAGCAAGTTAGGGGAAGTAAGGAGAAGAAATAATAGTCTAGTGCCACCACAATCCTTATTATTTATGGGTAAAAGACGATGTCATGCACTACCTTCAAATAAAAATGAAACATCACAAACATTAAAAAAAAGTGAATTCTTAAACAATCTTGGTTCAAGATGAAAAAAAACCACACAACTTTAGTAAAATATAAGTAATTTTTAAAAGGTAAAAATTTTGATCTTATTTAAAAGGAAGAGTAAAAAATTAAAAAGCATTCTGTCATCTATATACTAATGTAAAGTACTATCTAAGACCAGAGGCCTAGGGAGATACACATAAAGCAGCACAGTTTACAGTTGAGATGTTCCAGCTTCCACGCCCACAGAAGCCAAATACATAAAAAAAGAAACCTGAATTATTCCAGTCCTAAGAGACTCTTTTGAATTTCAGCAGTTTGAATAGCACTGACACAGAAAAAGGAAAATCCAAAGACTGATTTCCAGTTTGGGCTCCAACATTTTTTAACAGAAGCTTCAGTAACCTCATAAAACATTAAGGTAAAGGTTATAAATTATAAGCAGAAAAATCAATTTCCAATTACTTATTGGTCCCATATAATAAAAGTTTCAGGTACAAACCTCTTGTTGTAACCTTTTTAGTTCTATTTCCATTTGTTCAAGTTCTTGTTTACAGTCCAACAATTGTTCAGTCTTTTCTTCCCTAAATGAGAAAATTATTTAAATAATCAGTTTACTATTTTTGAAAACCATGATCATTATCTGCATTAATATCAATGTATTATCATCGCTGAATATCTAGTTGAAAATCCTATTAGCCATATGCTAACCCAGAGGAAAATTACAAAGAAATGGGTATTAGGAACACATATGATTAGATGTCAACAATCAGAATCCCCCTTAAAATTCCCCAAAGACTAATAACCTCAATGACTGATGTCCTCACAGTTCATAATGTAGTTTCTCTCTCTTCATTTTTCCTGCCACCTCCCACTCTCACTCTCCTTTTTGTCTTTTTCTCTCATCAAAGACAAATACACTTGGGAGAGTTTTTAAGCAAGGCACTACTATCTGGATCTGAGTCTTAAAAGGATCTCTCCACAGTTTCAACATTTGCAGTGGCCTAAAGGACAGTATACACAGCTACACAGATACATAAAACCTTTTATATTCCTATTGGTTTCTTCACCTGTAGTCTATCAAATTTCTCCTATGCTTTTCTTTCCTCTTTTTTTTTAATGATTTTTTAAAAATTTTTATTTATTTATGATAGTCACAGAGAGAGAGAGAGAGAGAGAGGCAGAGACATAGGCAGAGGGAGAAGCAGGCTCCATGCACTGAGAGCCCGACATGGGATTCGATCCCAGGTCTCCAAGATCGCGCCCTGGGCCAAAGGCAGGCGCCAAACCGCTGCACCACCCAGGGATCCCACTTTTCTTTCCTCTTACAGTACTTTACTTCTCCCATTTTCTATCTCCGTTTCAGAGCCAACCTGCTCAAACTTGAGTTTCCATTCACTAACTCTACTTATTCACCTTCTGTTCTTTTTTTTTTTTTTTTTTTAAGATTTATTTATTTATTCATTCAGAGAGAGCAAAGAGAGAGGCAGAGACACAGGCAGAGGGAGAAGCAGGCTCCATGCAGGGAGCCCGATGTGGGACTCGATCCTGGGTCTCCAGGATCACACCCCGGGCTGCAGGCAGCGCTAAACCGCTGCGCCACCGGGGCTGCCCACCTTCTGTTCTTTAATAAAAAAAAAGGTAAATGTTCATTGTATAAAACAATTCATAGCTGACATTGCATCATACTTGTATTTTTTATTTTTGAGAAACACATTTTTAAATGGAGAAAGAGTCCCTTTGTAAATTCCATTTTTCACTGTAATAAACCTCAGTATACATAAAAAATTGTATGTTTAGGAGCACCTGGCTGGCTAAGCTGAAAAAGCACACAATGCTTGAATTCAGGGTCATGAGTTCAAACGTCACACTGGGTATACTTTAACTTAAAAAACAACCCCAGCCCCCCACCACCAAAAAACCCTGTGTCAGGCCAGATTTCTAAAAGTATGTTACATGTTTAAAGGTTCTTAATATACACTGTCAAACTGCCCTCCGGAAAGGTCATTAGCAATTTATAATGCAACCAGCAGAGGATAAAAGGGTGTATATGAGAAACAATTTAATAACTGAAAAATGCTGTTGTTATTCTAATTTGCATTTATTTGAATACTAAGAACCTGGAAGAAATGGGTAAATTCCTAAAAATATATAAACTACTAAGACTGAAACAGGAAGAAATAGAATACTTGAACAGACTGATAACCAGCAAAGATTGAATTGATAATCAAAATACTAAAAAAAAACAAAAAACAAAAAAACAAAAGCCCAGGGCTAGATGGCTTCATAGGCAAATATACCAAACATTTACAAAAGAGTTAATACCGGTTCTTCTTAAACTATTCCAAAAAACAGATTCATTCTATGAGGCCAACATTATCCTGATACCAAAACCAGATAAAGAATCCACTAAAAAACAGAACTACAGGCCAATATCCCTGATGAACATGGATGGAAAAATTCTCAAAAAAATACCTGCAAACTAAATCCAATGATACAAAAAAAGAATCATTCAACACAATCACGTGGGACTTATTCCTTGCAACCCCCAACATAATAAAGACCTTATATGGGATCCCTGGGTGGCGCAGCGGTTTGGCGCCTGCCTTTGGCCCAGGGCGCGATCCTGGAGACCCGGGATCGAATCCCACGTCGGGCTCCCGGTGCATGGAGCCTGCTTCTCCCTCTGCCTGTGTCTCTGCCTCTCTCTCTCTCTCTCTCTCTCTCTCTGTGTGTGTGACTATCATAAATAAATTTAAAAAAATTAAAAAAAAAAAAAATAAAGACCTTATATGAAAAACCCAGTGAACATCATGCTCAGTGGGGAAAACAGGAACAACTCAGGGATGTCTACTCTCACCACTGTTATTCAACACAGTACTGGAAGTCCTAGCCACAGCAATCAGACAAAACACCAAACATGAATAATCCAATTAAACAACAGACAGAAGACATGAATAGACATTTTTCCAAAGAAGACATCCAGATGGCCAACAGACACAGGAAAAGATGCTCAACATCACTCATGATCAGGGAAAACAAATCCAAACTACAAGGAGATATCACCTTACACCTGTCAGAATGGCTAAAATCAAAAGCACAAGAAACAACAGGTGTTGGCAAGGATGTGGAGAAAGGGGAACCCTTTTGCACTGCTGGTGGGAATGCAAACTTTGGAAGATAGCATGGAATTTCCTCAAAAAGTCAAAGATAGAAACACCCTATAACCCAGCAATTATACTACTAGGTATTTACTCAAGGAATACAAAAATACTAATTCAAAGGGATACATGCACCCCAACGTTTAGAGCGGCATTATCTACAAAAACCAAACTATGGAAACAGCCCAAATGTTCATCGACTGATGAATGGATAAAGAGGATGTGGCATGTGTTGGTGTATCATGGAGTACTGCTCAGCTATAAAAAAGAATGAAGTCTTGCCATTTGCAAGGACATGAATGAAGTTAGAGAGTATTATACTAAGTGGAATTTAAGCAACAAAACAAATGAGCAAGGGGGGAAAAAAGAAAGGCAAATCAACTGTTACTAGAGGGGATGTGGGTAAGGGAATGGATAAAATAGGTGATGGGGATTAAGGAGTGCACTTTGTGTGATGAGCACCAGGTGATGTATGGAAGTGTTAAATTACTATACTGTACATCTGAAACTCATATAACACTGTATGTCAACTAAATGGAATTTAAATAAAAACTTTTTAAAAAGTTATTACCTTTATGATTTATAAGACATTTCTTATAAATATTTCTAGATAGATTGTGGAGTGCTTTTTTAAAAAATTTAAAACGAATTTTATTTTTTATTATGGTAACATATGTTTAACAAAAAACTGCAATTTTAATCATTTTAAGTGACATTTTAGTAGCAAATTACAAGGTTTTTAAACTATCACTACTATCTATTCCCAAATCTTTTTCATCATCCCAAACTGAAATTCTGTCTTCATTAAGTAGTAACTCTCGGATTCCACTGTACAACCAGCTCCTAACTCTAATCTACTAATCTCTGAATTTGCTTTTAAAATTTAAGTGGAATCATAAAATATGTGTCCTTTGTATCTGGCTTATCTCATTTAGTAAATTATTTTCAGGGCTCACTCATGTTAGAGCAGGTATTAGAATTTCATTATTTTTATGGCTGGAGAATATTCCATTGTATACTTACAGCACATTTTATTTAACAACCTGTTCATGGACACTTAGGTTGTTTCCACCTTTTGGCTATCAGGAGTAATATTGCAATGAACAATGCATACAGGTTATCTCTTTTGAATCTGTTTCAATTTTGGAGGGATGTATCTAGATGAGGAAATACTAAGTCATATGAAAATTATATGGTTAAGATTTTGAAGAATATTGAAATGCTTTTATTTTTTCTGGATGTTAACATATTTAACATCTTTTGTACAAATAGAGGAACCATTTCTTTTATAAATACTTCTTTGGCTTTTGTGCAAAGTTTTTCCCCATCTAGAGAAAAAAATACCTACTCATTTATTTCTTCCTGGTTTTTTGTCATTATTTTATTTTTTACATTTACTTCTTTAATCCACCTGAAGTTCACTTTGGTGTATGCAAAGTATGAGTTTAATAATTATATATTATTATTAATTATATTATTATAATTAATATATATTATATTAATATTATAATTTTTGCAGAAAAGTTATCCATGAGTTCCAGTCTCATTAATAAATAATTCCTTTTTACCTCCATTTGACCATTCTATCCATAACAATAAGGCTTCCATCCACACTTCCCTATTAATACTGTTTTTCATAGAGTCAATTACCTCCTTACTAATGAACCCAATGGCTTATTTTTGGACCTTTTGAAGAATTTGAAATGATTACCTCATTTCTTCTTGACACTCTGTCTCCTTTGACTTCATGGAAGTTCTTCTACTCTCCCTCTACAGATAATTCTCTGACCCTTTTGCTGATTTCATGTTTTGTGCCCATCTTTTGGCTAACAATTATCAAGCTCTTAAAATCTGTGGTAGGCATATTTGCTAAGCACTTTATACTCTGCCAAGCACTTAGTTCCCACAAGAACCTCTAAAGAAAGAGTAGCAATGATGGTAGCTTATATTTATTTGAGCACTTATATATTAGACACTGTTCACTTTAGATACTTGCCTCACATTACAACACTACAGTAGGCACACTTGTTATTTCTACTCAATGGGCTAGCAAGCCAAGAGCCTTAGAGAGATTCAGTAACTTGGCAATAGTCACTCAGTTAAGTCAAGTCACTCAGTTATTGAGCCAGGATTCATATTCAGGCGAATGCCTCCAAATCTCATGCCCTTGGATCATCTGCTGTATCTTTCTAGAGTATATATTAGCATAACTCTCATTTTATGTATAAAGAAACTGAGCAACATAGCTAATAAGCGGTGAAGCCTGCTCTTAACTTTAACACCTTTTTAAATGTTTGTATTCTTTAGGTTACATCCTTTTCATTCTTTATGTTCTCGTTCACTTCCAAGATTTCAAATACTATTTATATGCTGTTATTATTCTGCATCAGTACACTAATGATCCCAAATCTCTATTCCACACAATGGACTAGACAGTCAATTATTCAACGATTATCTCCATAGAGATATCTCAAAGGTATCTCAAATTAAATGTCAAAAACTAAACTTGTTTCTTACTTTAATATTACTCATTTCTTTTATATTCCCTGTTGGAGTGAATGGTATCATCATCTAAATAGACACTGATTATAAAAAACTAGGAAATTTACCCAAGACCCTGCCTTCTCCCTTACTTCTTCTCCAACCTCATTTTTATAAACCTTAAATCAGGTCCACACCACTTCTTGTGTGGACTGTCCTTCAAACTACCTTCGCACTGTCATCAGAATTTATTTTTTCAATGTGACCATTCACCAAGAGTCAACCACTAGGGCTAGCATCTCTTCATTAAAACATAAAATGGATTTGTTATTCTCCTATTCAAAGTATCTTCAATTGGTTCCCACTGTTTAAAGTACAAACTTTTGAGCACTGCATATAAGACCTTGCATGTATCCACACCATCATTTTCAACTTCATTTCTTGTGATGCTTGTGCATACAGCCTACTGAACTTGTTGCAGTTCCTTCTGCTTAGAATATCCAATTGAGCCCTTTCAACCTAGTAAATGCCTAACATCAGCTGGAAAGGTAACTATCTCTATGAAATCTTCCTGACACCATTTCCCTTTTTTCTTCCAAGTCAGAAATGACCAAAACTCCTTTGAGTTTAGCTGCAGGCTATACTGACTTCTAATTTCACATTATATCACTTAATCTGTTTAAATGTTTATCTCACACTTCAATTTTAAAATGGGCAAAGGATCTGAATAGACCTTTCTCCAAAGAAGATATACAAAAACAGTCAACAGCATATGACAAGATGTTCTCAACGTTACTAGTCGTTAGGGAAATGCAAGTTGAAACCACAATGAGATAGCCCTTCACACCCACTAGAATGCCTATAATCAAAAGGGTATACAGTAATAAGTATTGGTGATGATATGGAGAAACTGAAGCCCTCACACATTGCCGGTGGGAATGTAAAAAGGTGCAGCCAACTTGTTTGACAATTATTCAAAAGGTTAAACATAGTGCTACAACAGGAACCAGGATTTCCACTCCTCAGTATATACCCAAGAAAACTAAAAACCTATGTCCATACAAAAATGTGCACAGCAATGTTCATAAGAGTATTATTCATAGTAGTCGAAAAGTAGAAACAACCAGGAGTTGGTTCTTTGAAAGAATTAATAAGATAGATAAGCCATTAGCCAGCCTTATTAAAAAGAATAGAGAGAAGACTCAAATTAATAAAATCATGAATGAGAAAGGAGAGATCACTACCAACACCAAGGAAATACAAACGATTTTAAAAACATATTATGAACAGCTATACGCCAATAAATTAGGCAATCTAGAAGAAATGGACGCATTCCTGGAAAGCCACAAACTACCAAAACTGGAACAGGAAGAAATAGAAAACCTGAACAGGCCAATAACCAGGGAGGAAATTGAAGCAGTCATCAAAAACCTCCCAAGACACAAGAGTCCAGGGCCAGATGGCTTCCCAGGGGAATTCTATCAAACGTTTAAAGAAGAAACCATACCTATTCTCCTAAAGCTGTTTGGAAAGATAGAAAGAGATGGAGTACTTCCAAATTCGTTCTATGAGGCCAGCATCACCTTAATTCCAAAACCAGACAAAGACCCAACCAAAAAGGAGAATTACAGACCAATATCCCTGATGAACATGGATGCAAAATTCTCAACAAGATACTGGCCAATAGGATCCAACAGTACATTGAGAAAATTATTCACCATGACCAAGTAGGATTTATCCCTGGGACACAAGGCTGGTTCAACACTCGTAAAACAATCAATGTGATTCATCATATCAGCAAGAGAAAAACCAAGAACCATATGATCCTCTCATTAGATGCAGAGAAAGCATTTGACAAAATACAGCATCCATTCCTGATCAAAACTCTTCAGAGTGTAGGGATAGAGGGAACATTCCTCAACATCTTAAAAGCCATCTACGAAAAGCCCACCGCAAATATCATTCTCAATGGGGAAGCACTGGGAGCCTTTCCCCTAAGATCAGGAACAAGACAGGGATGTCCACTCTCACCACTGCTATTTAACATAGCACTGGAAGTCCGAGCCTCAGCAATCAGACAACAAAAAGACATTAAAGGCATTTAAATTGGCAAAGAAGAAGTCAAACTCTCCCTCTTCGCCGATGACATGATACTCTACATAGAAAACCCAAAAGTCTCCACCCCAAGATTGCTAGAACTCATACAGCAATTCGGTGTGTGGCAGGATACAAAATCAATGCCCAGAAATCAGTGGCATTTCTATACACTAACAATGAGACTGAAGAAAGAGAAATTAAGGAGTCAATCCCATTTACAATTGCACCCAAAAGCATCAGATACCTAGGAATAAACCTAACCAAAAATGTAAAGGATCTATACCCTAAAAACTATAGAACACTTCTGAAAGAAATTGAGGAAGACACAAAGAGATGGAAAAATATTCCATGCTCATGGATTGGCAGAATTAATATTGTGAAAATGTCAATGTTATCCAGGGCAATATACACGTTTAATGCAATCCCTATCAAAATACCATGGTCTTTCTTCAGAGAGTTAGAACAAATTATTTTAAGATTTGTGTGGAATCAGAAAAGACCCCGAATAGCCAGGGGAATTTTAAAGAAAACCATATCTGGGGGCATCACAATGCCGGATTTCAGGTTGTACTACAAAGCTGTGGTCATCAAGACAGTGTGGTCCTGGCACAAAAACAGACACATAGATCAATGGAACAGAATAGAGAACCCAGAAGTGGACCCTGATCTTTATGGTCAACTAATATTCGATAAAGGAGGAAAGACTATCCATTGGAAGAAAGACAGTCTCTTCAATAAATGGTGCTGGGAAAATTGGACATCCACTGCAGAAGAATGAAACTAGACCACTCTCTTGCACCATACACAAAGATAAACTCAAAATGGATGAAAGATCTAAATGTGAGACAAGATTCCATCAAAATCCTAGAGAAGAACACAGGCAAAACCCTTTTTGAACTCGGCAACAGTAACTTCTTGCAAGATACATCCACGAAGGCAAAAGAAACAAAAGCAAAAATGAACTATTGGGACTTCATCAAGATAAGAAGCTTTTGCACAGCAAAGGATACAGTCAACAAAACTAAAAGACAACCTACAGAATGGGAGAAGATATTTGCAAATGACATATCAGATAAAGGGCTAGTTTCCAAGATCTATAAAGAACTTATTAAACTCAACACCAAAGAAACAAACACTCCAATCATGAAATAGGCAAAAGACATGAAGAGAAATCTCACAGAGGAAGACATAGACATGGCCAACATGCACATGAGAAAATGCTCTGCATCACTTGTCATCCGGGAAATACAAATCAAAACCACAATGTGATACCACCTCACACCAGTGAGAATGGGGAAAATTAACAAGGCAGGAAACCACAAATGTTGGAGAGGATGCAGAGAAAAGGGAACCCTCTTACACTGTTGGTGGGAATGTGAACTGGTGCAGCCACTCTGGAAAACTGTGTGGAGGTTCCTCAAAGAGTTAAAAATAGCGCTGCCCTGTTGGGGATTTACCCCAAAGATACAGATGCAATGAAACGCAGGGACACCTGCACCCCGATGTTTATAGCAGCAATGGCCACAATAGCCAAACTATGGAAGGAGCCTCGGTGTCCATCGAAAGATGAGTGGATAAAGAAGATGTGGTTTATGTATACAATGGAATATTACTCAGCTATTAGAAACGACAAATACCCACCATTTGCTTCGACATGGATGGAACTGGAGGGTATTATGCTGAGTGAAGTCAGTCAGTCGGAGAAGGACAAACATTATATGTTCTCATTCATTTGGGGAATATAAATAATAGTGAAAGGGAATATAAGGGAAGGGAGAAGAAATGTGTGGGAAATATCAGAAAGGGAGACAGAACGTAAAGACTGCTAACTCTGGGAAACGAAGTAGGGGTGGTAGAAGGGGAGGAGGGCGGGGGGTGGGAGTGAATGGGTGACGGGCACTTGGGGTTATTCTGTATGTTGGTAAATTGAACACCAATAAAAAATAAATTAAAAAAAAGAATTAATAATTTGTATGGGAGAAAAATGTTGAAAATATAGGATCCATGGAGGCAGAGAGAATTACAAAGGGGAGCCTGATAGTGTACTAACTACTGCATAAAAGTGAAATTTAGAAGAAACTAATCCTTCCATCCAAATTGCAAATTAGGTGAGAATGCAAACTCGTGTAGCCACTCTGGAAAACAGTTTGGAGGTTCCTCAAAAAGTTAAAAATAGAACTACCCTATAACCCAGCAATTATATTGCTAGGTATTTACCCAAAGGATACAAAAATACAATTCAAAGGGATAAATGAACCCTGATATTTACAGCAGTATTATCAATAATAGCCAAACTATGGGTGTGCCTGGGTGGTTCAGTTGGTTAAGTGTCTGCCTTCAACTCAGGTCATGACCACGGGGTCCTGGAACTGAGCCCCACATTGGGCTCCCTGCTCAGTGGATCCTACCTCTTCATCTCCCTCTACTCCTCTCTCTGCTTGTGCTTTCTCTCTGTCAACTAAATAAATCAAATCTTTTAAAAAACAAAAGGGGGATCCCTGGGTGGCTCAGCGGTTTAGCGCCTGCCTTCGGCCCAGGGCATAATCCTGGAGTCCCGGGATTGAGTCCTGCATCAGGCTCCCAGCATGGAGCTTGCTTCTGCCTCTGCCTCTCTCTCTCTCTCTCTCTGTCTCTCATGAATAAATAAATAAAATCTTTAAAAAACAAAACAAAACAAAAATAGCCAAACTATGGAAAGAGCCCGAATGTCCATCCATGATGAATGGATAAAAATGTGATGTATATATTTATCACTGGAGTATTACTCAGCCATCACAAAGAATCTCACCATTTGCGATGACGTGGATGGAGCTAGAGTGTATTATGCTAAGTGAAATCAGTCCATCAGAGAAAGAAAAATACCATAGGATTTCACTCCTATGTGTAAGAAACAAAACAGATGCACATATGGGAAGGAAAAAAAAGAGAGGGAAGCAAACCATCCGAGATGATAGAGAACAAACTGAGGATTACCGGAAGGGAGGTAGGTGGGGATGGGTTATATGGGTGACAGGTATTAAGGAAGGCACTTGCTGTGATGAGCACTGGTGTTGTGTTTAAGTGATGAATCACTAAATTCTACTCTTGAAACCAATATTACACTATATGTTAACTAGAATTTAAATAAAAATTTAGAAAGAAAAAAAATTGCAAATCGTATTTCTACTCTCTGTTAATAAAACAAAAGCAATCGTATTATAACATATCACCTGTAAGTATGATATTAGTTGACTTGCATGTTCTCATTGTAATTATTTATTTCCATTAGGTACCAGGCAACCTGAACTATTTTAATCCACCATGATTTCCACACTTCATTATTTTGGAAAGATCTGTCCCAACAAAAAGACTTAAACATTAATAAAAGAAATCCATGAAGGAACACATTTTCAAAGGACAAAAAGATGATTTTTGATGAAATGATACTTATTGGGAATACTTGCTGTATCTGGCATCTTTATTTATTCATTAATAATCATTTAAATTTTCTAGTCAGCATGAGAAACCAATTTTATCAATCTAAGTTGTTTAGGATTTTAATACATTCCATGCCCAAGTAAATTTCATTTAAAAATCAAATTGTAATATAGTGCAAAATGTTAAATGAATTCACAACCATCACTGCAGTTCTAATTGCATGCTTTATCTAAAGACTAGAGAAGATTGTGCTAAATTATATGGCACGAACTAGTGTTCACTGTTTAGGCTATCCATTAACTGCCAGTCAAACTAATAACAGCAATCTCTTCCCTAATTTTCCTGGTGCAGCTGTTTATAGAATATCCTGGGCGTGTTCACTTCAATAGATACATAATAGTGCAGACATCCACAATGAAAGCTGTATTTTTTTTTGTTTTCAAATTTTCCTATAGACCGTATATTTTTTCTACCTTGCATATTCAATCACTTTCTTAAACTAACTGCTTTAAATAATCAGTAAATAAACTTAATTGTTACATTGTGGCTTTAAATTTTAACACTATACTCTGAAGCCCAAATCCCAGCAAAACAAACCAAAAAGAAAAAAAGTCCCACGCATAAAAATCCTTTGTTCTTTTTGAAGTACAAAATAAAAAAAAAACTCCAGCAGAGACTCATTATGTCTTTACATGTAATTCACCAAGGAATGCTTATATGATATTTACACTGACTTTTCTCAAATGTTCTTTGAAAGTTAAATAAATATAAATTCATCAGCACTAACCAATCTGAATACTTACCGTGTCGAAATACATGACTCAGGCATTTCAATTACTCAATACAGAATACACAAAATTATTTTTTTGTAATACTGTATGCCAAAAATTCAGTCTTTTATAACATTAATTTTAAAAGAGCTAAACTTAACTGATCTGTACCCGTGGTTGCCAGTATTGTGGATTTCAAAGAATATAAAAATTAAATTTAAAAAATTTGCCAAGGAAGAACAATATATTTTATACAAGAAAGATCATTTTAATATAAGAAAGGCAGGAAGGACATAAATTCAAAATAAAGGACAACCTTTAAATTGGTAAGGTTTAAGATTAGGAAAACTTTATGCCAGTCTCCTTATTTTTCTCATTTTGACAAATACTTTTTTCTAGTATTCTGACACAAGCTAGCAGTTGGAACAACTGATATATATTCCATAAGCTGAAAAACATTTTTAGGTCATCTTTGCAACCATGTAAATTCAATAAGCCTTGAGAATCACCAACTTACAATTCCTGCCTAAGCCTTCTTATCTTTGCCTTAGCATCTGCCAGTTCCACTGACAAATGTTGTCGACTTTCTGTTCGCTTCATGCCTGGAGAACCACAGGGTGACTGTGCAGATGAAGAGGCATGGGGTAAAAAATGAAGACCATCTCTTTCTTCAGAGAGTTCTACGATTGTCTAAGGAAATATAGAAATAAAGAATCACTGTTAGTATTCTACATATCAGAGAACTAAGCACATCAACATTATTCATTAAGTCTAAGTACTATCTTATAATATCAAAAACAATTCATTAGTCAAAAATAACTTTGTGTAGGACACCTGGATGGCTCAGCGGGTTAGCGTCGCCTTCACCTCAAGGCATGATCCCAGGGTCTAGGATCAAGTCCCACACTGGGCTACCTGCAAGGAGCCTGCCTCTCCCTTGGCCTATGTCTCTGCCTCTCTCTCTGTGTCTCTCATGAATAAATAAATAAAATCTTTAAAAAAAAAAAAAACTTTGTGATACTTAGCTCTCTTTTTAAAAAGTTTCATACAACAGTTATGGATTAGCTATTTACTAAATAACATGAGAACAATGAATTAATACCTTTTACTCTTCCTAAATTTCTTAATAAAGGAAATCAATTATGGTAAAAGAACTACACTTAAAAAAAAAAAAAAGAACTACACTAGAGAGCAACTAGATAGCAACTAGAAAGATACAAGATATAGATTGAAAGGTATAAGACCTGTTGACACAGGAAAGAAATCAACCTATAAAAAAACTACAATAGTTCTTTATTTTAGAGCAATATGTCTACAACTATGCTGTCCAATATGATAGCCAGTAGCACAAGGGGCTATTTAATTATAAATTTTAAAAGTTAAAAATACAAGTCCTTCCTCACACTAGTCACATTTTAAACTTATAACAGCCACATGTAGGTAGTGGTTACTATATTGGACAGCACAGAAATACAATTTCGCCATCACTGTAGAATTAGACAATATTGCTCTAGAACTGTAAACAGGGATCTCAGAGGGACCCAAGAGAATCTCAGAGATTCAGTTCAATCGCTTAAT
This sequence comes from Canis aureus, assembly GCF_053574225.1. Classification (NCBI taxonomy): domain Eukaryota; kingdom Metazoa; phylum Chordata; class Mammalia; order Carnivora; family Canidae; genus Canis; species Canis aureus. Next base: position 59,156,124 of record NC_135621.1, read on the forward strand.
TCTGCAAGTAATGTTACTAAGGCAGAGACTGATTTTTCAACAATCACAAAACTAGTTACAGCAATGCTAAGACTCCAGGGCCAGTCTCTTGACTCCATATCCTATATTCTCTTTCTTACAATACTAATTATAATCTGCATCTCATCTCAACAGTTCCATTATTTCTTTCTCTAGTCTCTCCATGGGATACAAATCTCATTCTACTTTCCCCAATTCTGAACTTCAAGGGCTACTTAATTCTATTTACCTCACTCTATCATATTCCTCCATTCTTCCAATTTTCCTTTAATTGGAAAATTCTCTTATTCTAAACCAATTTCTCAGCTTTTCTTTCAAACTTCTGAGGCAGAGAGATATTGTCTTGGGGAGTAATTTCAACTGTATTACTCCAGGCAGGAGTAACTACCTCAGGACCATGAAATCACCATTTTGCTTTCTTATCACCAAGTCTTATAACGTCCTCACTAAATCATTACTTTTATCCTTCTTTTCTTTTTTGTTTTTTTAAACCACCCATCAGAATTCATTTCTTTTTCTTGGAATATATTTCAGCACCTAATCAAAGTCTGTCCAACTACTGCTTTTGCAAATCCCAGTATCCCTATGGATGAACTATAGAACACGACTTCTCAGGGCCTTTTCTCTTTGCAACTCCACTCAATACAGACTCTTCCAGTGAAGGAATCATTCCTCTCTGTGCCATGACTCCATTACTAGCATTACTCCAATGGCACCATACCTATGCCTGAACCTTTAATCACTCAACTCCTCCTTTCTGTCCAGATTATTCCTGGCTACTCTAGAGTTCCTACTCAGCCTGAAACTACAATTAAATGCTTAACTGTCATCCTTATTTTGGGGAAAAACAAAAGTGTTTGAGTCTTTGACTCAAATACTATGTCATTTTCCTTACCATCATTTCTTTTTTATTCCTTGTCCAAGAAATATACAGTCCTACAACATATCTTGCCATCTATTTTCAGTTAAGCTCTTTTCATTGCCCATCAATTCTTTAATTGAAAACTTTGTTGATTTCTTGACAAATTTCTCTACAATGACTATTTTAAACATATTCCCTTTACTCTACTTAAGCCTCCACCTGTAAACTGCTATTATCGCTTTCAACAAGTGACCTCTCCTCCAACTTGTCAAAGAAACAAAACGAACTGAGATTAAATCCTCCATTTTTATGCACCTTTTGCTCCCAACATATAGTCCTTATTTCTGGAACGTTTTCTTTCTCTCTCTCTCTCTCCCTCTCTCTCTCTCTTTTTTTTTTTTGATTTTATTTATCTATTCATGAGAGACCTAGAGAGAGAGGCAGAGACACAGGCAGAGGGAGAAGCAGGCTCCATGCAGGGAGTCCGATGCAGGACTTGATCCCGGGACTCCAGATTCACGCCCTGAGCCAAAAGCAGACGCTCAACTCAACCACTGAGCCATTCCTCTGGAATGTTTTCAACTTCTCTTTTCCTACTGGCTTTTTTCTCCTTGTTCTTCAAACATATATAAGTACCTTCTATCTAGGAAAAAAAGACATTTCCCTTGTTACCCCTCTACTTCTCTTTCATTGCTACATATTTAAGGGTAGTTTATATGTTTATTGACACTACTTCTTATCCACCTATTCAATATGTCCAGCCCAAGTGTCTGTCTCTATGAATAATGTTAGTAATAATCTCTATACCAGTCTAGGCTCAACCTTCATCGAGTCAATTTTCATTTATATATTTTCTTACTGTCTCCATTATCTTTAACCTTGCCTTCTAACACCTTCTGACTCTAATAATAGTGCCTGTGCGTAATACTTAATATTTGTTTTATGCACAAATTAGAATTATATGCTATCTTATGTTTTTCATTTACGATGTGATTTTTTTCTCCCATAAACCTGATGTGATCTTTCTTTCTTTCTTTCTTTCTTTCTTTCTTTCTTTCTTTCTTTCTTTCTTTCTTTCTTTCTTTTTCTTTCTTTCTTTCTTTCTTTCTTCTTTCTTTCTTTCTTTTTTTTTTAAAGATTTATTTATTTATTTATGAGAGAGAGAGAGAGAGAGAGAGGCAGAGACACAGGCAGAGGGAGAAGCAGGCTCCATGCCGGGAGCCTGACGCGGGACTCGATCCTGGGACTCCAGGATCGCGCCCCGGGCCAAAGGCAGGCACCAAACCACTGAGCCACCCATTGATCCCCCTGATGTGATCTTTCTTGTAACTCCTCTGTATCTCTGATCTCATTTAACATAGTACTGAGCCCAAAAATAGCTGCTCAAAATTATTTAACTGAATGACTCACAAAATATGAAACTCAAGAAAAGTACTGAAGACATGTATTACATTTGAACTTAGTAGGTGGTATTATGGAGATATCAAGAGTTTCCAGGGATGCCTGGGTGGCTCAGTGGTGGAGCATCTGCCTTCAGCTCAGGAGTGATCCCAGGATCCAGGATCAAGTCCTGCATCGGGCTCCCTGCAGGGATCCTGATTCTCCCTCTAACCTATGTCTCTGCCTCTCTCTCTCTCTGTGTCTCTCTGAATAAATCTTTAAAAAAAAGTTTCCAGATGCCAGTGTACAAAACAACTACAGGCTGCAAAATATTTTCTAAAAAGAAAAAAGAAACCTAGTACTAAGAGTCAAGAGTACCCAGAGGCATTAAAGGTTTTATAGACAATATGACTTTTCTCTAATGGTAATAGTTCCTTTAGCTCAAGGCCTCCAAACATGTTTTTTTAAACCTGACAAAAAAAAATGTCATTAAAGCATAATATAGGGATGCCCGAGTGGCTCAGTGGTCAAGTGCCTGCCTTTGGCTCAGGTTGTGATCCCGAGGTCCTGGGATTGAGTCCCGCATCAGACACCACACAGGGAGCCTTCTTCCTCTGCCTATGTCTCTGCCTCTCTTCCCTCTGTGTCTCTCATGAATAAATAAAATCTTAAAAAAAACCATAAAGCATAAAATAATTTCATAAGCCTTCCCTGACACTTTTGATCCTAGACATTCCACTAGCAGTTGTAAGTAACATCTTCCTTAGTTAGTATTTAGATATATGTCTTTTTTGGGTACTTTTAACTTTTAAAATTTTATTACAGTAAAGCAAAGCTGGAGGCATCACAATTTCAGACTTCAAGTTATATTACAAAGGTCTAGTGATCAAAACAGTATGGTATTGGTATAAAAATTGACATGTAGGTCAATGGAACAGAATAGAAAACCCAGAAATGAACTCACAACTATACAGTCAATAATCTTCAACAAAGCAGGAAAGAATATCCAATGGAAAAAAGATGGTCTCTTCAATAAATGGTGTTAAAATGGACAGTCACATGAATAAACATAAAAGAATGAAACTGGACCACTTTCTTATACAAGCACATAAATCAACTCAAAATGGATTAAAGACCTAACTGCAAGACCTGAAACTAAAAATCCTACAGGAGAACACAGGCAGTAACTTCTTTGACACTGGCCGTAGCAAATTCTGAGGCAAGGGAAACAAAGACAAGTAACTACTGGAACTTCATCAAAATAAAAAGCTTCTGCACAGTGAAGGAAACAATCAACAAAACTAAAAGGCAACTTACAGAGTGGGAGAAGATACTTGCAAATGACATACTTGCCAGTGATAAAAGGTAAATATCCAAAATCTATAAAGAACTTCTAAAACCCAACACCAAACATGAATAATCCAATTAAACAACAGACAGAAGACATGAATAGACATTTTTCCAAAGAAGACATCCAGATGGCCAACAGACACAGGAAAAGATGCTCAACATCACTCATGATCAGGGAAAACAAATCCAAACTACAAGGAGATATCACCTTACACCTGTCAGAATGGTTAAAATCAAAAGCACAAGAAACAACAGGTGTTGGCAAGGATGTGGAGAAAGGGGAACCCTTTTGCACTGCTGGTGGGAATGCAAACTTTGGAAAATAGCATGGAGGTTCCTCAAAAAGTTAAAGATAGAAACACCCTATAACCCAGCAAATACTACTCAATACTAGTAGGTATTTACTCAAGGAATACAAAAATACTAATTCAAAGGGATACATGCACCCCAACGTTTAGAGCGGCATTCTCTACAAAAACCAAACTATGGAAACAGCCCAAATGTTCATCGACTGATGAATGGATAAAGAGGATGTGGGGGGTGTGTGTATCATGGAGTATTACTCAGCCATAAGAAAGAATGAAATCTTGCCACTTGCAAGGACATGAATGGAGCTAGAGAGTATTATAGTAAGTGAAATAACTCACTCATATGTGGAATTTAAGAGACAAAACAAAACAAACAAAGAGTGGGGGAAAGGAGAGTGGCAAACCTCTCTTATATCCTTAACTATAGAGAACAAACTGATGGTTACCAGAGGGGAGGTGCCAGGATAAATGAAATAGGTGATGGAGATTAAAGACTGCACTTCCTGTGATGAACACTAAATGCTGTAGTTAAGTACTGAATTACTAAATTCTACACCTGAAACTAATATTACACTTTGTCAGCTACTGGAATCTAAATAAAAACTTAATTTAAAAAAAACCAATTATTTTATTAAAATAAATTCCCCACTAGATTGTAAAGATCTTTGATCCTTTTTTTGAAAGTTTATCGGTTTGTTGCTCCCAAGCACTCTTAGCACAAGATCTTGCAAAAACACCTGTATTCATTAATATACACTGAAGAATGAACATAAAAAGATACAAAAGCTAAGAAAAAAACTCAGGTGACTTAATAACTCTACTTGCAGAATTCCTAATTAAAGAAAAGAATCAGAGACGTGCTCAACACAATCATGGATTTGGGCAAAAGTTTTATAAACAAGAACATGGGGGTTGGAATTAGACTTGGCAAACTGTTTAACTTCTCTGAGCCCAAGTATCTTCATTTATAAGCTTGGGTTTTTGTATAGACTTAAAAAGATAGTATATTATAAATATAACACTTGGCATAAAATAAACTGACAATAAAGAGATCTTAAATTAATTAAAATCTCCTATTTGGTTTTCAGTAAAAGAAGAGGACTTAAGAAATATATGCTACACAGAATTAATAAGAAGTGAAGAGTAATTAAAAAGAATGACCAAATTTACACGTTCTAGACTGAAGTGAAAGAATTACAGCAAAGGATCAATCAAAACAGAAAAAAAGGACTCTCTGTTTTGACAAGGAAGGACATTTCCTCTGAGTAACTCTGAAGCTTCCTACTACTGACTGAAAAGTAGTGTCCTACCCTTGCCATGCCAACAAATAGAGGATATTTAAGTACATAGATGGTGCCTACTTTAACTCCTGGAATGTTACTGCTCACCAAAATATACAACGTGTATGGATAAAAAGGCCTGGAGTAGCCAACTAGCCTCCTTTGTTGATATGGAACCTTCTAGAATTAAGTGGCCAAGTATGAAGGAATACATTGCTTAACTTATTAATAAGCTGACAGTCCAGGTTCCTTGGAGACCCCCAAGGGAAGAAACAAAACAGAAAGAATTCTAATTAATGTTATACTAAAAAGCATCCTCCAAAGCTCAAATTTTCTAGGAGGTCACAAAGCCAGTACAGTCTGTGACAGCTGAGAATAAGGACATTTGCAAATTTCAAGTTAACGTAAGAGTCAGACAAAAAAGTAAACCCAACACTCTAGGCAACACTTATATGTGTTCTAGCAGCAGCAATAAACAGAACCACCTGTTAGTTCTGCTGCATCAGAGGCCACAAGCTACAGGGTAGCCTTGCCCAAGTCGGCCCATCCAACCTGGCCTGGACTGGCATAGAGCCATGAATGTCAATGTGGGTGTCAGAATAGTAGTTTTATGACTTCTGTATCAGTTTTATGAGAAAAGAAGACTCTTCATTGTGTCCATATCCACAGTCTTCCTCTGCTACCTGCAGATGGGAATGCTTCCACAATCACAGTGTGGCCTAGATCTTTGACACATCATCACAGTGGATCTGATAGGCATGTTCCTGGCCCCCATCAATAGTACAGGAGCAGAGATTATGCCTGTAGCACTAGCTCTGTAGGTCAGGATGTTACTGCAAATCCTACTTTATTCCTTCAGCATGGTGCTTGTGGGTAAGCATGACATGAACAAGAGCACTGTATCTCCCTGATGAGGTCTACGGCCCTCTTCAAACTAAGTGACACCTTCCTCTTAAGAGAGATGGGTCTGCAAGCTGAAAAGGGCCAGACCTATGTGTAACACCTGATATGATGTTTCCACTCTTGGAAGTTCCATTTTTCTTTCTGCATAATGATACACATGGAAAGACCTTAAAAATAATCGAATGTACAGATTTTTTATTCATATTTTTAAGTCTTTTAAATTTTCTTTGCACTGAAAAATGAGCATGCTGCTTTTGTACTCTCAAGTGTTCCAAAAAATGTTATGAATATGATACTTATTCCTTTCTTTCCTCCTAGTAAATTTTGTAGAGAAATTAGAAACCACAACCATACACATACTTTCAATGTGTTTATTCAGTGTGACATACAACGTTCTTCTATTTTATTTCTTATATAAAATTTTATATAAAATATTTTGAAGGAAAAAATAGAGCTAAAGAGAAAATCTAAATAAGAACTTGTTTCAATCCAATTGAATAATACAAAATTATTGCATTTATATATTGTATTTACAGTTGTCTAATATTTTTCACAATTATTTTTAAGGATCTTTTCTAATTAGTTCATTGGTGATTCAAATTAAAAAATTTTCCCCTAGAGATCCCTGGGTGGCTCAGCGGTTTGGCGCCTGCCTTTGACCCAGGGTGTGATCCTGGAGTTCCAGGATCGAATCCCACATCGGGCTCCCTGCATGGAGCCTGCTTCTCTCTCTACCTCTGTGTGTGTGTGTGTGTGTCTCTCTCTCTACCTTTCATGAATAAATAAATAAAAATCTTAAAAAAAAAAGGTAGAAAGAAAATTAAAAAAAAAAAAATTTCCCCTAGAGAACTAGCTTCAAGCCAGCTAGCAACTTGTTTCCAGATACCTGAGAAAAGAAAACATGATCATCTTTTTCTTGTTAAAAAATAAATCCAACTAAAAAGCTTAATGAGGCAGGATAATACATCTTAAACGACTTTTCAAATAATCACAACAGTGTTTCATATTCCTTAGTTTTGACGTAGATCATAACAAATACTCTAACTCTGAGAAACAAAGGGTTGCAGAAGGGAGGGTGGGTAGGGGGATGGGGTAGCTGGGTGATGGGCACTAAAGAGGGCACTTGATGGGATGAGCACTGGGTGTTATACTCTATGTTGTCAAAATGAATTTAATTAAAAATTTTAAAAAGATCATAACAAATACTTCATTCTCATTTCTCCAAAATAATATCCTTCTTCACCCCATATCAGTAACTTCATGGCAGTGAGATCAAACAATTCATACATGCCCTCAGAAGCTGGAGGGCACCTTATCAAAATACAAAAAGAAGAAATAAAAATAGAAGAATGCTGTAGAAAATGAATAAAGTGGTAAAAAGGTACCAATATAAAAAGAAGATAAAGCATATGGGTCAAAACTCAGACTGAAAATAAAATAATCTATATCAGGATAGGTGTGATATACATTAGGGACATTTTTCAATTCACTCTTCCTTTGGTCTTACTGCCTTAGGTTTTTTAAAAATTTAGTTGTTGCTCTAAAATATTTATTTCCTATCTCTTCTTCTCTTTTAATGCCTTTTGCCCCCTCTTTTAATGCCTAAAGAGAAACTGAAAATTCCCATCTATAACAACATGAAAGTATTGCTCAGAAAAAAAATCTTCGGGAATTTCTCCTAGGCAAGTCTTTCATTAGCCCAGAGAGTAACCAAATTCTCTGTAAATAAGCTCAAAACTGTCTCTTCCAGGGGCACCTGGATGGCACAGTCAGTTAAGATCCAACTCTTGGCTTCAGCGCAGGTTAGGAAATCAGGGTCCTGGAATGAGGTATGTTGGGCTCCATGCTCAGTGCGGAGTCTGCTTGAGATGCTGCTTCTCCCTCTCCCCCTGTCCCTCCTGCTCATGCTCTCTTTCACTCTCTCAAACAAATCTCTAAACACACACACACACACACACACACACCCTGTCTCTCCCAAGTAAATGGAACAACTGATCAAAGCTACACATTCTTCTGAATGGCAGAGTACTTTCATCTGCTATTAACAAAATATTACCCACCATCACATGCACTAAGTCTAGACTCCTATAAAATTATTAGCGATTTTCAGAGACTGCTGGCAAAAAAACCTGGTGCATTTTACTCTTTTAAAAAAGCAAAGTACTCTCTTACAGAAGCCTATAATAATTCTTTTAAAAAATCACACCTCATTTACTAACTATAAAAACTCGAAACCTTTTGTGAGACACTTTATTCAGAACACCTGTTATTCTCCTTTTATTAAACTTATTTTTCCAACCTCAAAATGTGGCAATAAAACTAAGAAATTAACCTTAAGCAAATTCTCATGCTTCAAGGCAATGATTTTTCCATTTACACCAATAGTATTTTCAGTTTCACACTTTTGTACTGTTGCCAGAACTGTGGGAATGACTTAAAAACACAGGAACAAAATAATAATAATTTAAAAGAAAGGAGAAAAGAAAATCTAATTGCAATCTCTTTACTAGCAATTTGGGGCTCTTATCTATCCTTTTTGGTTCCTGTTTTGCACAAAAACAGACATAAAGTACTTTATTACCTGTCCCTAAGAAACAGAGTATCAATGTTGAAAACCCTCTGATACCACTTTTTTTGGAAAGCAAATTTTCACAATATACTTAAAGAAAATTACAAACCTCTGAATGTTCATCTCTCTCATCTATAAGTCTTTTTAGATGTAATGCCATGTTTTTCAAGAGTGGTTCTATTTCCTCTTGAGACATATCAGTCACTTCCATCCATTGCAGGTCAAACACATTTTCCTGATTATGGGTTACCTTTAGCAAACCAACCAAAATAAACAATTTTTTAGAATGGCTAATACTTAAAAACTGATTTCATTTTAGTACAATATTAGCTCAAATATCATATATCCCTTACCACAAAAATATGAGAAACAAATGATGCCTAAAGAACCCTTGAAATTAATGAATGATGAAAAGGCTAATACTAAGAATTATTTTTACTAAATATTATCTACAAATATACAAATATTTGCTTTTCTATCAACTAAAAAGTAAAACATTGCAGGCATTGCTAGGAGAAGGTAAAATTGATATGTTTGACAACTGCTTTAACAAAATTAATTGAACTTTTGAACTTTTCTTTAGGTAAGACTAAATTTATTGTGCTTGATTCAAAAGCAAAAGTTTTTTAATCCCATAGGATACATGTTATTGCACTTTTATACTTGAAAAGCTACATCTTTTATAGAGTCTGAAGACAACAATGCCATAAAATCTTAGGAGAAACTAACACAAAGATTTTTAAAAGAATGGGAAAGTTACATAAACATAATATTTATTTCTTGCTTTCTTTTTCTGTGATTCTGATACTCTGCTTTAACTTTCACAAGAAACCACAAAAATAACACTTTCAAGAATGATGGCAAATTTAGTAACTTGCAATACTTAGCATTTATTCAAAATAAAATATAAACCACAAAGCTAGGATAAACAAACATATATAAGGGAAAACTACCCAAAAAATTCCTGTATTTTGTGGAGTACTAATATGCTGACTGTTGACAACAATATTACAGACAAGAAAGCTGGACTCTATGAATGCTAATGAAGAAGAAAGATGATATATTCAACACAGGTTATTCAAATAGAGAGTATTTTAAACACTACCAATTTTTGCTATTTAAAAATTCTCTCCCTTTCCTTCTCTTTCTAATCAATATGTAAAGTTTATGATCTAGTTCTAAAAAGGCTTAAGATTAAAAGTTTGTAATTAGATAGATGCAGAAACAGCATCTGTTAACTATTTTAGTATGTCCTAGACTGAAGTTTTTATACAGATGTTACAAATCACTAATGTGTTATAATTCAACTAATATCTTCATTAAAAATTATACTATGTCCATTCATTCAAACAAATCACTGGAATGACTTAGTACCAAGCTATCATCTTACCTCACTTTAGTTTTGAATTACAGGCAGTGATCCACTTTCTGCTGCTTCCATTTACAATACTGTTCATTCTGTGCTAACAAAGGCATACACTTCATTCCTCTAACATTTTCTACCTAACGTCCCTATGAATAAAGGCAACAGTACACTGTAGTTAGCACTGTGCCATGAGGATTCCTTTAAGAAGCTATCTCTAAAGAGAAGCTGACAATTTGTCTATCAGAAGGGTCCATCTGTATCTGACCTTGATTTGTTCTTGCTTGTCCTAGGATTTCAAGTATTTGGGGAGATAGAAACACACCACAAGCTTCATGAAAGTTTTTATATAAAAACTGTATATAGGTTATTACCTCTTGAATATGTGCGGCAACTGCTGCTTTTGTATCAAAATCTAAACCTTGAATTCTTTCAATAAATTCTTCTTTTTTCTGACACTAAAAGAAATTAATAAAATGATCATTCACATTTTATGGGATATAATCCTTATATGTCATAAATAACTTAACAACTCATCAGACCAAGAAGCCTGGCTATGTTTTGAACAGTACAATGAGGGTTTTGTTTGTTTTGCATTTAAATGGTCTCATATACTTACCTAATGAAAAGATAACAATTTAGAAATATTTATTTAAAAAGCACAGCACCAAAAACCCATACTATTTTTATGCTGTAAAGTTCTAAAGAGGGAAACCATTACACAATCCATCTGAGGTCAGTACAATATTATTATGCTAACTTTACAAACAGAAAAGTAAAGAATCAAGAACTTGTTTCAGGGAGGGTAAGTTACTTGCCAAAAAACACAGTGAGTCAGTGGCAGAAATCGGAATACAGCCAAAAAAGCTCAGTCAGTCTTTGGCTATCATCAAACAAAACAGCCTTTCTTCTTGGGAAAAAAAAAAATTGTAAGCAATTTTTACTTCAAGCTTACAATACATTCCCACATCTTCATTCTATCAATCTTACTAAAGAAACCTATTTTTGAGGCCCAGTTCAACATTTATAAGGTAATACAATAAATATTTGATTTGTTTCTACCATAATATAAAGTTACCAGGGGCAAAATTTAAGAGTGTATATACAAGTATGCATGTACTGAGTTGAATAAAGGCAGTATTTCTTTATTGTATAACTTTTAAAAATCTTTATATAAATTTAAAGTATTATGATGTAAACCTAACCTTTTTCTTTCCAGTCAGTACTGAATAACAGTTTAACATGCATCTTAATACCTCTGCCTTCCATCTACAACTCTTAAACTGCAATCCAACTGCTCATATAACTGTATTCTTGCAGCTACCAAATGAGAAGTGCATACAAAATAGACAGCACTGCCTTGTCTAGCTTAGTTGCATCTCCTGGGCCAATTACCCAACTAGTAGTGAAGAGAATATACTCACAGAAAAGAAAAATTGATTCTTTGATCATTAAGAAACTTATCAAGGTTCTGCTTTGTACTGTACATATTTATTATATCAAATTGTAACATTCTACTTCTATTACCTACAATTTAACTTAACACATTCTCATGGTGCAAAAAGCTTTGTATCCTATAAAAACAAAATTATTAGAACGATATAATAATATTTAAAATTAAACTACTAAGAACATACAGTTTCTGTGACTAGGAAATTGACTTTTAAGGGGGATGATGAAAATTAATCAATTTAAAAACAAGAATTTTTTTAATCTAGTAAATAAAATTTGACAGGTCTACTGAGAACAATTAAAGTTGACTTTCTGATAGTCCATTTGTAGCAAAATTAACTTTTTAGGTATGATGTGCCCAATTTTTAAATTTAATGCTTCCAGGGGCGCCTGGGTGGCTCAGTCAGTTAAGCGTCTGCTTTCACTTCAGGTCATGATCCCAGGGTTCTGGGATCCAGCCCTGGCTCCTTGCTCAACAGCGAATCTGCTTCTTCCTCTCCCTCTCCCTCCTCTACCACTCTGGGCTCTCTCTCTCAATCCCTGCCTCTCTGTCTCAAATAAATAAAATCTTTTTACAAAATAAACTAAATGTTTCCAAATATGTTGATCTATGTATATAGTTTCTGAGCCAATGAGCACATAAAATAACAGGGTTATGATGACTATGACTCATTGGAAGGGTCTCCCAATTCAACTGCCATATCTTTGCCTTTGGTTTAAACTTAACACATACACTTCCCTTTTCTAAGCCCTAGAGCCACTGTTTCTTCTTTTATACTATCTTTAGGAGCTCATCCTCTAATATAGTTTCAACATAAATCAATGAGAATTTTTCTTTTACTCTTAAAAATACCCACAATTTCTACTAAGTTTCATCTTTATTCAAGCTGTAAAAGTTTTTAAGAATTCTGATTATGCTTTATAAATAGGTTAGGCTTTCTTAAAGCATACAGAATGAAGGTTATAGAATCTTGAGGGATAGAAAAAACTATCAAGATGGAAAAAAGAATGAGAGAAGATATAATTTTGAAGTTGAATAATCAGATAAAATGTTTTATTTTATTTATTTATTTTTTTTAATTTTTATTTATTTATGATAGTCACAGAGAGAGAGAGAGAGAGAGAGAGGCGGAGACATAGGCAGAGGGAGAAGCAGGCTCCACGCACCAGGAGCCCGATATGGGATTCGATCCCGGGTCTCCAGGATCGCGCCCTGGGCCAAAGGCAGGCGCTAAACCGCTGCGCCACCCAGGGATCCCCAGATAAAATGTTTTATATCAGTGTTTTAGAATACAGCAATCACTAGCTATATGTGGCTACTGAATACCAAAATGTAGCTAGTACAACTGAGAAACTGAAATTCTCATTTTATTTAATAGTGATTAATTTTAATTTACATAGCTACATGTGCCTCACAGTGGTTACTGAATTGACAGCCCCCTTCTGGAGCATAAAGAAGTCTGGTGTTAAAAATTGACCTATAAATAAATAGCTTTACTTGCATCTATGAAAACTCTTGTGAGGAAGACTAAATAATCACCAACAAATTGTTTTTCCCACTTAAAAGTATGCTCTCTTTTATCTTTATATAAAGTTCTTAATGTGTTACGGGCATTAGTTATTATTAGTTATTTCTAACTCTATTAATAACAACTAATACTTAAGTGAACAGATTACGATAATATTCCAAGAATACCTCGGAAGCTGTGATATAGGAAAAGTGCAGGCACCTGGGTGGCTCAATTGGTTAAGCATCAGGCTCTTGATTTTGGCTCAGGTCATGATCTCAGGGTCCTGGGATCAAGCCCTGTGTTGGGCTCCTTGCTCAGTGTGGAGTCTGCTTGAGATTCTTCCCTCCTGCTTTTCCTCCCACTCTCTCCCTCTCTTTCAAATAAATTAATTTTTTTAAAAAGTTATGTGGGTAGGAAGTTGGGGCCTGAGGGAAGTGTTTCACCAGAGTTGAAGCTCTTGATTACTCAAATTCCTTATATTTTCACTTGGTAATCTCAGTGCTTTCTCTTATTAAAAAAAAAAAGGATTATGAGAAAAAACTATAGTAAAATAGAGGAAACAAGCTACTGAACAAGAGAACAATAAAATGAGCAACACATTACAGTGTTTTCAATAAGAACACGAATGACTGAATAGATCACAGTTCTATCAAAAGTAAAACCAAAATAAGCCACATAAAAACATAAATAAAGATAGAAAAACTAAAATTTCCTCTTTAAAGAATAGCTTTCTCCCCACCCCCAAAACAGAAAATAATAAATGTTGGTGAGGATGTGGAGAAATTGGAACTCTGTGTACTGTTGGTAGGAATGTAAAACAGTACAGACACTATGGTAAACAGTATGGCAGGACCTAAGAAAGTTAAAAATAGAACTACCATACTTTATCTAGCAGTTCTGCTTCTGGATAGACAGCAAAAGAACTGAAAAAGCAGCGGCTCAAACAGTTATATGTATACCCGTGTTTATAAAAGCATTCTTCACAACAGGCAAAAACTCTGCCCCTCTCTCTCTCTCTCTCTGTCTCTCATGAATAAATAAATAAAATCTTAAAAAAAAAAAAATGGGGCAGCCTGGGTGGCTCAGCGGTTTAGCACTGCCTTCAGCCCAGGGCCTGATTCTGAAGACCAGGGATCGAGTCCCACGTCGGGCTCCCTGCATGGAGCCTGCTTCTCCCTCTGCCTGTGTCTGTGCCTCTCTTTCTCTCTCTGTCTCTCATGAATAAATAAATAAAATCTTAAAGAAAAAAAAACAGGCAAAAAGTGGAAGCAAACCAAGTGTCCATCAATAAACAAGATGTATATACATACAATGGAATATTATTTAGTCTTAAAAGTTAGAGGATACTCAGACATGTGCTAAAATGTGGATGAACCTTAAAGACGTTATGCTAAGTGAAATAAGTCAGTTATAAAAGAGCAAATCCTGTATGACTCCACTTATGTCCTAGAGTAGTCAAATTCATAAAGACAGAAAGTGGAGAATGGTGATTGCCAAGGGCTGGGGATAAAAGAGATATAGGGAGTTACTGTTTAACAGGTATAAAGCTTCAGTTTTGGAAGATGAGAAAAGTTCTGAAATCGGTAGTGGTGACGGTTGCACAACAATGTGAAGGTATAATGCTAACGAACTGTACACTTAAACATTCAGTAAAATGGTGAGTTTTATGTTATACATACATTTTACTATGACTAAAAAAATAAAAAAAACAATTATCAGCAAAAAAATCCCCTCCTTGTATTAAGCTACATTTGCTATTTTCATGTATTCTCAGAAAAAAAAAATGCCTCAGTTGGAAGCTATGTATTGTTTTACTTCCCCAAAATGTAATGGGATACTTAATGTTCTAAAAATGCTAATTTTAAAGATGCTTTACAGATACCTGGTAGGAAAACAATAGGCTGTAGCCCTCAAGCTGATCAAGTTCAAAAATAGTTTCTGAATCAAATACTAGTGTTAGAATTGCTTGTAAAGGCTCACATAAAAGTCAGAATTTTAATTCCAACCACACTTGACACTCAGTTACTTTCAACACCATGCAACCCTGCAAAAGTCCAAAATATATATTATTTTTGGATACTGAATAGCCAGTACTAATATAAAACTAAGTTCTGCTAAATTTTATATGGTCTTTGAAACAAAGATATTTCCAAGCAACATACACTCCAAAAATTTTTCCTTCTGTGTACGATGATTTCTCTTGGGACTCTCTCAAGTATCTCAAGGATGGGATGCAGAGCAATGTGTCCATAAAAATTTTAGTTGATGCTCAGAACTGGTTCAGAAAATGTGTTATCCACTAAAAAAGATTCTGGTAGAACTGGACTGGTTTAATTAGTCAATAATGGAAATATCAAGCCCTGGCCTTGAGCAGTATTCTTTGTATTCAAAGTTATTCCTATGGGTTATATTTATGTGCTTTAGAGGATAAAAAGTCTTAAATATAAATTCATTCTGTGAGGTAAGATGTTTGGACAGTGACCACTATTTTTGAATCCTGCTTCCCCTTAAAAACTTCATGCTTTCTTCTTCAAAAGAAACAAATTGTTTCCAATTTCCTTATGCTTCCTTCCATTTCTATTTCTTTTCATGAATACAGCATCTTTTAAAACTTGCGGCCCACTGAATTCTTAGACGTCAGTATCATATCAGCAAACTTTAACTTACTGTTTCTACCTATGAATCACAAGTTCAACAAATAAAACTAATCCTGTTGTGGAAAAACATTTTGCGCCACATATTACATTAAAAACTAGACTTTTAAGCTGTTTAATTACACAAGGACAGATTTTCTACAATAGAGATTACACTCTAGAAAGCATATAAACAGTATTTGTTAGCTGACCGGTTTTGTCAATAGTTTCTTGTCCTGCCTGAAGTACATTTTGACTCTTCGTATCAACAAAGATTTCTAATTGTTCATATAGGCAGTTAAAGGATGACAGGAGATTCTGTTACGTATTTGATGTCATTAGCATCAGTGGCTCCGAAATACTGACAGGATGAAATCTAAACTATCTCAAATATAGGATACTACAGTTACAGAAAATAGAGTAAGGGTTAGTAGCTTAGATTTTGTTGCTTTTACAGGTGGTAATAATGATGGTTTCTTTAATATATTAGGCTTTCCCTAAACTGTTCATAAAAAGTCCTTAGTTCTGCTCCATTCCCACTGTCAATTTTAGTAACCAGCAATAACAACCAAATAATAACCAGAAGTTACAACCAAATTTATGCTGTCACTATGTTATTTAAATTTACATAACATTCATCAACAGAAGGTATTTTTAAAAGCAAATACAGTATTCAAGGCTGTAAATAATTAAGGGCTGTGTTTCTAATTTAGGATCTGATGACCAAATTAGAATAGCAATAGCCACAAACACTATATTTACTTAATATTTAATCAACTACGAAGTAAACACCTGTATTACACAGCATGAAACTTTAATAATATGCTCTGTGTAAGTATATAGCTCCTAAACAGTTAGTTCTAAAAGCCATACTACTCTCTCGGAATTGTGATTTCTGGCATATGTGTATAAAAAGCTACTCATGGTAACAGTATTTGTTTACACAAATAATTGAGACAGTTTAACACTGTAATCATTCATTCAAAAATGGCTGATTAAAGGAAAAATCAACATAGAGAAATAGGTTTGAAGTTGGACCAGAGTTTAAACTTAACTCTTGGGGGATCCCTGGATGGCTCAGCGGTTTGGCGCCTGCCTTTGGCCCAGGACATGATCCTGGGGACCCAGGATCGAGTCCTGTGTCAGGCTCCCTGCGTGGAGCCTGCTTCTCTCTCTGCCTGTGTCTCTGCCTCTTTCTCTGTGTCTCTCATGAATAAATAAATAAAATCTTAAAAAAAAATAAACTTAACTCTTTGGTCTGTTGGCAATATGCATCTAGAGCAACCATCTTGGATTGTCAGCAGTCTCAGTTTACACATGCAGTTCCACTCTAATAGTTAACAGTACCTTTTCTGACTCTCACAAGTGTCTTAATTTGGGTAATTTAAATTTCATCCTATGTAAACACTGATATCCTTATGTGGAAAAAAAAGATACTATAAGAAAACTTATTTAGGAATCATCCCTGACACAAAGCAGGTATTTAATAAATCATAGCTATTATTATAATCAGTCATCTAAAGGGCAATAATAATCTAAACTCCTAAATAACATTTTTCATAATTTCTGCCTCTCTCTGGTGTTAATCCTCTTTTGTAACATACATACATGCACACATGAATCATAAGGATGTTTTAGGAGAAGTTTTTAGAGTCCCTTTAAGGAAATTTGAAAAACTTAGGGCCATTATAAGCCTCAGAATAAAAAAAAATAGTGTTTTTTTTTTTTTTTTTTAAGATTCTATTTATTTATTCATGAGAGACACACAGAAAGAGATAGAGAGGCAGAGACACAGGCAGAGGGAGAAGCAGGCTCCATGCAGGGCGCCCGACGCAGGACTCAATCCCAGGACTCCAGGATCAGGCCCTGGGCTGAAGGCGGCGCTAAACCTCTGAGCCACCGGGGCTGCCCAAATACAGTTTTTAAGTAACACAGCTATCTGATAATACAAGTTTGAAATAAAATCACAGAATAAATATTTTCCTTCAAAATCTCCTTAGAAGGTCATAGTTATTTAAAAATTCCTAACAGAGACTTTGAAAAGCAATAGCCCATCTCTAAGTCTTTTAGAAACTAGAGCCTGAAAAAACATATAAAGAAGTTATTAAAATGAAAATACGAAGAAATATTTTAACTTACCTGAACGGCACAACCCAGTAAAAGTAAAAGCAACTTTTTAACTTCTTCTGTGCCTTGTTCTGAAATAAAAACGATTGCTAAGTACTACATTTTACTTTAGTTCAACTCTCTTTCTTACATTAGTAGAATCCCTTCTAAAGGTAACATTCACAACAACTTGACCCAAGGATAAGTATGCAAGTATAGTGCAGAATTCAAAAAAGCAGCTCTGTGTGCATAATGTGGTAATAGCAGAAGAAATGGGCAAGGATGTTCATTTTGAAGGGCTGCAGTATAGACAAAACGGGCTTCAAAACTCTATACAATAAAGTATGCTAACTATAAATGCACTAGTTTTCCATAAATGATTACAACATGCCAAATGAAGAACTGCTGATATAGAGACATGTCACAAATTCAGGCCAGTGGTTCCTAATAGGTCTGGTTTCATTTAGGCCTACTAACATTTTCTTTCTAAAACACCTATCTCATGATTTATCTACCTATAAAATTTAAATGGGTTTCCACTGTGTATACTCATGAGGATCAAAAGCTTAATTAAATGTTACAGCAAGGATGGTAAAATGAATGTATGTAATAAGCTGGATACAGTTAATGATTTATAATAGACCTGGAGAGTACATTTGCTGTCAAACAATACTCAATAATTCAGATCTTCTCAAAACATATAGGGGACAAAAATAAAAAAAATCACTTCTTTGGTCCAGAATTTCACCATCAGGGCAATTTGTCTATGACAAGTCCTAAACTTCTTTTCAAACATCTCCCTCTATACTCCAGGAAACAACCTACTTTCTTAGACACGCTAATCACCTTTCCCAAATATATGTACATCCGCACTCCTCTGCCTTCACTTCTGTCACTCTCTTTCTTTCCTATATTCATCCCTCTAGTGAATGCCTTACTAATCACAATCCTAGGTACAGCTCACTAACACTGTGGTGTAGTCTTCTCTGGCCAAACTACCTACCAATGGTCTCCAACCCTCACTAACCTGCCAACCTTATAAATGATGGCTGTGTATTTTATATGCCTTAGTACTTTTATATAGCTCTATTTTGTATTAATTATTACATAATTTCCCAGGCATCTCTGCATCTCTCACCAAAGCACAAGATCTTCCAGAGTACAGGCCATTTTCTTTATATTCCTGGTCTCTATAATTTGGCAGGTAATTACTAAATGCATGTGAAATTGAAAATTCCATTTTATACACAAAATTTTTTTTTCATTTTTTACTTTGTAAAATCAAATATCCCAGAATACCTCTAAAGACTATCTAAACTCCTAATTCACCTCATCTAAGTGGTAATTTCCTCAGGAAAAACAGTTGTTTGATTTTAGTGTTTATTTTTGTTTGTTTTGAATGAGAATGGGGGGTGGGGTTTAGAGAAGATACACTTGGATTTGGGTTATGGGTAGCCTAAAAGAGTAAGTCCACTGTTGAACTGGTTAGTAGCTACTAATTTCTCCAATTGTTTAAAAATTAAAACTCTGAATAGGTCACATTTAAAAGCTGGCAAAAGGCAGAAATTTCTGAAGAAAATAATTTAAATGATCGAAAAAAGCTGTTTCTCATCTTTCCATTTAGAAGTAGTTTAATATAAATGATAACATCAATGAGTAAAATCTTAGATTTGAACTGCTCTAGCAATGAAAAATAGCAGATGTATGAATATAAACCTAGAAATTACTTCAAAATCACTTCTTTCCTAAGGTTATGTTCCCTGAATCTTGTACCCACATTATCTTCTATACTTGTTTATGATGAGACACTAAAAATCATTACAGAAAAGTAACAATTTGGCAGAGCTGAAAAAACACTGAACTTAACATAAAATGTACTTAATCCCATCTACATATTATAAATATTCTGAGTTTATTTTCTCTCTACAAAATGGAGTATCACCTCTGACTTTCCCTAGAGTCATGAAAAACCTACTGTGTTCATTTAAATAAGATCTTGATCAGCATTACAGTATTACACAAAGTTAAGGCTACTATCACATTAGTTTAATACTTACCAGAAAAAGGATTTTTACCAATGATTAAGACATTTGGCAATGACATCATGATCAACTGCTGCAAAGTCTCCTGTAAAAAGACACCCCAAAGATTGTTATATGGGTAATGCTGACTAGATAATTATCAAATAGCTATAACTTATGATTTGTGCCCTTCTCTATAGCAGATATGCTATACTTCCATTAAAAAGCTTTTAAAAAGGTGAAAGAAGTTATCCAAGTTGTTCAAAAGACACTGAAGTGTCTGAAACTTTTTGTAACTTTAAGTTAATGAATTAAGTAACAAAAATTATAATGTCAGGTAGGCTTAATAACATATCTAATACCTTCAAAATAGGGGTACCTGGGTAGCTCTGTCAGTTAAGCATCAACCTTGGCTCAGGTCAGGATCCTAGGGTCCTGGGATAGAGAGCCCTGTGGGGCTCCCTACTAAGCAAGGAGTCTGCTTCTCCCTCTCCCTCTGCCCCTGCTCATTCTCTCTCTCACTCACTCTTTCTCAAATAAGTAAGTAAAATATTCAAAAAAAAATACCACCTACAAAATAAGTGTCCAAGTGGAACAGGTCCAGTATTTATTTGGAAATGTAAGTTTTAGGTGTTAGATATTTAAACAACATTCCTCAATAAAAGATCAAGTGTGTGTACTTTTTTTGATCTTTTGTTACTTCTCTTTAAGGGAATTAATACTTCATTAAAAATGCATCTTACGATCATTTCATGCAAGTGAGCTCTTCCTCAGTAAATCATTATTTCTCTATCTATAATAGAGGTTTACTTTGATTTTTGTCAAACTTTCAGTGATAAGAATATACTCACATTCTGATAGTACAGGATGATTCAGAAAGAATTGAATGCTTTCAAATTACTCATTTTAGGTAAAAATCAACTGTGCATCTTCCATTTATTCTACCCCCTTGTTGAGGAAATGAAGGGAGACAATGCATCTGTCATTACTAATAGTGACATGCTACAAAGGACCTGGGATGAATCAGGCTATAGGACTGATAGGTGCCCTGGGATATTACTGAATCTTGGCAAGATTATAGAAATAACTGTGAATGTCCTTACAATTTGGCTTCCGCTACATATTCAAACATAACTAGTTACCAAGGAATAAGTTTTTAAAAGTACTTCATTCTCTCTGAATCACTCTTTACTTGATATTATGATGAAGGAGCAAATACCATGAAAAGTTAACTTGTATTGTCCTTTCAGATGTGTAATTCTAGATCCAAATAAACATTTTCCCATAGCCAGTATGTGACATGTACTAGAGGCTCATTAGAATTAACCTTTTATCTGTAATTCTTTGTAGACATATATAAGAATTTTTCAAAGCATTTTCTTCAGTGTTATATTTACTATGCCTTTAAAAAACTATTACCAAAAACATGCATATATTTAAAGAAAAAGCATATACTCTGTATGTGTACCTGGTTAGATAAATAATTAACAATATTAAGAATAAGCATCAAAAACTGCTAAAATCACTTACTCCAAAGACTGAGGCCGAATCTGGTTATTTAATAAATGAATTTTCCAGTTCAAAGCAAGTTACCTCTAGATGTAACATGCTATGAGCTAAGTAGGTAACAGCAATGGACTTAAAGGAATAAATTTCTAATTCTTCTAATTTTTAGTTTCCTTGACTTGAAGCAGAATTATCAGGACTGTTTTGAACATATGTAAAAGAAATCATAAATAAGAGATAAAATAAAGTAAAAGTAATAAAATAATAAAAGTAATCACTATTTTGTCTCTTCCATTTAGTGGAGACAGTTTAAGTCAGAACAAAGAATACTCAAATTCAGTATCATAAAAAGAGGCATTGAATTTAAAGAGCTCCCCAATTATTAGAAAAAAGCTTTATTTCAACTTCAAGAAAGGATTAATTCTCATTTTACACCTCTTATTTTGGGATAACATGAGTGAAAACTGATAAATCATACTAGAAAATATCAACTTTTCAAGGCAATTTATTATATTGATTTGCCATATAACATTCTATGTTGGTACACTGTTATAACAAAGCTGTCCAGCCAAACAGTAATATTCAATATATATGGTACTAGCTCATCCCTTGTAGCCTCTTCCTCAGTTGGCTCCCCATTCTCTCTCTATTCTGTTACCCCATTCCTCATACTAATCCAGTCTCTTTACAAAGATGAAAGCAACCTCAAAGATTCTTTCACCATATGGTATCATCAATGAGCTCATGTGTTTCACTTTTAACAGTATGAAATTCTATTATATTTGGGTGACACAACTTCTACAGGAAACTGCTAAATTCAAACTTATTTCCATGTATCTAAAAATGTACTTTAGTATAGTAGAATCTTATACCCAGCATAGCATACTCTGATGGAGTAGAGTCCAAAAGCCTAGGCTTAAATGAAAGTTCCATGACTTACCATGTATGTGACTTTTGTTGGGAAAGGTAGGAAATAAAAGTATAAAGTTTTTAAACTGATAAACATTATAAAATATTAGTTAATGTGAGAAAGTCTACTTTTCTACTCTACTTTTACTTTACTTTCAAATACTAATTTTGTTATTTCTGAAAGTACTAATATTAGGTAAGTCAGGTAAAAACTATACAAATTTTTTAAAACTCAAATTATTCTAAAACCTCTATCTGGTTCTATAAGTTCTTCAGAGGATTATAGCTACATTTTTGTAGAAATTCCTATTTCCCTATTCTAATCTTACAAGTAACATTGAAAAACAGAGAGGACACATAAAAGATATCAGAGGCTAAAAACACCTGACTGCTACTGTTAAAGCTCTATTATATACCCTAGACTTTCCAGACTTCACTTAGTTCTAAAGGTGCTCATCATTAAGGTGCTAATGCAATGGAAAAATGATACACAAATGAGCCCAGGATAAATATGATTTTAAGTAGGAGGAATAAATTAATTGAAGGGTTACGGATGATAACACACATGTATATGAACTAGTGAAGATACTTTACTTTGTTAGAAACGTGATTAAAAAATATTAAAAAGGAGTATGGAGAAGGAATTTTAGCAATACAACTGAAGAGCTGAGAAAGTTATGAGGAAATCAGGGCAGTTACTTATTCAACAACTATTTTCTGTGTTTATTATCTGCCAGACACTGTAGTAGACATTGGAAATACAGTAATGAACAAACAAAAATCTGTGCTCTTGTGGAATGTACATTTTAGTAGAGTAAACAGAAAATAAGTAAAATGGTTTTGATAGTAAGCGCTAAGGATAAAAATAACAAAGCAGGGAATGAAAAGGATTACTGGAGGTAGAGATAAGAAGGTATTCAAGTATTCAAATACAAAGAATTTGAGAATTTTCAGGACCATTTAAGCAAATTTTCACAGAACAGGGAGAAATTCTATCCTCATATGAAAACCATCTAGAACGATCTGGAGAACAGCAATATTTAAAAAAGAAAAAGACAAAACAGAAAACAACTGGCAGAAATTATGTTAATTGAAAAGTGCTCTGATAGATACAAGTAGTTTTATTCCCATTACTTTTTTTGACCTACAACTTTTCTATAAAAAATGGTTTATTATTTTTAGTTGACCATCTAAAAAGGGTTTTTTTCCTGATATACAAGTTTCTGTGAATTAAAGTTCAGTTGCTTAAAGCACTGTAAGAAAGACTATTTCACACATTTCTGCCAGTCACAGACAGTATTTAGTTATTCTTTAAAGATAACTTAAACTAGGCTTCTCCTTCTTCCTATAAGTTATCCATAAACTACATTCATAGTAAGTAGTTAAACAACACTTCTAGCAAAGGGCTGGGCTCATCTTCCTTTTCTGAGTCACACACACGCTGAGCAAAATGCACATTATTACAGTACTAAATATAAGTTTCAAAGATTTCTAAAATATAAGAGTCTCTTCCAATCTATTTTAAAAATTCAAACAATTATATTTATCATAGTATTTGTATTTGTCCTTTTATCTGTGTTATTAGTGAAAAACATTAAGGGGCACCTGGGTGGCTCAGTGGTTAAGTGTCCAACTCTTGATTTCGGATCAGGTCATGATCTCAGAGTTATGAGATTGAGCCCCACATGGGGCTCTGTGTTGGGCATGGAGTCTGCTCAAGATTCTCTCTCCCCCTTTCCTTCAGCCCACCCTCCCTTTCTGAAGAAAGAAAGAAAGAAAGAAAGAAAGAAAGAAAGAAAGAAAGAAAGAAAGGAAGAAAGAAAGAAAGAAGAAAGAAAGAAAGAAAGAAAGAAAGAAAGAAAGAAAGAAAGAAAGAAAGAAAAAGAAAAAGAAAAGAAAGAAATTAAGATTTATTTTACTGTATTTTAATAGTTTACAGAAAAAAAAAGGAAATGAATGGCATTAAAAAGAGCATCTGACCAAAGTGTCAAAAACGTGATGAAATATAAAGTATGTGTCGTATAAAACAAAGGTCTCGTTTCCTTGGCTCCTAAGTTTTGTTAATAGTCCAAATATTGCTTGTTATAACAGAGGCTAAACAAAACCTTAAAAACTACCAGCTTTTTCTGGCAACTAGATTAATGGTACCAGACCATTTTGTTTTTTATACTTATGACATCAACCATGCAAAAGTTTCCTAATAAATTTAAAAATTTTAATAGTAAAGTGTTCTTTTATTTCTGAGCCTCGAATGATTCAGCTTATTATTTTTTTTAAGACTTCATTTATTTATTTGATAGAGAAGGAGAGCACAAGCAGGGGAAGTGGCAGGCAGAGGGAATAAAAAAGGTAGGTAACTTAACAGGTGACAAGAACTGCACTGATGGAGACTTTAACTTAGAAATCTGTCTTATATTAAACAGGCCATGTGTGTCTTGGTTACATACATGAGGGAAAAAATTTAGTAAATCAATTAATTATGTAAATAAGGCAGCTGGTCTATTCCTGAAGATACTTTAAAAGTGTCTTAGAAACATCTTATCTAAGGATACAAAACACTGGGTTGATGGCATAAATGGTTTAATAAACTGATTCTAAAGGAAAAACACAGGGGAATGATACAAGAATTTCAACCTTCAGAATGTTTTGTGTTTTATATGTACCTGAAACAGTCTATCACTTCTAGCCCTAATTAGTCCATTATATTCAAACTCGGATTAATAAAAACAAAAGGGTATATATAACTGGTCACCCAGCAAATGTTAATGAAATATTTACAGATGTGTCTGAAAAAATGGTGACAATTCAAGACAAGTCAAAATGTTAATAATAAAATCACTTGGCATTATAAATATTTGGACTTCTCAAATTTGACACTATTAACATTTTAGGCTGGATAATTCTTAGTTTTAGGAAACCGTGCTGTGGATCACAGGATAGTTAGCTGCATTCCTGGCTTCTACCCACCAAATAGCAGTAGTATTCCTTTGTGTGACAACCAAAAAGGTCTCTAATCACTGACAAATGTTGCTGAGGGGATAAAAGCACCCTTCATTAAGAACCATTTATCTAAACTGTTGAACTGATGGATTTCACAATTTGCTCTTCCCCAAATTTCTTGATGATGATATCATTACATTAACATGATTAATAAAAGGTAATTTCAACACCTGGCTTTAGGCAGGAGGAAGACAAAAAGACAACAGAAGCTGAATAAAAAAGAAATACTACTACATATCACAACATGAATAAACCTTGAAATCATTCTGCTAGGTAAAAGAAGTCAGTAACAAAAGACCAGTAGTATATAATTCCATTTTTATGAAATTCCCAGAATAGGCAAATCTTTAGGGGCAAAAATAGGTTTTTGCAGTTGCCTAACACTGGGGTAGTGGAATTGTGGTGGTGGTATGTGTGCGCGCAGGATAGAGAAAATAGGAGTAACTGCTTATAGACACAGGGTTCTTTTTGGAGTGACAAAATTATTCTAAAATTGGTTGACTGATGTACAACACTCTAAATGTACTGAAAACCATTGAACTGGACATTTTAAATGGGTTAACTGTATAGTACATGAACTAGATTTCAATATAACTGTTTTATAAAACCCCAAAAGCAATAGTATACAATACAGAATTAAGTTGCACTGACAACTGACTTAAGATTCTGATGCAGGGGGATCCCTGGGTGGCTCAGCGGTTTAGCGCCTGCCTTTGGCCCAGGGCACGATCCTGGAGTCCTGGGATCGAGTCCCGCATCGGGCTCCCAGCATGGAGCCTGCTTCTTCCTCCTCCTGTGTCTCTGCCTCTCTCTCTCTATCATGAATAAATAAATAAATAAATCTTTAAAAAAAAATTCTGATGCAGAAATTCCTTTGCCTTCCAAGGAATCTCACTGAAATTTTCAAGGCAAACTTCCATCTCCCTAAAGATAATATAAAATTAAAAATCTGGCCTGGTTTTAACAAGAATGAAATTGATGACTGTCAAAATAAGTCACTGTATCACTTAATTTACTTGTTTCAAATCTAAAAATACTGATATGAAACAATATTAAAAAACAAATAGATGTCTTATTTATTCAAGTCAACTTGAGGAAAATGACAGCTGGAATATTGGCAAGTAATACAAAAAGTTTATTAAAAACCTAGCACAGGGGGATCCCTGGGTGGCTCAGCGGTTTGATGCCTGCCTTTGGCCCAGGGCGCAATCCTGGAGTCCCAGGATCGAGTCCCATGTCAGGCTCCTGGCATGGAGCCTGCTTCTCCCTCCTCCTTTGTCTCTGCCTCTCTCTTTCTCTATGTCTATCATAAATAAATAAATTAATTAAAAAAAAAAAAAAACCTAGCATAGACTTACTTCTGGCAACAAGGAGTACTAGATATTAGAAAGGAAGGAAGGAATCCAAAAGTGCTGTAAAGGTTTTTTTTTTATATATATTTTATTTATTTATTCATGAGAGACACATAGAGAGAGCCAGAGACACAGGCAGAGGGAGAAGCAGGCTCCATGCAGGGAGCCCGATGTGGGACTTGATCTCGGGTCTCCAGGATCACGCCTTGGGCTGAAGGTGGCGCTAAACCGCTGAGCCACCCAAGCGTCCAATGCTGTAAAGTTTTTAAAAATTCTCTTCAAATGACTGAACAATAAACAAACAAACAAATAATCAATCAATCAATCCCTGGGTTCAGCCCATGGCGTGATCCTGGAGTCCCGGGATCGAGTCCCACATCGGGCTCCCTGCATGGAGCCTGCTTCTCCCTCTGCCTATGTCTGCCTCTCTCTCTCTCTTTCATGAATAAATAAATAAAATCTTAAAAAAAAATTAAATAAATTAAATAAATAAAAATATAATCCTCAGTTAAAAGACAAAACAGGAAAAAAAACTGAACCATTCAAAGGAAGACAAGAAAGCTGTTTTTCTTGGCCTTTGGTAGAGGCTGAGGAGGGTTATTTCCCTAACGATTTGCAATAATGTAGTACTAGCTTTAAAAAAAAAATGCAAACACATAAACACATAATTTGCATATACACAAATGCAGAAAAAGGCTTCCAGAAATACATACATTCAGATGCTAATAGTGGTAATCTCTAGGCACTGAAATTATGTTTGCATTTTCTCAATTTTTTCTAGTTTTCTATCGTATACAAGTATTGCTTCTAAATATTATAGTGCTACTTAAAATAAATTAAAGTGGTTCTGGGCTAGTTGCACAAATGAAACAAATCCTCTCTGGAGCAATATATCCTTGGCCCAGACACAAAAGTATTCTCACAAATAAATTCCCTCCCACTCAAAACAAAGTCACAATTAATATACACCCACACCTTACTGCCACTGCTGCCACCACTACCATGAGAAATAGCAAGCTGAAAACAAAAGGTATATTCAGATACCCACAGATCTGACTTCAGATTTTGGAATTATCAGGCATAAAATCTAAAATAGAAAAAAAATTTAATTTCTGAAGAAATAAAAGCATGATTAATAAACAAAATAGAAAAGCAAAGAGAAAAAGAATTAAACAGAACTTCTCCAAAGGAAAGAAAGAATTACTGAGTCAAAAGTTAAACAGTGGGTTAAACAGAAGATCTGACACATATGAGAGGCAAAAAAGGATATGAGACTAACAGGAAAGAGAGTTTAGAAGAGAATATTAGCAGACAACAGAGAAAAAAGATAGTTTAACCTAAGAACAAAAATTAGACTGATAGCTTTCTCCAGAACAAAAAGGAATCCTGAGATAGAAGAATAAAATCTGTAAAACACTGAGAGAAAAGTAATTGTTAACAAAGATCTGCATACCCAATAAAACTATCTTTCAGGAACAAGGGTAAAATAAAGGCATTCTCAGACAAATAAACATTGAGAAACTTCATCATTAATAAGTCCTCTCTAAATAAACATTTAAAGGGTATATTTCAGTAAGAAAATAATACCAGAGACAGTTCTGATATAAAAAAGAAAATCCCATGAGAGGGAATAAAAAAAAAAAAGGAAAACACATAGCTTGATCTAAAAGGATATTGATTCTATTTATTTAACAGTATTTACCATATCTAATCTATGGTTTTTTTTAAAAAAAGAACTAAAATACAAGACAAGAACAGCTTAAAAGTCATCATTGGAATGACTGGAGTTAAAATATTCTAAGATCACAGTGATGAGGGAACAGAAGACTAGCTGAGGACAAAGTACATTGACAAGTCCTTGAAACAGGGAGAGTGACATTCCTCTACAGACTCAACTGCCTCAATGTTCCTACTTTGCTAAGGGCAGAAGGCAATCTTAGCCTGATCCCCAGGATCCTGTAAGTCTACTTTAACATATAAAAATTCCTTTAGAAATGTCCTTTATCTCTACCCCCCAAGATACATGTTGGCAATCATCCCCCAAGCACATGGTCCACTGATATACATCTGAAGGGTCTCATGACTTCGGTTTTATTAGTCTATAATAAGTGACCTTTTCCCAATAATAGCTAGTCCACTCAAGGTCTTGGAAATCTTGCTTCCAAAATTCCTTAGAGAGTACACTATCCCCAAACCCCTTCCAACTCCCAGGTATATAATCAGCCACCCCTCACAGGCCTGGGGCAGCAAGTCTTCCTGCCCATAGATTCTGTCGTTTAATAAAACCACCATTTTGCACCAAAGACGTGTCAAGAATTCCTTCTTGGTCGTTGGCTCCAGACCTCACCTATACTCCAAAACTTCATCAATAGCACTATTTCATAAAAGATTAAAGATATTAATTTTGGCCTTTGCTAGGGTAAAAATGGAATGTATAGAGAGTAGCCTTTAAAAAAACAGAGGATGGAAAACATTTAAATCAGTAGAAAAAAAATACGTGGGAACAATTACTTGCAAACAGTATAATTCTCCATAATAATTCAAAAATTTAACTCATTTGCATTCAATCACATAGCTTTCAAGTGGATAAAGGCAAACTTGACAAATCTATCATCATAATGGGAGACTCCAACTTATCTTTCTCAATAACTGACAGATCGAGAGACAAAATTGAACAGGCCATAAAAGGCTGAAAAACGCAATTAACAAACAAGCTTGCTCTGACCCTGCACTCAAAGAACTGGACAGTACCTATCTTTCTGAAATTTACAAGAAATTTTAATAAAAACTAACAACATAATGGGACAAGCCAAGTAACTATTAACAAATGTCAAAGAATCAGTATCATAGAAACTATATTCTTTAATCAAAAAAACAAAGAACATTCTTGAAAAATAAGTTCAGAAATCTAAAGACATGCTTCTAAAGTAGAATAAGAAACCACAATAAAATGAGAAAATGCATAAAAATAAGTATTTTTAAAAATACAACATACCAAAATTTGTGTGATGTAGCTTACAGCAATTCTTAAAGGTATATTATACAATAGCCTGAAGAATGATCATATTTAAACTCTGAAATATGATCCAATTTTAGTTTTAAAAAGGACAATAAAAATACACTTTTCAAAGGCATAATTCAAGTAGCTTAAAGTGTTGCAGTATTGAAGCTCTCAGAAACTAGGAACTGGTTTTAAAAATTTATAAAATACAATAATTATTTTTAAAATTAGATAATTATGAAGTGCTTATTTGTATCTTTAATACTGCATAAGTAATAAATTATGTCAATACTGCTCTATCTTCAGCAAATAAACCAGTATCTGGCAGGTAATAAGCATTTAGTATATGTTAGGTGAATGATACTCACCTTTTGTTATTACACAAAAATGTGATTACACAAGCATTTATTAAAATACTAAATAAAAAAAAGGACCACTTACCTGGTAATAAAATTTTATCTGTCTCACCAAAATGGAAAGATTATGAATTCTAAGTGAGGCATCATTGTTGACTTTTTTATTTACTCTCTGACTCTCCGATTTAGGATTACTGTAAGAAATTAAGAACAGATGCTTTAGTCTAAAATTATATCGTAATATACCTATTATCCTACAGATGACTGAAAATAACCACAGAATGAATTTTTTCTTTAAAAAAATTATATATCTATATGTATTAAGAGATGATCCAAAAGGACAGGTTTTTTTGACATGTGTTCTGTGTTTTTAATTAATATAAATGCATTTGATATTTCTAAGGCAATGGTAAAAGAAATTTGAAGCGTAAGTCAGATATTGTCCTTCATTCTCAATTTGTTTCTCCATCTTCCTGGGATGACTAACCTCTTCTTTCCCTTAAATATATGTATTTCCATCACCCAAAATAAATCTATTTAAGTCAAGAATATAAAATATGAACTAATAACCAAGAAATGCTGTATCTCCTCACTGAATATTTGAGCAGGCACTGTCCTGAAAAAATTAAACAATGTAGTTATGACACAGGTTTAATCTTTAATCTTGCGTAAACTTTAGATTCAATGAAAACAAATGGTTGAATGATTCTGAGGTAGCAGAAACGGAGGAAAAATAGACCATGGTTTAGAATGAGAAATTCAATTAACACCAAAAGCAAAGGCAATACAAACAAAAATAAAGAGGTGTGACTACATAAAACTAAAAAGCTTCTGCACAACAAAGGAAACCATCAACAAAA
Organism: Canis aureus; assembly: GCF_053574225.1. Taxonomy (NCBI): domain Eukaryota; kingdom Metazoa; phylum Chordata; class Mammalia; order Carnivora; family Canidae; genus Canis; species Canis aureus. The sequence continues at coordinate 59,186,864 of NC_135621.1, forward strand.
TGAAAAGGCAGCCTATGAAATAGGAGAAAATATCTGCAAATCATATAACTGATAAGAGGTTAATATCCAAAGTATATTTTTTAAAAAAACCTCAACAGCAAACAGTCTGATTTTAAAATGGGTAGAGAAACTGAACAGACATTTTTCTAAAAAAGACCTACAAATGGCCAATAAGTACATGAAAAGGTACTCAATATAATTAATCAAAAAAACACAAATCAAAAGCATAATGAAGTACCACTTTACATCTGTTAAAAGAGCTACCTCAAAAACATAAGATATAACAATTGTTAACAAGGATCTGGAGAATAGGGAACTCTTTGTGCACTGTTGTTAAGAATATAAATTGTTGCATCCACTGTGGAGGTTCATCAAAAAATTAAAAATAGAACTACTGTATGATTTAGCAAGCAACCCCATTTTTCAATATATAAGCCAAAGGAAATGAAAATCGAATCTTGAAAAGATATCTGCATGTTCACTGCAGTATTATTTATAATAGCCAATACAGGGAAACAACATAACTGTCCATCAACAGATAAATGCACAAAGAAGATGTGAGATACACACACCTTATATGTATATATTAGAATTATTATTCAGCCTTGAGAAAGGAAATCCTGCCATTTGCAACATACAAATGGACATTGAAGGCATTTGATAATAAGCAAGACAGAGACAAACAATGTTCTTTTTTTTTTTTTTAACTTGTTCGTTTTAAGAAGAATAGGAAATTCAAGTACAAGTGGTGACACTAGAACAGAAGGGAAGTTGATGCTAGAACACAAGCAGGTATGAGCTAGCTCCTCATTAGGGCAAAGAGGCCAGGCTAGAGAAAGAGCAATTAACAAATGTCTGTTTCTTAATCTGCTGTTTCAGTTGAAACAGTAGACATTAAATCAGGATTTCCTATGCAAGGGCTGAACACATATCATAAAGCAGGAACCTATGCAGTTGTTGGGACAGAGTACTGTCCTATGATTATAACTTTAACTGCCATACCTACACACAAGAATGCAGAAAAGTAAAGAAATTGATAACTATACAAAAGAGGAAGTGAATAGAATCTCTCATTTCTTTTTTTTTTTTTTTAATTTTTTTATTTATTTATGATAGTCACAGAGAGAGAGAGAGAGAGAGAGAGAGAGAGAGGCAGAGGGAGAAGCAGGCTCCATGCACCGGGAGCCCGACATGGGATTCGATCCCGGGTCTCCAGGATCGCGCCCTGGGCCAAAGGCAGGCGCTAAACTGCTGCGCCACCCAGGGTTCCCGAATCTCTCATTTCTTAATCCTTCCCTTTTTTACCCAGTTCATTACACTCCTAACACCTTCAGTTCCTTCCCCAGACAGATTAGACTTTATTGGTGCTTTATTTTAATAATTCTCAAACTTTTAGGCTCCAAACAACTTTTGTTTTTGCGGGCTATATTTTCTGTAATAGAAATTAATACCGAGAAGGCTTCACAGGGATTTAGTTGTTAACTTATTTTTAAAATAATAAATTACATGCTTAAACATATCAAAGCAAAAAAGTTAGTGAGAAGAATAGCACTATTTTGACACATCTCTTTAATTTCTAATTTAAACTTGAAAAACAGGGTTGCCTGACTTTATTTCTGAATTCATCTATCTATTGTTTGTGGTATATTGGTTCATGTACATGAAGGAAATTTAGCCTTACTCAGATATGTACTTTGAAGTAGAAAGATCCTTTGGCACCCCTGAGAGGATCCTCAAACCATACTCTGAGAATTATTGTTTCACTGAGAATTATCGTTTTACCTCAAGTATTCTCTTGGCAACACTCCCAACATTTTGATCTTTTGTCATGTGACCAAACTAACACAATCAATCCCCAACAACAGATCAGTTGAACCATGTACAGTGAGATTGCTCACAACATTAGATGAGAAAATAATACAACCAAAGTAAGCTGAAATATCAAATAGGATGGAACAGCTAGTACCAAACTTGCCTTCTTGCTATAAACAGCTAGAAAACTGGACAGAAAATGAAATAATTGTTTCAGACTTTGGACAGCAGGTATGCAATACTAGCAAGATTCTCTTTAGTGAAGCAGTGAGGCACTTTCCAGAATGAGGTATTGGGAGGGATAGCCCAAGTCTCACTGAACCTAAGGACCCAAAACTTAGAGTTCAAGGAAACTGAAGTAACTAAAATTTTCAGAAAAGAATACAGAGACAAGAGAACTATCCTAACATATAAGAGAGCTCCAAATATATGCCCTTAAGATTTTGGCTAAATACTAAGTTGTGCATGTGTACCCTAAATCCACAAGGCTGAGTAGAGGATAACTACAGGAATGCTGTAAGCTAAATAACAACCAAAGCTCACAAAATAGAGAAATTCGAGTTCTGACTGGCTGGAGTAAAAGAGACCTTGATAAACACCCAGAGCATTTAGCAGAGAGACCTCAGAAAAATATCTTAGAAGTAAGAATAATAGAGCAGTTGAGTAAAAACTATTCCAGAACCTTCCCAACAAAGCTTATAAAAATAAGCCTTGAAAAGATCAAGCTAATTACAAGCAACTTGACAACATGCCAAAACAAAATTCATCACTTCTTAAAGGAGGAGGGATCTAGACACTCCACAATGTAATAACCAAAATGTGTACTATACAATAAAAAAAATTACTAGACATGCAAAGAAGGAAAATAAGTGACTCATGACCAGGAAAGAAAAACAGTCAATAGAAACAGACCCAGAAATAGAAGAGATTATACACAGAGAAGACAAGGATTTTTAAAAAACCATTATAAATGCAGAAGACCCTTAGATGAAGTGGAATTAGAGGTGCTGACCCCTTGCACAGCCAAAAATCCACATAAAAGTTTTGATTTTCCCCCAAACTTAACTACTAATAGCCTGTTTCTCAGAACCTTGTCAATAACATAAGCAGTCAACTGACATATATTTTGTATATGTACATATACTGTATCCTTATAACAAACTCGAGAAAAAAATTAAGAAAATTATAAAATACATTTATAGTACTGTACTGTATTTATTAAAAACATCTGTGTATATGTGGACCCACGCAGTTCAAACCTGTGTTATTCAAGGGTCAACTGTAAAAGGACTTAAAAAAGAAAACACAAACATTATGTGGAGAGAAATGGAAACTTAAAGAAAAATCCCAAATGAAACTTCTAAAGCTAAAAAATACCTATCTGAAATGATAAATTCACTGCATGTTCTTTTTTTTTTTTTAAGATTTTATTTATTTATTCATGAGACACAGAGAGAAAAGCAGAGACATGGGCAGAGGGAGAACCAGGCTCCACCCAGGGAGCCCGATGTGGGACTCGATCCTGGGTCTCCAGGATCATGCTCTGGGCCAAAGGCAGACGATTAATCACTGAGCTACCAGGTGTCCCACATTGCATGTTCTTAATAGTAGACAGGAATAAAAAAAAATCCAAAGCAGAGGAAAAAAATTTAAAACCTGAAAAGAATGGAGTCTAAGTAATTTATGGGGCAGTATCAAACTTACAGAAAAGTTGTGTGGCCAAGTAGTCTTTTTCCCAAACCTCTTGAAAATAAGTTGCTGACCCAACATTCAACAATCTCCAAGTATTTTAGTGTTTATTTTCTAAAAACATGTATAATTGTCAAAATCAGGAAATTAATATCTTGCTATCATCCCATCTTTAGAATTCATCCAAGTTTGTTATTTCCAAATAATGAATGGGTGTATCCTTTCTATGAAAAAGATCTAATTCAGAATCACACTTCTCATTCAGTAGTCTGAACTTCCATCTTTAGTTTCTTTCAGCTTGGAAGAGTTTCTGTCTTTCCTTGAATTTCATGACCTAGGCACTTTAAAAGGTTAAAGCCAGTTATTCATAGAATGTCCTTCAATTGGGTTTACCTCATTAGACTGTGTCTGATTCATAATTAAGTTCAGGTTATATATATTTGAAAGCAAAAACACAGAAAAGATGTGGCTTTTCTCAACGTATCCTAAGAGATGGTGCATGATTTCAATTTGTCTCATTACTGATAACATTCTCTTTTATCACTTGATTAAACTGGTAACTGCCAGTTTTCTCCATGATAATTATTTTTCTTTTGTAATTATTAAGTTTTTTGTGAAGACATACTTTGTAATTATGTCAATAATCTGATCATCAATTTATTTATATCAATACATACTAATGATTCCCTGTAATATTCAATGGATCATAGTCTATTATTATAATTATTTTTGATAACTAGTGTAGATTGCCTTTTCATTTTGTTGATTGTTTCTTGTATTTTGCATAAGTTTTTAGTTTAATGCAATCCCCTTTGTCTAATTTTGCTTTTGTCCTGTGCTTTTGGAGTCAGATCCATCATTGAGTTCTTCAAAACCAATTTATAATTTTCTCTAAGAAGAATTTTTATTACTATGTGCTTAAGTACCTCCTCATTTTTGCTGTTAGAATGTAATACTTTTAAAATATATGTGCTAATAGTTATTACTGATATATGAATGCTATCAATTTTTGTGTATTGGTTTTACCTTTAGAAACCTTACTAAATTTTCCTATTCTCATAGGTTGTCTGTTGGTGCCTTTGGAGGTTGTTTTGAATATAATTTGTAGTTTTTTCAATACTGATAATCAATTATCCCAACACCAATTACTAAAGAGTTTATTTCCTACTGATCTCTATGATATATTAGATTCCCATATAAGTATGAGCCTACTTGTGGAGTCTGTTGTGTTCCCTTAGCCCATTTGTCTATTTCTGTCTTAAAAACCTTTCCAATATCCCTAGTTTTATTATCTTGATTCTATTAAAGCAAGCCCCTCTCTTTTGTTTTCTAAATTGTCCTGATTAGTCATATATGCTGCTCTTTTCTCTGAATTTTAGGATATTTAAAAGGTTCTAGGAAAAACCTTGTCAAGAATTATTAGGATCTTATTAACAATAATAATTTGAAAACACTGACATTTACATCAGTAAAATTGTTAAAATATTCCCACACAGATCTCATACACACTTAAGTAAGTTTTTTTTTTTCTTATTAGGCTTTTGTTTGTGAAATGATTTTTTCTACTATATTGCGTATTTGGTCATTGCTAGTATATAGTAGGAAAAACTGGGGGATCCTGGGGTGGCTCAATGGTTTAGCGCCTGCCTTTGGCCCAGAGCATGATCCTGGAGTCCTGGGATCGAGTCCCATGTTGGGCTCCCTGCATGGAGCCTGCTTTTCCCTCTGCCTGTGTCCCTGCCTCTGTCTCTTTCTCTATGTGTCTCTCATGAAAAAATAAATAAAATCTTTAAAAATAATAAAAATAATAGGAAAACTGCAGCTTTTATATATTACACTTCTGATTAACCACCTTTCAAAGTTTAGTTTATTCAGTTCATTTTCTTGGGCTTTCTAGTATAAAACATTTTTTTAGCATCAGCAAATAACAGTTATTTCCTCTTCTCCCATCTGACACTTAATTTCTATTTCTTTACTTACTGAATCAACATATAATGAAGGTAAGAGCCTTATCTCCTTATCTCCTCAAATTTAGTAAAACAGATTTTAATGTTTCACCATTAACGTATAACGTTTGCTGTAATTTTCCTATATATACCTTCCTTCGGGTTAAAGTTCCCTTCTACTCTTTACTCAGTATCTGAATGGGTGCTGAATTGTACTTGTTTTTCTACATCTATTTCCATCTGATTCTTCTTCTTTAATTATGTTAATGTAGTCAGCTACATTATTATATCTTCTAATAGTGAGTTGTCCTCACAATCCTAGACTGAGTAAATAGTGTAAACAACCATTCTCTTTTTTTGGTACATACTCTATCATAGGCCTTCTAGTACTTAAATACCTTTACGCCTCTCATTTTCTCACTTGACTATAAGTACCTTGACAGCAGAAACCATATATTATTCACATTCTTTTTAAAGATTTTATTCATTTATTTAATCATGAAAGACACAGAGAGAGAGGCAAAGACACAGGCAGAGGGAGAAGCTGGCTCCACGCAGGGAGCCCGAAGTGGGACTCGATCCCAGGACTCTGGGATCACGCTGTGGGCCAAAGGCAGACACCCAACCACTGAGCCACCCGGGCACCCCTATTATTCACATTATTATCCCTAAAAAGTAGCATATGTCCTAACAACGTTATTTGAGTAAATAAAAATAATATACAATCTGAGACTAAGCATAGTGTTTCAAAAATGGTTGTTTCCTAATAAGAGTAATGAGATGACATTCTCCAAGCTAACAACTCATTTGGCAGCCCAGAATAGATACTCCCCACAAAGGTTCGTATCCCAAAGATCAGCTGAAATAACAGAGTCCTAACCTACAATTTGAGATCTATAGAACAAGGAAGAATAGTAGTAAGACCGGCCAAATCTGACCTGTGACTGATTTATCCTTAGTGCAAGAGAATTAAGAATAGCCCAAGGCAAATGAGTATAACTGGAAAAGTGGGCCTCCGAAGTAAAGCACCAACCAGAACTAGCTACTTACAAAAACAAGGAGACTGTATTGCAGAAATCAGATTATATGTGATAGCGAACAAAGACAAACAGCAGCATGGTCAGAAAATCACAGTTAAAAACTCAGAATGCTGAAAAGAAAATGTTGTTTTATATAAACAATTCTTATACACTTAGTAAGTTAAACACTTATTGAGTACCTACTGTGGCCACAGTATGTAACATATAAGAGCTTAGTTTAGTTAATCTATCAATGTGGAGAAGAGTATACAGATAATTGTAATTGGGACAGGAGAGCAAGAACAACAGCAGTAACAAAAATGTTAGGTAACCAACAATTATGTAAATTTCACCTACAATCATAGAGATTCAGTAAATGTCTCTCTAGCCTTCTTCTATATTTTAATTTTTATTTTCCTTCCTCTATATTTGAATCCCCTTATATAGTCACCTGTGACTGCCTCCTATTCGTACACTGATAAGAGACCTAAAAAACACTTTGATATTTTAATAAACCCAGACATTTAATTCTGACAACAAATATTTACAAATAATTTCAATATTACTACTTAAAGTATATAGAAATTGGGGTGCCTGGGTGGCTCAGATGGTTAAGCATCTGCCTTTGGTTCAGGTTGTGATCTCAGGGCCCTGGGATCAAGGCCTACACGGGGCTCCCCACTCAACAAGGAGTCTGCTTCTCCCTCTCCTCTGCCCTACCCCTAGGCTCGTGCTCTCTCTCTCTCTCTCTCAAATGAATAGATAAAATCTTTTTTAAAAAAAGAAATAGTAAGTATATATAAACTAAAAATCTGTACAAATTTATAGTGCAAGTCCATCATTGCAGGACAATATATAATTTGGGTTATACTTTGAAATGGATGTGTGATATTCTCATAGACACAAGTGATTTAATTCTCACTTCAACAAATTTTATAATGTAAATATTACCTTTGTCCCTAACAGTTGCTACCAAGTTTCTCTGTGTTCTTTAAGTTGATATATCTTTTTAAAGTTTTAAGGTTCTAAAATAAATAAATAAATAAATAAATAAATAAATAAATAAATATAAATAAAGTTTTAAGGTTCTTTTTAAAATTTTTATGCCCAACATTCTTCACATGGTATTTCAAAATGTATTCAGTTGCCAGAAAAGCCTCTGGCCTCCTTTGCATAAAGCTCTTCTAAGAATTAGCAAATTTTAAGAATTTAGAATTTTGGTTTTCTTAAAATCTTTTAAGAATTTTTTGTAAAGACAATTTTATTTATAGGTTTGATATTAAGTTTTTCAGCCTTTGAGAAAGATTCCTTGAAACAATTAAGACAACCCTGAATATAAAAGAGAACAGTTTAGTTTTTATACACTAAGGATATCAGATGGATTATTTTAGCAATCTGAGAAAAACTAAAAAATGCAACTTACAAAAGCTAGAGAAAGTATTTCAAAAACTACACAGAAAAGTACTTCAACACTTAAAATTAACCTCACACTTAACACAGATTATTAAAGATAGGGGAATGAATGTTTCCTGCATCTTTTCATAAAACTATAGTGCTTTATGTTTACAAATCTTTGCTCCAAGTACATGGATTTTGAGGGGATTTCTATAATCTAGACTCATTTGGAAATCTAATAGCGAAGTTCTTTGGTAGAACAGCTGATACTAGGTACCCAGTTCCAGTTTCTAATCCACACTGTACCTATTGAAAGTTATTTTAATATGAAAACAGAACTGAAAGGTTCTTGTTTAGAATCTGAATAATACATCACTAATCCATCACAGCCTATCCATAAACTTTCTGGATTTGGGAGACCAGGATAACTGCTAATAAACACTCTAGGCATGGACCTAGAGAACAATAAACTTTCAATTACAAAGCTTGGGTTTCTCATTTGATTCATGCCTAATTTAAGTTAGGGTCATAATGACATATGTTAGGATCATAGGGAACAGGCCCTTTCACCCCAAGAATGCAATCTCTTCATGTGAGAAGGATGGACTACCTTCAGGTGAAACTGTCTGAAAAGTCCTAATCTCCACTCTCTGATAAAAGATAGCTGATTACTGAAGGAGAGACTTACTGAAAATTATGTACATCACGAAAATTAGTAACTTCAGAAAAAATAGGGTTTTTTCCCCAAAGAAAAATGTAGGCTCTGCAGAAAACATCAGTTATACTAATATGAATATTGATTTAACTAAATTTGTAATAAATATATTAGAAGGAAAGAAGATATAGAGATGGCCATTAAAAAAAAAAAAAGCTAAACCTTCATCTACCATTATTCAGAAGCCCACAGACAATGTCTCTCAAAGAGATAAATCAAGAAATACAAGGGTGGGCATGGTACCACTATAAATAGGACTTAACAACATTAGAAACTGCTTTTAAAAAGTTGAATTTTTACTCTAGGAAACAGAACTGAGAGTTAAGTTAAGAGCAGGGATTACATTTTTCACTATGAACCTTTATTTATTTATTTTTCTTTTTAAAGATTTTATTTATTTGAGAGAAAGAGAACATGGGCCGCACACACTAATGGGGGATAAGGGCAGAGGGATAGGGAGAAGCAGACTCCCCACTGAGCAGGGAGCTAGAAGACACAGGAGCTAGAAGACACAGGACCCTGAGATCACAACTACAGCCAAAGGCAGATGCTTAACTGACTGAGTCACCCAGGCACCCCCACTATGAACCTTTTAGTATTAATTAATTCTTTTAAACACATAAAGCATTTTTTAAAGAGAGTAAGACACGCAAAAAAAAAAAATCATTTTGTGAAGCCTGTCCATTTTATTTACTTCTAGGAAAAACGATAAATAATTATATCCTGTTGTTACTTCACTGAAGCACATTTAAAGAGGCTATACATGTAGGATTCAGTGCAAGAGATTCAGAATCATATTTGTCAGACTATGAATAAACATAATAAAACAATCTAAAAAATTTCTTCTGTAAAAGGTATGCATTCTATGTAAAAAACAGAAAATACTACATTCCTGCATGTATTTTAAGGATCATTTTTTTATACAATAAAAGTCACAGTACAGTAATTTAAATAAATTGGGGTATAATATGAATCCAGAATTCTCTAAAAAGAAATTATAGTCCATTAAATATTCTAAATACTGTTTTTCCTTCATGTTTAATACTTAAAATACTAAACAAAGATTAATCCATAATATAGGGTCGATTAATGCAGTTTTGATTAAACTCTTTTTGAAAGCATACTTTTTTAAAAGAATTTCTCTTTGGAAAGACCCTTTGCTAAAATAAAAGATGAGCTTCTGAATGAGACACATATGATACGTGAGCAAGTAACTTTCTAATCATACATAGCTATTTCCAAGCCAACATAATCTCAGATCAACCATATCCTTTTATAAGATGAAAATTGAGAAATGCTTTAGAGGCAAATAGCCTAGCAATATAGTTCAAATCTGTCCAGCCAGAACTTAAATGCAACATGGCAGTAAAAGAGGGCCTCAAGCAATTTCACATTTATAAATGACCTACTTATGACAAGATGCATTAATTTCAATAAGCAGGCAATAGTATTATCTACTATTGTATACAGTAATTTTTAAATTAGGTAAAAGATGAAAAGAAAATAAGCAATTCTGCGACACTAACATTCTAAGATTTGGTCCATGTATAACCAAGGATTATGTCTTTACTTATTCATTGACTAATGTCTATGAGAAACAGAAATCTGATAGTTTTAATGGCTTTATGCTCTTCTACCCAGACTGCAAGCCTGTTATGTATCCTCCTGGACCATCTGTTTAGTGTTGGTGCTTAACAACTACATGTGCTCATGTTTTTTATCATGCCATTCTAATTTAAAACTAGTTGTAATGGAGATTATTTTAATTTTTGAGATATTTTATAATGTAACATATAACTACATAACATTTGCATGTCACTATGAAACATCTGAAATAAGTATTTGCTCATCTAACTTCAAATGTGCATATATCAGAATGATTGCTTCGTGAAAAATAATTAAGTAAAGCATAATCACCATATAGTGTTATCCAAGTAGCAAGGTAACCCAGCCTTGAGTTTATCAGTGAAATAAGTGGTTTTTAAAAAAGTATCCAGGTGGCTCAGTTGGTTAGGCGTCTGCCTTCAGCTCAGGTTATGATACCAGGGTCCTGGAATTGAGTTCTACATTTGGGCTCCCTGCTCAGTGGGGAATCTGCTTCTCCCTCTCCACCAGCCCCCTGCTTGTGATCTCTCTCGCATGCTCTCTCTCAAATAAATAAAAATCTTTTAAAAATCTTTTTAAAAATTAAAAAGAATCCGTTCACCTTAATTTCTCTACCTTCTCACATCAATCACTGCACATGATGGCAAAGAATAAAACCTAGTATTAATATAATTTTGTATATGTCTATTTATATATAGGATATTTTCATATATATTAACTAATTTGGTTTTTTTTCTTTTTTTTTTAACTAATTTGATCTTTACAAAGACTGAACAGTCATTTTTGGAGAGGTATGTAACATATAATTACCACATGGACATCTCCACACAACCCTCCTTCCTGTACTTTCTCATAATTTAAGATACATTAAGTTATCTCTTCAAAAGTTGAAAAATATGTATGACATTTACTAATTAACCCATGACTAAGCTAAGAGGACAGCATTACACTCACTGATTTAACAAAAAGAACTAATGCTTTATTTTTTTTAATTTTTATTTATTTATGATAGTCACAGAGAGAGAGAGAGAGAGAGAGAGAGAGAGAGGCAGAGACACAGGCAGAGGGAGAAGCAGGCTCCATGCACCGGGAGCCCGACGTGGGATTCGATCCCGGGACTCCAGGATCGCGCCCTGGGCCAAAGGCAGGCACTAAACCGCTGCGCCACCCAGGGATCCCCAGAACTAATGCTTTAAATAGAAAAGTTGCAGATGGACACAGAAATAATAAAAATCCAATACTATATGATATTTAACTTTGTTTTTATCTGAATTGGATAAAATGACTGAGTATCTAGCTATCTTTTACTTCTTATAATGAGCCACATGGGCCCTTCATATATTAAGCTAGCAGCTTTCCAACTTTTCAGTTTGAGAACCACTTTCTTTCCACTTTTAAACATTACTGAGGACTCTAAAGAGCTTTTATTTAAATGAAGTATACCTATGTATATCTATGTTAGAAATTAAAATTAAGAACCAGCAAATAATTAATCTAAAAAAACCCAAACTCCTTGAATGTTAATATAGAGAGCATTTTTATGATAAATAAATATATTTTCCAAACATAGAAAAAATTTTAGTGGGAATGACATTCTTTTACAACTTTGTAAATCTCTTTAATGTTTAGCTTAATAGAAAACATGTGAATTCTTAAAACTGATTCTGCATTCGATGTGTTGTGACATACTATTTTGTTCAAAGTAACTGAAGAAAATTAACCTCCCACAAATATGTAGAGTATTTTAACAGCCCTCTCAGATAATTAATATTCTTCTTTGATACTATCAAACTTCTGTAGAGTGGTACTTTCTTAAAGATTGGTTGCACTATAAATTCTGAAACTCTATCAGTGAACTCTTTTTACTGTTATATATTAAAATCCATTGGTGTATCTGGAATGTTGAATACATGATTTATATATACACGGTTTCTTATCATAACTGGTCATTTTGAAAATATTTGTTCACTGAGTTATAAAGATTTTCCAAACACTACACATTTTATTATTCAGTATAAAAAATCACATTAATCAATATCACCCCAATCTCATCAAAATTGTCTTTAAATATCAAGAAGCTATCAAGCTCTTGTTTTCTGTAATTCAGGTTTTATCAAGACAACACAATAGTCTTCCTTGAAATGGTAGGCTTACTTTGTTCATTTTTGAAAAAATGTCTGCCCAATACTCAAGTCTGAATAACCAGTTTGTCTGTTAATCATTTTTTCAAATAAAGTGTTCCACAAAATAGAGACTTGTTCAGCTTGCAACTCATGAAAAATTTGTAAGAACTCTTCCTTGAGATAATCATATTTTATTATGTAACAGAAGTATTTTATGCATACTTCCCATTTTTGTCCTATAGAATATTAAAAACAATACACACAAGGTCAAGAGTCAATACAAAAACTTTTACTGCTACACCAAGAACATTTTAAAGTGAAACTAGACTTCCTTTTAATTCTAAGTACACAGTGTGAGAAGAATACATGATTATAGAACAATTTGGTACCACTCCTTGATTCATGCTAAGGTGTCAGCACTATTACCCATCTTTGCTTTTGCACCATTGGTGCTTTTGCAACACAGGCAAAAAAAGGCAAATGACATCTTAATAGTATTGTAAAAATAATTTTGGTCTGGCAGACTGGCAGGAGTCTGTTAGGTCTGCCGTTGAGATCCACTGTATTAGGCAAATCAGTTCCTCTTCTTGGTATGGAGATCTGAGGATTTAGTATTATGGCTAATCAGTGCCTTCATAAAGTAAGCGAACCCTCTTTTATATGGTAAAAGTTACCACACGGCCAGTAACGAAAACAAAGTTTATAGCACCAATGAGCATCACTGATCCATGTTAGAACATTCATCCATTGTCCTTAAACCTTATCATAGAGTCAGAGAGGTTTGTTTAAATTTGTTTTAGTCAGTACTTTGGGGTAGTATTTGCTCCAAATCCAGTCAGTTCTAGAGACTCAAGAAATCTCAAACTGAGCTGATACATAATTAGGTATTTTACTTGATCAGTGACAGACTTGACTAGTACAGCTTTTACTCACACATCCTAGCAATTCAATAGAGAAAGCGTTTTTTTTTTTTAAGATTTTATTTATTTATCTGACACAGAGAAAGAGAGCACAAGCAAGGGGAGCAGGAGAGGGAGTCCAATGCTGGGCTAGATCCAGGGAGCCTGGGATCATGACCTGACTTGTAGATGGATGCTTAACTGACTGAGCCACCCAGGTGCCCCTAAAGAAAGGATTCTTAACCTTAAGTCCATTAACCCTCCTAGGATAATTTCAATAGCCCATTTTATTAATCATCAGTGAGAGGTAACAGTCATTGAAACTTATATTAAATAAGAAGTTTTAAAATTCAGTAAGAAAATCTTTTTGCATCATCAGTTTCTCTAATATTAAAAAAAAAAAAATCCCCACTCAGAATTACCCTAAGAATTCAGTCAGGAACAGAATAAAATTACCACAATATTGGTTTAATTTGACCTTTTCAGTGTACCATAAAAGTGCTTCAAAGGCATCACAAACAAACTCCATTATAAGCCCACCAATTAAAGGGGGAGAAAAAGATACCTGATAAAAAAGCACTACTAAAGACAGAAATGAAAGAAGAAATACAATAAAGGGGCATCTGGGTGGCTCAGGAGGTTAAGCATCTGCTTTCAGCTCAGGTCATGATCCTGGAGTCCTGGGATCCAGCCCTGTGAGGGGCTCCCTGCTCAGCGGGGAGTCTGCTTCTCCCTCTGCCACTCACCTAGCTGTGCTCTCTCACTCACTCGCTCAATCTCAAATAAATAAATAAAATCTAAAAAAAAAAAAAAAAAAAGGAAAAAGGAATACAATAAAAAAAATAGTAGTAAAATAGAAGAGAAAAAAATAGCCATACAAACAAACCAAGTACTGTACTGGAAAATATGTGATGAGCTGAAAACCCAAGGTAAAAGAGAGGTACACAATTAGGGAGATAAGGAATTATTAATAGACGAAGTAAAGAATTTGTGGCATGGTCTACAAATAGCTCCAGAGAAATAAAATGTTTTAGGGACCTCCAATTTAATAAAATGGGTCCCTAGTTTTTAGAAGACAGAGGAAAAAATGATGTAAACTTTTAGAATATTTTGAAAGCAGCCGGGAACAGAAAGTTGATGGATAATGGGATATTCAAAAGAAAAACCTACAATACTCAGTATCAGACTTAATTTATGCATTGCAGAATTAAAACAAAAATAAAAATAAAACTTATGGAGAACTATACAAAAACCAAAATTTTCTTCCAGAATAAATAACTCTGGAACAGACTATTTTTCAGAATAAAGTGTAAAACAGAGTAATTATATGAATGCTCTCAGATAACAGAAAAACTTATTGAGAATGGCACTATCCAAAAACACTGGCCCGAGCTCTTTCTATAAGCACAGACAAAAACTTTGAATCCTTATAGTTAACAAAAATATAACACAAAGACCGCTAAATTCTTACAACCGAGGAATTAAAATGCAACTTAATTTTTTGGGAATTGTTAAATCTCCTAAATAAGTTAGATCCTATTAATGCAGACTTTAAAGCATTCTGACAGTCCAAATGAATTATAATAATACATCCTCAAAACTATTTCATTCAACACAAAAATAAAATATGTACTAACAGTAATGAAAATGTAAATGAGTACAATACCTAGCTATTGACATGTTTCTCATATAAAATTAGGCATCATTGTAGAAACACATTGCTGTATTACACATATTAAATGTTTTCAGTTTGCAAGTTAAGAAAAATGTCCTTATTTTTTCACGCAAAATTAAATATCCAAACTTAATATCCTCTTTCCGAGAAATACATAACTTTAAGTCTGTCTGCTCAGCTCTAACCTGGGCATATCATCTTTCATTCTTCCCTTTCATACATTACAGTATATCTAGAATTCCATCAATTCCTTTGCAAATTCTAGAATTTGCTCCTTCTCCTCCACTCATGCATCCCACCCTGACCAGGACAGAATGATATCCATCACTACCCATCTATCTTCTACTATCATCTACTTGTTCCTACCTATTCCTCATCTTTGTTCCCAGAACTAACACAATGTAAGTTTCACCGATTTGCTGATATAGTCTCACTACCTGCAAGAGTATACACAGCATATGCTTAATAAATACTGGATGAACAAAGTCCATACTCAATCTGTTCTACAAACTAATGGTAAAGTTATTTTCCTAATAAGTAATTTTAAATGGCTAATTCCCTAATAAGTAATTTTAAATGGCTCTACAATGCCTGCCATGTGCAGCTTAAATTATACTATTTTTCAAGTTTCTCATAATTTGACCTACTCTGCCTATGCAACTTTTTATTCTTCTGTTTCCCAACTTGGATGGATCCTCTACCAAGGCTAGTCTCCTCACCACCTCCCAAATCATAAATATAACATGCTTTTTCCTCATGTTGATTTCCTAGCTTAAAATACCCTCCTCTCTTCATCTATGGCTATCCAAGTCCAATCATTCCGCAAGGTTTGAATTAAATCTAACTTCCAGGGCACTTGGTGGCTCAGTAGGTTAAGCATTTGACTCTTGATTTCGCTCAGGTCATCATTTCCAGCTCCAGGTTCTAAGATTGAGCCCTGCATCGAGACCCACACTGGCACTGTGCTCAGTGTAGAGTCTGTTTTGTCCATCTCCCTCCCTGCGCCTTGCTCCCGTGTGCAGGAGGCATGCACTCTCTCAAATAAATAAACAAACAAACAAACAAATAAGTAAATTCTTAAAAAAAAAAAATCTAACTTCCTCCCCTTAATTTCCCTGACGATCTATACCTCTAGTGACCAAATCTAACTTCTAATTTGTAAACAGTAGGGCCCCCTAACCTATTCACACTAACATACACATCCTCTCACTCACTCAAAACAAACAAAATTCATAAAACTAAAAAAGAAAAAAAAAACTTAAGCTAATAACAAAAGATTTACTTTCAAATACATATTTGGGATCATTCATCATTTGTTACAGATTCATCTTAATAATATATATTCAATGCTTAACACAAAGACTTAGGTTTAAAACAAATGAGGTACTATAAGATTTTGAATCATGACATGAATATTCTATTTACAAAGGTGGAAATACAGTTTAATTCATTTGCAACGATTTATTTTTTTTATTTTTATTTATTTATTTTTTTTTTATGATAGGCACACAGCAAGAGAGAGAGAGAGAGAGAGAGAGAGAGAGAGGCAGAGACACAGGCAGAGGGAGAAGCAGGCTCCATGCACCGGGAGCCCAACGTGGGATTCGATCCCAGGTCTCCAGGATCGTGCCCTGGGCCAAAGGCAGGCGCTAAACCGCTGCGCCACCCAGGGATCCCCATTTGCAACGATTTAAAATATAGAGTTGGAAAAAAAAATAACCTTCAATTATGAGAAAACTAAACACTGCATTTTCCCCTCAACATTCAAGTTAATGGAGAATTACTGTGGTTTACCCTTTTTAAACCAGTTTTGGCAAAAACAGATCGGAGTATAGCCTCCACTGGTCTTTCTTCACAATCTCTTATCCTCCACAACTCTGTAGTAATCCAAGTCTTAATCAATGAATAGGACCCAATACCTAAAACTAAACTATCTTCCTTGGTCCTTACCACCCAAAGAAAGGAAACAGTCATGTTGTCAATAATAATGTGAAGTTCACTGCTGTTTTTTTTTTTTTCCTAGCCTTCACTAGGAAAGTAAATTACATTAAGAATACACAATTGTTTTAAATTTTCTGAAAAACTACAGAGATATCCCACAAAGTTTGATGTTTAAAACAAGCAGTATACTAATATGAAAAATTAAACTTCCTCACCATTAAATTTTTCTTTAATTATAACACCATTAAAGTTAGCTATTTTTTCCCAGCTTTCAAAATATTCATTTCTAAATCTAGTCTTAATCAAGAGATCATTAACCTTACAAAGAATAAGAAAATAAATTCTTTCTCAACCTTAGTTATTTTCACTCTATTCCATTTTATCCACCCATTAGCATAGTCTAACCTTGACCCTAAATCATCATTCAGAGTTACAACCTTCAAAATCTCAAATTCTGAAATTCCCCTCTGACTTCATTCAACTCCAATTCCACCCTTTCTCACCTTCTTCTAATCCTAACTCTTCCTTCATCCTATTGCAACCTCCACTCTATCAGACTCCTCCTGATGACACCTGCTTTCTTCCTCACTTTAATGCTCACACTCTATTCATTTCAACTGTTCACCTGGATATTCTACCCTATGTCTACATCATCTATCTCCAATTCTGAGCAAGCTCTACAGATCTTTTTGTCAGTTTCTGAGCAGCTACGATTACTGGGTAAGTTATTCAACCATGCTGATTGGCTCCACTACAAATACATGGTTTCCAAATCTCAAGTAAGCCATCAACCTTGCATGACAATATTTGGATGCATCTTCACCTGACTCCCTTTGTGATTTCCTCCCAGCAGCCTTATGAATTTTCCTACTTTCCTCAAACTTTCAGGCTTTTAATGTTGCTGTGTTGCTGTTTCGTAGGATCTATCATTGACCCTCATCTGTAATTTTTTTCTGACACCCATGTCTTTAGTTTCTACCACACACTTAAAATTCCCGTTTCGTAGGATCTATCATTGACCCTCATCTGTAATTTTTTTCTGACACCCATGTCTTTAGTTTCTACCACACACTTAAAAGTAAATTCCCGTATCTCTATTCTAGACCTTTCCCCTGAGCACCAAACCATTATATATCCACCTGCCCACAAGATATTTCTTACTGTCCACCCAGACACTCCAAAATTAACTCAGAACTTTAAAATTAACTTTCTACACTTCCTCTCCCCTCAATTTTCATCCTCTTCTAATGTCTTACTTACTAAGGGCGTTACCATCTGCTCTTTACACAAGTAAAAAGTATGGTAGTCATCCCAGACTAATCCCTTTCTCATTCTGTGTATCAAATTAGTAACCAAGTCCCATCATTTCAGGGTTATCTCTCTTCCATATCACATCTACATCAATGCTGTTTCTATCTCGATTCTGCCCCTCCCTATGCACTAAATTCAATCTTTCTGAAATGCAAATGCTATCTGTTTCAATTCCTTTTATGATTTCAATAGCCCATATTACTGTTTTCCATGCTGGAGTAAGGTAGTGTTTTATTTATTTATTTATTTATTCATTCATTCATTCATTCATGAGAGACACACAGAGAGAGAGAGAGAGGCAGAGACATAGGCAGAGGGAAAAGCAGGCTCCCTCCAGGAAGCCTGATGCAGGACTTGATCCCAGAACCCTGGGATCACATCCTGAGCTGGAGGCAGATGCTCAACCACTGAGCCACCCAGGCATTCCTAAGGTAGTGTTTTAAAATACAAAATTATCAAGACTCTCCGAGGATTAATCTACAGATATCCTAAGAGTCCACAGACCCATTATAAGAAAGTGACTTAAGAAACTTAAGAAATTAGTCTTATTCTATTAAAAAAAAAAACCCTCTCAATGTGAATTATCACTGCCCAAGAATTTTGTCATCATTACCTCTCAGAAAAGAATTTAAATTATTGAAATGAAAACAAAATTAAAATTCCTAAATTACCACAGACACCCCCCCCCCCCAATATCTGTGGACCTAGTTTAAGAAACGCTAGCTATGATGGTTAATGTTGTGTGTTACCTTTGATGCACCACAATGCATAGATATTTGGTCAAATATTATTCTGATGTTCTGTGAAGGTGTGTCTTTCAGTAAGATTAACACATTAAATCAATGGACTTTGAGTAAAGCAGATTACCCTCCATAATATGAGGGGGCTTCATCCAATCATTTGAAGGTGTTAATGGAACAAAGGCTGACCTCCTTCTAGCAAGCTGCCATTGAGCTCAATGCAATTCTTCCGAGTCTCCAGCCAGCCAGCCAGCCAGCCTGCCAGCCTGCCCCATCAGTTTTTAAAGTAGCCAATCCTCCACAATCTCATGAGCCAATTTCTTAAAATAAATCTTTCTCTGTCTGTATACACACACACATGCACACGTGCACACACACACGCACCACTTGGGAGTTCTGTTTCTCCAAAGAGAATCTGAAGTAACACATGTCTCTACAGGAAAAAAAATCCAATCTTCTTAACATGGTATCTAAGGACAGACTCCCAATCCCCACCTCTTCAAATTCATCTCCTACGTGAAAGAAGCATACAATCTCTGCTTCAGCTATACAAAATAACCTATAGTTATTTGATTGTACTATTTTTAGTCACATCAACATGCCTCTTTTTATGCCATTTTCCTCCTACTCCCACTGTTTCTGATTCCTACTTACCAAACTGGTCCTATTCAACTGTCATGTCCTAGTTCAAATTTTCCCTCTTATAAGTGAAGAATCACATCTCTCCTTGTGCCAACGTTATTTCAAGAACATAATTCCACTATATAGCACATGTATCACACTTCAATTTATTTGCATGTTGTCCCTCTTACTAGTGAACAAAGAGACCATACTTTAATCAGCATCGTATCCTCAGCACCTAGCAGATAGCTTGTGATACAGTGAGCACTCAGGAACTACTCACTAAACTGATCTTTGACTGAACCATTCCTTCAGCCTCCTCACTGAGTACTGTATTTAGACTATGGCAAAACACATCTCAGCTCTGAGTCCCACTCTGGCCCTCCCCAGGCCATGAGTCTCGCCACTGGGCTACGAATCCGTGGAAACAAGAGGATATAATCATTCACTTCCCCTTCTAGATGACACTGAAGCCACCTGGAACTCTAGAATTTCTTGCCCAAATATCTCTAATCCAATTGCAGGGCTTGCACAGGGCTCTTCCCTATGTCTGTCCTGAGGATGGACTATGCTAAAGATGTATATACTGCTGTGCCAAGGACTACTATTGGAAGAGCCTGGATCTTGGACATGCATGCAGGATGTCCACAGGCATGCACATGAGGCCTCTCTGAGACAGTAGAGCTAGGGATGTGGGGAGGAGGTTGGGCTCCACAAAATTCTGATTTAACACTGAATTTATGAATTCTCAATTCCATAAATTCTAAATTTGAATCTTTCTTTTAAAGTCACTATGAAAGTATATTTTTCAAGATAAAAGTTCAGAACATAGTCAACAATTTATTAGTTTGGTTTATAACCTTTAAACATTTAGGCCTTTTGTGCTAAATGAATACTTGCCCTGAGTCTCAGAAATGTCAGAATAAAGTTGATGACTTTCATCAACCTAGTTTTATTAAATATTGAACTAGCAAAAATAGAGCTAAGATAGCACAGGAATAAAATCAGGAAAAAAGAAGAGTATACAGACATACCTCCTTTATTGTGCTTCACTTTACTGCACCTTGTAGATAACTACATTTTTTACAAATGGAAAGTTTATAACAATCTTCTGTTAATCAAATCTATTGGCACCGTTTCCCCAACAGCATTTGCCCACTTTGTGTCTCGGTGTCACATTTCGGTAATTATTGCAATATTTCACTTTCCATTATTACAGTATTTACAATGATCTATGATCAGTGAGTGATCTTTGATGTTGCTATTGTAAATGTTTTGGGGCTGCCACAAGCTGCACCCATGTAATACAGTAAACTAATCAAAAAATATTGTATGTATTTTGACTGCTCCACCAACCACCATGATCCAGGAATTAAATTTAAAATTTTCCACGTAGTCTTTTCCTCTACACCATACCAACTCTCTAAAAGTAGTTAGCTTGGTAATGACTAAATTGAATATTGACAGACATCTCTTAAAATCAATTAAAACCTCAAATATTATTTTTAAACACTGAAACACCATGTTTAGAATGGTACCAATCCATTTCACAAACCCTAAGAGAAGGTCAACTGGTGTTCTGAAAAGAGTACAGTTAAGAACTGATGTTCTTCAGGGCACCTGGCTGGCTCAGTCTATAGAGCATGCCATTTGATTTTGGGGTTATGAATTTAAGCCTCACACTGGATGGAGAGATTACTTTAAAAAAAATAAGTAAATAAAATAAGAAATTTTAAAAATAAAAAAGAATTGCTCTTCCTTTATGAGTTTCCCATATTAATACATGTTATAGAAATTTTTCAGTTAAAATTTTCAGAAATACTCCCATTTGTAGCCACTAGTTTCTGTTCTCTAGGTTCTCAACACTTCTTGTAGCTTAAATAGATATAGATCAGAGAATCAGACAATCACAATGGACTACTCTTATAAACATCAGTCAAATATAAGGCTGTTGGCAAAAATCTCAATATGTTGGATATTATTATCAGGGACATTATTGGAAACCAAACTGAAGTCACTGTATATTCTTTTTTTTTTTTTTAAAGATTTTATTATTTATTTATTTATTTATTTATTTATTTGAGAGAGAGAGAGAGAATGAGCACAAGTAGGAGGTGGCAGAGGGAGAAGGAGACTCCCCACTGAGCAGGGAGTCAAATGCAGGACTCAATCCCAGGATCCTGGGATCATGATGTGAGTCAAAGGCAGACACTTAATCAACTGAGCCACCCAGGCACCTCAGTCACTGCATGTTCTAATACCATACAAAAGCATGGTCTATGACTTGTTCTTACAACCTCAACTCAAGGAAGACATAACATATGGGGAAGGGGCACCTAGGTGGCTCAGTAGTTGAGCATCTGTCTTTGGCTCAGGTTGTGATCCCAGGGTCCTGGGATCGAGTACCACATCAGGCTCCCTGCAGGGAGCCTGCTTCTCCCTCTGCCTATGTCTCTGCCTCTCTTTCTGCATCTCTTATGAATAAAATATCTAAAAAAAAAAAATAACATATGGAGAAAATATTCAATAAAGGTAATTAAATAACAGGACAGAGAAAGAACAAAAGAAAAGAAATAGAAAACAAACTAGAGGAGCCTGGGTCGCCCAGTTGTTTAAGCATCCAACTCTTAATTTCAGCTCAAGTCATGATCCCAGGGTTATGAGATTGAGCCCCATGTGTTGGGCTCTGTGCTGAGCATGGAGCCTGTTAAAACTCTGTTTCTCGGGATGCCTGGGTGGCTTGGTGGCTGAGCATTTGCCTCTGGCTCAGGGCGTGATCCCAGAGTCCCAGGATGGAGTCCCAAACTGGGCTCCCTGCACGGAGCCTGCTTCTCCCTCTGCCTATGTTTCTGCTTCTCTCTCTCTCTCTCTCTCATGAATAAATAAATAAAATCTTTTTATAAAACAACAACAAAAAAAGATTTTGTTTCTCCCTGGGGCACCTAAGTGGCTCAGTTGGTTTCAGCACTGGTCATGATCTCAAGGTTGCAGGATTGGGGATCGAGCCCATGTTGGGCTCCTTGCTTAGTGGGGGTCTGCTGGGGTCTCCCTTTCCTTTTGTCCTTCCCCACCATATTCACACTTGCTCACACACTCTCTCTCTAAATAAAGTAAAACTAAATTCTATAATACCAAGACTAGAGTTCTCAAATTTTAAAAAATTAATAAAATTATAAAATGTTTCATTCACTCCTTTGACATTTTTTTTTTTTTTTTTTTTTTTATGATAGGCACACAGTGAGAGAGAGAGGCAGAGACACAGGCAGAGGGAGAAGCAGGCTCCATGCACCGGGAGCCCGACGTGGGATTCGATCCCGGGTCTCCAGGATCGCGCCCTGGGCCAAAGGCAGGCGCCAAACCGCTGCGCCACCCAGGGATCCCTCCTTTGACATTTAATAAAAACTTATGACATACCAAATCTCTGCTAGGTGCTGGTGATACATAACAAAATCTCTAGCTTCTAACTGCTAACTATTTAGTAGCTGCAGCACTTTAACAATTTGGTAGACATATATGACAGGAAAGAGAGCAACTAACCATGCCAAGAGGCTTCAAAGAGTATTAAAGAATGAATAAAAACTTGATAGGCAAAAAAGGGGAAAAGGGCAGTATACAGGAAAATGATTATTATAAAAATAGAAATAAAATTAAGATCAATAGCTAACAATAATTTAATCTTGCTGTATGCTAAGCATTGTTCACAAATTATCCTATTTGAGGGATCCCTGGGTGGCGCAGCGGTTTGGTGCCTGCCTTTGGCCCAGGGCGCGATCCTGGAGATCCGGGATAGAATCCCACATCGGGCTCCCGGTGCATGGAGCCTGCTTCTCCCTCTACCTGTGTCTCTGCCTCTCTCACTCTCTCTCTCTCTGTGACTATCATAAATAAATTTTTAAAAAAATTATCCTATTTGATTCTCATAACCCTGTGATTCTCCTTTCATCCTGTTTATGAAATGAAAAAATTGAGAAGAAACTTGCTAAAGATCATACAGCCATATAGGGGTGACATCAACAGAGATTATGCAAAACTAAGCTGTGAATGATCATAATTTGTTTGAAGAAACAGAAAAAGGTAGGCATGGCCTAGCACACAATAATACTAATGACAGCAACCAGCACTGAGGATACAGTAGTCAACAAAACAGAAAATAAGTATTATCTGTGTCTTATTAGAGAGTAAGTCTATTCCAGGAAGGAAACATAAATTTTCATCTCATAGATGTAGACTGAGATATGGAAATGCTAAGTAAATTGTTTAAGGTCATATGCTAATAAGTAGTATAGTGAGAATTAAATCCTGTCTGACTTAAAGTCTGACGCAAAGTCCAAATTCATTCTACTTTACCACATTAGCTTTCTATTATTTGTTCACTCAACAGAAGTATATCCAGTACCTACTGTATGTCAAGCATTGTGCTAGGAATAGAGATGAAAGATATAGTCCATGGCTTCAAGAAATTCACAGGTTAGTCACTGGAATCAAACATACCAAGAGCTGCAATACACTGAGATAAATGCTACTACCACCAAAGTACATTCAGAATCTTATGGAAGCACATATGATCACAGATGAGAAAACAACTTGAAGAGAGGCAAGCCCCAAAATAAGACCAGTCAGGGCTACAGCATTAATCCAAAAGTCAGGGGCACATCTAAGAAATATCTGGGCGATAAATCACAAAACTTAGTTAACAAGACTCCAACTATGATTGTATCATAAGAGTATTTTTTTTAAAGAACCAAAAAACAAAAACAAAACTAAGAACTATGAAGCCCAACGAGAACACCCAAGATATCCATACCAAAATTCAAAGTCAATGCCATACTTGGTAAGAAACCCATATATTTTATAAGTCATTTTAGGGTTGCTATAGTTATAAAGTTAGCACAATCTATTTTTGAATGTAATTGAAGTATAACTAACATACAGTGTTATTTAAGTTTCAGGTATAACAATATAATGATAAAACACTCCTATACATTACTCAGTGTTCATGAAGGTTAAGTGTACTCTTGATCCCCTTTATCTATTTCATCCCTCTCTCTCCACTTCCCCTTACTTTTGAATCTTAAACATTCATAGAACTAAGAAACATTTCTCAGTCAACCTCCTCTTTTAGATAAATGGTTTCTTTTAGGTACACTTTACGAAGCTGCTTCTCAGGAAATATTTAAGGAGAATATACATACCATGTGTCATTTAATTTTTGTCATTATTAATTTTTTTAATTAAAAAATTATTTTCATAATAGAGGACTTCTAAAGTTCCTTCAAACCCAAGATTCTAAAAGAAGAAAAACCATAACAGGTATATATCATAACTGTCAAGTATTTCGAATATAGATCTCTATGGTTATCTAATGGAGTTGAATCACATCATTGTTCTGATACCATTAACAATTTTCTCATATATCCTATATCCATATTTTCAACTGCTTAGGTAATATCAATACGCTTTTTTAAATTTTAGGATTATGAAATTCACTATAATGTTATTTCTTAAAATTTCATAGCAAGTAACATTTGAAATGGGTTACACAACTGCATGACATCTCAAACAGAGAAATGATTATTTTTACTGTCACCAAGCCCTATGTCTGATAACTAGCACAAAGAAAGAAAGATTTCATTTGGCTGAAGTATGAAAATGCCCTGCGGCATGCAGAAGAGCTGGCCCATCATTCCCAATCTCTAAAGAGCTTCCCCTTCCCGTTAGTTAAAGAGGACTGATGCCATGTCACAAGCTCTTAAAGAGATTCTTTGATTTAAGGAGCTAGTCGATGAAATCCAGGATTCATCTCTAAATGCAGGGAAACCCAAGTCAGCGAACAGACTCCGAAATTATAAGGCAGTGTTGGTAAACTGGCATGAAGAAGTCAATGTAAACAATGTCCAAATGCCAAATCCAAAGCCGCTAATCAATATTCTTACTTTTAGTAAATACTGTAAATGAAAAAAAAAATCTATAGGCCTTCTATAATAAAATCGTATGTCACAACTAAAAGCAGGAATATAAGAGTGGCAGGCCAATGTAACTATAAGTACATAAAAGATTTCCACTTTAGCCAAGATCTAGAGTATCAGGAACCAAATTTACCCTCCTGCCTGAAACAACTGGAAAAAAAAGTACAAAATATATCAAGTGTTTTTCAAGGCAAGGGTTATTAGGCAACACAGGACAGTAGATTCCTGATAGATGGGAAACACACAAGATGAATCCTTGACTGTCCCAACTTATTACCTTGAAAGAGTTCCTAGGCTATAGAGCAGAGATGGAGAACCCAGGCAATGAGGTGAGATGCAACTTAAGCTAGAAACAACAAGATGACTATCATACATAAAGCAAGGTAACGAAGAGTAGAAAGGTTCACGGAAAAATCCAGAGATCTACAGAGGGTATCCCTCAAGTCTTGAGTACTCATTAGTATATACATGTGAGGAAGCTACCCAAGAACAGTGAAAAAAACACCAAAAAAGGATTAGAGGGAACACCACCCAGGGTTCATACAGGTCCAGGAATAGTTTCTGTTTTCACCACCCAAAGTACTGAGATGGGTTTTGCCAACAAAGTGACAAAGTGGTACTACTTGATACAACTTAAAAGCAGGATCTAAAAAGATCAAACTGTTTCCAAGAAATTTAGTTATCCCAGAACAAGGCTCAAGAATACCTAATGAAAAAAAAAAAAAAAAACCTAATGAAATACAAAAATATCCAGCACCCAAAAAGGGAAAACTCCAAATGTCTAACATCCAATCAAAAATTACCAGGCATTCAAAAGCAAACATACACAATCCTTCATAAGAACAAGAATCAATCAAAACCAATCTAGAAATTATACAGACAGAATGGAAAGAAACATTAATCCAGTTATAACTATATTCCATTTGTCAAGAAGCTACAGAAAAGACAAAGCATGAAAGGTATAGAAATGGGAGATATAAAAAAGGACCGGATTTCTAGAATAAAACTGTAATGTCTGAAATAAAACATATGGACACAATTAACCGTAAATTTTAAACACTATAGAAAAAAAGATTAATGAAGTCGGAGACATAGCAAAATTATCCAAAATGAAGCAGAGAAGCCTGAAAAAAATTGAACAGAACATCAGTAAACATCAAGCAGCCTGATTTACATGTAGCTGGACTTCCCAAAGGGCAAGTGGGGGCAGGAAAAATACACAAACACACACTTAAATATTCTCACATAAATATATATTTTTTAAAATAATGACCAAAACTTTCTGAATTTGTTAAAAACTACACACCCATAGATCCAAGAAACTCAACGAACTCCAAGCAAAACAAACATGAAGAAAAAAGTATATAGTTTCATTTAGGAAGGGTTCTCACTCACAAACTCTGTAAACAAATTTAATCTAGAAATGACTTAGACTAAGATTAATTTTTAGGTTACCTTACTAGGTACAGTCTCAACTGACAAGAGAATACATTAATTAAATCAAACACTAACTTGAGTAAAGTACTTAACAGAAATCCTAATGATTTTAAAGTTATAGCAAAATGCAGCTTTAACAACAATGTATATTTTGTTGCTCTACTAAGTAAATAATTCATCAAAAAAAATTTATTCTGGCAAATTATTTTTTAAAAAGCTAATGCCTATTCCTCTTTTTCTTAATTTTCTTTTCCTTTAATTTATATAGGTCATTCAGCACAGAATTAGGACACTGAAAAAGTTTTAAAGAAACTGAGAGGTGGAACTGAAAACAGAAGCAGATCTGAGGTTTGGAATGGAGCTAGTCCTCCCCTACAAAAAAAAAAAAAAAAAAAACCCTGGCAACCACTATTTTGAAACACCATTACTTTCAAAATATACATATGTATTTTTGAATATAAAACTGCACTCAATGTGAAAACAAGCTTAAGTGTCTGTTTTTAGCACCTCAGTTCACTATTCAGTACTCAAAAAAAATGGAAGTGTTTTTTGGAAAAAGAATAATTCAAGTAAGTGGAAAACAAGGGGCGCCTGGCTGGCTCAGTCAGTAGAGCATGAGACTCTCAATCTCAGGGTCAAGAGTTCAAGCCTCACGTTGGGCATGAAATCTACTTTAAAAATAAACAACGAAAGAAAGTGGAAAACTAAAGTAATGTATTTTCCTAGTTTGTAAAAATTCCTTTTTTTAGGGCTCAGAATACAATTTCAAGATTTTCTGTCTAAAAACAAGAGACAGGAACAAATTCTGAGTATCTACTCTAATGGCTACCCTTCCTGTCATGTGGGTTTCCTAAAACAGAAGTCAATTTAATTATTCTACCATTCTGCTTAGGGAATGGTGGGATACTTCAAAGATAAAAAATAGTTCCAGTGGGAGAGCTGCCAAAAATATATTTACTATCCCTGGAAATAATTAATGTCGACATTCCTTTTTCCTTTCTAAAAGAAAAAAATACATACACATTTAGTGACTATATATATATATTTTTTTGGTTTTATTTTATACAAATAAAACACCTTCAGAAAGCATATAGTAGTATAATACTTCCCTGTAGGATCAACACATACATGAAAAACAGCACACAAATCTCTCTAAGCACACAGACTACAAATATTTCTGAGCACACAGACTAAGTTACCACTGCAACATTGATGAACTTGACTTCTACCTCTTTTAAATAAGAAATCTAAAAAGAAACGTAATTTCCTACAACATACAGAAATAATATTTTGTTATTAGCCTATTAACAATAGACTTATTCCTTAGTAACAATTATTCACTGATAATGCACTGAAGTGCCTCAGGTATAAAAGGTAAGAATGCCTTGAAATTGGAAGTTCCAAACTACTCACTCATGTAATCAGATTCTTTTCAAGAGAGAAGGCTAAATACACATTATTTTGAGCACAACTATAACAATTCAGAGTTTGTACTTAGAAAACCTACACTGATGTACTTGGAATGCATGTAGCCCAATATCTATAATGATACAAATGGTATTTATTTCGCTGACCTAGCTACCAATAGGATTTTGACATTCAATTCCCATCCTAAAAACACTTTCCTACTTAACACAAACCCAGCACCATAAACTTAAAAGACAAAGATCTGCCTACTAAATCATTATCTAGCTGTCATCACGAAGTCAGTAACCCGCATTTCACAAGTAGCCTTAAAAATACCTTAAAATGACCTCCCAAATCTTAATCACATGATTGATGTGATGATCATCTCATCAGACTTGAGTTACTGTACCCATTTAAAATTACTCGCTACAGCAACAGTTCCGACCAATCAGAACTGCTATTTGAGATTCTCTCTTCTGAAATCTGTTCTTACTTCACCGGTTTCAAAATCTGAGTCACTTATTTTTAGACACAAAGGTTAATAAGAAGCATTTCTGCATCAAATACACATAACTGCACAGGAAAGGCTTTATCCTCCCCGCCCCCCCCCCCCCGGCCCCACCACCACCACCACTCCCCTTAGGAAACTATTATTTTCTCTCTCTCTCTTTTTACCAAATTATCAGAGGACAATGTGGTTTGGATTTCAGCACTGAAGACAATTAGGTGACAATACACGGTTGGCAGAATGAAACATTATAAAGTTCCGCAATATTAACAGGCATTAATCACTGAGGTCGTGATGAAACGGGCCGCTGGGGCACGCAAGACCATCACGCCTTTCCGCGGTCCAATTCTTAAGCCACCGGGATTCTTTTCAGCCCAAGAGCCAAAATCAGGAGCTTACACATAAAGTTTCCAGGATGCCCCCCTTTTTCAACGAAAACAAGCTGCCTAGAAAAGAAAAGAACACTTACATTTGGAGCATGACCTGGTTCAGGAACACCCCGTCCACCAAAGCCACATACTCGTCCAGGTTGGTCCCATTTCCTGCAGCCAGGGGTCCAAACGTTTTAACCTAGAACAGAAGGCTCGTTAAGGACACGAACGCCCACCTCCATCCCTGCGGCCGCAGATAATGCAGCAAAACATACAACAAATAACACCCTACTTACCCAAGTGACCAAGGGGCTGGTCATGAACTGCTCCAGAAGGGGGGTAAAAATCTCGTTCTCCATTTTACAGATAATGTATTTGAGAAAAAGGGGAACTACCACACACACACACACACACACACACACACACACACACAAAATAGATATATATACGCCTAAGGGGATGGATGGGTCGCTAAACGTTGAAGAAGTAAGTAGGAATCAATGAAAGTCCATTTCTGGCCCAGGAAGAAAATCCCATCGTGGAGGGGAGACAAACTCTCCCTCCCCCCAAAAAACACCCCAGAGGGGAACGAGCCCCAGACCCGAGAAGCGGCTTCGACAGCAGCCACGAGCGGCAGCCTGCGCTGGAAATGTCTGTACCGGGCGAGGAGGGGCAGAGAAAAGGCATCTGGAGGAGGAGGAGGAGGAGGAGGAGGAGGAGGAGGAAGGGAAAGGGGGCTGGAGCAGCGAGACAAAAAGCCCGTCGAGGCTGCCCAGCTCCTGCAGGAGCCGGACCAGCGAGGCTGCCCGCGGCGACTCACCCCCAACGCGGGCTAAATGGGACGCCGCGTCGGGGCCCCCGAGCCGCGGCCGGCCTCCACCCCCGCGTCGCGCTCCGCGCCCTGCAGCCGCCAGCGGGCATGGAGCCGCGCGGACCCGCGGAGCCTCCCCTGCCCGCAGCCCCTCACCGACGACGGGCAGGGCTCGCCCCTTCCCCCCGAGCCCACACCATCCCTCCGCGCCCGCAGGCCTCGCCTCCAGCCCCCTTCCCCTCCCGGGGGGCGTGGGGGCTCGAATGTGCGTCCCTAAGCCCCCAGCCTCCTAAGCCCCGCAGCCTCCGCGGCGCGCCTCCGGGAAGCCCGGGCACCGAGTCAGCGCCGCGCTCCAGCCGCCCCCTCCGCCCTCTCTGGAGGAGCCGGAGCAACGGCCTCAGAGCCGCAGTGCCGCAGCACACCCCGGCCCCGCCGCCCAGCCGGAGCCGCCGGCCCGCCGTCAAAGGGAGCGCGCTTCTCCCTCCGCGCCCGTATCCTTCCGCCGACTCCCCGCCCCTCCCGCGCCGCAGCCTCTGGATTGTGGGAGAAGAAAACCGCTGCATGGGCGCGCCCCCGAGTGCGAGCGCGCGCGCGCCCCCGGGGCCGGCCCCGCCGCCGCCCAGATTTTGGCGGCGGGCGCGGGCGTGTGCGCGGGCGTGTGCGCGGGCGTGTGCGCGGGCGCGGGCGTGTGCGCGCGCTCGCTGCAGCTGCTGCGGTGCCCCGCGCCCCGCTCGCGCCGGGGACGGCTGCCAGGGCGTGGGGGCGGGGGCTGCAGGCTCGGCCGCTCGTGCCTCCTTACGCTGTGTTTCCTCCCCGAGCGCCCGCTTTGATGTGCGAAGGAGAGAGAACGAAATCCTTCCCCTTTAAACGGGAGGGATGCCGGCAGCCCTTTCTCGGACCCTTGGACTGGGTCTGTTGAGCGGGCTCTTGGCCCGCAAAGCGGAGCAGGAAAACTCAATGCAGCAAAGAGCACAACGGGGATCTGAGCCGCAAACTTGGTTTTGTTTGTGTGTGTGTTTGTTCTTTTTACCTCCTCTCCCTAAAAAATAAATAAATAAATAAATAAATAAATAAATAAATAAATAAATAAATAAATAAATAAAAATCCAGGTCACTCAAGCATGAATGCTCTTCAAAGTTGCAAGGGAATGCAGTAGGATTTTTAAATAACCAAAGCTGTCCTTCAACACGTTGGTATTCCCTGGCTGGAGCAAACGTGATTCAGACATTGTGTTGGACTATTTGGCTATTGAAGAAGGAAAAAAAAAAAAAAATCCCAAACAAGATCAAGAGCTACTAAAAGGAGACATTTGGAAGTCAGCCAAGATGGGTGACAAACATTACATATTTGTCATAAATCTCTATGCTATGCACGACTGGGATCATTAAAGTAATTTTAACAGTTCCCCAGCAAAATCCAATGTTACTCCTCATTTTGAAGGAACATACAAATCTTTTCTCTGGGACAAAATGGGCACATAAAACAAAAAAATTTTTTGGAGAAAATAAATGTAGTATTGCGGTTTTGCAGTGTGTGTGCTTTTACATTTACGTAAATATCTACTTTGAGTACTTATCTGATATTTTAAAGTAGCAGGAAAAAATGTTTTATAACACTAAGAAACAGCAACATTTCTTAATCCGGTAACTGAGAGCCTGGGCTCTAGAGTCTTCCTGCCTGCTTTAAATCCAGGCTCTGATACTTACCAGTTGTGTGAGGCTAGGCAAGTTAGTGAACCTCTCTGTGTTTCACTCTCTTCATGTATAAAGCAGGGATAAAAATAGGGTTAAATTAAATGGCAACCTATAGTAAATGCTCCACAAAAGTAATTGAGGTTTTCACCATTATTCTCCCCAAATGAAGAATCTTTAAGAAAAAAACCTGAAATATAACTTCTCTTCCTTTAGTTAGAGGAGAAACCATCTTGCTGTGGAGACCAGAGAAATGCCTTCCAAAATCATCTTAACTGAAATTAGGATGCATTCATGTGGCACTTTGCAAGGTATGTATGAAGTAGAACCTTGCATTGCCTGCACCACTATACAGCTTTGGGTCATCCTGGTTGCTAGCAATCTTTTCCTTTTGCTCTTGATGACTCTTTCTTAATCACAGTCCTTTATTTGGACATGCAGAGAGAGAGAGAGAGAGAGAGCTGGCACCAAGAATAAAGCATGACTTTCAGAGCAGCCCAATGCCTGACATGCCCACCTCCCTTTCTAATCCCTCGGCAGCATGACCAAGCTACATGGAAGTGTTCATGCCTATACTGGGGTTTATCTTCAGACAGACCCACCTGCTTCAGCCATAGATGAAAAACTCATAAAGTATTAATACCAAGTACAATAAGTTAGGGGCATTTTGGACAGTGATGACTGGAGTGTTAACACATTAAGATAGAATTTGTATTCGGTTTACATGTAGTAGCTAGCCTTCACAAATCTGGATTCCCCTCTACAGCCAAATGGCCCCAGATGCTTCCTGGTCTATCTTTAGCTTTTACACACACACACACACACACACACACACACTCAACAAAGAAACATGAGGAGTTAATTGTAAAAACAGGAAGCTTTAGACCAGACTGAGGTCTGGAGTAACTTATTTGAAAACCTACCAATTCACAATTCCCTAGTTTAACAGCAGCCTTAGAAATGCTTTATAATATCTCAAGAGTACAATCAGGAAACTTCTTTGTCTGGCACAAAAGGGATTGTACGTTATACACTATTTAATGGTCTTCAATTTGCAACATCCTGTAAGATTAAATCCAAAAGTTTCCTATCTTCCTTTCACTTAGGAAGAGATTACTCAAGATTTCTTCCAGGTATTTTTTTTTTTTGGACTTGATAGTCATTTATTTATCCTGAATTCATCCTTTCTTAGAATGTTAAATCCAACAGGAAAGGCCTTTGGAAAAATCATACCCATCTGACTAGGGCCCAAGTTACTTGCTCTGCTCTTTTCTGATCAGAAGTTAAATGTTTGGAATGGACCATGATCTCATTTAGAAGTCACTAGAGAAAGATTCTCTCCCTTGTACTATGATTGAGGTTTCCCCTGAGGTTACACATATGTAATACTACCTGTATACCCAGAGCACCCCATGTTAACCTTCATCTTGATCTACTATAGGAAGTGATAGATTCACCCCAAACACATATTGGGTGACACATACTTACAGAGCTAGTCACATGCACAAGCTACCACAATGAAAGTAACACAAATACAACAGCAGGATGGCACCATTGTTTATAATTGCCCCAAAATGGAAACAACCCAAATGTCCGTCAACTGATAAATGAATAAATGAAATGTATTATATCAATACAGTAGAATATTTTGGCAATAAAAAAGAATAAAGTATGATATGTGCTACAACATGGATGAATCCTGAAAACATTAAACTAAGTTTAAAGAAACCGGTCACGAGGTACCACATATTGTACGATTCCATTGATATGAAATGTCCAGAAGAGACTAATCTGTATAGACAAAAAGTAGATTAGTGGTTGCCTAGATCTGGGGCAGTTGGGAGGAAACGAGGTTGGTGGCTTAGGGATATAGGGTTTCTTTTTGACAAAATGAAAATATTCTAAAGTGATAGATGCACAGTTCTGTGAATATACTAAAAATCCTTGAACTGGACACCTTACGTGGTTGAATTGTCAATTAATTCTCAGAAAAAGCTGTTTTAAAAAAAGACTGGCACCATTGCTTCATGAATATTTAAAAAGAAATGACTTCAAGAAATCCAATCCGTAGGGCACCTGGGTGGCTCAGTCAGTTAAGTGTCTGCCTTCGGCTCAGGTCCCAGGGATTCCTGCGATCAAGCCCCAAGTCGAGCTCCCTGTTTAGTGAAGAGCCTGCTTCTCCCTCTCCCCTCTGCTTGTGCTCTCTCTCTCACTCAAATAAATAACTTTTTTTAAAAAAAGAAATCCAATCTCATACACTTTTCAACAGGGTCTTCAAGCCCTCTTGATCTAACTAATAAGATTTTAAACTCACCTAAGATCATAGAAGGCATATGTCTTAATTATCTAACATGGTTTTAAGAGAAACGTTATCTAATAAGAGATAAGAATTAGACATGTGGTTTCACTTCTTTGAGCATCAGTTAAGCATCAATTTCCTCAACTGTAAAATGAACATACTAGCTTTGTTTCTCCCTGGGCATCTGCTTAGACAGTGGATTTGCTCTATGCCATGTGTAAACTGCAGAGGGAAGGAAACTTGGAGAGAGACAATGGGGCAGAAAGAGGGGTCCTCCTTTCAGCCCACTTTCAGGGGCTCCTCTCAAATGCCCTCATGCTGTGCTGCAAACAAAATGAATCATCACCAATTCACCATTATATTCCAGGCTACCACACCTATCTGAACTAGTCTTTTCTGCTTCCTCACCAGGCCGACTCCCATTCGTCGTTCAGGATTCTAGCTCCACTCTCTGTGAAGCATTCCTCTTCCTCCGGTTGAGTTGACCACTTCCTCTCTTGCGCCTTGCACAGTATCTAACCTCCTTTTATCCTCTCTAACTTGCTCTGAATGGCACGTATTTGCTGACTTGCTCTTCTGAGTAAATTGGGGAACTCTTGGAGACTAGCATTTTGAAACTCATCTTTGTGCCTCTGGCATTTAGGGCAGTGCCTTGCCATTATGGGCACTTTAGTCAATATGTCAAAGAGTCTTTTTTCAACCATGGTGACCAGTTTAAATTCCTAACAATTGGCAAGAGCTCACAGCAGAGCAACTTCTGAGGACTATTCTAATTAACTTAATGACCTAGAGGAGGCATAGGCAGGCAATTACTGCTTGCTAGTGATTTTGAAGAAGTAAAAAGACACTGAGATCATAAAATAAATGGCTTTTGAGCTAGGTTTTTTCCAAGTCTATATAATTTTTTTTTTTTGGAGAAAAGCTTAGGAACATACTTCTTTTATTTCTTAGCAGCACATAATGGTATTTGTCCTTTTTAGCACCCAAACTGTGTTTCACTTGTTACCATTTTGATGCACATCCTCTAGAAAGATGTTATTGTCTAAGCTTTATTGGACAGCATATTCTGAACAGAAATTGACCTTTATTAAAGAAATACATCCTCGGGATGCCTGGGTGGCTCAGTGGTTGAGCGTCTGCCTTTGGCTCAGGTCGTGATCCCGGGGTCCTGGGATCGAGTCCTGCATCGGGCTCCCCACAGAGAGCCTACTTCTCCCTCTATGTCTCTGCCTCTCTCTCTGTGTCTCTCATGAATAAATAAAATCTTTAAAAAAAAAGAAGAAAAAAGAAATACGTCCTCATAATCGACCTAAATGACTGTGTTGTGCTTTTAATACAATTATGCCTTCACAGGCTCTTAAGAAGTGCATGAGCATTTGACCTACATTCACAGGCCCAACTTTTTAATTTTACGTTGAATGGCTTTTAGTATTTGTTGCTGACAACATCGATAGTTCCCATTTTAATTTGCTGCTTCTCATGTCCTGTGTGCAGGGAATTCATAGATTGTTAAAACAGCCTAAAAGAATTAATAGTTTTTGAGTGAGAACCTGATGGGCTCTCTTAGGGGAAAAATCCATGAATTTGTGGTATGCCTAAAAATATCTCTTGATGTAATGTTTCTTTTTTCTTTCAGTTTCTTGGTCTTACCTAGGTGAGGTGGTGCTACCCTATTTCTTTAACTAGTTTGCTGTGATAGGACATGAAATAATCTTGTAAATTAATGGTCATTCACCAGGTATTTCCACAGTATGACTGTCCTATCATGTGATGAGTTCCTTGTATGTTTATGGTTCCCCCTTTAATTCCTTAATCCCATGCCACAGATGGTGACTCATTCCAACTTCCAATGCTACTGATGGAAAGCTACAAAGCAAATGGAAACCTGAAAAGAAAAAATAAGAAGTGTAGAAAAGGGCGAATATTATAAAATGTACTTTTAAAAGGTGAAAAAGTCATTCTCTTATTCTGACTGTAAGCCTACTCCCAACCTCTACTTTCTAGCAGTTTACATCTTCAAGACAGACAACAGCAGTAACTGGTTAAAACAGAAACTAGCCAATGTTAGAAGAAATGATGGATCATTAATAAAATAGAAACCAGAAAGTAGGTTTCTACATAAAGCACTGGTGCTTTTAGGCTACTGAAGATAAATGTGGGCTAAAACAATTAAATACTTCTAATCCTGGAAAAAAATGGAGATCTGCTCTCGTACCAAAAAATACAAAGTAAAAAAATGATAGCCATTACAAATAAGGAAATATGAAGATGTTTTATTTCCTTCTATTGAATGACAGTAGGAAGTTATATAAAAATGTTTATACTGATATGAGACTATGTATTTGCTGTTCTGCTGTTGAAAGTGAAAGTTCACATGAAACTTAAATTATTTAACGTGAATGTCTTTATTTCCTAATTTTCAGTCAATATGTGTCAATTGAATGTTTTCAAATATTAGCTTGAGAAGAGTTCTCAAATTCAATTTTATTTTATAAAATTTGTAATTAAAATATCAGGCCGGGGGAATTTTAATATTTGTATTTAAATATTTGGTTTCTTAAACTAAGGCAGCAATGTAAAATATTCAGTTACATGGAGCTAAATATGTCTCATATTTTTTATATTACCTTATTTTCTTGTTATGAAAATAATACATTTCATTGCCATACTTGGAAAGATCAACAACATAAAGGAAAAAAAAAACAAAAAAATCAAACCTCTAATTCTACCTCTCAGAGATTAATATATCGTTGCATTTATTTCACACTATTTTCAAAAACTGTACCACTCTTACACCACCATTAGAAAATATAACAATAATCAAAATTTGAATATACCTCTCAGCTTACATTAATCAATAAATGGAAACCAAATACGTTTTTATTTTTATTTTATAAATGGACTTTTTTTAAACTTAAATTTTATTTTAAGTAAACTCTATGCCCAACATGGGACTTGAACTCATGACCCTGAGATCAAGAGTCCCATGCTCTACCAACTGAGCCAGCCAGGAACCCCCCAAATGCATTTTTAATAATGGTAGTCATCATATGTTAGATTTGTAGAACTTCCAGCTTACCAGTTTTTAAAACATCAAACCTCAAATTCCCACAACCATATCTAAACTTGACTAATACATCTTGCAAAGGAATAAAACTGTATTCTTTGAGTTTAGAATAAAACTAAGATTAGGAGTTCTATATTTGTCAGTGCATTCTCATTTTTTCATTAATCAATATTTTTTGAGTTACCATATGTGCAAGATAGCATATTGAACACACAAGACACAGAGAAGATTGTATCTAAATGAGGCCAACAGAAATAAAATGGCAAATATATCATTCAATCAATTATTTAAGCTTTTTCTGTAAAAGGCCAGGTAGCAAATATTTTAGGCTTCACAGGCCTTAGGGTCTCTGTTGCAACTAATCACCTCTACCATAGTACCATAAGGCAGCCATAGACAATGCGTAAAGAAATAGGTGTTGCTGTGGTGCTGTAGGAAAGCTTTATTTGCAGGGCACCTGGGTATGCCACATGTGGGTGAGGACACGCACGCATATGCATACGCATGCCCAAACGGAGAAGGCCCAGAAAGGCTTTCTTTCTGATAATCGATGTGTAAATCCTCCCTAGGCCTCTGCCATGGATATAAAGCAAACACTGTGGCAACTTTCTTTTGGGAAGGATTAGTCCAATCCAGAGCAAGAAGCTTGTGGGAAGCATCAGATCTTGTGCCTCCTTGGAAGAGGAGCAGGTAAGGTGAGGACAGGTGGTGTCAACTTTGCTGAAATGTACCCCTTCT
This sequence comes from Canis aureus, assembly GCF_053574225.1. Lineage (NCBI taxonomy): Eukaryota > Metazoa > Chordata > Mammalia > Carnivora > Canidae > Canis > Canis aureus. The sequence continues at coordinate 59,224,651 of NC_135621.1, forward strand.
TTTTGTTACTTAGTGTGTCCAGTTCAACAGGGGTCCACACACTGTTTCTTAAAGGGCCGGATGGTAAATGTTTGACACCTGAAAGCTACAGGCCCTGTCACGACCACTCAACTCGGCTGTGGTAGTGGGAAGCATCCATTGAAAATCCAGGTGTCTGACAATACATTCTTTGCAGAAACAGCCGTCAGGTGGGATTCAGCCCACAGATGTAGTTCCCCCACCCTGCTCTAGTACAGGGCGACGCATGGTGTGGTAACCAGGTGCCAGTTCAAAACTGTGTGGAGATGTCCCATGACGTGTCCCCTGACGTGGCAAGTTTGGACCCTGAAAGTAAATGGTTAGTAGCAATTTGATGTTGCCACAACATCTGAGTGCACGAACAGTGCCTTTCTTTTTCTGAAGAAAGAGGGGGCCAGTTGACCTGGTATAGGGTGATTGCATGTGGTAAGGCTGTATACTGGCCATGCTTAGTTGGATACATATTTGTCTGTGATGGATTTGGAAACCAAAACCGAGGGCACCTGGGTAGCTCAGTGGTTCAGCATTTGCCTTTGGCTCAGGTTGTGATCCCGGGGTCCTGGGATCAAGTCTTGCTTCAGGCTCCCCACAGGGAGCCTGCTTCTCCCTCTGCTTATGCCTCTGCCTCTCTCTCTCTGGATCTCCCATAAATAAAGAAATAAAATCTTAAAAAAGAAAAGCTTTATTTGCAAAAAGAGAATAGTGGGTCAGGTTTGGCTCTTAGGCCATTGCTTGTCCACCTCTCGAGTAGTACTCACTGTATTTACACTGGTTGCAAAGCAAAACAAAAATCAGGATTGAATTCCTTTCCAGTCAGTTAATTAACTTTATAAATAATTAAAGTAACCATCCAACTGTATTGTATAATTATGTTCTGGAAATGCAGAAGAGTTGGTCTTCAAGTTGCTTGGAAACGGAATTCCATCATTCTGGTGTATCAGATATAGTTCAAATTGCTTTCAATCTCTCATGTTACCACTGAAAACCTTAGCCGGATATAAAATTATTTTGGGGGGGATTTTTTGAGTCCCAGTAGGAAACAGAGGGAACTCTGGAAGTGCTTAACTAAACAGAATTTAGTAAAGGAATAACTTAGGTGTGGGGGGAGTTAAGTGAACCAACAAAGAGGGTGGTAAAGCATCCAGGAGGAGCAATAGCAGGATCCTCTTCACCCCGAGGCCAAAAGGGGCAAGAGGAGGAAAACTGTTAACAGAATCCTGGAAGACCATAGTCTTATAACAGGAGCCACTGGACAGGAGCTGTATCCATAGAGACTGCAATCATCATGGGGCCACTGCCATCATCAAGGGGCAGAAGAAAAAATTGGGAAAGAATATCCCAATTTCTCTATCCTTCTCACTTATATTACCAGCAAGTGTTCCCCACTGCTGAATGCCATGAGAAGCAGAGAGCAGGAGAACCTAGAGATCCAGTCCATAGGGGTTAGCCTCCTGGCACAGAGAAAGACAGAGAGAGATTGGAACTAAAGGCCCCAAAAGGAAACTGTGTAGCACAGAGCTGCATGTGGAAAGTGTAGGTAACATCTAGAACCATTTTTGTAGTTTCTCTGATAGCCATACAAAAGGGCAATTCTTTTCAAATTAACATAAGCTTAAATATTTGGTGGAATGCCATGATGAAACAGAGGGAGCTATTTGTTAACATATGTTAAAAATAAAATGCCATATAATTTGTGGCTTATACTTTGTCATACATTATCTGTGAATGCAAGATATAAACCAAATCTTTTTTTTTAAAGATTATATTTATTTATTAATGAGAGACACAGAGAGAGAGGCAGAAACACAGGCAGAGGGAGAAGCAGGCTCCACGCAGGGAACCCAACATGGGACTCGATCCCGGGTCTCCAGGATCATGCCCTGGGCTGAAGGTGGCGTTAAACTGCTGAGCCACCGGGCTGCCCTTTTTTTTTTTTTTTTTTTTTTTTTTTACTGACAGATCTATTGTATCAGTGCCCTGCAGTCTCTTGTACATAATATGTGTTCTGTATTAGTTGAATGAATTTGTAAAAATAATTAATTTTATATAACTTTCATTCAAATGGTTTGCAAGTAGCAGGAAATATAATTGATTTAAAAATGTTATTTTAGGGGGTTGCTCAGTGGTTGATGGCTCAGTGGTTTAGTGCCTGCCTTCAGCCCAGGGTGTGGTCCTGGAGTCCCAGGATCGAGTCCCACGTCGGGCTTCCTGCATGGAACCTACTTCTCCCTCTGCCTGTGTCTCTGCCTCTCTCTCTGTGTGTCTCTCATGAATTAAAAAAAAATGTTATTTTAAAAGAAAATGACAAAATTAGGTTAACATGACTATGATGTACTTGTAATTCTCTTACCTGCATCCTCCATTCACAGCAAAAACTGGAAATACTACATATACACCATCCCTTATTAAAACCCATTCATAAATGTTTGTTTAGAATGTATTCTTATTTTAAATCCTTAGTCATCATTTTGTTTAATAAAAGTAAAATGGACAAGAAATCAGTATTAGGCGTTTTACTTAATATTTGATAAAGCTCAATTAGCCTCTTCCAAAATCACTGTGAAATCAACATGGTAGCCAGCCATGGCACTGGCTGTAATAATGTTCATGGGTAATATTGGCTCCATCTCCTGTATTTCACAAGACATTAATCATGTGAAAACTTCAGTCTAAATTAGGAAAAGATCCTTTGTGTGTTAATGTCACCTTTCATAAACACACACGTATCTGTGGAAATTTACTAGCATAAATCTAAAGACAGGTTTCCAAGTCTTGCAACAAGCATAATTTGATCCCAGAATGTTTTAGATCTCATCCCTCTTCTTCTTTTTAGTTTAAGATACAGCAATCACGTATCAATTATATTCCAGCTAAAAACGATTTTTCAGTTTTGGTAATTCTGAATTCGTTACCCAGCTATCTCTATCTCCTTCATTTTTTTTTCCTCTCTTTTTTTTTTCACTATGGCCCTACCTAACTCATACTTGATTTTTTTAAAAAAAATTTAACAAAGGTCATAAGAACAATGGCCATATTTTTCCTGTAGCACAATGTGAAAGCACTTTTCTTTTACTCATTTTGCAAGGCCATATCGAATTACATGGAATTGGCAAAAATCAACATGATTTCATGAAGAGCAAATCCTGCCAAACTAATTTCTTTTCTTTTCTTTTCTTTTTTCCTAACCAACTGCAGAACCTGACAGATGGTATAGTAATGATTACCTCTACAAAACATCATCTGTGTCTACTTACTGGTATATATATCATGTGTGTTTAAACATAGTGTGGTGCTCAAGTCTGAGGTGGAATCATGAAAGGAATGCTTCCTTTCCCTCATTGCACTCTTGAATGCTGATCTCAGCATAAAGGCGTAAATGAGACTGGAATCGGTTATTGAGTGTGCCGAGTACACACAGACCATAGATCATCCCTTGTCTCCAGAGAAGCAGGAAAGTGGAATTCCACCTGGCTTAGAAATCAAGTGACTTGGTGCTACCAGGATTTCTCTTTACTGTAAACAACATAATATCCCTGTACTTCTGTATGAAAGGACCCCCTCTTGACAGTACTACCAAAAAAATCTGGCCATTAAGAAGAGGTGAAGAAATTAAAATTCACCCCCAAATTCCTCTATATTTCAAGAATAAACTTTTAGTAACGCCTGATGCTTCCTGAACATGTGAGAAGCACCATCCACATGCTACAATGTCAATCCTAAAATTATCCAGTGTGTTGTGTTCAATATTAGACTTCCTGCTAAGTTTCTTTTGTCCATTTAGTGAATATGCATTTTGAGTATTTATTATCCCCTAGGCACTAAGGATACAAAGATGAATAAGATGTTTCTTTATGACATATGAACCTTCAGGGACCCTACAGTCAGCTAGGAAGTAGAGACAACTGTCATTCTAAAACAATGCAATGTGTGATATGTGCCATTCGAAGGAGAAAAAAAGGTTCAGTTTTAATGTTAAGTCAGAGAGATGACACTTCAGCCAGGCCTTGAATGAAAAGCAGACATTTAATGGGGAGAGGAGGAGGTGGGAAAACACAGAAGCAACTCATCAAACTTCAGAGGAGCATGGTGTGTTTGGGGAGTCACGAATAGCTTCATGTGGCTAAAAAACTTACTTTCCCAGGGGTCGAGAATGGTGGGAATTGAAAATTGAAGTCATATTGTAAAGAAAGCGAAATATTACACTAAAGAACTGGCCTTTATCCTATAGGCAATAGGGTTCAATTGCAGCTTTCAAAAAAAAATCAAGGGAATGATATTAGATTTCTCCTTTAAGAGGAAAATTCTAGCAGCACTGTAGTGGGAGCATTGGAAAGAGGCAAGACTGCAGGCAGAGAATCCAGACAGGAGTTCCTCCTACTAAAGTTTTACAGATTCCACTTATGCTGCTTTTGTTTGTTTCGAGTTTAATATTGACTTTCTTGAATGTTGTTGATAGACAGGATGTGATGAGCACGATCACCAATCCAGCAACTTGTTCATGTTGCCCTCTATTGGCAGAAAGGAAAGAAATTACTGTCTAGGGCATTCTTTCATATTTCAGTAGCTATTAGTATTTCAGTTTCTATTGCAACCGTGTGCCAGTAACTGTGCTAAGAATAGAAGATTAAAAAAAAAAACAACTCTCAGGGCACCCAGGTGGCTCAGTGCTTGAGCACCTGCCCTTGACTCAGGTCATGATCCCAGGGTCCTGGGATCGAGTCCCGCAGCAGGGTCCCCATGGGGAGCCTGCTTCTTCCTCTGCCTCTCTCTGTGTGTGTTGCTCATGAATAAGTAAATAAAATATTTTTTAATAAAAATTAAAAAGGACTTAAGAAATTCATAATGTAAGAATAAAAATAAAATGAAATTACCATTTATATAGTGGTCCCAATGCATAAATAATATTAAAATGTGTTATACAAAACACACAAATAGCTAATTCAAATCTGTATCTTGAGTATTTATTATACTTACTAATATACTCAATATTAATAACATTAACAAAAACTATAACTTACATTTATTTGGGTTAACTTGTAAGCATATGTCTTCACTGTAGGAAAGTCAGATAGTACAGATAATAAAAAAGAGAAAGGAAAAAAGCTGGAAAGAAATTCCACTCACAGTCTCAACTACCTAGATGCCTCCAAGCACACATGAGATCATATAGACAATATATATTATTCTTTTTTTCTCACCAAATAAGATACCAGGGCTATATTTACACATCAATAAAAAAACTTTTAGAATATAATTAAATGAGATGGAAACCGATTAAAATCTTTTCCAGCTTTCTTCAGATATTACTGACATATGATGACACATGTAAGTTTAAAGTGCACAATGTGATGATTTGATACATATACATATAGCAAAACGGTTACCACAATATGGTTGATATACCTCCATCTCCTCACGTAATTACCATTCTTTTCTGTAGGGTGATAACATTTAAGGTCTACTCTCTTAAAACTTACAGGTATATAGTAAAATGTTGTTGATTATAGACACCATTATGTTACATCTCCAGAGCTTATTTATCTTATAGAGGTAAACTGGTATCTTTTGACTAACATTGCCCCATTTCCCACACTCCCCAGTCATTGGCAACCACCATTCTATTCACTATTTCCCAACAGATTTTTAGATTTCACATGTAAGTAAGAACATACAGTATTTGTCTTTGTCTGACTTATTTTGCTTAGTATAATACCCCCAAGGTATTGTTGTCACGAGAGGCAGGATTTCTGTCTTTTTTGTGGCTTACTATTATTCCATTGTTTAATCATTTGTGTCATCAGTGGACATTTAGGTTACTTACATGTCTTCAAAATTGTGAATAATGCTTCAATGAACATGGGAGTATAGGTATCTCTCGGTGATCCTGATTCCATTTCTTTTAGATATATACCCAGAAGTGGCTTTGCTAGATTGTATAGCAGTTTTATTTTCAAAATTTTAACAAAGATTTATTTATTTATTTGAGAGAATTAGAAAGATAGAGCATGCGTGCAGGGGAGAGGGGAAAAGGAAGGGGGAGAGACTCTGTACCGAGCATGGAGCCCAATGCAGGGCTTAAACTCACGACCCTGAGATGGTGACCTGAGTCAAAGCCATGAATTTATGGCCCAACTGACTGTGCCACCCAGGCACCCCTTATTTTCAATTTCTTGAGGAACCTCCACACTGTTTTCCATAGTAGCTGCACCAGTTTACATTCCCACCACCAGCACACAGGGGTTCCAATTCCTCCACATTCTTGCTAACATTTGTTACCTCTTGTCTTTTTGATAATAGCCTTTCTAACATGTGTGAGGTGATCGATCATTGTGATTTTGACTTGTATTTTCCTGATGATTAGTGATGTTGAACATCTTTTCATTTACCTATTGGACATTTGTATGTCTTCTTTGCAAAATTTTCTATTTGGTCCTCTGCCAATATTTTAATCAGATTGGCTTTGTTTTGTTTTGTGTGTTTTTTTTTTTTTTTTTGCTATTGAGTTGTATTTATATATTTTAGATATTAACTTCTTATCAGATATAGGGTTTGCAAATATTTTCCCCCATTCTGTAGGTTGTATTTTCATTTTGCTGAGAACTTCTTTTGCTATGCAGAAGCTTTTTAGTCTGTGTAAGTTCCACTTTATCTTTGCTTTTCTTGCTTGCACTTTTAGTGTCCTATCCTAAAAACCATTGCCAAAACCAAAGTCAAGGAACCTTTTCCTTATGTTTTTTTCCTCTAGTTTTATAGTTTCAGGTATTACATTTAAATCTATTTCAAGTTAATTTTTATGAGTAGTAAGAGAGAGGTCCAGTTTCACTTCTTTCATGTGAATATCCAGTTTTCCTAAAACCTTTTATTGAAGAAACTATCTTTTACCATTGAGGATTCTTGGTCACCTTGATAAATATTAGTTGAGCACATATGTGTGTGTTTATTTCTGGACCCTGCCTGTGTTCCATTGGTCTATGTGTCTGTTCTTATGCCAGGACCACGCTGTTTTGATTATTGTAACTTTGTGATAAAGTTTGAAATTAGGTATTGTGATGCCTCTAGCTTTGTTCTTTTTTCTTAAGATTACTTTGAATATTTGGGATCTTTTGTGGTTCCATATGAATTTTAAGATGATTTTTTTCGGGATCCCTGGGTGGCGCAGCGGTTTGGCACCTGCCTTTGGCCCAGGGCGCGATCCTGGAGACCCGGGATCGAATCCCAGATCGGGCTCCCGGTGCATGGAGCCTGCTTCTCCCTCTGCCTGTGTCTCTGCCTCTATTTCTCTCTCTCTCTGTGACTATCATAAATAAATAAAAATTTTAAAAAAAAGATGATTTTTTTCTATTTCTGTGAAAAATGCCATTGGAATTATTATAAGGATTATATTGAATCTGTAGATCACTCTGGGTAGTATGGACATTCTAACAGGAGTAATTCATTTTTTAAAGATTTTATTTTTAAATAATATCCACACCCAACATGGGGCTCAAATCCACAAACCTAAGATCATAGGTTGCATGATCTACTGACTGAGCCAGCCAGGCACCCCAATAGTAATTCTTCTAATCCATGAACAGGAAATGGTCTTGCCACTTGTCTTCTTCAACTTCTTTCATCAATATCTTATGGTTTTAAGTGCACAGATCTTTTACCTCTTGGTTAAATTTATTCCTAGATATTTTATTGTCTTTGATGCCATTGTAAATGATATTGTTTTCTTAATTTCTGTTTCAGATAGTCTTTGTTAGTTTATAAAAGTGTAACAGATATTTGTATGTTGAGTTTGTATAATCCAACTTTACTGAATTTGTTTATTAGTTCTAAGATGGTTTTGATGGATTCTTTAGGATTTTCTATTTAAAGATTATGTCATCTGCGAATAGAGACAGTTTTACTTCTCCCTTTCTGTTTCAGATGCCTTTTAGCTCTTTTTCTTGCCTAATAGCTCTGGATAGGACTTCCAGTACTGTGATGAATAAGTGATGAGAGTGGGCAGCCTTGTCTTTTCCTGATCTTAGAGTTTTTTAATTTTTCACCATTGAGTATAATGTTAGCTCTGGCTTGTCATATATGGTTTTTATTATGTTGAGGTGTGTTTTTCTTTTTTTTTAAGATTTATTTATTTATTTATTCATGAGAGACACAGAGAGACAGAGACAGAGACAGAGACACAGGCAGAGGGAGAAGCAGGCTCCCTGCAGGGAGCCCGATATGGGACTCGATCCCGGGTCTCTAGGATCACGCCCTGGGCTGAAGTCGGTGCTAAACCACTGAGCAACCCGAGCTGCCCAAAGGTGTGTTTTTCTATACCCAATTTGTTAAGAGTTTTTATCATGAAAGGATGTTGGATCTTGGGAAATGCATTTGCTGCATTTATTTAGATCATAATTTTTTAAAGATTTTTTAATGTAATCTGTACACTCAATGTAGGGCTTGAATCTTCAACCCTGAGATCAAGAACTGCATACTCCACTGACTGAGCCAGCCAAGTGCCCCAAGATCATATTTTCTTTATCTTTCATTCTATTAATGTGGTGAATCACATTTATTGCTTTGCATATGTTAAGCCATCCTTGCATCCCAGTGAGGAATCACACTTGATCATGGTCTATGATCCTTTTAATTTTTTTAAAAAATTGTTATTGTGGCAAAACATGAATAACATAAAATTTATCATTTTAATTGCTTTAAAGTGTATAGGTCAGGGGCATTAAGTACATTCACATTGTTGTGCAAACAAAACTACTATGCATCTCCAGAATTTTTTCATCATTCCAAACTGAAACTCTGTACCCATTATATAATAACTCTCCATTCTCTCCCTGTGACACCCAGCTATGGGTAACCATTCTACTTTCTGCTTCTATGTAGTTGACTAATCCATGTACCTCATATAAATGGACTCATACAGTATCTGTCTTTTGCTCTGGTATATTTATTTCACATAACATAAAGTCTTCAAAGTTTATTCATGGTATAGCACGTATCAGAACTATGTATCAGCAGTATGAAACCTCACTCTCTTGTCTCAATTTAGAACAAACTCTGAGGTAAAACTAACATCCCAGAGTTCCCCTGTGGGATAGGCTGAACCTACCCTCAGGGGACTTTGCCTGAGGTCATATCTTTGCTTGGCTTCTTGCCCTTCCTTATCCTGCTTCTCAAACTCCCATATTCTTTTCCCCAGGGAGCACTTTCTTAACAAATCACTTGCACTAGAATCCTCATCTCAGGATCTACTTCTGGGGTACCTGACCTGAGATATCAAGAAAAAACTCATACCCAGAATACTAAAAAAAAAAAAAAAAAAAAAATCCTTCAAAAAAAAAGGGAAAATGTAGACTACCTAATAGAGGACAAAAGACTTGAACAGATAGTTCATAAAAGAGCATATCCAGATGGTCAATAAACATATGAAAAGGTATTCCACTTTGTTCATCATCAGGGAAAATGTGAAATGAAATCACTGTAGTATGCCACTACACACCCACCTGAAAAGCTAAAACGAAATTACCAAGGATTAGTGAGGATGTGGAGCAAACACAGCTCTTATATTGCTGGTGGGAGTGTAAACTGATATTTTGGAAAACTGTTTAGCAGGAAAGACTAAAGCCAAATGTGCATATTCTATAATACAGTAATTTTACTCCTAAATAAATATCCAACGGATACGTGTGACTCTGTGTCCCAAAGGCATGTGCTGGAATGTTAATGCAGCACTATTTGTAATAGCTCCTAACTGGGAACTACCCAAATACCCAGCAACAGTTAAATGGATAGATAAGAGGTGCCTAGGTGGCTCAGTTGGTGTCAGACTAGTGATTTCGTCTCAAGTCATGATCTTATGGGTTGTGAGACGGAGCCCTGCGTTGGGCTCTGCGCTCAATGGGGGGGAGGGGGGTTGAAGATTCTATCCCTCTGCCCCTCCTCCTACTCTTTCTTTCTTTTTAAAGATTTTATTTATTTATTCACTAAAGACAGAGAGAGAGAGAGAGGCAGAGACACAGGCAGAGGGAGAAGCAGGCTCCATGCCTGGAGCCTGATGCGGGACTTGATCCCGGGACTCCAGGATCACGCCCTGAGCCGAAGGCAGGCGCTAAACCGCTGAGCCACCCAGGGATCCCCTACTTCTCTTTCTAAAACAAACAAATAAATCTTTAAAAACTGGATAAATAGCAAACTCCACAGCAACAAGAATGAACAATCTACACAGAACAGCATAGGTGATTCTCAGAATATAATGCCGAATGAAAGAAGTCAGACACAAATGAGTGCATATTGTAAATTCCTGGTTACAAAGAACAAAAGTAGATGAATATAATCTTTAGTCTGAGAAGTAGATACCTGCTAGTTACTATAGGTAGTGGGAACAGTAACGGAAAGGAAGCACAAGGCAACTTTTTGAGGCACTAATAATGTTTCATGACTTGGTTACTGGTCACCCTTGTGAGAGTTCAGTTTGTGAAAATTTATTGAGCTGTGCACTTTGATATGTGTATGTTTGTGTAAAAAGTTTTTCTAATGTATCTAATTTAAAAATAACTCCTCTTAGAATAATTGAATAAACTACTGTACAACAACCCAAAGGTATGGTATACAGCTATAAAAGAATGAGGAAGATCTCTATGAACTGGTATGGATTGATTTCAGGATAAAAATTTTAAGGGTTAAAAGTAAAGTGCAAAGGGGTATTTACCTTCATGTAAGAGAAACAGGGGGATCCCTGGGTGGCGAAGCGGTTTGGCGCCTGCCTTTGGTCCAAGGCACGATCCTGGAGACCCGGGATCGAATCCCACATCAGGCTCCCAGTGCATGGAGCCTGCTTCGCCCTCTGCCTATGTCTCTGCCTCTCTCTCTCTCTCTCTGTGACTATCATAAATAAATAAAAATTTTAAAAAATTTAAGAGAAACAGGAAAAGAAAATACATCCGTATCTGCTTATCTGTGGAAGAAGAAAGAGGACCAGGAGGAGGGACAGAAAAGGCAAAGAAAGGAAGGGGAATGGAAGCAAAGGGAAGGGATTGGGGAGAGGAAGAATGAACCAGAAACCAGTGAGGTTGGTTACCTACAGAGAGTGGGTGAGAGCAAAGTGGAAAGGATGGAGGAGGAGGAACAAGGTAGAAGGATCTGGGGGAGGGGGAAAAGGATCTAGAGGGTACTGATACTTTCAGAGGTAAACTTCTTTGTATAGCTCTGACTTTTAGAACCATGTTAATGTCTCACATACGCAAAAAATAAAATTTAATTAAATCAGGATGTGAGAGGCACCAAAATGGAATATAAATAGTAACAAATGAACCCAACTATATTACCAAAGAATAACCTAATCACATTGAAGGAGAGGATAGGGCAGCCCAGGTGGCTCAGCGGTTCAGCACCGCCTTCAGCCCAGGGCTTGATCTGGAGACGCGGGATCAAGTCCCACGTTGGGCTCCCTGCATGGGACCTGCTTCTCCCTCTGCCTGTGTCTCTGCCTCTCTCTCTCTCTGTGTGTGTTTCTCATGAATAAATAAATAAAATCTTAAAAAAAAAAAAGAATGAGGACAGACAAGAACTCATTCAGGTACGTTTCGATGTCAAGATTTTGACTACATATTCTCAGGCAGTGTGACAAATTAAGGCCTATGGACACATCCGGTCCACTGACTACTTTTGCAAATTGTTTTATTAGACATAATCATGCTTATTCATTTATATGTTGTCTATAGCTGCTTTTGCAGTACAATTTCAGGGTTAAGGAGTTGCAACGGCGATGGTATGACACCCAAAACTGAAATTATTTCCTCTGTGGCTTTTTATCCTTTTTATATGTATATTTTTATTGCAGTTCGATCTGCCAACATATAGCATAACACCCAGTGCTCATCCCATCAAGTGTCCCTCTCAGTGCCTGTCACCCAGTCACCCCAACCCCCTGCCCACCTCCCCTTTCCACCACCCCTTGTTTGTTTCCCAGAGTTAGGAGTCTGTCATGTTTTGTCACCCTCTGATTTTTCCCACTCATTTTCTCTCCTTTCCCCTATAATCCCTTTCACTATTTCTTATATTCCCTGTATGAGTGAAACCATATGATTGTCCTTCTTCTATTGACTTACTTCACTCAGCATAATACTACCCTCCAGTTCCATCCACGTCAAAGCAAATGGTGGGCATTCGTCCTTTCTAATGGCTGAGTAATAGTCCATTGTATATATAGACACTCTGTGGCCCTTTAGAGAAAAAGTTTTCATCTGCATGAAGGCTAAAAAGAAAAAGAACTATGCATGAATATTGTGCTATAGTTAATAATTTTGTTTTTCACAAGGGAATGAATTAGAAATTCTGAAACTACTTTATGTCTATTACAAGATTAAGCCAATAAGTAAACATATTGTGAATACTGAGAGCAAGATTTTATATAGTAATGATGTCAACTTATTCTTAATCTATTATCTTAACAAAAATTTTAAAGGAATTTCTTTTTCTCTTACCTTTTAGCATGGAAAATTTCAAATACAGAGAAATTAATATAATAGACCCATGACACACAGTTCAATAGGTATCACTATCTTGCTGATCTTGTGTTATCTATTTACATCCTACCCCTGTTTTTTCTGCTTTTGGCAAGTGTATTTTAAAGCAAATTTTAGGGGCACCTAGATGGCTCAGACAGTTAAGCATCTGCCTTTGGCTCAGGTCATGATCCCAGGGTCCTGGGATTGAGCCCCGTGTTGGGCTCTTGCTCAGCGGGGAGCCTGCTTCTACCTCTTCCTCTGCACCTTTCACCCCACTTGTGCTCTCTCTTGCTCTATCTCAAATAAATAAATAAAATCTTAAAAAAAATAAAGCAAATCTTAGATATGTCACTCACCCATAAAAATACTTCCAGTATGCACATTTATAAGGACCTTTTTCCATGGGAACTTTTAAAATCTTCAAAAATGATGTTTAAATGTTCTGAATGATTAATCAACAACATTTAAAAAAAAAAGAAAATATGAGGGAAACTTTCCCTCCAGATAATGAAAATGTATTAATTTTTTTTAGACGTCAAGGAAGGGTAAAGGGAGAGGGAGAGAGAGACAGAGAATTTCAAGCCGGTTCCACGCTCAGTGCAGTGCCCCACAGGGGGCCTGATCTCACAATCCTGAGATCATGACCTGAGCCAAAATCAGGAGTCAGATGCTTAACTGACTGAGCCACTCAGGTGCCCCCAAAATGTATTATATCTTAAAGCTACAGTAATTAAGACTATATTTGTCCAGAAGAAACAATTTCTTATACTGTTAATAGGTGTGAATTGGTACAATTTTTCTGGAGAGCATTTTGGCCATATGAATTAAAAGTCTTTAAAATGAATACCCTTTTATGCTAAGTGAAGTAAGTCAGAGAAAAGCAAAAACTGTATGGTTTCACTCATATGTGGTATTTAAGAAAAAAATGACAAGTGAATAAAGAAAAAGAGACAAACACAAAAACAGTCTCTTAACTATAGAGAACAAACTGGAGGTTACTAGAGGGGTGGCTGGTGGGAGGATGGGTGGAATAAGTGAAGGGGATTAAGAGTATGCTTATCATAACGAGCACTCAGCAACACAGAATTTTTGAAACACTACATTGTACATCTAAAACTAATATAACACTGCATGTTAGCTGTATTGGAATTAAAAATTTTAAATGACTATAAAACATATACCTTTTTACTTTATGCAAATCACTCTTGCATGATTCAGAGAGAGAGAAAATAAATGTGGAGAAAGTCAATAATTGGTGAACTTAGGGTTCATTTGTACTATTCTTGTAATTTTTCTATAGATTTGACAATTTTCAACAAAGTTTTGGTTTTTATTATTTTTTCAAGATTGTATTTATTTATTTGAGAGAGAGAAAAGAAAGAGAGCACAGAGGAAGAGTGAAAGGGAGAAGCAGGCTCCACTCGGGGCTCGATCCCAGGACCTGAGATCACAACCTGAGCCGAAGGCAGATGCTTAAACAACTGAGCCACCCAGGTGCCCCCAAAGTTTTGTTTTTTTAACGTGTGTCTATTTGACTTGCAAGTTCTAGGAATCTATTCAGAGAACTAAAGATACATATGAAGATAAATGTACAGTGAAGAATGTGGATGAATGTTCACAGCAAAGTTGTACATAATAGTGAAGAACTAAAAACAATCAAAAGATTTAAAAGCAGAGGCCTGTGAATCATTGGGGTACAGGTATATAATTAGGTACTGTGCAACCATTTGAAATCCTCTTGGAGAATGTGTGTATTGCCATGCAAAATGTGCATAAAGTATCATTTTGTTCGTTTGAACTCTGTTTGCAAGGGACAGAAAATTATCTGAGCTACAGGCCAGTTATCTTCTGACTATCTGCTTCCAACCCGCTCTTCCTTAGTGTGTTTTTTGTCGCTGGGGCTGGGACCCTGAAAGCACGTCTTTCTGGTTCCTTCTTGATACCTTAATGTTTTCTTTTTATCTTTTCATCAATACCTAGTTACCAATTCTTTATATAACATTATTTCTGTAAACATAACTAGTGTGGTTTCTGCCTCTTGGCAGCTGGCCAAAGCCCAAAAGGAGAATGTACTCTAAGGATTGGATGAGTCTTGTAGATCCGAGAAGTACCTCAGAAGGAGCATGGGATATTAAAATCTTTTAGCAACGAGGAACCCAAGAAATGCCTTCTCATATCCTATCTTGGCTTTTCTGTTGAATAGTCATTTCTTTGCCTAGGAACTGTCTCTGCTGCTCAATTCACCAGTCAGGTTACAGCCATACTCCAGCTTTGAAGTTTTAGACTTGCCTTCACTCAAGTCAGTGGATCAGTCTGAAAAAGAATAGTGTGGCCTCAATTTCAAATTCCTGGTAGAAAACATCTGACGGAGCAGGTTTGGGTCAGATTTCTACCCACGATGTGATCATTTGTGACCAAGGAATGAAGTCATATGAGTAGAGATATGGTTGTATAGGCCCCATCTTCAAGGAGAAGGAAGTTAAACTGGGTCCCTGTGAGATGAGCCAACACCCAAAAAGAACTAAATACAGTTGTTGAGTGGAAACAAAAAAGAACCACATATAATACAATCTCAGTTCTGTCAAACGGAACCAAGCTATCTATATACAAAATGTCTGCTACTAATACATATATCAGCAGAATCTGGAATGATATGGGTGAACAGGGAAAAATTTTTCTTGTTTTTGAACTTTTCATTATGAAACTATTTCAGACTTACAAAAGAGTCGTAAAAATAGTACAAGGAATTCCTGTATACCCTTAATTCCACTTCCCCAAATGTTAAATGTTGCATAAACACATTAAAAAGGATCAGAACTGAGAAAATAAGACTACAAACTACCACAAACTAATCTACAGACCATGTTCAGGTTTTGCCAACTGTCCACTGATGTCCTCCTTTCCTTGAATCAGGAGGCAACAACTGTGAATCACACAATATATTTGGTTGTCACATCTCCTCAGTCTCTGTTCTGGGATAGTTTCTCAATTTTCCTTTGCCTGCCGTGCCCTTGACACTTTTTCTCTTTGCCACTAATACATATTTTCTGAGGAGATACTTTGACATTGTGTAAAAATTCCATTTCTCTCTACTTCAGCTCACCAATTTTAGCATCCATTAATGATTCTTGCCTGAAACAAAGTTTACTATGTGTTTAGCACATGGTGATTTCTTCTTTCCATCATTTCTTCAACATTTATTTCTTGAAATTCTACTGTAATGAAGAGCTTTCCCTACTCCAATTGTTTTTCTTCAATTTTTTATGATACAGTCTATGGCCATTATTTTTATTCCATGGGTTGTAATATGTTATCATTATTTATTTTGTTGCTTAAACTGATGTAAGCATGATTTGATATACATATACATTGTCAAATAATGGATTATCACAATTAAGTCAATAAATACATACATTACTTCACATAATTATTTTTTTTTGTCCGTGTGGTGAGAATGCTTAAGATCTATAGATCTGGCAAATTTCAAGCATACGACACAGTAATGTTAATTATAGTCACCAAGCTGTATATTGGATCCCCAGGACTTAAGTAAATAAAGTAAAACTGTTCTTCTTGCCCTCTTCACTGTGTCTATTCTCAGATTTTTTTTGTTCCGGTGGCGTGCTGGAACTTCTCCAGTGGACTGCCAGACACGCACAAAGGAATTCTCACCTGTGAATGATTGTCAAAACTGATTCTGTGGTGGGACAACAGTAGAAAACTCCTATTTCACTTGATACTTTTTATTGCAATCTGACGTCATAGGGGTCATTCCTTCCAGCCTTCCTTCTTTTCTTATTTATAATTCCTTCTGATGCTGCAAATACTAATAAAAGAATTAAAACTTACTGAATACCTACTTTCTATCAGAACTGTGCCATTTACATACAGATCTCGTTTAATCTTTGTGATAACCCTATGGTAGGGAATATTTTTACCTCCATTTTATAGAGAAGAGAGTGAGATAGCAAGAGGTTATGTAATATTGCCATGTGTTAGGCGGTAGAGCCCAGATGGGGACCCATGGAGTCAGAGTCCAGAATTCATGTACCTGACACTATGCATAGACTATTAATAAAACCTGAAGAAGCTAGCACAGTATGAACCAATCTCACCTATGCACATAGATATGATAGTTTAACCAGAGGGATTAAACAATTACATGTACAATTTCAAATAAAAAACTGGAAGAAAACATAAGCAAATATTTATTCAATCTCAGTATGAGAGAGAACTCTGTGACCTTACAAACGTCCACTCCCTAGCTGCACCAGTCTTCAGGATAGACCAACTCTTTCAGCAGGATTTAGGTTAAAAAAGAAATTGTAGCTGTATGTATTTTTTGTCAGAGAGCATTCTTGGCTCCTCTGCCCTCCTCCCTGTTTGAACTTGCTTTGCATTGCTTGCTCTGTCAGACAGATTAGCTTTGAACCTGAGATTCCTCTTCTCTTGTTCTGTCTGATTTTGGCATCCTGACCCTAGACTATTGGTCTTGGCACTACTGACCCAGTAACTCCATAGGAAACTGACCTGGTAATTATCCTCTTGGCTCCATTTATCACAGCCTCATGCCCGCTTCCAGCCCAGGAACTCAGGTCTCTACTATGCCCCTCAGCCCCCCATCTGTCCAAGACAGGAGCACTTGCCAAAATACACATGCAAACAAACAAGAAAAGATGGATAGATTTGACTAGACAGTTATGAGTAAAACTATTCTTCAAGACAACTTATAATAATTCTATGATTCTATATTTATACATGTCTATGCACATATGCAATTATTGATTTTTAATTGCTAACATTTCTTAGTATTTTCCCATTACTATCCTCCTCCTCCTCCTCCTCCTTCTTCTTCTTCTTCTTTTACAAATTTAGATTTTGAAAACTTTCAAACCTACGGGAAAGAGCCTTATGGTATAGTACACACCCTCTTTACCTATATTCAGCAATCAAGAATTGAATTCATAAGATTGATAAAGACTCCATCTCAGGTGACACTTATGCCTAAGGTCTACTACGGCAAAGAGTACGAAGCACGAGGAGCAGGAAAGAAATCATGTGTTAGACAGAACCCAGAGAGTCACACACAGGTTTTCAAGTCTTTCCTCTTTTAGGGCTACATAGGATGTGCTTTCCCTCTGGCAGAGAACATGTGCAGAATGTCTTCATCCAGGGGAGTCCGTTCTAGTGTCAGCATCTGTCTGGTTTTTTCGAAGCTCTGGTCACATGGGCACATTCTGGTACATGACCATACTGAAACCCAGGACCCTAACAATGAAACCAGTGCACACCAGCAATCTGGATGTTTGTGCAAAGGAATTCTGACAAGCTGGTAAATCGCAAGCTATTGCTTAGGCGTATATGACAAGATCATCAAAATTCAGCATCAACGTCCAAGGACCAGACACTTAGGGGTTGGTGATGATCAGTTACGGGTCTAGGTGAAGGGAAGGCTGACAGACATCCTGTGTTAACTCCACATATCAGACCTCTGTGTGTGCTGTTCCTGCCTTTTGAATTGCCTTTCCCAGATGCCTAGCTCCAGCTCTGCATTCTCTGCAGCACCTGCCTAAAGCCCACAGAGGAGGTGTTTTGTAAATACGTGCTCGGGGAAGGAAACTTGAGTGAAGCCTTCCCAGATCTATTCAATCCAGTGATCTCTTCCTCGCCACTGACGTTTCCATTTATTTTATAATTAATCATACAATGCCTAGAGATATCTCTTCTACTCCTATCTCATACTGTCATTAAATTTTCAAGTTCGCATGTTCTCCTTGACCAAATATTAAATGATGATCATGTCTTAGGTCCTTTATATATATTCTGCTGCTCCTGGAACAGAGTATTGGTTGTAACGCACTTAAGTATTTTTTGATGCTGATGGATCGCTGGTTCAAAAGGTCCCTTCCTGCAATTTAATTTTTAATTAATATATGAATATTAAGGAGTAAATTGGCTAGGGTTGGCTGGAACACATGCTGAAATGATTTGCCCTGGTACTAAATGGCATAGAAAATTCAAGTCTTCCAGTCTCGTGAAAAAAAAAATAGTTAAAAACATGAATTTTTAAAGAATACATGTTACAGAGAATAGAAATGCCTTAGTAGTATTAACTATTAGAGACAGCACTGTCTCCACATGGTTAAAGATAACAGAGTTTAGAACTCTAGAAGTAAAAGTGACCTGAGAAGTTCTTGTTAAAAAAAAAAAAAAAAAAGAAGTTCTTGTTGATGACTTATAAAAATTAAGGAAAATGAGACTCTTTCAACCAATTTAATGTGTGAGGTGGAGGTTTAGGTGAAAGAAGTCATTGCAACACTGGGAGGTCTACTGGGTTGACTCTACTGCTGTGAGTAGTGACACTAGACAAGGGAGATCCATGCATCACACACATCTATATCATCAAGTTCTACTGCTTGGGCAGTTGCACAAGCCACCAGGAGAGTGCTCGTCACTAATTAGGATGGTGCTCCTCTGCTTTAGGGTGCACTAGAAGCATGCAAAAGCCTTGTAAAACACAGATTGCTGGCCCAGCTCCCAGAATTTTTGATTCAATGGGTCTAGAATACAGCCAAATAATTTGCATTTTAAACAAGCTCCTGGGTGCTGCTGCAGGTCCACCTACTACACTTGGAGTATCCAGGTGCTATACTATTTGTGCACACAGAACAGAATATATTTTCAGTGTCCTAAGTGCAATTTTCAGCAACCAACTAGGTCCCAAGTAGCAGAAGTTAGATGTTATCACTTGTCACTCCACTTTTATCTTGGTCTTATCCACCTACATGAGGCCACTATCTTTCATATATGAACAGGAATACGTCTTCTTGCTGCAGTGGCACTGCTCTTCAGAATATATTTAATAATAGAATTTCATGCCAGCACATGTGATGTCATTTGCTAACAATGACATCAAAGTGTTTCTGTTAACACTTAAAATTGCAACTGATACCATTTGTCAAATATTAATCAACACTGCTATAAATTAGTCATAATATAACAGTCGGATACCTCGGCACAATTTGTCATTTGAATAATGTTCTTGCAATTTGTTCTCTTTGTTCTTCTCTGAAGCTTCCTGGTATCTGAGAGAAGTGGAAAAATAATGGTGTCCACATTGCATGTGGTCAGTCTTTGACCTGGCACATGATGTCTGACAGACACTATGTAGAGTGAGCTATTACCAGCAATCTGTTCATTCTACCCTCCAGTAGGCACAGCAAATAGGATGTGTTCCAACTAGGCCGTAGGTCTCCTTGAGAGCTAAATACTACATATGGCATTTGTTGAATCATTTTATTGTCCACAAAACAGAGAGATATATATCAGAAGCATCATTCCCCAAGAAAACCCAGGAGCTTCTAATCTATAGATGATGATTAAATGTGCAAACAGGCCATCTTAACCAGTCCCCAATTCAATTAATTTCAATGTTTCAAGGACATTTATTTTGGTTATGATATTTGCTGCTATGGCATATTGGCTTTTTTTTTTTCAGAACAATGTTAGCCCATATCTGCTTATAAAAACCTTCAAACTTCTATTTTAATGGCATCATTTGAGGGGCAGGGGGGAATCCCAGAAAGTTCCTATGCCAGCTGTTCTACATGGCCTCTGCTAGTGAAAAACAGGAGGTGGATCAAAATCTATGTGCTACAAAATCTTAAGACACAGAAAGCTTTAATTTTTCTTTTTTTCTTTTTTTTTTTTTTGTAATATCCAATTTAACACACGCAAGCCAGTGAAGGCAGGGAAGGGTCAGGGAGGCTGTGGCAGGGATAGTTTTGGGCAGTTTGGCTCCACCCTTTCTTTTGATAACAGTCCTCTCCCATCTATGAAGCACAGGCCAAGTGACACAAACTTAGACTACCTCAACCTCCTGCCAGAGGGATTATCCAGGGCTTATTATTCAGAGCAGATGACACAAATTGAGGTAATCCACGTCTTTCCCTGTCAGGTACTAAGAGGGCACCCTGGGGTGCCTGGATGGCTCACCTGGTTAAGCATCTGACTCGATTTGGGCTCTCAGTGTTCTGAGATCAAGCTCCAAGCTGGCTTCCTGCTCAGCAGGGAGTTTACCTGAGATTCCCTTCCTGTGCCCCTCCCACTTCTCACTCTCTCTCAGATAAGTAAATAAATCTTATAAATAAATAAATAAATAAATAAATAAATAAATAAATAAATAAATGGGCCCCCTGGCTCTGGGGTCATGAAGCTAGGAATAAGTAGAGCTAAAGGGGTTGGCATGACTTGTAAAAAAATCTTTTCAGAAATAGAAGAGAATGAGGCCAAAACACAGAGAAATGGATCTGTGAGGAAGAAACACAAAGCACGGGGAGAGAGAGAAAGAAAAATAATGCGAAGAGATTTCAATATTCTGAGTCCCTGGGTCCAGAGTACCTATGGTTGGAGCCTTCCCTATTCTCGCCCCCATGATCTGTTAAAGTCTGCTCTGCTTAATGTTTTTAAAGATTTTATTTATTTATTTGAGAGAGAGAGCACAAGCAGGGGGAGCACCAGGCAGAGGGAAAGGGAGAAGCAGGCTCCCTGCGGAGCAGGGACCCTGACGCAATGCGGGGCTCCATCCCAGGACACTGGGATCATGACCTGAGCAAAAAACAGACGCTTAACTGACTGAGCCCCCTAGAAGCCCCTGCTTAAATTAATTTGAGTAGGATTTCTGCCCCTTGACTAATAGTAAGGCACATTACATTTCTCCATTTCTGAGTCATGGTAACTATTTTTAAAATCAATCTCACTTCCACCCCAGGAGGAAGAAAAACTATGAGAAATAAAATTAGATTTAAACATTAGTTAAAGGTGTCTGATATTTTGTCTGGAGTTTCCTAAAAAATAATAACAGTTCAATGTATAGGTGTTCATACATTCATCTACGTCCCAGGGGCAATGATTTAACATTTTTAACAGTCTCTCAGGGGTCCACTCCTTGGGCAGAGATGATTAGTTAGCAGGTCCAAGGACCTTAATCACTACTCCATCCCTCAAAGGAGGCTGAC
The DNA here is from genome assembly GCF_053574225.1 of Canis aureus. Classification (NCBI taxonomy): domain Eukaryota; kingdom Metazoa; phylum Chordata; class Mammalia; order Carnivora; family Canidae; genus Canis; species Canis aureus. The sequence continues at coordinate 59,246,177 of NC_135621.1, forward strand.
ATAGTACTGTATATATTGCTATCTGAACCTGCACCAAGAGATAACCAGTATTTTTTAAATAGTGAACTCTAACTGTAGGCATAACCGTACTATCAGGCATAAATACACCATCTCAGGACTTCCACTTTGCATAAATAGAGGATAGCCCCGGCAGCCCAGAAGCCCGACAGCCTTGGACACCCAGAGCCCCTTGCCTTAACTTGTTTCCTTCTGTGTCACCCTTCTTAATACAGAATGCTTTTACTTGGGCTGATTGAAAGGTTAGCTCATCCTGTCAGCATACAGTGTGCTGGCATCCAAGGGAATCTTCCAGGCAAGTTATCTTGTTAGATTGCCAAGAACAAGAAGTGTGGACTTCACTGAGTTTAAAGGAGCTGTGTATGCGACCCCTCTACTTAGCCTGTTGGCTAATACATGTTTGTATCTGTGGAAAATTTAGGTCTGAGACTAGGTTACATCATAAGAAATCATAGTAACAGTGTTGTAGGAGAGGAAGCATTATCCTAAGGAGGGTTCTTATTCACCTTCAATATCTAGAAGCTACTGTTATTTTTATCAGAAGAAGCTGACAATTCCAGAACTGACAAATTGATTTATCAATTGTCAATGGTGAGATCTCAATGGTGAGAGAAGCTGCTCCATGCCCCGTTATGACTTAGATTCTCAAACTGTCTCTGGGATTTTATCCAGTTTGGTTTCTTGACTCCTGCTTCTAGTTTCATACTTCTGTGATCTCTTTGTCCTGCTCTAGTCCAGTTTAGTTTCTGGGTATTGGTTTTTATGTTTGCTTGCAGTCCACCTCTGATTTCACACTTAGATCAACTCACACATTCAAACAATGCAGAGATCCATCCCTCCCCTCTACCACCTGACCTGTTTCATCTAACACTGAGTTTATTTCTATTTTGAATATGAAAAACCTTCCCAAAAAGTTCACTGTACACATCACTAGCAATTATTTGTCCATAATTAGAGTATCCTGCATTTTTATGTAAAAGCAGAATTTATATAATTAAAAAAAGTCTTCAATCTTTTTTTTTTAAAGATTTATATCTTAATTTTAGAGAAAGAAAGAGAGACTGGGGTGGAGAGGGGCAGAGGGAGAGAGAGAATCTCAAGTAGTCTCCATGCCCAGCCTGCAGAGCCTGATGCAGGGCTCTATCCCACAACCCTGAGATAATGACCAGAGCCGATATCAAGAGTGGGATGCTTAACCGACTGAGCCACCCAGGTGTCCCAAAATAGTCTTCAATCTAAATACCACTTCACCACGTAATTTCTTGAGCTTTAGCTGTAAATATGTTTTCCTGAAGCAGAGACCTTTTTCTTTACAGGCAGGCTAATTTGTTCATATAGCAGCATTTTCGGCCCAGTTCTTAAACACTCACTTTAAGAGACTGAAAAGAATAGAAACGCTATTCCATTTCCATCAGGAAAACTACATTTGGACGCTTCTCACCTATTAGAGAGCATTTCCAATGTCTTTGTATTGTCCTGAAGAAAAATACACATGGACCCAACTCACAATAAACTTAGAAGTTGCCTCCAAGGGGATGGGGGAGAGGGTTTGATTTTAGCAGAGACCTGTGTCCCACTTATCTACAATGTGTGGATGGGGAGATGTCTGCATGGAGTCCTAGAAGAAGTTGGACATCAGGTGCCATGACTTGAGAGATTTTGCCCATGCCCAGGTCTGGCACGGAGGAAGCAAAGCCACCTGCTTTCAAAGGACTCTTCCTGATTATGGAACACCTGAAGCTGGGCCTTCCCTACATGTTCTAGACTTTCTAATTCTGTGCCCTTCATTTCCAGTATTCCCCAGGATTGTGGCAATATTTATTGTATCATGGAACAAATTCGCACATAGGAGTAAATGCACAATCAGGCAAATCTAGACAAAGCCATTTATAAGATTTTTAGACCAACAATGACTTCTTTTTCTTTTTTTATTCTTGAGGATAGCTTTTTTTTTCTTTTTCTTTTCTTTCTTTCTTTCTTTTTTTTATTTATTCATGAAAGACACAGAAAAAGAGGCAGAGATGTAGGCAGAGGAAGGAGCCCGATGTGGGACTCCATCCCAGGACTGTGGGATCATGCCCTGAGCCAAAGGTAGACACTCAACTGCTGAGCCACCCAGGCATCCCTTGAGGTTATCTTCTTTAAAGACTTTGTATTGGGCTGCTCAGTTGGATCAGTGGTTTGGCGCTGCCTTCAGCCCAGGGCGTAATCCTGGAGACCTGGGATAGAGTCCCACATCAGGCTTCCTGCATGGAGCCTGCTTCTCCCTCTGCCTGTCTGTGTCTCTGTGTCTCTCATGAATAAATAAATAAAATATTTTTTAAAAAAGACTCTGTATTATGGAAGGTTGCAACTAAATGAAATAGATGGATTCTTCAGCTACATCAGAGATTTCTAAGCAGCAGGTTTGGTGCTAGCTAACTGAGATATTTGACTGTCCTAAGTTCTTGGAGCAGCTGGTCAGAACCCTAGGCTGCTTATCTTCAGCTGTAAGGAGCCTCTTCTTGCCCCAGTATGCTATACAAATACTGTATTATCATTGCTATGTGTACCATTTTGTTGAGAAGTATTAGTTTATATGATCTATAATGGTTTAGTGCAAGGGGCAATGATGTTCTTTACTTGCATCTCCAACTGACCAAATAATTTTTTAAAGATTTTTATTTATTTATTTGAGAGAGAGAGAGTAAGAGATTGAGCAATGAGCAGGAGCAGAGGGAGAGGGAGAGAAAAGCAGGCTCCCTGCTGAGTGTGGAGCCCAATTCAAGGCTTGATCCCAAGACCCTGAGATCATGATCTGAGCCAAAGGCAGCCACTTAACCAACTGAGCCACCCAGGCCACCCTGACCAAAAAATTTTAAACAGTAGCTACCTGAATTCAAGAAATAGTTTATCAGATAGAAGAGCAGAGCCAGGATAAAAGTAAGATTCATCCCAGGTATTATCTAAGATAGCACTCCTATCCAGATATAAAGGTCTCAAATAGTATTTCAGGAAAAAGTTTTTTCCCCAAGTTCTAAAATCATAGAATAGTAGAGATTAAAGTCTGAACAGAAGTAAAATATAAAAACTGAGCAGAAGTAAAATTTAGGAATTGAGTCCAACCATTCTCTTCCCCCATGGAAGTCAAACCTATTAGAGATTCTCTGATTCACCCTGAGACTGTATCTGATGTTTTTTCCTTCTTCTCTTCCTACTTTCTCATTCAATTAAAGTGTTCTGGTTTAGGAGAGTCATGCTTTCTGTACTCTCTGTCTCTCTCTAATCAAAGAGGAAATAGTGCTAGGGAAGTAATTTTTCTATCCTGGATGCACACTTAAAATCACTTGGAAAATTTTGTTCCCCAACAATCTATTATTTGAGTCTTAGTCTAAATCAGTAGTTCTTAAATGTGGCCCCCAGATCAGCAGCATCAGCATTACCTAGGAACTGGCTAAGAATGCAAATAATTGGACCCCACCTTAGTTCTACTGAATCAGAAATTCTGAGGTTGGTCCTAATTTACTACTTAGCAACAAATTTAACTGAGAAGAAGCAAAACTGGAGTGCCTGGATGGCTCAGTAAGTTAAGGCTCTGCCTTTGGCTCAGGTCATGATCCTAGGGTCCTGGGATTGAGTCCCACAGCTCCCTGCTCAGTGAGGAGACTATTTCTCTCTCTCTCTCTCTCTCTCTCTCTCCTCCCTGCTTGTGCTCCCTCTATCTCATTTAAATAAATAAAATATTTTTTAAAAAAAAAGAAGAAGCAAAATTTACTGACTGAAAATTATAAAACTACTGAAGGAAGTTAAAGAAGACTTAAATAAATAGAAAGATATCCCATGTTTATGGATTAAAAGACTTGATATTATGAGGATGACAATACTTAAAGTCATCTACATATTCAATGCAATCTTTATCAAAATTTCAAACCTTTTTTGAAGAAACAGAAAAGCCAATCCTCAAATTCATATGTGGTCTCAAGGAACCCCAAACAACCAAACAATCTTGAAAAAAAGAAAAAAGCTGGGGGACCTACGCTTTCCAATTTCAAAACTTACTATAATACCACAGTAATCAAAATACTGTGGTATTTGCATAAGGAGAGATATTTAGATCAATGAAATAAAATTGATAATACAGACATAAACACATATATCTACACCCAACTGATTTTTCACCATCAATGAAGGAGAGAACAGTCTCTTCAACAAATGGGTCTGGAAGAACTGGATATCCACATACAAAAAATCAAGTACATTTATACACAAAAATTAATTCAAAATTGTTGAAGGACTTAAATATAAGAAATATAAAACTATAAACTACAAAACTCGCAGAAGAGGGGTGCCTGGGTGGTGCAGTCAGTTAGGCATCAACACTTGGTTTCAGCTTAGGTCATGATTCTGAAAGTCATGAGATGGAGCCTGGTGTTGGGCTCCTCGGTCAGCAGGGAGTCTGCTTGAGATTCTCTCTCCCTCTCTCTCTGTCCCTCCTGCTCATGCTCTCTCTTTCTCTTTCTCAAACAAATAAATCTGAAAAAAAAAACTCTCAGAAGAAAACATAGGAGAAATCTTCATGCCTTTGTCTTAGTTAATTCAGGCTGCTATAACATAATACCATAGATTGGGTAGCTCATATACAACAAACACTTATTTCTCATGGCTGTGGAGCCTGGGAGGTCCAAGATGAAAGTGTTGGCAGATTAACTGTTTAATACTCATTTTAAAAATAAACAAAGGACCTGAGCATACTTTCTCCAAAGAAGATATACAAATAGCCAACAAACATATGAAAAAATATTTAACATCATTAACCATTAGCAAGATACTAATTAAAACCACACTCGCTAAGTTAGCCATACCTTTTTTTTTAAATAGAAAATAAATTGAGGCACCTGGGTGGTTCAGTTGGTTAAGTGTCCCAACTCTTGATTTCACTCAGGTTATGATCTCAGGATTGTGAGATCGAGCGCTGCATTGGGTTCTGTGCTCATCTGGAAGTCTGCTTGAGATTCTCTCTCCCTTTCCATCTCCCTCTTCCACACCCAACTCTGCACTATTTCTCTAACTCAAATAAGTAAATAAATCTTTTTTAAAAAAGTAAAATAAGTGTTGACAAGGATATGGAATATTGGAATATATTGGTATAGCCACTATGGAAGATAGTTTTGCAGTTCCTCTAAAAGTTATGCATAAAATTACCATATGACTCAGCAAGACATATATCCAAAAAGAACTGAAAACAGGTATTCAAACAAATACTTGTACATAAATGTTCATAATAGCACTATTCACAATAGCCAAAGGGTGAAAACAATCCAACTGTCCACTGAATGATGAATGCATGTAGTATGCATACATTATACTGTGGAATATAATTCAGCCATAAAAAGAATGAAGTACTGATATATATTACAATATGAGTGAACCTCAAAATATTGTATTAAGTGAACGATGCCATACACAAAAGGCCACATATTGTATGATTCCATTTATATGAAACATTCAGAACAGGTAAATCCATAGACATGTGGTTGTCAGGGGCTGGGTGAAGTAGAATATAGGGAGTGGCTGCTAATAGGTACAGGATTATTTTTGGTGGAGGTGGGTAATGAAAATCTTTTGGAACTAAATGGATGTGATAGTGGCACAACATTGTGAATGTACTAAATACCACTGAATTGCATAATTAAAAGGGTTAATGATCATATTTAATAGTGAAAAACTGAGAGCTTTTACCTTAAGGTCAGGAACAAGACAAAGATGTCTCACTACTTTTATCCAACAGAGTATCAAAATGCCTAACTACACCAACTAGACATGAAAAAGAGATAATAGGCATCCAAATGTTAAGGAACAAGTAAAATTTTCACTCTTTGCAGATTATATATATATATATAGATAGATATAGATATAGATATAGATATAAAAACTCTAAAGACTTCACCAAAAAACTACTAGAACTGACATATGAATGCAGTAAGGTCACAGGATACAAAATCAATATACAGAAATCCATTGCATTTTTACACACTAATAATGAAGTAGCAGAAAGAGAAATTAAGAAACCAATCCCATTTAGAAAAGTGCCCCAAATAATAAAATATCTAAGAATAAACTTAACCAAGGCAGTGAAAGACCTGTACTTTGAAAACTATAAAACCTTGATGAAGAAATTGAAGATGACACAAACAGATGAAAGATATTCCATGCTCAGGGATTTGAAGAACCAATGTTGTTTAAATGTCCATGCAACCCAAAGCAATCTACAGATTTAAAGTAATACCTATCAAAATAACAACATTTTTCATAGATCTAGAACAAATAATTTTAAAACTTGTGTGAACCACAGAAGAGCTGGAAGAGCCAAAGCAATCTTAAGAATAGGGCAGCTCGGATGGCTCAGTGGCTTAGCACCACGGTCAGCCTAGGATGTGATCCTGGAGACCCGGGACTGAGTCCCAGCATGGAGCCTGCCTTTCCCTCTGCCTGTGTCTGTTCCTCTCTCTCTCTCTCTCTCTGTGTCTCTCATGAATAAATAAATAAAATCTTTAGAAAAAGTAAAGAGAAAGAAAGAAAGAAAGAGAGAAAGAGAGAAAGAAAGAAAGAGAGAAAGAGAGAAAGAAAGAAAAGAAAAACAAAACAGGAGGTATCAGAATCCCAGATTTCAAGATTTACTACAAAGCTGAAGTAATCCAAACAGTATAGTACTGGCACAATAAGATACAAATTGATCAATGGAACAGAATAGAGAACCCAGAAATAAGCCCATGATTATATGATCAGTTAACCTTCCACAAAGTAGGCAAGAATATGCAAAGGAAAAAAGACAAATGGTGCTGGGAAAACTGGACAGCTACATGCAGAAGAATGAAACTTTCTCACACCATACACAAAAATAAACTCAAAATGGACTAAAGACCTAAATGTGAGACCTGAAACCATAAAAAGCCTAGAAAAGAGCACAAGGAGTAATGTCTCTAACAGTAGCCATGGCAAGATTTTTCTAGATGTGTCTCCTGAGGCAAAGGAAGAAAAGCAAAAATAAACTATTGGCACTTCATCAAAATAAAAAGCTTTTGTATGACAAAAAAAAAAACTATTGACAAAACTAAAAGAAAACCTTCTGAATGGGAGAAGATATTTGCAAATGACATATCTGATTAAGGGTTAGTATCCAAAATACATAAAGAACTAACACAACTCAACACAAAAACTAATCATCCAATTAAAAAATGGGCAGAAGACATGAACAGACATTTTTCCAAAGAAGACATATAGATGGCTAACAGACCTTTGAAAAGATGCTCAATGTCACTCATTATCAGAGAAATACAAATCCAAACCCTAATGAGATATCAACTCACACTTGTCAGAATGACTGAAATAAAAGCACAAGAAACAACAATTGTTGGCAAGCATGTGGAGAAAAAGGAACACTCGTGCACTGGTGGGAATGCAAACTGGTGTAGCTACTGTGGAAAACAATATGGAGTTTCCTTAGACAATTAAAAATAGACTTACCATATGATCCAATAATTCCACCACTGGTTATTTACCCAAAGAATATATAGACACTAATTTGAAAGGATATATGGACCCCTATGTTCATTGCAACATTATTTACAATAGCCAAATTATGGAAGCAGCCTAAGCATCCATCTGCCATTTGCAACATGGATGGATCTAGAGTGTACTATGCTAAGTGAAATAACTCAGAGAAACACAAATACCATGTGATCTCACTAATATGTGGAATGTAAGAAACAAAACAAATGAACAACAACAAAAAAGACAGACCGAAAAACACTCTTGACTATAGAGAACAAACTGATGGCTACCAGAAGGGAGGTGAGTGGGGAGATGGGTGAAGTGGGTGAAAGGGATTGGGAGTGTACTCGTGATGAGCACTGGGTAACGTGTCGAACTGCTGAATCAATACATTATACACTTGAAACTAATATAACACTGTATGTTAACTATAGTAGAATTAAAATAATAAGTCTAAAAATGGTTACTAATTTTGTTATGTGAATTTTACCTCAATTTAAAAAAACCTTTCAGGCAAACAGATATCATGTAGGAGATGCAAAAGTAGACAGGAGTACATGCTGGATGCCATAAGATGACCGTAGTTCTGCAGTTGTTTGTGACTATATGGGTTCCTCCTCTTTGGAGATGTCCAGACAGAGGGTTATGCAAGGGGAGATGGCTCATACATATTCAAGTGGAGACACAAACAGGAACATTGTGTTTTGTAAAGTTCATGTGACCCAAATGTGACAATATTTGTACTCTCAAGCTGCTGAAGCTCAAGCCACATGAGATGAATAAAGGAGGTAATGTTATAAGAACCTTGGGACATTTATAATTAAAGTTCCATAGGAATGAAAGAAGAAGCAATTGTCTTTCAAAGAACATCCAAACTAGTTCAAATTAGTTCAGAAATCAACTTTCAGTGAATTTTCTTCAATCTTGAGGGTTTCAGTGGTAGGGATCCCTAGCTGGTCTTGTTTAGGTACTTCTTCCCTTGTGTTATATTGTTCAAAATACCAAATCCCTGGTTGTACAACATTGTGTATATACTTGATGTTATTGAATTATGCAATTAAGAATGGTTAAAATGATGGGGTTCCTGAGTGATGCGATCGGTTGAACACCCAACTCCTGGTTTCAGCTCAGGTGGTAATCTCAGGTTGTGAGATCAAGCCCTATGTTGGGCTCTCTCTTTCTCTCCCTCCATCCCTCCCCCCAACTCATATGGTCTCCCTCTCTCTAAAATAAATAAGTAAATCTTTAAAAAAGTAAAAAATGGTTAAAATGACAAATTTTTAAAAACTGACAAATTTTATCTTATATATATATGACTATAATAAAAAATTAATAATCTTAATATAGACAAATACTGAAAATTATCAGAAAAATAACTAGAGCAGTGAAACTTAAATATATAGCTTTTAGTCTTTTTTAGGGATTAAATGATACATGATAATATATAGCTTTAAGTAAATCTGATCAAGTTAAATAAAACTGATAAAACTGTGCTTGACTTTGGGAGTAAGAGAGAGAGATAAATAGAGAAACACAGGTGACCAGACCTTGACATTTCTTCTTTCCCCAGTGAAGAAAATACTTTTTTTCAGGTGTTGTCAGTTTCAGTAGTGGACACTAAAAGGACTTTTAAACATATCATTTCTAGCACAGAGCAAAATTTTCATCAAACTAACTTATATTAGTCTAATGGTTTATATTAGTAATACAAGGAAAAATATTCCTTGATATTATATCTGTAGGGTTTGCTTCAAAAACCCTGGAGCCTGGAGGAAATGGAGAAGTGCATAGATAAGTCATAATAGCCACGTATTAATCATTCTTGAGAACGCATTTGAGTTTATGGAGATTAATATATTGTTCCTTCCACTTTTGTGTATGTTTAAATTCTCCATAAGAATTTTCATTAAATCTTTAAAAAAAAAAAAGAGTCTCAGAACAGAAAGTGTAGTTGGTCTACTTTTATGTCTCATGCTTACCCCCTGATTACACAAGGAGGTGAGAGGGAAGTCTAAGGGAAACCCTAAGGGGAGCCCTTTGATTTACTGTCTTGTCAGTGAGACACAATGGGGAAGAGGTCATTTCTTCCTCTCTCTCTCTCTCTCTCTGCCCCTCACCCTCTCTCCCAACAAATAAATAAATCTTAAAAAACAAAAAGAGTCACCATACTTTGTTTTTTGCCTGTCACCATGCCATTTTACACATCCTGTTCCAGTTTAATTAGTATTTATATTACTTTTCACTCTTAAAAGTGTCACAGTTTGGGGGTGCCTGGGTGGCTCAGTCAGATAAGTGTTTAACTTCGGCTCCGGTCATGATCCCATGATCCCTTCGGCTCAGGTCCTGGGATGGAGCCTGTGTTGGACTCCCTGTTCAGAGAGGAATCTGCTTCTCCCTCCCCCTCTGTCTCTCCCCCACTGCCCACTGCCACCTATGCTCTCTATCAAATAAATAAAAAAGCACACACACAGATTACTGAGCCCCACCTTGAGAGTTTCTAACTCAATATGTCTGGGGTGGGGGTCCCAAGAACTTGCATTTTTAACAAGTTCCCAGGTGATGTTGCTGCTTTTGGTCCAGGGACCATACTCTATGAACCTCTGCTTTAGAGTGTTGTGTCCAAATCTGATATCTCAGCCTCGCCTATAGAACTGTTAAAAAATATTGCAGGCCCACAGAATCAGATACTCTGAGAGTGAAATTTCAGAATCTGCATTTTAAGTAGATTTCCTAGGTATTATTTCTTAAGTGGTCCTGATACAGTATTTTGGATGGGCATTTGGGGACCATTGTAATAGTCTGCGGGTACTGATTAACCAGAGTGGCCAAGTGACAGAGGAGACTCATATGTTTCTTCCCAATGTGACAGAGACAGCCCTGAAAAAAGAATGCTTTCTCACTGGTTAAAAGATTATGGAGGCGCCTGGGTGGTTCAGTCGGTTAAGCGTCTGCCTTCAGCTCGGGTTATGATACTGGAGTCCTGGGTTCCAGCCTCTCATCATGCTCCCTGCTTAGTAGGGGAGTCTGCTTTTCCCTCTTCCTCTCCCTCTGCCCTTGCTCATGTGCTCTCTCTCTCTCTCCCAAATAAATAAAATCTTTAAAAATAAATAAAGTAAAACATATCATGAGCCAGGGCATGTGGGTTGCTCAATTGGTTGAGCATGTGCCTGCGACCCAAGTCAAGCTCCCTGCTCCACATGGAGTCTGCTTCTTCCTCTTCCTCTGTCCCTCCTCCTTGCTCGTGCTTTTGCTCTCTCAAATGAATAAATTAAAAAACATTTTTTAAAAACCCCCCAAAACAAAAACAAAACAACATATCATGAGCCTTTAAATGTTCCAATATTTAGTCCCAGTAATTATATTTCTGAAAACAAGTGCTAGGATTATAGTCCAAAATGGTTATGATATTTCAAAATTATCTAATAATATATACAATTCTAGAAAATTTTATTTAAAAGGTGGTTTAAGATCATGGGAAAATGTTATAACATTAAGTAGAAAAGCAGGAGGTTACGCTTATTTATTATCATAACGATGCAAAATAAATTTATTATGATCATAACTATGTAAAGTAAGCATCTCAAATACTGCAAAATCTCTAAAATGCTAGCCTCATTACACTCAAAGCATGAGGGAATAATTTTCTTTTTCCTTTCTACTTACCCATATCTTCCAAATTTCTTTTACAGTGAGCACACATTACTTTTATATCTAGAAAAATAAAAATACATGAAGACTACTTTAGTTGAAATTCACAGAAACACAACTCAAATTAATTTAAGCCAAAAAGGGAAAGGAGTTGAAGAGAGAGGGAGAAGTAGGGATAAGAGAAGTTCATGGAAGGATTTGGTTTCATTCAGGCCCAGGTGGAAATTACATCATCAGGTCTCTCTCTTCTACCCTTCCCCCAAATCTCAGCTCAGCCTCCTCTGTGTAGTGACCTCATTTTCTTCCCTCTTCCAGACTGCCAGAGAATTAGGTTGCCCACAGCTCTAGGCTTATAGCATCTGCTTTAGGAATCCCAGGGCAAAGAGACCTCTCTCCCCCAATGTCTACATATCGACCCCTATGCAGGACTATGCAGGACTCACAGCCTCTGTAGGCCACATGCTCACTTCTATACTCATCACAATGTCTGAGGAAGGCAGGATCAGGATTCGATGGGCTTGTGACCTGTGCCCATATCTATTCCAGAAGGGAGGATCTGGTCCTACAAGAACGAAATAGCATGATGGCCAGCCAGAATAAGGGAAGTATCGCGCAGCACAGTATACTATCACTGTTCACTGTTATCATTCACACTCTTGCCTTTCTGAAAAGCAAATTCCAAAAATGTCCTATACTGAATTTAATGTAATAACCCTCATGTACCGTTCATCTTCAAACAAGACAGCATAAGGTCTCATCCAGTAACTACCTTGTCTTAAAGTCTAGTATCTCTGGGCCATATGCTTTCCTCCTAGTCAGATGGAAATGGGGGTCCTCCTGGACCTGAAATGCAAATAGCAGCCCAATTGCTTCCCTTGCAGTGAAGTAAGTTCTTTAGTGATTCAGTCTTGCTGCCCCTAGGTCTATACATGTGGGAAACAAGTCTCCATTTCCCATCATATTCTAGGATGGCACCACCTCAGCCCCCAGCTTCTTGTTGGTCTCATTATGGAGCCTGGGTATTGCTTTAGGCTTTGAACAGTCAAGAGCTTTGTTTCCAAGTTGGATTTTTCTGGTAATACAATCCTCTTCAGGTCTCAGCTGGCTTTTCTCCAATTTTGTATGTGGAGATTTCATAACTAAGCACCAATAACAGAAATGTTAGCCTTTCCTCATTATTTCATTCTCTTAGCAACAGATCTCAGCTTTGCCCACCCTATAGGCTCTCACTTTATTGTCTTCCATGATGGTTAACCTGCCCCTAGGCTGCAGCCCAGTAAGGGCTGTTCTGCCACAGGCATGATTTCTAATTATACTTGGCAGGGAAGAGCACAGTTGTATAAGAGAAAGGGGCAAGGGAAACAAGGTTCACTAATTTTTACCGAGTTATCTGGTGTTTCCTGCCTCACTCCTTTGTATCAATTTTAGACTGAGACACAGGATTCAACTTTTTCAAATCAGCAAGAAAAATTATTATTTGACCCTCAGTGGTCCTGGAATGCAAGCTAGAAGCAGAAGGGGCCTTTGTACTTTCAGAAAGGTGAGATTGGATTCAAGCTTGTCCCTTCTTCTTAGCTCAGCGGGGTTCTTCCTAGCTCCTCCACGTTTGCATCACCCTGGCTTGTCAGTACATCCAGAGAAATAGGGTACCATGTTTGATTGGGCCTGGGTCATGTGCCCACCTCCAATTGCACAGGGCTTCCTGGAGAAAGGGAAGAGGAGTAGGAATCCATGCTGAGGTCAAATATGAGCTACCGTTTTACCTTTATTTTTAAAGAAATTTAGCACTTCATGTAAAAATTAGCAAATTTAAAACTGAAAATGTATGAGTAGAAAAGATTCTTAGGATCACACCCTCATGCTTAAAAATTGCAAGGTGATCTCAAACAGAATGAGAAAGAGCCAGAACCAGGGAACAAGGAAAATAACAGAAGACTTTGTCACCCCATTTCACAACATCAGAAATGCAAGAGCTGATTCTGTAAATATTCAGCGACTTCCTTAGCTTTCAACAACCAACAGCTTTCACATGTTTGACAGGTACAGTCTAAATTTCTTTTTTTTTTTTAAGATTTTATTTATTTGAGAGAGAGAGAGAACATGTGAATGAGAGAAAGAGCACACAAGCACAAACAGAGGGAGGGGCAGAGGGAGAGGGAGAAGCAGCCTCCCCACTGGGCAGGGAGCCTGACATCGGGCTTGATCCCAGGACCCTGAGATCACGACCTGACCCAGATAGATGCTTAACTGACTGAGCCACCCAGGCGCCCCACAGTCTAAATTTCAAAAGTACTTTTAAAAGGTGCATCAGTTAGTGCTCCATCCATCAGTCTCATCTACATAGGAGGGTTTGTTTTTAGAAAATATTCTGTTACTAAAATCTTGCTTCTAGGTTTATCTTAGCATTTAGTGGCTACCTATATTGATAACCTAAAGGATTTCTTCTCCAGTCAAGAGCTTTCTGTTAGCTTTGAACATCCTCACTCAGAAGCTCTTTCAGTTCCAGCCCTTTTGGTTTTGTGTCTTGGTTCTCTGTCTTGTTTTTCCCCATAATCTCTAATCCAATCTGGATCCCTGGACTTGTGGGTCTGCTCCTCCAATGCATGGAGATAGACTGGAGAATAAACTTTCAACAATCTGCTGAATTCTTTTTTGAGTTAAAAGAATTCTCTTTTTTATTTCAGATCAATTTTAGATTTACAGAAAAGTCACAAAGATATCATAGAGAGTCCCTGTAGGTCTTTCATCCAATGTCACATAATGTTGGCATCTTACCTAGCCAGGGTGCGTTTGTCAGAACTAGGAAATTAACCCGAGTACAGTACTATTAAATAAACTCCAGGCCGTACATGGATTTCACCAGTTTTCTACTAATGTTCCTTTTTATTCCAGGATCCAATCCAGAATAGCACATTGCATTTAATCTGCTAAGTTTTAAAACAAGCTATTTTTCAAGTCATTTCTAGTTAAGCTATGACAATTATGAGGAACGTGGCATTTTAATATTTAAGATAAAATATTCATCAGCAAAAACAACACAAGTTGTCAAGATGCCACTTGTTCTGTGATTATGAGCTCTTCTGGGGAAGAGTCTCTATTATTTGTTTGGCATATTTTAGCTATATATAGTTTCATACATTCACTTCAGGATGTAGTTTTCACAGCAATAAGAGTTGAGAAAAGTATAAGAAAACTAAAACATTCTAACTTAGTAGAAAACACTTTCATTATTCCTAATGGCATTAGTAGAGTTGGGATTTTATTCCAGTGACATGCTATAAAGGTAGTGGGAATATAATTCCTGAATACATTACAGATCAGATCCAATCATCATAGTCTAAGCCACAGAAACCACAAAAGACCACAGAAATAAATTTTTGTCCAACCAGCTTCTCTGGGGGAAGAGTACTTGTCAACAAAATCCAAAAGTTCTCTCCAGGAAAAGAAAGTTCTCTCCAGGAGAAAGATGTGGAATAATTTGGAGGAATGTTAAAGTGACTATGCAATTTTACACAAAGATCTTTTCAGATCTATAGAAGCTATCTTGAAAAAAGTACTTTTTAAAAATTTGCATGTGTCTTTCATTTTAAGAGAACAATTCTGTAAATATTATAACAAAAGAGTTGTGAAGAATTCAACTTGAAGTCAATTTGAGAACTTTTCTAACCCAACAGAAATATAGAATTTTGCTAAGTATATATTCCATCAAGTACCTGCCACAATCAGTAGTTATTTTCAGGTGTTGCGATCAATCACAGCAATCACATGAGAAATTCCTGTGGAATCTCTCTCTTTCTTCATCCCAGAAAAAAAGATTTAAGACTCATTTAAATTATTTTGTAAAACCCAAAGAAAGCAAAGACAAGTGAGAAAAGCAATGGGTAACAACAAAATATTTTGCCAAACATTAGCTTGTAAGTAAAGAAGGCAAATGAAGGTATTATGTATTCAGGTTTTCATTTAGCAATTTGTTTTCTGGAGGAATAGGGAATATATTAATTTGTCTAACTAATTTATAAAAGAAAGAAAAACTGAATATTTACATAGCACCTTACTGCTTCTTACTCATTTCTCATTATAATACATTGAATGGTTAATGGGCAACGTATAATTTAGGCACAGTTGCCATGGGTGCTGGCACAAAGTATATAATGCCTAATTGTCCTCTGAAGCCACTTCAAATGAAACCTCCTCTGTGAAATCTTCTGATTGCTTCCAGCCCCCATTAAAGAATTTGCCGTGTTTCTTCTGTACTTCTAAGATATGTAACCAATTTTACATACTTCTATGATAGCACTTTCCACATTGTCACCTCTTTCAGGAATAGCATCTTATCCAATATTTTATCTACATTGGTAAGTGGCAGTGTTACAGACTGCGTTGTTTCTTTCCCTCTGCCTCCAATTCATTTGCTGAAGCCCTATCCCCAGTAACTCAGAATGTGATTGTATTTGGAGATGGGGTCTTTAAAAGTAGTTGAAGTGAGGTCTTTGGGGTGGGGCCAAATCCAATCTGTTGTTATAAGAAATTTGTACCTGCAGAGAGACATAGGGCTGAGCATACACAGAGGAAAGACCACACAAGGACATAGCAAGAAGGCTGTCATTTGCAAGGCAAGGAGAGAGGGCCCAGAGGAAACCATAACTGCTGACATCTTGATCTTGGACTTCCAGCCTCCTGAAATGAGAGAAAATTAATTTCAGTTTAAACAATCCAGTCTGTGTGTATTGCTAGCCCTAGCAAACTAGTACAGATTGTCACAGGTGAATGACATATAGTAAGTGTTTTAAAAATGGTAGTTAGTATGTGTAATCAGAAGTTATTATATGTATATATACTTCTTGTATATAGATTATTCATGCATATGTTTAGCAAGCTTTAGGGATTTATATGTCTCTGCATTCATATCTCCTTTAGGGTTGCCTTTAGGTTCTATGGCTAAATGCTTATGGCATTAAGCAAACAGTGAATTGTTTTTCTAAAGCTCTGTTCAAGAAGTTTGGAAAGTATTCTTAGTCACTACAAAGACTTCTATCATGGGTAAAATTCATTCCCTAAGGTTAATAATTTTGTTCTATGAATCAATTGTACAAACATTTTATTCAAACAAAGGACATAGAAGTTTTTCAAGATTCAAATTAATTTGGGAGATAAGCAGCTCTGGACTTAATTTTTTCAATAATATTTTTCATAGATTTTTATTTTTTCAAAATTATTTTTCATAAGACAAATGGTGAGGAAATAAAGTAAGAGTTGATAATTTTTGATAAAAACCACAAGAATAAAAATCCTTAGAAAAAACTGTGTCATAAAATTTCAGGCTTTATCTGTATGATTTGTGGATGGAAGGAAAAGTAAATGCAATTCTCAGCACTGTAAGAGCTTCCACTCACTTGTCTTGAGGGCCTTGAATGATCTGGCTCCAGGCTACCTGTTCTCATTTCACTTTCCACCTTGTTCCCCTCTCTCTCTGTTCTTCAGCCTCAGAAGCTTCCCTATGGATCCTGAAACATGCTGAACTAATTCCACTTGCCTGGAGGACTGCTTTTTCTGAGAGTCATATGACTCACCCTTTCCCCTTTATTCTACACTCTACTTCAATGTCAATGATCAGGGAGGTCTGCCCTAATCATCTGGTTAAAGAGCATTCCCTGTCATTCTGTCTCCTTACCTCCCCCGCTCCCCAGCATCTATTAATATCACAGCATTATGTCTTTGTTTACCTGCTTATTGTCTCTCTCCCCCCTACCAGATTTTCAGCTCATGAGAACGGGGGCTTTGTCAAGAAATATTGGTTGGATAGAAATATGTAGCATCAAACATTACAGTCTGAGATATCAGCTTTCAATATTCTTTAATGATATAGTGAATATTACAATGAAGTAGCCAAACAGTGCTAAAGAGATGTTATTGATTAAGTACATCAGATTATCCCAGAAATCTCTGTATCTGTTATTCTGTACTATGTAGATGACCCCTTTGAAAATGTCTGTTCTGCTGAGAATTTTTGTTCAGTATCTTGGAACTGCCCCTGGTCCTCAGAAATGGATCCTTCATACCTATACAGAGGAATGCTGTCCAGGAGAAACATAATGTGCACCACATATGTAGCTTAAAATCCTCCAGTAGTAATATTTTTTTAAAGTAGAAAGAATAGTTGATAATTTTAGTATTTTATTTAACCCAAGATATCCAAAGTATTATAATTTCAACATGTAATAAAAATAAATACAATCATTAATGGGTTATTTTAAATTCTTTCTTATTTTAACTTTAATTATTTTGCCAGTGTCTCAAAATCTGATGAGTATTTTCCACTGGCAGCACACCTCAATTCAGATGGTAAGTTTTAACAATTAAAGTGAGATGTAGTTCTACCCAAATAACGAAGATGTAGGTAATGGGAATATATTTTACATTGCTTCAGTTTCAAAATTTAAACCAATAACAAATAAAATGAAAAATTCATTTCCTCAGTGCACTAGCCACATTTCAAGTGTTCCATAGCCACATGTGGCTCGTGGCTTCTGCATTAGTGCACATACAGAGCATGCAACCCCCTCTCCTGGCCATCCTGGATTGGAGCAGCAGCAGCCTTCTGATCACAGCTCAGCCAATCAGATTCTCCCACCCAGGAATTTGAATTTTGAACGAGGATACAGAGATCAGAGACGTTTGGCTCTGAGTCATGTTAATGGCAGATTTCCAAAGAGGAGGTTTGTGAGCAGCTGTTGTCAGGGTCCCCAGAGCTTCCTTGTCTTCTGCCTTTCCAGAGGCCTGTTTGGTAGTTCAGTTCTTCTTGGATTCCATGAGAGAGCCTAATAGATTTTCAATAAGTTTTTATTTTCTCTTGAGCCAGCTCTAGCTGGTTTCTGTTGCTTGTAATGACATTAATAAAAAAAAAAAATTTAAATGAACAAAAACCCTTCACAAATTTCTTTAAAAGGAAATACATAAGAGAACGTAATTACACAAAAGGGTATACATTTATGCAAAAGTGCTTTTAATACCTTAGAAAAATCATAATTGTCCAGAGTGTCATCAACTCCCAACAGAATGGAGCAGGGTGTAGATAATTCAAAACAGTAAATTGTTACAAAAAGAGCATCTATTTGATTTTGGAATGCATTTGTGTGAATTGGGGGTGGGGATGAGGGCAGAGCAGAAATAAGATACAGCTTCCTAATTGTTTTACAGAGAATTTAATCAGCATGAATTCTCCAAGAATGACGTTGATCACACAGCAGGTGCTTGATAAATGCATGTTGATTAATTGACTTAGAATACACCAGCTGTCGATGAAAGAATGTGATCCACAATCAAACCATTTGACAGAAGAAAGCCAGGATGGCTTTTAAAATTAGTAACAACATGGAATTCTATATGCAAATAATCCCTTCTTTGGTTCCCTTCCTTGATGAGAACAAGATAATCATACTCTGCTTTGGGAGGAAGGTGTTTAGTGTTTAAGGCTGTAAAGCTAGGTGAACACATTCTCTAGTTATTTGTTCCCAGTTTCCATTAAGAACTTGGAAGGCTTTTTGGTTGCATATATCAAGGCTGTGTGTGGGTGTGTGTGGATGGGGCTTGGAGGCTGGGGGAAAGAAATGCAATAATAAATCATCCCTCCTGATCATGGGGAGCTTTGATTTTATCTCTTCTTAGCATCAGATAATCAATATTTAAATTTCACAGCATAGAAAAATAAAGTAAAAAAGAGTTTCAGAATAACAGGTTTAAGTGGGTGGAGGTGAATCTAATTAATCTAGCATAGAACTACCAGACTAGTTATACTCTAGTATGACTACCAGTTTACAGAAAGTATCAGAAATAAGAATACACACAGGACACAATCAGTCAAATCCAAAATATGGAATATTCTACAGAACAAATGACCTGGCTTTTTAAACAAATAAATACTCTATAATTATGTTGTAAATGTCAAAACTACTGGAGGATAGTACCATCTCTGGTAGAACATTGTTTTACGATGAGTTCCCTACATAGCAGATTCCCACGTGGAAAGCTGCATGCAGTTTATTGGAGAGAGACCTCTGAGGAAGTGAGGAAGGTAAAACTAGATAGTGGAGAAACTGAGCCAGTGATGTTTCAGCTGAAGCCACAGGCAATCTATGGGGAGTTCTGGACCAAGGATGACTCTTCAGAGTTGTCCCAAATTGAGGCCAGGTTTGGCCAGGTTTTATATTTCTGCCTCAGCCAGTCACCGATGGGCTGCCTCGTAGGAGGGGCTAGAACTTTAGGAGACGCAGTTCTTTGCAGCCAAGAGGTGTTCCTAGTGAAAGATGTGGTTGTGAGCTAATAATGGCGGTTGACATTCCCAGCAGCTGGGGAATAGGAATTTTGGCTCACTCTCCCTATACCTTAACGGTATAGGTATTTTGGCTGACTCTCCCTATACCATGAGAAGGCCTCTTCATGGAGCACAATAGTATTCACTACAATAATGTGAAGTGGGACACTGGCTGGAAAAGATGTGGAGTCAATAGATGATATTTTTCCAGAAATGGAAGATACTACAGTATGTCAGATACTAATGGAAGTGATTCAGTAGGGAGGAAACATCAATGATGCAGGAGAGGGAAAGAACAATCACCAGATCAAGAACCTGGAGTATGTGGAATGTACTGAACAACCACAGGTAGGGACCTAAGAAAGGAGAACCAATGTTATATTTATTGTTACAGGAGACAAGGCAGAAAATATAGGCATGGATGCTGGCAGGCCAGTAGCTGTGGTGGTAGCTGTACAAGTTCTCTTCTCCGTGAGGCAGGAAGCAAAATCATCAACCGAGGGCTCAGGAGATGCTGGAGGTTGAAGAGAGAGGAAAGAAATGAAACAGTCCTCTAGGAAAGGTGGAGAGAAATGGGCTGGAGAAGGTACTGGGACTTTACTAAGGGCCCGTTTGAAGTTGAGGCCATGAATTTACAGTGAGTATCTTCTGTGTGGTGGGTTTTCTCTAGTCACATCTAGCTGATGTGTGGGGCCTGGGAAGAGGGTTGGCTTTCACTGGGGTAGGGGTCTGGCCATGAAGTACAGCGAAGGGAGAGAGGAGTAAGAGAGTATGCAAACGAGTAATGATAATGAAGCATGGAATATAAACTGAGGAAGTACAGAAGACAGAGATGAAAAGATGCTAATGACCTGTAGGTTTCAGGAGTAGAAGAATTGTGGGACTCAAGGTATAGGGAGAGTGAGCTGGGAAAATAAGAAATGGTAGTACATATAAAGCAAAAATATAAAGTAAAAAAATTAGGGATTTGGGAAAATAGGCAGTCTTATGCACTGATAGTGGGAATATAGATCTGTATCCTTTCTCCTGGTGGTAGTAGTGTTGGAGAGGGGAGAACATTGCATTTTTATCTATCAAAATGTTAAATGCCTTTGACCCAGCAATTTTTCTTCCTGGAATTAATCTAAACAATTATAGTTGCACGTTTGCATAAAGATATAAGGGTGTCCTTTGCAGCATTGTTTGTAAAAGCAAAATACTGGAAACAACCTAAATATCCATCAATAGGGGGCTTAATAAATAAGTTTATGATACAATTTTAAAGGCTGGTATGCTATGCAGTCATTACAAAAGAATGATTTTAAAAATTATTATTTTAAAACCTTACTGTGGGGATGCCTGAGTAGCTCAGTTGGTTAAGTGTCTGCCATCAGCTCAGGTTATGATCTCAGAGTCCTAAAATTGAAGACACATCATGCTCACTGCTTAGTGGTGAGTCTGCTCCTTCTTCTCGCTCTGCCCCTGCCCTCAATTCATGCTCTCTCAAATGAGTAAATAAAATCTTTATAAATAAATAAAGAAATCCTCAATGTAATGGATTCAAGTGAAGGTCATCAGGGGATACTAAAACCACCAAGTCAGAGGTTATTAGGGAACAGGATATTTACATGGTCTCGAAGAATCACCCCATAGACTATTTATTGATTACAAAGGGGAAGGATACCTTAGCACTGGAGAAATACTAGCGGATACCATCTGAAGAAGATGATCATTAGCATTATCACCAATGAGATGAACTGGCATTATATGTCTTTTGATGTGATGCAATGGGAAGTGAACACTTCTACTATGATATTCTTATAAAAAATGTTTAATCTTAAGAATCTAATCATGTTGAAGGACTTAGCTCAATTCAGAATGTAGGGTATTCTACAAAGCAATTGCATGGACTCTGCAAAAAATGTCCTGAAAGGCCTCCCCACCCTTGCCTCCAAAAAAAGCAAGGAACAACAAAGTAAACTAAAGAGATATTTCTGATATATATAATGAAAGAGCTTTGATTGAATTCTGGATAGAAAAAAGCCAAAAAAAAAAAAAAAAGCTATTTTAGAGGATAACTGGGGAAATTTGGATATGGGTCATGTCGCAGTATGTTAATATTAAATTCCTTGGGTCTGATATGGGATTGTGGTTTTGTAAGAAAATGTCCTTGTTGTAGGAGAAACACGCAAGTGGTGAATTGTCATGCTGTCTGCAATGTGCTTCCAAATGACTCAGCAAAAACAAAAGAGAAAGCAAATGTGGCAAAATTTTTTAACCATTTATGAATCTAAATAAAAGATGTACAGACATTCATTGTACTAATTTTTTCAACTTTTTTCTGTAGGTTTGACATTTTTGAAAATAAACTTTTGGAGAAAAGAGGGTAATATAGAGCTCTAAGTACCGATTGTTATGTTATTATCGTTGGAACCAAGATTTTCAGCCTAAGTGAAAAGAGATGGAAATATAAAATCAAACCAGCCAAGTAAAACTCCAATCTTAAATTTGAACAGTCTTTTTTACATGACCTCTAACGGCCCCTGTGGAGAGGAAAATGAAATCTTAGTGTCTAATATTTCTATTAACAATATTTATGTAGTTACAATATTTACATTGTTATGTTATTATTAGTAGTAGTTTTCAATTTTTAGAAGCAGCCTATGAACCAAACAGGGAAAACTTAAATACGGTTACTAGAGACAATATAAATGCCAACTTTTATAGGGGAATTAATCTTCTCATCTCATGTAATGATTTACCAATAAATCAAGACATGGCAATAAAAGCCCCTTATTTAGAACTAGGGAAGTAGCCTCCAAGAA
Organism: Canis aureus; assembly: GCF_053574225.1. Classification (NCBI taxonomy): domain Eukaryota; kingdom Metazoa; phylum Chordata; class Mammalia; order Carnivora; family Canidae; genus Canis; species Canis aureus. The sequence continues at coordinate 59,268,488 of NC_135621.1, forward strand.
GCCTTGAAACAGAAACAATTAAAAGTGATTCCTTTTGGGAAACTGAATTAGGGGTGGGAGAGGATGGGGCAGTAGACAATTGTTTCCATTATAAGCCCTATCATATTACTGCTTTTCCCCCTGTGTCTGTGATTATTGAGATAAAATGTTTTAAAATAAGAAAATTTTAAGAAAGCAAGGGGAATGGCCTACAATTCGTAGCGCCTGTACAAGCCTAATAAAAACCTGATGTTTAAATTTTATCAGTTTCACAGATTTCAGGGTGGAGTTGGTTATTAGGGGATATATAAGCATCCACAGCAGAAGAGCCTCCAGTAGAGGAGGAGGGGAATGGGGGTGGGAGAGAAGGGAAAGGCAAGGCAGAGAGAGAGGAAAGGGGAGGGGAGGAGAGGGGGGGGCAGAGAGGGAGAGAGAAGCTTTATTGAAATATAAGATTTGGCTGTCAGAGTAATTTTTAGTATTAATCATACTATTCTCTATACAGTGGTGTCCCAGCAACTAGAAACTTGAGCCAAAGCTCTGGGGAAAGATGGCTATTAATTTAGAAAAGAGTGAAATCCCTGGAGCCTCTGAAGGTGTGAGTTGTGCAAAGCAGCTCTGCTCTGTAGACATCTGGAGGTGGCAGGGAACACTGCTCTCTTCTCAGCAGGCTACAAAGGCTGCACAGGTACCAAGAAGGATCCTCCTGGGCACCCCTGGACTCCTTGCAGGAGCACATGCAGTGCCTGGTGGATTTTAAGAGAGAGATGAGGTTTTACATTGCTGTGAGTGTAGGCTAAGCTAGAAAAACACTGTTTTCCTAATGTTATTACAAGCCATGGTAGCCACAGCCATGTGTGGCCTATAAAAACATGATCAGCACAACTGATTTTATAGCAAAAAGCATTAAGGGAGACAAAGAGCATTATAGCGTGATTAAAGATACATTAAAAAGGGAAGCATAAATGCTATAATGGTAAGCCTCAGATATAATCCAACAATAAAATAGAGTTTTGAATTGACAGAGATACAAGGATAAACCCTTCTCGTTGCAGCATTCTAGGAGAGAACATAGGGGTAGATTATACTATTGTTCCTCCATATCCCCTATGAAATGGCTTATGTTCATGCTGAATAGCCGTCAAGTTTAGCCTTTTGACTTGCTTTGTCCATGGAATACATGTGGAAGTGACATATACCCCCCGACCTGAGCAGAAGCTTTAAGAAACATTCTACTACGCTTGCTTAGTCATGAGCCAGTGTGTCTCATATAGAGGCTGCTTCTTCAGTCTACATCCTGGAATGAAGATCCCAGAACAGAGCTGTAGTCAACATGTGCAGTGATTGAATAAACCTTTGTCGTCGTAAGCCACCGGGAGTTGGGTGGTTGCTTGTTCATAGCCTAGTTTTCACTAGGCTAACGAATATATCACAATCTTCAAACCCTTTTGCTACCAACACCTAGAAAAGCTAGTTGAATTATAACAAATATAATTTTAAATGCATGTGTAAACTCCTCCAGGACCTCTAAATTAAGGGATACTGATGCAAACTATAAGTGTTTGAAATAATGCTGCAGCTATAAATAGCCATAAGGGAAAAAAAAAGGAGAGAAATGCAACAAATTAACCTAAAAAAATCTAGAAAAGGAAGTGGGTAATATCATAAAAGCAAGAAAACGGGACATATTAAAATTAAAAGCAGAAATGAACAAACAGTAATAGAAAAGCAGAACACTAAATATATGTTTCTAGAATGTATCCCCTCCCTGTTGTGGTCCTTCTCTCTTTATTAGGCTTAATAATAAACTATCACGTTTGATGTTCACCTTGAGAAAACTAATATGTTTTTGGTACATTAATAAATGACATTTAATAAATTAAGTTCACATTTAGGAATGATTTAAATTCTAAACAAATGTTTATGCTTACTTTCAAATAAAACAGAATACATTCTCCAGCAGAAAATCTACATCTTGAACATAGAGTTATCATGATCTAGGTCAGTGTTTGTCAGTTGAGGGTTGCAACCTAATGAATCATGAAATCAGTTGAGTGGGTTGCAATTTACATTAGAAAGCCGTAGAGAATAGAGGCATGTGGGTGGCTCAGTTGGTAAGTATCCCACTTTTGATTTCAGCTCAGGGCCTCAGGGCCTGATCTCAGAGTCCTGAGATGGAGCCTCGCCTTGCACTCTGAGCTGAGCATGGAGCCTACTTAACATTCTCTCCCAGGGCACCAGGGTGGCTCAGTTGTTCAGAAGCTGCCTTTCACTCAGGTCATGATCTCAGGGTCCTGGGATCAAGTCCCACATCAGGCTCCCCAGAGGGAGCCTGCTTCTCCCTCTGCTTATGTCTCTGCCTCTCTCTCTGTGTCTCTCATGAATAAATAAATAAAATCTTTAAAAAAAAAAAAAAAAGGAATATCCCCCTCCCCCTTCCCTTGCCTCTCCAGGATACTCTCTCTCTCTCTCTCTCTCAAAAAAAAAAAAAAAAAAAAAAAAAAAAAAAAAAAAGAAAGAAAGAAAGAAAAAGAGGAAGAGAATAGAACTGAAAATACCATGTGCAATGCATGTAGTAAAGATATGCGCTGTTTCATGAAACATTGGTTTGAGTAATATGTGTGTGGGGGAGTTGTGTATGTACTAGGTTGACATCAAAATGTATATCTTACTGTAGGTAGTGGGTTAGGGTCAAAAAAGTTTGAAAGTCAACTGATATAGGTCCCTGTATTAAAAGTTATGGTCAAAATATTTCACAACTGAATAAGCTTGGTTGGGCATAGCCCAGTCAGAACTAAAAGCTGGATGTGGTGTCAGAACAGGCCTCCAGGGAACTCCGCTATGCCAGAGTTGTCACCTTTTGTTCCTGGATTGAGAGTCCCAAGGGAAGAGCAGGAAGGTCAAGGCAGAAAGTGGGTTTAGAGCAGTGGCTTTATGCATAATAGGTTTTCTATTGCTGCAATAAAAAAATTGCCACAAATCTAGCGGCTTCAAACAACACAAATTTGTTATCTTATAGTTTTGTAGGTCAGCAATCAGGTTAATGTCTCACTGACCTGAAATCAAGGCATCAACACAACTCTATTCCTTTCCAGAGGCTCTAAGGGAGACTCTGTTTCCTTGCCTTTTTTTCGACTTTTGGAGGCTGCCCACATTCCTTGACTTGTGGCCCTCTTCCTCCATCTTCAAAGCCTCTTCCTCCAAAGCAAAACATTGCATCTCCCTCTTCCATAGTCTCACCTTTCTCTGATCTCAGATGGGAAAAAAGTTCACTTGTAAAGATCCATGTGATTAGATTGAGCTCACTGGATAATCTAGAATAATCCTATTTCAAGATTCTTAATCACATCTGCAAAGTCCTTTTTGTCATGTTAAGTAACACTTTCACAAGTTCTGGAGGTGGTGGGAGTGGACACTTTTGGGGACCATTATTCTAACCGACCACAATGTGAATGGACATGTTTCATTGTTTGAACAAACAGCATAGCCACATCTGTACTGACTGCCTGAATGGAAGTGGGTATAGGTGGTCTATGAAATGGCCCCTCTGGGTCTCTATGTAGAACTCTAGGAGGAGTGTGTCTTGAATGTTCACCCTACTATCTCAAAGAGGAGAGAGGGGAAAGTTTAAATTACACAAGCCAATATAACTTGATCCACTGCTTTCACCTTTCCAGTATTTTCCTAGGAAGGTTAGTTATTAAACAACTACTTCAGATCCATAGGAACTGGGAGAGCATTGTGCATGAACTCAAGAAAAGTACCTGACCGAAATATTCTTCCTTTTATCACATGTGAAAAATTTAAATGCACATATATATAAACTTACTTTATTTTTCTATTAATTTTCATTGGTTATATAGTATGTATTTCATGATGACAGCAAGTGGAAGCTTTAAAAAAAGTAGTTTTAGAAACCCAACTTTCATAATTCTAAAACATTTCACAATTCTAAAAGTAGTCTCTAGAACAACATTGTAGATTGGTACCCCACAAAATATGGTCATTAACTTAAGATGTATATCCTCATATTTATACACTCTTGCAAGGAGCAAAGTTCATTTTAAGGGCTAATGTTTTCAGTTCCCAAGACTCTAAACATTAAATGTACTGTACTAAAAAGTAGAATTTTCAAAACAATTTTTGAAATGATCTGTACATACTTACTCACAGAATATCATCCCGTTCAGCATTGCTCACTGAATGTTTTTTATGCAACTATCAAAATAGGAATTAACTCGTTTTTGAGTCAGATAAGCCACAAAATTCCAGTGAACTCTAAGGAAGGATTTTGTGAATCTGAGGGAGGGTAGAGGAAACGTAAAGTCTAAAAAAATCCACATGAGGTATCAACTGATGGTAACATGAGCTTTTTACAAGTGCTAGTGGATATGCCCTGGTGGAATATGAAAGGAAGCTAATTTTGGGACATAATTTTATTATGCTGTTTCATTTAGTCATCTAAAAACATGGAAGGATGCTAATTTATGTAGCTTTTGTATTTTTGGTGACTCATTTTGTTCTATTAAAAAGGAGACTTTACATATAATTAGCGAGCTAGATTTTTTTTTCTTCTTATGAAACCCACTGGCTCTTGGTACTCAGACAAAAGAAAAGGCTTTTGTTGTTCTTCTAACTCAATCCTCAATTTTAGAGGCAGAATGTTTTCTAATTGGAAAGATGGAGTCTTTTTCAAAATGCATGCTGGCCTCTCAAATTAATTATCCAGATGTCTGCCCCTGGACCTGTTCCGTCCTGTCCGTTCTTCCCTTTCTCAACCATCCTTGGCTCCCCAACTGTCTTGTGCTACCGCCACCTTAATGAGCCTCAACAGCAAGATTTCTCAGGAAATAATCGGAAAGTGATTAGTCCTTTACACTTACCCAGTCCGTTCAAAAGTAATTTTCCACCAAACATAAATGATTAAAAACGATTAGCGTCTACCTAAATGCTGTTATTGTGCCAGGTGTTGTTTTTTTCTGTTGGCACAATGCCACATTCTCCCTTCTGTAGTTTATAATTGCAGGGGCTGGAAGCCTATAACTCCATTCCTCAAATCCTTTACCAACTGGCTTCCAGTCAGGTCGGCCAACGGAAGTCACTGGTGGGAGAGAAGAGGAAGCCATCGTAGCCCGGTACCAGGGGTAGAAGGGTCTGGGCGGCAGGCCCGCACCGGCCGCATGGTGCCCCTTCTGGGGAGGTGGGGCTCTACCCTGGCACACGGCGACCTCCTGGCAGCAAATGCAGCCTGAGGGGTGGCGGCAGCTCGCTCATCTCTGGGTTCACATTCCTTCTTTTCTCTCCCCTTCTCTTCCAGCCCTCCCAGCACCTTTGTAACCATTTTCCAGAACTAAATCCCTCTCTGTTTGAACTATGTACACTGGTTTCTGTTTTCCTGACTGGACTAATGGGACTGGTTATGTATGTTATCAGGTAGACTGTATGCATTTCTTTAGTCCAAGGCACGTGGAGTTCCACCCAAAAGCAATGGATCATGGAGTTTAACAGAGTCCTATTTCTTTTTCTTTTCTTTTTTACAATATTTTATTTATTTGAGAGAGAGAAACAGAGAGAGAGAGAGAGAATGCACGAGCAGGGGGAGGGGAGAAGCAGGGTCTCAACAGAGCAGGGAGCCTGGGACAGGGCTCAATCTTGGGACTCTGGGATCATGACCTGAGCCAAAGGCAGATGCTTAACTGATTGAACCACCCAGTTGCCCCCCGAGTCCTGTTTCAAAGCTACGTTTGAGATATACCTGGTGTATGGTCTGGACGCTCTGAACAGTGGCTACGGGCAGGTGAAAGTCCTTAGCCAATGGGCAATATAAATAGCGAGGTTGACCTGCGGCTAAGAGATAATGCAGACTGAGGTCTCAGGCTCTGATAGTTTCTTGAAAATTCACTGAGAATATTTTATAATTTGCAAGTGGGGGACAAAGTCAGCCAGGCAATAGAAAGTCTATTACCTAACTGAAATTGGAGTGGTGGTTTTGGGGTTGTCCTCCCTAGTTCTTCATCTGTTTGACAAATGTGTCCAGTAGGACTGACTGTCTCAAAGTCTATCTCCGGCCTTTGTTTCACAGATCAGGGATTTCAAATGGAAAACCCTAAAACAAAGTATTAATTAGGGTTAGATATCCTGTGGGCGGTTAAGAGGTTCTCATGGCTGCCACAATTTCTGGACTGCTCAAATGCTCCACTCTGGGACCAGATGATGCATTTATCTGGGTGAGCCTTTATTTAATGTCTTATGTTCCCTTAAGCTCTGTTTTTGCTCATCCCTATATCTTCAGGGCATACAAAGTGCTACATATATTCATTCATTCAATTAATATTAAAAGCCTATTTTATTGCAAACCCATCAACATAACAGTAACATCTTCAAAAGCTTGAGAAGTTTATGGAAACAAATTCTGAACACTCATAGGGTGATTTTTATTTCTGACAAAATCTTCCTTATGCATTTCTGAATGTCTAAGCAGAAATTGCTATTTCTTTTTTTAAATCTTTATTTTTAAAGATTTATTTATGTATTTGAAAGAGACAGAGAAAGTGAGCAAAGGGAGAGGGAGACAAGCAGATTCCCTGCTGAGTGGGGAGCCCAACATAGGGCTCTATCTCAGATCCTAAGATTATGACCTGAGCTGAAATCGGAGTCAGATGCTTAATCAACTGAGCCACCCAGGCGCCCCAGAAATTGCTATTTCTAAATCTAGTTGTAGATATTCTGGAGTGTGCTATGCCAATGTTATCCTACATCTGCTGGCAAGAGCCTTCGGTCTATATGTGATAGGCCAGTGCTCCCAACCCGAGTAAGTCTCAAATTTTAATAAACATGACATGTATGAAATGAGTAGGTGCTACTTTTGATTAAGAAAATAGACAATGAGGGGTACCCAGATGGCTCAGTCAGTTGAGCATGCAACTCTTGATCTCCAGGTCATGAGTTAAAGTCCCACAATGAGTGTAGACATTACTTAAGAATAAAATCTTAAAAAAAAAAATAGACAACAAAAGAAACTTCCATTTTGGGAAGAGAAATATAGAATACTTTAAAAGTTTGGGTATGGGCAGCCCGGGTGGCTCAGTGGTTTAGCACCGCCTTCAGCCCAGGGTCTGATCCTGGAAACCCGGGATTGAGTCCCGCTTCGGGCTCCCTGCATAGAGCCTGCTTTTCCCTCTGCCTGTGTCTCTGCCATTCTCCTTCTCTCTCTCTCTCTCTCTCTCTGTGTGTGTGTGTGTGTGTGTGTGTGTGTCTCACGAATAAATAGATAAAATCTTAAAAAAAATAAAAGTTTGGGTCAAATGCTTGGAAGTAGAGTAAATATCTAAAATTGAAATAACATTCATATGTACCAATAATACTCAGTTTGAAATATATAATGAAAAAGGAATCTTGATTTACAATAGCAGCAGACATGAATATTGCTAATGACTTTTAATATAAAACATATCACTAATACAAAGAAAACCAGAAGATTTTTTGAGAGATATTAAGTACAGAAGAGTGGTATTCTACTTTAGAAGACTAATATTTTAGGGCAGCCCTGGTGGCCCAACGGTTTAGCGCCGCCTTTGGCCCAGGGCGTGATCCTGGAGGGCTGGGATCAAGTCCCACGTCAGGCTCCCTGCATGGAGCCTGCTTCTCCCTCTACCTGCTTCTCCTTCTGCCTGTATCTCTGCCTCTCTGTCTCTCTGTGTCTCTCATGAACAAAAAAATAAATAGTCTTAAAAAAAAGAAGTCTAATATTTTAATACTATCATTTTTCCCTACCAATTAATTAATATACTTCAAGTTATTAGGCAAAATCCCAATTAAAATACTTCTGGAAGAACTTAGCAAAATAATTCTGAAATTTACATGAAAAAATAAACAAAGAGCTACTATTGTTAGCCATCATAAAAAATAATCTTACATTACATTCATTTTTTTACATTCATTTTTTAAAACAACAGTGCCAAAACAGATAAAAAGAATCATCTCATGTTCTTTTATTATTTCCTCTGTTCACACTATTATTTTGTTAGCAAAACTTTACCTAAGAAATAATGCAAACTTAAATTTGTGAGTTGGTAAGGACCAAGGGAATAAGATTATATTTTATTAAAATGCTAGACTAATCTCAGTTTCTGATCTGAGTGAGGTGTAGCATCTCGTTTCTGCTCCTTCCAGAAGAGTTTGCTATCTCTCTTACCCCTCTTAGAAGTGGCCTCCACCCTCAGTCTCGGCATCTTGATAGATTTAAGTATTCAGGCAGTCCAATATTTCAACGTTTTCAATATTTGTATTCTAGTCATGGCTAATTTCACTTAAAATTAGCTTTTGGCTTTTTACATTTAGGTAGCTACCATTAATCCCAAAGACAGAAGATTATGACTTGAATGATGAATTAATTTATTAAATGATGAAGCTTTAGCTTCAAATGCATGGTTGTTCCAATCTCTCTAAAAATAGTACTTAGCAATCTGTTAATTAAAAGATAATTCACTGAAATAATTCCTTGATCCTATTAGGTCATTTGGAACCATTAAACTTTTCCAATATACATTCAAATTGCTCCTACAGAAATACAAGAAGCAACTCAATGCAGTACTGCTACAGTAATGTAACCACCAAATCTTAAAATTTTGATAATAATGACGCTGGATGTGGAGACTACATGTAAAACTGGTGTGTACCGGCACACATTTTTAGCAAGTTTAAAGTGTAATTACAGTAATGGATTCAGTAAAATGACTTCATCTTTGAAAAGGAGTTCAATGATATGGCTGCAATTTCCATACTAAAGTGCCAATTCTATTCTTAAGTTCTCATTAATTTTTTTTTTGCCAACTCTTCTTGATCATTTTTTTAACCCATGCCCAGTTTATTGATATAATTATCCATCATTATATATGTCTTATCTGTGTTCATGTCAGCACTCAAACCAAATCGCTTTATTTAAAGAAATGAACAAAAATTCAGTGGGTTCGAATGCAAAATTACAAAGATACCTCACGGCAGAGCTAAAAGCATGTGAACAAAGAGAGGCACCAATAGCAAAATGCCAGTAAGATGAAAAAACAGATACTTTGCAGAATGGCAAAAGGTGTCTCAGACAGGAGAAAAGTATTAAATCAAATTTTTAAAATGCAAGTATATATGATTTTGGAGAAGAAAGCAGAGACTGATATTTATCAGTTGTCAAAATATTGGTAAGTGAAATGTATTTATGCAAAATAAGGAAATGTTTTATTCCAAAAACATTTTGTGTTCTTAATGTATCCATACTGATTCAACCTCATGCTTTGAAGGTGTGTGGTCCAATATGGTAGCCATACGCCCTGGGCCGAAGGCGGCGCCAAACCACTGAGCCACCAAGGCTGCCCTAAGTTAATTAAAATTAAATAAAAATTCAGTTTCTCATTGGCATCAGCCACATTTTAAGTCCTCAGAGCCACAACAGACACAGATATACACTGCACACACAGAAAGAGAATATTTTCATCATGCCAGAAAGGTCTGTTGAACAATGCTGTGATTCATCATGAGAAGGGTCATAATGAAGCTTTATCAATATTACTCATCTGAATGTTTACCACAACTACTTATTTTATTATCCAACCCATGAGTTACTTCCAGAGGCAAGTTATACAATTAGATAAAACAAGGCTCAGATTCTTTAGTGCTTCCCATCCCCAACCAAGAAAGCCTTCCTTGGAATATTATTATCTACCAGAACCTGAGAAATGCAATAGCTTCTTGTGAAAACTATATAGGCAGCAAATTTTGACTTGGTATGACATTTCAGATGCTGAATCACTAGGCATAATTTTATTCTTTCCATGATTGAGCAGAACAGCTGAGAAAAATAAAGGATTTTGTCTGCTTTATGTAATAGTATAACCCGTAAGCACACCCAGACAGAGATAATCTTTTATAATGGGTTTGGCAGGCATTTCTTTAACACGTTAGGGTGGCGGAAATAAACTTTATTACAGCTCTTTAGGTTCCAAATTGTAAAAACGTCTCTACTGTAATACAAGCATTTCTTTATTTTTGTTTTTAAATTTTAAAGACAGTGTTCTTTACAGAACTGCCTTAGGAACATAATAATAATAATAAATCATTATGTATTTATTCTGGAACATGAAACAGAGAAAATTATTGGATATTATCCAATTCTTTTATGAGCTAAACATAGCTCAAACACTATAATCCAATAAAGATACGATACTCTCCTCCCAAATTTACAGACAAACCTTACTTATGAATATTAGATACAAAAAGCTGACAATATAAGGAAACATTAATAAAGTAACCACATAAATTGATTAAATAAGAAAAACATATGATCTTCTCAGTAGATGCTGGAAGTCCACTGGATGAAATTCTATACCCATTTATATTCTTAATAAAAACATATTATTATAAAAACTTAAATGTATTTTTTCCAAATAAAAACTCAATTATCCAGAGTAAAGCTATATTATTTATCATTACTATTAAATTTTTTATAGTTTTATGTCATTTTTAGCCAATGTAATGAACCATGAAATAGATGCAAGAGAAATAAACAGTGGAAAGGCAAATACAAGAATTTTATGGCAATCTTCAGATTACATAATTGCACAGCAAGAATATTAGAAAGAACTAACCCACAGTTATTTTTAATAAAAACAGAAATTAAACATTTAATCTGCAAAAATCAATATATTTCTGTAATGTCATCAAAATCTGGTTAGACTATACAGAAAATAAACTCATCCCAAGTAAAACTCTTGATAAGTGGTATGCATGATCTTTATAAGGAAAACTGAGATCCTTATTAAGGGATACAAACGGAGATCTAAGTAAGTGAGGAAAGCATTATGTTCTTTCATGAGAAAAAGAAATATAAAGATCTTGAGTTTTTTCAAATTAATTTACAGGTTTGGGGCAATTTAAATTAGGACATTATTTTGGCCGGCCTTAAGAATGATAATAACATCTACAGGGAAACAAAAGAAAACAAAAGATATTTTGTCTGAAAATAACATTAACTATCAGATAAGTACATTACTATGGTTTAAAACAACAATGCCTCTGACTAATCTTCCCTGTCCCCCCAGCCCTCCCTGCCAAACTAGTAGGAAACCAAGTTCTCTAAGACCTCTGGGTCATTCTGGAGCTGGGTCTTGGTAGGTGTAGATTTCTTCCTCTCTTTTTCTTTTTACCCTTGGTCTGCCATCTGGCGGCCTGAATCAGTAACTTGGTTTCCAGTGCTGCAGGACACCTAAGGTTGACGATTACTCCTTTAGTTTACACTTTTTCTGGTTAGCCAAGTAATTACAGGTGAGTGCCTGAGTTAAAGAGCACTAAATGACATCTTCTTTATTTAAAAGTACTCCTATATGAAATGACATGGTGTCTGAGTTTGGTAAAAATGTTAATAGCTGTTGAAGCATGGTGCTTCTTTTGTATAAATTTGCAAATTTGTACAATAAAAAGTTAAAAATAGAGACAAAACAAAGAATCATTGCTCTCACAAATATAAATGGCTGGTTAATACATGAAAGAATCCACTATTTCATTAACAATAAAACACAGGTAAATTAAAACAAGTAAATATTTTTTAGCTTTCAGATTAAAAAAAAATCACTGAAATACTAATAGTTTTCAATGCTGAAAAGGTGTGGAAAAATAAATGCATAATCTTTTGGTGGGAATGTCAGTTGGTATTGCCTTTTGCAGGGCAATTTGGTAGTACCAAACTGCTGAGCCACCCAAGCATCCCCAATTTGGTAGTACCAAAGGAAAATTTTAATGTTTTATATCCTTACACCTGGAATTCCACTTCTCTTTTATGAAATTATTCAGGCGAGAATGCAGAAATACATGTACACTAATGTTTACTATAGCATTGTTTATAAGAGCAAAATATTGGACATGAGCATAAACAAAACATAGAGATATCTCTATATGATGGAATACTATGCATTCATGTAGAAGAATAATCTCTTTGTATTATTAATATTGAAAGATATCCTTGGAAAATGAAGTAAAAACTGTTGTATAAATGGGAATGGCTTCATTTTGGTTGAAGAAGACAATAATAATAATAATACGTATTAATATGTGCATTTTAAAAATCTGGAGGCCAATAAAATTTAGAGGCCATACAATTACAGTGGCTTTCTTTAAGTGTTAGGAAAAATAGGAGACTTTCATTTTCTTCATTGTATAGTTCTATGTTTGAGCTTTTTTTCAGTGCACATATATTACTTTTCCAACAGAAAAAGCAATAAAGATAAAATTTTAAAACGAGTAAGTAAAAGAGTGTTTCCCTGCCATCCTTAAGAAATGTTCCATTATTGAGCTAATTCTCTACTGGCTTCTATATCAGCATTGTTCCCAGAGAGGATGGTTCTACCTATTCTGAAGGTGCAAGAAGAGCTTATTATGCTTTTTTGTTTGAGAGTCTTGATTTCAATGTGCTGGGCTCTAAATATGACTCTCAAAATTGTCTCTACTGTTTCTCCCAGAATATTCTAAAAGTGACTAGAGCAAACAGGATGCTCAGTGGCTTCCTTGCAATGAGGAATTGCAGTGGAATGCAATGAGGAATGCAATGAGGAATGCTCAGTGCATTCCTGGCAATGATAGTTTGGTCTTCACCAAACTATGAAGTTTATCAAACCCAAACTAGGGGGCTCCATAGTGGGTGCACAAGATGACCTACTGATACCCAGGGGAAAAGTATTAGAATTTCAATCTATATATTTTTATCTCATCCTTTGTTAATTTCAATTTTTTTTCCAGTTCTGTTTTCTGTTTTTTTCTAAGATTTTATTTATCTCTTTGAGAGAGAGAGGGAGAGAGAGAGATAGCATGAGCAGGAAAGGCAGTGGGAGAGGGAGAGAGAGTATCTCAAGCCGACTTCATGCTCAGCATTAAGTCCAACTCGTGGCTTGATCTTAGGACCCTGAGATCATGACCTGAGCCGGAACCAAGAGTCTGACACTTAACTGACTGTGCCATCCAGGCTCCCCTCAAGTTTTGTTTTTTAAATTATATATTATACAATTGTGTATATTCATAAATGTATATGTAGCTCATTGGTAAATGTATATAAATATACTAAATGTATGTTTACTAATGAGCTACATGCATTTACATATTAAAGGAAGTATTCAAAATATACACATATATAAATTTTTTACTGATGGACTATATGGTCAACAAAATTTAGAGGCCATTAACCTAAGCTACAGGTGGTTTTAAGAGAACAAAAACCAGATATAAGGCACCTACAAGCATGTTCTATAAATTAGCCATCCTCCCCAAAGTCAGTAATAGAAGAAAACAAAACAAAAATAGGTGAGAAAACACATAGAAAACAAATGTAAGAATTAGCTTAGTAGATAATAAAAGGTAGAAGGGAAAACAGATAGGAAAATTATTTACACACATACAAGTATAACAGTGAAACAAACCCCAAAATGAATAAAGAAAGGGATGTGAAATAAAAAGAAGAAATACCACAAAAAGACCCTGAACATTTAGAGATGAAATGAAAATAAGCAATCTGTCATGCACATGGAATTTAGAATGCACCAGATCCAGAGCTCTTTATTCTGAGTGTTGAGCACAGCGGTTGGCACATAAAAAAAGGTTTTTAAGCTATGCTGTTTTATACCACATGAACGTATTTTGCCATGATTTGAAAAGTTATTGTGTTTTTGTTATTTCTTTGCTATTTTATTTAAAAAAATATTTTTTTAAAGTAGACTCTGCATCCAGCCTAACACAGAGCTTGATGAACTCATGACCTAAAATCAAGACCTGAGATGAGATCAAGAGTCTAATGGTTAATCAACAAGCCACCGAGGTGCCCCATTTTTGCTGTTACTTTAAATCAAGCTGCTGGATATTTTACAGATTATGAGGAAGAGAAAACAAAAGACATTGAAAAGAGAATGAAAATTCTGTGATTCTACACTTGCACATGCAATAAAAATCTAAGGATTCACTGGAGAATTTGAAGATATGGTGAGTAATTCTTTATTTGCCAGCCCATGGAAATCTCCTCCATCCCTTTGCTGTTACATAGGCCAAATAATCAAGAAAAGGTATTTGTAAAGAACCTATAATTTAGAACTTCTAAAAAGTCTTTCTATAGCCAAGATAAAAGCAATTTACAGGATTAAAGCAGTGACCTTTTCTCCCCCGTCTTTACTTGAAAGCTGAAATCATACCATTTGGAGTAGCAATTAGGTAGTTCACTAGTGATGTTTTACATGTTCTATAAATTACATATGAAGATGACATTTCTATTGCATCAGTATTTTTAAGCCTATTGCTAATAATAACTTTAGCCATCTGATCTAGAATGCAAACATGTTTTGTTAATATTTTCAAAAAAACAATCCTGCTTTGCCAGTAGTCATACCTTTACTTTCACTCCCAGGGGGAGAAAAAAGAAATGGATTATTTTTAGGCAAATATGAGGCACCACCTATTCAGATCACACATCCACATATTCATCAAATATTCACTGTGGGTCTCTTAGTGCCAAGTGTTGTGTTGGAGTTGGAGATACATTTGTGAGATTGAAGAGTCTGCTTTCTCCAGAATTCACAACGCTTTCTCTGGTCATAATTTGATTAAATTAGTGATTTCCAAAGTATCTGAGATATATTTGTGTATGTGTATGGATGTGTAGACTCATGGATGTAAAGCCTAAGGATTACTTAGCATTTAACCATGATTTTTTGCAGAATGCACAATACTTTCTCTTAAAAAAAAAAAGCAAACCTCTTCACGGTACAAATATCTTTAAAAACTGCATACTGTGTGATTTAGTAATTCTACTTGTAGAAATTCTTCTTCATAAAATGATAAATATTAGACGCAAAGACTTAGTTACAAGGATGCTCACTACAGAATTCTTTGTTAAATAGTGCAAGAAATAGTGTAGGTCAATATGGGATTATTTAAATTGTGTTATGTTTACACAATGAGAAAATAGGCGCTATAGACTGAATTGTTGGTGTACCCCTAAAATTCATATGTTGATATCCTAACCCCTGATGTGATGGTACTAGGAGGTGGGCCTTTGGTAGGTGATTAGGTTATGAGGGTGGAACTGATATGAATGGAATTAGTACTCTTATAAAAGGGACCCCAAGAGAGCTCTCTTACCCTTTCCACCTGCGAGGGCACAGCAAGAAGACAGGTCTCTGTGAACCAGGAAATGTGCTCTTCCAAACACACTAAATCTGCTGACTCCTCGATTTTGGATTTCCCAGCCTCTGGACCTGTGAAAAATAAATTTCTGTTGTTTATAACCCACCCAGTCTTTGGCATTCTGTCAAAGCAGCCTGAGCTAACACGCTAGATAACATTTAAAAGAATCGTGTAGAAATATTTTCATCGATATGGAAAATTTTCTGATTTATTATAAAATGAAAGGTAGAAGGTACCCTCTTGCTTAAGTATCAAGTACAAGGAAGTGTAAGCCCTGACTCTGCTCTGACCCTGGGCAAGAAACTTGACCTCAAAAAGTATCTGTTTTCTCATCTGTTGTGGGTTGAATTATGTTCTCTCCAAATTCATACGTTGAAGTCCTAGGCCCTTACATAAGAATTTGACTGTATATGAAGATAGGGCCTTTAAATGGGGGTAATTAAGTTAAAATGAGGTCATTGCGGGGGTGCTTAATCCAGCATGACTATGGAGGGAAGGAAAAACCTTTTCTTCTACCCTCTTAGGTTTTGTAGCTGGGGCCTATGAATTGAACTGACAAAAGAATAACAGAGAGAACTTTAATAAAGGTATTAATAAAATTGTATGTGCATGGGGGCTTCACAGAAAAGAAGGGGAAAAAGTCCAAGAGCAGACAGACTTGGGGGCTTACATAACTTTTGAACAAAAGGCCATAAATTGGGCAGCCCCAGTGGCTCAGCGGTTTAGCACCACCTTCAATCCAGGGCATGATCCTGGAGTCCTGGGATTGAGTTCCACGTCGGGATCCCTGCATGGAGCCTGCTTCTCCCTCTGCTTGTGTCTCTGCCTCTCTGTGTGTGTGTGTCTCTCATGAATAAATAAAATCTTTCAAAAAAAAAAAGGTGATAAATTGTAGAGAAGTGAGTAAGCAAAGGGGGTTTGGGCTTCTAGAGTGCATTCATTGTACAAAAGTGACTAGGAATTATGTGTGTGGGACAAAGATCTTTTAATGTAAGGTAAGGGTCATTTTAGTAAAGTCTGCTTATGCAAACTCATTTCAGCACTGACTCTTTGTCTGCAGTGATAAGAATGCTCTCTTCACCTCTCCTCTTCCCGGTACTCTCCTGGGAAAAGTCTTTTCTCATGGGAAATTTATGCCCTCCTTTTATGCAGATGGTGAGAGAGCAGAGAGTTCTCATTTGCCTTCATTTCAGCTCAAAATAATCAATATTCTGAAAGTGGCATATTTCAGGATATCATATTCTGACTCCCCTTCAACTGATGTCCTTATAAGAAGAGGAAATTTAGATACAGATGGTAAAGAGAGAAGACCATGTGGACACAATGAGAAGGCAGCATGTAGGAGCCAAGGAGAGAGGCTGTAGAAGAAACTAACTCTGCTGACACCTTGATTTTAGACTCCATTCTCCAGAACTGTGAGAAAATAAAATTCTGTCATTTAAGCCACTTAGTCTGTGGTTCTTTGTTGAAGCAATCCTAGCAGTCCTATAAGTTAGGGAAAATCTTAATATCCTCTTTATTTAGCTTTCAAGATTGCACTGAGTCGAACAGATGTAAGTCCCTTTGGAAACTGCAAAGCACTACACAAATGTGAGTAGTTTTTACTCACGTGGTCCCTAAAAAACCTGGAGGAATGCAGTCATCTTGTGAAGACTGGACTTTATATGGGCGCCTGGGTGGCTCAATCATTCAAGCATCTGACTCCTGGTTTCAGCTCAGGTCACGGTCTAGGGATTGTGGGATGGAGCCCTCTGTCGGGCTCCCTCTCTCTTTGCCCCTCTTTTCACTTGCATGTGCTCTCTCTCAATAAGTAAGCAAATAATTTTTTTTTAAACTTAGCACATATCTTATTTTTTTTAATTTTTATTTATTTATGATAGTTACACAGAGAGAGAGAGAGGGGGGCAGAGACACAGGCAGAGGGAGAAGCAGGCTCCATGCACCGGGAGCCCGATGTGGGACTCGATCCCGGGTCTCCAGGATCGTGCCCTGGGCCAAAGGCAGGCGCTAAACCGCTGCACCACCCAGGGATCCCGTAAATAATTTTTTTTAAAAAAGATTGGATTTATAAACCTTTTGTAAGGCAGAGCCTCAATTCCTATACAGAAGATGGAAAGAAGCAGATTTAGCAGAACTGTAGTGAAGAACACAAATGACTTGGCAGTGAAAGGAGAAAGGCAAATAAAAAGAATGGTTTCTTACCCCCATGCTGCAAGTTGTTTAAAAATAAAAAAATAGACTATATGTAACAGTAATAGCTAATATGTATTGAGCATTTACTAAGTACTAAGCATGGTCCCAAGTGCTTTTTATATCTTTTCTATAATTTAGCCCCTACCAACCCTATGGTAAAAGTAATGTAGTTGTGTGTATGTTTATGTGTGTGTGTGTATATATTATATTCTTGTGTGTATGTGAAGAATGTGTATATATATATGTTTTCATGCATATATGTGTTATCTATGGTCTCTTTTGTTACAACACATACCTTCAATATGAAAGTCTATTTATATGCAGTAGGTAAAAAGTAATAAAACTGGAAAAATAAGAAGTTGTGATTTTTCAAGAGATAATTATGTTTTGTACTACTGTGAAACAGGAAACACTACCTGACTGAACAAAGTGACCTATGACAAAATGCACAACACACATCCACATTGTTTTCATACTCTTACACTAGTGCACCCACATGTGTTGCCCTGAGTATGTGCCCTGTTCTTTTGAGTTTGTGTTATTTAATGGTGAAGATGTTGAATATGTTTTGTTAAAACTGTAGAAGCAGGGATCCCTGGGTTGCGCAGCGGTTTAGCGCCTGCCTTTGGCCCAGGGCGTGATCCTGGAGACCCGGGATCGAGTCCCACGTCGGGCTCCCGGTGCATGGAGACTGCTTCTCCCTCTCTGCCTGTGTCTCTGCCTCTCTCTCTCTCTCACTGTGTGCCTATCATAAATAAATAAAATAAAATAAATTAAAAAACAAAACAAAACTGTAGAAGCATGTTGGTTATAAGGATCACAAGTAGTGAATAAACAGAAAAGCCTTATGTTTAGAGGTGAAAGTTGAAATAATGTTTTGAAATAAATGAGAAAAATTCAAGAGCTCAGGAAATCCACACTGCCCACATTCAGGAATAATGCTGAGAAAATAAACAAAAGGAGAGCTTGTGCATCCCAGTTATTGCTTGCTTCTTGAGAAATGGGAAAGCATTTGGAAGAATCAAGATGAAGACTCTGATGCCAAGAAATGCCAAGGGCAGCTGAAGAGCACTCTGCGGCCTCTAAGCTCATTAGAAACCATACAAGCAACTTCTTTATGAAAAGAGGAAACTGGCAGGGCAACAGTGGGAATTCTATTTTAAGCTGGTTTAAAAAACAGAAAAACAGAAAAATAAACTATAGAAATCCACCTCTGGTGTCACAGTAGTTTAGCCTAAGAATGATGATATCCTTTTCTTTTCCCTCTACTTAGTAATTAAAAAACCACAACACTTTATCACACCCATTTCCAGCAAGTGGTGTTTGGAGCATAGCTATCCACTAACGAAAATAATTAACTTACAATCTCCCATGTAAAGTCTACATGGAAAACACAAAATGTCCACATAGCAAAATGCACAATGTACTAAACTAAAAGACAAATAACAAACATGTCACTGCAATGTGTGTCCAAGGGTGAAAATTCTTATAATAATGTAAAAAGCACTTATAAATCAATAATAAAAAAGAACATTCCAATAAGAAATGGTTGAAGGATAGGGAAAGGTAACCCAGGAACAAACACAAAGGGGAATCAATGTCAAATAATGCTCAGTTTCAAATTTTTATTTTTTATAAAGATTTTATTTATTTATTCATAAGAGAGACAGAGAGAGAAAGAGGCTGAGACACAGGCAGAGGGAGAAGCAGACTCCATGCAGGGAGCCCGATGTGGGACTTGATCCAGGGTCCTTAGGATCATGCCCTGGGCCAAAGGCAGGTGCTAAACCGCTGTGCTACCCAGGGATCCCCCTATGTTCTATTTTTAACCTAGTACATTGACAAAGACATTTTTCAAAAAGATTTTAAAAATAAGTTCAGTAATTTTCCGTTTGGGAATTTGTTCAAAGGAAATACAAAGGAAATAATGAGACTTGGGTTCAAAAATATGTGACATATGTTCATCACAGAACCGCTTATGAGTTTTAAAAATTGAAGTAATTTAATCTAGCAGTTGAAGATTAGTCGAATAAATCCAGACATATATACTTTCACTTAGCAAATCTGCTGGAATCTACCCCCTAAAATAGTCAATAAAACCAACACTTCACTTCTTAGTGACACAAAGATGTTTATTTCAGCAGTTTGTAAAGAAAAAAATGGTAGAGTACACCCACATCAGGGAAGGAGAAAAACACTGCACAGTAATGATCACATTTCTGGACCCACTAAGATATTGTATGTTTATACACACGCACAAAGTAAAAATAGACTAAGTGGTAGTTTATAGAATACTATGCAGCTGCAAAGAAAGCAGTTCTATATTTTCACATGAAAAGTGACTTCAGAGTGAAAAAAAGTTCTGTGACTATTCATATAATATGATCTCACTTATATAAATATATTGCTAAAAAGAAAACCACAGGCTCGAAATGGTGTCACTTAGGTTAAGGCCCAGAACCAGTAAACCAAGACTTAAAACTAACGTGTCATTTCGGCTCCCCAGCAATGTGACCTCTCATCAGTCAACATGGGAATTTCTTGGCTAGCTTTAGGACACTTACTGATACACTCTTTCCGTCCCCCTTAGAAGCAATGGATTCTTTGCTGATAACTTCTTTTCCCACTCCTTTAAAAACCTTTAAAACCTTAAAAAAAAAAAAAAAAAAAAAAAAAAAAAAAACCTTTAAAAACCTTTCCCTAGGAGCTCTCCTCTGCTTGCCATATGGGTTGCTGCCTGATTCATGAAATCGATCAATACACTCAATTAGATCCTGAAAACAACTGTAACACCATATAAGGCTGTTTGGGGAGGCTTGGGTGCACCCAGCACCTTGGCAATGACCTCTCATGACCCATTCCACAGGGGACCCTTAATTTAAAAATTCGAGTTGGGTGTCATCAGACGTAAGATTTGGTTATGTAAACATCTATTTGGGTGAATATAAAGTCCGATTTTTGCCCTCGAATATCTCCTAACTCTAGTTTTTTTTTTTTTTTCCATCTACGCAAGAAAGGTGAAAAAGACCCACCCAGAGCTGGGAGATGCAAAGAGAGGGCCCATCATCAAGTCTTCCAGAACTCCATTGCTCGGCCTTTGTATTTTCGAGCAACCCCTTCGTTACGAAGGTTTCCAGGACAGCGGGTTTGCAAGTGGTTGGCATCTTCAAGGTGCTGGGGACACACGCTGAACCGAGGCCTCTAACGCGCTCACGGGGTTAGGGCCGCGGGGTCTCGGCCTCGGCTCCCACGCGCTCCTCCGCAGAGACACAGTCCAGTCCCGCTAAGGCCTCCAGCCAATGGCTGCACTTTCCCTCTCAGCCCTAGCAACTCCGGACCAATGGGCGGAAGGCTATCTTTTGATCCGACACTGTCCCGTTCCAGCCAATCGGAAACGTTCTTCAAAAGCTCCCCCCTCTCTGAGGCCGCCCGCTCACTTCCGGGAGGCTGTCGGGCGGCTGCGCCTGTTGCCATAGCGACCATTTTACGTTAACTGGCTTGTGGGTTCGGTCCAGGTAGCAGGGCGACCGCGGGGTCCACTCCTTCTCCGCCGGTTCTGTCTCGGCCCCCTGCGGCCGAAGGGCCTGGGGCAGGCTCCGGGGGTCGGGCCTAGGGCTGCGCGGCGCCCCGCGGAGCGGGATGGCTGCGGAAGAGGATGAGGTGGAATGGGTGGTGGAGAGCATCGCTGGGTTCCTGCGAGGCCCGGACTGGTCCATCCCCATCTTGGACTTTGTGGAGCAGAAATGCGAAGGTAAAAAAGCCGGATCCCGAGCCGACAGTTCTTTCTGGCTTCTCTCTCACCAGCGGCGGGCGGGAAGGTGGGGACCCCACACCAGCTCCCACGTCTCAGGCCTTTGCCCGGGTCGGCCAGGTTTCGAGCTGGTTTGTAGGAGGTATTGCTGTCGCTGCGCCCGCGTCTTCCCAACGGAACCCTCTCCCTCGGCCCAGCGACACATCCGAAAATCATTCGGTTCCAGGCCTGGGTTGGGTGCCTCACATTCTGCTGCGCGATTCTTCCCGGAGCAGGTGCGCCGCTTGGTGGGGCTTCCGCGGGTTCCCCAGCGCCTGGGGAGGAGAGGCCAGTTTGCCTGTGTGCTTCTGATCCAGACGCTTCACCGCAAAGCGAAGGCTTGCTGGACTCCAGCAGGCCCCGAGCTGGCGGCCCCGTGGCCTGTTTGCCTTTCCCGAGCGCTCGGACCCTCGCATAGATAAGAAACGGGGTATCTTCTAACAAGGGAGATGTACAAAAGTGTCACAATATTCCCTGTGAGCGCTTTCAGTTCTCGGAGACGGGTTGGAGCCCACGTTCAGAAAAGGAGCCAGAAGCCATGTCGTAGGAACGAATGGCCAACCGGTATCATGGGTGTGGAGCCGGGCAGGACTTTCAGGGTAGTGATATCCATCAATCGTTTGAACGTCTGCCTTACGCTGGAGGGTTTAGACTTGCTTTTGTAACGTTCAGTGGGATAGAGCTAGGATCGGTGGGTACAAGCTCCCCACAAATTTCTTTTTTTTTCTTTTTAAAAGATTTTAATTAATTAATTTATATGAAAAAGAGAGAGAGAGAGAGAGAGGCAGAGACCCAGGCAGAGGGAGAAGCAGGCTCCATGCACGGAACCCGATGCGGGACTCGATCCCCGGACCCCGGGATCAAGAGCTGAGCCAAAGGCGGATGCTCAACCACTGAGCCACCCAAGTGCCCCCCGCCCCCCCCGCAGCCAAATTTCTGTGAAGGGCGTGATCCATAGCAGAATGTATCCCAGTTAAGTTAGCCTACCTCGGAAGGTAAGGAGTTGAGTTCCCCAGGCGCTCGCAGCGTTTAAGTGGATTTGACAGCAACTTAATGGAGATGTGATAGAGGGGAATTCAACCGTCAAACGGTTAGTTATCCGGGATGACCTTTTAAGAATCGTTTTCAACCCTAAGATGCCATGCATGAATCTGGTAAAGATAGACTTTAGTTTGACCGTTGAATCTTTTCATTACCGTAAGCAAAATTATGGCATAATCAAAATCCAGATAGTTATTTAAGGATTGTCTTTATGTGTAATTTCTAAGGAAGTTCAAAATAATTTTTTTATTTGTGATCTTTTTTTAAGAATTTGAAAGTGCAAGATCAATGGAATGTGGAATTCTGACCTCCTTTAGGAGGAAAAAGAACTATGTCACTTTTTGATTCTGTTTACCCCTCTGAGACTAACTGCTAAAATGGAAAAAAAAAAAATGAGGCATTGCTCTCTTTTATCCCCAAATGTCAAAAGTGGTTGCATCTCAGGAATGATACATCTGATGGAAGCAATCCTCAGCCTTATAGACATGTAATGTAGTAATTTGGTTTTAGAATTAGCTGGAAACAGTTTAAGTTGCTGCTCTATTGTGTGTGTGCCCAGCGTTATATAGAGCAGATGCCAGTAGAAGTGGAAGTGGCATCCCAGTGTCATTTGAAATAACAGTGTGAATACTTCAGTGACAGTGTACTCTTCTTTAAAGATTAGTTTTGTACAATCTGTGATATTAGCATTGATTTCAGTAAACATTTATTGAGTATCTGTGGGCCAGAACCTGGGCATAGAAAGATGAATGAAACAAAATCCTTGTGGTTGAGAAGTTTATGATTTAGTGGGGAAGACAGGCAGGTAAATGGAATTTATATCTAAAATGGCAGGTGTTATAATAAAGAGAGGCATGTGGTACTATTTTAAGAGTTCAGAGGAAGGAATCAGAGGAAGGATTTGAGGGTGGGTGGCAGATCTTGGAGAATGTGCTATTTGCAATGTCTTGAAGAATAGTTGGGAGAAGAGGATTGGGTAGAGGCAAAAAAAAAAAAAAAACCTCTAGGAACACTTGAGAAAATGTACAGGCGTTTAAAGCACTGCATGTGTTATGTTTGGTGATAAGATATAATGTTGATGAGTTGTAGTGTAAGATGTAAGGAGTGGGCTTTTATATTTGCATTAATGAAATGATTTTTTTTTACAGTATTCAGTAATATATTTATTTTAAATTTAGTTTTTGATGATGAAGAAGAAAGCAAATTGACCTATACAGAGATTCATCAGGAATACAAAGAACTAGTGAGTATTTTTTTCTACTGATTTTTAAAGGTAATTAAAATAATATTACTTTTAGCTTTTCTAAATTAAAAACATGGAATTTTTCCATTTTAAAATTCTTTAATTAAAAAAATTCCATTCTTGGCACTTCTGAATGGCTCTGTCATAGAGCATGTGACTCATCTTGGGGTTGTGAGTTCAAGCCCTGTGTTGGGAGTAGAACCTCCTTAAAGGGGTTCCTGGGTGGTTGAAAAATGAAAAAGGGGTGCCTGGGTGGTTCATTCAGTTAAGTGTCTGCCTGCAGCTCAGGTCATGTTCGTCCTGGGACGGGGCCCCACATCCAGCTCCCTGCTCAGTGTTGAGTCTGCTTCTCCCTTTGCCCCTCCTCCTCTCCTTCTCTTTTCCTTCTCTCTCTCCCTCCCCCTGTTGGTGCTTTCTTTCTCTCTCTCACTCAAATAAATAAATAAAATCTTAAAAAAAATTCCAATCTACCCTAATAGTACTACCAGGTCCATCAGGCCTAAGGCTTCTCTGAGACATTTCATTCTTTTGATTTCTTATCTCTTTTTGCACTAGAATCTAAGTAATGGATTTAGGACAACTATTTTAAGGGATCTTGCATCTAATTTTTAAATTTTAGGGATCCCTGGGTGGCGCAGCAGTTTGGCGCCTGCCTTTGGCCCAGGGCGCGATCCGGGAGACCCTGGATCGAATCCCACGTCGGGCTCCCGGTGCATGGAGCCTGCTTCTCCCTCTGCCTGTGTCTCTGCCTCTCTCTCTCTCTCTGTGTGACTATCATAAATAAATAAAAATTTAAAAAATATATATATAAAAAAATAAATTTTATTCTTCTTCTGCAGATGCATCTAGAGAAGTATTAATTATTGGTTTGCCAGGGTTGTCTTGTGATTTTTAAAAAATGCCTCTGAGTAGCAGAAGAGTTGTACCACATTGAACGTCATAAACCTGACTCCAGTTATTTCAAGTACATTAATAAAATTTCACTTGATTCTCTGCAAACATTTTAATTTTTCATTGTTATTTTTGATGAAGATACTGTCATTGCCATATAATATAATTTTGTATAGATTAGTAATTACAAGCAAGCATTTGATTATCCTTTTCTCAACAACACTTAATATGAAAACTCATTTGGAATTTTTCTATGTAAATTATAAAAGTTAAACATTTATTTCTCTTTTTAGGTTGAAAAGCTATTGGAAAGCTACCTCAAAGAAATTGGAATTAATGAAGATCAATTTCAAGAAGCATGTACTTCTCCTCTTGCAAAGACCCGTACATCACAGGTTCTGCTTTTGTGTCACTCTGCTAACATAATTTTGACAAAAATGCCCAGGGTTTCACTTAAATTTGCTATATTTGTTGTCGAAGTATACTATTTTATTTTATTTTTTAAAAGATTTTATTTATTGATTCATGAGACACAGAGAGAGAGAGAGGCACAGACACAGGCAGAGGGAGAAGCAGGCTCCGTGCTGGAAGCCTGACGTGGGACTTGATCCTGGGTCTCCAGGATCACACCCTGGGCCAAAGGCGGCACTAAACCGCTGAGCCACCCGGGCTGCCCAAAGTATACTATTTTAGACATTGTAAGAGTGAAAAGCTAATTCATCACATGTAGGTTCTTTTTTATAATTACCTCAAGAAATGATCATTTGTGAGGTGCCTGGATGACTCAGTTGGTTAAGCATCTGACTCTTTTGATCTGGGCTCAGTTCATCATCTTAGGGTCATGGGATTGAACCCTCTGTGGGACTCCCTGTTGGGCCTGGAGCCTACTTGGGGTTCTCTCTCTCCCTCTCTCTGCCCTCCCTGCTTTAAATAAAGAAAAGTAATTTGAGGCATTAATGAACAAACACAGTTAAAAAGGAGCCTTCTGAATCCAAAACTGTAATAGATCACAAGGTTTGACCAAACTACTGTTTTATTTATATACAGCTCTGACATTTTTTCAGTTGCCTCTCTTTTAGTCTTAGCAGTTCCATAGTACACAGTTCCTGCAGCTTCCTTCCCTTGGAACTACTTTAAAAAAATTTTTTTTTAATTTTTTAAAGATCTATTTATTTATTTAGAGAGAGGGAGAGAGAGAGAGAGCAGGGGGAGGGGCAGAGGGCGAGGGAAAGAGAATCCCCAAGCGGACTCTACACTGAGCACAGAGCTGGACATGGGGCTCAATTTCACAACCCTAGATCCTGACCTGAGCCAAAATCAAGAATCTGGCACTTAACTGACTGAACCACCCCTGGAACTACTTTTATTGTCTTATTGGTTCCACAGTGCTGGTTTGAATTAGATATTATGTGTATTTATAACTAATATTTAGTGAGGGCTAATGTTAGTTATGTTTTAGGCACTTGACATGTATTATCTCATTTAATCTTCCTGTCGCCCCTTAAGAATTTGGCACTATTTTCTTTTCACTTAGAAATGAAAAACAATGCACAGATATATTGACTAGTGCAAAGTCCACCACTAAGTGAGTGGTAGTGCAAGATACCAACTGTGAGCCCTTGCTGAGAGCTCCAGGATAGGGATATGTTACTTCTACTCAAATAGCCTTCTTCTCAACAAGTTGTTTTAGCTTTAACTACTGTTTAATCCAGCACTTCTAGCTATGTTCTTGGTTATGCAAGTTTTTCTTATTTAAT
This sequence comes from Canis aureus, assembly GCF_053574225.1. Classification (NCBI taxonomy): domain Eukaryota; kingdom Metazoa; phylum Chordata; class Mammalia; order Carnivora; family Canidae; genus Canis; species Canis aureus. Next base: position 59,294,589 of record NC_135621.1, read on the forward strand.
GATCATCCTTAATTCTAGAGATAGAACATCCTTAACCTAACATGACATTTTGAAAAATATATTTAAATATTATTGGTATGCCCCAACTAATATAAATAAACATCTTATTTGATTAATTAATAATTCTATAAAGCAAAAGTTGTTTTATAGTTCACCAATAGCTTTTGTTCTCTACCATAAGTTTCATTTAAGGAATAACAACAGGCATTATTTTCTTCTTTTTAGGTGAGCAGAAATAGTTTGAAAATTATTAACTAGTATTTAGGTTTCTTTTAAGATGTTGATATTTGTTTTTATTCTCCTTGTTTTTCAGGATATTTTCTACTTTGGTTAATATTTGTCAGCCTCTTAATTAAGTCATTGTGAATGGGCCTGAATTACTCTGTGAATAAATATGTTCATGCTAATAGAAGACACATCCATCTTTTGTTTACATTATTAGGATAACTTTAAATTGAATGAAGACATTCAGAATTTTAAAATATTGTTTTCAGATCAAGAGTAACACATTTTTTCTCTTTTGTTCTGTCGTACAGCACCTTTTGATTTACTTGGAGTTGATTGGTAATACGTTCTTACCGTGTATAAGGAGGCAGGCCTTTTGATACAGACAGACCCAGATATGAGTCCTAGATCTTTCATTTACTAGCTATAAGATTGTTGTGCTGTTTTCCTTTCTTATCCATACTGATTCTCAGTTTCCATAATCTGTAAAATCTGGACAGTATTTACTTTGAATGTTTTTTGCAAAATTTGAGAGATAATGTTCATAAAGCATTTAGCACAATACCTGACATTTTTAAGGTGGTCTATAAATGGAAGCACCTCCTAATTAATACTAGCTATTTTGGTGGTTGATTAGCAGTGTGCTAATTAGGCCAGGGTCATTGGTTCAATCCCCATGTGGACTAGTTAGCTGTCTTCTCTTCTGGAGCAAATACTTAGCATCATATACTGAATAGCAATATGACTGAATCAGCACAAGGCCTTTACCATTACCAGAAAAACAGCTTAAAGCTATTTTACTTACTGCTTTGCAGCAATAATCTACTCTTTATACGTAAAGATCAGGATGCTGATTCCATTATGCCAGTAAAGGGTGCCTGAGAATTAACCAAGGACCAGTTGCTTGCCTTGGGTTATTGAAGGGATAATTTTTACTTTGTCTTGGTTTGCTTGGTTTGGTTTTGATTGTTTAAACCAGCTCCCAATGAATTATACTGCTAAAGCCCACTTAACAAAATTCTTTTCACCTGGCTTGGTATCATTATACCTATACCACTGCCCCTCCCATACTCTGTTTATTGAAGTCAGCAGGAGTAGCAAGGAGTGCATCAGATGAAGAACTCTGTGTAAGACAACAAGAACAAAAAACCCTTAAGGTCATATTTTTCTGTAGAATATGTGATTTCTTAAAACATGCTCATGAATTAACTGTTTAGAAAATATGATACTATAATAGCTACTGAGATATTTATTATTTCAGTCATCTTAAGTTGAATTTTGTAATTTTGTGGTGTTTTCCAACTGAAGTAGACAAAGGTGACTTCTTTTATTTTGACTTCCTTATGATTTTTTGTTAAGGATAAAATTCATCATTGATTTCTATATACTGTATTGCAAAAGACTTTTATATAGCAAGAGACAGTGTTTTTTACTTTTGCTTTTATTTGATTTGTTTTGCCTTTTATTTCATTTTTTAAAAAGATTTTATTTATTCATGAAAGACACAGAGAGAGAGGCAGAGACACATAGGCAGAGGGAGAAGCAGGCTCCTTGGAGGGAGCCCAATGTGGGACTAGATCCCAGATCCCGGGATCACTCCTGAGCCCAAGGCAGATGCTCAACCACTGAGCCACCCAGACATCCTTGTTTTGACTTTTATACTATAAAAGTTAACACTTTAAGAAACATTTAAATTATGATAGTAATTAGGCAAAATTATGTTATTTTTCCAATGATTTATATCATTGAAAAGATTGCATATGTGGTGTAACTTTCATTTTCTAAAAATACCACAGGATAATTAACAATATTTTGTGTATTAGTAAGATTTTTTAAAATTTAGTAGGCTTTATTTTTTATTTTTTAAGAGATTTTATTTATTTATGAGAGAGAGAGCAAGAGAAAATGTGAGACAGCACGCTTGGGTAGGGAGAGGGAATCTCAAGCATACTCTGTGCTGAGCCAGAGCCTGATGTGGGGCTCCACACTGAGCTGGATCTCACTCACTGAGATCATGACCTGAGCCAAAATCAATAGTTGGCGCTGAACCGACTGAGCCCCACAGGTGCCTCAGTAGGCTTATTTTTTAGAGCAATTTTAGGTTTATAGAAAATTGAGCAGATAGTACAGTGTCCCTTATTATTGACATTTTCATTAGTGTGGTATATTTGTTAAAATTGATGAGTCAGCATTGATACATTAATTATTAACTAATGTCCACAGTTAACATTACGGTTTACTCTGTGTTATACAGTTCTATGAATTTTGCCAAATACATAATGTCATATATTCATCATTATAATATCTTACAAAATAGTTTTATTGTTTTAAAAATCCCCTTGTTCCCTGCATATTTATCCTTTCCATCCTTGCCCCTGGCAACCACTGCATTTTACTGGCTCTCTAGTTTTGCATTTTTCAGAATGTCATATAATTGGGATCATATACTATATGCCTTTTCAGACTGGCTTCTTTCACTAATCAATATGAATTTAAGGTTCTTTCATGTTTTTGTTGTTGTTGTTTGATAGTTCATTTCTTTTTGTTGGTGAGTAACATTCTATTATATGGATGAATCACAGTTTATCAGTTTACATTTTGAAGGATATTTTGGTGTCTTCCAGTGTTTGGTAATTATGAAAAGGGTAGTACAAATATTCATAGTTAGGCTTTTGTGTGTACATAAAGTTTTCAACTCATTTGGGCAAATAAATACCTAGGAGCAAGATTGCTAGATCACATAGTAAGATTAAGTTTAGCTTTATAAGAAATTGCCAAATTCTCTTCTAAAGTAGTTGTACCATTTTGAATTTTCACGAGCCATGACTAGGAGTTCCTGTTGCTCCACATCTTTGGAAGCACTTGGTATTGTCAGTTTTTTTGCATTTTTAGCCTTTTTAATAGGTGTGTAGTGGTTTATTTTTGCCCATTTTAAAATTGAGTTGTTTTCTTTGAGTTCTTTGTATAGTAGTTGTAAGAGTTCTTTGTATACAATTTTTGATACAAGTCTCCTTTATCAGATATGGGTTTTGCAAATATTTCACCGAATTTTCTTCTGTGACTTTTTTCCTTCCTTAACAGTGTCTTTCACAGAGCAGATGTTTTTGTTATTTTAATGAAGCCCATGATTTATCAGTTTTCTTTCATGGATTATGCTTTTGGTGTTCTATCTACAGAAGTCATTGCCAAACCCAAGGTTAGCAAGACTTTCTCTATGCTACCTTCTAGAAGTTTTATGGTTTTGTTTTTTACATTTTAAGTCTGTGTTCCATTTTGAGTTAATTTCTGTGAAAGGTGTAAAGTCAGTATTTAGATTTTTTTTTTGCATGTAGATATCCAATTCTTGTCACACAATTTGCTGGAAAGAGTATCTTTTCTCCATTGGATTGCCTTTGTTTCTTTGTTCAAAAATCTGTTGACTATGTTTGTGTTGGTCTATTTTCAGGTTCTTTCTGTTCCATTAATCTATTTTAATCTATTCATCAACTCTTTCACCAGTACCATAGTGTCTTGATTATTGTAGTTCATAGTAAGTCTTGAAGTCAGGTAGTATGAGTACCTCTGACTTCGTTCTTTTTCCGTATTGTATGGTTATTCTGGGACTTGACTTTTCATGTAAATTTTAATATCAGTTTGTTGTCTACAAAATAACTTGCTGTATTCTGTTCAGGTTGCATAAATCCACAGATCAAGTTAGGAAGAATTGACATGTTAACAATGCTGAGTATTTTTTATCTATAAACATGGAATATCTCTCCATTAATTTACATTACCTTTCATTTCTTTCATCAGAGTTTTTTAGTTTCCTTATATAAATCTTCTGTGTATTTTGTTAGGCTTATTCCTAAGTGCTTCTTTTATTGTGGAGCTAATGTAAATCCTATTATGTTTTTTATTTCATATTCCCATTTCATTGCCAGTATATAGGAAACCTTGTATCCTGCACTACTGCTATAATTACTTATTGGTTCCAGGAGTTTCTTTAAACTGATTCTTTGGGATTGTCTGTCATCTGTGACAAAAACTGTTATATTTCTTCCTTCCTTTGTACCTTTTCTTAATGCATTAACCAGTATAATGTGGAATTGGAGTGGTGGGAGGGGACTTGTTTCTGATCTTAGTGGGAAAGCATCTAGTTTCTCACCATTATATATAATGTTCTGTCTGTTTTTTATAGATGTTCTTTATTGGATTAAGGAAATTTCTCCCTATTCCTCATTTGCTGAGAGTTTTTATCATGAATGGATGTTAGATATTGTCAAGTACTTTTTCTGCATCTATTGAAATTATCATATGATTTTTCTTTTTTAGCTTCTTGATGTGATGGATTCCATTAATTAATTTTGGATGTTGAACCAACCTTGCATAACTAGAATAAATTTACTTGGTCATGGTGTATAGCTCTTTTTATACATTGTTGGGTTCAATTTGCTAATACTTTGTTGGGTATTTTTGCATCTCTGTTCATGAGAGATATTGTTCTTTCTTATAGTGTTTTTGTCTAGTTTTGGTGTAAGTGTAATGCTGGCCACATAAAATAAGTTGAGTATTCCCTCTTCTATTTTCTAGAAGAGATTGTGAAGAATTGGTATAGGTTTTTTTTTTTTTTTTTTTTTTGAGGATTCTTATCTAAGGGCAGATTTTCATATGCATGTTCAAATACATGTAAATCCTAATCTGAATCACACAGGGAGAGTTGGTGAAACAATAGCATGGACACTAAGTTATATATAGAAGAGATAGTGGACTTCAAAGTCATACTTTTTTTCCCCTTGATAATTTGAATCAGTATAAAGGCTTTTACATCAGTTCTCTAGGTTATGCTATTTAACTTCTGCAAGTAAATATTTAATCATTATTCTTTTGAGAAATAATATGAATCTGTAAGTTTTTTTCTAAGTTTTATCTTTTTTTTTTTTTTTTTGGTAGAGAATTGTATAATTCCTTCATTAAATATTTGGTAGAATTTACGAGTGGACCTAGCTAGGCCTGGTGCTGTTTCAGAAGGTTATTAATTATTGATTCCTTCTTTTTTTAAAGATTTTATTTATTTGCGAGAGAGAGCGAGAGAGAGAGAGAGAGAGAGAGAGAGCACATACAAGCAAGGGGGAGGGGCAAAGGGTGAGGGAGAAGCAGACTTCCTGCTGAGCAGGGAGCCCATGCAGGAACTTGAGATCATGAACAGAGCCAAAGGCAGACGTTTAACTGAATGCGCTACCCAGGTGCTCCAGATTCCCTCTCTTAATAGATGTAGATATAGACAGAATATTCCTATCTATCTATTACCTTATTCACATTGTCTCTTTTTTCTTGCGTGAGTTTGGCAGATTGTGTTTTTCAAGTTATTGGTCCATTTTGTCTAGGTTATACAATTTATGGACATAGAGTTCATAATATTTCTTTATATACTTTTAATGTCCTTGGGATCTGTAGTGATGTACCATCTTTCATTCCTGATAATAGCAATTTATGTTTTTTCTCTCTTTTTTTCATTGTTAACCTGGCTAGAGGTTGCTATTTTTGAAGAATCAACTTTTAATTGTGTTGACTTAATTTTAAATTTAATTGATTTCTTCTCTAATTTCTACTGTTTTTTCCCCCTATACTTACCTTGGATTTAATTTATTCTTCTTTTTGTAGTTCCTGAGGCGAAAGCTTAGATTATTAATGTTAGATATTTTTTCTTTTTAAATATATGCATTTGGGATGCCTGGGTGGCTCAGCAGTTGAGCATCTGCCTTTGACTCAGAGGCATGATTCCAGAGTCCTGGGATAGAGTCCCACATCAGACTCCCTGCATGGAGCCTGCTTCTCCCTCTGCCTGTTTCTGCCTCTCTCTCTCTCCATCTCTCATGATTAAATAAGTAAAATCTTTTAAAAAAATTAATGTTTATGAAAATAATAGATTATATTAAAAAATAAATATATGCATTTAATGTTATAAATTTCCCCTGAGCACTACTTTTGCTGCACCCTACAAATTTCGATAAGTTGTATATTCATTTAGTTAGAAATGTTTTAAAAAATTCTCTTAATGGGGATCCCTGGGTGGCTCAGGGGTTTAGCACCTGCCTTTGGCCCAGGGCATGATCCTGGAGTCCTGGGATCGAGTCCCACATCAGGCTCCCTGCATGGAGCCTGCTTCTCCCTCAGCCTCTGTCTCTGCCTCTCTCTCTCTCTCTCTCTCTCATGAATAAATAAATAAAATCTTAAAACAAAATTCTCTTAAAAAAAGAAACTTCTCTTTGGACTACAGTTAGCCTTTGAAAAACACAGGTTTGACCTGTGTGGATCCACTAATACACAGGTTTTTTCTTTTTTTTTATAAATACAGAACAGTGCTGTAAATGCATTTTCTTTTCCTTATGATTTTCTTTTTAATTTTAATTCCAGTATAGTTAATATACAGTGTTATATTAGTTCCAGGTGTACAATATAGTGATTCAACAATTCTATACGTTATTCAGTGCTCATCATGATAAGTGTACTCTTTTTAATTTTTTTTTTTAATTTTTTTTTAAATTTTATTTTACTTATTAATGATAGGCACACAGTGAGAGAGAGAGAGAGGCAGAGACACAGGCAGAGGGAGAAGCAGGCTTCATGCACCGGGAGCCCGATGTGGGATTCAATCCCGGGTCTCCAGGATCGCGCCCGGGCCAAAGGCAGGCGCTAAACTGCTGCGCCACCCAGGGATCCCGATAAGTGTACTCTTAATCCCCTTCACCTATTTCATCCTCTCCCACCCACCTTGCCTCTGGTAACCATTAGTTTATTCTCTGTAATAAGAGCCTGTTTTTTGGGGTACCTGGGTGGCTCAGTTGGTTAGGTGTCTGCCTTCAGCTCAAGTCATGATCCCAGGGTTCTGGGATCGAGTCCTGCCTCAGGCTCCCTGCTCAGTGAGGAGTCGGCTTTTCCCTCTGCCCCTCCCCATGGCTCGGGTGCACATGTGCTCTCTCTCTCTTTCTCTCATGTGCACTCTCTCTCTCTCAAATAAGTAAAATCTTTAAAAAATTTTTTTTTGTTTTTTAGTTTGTCTCTTTTTTTCCTTTGTTGCTTCTTAAATTCCACACATGAGTGAGATCATATGGTATTTGTCCTTCTCTGACTGGCTTATTTCGCTTAGCATTATATTCTCTAGATCCAACTATGTTGCTGTAAGTGTCAAGATTTCATTCTTTTTAATGGATGAATATTCCATTGTATGTATATACTGCCTCTTCTTTATCCATTCATCTATCAGTGCATACTTGAGCTGCTTCCATAATTTGACTATTGTAAATAATGCTGCAGTCAACATAGGGTAAATACATCTTTTTGAATTAGTGTTTCTGTATTTTTTGAGTAAATACCCAGAGTGAGATTACTGGGTCCTATAATATTTCTATTTTTAATTTTTTTGAGGAACCTCCATAATATTTTCCACAGTGGCTACACCAGCTTGCATTCCCAATCCACCTTTTTCTCTACATCCTCACCAACACTTGTTTCATTTTTTTTTAAATTTTAGCCATGCTGACAGGTATGAGGTGATATATCATTATGGTTTTCATATGCATTTTCCTCATGATGAGTGATGTTTAGCATCTTTTCATAGATCTGTTGGCCATCTGTATGTCTTTGGAGAAATGTTTGTTCATATCTTCTAGCCATTTTTAATTGGATGATTGGGTTTTTTTGGTGTTGTGCAAATTCTTTATATATTTTGGATACTATCCCTTTATTGGATATATCATTTGTAAATATCTTCTCCAAAAAAAAAAAAAAAAAAGTAAATATCTTCTCCTATTCAGGAGGTTGTCTTTTAGTTTCCTTATGATTTTCTTTCTTTTTTAAAAGATTTTATTTATTTATTCATGAGAGACAGAGAGAGAGAGAGAGAGGCAGAGACACAGGCAGAGGGAGAAGCAGGCTCCATGCAGGGAGCCTGATGTGGGATTCGATCCCGGGTCTCCAGGATCACGCCCTGGGCTGAAGGTGGCACTAAACCACTGGGCCACTGGGGCTGCCCGTCCTTTTCTTTCTTTCTTTTTCTTCTTTTTTTTTTTTATGCCCGTCCTTTTCATAGTAACATTTTCTCTTCTCTTCTGTAGCTTATTGTAAGAATGCAGTATATAATACATGTAACGTATGCAATATGTGTTAGTGCACTGTTTATGTAATTGATAAGGCTTCTTGGTCATCATCAGGCTATTAGTAGTTAGGTTTGGGGGAGTCAGAGTTATATGCAGATATTTGACTGCATAGGTCAAATACCCTATCTATCATAGGGTCAGTGCCCCTTAGCCCCACGTTGTTCAAGGGTCAACTGTAATTCTTTTACCCACATGTTCTTTAGAAGTGTGTTTAATCTCCAAGCATTTTAAGTTTTTCCGGCAATCTTTCTGCTATTGATTTCTAGTTTAATTCCATTGTGGTGTGAGAGGATACTTCATATGATTCCTATTCTTTTAAATTCATTAAGATGTGTTTCATGGCCCAGAATATAGTCTATTTGGGTGAATTTCTCATGTGTGCTTGAGAAAAATTTGTATTTTTCTGTTTTTGGAGAAATGTCAATTTGGTCCACTTGACTGAAGGTGCTGTTCAGTTCAACTAATGACCTTTCTGATTTTCTGCCTGCTGGATCTGTCTGCTGCTGATAGAGGGTATTGAAGTCTCCAGCTATAATCATGAATTCATCTGTTTCTCCTGGTAGTTACGTCTGTTAATGGAGGACTATAAGTGCATGAAATCACTCGTACTTTTCAAAACTATGGTATGATGAACTCTAAGCAGAGATAATAATAGGGTAACTTTAGGCTAAGTGTGAATATATTTGAATGTCTTGTAAACTCATGTAAGTCAGAGTCCTAAGTACTCAGTGTTCATTTTATTTGTTAATGTGCTTTTCTCAAACATAGACACTATCACATTTACCTTACTTCATAGTCTTCTGTCATAGTAGTTTGACATTTCAGTTAACTTAATGAATACTTAAGATTGTTGTTGTTTTTAAGGTACTTGCCATTTTTTTAAAGTAACTCTTATATTTAGTTCCTCTAACTGCCTTTATCAGAAGCGCTTATCCATTTCATTGAACCAGAAGAACCCCATTGCTATAAAGTTGTTAGGTTTGGTGTACCATTTTGATATTTAAGCAGCTTCTACAGGACCAAAACAATTACTTTTATAGGTACTTTTCTATTTAAAAAGTGCTTACTCACCTTATTTAATTTCAACACCCAGACAGAAAGTTATTATTATATTTCTTTCAAAATGCAAATGTTTCATATTGTAATACCTCTGAAATGAGAATGTATTTTACAATGTATAACATATTGTAATTGGTACATGAAGTACAGGCTTATTTTACTTATGTGGAGTCTTAGATTCAACAAAATACTGTATTACTATTATTATTCTAGTACCAATTTTCAGATGAAGAAAGCTGAAGTTTAGAGAACTAAATGACATACTCAGAATCAAACACTTGGTACATGGTTAAGCTGGAAATGGATTTTGATATCATGGGCTCATTTTCTTCTAGTGTATCAATTGTTCTCGAGCTTTAATGTTCTAAGAATTATCTGTGGAGATACATGGGGATCCATCCTTTAGGTATATGGTACTGAGGAAGCGACCACAGCACCCATCCTCTAGAAATTTAGATTCATTATATCTAGGGCATGGTTTAGGAATATGCATTTCTTAAATGTGTCAAGGTACACACTTATGTATCAACTCAAACTCTGACTTGCTGTTAGAAGCTCTACTTGATACATTGCTATTAATAGCATTGCCCTTCAAGTGTTTATTAGTGTGAAGGATAAAGACCTTAATATCACTGATAAGAAGTCTAGGAAGCCCCAGAACAAAGTTGCATGCGGGCATAATCCTAGAAGGGTGTCTTGGCAGACATCACTAATCTATCACAGAGACTGTCCACAAATGTTTTCAATACTGAGCTTTAGGTTACAGCTTTGAATCAAGCCTGTCTGCTCTGTCCTGCTGTGGGTCTTTTGAACAGTGTATGTGAATTTAAGGGGAAGAAACTTTCCATCATTTTTTTCTACAGTTGACTCCTCATAAATGTCACAGAGAGCTGCTTTTAGGTTTTGTTTTGCTTTACTATATACTGCAGTTGTCTGGGATATGAGCTGGTCTCTGGGGGAAGGGCTCCTTCCTCTTTGCTTAAGCTGTTTGATAGAGCTTTTGTTGAGGTGTCTGACATTATCGTTGCTGCCTGCCTGGTGAACAATAGCACACACTTGGTTGCCTCTGCATGTGTGTTCAGCTTTTACATGAATATTACGTAAAACTTGAAATAAGATTTTAGTCAGGTGCATAAAATTTGAGTGTTTTCTGGGTTTTTACACATTGCAAATCTTATTTTACTTATTATTGATCAGCTTGGGAATTGGTTTTCTCTTTAATACAGCAATAGCTCCCTATAGTTAAGGAAGTGTTAATTTGGTACTCTAGGGTAGACCCCTTCATTCTTTCCCTAATGTGTCACATTTTTGTTTCATCCAGAAGATGATTTCACATCATAATTTCTGATTTACCTCTTACATGAAACTTTCTGTCTAGCACAGTTGTGTTCTCACATTACTAGTATCTCATGACACTTACTTTCCAGACTTCATTTTTTTTGCATTTACTTTTATTTAACTTGGTACTTTTATTAAGGGATAACTTTTTAGTTACCAATTTATTAGTAACAGTAAATTTCAAGTAATAGAATAAAAAAATATCATTATTTTGGCTGCAAAATGAATCCAGATACTAAAGTGGTGTTTTTAAAAAAGTAAGCCCAATTTCTATGTTGTTTTTCAGTTACTCAGCTCTGGTTCATTTGGAAAATACATCACCATTGTCAGCCTTAGCTTCTTGGGGTTCTGGGGATTAGGAGAGTCAGCCTCTTGAGAACCTTACATTAAAGGCTTTTAGAATCTTAAACTTTTCCTTTTGAGTCATCTGACCATAAATAATAATATGGCATTCTTGAATTAATAGAAATGATTCACCATAAAAATGATTTAAATGTGTGGGAAATAGTTTAAATGAAACTTGAATCTTCATCTAACTTTCAGACTTCTTTCCATAGGCCATTTTGCAACCTGTGTTGGCAGCAGAAGATTTTACTATCTTTAAAGCAATGATGGTCCAGAAAAACATTGAAATGCAGCTGCAAGCCATTCGAATAATTCAAGAGAGAAATGGTAAAATGCTAAATGCTTTTTTTTTTTTTCAGTTTTGTCAATTCTGATTTTATTATGGTCTTAAATGTAGCTGCTCTGTGTAAATGTATTTCAAACTTGCTGAGTGAAAAGATTCAAGAATGTAAACTTCCCAATAAGTTTGTGTTTGCCACCTCAAAGAAAGTGGACCAGAATTTGATTTAATGGATGTTTTAGGGCTCAGAGAGCTTGATTTTTCTTCTAGCCATTTTGTTTATGAAATTCAGTATTTTTGAAAGGTCACAGTTTTAGTTACTGTTGAGAGAAGGTGACTAGTCTTTTCCCTCTGGCTTATTATTGTTAGGACCTTGGTAGGAGACAGTGGCTTTGGGAGTAGTTGGAGGGTTGTTGAAACACATATTGTTGCTTCCCACTTCTGATTCAGTAGGTCTGGGGTGGGACTGAATGCTCTGCATTTTTAACAAGTTCCCAGGTGATGCTGCTGGTCCTGGGACCAAACTAGGGCAATGGGCAGGTATTGCACTACCATCAGGTAGAAAGGAAAACAGAACTCCAGGCCCTAGTAACCCTCTCTAGTTATATCTATTCCCTGACTCCTTTGTCTAATCTCATTCTATCCCTAGTTCTTCCTGCTTTTGTTCCCTTCTTGTGTATTTGAATTACATGTAACAGCTTGACTCAACACATCTGAGTTTCTAACCATACTTTTTTTTTTTTTTAAAGATTTTTATTTATTTATTCATGATAGTCACACACACAGAGAGAGAGAGAGGCAGAGACACAGGCAGAGGGAGAAGCAGGCTCCATGCAGGGAGCCCGACGTGGAATTCGATCCCGAATCTCCAGGATCGCGCGCCGGGCCAAAGGCAGGCGCCAAACCGCTGCGCCACCCAGGGATCCCTCTAACCATACTTCTTATTGTACTATCTCCTTTTCAATCCAGATTCAATCCAGATTCTTACCTCCTTTCTGATTTCTAGCTCTAGTATACTTTAATACCTATGTGTTCCTTTGCTCAATAGACTGGACTGATATTCTTGACCATGCCTATGTAATCTTTAATGGCTTGGTGGCAGGACCTTTTTAAAAATCGTTTCTTGAGGATGTGAGAACTATATTCAGTTGTACTGTTTGCTTTTAAGGTCTGGGACATCCAACATGAGCGTCTGTTGTTGCAGGGCAAACATTGGAGTGTTGTAGAGTCCTTGTGGATTCTCCTTTTATTAATATGTGAGTGGAGACTGTCTCTTAGAGCCAATAGCTATCTTGTAAAATCCTAGGATGCTTTTCACAGCAGGTGAGGTAGGAGATAGCATCACCCTAACCCTGAGTGATGCATGACACTGTGCTGTTGCTTTGGTGTAAATAAGCTTGGAAAACAGTCTGTCTTTCTACCATGGTTTACTTTATAAAATCCTTTTCTCTGAATGTTTCCTGAAATTATGCTTTATTCTGACCTATGGGATGGAGAATGTGAATAGTTATTTTATGTTTTTTTTTTTTAATTTAATTTTATTTTATTTATGATAGGCACACAGTGAGAGAGAGAGAGAGGCAGAGACACAGGCAGAGGGAGAAGCAGGCTCCATGCACCGGGAGCCCGACGTGGGATTCGATCCCCGGTCTCCGGGATCGCGCCCTGGGCCAAAGGCAGGCGCCAAACCGCTGCGCCACCCAGGGATCCCTGTTGTTAAAATTGTTCTGGGGGATCAGTTTTGATAAAAAAGCTAGTAAACTTGATATTGGCACTCTGTAGTTTTCAGGATGCAATTTAACTGGAAACTCAATTAGATTTTAATATAAAGGGAACAAGTATATATAGTTGTATTAGCTGGATGCCTCAGGCTGCCATTAGCAGGAAGCCTCAATGAGAATGTCCTAAGCAGTAAGAAATGATCATCTCACAAAACAAGAAGTCCAGAGGAAAGAGGGAAGGAAGACAGTTCGCCTTGATTAAGTTAGTGGCTCAGCAATATCATCAAGAATGTGACACTTTCCGTCTTTATACTCTGCTGTTCTCAGGATCCTCTCTCCTGATTGCACTCTAGCTGCATTGGATGAGACTCAACAACATCTCATGAAGAAAAAGGGTGTTTCTTCCTGTACATCTCTTTTTGTTAGCAGGAGAAAACCTGCATGGAAACCCCCCAGGAATTTCCCTGTCAGGTCCTATTGGTCAGGATTGGGGTCACATGCTTTTCTTAAACCCTCTGGCAAGGGAAATGAGACCATTATCATGAATCACTTTCCTATGATGGGATAGGGCTCACCCTCTAAGTACTTGGCTGCCTGATAATTAAACAAATCTGGTTTATATTAACAAGGGAGGATGAGGCAATGATGTGGAATAGTGCTGGTGTCAAACCATAGGGTGGGACTATTGGCTTACACTTAAATACAAACTAATACTTAGTTTCTGCCATAGCATTTTTAATGCTTGCATTTAAAAATGTAGCTTAATTTAGATCCAGGGATTAGGACTTTAGAGCAGTGTTGATTGTACTCAAACTGCGGACCCTTTGAAAATTGTCTTTGTAGTAAGAAAACTTCAAAGGCTCTCTGGATTCTTGCTTGTATTTTATCAAAGAATTTCAGGGGGAATGCAAATCAGAGCATTATTTTGATGGTTTTGAAGTATTTTATACTGTTGCATTATTTGTTCCTTAGTTCTTTTAATTTTCCTTAGAAATACTATCAGAGAATACTAATTTTATATCTTTCAACTGGAAAAAGTGCAAAAATGCACTTGAGATTGATTAGTTTTACAGCTGTCAGTTTTCTGGCTGTGATACTATCCTTTACTTTGCAAGATGTTACATTGGGGGAAAACTGGATACAGGGTGCATGCATAGGGAATCCCTGGGTGACTCAGCGGTTAGCGCCAGGCCTTTGGCCCAGGGTATGATCCTAGAGTCCTGGGATCGAGTCCCACATCAGGCTCCCTGCATGGAGCCTGCTTCTCCCTCTGCCTGTGTCTCTGCCTCTCTCTCTCTCTCTCTCTCTCTGTGTTAATTCTTACAGCTGCATGTGAATCTGCAATTATCTCAAAATAAAAAGTTTAATTAAAAATGTATTTAAACATCAAGGGGATTAGAATAATAAAGCTACTTTAATTTAGAGCAGATCCAAAATCCCATAGTCATCTGTGGATAAAGAAATGGAAGGTAAAAATTAAGAGACATGCTGCTGATGTTGTGGGAATATACTAATTATAGATATGAATAGAACACTGATTACCAGTCTACCTGCTTCTTAGGAAGATATAGGTAATAAAGTAAATTCAACCAATACTTAATATTACTTGCCACGAATTATTATTTGCCTTGGACTGAAGTTGTTATTGGCCCTATATCTGGAAAGGAGCTCTGGGGGCAGATTGTTTTATTCATCTTTATATTCCCCCTGAGGGCTTAGCACTGTGCTTTTTCCCATATAGTAAGCAGGGCCCTTTTCAGTAGCATCTGCTATAGTAGAGTATTAACATGCTGTTTCAATTAACAAAGTATTTTATTTTTTTAAGATTTTATTTATTCATGACAGAGAGAGAGAGAGAGAATGAGAAGCAAGCTCTGTGCAGGGAGCCTAATGTGGGATTTGATACCGGGTCTCTAGGATCACACCCCGGGCTGAAGGCGGCGCTAAACTGCTGGGCCACTGGGGCTGCCCAAGTATTTTATATTTTGTCTTGTAAACTCTTTTCACACTTAAAGGATACTTCTAGAGCATACTTTCATTATTAGGAGCTTAATGATTTCATTGGTATATCCTCAGACGGTATATGATTAGTGGAGGTGATAGTTTATATTAACTAATCTTAATTGCTATATTGTTATTTTTAACACGTAATACAAATCATTATGAAGAGAATTTCTAGGTAAAACTGGAGTTTTTGGTGGGGCTGATTCTGTAAAACAAGAAAAAGTAAGAAAAGACCGTTTTTATAAAAGATAATAGCTTTAATTAGATAATTCAAAGATAATAGCTTCACATTTTTAAGTGAAAGATATTAATAAACCGATTTGTACTTCTTGATGAGTTAGAATAGTGAGCAATAAATGTTTTCAGTTGAGTTCATGTTCTTTTGTGTGGTCTTTGATTTTGAACAGGTGTATTACCTGACTGCTTAACAGATGGTTCTGATATGGTCAATGACCTTGAACAGGAAGAGATGAAAATCCTGAGGGAAGTTCTTAGGTATCCTTCTTTAATTATTTTTTTTGAGTGGATGATTAGTAATGTTGTGATGTGATCTGCATACATATTTTCTCCCCCAAGATATTATGAACTAGTAAAAAAATAACAGTTCTCTACTGAAAAACCATAAAATGATTCATCACTGAATTTGTTTATAACTAAGTATAACATTTTTAACGGACAGAAAAAATGATTTTTAGATGCCTCATACCCTATCAGTCTAAATGGGAGGGGCTTCTGCCCCTCCTATCATGAGAACAGGAGAGCAGCCACCAGTGGGAACAGGCTGCTGTAGACCCAGCCTGATGCCTAGAAAGGGTACATGTAGTGGCCTGAGTGAGCAAGACACTTCATGGCTTCTGGACCTTGGTATTAGAGGTGACTCATTCCAGTTGTTCAACATTAGGAGGGTGGACATTCATACTCCACAGATGAAATAACTATCTGACTGGGTAGCAGGTAACCTGCAAGGGAAAAGTGGACAGTGGGAAGTGCCTATCCCAGATGACTGTCTTGCTGGTCTCTTCCTCACCCCAGTTACATGATTCTCAGCCAAATGCCTGGCATGAAGTGTGCAGGCCACTAAAGGAACATTTCTTTTTCCCTTGGGCCTGTTGTCTCTTGACCCCTCTGAGAGTTTTGGAAGGGAGCAGCAATTGCAGCACCTAGTTTAAAATGTATCGCCTTAGGGCAGAAGGATACTTGCAGCCACTGTGTCACCTGCAGAATGGGACCTTGTTCTCTGGGAGCCTTTCCTTTCTCTTCAGCTCTAACCATACACATGGCCATCTTCTAGCATCCTGTAGTTTCACCCCTATCTACCTTCTCCTCAATTCCAAACCTGAAGGGAGGACAAGGTAGGATGGTGATTAGGAGGATAGGTCTAGTGGGGAACTATGGGAGGAGCTCAATGCTTAATCCCAGGGGATTTTTTTTTTTTAATTTTTTTAATTAATTTATTTATGATAGTCACAGAGAGAGAGAGAGAGAGAGGCAGAGACATAGGCAGAAGGAGAAGCAGGCTACATGCACCAGGAGCCTGACGTGGGATTCGATCCCGGGTTTCCAGGATCGCGCCCTGGGCCAAAGGCAGGTGCTAAACCGCTGCGCCACCCAGGGATCCCAATCCCAGGGGATTTGAGTAGTTTGGAGAGGAAGGCAGGTGTGCTGGTGACCCCAACCTCTTCTGGCCAGATCCTATTTTCCACAGCAGGGTCAGATGGGAGCCTGAGACAACACAGAATGCTTTAAGTTTATATGTTTGAAGAATTAAGGATATTGTTAATGGGTTTAGGCGACTGGTCATTTTGACTTGAACTGGTTGCTTCTGTTGGTTGATTGGTGGTCTGAAAATTGATCAATATTGTACTTTTAGATTTTATTTTCTAAGGACTTTTGAGGGGAATGTACTCTTTAAAGTAGTAGAGCTAGTTATTAGTTATGGATGAGAGTTGACTTGGCTGTTTTCCTAAATCAGAGGCCTCCAGCGAGCAGTTTACAAGAACTGTCAGGGCATAATGATATCAGAAGAGCTTTGTGATAGTCCTGGTGCCACTGGAAAAACTAAAATGAGGGGAGAGATGGATCTTATTACTTGAAAGTGAGAGATCAGATTTGCCATTCAAGTTTAGGTTTAAGATTTCAAATGTGTAGGTCTTTGTTCAGTAAAAGGGTCATTCGCATATCCAGAAGAAATGGGTAAACCTGTGGTTTTTGTTACTATGTTATGCTGTATATGCTTATGTATGTTTTTCTCAGTTGATTCTAAGCTGCTTTAAGAAAAGCCTGATTATTTCCATCTTAGGTTTCCAAGATTCCTTGCACATATTGTGAGCTTAGTTTAGCATGTTGCTTGTTGAATATTTGTTCTTTGACCAAAAAAGAAAATTTACTTTTCTACCTTATTTTTGTATATTTCAGAAAATCAAAAGAGGAATATGACCAGGAGGAAGAAAGGAAGAGAAAAAAGCAGGTGCCCACATTAAGCATATTAATATAACAGAAGCACTTCATTTTTTTTTTCTTTTTGAAGTAAACTCGCCCAACATGGGGCTCAAACTCATGACCCCAAGACCACCAGTCACATATTCCACTGACTGAGCAGCAGGTGCCCCTCATTGCTGTTATTTCTTAAGTTTACACCTAGGTTTTGCTGCTTATGTGGAACTACACGGTTCCTCAGAGTATCATATTCTCTTGGCAATTCTAAGCATATTCACTTTATAACCCACTCAACAAACTACTTTTTAGATACCCAATGAACACTGAGATTAACTACAAAAAACTAATATCATTCCTATTTTGAGGGATTTCTTATAAGAATTTCTCCTTAATTTTATGAATAAGAGTCCATTAAGAATAATATTTTACTTCTCCCTCTCTTTGATTGCTTTACTGTTTTGAAACAGCAGCTGCAGTCATTCCTGAGGCCCCCTGTAGACTTTGATATTATTGGCCTGAAGCAGAGTGATTCGGTTATGATGTTTCCTGACATACTGTTCTTCCATTAGGAACTATTTCCATAAAGTGCTTAGTCTTTTCTAAGGATAAATTAAACATGTATCTGGCTGAGGTGAAGGAAGCTAATTTTCCTCTCCTCTCCTGTAGCTGCCTCTCTTTCTACGTTTTCCCAAATCTCTTTACAGGGAAGAGAAACTGCATAGCAACTGTCTCTCAGTCACCTGAAAGTCACTTTTGTTTTTTCCTTCAATCACTATCATACATGCTTGGATCATGCGCTATCTTTGAAAAGCTTTATTTTACTGCAAGGTACCCAATGAAGAGCAGAAGAAACAGAGATGTTTTAGGATTAAGGGGTGATTTATCTATCTTTAAGCAAATCTCCTTTTAGTAAAGGGAGGTGCAATTCATAGATATTAATATTTTTTAATGTAAGAGTATAGAACAGAAATAAGTTCCAAACTGCTATCAGGAGACATTAGTATTAACCCTCTGGTTTAGAGGCAAACTGTATTTGGCTTCTTTTTTTTTTTTTTTTAATTTTTTTTAAGATTTTATTATGAGAGAGAGAGAGAGGCAGAGATACAGGCTGAGGGAGAAGCAGGCTCTATGCAGGGAGCCTGATGTGGGACTTGATCCCACGACCCCAGGATCACACCCTGGGCCAAAGGCAGGCGCTAAACTGCTGGGCCACCCAGGGATCCCCTGTATTTGGCTTCTTGAATAATACTATGTTTTAGGGGTATATGTATGGATTTTTAGACCTTTTTTAAAAAACATCGTATTATAAAAAACTTGAAACACACAAAAGTAGAACTGACATTATGATAACGAATTTTCCTGAGTCTATTACCCAGCATATAGGGGCTTATGACATGAGGTACATAATAATCTACACATGATGAGATTTTGCTCTGTTTTTAAGAAAAATGATTTATCAGTTTACTTAGTTCTAAGATTTAAATGATTTATTTGGTTTAAATATTCGAGCTTATTTTAGAAATGGAAATAAACCCATTTGTGGCTTCTTTGGGCATACCATGGTAATATATAGATTATTCTAAGTGGAAAAGCACCTAACTAATTCAGTAGATTTATCTCTCTTATTAGAGTATTTTTGGTGTCTTTTTCAAGGTCACATGAGCAGTAAGGGTGAAGCGTGTTTGTTTTTTTTTTTTAAACATTTAATTTATTTATTCATGAGAGACAGAGAGAGAGAGAGGCAGAGACACAGGCAGAGGGAGAAGCAGGCTCCATGCAAGGAGCTCGATGTGGGACTCGAACCCGGGTCTCCAAGATCACACCCTGGGCCAAAGGCGGCACTAAACCACTGAGCCACCCGGGCTGCCCGAAGCCTGGGTTTGAACTTAACTTCTTGGGAAGTCCAAAGTCCTAAGCATACTAGCTAGTTACTCTTAGCACTGCATGATTTAAAATGAGAATGTATATCTGCCTCAAAAAATAAAAGTTATAAAATGCTGGCACCATCTTTAAAACTTGGGAAAATCTCTTGTTCGTTATCTATTTAGTAGACCGTATTTTTTAAAGTAACATCTTTGGGTCCCCTAAGTAGTATATTAGTCAAAATTAATCTAAAATTGTTTTTAAATTGTATTATGGATTCCTGAAGTTATCAGAGGCTAAAACAGAAGAACCTCCAGTGCACGCTAATGAAACTGCAGAAATGAAGAATTCCCAGGGGGATGGTGAACATTTTGCACACCCACCCTCAGGTAAGGTTGAAGTGTACTGAACTTTCTCTAACAATGTGAATATATAAACATTATAAAGAATATGTTACTTTCTCATACATACTTAACTTTCAAAACCCCTGGGTGGGAGAGTTGAATGCCCATGGGTATTTAAAATTCTTTTTTAATTTCGCTATGGAGGTTGTAGGTAGGAAATACTCAGCTGACAGAGAGGGTGTAGTCCCCAGATTTCTAAGTGAAGCCTGGAACCCGAGCAGTGAGTAAAATTCCACCAGCCTTTGTGCCATGGCTGCAGCTTCCAAGATATGCTCACATTGCATTTGTGTTCTCTTCCTTGACCACAATTATATAGTATTTGTGAGAAGCTGAACTTAGAAAGGTAATATCGAGTTATTTTCCTAGTGAATCAAAGCATAACTAGGAAACCAAGAATTAGCCAGTTTATTGAGACGTTTAGTCAGGAAATATTGAAACTAAAAGTGATGGGAATCCTTGTGGAAAATGTTAGTGGATGAATTTGTTCAAGAAATGGCAAATCCATTTTCAATATATTCTGATTTTCTCTATAAGAAAACAAGAAATTCTGAAACAGAAGTTGAGTCATAATCACGAATTCAGTTCATTTTCTCATGTATTTCTTTGGCTTTAAATAAATGTCCTTTTCTTTAAAAAAAAAAACAAGTCACACAACTGAGATAGAAATTATGATCCTAAAAAAAAAAAAAAAAAGAAATTATGATCCTTATTTTTCTGTTGTCTTATTTTTGTTTTAGAAGAAATTTGAGGAAGTTGAGTGACTTGTCCAAAACCACTGAGCTGTTAAGTGGTAAAACTCTAACCTACTTTGGTCTTCTGCCTCATCCAAATCTTGTGTTTTTTTACACTTTAGTATATAAGAACTTTTATAATTGAGATAAGATGGGTTTGATATTTACCCATTGATTTTAAGGAACTATACTCTTAGTTAATAAAACAATGGGGCATATGAAACAGAAGCAGGTTTATGAAATTACCTTTCTTCTTTCTTCCTAGCAAATTTAACCATTTTTCTTTTTTCATAATCAGATTCTAGGTAGAATAACTTCATTTGAATTATGTTTGTGAAAGCACCTGCTTTAGATTTGTCTGAGCTCTTTTTAAATTTCCTGGCCCAAGTTTAACTTTCTGTTTTATGCAGACCTAAGTCCACACTGTTTCAGTCTTGTGTCTCACATAATTGGAATACATCTGCTTTGTCTAGTTCATTATCTATTAAGAGAAGTTATAGAAAACTTAATCTTAAACCACATATAACTCAAGTATGGACTTAATGTGGCTCCGAATAAATGGCAGATAATTTCTAAAGTAATGACTTTAGTTTCCAAAAACTATTTTTAAGAATGAGTATATCTGATATTCCTGAAAATCATTTCATGCACAGTGATGGAAGTCCATTTTGAAAACCTAATTTGGGGAAGAATTAAAAAAAGAGTTAATTTCCTTTTTTCATGTGTTTCCTTGGTTCCTGCTAGAAATGGATGGCATCTGTTCTCAGATTGATGCAAAGAGTTGCCAGAGATAAGATGATCTTTCTTTAAGCTTCCTAGTTTTCTGATTGTCTATTCCTAGAAATCAGAGAAGCTAAGTATTTTGGTTTCAAGCACTTTCCTAGGTCTGAGTTAGAATATACAAGCTGTTCATAACTAACAAACTCAAGGCAAGAATTATCCAGAACAAGTACATGAATTGAATATAAATGCTTATGTGCCTGGGATCCCCCTCCTCAGAAATGAAACAAATTACCCTTTCTTCACTGTGTGCTTCCATATCTGAGGGTTAAGCCTACCTTTGCGTAAAGTCACCATCAGCAAGAGTGGCATGTTGAACAAGAGTTCAACATTGGTTCGTAATGACCAACTTGTTTGAGCATCTTTATTTTTAAGTTAATTCTGTAACTCCCTGTCTTGTTGGTTGGAGGTTAGTTCCAGCCTCATCTCTTATGGAGACTCTCCATACTGTCCAAGAGGCTTAAGGGCTGTTCTTCCAACCTCTCTGGCACTGCCATTAGTCCACTCACCCCATGCTAAAGCAGTGGTCCTTGGCAAGTTTTTTGCTCATGCAGAATTTTATTTCCAATTTTACTGTGCTGTCAAGATTTTTAAACATTTTGAGACATGTATATATATCATGTTCACCCATCCTTTGAGTTCTTGCTATCATTTTTATCTGAGTTTTTTTCTTGTCTCAATCTGCTTTCATAGTTCATGTCCTTACCCTGAAAATGTTTCAGATGAAATGTTTCATCTTAAAAAAAAAAAAATCACCTTGTCTTATAAAAAAGGCTCAGAAAAGCAACTAGCATGTTAATCTGGTTTCTTAATCTTAGCACAGTCACCAAATCACTGGAAAATATTGAGTGCTTTGTTGTGTCTGCTTCTAACTTCTACTTAACTTTAAAATCTTTACATTTTCTTACAGTATTGGTAGGTTTGTTAAAGTTATCTTCAGTATGAATTATGAACAAAAAGTTGATATTGGTATTATTGTCTAGTACAATAATTAAAGCTTTAACTTCATTGTTCTGAAAACACAGGGTCACTTAGTTTCTTCTGTAAGCAAGTTTGGCAACGAGTTACATTGCCAGTAAGGGATTTTTGTGTACTGTTTATTTAGCGTATGTGGGAACCTTGTATTACATTCTATTGTAGTTCTAATCTTTAGACAAGTATTATACTTCTTGTAGCTGTAGTACCAAACAGCAGGAGCTTGGGATTTATTGAAATGTCCTTACTCATGAGTAAGAGTAGTTCAAGCTCCTTGAAGACAAGGACCATGTTTATTCTCACCCAGGGCTTGAAACAATCTAGGCACTGAATCAGTGTGTGTTAAGTAAAAGTGAGGGGGGGGTAGAAAAAAAGAAGAAGAAAACACTAAGCATTCTGGTGAGCCTAGGCTGGTACTTAATATTTTTTTATAACATTCTAATTGGTCTCTATCTAATTACTGCCAGAAGTTAAAGTGCATTTTGCTAATCAGTCAGTACAACCTTTGGCAAGAAAGCCGGAAATGCTGTCTGAAACTTCCTCCTTCCCACAAAAAGGCCTGAAGATCCCTGGCCTGGAACATGCAAGCATTGAAGGACCAATAGCAGTAAGTAAAAAAATTACTTTTTAAGGACTATGAAGAGAATGACAAAGTAATAGGAACAAACAATGTGAACAGCCATACACTTGGCTTTTGTTAGTATCTTGGACTTGAATTTAAATAGTTCCTTCTCTTTTTTGACCCAGAATTTATCAACACTTGGAACAGAAGAGCTCCGACAACGAGAGCGCTATCTCAAGCAGAAGAGAGATAAGTTGATGTCCATGAGAAAGGATATGAAGACTAAGCAGATACAAAACTCGGAGCAGAAAGGAAAGCCTGCTGGGGAGGTAGAGGTATGACTAGCTTTAGTGTGTAAAGCTTTGCAAATCTAGAGGTGGAATTGTCAAAATCAGATTGTGTGCAAGATAGCCTTGATAATGTTGCTTGTAGATCCAGTCTTATTAACCTCACTGCTGGTGTAGCACATGTTCAGTTTTTTCTAGGCCATGAGATCATTGTGATATGATTTTGTGAGGTTGAAATGATAGCGGTTTCATTTACACTTGTTTCTTTACTTGCCCTGCTCTGGGTGCTTATGGGTCAGCAGCCTATTTTACCTAAGCCTTTTGCAGTATTTTATCCACAAAGCAGCAACAGTACCCTCATCACCACCTCCAAGAGGCTTTCTTCCCTAAAAGGATTTTTGCAAAGAAGAGATTTAGGGAACCCAGTCCACATGTGGCTTTTTAAATTTTTATTTACTGAAAATGCTCTTTGAGGCAGTATGTTGGGAATTTTAGACAAATGAACCCATCTTATACTATAGCCAATTTTTTTTTCTTTTCTGTTGTTTTGTTTTGTTTTGTTTAAGGAAATGACAGAGAAACCAGAAATGACAGCAGAGGAGAAGCAAACATTACTAAAGAGGAGATTGCTTGCAGAGAAACTTAAAGAAGAAGTTATTAATAAGTAATTTTAAAAACAACCTAGCAAAACAGTTCAAATTTTCTTAAAAATAAATTATTTAATCCTTAAACCGAGCTTGTTAGTTTCAAATACTTGTGTTCGTAAATGCAAATATAAGCTTATTATTACTACTTTATTAAATTTTGGAGGTAAAGGGTGGTGGAGAAGGCAGCTACTTGGGCTGAGAAGGGGTATAGAAAGCCGATAGTGCATTTATTCATTCATACTTGGTTACCTGTTTGTTCTCAACACTGTGCCAAGGATACAGTAGTCAACTAGGTCATCAGGGTCCCTGCCTTCATGGGGCTAGTGAGAAAGGCCCAAGGAGCAAATTGTAAGAAGGGAAAAGTGCAGTACTATCAGGAGGGCTGGCCAAGCCTCCTGAGAAAGCAATGTTTAAGCTGATTGGAAAGCCAGTTGCTGGGAGCAATGGGAAGGAACACCAGGTCGTGGTGCAGGAAAGAATGAAGCAGCTAGTGAGGAATGGGCAGGAGGGTGAGTGTATGTAGAATGAGGGGGAAGGCTGGCATATGGAATTGGAGATAGGTGGGGTATTGATTTAAGGGCCTTGTAGGAAATGTGAAGATTTCAAATTTTATAATGGCAATGGGAAGTCACTGAAAAGTTTGAAAGCAGGGAAGTCATCATCACAATGTTGTTAAAAAAAAAAAAACGTGTGGCTGCCGTATGGAAACTGGGGGAGTTCGAGTCGTGAGGGTACCAACTGTAAGGAAATCCAATTAAAAGACTAATCTCGTGCAGGAGCAAACAGGACTTGGAAAATGGATGTCAAAAATACTCAGGTACTCTTTTGAGAAAACCTACCATTTAAAAAGATAAAGGGAACAATCGACTGAGCCTTCCGAGGGGAATGAAGCTGCGGGTGTCGGGTCATTTTTATGTGAAGTGGTCCTGGATGGTTTTCCGTGGTGGTTGGCTTACCGAGAGTCAGAATAGTAGGATAAACCCTTCTTTCAGAAAACTTCCTGTGTCATCATCCAACAAGCACTCCCATTTCTAGTTACAGACTGCTCCTTCAGTTTAATTTATAGTTCCATTTTATCTCTTTAAATCTACAGTTATAAACTTTTAAAAAGGGAAACCGAAATTTATTTAGCTCCAGTCTTCAACCTGCAGAGAAAAACCAGCATTACAGTTGTTAGATTTTCATCACTTAGATGGACAAGAGGAAGAACTAGTGATTAAAACACAGAAATCTGTTTCATGTAACTTTTTATTAAAAATAGTTTTTATACTGGATACATGTTTACAGATATAATTTTAAGAGAACCTCAGGCATACAAATGTGGGCTCTGGCTTGCTTCACTGAGTGAAGATAAAGATATAAAAATCCTGATCTGCCTGAGGATAGTCATTAAGACAGCAGCTAACATGTGGAAACTTTAATAGTTATTCTTTCAAGGGATATTTTAAGCCCTGTTTTCATATCATTGTGGGTGAGCATATGTACCATGAAAACGGTTATCCTGTAAGTCAACAAAACATTCACATTTCTGCAAGAAGAAAGGTTATTAAGATGATGATTTAAATGTTTGACTCATGGCAATTCTTTAGAAAGGAAAATTAAACTCTTCATGAAGTATAAACATATTACTTCCTACTGGAACTTTAAAATTACTTAATCAGGAAGAGTCAAGAGTCAATAGGGAAATGCTTTAGGCCTGGGCTTCTTAGATGACAAGAGGAAATTTATTAAGAGCTAAGAAGAATGAAAGGGGCTTTATAGAACTTGCTTGAAAAAAAAATGTATTCAGATGGTAACTTTACTGATCTTAAATTATCCTGAGTCCCTTTGCCTTATAAAGTGGAAGGTCTTCATCATTATATGTACCTTTAATAAGAGATGAGACTAGCCCCATTGCTGTGATGTTTTGGTGCTGGAACTTCATTTGCCCAAGGCATACCTTCTGTAAGTAGAATCAGTGATACTTAAAGTGCAGTCAACCGTCGTTTGTTTAGAATTTTTTCAGATTGGTGTAGGACTTAGTGGTTTATAATAAATATCTATGGATAATTTATTGGCTTTTAAAAGATATTATAAAATGGACATATCTCAAAATGGAATTAACTTATATTTACAATAAACCAAACAAAAGCAACAATCATAGAATTACAGGGTCACATTTTAATTCCTGAATTTTACAGTTCAGCATTAATATCACCACATGTATACAAATGGTGTAAAACAAGTACAGTGGTATTTTTAATACAAAATAAACATCTGTTTTATGGAAAAACTATACTTCATATCTACACAGACAGCCCATCTTTTCCAAACAATAGCCAAAATTAAAATTAACTACAAAATCTCCAAAACAGGGGAAACTGCTTCAGGTTAAGCTATTCCAGGAAAAATGGACCCATAACACATTACAAGGGTGATCTGAAGATTGTAGCCAGAATTACTGTTTTTAGTTTTTTTCCCAATGCATTAAGTTGTTGTTTGGGGGACGTATTTCCTCACTTCAGCATGATCTCAGATCATAGATGAGCAAACTAACATTAAAATATTTACAGGTAACTTGCTGTTCTAAAAATAAAACCTCTTAACTGTTTGCCTCAACTTATTTTAAATTCATTTACGTACATGGAATGTGCTTTTACTCTTTTAAAAAAGCAGCTTTCATATTACACCCTTGTTTGTTTTATGGAAAACTTTATGTGCTGCATACTGACTTTGATACTGAAGTAATAACTTCTTGGATCCAAATGGCCTCTAGATATTAAATGCCACTTAATTCAGCACTAGTCTTTGTATGTGAGTCTTTATATATTATACTTTAAAACTTACTCGCAGCTCTGGAGAGAGACAACTTTATGAACAAAGCAGAAAGTGACTTCAAATTATCTTGCACAAAAGATTGTATGTACTACGGGGAGACATTTGGAAACATTCTGTTCAATCCACTCCCAAGTTTCTGGAGAAAAGTCATTATGAAATACTACTGTACTGATTCTTGGCATCAGTTATCTCTAAAAGTGCTGTAAAGTTCTATTAAGAAGAACTGTCCATTTTGAATCCAGTTTGTTTTCATCAAAATACATACTGAAAATTCCTGGTGTAGAAAACTCAACATGTACTGTAACACAGAGTGTACTTCCTTCCAACTAAGGCTGAATTTCTCTTAAATCTTCAAAAAAATGGTCCCAACAGCATAACTTCACTTTTATGATAGTTGAATTTGGTTTCATAAAAATTTTTTAAAAAGAGGCAACTGATTAAAAGAACAACATGGCCAGCACCATTATACAAGTAATGTTATTGGGTTTGTAACTAAAGTTTTGTAATTGTTTCTAGATCGGATACCCCCTGGAGCAACCCTGCATTTAATATTATTTTATCAACCTTGTCCCTCCCCCAAGCCATCCCCAAACCTGAGAGTTTCCTCACTGAGAAGCTATCTCCCAGGTTCTGGTTACTAACCTTATTTTATTTTATTTTACTTTTTTTTGACAGCCTGAAAGGCAAAACCCTTAATTACTAGCAAGCAATCAAGTTCCTGGGAAGCCTGGTTTTTTTACAGAACTAAACTCTCCTAGCTGATATACTGAGTATTTTTTGCTACTCCTCATATATTTATAAGTTCAAGTGAGAAAGCTTTCTGATTCAGATTTTCAGCTCATCGAACAGTTGCAGCATTTTAGTAAGACCACACGTTGAGGGTCCCCACTAAGTATTTTATGAGCCAAGACGAGGTCTTTTCCTGGGAGATGTTTCTTCTTCTTCATCTTCCTCTTCATCATCTGGATAATCCACTAAACCAACCAAACTTCCCTATTGAAGAATAAAAAAAATTCTTAACATATGTAACTTAAGGGGAAAAAAACTTACTTAGTATAATCACTTTTAAAGACATCACAAATAACTTTTCTAAACTATTTAATCATATATATCTCAAACAGATATATTTGAATTTGATAAAGGAACAGCTTGAAAATTACGAACACCTGGTACATTGATGGCACTCTAGGTTACCCCCAACTTTTCTATTTAGCTCTTAGATTTTTAACAACACCTCCCAATTCAATTCAGCGAACTTTCACTGTGGAAACATGTATCTCTACATAGCAGGACTCACAAATCATCATGACACTGGGAGCTAAGATTGTGAAAATGAACTCATTCATTTCTCTACGTTTAAACAGGAGTGAGTAGTCAGCCAGTGACAGGAAGCCCACCTTTTGTCTCTGTACTTCAGGTATGTATTTCATCACTCAGTGCATACCACTGTTTTCATAATGCTTTTGATGATAAACACATGAAATGATTCCTAAAACTAATAACTAAAAAATTTAGAGCTACCTCTCTGTAACCAAAAGGAAAGTAATGAGGTAATTCAGATGTTTGGACCCCTAAAATTCCTATTAAAGCTCTGGACACTACCCAGGAAATTAAATGTCTTCAGGTTTGCACTCATTTAGAATCCATCCCATCAAGTTTATACATATGTCCCACAGGTTACAAGGGCTACTGTAAAAAATGAATTTAGTTCAAACCCTTCAGACAAAGTAATAAACAAATACAACCGAAATAACTCCTATTTCAAAGCTAAGTAGCTTCATATTTGAAGAACTCAGACATCTAGCCATAACACTTTGCCAAGATATAACTGAACCACTGTAATATTAGTCAACAAAGGCCAATGAGCAGCTAGAAACCATTATCAGAAAGTCTGGGAGTTAAACTTATTTATACCATATTTACATATGTGAGAATCCTGCTTTCTCAAGTCTTAAGTTTGATAAGAGGCAGTATTGTCTCAATTGCTAAGAATATATTCATTGTGGTCTGCCTGACTTCAAATTCCAACGCCACACTTTAGACGCAGGACTATGGGCTACTGATTTAGAATCTCTATGCCACATTTTCCTTATCTGCAAAATTGGTATAATAATAGTAGTTAGACCTCACTGAACTACTTTGAAAATTAAACTGAAAATAAAACATAAAAAGCACTTGGCACAGTGCTTGGTATGTAGATATAGTGTTCAATAATTGCTACTAGCTACTATTACTAAAATCATTCTTTTTCATTGGTTTTCTAAGCCAAACAAGTTAGATGAGAGAAGACAGAAGATGTAATTACCTTCTAAAAGGGCACAATCTAATATTCACAAAGATAACAAGTTATCAAGGAATGTTTTGATCGTGTTTAAGATTATAGATTACATATCACAATGTTTGTTAAAATTAATAAATATTGTATCTGAAACACTCAGCTACACAATTTAATTTCATCTCTATTATCTATCTGTATCATAAACTCCTATACGTTAAAACAATCATTTTTATTGAGAATAACAATATAAAACATGAAATATTAGGTCTATAATCCAGAGATACATCTTTTAAAGAATTTGACAGACTCCAGACTTAATATAAAAACATAAACATACTTGTTTTAAAATAACTATCAGATTGCAATTGCACCACTTATGCCAAATACTCTTGAGAAAAGTTTCCAATATGAAAGAAGGGATGAAAACAAGTAACAATACCTATGAAGAAACAATGACAGTTTTTCTGAACCAAATAAACCAATGAACTAACAAATTGTAAGTTAGGAAACTATTATCATGATTCATCATGTTTAAAAATTTAAGGAGAGAATTCAAAAATTATCTTCTACTCAAAATATATAGATCTTCCATAAACATGATTAATAAAAATTTTAAAAATCATCAGCAAAAGTGGTTATTTTATATCTCCTAATTATTATAGCTTTAATTTCTTTATCTCAGCTAACTGCATTGGCAAGTACCCCCGAACAATGGTTACAGCAATCATAGTGGTGTCCTATCTTGTTCCCAACTTTGGTGGGACTACCTCTAATATGTCCTAAAGTATTAAGTAAGCTTTTGGTATCAGCCATATATATACCGTGTTAAGAACTCTCGATGTATTTCCATTTTACTGAGTAAATGTGATAACTAATCAGAACTGTAAAAGCATATTCTATACAGAAATAAACATGTATATGAAATATTTTGTGGAGAAAGTCACATAAATTGTTTTAGCTGCAAAAAGCTGGAAACAACATTAAAATGCATCAAGAGTAAATTATAAATTAAAGTATATCATACTCTGGAATTCTATGGAGAGAGTTCTCTTTATGTCCTAACTTGGAAAGCTCACCCAGGTTAAGTTTGTTAAGAGAAAACGCAAGATGCAGTATTCTCTTCTGTTAATCTGTGGCAAAAGAACTGTTGGTTTTAGGACCCACTAATCATTTCTGATTCTGATTTTTAAAATATTTTTCTTTCTTTTTTTGGGGGGGGGGGGGTAAGTAGTCGTCTTCAAGAAAAAAGTGCATGTTTTACAGCTCTACAAGTTAAAAAAAAAAAATCTTTGTAATTTCATTAGTAGCTAATGTCTTACCAGCTTTGAGAACTATCAAGTTTTCAAAGAATGCAATTTTTAAAAGCATATTAGAACATATTAGAACTTTATTAGAATGCCTTGCAAAGGAAAATGGACAGGTTCACACTTCATCTCTTTAATTTTAAGAACCAATCAATTCAATTGTGGTAATCAAAAGATAGTGAACTTCAAACTTTTGTCATAATCTAGTGTGATGAGCCATTTATTTTCCAAGAACAATCACTGTTCTCTCCTTCTACCCCAAAAAGGTGTAGAACAAATATATTCAGCAATCTGCTATTAGTGTCAAAAAGAGTGAAAAATTTGTGTTAGTACTTGATTTTGCTCAATCATAAGTAAAAACTTATCTGGAAGGATAATGAATTAAGAACTCTAAGAAATATGGGGATCCCTGGGTGGCTCAGCGGTTAAGCGCCTGCCTTCTGCCCAGGCCATATCCTGGAGTCCCGGGATTGAGTCCCATGTCAGGCTTCCTGCATGGAGCCTGCTTTTCCCTGTGCCTGTGTCTCTGCCTCTTTCTCTCCACCCTGTCCCATGTCTCTCATGAATAAATAAATAAAATCTTATAAAAAAAAAAAAAAAAGAACTCTTAGAAATAACCCAGGAGATAGAATAAGATTTAAAAAATAATATTAGAAAAATTATGACAATTGTAAAATCAATACGGAAGACCCAACATTCAAATAGTAAGTTACAGTGAAATAGCATAAAATGCTTCTCAACTGAAGGTCATGACTATTTAGCTGCTTTCAAGAAGAAAATAAAAAATGACATGCAAACGATCAGAAAGAAGAATGTCTCTGGATTTCTTGGCAGCAGTAACTTCAAATTTTTAGAAGAAAATGATTTCCAATTTGGTTCTATATTCAGTTAAATTGTCAGGTAGGACAGAATCAATACATTTTCATACATGCAGGGGCTCAAATTTTATCTCTAATGGGATTTTCTCAGAAAACAATTATTACAGGATTTGCTCCACCAAAAGGAGAGGGAAAATCTAGAAGAGAACAGAGACATAAGACCCAGGAAACAATACAAGAAAGAGAGAGGCCTAGGCAAGCCTTAAGACAAGAGCTATACAGCAAGTCTAGAGAGCAAGCGATCTAGGCCAGAACCAGACAGACTTCCAGAGAATATAGAAACTAACCTGAAAGATACTAAAAGAATTAGTGACAG
Source organism: Canis aureus (assembly GCF_053574225.1). NCBI lineage: Eukaryota > Metazoa > Chordata > Mammalia > Carnivora > Canidae > Canis > Canis aureus. The sequence continues at coordinate 59,325,974 of NC_135621.1, forward strand.
ACACCTAACTATTGCAACAAATGAAAAAAAAAATGGTGGTAATTATTTATTCAAAAAGAAAAGTTACCAAGAAAAATACAGTACAGAAAAAAAGACCAGGAAAAAAAAGACCAGGAAAAAAAATTCATGAGTAAAGAATATTTACATTGTCATTATAGCTATAAAATTATCAAATACTATTTTAACCAAAAATTTTGATATAAGGGAGAAATAAGAGTGAGGATGTGCTAAGGAGTGTTCACATGCTAAACTCTTTATATACCATAACAAGAATTTAACAAATTAGGTTTAAACTTGATAAAACAATATGAATTATTAACAGATTATTTAGAAATAGAAGAAATAGGTACAAGAAGAGTTCTAAAGCAATCTCTGGAGAGGAAAAAGAGGACTGATTTTTCTCAACATTTTAACACTATTTTGATTTTTCAAAGTAAGTGCATGTATCACTTGGATTAAAAAAAAGAAAAGCATGGCACCTGGGTGGCTCAGCTGGTTTAGTGTCTGCCTTCAGCTCAGGTCATGATCCTGGGTCCTGGGATCCAGTTCTCCAGTCCCATGTGGGCTCCCTGCTCAGCAGGTAGCCTGCTTCTCCCGCTTCTCCCTCTCCTCCCTGCTTGTGCTCTATCTCTGTATCTCTGTCTTTCTCTCTCAAATTCTTTTTTTTTTTTTTAAGATTTTATTTATTTATTCATAAAGACACTGAGAGAAGGCAGAGACATTGGCAGAGGGAGAAGCAGGCTCCTCACAGAGAGGCCAACGTGAGACTTGATCCCGAAACTCCGGGATCATGCCCTGAGCTGAAGGCAGACGCTCAACTGCTGAGCCACTCGGGCATCCCTCTCAAATACATTCTTAAAAAAACAAAGAAAGAAAAGCTAGTATATATATTGAGAAGGTGCAAGTAGTGTTCTAAGCTTTTTACATTTATTGAATAATTTAATATATTTAAAGCCTATTGAGTTGGTGCTATTTTATCCTTGTTTAAAATGAAGAAAAATTAAGGTCCTGAGAGATTATTTTAATAACTTATTCAAGGTCATATAGCCTAGAAAAAGGCAGAACCAAGATTTACCTGAAAAATTTAACTTCACAGCAAATATTAATATAGTGCCACAAATATTACACCAAACTATCCTATCAAGAAGTGAAATTTAATTTTAAAATTTCTAGTTAAAAAATTTAAAATGTTTTGGGCAGCCTGGGTGGCTCAGTGGCTTAGCACTGCCTTCAGCTCAGGGTGTGATCCTGGAGACTTGGGATCGTAGTCCCGCTTAGGGCTCCCAGGATGGAGCCTGCTTCTCCCTCTGTCTGTGTCTCTGACTCTCTATTTCTCATGAATAAATTAATAAAATCTTTTAAAAAATAAAATGTTTCAAAAGCAGTAGCATCTCACTGAAAATGCTACTCCTGTGATCTTTAGTCAAGCACCTACCACAATACAATACTGAATAAAGACTACATTTTTGTAAAATAAACTCAAATTGTATTTTGTATTCAAACCTAGAAGCATCTCTTCAAATTAGGTTTTCTACTACTATGGCATTTCCATCCTCTTGTCCTTCTACCCTTATGTTAATAGTTGTCTTATATTTATGCCTTTTTAAGCCACTGTTTTTTGGAGATGAGGATGGTTACATACCATAACAATTTAAATGAATGAAAAATGTTTCATATAAAATTTAAACTTGTTTATATAAAAAAAGTAACCAATGGGAAATACATTTGCTATGCAAATGACAAAACGGCTAATATCCTTATAAAGATTCATTCATATTAAGCAGCATGTAATCCAATTTTTAAAAGGCAAGACTATGAAAAGACAACTTGCAGAAGAGCAAATTCAAAAGACAATAATATTCAAACTTGCTACTAAAAAAGGACACACGATTGGGGATGAAATCTATACTGTTTCTGCTACCTAATGGGCAAAGATTAAAAAGAATTGTAATAACACTGGCAAAGCTGCAGTGAGCCAAGCACTCATACAATGCTTATGGTAATGTAAACTGGTAGAAACTTCTAGAGGTATATGACAATATGAAAACATTCTTCTACTCATCGATTCAAGAAAATAAAATGCAACACCACCAGTAGTCCCATCAATGAAAGAAACGTCAGAATCAACTTATGTGTTCCAAAATATTACTAGGTGGGTTGCTTACAAGTGTTATGATATGCCTAAATAAAATGAAATTCTGTAGTCATCAACAGTGTTTTGAAAGAAAAAGAAAAAAATGTAGAAAAATTCTTTTAACAAATAAATAAAAGCAGGACACAAAACTGTGTTTCTAGAAAAACCTCAACTGCATGTCAGGTAAACCCATACACCTAAAGAAATCAACCAAATGTTAGCAGTCACTATTATGTGATGACAATGTGTACAACTTTTCTTCTTTGAAATTTATTTATTTTTTATTTAAATTCAACAGCCAACATGTAAGTACATCATTAGTTTCAGATGTGGTGTTCAGTAATTTATCAATTGCATATAAATTAATTTTTTAATTCAAATTTTCTTCAGTAAATATGAAACAGTTTTAAAGATGGAAAAAACAAAGTTTGTATATAGAATAATTTCACATACCTTGGTGGCTGTTACTGATGTAGCCAAGTTTGTAGTTTTGGAGGAGGATCCATTAGAACTTGCTGGTGGTGTCTGAGCCACTACAGACTTACTGTTTGTACTATTTGTTCCATTAGCAGTACTGGCAGAGTGGGAGAATGTAAATTTGAAGCCACTAGATGATGTCCTTTTAGGAAGGTTTTCCTTGTCTTCACTTTCTTTTGCTAAAGCGAAAGTAAAATTTTTAATCTTTTTCAGTAAATATTCCTAAATAAGCAAAGCATCTGAAAAGAACAATAGCTTAAAAACTTATAAAACATTACCTTTGTTTCATAAGAGCCATGGAGCATGATGTGTACAGTAATTAGTCTTTAATCTTAGAAATCTCAGGATTTGAAAGGACCTTAATAATCATATACCAGAATTAGCCATCCTACGCTAGAATTCTACAGTGTTGTATCTAGGACACATCAAGGATTCATTACCTGTTTGACTCTGCCTTTCATTGTTTCTTTGCACCTTCTCTTCACTGCACTGACCCTATACTTCTAAAATCCGTGTGAAAAAATAAAATAAAATCCATGTGAAAAACCTGTTAACCCCTCCCACAAGTCAGTATTTCAAATGCCTAAAGACAATGATATGATCATGTCTATCAGTCTCTTATTTCCTGAATATTCCAGATTCCTTTAACTGTTTCTCTTATGACTTAGGCGTCTACTATCCTTTCACTCCTGCTTGCTCTCCTTTTTTTGTATATGATTCTAAAGTGGATTCAAAGCTTCAAGTATGGCCTTGCTGCCCCTTTCTATGGTAGTCAGAGCAGTGCCTATAATGAATAAAGGTAGAAGAATTAAGCTACCAAAGTTACCTATACCTTAGGACATCTTGTTGGGCTATCTGCTACACCATGCTGAGGTCAATAGAATTTCAGACATTAAGAAGTGAGTACATAATGAATGAGGCTGGGAATAACAGTTGCAGGAAAAATGTAGTAAGTGACTGAAACACTAAGGAGAAATGCTTTTGCCTTTCAAAATGTAAATTTGTAGTAAACATTTATATGATGTAGGACAGTACTCAAATAATGGTGATTTTTTTTAGCTACAGATTTAAAGTGATTAATTCTTTTAAAATGTAAGATCTCAGGGTTTTTTTTTTTCTTTAAGATTTAATTATTCATGAGAAACACCGAGAGAGAGAGAGAGAGAGAGAGAGAGAGAGAGAGAGAGAGAGGCAGAGACACAGGCAGAGGGAGAAGCAGGCTCCCTGCAGGGAGCCTGACGTAGGACTTGATCTGGGGTCTCCAGGATCATGCCCTGGGCTGAAGGTGGTGCTAAACCACTGAGCCACCCGGGCTGCCCAGATCTCAGTTTTATAGACAAGTGAAACACATTTGAAAGATGGGAAATTCTACTTCTCTTGATAGTCTATCTTTATGAAATTTTTATAATGATTTAAAAACGTCAAATAGCAAAGTTACTTCTTTGAACTTAGTTTCCTCAGTTATAAAAGGCAGAGCACTCTGGAAAGTTTCTATGGATCTATATGGTCTCTATTATTACTGGAGTTTTCAGTACAGAAATAAATCAAGATTGTTTACAGAAAGCAATGTATAAGTAGACAATGTAATTCTAAACAGCAAATGAAGGGGCACTTGGGTGGCTCAGTCGTTGAGTGTCTGACTCTGGTTCAGGTCGTGGATCCCAGAGTCCTGGAATCGAGTCCTGTTATCAGGCTCCCCACAGGAAGCCTGCTTCTTCCTCTGCCTAGGTCTTTGCCTCTCTGTCTCTTATGAATAAATTTTAAAAATCTTTAAAAATAAATAAATAGCAAATGAGCGTCACAAAATGACAAGTTTCAAGAAAAACAGTTTACACATGAAAATAACTCCCAGATTTAGAAAAAGATGTGGATATTTTAAAAGGTTGATTCATTATAAAATTCATTTTCATGCTGTATATACTATGACCAGACTTTCACAAGCAACTGATAATTTCTGTACTTAAGTGATACATTATTTAAAAATTCAAAATTTTAATACCTTTTTTTGTCTCCATAAATTTTTCGTAAGTATCTGGAAAATCATCTTCTGGCTTAGATTTTTCTACTGGTGCCACAACTGCTTTTCCTTCCTCCTCTTCATCTTCATTAAACCACATTTCTTCATCCTCTTCCAAGGCTTTTGCATCTCTGCGAAATCTGTTACTACGTAATATAGATGGTACACTGTAAGAAACATATCACAAACACTGAGTAATGATTTAAAGTTTGTGACCACATTAAATTTGAGAATAAATATATAGAACACTAAGAGGAGCTAAAGTAATTTTAACTTCATATAATTTACATCATTACCTCAATTGTGATACAAGATATAACCAGAGAACACTCCAAAATATTTAAGGATATTGCAAATTAAAAATTTATCTTGAGTTATTATACAGAACAGTCATTTTTCATATAAAAGATTCTGGGTGGGGAGAATATCCTACCCTTCTACACAATCCCGTACTATCTAATGACAGAAAGAATACTCCTGGATAAATTTCACATGTCAGATCCAAACAGAAGATGATTTCAGATGTAATTTTATAGACTATAAATGCAATATATTTAAACAGTACCTGTTCAGTTTTTGATTTTGTCTGTCTTTTTCTTGCTCATATTTAGTCTTCAATCCTTTGAATGTCTGAACATATTCAATTGATTCAAGTGCTTTATAAAAGTTTTCAACTATATGTGCAGTAAGAGACTTGATATCTTCCTGTATAAGGACAAAATTTACAATTCAAATATAAGTCAATGACTGTTAGGAGAAAAACTTTTTTATGTTCCAAAGCTGATCAAAAAAGGTTTTTCAAAATCACATCACAAAAATAAATGTCCTAGTTTCTGTACACATGAGCCAGGCCTCCGGAGAAAACTTGGAATAAAAAAGAAGCCCTTTTGGGAGACTATAAAACATCTGAAAGTAAACAGATTTATTTTACATCTTCTGTTTATTTTTTGAATTTACATAGCACTTTACAATTTAAAAAGCACTTTAATATATACTTTCACTTGATCCTCCTCTAAAAATTCTATGAAATGGGTTTTATTACCCCCAATTTACAGAAAAGGAAAATTGAAGATCTGAAAGGTTGGATGACCTGATGAAGAGCACACAACTAGTTCGAAGGCAGGTGCTGAAATTACATTTTCAATAAATTTTAGGTGCTACTTAATGGCTCCTTGTTTAACTGGTATCAAAATAGGAAAAGTAATGATGTTAAGAGAAAAAAAATGCGGTAAGCCCTACCTAAATAATAAACATTATTATTTAGGAGTCAGACTCCTCTGACTATATTACATATACAGATCTGATAAACTATTAACTTGAATTCCACCTATTTCCACAGTCTTCCAACAGTATAATTTTTGTGAAATAAATGGACAGTCATAACTTCTAAATTCTTTTAAATTCTAAATGAACCATTCTAAATAACCATTCCAAGTGCTGGGTGTGAAGCAGGATCAGTATTAATAATAACTAAAGTTGTGATTCAGAAATTTAGTATTTATAAGAAATATACATGTTAGTTCTTTAAAAAATACACCACAATCTGCTTCTTTTAAGGATTTTGTCTTTAGTTCCCCTGGAAATCTCAATTAAATAATATGCAAAGAAGAAACATTAGGAAGCCAGGTAAATGGTCGGTGCTATATACTGAACAAAAAGATGAGTAAAGTTTTGGGGCACCTGACTCAGTTTTGGCTCAGGTCATGAGTCTGGGGTCCTGGGACTGATCCCCATGTGGGGCTCCATGCTCAGCAGGGAGTCTGAATGAGATTCTCTCCCTCTGCCCCTCCCCTCACTTGCACTCTCTCTCTCTCAAATAAATACATAAATCTTTAAAAAGATGAGTTAAGTTTTGGGATTCAATGTACATTTTATCAACCACACAAAATAATTTTCTGAAAAACAAATTCAATCATAGGAATAGGGATGGGGTTGTGAACTCTACAACTAATTCATTTTATCAGTACTACCTCACCAAAAATTTTAAGGAAAAAATCATAAAAGTCAATCTCTGGTTCATTAAAACAGTGCACTGTGAACCAGGGTTCAGATACTTAGTAAGCTGGTTTACTATGTTCTTTCTTTTCTAAGGGTAAAGTCTTTTCTTTTTTTAAATTTTTTTATTTTTAAAGATTTTATTTATTTATTCATGAGAGAGAGAGAGAGAGAGAGAGAGAGAGAAAGAGAGAGGCAGAGACACAGGCAGAGGGAGAAGCAGGCTCCTCATAGGGAACCTGATGTGGGACTTGATCCTTGATCCTGGGTTTCCAGGATCACACCCTGGGCTGAAGGCAGACACTCAACCACTGAACCACCCAGGTGTCCCAGGGTAAAGTCTTTTCTAAGGCTTCTACTCTCTTTATCCTTTTGAAAACCACACTCTTGGCAAATGACTACTATTAGAAAAGTAATCCAGTAGGCCAAATAATCTTTATGAGAACAGCATGTTATGAGCAGAAATCTGATTTCTAAGAGCCAAACCTAGAGAATGAATTTCTAGCTTTGACTTTCTTTTTATAAATTTGAACCAATTCTAACCATGTGGGGCATTTTCCATGGTGGAATGATTTCAGTATATGGGAGAGGGTAAAATTACTCTACTCTACTGGTTCTATAGTTACTTGTCTTACCCTATTGTTCACATAGAGTTCTCTCCAGATCTTTTTATGACAGATGTTCAGTTGCTCAAAACTGAGCTGTGACCTATGTTCAAGCTCTGACTATGCACTTATAACCAAACTGATGCTCTTGAATAAACAATTTGATCACTTCGAGTGTGTGAAGCCCCTATCTATAAAATAAGGAGTGATCCACCTAACTTCCTGGTCTCTTCAACTTAAAATTCCATGATAACAGCTACCTTTTATGCATCTTCTATCAAAGCTTACCAAAGTAATCATTTTCAACCTTTCTATTTATTACTACCCCTACAATAGATTACAGAGATCTCATGAATGGCATGCTTGGCCAAACGTCCACATATGGCAAATATAATTCTGAAACATTTGACCAATAAAAATGGAACTAGGAATAATATAGAATAAACATGGATTAAAATACTATGCTGAATTTCATAATTTAAAATATTAACATTGCTAAATATATAATAATTTTATTTCACTAATAATCCTTTAACATAAACTTACCACTCTTATAAATTCAAATAACTCAATAACAGCTGAATTCAACAGATTGTACCGAGTTCCATTATCCAGAAGAGCATTTATAACTGGCTCAAAAAGATTTCCCTTTGTGATGTAACGATTATAAAATTCATCTTTAAGGCCAATTATCCGCCTCATAAAACGAAGAGCACCTAATTAAAAATACAGGGAACAAGTTGATAATCTCATTAATAATAATTATTATACAGCCATTTTTACATAAAGCAATGTATATATTCTTCTAAAATAAAAAGTAAAGCCGTGCACTAAAAATAATTGGGTTTTGAGGAGAAACAGAGTTAAGGAAAGACTACTCAAATATGTATAACTCATGTAGCTAGAGCTAGCAAAAACCCAATACTTGGTAGGTAGCTCCATGGTTTAGAGATTAAAAAAAAACCCACAGAAACCATCGAATGCCAATGCTGGCAGTACTCAGAGCAGTGCTGGTAGACATGCAGACGATGTAGCGATGGCAGCTCAGAATCAGTGCAGGGCTGTCTGTCATGAAGGTGGGCGCAAGAGTGGTGCAACCTGCCCAAGACTGCCTCATCTCTCTGCAAGAGGGAGCTTTGGAGGTAGGTACTTCTTTCGATTTTCTGAAAATAAAGCCAAAGGGGTTCCTGCTGCCAGCTTAACAGGAGAGCTGAAGGTCTTTTACTCTTCTGATGAAGGCTATAGTTTCATTCCCACTAATTTAGTTCTCTTTGCTTTGGAAAAATCATCTGTGAACTGACACTACCTATACATTATAACACATACATTTTAACCCTCTATGTTTTAACCCTTGTTTACCAATTGCTTATGAGTTGTTTTGCCTTTGGTAAACATGTACTGTGGCAAGTCAGACTGTATTTGTAAAAGAACAATAGAGTAACAAGTAAGCAGTATAACATGGCTTTTCATATTTTAAATACTGAAAAGAAATCTCTCATTTCAACCCGCTATTCACAGATGGAAGTCATTAAAAGAAGATGTGCCTGTCAAAAGAGGTCCTAAATATTATCTGAGAATAAAACTGAAATAGGTCACATAAGGTATAAACCTATGATAACTGTAACACTAAAGAAGTGTGAAGAAAAAAAAAACCCCAAAAACAAAACCTAGTGTGAAGAGAAGTGCTAGACTTATAACATCGCCTCTTTTTGTAGGACAAGAAATAGTTATTTAAAATTAAAAAGACAAGTAAGTATTAGTAAAGATGTGAGCAAACAGGCACTCTCATATACTGCTGATAAATGATATGATATAGTTAGAACTGCACTACTTATAATGATGGATCTTGAAGCAATGTAAACATTTAAATAATGGAAATTTGATATAGGACTACTTTGCAGTTATCCAAAAGGATTATTTACAGAAAGTCAGATAGGAACACCGATCATGAGAACATCAATCCTTCCAAAATTAATATAAAACCTAACATAATCTTATCATAAATAACCAGATAAAATTATTTTTAAGTTATTATGGTAGAATCAATGTCCAGGAACCGAGAAAATTATGAAAAGGAAAAGTGAATAGGGAGTTAGCATATATTAAACTTTACAAAAGAGATGCCATAATGGCCTAAGAATAAACTTTCCTATTTAACTCATCTATAAAATAACAGATTCAGAAATAATAGTTAAGAAATAAGACACAAGATGTATATGGCAATTTACTGCATAACGAAAGAGAAATTTTAATTCAGTAAGAAAAACATAGTTTATTTAATAAGGGGATTGGCATGACTTGCTATCCATCTGGAAGAAAACAAAGTGAGCCCTCCAAACCATATACAAAAACAAACTTCAAATGTATTATATATGGAAGTTAAAAGTGAAATAACAAAAATATTAGAAGTAAATTGAGGAGAATAGAGTATTTTCTTTGTGTAATATTAGGACACAGATGTTCCTAAGCAAAACAAAACCCCTAAAACTCATAAAGGGAAAAAAGAGATATATTTTTTCATCACAGAGAATCTTAAAACTGTTATATGAAAAAATACTATAAATAAAGGCAAATGCAAAAGACAAATGAGACTGGGTCATTTTTTCCCCAAAAATGTGATAAATTATTAATATCTCTAATATGAAAGCTCTAAGAAAAAGATAATAGGCAATTCACAACAGATAAAATTCAAAAGCACTAAAACATGAAAATACGTTGCCAAGGAAAATGAAGTTAAAAGGTATATTAAAACACAAATGAAATACCACATTTTCCATCATCCTCTTCGTAACATTTTAGGAATCAGTGAGTGCTGCAAGAGTGTCAAGGGCTTCAATCTTTTGGGAAAGTAATCTGGAGGCTGTATATGAAATTCAAATTTAAAAGGATACATTTAAACTATATAAACATTTTGTCCTGGCATTATCATTATTGGGAATCTATACTATGGAAATAAAGAAACCAGTACTTAAAAGACTTCTATACTATTCACTACAGTGTTATGTGGAGTAGCAAAATACCAAAACAATCCCAAAATCTGTGCACTACAGAATGGCAAAATAATTGTGGAGGAGCCACTCCATCAAGTGTCACTCCCTTACATTTAGGAAAAAAAATTTAGTTGAGACCATATTCAATCACATAGAGTAATACTAAGGGACTACGAAGTGGGTTAATAGGATCCTGTTTTTATAAAAATAAAAGCCCTGTAAATATCTGAGTGTTTATATAAATTGTATGGAGCTGGAAAAAGGAATAGAAAAAATTATGCATGCAGCTAATGATGGCTACTCTTAAGGTCTTAAAAGTAGTAGGTGGGAGATTAACCTTTTCACTATACATTAAATGTTTCAATTTTAACTAACTTTTATGCTCAGAAAAAACACACAAAACTCTTTTTATTTGGAGGGTGAAGGAGATCACTTTATCTCTATTTGCAGGTAAAATTATCAAGAGGAAAGGAAAATTAACAGTTTGCCAAAAATCAATACTGAAGCAAGTATCAGCATTTAAGTTTGGAGATTATTGGTCCCAGTGGTATACTGAGGGGGACTACTCATAAGCTATATTATAAATTCAATAAATAACCCGAGTTATACAAAAACATTTCAAGGCCCATATCTCAAATTTAAAAAGTCACTATGATAGTTTGATGAAACAGATGTGAAAGACAGCAGGACTTGTTCTATTAGTGAAATGTCGTCATCGTACATGGTATTTTATCACAACAGTTAATCTAATTCAATCTAAATGTGAGTAATGTGTGAGTAGGGAAGCACCATGACCTATTCCTCTTGTCCTTTAAATAAAAGAAAACAAAAGATTAGTACTTCTCATGATAGCGTATATACGGCTAAAAAAAAAAATTCACATGGGTAGTTTCAGGTTTTATCTTTATTAAAAATATTGTTCCTTAAAATATCTTACAAGAATGTTCTTTTAAATTGTTACTTACACAAGGCCAGGAAAGTGTGCTTTGAATTCATCAAGACCAAGACTCTTCTTAGCAAGTCCTTGTTCATAATATAGTTTTTTATGTGATATGTGTGATGTTCCACACAAAATGTGAGTAGTTCTAAAATTAAGGCAAGCAGCTGTGCTGTTTGATAATTATCTACAAAGAAAGTCATCACATGAAAATAAAATAAATATTGCAATTCACCTAAAGAGAATAAAGTTTATGTCCCGTATTTTAGAGCAAAAGCTAAACTGCATTTCTTCATTTTTATATAAATTAAAGAAGCTACAGATTTTTACTTTTTCATTAGCAGACTCTCAAATACTATTGTTTTATTGATCAAACTGATACTTTCTAAGGCTCTGTATAAAGTATTTATTAGTGGTAAGAGGAAAAAAAGAATTGCCTAAATAAAAATCTACAAACATGATAAGAAAACCCTCATTGCATTGATATCTTCTTAGTAATGTTTCTTTAATATATGCTTTCATTATTGATATTAATGAATCTATTAAAGGGTTCACAGTAAAGAATAATAAATACCTCAGGCTTTCTGCCTATCATGGTGCAGCAAAATTTCCCCCAAGAAAAATTAACATGCTTTCTTTAAAGATATCTTTAAGGAAAGGATATTTTGGCTATTTGAATATCACCTGAAAAATATTACACAAGATTTTTTAACAATAATCTTTCTAACATTAAATCGTGATATCTATGATAGGCCCACTGAAATACACTACCTTTTTCTCCCTCAAGAGGCCTTGGTGTATGTATGCATTAATGAAATGATTTCAAATTGGTTCCTAAACATCAAAACTGAATGGTCCAAGGACTTATGTCAATAATTACTGACACCTATCATAAATGTTTTAGGGAAGAAAAATTAAACTGCAAGGAAATTTTAGAATCACAGCCTTAGAGAATAAATCTAATCCAACTATTTTATTTTTCGAGAAGATTAACACATAAATATTTTGTGGAACTCTGAAGGTATCGGGAATAAATGAGCATTCTATTGAGAACCGAATAGCCATTAAAAATACAAAATATAGTTCTGGTATTTATAAAGATCTTTCCTACATCAAATGCAAGTAAAGACTTTTACTTGCTTCAGACCAATCTATAAACGCTAACACCACAGCCAATATTTGAAAGAGTCCCTCACCAATAAAAAAGTAAACTCTCTTAATTCCTCAATTTAATTACAAAAGATTTTGTAACAGTCATCTTCAGTGTTAATCAAAAGTCTTGTTTTCACTTTCTCAAATTAATCATTATATCTCTAACTAATCCAATCTCTAAATGGTCTCCTCAACTGAAACTGGCTCTCCTAGACCACTGATAAGCCTAGTAGAGAAAGATAGGATGCTAGGTGCACGCAGCATATTTTCCATACTTCCAACGTGATACCTGGGTATGTGTGCTCCAAGTAGAAGCAACAGTGCTTACACTCAGATTCATAAATACCTAAGCATAATGCTTTCATGCAGCATTCCTAACTGGCCTTAGTTTACTAGGTTTCAAAAATAATGAACTCAACTTTCAGATGTCTTTTCAAAAAGATATCAGAAAATAATTTCTAAATTTAGAGGAAAAAAACAAAATTCCAACCAGTTTTCCATCTTTTATGTTAGAGAAAGCAGAATGTTCTTTACAATAAAGAAAAAAGGTAATTTTTTTTTTGGATTTTTTAAAAAAATGCCTTTCCTAGCCTTGTATAAATAAATGCATTATATTCTCAGCAAAAAAAGCTTACTATTAACTCTTAAAATAGGAATTTATACTTACCAGGGCAAATCGTGCTGTTTTTGTTAGATCCAACTATATTATCTAACAAAAAAAGTTAAAGTCAGTTACTTCAGTAATTATTCCATATTTTCCTAGTCACAACATACAAAGCATGTTTTTGACTATCTCATTTTACCTGCATAATAACCACTAAGAAGAATTAATTGTGAGGAGGGTGAGGGGACAGGCAAAATGGGTGAAGGGAGATAGAGGATTCCAGTTATGGAATGTATGTCACAGGGATAAAAGGTACAGCACAGGGAATATAATCAATGGTACTGTAATAGTATCATTTGGTGATAGATGGTAGCTACAGTTGTGGTAAGCATAACTTAATGTATAGACTTGTTAAACTATCGTGCTGTCCACTGAAAGTAATGCAGCATCATGTGTCAACTATACTTCAATTTAAAAAAATAGTTGCTTCAAATATTATACCTGTATCTGCAATCTTTTACAGAACTGAGTGCAGATGAGAAACTGTTAAAAAACAATAAATATTCTGATAAAAAAGTGAAGTTACAACCAGAGATAAGACTGACACATTTTCTTTTACTTCTTAGTCATCCTCCAACAATTAGGGCATGTCTCTCTCAATATAGGAATTTCTTAAACTACAGAATGATACATGTTAACAATTATCATTTATACTTTGAAAGTAAGTAAGTAGGATATTGTAAGTTCTGAATTTTAGGCATACAATCTTAGAACACAATGGCATAGGGAAAAATACGAATGTCTATCGCATCATGTGTAATAGCAAACTAGAAACAAATGTACATTAGAAGCAGAATGGCTAAATTACAACACACAAGAGACCATATTACGCAAAAGTTAAAAATAAGTAAGAACTCTAGGTATCAATATGGATAGATTTCAAAAATACACTGAGTAAAAGAAAAAAAAGGTAAAATAATGTGTACAACAGAAATGAATTCATATCAAGTTTTAAAAACATGAGAAACAATGTATTACAGGTCATAATAATATAAACACACATGGTGTGATAAACTTCAAATTCAGCATTCCTTGAGGGATGGGGTAAAGTGAGAATGTGAAGGTGTGCATAGGAAACTTTAACAGTGTCTGTAATTTATTTTCTTTTCAAAATAATTTGAAAAAAAAAATAGGGCAAGTTTGTTTTGATAAAGCCAACAGGATATATATGGGTGTCTGTCCTACAATTTTCTAAATATTTCTATAAGCTGGAAATGTCTTATTTTTAAATAAAGATTAAAAATGCATTTATTTTAATTTATACAAATGAAGCTATTCTGCATGAAAACGTTCTGGAACATGTTTTACCCAATTTTGTATTTTTGAGAACTAGTTAGATGGCATCAAAATTGTTATTTTAACTGCTATACAGAATTCCACTGTATGACTATAACACATTCTCCATTTTCTTACACATGCTTGTAACTGTTCATGCATTATACATAAATGTTCCCTAGGATATACACTCAGAAATTGAATTGATGGTATTATGTAAGGTATGTCCATTTCACAACTTAGTTTAGTAAAATTCTCTTTAACTGACTTCCTCTTTAAAATGACTTACCAGATTAGCCAACGCTCTCAAGAGAATATGCCCCCCTCATTTCTCATTTTACCGTTACATTGTATGCATATCAAAATGTCCTTTGTTTACACTAATTATTTTTGGCAGTATGATTACATAATTTAAATACCACAGACTGATGAAATATCATAAAAATGTAGTATCTATGGGCTAAGTTTAATACAGTCTAGAAGTCTATAAAACCAGAAGTTATAGCTGATGAATTGTGTGTGTAGTTTATGCCTAAATGACGACATAGAAATACAATAAAAAGTATTAAAAAAAAGCCTTACCCCTATAGAAAATATTAGCAAATGAGTCAGCATTGAGTGTTTATAGTTATTTTAATTTTTTGCTGCTTTAACTGACTTTTTTGATTAACCTCATCAACTTTTGATCCTTATGTTGTGAAACTAGAGAGCTTGTACTTTATTGCCAAACTATTCTCCAAAATGACTGTTCCTTTGGATTTTCTAATGTAGGGTAATACACTGTTTACTCTTGCCCACTCTAGATAATCTCCTTTTGTTAAAGTGTTTATATCTCTCTTCCTCAAAATGTAATACTTTTTGCCACATTTTCTGTATCATTCTCTAACACAGACCTTCTGAAACAATGGATATCGTGATTTTATACTGCAGTTTAAATTTTTCAGTAGTAATTTTTCTGTCATATAAAGCACTGAGTAGACAGTCTGTTATAGTTATACTACTTATTTCACTCTTTAAAAATGGAAATCATAAGCAGATAAGATACCCTACCTACCCTTTTCACACTTGTCTTCTGAAGTATTGGTCAAAAGTGGTGCTGTGAGAACATGCATACAATGGTTGTAGAAGAAATTTAGAAATTCACTTTTTTCAGTTTTCTGAAACACACAGAATTTTTTAAAATATTGCTTTTTAATTAATATCTTTAAGAGTTAATGCAAGTCATATACAAATAACAGATACTTTAAGATACCATGAAAGCACCAAAAAACTAGTTATATTCACCTTAATTGTATTTCTGCAGAACTGAAAAATCAAATATATTTCATATAACTAAATTAAAATAAAAGAAAAAGATTATAAAAAATATTTCTGAGGAAAATTATTCAGAAGAATTTTTTTCTAACATGCTTGTGATCTGAAATGCAAAGGCTCTGTCAAGCAATGTGATATAGGACCAACTTAACTGCTTAAAATTTCAAACTCCATATCCATACCATATCCAAATTTCAAACTACATTCATAGCATATCCAAATTGGAAAAAACACCAAAGTGATTTATTAAGCCATTTGAACAGTACAGAATTTAGATCTATTTTCTAAATTTCAAAAATTTATTATTTGGAAACTTGGAAAACAGTGTCTTTTGATTTCTGGCCACTATTTTTTATACAATGGTCTCATAAACAAGTAATGATTTAAACACAATATATACATTCTTTTCTAAATATAAAGTAATTTTTATAAAGAAAAAATATCCCAGCACTTTGAGACAACTACTAATATTTTGGAATATTTCCATAAGTCTTTTCTGAATGACTTCTCCTACCATGTAGTTGATATCATTCAGTACATATTAATTCTTTCATTATGATTAAAGAATACATAACATAAAATTTACTATCTTAGGCATTTTTACTGTTTACAGTTCAGCAGTGTTACACATACGTACCCTGTTGTGCATTCATTTTTAAGAAGTTAACAGAATGAGGCCAAGGGCCATTAATAGAAATGCTAACATTTTACTAAGATTTTCACAGATCACAATTTGCATTTTACCACAAATAAACTGCTGCAGGAACACCACAGCTATTTGGATCCCAAGTGTACAAATACTTAAATATTATTTTCCAAAATTGTACACATTTTAAGATTTTATATTTACATATAATTTATATATTTATACATAATTTATTATACATTAAATTATCTAAACTGACTAGACCAAAACATTTTTATCTCAGAATAATTTCTTACATTAGTTGTAGCCAGCATGTTTTCTGGATCAATTAGAGTACGAAGCAGTCCCATTAACTGAACAGCACCTCCTAGCTCAGGATCAGTATCACAGATCATTTGCTCAATTACTACATTAATGAGAAGGATATCCTGAAAGAAAATGTATTTCCATTAGATCTGGTTTGGATAGAAGACAAATATACCAGCTGAAAGAATAGAACCAGAACCAAAAAATAAATGAACTTGTTTTTTTTTTTAATGAACTTGTTTAAACTTTTATATTCCCAGTATTTTTCAAAGTTCTATAAACACACTAGAGTGAAAAAAGCTCACTAAAAAAAGCAGAGCACACTACAGCTTATGGCAACATCAACATATGGAAGTAGAAAACAAAATCATTTATCATCAGTGATTCTTGTTCATTAGAGATTCTAAAAGATTACTGTTCTAAATTTCAGCCTCAGATTGGAATTTAGAAGCCACCTGAACAAGGAAGATCATACATCATGTGACCCTAAAACACAGATTATATCAGTTTCAAAAGAGAAAATCCTTTCTACCAAACAGTGAGGAAAACCCAGTATACAACTCTCCACAGGAGGCAAGTGGGTGCACACTGTGTTACATAATAATCTAATGCCACAGAGACCTGCATTAATTGCATGTTTTGGGATCTTAATTATGAAACTACAAAGTAGCTTGCAGATACAGTATTTGCCTCTTGCCTGTATTTTTAAGAAATCTTGAAAATTATAGTACAAAGTGTTCATGTCAAAGAAAAAAGTTTTGACATCAACTCAGTTGATTTGAGAATTATTATTGGGGGAAGAAAGTAACTGAAGGAGATGAAATGAAGGAACTGCATGGGATGAAGATAAATTTCTTAAATTGGGAGAATTTTGTAAAACAATAAATTTTCAGTATAAAGCACTTTTTTAAAAAAGATTTTATTTTATTTATTTGAGAGAGAGCAAGCATGCACGTGAGCAGGGAGGAGGGGCAGAGGGAAAAGCAGACCCCCTGCTGAGCAGGGACAAGGATTTAAGTAAGGCTCCATTCCAGGACCCTGAGACCATGATCCTTGGACCATGATCTGAGCTGAAAGGCATATGCTTAACGGACTGAGTTACTCAGGCAACCCCAGGATAAAGTACTTTTTGTTACTTTTGTTGTGCTAGCCCCTCTTAAACTTAACATACTGTGGTTTCCACAAGTATTTCCCCGCAAAGTTGTCTGTGTTCCATGAAGAGAACCAACAAAAGCATGTCACAGTCACTTAACTTAAAATTAGAACCCTAACCCCTACCATGTTTCAAAATTTGAACACTAATGAATGTCATGGCATTAGAAACAGAATAAAATCTCTTCAAAGAGGAATTATGAAATAAAAATCACAGAATTAATAAATCCAGAACCAAGCCTCATTTCAGTTACAAGGAAAAAGGGAGATTCCACATTAATCTGCTGCTCTTTCTTATTCTAGTAGGATCAGCAAAGCACAACTCACGTAAATATTAAGATACTACAAAAAGGTGTCATCCAACGAACTTTCTTGAGGACAATGCTGGGGCATTTACTTACTTTAAATTTATGTCAATGTGTACTACTTATATTCTACCAGTTAATTAGGGCCTTAGATAATTCGCTGAATTATATATAATCTTCTTTCATAAGTTTATGCATTTAAAGTAGGCACAAAAATCATAAATGATGAATGTAGGTTATATCTAAATAAAACCATAGTGGCAAGAAATACTTAAGGTATAGCTCATAACACTGAAATGTCATTTCAATATACATTCTTCAAACTTTTTTATTCCTGTTTTCTCTCTTACATGCAGGTTCTCATAAATCCTGCTTCCATCAATATGAATGCCAAACTTTGAGTCCCATAATTTAGTAACACGTGGAAGTGAAAAATGTTGATTTATGTATTTCATAGTGAAAATGACTGCTAAAGAGAGCTATAGCCTTTTCAGGAAATAAGAAAAGAACTGCCTTTCTCAAAGGCCTGTAAGACTTCCCTGACAGAGAGAGATATATGCATTATTAGATACTCTTCTCTAGAACATTTTAAGATACTCAAGCTTCAGACACGAAGGGCACAGAGGTTAGTAGATAAACTGAATTAATTATGCCTGGATATGGGGTGCCTGGATGGCTCGATCGGTTGAACATCTGACTCTTGGTTTTGGCTCAGGTTATGATCTCAGGGTTCTAAGATTGAGTCCGGAGTTGGGCTCCGTCCTCAGTGGGGAGTTAGCTTAAGATTCTCTCCCTCTTCCTCTGCCTTTCCTGCCACTCGTGCAGCACGCATTCTAATAAATAAGTCTTTTTAAAAAAGAGATTAGGCCTGGATAAAATCTTTAAAATCCGTATCAAGCAAATAGTTTGTAAGCCTTCTACATAGTTAAGGTAGCTTAACTGTCAAGAAAGTTTTAAAATAAGCAACACTTCCATGACTGTCCAATCTCTAAGACCACCACTGGGCCAGAGAACTCACACCAACAGAAAGTAGGCTGTGAAGATTATATAGGTCCTTGAAGGAAAGGCATCTTCTGTTGCCCATCTCAGATGTAGACACAGTGATAATGTCTTGAGGGAAGAAAGACTTTGGAAAAAAATAGGCAAGGGGGATTCTTTAAAGACTGCTGGTTTAGTTAATCAAGGACCTCCCAGGACAAGGAGTCCACACTATTGCTATTCAACAAATATCTGATGAACCAGTGAATCACAGTTGTGAATGAATGACTGCTATATGTATGCTCTCTTTTACCAAACAAAAGCACTTTAGTTGTGATGTTGGGGACAGATAAACTATCTGCTTATAGGTCACCGAAACACTGGGGAGGCTTATCTGGACTTGAAGAGGACTACCTAATACTCAAATATTCTGTACGTGGTACTGGATACAAAAGTGAACAGAAACTTGATTTGTCTCCCTTGAGGGAAGGGTGGGTGAGGAAAGTAAAATATGTATAAAAGTTAGGTAGCTAGAGTGGACTATGGTTGATACTACGAGATGCCAACCTAGTCTCTATTTTCTTTGCTTTGCTAGCAGAGCCCAAATTTTGTTCAGAGGTAATGTACTTAGTGAAAACATTGTTTCCCAGCATCCTTCATAGCTAAGGGTAACTTCCTTTTGGCCAAAGAAATCCAAGTAGAAACCGCTAAGTAGAACCTTCAGGAAAGTGCTTTAAAATGAAACACAGAAGCTATCTGCCCTCTTATTTTGCTTTCTGCCTTTCTTATTCCTGGAGGTGGAATAGAAATCTTTCAACCTCATGGTAACAGACTTTAAAACCAGAAAATGAGGATGACTGATTCAAAAGATGAAAGTCTTGGGATCCCTGGGTGGCGCAGCGGTTTGGCGCCTGCCTTTGGCCTGGGGCGCGATCCTGGAGACCCGGGATCGAATCCCACGTCGGGCTCCCGGTGCATGGAGCCTGCTTCTCCCTCTGCCTGTGTCTCTGCCTCTCTCTCTCTCTCGTGTGTGTGTGTGTGTGACTATCATAAATAAATAAAAATTAAAGAAAAAAAGATGAAAGTCTTTTGGCATCATGAGCTGCTATCTGAGGGTATCATGGAGCTGCTCATGACTTATTGTGACATTAATAAAACTTTTATTAGGTAGAACTATTCTAAGTTGGTTTCTCTTTTTGTGTGATAAAAACATTTAACATAGTATCTACTCTGTAAGCAAAATTTTAAGTATATAATATTCTTAGGTACTATGATGCTGTATAGTAGTGGATCTCTGGAACTTACTTATCCTGTATAACTAAAACTCTATACCCTTTAACTAATGTCTTCCCCATTTCCCCCACTCCACATCCCCTAGTAAGCACCATTATTCTTATTCTAGGAGTCTATTTTATATTCCTCATATAAGAATTATCACGTATTCTTCCTTCTGTGTCTAGCTAATTTCACTTAGCAAAATGTCCTCTAGGTTCATTCAAGTGAACAGGATTTCCTATTATAATGCTGAATAATGTTCCACTGTATATATGTGACAAATTTTATCAATTCATCTGCAGATGGACATTGAGGTGGCTTAGATGTCTTGACTATTGTGAATAATGCTGTAATGAACAAGGAAGAAATTTCTCTTTAAGATCTTTTGGATTTATAGACAGAAGACTGCTGGGTCATATAGTAGTCTATTTTAATTTTTAGAGGAACTTCCATATTGTTTTCTGTGATAGCTGCACCAGTATATCCCCATCATCAATGTACAAGGGCTCTTCTTTTCTCCACATCCTTATCATGACTTGTTATCTTTATTTTTTTATATTAGCCATCCTTTTTTTTTTTTTTTTTTGAGGACAGGTTCCACATTTTATTTACATTTTAAGACTAACCTTCATCTCAAAATCATATATCCATAAAACTATTTCCTTTCTGTTGGCTGCACTTAAATGCATTGGTTTGTCAAAGAAAGACTGTAAATATTTACAATGTCTGTTACATGTAACACACATAGGAATGGCTTTTAACAGAAATCCGATTTCCTCCACATTTTTTTATTATAAATACAGGCATCAAAACAATATTGAACTATGTTTGATACTACTAGTCAGCACCCTCACCACTTCAAAACTTAATACCATTTGTGACAATATTCATTGTACCTGCTACTTCAGACGACTTCACCTGAAGCTTTCAATAAGCAAGATGGATAAAGCATGCCATTTGTTTTTTCTTCTTGAGATTTTTCACTTTTCAGAAACACACATGCTTCCACAGCATCGGACTCTTCTCTCCATGCTTTCATCTTGTAAGCCTGAACTCTATTTTGAGTACTCTAGGTTTATGTGTAAATGACAGTACCATTGCTTACTACACCTTTCGTCCCTCAAGTTCTTCCAACAAGAGAAAATTATGAGGAACTTTAACTCCTCTACAGACCACCATCTTCTCCTGCAGTTCCAATACTAGCCATCCTAATAGATGTATGTGTACTTTGGAGAAATGCCTGTTTAGTTCCTTTGCCCATTTTCAAATTTGGTTATATTTTTTGCTACTGGGCTGTAGGAATTCCTTACATATTTTGAATATTAACATCTCATCACCAATTGCAAACAAATTCTACACTTTTACTCCCAACCTACATACTGTTGATGTCAATTTCTTTTTATATTGTGTATCTATTAATTTTTGTAATTATAGTTATTCTTAATATTTGTCTTTTACCTTTTGTATTAGGGTTAAAAGTGATTTATACACCATGAATAGAGTATTATATCATTATGTATCTGTCTACATATTTACCTTCACCAGTGAGATTTACACTGTTTCTATTTACATGTTTTCTTGGAGCTGTTTAGTGTTCTTTCATTTAACTTTAAGAATTCCCTTTAGCATGTCTTTAAGACCAGTCTAGTGATGCCAGGTAAAGCATTCTCAGTTGGCATTTTTAACACTTTGGATTTATCATCTCACTTTCTTCTGGCCTGCAAGGATTTTGCTGAGAAATTTGCTAAAACTTATGGGAGTTTCCTTGTATATGATGAGGTTTTTTTAGTTTTTTGTTTTGCTGCTCTAAAAATTCTCTGTTTTTGACTTTTGATAGTTTTATTGTAATGTGTCTTAGTGAAGATCTCTTTGGATAGCCTATATGAAGACATATAAATTTCATGTACTTGGATGACCATTTCTTTCCCCTGATTTGATGCTATTAGCCATTATTTCTTTTTTTTCTTTTTTCTTTCTTTCTTTCTTTTTTTTTTTTTAGCCATTATTTCTTTAAATAAGTTTCTGCCCCCTTTCTTTCTCTTCTCCTTCAAGGTATGAGGTTCATATAATGTGTATACAGTTTTCTTTATGATATCTCATAATACATGATAGCTTTTCTCCACTATTTTTCATTCTTTTTTTCTTTAAGTTCTCTGACTGGGTATTTTCAAATGGCTTGTCTTTGAGTTCTCTATTTTTATTTCTACTTGATTGAATCTGCTGCTAAAGTTGTTTATTGTTTTTCTTTCTTTACAGTTTAGTCACTGTATTCTTTAGCTCCAGATTTTTTTTGATTATTTTTTAATTTTTGTGTCTCTGTTGAACTTCTCATTTTGTTCACATAGTATTTTTCTGATTTTGTTTAGTTATCTGTGTTCTCTTGCGGCTCACTGAGCTTCTTTAAGACAATTATTTTGAATTGTCAGGTAGTTCACAGTTTTCCATTATTTTAGGGTCAGCTATGATAGCTTAGTTTTTTTGGTGGTATCAAGTTTTTCCTGATCTTTGTAATCTTGCACTGCTGTCTGCCCATCTAAAGAAGCAATTAGCTCTTTTGGTCTTTAAAGACTGGCTTTGGCAGGGAAAATTCTTCACCAGTCAGCCTAGTCAGAGATTTTGGCTGGGTCAGCTGATGGGGTTCATTACCAGAGTACATGGGCCAGTTATTGAGATGTGTGGTGGTGCTGAGAGTCCCTGCTCCTTTTCTTTCTTCTTAGCTATTGCAAGGTGATTCCCTCACTGTTCTGGATAGTACAAGAAAGAAATGGCCCTCATGGGTAGTGTTCTGAAAGGCTAGGGATGTCACACTCTCACTTTATACTCCTTTTCCCCATGAGAGAATCTGTGGGCCCAGAGGATCTCTCTCAGTGGTGTGCTATGCTGACTTGGGGAGAAGTGACAAAGGTAAAGTAAAACTGCTCCTACCCTTTCAATGCATCATCTCTCATTTCTGTGCTCCAGTCAAGTACTATAATCTCTAATCTGGACTCTAGAAGCTGGGTGGAGGTATTTGTGTCTGTTACTAGTTGTTAAATCAATTTCTGTTGTGGGGATGAGACCTGGTATTTCCTAGTCTATCTTAGTGATGCCATTCCTGATTCTTCTGATATATGAGGCCAAACCCATTCTTAAGTAATACATTAATTCCTTATTCTCCTCTTCCTTTCTTTTGTCACAGGTCAGGCCTTCCTTCTCCAGTTATCTCTCCATCATGATGCTATTAGAACTATCCTTCTAAAACAGAGACCTGATCAAGTCATCCTTTGCTTAGAATGGTTGTAAGAGAAAAGATTCAATCCTAGACTATATAGGTAGCAAATATTCTAATCTTGTGCTGTTCAATATGGTATCTACTTGCCACACAAAAGGCAGTTTAAAATTAAAGCCAGTTAATTCCTTAGTCACACTACCTACATTTTAAGTGCTTGGTAGCCATAGGTAGCAAGGGGCTACCTTGTTGAATGGTAACAGAATAAACTTTTCCATCATCATAGAAACTAAACAGCACTCTTCAAGTTTATTATTATAGTTTCATTGTTAAAGAAAAGGGGGAAAAAAACCAGGATAATCAGAAAAAAGATGCAAGGGGAGAAAAAGGGCAAAATATGAAAATTTCTCATAATCAAAATACTAACTTCCACATGCAATGATATAAAAGTCTTGAAACAAGATGGCTTCCAGGGCAGCCCGGGTGGCTCAGCGGTTTAGCGCCGCCTTCAGCCCAGGGCGTGATCCTGGAGACCCGGGATCGAGTCCCGCATCAGGCTTCCTGCATGGAGCCTGTTTCTCCCTCTGCCTGTGTCTCAGCCTCTCTCTCTCTATCTCTCTCTGTATCTCTCATGAGTAAATAAATAAAATCTTAAAAAAAAAAAAAAAAAAGATGGCTTCCAAATTCTTGTGTCAGATGGGTTTATTTTTATAGCTCTTAAGTATTACTTTAATGAAACAAAAATAATTTACTAAAGAAAACACAAAAGAGAGATGAATCCACAAACTTTCTAATTCTGTAATAAGAGTTAGACTTCTGGGATCCCTGGGTGGCGCAGCAGTTTGGCGCCTGCCTTTGGCCCAGGGCGCGACCCTGGAGACCCGGGATCGAATCCCACATCGGGCTCCCGGTGCATGGAGCCTGCTTCTCCCTCTGCCTATGTCTCTGCCTCTCTCTCTCTCTCTCTCTCTGTGACTATCATAAATAAAAATTAAAAAAAAAAAAAAAAAAAAAAGAGACTTCTGCACTAAAATCTGCTCTGAAACTACACACAGGCTTCTGCTTTTGGATAAAATGGAGTCACAGGAACTAGGTTTAGTTTTTACCTGGAACAACAACAACAGAAAACTGGACAAAATATGAAACTACAGTTGGTAATACAGTAGGCATCGGCCAGTGAAAGACAATGAAAGATGTGGAAAAATGAGATAAGCCCTAGGATATATGTTAGGTTCTATTATTATTATTATTTTTCTGAATTCTGTCAAATTAAGTAAAAATCAACTTCTAAAATAATAGAATTTTCTGTGTAAAAAATAATAAAATAAAATAAAATAAAATAAAATACTAGAATTAACCACAGATTTAGAGATTCTACCCCACAAAGCAGTATGGAACAACAAGACAGTGTTATTCCAAAGGTACATCTTCCTCAGTAAACAATTAAAATTAATCTACTACAATGCATGACTACATCTGCTCAAAAGTAATAGTATTTTTCAGAAACAATGAACAAATAGCTCCAAAAACAATGTAACAAATGACTGAACATATATCAATGAGCAATGTATTATCAACATTATGTCTGTAAGGCACGTTTCATCTCTTAATTAACACAAAAGAGCAAGCCTCCCTGAACAGAAGGAATAGCTGAACCTAGCTGAACTGAAGGACCTAGACTCTCTAACTGCAGTACAGTCATCTAAAATACACACTAAGTATCCTTATTAACTCTCCCATGCCTATTTCTCCAATAGCAGAACAAAGGGAATGGAATAGAAAATCACTGTAAGTTGAACCTCTTTCAAAATTTGACTTATTTCTGTCTACTAGAGTTCTTTACTGGCATTAAAATACTACACATACAAATCTAATTTTCCTTAAACTGGTTCTCCAACAATGGCATTACTCAGGCTAGAAAAAAAAACTCCTGCTCAAGCAAGTGCAGCTAAATAAAGAAGATGTAAGAAAAACTACTGGAATATTCCTTCAAAAGCCAAATGATGACTTGATGTGCAAATAAACCATTATAGAGTAACTCCAGTTAATATGTGTCAATGCTGGAGCACCAAAATCTATTCTAGAGAACACTCTTGTGTGTGTGTGTGTGTGTGTGTGTGTACACACACACACACACACCCCTTCATCTCCCCTTAAATTTACAGTCTTAATTAAGAGGGCCCAATGATTTCCTTCCTATTGAAGCCTGCTTATTCCTATGGTCTCTCTTTTAACTTCTTTTTACACTGCCATAGCAGCTTCTGCAATTAAAACCTTCAATTCAGAGTGAGCCTCTAAACACCTGCAATGCTCTGAGAAAGGGGTCTAAGTCAGGGGTTCGCAAACTACAAGACTACTTTGCTGGCTGCTACTTTGTAAATAAAACTTTAAGGTGAAAAATTTAGTGGAAGATGGTTACACCATCTATGGACAATTCACATTATGATGGCAGGGTTGAGTAATTGTAACAGAGGCCATAGGCCCATGAAATCTGATTTAACCAAAGTTTCCAAGAGACTTTTCAAGGTTTTAGTTATTTCTAAATCAAAGTTTTAGAGAAATGATACTCCCATTAGTTTCATCACACTCCAATCTCATACTATTCTTAGAAGCACATACTGGTTTTTAAAAGTTTATTTCTGTGGGTTTAAAAATTTTGCAATACCGCAAAAAATAATTAGCCAACAGAGGGGAAGTTCTGGGTTCCTACACATGGAATTCAGAGATTATCCAGGTTATCATCTGGCAACTCTATTTTCTGACTGGGAAAGATAAAGAACATACTTTATTCCATTGTTTCTAAGATTTCTTAAAACTTTTAACTTCTTGATATTGAGATACATTTTACAATCTATGGCATTACACAGTCATTATCAGACAAGTCACAAGCATGACAAAGTCAAATGAAAATTTTCCACTAACGCGTTCCTGTAAGATCAAGAAAATATTAGCATCCACATGTCTTAGATTCCATGAATATAGTAAATAAGAGGAAAAAGAAAGAACGTCAGGAGCAGGAACATTATTCTGAAGTAGCAGATTAAAAACTGATGGATGCTGTGGAAACATTTTTGTTTTTTATATGTAAATGTAAGAATTATTTTTAAAAATGCACATGAAATTTGTTTCATAGCAACATGAATGAAGGCTACAAATATAATACTTCTTTTAATCCATCTGCCATGTCAGAAGAAAGCAAACACAGCTCTTCAAATTCTACAGAATTTAACGGTCCAGCTCCTTAAAGTCTGTGAAATAGCAAAACAATCTAAACAAAAAACCCTTTAAGTTCATTTTTTAAAGTTGAGGGAATTTCTTGATGTGATGCAATGAATGAAACATTACTTCTATACCACTCCTGACACAAAGAAATAACCTAAATCAAATCATGAGGAACCATGAAATAAATCCAGATTGTTGGATACTGGACCTCAAAGTTTTCAGTTTTGTCTTGGTTAAAAAGAACATTACTGGGACAACTGACAAAATTTTAGTTAGGACTACAGTTAGATATTAGGACTGTAAAAATACTAACTTCTTGATATTGATAATTATAACAGAAAACACTAAAGTAGATACAGGTTAAAAGGCACTGTGTCATATTTTCTATACCTTATTCTTCCATGACTGAGAACAAAAATAATTATGTCTGTGTATAAATGTGTACATACAAATATAAGCAAAGAGAGGATGATAAAGCAAATTAGAGATAAAATATTAACAACTGGGGAATCTGGGTGAAGTATATATGGGAGTTCTTTGTACTATTATTTTAACTTTTCTGTAAATTTAAAATCACTTCAGAATAAGAAGTCAAAAATGGATGCAATTTTAAGAAACATGTTCAAAGCAAACTATCAAACAGTTAACCCACAGAGATTAGCTTATGCCTTTTTTAAACTTTATTATTGCAAATTTCATCTTCATTATTATTTAAAAGTAACTTTAGCATATATAATTTGTTAAGTATTTAGTATAAAACTTTACAAAATAAGGACTCTTAAAAAAATAACTCCAATGCTATTATTATTTCTTAAATAATTAAAAGGAGTTCAATCTCAAGTGAGAAATACAGTGAAAATACCTGCCAAAATAAGTGGTTCAGTAATAGATGCATTACTTATCCAGTCAGATTTCACAATAAGCTTTACTAAATGTTTCAAAGGACACTAGCATAAAAATAAGTGAAATCAGTGGCATAACAAAAAGACAATTATGGCTAAATCTATCCTTCTAGCTTGGATAGAAATAACAACTATAGTAAAATATGTTAATAATTCCTCTTGCTCAACACGTATTTTAATATGTAATCCAAGTTCTTAAAACCAAATCTGCTCCATAATACTGGAAAGGAAAGTTTGAATGCTGTGAATTTACTTTATTTAAAAGGGGATCAAAATGTCAACTGCCCACCAAATAAATACACAGGAAAGTATTTTCTTTCTAAAGGTTACCAGGAACTCAACATAGAATTTACCATGTAGAATAACTTAATTTTGAAGAAAGAAAAAAAAAAAAAAAAAAAAAGAAATTGTGGGCTAACTCATTTATTTTGAGGCAACAAAAATTTTAAATTGTTAAACTGCTAAATCTCAGAAAATTTGGGGGAAATGAAAGACTTTGAAGACTATGATTATAAGAAAAAAGAAAAACTGAGAAAGGGACTTTCCATTGTTAAAAATCAGTAAGGTATTCTCTAAGTCTTACCTGTCAATTAAATGAACAAGAAAATATTTTTAGTGAAAATAGAAATAAAAACTTTCAGAGTTAATTCTAAAAGTTATTAGCAGCTTACTATTTTCACGGTCTGAAAAGATATAATAACGAATGCCCTTAATCACACACATCACTGAGAATGCAGCAACTAAGAGTATTAAATTCGAAGTTACCTACTGTAAAGGATGACACAAAGATATACACACCAACAGAGATTATAAACTGATTAATAAGCTAGATATTTATTTCTTTCAAGTCAGATTTAGCATTATTTGGTTTTTTTAAAAAAAACTTAAAATATACTTTTTTTAAAATTTTATTTTATTTTTTTATTTTTTAGATTTTATTTATTTATTCATGAGAACACAGAGAGAGAGAGAGAGAGAGAGAGAGAGAGACAGAGACACAAGCAGAGGGAGAAGCAGGCCCCATGCAGGGAGCCTGATGTGGCATTCGATCCCGGGTCTCCAGGATCATGACTTGGGCTGAAGGCGGCTCTAAACCGCTGAGCCACCCGGGCTACCCTGAAATATACTTAACATAAGATTTCTTCTACTTCTTTTCTATTGCCTAAAACTATAGCATTAGCTCAAACTGATTCTGAAATAAAATTGCTTAAAAAAAAAAAAAAAAAAAAAAAACC
Organism: Canis aureus; assembly: GCF_053574225.1. Lineage (NCBI taxonomy): Eukaryota > Metazoa > Chordata > Mammalia > Carnivora > Canidae > Canis > Canis aureus. The sequence goes on from NC_135621.1 coordinate 59,354,763, forward strand.
CTAACAAAAAATGCAAAAATCTAAGAAGACATTAAGAGATTAAACACAAAACATATAAAACAACTGTGGTTTAATTCAATAGTAACTCATAAGAAGGATCAAATTAACAACAGAAATCAAAATCTTCTTTAAGTAGGAACATACATTTATTTTCTATTTAACACTAAAATATATTTGATAAAGGGGTATTTTAAATTCCAGCTATATATTCATTTTATTTTTAAAACAGTATAAGGGTAAAGTTTTAAGTATTTCTGTAGTGAGAAAACACATTGGTCTCATTCTTAAACATCTATTCACACTGGGAAAAAAATACAAATTTGAACAAGTGAAAGCAACTTGTTAGTTATACTAGAAGTGCCTGACTTACAGGCTTGAAATTACATATCATTAGCACTTGAACTTCTTTGAAAAATTTGATTCTATTATAATCTATCTCAATACAAGTTTGAATACTTTTTTTTTTTTTACAATAAACAAATCAAATGCCACATATTCTGGGCTTGCTGAAGTCACAACTTGTCAGAAACCTATTTTGCTTCATTCAAGATTAAGATTGTAGTTATACCTTTTTTCCTCAATAGTATGCAAACATTACAGGTAATTCATATAGAATCAGAGCATTATTACTTACATCATCACTCTGCTGGGCTTCTTGCATTACAAATTCTCGGACCATGGATGGACTAAACTCTACTAGATAAGAAAATATATCTGTAGCTGCTGATCTGACTTGCAAATCATCCATGCCCTAGTAAAAGGAAAATTAGGTTAGAGACTGTTAACAAAAATTGTGCTGTGTTCCCCTTCCCAAATCTATGCACATCAACTTTTTGGATTTAGACATTGTACTGAAATCTTTTCTTCCTTTTCTTTTATGAATATTAAAAAGCTTTTAAGCAGCATTGGTTTCTGCCAGTTTTTTATCAAAACAAAGATAAAGATTCAGAGAATTTAAATGTAAGAATCAGCACAGGATTATACTATTATACTTTACAAATGCTGTAAAAAAATTTTTATTTACATATATGCAAAATATGAATGATGTTATCTAGTTAAAGACTTCAAAATTTTCCAGAATCTGTCTTTGGTCTTGGATTTGCCAGTTACTTCTTAATAACTGATTGTCTTCCTTATGACTCTCCTAACAGAGGATGCTTTTGAAAGCACTCTGGATATTTTCACTCTTTGTTCACAGCTTAGTTTTCTAAAGTGGTGATCTTGAATGCTTTTCTCTCTTTAATAGATAAAAGATACATGACTCATAAGTCATAAAATCTCCAAGTGATTCTGAAAACATCCCTAACTCAGCAATTCTCAAGGTGTGGTCCATGGAATTTTGGGGAGGTGTCCAACACCCTTTTCTTTTGCTTCATAATAATAAATAATACTAGGGCCTCATTGGCCCTTTTCACTCTCAGTGTATCAAAAGTATAATGGGGTTTTCCAGAGGCTACAAGACACGTGATATCACAACAAACTAAATGTAGAAGTTGCTATGAGAATCTAGCTGTCTTATATTACACCAAATGTTGAAGGGATTGGCAAAAAAAAAAAAAAAAAAAAAAAAAAGGTGAAACTAGGGACGCCTGGGTGGCTCAGCGGTTAGGCGCCTGCCTTTGGCTCAGGGTGTGATGCTGGAGTCCCGGGATCGAGTCCTGCATCAGGCTCCCTGCGTGGAGCCTGCTTCTCCCTCTGCCTGTGTCTCTCCTTCTCTCTGTCTCTCATGAATAAATAAATAAAATCTTAAAAAAAAAAAATGTGAAACACCACCAATCTTCTCACTAAATTTTTTTTTGCTTCTGGCAAATTATTTTTTCACAGAAGTTATATTATTTGTCAACATGTTTTATTATTTTTCAATGAATTAATAAATATTTTTTAAATTTTTCAGTTTTAATTTTTCATATAATACCAATGGATAAAAATCATATAAGCAAATGTATGAGGACCACCACCCTAACCCACATCGCAGCATGAGCTCCCTTTGTCCAGGCTGTCCTCACTGTACTCACTGGTCTAAAAAGGAAAGATATTTTAATAGTTTCTATGAAACATAATATTGTTACAGAAGATATAATAATCTTGAAAAAGCATGTGGATTTTTATTCACTTGAAGGCGTATTATATGCAAGTACTTACATATTAATATTACAAATTTCAGTTAATAAAAATATTAAGACTGAAAACACACTTGTAATAATTCACTATCAAATGAATCACAACTTAATAACTCAATATGCATTACTAAAATAAATATTTTCACATACATAATATAAAACTATAAATTCACAACTTCAAACATGAAAAGAAACTGTATAATTACCATTACAATTTCAAGGGCAGGAAGAATTCCCAACTTTGCCAAAGTTTTGAAAAATGCATCCCTGTTTTGAGGCTGCAATGTCTGAGAAAATGCACAAAATTCCTTGAAAAAATTAACCTGTAATATCAGAAAGTATAGTGAGAAATTGACACGCGTAAGAGCAAACTTGGGGCACCTTTAACGTGCTGCCTCCCAGAGTCCCGCCTCCTTCTCAAGGACCTTGATTTTCCAGGGCATACCCGGCTCCTAACGCCTACGTTAAAGGACACATGAAAAACTAGCATCCCAATAAGTCAGCTTTGCATCATTTTCAAACAACGACCTCTCCAAAGACAGTATGGTACACATGTTATATGTGCAGTCCCAGGGTGAGAAGACCATCAATAGTGCTCTTATGATTTAGTTGTAAGAATGTCACGTAAGGCATGTATTTTGAATTAGAGAAGGTATTTTCACAGAAATATGCTATATAACAAATACTGGCTGGGTTCTCAGGAAGTTCTCAAAAGGACAGTCCCATATTTAAGAATTGGAAAGGACATTAGACAATCCCCAGTTTAAAGAACTAATTTTATAAATGAGAAAACTGAGTAGACTATTAATTACACCAGGATGACTTGGCTGACTTTAAGTCAGCAGTCTTTCATTACTTTTTTAAACCCAGTATCTGATTATAATGTTTAAAAAAAAATGACAAAAAAAAAAGACAAACTGCTGATAAACAGCATTACTATATTCTTCCTCCAAAGCATGGCTTATTCTTCAGAAAATATACACACATTCAAAAGAAAAAAAAAAACACTTCCAAGAACCAAATTACTTATTCATTTATTCAAGAAGCACTGTCCTTTTTCTAAAAAAAAAAAAAAAAAAAAAAAAGCTGTTTTATAATGTACCTATAACCATAAAAACGTATGAATTTGTAGTTCTGTCCAAACATAAACCTCACATCTAATTTCAGGATTTGTGACACACACAAATCCCCTCATTTGGGGGTAGTTGGGGGGTGGGGGTGGGAAACACATCAAAATACTTTTAAAAATTTGTAAATATACAGGAAGTTTGAGAAACTTTGAGAATAATCATGTAGCATAAATATGTAAATTTCATCTCATATTTATAAAAAATTCTTAACAAATTCAATGTGAAAAGCTGTGTATCCCAACAGTAAGTTCTCTTTAAAGGTCTGAACTTCAAGAATAAATAACTTACCAATTCACGCCGTTTATCATCATCTGTAGCCTCATCCGTTAATTGTGCAAAAACTTCAGACAAAAACTTCTCATCTTCCTACATGGGAAGAAATAATTACTATGAAACAGTCTAACAAGAGTATACACTTACACACATTTGTATAATTTACACAAATTATAATAAAAATAGCTGAAAATCTAATAGTTTCATCATGAAACCTAAAAATTCCAGGGTATATTCATGTTATAATTTTCAAATCCTGACTACACCATTTAATGTTAGTTATACATGCATTTGCCTTATTTAATCAGAAACTTGAGATATAAAGAACTCTTTGGAAAACAAAAAATAACCAGTTATAGTCTAGAAATCATGCATGAAAACTCATATATTTTAACTGAGATGCTCTGCAACTCCTGCTCAGGGTCTATTTATTTACTTTTAATTTAAATGTAATTCAAGCAAGTTTGAAGATCTCATGGTCAGTCTGCCACAGATTAGAAAAATGAGAATCACAAATATATGGCATAGGAACAGCAGTAAAAGGAGACTGAATTCTGGCAGCGGTAAGACTGCAAAGTTTTTTTTTTTTTTTTTTTTTTTTTAAGATTTATTTATTCATGAGAGAGAGAGAGAGAGAGAGAGAGAGAGAGAGAGGCAGAGCAGAGGGAGAAGCAGGCTCCCTGCAAGGAGCCCGATGCGGAACTCGATCCCAGGACCATGGGATCACAACCTGAGTGGAAGGCAGATGCTCAACTGCTAAGCCATCCAGGTGTCCCTGCAAAGCTTTTTAAAACACAAGAACTCACGAAATAAAATTATCTAGGGCCATTTGGGGTACAGGCTTACATTTTCTTATAGTTTCCAAGGATACAACTAAATGATAAAACACTACAATAACTGCTTTTCACACTGATGACTCTGAGGTATTAAAGGGCATATGTGTTAGTTTCTCTAAGCACTATTTACAAGGACAAAAGTATAGTACATACTGTATAACCTTATTTTTAATATAAACTAGTGTGTCTAAAGTCTAAAAGAGATAAACTCATTATATATAAACGAGTAAAAATCACTAGAATCACAGATGACATAACATACTCTCCCAATAATCATTCATCAGTGTTACTCAACCACTGAGAGCCAACTCCGTTCATTAGTCTGACTCAGAATGGTCTTTTTTGTTTTTTTGTTGACTTCTGGCCCTTATACACCATGGCCTGAACCATCTGTTTCTGAGAGAGTTCAACTGCATATACAATCTTTTTTTTTTTTTTTTAAAGATTTTATTTATTTATTCATGAGAGACACAGAGAGAGAGGCAGAGACACAGGCAAAGGGAGAAGTAGGCTCCATGCAGGGAGCCCGATGTGGGACTCCAAGATCACGTCCTGGGCCAAAGGCAGGTGGCTAATCCGCTGAGCCACCCAGGGATCCCCTGCATATACAATCTTATAATCATTTCTCAAATCACTTTTTCTAAGTACTTTTCATCTCAATATTTTAGGTTTTGGTGAATATGCATTTACCTCCACTTAAACCTTTTATAATTTTTTTTCTTCTTCCATCTCTCCCAGATTAAACTCCCTTTCTTATCTAAAGATTTTTAACTTTTTTGAGAATACTTTCGTAGGAAAACAATTCCATTTCTTTGATAAATGCAATCTCTTCCATGATTATTTGTGTGCTGACAGCTAGAACTGCATAATGTATTAGGGAGGCAATTTCAAGGATTATATACCCCGCTATGAGAATATTTCCTAATTCCTACTATACACATATACTTTTTTTCTGATTTCCTTATTCTTGATAATACTCTATAAAAGCATTCTGTTCCAGTGTACATTAAAAAAAAACAGTTAATTGGGATGCCTGGGTGGCTTCAGTTGGTGAAGCATTTTTGCCTTTGACTCAGATTGTGGTCTTCAGGTCCTGGGACTGAGCTCTGGGTCAGGCTCCCTGCTCAGTGGGGAATCTGCTTCTCCCTCTCCCTCTGCTCTTCCTACACCCGGCCCTGCTTGTGAGCATTCTAAATAAAAATCTTAAAAAAAAAATTTAATTGACAACTTAAAGCCTATCATATAGTTGTAATGTTTCCCTCCAAATACCTGGTTCTCCAAGTAATTAAACTAGTATTTTTAGATAAATTTAGTTTTGCTTTTTCATTTAGTTTTAAAATCCTTTATTTTTAATAAAACAATTATTTTAAGACAAATTGTGTATGGCTGCTTCTCTGAATTACGCAAAAAACCTTATGGGGGGAAAAGGGGACTACTTTTAAAAAGTCTGAGTCAAACTTTTCCTTGTAGTAATGTAAAAACAGGACACATTCAAAATCCAAAAACCCAGGGGTGCCTGGCTTGCTCAGTCAGTAGAGCATGCAACTCTTGATCTTAGAGTGGAGTTTGAGACCATGTCCGATGCAGAGTTGACTTTAAAAACAACAACAAAAACCATCCCAAACCCAGAACCCATTCACCATTATTAGAGTCATGTAAATGCAGAAATTTAGAATTAGACTAGGCTTTAAAAGATTACATACATTGCCTAGTCCAATTCTAAATTTCAAGAGACTAATGCCCAAAGAGTGGACTTTCCTGAGGCTGGCTAGTAACAAAGATGGATTTAGAATCTAGGTTTCCTACACAATCAGGTTTTTGTCACTCCTACCATGTATAATAAACCACAGGACAAATTTCTAAGTAGTTTAAAGTTATGAACCCAAAGTAAAACATAGACACAAACTAGAATAGGCCAAATCTAGTAAAATTTAATATGTTAAATCCTAGATGAAGTCCAAAAACCTCTAAAACAAAATGAAGCATTATATTATTGTAAACAGTTGTTTTCTTAAAGGCATTGGAATATTTAATATATTAATAACTGGGATAAAGGTTAGAAATGTCTTTCTTTAGGGCTGAAATCCACAAAATAAATCAAAAAAGAACTAAACTTCTGATTTTAATGGGTTTTTAGCTCAACTCTCATTTATGGAATAGTGGAAATATATGTTATATGTTAAATTTGAGATACCTGTCCTCTACCATTTCTAGTGAAGGAAGTGAAATTTTGTTCTGAAAAAGATCTTATCTGTAGCTGTCTATGCAAAATAACTCACTTTATTGGCTTTTAGAAAATTAATTTTTAAAACATACTTAGATTTCTTAATTCTGGGCACATGGGATTTTGATTTGTAGTTAGAAAGTTCAGGGTTGGGACGCCTCGGTGGCTCAGTGGTTGAGTGCCTCCCTTCAGCCCAGGGTGTGATCCTGGAGTCCCGGGATAGAGTCCCACATCAGGCTCCCTGTATGGAGCCTGCTTCTCCCTCTGCCTCTGCCTCTGCCTCTCTCTCTCTCTCTCTGGGTCTCTCATTAATAAATAAATAAAATCTTAAAAAAAAAAAAGTTCAGATTAACCAAACTCTTATGCCCCAAACAAACTTAAGAGAATCTCAACGTATATTAAGAGTACATACCAGGAGCCAGAGACCATAGTAAGTGCTTTCTTTTAATTTCTCAATTAACCTGATTCAGGCTAGGAGTTATGTACCTTTGACTAACTCATTTTGGTCCAGATAGAATTCTTACATTTTTGCTTGCTTATGTAACTCCTACAACAGCAGGTTAATACTCACTTAAGAAGCTACAGATATCAGGCCATCATAAAATGAATCACATAGCTAAACACTAAGAAAAAGATTCTCAACTTTTTGGTCTCAGGCCCCCTTTGAACTCTTAAAAATTATGGAGGACTCCAAAGAGCTTTTATTATGTGGATTATGTTTATCAATATTTATAATAAAAACAAACATTTTAAAACATTAATTTGTTTTAAAACTAAGCTATTATAAATCTATGTAAATATTTTATGAGAAAATTTTATAAATTTAGAAAAAAATTATAAATTCAGAAAAAACGGCTTTTACATTTTTGCAAATCTCTATAATGTTTGACTTAATAGAAGAAAGCTATATTCCATTATCTTCTTATAGTCCAATCTGTTGTGATACCTTGTTCTGGTTGAAGTATATGAAGGATATATGGCCTCACAGTGACAAGAAGCTGGAAAAGGAAAAACTTCACAGATCTCTCTGAAAACGGTTTCAGAAACCCTGAGAACCACTATATGATGTATACAGAGGCTGCTCAAAAAACTTAATGAGTGATATGGACATAACAAAGGCAGTTATATAGGCAGTTACAGATATATATAGTTATATATAGGCGGTTATAGTAAATAAAAATCTTCAAAATCATCTTTACTACACTGTTAGGGTATAAAGGATTAACACAATAAACACAGTATGAACTTCTATTTTACAACTCAAGGAGACAGAATAAAACCAACTTCACACAGTAAATAATCTAATTATCATTTCCTGAAAATTAATGACTGTTTCTCAGTCCTGGCTGCATATCTCAATTATTTGGGAAGCTTTAAGCACACACACACATACTTATATATACCTCCAATGATAATTAGGGCTCATAAAATGAACTAAAAGATAGTCTTAAAATAGGTGCTTTTGTTCAGGATGATGAAAAAGTTCTGGAAATGGATAGTGGTGATGGCTGCATAACACTGTGAATGCACTTAATGTTATGAATTATATACTTAAAATGGTTAAAATGATCAATTTTGTATCATATATATAATTTTTTAATGCATGTAAAAATGAAGTTAAAAAAAAAAAAGCTCCATCAGAGAACACTTAAAAATGTAAAAGTTTGCATTAAGAAAGGATTCTCCTTCAAATACCCATGAGATAAAGTCCTGTTTTCTGTGCTTGACAGTATATTTAAGATAAACAAAAGAAATCTTCCAAAAAGGAATGAACACCAGCATAAACTATTATAGGAGATAAATAACTGAAAAAAAAAAAAAAAAAAAAAAGAACACCTTTGTTCACTTACCTGCAACATGCTGACTATCTCCACTTTGTTGAAGAAAATAAAAGACGTTAGAGTGGAAAGAAAATTCTCTTCAAAAACAGATGGCGTAGGCAAAATGATGTCCTGAATGTACTGTACCCTGTAAGTCTGATGTATTTTTTGCCTTAGTTCAGAGTCTGTTATTGGTATAACTTCCTTAAACTTTGCAGTTTTGGTCAAAAATTCTCTATGCCTTTTTGGCTGAGCCAAAGCAGGGTCATATTCAAGGCATCCCACAACATCCATGATACACTCATCAGAAAACATTACTTCAAACAAAGTTGCCTTATTTAGGAATAATATTCCTCTAATAATTTCATACAAATGGTGTAAGCCTTCAGTGTTTTCTAGATTCTCACAAGCTTGGAACAGCTGCAGTAGTTTTTTAATATAGCCTTCATTTTCCAAGGCCAGAGCCAGCTTTTCCCTACGGATAGGTGAGGAGAGAACTGAGGTAACTAAGTCAGCAATCTCTTCAAGTTTATTGAGTTCACATGTGGGTAGGTCAATCAGATGACTGGTTTCAGGTATTTCTTCAAATCGTTCTTCTTCTGATTCATCAATGAGGTCCTGTGTGACTTCCACAGATGGATCCTTACCTTGAACCTAAAAACATCCAAGTATAGCTGGTTACCTTAAAATACAAAAGAATTCAAAGTTTTGGAAATCAAATCACTGACCACTGAATTTAAGTAAAAATATATCTTGCAAAGAAACAATACTAGCCACACAGTCCATTGTTAATTAGAAGTGAAGTCTAGAGGGAGATAACACATCCAGTTTAAATTATTGGCGTCTCAATTTCACCTCTAAATTTCACAACTTAAAACTTGAAGTTAACTCTGATTCTTGACAACCTGAACATTTAAACTGTTACATTGATTTATGTGATGTTATATAGAAACTACATAGTTGTTTAGTAACTTCAGTATTCCTAATTTTGAATTTTGCAGTTTAACTCTTCTGTGGGTCCCCCAAATCACTCTGTATGACTCTTAATGCACCATCAGATTAAACCAAGAAAAAAACTACTAATTTTTAATATATATATGTATTTATTTTTACACACACACACACTTTTTTATGAGAGAGGGAGAGAGAGAAGGAATTTTTTTTTTAAGATTTATTTATTTATTCATGAGGGACAGAGAGATAGAGAGACATAGGCAAAAGGAGAAGCAGGCTCCATGCAGGAAGCCCGATATGGGACCCAATCCCGGGACTCCAGGATCATGTGCTGGACCGAAGGCAGACGACGCTCAATCAGTCCTGAGAGAGAAGGAATCTTAAGCAGGCTCCATACCCAGCAAGGAGCTCCATGCAGAGCTTAATCTCACAAACCTGAGATTATGACCTGAGCTGAAATCAAGAGTCAGATGCCTACCCAACTGAGCCGCCCAAGCACCCCAAACACTCTTAAGTTTAAATGAAACTGAAACCCAACTCCTTGCATATTCAAGAGGGAGGAGATTTCCTTAAATTACTTTTGAAATTCACTTTGGGAAAAATACTTACTTTTGTTATGAGCCTAAAACTGCTCTAAAAAAACAAAGAATATTCTTTTAAAAATTGGCTTTCATTTAACATCTGTGATAAAGCCTCCAAGTTACAATACATAGAAAACATAATAAATACAAAACTGTTTTATGATTCATGTTGACAGCTCAAGAAAAGCATGGCTAACTTATGACAAGTTTTCTATAATGATTTCTATAATGATTGTTTAATATAAAAACTTTATAAATTTTTTTTCTAATTCCCAACACGAGAGTGTAATTATCCTCTTTTCCCCTCAAAACTTCCAATATCCTGAGGTAAAAAAGCTCCACATAATTCCAAATCCACCAAAACAACACGTGAAAAAAGTCCTAAGAGCTTAGAGAAAGTAAAGAGATACACTAGTGCATATAAGATACTTTTCCTCCTACAGCATGAGAGTACTTCTTTTACTTCTGAGTCCTCAACAGAGTAGCTGAGTTTAGGGAGACAGACAAACAGAGAAAGGACAAGTAACAGAGCAGTTCAGATAAAACACCATGGACTTGATGGGATGAGCACTGGGTGTTAGACTATATGTTGTCAAACTGAACTCAATTAAAAAAAAAAAAAAAAGAAAGAAGAAAAAATACTCAAATTCTAAAAAAAAAAAAAAAAGAGAGAGAGAGAGAGAGAGAAAATACCATGGAAATTCAGAGGAAGGGACATTCCTCCCAGCTCTTCAGGAATACAGGAGTGAGACTGTAAGGAAGAAATTATGAAAAAAAAAAAAAAAAAAAAAGCAGTGGCATTTGGACTTTCAAAGATGGGTAAGATTCAGATGGGGATAAAAGTCTGCAAAGGGAATAGTAGAGGCAGACAGATGGAAATGTGTGACATGCATATGGCAAACAGCAAAACTGGAAATGTAGATTAAAGCCAGATTATGGAAAGTCAAGCTAGAACACTTGAGTTCAGGGAAGTGAATGTGCAGCATTATCCTTTATAAAGTCAACCTGGCATCAGATGTATGGAATAAATTTGAGAATATAGATAAATTAAGGTGTTATTCCAAAGTGTATATGAACAACTGAATTTGGATAGTGATGGTGGGGTAGATAAGGGACAGGTAGAAAAGAGAGGAGGGGGATCCCTGGGTGGCGCAGCGGTTTAGCGCCTGCCTTTGGCCCAGGGCGTGATCCTGGAGACCTGGGATCGACTCCCACGTCGGGCTCCCGGTGCATGGAGCCTGCTTCTCCCTCTGCCTGTGTCTCTGCCTCTCTCTCTCTCTGTGTGACTATCATAAATAAATAAAAAATTTAAAAGAAAAAAGGAAAGAGAGGAGGAACCATGAATTATCCTACAGTTTTAAATATGTCATTAGGAAGATTATGGCTCCTTTAATAAAAACTGGTACATTCCAGAGAGGAATGGTTAGTACAAGCTCAGTTTTATTAAGTTTGAGGTGTCTGAATACCCAGCTTGCAATTAAATCTGTAGACCTACTACTCAGGAAAGAGAATAGGACAGAAAGTAAGAGGACAGAAATTAGGTATTAGGATTAACACTTAAAGACAGAGGAGTCTGATAGTAACCAGAGAAACAGGAGTAGTGTATGACGTGGGGAAGGAAGAGGAAGGAGAATCATAGGTTATAAAGAAAGAAGAAGAAATCAGAGGAGGGGTGCCTGGCAGGCTCAGTCTGTGGAGCATGTAACTCTTAGGGTTGTGAGTTCAAGCCCCAGGTTGCATAGAGATTACTTAAAAATAAAATATTTAACTTACACTCTAAATGAATATAGTTTGCACATGTCTCAGAATAAAAGCACAGCTATAGAAGCATTCACTGGTGATGTTTATTTCTGTTATCCAGTATAACCCTTACAAGCCTCCTGGACTCTCCTAAATTTAACTCTCACTGATATGATCTGTCAATCCCACATAAACCCAAGTGACTATCTGGATGTCAACAGTGCTGTTCATCAAGTATTTCGGGTTCTCTTCCTTTTGCGGCGCGACTTTTGTGCCCACAAAGTTATTCGTAGCTCTATGATTTGTTTTGGCCAATGAAATGTGAGCAAAACTGCCATATGTAACCTCTGGGAAGAACTTTTAAAAGCCAATGCGCCAATTGCCATCTTTCTTTCTCACATTGCAATGATTTTGGAAATACTAAAATAAATTCTCTATCAACTGGGTCCCTGAGTGGCTCTGATAAGCACAGCCCCTTCCTGTCCAATTGTACTCCTCACTGGTCATATAGCACTAAGGAAAAACAAATTTTTGTTGTGATAAGCCACTGAGGTTTTAGGATTTTGTTACTGTAACACAATCTAACCTTAACATCCTTAAAGTCAGTCAACTAACTATGCTGAGCACGTTCACAAAAAATTTATACTGTCAGTAGGGTTCTCAACAATAATTTCTTTTCCACACTCCTAGCTTACTTCTTTACAGCTTTTGTTTTGATTCTTCCCCCTTTTTAAGTATCAAACACTATTACTTTCTCCTTTAAATCTCAGGAAAGAGAATCTTTCCTTTGAAAGAAAGAGACCACTAGTATTCAACATACTCCAACATCCTTCTCCATCTCACAACTTATTTTCACTCATTTCCTTAATCTCTTTCAAAGAAAATATCCTTACCCTCTCATTTTCTGAGGTTAAAACTTCCATATGTACTTTTGACTTCATGCTTTTTAAAAGCTATATATACAGAAATCAGCTCTAACTTCTTCCTCTCCAATTGTTCTTTCTGCTCTATTATTTACCATTCCCCTTAAAAAATGTATTATTCTCTGGGCTGTCAAATTTTTCAGAGGGGTTCTACTTTCTCATTATAAGGAGTTAAGAAGTAACCGAGTAATATTTTTGTTGAAATTAAAACTTTGGCCCTTACCTAGCTCCTGAGAGGTAACCTCTAAGTACTTTCAATATCCTGTCTAGTATGAGTGTTTTCTGTTTACCTGGGAGCCTTGGGCAATGCCAGATATTCTATGTGTGGGTAACTAGGTGGTTTATTGTGGAGGGCTTGGGCCACACAGTATCAGCTCAACCTGTGGAGGTGCTGGAAACTAAAGTCAGCCACAGGGCAGTCAGTCTACTTATAGGACCAACAACTGATGAAAATACTGGACACAAAGGTTGGATAAGCTGCTCTGGTCAGCAATACTATGTGAAGGTTGCCACACAACACTGCTGGAAGTAAGTGCTATCTGTTTAAGAATCCTGAGAAAGAAAACTGGAAGCTCATGCCTTGGTCTCTCCTATGTGTCTTTTCCCACTGCTAATTTTAATCTGTATCATTTCATCGTAATAAACTGTTAACAATAAATATAACAGCTTTGTGGAGTTCTGTCCTTCTACCTGACAATGGTTGTGGGACCTCCTAGACTGTATGAGTGAAAATACTAAAATTTCAGCAAAACTTTCTAGGACAGGGGTGGCTCACTGATGGAGCATCTGCCTTTGGTTCAGGTTGTGATCCTGGGATCCTGGGATGGATTCCTGCATCCTTGCACGGAGCCTGCTTTTCCCTCTGCCTGTATCTCTGCCTCTCATGAATAAATAAATAAAATCTTAAAAAAATTTTTTTTCTAGGACAAATGTACAAAGTCTTCAGGAATATATGTATATTCAGGAACTAATATTAAACAGTACATGTTGATGTGTGGAGTGGGAAGAAATGGGAATAGGTATAACATAATATGCTGATCACTGAAAAATATCATCCACCACAGATGTTCTAGTGGAAATATTATTTAACATTCTAGTTCTAAGTAAGATGTTTATCTTCTGTCTTATTCATTCTTTAAGTATGTACTAAGTCCACACACAACATGTTCCAGTTGCCATGCTGGTATACTGGAGGAAGAATACAAAATAAAATATCACTTTTCAGGAACTTGTAATAAAAAAGGTTAATCTTTATATACTATTAATATTCTGAACAGCCATTAAACACTACAGAAAAGTAATCTTTCCCTCTTTTACTTTTAAAGTTTTATATCCTTCAGTATGCTTTCATTATTTTCATGGACCAGTTTTAACCCCTATCTTGTGGATGAATGCATGCATGATTTAAGTTTACTGAATTAAGAACAGAGCAGCAAATATCTGTGGCCTGCATATGTCTAAGTCTGCAATAGAGGTCATTTTTAGATCTTACAACTCACTTTACAGAAAACTCTGCAAACATAAAATTCAATCCCAATCTGTGGAGGTCATACAAGAAAAAAAAAAAAGAGTAAATACTAGGACCTTTTCATCATCACCACCCATAGGTTTAAAAACAGGCAAAACACAAAGGCAAAATAACAAAACATTATGGATTATAGTTTTACGTATATTTTACAAATTAAAATAAACTAATATTTACCAGTGTTTTCACCTGTTCATCAATGGAAATTCTTCTACTTAATAGTGTACACTAATAATGCTCCAGTAATACATGATACATACATAGTAAGATATAAGGTGGAAAGAAACCATCTACTTCCAGTTCAGTTTTGTGACCTAGAGCCATGCGTTAAATAAGGTTTACATAGAATGGGGAGGTTCACATTATACTTCCTTGGGCTACTGGACTACTTTATAGCACTGTGTGGCACTGTTACTAGGAGGACTAAGGGAAAAAAAATACTATGGTGAGATGCATTAAAACTACAAAACCTTCAGGGATCAGAATCACTACAGAGTAAAGCTGATAAAAGTGAAAATGACAGGGGCGCCTAGGTGGCTCAGTCGGTTAAGCGTCTGCCGTCAGCTCAGGCCCCGAACCTGGAATCTGGGGATCCAGTGCCCTATCGGGCTCCCTGTTCAGTGGGGAGTCAGCTTTTCCCTCTGCCCCTCAATCTGCTCATGCTCACTCTATCATAAATAAATAAAATCTTAAAAAAAAAAGGGGAGAATGACAAAAGTCAAACACTAGAACAGAATATACTAGGCAACTGCTAGAGACAGTGATCCCACTTACAGAAAACAATAGTTAAAATGAATATTATGATTAATTTAAAATTCCAGTTACCAATGTCACAGACTGTGCCTAAAGAGATATAACTACTAAATATAATATGGTATCTTGAATGGAATCCTGGAACAGAAAAAAGACACTAGGTTTATTTTAAACAAAATCTGGGGCCCCCTGGGTGGCTCAATCGGCTCAGGTCATGATCTCAGGGTTGTGAGATTGAGCCCCACGTTGCACTCTGTGCTGGGCATTAAGCCCACTTAGGAGTCTCTCTCTTCTTGTCCCTCTGCCTCTGTCTCTCCCCTGCTCACTCGTGTGCTTGCTCTAAATAAACAACAAACTGAGGATATCTGAATAAAGTAACAAACTGAGGATATCTGAATAAAGTATGGCCTTTAGCTAATAATAATGTATAAATAATAATGAATAGTAATAATGATATATGAATATTAGCTCATTAATTGTGACAAGTGTATCCTACTAACATAAGAAACTACTAACAGGAGAAACTAGAGAAAGTGGTGTTAGGGAGGGAAATCTATAGGAACTTCCTCTGCATTTTCTGCTCATATTTTCTGTAAATCTGAACCTCTAAAATAAAAACATTATTAAAAAAAAGTTCCAGGAGCAGTTGAGTAGCACAGTGGGTTGAGCATCTATCTGATTCTTGGTTTCGGCTCCACTGATGGTCTCGGGTCCTAAGATCGAGCCCCATGTTGGGCTCTGCAAGGAATTGGCTTGAGATTCTCTTTCCCTCTGCCCCTTCCCACCTTTGTGTGTGTGCTCTCTTTCTAAAAATAAATAAATCTTAAAAAAGTTCCAGTTACCTGAGAGTTACCACTTATCTTATATTTTGCTATACTCTAAGTCATGAGCGCTTTTGATATTAGTGCCTGGCACACACTATTCATAAACATCAAGCAAACAGGTGACCAAATATTAAAGAAAAACCTCTAGACTTAGAACATACTTACACTTAAAAAAAAAAACAACTTGACCTTTTATTATGAACATTTGCTATCAAAAATAAAGTAATAAACACATTATTTCTCCACACTCGAATACATCTTTCATGTAAAAAAAAAAAAAAAATCAAGAATGCAAACATATTATTTAAAAAACCTCACCTGACAAATTTTTTCCCAGATCTCATCGCAGCCAGCTTTTTCCTGAAAACTCAGAGCCAGATCATAGTTCTCAGCTTCCGACCAAACAATTAATGTATCCTGTTTAAAAATAAAGATTTTTACATCATCACACAAGAAAAAGCTAGAAAAGAAATAACTATGAAGTATAAATAGAAATCAAGAGGACAAAAAACAGCATAGCAATGACAAAAGCCCTCTGATGAGTGCAATTAATGTGTAGTCAATTGACATCAGGTTATTGTATTTTGTTATCCTTCAAAACTTAGTAATATACTGGCAGTGGAACAGTTTGGGTAATAAAATGATAATAATTTTCTAAAACAAAAAATATTAAAACAGGTTAGCAGGCACTGGCTTATGTTACCAACATAACACTGAATGGAAAGTGGAGCCATTCCTGGCCAAACTGTAACGTAGACATTTTAATCCTCTACTGACTCTCTCCTCTAAATCTGGAAAAGCCTTCAGAATATGAAGGAATTCAAAACAATGATGACATGAAGATACTCTAGCTCTAAGTACTACAAACAGCACTTATTTCAGCAGCTCAATTTGTAGAAAAATTAAGAACCCTAGGTTCAGTATTTTTCTACAAATGTCATTAATAGTATCCCTACAAAAAGTTAGTTAAGCTTTTAGGAAGTTGTCAACCTCTCTACTAAAAACTAAAGTTTGGGTTTAAGTTAAAACATAGACAAGTTTAAACACAAAAATCATTATGCAACACTCAAATGAAATGGCCAACTTTTAAAGGATATGTAATAATGAAAGGTTAATATGGTTAAAACTTTGATTTTCAGAAAATATGCATTTAAGAAAAAAGAAAATATACATGAGTTTATATCCTAATTACTAAGTATATAATCTACAAAATACCTTATAATTAACAATTATTCATCTAATACTTCTATTATGACTTGATATTAAAAAATATAATACTAGGGACACCTGGGTGGCCCACTGGTTGAGCATCTGTCTTTGGCTTGGGGCATGATCCTGGGGTCCTGGGATCAAGTTCCGCATCAGGGTTCCTGCATGGAGCCTGCTTCTCCCTCTGCCTAGGTCTCTGCCTCTCTCTCTCGGTCTCTCATCAATAAATAAAATTAAAAAAAAAATATATATATATATAATATTAAAAGCGAGCCTCAGATTAACAAAGTCTTCAAAATGAAAACACTTCGATACTCTGGTAGCTCCAATCTGTAAGTGAAAAATATCCGTCAATTAACCCAGGCCTCAGATTAATACTTACTTGCTGTGTAATCAGGTAAGAAGAACAGCCGGAAAGCAGTGTTCTCCCTTCTGCCTGGCTATGCTTCTCGGAAGGAAAATTTGTCACCAGGTATTCTAAAATTTTAACTTCCAATCCATACTTAATGCCTTTTAATAATTCTGAATTTTGGGGGAGGGGAAACTTCATGAGTTGTATTTTATCACTGTGCATTATCACTTGTCTAACAGATTAAACTAGAATAAATGTCAGTTTTACCATTATCATGTTCATTTGCACTTACATTACTGTTTTTAGCCCTTTGTAAGGCACATGTTCATTTTGTTAGGGTTACAGGTCAGTTTACATTGGAAAACATCTATAAATAGTTAGCTGCACATGCAGGCTAAAGTAATTCACAGTAGTTAGGAAACACTTTTTATGGAAGTGTTACTCTTAGAATACCATGTCTATTTTTTTTTACACTTCTGATCATTTATTTGCTTATTAAGTATTGGCAAAAGCCAATTTTTTCTTCTGATTTAAATGTACAAGCAGGTTTCTTCTCAAATTTCAATGCTTTATACCATACATTCCATTTTGGAGCACTAATACAACAGGATGAAATCCAGAATCTTTTATCCAGGCATTCAAGGCCTTTTCCAATTTGGTTCCAATCTATCTTCTGAGAGAAAGTCAGATAAAAGCAATGAAGTCTGACTTTAGGTAACTGAGTCCCCTTCTTCACCAACATTTTCTTGTCTGTTTCTTCCTATTCTTAACATAAAGTCTTCTCCCCAAGCCAGTCAAAACCCCAAAGTAAACGGGATTTATATTCAGAAGCATTCTTCAACGTAAGGAGGACTAACCTTGGGTGATGGTTAAATACACAGATCCCCATGCTTCTCCCAGGGGGAGGTAAAGGTCTGCAATGAAGACCCCAAATCCTTATTTTTAACAAGGGTCTCAAATAATTCTTTCGATATGTCAAATTTGAAAACATCACGTAAGTATATCTCTCGTTGGCTAACAGAGGATAGGAAACCATCAGAGCAGGCACCTTCCAATTCTATGAAATGTACTCAAAATGGGTGACAAGTCTCATCTTTTCTTCTTCCCCTCTTTGGAAACCTACTATTTCAGTCAAAAAATAACTGTAAGAAGTACTTCTTACAACTGCTTATTCCAAGGATCACAATAAAAGCTTCTAGGTAAGAGAGCACAAAGCTGGCACAAGAATATTTAAAACAATAAAAAGCGTCAAACGGCAGGGTTTCCGACATCTCTCAAAAGTAAAACTCAATTTTGTAGTAAGGTCTGTTTTCAACTGCTGTGCTCTTTGTGTTGTATTTTTTTGCTCATTTGTGCGTGACACACAATCTTCGGGATATTATTAATACCTGTTTTAAACTAAGAAAAGCTTAGAGTTTTCCTCTACCAACTAAACATTTAATCACCACTATGTCCCTATGGAAATCAGATTTAAAATAAGACTGCAGAGAGGATAGAAAAAGTGAGTTATACTTAGTCTGGTCCTTTAAAAAAACAGGAAAGGTGATTAAATCTAATGCCAGAATGGAAGTCGAGACATGAGCTGGAGAAGCTTGATAATTTAGCTTTTTACTGAATCAGATTTCACAACGTAGTTTTATTATGAGAAATGGTCATTTTCAATCTTAAATATTAAAAATACATTCTTGAGGTGAATACTGTTTAAATCAAAGGTTTTCGATCCAAAATCTAAATGACACCTTAGAATTGTACCTAAAATTTGGTTTTTAACATCTTTTCTGTGGAAAGGGTCTCCAGTTTTTACATTATACTCACACAAAGGCACCTGTGACACATTTTAAAAGTCTACCAAACCAATGGATTACCAGTTTCAATCTTCTTCTCTAGTACATTAACATGAATAAAATCCACTAATGAAATATTTGAGATCCTTGAGATCCTGCTTGTCAAATTAATCCTATCTCTGCCCCAATAGCTCTGACGGAATTCCATACAAAGATGAAGTTTTTCAAAAGGAATATTCATCTTTTCAAAAAAGGAAAACAAATATCAGCAGATTCGTAGAATTCAACTTGCAGATTCAAAATCAACTTAGAAGTCTGAAAATGAGTGAGATTAACCAGCATATAATGCAATATCTAGCTGTCTAGTTGTTCCTAATGGGAGGTTGACCTAAACTTTTTCTGAGACAGATTTTTAAAATACAGTATGATATAACATAAAGTCCAAGACAAACCTGAGGATATTGCTAAAAATACTAACATCATCCTAAAATCAGTGATATATTTGGGTATAATGGGAATAATCCAGACTAGAAATAGGACCTGAGCACCACTCAATTTCACTGTCTACTATTTCCATGACTCAGCAAAATAATCTGATTTTTCTTTTCTCATTGGAAAAGAGGATTATGATGAGATTATTATAATTATAGGTTTCTTATTCAATTTATGTGTCAGGTACTATGCTAAAGCATTTTTTATACATTAATTCACAAACTATTACATGATATAGGTAGTTTCATTTAGAAAGGTTAAGATTCAGAAAAAATTTGCTTAAAAATCACAATAATGAAATAAAAAACTTAAAAGAGTATTCAACTCTAACCCCATGTCGTTGGCAGCCCTGGTGGCTTAGTGGTTTAGCGTCACCTTCAGCCCAGGGTGTGATTCTGGAGACCCAGGATCGAGTCCCATGTCAGGCTCCTTCCACGGAGCCTGCTTTTCCCTCTGCCTGTGTGTCTCTGCCTCTTTCTCTGTGTCTCTCATGAATAAATAAATAAAATCTTAAAAAAAAAACAAAACAAAAACAAAAACCCATGTCGCTGCTACTATACCCAATAAAAAATGTGAACTATACTAAAAGGACACATAGTTCTCAGCAACTTGCTTCCCAACCTTCTGCTTCTAGGTATCTGTCTGGACCCCTATTTAAGAACCCTCTCCATCCGATTTCCAAGGATTCCTCTTTAGTCTCACTCTAAATCACCAACCAGAACATACCTCTGGCAGTTACTGCCAAATCTTTCCAATTTAGTAATTCATGTCCTCTACTCATGCTCCTAATCTATAGTTAGAATAGACTATACTCATTTCAAACTCATGCTATTATTTTAACTCAGCATTCAAAATTATAGAGAAGCTCCTTCTTCTATACTAATTACATTAGACTGTTCCCCACAATGACTCAGTTTTGTAAAACCCCAGGTCCCCAATTTTACTGGAGATAAAGAGATTCAATATGACCATTTTCACCTCAATCTTGATCTTGGCGTTATGTTCTTCTGGCTAAAACCTAGAATAGTCTCAATCTTTCCCTTCCAGGATATGAACAACCATTTATTGACTGAACCCCCTTTCCTTACCAAAGTTGTTCTCCCTTGGTTTCAAGACAACATGTTTTCCTAATTCTCTCCTCTTTCCAAATGCTTATTCTTCCTCTTGACTAGATCTTCTTCCTGATTACCAAATACCTAACCCTGCAGCATGTTCTGTCAATTCTATCTTCCATATGTATCTGAAATCCATCCACCTCTTTCCATCTCCACTGACCCTAAACTTATTCAACATTATATCTTGCTTGGATTATGTTGTGATCTCTCAACTACTCTCCCAGTTATTGCTTCTCTCCAATTCTATACACTGATGTTACTAGTTTGGATGCCATTCCTCTGCTGAAAATTTTCAAAAGCTTTCAAATGCACTTTAAAAATCTAAAGGGGAGGGGGTAAAAAAAAAAATCTAAACCAGAGATAGTGAACAACCCATAAGCAGCACTGAAGTATTACTGGATGAATGAATAAATGTGGACAATTCAACAAGGCTGTCTAATGCTCTGTTCTCTGTTCTTTTCTCAAATTCCATCTACTCTTTTGAAAGAGGTCCACTTTTACAGCTAAAAATAGAAGTTAATGATTCTCAAATTAGAATCTTCTGCACCAAGTCTTATTCTCTCTAGTCCTAGATGTTCACTACAAGACCTTTTCATTTATTTTATTATCATTTCAGAGCCCAAGTTGGGGGGGCGAGGGGGAGGTACAGAAGAATATACAGTACGCTACCATTAATACCAATAAAAGGGAAAACATATATGTGATTGCATACCTGTTTGTTTAAACATGCATAAAACCTCCAGGAAGATATTCAAGAAACTGGTAATACTGGTGGCCTCTAGTAAGGGAAACTAAGAATGGAATCCAGAGTGGGAGAGACTTCACTAAATACTTTGTGAATTTTTACAGAAATGAATATATTATCTATTCAAAATAAAGAAAGAGGGTTTGTTTGTTTTTTGAAATGAATAAGCTGCTAGCCAAATGTAAATGTAAACCTGTTTTCCTCTCAACTTCTCACTTTCTGGAGAGAACCATCATTTTCATGGCCCCAAGACTCAAAACACTACTAGTGACCCTTGATTCCTTCTCTTTCATATTTAATCACTTAGCAAATCTGCCAGCACTTTCTTGTTAATATAATGAAAATCTATTTCTTCTTTACAATTCCATTTATTACTTACAGATTTACATTTTTCTGCATCTGAATTATAGTAAAAGGTCTTGTTAACCTAAAGCTCTTATTTCCCTCTCTGCCTCCAATTGATTATTCATGACATTGCCACGCTTGCTTCCTAAACACAGTATCACTTTCATCACTTTAGGCCACTACTCGAGAATCTAGAATAGCTCCCTCTTGTTTAGTAAACCAAGCTCACAAATAAGAAACCTCCACCTCCGTTGCAAAGAGGCTTAGTAACTTTTATGTCAGGTGTACTATTTCCTTCCCTATCACCATTCCTTCAACAGACACCACCAAGCAGAATGAAATTTTTCTTAATGATTCTAACTCAAATCAATCTCTTCCTTCTTTAATTTTCTACTGTCCAAGTCTGTGGAATAAAACTGCTTTTTATGTATTTTGTGTTGGCACATACCTCCTGTATTATCTCAGTCAAGAAACCTGACCTTTTGTGCCTTAACTGCCTCATCTGTGAAATACTTTCATGGTCTTTCAATAATGACTGGGTTAAAACACTTCACCAGCAATTTTATTAGTTATATAATTGTTTCATTTGTTATGTCTTGTCTCCCAATAAAACTATGGATGGGCACTTCCTTATACTTCTCTCCTAAACCCAATTAATACAAATTATATTAAAATTATATTAAATATAAAGGGTATACATCCCTATGACTGGGCTTTTGGTGGTCTAGATCAGTAGGAATGATTCTAAGTAACTTAAAATTTTGACATGTATCAGCCACTATCTCATGTTCCATTGTATAATCATTTTGTTTGCAGTGTGTTTAAACACTTAACAAGTTACTGGCTCCTTTAAGTATATCTTCTTCCCAACAGCAACTTCAGTACTGCCCATAGTCCTGAAGCAAGAGTGCTGTAAATCGATGATCTATTGATATGGAGTCCTTTGACATTCAACTCAACTCATTCTAACCTATTCTGAGCCCATTAATTCAGGACTTGGCTCATTTTAGAACTATAGTATTAAGAAACAATGTTTAGTCTGCTTTGAATTTATTCAATATATTTTGTAGCAAAATAGCCTATAAACTATGAGCATCTCATTCACTCAAGTCTTTTTAAGATTAAAAACCTGCCAATGATCAATAGATTTCATATAAACTTTGGAAATGAATTATTTTCTGGACTAATTTATTGAGTAACTTAAACAATGATATTTTAAAAAGATAACTCTAATGAACACAAAAATATCAATATGTTTGGAAATCTCAATCTGTATAATCTGGTAAAAAGTGCAAACTGAGCAAGATTTTGGCAAAAAAAAAAAAAATGAAAAAAGTATCTCTAAAAAGAAACTAAGTTTAACGTAATCCTCAAATTGCTCTCTGGTTCTACTAGAAAAGTGCATTTCAATTCAAACAAAAATAAAGAAAACAGGGACGCCTCAATAGCTCAGTGGTTGAGTACCTCCCCTTCGGCCCAGGGTGTGATCCTGGAGTCTCAGGATAAGTCCCACATCGGGCTCCTTGCATGGAGCCTGCTTCTTTCTCTGCCTATAAAAATCCTGATAGTATATTATTGAAACATCATTAATTACAGGAATCATTCTCCCAATAGTATAAAATTTCAAAAATAAGTACTTTTTTCTCCAGTATGTTTGTTTTCTAGAGTGATATTATACAGAAAGACATATTCCAAAGTTTCTAATGAACCACCATGTATTTTTTTAGACTAAGGTTGGAGGGCTGTTTTATACACAAACCTACACCATTATATGATCTTTCCAATAATAACAATAGTTAAAGTATCTTATATACAATCTGAGAAGAATCCATATTATAATTAAATTGTAGGGAGTCACATTTAAGAACACAGTTCCTGAGAATTTTATATTTGTGCAGGGGAAGATAAAGATTATAAAACAGTATTTCTTTCCTCACAAAAAAGGAGGCCAACAAAAAATAAAACAAAAGTGGCTACCTGGTAAAATTCCATGCAAAGAGAAAAAAACCATCTGCTTGGCTGACTTAGAAATTAAATTTACTTAAATGTTTAAGATATAGGAAACATTTTTCAAGTGGTCAATACAGGGCTAATGTTTGATTCTCCATCAAAGACATGCAATATTTTCTACGCAGAGGGCAAAAAACTATTAACTGAGTATTGAAAATTTAAGTATTTCAAAGAAGTGATTAAAAATGTATTGCATACACAAAACAAATTGTTTAACAGTAAGACTTTTACTAATAATGAGCTGAGCAATGGACATAATTTCATTCCTCCAATTTGAAGTTATTTATTTCTGGGCATTCAAATTTTCATTGATCTTGAAGAATGTAGGTATTGATGATGTAAATACAATCCTAAAATAATTTTATCTTTTCCTTCAAAAATCTCTGCCATATTCACTTTACATACCACACACACACATACACCCCTGGAAATAATTCAAGTGTCTAACAATAGGTGGTATCAACCAGAAGAATACTATACAGTTAAAAAAATAAACTAAACTAAATCTACATTTTTAACATCAACAAATCTTCAAATTAACTGTTGAGTGGAAAATGAAAGTTCAGAATACATGTAAGAGCAAGAGATCAACCGTGCAAAGTTTAAAAACATACAAAAGACAACATATTATTTATGGATACATACATAGCAGAAAAGGTATATAAGCACACAGAACTAATACATCAACTTCAGAATTGTAGTTACCTACAGGAAGGATGGAGAATGGACAGAATGAGACAGGCACAAAGAGGGGTTTAACTCCATCCACAATGTTCAACATTACAAAGATTTGAAACAAATATGGTATAAAGTTAACATTGTTAAATTTGGTGGTGTTACACAGACACACACTGTATTTTCGGCACTTTTCAATTTTGAAATCTTTCATAATAAAAATGAAAACATTCACAGAAGAAGAGGTTGAATCACTGCTGCCATTTCCAGATTAAATAACTGGGGACACTAAAACACAACACAGGTATTCCCCCCCGCCCCCCCGCAAAAGACGGTAAATATTAACAGAAAACGTTACATGATACACTTTTATAAAGTATCCACTGATTATATTAAAAATATACAACAATTAAAGAACAGGATTCAAATGCTTCTACTTCAAAAACTCTACATTTGCTTGAGTCAAAGGATCAAATTTCACACCACAAATAGGCTTTCCTTGCTTTAAAAGAGTATCTCTTTGAATTTTCTTTTATGTCATTTCCTTTAAACGTGATTGAGAATAAAAGGTTTAGTGTACAGGGCATCAAAGATACCTATCTGTAGTTAAATAAGATTAATGAATACACTGTATTCTAACATAAAATAACAGTGGCTCAATTCAAAGATAATAAATGACTGCCAGTACAAAAACTTTCACTTTTCAGTTTGAAACTTTTCACCTACAGGGAAATACAGATAATGTGTAACTGTTTACCAAACATGTTTTTTCTTCTCAGGAAAGCTTTCCCATCTTTGTCAGATTAACACTTCCTTGACCACAGATGAAATCTTTCAAATTAAAGATAAACAACTACTTGCCTGTTGTTTCTGATATGCAGTGTTTGGATTTATCTTTGACTCCAAGAGTAGTGATCCTGAAAGATTAAAAAAAAAAAATTTGTAAGTTTGACTTTGTAAAATTTTGAATAAAATATCAGAATATGAATTTAAAAAACAAACTTGTGTTCTCTTCCCTTAGCTAGACATGTGAAGTAATCAAATGTATCCTGATTCCCATTTTTCTCTCCAGATCTGGGCTTCATATTTAATTTAGAACACACCATCTTATCCCGCATATGCCCTTATATGAAAAAAATCCACCTAATATCAACATTCAGACCCAAAATATAAGGAGACTAGATGTCCATTAAAATTTTATTGAGATGAAAATTTTAAGGTCTAAAAGACTACTTGAAGCCAAACTCTTTTTAACAAAGTTATTTTATTTCATTTCCAGTTTAACAAATAAAACAAATTACAAAGGACCACAACAGGAATCTAAGTACTTAGTTACACAAATTACAGGACTTCATTTATCCTTTTCTCCTTAGCAGAACAAAGGACATTTCATATAGAAATAAATGTCCGTAACTATTTTAAAGGGAAAGTGCAAAAGTACAAAATACAAGAATAAATCTGGGATTGTTACCTTTCTATTATCTGCACATAACTGCTCAAATCGAGGCGTTCAGATTACAGTGATAAAGGTTTTAATTATGCTCTACACTTGAATCTAAAAATACTTCACACAGGACTCGCACAATAAATTAACGGACACAAGTTTACAATCTGCTCTGGTGTCCTAACTTGTTTAGGTTGTAAAGTAGCCTGGGAGGAATCCAGACTACAGATATGCTCGTGCGTGCATGTATCGTGGCAACGGTCTGCAATAACCGCAGGAAAAGGTGTCTTTTGGTTTCCCCAGCACCTGTCCACTAGGGCAAACTCACGGGCTCGTGAGTAAAAATGGGTTTAAAAAAAATTTTTTTAAAAGCCACCCAGAAAGTATAGTTTCACTGAGTTTTTTGAAACAGATGTATAATAGATAAGAAAACAAAAATAAAGGGAGGGGGAGGGTCAGCTCCCTAGAACGAGGAGAGAACTACTCCGTCTCTCATTACTTCCTCCCCTCTCACTCTCCCCTCTTCAGAGGCGAGACTGGAGAGGAAGGGGTCAAATCCTGAATAGGGACAGGAGGCGGGGGAACAGAATCAACGTCTGACTGAGGGAAAACCCGGACAAAGTAGTTTGTTTTTACCGTACAGAAGTGCAGGCACAAAACCACTGCGCTGTCCCAGATGTGGTAGGAACAGTACCCGGCCCGGGGCCTAAACCACCGGGGCGATGCCCAAACCGGAGGCACCGACTGTCCCCTATCCTATGTTCCAATAACCTTACCGTCGGACTCAGCCCGAACCAGCAGCGACATCCCCTTGAGCTCCTCCACATAAGTGGAGGAGACATGCCCGGTGCCTCGGTCGTCCCACTGACGGTCTTCGTTGAGGGTATAGACCTTCACTCGCCGCCGCGTATCCGACATGGTGGCTGCCGTCCCCGCCGCCCCAGCCGCCGCCTCCTCGCTCACCTCGTCCGCGCCCCTCACTCTTGAGAGACGGTTGCGGCGGTGGCGGCGGCGGCGGCGGCGGCGGCTCCGGAGAGGCCCGAGTTCACCATGGCTCCCAAGGTTCAGTCGCGGGAAGGGGCAACAAGAGTCACCGAGACCTCTCCGCCCGGAGTCCCGGTTACCTCTCACTTCGCCCCCGCACACACCCACCCTCCCCTCCCTTTGCCCCCCAGAGCTCGCTCGCCCGCCGCCGCCGCCGCCGCCGCGGTAACTACTACAGATCCGCCATCTTGTAACCCGATTCTCTCTGCCTTTCTCTTCCTCCTCCAAGCAGGCTCGCACGGGCTGTCCTAGCAGGGGCTACGGCGGCCGACGAGCCCAACGCGCGGCACTTCTGCTTTCCGCACGCGCCTCCCGAGCCGGCAGCGCTCGGTGTTCTCGCGAGGCGGGGTACTGGCCCTAAGTGGGAGGGTCTAAGTGCGACTTCCTCTTCTCTCGGTCCCGCCTGCCGGCGCGGGATCTCGGACGGGTGGTCGGTTCTCGCGAGTTCCTTTCCCCTCTGCTGCCGCGAGACTCTTCCTAGCCGGCGGCGAGAGCGGAGCCTCGGATCTTTCCTTGGGCGGTTGCCGGCTGCGCCTGGGGTGTGACGAGCCGTGGGATCCAGCTGTGAGGAAAAAGTAAAGCATACCTGGGAGGTACGCATGGGACTAACCCTGAGCAGAAAGGAAGGAAATGTGCTCGCACTGCTTAAGGGAAGCTAAACCTGTCAGCCTGTGGGAGAAAAATAATTTGACTTTTTTTCTGTGAACATGTAAGAACTCTGAGCCCTTGAAGCACGGGGACCCGAAGCCCACTAAAGCTGGCTGCGGAGCCTCGTAGAGTCAGCATCTCCTCAGGAAGTGTCCTGTCGATCTCCAGGCGAGCGTGACGCGGTACAGAAGTGTGTTGACAAGTTCCTATTTCCCGCCAAAGCCCATCACTCACTGTTGGGCATCTGGTAGCTGGCCATTGAAAAGCCTGCTTTCCACCTCACGGAAGTGCTGTGCTCTTCCCGTGTTTGTAACTCGGAAGATAAGTCTCCAGAGACTCTTAGGGAAGCAGAGGGGACCTGCCTTCCTAACACATCTAAGAGCATCGTTCTTGATACTTTTGAGTTGCTCTTGCGAACGTTTCTTGCGTTCTCTCGGGATGTCTGCGCTGAATTAGCAAAGGGGGAATTCCCTGGGTGTTCACGTCATCAGACAGCACTCTAATTGTCAAACCTCGCCCGGTGCGTGCCATTCGTGCCGGGCAGTCCAGTCCCGGTTCGCTCTTGATAGGCTCCTTTTACTCGCGTTTAAAGACTTTCTCAGCCGCTTCTGTCGTCAGTGCTTTACCGGCAACCCATTAGTCTGAAAGGTGAAAAGCAGAAGCGCTGCACACGTTGACCGTGCAGCGCATCTTGGGGGTTGTAGTCTTATCAGTGGTTTTGTCAAAACGTGCTTTTGTTTTGACCAGATCTTATCTGTGGACACTTTGGGCGCTGCGCTAAACACGTGAAACGTCTTACACAGAACAGGCGCCTGATAAAAAACAAATTATAATTTCAAAATCTGGATACATCGCCATGTGTTTTTTAAATCTAAAGAGGACCTCAGAAAATGTACTTAAGTAGTTAGATGTAATAATAGAGCCCATTACTAGCTGTGATTGATGTGGACAAAATGCATTTGAGCCCATATTTGAGAAAATAACATTTCTGTCTTGGGTCAGAGAAAACAGATTAAGTTTTGAACTAGATGTTAGAGGATCCCTAAGTAGGAGTTTGCACTTTGGCTTGGGAAGCCATTCAAGGCTGAGGGGACAGGGTGAACAAAGTCATAGAGTATGTTACTGGCCTAAAAGAACTTACACGATAGCTAGCTAGCTAGCTATGTATATATTAAAGGATTAAAGACTATACAGAAATCACTTTATATGTGTTGAGGTTAATGTCCTACAAATAGAACTAACTGGACAAAACTGTGAAATAAGCGTTATTTCCTGCATTTACTCATTCCAGTATTTGTTGACCATAAACTAGGTGTTAGATACTATAGGGTGAATAAATAGGAAAAGTCCCTCTTCTCATGGAGCTTGCACTATAGTATATAGGAAGACAATAAACTAATACACGCCAGATACTGATAAATATTAATACCAGAAAAATAAGGGTAGCAAAAGGTTAGTGAGCTTGGGAAAGGCAGTGGTGTTATTGAGGAAGGCCTCTGAGGGAGGCAGTCAGCCATGCATTTCCCCAAAGGGAAGAGAGCATGAGGAAACAGAAAAGCAAATACAATGCCATGAGACTACAGTGGGAGGGATAATAAGGAAACCAGTATCTTTAAACCTAAATAATGGAATACTATACATATTGTTGTACAGATGTACCCTAGTTTATTTAAACCGTCTCCTAAAAAATGAGTGGGAAATATCAGAAAGGGAGACAGAACATGAGAGACTCATAACTCTGGGAAACGAACTAGGGGGGGGTGGAAGGGGAGGTGGACGGGGTGTGGGGGTGACTGGGTGCCGGGCACTGAGGTGGGCACTTGACGGGATGAGCACTGGGTGTTATTATATATGTTGGCAAATTGAACACCAATAAAAAAATAAATTTATAAAAATAAAAAAATAAAAAAATAAACCACCTCCTATTTATATATGTGTCATTTCCAGTAGTTTCCTACCTCAAACAATTTAC
Organism: Canis aureus; assembly: GCF_053574225.1. Classification (NCBI taxonomy): domain Eukaryota; kingdom Metazoa; phylum Chordata; class Mammalia; order Carnivora; family Canidae; genus Canis; species Canis aureus. Next base: position 59,384,301 of record NC_135621.1, read on the forward strand.
CAAAATTATTTCATGTGTTACAATATACTTGATGTTGAATTCCTAGAGTAGGGATTTTCAACGTTAGCATTACTAACATTTTGGGCTGGATAATTCTTTGTTGTGAGAGGTTGTTCTGTGCATTACAGGATGTTTAGCAGCATCCCTTATGTTTACCCACTAGATGCCAGTAGAAATGCATCCTCTCTTCCAGCTGTGACAGCCCAAATAATCTGCCATCATTGCCAGTGTTCCTGGAAGAAGACATGTTACATTTTTTAATTCTTGAGGGTTTAAAAAAATGTTAATCTCTATAGGGTAAACTTGGTTGTCCATTTCACTAACGCCCTTGAAATGTCAAACTTTCTGTTTTCACCCTTCCCATTCTGTTAGATGTTTTTATGAAAGTTTTTAAGTTTTTAATTTAATTTTTTCCCTTAAGGTGATTAAATCTTCTCCATTACAATAATCCATCAAAACTGATAACCTGTATCTTCTTAGCCACATTCCTATTTCTTTTCCCTTTTACAACCAGACTATTTAGTGTTTAAGTTGTTTATACTCCCTTCATTTCTTCACCTCCCACTTATTCCTCAATTGAACCCATTTGGGTTTCCATCACCACCCCTTGCTCTCATCATAGAGCTCTTTATAAACTAACTTAAGATATCTACATTAATAATGCTATGGATATTTTCAACCTGTTTTACTTGATCTAAGTTAAAATTGGCACTTTATTGTCTGAATGTTGTTCCTTCCCAGTCATATTATGGCAACTCTTGCTTTATTCTTCAGATGTTGCCACAGTTAATCACTTTCATAAGGGACTCTTCTGACTCTCCTGACCAGATAATAGTATCTCCTTGAAATGTTACAAGTACCAAAACACTCAATTCAAAGTGGTTTAAATGATAAGAGAATTTATTGGCTCATAAGAAGGAAAATCTAGAGATAAAGGGGAACCTCACGTAGGATTGACTCAACAGTATCAGTGAGAACTCGATTTCCTTCTGCCTTTCAATTCTGTATTTTGCTCTCCAATTCATACTGAGGCTGGCTCCTCTTGGTTTTTTGTTTTGTTTTGCTTTTAAAGATTTTTACTTATTTATTCATGAGAGACACAGAGAAAGAGGCAGAGACATGGAGGGAGAGGCAAGCTCCGCGTGGGAGCCAGATGTGGGACTTGATCCCAGGACCCTGGGATCACGACTTGAGCCAAAGGTGGACACTCAACCACTGAGCTACCCAGCCATCCCATCGCTGGCTCCTTTTGTATCTTAAGATAGTGGCCAAGAGCTCCTAAGTTTCCAGTTCTTAATTCGCAGCAAAAAAGCATTTTTTTTTTCTTCACGTATTCCCAGTTGCATTGTGAACCTAAAGATCTGAGGTTTGGGGAATGTCAAGCACTGAATGGCTGAGGTAAATCAGGGGGCCTGTCACTGGAGCTTAGGGTTAATTCCACCCAAATCCATGGATATTATACCATAGGATATGGGTAAAACGGATGTAGGAAGACAACCAGAGTATCCACTTAATCTTTTGCTACACACAGCACCATGCATCCTTCCATTTAGCATTTGTCATCTTTATAGCTTTGGGTTTATTTCTATGATTTCTGATTATAACTGTCTCCACATCTAGATGACAAATTTCTGTGAGTTCAGAGAACTATGTTTTTTTCTCATCATTTTATCTCTAGGGCCTAGCAAGAGGGTATGGAATATAGCAAATACTCAATAACTGTTGAAAGATTGAAGTTTCATCTAGAAGTTTACTACTCAATTGGACATTCTCCCTAACAGGTAATTTAATAACTACCCTATCAAATCAACTGAGATGAAATTACATCTTTGAAAGCTCCAGATTGGTATCTCTATTTCTAAGTAATCAGGTGTTGACACACTACTGAATATTTGTGAAACCAATCTGATATTAAATTGTTTTTGTATCTTTCGAGTTTCTGGTTTCTTGTAGAGTAAGGTTCTTTAGGATGGTATGCAAAGCTCTTCATGGTTTGGCCTCTACCCAAACCCTGGCTGTCTACTCTCAAGAGTGAGGCTATGGACTGTTCAGACTGATTTTCCCTGGGGGCGACTTTCTTTTTCAACCATAGCCCCTCCCATTCACCTTACCTAATGTTTTTATAAGTCTTTTCTCTGGGTAAGTGTATTTCCTCAGGTACCTCATACCCGGAGAGAGTAAAGGCAGAGGAAGAAGGCAAGAGGTCCATTTGGTTAGTATTTAAGCTTTCACTTAATCACTCCTTTTAACACTGCTGTCCCAGTCTCCCACTACTGTACCTAGTGTCTCCAAGTCTCTCTTATTTCATAAAATAAATGTTTCCTGAGGTGGCGGGGGCAAGTGTTCAAAGGGTTTATATATGCATGAGCATGTGTGGAGGGAGGTGGTAGTTCTTTGGTTATGTGGGTTTGCGAAGGGGACAAAGGTATGTAGCCCCTCTTTGTATAGACTTTGACCCTGTCCTCAGATTCTCAGCCCTGATCCTGATTCGTTGTGGAGATAATTAGTTCTCTTCTTCTCTGATTACCTCTGTGGCCATTTAGGTTGTAACTTCCTGTTACCTGCTAAGGTCCACTACTGCTTTACCAGCTGCTTGCCATGCAAATGACATTTGTTAAAATCTCATCTGCTGTTGTCTCTTTTGTTTGCCTTTTCGGCTCTGTACTTAAAAAAAAATTATATTCTGTGTGAAATTAATTTTTCATTTTTGACAAAGGTATTCTAACATGTTTTTGTTTTTCTTTTTTTTTTTTTTTAATGTTTAGTTCTGTAGTCCCCTTGGAATTTTTTGTATATGTGAAGTAGGATGCCCATTTAAAGTTTCCTCCGGGGCAGCCCAGGTGGCTCAGCGGTTTAGTGCTGCCTTCAGTCCAGGGCATGATCCTGGAGACCTGGGATCGAGTCCCATGTCGGGCTTCCTGCATGGAGCCTGGTTCTCCCTCTGCCTGTGTCTCTACCTCTCTCTCTCTCTCTCTCTCTCTCTCTCTGTCTCTCATGAGTAAATAAAATCTTTAAAAAATAAATAAAATTTCTCCTCCAAACGGAGAGCCACTTGTCAATATCCATACATGTGTGTGGATTTGAGTCTGAACACTACTCTGTTTTGTTTTAGTTGGTCAACTGTACTGTGACAGTTTTAATTGCTATAGTTTATTATTTGTTTTGGTGTTTGCTTGATGTGGTGGCCATATCCGTGCACCATTTAGATTGCCTTCAAGAGCCCTAGTCTGGGGAACATACTTGACTGATAGCCAGTTGCCACCCTTTTGGATCCACCATTGCATTTGAGCTGAGACCATAAAGATCTCAAGCTGCTCCCAGCCAGTAACTGAGCTCAGCACAGGTACTATACTTGCCCTTTACTATGCAGGCAGAACTCCTTTAGCGGGCAACTTTGGCATGGGGAACTTCTTAGCAGGCTGGATGAGACTTTCTTGGAGCTACATTATAGTCTGAAGCTCTTTCCACCCAGTATTTCCTTACCTTCCCTCTTTTACAGAGGTCAAACTTGTGCTATGGTCTATAAGCTCTCCCTGTCAATTCCTGAGCCTATTTTATCCTTAACAAAGTGTTTCCTCCAGTATTTTTCTTGTCATATGTGTCTTTGAAGGCCAGAACTAACAGGTGATACGGGAGTGGTCTAAGAAATCAGGCAGTAAGATGGGGCTTGGGGAATAGTTTACTCAGTCTTTGGCACAAGGTAGCCACTTGACTACTGATTTGACCAGTAGTGACCTAGGAAGACATGCCATAAGAGGGAATGCTATGGTCTATGCAGTGATTCAGGCATTTGAAAAATATGGGGAAAACAATGCCTACAAAGATAGCAGAGCTGGCCAATTAAGTTGTACTACTGGCTTGCAGAGGGATATTGAGTTGAGGGCACTTAATACACAGTTAAAGCTAAGTTTGGGAGTTAGGAGACCTCTTTGGTCTTCACAAAAAGGCCCTTATTTTCTGCAGTGGAAGAACAGACATGGGATTTGTCAGAGTTACAGAGCTCTAAAGATATTTGAATGCTCAGCTTGTTGGTGAGGGGTGGGGTGGGGGTGGGGGTGGATTTGCTATGCAGTTAGTGTCCTGACTGGGTAATCTTGAAGCTTGAAGTATGGGATGGGGGTTACCGGTTCTGCAGATACCCCTGGACTCTCAGGGATTGCAGAAGTGGCTCATAATTCCTACAAGAGATAACAACTCTCTCCCCTTGTAGAAAGACTTAGTTGTTCTCATATCTTATCCTAGCTGAGAGGCTATGGTAGTTATGGCTAAATCTCAGCATAATCCACCTAGGGACTGCTGGGCCTAGGGAGGAAAAAGATTATACACTGAAGGAACCGAAATAATAATCTAGCATATACTACACTAAGGAGCCAGAGAGGTACATTTGGGATTGGACTTTGAGTGTCCTTAATCAAGGGGGCTGGAGGTTAAGATTGGTAAAGATTTCATTGATTTGGGATACCTTTGGAACAGAAGACTTACTGCTAAGATAGCTCTTGGAAGTCTGGAAAAAGTAAGAGTGGAAATGAGCTTACACGATGGCAACTTATGACTCCTGGAGAAGATACCTATTTATTTTGGCATACCTGTATGGTTATTGCTCACATATTAGTTCTAACCAATTATTTTGTAACGTTGAAAGTGTTTTTTAGAAGATCACCTGCATGTTTTTGTTCTTCTCCTCAACCTCTTTTTAATCTTATTATGTTAGTTAGGACCCGAGAACACTGATGAGAGTAACAGTGGTGATTCTTATTTCTTTCCTGACTTTAATGGCAATGTCCCCAGTATTGTATACAAGTTCTTAATTTCTGATAGATACCACTTACGGAGTTAAGGATATTTCCTAGTATTTTAAACTCTCTTGGGAATTATAAATGGCCTCTTCTGATCTGGTGATAATAGTTTTTCTCTTGTAATCTTTATAATGAATTATGTTCTTATTTCTTACCATCTTTGCATTCCCACAGATCTACTTGATCCTAATAGCTGTTGTCAATATTGTATTAAGACAGTTTATGAGGAGGAAGTTCAAGATGGCAACATATAAGGATCCTAAACTCACCTCCTCCCATGAACACAACAAATCTATAGCTACATATGCAACAATTCTCTCTGAAAAGAACCTGAAAGCTAGCTGAATGGCACCTCTACAACAAAGAATAAAAGGGCCACACTGAGATGGGTAGGAGAGGCATTAAATACATGGTCTTTCAAGAACCTCTCCCCCATCAGGCACAGAGACCAACCATTGGGAGGGATCTTGTAATACAGGGTTTTGTCCCCAAGGAATGAGGAGTTTGTGCTCCATACCAGGCACTCCAGCCCTTGGGAAATGCATCAGAGAGATGAGCCCCCAAAGCCCCTGGCCTTGAAAACTAACAGGACTTACAACCATAAAAGGCTTTAGGGAATGGAAAATCCACTCTTAAAGACCCATGCACAGACCTACTCATCCCAGGGCTCAAATAAAATAAAAAATGAAAGAGAAATTACAACTGACACTATAGAAATACAAAAGATCAGAACAGACCACTACAAACAATTATATGCCAACAAACTGGACAATATGGAAGAAATGGAAAAATTCCTAGAAATGTACAATTTTCCAAGACTGAATCTTAAGGAAATAGAAAATCAGAATAAACTAGTTGCTCGCAAGGAGACTGAGTGAGTAATCAAAAACCTCCCAATAAACAAAAGTCTTAGTCAACAAATGGCTTTACTGGTGAATTCTACCAAACATTCAAAGATGTAATACTTATCCTTCTCAGACAAGAACATCCCAGAGAAGAAAATTACAGTCCAGGCCAATAACCCTGATGAATATAGATGCAGAAGTCCTCAATAAAATATTACCAAACCAAATTCAACAGTACATTAAAAGAATCATATACTGTGATCAAGGTTTATTTATTCCTGGGAGGCAAGTATGGTAAGCATCTGCAAATCAATCAATAGGATACATCACATTAATATTTGTATATAAAAATAAGCTATTGTGTACAAAGTACAAATGAGAGGCCAGGAAACTCCAAAGCAAAGTATATAGAGAGAACCACCTTTAGTTCATTATGATGCACAGGAAGTGTGACTTGGCTTCTGTAAAATAAATTCATGGCCCTGTGATAAATTCCCCTCCCCCCCGCCTTTCCCCCTTCGCTTTAGCTTATGTTTGTTTCTGTCCCTTGATACCAAGATATATTCTCACTTTTCCATTTATACTGCCTACCACCCTGGTCTCTACTCCCATTAGCCTAGAATTTTATAAAAGGCCTGTTGAACTTTAACATGATCTCATTGTCTACTTTTTTGCCAGTAATCAGGCATACTCTTACTGATTAAGTGCTTTGAAAATATCACCTTGCACTAGCCTTCTCTCGTATTTTAATAAAATTTGCTAATTCTAGGGAAGAAAAGGCAAAGGATTAAGGAGTAAAAGACTGTTAAATTGATTTATAAAATGAACAAGCTGCTCCATATTCTAAACCTACAATACCAAATGAATATGAAGTTGTCCGTGCCTTCATTTGGAATTCTCTTTCCAGAGTAGTTGCATATCTTCCTACATTTCATTGAGGTGTTTGCTCAAATGTTACCTGCTTAGGCCATTCTGGACCATTTTACCTAAATTAGTACCTTTTCTTGATCACTTTATCCATTTACTCAGTTGTTTTTCTTTAAAAAACCTACTACCACCTGACATGCTATATACTTCTTAACGGTTAGTTTACAGGACGCCTGGCTGGCTCAGTAGTTGAGCGACAGCCTTTCGGCTCAGGGCGTGATCCTGGAGTCCCGGGATCGAATCCCACATCAGGGTCCCTGCATGGAGCCTGCTTCTCCTCCCTCTGCCTATAACTCTGCCCTCTCTCTTGTGAATAAATCTTAAAAAAAAAAAAAAAAAAACTCGTTAGTTTCCATCCACTAGAATGTGAGCAATGGAACTTGATGTTTTGTTTTGTTTACTGATGTATTTGTTTACTGATGTATAAGTGTTGAACTAATGAATATTATGCTTGGCAGAACTGAACTAAGAAAGATACTGATATTTATAGTATTATCTTTAGATCTAGAAGATGTTCGGTAAGAAAAGAAAAAATGTATAAAAACCATAATTGGGCAGCCCGGGTGGCTCAATGGTTTAGCGCAGCCTTCAGCTCAGGGTGTGACCCTGGAGACCCGGGATCGAGTCCCACATCGGGCTCCCTGCATGGAGCCTGCTTCTCCCTCTGCCCGTGTCTCTGCCTCTCTCTCTGGTCTCTCATGAATAAGTAAAAAAATTTTAAAAACCCAAAAAGCCATAATTTATGGACAGGGGAGTGTCAGTAACAAAATATGAAGAAAAAAGTCTTGTAAGTACCCACATTGTACTAATAGAGATGGGCACTTGAGTTTTAGTCATTTTAGTGTTTTTAGCATTTAATTGCACTTTTGGAAGTACTTCATGGAGAGCAGGAAAAACTACCAAGATGTGAATGAAGACAAAAATAAAAGTTTCAGATTTAAAGAATAAGATCTTGGTTTAAGTGGAAATGGAATCTTTTTGGTGGTTTGTGGACTTTATGTCACTTTGTGGAACCATGGTCTCTAGAATTTAAGAACTAGCCTCATTTTTCTCCTAGTAGTAACTGGGTCCCTTGGAAAAAGAATATAGTAAACTCGGGGTGCCTGGGTGGCTCAATTGGTTAAGCGTCTGCCTTCGGCTCAGGTCATGATCCCAAGGTCCTGGGATCCAGCCTACTAGCATGGGGCTCCCTGCTCCACAGGGAGCCTGCTTCTGCCTCTCCCTCTCCCTGACACACCCCCTGCTTGTGCGCTGTCAAATAAAATCTTTAAAAAAATAATAAAATGACATTAAATATAAACTATATGCTTTATACATTTGATTTTTCTCTAATAGTGACAAAAATCTTTAATTCTCACTTGCCTTCTGTTTAAAACATAAGTCCTGGGGTGCCTGGGTGGCTCAGTCGATTAAGTGTCCAACCCTTCATCTTGGAGTCATGGGTTCGAGCCCTGCACTGGGCTCTACACTGGGCATGGAGCCTACTTTAACATAAAAGTAGGCAAATACAGCTCTTGTACAGAGGTGAGCCATTAGAGGACTAAACTGTCACAATATACAAAGAAGAAAAAGAAGATAGGTAGGAACAGATCCATTGCAATAGCAAATGTGATCTATTTTTTCTAAGGTTTTAAGCGATTTCAGAATTATAGGCACTAAAGGGCAATCTTTTTAGATATATAAATGGTTTAGTTTTAATAATATTTATTGATTTATAATGTAAATAAAAATAAGAGAATATAGGTAACTCTTGAAATAAAAAATAGACCACATAAAATGAATAATTTCATACAAATCATTAGAATATATTTATACTATGTATAAATCTACACATTAGAAGACACTGCTGAAATTTTGCTCTACAGGATATCACTCTAGAATTCTCCTTAAAAAAAAAAAAATCACTGGGTGGAATTAGATGATGACTGTGAAATAGATTCTCCCATTACAATACTGCTTCTGTCATTTAGAGTTTTGACAACAGTTGTAGCTGGAGACTGCAGGACTTTACGAGAAAGCCTCATTCTTCCATCAGCCGGATCACGTCCAAAGTATTTCACCTGTATTATAGAAGCCAATTTACTTTTAAAGTTACAGTATTGTGATTGACATCCAAATTAGAAGATTTTTAAATTTACCTGATACAAAAAAGACAATGATTAATGTTTCTACTTTGCTGAAAGCATAGCTTAGTGCTAAATAGAGGTATATGCTAATATAATTTGGTTCAATAGCCATTATTAAAAGGACAAGCAATTATTTGCCCTATTAAAATCTGTTAGACTTAACTGTGCCTTATTTTCTCTAGGCCAGGTCCCTATATTGGAAGAACAGTGAAACAGTGAAAGCCATGGTGAGTGATTCTAAGCAAGAGCTTTCTGAGGCTAATGATGCTATAAACTATACAGGATATGGTCATGCCATTCACTCTTCCTCAAAGGACTATCACAGTTGAGATTATTTGGCTTGACTTTAGGAATGTGACAATGTTACAGTCCCTTCTGATGTAAAAACACAATTTTATACAGATAATACGTCTTAGTTCTTATTTTTCCCTCGGGGCTACTTGAACAATGGGATTACAAATTGGGAATAAACTAGAAGCCTTGGTTACTTAGGTCGTAGGTAATAGGTATAGCTGGAACAAAATGTGGCATGGACAAACAAAAACCAAACTACATCAGACTGATAATGACTTCCTTTTTTTTTTTTTTTTTTCTTTGATAATGACTTCCTTTATCCACAAGGTCAAACGTGATGACTTTCATCAAACTCAAAAATTTGTAGTTGTAAGGAAGCAATTAAAGTCTCAAATATGACATTCAAGGCCTTCAACCGAGTTAAATTTTCAGAGTTTTCCTGTCCTGTAAAACACTGCATAGGTATCACTGACCTCTTGTATTTTTAAAAGCTCTAAAGGGGACTACTGTTCTTTTTTTTTGGGTGGGGGCGGGGGAGACTACTGTTCTAACTAAACTATAAGCTCCCTAAGGGAAAGAATTACATCTTAAATCCTTAGTCTATTTAAGAGCAGACCTAAAGTTAAAAAGGTACAGAACATAAATAATATAAATCACAAGTGTTGATTTGATTCTTTTAGCTTTCTGGAAAAAAAAATTGAAACTTCGAGTACAATTTACAGCTTTAAAAAGTTGAATACAAGTACCTGAATTTCTTGGCCAACTTCTAATCCTAGGGCAGTGGGATGTTTAATCTGAAAGAGAACATACTCATTTATTAGTTGCTGGGCATAATTTCTTAATATCCATAGTAGTACACTTTTTAAAAAAAAATTTATTTATTTATTCATGAGAGACACAGAGAGAGAGAGAGAGAAGCAGAGACACAGGCAGAGGGAGAAGCAGGCTCCATGCAGGGAGCCCGATGCAGGACTTGATCCCAGGTCTCCAGGATCACGCCCTGGACTGAAGGTGGTGCTAAACCGCTGAGCCCCCCGGGGCTGCTCACCTTTTTTTTTTAAATTTTTTTTAAGTGGGAACATCTGATTATAAAATCTGTTGATTACCAAGACTTACGTAAGTATTCAGATGATAGCAACAATCTTCCAAAACCTCTCTACTTTTTAGATAACTACGGCTTATACTCCAACAAGTATCCTACTTAATGTGTACTGCGTTTGTTAAAATGGACCTTACAGAGCTTGTTGTTTTAGAATATGTTCATTTTTCATTCAATAATATGTTGAGGACATCCTTTTATTTTTTTTTAATTTTTTTTTTGAGGACATCCTTTTATATCAATAAATCAAACAGTAGAGTTGAGTGTTCATCATAAGATTTTATTTATTAGAAGAGAAAAAGCAAGTGAGAGAGGACACAGAAGAAGAGGAAGAAGACTCCCTGCTGAGCCGAGAGCCCAATAGGGGCTCGTTCGCAGGCACTGAGATCATGACCTGAGCTGAAGGCAGATGCTTAACTGACTGAGCCACCAGGAGCCCCTTAAATTCCAGTATTGCAAATGTTAATAATTACTGAATTTAGATGTAAGGTATATATGGGTGTTCAGTGTACTATTTTTTCAACCTTTCTGTAGGAAACTGTAGTGTTGCAATGATTATGTATTCATTTACTCAAATTATCCTCTAAGAACAAAGTCCTAATGTTGAACTTCTAGGGCCAAAGGTACTCATACAATTTACCAAACACTCTCTAAAAAGTTTGTACCAATTTACCTTCCTATCAACAGTATCTCAAGTATAGGAGAATGTCTATTTTCCATATTCTTACCCACATTAGAAAATTTTAAGTATCTGAAAGTTGAAAATTTTAACTTAGTTTTATTTGCATTTAAAACAATGCTGTTGAGGTGCCTCGGAGACTCTGTCAGTTAAGTATATAACTCTTGATTTCAGTCAGGCCATGATCAAGCCCTGTGTTGTACTCTGCACGTAGCATGGAGTCTGCTGGAGATTCTCTCCCTTTCTACCTCCTTCCCCCTGCTCATGCACATTCTTTCTCTGTCTAAAATTTAAAAATAAATAAATCTTTAGTAAGAAAAATTGCTTTGATATTGACCTTTCTTACAAGCCCTTTGCATGTGGAGCCTCTCTCATATGTTATATACATTTCTTTACCTTAAGTTGCTACTTGTCTTTCAACCTTATAATTTTGCCATATACTTTTTAAAAAATGTCAGGGACACCTGGGTAGCTCAATCAGTTAGGCATCTGACTCTTGATTTCAGCTCAGGTAATGATCTTGGGGTCTTGAGATCAAGTACCACATGGGGCTCCACACTCAGCAGGGAGTCTGTTTGACATCCTGTCTCACCGCTCCCCCCCTCCTGTGTTCACACTCTCTTTCTCTAAAATAAGTCTTTTTAAAATAAATAGAAACTTGGAGTGCCTGGGTGGCTCAGTTGTTGAGCATCTGCCTTTGGCTCTGGTCGTGATCCCAGGGTCCGGGGACTGAGTCCCACATCAGGCTCCCTAGGAGGATCCTGCTTCTCCCTCTGCCTATGTTTCTGCCTCTCTCTCTCTCTCTCTCTCTCTCTCTGTGTCTCTCATGAATAAATAAATTAAAAAACTTCAAATAAATAAATAAACAATAAAGTAGGGTAGGCATCCTGCTTTATGAAAACCAGCTATTTCAGTACAATGTATTGAAGAATAATCTATTTCTTCAGACTGAAAATGCAACTTTGGTATGTATTATATTCTCATATATATATAACTGGATGATTTCTGGTCTTTAATTTTTTGTTGTGTAATTTGTCTAATTCTAGGTCAGTAATACACTGTTTTATTCTGTATAGCTTTATATTTCAATATTTGGTAAACCAAACACTATTATCCCTTTACCCCCATAGTTTTCTTGCATAGTTTCATATTTTTAGTTTTATTTTGCCATGCTTGGCCAAGAAAATTGGAAAGACAGGGGTAGAGCTAGGTATTTTTAAAAAGTAACCGTTATACGTTAACTCTAGATATAATACTCAAGAGTGTTTCTATTCCATCATACAAGGACGAATGAACATAAATGTGTTAAACTGTAAAAACATTTTTGTCAGCAACATCCCTGTCATTTTTAGTTTTCTATATTTAGGCTAGTAGTGGACAAAGTGGACAATCCTTACCAACCCAGGTAATTTCACTATGATTATTTTAAGGCAGTTTTAAAAATTATCAAGTAATTTTTTTTTTGTTTTTTTTACCTTTCGTTGATCAAGCTGTGTGTTATGTAGTAGTACTGCAGTCATATTTGGATATAGTTTAACCATTACTCCAGTGTCTCTGAAAAGGAAATAAGCCTGGTTAAAACATACGTATCTGTGTATCTACTGCTAATCAAACTGATTATGTACTTATTGGAGAGCAAAGTAAACATACACAAAATTATAAGTAGGATTATCTAAAAGAGATTCTTATTTTTCAACTGAATACACACACACACACACACACACACACACACACACACCCTGTATTTATTTTTTAAAAATATTTTATTTATTTATTTGAGAGTCAGTGAAAGAGAAGATAGAAAGAGAGCATGAGCAGGGGAGGGAGTGGGAGAAGACTCTTCTGAGTAGAGAGCTTGATCCCAGGATTCTGGGATCACAACCTGAGCCAAAGGCAGTCACTCAACCAACTGAGCCATCCAGGCACCTCCCCACCTTTTAAAAAAGATTTTATTTATTTATTTATTTTTTAGATTTTATTTATTTATTTGAGAGAGAGCTAGCAAGAGAGCATGTGCTGGGAGGAGACAGAGAAGCAACATTAAATATTTTAAAGTAGTGTAGATTAATCATAAACCTATTAAGCAATGATTTAAGGAAGGGGGTTGGATAAAATAGCATACTTATTTCATTAAAAAATTTGTCTTCCTTCTTTTCACTAGTCTACTAAAATAAGCCACCGTTTCTTAGTTTTTCACCTGTGATATTAAACCTTATTCCAGAGGCACTTGGATGGCTCAGTGGTTAAGCATCTGCCTTCAGCTCAGTTCACGATCCTGGGGGTCTGGGATCGAGTTCCGCATTGGGCTCCATGCATGGAGACTGCTTCTCCCTCTGCCTGTGTCTCATCCTCTCTCTCCCTCTGTGTCTCTCATGAATAAATAAATAAAATTTTAAAAAAATCAGCATAGCCTTAGTTGATATTACCTGATTTCAGTTATTGTGGCGGTATACACTGCTCCAAATTCTAGTTGCTGCTCTTGCTGTAAGTGCAAAATAAGCCATAAGTGAATAAACAACAAAATGTGGGGAAAAGAAACTATTATAAGATCTATACTTACATCATCTTTGCACAGTTCAGTAATGAAGTCTCTTGCTTCGTGCATAGCACTGGGTGTTGGTGCAAATACAGAAAATGTTTCTTCATCCACCTGACTAACAGTTACTCCTTTTAAAAAGATAATTTAACATATTAAAGTTAACTTGCTTACTCCAATGTAGTCTTAGAAGTAGATGTGAGAGCAGACAGGGTTGTATTATATTTAGTCACTGCTTTAGGAATGAAGAGATTCATTCACCAACAAATACACATTGCACACCTGCTATGTATCTGACATTGCACTAGGTCCTAGGGAAACAACAGTGAGTCACTGTCTTTGTGCTCTTGGAGCTCACAGTTTAAGAGAAAGCAGATATGAGTTCTCATTTTGGAAGGTTTAGTTTTGATTTCTTAATTATGAGTAGAAACTCTACTAGAATCTTTTCCTCAACTTTTCTTCTTTCTATTACTCTTTAGAGTGGTGCACAGATGGATGAGGGATGAAATCATGTTGGTTTCTCAATCTAAAGAGCTAGGTAAGGTAACTCTGCTTCTCATCTTCCTTCAATAACCTCAAAGCTGGTAAGTACTAGGTAACTCAAATACTGCCTCCAGAAAAAACAATGCATACTATTTCTATACATTCTCTTTAAATACAAGAGTCTAAATAAGTGAAAAATAGCAGAATAGAAAATGACAGCAAAATCCTTTAAAGTAAAAACTAAACATTTTTCTAAATCTTCAATTTTAAAATGTTGCAAAGAAATTGATTAATTCTAGGTCATCTTCTTTGAGTATAGTTAAGAATGCTGATTTATTAAGAGGCATACAGAAAAACCTACAGTAAAGACATGCCAGTGTTACATTCTTTTCTCTTATTAATTTCTCAAACATATTTTTGGAGCAACACAATAGAGCTGAAATGGCAACCTAGATGGCCTACCATTAAAACCCTCAAGCTTGGGGCTCCTGGGTGGCTCAGTCAGGTAAGTGCCTGACTATTGATTTCAACTCAGGTCATGATTTCAGGATTGAGATGGAGCCCTCAAGGTGGGTTCCATGCTGGGCTGGGCATGAAGCCTGCTTAAGATTCTCTCTCCTCTTCTTCCCTTCTCCCTCCCTAAGAAAAATAAAAATAAAAATAATAAAACACAATCCCCAAACTTCATACAGCTCTTACCTGTTTCAGCCTGGAGCTTTTTTAAATGATATCCACCCGGTCCAACAAATTTTGCCCGTTTTGATAATGGAACCTGAACAGTTTCTGAAATGCAGTACAGACAAAATTATAAATAATGCAATAACATATATAAACTTAAAACATTATCTTGATCAGAGAAACTTTTTTTTCACTTAGACACATGTAAAAATACTTCATGGGAAATAGAAAAATAGTTACTTAACTAAACTTTCTGAAAGGTCTAATGTCTAAAAATATCTCTCCAAATTTAAAGTATTTAAACTATAGAAACAAGTTAAAATATTTTTGTTTTGTGTATGGAGTTAAAGAAAATTTAATTATATATCTTTATATATTAATGTTTACCTTGTCATGGAATAAATAATTTTAATACATTACCCACAACAGGTCCATTTTCTTTTCTAGATGCTCGAGGTTTTGAAATAGTTTTGTTCATAATCTGTAGTATCTCCCTCTTTGCCACTATGAAAGATAAAAACATAATAAAAATTCTAACTATAGCTTATCCTTGAACAACTAGAGATTAGGGATGTCCACCCCGACTTTGAAAATTCATGTACAACTTTTGATCCCCCAAAACTTAACTACTAATAGCCTACTGTTGACTAGAAACAGTTAAGTACGGGCAGCCCGGGTGGCTCAGCGGTTTAGCGCTGCCTTCAGCCCAGGGCGTGATCCTGGAGACCCAGGATCGAGTCCCGCGTAGGGCTCCCTGCATGGAGCCTGCTTCTCCAACTGCCTGTGTCTGTGCCTCTCTCTCTCTCTCTCTCTGTCTCTCTCGAATAAATAAAATCTTAAAAAAAAAAAAAAAAGAAACAGTTTAGTAACCCATTTTGTAGATCTATTATATGCTGTATTCTTACAATAAAGTAAACTAGAAAAAAGAAACTTAAGAAAACCATAAGGAACAGTAAACATACTTACAGTGCTTTATGTATATTTTTTGAAAAATATTTGTGCATAGGCATGCTAGCCAGCCTAGCTGGGAAATGGGGCTGGCTCTGGGATGGCAGAGTTCCACAGCCTGGTGGGTTAGGCTCAGCAGTGGCAACCCCTGAGTGGCCTGTGTGCAACAAGAGTTGCATGAAGGCACAGTACAGCTGCATCTGCCTGGACATGTACCACTGGCTCATGGCCATACACTGTCACCTACGGCTACATGTGATTGTGCTGGTCTCCAGGAGGCCTCAAGGTCAAGGTGCCATGGTGTGGAGTAGGTTCCTCCCTAACCCCAGAGGCACAGAGGACTTAGTGCAAGGACTTCTCACTCAGTGCTGTCCCTGCCCTCTGGACATGTGCTTTCACTTCAGCCCAGACTTCTGTGGATGCTCAACAGGACCACTCTCTCAGCAGACTACAGCCCTGCCCAGTCATGGTCACCCCCCAGGGGCTGCTGATGGTCTCAGCAGGCCTCTCAGGATACTCAGAGTGCAGAGGGCATAACATCTGTGCCATCTGCCTTCAGTTGCTCTGGTGGGATGGGGAGTAGTAAATAAATGCTTTGCTGTTGTAAATAAATGCTTTTGCTGTCAACTCTAAAAAAAAAATCCACATATAATGTGGACCTGTGCAGTTTGAACACACATTGTTCAAAGGTCAACTGTGTAGAAAATAAATGTGATCAGAGATCACATTTTATTATTAAAAATCATAAAAAACCCATTTCTAATAGTATGCCTAATGGGAATTATAGTTGCCATTAGCAAATAACACAATGATGGAAAGAGAATCAGGCACACTGGCTTAGCTTACCTGAGGCTTGTTGAATGGCCTCCATTACAATTTTTATTGGTATTCCAGGTAACTTAATATCAGCCTAATGTAGAAAAGCAAAAAAAAAAATTATATATATATATAAATATTAATTCATGACATTATTTAAATATTATAAAAGTGAAACAAAATAGGTTTTAAAATACCTGTAGTGCAGTTATTCCCTTACTGGTGCCAGCTATTTTGAAATCCATGTCACCATTATAATCTTCAATTCCCTGAAGGAATTTAAGAAATTATGATATAGTCTTAAAAACAAAATTTACCCAGTCACTATACAGGAATTTTAAAAAACAGCTGTAGAAGTAAACCATGGCCTCTAAGACTAAATACAAAGTATCTTCTACATTACTACTGCTTCTAATTTGAGTCTTTTTAATAAGTTAGAACTGTTTCATCAGAAAAATCACTTGAGGACCCCTGGGTGGCTCAGTGGTTGAGCATTTGCCTTCGGCTCAGGGTGTGATCCCCAGGTCCTGGAATGGAGTCCTGCATCAAGCTCCCCACAGGGAGCCTGCCTCTCCCTCTCTCTCTGTTTCTCTCATGAATAAATAAAATCTTTAAGAAAAAAAAAAAACAAAAAAAACCTCACTTTAAGATCATGTTGGTACCCGATAAAATGCTATTTCATTTACAATCACCCTAAAGTGAGCTATTATGGATATTTATACTGTAACATATATATATATTTTATATTCATATCCTATAAAATCCAAAGCATATTAATATGCAGAGGAGGAAAGAAAGAACAAGGGCCTCTATTTCCAAGTACTATTATTATTCTAGGCATACAATGCTTATAAAATATGTACAATGCTTATAAAATATGTATCATCTTCACCATTGAATATTTGAAGACATGGATATACTTGCCAGAATATCTGTCAGCAAACGATAATCTTCTATTTCACCCTTGTCGGGATTGTTTTTGGTGACCAATCCTATTGCCACACCTGCGACAGCAGATGAAATTGGAACTCCTATAATTGAGAAAAAGAGCTTGTATGTAATGTGTACATCAGCCTAACACATATTTATCATTCTGATATTTATTTTAATGTAAGTAGATGGTGTTTTAAATTCGACAGTCAGAACTAAGCTGGAAAGGTCATCTGACTACCTCATTTCTTGTTAAGCATATGATAAAAGCCTCTTAAAACAATTCTAAACAGGTAATCACTGTTCTCACAAAAACCTCTATAAAAATAGCAAACTTAACTCTTAATGGAATCCATTTGTCTTTTGCTTTTGGTATGTTTATCTTCTTGTTTTGAAAAGTAACCATGTTACCCGGTATATCCTTCCAGCCTGAACCCCTCAGTTCACCTTTCCATGAAAGCCACCAGCAGGGTTTTTTAGAGTATCCTCCCAGAAAATTTCTGTGCCCAAATATGAATCAAAGTGTAATCTTTTATTTTCTTTACTTATGGAAGCATAGTGAATGCACCACTATTCTGCACCTTGCTTTTTTTCACTTACTGACATACCCTAGATATTGACACATAATGCAACAAAGTTCCACCTTATTCTTTTGAATGGCTGCTTAGTACTCCCTGCATGGATTTATAAACCACAGGACAGAAGTGAGATTACTGAGTCAGGTGTGTGGGTTTACATTTATTATAAATCTGCAAACTGCCTTCACAATATAGCATTTTATTTTTTTAACAGCAGTAGTTGAGGGTGCCTGCTGTTCTACTTTGTTAATTCCTATCAAATCTTTGGACCTTTGCTCATGTAGAGGGTAAAAACGGTAGCTTATTATTTTTTATTTTTTATGAATGAGGTTAAACTTTTTTTAATGTTGGTAAACCATTTGTTCATTTGTTTATTTAAGTAGGGTCTAAGCCAAATGTGAAGTCCAGTTCAGGGCTTACTCACAACCCAAGCTACGATCGAGTTGGATGCTTAACCAACTGAGCCACCTATGTGCCCCTTCTATTTCTTTAACTGTGAATTGCTTGTTCATGGCCTTCAACCATTTTCCTACTTGGTTGTTAGCCTTTTTCTTTTTTTTCTTTGTTAGTCTTTTTCTTAATGATGTATAAAAGCTCTTTCAATATGGGCAGTATATCATTGTTAAATATAAATATAGATTATTAAAGGAAATATATTATTTCCTAGTCAGTTGACTTTGTTTATTTTGATTTATTTTCCTGTACAGAATTTTAACTTATATGCAATCATGGTTCCTGGATTTTGCTTAGAAATGTTTTTCTGGGATGCCTGGGTGGCTCAGCGGTTGAGCATCTGCCTTTGGCTCAGGGTGTGATCCTCGAGTTTCAGGATCTAGTCCCACATGGGGCTTCCTACATGGAGCCTGCTTCTCCCTCTACCTATGTCTCTGCCTCTCTCTTTCTGTCTTTCATGAATAAATAAAATTTTTAAAAGAAAAAAAATTTTTTTTCCTATTTAAGATTTTGGTAGAATCTTCCATGTTTCAGTTTTTTACAAAACATTTAAGTTTTTATCACTTGGAACTTACAGTTAAAAAGGAGTATGGCAGGGGATCTCATTTCATATTCTCTAAGCAATCTCACTATCACCATTATTTTTAACCATAACCAGTAATGTTTATGACCTAAAAATATTTCTCTTCTATTTGTGTTTGCTAAGCCCTAGATTTGTATAGCCAATCTGCCTATTAGGTATTTCTAGCTAAATGTCCCCCAAACACCTTATATATGCACATATATTCAAAATGTAATCACATCCAATAAATCCCTTCCGTTTTGCCTTTCTTATCTTGGTTGAATGTAAAACTAAGATACTCATGCCAGAATCAATACTTCTTTCCTCATTTATTATAAAGTCACAAAGATCTGACAGTTTATCCTTTAAATTTTTTTAGAAAGTTGACCTTTCCCCTAAATAGTGAAACATCCATTGCTACTCCTTTGGTCCAAGTCCACATTATTTCTTGCTCTGACAACATTTCTTCCTATCTGGTTTCCCCAATTTTATTCTCTCTCCCAAGTTTCCATTTCCTCCCACTTCATCCTTCTAGGTCTATCACCTAAGCTGGGAAAAACTACCAAAAAGAAAAAAAAAAAAATCGGATTCAAGTCAGCCATCCCTCTACATCATATTCTCCTGAATTCCCCATTATCTGCTTTCAAAGAAATTTTTATACATGTTCTATGGTCAAAAATGTTTGAGAGGGATGCCTGAGTGGCTCAGCAGTTCAGGGTGTGATCTCGGACCCCTGGAAATGAGCCCCAAATTGGGCTCCCTGCCTCCCTTTATGTCTCTGCCTTTCTCTCTACATCTCTCATGAATGAATAAGTGAAAATCTTAAAAAAAAAAAAAAAGTTTGGGAAATAGTACATATCCTGTTCCTAGAGATTGAGAATTCACATCAGTGTATTAAAGTTTAACTCACATTACATAAATCTGCCTAACCCTGCTCAAATGTAATTTAGAACAGAATTTTTTTCATGGTATACAATAATCAATATCCAGCAGGAACAATATCCAGTTCATAGAATATTGAGTTGCAAAATACTACCTTCAAGTTCAAAATCCTTAGCATAACAATGACCTTTATTTATTTATTTTTTTTATTCAAGAGAGACAGAGAGAGAGGCAGAGGAAGAAGCAGGCTCCATGCAGAGAGTCCAATGTGGGACTTGATCCCAGAACTCCAGGATTACACCCTGGGCCGAAGGCAGGTGCTCAGCCGCTGAGCCACCCAGGCGTCCCAACAATGACCTTTAAAGTCTGGACCCAATTCATTACTTATTTTTTTCAAATACACTTCAGAAACACACAATACTGCTTCGTAACTTTGCACATGTTGTTCCTTTCACATTAAATACAGGCCCTGATCCTAATCAACCTTTAGAACCAGATAAAATGTAGCTGTCTCTATAAAGCTAATTATCTTCAATCAAATTCTTCATTCATATCATACATATGGTGCTTTTACCTATGACCTGTTTTCTGCGTTACAAATGTGTGAATTTAGAGGGAGCTCCTTACAAAGCCTCTTGAGTATCTTTAGGTTCTTTTTTTCTTTCTTCTTGGACAGCATCATTGGTGAGATACAGAAATTATTTTCAGAACCTCTTATGTTGACTCTTTTTCCCTTTTGGTGTTTTAAACCGAGAGATTATACTGAACCTCTTATGCTCTTTCTTCCTAAAATTCTATGTACCATTTCTATGGGTGGTATTGTTCTTCTCATGGCTTGCATACATTGACTGGAAGATTACATGGTTACTTTCCTTTATGAGTCCTAAATATTTCTGCTTGCTGATCCAAACTTCATTGGTTTAGAATCAACTGCAGAGCTCTTTACCTTTTGGAAGGTGAGAAAGCTCACTGGATCACCAAGCAAGTTAATAGTTCTGCCTTTTTGCTACAGATAAGAATTCTAGTAGATACTCTGTACAAAAAAAAAAAAAAAAAAAAGATACTCTGTACAGTTGAAGCTGTACTTTGTTTTTAACTATCTTGCTCTGAACTGGTTTGGTAATTTGTAATCTGACTTCTCCAAGTCTAACCAAAATCCATTTTAAAGAGATCTTATATTTTATATTAATCAAATACAGTGGGCAGCCCCGGTGGCGCAGCGGTTTAGCGCCACCTGCAGCCTGGGGTGTGATCCTGGAGGCCCAGGATCGAGACCCACGTCGGGCTCCCTGCGTGGAGCCTGTGTCTCTGCCTCTCTCTCTCTCTCTGTCTCTATGAATAAATAAATAAAAATCTTTAAAAAAAATCAAATACAGTTAAAGCATTAGTTTTGAGACATAATTCTTTTACCTGCATCCATTAATGCTAAACTTCCACCACATGCAGATGCCATTGAAGATGATCCTATAGAAGCAAAAATACCAGCTTTAATAATATACTGACTTTTTTTAATGTAGAAAATTGTTACTATTATTTCCTTATAAATATTTAGTATTCTTTCCTTCTTTCTTTTTAAAAGCAATTAAGACAAGCTCTGCTAAACCACAAACTACAGGACTACACAGTCCAGTACGACACTCATTACATTCATTATGTACATGTAGCTACTGAATTTAAATTAATTGAAATAAATTCAGTCCCTTAACTGCATAGCACAGAGATAACTTCATCATCACATAAAGTTCTGTTGGACAGCAGTGTTATAGATTCTAAGAAACCTCCCAGGAAAACCACCATGCCTCTTTTGTTGCTTAATCAGAAGGCAGTTTAAGATACAGATTCTGGCTCTCTCATGGACCCTAAGTTACAGCCTAGTCATACCAGGTAGAGAACAGAAAATCTCTAGTTTAAATTCAGATGGTTTTTTTTTTTATTGTTCTTTTTCAATACCTATGACTACCTGATCAACGTCTGCTACATCTTTGAGATCTCTGTGAGCTTTCTGTCTCTAATGGCCATACCTTGCCTTGACTCGGGTACTTAATTTTAAGTACCTCTCTCCCTGTGCTATCTACTTATGTCTGTGATACATGATAGCTGTCCCCTGCCTAATGGATCACTCTCTTTTGTCCCTTTCTCTCTCTAAGCTGGCCTTGCTCTATGGTTTGTTTCTAAAAATAAATAAATAACCCCAACTGGATCTGTTATAACAGATACATGAAGAGAAATACTTGTTATATTGGGCTCAAAAAACCTCATTAGCTAAGAACAGAGATTTATACAATATATGATTAACTAGCACATATCATGGACTTGGGCACTGTGGCAATAAGCATAATATAACAATAGTTATAAAAAGTTAAGAATATAATGGAATTCTGGTCTTCTTGACTAGAGGAAAACTTTATTTTACCATTTGACTCTAGGACTTCAGATGTTACTCTTATGGTGAAAGGAAAATCCTTGGGGATAACAGGATACAAAGCTTTCTCAGCAAGAGCACCTAAGTTAGAATAAAAAATAATAAACATAAATGTATGGAGGCTTTGTAAGAATACCATGTAAGTCTATAAATTTATACTCACCATGTCCAAGTTCTCTTCTATTCACACCAGTGACTTTGCCAATTTCATTAGTGGCATAAGGAGGAAACTTAAAAACAAAAACAGATACATAAACAACTGACATGGAAAGGTATCTAAGATATAGTACCAAAATAATAAAAGAAGTTACAAAATAGAATCTCACTTTTTTTAAAGTTCATTTGTATACACAGAAAATGTCTGGCTATCTGAAATACACACCAAATTACTAAAAGTAGCTATTTCTAGTGTGTATGTGAACCAGAGTGGGAAGTAAATGGTTATGGGGATCTATAACATAATTTCTATAGTGTTTAAATTATTAATGATGATAAAAGACTGTATTTTTATAAGAAAAATATATACAGATTTAAAAAGAAATGTGCATTGAGGAAACAGATCTTTTCCAGTAAGGGTTTTTAGTCAGAGGTTGCAAACTATTTTATTTGACCAATATAGTGTCTCAAAGGAATATGATTATTTGCAATCATTTAAAATATTGGGAAATGCCCCATAAAATTTAGAAGTCCAGTTTAACAAAATTATTTATTTATTTTAAATATTTTATTTATTCATGAGAGACACAGAGAGACAGACAGACAGACAGACAGACATAGGCAGAGAGAGAAGCAGGCTCCATGCAGGGAGCCTGATGTGGGACTCGTTCCTGATGTGGGACTCGATCCCGGCACTCCAGGATCATACCCTGGGCTGAAGGCAGGCACTAAACCGCTGAGCCACCCAATGATCTCCCAACAAAATATTTTTTAAAAGGAGTAATGGTACATGAATTCTGATCAAGCCTCTGGATCTAGCAGTCAATTTTCAGGAGTTATAAAGACAGAAGCTTGTTGGATTCCATCATGAGTGTGTAATCAGCAACATCCAGATTGCAGGGAACTCTACAGTCAAATGGCTCTGGGAGTTTAACAGACAGATTGAAAAGAAAACATATTGGAGGTGAAACCTATGGATTAAAAGATTTACAGAAATGTCAAATTTTTAAAAAATGGACAAGACTTAGTGTCTAGGGATGTATACTAGAAAAGCAAGGAAGTTAATTACTATAAAATTTAAGATAGTATTTACTTTCAGGGAAAGTAGTGTTGAGGCTAGGATGAAAAGCATGGAGGAGCTTCAGGAATGACTAAGAACATTTCTATTCTGATTTGGGTGGTGGTTATCAAGGGTCTCTGCCTTATAAAAAGTCATTATGCCATCCTTTGTTTTATATCATTTCAGTATATGTGTTTTACTTTACAATAAAATGTTTTTAAAAAATGAAATGATATAGCAATACAGCCCATATCCTTTTACTACCCCTCCTTCATTTCTGTTCCCTGTAATAAGCTAGAGCTGCATTTTTCACAGATGCCCTTTTTAAAGACTGCCATGTGCTATGCAGCTTAGGACAAAGTATATGCTTTACTCCATTGTAATTCCTCTCTGCCTTCTGTAGCATCTGATTATATCCACAACAGGATATAAGGGACTCAAAACCTGTGAAAATCTCCAGGTTTCTGGATATTCTCTAGTAATTACTGTCTACATGAGATGTTCTCAAGTATAGCAGGTTCAACAAAACTGAGATGTTGGCATTCTGGACAGCCACCAATGGTCACTCAAAAGTGAAGTGACTTGCTACTTTTACAACTAGTCTCCCAGCATATATGCTCCAAATACTAAAATTAAAGTGTTTATGTCATATCTAGTCCCTTAGGATTTAGCTATAAATCAAGTCAATCCAAATGAGTAAAAACATGAACATTTAAGAACTAAAGGGAGGAAGTGATTTGTCATTTGAAGTATTTGTAAAGCCCCACTTTTGTTGACACGTGAATGGGGACAACTTTTTTGACTAAAATAAAACTGTCTACTTTTATGTATGATTCAGAACATCAAGTTATTGATTAAAAACTGTAACTTATCTCTAAATTCTCTTCTGCATGCAATAAAAGAACAATGCCCAAATCTACCTTAACAGATATATAAGACCAGCATAATAAAATGTTAATAGTAGAACCTAGGTAGTGAGTGGGTATATAGGTATTCACTCTTAAGTTCTTTCGGATTTGCTATAGCCTGAAAATTTTTCATAATAAAATATTGGGGATAAAATTCACCTTACCTCATAGTGCAGCATGAAATTTTTATCTTTTATTCCACTACGAACAAAAAGGATAAAATTAAAAACATCATATAGATACAAGTATTCTATTTGTATACTAAGACTGTAGACATTTACTTTTAAGCATCAGTAACTAATGAATCTTAAATTATAAACACATTAGTTAAATCTCGGAATTAAGATCTTTCTCCCAGTCAATATGTGAAGTGAAGATCAGTAACTGAAGTGATATAGGGGAAAGCAACCAGGAGATCAGATAGGGAAGATTTTTTTCAGAGTTTGAAATGAAAAATGTTATGATTATACCCAGAACAACAGAGAAAATAAGTATGAGAGGAAACACAATTCCTGGAAGCAGGAAACCAGATTTATATTTAAATGAGGTATATACAGGGTCTTAGCACAATTAGTGTCCCCTTTGGGTGAGTGTAATTACAAAAGGCAGTTCTCTGTGCAGAGGATTTAAAAATCCTAGGTTAGGGCCAAATCTGCATAACCATAAACCACAGTCTTGGGAAGAGAAAGAGAAATCGAAAACCCTGATTCCTAAAGACTATAGGAATAACAGATTTGGGGGGGCTAGAGAGGATACAGATCATTAGCCTGGCACCTGTATTTTACAAGATGCCAGCATGACTGGCATGTGCCCTTTTATTTACATAGGTTGCAGACCTAAGACTAGAACATAAAGAGGTGCTCCGGCCAACCTCAGTGCTCTTTCTTATGAAACTGTATTGCCTCTTTGAAGAGAAAGGAGTCAAAGTGAGCAAAGGGAGGGCAACCAAGTTTGGGCTCAGATGGGAATTTAAAAGAGAAAGTGTAAGAGCTCCCTCCAAAAGAATTATGATTACATTAATAATCTTGCCTTATACACACAGTTGCATTGTCAATTTTATCAGATATGTGAAAAACAATTAGTGGCGCTATCCTGAAGATGCTGGGGGTTATCATCATTAGTGAGGCAGTAGGAAGAGGGAGGCTGAGACTTGTGGTCTTCTGAGACCCTTACCAAGGGAAACGGAAGTAACTGTATTAGGCACTGAGCAAAGAAAAGAACTGTGGCTGTGAGTACCAGGATTCTGATGCAGTGGTGCTGGTGAGGACTGTAACATAGATTCTCATCATCTGCAATCGATCAGTAAGATTTTATTGCTGGCTTTCTAGGAACAGAGGAGGAGAACCAAGTATTTCTGAATACAAATTCCAGTGTGGCTTGGATTAGGTAAGGCTTTTTTTTTTTTTTTTTTTTTTTAACTTATTAACAGCCTCCAGATTCTTTTCAGCAACTGTGACTCTTGTGTATTTATTTGCTCTCATTTATTATAGAACAACCTATCCATATCTGTCCTGAGGAATGGTTCTAGAGACAGAGACTAAACTGAATATACCCATGTTAAAAATACCTTAAAAATCATTATTATATAAACAAAAATACAGAGATAATGTTTAAAAATAATATAGTACATGAGCTTCAATTGTATATTGGAACTTCAAAACTTCCTTTATTTATTTATTTATTTTTTATGATAGTCACACAGAGAGAGAAAGAGAGAGAGAGAGAGAGAGGCAGAGACACAGGCAGAGGGAGAAGCAGGCTCCATGCACCGGGAGCCCGACGTGGGACTTGATCCCGGGTCTCCAGGATCACGCCCTGGGCCAAAGGCAGGCGCTAAACTGCTGCACCACCCAGGGATCCCGAAACTTCGTAACTTACTTTAAAACATATCAAACATGTTTTAGGACATACCAACATACTTTATAACTTACTAAAAAACATAACTTACTTTATGGCTGTTATAATCCGGTCAGACTTTATACTGGATTCTAATGAATCAAATGTAACAGTACAAAACACCTAAAATTAGAAGAAAAAAAAAATCTCAGGCTTTAGTTTACTAACAATGAAGAGGAAAACTAGAAATATTTCAAGAACCCAATTAGCTATTAAAGAAATGTGATAAGTAAATTCTATACCAAAGCTTGCCATGCTACTTAATACAGTAAACATTCATTCTATAAATATGAAAGTTATGTGTAAATCTCAATAAGCCAAAGGTCTAACATCACAGACTATGTATGTAAAGCACTGTACTAGAAGTGCTGGGGGAGGACAGGAAGAGGAAGGTATATTTGTAAAACTTGACTATAAAAGGAAGCCTCAATAAAGGTCCAGCTAGGGAGGGTAAAATAAAGTAAGGCGAAACCAGAGGGAGACAAACCATAAGAGACTTTTAACTATAGGGAACAAACAGGGTTGTTGTTTACTAGGTGATGAGCATAAAGGAGGGCATATAATATAATGAGCACTAGGTGTTACATCCAACTGATAAATCACTGAACTCTACCTCTGAAACTAATAATACACTACATGTTAAGTCATTGAATTTAAATAAAATAAAATTTAAGGAAACTAAGTAAAGGTCCAGGCAATAAAACTGCCTACTTAAAAAAAATCCAATCTTCTTTGGAAGGACATAGTATAATCCAAACTCTACAATGCATCATTCACAACATCCAGGATACAACCTACAGAAAAATAGGAAATGGTAACCATTCTTAAGAGAAAAGAAAATGAGGACAATGCCCCGAGCTAATTCAGATATTGGATTAACAGACAAGGATTTTCCGTAGCTCTTATAATTATACTCAACGATATAAAGAAAAACAAATGGAACTTCTAAAACTGAAAGACACATTATCTTATGATGGAAAGAAGATGCCAAGAATCCATGGACATGGAAATTGGATTAATAGAAATTGCCAAATCTAAAGAACAAAGAAGAAGGGTATAGGGTAGGGAGGACATATCCTCAGGGACCTGTGGGGACAATTTCAAAAAGACTAACATATATACTTAAAATCCCATAAGGAAAGATTAAGAGAGAATAGGTAGAAAAAATATTTGAAGAAATTATGGCTGAAATCTTGGGATTTCAAATTATGGGACACCTGGGTGGGCTCAGCGGTTAAGCATCTGCCTTTGGCTCAGAGCGTGATCCCAGGATCTGGGATCGAGTCCCACACTGGGCTTCCTGTAAGGAGCCTGCTTCTACCTCTGCCTATGTCTCTCATGAATAAATAAATAAATATGAAAAAAAATTATGGCTGAAATCCCTAGTTTGACAAAAGACACAAATTTACAGGTTTAAACTCAGAAAACCCTTAGCATGATAAACACAAAGAAAACTACACTTTTCAGTTATATTGTTGAAAACCAAGACACAAAGAAAATCTGGAAAGCACCCAGATGAAGACAATAAATAGTATACAGAGAACAATGATTTGAATGCATCCTGACCTTTTATTACGGGGGGGAAAAACAACAGAAGAACATTTTTTTAATAGTGCTAAAAGAAAAAAGCATCAGCCCAGCATCTAAATCTTGCAAAAAACATTCTTCGTATATAACGGCAAAATAAAGACATCTTTAGGTAAATGAAATACAAGAATTTGTTGTCAGAAGGTCCACAGGACAATAGTGAAAAAGAGTCTTGTCAGATGAAAGGGAAAAATGCTATATGGAAATGTGGATCTTCAGGAAGAAATACAAAGTATCAGAAATTATAAATATAAAAAAAGAAAAAAAATTTTAAATAACGTAGGTCAATAAAGAAGACTATATTTTCCCTCTTAATTTCTGAAAATGAGTAATTTAATATACAAGTTTTAACATTGTCTTGTGGAGTTTATCATATGTAGATGTAACTTCTAAAACAACTAGAGCATAATGTGTGAAGTAGTACAGAATTAACTCTAAAATGAAAAGTTAAGGAGATATATACTGTTTTCTCTATACTAACCACTAAAAAAATAATGCAAAGGTATAGCTAAAAAATAGACATATTACAATTGAATTAAAAAAAATATTTGGTTAATCCAAAAAGAAGGCAAAATAGAAAAAATAAAAAACTGTGCAGCCCCGGTGGCTCAGCAGTTTAGTGCCACCTTCAGCCCAGGGTGTGATCCTGGAGACCCGGGATGTAGTCCCATGTTGGGCCTCCTGCACGGAGCCTGCTTCTCCCTCTGCCTGTGTCCCTGCCTCTCTGTGTGTCTTTCATGGGGCAAACAAAAATAAATAATAAAATGCTAAATACAATCACATTAGTAATTAAATAGAACATTAATGGACTAAACACTCTTAAAAGGCTGAGACTGTCAGAATAGCTAACAGAAGTATGCAGGATATCTTAATGGAGTTATTTTTAAAATTTATTAAAAAGCATAAAAGAAAACCTGAATCAAGAGTGAGACTATTTACTGAAAAGATTGTATGTAATTAAATTGTAAAAATATAATTTCTCTCTCAAACTAATTTATAAATTCAGTGCAACAGCAATCTAAACTCAAGAAAGATTTTTTCCCCCAAAACTTAATATAATACTAAAATTCAAATGAAGGAACAAATGTACCAGAATAGCTAAGACAATTTTGAGGGGAAGGGGAGAATAAAAAGGGAAGATTTGCTTCTCATATATTAATACATACCACCCAAACCATAATAGCTAAAACAGTGTGATACTGGCCCAAGAAATTCACAGAACAAGGAAGAGAATATCATTCAAAAATGTATTTATAAACTGAATATCATAAATCAACATTATAAGTCAACAGGAAAAATGAATTATTAGTAAATGTGTTGTAAAATTGGCTCACTATGGAAGTTTCCACCTCACACCAATATGTAAGAGTAAACTCCAAAATAGACTAATGGTTTAAATTTGATAGCTACAACTAGAAAGTTAATAGAAAAACTAGGTGCATAATTTTGTGACTTTGGGAAAAGGAAAGATTTCTTAAATAAGACAAAACAAAATCACAAAATAAAAAAGGGAAGGATTAACTATTTCAAAACTAAAGATTTCAGGTTCATTCTAGATGAAGAGTAGGTTACCACAAGCAAAGTTAAAAGGCTTACAATAAGGAGGAAGATAATATATTCAAATTCTGGTTACTGAAAAGGATTAATATTTAAAACACATAAATCGCTTAAAAATAGGAAGAAGAAAGGATATAACCAGATAATTCACAAAACAGCAAACCTGAACCAGGGCTACCATACTGCTCAAGTTCAAGGACACTATCTATGTGACAAGAGTGTGCTGGAGGGTGTCCTGGAGCCACACTGATTGGCTATTATATAAAGAGACACTCAGCCTCACAGGGAAATACAAACAAAAAGGCAAGGACATACCACTTTGTACCAATTTGATAGGCAAAATTAAAGTAGTAACTAATAATAAGAAAAAGGAGGAGGGATACAGTAAATACCATACACAAAATAATGGATACACATATATGTTAAATACAAGGATCCTATGTAAGGGAAAAGAATAGGACTGAGGTATAGGCTGAATAGAGAAAACAGATGAAGGCCCTGAATAGATGAAAAATGACAATATGTTATAAACTGAAGAGTATGAGTGACTCAATTTTGTGCATCAAGATTAAAAGAAAAACTTGATAAAGATACCAAGTAATTCTAGAAAATGCAAACCAATTTATAGTGGTGACAAAAGCAAATCAACAATTGCCAAAGGAAGGGGAGGGTAGTAGGAAGAAAGGATGATAGAGAGGCAGGAGGAAACTTTTGGGGGTGATTGGTATGTTCATTATTTTGACTTTGGTGACAGTTTCCCAGTTGTATACACGTGAAAACCTATTAAACATACACTTTAAATATGTGCAGTTTCTTGGATGGCAATTATACTTCAAATAAGCTGTTAAAAATATTTTATGGTATTACTACATGCCATGATAAAAATCTAGAGTGCCTATATAACTTCTTTTAGATCTAATTAAGTAATCTGTAATCAGCAAATAATTATAGTTTTTTACATATATTACCTGTGTTTGTCCCCTCTGAAATAATGCTGATCCATGAAGAGTTTTAAACAAATCTACCTCACAATTTATATTCCTAAGTGAAGTCAAATCTCGACCATCGCACCTATAGTAACAAAGGAAAGATGTAAAGCAGTATTCAAAACCAGAAATATCACCTATGATCTCTTATTCCTACCAGGAAGTTCTCAAGCCCAGTTGTGTATCATATCACCCATGGAACTTTAAGAACTTTAAAAAATAATTCAGGTACCCAGAGTCCCACCCTAATCCCACTGTATCAAATCTCAGGTTGTGATCCATACACTTGTACAGTTAAAAAAGTTCTGCAGGCAATTCTGACGTGCATTCAGGGTTGTGAAGCACTGTTCTACACATAAGTCCCACAGAGAATAAGTCAAACACATCCACACACTCTTCAACACTGATTTATAATATAATTCTTTAATGTTCACTTGAAAAAACCAGTTCCTTCCTTTGAGCAAGTTGCCACTTTTTTATTTTATTTTATTTTATTTTTTTTAAGTTGCCACTTTCAAGGCAACTTACAGAGAGACATACTTTAATTCCATCAAAAAAGGATATATTTACCTTTTGTATTCATTCAAAATAATACTTCTAAAAACCTCCTTTGCAACAACATTGAAGGATTCTATTATTTCATATGTATCAGCCTCTGGAAATTTTTCTATAGAAAGAAAGAAACCAAACAAAGGTTTTCTCTTTTTGGAAAATAAGATTTCAATTCATAGTATCAAATCAGTTAACTGTGGGAGTAAACCCGGGAAATTGATGCTGAACATTTCGTCCTCTAGCAAACAAAATAGATAAATCAAATGTTCTCAAGTAGGAGGGACACAGTATTATACCTCAAATGTATTTTTACTGAGAACTTAATTTGCTTTTTACCAGAACAATAATGCTTTGTAATTAGCTCTCTATTGTAGAGAGACTAACAAACACAGCTGTATTATGAAAAGGTCTGAATAACCCTTTTAAGATTAAGAATAATCACCTTCAATGTTTTACCTTAGGAACTTTTATCATAGTCTGCAAATAGAGAAATAATTTTTTTATACATTACAAATTCCTACTGTTTGCCTATTTAGTTAACATTTATCAAATTCTTTCATGACCCATGTAATATACCATGTTTTAAATGCCTTTAATCTAACAATTTATGAAGTATATTATTATCACCATTCTAAAGAAGAAAAAACAGGCTTTTACAAAGTAAATTGCCAGAGAGACGCCTAAGTGGCTCAGTGGTTGAGCATCTACCTTTGGCTCAGGTCGTGATCCTGGTATCTTAAGATAGGAGAGAGGTATTTTACCCACCAGCAGAATTAAAAGAATTGAATGTCATGTTTAGTACATGGTCATTGATATTCACATAATAATTTCTAGAGAGCAAAATTCTCTAAAATCTAAATTTTACAAATCCACATATTAATAACACCATCAGTCAACAATTTTTGAACAGTTCGTATGTGACAGACACAAAAGCAAATGACTAACCTATTTAATTACCACAAACCAGATATTTTCAGTATTAAAATTTCACAGATTAAGAGTTTGAGAATTTTAAAGATTATTTTTCAGATTTTCAAATGACATGATACAAAGTTTCCACTGTAGATCATAAGAACCTGATCCAGAAAAGACTGGTGCCAGCATTTCCTGGTGCTCACTCTATATCAGATGTAGTGCTGAACACATTCAGATTGAAGATTTTATTTATTTTTGAGAGTGAGTGTGAGCGCACATGTGTGCACATGAGTGCAGGGGAGAGATGGAGGGATAGGGAGAGAATCTTAAGCAAACTTGGAGCTTCATAACCCTAAGATCATGACCTCAGGTAAAATCAAGAGTTGGATACTTAACTGAATGAGCCACTGAGGTGCCCGTCACAGAAGTTAATTTAACAGTAACCTTGGGATGCATCATTATCACAAGCTTGCCAAAGATAAAACTAAGGAATAATGAAAATAACTGATTCTCTGAGGTCTTAACAACTGTTAAAATCAGTTTTACAAATTATTTACAATGTAAAACATTGTTTTACAAATGTTAAAAATCTATTTTTCCCTTTAAATATTTTTTTAAATTAATAAAACAAAGTTTACCTTTGAGTTGTTCCTCTGTATCTAACCTTATCTTGTTAATAGCTTCATCTCTAGAAATCTAAAAGAGAGCTGAGGTTCAGTATACATGGCAATATTTAACATTTCTATTTTTATATTATTAGTCAATTAACACATTGTAACAGTACTCAGATTTCTCTGGTAGTATTCTCTATTTTTTTATTTTTATTTTTTATTTTATTATTATTATGTTTTTATGATAGTCACACAGAGAGAGAGAGAGAGAGAGGCAGAGACACAGGCAGAGGGAGAAGCAGGCTCCATGCACCGGGAGCCCGATGTGGGACTCGATCCCGGGTCTCCAGGATTGCGCCCTGGGCCAAAGGCAGGCACCAAACCGCTGCGCCACCCAGGGATCCCCTCTGGTAGTATTCTTTAAAAGATCAGAGCTGGTTATTGATTTACAAGAAACATTACCTGTTTAATTCATTCAAATATATTTACACACTTCCCTAAAACTTGCATTAGTCAACAAAAGAGAACGGAGAAGCAAATATAGGCTTCTATTTAGCTTTCTGTTTAGAGATTTTTAATAAAAATTCATAAATCATGTGAATTATGAGAAAAAAGAATTCCCCGAACAATTATATGACAAAATTCAGGTATACTTACTTTATCATGTTCATAATCAGTAAAAACTGCATAGAGTCTTTCCATCGTGAGTCTATTTTAAGCACAAAATAAATGTCAGCATAATATTGTTAACAGTCTAATAATACTATTATAAATAAAACTGCAATATTTAATAGTAAGCTAAAATATTTAATAGGCACTTCATAAAGATTTAAAAATATGTACTTATTGTTCTTTAACACAGCTAATTACAATATACCACACAAATTTCTTTCTCCCCATCTGTCAGGGAAATCACTTACACATGGTATTTACTATATATGCCCTCCTTTCTTCTTAATTGTTCAATTTATTTCACCTTAGATTTTTTTTTTTTACACACAAACTTTCTCTCCCCATTCTTTTTTAACTTCATTTTTCTATTCTATCCATTTTGGCTGTTATGGCAGGCAACTGCTTTGTTAGGGACAGTTCATATCTCTTTAGTCTCTGACTGATAGATGTAAGACTAATATGAAGGGAAATACTAACTTTTTCAATTTATTTGAAATAAAATGAAATATTTTTCTGGTGATTTCATTCATATTTACTGAGTGCATGCCTTTGTACTGGCACTATTATAAGTACTGAGTATATAGAGGTGGTTATACTTGATTTCAAGAACCTCAACAATTTCCTTAGATATTCAAATATACTTTGTTCTTTTTTCCTTCTTTGGCATAGAGAGATAGGCAGATTATCTGAATCTTAACCAATAAACTCACTCCCTCTTTCATTTGAGATTCAAACTTGGGCCCTTGAAGTGGGAATTGGCTTTATCCTTTTTAAAGCATCAGGCTCATATTTATTATGGTGCTCACTTTTAACATAGAAAAAGGTGTCATATAAGAAGTAATGCACAGACTATGCTTCCATGGTAAGCTTTTTTTCAGAGAGGAAATTAAATTGGTAACAACTTCAAATTTTCTTTTGTATAGATATTCTTACTTATGAATGTGTTCCACAATCTCTGGTGAAGGGGTAAATAACTTCTGAGGTGTCCTCTTGGTAACACCAATTTCTTTTACCAACTGCTGGATGCCCTGAATTATTTGTTGGGTATATTTTACCCCCACTTTAATAGCATGGCAAAAGTCCTGTTGTAAAATGTTCTCCGCAGAGGCTTCCATCATCACTATTTAAAGGGGGGAAGAAAAAGATTGCCATTGAACCTTTTACCAGTATAGCATTTTTAAGCATCATGACTTGATATAAATACTACAGATCAGTTTTACTTATTAATGGTATATCTACCTTTTTAATTTCTTTACTTAGAATCAACATACTTCCAAAACGTAAACAGCAATAAATGAATAAAGAAACCTTAATATTTGAAATTAGGTTTATAGTTATTAAGGGATTTACTTAATCCCTTAATAATTACTTTAATAAGGGATTTCTCATTAAATAATGAAACAAAATAAACTGCATCCTTATAATTCAAGTATCATAAAATTCCACCTTTAAAGCATAAAGCTGCATTTATTTTTAATATGTATTTAAATTGAAATTTTTAAAATAACAGCATAGTAGGAATCCAACAAATGTTTTCTGTTTAACAATTATTTGATGTGTCCTCCTTCTTAATTCTGTCATTTTCACATTGTCAAATGCTTGCACAGGTGGGGGGAAATCTTTTGCAGTGATACTGTTTTAAGTAAGCCAACTAGAGAAGCATAGCTATTATTAAAAGGCTGCTTTTACGGTTTTGTAATAGTAAAAACAATCCTGTGTAAAGCAGGAGAGTTCCAAGAATCACTTCTAGCATGCTATCCAATAAAATCTGTCTTCAGGTTTGGCTTTAGTTTCTGCCAGGCTGATAGACTCCTGATTACTCATGTGTCATTTCTGGCACTCCTCAATTTGCACAAAGATTGTGTAATCTGTTTAATCACATCGTGTTGTCATTAAGATTTATTATCTAAATCATCATATGTAAAGCTTCTAGGTATAATCTAGACTGAAAAAAAAATCTCCTTATGTGCTTTTTGTATTGTATAGTGTGTTGGAATTCCAACAGTCAAAGCCAACCTGTGAAACTAAAACAAAAGATCTAACATTTGTGTCATCTGAGTTCCAGAAAGAGAGGATAAAGATGGCAGGCTGAAAAGTACTGGAAAAATAACAGCTGAAAACTCCCCAAATTTGGCAGAGACATAAATGTACAGATTCAAAAAAGCTGAGTAAATCCTATACAGGGTAACCCAAAGAAATACATATACTAATTAAATTTCTGAAAACCAAAGAAAAAAAAAATCTTGAAACCAACCAGAGAAAAAAAAACACCTTACCTATATGGGCAAAGCAACTAAAATAAGAGATTTATCATTAGAAACCATAGAGGCCAGAAGGGAGTGGCAAAATATTTTTTAGGTGCTGAAAGAAAAGAACTGCCAACCCAAAATCCTATACCTAGTGAAAATGTTTAGGGAATGAAGGAATGAATATTTAGGAATGAAGGAATTTAGGAAGAAGGAATTCTCCTCAGATGAAGGAGAACAGTGGCAGACCTACTGTCAAAGAATGGCTAAAGGAAGTTCTTTAAACAGAAACAAGAAAGAAAGAAACCATGGAATATCAGGAAGGAAAAGTACCTTAATATTAAGCAAAAATGGAGGTCAATACAATATACTTTCCTTCTCCTCTTGAGTTTTCTAAATTATGTTTGATGACTGAAGCAAAAGCAAGAATTATAATAAGGCCTGTTGTGGTCCTAAATGTAGAGGAATATTAAAATGATTATATTACAAATGGGGAGGATAAGGCACAGTAAGGTTTTAATATTTCACTTGAGGTGTAAAGCAGCTTTTCTGACACAACGTTACTGAGATGGTTATATTATTCTCATTAGTATTCCCATGACATTCTCTCTCTTTTTGCAGAATTAAACTTAACTGAAGATTTTTTAAAATGCCTTTGACATATGTAAATTATACCTCAGTAAGTTGTCTTAGAATAAGGAAGAAATAATATGGTAAAAAAAATTTAATATTCCTCAGACTTTGTTGCTTTCCCTTCTTCAAAACAATTCATTTTTTAAAAAATATTTAAGAAAATTCCTTATAGTTTTGTGTCTATAGACCTGTGCTGTCCAATATGGCAATTACTAGCTCCATATGGTTACTTGCATTTAAATAAATTAAAATTATATAAAATTAAAAATTCAGTTCCTAAGCTACTTTCGCCACATTTCAAGTACTCAGTAGCCACATATTCAGATATAAAACATTTACTTCATAGCAGGGTTCTACTGGACAGCACTGTGTTACAGACTAAAAACTTACACTAAAAAAGGTTGTCTAAATGATTGGTCTAAACTGTTAACCATTTCAGTAGTTGAAGATTAGAGAGTTTTGAGATTAGTTGAAAACTATGAATTCTAGATACAAATTTATCTTAAAAATTGTTACTGGTATACTTTTTCCTAAATTATATCCTAGCATACATAGAAAGATGAGTAATTATTTAGTGTACCAGTTAAAAGCAAGCAGAATGTGCAGAATGATGGCTACTGAAGTTATCTAGCAGCCAAGAGCACAAAGAAATAAATTATTCTTGCCCTATAAGGTCATACTTTAAAGATTTATATTACTAAATATTTTAACAATGGAATGGCAGCAATTACTTTTCTGTATTTTTGTATCCCAGAAGTTCCATGATGATGGTATGGGACTTTTCTGTATTTTTGTATCCCAGAAGTTCCATGATGATGGTATGGGACTTGGGCCCAATAACTTTAACAAATGGACATGAAGTCAAATGTATATTTGGTGCACTGTTATGAAAGTAGAGAACAACAACAAAAAAAAAAATGAAAGCAGAGAACTAGCTGAATATCTTCATGAAGACATAAAAAAGGAGCTGGTAATCTCTGAAACCAGTCTCTATCGGTTGTCTCTGAATCACTCTCAACCTTCTCCTAGTTACTCAAAACAACCTTCTGATGCCTTGTGCAGTCTCTAGAGTCTAATTCATCCATCTAGAGAGCAAGAGGTAAGAAGAGCAAGCTAGAAGTTGCCTATTAGTTTTTACAGCATGCCACAGATGCAACAAAAATCCTCAGTTTATTCCTCCAACATCTACATAAAATTAGAGGGGTTCAAAGTCTAAGGCAGGTAGAGGCTATATATTTATGGCCATTAAGAAGCAAGTTTATTTCTGTGTCTTAATGATAACAGCAGGTATTAACAGTATGCCTACCATGTACTAGGCATTATGCTAGGCATTTTACAAATCCTGACTAATCTTCACAATGCCCTATTAAGTAGCCAAACCAATTTACTTAGTGAAAGTAATGAATACTGTAACTTTAAACAAAAAAATTCATATGCAGACCAAGTAAACCTATACTTTGCTCAAGGCACCCTACTTGCTCAAGTATGTAGGGGTTATCTGTTATTCATAGCTTCCCCAAATCTTCAGAATCTTCCCCAAATCTTCTCTTTCTCTCTACACTGTGATAGTTCCCCACAGTAAGAATCTCACCTTTTGGAGCTAGAATCTTGCTTCCCCTGTAGTCAAGAATGCAATCATGCATTAATGGTTCTGCCTAGTGTGATGTTAGTGAAAACTGGTATGTGGGAGCTCTAGGGAAGCTCCTTGAAAGGGAGAGTGACTTATTCAGCTGGCGTATACCTTTTTCTTCCTTTTGTCTATACATCAGGTAAGTTGGCCAGAGCTTGAATAGCAGGTTCATAAGCATGAAGATGAAGGGCACACCTTGAGGACAGCAGAGCAGAAAACTGGAAGGAATCATCTAGAATTCTTAAGATATTGTGGAGCCAGGGGCACCTAAATGGCTCAGTCAGTTAAGTGTCCAACCCATGATTTCAGCTCAAGTCATGATTTCAGGGTCATGAGATTGAGCCCTGGGACGGACTCCACAGTCAGCACAGAATCTGCCTGAGATTCCCTCTGCCCTCCCCTCACTGGTGCATACACATATATGTGTGTGTGTTTAAGTCTGTGTGCTCTCTAATAAATAAAATCTTAAAAAAAAAAAAAAAAAAAGATATCATGGAGCTACTCTGTCCTGGACTCCCTTGTTATTTACTTTAGCAACACACTCCCTAACCAATATGTAGATAACATACAACCCCTATTATATGTGTTTTATCTACCATATAGTACCTGATTCTATCTCCATTACTGACCACTATTCCAAAAGAAGCTGGAAATGAAGTGTTTCACACATTAATTGTACAAAAAAGTACTAAAAATACTGAATAGTTTACATTTATATTTTATCAAAATATTTCTGTATCAGAAGATCCCATGTCAGAAAGTCCCAGACACTAAATATCAGGCAGTAGAAAAAATGGAGACCTTAATTAATTTGTCCAAGGTCATACAGTTAACAATATGTAGTTACTGGGTTCAAACACAGGTCATTCTGACTGTCAAAGCCAATTCTTCAAGAGAACTGGGCCAATTTTCATTCATACAATTATGATATTTTTGTTATAAGGAGAGTGACCTATGATCAGTGCATTTCTTAGTTTTCTACCTACCAGAAATAGGTCACCTTTCTTTCTCAGAGGACATTAAACAGGTTCTCAATGATGAATTAGCTAAATTAACATATTTAAACTAATAAAACAATTTACTACCAGATTTAGAAATTCAATTTTTAGACTAGCTTATTAGTCTAAAATTAATTACCAAAACTACCTTGGTAAATAAAGATTTCTTGTATATTTTAATTGAAGCTTTATCACATTCTATAATTTTAGGTTTTGTTTGATATGGAGCAAGAGCACCACCAAAAAAGGGCAGTAATAAAACAGAACAAAAATCTTTATGGCTAAGTGACAAAACACACATACACAGAAGACTATAAATGCATTATTAAGAAGCTAGAACTTACAGTAAAATCCCGAACAAATGTAATACTTAAACTACTTACCAATTTGACTTTTAGGTGCCCCAGCAACCACTAAATTTAAAGTACTGGAAGACATTTCTTTCCGTGTTGGGTTAACAACACACTCTCCATCAATCATTCCTATGCGCACTGCCCCTAAAATATATCAAAATAGTTGTGTAATAAAAAGTCTCCATTTTTTTTTTTTTCCAAAAAAAGTCTCAGTTCTCAAGACACTATTCCAGTGATAGCTTCAATCTCTACCTTCAATTGTGACTACAATAAAATCCTATTTCTCCCATGGTATTTAAGGCCCACAGAACGTCCTATACCACCCTACCCAACAGCCGCAAGGAACATTCTGAGTTGCTCAAATACATCATTTTTTCTATGCCTCAGTGATTACATTCATGTTCTTCTTGACTAGACATCCTTTTCCAAGGCAAATGCTTACCATTTGATCCTCCTAAGGTTCACCTTTAATGTTGAGTACTCTGAGAAGCCCTCCTTGACAACCTGACTAAACCCACCCTTCTCTATTTTTTTTTTTTTAGTATTTTCACTATACCTTTATAATATTGTTTATAAATAATTATTTGATTGTTTCCCCTACTTACACTGAAAACAAGAACTATTCCTAGACTTCCTTTCTTCTTTCGATTCTTAGCTTGGTATCTGATATTTAGGATATTCAAAACCTATTTAATCAATGAATCATTTTTATATAAGCATGATTCCATCTTTTTCAAGAAAAAAATATGTTTTTCAGGGACACCTGGGTGGCTCAGCAGTTGAGCGTCTGCCTTTGGGTCAGGGCGTGATCCTGGAGTCCTGGGATCTAGTTCCACATCAGGCTCCCTGCATGGAGTCTGCTTCTCCCTCTGCCTATGTCTCTGCCTCTCTCTCTCTCTGTCTCTCATGAATAAATAAATAAAATCTTAAACAAACAAAAAAATATATATATGTTTTTCAAATCTTAACTTACCAATAGGTCCATTCCAAGGAATATCTGATAATGAGAGAGCTACAGAAGCTTAAAAAAAAGAAAAAGAAAAAAAAAATAAGGGCTGAAACAAAAAGGTTTCATTCTTTAAACAGTGATAATGTTAATCTTGATTTTTATACTTACCACCATTAATTGCTAAAACATCAGGTTCATTAACTCCATCTACTGCTAATAGATTACAAAGTACCTGGTACAAGGGAGAAAATTTAGAGCACTAAGAATAAAAATGTACTTGATTTAGGAGGATTATCATTTTGGTTAACATTTTGGGCTAAAATAAAGGAGCACTATGTGTGGTTAAAAGCATGAGCTATGGGACACCTGGGTGGCTCAGCGATTGGGCATCTGCCTTGGACTCAGGGCATGATCCCAGAATCCAGAATCAAGTCCCACATCAGGCTCCTTGCAGGGAGCCTGATTCTCCCTCTGCCTGTGTCTCTGTCTCTGTCTCTCTGTCTCTCATTAATTAATTAATTAATTAAATCTCTAAAAATAAAAAGCATGAACTTTGAAGTCATATTTCTGGCTGTCATTTAACTAGATGCCTGACTACAGCAATTTACTTAAGCCTCAAAAGTTTCCTCATCTTTAAAACAGAAAAATAACAGAATCTTCTAAAAAGGTTTTCTGAAAGTTATAGGAAATATTATTTTTAAAGCATTTATAATACTGGGCATGTTGAAAATATTCAGTAAATGTTAGCTATTTCTATTACATAAAAATACTGTTTTTCTGTTTATAAGCATATACAAAAAAAACTGATGAATTCCTTTATACTGCAATAATATGCCTATGTCACATACTTAAGAAAACAACTTCTTAAAAAAAGAAAAAGACTACTTGAGGCAATGACATCATTGCATAGGTATATTTGCAAAGCATATTTTTATCAAAGAAATAAAAGTTCACTAAAGCATATGGTTCATTATTCTGAAAGAGAATTCTATTCACAAAATATTAATAGAAGTTTAAAGGACCCAAAAAAATTGGTAACAAAGATTAGTTGTATTGATTGTCCTAGCCTCTGACACTAACATAATAGTCCCAGCCAGATCTGTTCCCACCCTTCTCAATCACTCTAAACTTTCAAACTCATCAGTTTCCTGCCTCAGAGCTTTTGTGCTTCTCATTCTATCTGCTCAGAATGCTTCCCCCACACCCCTAGGTTGGCTAACTCCTAGCTCATAATCCAGGTATCAACTCAAATTGACATTGAATAAATATTAATTTTTAAAATTAACTGAAGTTTTTTAGAAAACTTAATGTAAAAGAGCAGCATTACCAAAAATTCTTATTTTGTGTTCCAATGGTTAGTTAGCCTAAGTAGTATGAGAGAAATTCATTAATTAATTTTTGACTGATCTGGAAACAAATAAACCTAAAGCAGAATCTACCTGTGTATCATAAAAGTAGCCAGCTGGAAAGAGAGGTCTAATTGAACGATCTGCCAAAAAAAAGAAAAGACACCATTGTAAGCATTTATAATACTGGGCATGTTGAGACCAGGCTGAAAAATAACATAGCTGTTATTAATGAATTAACATATCAATATGTTAAAAAAAAATTCCCTTGGACTCTGAAAGGGTCACAGATAAATGTCAATGCTTCAATTAATATATACCATGCCCTAATAATAAAACTAGCAGGGCAGGAACACACAAGTCTAAACCAGAACTTTTCATTCTGGTTCATATATAAGCAGAAGAAAGAGACTTAAGGCCCGCAGCAGACCTTGGTATTCTGTGTCTGAAGTATACACAGACTAACAATTTCTGTATAGAAAAGCCATAAACTCAAATGATCCCACAATATTTAAGGATGTCAAAGATTTGAAAGATTACAGATTTCAGTAGTTGATGAATATAATGCTTTCAAGAATTACTATGCTGAATATGAAAATGAAAAATACTAGGGACAGCTTGTAGAGGCATAAGCCACAGAATTTATATGCTCAATAAAGATTCATTCATTTCAGCTACATATATTTATTAAACGCCTATTTTGGGGATCCCTGGGTGGCGCAGCGGTTTGGCGCCTGCCTTTGGCCCAGGGCGCGATCCTGGAGACCCGGGATCGAATCCCACGTCGGGCTCCCGGTGCATGGAGCCTGCTTCTCCCTCTGCCTGTGTCTCTGCCTCTCTCTCTCTCTCTCTCTCTCTCTCTATGTGACTATCATAAATAAATAAAATTAAAAAAAAATAAACGCCTATTTTGTGCCAGGTAGTATTCCAAATACCCTGGATTCAGCAGTGAATAAACAGCTTTCTCTTTCATGGAGTCCATATCTGAGGGGATACAGAAAATAAACAATCTCAGGCAGTGTTCCTATAATGGAAGAAAACTTAAGAGAACTGTCGAATATAGATAGAAGAAATGCTAACACAGGCATAAGAGAGTTACTGCCTCTACCTTAGCATCTTACCTATTACTCGACTTGTAAGAACTTCTTTGTCAGAGGATCCAACCTCTCTTCTGAGATAGTTTGTGGGAATTCTACCTGCTGCAGCAGCCTTCTGTCTGTAGTCAACCTAAAGTAGTAATGAAAAAACAAAAGTTCATTGGACTCCTTTTTATGGCAACAAGCTATTTCCCAAGAATGACACTATACAGATACTAATTCTCCTGAGGCTGCTCACAACATGGTCCAGATTAAGAATGGAGGATATTTTATTTACTTTTAGCATTTTGTATCTCTATGGGAAGGGAAAATTGATAGAAATATTTCAGTAAATTGATTTTTAAGAAGCCTTCCACTTAGCAGTGAACTACAAAGCCTCATTACTTCCCACAGTGGGTTATTCG
Source organism: Canis aureus (assembly GCF_053574225.1). Lineage (NCBI taxonomy): Eukaryota > Metazoa > Chordata > Mammalia > Carnivora > Canidae > Canis > Canis aureus. The sequence continues at coordinate 59,426,911 of NC_135621.1, forward strand.
GGTCACATCAAACATCCCCTTTTTTGTATCAACTGTTAAACTTTTCATAACACAAAGAAGCCACAAACTCCTACAGCACTCCTTACTCTTCACCAAACATGTACTTGCAGACTCATTCTGAAGGGAAACCTATGAAAGCAATGAATTCATTGCTACTCAACATCAAAGTCTTCATGTACTTCATTGTTCTTATCAACTTGGGAGATTCTAAAGCATGCTTGCTACTAATATGAGAACTGGTTATGAAGCAATCAGTCTAGATTCCTTTAATGACTAAGCATCAAACAACAAAGGAATATTCTTTATTGTGCGAAGTTTACACTGTGCACTCCTTAGACGTCAGACAGAAATATTACAAATTCTACATTTATGCCATATTACTGTTCAGATAAATCAGCAGATACTTACCACCAAAGGCATGAACTGGGAAGGTGAAGGTTTTGTTTTGCTGACGGCTGTGACCATCACCGCAGTGTCACCTGACTTAAACATAAACAACACTGGTAAATTCCTTAAAAATCAGACATTAACATCTAAGCAGTGACTGAATCAATCCTTGCTCTAGTTAAATACAAGGAAAGAGAACGATTATTCCATGACACAACGTAATGAAAATAGTTAATCACAACTAGTCCAAACTTGATCCCTTCTACAAGATCAAGAAAAGGCTTATTGAGGGACACCTGGGTGGTTAAGCATCTACTTTCAGCTCAGGGCATTGATCCTGAAGTCCTGGGATCGAGTCCCACACCAGGCTCCCTGCATGGAGCCTGCTTCTCCTTCTGCCTATGTCTCTGCCCCCCCCAGGCTCCCCCCCAGGCCCCCCCCCCCCCGTCTCATGAATAAATAAATAAAATCTTAAAAAAAAAAAAAGGCTTATTGATAGCTCAGTCACATCCAATCATATTTTTCTACTTCTTATGGAGAAATTTAGGCTATATACAAAGAAAAATTTCTCACTTATCACAATTAAAATAGTAAAATCATATTCTCTAGAAAAGCATTACAGAATTTATTAAAGGTAAAATAGAACTCCAACTTTGAAACAGATCTTAAAGGTCATTTAATATATCCAGCTCTCATGACTCCGTGGTTCTTTGGAATGGTTCTAAAACTAGAAACGGTCTGCATTAACTTAAAGTACCACAATTCTGAGAAGTTACATGATGTAAAAATAGTATCAGTCTCCACAACCATTTTTAAGATAAAAATGTAAAAATCTAGACTTTTTACCTGTACTACAGCAGAGCCATCTGCAAATCTGGCCAGTTTTCCAGAGGATATTTCTAATTTTCTGTTTAAAAATAAAAATTCAAGACAAAAGGACTTAGGTCATCAATACAAATCTCAGCTTAATATAAAATAATCTACTATTCTAATAGAAGAACTAAGCCGCAGAGACCCCAACCTAGCAAAAAACAAAAAAAAGGGGGAATAGAGTTCACAATCACTATTAAAAGTACTGGGGGAGGGGGGATCCTGGGTGGCTCGGCAGTTGGGTGTCTGCCTTTGGCTCAGGGCATGATCCCGGAATCCAGGATCCAGTCCCACATCAGGCTCCCTGCATGAAGCCTGCTTACACTCCCTCTACCTATGTCTCTGCCTCTCTCTGTGTATCTCTCATAAATAAATAAATAAATCTTAAAAAATAAATAAAATAAATAAAAGTACTAGGGGAATTTAAGAGCTGCCTAAGGAAAAATATAGACACTAAGGCATAGGAGCAATCTGAATGAGAGATAAAGTACTCTGGGGGTGAAGAAGCTGTGTTTGTAAATGTTAATTTCCATTTACAACCTTTGTTTAGTCTGTCAATCCTTGCCTTCTTAATAAAAGTAGCCTTTTAACACACAAATGAGATCCTTTCTCTACTTAAAATCCTTTAAAGTATCCCTCAATGCTTTCAGGACAAAATATTAAATTCCTAAATATTGCCTACAAAGACCTTCATGTTAAATAATGGTGTCAAGACAAGTGGGGGGCGGAGGGAGTGGGAGAATAGCCTTTTCAACCAGAGGTGCTAAGACAACTAGATACCCATATACTGACAAATTAATAAAGTTGGACCCCCTTCCACATACTATAAATAAAAAATCAACTCAAAACATAGTATAGAACTAAATGTAAGAGCTTAAAATTATAAAATTCATAGGAAAACACATATGAGTAAATCTTCATAAACTTGGGTTAGACAATGTCTTGTTATATATGACATCAAAACCACAAGCGACAAAAGAAAAAACAAATTGTACTTTATCAAAATTAAAAACTTTCATGTTTCAAAGGGTACCAAGAAAGTGAAAGAAAACCCACAGAATAAAAAAAATTTGCAAATCATATATCTGATAAGGAACCTGTATCTAGAATATGGAAAGAATACTTACGACTCAATAAGAAGACCAACAATCTAATTTAAAATTGGCAAAGGATTTGAAGTCTATCCAAAGAAAATCTACTAAATAGTTAAGTATATCAAAATATGCTCAATATCATTAACCACCAGAGAAGTGCATTCATAACCACAATGAGACATACTTTATATCTACTAGGATGATTATAGTCAAATAGATCAATAACAAATGTTGATGAGGATATGGAGAAACTAGAACCCTCATATACTATTTATGGAAAGGTACAATGGTACATCTTCTTTGGGAAAGAATCTAGCAATTCTTCAAGAGGTTAAACACATAAGTGCCATAGGATCCAGCAATTCTACTCCAAGGTAAAGACCCAAAAGAAATGAAAACTTGTATGTCCATGCAAAAATTTGCATAGAAACATTCATAGCCACTGCATTATTCATAATGGTCCCAAAATGGAAACAATCCAAATATATGTCCACCGATAAATGAATAAGCAAAATGTGGTCTCCCTGCATACAATGGAATATTATTCAGCCATTTAAAAAACAAAGTATTGGGCAGCCTGGGTGGCTCAGCAGTTTAGTGCCACCTTCAGCCCAGGGTGTGATCCTAGAGACCCAGGATCGAGTCCCAAGTCCCAAGTCGGGCTCCCTGCATGGAGCCTGCTTCTCCCTCTGCCTGTGTCTCTGCCCCCCGCCCCCGCCCCGCTCTGGGTGTGTCTCATGAATAAAATATTTTAAAATAAATAAATTTTTTTAAAAAATGAAGTATTCAGGTCCCTGGATGGCTCAGTCAGTTGGGTGTCTGACTCTTGGTTTTGGCTTAGGTTGTGAATTCATGCGTCATAGGATGGAACCCCCCACTCTCCAAATCAGGCTCCTCACTCAGCAAGGAGTCTACTTGAAAGATTCTCTTCCTCTGCCCCTTCCCCCACTCTGGAGCTCTCTCTCTCTAAAAATAAATAAATAAACCTTTTTAAAAAATGAAGTATTGCTATGTGTTACAACATGGATATAACTTGGAAACATAATTAACTTAAAGAAGGCAGTAACAAAAGACCAAATGTCATATAACTGACATATGACATATAATTGACAACCATTGAATTGTACATTCTAAATGGGTAAATTGTATGGTATGTAAATTATATATTAATAAAGCTGTCTTTATAGATAGGAAATAGGCGGTATTATCAGTTTTATTCCCCAGCTTCTGCAGAGTATAAAAAGAGGTTACTGAAGGCTTAAAACAGATCAGTATCAAAGAAAGCAATATTCATAAGTGTATTGTGAAGCCAAACCAATTCTGCCTTCTGAAGATACTGAGGAAGATGTTCTGTCTCATGAAGGCTGCTTCAGAAACATTTTATCATGGTCCAGTGCTGAATACACACACACACACACACACACACACACACACACACACACCACAAATGCCCTGCCCCCCTATCCTTCACATGCAAAAAGGATAAGGAGAGAACTCAATATTTCTACCCATTAAACACTTTTGTCAGAAACCTGAGTTCATGAAAAGCCTATTTATCTATTTAACAGACTCATTTTGTTAAATTTGAAAGCCAAAAAAAAGAGGCATGTTCACTTGTACTTTCAGTCCTAACTTTGAAAAATTTTGAGGATTTTTTTTAACCACAAGAAATATTTGAGAAATTCTAGTTGGGTTTCTATTACCATTCACCACAGATGTTGTGATGACAGCCTACAATAAAATGGGTTTACCGTGACAGATGGAGTAAGGTGCAGAGATAAGGAGATGGCATAGTAAGTGGAGGGAATGAGATGCTCAGAGCCAGTCACACTCTGTAGCCTCAAGCAAACTACAGCTAAAATCAATATTAATGTTTTATGTGTAAAAGTAAATCTGGGGTCTTGAAATTTTATTTAATCCAGAATATGTTACCAGTACTTCTCAAGACCTACCAGGAAGTGGCATTCCATCTAATAATGTAATTTCTGAATGATCCCTATGAAAGGAAGGAGATCATCTCTAAATAAATTGAAGTGAGTCCAACACAGAGAAAAGGAGCTGTGAAAGTTCTAGTTTTTTCCATTAATGGGGATCTTGCCCCAGAATTTTTGGGATTACTTTCAGTGGCATATTCTTTTGTATATCCTCAGCGATAGTAAGTTTTTATTTTTTTTTAATTTATTTTTTATTGGTGTTCAATTTACTAACATACAGAATAACCCCCAGTGCCCGTCACCCATGTAAGTTTTTATTCTTTAATGAAGTTATAATTTGCACAGAGGACCAAGAGAAGGCAGTAGAGAACAGAGGTTAAGAACATGGGTGTTCTCTGAATAACAATAAGCATCACTGGAATAAAATAATTCTTCAGTCTGCAGATGACATCTATCACTTTTTATTAAGTTCCACTGGTGAACACTAGTCACGTGGCCCCACCTATGTAGGGACTAGCAATATACCAAAAAGAGCACACATACTTACAAAGCCTGAGGCAAGGAGTAGATCACTCACTCCCCTGTTAAGAACCAGCCCTTCCAAATTATATTAGCAGGCAGAGAAATGGAGCTGAGGAAACACTGTTAAGCTTCTAAAGCTAACCTATTTACAATGGGAACTGACTGAATCAGTGAGAAAAACAAGTCTGCAATACCCCCAGCTATTCTCATACATGTACGCTTCCCTTTACGTTTATTCAAACACCACATCCTCCTGCCTTCTTTGTTCCCTCTGTTGAGTCTACTCAGTGTCTCCATTAGAGATCTTAGGCCATCCACCAGACAATCTTACAGTCCTGCCTTGGTGATTGCCCGAATCTGCACTCTTTTTCTTCCAGGTGTGTGCAATTTATACTACACAAAGAAGCAGGCGGTTTCTTTTCAGTATATCTCATGATCTCACCTGATATTAACTGACCTATGTAATTTTTTCCTGTTCATGCACTTTTAGTTGTGTTTTTGGTGCTAATTTGTTATTACTTTTATACGTCATGGTTGATTTTATCTCTTTATTAATTTACTCTGTAGTATTTTAGGTTTTTGAGCTTTTAAAAATGTTTAACCATGTGAATGTTTACCTAATGTGAATGAATAACTAAAAAAAAAAAAAAAAAAAAAAAAAAACCTTGAAAACAACAAATAAGGGGATCCCTGAGTGGCTCAGCGGTTTGGCACCTGCCTTCGGCCCAGGGGCGTGATCCTGGAGTTCCGGGATCTAGTCCTCCATCGGGCTCCCTCATGGAGCCTGCTTCTCCCTCTGCCTGTCCTCTGCCTCTCTCTCGTGTCTCTCATGAATGAATAAATAAAATCTTTTTTTTAAAAAAAGAAAACAAATAAAAAGGATTAGGATGAGCAGTAATTTCTATTGGTGGGTAGAAGGATGGGAAAAGGTAGCTGAGGAAGAGCAGAGCTGGCTGCCACAGGCGGTAGAACTCTAGGGAGAGATGTTTAAAAACAAAACATTTTTAGAAACATCTGCACAATAATGTGGAATGTAACAAACCACCTTCCTCCAACTCCTACCAAGAAAAAACTAAAAAGACAAATATCTTTATGATTCAGCCTCTGCCTGTCATTTGGTTTTACCTTTTATGCTAACCTCACATTTCACCTTTTGCTTCATCAATAGTGAGCTATTTGTAGCTACTCAAAATGCACTCTTACTTCCCTGTAATTGCACTTACCACTTTCTTCCTGCTAATTTCTCCTCCTCCCCCTTCAAGATTCACCTTTGATGGCAAGCTTTAGGGTGGGGTAATAAATATGCCTTTGTGCTCCTTTGGTACCCCATTCACACCTCTGCTACAGTGATTTTCCCAGTACTGCACCTGTGTTTATCTTACTCGCTCTCAGACTCTGTATCTACTGTACCCTGTACATAGTAGATGCTCAATAAAAGCTTGTTGAAATGAAAATTAAACAGCTGCCTCAGAGATACCTCTGAATATTAAGTACAGCATTTGAAAAACACAATTATAATCTAAAGCATATTTACAATATATATCTACAATATAATACACATGGTAACAAATATAAAAATGAATGGTATATAGTCAAATTCAATAAATGCTACAAAAAAACAAACTTAATACAAAGATGAAAGAATTGATTTACCCAGCTGGTATGATATTCATGAATCTAGTTGTTATGCACAGGCTCAAGAAGAACTAAGTACAAGAGATCCAGGTTGACTATAAATGAAATATTTAAAGTAGATTATTTATGGAAAATTTGGAAGGCAGGAGCTAATACTGTTGCTTTGCGACCCTTAAAAGAGTCCATTTAGCACACAGCAGGTTCTGAGGTATTTCTTCAAAGACTATTAAGTCATTGAAAAATGGAAGAGATTCTCTCCCTCAAAAAATCAGAATCAAAGAATGCCAGAGGTGGAAAGTGCCTTAGAGATCTAGTCTAGGGATCAACAAACTATATAGCCTGCTTCTGTACAGCCTTTCAGATAATTTTTATTATATATTTCTAAAGGTTTTGTAAACACACACATGTATGTAACAGACAGTATGTAGCCCACAAAGCTTTAAGTATTTACTATCTGGCCCCTTACTGAAAAATCTAACCCTTAACGTAGACCAGTCTTCTCATTTTGCGACAAAAAAAGTTAAGCAACTTGTTCAGGATCAGTCATTCAGTAAGTTAGAAAGGAAGACCTTTAATCAATGGCAGATTTTTTTCAGCTTTTCGTACAAAGTAGGGTCAAAAATTTTAAAGTACATTTTAAAAAAATGTAGATATATAAAGTAAGCATTAGCAATTTCATTCACTCTAAAAATGATCCGTTTTTAAAAAGTAATTTTAGGGCAGCCCCGGTGGCTCAGCGGTTTAGCGCCGCTTTCAGCCCAGGGCCTGATCCTGGGGACCCGGGATCCAGTCCCACGTCGGGCTCCCTGCATGGAGCCTGCTTCTCCCTCTGCCTCTGTCTCTCATGAATAAATAAAAATCTTTTTAAAAATTTTTAAAAAGTAATTTTAGATGTGAATTATGGCAACCGGACACATGGAAAAAGTATAGGTTTGGAAAGAAATACAAAATCCACTGAGTCTCAAAGTAGGTGACTCTGAGAACGTTACCCCTTTGGAGCCTCTGTTTTAAGTATGAAATGGGGTAAAAGCACCTTTAGTGCAGGTTTATAGTATGTGTCACATTCCTAGCGTCCAATAAACCTACGTTTTCCTTCCCTTCCTACTACCTAAGGTCAAATTGGCCCTGCATTTCGGCAATAAAACGGACTGGATGACCTAAGCATCCCCCGTCCACTCCTCCTGAAGTGGAATGTTGCCCACTTCCAGGAATGCCGGCAAATAAAGGGGATGAAAGTCGTGCTGGACAGACGCAGCTGAGTCAAGGAAGCCGGAACAGGGTGAAAGGGAGGACACAGGAGCAAAGGACACGAGGCTGAGACGGCGCGGGAAGGGGGAGGGGCCGGGAGACAGACTCAAACCCAGAACGGGACATCTGGCATTTAGGTTTGGGATAAAGAAGGGCAAGAGACCTGCGCTGCCGGATTCCTAGCCTGGTGGGTGACTGCCCCTCGGGCTGCCGGGGCAGGGCGCCTTGGAAATGACAGAGAACGCAAACTGCTCCTTACCTGCTGCCTAAGTCCACGGCCACAGCTCGGAACCCCGCGCCACTCCATAGTGCTCGCACCTGCAACTGGGTGAGCGCCCGACCCCGCCCTGGCAGACGGACGGGGCCCTCGCGGAGCGGCCGGAGCCGGAGGCACGAGCAGCAACGCCTGCAGGCCGCCATGACACCCGGCACGCGACCACCGCGGGCTGCACCCCGATTGGCTCGCTCCGCAGGCGCGGGGCGGGGCCTGCGGCAGTTTCGTTTCCGCGGTGCTGGGGGCGGGGGAACCCGTGGCCGCGGTACCCAAGTCGCCTTCTACGGAGACTAGAGAGGGTCAAGCCTATTTGAACGCAAATCGTGACAACCGATCTTTCCTATTTGAGCATCCGCCGGGGAAAGGCAATTGGAAAGTTAATGCCTTTTGTGTGTGTGCTATCGTAGTATGAAAGGAAGTCCTAGAAGGATGTAAATAGTAATAATAGAAGCCATCAGACAACACATTATTATGTGGCTTCTGTGAACTGAGAATTAGAGGACAATTTGTGTAGTGGACCATGGAAAGAGGTCTCCCCCTCCTCTGCCCTGTTTTTTATTTTATAAATTTCACACAAATATTCTTGTGAAGGTTTATGTAAATTTGTTTCTAGTAAGTGAATTTCATTTCTTATTGACCTATATCATCATTTTAGGTTATCTTTGACCTCATTTGTTATTCATCTTCATTTCCACTTGTTAATATTTGGCAATTCATCTCTCTGCCCCTTTTGACCAAATATTACTGTTCTTTAAACCAACTCTTATTAAATGAAAAATGCCAACTACTATTTAAAAGAAATGTTTTGGAAGATGAAGAAAAATAGTTTTTGGAATTTGATAAATGTTCCGGGGGTAAAGAAATCTCTCCCATCCCTCTTAATCCTGTCTTAGAACATCTTTATATAGTTCCTTGTATGAACCAATGATAATTTTTTATTATTATTATGAGGGTCATAGTTCTCTTTTAAGTCATAATCTCCTTCCTCTGAGAAATCCAAACCACAAAATCCAACGTGGTTTTAAGAACTAAGGATTTGAACTTGAAACACATGAATGTTTTAATGGTAAAGTAGCTCCCTGGCACCTTGGTTTCCAGGAGCTGTTAGCACTGATTTGGAATTTCCATGTCAATAGAAAGGATTACTACCAACACAGCTAGGGATATTTAGTGTGTGTGTGTGTTTTAAGATTTTACTTATTCATGAGAGAGAGAGAGAGAGAGAGAAAGAGGCAGAGACACAGGCAGAGGGAGAAGCAGGCTCCATGCAGGGCGCCCGACGTGGGACTCAATCCCAGGACTCTGGGATCAGGCCCTAGGCTGAAGGCAGCGCTAAACAGCTGAGCCACCGGGGCTGCCAGATACTTAGTGTTGAAGTTTTTTTACCTCTTTCTCTACAGTTGGCTTAACTCCTGGTACCAGTGTTTTCCTGACCAACCTATTGAAACCTGTCCTAATGACGAATTTATCATAATCTACTTGCCATAATACAAGCATGACTTTGGATTTATAAACTAAGAATACTAAATCTTCTTTTGGTAAAGCACTTAAGTACTAGTTAATCATTTCAAACAGGTGGTGTTGATTTGCCTAATAGTTTAGAACATAAATTTGGTCTTGAGTGGTCCCAGTTTTAACTCTGCCACTTCCTAGTTGTTTGACCCTCTCTCTCTCTCTTAAGTCTGTTTCCTCATTTATAAAAATGGATACTAATATAAATCTTCTAAGGTTTTTGTTAAGATCAAATACGACAGAGGATGTAAGATGTTTATCACAATACCTGGCAACATTGTCAGCGCTCAATAGACGGCAGCTATTCACCACCCTTTTCTTAATTTTCCATCTAGTTTCCTCCATTTGAAATACCAAACAACCCTCTTTCCTGTAGAGCTCCATGGATCTGTTAAGCTTTCGTCCAGCTGGAAATACTGGAAAACAATATTTAAGTCCCCCTGTTTCCTCACACCCACCCAAAATAATTGATATGGTAGTAATTGTTTCATAAATTTAAAGGCAAATGTGGGTATTGAAATTTGTTATGAAATAGTCTTAAGATGATCCAGGCTGTTTATATTGTTTGGTGTCTCTCTTGATTGGATGGGGGCCCCCAATTGTGGGGCAATGATTGGGTGGAAGCTGGTGACATGGGCAGTAAAAAGATTCACACAAGGCAGAACGTAGGAGATAGAAGTTTACTGAATACACTGCACTTGGGTGGCCAGCAGAACAACAAAGAAAAGACTGTGGAAGGAGGCAGTGAGTAGGGTCTGTTTTTAAAGGGGGAAGGTGAAAAGGTGTGACAATATATGGAATTTTCACTTTTTTGGTAACTGTGGCTGGTTGTAGGTAGCCCATTGGTTACTTAGGCCCCATTGGCCTGTCTATATTCAGCCAGGGGTTGCTCTGGGCCCTTTCTACATTCCATTGCTTACCCTGTTTGCCTAAAAGCAGTCTCTACATAAAGCATTTTAAGACTAACACAGGAACAGAAATATAAAATGCTTAAAATCTTGTGGTTGTGAGATAGGGAAACTGAAGGACTATATAAAAATATGGTTTTTGCTCCTTTCCCTGCTTCCATTCTTGCTAGGACCTGCACCTCCACCTTATACCTGCAAATAGTATATTTCCCACTTGTAAGGGACAAAGACTTAATGATTCCTTTAGAATAGATAACATCTAAGGAAGGACTAGATAAGAATGACTGACAAAGCTTTCATATGCATATTCTAGACTAGCAGAGACAGACTTCTCTAGGCCAAGACCCCCTGGCTCCAAACATCTGGGATCCCCAAAATCAGTACTTTTTAATGGAAACATGACCAAAAATCTGTCACAGAATTTTGAGACCCATTAAAACAAAAGTTCAGTGAGGATAAATAAATAAATAAATAAATAAATCTACCAGCAATATTTCTCAGATCTTCTTTTCTCTTTTTTAAACTCCGATGAATGTGCATCAAAATATTTAATAGCACTGCCAGCTCTGAGTAGCAATTTTATTTAAGTAAAGCATCACTGCATTAAATTACTGTTAATAAAATTTAATTTGGTTTGTAGTTTGATTTATAAAGTATATACAATTATTTTAGCTTTATGACTGTATAAGAGGCACAAGATAAAGGACTTTGTGTCTTCTTACATATTTGTACACAAAATATCAGTGGACACCAAGGGGGTCCATGAAGTTTTTTTTCTCTTGAAGGAGTGTAGCCAGAGGGATCTTTCTAAATTGCAAACCTAATTGTGTCTCCATTCTGATTAATTTTCTTCAGTCACTTTCTAATCTGTGTTTTGTGTTGACTATAAACTGTCCTTATTTAATAGCTTCATCTATTTTTACTTACTACGTATTTTCTTCCTTCCTCTCATTTTATACTTCAAGGAAACTGAGCTACTTGTTCCCCTTTAACATACAACCTTCTCTCCTGCCTCTGTGTCTTTGTATGGATGATTCTGTGTTCTTGGTACATATTCTCTCCAGTGTGTCAGTCTGGCACAATCAGTTTTCAGATCTTACTACTGGAAGACTTCAATACTAGCCTCTGACTTCCCCACACTGACCTGTGGGTATGGTCTATGTCTATCTTAACACTTTATTAATTAATTTATACAGTCATTTATTTCCATCCATGGAAATGAGTGTGGGAGTATGTATTGTACAGTGGTTAAAAGTGCTGGCTCTGGCATCAGATTGTCTAGGTTCAAATCTCACCTGCCGCCTCCTAAACATGTGACTTGATAAGTTGCTTACCCTTACTACGTCTCAGTTTCCTTACTTATAAAGTGAAAAGGAGGGATCCCTGGGTGGCGCAGCGGTTTGGCGCCTGCCTTTGGCCCAGGGCGCGATCCTGGAGACCCGGGATCGAATCCCACATTGGGCTCCCGGTGCATGGAGCCTGCTTCTCCCTCTGCCTATGTCTCTGCCTCTCTCTCTGTCTGTGTGTGACTATCATAAATAAATAAAAAAATTTAAAAAAAAAGTGAAAAGGATAAAAAAAAAATCTACCTCTTAGGGTTGTTAGGCAGATTTAAGTACACTCTTATTTTTATGTAACTTAGCATAGTCTCTGGCCCATGGAATACCTGCTTTATGCCAGGCACCACGCTAGGCTCAGGGGATATAGGTGTGTCAAGACAGTCATGGACGTAGTAATCCCTTCTTTATGGAGCTTGAAGTCTAGTATGAGAGAATGACAAAAACACAACAAAAGAAATGAAAAGAAAAATTAGAGTGTGATTAGTAGTAAGAAGGAAATAAACCAGGTGAGAAGACAGAGAAGAATGGGATGGAAGAAAATAAGGTAGTCAGGGAAAAACTCTCTGCCGAGACATTTAAGCTGCCCTGAATGATGAAAAAGAGACAGGTTCTGAAACATGGGGGCAGGTGAGAGCTGTGAGTTGTGGGGGTAGATTGTCCCTGAGTTGGGAGAGAATTTGACTTCTGTGAGGACTTGGAAAAGCTGGTGTGGCTAGAGAGTAGTAAGTAGGAGTGTGGTGGAGATGAAGTAGGAGAGGGATACACTGGAAAGTTTAAACTGGGAAGTGGCATGACATAGTCTATATTTTAAGATGATCCGTCTGGAAGCTGAGTCTAGAACGGATTGGAGGAGGATAACAGAGAGGTGTAGAAATGGAGTAATGTGATGGCAAGGGTGACAAGGAGAAAGGATGGAGAGATTTGTAATATATTTTAGTGTTGGAATTAATAGAACTTGTTGATGAATTGGATACTGGGAGGTGTAAATTAAGACTACTAACAGGTTTAGATGGATCAGAAATGCAGTGTCTGAGGCACCTGAGAGCAGCTGTCAAGACAGTTGGATCTGAGCACAAAGGAAAGGACTAGTGTAAATATAAGAGTAATCAGCATACCAGTGATATGGTAAGCCACAGAAATGCTTTAATCACTTAGAAACATGGTAGAGATAAAAGAGAATGCCCAGGTCTGAGTCCTGAGGAGGAAGAGGCTGCCAAGGCTATGGAGATGGAGCCAGCATTGATGCAACAGCCAAGCTAGGTTGTATTATGCTGGGTATTTTCCATTTGCACCCACTCCACCCATACCCTTGGCTCTTCTCTGTGCCCTTTTGGGAATGATGTATGGTTAATACATCCACCTCCCTGGCTCTTTTTTTTTTTTTTTTTTTTTTGGTTGGGTTAACCAATGAGAGACACCAGCAGGAGATCAGAGGGTAAGGTGAAAGAGAAACTAAAAGTATAAAACCATAATTCTGTATGCTGTAGCAGTGACTACAACCACCTATCATTGCATCATTTGCCAGGTTGTCCTGCTTGTTTGGCTCTAGCTATCACTCCAATTATTCTGTTTCTTCTTGCCACTCTAAGTCTTCAGAATTTCCTACTATTGGTCATCACTCAGTGCCTTCACCATTCTTCATTGTTCATTCCAGAATCAGCTTTACCCTCTACAAATAGTCTCTTCATTAAATTCTCTTTAGAACTCCTCTGAGTGTGCCCTCTGCTCCTTGCTTCCCTTTGTACTGCTCTTCTGAGAGCATGCTCTGGCCTCTCTCCTAGCAGTAGACCACCATTACCTGTTAGGAGAAGCTTGTTACCCTGGAGGTGGGAGGTGAGGGGCATGCTATTCTCTGCTGTTCCGACTAACCCTTGGTTTTAGGAAAGTACTGTATCCCTGGATTCTTAGTGCACCTGCCCCTCTCCCAGCTGTAATTCTGGGCCAGGGATAAAAAGTTATGTTCTGTCCTTCCTCCACATGCAGTGGGTTTTCACAGTGCCTTAGGAGTAACAGCATTTGTCACATTCCATACTGCATAAAGCTTTGATTACCATGGAGAGATAGGAATCCTAGATAGGATCCTAGATATCCTAGATAGGGCTTTTGCTTTCTCCACAGTGGCTACTGTGTGTCTGCCCCAGGCATGCATCTTTCTCGGGAGTCTTGCTTGTACCCTAGTCTTTTTTATGAGTACTCAGTGAAATCCAAGGAGAGTCTGTGAGATGTTGTGAATTCCTGTGTCTGCAGTTCCCAAGGGGTTTTAGTCCACACTCAGCCCTTAGTGATTAGTTAAAAAGTCTACTTGAATTCTTCTTCTTCTTTAAATATTTTATTTATTTATTTATTTATTTATTTATTTATTTATTTATTTATATGAGAGACACACAGCGAGAGAGGCAGAGACACAGGCAAAGGGAGAAGCAGGCTCCATGCGAGGAGCCCAATGTGGGACTTGAACCCGGGAATCCAAAGGCAGGCGTTCAACCGCTGAGCCACTCAGGCGTCCCTCTCTGCCCTCTTCTTATCTGCCTTAAAGCAGAGCATAACATTCCCTTTCCTTTTGTAAAATTTCCCCTAAAATAGATTCATGCCATCTACTGTACCAGGATGAGGAGCGTGACCATTATCCAGAGATGGAGGGTTGGCATTAAGATGAGTCTGCATAAATATACCTTACTAAAATAAGTCATCCATTAGTTTCCATCATGTATTTCCTTCTCATTTTCCCACAGAGTATCACCTCAAGAAATCCAAACCTCCGTTACTTTGTCTGGCGGCTTTATTTTAATTTTATTATTATTATTATTATTTTTACAATTGATTGCTCTTTCTTAAAATGTACAACCCCTGAATCTACTTCCTTCGGCTTTTGCTTCTTTTTTATGAAGCTGCTATGCATGTAAAAATATTAACATTGATAAGATTTGTATGTCTTTTCTCCTGTTGATCTCTTTTTTAAGTTTAATTTGCAGACCTCAGGACTGAAATGAGTAGGTAGAGGAAAAGCTCAAGAAAACACCTCTTCCTCATTACTATATATTCATTAAGAAATCTGTGACTGGCAGATTCCATGACTGACTTCTTATTTTCTGCTCTGAGGAAAGCAGTAACGGTTTAGAATAGTTCCATCCTCTGGAATGCGCACCCAGTCTTGCTGATATAGATAGCAGGCATCTCTTCTATATCTTCCCCAGGAGGCAGCCTGGGTGGCTCAGTGGTTTAGCGCCACCTTCAGCCCAGGGCCTCATCCTGGAGACCTGGGATTGAGTCCCACTTCAGGCTCCCTGCACGGAGTCGGCTTCTCCCTCTGCCTGTGTCTCTGATTCTGTGTGTGTGTCTGTGTGTCTCATGAATAAATAAATAAAATCTTTAAAAAAAAATCTTCCCCAGGAACCAAGTGACCTGAGCTGTTTCGAGGTTCTGAGTTATTTGAAAAACTGAAAACTCTCACCTGCAGGGAGAGGGTAGGAGCACGTTAGGTAATGAATGCATGGAGAATACTTGCTCCTACATATTTGGACAAGAATTAGGAATAGTGAAAACCCCTTCAGCCTATCTTTGTTTCTTAGGTTACTGAGATTTTCTTCCATTCCAATAAAAGAGAATCAGAAAGAAGAGATCTGCTTCAATGAGGGGATCGCCCTTAATTTTTTCATACCTTATAACAGCTAGGTTTTGGTATTCAGGCCCTCGGTCTATGGGTATCGCCCTATGTGTCAAGACACCTCCTATCACCATTGTGGTTATTTGTTTCTTCTACCACCACTAGTCATGGTCATTTTCCCTAGTAGATGGATTTTCCTGTACTGGCCACACTCCTGATACCTTCAATTCATTGTGCAAATTGGCTCAGAGAAAGTGTTACAGAATTGTGATGAATAGAATCAATTTACAAGTAGACTTTTGCATGAGTTGTGTGTCCTTAGGAGTCTAATGAAATGTAACCTGAATTAGATTATTTAAATTTTAATGTCAGTTAGTTGTTCTTAGGGATAGTGGGATCATTGTTCCTTCTCACAAAACAGTTTCTTTAAAGTCAGCTTAAATGAACAGTTAATTGAACACAAAAGCCTGACCTTGCCAACGCTGCACTGCATGCTCAGTCAAATTAGTTCAGACTATTATGGTTTATATTAAATATATTTGTCATTTGTAATTAACATGGATTAAAATTTGGAGGAAATTTTTGGACTTGTTTTTGGTTGATTATGCTACTGGGAATTTCAGACCATATTAATATTTTCTCTTCTTAAATTTGTTCTTTTTTTTTTTTTAACAGGGTAATTATGTCTTTGATTTGATTTTGGAATTGGCTGACTAATACTTGCTCAGGAAGAGCATAAAACCATCCTTTAACCAATTTTCTCCTTCTTTCTTTGACAACTAACATAAAAGTTTCCTCTGGAGAGAAGCAATCCATACATTTGGGTTTTGGGTCATTGTATAAGATGATGGTATCGGTCGAAATTTAGAATGTTGTGGAATCACTTAAGGTTTTGTATTAAAATCCACTTACTCTGTTTTGGTTATGAAATAGGTGGCTTAGCAGACAGGCCTGAGCTATCACCAATGAACAGACTATTGTATGAAAGGTAGCTTTCCATTATCATTGTCAACCCTCATTAAAATCACGAGCTTTTACCTTTTCATGGCTTTGTTCTGTTTTAAAGAGATGATGTTCAGGGTTTTTGAAATGTTTACACTTTCTTGAAATATTTTCATTTAAAATAAAACTTCTTTTGTGGTTGTACACAGGGATCAGTCTTCTAAAAGAGGAGGAGGCTTTGAAGCTGAGCAGTAATATTAGCTTTAATATTTTGTCTTTTTCAGTCTTTCACAAAACTTTCAAAAATTAACAAGTTCATAAAAATTCCATTTGGACACCTGCATTTGCATATTCTCTTCCTTTTAACAATCTTTATTTTTTTTTTCCTGCTTGCAATATGCATCATTCTCATTTCCACTAAACATTTATGGAACATATACTATTATGTAAGAAAACAGCAATTTCTGTTGCAAATGCCTGCACATTTTTGCCCTTTAAAATACAGACTCTCATGGACTCCTAGCAAGGCAGTACTGATGTGGGAAACAATGGCAAAAGAAAAACATTAAAATTCCTTACTGCCTACAGCCCACTGACAAGTCCTTGAAACAGGCAGAGTGACATTCTTCTGGGAACTCAGTTTTCTGGATGTTAATACTTTGCTGAGCACAAAAAGCAATCTTAGCTGCCCCTCAGGATCCTGTGAGTCTACTTTAACATATCAAAATACCCTTGGAAAATTCCTTTATCTCTACCCTCCAAGATGTATGTTGGCAGTCGTCCCCTATGCATATGACCACCAATGTACCTCAGAAGTGTTTCATGATTAAGGTTTTATTAGACGATAATAACCCAACAATAGCTAGTAATATTCCTAACAATAACTAGCACCCTCAAGGTCCTGGAAAACTTGCTTCCAAAATTCCTGAGAGAATTTTACTGTCCCTAACCCCCTCCCAACTTGAAAGTATATAATAGGCCACTCCTTATGACCCTAGTGTGGCTCTTCCTGCCCACAGGTCCTGTCCCCATGCTTTAATAAAACCAGCTCTTTGCACCAAAGATGTCTCAAGAATGCTTTCTTGGCCATCAGCTCCAAATCCCAACCATTCCCTACATCAATGCCAGGGTGAAGAGGGCATTTGAGATTTCTTTTAGGCTGCAACCTAGTTCTCATTAGGCCTCTTTTAATTTGGTTTTGGCCTTAGAAACATAGCTTAGTTTAATTGTTCATGACTTAATTTGCTTCACTTTCCCAATAAAAATTTAATTATTCTTCTCACTCCTCCCAATTTTTTTTTTTTAATTTTATTTATTTACTCATGAGAGACACACAGAGAGAGGCAGAGACATAGGCAAAGGGAGAAGCAGGTTCCATGCAGGGAGCCTGATGTGGGACTCGATCCCTGGGATCATGCCCTGATCTAAGACAGATGCTCAACCACTGAGCCACCCAGGCGTCCCACCCCCCAATATTTTCTTATGGTAAATTTTAGTTTGAGTCTTTGTCTTTTGTAAAGTTTGATTACTTTAATTGTTAGGAAGATATATTTGTATGAATTAAATTCTATGTGATGTGGAAGTATTGGGGTTTGGAGCTGACAGCCAAGAGAGAATTCTTGAGACATTTTCAGTGCAAAAAATGTGGTTTTATTATAGCACAGGGACAAGACCGGTGGGCAGAAAGAGCTGCCCTGGGATTGGGGAGGAGCAACTGATTATATACTTTGGAATTGGGGGAGGTGAAGACAAAGTTTCCAAAGGGACTTTCATATGCCAGAGAAAACTCACAGGATACTAGAGGCCAAGGAGCTCTTGTCAAGATAATGTTGTTTTTCCCTCTAGCAAAGCATTAACACTAAGATTTGGGGTTCCTGGAGGAATGCTATATTCTGCCTGTCAAAGTATTTGTCAATGGGCTGCAGGTTCTAAGGAAATTTAATTTTATCTACATTTCCTTTTACCTTCGTTCTCCATATCATATGTACATTCAAATTGTAACCCCTTCTGATAAAGAAGTAAATTCAGATACGGTACTCAGAGTATTAGGGTTCATCTTCAACAATGATTTTTATTGAGCCTGTTGGGTATATAGGTTCCATGCTGTTTTCATATTTGTTATTTTACTTAGTTATAAAGAATAGGGGAACATGGCCGTAAAGACTTGGCCTAATATAAATTCATGAGTAATGTATTATGGGGGAATTCAGATAATATGGAAGACTGTCTTCTCTTGAGGAATTTGCAAGGAGGCATAGAAATATAGTGAGATAACATTTTGAGATACTTATTCTTCTTTTCCAATATTTTCTGCTATCTTACCATTCTCACGCACTCAAGAAATAACCTGAGTGTAGTATTTGTACAGTCTCCAAAAAAAGGTTGCTACAAGAAAGAAAATAATAAATACTGGGTTTTTGAGTTTTAAAGTAGATGCAGATAATTCTTTGAAAGAAATTATTTGTGAGACTTAGTGCAGAAATTTCTGCATATCATAAAAAACAGATTAGAAAGGATGCAGGATGATGCAAATTCATTTTTCCAGTATTTTTAAAAAGATATCCTAGCGAGAGGAAAAACAGAAAGGGCTGACAATAGAAACTTCATGGAAGTTTGAATATCTGTGAGAAGTGGGGATTTCAGCCAGAAGAGCTATTTTTAGTATCTTAAAGACTTCTGTCTTGATCATTTTGTTCATGCTTGTATGTTTATTTGATATGTTTTTCCACCTATATTTCTTCTGGCTGATATTTGGTTTATAAGAATGCATTGGAAAAGCACAAGGATTTAGGGAAATGGACTCCTTAGGAGGCTACTACAGAAATCCGGTTATGAGATAGATGATGGAGGTCTTTTTTATTTTTAATTATTTTTTTAATTGGAGTTCAATTTGCCAACATATAGCATATCACCCAGTGCTCATCCCGTCAAGTGCCCCCCTCAGTGCCGGTCACCCAGTCACCCCAACCCCCCCCCATCCACCTCCCCTTCCACTACCCCTTGTTCATTTCCCAGAGTTAGGAGTCATAAGATGATGGAGGTCTAAACTGAGGTGTTGGGAGCAGCCCCGGGTAGCACAGCGGTTTAGCGCCGCCTGCAGCCCAGGGTGTGATCCTGGAGACACAGGATCGAGTCCCACATCAGGCTCCCTGTGTGGAGCCTGCTTCTCCCTCTGCCTGTGTCTCTGCCTCTCTCTCTCTCTCTCTGAATAAATAAATAAATAAATAAATAAATAAATAAATAAATAAATAAATAAATATCTTAAAAAAAATAAACCGGGGTGTTGGGAGGTCGTTGGAAAAGAGTGGACAGATTCACGAGATGCTTAGGAGGTAGAATTGATGAGATTAGGTGACACACTGGATATTGGGGAGAGGGTATGGAAAGAGTTACATATGATATAGTATGCTTGGTTTAGAGAGATGTGAGCAATTGTGCCTCTCCTAGAGAGGTGTGAAGAAAGTCAGAATTGGGGAAAAAAGATGAATTCGGGTTTGGTCATGTTCGTGTTTTTTAATGATTTTATTCTCCTCTAGTCTAAGCTCCATTTGGTCAGCTAGTTATTCCAATGCTATTTTTAAAAATACAACCTATTCTGCTATAACTCAATAGCATCATTCCTAAGATACTTTTCACTAAAGTATGTTATCAAAACAATTGTTTCAGTAGAAAAAGGAAATTAGGAGTTAGAGTTTTAGATGGGCAATAACCAAGTTATTTTTGCTGCAGGGATTTCAATAATAAAGGAATTTAAATATAAATGCATTTAGTTATTAGATGCTAAAAATAATAAATTATACAAAAACTGACAAAACAAACTTCATTTTCTTTACATTCCACTCACTCCAGAGCCTCATTTTCCTTTTTACTCTTTGGCCTTGACCTGGTAATTTTGTTGTTTACAGCACACCACACAAATACCAAAGTTAACATCAGAGTGAATGTATACTTAAGTAAATAAATATTGGACATGCCAAGAGAGTAGCCACCCATTCCAGCTAAGTGATTCTGTGTCACATACACATTTTCTCTACTCACTCAGCATTAGCTCTCTATCACAATCAAATTATCAAACTATTAATTACATTATATCATTATATATGTTATGAAAATTAGCACTTTTGGGGAAATGGTTGCTATTGTACCTCCCCTCCATGATGTGATATATCACCTTTATAAAATGCTCAATTCCAGGTAACTTGGATTTAAAAAGAAGCTCTCCAGGATATTCTGATACTCGGTCAGCTTTGTGTACAATGACTATGAGAATATAAAGATATGTACTGTAAGCCAGAATTCCTCCTCTCTAGTAAGTCACAGTCCTGCAAGTGAAATAGCATGAATATAACCAACATTTCATAATTGAAATAGCATTTCAATTTAACCAACATTTATTGAATGTGTGAGGCACTGGCTAGAAGTCAGAGCTACAAAGATAAAAAAGTCATAGTCTTTGCCCTCAAGCCTGGTAATGGGAGGGACAAACATATAACTGGATGATCTTTTTAATCCATGGCAAGATGTGGTAATGGAAGCCATGTGCACAGACTACTGAAGAAGTCCAGAGAAGCTTCTGGGAAAGATGAAATTTTTTTTTTTTAAATTTTTATTCATTTGTGATAGTCACACACACAGAGAGAGAGAGAGAGAGGCAGAGACACAGGCAGAGGGAGAAGCAGGCTCCATGCACTGGGAGCCCGACGGGGGATTCGATCCCGGGTCTCCAGGATCGCGCCTTGGGCCAAAGGCAGGCGCCAAACCGCTGCGCCACCCAGGGATCCCAGAAAGATGAAATTTGAATTTTGAACCAAAACAACTGGTATGACTTCATTAGGTACAGAAGAGGGACTGAGGGTGGCTGGGACTATTGCTGGCAAGAGTAATGCAACACAGAAGCCCTGCAAAAGGAGTGCTGAAGGGAAGGCCAATCCAGGCAGAGCAAAGGCAGAGAAGTGTAAAATACCAGTGTCTTCAGGGAATTAGAATCAGTTTGCTGTTACTCAACTGAAAGTGAAGGTGGAAAGTTGTAGGATACAGAATACAGGATGGAAGCTTCTCTGCTGTGGATCTTGGACCATGCTCTGTGGGCAGTAGAGAACTATAGATGGAGTTAAGCAGGGGAGTCATGTGGAGTTTTGAATTTCCAAGAGATGTCTTGTATGATGATGTGGAGGATGAATTTAAGGAAATAAGTAAGACCAGATACAAGAAGAGAGTAGACACTAATTGCTACGGTTCTATGATCGATGAGGTGGCATTATAAGAGTACTCAGTGGGAGCAAATGCAAGAAATGCAAGAGATGTTTGGGGAGTACAAAATCTGGCCCTGATTTACTGTAGGGGTGAGGATGAGGGAAGAGGATTTAGGATGACTCCCAGGTTTCTGAAAAGTTTAGAATGGGAGAGATGATGATGTCGATTTTGGTTGTGCAAAGTTTGAGATACTTATCAACCACCCACAAGGATTTGTCCTGTAACACAAGGCCAGAAATAACAAATGGCTCAGAGGAAGTAGAAATAAACCTCAGAGAAGCAGAAAGAATTTCTAGTTTGCAGAATCAGGAAAGATGGAATCATAAAGAAGGTGGTGTTTTATTTAGGCCTTGAAGGGATGGTAACATTTGCATTTAGGGATATGATGGGAGGGAAATGTCCAAGCAAAGGCAAGGCACTTTGAGGGTATTGTTTGAGAACAATGGACACTTCTTGTTTGTGACTAGAGTAAAAAGTTTGTTAAAAACCCTGATAATGGGGATATGGTTGAAGTGGTGGTTTGGAGCCAGGTCATGAACAGCTTTCAGGTTCTGTGCATAATGGGCATTGGGCTTGGGCAAGATGCTAGCAGAGCTATGCTTTGGGGAGAATGATCTCAGGAATTACATGAGACAAAATAGAGGCAGTGAGATTGAAGCCAGATTAGAACAGTCAGGGTGCTGCATCTGGAGAGGAGGAGACCAGCAGTGAAAAGGATTGAGTAACTCATTGCATTTGAGAGTGAGGCTCAGGTCAAAGGTTATAAATGGTTGGATTATAAGGGATTGAGAAGATGATGCTGACTCATTGAAATGAAGGAGCCTAACAGAGAAACAGATTATAAAGATTATGTGTGTTTAAAGTACTAGGGGCAGCTTTAAAGAGAAAAACTACTTGTGTCCCTACTTGTTTTTTCCTTTGTTACAGGCAAAGAGATTTTTTAAAAAGGGAAGGAAGTAGTGTGCCATACTGGTTAAGATTGTAGTTAAGAATTCTTGGTTTTAAATTTCTGCTGTGTTCTTTATTAGCTGTGTACATTTGAGTAAGTGTTCTAACCACCGTAAGTCTGAATTTCCTGAACTGGAAAATGAAAATAGTGAGAATATTAATGCAGTAAGGTTGTGAATAATAGCACATAGTTTGCATTCAATAAACAGTAGCTGCTAAAAAAAAAAAAACAGTAGCTGCTATTATTAGAACTCTAAAAGAAGGGAAATGCAAAATATAAGTCTAATTCAGTTACTACGTTCAAAAATACAATTCATTCAAAATTTTTACTGGCTCTTCTGATGGACTAAAGGATTGGTAAGAAATCATCGATGTCATGTTATAAAAATCCAGCTGGTGGTTATTAGCATCTGTTCAAAATCTAGAGATTACCTCCTGAACTCGATTAATATTTTAAAGATGTCCTGAGCTAAATCCCTTATGCCTAGCTCTGAACCTATAGGTATGTGCTGTGAATTTAGAGAGGTCCATGAAGTGGGTCAGGACACTTTACAAAATACAAAAGATAGCTTTATAAAATGTCAGATAAATGGAAACAAGGCTGATAACTTCAATAAAAGTCATAGGCATTTTGTTTTTTTTTTAATATAAATTTATTTTTTATTGGTGTTCAATTTGCGAATATATAGAATAACACCCAGTGCTCATCTCATCAAGTGCCCCCCTCAGTGCCCGGTACCCAGTCACCCCTACCACCCGTCCCCCTCCCCTTCCACCCCCCCAGTTCGTTTCCCAGAGTTATGAGTCTCTCATGTTCTGTCTCCCTTTCTGATATTTCCCACTTATTTTTTCTCCTTTTCCCTTTATTCCCTTTCACTACTTTTTATATTCAGTCATAGGCATTTTCAAGTGAGACCAGTAGAATATTTATAACTTGAGATAATTTTAAGACTTTACTAGAATCCCAGTTATGCATATTAGCATGTTATTCTGGTGCTTTGGAATCTGTAATGTCAATACAAATATTTTCTGTCATCATCATAGTAATTGATTTATACAAGAATCATCAGTGGAGCTAAACCTAGTGGGTAAAAATTTGAGGAGTAACAGATTTGATTTAAATCAATGTTATCTAAAATTTAGCTTCCTTCTGTTTTCACAATGGTTCTTTTCAAAATCTCCTCTGGTCAATCTATTTCTTTATATGTATCCTCAATACACAACGCATTCACCAATTTCAAAGGGTTCAAATAGTAATGAAAATCTGTTATTATTTAGCAAAGGAAACACTCCTGCAGCCTTTGGACAATGTAGAATTTCATTCCCACCAGAGGGCGCTCGGTTGTTACTTAAGTCACCATTTTGGGTTTGGGACTTTGCAACTCAAAAAGTAAAATGGAATTTTTATTTTGTACATTTGTAGGTGAACAGACAGGTTGGAGGATTAATATAATCTTAATATTTTAAACCTTAGGTGTGTCTTGTTTTTACTTTCAGATTAAAGATAATTACCTGAATGACATAGTAATCAGAAACCCTTACAAACCAAACCAAACCATAGAACAAAATAAAACAAAAAAATGGAAACTTCCACCACCTAAAAATCAGTTTTCTTCAGCAAACACTTCCGGTCCTGGTTCGTTGCAGTTTTGAGAGGTATTGTTCCTTCTTCATTCACTTACTCAGGAATCAGGTTATTGAAGGCAATGGGTGGCCAGGATGAAAGGAACTCTCAGTTTTAGGGCTTAGATGCAGGGTGCTGATAGTCCTGTGAGTCTTGCCCTCTGTGAGGCTGTGCCAAGGATCCTCAGTCTTCCCATCAGCAACACCAGCATCACCTGGGAACTTGTCAGAATGCAGATTCTTGGGCCCCACCCTGGACCTTCTGTGTCAGAACCTGTGAGGTAGGGCCTGGCAATCTGCATTTTTTTTTTTTTTTTTTACAAGCTCTCTGATTCTGATGTATGCTACAATTTGAGAACCACTAGGATGGACACTTTGTTTTTACAAAGCGAGCTGCTTTTGGGCAATGAGAGCCTCAACATTATTGTTCGGTTTTCATTCTGAGAATCAAGAGCATTTTCCCCCAGGCTACGTCTCAGACTTTTTAGACAAAGGGCAGCCAGTGTCAGAGTGGTTTTCTACCTGCTTCAAGCCTCTAAAGGGACTTGTCTTTCACCAGTCAATGGATGGAAGTTGTGAAAATAGATCACTCACATGTAGAGGGAACCAAGAGTCAGTTAAGAATTGTTTTTTTTCAAAAAAAAAAAAAGGATTGTTTTTTCCCAAAGATTTTATTTATTTATTCATGAGAGATAGAGAGAGGCAGAGACATAGGCAGAGGGAGAAGCAGGCTCCATGCAGGGAGCCCTATGCATGACTCAGATACTGGATCCTGGGATCACACCCCAAGTAGAAGGCAGATATTCAACCACTGAGCCACCCAGGCATCCCTCAGTTAAGAATTTAGTAAGGAGGGACATATGGGTGGCTCAGTCATTTAAGCTTCTAACTCTTGGTTTCACTGAGGTCAGGATCTCAAGGTCAAGAGATCGCCCGGTCAGCCCTGCCTGGGGCACCATGCTCAGTGCCTAGTCTGCTTGAGGTTCTCTCTCCCTCCCCTTTGGCCCCTTCCTCTATTTGCAAGCATGCTCTCATGCTCTCTCTCATATAAAGTATTAAAAAAAAGAGAATTTAGGAAGGAAGTGTAGTTCAATGGTTAAGCCTACAGATTCTAGATCCACCTTACCTGCTTCGAGTGACAGCTCTGTGTGATATTAGGCAAACTGTTTTTTTTTTTTTTTTAACCTCACTGGGACTCAGTTTCCTTATCTGCAAATATGGGATAATAATACCTATCTCATATGCTTGTTATGAGAATTAAATTAGACAGGATTTCTAATGTATTTAGAGCAGACCCTGGCACTATGTGTTTAGAAATAATAAGCTTTACCATCCTGCCAGCACAATCCTGTCATCTTTGGCTAGCAACAAAACAACCATAATCATACCTTTCCCCAATTCTTTTTTTTTAATGATTTATTTATTTATTCATGAGAGACACAGAGAGAGAGGCAGAGACACAGGCCTCTTTTAATTTGGTTTTGGTCTTAGAAACATAGCTTAGTTTAATTGTTCATGAGTTAATTTGCTTCACTTTCCCAATAAAAATTTAATTATTCTTCTCACTCCCCCCAATTTTTTCTTTTTGAAGAATTTATTTATTTACTCATTAGAGACACACAGAGAGAGGCAGAGACATAGGCAAAGGGAGAAGCAGGCTCCATGCAGGGAGGCTGATGTGGGACTGAATCCCAGATTCCAGGATCACGCCCTGAGCCAAAGGCAGACGCTCACCACTGAGCCACCCAGGAATCCTCCTTTCCCCAATTCTTATGGGAAAATCTTAATGTAAACAATCTCCATCACATTTACACAGGTGACAGGAGTCCTAGGGACTCCTTTGGAGTCAAACAGGACTTTTCTTTTGATTCTAACTATCCTACCTAATAGATGTCTGGCTTTGAGCAAATTACTTAACCTCTCTTTAAATCTCACTTCCATTTTTATTTGTAAAATGGGATTATAATACACATCTCATAGGGTTTAGTGTGAGAGAAAGGAACACAATCAGTGGGTAAATTGTAGAAATAAAGCATTGTTATCTGTACACTACAGTTCCCAGGAAATGCCATAAAGAGTGTAGGATAGTGCTTGGCACATAAGAGGGCTCAATACACATTTGTTCCTTCTCATTCACAGCTTTATACATTTTGAGTATTTGGGGACCTCTTAAATCACCAAAGTGCTAATTATATTCTTGTGCTGTTTACTTTCAGCTTCACACTTCAGCTCCTGGATTTCTGGCCTAGAGTGACTGGGAGAGTTCTGTTTTCCCTTCTCACTCAGGGACCTTTTGGGATAGATTTTCTAGTCAGCTCTTTCCCACCTCTTTAGGCTGAGTTTCACCTAAGATCACAAAACTTGTATTTTTCATTGTAGAAAATTTGGAACATTTCAATAAAGCATAAATAAGAAAATGAACTTTGCCAATTGCTCTCCAAAAGAAAATATCACAGATGATTTGGTGCATTTCCTGCTAGACTTTCCTCCCTTTGCTTAAATAAAATTGCTGTCATAAACTATGTTCGATTTTCCTTCTTGCCTCAAGGCTTCTATAGATGTGATCCACTTGGACTTGTGTGTCCTTCCATGGTCTAGGATACTCCTTCTTTCCCCACCCATTTCTCCTATCCCAGCCACCTCTGATGCTTCGGATGAGGCTAGGTCTTTCTGTTAAACACTTTCAAAGCATGGTGTACTCATTCTGGACTTACTTCTAGTTCTTAGTGATATATTTCCTATGTGATTATGTGAGTAGTATCTATCTCCATGACTAAACTGTAGGAACCACGTCTAGTTTATTCACAACTGCATTCCAAGTGCCAGCACAATGCTGGACACATTGTGTATCCTCAACAAATAGTTTTGAAATGACTGAATGAGCAAATGAAAACTGTTGTAAGCACTTTTCCATGCTAGACATGATCTTGAGTGATTTTAACTGACACGATTTTAACTTATAAATGGCAGAGTGATAGGTAAGATGTTTCTCTTGGGATTTCAAAGAACTCCATGGTTTTTTTTTTTTAAGATTTTATTTATTTATTCATGAGAGACACAGAGAGAGAGAGAAGGAGAGAGAGAGAGAGAGAGGCAGAGACACATGCAGAGGGAGAAGCAGGCTCCATGCAGGGAGCCTGACGTGGGACTCGATCCTGGATCCCCAGGATCACTCCCCAGGCCAAAAAAGGCACTAAACCGCTGAGCCACCCGGGCTGCCCCAACTCCATGGATTTTTAAAACAGCCTGTTGTGGTGGGAGGGTCCCTGGGCTGGGAATCAGGAGGACCCATGTTTTCCTTTCTGTTTTACCAGTTCCTATGATCTTGAGTAAGTCACTGACCTTCACTGAACCATATATATATATATATATAGTTTATTTGTTTACTCATGAGAGACACAGAGAAGGCAGAGACACAGGCAGAGGGAGAAGCAGGCTCTTCTTAGGGAACTTGATGTGGGACTCGATCCCAGAACCCCAGGAACACGCCCTGAGCCAAAGGCTGACACTGAATCACTCAGTCACCCAGGCATCCCTGAATCACATTTTCTTTTTTTTTTTTTTTGAATCACATTTTCTTTATCTGCTCTGCTTCTCTCCTCCCAAGGAATCTCATGTATTAAATAAAAAGTGTGTGTAATGACCCTTCTCAAATTAATAAGAGCCAAGTAAATATGTCCAGACCATTTATTTCGCTTGATTGATAGATAGAGCCACTTGCAAATTTTCAGTGAAGCTCCAACTTTCAAACTTGATATTGATTCTGTTGTCAAGAAAACCTCCCATTTTAAAGCTTAATGATTAGAAATAATTGTGAATCTGAATGTCTTAAGTAGCCCAAATATGTTAACTACTATTTTATTCCTTAAAGGCAGACATAGTAGAGTTTGTTTCAATTTCTTACTTAAAGATTGCACTTAGATTTACAGTTCTTTCAAATTTCAGTTGGCTGAGCAGTCCAGATATTTTTGACAGATTGGCCAAAGAATGTAAATTAAATAGATTAAAAAAAAGCTTTAGTTTTTGAATATACTTTATGCTGTATTCAGCAGTCAAGGAATATGGTAAGATTTGGAATTTCTAAAGTAGAGTTAATATCTCTGTGATGGCATTAATGTTCATATTTGAAAGCAGGATGGAAGAAAGAAAATTTCCCACCAGTGTCTTAGATGTTAGAAATTGGAATAAGTCACCCCTATGACTAAGTTTTATTGGCCGATCCTTTGGTACTTTTCCACTGCCTCTTAAGTAATTTCCTTTCCATTTTAAGTTATGTGAAGGTGCTTGAAATGTATACATTGAAGAAGTGAAATATTTTGGGGAACAGATAAAAATTGAAAGAATAATAGAAGAGAAGAGCAGTCTCCTACACTCTGTGGAAATTGTGAGTTCATGGATAGAATGAGACAGCTTTTGTTGCAACACACTCTATTGCAAAGTGAACATTTTTCTTTTCTTCTTCATAATACCAAATAATAAATGCATAGCATTTTATCTAATTTATTTTTAAAAATTATTTATTTATTCATGAGAGACACACGGAGAGAGGCAGAGACACAGACAGAGGGAGGAACAGGCTCCCTGCGGGGAGCCCAATATGGGACTAGATTCCAGGACTCTGGGATCATGCCCTGAGCTGAAGGCAGATGCTCAACCGCTGAGCCACTTAGGCGTCCTTGCATAGCATTTTAGAAGAGGAAAATACTTTAAAGGTCCAATGTTCTTGTTTCATAGACAATATCTAACATTTACAAAGAAATTTACAATTGCTTCCAGATAACATGATTTTATAGAATCTTCAAAACTCCATTATTATCCTCAATTAAAAATGAGGGAATGAAGACTCAGAGAGCTTAAATGACTTGTTTAAGGTCACAGAGATGATAATAATAATGATGGATAATATTAATTGAGTACTTGCTCTATGCCAAGACCTCCTCATGCATGATCACATTGAAGTCTTACAAGAGTCCTAAAACCTTATACATAATACATGACAAGCTGGGATTGTAAATCAGTGCTAAGAAACTGGCATATTTTTTTCACTGAATGCTCTTCCAGAGACACAAGATAAATATTGAATAAAATTAACATGATCTTATGTTTTTAGCTTGTGTTGTGTATGAAACTGATTAATCAAGTAAATAGTATTCTCATGTTGCAGGTGAGAAAATATGGAGAATTAAGACTACCATAATAGTATTGTGCTAGCTCATGCTGACAAGGAGAGGCAAGAATCTTGTCTTTTTTTCCAACAGACTTAAGTTCCCTTTATTTGCTATGGGTTTCAGAGTGTTGAGTAGGCAATTGGCAACTGGGAGCAAAGCTAAGGATAAAGTACACTATATTCTAAATATTGGGGACCAGAAATATCACCTGCAGGATGTGATGATGAGTCAGACAAACTGTTTCCCCCCAGAAACCTCCTCCCTGCCCCCTGCCCATCATCATCTGAGACTGAACCAGTCCTCATGTCCTATCCACTTTTTCACTAGATGAGTGGAGATGGACATGTTATTAGAGTCGTGTCTTTGGCTTAGTAGAAAGTACTGTGTTTTCCCCTTTGAAGGTGCCCTGAGGACCATTTGCAGAGATGCAGAAAGTAACAGTTCCCATATACTTCCACTCCTTCCCCTATTATTTTTTTAAAAAGATTTTACTTATTTATTCATGAGAGACAGAGAGAGAGAAAGAGAGAGGCAGAGACACAGGCAGAGGGAGAAGTAGGCTCCCTGTGGGGAGCCCGATATGGGACTTGATCCCAGGACTCTGCCGCCCAGAGGCCAATAAGCAGCATCAGCTAAGAGAAGGCCACAATGCAGCACTGAAATAGACACTTGTCCCTTTCTATCTCTGCTTCTACTAGACGCTCCAAACTTTAAGCTCATCACTCTAGAGAGAAGGGCAGAGAAGTGGAGGGGAAGACTAGTCCGGGTCCTAGTCACAAATGTCTGACCTACAGAAAGGGAGGAGCTGCAAGTGAAGTTTTAAATTGGACTAGATTTCTTTTTTCTTTTTAAAGATTTTATTTATTTATTCATGAGAGACACACACACACAGAGAGAGAGAGGCAGAGACACAGGCAGAGAGAGAGAGAAGCAGGCTCCATGCAGGGAGCCTGATGTGGGACTCGATGCCGGGTCTCCAGGATCATGCCCTTGACTGAAGGCAGACGCTTAACTGCTGAGCCACCCAGGCGTCCCAGGACTAGATTTCTTTAACATAGTCATTTCAAAACTGCGGGAGCTGCCCAGAATGTTGTTAAGGGTTGGAAGTTGTACTCTGAATTCAGACTGTTTAGAACGGACATTACATATGTTCCAAAAATGTATGTAATGACCATGGCTTACCTGGACAGCTTGCCATCCTTTTCAAACATGCAGAAAGTTTTATGAGATGATGTTGTTAGGAATCAAGTAGCATCTTTAAAATCCTTCATTATTGTGTGTGCAAGGGATGAAATGGAGAAAATATAGGCCAGCAAAATGGCAGCCTCCTCCTTTCTTCTGATTATTCCTTTTTCTCCAGTAGGTATCTTGGCATCTGACCTACCAGAATGAAGATCTCAGATTCCAAGCCAACTTTTGCATCAAGAATCCTGACTGATGGAGTCAATCAAACAGTCAATATTTAACAAGTGCCTTCTATGGTATGTACCATAGGAATTAAAAGTATATAAAAATGGTTCCTACTTTCAAGGAGGTTGCAATCTTTTTTTTTTTTTTTTTAAGATTTGTTTATTTATTCATTCAGAGAGAGCAAGAGAGAGGCAGAGGGAGAAGCAGGCCCCATGCAGGAAGCCCGATGCGGGACTCCATCCCGGGTCTCCAGGATCACACCCCAGGCTGCAGGCGGCACTAAACCGCTGCGCCACCAGGGCTGCCCAAGGAGGTTACAATCTAGATAAACATATACTCATCAAAGATGGGAGAGTGTATTACAAGTGCCAAATGAACAGAAATGACAGCAGAAGTACTGTCTGGATTGAGATTGCCTAGAAACCTTCTTGCAGTGGTCATCAGATCAGAAAAGGTGAGGCTTGAAAAGTTTTGTAAGAATGAAGTGAGCAGAGACAAAGGGCTGCTATATGAGCAAATGGGCAGAGATCAGGGTGGTTTGAAAGTCACATTTGAAGGTACTGAGTCCCCTCAATAAATTCTGCATTAGCCAACTTTTCTTTGCAAGTATTGGAAACCTCTCTCAAAATGACTTAAAAATAAAGGACACTTACTTATTGGCTTATGTAACTATGGAGAACTAGATATAAAGTGGGCTGCAGGGGTGCTGTAATAAGGGCTGTAGTCCCATTTCTCTGTGACCCTCATAGCCCTCTCTTTATCTTCAGTTTGGTGTTTGTTCTTGCTAGTTGCAAGATGATTCCTCAAGTGCATGAGTTATCTTTTGCAGCATAACAAATTATCTCAAAATTTATGGATTAAGCAATAAACTTAACCTCATAGTTTCTGTGTGATAGGAATCTAGGCATGGTTTAGCAGAGTAGCTCTATCTCAGAGTCTCTCAGAAGGCAGCAATCAAGATGTTAGCCAGGCTGTGGTCATCTGAGGCTTCACTGGGGCTGGGGAATTTACTTCCAAGTTCACTCATATGGCTCTTAGTTGGAGGTTTCACTTTCTTATCACATGGGCCTATCTATGGGTTTCTTATGAAGTAGCAATTGGCTTCTCCCAGAACAAGTGATGAGAAGGAAAGAGATAAAGAAAGAGAAAAGGAAAAAAAAAAAAAAAAGAAAAAAAGAAAGAGAAAAGGAGGAAAGACAACCCAGGATGTTGTAATATCATCTCAGAAGTGACACACCGTCACTTCTTCCCTATTCTATTGTTCATACAGACCAACTCTGGGACACTGTGAGAGGGGTATTATACAAAAATGTGAGTATTGGGAGGCAGGAATCATTGGAGGCCATCTTAGTGTTTGATTACCACATCTAGACTATATGATTCCTTGTTCATAACCAGGAGGAGAGTTGCCTCTTTTAGCAATTGTAAAAAGTTCTCAGATTTGCTCTGATTGCAACATCTACAGGCCTATCACAGTGGCCAGGAGAATAACAGCTACTGAATGACATAGGTTTGGGTTATGCCAATGTTGGTGTAGACAAATTAGGATCCACCTATAGCAGGAGCTATGGTTTGCTGCCATTTAAACAGCATGGTTGCTCTACAGAAAGGAGTTGGTGATATGTTTGGGAGGTACCCAGAGAGGCCTCTATAGTTTTTCTCTGGCTACTCAGCATCCATACATATCTTCCTCCCTACTTGTTACATTCAGTTACAACCTTTGTCTAAAGGTAGACAATCCAAAGTCCGATTCAAGC
Organism: Canis aureus; assembly: GCF_053574225.1. NCBI lineage: Eukaryota > Metazoa > Chordata > Mammalia > Carnivora > Canidae > Canis > Canis aureus. The sequence goes on from NC_135621.1 coordinate 59,459,340, forward strand.
TCCAAGTCCAGGATTTCTGGGTGTAGTTCTTTCCTCTCCATCAGGTATGGATACCGTTCTTCACAGTTATGATCTAAGGGGTCCACTTACAACATAACCAATGTGGAACTGTGGAGAAAGAATAGGATAACTTCAGTAAAACTCTCATTGAAAAAAGAGGCTAGAATATAATACATAGCTTTCCCTGGTCCACACCACACATCATAACCCACTGGACACAAATTGTAAGCTCCTTGCCCTGGTTGGAAGACAGAGTCTGTGTAGGGAGGGTAGGAAGTGAGGTCCCAGGCACTAATTGCTGCCAGATTGTTGAAAGCCTTTTAGAACTTTAGCCCGTGGGCAATGAAGAAAGAAAGAGGATCATTGAGGATTTTTGAGTCAGGTACTGAAATGATCAAAATTGCTTTGGTAAAATTAATTTGGAGGCATTAGGCAGTATAAATCCACAAATCTCCTTAAAATAATGCCCTGGGGACAGATTTCCTCACATAAACTGAAGGTGATGCTTGAAAAAGTAAAGCTAACAGATTCCACAGTAAAAGTTCATGTATAACCCAGGTTTGTCTCTTTCCAAATAGAAATTATAAGTTGTTTCTAGGCACCTACATGAAACAAACAGGGTGGTTCACGTTGTGTCACTTCCCTGGCATTATTTCCAAATTAAAATGAATGAGCTTTTAAGACTCTTTTGAAAAGGTTTGTAATAGAAGGTAGACTTGGTAGGTAGAGATTGTAACTGGGACTAAGTTTAACTTGAAAAAGTAAGAAAAAATGAGTAAGGAAAGCTTTTTAGATAGCAATAACCCTTCACTTACCAGTGTATGGTGAAGGAAATAATAAAAATTATTGTTTAAATTATTTTACTACTGTAAGTTCTATGCAAGTTAGAAGGTGAGAAGTCTGTGTAGGCTGTGAAGTATTTGTTTTAAAGAACCAAGCTGGGGGGTAAATGAAGTCATGAGGCTGCAGCACCACCCACTATTGTGAGGAGACTTTACTCCTTTAGGATACGCGGAAATATCCTCTTCATAGTGATAGTCTATGAGATTTCTCCTCATATGCCTAGAAGGAATCCAAGAAGGGAACTGATGAAAAAATTGATTATTCCTATTTGAAATTTCAGATATTAGGATTGAATTTGTATTTTTTTTTTAAAAAATTTATTTATTTATTCATAAGAGACACAGAGGGAGAGAGAGGCAGAGACACAGGCAGAGGGAGAAGCAGGCTCCATGTAAGGAGTTCGATGTGGGACTCCAGGATCACACCCTGGGCCAAAGGCGGTGCTAAACTGCTGAGCCACCCGGGCTGCCCAGGATTGGATTTGTATTTTGATTTATTCTTGAGACATATATGATAGAATCCCCTTCCCAATCCTAACACACAGACACACAGACACACAGACACACACACACACACTGAAGTTGTTATTTCTCTAATCTACAGTCTTGAGTGAGTATGAGTGAGTGAAATGTATAAAAGAAAACATTTTTTGAGGTAGGAATAGATTCATCATTGAGTTTCCCTGCCAAATTCAGAATTAGATAGTGGAAAAATTCTATTTATTTTGAGTTTGTGAATCTGCCAGCAAACTGTTGGGAAAAATAAAGACAAGCCAGATGAGGACTTGGGTTATGGAATGAACCATAGATGACATATGACTGAACTTTTTAAGAGAAGAATATAGTTTTTCTTACTCTTATTTCTCAGTTTTAGTTTAGAGTCTTTAATAACTCTGATTTGCAGCATGCTTTTCTATTGTACTGAACTATAGCAGCAAAATGGAAAACAGCATATTGCAGTGTTGAAATTGACCTTAAGGGTTGGGAAATTGAAAATATCAAGTTTCCATAGTAACACTAATTTAGTCAGATCACACATGTTGTTTCTGAGCCATTAGTTTACTCTTAGATGTTAAAAGAACATAATATTTACTCTGTAATATGGTTAATGTTATAATGCAAAGCAATTTCATATTTTCTGTATGTATATTTTATTATGGTAAGCTTGGCATTTCATTGCTTGTACTATTTTAGAAAATGTGAAAATGTTCTAAAGGTTTTTTTTTTTTTTAAGATTTTACTTATTTATTCATGAGAGACACAGAGAGAGGCAGAGACATAGGCAGAGGGAGAAGCAGGCTCCTCACAAGGATCTTGATGTGGGACTCGATCCCTAAACTGGGATCACACCCTGAGCCAATGGCAGATGCTCAACCACTGAGCAACCCAGGAGTCCCTATTCTAAAGGTTTTTTAAAAAGTTTCTAAGGTAATTAAACAGGGAATCATGAACATATCACACTTAGAAAAATGATAAGATAAAGATGAACTGGATTTTGAAACTTTGCACCAGCATTTTTTGTTGAATTTCTGAGAATTTATTTGGTCTTCCAAATGAATTGCTTTTAGGTGGTCTGATTTTAATTCTCACAGTTATCACATTCTGTATGGTATATCCTTGACATCTACTAGGAATTTGTCCCAAGTCCTTTTAGAATTCCCAAATTCATGAATACTACTATAATTCTGTGCATTGGCTGATTTGGGGGCCTATTATTCCACAAAAAAGCCTTTTCCTCCACAGCTTTATGAGAGTTACTATTATGATAATGGATCTAGCAAAGGGCAAAGCTTCCTTCTCAGTGTGCCCTCTCCTGGGGCACATACCAAGCACATCTCTAGGACTGGTCCTCATATATTGATTTCCTATTTTGTGTGGTTCAAATCTGCTTCTCAATGAAATGACAAAATGCTACATGTCTTATCTTTAAGCTCACTCATGACTGAGGGTATTTACAAGCAAAATTGGTCTATAGTTTTATTTTCTGGAGACATTCATGAATATTAGAGTCTATGCTACCCAAATTTCCATACAGTTTATTTAAATTAAAAAAAACAAGTAAATTCAATGAAACATGATAGTCATGCTTTTTGATAAATATGTGAATATGGATACAATTCTTAGTTGACTGGATTGTTCATTTCTTGCCTATCTCAGTCTAAGTAATGCTGAGAAATTTAATTTAATTCAAGAAGTATTTACTGAATGACAACATGGTGGGCATTGTGCTAGGTACTGGGGATATATTGATAAATAATGTATGGTAGTAGTAGTCATAGCAGTAGTATAGCAGTAATAGGTTGCATAGTGGGTAAGAGTGCCTGGCATTTGGTAATCACTAGATTATTTAGCTATTATTATCTTATTATCATTTTTAAAACGATTTTATTTATTTATTTATGAGAGACACACACAGAGGGGGGCGGGGCAGAGACACAGAGGGAGAAGCAGGCTCCATGCAAGGGAGCTTGACGTGGGACTCGATCCCAGATCTCCAGGATCACGCCCTGGGAGGAAGGTGGCGCTAAACCACTGAGCCACCCAGGCTGCCCTCCTTTTATTATCATTATTTGCATTTCATATGCCAGTACTTACATTGCTTCATTTAATTCTTACAACAACCCTGTTGAAGAGATTGGCATTACCTTCATTTTTATAGCCCAGAAACTGGGGCTTTTAGAGGCTAAGCAACTTGCCTGAGATCACCAATATGGTGACTGGTAGAAGCAGAATTCACACCCAGAATATGCTTGACTGCCAAGCCAGTGTTCAAATATATTACTCTATGCAGCCTGTCCCTGGCTTAAAGAAGCTCTCACCTAGTTTTTCCAGGAAGCCCTGTCCAATAACTAGCTTAGACTCTTCAAAGTTTCCAGAGGAGGTCTTTTGGGGCTATATTCCAGTAACTTATTCCCCTAAAGTCAGAAAAAAAAAATCTAACACAAATGTCATGTATTGCACTTGAAATCTATTTCTTCCTTAGTATAGAGAAGAAAATACATCTACTCATGCTGCAACCTAAAGTCAATACATTCTAGTATTTTCTCTTATGTATACTTAGAGAATCCATTGTTCAATGAGGGAATAGCACAAATTATATTATGAAATCTTTTGTTTTTCTCTTTAATGTTAAAAAGCTCAGTTAAGGAACTGAATAATTTGTTGCCTATTTGGATATTCTTTCTGCCCTTGACTTTGATCATGTTTCAACATTATTTTCCAGGGTCTTCTGATTGTCTGCTCATGAGTTAGGACCTCACCTTGTAGTTTTTAAGTGTTCTCAATTTTCATACCACATGATGGGCAAAAAAAATCATGAAAGGGTGGGAAGAGGATCAATAAAAAACGTGAAGGCAAAAGGTATGAACATTTAGGGCCATGTTTAGCGCAAAATTTCTCTTATGTAGAAATAGCTTTTCTGTGGTTAAAAAAAAGAAGGTTATCATTTTTGGGGAACCATGACAGAATTTTAGATGCTGAGGAACCAGGGAAAGGAGTTTAAGTAGACGGAGAGGTAGAAAAGCGATGCAGAATGAAGGTAGGATAACTGTTGTGCTTCTACTATAGTCTTATATGCTCTTCAGGGTCAGTGACATTGTAGAAAACCAACCTGTTTCTCCCCAAAGGAGAAATTGTTCAACATTTCCTTTTTTTCTTGTTTAGTGACTTTTACAGGTAGTGTTTTTAAACTCTAGATTAAGGGATTGGGCTTTTGTTTCTCCTAAAAAAAAAGCCTTATGAGCAATATATACTTAGAATTGAGGTTCTCTGTGAAAGATGGGTGATTACCTAAAAAACAGGCAACTTTTTCGAAGGAAAAGTAGTCTTCATTTTAAAGGAAGAAAATTCCAGTGCATACCAAATATGACACAAGGCTGATACCCACCCAGTGGTCAGATATATTTTCCTGAGGGATTTTGTTGTGTTTATTCCTCTAGCATTTTTTCATTCCTGACTTTTGGGGTGGCCCTTCTCTGAAGAGTTTCCTCATCCCAGCTGTTATGATGTTTAATATAGAGTTGCCAACTTCTGATCTGGCGGTTCCAAGACACAGGGTGAGGAAAACAAAGCTTTCCAGTATTTTGAATCCTATCCCCCACCCGCACTGGAATTAGTGCTTTCATCTCTGGTCAATCCTGAATTGTTTTCAACCCTAGCTTCATCTCTGCTCTCCCCCGGAATAGCAGAACAATTACTAATGGTAAAGATCCATGTCCATGTCCAGAGTTCAAATTACTTATCCTTCACACAAACCCCAACTTATTTCTCTTTTCCTTTTTTATTCCTTTCCTCCCCTCTACCCAGGCAAATTAGGTGGTTTTCTTTTGAGGGACATATTTACTTTAAAGAGCTGTTTTTTTTTTTTTTTTCAAGATAAAAATTAGATTCTGGTTTTTAAATGAAATAGAGTGTAGTTTTTTCTTGGGAAAAGCAGGATAATCATCTGGTTTTGATCCTAATGTTAGTCCATGGGATGGCTTGACATTTCCAATAAAGGAAGTCATGGCATTTTTGTTTTAGAAATATACAAGAATGGCTAATCCCTGCTTCCTCCTGCCCTCTAGCCTGAATTGCTTAATATTCAGGTAGAATGGTCCTGACTGGTCCTGTATTTTATGCCTGGCTTGCTGCAGAATTAGACAGATAAGGAATTTGGGTAAGCAGGACTAATATTCAGAGGCAGAAAGCAAGGCCTAGATATATGAAGAAACAGCCCATTTTACCAAATGTGGAAAGGCATAAATCTTACAGTACTATAACCTGTTGCTTTCTTCTGGCACGTTCAACATGCTATAATACTGTGAATACTTCTGGCAATGGAAACTATTTGGGACATCAAATGGTGAAGTAGGAAAATGTAGTTTTTCGGTTCTCCTATTATTCCCAAGTGTCTGGTACAACATGGTTGTTTCCACATGGCTTTAAGGACCCCCACCCTCAGAGCCCTCACAAATTTGACTTTTGGCAAAACCCCATGCTCTGGATCTTTTCCTCATCATTACCATCCACAGGAAGGATGGGATATCCATTGACCTCAAATAATTGGGTCTGCTTCCCGTATACACACTTGCTCACAGCCACATACAGGTAGATAGCTGGTTGGAAAAATATTAGCATCAATATAACATTTTACACTTTTACAATAGGAATCTTTTAGAATTAATTCCTTATCCCCAAAGAAACTGCTAATGTAACAAATTAGTGGAAATATCAGATGATGTCAGGATAATTGGACAGGTATCTGGGAGCAAGCAGTCCTTCCAGGGTTTTATAGGCTCTCATGCTTATGGTCAAAGTTGCCTTGGAATCCTTACTTGTTTCTTTCTTTCTTTTTTTTTTTTTTTAATTTATGATAATCACACAGAGAGAGAGAGAGAGGCAGAAACACAGGCAGAGGGAGAAGCAGGCTCCATGCACCGGGGGCCCGACATGGGACTCGATCCGGGGTCTCCAGGATCGCGCCCTGGGCCAAAGGCAGGCGCTAAACCGCTGCGCCACCCAGGGATCTCCTTACTTGTTTTCTATGGAGAAAAGTTCCTCTTACTTCCATAAAAAGGTCTTTTTTTTTTTTTTTAAGATTTTATTTATTTATTCATGAGAGATACACACACAGAGAGAGGCAGAGACATAGGCAGAGGGAGAAGCAGGCTCCCTGAGGAGAATCCGATGTGGGACTCCATCCTGGGACTCTGGGATAACGCCCTGATCTAAAGGCAGACAATCACTTAACTCCTTTGAGTTGTCTACCATGAAAAAGTCTTAATGCAAGCTTTTTTTTTTTTTTAAATTTTTTATTTATTTATGATAGGCACAGAGAGAGAGAGAGGCAGAGACACAGGCAGAGGGAGAAGCAGGCTCCATGCACTGGGAGCCCGATGTGGGATTCGATCCCGGGTCTCCAGGATCGTGCCCTGGGCCAAAGGCTGCGCCACCCAGGGATCCCTTAATGCAAGCTTTGAAGGACAAAACAGATTTGTAATGAAGGAGGAATGCGTCCTTATTTTGACCAAAAAATATAAAGATTAAACGGTGCCCCCAATATTACATAGCACTTTAGATGAGAAAAACCCAGATTCCTGTGTTGTTTTCACTGTATTATTCTCAGACTTTTGCATGCTTGACAAGTCTTGTTCACATTTCTTCTCTTTTTCCTCTTTCTGCCTCATTTATATTATTTATACCTCGTTTCTATCTATGAAAAAAATTTTCTTCTAAACAGTTAAAATACTTATAAAGTTTTTTGTTGTTGTTTTTATATTTTTTTATTTTTTTAAAGAAGGAAGGTAGGTAGAAATTTTCTTTTAGCAGAATGGAGAATATTTAGGAGATCCAAGTCATATTTATATTATTATTTGTATTGACATTATATTTGACTCTTCCCTCAAATATCAAATATGATGGAAACTTTTATGAATGCTTGAGTGAATTTGAATATCTCCTTTTCTGATGAGGATTTGGAATTTTTGTTTATCAAAATATACTTTGTACATCATCTACTCAAATTTGTATAAGGATTAATTTTGCATAACGTAAAAAATAATTCATTCCTGTTTAAACATTAAAATGTGCTTCTTAAATTTTATACCAATATAAAGCATAATTATTTTGTTTAGTATTAAGGAGCTACATTGGTTAAAATATTAAGCTATTTTTGGTTTGTTTACTCATTTTCAGTTGTCAAAATAAGCATAATTGGAAACAGCTGCTTTGAGATTATTTTTGACAACTCTTCACATTCAGATCTAACATGGATAACTTTAAGAAAATGAGCCTTATCTAATTATAATTTTTCCTAGAGTATATATTCAGATTATTGTTCTGAAAATTAGAAGAAAATTAAAAACAGAAACTGATCATTTAAAAACTAGTACTATAGTTTTATAGAAAGACATTTTCCATGGCTTTCTCATTTTTGTATAAATTGATTAGCTTCATTTGGCTATTTTACATATAACAACATTTTACTATTCTCTGGGATGATTAAAATGTAGTAGAAGATTAATGAAGTGTTTCTCTACCCTTTTATTCTTGTCTTCAATCTATACTTAAACTTCTTTTTATTTCCAGAACAGCTTAATAATATGATTTGATATTAATAAGAGATTTAAAAGTTTTCAATATTTTAATAAATTTTGTGATTAAATAAGCACATTTTTGGGGAAAGTTCCTCAGATTAATTTACCCTCTAAATTAGCTCTTGATTAAATTTAGAAACTAGGAAGCAAAAAAAAAAAAAAAAAGAAAAAGAAACTAGGAAGCTACTGAAAATATTTTTTCAAGTACCAGTTTAATATAAAATCCTATACTATTGGATAACTTTTTATTCTAAATTTATCCATATAGCACATATAATTTATTTTAAGAATTAAAAAAAAAAGATTTTGTTTATTTATTCATGACAGACACAGAGGGAGAGAGAGGCAGAGACACAAGCAGAGGAGAAGCAGGCTCCATGCAGGGAGCCCGATGTGGGACTCGATCCCAGGACTCCAGGATCATGCCCTGGACAGAAGGCAGGTGCTAAACCTCTGAGCCACCCAGGCATCCCTTATTTTAAGAATTTAAAAAAGAAATATCATGGGACTTTTTTTCTCTCCTAGACCAGAGAATTTGGCAAAGACCAGAATAAGGATAATCAAAGACACCTACCATCCATCTGAAAGTATGGGAACTGCTTATTTTACTGTTCATGCTAGGATTCCATTCTTACGCGCACACTACATAACTTGCAAAGAAGGAATTGGGCTCCAGAAAACTTTTACATGGCAATATGGTAAGGCATAAAGAACACTGAACTATGGGTTGATAGTCCTGTATTCCAAACTTTGCTTTTCATTAAGCCATTTCTCTAGGCCTCACTTTTTCCCTCCAAACATACTGATGAGGGTGGATTGGATAACTTTCCTATTTTCAGCCTTTTTGGTATTTTGGGATATTTGGAATGCAGTCTACAACTGATTCCCTCTCATGTTTCCTACACTGTCCACCTCAAGCATTTTGCCTTAAGGTTTACACTTTCTCACAGACACACTCATTGACTGCAAATGACTATAATTCTGAGAGCAAAACGAATGACACATCATGGAGAACAGTAAAAACAAAACCAAAGCAAGAACACGTTGTCTAACATGAGCTCCTATTTAATAAAACCTTTTTGAGTCCTTACTGAGAAGTCCCTGATGAAAAAAAAAAATCATCCCTGACTTCTGCCATCTACAGGTAGGTGGTGATCCTTGCACATATGGAAACCATTTGAGGAAATGCCCACCTTAAACAGGCTTATTGTTACCTTGGAAACCTGGCATTTTCCCCCTTTAAATTGCTGCTGTATTCTTTGTTTGGGGAATTAATTCTATTAATGACTGGACTCCATTACAAGGTATTAAAAGTAAAAATATTGCCTTTTAAAAAATATCTACTCTTTTAGCAACTTTCAGTTATGTAATATAGTATTATTATCTGTAGTCACCATGCTGTAAATACCATCTCTCATTATTTATTTATTTTATAATTGGAAATTTGTATGTTCTGACTTCCTTCAGTCATTTCTCCTACTGCTATTCCCCCTTTCCCACCTCTTCCTTGCCTCTGGTTGTTTTCCATCCTGCTGCTCATTTAAACTTCCTGAAGCCTAGCTCTGAAATTATTAATTCCCTGCATAAAAAAATCTTCAGTGATGCATCTATTTATAGCCCTTGGAGGGATCTCTCTCCTTGCTAAACTCCTACATTCTAAGGGACTTGATTCAGGATTTGACTTATTTTTTCTCCTCCAGACCATGTGGAATTTAAAAGTTTTAAGTATTTTTATAATTAAAATAAAAAACTAAAAGTTAAATTAAAATTTAAAATTTTTGATCTTGTGAAATATAAGACATAAAAAAGTACATAATACTTATATGGATAGTTTAACAAATATTTATACAGTGTAATCACTTTACAGGCTGTAACCTATAACCACCATCCTGGTCAAGATATAGAATGTTACTGATACACAGAAAGCCTCCTGTGTATGTCTTTCCAATTATCCTCTTCTCAATCCCAAGCTCTTTTCCTTCCTCCAGAGATCATCACTGTCCCAACTATTATAGAAGTATTTCTTTATTTTTTTTCATAATCTTATACTTGGGTATATACCTCTTAACAATGTAATTTGTTTTTCTCTGTTCTTGACCTTTATGTAGAATTGTATTCTTTGTATGACTTGCCTTTTTTGTCTTGACATTATTTTAGGAATTATTCAAATTGTTGTTTGTAGCTATGGATTATTCATTCTCACTGCTGATTAAGACCAAAATTTATTTATCCATTCTGTTGTTGATGGATATTTGAATTGTTTACAGTCTTTGGTAGTGATAAACAATGATTCTATGAACATTCTTGTTCATGTATTGTGGTATACATAAACATATATCCCTAGCATAAAGATTTGGGAGTAGAATTGCAGAGATATGCATGTCTTCAACTTGGAAAGATGATATAACATACTTTCAAAGATTTTGTACCAATTTATATCATTCATATTATGAAAGTTCCTGATGGTCCATATTTTGGTTAACTCCTAATATTGCCAAAATTTTATATTTTTTCTCATCTGATGTATGAGTAGTAGTATTTCATCATGGTCTTAAAATGCATTTCCCTGACAAATAGTGACACTGAACACTTTATTTATTTATTTATTTATTTATTTATTTATTTATTTATTTATTTAAGTGAGAGAGCATGTGAGGTTGGAGGAAGGGGCAAAGGGAGGAGAGAATCTTAAGCAGACTCCACATGGAGCCTGATGCAGGGCTGGATCTCAGAACACCCTGAGATTATGACCTGAGCCAAAATCAAAAGCTGGATGCTTAACTGATTGAGCCACCCAGGTGCCCCGACACAGAATGTTTTATTAATTTTTTTAAAAAGATTTTATTTATTTATTTATTTATTTATTTATTTATTTATTTATTTATTTGAGACAGAGAGGCAGAGACACAGGCAGAGGGAGAAGCAGGCTCCATGCAGGGAGCCCGACGAGGGACTCGATCCTGGGACTCCAGGATCACTCCCCGGGCTGAAGGCAGCACTAAACCACTGAGCCACCGGGGCTGCCCCTTAAATTTTTAAATTTAATTCCAGTGCAGTTAACATACAGTGTTATATTTTTTCTTTTTTTTGTATATTAGTTTTAGTTGTGTAATTTAGTGATTCAACACTTCCAATCAACATTCTGTGCTCATCATAACAAGTGCACTCCAGGGATCCCTGGGTGGCGCAGCGGTTTGGCGCCTGCCTTTGCCCCAGGGCGTGATCCTGGAGACCCAGGATCGAATCCCACATCGGGCTCCCGGTGCATGGAGCCTGCTTCTCCCTCTGCCTGTGTCTCTGCCTCTCTCTCTCTCTGTATCTGTCATAAATAAATAAAATAAAAAAAAATATTAAAAAAAAAAAAAAAAAAACAAGTGCACTCCTTAATCCCTTCACCTATTTCACCCATCCCCCTACACATTCCCCTCTGGCAACCGTCAGTTTGATTAGTATAGTTAAGAGTCTATTTTTTGGTTTGTCTTCCTCTCCCCACTGCTCTTTGTTCATTTGTTTTGTGTCTTTTTTTTTTAAGATTTTATTTTTAAGTAATCTCTATACCCAATATGGGCCTTGAACTCACAACCCTGAGATCAAGAGTTGCATAGTCTACTGACTGAGCCAGCAAGGTACCCCCATTTGTTTTGTTTCTTAAATTCCACAGAAAAGTGAAATCATATTATTTTTGTCTTTCTCTGGCTGACTTATTTTGCTTAGCATTATACTCTCTAGCTCCATCCATGTTATTGCAAATGGCAAGACTTCATTCTCTTTCATGACTGAATAATATTCCATGTATGTGTATACCACATCTTCACTCATTCATCTATCAATGAACACTTAGGCTGCTTCCATAACTTCCATAATTTAGTTATTGTAAATAATGCTGCAATAAACATGGGGGTGCTTATGTCCTTCTGAATTAGTGTTTTTGTATTCTTTGGGTAAACATCCAGCAGTATGATTCCTGGATCCTAGGATAGTCCTACTTTTAATTTTTTGAGGAACATTTGTACTGTCCTCCACCATGACTACACTAGTTTGCATTTCTGTCAACAGTGCACAAAAATTCCCTTTTCTCTACAACCTTATCAACACTTGCTCTTTCTTATGTTTTTGATTTTGGACATTCTGACAGGTATGGGGTGAGATCCCATTGTGGTTTTGATTTGTATTACCCTGATGATGAATGATACTGAGCATTTTTTCATGTGTTTGTTGGCCATCTGGATGTCTTCTTCTTTTTTTTTTTTTTTTTTAAGATTTTATTTATTTATTCATGAGAGACACAGAGAGAGTAGCAGAGACATAGGCAGAGAAAGAACCAGGCTCCATGCAGGAAGCCCGATGTGGGACTTGATCCCAGGTGTCTAGGATCATGCCCTGGGCCAAGGGCAGGCGCCAAACTGCTGAGCCACCTAGGTGTCCCCATCTGGATGTCTTCTTTGAAGAAATGTTTGTTTATTGACATGGAATATTTTAACATTTGATATTGGTTATTGGAATTTCCTCTTTTGTGAAGTTCAAATCTTTCCACCATTTTTACTCCTGTGTACATTTCTCTTTCCTTGTTATTTGTTGCAGTTTCTTATATTCTGGGTACTAGTTCTTTATTAGTTATATGGATGGCAAATATATATTCCTACGCTTAGAGTTGAATTTCTATTCTTTCTATACAGTTGTTTGTAAGTAGGTCTTAATTCTAATTTATCAGTGATTTTTCCATTATGAGTACTTTTAGTGCCTCTTTAGAAAATCCTTCCCTGGTCCAGGGTCAAGAAGAAATCAACCAGTATATTCTAAAATTCACTGGATTTGAGTTTTGTGTGAGATATAAAAGAGGGGTCCAATTTCATTTTTTTCAGAATGGCCCAGTATCTTCTTTTAGAAAGTCCATTCCATCCTCATTGCTCTCCTTTGCCATCTCTGTCATGGTTCAAGTGTCACACAAACCTATTTCTATGATGTTTTTCAGCTCTCCTACTCTTTCTTTTACTTTTCTGTCCCTGCGGTAATACCATACTGTCCTGATTACTATAGCTTTGAAATATGTCTGGTTGTCTAATAGAACAAATTTTCCTTTTGGTTTTTTCTCTTCAAAAGTGCTGTTATGAACTGAATTGTGTCTTCCCCACAAAAGATATGTTGACATTTCTAAACCTCAGAATGTGACTTTATTTGGAAATAGAGTGATGGCAGTGGTAGTTAGTTAAGATGAGGTCATACTGGAATAGGGTGAGCCCTCATTCTTTTTTTTTTTAAGATTTTATTTATTTATTTATTTCTGTGTGACAGACACATACACACACAGAGGCAGAAACATAGGCAGAGGGAGAAGCAGACTCCCTGCCTGCAAGGAGCCTGATGCGGGACTTGATTGGACTCTGGGAGCACACCCTGAGCCAAAGGCAGACGCTCAACCGCTGAGTCACCCAGGTGTCCCAGTGAGCTCTCATTCTAATATGACTGATGTTCTTATAAGATGATGGCCATATAAAGATAGAGACACGGGAGAATGCTATGTGACCATGAAGGCAGAGATAGAGTTGTGCAGCTGCAAGCCAAGGAAAGCCGAAGATTGTCAGGAAACCACTGAAAGAGAAAAGGTAAGGAAGACTTCTCTGAATAGGTTTCAAAGGAAGCATCAACTTTTGTAACACCTTGATTTTGGAATTCTAGTCACCTGAACTATAAGACAATAAATTTGTTGTTTTAAACCATCCAGTTCGTGGTACTTTGTTATATACAGGGTCCCTAGGAAACTAATAAAATGCCTTGATTGCGTTTGGCCTTTTGTGTGTCAATATAAATTTTGAAAGTAGTTTGTTAAGTTCCATAAAAACTTGTGATTTTATTAAGATTGCATGATTGCATTGGGGAGAAGTTACATATTTTTACTACTGAGTGTTCCTTGAGTATTCAAGGAACCATTACTTAGGTTGCCTTCAATGTCTCTGAACAAAGTTTTAGGATTTTCTTTATAAAGGTGTTGGAAATCTTTCATAAGATTTATCCCTAAGTAACTGGTAATGTTTAATATTATTGTGAATGATATCTTTTGTAAACTTAAATTTTCTTTTTTTTTAAAGATTTTATTATTTATTTATTTATTTATTTATTTATTTATTTATTTTTGATTTTATTTATTTATTCATAAGAGACACAGAGAGAGAGAGAGAGAGAGGCAGAGACACAAACAGAGAGAGAAGCAAGCTCCATGCAGGGAGCCCGATGTGGGACTTGATCCCGGGACTCCAGGATCATGCCCTGGGCTGAAGGCAGGCTCTAAACCACTGAGCCACCCAGGGATCCCAAACTTAAATTTTCTATTTGTTATTGGTATAGAAAAGAAATAGAGGTTTTAGACATTAATATTCAGTGACTTTGCTAACTTGCTTGTTCTAAATTATAAGTTTAAAAAATAAATTATAAGTTTATTTGGATTTTGTATAAAATTATTATCATCTGTAAATAATGACAGTTTTTTCTCTACTTTAGTTTCTTATTTTTAATTTTTAAAATTTCTTTATGAATGTGCCCTCCTCTACAATGTTGATTAGAAACAGTAATAGCCAGTCTTCTTAACATGGTGAATTATATTACTTAATTTTTGTTTATGTATTTATTTTTTAAAGATTTTATTTATTTGACAGAGACAGAGAGCACAAGCATGGTTAGTGGGAGAGGGAGAAGCAGACTCCCCACTGAGTAGGGAGCCTGATGCAAGGCTCCATCCCAGGACCCTGGGATCATGACCTGACCCGAAGACAGAAGACTGAGCCGCCTAGGTGTCCGACATTACTTAATTTTTGAATATTAAACCTACCATGATAATTTTGATGCCAAAATCATGATCTATTATTATTTTTCTATGTTGCTAGATTAGGTTCGCTAATATTCTATTAGAATTTTTGCATCTCTATATACTCATAAGTGAGTTTGGTCTATAATATCTTTTTTCTTAGTTAAAAACTTTTTAATTAATATACTTTGGTTTTTAGAGGAATTGAGCAAAAAGTAGAGTTATATACCCTCCCTACTCACCCATAGTTTTCCCTATTATTAATAGCTTGCATTAGTATAATAGACATTTATTACAGTTGTTGAACCAATATTGACACAGCATTTTTTCTGGTAATAATCTTTTTTTTAAATAATCTTTTCTTATATCAAGTTTTGTTATCAAAATTACGTGAGCCACAAAAAAAATTTAAAAAATTATGTGAGCCACATTAAATAAACTGGCAATATTTCTTATTTTTCTATTCTCTGGAAGAGTTTATATACAATGGAAATTGTTAATGCTTTGCAAGTTTGTGAGAACTTAAGAGTAAAGTCATCTAGGCCTAGAGTTTTCTTTGTGGCAGTTTTTTTTTAAATTTCTAATTTAATTTCTTTAATGGTTATAGGACTTCAGAGTTTTCTATTGCTTTTTAAAACCTTTCAAGAAGATTTATTTATTTATTTATTTATTTATTTATTTATTTATTTATCTATGAAATATATAGAGAGAGCTATTGTGTGTGAGCAGGAGCAGGGACAAAGGGAGAGGGAGATAGAGAGAATCCCAAGCAGACTCCTTGCTGATTGTGGAGCCTGATCTTCAGATCATGAACTGAGCTGAAACCAAGAGTTGAATGCTTAATGGACTGAGCCACCCAAGTGACCCTCTATTGCTCCCCCTACCCCACTGCTTTTGATGCCAGTTTGATATGCTGGATTTTTCTATGATTTTTTTTTCTTCCTCATTTCAAATTTCAAGTTTATTGGCAAAATTTGTCAATAATATGCTTTTATTGTTTGTGTGTACACTATCAGTATTGGTATTGTTTTTTTTTTTATTTCTGATATTTGTTATTTGTTCTTTTTTTCCTGATTCATTTCATCAGAGTTTTGCCAATTTTATTAGTCTTTTCAAAGGAGAAACTTTTAGCTTTGTTGGTTCTTCTTCATTAGCTGTCCTCTATTATCTTTCCTTCTACTCTCTTTAATTTTATTTTCTTCTTTTTGTCTAATTTCTTGAGATAAATACCTAGCTTATTAATTTTCAGTCATTATTTTCTAGTATATTTAGTTTATATATTTCCTTCTGAGTACTGTCATAGCCGCATCTTAAATTTCTAATAATCAGGTTTTTTTAAAGATTTTATTTATTTACTCATACAGACCGAGAGAGAGAGAGGGAGAGAGAGAGAGAGAGAGAGGCAGAGAGGAGAAGCAGGCTCCTTGCAGGGAGCCCGATGCAGGACTTGATCCCTAGACCCCGGGATTACACCTTGAGCCAAAGGCAGATGCTCAGCTGCTGAGCCACCCAGGCATCCCTTGTTATTTATTTTTGACCCATTTGACTCATTTTATAATTTCTCAAAGAAACAAATGGAGATTTTGGAAGTCATCTTCCCACATTGTATACTGGTCAGAAAACATCTGTATGATTTTAATCCTTTGAAATTTGTTGAGTTTTGCTTTATAACCCAGTATATTGTCAATTTTTTGTAAATGTTTCCATGTACTTGGTAACTGTGCATTCTACAAGTGTTAGAGCCAGTGTTTTATGTATGCCTATTACTTTCTTACTTGTGCTGTTCAAGTATTTTCTCGCTGTTTTTTGGGGGTTTGTTTTATTGTTTACTGAGATCTTTTTCTCCAGGATCGCGCCCTGGGCCAAAGGCAGGCACCAAACCGCTGTGCCACCCAGGGTTCCCCTGTTTACTGAGATCTTTTAACATAATTGTGTGGATTTTTTATTTGTCCTTGTAGTTTAGCTTTTGGTTTACATATTTTATAGTCACATTATCAGGTACATATAATTCTAAAATTGTTTTCCTGGTGAATTGAAATTTTTATCATTATGAAACCTCTTTATATCTAGTATCTTTTCCCTTGAAGTTGATTTTGTGTTATATTAATATATATATATATACACTAATTTTACTTTGGTTATTATTTGCATTGTTTCCATCCTTTTCCTTTCAACTTTTCAATGTTCTTTTGTTTTTTATTATTTTTTAACATTTTAATTATTTGAGAGAGAGAGAGAGAGAGAGAACAAGAAGTGGGGAGGAGCAGCGGGAGAGAAAAAGAGAATCTCCAGCAGACTCTCTGCTGAGCATGGAACCTTATGGGAGGCTTGATCTCATGACCCTGAAATCATGATGTGAGCCAAAATCAAGAGTTGGACATCTAACTGACTGAGCCACCCAGGCACACCTTCAATGTCCTTTTAAAATCCAGATTGAAAATCCTTGTTTTTCAAACTGGAACATTTAGTCTGTTTGCATTAAATGTAACTACTGATGTATTTTATTTAATTCTATCATTTTATTTATTTATTTTTTAAATTTGACACACCCAATATCTTTCTTTATTTGCTTCTCTCCAGATGACTAAGTATATTTTTTAAAAAATAATTTTTCCCTTTCTTATCTTGGTCATTATATGCTTCAATTTTGTTCATTTAGTTACTGACCTGTACATTACAATAATTTATTTACTGAAGTCTAAAGTTAATACAACTTTGCCCTTCTTTCAGGTGGTACAAGTAATTTTGTGTTGCATTGCCCCTACCCCCAGCTTTATTTTTTACTCCATTTTTTCTGGATTATTTCAACTTTATTAATCCACAGAAATGGAGGAGGCAATTTAGGAAGACATAATAAATTTAATATTGTTTGATATAATTTTACAATAGTCTTAACTAGAAATTCTAAATTTACTTACGTGTGTCTTCCTCTGAGTTTCAGAGCTGCTATGGAAACTTTTCAGTTGGCATATAAATTCTTATGTTTAGACTTTAAAGATTTTTTAATAAGTGGTGCATTCTAAGGGTGGATTTTTTACTTTAGCATCTTTATTGCATTGGAACAATTCCAGGCCAAATATAGCCACTATCCCGTATAGCACTTGGTGAGCATGTTTAATCTGAAGACTGCTGTATTTCTTTTAATTTGGAAAAGTTTAAGCCATGTCCTCAACCTTCTTTTTGTGGCTCTCCCGTTAGACATATGCTGGAGACTCTCAATTGAGTCTCTATACTTTTTAAATATTTTTTCATAATTATGTTTTTACTTCTTTATCTCACTTTCATAGGTTCTGCATGAATTTCCCAGTACACTTCCATTTTATTAATTCCCTCACGACTATCTAGCTCACTTATTTAAGTTGCTAAAAGTTAAACTCTAATTTTTATTTCCAGGACTTTTAACTGTTTTTTAAAAAAGATCTGTTCTCATTTCATTTCTGCTTGTTTTATTTTATAATTTATTGATTTTTTCCCATAAGAGTATTATTACTTTATCTCTTTGAGTATCCTAAAGTCATGTTAAAATTCCTTTGTAATTTTCATTTTGTAGCTTCTGAGTTTACCTCATGTGTTATTAAACTTTTGATTTGTAGATCTGTCTTGAGGGCAAGTATTTTTTCCCTGTCTTTTTTTTTTTTTTCTCACTCCTCTGCTTTGTTGCAATTGTATGCTCATAGCTTCTGTTGTCCTCTGTTCAGAATCAGGTGGTAGGGACAACTCACTGGTGATTTGAGGATAGCACAGATCCACTTGCTTAGCCAGTGGCAGCTCAACCCATATCCGGACTGCAAAACTATCTGGTTTGTCTTAAGAAGATGGGCACATAGCTTTATGTAAGTTGTAGCCCCAGTCAGCTCTCGGGTACAGCTCTTTCCAGCCTCCTTTCCATGCCAGGCTGTTATTTCAAGCAGTGAGACTGGCTCTGGTCTTCTGCTTCAGGTAGGACACTTTTAGTCTACATCATCTTAAAAATATAAGCTCCTGGCTGTCTTTGCCTGCAGCATGCACCTGGTTTGTTGCTTTGTGTTTCTGTTAGGAGATTGTTCTTTTGGGATGTAAGTTCCATAAGAGCAGGGACTTTGTTTTGTTCAGGAAGGAGTGCTGTGACTTAAGTTGGATGTGTATTACATAATAGGTGCTGGATTAAAGCTTGTTAAATGAATGAATGAAAGTTCAGTTACTGAACCACAGAGATGTTTGTCTCTTTTTAAGCTTGGCTACATTTTTTAAAGATTTCTACCTTTTACATTTTAATCTTTCATTGCTTATTTGGAGTGGAGAATGAGTGGCTCAAAGCATGAATTTTCAACATCTTGATCTGAAGTTGTGGCCAAATATATTTGTTAATACAGTTAATCATTTGCCGATTAGGGATGAATAGTATGTGTTACAGTTGTTAGTACTTATATCTCACACAGCCAAATGCTTTAAAGTTTTAAGATCTTGAGTTCCACAAACTCAAACTAATTTCCTAAGCACATCTTGATTTAATTTTCCTCCATGCTCTAATGGTGGATAGCATTAAAAATTTCACATTATATTTAGCTTGATGGAAATCTGCCAAAAATAGTCATTGAACACAGCTTGTCTAATTAGCCCTTTTCCGCATGACTGTAATTGTGAAAGTGGTGGAAGGTTCTGCAGAATATAATATGCCCAAAGAATTAATTAGAAGCATGCCACCAAGGAGGATTTGGCATATGTATTAGTTTTCTCTTGCTGCTGTAACAAATTGCCACAAATGTAACAGCTTAAAACAATATCCATTTGTTATCTCATAGGTATAGAACAGAAGTCTGGCATGGCATGGCTGGATTCACCACTTCGGCTCTGGAAGAGCTAAAATCAAGGTGTTTGTAGGGCTGCATTCCTTTCTGGAAGCTATTGGGAAGGCTTCCATGTCTAACCTGCATTAATTATGCCTTTTATTTCTGATACTTTGACATCTAAGACCTTGCTGACCCTGGAGAGACTGTCTCTCTTAGGGTTAGTTAATTTCTAGAGATGGTAAGTAATTTACCAGGAAGTGTGCCTTTCACATGCATATTAACCAATCCAGAGCCTATACCAACCCCCGTTCTCCATTGGGCTGTCACACTCAGGGCCAGTATTCCCCTGCTCTGATAATCAGAGGTCCAGGTACTGGGCAATTGGGACAGCTCCTCAGAGCCTATTGAAATTATTCAAACTAGCCAATCCTAACCTGCCTACCCCTGCTTTGCTCATTCCTTCCTAGAAACTACAATAAAGACAATTGCCTACGTTTTCCCCTCCCCCTCCATTTGACTGACCTTAGTATTTTCCTGTGTGGCCTTGGGTATGGTGTGCCTATTCCTCTTGGCAACTGTGAATAACAAACTATCTTTTTAATGGCAAAGGTCTCCTGATCACTTGGCCTCACCATATCTAAATGATAATAAAACCTACATTTTAAAACAAACTTATTCAGGTTGTGGGCAGAGTCTAGTTCTATTTCATGCCTTGCACATGGCCCCTCCAAGAGCTTCAAGGCAGAACATTAAATCCTTCTCATGTTTTGACTCCCTCTTCTACTACATCTCTCTGACTTCCTCGTATCCTTGTAAGGGCTCATGTGATTACATTGGGTCTACCCGAATAATCCAGAATAATTTCCTTACTTTTGATAAGGTCAGGTGATTAATGATCTTGATTACATCTGCAACATCCTTTTACCATGCAATGTAATCTAGCCACAGGAGTAATACCAGGGGGCAAATAATCAAGGAGGCCAAAATTCTGCCTACTACAGCATTTTAGAAGTTAAATAAAAATACTGATTTCAATATTTGCGCTGGGAAGACATCATGAGAAGTTGTAATATGTCTTTATCTGTTCATATTGCAGACTGTAGTCTCTTGAGTTTATTTCTTTAAAATTTCTATGACTGAGATTGCTTTACACCATAGTATGATTGAAAGAATGACGCTGTAAAGTTTTTAGTTACTCAGATATGAGTCTAGTTTTGTTCCTATGGTGCGTAAGGCCAAGATATTAAGCTTACATGACACTCAGACTGTGCTCTATTTGAAATTCCTTTTATTTCTGTAAGGGGGATCTTAGGTGTTTCTGTGTCTCTTCATGCACATTCGCTCTCACAAGACACCTTATTGCTTACTATATTTTTCCATCATAGTATCTTTATGTGGATTTTGTCTATTTTCTCATGTACTCATTGGGGGAAAAGTTCTGAGGCATGATAACATGTTGAAAGTTTAAACGGTCTGACTTATATTTCCTAGTACAAACAGTTAAAAATGCCTTATAAAATAATGCAAATAATGCAAATGTAAAACATCTCAGAGACAAATATTTTCCAAAATTACTTTACCCCAGTACCTACAGGCTCCTTGAGATGGTCACAAGTATGTTCCTCTTGCCTTCTGAGTGCTCATTCTCGTTTCCTCTAACCCTGTTTTACTATGCCCTCTACTTTTTTCTTCATTCTTTTTTTCTTATGTCTACTTCCTTTCTCCTTTCCTCTCCTATTTTCTCTTTTTTCCTTATGTGCTTGCTCTGATCCTGCTTTATGGAGTTCATCACTATGCGATTTCATCACTCTATGCTAGTTTTTCAGTTTCTTTGGATTGCTCTCTTACATTTTTCTTTTCATTGTATTTTTCCAGCAAGCATTGTTGTCTTATATCTTCTGTTCCTTAAACACATTATTTCCTTTCAAAGCACACTGTGCAATCAATTGTCTGACAAATAGGACCCACTGAAGTCTATTGGTAGGTGAGGAAAGAGAAATAAAATTAATGAAAAATAATTGCCATGTGACCCTAGATTTAGTCTTCCTCACCTGTATGGTGATTAATCCCATTTTCTCAAATTTAAGCTTTAATTTTCTAACTTGAGAATATTACAGATTAGAATCACATGATGAGGACAGGTAACCACTTGAAGGTTAAGTGTTTTTCAATTTCTTGCCAAAACAAGAGGGCATGGCAGCCTTATGAGATGGCTCAGGTTCAGAGACATGCTTCTCATGTTTTTCATGCCTTTGTAAAAGAAGTTCAGAGTTGCTCCAGCTCTAACATCTCATATGCCAAGAGTTCTGAATTTATCCCTGAAGGGTACACTGTGGTTAGTACACTATGTGCTTAATGAGTCTCCAGGGATAAAACTTAACTCTGAACTCCTTCAAATATGAACTGTCACTATTTTCCCAATGTAAGTAGATTTACCATAGCTTTGCCATTTGCTTAAGTATGTTGCTGTGCTGTAGTTTTCTCTTGCAAGATTGGTGGGGCTTACATTTGGCCGTGGTCATGTTAACAAATCAGACTTGGCCTTTGCAAAATAATTTTGCTTTTAAGTAGTCAAACCTGGTCTTTGAAAACCCCTAGGACCTTTTGTGAGGCTTTTAAGAAAAATATTTTGTGAGAGTAAAGTCCAGTTGTTTTTTTCCTTTTTTTTTTTTTTTAACTGCCACTATAATGGGAAATCTGGGCAGATGAATCAATTACCCCTGTTTCAGAGTTAAAGCAACGCCATACATAATGCAAATGGTAGCATTTTTGCCTGTGTTAGAATCACTCTACCATTTTCTCCTGCTATAAATACAAAAAGAGATAAAAATACATTATTTTGCTATTTAACCAAATGATTCTGGTCATTTCTCTTTGTCACTAGGTTATTCAGAGTGTAATCTCTTTTCAGCTGTAGAAATGGGATTCTTTCCTTGTGCACTCATGATAATCAGGTGAGACGTTTGCTGTGATACTTTGAGGCTCCTATAATTGTGGCACTTGAGAGATGCTTTTCTGTGAGTTTTCGGTCTACAGTAAGCTAATGATCGAGACACTAACTTGAGGTAGGATTTATACTAGATTTTCCTCCTTTCACAGTCTAAAATTTACAGTACATTGGGGCTCTGATAACATATATATATATATATATACACATATTTTTTACAGTGTCAAAAGAAATAAAATGTAAAATGTAGCAGGAAGGATTTAAGCTCAAAATAATTTCTTAAATGCTGAAATTGTTAAGGGATTTAGCATTGATTGAGAGTTTGCTATGTGTCTACACTTTACACGTATCATCTTATTTAATTCTACTAACTGCCACATGAGGGAGGTATTATACTCCTCATTTTATAGGTAAAATGGAGACAGAGAATTAGTAGTATTTAAGGTGACTGAGATTGGGGAAGCCAGGATTCAATACTGGGTCTGTCTTCCTCCGAGTTTTATATTTTTTTCAGCACAAGAAGAGCCAGGACAGTTTTCTAGTTTTTTTTTTTTTTTTCACCTGAAAGTCTTTATGTTCTTTTTCCCAGAATCAGTTAATTGAGACCTGCAGGTGAAAATGATGGACAGAGAACTCTCCTCAGTGTTGGGAGCTCTGGGTTCTAGAGCTATATCTGGTCTCCACATATGAAAGTAGATGTACAGCTGTTGGCTTTGCCTGGACTTTGTCAGTTGTAAAGCACTGTTTATAGGCAAGGTGCTATTCATGGATAAGAAAATGTCATCCTTGGTTTTCTTGTTGTGTAGAAAGAACACAATTTAGGATTTTCCCACTATCACTCATTTTACTCAATCTTCTACTCTTGGTCAGAGTGGTTACTATTAGAATTCACAATTGCTTGAGTGGAGAAGACATGGATAGTCAGCCTAACTCATATCTGTTGCCTAGCTTAGAGTGTTACAGAACTAGTAGGACAAGAAAAGAATGTAAATAGATCCTGTCTTGTGGCAAAAACGCAACAAACATAATAACTTTTGGATTCAATTCAGGATTATAGGTCCTACTGACTTTTGAATTCAGTCCAGGATCATAGGTCTTGTTACCAGTCAGATCCTAATGAAACGACCAAATTCAGTCTACTTTTGGGCAGATAAGGTTACATTTATACTTTCTGAGTAAAGCAACAGAAGCTGAGAGGTTTTGCAACTTGCTCTAGGTCACAGAAGTGTCCTACAGAGAGGAAAGAGAGAGT
Source organism: Canis aureus (assembly GCF_053574225.1). Lineage (NCBI taxonomy): Eukaryota > Metazoa > Chordata > Mammalia > Carnivora > Canidae > Canis > Canis aureus. The sequence goes on from NC_135621.1 coordinate 59,483,025, forward strand.
AGAACCATCTCTGAGTACAATGATCTTCCTACAGTAAAACACCAAAGGAAGTCTTGGTTTTGGAGATGTTTCTTTTCTATTGGAGCCAGAGAATGATCTGTCTCATTCTCCGAATCAACCATCGTGTTCAATCTAAAATGATAACTATACTCTCTGAAGAAAAAGGATCTTATGTAATAATTCCCTCTAACAGATACTAAAACATCCAAGTTGCACCTGCTGGCTCCAGATGTCCACATCTTGATCATCCAACACTTGCGTAAGTCCTCTGGTTTTAGAACTAGGTCTTTCATTACCTTTTGACAAAACTTCCTTTAGTATCCTCTATTTTCCCTTCAGGTGTTTAGAGCCTGCTATGTTATTTGTCATTCAATAAACTAAACTGTGAAAAAAAATTACCAGTCGCTGATTATACCTGGTGTATATATTTCTATGCACCACTCCAACATTTAATGTGGCTCTGTGCTGGAATGGTCTTCATGACTGCACATGCTGTATAGTGACTTGTTAGGGAAGTTGTAGAGATGATCCATGTATTAGATGACGTCTTTTTTTTTTTTAAGATTTTATTCATTTATTTACGAGAGACACACACAGAGAGAGAGAGAGAGAGAGGCAAAGACACAGGCAGAGGGAGAAGCAGGCTCCATGCAGGGAGCCCAATGTGGGACTTGATCCTAGGACTCCAGGATCACACCCTGAGCTGACAGCAGACACTCAACCACTGAGCCACCCAGGCATCCTGTATCAGATGAAGTCTTAAGTGAATTTTTGGACTCTCTCATCCTGTGAAGCTATGATTTTGTAATAGCAACATTGATCAGTTGAGAGAAATAGATCACTACTTGCTGGTAATAGTGATCAATGTAGTTAGCCATTTTATTGATTTTCTCTTAAAAAATTTAAAACTTTTCATTCCGGTGTAGTTAACATATAGTGCTAGTTTCAGGTGTACAGTACAATGATTCAACAATTCTATATATTACTTAGTGCCCATCAAGATAAGTGTACTCTTAACCCCTTTACCTGTTTTACCTATCCTCCTACCACCTAATGGTAACCATTAGTTTGTAGTTAGGAGTCTGCTTTTTGGTTTGCCTCTTTTTTTTCTTTGTTCATTTGTTTTATTTCTTAACTTCCACATATGAGTGAAATCATATTGTTTTTGTCTTTCTATGATTGACTTATTTCAATTAGCATAATATTCTGTAGATCCATCCATGTTCTTGCAAATGGAAAAACCTCATCCTTTTTTAATGTCTGCCTAATATTTCTGTGTGCGTGTGTGTGTGTGTGTGTGTGTACCACATATTTATCCATTTATCTGTGGATGAGCACTGGGTTGCTTTCATATCTTGGCTATTGGCTATTGTAAATAATGTCGTAGTGAACATAGAAATGCATATGTCTTCCTTCCTGAGTTGTTTTCATTTTCTTTGGGTAAATATGCAGTCATAGAATTATTGGATCATATGGTGTTTCTGTTTTTGGTTTTTTGAGGAAACTCCATACTGTTTTCCACAGTGGCTGCACAGTTTATATTTTCACCAACAGTGCACAAGGATTCCTTTTTCTCCATGTCCTTGTCCACACTTATTATTTCTTGTCTTTTTTATTTTAGCCATTCTGATTAGTTTTTCTAAACATGAACCATTTTTTTAAAAAGATTTTATTTATTTATTCATGAGAGATACAGAGAGAGAGAGAGAGAAAGATAGAGAAGCAGGCTTCATGCAGGGAGCCTGATGTGGGACTTGATCCCAGGTCTCCAGGATCACCCCTGAACAGAAGGCAGGCACTTAACCGCTGAGCCACCCAGGGATTCCCCATTCTGATTAGTTTAAGGTAATATCTCATTGTGTGTGTGTGTGTGTGTGTGTGTTTTAAGATTTTATTTATTTATTCATGACAGACACAGGGGGAGAGAGAGAGAGAGGCAGAGACACAGGCAGAGGGAGAAGCAGGCTCCATACAGGGAACCCGACGTGGGACTTGATCCTGGGTCTCCAGGATCACGCCCTGGGCTCAAGGCGGCGCTAAACCACTGAGCCACCAGGGCTACCCTGTGTGTGTGTTTTTTAAAAGATTTTATTTATTTATTCATGAGAGACACAGAGAGAAAGAGAAAGAGAGGCAGAGACACAGGCAGAGAGAGAGAAGCAGGCTCCATGTAGGGAGCCTGATGTGGGACTCAATCTCGGGATTCCAGATCAGGCCCTGGTCAGGCGCTCAACTGTTGAGCCACCCAGGGATCCCTCTCATTGTGTTTTTGATTTGCATTTCCTTGATAAGTAGTGATGTGGAGCATCTTTTCATGTGTCTATTGCCCATCTGTATGTCTTCTTTGGAAAAATATCCATTCAGGTCCTCTGCTCATTTTTTACCTGGGTTGTTATTATTATTGTTATTATTATTTTTGGGGGTGTTGAGTTTATAAGTTCTTTAAATATTTTGGATATTAACTCTTTATCAGATAGATCATTTGCAAATATCTTTTCCCATTCAGTAGGTTGCCCTTTTAATTTTGTTGATGGTTTCCTTTGCTGTGTGAAAGCTTTTTTTTTTTTCTTTAAGATTTTGTTTGTTTATTCATGAGAGACACACACAGAGAGAGAGAGAGAGAGAGAGAGGCAGAGACACAGGCAGGCAGAGAAGCAAGCTTCATGCAGGGAGCCTGATGTGGGACTCTATCCTGGATCCCAGGATCACACCCTGGGTGGAAGGCAGATACCCAACCACTGAACCACCAGGCATCCCTGTGTGAAAGCTTTTTATTTTGATATGGTCCCAATAGTTATTTTTGCTTTTGTTTCACTTGCCTCAGGAGACATATCTAGAAAAGTGTCCTATAGCCAATGTCAGGGAAGTTACCCTTTGTGCTCTCTTCTAGGATTTTTATGGTTTCAGTCCTCACATTTAAGATTTTAATCTATTTTGAGATTATTTTGATCTATGGTGTTAGAGAATGGTCCAGTTTCATTCTTTTGCATGTAGTTCTTTAGTTTTTCTAGCACCATTTGCTGAAAAGACTCTCTTTTCTAACCCATAAGCATGGAATCTTTCTGTTTGTGTAGTCTTAAATGTCTTTCATCAGTGTTACAGTTTTCAGAGTCGGGTCTTTCACCTCCTTGGATAAGTTTATTCCGAGTTATTTTTTTATGTACTATTGTAAATGAGATTGTCTTAACTTCTCTTTCTGCTACTTAATTATTAGTATATAGAAACGCTACTGGTTTCTGAGTATTAATTTGTATCCTGCAAATGTACTGAATTCATTTATTACTTCCATTAGTTTTTAGGTGGCATCTTTTGAGTTTTCTATGTATAGTATATAATCTGCAAATAGTGACAATTTAATTTCTTCCTTATCAATATGGATACCTCTTATTATTTTTTTTTTTTTGTTGATTGCTGTGGCTAGGAATTCTAATACTATTTTGAATAAAAGTAGTGAGAATGGACATCTTTGTCTTGTTCCTGATCTTAGAGGAAAAGCTTTTACTTTTTCACCATTGAGTATGATGTTAGCTGTGGGTTTTTCATATATTACCTTTATTGTATTGAGGTATGTTCCCTCTAAACACACTTTGTTGAGAGTATTTATGAATGGATGTTAAATTTTGTCAGATGGTTTTTCTTCATCTGGTGAGGTGATCATATGATTTTTATTCCTTGTTTTGTTGATGTGGTATATCACATTTACTGATTGCAAATATTGAACCAACCATACATCCCCAAAATAAATCCCATTTGTTTGTGGTGAATAATCCTTTTGATGTTCTGCTGAATGTGGTTTGCTTATATTTTGTTGAGGATTTTTGCATATATGTTCATCAGAGATATTGGCCTGTAGTTTTCTTTCTTTCTTTCTTTCTTTCTTTCTTTCTTTCTTTCTTTCTTTCTTTCTTTCTTTCGACTTTGTCTGGTTTTGGTATCAGGATGATGCTGGTCTCAGAATATATTTGGAAGCTTTCTTTCCTCTTCTATTTTTTGGAATAGTTGGGGAGAATAGGCATTAACTCTTCTTTAAATGTTTAGTAGAATTTACCTGTGAGGCCATTTGGTCCTAGACTTATTTTTTGGTAGCTTTTTGATTAGCAAGCCAATTTTGTACTAGTAATTGGTCTGTTTGGATTTTCTATTTCTTTCTAATTCTGTTTTAGAAGATTGTATGTTTTCTTGGAATTTATCCATTTCTTCTAGGTTGTCGAATTTGTTGGCATATAATTTTTCATGATATCTCTTATAATCCTTTATATTTTTGTGGAGTCAGTTGTTCTCTTTTGTTTCTCATTTTATTTATTTGGATATTTCTCTTTTTCTTGAAGAGTTTGGCTAAGTATTTATTAATTTTGTTTATTTTTTCAAAGAACTAGCTCTTGGTTTTATTGATGTATTTTTTTTTTAACTATGTCATTTACTTTTTCTCTGATCTTTATTATTTTCTTCCTTCCTTCTACTGCTTACTTTGGACATTTTGTTGTTGTTGTTCTTTTCTTTTTCCAGGTCCTCTAAGTGTAAGTTTAGATTTTTTGGAGTTTTTTTTGTTTGTTTGTTTGTTTGTTTGTTTTTTGTGGGCCTGTATCAATATATGTCCTTCTTAGGACTGTTTTTTCTTTTCTTTTTTTTTTTTAAGATTTTATTTATTTGTTCATGACAGACATAGAGAGAGAGAGAGAGGCAGAGACACAGGCAGAGGGAGAAGCAGGCTCCATGCAGGGAGCCTGACGTGGGACTCGATCCCAGGTCTCTAGGATCACACTCTGGACTGAAGGTGGTGCTAAACCACTGGGCCATTGGGGCTACCCTTTAGAACTGGTTTTGCTGCATTCTAGAAATTTTGGAGTGTTGTGTTTTCATTTTCATTTACCTCCATATATTTTTATTATTTTTTAAAATTTATTTTTTCATGAGAGACAGAGAGAGAGAGAGGCAGAGACATAGACAGAGGGAGAAGCAGGCTCCTCATGGGGAGCTCAATGTGGGACTTGATCCCAGGACCCAAGGTCATAACCTGAGCCAAAGGCAGATGCTCAACCACTCAGCTACCCAGGCATCCCTATCTCCATATATTTTTAATTTTTAAGATTTCTTTGTTGACTCATTGGTTGTTCAGTATCAGTTTAACCTCCATGTTTGTTTTTTTCTTTGTTTGTTTATTTCTTGTGATTGATTTTTATTTTTATACCATTATGGTTGGAAAAGATAATTTCTGTCTTCTTTAATTTATTGTGCCCTAACATGATCTATTCTGGAGTATATTCCATATGCACTTGAAAAGAATGTGTATTCTGTTGTTTTTGAATAGAATGTCCTGTATATATGTTTTATGTTCATCTGGTTTTTTTAAAAAAGGATTTATTTATTTATTTATTTATTTACTTACTTACTTATTTATTCAAGACACAGAGAGAGAGAGAGAGGGAGAGAGGCAGAGACACTGGCAGAGGGAGAAGCAGGCTCCATGCAGAGAGCTCGATGTGGGACTTTATCCCGGGACTACAGGTTCACGCCCTGAGCCCAAGGCAGGCACTAAACCGCTGAGCCACCCAGGGATCCCCTATTTATCTGGTCCTATGTGTCATTCAAAAACACTATTTCCTTATTGATTTTCTATCTGGATGATCTATCTATTGATGTAAGTGAGGAATTAAAGTTCCCTACTATTATTGTATTACCATTTATATGTATATTAATATTTGCTTTATGTATTTAGGTGCTTCAATGTTGTGTGCATAGATATTTACAATTGTTACATCTTTTTGTTGGATTGATCCCTTTATCATTATGTAATGCTCTTCTTTATCTCTTTTTATGGTCCTTGTTTTAAAGACTATTTTGTTTGATTTAAGTATTGCTGCTCCAGTCTTTTTTCTATTTTCATTTGCATAGTAAATATTTTTCCATCCCTTTACTTTCAGTCTGTATGTGTCTGTATGTATGTGTATATATATATATATATATATATATTTTTTAATATACTCCATTACCCTATGTCTTTTAGGGCATTTAAGCCTAAATGGGCTCATTTTTAAAATGCCTCGTGAAGTTTTGAAGGGGCATTGGGAGCTTTGGTTCTTCAAGTCCTCTTGGATATTGAAACTGAGGCCTGAGGGATGATAGGAATAGGACAAATTTGTCAGTTTCACTGCTTGACTCCAACCATTGCCATCCTTATTTTCTCATTATCTTCATGGTCTAAGTCTTCTATAATTTGGTTATATAAATTTTTCCTGCAAAGGGCTAGATAAAATATTTTAGCCTTTCTGAGTCTTATGAGGTCTCAGTTGTATTTTCTTCTCTTCCTTCTCTTCCTTCTCTTTCTTTTCTTTGTCATCTTCAATCCTCTAAAATTGTGAAAACCATTAGATCGTAGGCAGTATAAAAACAGGCTGAGGCCACATTCAGTTCAGGGTCCATAGATTGCAAACTCCCAGACTATGCCTTAGCTTTTGTTTGTTTTTAAACACCACCTTTTAACAAATAGGTTGTTTGCATTTTCACTATTTCAACCAATGCTATAGTTAAAAATCCTACTACTTATGTCTTTGTTCATGTGTGTCAATAGAATCCTAGAAGTGGAATTAATCATTAAAGTGTATTTGCATTTAGCTCTAAGACAGATACTGCCAAATTACCCTCTGAATTTGAAAATAAGGTTTATAAGGAAAATAATGGTTTCTCTCTAATAACTTGTGTGATTTTTTTTGTCTTGATTCCTAGGAAACAGCTAAATCTATGGTTTAAGTGTGGTAACTATCCTACTTCTTAAGTTCTTAAGCTATGTGTAGTTGCTACAAGCTGTCAGTGCTAAAGTGGTAGCTGTATACCTGAAAACAGAGGCTGGGTAAGTTTGAAGGACTAGCAATAGAATAGAATAGAATAGAATAGAATAGAATAGAATAGAATAGAATAGAACCTGGAATAGAATTCCAAAGCAGAAAAATAGGTCATTAGGAGACCTCAAATATGAATGGGACATCTTTGAGAATCTGAATTTGTGGGACAAATTTGATTAGCAGTATTGGGGTGTTGGTGAGGAAACAAGGCCTGCAAATGGGAACAGATGCACGCAATCTGGAGGAACCCATATCCACAGTTTCTGATCCTGTGAGCTTCTGAAGTTTCACCTTTACCAGTAATTCTGAATTCCAAAAAGCTCTAAAGACCCAGACTTTAAAAAAAATTACTGTCAAAATCTGACCTAAATGGATGTGAGACTATATTGCATGTTTTTATCCCACTTAGTTTGAAAATGCATACATTTTGCTGCATAAATAACAATGTAGTTAATTCTAAGTTGTTCCAGGGGGTATTGTGTAATATTTGGCATGTGTGCCTCCTTATCTCCTTACCTTCCTAAAATACAAAAAGTTTGGAATTCTGAAACATACCTAGCCCCAAAAATTTCTGTTAAGGGATTGTGGACTTGCAATAAATATCTTACCTGAAGGCCTGGGTGGAATCAGCTTTCTTCTTGCCTCTTTATGGTTTTGGTTTTACATTCTAATGTTATTTTTAAAAATCCTGTTGCATATGTATGTTTACTATGTGCTCTCAGTTTTCTTGGCAATAGGGATATGGAAGATAGCTTCCAAGAGGACCCACAATAATCCTTGCCCTTGTACAGTTTTCCCCTATATAACTCAGAGCTGCTCTGTGTATGCATAGAGAATATGGTGATGTGTAACTTCTGAGGCTAGGCCATAAAAGATATTTCAGCTTCTGCCTTGGTTTCTTGGATCCTTGGTTGTGGAGGAAGTCATTTGCCATGGCATGAAGACATACTAGGAACTACAAGAAGAGGCCCAAATGAAGAGGAACCAACAAGCCAGCCATGTGGGTGACAGACCTTGGAAGTGACTTCGCCAGCCCTAATTAAGCCGGTAGATGACTGTAGCCTTAGCCAACACCTCCACTGCAACGTCAGGAGACACTGAGTCACAACTACCCACCAAGCTTCTCCCATATACACGAACCACAGAAACTGAAAGAATAATAAGTACTTGTTGTTTTTTTAACTGCTAAGATTTGGGTGATTTGTTATGTAGAAACAGATCACTAATGCAATGATTGCTAACTAATGAATAATCCTAAAACATCTACTGCTTGGAAGTTGTTTTCTGCAGGCCTCACACCAGTGAATAGACTTAGGTATTTGATCCCTGGTTACATTTCTTGCATAATCGTATATGGACAAAATCTGGCATTTTATCATTTATTATATAGTATTTAAATTTTTTCTCACTCTTCTTTCCCTTTTCCCCTTTGACAGAACTGCTGATATAATCTTATTTTCAGGGCAGCCCTGGTGGCTTAGTGGTTTAGTGCCGCCTTTGGCCTGGGGTGTGATCCTGGAGACCTGGGATCGAGTCCCGCGTCGGGATCCCTGCTTGGGGCCTGCTTCTCCCTCTGCCTGTGTCTCGGTATCTCTCAAGAATAAATAAATAAAATCTTAAAAAAAAAGTCTTATTTTCATGAAACTTCTTATTTTGTGACTATTCTGATTCTGATCAAGAAATAATTTTGCATCAATGATTTATTGCTGTGGAACAAACCACTCAAAAACTCAAGTGTTTTAAAATAATGACAATTTACAGATGGTCCCCTTATGATTTAAGATTCTTTTTACTTTAGGGATGCTTGGGTGGCTCAGTGGTTGATCATCTGCCTTCAGCTCAGGGTGTGATCCTGGGGTCCTAGAGTTCCACATTGGGGTCCCCACAGGGAGCCTACTTCTTCCTCTGCCTATGCTTCTGCCTCTCTCTCTGTGTGTCTCTCATGAATTAATAAATAAAAATCTTAAAAAAAAAGATTCTTTTTACTTTACGATGGTGTGATAGCAATGTGCATTCAGTAGAAACCATACTTTGAATTTTGAATTTTGATTTTTTTCTGAGCTAGTGATATGTGGTATGATATTCTTATGATGCTGGACACCAACAGCCAGCCACGGCTCTCTGTCAGCCATGTGATCATGAGGGTAAATGACCGATACTTACAACCTTTCTGTACTCATACAACCATTTTGTTTTTCACTTTCAGTCTAGTATTAGATAAATTACATGAGATATTCAGCACTTTATTATAAAATAGACTTTGTCTTTTTTTTTTTTTTAAAGATTTTATTTATTTATTCATGAGAGACACAGGCAGAGGGAGAAGCAGGCTCCATTCAGGGAGCCCGATGTGGGACTCGATCCTGGGACTCAAGGATCACCCCTTGGACCGAATGCAGGCGCTAAACCGCTGAGCCACCCAGGGATCCCCCAAAATAGACTTTGTCTTAAGTGAGTTTGTTCAATTGTAAATTAATGTAAGTGTTCTGAACGTTTTTTAGGCAGGCTAGGCTAAGCTAGGATGTTTGGTAGGTTAGGTGTGGTAAATGCATTTTTTACTTATGATACTTTCAACTTACAATAGGTTTTATTAGGAGTAACTCTGTTATAAGTCAAGGAAGATATATACTGTTTCTCATGATTCTGTGGGTTGGCTGGGAAGTTCCTCTTCTATTCTTGGCCAGACTTCCTCATGGAGCTCATGAGGTTCATCTGCTGGGTCTCCTGGAGCTGAGGAGTCAAGATGGTGTCATCGTCATGTTTGGGATCTCAGCAGGGATAGTTGGAAAATAGACCTCTTTCTCCACGTGATCTCTCATCAATATTTGAACCCAAGCTTTCTTCCATGGTGGCTGAGCCCTAAGGAAACACAGGTGGAAGTTATAAGGATCCTTGAGATCTAAGCTTCAGAACTTTCATAGTATCACTTCTGTCACATTCTAAAGGTCAAAGCGAGTCACCAGGCCAGCTTAGATTCAAAGGAATGGAGAAAAAGCCCCAGGTCATTACTGAAGAAGGAGCAACATCACACTGCAAAAGAAACATAAGCACAGGGAGAAGTGATTCCTCAGGGGACATTTTAATAATGATATACCATATGCTTCATTAGGGGAAATTATAAACACTAATTTACCACATTTCAGCGGCCTGGATTCTTGAATATAGAACCAGAAGATCCAGGACGATTCATTTATCAAACATACGTATATTAAGAATCTATTATGTGTTGGCCCTAGGGAATAAAAATATGTAATTCTTTAACTGAAGCAAGAAACAGATTTTTAAAAATCTCTTCAAATTCGGTCCTTTAGAATTAGGAAATGAGTGTTTTACATAGATAAACACAGCAACAGATATTTCTCAAGTGCCTTCTCTGCTTAGAATTCTGCTATTTATCTCTGAGGTACTTTGCTAGGAGATAAATACAGCAGCCTCTGTGAGTTATTGATGCTCTCTGCAGATGTGCCTATGGATCCCACACTCTTGGCCATAACATCTGCCCTGAGGGTGTTTGATAGGGCATCTGAGTCCTATTTGGCTCCACCTGCTTTTCTGTTATACACTCTACCATATGGCAAAGGTGGTAGGATTGAACTCTCATGACTTAAAATAATTGGAGTAGGTGTCAGAAGGAGGTTATGGAATTGTCTGTCTGCATTTTAAGTGCAGAACAAAGTATTAGCATTAGGTTACAGAGACTTGAATAAGATATAAGACATGGAATCAAAGAACAGGAAGAAAAGAATGCAAATCATCTAACGATTGCTCTCATTTGACAGATAAGAAATTGAGACTCAGAGACATTAAATGACACACTCACACTAAAATATCTATTTAGCAGTAGACCTGAAAGTACAATCTAGCAATTCGACTTGCTGTCTGATGTTCTTTCTGCTGTTACCATCCATCTTAAAACTTTATACCCATAAGGAGGATTAGTGACAATATCTAAAATTGATGGAGAATTAACTTATTATGTGTTAAGCAGGGTGCTAAATTTGAGAGTTTCTTAATGAATCCTCACAGCAACTGGAAGAGTGGGTATTGTTATTACTTACATTTGTAAAGGAGGAGAACTTAAGTAACTTTCCTAAATTCTAAGACTAAAAATTTCAGAGGCAGGTTCTTATTCAGGCATTTTACTCTAGAGACCATTCTTGTGATTATTGTGCTAGTCCTTCTGTATGAATGTTGCTGACAATAGTGAAAAAGCTCCCAGGAGGCTGGGAGCCTGCTGAGGTTACATGGAAGATCTTCAGGTCCTAAATAAGGTACCAGGCTGGAGACAGAGGACATGCACATCTTGGGTGTAGAACACAGATCCTGGCTCATGGTAGAAGCCTAAATTGAGTTTGAATAAATGTCCAAAATATCCCATTTCCTGGTGAACCAACAAGTCAGTAGACTACATATTATGTTCAGAATTTTTCTCTTGCACCAAAGACATTGCTGGTGACAGTCTGGTTATGAATTAATTAAATCTAACTATTGTATGGGATAGGCAATAAATCCTCTTTTTCATATTCCGCTTTATAAATTATGATATTTGTGGTCCATTCATTTATGTATTCACTCATTGTTTCATTCAAGAAATTGAGCATTGGTCCTGTACAAGACAATGTATTAGACACTGAGCCACTTCAAAGTTACTTTTGGAAGCTGGCTGTACCTTCCTTTTAGCTCTGATTATGTCATCCTCTTTATCAGAGCTCATGGCTTATGGTATTCTGTTTTCTTTCTTTTTTTTCTTGAAGTAACAACCAAAGTTTGACATTATCTTTTAAGTTAAAAGCACAATATTTAGAAAGTCATGTATTTCAAATGATTTTTGATTTGCTATTTTTTGAAGGATCCAAGAAAGAAAGAACATGTATCTACCTTTGATCAATTTAAATGAAAAGATCTTGTACTCTTTAGAATATAGCTCATTGATGTATCAAGTCCAATGATAGAAAATGTTTAAAACAGGAAATAAGTTTGTTTTTACTCGTTTAAAAATCCCAAATGAGTATTTCTGGTAAATAGGTGGATCTTTTCCAAGTAGTAATTCAGACATCCAGTTCCTCTCAAGGTGGTTGCACACATCCACATCAAGCTGCAGAAGAGGGGAGAGTTTGGAGGATGCCACCCATGTGAGACTTATATGGGTTAGACATGAAGTGGTCCCTATATTTTAACTAACAATTCTTGGACTAAACTCAGTTACCTGGCCAAAACCCAATTGTAAGGGAGCCTGGAAAATGTATACCAGTGTATGTCCAGAGAAGAGAGAGAATAGTGGAAAATGGGGAAAAGACTATGGAATCTTCTGAATTAAATCCACTTTTCTTTTAGTTCATCAACCCTTCTTTAAAACTATCCATTTTCTTGGGATGCCTGGGTGGCTCAGTGGTTGAGTGTCTGCCTTCGGCTCAAGTTGTGATCCTGGGGTCCTTGGATTGGGGAAACCTACTTCTCCCTCTGCCTGTGTCTCTGCTTCTCTTTCTCTGTCTCTCATGAGTAAGTAAATAAAAACTTAAAAAAAAAAAAAACACAAAAAACCACTATCCATTTTCTTGAATTTCATATAAATATACATTTCAGTTTTTCATTTTATATAATTAAAAAATTATGCTGCCAAGTTTCTTTTGAAATCATGTTCAACCCTTTAATTTAAAAATTTTTTTAGGGATCCCTGGGTGGCGCAGTGGTTTGGCGCCTGCCTTTGGCCCAGGGCGCGATCCTGGAGACCCGGGATCGAATCCCACATCGGGCTCCCGGTGCATGGAGCCTGCTTCTCCCTCTGCCTGTGTCTCTGCCTCTCTCTCTCTCTCTGTGACTATCATAAATAAATAAAAAAAATTAAAAAAAAAAAAAAATAAAAAAATAAAAATTTTTTTAATTTTATTTTTTTTAAATTTAAAAAAAATTTTAAAGATTTTATTTATTTATTTGAGAGAAAGAAGCAGAGACAGAATGGGGGGGAAGGGTCAGAGAGAGGAGCAGACTCCCTGCTGAGTGGGGAGCCCAATGAAAGGCTTGATCTGAGGACCCCAAAATCATGACCAGAGCTGAAGGCAGAGGCTTAACTGACTGAGCCACCCAGGCACCCCTTTTGTGTATTTTAATTTGATATAATACCAAAATCTTCCCAAGTTCTTATTATCTGTTTTATATTTTTACTCCCACAGAACGATTTGTTGAATTCATTTTGTAGAGCTCTAGATGAATATTATTTATTTCATTTATTTTGTATTTCATTTTATTTTTTGTGTTCAAAGAGGTTCTCACTATAGCCTTTAGGTGGCACAAGTTAGCTAATGCAAGGCTGTTTTGTAACTACAATAATTAAAGAAGGTTCAAATAAAGTTTATAGAAAATGGAAGCATTGAATAATAATTTAAACAAAGTAGACGTGTTATCAGCAAAGTCTCCTTGCATTTAGAGCCAATCTTCTGAATGAGTCTTTATGTACAAGAGGCAAATGTTTGGAAGTTTTTTCAGGAGTTCTCGAATTCCTCTAGTGTCAGGAGTCACTAGGAATAAATGATTGTTGGGATTGATTTTGTGATAAGAATTGAAATTAGAGAAGGCTTTCTGAAGTGGATAGAATATGAATCTGAGAGGTAGGAGGCCTCAGTTTTCCACGAATTCCTAAATATTCAGGATAAATTTTCCATTGATTGGCTTATGCTACTTATTGTGAATCTGCATAGCATTTGCTAATGGTGTTTGCCTCATAAAGATGTTCTGAAGACCTCTATACGTTGATGTCTGGAAAGTATTTCATGTACAACTGTAGGGTGGTGCTGCAGCGCAATGCTTTGCCTTTGTTAGGACTGTAGCAATGATTTATAGAATTGGATTTTCCCACTTGATTTTCTTTTTCTCATTCTTATCCCTGTAGGGGTTGTAAACTCTTTTCCCAAGGTGTCAAGGAGAAGTGGTATTTACTCAGTGCCTCTTATGTTGACCAGCATTCTGGCAGTCAGCGTGAGGAATCCTAGGAAAATTTACTCTTTCTTGAGATCTAATTCAGTTCTGAAGACAATATTTAGCTAAGAAAAAAAATCACTTACAGAAGAAGCAATTTCAAATCAAAACACTGAGCGATTATGTGAATAATTAGTCTCTCTTCTGTGAGCATGTGCAAACAGCCATCATATACCACATGGGTGGAAATGTGTTGAATTGAGAAAGGAGATGATAAAATTTTTCTCTAGTATTCACCTAGAGTATGCTCTTCGGCATTACCATTTCTAATTTTTCAAGTTCTATGATTTTATAAAGAGTATAATTTTTCCTGACGATGTCAGTTTCTAGGTTTATATAATAATATGAAGTAGGCAAAGCTAACTGTTGGTGTTCTTGGATTCAGCATTGTGGGTCCTTTCTCATTTTGAGTGGTATTCCTACCTTCAACTCATTCCCAGCACCTAAAGTCTTCTTGTCTTCTCATCACTCTTCACAAAATTTACTCTTTCAGTCTTCACAATAAGGCATATGTGGCTGATGAAGCCTCAATTGTTCCGGATATCCACCAATTTTAAATTTTAATTTATCTCAACCATTTTGTAAAAATGTACACATGGTCATTATAAAAATTCAAATGATATAGATAAGCATATCCTAATTTCTATTTCCCAAAGTTTCCACAATAAAGACTTTCATGAAAATTATTCCCTATATTATATATGCATGCTTATGCACAAAAATGGGATATGAGATTTTGTGGTGAAACTGAAGTCTCCCAGAGGTTAGCCTGTAAGTAATTTGCTTTGCTTACTTACAGGTAAGACACCTTGCCTAACAGGCTCAGAAACTTAAAATATGTATCCAATAATTTTCTATGAGTTGATGATATATCTACATTTCAAATATTCTGAGATGCAAAAGGTGATTTCTGATGATCCATTTCTATTTTGGTTCATCTTACTGCATAGTTTTTAGTAGCAGAGAACAGATACCTGCATTTCGGCCTTTAGTTCCCCATTAGGAAAAATCACAAATATGGTTGCATGAGGGAAAAAGGTGAGAAAATTTGGGGTACGAATCACTGAAAAAAATGATTAGAAACATTTAGATTCTAGTCCACTGGTCTAGTCACTATTATGTCTTCTAGAACCAAGTTTGATATCTTGAAACTACATTATGGCTTCCCTATTCCCCTATTAAATTTCAAAACTTTATTTAAATTTTTATATGGAAATATTTCCCGTACAATGTAGAATTCTGTACAGTTGATCTCTTGAATATGTTTCTCCCACTTCAAATACCTGCCAATCATTTTAAAAAATATTTTATATTTAGATTTTTCCTTTCTCTTGTCCTTATTCTAATCTGGACCAGCATTTCTTCTTCTTGTTTCCATTCTGAAGAACAGGGTTTTTCATCCAAGTTAAACCATTAACTAATTAAACAGGTAAATTTTAAATAGTTTGCCTAGTACATTTCCAGGCACTCTAAAGGTGATGAGAACACTGTTGACTAGTGGTTTAGCACTTGGATTTTCAAATCAGATTACGTGGGTTTCTACATCTGTTTTTACTAGCTGTGTGAACATGGGCATTTTTTTCTTCTGTGAAGATGACAATAAGAGTACTTCCATCAAAGACTGTTCATATAATTAATTGAAATAATCTACATAAACCTTTGAGCCCAGTACCTGGTACATAATAGTCAATAGATACTATTATTTGTACTTATAATTCTTATTCCTCATTACTCCTAAGAAGTGTTAAACACGAAGACTGTCCCAAGGAAATATACTGTTTAGCTGAATTAATATTCACATATAAAACCATAAAGAACAGGGATCCCTGGGTGGTTCAGTGTTAAGTGTCTTTCTTTGGCTCAGGTCATCATCCTGGGGTCCTGGGATTAAGTAATGCATAAGGCTCCCTGCAGGGAGCCTGCTTCTCCCTCTGCCTGTGTCTCTGCCTCTTTCTCTGTGTCTCTCATGAATAAATAAATAAAATCTTAAAAAAAAACAAATAACAGAATAAAGAACAAAATTGAGTGATGTAGATTGTGATATTGGCAATAACTGTATCTAATGAGGAATTCATGAAGGACACAGGGATTTAGCTGAACCTTGAAAGGTGAGTTAAGTCTGCAAAGAAGAAAGAGAGACAAAATTCCCTTGTGTATACAATGTGTGTTAAGGTAAGTTTTTCTTGAATATCAAGACTTGAGATTCTTACATCTTTTATGGATAAGCTGCTTCTAGAGGTAGATTCTGGCAAGACCAGGAACACTGTAGCTTCAAAGCCCCAGGGTTTGATGAATATGTTCTGTGGGGATTAATAGAGCAGATGAATAAGTAACAGAAATGGTAATTAAGCAATATTATAGGACAGATTGTGGCATAACAATGATTAATGGGATGCCTCAGGTGAGCACTGAGGCATAAGGCAGAACTGAGAGCTCTTGGTGTACCAGAGAAGTGTCATTAATCAGCATTACATCATGCTTGAGAGTAGTTTATTGAAATTATAAAATAGGTACTTAAAATAACATTAAAAGCACAATTTTAAACATGCACAATTGATTCTAGTGAAATCCTATGCCAGAAATGAATTCCAACCTTTCAGAGGACTGTACCCCAAGAAAAAGAAAAAAAGCCTGTGCTCCTCAAAGCTGAAAGTAGCCCATTGACACAGTGTGGCTCTGCCAACTTTACCTTCTTAAAACCGTTTTTTTTTCTTTTTTTTTTTTCTTTTTTTTTCATTGGAAACCACAGTAGAGACCAGCAAAAACAGAAATGAAATTTTGGCAGTTCTTCTTCCTGCCTCATGTGCCTTGTAATGTCGCCCAAGCTGTCAGCCAAGGTTGGCTGTTTCTTCCACACCAGATCGCCAGGGACTGTGTAAAGGAAGGGGTTCTGGACAATGCACAAGCATCTGTTGAATTTGAAACAATCTATTGCAATTACACATCAAAGAAAAAGATGGAGTTTGGAGGTTGATGGTCCAGGAAAGAGATCAGGTCTTTCACCTCGAGCTGCTATAGTGGGTTCATCCCAGTGGGAGTACAGTTTAGCATCAAGCATTAAAAATCAAGTGGTTAGACAAGAGGTCAACATCTAGAGTTTAGATTTGGGTTGCAACTTGGAAACTCAGGATCTAGAGAAGAGCTAAAGTTTGGAGAAGGCTTTTCTAGGCTAATTTGGACAGAGAAAGGAAAAGGAAGCAATGAAGTACAGAGTTGGTGCACTTGACAGGGCCCAAGGAGGTTCCTACAGTATCAGGTCATCAGAGGCTAGGAAAGAGGCATGAATACATTCTCCCTCAGAACAACGAGAAGGAACCAAATCTTGCTGATGCCTTGATTCTGGACTTTTGGCTTCCAGAACTGAAAGAATAAATTTCTATTGTTAAACCCACTGAGTCTATGGTAATTTGTTACAGCAGCAATAGAAAACTAACAGCCTTGTAGAGCTTGCTTCAAGAAGCAATTTTGAGTTAAGGGGTTCAGAAATTTGCTAACTTGCTGACCTTCATATCCAGTAATAAGCTGAAGCCTGAGTTTCTGAGCCCAAAACAGAAAGCTTTGCTATGGATGAATGGGTGGATCACTTTGCCAGTTTCATTGCAGACCTTTTTTTTTTTTTCTCCTGAAATGGGTGGAAGTCTTTTTCTTTCACAACTCATGCCTACCAGCTTGCTTTGATAGCTGTCAAGTTGGATGAGTTAAATCCTTTTTTTTTTTTTTAAAGATTTTATTTATTCATGAGAGACACACACAGAGAGAGAGGCAGAGACACAGGCAGAGGGAGAAGCAGGTTCCATGCAGAAAGCCCGACATGGGACTCGATCCCGGGTCTCCAGGATCACACCCTGGGCTGAAGGCGGGGCTAAACCGCTGAGCCACCCGGGCTGCCCAGTTTAAATACGTTGATGAACAGCTAAAATACCATCTTAAAATGCAAAATTTTTTTGTCATCTGTTAAAAGAGCACAATTCCGGAAACCACAGACAAGTGTTCTGAGCTCTGCTTTCATTAATTTATTTGTTAAAATATATAATAAGCATATTCAAGGTCTTTGTCTTCTTGAGATTCATATTTCATAACGTCCTTTCATTTATTACAATAAACTTCCTTTGACTTAGTTAAAGAAAAACTTCCTTTAAACTTCCTTCAAGTTCATTTCAGTTGATGTATAAAGATCCAGGCTTGCAAAGTGGATAAGAAAGAGGATGATGATTTTATAGAAAAATCCTTTGCTTCCTAAAAAGATTAAATACATGGTTCATTCATTCATTTAGCGAATATTTACTGAGAACCCTTGTGGCAGACACCTTTCTATGCACTGGGGATACGAGAGTGAACAAGGCAAACTTCCCTCATCAAGCTTAATTTCTAATGGGAGAGACAGACACTGAACAGACAAACCAATTATATAAATGAATAAACATATAATATAATGTCAGATGATAATAAGTTATGAAGAAGCCCCTTGCCCTCCAGTTCCTGGACATATTTTGACAGAATGTTTCTATCATTTATGACTTTTTTTTTTCCCCAAGAAAACTTGGTTCCTCTACAGGCAACAGCTTCCTTTTGAACTCTTGGTTTCTACTCTTGAACGCAAACCTTCTGTCCTTCAGCAGCAGCCAAAGTGATATTCCTAAACACAAACCAGGTCATTTCTTCCTTGGCATTGCCCTTCAGTGGCTTCTCTTGCAATTAGAATGGGATCCAGACTCCTACAAAGTCTTGCATTATCTGGCCCTGCCAACCTGTAACCTTGTTTCATGCCAGTTGCCCCTCTGCTCACTTGTTCAGCCACATTGCTTTTCTCTCCGTTCTTTGAGTATCCACACAGGTAACTTACTTTATCTGTAATACTTTTCACTCCTTCCTCTTTCAAAAGGTCCCTCCTGTTATTTCCTATTACAGCATCTATTAAAGACTGGGAATATATTTTTATTTGATTTGTACTTGCTCCCTGCCAGTCTTCCCCTGATTTTGCTCATTTGAAACTCCCTGAGGGGCTAGGATTACAGTTGTGTACCTAGAACATAGCTCAGCACTTGGCACATAGAAACTATAGGCAAATATTTGTTGGACAAATTTTTAAAAAGGGGAAATACAGTAGCAAATAAGCTCCAAGCTTTTAAGAAGTCAATCCATTGCAGAGTTACTAAAATTATTCTTCTATTAAATCATATTGCTTTATATATGTGCTATTGTCTAGTCCTTTTGTGTCTATGGTTGTAGGTCCAGGAAGGAGAAAGTTTACCGGGGTTAGGTGATTTGTTGCCTGCAGACATACTTTGGTGTTCCTTTCCAATAACGATTTTTGGTTAACAAATAGAAGACAGCCATCTGACAAATATGACTAGCTCTTGACTGCATGTGATACTGCATGTATCACCAATAAAATAGGAGATAATGTCCTTCAACACGTTCTAGCAAGCAGGTCTCCAGTGTGAGCATTCAATCTACCAGTGACCTTTACATACTAAAGAATTCTGTCCCCTTTTTGAACCAGGTGGGATTTCGTATTCCTTCCCACTATTGAAACTTTAGGTGATCTTAGTGATGCTTAAAGGAGGAGAGGCCCACAAAGCCAATTCCTCTCTCTTTGTAAGGTCAAAGTTAGAAGTCACCACTGCTTCATGTCTAATATGCGCTAGTGCTGGTGGCTCAGAAATGGCTGGCAAAGTCTCTGCCTCCTTGGAGGAGACTAGAGTTTGGTGGTTTGGTGTCATAGTTTTACCCATGCCATAGTTCTGTTCCCTTATACATTAAGTAGGATTTTGTGGGCTGATCTGGAAACCAAATAGCTCTTCATGACATTGTTTTAAAGGAAGAATGCAACCAGAGTGCCAGATAATAAATCTTTAAGGAAAAATTTAGAACTTAATTCACCCACAAAATAAGAATGAACTTCACTTTTTTTAATTCTCTGGAGAGAATCTGAAACCAATTTTTTGGAGTTATTGGGCCAATTTAGCTAATTTGGAGTTACTTAGCCAAGAACACTTGAGTTTTCTATTTTCTGAATTTTCTATAATGAATATGTCCTTTTTACTAAGAAAAAATATTTTTAGAAGAAAGCGAAGACATACAGGGACTACAATGGCATAAATATCATAAATGACATAATGACCCATCATAATGGAGGCAAGGGTAGGAAATGTGCATACTGTTGGGAATCACTCACACATGATGCTGGCAATCCATGGTGGAGCTCTCCGTTTCAGCCTGAAGAGGAATGGATGTGAATGAGTAGATTCTAAACCAGAGTTTACACTGATATGGACAGCTTCCATTTGCACTCCTGGTTTCCATTCTTGAATGCAAATCTATTCTTCATCTAGCAGCCAAAGTGATATTTCTAAAGCATAAACCAGGTCATTTCCCCCTTGGCTTTGGCCTAAGCTTTGATCCTTCCCTTTGGAAGATGAGTCTAACTCTTGAAAGTGTATTATATTCTTTGTTGGACAATGTAGAGGGTGGCCAGAGAATGTATTTGCAGTCAGGCTTGGAAATTGTCAGATTGTCATGTAAAAACCAAGCTGGGCTCACTTTCTCCTTCTGATTTCTGTTCTACCACTGAGGCTGCTGAAGTCCAGATACTGCCAGTTTATACTAGGCTTCTCCTCTTTCCATCATTTATTCTAGATGTTCAGAGAAGGAGTAAAAAGTAAATCACATAAAATCCTCTTCTGGGGAAACTGCTGATTCATAAATTGTAAAAAATTAAGAACATTTTTAATAGCTTGCATATGTTTGGCACTTTATAATCTACCAAGTGTTTTCTTTTTTAGAAATTAAAGAGAATTAAATGTGATAAATGCACATAACAAAAAAAATTTCATCTAACCAGTTTTAGGTGTAGAGTCCAGTATTCAAATTTTTGTGCAGTTGTCACCACTGTCCAGCTCTACAACTTTTCTCATCTTGCAACACTGGAACCCTGCACCCATTAAATAGCAGTTTACCAAATGTTTTCTTTTCTTGTATACTATTTCATATTTCATGCTCTTCTCTATAGCCCTGAAAGTGAGAGGGAAGGTATTATTAGCTCTGTAGAGCACAATGATTAAAGGGGAAGGCCCTGGAATAGGGCTATCTGGCTTAAACTTCACTCATCAAGTATTAATTGTTAACAATATAGAATCTGTGTTATGAGGTTGTTGTGAGGATTACACAGCGTTATTCATAAAGTGTTTAGAACATTGTAAACACAGAAATGCTGGCTATAATCGACCATATTTTGCAGATAAGAAAAGTAAGACTCAAGGGTGCCTGGTGGCTCAGTTGGTTGAGTGTCTGACTCTTGGTTTTGGCACAGGTTATGATCTCAGGGTTGTGAGATCAAGCTCAGTGATGGGCTCTGTGCTGGGTATGGAATCTGCTTGGGGTTCTCTCTATCCCTCTCCTTATGCTCCTTCCCATTTGCATGCTCTCTTTCAAATAAATAAACAAAAATCTTAAAAAAAGAGTAAGACTCAGAGAACTGAAGCAATTTACCAAAACCCCTCAAATTAATAAATGGCAAGTGGACACCTGAGCTGTGATTGATTTAATGTTCTTTCTATCAGTCAAGAATTAATCAAGTCTAAGCTCACAACCAACACGATAGGATGCAATAGTCCAGATTTTAGGCTAGCAAAAAGGAAATGATTGAGACTTATTTTATTCTTTTTTTTAAAAGTAGGCTCCACATTTGTCATGGAGCCCAGTGCAGGGCTTGAACTCAGAACCCTGAGACCAAGACCTGAGCTGAGATAAAGAGTCAGATGTTTAACCAACTAAGCCACCCAGACACCCTTGTGTTTTGACTTTAGAATCAGGACCTTGCAAACTTCCTTATCAGCCTTCGAATCCCATTGGAGTACTACACATGAACTTAAAGCATGTTGGGAATCCAGGAAAGCAAAAGCTAGGGATGGGGAAGTTAGAGGAAAGGTGGATGTAGGTCAAACAGGAGTGAGGTAAATTTAGTCCAGTTCTAAGCTAGATACTGGAGGCCCAAAGGGAGCTGCTTTTGAGGGGACTGGCAGAGGGAATGGTTTTAAATTGCAGAATAGCAACAGTGAAGGAACCAAGCAAACTTACCTTTCTCAAAATAAGATGACAAATACAATAGGTTGCAGACCTAGGCACAGGGGTGTGTGTGTATGTGTGTGTGTGTATGTGTATACCTGGGATTTATTTTGTTTTATTTTTAGATTTTATTTATTTATTCATGAGAGACACACAGAGAGAGGCAGAGACATAGGCAGAGGGAGAAGCAGGCTCCCTGCAGGGAGCTGGATGCAGGACTCGATCCCAGGACCCCGGGACCTCAGACCTGAGCTGAAGGCAGATGCTCAACCACTAAGCCACCCAGGTGCCCCTGTACCTGGGACTTAAGACAGGACTCTCTCTCACCTTCTTGCCCCACTCTGTACTAGTGCCCTGGGAATGTGGGGGAAACAGCAGAACTCTTCCTGTCCCAAGAGAGGCTAGGTAGAAAGGGAAAGAAAAGTGATCTGGTCATCTTATAGTCTAGGGATTGCTGAGGGTGAGAAAGAAGTTCTGTGATTAATAACACCATGAAAGTGCCTGAGGCATGGCTTTGAGGTATAAGATCCCTGCCAATTATTTCCAAATTCCACTGTTAAAGGAATTAAAGGCTCTTAGTTATAGTGTTTCTAGTGGTAAGGTGGGGAAGTCTTTGTACAGTTGGATGCATCCTTCAGGGTTGGAATAAGGCAAAGACAGGACAGAAGATAATATGGGTAATATTTGCAAGTGAGCTACATACTTCCTTATCCCATTTCCTATTTTTCCCTCAGGGACCATCCTCATCAACACCAATCTCCTCCATACCCCCAGCCCCCGTTTTTCCGTACTTCTGACCTCTTCTCCATGGCACATTCTTTTTGTGTATGAGCACGTTCAAGTCTCTCATATAATTAAAAACCAAAGAAACAAAACCAACAAAATAGCCCCTCATCCTCAGCTCCCTGTTTCCTCTGGTTGCTGTTCTTTATTCTTGACTGTCTTCATTGTCACATATACTTCTCACCTTCTCTCTCCATGAAACTGCAGCTGCAAAAGGCACATAGTGCTCTGCAATCCTGAATCCCATGGCCACTTTTTCTCTTTTTGATGATAGTGCCTGGGTCTCTTTGTTTTTCACTGCTCTATCCTCATTGCCCAGTAGCACATACCTGGTACATAGTAGGTACTCAATAAATATTTGTTGAATTGACCTCTTTGTGGCATCTTGTACTTTATCCTTCTCTCCTTTCTGTTCTTCATCAAGCTTCTTTCTTGCTTTTCTTCCCACAGGTACCCCAAAATCAACATCTTCTAAGCTGAATTCATTCTCTCCTTCCTCAACCTGCCTTTCCTGTGAGCCTTATCTCAGTGAGTGACACCCACTTGTCCAAGCCAGAACCTGGACCTGGGCTCATTCCTTGTTCTTCCTCATTTCTCACCCCTAATAAATCATGAAATCCGAGCAGTTCCAACTCCTTAATAGCTCTCAGATCCATCTTTTTTTCTCTAAAGCTCTGCCATCAGCAAAGTCCAGGTCACTGTCATCTCCTTCTCCATGATTGTAGTGGCCTCCTCATTGCTTCTGGCCTTCTTGCTTTTGGCTTCTGGCCTTCTCAGATTCTTTGTCCCATCTGTATCCTGTGTGGATAACATCCAGTTATTCCTCAATGTAACTTCCTTTAGGAAACTTCCCTAAGTCTTCCCTACCCCTGTGTCCGAAGATACGTTGAATGTGTCATACATGTTCCAAGCACTTAAATCATCCTATTATAATTTTTTATTTAATTGCCTAATTGTTTAACCTACTAGATTGTAAATGCTCTGTTTTGCATTGCTGTATTTTTTAGCACCTAGCACAGAGCCTAGAGTGCATACATGGTACATAGTAGCACGTAGCTCATAGTAGATACTCAACAAATATTTGTCAAATGAGTCAGTAAAAAGATCCTCTAAACTGAAGAAGCACCATTTTGTACTTCATCTAAAAATAAACAAGATCAGTAGTTTAGCAAATAAATCTGTGGTGTGTGTGCAAACCTCCCACTCTCAGTTCATGTGATTGATGAACCTCAACTATGTAAGTAAAACCTTATTTTCCAAATAAAAATATTCATTGTGAATTGCAGTGTCATAACTTTTGGTGCTCAGGGCAACAAGCAGCTGCAACAAACAAAATTAGCAAGGAAACAAAGGTAACAAAACTTCATTTATGTACTGGAATCCTTTCTGTTTAACTCGGCAGTAGCAGTTCAATAATTCAACTGCAAATTTGTTAAGATTCATTGCTTTCCAAGTCCATCACATGCTTAGGCCTATTTGCTTGTCTCTTTTTGCTGGGAAACTATTTGTCTGTGGAGTGGCCCAGAAAACAAATCTTTTCCACGTTAATTACTCAAAGATTATGAAAGGTAAAATAAGAGTTACATAATAAAGGGTTTGTTTTCCTCCTGGATTATTTGGTGGTGAGCAGCATGCTTTTTCTTGGGAATGCTTACAATGATGTTATTTTATGAATGGTAGATTTTCTTCTTGTGGCCCTATGAATCAGATACTAATTTCCATCTTCCTAGCTCCATCAATTAAATAGATTTATCCAAACCCTTATGTATCTGTAATTAAAGTTTGGGCTATTTATTATGTATATGGGAATGTGAGAATTGCCAAAGCAGTAGGAGATGTTTCCTAGGTCCTCAGTACCTTTGAAAGCATGGGAGCCAAACTCTTATGAAACACATGGGATAGGGTGTGAGGAAGTAATTGTAACTAACACCTCTAGGCAGGGTTCTTTCTTACTAATCATCACCTAGTAAATATTGAATATTTAAACTCTAAGGGTGAAGTTTTTACAAACTGAAAAGTTGCTTTCTTCTTGAGGTGTAGTCTCTAGAATTATGTATGGTTGCATTTTAAGAATACTTTTATAATTTTTTTTAATACTACAGCATGTATAGAAATCTATTTTAAAGAGAATAACTTGATTCTTTTCTCTCTCCATTCTTTCCTTTTGTAAAAAACTAAGTGTTCTCTTTTTCTTTTTTTAAAGATTTTATTTATTTATTCATGAGAGACAGACAGAGGGAGAGAGAGAGAGAGAGAGAGAGAGAGGCAGAGACACAGGCAGAGGGAGAAGCAGGCTCCACGCAGGGAGCCTGATGTGGGACTGGATCCCAGGTCTCCAGGATCACACCCTGGGCTGAAGGTGGCACTAAACCCCTAAGCCACTGGGGTTGCCCAAGCGTCCTCTTTTTTTTTTTTTTTTTTTTTTTAAAGATTTTATTTATTCCTGAGAGACACAGAGAGAGAGAGAGGCAGAGACACAGGCAGAGGGAGAATCAGGCTCCATGCAGGAAGCCCGATGCAGGACTCGATCTCCGGTCTCCAGGAACAGGCCCTGGACCAAAGGCCACGCTAAACTGCTGAGCCACCCACGGATCCCCCCAAGCGTCCTCTTTTTAATCAAAATAAATTGAACACACTGTTTGAAAAGTCAGATAATACTAAGAGCCTTAGTGAAAACCCATTATTCTCTTAATTTTTCCAGTCTTCATTGTCTCTTGTCAATTGGGCTGCCCCTGCCTTCTTCCAATAACTACTTTTAAAATCTTAAGCAGGGATCCCTGAGTGGTGCAGTGGTTTAGCGCCTGCCTTTGGCCCAGGGCACGATCCTGGAGACTCGGGATCGAATCCCATGTCGGGCTCCCGGTGCATGGAGCCTGCTTCTCCCTCTGCCTATGTCTCTGCCTCCTTCTCTCTCTCTGTGACTATCATAAATAAATAAAAATTAAAAAACAAAAAAAAAAACATTATAAAAAAATAAATAAAATCTTAAGCATTTTAATTCTGTATTTATTTCTAATATCAAAATACTATCCAGATACTGCTATTTCTTGATTTAATATTTTTAGGTATTATTTATTTTGGATTTAAAAAAATATTTTATTTATTTATTAATGAGAGACACACAGAGAGAGAGGCAGAGACATAGGCAGAGGGAGAAGCAGGCTACCTGTGGGGAGCCTGCTGCAGGACTCGATCCCAGGACCCCGGGATCACGACCTGAACCAAAGGCAGATGCTCAACCACTGAGCCACCCAGGTGCCCCTTTATTTTGGCTTTTTAAAAAATATTTTATTTATTTGTTTATTTGAGAGAGAAAGAGAGTGTGTGAGTGGGTGTTGGGGGAGGAGCAGAGGGAGGGAAAAGCAGACTCAGTGCTGATCCCATCTCAGTCTGATCCCACCACCCAGAGATCATGATCTGAGCTGAAATCAAGAGTTGGATGTTTAATTTTTTTTTTAAATAAAAAAATTAAGATTTTATTTATTTATTTATTTATTTATTTATTTATTTGAGAGAGAGTGAGCAAGTGAGAGAGTGAATACAAGCAAAGGGGGCGGGGGGTGGGAGAGAAGCAGGGGGAGAAGCAGGCACCCTGCTGAGCAGGGAGCTTAAGGTGGGGCTCCATCCTGAAACTCTGGGATTATGACTTGAGCTGAAGACAGACACTTAACTGACCAAGCCACCCAGGTGCCTCTCTCTTTTTAAAGATTTATTTATCATTTTAGAGAGAGAGAAAGCAAGAGAGTATGGGGTGGAGGAGCAGAGAGAGAGGGATAAGCAGCAAGTGCAGGGATAGACAAGGTTGGAAGATAATTTTAACTAAAAGTATTTAGCTTAATCAATCTTCTTCTTTTTTTTTTAAGTAAATGGCACTGAGGTGCCTGGGTGGCTTAGTTGGTTTAGCGTCCAACTCTTGGTTTCAGCTCAGATCATGATCTCAGGGTGATGAGACTGAGCCCTGTGCCAGGCTCCACACTCAGCAGGCAGTCTGCTTCAGATTCTCTCCTTTTCTCTGTGCCTCTCTGGCAGCCCCACCTCATCCTCACTCATATGCTCTCTTTCCAAAATAAATAAACCTTAAAAAAAATAAAAAAAAGCATTAACATAGATACTTAGAAGTGTTTTAAAGACATTATTAAAGAATTCTACAGATAAGCTTTTAAATACTTTATAAAAAAAGAAGAGATGACATTATGATTTAGACATTATTTTTTCTTTATACCTTAGAGTTTTCATAAAAAACTGCTAAATTCACTAATTGACTTTGTATTGATTGTATTCTATTAATATTGTGTCAACTTAATCCCAAATTTCTGTCCTCTTTTTGTATTGATTAATTTTGGGGACAGGAAGTTGATCTTTTTTTTTTTAATATAGCGATTCAACAATTCTATACATTACTCAGTGCTCATCAAGATAAGTGTACTCTTTTTTTTGTTTGTTTTGTTTTTGTTTTTAAGATTTTATTTATTTATTCATGAGAGACACATAGAGAGAAAGAGGCAGAGACATAGACAGAGGGAGAAGCAGGCTCCACGCAGGGAGCCCGATGCGGGACTCGATCCCGGGTCTCCAGGATCAGGCCCTGGGCTGAAGGCAGTGCCAAACCACTGAGCCACCAGGGCTGCCCAGATAAGTGTACTCTTAATTCCCTTCACCATTTCCTCACCCACCTCCCCTCTGGTTACTCTTTCCATAGTTCTCTATAGTTAAGAATCTCTCTCTTTTTTTTTTTTTTTTTTAGTTTGTCTCTTTTCTTCCCTTTGTTCATTTGTCTTGTTTCTTAAATTCCACATATGAGTGAGATCATACGGTATTGGTCTTTCTCTAACTTATTTCACTTAGTGTTATACTCTCTAGATCCATCCTTGTTGTAAATGGTAAGATTTCATTTTATTATGGCTGAGTAATATATATATATATACGCATATGGAATATATATAATATGACGGATGGAATATTTAAGCTTATATATATATCTCCTCTCTATATATTCCATATATATGTATAGAATATATATATTCTTTCTGTATAAATTCCATATACCCCATATATATATATATATTTTTCCAGTGTGTGTGTGTGTGTGTGTGTGTGTGTATCTCCTCTGTATGTCCTCCTTTTTATCCATTCATCTATTGATGGACACTTGGTTGCTTCCATAATTTGGTGATTGTAAATAATGCTGCAGTAAACATGGAGCTGCATGTAGCATTTCAAATTAGTGTTTTCATTTTCTTTGGGGAAATACCCAATAGTACAATTATTAGATTATACAGTAATTCTATTTTTAATTTTTTGAGGAACCTCTATACTGTCTTCCACAGTGGCTGCACCAGTTTACCTCCCACCAACAGTGCACGAGGGTTCCTTTTCTTATACATCTTTGCCAACACTTGTTTCTGGCTTTCTGATTTTAGCCATTCTGACAGGTGTGAGGTGAGATCTCATTTTGGTTTTGATTTCCCTGATGATAAGTGATGTTGAGCAATCTATCTCTTCTTCGGAGAAATGTCTGTTCATGTCTTCTGCCCATTTTTAATTGCATTATTTATATTTTGGGATATTTGGTTATATAAATTCTTTAGAAATTTTGGATATTAACCCCTTTATTACTTTTTTGTTTTGCATTATTGTTGATGTGGGACTTTGTTGACACTTTAGGTCTGCACTGATTTGAGATTTTTTTTCTTTCTTATTTCAAAGAGAAAAGTTAATTTGGGTAGATACTACACTTGTGGTTAGAATTCCATTTTTCTTGGAGAGACAGTTCAAGAGACCTAGTTTGTTTTTCTTACTATATGTTCTTTATATTACATGATTATGTTAATTGTCCTTTGAGGTAGGATTTTTGAACTCATTCTATAGAGTACAACGGAGTAAATGGAACCAAAGTCACATATCTAAGACCAATGCCACTAGGATTTAACTCATGTCTTTTCAACTTCGACTTTTACTTTTCCTATTGGAGAATTTGGAATTATCGTCCAAAATGTCAAGAGTGCTAAGATTGAGAAATCATGGCTTAGACGATTTAGGAAGTTTAGGGCAGTCACCTTCTTTAGGTGAATAATATTTCCAACATACATAAGTCATGCAGATTCTTATCAGAGATTCATTTTGAAGACTTCTTTTTTAAATTTTCTCCAGCAACTGTCCAAAATTACACCTGACTTCTTTTTTGACAGAACACAAAATACAGTAGCCCCCTTTTATAGTTGGCAGGTATTTACTTTGGCACTTAGAACAAGGCTTTCATTTGAGGCATTTCTAATAGTACATTATTTATAAATCTTAACTATCACTTTTTTCCCCCTGTTTATTCAAGGGACTTCATAAATCAGTGAAAAAAGAAAGGTGATTACATTTATAAAGTTAACACAATAGTTCTTTATCTTAAATTGGATCTTTTTTTCCAAAAATGCTTTTGGATGAAAAATATATTCTCAGAAACTCTTTTTATGACTTGACTATTTTAAAGGGATTCTCAGCATGAGCACACCACAACATTTGCTTGAGAAGTGTTTCAGCATGTATGCTGAAAACTCTCAAGTTGAGAAACTGAACTAGATCAACTTTTCATTCCCTCTGTTTGAATTTCAAGTACTAATGAACACTATAGCATGAAAAGATGAGGATATTTTGGGATGGAGTTATTTTTGTAGTCTTGGTGAAAGGTTTTATTGTGTTATTTTTTCCTTGTGCTTAGGTTTTAAATCAAGATAAAAAAGGAAGTAGGAGAGTTGATGCTTTGCTCTGAAGCTTTAAAAAGAGAAAAGGGAGGATTTGTGTCCACTCTGAACTTGCTGATTAGTGCATCTTAAACTCCAACCAGGCAGATGACTTCCAGACTTCCTGAAAAGAAGTGGAGACTCTGCAACCTTCTCATGTTTCCTATGCGTATGGCTTTAGAACATTGGAGAGCATTTTATTATTATTTAAATCAAATATTTATTGACTAAATATTGTGCTAGGTGTGGGGAATACAGAGAATGATAAGATGTAATCTTTGCATTTAAGGGATGCATACATTAAAACATTAGCCACTTTCCAAATTAGAACCTGATAATTGCAGAAAGTCCAGGACAGGCAGTTCCTGCAACTGAAATCCCCCTTTATTTCTCATGTAGCCTGTCCTGCCTTGAACTGTGGGGCAAAGTCTGTTCTCCTAGGGATGTGTTCTGCATGACCCTTTTGCTTCTGGTGTGCTACAAGCACACCCTAGCTTTTGGATATCCACATGGACACTGGGGTTTTGTGTCTGTGGCTAGGCTTTCTTGGCTTGACGCAGACCACCTTTTTGGGATTATTGACTTCTGTGTTTTGCCTGTCTCTTCCCTTTGCAGGGTGGCTTAATTTTGTTCCTTAGCAGCTTCTGGAAGGTGACAGCCTAAATTGGATCCACAACACTACTACCAGTGCTGAGCAGCTGACACTTCCTGATATTCCTTTCTCCCACCTTGGTCATGTTTACCCTCCTGCCA
Organism: Canis aureus; assembly: GCF_053574225.1. NCBI lineage: Eukaryota > Metazoa > Chordata > Mammalia > Carnivora > Canidae > Canis > Canis aureus. Next base: position 59,513,170 of record NC_135621.1, read on the forward strand.
GAGAGGAGAAAGGACTTCAACTGAACCTTGTGCAAAACAGAACTTTGAAAAAATTAATCTGAGAGGGTCATGCACACTGGAGTAAAGATTGGGAGACTTTATGGAAGTTTTGCAGTAGCCCAGGATCAGGGGATAAAGTCCAAATTGGTGGCAATAAGAAAAGAGATTGATGGTAGAAATGTCACTAAGAAAGAATTATCCATGGGACACCTGGGTAGCTCAGTTGGTAAAGTGTCCGACTCTAGGTTTGGACTCAGGTTGTGATCGTGGAGCCATGGGATCAAGCCCCATGTAGGGCTCCTTGCTCAGCACAGAGTCTGCTTGGGATTCTCTTCCTCTCCCTCTGCCCCTCCCCTTGCTATCTCTTTTTAAATAAATAAAGTCTTAATAAAATAAAAAAAAGGAAGAATTATCTGGATTGGGCAGAAGGAGAGAAGGAGAAGGAATTTTTGAATTGTTGGAAATGCTAGACGTAAAAATAAAAAAAATTTGCTCTAAAAGTAAAACTGACCACTGAGGGAAAAACATGAGAAAGTTTTGAGGGATCATCCCCTACTAGGGTGACCAAATGTCCCAATTTGCCTCAGACTGAGAAGGTTCTCTAGAAATGGGATTTTGGGTTTCAAAACCAGGATAGTCCTTGGCAAACCAGGATGAGTTGGTCACCCTATCCCCAACCAGTGCCAGCATCACATAGCATGGTGTTGAATAATAGCTTTTATCTTTTTTTTTTTTTTTTTGGTGTGGGCTCTTTTTACATTCCAAGTCAGCTTTGCGTGGGTCATCTTGGACAGGCATTTCAAACAGCTGTTGGGAATTTAGTCAAAAAAGTTGGGGTTTTATAAATGGGGGAGATGGCCACATATGAGTGTTAGGTGCCTTTGTGAGTACAGCCAACTTTTTTGCTTCCATTTTGCTGAGAGACAAATTTAAAAAGTAAAATCTTTCTTTTCGATGTACTTTCATTTTTCTCCCACCAACCCCCATAACTTCTGCTACCCTCCACAAAAAAAATCAGAGTTCAATTTGTATGGCTTAAAATGTTTTGTCCTTTATGATTTCTTTCCTTATACTGAATAATTTAATACTTACTGACATGGCCCAAAGCAGAAATCAGAGAGACAAAGAGAAGACAAGAATAGGAGGGAAAAAGAACTCTTGAGAGTGAACAAATTGATTGCTGACCGCTGAGCTTGGCTTTGCAATACCCAAGGACAAGCAATCTCTCTGCTGTGAGATATAGATGAAGAGCTGATGAAGAGCTCAAAGGACTTTGAGCAACCGGAATAGATGCTACACATTCATACACTGATGTTTATGCATTTATATGAGAGGGCTAGGATTCAGAATACCATCCAGAACTAATTTACTTTTAACATAGATGTTGTGTCAACAAACTTGTTTGGGTTTCCAGTCATCTGCAAGCTGGAAGCAATAAACCCAAAGTCTGCTTCTAGGGGCTGACTGTGAACATCAGTGCAAAGTGAACACTGAAAGTTTGATGTATGGAAAGACAGAGAAATAAAAACATAAACATTTGCCAAAGTAACCAAGAAAACATAGTGGCCTATTTAATATAGGGGCAAATAATTCTATGTATCTGTTATTGTTTTATAATGGATAGTTTAAAGATGACCCTCTATCATCAGGAAAAAGTCAAGTACATTTAGCATAACTTGTTTGAGACCCAAGAGAACTACTTAACGTCTTAAAAAGAGTTTGCACCAAACCTTTACATTAACAAGTCTTCAGTTACTTGAAAAGTTGACTTCTGTGGAATACTTTACTCCAGGAACTGACAATAAAGGGAAATGTTACTGCATATTTAAAACAAACAAAATAGAGGAACCTAAGCGAGACTCAGGACTCTATGTTAGGATACCAGGGACTCCGAATTTGTGAGAAAATCGACTTGCAATCTCCTTATTCAGCTGGGGCTGCACAATGGATGCCAACTGTAGGACAAAGCCGGATCTTGTAGACATTCTGTTGCCCTGACTGCCGGCAGAGAGCCATTACAAGCTTCAGTGCAGCCCCAAGGGGCGCATATATTAAAGAAAAAAACAAGAGCCATGCTCCAAAATGGCTTATTTAAAATGCAAAGGGTAACAAGAGAGCTACATTCGGGGAAAGCCCAGCTCTCAGAAACAGGAAAGTAATACCAAATCTTGGTTAAAGTTGCTTGCTCTTGAACTAATTAGCTAGGGATTGAATTCAGCATGAGAAGTCAGAATGTGGGTTAAAAGTGAAGGAAAATGTTATTTTTCCTTTTAGGTACCAGCCTGGCACTTTAGAATATAGTAGCAGGCGGTACATGATGAAATTGCAAAATTGTGAAAAACACCATGGCTAATTGAAAAAGGGGTTCCAGAGATATAATTTGGACCAGATGCATGATAAAAGGCATTTTTATCTTCTTTGGTGGTAACCTCTTTGTAAAAAGATATGGACACGTTTGTCATTAAAGAAAAAAAAAAAGAGAAATGAATAATACAGAATACAGTGGAACAACAAATACGTTCTTGTCACTTTTAAAATACTATTCCTACCTAGCATTGACCTTCTATTGTTTTCTTTCAAATTTCTTTTCTTGTTTTTCTAAGATGAGAGATTTGTGGGAAAATCATACATAAAAGAAGTAAGCCAAGATCTTTTGCTTTTATTTTACTTCCAAACCTTTGAGAAAAGGGTAGAAGTTTTAAAGAAAGTTGTATTGCCCATTCATGGCATCCCTCACTGGATATGTACCCTTGACAGAACATGTCTGCATACAGAAGCAAGATCTTTTTTTAATTTAAATTCAATTATCCGGGCAGCCCGGGAGGCTCAGCGGTTTAGCGCTGCCTTCGGCCCAGGGTGTGATCCTGGAGACCTGGAATTGAGTCCCATGTCGGGCTCCCCTCATGGAGCCTGCTTCTCCCTCTGTCTGTGTCTCTGCCTCTCTCTCTGTGTCTCTCATGAATAAATAAATAAATAAATAAATAAATAAATAAATAAATAAATAAAATCTTTAAAAAAATAAAAAAATAAATTCAATTAGCCAACACATAGTACATCATTAGTTTCAGACATAAAGTTCAATAATTCATCAGTTGCATATAACATCCAGTGCTCATACATCACCTGCCCTCCTTAATGCCCACTACTCAATTACCCCATCACCCCCCTCCCCTGGAGCAACTCTCAATTCGTTTCCTATAGTTCAGAGTTCCTCATGGTTTGTCTCCCTCTCCCATGACTTCCCATTCAGTTTTCCCTCCGCTCTCCTATAATCCTCTGTGCTGTTTCTTATATTCCACATATGAGTGAAACCATATGATAATTGTCTTTCTCTGGTTGACTTATTTTAGCAAGATCTTCTTAATAGGCCTGTGTTAGATTCAAAATTTTCATGCCTAATAGCTGTGTAAACAAATTTGGAATTTAGGGAATCTTCTATGTCACATAGGAGTGAAGGTTTAGAACCCATTTTGTAGATGGGTCCTCCCCAAATTTGATAGTATAGACTGTCTGAAATCCATGCTACCCCCCGCATGGTAGTCCTTTTGACTCTTCCATTGTGTATTCTGTGTTATTTTGGCTGCTGCTTCTTCATTCAGGAGTGCTCACAGTCACAACCAAGGATGGACTGAAGGTCTCAGGGAGAGAGTTCCACTGCCCACAAAATGCAGGGCGCATTTCTGAAGAGGGCACTCAGCTCTTCAGGTCCTGCCCTGCCAAAGCCCAACAGTTATGTAAGGTTCCCATGCCCAGATCTCTGCCAAATTTGAGAATTCTGTGAATTTCTCATTAGCTCATTGCAGAATGAAAGGAGAAGCTGGTAGAGACTGTGCCAAATCAGGGGTTAGTAGAGAAATGCAATAATTGGATGTGGCCACTTCAACATCAGCTGGTCAGGTATCTATAGGGAAGCAGGGAGGAGGGTGGTGGCGGTTGGTACAGGTCACCTTGAGGTGGCTTTATCTTCTATGACTGACACGTAAATGGCAGAGCTCATTTGATGCTGTTCCAGGCTCACTGCTGGGTGTTTCTAACCATGTATTTTAATTAATGTTTTTATTGTACTTGGGCCCAGAGGCTGTTTCAACAGACCGGCATATATTTAGAAGTCTCTGAATAAATAAATGTAAAGCAAGGAAAAACTGACTCTGCTGGAATGATGAGAGTGATTGTTTCTAAAAAGATAGATGAGGTTTTCAGACTCTACTGCTTGAAACTAATCCCTCTACAATATCTACATGTCACCTAAACACACCCTTTGGATGTAATGGCATGGCTTCCGGATCTTATCCAATATCTGGCTTTCCAAGTCTATACTCTGTGTCTTGAGGCAATTGGGGATACAGTAGAATTTATTGTGTCAATTTTGACTTTGAAAAGTTAGCAAAGAAATAGTAGGGATGTTAGGCTGGCAGTGGTAGCAAATTTCAGAAGCAACATTTATTTGGACCAGTGTAGATCTCTTCTCACTAGTGGAGGCAGGAACTAGTTGGAATGAGCTAATTCCTTTGTCTTTCCTTACTATTTGCTCTTGAAGTGTTGCTCTCCTTTTTAAAGGGTCTTATATCTTTTCTCCATGTATTTTCAGTCAGTCGCACTTTTAGGGAGTGGATTTAATTCACTTTAGCCAATCTTTACTGAGCACCTCTTCATTCAAGATGGGAGCTAGACTTTGTAGGAGAATGAGATGTTTACAAGGTAAAGAAAATGTATTTATAAGATACATTTTGCTTCTGAATATGTGCTAAATTTGGAGTAACTAAGAATATTCCTTTTTCTTGTCAGGATCTATTATTAGTTAAATTCTCCAGTTGTGATTTTTTTGGTGGTGGTGGTTGGGGGGGGGGGGGGCAGAGAGCTTGTGGAAGTTACTAAAGAGCTATAGGCCTAAGGTGTTAGCAAATTGCCTGGCAATAGTAGCTAGGTCTAGTCCTGGACAGAACAGTAAGTTTCAGGCAGCCCGGGTGGCTCAGCAGTTTAGTGCCACCTTCAGCCCAGGGCCTGATCCTGGAGACCCTGGATCGAGTCCCACGTGAGGCTCCTTGCATGGAGCCTGCTTCTCCTTCTGCCTGTGTCTCTGCTTCTCTCTTGTGTCTCTCATGAATAAATAAATAAAATCTTTTTTTTTAATTTTGTTTTTATTTATTTATGATAGTCACAGAGAGAGAGAGAGAGAGAGAGAGAGAGGCAGAGACATAGGCAGAGGGAGAAGCAGGCTCCATGCACTGGGAGCCCGACGTGGGATTCGATCCCGGGTCTCCAGGATCGCGCCCTGGGCCAAAGGCAGGCACTAAACCGCTGCGCCACCCAGGGATCCCAATAAATAAAATCTTAAACAAAAAACAGTAAAGTTCTGTGATGTATCTGGTTATGTGCCATCACTTTTGTTCATCTTTTTTCACAGTGGCACTCCTTTCCCTCCCTTTTCTCTGTCTTTAGGGGTCCAAATTTTTCAAGATGCTTTTAGTTAGTGGTTCTTTTTTTAAAAAAGATTTTATTTATTTATTTTGGAGAGAGAGAGAGAACCCATGAGCAGGGAAAGGGGCAGAAAGAGAGAGAGAGAATCTAAAGCAGACTCCCCACTGAGCATGGAGCCCAATGCAGTGCTTGATCTCACAATCCTGAGATCATGACATAAACCAAAACCAAGAGTTAGACACTTAACCGACTGAGCCACTGAAATGCCCCTACATTAGTGGTTCTTGACTCTGGTTGCAAGCAGCACTGAAAAAACACTAATGTCTGGGCCTTACACCCAAACCAATGAAAAGCATTGTGGTGATTCTACTGTGCAGCTTGAGGTTGAGACTACAGTACCCCTTGCCCACTGTCAGCATTTCTCCTCCATGTCAATTTGGCAAACTTGCCCTCAGGAAGGTTGCCTGCTTACATTATCCTTAGTTCCTTGATTTCAGGAACTAGGCAAGAACTCCACTAGGCAACCACCTATTCTAGATAATTGGGGTCAGCCCAGATATCCTTATAACTTTGTGTACACATTTTTTAGATCGAGTTAATTTTCTTATTTCTTTTACTCCATTCTCCTCTCTATTTTCTCTTTACCATTCTATTCTTTTCACAAGTCTTCTTTTTCCGTGACCCTAACTTAGGTTTTCTAAAGACATATTTCATACATGGCTTTGTCAATAGAAGTGACATGTTAAGTTCTGACATATACCATAGATTTGTTAACAGCTTTTTTATTAAAAGAAAAAAGAACAAGAAAAAATATCACCACATTAAAAGGACAGCTTAATTTTAGGGTATGACATACTTTCAGAAATATTAAAATGTGAAAATAATAGAATAAAGAGAATATTGTTTTTAATACTATGTTGTATGAGAGTAAAAGTTTACCTATAATTTTTTGAGGGCTATTTGAACTGTGAAAATGGTACTTTTTAAACATTGCAAACGTTGCCTTTAAAAAAAGATTTTATTTATTTATTTTAGAGACAGAGAGAGAGAGCATAAGCAGGGAGAGGGGTACAAGGAGAGGGAGAGAGATTCTCTCTCACGGAGATTCTTCCTAAGCTAAAAACCCAACGTGGGGCTCCATCCCAGGACCATGAGATCATGACCTGAGTGAAAACCAAGAGTCAGATGCTTGACTGACTGAACCACCCAGGAGCCCCAGCTATTGTCTTTTTAATGACAGATTTTCAAATGGAATTCTGAGCTAGGGAAGGGTTTCTCAATCTCAGCATTAGTGACATTTTGGACTAGATAGGTCTTTGTTGCAGGTGTCTGCCCTGTGCATTGCTGGATGTTTAGCAGCATCTCTGACCTCTAACCACTAGGTGCCAATAGTATCTATGCCTTCTAGTTGTTATAACTAAAATGTCTCCAACCATTGCCACGTATCCTCTAGGCGGGGGACAGAATTATCACCAGTTGAGAACCGTTAGACTAGTGAAAAAGATATTTTTGGAGCAGCAGCTTGTATCAGTTAGTGTTCAGTTGCAGAGAACAGATCCCCCTCTAGCTAGTTTAAACTGAAATGTGTTAATGACAGGGTATTCAGTGTTCTACAGAACTGGTCTGCGGGCTGAAGAAACAGACTCTAGGCTGATGGGCTTCCAGAAATGAATCCCAAAGCCGTACCACAACTGAGCCATCAAAGGAACCGCTGTGCTTGCCTTGATCTGGATGCTGCCCATCAAATGGAGATGCTGTGGTCGAAAGCCATTTCTGCTTCACTGGGGAGTTAACACTCCATCTGCAGGAGCAGAATGATGCTTCATGTCCAGTCTCTCTCTTGTTTCACTCAGTTTCCATTCATGTTCTGAAAGTGAATCTGATTATGGAGTCAACCTTTTACCCAGAACTCTAGTTACAAGGAAGTCGTGGAAAAAAGCAGAAAGCAGTTTTTAGTTTACCAGCCTTTGTAATACACAGTAGGGCATTCCCGAAGGAAGTCGGAGTAGATGTTAAATGAGCTCATCTCTAGGGTTCTTCTTAGAGATCCTTAACTCACACCACCAGGCAACCACCTAGTCTAGGTAATTGGGTTGGCTCAGGTGTCCTCTTCACTCCTTATTTACATTTTTTTAGATCGAGTTAATTTGCTTTTTTCTTTTACTCCTTTCTCCTCCCTATTTGCTCTGATTACCATTCTTTTCACAAGTCGTCTTTATTTCCTGACCCTAATTATAGGTTTCCTGAGGACTTGAGTATATATTTCATACTTGGTTTTGTCAATAGACATGACATGTAAAAAGTTTTTGTGGATGGAGTGTGAACTGAGGCCTAGAATACCCAATGAATACCACTTGTCTCTCTAGCTACACAAGGAATAGGAATATTCCTATATTCTATTCCTATATCCTATAGGAATAGATATTTTGGGGGAGAGGCTTATAGCTTTGAAATCATAGAAGAGTAGAGCACCAATTAACATAAATAATCATATTGTCTGATTTGAACTAAATCAAATTCTTAAGTAGCCTTAAGAATCAAGCTATGCTTTCTGTCTCTGGATTATGATCTTTTCCAATTTCGAAAAAGATAACTCTTCATGGCTAGGCATAATAAGTGACTGCTTACCATATGTCTTATATCTTTCTTCTAGTTTGTTGCTAAAAATATCCTAATTATTAACTGGGTTAAGCTCTGGGACTTTGACCCAAAGTTAATATTAAGTCAATAACCTTCAGAGAAGTAAAGATATCACAAGTCACTTACTCTTTAGCATAGAGGTGGTAGATAAAAAAACAGGACAACCAGTTAAATTTGAATTTCAAATAAACAATGGATAATTTTGGTGTAAGTATAATTTTAGTATAAGTAGGTTCCAAATGTTGTATAGGATATAATTATACTAGAAAAGTATTTGTGGTTTATCCGAAATTCAAATTTAACTGGATGTCCTGTATTTTTTATTTACTAAGTATCATGTGAATGAACTGATCAAGTTATTTCTTTTCTTTTTTTTTTCCAAGATTTTATTTATTTATTCACAAGAGACACACACACACACACAGAGGCAGAAACATAGGTAGAGGGAGTAGCAGGCTCCCCTCGGGGGTCCTGTTGTGGGGCTTGATCCCAGGACCCCAGGATCATGACCTGAGCCAAAGGCAGATGCTCAACCACTGAGCCACCCAGGTATCCCTGATCAAGTTATTTCTTGAGAGAGACAGGAGATGAAGAAAAACATGAGGGTAATAGACTCCTGAGAGGAGTACAAATGGCCAAACTGGGCAACATACAGAAATAAAAGGGGTAACTAAAAATAATCAGGCACTTAAACAGGTCCTGGTGGTTACTGACCATTCCCTAGACATGCAAATAAAGCCCTTATGTCAAGATAAGGCTCTATTTCTTCTCTGCAAATGTAGTCACTATCTTAAAGCATTTGAATCTGGTCCCAATGCAGTGTTCGTTGCCCCAGCTGGACAAGCCAAGCTTCGAGGTAAGCGGAAGAGATGAGCAGCCCAGGCACTGGATACCTTGGAGCCTTGTAATCTTGCTTGCACAACCTCCAGATTGCATGGTTCTTGGCTTCAGTGCAGCTGGGCACAATTTCAATGCACATCTATGGAGACCATGTCACAACAACAAAACAAACCAACGTAGCTGCAAGTTACATTAAGGGCTTGAAAAAACAAGTCAACAGACTTGAAGACTGCTCTGGGAGCCCCTCCCAGGGAGTTAGTCTTTGGCAGAAAGGGAGTTACTGTGCCTCCTTTTTGACATTTTTTTTCGGCTAAGATGAGTCTATATGATCTGGAGCTTGTCCCTATCAAAGAGTTTTAATTTATTTTTTGGAGTTAACTTTTATTTGCTTTATTGTTGATGAGCATTAGGTCTTTCTCAGGTGCAGAGTGTCCTATATAGTATACAAGTTTCTTGTGCTAAGAGATGGTTTTCCTACTACAGATGTCACACCCATGCAATGATACATGCTTTCCTTACACTGGTGTTGGTCACAGATATATTGAGCCAGATTTTCCAAATATTCTGATACTTCAGTCACTGCCTGGTTGCAAATTGGTGGAAGACTTTATACACCTTGCCGCAGTATCTCATATGACCATTCTGAAGTAATCTGTTGGAGACATCTTGCTCCTTACAGGGAGTACATGAGTACATATAAACTGAGGCTAGTAGCACCCTCCCCGTTACTGAACCAAGAACAAACTGGTTTCTAAATGTTAGTGGAGCAGGCCCAGGACTATATGTGGGTTGGAGTCTTGCCAATATCAGGAACCTCCTGTGCTCATATATTTTTTATTTCTGACTTTTATGAAAGTTTTGATTTATGTGCCACTAACATCAAGGTGTGTGGGTAAACACACTGTGAGGAAGCTGGTGAAGAGAAGGGAAAACTAAGTATTATGGAAGGAATATACTTAGTTGCCCAATGTGGTTTCTTTGAAAACAAATGTAAGGTATGCTTTATTTTGCTTCTTGAATCTTTTTATCTGATTTGCATATATCCTTGTACTACTGTACCTCAAAAAACTTAGCCCCAGACATACAGTATAACAACTCTAATTTTTGCCTTGATTAGTAACTATAAGCTTCTGTTTGTAAGAGAACAATAACAAAAACAGCAAAGCCATTCTAATTTTTCTTTGGTTTTGGTTGTCTTCCTTTTTCTTTTTCTTTTTCTTTCTTTCTTTCTTTTTTTTTTTTGCAAGCCTCATCTGACTCATATCCTGGGCTATCTCAATTTGTGCATGTTTCCAGAATTGGGTTTTTATTGTTTTTTCATTTTCACTATTTTCTCTAGTTCTTCCTTTTCCTGTTATTCATTCCCCAACTCCTATTCCCACATGTCCTCCATTTTCTGTACCACCCCTTCCTACTTCTCTAGATCTTTGTGGAGAGACACAACTTTCTTTGCTCTTTCATCACAGAAATTTCATGAAATTCTGCTCCAAATCCCCTTACACTATGTGGAACAGATTGCCCTGGCTCCAGGGAACACACCAGTGAGAGGCATGGAATGACTTGGAGTTGCAAGCATGAAAAGGGATGTGTTAGGATCTTAGGCCCATTTCAATCTTGCGATGCCATTATTCCATGAAGAGATACTCATGGGATTGGTGTATCAGGTACACTCCTTTTGTGCATTTAACTTCTCTAACTTAAAATGATAGTTTAAAGTTAAGTTCTGCTAAGCTAAAAAATAAACAGACAAAAAAATTTCCAAGCCACAAAAAATTTGCCTCTTTTTAGAGAGGCAAAAAAAAAAAAAAAAAAATCACAATATTGTTAGATAGTCCATAGTCCAAAATCCTTATATTATCTGAAAGGGATTAACTCACAAGGCAGACTAACTGTAGAAGGATAAACTCCTAATGCAGTTAACAGGTCTTTCTCTGGTACACTTTGGTTCTCCCAACCTGTTGGTAATTTTAAATCCTCTCAGGAGAACTGGAGGTCATTGATACAGGTAGCATTCCATGCCCTCCTTTGGATTCCTGTGTTGAGATCTCTGTGGTAAAAAAGCTGCTGCCTATATGGAAACTTTCTCAATATGGGAGTTACTAAAAAGGAAGACTGCAAAGTTCTATGTCACAAGAGGCGAGCGTAAATCCAAATCTATTTATTTTGTTGAGGCAAAATAATATTTGTTTCATAGTTCACCTACTCTTTTCCAGGTGTACTGTTACTCAGTGGTGAACCATGGTGAGTAAAGCCAGACATAAAGTTCCCACTTTCATGCAGTATATAGAGGCTGGGCAGCGTTGCGGGGGGGTGGGGGGGTTGGGGGGGTGGGGAGAGACAGGCAGTAATCACATAATCACACAAATATACTTAAAATGGTGTCAGTAATAAATGCTAAAAAAACAAAAGGGAGGATATGGAACTATTGGAGCATAAAATAGGTGAGTTTGACATATTTGTGAGATGGGAAAAGGCCTAAAGGAAGAAGAGAAGGTTGTTCGAGAGTAGAGTGAGCAGTTCCTTAGGGTCAGTGCCAGAATACTGTGACAGGAGGAACAGAGAGGGGGCTAGTGCAGTGGGAGTAGAGTGATGGGGGGTAACAGCGGTGAGGGGGGGGACAACACAAGGATGGGCAGCAGGGGCCACATCATTCAGAGGCTCAAAGGCCATGTTATAGATGATTTGGTCTTTAATTCTAAAAACGGTGGGAAGTCATTGAAATGCTTTGGGGGTAGGATGATGCTTTATGGGGAGAGCTGATCAGACCTACATGTCAAAAATATTTATCTGTATGTTATAGTAAGCAAGGATGCCATTATTCCATGAAGAGATACTCATGGGATTGAGTATCATTTTAAGTTAGAGAAGTTAAATGCACAAAAGGAGTGTACCTGATACACCAATCCCATGAGTATCTCTTCATGGAATAATGGCATAATAATAGCATAATAATTTCATTGTGGCCAGGACACTTAACAAGAGATGTATATACTTAATAAAGTTTAAGTGTACATTATTGTTGAATATAGACACGATATTGTACAGCAGATATCTAGAGCTTATTCATCTTACTTAACTGAAATTTTATGTTTGTTGATTAATAACCTATTCTCCCTTTCCCTACCCTCTGGTAACCATCATTCCTGGCTTTGATTTCATGAATTTGACTCATTTATATATCTCATATAAGTAGAATCATGTAGTATTTGTCTTTTTGTGTCTGGCTTATATCGCTTAGCACCATATCCTCAAGGTCCATCTATATTGTCAAATATTACAGAATTTCTTTTTTTTTCTTAAGACTGAATAGTATTCCATTGTATACCACATTTAAAATAATCCATTTATTTGTCAATGGCAAATAAAGAGTTTGTTTCTACTTCTTAGCTATTGCAAATAGTGCTGCAATAAATATGGGAGTGCTAATACCTCTTTGAGATCCTAATTTTAATTTTTTTGGATGTAAACTCAGAAGTGGCATTGCTGAATCATATGGTAGTTCTATTTTTGATTAAAAAATTTTTTTAATATTTTTGATTTTTTGAGGAACCTCCATTGTATTTTCTGTAGCAGCTGCACTATTTTGCATTCACACCAACGGTGTTAAAAAGTTCCAATTTTTATGTATCCTCTCCAACACTTCTTTTGTTTGCTTGTTTCTTTTTTCATAATAGTGATTCTGACAGGTATAAGGTGATATTTCATTATGGTTTTGATTTGCATTTCCCTGATGATTAATGATGATAAACATTTTTTCATACACCTGTTGGCCATATGTATGCCTTCTTTGAAGAAATTTTAAGTCAAGTCCTTAGCCCTTTTTTGAAATCAAATTATTAGGTTTTTTTTGTTGTTATTGAGTTGTAGGAGTTCTTTATTTTGGAGATTAATCCCTTATCAGATACATGTTTTGCAAATATTTTCTTCCACTCCGTACGTTGCCTTTTCAGTTTGTTGATTATCTCTTTTGCTGTGCAGAAGGCTTTAGTTTGATGTAGTGAGTCTTACTTGTTTATTTTTGTTTTTGTTGCCTATACTTTTGGTGTTATATTCGTGAGATAATTGCCAATACCAATGCCATGAAGCTATTCCTTTATGCTTCCTTTGGGGAGTTTTACAGTTTTAGGTCTTAGGTTTAAGCTGATATGATCCAGTTTGCATATGGATATCCAGTTTTCTTAACACCATTTGTTGAAGAGACTATCCTTTTCACATTGTGTATTCTTGGCACCCTTGTCAAAGATCAATTGGCTATATGTGTGTGAATTTATGTCTGGGCTCTATTCTGTTTTTTTGGTCTATATAGCCGTCCATTGTGTTTTGACTACTGTAGCTTCAAAATATATTTTGAAGAAATATAATCAGAAAATGCAATGTTTTCAGCTTTGTTCTCCTTTCTCAGGATTTTTTGGCTATTTGTGGTCTTTTATGGTTCCATCTGAATTGTAGAATTGTTTTTTCCTATTTCTGTAAAAAATGTCTTATAGATTTTGATAGGGATTGCATTGAATCTGTAGCTCACTTTGGGTAGTATACATATTTTAACAACATTAAGTTTTCTAATTCATGAACACAGGATGTCTTTCCATTTGTTTGTGTCTTGTTTGATGTCTTTCACTGATGTTCTGTTATTTTCAGTACATAAATCTTTAACCCCTTTAGTTAAATTACTTTGGTATATCTTTCTCCGTAAAAATGTAGTCAAGACAGCACAGAGTAAAAATGATAAAATAAAAAATGGATAAAATTATTTTGGACTGTTTTTGCATTTTTAGGTATATGTTATCAGCATTTAACATGAGATCCTGTTCATCATAGGTATGCTTAGTTTTCATCCTTTTCAAATAAAATTTTTACTTTATCTTATTTGGAAGATAAGTGAAAAACTAACTGTTGGGGTCCATATGCTACTTGGAAAGGAAGAGCTAAGAAAAGGTTGCTCTTTCACATTTAGTCAATAAATAATCCTTTTATTTCTGGTTGTAAATAATATGGATACTTGTTTGGGATGGTTGCTGATTATTTAGTTCATTTGCAGTCACTTAAGTTCTACTCAATTATAATTACTTGATTATATTATTTTGTAAGTTGATAGTGAATTTAATTTGTAATTTATGACAGTGATTTATAATTTGACAGTTTAGAAAATTCTGAACAGCTTAAAAATATAATGGCTTAAGCAATAAGCCATTGCTTATCTTGATCATTAAAAAAAATCAGATTCTATTTTAAAAAGTGCTCACCTGAAGTTATAGTTAATTCCCCACTGGTAAAATGTGTCATAATTCTTGGAATTTTTCATTTACCCTTAAAGGAAAATACCCCATTTATAATCTTCCTGGGTTGTTCCCAAACCAAGTATAATTTCTACTGGTAAGTTATGAGAACTAACTGGAAAAAGTGATGAGTGAAGACCAAAAAGTACAGATGATAAATGTTTCATCAAAAAGAGAAATCTTTGGGATGCCTGGGTGGCTCAGCGGTTGAGTGTCTGCCTTTGGCCCAGAGTGTGATTCTAGAGTCCTGGGATCGAGTCCCACATTGGGCTTCCTGCATGGAGCCTGCTTCTCCCTCTGCCCGTGTCTCTGCCTCTCTCTCTCTCTCTTTCTGTGTTTCTTATGAATAAATACATAAAATCTTTATTTAAAAAAGAGCAATCTTCTAGAGAAAAAATTAAAGTTCTTGAAAAATGTTAAACTAAGTGCATAGCTATAGTTCTTAAACTGGATGCATCTTACATTAATTTGTTATAAAAATTATCTGATGAAATGTGGAAAAGGCAGCATCAGAATTGTAAGTGTTGAATTATTCTACTGTTTTAGATCAACAGTTCCAAGACACACTATAAAAAGAAGAAAAACTTAGGGCCACCTGAGTAGCTCAGTCTGTTAAACATCTGCCTTTAGCTGAGGTCCTGATCTTAGGGTCCTGGGATGGAGCCCCATGCTGAGATCCTTTCTTAGTGGGGAGTCTGCTTCTCCCTCTCTCGCTGCCTCTCCTCCCTGCTCATTTTCTCTCTCTATCAAATTAATAAATAAAAATCTTTAAAAAAAATCTAAATTTTGTATATAGAATGAAACTCTTTTTTAAGCTCTGGGCAATCATTTGCAAATCAATTTCATGCATGTGTATATTTATGTTTATGATTGTGTATATTAAACCTAGTCAGTCGCGTAATGGTTAAGAGGGGAGGCTCTGGACCCTGACAGTTTAGGCTTAGAAATTCTTGCTTTCTCAGTTATTAGCTATAGGACTTGTGAACAATTGTGAAAATTACTTAAACTCTTCCAGCCCTGGCTTCTTCACTTCTATAATGGGGATCATAATAGTCCTACTTTATAAGACTGTTGTCAAGTTTAGATGTGTTACTGCATCTAAAAAATTCTACTTGTTTAAAAAAAAAGGGGGTGGGCAGCCTGGGTGGCTTAGCAGTTTAGCTCTTGCCTTCAGCCCAGGGCATGATCCTGGAATCCTGAGATCGAGTCCTACATCGGGCTCCCTGCATGGAGCCTGCTTCTCTCTCTGCCTCTCTCGAATAAATAAATAAAATCTTAAAAAAATTCTATTTGTTATTATTATTAAATCAATGCATCTAAAAATCTTACCTGTTGCTGTTGTTGTCATTATTACTAGTTACGGGAGAGAATTTTCTCACCTATTACAAATATCCTTCTTCTGAATTTAATATATAGTTAGTGTTTGGAGAATGTTCTTTGCTACCTAAATCATTTTCTATGTTTATTTGATCTTCATGAAAGAGTTTCAGAAGCTGTGGCCTCTGTGTGTGTGTGTGTGTGTGTGTGTGTGTGTGTGTGTGGTCAGTCACTAAGATTAAAAAAATAGCATACTATTATATTGCGAAAGGAATCTAATATTGCAGGTATTAAAACAGCAGGAACATACAGACAGTAAAACTAATTATGAGAAGGTATTTAGAACTATGTGACCTTGGTAAAGCACTTTCTCATGTCTTAGCTTGTTTAAAAAATTTTTTTCAGCCATGTTAAATGCAGGCTGTGGACTACTTCCACAATTTCCTTCCTAAGCTTCAGGTCTGTAATACTCTTCTCTTGTCTGAAGTGCTCTCCTTACACATCATTTTAATTATGCTTTACATCCTTGGACACTTATAAGATGGGCCAAGGTAGAGTATATCATCTGTTTTTAACCCACTCAGGTTTGTCAGTGGAAACCACAGTATAAGATATTGTATGAATATTAATATGGAAGCAGTACTAAATGACAAAATGATACGTTAGAGAGTATCACCTAAATCCTTCGGTGCTTTTTTCTTTTAATATTTTATTTATTTATTCATGAGACAGAGAGAGAGAGAGAGAGAGAGGCAGAGAGAGGAGCAAGCTCCATGCAGGAAGCCTGATGTGGGACTTTAACCCGGGATTCCGGGATCACGCCCTGGGCCTAAGGCAGACGCTCAACCACTGAGCCACCCAGGCGTCCCATCAGTGCTTAATGTTAATAGGCATTTACTAACCTCTTACTGTGCTGAAGTTTCTTTTTTCTTTTTCTTTTTCTTTCTTTCTTTCTTTCTTTCTTTCTTTCTTTCTTTCTTTCTTTCTTTGTTTTTTTTAGAAGTTTATTGAGTACACCACAAGGTTGTAGTGGGCAGGACAGCAAAGGACAGGCTGTTTGCCTGAGCCGAAGTTTCTTTAGGTAACATATTCCATATAGAAGCTGCTGGAGATTTTTAATCTTTAACTTTCATCTTTACTACTCTGTCTTCTCTCCATTTATAAAAATCTGTGGCTTAAAGGACTATTTGTTACAGTTGTTGAGTGTCACCACTATCAAGGACCCACCATTTTCAAGCTACTCTTCTGGGCGTTGAGTCAATATTTGCTAATGTTCTAAATGCCAGGGCCTCTTGAGAACCTAAGAGGAATGTTGCTTAGGTAGCCATAGGGGAAGGGCAGATTGATGCCTGGCCCTGTAGCTGTGCAGCGAACTTTGGAAGTCTGGGCTGAATGTCTCCAAAAAATGTACCACTTATTACTACTTGAACTGTTACTATGTTGGTGCCTGTATCTCCCTCAGGCTGCCTTGAAATACTCTTTCATGTAAAAAAAAAATACTCTTTCATGTTAACACTGTGGAGGAGAGTAAGAATTCTTCTCTTTTCATTTGAAGAGAATTAAGGGAATCATGGAAATGTTGGTCTGTGAGGGCACGATGAGGCAAGCCATCCAGCTCACAATGAGGGCTCAGCAAGTTGCTTCATGTTTTCCATTCATAGCTGCTCTTCTCTGTCAGCAATTTTGAAGCACCCATAAAACAAAATAGGCTCATTAAATATGAAGGGTAAGTGAAGTTGGCAGTTGTACCTATTCAAATAAGCTTTCTGTTTTTAGATGTTTACACTCCATAAAAAACAGTCAGAGGATGAATGCCTGCTTATCAGTGGTTACTGGTGGCCTCTCTCTGGGGTGAGTGTCAGTCGGGGTCTAGATGTGGGCATTTTCCTCCAGATCTAGCTTTAAAATGTCCAAGAGGTTAACATCACAGTGAAAACGTAGGATGGCTTTGTCATCATCATTTCGTTCACTAAGTTTGAGTATAAGGGTGAAGACTGTCTCATCTTCCTTTCTAACATTCAAGGGCATATCTTCATGACTCATCCTACATGGACAAGGGCTTCACTGTTCCATTTTCCCAATAGGGACAAGCAATGGTTCCAACCCATGGACCAGCTCATCCCATCCATAGGTTCTCTGCAGTGAAAATTTCTCTGCAAGTTTGACTCCTTTCCTGAACCTACAGCAACCACATTTTAATGAGGAAGAAGTCAAGATACATAAAAGATAGTTTTAACTCTTAAAATCTTAGTCAATAAATGAGGTAACATGTGATGATGTTCAGTAAATCACTATGCAAATGTGAGGCAATTTGAGCTGATCCTCAAAAAATGGAAAACATTTCTATGCTCTTTGGTTGTTGGAATAGTTTGAGCAAAGGCACAGAGATGTTTCTAATCAGTGGACTCTGTTTTTGGTCTTTATTTTATTTGGTGTGACTAATATTTGATGCCTTTGACCACTTGCTTCATCTTGAAGGGTTCTCTTGGCTTCTGTGACACCATATTTTACTGGATTTTCTCCTGCTATTCCAATTGCTCTTTTCAGTCTCACCTCTATAACCACAGAGATGCTCACGATACCAGGCCTGTGCCTCTAGTCAGGTTTCTCTCTTAAAGGTCAGACCTATATACCTGCTATGCACACCCACATATCCAACTTTTAGTCAAATACCTTATGTCTAGCATGGCCAAAACCGAGCTCACCATCTTTTTCCCCACTTCTGCTTCCTTCAGTGTTTCCTGTCTCAGTGGATAATGTACATCCAGCCATTTAAGTCAGAAACATGGTAAATTCTTGATTCCTCCCTATTACTCTCTATATGATTAACCATCATACCCTTTATATTGTAATTTATTAATATTTCCTGAATCTGCCCAGGGCTCTCCATCTCCACTGCCACCTCCTTGGGTCAGCTCACCATCATCTTTTGCTTGAATGACTGACATAGCATCTACGTTTAATTTCTCCCCCAGCTAATTCTTTCTGTACAGTGTTGCCAGATACATCTTTCTAAGGCATAAATATGGTCATTGTGATTTTTTTTTTACCCTTGAAGCCCTTTAATAGCTTCAATTTGCCATAAGGATGGTATCCAGGTTCTTAAATAAGGCTACTTGCTTTTTTTGTCCTGGTCTGGCTGACCTCTCTTGCCTCTTCTCTTGTCACCACCACTAGCTCCCTGAGCTTCAGCCATTTTGAAGTGCACTTGCAGTTCACTGACTCACCAGGTGAGGTTTTATTTTTTATTTTTATTTTTTATTTTTTTATCTCTCAGACCTTGTGTATACTGTTTCCTATCTATCACATTCTTCTTTCTTGCTATTTCTGTGGTCTCAGCTGGGAAATCACTGTTCACACTGATTGTAATGGCTTGTTTACTTGCCTATATCTCTTAACATCAGTCAATACCTCTTATAGAATCTGAAATATTTTAGATATTTAGTAGATATTTTTTGGATGAATAAGTGGTGATGTGTTAGGTATTATGTATTGGTGAATGGCAGATCACTCAGTTTGACTGTAATGTAAGATATAGAAAAGACAGGTGTGAAAGATATAAAAGAGAGATGGCTAGGTGTCTTAGGTTGGGTTCCTTGAACATAAATTCTGAAATAAAGATTCCAGTGCAGGAAGTTTATTGGGAAATGCTTGTAGGGTCAACCCTTGTGAAGGAGTTAGGGAAAGGTAGAGGAACAAGTTGAGTTGAAATGAAGTTCCAACAGGGCCCTCAGCTAATCCCACATGGCATGTAGAAGCATAACTATACAAAATTGTCCTGAATTGAGACAAGGAGGCTGGGCCTTTGTATTCCCATAGTAATCACTTATTAAACATGGTCTGACTTTGGGGAGAAACAAACCTTGAGTCAAATAGTTCCTTTTGGTCAATGGCAATTTCTGGGGAAGAATTAAATTATGACCTGTCAGAAGCCAGCACTGCTAGCATCTAGGGAAATGAATGCTTTGGTACTGAAGGGGAATGTGGATGGCACACCACAGCATCCTTGACACTATGCCTAGTTCATGCCAGACTGAGGAATTTATGCTTTATTTGGTTAAGATGCCATTGAAGGTATTCTCTCAGAATAGTAATGTGATTCAGAGCTGCATGTAGGAAGATTAATCTGATTGAGGTGTTTGAATTGGATTGAAGATGGAGAAACTGGAGACAGAGAAGACAGTGGAAATCTTTTTAAACAGTCCAGGTGAGGAAATAAAGGCAAGGGTGTTGGCATTGGAAATGGGAAAGACAAGTGGTTGGTTATAAGAGATATAGCAATGCTAGAATTTACAGGCCCTGATTTAACATGGGAAGTATAAGAGAGGAAGGAAACTCAAAAGTGAGTCTAAGGTTTTGAATCTAGCTGAAATGTAAAAATAAAGGTGCTGGTAATAGAAGAATAAGAAGACTATAGGCCTTGGTAGTAAGTTTGTTGAATTTGCAGGATGGCAGCCACTCGAGTAGAAGCAGCCCACAGGTGACTAGAAAATTGTTTGGGAGGGCAAAACACACATAAATAAAAAATTATATAATTATATGAGGATGGTCATGCACTGGTATGAGTATTAAATAGATAAATAAACAGTTAATGCTAAGGGAGGTCAGAGGAGAGAGAAATCACTGGCCAAGAAATCATCATAGAGGAACTGGCATTTGAGTTGGTAGATGGAGGTATGGGATCTAGGAGAGAGGGAGGAGGAATGATAACATTCTAGGTGGGGGGGCAATGGCTTAATTAGAGGCAGAGAGATAGGAATATATACCACATGTTCATGGTACCATAAGAAGATCATTTTGGCTAGAAGAAAGGATTCATTGAAGGAAATACTGATTTGAAAATTATACAGTTGACTGTGGAAGAATTGAGTTACAGGCTGAATGACAGGGAGGTTAGAGGAATTCATATATATATTTTTAAAGGTTTGTTTATTTATTTGAGAGAGACAGAGAATAGGGGGAGGAGCAGAGGGAGAAAATCTTCAAGCCGATTTCTCGCTGAGCATGGAGCCCAATGTGGGTCTGGATTCCATAACCCATGAGATCATGACCTGAATGGAAACCAAGAGTTGAATGCTCAACTGGCAGAGCCACCCAGGCACCCCAGGAATTCAGATTTCATGTAAAACTTTGTCTTTGTTTCTGAAGTTTGGTCCTATTTACTGCTGAATGTAGGTGTCCATAAACCACAGAACTAAACTTTCCACTTGAGAGATACCCTCTGTGTTTTTTTACACCTAAGTGGCTCTAATGTAGAAGACTACTGGTCATTGACATTCTTTTTTTTTTTTTTTTTGACATTCTTTTTTTTATGGAGATTATATGAGGACACATTAAAGAAAAGTCCAGTCTACATGTATTTCTGTGGCTTTTATATTCAGTCTTTGCTTAGCTTTCATGAAGTGCAAAGAATCTGCGGCCTAATTGGTCAGCTGGTGTACTGGCTCACCCTGAAAAGTAAATATTGTGTATCTGCAAGTGGTAAGTCAGTATGTGTAATCTAGCTGCCTAGTCACGCCTGCCCCAAACCCTGTTGAAAACTTTGACCAAGGGCTATAAAACTGTCAAGAGCTGGGGCCTAAATTTGCTTCCTCACCAAATAGCTTGTTACTGAAGCTATTGGGAATACAATAGGGCATGCATTTGACTTGCTGGGATCCCTTGTTTGTTACAGAAGCAGCTGGCAGAGCTAAATAGCTTTGTATTACATCATTCTTCATTTCTTGGTTTTTATTTATCCTCTACTTCGATTTATTTGACATCAAAACTTGCCCTACCCTCTTCTAAGTACATTCATAGAATAAAAAGGATTGTCTTGATATCAATGCTATAACTTCAAAATGAAATCTTCAGATTGGCACTTAAAAAACAAAACAAAACAAAACAAAAAAACAGAAATTTATTTGGGTCTTTGAGCAGATGTTTAAAATTTTCACCTTTTTCCAACATGATCAAGGGCTGCTGTGAGACTTCCCCATTGCTATTTTGTGACATTCACATAATCACTTATTTCCTATTTTCTTTGCATAATTTCATAACAGAATGTTTGAAACATCTCTTGGGAAAGGGATTACTGTTGAAAGCCCTTCTTTTTTTTTTTTTTTTTGAACAGGAAGTGGATGATGTTTGCTGAAGCTACATGGTGACTTTTGGAATGGCCTGCTAGATTTAGAAAGAGTGATGGAGAGAATGCCATTGATGTGTGAACAGTTACTTCCGTTAAAGTAAAGAAGCCCAGGTGTGTCTGTAGCTTTTTGTACAGCTAATTGAATGAGCTTTCACTCAACAGAAGAAAACATGTCAAATCTTGAGTAATTAAAAAAAAAAGCACCTGAGGACATTATTAAGTTGCAACTGATATTCAGCAGCTCTACATTAATCTCTAAGAAGCAAACAAAGGAGTTATTTCCTCTTTTTATCCATTGTTCAACTTTGTGCGATTGATTTTTTTCAGTCCACAGAAATGTTTACTGCACTATAAAGATTTTTTTTTTTAATGCTTATATATTTAACAGTGTCCTTTAGATACTTGGTCTGTAGGGGGTAGAGCTCAGTGATCCAAAGAATCACACAAGGAGCACCTTAAGTGACTGCCTTTGGCTAAAGTCATGATCTTAGAATCCTCTTTGCTCAGCAGGGAGTCTCCTCTCTCTCTCTCAAATAAGAAATAAAATCTTTTTTTTAAAGAAAAATTCACAAAAGAGCTGTATGTTGTAGAAATCTTAATTGTTTAATGCCTTACTTACTCCATTTAGATCCTTAGTGAATCTAGATTAATTTTTACAGCTACCTTAGACATCCCTTTTAAATGAAAATGAAAGGAACTTTTCATTTCTTCTCTATTTACCTTGGCTACAGATGTGGAAGAGTCATCTACTGACCCATGGTGTGATTTTAATGGTACTAAGAATTCTTTATTTCCCAAATTAACTCTCATAAATAGTACATTTTTATTGAGGTATAATTGACATATGGCATTATATTGGTTTTAGGTAGATAGCATCATGATTTGATGCTTGTATATATTACAAAATGATCATAAGAAGTGTAGTTAACATCTGTCACCATACACAGTTAAGAATATTTTCTCTTATGGTGGGAACTTTTAAGATCTATTCCCTTAATAACCTTCAAATATATAATAATTTTATTAGTAATATTCCTTTAACAGGCACCAAAGAACTTGATGCAATTTGCTTATCCATGGTATCTGCTACTCTCATCCCTGGTAGACAGGGTTTTTGGCTTTACTAACAAAATTTTTTAAAAAGAAGCACAGAAAATATGAATGGTCACACAGAATTAGCCACTGATCAGTAATCAGGCCTTGGAGTCAAATTGACCTGAGTTATAGACCTTGCTCTACCACTTTCTACTTGTGTGACCTCTGTTTCTCACTTCTCTGAGGCTCAGTCTCCTCCTCTTTCAAGTGGGATGTAAATGCCCATATCATAAAATGAGGTAATATTTGTAAAGCACATCAAATGTCTAGCATAGCAGGAGGCCGCAGTGTATGGCGTATAATAGGCACTTAGTGCTCTCATCATTACTATTTAAATCATCTAGGTATTTAAAAAAATGCCTTTCTTGGAAAAGGCTAACACAGATTTGCTGACACTAAGCTCTGCCTTGAAGATGTTTAAAGGCATGTCTTAGATTTTCACCTGAGGCACCAACCTAAATCTCATTTTAGGAGATTAATGTGAACTGCTCAACACCTGAATCCTTGTTTCTGAATCTCACTTTAAATGTTTGAATCCAAACTGTTCCAGCAGCTTTTGCCTCTTTCATCTACTTATTTGACGTCTGGCACCTCTTGCCTCTGCCATTGTGTTAGTCAAAGTCTGGACTTTTCCCCTGGTACTCTATTTCCAGAAAGTTTGGCTTTGTTATACCACCTCATCTATCCAGGCCTGACTCTCTGGCCTGAGTTCTGTTTTTTGGCTTTGTGTTACCAGGTCAACATTGATGGACCTATCCCATGGGCTCCATATAGGACACTAAGATGTTAAAGTTCTCAGTTAATGGGACTGGTGGACTTTATATCAAAATACTACTGAACAAGCACTCATATGGATGATTCTAGTAACCCACTCCCAGATTTTGGCCTCAGCCTCCAGCCTCTAGTTTTTTTTTTTTTTTTCAGCCTCTAGTTTTAGTTTAATGTCTGTTATTATCTAGCATTTTGCCAAGTCTCCTATGGCTTCCTGAGTTTGCTTTGAATTTTTAAAAAAGAACTTCTTAATCTGACATGAAACTCATTATAAAAAAGGTAATAAGTTGCAGATACAGAAAAGTATAGAGAGAAGAACACAATGTTCTTTCAGCCTTGTCCCAGAAATAACTACAGTTAGAATTTGGCATGCTTTTTTCTTCCAAAACATATATTTGTGATTGCAATAGTATCTCCTATATTTTCCACTTTACACTATATCATAAACATCCCCCACTCTATATACTTCTCTTGATAAACATTTTAATCACTGAATAATATTCTACTATATAGATATGCCATAGTTTTAACTTAACAATTCCCCCATTATTGTGCATTTAAATGCTTTTCATTTTTTTTTTTACCTTCTTCTTAAAGAGTAAAGGAATAGTGTTCTTTCTTTCTGTCATCCTTGGATAAGAAGTAAACAACTAGGCTGAAACAATTGTGGATATTTACATATTCATTGAATGAATAAATAGGTATTGAAAAGGTGACTTGCTCTCATTAAAAGTAAATAAATGGAAATGTGGAACTACTTAAGGATTCTACTTATCCCTGAACAAAAGAAGTACACTAAAGAAAAGGGATGTAAAAAGAAAAAGAAAAAGAAAAAGGGACGTAGAATTTTGAGGGGGAGGTTAAGGAAAAGTTTCCTGCACTTAATGCCTGCCTTCCCACCCGGGTTAGTGATATGCATTTTAAAGAGCAAGGTGGAGGGAAAACAAGAAGGAAGGCTTCACCACATTAAATGAAAAGCAAACAATATGCATATCAGCATCCTAAGATATACCACTCTGCTAGGAAAAACCAAGACGAAAGAATTATTAGACACAACAGTTCAAAGCACACTGCACCTATCAAAATGTCCAAATGTCCATCATCTTGTATAGAAATGTACCATTCTAAGAGAAAGAGGAATCAAAGTCACTCAGGAGCAAGAGCTTCCTTTGTCTCCTTCATCTGGTCAACTCTTCCACCTGAAAGGCATTTAGCTTCATGCTAAAGATTGCCTAGAAGGACAAAAGAGAGGTCTCTTTCATTGTCAAGGACAGTACACCTTGCCGATGACACTCAAAAGAGGTTAAAATGGGTCAAAGCAATTGCTGGGCTTATGTAAGGGCATGTGAAGCTAATGTTAAAGTCACACACAAAAAAATCTTGATCTCAAAGAATATAGTTTTAACCTAGAGTAAGTATGGAAAGGAAGGTACTAACATGTAATACTGATTTATTCCAAAGAAAACTTAAGGTGAGAGGGTATCTAAGAGGATTAGTTAATAGGTAGTCTGGGAATGGTCTTTGCCATTCCAAACGTCTGCCTACACCGTGTATTAGAAAGATAAATGTGAATCACTAAATTCTACTCCTAAAACCAGTATTACACTATATGTTAACTAAGTAGAATTTAAATAAAAATTTGAAGAAAAAAAAGATAAGTGTAATTTGGGGCAAAGCAAGAAAAAGTGACTTAAAATGATGTAAAATATGCAAGTGGTGGTAATTTCATGCAGCTATTACATTTTTAAGAATTATGTTTTCTGGATACACTTTAGGAAATATGTGTAGCATTTAGTGAGATGACAGATACATGGCTGGGGGTGGGCATATTTAAACGGTAGTCATTACTTTTGTACAATTTCTTAGATTCCTTAAAAGGAAAGCTTAGAAACCCGTCTGAGAAGAGCTGATCTAGAGAGAAGTAGCATGGCAAATTCAAGTCAGCCTGCCTGAGTTTATGGCCTGGCTCTGCTTTGTACAGATCACATGACAAGTAACCTTACCTTGCAATTCTGTTTCCACTTGTGCAAAAGGGGATAACAGGGATGCCTAGGTGTCTCAGTCTAAGTGTCTGACTCTTGGTTTTGCTCAGGTAATGATCTTAGAGTTGTGGCTCCATTCCTGCACTAGGCATGAGTCTGCTTGGGATTTTCTCTCTTCCTATACCTCTGCCCCTTCCCCTGCTCATGCTGTCTCTTTCTGTCTCTCGGAAAAAAAAAAGGGGGAACAACAGGTCATAGGAGTACTAAAAGGGTTAAAGGAGACACTACATCCAGGAGACATGAAAACATGTCTGTTTTGTACATGTCAGTTTTGAACAGAAACTGACACATGTCAGTTTTGAAAACATGTCAGTTTTGTACACAAAAACTGTACACAAATGTTTATAGTGGCATTATACATAATAATCAAAAAGTGGAAACAAGCGAAAAGTCCATCAACTGAAGAATGGATAAACAAAATGAGGTGTAGGCACAGGATGGAATATTATTTGGACATAAAAAGAATGGAAAACTGACAAATGCTACAACATGGATGAATCTTGAAAAATTATATAATTCCATTCATATTAACTGTCCAGAATAGGAAAATTCATAGAGATATATAAAGTAGCTTAGTGATCATTTAGAGCTGGGGGATGGGGTAAAGGAGAGGATAGGAAGATAATAGGGAAAGGATGTAAGGTTTCTATTTGAGCAGGTGAAAATGTAAAATTGACTGTGATGATGGTTGCACATATCTGTGAATATACTAAAAGCCATTAAATTGTATACTTTAAACAGATGACTTGTATGATCAGTGAATTATATCAGTAAAGCTGTTAAAAGTAAAAAAAAGAAATGAAGAAACAAAAAAGAGAGAAGGAATACAGAGAAAAATAAGTGAAGCTCTAACTGAAGAATTAGAGCTAAAATATAAATCTGACAGAAAATTATTCTGGTGCTTGGGTGGCTCAGTTGACTCAGCATCTGACTCTTATTTTGGCTCAGGTCATGATCTCAGGATCATGGGATTGAGCACTGTGTTGGGTTCTACACTAAACATGGAGATTCTGTCTCTCCCTATCTCTCTGTGCACCCCTGCCCCACTAGCACACACACTCTTTCTCTCCAAGAAGAAGAAGAAGAAGAAGAAGAAGAAGAAGAAGGAGGAGGAGGAGGAGGAGGAGGAGGAGGAGGAGGAGGAGGAGGAGGAGGAGGAGGAAGAGGAGGAGGAGGAAGAAAAAGAAAAGAAAATTATTCTCTGCTCCAGTGGAACACTTCCGTTCCTAAAGAATATACTCATTTGCTAGCTTCCTCATTTAGGCAAAAACTGCTAGCTAGTGTCCAAACCCATTTTCTTATCTTCCTGGACACACAGCTAGACTCTATTTCCCAGCCTTCCAAAGGAAGGTGAGCATTGTGATGGAAGCCACTTCCAGGCCTGCCCCATAAAAAGTTCTCACTTTCCATCTGTCATTGATCCATCTTTCGATGTAGATGAGCACAGGGCCTTGGAAACCTTCTGAAGATGATAGAGCCCCAAAATGAAAGAAGTATAGATTTCTGAATCTTTGCTTGAAAACAATTGCCTGCCTATCAGATTATGGGAGCCAGAAACCTAGGCTCATTCCTGACATGTCCTTCTCTCTCACTGTCCATATCCAAGCCATCATTGAATTCTTTATTTTGTCTCCTATGTGGATTGAATTTGTTCACTTCTCTTCATGTTCTCCACTAACACTTGATTCAAGTGAACACATCTTTTCTTGGGCTGCTGGAATAACTTTCTAATCTGTATCCATTTTGGCCCTCTGCCAGTCTATCAAAACTTATTTTTCTTCTACTACTTACTCTGGTACTGAATGCTGTAGGACACATTGTGTTGTGGTAGTATCCTTGCCTTGAACCTTTGTACACGTTGTCAACACAGAGGGTTGTAGGAATATTTCTAGAAACAGACAGGAACTGAAATTAACCATATATAGAAGTGACTATGAATTGTTTAGCTATATCTCACCAAACTCAAACTAAATATACCCTCCTAACTTAATTTTCCCAGGCTGGATTCCCAAAAATGCTTGTGACCACTCCAATGCCATCCAACATGAAGAGAAATATGATGTGATGAAAGGGGGGGAGGCATTAAGCAGAAAGAGCAGTCCTAATCAAGTCAGCTAAAGTATATCACTTTTGCAAATTTTACAAAAATATGATCATGTGAACACATTGCTAGGGTCCCTTTAGGACCTCGGAAGAGACTGGTGCATGGGAAGGGTCTTGAGATATAATTTCATTAGCTTCTCTGAAAATTGACCTTCGAAGGGCAACTAGTTTTATACAAACTGGACTTGTGATGTGCTTTGAAATCACATAGGTTCATGGTGTTAACTATATAATACCATTTTACATGATATCTTATGTGTCTTTGCATCTAATTGCATTTTGGGTATGGTTGTTGCTTAATTTGTGAGGTGATACTTGGAGGAGAAGAAAACTAGAGTAGAAGAAGAGAAAGGTTAAGAAAGGAAAAAAAGATGGAGAACCAACAGGAAAAAGTCAAGGAAGAAGTTCATGTGATTTGAAGCCATCAGGCCAGGTACACGTTCTTCAGGTGTCAGACTCATCACACAATGCGCTGACCTTGGTCAGCCGATTTTCATGCCTCCCCTAATTCCCTGCAGCCACCTGAGTTTACTGGGGCGGCAGTGGAAATTTCTAGCTCACTGAAAGCATCCTACATCAAGCCTCTGTCTCTCTTCCCATCTGCCTGAGGGCTTTCTCCAGTGCTAGGGAGCACCCTCTTCCGCAGGCAGTTATAAATGGGTGTGGTGTTAGTGTCCTTGGGGCAACCCTCACAACAGAGTTGGAAGTTGTAGATAAATGGCCCAGTTTAGGCAGCTTCTGGTGGGATGCTTTTGAGGTGAGTTCCACAAGATTTCTCAGAGGCTCCCTAGAGGAAATGCCTACCAGTTGCCCATAGAAGTGATCTACTCATTAACTCACTCATTTATTTGCATCTCTCCTCTCCCTCATTTCCCCCCCACTTCCTTGCCTGTTCTTTCTGAGTTAACCCCTCAAACTATCCACACTCAATTCTTGTGTCAGGGTCTGCTTTTGGGGCAACACACACTAGGACACCTGGTTTAAGTCACAGGCAAGTAATTTACCACTTAAAGAAATGTAATCTAAATATTAAAATACAAAAATGTGGAATACAGTTTTTAAAGGAAATAATTTGAAGATACTAAGGAAACTCAACAAAATTATTTGTGTTATATGCATCTCTTTAAAAATAATGCTGTGATTCTGCAGAAACTAATTTCATCTCTATGGGAAGATAAAAAAGAACTGAATTACTGCATTCAGGTCTTTAAAACTCTCTTGCATTTGTATTCCAACTCTGGCTTATTAAAGGGGTCTGTGCTCCGTTAAAGTACACATGCGCTTACAATATAAACAGCTTAACTAGACATCTGTGTTGACTACATATAAGAGGCAGTTAACTTTTTGCCTTGTTTCTGTTCAACGATCTTGATATTTTAGTCTGCTGGCCAGATGAAACAAGATTGGTTTTTTGGTACCAGATGTGTCACAGTTTGGGTTTGTATTCTGCAGGTGCTCCCCCCAGCTGGGAGGATGGAAATGTGCCATCTTTCTGAGATGATGATTCAGGATAGAAATATAAGTCTGTTAAAAATAATTCGACATATTAATGGAAGGTTTTGTCCCTTGTGGGCTTCTTATGCATACCATATGAGCAGACCAGCAGCTGTTCTGTATTTTAAAAGAAGAGTTAGAAAGTTAGAAGCATACACGGCTATTCAAAACATAAGCAACTGCTTGGAGTCATGGAAACAGGATTCAACAATAAACTTCTATTTGTGAAGCTTCCCCAAAAATAATAATCCCACTGGGCTGTTTTCAGGTGGTCTTAGGATACTGAACAATCTTTCTATTTCCATTATTTGGATTCACTAAAACATCTCCCTTGTAGAGGCAAAGTGGTAGAGATGACTAACTATATTTATTAGATGTGGGGATTGGTTTCCAGCTGATTTCTACCCTTCAATATCTATATTTTAAAATTACAATTCAAAAACCCTACTTTTTACCATTTTTTACTTAAACATACTGTGAAAGAACTGAAAGCCCCACTGAGGCCCGAGTTGTTAATAAAACGAGGCATTTTATCTTATTCCAGGTGATGATGTTCATTGTTTGTTCCTTCAAAAAATCACCTAATGAATATGTCAAGGAATGGCAGTAATCTTTACATTAGCTCCTTACTTTACACTAATCCTATGGAAGGAAGGACCCTGTAAGCTTTTTGGCCCAGCTTCTGAACCAGGAGAGTGTTAGCTTCGATCCCTCTTCACCATGGTTGTTCTCAAAATTCCCCCACGCAGACAGCTACATCTGGATCGTAAGTAATAGACTTTATCTTTTGGGAATTGCTGTCCTCTCCAGTATAGTAAGGTTCACATGATTGGTTCTTGACTTTGAATTTCTAGAGTTTAGGAGCATTTTGTGTAACATGATGACTTTTGCCTCTCTGGAGTTTTTAAAGAGAACAATCAGCTAAAGTTTAAGAAAATAAATCAGAATCAGGTTGGTATCTGTGTTATTTCAACACAATTGCATCTAGCAGCAGTGGTGACAACTGGTCATGGCAATCAGCAAAGCTGGTTCACAATCTGGGGTGGACTATTTGCAGGAAAGAAGGGGTTTGCTTGTTGGTGTTGAAATGGCCAACGAAAAGAGCTTAAACTAAGTCAGAAGACCTGTATTCTAGGCACAGCATTGTTGCTCAACAAACTGTGACTTTGAGCAAGTCTTAAAAATAAGATGCCCTGACTAGGTGGTGTCTAAATTTAGAATCCTGTTGTTATTATTATTAATAATAATAAGTGCACATAATAAGAAATTTTATGTTTAGAGGGGGTAGAGATTGCAAGCTGTTAAAGAAACTAGTTAAGAGGGAAATTTGGCAGTTGAAGGGAACTTATTCTTTTTGGGGGCTGTCTTAACAACCAAGAGGCCTTTCATAATCACTGTCAGAATGTAATTGTCCAGTTAGAGAGCATGGACTTCTCCAAGGGCAGGTATGGTAAAAGAACGATGAAATGATGGAAATGACTAGTTGTGGCCTCATTACTGAAACTTACTAAGAATGTACTTATTTCCTTGGAAGCATGTTTGGAAGCATGTTTGGAAGTAAGGGAACCCATGGCTGCACTTTTTTCACTGGTGAAAAAAGGCAAAATGACTTTTAATTTAACATAAGTATTTATATTTCAGTACAGTGAAAAGGAGCAAAAACATGCACAATTTAACAGACTGAATAGCAGAAAAAATTATTTTGAATTGTAATTTAAAAATGTATAGCTAAATTGATCCTTGCCCCTGATAATGAACCCACAGTGTGAAGAACTATTTTGATGAAAGCAGTATGAGTTTTCTCTTCTACCAATGTCCAATGCTTCCCGATAGCCACTGCATAAAAGGAATGCTCAGATGCTTTAAAAAATTTGGCAAATTGAGCTACCTTATCTCTCAATGTAGCCCAGGGTTAGGGATTAGTTAGTTATAGTCATTAAAATTGGAAAAACTCCTTATTTCAATATCTCAGTTTTATGGATAAAGAAACCAAGGGCCTCAAAAGCTAAGTCTCACAGTGGTTAAGGTTAGAAATGGTTCATTTATTCTACATTAAACTCTTAAGTGCTGGAAAGGATTACCATAGAAGTTGCTCAATAAATGTTTGCTGCTGAATAAAAATGACTCTGAAGATGAATTTGTCTTGTAATTCCCATCTTTGGGAGCTGGTTTAAATCAGTGATTCTCATAGAGGAGGGGAGGAGGGAGTCATGTGTAGTTCGGAAACAAAGCAGGTCTTTGTCTTACTGCTTTGGTTTGTTTTTAGTGAAGATGTTTACTTTATTTTGAATTTCAAATTACATTAAAAAGAGAACAGGAGATTTTTATGTTTACTGAGGATGGTTGTACCTGTAAGGGAACTCATGTGTAAGCTTTCCAAAGTTCTTTCCAGGATTTTGCTTCTGTGAATGAAAAAAAAATTTTTTTTATCACTTGCTATTTTTTTTTTAGTCAAAAATGAAACTAAAAATGAGTGATTTAGGCTCATTTTTAGTGGATGAATTGAATCAATGTCCTTTTTGATGGGTAAGACAAAAAGGAATTACAGGTGGAAACAACATATCAAATTATGTCTCTCAATGCATGAATGTGGGACAGGGAAACTGAAGAACTCCATAAAAAATCTGCTTTTTTATTTTCCTTTTCCTGCTTTTATTCTTATTAGGACCTACACCTCTACTTACATATGCCTCAAATGCAAATAGTATATAGCAGTTGATGATTTCTTTAGATAACATCTAAAGAAGGACCATGTGAGAATGACCAAATGAAGCCATCATATGCATATTACAGACCACCATTGTAGCTAGATATCTCAACACCAAGACCCCCTGCTTCCAAGGAATGACACCTTGGCCCTTGTCTTTGTTCTAACTGGTTCCTGGATGCCTGAGAGGACACATACACCAAACCACAATCCTTAATAAAAACCACCAAACTCCAAGCAAAGACCAGACTCCCTCCTTTCCTAAGTCTCCAAGACACTCCATGTGTATCTGCTCTGAATCTTCAGTAAACTCTGCTCTCACTTCCTGCTGGCTCATGTTTGATTTCCATCCTGTGCAAAGCCAAAGACCCTCTTGGCTGGTTCTGCAGGACCTCTTCTGGATCCTTGGACTCCACCTGCCAGCATCAAATGGATAGTGTGATATGTTTACAATATGGAATATTATTCAGTCATAAAAGGAAGTGAAGTACTGATCCATGCTACTACACTGAACCTTGAAAATATCATGCTAAGTGAAAGAAGCCAGATACAAAAGGGTACCTATCATAGGACTCTATTTATATGAAATGTCCAGAATAGGAAAATCCAGATACAGAAACTAAATTAGTGGTAACTCCTGTAAGGGCTTGTGGGTTGGGGTATGAGGAGTTACTGCTAATGGATATGGGGTTTATAATGGGTATGGGACTAGATAGTGTTGATACTTGCATACAAGTATTCATGTGGACAGAGTGATAGGAATGCACTCAACAGTCCAGCTGTGTCGTGGCTGGCTGTTATCTCTGCTTCCTTGTGTGGTTCTTGATTAGATCTGTTGTCTCATTATGTTTCAATGCTCCTTTAACAAAAGCCCATCCTCTGTTCACACAAGAAGTTTGTGTTTTCTTTCTTGATTTCTTCTGAGCTTTCTTTTTGACAATTGTTGAACATTTAGTCAACTCTTTGAGAAACACTTGTTTCAGGGTCGAAGGTGCCTGGGTGTCAGAGGTTATTTCTATGTGCTTTTAAACTTGATGTAAGAGAAAATTGGCTGCACACCTTTTTGTGGCATGATTTTGGCAGTTTTTTTTTGTTTCCTTTTCTCCTAGATTATCTATTAGAAAAAAATCAAATGGTCATTCTTGCTCTGGCAGCTATAACTAATTTTTTCCCAGACAGAATTATATTGGCTGTTATTGGTTACACTTAAAAAAACTTCCAAAGATAGAGTGATCCTCTAAAAGAATATTTTTATTTAAAAATATAACACATCAAAGTGAAGCAGTTACAGTTTAAACAAATAAGACATAAAACCTTTTCTTTGAATTCAGAGGGAGGGCAATTTGCTTTAGTTCACAGTCACTCTGGATGCCAAGAATAAGAACTGTTCCCATTTTTTCCCTCTGTGAGCATCAGTTATTAAGATGAGAAATTTTAGTTATAAGTGAAGTTTTAGAGTTTTAATTTTATTCAGTAACTAAAGCTTTTTCAGTACAATACCTTTTCTTCATTTTGTTATGCATCTTGAGGAAGACCTGAATTCAGTGATGTTCTTACCTTTACTGAGTGTTATAGACTGAATGTCTGTGTCCTTCCCAAATTCATATGCTGAAATCCTGACTTCCAATGTGGTAGCATTATGGAGTTGAGGCCTTTGTAATTATATCATGTGGATGGAGTCCTCATGAATGAGATAGTGCTCTTATAAAAGGGACTGACTCCAAGAGAGCTCTCTCACTCTCTCTCTACCATGTGAAGATATGAGTCTGCAACCCAGAGGACAGCTCTCACCAGAATGTGACCATGCTGGCACTTTGATCTAAGACTTCCAGCCTCCAAGCTGTAAGAAATAAATTTCTGTTGCTTACAAGCCACCTTGTCTATGGTACTTTATTATAGCAGCTTGAATGGATGAAGACACTGAATTTGCTTCTTCAGGTCAACTCCAATATAGTTAAAAAAGAATTTGTTTTCTCATCTCCTCTCTGTAGATTTCTCAATATAAGAATCACTCTATGGATACCTTATTCACTTTGGGAATTTTGCTTACTTTTTTGTTTACATTCATAATAAAAAATTTCAGACAAAATTTAAAATATTCAACAGAAACCAGCATATTATACAATAATTGTTTATTACTAAGTAATAAACAACTGTGTTAAGACTGCTTATGAAAATAAAACCAACACAAATATGGTAGATCCTCATTTTCTAAAGAAATATATCTTTATTGACTTTTTCCATTTTCTCACAAAGCAGTTAAAAAATTCATTCTTGAACTTGCATGCTGTTCAATGTTATGATGGTTGCCTCCTTATAAGACTGCCAGTGGAGCTGTAGTAAGTTTCCTTAAGCACCACAGAAGATAATCATTGCTTTGTCCCACTTTTACAGAAAAGAATCCAAGTTTCATTGGATAGAGTATGCTTAGCTCTCTTGAAGAAAACCAGTTTAGTGGATTAATGTCTAATTTACATACAGTAATAAAGACAAACTTCGAATCTTTACAGATTAAATGCCCACTTTATACCATGGTGTAACTGTTTGAATTATTGGTGAGTGTACAGCATATAGATGTAGATGTACTAGATACGTCTATAAATAAAATAGTGCTTTATGGTAACAATATTCTTTGGCTGATTTAAATGCCTATAGTGTACTCTTTTAAAAGACTAAAATGAAAATGGCCCCACTATTATTGTCAATCTTAACACTGAGCTTGTGCGGAAGGTTCCTATACTGTTGACTGTTAGCATCTCCAGGTCCACGATATATTCTCTTGGTCCTGATAGCGATTTCACAAGCACAAGCATTGCACTTACAGGACTTGTTTGCTAAAATAAAAGAAAAAAAGAGGGAGGGAGAGAATAATTTTCCTTGAATTGGAGTTTCTATTATTTGTGAGTATACCTAGTCTTATAAGAATTAGGGGAAGAATTTTGAGGGTAGGATAAAAGTCACTACTTAATTCCTTCTTGGTTTCAACCTTTCTTGGTTCTTTTCCCTTTGTGCACACATAGTCATTAGTTCCAAGTTACAGAGAC
The DNA here is from genome assembly GCF_053574225.1 of Canis aureus. Taxonomy (NCBI): domain Eukaryota; kingdom Metazoa; phylum Chordata; class Mammalia; order Carnivora; family Canidae; genus Canis; species Canis aureus. The sequence goes on from NC_135621.1 coordinate 59,548,044, forward strand.
CTGCTTTTTTGATAGTTCTGTGTTTTCGGTTCATCCCTCTCTGTTAATGTTTCTCTTCACTTTTACTGAGTAGTACCAGCCTTTACAGAGACTGTAGTTCAGGTGAGAATTTGATAATTTTTGAACTGGTAAACAAAGCTATCATCTTTCACTTCTTCTTAGCATTATGCTTTTGTTTACGTTCTAGTACATGAAGAGACAATGTGAATAGTTTCACATTTCAATGGAACACAACAAATGCTAAGATACATGAGGTTATGTAGTGTATGTACAAAGATACATAAAGGTGAAAAATATGGGGAAAAAGAAGAGGGATCTTGAAGCATTGAGGGGAGGCTTTTGAATTTCTGAGGAGAGTCACCAAAGATAATTGGAAGTTTTGTAAAGAAGTATGTTCAGAACTGGATGTAGTTTCATTTTGATGAAGAATGTTATGGGTGCTGGAGAGTAGAGGAAAATGAGCTGGAGGGGCAGGTTAGTAGATGTGTGAATCTGAATGCCAGAGGAAAGCAGGGGGTAGAGACAGTGGATTAGGATTTAGCAATCACTTCAGTGGGTGGACATTAACCAAGGGAGAGAATGTATATGTGATAAGACTGGATTTGGGAGAGGCTAATATCTAAGGAGTGGGCAGAGGAGAAGCCATTGAGGGAAGATGAGAAGAAACAGATGATTAATTGGGAAACAGGAGAATGGCCAGCAGTATCCAATGGCATAGTGAGGCTGAGAGAGACTGGAAATGAAAAATGTCCTCTGAATTTAGCAGTATAGATGCCTTTTCAGAGCAACTCCAGTAGGGTAATGGGAACAGAAGATAGAAGGGTGACTAGGAAGTGAGAAAGCAGAGATTGTGTTTATAGGCTTTCAAGAACCTTGGGTTGGGAGAAGAGAGAGAGAGCAACATCTAGAGGGAGGCAAGTTGAATACCTAAGAGGTAGATACAAGTTTGATGGAACAAGGTTCTAGAGGAGATGGATGGAAGGATATAGGTGGTAGATTAGCTTTGATTGACAGAAGTAAAACCTCATCTTTGGAAAAACTCAAGGGAGAAGGTAAGAAGGAGGATACATGAACTTAAATTTGTAGGGGGTGAGTGGGAAGTTCAGGTAATTCATGTCTGTTGGCTTCAGTGGTTTCAGAAGAGACCCTACTGAAAAAGAAGGGTCCAAATTGAAAAGATCTCCAAACTGAACTTAACTTCCTCTCTACACTGGCTCGATCTTCCCCATATTAATAAATGGCACCACCACCATTTACTGTTGCTCAAGACAGACACTTATCTTTGGTGTCTCCTCATCCTCCATTTCCCCATAGCAAATAACTCACCAAGTCATGTAGTTCTTCCTGTATCTTCATAAACTTGTCTGCTGTTTTTGGGCTCACTGCTACTAGTGTAATACCCCATTCTCTTGAACTACTAACTGGTCTTTTCATTTCCATTCCTGTCCCACTCTCATCCAGGCTCTGCAGTATACCAGGCATTTTCATTTTAACATGAAAATCTAACAGCAACTCCTCTACCTGAAACCTTAATATCTCTGTAAGGCATTCTGTGATCTAGGCCCTGCTCATCTCTCTAGGTTCCTCTCAAGTCACTTCACTGGCAGCACTTGGAGTTTCAGACCAACTGGACTGCTTTTTATTCCTTCTATTTGCTGGTCTTTAATTGTTAGTCTTCAGCTTAAGTTCACTTCTTTCAGAGGCTTCTAGATCACTCCTATCTTTTTAGCGGCTGACTTGGTAGGCACTCATGAGCATTTGCAACTCTCTATTGTAATATTCAGCATACTTGTGAGCACTTGCTTAGTGCCTTGACCATGAGCTCCACTGGGGCAGGAATTGGCTTGGTTTTATTCACTGCTGTGTCTCCAGGACCCAGCATGGTGCTTGTCCCTTGAAGGTAATAGTAATACCTTGAAGGCATTAGTTGAATTCATTCATTCATTTAAAAATATTTTTTGAGCATCTGCTAGGTGCCAGGTATATTCCTTTTGCTGAGCATAGAAGAGTGGACAGACAGGTAAAGTCTGCTTTCATTACACCTGCACTGTAGACCACACATATAGACAAATGAATACTATGCAAAGTGGTGATAAGGGCTATTAAGAAAGTAGCCTCAATAAAGTATAGGTATTGGGTGGCATGGGTGGGGAGGATGGTATTCTACCTACAATTTTATGTACTACTTCTATTACAATATATCCTCTTTTCTAAGGATGAAAGTTTTCTCAGTATTCTCCCAAAAGGAATATAAATAAAATCCTGTATTCTACAGATCCTTCAAAGATCAGGTCCAGTATCATGACCATCAAGAAACATTAGATTTTATTTATTTATTCATGAGAGACGGAGAGAGAGAGAGAGAGAGAGAGAGAGAGAGAGAGAGAGGCAGAGACATAGAGGGGCTCCCCTGGGGAGCCTGGTGTAGAACTCAATCATAGGATCTCGGGATCACAACCTGAGCCAAAGATGCTCAACCACTGAGCCACCCAGGTGCCCAAGATACATTCTTTAACTGTTCCAGTCAACATTAATTCTTTGATGTCTTGGATCATGGAATTGAATATAAAATTGCTTCTCTTTTCCCTTCCTAGATGTTAACTTTTGCCACATGTAATATTTCAAGCCTTTAAAATAAGGAAGTATGTAATACATGCACCTGTTATGGGGCTGAGCATACAGTAGGAGCAATATTAAGGCCTGATGACTGATTCCTATGCATCAAATGTCCTCTACAAAAATGGATTTTTCAGTAGAGAAATTTTGTAGAATTCAACCTAATTACTTCTTGAATTATATGATAAGAAGTAATCTTAAAATGACTTTTTATTGGGCACTGGGTGGCTCAGTTGCTTAAGCAACTGCCTTCACCTCAGGTCATGATCCCAGGGTCCTAGGATTCAGCCCCACATTGGGCTCTCTGCTTCTCCTTCTCCCCTGCTGTGCTCTCTCTCTCTCTCTCTCTTTCTATTTCTCTCTTGGATAAATAAATAAAATCTTTAAAAAAATGACTTTTTATTTCAAATAGTTTTTGTTTCAAAAAATTTAATAATCAACTCTGGGATTATAAAAATTGCTAATGTTTTATATCATTCATGGAAAAAAGAGATTTTACTTGAGAAAAACACTGAGAATTTATATTTGAAAATATCAAGTCGATAAATGTACTGATATGAATCATAAAACTTTTAAAGTGCTATGTTTATTGCAAGGAAAATAACATGCTGGAACTTTGCTTAACTCTTGATTATGTTAGAAATTTTATTTTCTTAAATTATAGCTAAAAGATCAAAGTGGAAAACTATTTTTAAGAAAGATTTTGAGATGAACCTATTTTATTGCCATGGGTTACAAATAATGTTATTTATTTGGGCTAAAATTATTAAATTGGTATTATCTGAACTGTGTGAAATGCATTTAGAGTAAATTTTTTACAAATATCTAGTATATCTCAAATTTGAAGCATCTAATGTTAGAGAGGTTTATTCTTAGCTATTAGAAAAAAAAGAACAATAATAGATTTTGGGTTGGATTTCTCTCTTCAGAAGTCGGTCATGAGAAATTAATCATTTCTAATTTATTGGCAAAGAAACAGAATCACAAAATTCTGGAGTTGGAAGGGAACTTAATATATCAAAGAATGGGATAAACATGTAAACATTAAAAATCTGTAAACTTTACCGCAAGGATGAATTTCCCAATTTACTTTTCATGTTCTTAAAATGAAATATTGACTTTAAAATCTGATTAAAAATGGAGAGTGCCCAAAGGAGTTTTGAGAAAATTGTAACTGGATGAATAACATCCTTAGCGTGAAACAGTTACCGGAACCCTGCAAACTGCTTGGTGGGGTGCCATCATTTGCACATGAAGTGGTGAGCCTTATTTAAAATATGTCAGAATTTTCACCTAAAATGAACTTGCTGAGATTTTGCCTGGAAGGCTGAGGCACCAAAGTTAGGGAGATCTGCTTGGAAGCCCTTGGGGGGATGAGGGGCTACTAAGAGCCAGTTTAAAGGAAGAGAAGCAGGGGCACAGGGAAGCAAAGACTACCATGAAGAAAGGAGAAACCATGAAGAAAGAAATAGCAGAATTCAGAGAAAGATTTCATATCAGCAATCAAAGAAATGGAAAACACAAAGATGACCTCACACTGTCTGCCTGGAAGTTTGCAAGAATGGTACAACTACTGGCCCTTTTGGTGCAAAAAGATGGGGGCCCTTTAGGGACTTTCGGGTTTCAGTTTTGGTGTGAATGTAAATGATCTTGCAGATGTACCAAAAAGGAATTTATGGTTCTTGAAAAGCTCTCCAGGAATTATTTTTTCTATGTACAATCAAGTAACCAGCACTGATTTGTGGTATCTATTTGGAGTGTGTGTAGGGCTTTTGTTTTGCTGGTCACACACAACTCCATTAGTCTTCATCTTGGTATCTGAGTGACTTTAGAGAAGCTACTAAATCTGAGTCTCACTGTTCTGTATAAATGGAGATGAAATAGTAGTATCTTTCTGACAATGCTACCAAGAAGATTAAGTGAGATAATGCACTCAGGAAGACTTACACAATGCTTGCACATAAAAACTCCTTAAATGTTAGCTTTCCTTCTAAGTGAATACTGCCAAACCACAGCAAACTTGTGCCTGTCCCAACAGCTACAGCTGCCCACAGGGTACTACTCACTCTTAGGTAGAACTCTCCATTTTCATTTCCAGATTTAATCCGAAAAGTATTGATAGTATTGGCATAAATGGTTGTGGCCTGTATCTGGAAGATGTCTGATGGCACAGACCTATCAGATCGGATGCTCATGTACTTGTAGACTATAGACTGGGGAAGTTCTCGGCACACCGCACTTGAGACTGGGCAAACACATCGGCTGCAGAGAAAAACAAAAGTATTTCCCAGTTTATCGTGGTAAGACCAGAAAGTTCTCACTTTCAAAAGCTCTGATTTTTTCTTACTTCTCTGATGTTAAGACATAGGGATCTTGACAAGGATTTCGTGGGTAACAACGGAAGCCGCCATGATAATTCCAACACATTTCATCTTCCCGACATTCATTTGTGGTCTCACACTCATTTATATCTGTAAACACATAGGGTCAAAGAATTTACCGATCTGAGTAAATCATATAACACTTCATAGCTTCACTTCTGCTGTGCTTCCTCTGGACAGTGTAATCTACTCCCAGAGGATCAAGTCTCCACTTGCATGCCGTGCTTACCAAAACCATACTTGTAGGCTGTAAATCTCTTGGAAGCTCCCCAGCCAGAGAGTCAAATGCTCCCCCCATTGGTTTTGCTTGCTGCTTTCCCAGCCTAGAAGACCCAACCACGAAAATCCCATCCCAACCATGAAAATCCCATCTAACCAGCACACTTCAAGGTCAATTGAGATGCTTCTTCCTTCCTGCAGGCTTCTAACCCTCTAGGCAGAATTAATTCTGCTTCTAATCTTCAAGTGCACGTATCCATCTCTTATTTAATTCCATTTTATTTTATAATTAACTATTGCCATATCTATATTCTTAACTAAATTACAACTCCCCAAGGGCAAGGATTGGTGCCTTTCATGTTTATATAAGCACAGTCAATGGCTAACATTTGGCTTTGAATTCAACAGATGAACAATAGGTGGTTGATAAAAATATCATGAAATGACACATACTAATAATCTGTCTGGAATGACTCAGCTACATCTGTCCTCAATTAAATGCAATGAACTTAGGTCCTACTCAGTTTTGTGTCTAAAAGCACATTTAACTTAGCCCAGATCCCTATACACCTCTTACCTTGCAAACTTGAATCTGCCTGAATCTGTTCCACCTCGGATGGCATAGCTATTTAGAAATAGTGTGGAAGAAGGGGAATTGAAGAAGGGGAATTAAAGAAGGGGCTGTGGTGAGAGGCAAGCCAGGAAAAGGCAGTGCAAGGAAGCCAAAAGGGGAGAGAGTCCCAGAAAACGAGGGCTGTGTTGGACAAGGACTGATTTTGGATCTGGGAATTATAAGCCTCCAGATGACATCTGAGAGAACACTTTCACTAGAGAGCCATTATATTTACTACTAGAACAAACAATGAAAATTATATTAAGATTCACATCCCTAGCTATGTCTACCTCCCTTTACATTTGAATAATGATTTAGATTTTATCCATTATAACCGTTTCCTGAATCCTTCTACCTAATAACCAGACATTTTCATTCATTAATTTACTCATTCCAGTTTATTTTAACCCTTCTATTAGCTTATAAACCCCTTGAGGGCAGGACTATAGTATCCATCTTTAAATCCCTTTATCACCTAGCATTAATACACTTGGGGGCACCTGGTTTTTAAGAAATATTAAAATGAACTAAGTTGCTTTTCACATAAATCATGCAGACATGGACAAGAAAGATTATCTCTGCTTGACATGGAGGAAAAACAAGTAAGAGTTAAGTAAGTAGCCCAAGTTCATACAGGTAGTCATAGGCATCTTTCCACTGTGAGGTACTACATCCCCTAAATGAGAATACTTTTATGCCTTGTCTTTGGAGGAAAAAATTTTTCTTTTAGTTTCCAAACTGGCCAAAGCCATCTGGAACCCAAGAGGAGACTAGAGAAGTTTCCAAGAGTCAGTTATACGAAGTGTCTTCTTTTGGACTGGCTACGGCTAAAGAAAGAATTTAGATTTCTTAGAAGAAATCGTAATTGACTTGTGCTTTCAATATTCTTCTCTTTTCTGAAAAATAAATATGCTGTTTAGCTACAAGGAAAACTAGGACTGGTTTATTATATGGAGACCAAGAATGACAACAAGAAACTTTATGTAATAATTTCATTTATTACTTTCATTAATTTAGAGCCTAACGTAATCAACACCTTAATCATTCTAGAATGTTTTTCAGGAATTATTAATAGTATTAAAATATTTGATGAATGTGTGTATGTGTATTCTCTCTCTCTGTTTCTCTGTCTCATTCCTACTCTCTAGCCTCCCCCACCCCACTCAAACACAGAGAGTTTTCAGTTTTGCAAGGCTGTGGAAATGAGAACAGTTATTTCATCCTGAAAATAAGCCTTTGATTAAAGGTAAGACTCCAAACTCTTTCAGTTTTACTTTAGTCCATATGGACAAGGTTGGGAAGAGATAGTTTTAGTGGAAAAAACTAATTGCTTTGTACTTTAAAAGAATGTTAAGCCTCTCTCTTAAAAAATGTTTTGGCTTAACCAAACATTCTGGAGCTGCATATCTTCAAGATATAACACTCTTGAATCCCTTATTTGCAATTCTAGTATATTTTTCACCTTAAATTGTAACAGATATGTTTCCATACAAATAGAGTAGGTAGGTAAACTCTCCCTGTATGTTAATTTGCCTCTGTCTTTTGCTGAGCACCAAATATATTTATGATAAAAAAACACAGACACATTTATTTGAAGGACTCCAGGGAAATTAGTTAAGATATCCCACTGGCTAACATTTTCCTCCATGTAATATTCATGTTAAAAGTCTCAGGCTTCAGAAAGTAAAATCATTGGAATGCAGTGTTTTTCCACAATTAATATTAGAGTCTCTAGTAACTTTCCTGGAAAGGGGTATAAAGGTGTTCATTGTGCAATGAATGGCATTCTGATTATGTTCATACTTAGTGGTTGGAATCTAGTTGAATGATCATATGCATACCGTAAAAATCCCAGGTCCTGGGTTCCTCTGAGTTAATATTCTATAAAATCATGATATAGACTGAGAAGCCCTACTGTATCCTTGCCCTGATCTTTTTCCTTTCTCAAAGGATTTTATTGCCCTTGTATGTCCTTTCTTAGTTCTGATTAAAGAGGACTCTTTAGAGCAGATTTGCTACTAGTCACTTACATTGCTAAGTAAATTTTATGAAAACATTTTGGATAGTAAGGCTTTATTGTTTACGAGTAATTTTTATGTATGTTATCAATTTCATGCTCACAACTCCCTTTTCCAAATGAGAAAGCTAAAGTTTAGAGATGTTTGATATTATTTAAGACTGTAGAGATAGAAGGCAGTACAACTCAAACAAATTTTCTGTCTTCAAGTTCAGTCATTTTTTCCCACTCACTGTTTTATGCAAAGGCAAGTATCTATACTAGCTTTTCTAGGATTATGTATACTTTTGGCTTTATCTGAACAGACCTCTCTGTTAAAGAAATTTGAAACTACATGTAGCATTGGAGATGTGTAAGTATGAAGATCACCTGAATGTTTATTTTAAAACTGGACCCTAGGATATTAGCTATTTTTGTTTTTTTTCTGCTTAAGAATTCAAGCACATTTTAATATACTTGAGGCTGATTTTTCTCAGCACATTTAGGTTTATAATCTTGGTATTTTAGAGGATATGAGACTGTTTTGAGGTTTGCCTACCCCACATGTTTATTCCCTAGACTCAAACTAATGGTGAAATATTTTAATAATTGAATCTTTGGGGCAGGTGATTAGAAGATATATATCATAGAGATTAAGTAGGCTATATAGAAGAGATATCAATATTTTATTAAAATTATTTACATCTTAAGAGCAAAAATTACTTTCAATCTAAAAAAAGTCAGTGCTAACTGAATAATACCTTTTTTATGAGATGAACATATTACATGATGAACAAGGGAAAAAGGAGATCAAATTATATATATAAGAGGGAAAAATGAAAGTCCATGGTAGAGAATCCTGTAACTTTCTCCCTGCTTTTCCTGGTTAAAAACAAACACTTAACAGATATGAAAACAATAAACTTACCCTGACATGTTCTACTTCTCACCACTTGGTATCCCTGGGGGCACATACACGAGAACTTCCCAGGTTCATTGACACATTGATACTGACACAGGTAGCTTGAGGTTCTGCATTCATCAATGTCTGTTCAATCAGACAAGAGTAGGTACACAGAGTTGAAAAACTTATAGGTCACTACTTTGACAATATTTCTGAAGATAAGGTAAAAGGGTAAAAATACTGCAAACTCTAAACCAGAAATATAGGGTGGTTGGTGGCTCAGTTGGTTAAGCATCTGCCATCGGCTCAGGTCATGATCTCAGGGTTCTGGGATCTGAGCCTCAAGTCCAGGCTCCCTGCTCAGTGAGGAGTATGCTTCTCCCTCTTCATTTGCCCCTCCCCCTTACGTGTGCTCTCACTCTCAAATAAATAAATCTCTCCCCCTCTCAAATAAATAAATAAATAAATAAATAAATAATCTTAAACAAAATAAAACAGAAATATAAAACTTTGTAAGAACCTGGAGGGAAAATTCTACAATATCAGCTCATTTCCTCCAGGACTCCACCACACAGTTTTTCTGACTATCAGTTTTACTCAATGATTGCTGAGAGTCTGGCGAATCTTGGACTTAACCATACTGACTGAGCAGACTGAATGAATTGGGAGTTCAGGGAAAGAATGCTTTGCATTTCTCAATGGTGATGTCCTTATAGTTTGCTCAGAAGGACAGAGGCAGCTGTCCAGAACCAGCCCCTTTTGGTTTTGAGCACAGTGGCATGATATGAGGCCTCTCTGGGTGGGGTATGACCTTTGTGGCTTTAAGTAAAGCTGGAAAGAAGTCAGAGACATCAAGTGTCAATGGCATTCCCCTCAGGATGTCGTATGCCTTTTGAATTGCACAGTGGAACATGCACAGGCAATGGACTCTGAAGGTCATCCTTCCAATTAAGTGGCCCTCTTTTTACTCATGTGGAAAGTGAAACGCAGGCAACTTAAAGAAATGTGTCCAAGTCACACAGTGGCGGGAATGAGACTAGAGGACAGGTCCCTTGGTTTATATTCTAATGTTTCTGACATGTGATTAGCTCTTTCCAAATTTAAATGTGCATACCAGTCACCTGGGATTCTTGTTAAATGCAGCATCTGACTCAGTAGGTCTGGTCTGGGGCCTGAGATCTGTATTTCTCACAAGTAGAGACAAGGATGTGTCAACACTGCTGGCCATCACATCACTTTGAGAAGCAAGACACTAGAACACCCCTTCTAATTATTAGACCCAGCCTACATCTACTATTTCAGTTATTTTATTCCTTCTCCTTTCTCTTGATAACATACTAAAAAGAAAATACTATAATTGAACTTAATTAACTGTATTTTAAAATAGAATTTGCATGGAGAAAAAGATTGTTTTCATAAACAGGTACGTAATTGGATAAAGCAACAGCAATTATACAGATTGAACTGTTGTTACAAATTATTTGGAAAATATTTTACCTTCACAGTTGAGCCTGTCACTGCTCAGCTCATATCCTTGATTGCACTGACAGATAAATGAACCGAGAATGTTGTAGCATTGCTGAGCACATTGATTGCTAGCATCACATTCATTTATATCTGAAAGGAAATATTATATACATTTATATATCTATGTCTTTAAACATATCCTTGCTCCTTTGTACCTATGCCATTTAATGATAAGTGAATAATTCCTGGGTTGGATTCTTTGCCCTGCAGAAGCTCACTGGAGAACATCCATTCAGGTTTCATATTTATTGGAGTGACTTCAAACGTCTGTCATGCACTTCTTTTAGAAATACCAGAATATTTCTTTCTGCGAATGACAGTTAGTTTTGTGTTTGATGAATCTTTCCAAAAGAATTTAATGATTCTAATAAATATACATTCCAGTATCTATTTTCTTTTATTGTTGTTCAGATGCAAAGTGCCAAGTCTATAAATAATTGATATAAGACATTCATACTGATACGGTCTCTCAGCATGCTGTGGTGAAGATTTATCTGTGCTATTTATTACTTTTTAAATGGGTTCTGTTAAATTCCATTACAATTATAACATAAGCCGTTGAGACCCATACAGAGTTTTGCAATGCTCTAAGGCACTGAAAATATTGTGAAAAGGCATTTTTCCCGCACTAGATTCTTTCCATGTCATGCCAATCTTAAAATTGTGGGCCGTGACACTGCATTCTGAAAGGGGAGAAGAAGCATGTAAAAATCAGATGCACTCTCAGTGGAAAGTTTATGTACTTGAACTTACAGTAATCTACTGGCACCTTCAGCATTTATATCACATACTGTTGACTAATTGGTGTATGTGTATCCATTGATCTGTAGTTTTTTTTTTATATTTTTGATAGACTCACAGAGGAGGACTAACACCACGGTTAATAAAGTTTTCCATTCACATCTTGATGTGTTTTAAGAGACAGATTGGTTATTGTCTTTATAGCTTTATGCAGGGAAGATAAAGGAGACCAGTCCACTCAAGAGCACAGAAAACTGGAAATACTGCAATGCGCCCTGACATTTTTTGTGAAGACAGAAATCAGTTAGGATGGCAGTCCGCCCGGAGCTTACCTACACAGGTATAGTTGTTTGCAGCCAGCTGAAACCCAGGACTACACTGGCAATAAAATGATCCTGGTGTGTTCACGCATCTTTGGTGGCAATATGGAGGGATGGTGCATTCGTCTATGTCTGGGTTGTCAGGCACACACACAAAGAAAACCAAGTTATTGACTATTCAGAGCTGGTAGCTCTTTAGTTCTCAGCAGAACATTATCTAGAAAACCTGGCCAAAGAAAAATCTCATTTTAAAAGGTATTCTGTCATTTTTTTAAAAATTAGGGTAAATATTCTTTTAAAAATAAGCTTTGGTTTGCATTCTGCAGTTGAGTGAGATGTTAAAAACAAAGACTTCATAAAGCTGGTTGAGTGGGTTGAGATTTAAAGACAGAAAAGTAATTAAGGCTATTTCACATAGATATGAGAATATATATGTCAGTTCTGGGATCTAAAAGGTTATTTGTAATGACAGAAGTAAAAAAGCACTATGGAAGAACTGATTGATGTAGCATAAAACCAAGAGAAAGGAGGTGTGGTCTACTGCTCAGCTGCTGACATTGCTGAGCAATAAACGCTTGGTATCTTGATTGTTTCTTTTGTAAAATTTGGATAGTAATGCTTGCTATGTGTATCTTATGAAGTTTCCATGAGAATCAAATGAAAGAACACTGTGAAAGGAATAGGATGCTAAACAAATTACCTCTTGAGACTGCCCTCTGACACTCTGATGAAGTGTTCCAGGCTGTGTTCTTCTCAGATAAATATTTCCAACTATAAAATGGTCAGTTGAGAACTTGCGGAGTAGGATTAACATCTTAGAAGCATAGTAAAATTTCATTAACTCTACACTTTGTGACAATGTTAACATGACGTGTGTAATTAAAAAATAACAATTATTCATGTACAATATAAGACTGTACACTGTACAATATAAGACTGTACAATATAAGACTGACACTTCCTTATGGTAAAAAACAAAAACAAAACAATACTTTATGTTGAGTTCTTCTGACTAAAACTGTGGGAAGTGGTAGGCTCAAGTGGCCTCAGGATAGCCTGAGATGAATCTTTGTTCTGGCAATTACTAGCATGGTCTTCTCAAAGCTTCAATTTTCTCTTCTGTAAGTGATAATACAACAATGTGGTAGACTCGTTGGGAGGATACCATGAAATTATAGGCAAATTTCCTTGCAAAAAAACAGGTAAAAATAAATGGCAGCTGTTATTAATAGGCTGCAAAATATATTTGATTTCACTTGAATACTGAAATCAAAGGTAATGGCATTGACATGGCTTTCCACCTCATTTATTTGAAGTGTCTGCTCAAATGTCACCTCAGGGAGGCCATCTCTGTCCATCCATATAAAATGGCTTCTTCTGTCCCATCTGTCACCTTTTCCTACTTTCTATTTTTTGTGGCCATTGACACTCCTTGATATTGTGTTATGTGTTTATTTGCTTCTTGTCTGTCTCCCTCACTATAATGCATGGCAAATAAGACCTGTCTTCTCTTCAGATGAAAGTAGAGTATTTTTGTTGGTTCACTGCTATGTGCTTAACGCCTGGAACAGGGTCTGGCATAGTAGGTGCTCGATAAACATCAGTGGAATGTGTGTGCAGACTTCATATTGATTAAGGGCAATTTCAGCATAGCTCATCCTGTACCCAGTATTATAGCCAGGGGCCCCTACTGACAGCTAATTTGTAAAAATGGTCCCTCCTAATAGTTCCACGAGGGACATGATTCTGTAAAATATGTTTGCTCACCATGAAGGCCCAGCACTTAGAACAGTATCAGTAAATACTTGATAAATAAATCATGCATGTCTTCTCAATCAGTGAATACCCACTGAATCACTGTTATTTGCAAGCATTGTGTTTGGCACTATAGTCTTATAATGATGATAAATACATACTTTATACTCTGTCTAGCATGAAGAATGGCATGGAAACATATTATTGCAAGGAATGGTAGGATCAACAGTAGAAAGCTGTACAAGGGACAGACAGAGCACCATTCTACTCAAGTGGCCTGCTGACCACTGTTGGTTCATGGACTATTTGGAACAGCCTGCTACAAATAAGTACAGAAGTTGAGAATATGTGTTTAGGAATAGCAATTTGGTGTTGCTACAACATTTTTTTATTTTACTTTATAGTAGTATTGATCTATAATAGACTGGAAATTTAAAAAAAAAACACTCATCAAGGTTTGAGAAGTAGTGATGCACAGGAGGGAGGAACTAATCATATCTGGGTAAATCACGGAAGACTTCCCAGAGGAAGTGACCCTGAACTGGGATTTGGAAATTGAATAGGAGTTTGCCAGGGCAAACATGTTTTTGGTGCTAAAAGAGCTTAGGTAGAGGCAATAAGGTGTGACATTGCATGATGTTTGTGTGGAACTTTAGTAGACAAGGCTTCAGTGTAATATTTTTGCAGGAAGAATGGTGTTGGTACAACAGAACTGGACAAGGATCTGAGGGAGGAAGACCTTATATACTCTGCTGGCAAATGTGGGTGACGGGAACAGCAGAGAAGCCCCATGATTAGATCTGGATTTAAGAATGTTTCCTGCTACCAGATCCTATAGGGCTATAATCACACATTTTATTCCCTTTAATTGTTCCCATAGTAAGTTGAGTTAGTTCTTTCTCTTTACCTTTTATACACTCAATTGTTTATTTTCCTGACTAATCCATTGGGCAAAACTTTGGTGCCTGTCCAGTTTTCCACACAATCTTCTAAATCACAGTTTTAGTCACACAAACCCTGGGCCTTTCTCAGAGGCTGGGCACTCACCCCAGCACCTGGGCACAGCCCCATGGCGGGCAGAACCGGGCCCTCAAGGAGCTCAGTGTTGACATCTCGATGTCAAGAGCTAACATTCTCAGGCGAAAATTAATTCTAGCTTCCTATCCCCATGTTCTTTTTTTTTTTTTTTCCTATCCCCATGTTCTTATCCCTCTGTTCTAAAGAGAAAATAAGGACTCTTCACTGATGTATGTTAAACGGTAGTATGTAAATTACCATGAATATCACATGAATACAACTGACATAGGGATTCAATTAGGACGTTTTACTCCTAGTGCTGGACCCCATGACAGAACCTGGAACACATTTACTTTTTACTGTTTACTTATTCGCCAGTCAGCCTCTTCATACTGTGTTCTTCCTGCCAATTGAAAAAAAAAATGCACGGAGCATCTACTTGGCAGGCACTTTTTCAGGTTCCGGGGAGACAGCAGTGACACAAATCAGACCTGGCTCCTGTCCTCAGGTAGCTCAAGTAGAGCTCTCAAGTAGAGGCACACGCTATACTTGGCTTTGCCTTTCCAGCACTGCACCCACTTGCAACACACCGAATGTTTAGTACACGTCTGTTAACTCATCACACAATAATAGCACACAGCTATTCCGTGCAATACTTGCCTCAGCTCTGAGCACTCCCACGCGTGAGCTCCTGAGTATGTAAGTCATTTGTCTAAAGCCTCAAAATGAGTTAGGAGGAGAGTTGGGATTTGAACTTCATTCATGTGCCCTATAAGCTATGCTATTTTATGAACCAGTGAATGAAGGTCACATCGTCAATGTTTTGGTGCTGTGGCCACCAAACAGCTAATTTAAAATTATTTCCTTGGTTGCTTTTGTGGTCTCATTCATACTCCAAATTTCTGCTTCTGCTTAGTCTAACATGGAACCAACATTTTGAAATCCAGAACGTGCTCACCCTTTAAGGTTAGCTCTTTCTTATTAATGTGGAAAATGGTTCAGTAGTCAATGACAGAACAAGCAGTTGGAGTTATCATTCTCCAAATAAATATGAATGCTTTGCTTTGAATGACGGGTTTAAACAAGGAAGAGGTTTAGGATAGAATTTTGCTTACTGCTCTGCTGTACTTACCTACGCACTGGTCTCCCCGCTTCTGGTACCCCTGGGGGCACTGACAGGCAAAGGAGCCTCGTAAATTGATGCACACTTGGTCGGCTCTACAGTTGTGGGTCCCTGCAGTGCACTCGTCTATGTCTGGTAAAGACAGCCAGCACAAAGTTTGAGTTGGTTGTGCAGATGTTACTATTTCCTCCATTTAAAAAAAACCCGAAGAAGTGTAGCTGACGCATAAATGACATAAGTTTCAGGTGCACATCATAGTGGTTAGACAACACTATACATTACGTTATATTCACAGCAAGTCTAGCTACCATCTGTTACCATACAATGACACTATTGCAGTATTATTAACTATATTCCCTATGTTGAATTGCCATCATACTTTTTTAAAAAAAGATTTTATTTATTTATTTAACACAGAGAGAGAGAGAGAGAGCACGAGAGAGAGAGAGAGAGAGAGAGAGAGAGAGAAAGCAGGAGGAGCAGCATAGGGAGAAGCAGGCTCCCCACTGAGCAGGAGCCTGATGTAGGGCTCCATTCCAGGACCCTGAGATCGTGACCTGAGTTGAAGGCAGACACTTAACTGACTGAGCCACAGAGGTGCCCATCATACTTTTTAAAAAGAAATAAAGTTTTCACTTTATTAAGGCAATACTCTGTAATATTATATTAGAAATGTTTAAAATGATAAATGATTTCAAACATTTGGAAAATAATTTCATAGATGCCAGTGTGTACGACTCAGATTTAACACATGCTAACATTAGCCATGTTTGCCTTGGCTCACTTTATATTCAGAAATAAAACATTCGAGACATAACTAAAGCTTTACTGTATTCTTATCTTTTTATCTGCTCACCTACCACTGTTCTGGTAGGTGTGAATCCTTCCCTGAAAGGTTTTTATACTTTAATTATATAGATATGCATCCATTAGAATATACAGTGTTGTGTTGCGTGCTTTAAAGCATAAATGAATTGTATAATACTTGCTTTTTCTACACAATATGTTGCATTTGAGATCATTTACATTGACAAGTCTATAAAGAACTGTCCAGTAACCAGGTATAAATCAAACTTTAATACTATGTATTTCCTGTTGCCTTTTAATTAAACTTTAATTGCAGGGGTGCCTGGGTGGCTCAGTTGGTTGAGCATTTGACTCTTGATTTCAGTTCAGGTCATCATCTCAGGGTCATGGAATCGGAGCCTTGTGTCAGGCTTCCACGCTCCGTGTGGAGTCCGTTTGAGATTCTCTTGCCCTCTCCCTCTGCCTCTCCCTCCACAGCATGCTCATGCACATGCTCTTTCTCTCCCTCAAATAAATAAATCTTAAAAAAAAAAAAAAAAACCCTTTCATTGCAAATTTCAAAATGCAAAGGATTCAACTTGATCATATTTCTCTAGGAGAGATAGATTGGTGTAGTTTAAAATACATATTTTCCCAAAGCATCTCATTTCAGTTTAAAAAAGATATTTTCCCAAAGCGATTCTTTAATTTACTAAATGTGCCCAAAGGAGTAGTAGATTATAGTTTTAGAAAAGTAAAAAATGCTCGGTCACAATATAATGAATCTGTTATAATGAGTTTCTTTGGAATCAAAGGTGATATGAATTTATGCATGTGCATTTATATTACGGTGATTTATAAGTGAAATTTAATTTTGCCTTTTCAACATTACCTTCGCATTCAATAACTCTCTCACATTACCAAGTTAAGTAGGTGAGTTAAGAAGATGAAAGGATTATGTGATTTTGGCATTCTTCAACAACTGAAGGGTCTAAGCTTTGTTAAAAAAATATCATCAAACTTGGAATTCCTAGATGACAAATTTTGCATAAAAACTAAGACGGCTTAGGGAACCTTAGATCATCAATGTGGTAAACCCAGGGTGGTGCTTTGGAACAAACAGTGGGCTAAAATTCAATACAAAAGATGAGCCATCAGTAATTAGAAGGTATTTCTCAATTCCTGCCTTCCTTTAAAGAAGCTCAGAGAGTGGCTTCTGCTGCTTTTCACTCTATTTTCAGGGAGAACTGCTGTACTCACACTACCAGTGTAAGAATGTGGGAGATTCCTGTGGTAAGAGTTGTCCTCTGATACTGGATTTGAATGATAACAGACATTTTTCCCAAAAGAAAGAGAGAGGGGCGGTGAAAAATACTTTAGGGATGTATGGCCATTTATTGGATAATACCCTATAAAAGCATCTACTTAACATGATTCTTTGAACCTGGTTTTAAAGTTTTGGTGAACTTTTTTTTGTTACTGTTTTTTATTTTTGTTTTGTAATCCACCGTCATCATCATCATCATTATTTTCAAATCAGCGATTCTAACTCTGTCCTTTGTAAGGTACCATGCAGAGGGGCCACGATCTTTTTTTGAAATTATCTGGTCTTTTTTCTGTCTTTTATTATATTCTCATATGCACTTGATGAAAACATTTCTACTGGGGTTTCTTTCAGAGCTTTATGACTCGCTAATGCAGAAATGACAGCAGAATTCCTATTGTTTTATGTCAAGAGCATCTGCCAGCATTTGCAGTGATAACAGCCCTGAGAGATATCGAAATGTGAGATTCAGATGTGGCAAGTTTCCTCAGTGCATGCTGGCAAAAGATCAAGGACTGGGGCTGTCTGCTGCATTTTCTAAGGGAGGCCTCACCAGTGACTGTGGCTTTTCTTTCTGAGACCTCTCTGCAAACTGCCTCCACCCCATTGCATTCCCTATATCCTACAGTTTCCTTCCTACTTTCTTATTCAGTTCTAAGGCTCTTTGATAAATAAGCCAATATTTCCAGTGGAGTTAATATATCAATTAAATAGATTTTAAACATAAAAATTGTGCTACCTGGACCTACTCCTTCTTAAGAACCAGGTTCATTTACCTTCTGAAAAGGATTATTGAATAAAAATATTCGGTGAGTTAAAATAACTTAATAATTTAAAAAAATCACTGCCTTCACTGTCACTATATTCTTTTCCTTTCTCTATTAACAACAACAACAACCAACAAAACTGCAATAGCACTCACTGCACCTAACAGTGATGGATGATATTTTTAACACACTTTGTACATACTTGGACTCACTTTAATTTTCGGATGGGAAACTTCCTGAAATTTAATAAAATACAACTTCATGAAATCCCCTTCAAGAAATTATTCCAAAGAAGTTAAGCATGTGCTTTGTCATATACCTGGAGGTGGATCTTCTAGGAAATGAACTGACTACATTTTCATTGAGAGCTTCTCTAAATCAAGTTGAAAATATTTGTCCTCTCCTTTGCTCTTAGCAGTTTATCTAATAACACATAGACAAATAGGATTTCTTTGTATTATCTTCGATTATACTGTCAATTCATACCATTACTTAAGTGACACAATTTTATTATTTTAAAAGTTGCCCTTTGAGACCCTGTTATTATTTATTCATAGAGCATATGCCATATGAGAAAGTCATGTAAGAATTGTTATGCCTTGTTAAAGTCTTTTACAGTTTATTCTTACAGGACTTTATTTCTAAGTAATCTCTACACCCAAGATAGGGCTCAAACCCACAACCCGGAGATCAGGAGTCGCTTGTCCCACCAACTGAGCCAGCCAAGCACCTCTGCACTCTTCCTTTCTACCTGTATGCATTTCTATTTGTCTTAAATATCAGAGTTAACGTGATGAGTCACTAAAACATACATCTATGTCAGAGACTTGAAGCAGAATATACATTCCTGTGCTGGTGTACCAGAAGACCTCGTTTTCCCAGGCTTTTCTTTTTTTATATCTTTTTTTTAAATTTTTATTTATTTATGATAGTCACAGAGAGAGAGAGGGAGAGAGAGAGAGGGAGAGAGAGGGAGAGAGAGAGAGGCAGAGACATAGGCAGAGGGAGAAGCAGGCTCCATGCACCGGGAGCCCAACGTGGGACTCGATCCCGGGTCTCCAGGATCGCGCCCTGGGCCAAAGACAGGCGCCAAACCGCTGCGCCACCCAGGGATCCCCCTTCCCAGGCTTTTCATTTAGAAAAGGCTTCTGTGGCAGGAGTATCCTGAGTGGCAAAAGCACTGCCTTATTCATAAGGAAACAACTCAGGTCAGTCGATTTCCCTGGTAATCTAGGAAAAAGTACTCCAGGGAGAGGAGTTTTTGTTTTGCTTTTAAACTATAATTTATCCTCGACAGTGAAGCTCACTAGGTTCTTAAGCAATCAGTTAACACCTTCCCTGGGCCCTGGCCCCAAGCACACTGAGGATGGGGTCTACATCTCACTTTTTTTCTGTATTCCTAATGCCTAGCAGAGTGCATGAAACAGTGGGTTTTCAATAAATGTTTGTTCGATAAATGGATGAGTGAATGATAACCGTGTGCTGGGAACTGATGCCTAGAGTTTGAGGGAAGTAGGATCAGTGTTTTGTCTTATGGAACTAATCATTTACAAGAAAGAGTAACAGGAAATATGTGAGAAACAGTAAAACCAGCAAGATGTCAGCACATGGAAACTGTAGGAAAGCAATGGTGTTGAGAGGTGCAGAAACTAGGAGGCATAGGCAGCAGCAGAGGTGGGTGGCTGCGGAAGGTGTGCCAGGCCAGGGGAGTTTTGAGCTGCATTTTGAAGAAGGTGAGGAGGCTATTTCTAGGCAGGAGGCAGGCTGCATTAGAAAACATCCAATAAAACCAATGTGGTCTGCAGGACAGCTGGAGTCAGCATGGCTGGAGGGGCTGTGTGTGAGGAGCCTGCTGCAGTGCCTGCTTGAAGGTGCTCATAAAGTGGTAGCTCAAGTCATAAGCAGGGCCTTAAAGGTGGGATTGGAATTTGAATTGGACACCACGGGGAGCAGCTCTAAACTATGCAGACACAGCCTAATGTAAACATAGCCAAAGAACAAAATAATAGAGTGTGCTTCCTAAAATATCACAACACGTAAATCAACTCACATTTCATCATTCTAATGCATTAAGAATAGCTAAGGGCAGTATTTGGTGATTCCCTCATTTTTCAAAAATGTGCCCACACTCTCCCTCCTAGTGATTTATACTGTTGTAGGTCCCTTTCTTGCTGACTTTGGCACCATCATTGCTTCAAATAATGCAGTCTGATCTTTGCTCAGCTCTCACTCCTAGCCTCTTTATCACGCTGACCCGCAGTCTATGGAACCACATATTTGGTTTCCTCTCAAAAGTTAATGGAGGTGACTGTGTCCACATCTCTGTGGTGTCCATTAAGTCCCTGCTTAGGCCCTCATTCTCTATGTTTTTGGCTCCTTCCCGTCATTCTGACTCATATTTCCCAAACCCCTGACTCATGCTGCTTTCTCTCTCTTATGCAACATTTTAATCTCTGCAATGTTCTTTTCATAATTTGATAACTTACCACGACATGGACATTCAGTGTGTTTTCATGGGCAAACATTTTCTGTACCTTAAATGCTTTAGATTACCATTTAGACTTCGCTGCTTTAGGTTTAAGGAATAGTTCAGAACTACTTTGGAATAAGCCACCACTGACCAGGGAGGAGTACACCATGAATAGAAGGAAGGGACTGAAATGATTTTGCATCTGTCACTGCCCAGGTGATCTAGGACCACGACATCAATTCTTTTCTCTCTGTTTCTCCGTCTGTAAAATAGACTGTTCATCCTTAATGATGCAAAGATTTTTTTTTAAAGTTCAGAATCTTCAAAATATATCTTTTTGTCTCTAGACTGTAAATCCTCAGAGTAAAATATCCACATCTTTACTAGGTCTGTGGGGAGCACTGTGCATGCTTTGTGAATATTACTTGGTGCTGTCCTTTGAGGTCCTGTGGTTAAAGCAAAGGCAGTGGTTAAATTCAAGTCGCTGCTATTTCTTCATCTGTGTGGATTTACATTCTTATATCTTCTGCAACCATACTAATTTAATCTCATAAATGGAGTAAAGTAGAAAAAAAGGTCAAGGATTCATGTTTGCTGTGAGAAGGAGCTACTTTATTCCTAGCCACTTTCCTTCCCTCCTCCCACCTATCTTCCCTCCTTCTTTCCTTTCTTTCTTCCTTTTCTTAACAACTTAGATAGATACCCATCTGTTCGGAATAATTGGTCCTAATCCTTTCTCATGACAGGATGGTAAATTAGTTCTCAGCACCTTTTCCATTTACTCTATAAAACTGTTCAAATAAAAAGGACTCATTGGGTAAGGATCTTATTGTTATTTTGGGTCTTCATCTTATTTTTCAGTACAATCCTGGAAAGTGGGAGCTATCTCAACAAGTGCTGAGAGCATTGCTATTTTACTATTGCTTCATCCATTCATGGCTCCTATTAATGATAATCTGAGTATTCAAGACATCAAATTATGTTACTTAAATTTTGATTAAGAAAGAGGTGTGTGATATTTTATATAACCATACACAAATTTGTTAAAATTCTAAAATTAACTGGTGTAAAAATAGGTAAATGCTTAGCAATATTTAAACATCTATTATTTGGTTAGAAAATTAGATCAGTGAGCCTCTGATTTCATCCTGATAACAGCTCAGTGGAATAAGTGGTCACATCATGCACAATTTGCAGATGAGGCAGGAGGATGTCACTGAAGTGTAGATTTGTGAGGTAACCTGCCTAAGGTCACCCAGAGTAGAAATTCAAACCCCAGATTTCCATTTTTGTCCCTGCAATTTTGGTCTCCAGAAAGACTTATTTCCTAAGAACTCTGGATAGCAGGCCTTTAATTATAGTTTTATATATGTATGTATATATATTTAATTTTTCTTAGAAGTAAAAAGAGGGTCGTTCATCTGTAGTGCCTAGATTCCTCCCTTGTGTCTTTCTTCTACATTAGAATAACATTCATAGCTCTCCAAGTCTTCTGTTTCCCTCCCCAGTCCTTAGCCAATTATCAACAATTTTTGTCAAAGACTTTCTATTTCCCTTGCTGCTTCTTTCATAGTACTGGAATCAGATTTATCTGGGCTAAATGCCCAGTTCTAGTTAGCTTTTCACCCTTCTGAAATTATCAGCTAGAATTCGCCCAAGCTAAGCAGTTCTCGTGGAGAAAATAAATACTGATATTAAGTAACAAAAGAGAACTGTCTTCATCTATGGCCAGCAGTAGATTTATAGTTCTAGATTCTTATCTGTTCTGGCAAAACAGATTGTTAATAATTTGGTGTGCTTTAAATGATAAACAAAAATATCACCAAAATCAACAAATATCAGCCTCACTGATAGTTTATTTCTTTGTTTTATAAAGTGGTGAATCCAGTGTTCTGGAAGTCCTTGTCATTGCACTGTGTTCTATCAGAACCTTGAAATATGCTGTTCTCATATGGAAAAATTATGCTACATGTACGGAGTTGCTTTTCCAGCAATGATGACTGATTTGCACTGCAAATTGACCTTTTCTCACCCAGTCTCCTCTGTGGCTAGTGGGGTTCATCTGCAAGACGATGGGATGAGGTTAGACATGCAGTTCATGAACATGGGGAGAAAACCAAGTGGCACACATGACCAGTTCAATTTGTGACTCATCTGTACTACACACAGACCAAATGAACCAACTGCTCATAGGCTAAAACAGAACAAGCAAGGGAACAAAGGCCTTACTTATTCTTCAGCTCTTTTTGCAACTGGCAAAGTGAAGCTTATTGTTTTCAGAATATTAAGGAAAAACATTTTCTACTGATAAATGATTGCTAATCATCAGGAGTGTTCTCTGGCATCTCTTCAGTATGTCATTCCCAGCTAAACTTCCTTTTTTTTGCTTCTTAAACTTAATTATCCATTAAAAACATGTTTGGGAAAAGATGACTCTGGTATTTGGAGTGATATTACAACTAGTCATCAATCCACAACCTTGTGGAGGTAAAAAAACTGTATTTTGTAATAAGTAGCACCATTAATCTTTGCTTTAGAGTGGCTTGATACCAGGAATTAAAGATGGTTTGTGTGAAAGTTCAAGCCCAGTCTATACAAGCTGGAGACCAGCTTCAAACTGGATGGCTTTCAGAGGAATTATGATCCCATCTGATTATGGGATGCCTCTGAACTGACATTTTAATAACTGTAGTTTCCTGGTGCCTTACCTTTTTACCTCGATCCTCTCGATCACCTTCCATCCCTAGCTCTAGATCAAATCCCCGGAGTGCAATGAACTGAAGGGAGACTATATTCAGCTGAGTCCACCAGGCCTTGCCTAAGCACTGTGACTTGATTCCTGGCCCCCTCCGTAAGCCTTGCAGCCAGATTAGTCAGTCTCCCTAGCCCAAAGCACACACATTCTTGGCTTACTCCTTCAGGCCAATCATCGCTTGAGGTCGCACAAGCCCCTGGCTATGGCAATGCCAATTATAACAAGCATGGCTTGGTGACCTCCTAATTGTATGAAACCAATTACATTAAACTTGTTGTTCATTCAACAATAAACAGCTTTTGTGCCCACTAAATTGGGGCATACTACTAAATTTGCTGAGTGTAATTTGGCAATACTTCTCCAAATCATTAACTGCTTAAGGCTTTTTAAATAAAGCGTATCTTTGTGCTTCTTGCCTTCAGAGCATGTTACTGTCTTGTGTATATTTTCCTACCCATTTCATTACATCTTACTTATGATGTTTCTGCACAATGTTTCCCCATATGCCTCAGGGCCCTTATGTTTTTCTGAATTCCAAATGAAGCAGAGAGGTAGGATGAAGGAGGGGTGGAACTCACCAAATTTGCACTAAATTCCTTTCTCTTTTTGATTCAAAATTCCAGCACAATGAAAAGCAATGAAAGGATAAATATGTGAGTAAATCTAAATGAATACTGACTGTATAAAACAATAATAGGAAGGTCTTTGGGGATTTATAACATATTTGGGATTTATAACATATTTGGGATTTATAAAATATTTATAATTAAAATACATGAGAATAATAAGTTGGCAGGAGGGTAAATAGAGTTTGAAGATCCTTGCATTGTTAGGAAAGAGGTAAAACTACTAATTTATTTTAGACTTTGATAAATCAAATATGCATATTAAAATACCCCTGCGGGAAAAGCTAAAGGAATAGTAAAAGCATAAAACTACAAATCTAATACAGGGGAGAAATGGAATAATACAAAATGGTCCATTATTTTAGAGAAAAGGCAAGAGAGGAAAGAAAAGGAAACTAAAATGTGCAGAACAAATAGAAGGCAAATAGTAAAAGGGTAGTTTAAACCTAATCATAGCAATAGTTGCATTAATGTAAGCAGATTGAAAGATCTTACTAAAAACCGAAATTCTCAGGTGGATTATAAAAACAAAACCTAAATATGCTGTTTCAAGAGAAACCATTTAAATATAAGGATGAAAAGAAAAGATAGGTTGAAGGAAAAAAGATGAAAAATGTACTATGCCAACACTAATGAAAAGAAAGTTGGCTTTGCAATATTAATATCAGACAAAGTTGACTTTAAGGGAAAAAAGATTACTAAAGAATAAAAAATACTATGTAACAAAAGTTTTGGTTTATCAGGAAAATGCAGAAATTCAGAATTTAACCGCATTTAATCACACAGCCTCCATATAGACAGACAAAGCACAAATAGGTAAAACTAGAGGGAGAATGAATACACACAATTACATTAAGAGATTTTAACATACTTCTCTTAGTAACTAAATGAACAAACATACATTTTCAGAAATGAATAGAAAATGTGAATAACAGATGACAAACTTTGACCTACTTGACATAATATAGAACACGGGACAGAATACATATCCTATTCAAGCATTGAGAGAATGTTAAAAGAAAATGATTATATGCTGGCCTTAAGGAAAGTCTAAATACATGTCAAAAATTACAATATATGGATTTTTGTTCCCTCACTACAAGGCAAATGTGATGGAAAAGACAGCAATTACCACAATGAAACTAGAAAAATCCCCCTTTTTTGGGAAAAGAAGATGTACACTTCCAAACAACTCATGCGTTAAAGAAGATAAAACTGAAATTTGAGACTACATCAAGCTGAATGAAAATGAAAATATCACATATGAAACCTTTTTGGGGAAAAAAGGGCCAGCCCTTCAGAAGGTTGATAACCACTCCTTCTCTCTTTACATCTCCTTCTCTTTGCCCCCACTCTATTCAATTTAAGAGAGAAGAAAATACAAATAAGATTTGTATCTGAGATAGTCTGTTATGAAAGTGAACTTTAGGGTTTTGAAGGGCCACTTAGAGAAGAAGGAAAAAGTCTTGACCGTATCTTTCCAAGGGCAGAACTAGAATAAAAGGGTAGAAATTTAAGGAAGGCAGATTTTAGTTCAGTCTGAGAGAGGAACATGGTTACTAGACACTTTAATATATTAGGAAGTAGTGAGGTTCCTATTACCAGAAATATGCAAGTGGTGCAATGTGGATGTCCATAGTGGGTGGGGATTTGACCAGTTATCTGTGTTTAAAAATGGTGTTAAGGCACTGCATACAAACATGGCAAAATGTTAATGATTTTAGAATCTGGATGGTGGGTGTTCCATATTCATTGTACTGTGCACTCTACTCTGAGTTTGAAAATGTTAAAGAACTGAAAAACAGGGCCCTTGGGTGGCTCAGTTGGTTAAGGGTCTGACTCTTGGTTTTGGCCCAGGTCACCATCTCAGGGTCTTGAGATCAAGCCCCAAGTTGTGCTCAGGCCCAGAGTCACCTTGCCCCTCTCCCTCTGCACCTCCACTAGCTCTCTCTCTCTCTCTCTCTCTCTCTGTTGAATAACTAAAATCTTTAAAAAATTGAAAAATAGAAGCCACATCGACCTGAATATAGAAAGTTGTAAGATTTCAACAACATTGAATGAATATCTGTGCCTTCTCTCATTTGACACAGGACGTACATACATATATCTTTGTAGAGTTGCCATGTTGACATTGATGCTTTCATAATTTATCCTCTAATATCTGAAAACCTTGCTCTATGATAAAGTATTGCCAGGAAAGATCTCATCTTAAACAGTTATTTATTTTATCCCTCTTCCTTGACAATGTGGCAGTTAAAACCCAGACTTATTATTCCTTGTCCTGTATGAATGTTTTTTCAGGAAGGTAGGCTCTGCAGCTTTCTAAGGCATAAGATTATTCAGTGACTAAAATGTTAAATTTGAACAACTATCGGCTTATATCCAAATGCTTCATATACTATTAAACTTTTTTTTTCTGTAACCATCTGCATTCTGTGAACCTTCTTTTTTTTGTTTTTTTTTTACATTTTTAAAAAATTTAAATTCAATTTGCCAACATATAGTATAACACCCAGTGCTCATCCCCTCCAGTGCCCTCCTCAGTGCCCATCACCCAGTTATCCCATTCCCCCCACCCCCGTCCCCTTCTGCAACCCTTTGTTTCCCAGAGTTACCAACTTCTTTTTTTTTTCCAACTACTTTTTTTACTTTAATTTATGTCTCTTTAGGTTTCTGTAACCCTTGGGATTTGGCATTTACAGAAACACCATTATTTCAATTGTCCTCAAAGGACTAAACTTACAAATCAGGAGTGGGAATTATCCTTAATAATTAGAGTATTGCCTTAGAATCATAAAAAAATCCCTGCTTTCCTCTTTAAGAAAGAGGGCATTTGACTGCAAATTTATTTGCTACTTCAATCTGTTAAGCATTTTTATAAGCTGTATCTTCTCATTCTTTACATTTCTGATGCCTGTATTGAAGGGTTTTGGAAGTGTCAAATGTGATGTGGTTTGGAAATGTCAAGTCTTTATGTGGACTCATGAATATGTATCTACATTTATGAACCTTAGGGGTGTAGATAATTAGAATATTCTTAAAATAGTTGTGTAAAAATCAATGATAGTCCATATTTTAGCAATTTCCTCCTCAGTTTCACTCTCAGTTCTTATAACTTTTTTTCTAGAGTTATACAATCTCAATTTATTTATTTTTTTAAAAAGATTTATTCATTTATTCATGAGAGACAGAGAGAGACTTTTTCTAGAGTTATACAATCTCAATTAATTAATTAATTAAAGATTTATTCATTTATTCATGAGAGACACAGAGAGAGAGAGAGAGAGAGAGAGAGACAGAGAAGCAGGCTCCACGCAGGGAGCCCGATGCGGGATTTGATCCTGGAACTCCAGGACCAAGCCCTGGGCTGAAGGCAGACGCTAAACCACTGAGCCACCCAGGGATCCCTACAATCTCAATTTAACTACAAGGTTTAAGACAGGGAAATTCAGAATGCTGGCTTACTTAATAGTGGGATAGCTGACATATACCATTAAACTAAGTGAGATTTGACTTTTTGGTTTTGTTTCAAATTGATACTATAGTTGTCACTTTTTCCCAAGTTATTCATGAATTATCATGCATGTTTGAATTTAACTTGCTTATAAATTGTGCTGACATATATAGGCTATGGGATATCCTCCTGTCTATGTGAAGGCACTTTCAGTGCTGTGAAGTAATAGCATTCAAATAACTCCCATGAGTTCAAGGTACCTAAAGGCAATAGAGAACTAAAGAAAATATTGTTCAATAAAACTATTGACCCTATGAGTGTTTCAATCCTACAGATTTCTCAGGCTAGCATATATAAAATAGTCTTTGGACTTTTAAATGAATTTGGGGCATTTTACCTTACATTTCCATCAGAGACAAAATTATGTTTGGACTATATATTCTCTGTGTTTGCTACAGCAGCACATATACTGAAATTAGAATGATACAGAGAAGATTAGCAGGGCCCCTGTGCAAGGATGACTGGTAAATTTGTGGACTGTATGTCCTTTGAGATCTCTTTCAGTTTTTTTTTAAAGATTTTATTTATTTATTCATGAGAGACAGAGAGAGGCAAAGACAGGCAGAGGGAGATGAAAGCTCCTTGCAAGGAGTGTGATGCGGCACTTGATCCCAGGACCCTGGGATCGTGACCTGAGAAGGCAGATGCTCAACCACTGAGCGACCCAGGCATCCCAAAATCTCTTTCAGTTTTAAAAATCTGAAATTAAGGTTCATTTTACTGAATTCCTGGATTCTGTTGTAAAAAATATTCATTTTCCAGCTCTTACCTCTTTTGCCTTCTCTACCTTAAAATATTGGATCCTGGGAAATCTGAACAAATATGCTCTTGCTTTTTTGGGGACCATGATCATAGGTCTCTATTTCTCCCCCACCCTCCTTTTTTTCATTTTTCAGCAGTGGCTTCTGATCTGTAGAATCAAAGGAGGGTCTAAAAATGGGCTCATCTTTCAGGATTAAATGGCTCTGTTAGCAGAGTGAGATGAATAGAAAGTTCTCTTAAATGTTTAAATGCACTACTGTGTACCTGTAAAGTTACATAATTTCAGGAATTTAGACTTGCTTAATGTCTATTTGGCAGCATAAACTCTGAAAAAAATCTCATGGGGAAACACGCCCAATACATGGTTTCTCTGTCTATAGAGTACAAAGGGAGATGGACCTGTTCCAGTTATACAGTTGATATGTTAAAGGTAGATGCCAAGCTAAGTCAGTTTTTAAGGGAATTTCTTGGCACGCATAAACACAGAAGAAAAAAAAGACTATGTTCTTAGATCTGTATATATAGATATATATATATACAGATCTAAGAACATATACATATATTTTTTTATTTTTTTATTTTTTTAAAATTTTTATTTATTTATGATAGTCACACACAGAGAGAGAGAGAGAGGCAGAGATAGGCAGAGGGAGAAGCAGGCTCCATGCACCGGGAGCCCAATGTGGGATTCGATCCCGGGTCTCCAGGATCGCGCCCTGGGCCAAAGGCAGGCGCTAAACCGCTGCGCCACCCAGGGATGCCTATATATTTTTTTTTAATTGGTTACTGCATGGAACACATCCGTAGAGTCTATCATATTCCAAGTTTTCATTTTAGAAGAAAATGGAAAAATTGAGCAATTCATATTGTTAATTTTAAAATTAGCCTGGAATTATTTTTCCCTAGAAATGTAATAATTTGTTTATGGAAACCTTTAAATGAAAATCTTTGGCTTCAGGCATGTATGTGGTTAATGTGGATGACTGTGAGGCTGCCAGATAGGTAGGCCCTATCAACTAAGGATCTCTTTCAGGGCTTTCACAATGACAACAATCATACTATTTTCTTACTTCATAAGATTTTTTAATTCTAAATTATTTTATTCGAGATTGTTTCTTTAGTTGTTTGTACTAGCTTTTTTTTAAACCTTATTACTCCAAGAATTTATTATTCCAAGAATTAGAGTTTATGGGAGGACTTGTTGATCTTTTTAGAAAGTCTGAGAACCAGAGAATAAATTTTTTTCTTACGTAACTTGAGACAGAATGATATGAAATATGACTGAGACAGAAGAGTGGGTAAGATCACAGGTTTTAGCATCAAATAAGTCTCAGTTTGAATCCAAGAAACACCACGTTTTAGGTGTGTGTTCAGGTCAAGTTATTTAACTTTTCCAAGTTTCAATGACAAAATCTGTCAAGTAGGGATAATACCTATTTCATACTGTTATTGTGAGTACTAATTGAAATAACACACCCCTCAAATGGTATCTGGTTGACATTAAGTTCTCAATAAATTGTACTTAACATTGTGACATGGCTATGAGTTGGTGTAAATCAGGTTGGTACTACTATTGTCTACAGACTGAAGGAAGCAAAAAACTGCAGAAAGTCAGGGCTTTTAATATATTTTGCTATGCACTTGTATATAATTACACATCCTATCTTTGCTTCCTTTTTCAGTGTCATATTTTGAATGTGGTCGGTTATGACTGAAATCCAATCGGGAAGATCATCACAGCCTTGAAGGACTTCCCTTCCTTTGGCATATTCCAGATGAACAGATAGGAGAATAGGCAAAACCAGCCTTTCTTTCTTAAAGCTACTTCTCATTAGGGAAATTGCAAACATTCAAACAAAAGAGATACAAAAGCAAAGAAATATCTAGCAACTTTTGCATTTCACAGTATTTTGTGATATGAAAGGACAGTTAATGGCTATAGGACCCCCTTCACAGCAATGGAGTGTTAAGGTTTATAAAGACTACTTAGCAAACATAGCTTTAATTGGAGCTCTAGGGATGCCTAGGTGGCTCAGTGGTTGAGTGTCTGTTCGGCTCAGGATGTGATCCCAGGGTCCAAATGAGTCCCACATTGGCGGGCTACAGCAAGGAGCCTGTTTCTCCTCCTTCTGCCTGTTTCTCTCCTTCTGTGTCTCTCATGAATAAATAAAATCTTTAAAAAAAACAATTGGAGCTCTAACTAGAACCTATATGTAACTCTGAGAAAGAACTTCTGTCAACAAGTTCCAACTATGAAAAATCTATGAAAATATAAATTTTCAGCAGCAATTTTTATTATATTGGCCATGTCAAGGACATTGGGGTCATCATCTTTCAAGGCAGTGATGAAGTTATAAATCAGACCTAAAGAACAGATGGGTAATATTTTCAAATGTAGTGGAAATAACCGCATGTAAAAAATCACAAGTATTTCTGGTTGTTTATTCATAAGGACAAGACTCTAAGGTGAAAACATCGATGTCTGACTTTTCAAATGAGCAGAATTCTCTACAAAACATAACAGTGATCTACATAATCATTTGTAGTTGATGAGGCATTTGATCAATCATATCATACAGGAGAGTCTGATGTGGAGCCAATTTTTGTTTTGTAATGCTATGCTAGTGATATGGCAAAACCATGGCATATTAAAAAGTATTCTTTAGAAATACTAAGTTTGGTTTTCTCCAAAAGCTAAATGACCTATTCCCGGTGCTTTTATTATAGCTATAGGCAAATTATGTATGTGGATATGACAAACTCTTATTTCCAGATTAAGGCTTTGACAGATAAAATTAAGAAAAAAATAAAAGAATTTAAAGTATGAGGTAAAAGAATATGCTGATGGTGACAGTATGACAATCCAGCAGACGGCTAGGCTGACTTCCTTCTGTCATCTTCTTACTTATTCTTTCTCTGTCCTGCATTTCTGACTCCTTCCTCTTTAAATACTCAATTTTGCATTTGCCCTTCCTCAGTTTCATCCTGATTAGGCAGACGGTTCTTCTAACTTGAGAGCTCCGACTGCTGCCACATCTGAGGTAGTGTTAGGACATCTCCCGCTGTTGTTGGTCTTGGGTACTGCTGCTTCAGCAATGGTTGGTGAGTGCTCTGGCCCAGTGCTGTGACTCTCCAGTGCACCCTTTGGGAGCTCAGCAGGGTGCCCTTGCCATCTTTATTTCCTCAGTGCAGGTAGGCTGCTGTCCAGGCCCCTGAACTCCCTATACCTGCAGCTAGTCTCATCACTACTCACCTAGATGTTGATAAAATGCAGAAGGTCCTATAAGATTATTTTGAGCCTCACTGCAGCATATTAGGTGGTTTTAATATAAAAACTAGCGTTTTCCTTAGATTCCAATTTGCCAATGTACTTTTTTTTCCCCTAAGATTTCATATATGTCTTTGAGAGAGAGAGGGAGAGAGTGCATGTGGGCAAAGGGGCAGAGGCAAAGAGGCAAATTCCTCTCTGAGCATAGAGCCCGATGCGATTCCACCCCTCTCCACACCCCCACACCCCATGATCATGACCTGAGCGGAAACAAGAGTCAGTCGCTCAGCAGACTGTACCACCCAGGTGCCCCTTATCAATGCATTCCTGTATGATCCTCTGCATCGGCCAGGCTACATATTGCCATGTGTAAGACATGTTGCTACCTGTCTAACTTTGTCCATGAGCCTCTCCCTAACCCCTCTACTTTAACAGGACAGTTTCCTTTTCAAGATTCAGCTCACACCTACCTTCTTTATGCTTCTTTTCCTAGATTCCTTTGGTCAGTGTAAGATCACTACAGAAAGCAGCTTATCCAGCTGACTTTGGGACAGATGTAATCTTGTTAAGAAAGAGCAGTAGCAGCAAGTTTGCTATCTCTAGAAAGTCAACTGCTTTTGAGAGGTCTCCTTAAGTAGAGCCATCTTAAGGGTAAAGGTGTGCCCCTGGCACTTTATCTGATTCAGGGTCCTAAACAAGTTTTGATCCAACTACTGATTTCTGGCATTCTTCATTAGGAAACCATCTTCTGGATTACCCTACATACACATCAGTGGCCTATATAAATTTTATGGCCCTGATGTGTTGAAGGTACCAACTGAGCTCTCTATTGGATTTGATGCATAAATTCTGGCACCATTATATTACAACATTGCAAAACATAATAAATAATACTCAATGCTTCCATAGTACTTATACAATTGTTATTACATTTTTTTTTACAAGACTAAGGGATGCCGTGCCAAGTAAGGTGAATGTACAGAACTTCTCATAGCTTCTGCAAAGGCCGAGTTAAATTTTACTTTCAAATTAGTCTTCCAAAAAGTTTTAGTATAAACTTTAAGATGGAACAAACCCCAAGCAGTAAAAATCCTTTAAGAGTTACGGTTATATTCTAGGTGGATAAAATCATAATGGCTTAGAACAATGCACTAAATGCCAAGTGGATTTTTAATGCTGAGGTTTTTTTGTTTATTTTATTTTTATTTTATTTTATCTATTCATGAGAGACACAGAGAGAGAGAAGCAGAGACACAGGCAGAGGGAGAAGCAGGCTCCTTGCAGGGAGCCCCATGTGGGACTCGATCCTGGGACTCCAGGATCACGCCCTTGGCTGAAGGTGGCGCTAAACCGCTGAGTGACCCAGGCTGCCCAATGCTGATGTTTTCAACTTTTCTTTGAGCTAAGATGTTTTCCCCACTGCATTTTATTTGGTTAAAATGTGAGCTGTGCTATTTTTAGAAATTTATACTTAATTTGCCTTTGTAGCATTGTTATATGCGGAGAATAAAACCTGTCCTAATTACTTACAAGGAAATTATCTAACTGGACTTATAAAGTTAGGATTCAGAAATGTTTTGAAAGTAAATGATGTTTCTCTCCTCCGTGAGTGAAGAGTGGACTTCATTTGGATTTGGAGAAGTTTCATATTTGTATAGGATATCTTTCACTTAGTGCAGATGAAAACTCATGTCACTTTCACTACCTTCAGGATGAAATCCAAAGTTTTTAATGTGACATTCAAGGCCCTTATGATTTGATCTTTGCTTATCATCACGTACTACACACTGAATCGTACAGAGTACTTGCTCCCTTTTTCTGTCTCTTACTTAGGACCTTAGCAAATGCTGGTCTCCAGGCATGGAACATTTCTTCTCCTTCTCTCCTTCCCTTCCCCCATTTGTTAAGGCTAATTCCTACAACTTCCTTAAACTGAAGCCTGGTGTCACCTTTTCTGGGAAGTCTTTAAAATGAGATTCAAAATGCCACATTGTAATTACTACCCACTCCCTCCTAGACTGTGAGCTTTTTAGGGTAGGCACTATAAGTTCTTTTATTTTTATATTCTCAGCACCTACTATGCTTTGTACACAATAGTTACTCAACTCAGGCTTGTTGAATTATCTTAGAGTTAATAGGATGTTTGGTCTGTGGTCTTGTACCATCTCCCGAACTGTAATTAACAAAGCAAATGTTAAAATTTTCTTTCCCCAACTCATTCCCAAATCCAGTATAAAAAAA
Source organism: Canis aureus (assembly GCF_053574225.1). NCBI lineage: Eukaryota > Metazoa > Chordata > Mammalia > Carnivora > Canidae > Canis > Canis aureus. Next base: position 59,581,769 of record NC_135621.1, read on the forward strand.
TAAAGTAAATCTAGGCAACTAACGCATCATCTCCAGAAGACCCCACTTCTGGGAGAAATACAGGCATGACTATTGCTTATGAAGTTAGAATTGAAACTTAAATAGGTTAATAAACAGAACACGAGTTTTACCTTTGCAAAATTCTAGCTCTTGGGAAGTCTTAAACACACACACACACATAGTATCACAACTAAGTAAAGTGAGATCTAAATCCAGTTAAAATTCCTTTGGATTATATCATAAGGTAAACTATATATTCTTAGGATTTTAAATTCTTGCTTTATCCACTTAGCAGTTCAGCTTTACCCTCAATCCCAAACAACACTCCCAAATCCCTCCTTCCATTTTTGTATTCTATTTAAATTCTTATTTTTAATGAAGGTAATTGTTAACTAGGAAATTCATTTCCCCTAGCCATACTGGGAGAAATTTTTGCTCTCCTCTATTTATAATGAGATTATTCCTTCGTTCATGCTTATATGCAAAATGGATGGTAAGGAACTTATAAGGGAGAGAGTGGGCCTATGGATAATTACCTCTTGCCATAATTTCCTGTAATTGCAAAAACCTTGTTTTAATCAGGGCATGACTCTGCTTAGGTTACGTTCATTGCATTTCACAGCATCTCAGCCTTAGCCATATTAGAATAAGAGCAACTGCTGTTAAAGGTCTATGTTCAGACATAGTTTATGGTTAGAGACTTGCTCTGTATTCCTACAGCCATATATTATGACTAATAAACATTCTACAGTTTAATGGATGTGAGCAGAGGCAGAAAGGCTGATTGTTCAGAAGATCATTTAAGGGCTTATTTAGCTCCTAATTGGTTATTTCATGGGGCATAGGAGCTGAAATTACACCAAAATATTATTTTTTTTAAATTTTTATTTATTTATGATAGTCACAGAGAGAGAGAGGCGCAGAGACACAGGCAGAGGGAGAAGCAGGCTCCATGCACCGGGAGCCCGATGTGGGATTCGATCCCGGGTCTCCAGGATCGCGCCCTGGGCCAAAGGCAGGCGCCAAACCGCTGCGCCACCCAGGGATCCCACACCAAAATATTATTAATTGACTATTTGATGTTTTCCTTTGTAATACCTATGAATAAATATATTGTTAAACAATATTATAAACTGTTTACCCTACTTGGAGTGGAACTTGTTTAGAATCGTCTTTGACTCTGGATTTGACTCATCACTTACATGCAAAATAGTGAATATGTCTGTTAGAAATGGTGTTAAACAAATAATTATGATCCTGAAAATAGTCCTTGTGGATAAAACTCTTTATACTTGTCAGCATTGTTATCATATGTATAGTACTTGAAAATTAATGCAATTCTTTTTTGAGGAACTCACTCACTTTACAAGAAGTAAGATCTACTCTCATCTCCCATCCCAGTCCTATTAAGATGATTTAACACATTTAACCATATGTGTATACTTATTTCTCCCCCTCATCCTACAACTATCTGGAGGTAGCATTTTTATTATGTCACTCTGCTCAAAATCTTTCACAAGTTATGACATCACTAAATCTAAACGGCTTAACCGAGAATTCAGGATTCATATAAACTGTCCCTCCAATGATTTTTCTTGTTTCCGGCAGTCCCCACAATAGCCCCCCTTTCCTTTACCCCAAACAGCAACAAGATATTGTCACTATTATTCTGTGTATAGGGCATCCACCCAGCAAAGCCTACCCTTTCTCTTCTCAGGATTATTTATATCCAGTTCAACCTTCATGACCCAGATTACATTCACTGCTTCTGAAAAGCCCATGATGGCCCCGGATTGTAGCAAGCAGTCCTTCCGCTGGACTCTACCACTGCTTTTACCATTGACTCCGTGGGGACTGAGGCTCTTGACTAAAGTTTTGCTGACCTGAATTGTTAAGCTGAATTATTTGTATGATTTAATGTTTTTTAAATCCAACCTTACTTTACCTCTTCAGATAGCCTGAAAAGTCCTTGCAAGAAAGGTGGTATGTCTAGGCATCTAGTATAGTTTGATTACATAATAAATGAATACATTGATGCATGAATCGATGAATAAATGACTTAAAATTGAACAAATGAATGCATGAATGGTGCAGATGTCAGAGTAGACACGAGAAGCTATAACCTAAATTTAAACGAACAATTTGGGGTCTGATGAGGGAAGGGTGGAGTTCTTTAAAGCCAAGGCTCATGATATCTAACTGATCCTTTAATGCTTACAGGGCAAAAAGTAGTGGTTCCAGAAAGAATGGCCAGAAACAGGCTCTTTTAGTTCCATAATCTTTCAGTTGAGCCCTGCGCATTTGGGAATTTAAGACCAACATGAAGTTATGGTGATAACTTGGCTACACAATATCCCCCTTTCCTTCTACCCAAGGAGGGATTGTGACCTCATTCTCTGGGAAGGGGACTCTCCTCCAAAGCATTCAAAGACCATCTCTCTGAAAAATTAAGTGAAATCCAAAATGGGGGTAGGATAGAACCAATCTTACTCAGAGAGCATACATGAGTTCTGGGGGTTAAAGTCATTGCTGAGTTTTATATATATATTTTTTTCTTTTAAACCTTTGAAAAAAGAGATCAACTCTGGTTTCAGTTTAATTTAAAAAAAAAAAAACCTACATGGCCACTTCTTCAAATTTGTTCCAGATGGATTTAGTCATAGAATGATTGATTATCCACTCAGTGTGAGCTATGTGGTTAAGCTCAGAAACCTACAACAAACTGGTTTGGAGCTGTGTTTCATGGTAAATGGCAGAGAGGATAATCCTTAAGCTGTCATTTTAGAGTTAGTGATGAGGAAAGAGGAATTTAGTGGGGCTACTTATGTCAAGAGAATGTATTAGCAAATGGATGGTTGAATATGAAGAAATCTTATGAGCGTAATGCTTTTTTTTTTTTTCCTCTCTGGTAAGGGGAACCAGATCTGACTGACAGCCCCCTTGAAGCTTCCCCAGCTTTCACTGCCTGCTCCCAAGACCAAACCCACCTCCCCAGGATGCTACAGGCCTGAGGCCAGAGGCTAGCCTCTACCTGGTTGCTAAAGCACCCATTTATCCTGTATCCATCCTCTCAACAGGCCCAGAGAGGATTTTATCATTGGCATCAGAGACACCTGGACAAATCTGGAGACTGATTCTGGGGAGAGTGAACCAAAGAGAAAATGTACTGCATTCCACACAGAGCTGTATCCTGTACTTTAAAAAGTAATTTAAAACATTTGGTACTTTTTCATTTTAAGAAAAAAAAACCCTACACTTCCTTTGGATTTTAATTACTCCTTTTAATAGCTACATCAGCCTTTTATCTATTCTTTCCATTGGGTTTACAATTTAGCTACTAGAATATTCTTTTAGGAGAGATTGGATGTGGCTGGTGGCTTTCCCTACATGCACCATTTGATTTTACAGGTTCTCCTATATGTTGTTCAATTTTTTGGTTTCCATCTTCTCTGATTTTTCTGTTTTTGCTCATATATCTTTTCTCTTTTTTCTTTCCCTTAGAGGGCTCTTCTACATTATTATTGTCTTCTTGTTGAAAAACAAGCCACTATCCTGCCTCCTTATCAAGATACCTACTCCTTAGAGTCCTAAGAAAATCCATGTTGGATTTTATGATTTCTGAATTTTTAAGCCTAACCTATTTATTGTAATCTTAGGTTATGCTCAGCACGGTCTCCTAGTAGATTTTTGAGGTAAAAGAAAAAGATGTAAACAAGTGTAAACATAAAAATGATGGTTCTAGGTACAGGCTTTTGACTAGGCTGAAGGAACAAAAATGTGACCAAAACAGAACAGAGGTTTCTATGGGAGAGGTGGAGAACATTTTCTACAATTCCCTAACACACACACACAAATATCACAGATGTCTAGGACAAAAGTTAACATAAAGCAAGAAGGATGTTTATTAAATTTATTTTATGTAACAGGCTTGTAGGTATATGCTAATCTGCAAGAATAAAGGTAGTTCTGTTTGCTCGTTTTTATTTTGCAAAACTTTTGCAAAAAGTTTTTATTTCAGGGATATTGTTTATAGAGTAGATTAAAGGAGTTTTTAATTACAAAGTTTCAAAATCAAAGGATATAGTCATAATTATTTAGGAATGGTTTTGGAGAGGATGGATAGCGTTTCAGAAGTTCCAAGTCCATGAAGGAGAGAAGGGTACATTCATTCAGAAGAAGCTGTCAGAAGAGTGAGGTTCTTCTTACAGACAGTACTTTGCCTATTTCAACCACACCCATCAGGCTGTGTATCTGAATGAGTCATCCAGTCTCCTGCACTGCTGGGAAGGTGGGTACATTTTGCTTTTTAACTCCTATTTTACTTTTTGAAACCATTCAAAATTCTAGACTTAACTCTAAAGGTTTGGTTGGAATCAATGGAGGGGGAATTTTCATTATGGATTGTGGTAGGCAGCTTCTTACATAGCTCCCAAAGATTCCAGACTCCTGGTATTCATGCTGTTGAATGTAGACTGGATGTTGTGACTTGTTTCTTTTTTTTTTTTTTTTTAAAGATTTTTTATTTATTCATGATAGTCATACAGAGAGAGACAGAGAGGCAGAGACACAGGCAGAGGGAGAAGCAGGCTCCATGCAGAAAGCCCGACATGGGACTAGATCCCGGGTCTCCAGGATCACGCCCTGGGCCGAAGGCAGGCGCCAAACCGCTGCGCCACCCAGGGATCCTTGTGACTTGTTTCTAATGAGCAGAATATGAGAAAAGTGATGGGTTGTTGCTTCCATGATTAAGTCACAAGACTGTGACTTCAATCTTAGTAGCATTCTCTCTCTTGTTTGTTTACCATGTTGTGAGATGGCCTGTGAAAAGGTGTATGTAGCCAGGAGTTGAAGGGGGGAAGAACTCATGACCAACAGAGGTAGGAAGTAAATCCTGCCAACAACCACTAGTGAGGGAGCTAGAAAGTGGATCTTTCCCGGTGAAACCTAGAGATGACTTTGGCCTTGTGAAAGACCCTAAGCCAGGAGACCCAGCTAAGTCACATCTTGATTCCCGACCCAGAAAAAATGTGAGATAATAAAGGTTTGTTGTTTTAAGCTGTTAAGTTTTAGGGTAATTTGTTACGTGGCAACAGATAACTAGCGTGTAGACTTCCTTATGGTTTCTATGTGATGGATAATAATGCATATGCTCAGCAAAGACTGGTTACTATGGTTGTAAACTTGGTTTGAGTCTGAGGCTGAGAAAAATCTCCAAATGTGAAATGAACAGACTTATAGAACTGAAACAGATTTTTCTTTAGTGAAAGATACTTAGGAAGGCAGGAAATCTTAAGTGAAGGCAGGAAATCTTAATTCAAAATCAAGAATATAACACAGAGCCTTTAACAGTAGTGTGGCACCTTCACAGGTTACGGCAGTTTCTATTAAAACATGTAAAAAAGGATATTTACTGTGCACCAAAATAAAAATAACTCCTTTCTCTGCTAGGATTAAAGTGGAGTCCTGGGCTGTACGTGAACCACAATAATTATCCCTGTCAGGGCCTGGGGAAAAGACCGTGGTGATCTAGCTTTAAAGCTTCAGTGATTTGGTCCAGACTTTTAAAAAACAACCAGTACTAGGTGTGAACTGTTTTGTCAATAAAGCTTCACGTCATTAGAACTGTCTGGTTTTTTGTTTCTGAGTCATTAATGCTATTATAATCACAGAATGCACCTGCATTCTTCCCAGGGCAGATTTTAACTTGCTCTGGTATGTTTTCTTTATAAAAATGCCACCTGAAAGGCACAGAAGAACTCCTATCAATAGAAGCAGTCTAAATGCCAGACATGTATCAATCAAGAGCCATATAGCTACAATACTTTGAAAGCTTATAACCTAGACAAAGTGCACTCTGCTTACCTCTCTTTTACTTTCTTTCTCATTCTTTTAAAATTGTTTTGAAAAAAAGGCTGGGAAGGACAACTTCTTAATTTTAACAGCTGAGAAAACTGAGGCCCAGAGAGGTTAACTGGCTTAATACAGTGAGAGTCACTTAGAGGAAGACCCAGATGGGAACCTTTGTCTCTTGCTGAGTTTCCTGGGGTTTCTGCCATTCTTTGCTGCCAAAGACTACTTTCTGGGATCCTCCTGAGCATTCAAGCATAAAAACATTCCACCACAGGAGAAAATTCTATTAATTAGTAAGCAAAGGAAACATCTATGTATTACAGCTGTAGCTGTTACAAATGAATTTACATGGGAGAAATTGAGTACTAACCAGAAGAAAAAAATATCTTTTTGAAAAAACAAGCAAACAAAATCCCACCTCATGCAAATTATCCAAATTATACTACATTTTGCTAAAGGCAGAAAACAGAGGATGAAGAATCACTAGGCATATCAGCTTCCTGATGGAAAGCACAAAGTGTCAACTACTGGAAAACAGACTCTGTTATATCCACAAAATCTGGGGGCTTTGTTGAAATGTGAAATCTCAGGTCTCATCCCAGACCTACTGAATCAGAATCTCCCTTTTAATAGGATCCCCAGGTAATTCGTGGTGCATTAAAATTTGAGAAGCACTGGCCTATCACACATAGCATATAGAAGATTCTCAAAAACATAATAGAAAATTGAATCGCAAATTTAAAGACTCCACTAGCCAATTTTATAGAAACAGTAAAACTGATTTTTCAGAGTCACCTTCTCATTTTTCTTCATCAGTTTTCTTTTTGAGGAAAGTATGCATTTATATGTATGAACACAAGTAGGAAGTTGGTAATTGTAATACTGTTTTATGAGAAACTTCAGTAGAACCTATTTTCAATTAGGGTAGTCTACACTTGCTCTTTGTCCTTGAAGCTCCTATCTTGTTCTCCTTTTCTCTCTCTTCCACTTCCATTCTACATCTCTTTTTTTCTGTCCCTTATTCTTCTTACAGCTGCTCCTGACTCCCAGGGTGAGAGGAGACTCCTAGAAGGGAAGGATATGGCTCAGCTGTTTGCCCTATCTTGCTTTTTTTCCTCCACAAATGTGTGAATATGGTCCTGGCCTCTACCCTAACAGGTGTTTGCTGCATTTTTTTTCCCCTAGATGACTGATTTTCATACTGAGTGGTATGTGGTGGTGGTAGGTAGTGTTGCGGGAGGGAGGGTGTCACTGTTCCTTGAGTCTCTCAGCAGGGGATTCAGGAAAGTCCCATAAGAGGCTCACCAATCCATCCTAATAAATATTTGGTATATATATATTTGCAATCAGTCAATGAATAAGCAACACTTAAGTCCTGAATTTTTGGCAACTGCAGTTACTTAGTTGTGATCTTTGTGGATCATAGGTTCACCTAAGAACATAGAGGAGTTTTCTTCTCCTTTAAGGAAAAATGGTATTTTTTTCCCTGCTGAGTAGTAGAACTGACATACCAGTGATGTGTCATCTATTAGAAGAATTTGTAAATGTAGCTCTCTAAATCAAGTGCGAAGATGTGGTCTGAACTTGAATCTGCATTGACTCTTCCTAACTTGAGGAATCCATTAACTAGCAGGTAGTTTTACCTACTTCTCAGGACCTTTATTTGATCTTTTTAGCTCTTGAGAAAATTCCAAACCCTACTCATATTTAATCAAATAATTCATGAAATCTTCCTTTTTGATGTCTTCCTTATTTTCTCGTCACTATAAACTGTTCCCTTAACATGAGATCAGAAACTGTATTTTTCCAAGAAAAACCACGTTTTGGTTTGGTAATCTGTCTACCCCTGACTTTGATATTATAACCAGATTTTCCAACAATTCTTTAAAACTTTCTATTAGGACTCTAATATTGTTTGCGGCTCGGTTTTTACAATGATAACCAAATAGCCCAAGATCTTCTAATAGAGCGATATTCTGATGGTCTATTTGGGGTATTAACCATCTGTGACAGCTTGGCTTATTGAAAACTATGGCTCTGGCATGCTTACACAATCCATTTTTACGCTTAAATTGAAAAATCAATGAGAAGATTTTTTTTTAGTTTACTTAGAGTTGAACTCTAATTTACAATGGTTTTGTTATTTAACATTTTTTTTTTGAATGAGCTATTCACCAAATAATCTTTCCTGGTATTTCAGAACTATCATTAGCTGCTTAAATTGCACCATGATTAAGTTTCCTTCTTTCATATAGCTTTTTTTTTTTTAATCATTAGCTTATTTATTTATTTATTTTTCAATCACTAAAGAAGGGAGGTAATGCAATTGAAATTCAGAACAAAGCACTGCATCTTTACCAGCTTGTGTAGAAGGATTTTTCTTTTTTTTCTCTGGCTACCTTCCTGGATTAGGGTTCTTCTGATACACCAGGTCATGAACTATTTTTACAAAAAGGACCCACAGCTTTTACTGGGATGTTTAATTAATCATGAATGACTGGAATTTTCTGCCTTGGTTGTTGAGTAGACTTTTATTCTGGGTTACCTCCTGACTATGTAATTTTCCAAAGTCTGAAGAATGAAAGGGCATGGGGATTCAGTGTCAGGCCCAAATAATCTGTTTTTTAATCCATTCTACGAGGGTCTATCTGCAAAGTTTATTTTATTAAAAATTCCATTCTCATTGTAGAATGCTGAGATGGCCACACCCTAACACATTTACTTCTATTTTGTTGACCCTGTCTCTACTCCATCTAACAAAATTACTAGTCAATTAAATAATGCAGTAGCTGTCCAAGGTGTTCTGTTCTCCTATGATAGGTAAACACATGAAGTTTCCAGTGTTGGTTTTCCAGGAAATAATGAGAGAGTAACGGAATCATGTTAGAAGCTTTACTGGCTTCCATCAGTTTAATTTGGATACATGTTACTTTCCTACCAAAAAGGATGGTGCATCATACATATCTGTGCATGTGTATGGGTGTGAACCTGAGTAGGTGTGTGTGTGCATACATGCGTGTGAGCAGGAATAAATGCAATCTAGGCAAGAAAGGGGGTGTTGAGCCTACAGAGGCAGATTTCTGAGGTGTCTTTTAACAACTTCTTTTAGAATGTCCTTTTCTCTTTTTGGGGAGGAGTTTTGTGATATCACAAACTGCTCAGGAAAGAACATGGATGGATAAGGAGAGAAAACCATCTTATATAACCATCTCTCTTCAGGCTTCAAATTATGAAATGTGGTGATTAGAAAAAAATTCATCAGTGGGCTTAGTAAAGTTAAATGATGCCAGATACCTCAACAGCTCCCGCATTTTAGAATAATTAGAGCTGAACTAATTCTCTAAGAGGCTTCTGAATTGACTGAATAGCAGACTCCACAAAACAGACATACTGCTCTTCATAATTTTGGTAATTAATACTGAATAAAATTTTTGTAACTTTTAGTAAAAAAAAACTTATTTTTTAACCAATATTTGGTTAAAAATACTGAGATATTTAAGTTTTTTACTGAATAGTAAAAATGTCAACTACAACTTAGTGGCATACTCATTTGTGAATGTATGTATGACAGGAGAGCTCTGCTGCAAAAACCTTTGCACATCTATTCACTACTGAACAAAAAAAAATCTTCCTTAATCCATATTGTGATAGACCCTGGTCTCCAGGGAGGACACTGAATAGAACTCCATGAGTTGTTTCCCATTTTGGATCATGTTCTATACCTCCACTCAAGGGACTAGGAGTAGATTCCTTATAGTACGCAAAGCTGTTTAAGGTGCAAAACTTATTTCATTACAGTTGCTGGAACTTTTTGGGATTTAACTATATTCACAAAAGTAGTTCCAGTTCCCATCATGGTTCTTATTTGAGTTGGACATACATAAAAGCTATACACACAGCTTTTATGGTTGTCTCTGGTTCCGTTCCCTACTTCACACTCTTATTTCAACCACAGTTTAAGTATAAGCTAGTTATTAGCTCCCAAGGAGCCCTCAGTAAGCTGGGTTCTTTATTCTGGGGCCCCTGGGATCCATGGATTTCCTTTTCACTTCCCAAGCAATTCAGCTCTTCCTTCCTTGAGACCAGTTCAGAGCTGTATTTCTTTCTTTTTTTTTTCTTTAAAGATTTTATTTATTTATTTATTTATTCATTCATTCATTCATTCATTCATTCGAGACATAGAGAGAGAGAGGCACAGACACAGGCAGAGGGAGAAGCAGGCTCCATGCAGGGAGCCTGACACAGGACTCGATCCCAGATCTCCAGGGCTGGGCTCATCATCCTGGGCTGAAGGCGGTGCTAAACCGCTGAGCCACCTGGGCTGCCCAAGAACTGTATTTCTTTAAGTCACCTACACTCAACTAAGTGACTTTCCTGGATTTGACCCTTCAGCATTTGAATTTCTGGCTGGTAGTTGAGGAAAACGACCAACATAGATTGCTCTGAACCTTTCTTCCTTTCTTATTCCTATTTTAGAGAGCATTATCAAGTGCCTTGAATTTGTTCACAATATCAGAGAGTTTACATAAATATTGTCCAGCCTTATGATTTTGTTACTTCAAATATCAGAAATATTAACATTTCCCCCAAACAACTGTATTTTCATTATTCACCATTAGATTTCTGAGGAATTACATATTTGATACTAAGAAGCATTCACTAGTTAAATGACTTGCCAGAAAGTTAAAAAAAAAAAATCTAGTATTTCCAATTACTAGTTTTGCTATAGGGATAATAGAATGCCTAGAATAATTCTTGTTTATTCACCCATGTTTATTAAAAACCTAACAATCTAAGATATAAAAGAATAGACTTTATTGTCCTTTTCAAGTGGCTTAAGCTTAAAATGAGAACAAGATATCTAAGACCCCCATTACTGAGAAATTTTATAATATATATATATATAGTTGGGAAATATACCTCATACACATTTGGTACTTAATAGCTTATTTACAAGGATGATTTTAGAACTCAAAGTAAATTGTAAGCCTGAGCTCTCTGATGGTTAAAAGCCATTCATTTATTCAATTAAACACACACACATGCACAAACAACATTTGCTTAGTGTCTATTCAATAATAAATGAAACAGGACACAGTTTAGGAAGATATTTAGACACAGCTGGAGGAACATATTAGTATTTTGACAGGGAGAGCTACTGAGGATGGAGCCAGTCATAGATGTTTGCTGTGCAGTGGCTCAGCATGATGTGTACTCTGTGATCAGGTTTTCCTCCACCTACCCCTATGCGTTTCCTCGTTAGCACTATTAGTAGCACACTGTTTCTGGGGGACTCTCCTGGGAGACCATTCTAGGGTAGAAGGAACATGGACACAATGCTGATTCTCACCTATTCTGCTTGTCTACATGATGGTTGTTAACTTCCTCTACCATTTGGATTTTAATTTCTTCAGGATACCTCTCAACTTCCCCTCCTCATTCTCTTCTAAATGATCCAATCTGGGGAGGAACCAAACTTTTGTTCTTAACCACATTTCTGGGGACATGTTTTCTTTTTCTGTCCAAATACAGATTTTAGTAAATTGGAAGGATACCTGTATCATTCACTGGTGATACTTTTGGCAGTTTGTTATGCACTCCTTGTGATGTCCTTCTTTGCTGGACTGTTGTCGGTTTCCTTTATTGCTTTTTTGATAACTGAAAGCTCAATGATGCCAAGTTCCCTTAGGACAATAACCACTCCTTCCTCCCTCTTTGATTCTATCAAAGTGCCTCACAATAGAAAGTGGTCCTCAAACTTGGTTGAATTTATTGAGCACTAACTGAATGCATTTGTGTTCTCTTTGATCCCATTTCACTTGCATTATTGCCTGGTTACCCTTGACTAGTACAGATACACAACAATTTGAAAAGCAGTTCAAGGTTTAAGAACTGATTTAGTCCAAATCTCAAGTTTTTCAGTCTATTTAGTACACATTTACATAACATTGATTCACTGTCTCTCCCTCCTTTGAATCTGTGGTCATATGAAATGGACAGCAATAGGTGATCTGTGCTGCTGCCAGTATCTTGCCACTCAGCTTCCTTTCATGTCATTTCTTCACTTCATCTCTATTAAATGTTTACTAATCAGTTAGGTTCAAGCTACAAGCCTGAAATTATAGCTAAATGCTTGCAATGACAGCTGTGGTTTTCTGCCAATATTTGAATGCAGTTTTCTTGATCAGTTTTGTTTTTGAGTGTGCAATTTGCAGTTACCTCCTGGAAAAAAGAAGCATGCTAATGGATTTCAGATGTGGCGTGAATTACTTATTTGTACATTCGTGCAAAATCAAACACATTTGGGACAAATTTTGTTTAATCTTTGGTTTCAAAGACTAGAATTGTGCCAGTAATTCAGCAAGTGTGAAGGCAATCCCTACAAATGGGGCAACTTGTTGATTTCAGAGAATACAGTTTTAGACTTTCTGCTGGAGAAAGAAATAATGAGCCAGTATCAGTGCACATTCCTGAAGTTACCCAGCCTTGCAATTCTACTCTCATATGCTTCTTTTTTGCTGCTATGGGGAGACGGAAATCCATTCCACAGAAGAAGTGTTAACTAGTTTTAACAAGAATCTCATCTTTGATGAGAAGGAAATCTTTGATCAAGTTTAAATTTAACAGAAGACACTATGGGAACACTCTTCTAATATCTGATGATTTCACAGAATCTAAATATATTGAGATGTCAGCTGAGCATCTGGTATTAGAAGGATCTCCTATCACTTTGGTAAATGAAAAGATGCTTTAAGACCAAAGTCAGAGTCAATCTCCTCTTTTGTGACTCTGCATGAACTTCATCTCCAAACAGCATGAACTCATGTCATCAGTTCATGCTGTGAGCATATGGAGGATGCTTATAGAAGGTATGAGTATCTCTTAGCACCAACCATTACCATAGCCAGAGCAGAACTTAGAGTTTCACCTGACAATTTAAGGACTGTTACGGTATTTTGCATTTGCAGGGTTTTTTTTTTTTTAAAGATTTTATTTATTCATTTGGGAGAGAGAGCAGGAGTAGGGGCAGAGGGAGAGGGAGAAGTAGACTCCCTGCTGAGCAGAGAGCCTGCTGTGGGGCTCAATCCCAAAGTCCTGGGATCATGACCAGAGCTGAAGGCAAATACTTAACTGACTGAGCCACCCAGGTGCTCCAGCATTTGCAGATTTTATAGAAAGATGCAAGCAAGATCTCATTTCCCACTTTAGACACTTCCTTTCAGTCTAGTTTGCACATATCATACCCTACTAACTAGGACTCATGACCACTCATGTTTAGGAATCAGAGTGCTAATGATGACAATAAGAAAGATGAGAGAAGTAAAATAGAAATACTATCATTTTTAAAAAGATTTTATTTATTTATTCATGAGAGACACACATACACACAGAGAGAGAGAGAGAGAGAGAGAGAGAGAGACAGGCAGAGAGAACAATAGGTTCCATGCAGGGAGTCTGATGTGGGACTTGATCCTGGAACTCCAGGATCACGCCCTGTGCCGAAAGCAGGCACTAAACCGCTGAGCCACCCAGGGATCCCCAAAATAGAAATATTATATCCTAGGAACAGAATATATATTTTTGATGATTTGTCTTTCCTACTTCACATTTCCCATGTAAAGTATTATGACCCTACCCTCTGATTTTTGTAGCTGAATGCAATTTTCTGATGTTAAGATTAAGTTGGGGCATTGGTTCTCAAACTTGAGCACACATCAAAATCATAGGTTTGTTAAAACACAGATTGCTGAGTGCCATCCCCAGAGCTTCTGATTCAGTAGGTCTGATAGCAATCAGGAATTAGCATTTCTGATAAATTACTGGATGATGCTAATGCTTCTGGTCTAGGGATTACACTTTGGAAGACATTGAGTTAGGTAATTATACAGCATAGTCTTTTGTTGCAGAAGTGTGATCATACTTTCATCCTTTCACCTCAAATAGTTGCCGTTCAATTTTTATGAAGTAATTTTAAGGACACTTATGACTGCACAAATCAGGTACATATACATATTGTTCACAAATGTATATTAGAAATAAATATTTTTTAAAGATTTATTTGAGAGACAGCAAGTGCACATGTGCATGTGAGGAAGAGGGGAGGAGCAGAGGGAGAGAGTCTCAACCAGATTCCCCACTGAGCCTGGAGCTAGAAGTAGGGCTTGATCTCATAACGCTGAGATCATGACCTTGGCTCAAACCAAGAGTCAGAGGCTTAATCAACTTACTCACTCAAGTGCCCCTACTAGACTTATCTTAATTAACTAGATATTCAGTGACTATAGTTTTTGGAAAAGTAAATTATGAAGCTATGCTAGATTTTTCAAGAGAAAATCAATTACTTCTATTGCACTGCACCAGCTTATTGTAAAAAGTAATTAAATTATCCTTATAAACTCAATTTCTATCCATTTATATGGCTTTTGAGAATTTTTAGATACTCAAAGGCAATTAACAACTAAAAACAATGAAAAGCAGTAAGCAGGCTAAATACCTACTTTACTTTCTGCTTGAAGTATTCGTTTCTGTTAATATCATATTTTACTCAATTATAGTCTTCCTTTTGCAAAATATGTATTTTCTGAGATCAGAGTTTTTCACTGGGTTGTATAATTATACGTAACAAAAATTACGCATTTCCTCACAAAACTAAGCAAAGCAATGAGAAACCCTAATGACACTAGTGAGGATAAAAAAAAAGGGTAGTGTTTGAAAGCTGTTTTGTTATGACAATGCGAGGTATGCTAAGCCACTTGATTACACTATAATTTATAAATCCTCGTTTGGATATGAGATCATTTATGTTTCAAATGAAAGAAAACAAAGAAAGACGTCCCTAGCATCTGAGAATCTGTACATGTTAGTTCAAGTTTCTCCTTTTTAAAGTATATGTATATATAATAACTTCTTTCCTTTACAAAATAATATTTTAGTTATCCTTATGTTTATAAAGACATGTGCAAAAGATAATAGGTGATCTCCAACAGTGTAGAGCTATTTAAACCCTGAGCATAATTTTTTTTTCCTTTAGGCCTTAAAAAAGGGAATTTTTTCTTTTTACCTTTTTAGTTGCTCCTGCATCACAGACAATAGTAATAAAAATAAAATCATTTAAGGTACAGTTAACATTTTTTTTAATTTGACAAAATTTTATAGATGAAGCATGGTATTTAATTTGGCAGTGTAGTAACATTTTTTCACCAGCAGAAATGTGGGAAAGTGAGTTACCTAAGTATGTAGGTGCTAATGTCTAGGTACTCTGCACATGCAAAGTCTAGAACAATGTGGAATCCAGTTTATTGACAAGCTGGCAAGTGGGATCCTGACAACAGCAAAGAAAGACTTTGTCCAGGTACTTAACAATCAGTGAAGTTTGGTTTTTGAAAGTTTAAAATAGATTGGAAAGAATTATTTCACTGGGCAAACAATGCCCTGATCTGAAAAAATGGCTTTAACGTTGAGACTTTCTCACTCTTGACTGGGAGGTGCAAGAGATTTGGTTATTGCGGGTGTGCTAGAGTGATCAACCATCCCATTTGCTTAGGACCGAGGAATTTCTCAGAACGTGGGGCTTTCAGTTTTCAAGCCAGGATAGTCTTGGGTAAACAGAGACTGTCAGAAGGTTGTGTATTCACATCTCTCAATTATACCTTACATAATACAAGCCAGGTACTACACTTGGCTTGGCTCCATAATCGGCTTCATTAGGCATTTGTATCAAGTTGATTTTTTGATGTTGGAGTTTCTTTGGCAAGTTAGTAATGATATCTGTAAATCCTGACTGATTTTAGTAATGGATTAGTTATTAGCTATACAAAATACCCTATGTTTAAATGTTTGAAAGTTAAATTAAGTAAACAAATTCCTTCACATTGGGCAATTGATGCTCTTACTTGCCAGTTCCCAAATGATTTTTTTTCCTACAAGAATGAGGCTTTTAGAAAGTTATATATTATTTTAAAAATTCCTTTCTTAATTTGAACTAGTGATTTCTAAATCCATTACTTTTGAGGAAGATTAACAGAAACTTGCAATAAAGTTGTAGAAAAATAAAGTGACCCATCAATGCGTTATAATATATTCCCCATTCACTCAGCTCCCTTTTGGAGCAGATTAAGGTCTGTTGTCTTTTTTGTAGGTGATAGCTCATAGAGGAACAATTTCTAAAACTTTGTTTATACATGACTCCAGGTATGTGACAATAAAATGATATTCACGTAGTTTTATAGCTGCCAAGGATGGTGTCTGTCATTTGAAATTCTCAGTGCAAATTGCTCCCCCCAGCATTATCCATGGTTGGCAAAAATTCTCTGAAAAAAATTGCTCAGTGTGAATTGATATTTGGATATAATGTTGCTTTTTAAATCTCTTGCTTTTGCACAAAATTGAAAAACTATAGGCAAATACATGAAAAGGAATAAAAAATATGTTTCACTGAATGTTAAAACACAGATAGTTGGTCAGGGTTGTGAGATAGAGCTCAAGTCAGGCTCAGCGGGAAGTCTGCTTGAGATTCTCTCTCTGCCTCTCCCCCACCATATAAATAAATAAATAAATAAATAAATAAATAAATAAATAAATAAATAAATAAATAAATCTTTAAAAAATATATTTATAAAAGGAACTACTCTTAAAATATCTACTGGTATTTAAATTATTAGGCACCATCCATAACTAGTAATAATGTGTTCAAAGGTACAATTGACTTTAACATTGAAAGACAGTACAGATTTCAGCCATTACATTAAAAAAATGCCCTCAGCTTTAGATTATATAATGATAAACTGTACCTGTTGAAAAATATATGTGGAAAAAAGAAATTATTTTAATACAAATATGACTCATCTGTAGACATTCATTTATTCTGATCCAGCAACCATGGTAAATGCGTTTGGATTACTGGGCATAGTATGAAACATTTAAAAGGGAGTGGAGATCTTTATTAAAACAGAAGGCTCTTCAAACTCCACAATGATGTCAGAAATATAGGTCCTTGGAGCACATTATTGTTTTAAGCGGAGGTCCCTGCACTTTCACATTGGTTATAAAACATTATTTTGTGCTGCTGGCCTGGAATGAGAATGTCATACATCTGCAGGCAATTAGAAGAAGCTGGACTGCATGTTTGATTAGCTCAATAATAAACGGGCACAAGTGTGACTCCACTTATGTTAGTCAGATTCCCTAGACAGATTATCCTGTTGTTATCATATGAAATAACCCCCTTTTATCAACAATTAAGTAAATCCACATTTATGGGCACTTTGCAAAATTGTGAGGTCGGAAGAAATCCAACTTAAGCCTTAAGTCATCCAAAAAACTTTTAACCCTGCTTTCAATGATACTGACCCCAACCCCAACTTTATAGAAATTGGTTGAATTGTGTAGAACAGTTGGGTTAGAAATACCCTTGTGTGTACACAATCAGTAAGTATGTGTTTAGCATCTATCATAAGCAAGGCATTTAATAGTTTTAGCTTATAAGAAAAAAATCTCATAAAAGTAAGAATTACAAGTGTTTTAATCTGTGAAATGTAACTTTTTCTAAAGTCTAAATCTTTTTAAGAAAAATTAAATAGGATTTCATTTTTATTATTCATCTTTTATTACACAGTTTCTACTGTAACCAATGAATGTTGTAAGTCTTGAATATGCTCTGTCCTGGAACTTCTTCATTCAGTTCTAGGCATTGTTCTTGAATTCAACCACAATTATCAGTGATAAGACTATAAGCCACTTTGGGAAATGACCCATTCATTTATCTGTTTTTTTTTCCCTCTCTTAAGTACCATTAAAATATACATTTTAAGCATGAAAAATAATTCAGCATATAAAAGTCAATACTTAAAAAGATTTCAGCATAGATTTCCAGTTTCAGAAAAATACCACCAAACCATCTATTCCAACCATATATTTAAATAACACAATTAAAAGTTGCTATCTTAAATAAACTGAAGATAACTTCCTATCGATATTCATTCAAACACATATGTAAGGTAACCTCATAAGGCTATCTCCTTGACATAATCCTTAAATTAGATATTGGAATATCAAGCAGATGCTGAAGCATTCATCATCAATATTGGAATTCTGACTCATGACAGTAACACGAAACAGATGCTGATATGATGCACCCTCTGAAAAGTGACACCATCACAGCATGGGTAAGCTCTTGATGTGGGGTACTTAAAAATTGAACACAAAATACAAAATAATAAAAGTCAGGGCATGATAGGTGTCCTTCATTCATAAGCCATTTGAAATCTATCTCCTACAGAAGATAAAACTCAACACTGGTGAATAAAGGGCAGCATATCAGAGACACAGAAGATGCTTCCTTTACTTAGGTGATCCTGATTCAACCCCTTAGTATTGAGGGAGGAAAGTGATCTCTTCCTCACTTATGCACAGGTAGAAGGTAAGAACTGGACCCTTTCTATGGGCCAGTGTGTACCAGGCACCTGTGGTGTCATATGGGATCTACTCTGTCAGCCTCTGGTGGTGAAAAAAGGAGTCGGGGGCTCCTATGGCCCATTTCAGTAACAAGCTCCACACTAGGCAGATCTGAAAGGGTTTGCTAAATAGGAAAAGGGAAACAAAATCTCTAAGCACAGTCTAGTTAGCTAATATCCTACACATTTTCAAAGCCCAAGATTCTTATCATTTTGCTAGCATGAGTCTACAGCTGTTTCTAGAATACACAGTGATGTGTACTCCTTGTTAAAATAAACAGAAAAGTCCAAGCAGATGGTGCCATGGTGCAAGTGATACAAGCAAAATGTACTCAGATGAGGACTTAACAAGATATAAATGTGAGTAGGGGAGATTCCTGCAAAGGTAACAAGAAACAGAAATCCCGTTTCTTTATTCCTCAGCGAGAAAAATAAATTAGTGGCAAGTTCAATGAAAAGAAAGTTTGAGAACCCAAAGGTGGACATTTATGGAGTAGCTTGACAGCACAATTTCAAATTCCAAATGAATAACCTGACTGCTCCTTCTGATGCCTGGGTTTGGAGGCTAGTTCTGCTCTCACCACCTGTGTGGGCCCTGGTGCTCAAACTTGGCTGTCTGCTGGAACCACTGTGAGGAGCTTTAAAAAATACCAGTGCCCAGAACTCACCCCTAGAGACCGTTATTTAATGGGGCTGGGGTGTGGCTTGGAGATGGAGAAGTTTAGAAGCTCCCAAGTGGCTGCAGATAGATAAGTGCAGCTAAGGTTGACAATCACTGATGACCTCTCTGAGCCACTGCTTCCTCATTTATAAAATGAGGACCATACAGGCAGCAACCATCTTTTAGGATTTTTGCAATGATTAAATGATAATTCAGGCAAAGCACTCAGCACAACTGTGAGATGTGGGAAGCTTCTCAGTAAAGGCGAGCTGTTATCATCCTCACCCCGAGGTGCACTGGGATCAGAACATTCTCGTTAACATAAATCATGCTTACCTTGGCACACGTTATGCTCACTCTGTTCGTAGCCCGTTGCACACTGGATCCGGTGAGAAGGGTTGGAGGGGATGCGCTGAGGGTCAGCTGGGTTCCGCCGAATGACAAAATTATTTCGGCCAGTCTGCACTTCAGGGCCTGCCACGGCGGCAGCACTGGCAACGAAGCCACCGCCGGGCATCACCCCACTGGTGGCCATGCCACTGGCTGCCATGGTCCCGGTGCCTGTCCCAGACGAGGCGGCTGCATTGGCTGCTGCACCCACGCCCTCCGCTGCAGGTGTTTCTTGTTGAGGTTGTTCATTATTGACAATAATCTGGGCTGTTTTAGGAAGGCAGAGGTATCCTCCGTAGTGGTTGACACATTTCATCCCACCTTTGCAAGCGTCTGGGACAATGTCACATTCATCAATATCTGTGGTCAGCAATAAAATAAATCAGGAATCTTCTTAGAGGGAAATCTGAACATGTAAAAATATGTTCATGCCTTTTTGGTAAAATACAAACAGGACAGGAGGAGTAACATGAGATGGAGACAGAGAGCTATGTTCAGGTGGGAAGTCTTTGAAGTTGGCTCACCTTTGCACTGCTGTCTTACAGGATCCCACTCATATCCATCTGTGCATTGCTGTGAAGAAAACATCAAAGATGGGACCAGGAGACAGTTAATTGGCATATCCGCTTCCTAAGAAGTCACTCTAAAAGCTGCATTCTATGGCAACAAGTTTTGCTCTAGAGTCCTAGATAGATGATGAGATGGGTAGTTTAATGTTCTCGTGGTTCCTTCCTTCCTTCCTTCCTTCCTTCCTTCCTTCCTTCCTTCCTTCCTTCCTATCCTCTTTCCTTCCTTCCTTCCCAGCTTTCCTCCCTTCTTCCTTCCTTCGGACAAAGCTGTGCATTGGACCACTTCAGGGTTCCCTTCTCAATCACCAGCTGCCTTAACACTTGTGTTGTATTTGGTACAGTTGCCCGTCACCATCTCAGAATTCTTTTCTCTGACTCAATACTGATCTTCTCTAAACTCTCTGAATGTCCTTTTTGCTTTATTTGCCCTTCTCCCACATTATACATTTTACATTAAAAAAAAAATTCAACCAAGTTCCTTTTATCAGCCCTTGACCCTTCCCTTCCTCTCTTAATTCTTTTGGAGCATTTTAGCACCTGCCTTTCCTTATTCCTATTCAGCTGAGTCTCGAGCCTCCTACTCACACCCTGGCCTGCCTCCTAGCTTCAGTTGCTACAGGTCCTTTCTAGTTCACTCACTGAACAAACCATCTGGTGAGTACCTTTTCCTACAAGGCACCATTCTGTTCCCTGGGTATGCAAAAGTCATGAAGGCCTTGTCCTCATCCTCAAGTGGCTCACAGATCAGAAGAGGAGACAGAGAGGTAGACAAGTTGGAGTAAGATGTCAGGTGCTGTGACACAAGCATGCATGTGGAAGGAGTGATGGACTCTGTCCAGGGCTGTGTGGGGGTATAACAGGGTGCAAGAGAAGGCTTCATGAGAGAGGCCACAAGTGAATTGGGCCTTACAGGCTCTTCCCAGGGAAATGTGGGAATTCTAGGATGAGGGACCATGTGAGCAAAGGTGCAACATTGCTAAAGAGAGAAGGAGTTGCAAATAGTCTGGGTGGGGGGATGCAGTTAGAGGGACAGGCAGGAATCAATTCCTACCTTGAATGTCCATGAACGTAGACCCAAAGGATCAGATTCTGTAGGTGTAGGTAGGAGGCTTGGAATCTGAATTCCTAACAAGCATCCCAGGTGATTCTAACACAGGTTGCCTACAGGCTACTTCTTGAGAAACGCAGCTATAGGTGATGAAGCCCCAGAATAATTTTTTTAATTGATTATTTTGTCCCTAAAGCATTTTTAAGGAAAATATTTGACCAGATGCAGATTTGAGAAAGACGCTTCACGAAAGATTGAGCAAAAAGTAGAGTGAACAAATACACTTGAATCCTTTTAATAGAGCTGAGAGTTGCTTACACACACAACAGATGCTTGGCAAGTAAATAGCTGAATGGAGACGGGGAGCTCAGTTTAAATATTTTAGCGATATATCTGAAACTTCTCAGGGTGAAAACTAAACTCACTTTATCTCCTAGGCTAATTCTTTCTAGTTTCTCCCACTTGTCCAAGGCACTACTACCTTTCTTGGGACCCTGGATTATAATCCTAACACCCACACTGACTTTTCCAATTGTGTTCCTTCAAGCTCTGCTGACTTTGTGTCCATGGCTATACCTACCACACCGGTGTAAGCCTTCCTGGCTTCAAGCATGGCCAAGGCTGCTTGGGTGTCCTCCATGTCTCTGTGCCCCACACACAGCCTCCACAGCAATCTTTCTTGCTCTCTTGATTATGTTACTCCCACATTTAAGAGCTCACATTGCTTGCAGACCTCTCAACTCCCACTTCTGTCATCTTCAGGTTCCCCGCACTACCTAGCTCCAGCCCATCTAACCTGGTCATCTCCTCAACGTGTCTTGGTTATTTTTACCTCTAGACTTTGATCATGACACTTTCTCTGATTGAGGTGCCCCTTTAGCCTTTCTGGATTAGTCTGACATCATTACTTCTTTCAAGATTCAGCCTAGAACTCGACTTTTCCCCATCCAGTACTGACATTAATTATTTACTTGCTTTTCTATCTCTTTAGCAACTTGTATAGTATATATGATTTGTACTTGCTTAGGAACTTTGTAGTTCTCAACAGTATTTTCCTGGGGCAAATTCCCTGAGGTGAAGGTCTGAGTTTTCTTAGTAAACAAACTTAAATTTTGCTGGTGGTAAGAAATGCTTATGTACATGGCAGCTACTTGGCAAGGAAATGGCTGAATGGACCCTAACTTTAAAATGGAAGGGGAATATGAGGCTGTCTCATGGATATGAGCTCAATCTTCCAAAAAGTATCTTTCAAGCCAGGCACAATGACAGTTCACTTTGAATAATCTGTATGCTAGCTAGCTAGCTAGAGAAAATATGCAGATTGTTTTAGGTATTTAGTTCCAGTACATTTAATATAGGCCTGTTATTAAACAAGCATAGGCTGAGTTTAGCTTCACCACTTGCTGGCTGTGTAGCCTTCAGCAAGTTAGATGCTCTCTTTGATATTCAGTTCTGCTATTGGTGAAAGGAAGATGATACCACTTACCTCATACTTTGCTGTGAAAATGAAAGGAGCTAATGTCTCCACAATGGGGTACTCACAAAGTAGTTACATCTTATTCTTTAACCATGAATTATAGGTCATACCCAGTTGAAGAGAAAACAGACCTAATTTTAGAACAAAAAGGATGTCATATCTGGAAAATCTGCTATAATAATAATGAATCCTAGTTAGTGGTCTAAAACTATAGTGTTTAATGCACAGTGACCTTTCTCTGCTAAAGATGAATGTGATTTAGTTGATGAACGAAAGAAAAGGGGGTATAAGACAGGCAATTCTAAAAGCAATAAAATATTTTATTGGATAAATATAAAAATGGGTAGTTAATTTAATTTTATCTAAGAAGGTAGTAAGTTTAGCCTGAATAATAAAACATTCTCATTTGAAGATAAACAACACATGTATTCATTTCTCATGCTTTATTTATCTTCAGCAAAGGAAGCAACTATATTTATCATTAAGTTAACAAAATATTTATGTGAAGCCCGATTTGATTTATAGTTGATCTGAACAACAACAAGGAACATTTTCCAGATGAATATTAACATTCTAGGGATAATAGGATACCGAAAAGTGAGATAATGTTTATTATCAGTAATTGACATTAGCTCACTTTTAGGAGTTTTATTTTCAAAAATTTTTCACATTCTTTTGAGTAGGATTACTTAATTTTAAATTGGGAGCAAGTAGAAAAATATGTTTTTCATATTCTGATCCAGGACAAATGTCACTTGCCTCACAACACCGGTTAAAGACTAGAAAACACAAAACAAAAACGAACAAACAAAAGAAAACACAAAGCAGAGGTGCAAACAAACTCACTGGAAGTGAGGTAAGTACTGTCACCTGTTTTCGCCACATCCATTCCTGATAATAGGATGGGTCTGATGAGTTTTCAATATTTTATTAACATTGCTTATTTCCATGCAATCAACTAATTAGTCAAATATTACTTGGAAATAATCAGATGCAATTAATTAAAAATTGCAAATTAATTAGAAAATGCAAAACCAAATTTCACACAATGCATTTTATTTTATTTTTAAATTTCTTAAAAGATTTTATTTATTCATGAGAGACACAGAGAGAGAGGCAGAGAAATAGGCAGAGAAGCAGGGAGAAGCAGGGAGAAGCAGGCTCCATGCAGGGAGCCCGAAGTGGGACTCGATCCCAGGACTCCAGGACCATGCCCTGGGCCGAAGGCAGGTGCTAAACCACTGAGCCACTCAGGGATCCCCCACACAATGTATTTTAAGACCACGTTAGCCAATACTGCATCCTGGTAGCACGTAAATTTTACCTGAAGGGCATGTATATGAATTATCAGTTATACCATAACTGAATATATAGTCTTTATAAGTTTAATAAGGGCCATTTACATGAGAACATAAGTCACATACACAAATGAGGTATGTGCTTTTGTAGTGTATGTTTTTTTAAGGTTTTATTTATTTATGCATGAGAGACACAGAGAGGCAGACACAGGCAGAGGGAGAAGCAGGCTCCATGCAGGGAGTCTGTTGCAGGACTTGATCCCCATCCGGAAGGTCCAGCCAGTATCATGCCCTGGGCCGAAGGAAGGCACTAAATGGCTGAGTCACCCAAGGATCCCCTGTAGTGTATGTTCTTATTGGACTTGTCTTACTCTGCAAGTTTTGGTTTTATCTGCATGCATATAGGAATCCAGGCTTTCCAATTCTTATCCTCATTCATTTATTAAATGTGTTGGAAACCTTAGCTTACTTTAGTTCTTGTTTTTAAAGGGTCTCCTTTTTGAGTCTTGCAGAAATCATTAAGTTTCAGTCCCTATCTCAATTGGTGATCTAAAAGAACTTTTGGAGGGACCACGAGTGATTTAAACAAATCTTAAATGTGAATCCTACTAAAGCGTTGTTTAATTTATTACCCTCTACAGCCTACAGCCCACATACACTGGCAGGAATGGATAAAGTCCCCCTTGTGTCACAGAATCCCGCTGAACCACACTTATCTCAAATTCCATCGCCCCTTACCGTGTATGTGATGGTTTCTTCGGTGTCCTGTGACTTGACCAGCGCCAGAGTCAGCATAGTTAGGAAAAGGGCTTTCAACATCGTGAATCTCAAAGAAAACAAAGGACAAACTGATGCTTAGTATCTGCTGCTGGAGAAATAACAAAACCGTAGCTGTGCAGAAACAAGCAAGGAAGGGCAGGAGGGAGAGGCTGAGGTTCCCTTATACCCAGTTTCCAATCTACTTTCTCATTCCCCCCCTCTCCCCCCTCCCAACCTTCCCTGGGCCAAATGAGGCAGCAAAGCCTGTAAAACGGCTGCAGAATTACATTTCACTTTACTCCATCCAGCTGCGCTGAACATATACAAAGGATATTCAGCGGGCATTTTATACTGCACCTTCACAACAGGCTCCAGCAAGGGGGTGGAAGGGAAAGAATTTCAAAGGAGATGGTGCATGTGCGTGCGTGTGTGTGTGTGTGTGTGTGTGTGTATGAGAGACAGAGACACAGACACACATGCACACACACAGAGGAGGTGGAGGGGCAAGCCTCGGATTCCTTGAAATATTAAGGCTCTCCCTGTATGCTCACCTCCGGCTCCTGAAGTTCCTCGCACAGCTCAGCAAAAATACCCATGAACCAGTATGAATTACCCTGGCTTCAAACTTTTTTTTTTTTTTTTTTTTTTTAACAAAACTCAAAGGGCAACCTCCTCCCCTAGTGGA
Source organism: Canis aureus (assembly GCF_053574225.1). Lineage (NCBI taxonomy): Eukaryota > Metazoa > Chordata > Mammalia > Carnivora > Canidae > Canis > Canis aureus. The sequence continues at coordinate 59,606,958 of NC_135621.1, forward strand.
ATACCTGCCCTCCAGGGTTCCTTCTCACATCCCCCAGAACAAACTCCCAAATGGGCATTTCTGCGCGCAGCTCTGTGCGGAAGCCCCAGGTTGCGCGGAGGAGCAGCCCGGAGCGCCCGCTCGCCTCCCCCCGCCCCCCGGGGGGCTTTTTAGTCCCTCCGGTGCCCGACACGCCGCCTTCAGGCTCGGGCTGCGCCGGGTCCGAAGCCGAGGCAGTGGTGCGCAGTGGTGCGCGGGCGGCGGCCTGGCGCCCCCGGGGGGTGAGCTCCCCGCGCCTGCAGCTAGACCCAGGCTGCAGCCCCGGAGCCGCCGCGCTCGCGTGCAGCCAGCGGCCCTGGAATCCAGGTGCGGCTCGAGGCTCGTACCTCGCGCCCCCGGAGCGCTCGAAACCTGGGAGCCGGCGGCCGGCCCGGCGCGCACACCCGTGCCCATCCCGGCAGCTGTCACCCCGGGCTCGCCCGCGCCCACACACGGTCCCGGACGCGCACCTCCGCCGCGCTCCCCGCCCGGGGCCCCGGCACGGCCCGGCACCCCCGCCCCCCACCCCCCGGCGTCCCCGCGCGCGGCCGGGGCTCCTACCTGCGCGGCCGCGCTGCTCTGCGGGCCGGGGCGGCGGCGGGAGAGCGCGGGGGAGCGCAGCCCGGTGGGTCCGGACGGGCGAGGTCTGGCGGCGGCCGCGGCGGCGGGACCAGGCGGAGGAGGAGGAGGAGGAGAAGGGGAGGGCAAGGGGGAGGGCGGAGGGGGGCGGGGAGGGAGCTGAGGGAGGCGCGAGGCCCGAGCCCGGCGCCGCAGGCCCCGCGGGGAGCGCTCTGCGCAGCCGGGTCCGCGCGCCCCCCCCAGGGCCCCGGCCGAGGACGGCAGGCTGGGCACGGGAGGTCTTGGGTTCGAATCAACCCTGGTGATGCTCCAGCCTTCCAGACAGTGTCCGGTGCCGTGCTGGGGACAGGGGACACGTCTCTCCAAAGAGAGAGACAGAGACAGCCGCTCAGGGTCCTGAGAAATTGCTTTAACTTTTTTTTTTTTTTTTTCCCCAATAAGTGGATCCTAGGACAGCGAATTAACCGCACTCATTGAACCGGTTCTTTTGCCCTTTCTTTCAAACGCTTTATTTATGGGTTTTATGATTTGAGGTCTGCTTCCTCAAATGTAGGAAAAAAGAGAATCCGTTCATTCAACAAACGTTCTTGACCTACTATGTGCTAGGAGGGGCAATGAGCCAGGGATAGCTCAGGCTAACGACATTGTGAGGTCAGGTTTGTTTTGGGGCTCACAAACCTCTCCTGTTGATGGGCCCTTTTTCTTACCTGCTGCTTCTCTTCTGTCCACCGGTTTGCTCACGGGAGTCCCCCAGGACTGGTTATTGAAAGTTGGGCATTTCACTTTCACCTTTCATACTAATGGTGGAATTTCCAGAATCTGGAGAGAGAGAGAAAAAAAAAAAAAAAGAACAATTTCTGGCTTCTTCAAATCATACCACACAGATTGCTGTTATCTCTGAAGGCTCCAACTCTACAGTCAGATTAATAGTTTGCTTCCAACTCAGTCATGTCTTCTAGGAAGCAAACAGCCAAATACAGCTTCATGAATGAGACAATGTGCCAACTGAAGGTGCTAAGGACTTTGACCTGGAATGAGATACAGAGAGGGTGGGAGAGAGAGGATCAGCTCCTTTCCCTTTTCTGCTGGCCACCAGGGAAGAAGGTGGTAGACACTGCAAGACAGAGAGGCTGTTTGTTGGGTGGAGGCCTCTCTCCTTATCTCTGGGGTATGCAGTGGGTTGTTTAGACCTTGCCAGATTGGTTGCAAGCCATACAATATTGGGCAAGATCAAAGGAGCTTCATGGCCCTGAACCTTACATAAGTATGTGGGATTTTGCTAATAGTATTGAAGATTTTTTAAATTTTATTTTTATTTTATTTTTTAGTATTGAAGATTTTTACCACCAAAATTCAAATAAGTTTGTATTCTTAGTCATTAAAGACCTCCAAACTTTTTTTAAAAAGAGAGAGAGAGAGAGAGAGAAAGAACTTTGTCTTTGTATAGTAAAAAAATCTACCCAGACACTTTCTTCTCATTTTTAAAAAAATTCTATCCTCAGCACTAGCCCCTGAAAAAGTGGGTTGAAACTCCCAAATTTCTATCTCCAGCCTGGAACTCTTCCTGCCTGAATATCCAACTGTTGACATTGTTATCTTCATCTGTACACCTAATGGGCATTTCAGACTTAGGTCTGCTGAGTCTTACTCTCTCTCCCAGCCTTCTCCATCCACCTGCTTCACCATCTCAATTAACAGCAATTTCATTTTTTTCAGTTTTCTCAGCTCCAAGATCGTGAGTCACCCTTGATTTCTCTTTTTTTTCATACACTTTGCATTCAGTTCTTCAGAAAATTCTCTTGGCTCCATCTTCAAAATATATCCACTCTCCATCTCTTCTTTTGTTAACACCCTGGTCTGAGCAACCAGCATCTTCCACATGGATTATTACAGTAACCTCCTAATTGGTCTCCCTGCAGTTTTTTTTTTTTCTCAGCAGAAATTCATATAGATGGATCCTAGAGTATGTACTCTTTCATATCTGGCTTCCCTCACTTAGCATGCTTTTGAGATGTATCCTTACGTCAGAAATCCACTCCTTTTTATTGCTGATGTTATTTCAATAAATGAATATACCCTGACTTTTTTTTTTTACCTGTTCACTTGTTGATAAATATTTGGACTGTTTATGAATAAAGCTGTCATGGACATTCATGTAGAAATTTTTGTGTGGATACATGGTTTCCTTTCTTTTAGGTAAATACTTAGGAGAGGAACTACTGGGCTATGTGGTAAGGATATGTTTAACTTTAAAAGAAAGTGCCAAAGTGTTTCCCAAAGTGATTGTACCATTTTACATTCCTACCAGCAACATGTGAGATTCCATTTGCTCCACATCCTTGCCAATACCTGGTATTGTCAGTCATTTCTAGAGTTAGCTGTTATGGTGGGTAAATAAGTAACATCTCATTAGTGGTTTTATTTTACACTGATCTCATTTTTAATTATATTGAGCATTTTTTAATTTCTTTATTGTCCATCAATATATCTTCTTTTGTGAATATCTCATTAAATTAATTTTTTTTTTTTTTTTAGAGAGAGAAGAAGGGTAGTGGGTAAGGGGAGAGGCAGGGAGAGAATCTTAAGCAGGCTCTATGCCCAGCGAGGAGCCTGACATGGGGCTCAATCTCATGACCCTGAGATCATGACCTGAGCTGAAGTCAAGAGTCAGACACTCAAATGAGCCACTCAGGCACCCCATCCTTCCTATTTCTGACGATAGGGTATTTCTTTACTAGTTGAAAAATAGTGAAATTAGTTAATGGCATTCTTGGGCTACTGATTCAGGGGTAGGTTATTGTCCCACTTCAAATTAATCAGAACTCAAAGGAAGTACTTCATTTCCAGATTTAGGGGAAAGGTTTTCTAAGCTTGCAGTAGAGGGCAACAATGGAGCCCTTTGCTTCAGTCACCACTGGCAACCATATTACCACCTGGAGGTAAGACAGCCTGATCTGGAAGGTGGTACAATCTGTGAATGGCCCACACATGGATGGAACCTACGTCCTTGATAGATTTTTCATGGGGCTGACTGGTCCTAGGAACCATGATACTTTTAGATGTTCTCCACAAAGTTTTATTTTCTTATAAAGTCAGAGGAAAAAAATTTCATCCAGCCTGAATTAAATGTCTTAATACCATACCATTGCAGTCTATGAAATACTTTTTTTTTTTTTTTTAAGTGGAGGAAGAGGTCCATGAAGGCAAAAGTGCCTAGGGATCATGAAAGTCATAATGTGGCCCTGATTGTTGCACTTCCAAATCAGGCAATGTGGACTCTGTTCTACCTCTACACTCCAGTCTTGTGAGGTAATATATTTTCTAATGGTCCAAGTCAGGTGTTCAGTTACTTGCAGAAGAAAATGTACTCACTGCTAGCATGAGGAAGCCTCCTACTCTGGAAGTTCTGGCCCTTGTGATGTGCTATGCTTGCGTCCTGCACTCCAGAGTAGAAGGCTCTGAGTGTTTTTTGGGAGAGGCTGTTGGGAGAGATTCCCAGCCTTTCTGTCCTTGGGCAAGCTGAGTGTTCCAGCCACTTCTGCTTGGATCAGCTTGTGAGTTCCTCCCCACCATCCCCTGGCATTTTTGTATGTGTGTGCGATTTTTAAAGATTTAAGACTTGAACGCTCCCTTTAATTCAAGAAGGCAACTCTGGCCTCTCTTCATATGATCTGAAAAGTAACCAGTGACTAATTTTCATAAGGAGGCCCTCTGCTTCCTAGTTTGCCGACTATTACACCATATGTATTGCAAAGAAGAGTTTATATTACATGTTCTTTAATATTTCCCTTTTTAAAAATTCCCTGAGAATAATTAGAAGTTTCAGGGACCCACAGACTCTTTAATTAATTGAGTCATGGAGTCAACAAATCCTGTGGCTAAAACCTGATTAAGAATATTCACTGATGTGTGGGCAATTGAAGACAGTGAAATCTGTAAAAAACAAAGAAAAACAACATTAAACAAAAACCAAAATGAACTCAACAAAAAAGGAAGCAAAGATGAAACAGTTACATAGGGCTTAATAGATCAATTCACCCCAATTTGTCCAGGACTTTTCCAGTTTTTGCACTGACAGTTCTGTGTTTTGGGAAAGTCCTCAGTTCTACTCAAATTCAAAGGTTTGTGTAGTGGGGAAAAAAAATAGGACAGGTAGCCAGGAGTTCTTGCCTGGACTTTGCTATGCTCTAGCTACATAACCATGGCAGTTACTCAACTTCTTTGAAACAGAACTGCACAAATGTTGACCAGGGTAACAACATTTATAACTGTAGTTATTATATTTACCTGATTTTTTTTTACCTTGTTTTTGCTGGTTCCTCATCTATTCCCTCTTTTGCTGGTAATAATATCCTGACTTTCCTTGGGAAACCAACCCTTACAGTGATAGGCCATGACCAGGTCTGCCCACAGAATGCCACTAAGTATACAAAAAGAGAAAACTCATAGGCCCTAAAAATAAGGGGGAATGGCCCAGTGCCAGTACAACAAGAATGTCAAAGCCCAAAACCGGGTTATCAGGCCTACTAATGCGGCACAATTATTGTCTTCTTAAGTTGTTTCCATGTGCTGATAAGAATGAGGATACAAAGAACACAGGCCCATCATTCCATGTTTCTTTGACTGGAAGGAGCCCATTCTACATGGGATGTCAAGGCTGTAGACTAGCATCTGAGCTATAAGGCAGGGGGAGAGCTGAGGCCTACTCCCTGAGTCCTTATTTCATTATATCTTTTGCTGGCTGATTCTTTCTTTCTTTCTTTCTTTCTTTCTTTCTTTCTTTCTTTCTTTCTTTCTTTCTTTCTTTCTTTCTTTCTTCTTCTTTTTTTCTTCAAGATTATTTATTTATTTATGAGAGACACAGAGAGGGAGAGAGGCAGAGACATAGGTAGAGGGAGAAGCAGACTCCATGCAGGAAGCCTAATGTGGAACTCGAGGATCACACCCTGAGCCAACGGCAGATACCCAACTGCTGAGCCACCCAGGCATCCTGCTGGCTGATTCTTTCCATCCCTGAATCCAGACACTGTGATTTGGTCTAGAGTATTTCCAATCCAGTTGATTTGCATGGAGCTTATTTTTCCTCTGACTCTATGGGTAAGCATGTGAGCCAGGCTCTGCTAGTCATAACATCAAATCTCCTATATCCACAGTTACTGGGTCAGAATTGATAAATACACCCTAAGACAACCCTTACTGAAGGGTCAGTGGGCATAAGAATAGAATTCTGGAGAGTCTGGGTTCAAGTCCTGATTGCTACTCCCTGGTTGTATGATCCTGGGAAAGTTACTTAAACTCTCTGGGCTTCAGTTTTCTCTTATAGAAAATGGGGATAATGGTGATTCCTATCTTGCAGAATTTTTATGAGTATTAAATAAGAAATTGCACGTAAAGCCCTTAGTATAGTTCCTTGCACATAGTTACTGCTGCTGTTGTTATTATTAATCCCAGGGACCTATCACTCAGGGGTCTGTGCCGTGAGCTTAGTAGATCAGATTCACTGTACAATAAGATAAAAGAAGTTACTAAGGTTGAAAATTATCTTCATATTTTTGTTTATAACCGTTTGTAGTTTATGGGATATTTAGAAGAAGCAGGGTCTGGACACTTAGTCTAATCCAGTTTTATGACTGAGTCGTGGAAATGTGTGGCCTCATACTGAGCAATGTCCTGAGGTGACAATATTTTGGGAATAAGTGACTCTGAGATACCTAATATTCTGAATTTTGAATGGCTAAAAATTATATTTCTTTACTGATAATAAACAGCAATAGCTAACAGTTATGTATTATTTATGCTGTATCAGGAACTATAGTAAGCAGTTTATATGTGTTAACTCAGCAGCACTATTATTATGCATATTTTATTAAAAAGGAAATTAAGGCACAGAGCAGTTTAGTAACTTGCCCTAGTCATATAGCTAGTGAAGAGTAGAGTAGAGGTTCAAAAGCAGACTGTTTGGTGCCAAAGCCCATGCCATAAATGCTCTTGTATGTCACTTCCTCCCTACCATCAACTGAATTTAGGACTGCAGGGACAGAGCATAAGTATGGATTATTTCTTCAATGTAATGTGACTACAGAGACCCAACCTAGAGTCATAGATTGCGCAGACCGCAATTAGAGATTGCAATAAATTCACTTTGTTAAATTGCTATGAGCTCAAGGGAATCTGAGATTTTCAAGATTTGAAGATCTGTTTGGTGGGGGGAAAGTTACAATTTCAGAAGAGATTCACAGATGTCGATGACCATGCGTTGTGCTCTAAGTCCCAATATGCTTTAATCTATGTCTGAATCAAACACGTCCTGTCAGTGTGGTTCAGTTCTAATAGTGGCTGACTAAAGTACAGGCAAACTGTGCCTAGCAAGAACCCACGGTGAGTATCCCTGACATTCTTGAGACTGAGACATGAATTTTAGAATTAGCCTACAACTTCTGGCCATGTAGCCAAACCAGACAATATTTGGGTCCAGTGGTTTGCAAAAGTATACTTCTTTATGAAGCTATTGAAAGAGAATCCAATACTGAGGCCAGAATTGGCTGTATAAGCCTTTGCCTTTTGTAGAAAGAGTTCATTTGTTAAATACTAGTATTCTTAGTGACATGATAAAAATTGATCTCTGCCTAATGATAGCCGTGTAACATACCCTTTCAAGAATAATGTTGATTGAGTTATTTATTTTCTTGAGCTGCTTTCAAATTGATGTTTATTTAAAAATTCAATATTTTTGAATAGCTAGGTTTACTGTTCTTATTTGTGAAAATATTCTCATGGTGAATACACATATGGATTTCTTTTTTTTTTTTTAAGACACATATGGATTTCTGATATACTTCCCATTATTGAAACAAGTTCTTGGAAGAGATAGCTTCTAATACACTTTTTTAGTGCTAAAATTCCTTGATTCTAACTTGTCTTTTGGAGTCCACACCAGGCCAAGATAAAAGACTAATGTAAGTGGTCTTTCAGCAAATACTAAGTCTATTCTAATACACCCATTCGACACACACATACACAAACTGCTATAAACTTGTACACAGAAAATAATGTGTATTTATTAAATTGATTGCTATAATATCCCCCAAACATTAAGCCATGTGACTGATGGCTTGTGCTTTAGAAGAGAACTCATTGAAATACATGGAAGTTGGATTGCAGCTCTGGCCCCAGAAAATATTGGCAAATTTGAGTTTATGTGACATTAATTTGCCTCAAGTATGTCATTGGTGAGTTCTTTATTTTAGTGAGTGCCAGATGTATTCTTCTTCAGAATGTATTTGGTGAAATGCTCTTCCTGAATGCCAAACCGACATGAGAACACTTTCAGTCATCTGGAGCTTGTAAATTGTTCTGAAATTTTTGGAATTTTATTGAAGGCTTGATTTCATCATAGAGCAGAGAATACCTTGGATGAATAAAAAGCAAATCAATCAGAAATGATTGGAACCAGTAATTAAAATTTCCTTGGAGAAATAAAATATATGATGTAAATCCACTGCTTTGCAAAAAAGATTGCTTTCTAACAAGTTATCAGATCTTACAGAGCAACTTCAGATGCTGACACAGATGTGAAGCTTTATTTTGTTTTCAGCTACAAGTTCCTCCCTCTCCTTTCAAACTTAGCTTTTCCGGAAACTTCATTTGGCTAATCAAGACTGATGGGGTTTCAAGATGATTGCATTATGGAGCATAAAATTAGAAAAGAAATACCCCCTGTAAATTAGTAATTTGATTTCAATATGTAATTTAAAGAACAGGATCATTACTCTCCCACTTTTGCCAGTTTGGAATCTTTACATAATATTTTGTTGACTTTTAGAATTTCTATGTTCTACTTTCCAACTTTATTTTACCTTTGTGAATTATTTTTTCCTCACTCTAGATTTTTATTAAAATAGAAAATCCTCCTTATCTGTCCTTTTGTGAATACTTAATCTTCTATCTTGATACGGATCACAGATAACAAAGTGGGTTTTGACATCTCTTTGAAAATATTTAAATTAACTTTTTAGGATGCAGTGGTTCAAACAACATTGAAAGGTTCTCATTGAAATCTAAAATTTTAAAAATGTGTAATAATGTTAGAAATACATATTTTATTTTTTCCCATTAATATGTCATATCCTATACAAATGGAACTGCTGAGACCAAAGCCTAAAAAGGAATGGACATTGTTTTCTCTCTGCTTTTTGAGGAATTTTAAGGCATAAATTATTTTGCTTAACTATCTTTAACTTCTTTCTCAGTGTAGAATGTGAAAAGGCAAAAAAATGCCAAACCCTTTCTACTTGGAATTTATAGTATGCTGCTCACACAAAAAAATATAGGGAATGACATATCTGACTTTTATTGTTGATTAAATAGGGCAAATGTGGAAACTCTATTCAAGGTAAGAGGTTGAAAGTTTACATATCCACAAGGGAGATATCACAGGAATATTACTTAGATTTAAGTATTTTTTTTAACTCTGTTCAAACAGATGCTTCAAATGTAGATGGTTTTTAAAAGGACCAAAACTTATAAAACATGAATTTGTTCAACTCAGTTGGAAGAATGGCAGGATCAGAAAGGACTTTCCAATCTGATTTAAGATCGATGTATTCAATATCACGGTGAAAAGGAAATGGAAGGAAAAGGGGATCTTTGCAACAATCTGTTCCAACTCTTTTGTGAAACTTGGAGCTTAGATGACTTGTTCAAGTTAACCCTAGTTCGTGGCAGAGCCAAAGACTAGAACCAGGTGTCTTGATTCCTTGTCTTGGGAGTGTTCCACCTCCCTGCCTTATTTCTTTATTTTCAGCCTTATTTGTCTATTTGACGTAATCTTCATTATCATCATCTATCCATACAACACAAATTGAGCATTTGACTGAGGTATGTTTCTAGGCCTGGTGAACTGTTGGGTGGAGCTGACACATACATGTTCAGAATGAAATGAGTATTTTCTCTCTTTTCAGCCAGGCTGTGATCTTGAAGGCAGGGATTGTGTTTGTCCACCTCCTTCCCAGCCCACATTGCACATATATGCTCTATGAAGCTTTATGCAGAATACATTTGGCCTCAGTAAATTTTTCCAGCTGTCTCTATCCTATGAACTCTTGTCTGTTTTGATTTCTGTCCCATTGTCTCCTACTAGTAGTCCTTCTCTCTAGTAACCTCTCTGGACTGACCATTCACTTCAACTTGACTTTGATTTTGGTGTCTTTCTTGGAGACTACCTTCTATATTATTTATGTTTAACACTATGCTTCTAGGGCAAGTGACCCACATTTCTGCCCCTACTGCAAACTCCTGGGACACTGTCCTCATCCCACCATAGTGCCCAGGCCCCATTTGTCTGGCAATTGAAAGTGATAGTCTTTATCTTTGTATTGCTGAAGAAATAAGGATAGCCTGGGACTTGGTAGATTTTCAATAGATGTTTGTGGAATGAACAGTAAAGACACTTCATTGCATCATATTTGTCCTTATCTTCATCTTTTTATTGAACATTTAGCTTGGAGAGATGATGTTAAGTACCCTGTGTGACGTAAAATGGTCATGGTTCATTTGATCCCATTCAGATACATAAATATAACTTACTCTTAGTCTTGAACTTCCAGATAGTTGGTTTTAAATACTTGGAAAATTCTACAAATACCTGGTTATTTTTCTCCCTCTTTGTATTGTAAAGACTTAGTTTGATTATAAGTTTGTGCTATATTAAGGGATTATTTTCTCTTCTCTAATCAGTGAAGATTGTGCTATAAACACTAGTTGAGTTTCTATTCCTTAGTCTTCTTTTATTTTTTTATTTATTTTAAAAATATTCTATTTATTTTGAGAGAAAGAGTGAGAGCATGAACAGAGGGAAGGGCAGAGAGAGAGAGAGGGAGAAGTAAACTCCTTGCTAAGCAGAGAGCAAGATGGGGTGGCGGGGGTGGGGGTGGGGAGACTCAATCTAAGCCAAAGGCAGATGCCCAACCAACTGAGTTATCCAGGTGCCCCACTTAGTCTTCATTTAAATATTTTCAGAAATTCTGAGTTGGAGCTAACTAATACTTAACAATTTAAAATAATGTGTGTGTGTTGGGGGGGCACCTGGGTGGCTCATTTGGTTAGGCACCAACTTCTGATTTTGGCTCAGGTCATGATCTCAGGTTGTGAGATCGAGCCCTGCATCAGGCTCTGCACTGGACATGGAGCCTACTTGAAATTCTTTGTCTCTCACCCTCTCCCTCTGACTCTCCCCACCTCCCCACTGCTTACACTGTCTCTCTGAAGAGAAAAGAAAAATGTGTTAACCAGTTTCATTTTAGAATCATTTTAGAAAAAAAATGTATTTTTCTTTTGCAGAATTATATTAAAGGAGATAACAATGAGTTTAAAAATGATTAGAAGCTTCTTTTTCAGTGATTTGCTAACATTTCAACATGAATTTATTATGTTTTGAACATTCTGTAGTTTCCTTCTTTCTAATGACTCTTTTAAATAATAGTATTTGTTTTTTCTGTTTTTAAATGTAATATATGCTCAATGTAGACATTTTACAAAATATACGAAAATATGAAGATGTACATTAAAGTCATCCATAATAAAATGACTTAACTGTCATATAAAAGAGAACCAGTTAACATTTTGTTGTATTTCCTTCCAGATTTGTTTATATATATATATTTACTCAGTCTTCCTTGATTTTTCTCTCCTCCCATATTCATTCTAAGTATATATGGAAATATAGACAATGGTGTTATTTTGAAGCATATACATTATACATATGGTACCAAGGGTTGTATATTATTTTTTCTTTATCAACATTTTGTTTTAGACATTTCCTCAACTATTGAATGCTTTATAAAGCTTATCTTTTATCTTCTTTATGAGCAATCTCTAGACCTAGGTTCTAGTCATTACTGACCTGGACTATCGTAATTTCCTGGATAATAATCACACTCCACTTGCATAGGTTCAAAATCTGTCTTTCACAGGAAAATTATCCCTTCTACTTTATGACAAGAACAGATTGGTAAATACTTGTCTACACTCTAGCAGCACCATGTGTATTTCCCTTTTCATTACACTGACGTGCAGTCTATGATTGCCATGGGCATATACATCTGTGTGTCTGTTTCTCCTCTGGGATCCAAAGCTCCTTGAGAGGTCAGGCCATGTTAATTTTTATATTCTCAGCACTCAGCAGAGTGGCTTTAGTTGGTGCTCCATGTGTGTTTATTAAAGAAAAATGAAGAAAAGGAGGCCCAGAGACTTTCCATGGTCTCAGTGAGCAGGTTTAGTTTAGGCCTCTTTCCTGGACAGGGCTGATCTTAGGTTCTTTGTTACTGAAGTTACTGCAAACCACAGCAGGCCTATATTGAGAATAATAATTTGTTTTCTGGCCTTTATGTCTTTTTTTTTTTTACTGCAGGACCTTCAGTCTCAAAGTCTTTCCTCCTGGAAGTTCAGGTCTGAGGGTGGTGGTCCCACATAGGCTCATAGATGTGTCCTTCTCATTTCTGCTATTAGCTGAGAGCTGCTGAGCCTGCAAAAATGGCATAACTCTCCTGGGAATGCTGCAGCCTAAGGCATTCTATTGGGCTTTGAAGCTCCCATGGTTGGGTTGGAACTTTCAAGGTCTCCAAAGTGAACTGTTTTCTGGAGCTTTCAATGCTCTGACACTGCCCTGCACCCATGCGGAAGTAAAGGAAATGTCTCTTTCTTCCTTTCGAGCTACATTTTATCACATGGGCACCAAAGTTGCATTGCACTGGACATCAATATTTACATAATCAATAACAGAAACAGTATCTTAGGTCTATTCTCTCATCAGTACCTTTTCTTAGGAGTCAGTGTGTGAGGCTTTGGCCAATAGGAAAAATCTGGGTGATGATATGATACTAAAAACAGGCTGCTACCCTCTTTTCTTCCTCCTCAGCAACTGTGTCTTTGTTGTTGAATCAAGTCTCCAGAAGGCTTCTCAGTCTCCCAGTGCAAATCATCTTCTAGGAGGCCCACCCTCCCAGTTCACCAGACAAACTCATATGTTTCAAAGAAGAACATGGCATATGTATCTCTACATCAAATTATACTTTGATCTGCAAGGGTGATCTGTAGATCGATAGAAGATAATGAAGATGAAAAGGATTTTGAACATCCAGCACAGACTGAAGAACTTTTGAAACTTCTTAATTCTAGATTTCTTTTTGGATTTTCCTTGAAAAGTTTTGCTATTCTTGCTACATATTGGCTCTTACTGGTATGCCTAATTACTATTACTTTTTTTCTCTTCCCTGTAGCATCTGCTATGTGTCTTTCTTCCCTAGAATCTTTTAGCTCCCTCCTTTATTTTTCTCCTGACTGCTGAGGAAAGCCAGATTTCTTAAACCAACATCATTGCATTGACATAAAATAGGTAACAACTGGGTCACAGACAATAAGGGTACTCTTGTCCCTTTCATTCTTCTTTTTTTTATTTTTTATTTTTTCATTCTTATTTCTCTATAATAGCTTTGAAACTGGAGTTGAGCAAGTTAATAATTAATTTAAATAAAATAAAACATTTTAGGGTCTAGATTTCAGCCTGTGGATCATTTTTTGGACCCTTCTTATTTCCATATTCTCCTATTTATCAAAATCTTGCAACATTAAATAGGCACTAGATCTTTAATTCTTTGACTTCCTACGCCAGTTTTGTTCTTATATGATTGTACTTCAGAGCTACAAGTTTAATCTTATTCTATTCTATAGGTTAAAAAATTTACCTAACAAAAGACACACAAACACATTTAATAGCAGAGATGGATCTGGAATTCTGGTTTCTTGATTCTTATCCTGTATAATATTCATCCTTTGATTCATTCTTAAGGACTTTTTGAATGCCTGCTATGTTCCAGGCCCTGGGTTAAGTGTCAGGGTTACAAAGAAGAAAGCTCAGTCTATGGCCCATCCTAATTTGGAAGGAAAGAAAGATAATGCTTAATCCTTTCTAGAGGAGTCAAAGATATTTTTGAGACACACAATATACATTTATAAGGTACTTATCCAGGTCTGAGAAATAGTTTATAACAGAATAAAATTATAAATGCATAGTTTTGAGGCAAGAGTTAAGAGATTCAGATTTTTTTCAGTAATAAGCTACTATCAAACATATATTACAACTGAATCTAAGCTCTACAGGGGCAAGGGCTGTTTCTGTCTGTCCACTTCTGTGTCAATGCTTGCCATGAAATAGATTCTCAAAAAAAATGTGTTGGATGAATTATTGAATGAATAGTTAGTTTTTTCTTGGAATCTGTGGTTTAGTTGAAAAATCTCACAGAACACCATAAGGATATTATCAAGAATATGTCTTCCTTCCTTCCACCTTCTGCTAAAGAGTAACTGGCTTCAAAAAAAAAAAAAAAAAAAAGAAAAAGAGTAACTGGCTTCCACAAATGTTTATCATCTTCCTTTTGCAACTCTGTTTTGCTACTACCCTTTTTTTTATATCAAAAAAGCTTAAGAGATTGTTTGTTTAATAGACCTTAGAAATACTGTAGAGTTAATCTGAGTATGTTTTAGTCTTTCCAAGTAGATTTCTTAAAATGCAAATTTGTAAAAGTTTATGTCTTTTTCTTTTGATTTCCTACTTTGTCTGGACAACAGTGAGATTTTAAAGCACATAGAATGTTCAAGACATACCCAAACTCAAAACTCCTCTCCAAATTAAAGTGAATGTGTATTTCCATTATTTGTGAGTATTAATACATTAAGTTTGACTGGCTTCCAATCTGTGAAAATAATGTTTATGTGAGAAAGCTCCTAGTTATGTATTTGAAACTGATTAACAAACCATGTACTAAGTTCCCAATACTATGTCCTAAACACTGGGTTTACCACAACACCTCTAAGGATATTATAGTCTAGAGGAGTGTCAAACACCTAAATAGGCAATTATAACACAATGTGATGGGGCAGCATGGAGAGGTCAAGGAAGAGGCAACTCATCCCATCTTGGGAGGCCATGGAAGGCTTGCTTTGGAAGGAGAGACATCTCAGGGGAGTCCTGGAGAATAAATTGAGTTAACCAAGGCAAGGGAGGAAAATAGCCCTTCACAAAGGCTCAGGAAGCCTCCAGGGAAGTAGTAAACAGATTATCTGACTGGGGTAGAGAGAGCAAAGTGGGAAGTTGAAGCTGGAGAGATAAACTGGGGTTAGATTATGAGAACTTTTTTTTTTTTTTCCAGACTAGGCAATTGGGACTATTTGGTACTATGTAAATGGGTTTCAAGTATATTTGTCTTGAACTGATAAGTGTTGACTGGATTTAGAAATAGAATTTATATTTAACCTTGAAGAGAGCAGTTAACAGGAATGGATGGGAGTGGAAATCAGAATGCAGCAGGTTGAAGAATGGCTAAAAAATGATGGTGTAGAGACAGTGGTTGCTATCAAGAAGTTAATTCAATTTATGAAACAGTTAAAGTTTGTATGCCATTAAATGTATAGAATTAGTATGGAATTTTAGGTTGGTTACAATAAGAGAGGATAGGATTACTATCATATATCTTTCTTGATGTATGCTAATTTTATTTTCCAAGAGTACTATGAAGAAAATAATGTTAGATGATAAAAATGTTTCCTCAAAAAAGAAGTTTTAATGAACAAGGTTAATGTTTCTACAGAAGAATTATGGTGCATATGAAATCTGAGAAGTTTCTACAAAGTTTTGTCTCATAGTGACTGAGAGAATTTAAAATAGATTATATTGTGTGTGGAATCTAATTTTTGAAAACTTGAGCTCATAGATACAGAGAACAGATTAGTGGTTGTCAGAGGCAGGGGTGGGTAGTAGGTGAAATGAGTGAAGGTTATCAAAGGTTCAAAGTTTCAGTTATAAAATAAATAAGATATGGGGATTTAATGTATAGGAAGGTGATTGTAGCAATAATACTGCATTGCATATTTTAAAGTGGCTCAGATAGTCACTTAAAAGTTCTCATTACAAGAAAAAAATTTCGTAACTATAAAATGGTGATGGATGTAGACTAGACTTATTATGCTTACCCTTTAGCAATATATACAAATATCACGCCGTTATGTTGTACATCTAAATCTTATATAATCTCAAAAATTTTTTTTGAATTAGTCTCCATACCCAGCATGGAGTCCAACAGGAGGCATGAACTCATGACCTTGAGACCAAGAACTGATCTGAGATCAAGTGTAGGATGCTTAATGACTTTGCCACCCAGGCACCCCTAATCTCAAATAATTTTTGAGTAGTTATGGCTACAAATAAAACAGTTCACAAGAATTTAACTTTTGAAAATAAATTATTCACTTTATATAATAGACATTCTTGGCATTATATAAGAATTCTTGACATTGGTTGTAGAATTTCTTTGGCTCTTTTATACATGTAAAATTATTTGATTTATAAGACTTCCTTGTTCATAATATTATAGAAAGCAGTCTACCTGTACTGTTAAGAATCATGCTGCCTACCTTTCAATAAAAACTACTTTTCAGGCTATAGCATTAAGAATTAAGCTTCTGGATGATACTTCTGTTGTTGAAACTCTTATCAAGGGTCGATTTACCATGAAGTTAATGAGACTTCAGAGCCCCCTCACTTACACAGCCTCCTACCTAATTCTGGATTTCTAATTCCTAAGATCTTACACCTAATTTTGTGTTTATAATTTCAGATTCTTTTTCTTAAAGAGGGCCCTCAAATTATATAAGTTTCAAACCAAGAAAAACCTGGGTCTTCTTTGATTTATCTATAATAGATAATCTCTAGAAAAAGAATCTCAGTGTTGGTATTTAAAGCTTCTACTTTGAACATTATCAAGAAATTGGGAGAATAGGCTACTGAAGGGAGAAGCATGCATACTTAAATTTTAAGCAAATGTCAATGAGTAGAGAATATTCTTGGAAACTAACAAAGCAAAACATTTCTACAAAGAAGTCATTTTATGTTATTTTTGTGTGGCTTTGCTATCTAGTAAGAGTCCACAATTTTAGGGGTCACTGTGAACTAGGCTCAAATTAATCTACACAGCAGACTGGGAGGTAGGGTCTGTTTCTGTTTGCATTGCACAAAGATGAGGAGACTGAGGCCTACAGAGCTGAGGCTCATCTGGGTGTGTCCATTAAGAAAGTGTATAACTTAGCTGTATATTGTTCAAATGTTCAATACATTCAAGTGGTTCAAGTGGTGAGGTTTTTCTGTTTCATACCTGAACAAAGTTAACTCTTCACAGAAAAATATATCTAAAGACAAATGTCCTGGTCATAAAGGTACTATTAGGAGCCATGGCTGGCTCAGGGCAAATCCATGACCACACAGGAAAAGGGACCCAAGCATGTGTCTTGTCAAGAGTAAATTTTGACATGTTAGCCATAAATGATGGCTTATTGCTTTGGCATATTTTAGATGGTTGTTCTACCTGAGGGATTTTATTAATTTTCCACCCCAGGGATGCCTGGGTGGCTCAGTGATTGAGTGTCTGACTTTGGCTCAGGGCATGATCCCGGAATTTCAGGATCGAGTCCCAAATCAGGCTCCCTGCAGGGAGCCTACTTCTCCCTCTGCCCATGTCTCTGCCTTCTCTCTGTGTCTCTCATCAATGAATAAATAAAATCTTAAAAAAATTTTTTCCACCCCGGGAGAGCATTAGACAACTCAAAAACCACTGGTTGTCCATAATCAGAATCTTGTTGGAACATTTGAATGGCTATCAGGAAAATGACTTTTTAAGAAAGGAGAGGTAAAGCTATTGTCTTCTGACAAAATAAAATGAAGGAGATGGGCCTAAATTGCCTATGGCTATGGTAAAAAGAGACATTCAATAAAAATATCCTGAATAGTTTGTATATGATGCAGATGCCAGTTGTTGCACAACAGCCTAAGATCTATTTTGTCACTAAAATACTTAGGTGTCGGGGGTGCCTAGGTAGCTTAGTCAGTTAAGTGACTGACTTGGTCTGTCTTAGGTCATGATCTCAGGGTCATGGGATTGAGTCCCCTATCAAGCTCTGCACTCAGTGGGGAGTCTGTTTGGGATTAGCTCCCCCTGCCCTTACCCCCACTCCCACATGCACAAGTGCACACACATACACTCTCTCTCAAATAAATCTTAAAAAACTTCAATGTGAATGGGGCTTGTGGTAGACATAGCCAGAGTCATCTATGCCAAAGTCATCCATGAGTACCTGAAGTACTTGAATGGGTCATCCCATTTTTGTACCCAGCTGTCAAAGCATTTATATTACCAAAATGGGGTCATGTTATCCCATAGAACCAAATGTATGTTTAATTGAATCCTCCTGTGGTGATTGTGTTTTCAGGCTGATCCCTGGTCTTCAGAATTCTTTCTAGAAGCCTGGAAAGGGTTTCATTGTTTATTACAGGTTTTTCCCGGACTATTAAGGCTTCCCTTACTTTCCTCCCAGTCCGGCAATATTTTACTTTTAAAGAGCACCTGGTACTCCAAGCATAGTGTATTTTTATGTTTCAAATCTAAAATCTGGTTTTTAGAAAAAGCAAACAACTGAGATTTCTTCGTTTTAGTAACATTTTTAGGGTCTCTGTATTTGGTAAATTACAAAAAAAGAAAGAAAGAAAGCAAAAGAAAAAGAAAGAAAGAAAGAAAGAAAGAAAGAAAAAGAAAGAAAGAAAGAAAGAAAGAAAGAGAAAGAAAGAAAGAAAGAAAGAAAGAAAGAAAGAAAGAAAGAAAGAAAGAAAAGAAAAGAAATCTGTTAGAAATTTACCAAATCATTTTATAGCCGAAAGAGCTGCTTCTGAATGTTACATGTAACCTGAATAGCTGACAGATTTATCCTTTCAATAACCTCCCACTCCTGCCCTTCTAACCCCCTACCTACTAATTTTGTCTTATTTAGTCATGAATAAATAACATTTATGATTACAGTATGTGATGGCTCTTGGGAACTGTGAGATGCTCTCAACTGGAATTTAAATTTCTACAAGCAATAATCCAATTTGTCAGATTTTGGGATCTTAGCCATGTATACTTAGCATTATTCAATCACCGAGTCATATCTCTAGGAAAGAGCAGGTCTCACCACATAAATTTACCCTCTGAATGAAAGCCAGCGTGAGTTAAACAGACACAACTAATTGGGTCTTCACTGCAAAGAACTGTAAAGAACACTTCCTAGTAAGTTGTGGCTAATTGTTCATTATCTGATAGAGAACTCTTTATTGGGAAGATGTTTTGCTATGAAAATAGAAAATATATAAGTTAGGGGTACTTTTTGGGAGGTAATCATTGGGAAATTTAAATCATGTTTTAAATATAACAGACATCTTGGAATTTTGATGCTGGGGAAGCAAATTCTAAATGAAATTTAAGATATTTTTGGACTGATCAAGTTTGTCTTCTAATTATAGCATGGTTTCCTTTGTTTAGCAAAAAGCTACCAACACTTGCATGAAAGTTAGAACTGAATGATTTTAGGTGGAATTTAAACTACCTGTTGCCCTGAATTTTTTACTCCCTCATTTCCTCTTTCATACATACACGGTTATTTAGAGAATGGGTAAAAATCAGGATTTATCTTTAATTTCTAAAGCTTTTGTAGGGTCCTAGTAGAAATGCCACCTCAGTAAGTAGCTTTTTGGATTGAATATATTTTCTCTAGGCAAGTATGAAGTATGGGTTGTAATTTTTAGTTATTTGTTGATGTAGGCCAAATTCCAAACAATGAACTAGAGGTAAAAGTCCCTAAGTCCTATTATGAATCCCCATGGTCCCTTAGGTTCCTTTCATTTTTCATCTCATTACATTATTAATTGTATAATGTCAGGGGATAAATGTCTATAATGGAAGCACAAAGAATAAACAATTTATAACTTAGAAAATTCTTCATTTTAGATGTAGAGTTCTTATATTTAATGTATGCATACCATTATTGAACTCTAAATAACTTTTCCTTTGTTAAATTTCTGTAGATATTTTTTTCATTTTCCCCCTGATATTGGATTTTAATTTTTATGACTTCTTTACTCTTCTTTATATTAAATTTGTGGACACATCCAATATGGCATTTAAAAATGATTTCACTTGTGACTTCCACCATGTTCCATAGTTGGATAGTCTTGTATTGGATTCCACAGTACTTCTTGAGCTTCAGTGTGTCCCTTTGGAAAGTGTTGGATTCACCATAAAGGAAAAGGTGAAGTTTTAAAAAGTGGCGATGGTATTATCTCTGGTGCTGTTTACACACCAAAATATTTTTCTAAATATTACATTTAAAATTTTTTTCTTTTGAAGTTATTCATTATATGTGACTATTATACAAAATAAGAAAATGATAGGCAAAGAGTCATAAATTAAAATCACCTCAAATCCTATCTCTGTTACTCAGAGGTAACAAGTGTTAGTATTTTTGTTTGGATGTGTTTTATATCCTTCAGTATCTTTCCATTCATACACAAACATATATAAGTGTATATAATGGGGTCATACTATGCCTACTTCTAGCACAAATGGTTTTTCCCATCTAATATGAATATAGACACATTTTCCTGTCCACGATTAGGTATTTATGCTATTATCTAGTGGTTGTTTAATATATTATTGTAGATTGCTGTAATTTATTTAGCAATAATAATAATTAGCTAGTTGCTAATTATTAGACGTTTAAATTGCTTCCAAATTCATATTGTCATAAAGAGTTTTCCAACCAGTGAATTTATACATAGATGTTGTGCATTTGACTGGTTATTTTTTTAGGATGAATTTTTAGAAGCATCGTTCCTGGGTCACAAAGTAAGTACACATTAAGGCTTTTGATATCTTTGCTAAATTGTTTCCTAGAAATATTACAACAATATATAGTCCATCCTGTTGAATATGAGTGATCTTTTATCCCATACTATCCCTTTCTTCTTAGTCTTTGGCATTCTCACTGTTGAAAATGACGTCACATGGTTGCTCTGATTTCTGATTCATTGATTACTAGTGAGGCTGAATACCTTCAATATATTTACTTGTACAACTATGATCTCTTAAAATGGGTTGTCTCAGTGTTTAGCTTATTTTTCTATTTGTAGGGTTTAAAAATGCAATGACTTTATTAGATATGACACAAGATTTAAAAAGTTTTATCATTTACCTTTTAATATTTGTGATATTTTTGATATACAATTTAAACCTTTAAGTTTTGTCTTAAAAATTAAATATTTGTACAAGAGAACATGTAAATACCATACCATAGTGTTTGAACAGCAATAATAATAAACTCTGTACTCACATCCCAGTAAGGACAGTACATTTCCAAAACTCCTATAGAATTACATTTCCCCTTCTTTCAGAGACAACCAATTTCCTTAAATTTTGACTTCTTTATAGTTTTGCCACATATGAGTAATTTCTAATAATATATTATTTAATTTTGTGTATTTTTGAATGGATATAGCTAGAGTCATACTTTATGAGTTCTTTTGTGATACCCTTTATTTATTTTTTTGACTATATGTAACCCATTGAAAATCACCCATACAGAGTCATCCTTTTTGATGCTTGTAAGGTATTCCATCATGTAGCCATATCACCATTTATTGATTCATTCTGTTATTTCCAGTTTTTTGTTATAAAACAAAAATGCTACCATAAACCTTTTGTACCTATCTCCTGGTACTTATGTGCAAAAAAGTGTATTCTTAGTATTGGAATTGTTGGGTTGAACGATAGGCATATTTTCTACTTTAAGAAAACCCAAATTGTCTTCCAAAGGATTCATACCATTTTGTATTCACACCAGCAGTGTTTAAATTTCTCTTGTTCCACATTATTAGGAATAATATCACCAGTGGCTATAAAATAGTTTCCACTGTAATTTTTTCATTTCTCCAATTTCTGCTGAAGTGAGCATCTTTTTCATGTTTATTGGTCATTCATGGATGGCTCTTCTGAGAAAAGCTTTTTTATGTCTTTTGACCATTTTTCCGTTGAGTTGTCTGTTTTTGGTTCTCTCTTTTTTTCTTTATCTTTTCCTTTCTTTTCTTTTATTCTAAGGTGTTCTTTATATATTCTGGATACTAATCTTAAGTTAGCTTTATTTATGAAAAAATGCCCTCTTTCAGCTTGTGACTTATTTTTTCCACTTCCTTTTATGATATTTTTTGGTGTCATAATTTAATTCATCAGGCTTTGCTTTCATTATTTGTACTTTGCTATATCTTGTTTAAATTTTTTTTCTACTCTGAGGATATAAAGATATTCATCTATTTTTTCCTGAAAGATAATTGTTTGTTTTTCATATTTATATTCCTTTACACATCTGATATTGGTTTTTGTGAAGAGTTTCATGTTGTGTGGTAGGTTGTTTTATTGTTCCCAGTTTTTCACCCCTCCCTATATCCTCTTTGGCATGTGGTTTCAAGTTGCTCCCACATAGTTAGAAGTTATTTCCCCAATGCTTGAGTTGGGATCTGTCACCTGGCTTGTTTTGGCCAATATAATGAGCAGAAGAGACCTCAGTTTCAAGCCTAGGCCTTAAGAGGCCTTGTGTGTTTCTGCTTCTTCTATTGCTATGAGAAAAACATGCCTAGGTTTGTTGCTAGTCCCAAGAGAAAGAAAGCTATCCTAACCAAGCAAGCTGAGCCCAGTTGATTTCCATAGAATTCCAAAGAACTGAGACTTGTCAGTGATAATAAACCATCACTCCTTTAAGCCACTGGGTTTAAGGTGGTTAGTTCTGTAACACTAGTTAACTGATAAAGGTGCTGATTCAATTTCTTTTTTTTTTTTTTTTTCCTGGATGAAAACCAATTGTTTCTCTTTTCATTATATATGATGATGTCTCTAGGTTTTTGGTTTTCTTCTGGTTAGTATTTGCCTATTATGTTTTTTTTTTTCCCTTATTGATTAGCTATATCTCTCTTTTTTTTAATTCTAGTCTAACAATTTTCTTCTTTGAAGGAGAAAACAGCCATTTTTATTTATAGTGATTATTGTGATTTTGAATTCATCTCTACCATCTTAACTGTCATTTTCCTTTTGTCTTATCTTTTCTATGTTCTTTTTTCTCCCCTTTGCCTTCTTTGGGACTGGTTTGTTATTATGCTATTTTGTTCATTTTACTTTTTCTTCTAGTTTTTAATTATATGTACCATTTCTATTAATTTTGTGGTTATCTTAAAATTTTTAGCATGCATATTTATCTTAAAAATATTCAAAGATAATCACTGTCTTCATCCTCTTGAATATTATATGGACTTGAGAACACTTTAACTTTGATATCCATATTTTGTACTATTGTTTGCTTTTATTTTTGTTCTGTATTTTTAAAATGCCACACATTAGACATTAGTATCATTGTATCCAATTTCTATTTAATTTGCCAACATGTTTACTATACTTTCTCTCAGTATTTCCTTTTGTATTCAGACCTTGCTTCAGGGCTTTGTCTTAGAGTAGTTCCTTTAGAAGTTCCTTTTGTATCTGCCAGTGATAAACTTTCTCCATTTTTGTTTGTCTGAAAATGTCATTATGCTCATCTTGAAAGATACTTTTGTTGTGTATATAATTCTAGGTGGAGAGCTATTATTATCTAACATGTTGAAGGTATTATTTTCATAATCTTCTGGCTTCCGTGATTACTCTCAAGATGTTAGCTGTCATTTTAGTTGTTCACTTGTACATAATCTTTCTTTTATGTCTAACTTCTTCTAAGACCTCTTTAATTCAGGTATGTGGCAGTTCCTTGTGATGTGTCTAGATAAGGATTTATTTACACTGCATTGGTGTAATTCTTGAATATGAGGATTTATGTCTTCTCATAATTCTAGCAATCTCTGGCATCTTCTCATTGCCTTTATTATCTTCTTTGGCTGTCCTTTTAAACATATTTCTATCTTTTTCTTTCCTTCAAGTTTCTTGATGTCTCCTTTATACAGTCGATCTCGGGATCCCTGGGTGGCACAGCAGTTTGGTGCCTGCCTTTGGCCCAGGGCGCGATCCTGGAGACCCGGATCGAGTCCCACGTCGCGCTCCCGGTGCATGGAGCCTGCTTCTTGCTCTGCCTGTGTCTCTGCCTCTCTCTCTCTCTCTCTCTGTGACTATCATAAAAAAAAAAAAAATTTACAGTCGATCTCTTTGCTGCATATTAGTACTCAGATTTATGTTCTGATTTACTGTTCTTTCTTCAGCTTTATCTAATTTGATGATTAATCTGACAATTAAGTTTCTAGTCTTAATTATTATAGCTTTCATTGCTAGAAGTAACATTGCATTTTTTAAAAGCCTGTCCATTTTTTATAGTCTCTTATTTCTTCATAACTTTCAGTACTTTTAAAAACACATTAAACTCACATTTTTAAAAATCCAATATATTATCATTCCAACGTTCCAATTTTCTTAGTCTGATTGAATGGCTTGGTTTTTCTGCTGACTCTTTTTTATGGTGACTTGGTTCCTTATGTGTTTTGGGATTTTTGTTTGTAAACTCATAATTATTGAAACTCTGTGGGAAGCCTATGAGGCCTGGGTTAAAAGTATCTTCTACTTTTAGATAGAAATTCTCTGTAAAGAGAATTTTCATTTGCTTCTGTAAACCAATTAGGTGCTATGAAATCAAAGCTACTTTGGCCTAATTTATTTATTTATTTATTTATTTATTTTTATTTATTTTTATTATTTTTTTGGGGGGGGATGGCCTAATTTAATTTTTTTCCCAGTCCACATAGATAATGTGAGGTCTGTTACCAGACCAAAATGAAAGTTGACTTAAGGTTTAGTTTTTAAACATTTTCATCTTCTTTTCCAGAATCCAGAGCCCTTCTTCTGTGGGGCAGGAGTAACGGTTTTATTTTGTTTGTTTTTTCAGTTTATCTTTTTCACTGAGAATAACTCCTTTCATGATTTCAGCTTTGTGGAAGTATCTTAATTTTAATTTCTGCTTTGAATTGACCCTGTTTCCTGTTTCTCATTAAAATTGAAATTTTCAAACTACTAGAAATCAGAAGTGGCCCCAGGAAACTGTGTACTTTAGTGCTTGATTATCTTTTTGGGTTCTAGCTAGTAAGTAATTTTTGCCTCTGAAGAATTCCCTTATTTTCTTCCTTTTAAGCTACACTTCTAAAAGGTTTTAAAAATATTTTATTCTGAATGTTTTGGTGCCCTGTTCAGAAGCATTCTTTGGGGCATACCATATTGCTGGGATTATAAATCTAGAAATTTAAATATTTGATGTAGTTAAATCTATCAATATTTTCTTTACTGGGTTTTGGTTTTGGTGTTAAACTTAGGAAGTCCTGCTCCACTTCAAGAATATTCAAACATAAAAAAAAAAAGAATATTCAAACATGCACATATATTTTCTTTTTATAATTTCATAGTTTCATGTTTTATTTTATTTTATTTTTTTTTAGTTTCATGTTTTAAATGCTTAAATATTTATTTAGAATTTATCATGATCAAACACGAGAAGTAGAAATCTAGGTTTATTTTTTTTCAGACAGTTAACTTGTCCCAAAATCTAGGTAATTTATCAAAACATAAAAACATGAAATAATTAAGGCTGAAGTAATTATTGCCAATCAAAAGGGTTTGTGTTGAATAGAAGTTACAAGCTTATGTATTAGCTGCATAATATGGAAAATAAATTATGAAAATGACTGCTTTTGTATTTTTTAAAGTTTCTTTATTTCCTTTGTATTCTTGCAAAGAGAATGGACTTTTACATCCTTGGTTTTAGTTGCCAATGCCTACGGTGGAAGATATCTTTTTTTCACAAAAATTCCCAGGATACTGTAAGATGGGGCATTAAAATAGGAAACCCTGGGGAATTAAAGATTTTTGCTGACCTCATGTATACATTTGTTTTTCTGAAATCAGAATCTTGCTTATATTGAATTTCTCCTTTGTGACATGATTATTGGTGATCTAGTAAAGAATTAAAAACAGACACATGTTAATTTGGAAGGGAAAATCGGAACTTGAGAGAGGTGCGTGGATAACTTCTGTAGAAGAATCTTAGGCTCTTTTTCATAGATTAAATTGTGCTTTTTAGTCAAGCTTCCCTGTATCTCTTAAAACATTTCCATGCAAACTAGAAATTCACTGTTCTGTGAGACTCGAATTATGAACGTAATCTCAGTCATTCAGCAGCTATTTGTTGACCCTTCAAAACTCATTTTGGGTTTTGTGTAGGGTACAAAAAGACTTCACCCCTTATTTATTTATAATGTAGAATAGTAGGCCATTTTTATTAATAGAACATATGAGTTAGTCACATTTTTTTCATAAAGTCAAATAATAGGAGTACATTTGAAGCTAAAAGTACGTGGAAGAGACTTAGTCTCTTTGGTGCTTCCAGATTTTATAGTCTTTGCCACTTACCGTCGGAGCATTGGCTGTTATTGGCCTGTGGTTAGAGATGAACAAGGCTGTTTAGAATTGAATCAGAATTACTTTTTGATGTATTTGAAGTTACTTTATGGACTACATTACTTTTTCGATGTGTTGGAAGTTACCTGTTTACTTGTTATTTTTTTCTTCACAAAAGGGAAGTTATGCAGTTCTAGACAACATTTGTGACATATACTACAGTATCCAAAGCAGTGTTAGGAACATAGTAGGTATTCAATAAACACCTGTAAATTAACTGAAAAGGGAGCATAGGAAAACATCACCCTCTTTGTTTTAACATTCTTGTTTATTGCATTCTAGATAAATGACAGTTTATTGTAGGGAGAAAAACAGAACCTGATGGAATCTAGGAAAGATGTGGAAAGGGAGGGTTGTCCAGCAGGTCAGGAAATTTGAACCCGTTGTCAAGAGTTCTGAATGTTTTTCCTGTTGAATGTTATGAGGTGCTTACCCATCATTAATTTTAGTTTGTTTTTATGTGAGCTTAAACTTTGAGTGATTTCTTGACTAGTGCTTTTTTATTTAACATCAGTTTTTTTAATGATTTGCATTTTGTTTCACAACAGTTGCCTAAAATATCCTTGAAAAAGGAGGGCTGTGTTCACCTTTAATACTTAAAAATCACTTGGAGGCAGTTCAATTGAGCATGAGTATGTGTTTGCAAGAAAGTAAAACATAACCAGAATGAGTAACCTCTGTTCTCTGAGGCTTATTGCATATCATTTATGCTTGAAAAAACAGAGTGAATTTATTTGTTTTAATGTCCAAAAACTTTGACCCAAGAGTTAAAAAGAGCTAGCTGACCAGTACAGTAAAAATAGCTGCAAACTTACTTTTTAACTGGGGTGATATTTAACCTCACATCTCTTTATCACAGAACATGTTGAAAACAGTTTGAAATAATTTTCTAGTGTTAGAGGCACATTTAGAATATCTACTCTGGTAATATAAAGTGTAGGCTGGCCAAATCATCTGAATAACGCAGGTTGCCAAACCCACCCTGGAGATAAAGGAGAGTTATTTTTTTAGTTTAAATTATCCAAATAGCTTATCTTTATAATCCCAAGACACTCAGTAATTGCTCAATCTTCATCGGATCCCTGCTGCCTTGTGGACAGAGTTATATTAATAATATGAAAGGATTTCAGGAAATAGTATGTCAGGAATCAGCAGTGAAAGGCTCATTTTACTTTAAAAATGTTGTTTTTAAATTAGAAATGATACATAATAATTGAGTTAAACCTGAAGAAATCCTGATTAATTTCTTCAAATAGCTATATTTTGTTGATTAATCCTCAGAGATTTTGCTCTGTTGTTTTCTATTTTCTCTCAAGGAGTGGGTGGATCTTTGCTTGATTTGATGTTCTCTCTCAGGCCACTAATAAAGGCAGGCCTCTTTTCCCAGATGATTTTTTTTTTTAACTATCTCTCTAGAAAAATGCTGATGACAATATCTCTTTTATTACCCTTAATACTGGGCCTCTTCATGCTTCCTCAATTCAACATAACAGTCAATTATTTAAGATTTAACGAATGATTTTGGGTCAAACAAGGTCTTTTCCCCTCCTGCCAGTCATTTTATAGCTGTCAGAATAACTTAGAAGGCACAACAGAAAATATGAAAATCACACATTTAGTGATTTCTTTTAGACTCTGAGTTTGATAATAGAGAAAGTGATGTTGATAAAATGAGCTTTCAACAATTAAACACTTTCGTCCTTGGTACTATGGGGTATAAAAGCTTAAGATGTGTTACTATCAACAACTCACAGTCTGGATGAAGTGGTCACATTTACATCTGAGCATTTGGCAATTAAAAAATGGCATAAGACATAGTACGACTACATGTGAAAATAAGCAGTTCAAACAGCAAGTACTGTGAGTGCTTCTTCTGGAGGTTAAGTATCAGTAGACTTATGACTTAGCCAGTGGAGTCACATCTCACTTGGGGGTTTGGTGCCAAAAAAAGTTAATACATGACATAAAAGCTATGTGAAGTCCATATTTTTGAAAGTCTCTTAAATCGCTCATAAATTTCAATCGTCACAAATACGAGCCACATTGGATACTGACACATGCCTTCTCTTAGCAAGTTGTGTTCAGTTAGTGTTTCATTTATTGTACAAACAGGGAGCTGGAGAACCTGTCTCAAGTTTATGTTCAACCCCCAAAATCAGCCTCAGCTTCATGAGCTGCTTGTACTGTGAGGGGTGCATGGAAGGTGCATCTGGCTGACTCGGTGTCTCTCGCTCCTTTATCAAAATCGGTGGCAGAATTTTCCACCCTTTATGGCTCTTTTTCTCTCACTCTCTCCTTCCAATCAAACCTCTAGGGTTACTTTACACAAGTTAAATGTGTATATGATATATTCTACTGTATATAAGTTACATATACTCTTGCCAACTCTTCCTCTATCTACACAAACATGGTAAGTTCTGATTTGTTTTTATTTGGCTGCATTTAAAATTTGTGTGGCATACTTAGCTTCGTATATTATTTTTTCATGATTATTTTTGTAAGATTGAGGCTCTCTTATTCAGGACTTTTGTATTCTCCTCTATCATTTTCCTATATCTTCCTTCTCATCCTTTTAGTTTCATGGGAGGAAATATACCCTACCTTTCCATAAGCTGAAAACACTACCCATCCTGTGTCCCACTCATTTCCTCTAAAATTACACCCCCTAAAAGACTGACCAATCAGCAAATATTAAGGAATGGCTACTACGATGCAAGTACTGGACTAAGGTTTGGAAAACACACTTTGAAGTGCAGCAGGGAGGAAAGCTCAAAGCACCATGTTGTAAATGTCAAGCCAGTGATACAGAAGGTAAGTGGTGTGGCCATTCGGAAGAGGGAGACACTCACTACCTGGAGTGAAAAAGTCTTCGAAAGAGCTGAGACTGAGTCAAGCCTGGAACCTTGAGTAGGATTCACATAAGCAGAGGGCAAAGTGCACTCATAGCCACATTCATTTAGACCTAGATACATGAGTACTACCTGGTACTAATCCTCTGTGAGCTCATAGTCTAGTGATGGAGACAGACAAGTAAAAACATAAATTTCAACATAATATGGTAAATGTGCTCATCGAGGGATTGGAACAAAGTCCTGTGAGGGCACAGGGACTCAGTTAGATTCTGATGGGAAGGAAGAAAGGAGGAGCTATTTGAATTGCACTTTAAAGGTAGGTAGGGGGCTTCCCAGGCTACAGAAGGAAGAAAGGCACATCAAATCAAAGAAAGGTCTCCTCCTGGGCATGGATCTGGAAAGGAAAAGATGTCACCTGGCAGTGATAAAAGACTGGGGGTAAGGGTTGTCGGACTTGGGGAAGCAGGTGATGAAACATCTTTTATGACAAGGGGAAGACTTCTGTTTCAACTGGAAGGATAAAGGAAGTTAAAAGAGAGTTGTGAGTCACAGCATGACATTATAAGATTTTGTTTCCCATAAAAAAAATGCTTTAAGCCTATGGCAGGGAGACCAGCTGAGATCAAAAGCTACACAAGGGTGAGGTTGTGTTTATCCCGTTGGTATGCCTGTCATTATCACATGTTCTATAATATTTCACTGAGGTAAACTTTTTGATAGCCTGAATAGTCTAAGGAAAGATTGAGAGCCCAGACTCAGGCCTTAGCAGTAGAAGTGGAAAGAAGAGGTCAATTTTGAGTGATGTATGTGTGATGGAATCTGTAGGATCTATTTGTCTGATCAGATGTGGTGGGAGGTGATTAGAAAGAAGGGAAAGTTGGGGATAATGCCAAGGCTTTTCACTTCAGAGACCAGATGGATTTATCATGAATTAAAGTGTAAACCACAGGAGGCACCATGGGTTCTCTTTTGGAAGTGGACATGTTTTGTTTAAAGGACCTGTGGATTTCTCATTCAACCATATCCAGTGGGCGATGGGAAATACAGGCTTGGGAAGTTGGGTTGAGATTGAAGCTGGGAATACAGCTTCATGAACAGAGATTAGAGAAATTGGAAGTAGAGGGGACCACATTGGAATGGTCACTGTCTGAGGAAAGGTTCAGGTGGTGTACCCCCAAAATTCATGTCAACCTGGAATTTTAGAATGCAACCTTATTTGGAAAAAAGATCTTGGGTTTTAAAAAAATATTTCATTTATTTATTATTTAGAGAGAGAGCACATGCAAGTGTGGGTAGGGGCAGAGGGAAAGGAAGAGAGAGAATCTCAAGCAGACTCCACACTTAGTGCAGAGCCAATGTGGGACTTGATCCCATGACCCTGAGATTATGATCTGAGCTGAAACCAAAAGTCAATGCTTAACCAACTGAGGTACCCAGGCGCCTTAGGATCTTTTTTGATGTAACAGGTTAAGATGAAGTTATACTGGACTAGGTTGGGCCCCGATACAATGATTGGTGTCATTTCAAAAAGAAAAACAGAAACAGAGACAGCGGAGAATGCCATGTGAAGACAGAAGCAGAGATTGGAGTAATGCTCATGTAAACCAAGGAATGCCAAAGATTGCCAGGAACTACCAGATGCTCACAAGAGCTAAGGAAGGATCCTCCTCTTGAGCCTGCAGAGAGGACATGGCCCTGATATCACCTTGCTTTCAGACTTCCAGCCTCCAGAATTGTAAGAGAGTATAGTTATATTGTTTTAAGTTTCCCAGTTTGTGGCACTTTGTCATAATAGTCCTAGGAGACTAATACAAAGACTAGGGATGGACCCTGGAACCTGACATTTGAGGGTAGCTGAGGAGGAGAACCTGTGAAAGAGGCAGAGAAGAAACCATCCCAGAGGGAGGAAGAGCCACATGAGCACAGGTGTGCGTAAGTGCAAGCATCATTTGATCAGAAGGGCAACTTGTGATGAGGGATGGTTTAGAGATAGGGTCACACAGGTACTTAGAACCAGTCTGTGGGGGCACTTCTGTGCCAGATGCAGGCGTGTGGTCAACCTGAGACCATTGCGGGCAGGCAGGGGGCCGAATGGTCTGGGCTGTTTCCACGTCTCTGATCTGTCTCTCAGGGCTAGCCTTTCTCTCTCTTGCTTCCAAATTTACACTGGTCTCTCCTTTTCTGTAAAGGACAGAACAAATGACCTTGGATCTAACCAGCCACCCCCTTTCATCTCTCTTTGCACTCACTGCCTCCATTTCCTCACCACTCCCCCTTGGGCATTTGATTCTCTCTTTAGTTTTCTGATTAGACTTTAACTTGTTAAGTCCAGTCACTTTTTCCTTCTCATTTTCCTTAACTTTCCCTGCATTGCTGCTGTGTTAACATTTCTGATCTTCTCTGCCTTCTTAAAAGTTTCTCTTCCTATGAATTCTCTGCTGCTATATTATTCCACTTCTTAAATTACATCTTGGTCTCCCCAGGGTTCTTTCTTCCTGCTGCTGCATAATGTGAACTAGATAATTCTTTTGGTTTAACCATGACTTCTGTGATTCCCTTCCTCCCTCCTACAGTCAATTTATATCACTATTCATTGAATGAATTAATTATGAGTTAATTCAATAATATTAATGCCATCAAAATCCCTTCTCCACATCTGACCTCCCTCAGGCCTAATCTAATTTTGGTTAGGAATATTGAGCATTCACTCTAATCTGTGTCTGTTTAGAGTCCTTCTTATTTTACTTAAAATGTTCCCTTAAGGAATTCATTGAAGAAAATTTGGAAAATAAAAAAAAGGTAAAAGGAGAAAAAAAATTACCCCATCTTTTCATTTTTTTACATGTAGAGATTTATTGTTTATTTTATAAGCATAGTTAAAAGCAAGTGTTTTATATAGGTATGTGCATATCTGCAATATGTTCGTCTTCTGCTTTTTTAAAAAAAGATTTTATTTATTTATTCATGAAAGACAGAGAGAGAGACACACACACACACAGAGAGAGGCAGAGACACAGGCAGAGGGAGAAGCAGGCTCCATGCAGGGAGCCCGATGTGGGACTCAATCCCGGGACTCCAGAATCACACTCTGGGCTGAAGGCAGGGATCCCCAGTCTTCTGCTTTTAAATTTAATATTATAATATAAGCATTTTCATGTCATTACTGTTCACAAATATTTCTTTGGCTGCATAGTATTCTGTTGAGAGCTTATATTAATTTTTCCTTAACAATTTTCTTTTTTTCTTTTCTGAACATGGAAGTGTTTTCTTTCTTTCTTTCTTTCTTTCTTTCTTTCTTTCTTTCTTTCTTTCTTTCTTTTTCTTCTTCTTCTTTCTTTCTTTCTTTCTTTCTTTTTTTTTACATTTTTTATTTAAATTCAGTTTAGTTGACAAATAGTGTAATGCTAGTTTCAGGGGTAGAATTTAGGGATTTTTCAGTTGCGTATAACACCCAGTGCTCATCACATCAAGTGCCCTCCTTAATGCCATCCCCCAGTTACCCCATTCCCCCATCTACCTCCCCTCCAGCAACCCTCAGTTTGTGTTCCTATAGTTAAGAGTCTCTTAGGATTTGCCTCCCTCTCTGTTTTTATCTCATCTTATTTTTCCTTCCCTTCCCCTAAGTTCATCTGTTTTTCCTGAATCATTTTCTTAAGTTCAACATACAAGTTGTTTCTATGTTTTTGTATCATAGATAATGCTATAGTAAATATCTTTGTGCACAAAGCTTTACATTAGCCTAGATCTTTTTTAATGATAAATTCCCCAAAATGGACTTTTAGGATCCAAGGTATAAATATTAAAACCTTACTATATATTGTTGAGTTACTTGTGAGACAGTTTTGCCAACTTGCACACCAGCAATCTAGAAGAGTACCTACTTACCACAGCCCTGCTAAAATGTTTAAATTTCTTGCTCTCTAAATAATTGACTCTTTTCCTCCAAGAACACTGGTGGTGTGTCTCAGTGAATAAACCTACAATTCTGATATTTTTCGTGATATATGCGTTTAAGGACTGATAGTAGAAACTAAGCTGATGACAAGGGTTCGCCTTTCACTAGCAAAAGCGTGTTTACTTGAAGAGCAGAATTTCAGAAAAAGAAAGACCTGAGAAGAGAATTTGATATCGTTTTAGAGGCAGTCTCTTTGAATCTGTGGGACAGTATTTTGGCTTGAATTTCTCTGTAATTCCTCTGCAGAAAAGAAAATATTCTTAATTTCTTAACTTTAAGCAGAAAAGCAATTCCAACAGAGAGGGAGTAGCTTTCTCTCTGCAGATATGGGACTCACATATCCTTATAGAAAACGTCTTCCCACAGGCATGTACAGATGAACATTTCTGATTTGCCTGTTACCTGCAAATGAAGTGATTATTTAGCAAAACTTTTATGAGAGAAGCATATATTATCCTAATGTAGGTATGTGCAACTAGTACATTGGGTCGGTCCAAAACATTAATTAAATTCTTAAAAAAAAAAATTCTTGCTAGTTTATACAGACCATAGTGTCAGGTCATGGAAGAGATGTTTCTGTGTTTGCAGAGTTCTTTCAAAGTGTCTGAGATCTGATACATTACATAAAACAATCCATGTCTTACCAACTCGGATTTCTGAAATCACTTTTTCATGATCTCCGGTTTCTGAAACTTGAATAAAAGAGAGACTTATAGGTGCTTGATACCACACAACTGGTATGTTCTGTGTTTGCAACTTTTGGAAAAATCAAACCACCATTAATATGTTGAAAGCTAAATTTTGTAGAATGTTAAACATTCATGAAAGGAAT
The DNA here is from genome assembly GCF_053574225.1 of Canis aureus. Taxonomy (NCBI): domain Eukaryota; kingdom Metazoa; phylum Chordata; class Mammalia; order Carnivora; family Canidae; genus Canis; species Canis aureus. The sequence continues at coordinate 59,640,576 of NC_135621.1, forward strand.
GATGAAAGAAAGGATAGGTTTCCTGCCAGCATTGCGGTCAGCAGCAGTGTTCTGGCCTGATTACTTAAGCCCATGTTTTTCCTAAATCAGTCATGAATCAGTAATTATCAAGTTTTGCAATACTAGGCCATTCTCTTGAGAATAGCAAATGATTTGTAATGTTAAGTTGATAGCTTTTTTTTAAAAAAAGACATAATTTGGCTCCTCCTGGTGGGTTTCCCTGGGCACTGGACAGAACCCCTATTGATTTAATGGGGCTTTGTCTCTGGAAGCTTTGTAGATTGATCTTCCCTATACGATCAAATAGCACATATTTGCTTTCTTTCCCCACAAAAATAAGAATGCTGCTGGTGTGTGGTGTGTTGGTTTCACTTCCATTCATTTGGCTTAACTATTTAAACCACAATTGAGTCCCAAAAGGAAAAAAAAAAAAAAGCCACAAGTCAAAATTCAGGAATCAAGGTTTTTGCTTTATTTAGTTTCTTCTCGCATGTTTTGTGGTGGCCTGTTTGATGACTATTTTCTTCAGCTATAAGATGTTCTCCTTTGCGCACTGGGATCTTAAAGTTGGAAGGGACTCCATGAAAATTTTCTTATTCACTCTTTTCCTTTGTGAAGTTCAGAAGAGTCAAACTGTCTCAGTCACAGAGCCTAGAATTGGTTAAATAGGGATCCAAATGTGGACATTTTCTTTTGTTACTGTGTCCACCAACATGCCGGCATCAACGCAATTAGCTTGTTTAGATGTGCGAAACCTGGAACCCAATGAGCCACACTTTGCAATTTGTTCTGATGTGCCATGTGACACAGGATTTCTTGGTTTCTTGGTTTCCAGGACCCTCTTGCCATTGCTTCTCTTTTACACCTACCATCCTCTGACTGTATATTCTACCCAGGAGGTCTTTATAACTTAGCTTTGTCCATCCCCTGCTTATTTCTCTTTGGACACGCTCTCTTCCTGGGCATATCTTTGGCAACACCTTTGCTTGGACATTCTCAAGAATTTTAATGCCTTAATGTCCAGGAGGGCCCCTCAGCATGGGGGCCAAGGAAGTCTGAATCAGATGAGCCTTTCAGAGTACTCTAGAATCCTCCATCTGTTTTCTCCTAGGGGCTACAGCTTTAGTTCTTGTGTTAGCCTTTGTTTGGGATGCTTCTTGTCTGATAGCCATTATCTCCTTAAAGTACCAACGAATTTTGGCATCCTGAGGCCTTCTCAGATACCCTTGGAGTTTGGTCAGGCTCTTGGTAGAAGTTATATACTCCCATTTTCTCTTTCCTCACCACCATTCGGTCAGGGCACTGGTACCCTGAATGAGGTTAACCCGTGGCTAATTTGCAACATTGTGACTGTTCCACAGCAAGGGTTCCCAGATTCGGGGAGCTGCAGAAGTTCACACAATCATAGGATTGGAAGGGAGCCTACTGGTCACTGAATGCTTGAGTCACCTCTACAAATCACTGCCAACTAATTATCTAGCCTGACGGGAAACTTATTACCTCCCAAGGCGGTTCATTCTAATTCGGACAGCTCCGACTGGTGGGAAATTCTTTCTCATACCTCTTCAGTGGGGATGTGTTTCTTGTATTGAGTAAAACAGAATTCCTATTAATTAGGCCCCCCAGAGACTTTCCAGAGTTGACTTAACCTAATACCTTTGGGAGGAAAACTTTTGTGCATTTACAGAACCTGGTGGATGCTGCCTTGTGAAATTCAGAATGCAGCCTTACATCATCAACAGACCTATAGTGGGCATTTAATATAAAACACTTGTTGAACTAAACTGAATTATTCTCTGAAGAAAGCAGTGATGGCTAGGAGTATAGTGCTTATAGTATGCGTCATTCTTTTGGCAGCTACTGCCCTTGGGCTCTTAGTTACTTTGTAGCATGAATCTTGCCTATACAGCTAGTTAAACTCCTAGGGGTATGGACCTCTGTATTGTGTGTAGTCTCTAACAAGCTTTACTCATGACCTAGCATTCAGCTGTGTTTTGCAAGAAAGTGAAAGTGTAAGAATTACTCCTTCTGTCACTGAATTGCTTTTCTTTCTGGCCCCAGTTGATGAGGTGGTAGGGGTGGTGGTGGTGGTGTGTGGGTATGTGTTGGCAGGAGCCCAGGGCCAATTTTGTCTTATTGAAGGTTTTAGAACTAATCTCCCAACAGAAACAAGTTTCCCCAGACCATTCTACAAAAACCTGTTCCTTTTCTGTCTCTGACAGTGCTACAACATTAGCAGAGCTACATTGGGGTTAAATTGATACTTGGGTGTTGGTCTGGCAGTGTGACAATCACATACCAGGAACACCCTTTTCCACTCATCTGTCTGGTGCACACTTCCTCATTCTTCAGGCCTCATCAGGAGTATCTCTTTGTGGAACCTTTCTTATCTACTCAGGCAGAGGGATGACCTTTTCTTTCTTGTCCTTGCTGCACTGTGGACAGTCCTCTATTTTTACACATGCTGTGCTGCATATATATTATGTGCTTCTACCACATTCTCCTTTGTTATTTTGTGAACTTCTGGAAAAAGGGGACTGAATCTCATTTCTTTTTGTCTCCCTGTGCCAAGAGCAGTGACTAGTTCAAAGTGGGGAGATAATTAATATTTTTGAAGGAATGGCTATTAAAATAAATGAGTTTGTGGGGAGTTGGGAAATGCATTCCCAAGTGCTAGAGAACCTATTTACAAACAAACTTTTGGAACATAGCAGCGTTTGAGGTTGGGCATCACTTGCCCTCTTTGTATACTCACAGGGCTCTGCCCATGATGGGCATGACTAAACAGCATCCTTTCAGTTAACAGTAGTGACAGTAGTGCAGTCTGGGATAAGCCACGAGTGAATCAGGAGCAAAGCAAGGCAGGCTCTGATGATATAAACCACTATAGATGTCCTGAGGGAGCACAGGGACAAGTAGAACATGGTATCCCCTTGGTCTGGCAACCAAGAACATATAAGGCTAGCAGTTGGCTCTACGGAGTCTGTTGGAATCAGTGACAAATCCCAAAGGTGGTCAAATAAAGGGGTAGGAGGAGTTGAGGAAGAGGTGATTGGCAGGAGGGTCGAATGCTAATTGGTCCCCCAGAATCAGAGAATCTGTCCGCAGGTAAGAGTGTATGTGTATTTATGAAGGGAATATTGGCAAGAGCTTGGCAGAGCTCTAAACCTAGGAGAACACTGGTATAAAGACTTTTATCATTTGTTCAGCAATACGTGCTGAATATTTGTGTCCTCTCAGATTTAACATTGAAACGTCATCCCTGGTGAGGCAGTACTTGGAGGTGGAGCTTTTGGGAGGTGCTTTTGTCATGAGGATGGTCCTCATGAGTGGAATTAGCATCTATAGAAAAGAGATCCCACGTGAGGACACAGTAGAAAGACAGCCCTCTATGAATCAGGAAGTACATGGTCACTGGACACTAAATCTGCCAGTGCTTTAATCTTGGATTTCCCAAGCTTCAGAACTATGAGAAATGGATTTCTACTGTTTATAAGCCACCTGGTCTAAATAGTTTGTTACAGCAGCCTGAGTGGATTAAGAATATGCTTCCAAGAAGAGGTGGATTCCGGATCTGGTTGTTAGTAGGGAAAGAAGGAAGGTGCTTAGTTATTAGCATCGGGGCACATGATCAGGGTTGGACTAACTGCTGGGACATATGTGAATTCCTTATTATGGGGCTGGAGCTCCCCTAAATGTCTTCTGTTTCCAGCCAGACTATATCCTAGAGACAGGATGGGGCAGAGCTTCCAGGGCCAAATATACCCGCTGTGGCAAGAAGGTCTGCAGGCCGGGTACCGACGAGGGCCTGACCTGTCTCTTGACTGATAGAACTCCATATAACCTATAATTAACAATTAAATCATTAAATATCGTTTATTGGCTACGCCAAATGTTGGCACTACATAGCAGAGAGCAAGAAACACTGATTTTAATATCCTGCACTTGAAAAATACTCCACACTTACCAAAATACTTTCACATTTCACTATTTCATGAGACTCCAAAATTCTTTGATATTGGTTGGGATGGTGTTATACCCACTCTTTGGGTGGGTAACAGTTTAAATGAATCACCTTACTCCTGGTCAGCTAGTGGCAGGGGCAGAACTGGAACTACGAGCTCCCCATTGCTAAGTCACTGCTCTTTTCCTTGTGCCATTGCTTTGCTCCAGTGATGCTGTGACATCTCTTAAAGGACCATGTTCACTGAGAATTCATTCCAGGTTTAACTGATTTCTGGGAAACAGAACCCAGCTTGGTCTGAGCATTCAAGAGGGTATTTTCGGCAATAATTGTGAACCCAAGTATTGTTTAAGATACTTGCTTTAGGGACCCCTGGGTGGCTCAGTGGTTGAGTGTCTGCCTTTGGCTCAGGGCGTGATCCTGGGGTCCTGGAGTCGAGTCCTGCATCAGGCTCACCACAGGGAACCCGCTTCTCCCTCTGCCTGTGTCTCTGCCTCTCTGTGTCTCTCATGAATAAATAAATAAAATCTTTTTTAAAAAGGTACTTGCTTTAAGAAATATGCTTTAATTCTGATTAAGCGGGTTCTTTAAAGGAGGTCTCCTTAAATGTACTGAGGCAAATTAAGCACTAGCAGAGATTTTTTTTTTAAGAAATCAGTTTCTGGTAAAAATGTTCCCATTTTTTTTTGTGATTTCACCATGGTACTGCATTACTGAGTTCTTATGATATTCGAAATACGAATAGGTTTGAGAATATGGCAACAGACAAGAGACAGTTTCCTTTGTCATAGGGCTGTGTCCTAGTTGGGGAGAGGGTGTTTGAGGAGGAAATTTACAGAAACCAAGTGAAATATAAAATATGTTGGATGTTGATAAATGCTGGAGAGAAAAGTACAGCAGGGAATGGGGACAGGATATGTGGGAATTGGGAAGGGTTGAAATTTAAAATAGGATGGTTAGGGAAAGCCCCACAAAAAAACTTGAAGGAAATACATATCTGTGTACAAATTCAAAGTAGTAGACATCAAAACTAGTAATTATTAGTGAGTACACACACGCATATGCACACATGTGCACACACATGCACATACAACAACCTAACATTTACTTTTCAAATTAACCCCTAAATCTATTCATCTAAAAAAATGAAATAAATTTGACTTTATGTTTTTGTAGAACTATAATGACACGGAACTTAGCTATCACTAATCTCTGCTTTTTGTTTGCAGACCTCCCACTGTTTAGCTCAGTGATAAAATTCCACAATAAATTTTGACTTGAAAGATTTCAGGATATCACAAAAATGAGAATGACGAATGAAGGCTATGAGATGAGGCAAATATTTGGCAAATCCTGTAAAGCACTTAGAACAAGCTTTATTAAGTGTAGGGGAATCAGATGATTATTACTGTTTTTATTTTTATCTGAGGTCAAACATAATTAAAATAAAACCTCTTCTGTGGGTTTCCAAATTAGTCTAACGATTTATTGGTCTCCAAAGATCTTTGTAGACGGTCATCTTGGCACAAAGTTCTAAAAGAGGGCTCTCTAGATCTGGAAAGAAGTTGGAAAATAATTTGTTTAAAAACAAAACAAAACAAATCCCGAGAAACACCATGAGAGAATATTCTGTGACATATTAAGGGTTCGGTTGAAAGGTGCTATCAGTGATCTATGGCAGGCTGGGCCTTGAAATGTCCAGTTTGTCCTCGTTTGGGACTGCAAAGATCAAGGAGGAAATGTTGTAGCTGCCCTCTTGTGGCCAGATTGGAGGGTTTTTGTCTCTCTCAATACTTGCAGAAGGGATATCAAGCCTCACTCTCCAACCCCTATTCATGAAATAATGTAACATATTAAAACATTTCAAGTTTTCAGATGGGCTCAACAGATCCTTTCCCCAAAAGCAAAACCCTAGCAAGTCAGTCAATGCATTTTTCGGTGGAGCAAAACTCCTGGTTATTGATAGATTAAAATTGCGGCTCCTTCCTCAAGGGGAAGTCATGGCAATTCCTGGCGACTATTAAAGATGAAATTTTCAAGTTTACAAATACTTTTTTGGGAGTTACAGAGGTAGATATAAGAAATAACAAGAAAGGCTTTGGCACCTCTCAACTGGATAATCAAGGCTAAGTCACTTAACCTGAGAGCTTAGACCTCAGTTTCCTCATGTGAGCAAAAGAGTTCAAAAAAATATCATATATTTTCATACATATTCAAAGAAATATCCCCATTAGCTCTAGAACTCTGTGAATATGTGAGTTGATGAATGTGGCAAACTACTTTTCAGGCCCTGGAATTTCTTTCAGGTTAAGTGGCTTTATGGTTGGTGAACTGAAGAGCCACGGGGAAACTGTATGATGAAACATTTGAAAATTGCAGAGCTACAGAGAGGTTTATAGAGCTGCCCCATTGGGCTTGTGAGAATTTTTCAGTTTATCCATATAAATGCTGAATTTATTAAGTATCTTCTATGTGCTGTGCATTATTCTAGGTGCAAGTAATACAACAGTGATAGAAAATAGGAGTACCATTGACTTTAAGGACTTATTGTTTGAAAAAAATTCCATCATTTTAATGTATCTTTACATAGTTTGCTTTTATGTTCATATGGTTCTGAAAATAATAAGAGGACTTAACCTTAAACTTTAAATACCTCCAAAGATTTTCTAAGTGAGATTGGCTCAAAGCTTAACAAAACTCCCAGTAAGCTTGGGCAAGAAGTGGTTCTGGAATCAAAACTTAACGGTAGGGGGAAGTGTGCCTTTTGGTGAAGCTTCTAGTGAAGAGGTACCTGGTTGTGCTTTGATCATTCTGAAAACTGTTCTTTTATGGTTTTTTTTTTTTTTAACAAAAAAAAGGAATTTCTAAGAGATCCCATATCTTTTCAGAAAATTCTTTTTCTACGTCCTATTTTCACATTTATGCCATGCTAAATGTGAATGGATTAATGGAATCCATTAATTCCATTTAATTAACCAGGAATGGTTAAGTAAAAAGCAAGATTGTATTTTAAGTGATTCATAATTTTATTTAAATTTTTTTGTTTTATCAGGATAAGATTATTTTCCTTGTTTTTTTTTTTCCCCCTCTTCAAGTCCTTGTGCATGCTCTGATGTTTAGAGAAATCACCGTAAATTTTGAAATATTGTTTTGGATGTGAGAAATCTTAAGCTATACATTACTAATATCAAAGTTGACTTACGTTATTAGTTATAAGGATATACACATATATGTTATGACCAGGTTACAGGGTCCTGATAGAGATGATTATTTCAGGTTACAATTAATTCTGGGAGGACCTCTTGATGGTAGAGATTTTTTTCCTGTTGCCTTGGTATTTTCGGAATATCTTACACATCATCTACTATATGTGTCTTTGTTAAGTTAGAGTCTGGTTAGATAGAACATTTGAACTCTATTCAACTTGGCAGTGTAAAGAGCCTGGAGTCCAATGATTTGTCTTTAGGGCGGTGTTTGGGGAATAACAAAATATTTCAGAATCATTAAGGGTATCAAGAGGGAATTTGGGAGTGGTTGAAATGCTTTGTGTACTTCTAAGAAAGCAGGATGGGAGAGATTAGAGGAGGAAAATCGTTTTAAAAATTTCATTTAGTGATTTGTAAATATAATAAGCATTACTGCAGGTTCTTAATAAAATAAAATGATTATAAACTGGTAAAAAGATGAAGTTTATTCTGATCTCAGTTTAATAAAACTGGGTTTAATAAAACTGAGAAGGTAAAACAAAAAACAATTCAGATGTTACAAAGACAGAGTCATTGGTGACTAATATTAGAACTCCCTCTTGGGCAAAGATATATCTTTTAGGAAGACTTTTAAATACAGGGTGTGTGATATCATTTTGGTACAAATGGTAATACCATAGATCACTTCTTTAAACAGGACTTTTAGGTTGATAGGCTGTGAGGAAGGTAGTATAAAGTCTTAGAGTATAGACTAGGTTCAGATATGCTGGGTCAGCTGGCTACATGGTCTTGGATAACTTTTTGGTCTCAGTTTCTTTCCTTGTAAATTGAAGTGATTCCTCTTCTCTCATAGGCTTATTACAGAAAGGCTCTATGCTTCCCCTCTCCACATTTTCCAGGTTTCTAGGAGAGTTTTGCTATATATCTGTCTATTCTCCAAGATCATGCCAATCACCAAACCCTAAAAAGCTAAAAGAAGAAAAAAATGGTTTAGAAGTTGTTGCTTGAATTAGGTAGTACATGAAGATTTAAAGTACCTTGTCTATCTATGCCAAACAAATAAGGATGTTTTTAACATTGAAGGCAAATGGTTCTTAGTCCCATAGGCTAAAAGGAAACCTGTATTTTTTGCTCTTTGTTTAGGTGTGGAAATGAGGAGAGGAACAGTAGGGATTTATGAGTCTTGTACATATGGCTTAAAAGCTGATCCAAGCATATATAAGTGGTTGTGATTTGAACATAGTTGTTGATTGCTTTTTACTCAGACTTCTTTCCTGCATTCATTTGTTCCTTCAAATCATTCAAACGTTTTGACCATTGGGTGTGCAATATTGAACATAGTTCTCATGTCTTTATGGACAAAGCTATGTTTAGAGCACTGCCTAATTCTGGATCAAAAGCTCAAATGCGTGTGCAGGTTAGAAGTGAAGCAGGGCCTACCTAATACCACTGTGAGCACCAATGACTGTACTGAATTGGAGAATACATGTTTAGTCCAGAGAATAGCCATCAGTCAGTGGTTGATTGCTACAAGGGTGTGGGCTGTATATTGCTAGATATTCCAATTAAAAAAATATTTTGTTAATTTTTTTATTTGAGAAAGAGAACAGGGGGAGGGTGAGGGACAAGCAGACTCTGCTCTGAGCATGGAGCCCATCATGGGGCCAATCCCACCACCCTGAGATCATGACCCAAGCCGGAATTGAGTGAGCTTCTAACCAACTGAGCCACCCAGGTGTCCCAAGATCTTCCAAAAATTTTTGAAAGAAGTCAGAAATGCAGGCTCTAACGTGGACTCTCTTGATTTTTAAATTAATGTCAACCAAACAGAACCCATTATTTGAGGACTGCCAGTATGTATTCTCAGATTCCAGCTGTGGTTAGCTCCTTTCTCATGATATGCCTTTCTGATAGCATGATGGTTAAGAACTTGATAACCCAGATACGAATTATAGTGTGTACGACCTTGGCAAGTTACTTGGCATCTCTGTGTCTTAGTTTCCTCATTTATGAAATGGAGATGATAATAATAGTGCTTATCTTATAGGGATTTGGGGGAAGAATCAAATGAGTTAAAATGTGTAAGTGCTTAGAATGGTACCTGGGGTGTAGCAGGTGATATAGAAGTATTTAATATTAATACCTCTTTCAGATCCTCCATTTAAGAGGCCATACCCCTCTTCCTGTGAGGTCTGGGAAGAGAGGAGGAAAAAGAAAAGGGAAATAAGCCTTTATTGTTTACTAAGAATTATGCCAGGTGCTTTGTATGACATTTTCTCATTTAATCTTCATGCAGACTCTTGAAATGGGTTTCATTCCCATTTTATAGTACAGAGAACTGAGACTCTATGAGACTCAGTAGCTTGTTCAAGGCAGAGTTGGGATTTGGACTTATGTGGATCTGATTCCAAAGCTCATCATTTTATACCAGAAAGCTTACCATTCTTGACCTAGGGAGATTTGTGAATTTGATGCCTGACTGGACCTCCTTCATAAAGAGTTTTAAGAGAAATTGCCTTCTAAATGAATCCTCTTGGGTCCGGATAAACTAGGGAAAGCATTGCTATCCATAGACCCACCCACCTCTCCTCAGGGAAGCTTGAGCTCCTTAAGGGCAAGGACTGGGTTTTTGCTCTATAGGGAGCTCCTAGTATATTCACTGAGCTCAAATACTTACCAAGAAATGAAAGAGGGACTCAAAGTAGGAGGCTCTCAATCTACAGAGTTTTTGAGGAGTCTGGACTCAAACTGTGGTGACAAATAATTAATTAATTATTGCACTAAAAGCCCCCTGGACATTATAGAACCTTTACCTCCCTTCCCAGCAGGGTTCCTTCTGGTGTTAATGAATAGAATCAGAGTGGATGGGCAGAATGGAGGTGTGTGTGAAGGGAAGGAAGAAGGGAGGAAGAAAAGAATGAAAGTGGGAAATCTGCCTGTTTAGATAAAAAGAACTGGGGTGTGAAAGGCAAAAGCCATCAAGCAAACTTCCTGTCAGCTGCACGCAATGATCTTAGGCTCCATGAACTTCCCAAACCAGGACAGAATAAAAAATCACACACAACAGTTTCTTTGGAAAGCCCTTTTCACCTCCACATGCTCTGCTGAAAACAGCTTTTGTTTTTGGTAGATGGAATAAAAGAGTATGGGAAGTTTACTTAAAAGAATATCTGCTATTATAAATCACATAAAGTCTTTCCCAATTAGGGCTTAAGTCACATCCATCTACAACTCTGAAGTAGAAAAACATGAACATCTTTCTGCTGGCTAATGATATGTTTTTAAAGGATTTCAATTCCTCTTCCATATGAGAAGTTTGAACATCTACAGTTCATGCTAATCCTTGCCTCATTGACTCAAATGCGTTAGGAGTCAGTGAAATTACAAAAACCACAAACTAAATGATTAATAGTTTTGTTTTCAAGAATCAAGTGGAAAACAAACAGGTCAATAGAACTATAGTTCCCACTCCGTCCCTTGATCACTTTGATCTCTCATTAGAGCGAGGAGACTGTCAGATTTGCTGCACCATCACACTGCTGCTTTTCTTCACTCTAACCAGATGGAATGCCAAGGCTATGAAGGCCGCACTGTCCCACCCCAGGGGTCAGGCAGCCTCACAGATGGGCCTTTGGAGCTAATCCAGATGCAGAGCAACACTGAGCCCATCCATCCAGGGTCAAGCATCCATGTCTGAATGAATGTCCCGCAAGTGCTCTTTAATAGGCTTAATCTGGCAAGTTACTAAACCTTGCTCCATCTCAATTCCCTCACCTGTGAAACAGGAATAATCTGAAAATGAACTTCACAGGTTTGTGATGATTAAATGAGCTTTACTACATGTAAAACACAACAGTGACTAGCAATGCTCATTAATATTTTTAATATAATAATGTCTTTTAGAGGTAAAAAGACATTCTATTGATCATAGATGTAGGTGAACGAATTTTTATTGGAAATAACTTCTTTCAAAATGCTCTGACTTTGCAAATGATTTGAAAAAGTCTTTGGTGTGAGATTTTTGTGTGTGTGTGTGTGTGAGATTAAGCACCTTTATTCACCACTCTCTGAAAAATAGCTATTTCTATTATAGTCAGACTTTTGTCTCTTTCTGCAAATTATCCAGACTTTCAAAATGATCTTGTTCCTTGGAGGGAAAAATGGTATAACTATAGAGCAACTCTATGTGGATAAAGCAGCGGTTGAATTAAACACGACTTTTAAAAATCAATGAAGGGGGGGTAAGCTTCACTTTTTAAAGAAGTGACTTTGTTCTATACTGTTTCCCTATACTAGATTTTTTCTCATTTTCACTAAATGGAGTACAAAATTGTCAGGCCAAAACAAAAATTTCACAAAGCTTGGTTTCCTAGTTCATAACACAAGGTATTCTTTTATTGGTAGAATGCATCATTGTCAATTCTCAGGGGCTGTCCTTCAGACATTTTCCTATATCACATTATTGTAGGTGGGAGAACTGACTAGCATTATAGTGACAAAGCAGAATTCAGAATTACACTCTATAGTCACACTTCACTTAAAATATGTTCCATCTTCAAAATCTTCCTTTGGTAATGCTGGGATGAGGCAGTATAGTTTAGCAAAAGGCCACAGGCTTTGTCACCAAATAGACTTGTATTTGAATCTCAGATATACCACTTAGTATTGGGTTTTGAATGTATTAACTATTCTAATAAATTTATGGAACAAATGGTTTTCAAACTTCAACATTTCCCAGAATCACCTAGAAGGCACGTTAAAACATACACTGTGGACACCACCCCTAGAGTTTCTGGTTCAGTAGGCTTGCTGTTTGGCCTAGGAAGTTGCATTTCTATTTTGTTGCCACATAAATATGGCAATGATGCTGGTCTGAGGACTATACTTTTAGAACCACTAGGATACTTTATGTGTAATAAGTTAGGTTCAGAAGGTTCCAGTTGGGCCAGAGTTTTCATATCTATAAATGGGAAGAATATTGACTTGCAAGATTTTCTGTGAATATTAGAGATATTGTATAGATTCACCCAGACTTAAATGGGCAGTCAGTAAGTAGAAGATATTCTCTAGAGTCAGACAGCTCTGGATTCAAGTTCAAGGGTTGACTGCTGACTGAATGATCCATTGTAAACTCTATAGCCTCTCAAAACATCATTTATTTGTAAAGTGGATGGTATGGTCTCAATTGTATTCCCCCCAAATCCATATGTTGAAGCCCTAACCCCAATGTGATGGTATTTGGAGATAGGGTTTTGGGGAGTTAAGTAGACTTTGGTGAAGTCATGAGGATGGCGGGGGGGGGGGGGGGGGGGGCTCGTGATGGGATTAGTCTTCTTATAAGAGACTAGAGAGCTTGCTTCCTTTCTCTCTTTCTCTACCATGTGAGTACATGGCAAGGAGGTATCCATCTACAAACCAGAAAGAGAGCCCTCATCAAGACTCTAAATAGCTGGCACCTTGATCTTGTTCTTCTCCAGAGCTGTGAGAAGTTCCTGTTATTTAAGCCTATATATTTTGTCATAGCAGCCTAACTTAATGCAGTGGACATAATCCCTACCCTGTAAATTGTGTGTGTGTGTGTGTGTGTGTGTATGACTTGGAACAGTGCTGGCTACCTGTAAAAGGAGGCAGATAGTAAGTATTAATGGTATTATTTAATAATTGCAGTCATCATTATGTCCTTGCTTCCAATCCCTTTGCAGGATTTATCCTCATGTTAACTTTGCTAAGAACTCCTCAAATCTGATGGTAAACTGATTGATTGCAGGGCATGTGGATGAGATGAAAAGTGTTGAGGGCTAATTCACATCATTGCCTTTCAACTTTGTTGCTACAGATTAATTTCTGTTCCAGCATCTCATCTTTGGACCAGCACATATTTATATAAGAACAACAATGCTATCAACCTTGTTTCTGGGTTCAGCCTATCCATGAGAATAAGGCCTCTCACGTGGCTTATTTTCTGGTGACGATCCTTTTGTCAGAGCACAGTTGTCTCCTGGGTGGTATCTTGCACATGTGTTTTCCATTAAAGTAGCAGCTAAAGAGTGGCAGCTGTGAATCTTTTCTGGCTGGAGCTCATGTTCCGTTTTCTTCTTTTGTAATTAGCCTAGGGTGGAAGTTTTTAGAGGAAGGGAGGGGGAGGCTTCTTTGTGAATTGAAAATTGGACTTCATGCATATGACATTGGTTTAAATTGCTCAAACTTAACTGTGATGAAAACTTTCCCTGGTTCTCCCTCCCTCATTAAAATTTCCTCATTTATAAGTAGATTCCTCAGGCTTTACATTTCTACAATTTTCAAGCATCTAACTTTATTTAAAACATCATATTAAAGTATTAGAAACTTGATTGAAGCTTTAAAAGTGAAAAGAAAAAAAAGAAGCCAAACGCTTTTGATTTTGGGGGATAATATTTTATCATGGTGAATAATGTTGGAATCACTTAGACATGAATGAACAAGCTATCAGGGGGTCACTTTTAATAGCTTTGTATTATTTTACTTATAAAGAAGGCATTGTGTACCGCCACCCTGGAAAAAGTTGGGCAGTTTCTTATAACATCAAACATACATATACCATGTGACCCAGTAATTACACCCTTAGGTATTTACCCAAGAGAAGTGAAAGCTTATGTTCACAACAAATCTTGTTTAGATGCTTCATGCAGTTTTAGTCATAAGTGCCCCAAACTGAGAGTAACTCAACTTCAGTGGGTGAATAAACAAACTGTGATACATTCGTATAGTGGAATACTACTCAGTAGTGAAAAGGAGCAAATTATTAAGACAAGGAACAATTTAGATGAATCTCAAAGGCATTTTGGGTGAGTGACAAGTTACATGAAAAAAAGTTATATGAAAAAAAAGTTATATGATATTTTTTAAAAGATGAAACCATAGTGGCAGAGAACAGATCAGTGGTTTGCCAGTACTAATTTATAAATTAGCACCAGAGAATTTGGGGGTGATAGAATTGTTCTATACCCTGCACAGCAGTGGGTGGTTCCATGTCTCTATACATGTAGTAAAATTAATAGAAATATACATCAAAATATGTCAACTTTACTGTGCTAATTGAAAAGAAAAAAGATTGGTGGAGGGAGATAATATGCCTCTTTCAGGAATATAAATGATTGTCCCAGTATGGCATACAGTGAAGTATTTAAGTGTGTGTTGAGTCAAATCTATTATAGAATATCTGTACATGTAGGAAATGTCACAAAAGGATTTATTTATTTATTTAGAACATGAGGAGGGGCAGGAGCAGGGGGAGAGGGAGAGAGAATCTTAAGCAGGCTCTGTACTCAGTGCTAGAGCCCAACACAGGGCTTGATCTCACAACCCTGAGATCATGACCTGAGCCAAAATCAAGAGTCAGATGCTTAACTGACTGAGCCACTCAGGTGCCCTACAAAGAGATTTATTTTTGATTATTATGCATAATGGAGAAGGAATGGGTTCATGTATAACAACTAAAAATCCTAAGAGAATATAATGAGTTAACAATACTCATAAATTGCTTTTTGAAATCTCCAATCTTCACCAATTATTAATTTTCTGATCTCCATTGCATTTTCAAAAATGAATTGCATCTGGATTCTGAGATGCTTGAGATGGGAAGTAGTTGGGTCAAAAGTGGGAGTTCACTTTCTTTTATACTGTACATCAGCTATTCATATCCTACCATCTGAAACTAATTTGTTTTGTGTGATTTATTCCATAAAGTTGCTGGAATAAACAATGCATGCACAGCTCCTCAGATGTGTATTCAGCAGGGACTTGCTTGCCTGTGTATGATTTTCAGCTTTCTCAGAGCTTTCAGAAATACCATCCAGCACATGGGATGTCATGCGGGTTCTCGGAGGAACTATGATTTATAAACTTGGGTACTTTCGTGTATGTGTGTTTTTTTAAATCTGTGATTGATGCGATATGGGCCATGGTCCCCATTCCCAAATTGTTCCTAAGTCCAGTTCAGTGAGTTAATAATGGAGAACAGACACGTCTGCTCTATGTCTCTGGTCCAAATAAGCAGAACAGGATTGGGATTGTTTAGTCAAATGGATGAGAAGTTACAGCATTGTGGTCTGTCACTTGCCTCCTAAGGAAATGAAAGGTACCTCAGATGGTGCATTTTCCATGGTGGCAGTTACTTGCTGGGTGTGGCCTGACTTCTGTGAAGTGTATGCAAAAGCATTTCACAAAGTTTCTCAAACCCTTCCACCTCCCATTCTTGCTGCCAGGAGCTTTGCTAAGTGATGGTATAATATAGAGGAATAAGACATAGTCCTTCACATGGACTTCACATATGTCTTCACAGTCCTTATAATGCAAGTGGGTCCTTATCACACTACATGTTCCAAACTACATTTTTCCTCTTTTAAAGAGAGGCTATGCTAGAGCAGCCAATATGGGTCACATCTAGTACTCTTTCTCCCCCAAATCCATGTTTTTGTTTTGTCTCCATAATCCAAGCATTGCTTAAATATTTCCCTTCTGATTCCATATGCCATCATTATCACTTTAAGATAGAGAGTACAAGTAATCACAGAATGTCTTAATGTTCTTGTCAGTTCTAGAAATAAACTTTTGAGTTTCTCCTTTAGTGAAAGGATTCCTTCTTCAGGAATCTTCTGGCTTACACTTGAACTTTGGCATGCAGTTCTCTCTTGCCTTATGTTCTTAGAGGCCATCAGCCCTTAAGGTATTCAAAAGTATTTTTGGGGAAAAAAAAGTATTTTTGGAGTATCTTCTATATAGCACTGTTCTAGGTATTGAAGAAATAAGACAAAGTCATAGGCTTCTAGGATTGAAGAATAAATAGAATCAATAAGGAGATAAAAATAATTTCAGAGTGTGTGAAATGCTAGGAAGGAAATAAAACATACCATAGAGTGAGTATGTGTATAAAGGTGGGGAGAATACATTACTTTAGAAAACAGATGGTCATGGAAAACCTCTTTGAAGGGGTCACATTTGAGCTGAGTCTGGAAATAAGAAGCTAGTTATGTAAAGATTGAAAAAAGAACATTCTAGAGCAGGTTGTTTAATCTGTTGGGCACTACACTCTTCATGTTTGAGATATGGGGATGGAAATTGCCTCTCTTACTATTTTACTTAATATTCCACTTAGGGAATTGTTTCTTCTCCTTAAAGCCTTGAGCTGGGTGGGTTTGGAGATCCTAGTAACCAAGAGAGCATCCACTTCCTCATATTCACTTTCACCAAGGAACTAAAGTCATAATCTGGTGAAATTGGAAGTTGTTGCAGTTCCTGCTTCTGTAGATGGTCATAGGCCTATGTTGATAATCATAACAGCAATACTATTCCTTACCCTCTTCTAGAACATTGGCTAACCAGAAATTTTTACCAGAAGAGGTGAATCAAATGTTTGTGCCTGCAGGACACAAGTCCTTGGTGGTCTTGTCTTTACTGGGTCACCACTATTTCCATTCACCAGTATTTCTGTGCTCAGGAGTACTATGGGGTGTTCCAATGGATCTCCTGGGTTCCAGACATAGTCTTTCTTGCCCTTGTTGTCTAGCAGTAACCCAATTTCCCCTTGGTAATTGGGGCCAATCACCTTGGACAGTACAAGGATGTGCATGTTGGCTTAGTGGTTTAAAAAGCCCCAAGGAAGCTCAGTTTAACATAACTATGTGTGAACATTCGTTGTTTCCTTTCCTTCCCTTTTTCTGCTAATTCATTTGAAGAGCATTGGTGGTGACTAACTTTACAATTTAGGTTTGAGGTAGGTATAACTGAATTAATATTATACCCAGCATCAATAAAATGATTATAGGAGGGATCCCTGGGTGGCGCAGTGGTTTAGCGCCTGCCTTTGGCCCAGGGTGCGATCCTGGAGACCTGGGATTGAATCCCACGTCAGGCTCCCGGTGCATGGAGCCTGCTTCTCCCTCTGCCTATGTCTCTGCCTCTCTCTCTCTCTCTCTCTCTCTGTGACTATCATAAATAAATAAAAATTAAAAAAAATGATTATAGGACCAATTGTGCCAACTATGTTACGTACTTGGCTTTTTCATACAGATAAAGGACAGGAGATGATGTTGAGGAACAAAAGTGATGAATTGTACTGGAAATTTTGCATTTACCTTTCCATATATACTTTCTACTCTTTCTGTATGCCAGTAGGCTCACCTCTCAGACTCTATTATCTGGGCTCCTTTGCCTTTTGGCGTTCAGGTGAGTGTACCCAACAGGAAACACTAGATGGAGCTCAAAAGGCAGGAGGAGGAAAGAAGTTAGACTATTTTTTCCTGTACTCCCACACCCAACCAGGCTATGATTTGATAGTGGCTTCTCTGTCAGTGGCTCCTTTCTTAGGGCTCCAATTCTGGTGACCACTTACTCTACTTTTGTCCCTTCAGGACTAGGTGAGGTATTGGCTTTCCGCTATTACTACGGTTAAAAGTCCTTGAGTCCTTCAAAGTCTCTGGGCTCTTTAACCCTCACTAGGGTTTTTGTGAAGTCCCTTCAATTACTCTTTAAGGTTCCTGCTGGGATCTTGACTCCTAAATATAGGGAGCAAATTGTGTGACATAAAATTGGGAAGGGTAGACATTATTGCAAAATTATCACCACAATAAGCCTAAGTCATGCCCCTTCCCTTTTTTAAAGAATTACTCCACCTATCCAGGGAGAGAATGTTGAGAAATACACATACACAGAGCAATCATAATAAAGTAATAATCGAATAATTGTTATACTAATGGCTAACATTTGAGTGCTTATTTTATATCACACACTGTCTTAAGCATTTAAATGCATATTCTTCTCTCATCTTTATAACCTCCTCATGAGGCTATTATTTCCATTTTGCAGATGGGGAAACTGAGGCACAAGAAGTCAAGCCATTTGGCAAATACCACTAAATAAGTAGTGGAGTATTCTGATTCTTCACTCTTAACCATTAAGCATTGTCTCCCTGGGAATAGAAATGGGGATCTAGAGGAGGCTTTTGCAGAAGTATAGGAGAGTGGGGAACCTGGACTATAATGGAAGAAGTGGTGATGATGAGGGTTGTCAGATATGGTCTATATTTGGGATGAGCTGGAGGGAATATAAAGGAATCAAGGTGAATCCCAACATCATGACTTGAACAACTAGATAGATGTCAGTGCCTTTGCTGAGATGGTGAAGATGGACAAAATGGCAAACTTGTGAGTTCAAAACATAATTTATGTTCTGGTCATGTTAAGGTTGTCCATTCAGATAAGGATGCCAACTACATTAGGGTTCTCCAGAAAAACAGAACCCAAAAAATCTATCAATCTATCTACTTATCTATCCATAGAGAGAGATTTTTTAAACACTTTTTTTTTGTATTATTCATGAGAGACACAGGGAGAGGCAGAGACAGAGACAGAGGGAGAAGTACTTGATCCCAGGACCCCAGAATCATGCCCTGAGCTGAAGGCAGACACTCCACTACTGAGCCATCCAGCTGTCCCCAAAGAGAGATTTTTATAAAGAATTGGCTCACATAATTATGAAGACTGAGAAGTCCTTAGATCTGCAGTTGGCGAGCTAAGGATCCAGAAGAACCAATGGTGGAAGTTCCAGTATGAGGGCAGAAAAAGACTGATGTCCCAACTCAAGGTAGTTAGGTAAGAAGAGTTACCTCTTACGTTTGAGAAGGTTAGCTTCTTTTTTCTATTCAGGCCTTCAGTTGATTGGATGAGGGCTACTCACTTTAGGGAGGGTAACCTGCTTTACTCAGTCTCCTGCTTCAAGTGTTTATCTCATCCAAAAATATCCTCGCAAACACACCCAGAATAATGTTTGACCAAATATGTAGGCACTCTGTAGCCCAGTCAAGTTGACACAAAGAACTCTCACAGTCCACGTTTTGTCAATCTGGCTACCCATGAGCATCTCCTTAATGCACATTTAATCTCCAAATAAATATAATAACAATATTATTATTCCACCTAACATGATAGACCTATCCTGCATATAACCCAAAATGCACAAACCCATTGCACGTAAGTAAAGTTTACTTGAGTAACGTTTACTCTTCTTGATATCCTGTAACTTATGTACTATGATGTAAAATTAGCAATAGTTCTTATGTTACATGATAAGTAAACAAAAGAGAAAACAAAGATATTTGCCATATATAATATATATACACACATTTATATATTATATATATAAATGTATATATAATATATGACACATATATATAAATGTACATATAAAAATACACATAGACAAATATATTCATAAGAAAATAAGGAGGAAATACTCATGACAATTGCAGTGTTCATTGCTGTAACTAATTATGTGGTTAAGCTCATATGTAGCGCTACTTTCTACTACCCATTCTGTATTTTCTGCCATCAGCAAGCACCTGAGCTAGTCATGGTTCTTTACCTAGTGTATGACTCAAACCTTCATACCTAAAGAGTCTGAGCCATTGGTAGTCTTGCTTAGGTTGCATTATTGTAGTTTTCCATTACACACTAAGAGATCTCCTGTATTCCAGACATATTTTCCTTTCCTTCATTGTGGAGTAGCAGCCTAATTTCTCCTTAATAGGATCAATCACCCCAACCAGCCTAGTAATTCTCTTCTTTGCCTGTGATTCAGAGGCATGAGGAATTCAAAGTGGCTGGGCAACAGTCTTCACTTCCAGTTCAATGGAATCATTGTTGTGTCTCTTGGTGGAAGCATTCCTCCCTTCGGAACAAAGACATCTAGGCCAGCAGAGCATAAGGTCATGGGAACAGGAAACAAAAGTTTTGCTAGTGAGTTGCTAGGGGTGATAGTGAGTGGTACCACTCCCATTTCCACCCCTTGATTCCTGGACCCATGAATCCTGACTATGGGAGAAACAACACCATATATGGATGCTGATTTAGAGTGTATACAGCCTTCTGGAGAATCTTGCCCCAATCCTACACAGTATTATTACCAGCTGATGTTGTAACTGAGCCTTCAGAAGGTTATTGCACCATTCTTTCAGGAAAACTTCTTTGGGATGGTGGGGAACACAGTAAGACCACTTAATTCCATGAGCATGCATCCATTGCTATACTTCTTTTTCTTAGAAATGAATCCCTTGCTCAGAAAAAATGCTGTGTGGCTTAGCATGATGATAGATAAAGCATTCTATAGGTCCACACAGATGGTGGTTTTGGCAGAAGCATTGCATGCAGGGAAGGCAGGCAAATCTATACCCAGAGTAATTGTCTATTCCAGTAATAACAAAATGCAGCTCCTTTCACGATGGAAATAACCCAATGTAATCAATGTGTCACCAGGTGCTAGCTGATCACCCTAGGGAATGGTGCCATACTGAGAATTCAGTAGTGACCTGCTGGCAGATAGGGTATTTAGTAGTAGTGATGAATGGAAATCCATGTTGCTTAGCCCATGCAAATCCTCCATTCTTAATACCATGGCTAAGCTACTTTGTTTATGAGCCTGTTGCCTGATAACAAGGGTGGCTGGAGAAAGATGTTGACTGGTACCTACAGAATGGGTATCTAATCCACTTGATTATTCAAATCCCCCTCTGTCGAGGTCACCCTTTGGTGAATACTCACATGAAACACAAATATCTTCATGATTTTTTAGCCCATTCAGAGAGGTCTATTCCTATACCTCTCCCCCAAATTTCCCTGCCACCAGTTTTCTAATCATGTTCCTTCCAAATCCTTGATCATTCAGCCAAATCATTGGCCACAGCCAATGAATCAATATATATTTATACTTATGGCCATTTCTTTCTCCAAGCAAAGTAAACAATCAGCTAAACTGCTTGAACTTCTGCCCACTGGGAGGGTTACCTTTCATTGCTCTCCTCTGAGCTGTCCCAGAAAGAGACTGTAGTGCTGAAGTAGTCCACTTGTGGGTGATGCCTGCCTATCATGCAGAAGAACAATCTGTAAACCAGACTTGAGTTTTTTCTTCCTCTGTTAACTGGTTAGAGGGAACTCCCCATGAGGCCATAGGTGCAGGCTGGGAGAAAAAGGCCAGTGTAGCAGAAGAGGGACCATGGGCATTTGGGCCACTTCATATAACTTACTTTTGTCTTTAGGGCCTGCTTAGGTTAGATGGCAGATCTACCCCTTCCATTTGATAATGGAGTACTACCGTGTATGCCCAACTTTATGGCTTGCTGGATCAGATTAATGCTCAATTTTTTTTTTCCCAGCATCTCAGATCACCTGTTACCTTAGCGGCCCATGGTAAAGCATTCAGTCTCTACTAACACTCAGTAGCAGGCCAAGATCTATTACTTAAAGGAAAATAGTTATTTAGGGGAGTTGGTAGGGCTTTGAACCAAAATCCTAAGGGCCTGCACTGTGACTCACCTATAGGGATATGCTGAAGGCTCCAAACAACATACTTTCTGTCACTAATACTGAGCGCCATTGGATTTGTGGACCATCTGGCCCAAGTGGAAGAGCAGCTTGCACAGTAGCCTTGTCCTATTGCAGAGCCTTCTCTTGTTCTGGTCCCTACTCAAAATGAGCCACTTTTTCAATTACTCAGTAAGGTAAAAAGAGGAATATATTGCTTCCAAAATCCAAAGAGGCCCACTAGGCATTGTGCCTCTGCATTAGTTGTAGGGGGGCCCCAGATACAACAACTTATTCTTCACCTTAGAAGAGCTTTCTTGACATGCTCCATACCAGTGAATTCCTAGAAATTTCACTGAGGTAAAAAGCCCTTGAATTTTTTTCAGATTTTCTACCTCTGGCAAGCAAATGTCTTACCATTAGGTCTAGAGTACTTGCTACTTATTTACTAGGTTCAATCAGCATAATGTCATCAATGTAATAGGTATGATATCTTTTGGAGGTAAAGGGGATCAAAATCTCTGTGAACTAAATTATATCATAGGGCTGAACAATTGACATATCTCTGAGATAGGACAGTGAAGCAAATTGTTTCTTGTAGTCCCCATTGACAGGTATGGAGAAAAAAATCATTTGCTATATCAATAGCTGCATACTAGGTACCAAGGAATATATTAATTTGCTTGAGCAATGAAACCACATCTGGTAGTACTTGATTAAGCTTACAATAATCCAGTCATTCTTCTAGATCTATCTGTCCTTTGCAAAAGTCAAATGGGCAGAATGAATGGGGATGTGGTGGGAATCACAACTCTTGGCTTCTGTTAGGTCCTTCATGAAGGTACTAATCTCTGCAAGTCCTCCAGGTGTGAGGCATTGCTTTTGGTTCACTATTTTTCCTGGTAGATATGGCTTGCTTGCTTGCTTGCTTGCTTGTTCTTTCTTTCTTCCTCCAGGTGTGAGGTATTGCTTTTGGTCCACTGCTTTTCCTGGTAGATATGGCTTCCTTCCTTCCTTCCTTCCTTCCTTCCTTCCTTCCTTCCTTCCTTCCTTCCTTCCTTCCTTCCTTCCTTCCTTCCTTCCTTCCTTCCTTCTTTCAGAGTGGCAGAAGGAGAGGTAGACTCTTAAGGAGGATCTAGGCCCAGCATGGAGCCAGATATGGGGCTTGATCCCACAACCCCGAGATAATGACCTGAGGTGAAATCAAGAGTGAGATGCTTAACATACTCAGCCACCCAGGGTCCCTAGGTAGATATAATTCTAATGGCTTCTACATAACCTTTCCTACCATAGTAGGCAATTATGGTCAGGTTATCAATGTGAGAATTCTGCTGGTTTCTGAGTATACATGTTCCAATTTTGTGTTCTAAAAAACGGGAAATAACCACAGGATGGGTCCAGGTACCTGTTGGGCCAACTGTGAGATAGACCTGAGCTAAAATTCCATCAAAGACCTGACCTAGGGATCCCTGGGTGGCTCAGCAGTTGAGTGCCTCCCTTTGGCCCAGGGCGTGATCCTGGAGTCCCGGGATCGAGTCCCACTTTGGCCTCCCAGTATGGAGCCTGCTTCTCCTTCTGCCTGTGTCTCTGACTCTCTCTCTCTCTCTCTCTGCCTGTGTCTCTGCCTCTCTCTCTCTCTCTCTCTCTCTCTCTCTCTCGTCTGTCATGAATAAATAAATAAAATCTTTAAAAAAAAAAAAAAAAGACCTGACCTACATAAACTCAGACTCTGATTTGTGGACCACAGTAACATTTTGGTTCTCATGGAATTAGTATCAGTTTAGAGCAGTGTTCATATTCCCTAAAGGTCTAATTATTTCCTTTCCCTAGTGCACAATTACCTTGTTAAAAGTCTGTAGGTCCCTTTGGAAATGGGACCTACTGGGAGAAAGATAAACAGTATAAAATTTTGACAGTGTACTGGGGTCCTTCTTCAAGGGGACCGAGCCTCCCTTCACTCAAGGAGTTCTGGTCTGTAAACTGGCTCAAGTCTAGGAATTGATTGAGGGTGGTTAATTTTATGATTCAGTTTAGTCTTTTGTTCACTTGACCTAGAACTTTTCTGTTTATACAGATAAGTAAGAATTTAGTAGGCTTCCTATTTTATTTCTAGGAATACCATGATTGACTAGCCAATGCCATAGTCATGAGTTAGACTATTCCTATGGCCCCTTTGAATCTGCTGTCCCTTATGGGAACCATGCCTACCTTGCCTTTGGTGGTTGAGTGCTGCTACCACCCAGGATCCAATTATTCCCCTCATATTTAGGTTCCCCCAATGCAATGGCCTCTGTTCCCACTATAAGTTCTGACTTACTGAGAAGAGCTCTTCAGGGGTCTAGGGTTCTCTCATGAATTTATATGTCTTCTGGACCCTCCCAGCGTAGTTGAGCAGGTCCTAAATGACAAATCCATTCTAACACTCCAATCTCCCTAAGTTTTTGAATCCTTCATTTACATTTAACCAAGGTAGAGTCTGACATTTCTAACTCACTCATTCTAACTCACTCACTTATTTCTAATTCACTCCTTTTGGTCCATGTTTTAGCTAACCAATCAAACTGTTAGGGCCCTTTCTAACTCTCCATTCTTCAATATTAAATTCAAAATCTCTACTTAGTGAGCTCATATCAATAAATTTGGCCTGATTCAACTTTATGTTCCTTCCAAAATTGTTTCACACTCATATTATCCATTCCCACACCTATTCTCTGAATTTCTATCTATATAAGTTAGAGAACTCAAGTAGTTTTTCTGGATTATAGACATATCCTCATGGGACACATTGTACCTCACCTTTAAGGGCATGCTGGGGTGAGGGTGAGGGTCTCTTGTGGAGACTCCACATCATCTTACAAGGAAACTACTGCAGTAGAGACCATTAGTTTTCTCAGGAAGTGCAGGGTTAATCCCATCAAGTTGGAGGAAGTGAGGAGGAGGTGGAGAGGCCACTTTCACCACAAACACCTCACAATTTAGAAGTTCAATGTCCCCAGCTTTGTCAGGAACTTCCCATCTGTCCCCATTCCAAGTTTCAGGATCCCATTTCATCCAATGAATCCAATCCAGAGTTGGATATATTGGTCTGGAGCTTAGGGGAACAGTTAGAGCTAGAAATACAAATTTGCGATTCTTTTGCATGTGGATAGTATTTAAAGATATAGGACTGGATTCTAAAACCTCCCACCCTCCCGCACCGCAGGAATGACTATAGATAAAGTCCTGAAGACCTAATTAGTAATCTTTCTAAAATTTCATATTTAGGTATACACTATTGTTCTGAAAAGAAGAATTAAAATGATGATTTCCAGTACAAAAGCCTCCTTTATTCAAATAAATACTAAAAGCCCACTATATGCCAGGAAATTTTCTAGATGCAAGGATATACAGTCCCAGCCTTCAAGCTACCTACATTGTGGTAAGAAAGTCAGAGAATGAAAAAAATCCCAAACAAAAAAATAAAAATACAACAACTGTCAGGTAGTGATAGGTACTATGAAGAAAAATCAAGCTGGGTAAGGGGATAGAAAGTGATGGAAGTAAGAGGTTCTACTTATTTTTTTCAAGTTTATTCATTTATTTAAGTACTCTCTACACCCAACATGGGGCTTGATCTCAACCTCAAAATTAAAAGTCATGTGCTCTTGTGACTGAACCTGCCAGACACCCCTGGAGGTGCTATTTTAAATATGGTAGTTGGGGAAGGCATTCTTGAAGAGACTTGAAGTGAGCTAATTATGTGAGCAGTGGGGAATGGAGTGGCCGGGTATTGTAAACAAGGAAGAATGGAAAGAACTGGAAGAGAATCCAGGGGTCTGATTCTATAGAGTCTTGAGAGTGAGAGGGAAAGGGAGAAGGAAGGGGGAGGAGGGAGGCAAAGGGGAAACTAGAGAGGCGGGAGGAAAGGAGAGGAAAAAAGATACAAAAAGCCAGGAGGGCCGGGGTCTTGCAGTTGGCAACTGTTAGAGAATTGAGATTCAGAGCTCCTGAGCAATTATGAGGAAACCAAAAACAAGAGAGGAGATTCCTAGAAGTGTTGCTAAAGCTTATGAATTGCTTTTCCTTTGATGTTCTTTGTCAGATATGACTGGAATTGGGGATTGCTTTTATAATTAGGATAATTAGCCTGTGTAGTACTCCACTGGGACTACACTGTATGGCCATATTTGGGTTGTTTTTAAATTTAATAAACATTAAATTTATGTCTCACATTACCTATAGAAAAGACTATTCAGAGAGCCTGCATAGTACCCTTTTCTCCCTTTGGGGATCATATTCAGCTGACTGTATGAAAAAATATATATATATAACATAGAATATATGGCAAGTAACTTATTAAATTGCTTATGGAATTTATTTAACAAGTATGTACGCACAAAAGCTGTATTGTGGCTTATATACAATATTCTTCAATCCATGTTAAAACATGTCTATTTTAAGACTGTTATTCTTCTGGAGACTCTTGATTTCACACAGAATGTTACAAATTAATTTTTAGTCTGCTCCCTTCACTAGTATGTAAAACTAGTATCATTTTGCTCACTCCTATATCACAAATGCCCAGGATAGTAGCTTGCATACAACAGGTGTTCAGCAAATACTTGATAGTGAATTAGTAAGAGAAGTAAAATGAGCTAGCTTGTCAAATTGCTGGGACCCTTCAACTAGAAAGTGCTAGAAGTACAAATGACTTTCTGCTAGTTGAAAGTAGAATTTAATTAACAGGTTATCTTTTATAGTAATTGCTTTGTAGCATTTTTTCTTTTAATAACATTTATTTTAGTGGTAATAGTGGGAAATAATCCCTATTCGAATAGCAATGCTTATGTAAACCCCATAAGCCTTTAAGTTAAAAAAAAAAAAAAAACAAAAAAAGCAAAGGTAAGAAAATCCAAAATTGTCTCTTAATTTTTTTCCCAAGTTATAAAAATAATCAGCAGCTTTAGGTTGTTTTGTTGAGTAAATATATTTAGCAAGGAAAGTACCAGTGTTAGTATAGGCACAAACATGAGACTAGATTGACTTCCTTGGCTTCAGTGATAAATCTGTAAAAGGGTAGGCTAACGATAGGTTTTTTAGCATTTTGGGATCATGTCTCTTAGAAACTTTTCTCTTCAGGGTTAAATTAAAAGTGCTTCTTTTGCTGTATAACCATAAACACATCACAGCACATCTAACATGAGGTGTTCACTGAGGCTTGTTTAGATGCTGAAGGCAATGCATTAGGAACTGATGGTGACCCATTCTTATCCAATCAGTTCCTGATGCAGTATCTGCGACATCAAAAACTCGTAGTAATTATATGAAATATTTATTTCCAAATGCAACAGCTGTGTTCTTTTTGTTCCCACATATAAAATTTGCAATTAAGTAAACCTTTTTAGCATGTGCGATAAAATCAATCCAGCGTCACACTAATGAATAATTTCCCCAGTAATTTCCACACTAATGAAACTGGAAAGTTCACTGATTGCTGTCTGTGTGTCTGTCTTCATTTATCTGAATACCAAGTAGACCTGAGTGTTAAGGTTTCACCATATTTTGAGAGACATTGGAAACCTGATATATATAAGATTCGTGTTATAATCATATTTTTCATAGTAAACCAGTGTGTAACTATATTTTAGAGAGTATATTTTAAAAATAGCTTTCCAAAAAAATAAAAAAATAAAATAAAATAAAAATAAAAATAGCTTTCCTTGGGCAGCCCTGGTGGTGCAGCGGTTTAGCACCGCCTGCAGCCCAGGGTGTGATCCTGGAGACTCGAAATGGAGTCCCACGTCGGGCTCCCTGCATGGAGCCTGCTTCTCCCTCTGCCTGTATCTCTGCCTCTCTCTCTGTGTCTCTATGAATAAGTAAATAAAATCTTTTTTTAAAAAAATAGCTTTCCTTAAACTACTTGTTCCTGTTTTTTTAATGACAATTTTGAGAACGTTAAAATCCTAAGGTGGACGTGAATGAGACAAACTGGTGAGCATTTAATTTCAGATTCTCTGATTAGAATACATTGTATGTACATATTCAAGGTAGGCTGATCACGTCTTTAAGTTGTTCTAGAATTCTAGCTCGCTGAAATGATAGAATGAGCAGATATGAGAGGCACAGGACACCAGGAAGAACATAGTGGTCAGATACAGAGCTCCAAGAATATTACTGGTTTCCTACCATATTGATCATTTTGTATATCAGTTTTTTACGATCTTTTCAGAAAATTCTAATTAGTCCTCTAAAACTCCCCCAAATATAATGAATGAAGGGCTCTAGTATTATTTAGAAAATCTATCTTTCTATCCAATGGAACTTTTGGTTTACATGGACTATCTTGGACATAAAGGGTAGGAAATAACTGGATAGGGGATTTGGAAGTAGAATAGAAGTGGAGACTACAGAATGGAAACTGGAATGTTCACTGATTGCTCTTCATCTGTCTTCATTTATCTGAATACCAAGTAGACCTGAGAGTTAAGATTTCACTGTATTTTAATTCTACCAATGGTACAATTTTGGAATACATTAAAATAATCCAGCTTATTATTTATTCTCTTTCTAGAGCTCTTATCTATGACCAAATATGTTATCTAATTGAGATAACAGGCATTATTATTAATTATAATTATTAATTATAATTAATTATTTTAACAGGCATTCCCTTAAAGTTTATATGCTTTTCATAGAGAGTATTTCAGTAAAGTGAAAGGACTTGTAAATAGAATGGTCCTGGGAATCTTGAAGACCCCCTTCTCCTCCCTGGAGAAGAAACTCCAGGAAAAGGACCTGAAAAGTCAGCCCATCATAATATTTCCCTGTAGCTCTCCTTGTCTCTCATGAGTATAGTTTTGGTTTTTACAGGTAGATTTGACAGACTGGGGAAAGAGTTAATAACTCCAGCAGTGGCTGGGAAATTAGTTGGTATTGTGTCATTTGTGAGCTAGAAGGAATCTGATAAGGAAATAAAAATAGGTGAGGAACAGGATCCCTCAAGATTTGATTGTTGCAATTATGCAGTGTGATCTTTATGTAATCTCATTTATCCAAAGTAAAAGAAGTCCGTTTGCCCACATGCCATGATTCTAGGCTTCTACTGGCTATTTGGAGTGCCTAGTATAGGACAGCAATGAATTTTTGAAAGCCCTCAGGACTGGAACATGGTGGCTGGGATGGTTGACTGTGGGAATATCATCTGTAATTACAAACTGCTACAAGGAATTGGGTGGGAAAGGAGAGATTCATAGAGATGGGTAAAAGCTCCTATATAGGCCAGTGGTTATCAAACTTGAACATGCAGCAGAGTTGTCCAGAGGCTTGTTAAAAGACTGCTGGGATACACAGAGTTTCTAATTTAATAGATCTGGGATGGGGCCCAAGAATTGGCATTTTTTAACAAGTTCCCTAGTGATATAGCTCAGAGACTATAATTTGAGAACAACTGCTCTAGCCTGGTCCAAGACTCTATGGGCTACTGGAAACAAATGATCCTAACCAGGACTGTGATAAAATGAATGTGATGATCTAGAAGGAAAAAGGGCCAGAAGGAAGCACCTACAGAAGTTCAAATTCTAGTAGTTATTGGAGTTTGGGAATGTTGCTCTTCAGACATCATATTACTGTAGATCTTTTAGGAATACATTTGCAACTTCCTGTTTTCATTTCCTTTCACCCTAGAAAAATTATATAATAAAAACTCTTCAGTTCTCTGGATTTCTTGAGTTTGGAAATATAGTTAGTTTGCCTGTGGACAGGGCAAAATGATAGTAAAGGAAGACAATTCAGTAATCTTTGGGGCGTTGTATAGGCCAAGGACATCTCTGTAAGAGAGAGCCCTATAGTAGAATTAAGAAGCAGAGGGTTATTTTTTTTAAAGGATCTCCCAGAGGTTTTACTAGAGAGATCCTCCTGGTATATCCGTTCTAGGTTTCAAGAATGTCGGACAGCCAGGTGGCAGAACTTCTCTGTTTCTAGAGTTGGTGAAACTCCTCCCTTCTCCCAAGGTTTTCACCATGCTGTTCCCACAACTCCTACCCTTTCTTCAAATCTTGACCTTACCTTCCTTAGATGAGATTTCCCCCATTCTTAGCTCATAGCAGTTAACCTATTTACAGTGGAGGCATTTACATGATTGGCCTAACCACCAACCCTTCTACTAGGGGAGAGATGCTTTGTTTACTGCTGCATTCCCAACTCAAAGCCTGGTACTTCGCTGGTTTTAAGTACTTGTTGAATGAAACATGAAAAGCAGCTGTATCCTATGGGGAGAACTTGAAACCAGGGTTTCTTGAAGATCAAGCATGTTGGCTGAGTTTGGAACCTTCTCCATCTTTACCGGCTCCAGATCATTATGTTCATTGCTAGCAGAGTGTGAGATACAAGTGCAGCAGGTTTTAAGACTGTGATTTAAATAATGCCATAACTCCCAAGAGAAAGTGTGCTTTTAAGGAGAAGTTTGGACTTCAAGGATTACTTGAAGAATGGGCTAGATCGTATCCTGGCAAGATTATGGATCTCGAGGGGCTCTAGGTGATATGGGATTGAATCTGTAACCAGGAAAGGTTTCTTTAACCCTTCTCCACCTTAATGGAAGACAGCTCTGGCTTAGATAGGATGGGCAGCTATAGACTTGCTGAGACTTTGCAATCATCAGTGAACCTATAAGCCATTTGTTTTGTTTTGTTTTGTTGTTTTATTCTGATTTTTTAATTAATAAACCATTTATTTAGGAGTACAGTTTGGCAAAGTAAGACAAAGATGGTCTTTCTGGGCATTCAACGACTCTTTATCCTCTAGTAGTATAGCCTGGGGAGGGCCATAGAAAGTTCTAATCTGGGTATACATAGAAGACAAACACTATGAAACTGGGGCCCCTTTGTAGGTTGCATGGGGGTGCTGCTAGGATGCCTCTGGCTGCTCTCTGTCAGGGACTTCAGAGTCCTTCTTGGTGGCAGATGGAACTTTTATGGGCTGATTTGAGCCTGCCCACATTCCTTACTACCTAATTCAGATGCAGAGGACAATAAAATCCTTTGAAGGCAGAAGAGTGGTTCATCTAGCTAACTTGTTCTCAGTAATGGAATAAATAAAACCCGCTGTCAAGTTGGGCTTCCTCATAGCACTGGGCTCCCTGCAGCAGCTGAAATGCTAGGTCAACCTCCTGAGCCAGCATCGCTAATGGTCTAATGGGGCTGGTAATCTTACTTAGCTTTTTGAGCGAGGACTGAAATGTTGACTTCTAGCACTAAGATAGCTCAGACAAGAGTTTTCTAGGGGAATGAGCTCAGGAGGAGACCTTTGCTCATTTGGAGGAACTGACAGATAGTGTGGAAAGCCAGGAAATTGGTTGGAAAAAATCACTGGACCTCTGGACTTCTGTCATTCTGGTAGGCACCAGAGCTGGGTGGTGGTGAGATACCTCAGGGCTGGCAGTCTATAACCGGGGAGGAAGCCAGGGATCTTTAGAGAACACTCAGTACAAGTTTTGGGCAACACAGGTTGATGTGCAGCACATACTGGGACAACTGGTCAAGGAATAATCAGGCAAGATCTAAAGAAGCAGTCTTGGGATGCTGCTTACGTGGCGCCCCAAATAGCTAAGGCTGTAAGAGGCACATGGTCACTGTGGCAAAGTCAAATCTGGGCGTAGAGGTGGGGTTTTACGTGAGCAATGCTTAGAGCTTCAGTGAGTTGGGATCTATGATCAAACAAGAATATGCAGGCTGGAGGATGAAGAGAAAATGGTCATCTGTATTGAGCAGGAATAGAATTCAGGTTTAGTGCAACAGCTCAGGATCATAGATTGAGCACACACCTAAGGGGTGGGCCTGCAGACTGGCAATAGCCTCTGCCTGCTTGCTTCCTCTGGCAGAGGGGCCACTGGCTCCCACTTTGACCTAGGTAGTCTTCACGGTATAGGTAGTGAAAGACTAACAAGGGCCACACTGTAGGTGCTGGCAACTAAGGTGGAGACTTGGTTCCTAGGAGCCCTAACAAGATCTCCAGTAGTGAACAAGACATAACCTCCCTACGAAAAGTCTGGGAAGCCTGTTGTACTGTATGTTTGAACAGTCATAAACTAACCCCTTCTAAGCCCCAGTCATAAACTAACCCCTTCTAAACAATATTTTGAATGTCTCATTGACAGAGATGCCAAAGCCAAAGGCTTCCCTTATTTTGATGCTAATTACCAACTGGGTAAACTCTAGAATTTTTAAGCTTTTTTTTTTTTTTTTAAGTCAGATTCTATGTGGCTGAAAAGATAGGTGATTTGTTTTTTTCTTAACAGTAATAAAGCTAATCAGTTGCCAAAAGGAGATGGGGCTCCTAATTCCAGAGCCAGTTTTCTTTGCGTTCTTTTAATACTAGCTCTCCTCTTAGTAGGAACCTACCTATCTATGGTCCGTGCTGAGGTTTAGTTGTGAGGAGGTTATTTGGAACCCACAACAAATATTTTTGTTAGAGTTTATAAATTATGAACTTCCGAGAAAATCCTATTTGATCTATGTGACCTAATAAACAAGTCCTGCTACTTCTCTCATTAAAACTCTTCCACAGTTTTCAAGTCATTCACAGTGAAACCCCACATCCTTACCATGGCCCACCCAGTTCTTGCTCCAACTCTAGCACCTGTCAGTTTCTCTCTCACTCCGCTCCACTCCATCTACATAGCCTTTCTGTTGGACTCACAGACACTGATTCTCACCTCCGACTGCATATTTGAATCTGCTGGGCCTAGGCATTCTGATTTGATTCACCTGTGATGAAGCCCTTGCCATTGGCATTTCTAAAAGCCCTACTGGTGCCTGTATGTGTAGACAGTACTGCAAACGTCTACGGTACTCACTGCATATGCCAGCATGACAACAAACACAGTTCCTGATACATAGTATGGGCTCGTCTATTTAAAAACTGTCTTATCCTGTTGAATTACATTACATTTTTTTCTTTTGAAAAAATGATTTATCTTTTTTGAAAAATTGTCACCAAGAGTTGGAATTGGTCATTTTCTAATGTTGGGGGGGGGGGTTATTTCAACAAACAAGAAGATACAGATGAACTTTGGAGAATTTCATAGCTATAAAGGGCCCTAATGAGCCCTGAGGATTAATATGAACCCTCTTCTTATCAGGGACAAGTTATTTCCTGGCTTATCGTTCAGGTTTTGTCCTGTTAGTCTGGGAATAACTAGTTCTCAAACTGACTTCCTACTACCCAACATCAATTTCTGGCAAGGAAATATAATACATCACAATAGCAGAAAGTAATTTAATGAGATAGATGTACAGACTTTTTCTCTTCCTGAAGATACTCAAGCCAAGATCTTTGAAATAGCAACTTTAATAATTTCTGTTAAGATCAATCTTACATTAATTATAAATTTGCTCTGTCTAGTTTGTTTTGTACTCCTGGGTGAATGAGAAAGAGAACTGGCCTCGATTTTTTAATTCTAAGAAATTACATTTGTTCTCAATCTTTTTCCAGAGTATGGTCTTCTGCTCCTGTTTCCAGGGGTCACCAAGAATTAGAGTTAGCTATAGCTCAAAAAGTCTTTGAGGCCAGAGTCAGAGTTGATTTTAAATTTCACTATCAATTAGGGCGGTTGAATGCAAATGTTCACAGAAGCAATGAGAAAGAGCCATTCAGTGTGATTATCTGGGCAGCTGAAGTTTGAGTAGGGCCTGGCAGATCTATCCTCTCTTGGATTGGTTGGAATTTGACAGAGTAACACCCCAAAAAAGAGTGGAAAGAGCTTTCAGAAGGAAAACATTTTAAGTTTAGCTTCTAACACCTGAACTTGGTGGTTTGTTGTTTTTGTTTTGTTTTTAAAAAAACAAGGAACCTTGAAGAAATGCTATAAATGGAATGTGAATCCAATAAAGGCAAATTAACTCCCAAGGCTGGTTGTCTTTTCCAGCCTAGCAGGACTTCAGAAAAGACTTTATCAAGATTGAAAGAGGTTGAACATGAAATGGTAACCATAGCAGCTTTACTTTTTCTTTTTCATGTAACAGAAATTTGGTACTGTAATTTTGGTTGCCTATAAGTCTTTTGATCCATGAGGGCAAGGATATTGCTCTGTTTAGCATAATCCCAGAGACCACTGTGGGGGATTGTATGAACATCTCACAGTTGCCAGCTGAGATTAAGCCAACTCACAGCCATCCAGGTTAGACCTGCAAGAAGAAGAGAATCATATCAGCAGAGGCACATGGGTGCCTTAGGTAAAAACATGGTGCTGTTCACTGAGCCCATTAGCTGAAGACCTTTGTCTCCTGCTTTTTTCTTGATGAGACATTATCAAGCTACTTCTCTTGGTGAATAGAAACCTATTTTCACACATTTCTAGCACATACAGCATTGCATATAATGTCCTAATTTTTGCATTTAGACAGGATTTGTTCTATTTAATTCTTATATAATAAGAAACACAAGAGTATATGTTAGTATAAAACCGATCACTCAAAACCCATTTATAAGCAAACTTTATAAAGAATTTGGGAATACCAAAGCCAACACCCTAAAATAGTTCCTCAGATTAAAAAAAAAACAAAAAACAAAAAACCCAGCAATTACAGATGTGAAAAAAAGTAATGACCATATACTCACCAAAGGGGCAGGTGTGACAATGGGGGTCCAGGTCTTCACCTTTTTTAGATAGTAGTTTCTGTGTCCTTCCCTTCGCCCATGCTGCTTTATTCAGCTAAATCTGATTAGGCCATGAACCTCAGCCTTTTCAATTCATTGAATGGGGCTGATCAATCATAGGGATAATGATCAAGAAAGGAGGGAGGGGGAGACTGCAGAGGTTCTCCATCATCTGCTGCGGGGATTCTCAGTTTCAGGGAACATGAGAAGCATCGGAGGACCTTGTTTCAAATACAGATCCCCAGGATCCAAGTCCAGATTCTGATTCTGTAGGTCTCATTTGGGGCTGG
Source organism: Canis aureus (assembly GCF_053574225.1). Taxonomy (NCBI): domain Eukaryota; kingdom Metazoa; phylum Chordata; class Mammalia; order Carnivora; family Canidae; genus Canis; species Canis aureus. Next base: position 59,674,999 of record NC_135621.1, read on the forward strand.
GATTTGCACTTAGGTACAGATTTGCCCCCTCTTTCTTTCTACTTTCCCTGCATACTAACCATTTCCTCCCATACACAGTGGACTCCAGTATAACAAACTGCTTGAAGTTCCAAGTATTATGCCTTTGCACATACTTGGGATGGTTTCCTCTTCCTCTCTCCCTCCTTGAGCCCTGCCCCACCACACATGCACACATACACACCTTGTGTGACTGACACACACATTGAATCTAACATCAATATCAGACACTTCTTTCTCTCTTCTCTCTCCCTTCTCTGTGATCCTGTTCAATTTGTACCCTCTCTATTTTGACACCTATTATGCACAGTGGTGTTTTCTTGCTAACATATTGCCTCCTTCATCAAGGACTACTAAATGTAAGGACCACTGTTATGCATCTTTATAGTCTCAGCCATACAATTCTCAGTATGGCATCTGGTACTTAAAAGGTACACAATAAAAATTTGTTGAGCTAAAGAAATGTTTGTTGCAGCAAAGAATTCTAGATTCCAGCTCATAACTTGTCACTAAATAACTGAGACTTGACAGAACAAGGATAGTGATAATGTGCTTAGTTAGAAAGATGGATTTTCATGGAACAAATTCAGGTAGATATAAAGTTACAAAATAATTAAGAAAGAACAAGAGAGGGATGCCTGGGTGGCTCAGTGGTTGAGCATCTGCCTTTGGCTCAGGGCATGACCCCAGTGTCTAGGGATCAAGTCCCGCATCAGGCTCCCTGGGAGCCTGCTTCTCCCTCTGCCTGTGTCTCTGCCTCTCTATGTCTCTCATGAATAAATTAAAAAAAATCTAAGAAAGAAAGAACAAGAGAATATAATGTGGCTTTTCATATGAACTCCTAAGTAAAAGGCTACTTTTTGAAAAGTAAAAGTGTCTTCTCACTGAAATTTAGCATTTAAAATACAGTTCTAAGCCTATTTTCTGGGGTAAAATTGCTCAGAATCAAAAAGAAAATTTTATCCTAAGCAGAAAACAAGGGCCTATCATTTCTCATGTCTTTTTTTTTTCTCTAGGGGTTAGGGTACATCAGATCCAGCCCCAAAGAAACATACATGCTGCTTCACTTCTCCTTTTCTCTTAACCTTAGATTTAATTTTCCTTTCTCCCTAGAAGGCGTATCACTGAAAACTGACTGTAAAGAGACAGCAAAAATAAAGATGTAGTTCTTCTTCCCTCTACTGGAAAACAGTAGAAAAAGAAGATCATACATGAAAATACTGTACATTGATGAGGAAAATGAAAGGCTGTGGTGAACCCAAGACAATAGGGTATGTCATGCCCACAACAGCAGTGGAGAAGGCTCTGAAGAGAAAGCATAGACACGTTTGCTGCCCTGCCCCCTTTACCAAGTTGTTGTGATGGGCACTTAAAAGGAAAAAGGAGGGAAACGATAGAAAGTGGCTATGCTAATGTGGCTGGATAATCCATGGGCCAGATAAACTGAAGAAATAGTAGCAAAGTATCAAGAAATAAGCTATTTCTAACACTGTTCATCCTATTCAAAGATATTAGGGATATTACCAAAGGAAAGGAGTCTCCAAATCCATAGTAAAGTATTTCTACAGGCATCTGTGGGGGCATTGCAATGTATGCACTTGTGATCTTAATTCTGTAAATTCTTTGATATTACTCTCTATAGATTTGTATTGAGATGTAACAGAAATTTCTATCAGATCATTGGATCTGTTCAGATAGAAGCAATTTTAATATCTCTCTGAAGATCATGTTATTTACTCAAAGTTGGCTGTTTTTAGATACCTTCTGAAAAGTTGAGAGGATTATTCCTCCTGCTGCAAGTTTGACTCGAACATACCGTAAGTTGTTGGGAAGCATATGAGATTTGGAGTGAAGTAGACTGGGGTGTGGTTTTTGGTACTATCACTTACTAGTGGGGCACTCTAAGGTGAATCATTTTATTTCTTGGAGACTCAGTTTCTGCATTGTTAATTCTTGGGGGTGAGATTATTAATGACTAAGTGGGATAATATTATGAAAATGTCTACCTAGCACAAAATCTGATACGTAGATACTCAGTAAATTCTGGTTTAGTTTTAATTTTATTATCATGTGCCTTGGTTCACTCAATTACTTTTGTTTTCAAATTTCCAACCTCTAGATTTTAGAAAAGGTGCCCAAATTCCACTCTTATTTTTATGCTTATGTTATTTTCTTTTTTCCTAGTTTTTCCAACCTACTCGAGCTACTGATTTATTCATTGATGTACCAGGGTATTTTAGGGTGTAGGCCTAGAGAGATCTCTATATCTACATTGAGGGGCTTCTGAGTTTGTACGATGTTTATGATTTCTCAGAACCCCATGGTATCCAGAGTTGATATAAGCAATTTTATAATCCAGTGTGCCCTTCTTTCTGGATATGAGCACTCATCATTTGAGACATGTTGTTTAGAAATCTAATCCTTGGACAGTCCTGGTGGCTCAGCGGTTTAGCGCCACCTTCAGCCCAGAGTGTGAGACCCGGATCGAGTCCCATGTCAGGTCCCCTGCATGGAGCCTGCTTCTCCCTCTGCTTGTGTCTCTGCCTCTCTCTCTCTCTCTCTCAGTGTCTCTCATGGATAAATAAATAAAAATCTTAAAAAAAACACTCATGACCAATTCTTTAAAAAAAAAAATCTAATCCTCTCTTAGTCTTCAAGAATTCTGAAAAATCTTAAGTCTTTAGGTACTCAAACTCACACTGGTGCTAGAATAGTACTAATTTTGTTACATTTCAGTATATTTTACAACCCCTCTTTTGGAAATGAACTCAAAACAAAGGCAGAAAAATCTATAAAAACCAACTCAAAAGGTGCTGATGGGTGAGAGGACTTATAAGAACTCATTCAATGCGACTCTATTCTATATCCCAATTTCCTAGCAGTTGTGAGGAGCACCTGGTCTCCCCAAACAAACTTCCTCTTTCTGATTCCTGGATGAGAATCACTCTCCAGGCAATAGCCTTTTTCAGGTCTGCTTCCTTTTTACCTTGCCTTCTTGTTCTTTATGGGATTGGGACTTTGAATCCCTTGAGGCTTGAAAGACAGCCAAACATTATTTATTATTTTTGTAGCTTTGTAGGCATTCAAAAAATGTTTGGCTTCGAATTGGTTTCAATAAAACAGTTGGCTGCAGTTACAAATGAGCATTTTGGCTGGAATTTTGTTAAATACCAGTTTGAAGCTGAATTTTGGTAAAGCTGCCCTGAATACATCTATCTTTGTCAATGGATTTGTTTGTTTATTAAGTGCATACTTTCTGGATTTTTGTGGGAAGAGAAGGTCAGATAGAGGAGCATGAGGATTAGAAGTGATTACGAATAAAGAAAAGGATTCATGGAGAATGGTGTCTAGAGATAAGGCGTTACGAGAAGGGAGTCTGAGTCATACTGTGCATAAGTGGGTGTCCAGCCCAAAGCCAAAGCCAGAACTGCCATTGAGCTGAGCTTCCCATTGGCATGTTTTCCACATTCTGAATGGTGGAGACATTCTTGAATAGGTAGTCACAATTAATGACAGAGCAGAAGTGTAATTGATATAAAGAATGGTTCCCATAAAAAAAGACTTTTTATACTTCTCTAGTTTAAGCTTCTAGAAAGCCTTAAAAAGAAGCCAGCCCTAGTTCAAGGAACACAGTGTATCTTTTACAACTGAAGCCAAGCAGAGGAATAAATGACCTCTTCAAGGAAAGCCATTAGTAGGTTGGATAATGATATTGATATGAGTAACTGGGGAGAAATAAATAAACTAGATGCTATCAGAACATTAAGGATTGCCTATGTATAATTGGGTGTAAGTCTTAAGACAGTATATGCCACCTTCCATTTCTTAATAAAGAGTATTTTAAAGGTCCTCTTTCTGGAGGCTAAAGACAGCAATAACTAGCTTCAGTGACATGAGGCACTGATCATAACTCAGCAGGGTTGGGGTATGAGTGGCTGAATCAGCTTAAACCTACCTTCTTTTGTAGAGTACACCTATAGTAAAAGAAGGAGGAAAGTTTAACCTGGAAATTTTTAGGAAAGTGTCTAGAATTCCAGACCTCTGTAGATTTTTGCAACAGAGAAGAAACTTTAGTCTATAAGTTTGTCACAGTTTTCTAAGGTGATACTTGGTTTGGGATGATGGGGGAGATGTAAAGGCAACAACATAAAAGAGTTCAAGATGATTAATTAGGTTCTTGGAGTCTACAAATTTTTAGGTCTCAAAGACAAAATTCTGGGCAAGATGGTGACAGGGCTGACTTACCCATTGTCTGATCCTTAGAGGCAAGGGCCAGTTTTGAGATATCTTCTATAATTGCAACCCAGTGGCTTCTTGTTGAGGGGTTGAGTGCCATGCCACAATCTGGCAGGATGCACATCCTGCAAGAAGGTGGTTATTTCAGAAGCAAATGCATCTCTATGGTCAATTTAACTGGCAAGTGACCCAGACAAATGGTGTAACCCCTACAAAACTCAGTTTTTTATTTTAAAATAGGATCCCAAATCTATTTTGTACTATTATCAGAGGCTTAAATAGGATTATCTGTGTACAGTGCCTAACAGTGCCTGATATAGAATACTCAAAAAATGGTAGCTGCTATTTAGTTATTCTCTCAGCATTACAACAACCTTCACATGTTAAGAATTTAAGTTGACCCTATGGTCATAACAAGCAAAAAACAACCTTAGCTAATCATATTAACAATAACAAAAGCTGCTATTTAATGAGTGATTACCATGTGTCTATTTTACTTAGTATGTATAACTTAGTATTTTATGTAGATTATTCCATTTGATTTTTACAACAATCCTAGGAAGGATTCTTATAGAATCCAGGAAGGTTCTTATAGAAACTAAGTTGAAAATGGGAGAATGTACTTTTCAATGAAGTTGGAAAGAAACATGGGACTCATTTTCTGGAAATACAAGTTCCAGAGGTACAGTGAGAAAAAGAAAGAGAGCGAGAGTAAGAGGCATGGTCATTTTTAATCCTATGAGACCATCTTGAAGAGGAACCTGAGAAAGCCATAGAGCCAGCACCTGCAAAAGGACAGCTAAATCTTTGTGGTAAGGGTGGCTAGAGAGCGTACTATGAGGGAAAGATGAAGGATACCGTTTTTTTTTTTTGCATTGTTTTTGAGATATTAAGATAAGATAAGGACTTATTAGAGAAGACAGGGACCCAGTCAACAGAAGAAATTCCCTGAGGGAAAAAAAGGGGGCGAGAATATCTGATGAGAGAGAGGCCCTACAAACAATCTCTTGGATTGAGGTTGAAGAGTTAAAGTCCCTGGGGCAAAAAATGAGGGCTTTTAGGAGTGGGAAAATAAGTACTCTCCTGCGAAATCAATTATTCTATGTGGGCTTGCATGTGTTTGGGAGGGGATGTCAGGACTCTTTATAAATAGGCATTTCTAAGTTATTTTGTTGAGGTAAATAAACACTTATAGAAAAATGTACAAATCATAAGTGTACAGCTTGATGAATTATCACAAAGTGAACACACCCATGTAACCACCACCCAGGTCAAGAAAGAGAACATTACCATCTTTATAAATATTTACTACTCATCGTTTTCACATGCTTAGTTTCTTAAATGAATGCCTGTCCCTCTAACATAGATATTTAAAGAGAAATGGGGCCAGTTAGGATGTTTTATATATAAAATGAGGAAAGAGAGTTTGCTCTAAAAACAAGTTGAAGAAAACACTTAAAATCCATAAAATTCCATAAAAATGAGATGTTAAAATCTGAATAAAGTATAATTAAAACCTGAAATAAGGGATAATTTTGTGCAACCCCCCAAACCATTGGGGCACTGAAAATTAAGTTTCAGAGAGGAGTCTCCACTAGAAAAAGGAATACACTGTCTTCTTTGCCTAAAGCCTTCAAAAACATAACAGCATTTGGCCCTGTTCCAAGCACATGGTGTGCTCAGCAAATATTTGTCAATAATGGTAATGGTGCTAAGTTATAAACTACATGGGATCCCTGGTTTCCTTAAAGCAATCACCTGGGCAAAGAAGTATGCCTTTTAGTTCTTCTGCTGCTCCTCCGGGGGGGGGGGGGGGGGGGGGGGGTGCCTCGAGGGAAAGAAGAATCTATGAATAAGTGATGATGTGTCTTAACATAACAGTTGAAATGATTTTGCCCTTCACCTCCATCCCTCCCTACAACCAAACACAACTCTTGAGTTTTGCAGAGATGAGGGTAGCGGGAAGGAAAGAAAATAAGAGGCAAGATGGTGAGGAGCAAGTATAGGAGGGAAAAACAAAAGGCTGGTTAAAGCCCTCAGGAGAGGTCCTTTTATACTTTCTTTTGCTTTAGGAATTAATGTTGCAACTTGTCATGGCAATTAATTACACTTTTTATTAGATCAGATTTCATTTTGCACTACTTTTATGTTGGTAGGTGATCATTTGTGAGATGAAGGAAATTATTCATGGCTGTCACCAGAGTGGGTGACCACTAAGACAGAAAATTAAAAGGCATCTGTCAAATGGAAAGTTTATCTATTTTTCACATATTTTGATATCCTTAATGGGCCCTTCAGTGGAAACTTTACAGAAGACAGAGTTGACAAATGACATGGAAATTTGATGATGAGTAATAAATTGGTAACATTTACCTGTTCATGAGTGCCAATTCAAGCCTGGGCTTACAAAACCCCAAAATGATCCTTTCTGTGCTACAAGTAGACCTTTTTTGATTTATGATGGGGTTGTATCCCAATAAACTCACTCTAAGTTGAAAATGCTGTAAGTCAAAAATGCATTTAATACACATAACCTACAGAAAATTGTAGCTCAGCCTCACCTACTTTAAATGTGCTCAGAACACTTACATTAGCAACATTGGGCAAAGTCATCTAACACAAGGCCTATTTTATAATGAAGTGTTGAACATATCCTGTAATGTATTGAATGCTGTAGTGAAATGAAAAACAGAATAGTTGAGTAGGTACAGAATGGTTGTAAGTCTCTTGGTTGTTTACCCTTGTTTATCCTACACCACTGAATACGAGAGAGTATTGTACCATGTATCCTTAACCTGGGAATAGATCAAAATTCAAAGTTTGTTTTTTACTAAATGCGTATCAATTTCCCACCACCCTAAGTTTGAAAGATCATTAGTTGAACCACTGTAAGTTAAGGGCCATCTGTATTAATGATTTGTTTTGCCTTGCTTTTTAGGTTGCCAGCAGACATTAGGAAAGGCACCTGTTTCATAATGATGAGTGAATTTGATGGTTTGTGTGTCCTCAGGAATGGGAAGGCATGTGTTTAGCACTTACCCATTAAAGTATGAATAGATGGAGAATTCACATGAAACTTTCTTCCTCGATGCCTACTCGAGCTGGTGAATTAAAACTTAGCAGTTTGGATTTCCAGTCAGCCACTAGGCTTATATGACAAATTGAATAATTCTTTAGGACACTTTCCTAAGAATATACACTGTTCAAGTAGTAACAAGTGTCACATGGTGCAAAGAAAACTGAAGTCTAGTTATGGCTTACCACTAACCAGTTATGTGACTTGGGGGCACTGAACCTGGGCCTTAAAATTGGGCAGTTAAGATGATAGGCTGTGGAGTCGAACAGATCTGGTTGCAGGCCCTTGTTAAATCTCCAGGAGCTTCAGTTTCTCATCTGCAGAATGGTACTACTAATAATCTGATTTCATATGAGGTTGTTATAAAGACTAAATGGGACAGTGCATGTGAAATGCCCAGCATACAATCAGTGCTCAATAAATAATAGAGTTGGAATACGTAGTCATTATTTTCCTTTCTGGAGTTAAAATATTAAGATTCTATGGAAGATAGAGTTTGTAAAGTGTCTGAAGGACTAGATCTGTTAGGAATTTCAGGTTTTGGAGGGGTGGTATTTTGTAGCCAAGCTCTATTTCTGCATAGGCTTTTGGGCACTAGTGTATTTCAATTACATGTTTGTTGAAAATCCTGACATCCATTGAAAGCAAAATGGAGGAAATTTGCTCCCCTGTCAAAAGAAGAAAGACCATGTGAACTTGTCTGGCACAGCCCTTCAAGAAAGGGTGTCTCTGGCTTTAAAGATGAGTGGCCTTGGGGTCACTAGAGTGGGGCAAAGGAACATGGCTGGGCCTGGGAGGGAGAGTGACCAGAGTTTTGAGAGAGGCTGATGATAGGGGCAAATTAGTATTTCCAGCAACATCCTTTCTCTTGCAGTTTCCACAGCTCTGGATTTATGATGGGGGAAATAGCAAGAGACCAGGCCATCCCCAAAGCTTGCCCAGTTCACCTCATGTATTATAACAATGTCCTACATTTTTTCAGTTCTTTATCATTGGCAAGTGTTTTCCCTGGCCATGGGAAGTAAACAGGAAAAGAGGATGCGTTGTTTTTAAAGATGAGGACATTTAGATGCAGAGAGGCACAAATTAGGGAGTCAAAGATTCCCAGCCCAGATTTGCTAACCTATAGTTCCCTGTTTGTTCTCCATACTATTTTGTCTCCGATGTGTAGTTGTGCATGTTGTTTTCTTTCCATTTATGTCTTTCTCAACTTTAGTTTCTTTGCTCACAAAATGGGACTGTTAATAATACCTTTCTCTTCAGGTTTGTGTGAGGACTAAATTAGAAAATGTGTATAGAGTGTTTCACATTGTTGCTCTCAGACAGTTTGTAGCTCTCCTACTGCCTGGGGGGATGCCAAATTCCTAGCATCGCTTTTTATTGTTTCCTCCAATGAACCCCATGTTCTGAAAGATTTGGTATATCAAATTGGTAGTATTGGTTAATAATTTTTCCTTTTTTATTATCACAGACACTTAAAAATACCAGTTGGAGTACCTGATCAGCAATTTCATCAATACTGAATTGATTTAATTATAATAAGAGCAGAGAAACCTAGTATTTAGAGAGCCTTTTCATCCTCATCTAAGTAAATGCACTTCTTTTAGGATGTTTGAGGTCTCTGAAACATCTTGCTCTTCTGCACCATCTTTGCAGATTCTGGACATAACTGGGCTCTCACTTGTCAATGAATAAGCCAAATCTTATAATCTGAGTAACTTGTCGTTTTGTGTGTGATCTAATTCAATTTTTGAATGTTACAATTTTTTCCATCACATCATGGGAAACTGGTGTGGTCGAGAAATAATACAAATGAATTCATTATGAATGAAACCGAAGATGAATTTTTGACATGCTACCAGAAGTTACTGATTAACAGGCATACCAGTATTTCAGATACTACATTCTCATATAGAAGAACTAATTTGTGTATCTTATCCATTGTCATTAAAGGCCAACTTTGATTATAATTTTTAATTTGTATTTTTTTTACCTTTCAGCCATGCAATTTTTATATTAGAAAGGAATATATTTTTTTTAGTATGCAGAAATTAGATCTTGTTTTTAGCCAAACTTGACTGTTAAGAGGGGAAATTATTGAAGATATTGAAAAAGACAAATTCATATAAACTCATCTCTTATTTTGAAAAGATATATTACATAGAGAACAAGTCTTGAGTCTTTCAGATATTATTGGGTCAGGCTAAAATAATTTCATTGTGAGAGCATTTTCCTTCTCTGTGTGCAGTCTAAGTGCATATTTTGTGCTCTTAGGAATAACTTTCCAAAGCTGTGTGAAGAATGTAGCAATAAAATCTAATAAGAATTATGGCTCATGACTTGAATGATGTCAGTACCCTTTTAATCCTCCCAAACATGAAAACGTTTTCTCCTCCTAAATAAGATTTCTTAACTCTTTATTTCTAAGGAAAATTGCAGAGCTCTGCAATTCCATTGGCAAAGTAAGAGTTAAAGAAAGATGTTCCATTCAATTCTTAACATTTACGCTTGTTATTAAGATAATCACCTTAGAAAAGACATGTATCCTACATAGTAATATTTTTGTGAATACATCGTCTAATTTTTTCATATATTACATAACATCAGAAGATCTCTGAGTTCAGTGTTCCAGCAATAATCTTTTGTTTTCTGTAAGCCAGTGGTTCTCAAACTTGAGTGTGAATCACGAGCTTGTTAAAACACGCATGACTGGGGCTCATCCTCAAAGTTTCTGACTCAGGAGGCCTGGGCAGGGCATGAGAATGTGCATTTCTAATAAGCTCCCAGGTGATGCTGATGCTGTGAGTCTGGGATCACACCTTGCTCTTAACAGCTTTAAGCCCTTTAACCTTCTTATCTTACAGATTAATTCGGTGGGATTCAACCATCATGAGCCCTGTATGTCCCCTTAGTTTAGAAGAAGCCAAAGTTCAGTAAATTATCTATAGTTATTTGGCCAGTCCAGACTTCTTTCAAGTCAAAGGACTGCATCCAGAAAAGCATAGTTGATGAATGGTTCGATGCTTGAAGATGTCAGACTGCAGAATCTCTACGGGTAAGTGTGTGATTTCTTTAGTGACATCACATTTGCCTGCAGAGATTTTCCAGTCTGTCACTTTTGAAGTTGTACTTAAGATGGAAAAAAGCTGTCTTCTTTCTACAGTGATCTTTCCAGGAAAGCTAGATTTTAAACCTAATTTACCCAAGATCAAAACTGAATGGGAAAACAGAGTTATGGTTGGGGTTCAGATAGGAGAGTGAAGGAGAATGGATACTCTGAATCTGGCACACAGCTCCATGGAGAATGAAGGAAAATAGGAAAAGTGAACCTTCCTTAAACCACAACCAATCTCATTTGCAACAGTGTTTCTGCCACACTGAAATCTTTATGGTCAATCCAAGTAAATATCCTCGAATTTCAAGCAATTTTATCTAATGGTTAGACTTTGCGATTGGGTTTCCCAGTCTTTCTTAATTTACACACATGTCTAACTAGTCACAAAAGGGATGAGTGGAATGAGGAGGTATGCTTCTCACTTGTTTTCTCCATCTCTCTTCTACTTAGGACAGCTGTCTTATAAATGCCATTACCTGCTACTAATTTTTAAAGTGCTGGAATAATACACAATAAGCAATATTTACTTCAGAAGGTCAATAATCTGTGAACATTGTGATATCATTAAGTTTATAACTTTGGGATTTGTTGTTGTTATTGTTGTTGTTCGTTTGTCAGAACATGCTTTTTTCCCACATTAGCTGTAAATTTATTTCAACACCTGACTCCAAAACAGGGACCTTGTGTATTTTGTTCCCTGTTGTATCCCAGCATAAAGAACAGGTCCTGGCACATACAGGTACACAGGTACTCAACAGTTACTTAATGAATGGACATTAATTTACTTAGATTTTTGTTGTTGTTGTTGTTGTTGTTTGCAAAAGCTTATTTACCATTAGAAAAGCAATAGATATATACATTAAGTCACATTTTATTGATATCAGAGTGAACATATTTAACTTCACACAAGACAAAACCAGAACATTTAAATATCAAAACTCTATCTTGGTAATAAAGAATATTCCTCTAATAAAACATTATAATGGAAGCTTTAAAACTTTTTGCCTTATAGTCTAACAATGCTATATTATGCTTTTCTGGCATGTAGTTTTATTTTAGATGATGAGTTTTTAGTCCTGGATTATATCCAAATTTATGTAATGAATCATAAAATTAAGTTTGATTTTGTTTACACTGCACAACACAGCATCTTGATTATCTGTTAATCTGCCATATACACATCCTTTGACCTCAAAATGACTTTAAAAGCATCCTATCAATTGCATTCTGACTTTTCTAGATAAACCATAAATACAAACTTAACCTTAAATCTCTCATAAGTGTACAGAGGATATAACAGGTGGCCCTGATCTGATGTGAGTGGAGCTAAATAACGTGTTGAAGTAATTGGAGCTTAGAAAGATAGAAAACATCTGGTTTTAAAAGAGGACATTTCCATCCATTTTCCTGCTTTTTAAATAGAGAGCTACATCATTTTGGGTTATGTAGAAAGAAAGGGCTAGTGTTAGGAACTCCATGATCTTCATTCTGATCATCTAAGCTCCAAAGGGTGGGACTAATGTACTCGATTATGGAAGGAGGATAAGGCTTCTTATGCCATTTTTTGTTTTTTCTTTTTGGGCGATGCTTTTTGTTTCCTATGTGTTTGCAAGGCCTGGCTAACAGTATCACTTGTGCTTTTGAAGGAAAATTGATCTTGTGAATGATGGAATCATAGTTGCCATGTCCCTGATTGTTGACATCGCGTTTGTTTCTTTGCTCCGTGAGAAGGCATGGATGGAACATCTTTGGAAGAGCATCATCATTTTAACCCCATAACTAGGCTCTTTAGAGGCAGCCAGCCTATAACACAGGGCTCCCATTAGTTTAAACACTTCCACGGAGAGACTCCTTGATAAATGCAAATATTTTGACATATAAGGATTATCTGACATTAACATATCACAGATGAACTTAGAATACTACATGTACCAGAGATTAAAGGTCTGAAAAAAAATCAAACAGTACAGTTATATTTTGAAAGATCAGGAGGCCAAGATCTACCAAGTAGTTCTCAACCTGGACTGCACCTTAGAATCATCTTGGAATCTATGGAATAGACAGGTTGCTGTGCCCCAACCAAGACCTCCTGAACATGAACTTCCCAGATGTGAATTTGAGAAGTCTCTATTTAAAGAAAAAGAACTTTATCTTTTAGAGAACTTCCATGTTCACAGAAAAATTGAGTGAAAAGTTTGGAGTTCCCATGTGCTCCCTATTCCTCCACACTCAGCCTTCCCTATTATGGACGTCATGCATCACAGTGATACATACATCCATTGCAATCAATGAACCTGCATTAACCCATAATTATCACTCAAAATCCATGGTTTAAATTAGGGTCATTCTTAGTGTTCTATGGTGACATGTATCCGCCATTGTAGCATCATACAGAATAGTTCCAGTGCCCTAAAAATTCTCTGTGCATTGTCTTTCATCCATCTCTTCTCCAACCCTTAATTTTTTTACCCTCTCCTTTTGTCTTTTCCAGAAAGTCATAAGGTCGGAATCATACAGTGTGTAGCCTTTTCAGATTGGCTTCTTTCACTTAGTAATAGGCATTTACATTTCTTCCATGTCTTCTCATGGCTTGATAGCTCATTTCTTTTTTGTCATTAAACAGTATCCCACTGTTTGGATGTGGTACCACAGTTTATCCATTCACCTACTGAAGCACTTTGTGTTTGCTTCAAAGTTTTTGCAATTATGAATAAAACTGCTGTAAACATTTATGTGCAGATTTTTATGTGAACAGAAGTTTTCTGTTTTTTTTTTTTTGGTAAATATTAAGGAGCAAGACTGTTGGATTATATGGTAGGAAGATACTTAGTTTTGCAAACTGCCAAACTGTCTTCCAAAGTGGATGTACCATTTTGCATTCCTACCAGCAATGAATGAGAGTTCCTGAGGCTACACATCTTTGTCAGCATTTAGGGGTGTCAGTGTTTTGGATCCTGACCATTCTAATAGGTATGCAGTGGTCTCTCATTGCTGTTTTAATTTATAACTCCCTCATGACATAGATGTTGCACATCTTTTCTTATGTTTACTTGCCATCTGTATATCATCTTTGGTGAGGTGTCTGTTTAGGTCTTTTACCCATTTTATCATTGAGTTGTTTTATTCCTGTTGAATTTTAAGAATTCCTTGCATATTTTGGGTATTGGACATTTATCAGATGTGTCTTCTGCAAATATTTCTCCCAGTCCATGGCTTGTCTGCTCATTTTCTTGCAGAATGGAAGTTTTTAATATTAATGAAGTCCAATTTATCAATTATTTCTTTCATGGATTGTGTCTTTGGTCTTGTATCTCAAAAGTTATTACCATACCCAAGGTCACTTAAGTTTTCCCCTATGCTACCTTCTAGGACTTTGTCTATTTTACATTTAGGTGTGTTATCCATTTTGAGTTAATTTTGGTGAAAGGTATAAAGTCTGTGTTTTTGTTGTTGTTTTTGATTGTGGATATCTGGTTGTTCCAGCACCACTATTGGAAAAGACTATCTTTGCTCCATTGTATTGCCTCTGCTTCTTTGTCAAAGTTCAGTTGACTATATTTATGTGGGTGACTCCTGGGCTCTATTCTGTTCCATTTTTTGATTTGTCTATTCTTTCACCAATGCCACACTATTTTGATTACTGTAGCTTTATAAGTCTTTAAGTTGGGTAGTGTCAGTCCTCCAACTTTGTTCTTCTTAAAAATTGACTTGGCTCTTCTGGGTCTTTTACCTCTTCATATAAAATTTAGAATCTGCTGATATTCACAAAATAGCTTGCTGGGATTTTGATTGGGGTTGTTTTGAATCTATAGAGCAAGTTGGTAAGGACTAGCATCTTGACAATATTGAGTCTTTCTCCATGGGCTATCTCACCATTTATTTAGATCTTTCTTTAAATATTTCACCAGAGCTTTGTAATTTTCCTCACACAGATCTTGTACATCTTTTGCCTGGATTTATATCTAAATATTTCACTTTTTTTTTGAGGAACTCATATAAATGGCAATGTGTTTTTAATTTCAAATTCTACTTATTTGTTGCTGGCATATAGGAAAGCAATTGACTTTAGCTTATTAACCTTATATCCTTCAACCTTGCTTTAATTACTTATTAGCTCTTGGGAGTTATTTTGTCAATTCTTTTGGGTTTTCTATATTGATAATCATGTCATATGCAAACAAAGACAGTTTTATTTCTTCCTTCCCACTATGTATACTTTTCTTTCTTTCTTTCTTTCTTTCTTTCTTTCTTTCTTTCTTTCTTTCTTTCTTTCTTTCTTTCTTTCGTTTTTCCTTTCGTCTTATTGCATTAGTTAGGACTTCTAATACAATGTTGAAAAGAGTGGTAAGAGGGATATCCTTGCTGTGTTTCTGATCTTAGCAGGACACCTTCAAGTTGTTCTCCATTAAGTATGATATTTGCTGTAAATTTTTTTAAAGATTTTATTTATTTATTCATGACACACACACACACACACACACACACACACACACACACACACACAGAGACACAGGCAAAGGGAGAAGCAGGCTTCTTGCAGGGAGCCTGATGTGGGACTCATCCTGGATCCTGGGATCCGGACCTGAGCCAAAGGCAGACGCTCAACCGCTGAGCCACCCAGGCGTCCCTGCTATAAATTTTTTTATAGATTTAAAAAATAAAGTTAAGGAAGTGCCTCTATTCCTAGTTTGCTGAGAGTTTTATCATGAACAGGTGTTAGATTCTACCAAATGCTTTTCTGCACCAATTAGTATGATCGTGTGATTTTTTTTCTTTAGTCTGCTGACAGGAAGGATGACATTTATTGATTTTTTGAATGTTGAACAGAAAACATTTATTGATTTTTTTGAATGTTGTTTTTTAAAAAATATTTTATTTATTCATTTAACAAAGAGAGAGAGAGAGTGCACAAGCAGGGAGAGCTGCAGGCAGAGGAAGAGGGAGAAGCAGGCTCCCCGCTGAGCAGGGAGCCTAACACAGGGCTTGATCCCAGGACCCTAGAATCATGACCTGAGCTGAAGGCAGATGCTTAACCAACTGAACCACCTAGGCACCCTGATTTTTAATGTTGAACCAGCCTTGCATTCCTGGGATAAGTCCCACTTGATTATGGTGTATAATTATTTTTGCACATTGTTCATTTGATTTGCTAATATTTTCATGAGGATTTTTGCACCTATGTTCATGAGAGATATTAGTCTATTTTTAATTTTCTTTTAAGTCTTTGATTTCGGCATTAGGGTAATACTGGCCTCATGGAATGAATTAGAAAGTATTCTATTTTTCTGGAAAAGATTGTAAAAATTAGCATAATTTCTTCCTTAAATGTTTTGTAGAATTTACAATAGAAATTATCTAGGCCTGGTGCTTTCTGTTTGGAAGATTATTATCAATTCCATTTCTTAAATCAACAGCGGTTACTCAGATTGTCTATTTAATCTTTTCTGAGTTTTGGAAAATTGCACCTTCTAAGGAATTTGTCCATTTTATCTAGGTTATTAAATTTATCGGCATAGAATTGTTCATAATGCCCCTTTATCCTTTTAATGTTCACAGAATTTGCATTGATATCCCCTCTTTCATTTCTGTATTAGTAATTTGCATTTTCTTTTTTTTGTCATTGGCCTATCTAGGGACTTACTGATCGTATTGATCTTTTCAAAGAACCAGCTTTTGTTTTTGCTGATTTTTCTCTATTGATTTCCTGTTTTCAATTTCTTTGATATCTGCTGTAATTATTATTGTTTTTCTTCTGATCACTTTGGATTTATTTTTCTTTAGTATCCTATGGTGGAAGTTTAGATGATTGGTTTTAGAGCTCCCTTCTTTTTTTTAAAAAAAGATTTTATTTATGAGAGACATAGAGAGAAAGAGAGAGGCAGAGACACAGGCAGAGGATGAAGCAAGCTCCATGCAGGGAGCCCGACTTGAGACTCGATCTCGGGGTTCCAGGATCACGCCCTGGACTGAAGGTGGCGCTAAACCACTGAGCCACCCGGGCTGCCCCTCCCTTCTTTTCTAATAGATGTATTCAGCGCTATAAATTTCCCTCTACGTGCTGCTTTCACTGCATTCTACAAACTCTGGTAAGTTGTGTTTTCATTTTAATTTGGCTCAAAATATTTAAAATTTTCTCTTGAGTTTTTATTTTTTTGGCCCATGTTTTAGGGTGTAAGAAGTGGGTTGATTAATTCCCATATATTTTGTGATTTTCCAGTTATCTTTCTGTTAACTGATTTCTACTTTAATTCCATTGTGGTCTAAAAGCACATCTCTATTATTTTTAAATTGTTAAGCTGTGTTTTATAGCCCACAACATGGTCTATATTGGTGAATGTTCCATGTGCTTGAGAAGAATGTGTAATTTGCGGTTGTTGGATGAAGTAGTCTATAGATGTCAATTATTTCCAGTTGACTGATGGTGCTGTTGAGTTCAACTATGTCCTAACTGATTTTCTGGCTGCTGGATCTGTCCATTTCTGATAGAAGGGTGTTAATGTCTCCAACTAGAATAGTGGATTCATCTATTTCTCCTTGTAGTTCAGTTGCTTTTTGCATCATATATTTTAATGCTCTTCTTGAGTGCATACACCTTAAAGGATTGTTGCATCTTCTGGAAAATTAATACCTTTTCCTTATATAATATCCCTCTTTCTTTATAATAGCTTTACTTGCTCTGAAGACTGCTATGTCTGAAATTAATATAGCTACTCCCACTTTCTTTCTATTAGTGTTAGCATGGTATATTTTTCTCCATGCCTTTACTTTTAATCTACATGTGTCTTTATATTTAAACTGGCTTTCATGTAGACAATATACAGTTGGTTTTTATTTTTTGGTATACTCTGACTGTCTGTCTTTTGTGTATTTAGACCATTAACATTTTAAGTGATTATTCAGGTAGTTGGAGTAATGTTTACCGTATTTCCTACTGACTTTTATCTGTTGTCCTTGTTCTTTGCCCCTATTTTTGTCTTCCACACTTAAGCCTTTCATTGTTTTAATGGAGCATTTAATATGATTCCATTTTCTCTCCTTTCTTAGCATATAAATTATATTTTTTAAAAACTTTTCTTCATTGTTTCCCTAAAATTTGCAAAATACCACTAATCCAAGTCCCTTTCAAGTAACAATATACCATTTCTCAAGTAGTGTACTTCATAATAACAATATATTCCATATTCCTCCATACTATTCCCTGTATCATTGTAATTCAGTTTATTTGTACATAAGCATATATATTTATAAAGGTATAGATAAATCACATGTAAACATACATAATTTAATATGTTGTTGCTATTATTATTTTGAAGAACTGTTACCTGTTAAGTCAATTAAGAACAGGAAAAACAAAAGTTTTTATCTTACCTTCACTTACTCATTTTCTAATGTTCTTCTTTTCTTTATTTAGATCCAGGTTTCTAGCTTATATCAATTTCTTTCTCTCTGAAGAATTTTAATCTCTTTTGTAGGGCAGATTTTCTGGCAACAAATTTCCTCAATTTTTGTTTGTTTGATAAATTCATTTCTTTTCATCTTTTGAAAGATAATTTCACAAATTATTAGATTCTAGGTTGGGTTTTGTTCTTTTTAGCACTTTAAACAAATTTCATTCCACTCTTTTCTTGCTTACAAGGTTTCTGAGGATAAAACTAATGTAGTTTTTGTCCTTCCCTTTTATAGATATGGTGATTTTTTTCTTCTGAGTTTTTTTTGAGATTTTTTTTATCATTGATTTTCTGAATTTTAAATTATATGCCCAGGTACAGGTGGTTTTTGTTTGTTTTTGCTTTATTTTGTTTTGGCATTTATCCTGCTTGGTATTCTCTGAGTTTGTGGATCTGTAGTTTGATGTCTGATGTAAATTTGGGGACATTCTCCATCATTATTCTCTCAAATAGTGCCTTTGTTCCCACCTTTCTACTATAGTTGGTATTTTCATTACACATATGTTAAACTTTCTGCAATTATCCCATAGTTCTTGGATATTCTGTTCTTCTTAAAAAATTTTTATTGTTGTAGTTGATGTACAATGTTATACTAGTTTCAAGTGTACATCATAGTGATTTGACAATTCTATACATTATGCAATGCTTGCCATGGTAAGTGTGGTTATCATCTGTCACTGTACAGCGTTATTAAAATATTATTGACTATATTCCTGATGATATACCTTTTATTCCCCTGACTTACTTATAACTGGAAGTTTGTGCTTTTTTTAGTTGTTTTTCTCTTTGCTTTTCCATTTTGAAGGTTTTCATTGTCCTATCCTCAAACTCAGAGATTCTTTTCTCTATTATGTCCACTCTACCAACTCATTTATCAAAGGCATTCTTCATTTCTGTTAGTGTATTTTGAAGTCTACCATGTCTTCTAGATTCTTTATTAAAACTTCCATCTCTCTGCTTTCAATAGCCATGTATTCTTGCATGTTGTCTACTTTTTCCAGTAAATTCCTTTCCATTGTTTAAAAAAAAATTCCTGATCTGATAATTCCAATATTCTTGCTATTTCTGACTCTGGTTCTTAAGTTTGTTTAGTGTCATCAAATTGTGTTTTGCCTTCTAGTATGCTTTGTCATTTTTTGTTGAAAGGTAGGAATGTACTAGGTAAAAAGTAAAGGTAATGTACTGGTAAATAGGCCTTTAATAATATGGTGGAAAGGTGCTAGGTAAGTAGAAGCGTTCTACAGTCCTATGATTAGGTTTCAGTTTTTTGGTGAGCTTGCACCCCTGGACTCTGAGCTTCAACAGTGCTTCTCAGTACCCCTATTCCCCTACCTTAGGTGGAACAGGATGGCTAGAAAGAGCTAGAATTGGGCTTCTCCCAGGTCTGATAAAACCCCAATAGGGGTCAGGCTCTGGTAAAATAGTTTCACCTGAGGGGAGGCCTTATTAAGAAAGACTGGATGCTCTGGCATATTTTCAAATCGTTCCTTTTCCCCTACCCCTACTGGAAGCACAAGGAGGTTTTTCTCCAACATAAGCCATAAGGACCTGGTGGAACAACTGGATGTAAGCCTCACAAAAGTTTGGGGGGCCCTCTATGACTGAGTCCTACCGGAGTTTTTAACTCTCAGGCTTGTCCACATTGAGCCTTTGGCAATTCCTCGATAGCATTTCAGGTTTTCCTACCTTGGTACTGGTTCCCATAGAGGTTTCTGCTCTAGTAAATTGTTATTTTCTGCATTCACCTGTCTCTCCTATTGTGGAGGCATTGGTTTGTGCTATGAATTCACTTCTCTGATGAATCTAAGAAGAGTTGTTGATATTTCAGTTTATTCAGCTTTTTTTTTTTTTAATTTTTATTTATTTATTTTTTTTTATTATTCAGCTTTTATTGTTAGAATGGAGCAGTGACTCTGAGCTCTGTCCATGCCAAATGGGAGTATGGAAGTCTAGAAATCTATTTTTCAAGTTGAGTCTGATATCTGGGTTTGGAACTCACTGGCTTTTAAACTTTAAAAAGGCAATATGATCTTGTTTCAGAGAAAAATCTATGAATTTACAAATCTTTTAAAAATACATAAAATTGGTAAAAGTGGAGGCTGTTCTGTTTGGAGTGTGTGTTGGTGAGGTAGGGTCCCCTTGTTTTGTCCTCTCAGACCCTCATCTGATGGCAGCACCAAACTGCCTTGTAGAGTCCTTCAATTACCATTCATAGGGCTCTCTCTAGCATGGAATAAGCCAATGATCTCTGAAAGCTCTAGGAGAGGGCTGCATGTGTGCCGGAGTGTCCTACCAGAGCAAGGAGGGACAGCATCCAAAGGGAGAATGACTTCAGGTATCTGGCCTGTAATTGCCACTGGAAAGTGAAGCGGGCAGGAAGGTGATGCAGTTGGAATGGAAGTTAGAAATCTACCTGCTGCGCAAAGACCTTTTTGCAATTTGCCCCCTTTAAACGGTCCTGCTGGTGCTGGGTATTATTTAGTTAACCCAGCCTAAGGGGATGTTTTAAAGGTGGAGGATTGCCCTGGTGATGAACAAATATGAGAAATAAACTTCCAGTGGGGCTGGGTTGCCTGCTGACTGTGATTTCCTGATGATCTATAACAATGGTTATTCACTAACAGCTGGCGCATGTCTCCCTCGGACAAAGCCACTGGGAAGCGCAGGCGCTCAGATTGGTGAACCAGAACCGTTTCCCTGGTAACCGTTAACTAGCACGTGTTTTATTGTTTCCAACTGCTTTTCCTGGGGTATTTGCAGGTGGTGGGAGATGCTTTCTTAAAGAGGGGTCATAACCTCATGAACTTTCAGATGTTGCAACAAATTGGGGAACAAAACATTTTTTTTCTCTTTCAAATATATTAAGTAAATCTTATTACATAGCATTTTCAGGACAGATGCAGCCCAACAGTTTTTCTATTTTGCCATTATTTCCAGATGTTACCAATTTTAAAGTCAGAGTTCCCTTTTATTATCAGGTCCTATAGGAAGTCAATACTAGTGTTGTGTATGGCAGCAGTATATCATTTTGGCCTTTGGGGTGTGTTGTGGTTATACACTTTGCTATAAAGTGGGAAATCCAACCATAAAATCTGAGTGTATTTTTAGCTGGACTTCAAATGGTTTGTATGCTTTGCCTATTCATTAATTTAGCTCAATGTTTTTGCCCTTACTGGAAGTTTTCTTTCTTGTTTTTAATGCACCAGAAAACTTGTAGTGTTGCTATAAAATACAAGACCAAATAAGGTAAGACTTGGTCATGTTAGAATTTCCTTCTATATTTATTTGACATATTTTTGAAAGGATCAGTTAATTTCCTGATGGATAGCTCCCTCTTCTGTCTGGTTTCTAGAATTCACGTCTCCTGAAACCACAGATGGAAGATGCACCATGTACCGCAGAATTCTGTAGCTTTGCTGAAGGTAAATATAGTTACTCTATCGAAAAGCAAATTCATAATGGGAATATGAAAGGTGTTCCCATCGTAATTATTTGGTTTAAAATAGAGTCATAAATCCTGTAAATGCTGAATGAAAACACACTTTTAAGTTAGTATTGAACAGATATCCCTGAAAAAAATGCAGCCCTCATCGATCATTTGTGTTAACTCTATTTGAAATACCTGGACTTTGGTCAAATAAGCATTTGTAGCTTGATTTGCAAAGAATCCAAACAATACTGCAACTCAAATCTCTTCTTGAGCCTAATTTGCAAAGCCTTTTCTTGGAAATGTTCTTCATGTGTTTTCAAACATGCACCTATTTATAAATTACATGCGTGGCATTCAAATGCTCTCCTCCAGGACCTTAGAATGTCTAAAAGGCTTTTTTAAAAAAAGTATTTAAAAATATCTTTGTGTCCTTGGGTCCAGTTTAGTCACAACAAGCAAGAGTTAGGGTTATGCTCTGAAAATGAACACAAAAAGATCTACAACCTAAACTCATAACCATAGAACTAAAAGAGCTAGTAAATTATTTACGATGATGAGGGCAATTAAGTACAGTATTTGTTTCACAGTGATAAAGTTTGACTGTGGAGGAAAATATTGATTCATTTCAGATTTACCCCTCTCATTCCCTCCAGTAGCAGGGTTTGGGGGCTTATATGACCCTAATCACATAAATATATATGCAATGAGCACTGTTCATAATTCTCTGCTTTGCTTTTGTTGGGGCAGGCACACCTGAATGAGAGACCTCATTTCCCCTCACACACTCCTGTTGGTATTGTGTCATTGTCATCTTAGTTTTATTCAAGAGGTATAAATAGTGATTTGAGCATAGTGGAGTAAGAATCAGCAAACTATTATTGATATTGAAGACTGAAGCATACATTTAAACATTTTAAATTACATCCTCATCTCCCAGGTAATGCTCTAAGTCACGAAGCACTACATGGTAAATCTCATGTGTAATTAGGGATTGTCGGAAATTCATACACCCAATTCAACCTCCCCTTCCCCAGCAAGGAGCCCAGAGAGGGTAGCTGCTTGCAATGAGGTGGTGACATAAATGGTTTTTCTGGTTCACATCTGAGCATTCTTTTGGCCAAACTACACCCTCTGCAGTGGTCAGGGAGTTCTTTACTATTTGGCTGTGGCTCCATAAATAGGACTTCTGTGATTTCTTCCCTCCTCCCAGTACACCTACTCTCCCCTACCATTTCCAAGATTTGCATCCCAATGGATTGCTAGCTGAGTGACTTTGGATTAGTTAACTAACCTCTCTGTGCTTCAGTTTTCCCTTCTATGGAATGAGGCTAATAATAGTGCATTGCTCATAGAATTAATACCAGTGATAGGCATGGCACTGTGACAGTATATAGTAAGCCCTTAAATATTGGCTATTTTTATTACTATATTTTTTCTGCCATTCTTTATCCAATGTGTACTGTGGTCTTCGTTTACTCTGTAGCATGCAGTAATCACTTTCGAAAACAACTGAGGATTGCACCCCCATGTTCATAGCAACATTATTTACAATAGTAAAGGTGGAAGCAACCCAAGTGTCCCTGCAAGGATGAATAGATCCATTGTAATATATACATATACTGGAATACTATCCACCCTTAAAAAAGAAGTTTTGACATGTGCTACAACATGGATGAAACCTGAGGATACTATGTTAAGTGAAATAAGCTAGTCACAAAAAGGCAGATACTGTATGATTCCACTTACATTAAGTAGCGAGAGTAGTCAAATTCAGAGATAGAATGGTGATTGGCAGAGGCTGGGGAAGAGGGCATAATGGGGAGTTGTTTGAGTACAAGAGTTTCAGTTCTGCAAGATGAAAAGAGTTCTGGAGATTTATCACAACAATGGGAATGTACTTAACACTACTGAACTGTGTATTTAAAAATGGTTCAAAAGGTGAATTTTAGGTTTGTGTATTTTACCATCATTTAAAACTTCTAAAAATAAAAACAAGTGTGCAATTAGAGCATATTAGTCAACCTGGACATTCTGACTTCTCAGTCCCAGCGTTCCTGGTCAGTGCAGTGGGTCAGAACGGAGAATATTTTGGGAGTTAAGTGTGTGATAACAGGTCATATCTGTTTTAGTTCTGTTTCTTTCCTCTAGGATTGCTGACTTCTTGCCAAGGATGGACTTAATTTCTAGGGCCTTATATTTCATGGACCAGATGAAATTACAGAAGCATACTTTCTTCCACAGACATATGAAGAAACTCCAGAGACTTTTCAAAAAATACAGACACATGAAGAGCAAATTTGATTGATCAAGTTTACCATTAACAAAAAAACATCTTCAGGGGGTGGTATAGGCTTAAATTACCTTACTGAACAAAGCAAGCAAAGAGGTAGAGAGAGAAAAAAAGAAGAAAATTTCATCTGGGGCTAGGATTTCTTTTCAAAATTCCAGTTTAATTATCATTATTGTCTACAAAGATGATTAAAAGCATCATATAGTTCCAGGATAAGAAGCAAGTACAACCAGAAATGAGTTTATGCTAAATTAGCATTTGGTAATTTCTTGTCATAATCTGATATAAAAGTTGTATCCCTTTTATTTCAATTCATGAATTCCTTTGTATTCAATTTTAATACCCTTTTAGTTCCAGTTCAGTAACATATACTGCATATCTATTATACAGTGTCTCAGATAGACTTCTGGGTTGGAGTTTTTTGTTTTTTGGTTTTTTTAAAAGCTAAAACTTAAAAAAAAAATGTTTGAAGTAACTGAATACACTGGAAATAATAATAGCCATCCTTCCAAATAACATTCCCATCGTGATCATGGGACTTACATAAACTAAATATTTGTAGAGGAAAATTCTTCAACTATATTATAGCAAGACGGTCTTCTTTCAGACATGCTAGTAAGGAACAGTCACCACACAAATGGATGAGTCTGCTCAAGCCAGCTCAAAAAAGGGACAAGATAGGTACTTTTACAGCTCATCAAAAAGAGTAACGAAAATAGTGTAACAGGATATCACCAACATGTGCCCAACTATGTCACTTTTGAAATGCCACATTTTAATTCTACTTTGTTTTTATGGAATAACAATGGGAAGTTTTAATTTAAATGTTATAAGTTGAACACTGGCATGAAATTATTAGCTTATTCAGGCACACTATCACAATCCTAATTTCAGCAGCATCTTAATAAAAAGCCTAGGTTTATGAATCTACTAACTGGCCCTTTATTGGAATCCAAAGAGGTCAGTAACAATCTGGAAATCACAAAATACACAGGAAGAAGAAAAACATAAGACTTACCAAGAAAAACATCTGTAACAGCGTTAAGACAAAAGGCCAGTTTGATGACATGATTCATTCTTTCAGCATCCACTACTTATTCCGACCATCTGAAGGCTCTAGACATAGGAGGGGGAAAAAAGGTGGTGGTTTTAATATTAAGAGCTGTGAAAGGTGAGAAATGGACCTTGACAAACACATCTAAACACATCACTGTATTTCATAATAGAAACATTTTCCTTTTCATTCTCAATATTTCTAGTTGAATAAGTACCCACCACTGCAAGGATTTGTAATAGAAACATTTTGAGAGAGAGAGAGAGAGAGAGAGAGAGACATCATTAAGTGCATTTTGAAAGGTTCACATTTAGCTTTTAACCAAAAGCGAACCTTTGGTGGCTTTCCAATCCTTTTCAAGTCAAGAAGCCTTAGAAACTGAAGTCAAAGAGATCAGATCTCAGCCTACCTCTTTCAGCCCTTGAGAATCCCTTTTCCAGGTAGTTTCCCAAATAGTGACGCTTTATCGGAACCCTCAGTTCTTCTCCTTGGAAGTTATTAAATCAGCAGAAAGACGGACAATCATGGCACATGAAATCTAAGTTTTGTATAGGAAACAGACAGGCAGTCTACACTTTGTTATTCACTTGATAGACAGAGCCATTTTGACAGCCCTAACCTTGGAAACCACAGGTCCTGCTGAGCTCAGCAGGAGTCAAGCGCTGAGTACCATCTGTCAAAGCTTTATTTTCCCCTCCTTATCCACGCCTTTACTCTAAGATGCTGAAAAGAGCGCTGAATGAAAAGTCTGCTACCTACAGTTAAACTTGTGTGCGTCCTAACGCTAATGTTGGGGTAAGAAATTCACCCTGCAGCCTACCAAATTTGGGTGAACTGTATTAGGTATGCTATGTCCTTCCTTAATAGTTCTCTTCTGAAGAAAGTGGGGGGGGGGGGGGGTGTGTGAGAAACTGTAACTGCACTCCCAACAGCTAATACTACAAAATTAGGAAATTGTACCTATTTATGTTTTTTGCCAACTCTGTGGCTAAAATCATGGATGGCTTGGAAAGTTCTCAATTCTAAGGATTCGTGGGGTTTTTTTCTTAATGTAGTTTAAACCTGTACAAAAACAAATCTGCTGCTCCCCCCAAATAGAGGTTTTAATGGGCTAACCTCTTGCTTCATAAATCTCAGAGTGCATAAATAAAATCCACCCCCTCCATATCATAATCAATTCTAAGAAGTTAACAAGCCTAATCATAATAAAATCAATTAAGTCATGCTACACTTGTATAGAAGATGATGTATCAATTGATAATAAAGGAGTTAGAAACGGCATTGCTTTTGATTAGGTGCTACCAAAATGCTACATAATTTTTGAGGTACAAATTTATTTTGCATTAAAAACTTTGTATATTTAATGAATAATTTTAGGTGTCTATTTGAAATCTTTAAATGTAGAACACCATTTCTAGCATAAACAGTTCAGAAATTTTCATAAACACAGAATCATAAAATAGAAGTTTTGAGTTTAAAAGTTGAAGTGAGGTCTTTTCTTTTTTTGCAGAATTATTCCAAATTTAAATTTTCAGTTAAATTTTGTGCTTCATTCTGACTTGTTTTACCTAATCACTCTTCCAATTTTCCTAAATCCTAAAAAAAATTTAAGATAGTATGTCTACTATATGCACTAGATTTACTATTTTACAGTAAGTATATTCATTGTCTAATGGATAATTACATTGTCAAGAAGACATTGTAAAAATAAGCATTTAGTTGATTACAATTACACAAATATGTACTTTTTGCATTTTATATTTTACTCAATGTGCCATATGTATGTTGTACAGAGATTTGAGAGCTCTTACATATATATGCTTAAAATGCTTTATGTAAGATATTTTTTTATGTAAGATATTTTTAATAAACTACAAACCCAAAAGGTGATTTTCTTAAAGTGACCAAGAATACTTTGCAATGTCGAAACTAGATAACAAATAATTTCTAATTATTACCAGATTGAATTTTTGTGTGTCAGTTTTGCGAGACACTTCAGCCGTATATGCTTTTGTGAATCCATGTGCAAATGCATTTGGACAAAGTCTGAATTGAGTGGGGACTTGGCCCCTTCCCTGAGCTTCCCTCACCTGCCCTTCCTCCTTGGAGGGGCTGATGTCCTTTGAAGGCTGAGAAGGAAGCTGACTTTGCAGGCAGACAGGGTCCCTGCTCCATACATACCTCTTCCACCAGGGCATTAATGCCTGAAATCCTTTCTCCTGGGGGGCAGGAAACAACTTTTACCACACCAAGAGAAAATTCAAAGGCAAATGCCCCCAGGGAGAGAGAGCACGTGGATTTAAATTAATCTTGATGACAGTTATTCAGAGAGCAAAAAGAAGCGGAGGAGAGCAGGAGGGGAGGCCCTCCAAATGGAGAAGGGGTGAAGGCAGGAGAGGCAAATTGGGGCTTCCTCAGGGTTTCACCTAAGGAAGACTAGTTCAAGGGTCCATAGAGTCACCTTTGCTTGGCATTATGCATGTGTAGGTTTCTCGAGTCTCACTGTTTTTTTTTTTTTTTAAGATTTTATTCATTTATTCATGAGAGACACACAGAGAGAGAGAGGTAGGCTCCATGCAGGGAGCCCGATGTGGGACTCAATCCTGAGACTACAGGATCACGCCCTTGGCCGAAGGCAGGTGTTAAACCACTGAGCCACCCAGGGGTCCCAACGAGTCTCGCTGTTAATGTCAATTGTCATAGTATCAGAATCTGAGCGTTCAAAGGATGCTCAGGATCGTTGAGTGAAATTCTACATTTATAGAGATGAGGAAGTTGAGATACAGACAAGCCTACTCTATAGTTTATCCAAACCTTGGTTTAAAAGCTATTTCAATGTGATTTAACTGTGTTTAGATCCTTCCAGAGAATTTAACTTAATAATTTGCTTTCCAGACTGTCAGTGACCATTACATCCCGTGTTTTATATTTTATGTATATATTCGTATTGCAGTTGTTTCTAAAAAGGGTGGAGGCAAGTCCTTATGTTTACACTGTAATTTCGAGTTTATGAAGTACTTTTTTTGCATGGACTCTTACTTTCTTAGTTGATGTAGTATAACAGCTTCTCTCTCTCTCTCTTTTTTTTTTTTTTTTTTTTTTTTGGTGGGAGAGTGGAATCTAAATGTCATGTTTATTATTTCTGTAGTCATTTCAAGTCTACTGGGTTTATTTGAGCATGTGCTAGTTGCACTGTTCTACAGCAATCCTGGGGAGTCAGAATAATATTCATTCAACAAAGATTTATCAAAGACTTGCCATGTGCTAAGAATTGGGAATACTAAAAGCATTCGGAGACACTACATTATAGCAGATAGTGTGGCAATGACAGGGCATACAGAAACATTAACTACAGACTCACGCAAATATTATAAAATTACCACTCCACTAAGTAGCATGAGGGAAAGAGACCTGAAGGGGTGAGTGGGTCCATAGGGTGAGCTTTTCCTATCAGACAGGTCTGCAGGGCTCCCTGAGGAAGTGGTGAAGGAGCTGAGGCCTCCTGGGAAGGGCAGAAGGAGAGAGAGAGATCCCCAGGCAAAGGGTGTGCCAGCCAGTGTGTGAGGACCTGCAAGAAAGCTGGTGTGAGGGCAGCTTGGACTGTGAAATGGAGAGTGACAAGGAGGCCAGACCCCACAGAGTTGAGTGGACTGTGCTAGGGATGATGTGGCTTTGTCCTAGGGGCAAATGGTTTGAAGGAGAAGTGTGATAACCTGACTAGATTGGGTTTTGACATGACCATTTTGGCAGCAATGTGGGAAAAGTCTGGGGGAGAGTGGGGCCTTGGCTGGGAGGGGCTGACTTGCTTGTGGGGCGAGCAGTACCAACTACGTGTTCCCACTGCGCGGATGGGGCAGCTGAGGCCTGAGAAGTGACACAACCAAGCTCAGAACCCATGTCTCCTAATTTTTAGGACCGATATTGCTGGCACCTTTCGCTATCCCACCTTAAAGTGTAACACAGATTTCTGTTGTTTAGTGTTTGCGCTCTGAAAATGATATTGTTCAGGAGTGTTTGAGGATGCCACCTCAATGCATACCCTTGTATGAGACAGTCTAGTATGGTGATGGTATGTAAGGGTCCCCACAGTCGGGGAGCTGCTTCTGTCTCCATCTTGACAGGAAAACAAAGTTCCCACCCAGTATTTTCTCTCTGTGGTCTTTTTATAGAACCACATAGGTTAACAAGACAGTATTTTAATTCTCATAAGAAAACTGCAAGATATATATATTGTGTGCACGGTGGAGTTTCAAAGAGGCTGAGCGCTGTGTTCTGGTTTCCTCATCTATAAAGTGGGGATGAGAATATTACTGTTCTCAGAGGACTTAACGAACTATGCTGACAAGGCTTTCAACACAGCAATGAGCACAGATGGAGTGCTCGGTCATTGTTCACTCTTGTTATCTGTGGAGTTCAGGCCCAGATTTAAGGATAATTTGTAATGACTGCATTAGGTCTCATCATTACTACATTCGTTTTTCTCTTTATAATACTTGTTTTATTTTAAAGAAATAATAAAAGTAATTGAATAACTACTGAAAGTTTAGAAAAGAGTCACCTATATCTTGTTTATCCTGATAAAACAGGATAGGTTTCACAAATGTTTTCCATGGTTTTCTAGACGTGTGCCTGTCTTGACATGGCTGGAATTATAATGTACCAGTTTTATTTTATTTTTTATTTTTTTTGTATTTTTTTGGTACCAGTTTTATAACCTGCTTTTCCTCTTGATATTGTAACAGAATTTTTCATGTTGCTGCCAAGTCTTGGTGAATATCATGTAAAATGAGCAAACGTTCCATATTTTAATTAGCCATATCCTGAAAAGAGAGTATTTTGGTAGCTTTCAGTTTTTTCCTATTATAAATAATGCTGTAATGATCATTTTAGTACATGGAACATTTTCTTCATTGGGATTATTTTCTTAGGATACGTTTTCCGAAATTAAATTGTAAATTAAATTAGAACTTGATATTTTTATAGTATTTGCTACTTATTACTAACTCATGGTCCTACTCTATTCTAATTTTAATATAATAACTTTATTTTATAAATGTTTTTCATTTTATTTGGCTTTCAACCTATTTTCTAAAGAAGTGATTTGTTCAAAGTCATGAGGCTGAATAATGATAGAAATCGTACTTGAAGTCTTCTTTCCATTATACCAATGATTCAAATAGGAAAAAAAAAATTCATGGTCCAGATGTGAAAGAGCCATTCCTTAGGACTAGCTGAAGCAGCCAAAAGGGCAAAAATCTAAGATCTGGGAATACTGAGTTCTGCTACCACCAGTCATCTACTGTTTGACTTCAGTCTTCTCAACTGTAACATAGACTCATTGATTCTTGCCTGTATATCCTGGGAAGTTTGAGGCTTGCATCATGCTCTGGAGTACTCTTGGAGAAGTGTAAATCACTGCATTGGTATAGGGCAGATCTTGCTCTCTGAATCCCGAGCACTGACTTGCTCTAAGAAGCTGTAGTATAGTGCTTCTCAGACTTGGATCTGTGGAAGAATCATTTGGGGTTCTGGTTAAATGCAGTTTCAAAAGGTCTGGTGTAGGGCAAAATTTAATTTTTTTTTTTTTTGAGAAAGCTCCACCCTCAGTGTGGAGCTCAAAGAGAGACTTGAACTCAGACCCCGAAATTAAGACCTGAATTAGTATCCAGAGTCCGATAATTAACTGACTGAGCTACCCAGGAGCTCCTGAGGCTTTACATTTCTTACAAGCTCCCAGACAATGTCTCATGCTGCTTCTGCTAGTCCATGTACCATACTTTAAGAAGCTGGCCAAAATAGCCACTCCGAGTGGTTGTTCACTGACACAGGTGACTATGCCCACTGTGCAGAGCACTCTGTCCACAGAGCAATTTTAATAAGTGGAAAAGAGTAAGAGTTAATAGTAGTTGGCCAGATGCTCCCAGAGTGGGGTCTAACATGCTGGAGTGTGCAGTATGTGAATATTCCTGACCTGTTTGTGGAGGAAGTGTTCTCTGATCTGTTTCCTCTTGAATGCTGGAGATCCCCTGAACCTAGGAATGTCCCTTTTCCTGAGATGTGGTAGGAAGTGGAAAGCAGTAACCTGGAATAATATGGAAAGGTCCTAGCCTTTTATTATTATTTCTCTTATCTGAACACAAACCCAAGAATGAATTTTTCCATCCTCGTTTTATATTGTTGGCAATCCCACCAAAGTCCCCTTAAAAGCTGACCGAGAAAATTTGCCAGCAGCAACTTAGGAGCCATATGCATTGTTCCAACTCGTTCCAAACATCTGCTGCATGAAAAGAAGCAAGATCTTGCAATGGCTGAGGGCAAGAGGGCATCTCGGAAGTGGGATGTCCCAACGCTGCTCTGAGGACGCCCTTTCTCTGCAAGCAGGCTGCCCTGGGAGGCTCCAGCACCTGTTCTTACACATTCCTGCTGGCTTCTGTTGTTTGCAATTGCTGTCAAAAGCCTCCCAGGAGAGGGCCAGACGAGCCTTGTCAGGGAATAAGAAAAGCCGAGAGTGTGGCAGTTGGCCTTACAAATGCAAGGATGTTCACAGTCCCAGTAGGGACTCTCATTTCCCTTTTCACATCACCACACGCCTCTTGTCAAAAGGAAATCCTTTGAGTTTAGGTACTGTGGCAGGGAACGTTTCTTTGAAACTCAGGTGATATTGATAGCCGAGTTCTAGTTTTCTAAATGTGAGACGCCAAGGGCAGGACCTGGAGGTACCCAGTCCCTGGCCTGGTGGACTTGCTACCCAGAGAGTCGGCTGGTAGTTTTCAAGAAGGAAGAAGAGATTCCAAAGTCGGAGCACAGGGAAAGTAGTCCACCTGTAAATCTGACTTGAGTCCTGAAAGATTCACATCACTTTGGAGGAAACATTAAGGGGGAGGATATGATAAGCGTCCTTTTATTTTGAAGTTTTGCCCTGAAGACCTCCTTGGGAGGCCTGCACAGTTACTTCAATCTGATAGTTCAGTTGGCTCTGTCCTTGAACATCACTGTAAGTCTGCATCTTAGGATGTGTGAACAGTTTTTGATATAATGGGGACATGACTTTGACCATTTTTTGTATTTATCTTATTGTAAGTGGTAGGGAAGTAGGATTCTTTTGTCTCAAATGAAAGGTTTTTCTTCTTGTTCATTGATCTTTAGAGTCTCAGTTTAAAATTTAAAGCACAGAAAATACAGAGGACATCTTCTAAAGGGATTCTTAGGCAGCAGGTTTTATACAATTAAAAGTTAACTCAGTAAAAGATACATTTTGGAATTAAAAGAGAGTGTTTACAGCTTAAAAATGATGCCTTTCCTTTGTATGAAGGTCCCTCATCCTACTGGCTCTAGGACAAAATGAAGTTACAATCTGTATTTCAGAATACAATTTCTTTATCAAAAAACATAATCACTATCAGGCTCCTAAATTTTCTTTGCTCAAAATATTAATATGATTGTCTCAATTCAGTTTCATTGTGATAAAAGTGGTTTGAGCTATGAAGGCTGTTGGAGTCTTTACAAATCTAAATAGCAGGAAACAGTAATGTGAGCTTATTTACTTTGCTTAATAGAATACAATTTACATGTAGGAACTACAATCAGAGTAGATTTAAGCAAGAAGCAAAAACTCTCTTTGAATTGAAATGTTCTTCTCTTTTGCCCAAATATAATCATTGGATTTTGATTAAACTGATGTTAATTCCTTTGGTCCACTTGAGGTTTTATATACATTTTAAAATAGAAAAATCTCTTCTATAGGTAATGATTTTGTTAGGAAACTATGAAATGAGGCCTTTTACATTCAAATCAGGTCATCTGGCTACTAAAAAAATTACTGTTGTTCTCCTTTGGGGATTTAAAATTATTATTAGAATGGTGATATTCTAATGTAAATTATAAATATGTGATTTTACAATGGTTATCAATAGCTAAAGAATGTAATACAAATTTAAAAAATGTTCTTGAAACTAGTTTCATTCATGAATAAGGAAATCTGATTTTCAAAATGGCTGGTTTTAGCTGTTGTAGAATCTTGCAGAAGTCAATGTAAAAGATTCATAGAATGCAAAAGAAAATCTGGTTGCCTTCCTCACAGGAAACAGTTGAAATACTTAAGATTAAAACTGTCAGCCTAGAGGCATATGTATTTTCACTCTTCCACAGATACAGGAATCGCTTCTGCCAGAGGAGATTCTAGCAAGTGTTTTTTGCAAGGCCTCTTCCAGGGGCCATTGCCCTGTGTCCGCTCCCCCTCACCAACCTTTGGGGGTGGGGGGCTGGGAATCAGGGCTAAAAGCTTCGTTCCTACCTTGACAACAAGTGGAGAAACTCTTCAAACTTAGGGTAATCTGATGCCTTCTCGAAGGAGATGTGGAATACTTCCAACTCTTGCCCATTCTCATAAAGAGGGCATAAACTGCAAGTCTTGTCTTTCAACCTCTCAAAGTTCAAATTGGCAAAGAAGAAGTCAAACTCTCCCTCTTCGCAGATGACATGATACTTTACATAGAAAACCCAAAAGACTCCCCCCCCCAAGATGTCTAGAATTCATACAGCAATTCGGCAGTGTGGCAGGATACAAAATCAATGCCCAGAAATCAGTGGCATTTCTATACACTAACGAGACTGAAGAAAGAGAAATTAAGGAGTCAATCCCATTTACAATTGCACCCAAAAGCATAAGATACCTAGGAATAAACCTAACCAAAGAGGTAAAGGATCTATACCCTAAAAACTACAGAACACTTCTGAAAGAAATTGAGGAAGACACAAAGAGATGGAAAAATATTCCATGCTCATGGATTGGAAGAATTAATATTGTGAAAATGTCAATGCTACCCAGGGCAATGTACACATTCAATGCAATCCCTATCAAAATACCATGGACTTTCTTCAGAGAGTTGGAACAAATCATCTTAAGATTTGTGTGGAATCAGAGAAGACCCCGAATAGCCAGGGGAATATTAAAAAAGAAAACCATAGCTGGGGGCATCACAATGCCAGATTTCAGGTTGTACTACAAAGCTGTGGTCATCAAGACCGTGTGGTACTGGCGCAAAAACAGACACATAGATCAATGGAACAGAATAGAGAATCCAGAAATGGGCCCTCAACTCTATGGTCAACTAATATTCGACAAAACAGGAAAGACTATCCACTGGAAAAAAGACAGTCTCTTCAATAAGTGGTGCTGGGAAAACTGGACATCCACATGCAGAAGAATGAAACTAGACCACTCTCTTACACCAGACACAAAGATACACTCAAAATGGATGCAAGATCTAAATGTGAAACAAGATTCCATCAAGATCCTAGAGGAGAACACAGGCAACACCCTTTTTTTTTTTTAATTTTTATTTATTTATGATAGTCACAGAGAGAGAGAGAGAGGCAGAGACACAGGCAGAGGGAGAAGCAGGCTCCATGCACCGGGAGCCCGATGTGGGATTCGATCCCGGGTCTCCAGGATCGCGCCCTGGGCCAAAGGCAGGCGCCAAACCACTGCGCCACCCAGGGATCCCAACACCCTTTTTGAACTTGGCCATAGGAACTTCTTGCAAGATACATCTATGAAGGCAAGGGAAACAAAAGCAAAAATGAATATTTGGGACTTCCTCAAGATAAGAAGCTTCTGCACAGCCAAAGGATACAGTCAACAAAACTAAAAGACAACCTACAGAATGGGAGCAGATATTTGCAAATGACCTATCAGATAAAGGGCTAGTTTCCAAGATCTATAAAGAACTTATTAAACTCAACACCAAAGAAACAAACAATCCAATCATGAAATGGGCAAAAGACATGAAGAGAAATCTCAGAGAGGAAGACATAGTCATGATCAACATGCACATGAGAAAATGCTCTGCATCACTTGCCATCAGGGAAATACAAATCAAAACCACAATGAGATACCACCTCACACCAGTGAGAATGGGGCAAATTAACAAGGCAGGAAACCACAAATGTTGGAGAGGATGTGGAGAAAAGGGAACCCTCTTGCACTGTTGGTGGGAATGTGAACTGGTGCAGCCACTCTGGAAAACTGTGTGGAGGTTCCTCAAAGAGTTAAAAATATACCTGCCCTACGACCCAGCAATTGCACTGCTGGGGATTTACCCCAAAGATACAGATGCAGTGAAATGGCAGGACACTTGCACCCCGATGTTTATAGCAGCAACATCCACGATAGCCAAACTGTGGAAGGAGCCTTGGTGTCCATCGAAAGATGAGTGGATAAAGAAGATGTGGTCTCTGGATACAACGGAATATTACTCAGCCATTAGGAACGATGAATACCCACCATTTGCTTCGACGTGGATGGAACTGGAGGGTATAATGCTGGGTGAAGTAAGTCAATTGGAGAAGGACAAACATTATATGGTCTCATTCATTCAGGGAATATAAAAACTAGTGAAAGGGATTAAAGGGGAAAGGAGAGAAAATCAGTGGGAAAAATCAGAGAGGGAGACAGGACATGAGAGACTCCTAACTCTGGGAAACGAACAAGGGGTAGTGGAAGGTGAGGTGGGCAGGGGGTGGGGGTGACTGGGTGACAGGCACTGAGGGGGGCGCTGGGTGGGATGAGCACTGAGTGTTATGCTATATGTTGGCAAATTGAACTCCCCCCCCCCAAAAAAAAAAGTCAGCAGTGGGATTCTGACTCCAGAAAGAGACTTAGCATTTGGGGGAAGGAGCATCTGCATCCATTATCCTTTCAGAGGTGGGAGCAGCAGAAAGACTGCTACATGGAAGCCTGACTGATTTCGGTGGGGGGACAGGTGCCTTCAGGGGTGAAAGCTCCAGTAAGGAGACATCCTGTTACACAGGCAGCCAGACAATCTTCACATTGTTAGATTGCTTTGGAGGAGCTCTGAAAAGAAATCTTTCATTGTAGGAAAAAATGCCTATGCTCTAGTGTGAACTATTTAAACCAAATTTAGTTTTTTGTTGAAAGTAAAAGTAACTTTGGCATTGTACTTTCAAAACTGGTGTATTTTTGAAACACCTTGATCACACACAGATTCATTTGTAAGCTTATGTAGTTAGTGCCTTATAGAAACCTTTGAATATGTTCTGTCAGAGTAAAAATCCCGTGTCATGGCATTTATTCAGCCTAGAAAATAGATTTCTCCCCCACAGTATCCTTCCTGGCAATGTGTATATTGTCATTTATTTGAATATGCTTTATGGGGTTAAGCACTTCTGGTATATTTTTTATGCCAGACAGCCTAAGGAAGCCAACAGAGGCATGGCATGATTAAGCTTATAGGTCACGAGATAAATTTACATGGAGAGCCAAGTTTCCAGCTTTAAGCAAATGACTTATCTGTAATGTGATGCAAGTACAACGACTGACCTTTCAAATGTTAGCTGGGCTTCAAATGTCCGGAACAATCAATATGTACATTATTGTTTATATTTTATGTTCCTGATCCCATTAATGTATGCCTATGGAGTGCCGGGACACCATTAGTTTCTGATACTTCTGAAGCTACTGGGTGGCATTTATCAAACAGAAAGGCAGCACTTATTGACTTGTGACAGTTTTTGAGTTTCTCGAGCTCAATGTTTCATGAGCTGCTTATCTAGTTTTGGTAAGCAAGGCTTTTATTGCTCTGAAGCCTCCTCAATTAAATAGTAATGAACCAATTTGTTTAAAGCGAATCTTTAACTTGCAGACTCATTAATTTCTCCATTGTGAGTGTCAGAAGATGTGCTCTTGAGCAGGGGAGAACAGAGAAGCATAGTGCGATGATTGCTGGGGGTGGGAGCTGGGAGGCTGGAACTACCTCTAACTGGCTGTGTGACCCTGGACAGGTCTCTTAATGTTCCTGAGCCTCCGGTTCCCTAACTGGGAAGGATCTAAGGGGGTCCAGATAATCACTAAGGTCCCTTCCAACATGGACATTTAATGGGTAATGGAATATCAATATGCAAATACATGAGTAGCAGACTTACCAGTAAGTGCAAAACTGAGATGTGGGGAAATCCTTCAACCACCCCACCTCCCCTCTGAATAAGGAAATAAGAAAAAGCTGCATTCCTTCTTATTTGCCCAGAATATAATGGACTCATTGTGAGTGTCTGGGAGAGAGGTATTTGTGAAGTAAATATACCTATAACAAAATACATATAAATGCAAATATACTTGAATGTAAATAAATACATAAGAATATATATTTAAATATAAATCTATAGAATCTATATTTAAATATAAATCTACATAAGAACAAATATAAATATATAAACACCTCACATATATGCAATTATATGTATATGATTATACATAAGCCTGTAATTATATATACATAAATATATATAATTTATGTATATAATTTTTTTTTTACTTCACTTTCTCCCATTCTACGTATCTTCACCCTACCCCCAAAATGCTCAAAGTGTAAAGTGCCACCTGTTATTGAGACAGAATAGGAACTCTTATTCATTGAGGAGACCTTCTGTATTAACACCCTCTTTCTAGAGGTTTACTACTGGAGAGTCTAATGACTTAGAATTAACCATCCATGGTCCAATTAAAAAAAATCATGAATTGATGAATTGGTTTCTAAATTCTCTGTGTTATCAACAAGTTGCTGCATCACTGAAGCTATAAGACATGTCATCCATTATTAACTTTGATGGCATTAAAAAAGATAAATTAGATCTTTTAGGAAGAAATGAGATCTCACAAAAGTTGCCCTTCTAAGTGGACATGGTCTCAATTTTCTCTGAGTTTCATCGCATGTATTTGTTAGAGTTTATTCTGGTTTCACTCAGATTTTATTGATTGTTTAGTAAACATTAATTGATGATAGAGCCTTCTTAATATGAACAGATAATAGATAATCAATGTGTAATGCAGTTTAAGTGATAAAATACCTTTGCCAGGAATATAAAATCTGCCATAAGGACTAGAAATGCCTTATTTAAGATACTAAAATTTACAATGAACAGTTTGGAAGGTAAACCTATCTCTTCGATGCACAAAAAGTTAAATTTACTTTTAAGACAACAGTACTAGATAGGAACATATATAGAAAACATACTACTTCTAAGGCACATTTAAAGTATAAATATATACATCTAGGAATAAACTAGCATCCTTTGAGCTCCTGTAGTTTGTGCTAGGACAAAGGTAAAAGGCAATAATAATAAATCCAAAATAACGTCTGAAATTTGAGCTCAATAGTTGATTACAGAGGGAATATGTTCTTACCTTGGCTTTTGCAAAAGTCCTTATTCTTACTATTATTTACTTCTCCAACCTAAAACAGTCTTTTGTTTCATAGCCAGAATCTTATTTTTCTAATATTGCCCACTCATGGCTCTAGTATCTGCTGCAACACAAGATGTGTTGGGAAAAAAATGACTTAGGCAAGCTTTTAATACCTCAAATTGGACCCGCCCTTTTATCCCACAATCCTTTTTGTGTGTCTCATTATTGATCGGACATATGCTGTTTTTTGAAGCCTGGGAATTACCAGGGCACTGTTTTATTTGACTGTTTATCTCTTTAGCAAAACTGTTGCCATCTCTGACCTTTCAAAAATGTTTATGACAAGGTGTTTGCTGTTAATTGCACGCAGGAAGGAGTGAAAAGCCTCCTGGTCCGATCTTGTATTTACCAGAAGATAAGATTTTCTTACAAAACCAGTCTTAGAAGAGGCAGATTTGGGTTGTTGTTTTTACTTTTTTACATAGTAATATTGCTCAAGAAAATTACTATTTTCTAATTAGCAGATCACTTGATAGGATAAGTAAAGATCTAGCTTTACAGAAAGTATGCCATAGCTCTACTGGCCTAGATCTGTTTTCAGACCTAGTGGAAATGCAGGAATAGAAATATAGAATCACAGGCTGGAAAGGACCGGAAAGACCATCTAATTATATCCATTTTATTTTGTAGATTGCCAAAAAAATGTAGAGAAGTTAAGGCACTTGTCTTCTGTTCCTTAATCTATAGGGACCACTTCAAAGTTTGTTGACCACCTGTCTAGTATTTTATTAGTGTCAGTGAGATGCAAAGCTCTACGCAGATGCAGGTAATTGCTCTGGCTTGGGTTGCCTTTGTAGAGACTACAGGTTGCTACAAGTCCTGTGGACAGGCAAATTTTTTAAGTTACTTTCAGAACAGGGAGACCTTCTATATTCTCATAAGGCCCCACTTGATTGGTCCTGCTCACCACTTCACCTTCATTTCTTGCCCCCTCTCCATCACCCACACTGCCCCACCATACCACCCTTTCTTCTGTTCCCAGGACCCTCTCATGTTCTTTCCCACCGTGGCTTTTTTTTTTTTTTTCTTCAGCCTGGAATGATCTTCCTCCCCATCTTTCCTCACCTGGTCTCTAATCATCATTTAGGTTTCAGCTCAAATGCCACTTCTTCAGGTAGGCTTTTCTTTACCACCCAGGGTAAGTATGATGAGAATAGTAATAGAAGTGTGAACTAGCTGCCAATTCTGAGCCCTTAGTTAATGCCCACTCCATTGTCATATGCATTTACTGAAAGTGTTTCCTCATTCATTTAATCCTCAGAACAGCTGTGTGAAGCATGCTTATTTGGTAGTTGAAATGATCCTGTTCTTTTTTTTTTTTTTTCTCACTTCTTACCTGTCTTCCCCTCTGCCCCATTAGACTCTGAGTTGCATGAGAACTAGGACCTCATTCTCTCATTCCTGCTGTTTTCACCAGATCTAGGATAATGCTGGGATCTAGGGGCTTCTTGATAAATACTGCATGAGTGAATGAATGAATTTGAGGAAAGGCCACCAGACAGTGAGAATGGAATAGGCTGTGGGGGGGTTGACCTCCTAGTGAATGTGTGTGAGGGGTCTCCCAAAAGCAGAAGCCAGACTGATGAGAGTGGGGATAAGTGAGCGGGTGCATCAAAAGTGGGCTCGGTGTTCAAGGACGTTCGTTGGCAGAAAGGGGAGTGGAATGCTAAATGGCAGTAGTGGTTTTATGCTTTTGTTAAGAAATAGGAGCCTTCCACACTTGCAACTGAAGACTGTCCCCTCACTGCTCTTTAATGATTATAGATACATGAAGACCGGTCTCTGTCTCATTTGCCCAACAATGGGACCTGCTGAAAAACTGAAATAATGGCTTGACCACAGAGTTACTGTCCATCTTCATGCCTTTCACCCCTGAGTATGATCCTGGGCAGTCATTTGTCAGGAACATCCTTGGGGCAGACCTTCCCTCGTCTCTCTCTGTGCAGTCAGGAAGTCTAGAAGACACCAGCAATGTGCCTTTGAATCCCAGCAGACACGTAATTCCTCCTTTTCTGCACACTCTGAATCTATAATGCCAAGAGCATTACAATTACTTCTTTTCCTTGAATTTTTACACCGGGACCACAGAATAGCAAGTGCTGACATGAGTGGCTCTGAACCATTCCCACATTGGTCTGTGCCCTGCATGGCCAACCAGAAATGTTTCCATTACATTGTTCTTGTTCCTAATGTGTGCAATAAGTAGCCCCTCATCCCTTCCACAGCACTTACTGCCATCAAAAGGAGGGCAGTGCCAGGAATATCACACGTGAAAGCTATCCCCTTTAAAGGTGGTTTGGGGGTAGTAGTCCTTCTGGTTTCTCTAATGGGGCGCTGATATGAAATCATGAAACCTCAGTGGGAAGGGACATTTTGTTTTTGTGAAGACTATTATGACACCAGATACTGCTACTATTTCAGGGAAAAAAGTATTGTTCTTCTTTTAACTATAGCAAAACATGTCTCTTTCTCAGCATCTATTACAAATAAAGATTCTCTGTGGAATTCTTTGTGTGTGCTCTCTGGTTAGTAATTTTAAAAGGTTAATAATTCAAATGGAGCCAGTGTTATAAATCAGACAACATTAAGGTTAAAGTGCAAATGTGGCTCATGACACAATCTGGCCCAGAGTTTCTTAAATGAGGTGCTCCAGGCACTCAGGGATCAACAAGTCTTCTTCATGAGCCCCTTTTCCAGGCCTTGCAGGATGGTATGTGTGTGGGGGGGCATTCTTGGTCCTGGGTCACAACTTCTAGTAGCACCTGCAAGCTACTATGACATCCAGAAACACCCTCGCACCTTGCAAAAGACCTATGGGCATTGGCAATATGTGCTTTGGCCATGACTTGGCTCAGGATTCTTTCACACAAATGCCAGTGGTGCCGGAGGCTAAGATAACATGAACGTGTTAATCTGGCCCCACGTAAGACAATAGGGAGTGGTGTGTCCTGTGATCGCTGGAGAAATGTGCATGGTTTGCTCAGAGGTGTTCAAAATGAAAGTTTAATAGTCGTTAACTTTTTGCAACTTTCTCAATGTGTCTAGCTCCACCCTCCCGCCTCCAGCCTCTGCTTTTCCATCTGCCCCCTCTTCCATCACACTGACCTAAGGTCTACCCACTACACTGTGCTATATAAAGTGAATTCATGTCATTTTTCTCTTGTGAGCCGTGAACTCTTTGAGGGCTCTTGTCTTAGTTTGGCCTTATATCTCTAGCACCTAATGTTGTATTTGGCACATAGTAGGCTGCCTTAAATACTAGTTGGGTGGGTGGGTGGATGAATGAAAATTATTCTAGGTCTTTAACATCTGAATTGATGACGGATATTCATATTTTAGTTTCCCCTTAGTCCTCATCTGCTGTGATTCCAAGGAGGCGTCTCTGGGTTTCCTATAAGTTGTCTCCTGGCACATGGACAAGGGTTTATTTTCATGTCCCCGTGTCTGCTCTGTTTGTTCAGGAGTGCACTGGTTTTGCTGCACAACTGGAATAATTGAAGCCCGAGATGGTAAAAGCTCGT
Source organism: Canis aureus (assembly GCF_053574225.1). Taxonomy (NCBI): domain Eukaryota; kingdom Metazoa; phylum Chordata; class Mammalia; order Carnivora; family Canidae; genus Canis; species Canis aureus. The sequence goes on from NC_135621.1 coordinate 59,716,448, forward strand.
CTCCTGAGCTCTCATTGCAGTGCTTTGCCCAGGATCACATTTTGCTTCCTCAGATGTGTGAGGGTTCAGCGGCTTGTGATTCTTCCTACTAGCAACGTGTTCAGTTTCTTGCTGCAGTGCATGGCAGGGGAGTAGGGCTCGCCTCTGTTCCAAACAAATCCGGTCCGGTTGGTGTTGGGTGGTGATTTCAGTGGAGATAAAAACTCCTTCCATTCCAAATCAAGACTTTCCAGAGCATCTTCTAGATTCCCCTTCCTTCCTACCTTCCTTCTTTTTCTCCCTCTCTCTCCCTTCGCTCCTCCCTCTCTCAGAATTCTAACCTCTTTCTCTGGGTTGGATCTATATGAGAGATCAATTTTGCTGAATGTCCACCCTCTTCCTGCCATCTTATTTGGCTACAGAGCCCCTACACAGAGCAAGAAATATATCAAAGCTAACATAGTAAACTTCTTTCCTGTCTCCAGGAGCTTAAGCAGGATTTTATGTAGAAAATCTTTTCACTAGTGGATTAAAGATTCCTAGATCCTTACAACATACCTCCTCTTGTTTCTATTCATGTTATTATTTCCTGGCAATGTTTTTAAATATCAAGAAATACTGTTAATTCAGATACTTCTTTCTCCTCATATGTATGCAGTTTGGGGTTTGGTTGTTGTTTTATTTTATTTTATATTTTTTAAAGAAAGCACACACTTGACCAGCTGTTTGGTTTCCCACAGCCCACATGCACATGCCCAGGGTGTTCCCCTGTGATTTTCAAGGCCTGGCTCTCTTCTGATAAGGTCAGCAGCGCACACAGTTTATCCACATCTGCTGTGTTCCTCGAGGTCAATCAAAGTATTCTTCCTTCTGGGGCTAATGGGGATCTCCCAGAGAGACACAATTATTGCACTCGAAAAATCTATTGATCTACATTGTATGGTTCACCTGGTATTTGGGGCCCAGGGATATTCTTTGAAACAGAGAGATCCATTCAGGGGATCCAGAAAAAGAATACACTAGCAAATACACTCATGCTATACACTTGCCAGTATTTGCTGCTACTGCTGTTAGAATGGCAGAAGGCTGAGTTCATTTGCCTCAAAATGCCAACAATGTAGGTCATCTACCATTATTGACTTCATTGGTTGGAATTTAAGTTTATGAGAATAGTTGTCAGGCACAGTCACAGATCAGAAAACAGTCATTGGAATCATGAATGTTTTTGTTGATGTGATGTCCCATTTCCCTTTTTCTTTGCTGAAATTTGAGACACCTTTTTATATCTCCTAATGCTGCTCTGGATAGAAATATGAGAAGCAAAGGACTGTGTATTGCAGAAAGCAAGAGCATTGGGCTGCGAGCCTTTACATTTCACTACTTACATAGCCCATGTTAAAATTTTCAAAAGAAATTTGGAACCAGAACAACATTCTCTGTGCTGCCATCCAGATCCAAGAATTGAATGAATAATTAAAAACCTTCAATAAACTATCCAGCCTTTGGCTTTTTGTTTCAATATATTTTTGTTGCAAAATATATTCTCTTCCCCACCTCCCACCCCCCAACGCAAGCAACTTAACCAGTCTCTTATCCTCCTTTTGGAATTGGAAGACCTCAAACTATATGCCAGCCTCAGCCTTTATCAGCTGCGAGTCCCTTTACTCTGGGTTTATACCTGTCTGCTATGAAAGGTACTGTCTCATAGTTACATTGTGAAAATTAAATAATTCACAAGTTACTAGTATGCTATCTGGCACACAGGAGGCTCTTAAAGCATCGGTCTAAATTGTATCTTTACATTCTGGAGAGTCCAATGAGCAATGAAATGACCTAAATGCTGAAGATACTGAGTAAGTCTCAGGGTGATACCATTGAAGTTTTGTAGGAAAATCCTTGATATGAACTTTTGTTCCTTATGAAGACATTTTCTGAGGGCTTAAGTGGAAAATTTAAAGTTATTATTAAAGAACTAAAGAACTGGTATAGAACTAAAGACATTTTCTGTGTTGGGGCATTTATTCACTGCTCTTACACTCTTTTGTCTATGGAGAAGTCAGTAGAATGTTCATTGATTGGTAGCCACAATTTTGCCATCTATGAAATGGGGTTAGTAATTATGACAACCTCATAGGATTTGGTGAGGATTAAATGAGATAAAGTATGGAGTGAGCTTTGCATACCATACTGCCACATAGTAAGTGTTTAGTAAATATTTGATTGATATTATTACCAGAATTAATAAAGAGCCTACCACAGAGATTGCTGCATTTCCATACAGAGGGTGAAAAGTATGGAATAATTATCTCTGAGCTCATTTTAGCTAAAAATATACACTTTTCCAATTTTGATAAATTGAATAGTCACCAGAGTAGTGTTGAAGGCTCCATTTTTTGAATTTGGATAATTCTAAATGACATCTCTCAATATGGAAGTCTATAGTTTTAAATCTCAGAATGTTGAAAAGCCCCAAGACAACTACCAAGCAGCATCTAGCTGTTTCTCCCTTTCAGATGGGTGTCATTTATTTATTGACTTATTTATTTAAAAAGATTTTATTTATTCATGAGAGATACACAGAGAGGCAGAGACATAAGCAGAGGGAGAAGCAGGTTCCCCATGGGGAGCCTGATGTGGGGACTCAATCCAGGGACCCCGGGATCACAATGAGCCAAAGGCAGGTGCTCAACCACTGAGCCACCAAGGTGCCCCTAGATGGGTGTCATTTAATGATGACTCATCCTTTCCACTTGCAGAGATCCTCAGATGTTTGAGAAGTTCTTGTTTTTTTTTTTTCCTAGAAATTTAATAAGAAACAAATGAAAAAAAAACCAATCTGTATGAATTTTTTTTTCTGTTGATTAGAGAACATGATGGCTTTGGTTGTTTGCAAGGCAAAAGTGCTGATGCAGGAAGGCCTAATTGATTAGAACAATATATGGGCTTGTTTAATGCTTTAGGTCAAATCCTTGGGAAATTTACATTCCTTATGCAAAATTAAATGTGTTGCAAGCATCTTTCTTGTCAAATGCGATTTTTTTTTCTTTTGTTCATTTGGCTCCAAGTTTGACTTGTGGGGATGAATCATGGTATCATTGATATAATAGATTCAGATACTGTTCATAGACAGCAATTAAGTTCTATTACTCTCCCTGCTATTTTTGTATTTTGTTACAGTCTCCTTTTGCCGTTTGAACAACTCAGCGTTTCTCATTCTCCCATTTTGGTAGTCTGCAGATTGTGGTTTGGTCCTCTTATAGAAGAGGGTTTTGGTTTATTGTTTTCCTCTGAGTGTGCTTGAGCTCCCTGGTAGATGGGGAATATGGTTATGCCCAAACTCTTCTTACTGTATCAGGCCCTGAGAGGAGTTAGAGGTGCCTTCACATAAAGTGGCAGGTTTCTCATTGCTACTGCTCTTCCTTACGGTTGTGGGTCTTTGTAGGTGACTCCACTGGGTGGGGATATTTACATGTGACTGGGTGACTGGCAGGCCCTTTGTTCCCTCTTTCAGTTCTGTCACTCTCAGAATCTATGCCAGTTCATTGTTGATGGATCCTTTCTGATCTAGAATTGATTGGATATGACAAGTAGATAGATGTAAGGACAAGGGAAAGGGGGAAGTTGAAAATAACTCTTAGGCTTATAGATTGGGCTACTGAGTCGATGGGGCTTGCAATAATACTAAGAATGAGGAAGTAGGTTGGTTGGAAAAATAAGTTCAATTTTGGATATGAGTTTGCTCTGTCTTCCGATCATCTTTTTTTTTTTTTTTTTTTCCTGATCATCTTTTAGATGGAGATGCATCAGCCGGCCGTTTAGAAAGAAGATCTATAGTTCGGTAGCAGTAAGGCATTAGAGGACCACTGCTTAAAGGGGTCATCTGTGCCTTAAAGTTATTTTATTTTTAAAAGTGAGTACATTGTTTAATTACAATGAAATCAGCCGTAGTTGCATGGAATTGTGGGCATCCTCTTCCAAAAGAGTTCCCTCTCAAATATCTATTCTAACTGATAGAAGCTGATAGCCACAATCTCTTTTTGTCTTTTATCACGGCAAATTTCGAATATATATGAAAGAGAGAGAATCATGTAAAGAACCCCCACTTAAACATCACCTGACTTTTTACCAATTTTCAACTCATGCCCAAACTTATAATGCCTGAAACACTCTACCCACTTCTCTTCTTTTCCAGAATTATTTTGAAACAAATCTGAGACATTATATGTGCTATAACCCTTAAATGTTTTAGTGTGTTCTCTCTAAATGATAAAAATACATTAAAAAACCAAGCATAATATCATTATTGCCTCTAAAAATTAACACCAATTCCTTAACATTATATAATATACAAGAGTGTTTAAATTTCTTTCTCATAATTTTTAAAAAATTATAATTTATTGAAATTAGTATGAAATGAGGTTCATACATTGTAATTTGTTGCTATGTCTTAAAGTTTCTTTTAATGTATGGATTTCCCTTTCCCTCACTCCTTTATTTCTTCCAATGTATTTGTTGAAAAAAACAGAATATAGTTTGTTTAAGAATTTCAGCACCTTAATACATTAAGCTCTCAAAAACTACTGGTGCTTTTGAATAAGCCAATGTCTCAGAATTTCAAAGAGCAGGAGTCAAGGAAATCCATTCCTAAGCCCAGCATTGGGCTTCTACAATTGTGTGGCAGTAGGGAGGTGCCAGCTGCTGGGGAAGGTTTTCCACCTGCGAAGTAGTGTGTGTGGACCAGACACCATTCACATGCAGGGCTAGGGTGGGTCATCCCACTGTAGTTTGGGTGACTCCTCTCAACATTTTTCACTCATTAAGATTAAATGCAACACAATATATTAACATTGATTGAACTGTAGTGTTGTCATCCCAATCACCATCAGTATACATTTATGAAGCTTTTCTGACTTTTGGATGCTCAGATATGTCGCTATCCTGGGTTACTGTTGAGGTCTTTAGTTGTGAAGGTTTTGAGAGTGATCTTCTCTGAAAATCTCACTCTCTTACCTCAAGAAAGGGCAGCTAAGCAGATACAAGCAGATACATTGGTATGGGTTGTGGTGTTAACAGTATTTTTAGGAATAACTTTTAAAAGCCACTTTTATATTGTTGTCCTTATCATTTGTGTCCTCATCTTTAGGTTAGGGGCCTGACTTTGGGCTTTTACACTTTGTAAGACTTTGTCTCATTTCTTTGGTTGAAAACAGGCAAAAACAAATCCCATAGAGTCAGAGGTGATTACTGACTGGATTATGGGCTCTTCAAATAGCCAAAGAGCCTGGGAATTGGCACACTGCAGTGAATTCTTAAGCACGTTCCAGAGTAACAGAAGGGTGCTGAAGGAATTTGGCAATGCTACCCCTGAAAGTCTTTTTTGAAAATGTGCAGGGGTAGACTTTAGGAAATCCTCTTGGGGTCTCCTTTCTTTGGCAGCTAAATGTAATAATGTTCTCATTGTACAGATGGAGAACTGAACCGTAGAGAACTTCACAGAGGGCTCCAGTGACCTGGCCAGTGTCACACCACACAGAAGTATCAGAGGAAGGTGAAGGCAACGCTGGCATATTGATACACGGCTCTGATCAACACCTCATTCTGCTCCCCATAAAATGCCGTTGTCAGGAAAAGAAGAACATACGCTTCCCTCACTCTCTCTAGTTATTTAGACTCCTGAAGGGTTGTGCACCTGCAACATTTCAGGACTTTATTCTTCTGGTTCCATTTCAAGCCCAGCCAGAGAGACAACAGTGGACATTGGTAAAGAACTCGGCCACTGGAGTCGCACAGTCCTGGGTTAGGTCTGCTCTGCACCCACCAGTTTTATGACCTTGGGCAAGACACTTAATGTCTCCAATCCTCGGTTTCCTTATCTGTAAAGCGGGGAAAATTGTATCTACTTGATTTTGTTGTCAGGGTTAAAATAGGTGATAATCTCTCTAAAGCACACAGCATGGAGCTGGACACATTGATGCCTAGAAACGTTGGCTGCAGTGATTGTCACCAGCTCACCATTCCAGAGTGTGAAATGAGTGCTTCTTCATATCTCACTTGGCTCATTTGTGCCTCGTGATATTCAACATGCTCACAGACATCTCCAGCCATTTTTATCTACTTTTTTTCTTTCTACAGTTTCAGCTGTTGCTAACATTATGCACAGTGGAAAGAAAGCAAAGCTTCTTAGCTTTGTCTTTTTACCATGTATTTCTTCTATCTTCTCTGCCCTTCTTTAGAGATGCTCTGGCATGGAAGGGTGCTCATGCTCACTTCTGGGCCTTTTGCCCAATTAAACCCCCAGACCCTCTTTCCTCCTTTTCAAGCAATTAGAATTCATCCTTAGATGTCTTTCATCTAGAGGATGTAGTTCCCTTGTCTGTAGGTTGGATCTAGCCTCAGACTTCTTTCCTTTGGCCAGCACAGTGCTTACTTTTTTTTTTTTTTTAAAGCATTAGTTACTAAGTTCTAGCAGTAGGGAAATTTCATATAAAAGCCAAGAAATGGTATGTGTCCTGGGGCCCCCTCTTCCTAGCGGCCATCAGCAGATGCATAGCCGCAGTCCTCTTCAGACAGCTCGGTGCTGCTTAAGTTTGCCAGAGTGTCTACCATTCTCTGGTCCGCCTTGTTATTTGCCTTCCTCTTGATGCCAGAGTCTCTTGCTTTTGTAACTGAACAAATTTAAATCCTCAACAGGTAGTAATGGGTGGACTGGCTTCATGAAATACATGACTTTCCAATGTTTTCCATGTATTCAACATCAATACCTATGAACTACCTTTTTCATGCTGAATTAAGATGATGAACAAACATTTCAAGCTGATGTGCAGGGGTCTTACCTGCCAGATGAGACTTGGGAATATCAGTGTCTCTACCCACATCAGTATTTGAGGGGTTATATGAATATTTGTGTGACTCTTACTTCTTCTATAAAAAATGTTATAAAAATTGGGGCTCCTGAGTGGCTCAGTTAAGTGTCCGATTCTTTCTTTTTTTTAATTTTTATTTATTTATGATAGTCACACAGAGAGAGAGAAAGAGGCAGAGACATAGGCAGAGGGAGAAGCAGGCTCCATGCACCGGGAGCCCGACATGGGATTCGGTCCCGGGTCTCCAGGATCGCGCCCTGGGCCAAAGGCAGGCGCTAAACCACTGCGCCACCCAGGGATCCCAAGTGTCCGATTCTTGATTTCAGCTCAGGGGAATCTACTTGTCACCCTCCCTCTGCTCCTCCCCCTATCCTACCCAGCTTTTGCGTTCCCTCTCTCTCTCTCTCTCTCTAAAATAAATTAATAAATAAGTAATATCTTATAAAATCTTACAAAAATTAATGGAGATGATAAAAGTGCTAATGTCAGTGTTAGAAAGCTTGAAATCATTGGTGCACTACTTGTTAGGCTTATTCAGCCCTCATTGAGGTTTCAGCTGGAAACTTAAAGAGAATGTGTCATATGTAAAAAAGATATCATCAAAAACCAGGTCTGTAAGAAGAGGAATGTTTTCTAATATATTAGCTCTCTGAGAATGAAACTGCTCTTACAGCATATAAGTCACGTTCTGGTTTTCCTTTTTCAAATCTGGTGGAAGTTTTCAGGAACGCTGCATATATATACTATTTGTATTTGTGTTGTTGTTGTGGTTGTGTTGTTTTTTTAGAGGACTGCTAGACACACAGGCATTACCCAAAGGGAACAAATATCATTGGTAGATTTTTTTTAGGGTCTGACATAGGTTATTGTGAAAGATTTGGGGGGGAATATTTATTGAGCACCTAGTAACTATAAGGCCCTCCTGAATCATCACAGGAGTCCTGGTAGTAGGTAGTCTCATTTAATAAGGCAGCACAGTGTCTCAATCTGTGGGCCCATTTCCCGGTTCCTCTACTGACTTGCTTGGGAACCTTGAGCAAGTGACATAACTTTCTAAGCCTCAGTTTTATGATCTGTAAGATGGGTTGTTGCGAGCATTACATGAGGCAATACGTGTTGACATAGTGCAATTCCTAGCACAAAATAAGAACTCAGCAAATGTTGGCTGTTGCTGTTATTTGAACTCTTGAAATCCTTCCACTTTGGACAGGTGCCTACTCTTCCTCCATGTTAGTTTGGGCTTAATGTCCCAGAGATAGAGATGGACATTTCTTATATCACGTGACCCCCTCCCCCATTCTCAGACCCATCATGGAGGTTGCTTGGAACCGGTGGCTTGTGCCCCTCTGGTTCCACCGTTGGTCCCTCCCTTTCTCACCCTGACCTCCTGCACAGCTTGACTTCCAGTCTACTGCCTCTTCTTCGCTTAAAATGCAATTAACTCCCTGTCTCTGACACCCTTCTACTCTGTTGCCTACCTGCTACTTCCTCATGAAGTTCAAATGATTTCAGTGTCTCAGGGAACTCTTTAAGGTACAAAACCCTGGAGCTGAGGGTCCTTAGCCTGGCCAGTTTAATTAGAATGACTGTGGAGTGTGCTGTTAATTAAGGAGTTATTTTTAGATATGGGTGTTTATTAGTCCTCCTGAGCACCTTTTCCTTCAGTTTGCAAAACAAACAAACAAACAAACAAAAAAACACACACACAAAAAAACAAACAAACAAAAAAAGGTTAATTTATGGCTTGGTTAGAAGTCATTAACTCTTTATCTTCACCTTGTTCAGCAAAATCACTCATGAGGCTTCTCCATTGTGAAAAAAACCCAGTGAAGGCGACATGAACATCACAGCTGGGGAGCAAAGCTGCCTGCCTTCCTAAGAGTGCACCCTCCCCAGTGATACCTTCCAAAGACAGCGCTCTGGGGGGTTGGGGGAGATTTGCTCCAAATACTCTCATATTAGGTGCCTTTCAGCTTTATCATAGACTCCAGCTCTCAGAGCTATTGAGCCATTTTAAAAGCACAGAGCTCGGCAGACCACACTCTGGAAATTTTCTTCCCAGGGCTGTCTCTAATGTCTTGCTGTAGATTGAATCAAACTGAACTTAGAAACACTTTAATAAAATTTGAGGCAAGATTATACCACGTAAATATATGAATGTGATTTTATATATATATATAAATATAAAACAAATCTAAACATATATAAAATGTTTTATATATATATGTATGCCATATATGTACTTCAAAAAATAGGTGAATCTTCAATAAAAAGATATATCCCATATGATTTCATTTCTATAACACTCTAAAAATGACACCATTATAAAGACAGAGACAAGAGAGTGGTTGCCAGGTGTTAGGGACAGTATATGACTATAAAAGGGTGGACAGGGAATTCTCTCTTGTATGATTCAGTCCTGTATCTTGATTATGGTGGTGGTAGTTACACAAATCTTTACATGTGACAAAATTTCACACACTCACACAAATAAAAAAAGAAAAACAATCCTAGCAAGATTATATGATATAACGTTCATTAAGTCAAATAAACATAACTACCACAAATAAAGTAGAGAGTAAATACAACACGTATTGCTAGGATTTGGAGCAGACTTATAGGCTGTAGCTGGACAGGCAAGAGAACACATTTAATCAAATCATATTTACACTCAATGTCAGTTGAAATAGGTTCACTGAAGTCTGCTTTATTGTAGCCTTTAGTGCCTACTAATGAATAATAATGCATTTAAATTCCCAACAAGTGTGTTACACTTTTAGTTCCTTGCATTTTGGGCCTAGTTAATAATTTCATGTGGCTCTGTGATTGAGGCACAAAAATCTTAAGTTAACAAAGGTTTTTTTTTTTTTTTTTCTCATCATAATAGAACAGAGATTTAATGCATGAGTTTGTAAATGCTCATTCCTGTTGTGGACATTAGCCTCTGTGTGGCCAGTCATCAATAACATAGAATTTATGGGAAATATCTCTTTTTTTTCTCTTTCCCTTTATCACCATGATCCTACTTCGATATGACTATTGACTCTGATTGATTTTTAGGGGTGTGGGGGCAACTGAAAAGAATATCTTTCTTTTCTGTTTCTGACTCTTGATTTTTTTGGTAACATTAACTCCTTATACACACCTAGTCTTGATAGATTGTGAGGAGTTTAAGCTTATTTTATAGGATTCTTTCCCCTGCCTTTTGTGTATATTGTCTCCCTTTTAATGATCCTTCCTTTGCACAAAATTCCCAGTGCCTTCATGGGGCAGGGGTACTATTTCTCATAGTGGAAAGTGACCTGATAAGTATATGACACGAAAACATGTTAAATCACCTATGAACAATTTCATCTTAAGTGAGATTATTGGAAAGAAGCTATCTATTACAGTAATTTATTTAGGTGGTTCTTATATTGAAAATGCCAGCAATTAAATATGCCTAGGAAAATCTAATGACCCATTGGCCTTGTAAGGAAATTGGAGCAGTGCCTAATATAAATAAGTGAATTTCTAAAATATAGTAGAATTTCAGTCACTATAACACCTGGGAAGGAAAGATAATTTTTTAGGGGTACATACAGTTAGCTTTTTAATACTGTTTGTTATGATAAGCAATTGCCTAAGTCAAACATGAAGCTTTTCTTACCTCTGAACATTCAATATGTTAAAGTGTATATATAGGAAATAGAATACTTTTAGCACCTCTTAGCATTTCTACTAGATTTTAAGTTCTCTGAGAGTAGATATTATGCCTTTTATATAGTACCTTAGTACTAAGATTTTTATTTATTTTTATTTTTTAATAATTTAAAAAATATTTTATTTATTCATTTGAGAGAGAGAAATAGTAAGAGAGAGCATGAGTAGGGAGGAGAGAGAGAGAAGAAGGTTCCCTCACTGAGCAGGGAGCCCAATGCAGGACTCGATCCCAGGAGCCCAGGATCATGACCTGAGCTGAAGGCAGACACTTAACCAACTGAGCCACACAGGTGCCCCCTATTTAAGATTAATATATTTAATATACTTAATATAATTAATAGTTGATATTTAATAAATATCAGTAGATTTAATGGGTATATTGATATCCTCAAAAAATTTAGATGCAAACATAGGGTTGTATAGGTGAGGTCATTGGCTACCATATTCACATTCTTAGATCTCTGATTCATCTTAACTAAGATCTCATTCAGCAACAATATATCATTACTTGCATTGTATTTTTTGCATTCATATTATTTAAGAGATCATTTGGGATATTATCATTATTTTTAAAAGATTTTATTTATTTATTCATGAGAGACACAGAAAGAGTGAGGCAGAGACAGACAGAGGGAGAAGGAGGCTCTGTGCAAGGAGCCCAATGCAGGACTCAATCTTGGATCCTGGGATCACGCCCTGAGCGGAAGGCAGATGCTTAACCGCTAAGCCACCCAGGCGTCCCCATTTGGGATATTAATGGTAAACTTACATACATGTGAAAAAATTCTATGTTCATGTTTCAAGCATGTTTCCTTGCTTATGAAGAAAACATCTGTCTTTGGGAAAATGCCATTCTGTCTTCTAATGGGTATCTACAACTATGGTTCAAAGAGAAAACCTAACATTCCTTTTCAACAAAAGTAACTGATAAACAACCCATGTCATTATCAATAATGTTTTTTACAACATTTCTGGGCTTATATTTCCAAATTTCATCCCTAGGTATAGAAAAACAACTGTATGTTATTCTGCTCTAAGAAAAAAAAACCCTAATTTCTGAATTTGAAAACTATAGAAGAAAAAGGTTTTAACTTTTGTTTTTCATCTTTAGTACAAAAAAAAAATCCACATCACAAAACAGAGTTCGGCAAACTTTTTCTATGAAGGGAAAAGACAGTAATTATTTTTGGCTTTGCAAGCCAAATAATCAGCTTTTGGTTCAATTACTCTGCACTGCCCTTGTAGGGAAAACAGCCACACAATATGGAAACAAAGGGTGTGACTGATGTTAGCCCACTGGCTTTATTTAGTTTGCTTATCCTTGCTATGGGCACTATTAAAGGTATGTAAAAAATATACATATACACATACACACACACACACACGTACATATACATATAGGTGTATGTGTATATATGTACTTTTTCTTTTGCTTACTTTGTGGAGAAAACAAGTATAGGGGAGATTCCCTTCTGGAAGCACTATTAAGATCTCAAAATTCTGGCACTAATGAAAGTTTAGGAAGAGATTAATAATAAACCTGTGGAATCTACAGAATTGGCACACACAGTTGGCACTAGCTTCACACAGAAAAATTAGGTCCTCTGGTGCCCAGATAAAAGGCAGATAATTTCGCTCTTAACCTCATTTTAGTGATAGCAGTTGGCAGGTATCTATTGGTGCTCTCCCCAGGTGATGCATATGGAGCAGATGGTCAAGTACTAGCACAGAGCCAAAGGCTGAGAAGTGGAGTTTTGATTGGTTACTCACTGCCACCTCTTTGATACCAAAATGGGTACCAAATGAATATCCAGAGGGGGCCCGTGGGCACTCACTTTCTATATTAGATAAAGGAGAAAAATAGCAATCTATTGCTCTTCCATTTAGACCAATTTAAATTGATCCTCCTACTCCCATTTACCCCGCCACATGTCTCTCTTAAACCGTAATTTCAGGAGTGAAAGTATTTATACATTTTTGCTGAGTTCAAGGATTTAATGTGCTGAGCAACATATCATTCAAGAGCTGACCTGCAATTTTCTGATTGATAATGGAAATGCTAATGTATTATTAGCCCTCTTATTTTTGGCCTAAAGTGAGCTAGTAAATAGAGTCATTATGTGGTGCCTGTAAAGTGTGCAAAGCAAAAGGGAAAGTGCGGACGTTGAGGTCTGTTTCTCAAGTTAATTAGTATATTGGAAAAATGAATTAGATGGAAGGGAATATCCAATTTCAGACCCTTTAGCTGGGGAAAAAGGTGATAGGAGAATCCACTCTGAGCTCTGCAATGCTAGTCTTTGGAGAAGTTTACTGCAGGGAGTTTTCCCACCGAACCCATGTATTATTATTAGTGCAACGCTTGCTGCTGTGGAGGTTGAGCTTTTCACTGCATGAAGCCCATCAGTTCTCTGCACCCTCAGTCTCTCTGCCCTAACAGCCTCATGTTGCCGTGGCATTCCACGGAGCAGACCCCCAGTCACCGTGGGCCTCCTGGCCCTGTGCCTACAAGGCTCATACTGAGTCTGAAGGAGAGTGAGAGAAAAGAATGAGAAAAGAATCCGGGGTTGTGCCCAGGAAGTGTTCAGTTGCTTCTCAACCCAAGGGGTGGTCCATGACTTGCATTCTTAAGGGAGCAGTATTACCCCTGGAGGGGGGTATGTGTTAGTGTTTGAGGGACCGAAAGATCTGAGGCATTACAAGGACTTGTGGCCTCCAGGGGGTCCAAGTACGCAGACAAATATACCCTGTGTCTGTGGCAATTAAATATCCAGGGGAAGCAGTTTGGAAAAAAAATGTCTAAAAAGAATCCTTGGTGGGGAATCCCTGGGTGGTTCAGCAGTTTAGCTCCTGCCTTTGGCCCAGGGCGTGATCCTGGAGTCTCCGGATCGAGTCCCACATCAGGCTCCCTGCATGGAGCCTGCTTCTCCCTCTGCCTGTGTCTCTGCCTGTCTCTCTCTCTCTCTCTCTCTCTCTCTCTCATAAATAAAATATTTTTTTTAAAAAATAAAAAGAATCCTGGGTAGAGTGATAATGAAAGAAAAGTGGACAAGCACTGCCCGTGAGTAAGAAGGAGGCCCCTTTCACCTTTCTGCTCAAACTTCCCAGAGTGGGCTTGATCAAGTGAATGATGGCCACCCATCTGCTGGTGAATTGTATCAAAGCCTCAGAAGTGCCCAGTGTTTGCCTTGATTTGGGGGGATTAGGGGAGTGGAGAGAAGCTAGATCCTCCACCAGACCTGATCTCCCAAAGTACTGTGCCACCGGTAGTCCTCTGGTCATGGTTCTCCACCTCCACGTGCTGGTAGGCTGAGAAACCAGCCAAATACTGGTTACCGTGGTTGGAGCTACCATCTAGAAGGGCCTACATAGCGCTGTTTGTAAGGGGAGACTCCATAAGACTTGGAAATCTGGGCAGCATTTTTGTGCTGACCAGTTTTGTGGTCCCAAGAGGAAAGGATTGGGATTTTCCTTTTCACCAGAAGAATTTAAACTTTTTCCAATTGTCAAAATTCCAAGTTAAGTCCCCTTCTCTAATATGTTACTTTGGGAGGGGAAAGAGGGGGAAGAAACAGCTCACTAGTCTTTCCTTGGTCCCACCTTCTCCCCCTGCGAGGCTGACCAGTTTCAGGGAAAACCGAGTGCCCTGCAAGAGTGGGGCCCTTCTCCTGATCCTGTTTCCTTTGCTTCTGGTGCTCCCAGCTCTGTTTCTTGGGTAAAACAGCAGCTGTGCGGTGCGGACCTTGAATACCCCAAGGTCCCATTAACAGTCTTGGACTGACATGTTCACCCTCAGACACCTCTTTGGAGACAGGCCACGTGGCAGTTACTGAAAGGATGTTCTCACTTCTGGGGCTGAGCTCTATCAGTCAGGAATTGGTTAAGGAGAAAAAAAAAAAAGCATTTGGTGAAATTTGGGAAAGCCATTGGAATGTAATGACCCCTTTTCTTTGCCATATATTTTCGCACACTATCCTTCTATGGCCTGGGAGAAGATTAATTTAAGGTCAAGCAGGTATTTATCAGTGTCAGGCACTGCTCCTGGCATTACCAAGAAGTAAAAACCAGTCTGAGTGTGAAGGAGGTAAGAAAGTATAAGGCCAATGGTGATACAAAAAATAAATAAATAAACAAATTTTAAAAAGCAGAAGTCAAACGTGTCCTAAGAAAGACACAAGAAAAGAGTTGTGGGTGATCAGAGATATATTGAGCACATCTGGTTGGCAGGACTAGAGGAGGCCTCCTGGGAGAGAGGTGGCCCGTGAGGGAGGCCGGTAGAGGAGGGTAGGATGTGAAGGTGGGGCGGTGGGCAGCGTGTCCCAGGGGATGGGGAGGACGTGAGCAGAAGTCACTGCTGGGAAAGCAGCAGGTGCGTGCAGGGAATCAGCAGCTGCTTTCTGGGCTGGAAGTTACAGGTGATGTGTGAGAGTGCGGTTCCCCCGAATGGCGAGCAGAAGCTACGTTGCACATGTGGGAGAAGGAGGAGGAGCAGTGTTGGTGGAGGCTACAAGGTTCGATGGCTCTTTAAAAGGGCCCAAAATGGGGTTCAAGGCCAGAGTAGCTCATTTTGCAGTGACACCCATATGCATCTGATTTCTGAAGGGTCTGTGAGCTGACTCCCTTGATGGCAGGGTCAGCTGTCTCGGTGTGAGATTTTGAGTCCTGCAGAGGCATGGAGGAGAGCCTCAGAGAGAAAGGCTCCTTTCTCTGAAGCTATTGGGAATTCAGGGTGTCTCTCTGAATCCAAGAGGCCATTCTAGAGGAAACGTGTGACTCGGTAGGTTGGGCTACAGGATAGCAGCCTGGAGGCCTCGGGTCTTGCTGGAGAAGTAAGACTCCTCCGCTGGCTTAGGGACTGGGTTTACTGGGTGGCATCAAGTCCTGACCTCTCCAAGCTTCCTTTTTCTGGCACAGTAGATGGTGTAGATGATGCTATGCCCTTCCCCACGGATACAAGATCCAGTGACACTCTCCAGTGATCACATCTGTGAAACCACCTCGAAAACTTATTTTCATGCTAGTATGAGCCGTTAGTTTTGGTTCATAAATTATAAATTGTTTTTCATAAACCCTGTACTCCATTGGTCTAAAATATAGAAGCTGAGCCTTTAGGGGTCATGTTAAACGCATAGATCAATAGAATGTGAACATTAAGAGGGACTTTAGTACCATCTAGTTCTTCTCACCTGCCCCAAAGGCAGCTCATCATATTGCTCAAGAGCGTAGATGCTAGAAATAGATTATGTCCAAATCCCATCTCTGCCACTCACTAGTTGCATGACTCTGAGCAAGGATATTTTTGCTTCTCTGTGCTTCAGTGTTCTCAGCCTGGAAAGTGGGTATGAAGCTGCTGTCCATCTCACAGACTGGTTGTGAGGATTAAGCGAGTTAGTCTGTGCAGAGCCCCGAGAATCTGCACGGACGAAGTACCGAATGCAATGTTATGGCAAGTTCCACTGGCTCATTATTCAGATGAGGAAACTGAGGTCTGGAGAGACAAGGCGACTTGCTCCAGGCATTTCTTAGTTGGGTGGCCAGGCTAGGACTAGAACACATTTATGACTTCTAGGTCAGTGTCCTTCTACTTCTTCCCATCGTCCTCTGCTTATTCCTCAGTCAGCAAGATTTGCTTCTCATGAAAATTTTGAAATGAAGAAAACCCTGCCAAAATCTTTCAGGTATCTTCGAGGGAGGAAAAAAAATCACCTATCTTCAGGGAGAAGGAAGAGGCTCTCAGAAAGAACTGGAGGATCATGTCCTCACACTGCATAAATTCCCTGAAAGCCCTTCACACTGAAGCTGCTCGCTGCGGTGCCTTTTCTTGCCTGCCTGAGGCCTCACATCACACCTGCTTGTCTGGGTCTCTGGCATAGTGAATAGGAGAGGTATACAAGGTTCTCCCTCGGCTCTAGGAAGAAATAAATTGTAAACTGTTGCCTCGAGAGTAAAGTCTACATTTCTTCATGATTGCATTCTAGGCACCTAACAGCATCTAATAGGGACTCCGTAAATGCCCGCTGAATTGACATGGACCAAAATAGTGTTCAGCTTGTGACACTGGGGAGTTCTGTGTGTGCAGCCTCATTGTTGCCCGGGAGAGACATTCATTTTATATTATTCCTACCCTGTCCTGTGACTCAAATAGGCTGCAGAGAGGGCTCATTCCTGGGTCTCTGGGGAGAGCCTCTTGACCCCTGGGGACCCCAATCTATGTATCCATGACACAGTAATAATAACATGCACAACATCCTGCAGCTAAATGAGCATCTGCCTGCAAAATGCTTAACCAGCTGAGGTGAGAGATGCTGGGAAGCATCACCTAACAGCCTGCACTGGGGGGCCTGGTTGGACCAGGATGTCTGCCTCAGAGAGGAGGGGAGGACACTGCACAACTGCAGAGCAAGTGGGTGGGAACTTTGACCCTTCCATTCCTCAGATGCTCAGAAGGGGAGGGGGCCGTGGGATCTGGAATCTGAGACCTGGAAGAGGCATATTCCTCCCCTGCCTACCTAGGCCAGAAACAGTAGGAAAGCCTCTGAGAGTGTAGGGGAGGCCAGCTCTAAGATAACGTAAGTCAGGGGTTCCCACTCACATTTGTGCGCCATCCATCAGCATAATGTGGGAATGTTTCCCACATTAACAATAAAATGAGAAGACAAGGCAGTGTGTATATGTGTGTGTGTGTGCAAGGAATACTTTGTGTTCTCCTGATTTGTATGCTTCTTAATGATAAACTGTTGTTTCTTTCACAAAATGTCAGTATTGACAGATGGTAGATAAAGACAAAAACAGAATCTTTTTATTGAGAAAAAATTCTGGTGCCTGAGTTTTGAGCCCCATTGGGAAGAATAGATAATATAATTAATATATATAATGTGCTTATTATGTATATTATGTATAAACATACATTTCCTGGTGTGTGAAATCCCAAAGTCTGGGCACCACCTATGGAAATGACTTATCTAGACTTCCATGGACACAGAAATTAAGTAGTAGTGTGACTTTATTTGGAGACTGAAAGCTGTGGGAGTGTCTTTGAAGGAGCTGTTCAGAGTCCGGAGTTCAAAGTCAAAGGCAGGACTTACGTTCTGACCCCAGCTGCATGAAGGGCAATATATTTAATACTATTTGTACTAGTTATTGGTTGAGTACCTCCTGGAAGAGGGCTAGGAAGTTTATGTATCTTTATTTTTAAGCTTCATCACAATCCTGAAGGGTGAGTGAATTATCCTCACTTAATGAAGAGACTGCGGCCCAGGTATATATTAATTTGTCTAAAATTATCTGACAAGGAAGCAACTGGGCTGGAATTTTAAAGCCTGTGCCATTCATTCATAATGTGGGCTTTCTACAATAATAGCTGCCATTTATCCAGGCTGTTCTGTGTTCCAGGCACTGTGCCTAAGCTCTTTTTATGCATTATATTACTCAAAAATTATCATAACTCTATGAGGCATGTATGTGTGCATTATTCCCACTTTGCAGAAAAGTAAGTTGAGGCTAAGAAAGGCTCAATTATTTGTCAGGAGTCACAATTTATTAAAGGCCTGAACTCAACCTCTGTCTAGTGCTAAGGCCCTGTACTAAGTTGTCACCCACTGATACAAGCTTCCTGAGAAAGGGATTGTGTCACCCTGTGTGTCTTGGCAATCTCGTGGCTCATTTAAGACCTAAAAGAAAATGGATCACCTAAGGCTTGGTCGAGATGTGAGGATCTGGAATTTACCAAAGGGGGTTCTGTGGATACAGAGGATTGGTGGAAGGCACGAGTGTTTTTCGGCCTCAATAAGCAGGAATCCGGAGTTACCTTGAAGTTGAATAAAAATAAGAAAAGCACTATTGTTAAGGGGCCCTGCAATCCATACGAACTAAAGGGCTATGTCAAAATGAAGTGAAAACTGGAACAGAGAGGCAGGAAAGTCAGAGTAGTGTCTAGAGACCACTAGTGTTAGCATTTCCGAACGGGTGAAAAGGCCTCTGACCAATGGAAAGGTGGCGGTATGTTTTAGAGGTAGAAGCATGAAATCCAGAGAAGGGAAGTCTCTTTCTTACGCGTGCTAAGACGTGAGCCACGCTGTGCTGCAGTCTTCTCCCCCAGTCCCATTTTGTATCAGCCTTGGAAGGGCTCCAAGCTTTAGGACACCATGTCACCCAGCTGTCAGCGCTGGAACCCTGAGCACTCATCACTCGTCTGGCTCCCAGGCCTGATGCTCTGGATCGTGACACTTCCCTCTCAGTCTCCATAACAACTCAACAACCACGAAAGAAGTTTCTGCTGTGCCTTCTGTAGGAGACAGCCTTCCATCCCATGTCTGAAGACACCAGTTCGAAGAGACGACAAGTCACATCTTTTTTTCTGGCACATGAGGAGGAATCGATTATGATTGTAAAGATTCTATGTTAAACCTTTTAGCAACATTTTTCTCTTCAAAATGGGAAACAGAGAAGCCTACTGGAGGACACAGAACCCAGTGGGCCTGGCTGTCAAGAGGAAATACACGAGCCTTAAGAAGTAGTAAGAGGCTAAGGGCAAGTGCTTGGATTGCTTGCCTTGGGATGAAGAATGTGTCCACTTTGGAATCCATGAAAGCGTGGGGCCTGTTAGCGCTGCGGGAAGCTTTGACCTAACACAACCTGGGCGCTCTCCTTTCAGTTTGTCCCTGGCCCAAAGAGCGTGCAAAGGGTGACCTGGCAAAGTCTAGAAAAGTGACACTTACTTCTAAATCTCTCTCTCACAAAAATCCAAATCGCCTGAAATGCCATCATTAGACATTCATTGCTTTTCCTTCAGGCGTCTTTCTTACAGATCTGGGGAAAATACAGCCTATTGACATTACAGCCCATGTGAGATGGGACCCTGAGGAGCTGAGGTATCTGGTCACATGATGGGGAGGAAATAAGAAAGGGAAGAAAGTGTGCAGAAAGGAAAGGAATACCCTTCCTAGGGCTGACCTGGTGAGAACTCTTCACTCTCCCTGACACCTCTTAAAGCCCCACCTGACCAGCCTAGAGTCCGCATTAGGAGTTGACAGCCCTGCTTTCATTGAATGTCCTTGGCCGGGGAGCCCTGACTAGAGAATGCAGTTGGTTCTCTTGGCTTTGGTCTGTAATTGAGGAAAGGACAACTTCTTTGACCAGCGGGGGACACTGTTGTCAACCAGCTGATGGTTCTCTCTGGCTAACACTACCGAATAGGTTGAGTGGCTCTTTCAAATAGATGGACTTAGCTCCTCCCCTCTGAAGGGGCTCAGGCTCCCTTCTGTGCATCTCTATTGAGATGAACCATCAGCAAAGCCACGGTGGTCAAGGAGCTGAAAGTCCCTGGTGGTAAAACAACAGCACATACATCCTTCGGCCTGGTAGCTGGCTCCATTTTTGGAGGAGTCTAAACAATCATTTCTTTAAAATTTCAGACTGAAGTAAAGAGCTGAAATCTCAAAGTGGCTCTTCAAACAAGTGGGCAAAACATTTTAAGCATTCAGTTTCAAAAGGCTCCCTCCCCCAAATTATTTTAGAGACTGTCTTTGAGAGTAGAGAAGCCAAGAATGGAAGCTCATTTTAATCTGATTTACCCTTAGTTCAGAGGGACAGGGCCACAGTTCGTATTTGAAGGGGTAAAATAGAGCCCCAGATGCTGCTTGGAGTCTGGAAAGCTTCCATTCTCTTCTCAGTGTTACAGAGCACACCCGCAGGAAAATGACTGAAGCCTGGGTATTATGAATATCAGATTAGCTAAGAAAACCAGTGAATGGCTGCAATTTTCTGCCATGAGGTAGTGTTGTTGTTGTTGTTGTTGTTGTTTTTAATTTAAAGGTTAGGAAACCTCTTATACCTTGTGTTTTCCAAATTTATTCCAAGAGTATATTATGCTAATCGATAGAAGCTTACAACATAAAAAGACCTTTGGCTTTCTATTCTGAATTTCATGGCATCTCCACTTTATATCATACTTATTCGCTCTGATGAAAGAAAAGAAGATTGAACATTCAAAGCTGAAGGTCATCCATACAGTTGTCCCAATAGCAATCTGTGTACCTTTAACCCTGTGGAGGAAAAGTAATTACCCTTTGGCTTCTGGTGACCTCAACTAACCTTTGTTGAAGGGCCAGAGAAAATAAAGGCTGACCATCAGCCTGCCCTGGCTGCCCTGGGCTTAACCTGCTGTGTGAATGAAGAACAACCCAACAATAGGACGGGAGGATGTTGCCATGGAAATAGCCCTGGACGAAGGAGCAAAAATCAGAAATTTATCACAATTAATTGTTTTATTAAGAACCTCCGATCTTTTGGATTATTCCCTGGAGAGGGGGGAAGACGTGCTCTCATTTAGATCTCACCAGAGAAAAATTCTATTCAAATAAATGAAGCAGCCCATATAGGAAAACCATCTGAGTTGTAGCTCCAACTAGACAGCTTTTTGAGAGACGAAAGGATCTATACCTCCACATAATCTATAAAGATGCAAATGCAGACGGCCAGGATGAGGGCCTAGAATCTCATGCTACCAGACGTACTGGTTGAAGGTGAGGGTTCGGGCATCTGTCTTTTAATATTTTTGGTAGGCTGTTGCCTGTGCATCCATGCCTTGGCAAGATCTGGAAAGTGCAGGTAATCATATGAACAGAAATGCAATGTCACATTTTGTTGTCCTTGTTTGACCTCCCTGTTCAATAGAATCCACCCTCTATGTGCTTTTGAGGTGAGCTCATTTAGATTAGGGACTAGAAATTTGCCATTCAATTATGTTCAGATTAAACTAGGCTAACCCGAGACACTCTGGCTGCTGTGGACTAATTGAAGGAAAAAGAGAGAGACTGAGTGAGAAACAGCTCTTTTATGGGGAACCTACAAGTTATCTCTTCGGTGTAAGCAGATTTATTTAGAAGTAGTAGTATTTATTTTTAACACCAGAAGTTTTCGCTTGTATTCATTTTTATTTTAATGCAAGGATGAAAGTAAAAATGTGAAACTTTCTTTCTTTTTTACTAAGTAGATTAAGCAGTTGCTAAGTAAACCAGAACCGGATATCACCTTACCTTTTCTATTTCGGCAAATGCTAGAAAAGCAATGTGAAACATTCATTTGCTGTGTTTCCTAAACAGTGAGTTACTTATGTTAATCAGTTTTTAAAATAATTTGAGGTACTAAAACAAAGCAGGTGGTTAAACTCAGATATTGATTTTTTTCTCTTTACTGGGTATTTCATCGGTGAAATTGTAACCACCGATGAAGGAGAATAAACCATAGCAGGTGTTCACTGAAGACCCCGTTCACGGTGAGATTTGCTTTTTTGGTCACAGCCTAAGATGCCAACTTGAGTTTCACGTATGCATTTTAACTCCAGGTGTTTTAGGAAATTAATCTCATATTGGGGAGAGGGATTCTTTGGCTTTGTTAGAAATTGGAAAGTTATGATAAGTTTATGACATAAACTTTTTAAACAAAGAGGCTCTGTTGGCACTCTGTTGACCGGCAGTGAAAACCAGTTTTTGGCCTTCTTGTTTACCTACTTCCTGCCTGCAGTTAGCTTATCACTCATGTTGTGTGTTGCTCCTACTGTTAGGGCCAGGGTTTTCTGTTTGCTAACACGCCAGGTACCTGTGGTCATAAGGCCCTCCTCAAACAATGTAATAGACGTGGCTGGACTCCTTAACTACCCTCTGTGGCCTTTGGCAGGCTTTGAATCTTTTTGTCTGCTATAAATAACAGTTTATCCTAAGTGGCAGCAAACGTCCCCCAAAATAAGCCCACAACAAGGTCCCACTTGTGCTTACCTTGCAGTTCAGCAGCACCTTGGTTGTGATCATGCTCCTTCATTTCCATGTGCTTTGGTGAGCTCATACCTGCTTGGAGGTGCTGAGAATGTTCCTTCTGCCTAAGGCCACCAGTCACTGGTCACTGTTGAGCTTGGTCTTCACAGGCCTCACGGTATTTGGTCCGTCTCCAGGTTTTCTGTTTTTTATTAACCCTTCCCTGGACAGCTTGATTGAAGCAGCAAAATGAAAAGCAATGATGGTAAGGGGTTTCTGTTGTTTCACCTGTTTGGGCCAAGAGAAGAGTGAGAGAGGGAATGAAGATGGGGAGCAAAATATAAGAATTGAGGCTCATCTGCCTTGGGTGGAGGCAGCAAACATTTCCTTGGTCTCCCCTTCTCAGGAGGATTATGTGCAGTTTCTGCTAATTTGGGTAATCATTTTGGTATTACAATTCCTGAAAGATATTTCACTACCTATACAGTTTACTGTTGGAGTGCCTCTTCATCATTTGAATTTTATTTAGAGGAAAGACACCTTATGCATGCATTTATTTAGTTTGCAGAAAGATCTTTCCAAAATAATTTTGCAAGGAACAGGATAGATCAAATCTGTCAATGACTAGATATTTTAATGAAGACATGAGAATATTTACTGACTTCTAACTGACAGTGCTTCGACTTTAATTGCTCTTCAGTAACACCTATAAAAATGGAATTAAAGTGTGAAGAATCATTTAAAAAAGGACTACTGAGGATAGTTCTTCATATTTTTCTAATTTTCTACTTTTTGCTTCTAATCCTTAATCCTACATATGCACACTTAGCTACAATATAAACCTACAAACTATGCAATGTAAATGAGCAACTAAATACATTATGCTAGGTAAAAAAGACAATTATGTAATAAATGAAAGAAAAAAATTAGATGAGTGCATATGTGGGAAAACGCTAAAAATTGCCATCCAGTACACTTTGAACATGTGTAATTGAAAAACAACATGAAATTTGTTAGTAGAGTTTATGATAATTTTTATAGGGTTAACATCCATATTTTAAAAACAACATGGAATTTTGTCAACAGAGTTTACATACTTTGTATAAGGTAAACATACATATTTTAAAAATAACATGGCATTTTGTCATGAGAGCTTGTAATAATGTTAGGTTGAGTGGATACTTTCAATGAAGGAGAGAAAAAACTAGTTAAATAGCTTATGGGTGTTAACACTCCCGGCTCCAAATTAAGCAGACATTAGTGGCATGGCATTATTCTCCTACACTCAGTATTTAAAGTATCTTTCCATGTATTATGATTCAGTGTAATGAATCATATATGGAACACAGGATATTTATGGGGGAATACCTAGTGTGACATTAGCACTGTATCTTGAGTTAAAGGTTGTAAAAACATTGAAAAAAATTATATGGCATCAACGTGCCTCCTAAATGGCCATAATTCAGTCTTCTTCAACAGACTGATGGAAATATGATGGTCTCAAACTTCCTATAGTTTCCAGCACAATGCAGAAAGCAGGTAACTTAAAAAATTTTTAGATCTATTTCAATGCCCATCAAAAACCAAAGATATTCCAGAGAGATGGTCAAATGTGCCCATCACAAATTCCTCTATGGTTCATCCTGAGTTTGAAGCAAAAGTAGGCATTTTAGAAAACATTCCATTAAAAAAAAATATATTATGTCTTTCTAAAGCAAATGATTAACCCGGTTTAAAGTTACAACCACCAGAACTCAATATACAATAGTACCGTGTATCCAGCCGCGAGGTAGCTGGCTTTGGTGCGATTTGCACCCTCGCACCACAAGCACATAACTACAGTGAGGATCTAAGCTGTGAGCAAGAGCCTAAAAGTTACCTTCAGGATGCAATCGCTTCATGCTGCAGCGCCCTGGATTTCCAGCTAACCAAACTCTGTTTCCAGCAGAAAGTCCTGGGGTAGAGAGAGAGTTCTCATCTGGAAGCCCTTCCCGCTGGTCTTCTTAGGAAGCGGTGCTGGAACGTTTTATTATTATTTTTTAATCCTGTTTCATAATTGGACTCTCTGTCAACTAGTGCTTGTCGACCCATCACTGGCCTCTCTTAGGGTGGAGATGACCGGAAGGTGGAAGGACTGCAGGCCATACATCACTCTCCCCTTCTCGGTACACCTTAGTGTGAGCGTGGCATCAGGACTCTGAGGGGAGCTGAGCCATCAGATAGTCCGCAGATTGCAGGCTTTCCCTATGTCCTGCAGTGCTGGAGAAGGGGATTATTGCTGCAGGAAAAAAAAAAAATCTGGCCACACTGTAGAAATAATCACCGCAGTTCAGCTCGCCCCCCACCTCCCTCTGTGCACTCTCTCTTCCTCTGTCTCTCCCTCTCTCCTTCTCGCTCTCTGTGCGAGGCCCCAGCTGATTCAGGCTGCATCCATCCATACATAAATCATTCCCCTTATTCTATTGGTTACATGGTACATGGCAAGTATTGATTTTTTCCGTTGCCTCATTGCTGGAGAACACTTGGTTTTTGTGAGACAGAAAAAAGAAAAAAAACACACACACAAAACAAAACCTAAACCAAACAACAACAACAAAAAAACATCCTCACCAGAGTTTTGTCTAGACGAAAAATAATGAAGCAGATTTGTATCATGCTAATGACAAGCATGTTCTAAAAAGAGCATACTTTTGGGAGGCCCTTTACTGTTTGTTTGCATTGCTCATGGTAAACCCTGTCTCAAAATAAGAAAGAATTGTTCCCAGTCGTGGAGAGCTCTAGGTTCAGGAAGTAGGGGACACACACACAGGGTCTCCCTCTGTAATTGTGCAGGGCAGGGAGACGTCTAATTGATCGCTAACTCCAGGAAAAAAGAAAGTTTAGTTAAAACATCACTCGCTCAAAAACCAAGGATAAGGAAGCAAAAATAATGCCTCATGGCCAAATGGCATGTGCGAGAAGAAAGAGATGTTTATCTAGGTTTGTGTGGTGACAAAATGTGCACGTGTGACTTGTTTGTGTGAAGTATCAATATAGAATGTGCCTCAGCTGTCAAAATAGTGTCTTTTGATACTCGGGACACAGCAAAAAAGTGAATACATCTTAGTTTAGGATTCTGACATTTGAGTGTCTGAGACAGAGAGACAGAGAGCGAGCATTCTGCAGACCCAAGTTAAAACACACAGGAATCTTAATATATGACTTGTCACAAAGACCAATTTGTTTTAAAGTGGTAGTGGCTCTTGGAGTCTGTCCAAAGGGGTTTATTCCTGAAATATCAAAATGACTTCTTTATGAGGTAATGCTATCCAAAGGATTGGCCCACTATACGAGGAGATTGTTAAAATGAGGAAATTGTTATAAGAAGGCTGCAGCGCAACCATAAGGCTTGAAAAGACTGTAAAAAGCCCATTTTAAATTTTATAAATTTATGTGACAACTGATTATCAGTCTAACAAAGGGTGAAGTTCAGGAACAAAAATAATTCAGCATGTTATACGGGTCATGGGACATTTTTTTAGGTTCTCCTTAGAGCCATCAGCTAGGAGATTTACCATCCACAAATTACAAATGAGCAGTGTAATGGCTTCTTGAACTTCAATTATGGCTAAGAAGAATTCCTTTTAGCCCAGAACACTTACTCTGTACATCAACAGAGTTTATGAAGTTAAACTGTCACTGTCCTCAGAAGTCAGACTAGGATTTCTCCTTTTTTGCCTCACAAAACCTGTTCTGGGAAATTCTTTTTGTCCTTTTCACCTATCAGTTTACCTTGTGACCCTCGGCCCTTGGTTCCTGTCTGGGACAGGGGGCCCAATGGAAGATTCTATGGAGCAGGGCTGAGAGGGGCTCGCCCATGTGGAGCTGGGGCCAGCCTGTCTGGACGTCTCGCCCTTCGGTGCACAGCTTTGCACTTCTCTTTCTTTGCATTGTTGAGTTCCTTTTTTTGAAAGACTCTGAGCATCTCTGCATAAAAGCTGGTTTATCTAAATTGCCCTTTCAAGGGAAACTCCGTGACTTAAGGCGTGGGAGGAGGCCTGCGTGGAATTTTGTCCAAGTAAATGTTTTGCTTTGTTTCATTGTGTTTGTGCGGCTGTCATAGTTTTGGGCTGCAATCCAGTTGCACGTTCTCTCAATTCATATGCAGTGACTGGGGAGGAAGACAAGCGTGCCCATCTATTTGGCTGCCTGGTGAAGGAGTCCATAAAGGATTGGAGCGTTTTTAGATTTGAAAGGAAAACAGACAAGAAAACAACCCCAGCACCAATAGGAAACCCTTTGAACGTGACCTCTTCCTTTCTCTGCCTCATCCTTTCCTGCTTCAGCAATTTGAGCAAATGTTTATGGGCCACTTACTCTGGGCTGGGGATTTGCTGGGGCGAGGGAAGGTGGCAGAGCTAAATGCCCGTGCCTGCCGCCAGCCCAGGGAAGTCACTGAGCAAACACTCAGGTGTCCAAGCTGCTGCCTGGCAGGGCGGGCCCCTCATGCGCTGCTCCCTGTGCTCTATGGGCCTGTCTCTCCAGAAAAGTCAGGTAACTACATTAAGTGATGAACACCCAGAGAAGTCTTTAACGTCTTATCTTCATTGAACTCAAGCGAGATTTTCAGTGACCAGCATAAAGCTTTGCCCACACACAATAGGCATTTATTAGTGTTATTTTAAGACCATATGGTTCCAAAAGGAGAACTAGTTAAAATCAAAGCTAACAATTATTATATAGTTAGGGTATCAATGCATTATGTCATGTAACTTCCCAATAACCCTGTTTTTTTAAAAAACTTCTTTTATGCCCATTTGAAAGATAAGGAAATTGAGGCAGAGGGAAGTCAAGTAACTTTCCCAATCAAGGCTGTCTGGCTAATAAACGGGGAGGGGGGATTGGGTCTCAGACTCTGCTGCTCTTAACCGTTACTCAGTATGGAGGACCAGTGGCAGCTGGCAGGGGCTCTTAAATTCCAGCTGAGAGTCTTGAGAGAGGGTGTCACCAAGAGAGTGGCTTCTGTACTGGCCCGGAGGCATGTTACAGCCCATAATTTTTGTACCCTATAAATTATACTTTGATTCAGTATGAAAAGAGGAAACGTTTTAGATCTATTCATGGAGATTCTATCACAAGGAATTGGGCTTTGGGGAAAGAAAATATTTACCTGTTAACCTGTCCAGACCTGGACAGGTCTGGATATTTGCGAATGGGGTTTTCCTAAGGTGAGGTCACCCGTGGAAGGAGCAGTGACAGGCCCCAACAAATGGGAATAATCCCAGGCTGAATCCAAACACTTCCTCTGAGGAACAGTAACTTTCCACAACAAGTGGCAAGTATGCTCAGTTGAACTCATAGGGTTTTGTTTTGTTTTGTTTTGGAGATTTTATTTATTTATTCATGAGAGACACACACAGAGAGAGCAGAGACACAAGCAGAGGGAGAAGCAGGCTCCCTAAAGGGAACCTGATTCAGGACTTGATCCCAGGACCCCAAGATCATGACCTGAGCCGAAGGCAGGTGCTCAACCACTGAGCCACCCAAGTGCCCCGAATTCTTAGGTTTTTAAGAAAACTGGGATACTACTCTTTCTTACTTCTTTTCTACTCCAACACTACCAGGTGAGACTATAATAATAGCAAGTGGAATTTGTCTCAGAAATTTACCCATAGTATTTCCTGACCTCCTCAAGAATTTTGAAGTATAGTTGTGGCGCAGGCTGATTAGCCTCTGCAACAAATCCCTAAGAGGAGAAAGCTGGTTCAAACCTGTCCTGAAGGGACTGACCTGAGATTCGCCTGCCTGAGTCTCCTTCTCAGAGCTCTTGGTCTCTGCAACACAGTGATCTACTTAAAAAGCACTCATTCACGCATTGAGGGCAAGGAGGTATTTCAAGATATAACAAATAATAATGACAATAATAATATGATTATTATTATAGAGTTGATGCTAATGTAGATAAAACATCATCAGGCACACATTTTCCTTCCTTTCCATGAAAGCTCTGTCATTGGCTTTGGTCTTTGTGCCTGTCTGGCTGCTGTATCGGCCAATCCCAAACCTGAGATCCAGAAAGTATGTTAGACAGTGGCAACGTGAGGGCACACCCCAATAAGCCCTGCTCCCCAGCCATTTGCTTGCTCCCAGCCTGCGTGAGCAGTAGACAAGCCCCAGTGAACAAGAGCTGTCCAAGTTATCACACTCATTTCATGGCCCGAGAGGGAAAACAAAAGAGGACTGGGCAGCCCGTCAGGGACACAACCTAACCTATACCCCATGTTATAAAACTGGACCGATAAGCACCAGGGAAAGGTTGTTTTACCTGAATTTATTGCTTAGCAACAAAGCCTCTACCTCGAGAGAAGGCTGTTCTGTGGGTTACCAAGTAACTGGCTGTGACAATTACCACACAGCTGGCCAACTAATCTACATACCCTTTAACCCCAGCCAGCTGAACGAGGGACCGTGGACAGCTCACCAACAATAGACACAATCTAATATTTTATTTAAGAGCTGACAGGGGCCATAGTTGTATGGGTCCTGCAGGCTTGTGGATTTAGCTATCTTAATTTGGACATCCGGTTCTTGAGGATCTGCTGTGCTTAAAGGGATGTCGAATCAGGGGAGACACCCAAACCAGTTTCCATCAGAATGCTACCCTATGGGGCTTATGGGGAAAATATTTCTTATAATTGAAAGCAAAGTTTTATTGAGAATGAAGACTCTGCAAAGACAGTCATTTAGAGAAATGAAAACAAGATTTGATTCTTCCTAAGTTCTTACAGGTAAATGCTGAGTTGGCCTGGCCGTAGAGTATAACACATCCACAACGGATTAGAACCTTTTGGTATAGTTAGATGTACACAAGTATTTAGGATCATTTTGACACTAGGAAGATTGGATTTCGACATTCTTGTTCTAAAGGATTCTATTATAAGTCATGGTTACTTACCAAGTAATTTCTGTTCTGGACTTCAAAGGAAGAAAAGAACCCAACCATAGATATACTTGTTTGCATATGTTTTTCACATTCACATCTTTAAGATTTTTACTTACATCTGGAAATACTTCCCCTGTATCTGTGAACCCCCAAAGTGTCTTTGCTTCAAGTTGCAGGCTGACACATTTTCCACCCACAAACAGCTGTGGAAGGTGAACTATGCAACAGCACAGTAGAGTGTCCAGAATAATTTAGAGGAGACCTTATTACAATCCTCCCCCTTGTGCCTCCACAACATCCAGTGTGGGCACCAGAGAGAACCCATTTCTAGGAAATGGAATCATGAGAAGATGAAACCCATTTTTCAAAAAACCAACCCAGAACCTCTACATGTAAGTAAGTCATTTTTGAAAGCTTTGCTTCTGTTTCAGGTATGCTGCTATGTACTGCCACAGACTTCCTGAAACTTTTCAGAATTAGTTTACTGTCACATAATAAAGCCCATGGTCTTAATAGCCACATTTCATTTGGGGCCAACTGAATAATCCAGCATCTAGAATGGTTGGCACACAGCTGCCCTCAATATGTACTTGTTGAATGAATGAGTGAATGAACCCGGCTTCATCTACCCAACTTATTAACCAGAAAGCTCTGAGTGAACTGGATTAAAAAATTCAAATTGACATCCATTAGATGGAGGTTTGCCTTTTTTGAGACTATTCAAAGGAATCTAATGTTCCTAATAAGGCACGTTCCTCACTCTTTTATTCATTTAACAAATATTTATAAGATGCCATCCATGAGCAGGTACTATTCTAGGCCCTGGGTTACGGTGGTGAACTACACAGAAGATCTCTTGACTCCCAGTGAGGGGAGACAGAAAATGAGCACATGTATAATAAAATGTCAAATAATAATAGATACCAATGGTAAAACCAAAGCAGAGAGCAAGAGAGAGTGAGGGATGGGAGGAGTGTCTTTAAGGAGATGGCATTTGATCAGAGATCTGAAAAGATGAGGGAGTAAGACATATGAAATCTGGGAAGAGGTCTTTAAGGGGAAGCAATGGGAAGTGCAAAGGCCCCAAGGTGGCTATTATAATTTAAAAAACAATTAGTGTAGACAACTTAATAGTATTTTTGTAGTAATTGAAAGCCTCCCCACCCCAGCATCCACTTTGTAGGAGGAAAATATCTACTGCATGCATAAGTTTTAGGAGACATTTGCTACATAGATCTTATCAATCCAATCTAGGACTGCTATGGTTGTTGCTGAAGAATTTTTCAGTAAGTGTTCTGAACCTTATCCTTAGGAGATAATCTTTGAGATGCCAAGAGTCCTTTGAAATCATATAATATTTTCAGGATGCTTAAAATGGGTGCATTGTGACATGTATCCTGCGTGACCTGATGTTGGTGGTAGTTGTGAGTTTGTCATGCCTCCCTGCTGGAGTGGAAGCTCCCAAGGGGCATGGACCCCATCTGTACCTTTGTATCCTGCCCACTCCCCAGTGTGGGGTCTTCCATACAATAGGTGCTCAATAAATATGTATCTTAAAAGAGCATGAATATAATAAAGTAATGATAAAACTCACAATTTCCCACCCGAGTGCACCCACAGCAAGTGCTGTCCCATCAGAACCATGCTTTTGGGACACCTGGGTGGCTCTGTGGTTGGAGCCTGCTTCTCCCTTGCCTGAGTCTCTGCCTCTCTCACTGTGTCTTTCATAAATAAATGAAATCTTTAAAAAAAAAAAAAAGAACCATGCTTTTGAGAGGATTCTACTTTTGTTTTTTAAGAGAGAGAGGGGGGATAGAAGGGAGGAAGGGGGGAGGGACATAGAGAGAGGGTGGGAGAGAATTGTAACCAGGATCCATGCCCATTGTAGAGCCTGACATGAGGCTCAATCTCATGACCCTGAAACCATGACTTGAGCCAAAATCAAGAGTCAGATTCTTAGCTGACTGAGCCACCAGGCATCTCTAAGAGGATTCCATTTTTTCCAGTACCAATTTCTTACTATCATTCCTTGGCACATCACATGCCAGGCAAGGAGATGAATTTCTCTGCCTTCTAGACCTGGCCTGTTCCTTCCTCTTGGAATGATCTTATTGATAAGTGGTCCATTATGTTTTGCCTTGGTAACGGCTAAGAAAAAAGGAAAACTCTGATCCCAGTTACCAGAACAATAGCAGAGTTTGAAAAACCAAGGGTTGTTTAAAATAATGTGCTTCTGAAGTGGTGGGTTGGGTGCTAAAATTCAATCAGACAGCCCCTGGAAATTCTAATGTCTTTAGGATTTCACATAATTTTCCAGCCCTATACATTTTAGAGATAGTGGCTCTTCTATTCATTTATGAATACATGGTTATTTTTAGTGACAAAATCCCTCTTAATGTTTTGAGAAAAAAATTCAAACACCATGTATTTTCCATGAGTACACAACTGTCTAAGTATTTCAAATGTATTTCATTAATCAAGTTAATAATCCCAATATGAATAATAGTTGTCATTTATTAAATGCTCCAGCCACTTTATATATTTCACCTTTCATCCTCAAACCAACTCTGCATGAAATATTGTCATCCTCATTTTTAAAATGAGGAAACTGAGGCTCTGAAAAGCTCAACAGGGCAACTGGGTGGCTCATTTGGTTGAGCCTCCAACTCTTGGTTTTGGCTCAGGTCATGATCCCATGGGCTGTGAGATCAAGCCCTGTGTCTGGCTTTGTGCTCAGCAGGGAGTACTTGAAAGATTCTCTCCTTTTGCCCCTTCCCCCATCCCCCCTCAAATCAATAAACAAAAATCTTTAAAAAAGAAAGCTTAACAATTTTCTGGGATTCAAAACTGGCCTCCTGGTCTTTGAAGTTGATACTTTTTCCAGTATATTGCAAACATCTCATTTTTTTCTTAGTAAAACATTTTTTTGGTATGAGAACAATTTGAAGTCTCTGACCCTAATACAGAAAAAAATTCCCTGAACTTTCAACATTTATTCAGCAAGACATTCATTAAGAACTACTCTTGCTCATGTCCTGTACTATCTGCTGTAAAACAGCATTAGTAGAACAGAACGCCTCCCTGCAAAGATCTGCAAGTGGAGCTGGGAGCACAAAGGTGTATTCAGCCTGTGAATGTACATTTGGGCTGAGGGTTATAGTGGAGCTACAAACTCAGAGCCAAACGACATAAGTGAGAAGGTTTGCTGGGACAATGGCAGTTGAGGAACGCTGACTGTTTCATTCATGTCTTGAGGGATGAGTGGTATCTACTAGGCAGAGAGAGTCTGGTGAATATTCTAGTCAACATGACCATGAGATTGGTGAAGTAGATGAGTATGGGTAGTGTCTTCCGAGAAGAGTCTGTCACTAACTGAGGCTGGACTGTAGAAATGACTCTTAAGGGTCATGGTGGGGTTGAAAGTTGGAACATGTCATGAAAAGTGACCGGAGAATTCACCCGAAATTGAATACTTGGCACTTAGTTTCCAACACTTCCTTTCTTTTTTCTTTTGGTATTTTATTTTCTCTCTTTCCTGATTATTGGAATTATGCAGGTCTGTGGGGGAAAGCATACTATTCTTCACATGTTGGAGGTAATATCAACTAACAAAACTTTGTAGTAGGCTATTCTTGCTTAATGAAGCTCCATGTTCATATCACAATACCATCAAATGCACAGTAGATGTGTCTTTGATGCCTGCCCATCCCACATCCCTGTCTTTGGGGTTGCACTGCATCTGGATCTGCTGAGAAACAGTTAGGCCTCACCAGTTCCATGTCCATGGGATACTGTTTTTTGGTCCAGTGGCCATATCTGGCTAAACTATGTACGGATATCTGACCTAGGTTGGGCCTGGCACATCTTCTTCCCATAAGTTTAGAACAAAGGTACTGAAAGACTGAGCCATTAAAATGGTGCTGGGTTCTGGAGCCAGGATTGGCACCAAGGCCAGTTGTAGAGGAGTAGTGAGCATAGTTCCCTTGAGAGAGAGAGAGAGAGAGAGAGAAGGAAGTGTGCAGATTGAAAAGAGCCCATGTGGACCAGAGAGAGATGAAGATGAAGAGGGGAGCTGTCTAATCTTTTCCTGTTCCCATGAATCCACCTGTACTACTTTAGTTAGATTCTTCATCAGTTTTTCATAGGAATTCATGTAAATAGATACCCATTCTTTTTAACAAAAAACATTCTTAATTATAGCAATTTATTTAGCATTTTTTTAAGCCTTAAGATTTTTTCCCCCTGATTTTTGCTTTTGGTGTTTTTAAAAAATATATATGTTGTGCAATTTTTGATAGTTATATCTTTGATCTTTTCCTTTGTCATTACTTACATTGCATTTACACATAAATTTTTTCCCCTAATCAGAGATCAGGTAAAAATTCACCTCTCCTTTTTTTGTAGATTTGAAAAATATGATATTGCCTTTATTTAAATCGAATCCATATGGAATTTATTCTTGTGTATGTGTGCAACAAGGCTATAGCTGAAATATCTTATAAAAATGCAAATAGCTAATTAGTTGCTACAGAATAATCCTCTCCTTTCTCACTGGTTTGTGATATCTTCTTGATCATATGTTACATATATATATATATATGCATATATTTCACATGGGTCTCTTACTAGGCTATCTATTCTATTTATTCAGAAGAAAATATTTTTTAAAAAAGAAAATACTTTTAGTCTGTGGTCAGTAATGATCCCTGGAGAAATTGACTTGGATTCTGAGAAGGATGGTGCTAAGTTAGAGGACTTAGGTTAGCACGTCATTTGATGCCTATGATTTTACCCTCCGGACTTTGAATAACAAGTTGATATTTATATTGGAAGGCTTCCATCTTCTTTCGGGGCAGCTTGGATAACCCTTACAATTCTGGTAGTTTTCGAAGACTTAATAAGGGTTTTTTATTACAGAATTTCAATTTATGAAATTATGTTTTATTTTAGAAAACACAAAACTATAAAGTTTTAAAATGTGCTAGATTCAAGTACCTGGCAAAGATGACAAGTGCATATTGTCATTTTCTCTTTTGTTTCTGTAGTAAACATGTTAATTGGTTAGGGTCGACCTTACCATGAATTTGGACACAACATCAGAATCCTTCTTAACGCAGTGCTCCAAGCAACTATTATTACCACTTGGTCTTGCCTGATAAATTGTTAATCTATTGTCAGATTAATTCTAGTAAGGAATATAAATTCTTAAGTTAAAAGTAAAGAGGAAGAACCCTCAACAAAGTTGGTTTAGAGGGAACTTACCTCAACATAATAAAAGTTATGTATGAAAAACCCATAGCTAATATTATACTCAATGGTGAAAAACTGAGAGCTTTCCCCCTAAGATCAAGAACAAGACAAGGATTGTCCACTCTTACCACTTTTATTCAGCATAGTATTGGAAGTCCTAGCCATAGTAATCAGACAAGAAAAATGAAGGAAGGAAAGAAGGAGGCAAGGAGGGGAGGGAAGGGAAGTAGAGAGAGAGAAAGGAAGGAAGGAGGGAGGGAGGGAAAGAAGGAAGAAAGGAAGGAAAAGAAGGAAGGAAGGAAGGAAGGAAGGAAGGAAGGAAGGAAGGAAGGAAGGAAGGAGAAAGAAATAATAAAGGAAAAAAAGACATCCATACTGGTAAGGAAGAAATAAAACTTTCACTATTTGCATATAGCATACTATATAGAAAACTCTAAACACTCCACAAAAGACTATCAGAACTGATAAATTGAGTTCAGTTGCAGGATATAAAATTAATATACAAATGTCTGTTGTGTAATTCTATACACTTCCAATGAAGTAGCAGAAAGAGAAATTAAGAAAACAATCCCATTTACAATTGCATCAAGAATAATAAAATACAAGAAAACCAGAGCCAGGGGCATCACAATGCCATATTTCAAGGTGTATTACAAAGCTGCGATCATCAAGGCAGTGTGGTACTGGCAAAAAAACAGACACACAGATCAATGGAACAGAATAGAGAGCCCAGAAATGGGCCCTCAACTCTACGGTCAACTAATATTCAACAAAGCAGGAAAGAATATCCACTGGAAAAAGGACAGTCTCTTCAATATAACAGAACTAGAACAAGTTTTCACAGAACTAGAATAAATAATCCTAATAATAAATGGTGCTGGGAAAACTGGACAGCCACATGCAGAAGAATGAAACTAGACCATTCTCTTACACCATACACAAAGATAAACTCAAAATGGATGAAAGATCTAAATGTGAGACAAGATTCCACCAAAATCCTAGAGGAGACCACAGGCAACACCCTTTTTGAACTTGGCCGCAGCAACTTCTTGCAAGATACATCTATGAAGGCAAGGGAAACAAAAGCAAAAATGAATTATTGGGACTTCATCAAAATAAGAAGCTTCCACACAGCAAAAGAAACAGTCAACAAAACTAAAAGACAACCTACAGAATGGGAGCAGATATTTGCAAATGACGTATCAGGTAAAGGGCTAGTTTCCAAGATCTATAAAAAACTTATTAAACTCAACAGCAAAGAAACAAACAATCCAATCATGAAATGGGCAGAAGACTTGAACACAAATCTCACAGAGGAAGACATAGACATGGCCATGAGCCATGAGCACCTGAGAAAATGCTCCACATCACTGGCCATCAGGGAAATACAAATCAAAACCACAATGAGATACCACCTCACACCAGTGAGAATGGGGAAAATTAACAAGGCAGGAAACCACAAATGTTGGAGAGGATGTGGAGAAAGGGAAACCCTCTTGCACTGTTGGTGGGAATGTGAACTGGTGCAGCCACTCTGGAAAACTGTGTGGAGGTTCCTCAAAGAGTTAAAAAGAGATCTGCCCTACGACCCAGCAATTGCACTGCTGGGGATTTACCCCAAAGATACAGATGCAGTGAAACACTGGGACACCTGCACCCCAATGTTTATAGCAGCGATGTCCACGATAGCCAAACTGTGGAAGGAGCCTCGGTGTCCATCGAAAGATGAATGGATAAAGAAGATGTGGTTTATGTATACAATGGAATATTACTCAGCCATTAGGAACGACGAATACCCACCATTTGCTTCAACGTTGATGGAACTGGAGGGTATTATGCTGAGTGAAGTAAGTCAATTGGAGAAGGACAAACATCATACGGTCTCATTCATTCAGGGAATATAAAAAATAGTGAAAGGGATTAAAGGGGAAAGGAGTGAAAAAAAAAAAAAAACACCTCAGAAATAAACTTAACCAAGGAAGTGAAAGACCTGTATTCTGAAAACTACAACACATGGATGAAAGAAATTAAAGACAACACAAAGAAATAGAAAGATACTCCATGCTCATGGATTGGAAGAACAAATATTGTTAAAATATCCATACTGCCCAAAGCAATCTACACATTTGATCTAATCACTATCAAAATATCAACAGCATTTTTCACAGAACTAAAACAAATAATCTTAAAATTTGTATGGAATCATAAAAGACCCACAAAGCAATCATAAAAAGGAACAAAACTGGATATATCACAATTCCAGATATCAAGATACACTAAAAAGCTATAGTAATCAAAACAGTATGCTACAGCATAAAAATAGACACATAGATCGATGAAACAGAATAGAGAACCCAGAAATAAAACCACGATTATATGATCAATCTTTGACAAATGAAACAAGAATATTCAATGGGAAAAAGTCTTTTCAATAAATGGTATTGGAAAAACTGGACAGCTACATGCAAAAGAATAAAACCAGACAACTTTCTTACACTATACACAAAAATAAGCTTGAAATGGATTAAAGAGTTAATGTTCTATCTGGAACCACAAAAATCCTAGAAGAGATCATAGGGAGTAATTTTTCTGACATTGAGCATAACAACACCTTTCTAGATATGCCTCCTGTATCAAGAGAAACAAAACCAAAAATAAAGTATTGAGACTCCATCAGTATAAAAAGCTTCTGCACAGCAAAGGAAATAATCGACAACACTAAAAGACAACCTATTGATTGGGAAAAGATATTTGCAAATGACATCTCTGATGAAGCATTAGTATTCAAAATCTATAAAGAACTTATAGAACTCAACACACACAAAAAACAATCCAATTTAAAAATGAACAGAAAAAAATAAAAATGAACAGAAGACATGAACAGACATTTTTTTCCAAAGAAGACATATAGAAGGCCAACATCATTAATCATCAGGGAAATGCAAAGCAAAACCTCACACATGTCAGAATGGCTAAAATCAGCAACACAGGCGACAAGTGTTGGCAAGAACATAGAGAAAAAGAAATCCCTGTGCACTGTTGGTGGGAATGCAAACCGGTGCAGCCACTGTGGAAAACAGTGTGGAGAAATTACCATGTGATCCACTAACTTCACTATTGGGTATTTACCCAAAGAATACAAAAATATTAATATGGAGGGATATATGCATCCTTATGTTTATTGCAGCATTATTTACAATAGGCAAACTATGGAAGCCACCCAGGTGTCCACCAATAGATGAATGGATAAAAAAGAAGTGGTATATACTCAAATATACAATGGATTATTACTCAGCCATATAAAAGAATGAAATCTTGCCATTCGCAAACAGCATGGATGGATCTGGAGAGTACAATGCTAAGCAAAACAAGTCAGTCAGAAAAATACAAGTATCATATCATTTCACTCATTTATGGTATTTAAGAAACAAAACAAAGAAAAAAGGCAAACCAAAAACAGACTCTTAACTATAGAGAACAATCTGATGGTTACCAGAGGGGAGGTGAGTGGGGATATAGGTGAAATAGATGAAGGGGATTAAGAGTACACTTATTATGAGGAGCACTGAGTAATGTATAGAATTGTTGAGTCACTGTATTGTAATCTGAAACTAATATAATATTGGATGTTAACTATACTGGATTTTTTTTTAAAAAAAAGGTAAGTAGAAGAGCTATATTATAGAAATAGCTGAAATAGATTTAGAAGCATTCTTAAAAAAATTTTTTTTAAAGATTTTATTTATTCATTCATGAGAGACACAGAGAGAGAGAAAGGCACAGATACGGGCAGAGGGAGAAGCACGGTCCACGCAGAGAGCCCCACGTGGGACTCGATGCCGGGCCTCCAGGACCACGCCTGGGCCGAAGGTGGCGCTAAACCACTGAGCCACCCAGGCTACCCTTAAAAAGTTTTTGACTGCAAACCATAATGATTAAGATGTTTGACATTTCACATTTAGCCATATAAAGAGGAGGACAATTGGACAAAAGATTGATGCATTTTTTTAAAAAAGGTACTTTATGCTAACTCTGCAATACTGGATTGAATAAATTAGCCTTTAACTAATTCTTATTATTCAGAAATAAAACTCATGTTTCAGACTCTGAGATTGATATAATCAGACAGAATGAGTTTGTCCTAGTCTTTTTGTGATTAATTTGAAGGGAAAAATCCAAATCTTAATTTCCCTGAACTTAGGTACCCCCTCAGGACTTAGAATAGGCCTCAGTAGAAATTTGCTAATATATAGGAAAAAAAATTTCTACCATCATGGCTTTTAGCTCGGGCAATATTCATTTGGTTTGAGATAGATTTACAGATTTGAGAACTATCATCTCCCCTATTGCCTGATCATTATTTAGTTAATAAAACAACAATTCTGGAATGGACTCTTAATGTTACAAGCTGTGTGACCTTACCCACCTTACTTAATCTTGCAAATTTGAAACCCTACAATAGTTTTATAATACTTAAAAATATATATGCTTTAAAAAAAACTGTATCAAACTTGAATATCTCTTCTTTTAAGAAGTTTTGATTACTTCCCTTATACTTTGCACTTGTTCTCTCAATGTTTTATCCTGTGTCAAACCGAGTAAGATGAAGTGATCCTAAGACGTGTTAAGCCAAGCAAAGTGAAATAATGCCAGGGGTATATTAAAGCAAGCAAGGTCAAGTGAAGGTAGGAGTGTGCTTACAGGCTGGATGAGGATGGGGAGTGAGGAAAAAACATGGTGACCTTGCATCTTCCAAAGCAGATTGCACAGCATTACCTTTTATCCTCTGGTGATTTAACATTTGGATTTGGCATTTTAAAGTAGGCAGTGGGGATATTTCTAGGATTTAATAACCATTGTTTCCATCTTTGTCATTAGGGTCCAGAAGTTTCTAAGATTGCGAGTGCTCTAAAGTGTAATCAGTACCCTCTGCTAAGGCTCAAAGTTGGAATGTCTTGTCAGGATTTCAGTTCTGGCAGCTTTTTCTTCTCTGGTAGTTCCCAAATGAAAAATCTCTGGATTTAATCAGCACACCTTACTGAAGAGACCTAGGGAGAGATTGATGATGCCTGGTGGTACGATAAGATGGCATTCACAGAAAATGGGTGATTCTGGCAGGAAAAACAAGCAGACAGTTGGAGATAGTTCAGAAGTATCTGCTTTTATAGCTCACAAGGTAATATGTGCAAAACAGAGAGTGCCAGTGAGGTGGCTACTGACCTCAGAGGGTTGAAGACCATGGAGATTTAACCTGCTGTCAGGCTTTGGTCATGGTATGGAGGCATTGCCTCACTGGTTGAGGATTAGAAAGTTGAAAAGATAGAAAACTTGGGATGTTAGAACTCAGCATACTGATGAAAATCTTGAAAAGTACATTCTCATGGAAATAAAATTTCAATCAAAGGTAAGAACGCCAAATGAAAAATGCGTCTCTTTCCATTATGCATAGCCCTATCCCCAAGAGGCTACCACCTACAACATTTTCTGTTTTTAGCTCTCCCAACAGTTATCAGGATAGCTCTAAATATCGATTTTATAAAACTTTAAATATCTATTTTTTAGCTTGAAAGTTCATCTTGTAACTCTTTGCTGTTAAAAAAAAAAAAGTCTATTTCAGCTCACATCTACCAGCCCTCTTCCTTTTTCTTATATCTTCCCTCAATTTTTTTTCTTTTGATCCTCCTATTGGTTATACTTAAGTAACATATTTGGCTTTTATTCTTGTTCCATCAATCTCAGACATATGGGGTAACTACCCGTGGTATAAGTTATGTTAGAGTTGATGACCCCTATACTTTCTCCCATCCCTCTTCCTCTACTGCTCTACTACTGGCCAATTATACCATCATTTTTATATCACCAAGGCTTAAGGCATTTACATTCCGAAGAGTAACTTTAATTAAGTCTTCCATGCTTTCACCTATATGTTAATCCTGAAAACCGGAGAGAAATGAATGTCATTGACCATGTAATGATGTTACTGCAGAGCCAGAATGTGACTATAGAATGTAATTTATGTTCTTAAATCAAGTCTCTTAAAGTAGAGTATTTCAAGTTCCAAGTTCAAGATTTTCTTTTTTTAGATTCTCCATAAATGTATTATAATCATGCTTCATATTTTTGCTATAATTTTTTATATAACATCTTATTTTTCCTGGAATTTCTAATTTCCTTTAATTTTTCTTATTGACATGAGAAACACAAACTTTCTTTGTTATTCACCACCCAAAAGCCAACCCACAGATTCTTCAGTCAGCTGCATCAGTGTCTGCTGGGTTCCAAGGGTTCGTTTTGTGAAATAACAGCTCTCACCTTTACTGTTGCTTCCCTTGTGCCTTCTCTTATACTCTTAATGCCATTCTCTCTTCTGTTTTATCCATTAGTGCAATCTCATATGCCATTCATCTTCAGGAAATTTTATACCTTTGACCCATTCATGTTCTATTCTTCACTTCCTAGAACGTTTATGACTTTATTAATTTATTTATTATCTTTACTGTCATTTCAATGGGTTTGAGAAATAATGAATATAGGGATGCCTGGGTGGCTCAGAGGTTGAGCACCTACCTTTGGTTCATGGCGTGATCCTGGGATTTGGGATCCAGTCCCACATCAGGCTCCCTGCAGGGATCCTGCTTCTCTCTCTGCCTATGTCTCTGCCTCTCTCTTTGTGTCTCTCATGAATAAATATATAAAATCTTAAGAAATAATGGAGGTAAAAATATTTTCCAGGTCCAATATATTGCACAAGGGATCCCCAATTCTTGACTGGCTGGCAGACATTGATATCAGAAGGGTAAATATACATCTAAAATTTAAATATTTCTCCCAGAATGTAACTTAGGAAGGATTTACTGCAATATGCATGAAAGTTCTGTTTTAAAATTGGATTACCCTTTCCATTTATTTGATCTTATAACCTGCTCTGAATTAAGACACCACTTGAAGTTAATGGAGCTGTAAAAACTCCTGGTGTCTCACTGGCCCAATGCAGGTATTATCATCCTAAGTCCTGGGAATGGAAATTCATTTTATCAATAAAAGAGATTCAACAACTACAACTCCAGAGTTGTCCAGGGGACAGAGTACAGTACCTCATAGAGAATTTAAATACAACACGTGGGTTTATTGGATTCTGGAAATCACCAGATAGGGCCAGGGAGTTTGGGCCTTTACTGGAAAAGAAGCGTGTGTTGCTGCTGGCAGTTTCTAAAAGGAATTTCAAACTTGTTAAGGAGGTCATTTCTTCCACTCTCAAGTATAGGAATTGCCTCCTAAAAGAGATAGTGTGGCAATTATTTTGTAAAGTTAGACTCCAGAAGGAGAAGCTGTTGACTAAAATGATGCCTTGGAAAGTCTAGAGACAAAATTTGTGTGTGGCAGCCAAGTGCAGAAACAGAAGTGATGGGAGGTGGTTCCATGGCCCCCTGGATTAAGATTGTTCTTTATGTGTTCTTGGAAAAGCTCTTTTGTTTGTCCATTTTGAAATTGCTTTGTGGTGCTAGGAAAAAGCTGAAAGAGCCATTTATGATACATGTGCCCTAGCCAGTGATGGTTCTAGAAGGCACTGGCAGTAGAGACTAAGGGAAGTTTTGGAGTAAAGACTCAATGTTGTTCAAGTGCCTCCTCCTAACATGCCTTTCTTGGCTTGCCTAGGTACAGAGAACCAAGTCCCTATATGTACAGGCAGGGCAGAGATTCTTTTCATGCCCTTGAAGATCTCTGAGGAGTATGGTGGGTGAATGGAAGCAACAAGAGACAGAGGCTAAAGAGCATCAAGAGACTCTGTGATAGGTAAACAGCCAGAGTAATATGTGGTATTTATAAAATGTGAAAATAATCATGTGAATTTCTAAAAACTATAAATCAAGGAAACACCCCATGAATATATGAATTCTTACTAGATATAAAATGCTGATGTTAAAATCCCGTTTTTAGAGAAATAACTCCCCAACTCCTGCCAATTAGAAACTTGTTTGAATCAGTGCACTACTAATTAAGGGGTTCCAAGAGCCTCATCCTTTTAAGTAAAGTTTTTGTTTAGCAAAAAAAAAAAAAGTCTCCAATAACTTTTCATGAAGTAAGCATACCCTGTATCTACTATTCAAATCAAGAAACAGATGTAATTGTAAATGGAATTGTTTTTTAAAATGTCTCTTTCTGGTAGTTTACTATTAGTGTATAGAAACAAGTTTTTGTATATTGATTTTGTATCCTGAAACTTTACTGAATTTATTAGTTTTAACAATTTTTGGTAGAGTCTTTAGGGTTTTATATATATATAATATCATGTCATCTGCAAATAGTAACAGTGTCACTTCTTCCTTTCCAATTTGGATGCCTTTTATTTCTTTTTCTTGCTTAATTGCTCTAGCTAGGACTTCCAACTATGTTGAATAAAAGTGGCAAGGGTATTGGCATAAAAACGGACACATAGTCAATGGAACAAAGTCGAGAGCCCAGAAATAAACTCATGCATATATGCTCAATTAATCTTTTGTAGAGGAGCCAAGAATAAATTATGGAAAAGAACAGTCTCTTCAATAAATGGTGCTGGGCAAACTGGATGTCCAAATGCAAAAGAATGAAACTCTACCTCCATCTTACATTGTACACAAAAGTCAACCCAAAATAGATTAAAGATTTCAACACAAGGCCTGAAACCATAAAACTAAAAAGAAACAGAGGGGGTAAGCATTTTGACATTGTTTTTGGCAATGCTTTTTTGGAATTGATATAAAAAAAAAGGGGAACAAAAACAAAAAAATATATAAGTGAGGCTATGTCAAACTTAAAAGCATCTGCACAGCAAAGGCAACCACGAACAAAATGAAAAGTAAACCTATGGAATGGAAGAAAACAATTTGCAAACCCATCTGATAAAGTGTTACTATCTAAAATACGCAAAGAACCCATACAATTCAATAGACAAAAGCCCAAATAACCCAGTTTAAAAAATGGGCGAAGGAACTCACTAGACATTTTTCCAAAGACCTACAAATGGCAAATAGGTGCTCAACATCACTAATCATCAAGGGAGATGCAAATTAAAGCCACGATGAGATGTTTACCTCCCACCTATTAGAATATCTGTTATCAAAAAGGCAAGAGATAATGAATGCTGGTGATGATGTAGGAGAAAGGGAACACTTGCCCACTGTTGGTAAGAATGTAAACTAGTGAAACCACTATAGAAAACAGTATGGAGGTTCCTCAAGAAATAATAAGTAGAACTACCATATGATCCAACAATCCCACTTCTGGCTATATGTCCAATGTAAATGCAGTCACTTTCTCGAAGATATATCTGTACTGCCATGTTCACTACAGCATTATTCACAATAGCCCAGGTATGGAAACAAGCTAAGTGTCCATCAATGGACACATGGATAAAGAAAATGTGGTATAAACACACAATGGAGTATTATTCAGCCTTAAAAAAGAAGGAAATCCTGCCATTTGCAACAATATGGATGAACTTGGAGGGCATTATGCTAAGTGAAATAAGCCAGATTGAGAAAGATAAATCCTGCATGGTGTCATTTATATGTCGAATTTTAAAAGAAAAAAAATGTTGAATTCACAGAAGCAGTAGAATGGTGGTGGGGGAAGACTAGGAGGTGAGGGAAATAGGGAGAAATTGGTAAAAGGCTACAAACACTCAGTTATAAGATGAATAAAGTCTGAGGATCTAATGTATAACATGGTGGCTATAGTTGATAATACTGTATTATAGAATTGAAATCTGCTGAGAGTAGAACTTAAGTGTTCTCACAAAAAAAAGGTAAATATCTGAGGTGATGCATGTGTTGACTCAATGTTGAGAATCCTTTTGCAATGTATGTGTATCAAATTATCATGTTCACTTTAAATATATTTCTATGTTGTCAGTTATATCTCAGTAAAGCTGAGGTATAAAAATAAAATCAAAGAAAGAACATATTGGCCCAGAATTAAAACATTGATTTCTCAAACTGTAATTGAGTCCTGGTATATAATTCCCAATTTTGGTTAGGATTTGGGCTGATGACAAGGTTAGTAATGGTGTTAGTTAAAATACCACTGTAAGAGGAAGACAGAGACATTCTAGAAAAGATCATGTTAACTGGTGATCAGTGGGATTATGCTTGCTCTCAGGTTGAATATTTTACAATTGGAAATTTTAACCATATCTGACTTTCATCTAATTATCCAAGAAACACTTACTACCCAGCATTGCTCAGAGCTATGCATTGTGGGTGATATAAAGACGAAGCAAACACATACTATCCCTCACATAGAGTAGCAAGAGAGATCTAGCTCTGAAATTATTATAAAAATAAAGCAGAAAGTAGTAAGTGTCGTAGGAAAGCTGCAGGCAGGTGA
Organism: Canis aureus; assembly: GCF_053574225.1. NCBI lineage: Eukaryota > Metazoa > Chordata > Mammalia > Carnivora > Canidae > Canis > Canis aureus. Next base: position 59,761,276 of record NC_135621.1, read on the forward strand.
GATTTTTCCATATAATCTGAATCCCTTTTCTTTTTTTTAGGGGAAGGATAAAATTGATGAACTTGGATGAGTGAGAAAAAAAAATTAGATTTGGGTCAGAGGGTCTGAGTTATGTCCTGCTTCTTCCATTTCCTATGTGGCCTTGGAAGGCTACTTAACCTTTTCCACCCAGATTTTACTATCTCTGAAGTGAGGACAATAGTACTTTTCCTGCGGATAGCACAGAGGGCTTGTAAAAGACAGTAGCGCTAGTTCTTTTTTAAACAGCTTATGTCAAATAGGCTTTTTTTTTTTTTCCAGAGAGCAGTCAAATATTTATTTTTTTAAAACAAGGGATTAATTTATCCCCTTCTAATTCCAGTGGGGCGTTACCATAGGCCAGTCTTAGGAATAACTTCATGGGTACAATTGAATTATTTTAGATAACACACATAAGGTAGCAAAGAGCCTCTTTATGGTGCCTCCATCGAATGTCCCTCTCTTACTGGCTTAGAGAGAGCCAGTGATTTTTACTATGACACTGCTTTTGAAAGCCATGGCTGTAAGGCAGTTTGCCCAGAGTTAGCTTTCCCCCAGACCCTGGCATTTGGTCATTATCCTTGATCCTCTCCCATTCTTTCCCATTGCCCACCGTTTGCTGAATGGAGTTGATACTTCAGATTGTAAATGAGCTAAGGTGGGAGAGAAGCCCCTGAACCAGTGATTCTCACCCTGACTGCCCAGTAAAACCACCTGAGGAACTTCAAAGATAGGCTGATGGCCAACCCCATCCCAGAGATTCTGATTGATCGGTCTAGGGTGGGCCAAGGTTTGTTAGTGAACAAAATCTCCCTGGGTGATTCTAATGCATAGATGCTGCTGAGAGGCCCCCCTGCACTGGTTCTCTAAGTTTGGAGTGCACAGAATCACATAGAGAGCATGAGGAAAGGGATGCTGAACCAAGAGACATAACCTATAAACTTATAAATAAGTCCTTTGCGGATACTGGTTCCACAGACGGAAACCATCTCCATGGACTCATGTACCTGTTAGTTCCACCTGAGACTGGTAGTGTTGAGAGAAACTGAGTCCTGACTTCAAGAAGATGGAAGGCTTGTTTCCCTACATACCTTGTTGTCTTACTTTGGGGCTTCAGTTGTTCTATGTTAACTTTTGGTGACTCAGACACTGGCCGCACCCTCTGATGTTTCAGCACCTGGGATGAGAGGACAGAGGCTCACAGACAGTACTTATGTCCACACACATGAAGGTTCTAGGTCAAGCTAACACACTGCTAGAAGAAATATATTCTTTCTTTCTACCTTCATAATGAGAAGTAAAAATAATGTGTGTAAAGCCATGTTTTTTATATGATAGAAAGTTGGCATTTAACAGTTTTTAAATGTTAACATGACTAGGTTTAAGTATTATTGTGCATGCTGTGGTATTATGGTATAGACTAATGATGTTTGGATGAGTAATAAAATAAATACAAGCATGTTTTATTCAAATGTTATATATCCTGTAAGATACCTTTTTTCTTTATTTTAGCAAAATCACAACATATTGTTATACCTAATATTTTTCATAATTTAAGTGCTATTTTTAGAAATGAACTAAAGGATTAAAAGCAAAATATATTTGTACTCTAAAGTGCACAATTGATTCCATTTTGTCAAAAATATAGAATAAATGTAAGAATAAAAACATTAAATTCATTTATCCTGTCTTAAAAATTACATTGATCTTAAAATATTCAAGATTTAATAAAAATGAGCTAAAAGTACAAATTGTAATTTATGAATATAACTTATTTTAAAAAGTGGCATTTAAGATTTACTTTTAGATTCTGAACATTTTTATAGATATAAAACTATTCACAGTTCCAATGTTGAAAGTTCACCTGTTGCCAATAGAGAGAATTTTTATTATTCTTCACACATATTATGTTTAGATCTACATGAAGATAAATTTAAGAGTAACATGAATTGCTTGATGTTGTGCACGTTTTTCAACTTCTATCTGCAACAACTGTAAATATAGTGCTTGTATCTTCAGAATCACAAATTGGTCCTTGAAGAGAAGTAACTTTTAGTTTTGTGAGAATTGAAATATTTATTCTATCTGAGAAGGAAAGTTTGATAACAGAATTTGTCCTTTCTCTTGCCTAAGTGCTTTTGTTGCTCAAATCCTATTCTACTCTTAAGCAATGTTTATTTGGACTTTAATGGTATCACAATCTATAAACCTTCACAGCATCCAGACACAGTTGCCTTTTGTTTAGGGGATATAGGACAAAAGATATAGGGAAGCCTAAATGTATTAGTCATGAGACAGAAAGTTTAAGGTCTGCATGGGTCCTATGCCAGTATTGAGTGTCAAATCCTGAGTTGTGACAGAGATGTGTTTCTTTCTTATTTATTTGAGAGAGAGAGAGAGAGAGAGAGAGAGAGAAGAGAGGGAGAGAGAACCTTAAGCAGACTTCTAGAGCTGGATGTGGAGCTCAGTCTCGCAACCCCGAGATCATGACCTGAGTTAAAGCCAAGAGTCAGTCACTTAACTGACTGAGCCACCCAGGTTCCCCAGTGCTCATGTGTTTCTAATACACACTTGGGTGGTTGTGTGTACATAAAGAGTTCTTAGTTCAGAGATAACACAGTCAGCACATACCCTGAGAGCAGGGATTCTGTTTCATTCATCTTTATAGCCACAGTACTCAGCTCTGTGCCTGACGTTTAGTACATAGTCAATAGACCTTTCGTGACTTAATGGATAATACACTGCCTGATGAAAGAAAGCTTCAGGAAGTGTTGCCTTTTTTTTTTTAAGTCATGCACTATTCATGTTTTGGTCCATGTCAGTCAGGGATGGAGATTTAGACCAGGGCAGACCCAAAGACACTACTCTGGAGGTCAACTACTGCACAAGATCTGACCTAGGGGCAGCCTCTCTTGATTCTAGATAAACCTGAAACCATCCTAGAGGGCCTTCTTACATCTCATTAGCCTCAAATTATGTGTTCTATCATTTCTTTTTTTTCTTATTTCTTATACGAAGATAGTTTTTAGATAGTGTTTATATCTCTGGGGAGGAAAAAGAAATAGAGCAGCTGGTGTTGTCTCCCTCTTTCTGAATCCAGCTCAACTGTCAGAGCCTTCCCTAAACCCCTTCATGAGCATTAGAAGAAATGGAACCTCGATGAAATGAATCAGGCTTGTTGACTGGTATACCAAGTCCTGGGCAGGAAACAGGGAGACTTGGATTCTATTCCTTCTCTGCTATTCACCAGCTTTGGCTTAACTTCTTGGAAATCTAAGATTTCTCATCTACAAAATTAAGAGATTTGTACTAAATATTCAAGATCATACTTGTTAAAAATTATGTGATTTATTAATAGTGTAATTGGGCAAAATAATTTTTAGGCTTTGCATATAATGAACTACGGTAAGGACCTTATAGGACTGTTAGGTGGGTAGGCAGCAGGTCAAACAGATACTTCCAATGTTTATAGAATTTGTGGGCCATGACTAGGTGGTATTTGTTTAGTGATTCATTAAGAACAAAGAAAATCTACCTGAAAATCATTTTGTCACTGCCACGCATGTGAGGCGTTGAGGCTTCACAGATGAAGAAGCCCAAGGTCCTGTTCTCAAGAAGCATGCAAAAAATAATTTTAGCAGAATGTGATCGATCATTGGTATTACTGAGAGTTTTTCAAAGTGTAGGAGTGAGGCACAAAGGAAAACGAATCTACCATATTATTCTGAAAGGGAAGGTTTGATCAGAGAATTAATTCGTCCTCTGTCCTTTCTCTTGCCTAAGTGCTTTTGTTGCTCAAATTCTACTCTGCTCTTAAGCAATGTCCATTTAGACCTTAGTGGTCTCACAATCTACAAAAGGTTAAAGAAAAAGGGTGAGAACATCGAGGAAGGCCCCCAGGCAAGGAGATCCTAGAGGAGAGTACTAGGTGATTTTCATTCCCCAGGAGTAGGGAAGCGGTTTGAGCAGTAGCTTTTAATTAGTCTGTTCTTTTCAGCAAACCACTAGGATATCAGTGATTGGAATTACTATGGAGGATGAGCCAGTGAGCATCGGACTCTGCTGTGGGCATATGATGCATGTGCTTTTCTATGGCAGCGGATGGTTCAGGTTTCAAGTGATGCATACTTTGCTGCAGTGGGCCCAGGGGAGGTCATACTGTTGAGCAGAGCCTTAGAGATGGATTTATGGGCACGTTGCTCAAGCTCTGAGATTACTTGTCTCATTAGCAGTGGTGGGAATGGCTACGTGTAGAGGAAGGAAGAGGCCAGAGATGCTTGGTATGCAAATGATTTCATAGTCATAGACTCAGGCTCTGAGAGAAAAAAATTCCCATCTTGGCTTCTGAATCATTTCAGCCAAGGACTTCAGTACTGAGTCTGCATATAGTGAATGCTCAAAAAATATTCTCTGCATCAATAGTCACTAAATGCCTACTATGTAGCAAGAACTATTGTAGGCACTTAATATTTGTGGAATAAATTAATTTCACTTAACTAATAAAATGCCAAAGGATAACCAAATAACTTATATGAGCATTTCGTTGCCCTGAAATAGATATGAAATATTGATTACTCTCTAACCACACATTATACAAATGCATCCCTCCCTGAATATGTAGCTTGCCGATGCCTTCAACGGGAACAATAACTTTTGTCTTTGTAAAATGTTTACTTGTTAAGTAAAATGGGAAATGAAGAGATTTGTTTGGCTTTGTGTCTCTACTGGGTACTCTGCTTTCTCTAATGGTTTTTCTTATACCAGAAATACACATTTGGGGTCACCTATGCAATACTGCAGTAATGGAGACCAAAAATTAACATTTTAAGGTAACAGGCCCTCCTCTCAATATTTATGCTGGTAGGGGGCAGGGTATAAACCAGGTAGACATTTGAATCATTTCAAGACTCTAAAGGAGCAAAAACAAACATAAACATCTTTTTATTACTTTTGGAATATTGAGAAAGGAAAAAGAAGAAATAAAGCATTCTGATGCATTGTTCGTTTCTTACTCTTTTATTATAGGGATGTAGTGTTCTTAGTAAAAAACATTAGCAAACTATAGTTTTCATTATGAATGCTCTACTTTTTTGTCATAGGAAAATAAAACATTCATCAGCCTAGTCTTTAGTCATCTAATGTACAGTTGGTGTTTAGAAATCACATCCAGTAAAGATAGAAAAGCTCCTTTGGTTGTGTCAGGGAATATTGTCTCCTTAGACATTACCCAGACCCAAATGTCACAATTATGTGTCCAATATCTCCAGATCAACCCAAACTCTACCTTTTGGACCGCCCCTTTCCTTTCAAAGCACTCACAGAAAAATTGGAAAACTTGGAAAAATTGGAAAGGACCCAGTAGAACAACATTCTCTATCTGAAAATGGCCAAAGTGGTTGTCCAAAATAAATTGGTCAAGATAGGAATTACCTAGAAAATGAGAAATAGAGGGAAGGAAACCTACTTAGCTCCTAGGAATCTCAACCAGCTTGTGCTTATCTAGAGAAGGAAAAAGGTTGCACTGGAGTGGATTTTCAAGCAGCTAGGTTCATCTTCAGTTCAATTTACCAACGATGCTAATTCAGTACACTGAGCTTAAGGGAGACATCTGGACCTTGATTTCCTTGCTGAATGCTCAGGCCTTCCTTTGAACTTTGACTTATTCCTCCTCTCCTTCCTGAATTTGCATTTCACCTGTCCTCTCTGAGTTCTGCCTTCATTGCCTTTGCCAAGTGACCTTTCCTTAGTCATTGGGTACCAAAAAGGACTCTCAGTGTTCGTAGGTGTTTCAAGGCATGAAACATTTTGCTAGAGGAGAGATGAGGCCGTAAGTTACAAACATGGTAGGGAGAGGTAGAGGAAAGGCAATGATCATAGTTACGACATGTTTACTGATCAGAGTCTGCAATATGTGGATAATATTTGGAAGAATAAATGAGCTTCTAAAATTGTACAATTTAAATTAATTGTGTCGTGGTCGTGGGGGTGCTAAAATCAAAGGGTCATCTGTTCACTTAGGAATCAACTAGAGGTTAAATAATGGGTTTTTGATTTTTTTAAAAGAATTTATTTGTAGTAAGTCGAACCTAATATAGGCTATTTTTTATCTCCAAAAGCTCTGGTGTAAGTGAGGCTTGGTATTATACTCTTATGGCCTGTCTTTTGTGTATATATATAAACAAAAAACCCTGAGGGCAAAATAAAAACCTATTCCTAGTGTCCTGTGCCCTGAATATAAACCTTTATAGTATTTCTCACTTGCAGGTTTCAGGGTCCCTTAAAGAGTAGACCGTACCTAGTTCTGCACAGGGAGGAGGACTGTCGACTGGTGGTGTCAAATACAGCTTGAGGAGAAAGTGAGGGGATGCTTAGAGGATGCATTAAATCAGTGTCTCAACCTTTAGTGAGCCTCACAACCACATGGAGGGCTTCTTAAAATACTCATTGCTATCCCCTACCTACGAAGTTTCTAATTCAGTGGATCTGTGATGAGACTTGGGAATTTGCATTTCTAACAAGTTTCCAGGAGACACTGAGCTGCTAGTCCGGGAAACCATTGGAAATCATTGCTCTAAGGTCTAGGGGGATTTGAGAAGGAGAAATAGAGGAGGAGTAGGGCTGTCAGTACAACACAATGAGCCAGGTTGATTCACTTTGCATGCCAGCATTTTACTACAAATTAGTTTCCCCCATTTTTCTTTTCTTTTTTTTTTTTTTTTAGTGTTTTGTTTTAAGATGCAGTTGGTTCCCTTTGAGTAGCAGGAACATTGTGCCTCCTTGACATTCCTCTTCTAGGAATAGTTGAGTCCATTTGCCTTTAGTCTCCCTGTACACTGAAGTCTGGAATATTCCATCAATGGGAGTCACTAATGACCTGGACACTGCAGAAATAAGGACACTGATGCCCAGCTAGGGCTCAGGAAGATCAACAGACCATTTTTTACATCCCTGTGCCCTTAATAAAGCATGCACTTTGTTTTTTGCTTTTTTTAAAAAAAGATTTTATTTATTTATTTGAGAGAGAACAAGCCCAAGCAGAGGGAGCATCAGAGAGAGGGAAAAACATGTTCCACACTGCGCAGAAAGCCTGATGAGAGGCTCTATCCCAGACCCTGGGATCATGACCTGAGCCAAAGGTAGATGCTTAACCGACTGGGCCACCCGTGAGTCTCAAGCATGTACTTTGTTTAAACAATTTTTTTCTAATTGTGGACCTCTCCTTTAGAGTTCAGAATGAGTTTGTGGGATAAATTCTGTGGGGGATAACCTGTAGGTGTTTGGTAACACAGGAGAGAAAAAAGAGCTTTTAGTGTGAGGGAACGTAGGGGAGATGACGAATGTGGGGTCAGCTTGAGAGATGATGTAGAGGCATTGTGGCTGGAGGCATTTGGCTTAGGATGATAACATCTGTACCATCAGAGAGAGATGGGGCCTGGGCAGCAGAAAAAAGCTATTTGAGGGAAAAAAATATCAAATCTGACTGTCATGTCATAGTGGTAACGTCAGTACAACTGTCAAGTTTACCCACCCAGTGATGTGCATTCTTTAGGATACCTAAACATCGAAGCCAGCTGGATAAGGATCTCTTTCCAAGAGGAGCTGTGTGGTTTATTGGTTAGCCTCTCAGGTACCCGAAATGCTTAAATTTCTCAGGCTGTGTTTAGAAGCTTGAAGCTCACGTGTACCAGAACAAGACAAATCCCCTAGCCCCACCCACCTGTTGGAACCACCCGAGCCTGAAGTGGCCCAATCATCGCCTCTTCCTTAGCTGACCAGGGTGCTGACCTGAGCGAGTAGAACATCAAAGAGAAGTTACTGTTCCTAGAGGAACTGTGACTAGAAGAATCTCTGTGGTCTAGACTGGGGGAGATCTTTGCTCAGTCCAGCGACCCACATTCTATCCATCAGAGTTACTTGAGTGAACAAGGGCATCCCTGGAATATAAATGCACGTTGGGATATTTGGGGCTATTCGTTAGTCATCTTGATACTATTTGCTTTAATCGGATCAATATTTAGCTTAGGTAATTAAGACATTGGAGTTTCAAATTGGATTGGGAAAAGGAAGGAAAAAGAAGAGAAAAATGCATGGGCTCTTGAAAGCAGTCATGTTTTTAGGCCTTCCATTGCAAAATCAAAACAAAAACAGAACGATGATTGTGCTCCCTTCCCACTGATAGATTTCATTTCTTTTGATTCTTTGGGAAGGATATTTGAACTTGGTTCAAGTTTAGATAATAATCTTCAAATAAATTATGATTTATTTTCCAATTTATCCTTATAAAATGTGTATTTTATACATCTTACATTTTATCTCTAATTTCAACATGTTTAAATTCACAAAATCTGAGGCATAAAAAAATGGACCTTAAAATTCCACTTACCTTGGTTTTCCTAGGAAGTGAAGTTGAGATGCTTATTCAAAAATAGCAGAAATAGGGATCCCTGGGTGGCTTAGAGGTATAGCACCTGCCTTTGGCCCAGGGCCTGATCCTGGGGTCCCAGGATCGAGTCCCGCGTCGGGCTCCTGGCATGGAGCCTGCTTCTCCCTCTGCCTGTGTCTCTGCCTCTCTCTCTCTCTCTCTCTCTGTTTATCATGAACAAGTAAATTAAAAACCTTTTTTTAAAAATATTAAAAAATAGCAGAAATGGATCCAATCTCCTTAAAACACAGAAGGCTATTTTGAAAAATTACTAGTTCATGGATACAAACAAAATCTGAATAATAAATTCCTAGGGAAAATACAGAGGATAAAATATTTCTTTTGTTTTTTATTTGCTACACTCTAAAACTTTGATATCTATCAGCTGTCTATCTATTGGCCAATCTATCAATCTATTGATCTACGTATATGGCCCCAATACTGGGAGGGAATCGTCTGTCCCTTCTTGCCATGCACCTGACTGGTATGATTGGCAGGAGGGTAGGGCACTGAGCCCTTCTGGATATATCTCATCTCTTTTCCTACAATGTGCAGTGATCTTCCTGGGTGGGATTTGTGGAGAGGCTGCGGTTATGCAACTTCGCCCTTAATTGGACCAACAAATTAGTCATAGTGTTTTGGCCAAGATCTGATTCCATTTCTCATCCAGCCTTATCTGCTTATGAACTTATACTGTATTTTGACTATTTGATTCTGGTGTCTCAGTTTTTCTAATGAGTTCCTGATTCACAGCAGATTTAAGGTGGTGAGCAATCATCACCCTGCAACTCCCCCAAGACACAGTGCTGCTAAGATTCCTTAAAGTCACTTTAAGACTTTTCTTTTATCACAGAGCTTTAATTTCTCTTCTTCTCTTGAGTGTGCTCATGAGTGGAGAAGAAGGGGATGTGAGAACCTCATTATTTACTTGACTCCTACTCTACCCCATCTTCATGCATGCCCACCTGCCCCCCACTCCCCAGCTACCCACATACACACTGCTTTTCCACCTCTCTCCTTCCTTCCCTGACTCAGCACTACCAGGGACTGTTTTCTTTTGCACTGCCTTTTGGCCTTTTCTTAAATTCTTTCTTTCCCTCTTGGCCTATACAAATTTTCTGGCTCACTTACTTTGAGCTAAGCATGTCATTATTTATACCCCTCAAGTGGGATTTATTGAATACTGCTTTGCAAGTTCACCTACATTGGATTGTCTTTGTGTTGTTGCTATCGTTGTAATGTAACATTCTATTGTTATATAACAGGGCCCGAAAATGCTCTGGGGGCAGGCACATAGGTTTATACTCACTAGTGGGTCTCAAATGCTTTGCAAATATTAGGTGCTTCATAAATATTAGTTGGTTGATTTATACTGGACAGTCTTTGCAGCGCTGTTTTAGGATAAATATTAGAAAGCTGGGATCTCTGACGAGTGATTGACTCATTTTAATCAATAGTTTTAAAATATGCAAATTCTTATTAGTTGTACCTTTAGTAAGTTGCTAATGGAGGTTGACAGAAAGGAATAATAGCTTCTATTGTGGCTTAAATAAATAATAGTAATATTCTTGAGCCTCTGCAATACAACAACCATCAAGCTAAGCATTTTTAGATTTTAATCTCATTTAATCATTACAATAGCAATGAAGCTGCTGCTGTCATTACCCTTGTCTCACTAGAGAATCTGGGGCTTCGATATATTGCCAGGTTGCAGGTGTCAGAGCTGGGGTTTGAACTTGAGACTTCTTGACTCCAAAGCCCAAACTTTGAGCCACCAAGCTTTTCCATGCTTACTCTCAGGGGGTTGTTCAGGCATTCGGCAGGTGTTTCGTGCTCTTCAACTGTGCTGTTGACCAGAGGAAATGTGTAGGATGCTAGTCTAGTGGTTGAGAATATTGCTCTGAAATCAGCTGGACCAGGGCTCAAATCTCATTGCCATTACATAAAAGCTGTGCCATTGGGAATGGGCTCTTTAACCTTTCCGCTCCTCAATTCCATCATCTCAAATATCAAGATAGCAATTCTCTTAGATGAGATAATGCTAACAGAGCACTTAGTCCAGAGCCTTAAGCACTCAAGAAATGTTAGCCATTATTGTCACAGTTGCAGTCCTGCTGCAGACTACTAAAGATTACATTAGTGAGGGAAGTGAGGAAATTAGCCCCTGGAGTCCTATGTAGAAGGGATACTTGGAAAGACTGGACAGAACTTCAGTCTCTCAGGGGCTTAGAAATATATAGCATACCAACATTTTCTAAAAACTTTATTCTTTTCTTTAGATATAAGAGGAATTGCGTGGCACCTGCCAGTCAATCCGATGAGGCTGCCAGCAGATCAATAAAGTCATATATATAGACATGAAAAGATCTGGGGAATGAAATACTCACAAGTAAATATACACGTGACACACACAGCCTCCCCACACACTGTCCACTTCCCACGCATAGGCTTTAGCTGAGCCTCATGCACTGAGGGGGGAGAACCCTGAGACATTTGTGTGGAATGCTGTCCACAGGGAAGAAGGTACAGGGCAAGTCAGGAGTAAGAGGTCTTACTATATGGGACTGGGATATTTGAAGGGCTTTTTTTTTTCTTTTTTACCCTTTTCTATGTTTCTTTAGTTTCTCTGCTTTGTTTGCTTGCTAAATGAACTAAGAGCTGTGATAAATTATATTTGAATGGCTGCGGTACTAGAAAGCACATCGTCTTTAGGGTGAGCAGGTCCGGCTTGGGATCCTTACTCTTCCACTCACTAACCTAGCGGCCTTGGGGAAATCCCTGACTGGGCTGAGTCCCTGTCGTCTCTAAAGTGGGGACCACAGTGATGTCATTTCCCTTTAACGCTTAGGGTTGTCACTGGGATCCAGGAAGTCACAGGTGTGAAGTCCTGAGCTACGCAAACATTTTACTGAATGAGCTGTCATAGATAGAGCTGCTTCGCACCTTTGTCCCTCCCCAAATTCTCTTTTTTTTGCATACCAATGAGCCTATAGAATATGCTTTCTTGCTCTCTGCTACTTTCTACTCACCTTCCCCCCTTCTAAGTCTATAAAAAAGAATAGGAAAGTTCGAGGACTGAAAAAAACTCATCAGTGTGTTTGTGCTGTTGGCCAAGGTTGAGCGAGCATCTTGGTCCAGCCATGAACCAGCTGCCCTCCTCCCCCCACCATCCTCCTGGAACTCCTGCAGCAGCTGATTGGGACTGGAACCCATTGGAACGCTTGGGTTTCTTCCATGTCTCTCAATCCCAACCGAGGTGTCTTCTCTAAGTAGTTAGTTCACTGACTACTGTCACCAGGCAGGAGATAATGTGTCACAAGTGAGGTCACAAGGCCTGAAAAAGGAAGTTACAGAAAAAGCAAAGATGGAACTATAATACTGCCTGAACTATAATAATGCCTGTTTTCTATGATTTAAAAGGAATATTTAATATCCTGACATATCTGCTTCTAGTCTTTTTTAAGATGATAGTTCCTTATCATTATGCTTCTAAAATTATAAATGCTATTTTGAAGTAAAAGTTATTAAATTCAATGTTACTTGAAATTATAGAAGTAAGACCAGAGGCATTATTGTATTTCAAATGCAGATTTCCTCATCTCGGGAAATATTTTGTGAAAGGGCTCTTGAAAATTAAGAAAACATGAAACATATTCATGTTGGAATCAAGATTTTTAAAGTTATATTTTAATTCTCAATTCAATTTACCCTCCTGTGAAAGAATTGGACCCTAGTACTATCACATTTTCACACCTTTCTCTCCTCTACCTCCAATTTTTGGAAGTTTTTTAATTATCATTTGTACATTGTTTGGGTTTATAACATTGCATTTTTCTCCTGTAACTTCAATTTCGATGTGTTAAGGATCAACAATTTAGTGGATTGAATGTTCACTATTAGTCTTTTTTAAGAAAAATCATACTTTCTCTATTTCTGAGTTTTTAATTTTAATTAAAAAGGAATTGGCAGGTGTTCATTTGTCTAGTTTTTTTGTTTTATTTTCAGAGAGGTTCATGGGTAACATGCCCTCTTAGTCCTTCCATGGCTTACATGCTTTTCTATTTGACTGCCACCATGGGTATAACATTATTGGGTTGTGCAATTCTCACCTCAGAACAATCGTTCCATTGTCTTACAGCCTTGATTGATCTAAAGCAGCCTGATTTTAATCTCTTATAGTTTATTTGCTTTTTCTGTCCAGATGCCTAAAACTGTTTTTTTTTTCCCTGAAATTCAGGAGCTCGGCTAGAGTCTTAGTATAGAGTCCTGGATTAAACTTTCTCAGAATACAGGTTTTTTCCAACTATAGATAATTAGAAAAATGTTTCTTCAACTCAGATAAATTTTCTTGTATTGTATTTTTGAATGCATAACTATTCCATATATCAGGCTTTTTTTAGGACTATTGTCTTTTTTTTCATTGCTTTATCTTTTTAAATGTGCATGTACCTTAATTATTTCAAACCTTTCTTCCATGCCAGTAATTTGGCCATGAGTGCTGTTTATTTTGTCCCTTGCTTTTCTAACGTACTTGTTATTTCCTTAGTTATTCTGTTTTGGTTTTCCAATTTGTTTCTGTGTTTGAGGCTTTCTTTTTCATAATATTCTTGTTCTACCATTTTATCTTTGGCTTAATATTGACTTGGTATTCGTATGAAGATGTTCTGTATCAAGAAGCATTTGTGAGAAAAGTTCCTTTAGATATGTCTTTTCATAGGTTTGTTGCGTCGTTTTTTTTTTTTTTTGTTTTTTTTTTTTAATGTTTTGGACAGCATGCTTCTTCTTTCATCAGGAAGAAAAGTCCTCCCCAATTGAATTGAAACAAAAATCTCCAAATTATGTTGACATACCTGTATATTTTCCTTCTGATTTTCTAACCAAACTCTCAGGTAGAAACCAGGAGAGCAAAAGGACTTTGTGCATGACCAGGGTGAACACAGCGTCTACACAGAAGTCTCACACTGGGTCACCAAGTATTTCCTTATCACAACTTACCGGTTTTTATTCCCCACTCTCTTCAATTCCCAGTCCTCTTGTAGACTTTGTGTGCTTTTTGCAAAAGAACATTTCTAATTTTAGCTTGCTAGCTTGCTTAAGCACATGTACTCCTATAGAGAAAGATTAAAAAAAAAACCTTCCTTTAACCCACATCTTCTTTTGTGTGTTAACTAGAAAATAAATACATTAGAAACTTCTAAGTCAAAATTAAAATTGTTATATGCTGACAATCTTCTCTATAGAGTGAGCAACTACATGCTTCCAACAATACTTTCTTTTTGGCCTCAGAAGCTAAAAAATATCTAATTAGCTGAGAAGATGAGGCGCAAAGAAATTAATGTGGAATTAAGTCTTTCTAAAGGAAACACCAACAAATTCACAGGCAAGATGCAAAGACTTTAGATGTAGATTGTATTTAAATTGTATTCAAGTAATAGCAAGATAATGGTCAGAAAATGAACCAGATTCATGTATGAGAACTCAATTCATCACAATACCCGGTGTTTTTATAGTTTCTCCTCACAGTTAGAAGGAGGCAATCCATTTCGATTACATGTGCTAAATTTTGTGGTCTCTGAAATGATATACAGTAATGGGCTGTTTCAGCAAATATAATCAAATCGTTTCATTTACTTTAGCATGCAAATTCAAGCTCCCTACTGCAGTTCGAAACCGAAAAAAAGTTGCTGGCGTGGCATATGCTGATGGCTTTGTTTTATTCTCCTTAGGCCGAGGCAGGTAACAGTTGGCGGATAATTTGGGTAATTTTGTATGGAAGACATCACCACAGCATGCAAAACATTTAATGCTATAGTGATTTTTGATTAAGGTACATATTCACCAGAATCTCCTTTATAAATTATACCCTCTGGAAATATTTTTAAAAGTACAAAATGTAAATTTTGTTAAACCTTGCCTAGGAGTCAATTCTATAAACAAAGAAGGAAGAAAAGATTTCAACTGTCCTTTCATGGTTACAATGGGAGAAATATAAAAGCTAGAAAAAATTAGATGTCATAAGCAATGTTTCTCGTTTCTGGTAGCTCATTATTCATCAACCCTTCACTCAGAAGCATCTTTGTGAAAATCGGGGCCGTCTGAGATGTAGCCATAGAATCAAAGATGCCTCTGTCTCTTTTCTTGCCCTTTCTTATGTTTGTCAAATTCAACATTTCCTTTCATTTGGTGTCCTAATAATGGGCATATGTAATGTCTCAAGTATGTTTGTCTCAAAAAGCCAGGAGTAATGGAAAGTGCATTTATCCACCCAAAAGATGTGGTACCAATCAGAGTGAGGATTTTATACATAGGGATGGTCATTTATCTCCATTTTCAAAACCAGAACAAGTATTTGCTTGAATAGTACGGAGATGGCCATGTTGCCAAACGATACATATAATGACACTTGCAAAGAGCTGGGGGGCAAAGCAACCCGTTCCAGAACAGTGCTTAGAACTGAGTAAGAGGGTTTGATTCCACAGCAAGTCGCAGTGGGTACTGTCTCTTTCGTAGTTTGCTTTTGTTGGGATTCCTGGGTCCTCCCAGAAATCTGTGGGCCCAGCCTTAGTGGCCGCTCAGCAAATATAATAGTACTGGAGATCGTGTCCGCAGGAGAGGAGCTGGAGTACTTGGCAGGACGGAGGTGAGCGGATGGACCCCTGTGGATGACAGGATGACAGGAGTGGGTCACCTTTATGGTCTGATTTCTAAAGTCATGTCCGGCCAGGTTTGTGAGCCCCAGGCTCGCATATCCAGCCACCTTTTTGACACATCACACCTCACAGGCATCACAAAATGAATGTGTGTCTGTGACTCTCTCCCTGCTTTGCTTTTGTCACTTCTGATTTGTAAATGTGCCTAGAATTTATCTATTCTTTCCCACCGGTCCCGGCCACCATCATGTCTCATTTAGATGAAAGCAACAGTCTCCAAATCTGCAATCTGTTTTCTTCCCAAACCTAACTCGTGTTCTACGTGATGGCGAAGTTAAACCTTTTAAGACACACGTCGTTGGGTTATGTTACTGCCATGACTGACACCTATCAACAACTTCTCTCTCTCTTTTTTTATTGGAGTTCAATTTGCCAACATATAGCATAACACCCAGTGCTCATCCCATCAAGTGCCCCCCTCAGTGCCCATCACCCAGTCACCCCCATCCTATCAACAACTTCTCAACAAATTTAGCATAAAGTTCAAGCCCCTTTTGGTGGGCTACAGAGCTGCTCATGGTCTGGCCCCAGCCTAGCCCTTCACCCCAACCCCCTGCCTTCTCCCCTACACTCAGCATCTCAGGATCTCACGTTGAGCTCTTGGCCACCCGAGGACCTCCCCCTTCCTTCCCGATGGCCTTCTCTCTAGCAGTCCCCAGCTCCGCCTCTTGGTTGTTTTCGTCATTATACTTACTCATACTCCATTACACTGGAATTACCTCCCCTATTTCCTGTCTGCCGATTCCTCCCTGCCTCTGCCTGGTAGTACGTGATGACTATGAGGAGAGGCACCATGTTTGTGGTCCTGCCCTTAGCAGCAGCACCTAGAGGGCACCCAATAAATGTTTGATGAATGAATGAACGGATGAATAATGTGAAGCAGGCCAGATTGAGACAGAAAGACACACTACAGGCTCTGCCGAGGGAAAAGCCTGAGTGAAGACATGGGCAGAATTTATAAAATTATGAGTCAAAAGGAAAACGCAGTCTGGTTATCAAATCCCAAAACACTGGGCTGAGGAGGCTGCCTTTGACATTTCAGGGAGGTGATTTTAGAACAAAAAAACTTGTGAGGCTCATTAATAAAGAGGCAATATAAGGAGGATACATAGATGAATGGGAATGAATATCTAAAGGATTGGACAAATTTGCAAATGACAGTGTCATGGAAGGCCACCAAATGAGGTCTGGACGACAGGAATTGTTATAGCCGAAGGCTGAGGAAGATCCACCATCCGTCCCCTTTTTGGAAGTTCATAGCTCTTGTCAGTCTGGGTTTAATTCAACATGAACAAAAGTAATCATCATGGTTTTTGTTTTGTTCTGTTTTAAACCAAGAACTGTACCAAGTGCTTTATCCCCTCGGCTCTATTTGGTGGACACTCCTGCTTTACTGGTGAGGGAGCAGAGGCTCAAGAGGCCAAGTCACTGGCTGGTGAGGGAAGAACCAGGGTTTGAAGGTAGCAGTGTCACTGGAGCTCTGCTCCTACCTTCTTTCCTGACCCTAATGAATATTCAGCATCCTGAGCCCAAGGGAAAACGGCAAGATAGAGACATTGGCCTTCAGCATTAACTTCTCCATCTTTAACCCTTTTAGGAGGTCCCTACCCAGGCCCTCCCTGGCTAGAATCTCTTTAGAAAGCAAGGGAGCTGATAAGTCATTAACACCTTAGCGTGAATTAGCTAATGACCCTACAGGGAAACCACTGACCTTTGTGAGGTGAAAATATTTCACAGAGGCCTTCTCCTCCCCCTCAAATCCCAGACTCAGAGCTGCAACCCTTGGGTCCATGCTGGCTAATGAGCATGTGCAGGCGGAGGAGCTCAATAAAGATTGACTGATTTATTGATCGATGGGAGTGAGGCCGAGCTTAATCTTCCCTTGCAGCTGCTCCTTTCCTTCCCTATCTCGGGAGGAGTGTGTTTGGCCCCGCCCAGCAGCCACATCCATTGCCCACCCCACTCTTTTGAACTGGGCCTTAATGGGAGTTTGGTGTGAAGTTAATCAGTGGCAGAGAAATATCTAGAAGGGAGGGGCTGAAGCTGCAGCCGCAGCGCTGGGATCCTGGCAGGAGCCCCCATATGACACAAGAGGAAGGCTGGCCAAGGGCTTCCCCACTGACAGAGGGGATCGGGGTGGGGGGCAACCTTCATCCCCCAGAGAAACAATAAGCCAAGGAGGCTCAGAGGCCCTGGCCTGGGAGGAGGGGGCGGCGAGAGCAAGGGGTCTGCATCCCTGGGATGCTCAGCCGGAGAGCGCCCCGCACGGGGCACAGAGTTGGGCATGTGGGGCCTTGCGGCCCAGGGCGGCCTGCCACCAGGTGCTGGGGGGCTGTGGCGAAGAGGTGGCGAGGTGGCCCACAGTCGGGAACGTGTGTCCTCCAGGCCCACGCTGCACACTTCTTGTGTAGTTCTGGGAGCTGTGATTTGCAAAGGAGCAAAGGATGCACGACCCACCCCCCCAATGGAGCCGGGGTTGCACACTGTCATGTGAGTGGCGTGGAAATGGCCCTAAGGGCTCCTCAGAACCAACCTCAAAGACTTGAAAAGTTGTCACACAGAAGACAGCTTTGACTATCCTCTCCCGAGGGCTGGTATCCAGACCAGTGAGCAGCAGGTGGAGAGAAGAGGGACGGGGTGCTAAGCCAAAGTCATCTGATCCCGAGAGAGTGAGCTGCTCACCGCGGGGGGCATTCAAGGAGAGGCTGAGGGATTATTAGTCTGAGCATTGCATAAGGTGCCCGAGCACCCAGTAAGAGGTGAGGCTAGACTGCCCAGAGCCCCTGCAACTTTGAGGTGTAGAGTTCCAGGAAGTGAGGCTGGTCATGTAGAGCATCCATAGAACTTTCTACCTGTGTACAGTGGGCTAAGCACTGAGGCCTTCCCTGTTCCCTTACAGGAAAAACCTGGTTTTGGAACTCAAAAGTAACCTTTGGGCACTGGGGCTACAGGTGACTTGAGAGTTCATTTCCAAATATCTCTAAACTCCAAGGCCTGGAAGGACAGAGACACAGTGAAAGGGATGTGCCTCTACCTAATATTTGCCACGATTTAGGTCTGGGCCACGTCATGCGGCAGCCACCCTGGCGAGCACTTGGCATGTGGCTGGTCGCCATCCAGATGGGTAACATACATACGAGGTTTCACAGATTTCACATGACAAAAAGAATTTAAAGATGCCTCATTTATATATTTTATACTGATGTTGTTTTGTGGTGATAATAGTTATATATGTAAAATTAAGTTTACCTGTGTCTTTTCCTTTTTTATAAGAAACTGCTGGAGAATTTAGAATTACATATGTGGCTCACACTATGTGTCTGTCTATTGGACAGTGTTGCTCTAGCCTCAGGCTAGGTATTTCTTTTTTTTTTTCCTCAGGTTTTATTTAAATTCAATTTAATTAACATATAGTGTATTATTAGTTTTGGGGGTACTAGTTAGTGATTCATTAGTTGCATGTAACACCCAGTGCTCATCACATCAAGTGCCCTCCTTAATGCTCAGCACCCAGTTACCCCATTCCCCCTTCTACCTCCCCTCCAGCCACCCTCAGTTTATTCCCTATAGTTAAAAGTCTCTTATGGTTTGCCTCCCCCTCTGTTTTTATCTTATTTTATTTTTTCCTCCCCTTCTCCTATGTTCATCAGTTTTGTTTCTTACATTCTACATATGAGTGAAATCATATGGTATTTGTCTTTCTCTGACTGACTTATTTGCTTAGCATATTACCCTCTAGTTCCCTCCAGATCAGTGCAAATGGCAAATTTTCATTCGTTTTGATGGCTGAGTAATATTATATATATATAATATACACACCACATTTTCCTTATCCATTCATCTGGGTTTTTTCCATAGTTTGGCTATTGTGGATAATGCTGCTGTAAACATTGGGGTGCAGGTGCCCCTTTGAATCTCTATTTTTGTATCCTTTGGGCAAATACCTAGTAGTGCAATTGCTGGATCATAGGGTAGTTCTATTTTTGACTTTTTTGAGGAAACTCCATACTGTTTTCTAAAGTGACCGTACCAGCTTGCATTCCCACCAATGTACAAGGGTTCCCCTTTCTCTGCATCCTCGCCAACACCTGTTGGTTACCGACTTGTTAATTTTAGCCTTCCTGACTGGTGTGAGGTGGTATCTCATCATGGTTTTGATTTATATTCCTATGATGTTGAGCATCTTTTCACATCTGTTGGCATCTGGGTGTCTTTGAAGAAATGTCTATTCATGTCTTCTGCCCATTTCTTGACTGGATTATTTGTTGTTTGGGTCTTGAGTTTGATAAGTTCTTTATAGATTTTGGATCAGGCTAAGTATGTCTGTTCATTATCTTATTTCATCCCCCCAACTATTCCATGAGGCAGGTAATCTTATCACCCTCATTTCATTTCTGAAGATACTAGAATTTAGAGAAGTTGAATAACTCGTCCAAGGCCACACAACTAATAATTGGCTGACTTGGGTCTTGAACCCCAGCCCCCTAGACTCTGTGACCACATTCTCTCATTATTTTATGCGGCTGTATTGACATCCTCTTGAGGGAATTGCTGCTATGTTATAGAACACTGAAGGAAGAATCATGAGAAACGACTGTGGAAATGCTGACGGTTGTTAAACTACAAAATTAAAAATGCAACAAGGCCTCTGAAGTATGTGCCATAGGGCTAGGAATGACAGTGAGTCTGGCTCCAGGATTGACCACAAGATCTGTGCCCTCAGGAAAGGGAAGCTGTCAATCTAGAACTTTGGAAATAAACATCACTCAGGGAATTTTTAAGTTTCTGAGATGTGTGGAGCCTGCTCAAGATTCTCTCTCTCTCTCTCCCCTCTGTCCCTCCCCTGGCTAGTACATGTGCTTCCTCTCTCTCTCTATCTCTCTCTCTCTTAAAATAGAATAAATAAAATAAAATAAAATAAAATAAAATAAAATAAAATAAAATAAAATAAATAAATAAATAAAATAAAATAACACTTTCTGCGGGGTTATTTGGTAGGGTTGTTGATGGACCTGGAGGGGAAGGACAGATAGGAGATGTCTTGGGGAGAATTTAAACAGCCAGTTCAGTTCTGGCTCAACGAAACTCTTGTAAATGACCATCCTGCCTTTGGCACTACTTTACCCGACACAAGAAGGCTTTCTTTCTTTCTTTCTTTCTTTCTTTCTTTCTTTCTTTCTTTCTTTCTTTCTTTCTTTCTTTCTTTCTATTAGTGTAGTAAAGGAAATTTGGAAGGAGTTCTTCACATTTCTCAATACACAAAAAGCCTTCTCTCTCCGTTATACAGCCCCAGTGCCTCCCTGGAGGGAGAGTTTTGCTCCCTGTGACCTTGTTGCATGCTGGGCCATCTCCAGGCAAGGCTGTGGCGGGCTGAGGCCTGCATGCTGGGGGGCCCTCTGGGGCTGGGCCTCACGAAGATTTCTTTGTGGGGATCATCCACCCTTCACTCACACTTAGGAAAACAGAAGGAGGCCGTAGGCTGTGGAGGGCGGAGAAATCAATGACAGGCCTTCTGCTGCTCTGCGTTAAATAAATAAATACAACCCCCCTGCCACTGCCACCACCACCGAATAACATTCAGTTGAGAAGATTCATGAGACATGAGGTAAATGGCCTGTATAAATGTCTGGCTGAGGAGAGAAAGGAGCCATGGTAATGATTTTACCTGCCCAAAGGGAAGAGGAACCAGAGTTGGAAAGAGAGTGATTGGCTTATAATTACACTGACTGGGGGCCCTGGGGCTGTGACCACAGAAAGTTACTCAAGTTTTCCATAGCCTTAGAGCAGCAGCAAAACCCCCAATACTCGAGGCTCTGAAGCCAGTTGACTGCGCTCACCTCTGGGTCTCTCAGGGAACAGTGGAGCATTGGTGGGAGGGGGAGTGGGGAACAGTGGGAGGTTGGCCAGTTCAGGAAGTTCAGGGCAAAGCTGCAGTGGGGGCCGTTTCAAGGACCTCATCACCCAGTACCATGGAAGGGGGTGAGGGAGGCAGGAGATGAGTCACAAAGGGAAAACACACCGTAAAGAAAAGTTGAAGCTCTTATCCTCCCAGCTCTAAGGGGCTCTGGAATGGTGTGGTGGGGCCCAGCAGATAGGACAGATGAAGGACTCAGCTCGGACCACAGACCTGTCAGCCCTGCACTCTGGGTCTGGGGGAGGCAACCACCAGTAGCTTTAGGGAACGCAGCTGTTGTTCCTGAATGTCTAAGAAGGCTGGGGCTCACCTGCACACCGGCCTCCACAGACCAGGCTGTCAGGACTTTTTCCGACCCTTCGGAACCCACTTTTTACTTCTAGTGAGTTTCCACCAGTAGCATTGCTAGCAGTAAATGGTGTGACCAGTTAGAGGTCGGAGCAGGGTGAGGTGGGTCAAGAACAGCATCTTTTGGCCAAAGGCTGCAGGCCTAGGGGTCCGCTCCCATCTGCAGCTCTGGGTCAGGACCCTGGGGAGAACAAGGCTGGTGGGCCTCTGAAGAGAGTCCCCAGCTCCCCATTAATCCCAGAAAGCCCATCAAAATTCCCCGGGGTCCTAAAAAGAAGATACATTAATAAACTGGAGTTTGCTCTCTGGGTATTTGCCCGTCGCGAGTGTACTCTGCAGCGGTGCTCTTCCAAGGGCCACTCATTGTACTCCCTCTGAAGTAAGCAAGCAGTTGCAAGAGAGACTTCTTGAACCCAGGGCCTTGTAGACCATCCGGCCTCCTCCCGTCTTCCCTCCACGGCCTCACTGGTGGAACATCCGGTGAGCTACACCAATGCAGCCCAAAAAACACACAAGTCCCCCTTTTCTAGCAAAGGGAGCACATTATTTTAAGCTGCTTAGGTGAATCTTCTAGAGTTCCAGACAGAGGCTCAGCAAAGCTTGTCATTGGACACCAGCTCCAGTAAAAGCATCGAAATGATAGCAATGATTTCCGAGGCCGGTGTGAGAGGGCCAGGTGGCATCTGGAATGAAGGAGGGCTGAAGAGTGAAGAGTGGCTCAGCCCCCCCCCGCCCCCCAGCGCCCCACCTCTTCCTCAGAACTGTGTAGACACTAACCTCTCCCCCCGCAGCTCCTCCGCATCCAGCTCTGGTGCGCAGTGTCAGCCAGCAAAGTGCAGAGCAGGTCACGGTATTTCTAATTCAGATTAATGACCCCATTCAGCCCTGTCTCCTTAGCAGGAAATTAGAGAGTGTAGGAAGGAGCAAATAGTGATTCATAACGCGCGACTCTGGGTATTGGCAGTCGTGCTCGTTAAAAGCTAAGATATTGTTTTGATATCAAATAATTGAGTCTGACTTATTTATGGGATAGAGTGTTCTCCATAACGCCGGGTCCTTCTTGCAAAGCCAGCTGGTTCCAAGCCCATGAGCCCGAAGGACAGGAGGCTGCCCTTTGCCCGGGGTGTTTGCAGCAGCTCTGTGGGAAGTAGTTTAGGGTAATGGGCTGCTGGGGGGGGGGGACTTCTCTTAGGCTCTGCTCTTGATTCTGTGTCTCTTCTCCCCGCCCCGCCCCCCCCCCCCCCCCCCCCCCCCCCCCCCCCCCCCCGGCCAGCTGTCGCCCCGATGACCTAGTCCTGGCCTTTCATTCTCCATCGTCCTCATCTTCTTCAGCGAAGAAGTCTTTAATTTAGGGGCTTCGTTTGTCACCTGTTTGCATACAGAGCCATGGCCTTTTTTCCCAAACCTTTCTCCCCTACTCCCCAACACACACACACACACACTCACTCCTAGTGAATGAGATCAGATCCCTTGTTATCCCCCTGGATAGCCACACATTATCCACTCTTCCCCTCCTATATGTCTCCATGTCTTGTCTGCACCAAAAGTTCTTCCTTCCTCTTTGGATTCAGCTCCTTTCTTCCATTTCCACACTCAATATATAAGGTTGGTTCAGGCTCTTGTTTAAGAGGAAGAAGTGATTTCTTTGAACGGCAGTCATGCAAAGCTCATCCCTGGGCATTCCCCATAAACTTTACCCTGTGAGGATGCACTTTGTTTTGTACTCCAGGGATGTATCTACTCTGAGACACACTCTATTTTTGTGTCAACACCAAAATAGTGGGGTTTTTTTTAAAGGCTTTATTCATTTATTCATGAGAGACATAGAGAGAGAGACAGAGACATAGGCAGAGGGAGGTGCAGGCTCCCTGTGGGGAGGCTGATGCAGGACTCGATCCCAGGGGATCACACCCAGAGCTTATGCCGACCCTCAACCCCTGAGCCACCCAGGCCTCTCAACACCAAAACACTGTTGATGAGAATTGAGAAAAGTTGGATGAGCTTTAGAAATAAGTGCAACTGAGAAGTCATTTCCAAACCTGGGTACATACTGGACTCTCCTGAGGAGCTTTTTAAACATGCAGATTCCTATTAAATCTGAATTTCCCTCTCTTGCACACCCTCCCTTCTGCCACCAGTCTCCTTAGTTCTCCTTGAACACACTGAGCACAGTTCTGCCTCAGGACCTTTGTACTTGCTAGTTCCTCTTTGAACTCTTTTCACGTATAGATCCACGCTGCATCTCTGCTCTGATGGATACCGTCTCCTCCAAGAGGTAAGCGGCCTACTAAAATAACATCCCTCCTTCTGCCCACTTTTTTTGATCTTCTTTGGATCCCCCAGCCACATTATATATTTATTATTTCTGGCTGGTTGTTACTTCTAGATCGCGAGCTATGTGAGGGCAGAGATTTTTTTCCTCTTGGGTTACGGCTCTATCCTCAGAATAAAAAAGAGGATAGTAGATATTCTAGTAAGGTCTGCTGAATCAGTGAATAAAAGATAAATCAGAGAAGCTGAGTTAATCCAGGAAGGCTTATTCTAAAACAGTGGTTCTTAAAGTATGGTCCCAGGACCAGCAGCTTCAGCATCACTTGAGAAATTGTTAGAAATGCAAATTCTTGGGCTTCACACCAGTCCTGCTAAATCACAAACAGGGAGGTGGCCATGTGTGTTTTAACAAGTCCTCTGGGTGACTCTCCTGCTGGCCAACGCTTGAGAACTACTGCTTTGAGATATTGTTTTGGTGCCATGTTATCTTTTGCTTGTACCACTAATTATCAAGGCAAAAAAATCTTGTGGCACTCATATTTGACATTTACACTAATCTCAGACTATTCCCTAATTGTTTCAGGTGCATTGGCTTGGGAAGCTGGCTTGTCATGTGGCCCTCAAGCATCCGGGAAGCGCTCAGTACATATTTGTTGGCTGGTTAATTTTACAGTATTCCCTGAGTATTCTTTTTTTAGTTTTTTTGGCTCTAAATGGCATAAGGAAAAAGAAAGTTTATATTATTCTACTTAGAATTAGTACAGTATTTATTTTATTAGAATAGAGAAAAGACATTATTTAAAAATACTTGTAAGCTGGTTTGGACTCATTGTTTTATTACTTATTAAGAAAGTAATAAAGTAAGAACATGGGCTTAGGAGTCATATTTGGGCTGAATCAGGCTTTACTTTGGTAAAATGGGCAACAATATCTGCCTTTAAAAAAGGGTAGCGCTGGCATACAGTGGGTACTCAGTCAATAATATTGATAATAATTGATACTTTAAACATAATATGGTGAGTGTGAGTGTAATTATATTCAGGCAGAAAGATGACAGCAGAAAGTATATTTTAGAATGGTAGTTCTCACCAAGTGGTCCTAAGACCACTAGCAGAGCACAACCTGGAAATTGTTAGAAATGCACATTTGTGGGCCTCACCCAGATCTCCTGAAACGACTCTCACAGTGGGCCTGCTACTGTTTTTATAAGCTCTCTAATGACCGATGCATGCTCATCTTTGGGAACTCTGCTCTAAAATCACTCACACACACACACACACACATACACACACCCTCTATGCGGGGTAGCTCTTTTGGGAAATAATCTAATAACAGATGGAAGGACCAAGGTAGTCAACGACTAGAGTATTTCTGCTGAGGGACAAGTCAATAGAATCTGAGTCATCTGAATTTGAAAAAGGGACCCGATTCCTGGTTTTTGTATCCAACCCAGTCGGTGGACTAGCTTTCTGACAGGTCTTTGAAAAATGAGGTCCCCAGTAACAGCCCTCTCTCCCTCAAATGTTTCCCTGGCTGCAGCAATTAAACTGCTGAGCAGGAAACTGGACCTGATGTTCTGTTAACCCTTTGTCAGCTGAAGCCCAGAGGCAATTTGTCTGGCAGAGAGATTTTCTTCTCAATTACCCCCCCTGCCCCCCCACCCCCACACTACAAAGGGAAAGGTTCCTAAACCATCTCCCAGTTGAGTTTTTTCCAGTTTTGTTTCCATGTCTGTGTGATTGAAACAGCTGGGTCAGAGAGCAAACAGAGGGGAAAGGTCATCACAAACTAAATGGGGCTGCCGAATCTCCTTGTGTTTCTCCTTGGTGTCATGAAGACAAATTGCAATAAAAAAAAAAATTCTCCCAATGAAACTCTCCTTTCTCATCAGCCTCCAAGCATTTCTTAATGAACTACGACTCAGTCGCCTATGAGCCTGATGGTTTGCAGTCCAAGCAGAGCCCAGGACGAAATGGTCAGCCTGGAGTCGATGGGGGCCAGCGCTCAGAGCACTTTTGTCCTTGTGTCCTGAAGGTCGGGTCTTCGCCACAGCCCAAGTGCTCCCTTTTACCACTTAATGACAGTGTCAAACAGACATGTGGTCAGGGTGAGCCAGTCCTTCAGGCCAGGCAGGACAGGGCCACTGGGCCACCACTCCCTGGTTACTTACTGCCTTTCCCTTTGTCTTTTACAGACATCCATTTTGTTATTGTCCACACAAGCTTGATAGATTTTCTCTGTAAATTTTGAATTCTAGATGGGCATCTACTGTCTTGAGGGACTTCTCAGCCAATTTGAATGTGAATTTAAGCAAAACATAACTTGTATCATCATCTTATTGAAGCTACATCTGTTAGAACCCAGTTACTTGTTTTTTTTAAAAATTTATTTAAATTTAATTATGAACATATACTGTATTATTGGGTTCAGAGGTAGAGGTCAGTGCTTCATATCTTATATAACACCCAGTGCTCATTACCTCACATGCCCTCCTTAATGCCCATCACCCAGTTACCCCATTCCCTACCCGCTCCCCTCCAGTGACCCTCAGTTTGTTTCTCATGATTAAGAGTCTCTTACGGTTTATCTTCTTCTCTGATTTCATCTGGTTTTATTTTTTCCTCTCTTTTCCTATGCTCCTCTGTTTTGTTTCTTAAATTCTACGTATGAGTCAGATCATACGATAATGGTCTTTCTTGGATTGACTTGTTTCGCTTAGCAGAATATCCTCTAGTTCCATCCATGTCATTGCAAATGGTAAGGTTTTAATTTTTTGATGGCTGAGTAATATTTCATTGTATATATATACCACATCTTCTTTATTCATTCATCTGTCCATGGACATCTGGGCTCTCTTCATAGTTGTGGCTATTGTGGACATTGCTGCCACCAATTACCCTTTATTATGGGAAGACAATCCTGTCTTCTGCTTTTCCCATTTCTAAGGTTGAGAAGAGTTTTGATTTTGGCAAACAGAATAGGAACCGTCCAGAAACATCCAAATGAGTGCCTCTTTGGTAAGGAGAATCCCCTGTACTCAACCCTGTATTCACATGCTGATTTCCATGAGGTCTTTATTGTTGTCCACATAGTGCCTTGTTCGCCAAATACCCAACAACCCTTTTTGGATTCAGTATTATTTTCAAATGTGAGTTTTAGCCACATGAAGCATAAAAACTGGAATGGAGATATAAGAGGTAGAGAGATCTGATTTTACAGTAAAATGAGGATTTATTAATCAAATTTGGATTTCTATTCTGTTGATGCAGGTGATAGAAGAAAGAATTGGACTCCTGCTTTTAAATGAAAATATGTATACAAACCAGCCAATATGGATCTACTCCTGTCATGTAAGTGCTCAATAATAGGACTTTTCTTCTCCTCCTCTTCTCAGGTGAGTGATGTCCCTTCAATACATCAAGAGACAACCGTACTAAAGAGTGGGCAGGAATCAAAACTGTAGTCAACGGTTTCGCACTTTGGCCTGTGGACATCTTGGGGCAAGGGTGGCGGGGAGGTTAGCAGAATGTCTGCAAAAGCTTTTAAATCCATATGTGCAATGAGCATTGCATATGGATGGATTAAACACTATGTTTTACACAGAGTTCCTATTCTTTCTCAAATATCCACATATCCACTATTAAGGTAATTAAAACACATACTTATCTATAATCATACAAAATGAATTGTAATTTTTTTACCACCCTGCCTCTTCAATTTCTCAAGTACTATCAAGTGATGCCTGAGAAGTTTTTTGAGTAAAAATTTTCCTTGTATTGAAAAACAAGGAAAATTGCTCTTCTATAGCATTGCTTACGGCAGGGCTTCCCAGGTGTGGTCCTAAGACTCTGAGGGACAGTGCAAAGTGCAGATTGCCTGGCCGCAGCAGGCAATTCCGGGGGTGGCTGGAAATCTGCTTCTAAAACCAACTTACTAACACCAATTTTTCCCATACATTGGCACTTGAGAACCATGGGTTTAAGGGAATTGGAAAATAACCTTCACATAATCAGGAATCAACTTCAGAAGGTTAAAGCTTTGTGTTTTCAGTTTCACCTGAAGATGGAATATCCCTCTCCTCTTTAAATACTTGCATACTGTCCAGAAACTTGCTGGAATATCTATCAATCATGTCAGATAGTCTATTGACTGTATCCCTGTTGGAACTCTAAAACAGCAACAACAACAAAAAAATGGTTTTGGATCATCTACAGATGTGGCTTAGTCACATGACTACTTGCCTTCATTGGTGTGCACTGAAATGCCACGTAAATGAAATTACAGTGGGCAGAGGAGCTCAGATCTGAAATCATTAGTAACTCCTGGGGGCATTCACCTGATTTGTGTGTATTTAAATATAATCTTCAATAAAATGAGGAAACCTTTACCACCATCTGTGTTGCCATAGCAAAGTGCAGGCGCAGCAAATATCTGGCCAATGTTTTCACACCCCCCTCTCTGGCTGCATGGCAGCTAGACATTTCTAATCAATTCCAGTAGTCCTTCCCCTTGAACCAGGATATTTATGCCTCAAAATCCTCTGCCCCAGGCGACTGTTAGCTGATGGGATGACTAGATGATGAAATCTATTTGCTGTGTCCGGAGTAGAGCAGGGCATACACTCTGCAGTCAAATGGGATTAGAAGGCTCAAACCCCAGCTTTGCCACTTAGAGGCTGTGGGACCCATAGCAAGATATTTCAGATTTGTAGGTCCTCTGGCAGGCTCGCTCTCCTCACCTGCAAGAGCAGGGTCGTAGTCCCATCTCACAGGATTATCATGAAGGTGGTAGAAAGAACCCTGGGTGAGTTGCTTAGCATTCCTAGTTCATACTCGGTACTCAGTACATTTTTAGGTGCTATGAATTTTAATACAGCTTGAAAAGATGTAGTAATGAACACAAGGAGAAAATCCATTTTGAGGGACGACTTGGGTTCTACAAAGGGAGCATGGCGCATTTTACAGCAAAGCGCATCCTTATTGCAACCCCTTCTCTGGGATTATGACTTATATGGCCCACATTTATTGAGAGCTTCATAAATTCCAGAAAGTATCCTAAGCACTTTATGAGGGGTAACTAGTTTAACCCTCACAAGAACCCTGTGAAGTTGATGTTCTTATCCCCCAGTTGATAGATGAGGCACCTGAGGTGTAAAGAGGTTCAGCTGCTGACCAGGGATAGTGTCAGACCCATGCTGTTCACAGCGAGGCCCCCCACTCCTGCCCGCGGCAGCCGCAGCCCCAGTGAGAACCATGAGAAATGCAAACTGTCAGGCCCCACACTCCTGAGCCCCAAATCCAAAATTTGGTGTGTGGGCCCAGAAGTCTGTGTTTTTACAAACCCTCCTGGTAACTCAGAGGCTTGTTAACCCATCAGAACCACAGGCCAGAAGGCCAAGGCATTGAAGGCACAGCAGAGGGGCAGGAGTGAACCTGTGACCAAGCAGGGAGCAGCCTGGACTAGAGAACATGCACCCCGCTGAGGACCCGGGAGTGCCTTTTTGCAGACTTTCCTTTCTTATCTGTATTTCTTCCAGTAAACATCCTGGAATTCTGTATATATATATATATATATATATATATATATATATATATATATATATTTTTTTTTTTTTTTTTGTATGAAGAAAATTGGTTGGTGCTATTGTGTTTTCACTTTGTGTTACAGGTTCCCATAGAACAAATGAGAAAACCCATGTCTCTGAATTGTGTATAGGAACTAGTGTGAAAGTACCCATGTCTCTTTCAAATCCGGGGGCCCCCCCTTACTTTGTGCAGGTGTGAGCTCCTGCAGGTCCCCTCTCCGCAGGCTCTCCTCTTCTCCTGGTCCTTGGGTTTAGTTCAATAACTTCCTGACCATCAAGGAAGGTTTTGAACCCTTTCTGCTGCATGAATTTGAAAGGGCCTTAGTTGGGGGCCTGCTGCACATAATAAAAATCACAATAAAAATCTAAATGTGTTAAGAAGCCCAGTGCTAGGGGCTGCCCTGTCCCCACTTCACTGAGTCTTTGTAAAGGTCATCATGGGGCAGGGACCCCATGCTACCCCGGTGCCGGTGCCGGTGCTGATGAGAACCCTTACCCCCTGACCGTCCCCAACTTTGGGAGCTACTGGAGCACCCCGCGTGAACCACTCGGCCAGGATTCCACCCCAGGTCCGCCTGACACCCAGACCCACTCTCCTAGCCACACACTTGATGTGACAGAGGAGGAAAGATTGATGGAAATCTGAGGCCACTGACGTCACTAGGGTGGAAAAGCCAGAACCTTCTAGAAGCTGGATGCTGGGGGTTCAGGACCTTCCCTGGTGATTTGATCCTGATCTGCTTCCAGCCCAGCCATGTGATCCTGAAGCCAGAAGGCTCTCTGGCTGTTGTTTGTTGACTGGGTTCTGGGCCCACAGCTCTTCAGCTTCAGGGATGCAGAGAAATGACGTAGACCTGGACACAGGCCCGCACGGCCTGTGTCCCTGCGGGGTGCTCTGGGGGCCGCCAACCTCGTTACCCTGGGGTGCGCTTGGGGATGGGGGAGGAACTATCCCAGAAAACTGTGTGCCCTCTCCCAGCAACCTCTGGGGTAGCCTGCACTTTAGGGAAGAGGACAGAAGGCAAGGGATTCTTTCTGAGGCCACCTATGGGCGCCCCTCTCCTGCCCTCCCTCACCGGTTGGTCTGCTTCTGCGACACAGGCTGGTAAGACACGAATAGCCTGTCACACAAAAGACAAAGCAAAGCCCAGCCACAAGCTGCCCTGGATCTCTGGGGCTCAGCCAGCCTTCCTCTCTCCTGTTGTGCCCATGCAGATCTTCCCTAGCTTGCTTGTTGCTTCTCTGGCTCCAACCTCCTCCTCTAAGTGTTTAGCGCCCTGTGTTCACTCCAGACTGCCTTTTCCCAGCGACTGACACTGGACCTTCACCCCAGGCCTCAGTGTTGGCTGCTCTGGGCATGCTTGTGAGGTTCGCCTGGGCCCCTGCACCCAGTCGGTGGTAGGGGTGGTCTCCGAGTTCCAGCCCTGTGCTGGGGAGAGGGCATCAAATGCCTCGGGGAGGGGGGTGCGGTGGAAATTGCCCAGCTCCCAAGACCTGAGCAGTGGGCCTGGAACTTTGAAGTAGCTAAGAATCTACTGGGGCTTTTGTTAAAATGCAGATTCTCAGGTCCCTTCTCCCAGAATTCTGATTCAGTAGTTTTGAGGTGAAACCCAGAAATCTGTATTTTAATGAGCAGCTGGGTAGTTCATATGCTTCACTTTGGGGAAAAGGGGTTTGGCGGTGGCAAGATGGTGTTGGACCATATGACATTGAGCCTTTGGTTAGCAGAGGACCTGAGAGTGTGTATATGTTGGGGGAGGTGGTGGTGGGGTTCCTAAACTGATACCCCAACTGGGGGAGTCAGACACTGCTGTGGGAGTCAGGGGAACAAGATGGCAATGGACATCCTCATACTCTTCCTCTCCTTCTGTCCCTTTTCTATCACCTTCCCTTCCAAAGGGAATTTCTTTACAGGATCTCTTACAAGGAAACTTTATTATACATAAAATAGCTGCCAACAAAGCTGTGCAAGCTGAGGCCGAGGGGGTCTGCAGGGCTCCAAGCTGACCTCTCTTCTACTTCATCCCCTGAGGAACCACCTAAGGTAGATCCATGGACACTGCGGGATTCCTTCAGGATTCATTTGAAAACTGTCTTAACCTAACCCCCATTTTACAGGTGAAGTTGAGCCCCAGGGAAAGGAAGTGACTTCCATAGAGCCGGTTAGAGACATCACTGGGTGATTACCTGGCTCTACTCTCAGGCCACTGAGATTTTCCAGACAGCTCATTAGAATACCAGTGTCCAAGGTGAGGCTACTAGAAGTTCTGGGGGACAGAGGGATGAGCTATGGCCTTATAAATAAGTTTAGGCAACACTGGGTATAGCCTAGTTAACCAGTTTTCTTTATTGCAGGATTTCATAGCCCCCTGAATATTCTAATGGGAGCTGTGAATCTCCAATAAAAGTTATAGAGGCAGAATTTTGCAAACTCATTTAATAATAGACAGTTTCTCCTCCTTTGTAACGTATCCATGTCTCAGCAGACACTATTGTAAGGAGTACTGTTTGGGGGGATTGCTGTGATATACTGTCCTTGCCCTGAGACCAGCCAGAGAAAGGGCATAGTCACCAAAGACTAGAGTCCTCACCAGGTTGTCAATCACATAGACTTTCTCTAGACCAGCCAACTCTGGTCTAGGTGTGGCTAGGCTGCCACACCTGGGCTCCAGGTGGACCAGTGTGACCCATCCCACGAGAAGGAAGCCACAGGCCAGAAACATTAGTGACCTGGCTGACAGAGTGGCTATCAGCCCGACTCCCGCTGGATGCAGAAATTCAGCTCTCAGAATTGCTCAGCCTACAGGACAGCATCGAGGATGTCAGGAAGGCATAATTGGCCCAGTGTCCCATTGAAGACCCCAGGACTACGATGGGCAAGGAGAGAGCCAAGGAAGAGCCATGGAGGAGGCAGTTACTGAGGAGCACTCCTCAGCCCCCTGCTATTGGAGCAGATGCATTACCAGGGAAATCAACAGAGCCAAGGGGTGCTGGGGCCTCGGTCACCAGACGGGCAGGGGCTGGCTAGCTAGCTGGTCAAGGGGAAATTATGCTGGCAACTTTGCCTTTTCTGCCCATTTTCAAAGCTGTGATTTGTGGACCTTCGCAGCCCATCCTCTGAAGGCTACCTGCAAGTGAGCAATGTACGCTCTGCCACAGAGGAGTCGGAGGCCGGGTAGCGACAGGAGGCTAGAAGGGAAGCAGGCACTAAATCAGAGTCTGGGAAAATAGAAAGGTTGATTCAAACCAACCGTGATCAGGTCCCTGTCATATAACCTTAGTTCTGAAGCAGATCACCCAGGGAAGGTTCCCAGGGAGGGCATGAGCTGAGCTACCACCAAGGAGGGTACTTCTCATGGCTGGGTGCTTGCAGGGTGGTGTGGCCTGCAGGCACACAGCCCGGGATGGACTGGAAGGCCCTGCCACCCAGGTTAACCTGTATGGTGGACAAGGCACCAAGCCCAGTAAATTCCCATGTCCTGGCCCGTAATCATGCATTGAAGAAAATTTGGCTCCAGATCTGATTTTATCTTAATATTTAATTTTTTGTGTGATTGAAAAATAAATACATGTCCGTTATTAGTGGAAGGCACCAGAGAATATGGTTATGAGCAAGGTCTTCAGAAATTGAGTTTGAGCCCAGAACTCAGAACCTGTATGACTATGGGCAAGCCATTTGCCATTTCCTGTTTTGTAGAATGAGAAAAATAATGATAACTGCCCCAAGTGGTTGTTATGAGGATTTAATGAGACAATTTATATATAAAGTCTTTAGCAAAGTCTCTGACATGTAGTAAACACTTAGATTTTAGCTATTATTACAATCATTATAATTACCAACCTAGATTATCTGTTAAGAAATGCTTTAGCATATTCCCTCTCAATCTTCTAATAATTTAATCATGCATTTATATTTTTAAATAGGTAGGATCATATTAGACATATGTAACTTTGTGTCCTGTTTTTTTCAATCAGTGTGCTGTCCTATATGCTGTTTCTAATAGGTAGAGATAAAGGGACTGATTTGGGAATAATTAGTCCTGGGTTAGAAATTAGCTTTACCACTTACAGACCCATGAGACTCAGTTTCTCAGCTGAGTTGGTGTGATCATTGAGTTCCTTTACATATGGGTATGATAAGGGAACTGAGTTAGCTACAAATATTAGTTAAGGCGACCTACGGGCCTGGTACCAAGAACAGTTGGATCTTTTGTTTGTAAACTGTTCTTTCAGGAATCTCAAGGGTTCTTAAGATGCACTCTAGGGACCACCGAGCATATCTGTGTCTGCCTGTCTCCATGCTTTAGCACTTCCAACTCTCAGCTGTAGGTAGAGCCTCTTAACTTCTGTTTCCTATATCAGGATTTACATGCAATTTTATTTGAAGAAAGTCATGGTGCTTAAAAATAAATTTGAGTTCTGTTGCTTTAAAGAGTGATACCCAAGCAGGGTTGATTCCATAGGAATATTACACATATTATAAGTGTAATACTTCGAGGGGGTTAGATATCACTGCAATTAATAGCAGCATGCAGGAAATATAACTAGAATTGTTCTAACAGGCCCCATATCCTACTAGCCTGTTATTAATGGAGGAGGCTTCTCCACTATGGACCTATTCATCTGGGCCGAGGCGTTGTAAACAGTACGGAGGACTATCATCATAGCTATTGTTGTGTTTGCCCTGCATGTCTCTTGAGCCATCTCCTCTTGGCAACAAAACCCCTAATTTCAGTAGGGAGCCGTTTCCAAGTGCTTTAGGCTGAGCATATGACATAAGGCTGACTAATTTGACTGCACAATCCACGGGGTGATGCTTGATTAAGTTAGGTCGACCAGAGTGCACCCTGGCTTTTGTATTGGGATTATTGGGACCACTAGCCATAAAGACGAGGTGAATCGAGAGCTGCTGGAAACCCACCTTGCTAACACACAGGGAGCCCGCACCTCAAAATGAAGCTGAGACCAAAAAAGGCAGAGCTGAGAAAGGGTGCCAGGTTTCTGAGGCCATTGTCAAAACCCCTGATACAACCATGCCTGGAGGTACTTTGCCCCTTGAACATCCCACCTATGGAAATCTCCTTTGTTTAAGCATGAGAGGAGTCTCTGTCTGTTACAGTTGAGAGTCACAGCCCAATCACTGCATGACTCTTGCTGATGGATGCTCTGAGCAGCTTTGTTGGGGAGAGAGGAGGGTGGGGCCCTTCATGGGGGAGCCGACCCACTGATGGGGGACAGGAGGGCTAGAGCATGAAAGAGGAGGGCGATGTGAGGAACACGATTTCCTACTGTTGCCCTGAGATGTGAGTACCTGCCCTTGGAATGCCTCACCGCTGGGTATCTAACCCCCTGGAGGCATTTTGCATCCATTTCCTTGGGCACCTGAAGACCCATCTGACATGGTATCAGAAAAGCCTTGTAGGGGCCAGTGATGGGGGCTGTGAGCACCAGCTAGGGGTGGGAAGCAGAAAGCAGGCTGGCTGGGAGGGTGCTCTGGTGGTTACCTGGGGCAGGACTGGCAGCAGGAGAGCAGTAGAGCCTGGAGGAGATTGCAGATGGGAGAATGGCCATGCTTTTCCTGGATCCGAGACAGACAGCTCTCAGAGGCAGCAGAAGAGCCAGGGAAGCAATGTCACAAGTCTCTTCACCTTGTGATCCATGCCAGTCTTTCAAATCTGGCTGGTTGATTAAAGTACCCTTGTGATCAAATGGTGGGGGCAAATCTATAGTCATCAGAACTCAGCACTTAAATGTTATTAATAATATTTCTATAGCTTACAGGTCGACATAGTTTGGGTTCTGAGTTGTGTACTGTGTCTGTTAAAACAATTAAAAATCAGTCCCACCTGCCCTATTCCACACCGCCCCTCCCACCCCACCCCAGAGGGTGGTATTATAAACCTAGTTCACACACATCAGCCTCAAATTTCTATTCACCTACTGCCATTTTACAGTCCCAAGTGAGAGCAATGGTAATCAAGTTCCTGGCAGGAAATGGGTTTCTTCCATGAATAGCCAGAGTATTTCTGAGTCGCTGTTGCTGAGAGAGGGGCCAGGTTGGGGTATATATCATCTGAATGGTGGGCCGGGCCCAGCAGCTGGTTCTTCACTGAGACTATCACTTATTTCCATGGTTCCCAGTGGCAGCTTCAATAAGATCTCAGGGAAGGATAACTGGGAATAGAATACATGTTGCAGCTGAAATAAATGCAAATAAAAATCTGCAAGATCACTAGCCCAGGAGCAGTGGGTGAAAGCAAAGATGCTTTCCGTTAATAGCCTGGCTGGTCGTAGCAGGGTGATCCCATTGTTAGAAACTGCCTATTGTCACAATCCTGAGACAGTAACGACTTCTTTTCTTCCCTCTGAAGCTGGAGATATCAGAGACCAAAAATATCCTTAACATAAATCATTCTATTCCAGCATTTGACAGCCACTGTCTCAAACTCAATTAGTCATTGGGCACAAGGAAAGCCGAGATCATCACAGATTCACACGTGTTTAATGGATAAAGCACAACTGGGGAGAGATTTCCTCTGATTAATCTCTACTGTTCAATGTTCGTTAGTAGATCACATGGTTATTAAAATAAATAGGACAGTAGAAGTTTCTTTTGGGCAAGGTTAAGCAGATGTGTTCTGTTTAAAAAAGACTGAATGAATTGCATCCCAGAGAGAGATAAAGGAGGCAGAGCAGATGAAAGAGTCACAGGAGCATATAAAGGGCATTTAATTAAAAAGCTTGTCTCATTGCTTGGATGAGGACCCTTTCTACCAGGAAGCTTCTGTCTGAACCGGGTAATCCGAGGGCTGATACAAAAGCAGACCTCGAGGGTACCAAAACCTGATTCAGACACTTCTAGAGAAGGTGCTAAACAGAGACATGGTTTCACTGATACTGGAAAACTTGAACTGCTCAGAGCACTTCTATTAATCCTGTTTAGCAATTCTCTGGGCAATGATGTCTCCACTTCCTGTGTCCTCTTTCTTGGAGTAATAATGACAGTCATCATTGCATTATGCCAAATGGGGTTTATTAATGCTGCACTGTTGATTGGTTCTAGGCCGGAGACATGAATACAAATCAAGTCTGGGAATCAGTTTTAGACAGTATGTTTCTTTTTAACAATTCAGGGTGTTTACCTAAAGCCTGCTAATTGTTTTCCTTCTCTGGGTCAGCATTGTCTGTTTTTGCTTTTTTTTTTTTTTTTTAAGTTTATTTATTTTTAGTAATCTTTACACCCAACGTAGGGCTCAATCGCATAATCTCGAGATCAAGAGTTGCATGGTCTTCCAATTGAGCCAGCCAGGCACCTGCCTTGTTTTTAAGTTTGAAATCAAAGAGCCTATGTGTAAGCATAGGCAAGGGTAATGCTATGTAGAAAGAGGTTCTTAGGGGCACCTGGGTGGCTCAGTCCATTGAGCATCCAACTCTTGATTTTGGCTTGAATCAGGTCATGATTTCAGGGTCGTGAGATGGAGCTCCACATCAGGCTCTGCACGGGACTTGGAGCTTCTTCCTCTCCCTGTGTCTGCCACCCTACTCCTGCCTCCCACTCTTGCTCTCTCTCTCTCTCTCTAAAAGAAAAAAAAATGAGGTTCTTAGGATTATAACAATTTTCCTTATAGGTTTATGAGGTTGTTCTGAGGAGTCCCGATGCCCTAATGGTGGGCATGTGCAGGGATCACTACATTTTAATATGGAAAAACTGAGACCCATGGGGTTGAACGGTTAATGCCAGATTCTCTATTGTCTGACTCTCAGGCCTGACTCCTGGCCAGCTAATATTGTCCAGCTAAGTAACTGGGAGTGGATTAGATTTTATGAGGTCAAGGCTAGGGCTGTGAGTTCCTATCAGAGCTCATAGGGGGCCCCAGGAAACCAAAGGACAGGCAAAGACAAAGTCTGTAGCTGAAATCTTGATGATGGAAGATGTCTAAACATCATGTTTACAGAAGCTAAATACAGGGATTAAATTCAGAGGTCAGAGCCAAAAGTCAAGATTTAGAAGAAGGTGGATCCAAGTATGGCAAGCTGGAAATGCTCAGGATCTGGGACAAATATTTGAAACTGCAGCTGGATTGGACGTGGGTGGTAGGGTCTACTGAAGGACCAGGCCAGCTCTCCCTCAGGCAAGTCCTTGGCAGGTCCCTTCTGTTACAGGATTTTATGTACTTACCCAAGCTCAGGAAGGCTTTTCATTTGAAATCTAGCCAGTTAGGGTACAAAAAGGAGATAAGAAAATCAGGCACTAAAGTTATCTTTCTTCTTGGTTCTTTATGAGTATTTTAGATTTGGCAAGATGGAAGAAAGGGTAAATAAATCACTTGGCTATATCAAATTGACTTTCTGTTTCATAGTTCTTTCAGTCATGTATTTCTTTTAGTCAAGGTTATTTGTTCATTGTTTTCTTTAAAAGTACCTGTAAGAGCTCCTGGACATAAGGACTGGGCATCAGCTCAGACACGTGGTCCACTTAGGTACCATTTTATTGGCCAATAGGGGGCCGAAGGGACATCCAGTGTGACGTCTCTTCCTTTCCTCACACCCACCTTCCTGTTCCCAATCTTTTCGACATCTGAATTTCATTAGTTCGTCCGTAGGGGGGATAGAATTTTCCTCCACCCGCCTAGGGTTTCCATTTGGGACTGACATCAGAGAAATAAATAGGAGAAAAAAAACATATGAATTTTATTTATATGTATGTGGGAATTATCATAAGAAAAATGAAGATCCAAAGAAAAGGGGATATACTAAATTGAACAAAGAATGGCAAAATGGAAGGTTACTAAAATATGTGGGGAGACTAAAGGAAAATAAATTTGTTAAAATTATTTTAACAAGGTCTGTTTTTCATAGATTTCTCTTGGCCCTGACCCCTGTCCCTGGTGATGAGAATGTTTCTTTCTCTGGTATAGAGGGGCACCTTTCACATGGAAATTTTACCACCTGTTTTCAGGAAGAAAGAGGAAAGTCAGGGTGTCTTTCTTGCACCTACTGTTTATCAAGTGATTTTAACTCAAAATAATCAATATGCCAAAGTGGCGTATTTTGGGGTAGCATGTTCCAAACTCCTTTATATCCAAACTTTGAAAAATATGTATTTCTTGCTTGTTCTGTTTTGGGGGTAACAAGTTTATTACTGTCTGCAAGGAGCCAAAGATTTCCTTCTTTTGTACTAAAACAACTAGACAAGCCCCCAGAAGGTGACATAGAGCTTGATGCTGAGACCCCATCCCTGCGCCAGTGTTGAAGGAAGATGGAAGCCAATGAAATGAGGAGCCTTGTGAACTTTGAGGTGAGACAGGAGACCCCTGGAGTCTCTAGTAGTTCAAAGCAAATCTCAGTTCTTTGGAAGATAGAGTGACCAAACTGTCTCTGTTTTCCTGGAAGCTTCTTGGTGTTTGCACTGAAATTTCCACATGCTGGAGAACCCCGAAAAACTGGGACAGTTGGTCAGTCTATTGGAAGACCACAGTGTTGACCCATCTCAGATGTCATATGCATTTCTAGCTCCTTTTTCTCTTCCATATTCCTATATTGGTTTAGAAGCTGGTCCCCTTAACCATATGCTACTGGTTAAGCTCCTAAAAGTCTTGGCTTGAAATTTCTGAGTGAAGTTCAGTGATAGTGTCCTCCACTGGCCAAACACTTCTTCTTGGGCTCTGCAGCTCCTGCAAAATGA
Source organism: Canis aureus (assembly GCF_053574225.1). Classification (NCBI taxonomy): domain Eukaryota; kingdom Metazoa; phylum Chordata; class Mammalia; order Carnivora; family Canidae; genus Canis; species Canis aureus. The sequence goes on from NC_135621.1 coordinate 59,800,228, forward strand.
CTTGTTTTGGCCAATGCTATCAGCCTGGTGCCTCTTTATGGACTCAACGGCTCATTTGATTCATAAACTTATGCGTGAAGCTGAAAAATGAATACTTGTCCTTTTTGGATTGTGGCATCTGAGGCAACATGTGGCTATTTTTTCTTCTAAAAAATGGGATGATAATCACACCAACCCCATAGAGTTGTTTTAGGAATTAAATAAGTTAATACAGGAAAAGTGCCTAGAATGGGAACCAGCACAAAGCATATATTAAATAAATATTAAGAAAAAAGAAAAAGTTACATAATACTATAGTAATACAGACTCTTGAAAGAATGGTCTATGTTATCCCAATTTGCCAGTTCCCATGGCCAAGGGCTTTCAGGCTGTGGAGCAAACATAAGATTAATATGGAAGTCGTTCAGAATTGGTGAGGGTTTGCCCAAGAAAACCTAACCTGGGAGTCAGGGGGCCTAGTTCCCCCACCACTTAACCGAAACTGTCACCTCATATCCTTAGGAAGCCACTGAACTGAGCCCATAAATCAGCAGGGCCATCAAACCTTCAGCTTTGTGTGGTGGCCCGCGGGTGTGGCTTTGACCACCAGAGGGAGACAGAGGAGCAGATCACTGAAAACTCAGCTCCAACCGGACTGGGCATCTAGGAAGCTTAAGTGGTCTCGCAACCAGAAGATCATGCAACTGACCTTGAGGGGTGACTCAGCTGTGACGAGTAGGGGAAGTAGAGCCAGATGTTGATCCTTTCTCCAGGCAGAGAGCAGGGCGGTAAATAGCACGGGAGGGGGGCTGTGGGGCCCATCTCTTACCCAGCAAGCCAGGGTGCCCGATCCCAGGAGTGTACAGGAGCTCACAGCAGGGGGGCAAGAATGTCACCATAATAAGCTGGGCTTGAGGAAGGTTTTGGGAGCTGGAAAATAAAAGTCTTGGAACCCAGCAGCTGAGATGAGAGCAGGTAAGGACACGTCAGTCAGATGCAAGGTGGTTGTGGGTCGGGCTGGGTGTTACCTGCTTGTGCTTTCCCCCATGCTTTAAAGGGGCTAGCTAGCAACGCCTAAAGAACCAGGGATGGATTCCCCCAGAGAAGCGGTTCAGGGCTTCCCTTCCAGGAGGGAAACAGGAATGCATTCAGCTAATAACCGGTGATGGTTTTAGCTCCAAGGGTATCAGGTAGCCAGGTCCCAGCAGCTCTGGGCTTTGGGCAGCAGGACAATCCTGGTAACACCTATGTGGGTAGGCCTGGGGTTCCTAATCCACTGCCAGGCTTGAAGCACGGGTTGGTTCTTCATGACCTGAGTCTGGTGAGCTTTGTTCCCTTCACTTTCCTCAGAAGCTAAATTCAAATTTCTAAGCTCATGTTTCCCAGTGCTAGAGGTCTTTTCCATCTCATTTATTGGCTTCTTTGCTTGCCAGCATACTAGAATAAATCTTCCTACAGAACAGGCTCTGCTCTACCCCCCGCCCCCCACCCCATGGCAAAAGCAGCCAGCTGGGAGCCAGAACATATGGGGTGAAAATAAGGTAATAAGTGGATGAGTTCTATTCTTTCCAAAATCATTAGAAGTGAATGGTCAAATTTCATTGAGTGTGGAATATTTGCAAATAGCCTTTCCAAGGGGAAATTTAAAAAAAACCCAAATGACTCGTGAATGCGAGGATTATCTAGGAAGATGGTGCTATGGGGAAGGGATTGTCAAAAGGGGGTATTGAGACTTTTTTCTCATGTAGGCTGGAAATTGATCATGAGATTACATTTCTAGAGAATGATTTTCTAAATTTTTTTTTTTTAAAGCAATGTGACAGCATCATTTGATCAGCTGTAATTTCAAAGTTTCATCCTTTTGAAGGGCAGTACTCAGTTCTAACACCCAACAGTCTGATGGGTCTATATAAAAATGTTCTAATTTATGACACCTTATGTGTAGAACCTACACGATTGTTTACATTTTAGAAAAATCAATGAATATTTTAGGTGGATGTTCACCCTGAAGCTCCTCTTATTTATCTGTGTTTGATAAACAAATACCTCCCCCCCCCCCCCCAAACACATGCTCTTCACTCTATTTTCTGGGCTGTCTGCCCTTTGTGGGCAGAAGGTAATTGAAAGTTGTAATGGGGTGCCATCTACTGGGGAAATAGAACAATAGATTAAAGGAAAATTCGATGGGGGTCTCATTGTACAGGACAGAAAAGTTACAGAGGACTTGATGAATTTGTCAAGGCAAACATGGAAAGAGATGGACCATACACTTAGCTTTCTGGAAGATTCTTATTTGAACCCTTATGTGCTTCCTTTGATAAGATACTATGTTTTACATCAGGTCAAACACTGGTTGTCAGGAGAAACCCTCAGTCTATACTTAAAATCCCAGAACTGTCAAAGGGCTGAGAGCTTTGCGATCACCCGGCCCAAAGCCCTCATGTTACAGACGGGAAGCAGGGGCTCAGAGGAGTAGAGATGCTCCGTGCTTCCCAGCTAGGGAGCTCCGCGTGTCTCCCAGCACCCAGATGGTCCGCACTTAGATGAGTGGCCATTGGGCTACACATTATGACTGAAGGGACATCTGGAATTTATCCAGGGCCCCAACCATCATCTCTCCTGCTGGCTAGGCAAACTATTAGAAAGTCTCATGATTAGAGTTGCTCCTGTGAGTGGAAACCTCTGCTTCTTCGTTTGCACTCTGCCTCCACAAACACCTTCACACACACAGGGTTTTTCTGAGTAGTTGTTATTTCCCTGCTTATTTAGAAAGTAACCAGAAGAGCTGCCGACTTAGATCCAATTCTGACCAAGAGAGGGTGATGGGGGGTGAGAACATCGTGGGAAGTGACCATGGCACCCTGAGGCAGTGAGGGCCTCGGAGGAAAGCTGAGCTCTGGAGTCACAGGCCCTGAGCTCTTGAGTTAAAGAGAAGTGGGTACTTGGGGGGAAGACCATGCATGAGGGACGAGGGACTGGAACTCCCAAAACCTGGGAGGCTGGCTGTGCAAATGGAAATTTGCCCACTGATGGATAATTAACTAAGTGCTTAGGGAAACCACTGGTGCCTCCACAGGAGCTCACCTATGAGTCCTGATTTCAAAAGAACACGAGACAGAGAGAGAGAGAGAGAGAGAGAGAGAGATGAGTGCTTGAAGCCAGAGATGAGAGGCAAGACCATTGAGACCAGAATTATGTGGGCTTTAATTCCCAGGAGCTTGTGGGAAGTGCTCAGGGTGACAACAACCATAAAATTACTTTCAGAGTGAGACCCACAAGGAGGTGGGGGCATGTGTGGGTCTGCTGCTCGGAGGGATTCTTGTGTTCTGGCCAATAATACCAAAAAGATATATATATATACCAGAGCTCCACACTTCTGTTCATCTTCATTTTTTGCAACAAGGAATGATCCCTGGGTTGAAAAGCATAGAACAAACGCTAAGAAAGGGAAAGGAAGTCCAGACTGGAGAACTGCGCATCACATGGGAGCAGAAACGCACCTGCATGCTTCCAGAGCTCAGTGTTTTACCTGCATCATCTCCTTTCATTTGTCCAATAAGTCTACGGACCCAGGCACTATCTTCTTTAGCTACCAGGAGCCCTGCACTTAGGGAGGTAAAGCCAGAATGTTGAAATTTCATGTCATTTGGAGGAGGGGAAAGAGCACCTTTTGCACCTGGTTGCAGGATCTGCAGTCTGAGAGCTGGGCTGAGCTGCTCCCTGGGGAAGGGGAGTCTCCTGAACCCCATGCGGGACACCCCATCTTCTGGGGGAACTTGCAGGCAGGGACTGGAGACCACGGTGAGCAGCTGGAGATCCAAGGATGGAAAAATGGGGTTTTTGTTTTATTTTATTTTGGGGGGGTAGTTTTAAACTTTTTTTTTTTCCCCTAAAGAAGGAGACTAGACAGTAATAAATTCTACAAAGTTCAAAGGAGTGAGCTTGGTGTGATTCGGAGGGAAATCCTTAGACACAAGACTGAAAGATTAAACACCTGGGAAAGGAAGCCACTGCTCCGAGCACCCAGCAAGGGTTGTTAAAACACAGTCATTTGGAAAATCCTGGGGTCCTGCTCTTGTGCCTGCTGCTTGGCGGACACCCTGATAAACAGAGCCCTCTCCTCAAGTGAGGGGACAGGCCCACAGACGACCTCATTGCTGTGGAGACACCAGATAGTGGGAGCGTAGTGACACAAGTGTGAGGGAGCCCGGGGTGGGGGGGCACACAAACCAGCCAAGGGGCAAAGGGACCCACCCAGAAGGTTCCCTGGGCAATGTGTTCCTTTTCCTTTCATTAAAAAGGCTTTCTGAATTAAATTTCGGTTACACTTTTAGTTTGAACAATATGAACATATGGCTTTGCCTTTTTAAAAAGCCATATGGTCAAATATTGGCAGTTTCCTATGTTCCAACCTAACCCAAAGTCTTGAAAGTCCAACAGCAGGACAAACAAGTCTTAATAACAAAAGGGCAGGAGTTCTCTGCTCTCCATCTCCTCATCCCAGACTTCTCTCCCCTAAGGCTGCCTCCTCCAACTCTGGGAGCTGTTCTTAGCTATTTTTAGCTACTTACTGCCACCTGATGTGTTTTGCTGTCATTTCTTGACTTTCCATTTTTGACAATCCACTGTGCATTGGATTTCTATTGTAAAGATAGGGATTTGGCTGCCTCATGCCTCTACTATCGTAATCCCCCGAATTCCCTCACACTTCTTACGTTGCTCTATTATAACTTCTGGTGAAATCACTACGTTGGCATTGTTAGCATCAAGGAGGGAAGCCTGGTCCCTGCTCCTCATGTTTTCTTCCACGAGGTGGGATTTCCCCTTAACATCCAGTGCTCTCTTCCCCTTTATTCGGTTATTACTTGGCTTCTGTCTAGGGGAGGAGGAGCAGCTTCATCTGGGTGGGAGATTTGGATCAGCCCTTTGTCCTGCCCAGTGAAAGCTCTTTGTTGCCAAGGAGCAAGCTTTCCCTGGAGCACTGCCCTGCCTGGGCGGGAAAATCTGCCTAATTCTGGGGTTCAAAGCCCATTTGGCTCTCAAAACTGAACTACATTAGCCAAATAAACCTTTGTCATGAAGAAGAAAAACAAAGAGATATTTTGTCCTTCATCTGAATTCCTTACTTTTATTGATCAAATTATTTAAAACTTGGGTAGGGAAGAAGAAAATGATTTATGAGATTGCTTGCAAGGACCCTACAATTATAAATAGTTATAATGTGCCTCTAAATTTACCCTTCTTTTCCTATAGAATTCTCTTTTCTCTAGAGCAGTTGACTGGCTTTATCTATTTGCTTAGCTCATTGCTAAAGGATTGAAGGCTGAAGATTCTCTATCAAGTCATCTCTTTAAGTAATCCCTGCACACCCACCCTCCCCCATGTCCCTCTGACCTTTCAATCTTTCCTAACTTTCAGAATCCTCCTCCTCCTGCTCCTGTCTGTCCCACAGCTTGTGACTCTCCACTCTCTGGGCCTGAAGCTGTCACCGGGAGTGTCCTTCACCAGCATCCTGGGCATTTTGCTTGCTTCTCTCTGGTGTCGAATCCCAACTTTTTAGATGACATGACTTTCTCTTTCTTGGTCTACATTCTCCCCTCACAATTAACTAATGGTTTTGCGAAGTAAGAAATTCTGTGTTGGACAGAATTTCTCTTAGACCTTGATGGCACTGTTCCAGTGTGTTCCAGAATCCCAGAGTTAACGAAATTTCACAGTGATGGATACCTGGTAGGTCCCTTCAATTTAGAAACATATTCTTTTATGTCCTAGGAAATTTTATTCCATTCTTTCTTTTTTTTTAAAAAAATTATTTATTCATTCATTCATTTGAGAGAGTGGAGGGGAGGGGCAGAAGCAGAGGCAGAAGAAGAGAGAGAATCTCAAGCAGACTCCGTGCTGAGTGCAGAGCCTGACTCAGGGCTCGATCTCATGACCCTGAGATCATGACCTCAGTCAAAACCAAGAGTCTGATGCTTAATTGAGTATGCCACCCAGGTGGCCCTGTGTTATTTTTTTATAATATTCTCCTCTCCATTTTCTCTGATCTCATTGTCTACCCACCTCACCATGGAACTTCTGTTGTTTTGATGTTTGACCATCTGGATTGAGCTTCCAACTTTTTTGTCTTTTTTCTTATTTCCTATCTCTTTGCCATTTTGTTTTACTTTCTGTGAGTTTCCTAGACTACCTTTTAATGTAGAGCAGTGTATTCAATTCCCCTGTTTTTAGTTGACCATCTCACTCCTTCCTCTTCTGTGTCTTAGATCCCTGAATCAAGAGCCTAAATCCTGAGTCTGAGACCCACCACTTCTGCAGAAAAGAAATCGCTTATTGATTCTCATCAGAATATTAAAAAAACGTAAGTATGCAAGGTGGTTGGATGTTAACTAGACTTGTTATTATTCTGCAGTGTATAAAAATATGGAATCATTATGTTATATACCTAAAACTAATATGTTATGTGTCATACTTCAAATTTTTTAAATTAAAAAAAAAAAAAAAGAGGAAACCATCTGTCTCTAGCTAAGGTAGCAGAGTGGGGTTGGGGGTGGACTTTGTAGTCTAGCTTCATGGTTTAGGAAGGGGATTTGATTCCCTCTTATATAAACTTTGAACCAGCTCTCCAACTTCCAGCCTTATTCCATACCCTGGGTCTTCAGAATTAATTGATGCTTCCAATTTGTGAGCCTTTCTGGAGCTTTCTGAAGCATAAGTATTCCATCTTATCTTTTCCTACAGGCTTGGTTTTCAGTTTTCCTGGGTCTGTTAGGTCGTGATACTTGTTCCTCTACTTCCCAGCATCCAGAATTGTGTTGACGTCTCCCCTTTGCTGTGTGTGCTCTCTTCTCCCATATTATTTGTCCACATGGGAATATGTCTTTTTAAGGGCAGCCCAGGTGGCTCAGCGGTTTAGTGCTGCCTTCGGCCTAGGGCATGATCCTGGAGACCCAGTATGGAGTCCCACGTCGGGCTCCCTACATGGAGCCTGCTTCTCCCCCTGCCTGTGTCTCTGCCTCTCTCTCTCTCTCTCTCTGTCTCTCATGAATAAATAAATAAGACCTAAAAAATAAGAAAATAAAAAATTCTTTTCTCACCATTTTATTCGGGTTTTGAGGAGAGATAAATGAGTACATTTAATATTACATATTTTTTTATTTTTATTATTTTTTTAATATTACATATTTAAAGAGAACTCTATTCCTCCTTCCCTCATTCCATCACTTTTAGTTACAACAATTTATTAAAATAAATTCACATATCATACAACTCACCCATTTATGGTTATTTTTAGTATATTCAGTTATTTTTAGTATATTCACAGAGTTGTGCAACCACCACCATAATCAATTTTGGGATGTTTTTGTCAATTCTGAAAGAACCCTATATCCATTGGCAATCACTACTCATTTTCCCCTAATTCCTCCAGCCCTAGATAACCATGAATCTACTTTCTATATCTATGGATTTGCCTATTCTAGGCATTTTATATCATGGAATCAGACAATATGCAGTCTTTTGTGCCTGACTTCTTTCACTCACCATGAAGTATTCAAGGTTCATCCATGTAGTAGTGGGTATCAGAATTTCATTTCTTTTAATCAGTGAATAATATTCCATTATCGAATAATATTAATGTTATCCATTTGAATATACCACATTTTATCCATTTATTCATTGATGGATATTTGAGTGGTTTCCACTTTTGGCTATTAAGGATAATGCACCTAGAAACATTCATGTCCATGTTTGCGTATGGATATATGCTTTCATTACTCTGGAGTATTTACCTAGGACTGGAATTTCTGGGTAATTATATTTAACCTTTTGAGGAACTGCCAGACTCTTTTCCAAAGTGTCTGCACTATTTTATATCCCTAGCAGCAAGCCTGAGGCTCCAAGGACTGCCTCCTCACTGACACTTGCTATTACCTATCTTTTTTGTTTTGGCCATCCTAGTGGATGTGAAGTGACATCTCATTGTGGTTTTCATTTGCATTTTCCTGGTAGATAATAATATTGAGATTCTTTTCATGTGCCTGTTGGCCATTTGTATATCTTCTCTGGAGAAATATGTATTCAAACAATCTATTTTTAAATTGGGTTACTTGTTTTTTTTATTATTGAGTTTTTGTGTATGTGTGTATGTGAAATGTATTCTAGTCCCTTATCCATTACATAATTTGCAAATGTTTTCTTCCATTCTGTGTGTTGTCTTTTTGCTTTCTTGGTGGTGTCCTTTTGCAATACAAAATATGTCCACCTTATCTATTTTTTCTTTGGATCTTTGTGCTTTTGCTGTGATAGGATGAGTTATAAAGTATTCTAGTCTTTGGAAGAATCTGTAATGAGTTGGGATTAATTCTTGTTTTTTTTTTTTTCTTTATTTAAAGTTTTAATTTAAGACTTTCCTGTTTTGCTAGTTAACATACAGTATTATATTCGTTTCAGGTGTACAATATAAAGATTCAGCACTGCCATGCAACCAGTGCTCATCACAAGTGCCCTCCTTCATCTGCATCATCCATTTCACCCATCTCCCCACCTCCCTCCCTTCTGGTAACCATCAGTTTGTTCTCTAGAATTAAGAATCTGTTTCTTGATTTGCCCTTCTCTTTTTTTTCCATTGATTGTTTTGTTTCTTACATCCCATATTATGAGTGAAATCGTATAGTACTTGTCTTTCTCTGAATAACTTGTTTGGCTTAGCATAATATTCTCTGGCTCCATCCATATCATTGTAAATGGCAAGATTTCATTTTTTTATGGCTGAGTAATATTACATTATATATATATATATATCTCACATCTTCCTTGTTCATTCATCAGTCAATGGACACTGGGCTGTCCCATAATTTGGCTATTGTAGATAATGCTCCTATAAACATTGGGCTGCATGTACCCCCTTGAATTGGTATTTTGGTATTCTTTCGAAAAATACCTGGTAGAGCAATTGCTGGATCATAGGATAATTCTTTTTTAACTCTTTGAGGAAGCTCCATACTGTTTTCCACAGTAGTTGTACCAGTTTGTATTCCCACCAACAGTTTAAGAGGGTTCCTTTTTCTCTACATCTTCGCCAATACCTGATATTTCTTATGCTGTTGGTTTTAGCCATTCTGACAGATGTAAAGGGATATCTCACTGTAGTTTTGATTTATATTTATTTCCCTGATGATCAATGATGTTGAGCTTCTTTTCGTGTGTCTGTTGGTCATCTGTATGTCTTCTTTGGAAAATATCTATTCACGTCTTCTGCCCAGTTTCAATTGGATTATTCATTTTTTGAATGTTGAATTTTATAAATTCTTTATATATTATAGTTACTATACTTCTTTATCAGATATGTCACTTGCAAATGTCTTCTCCCATTCTGTAGGTTGCCTTTTAGTTTTGTTGATTGTTTCCTTTGCTGTGTAGAAGGTTTTTATTTTGATGAAATCCCAATCATCTATTTTTGCTTTTGTTTTCCTTGCCTCAGGAGACATATCTAGAAGGAAGTTGTTATGACTGATATTAGAGAGTTTACTGCCTGTATTCTCCTTTAGGATTTTTATGGTTTCAGGTCTCACATTTAAGTCTTCAATCAATTTTGAATCTATTTTTGTGTTTGGTGTAAGAAAGTGGTCTAGTTTCATTCTTTTGCATGTTTCTGTCCAGTTTTCCCAGCACCATTTGTTGAAGAGACTGTCTTTTTCCCATTGGATATTCTTTCCTGTTTTGCTGAAGATTAATTGGCCATATAGTTATGCGTTCATTTCTAGCTTTTCTATTCTGTTCTATTGACCTACGTATGGGTCTATTTTTGTGCCAGTATCATATTGTTTTGATCACTTCTTCTTTAATTGCTTTGACAGAATTCACAAGACATGCTGGTTTGTACTTTCCTTTGTGGGTAGTTTTAAAATTAGTAATTTAACCTCCTTATTATTAGTCTATTCAGATTTTCCATTTCTCTTTAAGTCAATTTCAGTAGTTTGTGTCTATCTAGAAAATTTCCCATTTCATCTCCTTCCATTTATGTTATTTTTGTTTTAGACACCAGGCGTAGAAAAATCAAGGTTAAGGCAATATGGTGGTGTGTCTGGGTTACAATCTGCTGTATGAGATCATGTAGGCTGTAGTCATTTGAACTATCTTCCTCTAAGTTGTGCAGTGTGCAGGTTGTGGGCACACATGGTAGTGATCTTAAATAGCAAAAGTGTTAAATGTGCCACCTTTGGAGACAGACCATTTGGGTTTGAATCCTGTTTCCACTACTTTCCAGAGGTTTTGGGCAAATTACCTAATCTCCTGAACTTTAGTTTTTCTTCTATATGAATAATAGTACTTTCTTTAGGGTTTATTATCTGTGAGGATTAAATGACATAATACATGTAAAGCACTTAAAATAGTACATGATTCAATAAGAAAGATACCTTTCTTATTAGTAAGAAAGATAACTTTCTTATTATCTTTATAGTCTTCACTAGACACTTCCCAGGTTATAAATGGGATTTTTTTCTTGTCTTTTTAAAAATTATTTTTTAGATAGGCTCCATGCCCAACATGGAGCCCAATAGAGGGCCCAAACTTATCACCCTGAAATCAAGGCCTGAGCTAAAATCAAGAGTCAGACACTCAAGTGAATGACCCACGGAGGCACTTCAACTTTTTTCTTTTTTATTGCTGAAAGCTTACTACCTATCAAGATGCCTAGTACATAGTAGGAGGTCAATATTGTTTATTTAATGATTTCATGTCAAAGAACTAGATTTGAGGGCAAAAGAGCTTGTTTAGGTATTGATTAGAGTTCTGACTGATAATAAATGTCAACTGAAAGAGACCAGAGGTGTGATGAAGCTAGTTTGGCCCTTGTTGGGGTGTAAATAGCTTGAATAAAGTCAGGGAGCCTATACATATAACATTTACACTTGACATAAAGTTATGTGGGAGAATGAAGTTTGGGCATGCATGTATTTGTATGTATATATTCCTGATCTTGGGTCCTAAAATAACAGCTGCATAAGTAGACAACAGAAATATGTGATTAGCAACAACATAAAAAAATTCTAAGGGCTCCTGTCAATAACAAACTCATTATGAGTAAACAGCTCAGAAGCAATAACAATCTGAAGCTACATTCATTATGTGTGGAACAAGGGAGGGGACAGGCATACACACACACAAAGATATATTGTGGCTTCATCCTTTTCAGCCTTTTTGAGAAAAACTTCACCATCTCTTTCAATAAACTAGAGGAGATGTAGACCCTTAAGCAACAGGCAATAGACACTGAAACATTCTCTTTTATGAAAAAAAGAAATGTATTCTTTATTATGCTCTTAGTAAACAGGTTACTATATCCTACGTACAGCATGTTGTCATGATTGATATAAGGATGCATTCTCTTATTACTGAATTATCACTGAATGGGTGTTGGCCTTTTTTTCTAGGCATGAGTCTTAGGTTCCTCAGATTTCACACAGTTATCAGTCCCATTTCTAATTCCATTGAACTGAAACATGGAATAAGGGTACCTGAAGGTACCATCATTACTCAAGTACTTTTAAAACTGGAACTTAGAGAAATAATATTAATAGTACACAACCTGAAGGCTATGCAATCCATTCATCTACACTCTAAAGTTAATCCCTGAATGAAGCCTATCAGAGAATTAGACTTGGAAAGCATTGTGGCATGGCTCATGTAAAATTTGCTATTATTTCACTGACTTTGGCATGAGGGTATCAAACTATGTATATTAAAGATCATTGCAGAAATCTTTATGAAGCATGTCTTTGATTTATATTATTCAAACATGTTTTATTATAACATGGTTCCTAGAATAATTCTTTGAATTAAGTCTGGAAGATAAAGGTTTTCCTGGGCAAATATGATAGAGGAGGTAGTGTTGGAGAGGGATGAAGAAGCATTAGAGGTGAGAAAGTACAGTGTGTATGTGGGAAATTATGGTTATGCCAGTTTACCTGGAGCGAGGTATACAATTAGCACTGGAAAATAGAATAGAGCCATATCGTACCAGGCTAAAGAATGAATATTATTTGGGAATGAATGGAACATCACTCATTTGTAAGAATATAATTTCAGGGCTTATTCTTCAAAAGGTGCTGGATGTGGAATGATAAATAAATGGATGTAATGATTGGCCCCCTCAAGCTATGATGACCAGTGAGGTAGATAATAATCCAGTAAGTAAAATCCAATAAGGAAATGTTTGTTTTCTCCCTATGGAGTCAGAGAACAGGGTGCTAGGAGAGTACAGAGTGAGAAAAATCTTTAGAAAGGGTGATCTAATCTCTGAGGAGATGACATTGAGCCAGAGACCTAAAGGATGAGAAGGAAGCAGGTGGGGAAGAGTGTTGCTGCAAAGAGAACAGTAATTGTGAAGGCCTTGGAGTAGGAATTGCTCAATGCCTGAAGGGAAGGAGAAAGGCCAGTGAGGCTGGAATATGGTGAGGGAGGAAGTAGGTGACAGGCAAGATGGAGAGGTAAGCCATGCCCAATCATGTAGAACATAGTACTGATTGGGAATTATTCTAAACGTAGTAAGAAGCATTTTACAAACTTTTTGAAAACTCTAGGTGTGTGGGTATGTTAAGATCCATTGGTAATTCAGCACAAGGTTCAGATTAGAGCATTTTTTTTTAAAGTAGGGAGAACTGGAAAGAAGTTAAGACTGAGCAGACTGTTTATAGGGCAGGAATTAGCAAACATTTCCTGCAAAGAGCCTAATAGTATTTTGAGCTTTCAGGGCCAGTCTCTGTCTCAACTACTCAACCTTGCTGTTGTAGTGTGAAAGTACCCAGAGATGATACAGAAGTGAATGAGTGTGGCTGTGTTCCAGTAAAACTTTATTTATCAAAAACAGATGTTGGGCTAGACTTCGCTCTAGGGTCCCAGAGCACTAGAGATGTGCCAATGGACATGAACAAAAGAATGGGCTAGGAAGAAGCTAGGATAAAAAACTGCTAAGCTTCAGGACTCCATGCAAGGGCTTAGATGAAAGGCATCTAGGGATGGGGTTCAAAACCTCAGCTACAGAGAGAATGGTGGTATTACTACTAGCAGTAGTAGAGCTACATGGAAGTCAGGACAAATAATGCATTTGCTTTTAGTTTCTATACATTTGCTTTTAGTTTATACCAAATTTTCAATTGGATTTGGCCAGTGTGGAAACATCCAGAAGTCTGGCAGTTGGAAATGATATTCAAGGTCCGTGCAGGTTATGAACAAACGGTGTATGGGACCCCTTGTTTCCATTTGAAGGTGGGGTGATTTCTCTGATCTAGCTCACAAGATGGCTGTGAAATGCTGTCCCCTTTACTGTTGAGGAGCACTTTCTGGAAGGTGAAGATTCAGCTGAAAAATGCCCTTCTCCCCAAATATTTTGAAAGTTTTATTCTTTTTACAGGGATGTGTTTATGTTTAAGTGAATGTGGTAGATGCCACAGAAAGTGTCACCAGCCAGACCCCCAAGACCTGACCTTTACTGCCCACCTGCTTGTACTCACCAACCTTTGTCCCACATTTTTCCTAAAGCTCTTCTTTCCAGCTTGTCTCTCAACTCAGGCAAGTGGAAAGTGAAACCACCCGTCCAGTGACAGGGACTGCCCTGGTGAGACCTCCGGCTGGGCCCAGAGCACCCAGGCCAGTTTGAACTTAACCCCTGACTTGAGCCTGTACACGTGGACCATGAAGTGGCCTCTAGAATAACTGATGACTACTTTTATCTCATTATAATACTAAAATCTCCACCCAAGAAGGAGATTTTCTTATTACTGAATTATCACTGAATGGGTGTTGGCCTTTTTTTCTAGGCATGAGTCTTAGGTTCCTCAGATTTTTACAAAGGCTCGTTTACATAACAAGCAATGGGTGTATAGGCATATTTCCTTAAGACGTATGCGTGACTTTATGCTTGCCCCTATATACTACATTCATCCTAACCCTAAATAAAAGGAATTCATTCACCCTTGCCCAGGGAATCATGGCTTTTTTGGAAGCCATTCCCCATGACCTCCTTAGTTGCTGCAAATAAAGTTTACTTTATGGGACAACTTAACCCAGTACAGTTTCTGACTCACCAAGGATCAAATTTAATGTTGGTTCCATTGCAAAATTTCAGCAAGGCCTCCAGTTCTATGCAGTGAGCAGCCATCACCAGATACCATATGTGATTTGGACACCTTGTCTCCCCCAAGAAAACTGTCTCCTGGAGTGGATTTCCCAATTTTGGGTCACCCTTGATTTTAGCATATTTGTGTCTTTTTTTTTTTTTAAGATTTTATTCATTTATTCATGAGAGACACACAGAGAGAGGCAGAGACACAGGCAGAGGGAGAAGCAGGCTCCCTGCAGGGAGTCTGGTGCGAGGACTCGATCCCAGGACCCGGGGATCACTCCCTGAGCTGAAGGCAGACGTTCAACTGCTGAGCCACCCAGGTGCCCCGCATACATGTGTCTTAAAATATTTTGCTATCTACCATACTGATACATGTTTGTATTTGTTTATTATTTAAATCCTAGAAAATACATTTGTTTAGCGAAAGGTGCAAAGTATGCCTGAAAAACACGCTGAAGCTAATATAGGAGAGGATGGGAATCAGGATGTGGCTTGGCTTTGTGTGGCAACATGATTCGTACAGAAGAGTTATGTGCTTTGCATCTTATGCGTGGGTTTGGCAAATTGGAGGCCGTTGTGCTCTTTGCTGCAGGCCTAGGTTACAAGACTGGAACAGGAGCCGGACAAGGTTTGGCTAACGTCAGGCCTCTTACACATCTTAGGATAGTTGTCTAGTATAGTGAGACCTCTTGTAAACTCGTGCCTGCCCCCCTTTCCTCACAAGTCTGTTCTAAATGCTCCCTGTATCCCATATTCCGATTGGGGTGGCTGACCACAACAGCTACCGTGAGTGGTCATGTCTGAGCCAAGTTATATCTTCCCTTTCCTATCCCCTTCTTTTGGGGGAAACTCCTCTCCCCACAACCCTGGTCATGTGGTCTAAAGGAGGACTGTTATCATTTTACATGTCCCTAGTTCCCTGGCCACAGTGATGTGTCCAGAGATGGCCCTGAGTTTTCCCTTGTAAGGTCTTAAATGGGAGCCGCCCCACTCTGGTGCTGGAACCACAAGGGGCAAGTGTGCAGTGGTGGTGCTCTGCCCACAGCTGGGAAGCAGAGGCTGTCTGCAAATGGAGAGGATGAGGAGCACCTCGGGAGAGCAGCGCCAAGGCAAGGCAGGGAAGGCCCAGCTGGCATGCCTGTTTCTGTTTTCTTCTGAGGTCTTTAGAGTCTAAGGTCTTCCCTGGTTCTGCTCACGGCTCAGGAGATAAGCTTTCTCTTTGATTCTCTGAGCTACCCTGCAATCTTACAACACATCCCTCTTTGCTTAAGTGATTTAAAGTTGAGGTTCTTTCATCTGCCATTTTATAAGGTTTTGGAGTGGGGATCAGGACAAAGCATCATACCAGAATATTCTGCAGTCACACCAGCAAAAGGAAAGTGTCTATTTGTTCTGAATGGGCAAGTGGAGGCACCACCTTTGTGTAGTTTATCAGAATTAGTATCAAGACATTCAGAATTTTATAGTATTTTATATTTTTAAAGATTTATTTATTTATTCATGAGAGACAGAGAGAGAGAGAGAGAGAGAGAAAGGCAGAGACACAGGCAGAGGGAGAAGCAGACTCCTTGCAGGGAGCCTGATGAGGGATTTGATCCCGGGTCCCAGATCACACCCTAAGCTGCAGGAAGGCGCTCAAACACTGAGCCACCCAGGCACCCGACATTCAGAATTTTAGGCAGGGGCTGTCCCTCAGGGTCACTAGAACACTTGGGGCCCATCTTGTGGTGAGAAATCACATGTTGTGGTCTAATGATAGCTAGCTAAGGAGGGATACATGGAGAAAAAGATCTGGAGTCTCATTTACCTAGAAAGGTCTGTAGTTCTGGCTTTGCGCTGGAAAGGATACTTGTTCGACTCTCTTGGTTCTCCTTCAAGTGGCCCCAGGCCATTGGTCCATCTTTATCGTTCACTACTAGACAGTCTATTAAACCTTCCCTGAAGATGGTTTCTGCTTCCTTGCCTCTATCTTAGAACAGAATGCCCGTCTTCCTCTCACTTTTCCACCTACTGAAATCCTACATATACTTCAAGGCTTAATGAAGATGCCATCTCTTCCATGCCTATCTTATTGATCCCCGCTAAAATTAATCTCTGCCTGTGTAATTTATAATAGAGATTTTATAGTTCCCTTAGCATTTATGTATACTTCTTCCAATAATCACAGGTATACTCATCTTATTTTCATGCTAGCTTGTAAAACATTAGGTCAGTAGGGTGGCCTATATAATTTCCAGACTCTTGCAGTAATTCTATAACTTCTGTAATTCTATAATTGGTATGAATTGCTCATGAACTTAGGGTGCAGATAAAGGCATGTCTTTTTATTTTTTTTAATGACTATCCTTATGCCTCTTACACCTCTTTATTTTTCCAGCTTTATTGTGATATAATTGACATATAACATTGTATAAATTTAATATGTACAATGTGTTGATTTCATACACTTACATATTATGAAATGGTTACCACTGCAGCATCAGCTAACACCTCCATCACCTCATAGAATTACCATTTCTTCCTTGTGATGAGAACATTTAATATTTACTCCCTTAGCAGCCCTTAAGTATATAACCCCATGTGGTTAACTATAATCACCACCCCATACCTTAGGTCCCTTATAGTCAGGAAGTTGGGATGTTTTACTTCCTTGAGATTTCCCCTCTCCCTAAAATACCCAATAACTAAGGAGGCTACTTCCAATTGAACTTTCTTCCCTAAGGGTATCTGCATGTAGTTATTGAGCACTTGTAATGTGGCTAGTTCAAACTAAAAGCTGAACTTTTAATTTTATTTAATTTTCATTAATTTAGATGCAAATTTAATGGCTACCATGTTGGATAGCACAGCCATAATGTTTGCTTCAACCTCTGTACCCATGGGGAGTGTCACTGGACTCAGTAACCCACAGTAGGTGACGCTTCCCATCACCAAATTATGTTGCTTATTGAAGCTCAGGGCTGCACTGCCGTCTTACAGTTGCCGGTTGCTTGCTGTGAAGGGAGAGGTAATAGAACCCTGCTTTTCCTCCTGCAAGTCTTGGGGAATATGATCCTACTCCCTCAGGCTAACCTTGGCCACACTGCTCATGGTTGGACTCCAAGGCTGTAAGTCTTCATGTTTCTGTGTAAAACTACTACCTGGGACTTTTGCAGCTACCAAGTCATAATCAGAGGTGATTCTGTTGTCCATCATCTCATGGACCCAGAATTACTGACCCTTCTTTGTCTAGGTACCCAACACTTGGAGGCAGATAGCTTTTCTTTTTGAATCCTCAGAAGCACAAAGGACTTGCCTTTGGATTTCTCCAAAAATAGACTATTAGACTAGGGTTCAGTAGCCCTGGGCAACTGAACTCAACCCTCCTTGGCAACTTGAAGAGGTAATGTAGAAATATGCATCAGAATTATCTCAACTGAATGGCAAATGAAATGTGGTCTATCCACCAAATTCCCATTGGCCATTGGATGAGCACTTCTCCTGGAGGCATTACTTCCCTAGCATTCTCAGCACACGTTGCCACCCTCAGAGAAGAAAGACATTAGGCAGAGTTATAAACATTTGCAGTAAGAAGTCACTGGACTGTAGAGGTGAGTGAGGGAATGACAATGCGTGCTCCAGCGTCTTGGACAATGGAGTACTCATACTTCATTTTATAAGATTGGCTATATTAACTGGTTCTGGAATGTTCACACCTCCCCTTCTAGGAATAGCACCCCCAGAAGTTTCTCAGAAGAGAAGTAGAACCTGCTAAATTGTAAAAGCTGGGGTAGGGGCATCATTTCTGACAAGCTACCCCATTTCAAATTGATTTGTCTGTTAGGTAATATACTGACCATTTAATGTACTAAAAACATCAAATAAAACCTGTATGTGGTCTGAAAAGCAGAATAAAAATTAAATTGAAACCACCTCCAGGGGTTCTACTGGTAGCGCCAGCTTTGTATAAAGGAAAGGGGTTTAGGATTTGAAGGTACCTTATAATTTCAGAGTTTAAATGCACACATTTTCATAAATTCTTGCCTTCCCCAGTTTTAGTAGGAATGAGCAGTAGTATGTTGGCAGAAGGTGAATAGGATGTATGAGTTTCCATATGCACAAAATGAAAAAACAATTTTTAAAAGATAAATCTGCTCTGAAATAAAGTCAGGTAGGATTTGGTGATATGAGAGCCACTCTAAAGGTGACTCAGTGTTCCTTAATGGTAAAAGCTTTTAGCTTTGTTTAAAATGGATCATTTTAGAAAGCTCATTGGGAACAGTATCTCCTATCACTACTTCCTGGGGCCTGAAATAAAAGGATTTTTGCCTTTACACTTAATCACAAATTTAATGTGGTCTATAAGCAAAGATTTACAATCTCTCCAGATATGCAGGGTATTAATAATAGAGGGGCTTCTGGGCAGTCTGCTGCTTCTCATTGCATATTCAGTGTGTGATATGCAGATTTATCTTGTAAATATCACTGCATATAGCCTTGTAAATTCAGAGATACATCATCTACAGTTCAGCTTTGAATATAGAGCAAATGAAGGAAGAATGGATTTTTTAAATGAAAAGATCAAAAAGGATAATTAATATTTCATAATCTTAATTAACTTTTCCACTGCACATTGATTTTTAATGCTACTTGGGGTGTAAGGTGTGATTATTGCTTTCATAGACAAATCAGATAATCTGGTCACAAACTCGAACATTAAAAAGGTAATGTGAACATCTTGTTTGGCTTGAGAGATTAGTCATTAAGTTCCTCAATTAGCTCTGTGCTTATTCTGGAGAAATTGCATTACACAGTGAATAAGCTTTTAGAATAAGAAGCAAGTCATAAGCGTGTTGGATTGGAACCACCGATGACGTGTGACATGGGTTTTGGGGGAAAGAGGAACTCTGCCTTGAAGAGCATGGAATAAACCCTGTGGATTTATAAGGATGATGGGATTTAATAGATCACCTGGCACAGTAGCATTGGTCAGTGCTCCTGTGCTAGTAGACACCTGATCCTTGAGGCCAGCCAGGATTACTTCTACAGATTTACCCGCTGACCCAACAGAGGTAGATGAGCCACATCAATCGGAGTGAGAGGGAATTGCCCAGGATCATCTACTTTTGATCACGACTCACTTTCCCTTTGGCCCCATTGTTCCATCCCAAAGCACTGGCTCCAAGACCCCAAGACTCCAAGACTTTAATTCCTACTTTTGAACAACTCTCAGATTCAGCTCACTTATACCGATTTCTGAAATTGTCAATTCGTTCTCTACTTTTCTCTTCCTTGCTCTATTGACTCTCTGTATCAGCTGGAAACTCCCTGTTCCAGTTTATATTCTGGTGACTTAGCTAATCTCCAGCTGGGTTATCTCCTGACCTCTTTGAGGTTGAGGTAGGATTTGAGGGAGAAGGGGAAGGAGGGATGCAAATAATAAACTGGAAGGTGACTAGAACTTCCCATTCCGCACCTGCCACAGTGTGCTAGGATCACAGAGGCAAAATGGGACCCAGTATGAGTCTTGGAGAGGGGTGCCTGGGTGGCTCAGTGGTTGAGCGTCTGCCTTTGATTTAGTGCATGATCCTAGAGTCCCAGGATGGAGTCCTGCATTGGCCTCCCCATGGGAGCCTGCTTCTCCCTTTGCCTATGTCTCTGCCTCTCTCTGTATGTCTCTCATGAATAAATAAAATCTTAAAAAAAAATTCTTGGAGAGGTAGCCAAGAGCAAGGAGACTCAATTGTAATTTATAGACAAGGACTGAATTTTATATAAATTAAGATATGCTAGACTGTGCTGTAAGAACACACAGCCCCAAATCAGTGGTTTAACAAAATAAAAGTTTTTACTTTTATAAAGTATCCTGAGTGGTATGGTGTAATGATCTGTTCCACACAGCCACTCAGGAACCCAGGCTAACCAAGGCTCTGCTATTTTAGTATCTGCAGACATCTGGGTCCTGTAGACTTTGTACTCCACAGCAGGAGAAATTAGGCCGGACATTCTGGCATAGCCAGGTGTAGAAGAGTTAAGTATAATACTTGGTGAGAATTGTGTCTCTACCACAAGATCCATGGGTAAGAATCCCATCCGAAGGAGTGGAGGAGGGGAGCTGCTGCTGAGAGGCAAGCCAGAAGTTTGAGGGAGTAAGTGCAAAGGAATCCATCCGAAAGAGAGGTGGAGGAAGGCATCAGGAGAGCCTAGTCTGGCAGGAAAAGGTTTAATGGCCCCCCAGCTAGCTGAGTTCTCAGTCTGACTGCTAGGATGGTCTGGGCAGAGACTGACATGCAGGGTCTGAGAGTAACTTCTAAAGATCATTATTTCACATAATTATGAAGGGAGTGTAAGAAGTGACTTCTGAGTATATTGAGAATGCATATACCTTTTTAAAGCCACTTGCATTCTTGTCTAATGTTTTGAACTAGTCAGGCATCATCCTAAGGAGGAAATGTACCATCTTCTGGGAATCAGTTGATTAAGGGAGTCACCTATCCTTCTGACTCATATACGTCACATAGAAAATAGAGCTAAATTTTGATAAATTTTTACTACCATTTATACCTTAAGGACTTCACGTGCATGACCTCATATAATCTTCTCTAGAACCCTAGATTATTATTAGGAACCCCACTTTACAGGTGACCCTACTGACTTTCAGGGAGGTTAAGTCAAATAGCTAGTAGGTGGTAGAGTTGGAATTCAAATCTAGGTCTCATCCGACTCCAGTGTCTCATATCTGATTGTTGGAATTGATCAGAATATAACGTGTCTGGCATTAACCATGAGCTCAATAATGTTGGTTTTCTCCCTCTTTTGTCTTTTCCTTTCTCCTTCTCATCCCTGGGACTCCTGGCAAATAACTCTTCACTTGTTGGGGATTTCTCTTTAGAGAAAAGCCAGAAAACCACTGACACTGTGATTTCTCCAGCTGAGCAGGTGAGGAGAGGGGGAGCTGGTAATGTGGAGGACTGGGCCCACGCTCTTGCTTCTGCTCCTCCGCCCGCTTGGGGTCTGGGAGAGGTAGGCAGAAGAATGGGCCAGAAAAAGTTCTTCTGCCCATTTACCTCTTCAAAAATAAGAATATGAGCAGTAGCCCTTGCCCCACCCTTCTCCCTTTTTGCAGTATTTCTCTCCTTAACGCTGTTTCAGTTGTTTGTTTACAGCTGGAGAAAGTGATTCACTTGGTAATAGAAACAGTTCTCCCTTTTAAGTGGAGGAAGTTCTCTGCCAATTCCCAGCTCTTCTCAGAAATGAAGACATTCTGACATTCTTAAAAACATGTAGCTCCATCAATCAGATTCCTTCCCTGAAAGCCAGGTTCCTAGGACAGTAGGGTTGAAGGTCATGGATTGGAGGTAGGAGGATGTGACTCTACATCTTGAAAACAAGATTCTCTCGGTGCTTTTTCAAATTTAGAGGAAAACAGGAGATGCTTCTTTATGGAACCCAGCGTGGAGCCCGGGGATATGTCTTTTCTTTGATCTCATTCTATAAATAAACTGGATGACAGCCAGGGAAAAAGTAATGTGGGGCATGACTCTTAGTGTCTATGATAGTGAACTACTCCGAAAACCCTGGGATGCCACTTGGTACAAGTTTTCAGGTCTTAGAGGGTATTTTGAGTCTTTTCAAGCAGGGAAGCTTGATACTTTGTCTTCCTTATCTAGTTTTCACTTAAAAAAATCAACAGACTCGCAGAATGATTGAGAATCTCTCTGTAATCAAATGCTAACAACAAACATCCGCCTCAGCAAAATGTCTTGCTGATTTGCTTATTGCTTACACTGTGCTGGGTGAAGGGCTCTTTTCTTGGTAATTTAAAGAACAGTAATGATTCACTACCACTAGTCCAGGAAGACCAAATTCTTTTTTTCTAATTTTATTTTTTTAATTCATTTCATTAACATGTAGAGTATTACTAGTTTCAGAGACAGAAGTCAACTATTCATCCGTTTCATATAACACCCAGTGCTCATTACATGACCTGTCCTCCTTAATCCTATCACCCAGTTACCCCATCCCCCACTCCCCTCCAGCCATCCTCATTTTGTTTCCTATAGTTAAGAGTCTCTTTATAGTTTGTCTTCCTCTCTGATTTCATCTTATTTTATTTTTCCCTCCCTTCTCTATGATCCTGTTTTCTTTCTTAAATTGTACATATAAGTGAGATCATATGATAATTGTCTTTTTCTGATTGAGTTACTTCACTTAGCGTAATACCCTCTAGTTCATCCACTTTGTTGCAAATGGCAAGATTTCATTTTTTAAAATTATTTTTATTTTTATTTATTTATTTTTTTAAGATTTCTTTTTTAATGGCTGAGTAGTATTCCATTATATATATAGACCACATCTTCTTTATTCATTCATCTATAGGAGGACATCTGGGCTCTTTCCATAGTTTGGCTATTGTGGATATTGCTGCTATAAACATTGGGGTGCAGGTGCCTTTTTGGATCACTGTGTTTGTATTCTTTGGGGAAATACACAGTAATGCAACTGCTGGGTTGTAGGTTATATGGGTATATAGGTTAAAAAAGTTATTTTTAACTTTTTGAAGAACCTCCGTATTGTTTTCCAGAGTGGCTATACCAGTTTGTATTCCCACCAACAGTGTGAGAGGGTTCTTCTTTCTCCACATCTGTTGTTTCCTGAGTTGCTAATTTTAGTCATTCTGACGGGTGTGAGGTGGTATCCCATTGTGGTTTTGATTTGTATTGCCCTGATGCCAAGTAATGTGGAACATTTTTTCATCTGTTTGTTGGCCATTTGTTTGTCTTCTTTGGAAAAATGTCTCTTCATATCTTCTGCCCATTTCTTTTTTTTTTTTTTTAAGATTTTATTTATTTATTCATGAGAGAGAGAGAGAGAGAGGCAGAGACACAGGCAGAGGGAGAAGCAGGCTCCATGCAGGAAGCCTAATGTGGGACTTGATCCTGGGACTTCAGAATCACACCCTGAGCCAAAGGCAAGTGCTAAACTGCTGAGCCATCCAGGGATCCCTCTTCTGCCCATTTCTTGATTAGATTATTTGTTCTTTGGGTGTTAAGTTTGATAAGTTCTTTATAGATTTTGAATACTAGCCCTTTATCTGATAAGATATTTGCAAATATCTTCTCCCGTTCTGTAGGTTGTCTTTTGGTTTAGTCAACTATTTCCTTTGCTGTGCAAAAGCTTTTTATCTTGATGAAGTCCCAATAGTTCATTCTTGCCTTTATTTCCCTTGCCTTTGGAGATGTGTCTAGCAAGAGGTTGCTGCAGCTGAGGTCACAGAGGTCGCTGCCTGTGTTCTTCTCTAGGATTTTTATGGATTCCTGTCTTATATGTAGGTCTTTATACATTTTGAGTCTATTTTTATGTATGGTATAACAAAATGGTCCAGTTTCATTCTTCTGCACATGGCTAATTTTCCCAACATATTTGTTGAAGAGACTGTCTTTTTCCTATTGGGTATTCTTTCCTGCTTTGTTGAAGATCAGTTGACCATAGAGTTGAGGGTCTGTTTCTGGGTTCTCTATGCTGTTTCATTGATCTATGTGTTTGTTTTTGTGCCAGTACCACACTGCCTTGATGATTACAGCTTTGTAATATAGCTTAAAGTCTGGAATCATGATGCCACCGACCTTGGTTTTCTTTTTCAACATTTTTTTGGCTATTCAGGATATTTTCTGGTTCCCTACAAATTTTAGGATTTTTTTTTGTTCCGGCTCTGTGAAAAAAGTTGTTGGTATTTTGATAGAGCTTGCATTAAATGTGTAGATTGCACAGGGATTTTAACAGTATTTGCTCTTCTAATCCATGAGCATGGAATATGTTTCCATTTCTTTGTCTTCCTCAATTTCTTTCATAAGTGTTCTATAGTTTTCAGAGTACAGATCCTTTACTTCTTTGGTTAGATTTATTTCTGGGTATCTTATGGGTTTTGGTGCAATTGTAAAGGGGATTAATGCCTTAATTTCTCTTTATTCTGCAGCAGGACCAAATTTTTAAGTTTAAACTTTTAAGTTTAAATTCTGCTCTACTGACTAATTAGGCCCAGTAACTGAGGTAGAGCCCTAGGAAGTGCCTGCCTGCAGGCAGGAGACCAAGCAATTTATTAGTTTTTAGAATTTAGCCCTCAAAGATGTTTTTGGAGCCTCACATCTTTTCTGTTCTTGCAAATTGCTATTGAGGGCGAGGACATCTTAAATCAGTATGGCAAGACTTTGACCATGGGGCACTGAGTCTTCAAAGAGAGGACATGTTGCATCTTCCAGGCACTTAAAGATTTAGAAAATCATTCTCCTCCATCTGCTTTGAATATGATGGGGTGGGGCAGTGTAGAGAGTATATCTTTATTTGGGGAATAGGCAACCATCTTGAATAGCTAATTTGATAAATCAACAGAAGACCACAGGGGAGTTTGTTATGAGAAAACAGAAGAAAAATAAATGAATTCTGCAGGAATTGGTTCATCTATTGAATTTCCTTTTAATCTTAAAGGAAAATCTTTCCTTCCTTCTTCTGAACCGTATGCTCCTATTGCCAAAACTATCCACTTGGCAGTGGCACTTGTCACATTCTATTCCTATTGTGAGTGGGATTTTCATGTGTGAGAACCTGCTATTTCAACTAGATGGGGAGTTCCTCAAGGCAAGGGACTGGGCTTTCCAATCCTTTGTGTCCTTGCATCTTCCAAATTTGAACTTCCTCCATAATGATGCATAATGCACCAATCATTATTATGAATTATGCATTGTTGTTATGAATTATGATGATGATCATTATTATGACTCATTATTCATACTTGATAAAAATTCATTCAAAGTTAAAAGTACACAAGATGCTCTCTTTCCCCTGCGTTTGTGTAGAGCCGAGAAAGATTTGTCTTGACTCAGGACCCAAAGCTCCTCTATAGGGAACTTTCTTTATAGAGCACCTGGGTGGCTCAGTGGTTGAGCATCTGCCTTTGGCTCAGGTCGTGATCCCGGGGTCCTGGGATCGAGTCCCACATTGGATTCTCTTGCAGAGAGCCTACTTCTCCCTCTGCCTATGTCTTGTCTCTCTCTCTCTCTCTCTCTCTCTCTCACTCTCTATGTGTCTCTCATGAATAAATAAAATCTTTTTTTTAGAAAAGAGAAGGCTTATAGTTAGAATGAAGTTTATTTAATTCAGTGAGAATTTACTCCATTTCTATCACATGAAGGTTTATAGACTATAGAAAAGAAATAGTATAATATCCAAGCATGCAATGGCTTTATAGTCTAATACATGAATAGCAAACAGATCAACTTAAATGTGTTTATCTATTGATGGTGACTGCTTGGGTTGCTGACAAGGACTATAAAATCTGGTTTAGATTCAGTAGGAACTAATGCTGTCATCAATTAGTAATCTACCATTTATTTAAGAATGGAGAATGGTAGCAGGAATGCCATATATTCATAATTCCCAATTTGCAGGATGAATTCAAAGTCTAGATAATAGGGATGCCTCAGTGGCTCAGCGGTTGTGCGTCTGCCTTTGGCTTAGGGCATGATCCCAGTCTGAGGATGGAGTCCCACATCGGGCTCCCTGTGAGGAGTCTGCTTCTCCGTCGGCCTATGTTTCTGCCTTTCTCTCTGTGTTGCTTATGAAGAAATAAATAAAATCTTTTTTAAAAAGTCTAGATAATAGAAGAAGCTTATATATTTAGTAGAATCTAATCAGGTAATACCTTAACCAAATTTGTTTGATGTACAGTACCAATAAAATATATGAATCACATGAAATAGCTATTTATTAGTTGGCTTCAACCACCATAACAAAATACCATAGACTAGATAGCTTAAACGATAGAAATTTATTTTCTCATAGTCGTGGAAGCTATAAATTCAAGATCAAGGTTCTGGCCAGTTCAGTTCTTGTAGGGCTCTTATTCTGACTTATAGACAGCTGCCTTTTGTATGAACATCACCTCTTTTTTGTGTTTTAGAGGAGAAAGAGTGCTAAGGCTTTATGGGATCAGGGTCCCAGCCTTATAACCTTAATTATTTCCTCAGAGGCCCTATCTCCAAATACAGCTTTCCTAAGCTATCCAGAAGTAGAGTGTTCCTGTGAAAACTTTTGCAAGCTGCAATGGCATAAAGCCAGGACTACCCCCCACCCAACTTTGGAAAGTTCTCATTACATCACTTTACTTTTACAAAAGACCTGCATTACTGCAGTAACTGCCTTTTTGTTTTTTTTTTTTTGTAGCAGTGAATATTCTCTTTGTATTTTTTCCAGCTAGTGAAAAACAGGTACTAATGTAGGCCTTTTGTAAAAGTGAAGTGGTATAATGAGAACTTTGCAAAAGTGGGGTATACTCATGTAGCTACATTGGGGGTTAGGGCTTTGACATATGAATCTGAATGAACATATTCAGTCCATAATAATATGTGATATAAAAGAGATTTATGTCTCATATTTGGAGAGGTGAATATCATAGAAGTCACAGATCAAGACAGAGTAATCATTTTTAAAAGGTGAGACATAGAAATTGATTTCTTTATGTTTTTTTACATTAGATGAATTTGAGTTTTAAACACATCTGATCTTATAGGCTGTTCATTGTAACTCAAGCAATCTACATAACAGAACATAAAAAATAATATCAAAAATGGCAATTGTTCAAAGTAACAGATGGTCAATGGATTTGCAAAAGCACATTTAACAAAAAAAAATCATGTACTTTTCTAAATCTTAGTGGGATCTTAAAATAATAACCAACCATTAAAAACTACTATCCTCCAAATGATGTTAACTGCAAACTTTTTGCCTTGGAATAAGCCACCTTACATCTAACCACCAACATGCCTCACTTTTGTATTGATGTGTGCTTAATAGACTGAAAATTGCATTTGTTTTATCGCTATATCCATTACAGTAGAATTAAAAAAAAATGAGTTCTTAAGGCAATGTTTGCTCTCAGTAAAATTTAAATCTGGATCCTGTTAGAGTAGAGGCCTGGACCATATTCACATATTTGTGGAGAAAAAAAGCAAGATAGGGGCACAGCTAAGCCATATCCTTCCCTTCCAGGGATCTCCTCTTACCCTGGGAGTCAGGAGCAGCTGTAAGAAAAATGAGGGGCAGAAAAAAAAGAGATGTAGAATGGAAGTGAAAGAGAGAGAAAAGGAGAGCAAGATAGGAGCTTCAAGAACAACAAGCAAGTGTAGACTACCCTAATTGAAAATAGGTTCTACTGAAGTTTCTCATAAAATAGTAGTACAATTACCAACTTTCCACTTAGGTTCATACATATGAATGCATATCCCCTCCCCCCCCCAAAAAAAAACTAATGAAGAAAAAAAAGAGAAGGTGACTCTGAATAAATCAGTTTTACTGTTTTTATAAAATTGGCTAGTGGAGTCTTTAAATTGGTGATTCAATTGTCTAATATGTTTTTGAGAATCTTCTACATGCTTTGTGTGATAGACCAGTGCCTCTCAAATTTTAATGCACCATGAATTACCTGAGGATCCTATTAAAAGGGAGATTCTGATTCAGTAGGTCTGGGATAAGACTGGAGATTTCACATTTCTACAGAGCCCCCAGATTTTGTGGATGTATAGAGAGCCTGTCTTCTAGTAGTTGACACTTTGTGCTTCCCACCAGGAAGCTGATATGCCTAATGATCCTTCATCCTCTATTGTCTGCCTTTAGCAAAATGATATATGATCACTCTTTACTTACAGACTTAATCCTGGGCTTAGATCAGAAAACAGAATATGGAAATATAGTAGGAAGACTTGTCAATTTATCTTATGGCTCTAAAGAGTAATTTTAGTTGATGTCTTTTCATTAGCCCATTCAACAAATGTTTTTGAGTGTCTCTTCAAACAAGGAAAATAAGAGATAAAATTTGTGTCTGACAACTTAGTAATATTCCTCAATTGATGGTACATTAGCCTCGTAGTCCATGCCAGGATGCTTTCTTGTTCTGTCATTTCCCCTCCTTGAATGTGGATCCCCACTCCTTTTCCATGCTCTTCCATAAGCACCTCTTCTAGGATGTTTAACACATAGAGTGGATGGATATGCATGCTTCCTTGAAGAATATATAATGTTTTGTGGTTTTGAGAATATGTGTTTTTAACTGACTTAAGTTATATTCACAAAAGTAATGTTATCTTAACATTTTCCGCTCCTAAACATTACATTAAGCGCAAATTGAACTCTGTCCTTGTTGTGAGCGTGTTTAGATTTTTGCCTGTAATTGCAGCAAAAGATTCCATGGTGTCCGCCTGAAGTCAAAAGAGGAAGGAAATTGTGCTCAAATCATTATTCTGAGATCAAATATATATTCATGAGTTGTTATTTCTTGAGGAGAGAAAGGAGATCATGATTAATTATGTGACTACATATGTCTACAATGGGTCTATAGGTTCTGAGACAGCTGCAAGAACTTTTAGGAATGCTTAAACTCTAGTATCCCCTTACAATATTAGCATTCCTGAGGAGAGTAAGACTGTTCTGTCCATCCCGCACTTACTCCCATGGGTAATGGGCAGCACGCGATCGACTTTAGGTGGGGGCAGCTGAAGTCAGAATGCGGTGCCCCTCTTCTACTCTGCGATGGGGCACTGCAGCTAGGAACCCCAAAATACCTCATGTTTTGTATCTTCAGCATCATCACAGTGTCTGGCACATAGGAGGCATTCAAAATTCAAAAAAGATTTGTTGAATGGGTGAGTGAAAAGGAATCACTCTCAGATGAATCTTAGGACAATAAGGTAGGGAGACCCAAATCCTTATTGCCCAAGCAGTGAAGGATTTCCAAGGAAACAGCTCATAGTTCATGAGATAGAATTCACTCATGTCTTGTTCTCCTTTTTTTTCCTCAGCACGTAGAATGCTACACTTCCTAGCCCTTTTGCAACTAGGTAAAAATTTGACTGATCTGATGAGCTATGCAGGAAACTGTTATGTGCCATTCTTACATCCAGCATGGTAGAGCTGGTGTGTCACTTCCAAACTCTCTCTTCCCTTCCCTGACCCAGGAGGTCACATGTCCCAAATCATGCAGCTACAAGATGGCAAAACATTAAACAGCCTTGGACTCTGGGTGTAGGGAGAGACCACCCCCCTCCCTCTCTTTGCCCATCCACCTGGGGAGGGAATTACATTTGAAGCGATGTGGCCAAGGAGGCCCTTGTGGAGATATTGAAGTTAAGACCTGAAAGCCTGAAGGGAGTGAGGGAGAGAGGCACCTGGGACAGGAGTATTCTGGGCAGAGGGAGCAGCAGGTGCAAAGGCCCTAAGGTGGGACTAAGTCCAGTGTGTTAAAGGAAGCAAGACAAAGTCGGTGAGGCTGGAGCAGAGTGAATGAAGGGGAACGTACCAAATGTAAGGCAAGACAGATGAGCGGAGGTGGAGAGAATGGATTCTATTTCCTGACAGGTGATTTTAAGGTCTTTGGCTTTTCACTTTGAGTGACTTGGGGGGCATTGAAGAGTTCTGCATGTTAGAGTGACATGATCTGATTAACCCATTTTGAGAATAGACCCAGGGTGGCAAAGCTGGGAGGCAGGTGTGCAGTTAGGGGGCAAGGGGTAGGCGTGGCTCGGATTAGGGTGATAACAGTGCGAGTGGTGCAAAGCAGCCAAAATCTGGGTATATTTTGAAGGTAGAGCCAGTAGAATTACAGATGATTAGAGGAGGGGTAATGAGAGAAAAAGTCAAGGATGAATCCATGGCTTTTTGGCCTGTGTAGCTGGGAGAATGGAGCTGCCATTTGCTGATATGGGGAGCCTGCAGGGCGAGCGAATATGAGCATCTGTCAGGAGTTTGGGTCTGGACTGTCTAGGTTTGAGGCAGCCGTTGGACATGCAAGTATGTACAAAGGGAGGTTGGGCCCGGCTAAGCTGGCCAGGAGCTGGACTGGAGAGGGGGACAGGGATGGTGACTCTCTTTACTTAGGAGACTGAGGTCTGGGTTCTCCAAGTGGGGACTCCAATACTGAGAGCATTTGGGAGCCCAGTCCATGGTTTCTGTTGGACACACTAGCCTGGAACCAAGTTTCCAGTCACTGATTAGGCTGAGTTTCTGTAAGACTAGCTGTTGACCTAGCAGCAAATCCATCTCCGTATGACAACCATCCATCCGGCCAGTCCGAAGGCCAGAAGTTCATTCACACTCTGGGCCTGAAAAATCACCCGAAAGCCCCTTTCTCAAAGGTCCTCCCTCCTCGGACCTGGGTTCATTTCCAGGTTTTCAGATCTCAAGGCTGGACACTGGGAGTGTATTTTAAGGCAAGGCACTTCATGCTTATTCCTCCAACATAAAAAAATTGCATTTCCACATCAGAGTCACATTTGGTTTCTAAACCTGTTACCGTAGCAGGAACTGTATTCTCCAGCTCTCCCTGGTGGCACCGTTTGTGTTTCCTAGCCGACAACATCTAAACCTTTTTTGTTGTTGTTGTTATTCACTTGGAACTGCCATTTATTCCAACCCTTTGCTTCATGAAACATTTATATATTGTGCACGTGAGCCTTTCACATGCCACCCTCTCCTTTTTGGAGACACGATACAGGTAGGGTTTGTTTGCTTTCCAATGCCGGCCCTATACCATGGTTCTCCGGGCACCGCATGTTCCACTCCTAATTGTTGCACACACCTTCAAACTTGCCAGCAGCATGTCTGTGGCTGGTAAACAATGATTCAGTCCGTAGGCCACAGCTCTGTACAAGTGCCACTTCGGGGACCCAGTTCTCATTGAATGCTCTGTCAGTTGTTATTTCTGTTTATCTCCCTGTTCATTTACATGGTTCCTTACTTTGTGGGCTTATTTTGAGGTTTGGGTTTTGTTTTTGTTGTCCTCCTCCTGCTGTTTTGGATTTCCTCTGTTCTCTTATTCTTCACTGAGGGGAAATTGAGTATATGGAGCAGACCCGCCAGTCCAGGGGAACGCTGTGGTTCTGTCAGTGAAAGGAAGGGTTCAACGTTGTACCCTTGACTCATGTCAGTCATGTAACTCAGATGATCATCCGGGTGACCCCGAGTAAAACATTAAAGAGAGGCTGCATTCAAACAAATTATAAGGTGACATGCCCTTTGTTGGGGCGTTACGGGGAGCCCATGCCATGATCAGTCCAGAGACTATGGTGGGATTGAGGGAACCACAAAGGCATGACTACAGTGTCCTTGATTCTGGAGAAGAGGTCATTTCTTAGAGCGGTCCTTACCACGGAGGGCAGGTCACTGGGTGTGTTTATGTGGATTCTACACTAGCGTGCCCGGCTGATGGCAGATGGGAGTGGAATGCAGCCTGTGGTCCACCATGCACCCTAGTTGTGTTGGTTAGTTTTATGTGTCAACTGGGCAGTTGTGTCCAGATATTTGACCTCGTGTTATTCTAGGTGGGTCTGTGAGGGGTTTCTCAATGAGATTAGCATTTGGATCGGCAGAGTGAGTAAAGCAGATTTCACTCCCTAAGGTGAATGACTCTCATCTAATTCACCGAAGACCTGGATAGAATAAAAAGTGAAGTAAGGGCGAATTTGCTCTCTGATCGCCTCTGAGCTGGCACATGGGTCCTCTCTCTTGCTTTCAGACTTGGATTCAGACCGAACCATACCCCATCAGCTCTCCTGAGTCTGTAGCTTGCTAACTGCAGATCTTGGGACCTCTCAGCCTCCAGAACTGTATGGGCTAATTCCTTATATTATATATACGACGAGGTACGCTCCTTGAGATACCACTCAGGAGAGGCATGCCTTTTGCTAATTCAGGCATAGTCTTCCAAAGACTCTGGCAATGGATATAGAGTTGGGTATGGAGAGGTGGGTATGGAGGGGCTGATAAGCATCATTTGAAAATTTCCTCCCTCTCCACTTCCTTAGATTTGGCTGTGCTGTGAAACTCCTACTCTCAGCATGAGTCTTCTAGAAGGTGGGTGATTCTTCCAGAGGAACGGAAGCAATTAAGGGCTTTTGTTCCTCTGCTACATTAGTGGTGAACCCTGAGAATGCCTTCGCTTGCTGGAGGGAGATTCAGCAAAACAGGGATGAGTGATATGCATGGAAATTACTCAAATGGTGCATTTTGGGGAGGCGATGTGTACTTTTTGAAACGTGTTTCTCTCATTGTATTAATACGAAGATGTATGGCTGATGCTTGTTATCATTCTCACTTGAAAGATGTGCAGATACAGCTGCAGAGGGGACACTTGCGTAGGTGGTGGCTAGAGGGGAAGTCTCTCCTCTGGCTGAGCGGCTGTCCAGGGTCCCAAGCTCTTTCCAGCCTTCCTCATAGCCCTATGGAATTCTCAGAACATTAGTGCATTCTTTCTAAGCATTTCATTTTTTTTTTAAATTGAACAGTATAATAAGGAACATACTTTCCTTCAAGAACAAATACTAGAGATCCTGGCTGGTGCAGATTTTAATTTTATTTCTTGAGAAAAGGGCTATGTTTACTTGAGCTGAATTATATATTTTAGCCTAGTTTTCTACTTTCATGGTTCAAAGTCTAATTGCTGTAAAGGCAAGAATCCACACAGTACACAAATGCACACACACACACATACACATGCACACAGTCGCACCATACACATATCCTAGGACCACTTTGTTCTGTAATTTTCTTAAAAAGCTCTCAAACTGCATGTATTCTGGGTACTGCAATATCACACAGATCACTGCAATAGACGCTAAATGTGAGGTCATGTTTGCAGTCCCTGACATACTATTTTCAAAATAAGAATTATTATTGGTGATCAGCTGCAGGGGTAGGGAGGTGAGGGGGGTGTGCTGAAGGGGAGAGAGGGGGAAGAGTACCAAGGCTATTATGATGCGCTTGAGAGTTCTCTGTGCCCTAGGGAGAAGATGAAAGCCAATGAACTAGAGAACCAATGTTTTGTTTTTGTTTTTTCAGCGCCTACCCAAATTGGTTTCATGATTTCTTGTGCTTTTATGTAACCTTGCCTCTGGGGCATTTAATGCAGATTAAAACCACACAGCCACACCTCTGGCTCTGGAAAGACCCAGTTCTGAGGAATGAACATTATGTTTATGAGCATGAACAACAGATTCTTAAACCATTTTCTAACATTTTGTGTCTTCATATTCACACATAATCCTAGGAGGGCTGGCTAAGTGACCTGACGTCACTGCCTACCAAAAACCAAAGTCAGGTTCCCAAGGCCGTGTGCCGGGAGGAACAGAAGGGAGTTCCATAAACTCTCCTTGGCCCCAGTTAGCTTATACCCTCCTTGAGGAAACAAGACCTTCAGGAATGCAAGAGTGAAGTGATAAGCCCTGTTTCCCTGACTCACACTCTCCTTGGATATGACCAAGGCTTGAATATGTGCATAGTGGAATTTCCTCTAAGTGAAGGAATTCCTAAATTGTAAGGAATTTCCTCTAGGTCCCCAAGCTCCTACTTGCCATTGGTATAAGTCAGCACTTCGCAAATGTTGATGTTCTTACAAATCGCCTGGAGATCATCCCAAGGTAGATTCCCATCTGGTAGTTGTGGAGTAGGAATGGGGATTCTCAGTGTTCGGCAAGGTCTTCGGCAAAGCTGATGCTGCTGGTCCACAGGCCACACTAGGAATAGTAGGAGCCCAAAGTAAAGTTAATTCTTCAGGTGCTTCATCCCATTTCTGCTCTTTGTTCTGATGCCATCACTGTGCAGCTGGAACTTCTATTCCCTACCGCTACACATCTTCCACTGCAAGAGTGTCCCGCTTACAGGCCATCTGGTCAACCTTAGGTGCTCTTGCTTCCAGTTCTTTTACAAGCCCCCAAAGGATGTAGATCACTTTCAGGTTCCCAGGACCTTGGAATGAGTTTCCCAGAAAGCACAATTTCTCTGCTGCCCTGAATATGCTCCCAAAGACAGTGGTGAGTGTTAAATCATAGTGTTTAGAAGGTAACATTAACCTTAAAATCGAATTCATGGCTTTTCACTGGCAGACAAGTGATACAAATGCAAATAGGATTCATAGGATACTCTCAGGCATCCCAAAGACCCAGAAATGAGTGTGTGAATTAGGTTGTTGCCATGACTCTCACTGCAAAGAGAATGAAAATTGTGTGAGGGAGGCAGGCACGGGTTCTGTTCCACATGCTGTTCTGCTGATGGATCAGCCCAGAATCAGCCCAGAAGCAACCATCAAATACACATTTCCAAGGCCTCTACTGCCTCTGGTGAAATGAATTAGCGTTGGGGTGGGGGTGGTAGTGGGGTAGTATGTATTGTCACAAAGCAAAGAGCAGTTAGTGGCTTGCTGTATTGATGAGCAAATATTAAACACCTTCACGTTATCCAGTCACAGAGTCACCGAGTGTCTTTCGGGTCAGGCGCGTGGCTCCTCCCTTCATCCCTCTCCCAGCTCCAAGTAGAGAGTAAACTAGAAAAAACTGTGAAGGATAAGTGTTCTGAAGGAAACAGGTGGTGAACTCACGAGGCAGGAGGAGGCCCTTTAGATGACCTGCCTGGCGAGGGTGTCCCTGGGGCAGTGACTCCGAGGGGTACAAACTTTCCAGCATCACGGTGGTGCTTAGGCAGAGAGCATCGCCGGCGAGCATTCCCCTGGGAAAGAGCTTGCTTTATGAACATCTGTAGATGCTACCAGACAAACGAAAGACACAATTACGAGTTCCTTGCAAATTATTCTGCAATTAGGACTCTTTTTTTAGGTGGCAAAGGCATAAAGACTTCATTTATGTCCATTTTAGAGCCAATTCTTGTTCCTAAAGCCTAAAAACCTGGGTCTCACCAAACACACCAAGGAAGCCCCCCCCCCCCCAACACCTCTTGTAGGCTGTACAGAAGATTGGGGGCGTAAGGGCCACCTGCAGAGTCCTCAGCCTCCTCCTGTCTCTTCTGGTGAAGCTCATCATCGGGATGATACTCTGCAATGACTGTGTGAGTCTGGCCTGAGCCTCGTCTGGAAAATGGGGTAAGAGTGCCTGTCCCCAGGTCGATGGCTTACGATGGGGTGCGTCATCCAGGATGGTTCCTGTCCAGTCGCAATGTGATCATGGCCCTTGGAAGGTTCCACTCTGAAAGGCGGCGAGTGGACCTCAGTGTTCAGTCTGTCATTTATCATAATTTAGTGCATAGGGGCAGGATAAGCCCGCATCTCAGGTGAGACCCATGCTGCCAGGGTCGGACTATTTGAGAAACGGCCCAGGAGGGACTTCCTTATCAAACTTGCCCACCCTCAGGGCAGCTGATTTCTGTTAGGAGAAAAGCTCTCTTATGGAGCAAATGTGTGAAGAGGCATTTTCACTTGTGAGACTTAACTATGTCTATTTCAGGCAGCTTAGCAAAAGGACTGGAAATTTCCAGATCGCATGGGGGTGGGTCTGCGTGGGGACAGGCAGGGGTAGGCCAGTTCCATGGGAATTGGCCTCAAAGCTCAGATCTGTCAGGCAGTCCTGCTTTTAGAGCTTTCTTCCTCTTCTCTACTCCAGGGGTCACGCCTTCTCAAAGACACCTCAAGTGACCAGGGCAGGCAGGCGCTCCAATGGACATCTGGGATGTTTGTGATCTGTTGCTTTCCTAGATAGAGACCTCTTCGGGAGGCGGCCTTTCTTTCACGCTTTCCCTGAACGTGCGCACCAGAATCTGGGCATCCCCGAGGCTGAGCTTCAGACGCTTTACTGTGCTCCTGCAACAAACACTTTACTTGCTAAGTGTGGTGGAGGGTTCATCAATGAATAAGACAGGTCCCTGCCCTCCGGAAAAAAAAAAAAAAATCAATAGGTATCCAACCAGCAATAAAAGAAGAAAGACTGTGATAACTTCAATCATACAGATAAAAAAGGAAGTGCTTTTTTATTAAATGGGCTGTATTACTTTTCTATTTTGACTGCAAATTTAGTAGCTTAAAACAACAGAAATTTATTCTCATAGGAGAATGAGAACAGAAATCTGCAATGAGATGTTCAGGGCTAAACTCAAAGTATCAGAAGGGCTGCGTTTCCCCTGGAGGCTCTAGGGAGACTCCATTCCTGGACTCTCCCAGTGTCTAGTGGCTGCCAGCATTCCTTTACTGTACTCACCACTCAACCTTTGCCCCTGTGGTTACATGCCCTGCTGATCCATCTGTGAAATCTCCCTTGTCTCCCTCCTACGAGGGTATGTGTGATTGCGTTTATCTACTAGGAGAAGCTAGGATGATTGCTCTATCTCAAGATCTTTAACATCAGCACATCTGCAAAGTCCCTTAGTGCACTAAACGGTAACATTCACAGATTCTAGGGATTAGCACGCAGATATCTGGGGTAAGGTCATTATTTAGCAGGTACCACTCTTATTGTCCCCCAACCAAATGATCTGCAGCTGTGATGTCCAATGTGGCAGCCACTTACTGGTGGCCACAATATTGGCAGTCACATGTGGCTCTTGAGCGCTTGAAACGTGGCTTGTTTGGATTGAGATATGGTGTATATGTAAAATACACACTAGATTTTTGAGGTCTTACTACAAAACAATGCAGTGTTTCATTAGCAATTTTTTATGTTGATTCCATGTTGAAATAACATTTTGAGTATATTAGGTTAAATGAAATATATTATTAAAGCCTGTTTCTTTTTACTTTTTAAGTGCAACCACTAGAAAATTTAAAATTCCATCAGTGGCTTGCCTTTGTCATTTGTATCATAATTCTATTGGACGGTGCTCTGCACCATCTACAAGAGTTAATTTTCAAACTGCTGAACAGCAGAATCACATGGGGAGTTTTTTAAAACCCCAAAAGGCAAGCTGCACCCCAGAGCTATGAGATCAGAAATTTCTAGGGAGAGGCCCAGGCAGCAGTATGTGTTAAACTTTCCAGGTGATTCTAATGTGCAGCCAAGGGTTGAGAATCTGTGGGATAGAGACCTAGAGGAGGGTTGAGGAGGGTTGAAAATGGAAGTTGCATTAGTGGCCCCGGGCACTATCAAATGGGTCTGCCCATTTTCTTCACAAACAGAAATTATGGGTGCCTGAAGGACCCTCTGCTTTCGGTTTTCCTCCCTGAAACGCGTGTCTCATCCTACCCACAGAGAGCAGATGGAGTGGAGGTGGGAAGGGCACAGAGCAACTGTTTTCATGACTCAGAAGACACCTGGGGTCTCGACACTCTGAGGGTCAGGCTGGCTGAGCCTCTCGTCCTTGGGTGTTTCTGGAAGCAACCCTTCCTTGGCAGTTTCTGCTAGAGTACCTGGCAAAACAGAACACAGTAAAGGCCAGCAAGCTCCTTAATGTTTGGTTTGTGGGGCTGGATGGAGGCAAAGCACCTTCACAGAGGCTCACGGTGGCAGCAGGTTTGGGAGACATCCATCGGTAACACCTGCCTCCACCAGAGGCTCCTGGGACTGCTGGGATTCCCAGCGACTCCGCATTCCCACACAGCTCTCATGTTTTCTGGATTGGGCCTCAGAATTAGGTACCAAAACAAAAATCTCGGTGTACTTCATTGGGTTTTAAAGTATTGCCTGGGTATCTGGTTCTTAGTGGAGCAAGATGAGATGTTTCAATAGCTGCTTGTTGCCTGACACAACCCAGACACGAGGAGATAAGCCGCAGCCGTGTGCACGCGGTACCTTTATTTACGTCCCACATCATCGGTGAACAAGCCTGCACCTGAGTGCAGTTCACAGCGATTTGAGCATTAAAACACCGTATGATCCTATACTTAGACAGTTTAGAAAAGTTTTCTGAACTGCATAGGACTCATGTGACTTCCAAAATAGCCTACTTTAAATGTCATTAATATTTTCTTTCTTTTTTTTTTTAAATTTATTCATGAGAGACACAGAGAGGCAGAGACATAGGCAGGGGGAGAAGTAGGCTCCCTGCAGGGAGCCCGATGTGGGACTCGATCCCAGGACCCTGGGGTCACCCCTGAGCCGAAGGCAGACACTCAACCACCGAGCCACCCAGGCATCCGTCATTAATATTTTCCCAAGGAAGGGGCCAGTCCGGGTGGCTCAGTAGTTTAGCGCCTGCCTTTGGCCCAGGGCCTGATCCTGGAGACCTGGGATTGAGTCCCACATCGGGCTCCCTGCATGGAGCCTGCTTCTCCCTCTGCCTGTGTCTCTGCCTCTCTCTGTGTGTGTGTCTCTGATGAATAAATAAATAAAATCTTTAAAAAAAATAATATTTTCCCAAAGAAGAAGTCTTCTACTTGTGTTGCAGGTGAGGACTCGCCTTTCCAAACCAGCGGAATAAAAAAATTGAACCAAGGCCTTAAGCAAGCTTGTTTCCTCCTCCCTTCCCTCTTTTATTGAATGCTGCTGCCTCTAGGTTAGCAAGTGGCCTGCTGCTAGAGGGAGAAGGCCTCAAAGTGAATGAGAGAAAACATTATGTATAGAGTCTCTGACTAGCGACCCCCCTTCCCCTTTAGCCCCTTCCTACTGTTTCCCACCTTACGCGTACATATATACACATACACACACGTGTGTATCAGGTAACTTGCAGAGATAGAAGAAATGAAGAGGGAGAAATTTAAAAGTAAGAAAATGATAAAAGGTTAGTCAACAAGGCATATTCCTTAAGTCTCATCTAAATTGCTGAGAGTGGGCTGCAAGTTTAGATCTGACTTCCCAGCAGCCAGTGCAAAGAGAAATGTACACCAGTTGCATACTTCACAGTGTCTGTAAGATTAAAACTAATGAGTCCCAAGGAACCATATGGATTAGGGTGTAGTGTCGTAATAAGGCATATGGGATCCACTCAGCAATGTCCTTGACAGCATTTCTAATCCCATCAAGGCGTTTCACAGGGCATGACAGAAGTTTACAGGGTTTGGAGAAAGTGCAAAAGAGGGAATATTAAATTCTAGCTAGAGCTAAAGTCTTCTGCTGGGGTTGGGCTGGGTTAATGTGAGCTTCCGCCTATAATAACAGAGCTTCCACCTGTGGTTCAATGTGCTGTTTCAGGTGCTGGGCTGGAGGTACGCGAGAGGCTATGGGAGTGGAGAGGAATACTCCCTTCTGACTTCGTTGGAGAAATGTGGGCTGATGCCAGGGCTCTGGAGGAGATGATGCTGATAGAAGGATCTAGGGGACAAAGGCAGGGAAAAGGCATTCCACGCATTGGGAGACTAGTGTCAGGAGACAGGTATGGAGAGCTGCTGGTGGGGATCTAAGGGCAGTGGGTGCTGCTGGAGTATGGTGTGAGGCAAGGTACGCTGGGGGTGGAGGCAAGGGCCCTCCTGGGCCGTCTTATGCGCTCTGCTGAGGAATGTGGCTTTGCTCTGTGCAGAGGTGCTGAGTTGCCGCTGCAGGGATTTGGGCAGGGGAGCCAGGGGAGCTGTAACCCTCACTATTGCCTTCATGCTGCACGATGTGTCTGACCAAAGTTCGGTGGATTAAGCAACAGCCCCACACTCTTGCACACAGATGCGAGTGTTCCCAAGGGGAGGGAGGCTCCACCTCAGGGTGCAGGTCTGTGGGATGCGTGGGGTGGCACTGGGTGGGGCTGAGACCCAAGGAACAGCAGCTACCCAAGGTCAGCTCTCCTGCCAGACACCTGCAGAAGTACAGGGCGGCAAGGGGACAAACAGAAGGGACCCACCTCAGGTGGCACCCACGTTCCATCAGCACCACAAGCCCATGGCCAAGCACAACATCCCTGGGGAGGGAAGATAAACTCTGCCCCCCTCCGTGGGAGTTCCTGCAAAGCCGCATGAGGAGAGGGGGGCTGAGCCACACTGGGAGGCTGGGAAGAACGCTGAACAATGATTCAGTCTACACTGGGGGCGAAGCAGCTGCACTTGACTTTGTAGAGAGATCACTTGGGCAGCTGTGTGGAGAGCAGGTTCAAGAGAGGCGATGCTGGCATCAGAGGGACCAGTGAGCAGGACCAGGTGAGACCTAGCGAGAGCCTGGGCTGGGCAACAGTGAGTGGAGAGAGGTGGTTCCAGCGACAGCTGAGATAAAACCATCATGGTTTAAGGACTGGGAGTCACCTACGGCTGGTTTTTAGGTGCCTTCCTGTACCGTGCCCAGAAGCTACTGCCAGGTCGCATACAAAACTGCTGGTTGCCCATCACATAGCTCTTTTCTTATTTCTTATTAAAACAACTTTGATTTTACTTGTGCCATTCATGTGCTTGTCTTTTTCTTTTTTTCCAGTGGAGTATGGAGCCCACCTCAGGGCCTAAACTCATAACCCCAAGATCAAGACCTGAACAGAGATCAAGAGTCAAATCTTGGGGCATCCGGGTGGCTCAGCTGCTAGAACATCTGACTCTTGATTTTGGTTCAGGTTATGATCTGAGGGTTATGAGATTGAGCCCTGCATTGGGCTCCATGCTCAGCTGGGAGTCTGCTGGAGAGTTTCTCTCTCCCTCTGCCCCTCCTCCCATTTGCACACTTTCTCTCTCTCAAATAAATAAATAAAATCTAAAAAAAAAAAAAAAAAAAAAAAAAGAGTTTCATGCTTAACTGACTGGGCCACCCAGGCACCCCATAATGCACTTACCTTTTTTTTTTTTATTTACTAATGAGAGACAGCACAGCAGGGACACAGGCAGAGGGAGAAGTAGGCTCCGTGCAGGGAGCCCGACATGGGACTCGATCCCGGGTCTCCAGGATCAGGTCCTGGGCTGAAGGCGGCGCTAAACTGCTGAGCCACCGGGGCTGCTAATGCACTTATCTTTAAAAAGCTTCCTAGCTTCCCTTGTAGCTGGGAGGTAGTTACATGGCAAGCCCTGGCTATTAGGATATAAATGAGCTTCACTGGGTTGTAGTACCAGGAACACATGTTAAAAGGGCACGTGTCCTTTTGCCATTTGCTCCTATCTTTGTTCTGCCCCAAAGGTAGACGGATGGCTAGCACTCCAGCAGCCAGCCATCTCGCTGCCAGGAGGCAATCGTGCTAAGGATGGCTGAGCAGAGAGAAGGAGCCTAAGTTTCTTTGTTTGTTTTTAAGATTTTTTTTATTTATTTGAGAGAGAGAGTCTAGATCACATGAGTGGGAGGAGGGGCAGAGGGAGAGGGAGAGAGAATCTCCGGCAGACTCCACACTAAGTACAGAGTCCAACGCAGGGCTTGATCCCACGACCCGGAGATCATGGCCTGAGCTGAAATCAAGAGCTGGATGCTTAACTGACTAAGCCACCGAGGCTCCCCAGGAATCTTAAGTTTCTGACGATATCATAAAGACATCATGCCAATCCTCAACTGAATGTGGGGTATGTGTGAGAAAACAAATGCTTTTCTCTAAATGATTGATTTTTGAGTTTTCTGTTTGTAGCAGCCAAATTCCCGATACCACCCATGACCCTAGCAACACGAAGCGACATCATTTATTCAATAATCATCCCGAATCAATGACCCAAATGAGAAACATGAAAAC
Organism: Canis aureus; assembly: GCF_053574225.1. NCBI lineage: Eukaryota > Metazoa > Chordata > Mammalia > Carnivora > Canidae > Canis > Canis aureus. The sequence continues at coordinate 59,841,620 of NC_135621.1, forward strand.
CGCATCAAGGTGATACAGCCCAGTAGTAAGTAGCTGCTGCTGTATGTAAGTTTGTGGAGAGATTTTTCTTTGGTTTCTTTCTTCCTTGACCTCTCAACACACGTCTTGCTCAAACTCTCAGCCGCCTATCTGCCTTCTAATAACTGCTTAGGTGTTACATGTCTGGGAGAGTTAGCGGGGAAGAGTGCTGCCCATTGGATTTTGGAACAGGACTCCTAAAGAACAAACCTGGTGGCGGAAAAAAACCCACCCAGACGTGATGGTTCCTATTTCCAGAGAGTGGGCTGCCCGGATGCAATATCGGTCACAACAAACTGGCGTTTCTGTAGGTAATTTGACAAAGCACTTCGTGGACATTACTTTTTTAGCTGCTGCGGCCCAGTAAAGTGAGATGATTTGTTCAAGGAGACAAATTGACAAGGGACAGGGACAGGATTCATATTTTTCTGAGTTGTGTTTCCTTTCCTGAGCCAAAAGAGGTCTCAGGAACTGCACTGAGGAGAGCCTTCTGGGTACATGAGAGAAGAGGTGTCAAAGACAAATTTCACTAGTAGTTAAATCTAAGGAGAGAGAGAAACACTGAACTCCTCTGACATAAAAGGCAGGAAGGTGTTTTGGTTTGGTTTGGTTTTTCCTCTTTAAGTAGGCTCTACTCCCAGTCGGGAGCCCAGCATGGGGTTTGAACCCATGATCCTGAGATCAAGACCTGAGCTGAGATCAAGAGCCAGATGCTTAACCCGCTGAGCCACCCAGGCGCCTCAAGAGGCAGGAGGGCTCTTAAACATGGGGTGAGGGGTGTCTACTGGGAAAGTACTTGAGGAGACTGGGAATGGGAAGGGGTGGAAGAGCTGGTTCCTGTGATTAGACCATTTATGTTTGCGAGCTGGCACTTGGGCTGCTCACCTTCCAGAGAGATGGAGAAATAGGGGGGGGGGGTGCTATCTTCCTTGATCATTACATTTCCAAGGCATGGCTCCCGGGTCCTGGAGCAGGACACTGCTGGGTGGTGAAACTGGTGAGAAGCTGGGAGGTGATTTACAACTCAAGGCAGCAGAGAAAGAATTCACCATTGCAAGTTGTGCTCTAAGAAAAGGGAGGTCAGGGACGTAGGGTCAGGAAGGAACCCGTCTAACGTTTACAGTCAAGGTGACAGGAACTTTAAGGCCATCTGGGTCAGAGGGTGGCTCCCCCTTCCTTGCTCTCCAGGAAGCTAGAGGTCTCAGAAGTCCCCATCCGATTGTTAAAAGGGGGCAGCTTTATCAGGGGACACACAGGGACCTGCTGCAGGAGGGACTCTGACTTAGAGCCTCATCCTGCCAGGTGATTATTTGCTCCCCACCTTGGCTTTCCAAAGCCCCGTGGTAAGGCCCTGCAGTTTTCTGGCCCAGTCTCCATCCTGGGGCCGAGAGTATTCATCGAAGCGACGTGCCCAGGACAAACGCTTCTACTTCTCCAGGTGAAAAAACAGATGCTTTCAGCTCAGGTTGGAGTCCACGCAACAGGAGGGTAGAATCGGAGAGGTGGGGAAGGGAATTCTGTAGCCCAACTATAGGACCCAGGGACCCAGAATAATACCACCTTCCAGAAATTACCATCACAAAAAGCCAATCCTGTAAGATCGACTGCTCGCAGCAGCAGCAGCAACACGGAAATCTGGGTGGCTGGGGCCGCTCAGGCTGCTGGCGGGGCTGTCCTTTGCTCGAGGGGAGGTGACTGTGCTGACCTTAGAAATCCAGGGCTGGGGAAGTAGGAGCTGAAGGTATTTTCTTTTCCCCTTGAGGCTCTGATGTGGTTTTTTTGTTTTTGTTTTTGTTTTTTAAATTAAAAGACCCAATACCGTCCCCTGAAGCTTCTTCACAAAGTAGTGCATTTTTAGAAAAGACAAAGGCGCGGGGGGGGGGGGGGTCCCTAGGGAGTGGTGCCCCGAAGCGAAGCCTTTCTTCCCTCCTTGGAGAGCGCTGGGATTTTCTTAAAGGTTCTTTCTCCCCCTCCCCTCTCCACCCTCCTCCCCACTTTTTTTTTTTTTTTTTTTTGGTCCTCGACCTCTCCCTGCGTTCTCCAAAGTAGAAACCGACGCTTATCCCTCTGGTGCTCCCATATCCATCTTCCCTGCAAATACCGAGGGTCTCTCATTCGGGTCGCCTGCACCCCCCGCACCCCCGCACCCCCGCAGGGCCGCAAGCCTGGCGCGCAGGGGGCGAGGAGGGAGCCCCTTCCGCCACACGGTGGCGCGCGCGAGCCTGCGAGAGCCCGGGAGGCACCGCTCGGCGCCGCCGTCCCGCGTCCCGCCCCGCCCGCGCCCCCGGCCCTCCGCGGCGGGATAGCGGGGAGCGCGCCCCGGAGCCGCGGAGCCCCCCGGCGGCAGCGGCGCCCGGCCCTTGCGGGAGGTGGGCCGGCTGCGGGCGGCCCCGGCTGCAGGCTCCTCCTCCTGCCGGCCCGGCCTGCGCCCCTCCGCCCTCCTCCCCTCCGCGGCGCGGCGCGGCTCTGCACAAGCCCCGGCTTCGCGGGCCCGGAGGCGGCGGCGGCGGCGGCGGCGGCGGCGGGGGGAGGAGCGCACCGGGGCCGTAGCTCGCCCCGCAGCGCAGGGAGGCCGGGGCTGCCTCCGGGCCGGGGGGTGCGCGCGCGGGCGTGGGCGGGGCGACGGTCTCGCGGCGGAGCGGAGCGGAGGGCAGCGGCCCCGGGGCGCGGCCCCCGGGCGCCCCGCACCATGGACTTGCGCCGAGTTGGGACGCGCCTGGGCGGCGGCGCGCGGGGACGGCGAGGTAGGACGGCGGCCCCGCGCGACCCCTGCCGCCCCGACCCAGCGGCCGCCGGGCGGTGCCGCTGACTCGCCGGAGCGCCCAGACCCGCCGGAGCCCTCGCCTCCGCCTCCCCCGCGCACCTGCCGCCGCGCCCAGACCATGTCCAAGGCGGCCGGAGGGGCGGCGGCGGCGGCGGAAAGTTGCCCCCCGGCCCCGGGCGGCCCGTCCACCGCCGCCGCCGCGGAGGACCTGTCCAAAGTGTCGGACGAGGAGCTGCTGCAGTGGAGCAAGGAGGAGCTGATCCGCAGCCTGCGGCGCGCCGAGGCCGAGAAGGTGAGCGCGATGCTGGACCACAGCAACCTCATCCGCGAGGTCAACCGCCGCCTGCAGCTGCACCTCGGCGAGATCCGCGGGCTCAAGGTGAGCGCGGGCGCGGGGCGGTGGGCCCCCCCCCAGGTGATCCTCCCGGGCAGCTCCCCGCCCCCCCCAGGTGATCCTCCCGGGCAGCTCCCCGCCCCCCCCCAGGTGATCCTCCCGGGCAGCCCCCCGCCTCCCCCCACAGGTGATCCTCCCGGGCAGCTCCCCGCCCCCCCCAGGTGATCCTCCCGGGCAGCCCCCCGCCCCCCCCCCAGGTGATCCTCCCGGGCAGCCCCCCGCCCCCCCCAGGTGATCCTCCCGGACAGCCCCCCGCCCCCCCCCAGGTGATCCTCCCGGGCAGCCCCCCGCCTCCCCCCACAGGTGATCCTCCCGGGCTGCCCCCCGCCCCCCCCAGGTGATCCTCCCGGGCAGCCCCCCGCCCCCCCCAGGTGATCCTCCCGGGCAGCCCCCGCCCCCCGCGCCCCAGCCCGGCCCTTGGGAAACTTTTCCGAACTTCGGCAGCGGTCGGTCCCCTTCCCGGCGGGGCGCGCCCGCGGGGCTCTCGCTCGGGACCTGCGGTGGCGGGAGGAGCGGGCGCCGCGGACGCCGGGTCGGGACGGAGCCGACGCGCGGGCCGGGACCTCTGTTCTCCTCGGAGCTCCGGGGAAGCCGCGGCTGGGGGCCGGGTCACGGGCAGGGGCGGGGGCGCGGAGGAGCCAGTGCAGGGGGCAGCGGGTGCTCTGCAGCCCCGGCGGGGAGGGGGCGCCCGCGGAGAGGAGCTTGAGCTCGGCCTTAACGGTGCCCACCTGCTCCTCCGCTCTCCTCCTCCACGGGTCAGATGGCGGCATCTGGGGTTCCTTGACCCCCCTGCCCGTTCACCTCCAGTTTGATTATAATGTCCCCAGGCATTGATGGGGGGGGCGAGGGGGTTTGAAAGGTACAGCCCCAAGTGTCAGCCAGGGGTGCGTGCTTTTTAAATCAGCCTTCCCTCTTTGCTATTATAAAAATTCAAAAAAAAAAAAAAAAAAAGAAGAAGAAGACCAGCAAAACCCATCAACTTCTTTCCTCCCCGGAGGCCCTGCGAGGGACGGCGGGGTGCCTGCCCGCGGGGCTGGAGGAGCCCGGCCCGGCCCCGCCCCGCCTGCGCGCCCCGCACACTTCCTCCCCTCGCTGCGCACGCTGCTGCCTGCCGCTATTCCTTCCTCTCATTGTTCTGCTTTTGTTTATAGGAAGCCAGACACAAACGAAAACACTGCAGGGACTTCAGGGAGCGAATTCCTGCAGGCACATGCTGTTCTTGTGCCCTTGCACTCCCACCCCGCATCACAGGCTGTAGACACTTTCTTAGGGCTCCAGCTCTGGGATTTGGGGGCAAAGAGGTGCGGAGGGGCGGAAGGCTAGATGCTCACCTGGGGGTTGGGCCCGATGCAAGTGGAGATGGCCTTCCCGGGGCCCCAACTCACTGTCATATAGTTCCTAGAGTGGGTGCAGTTAGGCAGATCCCACAGTCAGGAAAATCCCAAGGCTTACACTCTCCTTTCCTTTAATTCATTACTAATGGAGTATTTATTAAGTACCAGACTCATGGGGAGTTAGAGGCAGGCTGGTGTAGTGGGAAGATCATTTCAGAGGTGGTTTTGCATCTAGAATCCTCACTCGCCAGGAGGGTGAGCTTGGGTAATTAATTTATCAGAACCTCATTTTAGTCATCAATAGAATGCAAATGATAATAACCATCTCCTCGGGGGTCGCGACAGTGCTTTATGATAATGTAGGGGACGCTTTAATCCTGGACTTGACTACAAAACAATGGTAGATACAGTCATCAGGAGAGGCCGGGTGAATGTAGGGGCGTGCATCTCCGGGGTTGGGTTTCTTAGGTAAAGCTGGACAAAGCTATGTGGTTCATAACCTTCCAATTTAATCTTCCATGGTTTGAACTATAATGTAGCTTGGAAGAGTTTTTAATTAGGTAATTAATCAGTTTCCCAAGGATTTTAATAGTATGGAGCATTGACATCGTAGTTCAGAAATACTTGCAGGTTCTCTTGGGTTAAGTGGATTGCTTGTGTGTGTGTGTGTGTGTGTGTGTGTGGGGAGGGGGGCCCTGGGTGAGTGGTGGGGGAGCCTAATCTTCAATCTAGTAGCTTCATTTAGAGAAATACCTATGAGGCCAGCTAAGGGCAGTTTCACCCCAAGTAGGAGGGTCTCCTGGTGGTCGAGATTCATGACCTGACGTCAAAAGACTTCCCTGTCCACCTCCTTAACAAGTTTGGCAAGGTGAGGCTGGTTACTTTCTGATGCAGCCTCTACTCCTCCCTTCCCTGGCCAGTTACATCAGAGCCTCCAGGGCCTGGGGCCCAGCCCTGAGGGGTTGTGGTAAAGCCCTGCTGAGACGCCAGCCTTCTCCCTCCTATTCATCATCCTCGCTCAGAACATCCCTGGACACTCTAATGATCCATTAATGTGGTCGACTGAATAAATGATCTGTGCACTTATTTATTTTGGCTTAACTAGAAGGAAGGATTTTTTGGTTTTGTTTTTGGCTCTGATGGTTTGGGAGTCCCAGTTGAGGATGGTAAATTTAGGGTACTTCAGGCCACAACGCTTCTCTTTTTTATGTTCCTTTCTGTGATCTGCTTTTGAAATTGCATCTAAGTATTTTCAAGGCTACCAGGTGGTACTGCAGCTAGAGAGACGGGGAGATGGGAGCTAAGTTTTTCCTTTGAGGGGCCTGTGACTGGATCCAAGCACTGGCCGACTTGTCAGTGTTTCAGCATTTCAAGGGTAGGGCAGGGTGGGGCGGCGCGGAGATAAAGGATTTGGAGTCTGACAATTTGGGCAGCGTGGGCAAGCTGTGAACCTCTCTGAGCCTCAGTGTTCTCATCTGCTAAGCGGGGATGCTAATTCCACAAGAGGTTTGATGAGGATTAAATGCTATGTAGATGAGGTTAAATAGCTTTCTCAAGGTCACACAGATATCGGATGTTGAAAATGGGCTTTTCTTTCAGCTAGTTGGCATTCTCTGGTTAGAACGTGTGATCCTGCAAGGGGTGGAGAAAGGGGATTCTGGTTCTGATGTTGTAAGGAGTTGGAGTCTGAGAACCATGTCTGTGCACTGCTGAGCATATAGCAATGCTCAGGTTGCTCTGACCTGGGATTTCAGGGGCCAGGGGGCAGATTTGGGGGGAACTGAATCTATAGATTTCTTATGCATCACATTAATGTTCCTCTCTGCTCCCCAACACACCAATCCTCTTCCGCCCTGCAATGAAGAAAAATAGCCAACTGGAACAATTCTTTAACCACAGATACAGTTCTCTAGAGTCTCACGTATGAAGTTTTGAGAGGCATGCAATGAGGTGGGTTTAACCTTTTAAAAGTCCACTTCAGACAGATGGATAACATCTGGTGGCCAGTGGCAATGTTAAAGGGACACTTAGTGTTTTGAAAAGGAAACCCGCATCTTAATGTGGAAGGTTTGAGGAAGCTGGATTATAAGGTTATTATCAAATCGGTTGCTTAGCTGTTCCACAGAAGGGAAAGGAAATAGCTCAGAATTGTATCCCTAAGAATATTATTTACTCTTGGAAGAAGGCGTGATAAAGAAAGCTAAATAGGCCATTACCTCTTTTTTTTTTTTTTTTTTTTTTTTTTGCCATTACCTCTTCTACCTCAACTGGAATTCTGGGAAGTACACATGCTTCACTCCATTTGGAAAGGCATTAGCTACGTGAGGCCCGAGGTAGCACAACTCCTATTTATTTCCCAGTTCTGGAGAAATCAGGAAAAGCTGTGGGATGGTCAAAAGGAAGTATTTTCAGATGGAAGTTCATTTAGTTGGAGAAGAACATGACTTGAACTTTCTATGAAGTACCAGAATTAAACTAAATGTAAGAATAATTTTTGAAGCTTAGAAAGATTAAATTTTTTTTTAGTGTTATTTTCTCAGAGTATCCCCACCTTCTGATTTCCCTTAAAATCATCAATGTCAACAGATCGTCTACTCTCTTGTGACAGACTCCTACCTAGCAGAGGCTTACTGAGACTACAATATGACATTTTTTTTCCTCCGGAGCCAGAGCCACATCCTGTTTTGGCCACAGGCCTAGGGCTTCATAAACTCATACTGTTTACTGTACACAAGGCACCATGCCAGGCGCATCAGTTTACACAAAGAAAGACTTTAGAATGGACTCTGCCCCCACCCCCCAGAGGCTAAGGTAGCTACATTTGGAAAAAAAAAAAAATGCCCAATGAATGCTTACAGGCATTAAGTGGTGAGTGGCAAAGTTACTTCATTCATTCATTTGTGCTTGTCTCTGCTGCATGCCAGCCGCTGTTCCAGCGTTAGGGGAGGCTTCTCAGAGGAATCTCTCCTCTTCGGTGAGTTCATATAGGGAAGAGGACAGTATTTTTTAGTTGGGAAGCTAGATACAGGCGGGAGGTGTTTGGAGATGGCCAGGCCTGAGATCAGAAAGTGGCAATGAGAAGGAAGAGGTGGGCATCAGAAACAAACAGAATAGTCGGATGCCAAGAGTTAGAATTGGAGTTAAAACCACGCTGTGCGAGATCTTCTTTCTCAGGCCTTGAAAATGACTCCCACGTTAGGCCCAAGACTGTCAGAGGGTGCAGGGTGTGGTTGGCAGATGTTATATATTTATTTTCTCACTAGTATCAGACAAAGTGTTGGAAGGAATCTGAGTTTAAGGGGATTAAGTCTCCTCTGAGTGCCTCTAGTTCTCTGTTGGAAGACTAGAGGTTTTCTGGCTTCATAATGCAAAGGAAAATCTTAGGTAGCAGCTCTATAATACCACCCCCTGGCTCATCCCTACCAAACCAAGGTGCTTCTAGAAATGGTCCCTTTACTATTTGTGTGAAAGGGGGACTTCACAATGCATTTTCAAAGTTCCTTGGTTCAGGTGTCGACAGTGGGGGTGCTGTGTTCTGGACACGTAGAGGTGGACAGAAGAGATGAGGTCACCATTCTTATGACTAGAGTCTGGTGAGTTCTAATAGCCACATTCAAACATATGTGATTGCAATAAGGGCCACAGAGGGAAAGTGAAAGGGATAATGGTCGAGCATATGAGGCAACCTCCTTTACTTATATTTTTAAGGATTTTACCTATTTGAGAGAGACAGAGTGAGAGGGAGCAGGAGCTGGGGGAGAGGGAGAGGGAGAAGCAGACTCCCCGCTGAGCAGGGAGCCCGATGCAGGACTTGACTGCACGGACCTGGGATCATGATGTGAGCCGGAGGCAGGTGCTTAACCGACCGAGCCACCCAGGTGCCCCGCGGTGATCTGCTTAAGATAGAGGGTAGTGGTCAGGGACGGCTTCTGTGGGGATGTGACTATGAAGTGAGGCCTTTAGGTTGTTAGGGGAATGCATTCCAAGAGAAAGAGTGGAAGGACTTGTTCCTTGGGCCTTGAAACCAGGCCAGTGTCGGTGGGGTTCAGTTGGGGGTGGGGGATAGGTCCCGCCCTTTCACGGCTGTCCTCTGTGCAACCCACTCTCCTCTGCCTCCACCTGGATCAGCCTGGTGGCCTCCTCGCTGATCTCTCCTGACTTCCACCTTTGCCTGGTCTCCTTTTCTTCTATCCCCTCCTCCGGTTTGTTTTCCACACAGAACTATGGTGATTCTTTATAAAAGGAACCTGTTGTGTCACTCCTCTATCCTCAGCTCACCAACAATCCAAAGTCCCTCCGTGGCTGCCAGGGCCCAGCATTAGCCAGCCCTGCCACCCACCCTGTTGGGTCTCATCTGTCCCAGCTCTGTTCTCCTTGCTCGCTGTGCTTCAGGCACCCTGGCCTCACCACCACGTCAGCCATGTTGGTCTCAGGGCAAATACCTGCCCTTCTCTCTGCCTGGGATCATCTTCCCTCAAACGTTTGCTCCTTCATTTCATCCAGGTCTTTGTTCCAATATTCTCTTCAGTGAGGTGCCTTCTCTTAAAAAATAGTTTTCTTTAATCTCCTTTAGTTTCCTTCCCAGCACTTTTCATGGCACGGCATTGTGCTCTATACTTACCTTATGCCAGTTTTTCCCGCCAGAATGAAAGCCAGAGGGTGTCAGGGTGTTTGCCGTGTCCCCTGACACCTGCCTGGCACCTGGGCTGGTGCCTGGCACATCGTAGATGCTTACTAAGTGGTTGTGAATGAATGAGTGGACCGCTGGTCATGCGGGAGAAATGGGCCAGGTTAAGAGGATTGGGGGTCTGGGGAGACTTGAAGGATTTTGCACTTTGTCCTAAGGGCAGGGAGGTTCTTTTAAGGAAGGTAAGCATGGGAGCGACAAGATGACATAAATCTCAGAGGTGGGGTTCAGAAGACCCGTTTGACTCAGAAGTGAAAGGGGAGGGAGAAGGAGAAGCCAGACATAACCACAGGCTCTTAGAAAGAGCAGCAGGATGGGCGGAGGTGGCATTTGCTGAGGGGAGCAGTTTGGGGGGGCGGCTTTGGAAATCCCGCAAGAGCTTGGTGTTGCTTGTGTTTCCTGTGGGAAGCCCAGGAGATGCTCAGGGGGGACAGCCAGTGGGGCTTAGACGCGCGGGACGGGAACGCCACTAGAGGGCAATTGTGCTGGTCCCCCGTGGGATCCGGGCTGTTCCTCTCGTGTCAAGGGCTGAACACCCGGCAGTGCTTGTGTTTGTGCTGGTGAAAGCTTGTCGCCTCAGAGTCGGAAGCATTTCTCAGATCCCAAGCAGCCAGTGTCTCCCTGGAAGGTGGGGCAGGGATCCTTGGTTTTTATTGGTTTCTTGTTAAGTAACCGGCTGCTCCCTAGATACTGGCGGGGTGGCCTTGGGAAGGCCAGCTTTGAGGTCCAGTTCCCCCTCTGTAAAAGAAGCATAATAATCATTATCCCCCCAATATTTTGTGAAAATTCGATCATACAGGTAAGCACCAGACAGGGAGCGTAACCAGTGCCCACGATTGTTGTTTTAATGCCAGTCATCAGCTTCTCCCCTCCTCTCAGCTTCTCACCCGCCCCCTCGCATCCCACAGAGTCCACCAGTTCCAGCCTCCCTGCCAGGAGGTCTGAGCCTGATGATGCCTCAACTGTGCACCTCCCTCTTTTCAGGACATCAACCAGAAACTCCAGGAGGACAACCAGGAGCTGAGGGACCTCTGCTGTTTCCTGGATGATGACCGGCAGAAAGGCAAGAGGGTGTCCCGGGAGTGGCAGAGACTGGGCCGCTACACGGCCGGGGTGATGCACAAGGAAGTGGCCTTATACCTGCAGAAGCTGAAGGAGCTGGAGGTGAAGCAGGAGGAGGTGGTGAAGGAGAACATGGAGCTCAAGGAGCTCTGCGTGCTGCTGGACGAGGAGAAGGGCGCGGGCTGCGCGGGCAGCCGCTGCTCCATCGACAGCCAGGCCAGCCTGTGCCAGCTGACGGCCTCCACGGCGCCCTACGTGCGGGACGTGGGCGACGGCAGCAGCACCTCCAGCACGGGCAGCACCGACAGCCCCGACCACCACAAGCACCACGCGAGCGGGGGCAGCCCGGAGCACCTGCAGAAGCCCCGGGCCGAGGGCAGCCCGGAGCACCCCAAGCACAGGAGCACCAGCCCCGAGCATCTCCCGAAACCCAGGGCCTCCGGGACCCCGGATCACCCAAAAGCGCTCAAAGGACCCAGCCCCGAGCACCACAAACCCTTGTGCAAGGGCAGCCCCGAACAGCAAAGGCACCCGCACCCCGGGAGCAGCCCCGAAACGCTGCCCAAGCACGTGCTGAGCGGGAGCCCAGAGCACTTTCAGAAGCACAGGCCGGGGGGCAGCCCCGAACACGCCAGGCACAGTGGGGGGAGCCCCGAGCACCTGCAGAAACACGCCCTCGGTGGGAGCCTGGAGCATCTCCCCAGAGCCAGGGGCACCAGCCCTGAGCACCTCAAACAGCATTACGGGGGGAGCCCCGATCACAAACTCGTGGGCGGAGGAGGCGGCGGCAGTGGCAGCGGCGGAGGCAGCAGGGAGGGCACCCTCCGAAGGCAGGCGCAGGAGGACGCGTCACCCCATCACCGGAGTGTCTACAGTGGCATGAACGGTGGGTCAGTACGTGCTGGGGAACCGCTTTGGCTGGGGCGACGCTAGAGAGTCATGAACCGTGGAGGGCTTTCCAGCCACGGTAGGAAGCGCAGGTGCTGCCTAGGGAGTGGGTTGGGGACCCGAGCCAGCATTTGCTTCCGAGGCTCCCTGTGTTTCTTCGCCTCGATTGGTTTTAGTTTATACAGTTCTCAGTCAAGTAAGCCCGGCGAAGACGGGGGATGAGGAGTCAGGGGAAGGAGAGAAACAAGAATTCAGGGCGAGGTGTGTGGGTATGGAGAATAAAAGAGAACCCAGCTAAGGTTTTCTGGTCTTGAACTGGAGTATTTTCCTAGCTGTGTACAGTTTCCCACTGGGGTTCTCAAGCAACGGCTGACCAAAAGGTTTTTTGAATCCGGTTCACAGCTTATGTGCATAAAGAAAGGAATATTTATTATGAGAAACAGTAACACTGGAAAGAAATACGGTGTCCCTCAACAGGCTTGATGCCGCGTTGCCTGAATGCCTGTACATAGGCCTGACTTTTACCTTGATTTTGTCCACGTGTTGGGGGAACTTCCCTTTGCAGGAGAAACACATCAAATGATTTCCTTCCATACTCTTTCAAAACCCACCACCCTCTCCCTGACTCCCTTACACATACTTTGAAGAGCATGCCCTTTTACACTGCGAGCCAGCCTCCCCGAGTTGTGTAAATGTTCCTCCTGAAAATGTACAGATGTGTTCAGACACTCCTTTGGCTTCTAGAGTGTAGTAACATCCACTGCGTTTGCTGGGACAGCTCTAAACCTGACCCTGAGCCTTTTGGAAGGAGTTAAATTTTCTGCATCTTGGTTTAAAACCACTTTGAATACCAAAGAGGGAAAAAAATCATCTCTTAAAACAAAGAAAACCCCCTCCCAATCCTTTGATGTTACTTATGGTTGAGTTAGAACTAACGTGTTTGGTTTTATAAACTGTAGGGGGTTTTCATCCAAAATACCTGAGGTTTTCTGCTTTATTGAAAGCTGCTGCCGAGTCTGTGCAGTCGGCTCTGAGCAGTGGTGGAGGCGGCCAGTGTGAGCAGTGAGTGACACGAAGGGGTAAATTGTCAATATTGTACCTGGGGATTTACCTGTTGGATCCCATTTCATCCTAATCCTTTTCTCCTGATGCTGAAAATTGACTCCTGAAGCTTGGCTTCTAATACATCCAAAGTTCTTTTATGTGCAGATGGAATTGGAAAGGATGGGGAAGATGGGATGCTGCTGCTTTTTGGGTTGGGTTGGGAAGTGGAGGCCGGGAGAAGCAAAGTCAAGTGTGTGCAGAGGCCCCCTGGCTGGCTGGCTGGGGCCCTTCCTACGTTAATTGCACCCTCACTCCCTCTTTCCAGGACTGGCCCAGAAGCCGCCCTGATTGTTGTGGGCAGCCTTGGGTGTGCTCTTCTCATGAGAGATGAAAGTCATTTAAAAAGATATTTTAGTTATGTTACCCTGATGAGGTGAGCCGTTAGCCGTGAAGCTGGTCTTCAGGAGGTTAATGGGTTACCTGGAAAGTTGAGTAATGACTTTCCGATTTCTCAATTTCTTTTTAATTGAACATGTATATTTGTGCACTATTTTAGGGAAACTTTGTATCTTGAACCCCCCAAAAAAATTTACTTAGGGGGCAGGTAGTTCATTTATGAAACAATTCTTTTCTTTCCCAGAGTGCTCTTTGAAAAAAAGAACGCCTCAAGTTTGATCAACACATGATTAACTGATGAGAAAAGATTTCAAGTGCAATTTTTAAGCAATACCTTGCATAAAAGTATATTTCTGGATGAGGATGACGTTACATCATGGCTTATTATTGCCTGCATTCAGATAAGCTTATTGATTGAGCAAATGATTTTTAAAATGTAACCATTTTATTTGGCTAAAATTTCTGTATAACAGATGCATCATTTAGAGTGACATTGTATTTTATTCTTATGTTTACTTCAGGTTTTCTCATTCTTAAGTGACAAATCTGCTGACAGTTGATATCCTCACCAAAGTATATTTGTAGTACATTTGCATTGCATTTTTATTCAATAATTCATTGGAAAATGAAGTGGCACAAAGAGGTGTGTGTGGATCATCAGCCTGTAAACTTGGGCGCTGGTAGCCTGCATGTATCCTGCCGTTACAAATTAATTTTTGATATGGTTGCTAAGACATGACTTTTCATATTTTTAATCCCCCCACACTTCGGTTGAATTGTTGGCCTAGAAACAAGTGAGAACCAGTAGCAAGATAAATCCCAAATTGCAGATTCATTGAGTCATTTATAGATTCATTCTGTTTGGAGTTTGTGTGAGATAATGAATGTTTTGGATGAACACTTGCACGTTTTTGAATGAAGAAAAAGTAGGTGAAAGCAGGTGGAAGTAAGTCTGCATTATGGCAGAATGAAATGGAAAAGAAACACATATGGGCATAATATTGTCTTACTTGTAACGTTCCTTCCAAAAAGACACATGTACCCCCTGAGGGAACATCAGTGAAAACAATTACTGTTTTAGTTGGTTGTGCCTTGGACATCCTTAAGTCTTGGTACAAACTCAGTGGAGGAAGTAGTTGATGAACTGCGTATCCAAGAGTTTCCTTTGGTTAAAACAGTTGGCTTAATTTCCAACTGGATACAAAGGTGAATGTGGGGTACTTTTCCTTTCTTAAAAATAGCTAAGACTCATGTAAATGAGTAGCTGATTGAAGAACAGCATAAAGCAAAGACAAAACAGAAAAACAACCCCTCCAGATTGAACAACATGCTCATGAATTCATTTACTTTTTTTTTTAGAAGTTATTATTCAACTGTTTTTTTTAATTTGCAGAGAATTCCATGTGCAAAGAGGAAGTAGATTCAACACCCTTACATCTAGACATTATCTGTTGTTTATCGACCTTTTGAAAAAGTTGCCTAATTATCCTGGTCGGTCTCGTTTACTTAGTGGTCTTAGAGCATGTCCCAGTGACCAGTAGCTTCACGCTGTCCTTCCACAGCACCCTAGCCAATGAGAGCACCCATGAGGAAACTATGGGTTTGTGTCAGGCAGGGTCCATTTAGAACTACGTTCGGCCTTGCTGGATGGAGTGTCAGGGTTGTGTGTGTTCAGCTTCCTCCTGAAAGCTTCTTAGGGCTTCCTTCTTTTGTGAGGGATCTCTAGAAAGAGCAAGTTGTTTCTCCTACCACTTCTTTCTCTAGAGCAGGGCTTCTCGACAGTGGCACGACCAGGTAATTCTTTGTCGTAACGGGTTGCCTTATGCATTTTAGGAGGTTTGGCAACATTCTGGGCTCTGAGCAACTTCCAGTTTGTGATCATTAAAGATGTCTCCAGACGTTTCCAAATGGTCCCAGGGGGGTAGGGGAATGGCTAGAATTGCCCCTGATTCAAAACCACTGCTTCAGAGAGAGCAGTGTTTTTCAACCTGGCTGCAGATTAAAATCACTGTGGTAGCTTTGAAAAAATGACCAATGCCTGGGCCCCACTTGCAGATACACATTGAATTGGTCTGGCCCTGTGTACGTTGCAGAAAAGAGCTCCTCGGTGATTCTAATGCTCAGACCAGGTGAAAACCACTCCCTGGGTGAGTGCATGTTGTATAAGATGGGTGGACGTGTGTGTGGAGTGGTGAGGAACTCAAGCGTCTTGGGAAGATGAAAGTTAACATCCTTCCTTCCATTGTTGAATTCCAAGACTGAGAAGGACTGGCACCAGCAGGTACTATGGAACTTCAACCCTTGACCCCAGACCAAGGTCCTCAGATAAACACCTTTGGGGTACGTGTTGAAAATTTGAGTTTTTGGTGGATGGGATTTTTAGGTGAACTTGGGGGAAACTCTGGCATATGAGTAGATAAGAGCTACTTGTTCAAGGCTTCACATCCAGACTGAAAGAAGCACATGGATTTCTAACCCATTTATAGTGGATGCCGATGGTGCATGTAGATCAAGTAACGCCTGCGATGCTAATGAATGTTTCCCACTGAGAATACTGCGTTTCACATCTCCCACCTCATAAGTTTTACTCTGAGTTTTTGGCTTTCTCCTTATTCTCTGTTGAGGTTATTAATGAGTGAACGAAAAACGCTGATAACACAAAATGACCTTGTCTACGAGGGGTAAGATAACCTGCGAGTGGAAGAGCCCAGCAGGAATTCTCTGAAGCAAGGTTGTCTGTAAATTAAGTAGTGGTGCACTATAGCATGAGTAATTGCTCTCATAAATCTTTTATTTTGCTTAGAAAAAATCGGAACATCATTTATGAATGATTTTGGACAATAGGAATTAAATGTCTCCTGGGAGAAAAATTCTAAGTTACAGAATACCAGAACTGATTTAAATTGAGGACCTCAGAGTGTTGTTTTCTATTGTGTGAACTGACATGTAGCTGGTAAAAGAAGTAGATGATGCTTTTTGATCCTTAAGCTTCAGTATGGCAATCTGGTAGTTTTAAACATGCTTCGATAGGACATCAGTTTAAGAAGGTCTGAAAAATAGAACCAATTATCATACCATACTTGTGTATGCAAAGCATAGTGCATTTTCATGAGAATACATTTTGATTTAATGACAGAGCTTAATACTGGAAATACAGATTAAGAAATTTCTAAATATTTTAAGAGGCAAGCTATTATTGGAAAACCTAGATGGCTTAGAAAGGTATTTTCTGGTAGAATTTAAGGTTTTCAACTCTACTTGCAATAAGAAAGCTATAAAAATTCCTTTAAATTTAGGGGACCATTTTCTTCTTTCCAAAGGAGATGATCTGTATCTACAATCTATATGTGTGTATGTATATATTTTTGTTAATAAATAAATTTGTACCTGAACAATATCAGACATTCAGTTTGATTCTATTTGGTCAAACCAGATACATCCAGCATCCACTCATGGAAGCCAGTTGATGCTGCGAAGTCCAGAATCCCTTTCACCTGATTGCGGTCATGTTCTTTAGACCCAACTGAAGTCCATTAAATGTTTGTATTTTTGGCTCGTTGCCAGAAGATGTAACAGAAAAAAAAAAAAAATCATTTAATTAGTGATGCATTTATCCTCTTAACAGAAATAATTTAAAACCAAGCAGGAGAAAGTGCAAAGTTACGGTGAGTATTCCATTTGATGGACACCTTTTCAGAAGTGTCAAATGAGTACAAATACAGTGATCTGCCATAAGGCTATACATTCACTCACGGTGATGATAGATTATTCTTGGAGGCAGTGGTGTAGGTATCAGTCAAGCTCCACTGGTCAGAAAAAAGAATGTGAAGATGAACTTTGCCAAAGCTTTAAAAATAGCGATAATAAAATTTTACTTGTGTAGTATCATTGGGCCAGTGTATGCTTGATGGAATAAGTTTTCCATACAAATTTATGACCTTAGGCTCTAAAACTTTGTAAATTGTAGCCACGTCGGATGCTTATAGGCCTCCTTTGCCCCTATGGTAGATAGAATCGTGAGTCCCTTACATCAGCTGGCCCCACATGGCTATTCTTTCTTCATGTTTACTTTCAAATAATAGGTTTGCAGTCACTTCAAGTAGCAGTATGCCAACAGCAGTATTCCTTGCTGCCCTCAGCAAGCCTGACTTTAACTTATTTTCTTTCTCATTGCTGTTTCTAAATTCTGTTTCTAATGCCTGGTCATATTTTGGGAAAGTAGATAATCACACTGATTAGAATTGTTTTTTAAATAGGAATGAATGACGTTAAAGTGTCCTTCTGGCAGTAAGATGCATGAGCTATAGTGCATGGTCCATGTGTCCTGCATTGGTACATACTTTGGCTTTTCAAGGTTCCTCTTGGCTTATTTTCTGGGTAGTGACTATACTTAAGGGAACTCAGATATTTCTGTAATATAAGAAATACTTGCTTTTTGGATACTTGAGCACAACCAAGTTGCCTTTAATGCTATTTTAGTACATAACGTTCATGGGACATATTGTGTACTTCTGAAAAATTATTTTAGATTTTATTCCAGGAAATATTAAGAATACTTTATATTCTGAATATTTAAGAAGTTAAGAATGTCTCATGTTGTAAAATGAGCTGATTTTCAAGAATCTAGGAAATTTTGAGATTCAGTATCAAGAGCAGACTATGGGACACTGGAGGATCCAGGCATGAAATCTCAACTCTAATTTATAAAAGTCTCTAGTCCACAGGAGAATGAAGTTCAGGTTATTGCTGCCCCTGACATAAATGACCTCATCTTTAGAGTGCTGTTCAAGAGTTTGCAATAAAAAGAGTGGCTGCTCTTTCTGAGACGGAGCATCTTTAAGCAGAAGAGGTGTTAGAGAAAGTGGCAGAAAAATAGCAGGTTGCATTATCACCCTTCTGCAGGCAATACTGGTTTGTCTTCCTTAAGATAAAAGACCATAACTGGCTCTTCACACATTGCTGGATGGTGGTCATTTACAGTTTTCACCTAACAGAGAGTTGTGAATTATAGAGTTTCCATACCTGAGTCCTTATGGAAAGGTGCAGAAGGACTTGAGATATGGTCTTGGACATGGATTGGAATGAGGCACACATTTAATTACCAGATGAATGAAAACTCCAATAATATTTTAGTGTTTTTTTGTTTTTTTTGTTTTTTTTCCCCTTCAGATTCTTATGTAGGCCTTTGGTAGGCTTTTTGTAAGACAGGGTATGTTAGAGAGAAAGGTTGGGTTTGGTGATTTCTCAGACTGTTTTAGTTATTTGTATTCTGTGCACATACCCACATCATATTTAGTATTCTTGTATGTGTACTTAATAGAACATTAAATGTATTGAATTTCAGTCTATTGAATGACTTTTTTTTTATACCTCTTTCATTTTTCAGCTACATAAAAGTGGTGAATCTTTACATTTTAAAATCTTGCAAACAAAACATATAGAGCGCTGCTTCTGGCTGCTGATATAGTTGAGGGATAGAATGTTTTGGTTAACTTTTGGCCACAGACTCCAAGGTCTCGGATGCTTCTTCGGTGAGATGGCTTTTCTAGTCCAGTGTGTTCATCTCTGCACTAAATTCATAAATTTGTCTTCTAGTCTTTTTTTTTTTTTCCTTTTTAAAGGAAATGGAAAGGTCTTCTCATTTTCCATCCAATTTTTTAAAAAATATTTTTAAAAAGTTTATTTGAGAGAGTGTGAGAGAGCATGAGCATGAGCAGGGCAAAAGGGCAGAGGGAGAAGCCGGCTCAGATCCCAGGACCCTGGCCATGACCTGAGCTGAAGGCAGATGCGTAACCTACTGAGCCCACCCAGGTGCCCCCTTCCTTCCAATTATTAAGGGGTCTTTTGGGTTTTAGAAGATATTCCTAATCTAGGCTGTGAATAGCTACAGCTTCCTGAGTGTCTGTAATTACTAGTTGGCTCAATATCGATGAGAAGCATGAATTGCATGTGGGGACATGGTATGTATGTGTGCTTACTAGTAGAAAAACCTAATTAGTGATGAATATTTACATGCAAATATATGCACACATATATGCATAGGTGTATGTTTTAATTCAATTGAGAATGAGTTTTTTAATGCTGATGAATAGAAAGAAATTGGGACACTGTGGTTGTATTTAGTTCAGGAAGTCAGAGAATCCTAGAACTTAAATCTGTAAAGTACTCTGTATTTTATCAGTTTAACTTTCCCATTTTCTGAAGGAGAAAATTGACTTCCAGAGAAGTTCAAAGAATTCTCTAAGGCCAATTGCCAGTTAGCAGAAGGCTAAAATCAAGCTGATTCACAGGGCACAAAATTTGTCTTATAAGGAAGATCTTTAATCTTACAGACTTTGAGGCCGCTTGAAGTAGGGGTAATGTTAATTATGAAGATCCTAAATGGAAGAGAGAACTGTTCTTCCTCCAGTCCTGTTGGATAATCCTGAAAACCAGAGTCCTGCAATGATAAGAATGAGACCAGGTGAATGCCAGTAGAAACTGGCTTAGAAGACCTGATGGTCTAGCAGGAGAGCTCATATCTGTTGCCTGGGAACCTCTGATTAGGCCAGATGGGGTACATGGTTCACAGCTCAATGGTCAGCTCCTGAAATGCAGTCTTAGAAGGAATAGCCTCAGGCTAAAACCTTCCTGCCCTTTTTCCTCCTACGTGGACTCTTCCTCACTTCAAGGCCATATTCCTTCCACATAAATATTCTTGGGATGATGGACTGACCTTAGTCCTGTCCTCACACATCCACTTGCGTTCACTGCCAAAATGTTGGGTGTCTGGAGAAGTGTCAGCTCCTGGACTGCAAGAAACAGAAGGGAGAGAGACCAGGAGCAAGAGGATGGGCCAGATGGCAACACCAACTGCTCTCAAGGAGTTGTGTTTTTTAATAACTCAGCTTGCTGCAAACAAAACTAATTGAGCCAGTTATTCTGATTTATGCTACTATAGGCAGAAGTAGAGTACACTTACATTACACTTTTGATGGCATTTAAAAGGTCAGAATATCTGAGTTGCAGATTCCTGTTCGAAGCAGCCTGGTCTGTTGAACCACTCTTGAGAATTCAAATTAACCATGCTCATTAATTCAGCATCTCTTCTCTTTCCCTAGACAGCAAGTGCCAGTTCACCCAAACAGAATAATAAGACCCTGAAAGGCAAGTTATTAGTCTTATCTGCAGATGATGGATTAGATGCAGCTCCCAGGAAAGTGAGCCAAGAGTCAACTTAGAGTAAGAAAGTACGAGCTAGCAGACAAAGGCGGTGTGAGGGGATGAGGCCATGAAGAATTTCAGAGGGTCTGTTTGGCAGCAGACGTCCTTAACAGGCACCTGTCTTACACTCATAGGTAGGCCTCTTGCTGATTATAAGAACCCACCAGAATTGTCCTGGTCGTGAAGCCGTGGTGGTGGAGGCGGCGGCAGCGGTGGTGGGGAGCTAGCTGAATTTAGATGCATATTTTACATGTGAGGGTACTTTGGAAGAGAGTACACTTAGCATTATGATCAATTAGAGGTCTAGAAATAAACATTATCCAGGTGGTTTGCCATGAATAGCTCCCCCGGCATAGTGACATTCATGAGAAACCATTTGGCACCATCAAGCTTTTCAAAATTTGTGGAAGAACAGGCTCAAAAATTATTTTTATAGTGTCCCTTTAACATTAAACTGAAGACCAGTACTTCAGTCCTTCTTACCTTAACACTATGTGCCACGTGGTTTTCACCCCAGTCTCTTTGGCTTTCCCTGTGTGTTCTCAAAATTGCCCACTTTGAGGTTTTTTGGCCTACCACAGAAATCTGTCTTTATTGGAAACCTTGTTCTCACCAGAGTCTATACAGCCAGGTATACAAAAAACATTCATTTTAAAAAGAGCTAGGCCTGTTACTATTGAACCTATTCACAAAGCTTATTTGGTTATTTTTATACTTGTAGGTATCTATTGAATTTCATATATTAAAGTAATATGTAAATAACCATCCTTAAATTGGCATGTGGCATTTAAACTTTATTTAAAGCCTTAAAGCAGTGAAACAACTTTATAAACCTCCTTTAGCCAAGTTCTATTTTAATTGTGAGTAGAAATGATAGGTCTTTTAAGATGTATTTAAAGATCCTTAAAAATAAAATAACGAGTCAAAAAAAAAAAAAAAAACAAAACCCACCAAACTAGTGTGATGCACTAACTCCTTAAAAGGCATCAAGAGACAGGAAAAGATGCTCAACATCCCTCATCAGGCAACTGCAAATCAAAAAGACAAGAAAGCACAAGTGTTGGCAAGGATGTGGGAGTAAAGGAACCCTCGTGCACCGTTGGTGGGAATATAAATTGGTGCAGCCGCTGTGGAAAACATTTGGAAATAGAGTCAGACTAAGAAAGACAAATCTGATATAATTTCATATGTGGAATCTAAAACAAAACCAATGAATAAACAAAAGCTAGAATCCAGATCTGTAATACAGAGAACAAAGTGATGGTTGCCAGAAGGAAGGGGGGAGTATGGGGGGATTGGGAGAATGGGTGAGGAGGAGTATGGGATCCCGGCTTCTGGCTGTGGAGTGAATAAACCTCAGGAATAAAAGGTAGAGCCTAGGGAATGCAGTCCGCGGGACTGGAATAGAGCCTGGTTGTACGGTGACAGCCTTGCTGGCGGTGAGCGTGGCCTAATGAATGGAGAAGTTGGATCACTATGTTGTACCCCTGAAACTGGGGTTAACTTAACAATGTGTGTCAACTATACTTGAGTTTTTGTTTTGTTTTGTTTTTTTGTTTTTTTTTTTTTTTTCAAAAAAGTGGTGAAGAGTCTGTTACATAAATACATTCCTGGAGAAGATGCTCCTAAAGTTGTTCATGTGGAGCCCCCCAGTTTGTTGGAGTCCCCACAAATTCAATATAAATAATTTAAAAAATTAAATAAATGCATCCTGGCACAATTGCCCAGCTGGTGATGTGGATCTGTGGGATTGACTTTGCTTCTTTCTTGCTATGTGACCTTTAGCACACCACCACCTTTTGTGGGCAAAATAATTTCTCCCTTGAGTAAGGGGCTCCGGATAGGGAATTGTTAAGTCCATAGTCCCAGAATTTAAGTTTTCCAGATATAAAGGACCTAAAAATAAACTTGGAAGTGCCAGCTTTTTACTTGTGTTAGGCGTGCACTATAAAATCATAATCCTCATCTAACACTATCATTTCATAGAAGATCATTTGGATATTTAATGCAGGAAAACATATTTACTAAACGTCAGTCTTTCTCCCTAAAGAGATAGCTGGCAATGTTGTAGTGCTGCAACTCTGTTGAACATTTTTTTGGAATAATGTGTAGCCCAGAGTTCAGATTCAACAATGCAATACCAGGTACATTTCCAGTGTCCACTACACTCGGGGTACTTTATCGCTGCCATCATAGGAAATCTGGTTTCCCCCTGGTATGTTTGTTGATAAACAGAATTCTCAGAGTTAATTCAGTTTCCCTTAAGCACAGTCCGTGTGACTCAGTGGAAGCCAGGATTCACAATCCACATATTGCTACCAGATTTTTGCCCACTTTCTCCCCAGGACAGAGCCTCCTATGGCTCTGGCCAGCTTAGATTGGGGGTTCCTCTCTCTGCTGTCCCACCGTCGTCTTCCAGTGTTTGTGCTGCTGGGGCTGGGCTCCTACCCGAGAACAGTAAGGTTGGTATCCCAGGGGGGCTTCTGTGCTGAGGAGACTTCACTGTGCGTGGCCCAACATGAGGACCATCGAGCTAAATGTGCTCTGTGCACCATTCATTGTGCTTGATGGGGACCTCGTCAGGATTGCAGGAGTCCTCCTAATAATGATAGGGTGGACCCAATCCCTTTTGAAGTGGCCACACTGGTGAGTCTGAATACCTTGTTGGTGCGCAAGGAGCTAGAGAGGCTCTAGTGGAGGTGACTTGGGATTTGTACAGTTCTGAAGTCAGCCTGATGTCTGGTTTCTTGTGCTTGGGCACATGTCAGAGGGCAGACTGCAAACGCACTGGCCATGTATGAAATGTGTGCATTCTGTTTGGACACTTCCAGGTTTTTGCACGTTGCTTAGTGGAACGATGCTCTGGAAAATCAGAATGACTGTAGACTGGAGTTTTCTCAAGTTTCTTTGCCATTTTTTTTTTTAAGATTTTATTTATTTATGAGAGACAGAGAGGCAGAGACACAGGCAGAGGGAGAAGCAGGCTCCAGGCAGGGAGCCTGATGTGGGACTTGATCCGGCGTCTCCAGGATCACACCCTGGGCTGAAGGCAGACGCTCAACCACTGAGCCACCCAGGCGTCCCTTCTTTGCCATCCTTGCACCACATGGGGAAGTATGGCTATCACCTAGAGTTTAGGAGAGTAAACCAATGACGAGTCCATGGCACTAGGCTCTTCATATGATGATGATGTGTCTCCTCTAACTAGATATCAGTGGCCTTTTTCTGAAACCTTTGGACAGGATGAAGACCTTTTCTCCTTTCTTCATTTTAATCCTATTACTTTACAGCTGTGTAGGAACTCGTTTGGAGTCAGGCTCTTGAATGAAATCGGGAGGGTAACATTAAGTGAGAGGAAGGGCAAAAATCTAAGCAATCTCGTTGTAAATCATTGCCTTGACTCATCAGGCAGCTACAAGTTCTCAACACCGCCAGGGATAATAGAGATTTATTACAACAAATTAAAGGCTAATCGGAGTGTGTCCTGTGATAAACAACATAGTAAAACAAACATAAATGACAGTAAGGGGAAGCATGAGTTGATAAAAGACTCCTAAGCGTGGGTGGTGGTAGAAGACCAAATTCTGTTCGTGGCTCACTTTGTGTATTTCTGCACTGTTCCATGTGTGGATGGGAGATTATTGGGAATAATGCATAAATGTTGGGCCAACAACTATTAGGTGTTTCGTGTGGGTGCAGCATGGAGATAGATACTGCATGAGGTAGAGCAAAGTGAGCCACAGCCCCCTTCGCACTCAGAGTTGATGGTCTGACACACCCGTGGGAGGATGGAAGTAACAGTCAAGGTGCATGATTAAGAACCAAACAGAATGAACTCCTGGTGCCATGGGTCTTTGTGGGCCTGGGAGGTGGCTCATGGGCTCCAGGCCAGGGTTGGCCGCTTATGGAAGTGTGTTGTAAGCTTGAGTCCTGGGGAGTGCCTGGATCTGGGTAAGCTGGCACGAGGGGTGGGGATGTCTGGGAGAACTGAGCAAACAGCATTGGAGAAATGATGAGTAGATCTGTGCTGGTGTCTTTGCTAGATTGCGGTAGATCCTTTTAGAAACTAAGTAGGGGCTAGGCAAAGTGTTAAACGTTGTGCGTGGGTGCTTCCTACTAACAGGGTTTGTGTCCAAATGGGGAGAAACGTAAAATGTTCTCCATTCTCTAGACGTTGTAATTAAACCAAGTGGGCCTGGAAAGCGGAGTTTCTTAAGCAATAAAAAATGAAACAAAACTCTTGTTGGGATTTTATAACTCAGTTTAATGCTAATAGTTTTTTTTTATTCCTTTTCTTAAGTGTTCTTGGGCTAAGCAGTTGTACAATGGTCAGGGCTTCAGGGCTCTATAGACTCAGATTTATGCCACCATGTAAACCTCTTCCATTATTTTATTCTTTCTAGCACAGGTTCTGCTGCATGACCACTTCTTTTTAGTGGAGGAGTTTTACAGTGAGGGTTATCAGTTAAGAAAATCCATCCTCTGACTGCAATCTTCTGAGTCAGTAATGAAGATGTTATAAGATTTGGGGGAAAATATGGCCTAGTTGCCTGGAAGGCAGAAAGATAGCGCTAAGTAAAAATCAATGAACTGATTCTGTTAAAACAATAAAGAAAGAAAAATAATCTTGAAACCTGTTGACCCTCTGGTAAGTCTAGATAGGAAAATTAACCTACTTTAGCCTTTATAGTTCATTCATTTTGATGTTTCGCCACTTTAGTATTTTGACCTCATTTTAGCCTGTGGTGTTGGATGTTAAATCTCAGATCATTTTCAGACTTTGCTCCATTGAGCCCTCGTGGGTCCGTGGTGCCTCTTTGGAAACAGGTTGAAGTGAGTGAAGGGGAATAGGCTGGTTCACCCCCTCGCCCCAACCACTGTACCCCTCGGCTGGGGCAACCCTATATTCACCTGGTTTGTTCACACTTCTGCTTAAGCTTTTACTTGAACAGATTTGACTTTACAAAGTTTGAAAACCTTTGGTCCAAGCCAGAGACCCCAAAAGCCAATATTTTGGACACACCAGCCAGATTTCTGGACCAGTGAATGGATGGTCCCTGATAATACCGTTTTTAGATTCTTCTTGTCACTGAATGTGCATACTTGGTCACATCTGTAGGGGTATGTATGTTATAAAAACACACAATGAAGTTAACTTATAGGCATGGGGATTTTCTTTTTCAGAGATAGACATCCACGTTGGCATATCTTCGAAAACTTTGACCTTAGGTTCTTGTCCTTAGTCTTCACTATGTGTTCTTTATTCTGTGGTGCCTTCTGGGGCTGGAGAGGAAACAGAATATAAATTCTGTAAAGGAAACCAAACTGTTGCTAACCTCTACCTGTAACTGCTAAGGTGCTGATAATTTTTAATTTTTTTTAAGGAAGTAACAAAATTTGCTCCATAAATGTAACAATATTTATCCTTGATCCACCAAGTATCTAGTTGTCTCCTGTTGCACCTTCCCTTTTCCTTTCTTTGCTATGGAACTGTCTGGGCAGACTGTCTATTTTAATAGCTTAATTAGATAAATGTGAGCTTTGTTGTGACCTCAGTGAGGTTCCTTGAATTGGCTGTCTGCCTCAATTCTGAGTTCTTACAGGAAGGTTTACTTATTTAAGAGCTAGTTCTGTGGGTTTTTTAAAAAAATATTTATTTATTTTAGAGAGTGAGTGTGTGCATGTGTGTGCGTGTGCATGCACCCACGTGGGGGGAAGGGCAGAGAACCCTCAAGCAGACTGCCCACTGAGCAGGGGCCACTGTAGGGCTCCATCCCAGGACCCTGAGATCATGACCTGAGCCGAAATCAAGAGTTGGATGCTTAATCAACTGAGCCACTCAGGTACCCCAAGAGCTAGTGTTTAAGAGTATTCAGCATACTGAATTTCGTTAGCTCAGAAAAAATAAAATTGCTAATTTTATCTGTAAAATGAAATTTGGTTCTGGTTCTCTCCCCTCCATTTTACACACACACATACGTATGCCTAACCTTCTCCCAACACCTACTTGAACTCACTGAAGATCCAGCTTCACTGTAGCAGTGAAGGTGTGGGGAGCAGTGGGGTGTATGAGACAGCAGCACAGGATCCTTTACTTCCCTGCAGTCACAGTTCCTGGACTCTGAGGTTAATGTAAATCAAGAAAAGCCTGGTTTACTGAGTAGAATCTTAGAATTTGGGGAGCACATGGTTAAGCACTTGCCATGAGGTCAAGCGACGTTCTTGAGCTCAGCTTGATTCAAACTTTCATCATGATTTTATAGGCTTCCAGATGACAAGCAAGCTTTCACATTGTTCTCCTCCAGGCTCACCCAGAATGTGATAAAAGTGATGTGGAGGAGAAGGGAACGTATTAGGACAGCTGGCAGCGTTGGCTCTTAGCCTGCAGGATGTTTCCTCCCATCTACTTGTAAACTCTTGGCGCTTCGTGGTCTTCAGCATCCACTACTAAATATTGGAAAAACCAGAATTCCTTGGGTACCCCATATCAATCTAAAAAATCCCCCATTTATAATCCAGACAGGAGACAGCAGGCATTCTTCACCTGTTTCGAGGACTTTCTTGTACATGGGAGTCTAAGGTCTAATGCAGGCAGAAAGGAAAGGAAGAAATCTTTTGGCCATGGTGGCCAAGTCTGGGCCCTTCTGAGCTATCCTTCTCTGAAGGCCTCCTGACCAGATCACAGAGCGGTGGTGGATTTGACTTTGCTATCTGAGTTCATGTTTAAGTCATCTTTAATATTCAGTCTTGATAGGATAATTATATCCTAGCTCATTTGTACAGATGGCTGTGGTACAGTGATTTCACACAAAGTAAATAGAATGCTAATTTGTTGAATGCAACCTATTTGAAAGTAAATATTCTTGCTGAGTCTCATGTGACTTCTTTTCTCTGCTTCTTATAAAGAAAATTAAAACAGACAAATAAAACCCTAGTCACTTACAAGATTAATTTAGGCCTGGGTGGTACTTTGTAAAAACTACAAAGATGCAAATAGGAGTCTGTTCTTTTCTTTCTTTTGGAACTAAATGCTGGCCTGGATACAAGACTTCCTACTAAGTAGTTTAAATGAGAATGGCCTTTTTGGGTTGTTTGATACTTTTATTTTGGGCAAAGGTTTTAATCTAGAGTGAACTGTAATGAACTACCTGTACTGGCTGGTCCCCAACAGGTACAGAAACTTGGGAGAATTGGTCATTTCTATTCTAGAGACTTACCAACTGACATTAGTTTTTAGACTTAAGTGAACCTACATTAGGTTGTGGTTGTGGTTTTTGGAGATGCCAGAATGCAGTGTAAGGAAGGGTTAGACAAGTCTGTTGAAATGGTTATTTATCCATTCATTTATACGTTTATTTTTTTTGAGCTACTATTGCCTACTAGGCTCTGTGCTCACTTTTAATTCCGCAACTGGATTCCTGGTTTGCTTTGTAGCTCTTGGATCCCAGGCATGCCACTTGAGCTCCTATTTATGACTTCCAAATTTGTCCTTGGCTTTTGTAGTCCTCACCATGGCTTGAGGTGTTAGCATAGGACATTCCAGTCTGTGGGAGATTTAAAACTAAGGAAAATCCTGGAGTGGTTTTAGGAATATTGTTGGAAATTTCTCAGCCTTTCCTAAAGTTGACTCTTGCTTGGTGTTGTCGAAGGAGAAGCAGCAACCAAAGCTGGTGTGGTGCAGAGTGGTGATGGCAAAGTGTTCTGAAGCACTGACTGTGCTCTTTGAATGTGGCTCTCTTCAAGGGTGCATCTCTCTGCCTCCAAAAAATCTATATACTATGTGAAGAGTTGCAAGCTGGTGGGCCATGACCTAAATCCAGTTATACTCGTGTTTTGTTTGGCCCACATAGTGTCCTAACAATTGAAAAAGTCACCCACAAATCGAAGTTTCTGACTTTTAATAAATGGGAGGGTCTCCTGACGCGTGTGCTCCCTCATGTCAGCAGTCAGCAGGAATAGAGCAGCGGCTACCTGTCTCTTGAGTGTTCTAGTTTTCTCCTGCTGTGTAACAAACCACCTTGGTACCGAGCGTTGTAAAACAGCAACCCTTTCACTATGTTCATGGACTCTGTGAGTTGAGCATTTGGACAAGGCATAGTGGGGATGATTTGTTTCTACTCCACAGTGGCTAGGGCCTCAGCTGGGGAGACTTAAATTTGGGGAGCTGGAATCATCCAAAGGAGTAATAATTTACATGTGTCCTTGGGCCAGGAGAGCGTGGGGCTCTTTGGGAAACCCCCAAATCTGTATGCAGCTTCCAGGCTTTTCATGTGTTCTTTCTATGCAGGTTCTGCAACATGGCAGCCTCAGGGTGTTCAGCCTTCGCACATGGCGACTCAGTGATCCAAGATCCAGTGTTCCAGCTGGACAAGACAAAAGCCACCCGGCCTCTCAGGACTTAGCCTCAGAGATCAGACTCTGTCACTCTCTTCTATTCTATTGACTGGAGCAATCTCGAGTCCACCAAGTTGGAAAGCGAAGGGCCAGATACTCCACCTCTTGATGGGCTAATTAAAGAATTTGCATCTGTGTTTTCAGACTGACAAGGGGTGCAGACTGGCTCCATTTGCTGTCCTCTTCACCTCCCATGACATTGTGTCCAGGCTGCTTTACTGATTTCTATTACCTGATTGTCCCTGAGGGCATTTGAGTTAGAGATTACCGTTCTTCCTTGGGACTTCTAAATTTAGATGGACTCTAACCAGAAGTAGAATTTAGAGTTCATCTTCTGTCAACAGTTATAATGATAAGTGTTGCCTTTAGGAGAAAGAGTGGAAAGCAACGTTGACTCCCACTGCAAACATTTTTGGGGAAGCAGTATATGAGTTTTCACTGGGGGAAATAACCCACTGTGGTATGATTCATGCTCATGGTGGTGGCCATGCTCTCTGTTGTATCTAGAGAAATGGGTTCTCTTACTCATGTACTCACTGTTTTATTTCTTCACCTTGGATACATGCATTTCCTTATTCTGGAGACTGTGGGCCAAGCCATTTGCTTATCTTTAAAATTATTTAAAAACTACCCTATGGATGTTACCACTATCATTGTAAATAATGAAATCTTAATTCGGAGTGGTACACTACAAGAAGTCTTAGAATTTTGAAGTAACCATAGTATAAAGAGGGAGTGAAGGAAAAGTGTCTAAAATGATCATCTCTTCATTTTTACCCAACTCTGTCCTTCGAGTGAAGTTATCACGCACAGTTGTCCCAGTTGGAGTACTGGGCATTACCTTAGTCCCTTCCTTGCCCATCATCCTAGACTGTCAACAAATTTGATAGGTTATTCTCCTAAATATTTTTCCATCTATTCGTTGACTCCTGTCACTCTCTTAGCTCAGACCCACAGAATCAGGACTCCTGGTGGTAGGCCACCTGACTAGATGGGTTGCTAGTCTGTAATCTCGCTCCATTCCATTCTGCTCTACTTTAAGAATGATCTTCCTAGAACCTCTGTCAGGTCATGTTAGTTGCCTGTGAACAAACCAACTATGGGATCACTCTGCCTCTGGAGAAAACATTGTTTTGTAAATGGTCCCGGAGGTCCTATCTGATCTGGACCCAGCTTAGCTCTTAGACCTCATCTTCAGATTGCTCCTCCCTGCTCCAGTACACTCCCACCCTAAGTTGCTCCAGTCATAACTGGCCACTTGTTTCTGGGCACCTTCTGGATACTTCTGGGTAAATCCTATACTGGAAGCCTTGGCTACTGTTCTGTCTTGCCCATTCTGTGCCACATGTTCCATCTTTGGGTTTTCTGTAGTATCCCAGAGCCTTTAGCCATGTAATAATTATTTTTCACCTATCTTTCCAATTCTAATTCAGATTTCTTGAAGGCAGAAACCCTCTCCTGTCTCCATATATTGCTGCTGGGCATAGATTGGTCTTTGGGTAAATGTGCATGGAATGGCTGGCTGATGGAAACCCACCAGTGATTCTGTGCCAGAATTACTCTTGCTGAGGGGATTCCCGGGTGGCTCAGTGGTTTAGCACCTGCCTTTGGCCCAGGGCATTATCCTGGAGTCCCAGGATCAAGTCTCGCATCGGGCTCCCTGCATGGAGTCTGCTTCTCCCTCTGCCCCCCTCCCCCCGCCCTCGCTCATGAAGAAATAAAATCTTTAAAAAAAAGAAAGAATTATTCTTGCTGAATAGCAGTCTATTTATACTGGAGTAGAGGACCCAATTCTGGTTTTGTGTTTGACAGGAGGAGGGAATCCTTCTCTGTGCCTTTCACACTGAAAGGGAACGTGTAAACTGTATTTGGGAGGAGAACAAGGAAGATTTTCTAAATATGCATCTTGATGATATATTTGTACATATTAGAAAGTAGTAAATCTAGCCCTCCTTGGTAAATGTCAAGAAAAACCTTCCTTTGTGTGCACCTGTACATTTCTTAGTTTCCTCACTGAGCAGCCCCAATTTCCACTGAAAATTCTCTCAAGAGCATCCCATATAGTAGATGGGATGTGAATTTGGACCGAGGCACACTCTGGTTTCAGTTTCTTCCTAAGCTCCATATCCTAGGGGACAGCTTACTTCATTTCTCAGAGTTTCTCTTTACTTAAAACATGTGGGTAGCAGATAAGAGTAGCAGTTGATAAATGCTAGGTCCCTTCCTCCCTCCGGAGGAGAAATAACAGTGCACCTAATTTTATGATTGTTTGACAATTGGATAGTCATCTCTTTCACATCTTAGCTCTTTATTATGTCATTTTTATCTCAGCAGCTTAGGAGATTGTAAGCCTCCTATTAAAAGTTAATTGTCGCTGAGTGTAAGGAGGATGTCCGAACACAGAATCGAGAGAATGACAGGAGAAGACCTCTTGGCTGACTCTACAGTCTTGGTTAGGGCTCTATGCTTTTTTTCAGCTGACACCTTTCAAATGAGTCACCTTGGTCACTATTGTTTATAGAAGAAGAAGTAAGCATTTGAATGTGCTTTGAGTGTGTCCAAATTTCAGTTTCAAGCTCACTGCTTAGTCTGGGCCCCTATTACCTGCTATCAGGGTATTAGGTCAGTATTTTACATTTACCTGTGTTTCATTCCTGCCCTGTAGATAGATATAAGCCCAGGAGGCTTGGGTAGTGAGGCGGTACAGTAGCAACTGGGACCGACAGTCTTGCTTTATGAAGAGTTTAGATTTGGCTGTGATTGGCAGCAGGTTCTTTGTTGTCGCTAAGAGCTGAAGCTAAAATTACCTGTGTTTCAAACAAAAAGTCTTCTAGGAACTGCCTTTTTCTAGGAGGTTGGAGGAAGAGGGGAGATAGATGACTTTTGTCTGAATACCCAGGCTTTAGGATCTAGGCCAAACGGGGATTGAGCTGCCTCTTAAAATTTTTATTATTATGCTCTCTAGGAACCCTTGAAAAGAGACTAATGCACTTTTCATGACTGGATATTAAAGAGTATTTATATCAAGTATAAAAAGTTGCTGTTGAAGTGGTTTTTTTTCTTTCTTGTCTCAGACACAGAAGGAGCAAAGTCTAATAGAAAAACCAAAAATAGTGTGTTCTCCTAAATGTGACCTGATCATGTATGACCCAGTTCGAGAGGAGCACCCCTTACTATTCAACTGGAATTTGGGTGAGGAGGGTGCACAGTCAGCTACAGTGTATGGCGTGGTACGGGAGGCTAAGATGGGGTGCCACTTACGTCCAATGAGGCTGGATAAGCACTGGGACATGGGCTTGACTGACAGTACATGGTCATTTTGGGTGAGCCTTAAATCTGGACTTCAAACCTTATCAAAGTGAAAAGTGATATGCCTAGAAAAATGACTTCATTGTTTTTGTAAAAATGGCACATTATCATAAAAAAAATTTAGTGAGCAGTCCAGAAAACTTAAAAAAAGCCAAAAAACAAGCCAAGATTGTAGTATCCAGAAATACACACCATTCACATTTGTGAACCTTCTACACCTTTCTCTAAGCATAATATAGATGAAAGGTAGATGGATAGAAATTATTTTATAAACCAAGGTAAATCTATACCCCACCTTGCCTTCTTAAAGGATTGTATTGGAGAAAAACATGGGCAACCTGGTATTTTTCCTCTCCATGAATGCAACTTGCTTTTGTGCCTAGAACATTTTCCAGGGAACTTTCCCTGTGTATCGTCTTGATGTTGATGCTTCAGAATTTTTTTCTGGGATGGAGTGGGCCCTCTTGATGTGGCCACTTTTTAATTTTAGGAAATTATCTTTTATTACAACTTTAAAATATTTAGCTTTCTTAGTATAACATGGAACAGAGGAAATGGAATGAAACTAAAATGTACTGTTCTAAGAATTGGTTATAAAGCAAATTCCCCAAGTACCCACCCCTGGGTGAAGACCCAAATCCTGTCTGCCTCCCCAGAAGTTCCCTGCTTTCCCCTTCTCACCCACATGGCTTTCTTTCTGTGGTGATGCCCCTGTCCTGACTGACAGGTACCACTCCCTGGCTTTTCTTTATACTAAAGTCTGTACCAGTTCAAAACATGAATGCTGGTAGTAAGTTTAGCTTAATTGAGCCCATATTGCACGTATGCCTTAATTACAAATGCGTAGAACATCTTTTGTGTGTTGGCCACTTGTGAGTCTTCTCTAGTGAGATGTCTTTTCAGATCTTTTACCCATTTTAAAAACTGAATTGTTTGTCTTATTTTTGAATTTTTAAGGGTTCTTTGTATATTTTGGATACAATTCCTTTACCAGTAGGTGTTTTGCGAATATTTTCTCCCAGTCTGTGGCTGGTCTCTTTATTTTCTTAAACAGTGTTCTTTGTAGAGCAGAGTGTTTCAGCTTTAATACAATCTAACTTAAAATGTTTTCTTTCATGGATCCTGCTTTTGGTGGCACATCTAAAAATTCATGGTCAAATCCAAGGTCACCTAGATGATTTTCTCCTGTTATCTTCTAGGGTTGTTTTTTTTTTTTTTTTTTTTTACTTTTGCATTTAGATATAGAATCCATTTTGAATTAATTTTTGTGAAAGGTATGAGGATAATGTCATCGTCGTCTTTTTCTTTTTGCATATACACAGCACCATTTGTTGAAAGTGCTATTTAATTTATTTAATTACCATTGTTTCTTATGAAAGATCAATTGACTATATTTGTGTATTTATGAGCTCCCTATTCTATTACATTGATATACATCTCTATCCTTTTGCTAATTCTGCACTGCCTTGATTATTGAGCTTTGTGATGGTAGAAGTTGAGTTTTGTGAGTCCCTTAAATATGTTGTTCAATGTCCTGTTGGCTCTTCTGTGACTTCTTTTCACATAAACTTTAGAAGCTATTTGTTGATGTCCACAAAAGAATTTGCTCAGATTTTGATTGAGATGCCATTGAACCTATAGATCAGGTTGGGGAGAACTGATGTCCTAACAAAATTAAGTCATCTGAATCTATGAGCACAGAATAGCTCTTTATTGTAAATGGTCTTATTTTTAAATTTTAGATTACAATTGTCCATTTTTGGTATACATGAAATCAATGGACTTTTTAAAAATTTTTTTATTTATTTATGATAGTCACACACACAGAGAGAGAGAGGCAGAGACATAGGCAGAGGGAGAAGCAGGCTCCATGCACTGGGAGCCCGACGTGGGATTCGATCCCGGGTCTCCAGGATCACGCCCTGGGCCAAAGGCAGGCGCCAAACCGCTGTGCCACCCAGGGATCCCAATCAATGGACTTTTATGTATTAACTTTGTATTTTTGCTATACTGGCTTATTAGATCTGGGAAGGATTTTTTTTCCCCTCCACTTTGACATGTTTCATACTGACAGTCCTGTCCTCTGTGAGCAAAGTGTTACTCCTTTCTAATTTGTATGTTTTTTGTTTCCTTATTGTTCTATCTAGGACTTCTAGTGTGATGTTGCCTAGGCTTGCAGACATAGGACATTCTTGCCTTGTCCAGGATCACAGGGACAGAGGATCCAGTATGATGTTAGCTGTAAGCTCCTTGGAGATGTCTTTTTGTCAAGTTGAGTAAGTTCCCCTCTTTATTAAGAGATCGTTAAGGAAGTTCTTTCAAGTTTGTTAAGAATTCTTATCAAGAATGTTGGGCTTTGTCTAAATGCTTTTTCTATATTGACATGATCATGTGATTTCCCTTTTTTAGTATGTATTTTTGAACTTGTTCACTTTTTTTTTTTTTTCAAAACTGAACTTTTAAGACTCACTAACCTTGTACCAGTAGTTGGAATTTATACCTTTTTACTGCTGTATAATGAGTTAGTAAACTCTGGTCTGTAGGCCATGTCTAGCCCACTGCTTATTTTTATATAATTGCAAGCTGAGAATGATTTTTTACATTTTTAAGTGATTGAAAAGATCTAAAGAAATAGAATTTGTAATATGCAAATTATGACATTCAGATTTCATTGCCCGTAAATAAAGTGGAATTGGAACCAGCTACACTGATTTGTTTATGTAGCACTGTGGCTGCTCTTGTGTTCCCGTAGCAGAACAGAGTAGTCACAATAGAGACCACAGGCTCTCCAAATGGAAAATATTTACCATCTAGTGCTTTACAGGAGAAGTTTCCTGACCCCTGCTCTATAGTAGTCCACTGCATATATTCGTCCAAAAGATATGTGCTCATTTGACTGATGGGCTTAAGGATGTTACTGGTTTGGGGCAATTATTTTTTAAAGATTTTATTTTTTTATTTGAGAAAGAGAGAGAAAGAGCAAGCAAGCATGGGAGCTAGTGAGCAGGGGAAGGGCCAGAGGGAAAAGGGGAGAGAGAATCTCAGGCAGACTTTGTGTTGAATGTGAAGCCTGATGCGGGGCTCAGTCTCACAACCCTGAGATCATGACCTGAGCTGAAATCAAGTCAGATGCTTAACAGACTGAGCCCCCTAGGTGCCCTGGTTTTTGGCAATTATAAAAAAGCTGTCATTAACATTTTTATGCACGTATACTAATACACGTAAGCATGTGTATCATTGCTGTGTGTGTGCTTTGGAGCGGCATTGCTGAGTCATGGATGGTGTCTGCCTTCAGCTGTAGTGGTGATGCCAGAGTGGTTATTTGCAGCCACACTGTCACCAGCAGTGGATGAAACTCCCATCATTAAATATGCTTGCCAATAACCACTGTTTGTAGGACTTAAAATTTTTGTCAGTGTGATAGATGTGACCTCATATATCATTTAAGTGTTGATTTGTTCCTTCTTGATCACCAGTGGCACCCATTTTGAAGTATTTTTTTTGCATTCTTTTCTTCCAAAGCACCAATTATATGTTTGTTGTCTCTCTCCCTGCCCCAATTCCCTCTTACTCAATCTTGTCCACCTTGTTTTTGATTGTGATTTTAGCTGTATTTATTTCACTTATTTCTTCCTAATGTTTTCATCTCATTAATATTTTCATTTCTTTTTTAAATCTGATTTCTGGCATACACACACACACATTTTTGAACTTGTCTGTTTATGACTCTTTTACCCAACTTTTCTTAGCAGACATGGGAGATTATTTGCCTGAGAAAATCCTTTGTCTTGTCGTGGCTTTTATTCCCCCCTTGTGTTCTTCATTTTTGCTCATGAGGCAAGGGGAATATGAATTGGGATAGTCTAAAGTTTCCACTTTGATTTTTTTTTTTTTTCAAAAGTCCTCTTACCAAATAGGTTACTGTCTTTGCCATGTGAATTTCTCCTCCCTTAGATTTTGGCCTTGAACAGCAAAGACACTGAAGTTAGTGACTGTGTCATCTCCTACTTCCCTGCTGGATGGCTTCCTTATCTAAGTGTAGGTCACAGATAACACCAGGGCAGGTGTAAAAAGGGTTTGTGTGAGCTGTATGTCCGGTGACATTCTGTGGCATCTTCTGCAACTTTATTGCCTCCAGATATATTCCTTTTAACCTCCCCTGCAGACCTACATCTGTCCATCTAGTTGCCCTAATGCTTGAACGGGCCTCTTCTAGAGGCTTACCTTGACTTGAGGTTTTAGGGAAACCTATTTCCACTAACTTAGGAGGAGGTATAGAACTACCCTCCATTTCTTAAGTGTGCTCTGTATTTTGCCTTTTAGATTTGCCACTGTGTTCTTGTTCCAAAGGAATTTCTTCTGTATTTATTTTTATGGTTATTTTTGATGGAGATGAACTCCTTTGCTTAGCCGTTTTCAGTAGGAGGTCATGACATTTTTTTTTCCCCCAATGCTGTAAAAATACATGAATGTTTGGTGTTAGAAGCTAAAATAAGTGGATGATTTATTTTACTTTTTTATCCACATGTGAGAATGCCATAGAGAGAAAGAGCCAGCATTTGTAAGGTGTTTTCTTCTCAAAGTCATAAACATCAAGAATGGAAGGAAAACAGATTTTTTTTTCTATATGGAATAAAAGCAAAATGCTCAAAATAATGATTTTCTTTCTAAAAGCTTAATGTAGTGTATCTTAATTATCGAAGGATTAAAGCATACGATGTACAGTTATTATGTTATACATGGAAATCATGGCAAACATCCTAATATACATCTCTGAACGTGATTTGCCAATGTTTTTTGTTAGTCATAATTATCTCTTTCTTAATTAGGTTTGCCTCATTATTGGTTTCTTAAAATATGTGCATATTTTAAGGATCATAGGGAAGTCAATTTATGGAAAAGCATCATTAAATTTGTTTTACAGACTCTGAGTTGTTCCTGCTGAGGTTTGGGGACATATGGCATCTTGTCTGATACAACATCTTGTGTGAAAAATCTTGCTCAGAAACCAAAACAAAAGCAACAAAAAATAAGAATAAACGTCAGCAACGTAAAATTTTCCTCAGTCAAAATGCTTTTTAAGTAATTTCGGCAAATATATCATACATGGTGACTGTGGATATAGTGCTGAATATTTTTTATTTGTGAGAAAGAAGTTTCAAAACCAATTTGAAAATGGGAACTCCTGTCTTAATTTAGTAATCTAAAATATTTAAAGCCAAAGCTATACTTGCTAAAGAAGCACTAAGTCATCCACTACTTTTTTTTTAAATTAAGAGCCTTTTTATTACAATAGTGATAGACATTGTAAAAACTTATGCAGTATAAGAACATGAAAATTCATCTTCCTATCACTAGAGACTATCGTTTAAGACTGTACATTTTTTCATGTCCATTTTTGTGTGCCTGTTTTTTAGCCAAAAAGATAATGCTTTACATCCCATTTTCTAAATTTTTTTTCCCAGTAATAATAATCCCTGGCTTTTGATGTCAATAAATTTGCTTCTTACATATTCCCTGGTTCACCTTCAACATTAACAGTTGTCTCAGATATCCTTGAGAGCTGTTTTGTCCAGTCAGGATTGTGTCTCTGTCTTTTGTTGTGTCTAGTTGCCACAGCCCTTAAGTTCCTTTTGTCTAGCATGGTCCCCATTTTGTTTCCTGTGACACAGGAAGTTTCCTATAACTTGTTGAAGAAGCTTGGCAACTTGTCTCATACCCAGAGGTTTTTTTCCCCCTAAGATTTTATTTGTTTGTTTGTTTATTTGAGAGAGTTGGGGGTGTAGAGACAGAGAGAATCTCCAACAGACTCTGCATTTAGCATGGAGACTGAATGGGGCTTGATCTCATGACCCTGAGATCATGGCCTGAGCCAGAACCAACAGTCCAGGGCTCAACCAACTAAGTCACCCAGGCGCCCTTACCCAGAGGTTTTTAAATTTTTTTTAAATTTTTATTTATTTATGATAGTCACACAGAGAGAGAGAGGCAGAGACATAGGCAGAGGGAGAAGCAGGCTCCATGCACCGGGAGCCCGACGTGGGATTCGATCCCGGGTCTCCAGGATCGCGCCCTGGGCCAAAGGCAGGCGCCAAACTGCTGCGCCACCCAGGGATCCCTACCCAGATGTTTTTAATGTGAAAGTTGTTCGAAATTATATTTGACTTCTTGAATCATTCATGTCACTTCTTCAGAGATTTTGGGAGGACCAGAAGCAAGAGGAGAAGGGAAGGCAGACCTAAATGTCACCGAAGCGAGAGAACCCTCTTCTCCACAAGGGTATACGTGCTAGTTATCATTTACATACTGGGTCTGTGAGATGTTGTCTCCCAAACTGTGAGACTCTGAATTCACCAAGCCCTGCCTTTATTTCTTATTGTATTAACAAGGCTGATTATGAGCGTCCATTTACTAAAGAGGCTGGTTTTGGGGTTTTGTTTAGACTGTTGTTTGCCTTCACACTGACTTTGTGTGTGTGTGTGTGTGTGTGTGTGTGTGTGTGTTCACACGCAGATACATTTTTTTCCTGGGCCATGAGGTCGACTTCTAAAAGC
The DNA here is from genome assembly GCF_053574225.1 of Canis aureus. NCBI lineage: Eukaryota > Metazoa > Chordata > Mammalia > Carnivora > Canidae > Canis > Canis aureus. The sequence continues at coordinate 59,879,667 of NC_135621.1, forward strand.
AGTGGTACAGAGTCCTACAGCGTGCTATGCCTTGTTAGACGTTGTGCAAGGTAAAGATGAGTAACACAAAAATGAATGACAGACTCAGCTCTCAGGGGTCTCTCTGAAATCATTATGGGGGAAAGATCGGCCAGAAATAGGGAGAAATAATGTTAGTGGATACTCTTGGCTCAGTAAAAAAGATGATCTGATCTTGTATTTTAAAATCACCTCTCTTGGGGTCTCATTTATGTTCAATAAAATGCACCCATTTTAAGTGTCCAGCCTTATTTTGGGACCACCCCCTGCTTCATCCTGCTGCACTAACAAAGTGCTTGTGAAGTCGAAGACAAGCTCCACCTTCTCCTTGCTCTTCTGATTGTCTGATATGTGTTGTATGTTTTGCTGCTTGCCTTTGTCTGGAATGCCCTCCTCCCTGCTTGCTTCTCAAGATTCACTTCACCTCCCTCCAGACTGTTAACCCCTCCTCTGTGCTCCGAGGTCTTTGTGTGTAACACTGTTGACCAAAGTATCTGCATGATACACTTCTGTGCCACTCAAACAGCATGTTAACTTTACTTTTGCCCTTTTATGAACAACCTTTTTTCTTTTCCATTTTCTGTTTCGTCCATTGAGTAAATATTTTCCCAATATCCCTTATATAGCAGGCTTAATGTGCAATCCTGGGGTAGATAAAACTTGGGCCACGACTTTGTCCCTTCCTTTCTGGGACTGAAATACAGCAGGGGTGATAGAAACAGCATCAGTTCAGCGTGACGAATGTAGTAGAAGTACTGTGACCCATGGGAACAAGGAGTTACAGAGCCATTGGTTGTGTGGGGAAGAAACAGAGCTTCATTGAAGTTAATTCCAAAGGGTTAAAGATTCTGGGATTTGCTAGATAGAGAAGAAGGAGGTGATAAGAGTATAGCAGACAATACGCATGAAAGCATAGTGTTGTGAAGTCATGACGCATTCAGGGACTTCTGAGATATTGTGTACTTGGAAGATCCTTTCTTGCATGTGAATATATTTGCCAATGTAGATACAAATATTTCCTTCTGTAATCCCTTTTAATTCCATTTTTCTATTTAATCTTAAGCTCTATCACCCATATTGCGTCCTTTACTTAAAGGCTGGTAAATCAGGTAACCTCCATGTGTGAATAAACATTGTAGACATTTTTTTCCCTTTAATGAAGCCAAGCTTGTATAATCTAAAAAAGCAAAGCATAGTCATAACAGAGAATAAGATGTGATTATTTGTAGCAAGTCCGAAAGCTATCGCCAAGCTTCTGCAAACAGCTTACCTTTTCATAATCATTCTGAAGAGAGATGAATGTGATTTCAAAGAATAAGCTAGGACAACAAAACCACATGGTGTGATGCTTTGTTTTCCAGAAACTCCATCATTTAATATTCCTTTCCTTGCAGACAGTTTAGCAGGTCAGACCTTTCTGAGAAGGCAGCTGTACTTCATCATTTCTTCTTAGTAGCTGAATGGCATTCTGGAAGATCACTTTTCAGAAATGTCAGTGTGCTTAATGATAGGACAGACCGCAAATGGATTGTCTAAAAGCTAAGTAAGACTGGCTTTGTCTAACAAAATAGCAATAAAAGTTGATCTCCACTGATAACTTCTTCTGTCTCCTGGCTACTAAAAATAGCTTGTAATAACTTTTTCCAGGAATTGAGAAGGAAAGAAATATGCAGGAGGCCATGGATGTAGGGTCTCTTTGTTCTTATATGGCTTCTCCATTCCCACTAAAGCCATTGCCACCCTTTTGCCCCCTTCTGACCTTTGGGTCTCTGGATTGAATCATGTGGGGAAGAAGGAAGACTTCACTGAAGTTGACTTTAAAGATTTAAAGCTTCTGGGTGTAGAAGTACTGACAGCACTGCCTCCATCTTCGGCCCTCCATCGTGTTCTTACCCACTCAATGACCTCCCTCAAGGCTCCCTGTTCCAGGCCCCTGGAGGTTAATGGAAGCCCTGACTGGAAGGCTTGTTCTGGCTTTCTCTAAAGTGGTGCTCAAAAGGTGCCATGTTAGACAACTACCCTTTGACCTCACCACACTGCCCTTCACTGTGCATGAAAGTTCACATATGGCTGTAGAACAGCTGCGTAGCACTGGATTTTCTGTCTGTCTGATGCCCCCCTTGCTCCCCTCAGTAAGTGACCTTGAATAAAACCCCACATGAACAGTACGGAGTGGCCCTCTTCCTTTTTCCATATCACAGCACCTTCACAGTCTGAAGGATACCTTACTGACCCTCTGCTACCTCCTAACAGTGCGATTTGCTAGAGACGCATATCCTCTTTTTCCAAGATAAATTTGCCTTCTGTGAAAATGTCTATATTTAAGGTCCTCACTCTCTTGATGTTTTCTGTGGTTCTTTGCTTTTCTGACTCCATTTCCTGGTACACTAATAATCAGCACTAGCTTATGAATAAGAGATGAGCCACAGATCATTTCATAGAGGAATCTTAGTTGGGTTTGGACTCCTGGCTGGTCACTCAAGAATAGAATCAGCCTGTGTGCAGGGTGATTTTACACTTGCGGCTGCCAAAGCATTTATGTCCTATCACGAAGTTGTGCACCACATATGTACTTACTAGGTAGTAGTTGTGTACTTAGCCGGCTTCCACTCAACCTACTTAACAGACCTATGCTTTCCATTTTTGCTGTAAAACATATTGATGCCTTTGGCACTTGCAGCTAGATGGATATTCCTTGGTAAGCTTGTGTATATCTCCCAACTAGTTGAGTTGTTGGCTTACTGGGAGTTAGCTGTGTGTATTCCCAAACCTGTGTATGTCCATTGCACTTGTTACTGAAATCTTGAAATTTAATGAAATATTGCGTAGGTTAATGAACTAGAACCGTAAACGAGTTATTTTCCTATGAGAGAGAAATAAAATGCTATGGAAAGATTCAGTAAAGGCAAGTTGTCTAAGAAAATTGTCAAAGTGTGGATGGGCAAGAAAATGGTAAAATATTTGGAAACAGAATTATAAAAATTAAAAGATTTTGTTAGGTTACAGACTTCTCTTTAAAAGTTTAAGTGTTGATTTTTCACTATACTTTAAAAGACAGCAAAACCAGAAAATCTGGGTAATGCATTTTGCATTGGCTTTTGTGAGCATAACAGTATAAATTCTGAGAAAAGAACTTGGCCTATATTTATCATTTTAAAAGTGATCGCCAGCTTTTGAAATTAATGAAATAACCCTTGTCCCTTGTTATGGTGTGTCTTAGATGAAAGACTTAGAAAGCATCTGAAGTACGGGGACCCCCCCCCTTTTGTTAATCTGTTGTCATGCACAGAAGAGAATTCCCTGTTAGAACCACTGAACTGGAACATTTCTTTTTTTTATAGAAGAATGGATTTCTGGACCCAGTCAGGGAAGAAGATGCGCAGGCCCTCCAGCTATTAGGGAGCCCATCAAGGATAATTGAACCGTGGAGAGTTAATGTCTTTGTAAATCTGTTTCCCTGGCACATAATATTCAGGGGCATATCAGACACATTTTCCCACCCATTGATAATAAATGTGTCCTAAGTCCCCAGTATGAGATGTGACTGGGAAGTAAAGAGACCAGTTTAACCAATATACCAGAATTTATACATCCAAATGAGTTTGCTTTTTCAAATTAATGACAGTAGGAGGTTTAACAATTATTCCGAAGATTTTGTCTCTACTCGAAAAGTTTTGGAAACCATTTGAAATTGCTTTTGAAGGCAATTTACATGCTATGGGAATGCCAGTTCACTTGTTTCAGAGTTATACCTGTTTTTGAAACCAATGATAGTTTAACCCATCTTGATTTGCCATCTTGGTTCTAAATAGCTACCTACTACTACTAGGTGTCAAGATGTTCCACTACTAGAATATTAAAAAGCATGCATTTCAAGTCCTAAAGACAGCCCCAAAGGAGAGTTCAAAAAAGGCTTGAGCAGTTGTAGCATCACTGAAATAAACATAAACCATCTAATTAAGTGGGTGCCTTGAAGAGGAGAGTGTTGATTTGGATATGCAAATCATTTGTTAAAAAGGTGAATTAGTCCCATTGCTCTAGAGCAGCCATTAGCAAATTTTTCCATAGAGGGCCAGACAGTAAATAGTTTAGACTTTGAGGGCCATGGATCTGTGTCACAACTATTGAACTATGCACAAAAGCAAACAGAGACAATATATAAATGAATGACATTATATGACAATATATAAATGAATAATACTCTATTTTCAGGGCCCCTGGGTGGCTCAGTGGTTGAGCATCTGTCTTTGGCTCAGGTCATGATCCCGGGGTCCTGGGATCGTGTCCCACATCGGGCTCTTTCAAGGAGCTTGCTTCTCCCTCTGCTTATGTCTCTGCCTCTCTCTGTGTGTCTCTCATGAATAAATAAATAAAAAACATTAAAACTCTATTTTCAAACACAGACAACTGGTTGAATTTGGCCCATGGGCCATAGTTGTCAAGCACGGCTCTACAGAGCCCTGAAAAATGAATGCCTCTCAATAGTTAAGTCTCCATCTCATCCTCTGAAAATATAAATTGGAATCCTTGCTTCCATCTCTGATACAAGAATCACCATTTTAAAAGATTGTCTCCTATGTCGAAGAAAGAAAAAAAATACCTGACCATCCTAACATACAATTTCAAACTGATGTTCTTAGCCAATAACCTAAATCAGAAGTCTAAAGAGGAATTTACTTCTGTATCTAATGAGCTGAAAGTGCTCACTACCATGGTGTTATTGTGACCAACACTGTTGCTGCCCCAAAGGCTGTTCATACAAATACTTGGAATGGCTGCATCAGAGATTTAAGAAAGACATCATGACATGGGTCTTCCCATTTCCCTAAGTAAACCCTCTAGAATTCACTTCAACTGTCTGATGGTACCTTGTCTTTCCTCTCTTCCCTTCTTCCACCTTTCCCTCCATTTCCCCCAGTACTTTTCCTCTCACTCTCTTTCATGTCCTTAAGATATAATTCACATATAAAATTTGCCCACTTAAAGTATACATATCAGTGGTTTTTAGTATATTCATACTTGTACATCCTGACTGCAAACAATTTTAGAACCTTTTCATCACCCCACAAAAGAATTCCTCTTTAATTTTTAATTCCATTAGTAGTTGATCCCCATTTTCTCCACAACCTTGAAGAACCACTAATCTACTTTCTGTATTTATAGATTTGCTTATTGTGGATTTCCTATCAATGGGATCATATAATGTATGGTCATTTGTGACTGATTCCTTTAAGATAATGTTTTCAGGATTCATCCATTTTCTAGCATGTATCAGTATCTCATTCCTTTTTATTGCTGAATAATATGTCATTGGATGCATATACCACATTAAAAAAAAATCTGTTCTTCAGTTGATGAAATTTGGGTTTCCGTATCTGAACTCTTAGAAATAATGTTCCTGTGAACATGTATGTAAAAAGTTTCAGGGATCCCTGGGTGGCTCAGCGGTTTAGCACCTGCCTTCAGCCCAGGGCGTGATCCTGGAGACCCAGGATCGAGGCCTGCACTGGGCTCCCTGCATGGAGCCTCTTCCTTCTGCCTATGTCTCAGCCTCTCTCTAGGTCGGTGTCTCTCATGAATGAATAAATAAAATCTTAAAAAAAATGGGGGAAATACTTGAATAGACATTTCTCCAAAGTAAATATACAAATGATCATTAAACATGAAAAGGTGCTCAAGATCATAAATCATCAAAGAAATAAAAACAAAATTGAGGCTGAGACACAGGCAGAGGGAGAAGCAGGCTCCATGCAGGGAGCCCAATGCAGGACTCGGTCCTGGATCTCCAGGATCATGCCCTGGACCGAAGGTGGCGCTAAACCGCTAAACCCCTGAGCTACCCGGGCTGCCCTATTTTCCCCATTTTCAAACTGGTTTGTCATAATTATTGAGTTATAGATGTTTTTATATGTTCTACACTCAGTCTTTTGTTGTACAAACATTTATCCCACTTAGAATTATTTTTCCCCCATTTCGTAGCTTGTCTTCAATTTGATAGTGCCCTTTGAAGCACAAAAGGTCATTTCAGTTAAGTCCAATTTATCTTTCTTTTCATTTATTGCTTGTGTTTTTAGTGTCCTAAGAAACCACTCACTGCTGAACCCAAGCTCATGAAGATTTACGCCTATTTTTTTTTTTTAAGAGTTTGAGTTTTAGCTCCTGCATTTAAATCTGTGATCCATTTTGTGTTTTTATTTATATATGGTTTGAGGTATGGGATCCGAATTTATTCTTTGAATGCAAATATCCAGTTTTCCCAGCACCATTCATTGAAAGGACTATTTCCTACTGAATGGGTTTGGCATTCATATCAGAAATCACTGACTATTAAAGTATGGTTTTATTTCTGGCTCTTGATTCTCTTTCATTGCTTTATAGGTCTGTCCTTAAGTCATTGCCACACTGTTTTAATTACCTTTGCTGTGTAGTAAGTTTTCAAATTAGGGAAATGTGACTGCTCCAACTATGTCCCCCCCCCCCCCAAAGAATATTTTGGCTATTCTGGGTCCTTTAAATTTCTATGTGTGTTTTAGTATCCACTTACCAATTTCTTCAAAAAGAAGAGCTGAAATTATGACGGGTTTACACCAAATTCATAGATCAATTTTGGGGCATATTGCCAGCATAACAATATCAAGGCTTCTGGTTCATTATTATGGGATGTCTTTCCATTTATTTAGATCTTCTTAAATTTCTTTCAGTAATGTCTTGCAGTTTTCAGTGTACAAGTCTTATATTTCTGTGGTTAAATTTTTTCATGTGTTTTATTCTTTTTGATTCCCTTATAAATGGAATTGTTAATTTCATTTTTGGATTGTTCATTTCTAGTATATAGAAATACAATTGACTTATGCATATTAATCTTATGTTCTGCAATTTTACTGAATTCATGTATTAGTTCTGATAGTTTTTAATGGATTCCTTAGAATTTTCTGTACACTAGATCATGTAACTTGCAAATAAAACATTTTTTTAAAAAAATTTATTTTATTGGACTCGGTTAACATCCTTTTTCATGACCCTCTGTAACTGTTTCACATTTTCATCACCATAGTTAAGTCTCCTTCCCAGCAACTGTACCCTCTGATCTCAGCAGCTGATCTTCAAGAATGACAAAAAGGCTGAGAGATAAATAACACAGTATGCGTGGGAAATCTCAAGTAATTTTCCATTTTCAGAACCTTAACTGTAGTTAAGGAGAGGATGAAAAAATAAAATTTATCTTTTATAGCTAGTTATAAGAAAATGTCTTTGTTAGAATAGTAGTGAGAACTCCTTAAAAGAAGTTATTACTGTTTTTATTAATAGATTTTGGGGTGCCTGGGTGGCTCGGTCAGTTCAGTGGCCAACTCTTGGTTATGTCTCAGGTCATGATGATCTCAGAGTCATGAGTTCGAGCCCCACATCCAACTGTCTCCATGCCCAGTAGGGAGTCTGCTTGAGATTCTTTCCCTTCCTCCCTGCCAAGTCCTCCTTCTGCTTGTGTGCACATGCTTGAGCACACTCTCTCTCTTTCTCAAATAAATTAAAAATTTTCAAAAGTAGTGAATTTTTGGTTTTGGGTTTTTGTCATAACCAGACAAGAGTCTTGCTTAGGTTATTTACTCAGAGCAGTGGGCCTATGAGATCAAAATAATTTGACCACTATGTTAGGCAGTCTTTTAATTATGTAACATTGGTTGTCATGAGGTGTTGGTGAAAGATGAGTTGAGCTCACAAAGCCTTGGGCATCAGTGAAAATGGAACGCAGTGTGTCTAACTAGAAGAGGGTCAGTCATGTTCTCTTGGTTTATGAAGGATAGGTAGGTTTGGGCCATTATGGCCTCACAAATTGTGCATTGAACAACTCCAGGGAGTACAGTTCTTGACTAAGACTAAAATGTGCAACTATGCTCAGTGGTCTTGTGATAGGATTACACATTGTCAGAATTGGAAGCCTTTTAGGTTTGCTGGTAGAGAATTCAGTTTTGAATATTCATTTATATTCGTCAGCTAAACTTAGATTCTCAGTTCTTGGGTTGGCTTCAGCCCACTCCTGCCATTTCTTGGCTATTCTGTTGTTTTGGTATTTTCAGCAAGTGTTAAAGAGAGTTGTTAAAGATAAATTGATACTTAATTGAGCTTTTCTCCTTGATTTCGTCAACATAGTTTAATTTCATTATCCTGATTGACAAAATGGAATGTATCGAGAGGAACTCAAGGCCTCTCTTAAAATGCATCACAGAGAACTGAATATAATTTTCCAGGTGTGATGTCATTGCAAGGTGCAGTCAGGACATATGTAATGAACTATGGTTAAGACTCTAGGCTTTGGAGTCAAAGACACTGGAATTTAAATTCCAGGCCTGCTACTTACTAGCTTTGTGGGGAAGGTACTTGAACATACTTAATTTCCTCATCCATAAAATAAGGGAGTGCCTCTAGCCTATGGAATTCATGAGGGCAGGAACTATATTTGTTTTCTTTGCTTACCATCAGTTACCCAGTTCTTAGGATGGTGCTTGTAGATGACAGTGTGTGCTCATTAAATATGTATTGAGTGGATGTGCGAATGGATGCTGTCACACGGAACTCGTAGCATTGAAAGCACTTAGCGCAATGCCCAGAACTTAGCATTCACTCATTTTTAAAATGCTTTTTAAGCAACTGTATTATACTCTTTTTTTTTAAAGATTTTTTTAAAGATTTTATTTATTTATTCATGAGGGACAGAGAGAGAGAGAGAGAGAGAGACAGGCAGGCAGGCAGAGAGAGAAGCAGGCTCCATGCAGGGAGCCCGAAGTGGGACTTGAACCTGGGTCTCCAGGATCACACCCTGGGCCAATGGCAGGTGCCCAACCACTGAGCCACCCAGGCATCCCACAACTATATTATACTTTATATTAAAACTCTCTTCATCTAAAAGTCCAAGATCTTTTACTTATGAAATCATAATTTCCCAATTTGATCTTTTTTAACCTCAGTGCTTATCATTACATTTGGTGTTAGTTTTGCTGTTGTGAATTTCACTGCTTCCTCCTGTTTTGTTGAACTGTGTTATCTTAATTCTATCTCCCAAATCTTACCTGTCCTCAGTCCTCCCACTCTCCCTGCTGGCTTTATAGGATTAATGAATTCACCCACCATGGTAGGTACACCTTTGAAATCTGTCTTAAATTTCTGCCCACAGTTTTGATGCTTGACTTCGTAGCTCCAGTAGAAGGCTGTTAACATGGGCTGCAGCTACAGACTTGGAGTTTTGTACCCAAACTTATAACTTTGTTATATGAGCACTTGCAAGGATGCATCCTGAGAATTTTCAGCAGGTGAATTCTAGCACTAAAAGGTGCAAAAGCACACACAAAAAAAACCATTCAATAACTGAAAATGCATGATGACAGTTGATGTGGGAAGAGTGACTTTGCTATGTTTTAACATGGCTGCAGCAATTTGAGTAGCTGCATAGATTCTTTCTTTATTATTAGTTCTGCACACTGAGTTTTCTGGAATTGAAGAATCCATGGCTTACTGTTTCCAATCTAAAAATCAAACGATTTGATGTAAGTCTTATTTCTTTCTCTTTTCTTTTCTTTTCATTTTATTTATTTTTTTAAAAAACTTCATTTTGTAATCAAGATATCGTGTTTCTGTATCCTTTCTATACAACTGAGAATGTTAATCAAGGTCTCAAATTGTATCATAGCAAAAGTGTGTTGCTTGGCAACAGAAGGGAAGATATAATGTTTTCAGATTTTAAAAATAATCCAGGGCTTTACTATTCGTTTTTTTATTAAAATGATTTCATTATTTGTGGAAAAGAGGCCTGGAGGCAGAAGATGGACCATGGTGTCAGTATCTTTTTTTACATTTGCCTTCTAAGAAATGTTTTAAGCAGGAATTGGTTTTTGTCATTTGAGCTGTGTACATAGCTCTGGCTGAGACTCAGGCTCCTGGTTTGAAGATTTGCCCAGCTTATTCCTTATAGACAGAGTCTAGCCTCTGTCTCCTGTGTGAGTTCAAGGTCCCTGGAGGCCTTTTTCAGAACCACCCCCTCTCCCTATCCTGTGACCTTAGTGATGTTTGTTGCTGGTCTGCTTGCCCCTTTTGAAATATGCTCACCTTGATTTTAAGAATTGAGAAAGACTCCGTGCTGTTCCCACCAGTGCTTTCCTATTTCAGAATCCTGGAATGTCTGAATTTCTGAAGGATTGAGATGCTTTTTTTCAAGGACATGGTACAGAGCAGAGCTGAGGACTCAAGTTCCCCCCATTGAGCATTGAGAAATAATTGTAACTAAGAACTTCCTTTGTGAAGCCAGCCAGTCTAATATTTCTTTTGGACTCTGCTACTCACAAGCTCTGTGATATGAACAAAATTCTTAACATCTCTGTGCCCTAGTTTCCTTCTCCATAAACTGAGGATAATAGTAGTACATATTGTTATAAGACTGTTCTCAGAATTAAATAAGACAGCACACCATTTGGCATGCAGTAAGTGTAAAGTAATACATCTGCTTTTGTTATTAATATTAGGCATTAAAAGGCAAAAACATAAAAGCCTACACACTAATATTCTTTTTCCTCCTCCTATAACTTTTCTTCCACTCGGCCATATTAAGACGCAAGATTAAGTTGGTGGAAGTTTTTATATATTTTCTAACCTTTATATTGGACAGTAATATGCTTAAATAATGAGCTTTCCCGTTAAGGCTTTGCGATTGCTGAAATAAAGGGACCAGATGCCTGTGATGATTGCAAAGCTTCTGAAGACTCTAAACTTCTTCCTGGTTAGAAATCTCTTTGTTATGCAAAATCAAGCCCAGGACAGGATTTTTCCATCATAGACCTGGATTGCTGTGACCTGGATACTTTCATCAGCAGAATTAGGACCTATCCCCAACCCCCTCTGTTTGGAAATTCTGTGGTTTTTTGGATATATCCAAAGTTTCATTTGTCCATTTCGTATTATTGTGTGTGTGTGTTTGTGTGTGTGTGTGTATATTTGCTTATAAGGATCTTAATCCTACTTGATCAAGACACAGACTCATGTCTGTGAATATCTGTGCTATTTTGCAACTGTTTTATTTCTCTGTTTTGATTGGCTGAGTTTTTTGGACATGTGTCATGTTTTCTTTTTAATAGAAGACCTGGAAGCATTTATTTTTTATTTATTTTTTTTTTTTAGGTAAGATTATTAACACTGTAGCTGATAATCATGGCGAACTCTATGGGTCAGTGATTTCCAGTCATCCTAGACCTTAGTTTTGCAAAGTTTTGAAAAAACTTGGTATTGGTGACAAGCCCTGCGTGTAGAGAAGAGGAGGGAAAAACGAAGAGGAAAAAGAGCAGCACATTTGCTATCATAGACCTCTGATTTTTGCTCAAGGTGACCATAAACTTGTGTTTTGTTTAGTTTTTAAAGATAGAAGAATCAAGTTGAAGCGTAGTTTTAAACAGCCAAATCTTTAAGTCTAGATTTTTCTTCTAAATGAAATGTGACAAGGTGATCAGTTTTTCAAAAAAGTATATGGACAAATTTGGCTTAAAGGGCCTATGTGGTCTTTGTGTTGTATCTGAGGCAAAGATGAATCAGCATCAACAAATAGGTTTTCACCAGGCAATCAATAGGACTTTGACCTTGAGCTGACTAGCACTAGCAAGCTGTACCTGAATTTGGACTCTGATATCTTACTAGGAAAAATTGTTTCTTTATTGTCAGAATTTTGGTGAGTTTGATATCAAATTTTATCTTTATCATTGATACCTGTATCGATGTTGTCCATAAAATTAGGCTTGAGTAAGTATTGCTGGGTCAATTTTTTTAAAATACTGGACGGTGTCATTTTCAGAATCAGCCAGTGAAATTTAGCAAGGTATTAGGCAATATTAAGCCCAGCGTACCCAACATTCTACTGCCTGTAGCTCATGGTTAGTTTCATTTTCTGTATTTCAAATATTTTCTTGAGGCTGGATGAGTTTTGCACAATTACTTAGACTAATTGAGCTAAATAAACCCCTCTCTGCTTATGATATTAGTAACTCATGACTGATCATTTAGGAACATAGACTTATTTACTCTAGGGACAGATACCTAGGGCAGATGATGTAATTCCTGGACACTGGCAGTAAAAGTACAAACAGTTGTTATTTTTCCATGCTCCCTACTCTCTTAATTAGTCATTGAAAACCTCATAAAATAAGTAATGACTCACTCCTTTTTATAGGCACTCCCAGGATTTCATATTTATTTTCCTGCTATTAGAAATACTGCTGCTAAACTGCAAAGCCGAGATTATTTTCCAGTGGTTTTAAGCTTGATGTTGGAGACGAGATGTTAAAAGCAAAAATGGAATCCTCTTCTTCTGCTCTTCCTGTGGCTGCTGCCTCTTGTCATTCAGGTCTCCGAGTCCTCCCCAGAGCACCCGATTTAGACAGTCCTCTCTGCTTCTGACTCTGGTTTATTTTTTTTTCAGAGCAGTAATCCCATTTGAAAATTTCATGCGTACTTGTTTATTTTTTCTTGTTTGTTGTTTTTTCGTCAACTCAAAATGTGAGCTCCAAGAGTGGAGGACCTCAGCTGTCACTCAGCACTTGCTTCTTGCTCTCCAGTACTAGCCTTCTGAGATGGCACAGTAGCTGCTGGGAGAGGAATATTGGAGGAAGTAAAAGAGTAAGAACAAACTGTTCCTGCTTCAGATTGTGCTTTTGTCATATTCTTTAGCTGCTGAAAGTCGCCTTGGAGCTTAAGTGAATTGCAAAGCATGATCTCTTGCCTGCCTTCTCTGGCTGTGCTTTTCCTTACACTTGAGTTCTTGGTCTTCCTCTTCTTGACCTTTCAGTATTGGAGAATGCTCTTCTGGGTATCTCCCTTTCTTACTTACATACTTAGGTCATTTCATCTGGTCCCATGGATTTAAATGCTAAATACAGAGGACTCCCAGATCTGTACCTATACCCATAACTTCTTTGTAGGATTCAGACTCTGATATATAAATACCTGTTTAGCATTATCACTAGGATGTCTAAGTGTCTAAGATTCTGGATTTTTTCTCCGTAGCTGCTGCTTCCATGGAAATGGCACCACTTACTCAAGCCAAAAATCTACTGCTTGCATTTAATGTCTTGCATTTCCTTACCCTCTACATCCAGTCCATTGACTCTGCCCCCCACCATATATAGATTTAAAAATAGGCTTTATATACATGAAATGGAGATATATATGAATATTTATAAGGGTACACATTTGTGTTAGTTGTTTCCCCCCACAGAATATGGTGGTTTAGTGCTCTGTCCCCATTGTCTACAATGTGCTTGGTACTTCCTGAGAGCTAAATTATTTGCTGAATGAATGAATACATGATTATACTTGGAGTGATCCCTGATTTGAAAGGCATTAAGAATGGCTGCTCTCAGGAATACAGTCGATTTGTGGTTTGGAATTTGTCTTTTGTGCTATCGTATGACCAATGCCTTTTGTGTGGTGCAAATATAAACATCTCAGAGATGTGCCCATGGAAGAAGAAAGGCTTGCATGTGACTTAAGAAGCCAAGGCCAAGAACTCACCAGCCTGTCCAGCTTCTGGTAAACCTAGGCTGCTGATGGGTGGGTGTGGATTAATGGTACTTTCCTGGATGGGAAAGGAAGCTGAGGATGTAATGAGTTAAGTCACTTGGCAGATGACAGCTGAGGACTGAGGGGCCAGGCCTGGAGGCCTGTCTTTCTGACTACGGAGCCTCCTCTGTAATGACAAAAGTACACAGCTTTCTTGTCTCCTCTTTCTGAAAAATAGCAGAGAGGATACATGTTAAACATTTGTGTTGAGGAATCCTGGCACGCTCTGAAGCAAGAGTCAGCCAACTTTTTCTGTAAAAAACTGGATAGTAAATATTTAGGCTGGGTTTCTGGGCCAATAGGTCTCTGTCATAACTACTCAGCTCTGCAGTTGTAGTGCCAAAGAAACCATAAGCAATATGTAAACAAATGGATGTGGCCGTGTTCCAATAAAACTTTATTTATGGACACTAAAATTTGAATTGTAGATAGTTTCACGTGTCACAAAGTATGTTTAAAGAACTTCCTTTTCCACTGTTTAAAAATGTAAAACTCATTCTTGGCTTTTGGGCCATACCAAACCAGGCAGTAGACTGGATTCAGCCCAGGGGCCATAGTTTGCTGAGGAATGTTATTGGAGTTTTCAAGTGCTGTATTTGTGAATCTCAAGAATGACCTTCATGACTACCTCTAAATTGCAGCTACTTATATAAGCTCCTTGAGGGAAGGCCCTTGGGATGTGTTGCTCACCATGACTTTCGTTTTGCTTTGTTAACCAACGCTTGCCTCAGTTGATTCTGTTTTGTTAAGTCCTATTTTGCAGTCTGCAAGGAAAAGAAGATTCTCTTTACATTTTAGGTCAAAAGCAAAGGGGGAAAGTCAGCTTATGCATAATCAAATTGGAAATGGACTGAGGGCTAGTTATTTTTCAAGTATTGTTTTCACACTTCTGTGCTAAGATCTTGGAGGATAAAATTTGCTCTAAAGGTACAGTGGCACAGCACCTGAAAAATGCTCTGTCTATGGAAATGCTAACTGGAATGTCTTTCATTGGCTCCTCATATTCATCAGCACTTGAAAGACCTCTGTCCTTATACTTAATACTGTAGCTCAGGTATTGCTTGTTCTGGTCCTTTTTTATTTCCAAATTTTTTCTTCCCAGCCTGCCCACATAAAAATGAGAAAGACTGCTTCCTGCTTTTTCATACAAGGCTCTTTTGGGTGTTCATTTAGCTCTTGTTTCTCCATGAATGAGAATGGCATGCCTGCTTAACATGTGCTCTTAAAAGTTCCTTCTTTCATTAGGGAGCTTTCTTCTTTGTTTCCTGACCCCTGGATGCTTCTTTCCTGACAGTCCTCTCAATCTGCCATCTATTGTGGTTGGTTGGTGCTAGCTTTGTTTCTGTCATTTCATTGAGCTTTTGAAGGGCAAATTCTTTCTTTATTTTTCATCTTTGTGGGCTCAGCAGTTCTTATCATGGCTGTCTGGCCCTTACTGGGACCTAGTAAATAGCTATTGAATTGGACTGGCCCCCCTCTGAGCTTGCTCAGCCTTTCTTTTCTAGCTACCGCTCTTACCAATTCAAAATGAATCTAAATTATTCTTCTGATTTAAAAAAAAAAAAAAATTAAACCTCCATGGAGGTGGTTGGAGCATCAGACTCTTGATTTTGTCTCAGGTCATAAGCTTAGGGCCCTGGGATGTGTTGGGTTTCGTGTTCAGCAGGGAGTCTGCTTCTCTCCCTCTCCTTCTGCCCTGAGCCCTGCTCACAGGCAGGCCCATGTCCTCTCTCTCTCAAATAAAATCTTAAAAAAAAAAAAGAAAACTAAACTTCCATGGGTTTTCATTTTCTCTTGGGCTTCATGCTTATTCCAATCTGGGTTCTTTTGAGACTCCTCACTGTTTTTCTTAAAGTTATCTGCTTCACTTCTATCAGCCATTATTTATCATCCACTTTTTCTCTTCTCCAGGTTTCATTTCCCTCTGAAAAATGCATGTCCTCTGGAACCAGCTTAGACCTTTCTTAAAGATATTCAGAATTGATCTAATCTTTGTAACCCCTTAATTATGTATTCCTCTCTCTTCACCTGAGTATTTACACATTCTTTTCTTGTCCTGCCTGTTTGCTGACTTAGGGAAGACACTATGGTTTAATTATTTGGTGAATAATAATTACCACATTATGAAAGGTTGACCATTTTTATCATCTCTGCTGATAGAAATAGCTTAGTAAAGGTTCCCATATACCTATAAGCCTAGGCATAAATGAGTTGATCTCAGGTTGTGAAAAACCATTTACTAAAATCAGAAACAAGTCAAAACAGATGTAAGATTTTAGGGTCATTAATTTCCATTAAACTTCCTGGAGACTTAAACTTCCATGCACAAGCTAAAAATATCTTTAGTGAAATTATATGAAATACCATCTTCCATAGTGTGCAGTGTGATTGGGAAAAAAAATATAAAGCTAAATACGACTCCTAATCTGCCAACTTATCTAAATAAAAATGTGAATAATCTCATTACTTGGAATAGTTAATAGAATAGGCATAGAATTTTTCTGTATAGAATCCTCCTGTAATTTCTTGTCAAAGTCCACTTACTGTAGAACCAGCCAGGCCTTGATGAAATAACCATCATTAGATATACTTTGAAAAATAATATAATACATTGGAGGCTTTTTTGATACTGGGTTTTACACAGGCATGAAAAAAGTAAATTAGGGAAAAGACAGAAATAATAAGAGAAGCAAAATGCGTAAGATACCAAAAAAAAGATGAGATTTTCTCCTCAAAGGATATTTCTCTATGTTTCTTAAACAAATGTGTGTTGTGTGCCTAATGTTGAACACAGGCATTGATGTCATGATATTAAGTCTCTTGAAAAATGGTCAGTCTAGCAGAGGAGAGAGATGTATAAAATCAAATGGAAGTTTCATAAAGGTGGTACTAAAAAGATCTGTAATAGTTAAGAGAGACTGCTAGTTTTGATTACGTAGTATGAGAAGTCCTTGAGGAGAAGGTGTGTTTGAGATCCCCTTTGAAAAGGAAGGGTAAGTAGGAGAGTCTTCCTGTTGGAGGGAAAGTCACAAGCAAGAACCGAAAGGGAAGAGCTCTGAGGCAGGGAGAAGTTCTGTTTGTTTGGGGATCAAGGAATACTGCTGAAAATACAAGTATGGAGTTTGAATAATATTGCAGATAATAATAATAATAATAACAATAATGGAATGATAACTTGCTTCTAGGGTCATACAAGCACTGGGAATAATTCAGGAAATAATTCCTGAATAATAATTCAGGAAACGTCCTGTACAGTCCATCCCTGGCACCTAGCAGACACTCTTTGGTAGTAGGAGGATGGTAGAGAGCTGTTCTCTGTGCTTGAGCAGAAAAGCGGCACAGTCACATGCCTGATGCAATGGGGTGGGGGGGAGACTTGAGGCAACTGGGAGACCAGGAGAGGTGACACGGTGTGTTCTGGGTCTGACTTCTGCAGTCCATTTCTGGTCTTGACCTCTCCCTTGAGTTGGAAGTCAGGCACAGATAATGAGAGAGAAGTGAGAAGATTGTGTGCTGTCGAGATGGAAGAGGAAAAGCAACTCATGGAGGGTTGAGGAGATGTGACCTCGTGCTTAAAAAAAAAAAAAAGATTTATTTGAGAATGAGAGAGAGCTCATGAGCAGGGGGGTGGGGTGAGGCAGAGGGAGAGGGACCAGCAGACTCCCAGCAGAACAGGTAGCCCCACGTGGGGCTCAATCCCAGGATGCTGGGATCATGACTGGAGCTGAAAGCAGATGCTTAACCTACTGAGCCACCCAGGTGCCCCATGACGTCACATTTCTTGACATTTTATGCTAAATTCACTTTCATTTTTTCTTAATTCTCCACCCACATTTTACATATTCTGCTTCAGGACCTAAAAATATCCTACACGGGTATCAGGAGAAGGGGGGATGATTTAGGGCACACGAGATAAAATAAACATGCAGTTTTGTGGAGGAAGGAAAAGAACCCAGATCTCTCAGATGAATTCTTTTGTCTCTATGAATGGCCGCTTTGGCATTTTGGCCTCATATTTGTGTAAATTGTTCCAGCTTCTTCTGTCCCCATGGTTCTCATTCCTAGTTTCACGCCTGAATGTGTGAATGATGCAGTCACCTGTGAGGTGTGCTAGATTGTCTTTGAGGCGAGGAACAAAGTAGGGCCCATTTCCTGAAGAATACTGATTCTGTCCTATTCTTTCTGTCATGTCCAGCTTTCCTATGAACTTATTTACAGTATTTTATTTAGTTGGTTGCTAATCCATGCAAAGTGCTGCTTTAGTGCAGAGGGGCATTTCTAGATGGTTCTTATTTCGACACTTCTTTTATGTTAGGATTCCCACTGGGGATAGGCCCATAATCTGTAGCTTGCTAAGAAGGCTAACCATACACCTTCCCCAGTGTAGAGAGCCATTCACTTATATATGGCTGGTGCGCCCTTAAAGCCAGGTAGATGTTCTCTTCAGAATCCTGCAATGATTTAGAGAGCACATATAATTTACACTTAGTTCTTCAAGCTTATTGTTACAGTTTAATTCAAATACTGGGCAGACCTAGCTCATTTGACCAGAAGGGTCGGCTGCAGATGGCAGAAAGAAGGTGTCTGCTGGTCTTTCTGCCATAATGTCGCTTTTTCTCCATGGAGATTCAACAGGTTTGTACCTTAAAGGAATTCAGTAGAGAAAAAAATCGTGTAAGAATCTTGACCGATAGTGACAATAATGCCTAATGTTTATCAAGCTCTTTATTGAGCAGTTTATGAATGTTTCATCCCTAATTCAAAGATAAAGAGATTGCATTTGGGAGGTTAAGAAATTCAGTCCAAATCTTCACCAGTATGCAGTGGAACTAAGATTCAAACTCAAATCTCATCCCTGTTTTACTGTAACTCTCGTCTGTGATGCTGCACTACCTCTAACCATTGAATGATAATGAAAATGAATAAAGTTGGCTGTAACATCAAGTTCACCCATAGCCAATTTGTTGTGGAGCTGGGCTTTGAACCCAGGTCTGCCTGACTGTCCAGTTTTCTCTGCTCTTTATGCTGTGCCATGCTGCCGTGAGGTAGCAGGTGAAAATAAACGCAGCACTCAGCATTCAACTTTGTCATTAAACAAATACAACATAATATATACTTTTATTAAAAATATGACTCATTGTCTATGACTCATTCATGGCACAGTCTGTGTAGCCCATGTTTTCATTTGGTTGAACATTGTGCAAATATATTAGAAGATAGAGAAAATCTTTGAAAATTATTTGGAAGCTTTGTTTTTATGGGACCACTTGCTTAATTAGAGTGAGGAATTGTGCAGTTTGTTCACATGCTCATTCATTTTCCTTTCAAAGAATTGATCATTTTCTTAATACAAGACCACTTGTTAGGTACTGTGCAAGAATAATAAACTTGTATTATTTTGAACCACGGGCACAGTCTACATAAAACCAGCCCTTTTCATGGAGGATTGACTCATTCGGTAGGTCATCACGTATACTTGTAACCATAGCTGTATGGCTCTGAGATGAGTGTTTGCTAAAATTTTCTTAATTACCTGTATCTTTTCATTTTGTGCTCTCCTCATGAGATGCAACATCATACTCCTATGCTCAATACTTATCTAAGAGCAAAATGGATCCTTATGCTTACGAATTTACTTGGCAGCTAAAAAAAAAAATGCAGGGAAACTTGAAAAGAGAGGTAGTTTTCCTCTCTAAAGTGTGCTGAAATTTAAAATGTTGAAGAGAGGACAGTATGCTTTTGAGGTTCCCTGAGTAGACATTTCACTCTTTTTTATTGAGCTGGTTGTCAAGGTCACTGTATGACTGTGGAGTATGCACAGACAGCCTGTTTGGGTCAGAAAAAGAGAGAATTAAATGTCCTGAGACTCAAGGTACATGTCATACTGTTTTCTTTGTTCAGAAGTGGGCAGGAGAGAGGAAACCTCTGGATGATGAAGCCCATAAGAGAAACGGTAAAGCAATATGCTTATGAAGCCTGTCTAATGCCTTATATTGGTTGACAGACTACTCTCTGTAGGTTTTATCTGGCACATTCCTCATTCCTCTTTCCTCTTTAAAATGACTTTGCAGGAAGCTACCAGTTGCTGGGAACTAGCCACGTGCATTTCAGATAGAATCGCTTAGTAGGCTAGGGCCTGGAGCCTTGTGAAACAAGTCTGAAATACCCTGCAGCATATAGCTTATTTGAGAAATAAATTGGCAGTGTTCATTTTTATGATGAAGAATCATTAAAAAATATTTTTCGGATGGCTTTTGCTTTGAGTAGGGTGTTCATTGTTAATTCTTCAGACCAAGTGAAAGATTTTTTCCAGGTTTTGGGTTTTGGAAAGGGCATGCTCTGGTCTCATTCAGTGAGCGTATTGTTCTGAGCCTTCAGTGACAGCTGCTGGCAATATGATGTGATCGTTTGTGGGAGAATGTCCTTGGATGGCTCTTGGAATTGTAACTTGATCTTTTTATCAACTTGTCGCTTTATAGGCTTAGGTCTGTTCCATGGCAAGTTTTTAATAGAATTGCTTGATTTTTTTTTTTAAATCAAGATTTGTGTAATCTTAAAATCTACATAGAAATCTACAAAAGCTTCTAAAAATTGAGATGTAATTCACACACCATAAAATTCACCTTTTAAAAGGGTGTGGAGTAAATTCACGGTATTGTGCGATCATCAATACTGTGTAATCCCAGATAGAATCCTTTCTATTACTCCAGAAAGAAACCTCGTACCTATTAGCAGTTGCTCCCCATTTTCCTCTCTTTCAATCCCTAGCCACCCACTTAAATACTTTTGTCTCTGTGAATTTGCCTGTGCTGGGCATTTTATACAAATGGAATCATGCAATATGTGATCTTTTGTGCCCACCTCTTTCACTTAGTATAATGTGTAAGGTTTGTTCATACTGTAGCACATGTCAGTGTTTTAGTTCTTTTTAAGGCTGTGTAATAGTCCACTGTATGGATGTACCATCTCTTATCTATTCATCAGTTGATGGGCATTTGAGTTTCCATTTTTTTGGCTATTAGAAATCACACTGCTCTGATTATTTGTGTACAAGTGTTTGTGTGGACATATGTTTTCAATTCTTTGGGGAGTGGAATTGCTGCACCATATGGTGACTCTGTGATTAACTTTTTGAAGGTCTGCCAGACTGTTTTCCAAAGTAGCTGTACCATTTTACATTCCCACTGGCAACATGTAAGGGTTCCAATTTCTCCACATCCTTGTCAACATTTGTTATTGTCTGTCCTTTGGACCATTGCCATCCTAGTAGGTATAAATGGTATTTCTTGTAGTTCTGATTTGCATTGCCCTAATGACTAATAAACATCTTGTGTCTTATTGGCAATTTGCATATATTGTTTGGGTAAATGTCAATTTAAATCTTTTGCCCATTTTTTATTGAGTTTCTTTTTGTTTAGGAGTTCTTTATGTATAATCTGAGTACATGTTGCTTATTAGATATGATTTGGAAATACCCTTTCTCATTCTGTGGGTTCTTTTCTTTTCTTTTCTTTTTTTAAAGATTTATTTATTTGTTTGTTTATGAAAGAGAGAGAGGCAGAGACACAGGCAGAGGGAGAAACATGCTCCATGTTTTGGAGCCCAATGCGGGACTCGATCCCGGGACTCCAGGATCACGCCCTGGGCCGAAGGCAGGCACTAAACCGCTGAGCCACCCAGGCATCGCTCTAGTTTTTTTATTTTCTTGATTGTGTCCTTTGAAGTACAATAGACTTTTAATTTCGATGTAGTTAAATTTACCTGTTCTTAGACTGCTTGTAAGCTTTTGGTGTCATAATTGAGAAACCACTATCTAATCCAGTCATGAAGATTTATGCCCATGTTTTCTTCTAAGAGATTTGTGGGTTTTGCTTCTTACATTTTGTTTTTTAATCCATTTTGAGTTAAATTTTGTATATGGTATGAGATAGAGGTCCATATTCGTTCTTTTTCATGTGGACATACAGTTGTCCTGGCACCGTTTGTTGAAAGATGATTCTTTCTCCACTGAATTGTTTTGGCTTCAGTGTTGAAAATCAGTCATATATAAATGTGAGAGTTTATTTCTAGACTCTGTTTTATTCTACTGATCTATATGCTCTTATGGCAGTGCTGTACTGTCTTGATTACTGCAGCTTTGTACTAAACCTTGAAATTGGGGAAGTGAGTCTTCCACCTTTGTTTTTTCAGGATTATTTTGATTGGTCTAGATCCTTTGAATTTCTGTATGTATTTTCATATGAGCTTGTCAGTTTCTTCAAATAAACCAGCTAGGATTTTTTTTTTTCAGATTTTATTTATTTATTTGAGAGAGAGAGAGAGCACAAGCAGGGGGAGGGGCAGAGGGACAAGCCAGTTCCCTGCTTACCCCATCAGGCTCCATCCCAGGACCCTGAAATCATGACCTGAGCTGAAGTCAGACTCTTAACTGACTGAGGCACCCAGGCTCCCTGAAACCAGCTAGGATTTTGATAGGGATTGTGTTGATTTTTTATTAGTTTGGGGAGTTTTGCCATCTTAACAATATTAAGTCATGATTGGTGAACATGGGATATCTTTGCATTTATTTAGATCTTCTTTAGTTTCTTTCAAGAAAGTTTTATGGTTTTCGGGGTATATATTTGCATGTCTTTTGTTAAATTTATTCCCAAGTATTTTTTTTTTTTATTCTTGTAAGTGGAATTGTTAATTTAATTGTTTGTTTTGTTCATTGCTAATGTGAAGAAATATACCTGGTTTTTGTGTCCTGCAAATTTGCTAACTCACTAATTAGCTCTAATATTTTATTTGGAGATTCTTTAGGATTTTTTAAATACAAGATAATGCCATCTACCCAGAGAGATAGTTTTTACTACATTTCCAATATGGATGCTTTCTATTTCATTTTCTTGCCCAGTTTTCTAGCTAAAACCTCCAGTACAAAGTTGAATGGAAGTAGTAAGAGGGGACATCCTGATTTTGTTTCCAACTTTAGAGAGAAAATTTTAGTCATAAGTACTAAGTATCATGTTAGCTGTGGGTTTGTCATGGATGGCTTCTATGAAATTGAGTAAATTTGCTTTTTGTCCTGATTTATTGTGTTGTTCTTATAAAAGGGTATTGGATTTTATCAGATGTGTGTTTGTCCTTTATCTTATTAATATGATATATTATATTGAGTTTCATATTTTGAACCAATGTTGCATTCCTGAGATAAATCTTCCTTGGTTGTGGTGTATAATTTTTTTATATTTAAAATCAACTGGATGTTCAGTCTACTGTCTTGAGAAGAAAAGGTTTTATGTTGAAATTCCTTCTATAATGTTTAACAAAATTCAGTGGAACTTGAGCTATGAGGAGTGATGATGGAGGTATGTGATCTGAATTGGCATTTGAAGGCAAATCATAGCATCCTTACTGGTTAGCCTCCAGAGGATAATTACTTCATTTGGTTTTAGACTTTCCAGAGGAGTTACTGGAAAGCCATGCTATCCTGAAGGTAGCTATTGCCAAGAAATGTGCGTTTCCTTAGCATGTGCGTTACATGGCCAACATGCACATGAGAAAATGCTCCTCATCACTTGCCATCAGGGAAATACAAATCAAAACCACCATGAGATACCACCTCACACCAGTGAGAATGGGGAAAATTAACAAGGCAGGAAACCACAAATGTTGGAGAGGATGCGGAGAAAGGGGAACCCTCTTGCACTGTTGGTGGGAATGTGAACTGGTGCAGCCACTCTGGAAAACTGTGTGGAGGTTCCTCAAAGAGTTAAAAATAGACCTGCCCTACGACCCAGCAATTGCCCTGCTGGGGATTTACCCCAAAGATACAGATGCAATGAAATGCCGGGACACCTGCACCCCAATGTTTCTAGCAGCAATGTCCACAACAGCCAAACTGTGGAAGGAGCCTTGGTGTCCATCGAAAGATGAATGGATAAAGAAGATGTGGTTTATGTATACAATGGAATATTACTCAGCCATTAGAAACAACAAATACCCACCATTTGCTTCAACGTGGATGGAACTGGAGGGTATTGTGCTGAGTGAAATAAGTCAATCGGAGAAGGACAAACATTATATGTTCTCATTCATTTGGGGAATATAAATAATGGTGAAAGGGAATATAAGGGAAGGGAGAAGAAATGTGTGGGAAATATCAGAAAGGGAGACAGAACATAAAGACTCCTAACTCTGGGAAACGAACTAAGGGTGGTGGAAGGGGAGGAGGGCGGGGGGTGGGGGTGAATGGGTGACGGGCACTTGAGGGGGGGGACTTGACGGGATGAGCACTGGGTGTTATTCTGTATGTTGGCAAATTGAACACCAATAAAAAATAAATTTATTAAAAAAATAAATAAATCTGTACCCACCATTTAAATCTTAAATGGGGACGTTTGGGAAAAGAAGGATAGAAGGTTTTTGTTTGGTTTTTTAATAATTTCTTGGAAAGATGATAGACTCAGTCTAAAATAATGAAGGAAAGAAAACATATAAGAGGAAGCGGAGACTCGATATGATAGGATGGTCCACTTAGATTTCAACACTGTAGCTTTCAATGCACAGATAGACTTTTAGAGATTGAAGTTAGAAAATGAAATAAAAAACATTGACTTGCTGGATTTGTTTCTGCCCTGAAGGTTGATGATTTCAGGCTCTTTGACTTCTGACTTCATAGTTTGAAAATATATTTGTTTTGAGAAAGATCGATTGATTCTAGTCATCCTTGCAGCTGAAGAATGTGTAAGGGACTTGAAAAAGTTGTGATTTCTATGATTTTTTTTCAACATCTTCCTATGAAAATTCAGCAAGGCTCTACCCTCTAATGTTTTTATTACAAAGTTTCAGATATGCTATGTGCTAAATGATGTCCTCTTAAAACATGAGTATGCCATAGCATAAGTTCTTCCCAGCAGCCAAGATTGGCCTGGATGTGTGGCTGCCTGATAATAGGGGGTAATCTGAAGGTGACCAGAACACAGTGGGTTTCCAGAGCTTTTCCCATCGGTGTCATGATCATTTATTTGGGTTAGCACTGAGGCTCTGTCTCTGACATTGGGTTGCTATGAAAACATGTTGCTTAGGAGAAGTAACGGTAACCCACTAGTATCCAGTGAGCGTGAGTCCTAAGAAATTGAAATTTTATTTTATTTATTTATTTTTAAAGATTTATTTATTTATTTATTCAGAGAGAGAGAGGCAGAGACACAGGCAGAGCGAGAAGCTGGCTCCATGCAGGGAGCCCGGTGTGGGACTCGATCCCGGGTCTCCAGGATCACACCCCGGGCTGCAGGCGGCGCTAAACCGCTGCGCCACTGGGGCTGCCCTGAAATTTGATTTTAATACTTACCTGGGAAGTATAGACATAGAATATAACAGGTACGGGATTTTTTTTGTTTCTTGGAAGGAAAAGCAAAGAAATGTGAAAGATACATTTTTTCCTTGTGCAGTTCTGCCTCACATAGAACACACACCTGGTACAACTAAAAGGGTGTTCATCTCCAATCTTGAAGTATTTGGAGTGTTGTCCGGCTTTTTCTCCTTAAAGGTGTTCAGACTTTTAATGTAGTAGGACTCCACAGGGAGAAATGGGCTCCTTGAAGCCACCTTATTTAAATGTGAAGTGTTTTGTTTGGATATTTCCAAACTGTGTCTTCTTTTGATGGTGACTGATAAGTATCTCCTTTTACGCTTTGATGAAACAGTGAGATGGAAAAGACCAGACCATTAAAAAATATAAACAAATAAAAAGACATCAGAGAGGATATGAAGGACAGTGAAGATGGAAGTTAAATTTTCTTTTCTAATACAGTCTTGTTAAAATACAGCCCTTTTAAATTCTCTCCTTTGGATTACAGGAGAAAGGAAGGAATGCTCTGATTCAAAAAAACAAGTGGAAAATCTGGGGATATTGGAATTGGGGCCAGTGTTTTGCTGGTACCAGAAGCTGTTTAGGGAGGTACAAGCTACTGAGAGAGGAAAGCTAGGTCTTCAGAAACGCTCCCCTCATTTGCTGGGGAGTAGGGAGACATGTCAGGTGTATTCATGCTTTACCTGCTTGGGAGAAAGTTAGAACAACTTTGTCTTTCCCGCTCACTGGATCATTTCAGAAAGTGACAGGGGATATAAGTGATATTACTCAGATGTCTGTTTCTAGATGTCTTAATTTCTGGAAGTCAGGTTATATCACTGTGATAAATGCTTTTACTCTCTAAATATTCTACCAAAACATTGGCTCTGGAGGGAGAATGTTTTGCCAGTTGGCAGGAAGGATGATGGATTTAAGGCGAAGGGCCAATTCTAGGCATGACTGGCCCTGCATGGGGGTCCCTTGCTCAGGTCTCCAGCCTTGGTGACCTTTGGTTTGGAGACCGCCCTAGCCTCCTGATCAGGTGCTGAAATGTGGGTGGTACACTCTGAAGGAGACTTGCATGCTCCTTGGCCAAGTGTGGCTTCCCTTGGGAAAATGGGGAAGCAGATAACACAGGCCATTGGTGCCTGTCCTCCTCCCTCCCAGTGTTGTCTTCTCTGCCTTGTGGCCAGCTTGTCTCTCAAGGCTTCGGTTCCCATTCAAAGGCCCTGGCATCCAGGGTTCCTACTGTGGTAATCTGCTGAGGCCTGCCTATCCAGGCCCACATGCCTGTCACTTCTGGGCAGCTTCTTGCTTGGAGTGGTAGATGGTCCTAGCTGCTGAATGTGTCCTATCTCCCTGATGTGCTTTTATTTTATTTTTTTTTAATAGAACATATTTTTTCGAGCAGCTTTAGATTCACAGAAAAACTGAGCAGAAGGTACAGAGACTTCCCAAATACCCCCAAAGCCTTTCTATTTTAACAGTGGCTTCTAGTGATGTAGAGGCTCATCACAAAAGTGTGGATTTCAGGCAATAGTAGCAATTCAGGGAGGAACTAGAGAGTGATTCTTATAGATAATAATTGTGATAACAATAATGACCCACATTTATCGAGCACTTTTACATGACCAGGGGTGCAGTAAATGTCGCATATATGACTATTTGTCATGATAGTACTCTGAGCTGGAGTCCATTAGGATCCCACGGTGAGGAAGCTTGAAGGTGACTCGTCCAAAGTCACATAGCTAATGCCTGGCAAAATCAGAATTCGTATCAGGGAGTCAGATGCCAGAACCCATATTCTTAGCTATTGCAGTTGTCCTGCACATCACATCATGTGATTGCCTATACCAGTCAGGGCCTCATAAAAACTGTTGAGTTTCTAGGCACTGGGGTCAAGGTGTGAATGTACCAGCCCAAGGTGGTACTGGAGGGGCAGCGCACTGAGGGATCTCACTCTCTTCCCTCTAATATCCTGCAAGAGTTGCTCAGTAAACTGAGCCAGCACTGGAAAGCCAGCGGCCAGGAGAGTCCATTGCTCCCATCTACATGGACCAGATGTACAGGGACAAGGGGAGGAAGTAGCTCTTACCAGGGGAGAGGGGCCAGCAGATGTGAGCTTTCCCTTAGGTAGAGGGATGTATCCACTGCCACCGCACAGCTGGCAAGGAGAGGGTCATTGGTCAGCAGCTGTATTTAGGTTGGTTACCTTTGTATATGCAGCATCTTTCACTTGACCTTGTTACGTATCTGTTTTCTCTAAGCCTTCTGGAAGAAGCCTGTATCAATTTGCTCTGCCTTCTGAGTCAAAGCCAGCATATTTGCAGAGGGCTGGGCTCCTCACATCTGGATGTCTGTGTAGGTTGCAAATTTTTGACCTTGAGTGGCCCTGGCATGTAGTTATCTTTTTGTGTCTACACTTGGGCCCTGGGGCATTTGTGTCCTTCAGATGCCCCTTCCTTTGATAAACTTTCTGAAGGTTCAGCATTTTCTGTGTCTCATTAAAATTTAATTTGCTGTAACATTGCCAGGCCCAGCCATAGCTATACTTAAATGGCTTCATTGCCTCATTCTGTGCTCTGCCTCTGCT
Source organism: Canis aureus (assembly GCF_053574225.1). NCBI lineage: Eukaryota > Metazoa > Chordata > Mammalia > Carnivora > Canidae > Canis > Canis aureus. Next base: position 59,907,203 of record NC_135621.1, read on the forward strand.
TTTGAGATTCCTGAGGCAGTAAATGCATTCAGCGTGCCAGCAGCCATGAAGGGCAGGCCAGGCCATGTAGATGAGATCTCTGTGTTCAAGGTTTGCTTCTCAACAATTTGGTGAGAGTGAGGTAGATGGGAAGGGCTTGTGGGACAGCAGGAAGCCTCTGGAAGCAAGTATTTGTTCGTTAAAGGCTTAGTACTTGCTGGTTTGGGAGATGCCTACTTAAAATATAGCAAGATTTTTTTCTAAGCATTAGCAATAGAAATATCCCCTGGACTCAATTGTGTAATTGGCATAAAGACTATAGTAGATTTTTACAATTACTTCATGTACCCAGGGCTGTGTATATGCAACCTTTGGAAAATATTCCTAGTTTGAAGTTGGAAAATGAAGCAAATTTTCTTTTGGGAACATTGTCGAGAAGGATGTTACAATGTGTACCAAAAATAAGATGATACAGACTTGGCCAGGGAAAATAGGGAAGGAAAAGCTCTCCTTGGACTTCTGGCATCGTGGTTGACATGGCAGCCAGCCTAACCAGGGAAGACACTGGGTGGGAGGGAGAGAGCTTCAGGGAAAGTAGAAGGGCCCATGGCCATGACATGGAGGCTGAGGACTGAGAATTTGAAGTCTTCTAGGAAGCAGTAAGTTAAGGATTTTGAGAAGTAGATGCTTTAGAGGAAGGAGTTATACTGTGTTTCAAGTTGCTGAAATACACTTCTTAAAAAAAATCCTACACATCCTGAAAAATTGAACTTGGTTATTAATAAGCAATCAGATCTCCGTTCATTGAGTCCATGGAACCAGAGTGAATAGAAGAATATTAAAAGGTCATTTGAAGGATTTTAGCTGCTGAAGTCTCTTACTATAAATGTTATCTTTTTTCCCTTTCTTCTCTGCCATATTCTTAATATGTTGCCCTGACCTCCAGTCTCTCCTGTTCTGTTTGTCACTCTAATTCCCTTTTATTTGTTTTTCCACCCTAGTTCCCTTCTCCTTTGTGTGTGTGTGTATTTCCTTATGGGATGTTTTTGGTCCCAGATTCTTACTCATCTGATATTACCTGTGCCAGGTGTCTCATCACTTCCTGTCCCAAAGGTGTCCCCTGGAACCTGGAAGTCATGCCTCAGTACATTGTAGACATTGGGGGAAGGAAGAGCATGAGTGCAGGAGCCCTTTGCTGGGCAGTTTGCCTCCTCCTGTTAGGTAGCAAATGCTTTATGCCCCAGGTCTGCCCATTACCTGGCCTACATTCAGTGCTTACTGAGCCGTGGCTGTATTCTCTGAAAAATTTGGGCCAGTTGGAGTGGAAAGTGAGGATTGTTGTTTGGGAAGGTGTGGGCAGGTGTCGTGTGGCTTTGCATCTGGTGTGGTGGCTCAGCTGTCTTGGCTGCCAGTTTGTCTTGGCACTCTGTTTCTTTCTCAATTGCCTATTTTCATTGGGTTCTGCTGTTTCTTTTCCTTTCTCTGTTCTTATAGTAAATCTGATTCTTAATGTTTTATCAAGTTGCACCTTCCTCTTGGCTCACCACCTCTGGACTGTGCTGCCGGCGGCCGGCCTGCGCCTTCCTTCATGGCTGTCTCGGTGCCAGCGCCTTTCTTCCTCTTGGCCTGCTCTGCCTTGCCATGCTTTTCCAGGCCTTATTATTGTGACTCCTCTACTGCCCTCCCTCTTTTGGTGCCTTTTGATTCTTTCATTCTGCCTAAATGGCACAGGTCTTGGTCTTTCTAAGATAAAGAGCTGGTGCTTTGTCACAGCACCTGCGCACTGGCATGTGGGAGGGACCCTGAGCGAACAGAATGTCCACAACAGGAGAGAGAGCAACCGATGTTTCTTCAGTCAGAGAGCCTGCGTCCTTCACTTTGACCCATTTTATTCTTCTGTGAGAGTCATCCCAACAGAGTTTCACTGGCCAAATCATCTAGTAATTCTTGAGTGCATTTCTAGGTACTCACTTTCCATTGTGAGGTTGTGGTGAGCAAACCCAGGCTGCCTCCATGGACCTTAGGGTCTAATGGTGGAGTGTTGAATGTAAAGCTAATGGTGTAAAATTGTAGCTGGGCAAAGACATAATATGTAAAAGGACAAATATATGAGGATCAAGGTGCTCTAGGCATTTTTAAAAGCTTTCCACTGAAATATAATATACAGAGAAGAGAGAGCACATAAAAGCGTGCAGCTTGATGAATCTTCACAGACTCATTGGTTCTGTGTAGCTAGCACCAGATCGAGAAGCAGAACTTTACCAGCCCCCAGAAGTCCCTTGTATTCCCTTTAAGTTCCTACTCCCTATGTAAGGATTGCAGCCTCTGTAATTCAACTTCTCACAATGCAGGCTGGTTTGGAGCATGGGTCAAATACAAAGTCAGGAGAACCTTCCTTAAAGAGATATGGCCTGAGATGATTGCTGAGGTTGAGTAGGATAGGAATTCAGGCAAAGATTGAAGGAAGGGTTTCCTGGTAAGGCATCCTATGACAGGAGGGAGCAGGAAGCTTTTGAGAAACTAAAAGGCAAGCATGGGATGGGGAAAAAAAAAAGTTCTTTTTGGAATAGGAGAGGGCTAGAGAGGAAGGTAAGGCTGGACTATGGTGGGTCTCATGGACCGTAGTACAGGGTTTTGACACATAATAAAAGCAGTGGAGTTGGGAACCACCTGTGTTTTATGTGGGGTAAAGAATGGATTTAAGAGAGTGAATATGGGGAGACCAGTTGGGAGGTGACTGCGATATTCTAAGCTGGGGAGGAGGTGGCTTGGTCCAGGGTGGTGGTAGCAATGTAGACAAAGGGTGGATTTGAGAGCTGTTTTGTAGCAAAGATGGATAGAACTTATTGATAATATCAGCCATGAGGACCAGAAGAAGAAGGTGTCAAGGATGACTTCCATGTTTTCTGGTTTGGAAACATGAAAGAATGGTGATGCTAGCTGCTGAGATCATCTGTCAGCTCAACCCAAATGGCTTCACAGAATATCAATCTGGAAAGAGGTAGGCAAAACAAGGGGCAGATGTAATTAGTTTGGTGCCCATCCAAGCAAATGTTGGCTCTAACTCACAGTTTGGTACGTTCAGTATTAAAAGAACGTGCCACATTTACTTATGTGTCTCCTAACTCATTGCCCTCAGCTCTACTCTTGAGGAGGAGATGCACACACACAAATATATACACAAACACTTACACATGTGTAGCTTATATGTATTTTCCCTTTTATCAGGCAGGAGTTCATTGGAGTGGTTGTTCAAGTATTTGAAGGAATGATGATAACTGTTGAATTTGATGACTATGGAAGGGTTAGTACCTATACCTGTTCACAGCTCATAAAGCACCCTTAGCAAGTTCTTAGAGGAGCCCCTAAATCCCATTGGTGACTCTGCAGCTTTTAGTGATGTCATCTCTCTCTATTTGAGGTAGTGATGGTAGCAATGGTGATAAGGATTAAATATGGATCCTGCCTTGAAACAATCGAATAGAGGTGATAAGACATTTATGCCAATGTCTATTGTGTACAGTGGTGCCAAATTGATTAACAATCTCCTGTTAAAAACCAAATATTATGCCAAGTGCTGTATTAGACACTGTAGATAAAAAAGATCAGTAACATTGACTCAGTTTGCAAGTGCATATTAATTTATTTCTTCTGCGCTGGACTTTGGGTTTCAGTGGTGAACTAAAACAAGCATCACATCTCTGCTCTCAGGGAGCTTCTGGGCTAGTAGTGGAAATGTACGTTAAAGAAACAATAAACATGACAACAATGCATACTGTAAGGGAGAAATATATGGTGTTATGGGACATATAGATAGGGACTGGGTCTAGTGAGAGGCAGCAGCAAAGGCTTCCCTGGAGAAGTGATGGTTCAGTTGCAAGAGTAATATCATTTGGACCAGAGAGGATGGTGAGAAAAGCATTGATAGTAGGGTATTTGGAAGAAAAAAAAAAGAAAGGAAGCAGACCAGGTTAATCAGGGACCCCACCAAATGGAGACTTCTTCTAAAGCATTGAAAGTCATTGTGGCATGAGTAGAGAAGACACATGGAATTTTCACTTTAGTTTCCTCTCTGCCCTTTCAGAAGTAGAATACTTCTGCTCAGGGCCCATTGGCCAGACCGATCACACTGGCACACCAGCTAAAGGGTACTAGAAGGTATGATTTTCTCTGTGAGGTGATAATAACATTCACTGAAGTGTGATTATGGCTATGTCCAAGGAGAACAGATCAGTGACCCTGCAAATGACATCTCAGATCAATAGCATGGCTTATAAAATGTGACTGGCAAAAGGGGAAGGAGTCATGAAGAAGGAGGTAGTCTTTAGCACCTGGGTGAATCTAGAATTAGAGTACAGTTCACAAAGTTAAGGAAATGAGGGAGACTTTTAGGGAGAGGGACAGTAAGTCTGGTTTAGGTCATGGTTAGTCTGTGGTATTTTTAGGATAAAATGTCTAATAAGCAGCTGGAAGTTTGGTACTAGTGCTCTAGAAGTGAGGGTTGGAGATGGCATATTGAGAGCAGTACAAAAAAGAGTGACAGGTGAAACTAAAACAGAGAGAAGATAGTAAGAACTATACCTTGAGGAACCATTCCGTGCAGCTGAACCAGGAAAACACAGACTCATCCAGAGATAAGAGGAGCAATCAAAGGATAGCATGTGGAGTTACATTAGCTCAGGTAAGGGGTGTTTCAGAAGGGAGCAGTGGCCAGCTACTGTCAAATACTGTAGATGTTAAGATTGAGAATGAGACCAGGTCATTGGGTTGGGGGATTGAGGGAGGTTATTGATGATCTAGAAAGGAGAAATAAAAGATAGAATTATGGGAGATGATGAAAGTCATGGGTTAGGGGCTTTTAGTGGGAGGGAGTGAATCCTGGACATGATGATTGGCCTAGAGTCATGATTATATGGAAAAGAGAAAATGGAAACACAGGAAGATGAGGATTTAGGGGAGATGAGCAGATAGAGTCCTCAGTTAGCCTTGCTAATGGGGTGGGTGGAGGGTTATTTCTTTCTTACAGATAAGAGCAATAGATGACAGGAGACTTCAAATATAGCTATCTTTGGGGTGATGAAGGGCATGTCAGGAGAGAAGAAAAGATGTACATAGCCTATATAGAACCCTTAGAGGTTTCCTGTTCAAATCCTAAAATGTATAATCAGTTGCACAGCAGGACTCAATATTCAAGTTAGCTCATGGTCATCAGAATTCAAATACATCTTAATTACAGGCCAGAACTATGGAGGACCCAATGAAAGGGCTGCCGTTGGGAAACTTAAAACAATAGTCAATGTTGCATTTTGAATAATTATGCTGTTTTTATGGGAACATAGAACCAACCTGCTGGGTGGAATGGACTACAGATCTTCTTAAGCGGAGTCAGGGTACCTTGTAGGACTGTGTATGAGAATTAATAGGAATCTTTCAGATGTCAGGGACCTGATTCTTATTACTATTAAGTGGGCACACTGTGTCCTTGGTGGCCTATTGATCAGTGTTATCACTTTAAAACCTGTCAGTCAGCCTAGCTGTGAATTGCCTAAAGAAAATTCAATTATAAGGTGGTTGACTAAAATAACTCATGCATAGGGAGGGAATGAATTACACCTCTTAGAATTTCATTTGCAGTATTAAGTCAGATATTTTTTTTGGAGGATTAGGTCTTCACTTTCACTCTAAAAATTCAAAGGAGGGCAGGCCATTTTTATCCCAATTTAAGAGCCACACAGGTGACTGAGGTATTGTTGGGCTGGATTTGACCCTCTTGTCCAGCCAGATAAATATAGACCTCCTGGCCCAATGCCTAAGCTGTGTGAATGACTGCTACATGCATTTAGTAAGCTCCCTGTGACTTGTGAAAAGAGTAAACAGCCCTGCAGACTCACCTCGAAAGATTTTTTTAAAAATCAGACAACAGTTGTAAACTCTTGCTAAATGAATGCCATTTATTTTTCACTTTGTGCTTGAAAGTTAAAAAAAAAAAAAAAAAAGGTGGTAGTAATCTTAGCCAGATTCAACTTGTCAAAAATATTTGAGAGGGAAAAGGAGAAAGCTTAGTCACAGGGGAAACATTCATCTGAAGTCTGCACAGGATCACCCCTCCTATGCCATAATAAATGTAGAATAACTCAAATGATCTATGACCTTGAAAGTTACCAGGTGATAGACCTCTGTTGGCTTTTATTCACTTCACAGCATGTTTAACAAGTACCTTTCACGTGCGAGGTATTGTGGGTATAAACCTCTGGAAGCATAAACTTAAGACCTAATCTTTGACTTAAGGGAGCTTATAGTATATTATCATATGTGTATGTGTATTGGGGAGATGGTGGCAAGGCATAAATAATTGTAATGCAACCAGAATTTAATGGATGTCATAAATGAGACCAAAGGAGCTATAGGAGTTTAAAAAAAGAAGGTAATGTCTTTTTTTAAATTAAATTAAATTTTATTTACACTCACTTAATTAACATATAGCATATTATTAGTTTCAGAGGTAGACTTTAGTGATTCATCTGTTGTATATAACACCTAGTGCTCGTTACATTATGTGCCCTCCTTAATGTTCATCACCCAGAGTCCCCATCTTCTCACCTGCCTCCCCTCTAGCAACTCTCAGTTTGTTTCCTATGGTTAAGAATTTCTTTTGGTTTGTCTCCCTCTCTGATTTTATTTTTCCCCTCCCTTCCTCTATGATCCTCTGTTTTGTTATATCCCACATTTAAGATACGAGTGATATCATATAATTGGCTTTCTCAGATTGACTTATTTTACTTAGCATAATACCCTCTAGTTCCATCCACATCGTTACAAATGGCAAGATTTCTTTTTTCTTTTTTTCTTTTTCTTTTCTTTTCTTTTTCTTTTTTTTTTTTTTTTGATGGCTGAATAGTATTCTGTTCTGTATCACATCTTCATTATCCATTCATCTGTTGATGGACATCTGGGCTCTTTCCATAATGTGGCTATTGTGGACATTCCTGCTATAAGCATTGGGGTGAAGGTGCCCTTTTGGATCACTGCATCTGTATCTTTAGGGTAAATACCTAGTAGTGAAATTGCTGGGTCGTAGGGTAGCTCTATTTTCAACTTTTCGAGGAACCTCCATACTGTTTCCCAGAGTGGCTGCACCAGTTTGCATTCCTCCTAGCAATGCATGAGGGTTCTCTTTTCTCTGCATCCTTACCAACATTTGACATTTCCTGATGTGTTAATTTTAGCCATTCTGACCAGTGTGAGGTGATATCTCCTTGTGGTTTGATTTGTATTTCCCTGATACCAATGGATGTGGATCTTTTTTTCATGTGTCTGTTGGCTGTTTATATGCCATCTGTGGTGAAATATCTGTTCATGTCTTCTGCCCATTTCTTGACTAGATTATTTGTTTTTTGGGACTTGAGTTTGATAAGTTCTTTATAAATATTGGGCACTAGCCCTTTATTTGATAAAACATTTGCAAATATCTTCTCCCATTGACTGTTTCCTTTGCTGTACAAAAGCTATCTTGATGAAGTCCCAATAGTTCATTCTTGCCTGTTTCCCTTGCCTTTGGAGATGTGTCTAGCAAGAAGTTGCTGGCCGAGGTCACAAAGGTTGTTGCCTGTGTTCTCCTCTAGGATTTTGATGGATTCCTGTCTCATATTCAGGTCCTTCATCCATTTTCAGTCTATTTTTGTGTATGCTGTAAAGAAATGGTCCAGTTTCATTCTTCTGCATGTGGCCATCCAATTTTCCCAATACCATTTGTTGAAGAGACTGTCTTTTTTCCATTGGATAGTCTTTCCTACTTTGTTGAAGATTAGTTGACCATAGAGTTGAGGGTCCATTTCTGGGTTCTCTATTCTTTTCCATTGTTCTATGTGTCTGTTTTTGTGGCAGTACCATACTGCCTTGGTGATTTGTAGTAGAGCTTGAAGTCCAGAATTGTGATGCCACCAGCTTCAGTTTTCTTTTTCAACTGGAGGAAGATAGTGTCTTGAATTAGGGGATCAGGGAAGTTTTTATGAAGGAGGTAATATTTAAAGTGAGTCCTCAAGATAAGCTGAACCTGAATTATGATGGGATAATTAGGAAGACAGGGAGGTGGAAGTGAGGGCAGAAAGCAGTGGGAGGAAAACAAAAGGTGTGAAAAGGCAAGGTGTATGTGGTCCTATAGTCTGACAGAAGCAAGGTACAGAAGGAGAGGAGTCACATGAAAAATATGTGGGAGGAAGGTAGGTTTGGGCCTAAGTTGGCAGCTCTTAGATGCCTACATGAGGAATTGGTACTTTTTGAGTGGAGAAGCTAAGTTATGTTTAAGAAGTCGAATTAGGTTTGTATTTAGGTATATATAAGATAGGTTAAGAGAGATGCTGGAGGCAGGGAGTTGAGGTAGGGAGCTATTCTGATTATCTTTTTTTAAAAAAAGATTTATTTTTATTTATTTATGATAGAGAGAGAGAGAGGCAGAGACACAGGCAGAGGGAGAAGCAGGCTCCATGCCGGGAGCCCGATGCGGGACTCGATCCCGGGACCCCAAGATCCGCCCTGGGCCAAAGGCAGGCGCAAAACCGCTGAGCCACCCAGGGATCCCCTATTCTGATGATCTAAGTGAGAAATTGTAAAGATAGAAACAAGGGGAGCTGTACTCTGAGCCTGACACGAAGGAGAAGATGCAAATGATATTATGGATGTCAAACTTGTGCATATTACCTACTGATGGAGGGGAAGAAAAAGGGAGTGAAGTTGATGGTAAGTTATTGAAATCTTTTCCATCAACAGAAATAAGTAAATCAGGAGGAAGGGCTGTCTTTTATTTGGGATCAGCTAAGGTAAAAAGTTTGGGTTTTAATCCTTAAATCATAGAATGGTAGAATTTATCAAATGCTCTCCCTTGAGAGAGAGCCCTGGAAGCCATGGAGATTACACTGAAGGGTGAGTCCATTTCAGAGGATGGATTGTGAGCATGTATAAGGAAGTGGAAAGCAGGGTCTACCAGCATACCTGTGGTTCAGAGGTGAGGGAGGAAAGATGACTGTGGAAGGAGATCAAGGAAGAGCAGCCAGCAGGGAGAAGATTGAAGCCTGCAGAGTGATCTAGAAGCCAATGGAAGAGTTTGCATAAGGGGGATACTGAGGAAAATGAAGAATGAGAATGTCTGGATTTATCCATTATGATCCCACTGAAAGCCAGTCAGAAATGCAGGGGTGAGTGAGGGCAGGAAGATGAAGGCTGTGTGCTTAGCACTCTCACTGCTGCTGCCTTCTGTCCTGCTCCACCATTGGCCATGGCCTGGCCTTTGTTTGAGTTCTTTTCCAGATAGAATTATGGACAGAGGTGGCCCTGGGCAGACTGCTTGATATCCTGGTATAGACTCTGGTATATATTCCAGAACTTTGGTGGAACAACATGGTAGTTGAAAGGGAAAAATAGGACCTAGAACAGGAGACACCTAAATATAATTAAGACAGGAATGAAGTCAGGAGAAAAAAAATGAGATTGAATTATGACAGAAAAGACCTAACTGATAAAGTTATGACTTTGCAAAGTCCAGAGGGGAAGAGACGAGTTCTGGGTTCTAGGCAAGAACAGGGGATAGTTCTTCCTGAGAGTTGAGGGTGGAGGTAAAGATAGAGACATTTTGAAGCAGAATGGAAGGAAATTTGGAGTACTTTAAGTTAGATTTCCTTGATCTTTTTAATAAAATATGAATGTTCTCTTTAAGAGTGAATAGGTGTGTAAGATGTAGAGCTAAGGCTTTTGAGAGAGTTTAAAATAAGTGCTAAAGGTCAGATGGTGGGGCAGCCTGGGTGGCTCAGCTGTTTAGGGCCACCTTCGTCCCAGGGTGGGATCCTGGAGACCTGGGGATCGAGTCCCACATCGGGCTCCCTGTGTGGAGCCTGCTTCTCCCTCTGCCGGTGTCTCTGCGCCTCTCTCTCTCTCTCTCTCTCTCGGATAAATAAATAAAATCTTAAAAAAAATAAAGGTCAGATGGTTCAGTGTCAAAGTGAGATGAATAAAAATAGAAGGTTTGTGCAACCTCAAAGGCCAGGTGAGTTTGGATAATCCTGTATTCGTAGTGACCTAGCTTATGGCTTTTTCCTGCAGTGCTGGGCTTAGCTAGTTGAGGTCCAGTAGTGCTGAGGATGAACAGAGCCAGGAACATTGACATATGGTGACTGGGGAACCTGGGTGAAATATCTCATTTCACTTTATTGTACATTATCAATAGTGTTTTTGGATGGGGTTCATTGTCTCTAGACTGGATCATGGGCACTGATGGCTTCATTCCTCTGTACTCCTAGAGGGTGACCTGTTGGAATTAATATCTTGATGGTAGAGAATGGAGGAGTCCCAAGAAAGAGCTGTGGCCAGAGAGCTGGTGGCCCTAGTGCCCCTAGCACCAGTTTTCCAGCCGTGCCTTCCAGGCTCCTCCTCTCCCATTTCAGGCCTGTCCCATCCCTGACCCCCTTGGTAGAACAGCGATTGTGCCCACTGGGAGCTGTTAGTCTGCTGGTGGTTGGAGGTGGACTTAGTTCTGTTTCTGTACCCCAGTGTCTGATAAAGATGTGCTCAATCATGGCCTTCGCACATCCGTGGAGTAGTAGCCTTACAGTTAATCTCCTTCAGTTTCTGTTTACTGCTCCTCCCTGAGCTTGGGGTTGCCTGGACCACCCCCTCTGCATGTCTGGTTCTGGATCTCCCTAGAGTCTACTCTGCAGAGACTAGAAGCCTCACTATTGACTGAAGTCCTGCCCTTCATGGTCTAAATACCAAGAAGCTGCTTTGGCCTTCTTGCCAAATTGGGCCTCTTCAGGTACTGATGATAGCCCAGGATCTGATTTCTCCTTGTCTCTTTGGACATCGAATGCTGAACTACCCATTATCATCTTGGGGGCCAGTCTAATAGCTGGATCGTCTTCACCAAATCCAACTGGACCCACTTCCTTAAGAATGGGTTGCTGAGACCTCAGTACTCCCTTGGTCAAACCTGCTTAAATGCTAGCATTTAAGATAAGAGAAGTTGGATGTGAAAGGAACCAGAGGGTCAGAGAACCAGGATGGCTGATGGGAAGCAGTAAAATACCAATGTGAAAGTCAGCATGCATCTTGAAATCTAGAAAGATAGTAAGGAACCAAAAAAAAAAAAAAAAAAAAAAAAAAAAAAAAAAAGAAAGAAAAAAGAAAAAGGAAAAATAAGACAGTGTGCAAAAAGAGGTGACCAGTAATGCATGCTCCCCACAAAATACCATTTAGCTTAATTTTGAGTTTCACTTTTTTAGGGATTAGTAAAGGAGTGGGGCAGTGGCTTCAAAATAAATAAATAAATAATGGTGGATTCTGACAAGGAATCCTAAAAATCTTCCATTTGGTCACTGTTCTTCACAAGATGATGTTTGCCACTGCCCATAATGTGAGAAGTCATGCTTGAAATAACTTTAGTGGAACTAATTTATTCAAACCTGGGCTTCCATGAACATGATAAATTTGTCCAGTTTTTCTTGAGCTGCTCTAAGGTCATGGTAGCTTATCTGCTGGCAGGAGCGGCCACATGCTGTGGCTCTGCAGGTTAGCCTCATGAGCAGGAAAGGGCTGCTTTAGTACGTGCGTTGTGTTCATGACTCGAGTCATCTCTTCACTGCCTGCTGTTGCCAGGAAGCATCTTTTAAGGGTGAGGTTGCCTGGAGTTGGTATAAACTCCATCGGCTTGGGAAGTATAGGTACCATGTCTATCTGGGTTATTACTTTAGTATCAGGATGAGGTGGTTTGGACACATAAATGAGCGTCATTTTTACAAAAGTTTCCAATGATTCAGTTTGTTGGCTGAATATCTCATTTAGCCTGAATAGTCTTTGTATCCTGTTTCAGGGTTTCTAATCTTTATTAGACTTCTGTTTCTCATAGATCTGGCCTTCACAAAAACTAACAATTTATTAAATGCATCTTGATGTTACAGAACTATCTTGTACAAATCTAGTTTTCTTTTCTTAAGAACATCTGGGGGCGCCCTAGGTGGGTCAGTCGGTTAAGCATCTGACTCTTGGTTTTGGCTCAGGTCATGATCTCAGGGTTGTGAGATTAAGCCCTGTGTCAGGCTCTGTGCTCAGCAGGGAGTTGCTTGAGCTTTTCTCTCTCCCTCTCCCGTTGCCCCTCTCGCCCACTCTTTCTCTCTCTAAAATAAATAAATAAATCTTAAAAAAAAAAAAAAAAAGATAGAAAGAAAAAGAAGAACATCTGATTTAGTGACGAAGTTGCCACAGCCCTGAATAGGCATCGGGACTCTGGATTTCCATCCCAGATCAGTCTTCTTCTGGGTGATGTTGGGGAAATTTGTGGAATATAGCTTTCTTATCTCTTAAGTGAAACCTCCTTCATCAGGGAGATTGTGGAGAAACCTGTGATAGCACTTTGAAAACCATAGGGCTATACAAACATATGGTGCTATTCTTAGGCTAGAACTGAAACCCTCAGCTTTGCAGAAAGAAATAGAGCAGCACGATAGGTAGTTTTTAAGCTCGGTGTTCTCATCCTCTTTCCTTCCTTTATGAATGTTGTGTGTACATCCTACTGCATCCAAAGTGATTCTGGCACAGTCCTGCTGCCATTTTGAACATTCATACATCCGTTAACCAAATTTATATGCTAAGATTTATCTCATTTAAGCCATCTGAAATTCTGCATGCATCGTACCCCAGTAGGATCGTTTGAGTTGTATTCACAAAAATCTATGCTTCATTTTACTTCAATTTACCCAACATTTAATGAGTGAGCATCAAACATATGTAAGGTATGATATATGGCATATGCATGGCACAGCCCCTGTTCGCGAGGACTGACTTACCATCTGGTGACATGAGAATAAACTTGCTGTAAAATTGCCATTTGAAAAGTAGAAACAATGCTAGTAACTTAATGCAAATTGTGTTTTGGGTGAAATGAATTTTTGTAGAATATTTCATTTGCCCCTTTACTCCCATTCAGTCGCGCTCCGTGACCCTGAGGCCCAACCCAGGCCATGTGCTGGCCCTTCACACTTACCCCCTTTCCAGCATCCACTGTCCTAGCTCCTCTGGCAATGAGGAAAGACCTAATGAAATCAACTACCCATACTCTCGTTCAGTAGGTATTTAGTGAACATCTGCCACATGATGTGCTGGAGAGTTTTGGAGTACTTTGAAGCTAAGAGGAGACAGCTGTGCATGAGCCTAGTTTCACTGTGATGATGAAATTTCACATGCCTGGGAGAGGAATAGGATTGTAGAGGAAATTTGAGAGGGTCAGTGGAGGTGTGTGCTAATTTCCTGTAGCTCTGCAGTGACCCCTCCTGTATGGTAAACTGATTCTTTTTGTCTTGATTAAGGTTTGGATAACTGAAGGGTAGGTTATTCAGAATTAACCTAATACTGATTTTGGATTTTTAAAAAGAGTTTGGTATGACAAGGAGTGCATCAGATAATTGGGGGGGTTATTTCAAACAGAACAATGAGACTTGCTCATAAAGATTTGTCTCATCCTTTCCTATAACTAATTGCTAGAAATGTCTCTTTCAGTCTACTTTAAAATTGGCTTTTACTCAACTGTCCGTGTTTTATAAGTTTTTTTTTTTTTTTTTCCTACATGAGAAGCCAGGGTTGGGCCATTAGGTACTGCTGGATAAGCTGGTGTAACTCAGTTGCCCCCCAGGTAATCAAGAGTTGTCTTCACCTCACTGGGAGATGCTCATCCCCAGTGGTGGCCATCAATAAACAATCCACACATCGCTAAGGGTTCATTAAATTCTCTGTGGTATCTGGTAAGTAGCAGCAGTTGTATTTGTGAGAGACCACAGCAGGGTCAGACCTTATGTTCAAAGTAAGGTTGAGGCAGGACATCACTGTCTCTTCTCAGTTTTGTGCTTTCCCATGGAGTCCTCACAGGCAAGCTCCATAGCACAGAGAATGTCCATCTGATTGATGCCAGCAGAGTAGCTCACAAATAGGAGATTTAAATGCTCAGCCATGTGCCTCTAAACAGGGCATTTGGTTTGCCCACTTCTTGCCCCACTGGATCATTCCATTACTTAGGCAAAGTATAACTACAGCTTCAATTACCTTGCTTGGAAAATAAGAGGCGCCTCAGAACATTTGTTTTTTCAAGACCACTTAAAGCGTTGATTAACAAAGAGACCAGCAGGGACCAAATGAATACTTAGTTCAGAATAGCACTAGGAATACTGCAAGCAGCACAAAGCAAGTGAAAGTACTTAATCAGAGCGTGTAAAACTTGACCTTTCCTGGGCACTGTGACATCTTGTACAGAAATGCAGTATAATCCAGCGGCACAGACTTCCTCCAGGTAGCCTGGCGCCCTCAGGGATCGCTAAAGTCCTGATGCGGGAGGAGAGTTGATGTCCTGGACTTCTCCGTCTTGCATTCCACACACACCTACAGAGAGCTTCTAGGTAGTATTAGGCTCTGTAACTACTAAGACTTGATTAAGATACAAATTCTTCTTTTAAACTTGGAAGAATGTTTGGGGATAGGTAGTATAAAATTCTTTTTGAGTTTTGTTCCTTTTGGCAAAGCAGCCTGTGTGATTGAATCAGGACAGGATCTTGAAGTGGACAGTGAGTTCCCTGATCCCTCCCCACACTCTGCCTGCCTCTTCAGGTTTGCGGGGTGATGATGCTCTGAGGTTGCCCTAGCCGGATAACCCCAAGTATGTTCTCCTAAGTTTGCACTTTAGCGGTATCTGGGGCTTGTCCTGTGGAGGTGCAACCTGGTGTGAAGGTGTATGCGAACGTGTGTTCTTGACAGTGAGAGAGTATACCTGTGCGGATGGGAGCAATTCATGTCGAAAAGCAATGAGTGGGACGGTGTAGACACTTTAGTAGCCTCCTTCCTGCAGTAGAGTTTGGCTCTTGAAGACTGTGAACTGATTCATTCTCCCTTTACAATGGGGTAAACAGAATAATTTATGAGGGACTCCTTCTCAGCCCTTTTCCCCCAGTTTATTTTTATCTCCTCCAACTTACAAATTAAAACACTGGACTGCTTAGCACTTGAATCCTGGATGCTCTTCCCCTCTCTGATTCCCCTCGTTCCCTGGGTGGTTGCATCTGGTCTCACATGTGTATACAGCCCTATATCGGGTCTCTGCTCTTGACTTTTATCTATAACCTTCACCTCCCTCCAGAACTTCAGACTTTGATATCTGCTTCTTTACTATCCAGGAGGTTTTCTAATTTAACACGTCCCAAACCAAACTTATAATATCCTCATCCCTATAAAATCTGCTTTTCTCTCCTCTTGATCAGCCAGTCATAGATAGTAATATTATGTTTTTCATTTCCCAGAGCAGGAACCTGGGTCACCCGTGACTCACATCTTATTGACCTCTGAATTTTCATATCCTAATGCCCGCAAGCCCTATTGGCTCTGCTTTCAGAAGCTACCCAGCATCTACCCTCTGCTCTCCCCACCCCTCCACCAGCACTCCAGGCTCAGGTGCCATTTTTTGTCCCTGGGATCATTACATCAGCTTCCTAACTGGGGTCCCTGCTGGTACCCTTGCTCCCGCTGCCCTTCACACAGCACCCAGAGCGGTCTTCTCTTCACAGCCATCCTGACTGCTTCCCTCTTACAGGCTGAAAGCAGAAGTTCTGATGGGACTGAAGAGGCAGGCCTTCTGTGATCTGGTGCCCATAGCTCTGTGACCTTCCCTCCTGGCAGGCTTCCCCTCCCTCCTCTCCAGGCCATCCTTGCTTTTTTTTTTTTTTTTTTTTTTAAAGATTTTATTTATTTATTCATGAGAGACACAGAGAGAGAGAGGCAGAGACACAGGCAGAGGGAGAAGCAGGCTCCATGTAGGGAGCCCAGTATGGGACTCGATCCCCGGTCTCCAGGATCAGGCCCTGGGCTGAAGGAGGCACTAAGTCTTGCTCTTCAGTCACACCCTGGATGCAAGCTTTGCCTCAGGGCTTTTGCATGTGCTGCTGCCTCTGTCTTCCAGCTTCAGGTACTTTGCTTGATTAGGCCCTTATAAATTCAGATCTCTGATAAAATGTCACCTCTTTAAGGTGACCTTCCTGAATCTGCCAGTATAAAATAACACAATAATAACCTTCTCCTCCTAGAGTTACTTCTGCCCTCTTTATTTTTTTTCCCCCATAGCACGTACTACTATAAGACTTAACCAGAGTGCCACTGGGGGCTGGGGGTAGAGTGGGGGAAAGCGCAGGTAACCATTGCTCATGGATGCCACTGGCAATCCCAAGGAGTAGGGAGCAGGAAAGGGAGAAAGGAGGCCTTGACAAAGGAAGGACAAGCACTAGAAAGAAAAGCTGTACTTCCTTGTGCTGCCTCTTTGCTCCTCCTGTCAAAGTTCCCTCACTTGAACACACTTACTAGGGTAATCTCTTCTGTGGAGAACCGTTTTCACAACACAGCTACTAGCCAAGATTAATCCTGATTTCTTTGAAAAGAATTGAAGAAAGCCTTGAAATCTACAAACTAGCATTCATGGGTTGGATTTTCAGTCTTAAATGGGTTAACAACTTCCTGACTCCTGTTACACCAGCTTCTCTGTCCCTGCTGTCAGTCACCCACTTACGGCCCTGACCCTTAGTGGTATCTTCTTCATTAAGAATTACTAGCACTTTGTACAAATGAGGATGTTTAAAATATATTAGCAGTTAATGAAGGCTTCTCTAATGCCGATATACGAAGAACAAGATGGCAGGCCATTAACGTCAGGCGTCCGGCAGGCAGTGGAGCATGTTTGGCTATGCAGAAAAAGTAAGTGGCTGTAAGACCTATTCCCTACTGAGAGCAAGTTCTTTGAAGACTGTTTTATTTGTGAATCTTCATGTGCTTGCACACATGAAGACAACCTTGTCTTTTTTTTTTTTTAACATGCCATGTAGAGCAAGTGTAGTATATAATTATGGACCATGAAATATGTTCATGGGCTTGGTTTGTGGTATTTCCAACTGAGAAGTAGAAGCTGTTCTAAAATGGAACAATTTTCACTGGCCCTAAAAATAGAGATCAACTTCTCCACCCCCTAGACCCCACTTTCTTGCCAGTTCTCACCATCCCTGGCCAAGGCTACAGAACAGGATTCAAGCCAGCTCCCTGGGCAGAGCTCGTTAACAACCAGTATTGCTATTTCTGATGCCTTTTTTTTTTTTTTTTTAGACACAAAAACTCAAATCTGTGAAAAGATTGATGAAACCCATGGGGAATGGTAATGTTTCAAGTGCCTTTTTACATATATGGTCCATACCTAAGTAATTTTAACCTGTTTTTATCCATATACTTTTTGGATTCTTCTTCAAAAAGGTCATTGTTGTGTTCATCACAGTGCCTAGGCCCTTGAGTTCATTCTGACTGAGACCAGATGGGATGTGGCTCTGCCTGCTAGAAACCAGGGTGAGCTGGGTGGGAGGTGGGGGTTGGCTTTTGAGCAGGTTTATTGAGTGCTCTCAACCCTCATAAAGCATTAAACTGGCTATGTTAACCTCAGAAGGCAACCACATAGACCCATATTTCACTAGGAACACTAGAGAGCTAGATTTCGTATAATTCAGGACTATTTTGAACACCCCTCCCCTCAATTACACTTATAAACCTAATAGCCAATATCTAACTTATAGAATTTAGGAACATCGGGCATTTCTCCTTGAACACAATTTAGAGGAAAAGGCTAAATGGGCAGTGGAAATAGCTAGTGATGTCTGGTGTGAAGTTGCCTAGCTTTAGGAAGCCTATGCCAATTATTTTTCTTAAAATTAATTTCAAAGGTAGACCTCTTAGACTTTCTCTGTCTTCTGTGTGATGGCTAAATGATGCCCTTGAAACTTAACATACAAAATAGAGAAAGTCTAAATTTTGCTTTTAAAACATTTTAGGTTGTTGTATATTATTAGAAGACTTACATGAGCTCTTCAGGTTAATACCAGGTTAAGTTTCCGAGTTGCTGGGGCTTCCACATATGTATCAGGAATGCTATTCATTTACCCTATGGAGTGTTGAAGAAAAGGATCTAATATGCAGAGGCAAACCTAGGTTTTGTGGGCCTAAAATGTAAAATTTTGAGGACATCTTAAAGGAAAACAAAAGATTAGGTACAGTGAAATATTTAGAATAGGAAAAGAGATCACAGCAAAGTATATATTTTTAAAAAGTGAAAAATACCATTATCATACAATATCCAGGAAAAGTATGTAATATTTCAATTAAATGTCTCCATTGTCTGTTGTTTGAAAGAATACTTTTGGCTGCATGGTCTTTGATCACTTCATATAAGAGTGATTTTTATTATATTTTCCTTTATTTATTTATTTTTAAGAAAGAACACTAGTGAGGGAAGGGTAGAGGAAAATGGAGAGAGAGAGAATCTCAAACAGGCTCCATGCCTAGTGTGGAGCCCATTGAAGGGCTTGATCTCATGACCCTGAGATCATGACCTGAGCCAAAATCAAATGTTGGTTGCTTAACTAACTGAGCCACCCAGGCGCTCTGATTTTTGTAATATTTTCCATGGAGAAATTAGAAAGATAATTGTTTTTCCCCTCTTAAGATTGATTGGACTTTGCTTTTTATTGCTACTTTAGGAAAATTTTATGGTTTATTAATAATATCATATACATTTTTCAGCATTGCTGTCAAATTGGGAATCTCAATCAAGTTTCTTTCATTGTAAATATCTTTCTGTAAGATTTGGAAGACTTTTCCGTAGACTGATTTCTGGCTCTGAACGTTTATTTCAAGCCTTGTTTTCTCCTCCTCCTTTCTATTTCCTTTTTGGTCCTGAGCAGTTTATTTTGCCATCCCTGTATCTTTGGGTCATGACACAGGGGGAATTAGGACAGGAGCATTCCTAGAAGCCATTTCTCCACCAGGACAGCTAGCAATAACTTACCTCGTATAGAAACCCCTAAGTGGGGACACCTGGGTGGCTCAGTCCATTTAGCATCTGCCTTCGGCTCTGGTCATGATCCTGGAGTCCTGGGATCGAGTCCTGCATCAGGCTCCCTGCTCATGCACTCCCTCTCACTCTTTCTTAAAGTCTTAAAGAAAAAAAAAAAAAAGAGAGACATGTAAGTGTATCCTACTAAAGCTCAATCTACTCCAACTCAACTGTTCCTTAGCAGTGTTCCAAATGTCCATAGATGTTACCACACCCCCTGGCAGGGTGTATGTGCATATGTCTGACAGGGTATATGGAGGAGGAAAACTTGGAGGAGAGAGGAATAGAGGGAAACAATCTTAATGGTAGTTGTAATACATCTCATCTGTGCAGATTTTACAAAGATGTAACTCTGAATGAACACATTGCTAGAGCTCCTCCCAAGTTGTTGGAAGAGGCCCATGCAAGTGAGAGTCCTAAAGCTCAAGCTTTTTTACAATCACAGTAAATCTGCCTTAGCTAATACATATTGATGATTCATCAAATCCATCACCAAGAGTGCTCTCCAGAGAAAGAGTGTGTGGCACTTCCTCTCACCAACTCCTATCCCCAGGGTCACATTCAGTTCTCATCATTTAACGTGTGATTGAAAGTCCCCTTGTGCTTAATTGAGGCTCCCCCTCTCCTCCCCATTAGTACTACCCTCCTCCTCGCTAAAAAGCAACCGGATAGAAAGCTGTTATTTATTTATTTTTAAGTGAGGATATGCAAGTGGTAGGCTGATTCCGGGCACAAGATGGGAGTTAACACCCATTCATTCCCTTGGATTATCTCCGATGATCCATTACCATAAACAGCACTATTAAATTTTCCTTACACATTAGCTTTGCTGGTGATTTTTATTTTATACTCAACATGGGGTATGCATATCTGTCAGTTGGAATGCTATTAGGAGTCTTGTCTGCTAAATGCTTTCTCATAGTAATGGCATTGTCAAGCTAAGAGAGTGGCAGTTTCATTTTGTACAGAAATAGCCTGTCATGTATGCCCCAGCTGTTTTCATTCCACTGCAGGAATTATGAAGATCTTGGCCAGTGAATGTATACATGTACTTATGTCGATCCAGATTGACTGATTTGCACCTTTCTGTTATACTAATTAATATAGGTAGGCTCCAGAAACGTTTAATGATTTATGCGAGTGATTGGAAGTTGACAACTTTAGGAGTTGTGGGAGAATTAGCATCATTTTCTTATGTATTAGTCATATAATGTTGTAATTTAATACCAACAATACCTAAAAAAGTTAGTTCACACTGCTATTAATTCATAAGGTATCTTTGAAGGCTGATATTTTAAAAAGTCCTGGGTAATAGGGTAGAATGTTGCTACTGTTCAGATTTCCAAAGAAAATGTGCTCATAAAATACCAAAGAACAAGAAAAGCTTTGAATGGAATAGTATCCTGGGCAGCCCCAGTGGCTCAGCGGTTTAGCACCACCTTCAGCCTGGGGTGTGATCCTGGAGACCCGGGATCGAGTCCCACGTCGGGTTCCCTGAACGGAGCCTGCTTCTCCCTCTGCCTGTCTCTTTCTCTCTCTCTCTCTGCCATGAATAAATAAATAAAATCTTTAAAAAAATGAATGGAATAGTATCATACATCCCATTTAAACACCTAGGATGAAAAGTAATAGATACTTTGTGGATGCCTGCAATATTATGTCAATTATTGTGTACCCTGGAACAGAGTTAATTTAATTTTCCACTTAAATCAAGAACTAAACCTAGGAGTTATTTTTGTAGTGTTTTTTACAAGTTCCAATTACCTAACCTCCTGTTTTTATGCTTTTGCTATTTTAATGTTATTTTATGTTGTAGTAGGTCTGAAAGATTGGCTTTGTTTGTGTATTTGAAGGTCAAGGGATTTAGAAGCACCCAGAAATCAGCACTAAAGATAAAGGTAATTAACTTAGGAATTCAAGGCAAGCAAATCCGTGTAATGCTTCCCAGGTAGTCCGTGCAGCCCACCACGGGAAAACCACTGAATTTGCTACTTTTTCAGGTCAGCTTTGATGGGATGGGTTTAGTATTTATCACATGCTTGTTCTGTTTCGTGTACTCTATTAACTGATAGTGCTAAATTAATTCCTTAAATCATCACAACTTTTTGAATTAGAATTTAGTATTCTGGCCGTTTTCCCAATGAGGAAGTAGGCTCAAGGAGAGGCAATGACTTGCCCAGGATCCCACAGTGGCAGAGCTGGCATTGAACCCAAGTCTGTCTGGCTCCAGTGTGTAATCTATTACTAGTTTACTCCATCACCTCTCCTATAGGATTTCCTAAGCTGGAGTTAACGAGGCTTGAGTCAGATTTGGGTCGTATGTAGGTCAGTTCTGAGGAGTGTAGATTTTGATCAAGAACTGGTCCTTGGTAGAGATGAGAATAGTTGGAGTAATGAATTACTATTGGACAGAGCACAGTGGGAGAGATGGTTGATGCTGTGTGTGGTTAGGCAAAGCACAGGATTTGATCCAGATGGCTAGGCTATAATGGAGAGGAGCAGACAGGCATCACTGGCTAGGCTGGTAGGGCTGAGATGCCAAAAAGGCAAGAGCACTAACTGGAGTGTGGGAGGCTTTGTATATGAGCCAGAGCTGCTCCCTGCCATATTTTGTGCAGTCTTTTGCTTTTGAGCCACAAACATTACACAGCAGGTATCAGAGGTATGTGGGTGAGTTTCAGGGCAGATGCTGAAGATTGCCTTATAAAGAAGCAATCCAGGGATATCAAGTCCTTTAGTTTCTTCCCTCTCCCTTGCAGGCTGTTCCCAATCCATCATTCTATCCCCAGAGTTTGTACTGATTAGAAGGTCTCTGTTGCTAGATCTCTCCGTGCTAATGGGAGATTAGGAACAGAGATATGGGCAGGCATTTCCTCTGTGTCTGGGAAGGAGAGGAGCCTCATCTTCCGTGAAGGGCTGGGCTGCTTCAGGTACAGCATAAAGGGGCAGAAATCTATCAGATCTTGGCTTTTCTGTCGGTGGCAGGCCCTACCTGGCCTGGTCCTTGCTGTCTGGCAAATGACAGCATTGATGAGGTGAAGGGTAGATTCAGGTTTCTACCGTTTAGATTTGTAAGCTTCCCTCCAGGCTTCTTCTAGATTCTGCCTACAGCAAGAACCTTAGCGGAAAGCTATGAGGCATGGGGGTAGGGACCAGTTGGTGGCATTCATTTCCAAACAGGTTAGCCCGCTGGGTTGTAAGACTAAGATAGTTTGGGGCTTTGGACATAATTTAATATGACAAATTGACCACTTTGCTTTTTCCTTTTCTCTCTCTCTTCCAAAAATACTACCAAACAATAGTAAGCTCATTAAGTGGTATTGATCCCCAAGGCTAAAGAAAATGGGCATCAGTGGGTAATAGACTTTAATAAGGATTTTAGCAAGGTAAAACACAGCAAGAGGAGTGGTGACCAACTTGCAAAACAAAGGAAACTACCACCTACCATCTGGTGGAGGGGTATACTGTCCAAAAGCCAGTAGATTCAACTAATACAGCCTCTAATGGCTGTAGAAGTAGCGAGTACCACAGAAGGTGGCAATGAGATAGGTTCAAAAGCTGCCAAAATATATTTATTCAGAAAGTTCTTAAGGAACAGGGGTGTTTGGGATCCTTGGCTTGGCTCTCCACCTCTCCTCACCAGCCTCCCATCCCTTTTGCTTGGAACTTAACTGGGAAGCTCCACACAGAGGGATATAACATATGGAGCAGAGGGCAAAGCTGAGTCACGGGACCAACAATGAGGAGACTCAGTAATCTGCAAGGTAGGTACTCTTGAGGCAGGAGAGTAGAAAACGAGTGTCTTGAGAAACAGAATGACTCCTGGATGAAAAAATTTCCAGATCTTTATATTTGAGAGCTTCTCAACAAACAAACAAACAAACAAACAACTTCTGTTTGGCTGATTGCCCTTCATTGAAGGCTCCAAGGCAAAGTACCCGGCCCATACATTTCAACCATCCACAGAGATTTTTAGTGCCTCAACTTGTAAATGTGAATATGCAGACAAAGATTACAGAGCATTAGAGGAAAGCTTTCATTGTGGGAGAAAACACTGCTAGGAACAAATTGAAAAAAAAAAAAAAAAGGAAATAAAGAAAATTGAGATAAGAAAATGTCAAAATAACCGTATTTGATATTCCTAAAGAGATTTTGAGGGTACTGCATTTATGAATTAAAAGAATGCTATGAAAAAAAAAAAAAGAATGCTATGAAAAAGGAACAATTAAGGAACAGAAGAGAGGTCTTATTTTTTTTTTTTAATGTTTATTTATTTATGATAGTCACAGAGAGAGAAAGAGAGAGAGGCAGAGACGCAGGCAGAGGGAGATGCAGGCTCCATGCTCCGGGAGCCCGACATGGGATTTGATCCCGGGTCTCCAGGATCGCGCCTTGGGCCAAAGGCAGGCGCCAAACCCCTGGGCCACCCAGGGATCCCAGAAGAGAGGTCTTATAAATATATACTTAGCCAAAATAGATCTAAAGGAAGATTTAGAAGATAACTCTCTAGAAAGTAAATAAAAAGAAAAGTGTGGGAAAGAGGAGATCCATTTGTGAAGGTCAAATCCAATATTCTAGAAAGGCACCATAAAAAAGAGGGCAGGAAATCAACAAAGAAGCATTTAAAAAAAAAAAAAAAAGCTAAAGACCTATGTTTTTTGAACACATCTCCTCTTTCTTGGAAAGTTACTAGAGGAGGTTCTTCAGCAAAATGAATGGATAAGTCAAGGAAGAGGAAGACCTAGCTTCCTTTTCCAGAAAGAATGATGCTGGGGAAAGGAGAAGGGAAGTCCCGAGATAGCAGCTGTGTTGCAGAGCTGGTTCTAGGAGGAGGGTGACTGGGAGGTAATTGTGAAGGACTCCAGGAAAAAAAAAAAAGAGTCGACAGTGTCTGATGTTTGTTATTAGAGGGGGGAGATCTCTTGTCAGGCATATGGCGGGTCTGATGGCAAATAGGAGTGAATGAATTGAAAACTATAGAAAAACCGGCCATTATCACCTGTATAAGTAAAACACAAAGTTAATTAAACATGATCAGAGTAGGTAATACTAAGTTTTCATTTAAATGTTTTTTGCTTAGACTTATCAATCAAATCAGTCGATAAGTCTAAAATAACTATCCTGTATTTCAGTAAGCTCTGTAAATCACCCCAACCCTTGAGGATAACTTGGGAAAGATCTCTGTGTTTTTTTTCCTCTTTGTTCCCTATCCCCAATAAATTGCTTATTTATTCTATATTTTATTCTGTCGTTTTGCTTAACATATATTAGGAAGGGCTCTACAAAGAAAGAGAATCAAAGAGCGTGTGTGTGTGTGTGTGTGTGTGTGTGTGTGTGTGTGTGTTTTATCTATGCACAAACACAGAAAAAGAAATAGAGGTATTTAAGGAACATTTAGGGAGAGGTAGCAAGTCTGCAGTTTATAGGGCTGATCAAGCAGGCTGGAAGTTTTGGTAATGTTGTGAGTTCAAGTTTGAAACGTGGGCAGCCTGAAAGTTTGCAGGCTGCAAACTCGGGCAAAGTTTAGGTTGCGTAGTCTTGAGGCACAATTGCAGCTTGGGAAGCCACCGGCTTTGTTCTAAGGACCTTCACCTGATTGGATCCACACTGTGGAGGATAATCTACTTTACGTAAAGTTGGCTTTGTAAAGATCAGCCACCTCCATAAATACCTTCACAGAAACATCCAGGCTAGTGTTTGATCAAAGTAGTTCAGCCACATTGATATAAGACATTAACCTGTTAAGCATAATCTGTGTCTTAGTCGGTTGGGCTGTCATGACAAAATACCGTAGATGATGTGGCTTAAACAGCAGGAATTTATTTTTCAACATCCAGAAGACTGGAAGTCCGAGATCAAGGTGCCAGCAGGGTTAGATGTTTGGTGAAATCTCTGTCCTTGGACTGCAGAGGTTTACTTTCTCACTGTGTCTTTTTTTTTTTAATATTTTATTTATTTAGTCTTGAGAGACACAGAGAAAGAGAGAGAAAAGAGGCAGAGACACAGGCAGAGGGAGAAGCAGGCTCCATGCAGGGAGCCCAACGTGGAACTCTACCCGGGTCCTCAGGATCACATCCTGGGCTGAAGGTGGCACTAAACTGCTGAGCCACTGGGCTGCCCTCTCACTGTGTCTTTATGTGACCTCTCCTTGGGGATGTGCATGCAGGCAGGGAGAGAAAGACTAAGCCACCTCTCTGGTGTTTCTTTTTATTAGGGCACTAATCCCACTGTGAGTGCCAACCCTTATGACCTCATCTAAACCTTATTATCTCCCAAAGGCCTCATCTTCAGATACCATCACGTTAGTGGTTAAGGTTTCAACATCAGATTTTGGGGAGACACAATTCGCTTGATAGCAAACAAAATATAAATTGGTCTTCCTTCCTGGGAAACAGGGGGCAAAAGTTCATCGTGAACCTTCTGAGTAAAATCGGTCTGTTGTTTTCAGCACCGTTTGCAGGTCTAATTTTGCAATTTTAGGAGAAAAGACTCTGAGGCAGAAAAATTAAGATCTTGTGGGCTAGCCTCATGATGTTTCCTCGTCCTCCATAAGGGTTCTCTTTAAATTTGGCTCAGGAAAAATATTTCACACCTCATCAGTTCAGTGAGATTGATAGCTTGGAGACAATTTCACACTATGTGAAATAGATATAGGGCACCTCCCCTTCTTATATCCCTATTAGGTAAATTTAGAAACTCATTAATTTTTTTTTTTTTACTTAAGCTTTGAATGTAAATGTAGAATTATTCCCAGGAATATGCCAGGATAGTGTTGCAAGGTTACACGCCTAGGAATTCTTTTTTTATTTGGTGCTTTTCATTTCTCTCGCTGGCTCTTGGTACACTGCCTCCCGAAGATGACTGGTTAGTGTCCTGGGCAGTTTTGAAGTCTTAGCATATTTTAGCTTGAAGGCTGATGTACATCTGGACTGCAAATGCAGACCAGCGAGCACTTAAGCAAGCATCAGCCTGCTTCAGCAGCTAACTTTTTTAGCTTCTCGTCAGTGCAAAGAACCCTAAGATCTCAGAATTATTATACAACCCAAGGAGCAGGGACTATAATCTCCAGACTTTCCAAGAGCAGACAAATTCTCAGATACTCTGAGTTGCTAGGTTGTTAGGAGCACAGAGTCCTCTCTTTTTGGCATGCCCTTCTGCCTTCAATGACTTGTTTTGATTCTTTTCATAATAGCAGCCCACGTGAGGAAGCTGGATCCTGGTGCCAAGTTGGAGGATAAAATTATCCTTGGTCTTCCCTGATGGGGAACTTCTACCTGTGTCTTTGATGTCTGGATCCTCAAATTACAAAGTGAGGAAGGACATAAAATTTAAAATCATCTTACATGTTTCCCCATTTTCAGGACATGATTAAACCTTTTAGAGCTGATGGTTGTTTGGTTTTCTCTTAAAAACTGGGAACAGAAAGTCCTCATTTTCTTCCTTAAGAGGTTCTTTTATTATGTTTAACTAAAATCTCTCCTGCTTCAAATTCCTTATTGATTCTCAGAATCCTGGCACTGTAGAATTTTCAAGTTGAAAAGAATTGTTTAGAGGTTGGTTAACCAACAATCTCTCTATATGACAATGGAGACAGAAGAGCATAAAAAATTCATGCAACTTGGGTAAGTCATAGGCAGGATTCAAAGCTGACCTTGCTGTATGATAATTGCCTCATATATTACATTTCAGAATCTTCTGGAAGACTTTCTCAACAGAATCCATATCTTCATTGGTTCATTCATATCTTTGTTCTTTCAGCTGGCATTTATCGAGCACCTTCTATGTACAAGGCACTCTGCCCAGCGCAGGGTGTACTAGCCTCAGTAGGATGAGACTAGACTGTCAGTCTAGTCTGCTGTTTAGTAGCTGCTTCTTAGGAAACATCGTAATGTGGTGAGAATGGCCTTTAGCTCGGCAGGGTTTGTGAGATGTGATGACTCTTGCTCAGAGTTTGGGAAGACAAGTTCGAGTAACTCAGACTAGATATTATGAGGGGACATTGGAGAGACAGAGCAGCATGCAGAGGAAGTCACTCAGGAGAGCTCAGGGGATTCCAAACAACTTGGTGGGACTAGGGAAGCCTGTGAGGACATGTGGGAGATAACAGCTGGGGAGGCAGGCATGACCTCTATCTTCAAGAACCTTGCATGTCAAAGAAGGCACCTAGAAGTTTTTGAAAGATTTATAGATGAGGATATGATGTAATCCTCTTTACCTTTTGGAAATATCAGTGTGACAGGAGCATGGAGGATGACTGAGAGGAGCAGCTGGGAGGAGGGGTGTGTGTAGGGAAAGCAGCAGGCCTGGTGAGAGCTAATGAAGATTGGAAGGGCAAAGGAACTACGTGCTTGGATCAATCGAGAACATAGGAGGAGAATGTCAGGTGAGGGTAGATGACTACAATTTCAAACTTGAACATGCTGAGTGCTGCGGGGACCTTAAAAAACACTGGAATGAGATGTCCAGCAGACCGTTGGATATACCAGTCGGGTGCTCAGGACACCAGCTCTGACTGGGGGCTTAGTAGGTGATTGTACAGAAGTGTCATTAGAACCTGTGTGTCTTTAGTGTCTTTCCACCATGCCAATTTCTAGATCCTTTGAGGGTCTGCATATTTACTCTCCTCTCTTCCCCGTTTTCATGAAGAAAACCAAGAAAATAATTTCTTCATAACATAAACTGGGTTTCTGGGTTGAACAGGACTGGGTGCATAGATGAAATGGTTTCGTTTTTCTGTAATCACAGCTTTCAACCAGGCTATGTTGAATTGCTCTTTTAATGATAACTTGAGTAATTATGGAGTCACTTACACATATCTAAGAAAGTCCACTCCAATCTAGTCCTGCCAAATTCTTTAAGCTGATACCTGGCTTGGGTCTCACTTCAGTCTCCTGTCCTTATAAGCAGTGCCCAACAGTCAGTCTCAGGGGCTTGACATGGGAGAGACATATTCTTTCTTGGTTCTTTGCCCATTTTTTAAAATCGGATTTTTCTTTTCAGTTGAGCTCTATGTGTTCTTTATATATTTCAGAGCTTAACCCCTTAATACTTGGTTTGCAAGTATTTTCTCCCATTCCATAGGTTGCCTTTGCATTTTGCTGATTGTTTTGCTGAGCAGACACTTTTTAGTTTGATGCATTTCCACTTGTTTGTTTTGCTTTCGTTGCTTGCACTTTGGGTGTCCTAGCCAAAAAAAACTTTGCTAAGAACAATGTCAAGTAGCTTTTTACCTTGTGGTTTCTTCCAATAGTTTTTCAGTTTTTGATTTTACATTTAAGTCTTTAATCCAGAGCTAATTTTTGTGAGTGGTAGAAGATAGGGGTCAATTTTCATTCTTTTACATGCGAATATCCAATTTTCTCAGCACCATTTATTGAAGAGACCATCTTTTCCCCACTGAGTATTCTTGGGTTCCTTGTCAAATATTAGTTGACTGTACATACATGGGTCTATTTCTGGGTGTTTATTCTCTTCTATTGGTTTAAGTGTCTGCTTTTATAACTAATACCATACTGTTTTGATTACTATTGCATTGTAATAAAGTTTAAAATCGGAAATTATGGTGCCTCCAGTTTCATTCTATTTTATCAGTCACTTGGGGATATTTTGTATTTCCATAAAATTTTAAGATTGATCTATTTCTGTGAAAAATGCCATGGAATTTTGATAGAATTGCATTGCATTCATAGATTGCTTTGGGTAGTGTGGATATTTTAACAATATTCTTCTAGTCCATGAGCATGGACTCTTTCCATTTATTTCTGTCTTCTTTCATTTCTGTCATCAGTGTCTTCCAGTTTTCAGTATATACATCTCTTACCTCCTTGGTTAAATTTATTCTAAATATTGTTCTGATGCTTGCAAATGGGATCATTTTCTTTATTTCTTCTTTAGAGAGTTTCTCAGTATATAGAAACAACTGGTTTTTGTATGTTGATTGTATATCCTATACTTTACTAAATCCATTTAATACATGTTACAGTTTTCTTGGTGGAATCTTCAAGGTTTTTTGTATATAAGATCGTATCCTAGGGGATCCCTGGGTGGCTCACTGGTTTAGCGCCTGCCTTTGGCCCGGGGTGTGATTCTGGAGACCCGGGATCGAGTCCCACATCAGGCTACCTGCATGGAGCCTGCTTCTCCCTTTGCCTGTGTCTCTGTCTCTGTCTCTGTGTCTCTCATGAATAAATAAAATCTTTAAAAAAAAATCATATCCTTTGCAAATAGAGAATTTTACTTTATCTTTCCAATTTAGTGGCCTTTTATTTTTTTTCTTGCCTAATTGCTTTGGCTAGGACTTCCAGTACCATGCTGAAAAGGAGAGAATGGGCATCCTGATCTTTTTTCTGATCTTGGTGGCAAAGCTTTTGACCTTTGCTGAGTATGATGTTAGCTGTAGGTTTATCACTTATGGCCTCTACTATGTTGAGGTGCATTCCTTCTATACCCAGTTCGAGAGTTTTTATCATGAAAAATTATTGAATTTTGTCAAACTTTTCTTCATCTAATAAGATCATATGAATTTAATCTTTTATTCTATTAATGTGCTGTATCACATTTTGTGTGTGTGTGTATGTGGAGCCATTGTGAATCCCTGGAGTAAATACTACTTGATCAGCCTGAATAATCCTCTCAAATGTGTTGTTGAATTTGATTTGCTAGTATTTTGTTGAGCAGTTTTGCATTTATATTCATCAAAGATATTGGTTTGTAGTTTTGTTAGTGTTTTTTTTTTTAAGGTTAGTTTTGTTAGTGTTCTTTTCCGGCTTTTGACTCAGGGTAATGCTGGCCTAGTAAAATGCGTTTGAATGAGTTCTCACCTCTTTTTGGAGCAGTTTGGGAAAGATTGCTGTTAATTCTTCAAATTTTTGATAGAATTCACCAGTAAAATCTTCTGGTTCAAGACTTTTCTTTGGTAGGTTTTTGATAACAGGTTCAGTCTCCTTTCTCATAATTGACCTGTTCAAATTTTGTTTCTTTGTTTCAGTCTTGGTAGTTGTATGTCCTAGAAATGGATCATTTCTGTTAGGTTATCCAACTTTTTGGCATATAATTGTTCATAATATTCTGATGATAATTTGTATTTCTGTTGTGTCAGTTGTAATATCTCTTCTTTCATTTTTTATTTTATTTGAGGCTTTTCTCTCTTGTTTTCCTTAGTGTAGCTGAAAGATTTTCAATTTTTATCTTTTCCAAAAAACAGCTCTTAATTTTAATTGGTCTTTTTTATTGATTTTCTGGTCTGTTCTTTTAATTTCTGCCTTTTCTTTATTTTCTTTTTTTAGCGTATTTTGGACTTTGCTTGTTCTTCATTTTCTAGCTCCTTGAGCTATAAAGTTAGGTTGTTTGTGATCTTTCTTTTTCCTTAATGTACGTGTTCATCACTTAAAACTTCTGCATCCTGTAAGTTTTAGTATATTGTGTTTCCTTTTCATTTCTTTCATGATATTTTTACATTTTTCTTTTGATTTCTTTTTTGACTCGTGCATTCAGGAGTGTGTTAACATCCACACATTTCTGAATTTTCCATTTTTCCTTCTGTTATTAATTCATACCATGTGGTTAGGAAAGATCCTTGGTGTGATTTTAATCTTATGTTTGCTAAAGCTTGTTTTATTAACCTAAAATAGGACTTATTCTGAAGAGTGTTCTGTTTACTTGGGAAGAATTTGCATTCTTCTTTTGGGTGGAATGTTATGCATTTGTCTTTTAGGTCCAGTTGATCTAAGGTATAGTTCAAGACCAGTGATTCCTTATTGATTTTCTATATGTATGATCCATCCATTGTTAAAAATGGATAATGAAGTCCCATATTAGTATTGCAATGCTATCTATTTTTCCTTCATGTTTTTTAATATTTGCTTCAGTGTTGGATGCATGTACATTTGCAATGTTATATCTTGATGAGTTGACCCCTTTATCATCATACAATGACCTTGTCTCTTATTACAGTTTTTGACTTAGAGTCTATTTTTTGTCTGGTAAAATTATAGCTACCGCTGCTCTCTTTTGTTTTCTATTTACATGGAATATCTTTATCCATCCCATTACTTTGAGCCTATGTATATTCTTAGAGCTGATGTGACTCTCTTTAAGGCAGCATATAGTTGAGGCTTCTTCTCTTAAACCATTGAGCTACTTTATGCTTTTGATCGGATAATTTAATCAGTTTACATTTAGAGTAATTGATGGATAAGTGCTAATAATGCCTTCTAATTAACTGTCTTCTAACTATTTGGTTCTTTTGTTCCTTTCTTCCTCTTTTGGTGTCATTCTTTGTGAATTGATGATTTTCCATAGTGGTGATAAGCTTTGTTTTCCATCTTTTTATCTTTTATGTGTATACTTTAGGTTTTTGTTTTGCAGTTACTATGAGGCTAACATTAAATGTAAATACAGCACTCTGTTTTAAGCTGGTAACAACTTAAGTTTAATCACATACAAAAATACTACCCTTTTACTCCCCTTCCCATATTTTACTTTTTTAATGTCGTAATTTACTTGTTTTTTTACATTGTATATTCTCTAATAATTGTAGTTCTAGTTCTTTTTAATCCTTTTGTACTTTAAACCTTCATCCTAGAGTTGGTAATTAACACACTATCATATTACTGGATTAGAGCCTTCTGAATTTGACTATATATTTACATTTAACATTGTGTTTGGTATGTTTATATGTCTTCATGTTATTAATTATCATGCTTTTATTTCAGCTTCAAGAACTTTGAGCATTTTGGAAGTCAGGGTGATGAGCTCTGCCATAGCTTTTATTTGTTAGGGAAAGTCTTTATCTCTTATTACTGAAAAATTGCTTTGCTGAGTAAAGTGTTCTTGGTTGGCAAGGTGTATGTGTGTATGTTTTCCAGTACTTTGAATATATCATCCCGTTCTCTCTTGGCTTGCAAGGTTTCTACTGAGAAATTATTATATGTGAGAAATTCTTTTTCTCTTACTGTTTTTAAAATTCTTTTTGTCTTTGATTCTAGACAGTTTTACTATAATGTGTCTTGGAGAAGATCATTTTAGGTTCATATTTGGAGATGACCTATAAGCTTCAAGAACCTGGAAGTGTGAATTTCTCCCCAGATTTGGCAAGTTCATAGCCGTTATTTCTTAAATAAATTTTCTGTTCCTCTTTTTCTGTCTTCTCTTTTTAGGACTTCAGTAACACATAGACTGTTTCTTCTAATGGCATCCCATAATTTACATAGGCTTTCTGTATTCTTTTCACTTTTTTGTTCCTGTCAGTGGATGACTTCAAATGACTTGTTTTCTTGTTCATTAATTCTTCTTATTGGTCGAGTTTTCAGTTGAAGCTCTTTATTGGATTCCTGAGTTTGGTCAGCCACATGGGGCTGCAGGAGCCCACAGTTATAGGGATGAGCTTGGGTCCTGGGCTTGTGGGAGCTCATATGATATCACCTGTGGCTGCAGGAGCTGGCCTGTTGGCTGAAGTGGCTGGCTCTGGGATCCATAGTGATACTGAGCACTGACTTCAGTCTCCTTTTTCCTTAGGGAGGGTATTTCTGTGTGTTGATCTGAGTTTGGGAGAAGGGGTGATGTGGGTAGGTTGAATCT
Organism: Canis aureus; assembly: GCF_053574225.1. Taxonomy (NCBI): domain Eukaryota; kingdom Metazoa; phylum Chordata; class Mammalia; order Carnivora; family Canidae; genus Canis; species Canis aureus. The sequence continues at coordinate 59,939,697 of NC_135621.1, forward strand.
ATCGTTTCTACCCTCTTCATTGTGCTTTTCTTATTTCTGTATTTCACCAGGTGCTATTATCTATCACCTGGAATCCTTGGCTCCTATGAAGGTATTTTATTGTGCAAATAGTTCAAATTGATATTACTTGGGAGGAAGGGTGAGTACTAGAAATTCCTGTTGCAATTTTACTGATATTGTTGTCTCCAATGCTTAAATTTAAAGCCTGAAAGGAAAAAAATCCAAAAGCTTTAAATTACTTTGAAAACTGTGCTCAATCCCTCCGAAATGCAAGGCATGCATTCATTTAATCCGTGATGTCTGTCCTTCTTTCTTAGAACCTTTTCATTCTGTGCACTTTCCATTATTTCTGCAGAATTTGATGGTTCATGCAATTCCACTGGCCTGGCATTTGGAGTCAGCTCTGCCTTGAACCAGGTGTACAAGGATATGTCATTCTTAACCTTGAGGTTTATATGGTTCAGTTAGAGTCATTATCCTTTCTATACTTCAGTTTTCTCATCTATAGACTGAGCAATTTAGATCTTATTTAAAGACATCTCAAGTGCAGTATAGCTTAGTGTTTGAAAATGCTTCATGGCTTTGGGTGTGCCATTTCTTGGTCAAAGAGAGTGAGATGCTTAAAGATCTAAGCCATTTGCCAAGAGTGATAGGAATTGGGATCCAGCTACTGAGAAAATCCCTATTTCCTTCTTAAGTGTCAGACACTATCAATGAAGAATAAAGTGTAGGAGAGGCAGTAATGTTAGCAAATACATTGAACAGAAAAGCCATTCCTGGTCCATTTCTCTCTCTCTCTCTCTCTCTCTCTCTCTCTCATTCACACACACACACACACACACACTTTTGGTGAGGAGGTAGTATCCTAATCAAGCTGTATTATTAACTAGGTACATTCACAAACTAATGAAATTTCACATTCTCCTTTAGCATTAAATATTAGTATTTGTAAGATGTCCTACATTCTGATCTCTTTTTTAGGTAAAAATTTCAAGAGATAAATCTATGTATCATGAGTGTGTAGTTTGATGAATCTTGAAAAATGGTATTTCCATAGAACTAACAGTTCAATGAAGATGTAGGACATTTCTATCACTCCCAAAAGTAACCTTGTACCCCCTTACATTCAATCTCTAAATCACTTGGACAACCACTTTTCTTATGTATAGCACCACAGATTAGATTTGCCTTTTTTGAGCTTCACATAAATAGAATTATATAGTATCTATTCTTGTGTTTGTAGTCTTTCATTAAACATGATTATGAGATGAAACCATGTTGTTGTGTGTACTGTCAGTTCACTCCTTTTTTTATGATATATGTTCTGTTCAGTTATATTAAATATAACACAATTTGTTTATATATGATTATATTCATTGGATTTTGTGTTTCTGCTTTTGGTCTATTATAAATCCATGTGCAACATTTTTTGTGGACATATGTTATCATTTATTTTGGGTAAATACTTAGGAGTGGAATTGGAAGTCATAGGATAGGTGTATGTTGAGCTTTATTAAAAAAAAATCAGGTAAGTTTTGAAAGTTGAGAGGTCCAGTTGTTCCACATCCTCATAAACATTTGGTAGTTTCAGGCTTTTTAGTTATAGCCATTTTGGTGGGAATATATTATGGTACCTTGTGGTTTGCATTTTTATTCCTCTGATGAATAATGATTCGGATACTTTATGATGTGAGTATTGGTCATTTGTATCTTTTTAGTGAACTGTTCAAGTATTTTGCCCTTTTTATGGGACTGTTCATGTTTTTTATTGAGTTGAAGTTCTTTATATAGTCTTTAGTTATTTGTCATATACATCATGACTATATAACATCTAGCAAATATTTTCTCAGCCTTAGTTTGACTTGTCATTTTCTGAAAAATGTAATAATTTTCTTAATAGATGAACAAGAAATCTTAATTTTAATCAAATTCAGTATATTACTTAAAAACTTTGGGGTTTGTATTTGCTTTATCCTTTCTTTATTTTTTAAAAAGGGTTATTTAAATTCAATTTGCCAGCATATAGTATAACACCCAGTACTCATCTTGCCATGTGCCCTCCTTAATGCCTGTCACCTAGTTACCCTATCCCCCCATGCACCTTCCCTTCTACAACCCTGCTTTATCCTTTCTAAGAAACCTGTGCCTACTTCACGATTGCAAATCCCCTATATTTTTATAATTTTTTAAAAATTTTTATTTATTTATGATAGTCACAGAGAGAGAGAGAGGGAGAGATAGGCAGAGGGAGAAGCAGGCTCCATGCACCGGGAGCCCGACGTGGGACTCGATCCCAGGTCTCTAGGATCGCGCCCTGGGTCAAAGGCAGGCGCTAAACCACTGCACCACCCAGGGATCCCCCCCTATATTTTTAAATAGAACTATCATTTTAGATTTTACCTTTAGATCTATGATCCATTTCAAGTTCTTTATTTCTTTCATCATGTAAGGGAAGTTTAAGTCCCCCCCCCCCTTTTTTTTTGTCTTATATGAAATTGTGCCAGGTTCTGGAACAATTTATTAGAGTATTGTGTCTCCTTTGAATCAAATGACACTTCTGTCAAAGATTAATTGACAATGTATTTTTTCTGGACTCTGTTCATTTCCTTATATTACTACAACAATATCTTGATAACTGTAGCTTTATAATAAGTCCTGGCATCAGGTAGCATGAGTTCTCTAAATTTTGTTATTTTGGTTAAGATTATTTTGCTCATTTGAAGTCAGATATATTTCAGAATCAATTTGTCAGTTTATATTTAGAGAAAAAAAGCCTGATGGGATTTTGATTTTTGTTATGTTGAATCTATATATCTTAATAGTGAGCCATTCTTTTTAACCTCTATTTGTTTAGACTTCTTTGACTTCTCTTGGCAGTTTTTTTGTATTTTTTAGAATAGCAGCCTTCCAAATCTCAAATATATTTCTGAAGACTTTTTTTATAGTATTGTTAATGGCATTAATATATTTTCTATTTTTCTGCATAGAGAAATACAGCTGATTTTTATATATTAACCTTGTATCCTGTTACATTATTAAATTCTCTTTTTCTAGTAGTATTTTAATAAAATATTTAGGATTTTTTGTGTAAGAAGTAATGTACAAATGAAGACATTTTTATCTCTTTCAATTTATTTTTATTGCCTTAATGTACATGCTAGGAACTCAGACATTGAATATAAATGATGAGAGTCCTTTCTCATCTTAGGGAAATCATTCAATATTCCCCTATTACTTGTCACTTTTTTCTTTTTTAGCATGGTTGAGTTTTTAAAATTTCTTTCTTCATTTAACTGATTTTACCTGTTTTGTGATGCTTATTATTTATCAGTAGCATTCTTTTTTTTTCTTTTTGTGAGCCAGTTAAGTATGTAACTGAGATAACCTTTGCTACATAACAGGAGATGATTTTTAGAGTTCTAAAAGATGGAAAACCATTGGTCATCAAATCCTATGGGGCTGTAACCTCAAATCTTGACATAGTTAGCTATCTTCTTAATTTATACATTTTGATTGCAAAAGTTGTATAGAAGTATACATCTAGGATGTTTTAAAGAAGATCCCTGGTATAAATACTAGTGTTTATATGGTATGTAAATATTAGTGTGTATCCCTGAGATCTGGGAGAAGGAAGGACTTTTTTTCTCTATATAACCAAAATAGAGCTACCAGATACCAATATTAATATTAGTTTCATTGTCCCATACATCCTCTGTGCTCCATATAGTCTGTATTCCTTCCCCCACTCCCAAACCCCTGGCAACCACTGATCATTTTACTTCTCCATAGTGTTTCCTTTCTCTTAAGGTCATGTAAGTTGAGATTATACAGTATGTGTAGTCTTTTCAGATTGCCCTATTTCACTTAGTAATATGGATTTGTATTTTCTCCATGCCTTTTCATGGCTAGATATTCATTTCTTTTTAGTGTCGAATAATATTCCATTATGTGGGTGTACCAGTTTGTCACTTCACCCACTGAAGGATGTAATGGATTACTAAGTTATAGCAGTTATGAATAAAGATGCTGTAAACATCCATGGGCAAGTTTTTGTGTGGACATACATTTTCAGAATCTCTGGGTAAACACCAAAGACTATTTTGGCTGGATGGTATTGTAAGACTATTAGTTATGTAGAAAACTGCCACATTGTCTTCAAAAGTGGCTATACCATTTTGCATTACCATAGGCAATGAAATAGAGTTCCTGCTGCTCCACAGCCTCTTTAGGACTTGTGTTGTCAGTGCCCTGAATTTTGTCCATTCTAGTAGGAATGTAGTGGTGTCTCATTGTTTTAATTTGCATTTCCCTCATGATGTAACTATGATGTGGGACATTTTTCCATGTGCTTATTTGCTGTCTGTATATCGTCTTTGGTGAGGTATCTGTTAAGATCTTTGGCCCTTTTTAAAAAATCTAGTTATTTGTTTTCTTATTGTTGAATTTTCAGTGTTCTTTGTATATTTTGAAGAACAGTTCCTAGTCAGATATGTCTTTTGTTGTAACACCTTGGTGGCTCAGCAGTTGAGCGTCTGTTTTCGGCTCAGGGCATGATCCCAGAGTCCTGGGATGGAGTCCCTCATCAGGCTCCCTGCAGGAAGCCTGCTTCTTCTTCTGCCTATGTCTCTGTTTTTCTGTATCTCTTATGAATGAATAAATAATAAAATCTTAAAAAAAAAAAGGATATGTCTTTTGGAATTATTTTCTCCCAATCTGTGGCTTGTCTTTTTAATTTTTTTAAAGATTTATTTATTCGAGAGAGAGAGAGAGAGAAGAGAGGAAGAGGAAGAGAGGCAGAGATATAGGCAGAGGGAGAAGCAGGCTCCTCACAGGGAGTCCAATGAGGGACTCAATCCCAGATCCTGGGATCATGACCTGAGCCGAAGTCAGGTGCCCAACCGCTGAGCCACCCAGGGGTCCCATTGTCGTCTTGTTTTCTTGACACAGTCTTTACCAGAGCAGAAGATTTTAATTTTCATGAAGTCCAGATTTTCAATTGTTTTTTTCATGGATCATGTCTTTAATTTTGTATCTAAATAGCACCATACCCAAGTTTTCTCCCATGATATGGTCTAAGAATTTTAAGTATTTCATTTTATATTTTGGTCTGTGATCCATTTTGAATTTTTCTGAAAGATTTAAGGTCTGTGTCTAGATTAATTTTCTTGCATGTGGATCATAGTTATTCCATCACTCTGTCCCTTTGTTGCAGATGGCCTTTTTATTGTGTTCTGCCCTCTGCCCAGTTTGCTGAGTTTTCATCATATATAGGTATTCATTTTGTCAAATATTTTTATGTCTATTGTGATATGTTTTTTCTTATTCTCTAAATGGAATTACATTGATTTTTGACTATTAAACCAAACGTGTATTTGGAATGAACCCTACTTGTTCATGACTCTTTTTGTCTACATCTTGCTAGGTTTGGATATTCTATTTAAAAATTAGGCTATTTTTATGAAGAATTTTGATTTGCAAGTTTTAAAAAAAATGATTCTTTGGTTTTGGCATCAGAGGTATGCTAGTTCTTCTTGAATCAATATTGGTAATTTAAAGGAATGAGTATTTCAAATAAGTATTTATTTATTTATTTTTAAGATTTTGTTTATTCATGAGAGAGACAGAGAGAGAGGCAGAGACAAAGGCAGAGGGAGAAGCAGGCCCCTCTCAGGGAGCCCGAGGTGGGACTCCATCCTAGGACCGGGATCACACCCTGAGCCAAAGGCAGACACTCAACTGCTGAGCCACCCAGGCATCCCAAATATTGAGGAATTTCTAGATATTCACATTGATTTCTAATTTATTTCATTTGTCAAACTCTGTAATGTTTCAACAATTTGAAATTTATTTTGCCTTTAATTGCTCTTTCTAGAGAATATATTTGCACATAAAAAGAATGTGAATTCTGACATTTCTGGGTGTAATGGTTTAATTTTTTTTTTTTTTTTTTTTTTGAGAGAGAGAAAGAGAAAGAGCTTGTGTTTGCACACAGCAAGGAGGGGCAGAGGCAGAGGGAAAGAGAGAATCTTATGCAGGCTCCACACTCAGTGAAGTTAACCAACTGAGCCACCCAGGATTTGGATGTAATGGGTTTTTGTGGGGTTTTTGGTAAGATTTTATTTATTTATTCATGAGAGACATGCAGAGAGAGAGAGACAGAGAAGCAGAGACATAAGCAGAGGGAGAAGCAGGCTCCACGCAGGAAGCCTGATGTTGAACTCCATTGCGGGACTCTGAGATCACGCCCTGAACCAAAAAGCAGACACACAACCACTGAGCCACCCAGGTGTCCCTGATGTAATGATTTTTAAATGACCATCAGTTGATAGTGTTTGAAATGCCTAAATCCTTACTAATTTTTGGTTTACTGTTTTTGTCAATTACTGACAGAGATGTATTGGAATATTCAACATGATTCTGGGTTTGTCTCTCCTTTAGTTCCATCATGTTTTTATTCCCTTATTTTGAAGTGCTATTGTTATGCACATATTTATAACTGTTTTATCTTTCTGAAAAATCTACCTTTTATCCTTATGAATTATCTTTTATCTACAGTATTACTCCTTGAGATCTTTTGTTATTGTTAATATATTCACACAACCTTTTTAAATGCGTGTTATTTACATAGTATATGGTTTTCTGTTCTTTTACCTTGACCTCAAGTGTTTTTATATTTGTTCTTTTCTGGTAGCATATAATTGGATGTTGTTTTTTTTTTCCAATCTGGCAGTTTCTGCTTTTTAATTAGAGTATTTTGTCAATTTCAATTTAATGTGCTTTTATATAATTTAGTTGAGGAAAAGCATTTGTTTATTTGTCGCTTCTTTCTTTTTTCTCCTTTCATTACTTCATTTTTACTTAATACTTAATTTACTGTTAATCAAAATTTTTAGTTTAATTCTTTATATTTTTAAATCACTGCTCTGAGAATTACACTGTCTACATATTGAATTTATCAGTCTTCTCAGAATTTATATTATACCTTTCATGTACAATGTAAAAAATCTTTGATGATATAGTTTCATTTATCCTTTTGTCCTTGTGTACTGTGTCATATATGTTACTTGTATATGCATCATAAGCCATGCAGTATAAGGATATTATCTTTACAAAGTTTTCTTTTAATAAAATTAAGAAAGGAAGGTTGTATTTTGTATTTACCTACATGTTTACTATTTTCAGTGCTCTCCTTCTCTTCTTGTATTGTGAGCTTTGAACTGGTATTGTTTTCCTTCAGCCAGCAGAAATATCTTTTTGGAGTGCAGGTCTGCTGAAGGTGAATCTTCTTAGGTTTTATCTTTTCTGCAGATGTCTTTCTTTCACTTCCACTTTCGAAGGATATATTCACTGGGTATAGAATTAGGGTTTACAAGGGTCACAGAGTTTTTCTGCCCTCCCCCACCTCCCTTCCCTCCCCCTAAACAGTGTAAATATGACTACTTTATTGTTGTTTGGTCTTCATTTTTTCTGATGCAAAGTCAGTTGCAATTTGAATTATGTTCCTTTGTAGGTAATGTTTTTGTTTTTCTCTGACTGCTTTTTACAATTTCTTTCTAGCTTTGGTTTTCAGCAGTTTGGCAGCCTGTGGTTAGTTGTGATTTTCTTTGTATTTATCTGCTTGTGGTTCCTGAGCTTCTTGGATCTGTACATAGACGCTTTTCATCAAATTGGAAACTTTGCAGCTACTATTTCCTTAAATAGTTTTCGGCCCCATTCTTTCTTTTCTCTTCCTGCAGTACACGTGTTAGACCATTGGTATTATTGAGAGTTTCTCCATTGAGCCTCTATTTTATTTTGCTAATACTTTTATCTGTGTTCTTCAAATTGGATAATTTCTATTGATCTGTTTTAAGTTCACTGATCCTCTATTTTTTAGTCTCCAATATGCTATTAAGACTATCTGGTGGATTTTAAAATTTAAATGTATTGCTTTGCTGTAGTAGAATTGGTTTTATTTTTTTCTATGTCTGGTGAGATTTTTCCATCTGTTCACTCATATGTCCATATTCTCCTCTAAGTCCTTGACCATATTTAAAATAACTAATTTAGAATCCTATCTACTCAGGCCTACATCTGGGTCATCATTTGGTTTCTTTATATTGAATGCTTGTTTTTCTTTATTATGAGTCACATTTTTCTACTGCTTTGTATGACTTGTAATTTCTTATTATATACTGGACAACTGGGATAATTCTTGTAGGGAATATTAAGCACATTATCTTCTTTGAAAGAGATTGGCTTCTTTTTTTTGGCCAATAGTTAAATTACTGGTGGATTCTCTAGATCCTATCAGACTCAGTTTTATTCTCTATGGAGACTGCACTAGTTTAGATTTTGTTCTTAGAACAGGCATGACTCCTTACTTTAGGGAGTGCCTTTTTGTTTATTTTCTCCACAGGTATCGCCCTAGTCTGGTCTTAGCTGAATGCTAAGGCATTAGGTGAGGTTCCTCCACTCTGGCCACAGCAGGGTTCCACTGTCTTTCAGCACAGGGCAGCATCTGGTAGCTTTACTTATGTCTTAGCCTTGTATCAACTACTCTCTGCCATGCCTGACAGAGCCTCACTCCACATTTGTACATCCCAGCAGTGAGTCAAGGACCATGAGAGACCACCAGACTTCTGGGTAATCCCCTAGAGAGTGCCCTCCTCCCCAGTTCCCAGCACCACAAATTCCAGTTGCCTCAGTGGCTGCAAGGTCCAGTCTCTAAAGTCAGGAACACAGTGCTCTGCCTGAGTTTTGCCTTCCTGTGCCAGTTCCAGAAAGTGCTCCTAGGTAAAAAGCCAGGACAGATATGGGCTCACCTTGTCGGCTTCCCATCTCTCAGAGATTACTATTTTTCATTTCCTGTTGGCTTAGTCTGGAAATAGTTGCCAGTATTCCATCCAAGATTTTAGTTTATGCCAGGATAGCAAGTCCAATTCCAATTTATTCTATCATAACTGGAAGTAACATTCTCTGTGGAAGGCATGCTAGAGCTCCATGACTGATGCTTGGTCATCCTACATTCTTCTTCTGCGGTATCTATGATAAGTTCAACTTTCAGACCCAGTATTTATGTGACTCTTCTTTCTTGGCTCTTTCTTGACATTTCTCCTTTATTTTCTAGCCTTTGCCCTTTTCAAATTCTTTCCTTTTTTCACTATTAGCTTGGTTTTAATAAACGGGACATGTTAGCACCTAACACACAATGTTCTGTGCATGTAAATGTGAAATACGTTTGGGAGTGTGAAGTTTTCTTCCCAATTTGGAGCAGAACTTTAGGCCTCTTAACTTCCTTTCCTGTCATCTTCTGGTTTTCTCTTTTCCCCACAGAACTGCCAAGAATCATGGCAGGGGTTCTCTGGGGAAGCTTTAAGCCCTATCTCCTTCTAGCCCTTCTCAGAAACTCCTTAACAGAGCCTGGTGTCAGCCTCACTTCTGGATGCAATGCCTTTGGAAGTAATTGACAGCTCACTCCCCATACCTAAGAGAGGGCACTAATGCCATGGTAATTTCTCATTGTGGAGGGTTGGAGTGGACTGAGAGAGACTGAGGTCTTTATATTAGTGTGATGGATAGTTTTATATCTGGTCACAATACTGGTGTTTTTATTTGCAGCAAGCTCATCATGACTCATCAGGCTTTATCTTCACTCACCACCTCTCCATACTTAAAATTGCCTGTGTTCTTTTTTTCCCCCTTTTTAGTATCAAAATAATCAGATGCTTGTATATTTCCCAAAGAAGAAAACCAGGAAGGGAATTATAATGAAAATCACTGTCAGTTTTTAAACTCTTCTTATAAACACAAAAGAGCTTAATGTTTTTGAGTGACACCTTTCAATAAATAAATAATGAAATTATATGAAATAAGTTAGAACTGGTTATGTCTGTCTGCATATTTTGGCTTCAGAGTGCTTAATTAGGTACTTTTGATGTATTACACATAATTATGTTTACTTTTAATTTGGCATGAAAATGACATTTCCATAACCAAGCTTAGTGGCGTATTTTAGAACACATCAGCAGAGAAATACATTTCATCTCCTGAGGCCCTATTTCTGCTTCCCCCCTACCATCATTGAAGCAAAATCAATATATATATTTTTAAAACAAATGTGATTCTGCCTGCATTGTATATCCTGAAACCAGAGCGCCACAATTAACACCATTTTTCTAGTCTGTGAACCTTGCAAATTTGTAGTTCAGTGTCTGTACTAACTGTTCAAATGACTTGTGGGGGGCCATTACATCTGCCCTTTGCGGTAGGAAAGTGATAATTATTTCTAAGGGTCTGTGTGCACAGAGCCACGTGCCCATATATGGTGACCCTTTAGTTGCTGAGAGTTTCACTAACATGGAAGTGCAAGCAGAGGTGGTGTAAGAGTCGCCCTGGGAAGAAATTGGGGCCTGGGATATACACCAGGGTTCCTAGGTATAGGCAGAGCTGTCCAGACTGCAATTAGCACATCAAATGAAGTATATTTATTCATAAGCCAATAGGCTCCAGAACCCATGATCTGATTGTTGGCTGAATTTAGTTTTCAGATTGTCACTCTTTTTCTTTTTACAAATGGATTTTTTTTTGTATTTCATTCTACCTATATTTATCAATCACTGTTGACTATCCACCATGGCAGACATTGGGGATATAAATCTGACAAATTAATTGCCAAGTAAATAGGCCATACAGTATAGTGTAAATATTCTGATGTGGTTGTGTAACGACTGGAAGATGCACTCAACCCAGACGGAGAAGGAGCAGAGCTTGTGGAGGGCACCTGAGCCCAGCCTTGAAAGATAAGTAGGATCTAGCTGGGCAGGAGGGGGTGATTGGATGGTAGAGAGGCATTCTGAGCATAGGGAGCAGCTGGAGAGAACATGGCATGTGTGGGAAGCAATGTAGTATGAGATGCTTGGAGTATAAAGTCCAAAACAGGGCAAAGGCGATGGGGTGGGGTGGGGAGTTGGGAGCTGGGGCTGGGAGTAAGCACACACTAGATCCTGACAAACAAACCCCTTCAGCTGGCACCTCTGCCATCGTCTTCCCACAGTTCATCTGTTTACATGCTCAATAAAGAGCATGTGGTAAACTTCAGCTTTGTTGTTGGGATGGTCATGAATTTTCAGTTAGCGAAGTTTAATTTAATATTCTAATTTTTAAGGGGATGAAGTTAAAGTCTACCATGACATTCTTTCTAGTCCTAGAAGAACATACTGGCAATAAACTATAATCTCTTTGTCAGGTGCTTTCTGTTTTAATATTTTATATTTCAACTACAGATCAAGTTGAAGAATGAATTCTGGTACTAGGTTCTCAGTCAAACCTTATCCTAGAGGAGTTGGGGTAGTGGTTGAACTGGTTCTGACCCAGACCCTCTTTATCTGCTATTATCCAGTTCTGAGTCACTCTCCTGTGTGTTTCTCTGCTCTGCATTACTGTGGGCCACATCCTTCCACAGTAACCCTGTCTTGTTCTCCTATCAGTGCTGACATTTCAATTGTAGTAAGTTCATAATCTCTCTGTCTATAATCACTCAAATATCAGTCTTAGATTTAATCCATTATCTTTCTGTCATTCTAGCTATTTTGATTCTTTTTTTTTTTTTAATTTTTATTTATTTATGATAGTTACAGAGAGAGAGAGAGGCAGAGACACAGGCAGAGGGAGAAGCAGGCTCCATGCACCGGGAGCCTGATGTGGGATTCGATCCCGGGTCTCCAGGATCGCGCCCTGGGCCAAAGGCAGGCGCCAAACCGCTGCGCCACCCAGGGATCCCACCGCTGTGCCACCCAGGGATCCCTTGATTCTTAACTATATAATCTATGCTAATGTTAGAGGTGGAACTTTTTGCCATTGCTAACCTGACATCTCTGTTTTCTTCCTGGTTTTGGTGAGAGGGGCCCTAAGAAAATCCATCTTTTGTGGTGGGGGGAAAGAAAAGCTTTTTTGCTCTTTCCTGCATTTATGATTAAATATGCATGACTCTGCCTCTCAGCTATGGCAAATGAGATCAGATGAATTATGTTTGCATTCGTGGTGAAATTTTGCTGTTGAACGCTTCCAGACTTACTCAGCTTTGGGTTGAATTCATAGGAACATCACCAACAGTGACCATTTAACTGTCCAGAAGATAAACAGAAGTAAACAGTGTAGATGATAATTGTTATGTAATTATGATATGATATCATCATCTAATTAACCTCTGGTGTAGAGATCATGACTTTTAACTATCATTGTTAGTGTTTCAGATTTTTATCACCAGTATCTTTACCTTGAACCTAGCGAGTGACTCTTAAAAACACTGCATTTGACGTTTTATTCTATATATTTACCTGAAAATTGTTTCTAAAATGTATTCTTGGAAATACTAGTTCTTGGGGTTGTTAATTGGTAGTGGTAAAAAGGGGTTCTGTTGTCAAATAAGTATGGAAAATCTTGGGTTAGACACAGTTAATCAGGCTTCTCTAATTCTTTTGGAGCTTTAATATGCTAATGTGCATTGTGAATTTCCAAGGCAAAAAAAGAAATGATGTGGAATGTTTCCTAGATTCATTTGATCACGGCTCTCTTTTTGAGGGGATAATTGTCAGAACTGATGTTGTAGGTTGTATGGTAGTCATTATTAGCACAACTGATGATAAATTGGGAAATTCTGGTCTTGAAAATTTAAATGTATTGCTTTCTTATTTAGACACATATTGAAGAGAGTCCAATTTTATGAGGAAAGAATTTTTAAAAAGCTTGATGTCTTAATCTTGGAGTAGAGGCTCAACGATAACAAAATATGCATTGATAGATCCAACCATATTGTGGGTTCTCATTTATTCCTGGATCAGTCATTCAATAAGCTCTGAGAGAGTCCTTCACTGTAGGCACTGTGCTGGGCATTAGGGACAGAGGAGTGAACAACAGGGCAATAGTGAGTGAGATAAAGCTGTAAAGGACTGAACCCTTCTGTAGATAATGCAAACAGCAGATGGTGAGTGCTCCAAAGAGACTGCGGCTATGAGAGAACAGGGCTGTTCTGGCTAGTGTGGGCAGAGATGTGAGTAGATAATGCTTAGGCTGAAACCTCAAGGATAACAAGATTATATTCCCTTGGAAATTTGGGAGAAGATCAGAGGACCAGCAAGTACAGCAGCCCTGAAGTGGGAAAGAATGTTTGAAGAGCCTTCAGAGCCCCAGAAGGTTGGAATTTTGCAAACAAATGCTTGCATTGCAGGGTTGGAAATGGAGATGGAAAGTGTCAGACCATGCAGACTGAGTTACCTGTTTCACTTCTATTCAAAGGGTAAAATCAGTTTTCCAGGTCATGTGGGTTTTTTTGTTGTTGTTTTGTTTCAATTCTGTAGATTGCATTGCAGCCAGTGGCATCCTGTCCCTAACACACTTAATCTGGGAGTGACCTCATGGAATTAATTGCTCATCCCAATGAGATAACTATTCAGAATTGAGGGTTTACATCTACCCCCACTGCCTGCCCAGCCACCACCCCAAGTCACTTGTATGATCACTTAGAGACTGACAATGCATATAAAACCATAACTTAAGCACCTTCCATATGTGAGGATTTCTATATGAAAAGATGTTAATGTGTCCACCTTGCTGGGAGAGAACTTCTGGAAAAGATCCTAAGTCCAATATAAGACTTGTTTCAGGGAGTTCAGCTGTGAGGAAGTACATGGTGGTTCCTAAGGCAGTACCTCCAATTGCTGGGTACCTGAAATACCCACAATGGGTGGCTGTGGAGGTAGGGCAGTAATAATTACAGCGACTTGGGCAGTCATGAGGACTGAACACATAATAGCAGAAACCTGAGTCGCTGAATCATGTGCGTTACCTGATGTGAGTATGGGATTCAAAACGGTATATTTACAACGTCCAGACTTGCTGAAGGAGTGTGCCACATATTAGTTGCTGAGTATGCTTGTCCTCCCCACATTTTTTTAAAAAATTGATTGGTTGTTTTCTTTTCTTTTCTTTTTTTTTTTTTTGGTTGCTGTTGAATGAAACAGACACCTCTCTAAATGCCACTGCCTCAAAAAAAAAAAAGGTCACAGCTTCAAAGAAAGAAACCAATTGACTAGCATACTTTTATTGAATTAATTTTTCCCTTACACTTATTTTTAAGATCATGAGAGCATTGCTTCTGATCTTAATCCTGAGCTGTTTTTTTCCTTTTGTGTAGTAAGACTTCAATCAAGGTAATCAAGGTTTCCTTTGTGTTTTGCTAAACTGTGATTTCCAAGATGAGTTAGTTTCTTTACCGAGGGCCAGACCTTCTACAGGGGCAGTAACTAAGCAGAACTGCTTACTAGCACGCTGAAGCTTTTCACTCTTTGTGATGCGGAAACTCAGCCTACACATGGGTAAAGGCAAGGGGGTTGACTTCTTCCTAAAGGATGCTGCTGGAATCTACCCGAAGGGCCCTCACTGGGCTGGCAATCGGTTGTGCGTGGTTCCAATAAAGAGAAGTGACCCCTCTTTTTGGGAGTGTGGGATTCTGTTGCCACTCAATCTTGTTCCAGGTCATTTCTAAATTAAGAAGGTGATGTATATGTAGTTAAGTTGTTCCCATGAGCTTTAGCATCATTATCTAATGGCAGGAAATTCTTTGCGGGGATAGGATAAGAAGGAAGTGCCTGGGGTCATGTCTCCTGGTCCCACACCTACTAGCTTTTGGCTTCAGGCAAAGGCCTGGTAGAGGGTGAGGTGCGAAGCTGCCAGTGTCACTGCCCAGGTGCTGTGTGCCTGAGGATTTCTGTGTCAGAATTCTGCAAATCTAGCTGACAGTGTATTCTACTATTTTCTAATTAAGTCTGTAAAGTGTTGACATCTTTCTTACTTATAGGTAAGGAGAGAGAGGAGGCAGGCAACTTGAAAAATGAAAAATAAGTCAGTTTCTAAAATATGAAACCTGCAAGCAGCAATTTTCCTTTCCTCTCCATGAAAATAACATCAGGAACTTTAGCACCCTGGCAGGATCTCACGTGTATAGCTTTCAGTGACTCTTTTTATTCTCCTCCTCAATATTTCCCACTTAATAGAAGCTTCTAAATATGTGTCTGATGGCCATGTGTGCCACTTTGGCTACCGTAACAGCACCTGTGTAAAAGGTTTATCCCAAGGAGTCATTAATAGTTTAGAAAAAGATTTCTTTCTGCTGAACTGTGCCAGGATGTTATGAAATAACTTTGTAGCATACCAGCTGAGAACTCCCTAGAATGCAATAGTTTTCTTCTTTCCCTTTTCCATAAACAGCAAATGTAAATGAGAAAGAGAGACTATTGAAACATACTTTTGCCTGTCAAAGGAGAAGACAACTCAAGATCACCAGGCCCCCAGGCTTTGCTATATGAAGGCATAGTCCCCATCTACTGTTTGTTCCTAAAGAAAGGGGGTAGCTTCTAGAACAGGAAGAGAATTTTGGTGAGTTTTGATGTTGTGTGAGCAATGAGCAGCTGTTACACTGAACTATGTGCTTTTCATTGAGTTTATGGCTGCTTTTGTAAGATAATCCTAGGACATAGCACCTGGATGGTGTATCTTGGGCATGAGGGAGGAAACCATTTTCCTTTGGAAGGAGTGAACTGTCCCTAATAATGGAAAGAGGAAAGAGTTAGCAATTTAAACAATTTACATAACAAATTAATAGCATAATAATTATCCATTTGCTTATTTAAAATAGGCCAGAAATGCCTATTTTTTTTTTCACGGAAGATCACTTCATTGAATGTACTAAAATAGAATAATGCCATACAGAAAAGCAGTAAAAATGAAATAAGACTTTCGAAAACATATTAATACATAAAATATTTATTACAGAGTCTCAGTAGTGTTTGCATTTAATCATTTTTATTGTATATCAGGGGTTAGTCACTTCATTCTGAATTCTGAAAAATGAACATGAGATGTTTTGCAAGCACTGCTTTTTTCTAGAGTGCACTCTCAGTGGGATTTACTGAGGAAATACTTATTCGTTGAGAGGTGGAGGCATGAGTCTGTAAGCACATTACAAATGCTTCCCACAGTGGCACTAAAATGATCAAAGGAAATGAGCAAGCCAGGCGAGGTTGCTTCACTGATATGGATTCTTACCTATATGTTCAGTGGAGTGTGGATGAGTTGGGGAAACAGGACAACAGAGAGGCAGTGCCTCTCTTCTGGCTGCTTAGAAAACCTCATTCTTCTCTTAGGTTTTTGGACACCAGTCTTTGTACTAGCCTGCATTTTCCACTGTGTGACCTTTGTATGATGTAGGTATATTTTTGTCTCCAAAGCATGTATATACAGTTGTTCAAGTTTCAAGGCCAAAGTTGGAGCAATTTGTGATGTAGCTACTTAATAAAAAAGAGTTCATTGACTGAATGGTGATATGTTTTGAGTGGAATCATAGTGGTGGGCCATGGAAAGTGGCTTGTCATTGGTAGGTTTCCTGTTTCAGACAGTGAGGTCCCTAAGGACAAGAGTATGGCTTATTCTCGGCCCAATCCAATAGCAGAGACTGGTGGGAGAAGTATTTGATCACTTAATCCAGGCAAGTGTCAGCGCTTGCCTCTTGAGAAAATTTGATGGCTTTGGATGGTGGTGTTTGGAACTAGGTTCAGGGCGTCCTTAAACCTTAGCCATTTGGCCAAATTGGCACTGAGCAGATGGTGAGTGGAGCTTGGCACCAACTACTGGAAGTGTTTAGGGCTGTGTAAAACAAAGGAAGTGGCGGGGCAGGGGAGACTGTGAAATGGTCATGTTTTCCAACCTGTTCCATGTTGGAGACTCCATGATTGGCTATCAACTACATATTCATCTCCAGGAAGGGTTTGAGCTGTGATTCTCCAGCTGTGCCATCACATGCAGACTGCAGAAGAGATTTACAGGGTCATGCCCCAGGCACCGGAACCATCTTGCATAACCATGGAACCTTCCTGAGGTTGATGTCATGTTGAGTAATGACAATTGCTTGTTTGTAGATGCACTAGCCAAATGGCCTCTTGTGCTAAGGAGATATTTTCAGGTAATCTGGAGCTGACTGAGTAGTATCAGTTGAGAAATGGCAGCAGGAGAGAGAATTCGCAAGACTGAACAGATACCCAGTGCTGAGTCTCATACAGAGGTCACTGTGGAAGTGAGGGCTCTGGTGTGAAATACATTCTAGAAGACACTCGTACCTCCTGGAGAGCATCATGGAAGTTCAGATCTGAAAGGATCCTAAATGCATGAGAGCTCTTGTTTCAACCACATGATAGACTACATTATGGAGAAAGTGATCTTGTTCCACATTTAATTAAAGGAAAATATTAATACTCTCACTAAGTATTTGGATCTGAATTCTGTGTCAGGGCTTAGCTAAATTTTCCTTAATTCAGAAATTCTTAAGGGAAAATTGTTTTTAAGATACATGGTTTCATGCATTCTCAGGGGACGTGATGAGTTTAGGGAATCCTTTAAGCCTACTATCCCTTTTCCAGTTTCAGATTTTGTTCAACTCTTTCTAGGATAACTAGAGTCCAGAGGTCACTGGTTTGCGGTGACATCACTACTCTAAAAATTTTGAGAACAGTTGGAAAGTAGGAGAGGCAGCTAACTCAATCGCTAAGAAAGCTTTGCAGGGTTGGGAATTTAGGATCTTACTGGTAGAGTATTTAACCGCACACATCAGTTCTAGTTACTTTCGTGGCCTTGGAAGTGCTGTGATTTTATTGCCTAGCCAAATCTCCAAGGTCTGGAGAGGAGAGACCTGGGAGGGACGGCAGCACAGAGTGGTCAGGACGGCTGGAGAGTGAGGCTAAGGACTGGATCGCTGGTACAGACTCTTCAATGTTCATTCTCATCCCCCTTTTGGACACAGAGGAGCAAACCCGGCCCCATTGTAGCAAATACCAGGCTTAGGCATGCATTAGGGTCTGAATAAAGCTGAATAAAGCTTTGCACACCTGTAGTTCTCATGCATTATTTATGGTTGTACCTCCGCTCTTTCTCCTCTTAGAACTGCACTAGGTCTGAGAGAGTAAAGGACAGGAAATCCTCGACTAGCGGCCTAGTGCACTTAGAGACTATCACCTGCCAATTTGCTAACTGTGATAACTGCAGCAATATTCTTGGGTAGCTTGTTTTCAGGGCATCTTTAATGGGAGGAGAGGATATAAGGAGGCTATTAGCCTTGGCTGTGCTAAGTTTAGAGTGCTGTCAGTGAGCCGCGCACATGCCCCCTGCTGATTTCTTCCTTGATTAGCCTGGTCTAATGTTCTTGCCTGGGCGCGCCTGTGCTGCAGTAGAGAATTAAAATTCATAATCTCTGCTTGGGATCCCGAGGCTGTACTCCATTCTGGAGCGCAGACGTCTTTTGTTTCCGAGCTTTGCCACTGGAAACAAATTTCCGGGCAATTTGGCTGATGGTTGGATGAGCAGCATGCATGCGAGAAGGAAAATGCTGGGGAGGGAGGGTGGTCAGTCACAGTCCGTCTGACTGGGAAGATGAGGCTCCAGCTGCCCAGTAGATGACAGACGACAATAGCCAGTGACTACTTTTCCTGAATCAGGAAACTGGGGAGGGTGAGGAAAACCTCCCCATAAAGCAAAAAGACAAACTGAATTCGATCCTTGAGGTCACGTTGGCTGTGATCCCTGCCACTGGCTTCATGAAATCAGCTGAGGCTCCCCCGCACCCCAGTCCCAGTTGCTTTCTATCTCTGTGTGAGTCTGTGTTGGACGTGGGGCTGGCTTGTGAGTTTTTACTAACTGAAGATTTGCAGTGATTGATTTCAAGTACGAGGACACATTTCTTAGAGTTCCCAGGGGCGGTGACTCAAAGGACATAATGGGGACTAGAAGAGTTAACCAGGCAAAACTGGAGGAGGTGAGCAGCTGGTCAAGAAACTTGGCCTTTGGCATGTTCCATAAGCTCTGTTCTAGGAAAGAAAGATAGAGGGGCGTCTATCAAGAAAGAGAGAGGCGTCTGAGTGACATGACGGTGTATCCTAGTGGTGGCCTGCGTTCAGAAACAGTACACATAAATGCAAGCTTCGGGCCCCTCCAAAGTGACTGGGATTCAGAGAGAGGACTCCATAGGCCCCAGACCTAGAGGAACTGGCTTGCTGACCAAGTTCTCAAGGTTCAGGACCAGATATTAGTGGAATAAGATAGGACGCTACATGGTTCTTCTATGGGGAAGGGATGGGTGGAGCTCGACTTTCTGATTTTGATCGGAAGACCCTGGAAGGTAAATACCATACATTATATAAAGTAGGTCCTAAATAAATATTTGTTGAAAAGGTGAATGAACTTGAACAGCATTTCCTGGTGCTGGAAATAGACTCAGGTAGTCTATCAGCAGGTGTAATTTAATGCTTATTTGTTGGTGAGTTGACTTAGATATTCCCAGCAATCCCCTCTCCCCCTCCCTGACTTACAGGCAGCTGTAGTCACCTGGGGACAAGGCTGAGCCAGGTTGGGGGAAGAGCTGACTAGTGTTTGATCAAGTGGTTCTGGTTGGGTGGAAAAGAAATCTATAGAAAACACAGGTTACTTCATACTGCTGACTGTCAAAGATGGACCACTTTTCTGTTTGTAACTCCATGAGTTTATACTTGAATTTTTTTTTTCTCAGAGCATTTGAGGAAAAACAGTCCAAAGTATGTACAACATAACCCAATGAGGTAAAAACAGATGACAGTATTGGCCGTTGCAGTCAGTGCGGATGGGCTGGTCCACTCTTGTCATCTCTCATGTGGGGATGGTGTTTTTTGCAAGTATGATTGCGTTGTGTTGTTTGCCCAGGAAGGTCAGTGAATCTTGTTTTACAAGTGTGTGCTTTGAGTCACATTTAATCATGATAATTTTTTCCTGCAGATGCCAACCTATAGAGTTCAGCCAGGAATACTAGCTAAGTAATGTGGATTTTGAAACCCTGGTTTTATTTAATAAGCAGTAATGAATCAAAAGAGCAATATTAAACCCCTTCTTTTTTTTTTAATCTGTCCAAGCTGCTAATAATTGTTTGTGCCAGAAATTCTGTAAAAGAATTGAACCTCTAGACTTTAGATGCTGAAATAATAAGCTCTACCCTAAAATACTTTCCCTCTCAAAATAATATTTGTGCTATATAAATATTTATGAGGCAAATCAAATTACTGAGCATTAAATGCGACTTGGGAGGGCTTTGAGTGTGTTTTGAGTGTGTGTGTGTGCACACATGTTAGTGTGCAAAGTTCTGTCATAGGATGAATTTGTGGCAGCACCCTGTTTCTGAATATGACAGAGACAGAATCACCTAGGGTGCTGGTTAAAATAGTTTCTTTGGCTACATCTTCCCAGTCAGAATTTCTTGAGGCCAGAGTTGGGGAACCTCGATTTTAAACAAGCACATGCCTGCCACCCATGATTCTGATACACAGGGGAGAGAAGGCCACATCATGACTTTCTTGACAATATGTGATTAACACCACGTGAAAAGGACGTGAGAAGGGAAAGGTCCTCAGAGATGGTGCTTGGAGTGTTGAGAAACTGTAGAGACAGTGTGGAATTTGAATTTTTCTAGGTGCTGAAGCAGAAGATGGACATTTTATGCATAAAGAGTGGTTTAAACAAAAGGTAGAATTTAAAAGAAAGTAAATAGATCTGCTTCTTCAAGAGTGAAGGCTTTGTTTGACCTAGGGCAGTAGAAGAAGATACTTGGGTAAGTAAGATGAAGCAACATATAATGAGGGGCTTTTAGAGAAAATGACTGTTGTCGAGGTGGTGGGCAGGAAGGAGACTGGGTTGTGAAACCACTGAGAGTAACATGTGCTCATTTGGCCTGGAGAGATTTCCTTCCTCTTTCCCACCTGTCAGAAAATGACATGGGCATGACCTCCAATATTTTGGGCCAGAAAAACTAACCCCTTGAATACAGAAGGAAAACCATCTGAGAGAAATACATTTGTTTTTGTACTATCTGCTTAGTACAAAGAGATCTGGACAGAGATTAGGATGTCTAGATACCATCTTTCCAATACAAACACATCTTTGTTTCTACCGTTCTCTGGTGTGAACCTAATCTTAGACTAATATCACAAATTCACTATAGAGCACGTTTTTACAGATACCTGTGTGAGATTCACACTGTGCACGCGCATCATGTTTATTAGTGCCCGTGAGGTCAGCTCTCCTAAGCCTTCCTCTTCTCCCATCCTCTACAGCCAGCCAGCCCAGTTAGGGAACTGAGAACAGAATTTTAGTAAATTGCATTTCCATTCTTTTCCTCTCATTTGATGCTCAAGTGAACCCTGTGAGATAAATGAAATCGACAGGCTTTGTTAGAGCATTTAAGCTGAGAACTTGAGTGGAGGGGAGAGGTTAGGCCACGTGTTCCATGTCAAGCTGAGCTAAGACGAGGAGGAGTCAGGCCAGGCTTCAGGATTCCCGGGCCACTGCCTCTCCTCTTTATGTTCCATGCCTCCTTTGGATAGACCTGCTGATTTCTTTCCTGGAACTCAAGGAATATTCTGTCCTTGACACAAGTGGAAAGCCTATAGGGATCCCTGGGTGGTGCAGCGGTTTGGCACCTGCCTTTGGCCCAGGGCGCGATCCTGGAGACCCGGGATCGAATCCCACATCGGGCTCCCGGTGAATGGAGCCTGCTTCTCCCTCTGCCTATGTCTCTGCCTCTCTCTCTCTCTGTCTCTTTGTGACTATCATAAATAAAAATTTAAAAAAATAAATTAATTAAAAAAAAAAAAAAGCCTATAGACTGCTGGAAACAATGGTGATTGGGTTTCCAGTCAGAGATTTCTCACAAAATTCAGAGTTAGAACACTCTTAGGACTTTTGTCATAGGACTAGGTTCATAATAATAATAATAATTATTATTATTATTATAGGAAATATTGAACACTTAAACTTTTTCCAGTCACCTTATATATATTGACTTATGTCAACTTTATGCTAACCTCATGAAGTAAGAACTATTTTCTACCGCCATTTGATAGATAAACAGAAGCCCAGGATTCATAAGTAAGACAAGATTGCACTCGGGGGGA
The DNA here is from genome assembly GCF_053574225.1 of Canis aureus. Classification (NCBI taxonomy): domain Eukaryota; kingdom Metazoa; phylum Chordata; class Mammalia; order Carnivora; family Canidae; genus Canis; species Canis aureus. Next base: position 59,961,695 of record NC_135621.1, read on the forward strand.
GGAAGGTGAAGAAAAACAAAAAAAAAGTTTGTTTAGGGCTGTCAGGTTGGGATAAAATGTTGCTAATGTGAGCACTCAGTGGGCCTTTCTTCCTCTTGTATGATTCCAAAGTGTACTGTCTGTCTTCCAAGAGGCTGATTGTAGTATGTAACCCTTAGGACAGGCTGATGATTGCAAAGTAGATGATCTTTAGTGGGTTTAGAGACTTCTGATTGAATATACTTCCAATAGTTGCAGTGTTACAGAAATGTTTTATGTATTTTTTTATTAGTAATTTCCACATACAAGGCATTTGGGGCATATATAGGATTCTAAATCACAGATTCCAGAAAGCTTACCATAACATTTTTAATGTATATATTGTAAGGCTAAAAATAAGCAAAGAGCTTGAAACTTTCCAGGGAATAATTTCTTTTCCATTTAAAATAAAATTTCAACCATTTGGAAGTGATATTACTGTTCAATATCTTATTAGTAGAATTGATTTTCCTCTTTATTTCATCGTCTCTTAGTTCATTTGGGGTTTTTTTCCTCTAGATTTAGTTCAAACCAGTTAAACATTTTGCTGGTTCGTTTTCTTAAACAATCAATTGGATAAGTTGTATGAAAGTACTTTCTGTGCTGTAGCCTGCAGTCAGTGAGTGTTGTGATACAGAAGAGGTCTGAAACATGGCCCACCATCAAGGAAAGTAAAGCAGATGGGAATGCATGTCACTAATGTACAGAAAATATTTTTCTCTTCCTTCCCATTAGCTACTTAGAGAATTATATGTCCTCCATTTTACTATTTTCTTAACTCATTGTACCCTCAGCCTGTAATCTGGTCTACTCTTCTTCCATTTATTACTTTTCAGTGGCTCTCCATTGCCCGGGCCTAATGAGCTGGTAAAGATGGGTAGGGATTCTTCATCTTCCGGCCTCTGTCCACTTCCCTGGCCCTGCATTTGCTCCCTTGTGTTTCTGTGCCTTTGCCCTTTGTCCGTGTGTTACCACTGTGAAGTCATCTCCAGTCGTCTCAATCTGGAAGGGATTGCATCTCATTGCATTATAATTTTTTACTTGTTTTTGCCTGTTCCCTGTACCAGACTTGGAGTAAACTGCTTCAGGCCCAAGGTTTCATCTTCTCTATAGCCTATTATCCCCCACACCCTGGTTCGGAGTAAATAATCATTATGTAATGTTTAAATGAAAGCATGTGCATGATTTTGTGGTTAAGCTAAAAATAGTTCAAAAGACACAATGCTGGACTCGGGAACCCAGAGGGCATCAATTCTTTTCCTTTCTGTTGCACCCTCAATTCTTGGCTCAAGACCCGGCACGGAGTACACTTGATCAGTATTTGTTGCATGAAGACAAGAAGAAAGGTCAGCAACGACCGCTACAAGTAGGAAAGAATTTAATTTGAACCCTGAACCTGGAAGAGTAAGTAGGGATTTTGAAGGACACCAAGCAGTAAAAGCATTCTAGGATGATAATTGCTTTTGAGCAAAAAATTTGGGAAAATGAGTTTATCTTCCTAGGAATAGAGCTATTTTTCCCCCTCCGAATGATTGGTGTATTTATAGTGCAGATGAGAAAATACCATGAGCTTTTTTTGATTGAAGGAAGAAAATTATATCCATAAAAGTTTTGGACTGTCTTTGTTGAATGCAAGGAGCAATTATTTGCTAAGTGTAACGTATGTTGTGTTTAGGCATTATTAATGGACAAGCAATATGTTGGTTGATATGAGCATCTCCTAATGAAGGTTGCTTAGAAGCTCACAATCTACAGGACATTTTTGGGAATTAACATTAATAATTAATAATTGGCAAGTTAACTGTTGACATTTATTTAATTTTGTATTAATATTTATTAGTGCTAAATTTTAATGAAATTAATTAATTGATGGCTGATACTATTAAGAGTTGAGCAAGTTGAGGAAATTCACATTATCAAGTAAAGCCAGGAGGAGCTGTGAGAGAGATAAACACAGAGATATCAAGTGACAAAGAGAGGAAAGAGTCGATGTTAGATCTCTGTCCTGGTGATTTTCACCAAATGAAACCCGATACATAAGTTATTTCAATTAGGTAGCAATTGTGATGGTTCCTTACAGTGTTATGAACTGGGCTGTTGTAAATGCATTCTCATTAGGAGATAGGGCATATTATTGGGAATCCCATCACATTTCATGACCAGTGCACTGACAGTAAGAGTCACCTTTGATTCTATAGTTTTAATTGAAGATAGCACCTATTATTTGGGCTTTCTAGACCTAAGAAGAATTCACAGAACTGACATTTCAAATACATCATATTTTTTGAAACACTCTCATGCTCACACTAAACAATGGCACTGAAGATGGGCTCTGAGATGAATTTTAAATCTGAGGAATAGGATATGCAAGCAAGCTTGACTTTTGTGCAGTGGCATCGCTAATTTCCTCTAGGACTGATGCATTTATACGAAAGTTCACCAGGCCGCATAGACTTAATTATGAGGTGAAATAACACTCGTGATTTTATTTGCATTTGTGCTGGTAGCAGAATAGGAAATCCAAATTATGGGAAGAACTGCTGAGCTGCCCACGATAATGTTGTGATGAAAATGAAACTCAGAAGTGTTGAAATAGCTAATGTAAAAAAATATATATATATGCACCTGATGCTCACTCTAAGTTTTATCCATGGGAGAGTCTAGGAGATAAAAAGATATCTGAAATACTTTATTTATTTATTTTTTTAAATATATTTTTTAAAGATTTTATTTATTCATGAGAGACGGGGGGCGGGGGGGGGGTGGGCAGAGACACAGGCAGAGGGAGAAGCAGGCTCCATGCAGGGAGCCCGACGTGGGACTCGATCCTGGGTCTCCAGGATCACACCCTGGGCTGAAGGCGGCGCTAAACCACTGAGCCACCCAGGCTGCCCTAAAAAAAATGTCTGAGTTTAGTTAGGTTTCCTTTAAAAATGTTTAAATTTTTTGCAATGTTTAACAATCTATGGAAGATTATCTTCAGGAGTATTAAGAAAATGAAAAAAGCAATAATGGTTGTCCTGAGTATATTTAGTACATAATGCTATTGACCCATTGTCACTTTAAGGGATGGAGGTGAATATGTAAGTTTTTTAGTGATGACTAACATTTATTGAACAGTCACAGTTTAGCAGATACTACTTTCAGTGTTTCACAGGTATTAACTTACTTGATTTTCCAGCAAGCATGTGAAGTAGGTATTATACCTATTTTTTTGAAACACAGCGATGTCAAGTGACCTGCCCTAGGTCACACAACTGGTAAGTAGTGGAGTTGGGATTTGAACTTGGGGAGTCTCCAGTTCCTGTGTGTAGTTCCAGTATAATTAACATACAGCGTTATTAGTTTCAGGTGTACAATATAGTGATTCAGCAATTCTATACATAGCTCAGTGCTCATCATGATAAGTGTACTCTTACCACCATCAGCTATTTCACCCGTGCTCCCACCCTCCCCGCTGGTAGCCATCTGTTTGTTCTCTAGAGTTAAGTCTTTTTTGGCTTGTATCTGCCTTTCTGTATTCATTTCATTTGTTTGTTAAATTCCACATATGGATGAAATCATATAGTAGTTATCTTTCTCTGACCGACGTATTTCACTTAGCATTATACTCTCTAGATCCATCTACGTTGTTGCAAATGACTGGATCTAAATTTTTTGTGGCTGAATAATATTCCATTATATATGCCACATCTTCTTTATCCATTTGTTATTGATGGACACTTGGGTTACTGCTATAATTTAACTGCTGTAAATGATGCTGCAGTGAATATAGGATATATCCTTTTGAATTAGTGTTTTCGTATACTTTGGGTAAAGAGCCAGTGGTGGAGTTACTGGATCATTGGATACGTCTATTTTTAATCTTTTGAAGATCCTACATACTGTTTTTTTACAGTGGCTGCACCAGCTTGCATTGCTACCAACAGTGGACTAGGGTTCCTTTGGCTCCATATCCTTGCTAACACTTTTTCTTGGTTCCTGCACTTTTAAACTCTAAAATACATTGTCCTGTGTTGGCAGTTGAGAGTATAATCTTTGTAGTACACAACTTCTACTTCCAGATTTATTCAAAAGGCAAGGGCACAGCCAGTAGATAATGACTCCAAAAGATTCTGTAATTTCAGTATCTGCCTCAAAGGCAGCAAGATCACACTTGTTAAAAATTTTAAAGATGGAGACCATTACTCAAGTCTCCCCAATGTCTCTCAGCTATGTAAGCGAACCAACACCAAAATCAGAGTGGATACACTTGAATATGAATATGAGAAAGTGAAACTTAAGGACAGCCATTTACAGACCACTAACTGGACTTGGCCAACTAAAGCAACTGCTTAAGTTATAAATAATCAGATAACTGCTTTGCTTTTTTTCCCCACATCTTCGCTGTAAAAACCTCGCCCCTAGTTCTTATTGCTGGAGCACCCTTAACCACTTTCCGTTTGACACTGCGTGATTCTGGTTGATGGTTGCTCAGATAATCTTTTCAGAAATTTTAATTTTGCCTCAGTTTGCCTTTTATCAGGCTTCAACAATGATTTCGGTTTCATTACTTGCAGAATTCAGCAAATCACATCTCAGCATTCACTGATTAAAGTCATGGTCTTGGTTTTAATTGATTGGCTGGCTTGTATGCTTAAAATTCAATATTGATATTTACAGGCAGGCACATTGGCTTTGATTAATTGCTGAATTTAATTCAGCATAGAGTACTTCTGATTCTGTAATCAGCATTGCTGATTTAATAATTAAGTACTCCTGTTTCCCAGATAATGACATTAAGTATCCAAAATGACAATTTGATGATTGATACATTTCTTTTCAACTGAACTACAAAGTTGATCCAAAAAGAGATTCCCTCCTGTCTCTTGCTCTCTTCCTTTCTTCACTTTCTTCACAAAAATTTGATTAAATGCTTACCAGGTACAAAATGTTATGGCTACAACAATGAACATGAATGGGAAGGTTGCAGTCTCTCCTTTGCATTATAAGTGCTGTGAGGGTCCCAGAACATCAAGAAAGGACATCTTCCTAAACAACAGTTGTGCAGTTGGGTTGAAAAGGTTTTATAGAAATATTCAAAGTTTAACCACTTACATAATCCTATATCCAGTTTAATAAGAGAAATTATGGTGGTATAGGTTTAAATTAATAAAAAGTATGAATTAGAAATGCTTTCTTTACTTTGTATTTATTTTATATAGTGAACCCATGTCATGGCTTTAGTCAGCTTGCACTGCTCTTACAAAAATATCATAGACTGGGTGGCTTCTCAGTGTAACTTTATTTCTCACGGTTCTGGAGACTGGAAATCTAAGATGAGGGTGCCCACATGATCATGTTCTGGGGAGGGCCCTTTTCCTGACTGGGATCTCCTTCCATAATTGGGGGAGAGAGGAATGACCTCATATTTTTTTAATAAGGGCACTAATTCCGTCATGAGGGCTCAACACTCATGACCCAAGTATTGCTCAAAGACCTTACCTCCAAATGCCATTGCTTTGAGGGTTAGGGCTTCACTGTAGGGATTTCAGCAAACATGAACATTCAATCCACATAGCATGACCCATACTGTTTCTTTTTTTTTTTTTTTTTTGACCCATACGGTTTCTAACTAGAGATCTGCTAAGTAGACTAAAATTTCAAGTAAGCATGTTTGCTACTTGGCTAGGCGGAGATATTTATTGAATATCTACCATGTGCCGGGCCCAGCCCTGCTGAGTGATGGTAGTGAGCAAGTTGTAACTGGACAAGACACTGTCCTGGGATACTGCTAGACTCCATGAGATTATTGTCTGAAAGGGAATGTAGTTTTCCTTTCCTAGCTTTTCTTATGTTATAAAGACATTTGCCTAGTTCAGATCGATGGGCTGAAAATTTAGAATGAGTGGTTTTGCTAGATTCAAAATTTATGTAACTCTTAATAGTTTAGATTTTTAAGCTGAGGTAAGGTTAAGGATTTTTTTTTTTTTTTAATTCTTAAACTGTAGCCCAAACCAAAGAAATATCAGGGGTTATCTTTATAATTTACTTCCTGTGCTTCGAATAGAAGAAATTGGCATCTTTGTAAATAAATACTGTATGATAAATGCTTAATTCCTTAATTTTCTTACATGTTATAGTCTTACCAGTTAAAGAGATTGCCTCCTTTTAAGTTTGCAAGGCAAGAAAAATGATAATCAGGTTTACCATGATGAAACATATTAATTCCAAATATATTGATTCCAAATTATATTTAAAAAAAACAAAAAACACCCATCTGGGTTCAGTCCAATGCAATCAGATCAGTTTTCTCTGGGAGTTAAGCTCCATGTAGGTTTCATTCCTAGTAGTAACCCTCATATCTAAACCAGTGATAAGAGATAGCATAGAAATTTAGTGAACTAATATTTATTGAATAAATGGCCCTTTTTCTTATATAGAGTGACATGCATGGAAACTTTGAGTTTGCTGTTAACCGATGTCTGCATGTAAAAGTAATAACAATTAACATGTCATTGTTTATTTTGCGCCATTCAGGTCTTATTCTGACAGCAATTCTACAAAGTATTGCCCTCTTCATCTTGCAGGTGAGAAAACTGAGGTAATTAAAAACTGCCCAAAGTAGTATTCCTTGTAGTCAGCGCCCTCAGAAGGCAAGAACCAATATACCCATGGCATCAAAGCCTGTGCTTTGTTCACATGTGACACTCTTTGCCTTGGCGAGACAAGATGGTGGACCCAGTGATAGCTTGGGCTGTATGGCCAACCCAAGGGTATTCCAGCATTGGCCTTCAGAAAAGCAAAGGTGATGGAATGAATAACCTGGAATGGTTGATATTTAGTTCTGCTTCTTCCAATGCCACACTGTTCCTGCTGCTCTTGGCATTGATGAAGATATAATACCTATGACAAAAACAAACCTAGTATAAAATGATTTGACATGTAGAAACTTTGATTTACACAGATAGTTACCAAATACATCTGTTATGTACAGGCAAGTGGATATGATTCATATATAGAACTGACTTCTTGGAGCACCTGGGTCAGTTCAGCATCAGACTCTTGATTTCATCTCGGGTTGTGATCTCAGGGTCGTGAGATTGAGCCCCACATAAGGTTCCTCACTTAGCTCCGAGTCGGCCTGAGGTTCTCTCTCACCTTCTCCCCCTGCTTATGCATGCTCTCTCTAAATAAATAAGTAAATAAAATCTTAATATGTGTACTTTATAAATAAATTTTATATATCTCAACTGACTTCTTGGTGCTTTGAGCAGTGGCTACTGACAGTCAAGATAAGCTTGGTTGTCAGTAACAATGCAGGAAAGAAAGGCCTCTCTGAGCACAACCATGATGACATCATTGTCAATAGCAAACAAGTGTCTTTAGGAAGTATATTTTCTATGATTCACTCACTCCTATCCTGAAGTTCATTCACTCCAAGATCATCCTGTTTTATTTTTGTACCTTGACTAAATATTTAAGGAGGATCTTTGATGACCTGGCAGTTTAACTCCATTCCAGACCATCTTGAGCATCTCCTGACTTGTCCCTGAACTAGTCATGAGAAGCCAGTGCAGTTCAACATTTTCAGCCTTTTTTTTTTTTTTTTTTTTTTCCAGCAAGACTATTTTTTCAAGTCTTTATTTTTGGGAGAAGCTTTAGATTTACAACAAAACTGAGAGGAAGGTTCAGAGTTTTCCCATTTACTCCCTACCCCAACACATACATAGCCTCCCTCATTATAACCATCCCTCACCAGAGTAGCACATTGGTTACAAATGATGAACCCACAATGACACATCATAATCACTGAAGTCCATAGCTTACTTAAGGGTTCATTCTTGGTGTAGCACATTTTGTATATTTGGACAAAAGTATAATGACAGATATCTATCTTTATGATATCATAGAGGTTATTTTCACTGCTCTAAAAATCCTGTGCTCTGTCTCTTCATTTTCCCACCCCACCCCTGGCAACCACTGATCTTATTACTGCCTTTATTGTTTTACCTTTTCCAGAAAGTCCTATAGTTGGAATCATACAGTATGTAGACTTTTCAGATGGGCTTCTTTCACTTAGCAATATGCATTTAAGATTCCTCCATTCTTTTCAAGACTTGGTAGCTCATTTCTTTTTAGCACTGAGTACTGTTTCATTGTCCATATGTACCACAGTTTATTCATTCACTTACTGAAGGACATCTTGGCTACTTCGACCAGAGAGAGATTTATGCTCATCAAAATGTTTCTGTTCTGAAGCCCACTCTTTAAACTGTCTATACCTCTGTAAAAAGAACTCCCCCTAGCTCCCATCCCTACTTTCGAACTAAAATGAGGGGGATTGTTGGGGAAGCTCTTATCAATAGGTTTATCCAAAGGTTCTGGATTGAGCCAATGTCATTTTAGGGAAGTGGATTTTATTTAGGGCACTGTTGGCTGGCACTATGAAGATCTATTTAAGATGGGGTTTAGCAAGACTGAACTTTCTTCTGGACTCAAAAAGACCTAGGTTTAAATCTTGGCTCCACTGCCTTCTAGCTATGTGGACATTGATGTGGGGTGGGGAGACTTAAATGTCTCTGAGCTTTAGTTTCACTCAACTGGAAAAGTGAACTTAATAGCTACCTACCATGTTTTGTATAAGATTCTCTCCCTATTGATACCAACATTTACTGAAAGCATAGTGGGGCCTTCAGCCCAAAAGGCCATTTATTTGTGAGCAAGAGGAAAGAGAACTTGTGTGTAGTCTACTAAGCCCAGTCCTTTGGCAGATCTACATCACGTACTGTCTCATTTAACCTTACGCGTCCATTCTGCACTCCAAAGCCAACTTCTTTGGCTTTGGAATCACACAGACTTAAGACAGAATCTTACCCTTGTAACTTACAGGCTATTTCAGGGAGGGAGAGAAGGATGTACCTTTGAGATGACTGAGGGGAGTCTTCTGTAGAAACCAGAATTTCCTTTGGAAGGTGGAAAGGAAAGGTGGGTTCCCTAACTTCTAAAGTTCCAAACCATCAGCTGATCCTTAAGACTACTTGCTACAGAAATCGGGAAACTGTATTATATTATATATAATATAATATATTATTAATATCATAATTTGTGCTTAGAGTTAATAAGATTTATTTTGGTCAGATGGGGACCTAGGCATTCCTTCTATGGAAAAAAGAGGGAAAACATAATATATGAACTTATGTGGCAAAGCCTTTTTATAGGAAAATAACTGCAGTGTAAGATTTTAGATTCTATGACTTGCTCAAGCACTGTTCAGAAGAAAATAAGTGGTTTATGATGTGAGTCCTTATAATGGTTAAAATTAAATTTTTCTTAACATCAGACTCAGCTCTTAAGTCTGATAGGCAGCTACACAGATCATAGCAGTTTTGTAAATATGTTTTATGAGTTTCAGCTTGCAGTATAGTACGTGACGCTGCCAGCTTAATTATCACAAGTGGTTCACAGACCCTAGTTGGCATTACAACCTTGGTTTCTAAAATATTTTATGGTGTCATGATACCTTGCACAATGTAAAATATTGCTCAGAAAGTAATAGCGATGCTGATTTGAGAGGTGGTGAGATTTTGAGAATGTCTGGTTAACAACAGAGGTGATTTGAAAATAAACTTTGAGACGATTTGGTGAACTGGGGAAATGAGCCTGTTTGTTAATGGTTCATCTTTCGATGGTCACATTTAAACAACAGCTTCAAGAAGGATTTAAACTAATTAAGAAGCTATCAAGTATCCCAGCGTCAAAGGTTGGCATTGACTTTGACTCTCATGCTAGCTAAGGACCCAAAAGGATGGTGATGGGATTTGAGTCTGGCTTCACTGCACCACAGTTGGCTGGATGTCAGTCCCATGCCTAGACTTTATGGGAGCTTCTTAAGTTGTTATACCATAATGTGTACTTTGCCTAATAGAGAAAAATACTATTTTTCTTTCTACTTCAGTTTTTGGCCCTCAAAACAGTTGTACAAGGCCCCGAAGGAGTCACACTATTCACACCATCAACTTTTGCCTTGTTTTGCCCCATATGACATAGGAAAAAACAGAGGCTTGAAGAAATTACATACTCCTGGTCCCATCCAACTGTGACAGGGTTAGAGTCATTTGCTGTCTCTGGGTCTAGCCACTGTTTAACTCATACTTATCATCTTGGGGGAGACAGGAGCGTGCCTTGGGTGAAGTGTCATGGCCATCATCACTGATGCAGCTGGTTGTCGAGCATGGTTTATTCATTTTGACAAAGGTGGTGGGATTCTGGGGAAGAGGGCTGCCCCCAAATACCAGAAGCCACTTCTGATGGACCAAGGACAAAATTAGGACCCCAAGGAGGTTCTAACTGGAATCTAACTTTCTGTTATTCTTGTCAACCACCACTACCAGAAGCAACAAGAAATCAGAGTTCATCTAAGGATGCAACAAAAACGTCAAAATAATTCTTTTTAGGCAAAATGGATTTCCTGTATTGTAACCTATAACAAGGCCTTTGCAAAGTTGGACTACAACGATGTCTCTATATTAAAAACTAAATCAATGTAAGCAGACCAACCAAGCACACAACAAAAAATTGATCTACTGCAACTTTATTTTATTGTATCATCTGAGCAAACTCTTAATTGATTTCACATTCCCTAGGCTTAGCACTACTCTGATTATTAATTTTTTTAAGTTTTTATGTGGCTATATCTGAGAATGCCCATTTAAGAATTCCCCCAGTGGTGGAAAAAGAAAAAATGGGATTTCCAGTTTTATAGCTGTCCCCGTAACATCTAAATGTGTAAGGTCTACAGCACTCTGGAACGTTGAGAAAAAGAAGCAGCCAGGAGTTCTTCCAGGAAGCAAAGTGGAAGCAAGGTTGTGTAGACGACTGCACATACTTTTCAGGAAGAGAAACCTAGTTTGATTTCCCACTTAAGGTTTGTGGGTCTGCAGAGACAGAAAATGAGATTGCTGAATCCCTACTCTTCCCACAGCTTGAGCCTTCGGTCCCTCTCCTGAATTAGATCTTCAAGAAACTCTTGATCCTTGCAATGCTGGTAACTTTCAGAAAGAAAATGTGAAATCAGACCTTGTCCACCCAAATCTCCTGTAAGCTCAGTGGTGATGTCCTTATCCATTTTCATGGATACATTACTATTACAGGCTGGCATTTTGACTTACAATATAGGAAGGAAAGAATGATTTTGATTTGTATGTTGTTTCAGTTTCTAAAATTCTTCGGAACTCCTGGTAATGTCTGGTGATGAGGTTGAGGGAAAGAGAGATAAAGGGAATACAAACTCGAATGTCCTGAACTCTAGAGTCCGTCACTGGGGACCACCTTCCTCTTCCCCTGCTTCCTATTTTTCTCCTGCCCTCAGCCACACTGCATAATTCATACCATTCCTCGGGTCTCAATGCCTTTCTCCACTTGACACTTTTCATCAGTGCTAAAACATGAGATATTGGTGTTTGGTGGCTTTTAGCAATTTTGGTGAGAGTTGCTTCCAGACGGCTTCTAAAAGCTCAAGCTAATGATCTCTTAATCATTGTGGTTGGGATTGTTTTTAATGGCTTTGCAGTAAAGGGAAGGTAACTAACATTTAATGAGACTCTATGTGTCAGAAGCTTTTATGTGAATTCGATTTATCTTTACAGTAATTCCAAAAGTGTAGCAGTAGAATTTCCCCTTTGGAGATGCAAGCCAGATCTGAAGGCTGTGTAACTCGCTGAGGTTCTCAGAGCCAGCGCCGGGCAGAGCAGGGAGCCCAGCATCCCTAGTAGCACATCTCAGAGGGTAGCCACAAGGGTGCCAGCCCAGCCCGGAACCCCTGCACCCAAATCTATAGTGTAAGGAGATCCCTACATGATTTGAATGCACGTTGATATTCGAGAAGCACTGCTTCACTCAGAAGTTGAACTAAACTGGAAACTGCAGTAGGTGATGGGGTGTCAGGGGCACTTCCTGGTGGTATGATTTAGGTGCGTTGTGGAGCATCTAGTTTTCTGACTTTAACAGAAGCGAGCAGTCAGGGGCAATGAAGAACAGTGTTGCAGTAATGGTGACCTACAGACTAATTTTGGACCACCATCACTATCATTATCAGTACTAAATACCTGCCAAGCACCTTTTTCTTGAATGACAGCTCTCCATTGATGACATAATTTAGAAAATCTCTGTCTGTCATGAGACATGGTTCAGGAGAAAATGGGATCCTAAGTCATAATTTCTTGGACTATGTTTGAACACCTGAAGACATGGTAAAAAGACAAAAGGGGGAAAAAAAAGCATTGATAATTGTTTAATGTTGATTATAGTTACCACAGTAGCTTGGGCTTGAATTTATAGTGTAATAGGGTTGTTTTTGTGATATGGGTACAATTTATGAGGCATTAGGGCCCTTTGTCTAATCAATGTGTACTATGCATGATGCCCCTATCCTAGAGTTTGAAGAATAACTTTAGTACCTTCCATGATTGTACTTATGATTATTTTACCTTTGCTTTTATAAGATTGTAGGTCATATTTGTGATAGCTGTAAGTCTGAATCCTTGGTCAGAAACAAATACCCAGTTATGATATAGTCTCAGTGGGAAAGATGATTTGCTCTATGAGTGTCCATTTTGCAAAGTGATTGTAAGGATTTTAACTTCACAGAAAGAAACGCTATCTGCTTAGCACTTTAATTTTAATATTTATTTGATATTGAGTGCCTTCTATGTACTATTTATATTCATCTCAAATTTTGAAAATCTGATGATATTCACAAGTCGCAAAACTGAATTGACATATTGTTTCTGAAATATTGTATAGAAAGGATAGACTTGTTAGCCCGTGGTTTGATCCTGAAATACAGAAGCATGTTGGCTAAGTGTGTAGAGCTCTTTCTGCTTCTAAAATGCTTCTTATTGGGGCCGCTGGGTGGCTGGGTGGTTGAGCATCTGTGTTCGGCTCAGGCCGTGATCCTGGGGTCCTGGGATCAAGTCCCACATCAGGCTCCCTGCAGCGACCCTACTTCCCCTTCTGCCTGTGTCTCTGCCTCTCTCCCCGTGTCTCTCATGAATAAATAAATAAAATCTTTAAAAAACAATAAAATAAAATGCTTCCTAACTACTATCTTAGTGAAGCCCCACATGCATTAGGTCTTAACATGCCCATTTTAAGGATGGATGGATGAGTCAGATGATCTTATTGCCCTTTGCATTTTAAAAGTCTTTTATTATGCTCACAGATGAGGAATTTTCATTATTGCTCTGAACATTCATGGCTATTATTGTTTGTATGAGCCAGTTGGCAATTAATCATGTTCCCTTGTGTGATAACTTTGCCTTCTATTTTTATTTTAATAGCCATTTAAAGCATATTTATCATTTTATACATAGCAGTTTTATTTGGCTAACTAGCCTGTGCAAATCTCATGGGTGTTCTATTTCTTTATATTCCTTCTATTACCTGGCACATCATAGGCCACCAATAACTTTAGTGGATCTGAAGTGGGAATAAGGAGGACTGGCATTCTGACTTGCATGGGGCCTCATTTGCTTCCTTTCCGAGGCAGTGTTTTGTTCTTGAGGCCAGGCAAGGCTAGCGCTGCTGCCTCTCCCTTCCCTGCTCTCACTTCGAGGCATGTCATTGCCCAGCAGACCGTGGTGCAACGAAGAGGATTTGGAACCCACTCTACTCAGTTTTGCCAAACATTCACTGCTCTGATAAATCATCTATTGGCTAAGCTAACTTTGGGGAATTATCTGTGGACTTTAATTCTATTTGCTGGCCCCATCTGGTTGCCATGGATACTTGCTGCGGCAGAGGGTTGTCCTACAGGCATTGTACAGGATGTTGCCTGTGGCAACAAATAGCTCCGTGGGTGGGCGGTGGGTGGGTGGTGGAGGAGCAGGGGTGGAATGTGAGTACCAGACATTCACAGGGAGGGCAGGGACTTTGGTTGGACCCAGCAGAGCTCCCCCCTTCCTGGGGGGGAATGAGGGGGGCAGGGGGCATTCTAGGCAGGTAGTTAGGGCTGGGCCTGTGAAGGGAGCCTGTGGGATCAGGAGATGGTATTGCTGCAAGCAGTGATCATTATTGAAGAGGGCCGCTAAGGGCAGCAGGTGTGTTTTGGCTGGTGATCAACCACATTGTGATGAGGCTTCTGGCAGCAGGTAATCTGCAGAGATCCGGGTGTGCTGGCAGCTGAGATTGGACCAGGTATTAAGTAGAATAAATTAGGGACAGTAGTCAAGGGCAGTCCTCAATGAGCATGGGCATTTAGCCATGGAGCGCAGAGCCTCAGGATCAGGAGGAGAGAAGGAGGGGCTGAGGCACAGCTAGCCAACACACTTGAACCTGTCATCAGAGCTGGAGTTAGAAGTTGTGCGTTGCCACAGAAGAAAGACCACTGACCTGGAGTAGGAAAATCCTGAGTTCTGGCCCCTGCTCTTCCACATATAACCTTGCCATCTCAAGAAATTATTCTGCTTCTCTAGGTCTCAGTTTCCTCATCTGTAAAATGCAGAGGATGGGTTGATGTGCATTTTCTAACCTACGACCTTCGGAGTGTTACCTTTTGTAAAAAGCGTTCTGCATTAAAATAGTTTGGAGAATGCTGTATGGTGTGTCTCCCTCCCACATCACCGAGATTTACAATATTCATTATTATCTTAAGGTAGTCGGTGATAACCTATGATTGATTTTTATTTAGCCTAGTGGTTCTCAAACTGACTGACCATGGAATGTCTTTTCCTCCCCCCAAGCAGCCGTTAACCCAGTGAGAGGGGATCTGGAATTTGGAAGCTCACAATCTGAGAAAGCCTGGGCTCCGGTTTCTCAGATGCTGCCAGTTGAGCGTACCCTCAAGTCTGTCTACCTTCATTTATGAAGCCACTGATACACAAATGGCCTGTCCGGTTGGGTAGCTACCAATGGCTCCTTCCATTCAGCTTTAACTTGGTTTCTCATTCTTTCTTTCCTCTTTAAAGTTATGCTGGGGACTCCATTGCTGTTAGGGATTTCCTGTCCCTCGGCAGAGGAACACTGGTCCCTGTTTCCCACATCCCAGCACAGAGGAAGGGGTGTGGAAAGTGCCTGCAATTGTTCCTCCTTCCCTTCTCGGAGCCCTGAGGGTGGGTATGAAGTCACCTCTCCACACGTGCTTCTCTTCCAGTCCCTTTTACTTCATCTCTTAAAGACTTCTGGAAAACTTACCCGCTCATAGGGTATTTCTTTCAGTGGGAAAGTGTTTTCCTCTTTCTAAATATCTGATTTACAAATAAGCTTCTGGATTTCTGCCCGTCACCCCACATCCCATGGGGTTGGCTGAGGTAATTCCTCAAATACAATCTGTTTAAACATTTTGTATCAAGAGTAGGAAAAAATACTAATTGTTTTATCAGACTGCATTTTGCATAAATAAGAACAGCTTGACTTTTTTTTTTTTCTTTCCAGCAGTCTTTTGGGATTGGGAAAATTTCATAAAATAAATGGTGGAAGTAAACGTGACTTTTTTAGTGATTGAATCTACTTATGGTAATGACTTTAAGACAATATTTACTCAGATGGCAAGCATTTATGCAATTTCTACCACATGTCTAACATCATACCAGAGACCTGGGTGTCAACCAAGCTCCTGCCCTCAAGGAATGTATGCAACTGGGGTGGTAAGACCACAGTATGGAGACGTGAGAATGGAACCCAGTATGGATTGACCTAGAACTTCCGTGAGTCAAGGGAAAGTGTAGGAATTCAGAGATGGAAGTGACTATTACAAGCTAATGTAGGGAAGAGTAGTACTGTGGAGACGGTGGGTTTTGAGAGCCACCTCATTCAATATGTGGTGGGATTTGTAGATTTTGCAAAGAAAATGGACAGTGTTTAGATGGGCAAAGGCATAAGCAAATCAAACCTACTCAAAATATTTTTGAAACCCTGCTATGTGCTGGGAAGTGCATTTTGTAAGGGGGACGATACTGAGAACTCCTTCTTTGAGGCGGCAGGTCGATAGGTAGGACCTAGGAAGATGAACATATGTAAAGTAGCTACAGACAGAGTCATAGGTCCAGCTTCCCTGTTGAGGGTTAAGTTGGAATTTCCCCAGCTCAGTGGAATGGGCAGATAAGCCTGCTCAGTGGTGGACTCCGTGTTGGGAGACCTGGGACCACAATCAAGTGATGACGAGAATGTGATGTTAACAATTAAGAATCATAATAATTAATACGTTTCTGAGATGTATTTGTTAAAAGAATTTAGAGATTTGGATTAGTTGACTGCCAATGAGATTATAAATTACAAGTAAAATAAATGTCAAGTTTTCATTTGGAATCATCCTAAGAGCGTCCCCATGCCAAATTTGGTTTGGTTAGCCTTTTTTTTTTTTTTTTTTTTTTAAGATTTATTTATTTGGAGGGGGTGGTGATGGGAAGAGGCAGGGGGAGGGAATATCCAAGCAGTCTCCCGCTGAGCACAGAGCCCAGCATGGGGCTCAATCCCATGAGCCATGAGATCAGGACCTGAACTGAATGAAACCAAGAGCTGGATGCTTAATTGACTGAGCGAGCCAGGTACCCATGGTTTAGATAGCTTTTAACCATTCATCTTTGCCAGGATACTTATATGGTTATATGGACACTTATGTGGTTCTTTTATAACCTGTCCTTGGATGTCAGAGACCAAATGGTCCTATCCCATCTTGCATTTTTTTCTCTTCTATATTTAGTTAGGCAAAGCCTTGGAATTGTAGTTCTGCTTTTAACTGGGTCCAAGGAACCACACAAAAGACCTTTGGTTCTGTTGAATATATAGAAAGATCAGTCCAGTGATTCACTTGAGTGTGGTTTTTGGCTTTGTTATTATTTACCAAAATTGAGAGCTATCGATGAAGCTAACTGGTCAATTCTTTTGAAGGTATGGACTGGCTTGTAGGAGTAGACACAATCTTCATACTTGACTTGCAGAGAGTCACTAACCTTTGCTAGGTCCCATCTACCCTATCTGTTGAATTGTGATGATGTTATTGTGGGGGTAAAACAGAAAGTATTCCAAAAGTACATAGTAAAGGGATGTTCTGTCAAATATATTCTGTTAGGTATTGGTTGTTTTGTTTTGTTTTTGTTTTTGTTTTCTGTAAAGACACATGGTTGATGCACACAAGTGCTTAAGTAAATGTGTGGTTACAGAATCCCACTTCTGTTTCAGGCATTATTCACAAAATGGCAAAACGGCACTTTTCTATAGTAAACAGACATCATTGCCATCCAATAAATTAGAAGTATTAATAATAGTTGCCAAAAGGTTTTTAAAATGTCTTTTTCTTTTTTGTGTCTTACCTCTGGCTGATAAGTCAGAATTATAATTTTTTTTCTATTTTGTGTTCAAGCAGACTTTCTATTCATAGAGCAAATCTTAGCTTCATGCATATCAGAAAATTAATGCAAGCTATCTAATGGAGTATAAGAGATGTACATAGTAAGTGCAAGATGGTAAAGGGGAAGATTTTTCTTTTCCTATTATTAAAAGCCTGTATTTCCCATAGCTAAGCCAATTCAGCAAAGATGTGTAGGTACCAATTATGTAAGATTTTCCTTTGAAGCAGCAAACTTTAATTAAAATATATAGTTGCTATGGTTTCCGAGCCATCTATTTGAGCAATTTATCTGTAAAGATATTTTCACAAAATAAATTCCATGTTAATTGGAGGTTTCCTTCTGTATTAAGGAGCACACCTACACTAGCATGTGGCAGTTCAGAAAGCCTAAGCTGGCGTTGCTGGATGTAGCATTTCCCCCAAATCCTCTCTCCAAATGAAACATTATGCCATTTTTTCATGAATATTAATGTTTGAATTAAGGCTGTCTATCTCGACTTGGAAAGCTAAGTGGGAAATTAAATACTTAGCCAAGCAACCCAGTTCATCTGTCCCCAGACTCTTCTCTTTCCTCATTAAGAGGAAATTTTACCTGAAATATTGGAGTTGTGTTCATAATAGGAAATGAGTTTTTCAGAAGGGACTTGAAAAGGGTGTTTGTTTCAAAGCCCCCAGCAGAGTAGTCTGACTGAGGCTCTCAAACAGTCTTTGGAACTTAAACTTTTTAAGATCTCTGTCTCAGTTTGCAAAAAGGGATCAAAATTTTTAAAATTCCAAGTGGTTCGTGGATCTGCTTGCCTGGTGCTATTTAACCTCTGGTTCTACTGTGTCCACATCATGTCCGTCCTGAGTCCTTTGGTCCTTTTGATGTGAAGATGGGGGATTATCATGCTACTTCCTCTTTCTTTGACTAGATCACAAAGTTTCTAGAATCCAGTCCATCTTCATTCTCTAGTGAAGACTGATTACTGCTGTGTTGTGTAGGTCATCTACTAAAATGCCTTCATCTGGCATGTTTGTATAATCAGACCAAAGTGCTAGAGCCAGTATAATCTGCCTTATGTGTACTTATAGATACGTCACTTTTTTTTTCTTTTTTTAAGATTTTATTCATCTCAAAGAAGCAAGAGTGAGAGAGAATGCATCCGTACAAAAGGAGGGGGAGAGATAGAGGGAGAGGGAGAAACAAACTCTCTGCTAAGCAGCGAGCCCTGCTCGGACTGGATCCAGGACCCTGAGATCATGACCTGACCTGAAAACAGACACTTAACCAATTGAGCCACCTAGGTGCCCATTTATGGAATTTTAGAACTGGAAGAGGTCACATGACTTTCATGACCAAGCTGGTTTGAGGCAGTACAGATTTGCTGCTTAAGTCTTCTAATTGTACTTGCAATTGATAACCAAAAAACAAAAAAATTTGCTCATTTCTACCACGGGACCTTTGCATGTGCTACCCCTCTAACTAGAAGGCCCACCCTGTAAACCATGGCTGGTTCTCATTCATTCAGTATTTATCAAGTTTTTAAATGCCCATTCCTCAGAGAGGCCTTCCCTGACCATTCAGTGGTTCTTTCATTTCTCATGACACATTTGACATTAATTATTTATTTTCTTCTTATCTGTTGTTATCTATTGTTCGCTCTGTCCTATCTCCCAGTTTCTGGAACATTCAAATATTCATTGAATAGATGAATCTACTATTTATGGTGACCTTTGTTGTGACCTAGACAAAGTGTTAATTAACAATCGGAGTGTAACTCGCCAGTTTCCTAACACTCATCGGACAAATTTGGGGCACATTTAATCATGTAATCAATACTGCTTCAAAGCATGGGCATTTATTTTCCTTTTAATCTTACTCATTTGTATTCATCGGTTTTCACTCCCATTTTGCAGATTTCCTCTGCTGATGCCCAGTGCTCCATGCAGTAATCAGGGAGCACTCAGTGAAAGTTGCCTTACTTGCCAGTGTTAGTGTGTGGATGATTGAGACCGAGCAGCCCATGAAGGTCTAAGATGAGAAAGCTAGGCCGAAGATCATGCATGTGGCAGGGAGGATGACACAACTGTTGAGCATAGTCCTTTCCACCATTGTGGCCCTGAGGGCAGAGTAGAGCAAGCAATCTGTTCCACTGCAGAGAGCCAGTGTGGTGCCAGCGGTGGCAGTGATATCAAAACCCACCTTTGGCTCTAGAAGGGAGGCCTGTAATACTAACAGCCGGGGTTTACCGTACTAGGTGCCATACACTTAGTTGATTTACTTAATCTTCCACCTAGGAGGGGTTATTAATCCATTTTACAAGTGGGAAAATGGAGACACAAGAGTTTAACAACTCCATCACGGCCACAGAGAAGGCAGGGAGAGCCAGGATTAAAACTCAGGCAGTCTGGCACCAATATTTCAGCTCTTCACTACTTGTCTATACCAGACCCCAGATGAGTGTCCTCGAGGGAGTCATTCTTACAATTGCATAAAGAGAATATTACACAAACAGAGCAGGGCCGGATAGGAGCTAGAACTGTCTGGAAGACTTGGAGTTAAAGTAAGTAGAAGCAAATGAACAGGAAAGATGCCTGGTCCTGGACGCCAGGCACAGGGCAACCCCAGTAATCTCCAAGCCTGAGCTTTGTTCCTAACATGCGTCCTCTGAAGGTCTAGCACCTGCCTTCCTACCTGGTCTTTGCTTTCCTTAACGGCACAGGGCTCCCTCCACTCCCCGGCCTGACTTTGGGTTTGTGGCTTGAGTCCAGGGCCAGTTCCTGAGCCTGGAATCTAGTTTGTCAGAGCAGACTGCACCTGTACACGTTACATACGTTTACTGGAGTACAGAAGGTTGGGATGAGTTAGGCAAAATCTCCTGGCCACAGATAGTCCTCCTTTGTCCAGGGAGGAATATCCTAAGACTGGATCGGACATGTTCCATTTTACTGTGAAAACAATGCATAAAAACGTATAATGTAGTAGCATCATAGTAGTAAGAGAATTTTTTAAAGCTAGAAGCCTTTTATTTAAGAGTAACTTTTAAAAGGCCAGTTAAGGGACGCCTGGGTGGCTCAATAGTTGAGCGTTTGCCTTCGGTCCAGGGCATGATCCTGGAGACCTGGGATCGAGTCCCACGTCAGGCTCCCACCGGGGAGCCTTGCTTCTCCCTCTGCCTGTGTCTCTGCGCCCCCCTCCCCCCGCGTCTCTCATGAATAAATAAAATATTAAAAAAAATAAAAGGCCAGTTAAAAGTGCACATTATCAATAAATGTTGTCTTGAAAGAAAGATGGCATGTCCTTTCCAGGTGCTGATGACACAATCGAATAAATTAAACAGTGGGCACAGCTCATACTGCTGTGATGCTGAAGTCCTGCAGAAGACCCAAACACCAAAGAGTAGACTCTGTGAAATATCCTGGAAATTGGCTAGGAAATTCACTGGACCCCCACACCCAGAGTGGCTGAGCAGGGAGCATAGGCCTCAGTTCCAGGAGACTGAAGAGCAAGACAGAAGGTAGCTTCTGACGGGGTAAGAAATGGAGGCCCAATCTAGCCCCTGGGAAGGAGGCTGGGTTAGGGTCCAGGGAGGCTTTGTGTTAACGTTAACTTTGGAGCTACTGTGCAGCTGCTTGCTATTTAGATCCGAGTGAGCAGAAGTTAGTAACATGCAGTTCCTGACCCTGGTGGGTTTGAGACATTTCCATTGGCTACTCCCTTCCTGGGATAGAATCTTCTCTGACCTGAGGTCGAAGACTTGGATTAGCTTGGAAGCTTTTTTTTCCCCTCCCTATGTAGGTATCAAATATTCCGTGACAGTGTTGATCACAATACAAGTATTTTTGTAGGCCTCTATAAAAATAGGGCTGATCTTATTTACATAGAATTGAGGTGCACCGTCTTCAGATTTATTATGCGCACTCCTTCCAAGTAATTTATTTTTCTCCATGTATATTAGAGCTAAATTCTTGGCTTGATAGGAGTGATGGAATAAGAGAAGTTGCTGTCTCTTGATGATAGATTGACTTCTCTGTCATCCCTGCATAAAGGGCAATAGGAAAATAAATTTCAAGTGAGTTGTTATTTAGGTGGAGAAGATTAATCTACCTATAGATCAGTTTGTTAAAATGCTCATTACGAAAAGGTATATATATTTGTAAGTATAAGAGGTATCTATCATTTTTTATGGATTTGAATATACATGGGCCGTGGGATATTGTTTTATTCTACCTTAATGTTCCTGGGTACTTCTTAAGGACAGAATGGAAATTAAAAACAATTCATCTTGTCCCATTCTTGGGACTAATGTGATGATTTAAAGCAGCTCTTTTTCGGTAAATCTGCTAACCCAGTGGCCTCAAACAGAAGCCCCATTTGGGTTGTTGGTGCTAATGGCAGAAAGCTGAGCCATACACAGAGTGGAGAGGGATGTATTTATAAGCAATTCTTTTAGCAGGCCCTCTGCTTTACTGCATCGTTTTAAGTTCTTGCATAACTTAGCTTATTCTCAGGGAGAAAATAGACTTATAATTCTCTTTATATGGTGATGGTGCCCCCATAACTGTGTATTCCTAGAGGAGCCAGGATAGAATAATGTTAATTATTAATTAAAGGTATACATAAGTAGGAATACCTCTTTGACCAGGCTTCCTCCACCCAGCAGGCCCTGAGATATCTTATTACAATGAAATTCTCCCATGTGTATAAAAACATTATTATTTTTAATTAAAGTGCCCACTCAACCCATTTGGGACCAAGTAGACACCACCACCACCCCTTTTTAAGAGGATCCAGGGGAGATTCAGGAAAGAAGCTACTTTGAAAACAAAAATTAGGCATTTACAAGGCAAGAGAAACTGCCCTTTGCCTTTGCCATCATTTTCTTGCAAGACTGAAGATTTCTAAGATTTGGGTTGTAAGAAGTGTGTGAGCATTTCCAAAGATTGCATTTTGAATGGCATCTACATTTATTAAGTGCACCGATTACCTGGCAGATCCAGGCACTTAGCTTGGGATGGTTTGGTGTTTTTGTTGACTATGAAACTTACTGTCTCCACTTTGGCTGACTCTTGTTTACTTGAAGGCATCACCATATAAATCAAAGAGGTGATGCACTGATTTACATCTTAGGGGAAAAATACAGTTTTCATTCTGTCAATAAGTGCATCAATTGAGTGATGATGTAGTGCTCAATTATGATGATAAGAGAATTTAAATCAGACTCTGCTGGTGCTGGTCAAATTCTTTGATAATTGCTTTATTTAACCTTCATTCTATCTACAGGACCTATGTCCTCCAGCAAAGAGGAGTATTCACAGTGCCACAGATGGTGGACTTCGTTGGGGCAGATCTCAGGTTGAAGTCCAGAGTTGCACTCACTAGCTGTGTGACTTTGAGGAGTTACTCAACATCTTTAAGCCTTTAATCTCTAAGATGGGGATAATAACACCTCCTTTATAGTTTTGCAGTGAGGATTGAATGCATTAATGCATGTGAAAAATGCATATGCCTTTTTAGCAAAGTGTTTGATGCATGATAAATCAAGTTAAAGTTATTAGCCATTATTTGTGTCATCTGATTTACTTGCTGAACCAAATTGCTTGGTCTGTTGTTGCCTAGCAACTGTTTAGTGAAGACAAAATGATTGAATACTTGTGAATCAAGAAGAGCCCAACTGAACTTTGAGGTCAGTAGGAATTTTCCCTCCTCTTCCCTACTTTACTATTGCAAAGTGTCTCTAAAATCAAAGGACATGAAAAACAGGATGCCCTGTATTGGCTGTATTTTATAGGACTTTTGAGAGATATTCCCTGTATCAATTTTACTAATGACAGAAAAAAAAAACTGTTATCTTAGGTTTAGTTAGAAAACCATCATTTTATTTAGATTAAGTAGTACTTTTATAGTTTTTTGAGTCCTTGCTTTAGCAAATATTCAGTACTTTGTTCTCATCAGTGGCATCAGCTAATATTTCTTTATACTAAGATGGTTTTTTCTTAACCTGATGATTTTCCTTACTGGAAAGAGTTTTTAAGTGTACAAAGTTAGGATTGAAATCTGTAAGGAGGTATTCTTAAAGGATAGTATTTGAAAATGTAAACAAGCCTCAGAGAAGCATGCTATCACATGGGTGTGCTTTCTCTCATTTCTCAGAGCATTACATGGTCTTAAATATTCTCTGCTTCCCCAAGGTCTCATACGTGATAGATACTCCATAAATTTTTGTTTAACAAATAAATGAAACAACAGAAATATACATCTGTTGGAAATCCTATCTTGGCTGCCTTTAGTGGTTAAACCACTGGTAAGGATTATTGTAAAATGCCTAATAATTGTTACCCAGGAATTGTGGGTCTTAAAGAGATCATCTGCTGCAATATTCGTGTTTGATGAGGGAAAATTAAAGTCCACAAAACTAGTACTGCTAGCCACTATGCTTTACCTCCCTCCTTCAAAAATTAGTGTGGGAGGGCAAGGGGTCTCCGATGGTAGAGAATGCGGGAGATGTGCTAAATGGAGCGGCAGGAGATCTACAAGAAAGTAGGAGGATTGGACTTAGGAATGAAACAGAAGTGAGAATGAAAATGGATAAAGAGGTCTCATTAGAGGATTCCCACGTGGAAGTCATACAGATCCAGACTCTGTCTACCAGGGAGGCTGGGTAGTAGTCAGCTTTCTGAGGCTCAGGGCTGGGGAGAGGGGAGATTTTGGAGGGGTGTCTGCCCTGGGGACTCTGCTTCCTCCCGCAGCCTTCTGTACTCAGTACTGTCTCTGCTCCTTAGGTTTCCTTTCCATAACAGCTCTCTGCTCTTCCCTTTCATGGTTAAACCAAAACCCCAAGTCTCTTGTCTGAGCTCCAGATTTGTGTATCCCCTCCATGTCTTACCTGACATACCTAGTAGAAATGTTAAGCCTAATGTGAACAAAGTAGATTTCTTGATTTCAGACTCCAATCGTGCTCCTTCTCCAAAGCCAACTCATGATTGCCACCACCACCCCGATTCATGGCAGAACCGTAGCCATATCTTTGATTCCTTTTCTTCCCCCATAATTGATCACCTCTACTCTATGCATGTGCTGTGTGGCTGCCTCCTCTAGGAGATGCAATGAATGAGGCCAGTGCTCTCTGCACCACTGCTATGGCTCATTTGCAACCCACGGTCCTCTCCCTGCACACTAGAGGCCCCTTCAGCCATCACTCCATTTGTGTTCTTCTCTTCTCCACAGAGCAGCCAGGAAGATCACTTGAAAGTAAATCAATTGTGTCACATCATAGTGGCAAAGCCTCCTTCCATCATGGCTCCTCACTGCAAACAGTACAAAAATCCAAGCTCCTTGCATTGGGCCACTGATACATTGTGCACCTGGTCTCCTTCCTGCTCCAGTGTGATCTTTTCTCTCTTCTCTTCACCTCACCTTGGCCACTCAGGCCTTCTTTTTGTTCTTGGAGGGTGCCTCTGGCTCATTTCCACTTTGGAAACTTTCCATTTCAGATTTCAACTTGGATGCCTCCGATGTTCTCAGGTGGTCCAGGTCTAAGCTAAGTGGTGGAGGGTATCTGGGAGAGCACTGTAGCTATTCATGTCTGTGTACGCATGTCAGCCTTCCATATAGAATGTTCCTTAAGCAGAGGAGCCCTTTTGGTTTTGTTTTCGGTGAAAGTCTATAGCACAGGAAAGAGTGTTTAGCGCAGAGCTGGTACTCAAATACACGTTAACCGCCTGAGATTACAGAGTGCTTTTTAAATATGATAAATATGCCAAAATAGCTAACATACAAAAAACTTTTCCAAAGTATTTGATCTTTCTAATTTTATCTTCATTAACTATCCATTATCTAACTTGATCCATTATTTATCTGCATCACTTTGTATGTGCACAGATAATGCTAAGACATTGTGGAAACAGTTTTTCTCATGTGAGGGAACTATTTCCTACCTGTTATACTGTCTTTGTTTTGCCAACTGTCATAGCCGGGGCAGAGAGCATATATAGGCTTAATTGAGCACAGTTTTTATGAATTCCCCAATGATGGAATCCAAATTAATGATGCTTTGCTGTAAATTTTGATTAAAAAATAATTTTATTTCACTGACAAGTATGACAGTAGAAACAACTGTAGGTTGGCTTTAAAAAATATCTAAATATAAAAAATCTAAAAATACATAAAAAGTCAACATAATTACCTGAAGAGGGTAACATTTTGATGGGTTTTACTGTCCCTTGAAAATTTGGTTTTTTTTACAGATGTACTTCCTTATGCATTCATTGACAATACTGACAAGATATGCTTACAGGGGGGCCACTCACATTGAAGAAAATTGTTATGTTTATTAAAATGACATCAGTTTTTATTCTCTGGCCTTGGGAAAAGGCAGTTATTTTCTCTGGGAAATGACAAGGACAGCAGCAATTTAACAGTGGAAAGTAAGATGCATTTGAACCCTGAGTAGCTGTGAAAATGGTACTCATGCTAAACAGCTCTTTGGAGTTTGAAATATTTTCCATATACTCCCCCCCATCCTTTTGCCAGTTTATTGCTATTTACCTCATACCTCCTTTGTGGGGCTGATGTTTTCAAAGGGAGTAGTAAAAGTGAAGGCAATTTTAGGGCACAAAAAAATTCCTCTGAACCAGACTTCAATTTAGATTGCATGTTGTTGTGTGTTTTCTAGAAATTCTGGGAATCTGGCTGTATTTGGAGTTAATTGCTTCAGACTATCCGAGGAGCACAAACTTTGAGTAGCAGCCAGAGTTCTTGGGAACCAGGGTGATGGGATATTAATTCATTCTTTCCTTCCATGATAAGTTATTGAACCCCTTATAGCACACAGCTCTGTGCTGGTCAAAAGGCAGCTCAGAAAAGAACTGGAAGGCAGGACCTTGCCACACTGAGCCTTCAGCTTATATATAGAGAGAAATGGAAGCTGAAACCATCACGTGTCCGTTACCAAGGAATAGGCCAGCTGGATGACCGCAGATTCACAACAAGTGCCATTTTCTCCCACTTTAAAAGCACTTTCATTTGGGAAGAGGAGAGACCAGGACAAATTTAGGGTGACTATTTTCTGGCACAAAAGTTAGGATCACTTTTTTTTTTCTGACTTCTAAATTGACTTACATGCAAATTGTCAGGTTTCAATATCCATTTAACTCTTTACTCTTTTATAGAAAATAAATGAAACAAAATCTGGACTGTTTCAAAAACTAGAGCACTTGTGGGGCACCAGGAGAAGAGCACTCATGATTTCTGTCCAACGCACTCTTGGAAAGAGATGCAGTATGTTCAGCCTTCATTCTAATTGCAATAAACAGGACAGCACATTGCTCTGTTTCTTTTAACTGTGGAATGACAGGTTTTTCCCTTCTCGAAGAAACATAACCTGTTTTGATATGGACCGCTGCCCACCGCCCTCGTCCAGCTGCCCTCTGACAGCTCCAAGCCCCTCAGGCTCAGCTGACACCTGCCGGTACCCCACAACTGTGTGTGCTCCTGCACCCTCAAAACTCCCCTCACTGGCCATGCTAACCAGAAAGCAGCCTTACTAACTGAAGAGGATTTCCAGCTGAAGGACATTTATACTATAAGATATTAATGATAGAAATGGTCCATTTTTGTATACCCCTATAGCTGTTCTTTTTCTCTGCTACTCTCTCTCTCTCTCTCTCCTTTTCTTTCCTTCTTTCCCACTCTTTCCTGTTCTCTCTTCCTCCCCAACACACACACACAGATTTTTTTTTTTTTTTAACTGCCTGGTGAGAGCACATTTCAGATTTTCTTACTGAAGTTACCCACCAGTGACCTGATCTGGCATAATTTGAGAATCTCTGCGAAGTTTCTATCCCGAGTTTAGTGTTCTGTAGTAGATTTCTCAAATGGCACAGCACAATTTATATGAAGCTCCATTTAAATACAAATCCTGCCTTGCCTGGAGTGATTGAAAAGTATAGACCTGTGCTATAAAATAATCCCCTTTCAGGGCACTGCCTGCATCGGTTGACACATTCAATACATTTTAATTGTACCAGACACTATTCTAGGCACTTGGGGGGCATCACTCAGCACAAAGGGTCCCTGCCTGTGGAGTTGACATTCTGAGGGGGAGAGATGGGACTTCTCTCTGTGCACAGGTTTATATATACGATAGAAGGTGATGAAGTGTCTTGAGAAAAGTAAGTGCAACAGACATGAAGCTCAGGAATGGGTAGAGGTGGGGGTGGGGGGGTGGGATTAAAGAAGGTGGACTCAGTGAGTCGCATTTGTCGATCTGGACAAAGACTTGGGGAAAGTGAGGAAGTCAGCCGAGCAGCTATCTGGGGGAGGGCTTTCCAGAAAGCTGGGACACAATAAAGGAGGAGCATGCCTGAGGTGTTCAGGACAGAAAGGAAGCTGTGTGGCTGGAGCACAGGGTATGGTGGCATGAAGTGAGACAGCTATCTGGTGGCCAGGTCATGTGGGGCCCTGCTGGACTTTGTTTTTTTAATTTTGTTTCAATTTAATTAATTAGCATAGAATGTCTTATTAGTGTCAGAGGTAGAGGTCAGTGATTCATCAGTCTTATATAATACCCAGTGCTCATTATGTCACGTGCCCCCCCTTAATGTCTATCACCCAGTTACCCCAACCCCTCACTCCCCTCCCCCCCAGCAACCTTCAGGTTTTTTCCTATGATTAAGAGTCTCCTATGGTTTGTCTCTCTCTCTGGTTTCATCTTGTTTTGTTTTTTCCTCTCTTCCCCTATGATCCTCCGTTTTGTTTCTTAAATTCCACATATGAATGAGATCATATGATAATAGTCTTTCTCTTATTCTGACTATTTGCTTAGCATAATATCCTCTAGTTCCATCCATGTCGTTGGAAATGGCAAGATTTCATTTTATGGATGGCTGAGTCGTATTCCATTGCGTATATACACATTGTCTTTATCCATTCATCTGTTGATGGACATCTGGGCTCCTTCCTTAGTGGGGCTATTGTGGACATTGCTGCTGTAAACATCGGGGGGCAGGTGCCCCTTCAGATCACTACATTTGTATCTTTGCTGGACTTTTAAAAGATTTTGGCTTTTATGAGGAACAAAATGGGGAGTTACTGCAGAGTTTTGAGTGGGGAAAGAACTGAAGAGACTTAGCATTTTAGAAAGAAAACCCTGGCTACTATGGATTGAAACATAATTTGAATGAAAATGGACCTGGGAGAGGACTGGGGTGTGTAAGAGAGCAGAACCAAACACAGTGCGCACGTTTTTGTCACAAGGGAAGCCTGTTGGTCAAAAGGTTTAAATCTAGTCCTAAGGGATAAAAGTCAAAAACAGGACAACGTTTTAAAAACTTAGGCAGTGGAAGAAGGTGACAAGACAGATCCTTCTCTGTGGCTGTCACTTCCCTCTTCACAACTGGATTCCAGAATGCAGGGTTTCCCAGCCTGAGCCTGTGCACTCCCCTTATGTCATGCCTAGAACTCTCTTCTCCCAGGTCTTTACATAGTTGGCTTGTTTCTGGACCTTAGCCTCAGGCCATGCTCCCTAATGTAGGTGTACTTCCCCAAGTCTTGCTACGGCAGTACCCTGTGTTATCCTCATTGCACAACACATCGTATTTGGTTTTCACTGCTCGTCTTCCCCCCACACCCCCCGGAATGCAAACTCCATGAACTCACAGACTCTTACCACTTTTGTGTGCTCCTGTATCCCCAATATCTAGGACAGCGTCTGGCACACAGCAGGACACTCTCTGTTGGGTGAAGAAGTCTTCATATTAAAATAAATCAGCAAGTCCATATTAAACCCCTGCAGGGAACGCCACCAATCACTGTGTGAAGTTTAAGGAATATTTTCATGTAGCATATTTGGGCACAAAGTGTGAAAACAGAAAAAAATCACATATAAGAAAGTAGATAAAGAGAAATCGTAAGGCACTGAATACATGATTTATTAGCAAGTGAGTTGAGAAGAAGTAAAACTAAGAGATTCATGGAATGGGAAATATTTAAAAATTTAGGATTACTGAACTTCAAACAGCCCAAAAACATACACAGGTAGAAATCTCTGTGGCATCTTATTGAGCTTTCTCCAAACACCTCCAATAATATAAAGGCTGCTATCATACAAAGCGGTGTATTCCAGTCTCGGGATATTCTAATCATTAGAAAGCTACTTTACATTACCATGCATAGAAGAATAAGGAGTGTTGCACTAGGCAGGATGGAGTGAGTATTTGGCCAAGGGAAGGTGTTGGAGAGACCTAGGGGAACATCAGGCCAGTGAATAACCAGTGAGCAGGGTTCTACATGGGAGAAACAGGATGGAAAATATTTCCTATCTCTTTTGGGTTGGCACAGAGGGAAGTGTCTGAGAAGAGTAAAATTAGCCCCACAGATAATGGACTCGAGCAAGACCTGACATCATTTTTTATTTATTTAGGGCAAACTTTTCATTTTGATAAACAAAAATCCTATTTCTGCCCATGGTAAGGCAGTTGGAGGCAAATATCCAGACAAATCTGAAAATGCTGATTCCAACAAGATTTTTTTTTTTTTTAATAAGAAAGGCATCAAATTCTAGTGAGAAATGTAATCACTTATATTTCTGGAGCTAATATGAATTCTAAGTAGGAGGCTGACCTTTGCTTGCCTGAGGAAGAAAGAGAAACACTAGTAGAACAGTAATCATTTTTTTAAAATGTAGTCTGAAGTAATTTCTTTTTTTTTTTTTTTTTGAAGTAATTTCTTTAAGAATGTGCAAAAGCCTGTGGACAGTGAGATTAATTTGGAACTATTCCAAGCAGTTCCTTTAGAAGTTGGGGTTTATCAAAGGGATTGCCTCCAGATTTAAATCACATGGTCATTGGCCTCTCTCTGGCTAAGGGGGTTAACTCTGAGGGAGCCACCAAAAAGCTACCATCTATAAAAACCATGGTCGCAAAAGTCTTCCAAGTGATTTTCTTCCTTTATGTCCTTCCAAATGCTATATAATTTGTCTTTGAATGGACCACTACTAGATTTTATTTTCTGCCCTGAAATTTTGAAGACCCAATGGTACTTCATCTAATCAAAACCACTCAGAAGTTTGACAGACCTCAGATAGTAGTAACTACCAACAGTAAACATTTTATGTACAATAATTAGAGTAATTCGTGGGTGATTTCAAGGATGGGTGTTCCCCTCAGGAGGGAAGTGCTACTTTAGAAAGTAGGGGGAAGAGAGAGGGCTTAACATTTTGAGCAGAGTATTTTCAAACTAGCAGAGAAAAAGTCCAGCTACTTTATATGATTGAAAGCATTTCAGGTAAAACGAAGTGAAGTCAAGTCCCAGATATTGTCCAAGGAAAATATCAAGTTATTTTAAATAAAAATCCACCTAAATCTCTAAAATCAGCAAGAAGAAGGGTGAATTTGGAATTTATCTATGTGAGAAGTGTGATATCATTTAATAATTCAAAGACCCAAGATGGCAATCACCGTGATGCCCCAGCAATGAAACAAAACCTTCTGAATATATTTAACCTCCCGTGTTGGCGGCCAAGTTTATTACACTATGGGGTTATCCTGTCATCTCCGTAATGAGTTAGGGTTCAAGGATAGGTTGAACTAGGAAACCTCTAAGGTACATTCCAGTTCTAAAATTGGAGCCATTTAGGGCTGCCCGGGTGGCTCAGCGGTTTAGCACCACCTTCAGCCCAGGGCGTGATCCTGGAGACCCGGGATCGAGTCCCACGTCGGGCTCCCTGCATGGAACCTGCTTCTCCACATGGGTATTGTTTGCTTCACTTTGCCTTTTTAGTATGTAGATGTCCTCGATCCTAGACTGGAAAGAGAAAATACATATTGGGAATGTTAAAAGCAAATCACCCACCATCTGCATAACTGGGTTTTGATGTTAGCTTTTCATATCCTGGATTATGGGAAGTGACTTGGCCTTTCCTCCTTCTCCCCAGTATGTCCCTTTCTCCTCCTTCCTGTGTCTCCCATTCCTCTTCCCCGTTCCACTCAGGATCATTCTTGGCATCTGGTCCTTGTCCATCCTGTGACTACACTTGCATCTCTCTGGCCTGTCAAACTTCTGTTGATCTGAGAAGCTCAGTTTCTCTTTACTAAGAACTGCAGCCAGTACTGTTCTCTTTCTGTGCTCACATGGCACATGATTTCCCACTGAATCTCACATTCCCTTGCCTTTTCCTTCTTCCCTCCCCACGACAGGCTATCTCCTTCTGAAAGATGGAGTCCTCCTGAATACGTTGTGGATCTGGGTAGAGTGTCACATAGTGCTTGGCTGCCTGTCCGGAGCCTCATTCTCAGTTCTGAAAGCCAGATGACTTCTGCAATCTAAGCTTTAGCTGTCAGTCACTGGTGGAAGACGGGACAATCCCTTCAAATTATAGGATATCCACTTTCAGGGCTGCATGCATACATGTGTACAGGTATCACTTAATAATAAAAAAAGAACACCATAAGCACAGCATACCATAGAGAGTTCTGGAATCTCTCTATGTTGTCACCTGAAACTAGTACAACACTCTACTTCAGCTATACCTTGGTTAAGAAGAAAGGAATGCCAGTGTTTGCCAGATACTTCTCTTTGGTCAGTGCACACCCGTGGTCCTCATTCCCTGCATGTAATGGAAAACCAGCTTATTTTATAGATGACAGCACTTTGGAAGTTCCTTGAATGAGGAAGACAAGGGAAGCAGCAGCTGGGGAAGGGGTTGTGCCAATGTGGCCAGTAGGTTGTAGCATAAAAGAGGGGCTCCTTTTCTTTCTCACAAGAAATTACTCCAGTATTTTATTCAATGTTCAGCCATGACTGGGATGTACATTGTGATGGATTTCCAAAGCATGGAGTTTCTTACACTTTATCCTATTACATCTTATTTTAAAATGGTTACGTCTTTTCTCTCCCATTATTTTAACTATGTACTTGTAGTCAGGCTTGGCTCGCCTGTGGAGCAGTAAAAGAAAGTCACAAAGAAATCTCTCAATCCTAAAGCTTAACAAAACGTTTCTTGTTCTTTGACCTCACAGTGGAGGGATTGGGGAGTTTCTTGAGTGGCTTTTTGTCTATACTTGAGGACCAGTGATGTTTCAGAAAAATGTTTGCCTACTCCACTCCCATTAAGGAATTATATAATCAGGTTCTTGATGAATAAAAGAACTAACAGCGGGAATTCTCTTATTTATGCACGTGCATCAGCTCTTCTTCCGTTCTCCCCATCCTGCCCCCATCCCCTGAGGAGTTTTCTCATCATGGTATCTGTTCACTGTTAAGTAGTAATTGCAGCAGAGGCAGCCAGGAGCAACAGGGCTTTCTGGAACACAGAATGTGGGGGTGTAATCCTAAAGCAGAATTTGTGTTCTGTGAGATGAGAGTCTTGTAGTCACTGGCCTTCTCTTCATCCCAACCCTACAATAGAGCCTGACACAAACCAATGACACAGTCGATAGGTGCTGAGTGAATGAATTCAAAACTCTCCCTAGCTTTTGCCTTTATCTTATAAAGCTAATCTTTAACAATTATTTTATCAGTCTAAAAGGGCTACCTACCTATCTTCTCCTGCCCCTGCCCCTATATGCAGTGAATGCTTGGAAACAAAGATGTGGACTTCATTGATTTTTTAACTTGACATTAGAAATTGGACTTACGGAATGTCTTCCAAAATCAGGAATTTACCCTCTTTTTTTTTTTTTTTTTTTGAACTGACATGCTAGAACTTTCTTAACATAGGGAGAGGCTTAGTGAAACCATCCAATATGTAAACTGCAAAAATTTTAAAAAGAGAAGTAGATTAAAGTGATAGAAGATAGTTACCGAATTAAAATCCATTCAGTGGCATTTCCAAATGTCACCTGAATGACTGTGTATAAAGAGTCTTTGAGCTGCTTTAAGTATCATGGCTTTGGGGATGGTGCAGTCTAGGGACAATAAAGATAAGGTATAAATTATGAACAAGGGAGAAAAAAATTATACTTGTTTATGGCTTAAGTAGAACATTTCTGAGCAACTTTTCACTTGGATGGCCCTTATCAAATGATCGTTTTTCTAAAGTAGAGAGTGGGGCTTGCAAAACTGCATAAATCAGGCAATTTGCATTCATGTTTTGATGATCCGCAAATCACTTATTCATTTGTGGGAGTAAAGCAGATTCATGAAATCAATATGTTTGTTATTCATTTATGCCTCTTTTTTTGGTCATAAAGCAAACTCTTAACATTTCATTGAGCTAAAAAATGAGAGCATATTTTTAGGAAGTGTCTTCAGTTTCCTTTACCTTGTGTTTATGTCTTATGTGAGGGATGCCCAAAACCAAGACTCGCCTATTGGTGTGAGATTCGTGGGTGGTTATATTAACATCAGTGATAGGGACTTTTTGCAAATGTTTGTGAAAACAGACATGCTGTAAACCTGTCTGGAATGAGCTTAATTGTTACATTTGCAAATTAAGGACCAAAATTTCTTGTGTATTTTAAGAAAATAAAATGCTATCTTACTGCTTTGAAGGTCACAAAAACAGAATTGAGTTCATATAACCAATTTCCGTACAGAAATTATAGTTTCCATGATGAATTTCAGATCAAGGCATTAATTTACATCAATATTCTTTCTAACTTTAAATTGTTGGGGTCTCCAAATATTTACCATTTAAATGCACTACCATCTTGGTCTTGCTCCTTGCTCTTTTATGTTTCCAAGGCTGAAGAACATGCACTAAGGTTTAATAGTAGCTATGCTGCTCTAATATTAACTATGGAAACCTGCTGGAGGAATTTTATTGTCATGTACATTTTACTCTACCTGAAATATGTGTGTTCTTGGGTAATGAATCAATGGCAGCTATGTTGCTATATGATGCACTTGAATATTTTTGCTTTAAGAAGAGTTCCTGTCAGATTGTTCCTCAAAGTGAAACTCCTCTTTCCTTCACCTGTGAATCATTCCCTGATGTAAAGCTGTAAACTGTAGAGTTCACATGGAACAGACCCTAGGTGTAATGCTGATTGTCACCAGTCAGCACACACCTGAGCTCCTGAAGAAACGAAAACAAGAATGAGTTTTAAAGTCAGCCCCTGGCTTACCTAAAGATTCTGAAAAACAGATCTGTGTCACACTCACCCAAAATCAAAGTCGATATTTAGCCTCCCCTCCACTTGGCCCTTTTGTAATGGTTCTCTGGATTATAGTCATAATATCTGGAGATTGATGAGAAGAATAAATGTTGAATTTAAGGCTTGAAGTATTTGGGGGGAAAATGAAGGGAGCTGGCTATTTGGAAATATTTTAATTTTCTATTTTTTAAATATGCCTGTGGAATTTATTTTGGTGATAATTAACATTGTAAAAAGTCTTACATGGGGACAGCTCCCTGAAAGTACAAAGTAAGTAGAAAGGGGAATAAGTGTCTTCACAACGCCTGACATTCTGAGGGCTGCATGATATACGAAAGCCTGTAACCTCACCCCTTATAAATTCTTCTAATTGTCCTTAGCATTGTACAATTGTTCAAACTGCTTGTGGTTTCAATGACTTTTGTTACTGTTTTTCTGGGGAGAATTTTTTTTTTTTTTTTAAATAACAGTCTATGTTGTCACTACCTGATTTGAGTAAATCAAACCAGAAATATCCTGACAGTGCACCAAACAAGACCTGTGTGTATAATGTAAGTTCTTTCTTTTTAATTTTAGAATCAACCTTGTCCTATGTTAGGCAGCTGGAGGCAAGAGTAAGACAGCTGGAGGAAGAAAATCGCATGCTGCCCCAGGTGGGTGACTTCCAGAAGCTCATAGCTAGTCAGTGTCATTTGAGTTGTGGCATTTTATCTGGAATTTAAAGTCTCAATTACATTTTCTCCTTTAAATGATAGAAATCATTTTGTAAATAGTCATTCATCAATGTAGACTGTGATTGCTTTCCATAATGACCATCATATTATCTGGATTCTTAAGTGTGATACCAAAGGATGCAGATGTCTGAAATAAGAATGCAAAGTAATTTTGAAAGGAAGAAAACAAGAGAAAGAGGAAATGAAGAAAAGTAGAAAATACTTTGCTAGTACTACTCACTCACATATATCATGCATGTAGTTGGTGAATATAGGGAAAGGACTCTTTTTTTTTTTTAAACTAATTTATGAGCTAGGGAAAGCTGTAGGTAGTTTGAAGATTTCATATTTTAATTCAAATTAGTACTTCCTAAAATTCTTTGTGATATAACTGATGAACTCTTTTAGTACAACAAAGCAATGACAGTAATTGACAGTTTTACCTTGGGGCTTAATTTCTTTTCCCTGGTGAATACAAAGTGGCACTCTTTGAATGCCTCACCATATTATTGTACTTATTCCTTTGGGCTGAAATATCTTGGTGAGAATGATGTTGGCTGAGGTGGTGGTTCTCGGGGAATGTTTTGTTGAGGAGTTGAGCAAATCCCCTGGTTCTAGGTTGGTTTCCTTTACAGACATGGAGGCAGGAAAGTATTTCAATATTTTAGGAAAGGAGTTTTCTAAGCATTCAGTCACTAGTGTTTTTTTTCCACATTCTGGTGATTATTTCTATTTCTTAAGTGACCAAGGGAAAATGAACACTTAAAAAAAACAAGCAAACAGTAGTTTAAATGAAAACAGAGACTGGTTCAAATTCAAGAGAAGACATGTAAATGGTAACACTTTGAAAAGATATTTTAGGTCTTTTAAATCTCATTTTGTTTTTAAACTACTTTTGCTCATTAATGATAATTTGGGGTCTGTCAGAGAATGCCTTTCTCTTTCTTCCACTGGCCAGCCTTCTGGCTAAAAATCATGAGATTAAATGAAATGAGTCTACTTTCTCCCTTCTCAAACCACGCCTATGTTAATACTGATGTGGACAGAAGGGATTATTTGCATCATAAGACAAGACACTGCTGGTAGAGTTTTCTCTTTCCTCTTCTATACTTTCCATTTTTAAAATTTTTCTTTGTCATTTGTCCTTTTATATGGGATTCAGAGTCTGACTGTGCCGAGACCCTTCACTGAAAACACCTAACTTCTTTCCGTTCCAAGAAACCTAAAAATAGAATTAGTTTATCATGAGTGTTCTATCTGGTGATACAGGCTCTGGGGCAACTGGGAATGTAAATGAAAAGAGGAAGATAAGGAGATCTGTCTCTTAGTTTACCTCTGAGTGGAAATTGAGGTTCGTGTCAAACATTGAAATGCTAGCTTGTGCACTATGTTATTTAAAAAGAGGCACAACAAATATGAAAATGATTACAAGATTGATTTTTAAAAATCTGTAAAAGTGTTAGAGGTCTTGAAGAGAAATCAGAAGAGGCTTCAGCTATACTTGATATATCAAGTGTGTGCATATTTAAATACACAGCAGTTGCATAGTCAAGAAGTAGAAGAGATTAAACAACTTTTCAGGCTCAAGTCTTAAAACATATGTTTTTTTAAATGCATTGCTGTTTTCTATCAAAGAAGGTTTTCTTTCTCGGAAAAGACTGGGAAAGATCATGTTTGACTGAATCTTAAGATGTTGTTAATGTGGGATGCACCATTATCATATGTGCCACTAAGAATGAGAAAAGATGTTGTCAATTATACCATGTCGGATTCTTGTTGATTTTAGAGATGTTAAAATGGAAAAACAATGCTTTAGAATTGAATAGCTTTTTACATGTCCAGGGCAATTTACTGAAAAGAAAAATCTATTGTTTGAAATATGCTATGGGACATATATACAAAGAATACAATAGATCTCAGTTCAAAAACAATATTTCTGTGAAATTTCTGTTATCTGAGAATGTTGCCTTCATTTATAGCTAAGATAAATATGATGGGATCACCAATTGCAAGTACTTGTATAAATACAACTGAAATGAACAGACAATAGGTCTGAGGATGGAAAGCAATAAATGAAACTCAGAGCAGTGAGAATCGTCTAAAGGGAATAGCCGTGGAAGACGAGATTTGGACCAGATGACACAAAGGCATATGT
This sequence comes from Canis aureus, assembly GCF_053574225.1. Classification (NCBI taxonomy): domain Eukaryota; kingdom Metazoa; phylum Chordata; class Mammalia; order Carnivora; family Canidae; genus Canis; species Canis aureus. The sequence continues at coordinate 59,998,986 of NC_135621.1, forward strand.
GACTTATTCTTGGATGTTACTGGTACTATTACAAATAATTACATGCTTTCCCTGCAGAGACTATTTCTGACTGCATGATGTTAGCTGATTTGCAAGGTCAATTCAATGTGACTAGCTGACATCCCTGAATAAATTAGTCTCAATATCTGAAGACTTGATTTTCCCATTGTAGGAACTTGCTCACTGTGCCTCGATTAGGAGGTATTCTGTTTTACTCCCAAGTTTATAAAAATATATTCTCTTGACTTTGGATAGACAGGAAAAAAAATATATAGTTGGCAATTGGAATTCCAAATATATTGGGTATCTTTTGTGGCTGTGGCCAGGTCTTTGCTGATAGTTTAGCATTTAGAATAATTATGTAAAGTATTTTCCTGGAGGAAGAAATCTCCTTAATGCTTATTTTTATTCTTTATGTTAAATTGTGTATAATGAACTGAGTTGCAACTTTGCCCCATCAATATGTATTTAAAAGTAAAGAAGATGAGTGTAATAAGTGCTTATGGATTTCTCTCTGGTCAGATACAAAGGCTTTAATTTCTTAATTTATAAATGACAAGGTTCCTCTTATCCTTTTGTAGGCCTAAAGTATAAATAAAGCATGGGTCCAGTTTTATAAACACGCAAAGTTACCAAGTCCCAGAATGAAGGGTTTTTTATTCAAAAACAGTTAGAAAAATGCAGTGAAGATTGAGTCAGTTCTGTCCAGTGATGAAGAGGAGCCTACAGGAGATGTGATTAGAATATCAGTATGGAGCCCATGTGAGCATGTAGCTCTTTGCTCTGCCATGATTTCTGCAATATCTCACAAGAATCACTGAGCAGTACTTTAAATCCAGTTTGTGAACACAATATTTCAAAAGAATCCTAAAGTAATAACAGAAAATGCAGTATTATGTACTACATATTACTTGAAAAGGAAATGTCTCCATTTATATATTTATTTATTTGATAGGAAAACATGAGATCTACTGTTTTGTCAGATTTTCAAGTGTATAACAACTATTGTTATTTATAGGTATGATGTACATTTGATTTCTAGAACTTAATTCTTTTTGCATATCTGAAATTTTGTACATGGTGATTAGCACCTTCCCCTTCCCCTCAGCCTCTGAAAACCACCATTGTATTCTTTGCCTCTATGAGTTTGAGTATTTTTGATACCTCATATAAGTGGAATCATGTCGTATTTGTCCTTCTGTGACTGTCTTATTTCACTTGGCATTTTACCAAGTGATCATTACCATATGATCCAGCAATCCTACTTCTGGATATTTACCTGAATTGAAATCAGGATCTCAAAAAAAAAAAATATTAGCAATCCTATATTCACTGCAGTACTGTTCATAGCAGTCAAGATGTGGAAGCAACCTAAATGTCCATTAAGAGATGAATGGATAAAAAAAAAGAATGGCATATACATATAATGGAATATGATTCAGCCTTGAAAAAGAAGGAAATCTTGCAATATGTGACAACACGGGTGAATCTTTTTTTATTAATTTTTAAATCTATTGAGGTGGAGTCACCCACAATGATGCAAATAAATATGGATAAAAGACCCCAAATGGTATAAAGTAGTTGCAAGGAATTTTATATTAAATTCAAAAGGAATATACCTATTGTGAATAGACATATATATAAATACAAACTTTCTGTGGATAAAGAGTCACAGATTTTCAAAGCTGAGTAGAATTCACATATCACATTGGACAATCCCATTTTTTAAAGTAAAGGCTTACAAGATTCATAGAATGTTAGGAGTATAGTTCTGGTCAGACAGCTAATGAAGGTTGGACTCAGGCTAAGATGTAGGCCTATTCAGTGTTACTCTAGCATTTGCATAACACCTTTTTCATTGTTTCATGCTACTTATGTAATGCGGTGTAAGTAAACTGCTAAATCTGTTTTTTATCTTATTGTCAAATTCTTTTTTAAAACACTTATTTTAATTAACATTGGAGGCACTTGGGTGGCGCAGTGGTTGAGCATCTGCCTTTGGCTCAGGTTGTGATTCTGGGACTGAGTCCCGCCTCACCCTCCCTGCAGGGAGCTTACTTCCTCCCTCTGCCTCTCTGTGTCTCTCATGAATAAATAAATAAATAAAATCTTTAAAAAAAAATTAACATTGGATTTGCTTGACCATCCAAGATTTATCTGACATTCTACTCCGGATTTAAAATAAATGTTCTATTTCTTAAAGCCATGGATGGTATTCATCACAAGTGAAAAAAGAATTGCGTTTTATGGAGCCTTCTCCTCCTGACACATTTCCAAAATACTTCAGAATCCTGGTTTTATAGAAACATACACACATATCTTCATGTGAGATTTATACTTAACAGCATGTGGTCAGAGAGGGCCTTTCTGTCCAGAGTGAATTGGAGATATAGGTGGGTAAGGGAACAAACAGTTATAGTCGTGGTTCTTAAGGTACCCATGAAATTTGTTATTTTAGCCCAAATTTAAAAATCTTGCTTGGATCTCTCAACCATCCCATGGTCCTTTTCTTGATGTCACAAGGATTTTTAATCCAGACCTATCTACTCTCTTTATGTGCTATATCCAATGAAGTCCGCTCAGCCAGAAAATACCTTAAAGTGTTTGATATAGGACACCTATCTGATGATTTTATTATAAATAAGTAAACATCATTTGAAGAAATCAGTCAATATTCCGCCATCACCATGAGGTACAAACTATTATTTTTAAAACTCTTCTCACCTATTTTGTGTTGAATTAAGGTTTGCATCAAGAGGAGACAAGAAATAAGTAGTTTGCTCTGATTCAAAGTCAATTAAGTACATTTGCTAAAGGTCCTACCGGGAAATCTGTTCCTTTCATCAAATGCTTTGGCATTTCCAGCCTGGAAAGCACTCTGTGTCCTTTGTACCCCAAAGTCCCTCTCCAAAACAAACTGCCCACCTCTTGAGACTAACTTTTTAGAGATTTCTTTTAGAATCCGTAAAGGTGCCCTCATCTGTCTAGTGTCCTATGGCTGCCCCTGTGCTGGGGGTTCGGTTTGAAAAGCATGGCAACTCGGATCTCTACGGTGAGGGCTCCTTTCAAGCAAGTGTTTCTATTTCTGTTGTGCTAACACACAGAGAAGAGTCTAATTTTAGCAATGGAAATAAATCTTCCTCTCCTGCAATTTGGTTACAGTGTGGTCCCACAATGCAGCATGTTGGGAAGGAGGCATGGCCATTTCCAGAGCAGTTTCTGAATAAAAGAAAAGAACCTGTCACCATCACCAGAAGTGCTGAGGAGGGTTCCCAGGCTCTAAAGAAACAGCTTGTCACTTCCATGGCAACACAGCCCAGGTCCAGCATCACATCTCTGAAAAGCTCCCTTACCTGTGTACCTATGCAGATTACCAGTGTCCTGGACAGAAAAGAGAGGATTCTTTCTGACACATAGATTTCCCTCATGTGTTATTCCTTTTTTTTTTTTTTTTTTTTTTTGGCTGTGGAGATACTTATTTGTTGCCCCCCCCCCTTTTTTCATATTTTCTTGTTTTTCAAGTCATTTTTGTCTTATAAGGGCCATAAATATCTGGCTTTTCTAGGGTTTGGAATTGCTCTGGAAAAAAAAAATCAGTCATTATTGTATAAAAAACAGGCACAGAGTAATGCTTTACCGGATACTTAAAGCAAGTGGTGCTATTCTTCAATTATTACTTGCTTGGAAATTACCATTCTGGCACTCCTGAGGAGTAATTTGTGCAAAAAAAAATTTTTTTTTCATGTATAGCAAGCAACTCTATGTAGTACAACCGGAATAGAATCTGGATGCTACTGATAGAAGAAAGCAGTTAAATCTATTAAGGGCTGGTTGCTGCAGAGTCATATTTGGAAAAAGAAATGGACTCCACCAGAAGAATAATGCTTGTGGATTGCCATTTTCTCCAAATCACCATGATTTATATAATTAAAGAAAAAAAGAGCTTTTATGTATAGTTCAATAGTTTTCAGAGGACAGATGGGAGCTACCCAAGTGGTGTGGGTGTATTGGAATAAAAGAGACAAATAGATATGGAAAATAAATTTATAGGGGAAAAGTCATGTTGGATAACCTGAATACATGGAGACTGGATTAAGGGAAAAGCTAAAATGTATTAGCAAAAATATTGAAGAGAACGAAATTCACAGAAAAAAAAACATCTGCATCAACATGGAGCCTTTCACAGTGAGGGGGTTTATGACATTCTTCTGTGACCCCCTCTCATTCTTGAGAGTTTCTTATTTGAGAATCTCAGACACATAATGAGAGGTCTTCAATATAATGAGAGGAAATAGATAAAATAGAAATGCAACAGAAAATACAGCTATGCCACTTACTAAACTTACTAAGAGACCTATTGAATTTTAAAAGCACCCATTAGGGACTGTGGTACCAAATCTTATATAATAGTACTGCCTTTTTCTATTGATACTGGCATGATAATGGTTCTACCACTAGGGCATATTAAAAAATGTTTTTTTTTTATTTGGAGTAGCCATAAAAGTTGCATTTTGGTCACCTGTCCTTGGCAGAATGTGTCACACACAAAAAATGATAGGACTAATTCAGCAAAAATGTTAGTTGTGCAGTAATATCAACTAGGATCGTAGATATTTGAATGAGAAGCAATATGGAGGACTATTTGGGGGAAACTTGAGATGGAACTATAAGAGAAATTAATGTTGCCTTGGAAAAATGGCTTTCTGCTCTTTTTTATTTTTATCCAAAATAAAGTGAAAAATCAAAAAAGATGAAACAGTCTTCCCTTTCCTAATTGTGTAAGGAAACAGTCTCCTAGAAGGTGATAGAAAAGTTTGTGTGGTGTTTGATATGGGAATTAAATTAGTCAAATGTAAATACTATTGAGATATGGAAATATATAGATATATAATATATCTAAAAAATAGTAACTGTGAAAACTTGGATCTAATTGAAGCTCCTAAAGATGGGAAGATTCCTATTTGAGCAGCCTCACTTTGCTTTCCATTTTCCACTGATGGTCACTACTCTTTGCGATGAGAGGCATCCAATCCATCCTGTCCTCCACTCCAGTTCAGACCTTTCTTACAATGGGATTCAGGCATCTCTCATTTAAAAGTCTCTACCTCTAGTTGGTTTGGTTTTTTCTTTTTTTTCTTCCTTAGCAAAGTGATCAGTCATGCTTTTAACACATTAAAAATTCAAGTTGGTGCCTCTTAATATCTTATAAATGTAAAGTAGACAAATAGAAATGTAATACGGGCAATATCTGTATTGCCTAAATATAATCTAGATAATCACTGTAATAGAGGCAAATAATGGGGTTCTTTGACACAATAAGACAGTTTAAGTAAATAAACTTCTAAGTGATTTGAGACTTTCCTAAATTATATTTAAGCTAGCATTGTGTGAAAAATAAGCAAAACATAACTGAGTTAATTTTAGAAAGCTGAGACATAGTCAGCAGTGACTTAGTTACCAAGTAATTAAAGGAGTCCCTGTAAATATGCTAGAACAAACAGAATGGGAATTACAAGAGCTAGGATTTAGCCTAATTAGCTGTTGGACCAAGATGATGCATCTTAACCTTTATGACCTTGATATGCTTTGAGTAACAAAGACGATTGTCATAGATGATAGGGAAGGTTCTGCTCAGCTCCACAAATCCGTGACTCTCTATCCAGAGAAAGTTTGTGTATGTGTATGATGTGTATAAAAATAGGCATGTCCTTTTAACTTTGATATTAAATTCCTTAAAACTACAACTTTATACCATACAGGGTCTTTTATTTATAGGTGTATATTTATGTCATTGTGAGTTATTCTACCTCACTGGGTTCTAAAAGTAATAAAATTTCATCAGAGAGCTGTTTAAGTAATAGTCAAGGCTATATATCTTTGAGGCTCGTGACACATTAATATGCGTATTAGAGGGGCTCACATACCAGTCTGAGTAGTGTTAGCTTATGTATTTTGAGAGATAATGTGCATTAATCTCCCCTAATCTTCATTTTTATTCTTTATGTAAACCCTACATAATGAACATAGAGGCACTAGTTTTCCCTAAGAGTATACATATTTAAAAATAAACTTGACAAGTATATACATGCTTATAGTTTTCTCTCTGGTCAGGAACAGAGGCATCTGTGTCTTCATTTGATAAGTGTGGTCCCTTTCAAGCCCTGAAAAAGGTTGTGTCCAGGTCCTAGAATGAAGAAGTTTTTATTGAAGCAGAGCTAGAGACATACAATGGATTGAGTTGGTCCTACCAGTGGTAAAGAGGAGCTCATAGGAGGTATGGATGGAAAAGGAGTCCTCAGCAGACAGCACAGCGCTCTTCCTCTGCCGTGCCCTCTGTGGTATTGTAAATATTGTGGGGCTATCCTTTAAATCCAGTGTGAGCACAACATTTCAAAGAAAGCCCAAAAGTATGAATCGTCTCATTAGTTATTATTTATGTATTAGCTGTTATTACCCGAGAAGGAAATACCTTTGAAAAGTTGGCACAGATGATAGTGAAAGGTCACCTGAACTTAGGATATTCTTTCCTGGGCACATAAACTAATGTTAACACTTTTTAAATCACATTTAAAAATATTTTAAAAGATTGCATAGGATACATGGACATCTGACACTTCAGAGAGAATTTTTTAAATGGTGATGAAAAACTATACCAATATAGGAAATGTTAAAAAAAAAATTGACTTTTATTTACCTGCAACTTATATGGAAACCATCTGTATTCTCTATTTTAAAATGTAACATACTTGTCAGGAATCCAGTTCTGAGATAAGCCAAAAGAAATTACTGTAAAAAAGAGATGACAAAGACTTGATATAGCATACATTATTTTTTTACACTGTGATAGACTGAGGAGAATAACAAGATGTCTTGCATATGAATCGAAGTCAGCTAGACTAGGGATACACAGAAGGAACAATGTCCAGAGGAAAAACATTTTTTCAAAGGCTCTCTGATGTATTGGATTCGTTCTGTACACTAAAGCATCTGAAGTAACAGCCAGCAATCAGCGGACTGGGCTTTTCTTCATATTTTCTCGTTGACACAGAGCATGAAAGAGGAATTGCCGGGGGTGCACCATGAGACAACGATCTGTGTTGCTTTTATAGTTCATGTGGAACGTTTATGGATTATCTTTTGGACTGTGCCATTGAGCCTGCATAACCTGGTAGCATGTTATCATATATGAATCTAATTAAAGCATGTGTAGAGAAGCAATATGAAGAGAGCATAGGAAATAAATTATGGGTTTCCCTTCAATTGTTGTAAGTCTGAAGGGCGTTTGGCAGCTGGGTAAATAATTCTTAGAAGATGACTTGGGGTTTGTTCTAGAAATCCTACAAAATAGTTCCTACATCAGTAAGCAGTGGAGTGTTTTTGAGAAACAACCCACTCACATTTGTAGATGTGGCATTACTGGGAGTAACAGAAAACTGTGTTTCCTCAGGCCACACCAGTGTAGATTGGGGTCAGACAGAGGGACTCCTTGCTCTCTGAGCTTGCCTTCAAGTGTATCAGTTTTCACCATCCTCTAAAGTCTGCTCCTGACTTTGGCTGTTGACCGGCTGCTACAGTGATGTCCTGTCCATTTCCAACTCCTGTGATGGGGCTCCCAACATTCTCTGGGCTGAGAAAATCCCCCTATTCCTGCTTGGGTTCTGCCTTGTTCCAGATCCAAAGCCTAATGGGAAAAGTGCTCCTCCCCACAAGTTCTGGCGGTAAGCCCAGAAATGGAGGTGGGGAAGAAGAGTTACTATTAGGGAAGGGTCAATCTATTAAAAAATTTTTCCTCCCTTTTCAAAGTACTCCATTATTTTTCATTCTAGTGTCTCTCCCTCCCTCCCTCCCTCCTTCCCTCCCTCCCTCCCTCTCAGTCTAATTCTTTCCTTTGGGAGAGCTTTGTGTCCTCAGGTTTATCAGTACCTCACTGAAATCAACTCAACTGAGATATTTGTGATTTCGGGAGTGCCCTAGTGAAGGCAAACAACCAACCAAGCCCTCTTTCAGAACTTGTATCTTCTTTGAGATTTTTCTAACTTTCATAATGTAGGTTAGTGGAATAGAGGCAACTTTTGAATTGATCTTTAAAAAGAAAAACACACACACAACAAGGAGACCACTAACCCCTTGCTTAAGATGCTTGGACTAATTATTTTGCTAGTTTTATTCATCTAGCCCCGGCTCTCAGCAGTTTATTAGGAAAGATTGCATGTAGAAACGTAAGGATCAAAAAGAAATGCAAATCTGTCTCAAATGTAGTATAACAAAGAAATTTGGTACTATCTTTTTTTTTTTTTTTGACCTAAAAATGCCTCTCATTTGCAGAACATGCGAGGCAGAAATTCTAATGTTTGACAGATAACAAATAACTAGTAAACCCAGGACCAGATGGGAGCCATCCTGGACTTACATAAAAGCTGGCTCTAAGAAAGGGAAGCTTTTTAATAGCCAAAATATTTCAGCTGTTTTTGACACCCAAAGCAGGTGTATCTTAATGTCAAAAAGGTAATTTCTTTTCTGAAACATTTTCATATGCTAGAAAACTGAATATCCATAACTACAGAAATCTCTTACAAGAAGAACATAAAATACACATTCAGAAATAAATGACAACTCCAGCAAACTTAATCACAAATAAATTGTGTGGGAATGATAGGTCTTTATCCTTTTGGGTGGCAAGCATGTATTGAGAGCCAAAAGTTAACAGAAGCTACAGTTCGAATTTGGCTGACATCTTTTTGACAGAGTTTTAGACAAAAGGAGCTTCAGCAGCTTTGCATTTTGAAATTTGTTACTTTGTTTGGAACCAGCCCCGTTTCACTTGCCATTCCATATTCCTATCCCACTCGTATCTTAACGCATGAGTCCTTAACCAGCAAAACTCATGCACAGGTCCTTTGTCAGTTGAAAAGGACTTTGGAGAAGTCGATTTAAGACTGGACCCTCTAAATGCTTACTTGTGAAGAGGGTGGCTCATGTGGTCTCATGGGCATTCATTTAATTGAAGAGGATTCTCTTGGTTAGGGAAACCAGTTACACTGAGCCGTTGACATTGGAGAATGAGATTAAGATGGACATGAGGGCAGGTAAGGACAGTTGGCTCTCCAACGTTTTTCACTTAAAACGAGTACTCTAAAAAAAACAAAAACCAAACAAACAAACAAACAAAAACGAGTACCCTGCTCATGATCTTGGTATTGACAGAGTTCTTCAGAATCAGTCATGAGGGTGTCATAAGACAGCTCTCAATTCCGGGTGGTTTCTCGGGGCTGTAAATGATGCTGTAGTAACTTATGAATCAATAGCACTTTGGTCTTTATACCTAGAAAATGTCCAATGTTGCTATCACATTGATTTTTAATACCTTATTACCTCATTAAATTACGTTTTTTATTTTTGGTATATCTTTTATATTCATTCTGTTTGAAGGCACCAATCCTGTTGGTCTTCAGTGTTCAGAATCTGAGGTCTTTAGAGCCCAAGGAAAGACACTAGAGGTCTGAAAGGGATTTCAGACCTGATTTCTTTTTAAAAGGTCTTAACCAGGCAGCCCAGGTGGCTCAGCGGTTTAGCGTCACCTTCAGCCCAGGAACTGATCCTGGAGACCCGGGATCAAGTCCCACATCGGGCTCCCTGCATGGAGCCTGCTTCTCCCTCTGCCTGTGTCTCTCTTTCTCTCTGTGTCTCTCATGAATAAATAAATAAAATCTTTAAAAAATAATAAAATAAAAGGTCTTAACCAATGGGGCTGCAGCCTGAAATGGACCTTTCTCCCTTGAGAAACACAGCTTGGGCCACAGCAAAATGGCTGATTTACAATCATCTGTAATCCTTGTAGTCGAGCCCGCTTCAGGGTGCAGACAGCACACACAGGATGGGGATGGTTGAGTCAGCCATTCCACATTAGAGTTTTTTTGCTATTACAACAGTAGAGCCATATCCTGAGTAGCAGCTGAGGTCCTGCGTATTGGAGCAACACTGGGGCCACCTTGATTAAGGCCAGATTTCCATTCTGACCCTAGCCCATATGATGATCTCTGTTTTGCAGGTGAGAGGATGTTCACTCATGGGCAGAGGCAAGGTTTATGCCCAGATTTTTCTGTTACTACTACTCTAGCATTCTTGCTGAAACCTGTTGCACAGCAAGTATGTTTCTTTTGAAGCAAGATGATGATGAAAACCCCACCAACCACCACCACCACAATCTCCACCATCACCATCCAAAGCAGACCTCTAGTGTAGTATCATTGGGGTCTGAATTGGAAATTAGCTGAGAAACCCAGTTGGATTTTAGTCCATCTGTTTTACTATTCACTGAGAGATTTCATTGCTCTGATAATGATTCTCTCAGCATGGGGAGATCTCATTCTTTTTATTAGTCTTCAGGACATTTCTAGCCCCTAGATAACTGATTAGTCAGGAAAGAAGATTTGTCTACTTACTACTGATCACTTCTGGTTCAATTATAGTTTCTTTGGGAGCTACTTGCCTCCATCTCCAAAATTTCCCAGACTATTCCAGTCTATGATTTTCTTGTCCTCTAAACCAGGGCTTGGCACTTTTATAATAAAGGGCCAGATAGTAAATGTTTTCAAAGTTTTGAGCCATATGGTGTTTTTCAACTATTCATGTCTGCCATTGTGGCACCAGAACAGCTGAAAACAGAATATCTAAATGAACGAGTTTGCTGTGTTCCAATAAAACTCCTTATAAAACAGGTGAAAGGGTCTGGATTTAACTCTGACAGTAGTTTGCTGACCCCTTCTCTACACTGAAATTGTCAATTACTTGGCTTATCTCTTAATGTTATTTAAATTTGTCTCTCATTTTGTAAATTTTCATTTGTACATAAAGAGTTTATTATATACAAATACTTTAACCAGTGTTATTTATGTTTTCATTGGCTTAAGTTCCTTTGTCCTGTCATCCCCAAACCTGCTCTGAGTTATCAATATGTGGGATTTGAAAAGCACTGTGAGTGAACCAGAGGAGTAGTGAAGAAGAGGCAAAAGCTCTTTTTTTTCCAAGAAACCACTGAGCTTTGGGAAGAAAATTGTTGGAGATCAAGATGCTTATGTTTGACTGGAAAAGCCAAATCCTCCCCTAGAGGAAGGACAATTATTGTGGTACTAATGGATAGGAAGTTTGTACTTTTCTGAAACACATATATCTGGTGATTGAAGCTGCACTTTAGTGAGTGATTGATTATATTGCTTTTGTGTCCTTGCATGTCTTAGAGAGATTGCTGGAAAGATAACATGGGGCAGGCTTGTCTTTAAAATAGATACCACATGGCTGGTAGCTTGGAAAGAACATGAATTGCTGTATAGTCATTCTCAGGCAAGTGAAATTCTAAATCCACGTCTATCAGTGATTGAGGAAAACCATATCTGGCTTGGAAAGGTCAAAAACCAATTAATCTCCCTTTTTCCTTAAGTGAGGACATCACATGGTAGAATGAGAAATCAAGAAATCAATAATAAGAATAAAGTGAATTCTGTATTTTCAGGTCCTTCATATTAATATTCTCTTGTCCCATGATCTTTGTCAGATATATGGTTTTTAATGATGATCTGTGTTATGCTTGAAAAGGACAAAAAGATAAGGCCTTCACTTGGCCATTCATACAGTCTCTCTTCATGGGGATCTGCAAGGTACTTTGGAAGGAACAAAGGAGTGCAAAGGCTAGTTTGTGTCTCCATCATGTTTCCTGTGGATTGAGACCTATAGAAAGGTGACAAGAATCCTCACTCATCTTTTTGTCTTTGTCACTAGGACTGATTGACATCAGAAGAGTGGGGTGGGGATGGGGGCTTAAAAAGAGCCAGATGCATTCACAGTGCTTTCATGGCAACTGATGGCAATCTGGCAATTATGAAGCTTCTCTATAGCACTTAATGTTTTCAGAGTGCCTTGCAATCAGGTTTATTAGTCATCCTTCACAGCCGCCACATGAAGCTAATTGATAGGGCTCTCCATTTTAGCCTCTCTATTGAGGACAAGTGACTTGCTGAGGGTCAGGCAGTGACTAACTTACGGAGCTCATTAGTCTCCAGGTCATTTCTCTCTTGAGCTAGCAAAAAAACCTTTTTTTTTTTCTTTTTTCTCTGGCTAGCTTAGGAAAACTTATTATCATTGGTTAACCTGATTGTTTTCCAGGGTGATACTGTTATAAAAATTCTAACTTTCAGAAATTCCTTTCTAAAATTTGCCTTTTCTAAAGCTTCACAACATCGCTTTTCAGAACTTTCCAGGAAATTTTAGCTATGCGTTTTTAAGGTTCAGCCAGGTTCTTTACTTGGGTAATGTTCTCAGAATTTGGGCTCTAGAGACTTAAGGAAAGACAAAAATTTTTAACCAGGCAGCCTTGGTTTGTGGCATTAGCTGTGGTCAGAGTTAGTATGGAAGGATGAGGGGAAACTACTTTTTATATCAGCTATTTACGCTTTTACCCCTAGAATGTCATAGAATCTAGACAAAAAAGCAGTGCCCTTGCTATCTGGAATGAGAAATGTTGCCATTAATTGTTTGAATTCATATCCCTTCAGTAATCTGAGACAGATAACTAGTGGGCTTCCTCTGCTTTTCTTGGTATAACCAAAACAACCCTTGCTAACAAATATGGAATGGGATTTCTGTAGAAATCAGCTTCCATCCGATGGAAAGCTGATTGCTTTTATTGGTCATTCTTTCAATAGTTTGCCCCTAAAATAGTTTTTGAGCACCTCTTTTTTGTAGATACTGTCTTAGACAACGAGGATACAGCCCTGAACTCACGGAGCTTACATTTTAGTGGACTATTATTTAAAAGACAATAAATTTGTAAAGTGTGGAAGTAATCATTGCTATGAAGGAAACAAAAGCGGGGTACAGGATTGGTGAGTGACTGGAGTGAGAGAGAAGAAGCCTCTCTGAGGAAGTGACATCTGGAGGCACCCAAAGAAGCAGGGGAGAGCATCACAGGAAGTGGGAACAAAAGGGAAAAGGCTTTCGGTGGGAGTGAGCTAGGCATGTGTGAGGAAACAGGAGCAAGAAAGCTAATGTGGCTGGAACAGAGTGTGTGAGACAGAGAATAACAAGAGGTGAGGTCAGGAACAGGCATGTAACAGACCCCTGTGGGCTTTGTTGACCAAAGCCACGTGTTTTGAGTTTGGGTCTGAGTTCATGGAAAGCCATTGGAGGAATTGGGCAAGGGTGTGATACATCTAGTTACATTATCAGAAGGTCACTGTGAATGTTGGATAGAGACGAAACCTAAAAAAGTAGAGGCAGTGGAGTCCAGAGGAAGAGGCGAGGAGTTGAGGACGTAGGGGGCTAGGTTTGTAGCCTGCCTAAGGGGGTGGTGGTAGCTTGAACTAAGTAGTAGGTTGGAGATGATAAGGAAGTGTTGGAGGCCTAGTATATTTTTAAACAGAGTTGGGAGTGTTCGATGATAGGTTAGGTCTAGAATATAAAGGGGTGGGGGGGGAGGCTGCCTATGGCTTCATAGTGTGAGTACTGACAACCCCAGGAGGAACTGTCTACACAGACTGTACAGTGAGTGACGGCCCAGGTGTGGTACAGTATGGCAGCCCTGGGAAGAATCAGGAATGACTCCTTGGATTTTGATCTAAGTAATTTCGTGTGATTGGTGGTGCTGTTAATGGAGATGGAAAACACTGCGGGGGGGGACAGGTTAGGAGGTACAGGGCAGTCAAGTTGTGTTGGACATGGTACATTGGAGGTGGACAGCTATGAGGAGGAGTCGCCTGCAGAGTTAGATCTACACCTCTGAAAGTCGGGAGAAAGGTCAGGGCCGGAGATACAGATTTGCAAGAATATGTGGCTGTGGGACTGAATTGGAACCTCTTGTCGAATGAGTGTTGAGGGAAAAAGAGGTTTGTGCGCTGTGCCCTGGTATACTTTAAAATTTAAAGATAAGGCAAAAGTGCAGTCCAGACTGGAAGGAGAGGCCCATTCAACATTTTTAATCTCCCAGAAGAGGGGAGACCTTACTTGTGTACTAATTCTGCTAAGTGGTTTTACCCTTTAACTCCCTGATGGGTCATCGACTTACCTTTCTGAATATTATTTACTTAAACCGAGCAGTTATAGTTTGAATCCCAAACTCTTGCTTTTCATCATAAATTATTTACGTCATGAGCCAGGGCACACATAAACCTCTATTTGTCAGTCTCTTTCTTCCCAGTAAGAGCTGTTTGTGAAAAGAGCTCCTGCTTTCAAGATGCTTCCTTTTGTCTCCCAAGGGTGTTCTCACGAATGGAGAGTTTCATTGTTCCAGGCTAGAGATTTTATTACCACCAGGTGTGCAGAGGCTACACTGCCTGAAATCGTCTTGGCCACTCCTGCTTTTGTGAGCCTTCACCCAGAAAGTCACTGTGAATCCTCCAAGACGGAGCCTCCAACAAATGGCATGGGTGGAACCTCAGTCTCCCAAGCAGCTGGCCTTATTTGTGATGCAAGCATGCATTCTAGAGAGGTGGGCGCCCTGGGATGATGCAGACTCTCCCTCTCTGTCTAGCTCTCTGTGATCTTGACCTTCCCATTTTGTGCAGAAGGCCTGTGTACTGGACGACTCCTTGAAGAAAAAGATTCTTCCTTTTGCCAAAGCCAGGGCAGCAAAAACCACCTCACAGAGTAATATTTCTTAGCTCAACAAGTGTCTCTCTTAAATGCTTCTTTAGTCCCAGGGGCTCTAGCCCTGCCCAGGTCTTCACCCTGGGATCCAGGGGTGGGCTGAGGTATTTTAACACAAGCGTTAATCAGCTCTGTTCAGCAAGCCAAATGCAGTGTTAACTAGCATTCCTTTTCTGCTTCTGCATATAACGCTGGCAATTCAGCTGCATGCCCTGACTCTCAGTTCTTACTCTGGCCTCCTCCACCCTCATTCTTACAAGCCTGAAAGTATTCAGATATGTTTTTCTCAACAAAAATACCATTATTTTTCACTATTTAATTAACATCAACCTGGTTGGAAAACTAAATGCATCATTCATTCTTTTTTTTTTTTTTTTTCTAGAAATTTCAGTGTTTCTCACTGGGGATTTTATGGTTAACAAAAGACGAGAATTAAGCACATAAACTCATTACCTAGAAGCAGAATGTACGTAAATGTAATTGTTCACATTTCCTACCTATTGTTTAACAGCTAATTTTTTTTTTTTTTTTAACTGGGCCTTCATTGTTATTCTGTCTGCTGTCACTCTGGCTACCGAGATACAGGGTGTTCGCTGTCTTAGCCCTTTCAAGATACAAATTCTATTCTTCTGGGGTTTGCCCTCTCTAATTCTTGTAAAAAGGCTTCACGTTAACCTCTGTAATTACTTCCATTTATCTTGTTTTATTTTTGAAACTGTATTTATATATCTGCAAGTTTCACCTGGAGTCCCAGATATTTCAAAATGACTTTGTTTTTCTCCCAAGAACATTATATTATTTGATGGGCTATTTTTACGATGGCATGAAGTTAAAATCATTTTTAATTTAAATATTTTGCCTACTCTTTTACATGTCAGAAGAAAACCATTTTGGGGGTATCTGTGAGAAAGATGTTTGGGGGCTTTATATTCTTAATTAATTACCTTTTTCATCTTGATTTTCATACCTGATGAAGGAGTTAGTTAGATGCATCAGTTGCTCTGGCATTTCCTGGCCTGGTCAACAGCATGACCATTTAGCCAGTGCCCGGCCAGAAAGCTGGGAGACATCCTGGATGCAGATCAACACAAAGGCTCAGGGGGTCCTGCCCTTTTAACCCATCATTGTTCCTCTTTTCATTCCCTCTGATGTTGTCTGATGGGCAGCAAGTAACCATATTTCACTTGGACTTCTCTGTCAATCTCCTAACTGGGCTTCATCCCAGCTAGTCCTGTCCCACCTAGATCATTCTCTACATCATTACTAGAAGGATCTATAGAACACAAATCGGGTCTCATTACAGCTCATGCCTTAGCATGATGTAAATCCTTATGTGGTGTAGAAGGTTCTCCATGATCTGACTCCTGCCTTTCATGTCAGCTTCAGTTCTTCCTACTCTGCCCCTCACATCCTTCTGAACCACTTCTGTTTCCCTAAACAGGGCAAATATCTAAAATTTTTTAATCTTATTTATTCATGAGACACAGAGAGAGAGGAAGAAGGAGAAGCAGGCTCCATGCAGGGAGCCTGATGCGGGACTCGATCCCGGGTCTCCAGGATCACACCCTGGGCCAAAGGCCTTAACTGCTAAGCCACCCAGGTATTTGGTTCTTTGAATTAAAGCTCCTTGCCACCTCTTCTATGACTCTACAGACCTCAATCTTAGCCATTTTTTGGCATAAAAAATGAAGAATGAGTGAATAAATATTACCTTCTGGTTTCCCTGGCTGGGAATACTGGGATACTTAAAGATTGCCCTACATTTTTTTCTCTTCTTTAGGCATTTTTTGGCACTTTACTTATTTTTTTAAATATTTTATTCAAATGCAGTTTGCCAACAAACCAGTGCTAGTTTGGCCTACATTTAAAGAAATTGAGAATAGTATCTCTTTAGATGATATTTAATTTTTACCACTTGTGTTTGGCATTACATAATAATTTTGATGAGAACCACCATATACTTTGGATGCCCTAGTAGTAAGTCTATTTCTACTTTCAGTCTACTATCCATCCCTAGTGGTCTTTTCAGTCACTATTTTAACATATTTGATCTTTACTACTATTTAGAATCAGAAGTAGTTCAAGATTTTCAGGATAAATTTATCTTGCTCTACTTTTTGTGGTCTTAACTGGGAACGAGAAAGAAGAAAAAATAATGGGAATCTTGTTGGAGTTTAACTTGCCAAAATGGAGTTTCACTTCTTGATCCAGGCCATGCTAGCACTCCAGAGGTATACTTTAATTATTTGACAAGTAGTTGGGTGTCTTGTAATTACCAAGTGTATAGACATACAAGTAAAGCATTTACACAACTCTTTTTGAGATGATAAAGGAAAAGTCAGTCTCACAAGTAAATTTTGACCATCCAATAATATACCAAGTTTATGGAGCCACTACTATGTGCAGATAGGGTACTAGTCATCATTATGACAAAGATAATAAAAGTACAGTGACCTCAAGGAGCTCAAAGATATAGAATATTGCTGCAAAATATGATAGGGCTTAAAATTGAGCTGCGGACAAGTCTTATCTCACCTGAAGGTGAGTGGTCACAGTAATTATTCTCATCTGTTAATGAAAGAAAAGTTCACGTGATCATCACTTTTCAGCAGCAAAGCCAGGATTGAAGCAAGTTTTTAAGATACCTATCCCAGGACCAGAGAGGGAGAGAAAATATGAATAGGAATCAATAGGAACCAGGGGCAAGAGAGTGACATCCTGGATGACACTGGTATGGTATCAAAAAAACCATGAGATCCAGAAAAGTATTGCTGGAGCCCAGACTCAAATAGAAGAAAGCTAGACAGGAAGTCGAATATTCTCTTTGTAACTGTATTGTTCTGGAGCCCTATCATATTTCACTTATAGCATGACTCCTATGGTATTCCATAATGAATTGTTAGTAATTCTCAAATTCTTTAGGAGATTTTGTAAAATTTTAAGTTTCAAAATCCTTGGGTTATTTTTCCAGATTCAGACTTTATGAACTGTTGCATCCCCAGTTATGGGCCTTGAATGGAGAAAGTCAAATGAGCACAGAGCTGATGTTCAGCTGGTATATTCATCAGTTCATTTGTATCAGTTATTAATATTAACACACTTTTATTCTGATACCCCCCCACACACACACACACACACATAAAACCCTGGACCATTCCAGACAACCTGATCCTCCCCAGGATCTCTTTGCAGCCCAGGAACTAAATAGCGGGTACATTGAACAGAAGGAGATCTCTAGGACCCCAAAACAAAACAAATTATGGAGCATAAATTTTTAAATTATCAAGAACAGCACCAGGCCAACAGTTAGTGTCTTAATACGTGTTAACATGTAGTAGGAGCTCATATTAGCTAATCTTAATCACCTTTAAGTGACAGCATTTAGGAGAGTCCTACCAGGGAGTAGGAGCTCAGTGGCTGAGTACTTTTGGGACTCAGACACGCCCTCAGGGACATGCATTCAGACTACAGCTCTTAACCAGGTGTGAAGAAGAGAATGGTCTCCATTCAGGTTGGGATTTTTCTCTGATTTCCCTCTGCGTGTCACACAATGCTCTTCTGCACAGGGATGTTGTTTCACGTGTTGGGGCTCTCATTTCTATTTGCTGGCAGTTGTGTTCTTTCCTAGTGTGACTACTTAAAATTGAGTGCAGAATCTTTACCTGCCCTATTGCTACAGAAGCTTTATTTCCTTTCATAATTTCCACAAAGCACCTTCTGCCAATTTTAGTCTCTGTGGGATTGGTGTCTCGATTTTTAAGGTGCCTGCAACATGCTGTCTCCTCTCAGAGAGCTCTTTGTTCTTTGGACGGCTGCCCTGTGCTGCCCATTTGTATTCTGTTTCCGTTAGCGTTGTTAACAGTAGGATGTTGGGGTATTTTTTTTAAATCTTTTCCTTTTGTTAGAAAGAGTGATTTCCTATTTGGGGTAGAAATATAGATGTCTTTATTCTTAGACCACTTGAGGGCTGAAGCTTAGAGAGTCTCCTTTAAAATCATCACTAGCTCCAAATCATGTAGGTGACTTGTCCTCGTCTACAAAATCTATGAAGCTGTCACCAGAAATTTTGCTTTGCAGTTTTCCAGCACAGTTCTTCTCTAAATCAGAGTTTCTCAACTTGAGCATTAGTGACATTTAGGGCTGGATAAGTCTTTGTTGTGGGGGCGGTCCTTTGGATTGTCAGGCATTCAACAGTATCCTTGGCCTCCACCTGTAAGTGCCCATAGAAATCGCCCCGTTTTAACAACTAAAAAATGTCTGCATTTTTGCCAGATGTCCCCGGTGGAGGGTCAACTCACCTCAGGTTGAGAACTACTCTTGATAATATGTGGAAGTAGGTTGACAAATAAATTATAAGATGTGTTGATAAGCAAAGCAAACACATACTTGCAGACTGCTTAATGTGGGCCCGGTGCTATTTGAAGAGCTCTTTTCATATAAGTAGCCTCATTGAGTGAAGTGCCATTGTAGCATCATTACCCACACTTTATAGATGGGGAAACTGAGGCTCAGGGAGGTCACACACCTGCCAGCTGTCTGATCAAGAATCAGAGTCCAGGCAGCATGACCTTAGAGTCAATGACTTGAACTTCTACTTTGCTGCTCCTTACACAAAAAATGGTTGGATTCGGGACCTACCTGGCATAGCATGGGATGTCACCTTTGGTGGGTGCTTAGTAAGTATTTAAGCGAATAGATGAATATCTATAAATCCAGGAAATTCTTTAATGTTTTAAATCAGTATTGAATAGATTCCTTACCTAAATTTTTAAAATGCACTTTTCTTTGAATCTGGTCAACTAAATATCATCTATTAGAATAAGGCAGAGGATCTCTTAGCATTTCTAAGATCATTCATAGGAATCTTTTGGAAAAGGCTTATCAAGGTAACCTCTAAAGTTTCTTCGAAGCTTCTGTTTGTGTGCTGGCACAATTTTGAGGTATGTCAGAATAAAGACTGGTCAAACCGAACAAAATACTATTTTCCTGATGAAATTAAGCAAAGCATTTGCCTTTGTCCCATAATAAGGAAAGAAAGTTCATCCTCCTTCCTAAACTAGGTATGCATTCTGATGAGGTATGATGCACCATGTGATAGTTTGACCTAGCTTCAGAACTTATTAAAAATTGAACATCTTTAACTAACAGGAAACCACTTTAGCCGATCAATCTTTAGCTCTCCATAATTGGCTTCCTAGAATAGAGGGCTAGGCTCCAAAGTTTGTTACAAATGCATTCAACTGATTTATATCTAAGTGAAAAGCCTATATATGACAAAATATAAAAACATTCTATTCTTTGTGTTAGACATTTTTTTTAATATGTACTTCTTTAAGGTAAAAGAATGGAAACTTCCAGAATGTTAATTAAAATTACAATAAATAAAATACAACCATAAAATAGCAAGAAGACAACTTAATGACAATAGCTTCATCTTGTTGCTCTTAAAACCCTTATAATGAATTATAGTTTACTCAATGAGACCATAAGTGACATATTTTCTTATTGTTCAGGTAACCTTTTAAAAAATGTGAGTGGCTTCTTTTGTTCCCTTAATTCTGAAGAAGTTGGTTATTTTAAGGACAATACTAGAAAGTACCCCAAGTCTCAAATTTTCTTGGAAAAACATCTTCCAGATATCATGTAATAAAATGCATAACAGTACCAATACATTTTATCTTCTTCAGTGATAGTAAGGGATATTTTTGTTTCTTGATCTAGGGTCTTTGCTTATAAGCACTGGATTTCATGATTTCTATAATGAGTACTTACCACATCGTAAGTACATCCATGCAGTTGTGACACAGAGCATTACTTTGCTATTAGCATCAGGGTCCTCCTGATACCTAAAATAATTTATGGGTTATTCTATATACCTGTATATAAAGTGGCCATTGAGTACACAGATTTCTAGGGAGTAGCAGGGTCATTCAGGCATTCTTTATAAATTTGGAATTTTGGAAAACTGCAGAAAACAAAACTTAAACAAAATGGAACTCAGAAAATGGAAAAGTGAGTTTTTTAAGGTTTGGAGTTGTTCTCCCAACTGATGGCCAGAATCTAGGTTGCCTCACCTCAAGCTCTGAAGTTGCCAGAAACCACTCTACCTGTAAAGTCAGTGAAGGCTTTATGTTTTATGAAACAGCCTTCAGCAGATAGCATAATTGACTATTGTAGAGCTAGCGAAAAGCTAACAGTTTACTTGCAGGTCAAAATGATGGCTGGTCCAGAACACATTTTTCCATGACCTGGAGTTTTGGGGGGATTTGGCGGTTTCTTTGTTTTGTTTTGTTTTTTAAGTTGCCAACATGAGTAGAAGGCCAATCATCCTGATTCTGAGTATCTTTCCTTGAAACTGGCTATACTATCAAGTATTCGTCCACAAAAATCTGGCCCATGTATATTGTCCCCTCTTAAGAGATTAATAATACTATGCAACCTATATTTAATGTCTTAAAAGAACCATTTACAAGATGCTAAAAGGCACAGCTATTATATCATGTTCTATCTACTTTATAAAACTGGGGAAATATTGTGGTTAAAGGGCTGCTCCTTCCAGCAGGCTTCTAAATGATTATAGTTGTTACCTTAGATCTCATGGTTATGATAATGAGCATGTTACAGTGGAGAGGCATTGAATTTCAATCTCACTACACATTAAAGAAGAATGGAAGTAGGGATCCCTATATGTCTTACTTAGTCACCGAATCCAAAAACATAAGATCTGATCGATTTAGAAGTCATAAAGAGAACCAAATCTGGAAGGTAGGACTCATTTGTGTAAACAAACAAACAAAAAATCTGCGGTACTTTTTAATGACCATCTCAAAAATAGAATTATGCAGATTGGGATGACAGGTGGATTTTAAGCCATAAACCATATTATAAATTCTTGGATAGAATTCTTTTGATGATAGAAAGAAATGAGGCATTGACACATGAAATGATTATTGAAAGTGATGTTCAAATTTGTATTGCTAACAATGAAATGATCATCATAGTCCAAATATATAATTTTCACTGTTATATGTTGAGGAATATGTGTGGCTGACTTCTTAACTGGTCCTATGGATTCCATAGATTCAGAAGAGATATTTGCAAGTACCAACTGCCGGTCATCGTTACTCTTTTTCACTTAAGACCATGGCGCATTTTCTTCATTGTTCAGCCTCCAAATATTGGAGAAGAGTGAAAATTAGACCAGTGCTACTCACACACAGCACACACTTCTGGGAAAAGAGATCAGTGGGAACTGAAAATTATGTTGTCATTTTTCATCCTCCTATAATTAAACATTCAGATGCTGGAATTTGGGGACTATTTGATGAATTTTCTGTATTAAAAAAAAAACAGATCTTATTCCTTAGGACATAGCACTCTTAGATAAGGGTCTTAGTGGAAGTTGCCAGGGAGAGGAAATTACGTTCAAGTAAGTTCATTTTGCTTCTGATTATTTTAATAGAATTATGCTGTTTAGTCATGATTCTAGAAATTAATTTTAGATTAATTTTCTAATTTTAGAAAAAATTAAAATTTAGGGGAAAATTTTTATTTAACTGATGAATGGAAATTTTGATAATGATGTATATGTCCCATGTAAAAGTTATTTTAATGCAGTGATGACTTCTTAGCTCATTACATACTCTTCAGTGTGCGAAGTATTGCTGAATATATCTACCCACCTCGGGTTTCTTAACAAAAGAGCATGGTGCTCCCAATTGCATTTCAAATCATTTCTGCTAAGTTCTGAAGTTACACAGTTTTAAACACTCAGAAGACTTATGGCTAATTCTCTGTTTCTCACAAGTGAAACCAACAAAACAGTTGTCCAAGTAGCTTCAGTTTTTTGGGGGGGATTTGGACATTATCATCTACCTCTTTTTGATAGCTTTAGAGTTAGTCATAAACTTTCTTTAAAAATCAGTATTAGCTTTCATAGACAGGACTTGAGTTTGTTTTTAATTTTTTTCCTAATTTGAGGTGCATGTTACAGCTTGCCATTGTGGTCATTGTGGTTCATTTCATTAAGTTTCTTGTTCTATCTGCTTTCTTGAGACTTGGGAAACAGTATTTTTCTGAGTGATTGTACTATATTGTTCCAAATATAAGGCCACCCAGAATAGAAGGCAACCTCCAACTAGAAACAGCTCAAATATGGAGAAAGGCTGGGGGCCCAGAGCCCGGCGGGTCTTGCAGTGGTGGCAAGGGTGCCGAGGAATAGGACGATGCCTGCCCACTCTCCCGGTGAGTGAAGATGAGTCAGCTGCTGCCTTTGCTTGTGCATACAGATGGCTTCTGTTGCTAGAGGAAAAGTTACGCTGGGGGGAGAGAGCAAGTCTGTACACGTGAAAAAAAGTTGCTGTGTGTGTGTCTGAACCTGGGGAGGGAAGCTGGGAGTAGAGTCTTTCATCTCCTAAATGGTCAGCGTCGATGTTTTGTTTTGTTTTGTTTTTCCTGAACTTGGGGGTTGAAGGTTGAGTAACCCCTCGCATTGGAGAAGAACAAAGGTACCCTGCACCTTTCATGAAAAGGAGTTTAAAAGATCCACAGCCATGAAAATGAACTGTCTGTAGACCAGCCCAGAAAATGATTTCTTGTCCTTCAGAAGTGATCGCTGCCCCAAAAGGTGGTGTATGCACCATGCGATCATGTGTAGTTTGAAAATAACCCTGAAGCTGCAAGTCACATTTCCAATTTTATTAAGATTTTCTTCTTTTTAAATTCCCTGTCTCCTGAGCCAGCCAAGTTACAATTTAAACAAACAGGCTTAATGTTACTATCATAAATCCCAAAGGACTGTTTAAAACCATTCGTTTCACTAGTATTTCTCTCAGCATATTTTAAAAAGAGTTCCGTGAAAATGTATTATTAGTCAACTGAGAGTAGGTAGTGATTGAGCCTAGATAATTCTCCAAATATTGGTCTGATTCTGCTAAGCACAAAGATATGTAACCTTTTATCTTAGAGTAATTAAATGAGATGTGATAGGAATGATGTTGTTTGTGTTATAACCTAGAAAACTACTGAGCACCTGTTAGTGTACAACTCTACTGGGCATTTGGTTACCTCTGTGACTTTACAAAAACCACATAAAATGTGAACCTTGATCTTTCTGGTGATGACTAGTCCTTAGCTTGCCAAGCAAATTTGAAGTAGAACTTTAATCGCTGAATATGTTTTCCACACTGTGCGGTTCCTGTTTTAGCAATTGTTATTATTAAAGAAATAAAAGAGTGTTTAAGGGAAGAACAAGACTCCCCTTAATTTTAAACAATACTAACTTTCCCAAAGGGTTTGGTTTAGGGGAACTAGTTGTCATTGATTTTAGAAATTCTTTTAAATCCAGATGCCCTGAATGCGAAGAGGCCTCATGCCCAAGCAAAAGCATGCTGGGATTGATGTGCCCACCATTTTGCCAGTTCTGGGAAGGGAACATTTTAAACAGAAGGACTGGGCAGCAGAAGGTTGAAAAGGAAGAGCTGGAAGAATGGATAACCCCCAGGGGGGGAGGATTGTGGCCTGCGTAGTGAGATTAAGTCAGGGGGCAAACTATACTGCATTAGTGGGTCCTAAATGAGAAGTTGGAAGTAAACTCTGCCTCACCTTAGAGGCCTTTTCAAGACCATTAATAAAGGTGGTAGCAGTAGGGAAAGAGAACGATAGAGGAGCAGAACTATTTAAAGAGGAGCAGCTTCCTTTAGAACTCCTTCACTTTGCAAATATTTCATCTCTACCGAGGAAGAGGATGTCCAGAATTTGGTGGTGAAGTTGAGGGGACTGGTAGGCCCCTTCACCATCTTTAAACTTCTACTAGGTTCCCTTCTTTTATTTGTATCAGGTACTATTATATCTGATTTGATCTGAATTACAAATACAGGAAAACATAGACATTTTTCCCCCAGAAGGCGTTGGGGCTATTGTAATTGGCCTTCCTGTGTCATCACCTGCTCGTAATGCTAGTAGCAAAGGGTAGAGCCGGAGAGGTCCCCTAAATGTCATATTCCACAGTTTCTTCCTCCTGGTGGCTAGTATGGGCGGGGGGAATGGGTAGGAGCTGACTTGATTGCATAACTCTATGCACGAGGGGAAAAAAAACATAGCTTCAGTTGGCTTGTGAGGGGGCAAGGGTAGCCTTCAAGGACACAGGAAGAAACGACAGGGACAAGGGAAGGGGGAAGATACTCCAAACTGCAAAAATGATAGTCTGTAAAAATCACTGGGACTTGTCATTTTCTCTAACCAATAGTATGGTCTACATTATCCCGTACTTAGAACTGTTGCTGCTCTCAGAGCCTCCCTCCCATCCCTAAAAAGCACAACACAGAAGCTCTTCTGTAGGTACTGGAAAAAATATGTTCCTCACCACAGTTGTTTCTTCCCTTTATGAATCCACACAGGAGGTACCTTCAGTGGCTCCTTCTCAGAGTATTAGAGTCATAAGATCAAGTTAAATGAAGCCATTATTAACCTGTTAGGCATGAAAAAATATCTGTAGATTTGTAGATGGACAGAAATTAAAATCTCAGGCCCTTCGAGTGTAATGATCTCCATAAAAACGGGTTAGGAGGGGACAGAACTGAAGCTTTGCTTTTTTTCAGTTCCTGTTTGGGTGACTATGAGTCTCCAAGGCCAAGTTAATCGTGCCCAAGTGCTGGTTTTTCAGCAATTAAGTCAGGCTCACTAAAGTACAAATGTCATTTTCGACCATAGTTATTTTTTTAAAAACCAAAAGATAATTCTTCCTTAAAGAAAATGTTCAGTTTGGTTAAGTCTCTTTGGAAAATGCTCCGCTATAGGTTTTTACCTTAAAGTTTTTATAACATACACTGTCTCTCCAATGCAAGAATGTGATGTGTCTGTATTTTCCGAGACATATGGAATATAGCGTTTGTCTTGCTGAGTGAGCATGTTTAACTCAGCTGCTGAGCAACTCATAAATTCCCTGCTCTTGAGTATCTTTAAATTTCAAAAATCAGTCTTGAAATGTTCTTAATGGGCATTCCTTAGGGGACATTGTTCTTTTTGGCAAATCAGAAATGACATCTGGGCATGCACAGGGAGGGCACTTGGTTAAGTGTTCTTGCTGGTCAAGCAGCAAGAGTATTCCAATTAACAGGTTGAGAGCATCTTAGAACAGGCTAGAAAAAAAAATTAACAAAGTGGCTCATTCTCACTTGGCAGCGAAATTGAATACTGAATGACATCTATGCAGTTATAAACGACTTTTGTTTTAATAACAAAGTTGTTGATTTTCTACTAAGGGTTCTTTTAGGTTGTCATCAGGGGCTGATGGGAGTAACAGTCCACCCAACTCTCCAGCTAGCTTCAGTGGACATACCACACCTTCTCAGCAGCCTGAACCCGTGGTACATTCTCTTAAGGTAACCAACTGTGTACAACCGTTTATACAGAACTTCAGTTGTGTTGTGGCTTGTTCGCTATAGTCTGGTAGTTCTCACAGTCTTGTTTTAACCATAGATACTTTGATTTTTGAAGTATAATTTTTTTTAATAACGGGTTTGAGTACTTATGGTTGAATCCCTGGTTTTATCATTTTGTTTTGAGTAATGTGATTCATATCAATCTGCATCGAAGTTGAAGTCTGATGTGCATGTATATCCATATGTGTAAAATATTGTTCTGGGTATTTTATGTGCAGTGTTTGTAGCATGCATGTCTTCAAAATAGGGAGTTATAATAGTTGGCCAAAATAAGGATATTTCTTTATGCAATTGAAATATATTGTGCAGTGTACTGAAAGAAAATACTGAACTAAAAACCTACTCTATCCCCCTTTAAGTATTAAGTCTTCAAATGCTGGTTAATGCTCTTCCATATCGTGTTAGAAAATAGAGGATCTTATTCAGAAAGCTAGTTTTTTTGGCTTATACTTCAGATCATCCAAGGACTTCCAAAGAGGAAATTTATTATTTATTTTCTTTACTAATAGCGAGCTTTCCGATAAATAAGCATTATAAGTAAAATTAATAATCTGAAAGAAGAAACTGATGCAGGCAATAAAAATCACTTTAAAAATTAGTATGGTTCCTTGAAGTTTTATAAATTCCAAGGCATGAATCACTGTCCTTCAAATTATCTGTACTTCTTAACATATAGCCTTAATCAGACCTTTCTGAGCCATAAAGTAGGTAGTGTGCTTCAGCTCTGCACTTGCCACAGGAGCTTCAGAGCTTTATTAAAATGGTTTTGGTTTCTGGATGATTTATCAGCAGCCTAAAGATGTGGCCCCAAAGAGTGGGCCACACTTTCCTTGGCATGCATAAAGCAAATAAGTAGATAAGAAATTCAAAGTATTTATTTGGTTTGGTTTTAGCAGGAGATTTAGCTCATTATATTTTGCTGTAGCTTCCATGTAACAAGTTGCTCCTCCCAAATATATACCGATTGCGGATGAGGGAAGGTAGCAGAACCATGCTGGTGGCTGGTGCAATGCACCTGGTACTTCCTGTCTTGGTTGGAATAATTCACCAAGTGAGCAACCGAGAAGAATTCATGTGCGAAGGCACACCAGAATGAGGGGCACCACCCTGCATCTGGTGGGTGCTGATTTATCAACTGACCGACATCATGCTCTCTGCAACAGCATCCGGTTGCTGGTTAGCATGAGCAGCGTGCTATAAACATGCTGTTACTAGAGTATGAACCAGACGCCAGCTATCTGAAAAGCAGCTTAGAAATAAAAAATGAGTGTGGCTTCAATCTTGTAGGGTTAGCATCTGCACTTACTCCAGCAACACATTGCCCTACTTTTCAGATTGAAAACTATTTCCACTTTTTGCCTTATTAAATGGCAAATCTTGTTTGAATCAGATCAGCATAGTGGATAGCACTGCAATCTTTCCCAAACTTTTTCACTGCACCTGTGTTCATATGGCCTTAAAAGGAAGAGCAAGGAGGAGCTCTTCAATTTTCTCTGAATTCCTTTTCTAATTTCCATGTAAAATTTTATCTCAAGAGAAAGATAACATGTTCTGATTATAACATAAGTGTCCTCACTCGGAAGATGGGTAATACTGAGCAACTAAAGCATCTTTATTGAATAAGTGGAGGCTCTTGAATACAAAATGTTTGCTTCCATGAATTAACAGTGTCATGAAACAGAAGTATGTGCCTATGGGAAATATCGCCTGTGGGAAATGCCTCTTAGGGATACCACAATGTAAAAGAAGAAACATAGCCACTCAACATGTTTGGTTTTTAAAAGCCCATGGATTCTAGAGCTGATTTACATCATAAAATTTTTCTGTTGTGAAAGGATTAATTAGAACAATGGCTCAGTTTCTCATCTTCTGATAGAGTTGAAAAAAAAATCTGTAAGCTTTAAAAAAAACTCTGTGGTTGTGATTTGGGAGGAAAGTGTTGTAAATCGGTGTGAGAAATTAGCCCACTTGTAATAACATCACATTTATCTTGCTTTAAAATTCATTCTAACTATTAATTGGAGCTTCACTTCATTTAGTAGAAATTAACTGATTTGAAGTACACTTCTCTGAGGTGCATTAGAAACTGAATTTGTAGGCAAAGGAGCTTGTTCCAGGAGTTAGTTTTCTATGAATATTCACTGAGCAAATAAAAGTTCCTCTGAGTGTCTAAAGAATGTGAACAGACACTCATCAGAGTATCAGGGTAAGGCTTTCATTTACTACTGTGATATCCTCCTTTAAAAGTAGTAGTACCTAGGTAGTAATAATTGCTCAACATTTTGAATTAACAAGGGAGTAGTTGCTGAATTAGATTATTTCAGGATTGAACTCCAGTAAATATCCGTGTAGACTCAGTATCTACGAACTTGACATGAAGGCCCCACTTCATGTTTAAGTCATTTATTTTGGCTCAACTGTTCATTGGTGCCAGTTCTCAGGTGACGCTTTTAGGGGTGGCCATCAGCATTGACCATGATGACAACAGAATCAAGGAGGTTAGCAAGGTCACAGCTTGGTGGGGATTCTTAGAGGAGCTTTGAGGAAAAGCATTGGTTTTTTGGGCTTTTTTGTTTTCTTGGGTCTTTTTGCTGTTTAATGCTTTGGCTTGTAAGGTAATCTAGAGAAAACAAAACCAAAGTTTTCTCCCCTTTTGACCTATAGAAAGTATGGCATGAAAACGTTATAGACCTATTTGAAGAAATATTTTGGATCCATTTATAGATAATGTAGAGAAGTGGAATGATAGGCCCCTAAAATTACTTAAAGGAATCTCACCCAAACTTTCTTTGCTCTAATGAAAAATATTTAAAATGTTGCTCAAACATTTTCACTGTAAGGAGCCAATTTTTCTCTTTGATGTTATCAAAGAGCCATTTCTATAGTCCTTTCCTAGGCCCTGGGAACATGTCCAGGTAAGAACTGTAATGTTCACTCAAGTTCTTATGTACATATTCCTGGGTTCTGACCAGTTTAACCTGTCGATATCTCTTTTTAGTCCTCTTTTCTATAGGCCATGTCTACATATCATTTGGATTATTTGGCATATCCTTAATTATTTTGCTCACCTTTACAATGGAGCAAGAACTATTTTCTTGAAATGGTTGATGTTATTTTAATGACCCAATTAACTGAATGCATCTAATTATTTTAGGCATGAATGAATTCAATTGACTATTAGTGATGCAGTAGATTGCTTTGAATGGCCATTTGAAAATCAGGTAGAAACATTGGTCGTAGGTTTTAGAACAATTGACTGTTTTAAAAGATTTTGCCGTATATTAATCCACTCTGATATGCAGACACGGAGAAAACCAAAGGTTTTACAAAGTGGAGCTCCTTGATGGTTTAATTCATAACTAACAAGTTTTTTCCCCATGTGAAATTTGCTTTTCTTTTTCAACAAATCTAGGTCTTGGATGTTCAGGAAACTATAGATCGTCAACAGGGTAAAGAGTATGAAAATGACCTTAGTGAGACAGAAAAAGCTATAGTCAGAGAAATGTGCAATGTAAGTTTAATGTGCTTTATTGTGTATTCTGTGTTGAAAGCCCCATCGTAGCTTAGTTACCACTTTTTGAATATCTACTTTTTAAAATTCTGGCCAAATGCCTTTATAGTTTTATATGAAAACCCATTCCCCTTGTTTTTATCTTTAGTATGTTTTCTTGCAGTTTTATTAACAGTCAAAATATTCAGGTAAGCGATAATCAGCCAATTCTGTATTCCAAAATGATCTATGAACATTTTTACATAACTTACTGTCTAAAATATTGTGTTGCTAGTTTTGAGAAATGGGTTTCTGTTTCATACTTTTAATCAGTATCTGAAAATCAGTGTTTAAAAAGCCTGTGATCAAAACACAGCCATCTTCAGACTTAAATCAGGCGATACGGGCACTTCGTGTCATGCAAACTAGTATCTTTACCTTTCAGTGGTTAATAAAAGCTCAGAAATGTTTAGGAAGAAATAATGAAGAGATAGACACATAGAAGTCAAAGAACACAGTAAAAAAAAAAAAAATTGAAAAAAAATTTTAAAAAAAATTGACACGCTATTTTCATGATGCATATCAATAATGTGATTTGGTTTTATTATTAATCCCTGGCTAAATTTTGAGTAATATGCATGGGTATATCATTTAATCAAGACTATAACTGAAGTTAAAAAGCTACATAGACTCTTGTAGAGGAATATGTTTGTTAAAAGCAAAAAAAAAAAAAAATTAAGCACTGATTTTAATTGGCTCTACATTGTACTTTTATCCTCATTCTTTGTCCATTAGGATATCAAAATTGCTTAGAAATACATGAAGGTCCTAATACCTTAAATGTATCTACTTCCTTGAGGTGTTCTTGGAATCCAGGCAATGTTTTAAGTCCCAGGGGCATTTTATATGTGCTGGGGCCACAGTCTTAGTCTCCAGCTTCATGTTGTAGCTGTTTTTCTTTTGAAACTCTTTCTTCCCTGCATCTGTTTTCATCTGTTTTCAAAAAGGTCATTAGTTCTACAAGTCATTATTTCCCCATGCACCACTCTTCACACCTTCTGTAGCTTTTTCAGCCTGTCCTTACAGTTTTAAATTTGAATATTTCCTTCCCATAAATTCAAAAAGTTAAGCCACATACCTTTATAAAAAAGCCTGTCGCTTGTCTGTTGGCTAGGGAATGAGACATACAGGTTCAGACATTAGGAATTGAACTAGATGGGGCCACAGTGATCATTCTACAGTGGTTCTCCAAAGAGTAGTATAAGGGGATCCTTTGTAATTCAGATGGTGAGGTTTCACCCAGCCCCCTGTACAATTTGGAGAGGAAGCCCTGGGAATGATCCTCACATTTACATTTCATGTATAAAGTTGCCCTCTTGAATTGTTCTCTAATGAACAGTGAAGTCAGAACTATATCCAGATCACCACTGTCTCAAGTGTGATAAATCTGGGAGCTTACATTTTCTTTCCCCAAGAATGAAAAGCAATGCATCAATGCATGCATCGCTGTAAAATCACATGCTTAGGATTGCTTATTTTGTTTTTTTGTTTGTTTGTTTGTTTTTTGATAGAAGACTTCTGCACATTAGAAAATTTATTTCTTAGTCACAGAAGAAACGTATAATGGACTGGGTCTTGATTAGTTTGTGTTGATCTTTAGGTTTGCCTATGTTTCACAAAAATGCTACAAATTTTTTTTTGCCTGTAGAAGTTCTTTAGGGCTCCTTGTCTACTTTTGTCTTTAATTACCAACATTTGCTTAAAAAAAAAAATAAGCCAACCTAAATCTGATATTAGTTTTTAAATAGTTTCCAAATAGAAGAGTGCTAGGAGAAAAAGGTGTTGGTCCTAAAATGTTTGTCACATTATAAATTATATGAACATCAAAATCACATACTGCATGCTGGAGAATTAAGTGAAAAACAGATTGTGAGAAATTTTCACAGATAAGTAATTTCTTAGAAACTAGCCAAGGTTATTAAACTTAGTAGAGGAGCTATGTGCTTTTATAAAATAAGGTCACGGGAATGGAAAGTTTTCTCATAATCTGAGATCAGTTCTAAGACTCAGAACTTAGGATAATAAGTTTTGCTTCCGTTTCCTGTGTTCCTCCTGGAGATCAGTTGTCAACATCTCTACAAGGAACTGACTGTTAGCGTCATGTTGATTAGTAAGAGGTGTTTTTATTCTCTTCCCAAACTGTGCCACAAAAATAGAATTACTGTTTCTCACAGAGCAGTATCTTATCTTTTTGTAGTAATGGTATTTTTAGGTTTGTTTGGCTCTTGTAAATGCCCTGAGTACAGCTGAAATACTTGACTGGTTAACCCAGACACACACCTATCCTGTTCTTCTAGTTAACGAGTTGCTACTCTGTGTCTACCTTAGTAGCACTGGCTCATTTCAGAGTTTTGCCTTCTGGGGCAAAGGCCCATGGTATTCCATATTTGAATATTTGGAAAGTGTTTGCACTTTGGAGTTGTAACCATCTTGGACTTTGTGTCTGTGTTCCTTGAGGTCTTTGGCTTAGAAGCAGAAGATAGAATCAGACATTCAAGGCACCCTGGTCAGCTGTAATGGTGTACACCACATAAGGGCTAGAAAGGGCAAGTCCAGAGCATCCCTTGACTCCCTGATGCAGTGTTTGCACCTTTTCGCAGTCTATTAAGAAATGAGATTTTTCTCTAACTACCCTGTGGGTAGCTTGAACTTCATTGCTAGATCATTCCTTTCCTACTAGAGACCATCAGTACAACCCTCTTCAAAAAGGACCAGTCCTTTCTACCACATAGTGGTGTCTGCTAAAAGAGAGCTAATGGTTTCATTAGAAGTGAAGGTAGACAGAACCTTATATTCTTATGTATTGCTATGAATAGTATTGAGCTTCCCTAGAGTATCTGCTCTATTTAAAAGAAGGACGGGGGGGGGGGGGTGGGGGTGGGGGGTGGGGACCAAAAAAACAAAACAAAGAGTCTATCAAATCAATAATTAACCAACTGGTTTTGTGTTTATGTTAGAGCTATGTAAACTTTTAGGGAATGAATCAATCTGAAAAGAATCACCCTAAGGAGGGTTATGACTGTTAATTGGAAAATGCATCCCCCCACCCCCAGTTTAGCATATTGGTATATCATTGGTGAATTCAGTGGTTTTACTCCCAAATTAGTCTTATTCTCACTTTTTGCTATTGTCCCTCTAAAATGACCCAGTTTTTGACTTAGTGTACTTATTTGGTGATTCTTGAATGTATTCTTAATATTTGTCCTGCATTTGGATGCTCTCTGCTTTGATAATCAGATTGTACTGTTAGGTAGCTAAGATTTAGGACTCATCTCCCCCACCCCCCATAGAGAAAGCCAGGGAAATTTACCAGTGACCCTGTTTAAGCTGAGTGCTTAAATAGCTCAAGAACAAAAACTCCATTTTCCTTAGTGGATTAAACATTTTGATATCTCTGGTTTAAGATGTAGGATATAGAAACCATGAGGATTTTGCTCATGTGTTCTTAATTCTGGCTGTACAGAGTTACATTTGTAGCTTTAAAAAAAAAAAAAAAAAAAGATATAGATGATGATGCTTCCTCTCTACCAGGGGGAGTTACTGTGTAAGGTTCTACAAATGCACCCTTCACAGCCAGAGTGAAGGACCACTCACATAACCAGAGGAAGTTGGACATCATTCTTTAATTTTGACCCTGATTGCTAACAAAGCATAGTAGGTTCCCTCTACTAAGCAGCCCTTGTGATTTAGAACTTCCATCACATTTCATTGTGTTTGAACTCATTCATGGAGATATTTTGTCTCGTCTTCACATTTCTCTTTGCCCCTCTCATAGATCCCCCTTTAAAAACCATAGAGGCCATTAAGATGCTATTTATTTACTCATTTTCTACCTTTTTTAAGGTTGTATGGAGGAAACTTGGAGATGCTGCAGGTTCCTGTCCTGGAATTAGGCAACATTTGTCCGGAAACCAGTACAAAGGACCAATGTGAAAGGCACTCTTTCAAGCAAAAGACCACCACTGCCAGAGACAGAAAAGAAGAAAAAATGAGTTTCCACAAACCTGGACTCATTGAATAACATGGAGTGATTGTACATTGCACATATTTTCCCTCTAAAACCTTTAGTATTACTGAGGCTATATTTCATGTCTCTCTCATTTCCGTGCCCACAACAGCTCATCTCAAGTAGATTTCAAATAGCTTTGAAAATCACCACTTTGGTACCAATATTTTCATTAGAACTAAAATGTTTTTGGACTCCTCAGATCTAATATTGTCATCAGGAAACCTGCACAATTAGAAGAACCAGTAGGGCCTCGGTGGGTTTGATAGAGTTGACTCATTGCACAAAATGGTGAGACTTTCCTACCATGAGGTTTGAGGAAGAGGTATCTTCCAGCTTTCCAACTTTGAGTTGGGAGCCTATTTCTTCTATTTTAGTCAGCAAATTCCTGATGCAAAATGCATTTGGATGTAAGATAAGATTAGGTTTCTAGGATTTTGTTTTGACTTTTGAGGTGCTAAAACTACCACGTAAATTCTCTTTACTAGCTAGCAGGGTAGAAGGACTTTGTAGAGTGCATAGCAGAGAGTACCACTTATTTCAAGTAATCAAGATAAATATAGCTTTCCTTTTCATCTTGCTATGTTCATGAAGACACATCTTGGGGACATATCAACTTCCATATTCATTCAGTGTATCCATTGATGTTAATATTAATTCCAATTAAAGAACAAGCAAACATAATTTTTCTAAGTGTTTCCAGCTGTGATGTCAATTTCTACAATTTAGTTTCTAGATCTGCTGTTATATTTAATAAACTTTATGTAAACTTTAAAATATTGCACTGCATTTATGATAAAAAAGCTTTCTTTGCCTACAGCGGCTAACGTTTTATGAAACTGACGCATGTCCTTCATTATTGAGGCTAAAAGCTCTTCAGATAGCTTGAGGTTTGAAAAAGAGGTGTGCTAGCTTTGCTTAGTTTCTTATTTTTGGTATATATATATATATATATAATATTAGACTGTGTGTACTGGAAATGCTATGATAGGTATTTTGGTTTTTTTCAAATGCAATGATAGTTTCTTGTATGAATGTGCAAGAGGCCTGTGACAGAATGCTAAGTTTTTATTGTAGTTTAAGATTATAAAAGTAGGAATGCAACAATTCCCAGTTTTTAGATTTCTTCTAAATTACTCAGATTGGATTCATAGCAGATATTCATTGTTGCTGTTGTTTTTAATGGGCTCATTACAGTATACTAATTGTCACTGGTGAAGGAATGTGAAGGACTTTTGTTACTTTTTAAAATGTTATGGTGATGAAAAAACAGCCCTGTTTTCAGAAAATATTTATGAATTAATTTGCTATAGAATTATCTAATTATTGTAATTGGGTTACCAGTTAAGCTTTTCTTTTGAAATGTTATATTATTACTCTGTAAAAGAAAATGGCTTGCTATATTTACACCTTCTCTTGTAGAAAAGCATTCATCCTTAAATTGTTGTATTCCTACACTCTGAAGATATTTAAAACAAGTTTTTGTGCCTGCAGTAGAGACTGCAGAAGCTAATACAAGGAACACTGGTCTTTTGACAAAATACTTGTGTAAATTTTGATACTGTATTAAAACTATTTTTTTAAAGTTCTGCATAAAATTGAGTATCAAGTATATGTGTTCATCTTAGCAATGGTAATAAATTATTTAATCTCAGTGTTTTTTCCTTCAAAATGTTTTTCCTACATTCCATAGATTTCTGATAGGCACTAAGTATCATAGTGTTCCTGTATGATGGTATTAATCATGGTAAAACAGATGATTCATTATCTTAAACCAAAGGAACGTTTGAGGGATTTAATATTCAGGTTACTCAATTCACACCATTCTCTATTATAATGTAAATAAAACTTTAGAATCGTATTTAATATTTAGAAATTAGGGTTATAAAATCTTTCACTTATTCATATAGATTTAAATTTAATTCAATTATCATTAAAACAGTCAATAGGAGGAAATATACTAAGGGGAAATATTGCAGAGTGCAAAACTTGACCTCTGTGCTTTGACCAAGACAAAAATTGGAAAACACCCATTATACACATGCTCAGAGAACACACCTACTTCTGGGAAACCACTAGTAAGACTAGAATAAGGCTTCCTGCACTGAACATCAGCCCCAACTTTAATGGATATAACTGATAGGCAATAGTGCAGGGCCTGAATCTTGCTAATATATTTATCAAAAATGTGTGGCATCATTCTCTTATGTGATCAGTTTATGATCTCCTTTTCTCTGGAACAAAGGTTAATTTATACATCTTGGCAGAATATTTTTACCAGCCTTGAAGCTGACAGACTGACAATCATGATCTAAGCTTTTCAAATGAATGTCTTTTAAGTTTCTAACACATGCTCAAGGCACAATAGAAAAATTGGATCTTATGTGACACCCAGTAATACACTGTTGGATGTGAGTGTGTTATAGATCACATGGGCTGGAGCCTACATGAAGCATGCTTTACTAAGTACGGCACTGAATAAAAGCTCTTGGGCTTAGCACAGCAGACTTCAGCCAGCAAGTTCAGAATTCAACTCCATAATGGGCTCAGTTCAAACAACTTACCTTTGCTGAGCCTCTGTCCTGACATGCTGAAAGGAGAGGACATCTCTCTTGTTGACTTGTTTGAACATTCTTTAGAGTCTCTGTAGTTCCCAAGCTCATGGTCTTGACGGTCCCCAAGTCTTCCAAGACACAGGAGCCTAGAGCTACATGTGTGGCAATGTTAGATCATTAGGTTGGGAGAGGGAATTACATCAACATGAAAAGTCTGGGGCGCCTGGGTGGCTCAGTCAGTACATGCCTGCCTTTAGCTCAGGTCATGAACTTGGGGTCCTGGGATTGGCTCATGCTCTCTCTCTCAAATAAAATCTCTAAAAATAGACAAAACATGGAAGGTCTATTAACCACATAAAGCAATTCTAGCTGCACAGCTCACCCTTTCAAGCTGTTTTCTGTATATCCTCCAGACTATAGGTCTGCAGGCCTTATCCTGGCCAATCACAGGTCGAAATTGTGGAAATGGAGAGAAAAAGGGGATAATGGTCTGATTCTCCTAGGAACAAGATGTTTGAAAAACAAAATTTCCCCAACTATTTCTGTATTTTTCATATCATTGTAAAAACATTTGAGAGCAAAGACTTTCACTTCAAAAATGGCAGAATGTCTGCTATAGCCCCTTCTTGTCTTAAACTCTAACAGTGAAGAGGTATTTACAATCCCACTAGAATATAACAGTGTACTCTGAACCAGCAATTAAGATAAATTCTTGAAAAATGGAAGACAAACAGTATCTGGTTGGAACAATGGATTCATTCTTCAAAGTACCTGATGGAGGGTACTGTTGACAACACAGAATGGCTGCAAGGATGCTACAAATTCAAGAGTTGGAGCCTCATCGTGTGCGCTTCTGGAGCAACTGACAGGAGGTAGGCATTTTGATTCCCGCATATAATCTCTCCCTCCTTGTGTCAGACAGAACAAGGAATTATTCCTAGGCCAGAGCAAAGAGTAAGGATACTTGAATTGCAGGCACAAGGCAAAGTCTCCCGTTTGGTAAACACCCACAGGATGAAGGACCCTCTGTGCTCAGATCATTAGGTATTGGAACAGCCTGCCTAGAAGTTTGTCCCACCATCCTCCTTAGATTTATGGTCAGGGGTCTCCCAAACCCAGCATCCTGACCAGTTTCTTCAAGCAAGTTGTATGGTAAACACAGCAAGGTTAATGAGGAAATATCAATACTAAGATGGATATGCAACCAAATATCACCCAGCATTGGAGGGAAGCCATGACTCTGAATTGGAATCCCCAAACTTAATATATACCAAGGAAAAGAATTAAAATTAAGAGAATTTCAGAAGTATGCCCAATATTCTCAAATTTTTAAATATCATATTCATTATAAAGAATCCATTTCATATCTTGAAAATAAAATGTTAGCATGAAAAACTCAATACATTGGCCATTTAGCAGAAAGGACACTGTTGAGAGCAACTTAGCAGGATTGAAGCCAAGAAATCCTGCTGGAATTTAGCAGAAGATTTTTAAAAGTCTGATAATTAAGAGGAACAGCTACTATTATTCTCATAGTGCTTTTTCTTACTTCCTCTACCCTTTTCCTTCATCCTTCTGTCTCCTTCCATCCTCTCCTTTTTTAGTCACCTTATTTTAAGTTTTAATGTCGATGGCTGTCTCAAAACCACTTGGACGTGAGGATAAAACAAACATGAAGTATAGTCTCATTTCATTGAGATTTAAGAATGTCCCTTTAAACACACAAGATACTCTCATTTTTACAATTGTGTTTTTCGTAGTTTTGATGCCCAAGTTCTAATTCCACCTGGTCTTATTACTCAGAGTTTCCTTTTCCTATCCTAGGACCCTTAGTTTTCTAGATCATGTTCTGAAACAATAGCATACAATATGCAACATCATAATGGCCATGGCAATAGATTCATATGCTAATCAGGAGTGCAATTTATAGAAGAAGAAAGTGTCTGAAATTGGCCTTTGATTCTATGGATTCATTGTTGGGTTTGGGCCAAGCTCCGTGAGCTTACTACCATGACATTTCAGATAGGCCTTATTAGAAAAAAATCTGTTTTCCTTTTGTAATAATCTAGGTTAGGTAGGAATGGTTTTCTGACCGACCAGATAAGTCTCTATGGGTATTCTTTTTTAAGCTATCACCATTCCCCAGACTCAGTATAGCTCTTCTATTCAAACAGTGAACACATTGATTACTCAGGATTCATTTTTCTTTTCCTAGGAGAGCCCTCCTTTGCTTTAGAAACATACCCCTCCCTCCACACTTTTCAAGTGAATGGAGAGAAGCAATTTTCAGTTCTAGAGCTGAATCTTGATTAATGCCTAGACTTAAAGCTGGCCATGATAATCTCGTCCTACTTACTAATAATTGGCTCAAGAAGCCAGTCTTAAGCCAATCAACACATGGCATTCCTATGGTCCAATTGTCACAATAAGACCTAACGAGGCTCATTTAAACTCCTGGAAGAAATTTTGTTTCATGGGTAGACAACATTCCTGTCTAATGTTGGATGTTCTGAGTTTTCTGTTGCCTACAGTCATGCTGGCTATCATTAAAAAAGTCATCCTGAGGAGAACACATACAGGAAAAGGTGGAGAAAGGTGGCCGAAACACCGATTATACCTTGTCTGGATTCTACTCTGATCTTGGGCTCTCAAATAGATTCAATTTTTCCCTACTGTTTTAAATTAGTTTGATTTAGAATCCTGTTACAGACTGCCCAAAATTTTAATAAAATTGTACACTTTATATGCTATCACTTGGATATATGGTCTCCTAACACAGCAAATTGGAGAATATCACAATGGCTTAATTTTATTGAAATAAACAGTGTCTAAACAAGTGATTCCTTTAACTACTGTCACACAAGAAAAAAGTTCTGTATTCTCTTTATGTGATAGAGTAAAAAATTATCAATAGGGCCTTCCTCATTCCTTTTGCTTATTTTCTATTTTGCCACTCTTCTCCTGACCCGTCCCATCCTCCAATCCATCTGAGGAACAAGGTAAAACAGCGCTGAGGCAAAAATCTCAACAGTAAGGAAAGACTGCCCAGTCTTCTATATCATGACCTTTGAACTGTGACCCTGATCACCATTTATTTGATGAGGGTATCCACCCAGGGCACACAGCTTCTCTAATCCCCTAATACAGCCTGATTTACATGGCAACAGGGGAAAGCTTGGTTTAGGCCAGATATAGTGTCCACACAAACCAAGACTTACTTATAACCCTCACTTAGAGAAAAGAGAGTCGGTATAATCCATCTACCAGCCCCTCACCAGTTGGGAACTCCAGTAGATGGGCTCAGATTATTTTGGTAGTTGCCTTGAGTATCATTTAGAACACACAGGACATGGTGTTAGTCCATTAACCAAGTCAGTGTATTTCAAGGGTTATTTGGCATCCTTGGCAATATGCCATCCCATCAGCGGCTATGGTGGACATTTTTTCTATATACCCAGTCTGTTCTATCTACTAAAGGGCTCATACCTGAGCTAGGGCATCAGCTTCCTGACTGCCAGGAAGTGTCGGTACCTTATGAACCAGGGCATGGAAGGCAGTGAAGACTGCCTTAGGTTTTTACTGGCCAGCCCAAATGTCTTACTATATATCCTGACTCCACAAGGGTTTAATCATGATCATCCACCCCTTAGTAGCTCATTGTCCAAGCCATAGGGTTATTCACTTGGAATAGCCCAATTGTCAATCCAAAGGGTTAACGGCCAGTGGTTATGAATGATCATTAGCCGAATAGTTCTGAGTTCAGCCCACTGGCTACTGTGGTCCATTCCTGGTTCCATCTAGATGGTGTCAGTATTAGGCAGAAAAGTAACTGCAGTCCATATGGGCAGGTTGCCCCAACTGGACCCATCTGTAGACTCCTAGGAGAGAGGAGTTGGAATTTCCCCTCCTCCTTTCTCTACAGGTCAAATGGGCCACCATAGGAATAGGAATGTGGGCATTTATAGGGTCTACTGACACCAGCATTTCTAAAGCTAGAAAGCTGGCAAACATAGTGTTCCTCTGCTGCAAATAGGCATGCCACTTTGTCAAAGTGGGGTTTGAGCCATGGGAGAAGTAAGTGGATAAAACATTCTCAACCCACACATTGATTCAAAGGGAAGCTCTTACCATGCTAGACTGTTCCTTCCTGAGCAGCTCTACTGATGATTGCATACTGCTAGGAGCTGTTGCTCTATGTGATATATATCAGGCTCCTGCCCCCTTCCAAAGCTGAGACCAAAATTCCAAGGGTACTCTCCTTCTGTTGTTTCTGCCACAGCATCTAACCCATACCTTTTAGAGTCACAGATACATCTAACTCAGGATGACCGTGCTTGGGAGATGCCCAGAACTTTAATCAGCTTCTCAAGTATTTTTGCCTTCTCAAAAGGTGGCTTGCTGCTGTGATCCCCAGTTCTATGTGTGCTCTTTCTTTGCCAGACAGTATAAGGCTAAAAAGGCACTGTACTAAGTGGAAAATAGAAGTTCTCCGAAGCACTCAAATCCTAAAAAGGCTTGCACTTTTTCTATGCAAAAAGTGGATTGGGTTGGATAAACTTGCACTTTTTCTATGCAAAAAGTGGATTGGGTTGGATAAACTTGTACCTTACCAATATGGAAAAGATGAAATGAAATGAAATGAGGTCATTTAGGGCAAGAGAGGTTTTAAAACAGAGCCAGGGGACCTTTAAGGAGATGAGCCTTATGCAAGTCCTCACTGGAGA
Source organism: Canis aureus (assembly GCF_053574225.1). Classification (NCBI taxonomy): domain Eukaryota; kingdom Metazoa; phylum Chordata; class Mammalia; order Carnivora; family Canidae; genus Canis; species Canis aureus. The sequence continues at coordinate 60,039,899 of NC_135621.1, forward strand.
ATCCATGAATTTTTTAAATGGGCAAAAGCATGATTTTCCAGAGACTCATAAATCTGCAAAATCTACAACTTGCCACAGTAGGAGACTTTGCTTGGTGACAGTCTTAGCAACAAATTATAGTCTGTCAAGATTAGTTTTCTGTCACCAAAATCAGTCAAAATTCTAAGTAAGATATATAAGGAAATCCAAGAAAAATGACAAGAGTAGAAGGATCCTGAGCTCACCTAGTTGGATAAACATAATGAAGCAATAACTACATCTATTACAACTAACTTTGAAAATGACCTGAAAACTAGCAGAACAGATCTTCCACAACTAGTCAAAAAAAAGGCCACATCAAAAGGAGCAAAAGGGGGCAGAGCCACAGTCAAAAACCAACCCCCCAGCACAGCTAACCATAAATGGGAGGGACATCACAAGCATGGAGACACCTGGGGATCAGACCCAGTATCTGCCTTGGGGACATGGGAAGATGAATACCTGTGATATCTGGTGTGAAAATCAGCAAGTCTTGGGGTGCCTGGGTGGTTCAGTGGTTGAGCGTTTGCCTTTGGCTCAGGTTGTGATTCCTGGATCCTGGGTTGGTGTCCTGCATCAGGCTCCTTGCAGCAAGCCTGCTTTTCCTTCTGCCTAGGTCTCTGATTTTCTGTGTCTCTCATGAATAAATAAAATCTGTAAGAAGAAAAGAAAGGGAGGAGGGAAGAAAGGAAGAAAGAAATAAAAAAGAAAAAGAAAATCAGCAAGGCTTAAATCCAGGAGAGTTTAAGGATTATAGGAAACTGAGTCTCTACACTTAAAGGGCCAGCACACTAAATAACTTGGCCTGAGACATAGCACAGCAGCAGCAGACTGAAAAATACCTGAAGGAGATTTGACTAATCTTAGGATGTGTGCTAGAGGGCAGGAATCTACAGATTTATCTTGGTAGGAATGATTTCTCTTGACCTTCAGATATTTGCTTATCCAGACTAGATAGAACTGGTTCCTGAAAGGGTCCAGATAACACTCTAATTTGCTAGCACTTCCATGCCCAGCTTTTTGTTTTCCTACAGACCCTCCCACACAACAACCCCACCTGGAAAGACACAGCTCCAAAGCAGCTCCTGCCCTAGCAAACCTGGCAAGCAGCCGTTCCATTCCAAAGTGACTTCTGCCCTGAGGAGTAGACATAACCCCACACACACCACTATGCCTGCAAACCCTGTAGCCAAGCCTCCTAGCATGCTGCATAGAGAGAAGCTCTGCCCTTTGTGTACCACAGCTGTCCCAGCAGCTAAACGTAGACAGTGAGGCTGATTTACAGCTCTGCCCACCAGGAAGCCTACAGAGACTGTAACTAGGCCTCTCAACAGTGAAGTAATCCAACCTTGCCCAGAGTGCCCACAGCAAGTGAAGGCCAAACCACCAGCATACCCATAGCAATTATGCTTAGCCACAATAAGAGGGAGCATACAGCCTACTCCAGGGTGATGTCTGGAGCACCTGGTCTTGGTGACCAAGGGGTGTTGCACTACAGGGCAGCACAGGATCTCTTCTATACCACACCACTATTTTCAAGGTCAGGAGACATAGCTATCTACCTAATACATGAAAACAAACAGAGGGGGTTAAGCAAAATGAAGAGGCAGAGGAATAGGTCCTAAATGAAAGAACAAAACAGAAAATCACAGAAAAGAGCTAAATGAAATAGAGATAAGCAATATGTCTGATAAAATTTGAAAGTAATGGCCATAAAGATACTCACCAGACTTGAGGAAAAAGCAGATAAGCTCAGTGAAAACTCCAAGAAGTGATAGAAAATATTTAAAAAAACCAGAGATGAATACAACAATTAAAATGAAAAAGTATGCTAAAGGCAATTGACAGCAGATTAGAGGATGCAGAAGAATAGATTAGAGATTCGTAACAGTAATGAAAAGAAACCAAGCTGAATGGCCAAAAATAAAAGAGAGAGAGAGAGAGAGAACAGGTGACACCATCAAGCATAGTGACATTCGCGTTATAGGGATCTCAGAATGAGAAAAGAGAAACAAGGAGAAAGAAAACATTATTGAAGAAATAACAGCTGAAAACTTACTTAATCTAAGAAACAGATATCCAGGTCCAGGATTCATAGATAGTCCCAAACAAGGTGAACCCAAGCAAGTCCACACCAAGACCTATTTAAGATGGCAGAAATTGGGGATCCCTGGGTGGCTCAGTGGTTTAGTGCCTGCCTTTGGCCTAGGGCGTGATCCTGGAATCCGCGGATCGAGTCCCACATCAGGCTCCTGCATGGAACCTGCTGCTCCCTCTGCCTGTGTCTCTGCCTCTCTGTGTCTCTCATGAATAAACAAAATCTTAAAAATAAAGGGTAAATAAATTTTAAAAATAAAAATAGTAAATAAATAAAATGGCAGAAATTAATGATAAAGAGAGAATCCTAAAAGCAGCCAGAGAAAAGCAATAGTTACATATAAAGGACAACACCACCACCACCACCCAGCCCCTATAAGGCTATCAGCTAACTTGTAGGCAGAAACTTTGCAGGCCAGAAGAGAGTGGCATAATCTATTTAAAGTGCTGAGTGGAAAAAAAATCTACAACCAAGAATACACTATGCAGAAAGATTATTCAGAATTGAGGAGAGATGTGAAGGGTTTCCCCCAAAATTAAAGAAGTTCATCACCACCAAGTCAGTTTTGTAAACGTTAAAGGGAGTTCTTTCAGTGAAAAGGCCAGAACCATAAATAAGAAACTGATAAAAGAAAAACATTTCACATGTAAAAGCTAACATGTAATAAAGGTAGATCAATCCCCTATAAATCCAGTAGGAGGCTAAAATACAAAAGCAGTAAAGTCAATTATATCTTCAACAATTATGTAAAATAGGACTTCATAAACATAAAAGATGGAGAGGGGAATAAAAATTTAGTGCTTTTACAATTTGCTTGCCTTAATCATCAACTAATATAAACTGTGGTATATATGTTACTTATGAACTTAAGGGTAACCACAAATTAAAAATCAGTAACACACAAAAAAATAAACAAATAAGTAAATAAATAAAGAGAAAGGAATCCAAGCATAACTAAAGAAAGCCATCACAGCACAGGGGAAGAGAGCAAAAGAAGAAAGTGTCAGAAGAACTACAAAATCAACCAGAAAATAAGTAACAAAATGGCAAGAGTACATACTGATCAATAATTACTTTAAACGTTAATGGACTTGGGGCACCTGGGTGGCTCAGTCAGTTAAGCGTCTACCTTTGGCTTAGGTCATGATCTCGGGGTCCTGGGATTGATTCACCATGTCAGCCTCCTTGCTCAGGAGTAGTCTGTTCTCTCTCTGCCACTGCCCCTCCTGCTGCTCTCTCTCTCAAATAAATAAAATCTTAAAAAAAAAAAAAAAAAAAAGTTAATGGATTCAATGCTCCAATCAAAAGACAGAGTAACTAAATGGATACAAAAATAGAACCCAGAGAAGGCTGGCAAGATAGTAGAGTAGGAAGACAGTAAGCTCACCTCATTCCATGGATACAACTAGGTAACACTCAAATCAGTGTGAATAACCCAGAAAATGACTTGAAGACTGGCAGAAAAAAGTCCACAACTAAGGAGAAGGGCAGAGACATAGGAGCTACACAGACATGTAGGACCAGCTGAAATAGGGAAGCAGCTACAGTCCCAAAGAAGGGAGTAAAACAGACTCTTACACCAAGGAGCATGCAACGGGGAGAAAAATCCCCATAACATTTGGTTTTAAAAACTAGAGAGGCCAAATTTCTTGAGTTCTTACAACTAGTGGGACTTAAGCCTACAGTTTTCAAAAATCAGTGGGCTAACTGCTGGGGAGCCCAGAAGTTGGGAGGAAGCTAAATCCTCACCCTTAAAGACACAGTACCACAAACAGCCTTAGGAGATAAAGCATAGAAGCAGCAGTTTGGAAAATGCCTCTGGCATATGGGAGGCAGTTATTTACTAACCTTAGAGCCTATCTCAGAGGGGCTGAGTTACTGAGGGACCTCTCCAGGAACAAAGGAGCTATCAGGTGCCATTTACTCCCTGGCCTATCAGCATAAACACACATCTGCAGGAACTAGCCTGACTACCAACATTCACTATCTACATTGCTTACACAAAGCCCCATCCTCCTGCACTTCAGGAGCCTAAATGAAGCATCTGCCCACCAATGAAAACTTCTCCAGACACAACACAGGCAAAGTGCCCTGCAACTTGGTGCTACTGCATCTATGGCAAACCAATGGTTTAAACTAAACTTAAGCCCAAGGTGGCCCCAAACTGATCAACTAACACCACAGGTACCAAACACTGTCTATGACAGGCAAAGAGAGTCACTGCAGACAACTGACCTGAAAAATAAAGCAACCAAGACAAAGTAGCAGGACACACCAGCATGTATAGGAGGTACTCTCTGAAGTGCAGGAGGGTGGGAACACTACATTGTAGGGCACATAGGATCTCTTCTTCATAAGGCCATTACCCTCAAGAACAGAAGTAGACTTTTCTAACACAGAGAGCAGGCACAGAGACTTAGACAAAATGAGATGACAGAGGAATTTGTCCCAAATGAAAGAATAGGACAAGGCCATGGCCAGAGATCTAAGTGTAACATATGTAAATAACATGCCTGATAGAGAACTCAAGGTAATGATCATACAGATACTCACTGGACTCAAGGAAAGAGTGGAAGACACAGAGATCAAGAACAATAGAGCAAAGATAAAGAGCTCAATAAACAAAATGAGAAGCATGCTTGATGGAATAAACAGCTGCTAGAAGAAAAGGAGAAACAAATTAAAAACCTAGAAGACAGAGTAATGGAAAGCAATCAAGCTGAACAAAAGAGAAAAAAGCATTATGCAAAATGAGAATAGACAGGGTACTCAGTGATTCCATGAAACATAACAATATTCACATCATAGGGATCCCAGAAGGAGAGAAAGAAAAAGGGGTAGAAAAATTATTTGAAGAGATGAAAATTTCCCTATCTGGGGAAGGAAACAATATCCAGATCCAGGAGGCACAGAGAGCCCCCAAGAAAAATCAACAAAAGCAGATCCATACCAAGATATATTATCATTAAAATGGCAAAATACAGTCATAAAAAAAATTAAAGCAGCAAGACAAAAGAAAACAGTTATATACATGGGAAACCCCATAAGGCTATCAAAGGGTTTTTTAGGAGAAAATTTCCAAGCCAGAAGAAAGTGGCATGATAAATTCAAAGTGCTAAATGGGACAAATCTGTGGCCAAGAACCTTGTATCCAACAAGGCTATCATTCAGAATAGGAGAGAAAAGAATCTCCCAGACATATAAAATCTAAAGGAAATTGTGATAATTGAATCATCCCTGCAAGAGATATTAAAGGGCAGTCTTTGGACGGAAAAGAAAGACCAAAAAATGACAGTAGAAAACACAAAAGCAGTCAAAATGAATGTTTTTGTAAAATATCAGCCAAGGAACTCACAAAATAAATGGATATAAAACAGGACACCATATACCTAAAAGTGGGGAGAAGAGTAAATAATGGATTCAAACATAAACGATCAACTTAATATTGCAGCCAACTTAATATAAACCGCTATATCCAGAGATGTTATATGTCAGGTTTAATCAGATCGGTAGTGAAATGAAATAGAGAGGCCAGGCCAAAGTTGGTCGAAACAGGTTTTTAATGGGACGTGCTCTCCGGTGAGGTTCCACAGCCCACAGGGGAGGAAGAGAGCAGGGAAATTGAGGGCCAGGGAAGTCACATGCAGGGGAGTGCAAGTGGGCTTTTTAAAGGGGGGATTGTGTGTCTGTACAGGATGATAGGTATTAGGCATAGTACTGGTGAAATCGGCCTGGGGCAATAACTGCCCATGCCCTTATATGGGATCAGAGTAAGATGCAGTTCAGGTTTCCTGCATAGGTCCAGGCTCCCCCTGATAACATGTCTGCCAGCGGTCTGCTGGTGATGGGAAAGTTCTGAGGTGGGGGCAACAGGTGGAGGGTCTACCACCATTTTGTTGGTGCCTCCCCATCCCCCTTGCCCCCGCTGGCCCAACATTATGTACTAACCAAATGGTAACCACAAATCTAAAATCAGTACTTGACATGCAAAACAAAGAGAAAGGAATCCAAGTATATCACCAAAGCAAGCCAGCAAACCATGAGAGAAGAGAACAAAAGAAAGGATCAGAGAACTACAATAGAAAACCACAAAACAAGAACAAAATGGCAATAAAAACATATCTCTGAATAAATACCTTGAATATAAATGGACTAAATACTCCAATCAAAAGGCATTGGATGATGAAATGGATTAAAAAAAAAAAGAGAGAGAGAGAGAGAAAGAGAGAGAGAGAAAGAGCAGTCCGGGTGGCTCAGCGCCGCCTTTGGCCCAGGGTGTGATCCTGGAGACCTGGGATCGAGTCCCATGTTGGGCTCCCTGCATGGAGCCTGCTTCTCCCTCTGCCTGTGTCTCTGACTCTGTGTCTCTCATGAATAAATAAATAAAATCTTAAAAAAAAAAAAAAGGCCCATCTATATGCTGACTACAAGAATCTCATTTCACATCTAAAGACTGAAAGTAAGGGGATGGAGAAACATTTATCATGCAGATGGCTGTCACAAGAGAGCTGGGGTAGCAACATTTAGGTCATACAAAATAGACTTTAAAACAAAGACTATAACAAGAGACAAAGAAGGATAATATATACTAATAAAGGGAACAATCCAACAAAAAGGTAAAATAATCATAAATATTAATGCATCCAATATGGGAGCACCAAAATATTTTAAAATAAACGATAGTAATAACAATAATAGTACAGAACTTTAATACCCTAATTACATTACTGGACAGATCATCCAAACAGAAATCAATAAGGAAATAATGACTCTGAATGACACACTGGACCAGATGGATTGAACAGATATATTCAGGACATTCCATCCTAAAACAACAGAATATACATTCTTCAAATGCACATGGAACATTCTCTAGAATAGGTCACATATTAGGCCACAAAACAAGTCTTAGCAAATTCAAAAAGATCAATGTCATTGCATACATCATTTCTTTTAAAAAAATATTATTTGAGAGAGTGAGAGAGAAAGTGCAAGACAGCACAGCAGAGGGAGCAGTAGAGGGAGAGGGAGGAGCAGTGTCCCCAATGAGGGAGAACGCTGTGGGGCTCAATACCAGGACCCTGGGATCATGATCTAAGCTGAAGGCAGACACTTCACTGACTGAGCCACCGAGGTGCTCTGCATGTATCTTTTCTGACAAAAACACTATGAAAATAGAAATCAACCACAAGAAATCTGAAAAAAAAAAAAAAAACATTGAGGCTAAATAATATGCTAAAGAATGAATGGCTCTACCAAAAAAATCAAACAAGAAATAAAAAATTACATAGAGGGAAATAAAAATGAAAACACAATGGTCCAAAATCTTTGAGATGCAGCAAAAATGGTCCTAAGAGAGAAGTTTAAGGCAATACAGGCCTATCTTAAGAAACAAGAAAAATTTCAAACAACTTAAGCTTGCATCTATAGGAGCTAGAAAAAGACAACAAAGAAAACCTAAAACCAGTACACGGAAGGAAGTAATAGAAATTAGAGCAGAAATAAATGAAATAGAAACTAAAAAAAAAAAATAATAGGACAGATCAATGAAACCAGGAGTAGATTCTTTGAAAAAAAAAAATCAATATTGATAAACCTCTAGCCAGACTTTCAAGAAAAAGAGAAAGGACTCAAAAATCAAGTGAGAGAGGAGAAATAAAGTAATTCAAGCACTAAGAGAATATTAATCTATATACCAACAAATTGGACAACCAAAAAGAAATGGATAAATTCCTGGAAACATATATCCTACCAAAACTGAAGCAGGAAGATAAACAAAATTTGAATAGACCAATCGCCACCAATTTGAATCAGTAATCAAAAAACCCCCAACAAAATTCCAAAAACATCTTCACAGGTGAATTCTACCAAACATTGAAAGAAGAGTTAATATTTGTTCTTCCCAAAGTATTCTAAAAAAATAGAAAAGGACATATAACTTCCAAATTCATTATAAGAGACCAGCATTACCCTGATACCAAAACCAAACATCACACACAAAAAAAGAGAACAGGCTAATATCTCCAATGAACATAGATGTAAAAATCCTCAACCAAACACTAGGAAATTAAATCCAACAATATATTTTAAAAATCATTCACCACAGTACCCGCCCAAAAATAGACACAGAAACCAACAGAACCAAACAGAAAACCCAGAAATAAACCCACTGCAGTATGGTCAATTAGTTTTTGACAAAGCATGAAAGAATATCCAATGGGAAAAGGACAGTCTTTACAACAAATGATGTTAGGTAAACTGGGTTAGCAACATGCAAAAAAAGAAACTGGACTTCATTATCACACCATCCACAAAAATAAATTCAAATAAAGACCTTAATGTGAGACCTGAAACCATAAAAATCCTAAAAAAAGAATATAGGCAGTAACCTTTCTGACATTGGCCATAGCAAATTTTCTAGATAGGTCTCCTAAGACAAGAGGAATTAAAGAAGAAGAAAAAAAAAGAAAGAAAGAAAAAAGAAAAGAAAGAAAAGAAAAGAAAAGAAAAGAAAAAAGAAAAGAAAAAGAAAAAAAATCAACTACTGGGACTTCATCAAAATAAAAAGCTTCTGCACAGTGAAGGAGATAACAAAACTAAAAGGCAACTTATGGAATAGAAGATCTTTGCCAATGACATATTCAAAAAAGGGTTAGTTTCCAAGATATATAAAAAAACTTCTATAATTCAACACCCCAAAAACCAAATAATCCAATTGAAAAATGAGAAGGAGGCACAAATAGACATTTCTCCAAAGGATATACAGCTGGCAAACAGACATGAAAAGATGTTCATCATCTTTTACCATCAGAGAAATACAAATCAAAACTACAATGAGAAAAAAAAAAAAAAAAAAACTACAATGAGATATCACCTCACTCCTGCCAGAATGGCTAAAATAAAAACTCAAATACAACATGTGGTGGGGAGGATGTGAATAAAAAGGAACCCTCATGCACTCTTGGTAAAAATATGAACTGGTGCAGCCACTGTGAAAAACAGTATGGAGGTTCCCAAAGAAGTTAAAAATAAGACTACCCTACCATCCAGCAATTACACTACTAGATATTTACCCAAAGAATAAATACTAATTCAAAGATACACATGCACCCCTATGTTTACCGCATCAGTACTTACAATAGTCAAGAAATGGATTCAGCCCAATTGTGCACTGATTGATGGAGAAGGAAGAAGTGATATATAATGGAATATTATTCAGCCAGCAAAAGGAATGAAATCTTGCCATTTGCAACAATGTGGATAGAGCTAAGGTGTATTCTGCTAAGTGAAATAAGTTAGTCAGAGAAAGACAAATACCATATGATTTCACTCCCATATGGAATTTAAGAAATAAAGCAAATGAGCAGGAGAAAAAGAACAAAGACACAAACCAAGAAACATTCTTAATTATAGAGAACAAACTGCTGGTTACCAGAGGTGGGTGGTGGGTGGTAGAGGGTTGAGTGAAATAGGTGATGAGGATTAAAGAAGGCTCTTGTGATGAGCCCCTGGTGATACATGGAATTATTGAATCATCATACTGTACCCCTGAAACTAATATAACACTGTAAAGTTATGCTTACACCGAAAGATGCTGAGTCAATTCCTTAATATTCAACATGTAGTCTAGTTCTTTGAAAAAAAAATTTAGCAAAAAAATTCTTTTTTAAATCTCTGCAAAATTAGAAATGGAACTCTGAAAGCAAGTCTAAGGCTATCTATCTTCACTAATCTCAAAACCTCACCTTTTCTTCTCAAAAATGCTGATAGATATTACAAAAGATTGGGATATTGGAACAAAATTACCCTGTACTTAAGGGAAAGAATGTTTAATAGCAATGATCTCAAATCACTTTAAAAAAGAACTTGCATTTTTTTTCTCTATTGCCTATAGAGATACATTCTATGGTATTTTTGAGATATAAACACAGTCTACAATCACCCAAGACTGAAAAGGAAAGGGGGACAAAGAGGAAGAGATCTTTTAAAAATACAAACTGCTAAAAGTGTTCTTAAACCAGGGTCTAGCACCTCTGATTAGAAGCCAATATGTCCCAAAAAGTCCCCTTGGAAAAAATTCAGATACATTCCCTATGCCTTTATAATGCAAATTTTCTGCCCCTGTCTTCTCTAGAACCTGAGAGCCATTCTTTGAAATATGGACTTTTAAGGAGTTGTTTTTTTTTATTAGAAAAAGAAAGATGTATTTGGAAATCAGATCTATAATGTTCTTTCCACAAATATTAGTAAAAACAAAAGGCATTAGATTTTACTTGTATATGTCTGTGTGTTTAAATGCCTATACATATGTTATAAATGTAAGATTATTTTCGCTACCTCTGGATGGCATTCCTAAAATTAATTTTTTTTAAAGATTTTATTTATTCATGAGAGACAGAGAGAGAGAGGCAGAGACACAGGCAGAGGGAGAAGCAGGCTCCATGCAGGGAGCCCGATGTGGGACTAGATCCTGGGACTCCAGGATCATACCCCTAGCCAAAGGCAGACGCTTAACCACTGAGCCACCCAGGCGTCCCCCTAAAATTAATTTATACAAGAGTTGTATTTAGTTAAATTAAGGGAAACTCTAATAAGGATCAGCATTCTAAAACTCTCAAAGAAACTAACCCAAATGATTTTCAAGTTCATGCTTTCTGAAAAATTATTTAATATTAAAGCTAATATAAGGTTGTTTGCTTAATTAAAACAGACATGTCTTCAAAGTTATTAGCCTTAAAATTAAAACATTTACTTTGCCTGGGTTTACTTAAAGCTACTATTATGTCTATTACAATATGTTTAGCATGGGAAGATAATTAACTTGGCTGTCTCACAGTTTGTATGGATAATCTAAGCATGATTATTAAGAACAAGTAAATCAAACAGATGTGATAAGAAATAAGTTTTTAGGTAAATTTTTCTTTTGGAGAGAGAGAGTGCAGCACACGTGCACACACACACACTTGGGATGAGGGTGGGGGAGGGCAAGGAAGAGGGAGAGAGAATCTTAAGCATGGTCCATTCCCAGTGTGGAGCCCCATGCCAGGCTTGATCTCACAACGCTGAGATCATGACCTGAGCTGAAATCAAGAGTCAGACACTTAAACAACTGAGATACCCAGGCACCCTTAGGTGAAATTTTAAAACAACTTTCCCAAATTGTTTTGGTAACCTAAAATCCTGAAATTCTGCTAAGTAATGAATTAGGCTGAATTAGATTGAATTCATTGAATATCTAGGTCATTACCAAATAAGATAAACTTTAAGTACTTAACATAGATTTATCTACTTCTGGCTTATTACAGAGAAACAAAAAATAAGTTGGGGTATTAGCAAACATGTATTGTGTTTTATTAAAAAGATTGTACTATGAAGAAGCATGTTTCTAGAAGTTATGAAATGTATTCATAAATTTGCCAATCCAAAAAATGCTGTTACAACAGAATACACACTTACTACTATTTAGTTTCCTAGAAGTTAAAGCTTCTAAGAATTAAAAATTCTAATACATGAAGTTAAAGTTGCTAAAAATACAGAAACAATTCTGTATGTAAGAAAAGATGTGTATCTTTGATAAAATAAAGTATAAGAAATGGAAATACGTTTTTCTTGAGGAAAAAAAAAAACTTTTTTTGCCCTATAGGGAGGGTAGTTAAAGAAAACAGAGGACAAAATCTGAACCAAAAAAAATGATAGATTATAGAAAAGAAATTTTTGCAATGGAATTTTATACATGGTCAGTACTGGCTATAAGATTAAAGTACGTTTGTTTAAGAATGATTCCCTAATATTTAAAGTACACTCATGCAACTTCTGGGCAACATGGCCAAGTAGGAGGACCCTACTATCCTCACCTTATCCCACAGATACAACTATACAACACGTCAGTGTAAATAATCCACAAAATGACCCAAAGACTAGCAGAACAAATCTTACAACTAAGTATAGGGAAGAGGCCACATAAAAGAGAGTAGGAAAAGGACAGAGAAACAATCAGAAATTAAACAAGTGGGGCTCTCCAAAAAGAGGGAAGGACCATGCCCAGATGGAGAAGGGAGAGAAACAGACCCCCACACTGGGGAGCCTGCATGGGAAAGACAAATCCCCATAACACAGCTTTGAAACTGGGGGAGCTGAATTTCATGAGTTCTTAAAAGCAGCAGTACCTAAAACATATATATATATAGGGCTCAGCTCTGGGATAGCAGGTGGGTGAGAGGCTCAGCTCTGGGATAGCAGGTGGGTGAGAGGAAAGAGTCCCCATGAGCGGCCTATGAATAGGAAATTTATTGGACAGAAATCCTTGGGGAACTCCTTCAGGAGCTAAGGAACTGGCAACAGCCATTTCCCTTCCTTACCACTCAACGTACACACATGGCCACCTGTGGGGTTAACTCCCTAACTTCATAGCCCTGCTGTTAAGGGCTCAGCATACTCCTCACCCCACCACCTCCACCCTGTGCTGAGTGTTAGCATATCTATCCTTAACAATACTCCTTAGGCCAGAGCCCATATAGGGCAGTGCCACAGGCCTGGCAGTGTACAAGTAGCCCTTACAGCAGCCATCACCATTCCAAAGTGACTCATGCTCCTGAGACAGGGAAATATAACCACACAAACTAGTCAGAGACCCTAGCTTAGGCTGGAGGCAGACAACTGATCTGAATGCAAGCTCCACTTACCAACAAAAGCTTCTCAGGGGACAACACAGGGAAAGTACCCTGCAGTTCCATGCTATTGCATCTCTAGAAAATGCTTAATCCAACTCAATTCAAGCCCAAAATGTCCCCAAACTCGACCACTAACACCACAAGGACCAAACTCTGCCCACAACAGGCAAAGATGCTCACTGCAAGGCCATCTGGCTGGCTCAGTCAATAGAGCTTGTGACTCTTGATCTCAGGGTCATGAGTTTCAGCCCCATGTTGGGTGTAGTGATCACTTAAAGTTAAAAGGGAACCACTGCTGATGACTGGACTAAAGGAAAAAGTGGCTCAGGCACAAGAGCAGGTGCACAATTCTCACACAGGAGACTCTCCTCAAGTACCAGGTTTGGGTGAACATGGGACACTGGATAGCAGGGCACTATAGGTAGGACCACTTTTTCATAAGGCAATCACTTTCAAGAGCAGGAGATGTAGCTGTCTTTTGTAACACACAGAAATAGACACAGATTTAGATAGAATGAGGAGACAGAGGAATATGTTCCAAATAAAAGAACAGGACAAAACCACAACAAGAGACCTAAGGGAAATGGAGATAAGTAATATACCTGATAGTGAATTTAAGGTAATGACCATAAAGATACTCGATTGGACTTGAGAAAAGGGTAAGGACATCAATGAGACTCTTAACGATGAGATTCAAAAAAAACAACTAATCAGAGATGAAATAAATGAATTAATGAAATAAACGAATAAATGAAATTAAAACCACACTAGATGGAATAAATAGTAGACTAGACAAAACAAAGGAATGAATCAGTGACCTAGAGAACAAAGTAATAGGAAATAATCAAGGATAGAGGGAAAAAATATGCAAGATGAGAAAAGTTTTCAAGGAACTTGATGGATTGATGGATTTATCTGCCTCTGTGTGTGTGTTTCTCATGAATAAATAAAATCTTTAAAAAAAATTAAATCTTTTTTAAAAATTTTTTATTTATTTATGATAGTCACACAGAGAGAGAGAGAGGCAGAGACATAGGCAGAGGGAGAAGCAGGCTCCATGCACCGGGAGCCCGACGTGGGATTCGATCCAGGGTCTCCAGGATCGCGCTGTGGGCCAAAGGCAGGCGCTAAACCACTGCGTCACCCAGGGATTCCCCCCAAAATTAAATCTTTATGTACCCAACATGGGAGCACTGAAATAATTAAAACAGTTAATAACAAACACAAAGGAAATAATTGATAGTAATACAATAATACTGGAGGACTTTAACACCCCACATACACTGATGAACAGATCTTCCAAACAGAAAATCACAAGGAAACAGTGGCTTTGCTAAATGTTCATCAACTGATGGATAAAGAAGTGGTATATACATACAATTGAATATTACTTGACAATCAAAAAAATGAAATATTGGTATTTGCGATGATGTAAATAGAAGTGTTTTTTGCTCAGTGAAATACGTCAGAGAAAGACAAATACCATATGATTTCACTCATGTGGAATTTAAGAAACAAAAGAGATGGGGGCATCTGGGTTGCTCAGTCAATTAAGTGTCTGCTTTTAGCTCAGGTCATAATCCCAGGGTCCTGGGATTGAGCCCCACATCAGGCTCCCTGCTTGACGAGGAGACTGCTTTACCCCCTCCCTCTGCCTTTTGCTCCTTTTGCTTGGGCTCCCTCTGTCAAATAAATGAAAAATATTTTTTAAGAAACAAAAGAGATAAACATATGGGAGGGGTGGCAAAAGAGGGAAACAAACCATGAGACTCTTAATAGAGAACACACTAGGGTTCATAGAGGGAAGTAGGAAGGGGATGGGCTGGATGGGTGATGGGTATTAAGGAGGGTACTTGTTATGACAAGCACTGGGTGTTGTATGTAAGTTATGAATCTCTAAATTATATTCCTGAAACTAATAATATAATACACTATATGTTAACTAACTAGAATTTAAATAAAAAGTTTTTAAAAAGGAAACAGGCTTTGAAAGACACGTTGGAACAGATGGATTTAACAGATATAGTCCTAACATTCTATCCTAAAACAGAATAAACATTCTTCTCAAGTTGACATGAAACATTCTCCAGAATACATATTAGGCCACAAAACAAGTCTTAACAAATTTAAAAAGATTGACATCATTCTGTGCATCTTTTCTGACTTCAGCATTATGAAACTAGAGATCAACCACAAGAAAAAAATATAGAAAGAGCAAAAATACATGGAAGTTAAATAACATGCTACTAAACAATGAATGAGTCAACCAAGAAATCAAACAGGAAATAGAAATTAGGTGGAAACAAACAGACAAAAATGAAAACACAATACTCCAAAATCTTGGGTGGCAGCAAATGCTGTTCTAAGAGGGAAATTTGTATCAATACAGACCTAGTTCAAGCAGTAAAAAAAATCTCAAACAACCTGACTTTATACCTAAAGGAGCTACAAAAAGAACAAAGAAAACCCAAAACAAGTAGTAGGAAGAAATAATAAAGATTAGAGTGGAAATGATGAAATAGAAAACTAAAAAAATAGGACAGATCAATGAAAGCAGGAGCTGGTTCATTGAACAAGACTGATGAAATTAATTCAGCCCTAGCCAGATTCATTAAGAGAAGGGGGGGGGGGAGGGACAGGATGCAAATAAAATCAGAAATGAAAGGAGAAATAACAACCAATACAACAGAAATACAGTAAGTTTATGAAAAATTATATGCCTATACTTTGGACAACCAAGAAGAAATGGATAAATTTCTAGAAACATAATCTACCAAAATTGAAGGAGGAAGACAAAATTTGAACAGATTACCACCAAAGAGATTGAATGAGTAATCAAAAAACTCCCGACAAACTAAATTCCAGGAGCTGACAGCTTCACAGTTGAGTTCTACCAAAAATTGAAAGAACTAACACCTGTTCTTTTCAAACTATCCCCCCCAAAATAGAAAAGGACATAAATCTTCCAAATTCATTATATAAGACCAGTATTACCCTGATACCAAAACCAGATAAACACATCACACACACACACACACACACACACACACACACACACACAGAACTACAGGCTGATATCTCTGATGAACATAGATGAAAAAATCTCAACTTATTAGCCAACTGAATCCAACAATATATTAAAAAGTCATTCACCATGATCAAGTGGGATTTATTCCCAGAATGCTAGGTTGTTCAATATTTGCAATCAGCATATATATCACATGATTAAGAGAAAGGATGAGATCTATATGATCATTTCAATAGAGGCAGAAAAAGCATTTGACAAAGTACAAAATATATTCATGATAAAAATCCTCAACAAAGTAGGTTTAGAGGGAACATACATCAACCTAATAAAGGCCATATGTGAAAAACCCACAGTTAAAATCATACTCTATGGTGAAATACTGAGAGCTTTTCCCCTAAGGTCAGGAATAAGACAAAGATGTCCACTCTTACAACTTTTATTCAACAAAATACTGCACAACAATCAGATAAAAAAAAGGGGGCATTCAAATTGGTAATGAAGAAGTAAAACTTTCACTATTTGCATGTGATATAAAACTATAAATAGAAAACCCTAAAGGCTCCACCAAAAACTACTGAAACTCTTAAGTCACAGGATACAAAATTAATGTACAGAAATCTGTTGCATTTCTATGCACTAATAATGGAGCAACCGAAAGAAAAATTAATAAAGAAATTCCTTTTACAATTACACCAAAAGTATTAAAATACCTAGGAATAAACTAAACCAAGAAACACTTAACTATAGAGAACTGATGGCTACCAGAGAGGTGGGTGGGGGAAATGAGCAAAATGATAGGAATTAAGGAGTGTGCTCATTGTGACAAGCACTGGATGTTGTACAGAAGTGTTTATTTATTTATTTATTTATTTATTTATTTATTTATTTATTTATTTTTATTTTTTTGTACAGAAGTGTTTAATAACTAGCGTGTGTACCCGGAACTAATACAACACTGTATGTGAACTATATTGGAATTAAAATAAAACCTGAATAAAAAAGTACTCTAGTGCAAAATTAGAATTTGTTTCTTTCTGTTAAAAGGAAAAACTTATTTTTAGTTTATAAGCATTTAGGAACAAATTTTTTCTTTACCTTTAACATAATATGCCTGGAAAACAAAGATTCCAGGCTTTGTCTGTATCAGATTTTGATGATACAAAAAAAAAAAAAAAAAAAAAAAAAAACCCTGAGTCTTTTTAATAATAAAAGAGCTAAGTTTTATTCACAACTATATAACTTTCTGTTTTTGCCTTTAAATTCCTTGACTGTCACTTTGGTTCAATAAATATGTTTTCATGATTATCTGTGATCTGATTTAATCAAATGTTCAGACGTTTTCATTTTTAAAATCTTCCAAAATCAAATTCCTAAATGAAGCCTTTTTTGATAGCAATGTAAAATATTCCAGAAAGTTGAATATTTCAAAGATTTTGTTTCTCATAGTAAAAGAGATATTAAGATAAATTATACTTGTTATGTTAAATTACATGGGAAGTATGGTCAAAAGTGATAACAAACCCTCTTACATTATATTTGTATATTAAAATAAACATTCTAAAAGTTGTTTATGAAACATCTAGAAATCTGATAGGTCCTGGTGTGTTATTTTGAAAGTCATGTCACAGAAATAACCAAATTTCTGTATCAGTTACATCGTGATGAATTCTTATCAGATCTTTCACTATGGCCATTTTTAATCTTTTATCATTTACAGCTAGTTATTCTTTATTGAGATGCTTTACAAAAGCTTTCTGCAAACATTTTCATCTTCAGTTAGACTTATGGAAAGAATTCTAAGTGCCAGTTTGTGATAACCCTAAGATTGTAAAACTAAAGTAGGTAAGAATTTCTGGAACTAGTGGAAGAACTATATTCAAGCAGAAAAAAATTAGTAACATGAGACTAAATGAACGGAGGATTATAATTTTTATAATATTTTTGTTTGAAATATTTGATATTTTTTAATGTTCTTTTTTTCCAGATTAAAGAAAACTTGTTCTCTAAAGCTAATTCTGACTTACAGCAATTTGATAAAATATCCTTTTCTCCCCACTTGACCCCTCTAGAATTCAAAAACTCCGAATATTCCTTTATGTTCACGACAATATATTTATTTGCATAAGTTCAATAAAAATCTGTTTTATAACACAATTGAAAACATTGGTTATATTACCAAGGCTTTGACTGGAATGTCATTTTGGGAAGGTATGTACAGATTCAGATACGGTCAAACAGTTTTTAGGAACTCAGGTTGACTATAGGGGTTCAATGAAGTCCCTCAGAAAAACATTATATCTTGCTTTACAGGCATTGGGGAGGAAGGACTTCCTTTAACCTTCTAGGTTCTTCTAAGGGACTAAGAATGAAGTTGATTGGAGTCAGATTAACAGGAGAAAATCAAATTTAATAGTATACTATGGGGAATCCACACAGACGTGGAAATTCCAAAGACAGTGATGCAATATGACGCTTATGTGAGCTAAGGAGAAGGGTAGGGTCTGAGGATACAAAGGGGAGTAGACCATTAGCAGGACTGTGAAAGGAGATGTTGGGAAAACAAGGTGCTTGTTATGCAGAGAAGTTGCTTAGGTAAAGAATTATCTTTAGATAGATAGAGTTAGTTGCTCTCCTCCCTGGTACACACAGCAGTTGAGCGGAGGTAGAGAGCTTTCCTACCATCTGCTGGATTTGGGTTGCTTTTAACTCGAAATAATGTTCATGCTAAAGTGGCCCATCTTGGTGCAGCCTGCCCCTGGTCCCTACACAGGGTTCCCAGGAACCTTACCAGGTGTGTAAAGAAAGTCACTTCCTGAGCAGGTGCAATTAACTCAGGTTGTTTGGGGGAACTTGAGGGGAAAAAAAAATCATCCAATATATCTGAAGATGTTTCAAGCCAGACCTCTAAAAGTTCTCTTGATTGGCTATCCTAAGAACCCCCAAACTGAATATAAATAATAGTGAAAGGGAATAGAAGGGAAGGGAGAAGAAATGGGTAGGAAATATCAGAAAGGGAGACAGATCATGGAAGACTCCTAACTCTGGGAAACGAACTAGGGGTGGTGGAAGGGGAAGAGGGCGGGGGGTTTGGGTGACTGGGTGGTGGGCACTGAGGGGGGCACTTGACGTGATGAGCACTGGGTGTTATTCTGTATGTTGGCAAATTGAACGCCAATAGAAAATAAATTTATTACTTTAAAAAAAGAACCCCCAAACTGCTTTTTAAATTATTAATCATTTTTCTTTTGTTTCCATAAAAATACCTCTTATTTAATACTGGATTATTTGAACTATAGGCTTAAATTTGAAAACACATTTGCAAGACCACTTCCTGATGAATTTAACTGAGCTGACCTATTGTCAGAACTAAGACTGGTTTGTTGAGACTGAACCACCTATGAAGTCAACTTTTAATGTGAGAAACTTCCAGAGAAGTAGGCCCAAATGTCAGCCACCCAAAATGTGCCACTTTGGTCTATTATTTGAAGTAAAAGTTACTTAGGAGATAGCCTGTTCAAGGACACTAGACCCTTCTCTATAGCCCTGGAAAAGAGAAAATAAGTCTCCCATATGAAAGATAGCTTCCCCATACTAGGAGGTAAAGAGTTATCACCAAAGGCAGGAAATTCAGGGCTCAGAAAACTTATAAGCAACCTTGTTCCTTTTTTACAATTTTACTATCACAGTCCAAACTCTGCTTAGAATTTCTCACCAATTGAAGCTCCCAATATTAAATTCTTTGTCCTGTCAATTCTCCACAGACCATCTCTTTGCCTAAAAACTGCCTCCTTGGTTATTTATTTAGGTCTCAGTTTCATCATTTGGCATCTGTGTGTACATAAAACTTTTTTTCTCCTGTTGATCTTTCTCACAAAAGTTTAATTTGTCATCTAACTGGAAGACCTTGAAGGGTAAAGGAAGAGTATTTCCCTTCTTACACATACTTTGTAGAAAATTATTTTCCTAGCATGCTCCTGAAAGATGAAAGCAACGTTCACCATTATCTACACCTGGAGATTGTGTCTACTGGAAGAGATAGCACCACCAAGTTGCCCTATAACCCTCATGGAAAGGATCCCACCAAGTATGTTTAACTAATGTTTATGCAGCTAAACTCAAAGGCATTGATTCTTAGATTCATGTTTCTCATTTTAAAGAAAGTTCCAGTCACACACAAGGCACCAGAATGTATTGCAGACCTAAAACTCAAATTGACCCAGAGTTGAAGCAGAGGACATCCGGGTAGACAATTTTCCCAAGACATTGGATCAGGCCTGCGTATTTCCATGTTGTTGTTTTTTAAACCAATAACTTATTGTCTTTATAACACTTTTCTTAATCATCTTACTGGGGAAGCTCTTATCAGCTTTTCTCTGAAGAAATAGAACATCATTTCTAGCATATATCCTCATACTCCCTGTAGACCTCTTTGTCTAAAATGAAGAGTACCAAGAGTGGGTTTATGCTTGACATTTTAACTGGGAGAATACATCTAAGATTCTTAGGAAAATTGGTCATGAAGGACTGTTGAAGTATTTTGGTTGTTTGTTCTAATAAGCATTCTAATGCTTTTTGCTATATTATACGAATGAGGACTCCTTAATTGATAAAATCCTATAGTATTAGAAAAACTCACTACTTTCATATTGGTTATTTGCCATGTGGACTGAATCTAATTCTTTTAGTTGCTCCATTCTGCTTACAACTCCTACTAGTTGATACATTTTTTCTAAGTTCTTCTTACAATGGCTTCTCTTATTGGGAATAATTTTAGTCCTGGGTTAGCATTTTATTTTTTCTTGTGACCCTTATTACTGATGGTCAAGCCTTATTACACCCTTTTGTCCCTACCCTGCAAAAACTTTGATTTTGCAAACCTAACTGTTGGATTTGTGCCAGGGAAAATCATGAAATGCCTGACTTAATAGCTTGGACTCTATCCCTAGAGGGATGGAAAACTTAACTGGCAAAAATGTAAGATTCTCTTTTGTTGTTTTGTTGTTTCAGAAGAATTTGTTCCCTTCAAGGTCCTCCTTGATGGACTGAATCAAATTGGCAGGAGACAGATTAACATAAGAAAACAAAGTTTAGTTTAATACATATGGAGAATCCATACAGACATGGAAATTCCAAAGACAAGCAAAGTGAGGAGAAGCACGTAGGGTTTGAGATTTCCAAGGGGAGGAATACTATTTCCAGGCGGTAAGAAGAGCCAATGTTTGCTAATTTGGGATTTGTCTTCCCATACAGATGGGTCACTCAGATAAACTTTATCTCTGGCATAAACCATCATTCTGGGAAAGAATATCCAATGTGGCTTCTTCTATGGAGTTAAGGGAGGGATACAAAGTTTTTCTTGAGCCAGTGGAGTCTCAATTACCTTCAACTCAAAATAAGCTCCATGTTGACGTGGCCCATCTTGGATTGGCCTCTCCTTAGCATCTACAGTGCCCTCTGAAACTTCCCTGAGTTTCCCATATTGAGTTACGCTAGTAGATTTGTTCAATAAGAAGTAGCAGTCTCAGTCTTAATGGGTCAGTTTAGCTAATCTCATTTCAGAAAGGAGTAATGCAGGTATGTTTTCAAAGGTAGGCCTAGGATTCAAGTAATCAGGTATTAATTAAGCTGCATTTCTATGGAAACAAAGCATGCTTAATGATTGAATCAAATTATGAGCCAGTTTGAGTTCTCAGGGTGGTCAAAAATATTTGTAGACATCATGCTTGAAGCACATTCAAATGATGGCAGGCAGTGGCAATCTGATCTTTCTCCTTTATTGTTCAAGGTCTCTGGTGATCTTTGAGAGGCCTGCAGAACAACAGGCCCTAAGAGGTCCTAAGCTGAGCTATTATGATTTCTCTGAAGTTTATATTATCTTTTTTTTATACTCATTTTGCAGGGCTTCAGGAAAAAGGGCATTTTTAGTTCTCCGATTATTCCAAGTCAGAAATGTAGAAGAAAAAAAAAAAAAAAAAGAAATGTAGAAGAAAAATGTAAAATGTCTTGAGAGGGGATCCCTGGGTAGCTTAGCGGTTTAGTGCCAGCCTTGGCCCAGGGCATGATCCTGGAGTCTCTGGATCGAGTCCTGCATCAGGCTCCCTGCATGGAGCCTGCTTCTCCCTCTGCCTGTGTCTCTGCCTCTCTGTGTCTCTCATGAATATTTTTTAAAAATGTCTTGAGAATTGTAGCCAGGCATTAGAGGACACTAAAAGAAATCAGGATCTTGTCTAGTTTATAAAAACAGTACTATAATGTAATACCTACAAAAGGGGTGTTCCATTTTCTCCCTATAATCACCTTCATTTCTACCAAAAATAAGTTGTTTGCAAAATAAGTCTAGTTTCAAGAAAACCACTTGGCATTATTTATGTAAGTGCAGCAAGACTTGCAATCAATAATGTGGGTTCTTTAAAACCTGCTTGCTGAACTTTTCATAAGGAATCTCTAGATTGAACTTTATAATGGCCTCACAGCCAGAAGCCAAGACAAATACTTACCATCAAACTTCACCTGAAATACCTATAGTTTTGGATAAATTCCTCTCTTCTCAAGGTTCCCCATATATCCTGAAGTTCTTGCACCTGCTAGGAACTGACCTTCTAAGGCAGTTTGGAACTAATAAGGCTGCTAGGAACCCTGTAAGTAAGGCATCAGACTGATATTTTCAAGGGGATTTATTGGCTTTATAAAGTCAACTTTAGTTCCTTAAAGTTGTCTGGTCATATCTGAGGTTTCTCTCAAATAGGACACTGCAATCAAAGCTTTGGTAATGTTTTCAACTGCACCCTGTCAGGAGAACAGATACTTACTGAACTTACATTTTATGGCAATATATTTATATAAGAATATTCAAAGATTTTCTGAAATCTGGAGGCTTTAGGAAGGCAGAAAGAAAGATCAGTTTATTCACAAAGGTGTATTTTAATCAAATTTCTATAAGTCAGATTAAAAGAAGTTCTTAAAAAAAATTTTCCCAGACTTAGGTCTATAAGGTTTCAAACATCATAAAACTATCCTCCTTGGTTTATTCAGTTCTGTTATTAACTCTTGTTTTGTTTGATTCCAGTTTTTTCATGACTTGTGGAAATTCAGTTTTAATTCAGATCTTAAGGTTATCAGAAACCTGTACTTAGTTTCCACCCCCCCACCCTCCCATGAGTCTCCCTGAAGCACATTTGTTAAAAGCTTTTTTATGGTTTTTGGAACATGGATTTTAATTTCTCATGAAATTTTTGAGATATTCCAGGACCCCTTAGATTGTGGTCAGGAAGCTTTCAGAATTTGATTTGGGAAATAGGTCAAAATATTAAGGATTTATTCATTTATTTGAGAGAGAGAGAGACAGAGAGCATGAGCGAGCAAGCAGGAATAGAGGGGAGGAGCAGAGGGAGAGGGAAAAGCAGACTCTCTACTGAGCAGGGAGCCCACTGCAGGGCTTGATCCCAGGACCCTGAGATCATGACCTGAGCCAAAGGCAGCCACTTAACCACCTGAGTCACCAGGCATCCCAAGGTCAAAATATTAAAAGGTTTGAACATTAAACTGATTATAAGTCATTATGAAACAGTAATTATCCATTTAACCAAAGTGACAATAAAAGACATTGAAGGTAAATATAGAAGTTTAGATAAGCAAAATTTAGCTCTTAATAATAAGATTCAGGTTTTTTTTTTTTTTTTTTTTTTTTTTTTTTTTTTTTGTAGTACTCAAAGACCTGATAAACAGGAAGTATTGGAAAAACAGAATACTTTTGGCAGATAAAAGGTAAAAATTTTTTGTTTAGAATATCTTAAAAGCGTATTGATCAAGAAAACTATGTCCTTTTAACAATTTTTATACCAGTATACTTTTGATATCAAAATTTATTTACAAAACCATAATGAGATACCACTTTATACCAGTGAATAGGACTAAAATTAAGACAGGAAACATATTGACAAGGATGTGGAAAAAGGCGAACCCTTTTGCTCTGTTGGTGGGCATGCAAGCTGGTGCAGCCAATCTGGAAAACAGTGTGGAGGTTCCTCAAGAAGTTAAATAGAGCTACCCTATGACCCAGCAATTGCACTATCAGATATTTACCCCTAGGATACAGATGTAGTGAAATGACAGGACACTTGTACCCCGATGTTCATAGCAGTAATGTCTAAAATAGCCAAACTATGGAAGGAGCCATGATATCCTCGGACAGATGAATGGATAAAGAATATGTGGCCTATATATACAATAGAATATTACTCAGCCATCAGAAAAGATGGATACCTACCATTTACACTGATGTGGACAGAACTGGAGGGTATTTATGCTGAGTGAAATAAGTCAATCGGAGAAAGACAATTATCATATAGTTTCATTCATATGTGGAATATAATAGTGAAAGGATCATAAGGGAAGGGTGAGAAACTGAGTGGGGGAAAATTAGAGAGGAAGACAAACTATGAGAGATTCTTAACTCTGAGAAACAAATGGTTGCAGAAGGGGAGTGGGGGCGGATAGGGTACTTAGGTGATGATCATTAAGGAGGGCACATGATGAGATGAGCACTGGCTGTTATAGGTTGGCAAATTGAATTTAAGTAAAGCAACTCATTTACTTAACCAACTGAACCACCCAGGCATCCCTTAAGTGTCTGACTCTTGGTTTTGGTTTAGTCCATGATCTCAGGGTCATGAGATTGAGCCCCACATCAGTCCCTGCACTCAGTACAGAGTCTGCTTCAGATCATCTCTGCCCCTACCCCCAACCCCCTCCATTACCATGCACTCCCTAAAATAAATCTTTTTTAAAAACTGCATTTACTTAAATTTATCCTAATCTTAGCCAATACTGACCACTCATAAGATTTCTTTCCAAAGATTTTTTCTCCATAAACTTTTACCATTCAGATTTTATTCTGTTTTCCCTCTTTAAATGACCAGTTTCACTTTAGGAGAAAAAAAAATCCCCCCCAATTTATATATAATATAAAATTATATATAATATATATTCCTTATACTT
Organism: Canis aureus; assembly: GCF_053574225.1. NCBI lineage: Eukaryota > Metazoa > Chordata > Mammalia > Carnivora > Canidae > Canis > Canis aureus. The sequence goes on from NC_135621.1 coordinate 60,064,710, forward strand.
TCTGACCAAAAACCCTGATCTTTTCTTTGCATAGTTACTATTTTCAGTATCATATTTATTAGAATTCTTAATGCTCAGAAACTTTTCTAGTAAAAACTAGGTAGTAAACAATTGTGAAGGGTTTCATCAGAATTCTTGAGATTGGCAAATTTATGAATATATTCCTAACTTTTGAAAATATGTGCTTTTTCATAGTAAACCTGTTTTATGCTATATTAGAAGATTGTACTAACATATTTATCTTGAGTTTTTCTATAAAAATGATGTAGTGTTTGAATATATAGGTGAGGATTGGTGGGATTTAGACCTGATGGCCAAGAAAGAATTTGAGACGTCTTTGGTGCAAAGTGGTAGCTTTATTAAAGCAGGCGGACAGAACACCCTCCTCCATTCCCCCTTCCATGGGCAGAAAGAACTGTCCTGGGGTAATAAGGAATGGCCCATTATATACTTTCAAGTTGGGAGGGAGTTAGGGGTAGTGCTAGTCTCTAAGGAATTTTGGAACAAAGTTTCTCGGAACTTAAGGGGGCTAGCTATTGTTAAAAGGTCATTAATTATGGTCTAATAAACCTTATTCATGAGACCCTTCACATATACATCAGTGGGCCATATGCTTGGGGAATGATTACTAACATGTATCCTGGGGGATTTAAAGAAAATTCCCAAGGGAATTTTATGTGTGAAAGTAGACTTACAGGGTCCTGAGGTCTAGACTGATATTACCTGTTGTCCTTAAGGTATTAACATTGAGCCAGTTGAATCCCTACAGAAATGTCACTAGTTCAAGGACTTGTCAATGGGCTGCAGGTAGTAAGGGAATTTTTCTTCTGCCTCCCCCCCCCAATCAATAAGACCAAAGTAGATAAAATAATGAAACCTTTAAGTCCTGAACATAAGTTTATCTTATTTGGAACAGATATAGTATTTGATTAATTTAACTTTACTCATCAATTAACTCAGCAAAACTTTAGTTTCAGATCACCAAAGATTTTGGAAGCTATTTAAAAGTTTACCTACACACTTTTTTATTTACTTACTTGTTTTTAATTATATTTAGACTATCCACAATTCTATTGGACATTAAACAGAGTTGAACATTATTCTAATTTTTTTCCTGACCATTTTTGCATCAGAGGTTGCATGAACTTATTTGACTTTCAGTAAACATATGCAGAATAAAAGTTTTATATTTAATTCTGGTAACTCTAAAAACAGACGTACAAGCCCACAATCTTCAATTAGCTTTAATACTGAGGAGTTTTCCAGATTACATGAACTTGAAAAACATTTAGGTTTGCTTTTAACTTTCTGAATTTTAAAATGTCCAATCTTTACAAGTAACCTTGCTTTCAAACCAACTAAATAGAATTCTTTTACAAATTAGTTTTAGCAACCACATCTGGAGGTAGAAAAAAAAATCACATTTACAACATACATGGACACACATACAAATACAGAGGCACGATGCAAACAAAATCTTAGAGCTTTTGTTTTTATTTGTGGAGGGAACACCACAGGACCCATTTTCAAATATCTTTTTTTTTTTTAACTCATGAACAACTTCTCCCTAAATTTTGCATTTCAAAGAATGACTCTTAGGTCCCAGAGAAAATGGCAAGGGGATCATGGTGATGGTGGTTAGAAAATTTGTATCACAAGGCACAGAGAGAAGATCTTAAGTTTCCTTTAAGGTGCATAATTGGATGTACCTGCCTCCTTCCAGAGGTACTAGAGTCTGGTCAGCAAGAGCCCTTTCTGCAGTTTATATTTTAACATGGTCCCTTCCTGCCTTTTTTTTCTTCCTGCAGTCTCAGGTAATTGTGGGCTATGTTTACATTTCAAAGGCAAGTTTTATAATCTCAAGGGACAGAGAAAGAATGTAAAAACAAAGCAAAAAAATTCCCCCTAGGGTTTCAGAATAATTCTTATTTAAAAATCAATCCTTTTTCCACTTTCAGATGATATTTGTTCCATTATCCAGATCTTTTATCATACCCCAAACATTTTGAGACGAATAGGTGAGGTTTTGAGATTAGTAGAGTTGTATTTCTAGTTTTGTACAGATTTGCTTGTTTGCTTTTTAGATTTATTCATAAGAGAGACAGAGAGGCAGAGACCCAGAGAGGGAAAAGCAGGCTCCATGCAGGGAGCCTGACATGGGACTCAATCCCGGGTCCCCAGGATCACACCCCAGGCTGAAGGTGGCACTAAACCCCTGAGCCATCAGGGTTTTTGTACAGATTTGTAGGACAAAGACTGTTGTTTTTAATTCCCCAAAGACCTGGATTAGAGTCTGAATATTAAGGGATAGGCCTATCTTTTTAATGATATCTGTGCTTCTTTGTATCAGGGAGTTTTTTTTTTTTTTTTTTTTTTTAAGATTTTATTTATTTTGGAGAGAACAAGCCAGCGCATAAACAGGGGGAGGGGCAGAGGGAGGGAATCTCAAGCAGACTCCCTGATAAGTACAGAGTCCCACACAGGGCTAGACCCCATGACCCTGAGATCACGACCCTCGCTGAAAGTCTGATGCTTAACTGACTGAGCTACCCACCTGCCATTATCAGGGAGATTTTTAACTAAAATGAGAATCAAAGATTTGTGCCTTTGTAAAATTTGTTTAAAACATTTTAACAAAAAAAAAAAAAAAAAACATTTTAACAAAAGGCATTTCTCTGGATATACAATTCAACTTCGTTTCTATTAGCTCATGAATATTGGCCTTCTGCTGATCATTTGTAGGAAGGCCCAAAAGAAATTCTGGTCACCTGTTTCTTCTGTGAAGATTATGAATACAGCCAAATGATATTTCTTCAAATCTTGTAGGAAAAGGGAAGTTAGAACAGGCAGATGAGGCTAGATTTTAAGGAGGGGATTTTACATCGAATATGGACATTTTTATCTTAAGTCTAATTTCTGTTCTTTCTTTTTAAGGGAGTTCCTACAGCTAACCATTATACTAATGCAACAATTTTGGGCTCTTTATAAAAATATATATTTCAAAGAAAACCAATTTAAAAGATCATCTGGCCATTGATGAGTAGGAACTTATTAATTTCAATAGTAACTCAAGCCATTAAAAGCTCGTAGGTTTAACCAAAAACACAAGTGTCCAGAGAGCATAGATGATGTAGCCCCCACAATCCCAAAGTTTACTTCCAAAATTAGTCTAAGTGTTAGAGGCAGTTAGGTTCTAACAGGATACCTGTAGGCCAACAAAGAGGAAGTCATATTCAGCTATCTGGAAAATCAGACCTGTCCAGGCAGCACTCCAAAACAAAGCTGCAAGAAGCCAGATCAAACCACATAGACCCAAGATGGCTGATAAAGTTGGCCAGAAAACCCCGACCAAATAAAGAAAAAAAAAAAAAAAAAGGCATGAAACCAACCCTGCTTCTAAGAAATACTCATCCCAAGTAATAAATATGCCACCTAATTAACAATTGACAATAAAAAGAAACCCAGGGCATGCCACTCATGTTCTTCCTCAAGCTTGCCCACTCCACATTTTGAGAGTATACTTTTTAATAAACTTTCCTGGTTGTGTCACTTATCTACTATGTTGTGTCTGTCCTTGAGTTTTTCTCTTGACAAGATCAAGAGCCTTCAGCAACATCTTTGGGATGGGTTGTGGACTCAGAGCCCAGGGTCTCCCCAGTTCACCTGGCAATGTAAAAGTAAAGGTCTTCTTTGTACAGGCAGTAAGGATGATGTAGTGAAAACAGTTTCTGGTCTACAAAGATATCAGACACCTCCAGTCACACACCTGCTAATATGGGACACTGGGCAAGTGATATTTTCCAGCACTAAAAGGCAATGAATGTTCAGATGACAAAGATTCTAATGGGCTGGGACTTCTCATGACACTCCCTTGAGAACTGGCACAACCAAAAGACTCAGAACCCCACTCTATTCAAGTGGTCACCAAGTAAGTACACTCTCTAGGTGTTGGAGACCAAAGAGAATATTCTCAGTGGCCACAAAGCCAAGCTCTTAGGACATGAGCAAGATGAAAGGAAAAATCTTATTTGGTATATGCACATTAACAGCTTTATCAAAAACTTGCATCTCTCAGAAGATTGTGCTGTGGGGTTGGGAACCAAGGGTTGTTTTACAGTGTATTTTCATGCACAAAAGTTTTCTGGAGGTTGGCAGATGATCTAGTGTCAATTTAAGCCATTCTATGACCAACTTATCCTAACACTGAAGTCTTTGAGTTAGGTGGCAAGCGCTCTAACAGGTTTTCAGTGTTCAACCAGTGCTTACCAATTGTGTCAAATTGGCTTCCCAGAGGTGTATTAGCAGCAGCCTTTCTCCTGTGCGCATTAGGACAGAGAAGACAAAGAAAAACAAAGACCATCCCTGGGAAGAAATGATCAGTAGCCAAAATATCATATTTAGCCAAAGAGTCTCTAAGCCCGAGGAAATAGTTTCACAAATATTTCCTCCTGCTAATCTAAATTTAGAGAAAAAAAAGACTCAACACACTCCATCAGACCCTACAGATTCAGTGTGACTGACATGGTAAGAAATCGTACCTTCTGCCAGCTGTATGTCAGACATCCTGAACTAAGGAGAAGAGTGGAAGAGTCTTGGACTTTGAAGGGAAGGATTACAAGTCCTAGGCAATAAGAAAAACAGATGTTCAGTAATTAGAGGTTTGCCCTGCCATACAGGTGGGTCACTCATAAGATTTATCTCTGGTAACAATCATTAGTCTAGGAAAGACCCTCAATTTAGATTCTTCTAGGTAATTAAGTTTCTCCTGAGCCTACAGAGTCTCAATTGTCTTCAACTCAAATGAATCTTCATGTCAAAGGTGCCTTGGGGTGGCCTGTCCTTCGCCCCTATATTCTTTGAAAAATACTCACCAACTTGCACCTGGAAAACATGCCTTAGACATAATTGCCTTCCACTGGGTTGTCCCTGCTCATAGAGAATACCTCTCAAATCTGGACATTGACTAATGATTTTATGTTTTAAAAATAAAAATGGCATTGGTTATCTTCCCTTGAATGTTTGGCTTTTATAGGATTCAGATGATCATGAATCCACTCCACATGGAAGTCTATGCAACTTTTAATGTATCCTTATGGTGGGGAAATGAAATTTATAAAGGAACTGAACATTGGAAAGCAGATGTGCTCCCCTTAATGGTCAATAGGGAGAATTAATCAGAAATCTGAAAGATGGTGGAAGCCTAATTCCACCTATCTTTTTCCTGGAAGCATCCCATATCTTAGCCCAAATCAGACCCAACAATCAAACTCATTTATTGCCTCAAGTGCATAGAGATAGAAGGTGCTCCTACAATCACTCACATGATTCTAGTAAACCTGATTGTGTACTCTGAAGAGGACTACATTTCTGATTAGGAGATTTCTGCCTTTGAAACTGAAAAAGGCCGAGCAGAAGGACCCACTTATGCATTGTTCCTAGAAGGTACTGGCATTTCTCTGAGTGTTTCTGTGGCACCAACATTTACTCCAATCTTTCTATGGAAAGGGTATATTGAAGTTGTTATCTTTGCCCCTGATACCACCATTGGAAAGATTCTTCCTTCCAACTTCCCATACACCAAATCTGGGATCCTTCTCTTACTAATTAAAAAGGCTTTGGAAAAGCAGGGAAGATTATACTTTTAGATGGATGTCAACCAATAACCCAATTATAGACAGACAGGGCCTTGCTTGTGTCCTTGCCCAAGACCTTCTTTCTTTGGAGTATCAGACTTGGAAAAGGCAATATGCACCCGATCCATAATCTTGACTACCACATTCAGTACTTCTGTTCAAGCATTTAACTATCAACAAACTAAAACTAATACCTGGCAGAAATGGTCTTACAAAATAGAAGTGCACTGGATATCTTGATGGCACAGCAAAGATGTACTTGTGCTCTATTAGAAGAGAGCTGCTTTTATGTTAATCAGTCTGGCAAAATAACACAAGAACTGAAAACCAGAAAGGATATTATCAACCTATTAGCCAGGTGGGATGAATGCCAGGACTTGGGGATTACTTCCATCTCTAGGTGGTGATCATCAGGAATAGGATCATGGTTAAGAAGGATGGCACCAACTGGTTATTACTATTAATCTTAATACATATTATTAGGCTGATCGAAGGCTTATGAAAAATTGTAATTGGGATCCCTGGGTGGCGCAGCGGTTTGGCGCCTGCTTTTGGCCCAGGGCGTGATCCTGGAGACCCGGGATCGAATCCCACGTCGGGCTCCCGGTGCATGGAGCCTGCTTCTCCCTCTGCCTGTGTCTCTGCCTCTCTCTCTCTCTCTCTCTGTGACTATCATAAATAAATAAAAATTAAGAAAAAAGAAAAAAAAAGAAAAATTGTAATCACTGTTATAACTCACCCAACTGCACAGCTTATGTTTGCAGAGATGACCAAGTTAGATGCTTTTCATCAGGATGGGTTTATGGACCAAAAGAATTGAATTGAAGGAATTAGCAGTTGGCTTTCTCACAAGCTATACACCACCCACTCCCCTCCACCTGCAGCCAACAAGGGACTAAATAGTACTGGAACTGGAGCAGGTAATGAAACCACTCTGGCCTCAAGGGATTGAGGTTTTCTCCAGGAAACCATGAGTAAAGTGGAAAAAAAAAGTAAGAAAAATTGCCAACAAGGACTCCATCCATATTTACACTGGACTCAAATTTGTTAAAATATGAAATATGCATTGTACTAGCCTTCCAACTTGCCAACAACTGATACAAGGTTTTATTTCCTTAGATCTCTATCACACTGCTAAGTTTACTGAGCCTTTAGGTATTTCATAAACATTCTTAACATTCTGGATTAATGCCGACTGACCGGGACGTTTTTAGGTTATTGCTAATTGCTCTTATGTTATCACCTTGCTAAGAAAGTTCCATCTAAAACCTCTACAAACATCTGATCATGGTCACTCAATGAACTAATTCACCTAAACCTCGAGGCAGTTTAACAAAGCCCGAATGCGGACACGGCCTGAGAACCATTTCCCAGCTGTCACCTTGTTGCTCAGTGTGGCCTGACCCCAATGACAGGGACTCTTTAAAACAAACCATCAAAAATTTAAAAATCCTCCTGATGTGGGATAGGATTTCCTGGGACAGGTCCATCCCATTGACATGAGACTAAAGAAATAGTTAATCAGATGTTTTCAGAGAAAGATCTTCATCAAAAGGGGGAAAGGTAAAAGGTGAAACAAATAGGGGTCATTTGTGTCCAGGGGTTTTAAAATGGAACCAGGAGGCCACTAAGAAGATGAGCCTTATCTATATACATCCTCACCAGAAAAACCATGAACTTGTAAAATGGGCCAAACCACAAATATTCCAAGAACACAGACTTAAGGTCAAGCAACTTGCTACAGTAGGAGACTTTGCTTATAGTCTTAGCAACCCATTATATTCAATCAAGTTTAGTTTTCTACCACTAATACTATTCAGAATTCTTTGTAAATAACATACAGCTTAGCATTCCCTTTTGTCTTCAGGAACCCTTGACTTCCCCCCCACCCAGAGTGTTGCTGGGGGGCCACAGAGGACTATTTGGATTATTGTCCAAAATCGGGATTCCTTAAATTGCAATTCTGAGACCCCAAATAAGTGATTTTAATTCTGCCTCTTTTCTTGGTCAACAAATTACAGATTCTGTAACAATGCACATCTTACCCAAAACTTTAAGGTGGTGTCTGGGCATTGAATTTTCTTTGGGTTCACGGCCCACCCTCTCCCTCATAGATGTTCCCAGCAAAAGACCAGGGACTCTATGCAGGCTTGGCTTGTGGGGCTATGGGATATGGGAGGGAATTGGGATTTCTCCGACTGGGCAGGAGCTAGAGAAAATTGGCCACACATCCTGCCTGAAGGCAATGTCTGTAGGGTGCTGGGGTGAGGAGAGGGTACTCATTCCCTGAGTATTGGATTAGTCTAGCCTGCTGGGAAGTTTGGCTCAAAAAGGGGAACTCTCTGGGCATGTGGGCTCCTGGCATGTTGCTGGAATTTGGCGCTGAATCAATAAGCCAGCAGGCATTCATTCTCTTATCCCGAATGGTTTCTGAACTGCGGGGTTGCCTGCTGGCTGGGGTTGTTGGGGGTTGCTGAGGCTCCTGCTTGCCTTTGCATTAACGGTAGGACAGCATGTACTAGCTCAGTCATTTCACTATCAACATAACATCCTGCTCTTCACTCTCCTCACCTTCTCAGAGGTTCCATGCTTAGCATCCTAATCAGGCTCTGTTACAAGGCCTCGGACCTTAATCTGGGCCAGTTTACACACCCTCCTAGTTCTGCAGAACAGCAGGCTAAGGTCTCTTGTCAGCCAACCCCAAGGTCTGCAGGGGAACCTACATGGTCAAGTGCTTCTCTAACCTCGGCTCTTCAAGCTCTCACCTCCAGCCAGGCATGGGTGGCCAGCCCAAACGCCCCCAGGAGAGGCAAGCCTGTTGCCTCTCCCTTCCTTGCATGGTGCTCTCTGCACTGTTCCTCAAACTGGCACATCAGACCAGCTGGCATTTTCAGGGCATTCCCGTAGTCATGTAGGGGTCCATGACCATCTAATATCCGAGGCACCCCTCCCCACACAGAGGTCAAAGGCCAATTCAGGATTTCCCTCTCAGACACCCTTTTCCCAAGACCCATTCTTCTGATTTTGTTTTTGTTTTTGTGTTTTTGCTGGGCCCACCAGTTTGCAACCTCAGATTCCCTAAGTGAAATCTGAAAATGGTTTCACACACAGAGAGTACAGAGAGATGGAAGGAGGCAGGCCACTCCAGACGGTAGGAGGCAGTTTTAATAAGAGAACTTACGAGGCTCGTCTTGGGGGTCTGCAGAATAAGTAGATCTTCACACCTGCCTGCCAGACTCAGGAGTTTATATAGAGAGGTGGTAATAGGGCTTCATCATGTGTACCATCCAGATGCTCTCAATAGCATATTGCTCTCTCAAAGCCACAGCGCTTGAAGATGGATCCAACTGTGGGAACTGTGTGGGGGTGTGTGGAGGAGCCTCTGATTGCCTGGGTCAGGCTCTGGGACAACTGGAGGTCATATCTTCTCAACCTCCTCCAATACTTACTGTATTATTTAAAATTCCTGTGTCTTCTTTCTATTATGATATGTTCTTTTTCTTCAGTCTTGACTCTCTTCCATATGAATTTTGGAGATTCACATTCATAAATAATCCTTCTTCAGAGTTTGCTTGGAATTGACCTATCTAAAATAGAACATTGTTTTCCCACCCCTTACTCTTTAAATTTATTTAGATTTATTTATATCTTTTCATTACGCTTTGCAGTTTATTCATGAAGGTCTTACACATTTTTTTTGTTGCATTTATTACTAGATGCTCTATAGTTTTTGTTGATTTTGTGGGTGAGAGGTTCTGTTACATTTTTTTCTAGTTGGTTATTACAGAGCTATGAGAACCTGTTTATTTTCCTTTGTTGCTCTTTTATCAAGTAACTCTGGAGAATGGTTAATTTGTTTATATGCCGTTGAATTTCCTTTATAGACAATCTCATGATTATCTGAGAAGTATTACATGATAAGTGTGTTTCTCCCCTTCTAATTCTTATAGCTGTTCTTTTTAAACATAGTGGTTAAGAGCACAGTCTTGGAAAATTATACTTCCTGAGCTCCAACTCTTATTAGCTGTGTGACCTTGAGCTTCCTACTTCAGTATTCTCATCTATAAAGTGGAGATAATAATTTACATATCTTTTGTGAAGATTACAGGAGTTATTTGTAAATGACTGCAAACAGTGCTCCGCAAATAAGTTTGTGATAAATAATGCTTTCATTACCACTATTGTTGTTGTTATAGCTAAAGCATACAGTGTCATGTAGAAAGGGAAGCTGTGATCACCGGCATCATTGTACATTTCTCAAAAAGAATAAGTGTTATAAGCCTATACCATGTTTTGCAAAGTAAGGGTATCAAAATCTATGGTTTATTTAAATACTGGATCACTCTAAGATCTTTTTCTAACAAAACTTGTTGGCTTTCTAACAAACGCTCACCTGTGGGCATTGATGGATCATCAGTTAATCCAAAGGAGAATGGTAAGGTGTTTGTCAGTTGTTATAAGAAAAGGTCAGTTACCCACCTGTTCATTTTGTTTCCAAAAAATGGGGAGCTTCCTTCAATGCACAGTCAGTATAGAAATTTGCTTCTCAAATCACTGGTCAGAGGGTATGATCTAATTTTTCTATCATCTAGCTCTAAATCTTTTTTTTTAAATTTTTTATTTATTTATGATAGGCACACAGTGAGAGAGAGAGAGGCAGAGACACAGGCAGAGGGAGAAGCAGGCTCCATGCACCAGGAGCCTGACGTGGGATTCGATCCCGGGTCTCCAGGATCGTGCCCTGGGCCAAAGGCAGGCACTAAACCACTGCGCCACCCAGGGATCCCATACCATCTAGCTCTAAACAAAAACCTGGCTGAGAAAAGTTCCATTTAGGAAAAATAGAGTATTCACTATTTTTGGTAATTTAAAGCTGTTATTAAAACAAATTAGAGGGCACCTGGGCAGCTCAGTTGGTTAAGCGTTCGACTCCTGATTTCAGTTCAGGTCACGATCTCAGGGTCATGAGATTGAGCTTCGCATTAGGCTCTGTGCTGGATGTGGAACCTGCTTAAGATTCTCTCTCCCCGGGATCCCTGGGTGGCGCAGCGGTTTGGTGCCTGCCTTTGGCCCAGGGCGCGATCCTGGAGATCCGGGATCGAATCCCACGTCAGGCTCCCGGTGCATGGAGCCTGCTTCTCCCTCTGCCTGTGTCTCTGCCTCTCTCTCTCTCACTGTGTGCCTATCATAAATAAATAAAAATTAAAAAAAAAAAAAGATTCATTAAGATTCTCTCTCCCCCCCGCCCCCTCTACAATCTTCCCCCTAAGAAAACAAAAAACAAAACAAGATAAAAAACCCAAAACCCCACAACAAATTAGATCACTGACATTTGACATATAAGTTTGGTTCATAGAATCACCTTCACTCAGTTGCATTAAATAATTAGCCAAATATGATATTGTGAAATGACCATGTGTTTGCTGTAAAAATGTTACCAAGAATAATGTCCATTGATCAAATAGAATCTGTTATATATACTCTCAAATGAAAAATTCAGTCTAAAATTTATAGTTGGAAGATGTTATTGTCTCATAGAGTGAATGAGTTGGGTCTTTTCTCCCTCTCTTATTTGGACTGTTTAAACTTACCTCTTGTCTGGTTGTCAAGAAGTCTAGAGCCAAGTTTTGAAGTTCAGTCATATAATAGCATTAACCACTCTGGTGAACATCTTTGAATTCCTATTTTTTTCTCAATCCTTATTTTCCTTTCCTGATTTATTAATCTGTATTAACCATTCTAGTGTCTTCTTTTTTAAGCTCATTGGATTTTTATTTTGTTTTGACAGAACCATATTATAAATTCAGGAATTAAAAACCTCACCATCAGGCTGCCTTTATCAAATGATTATCAAGCCACAGGAACAGCATGAAGGAACTTCTAAATTAACCACAATAAATGCAAAACAAAAATAAAACAGCACTGCTGCAAACTAAGGGATTTTATTTCCTTTTTACATTTGCTTCTGTGAATAAGCTTTTCATCTGAAATTTGGAACACATAAATTATATATATTTTAATACAGTTAATTTGCATTTACACTTAAACAAAGATTTAATTATTGAGTTAAAAGCTACCTGAATTATCTTTCTTTTTAGTAGGTAAAGTCAGGCATAGTCCTCATTCTTTTCCCAGCTGGTATAGCTATTTCTAAAATGTTGGCATGAGGCTTTTATAAAGAAAACCTCTCCAAAGACAATGTACATTGACTTTTTCTGCCCTAAGAATCTCTTCAACTTGTAGCAGGGACCCTGATTTCTTTTATCTTAGGAAAGTTTCTTTAGCTCCCAAAGGAAGATGGTGTCAGTTGGAGCCAAAGTCCCATGATTAGTGAACACATCTTTTTCCATGTTACAACTCAAAATTGGCATGTGTATTGCAGGAAGTGTATTCATCTCACAGAGGGAGAAGAGGACTTGAAAAAAGATTTAAAATAATTCAGATTGGCTTAGTTTGGTAGTTAAAATTCTAGGCAGACTAGCATAGAGAACTGACTCTGATTTTTTTTTCCCATATATCCTTCTCTTCTGTACTCCTTGCTTTAAAATTATTCAGGGAATCTTCTTGCAGCAATATGGTGTCATTAAGTGACTGAGAACACACACCAAAAGATTGTCAGTTCCTTTTCTGGCCAATGAAGAGCTCCCCGTGTGTTGATTAATGGACAAGTTTTCTCTCCTGTATTTACTGCTCTAACGACCCAAACCATTTGCTGAGGCCTCGCTTAGCAGACATGAGCAGTAGCAGTGGCTGCTCACCATGTATGTCTTGGTGATGCGGTTCAAAGAATCAGATATTCTGAACATCACTCAATTCACTGTAGCTGTAAGGATGGAACCTACAGGGGAAGAATAGCCAGAATAATTTTGGTACCCAGTGTGATTGGGTACCTGCTTGGCTCCCATCTTGATTCTATCTTCCCTTTTAAGGAAAGTAATCAGAGTAGACAGTACAGAGAAAGAATGCCCAGAAGGTTGAAAACTGACATGCATATTCTTAAGGACTTCTATTTTTCAGTAATAAGGCTTGCTTATCTATCTTTGGTTAATTAATTAAAGCTGCTTTAAAAAAATAAAGCATTGGGGGCACCTGGGTGGCTCAGTAGTTCAGCCTCTGCCTTTGGCTTAGGTCGTGATCCCAGAATCCCGGGATAGAATCCTGCATCAGGCTCCCCAGAGGGAGCCTGCTTCTCCTTCTGCCCATGACTCTGCCTCTCTCTCTGTGTGTCTCTCATGAATAAATATAAGCTTTAAATAAAAAAAATAATAAAGCATCGTTTCCTTAAAATAACCTTATAAACATGTTATTAATTCACTAATTAATCTTGACCCTCTTGGTTTGTTCATTCACTCATAATCCAGCATGAATTTCCATCTATGTGCCACAAACTAGGTTGGACACAGGAATGCAACAGTAGGGACAACCAGTCCCTCCACTTATGCCATTCATATACCAGTAGAATGATAGATTTTTGAACAAGGAATTGCCCATGAATTGAGTAATATGAAGTGGAAGTCCAAAGTGGAATGAAAGCTTATAGCAAAAATATTTTAGGTTGGGCTTCCCAGAAGCAGACTCTGAGCTAAGAATTGTTATACAAGAGAAGTGCTCTGCAGAGAAGCCAGAAATTAAATGAAGGAAATAGAAGAAGAAGGGAGGAGAAACCAAGCAAGGGCATCATTTCTGGAGGTACCTGCTTCAAGGGAACACTGGAGGGTAAATTACCCCTCAGAGTTAGTCCTGAGCCAAGGCAAGTAAGCTGGCTTTCACCCTGCTGTGCCATCAGTCACTTGTGAAGCACCGAGTGTGGAGCAAGGGCATGGGCACGGTGGCGGTGAGAACGTGAAGTCCAGATATTTCCAGCTCTCTGCACAAATGGCTCTGGGAGCCTGAGGACAGTAGGTCTAAGAAGAGTCACAGGTACAGGTCACTGGAGGCAAAATTGTGGGCAGACAGAAACAATAAAGGATATCTAAGTGCGATCTGGGTATAATATGAACAATTTCCATTGGTGTCGCATCCTGCGCATTGTTCTGATCATTTGGATCTAACATTTAAGTCTCAGATTCTTCCAGATGGTGGTCATCAGAACTTCTAGGGAAAAGTTACAAGAATTAACAGGATGAACTACAACCCTTTCTGTTGCAGTGGGTCCCAAGGCTCAGTTGATTTTCATTATCTTTTTTCTCTGTCACCTATTTTAAACTCCTCTCAATCTTAGCTAGCATTTCTGCTAATCCAGGTGGCTTGCCATGTGGTCTGACCTGGATTTTCATCTTTGCTTTTCGGTTTTAGAAATTTTTATTGTCCTGTCTTCAAGCTCAGAGATTCTTTCCTCAGCTGTATCAAGTTTACTAATGAATCCATCAAGGTATTCTTCGTGTCTGTTACAGTATTTTTATTTTTTTATTTTTTTATTTTTTTTTAAAATCTTTTTTTTTTTTTTTTAATTTATGATAGTCACAGAGAGAGAGAGAGAGAGGGGCGAGCAGAGACAAAGGCAGAGGGAGAAGCAGGCTCCATGCACCGGGAGCCCGACGTGGGATTCGATCCCGGGTCTCCAGGATCGCGCCCTGGGCCAAAGGCAGGCGCCAAACCGCTGCGCCACCCAGGGATCCCTGTTACAGTATTTTTAATAACTAGTATTTATTTTTTAATTCTTTCATAGAATTCCGTATCTCTGTTTACATTATCCATCTTTTCTTGTATGTTGTCTACTTTTTGCGTTAAACTCCTCAGGATATTGTTTGTTTTTTAATTCCTGCTCTAGGAATTCCAACATTCCTGTCATTTCTGACTCGTTCTAATGCTTGTTTCCTCTCTTCTAAGCCATATTTTTTTCCTTTTAATATGTCTTGTAAATTTTTTGGAAACTTTTCAAAGGTGAACATGACATACTAGATAAAAGGCCGTTAGTTATGTAGTGGTGAGGTGTGAGGATGAGGGGAAGCAGTCTAAGGTTTCATGAGTCAGTTTCAGTCTTATAGTGAGCTCCTCAAGTTTTTCTTCCCTTAGGACAGAATGGTTAGAGGAAGCAGCTGGGTATTTACCTTCCTTCAGTAGGCTGGGCTGTGATGAAAACCAGCAGGTTAGGCTCTGGTGAAATAGTTTCTCCTAAGGGCAAGCCTTACTAAGAACAGAATGCTTTTAAATTTTAAATTAAAAAAGTTTCTGGAGGTAAAACTCACAAAGGGGTGCAGATACCCCTGTGATTGGGTCCCCTGAAGTTTGAAACTCTCAGACGTGCCTGCCTGGGGCTCCAGCAGTTCATCAATTACAGATGAGGTTTTCCAACACTGGCACTGGTTCTCATGGTGGTTTCTGTGCATGGATCTTTTTTTCTTGAGTGAGTTGTGATTCTGTGCATTCATCTGTCTGTCTCTCCAATTTTGAGAGCATCGGTTTGTCCTGTGGCCTTACTTCTCTAAGCGATCTAAGAGGAGTTGATGATTTTTCAGTTTGTTCAGATTTTTACTTGTTGTAATGAAGTGATGACTGCTGAGCTTCTTACATGCTCTACAAGAAATCAGAAGTACAATCTCCACTTTTTGACTTCTTGCTCCATTGAAGTCTACTCTTTGGCTATGTGTTTTTTACAAGTGATGAGGGCTCTATCCTGGTTGCTTATCCCAAAACCCTTAAGGCCAGCCATCTTCGACTTCTTTCTTTTTTTCCTCACATCAATCTATCAGCAAATCCCACAACATTACTTTAAACGTATGTATTATCCCACCACCTCTCATCGTGTCCACAGCTGCTTTTCTGGTCTGTGCCACCACGTTGTCACACCCGCAAGTGGTAGCAGCTTCCTATCTGACCTTCCCAAGAGCCTTGTCGTGACTGTCTACAATCACCACAGAGCAACCAGAGTGAACCCATTACAACTTATATTAGATTGTGTCACTCCTTCAAAAATGTTCAATGGCTTTCCTCCTAAGAGTAAAATCTAAAGTACTTGTGGGGGCTTGTGAGTCCCCATATTATCTTCTGGCCTTCACTCCTCACTCCGTTATAGAACACTGGCCTTCTTTCCCTTCCTTGAGCTCAGGAGATTAACTCCACCCTATGTCACTTGCACTGTCTCTCTGAGAATGCTCCTTTCCTTGTTATCCCCACTGCTAACCTCTTCCACTCCTTTAAGGCTTTCCTCCCCACCCTGTGTATGATGGCAACTTCCTCTACTCATATTCTGCCTTGCTGTGCTCCATTTTATTATTTTTGCCATAGCACTAATTACCTTTTTACATACTAACATACAATTTACTTTTTGTTTACTAGGTTGTATATAGGATATAAACTTATGAATTCAAAGCCTTTTTTGGTTTGTACTCTGAGTGTCCAAAAACAGTGCCTGGAATGTGGTAGGTACCCACATTGTGTTCTTTTTATGAATAAATTAATTATTGTGGTCTTCAAATAGGCTTTTAAAATTCTCAACTGCAAAATAACAGTTCAAATTATTTAACATAGCAAATGAAGGAGAAAGGTGTGTCCAGAAAAAGTCAATGGGACTGGAATTAGATAAAATCTTTCCTAGATAAAAGAAACTAAACTGATAAACAGCAGAAACAAAATCCCATAAAACTAATCAACAACAACAAAGGACAACAAAAATCTATCGTCTTGCTGCCATAGTGTGTTTTACCACCGTAACTGTTGATTTACATTCTAAATTCTTCCATAGAAAATTATTTCTATGGCAAGATGTTCAATTTTTAGTTTATCATATGAACCCCAAAAACATCAGAACCACCCCCAAACCACAGAAACAACAAAAAGTTGGTAGCATGCAGGTGATTGTATATATGACTATAAATTAAAAAGTAATATATATGAAGCTATGCATTATACTCATTTTAAAATTAAGCAGTTTATAGCAAAAAGGGGACAATTAATAAGTACTAATGCTTTAAAAACACTGCAATGTAATTTTTTTTATAATCAGCATTTGAAATTAAATACTCATACTGACACTTTACATGCACATGTTAGATTATGTCAGTCCTGATTTCTTACAGAAAGATTTCAATCCTGAGTGAAAGATCAATGGCATCCAGTGGGGATTGTCTTTAATTATCATTTCTTTCACAGCCTAAAGGGACTATTCTGACTAGAGAAGCAACTAACATTTTATTTTGACAGTTATTTGAATTATAATAAAGAATAGGACGTTCTTACACAATACATTTATGGTGTTGGAGAAGCGATCTGTTAAGAAATGCATTTTGTGTAGCTTCAATCAAATTTAGTGGGGCCTCTACAATAGAGGAAAAAAAGGGAGTTATTAGAAGATATAGAAATCATTTCAATTTTACAGTAGTGCTTGGTCTTTGATCACACTGGTCTCTCTATCTCTTCACATTCCAATCTTCTTTCCTGGAATGAACCACTTCTTTTTTCACTGCTAAGTCAAGCCTTCTTCGTTTTCAATTCCTCCTCCAAAGTTGTCTAAACAGTAAATAATAATAATAGTAATATTGTTACTTCTGGGGTGTGTGTGTGTGTGTGTGTGTGTGTGTGTGTGTGTGGTATGAACAACTATTGTCATTCTCTTCCCCTTTAGGAGCAACTCTGAAATTTTTCTTGGATGTCTGTAGCAGATCATGTCAATTACTTCATAGCCACAAACCCCATTGCCACTTCTCAAGCTTCTCACTTAATGTACCAAAGCCTACATGGTTTAAGACAAGATGAGGTAGGCTTTGGCACTCTCTGTGTCTATGTGACTTTCTATGTTACACAAAGGCAGCCTGCATTAAGTCCCAATTTCTTATTAGGGTTAATTTGCACCCCCAACAGTGACCACCATGGTATTGGAGTGGATGGCAACTGGGGCAGCAGACAAAAGTGAGCAGGAGACACCATGCTATGCTTAAGATTTAGTTAATATGGGAGATCTCTGGGTGGCTCAGTGGTTTAGCACCTGCCTTTGGCCCAGGTCGTGATCCTGGAGCCCCAGGATCGAGTCCCGCATCGGGCTCCCTGCAGGGAGCCTACTTCTCCCTCTGCCTGTGTCTCTACCTCTCTCTCTGTGTCTCTCATGAATAAATAAATAAATCTTTAAAAAAAAAAGAGTTAATGTGTTGAGCTTGCCTTTTTCTCTTAGAGATGACATTCTTTTTTTTTTAAAAAAAAAATTTTATTAGAGTTCAATTTGCCAACATATAGCATAACATCCAGTGCTCATCCTGCCCAGTGCTCCCCTCAGTGCCCAACACCCAGTCACCCCAACCCCCATCCACCTCCCCTTCCACTTCCCCTTGTTCATTTCCCAGAGTTAGGAGTCTCTCATGTTTTGTCACCCTCACTGATATTTTCACGCATTTTTTCTCCTTTCCTTTTATTCCATTTCACTAAGTTTTATATTCTCCAAATGAATGAAATCATATAATGTTTGTCCTTTTCCGATTGACTTATTTCACTCAGCATAATACCCTCCAGTTCCATCCACGTCGAAGCAAATGGTGGGTAACATTCCGTTGTATACATAGACCACATCTTCTTTATCCACTCATCTTTCGATGGACACCGAGGCTCTTTCCACAGTTTGGCTATTGTGGACATTGCTGCTATAAACATTGGGGTGCAGGTGTCCTGCCATTTCACTGCATCTGCATCTTTGGGGTAAATCCCCAGCAGTGCAATCCCTGGGTCGTAGGGCAGGTCTATTTTTAACTCTTTGAGGAACCTCCACACAGTTTTCCAGAGTGGCTGCACCAGTTCACATTCCCACCAACAGTGCAGGAGGGTTCCCCCTTCTCCACATCCTCTCCAACATTTGTTGTTTCCTGCCTTGTTAATTTTCCCCATTCTCACTGGTGTGAGGTGGTATCTCATTGTGGTTTTGATTTGTATTTCCCTGATGGCAAGTGATGCAGAGCATTTTCTCATGTGCTTGTTGGCCATGTGTATGTCTTCCTCTGTGAGATTTCTGCTCATGTCTTTTGCCCATTTCATGATTGGATTGTTTGTTTCTTTGCTGTTGAGTTTGATAAGTTCTTTATAGATCTTGGAAACTAGCCCTTTATCTGATATGTCATTTGCAAATATCTGCTCCCATTCTGTAGGTTGTCTTTTAGTTTCGTTGACTGTTTCTTTTGCTGTGCAGAAGCTTCTTATCTTGATGAAGTCCCAATAATTCATTTTTGCTCGTTTCCCTTGCCTTCATGGATGTATTTTGTAAGAAGTTGCTGTGGCCGAGTTCAAAAAGGGTGTTGCCTGTGTTCTCCTCTAGGATTTTGATGGATTCTTGTCTCACATTTAGATCTTTCATCCATTTTGAGTTTATCTTTGTGTCTTGTGTAAGAGAATGGTCTAGTTTCATTCTTCTGCATGTGGATGTCCAATTTTCCCAGCACCATTTATTGAAGAGACTACTTTTTTTCCAGTGGATAGTCTTTCCTGCTTTGTCGAATATTAGTTGACTATAGAGTTGAGGGTCCACTTCTGGATTCTCTATTCTGTTCCACTGATCTATGTGTCTGTTTTTGTGCCAGTACCACACTGTCTTGATGACCACAGCTTTGTAGTACAACCTGAAATCTAGCATTGCGATGCCCCCGGCTATGGTTTTCTTTTTTAATATTCCCCTGGCTATTCGGGGTCTTTTCTGATTTTACACAAATCTTAAGATGATTTGTTCCAACTCTCTGAAGAAAGTCCATGGAATTTTGATAGGGATTGCATTAAATGTGTACATTGCCCTGGGTAGCATTGACATTTTCACAATATTAATTCTGCCAATCCATGAGCATGGAATATTTTTCCATCTCTTTGTGTCTTCAGTTTCTTTCAGAAGTGTTCTGTAGTTTTTAAGGTATAGAATCTTTACCTCTTTGGTTAGGTTTTTTCCTAGACATCTTATGCTTTTGGGTGCAATTGTAAATGGGATTGACTCCTTAATTTCTCTTTCTTCAGTCTCATCGTTAGTGTATAGAAATGCCACTGACTTCTGTGCATTGATTTTGTATCCTGCCACACTGCTGAATTGCTGTATGAGTTCTAACAATCTTGGGGGGGGAGTCTTTTGGGTTTTCTATGTACAGTATCATGAGAGATGACATTTTTAAATTGAGTCTGTTGGCCCTTTTGGGTCAGAATGG
Organism: Canis aureus; assembly: GCF_053574225.1. Lineage (NCBI taxonomy): Eukaryota > Metazoa > Chordata > Mammalia > Carnivora > Canidae > Canis > Canis aureus. The sequence goes on from NC_135621.1 coordinate 60,084,445, forward strand.
ACTGCAGTGGATATCTGAGCCTTGTGAATTCATACAAACATTCTTTGAATTTAAGGAGGCATTTTTCAAAATTCCCCAAAGGCCAATAATCATTGCAAATTAGCTTTCTGTCACCTCATAAAAATATATATCTAGTTTGCTCATTCTTCCAGTTTTGTGGACATACTGGGAAAATATCTGAATTCTATAATTTTTGGTTCAAACTGGAGCAATTTTCCACTCCTACTGCCACCCCTAACACCACATCAAGACAAAAGACTTGGTAGGTAGCTAGTTGCTGCAGGACATAATATCTGATCATGTTCAGTACTGCTTCGGAGGGAGGCAGCACTGGACTTAAGTCCCACCTCTTCCACTTTCTGACTGACTAGCCTTGGGCAAGTCACCCAACACAGCTAAGCCTTAGTTATAAAATGGATGTAAGACATTTACCTATCTCATAGGGCAATTGTGAAAAATGTGGAAAGGAACATGCTTCAGAATAAAAACAAATACTTAAAAATATACTGATGGACTTATTGGCTGAATTGCCCCTAATATCTCTTCCCTGACTTTTACATATTCTCAGTAATACTGAGAGGAAATAACAGTGCAAGACTGGATCCAGACAGAAAATGTCCCCTGTGCCTACAAATCCTTCCAGTCCTCTCACATAAAGCAGAAGATGCCCTCTAACCCCTAGATATTTAGAAACACATATTTATGCTTTGTGTGCCTTTAACAAACTCAGATTCCCTGAGATTGAATTCTTCTTTATTTCACCAGTTTGTATGTGTAAAATATATTAATAATAGCTTATAAACACATTTAGGGTAAACAGAGTTTTGTCATAATTTTTTTTTTTTTTTTTGCAACCAAGTACGTTATCTAACATTAAGATTTAAACAACAGGGATCCCTGGGTGGCTCAGGGGTTTGGCGCCTGCCTTTGGCCCAGGGCGCGATCCTGGAGACCCGGGATTGAATCCCACGTCGGGCTCCCGGTGCATGGAGCCTGCTTCTCCCTCTGCCTCTCTCTCTTTCTCTCTCTGTGACTATTATAAATAAATAAAGATTTAAAAAAAATTTAAAAAAAGGATTTAAACAACACCTACTGAGTTTTGATATTGTGGGAGGCACATGTAAGTATTAAATATTATTAAGTATTAATAAGTGTTAAAATATCTCTAGGACAAAAATGAGCCAAATCATTTTGGTGGTTAATAGTCACTGCCTTTTGAGGACAAGGTCTTCTGAACACCTGGGTGGCTCAGCAGTTGAGCATCTGCCTTTGGCTCAGGTCGTGATCCCGGGGTCCCGGGATCAAGTCCCACATAGGGCTCCCTGTGTGGAGCCTGCTTCTCCCTCTGCCTATGTCTCTGCCTCTCTTTGTGTGTGTCTCTCATGAATAAATAAATGAAATCTTTTTAAAAAAAAAAGGACAAGATCTTTAAATGTCAGCATTATTTGGGAGGCCAGGTATCCCTGTGTTAAAGAGAATTGTAAGGAGATGAAAATTTCCAACTGGTTAGTCCTGGCTTCAATATCCAACTATTTAATGGGTAGCTCTTCAGGCCAAGCACTCTAAGTAAACCCTTGTCCTGGTGCCAGCAGTAGGTGTCTCACCCTAGACACAGAATTCCACTGTACCCTCCATTCAGAGAAAATTTGATTGCAGATAGTTGGCTTAGTGCAATATGACAAGTCTTGTCTTTAAGGAAGAAAATTATTTTCCATCAGCATGCTACGTATAATTGGATCCTCTAAGTTGACTTCCTTGTGGCCATCAACTTCTTTCTTAGCTTATACATTTGTCTTCCTCAGATACTCACAGATGTCTCCACAGACAAACCCACACATGAGCTTCATCTCAGGTGGAATTCCTGACTGAGGGAGGAAATACATCAGTCGGTCCTGTCCCACCACTCGAGTCATGTGACTCTGTAGCAATCAGATGCAGAGTTTCATAACATAGAAGCATGCCTTGGAACCCATTCCATAGGGCCACACTCATATATAGATTTCCCACCTTTGTTACCACTTCTCCTCCTAGAACTGAAAGCTATCATTGATGATTGAGTTCTAGTGTAGTGTCTGTCCAAAATAAATTTCATTTCAGTAGTATATTTTGATATTATGTCATAGCAATTTTGGTCATGTTGGATTGGATTTGGCCTCGGGATATAACTCAGATTAAACTTCAGTATTTTATTTTTTCAGGAAATTGGAGAATAAGGCTTTTCTGGTTTGCTTCCATATTAGTAAATTGACCTATTATATAGATTTTCTTGTGTTTGAAAAGATTCATTAGATTTTGATTAGATATTATATAATGGTTCATGGCTCAGTTTAATTCAAATAGTTAGATGGGGGCTTTTGGTTGAGATGGTTAGAGTAGTTCTCTTCAGTTCTTGTTCTCCAGCTTCCACCTGCATCACAGATACATGACATCAAATTAAGGATGTTTCACATTTCTGGTCAGGCAGGCCTGCTACTATGCAATTGTAAAGTCACAGTCGGCACTTCTATGCCTTGAAAAATCAGTCCTCAAATAAAAAGGAATAGATGTCTTTTATATGGAGGGGTTGCCTCCATTTCAAAGAGCAGGCATCTGGTGTTCTTGATGAATTTTTTGCTTTTTTGGGGGGAAACATTATATGAAGAGATAAGACCTTTTCATGTTCTTTGGAGGGATCCACTTGTGCCTACATTGCTAGCATAAATTGGAAGGCTGAATCCCTCAGAGACACAATAAAAAGTATAAATGTGGCAAGTAGCCACAGAAGCCTCAGTGTGTCACTCTCTGGGAAGCCACAGATTGAGGGAAGCACTGCAGAGCAGGGTGAGAGTGGAGGCACAGTGTCTGTCGTCTCCCTCTTGGCAGCAGATAAGGCATCAGTGAGCTGAGGGACTCTAAGGACTTGGAGTACAGAAGTCTGCATGGCCTGTTGGCTCTGACACCCAAGATCAAAAGGCTGGGAAACCAGAACTCTTTGTCTAGGCCTTCCAGCTTGGATTATGGTATGTCTAGAGAGCCTCAGGGATTTCCTAATGGCATGTCACAGCTGTCAGCATGAGTAAAGAATCAGAACTGAGAGTGTATAAAAGCTTTTTTTTGGTTGTGAAGTTGCTGATTTTATTCTGGTTCTTCTGGGAACCCACTTGTAGCAGGAAAGGCTGCTGCTTAAGCTCAGTGGTTTTTAAATGTTCATGTGCAGAAGAATCACCGGAGTCGTTTTCAAAGTGGGCTTCACATCCAGAAATTATGATTTGGTAGCTCTGGCTCATAGGTCACACATATGTTTTTTGAATAAACATCCTGAGTAATCCCGACCTGTTAGTCTAGAACCAGTGTGGAAATCACTGGGAAAGCAAAATCCAAACGCGTATGGCTTCAGTGTCATCCCCATTTCCCACAGTTTGGGGAGCCATTTTGGAAAAGAGACATTTCTTAAGGTACAGATAATGGAGGACACAGCTCTGAGACCATCCCAAGAAGGCCATCTACCCGCAAACTGTCTTATGACTACCAAAACAAGCACATGGGCATGGTTTATTTGGTAATGTCATGGACAGAGGTTTGAAGAGTGCTATTACAGCATGTTACGTATTTTCTAGTGCTGATGCATCTTCCTGAGAACTCTCCATCACTGGACATGGTAAAGTGGCCCAAACTAGGAGTCAGGAGACTTTGTGATAATTTCTTCAAATATATAGGAGGGGCACCTGCCTGGCTCAGTGGATGGAACATATGACTCTTGATCTCAGGGTCTGAGTTCGAGCCCCATGTTAGGTGTAGAGATAACTAAAAAAAGATCAATTTAAAAATCTCTATCTCTCTCTCTCTCTACCATGTGAAATTGAGCAAGTCAAATCACTTCTCTGAGTCTTAGGTTCCTCATATGTAAAATTAGAAGATTGGTGCAGATAATTTTAGGTTCTTTAAAATCCTGTGCTGTGTTTGTGTGCAAGTGTATCTTCTTTTAATAAATTTTTTGAGTATCTAAAAGAAAGTGAGGTTACTAATATCCCCACATTATTACCATGTCGTTGTCATCATTTTCTTCTCCAAAGAAGAAATTGTATAGTGCTCTTGAGGTCAAGAAAGTAAGCTCCTAGCTGGTAGGGCAGCAAAATCTTTGTTTTAGATTTAGCAAATCTCCCTCACCTGTTTGACATTTTCTTCCCCTTTTCTCATTTGGTAGCATATATCTTGTTTCTGTTTAGATTTGGTAACCATAATCCTGTGTGTTCAGAAAGTAGCAGAGTGTAGTAGGACACGGGATAGCATAATTGCTCAACATGTGGACTTTTTGGACAGAAAGACCAGATACTGATTCCCTTTTCTGAAACTTATTGGTTATTTAAATGACTAAAACTCCTTAGGTTCAATTGCCTTATTTATAAAATAGGTAAAATGATGGAAACTACCTGGTAGAGCTCTTCTGTGACCTGAATGAGATAATGCTTGTGAACACGTTAGTGCAACGCTCGACATGTAGTGAGAGCTCAATGGATACTAGATCTTTGTTTATGCCGAAAGTTCGCAAATCTGGCTACACAGTAGGTTCACCTGGGAAGTTTTTAATACTTTACAGTGTTTACGCTCCACCTTAGACTAATTAAATCAGTGCTTCTGAGGTTGGAGTCAGGGCCTAGGCATATTTTGAAAGCTTCCCAGGTGATTCTGTGTGCGGCAATGGTTGAGAACCTCTGTATTTGCCAAGTGTCATACAGAAATCAGAGAGGAGATGATTCCTTTGGCCTCTCATGTACATATGACCATTAGATGTGATCCACACAGCTGATAGAGACCTCTCCAAAGACACAGGAGAGAGGCCTTTGGTAATCACTACAGTGTCAATCCTTAACTAGTCTCTGGCTGGTACCCTAGAGGCTGAGGTCATTCTGTAGTAGCAAGAAAACAAGACGTGTTGAAGAGTATTTTATCCTGTAGACTCTGACATATTGTTCTGAATTTTGTAATCTGATTTTGAGGGGATTTTTCTTCCTGGTCTAATTGCTATTAAAAACACACACACACAAAATAATCTATCAAAGCTGTGAGAACTATGTAAGGAAGACATTTTCCTGAGTGTGAGAGAAGGTGGATTTGGGCAGTAGGGGTTTCAGTATGGTTTTTCACTGGCCACTGGTCCCCTGGTCCAACCCTGAGCACAGAACAGACATGGTGAAGTTGACTAAATTCTGGAGGACTTTCCCTCAAGTGAGGGTAAGGAGGGGCCACTTTGACAGTCCCAGCTTTGGGGAAAGCTGTTTTTGGCTCTGGCTTCTACCCCTGTAACTCTCAGGGAGTTTTAAATTTGAGTTTGTCTGAATAGGTAAGGCAAATGTCAGGCTTCTCTAGAAGTTTTTGAAGAAATGTGGCTATATTTTGCCAGAGAGGTTTCTGAAGCTCTAACACAAATTCAAATAAATGAAATGACACCCCTCACTTGGGATGGGCTGAATCAGCACATACTCACTGAGGTAAGACAACTGCATACATAATGTACTCTGATGGACTCTGACCCTCGCCTTTCACCACAGGAGGCTCCAAACATTTCTGTCACAGGCTCCAAATGTATGCATTCCATCCTTTTTTTTTTTTTTTTTTTTGTTTATGCATTCCATCCTTATGGGAGAGTGGGCTTTGAAGGCTAGAGATAAGGTATGGAGTGGAGGAAATAGGGTGCCTGTGGATTCAAGGAGACCTGAAGGCAGTGTTGGGCAGCAAGAGGACCATAAATGCCAACAGGGACAGGGGGAGGAGGACCGCAGTGGGGAGCCATAAAGTTGGTGCTTTGCCCTCCCAGTAGCACTGGCTTAATGCTAGTGGACTAAGTGGTTCAGATAGTGCTAGTGGACCTGTCCAAGGTACAGAAGTAACCCAGGAAGGACCTATCAGAGTTTTTCTTGGAGATTGATATTGGCAGTGAAATCCAGATGCTAATTGTCACAGTCTACCACAAGTTGAGGGTGTGCAACAAACATGTAAGTAAGGAGGAGAGAGAGGGAGGGAGAGACGTGAGGATTCCTCTGTGCCTGAATCTGGCCTACCCCTTGGTCTTCCCAACAGAGCTATTTGATTCCCTTTTTAGACCACCTGAGGAGAACAGAGCTTCTGACACAGACAGCTCCAATGTGATCCATTTGACAGTTTGACAAGAATTGGCCCTCCACATAGCAGTAACAAAAGAATTTTTTTCTTTAACGTTTCCTTGAATAGGCTCCCTCTCCTAACAGCAAAGTCCTTGAGCAGTACGGTTCACAGAACTATTGCCTCTGTAGGCAGTTTTCTATGGTCTGTTCCGCACATTTATTCTGCTCTGGTGGATTGAAAGCTCCTCAGTTGCATTCCCGATTTAGACCCAGAACACCTAAATTCAGGGCCCATCAGGCCTTGTTCCTACCCACTTTCATTTTTTTCAGCTGAGGCAGCTTCCTCAGTTAAGTGCTGCCTTGTAACTGGTCCTGGAATAAAAGGTGAAAGGGAGCAGAATCAGGACGAGAGCAGGTCTTACCTCTAATGATTCGAAGCCCCCAGATCTGTCCTACTTCTTTTTCACAGGAACTCTATGCTTGACACTGGATCCAGAAACTAAAATAAGCCACAGGGGCATTTCTCTGGGAGTAGAGAGGGGTCTTCAGAAAAATATGGACTCTAGATTCTTTTGGTTAAATAGAGCTAGATAGAGCTCATTAGATGCTTTTGAAGAGAACTGAAAGCAGGTTTTAAAGGGATTTTGTGCCCCCCCAACCCCAGCAGCCTGGTTCTGGAGTGGGGGTGCATTCTTGCTTAGCTCGATTACAAGAAGCACCATTACAAGAGGCAGCCTTCTCAATGGTCCAGGCCAGGAAGAGCCTTAGAGCAAATGTCAGGCTGAGACGTGATTCTTAACCCAGGGAGATTTACCCCTCAGCGGACATATGAAATGTCTGGAGACATTTTGCTTGTGACACCTGGGGATGAGGTTGATACTGCCATCAGGGAGCCAAGGCCAGAGATGCAGCTAAGCATCCTACAGTGCACATGACAATTTCCCGGATTACCTGGTCCTAAATGCTAATAGTGCTGCAGTGGAGAAAGCTGGCTAATGCCATCACTGCCACCTGGGAGACATGGGGGGCTCAAAACAGAGAGACACCCTTTCCAGAGAGTTGGAGATAGGACGGATACCAGGACTGAGTGAGGGTTTGTAGTTAAGGGAGGAAAGTGTTAGAAGGACTTCAGGTCAGAAACACAGGTGCCAGGATGGTAGTGAGATGTGTTGATTGGTCTTGTGTGGAAAGGTGGAGCTTACTTAAAAATCCAGGGTAGATTCTCTTTCATTGTTTTTATTGACAGCTAACATGCTAAACTAATTCACTGAAGGAAAATAATTGCAAGTGCTACTTTTTTTTCTTTCTTTCTGTATCCTCAGTGCCTAGAACAGACTAAACTCAATAAGTGGTTGTCCATTGAAAAGAAATGAATGGAATGCTATACTCCTGCAAAACACACATGCATTTTTACATATAAATATAAGAATATTTACATATGTACATGGATATATCCGGTTTATGCACACTGAAGGCATAAAATATGAGTATTTCCTAACTGTTCATTTAGAGACCTAGAGTAAATCACCTAAACTTTATAATCTTAGACTTCTCATCAATATACAGAAAGATAATACTAATATTGATAATTACAAGGGTCTTCTTCAAACTTTTAAACATTGAAATATATTCACATGCTATAAATTTACCTTTATCTTAAAATGTACAATTCAGTTGTTTTTAATATATTGAAAAATCATTACTCTCTAATCAAGTACATTTTCATCCCCCAAAGGAAACCCTGTTCCCATTATGGGGCCCCATTTCCACCATCCCTTGGTAACCACTAATCTACTTCCTCTCCCTATAGATTTCTCTATTTTAAAATTTCATATAAATATAATCATAGAGTGTGTGGCCTTTGGTACCTGGCTTCTTTCACTTAGCATAATGTTTTCAAGCTCCATTGATTATACAATATATCAGTAATTCATTCTTTTTTAAAAGTTGAATAATAGCCCATTGAATGGATAATTACCTTTTGTTTTATCAGTTGGTGGACATTTGGGTTATTTTCACTTTTTGATTGTCATGAATAATGCTGCTATGAGCATTTGTGTTTAAGTTTTTGTGTGGATATATGTTTTTTTGTTCTCTTTGGTATCAATTAGGAATGAGATTAGTGGATCATATGGTAACTCTAGATTTAACCTTTCAAGCAACTGCAAACTGTTGTCCAAAGCAGTTGTACCTTTATACATTCTAGCCAATGATGTATAGGGGTTCCAGTTTCCCCAGATTCCTGGTAATGCTTGTTATTGTCCATCTTCTTAATTATAGCCATCCTAGTGGGGATGAAATGGTATCTCATTATGGTTTTTATTTGTATTTCCCTAATGACTAATGATGAGCATCTTTTCACATGCTTCTTGGTCATTTGTATATCTTTTGGAGACATGATTAGTTGAGCCCTTCACCCATTTCATATTGGTTTGTTTGTGTTTTGTTGTTACATATATTTTGGAGACATTTATATCAAAACCAGAACAGTTGGCTTATACATTGTGATGTGGAAGTGATTTCAAGTTAGGGGAGTGGGCATGTGGCCAAGGACACCATCTAATATAGCATTTTCCTGTTGGTCAGAGGTCACCAACCATCACATAGATGGCTATTCTTTGGGTCAGGGGTTGATCCCCGTCCAAAGAGCTGTGGTCTTAGGATCTAAAGCATGGAAATCTATATATGAAAATTAACTGGCTAATTCGTCTGAAGAGATGTTTAGAGATGGTGGGCATCTAGGGTGTAGTTGCAGTCCAATAATAAGAGTTTTTTGAGTTTTGTTTTAGCATATGGAGAGAATGGTACCTGGAGTTATGAGGATCTTGTTTAAAGTTATATAAGGTTTGGTATTAGAACCAGGTCTCCTGACTTCCTGGTTCAGCATTCATGCCATATTATCACACAATTTCTATCCATTTCAAGAAGAATTTGATGAAAGAATATTCTAGTTCATACAAGAAGTTTACAAGAGATCTGGGAGAGAGATCTTTTAAATTGCTGGTGTTTGGGGCTAAACATAATGGAAAGAGAAAATTTCATCAATATCATGAACAAAATAGTTACACTCTGGCCAAAGGGAAGTGTGTCTAATCTCCTAATGGCTCTATGACTGGATTCTCACTGGGGCTCAGTATGTCTTCAGGCTACCATTTTGTCCTTAACTCATTGCTAGTCAGTCTGGGCCTTTAGGGCCCATCCTTCATCAGCTCTACTCTTGTCTCAGCTGCAGAGGCTGCAGAGGTGAAGCTATCTTCCTCTGCCTTTTGCTGCAAAATTGTCAGGGGCTCTGTCCACTATAGAAAGCTAAGATTGGCTCCCTTCAAGAGTAAGGATTCATAATTTAACACCCTCATCTCAGGTCTCATGGCCTTCCTTGTTTTAGTCTGCTTGAAAATTAGAACTTGAAATTACTTTTTATCAGATCTGAAAAGACATGTGCTATAATAGAAAGGACATGACCTAAAGTCAATTCTGTTACCTCCTACTAGGTATCCTTTGGGATGTTATTTTGCACTTCTGAATCTTTACAATGGGGACAATAATATCTATAATATTATTAGGATTAAACTAGATAATATATGTAAACAATCTAGTCATATGTTTGATTTGTATGTGTTACACCACAGTTTTTCCTTCTATCCTTGTAAAACATCAACTTGTGGAAGTCAAGTCTCACCCATTTTTAAATGCAAAGTAAAGAAGAAGTTTAAGTGTTCCAGAACTGTTCATAATGGAAATATTTTCATTAGATTTGTTCTTCAGTAGTGATATGTTGACTCAGTATTATCTCAGTTATGTTGGTGGGCTTTTTAGCTGATATCAGAGCTGAGCTAAGACCAGAGAATAATGGGAAGAGAAGACCATGCAGCTCAAATCTATGAAAAAAACAGGGATCACAGAGAAATAAGAGAAGGCTCAGGGCTTAGGCCCAAATACAACATTCCATGACTCCTTTAGTAATTGTTTATTGAGTGCTTCCTATGAGCTAAACACTGGGTGGCCTTGGCACAGGAGCTATAGTCACAAAGAATTCATGGTTTGTGGTAGATTAATTGCTAAATTGACCCCATTTTCCATTGCTCCGTTTATCCACACCTTTTCAAATGGGTGGCCCCATTCAGCTGGCCCCTTCCGAAAGCAGAGAATCATTTTTCTACTCCTTGAATCTGACTTGGTCTTGGGATTTATTTAGGCCAACAGAATGCAGCAAAGTAATTATATGTTAGTTAATACCAAAACTAGGGGTCAAGAGGCCGTGCACCACTCTCTTGCCCTCTTGGAATCCTATCTGGGTATTCTGTGCTGAGGGATGACAGAGCACACGGAGAGAAACAAGGGGTCCAACCCATAACCACTGAACTTCCAGAATAAAGCTACTGAGTGCAACTTCCTAAAGGAGTCCTACTGAGATCAGAAGAATTGTCTGGTGACTTGTAGAATCATAGGCTATCATTTTAAGCTTCTATGTCTTGATGTAGTTTATTATGCAGTAAGAGTAAACTGATTCCTGACCTCAGGAAGCTTAGAATCCTATAGTTGCAGAAGCCAAACTCAGGTTTGCAGAAAAAGGGAAACCCACCATAACTCCTCAGAAGACAAAGCAAAGCCATAGCACTTTCTTGATGTAATGTTCAAGGGACAGGCTGTTAGATGTGACCAAACCAAGGAAGTGTACAAGTTGAGTTAGGATGTCCTCCTTCTTTTTTTTTTTTTTTTTTTTACAGTGACAGGAGGCAAAGAAATGCCCTAACACTTCTTTGAAAATTGAAGAGAATGTGAGATCATGTCACATTATTAAATGTCATTTAGTGTGCATTTGGTAATATTCTTGCAACCAGGTAGTACTCATGGGCATAATTTCAGAATGGGGCCCAGGTCTCTTGAACCCAGAAGTTTCATGAACTGAGCCCTGCTCTGTCTAGTTTAAATTAGGCCTCAAGATCTGGAGGATTTCTTCATGAGCTTGCTTTAAGAATTTTAAGTGCTGCAGCAAATTCTTTTTTTAAAGAATAGAAAACATTTTAAATTAGTCTGTGAGGTAGCATATTTTGATCCTCATGATAGTTCAGCATAAACACCAAGTTTATTCCAAACATGGCTCAGTCTCCTGATAATATGCCAGATACTGTGGCTTCTCTCTAATTCATGGAACGGGGTCAAGTAGACTTTCAGGAAGTAGTATCCAAAGCCTCTTGTAATACTACAGCCCCGCTGTGATATGCAAAATTCAGAAAATAAGCAAATGACTGATTGAGGCTTGAGATCCTCATTTTATGTGGATTTTCATTTTTAATAATGTTTGTTGTTGAAAGATTTGGCCAATATGCCAATTTCAAGTTGCAAATTTCTCTTTTACCCAAATGCGAAATTGCTTCACACTGATTTCAAATATTACTAGTACTATTGCTACTGCTGTTACTACCGTTATTACATACATACATACATGCACACACACACACACACACACACCTGCTCTTTAATACTATTATATGCCTTGCACTGTGCTGTTTATATACAATCTCATTTTCCTTATAATAAGCATTTGAGGTTAGTATAAGATTACTATCTCTGTTTTGTAGATGAGGAAGTCGAGGTAAGAACCACTTAGGCAATTGCTTAGAAATTACACAGTTAATTAGAGTGTAATGCTATATGTGAGGTCAAGATTCCTGAGTCCAAATCCAGTTTTCTTTTCACTATTCTGCTGCCTTCTCTGTAAAATGCAGGTGGGATGTCTCCTGCCATCCTTATAAGGCAGGAGGAAGAGACATATTATATAAATGTCTTAAAATTTAACTTGAACATAATGTATTAAGTAAGCCTGACAGGCGACTCTGAGGAGACCATCCAGGGAAGAGCAGAGATGCACAAAGAGAAAAGGAGATAGGAATAGGAAGCCACCAAACGTCCATTCATTCACTCACCCATTCTGCATGTATTAACTGGACATTTCCTATGTGCCAAGTTCTTTTCTAGGCACTGAGAATACAGTGAGGATGAAAAGGACCGGGTCCCTGCCTTTGTAGAACAAAATTCTAAGTAGAAGATCCACACTGTAAATAAATAACATATATACAAGCTGCGATATATTATTTGGATACAATGAGTATGGTGATGGGATAGAGCCCAACTGAGGGAGCTAACTCTCATAGTCAAATGACTGCTTAGAGGAGGGGACATGTTAAGCCCCATACCAATGTTTCCTTCATAATAAGAATAACGATGATGGTGGTGTTTTATGCAACTTGCCACCATCTTCTTCTTGAAGTCCTCTCCTCTCCTTTTTTGACTTCCTAGTTTCACACTTGTTTGATTTTCCTTTTCAGCCCCTTTAACTGGCATCTCTCCCTCCACCCCATTTCTAAATGATGAACTTGAAGAACACGTCCTGATGGAACTCTTTACTTTCACCCTCAAAGCTGTTTCTCCCTATAGTCTTCCAAATTTAGGGAAATGACAGGGAAGCCCATCCTCTCAAACCTGGAGTTATTCTTGATACTCCCTCTTTTTTGCATCTAATCCATCAGCATGTCCTGCCTATTCCAACTGCCTAGACGATCTCCACTCTCTTCCCTGTTCTGGAACTCTCTCTAGATGACAGTGACACATCTCTTTCCTGGATACATCTTTTTCCTGGACTCCTGCACAGGTTCCCAAAACAGCTCCCTACTTCCCTTCTTGCCTTCCTCCGTTCACTTAGCAGCCCTTTATAAGTATAAACACCTCATATTACTCCTCTGTTTAAAGTCATTTAAATGTTTTCCTTTGCAGTAGAAACAAAATCAACCTCCTTATGAGGGTTTCAAAGATCCTATATTGGGATCCCCTGGGTGGCTCAGCGGTTTGGCGCCTGCCTTTGGCCCAGGGCACGATCCTGGAGTCCTGGGATCGAGTCCCGTGTTGGGCTCCCGGCGTGGAGCCTGCTTCTCCCTCTGCCTCTCTCTCTCTCTGTCTCTCATGAACAAATAAATCTTAAAAAAAAGATAAAAAAAAAAAAGATCCTATATTATCTAGCTCTTGTCTGTCCCTTTGATTTGATCTTCTGTTATTTTTCTCCCTTGCTAGCCATACTCTAGCCAGTTACCTAACGTCCTTTCAAGGAAAAATCTGCACAAAGCTTTTCTTTTGGTCCTGCTCTTTATATCCCTGGGTCCTCCTCATCCTTCAGAAGGGTGTCATCCTGTTAGAGAAGCCTTAATCGAATGTTTCAGCTAACACAGACACCTCTTTTATTATGAATTTATTTATTTATTTTCTTGTAGAATTACTTATGACTTATGACTGACTGACTTGTTCAATTACTTGTATACTGCCTTGATTCCCTATCAGTTACAAAGTTCATGAGAGCAGATGCCACAACTCTTGTTCGCTGTTTTCTCCCTAACATTGGCCATAGTGTTTGGTACACAGGTGTGCCCCTAGCTGTATGTTGAATGCATGAAAGAATGAAATGCTTTCATATGCCAGCCACCATCTCAAGCACTTCATAGTATCTTTCTCAATCCTCAAGTTTCAATGAGATAGATACTGATACAACTCTTGGTCTGTACATGAGGGAAGAGAGTAAAGCAGCTAAGTGACCTCCTCAATGACACATAGCTAGTAAGTAACAAAGCCTCAACTTTGGTCTTTTTAGTTCCAGAGCTCAGTTTTAGCCATTGTGTGGCTTTTCCAGCCTATCACCTAGGGAGGCATTTCTTTGCATGGTTATACTTTCTTGACTTTGCTTTTCTCTTTAGATTCTGAAATCCGTGAAAGCTTTCTTCCTATACTCTTCAAGGTTACCGCCCCAAGCGGAGTACATGCCTGTACATGAGGGTGGATGGTGGTAGTAAAAGGTCTTTGGAAGTTTTTGTAAGTAACCAACTCAGAAGTTTACCCTTTTAATCTGACTTCTTTTTGAAGACCTCTTTCAAGAGTGTGTGTTACTGAAGAGGATTGACCCAAACTGCAGCACTCTATATATTATTCACTGAAAAGCTAGTAGATTCCAGTCATGGAAATAGGGCACTTTACTTACATTATTAATAATCCTCATTCTGACTTTAATGAGGTAGGTATTTTCATTTCCATTTCACAGTTGAGAAATCAGACTCAGAGAGGCTAAGTGACATGTTTAAAGTTGCACAGTGAGTACTAAAGCTAGGTTTTACTCTTAGTTTTTGTCAAGATCCAAAGTTGACACTCTTTCTAATATTGTTATATATTTTCCTTTACTTCTATCTATCTGCAAAAGTTTTCTAAAAATTTAGAACTTTTAAAAAAATTATGTATTTATTTTTTTTAGGAGAGACAGCAAGCAAACAGGGGGAGGGATAGAGGAAGAGGAAAAGAGAAAATCTCAAGCAAACTTCCCACTGAGCACAGAGCCCACTGTGGGACTCAATCACACGATCCTGACATGATGACCTGAGCTGAAATCAAAAGTCAGACACTTAACCAACTGAGCCATTTAATAGCTATCTGTGTAAATGGGAGCCCCATGTAGGACTCAATCCCAGACTCCAGGATCACGCCCTGGGCTGAAGGCAGGTGCTAAACCACTGAGCCACCTAAGTGTCCCTATTTTCTGTTTCTTTATGCCTAATTACAAATACCAAAATCAATCAAACAGATCAGGGATTGGCAAACTTTTCTGTAAAAAGCCAGATAGTAAATATTTCATGCTTTGTGGACCATATGTCTCTGTCGCAATAACTCAGTTCTGCTGCTGTATTGCATACGCCATCATAGATAATATTCAAATAAATGACTTTTCTGTGTTCCTGTAAAACTTTACTAACCCCCAAATTTCAATTTGTATGTTATCACATCATGCCACAATCTTTGTTTTTTAGTTTTTGTTTTTAAGGATTTATTTCTTTATTTTAGAGAGAAAGAGAAGGAGAGTAAGCATGAGCAGAAGGGGCAGAGGAAGAAGGAGTGAGGCTCTTAAACAGACTTAGAGCTGAGCATGGAACCCTATGCAGGGCTCAGTCTCATGACCCTAAGAGCACGACCTGAGTCAAAACCAAGAGTCCAATGCTTAACCGACTATGCCACCTGGGTGCCCCACAACAATCTTTGCTTTTGCCTAGTAGATATTTAAAAATGAAAATTGTAAATAAAGTAACTTTTATGTAAGATAATAAATATTTAAAAATTAAAATTAAAAATTACTCTTCACTCGTGGATTGTACAAAAATAGGCAGTGGGCCCAATTTGACCTGCAAATCTACTTTTGACTCTGGGACAGATCAATATTCTATAGGTTCCAGAATAGTTTCAATTTTAATTTTTCTTAAAATTCCAAATGCTCTTGGATGTGTTTTGAAATCCCTAACTCACCAATTAAGTGAATTCTGAATTAAAGACACATGATTTCTCTTAAACGCAAACATTACATTTGCTCTTCAGTTGTAAAAAGGAAAAAGGCATTAGGTGGAAATATTTCAATGATTAAAATTCAATTATAGTACCATTTTCAATGCCACCTACTGCTTAGAAGAGTCAAATCAATGAATTCACAACATTTATATAATGCCCTTCCTGCAGAGTCCTTTTTACCTTTTTAATAACACCTTTGAATATGAAATAAATGTCAATGAAAATGAGTGGAATGCAAAGTGAGATGACTAGTTAAACAGAAATTGTCCACAATGAAGTCGGGTGGCATTGGTAAAATAAACCAGATCTCATAGGATATTCACTTTGTATTGCCAGCAAGAATTTGATACTTGAGTTGCAGTCTTTTTCTCCAGATATTTTAATCTACACAATGGTGTACCTTTGGCTTTAAATAGATAGGTATTTTAACTTTTAATGAGAAGGGCTGTAGCCTAATGTGAGCCCAAGTTCGGTCTGGGCATGTCTGATGACCTGGAGCTCTAGCAGGGCTTGGGCTAATCTGCAGGAGCTGATCAGCTTGGCAGGTGGGTGGGAAGGGATGTGACTGGAAGGAGTGTCATACCTGGGGAAGTGGAGAGGGGCATGAGCACCTGCTTCTCTCAGTGCAGGAACTCCTAAAGTCTATATCTGAGTCTTAACAAGAGAACATTTTCTCTGATATTTGTGCAAAACGCACCATGATTCAGCTCCTTTAGGCTCGAAGTGAAGGCAGTATAGAAGGTCTTTCAACTCGGGGAACACATAGAAATTGTGGGTAGAGCAGCTGCAGGGGCAAAGCTCTGTCCTCCAGTAGCTCTGAGGGCAGCGGACATCCAGAGAGAGACAAAAGGAAGAAGAGAAAGGCTGCAGGGTGAGCAGACTTCAGAGTGAACCCCTGCTGGGACACTTGAGTCTTCTAGAAGTTCTCAGGTGAGACTACAGAGGCACCCCTGTCGAGTGCATAGGGATGACAAGCCAGATACACTGAGCGAAAACGTCTGATGTGACTTCATTTAATTCCATAGGCTTGAGTGGAGCTTGCAGGGTCCAAAGACAGACAAGGAAGCATAAACCAAGTAGTAGAAAACCTTTAAGTAAAAGAGGCTTAATTTTTTTCTAGAGGATTTGCATTTAAGAAGACTGGCAATGGATTTGAGCTTTTTCAGAATTTAATTTCTTCATTTTTGAAGCTGGACAATAATAGCATTGAATTTTCAGAGTTTTAGGAGAATTAAATTATATCATACCTATGACGAGCTAAGCATAATCCCTGGACTTAGAGATTTTCAGTTAAAGCTAATTCTTATTATTATTGTTTACTACTATTAGCATTAGTAATGAAATTGGTGCCTATGTATATATTTCAAACTGACTCTCAGAAGATAGCTAGAGGCCCTGTCAAAACCTTATCCACATGCAGTTTGGAGACCCTGTTTCCAAATAAATTCTCTTGAAAGGAAAAAATGTGGCTTAGGTTGAGTTCCAATTTAACTTAAAGGCAATTGCATGGAATCAGACATTCTCAACAGCAAGCTTTACCCTGGACACATTATTTTCAGATTATCTCAAATTTCAGTATGAATGCCTCGAGTTCTTGATATTGCTTACTTCCCAGGGCCCTTAACTATTGTCTTTTCATGATTATGGTGAGACGCAAAGGCAGAGAAAAAGATTTAGAAGAACCACAGTTTTCCAAAGAGAGAAGTTGGACGAGGAAAAGCTAACTGAAGTAAGACGTCCATAAAACGACCACGATGAATTGCTATGAGGCAGCCAGGCCAGCAGGCAGCTTTGTGAACCTACGGATCACTATCACTTCTTTTGGGACACCATGAGCATGCCTTTCCTTTGGGCAAATGCCCGGGAGCCAGCCTCCAAGAGTGGCTTGTTGAGAATTTACATCTTCTGTCTCCAATGCTTTGTCTTCATCCTCAATTGTATTGAGATACCCAAGTTGATAACATTCTGGGCATTTATTTTTAACTATTTTTAAGATTAGTTTTGTATTTTTATAGTATGTTTATTTTTGAAAACTTGGGAAAATGCACAAAAGCACAAGAACTTCCATAATCTCAACTCCCCAAAATGACAACTGTTATTACTGTGTTACATTTTTTTAAAGATTTTATTTATTTATTTATTCATGAGAGAGAGGGAGAGGGAGAGAGAGAAAGAGGCAGAGGGAGGAGCAGGATCTGTGCAGGGAGCCTGACGTGGGACTTGATCCCAGGACTCCAGAATCATGCCCTGGACCGAAGGCAGGTGCTAAACTGCTGAGCCACCCAGCAATCCCCACTGTGTTACATTTTTAATTTGTTTTCCATATGAGACA
The DNA here is from genome assembly GCF_053574225.1 of Canis aureus. Classification (NCBI taxonomy): domain Eukaryota; kingdom Metazoa; phylum Chordata; class Mammalia; order Carnivora; family Canidae; genus Canis; species Canis aureus. The sequence continues at coordinate 60,102,226 of NC_135621.1, forward strand.
TTATGTATTAAGCTACATATAATGTATCTTTCTTTACGAAATGTTATTATACAGACTTTTTCCCTTGCATGTTGCTTATTTTCCTTCTATAATACATGATGAACCATAACATTTTCACATCATGTAATATTCTTCTAGAGTATGATTTTTCATGGCTACATAAAATGCACCATAATTTATTAACCAATTCCCTCTTTTTTGACACTGAGATTGTCCCCAATTTTTCACTGTATGACTAATGCTTAGATGAAGACTTCTGTAGGCAAAGGTTTAGGCACATCCTTAGTTATTTCCTTATGATAAACTTCTGGAAGTAAAGGTTTTGGAAGAAAGAGTGTGTACACATTTAAGGTAGTTTTTTTTTTTTTTAAGATTTTATTTATTTATTCATGAGAGACACAGAGAGAGAAGCAGAGATACAGGCAGAGGGAGAAGCAGGTTCCATGCAGGAGCCTGATGTGAGACTCAATCCCGGGACTCCGGGATCACACCCTGGTTTGAAGGAATAGCTCAACCGCTGAGCCACCCAGGTGTCCCCGCATTTAAGGTTTTATTTCAAACATGTTTAATAGAAGGATTGAATTAATATACAATCACTTTAGCATCATATAAAGCATTTACTTCCTTATACCCTGATTAACACTGGTAACTATATATGTGTGTGAATATATACTTAATTATCAATTTGATAGGTAGTAAATGGCATTTTACTGTTTATATTTTTTCATATTTACTTTGGTTGCTGATCAAATATATTTTTTTCATATGATTAACAGTAATTTGTATTTCTTACTTTGTATATTGCTAATCTGGGTTCTCTGATCATTTTCCTATTGTTTTATTAATTTAATTAGTAATCAGTATGAGCTTTTATATATTAAACTTATAATCCACTGTTATTTATCATACAACAAAATACATATTTTTATTTCTCCATAATTCTCATTGCATTTTAATTTTCTTTGTGGTTGTTTTTAGCTGTATAGAAGTTTTAAAATGTACATAGTAAATATATCAAGCTCCTTTTTTTTTTTTTTTTAGATTTTATTCATTTATCCATGAGAGACAGAGAGAGAGAGAGAGAGAGAGGCAGAGACATAGGCAGAGGGAGAAGCAGGCTCCATGCAAGGAGCCCAACGCTGGACTCGATCCCAGGTCCCCAGGATCATGCCCCGGGCCGAAGGCAGGTGCTAAACTGCTGAGCCACCCAGGGATCCCCATATCATGTTCCTTTCTGACTTCTCTGCTTTTGATCTACAAAAGCCTTTTGTCAACTTGATAGAAGATAAATGTCACTTATATTTTATCTGTTATTTTATTAGCTATACTTCCCCACTATTTAGTTCTTAAATCTTCCCCACTATTTAGTTCTTAAATCTATAACATTATTTTATGACACTGGATTGCCTTTTATTTTTATATAGGTTCTATTTGGGTCTGCTCCATCTTTAGTAGTTTTCTTCTGTGTCTGTGTGCTGTCAATGCCGTGGGGATACGCTGGCATTGCACTATTTTCCATATTCCTGAATTGTCACGATTTTTCCTTATTTATCAAATTGACTGGCTTCTTTAAATTCCTCTAAAGTTGCAATCTTGAAAGTGTAATCCTATATCATTTCTCCTGCATTTTTCTCTGCTTAGCAGAGTGTCTTGTGGAGTGGGTTTATTGATGCCTCTTGATCCGTTTTGTGGAGTTACAGAGTTGGTGGGGGTGTCTAGTCCTCTTTGGGAGCATGTGCTGACTGGAGCAGCCCCTATCCATCACCTTGACAGGCATGTCTATAGGCTTCAAAGTGTCCAATATTCTCATCTCTTTTTTAAGAGTTATATCGGTAAGGTTTTTATTAAGGAAGATAATTTTAGAGGATGTTTAGCTCCAGATATCTACTGTCGGTAGAATTCTAAAAATGCACCTTCTCCAAGATTTTTGGCCTTAATCCTGTGACTGTGAATAGGATAAAATATCACACACATGAATATGGTATGTTGTATATCAAAAGAGACTTTGAAGATGTAATTAAGATGACTGATTAACAGAACCTTAAGAAAGGGAAATTTTTTGCTAGATTATCTATTTGGGCCTAATCTCATTACATGAGACCTTTAAAAGTGGAGAGTTTTCTCTGGTAAGCAATGGAAGGAGAAGCAAAGATTTGAAACATGAAGGAGATTTGATGCACAGTTGTTGATTCTGAAGTTGTGGGGTCCATGTGTTAAGGAAAGCAAGTACCCTTTAGGAACTGAAAGTAACCCCCAACCGACATCTAGCAAGGGAATGGGGACCTCACCTTTACAACTATAAGGAACTGAATTCACCAATTATCCAAGTGAGCCTAAGTGACTTCTTCCCCTAAGGCTCTAGTTAAGAGTCCAGCTTATATGACACCTTGATTTTGGCCTTGGGAGACCTATGCAGAGAACCAAACCATACTGTGCTGACCTATAATAACGGCAAGATAACAGGTGGGCATTGTTTTGAGCCACTAGGTTTCTGGCAATTTGATTTTTTTTGTAATAGAAATTTCATTCAATACCCACATTTGGGCTCTTATTTTCACAAGGGCACTGACAACATATCACAGTTGGGTGGAGTTTCTGACCATGAGTCAGAATCTGTGTCCTCACCAAAGGAGAGCCACCTCGTCACTGTAGTACAGAGAGGTGAGTGGGACAGGAGGACTCTGATCAATGTGGCCAATGGCATCCCTTCTTTAGGTGCTTATTCCTTGAATAGATAAACCTGTAACCTAAATAGGGGTAGGCCATCTTCTGGAAACCCAGGCACTTAGCCACTCGGTTGCAGTGCTGACTTTTGAAGGCTGAAAGAGTTTGTACCGCACATTACCAGTGGTTTGCTTGGCAATCCTGAGAAATAGCTTCGTCTGTAGTGAATACATAGAGAAGGTCCATGTGAATCAAACAGACTATGGCAGCCACTCAGATCTGTGACTTCAGAGGATGGATTTGAACTTTAGCTGCACGTGTCACTGTCTGAAATCCACCAGAGCCTTCACACTCATGCCACACCTCCCCATGCTGCTCCCAGCCAGTGGCTGAGTGTGGTAGGAATAGTCAGGTAGGTGTCCTTGTCTTCGACAGAAGATGACCTTAAAGTTGGCCCAGTGGCCTCACTCTGGCTTTGCTTAGAATTGCCCTGTTGTGTGAGACACTTCCAACCGACCTTCTTTCCTCTCCTTCCCCTTTGCTTGGAGTCAGACCTGCACCACTGCGCAAAAGTTCTTCTGGCCTCTCCTGATTTCTTCTCATCTTTTTCTCCCAAGAATTTCCACTAATAACTTTCTTGCCCCTAAAGTCCTATCCTGATGTCTCTTTGTTTCTTGGAGGACTCAGACTAATGTGCAAGGTACAAGTGAAGTAACCCTTTGGGAAAGAACTCCTTTGTGTTCTTCCTTTGATCCACCAAGGATCATCCAGGTCACACAGACACAGGGCAGCTTTTAGGTCTGGGTAGAGAGGTCTCAGCTGTGAGCCCCATGTAGGGCTCTGAAGAGCATAAACACGGACAGTATAATAGGTGGACCTTCATTTGTATTTTTGTTCCAAGCTCCACAAATGTCACAGGCAGGCCTGCACAGGGATGTGATGTCTGACCCATTTCCTCATACCCAATTATACATTCCCATCATATAGAAGGAAAATAGAAAACTCTTATTTTGGTAGCTAAGTGTAGTTGGGTCCTAGAAGTACATTTGTGGGTTTCCTCCAAAAACACCCCAGTTTGGGGGCTAGCCTTTGATTTCTGGGTATCAGAGCAGATCTGGGAAACCAAATTAACTTAATGAGAATAATTAGTGTTTGTCAGACTTCCTTAACTAGGCGGATAGTATTGCTTAAGCTGATCATGGGGGGACATTTTCCAGAGAGTATTCCTGTATAGTTTGTGATATTGAGGATTTGTAGCATCTGAGGTGCTCAGCCAGCCTTCGCTCTGGTCATGAAGGATATAGTTAGTGAACCATACAGATTCTTCTCATGAATCACATACCACCACATCACAGAACCTTTGCACTAAAATAAAGATCTTTTTACACTTGTGGAAACTGAGGCTCAGAGAGGTTAATTGATGTAGAACAAGTCACACAGCTGGTGTGATATCGCAGGGGCTGAAGGCCACTGTCCATCAGATAATGATTACTGAGTCTTCTCCCGCCCATTGGGCTGAAGACATATTTGGTCAGAGGCAACACGAACAAATGAGTTGTAGGTCAGAGGCGATGTGGAAGGGAGTGTTATTTAGAGTCTGGTGTCACTTTCCACGCGATTACTTCAGCTCTGTCACTTGGGTCGCCATAAAACCATCCTCTGATTTACTCTGGGCTCCTGGCCCTGTCTCATAAAGGCATCTTTGTAATTCTCACCAGAGACCATCCTCTGGGATGACAAATAACATCGATCATTAAAAATGACATCCGTAATTTTGCAGCCAGGGAAGACGATCTTTTAAAGCTGTCAGTGAAACAAAAGGGATTTTAGGAGATGCTGATGCAATCTCTTTAAAATCTTTGGAAGTTCTAAAGCATGAAGATGAACTGTCCATTATGGAACTGCGGGATTTATGGTGTGCTAAGGCATGCCCTACACCCGCCCTGCTGACGGTGGAGGTGAGGCTGGAGGCAACCAGGGTTCCCCGCGGCTCAATCATTAACTCGCTGAATGGGCCAGGAGTCAAAGGAGTTAATGGGCCTCACCCAGGGCTACAGGATTGGAGGGCAGGCAGCGAGAGGGGGAAAACTCACTATCTGTTGTAGGAAAAGGAGGTGGGAAGCAAAGCCACGCTGAGAGGTGAGGGAGACCCAGACTCTCCGGAGCACCAGCTCTGCTTTGAGGCTGGCGGTCATTTAAGCAATCAAATGAACCTTGCACTGCAGACCCTCAATTTTTCAGAGGCTGAAGTCACCTTAATGAATAGTATTGTCTCCCTCTCCTCTTCATTAAATTTTCCAGGGCATCGAAATTGCTGAATCGCCAGCCATGTCAATCTCTACAGCTCTGCGAAAAATAAAAGGGGAGAAAAGAAAAGAAATTAGATGTCCATTTTCCAAAAAAAAAGGGAGAGGGAAGAAAAGAGGAGTGAGCCTGGGCCTCATGCCCTTTTCTCACCAGAGGCAGGGAGCTAATTAGTCGAAATAAGCAGAAGCTCAGAGCACCAAGACTAATGAACAGACTTGCTCTCTCCAAGTGGAAAGCAGGAATCTGGTGAACAGCTGCAAGCGCAGAAGGGCTAGAGCTGAGGGGTAGGGTGGCCTGTCCCGGGAGGGTTTATGGTGCATCTGAGAGGGATGTCTCCACTTAGAGTCCTCCTGATGAAGCTTTGGAATATAGGTGAGGTCTGGAGCCGACGACCAAGAAACAATTCTTGAGATGTTTTTGGTGCAAAATGGTGGTTTTATGAAAGCATGGGACAGGACCTGTAGGCAGGAAGAGCTGCTGCCCCAGGCCTGTGAGGGGTGGCTGATTATATACCTGGGAGTTGGAAGGGGTTTGGGGATAGTGTACTCTAAGGAATTTTGGAAGCAAGATTTCCAGGACCTTGAGTGGGCTAGCTATTATGGGGAAAAGGTCACTTATTATAACTAATAAAACCTAAGTCATGAGACCCTTCAGATGTGTATCAGTGGGCCATGTGCTTGGGGGATGATTGCCAACACGTATCTTGGGGCTTTAGAGATAGAGGGAAATTTCTAAAGGAATCTTTATATGTTAAAGTAGGCTTACAGGATCCTGGGGGTCAGGCTAAGATTGCCTTTTGCCCTTAGCAAAGTAGGAACATTGAGGCAGTTTTGTCTGTAGGGGAATGTCCCTTTGCCTGTTTCAAGGACCTGTCCATGTGCTGCCCTGGGCTAGAGCCTTGTCCTCAGCTAGCCCTGTGTTCCCCTATCACTCCATCTCAGTGAACGTTCTAGTTGGCTAGAACAAGCAGTGGAGTCTATAGACCCAAATGCATCTTTAAACCCAATCCACACCAGTTTTGCTTCTCCATGCCACTCCAAGTATGCTACTCTATTTATTTCACTGGTTATTTTTTAGAGGGAACTTAAACTGCAGCAAGGATTTCACAAGGGTCTGAACAGCTAATGACCTATATTGTTAGTTGTACTTGGTTTCTTTAAAGCTCTTCCTGTTTTGTTACCTGATGTGATGTTTTCTCTCTGTGTTCTCAGTCTACAGTGAATTGTGGGCTTGCTACTGACCCCCTATAGTCCCTGAGATTCCCAAGCTGGGGAGCAGGGACATGTGCAGTCAGCATGTTTGACTCTGGGGTGGAAGTCAGCACAAGGGGGTGGAATAATTTTCCTATGCCATTGCCTGCTGACTTGGCATTTAGTGTAAATACCTCCTGCTTTCAAGATATCTCTTCCATAATTACCAAGCATGATTCTATTTTCAGTGCAATAGCTAAGAGGATGTAATTGGAAACCACAGAGACAGATTATTTTCTTTCTTTGAGGGGCTTTTTGCTCTCGTCATATAATCTTTTCTTCCCACTCACTTGTACCAGGTACTTCTCATACTGAATAAGAACATGTATCTGTTCTGAGATTCTTTTTGCTTATAGGTTATTTTGCTTAAAACCTGCAAAAGTTCCTGACTATAGGCCCCTGGCCACTGTTTTCTTTGAGCATTTACTTTCAACAACTTATAATTATAAATTTTTTCTCTGCCCCTTTGAGATATAAATATTCTATAACCCAGGAATACCTTTCTCCAGGGTCTAGGAATCAGCCCTCTGAAATGTAATCAAGACACACAATGTCTCTATCTCCCAGAACTTGTGGGAAGGTAGGAGCCTAACTTTGATTAGTGACAATTGGTAAACACTGATGGTCAATCACATTGAGAACATCCTCCCCTCATATCCTCTCATGCCTTCCCACTAGCTCACCCCAGTACTTACAAGTTCTCCTAACTTTCATTTTAACAGATTTGAGTTCAGTATCTTTCCCTCTTTGAATTAATACTGACCACTACTGAAATATTCTTGAGTAGTCTTCCTTAACTTGGACTTTAGGTGATTTCTGTACTGAAGTCTTTCTCCTAGTGCAGTAGGTTGTATAAAATCTGTCTTGCCATTTTTAACATATATCATATGCAATTTCTCTGTTACATGGTATACCTGGAGTGTCACATTTTCTTTTTGCACAATATAAAAAGACACAGCTTTAGATATTATTTGTTCACCTATGGAGCCAGCCCTTGACTAAGCCACCCAACTGCATGAGTTAGGGATATTTATTTCTGATTTTTAAAAAAATGTTATTTGCTCAAAAAATATCTCCTGAGTTCCTGCCATATATTAAGCACTAGAGATCCAATGGTTAGCAAAAACCAACATGATTTCTGTTCTCATAAGATTTATTGTATGAGCGGGAAAACAAACCTTAATTGAAGAATCATACAATTAAATATTAAATTGCTAAAATGAAAAGTGAAAATGCTGTGAAGATAAAATACATGGTTCTAAAAGAGCATATGTTAGGGTGAAGATGATCTCATCAGGGAGGTTAAGCGTTCCCTGAGATATTTAACTGAGTTTGAAAGAAGAGTTAGAGGGTTGGAGTGTATGAGGTCTCCTTTGAGAATTTTGAGAATGAAATTTGAGAAGGAAAGTCTATAAGGCTGGAGTAAAGACTCTGTGTCCATGTCAATGATAATTGATATTATCTGATTTAGTTAGTGGTCAGAAATCTACCCTCCCCAATAGCTTCCTTCCCACTGATGTACATGGTTCCTTGAGGGCTCTCTCTAGGCCCTGCCTTTCCTCTATGGATCAGTTCTTCGTCCATTGCCTTGGGTCATCTCCACTCATCTCTGATGATATAACATTTTTCAGCTCTGATGATTTGATATTTTAGATGATGTACTGGTTAGTCCCCATTTGACCTCTCATCCTCTCCACCTCAGCTCTATTCTCTATCCTTCGTCCCCCTGTTCTGGGTCCCAGGAGGCTAATTCTCCAAGTCTGTACACCTAGGCTTCTTTACTGTTGGCTCATGGAGTTCATCCAAGGAGAGGCTCCACTAAAAACCAAATGTTGAGGCACTCAAAGACTACCATAGCTAGAAGGCATTACTGACCAAATCTTAAAGGAAGAAACAGTATTCTGGAAGATCACTGGAACTGGACCCTCCCCAATAGTATATGAGTCATGCCTAAATGTCTATGAATATTTCTTTTATTAAAATTTCTTCTGTCATCTAAGTTGGATTTTTTTTCCTTCTGGGATCTTGACAGTTACAGATGATCTCACTAAAGCTCTTTATTAAAAAAAAAAAAAAAGCTCTTTATTTATAATGGTAACCTAGTTCTCTCCTGTTCCATCTGTAAGCTGAGGTTTAGTTCTGATCATCATATGCCTTATCCCTGGCCCTTGAACACCCCAACCTAGATTTCATCCCCAAGTCTTGTCCCAACCAGAAGGGGAGATTGGGTAATTTCATGATGTTCTCTAATATGATTAAGCAACTTTGAAGAGTTTGCTCTCCAAGAGATTTTTCCTGTTATCTTCATGCTCCTCTGAAAATGCCTACACGCATTTTCTCCTGAGCTCAGGAATCCCCAGCTATCCTAAAAGAGAGTTTTAGTGTTGTCTGACCACCTTATTTGTGGTTGTTCAGTGTTGCTGTTTTTCATGCTTAGACATGTTTTTGCTTTGTCACTCCTCAACTATGGGCCCACAAAATGAAGACAACTAGTATACTTTATAGAATGAAAAAGGACCAAAATCACAGGTCCAGTTTCTATGATTTGAGGATATCTTGCTTTTCCTGAACCCAGAGCTCATATTAACTTGACAGTTAGATTCCATAATTCAGCATTGTTTTCTAGGACAGTGCCTCAGTTTTGGATTTATTTATTAACTTTCCATTTCCCCCTTACCTGAAAATTTACCTATCTCAAAGTTCCATATCTAAAGAATCTTCAGCTAGGTATCAAAGTAGAAATGTTGTGCTAGATCAATTCAGATGACATTGTTGAGAGCTATAATGTTCTTGACACTTGGATACAACAGATGGAATATTCTCATATGTAACAACTGGGCGGAAATGCCCTAGTTTTTAATGTGTAAAATTTTTGTCATTGAAATGGGCTAGTAGAAGTAATAACAGAAAGGAAGGAGTGAGAACCTACATAAGAGGGCCTTCTTGGTGAAGCAGACGAAATGCCTATTCTACCTATTTGGAAAAATATTTTCTGTTACAGAGTCAGAGGGAAACTAGGAAATTTTAGTCTTGCCCTAGATTCTTTGTTCTCAAGAATCTTACATTTCATAATCCCAGCTAAAACATAATAATATTTTTTTAAGTAGTAGAAATTTTACTGACTTCCCATTTCTGTCAGTTGCGATGGGACTGACATAATTTGGAAATTAATATTTGGCCATGATCTCTGCATCCTCAGACTAGAACATTACTAATAGTTTGTAACTTTTCTGTGGTTTTCTCTCATCCCACCTCTGCTTTTCCACCAGAGATAACCACTTGTCCTCTACAGACTGTAGATTTGCCCTGGATCTAGCCATTCTCAAACTCTTCCTTCATCTTTAATACTCCCTTCTGTGACACATCCCTTCCTATACTTCTCTTCCTAATGAAAATAGAGGTGGCATGGATAAAGATGACACAGATACAGGATAACAAAGATAGAGGTGACCATTTTTATGGAATTGAAATGAACGTATCTAGTTTCCTCTAAGAGTATCTTTCGTCTGCCAATCTAATTAATCATTTTTAAAGTATCATTTAAAAAAGAAATGCTTCTTGGCATTGTTTGAGAAGGTTCTTGTCATCCAGTGTCATTTCACTTCCATAGAAGCCTTGCTGCTTCTATGATAAATTGTGCATGACTGATTTCACTCAACACTATTAGCTGCTAATGTTTGCCAGTCATGGGGAGCAAAGATCAAAGAAAAAGTAACACTGAAATATGTATTGACTCATATATCATATATAACTATTAGCTAATATATTTTCAAGAAACTAAAAACAAGTCAAGTTTTTAAGTCCAAGTGATTATAGGATAGAGGCATAATTAGTCTAATTATTTCATACAATAGGATCTATCTGGATTTGAGGATAAGAGGGGAGATGAGGAAGGTGTCTGACTGAATTATTAATCCAAGTGACTCTTTGAAATATAGTTACCACTCCATATTGTTTTGTCTCTGTAATTTCAAAAAAAAACAAAAAAAAAAAAAAACAGAGGAAAAGAAAACACTACTAAGCTTAAACCACAGGAGAATTAATGATGGAGCAATAGAATCCTACAATGACTTGTTATCAATTTGCTCTTCACCCATAAACGTCCTTGAAGACAAGTAAGAATAAAAAAGGTTTGGGAGAAAAAAAAAAAGGTTTGGGAGAAAAAGGTTTATCTGCATAGAGCTATATATGTCTCTGGTGAGTTTCCAAGGTATGCAGCCAGATGGAATAAGTTTTTTTTTTTTAGTTTCTATTTCTCATAGCTTACCATTTATATGGTCAGCAATATGTGCGTGTGCATTCTATATGTGTGTATATATATGCACGCATATAATATATATATGTATTATACATATATATTCACATATATATATATATATTTATTTATTTATCAGCAGAGGGACATAGTAAATGACCAGCCGAGGAAGCTGTGTATTCTAATTCCATGTTCTGAGTTGATTCTGTGAATGAACACAGGCATCCTCCTCTCTTCTCATACACACATACACTCACCCGCATGCACACTCCGCTCCATTTTCCTGCCTCCAAAATGAGGACAATGCTCGCCTGACTCCTGAGAATTATATCAGGGTTAAATAAATAATTGAGTGATTGGAGAAGAAGGGCAATGAAAGTATGAGAGTGTGAAATTAGACTGTAAAGCAGTACATGGCTGTGAAGGCAAGGGGCAGATTTAAGTGCTGAATGAAATACTGCAACACAAACAGGAACCTATTATTTCATAAAATGCTCTTGAAATTCCAGGAGAACCCAAGGGTCTGTGGGATGGGATGTGAGACTCCCTTTCCCAGTGAAACAATCTGTATTTCTAGAAGCAGCACTAATATTTATAAGAGAAATTTCTTTGTTCCTGAGGAGATGGAATTTCAGGGAGCTAAAATGAAGTTCTTTTCATGGGTGGGACTTGCCAGAAAAGCCAGCAGGAGCTATAACTGCTTAGCACGTGGCAGAGAGAAAAGAAATCTAATCGAGGATTTCCTTTAGCTTAGGAGATGCAGAGCTAACAGGCTAGTCCAGAGAGACCCTCTAGAGTTTCCCAGTTGGTGGACAGCTCACACACAGATCCGCAGCATGAGAGGCCATGCCCTGGAATATGATTCTCTGCAGATAATACTGTTTTTGCCACACAAATGCATCAAAACTTGGCACAGCCTCCCGCTGCAGGCTCTGGAAATAGGGAGCATGTTTGTCCAATCTGCATTGGCTGATGTGCCACAGTTTCGAGAACCCCTAGGCCATGGCCCAGACCATGAGTATGGCACTGGGATGGAGAGAGATGTGACAATTACCCAACACCCACCAAGCTGTGCCTGACGCTTCCCTTTGCTGTTCTCCAAAGGGAAAAATTATGAGGTGATCTCTTTTAAACTTGTCAAATATGTGCCCTTTGTGACATAGAAAGGAAACAATACAAGTTTCTTTAGTGGGGGAAATGTTGAGGTTTTTCTGAGCTCAATTAAATCCATTTACAAGCTGCTTTGATTTTGTCAGTTTTGAAATGGTGATAAAGTTTTGCTTTATCACCCCTGCTTGATCTTAGTCAATACAATTTTATGCATTCTTTTGCTCTTATGCATCAGAAAATGAGACAGGAAATCATTGAAAAGTTTTCCATGGCTACTTTGTGTTGAAAAATCTATTCTTCTGCCTCCATGGGGAGGAAGAGTGGAACTTGCAGGGAGACTGTAATGAGTCTAAATTACTTCCCATGCATAAATAGGCAACCAAGATCATGTGTTTTTCCTAAGTAGTTTTTTTGAGAAACAAAATCTCCTTTTGAGGAAGTGATGTTATAGCAAAAACTGTGAAGAACAATAGAATGTTTGTTAGCCAACCATGCTGCCACTGTTGGGATACCACTGTGCAGGGCACAGTGGTCTAACTGCATACTTTGGGATTAATTCAAGCTTTTGTTTATAGTTTGAAACTCTTAGTACAGCCATGTTTCCTCAGGAAACTCTTGGAACTGAAGAGACCAAGCTTCAAAATGACATCAAGTCCTTAACTGCCTTCTGATGGGATTGTCACACAGCCCATTGAACCCATCCCTAAAGGATGCTGGCAAGTAATTGTAGAATTATTTTACTTCGCAATTCCTGCACCATGAGGGCATCCCAGATTCACAACAGGATAATAGCAAATTTCTGGCATTAGAACTTTACTTTCCTCATATTTTTCTACCGAAAAAAAAAAAAAAAAAAGACAAAAGCTTAAAGCATGTTTCAAAAGTCCAAGCAGCAGGATTGCTCAGATGGTTCTGATACCGGAGCAATTCCATTACTTCCTGACCATGTGCCCTCTTAGCTGTGAGACTCTGGGCAAGTCACCTTAGGCCCACTCTTCCCTTGCTCCATCTACATTTTCACAGGACCAGGGTCCAAGTGGGATGCCACTGCTGCTGAGCCTGTTAAATCTTCACAATGACTCTCAAACCAAGCCACTAGATCTTTAAGAGCCACAGTTTCCATTCTTAAGCTATTGAGCAGGACGTCCTGTCTAGTTGTTTCCACTCAAAGAAATCACCAATAAGTTCCCTCCAGGGAGTGAGGTCCTTTTTCTGCAACCATGGCATCCACAACAGAGCAATCTCTTCACAGACCGAAAGCAAACATTAGATTCTTTGCTTTAGGGGAGCTGAAGTATAGAAAATTTGAATTTATTACAATCAAACTATGATGGTCCCCTAACACACCCTCTAGATGGGCAGTTGCTTTTATTTTTTATGTATCAGAACTTCACAGGGCATTTTTTTCTTATGAATGTAAACTCTTGTTACCTTTTCCTCAGAGCAGCCATGGAACAGTGATATTAATAATAATGACAATAGCTAAACTTTAGCGGACACTTAAAATGTTCAAGGATGTCTATAATTAATGTAAAGAATTGTAATTAATCCTCTCAAAAATCCTATGAGGAAGATACTATCAGTTCATTTGCACAGGCAAAGAAACTAAAAATCAGAAAAATAAATTCTCCACATAGGGCTTCTTACCACTAGGTAATTCTGTTTCATGAGTCTTCCAGCTTCCTGAAGTAAGAGCCTGAGATTCTTTTCTGTAAGCTGATTTCACCTGAAGGGGGAGATTCAGTGACATGTAGATGCCACCCCTCCCCTCATCTGCCAGGTAGTTACAATAGGTACCGTGGGTTCCATTTCCCAGAGAGGAAATGGAAATGTGTAAAATGATGAGTCTCGTGCGTACACATTTTCCCTAGGCCTTCAAAAGGATTAGGATTCCACTTATAGAAGAAGAGAGTAAAAACTTGGATTCAGCTTTAAATTTGGAAACTCCAAATAAGGCTGCAACTACTTTTCCCCAAAATGAAAGAAACCTGGAAACTACAAAATTAAATTGGTCAGATCCCAGAAATAGCACCTTCGTGATGACTGTGGCTGGCCACGAAGGCTCATAAATTAAATGGAAGCCTTCCAGGCACTGCCACCACCCCCCCAACACACACACTTATACTCAATTTATTTCTAGTAGCTGCAGAGGGTGTCCATTACAACTGCTCTGACTGCCAGCAGGAATTTATAAGCCAGGGGGCTCCTGTGACACTCCCTGCCTCAGTGGTGGAGATGTCCTCATTCTCCCTCTCTGCTATTGAGGAAGGATCAGGCTGTGACTATCACGGGTAAGCTCAATTCCATCTTGAACCTTTTGACTGTGTAGTTCATTCTTACCTGTGAGATGTTAAAAATCCTGGGAAGAACTTTCCTGAAGGCTGAAGAAGCTGTGGGGAGGACATGAGTGAACAGTTGCAGTTTCTCTTCTTTCTCCTTTGTGAAGCCTCTGTTTCTTTCCATTTCCAAAGGGTGAGTGTGTCAGGGAGTGGGGAGTATCCATCAGACCTTACCAATCAATCCCATTCTCCCTCCCTAAAATCTATCACCTCAGAGAAATCTGTTTGGTTTGAGTTCTGTTTCCACCCAACCATATGTCCTTGGATAAGCCACTGAACCTCTTTCAATACCTCAGTTTCCCCTGAATAATGCAAAGTGCATTGGATTTGATGTCATAGGATCTGAGTTCCTGTCCCAGCTTTACCCCTTACTATCTCTCTGGCATTTGATAAATCCCTCCACCTCTTTGAGCCCCACCTTTTATTCTGTACAAACTTCTAAGAGTTTGCATTGTTTTTATGGGGATTGAATGTGTACATAATACACACAGGAGTATATATATATATGTATATATATTTATGTATGTATATATAAATCTCTCTCTATATATGTATATATACATATATAATGTTCTTTGAGCTCTGTAAAGTCCCATGTACATATAAAAGATTGATACCACTTTTGTTGTTTGCAGACTTAATGATATCTAGTCTGGGAGGCAAAATGAGCTCTCCTGTTTGCTCCTACCCACTCCTTTGTTAGAGCACTGCACTAAAGCTGGTGAAGATGGATGGAGAGTCAAATTCCCTAGCTTCCCATTAAGTCAACAACCACCAGTTTTATTCCTTTCTCAGCTGTTTCTCTTCTCTTGGGATTCCTATAGGACAGAGGCATTAATATGACATAGATGGTTGTAAAAGTGGCCCTCCCACATCTCATAAAGGAATCCATACTGGGATCCCCCCCGCTGCAGCTCAGTTCCCAAAGTTTCAGTCAGGGCTTCTAAGTTTAACTTGTACCCAGAAAATGTGTTCGCATAACAGAAATGAGAAGTCTTTCTTGAAAGTAACAATGGGATGTTAGAATGAAAATAAACTAGAAATTAAATTAAGCATAATGGCTTTTCTTCCATCATGACTTTCAGTGAGCCTCACTGACTTTAAATAGCACTTAGCAGGGCACCTGGGTGGCTCAATGGTTGAGTGCCTGCCTTTGGCTCAGGTCATGATCCTGGGGTCCTGGGATTGAGTCCTGCATTGGGCTCCCTGCAGGGAGCCTGCTTCTCCCTCTGCCCATGTCTCTGCCTCTCTCTCTCTCTCTCTCTCTGTTTCTAATAAGAAAGAAAGAAAGAAAGAAAGAAAGAAAGAAAGAAAGAAAGAAAGAAAGAAAGAAGAAAGAAAGAAGAAAGAAGAAAAAAAGAAAGAAGAAAGAAAGAAAGAAAGAAAGAAAGAAAGAAAGAAAGAAAGAAAGAAAAGAATAGCACTTAGCTATTGAAGAACCCTTACTCAACTCATCTCCTGCCCTTTCTCTCTCTGCCTTTCCTTTTTTCCTCTCTCAGATACTTCTGTGTTCATTAGGAAAGGGAGAAACTTTACAACCTTGCTGAGGCAAATTGATTCTACATTTTGATCCTGGCTAGCATCTCCCACTTGATATACTTTCACGGTTAAGGAAAAAAGCAAAAACACAGCAAAGCTGCAAGTTGTCTGTGGGGCACTAGTCTTTAGTTCTTCCTTAGAACGTCTCTCTCTCTCTTCCCTTATTAACTGGGTTTATAGCACATAGCTTTTACACAGTAGAACTCAGCAAGCTGACCAATCACAGATCTGAAGGGAAGGGGCCACGATGAGAACCAGCATCTTCAGTGGTGTCAACTCGGTCCAGGAAGACACGTCTGGGACAAGAACAGAGTAGACTCTGCCACAGACACCTGTGGTGTGAGATGCCTGGTCTTTGCCATTCACTGCCTTCTTTTATGGGAAAGTGAGGAAAGGCCTGATGGCCATACTTCCTTCTGGGGTACATACAAAGGGCCATATAACACATACCAATAATAAACACAGCCTGTTAAGATATGTGACAGTCTTTGCCACCCTCTGCACCTCAGCCAAAACCTTGTGAAAATATGTTGATCCATGTCTGGAACTGTACAGCCTCCTCCTTAACCTGCAACAGTAATATGTTTATCTGACATATGATTTGAGTGTTTCAGAGAGATACTAGTGAGGCTACTGGCATCCAATCTAAGTCCACACATAAAGAAGACCCACAAATACAAATAGCCTATAATGGTTCATATCCAAAGACCTGGGCAGGGATACCAGACACATGTATGACTAGCAGCCCTGGGGGGTGGATGGGTGCCATTGCTCCTACCATTGCCACTGGAATCTCTCTGTAGCTGAGATAGCAGCACAGGGATTTCCTGCATGAAGTGCCTCCTGACTGGAACCTTAGTTAATGAGGAAGAACCCAGAGGAGCAATTCACGGAATGGACTCAAGTCAGCCTAAAAACGTTTGTTTTTTGTCTTTTGGTGTTTGGCAAGAAAATACTATTTGTTTTAAGAGCTCTGTCACTGGCCTACAAATAAAATATGTGTCATCCGGTCTCCATTCTCCACATGGGCCTGGTATTGTAACGAATTGTATTTGTGTTTGTGTATAAAGAGATGCACCATGTCTTCTGGGCTTGTGTTTGTGAAAAAGATACACTGATTGATTTGTGATTTGCAGGACTTAGGAAGAAAATCTGAAGTTGATGTATTTGGATATGTATGAAAACACTCAAGTTTATAGATGGACAAGGGTTGTGATATTTCTGTGCCAGGAGTGTGAGCAAGTTTGGGTATGTAATGAGGTGCACACATATGGAATGTGTGCCTGCTATTTATCTTAGACAGCCTATATATGTCATTTCATTTAACCCTAATTTTATAGATTTGAAGCTTAGACATATAAAGATTAATAGATGTACCTAAAATTAAAGGCAGTAAAAAGTAGCAAAACTAGGATTTGGACCTAAGCTCATTTTGCTCCAAAACTCATGTTCTTTCTCCTACTCAAGATTGGATTGAGTCAAGTTGGATGTTACTTTTCTCTCATACATTCAGTCAATGATGCTTTGAGGTCAGCAGGTGGTAGCTCTGTGTCCTTTCTTTGCCATCCAGCAGCCTGGCTTTATATCATGGATGGACAGTCAAAAGGTCATCAAAAGCAGTCCTGGGAAACTGGGCCTGGCTGTGAGCCTCTGGCCTGTTTTTCTCTTGATTAGAATTTCCTAATGTCCTTTCAGCACATTCTCACTTTTCTGGACTTCATCTTTATGTAAAACATGAATTACTGGAGAGTTCTTGCTTCCTGCCATGTATGATATAAATATAAGATGATATCATTAACCACAATTCACAATCCGAGGAAGACACAGCTCTAGAGGCAATGCCTAGAGCTTCATCCCTGACCACATGGCACCTTGCCTCAACTTCTTGCCTTTCTAACAGAGATGAAACAAGTATAAAGTGTGTGGAAGACTAGGCTCTTTGGCCCTGTGGTCTTAAGATATCAGGGTCCCTTGATTCTCTTGGGGGAAGAATTCTTGCAAGGGTAAGAAAGAAGTGGCACAGATTTGGATTTAATAAATCATAGACCAGGAATAATCTTTGAAGAATGATTCTGTTTAATTCAAAGAATTTAATATTGATGCTGAGACATTTGACTTGAACTTGATTAGAAACAATGGACTGAAAACAATGTCTATTTTGGATTAAAGGAATTGGGATAAAAGAATAAAGGAACAAAATGTCTTTTTTAAAGATTTTATTTATTTATTTATGACAGAGAGAGAGAGAGAGAGAGAGAGAGAGGCAGAGACACAGGCAGAGGGAGAAGCAGGCTCCATGCAAGGAGCCTGACGTGGGACTCAATCCTCGGACTTCAGGATCACACCCTGGGCTGAAGGCAGTGCTAAGCCGCTGGGCCACTGGGGCTGCCCAGCAACAAATTTTCTAATGTGAAATTATCATCCTTATAATATTAAACTTGTCCAGTGATTTGTCTATGGCTCTTCTCTTAAGAGACAGGTGTGTTTTGGGCTTTGATTCTTAGTGTTTAGGATAAAATGTTCATTGGACATTCTTATTCCCTGAGAAGGAAACTAATAATGTCTTTCTGCATTCTCATTTTAAAAGAAACTTCTCTATTTAACATGAGTCACTTTTAGCTGTGGTTATAGGTCTCAGAGGAGCTATTCACCCCGGAGAGAAAAAGTATAGATGTGGTCTGAAAATGGTCACTGATCTGATTAATTTCCCATTGTGTACCCATGACTCCTGAGGGGGCTGGTATGATCACACAATCTGGTTATGGGGTTTACTAGTTGATTGGAGTGCAATGATCTCCCCATGTTTAGGTTGATTATAAAAGGCAGGCAGAAATATGGTAGGAGGGATCCCTGGGTGGCACAGCGGTTTAGCGCCTGCCTTTGGCCCAGGGCGCGATCCTGGAGACCCGGGATCGAATCCCACGTCGCTCCCGGTGCATGGAGCCTGCTTCTCCCTCTGCCTATGTCTCTGCCTCTCTTTTTTTCTCTCTCTCTCTCTGTGACTATCATAAATAAATAAATAAAAATTAAAAAAAAGAAATATGGTAGGAAATACCCTGTGGCAACTCTATAATTTCAAGAAGAAAGTGAAGCATTAAAAAATTTCTATATATTTCATTCTAATGTGGGTACACAATTCTCCTCTTACTTACTAGATGAGCCCTTTGTGAAAACACCTGAGCCTTTAGTTTATTTTGCCCTCAACTACCATAGATAGATTGAAACCTCTAGATTTGAGGACTCTATTCCTTTCGTCACAGTGATTTTGATATGACAAGTGCTCTCAAAGTCCTGATCTAAAGGTGGGTACAGTATTAGGCAACAGATGCAAACTATGGATGGAAGATCTTGCTGAAAGTAGAATGAGGTCATTGGAGACTCACTTTAATATTTCTGTGCTTGCTTCATTCATTCATTCATTTGTTACTCAAAGCTATATTTTTCCATAGCCACTGTATATCTTAGATTCTGATTCTATTACAGGTAAGAAGATGAATTAGACACTGATCCTAACTTCACAAGGTTAAGGTTACCATGCAGCATGATTCATTTATTGAAAGAATTGTTTACATTGTGCTTAGGGAGTCCTGAAGAGGGGGCCAGTAGAGACAGTGACTAAGTTGGATATTTGTTAAAAATTTAAAAATATATATGAATGAAATAGAATCTGTTAGATACAGTTACAAACCATTTTCCCTCTTCTCATTTTCAGGCTTCTCTCTATGTAGAGGAAAATGCATCTTGAAGGTCAAGTTAGAGCTAGTCAAATGCATCAATGAGACCAAGTATTCTAGTCCAAGGAAATGGGATATATCAGGTATGGAAGTGTGAGGCTCACCTGAGAAATGCCACTTAGGTAAATATGGCTATCCAGTGTGGCAGTGTGATGGGGAAGTGGCAAAATATAGTTGGGGAGATAGATAATGAAGAATATCCATGTTTGGGATACATGGGGAGCCATAGGGACATATTAAAATTAAGGAAACATAAAAAACAGATTTTTATTTTAGAAAGATTACTCTAGCAGTAGGTATAGGAGGAAGTGGGGAGAAGCACTGTTACATTCTGGATAGAAATACCAAGGCTCCCAAATAGTGGTTCTCTACCCTGGTTGCATATTTGTATTACCTAGGGAGCTTTCCAAATCCTAATGCTCACCCAAGACAGATGGTTTTACTGGTAAATTCTACTAAATATTCAAAAACGAATTAATGCCAATCTTTCTCAAACTCTTATAAAAAATTGTAGAGGGGAGAACTTTCCCATACTAATTTTGCTAGGCCAGAGTTACTCTGATACAACAGTCAAATAAGACATATTTAAAACTACAGGCCAATATCCCTGATGAATATAGATGCAAAAATTCTCAACACAATGCTAGCAAACCAAATTAAATAGTACATTGAAAGGACCATACACTAAGATTAAGTGGAATTTATTTTTGGGATGCAAGGATGGTTCAACATATGCAAATCAATATGTGTGATATATCACATTAATAGAATGAAAGATAAAACTTATATAATCACCTCAATAGTTGCAACAAAAGCATTTGACAAAATTTAATATCCTTTCATGATAAAAACTCTCAATAAACTGGATATAGAGGGAATATTCCTCAACATAATGAAGGTCATAAGGGGGAAGCCACAGCTAACATTATATTCAGTGGTGAAAGATTAAAGTGTTTCCTCTAAGATCAGGAATAAAACAAGGATGCCCATTCTCATAACTCCTATTCAACATAATATTGGAAGTCCTAGCCAGAATAATCAAGCAAGAAAAAGAAATAAAAGGCATTCAAATCAGAGAGGAAGAAGTAAAATCATCTCTATTATGAGATGACATGATCTTTTCATATAGAAAAGCCTAACGAGTCAACCAAAAAACTGTTAGAACAAATAAATGAATCCAATTAAGTTGCAGGATACAGACAGAGGAAGACAAATACTGTATGAACTCACTTATATGTGAATTAAAAAAAAAAAAGGACTCACAGAAACAGAGAGTAGATTGGTGGTTGCCAGGGCAAGAGTTGGGGGGAGTGGAGTAGGTCAAATGGGTGAAGGTGGTCAAAGCATACACACTTCTAATTATAAGATGAATAAGTTTCTGGAAATCTATGTATAGCATGCTGACTTTAGTTGACAATACTTGAAAGTTGCTGAGAGTAGGTCCTAAATATTCTCACTACAGACACACACACACACACACACACCTATTCAACATAGAAGTCCCATCTAGAGCAATCAGACAAAATAAAGAAATTAAAGGCATTTGAATTAGAAACAAAAAGTAAAATTATCTTTATTTGCAGATGAAGCGATCTTATACATAGAAAATATATATAAAATATATAAAGAAAAGTTCCTGGATATAAAATCAATGTAACAAAAATCAGTTATGTTTCTATACACTAACAACAATCTGAAAAAGACAAGGAAAACAATATCATCCACAGAAATAGCAAAAAATTAATAACTAAATAAAAGAACAAAACACTTAGGAATAAATTTAACCAAGGAATGTCAGATCTGTACAAAGCAAACAGTAATACCTAGATGGAAGAAATTAAAGAAGACATAAGCAAATGGAAAGATACTCCATGTTCATAGGTCAGAAGAATTAATATTGTTAAAATGTCCATACTACCCAAGGGCATCTATAGATTCAGTGTAATCCCTATCAGAATTCCAATGACATTTTTCACAGAAATAGGAAAAACAATCCTCAAATTTGTATGAAACCACAAAAGATCCCAAATGGACAATGGAACCATAAGAAAGAAGAACATAGCTGGAGGCATCACATTTCTGGTTTCAAATTATACTACAAAGTTATAGTAATCAAAACACTATGATATTGACTTAAAAATAGATGCATAGATGAATGGAACAGAATAGATGGTCAACAAATATTTGACAAGGGAGCCAAGAATACTCAATGGGGAAAAGACAGTTTCTTCAATAAATGGTGTTGGGAAAACTAGATATTCACATGCAAAACAATAAAATTGAACCCCTATTTTATATATCACAAAAATGAATTTGAAATAGATTGAGGACCTAAATGTAAGACCTGAAACTGTAAAACTCCTATTAGAAAACAGGGAAAAAGCTCTTTGACATTGATCTTGAGAATAGTTTTTTGAGGATGTATTAGCCACAAAAGTAAAAATCAACAAGTGAGACCATCTTAAACCAAAAAGCTTCTTCTGCACAGCAAAATATACCATGAACAAATGAAAAGACACCTATTGTCTGGGAGAAAATATTTTGAAAACCATATCTGATAAGTGGTTAATATCCAAAATATAGCAAGAATTCATACAACTTAACAAAAATATTTAGTTTAAAACAAAAACAAAAACATATGGTTTAAAAATGTGCAGAGTGAATGAATAGACATTTTTGAAAGACATACAAATAGCCAACAGGTACATGAAAAAATGCTCAATGTCATTAATCATCAGGGAAACACAAATCAAAACCATAATGAGATATCACTTCACACCTGTTAGAATGACTATCATCAAAAAGACAAGAGATAATGAATGCTAGTGAGGATGTGGAGAAAGGGGAACAGTCGTGCATGTTGGTGGGCACTCTGCAAAACATTATGGAGGTTCCTCAAAAAAATTAAAAATAAAACTACCATATTATCCAACAATCCCACTCATATCCAAAAGATAGAAAGAGAATATCGAAAACATATCTGCGCTCTCATGTTTATTTCAGCATTATTCACAATAGCAAAAATATAGAAACAATCTAACTTGTCCATCAATAGATGAATGGATAAAGATGTGGTTGTGTACAGTAGAATATTATTCAGCTATGAAAAACAAAGAAGTCTTGCCATTTGCAGAAATAAGGGTGATTCCTCAAAGCATTATGCTAGATGAGATAAGTCTGAGAAAGACAAATATTCTCTTACATGTGGGAATCTAAAAAAGGTGAACTCTTCAAAACAGAGGGTAGATTGGTAGTTACCAGTACGACATGTATCTATGTATGTAGATATGCATATCTGTGTATATACATAGCATGTCTTCTGTATCTGTTCATCGGTTGATGGACACTTAGGGTTTCCATGTCTTGGCTAAGAGACACCACTTTCACTCCATTTGGAATATCTTAGGTGAAACAATGCATCTCAAAACTTCTCCCTAAAGGGCTGTAGGGAGCTGGCTATGGATGGTTGGAGGGCAGAAACTTTTCTCAGAGGGCACTCAGTCAAGCTGCAGGCTGCATGGCAATAGGATTGATTTCCGGGGGATGCAGACAGCCTTTATCTGAGATGCAATCCATAGACTCCTCTGAGAAGCTATTGATCTGTTCCTTGGAATCTTGAATCTCATACTTTAAACCATCACCAAATAATATAAATGACACAAATATTCATACTCGTACTGATATATACAAGAATTTATTGAGAAATTATTATGTGCCAGGCTCTAAGAGAAGCAGTTTACATACATGGTCTCACTGAATCATCAAAATAAGTATGAAGAAGAGTTTTGTATTACCACAATTTTATGGCTGAGCCAACTGTGATATTGAAAGGTTAGACAGTTGCTCAAGGTCATAAAGATTGAATCCAGTATTATTTCGGAGTTGGTACTCTTCATTTACTGCCTTTCCAAACACTGTCAGGTTTTCCTAAGAAATCCAAATATCTGAGTTTACTTCCTTTCACTCCAGATGAAAGTATTTAAACCTATTTAACTAATGCCACTTGGGACTGAGCTCATTGTGCTAGAACCTCAGGGCAGACCTGTGGACACCCACACCAGCATGGAGAGATGTTCTGGCTTCTTTCTAGTAACTTCATATGTTCAAGTCAACAAAAGTAACTTCGGAACTCCATGCTGTTAGGCTGGAATTGCACCCACAACTGACCAGGCCTCTAGTGGGCAGAGGGATTGAAATTAACCTGTCCTAGAATACCACATACCTTAAGGAGGTTTGCTTGAGCCCAAAAGCACAATGTTGCAAGGGTATCTCCATTCTCACAACTTTGAGTGGTTTGATATCTTCTAAGCAGTTCAAAAATGGTAATTTAGTCTTATAAAGCCTAGTAAATGATCAACAGAGATCACCGTTAGTTTGTTGAGTGTTGTGGCCACTCAAATCAATCCCTGACCTGAAGACCTGTTAGGGAACTATAAAGTAGAGTCTAGGTGATGACAGAGGCCTTCAGACCTTGACATTTTTGACCCTTTCCTTCTAACATTGTATATTTCACTACCTTTTTCCTTCACCACTATTTAGAGATATGAATTTTTTTAGGGAAATGGAATGCACAGACGCTTAAAAGGGCTCATCCACTTGGCTCATGTTTGAAATTTGTCCAGCTTGAAGGGAGAAGATGAAGTGGGTGGGAGGAGAGGTCTAGGAATGAGGGAAATTCAGAATAAGCACGTTAGAGAGGCTGGGAGCACAGTAGTGTAACATATTAACAATTTTGCTCATTCATGATTTCATGCCACTGACCATTTATCTCTCAGATAATGAACTTTGTATTGATTTTTAAGTGCAGCTCTATTTTAATAGCCATTTTGGAGGAAAGTCTCCAAAAGAAATAAATATTACCAACCTATTGTAGGTGCAAAAGAAGCATATATCAATGAAATGTTTAGAGTGGAAATAAAAGCACTTTCGTATTTATCACAGTGAATCTATAGAACCCTTGGCAGTCCCTTGCTTTGTCCTGACTTGGCCACCTGGCATTGATCTGAGTGACTTGCTTTCCCTCTGCATTCCTTCTGTCATCTCTCCAAGTAACAGAGGTGATAGAAGAATGAATAAACAGCGCTATAAGCAAGAATCCTGGAAGCAGCACTCAACCTTCAAACTTGAAGATATAATATTATGTCACTAAGTCCATGACACTTAATCACTTTTAATATGTATCTGAGCACATTGTAATAGCTTATCAGTGCCAGTGATGTAACTCATGAGAGTGAGCTAAAAATAGCGCATAGGCTATTTATTATGCAGCCTTCACTGGACTGTGCATATTATCCTCTGGTTGCCCTGACAGCATGCTGTCCTGGAATGATTCCAGAGAAGTCATTTCTTTGTACTCTCTGCCATCAGAACATCCCAGAAAAGCAGAATTTCAGGTTCTGGCAACATGATGCTTCTACTATTAGACAAAGCTCAGAATTGGTGGGACTTAGAGATCAGGTAATTGAAACAAACTCACAGAATGTAATAGGTTCATAAAAAGGGGAACCTGTCTAGAATATGTTAGGCATTTACTTTCACATTACTCAACTTCAAGGGAAAATATACTGAAAACACTTATGTCCACGTTATGGATGAATAATGGTATCAAGTGATTCAAGTATCTGTTTCCAATTTCATAAATTCAGAGAAGTTCTTAAGCCTCAAGTAGAATGAACTGATATTCACTCCAATTTTTCAGACCAAGGAGCTGGAGGCCACAAATAGCTCAGGATTCTCTGTGGCCCAGTGAGCTGCTTGCATTTAATAAAATGTTCAGTATTAAAAACATCCAAATGTGTGCTGATTTAAAACAAACCTAGAATGCCTGTCTCTAATCTTTGCCTTTCACTTTCCACAATGATTCTTTTCTTGGCTTTCTCTATCAGATAATGCTGGCGGTGACCAAGATCTCATTGGAACAGGTTGGCGCACAAGGAACTCTCCGAGTCCTCCTCAATTCCTCAATCTGTGAAATGAGACAGACACCTATTTGAATATAGGATTTTAACTAACAAAAGTCTAAAGACCCTAACCCTCTTTCTCCACCCTTGAAAAAATCAAAAATTACTTAATGCATTGACTTCTTAGTGTAAATGAGATACTTGTACATTTGAAGTCAATCAGTTGATTTTTAAATATCTTATTGAGGAACAATTTGCCACCCAAAATATTCACCCATTTTAAGTGTACAATCCAATGACTCTCTGTAATGTTATAGAGTTGTTCAATCATTCCCACAATTTTAGAATATTTTCATTAACTCTAAAAAAGATTCCTCAAGCCTATTTGAGTTGTCTTGCCATCCTTGCAGGAAATCAGTTGAACATAATGTAAGGGTTCATTTTTGGACTTCCAATTATATTTCATTGATATACATGTCTATCCTCAGGCCACTACCACAGATCTTGATTATAATAGCTTTGTAGTACGTTTTGAAGTCAGGAAGTATGAATTTTCCAACTTTGTTCTTCATTTTCATTGGCTATTCTGGGTTGCAATTTCATATGAATATCAGGATCACTGTCAATTTTTGCAACAGCAAAAAAACAGATTTTGAAAGAGATTGCATTGAACTTACTGGATGAGTGTGGGGAGTGTGCGTTTTCATCTTAATAACGTCTTCCATTCCATGGAAGTGTTTGGAGTTTGGAGTGTGTGTTTTCATCTTAACAATGTTTTCCATTTCATGAGCATTGGATGTCTTCTTATTTTATTTAGGTCTTTAATTTTTCTGTATGATATTTTGTACTTTTTAGTGTGCATATGATACTACTTTTGTTAAATTTACTCAAATATTTTTTGATGCTATTGTAAATTAAATTGACTTCTTGATATCATTGTCAGGTTGTTTATTGCTAGTATATAGAAATATAATTGTGTTTGTACATTGCTTTTCTATTCTGCAGTTTGCTGAACTAATTAGTTATAATACTGTTGGTGGATTTATTACAATTTTCTATATACAAGATTGTGTCATCGGTGAAGAGATATTTTTATTTCTCCCTTACTTTACTTTTTTTTCTTGCCTAATTGCCCTGATAGAACTTTTAGTTCTATGCAGAATAGAAGTGGCAAGGCTGGATATCTTGGTCTTCTTTCTAATTTTAATGGGAAAACTTTCAGTCTTTCACTGTTATGGATGATTTTAACTGTAGTTATTTTGTAGATGCCCTTTATTGGGTTGAGAATGTTTCTTTCTATTTCTAATTTTTTAGTGTGTTTTTAATGAAGTGGTGTTCGATTTTTGTCAAAGTTTTTTCTGCATCTATCAAGATGATGATGTGGTTTTCATCTTATATTCTATCAACATATTGTATTATGCTGATTGGTTTTTGCATGTTAAATCAACTTTGTATTCCTGGGATAAATCCCATTTGGTTAGGGTGCATAATCTTTTTAGATATTGCTAGATTCAGTTTGCTTGTATTTTGTTGAAGATTTTTGCATGTATTTTCATAAATGTTATCAGTCTATGGTTTTCTTTTATTCTAATGTCTTTAGTTTTGGTAATTCAGTACTCATGTAATGCATTGGAAAATGTTTCCTCCTTTTCCATTTTTTTTGGAAGTTTATGAAGTATGGTATTAATTCCTCCTTACGTATTTGCTAGAATTCACCAGTGAAGGCTTATGGACCTGGGCTTGCTTTGTGGTAAATTTTTAAATTACAGATTTAGTCTCTTTATTTGTGATAGGTCTATTCAGATTTGCTATTTCATCTTGAGTTAGTTTTGGTAGTTTGTGTCTTTCCAGAAATTTATCCATTTTACCTAAGTTATCAAATGGATAATTGTATGTTGTATGTGAACAACATACAGTTATTTGTAGTATTTCTTTCTTATTCTTTTTATTTCTGTAAAATCAATAGTTACATCTTTCTTTCATTCCTGATTGTAATAATTGATTGTAAATCCCCATGGGATTTTATTTTACTTTTGTCCTGGTCAGTTTAGGTAAAGCTTGTTAATTTTGTTGATCTATTCAAAACTCTAATTTCTTGCTTCATTCTAAATTGTTTTTCTATTTTAGTTCATTTCAGTTTTATTTCTATTTTATTTATTTCTGCTCCAATCTTTGTTATTTCCTTCCTTCTCAATGTTTAGGGTTTAGTTTTCTTTATCCAGTTCTTAAGATGGAAGTTTAGGTATTGATTGAGATCTTCTATTTGTAATAGGGGTGCTTACAACTATATATTTCCCTCTTAAAACTGCTTAAAATGCAACACATAAATTTGGTATGTTGCATTTCATTTTAACTCATTCAAAAAATTTTTCTAAGTTCCCCTTTGTTTTCTTCTTTGACCCATCAGTTATTTTGCCTTGTTTTGTTTAATTTCCATATATATATACATATATATATATATATATATATATCTTAAGATTTTATTCATGAGACACACACACAGAGAGAGAGAGAGAGAGAGAGAGAGAGAGGCAGAGACACAGGCAGAGGGAGAAACAGGCTCCATGCAGGGAGCCCTACGTGGGCCTCGATCCCAGGTCTCCAGGATCAGGCCCTGGGCTAAAGGCAGCGCTAAACTGCCGAGCCACCCGGGCTGCCCTAATTTCCAGATATATTTTTAAAGGATTTTATTTATTTATTCATGAGAGACATAGAGAGGCAAAGACATAGGCAGAGGGAGAAGCAGGCTCCCCACACTGAACCTGATGCAGGACTCGATCCCAGAACCCTGGGATCTCCACCTAAGCCGAAGGCAGGCACTCAATCACTGAGCCACCCAGATGTCCTGCCATAAGA
Organism: Canis aureus; assembly: GCF_053574225.1. Classification (NCBI taxonomy): domain Eukaryota; kingdom Metazoa; phylum Chordata; class Mammalia; order Carnivora; family Canidae; genus Canis; species Canis aureus. The sequence goes on from NC_135621.1 coordinate 60,130,180, forward strand.
GATTCTTAATGATAGAGACAAACTGAGGATTGATGGAGAGAGGTGGGAGGGGGATGGGCTAGATGGGTGATGGGTATTAAAGAGGGCACTTGCTATGATGAGTATTGGATATTGTATATAAGTGATAAATCACTGAATTCTACTCCAGAAACCAATATTTCACTGTATGTTAACTACCTAAGATTTTAATGATAAAATTTAAAAAACCAAAGTGTACTGGCTACAGATACCATATTTTCTGTACACTTAAAAAAAATCCAACATTTTCTGCTTTTGATCAGATTATTTAATTCATTCACTTTTAATATTATTGATTTAGTTGGATTTAAATCTGCCATTTTGGGTTTTGTTTTCTATTTGCTTTATCTTTTTATTTCCTCAATTTCTCCTTTACCATTTTCTTTTACATTAAATGAATATTTCCTACTGTAATATTTCAATCCCTCTAACAATTTGTTTTTTGTGGCAAGTAAAATCATGGGTCCCAAATAATGTCCATGTCCAAATCCCTGGAACCTGTGAAAATGTTACCTCACATGGAGCTTGAATAGAAAATTATCCTGAATGGGTCAAATGTAATCATAAGGGATTTTTTTTTTTTAAGATTTATTTTTTAGAGAGAGAGAGAGAGCGAGCATGGGGGTGGGGCAGGAAGGGCAGAGACAGAGAATCAAAGCAGACTCCTCAGTGAGCATGGAGCCCAACACGGGTCAATCTCACAAGCCTGCATGACCTGAACCAAAAGCAACTTAAGTGACTGCTTAACCGACTACGCCACCCAGGCACTGCACAACGGTTTTTGCTCTACTTCTCTTGTTCCTTCTTGTGGGTAAGGGATGGGCTGTTAAGTCTCCATGCCTTCTTTTGGTCCTGCAAACACCTACTGAATACTGAGACCCTCCCATTTGTTCTTCCCAAAGCGGTGCCCTGAAATACTCGTTTGTGAGTCTACTTCCAATCCCGCAGAATCAGGCTGGCTTTCTATTCATGCTCCCTAGCTATCTACAAAGGATCATAGTCACTGTCTGCAGGAGTATACTCAGGAAAATGGTCATGGGCCTTGGGAGGGAGATGAGGTGTGGTGCAGAACAGTGAGAGGACCCATGAGCCAGTTGGGAGATCCACAGGTAAAGCAACTCTAGTGGCTCATGGGCAGGCTTCTTGATGGGGTTGACAGAGAAATAGTGGGATACATGGCTCTCTGTTGTGTTATAAGCTCTGGTTGCTCTAAGTGCTTGTAACTCTTCCCTGAACCCAGCGTCTTCCAGCCACTGAACCATGCTGATCCCCTCAGAGTTCTGGGTAGAACAAGAAAGAGGTGGGTCACTTAGGCAGTGTCCCACACAAGTAGGAAAGCTGGGCACTCTTAGTATCCTCTCACATTCCTGCAGGGGAGGGATTACGGACTGAGGGAGCCTTTCTTGGCATCAAGCTGTGCCACTTTGGAGGAAGAGTGATTACAGGTAAAATGAAATTGTTCCTTTTTCCTTCTTCGGTGAGTCTGCTCTTTGACTTTTTGCTCCAATGATGTGCTGGAACTTCTCTGCTGAACTTCTCCCACGAAGATACTCACATCCAGGGGTGCTTGTCAAAACTGGTACACCGTGGGGAGATGACAATATAAAACTCCTGTTCTGCCATCTTGCTGACATGACCTGTAGTAGTTTTCAAAGGTTTAAGGAGGTAAAAATATGGTCTTTGGAATTATAACTATATAACCCTGAGTTCAGCTTTCTTTCTTCTTTTCAGAAAATTTGCTAATATTTTTCCCTCTTCCTGCTATTTTAATTATTTATGTAATGAGCTTAGCAGTTAGGTTTGATTTAATCCAAAACCATGCCTGAAATCTGACAAAATAATATTTGCCTTAAGCCACGGATTTTTCTCCACCACCCAAAGAGCGCCAAAGTTAAACCTTCCTCCAATTGCTCCTATTTGCGAAGGACAGTATAACTTCGTAGGAGGTGTTGACAATTCTAAACATAGTGCTAAAGAAGTTCATTTTACTTCTCTGTTGGGAGGTGCTGGTGGGGGTATGGAACCAATTAACACAGAGAAAGGGGGGTAATTATTAAGTGCATAAAAGTTTCCCAAATCAAATTAGCACTTAAACACAGAGGCACATGGACGTCTCATCTTTATACATATCACGTGTTCTCTTTTTAAATGCTGCAATGTCTCTATATTGAGATTTAATTTGTAATTGCAAGTGGTTCTCATTCTTACTAGAAAGCCCTATTAGTAAATTCAGAGAACTTGGTAAGCTATTAAAGACAATCATGGGAATTATCCTTTTTATTGTGTTTTTCCCTCCGTTTTTCTGTCAGCATTTTAAAAAATGTTTACAGGTTCTCCTCTTGGCTATTTCACTCTGTGATTTTATAAAATTTCTCCACAGGTTATTGTAATACAAATGTAATAATTTTATCTTGAGCCATCATTATAGATAGAGTTCCTTAAGAATTTTTTATCCTTCCTTAAATTTTTGCTCTTTCCTAAAGCCGGCACACCACAGAGTAACTTCCCCACCTATCCTCAAGCTACTTTATTGCAGTTAGAAAATGCTTCCCAAATAATTGGTGTAGGATTGTTGATAGTGCTGCAAATGTAATTACTCTCTGCTGTTGACATACTTTCTTCTATGCTTAGAGTTAATGACTTCCTGTTGGATTATAATAAATTCATGACTAGATCTTTATTTGCTTCTTGAGTTTGGGAAAGTAAAGGTTCCCCTCTGTGCAGTTCATATGCTTTCTGTGGGCTGTTGGGCTGTGTCAATGACACAAAATGGAGTTACCTAAAGTCTCGAAAAAATCAGGTCTTAAGGGAATATAAGGGAAGGGAGAAGAAATGTGTGGGAAATATCAGAAAGGGAGACAGAACGTAAAGACTCCTAACTCTGGGAAACGAACTAGGGGTGGTAGAAGGGGAGGAGGGCGGGGGGTGGGAGTGAATGGGTGACGGGCACTGGGGGTTATTCTGTATGTTAGTAAATTGAACACCAATAAAAAATAAATTTAAAAAAAATCAGGTCTTGAGATCCTGTTGTCTTCTTTAGATATTTAAGTCATCTTGAGTGAAGAACTTTCTTCGGTAGCTTGATCATCTAATAGGGTTACACATATGCCTTTATTTTCTTTCAGTCTTTGAGCTACCAATGATCTATCTCTGTGCATGTCTATAATAAAAATATCTGCAAAGAATAGAGCTGCAAGAGGAACTTTTCAAACCATCTTCATCCTCCCTACTGCTGCAGCTGCAAACTGCAACCCAGTGTTTGGAGAAACCCCTATTAGCCCTGTCTAGAGCATACTGATTCCTGAACTAATCCTGTTCTCTTTTCCTTCTGATGCCAGTTTTTCCCAGGAAATCCTAGTGGTAAAAAGGAGAAAAGTGAAGGATGTATGAGAAGGAGACTCTATGCGTCATTAAATGAAACTTTCCAGGTCCTGTTCCTAGGTCCTATTGCTTTCCTAGGTCCTGTTTTGCCTCCAGTGGTCACTGGAAGGCTGAATTATCATCCATTCTACTGCTCATCATACCATCCCTATTCTTCACCCCAACGTAGGCTCCCACCCAGTTTCTTACACTCCTAGAGCTTCCAGAGACTTTCAATTGCAAATTAAAATTAAATGACTCAGAGCAAACTGAGAAGCAAAACTGGGTATTTAATTTACTGTCACAGAACTAAAATGTACAAAAGTAACATCTTCAGGCCAGTTTGATCCAGGTGCTCATAGTCTGTCCACCTCTTTCAATCCTACACTCTTATTACAATAGTCTTAAAATTTGACTGTGGAACTTGGCTAAGTAGACTGCTTTACTCTCTTAAACACACAAAGGCAAAAGAATTCACTTTCCCTTCAGTCAATGCCCTAATAGCTCCTCTACCCTCACCTAGGAGCAGGAAAATCTCCAGACTCACTGCTAAAATGATGGGCAAGAAGTGTGTTTGGAGCATGACTTAGTTGAATTTCCCAAAGCATTTTCCCACAGAAATCTTTTTTTTATTTATACTTACTTAGGTCTTGCCTTGTTCCAAAAATGATTTAAGGTAAAAAGGAAAGACTAGGGATAATGGCAGTAAACTTCATAGTGCTTCTAAAACTGAATTTCAAGTACTTTTTTATAAGTTAAATAGATTTCTGAAGATGAGCTGGCTCAATATCCAATCACTGTTTTTAATATTTTCTTTAAGGGATATGCTTCCCAAGTGAAAAATGATTTACAGATGGAAGTTTTTGAGCACAGTCTGGTCAGACTGCCAGTGGACTGCCTTATTCCTTTTCGTGTCAATGGCTAACTGAAATTCACTGGACATTCTATGTTAGATTTTCTCATTATGTTTGTACAAATGCTTTATTGAATAAGCCTTTGGTCCCGTTTCTTTCAAGCCAAATCCTTAGTCTAGACAAATCATTTTGTTTAGTTGTCTGGCTAGCCTGCTACTTCACTTCTGAAATTTTGAACATGTGCAAATTCAGTAGTGACTAATCTCTGCTGATGTCTAAATGCTTTCTTCTTCCCAAATATAAAATAAATGAAATATGTATTGTCCAAATACCCCTAGGCTCCATTAGTCTGTGGAAATAATGAATTCATATTAGAAGTTATGCTCAATTCCTGCTGGGACCTTGTCCTATCTGCTCAAGCAGGAAGTCAGCATCCAAGAAAATTCTCTTACCACTGCCACTCCACTACCCCTGAAAGTAATCTTGGGAATTCTTAGGGCGTATCTTTATGTAGAATCATATAGTCCATGTCTACCAGGGAATTCATTCTCCCTCCAGATTTCTCTTTTAAGGAGAGCAGGTTCTGGAACTTAAACTACCTGGGTGCAAATCCTGGTGCCGCTGTTTATCAGCTGTGTGATCTTGGGCAAGTTGTTTAACTTCTCTAAACTTTAGCTTGTTATCTGAGAAGTGAAGACTTTTTCAAGATTAAGTGAGGGGCCCCTGGGTGCTTAGTCGGTTAAGCACCCACTTTCAGCTCAGGTCATGATCCCAAGGTCCTGGCATCGAGCTCAGTGTTGGGCTCCCTGCTCAATGGGGAGCCTGCTTCTCCCTCTCCCTCTGCTGCTCCCCCTGCTTGTACTCATGCTCACTCTCTCTCTCTACATCAAATAAATAAATAAAATCTTAAAAAAAAAGATTAAGTGAGAGAATACATTTGGAGTAGTTGGAGAATGCCTGACATGTATTAGGCGTTCCATCAACATTAATCACTATTATTATCCATGGCATCTTTCGCTTCTTCTCTTCTTTAAGGTTCTTGCCCTGACTGCAGAACAAGATCCTCAAAATCTGCAAATCAAGGGGGCATCAGAAGGGTCCTTAGTGTGCCATATGTATTCATCACAGAAATGGAGAGAAAGCCCCTGCTCACCTTTAGCTCAAGTGCTCTTCTTAGAGCTGGTTAGGGTCAAGGTGGCACAAGATCTCCTATTTCTCATCTCTCTTCCAGGCTATCGTGCCTAGTGCCTAGTGTCTAGCTACCTTTTTGCAGACATCCTTCACCTCACAAAAATTAACCTGTAGGACCTAAAACTTCAATACGATAAGCGTGGGGACTAAAATCTAACATAATGTCAGTGACCTCACTTTACTGTCCACCATGATCTTTGCAAACAATTTTCTCAATTGCACTTTCCACTTGTAATTTATCTTAATTCTAATTGTCTATATATATTAAGTAAGTTAGTGGACTGAATCCATGTAATTCAAGTCAAAATCTCTTATGTTCCTTTGCACTTCTGTAGATATGTCAGTGCATTTTATCTCCTCAGTCTTACAATGCATTCTGCTTTTGTTTGTCTTCAGAAAATGATATGTAAAAACAATTTTGTAAAGCAAAATACCTTAATTATTTAGGATAAAACAAAAGTCAAAATGAATTTAGTAAATACTGCCAAAAACCTATTCAAACATTTTAAATTTCAAATAACTACTTTTTGACTGATTTAATATTTTATTTATTTTAAGCCAGCTCCAGGGCATACAATGTTCTATTTTTAAATTATTTTAAGATGGAAAGAACAAGTTGGACCCACATGAAATCTTTTCTAATGGATAGCCAGACTGCTATTGAAAGTATTTGGAATCTAATTTTTTGATCTTATCAGTTCAGAGAGGTAGTGTAATGTCATGTTTATATGAGAAGGCCGGACAGGTGGGCAGTTTGCCTAGTTTGAATCTTGACTCTACCTAGATGGGAGTTGTGTATCTTGAGCAAGTTTCTTAACCTCTCCAGAGATTTTCCCCATCTGTAAAGTGGGAATAATAATAGTCCAGATATCACAGGACTGAGAATTAAAGTAGTTAATATATTTTAAGTGGTCATATATCCTGGAATATAACAAATCCTCAATAACTGTTGGCTATTATAATCCATTATGTCAAAAACATTGGACAAAAAGAACATCATTTTGACTCATTTACTTAAAAAATATTCTTTGAGCATCCAAGTACATGTCAGGAACTGTGCTAGATTATAGGCTATAGCAATTAAGACAAAATTACTTCCTCAAAGAACTAATAGCCTTGTGTTTGAAAATTTTCAGATGAATGCTTCCATTAAACATTTCATTTTAGAGAACAGCTATGTTCGTGAACTTAGCTTATGGAAGAGATGGCTATTTTTAAAAGAGAAAAGGTATCTCTTGTATAAATGAAGAATTTTTAAAAATTCAGTAATCTTTATTTCTTTCTTATCCAAAATATCCAAATTTCAGGCAAGTATGACTGTGTCAATGAATAGCTTTAATGGGATCCAAGTGTCTAGGAAGAGTTAATGCAGCTGCAGAGAAAGCTGTAGAGAAAGCTCTATGCTTTTATCCTCCTAGAAGTCACTCAAATAATTTAAAAATTAGCTGTTTGAAGATAAACTAAAATAATTTCCATTTTAAATGCGACATTGTATAATTAGCATTTTCCCATTTATTCGGTATTTCTGTTCCTCAAAGAATAATGAGTTACTTAAACTAGAGTAATACAGCTAAACTTAAATAACTAGGAGTAATACTTTTCTATTTTTTCCAGAAAATACATAATCTTTTCTTTTCTTTTTTATTTAAAGATTTTATTTATTTATTCATGAGAGACACAGAGAGAGAGAGGCAGAGACACAGGCAGAGAGAGAAGCGGTTCCATGCAGGGAACCCGATGTGGGACTAGATCCCGGGACACCAGGATCACACCCTGGGCCAAAGGCAGGTGCTAAACCACTGAGCCACCCAGGGATCCCCTACATATTATTTTCTAGAAATTCAGCATCATCAATAAGAATTTTTAAAATGACACAAATTGGAAAATAATTTAGCTTATGAATTATTATTGAGAGTTTATGAGGAAGGCTGCTAGTAGATATCTTGGGGTAAATGGAAGTAAAGTGATAGCAAAGGATACATACGTTAAGTTGTGAAGTGAAACTGATCTTGTACCAATCTTTCGACCTTCCCTTCTTAACAGATGAATGTCATTTGCTGTGTCAGTGGTTTAAAGTCAATAACCATTGATACTCTCCTTTGGGAACTCTTGTGCTTACAAAGACAATATTTTAGAATGAGGACACAGTCTGCTGATGAGTATCTCTAATGATGGTGGGAAGAAATGTTACTTTGAAGCTCAGAAATTCAAAAGAATTATTGCTGCTCTGTTCTTTTTAATAGTTATTGAACAATAATGGTGCATAATTCTCAACTATGCTCAAGCAGGAAAAAAAAGGTTATATCTAATAAGAACTTTAAAATGTTTGCGTTCTATAATACATCATTCTTGTTCTCTTTGGAGAGCAATTTCAAAGTGCGTACTTGGTAAGAAACTTGGTAGAACAACACCTTTTCAAATGAACCTGTTCATTTATGTCTAGGTCAGAAAGATATGTAGAATTTTAGTTTTCAGCCCAAATACATTCTCAGTTATCAAATGTGTTTTACCATTTCATCATAACTTGCCTTTGGAGTCCTTACTCTAGTATTTGGTTATTTGCTTTGTCCGGGCAAATTTTGAATACTGACCTCATGATCAGTCAAAATCCGCTGTCATCTGTGGCTCACAAGTTCTGGCCTTTTAATAACCATTTCTTTATTTTCTTGTCCTCACATCTTTCTGGATGCCATATAGTACTTAAGACAAATCATGGAGGATTTGGATAGCTTCTCGATCTTTGGGATTGAGGTCTTAGAGTGTCACCTGCATTTGGTGTCAAATACAGCTAGACTGGACAATTCATTTTGCCTGATTTCACAAGGGAATTTGACTTTTTTTCATGAAAGTGTGAATCCTGATTCCAATTAGGAGCTAATAGAGATCCTTGTGGCCTCCAATCAGGTTTCAAGGATCTGGAGATATGGCCCATTGAACATGAGCTTGTCTATTTTCAGGAAGAGGAAGGAAGATTCCTGTAGCTGGATGTAAAATGTGTGGATAATAGTTCTCCTTGCCTAAAAAAGTGCAATTTTGTGATACAGGTTAGATTTGGTGTTTAGGAAGTTTCACCCTTATTCCTCCTCTCTCCCCTCAAAAAGCCTCTTAAATTGAAACAAGTGAAATGAACAAAAAGTGATTAGATGAGACAGCTACAATATGCTCTGAGGTACCCTGTCAAAGCATTTGTCACACCATATTGTAACTTATCTCTTAATATGTCTGTCTTCCCTTCCAGACTCTGACCTTAAAATGGGAATTGTGTTTTACTACTTTTTCATCAGTGTCTGGCACAAGCTCTGTTGTATAGCAGACAGTTAATGTTCAATAAATGAGTGAACAAACAAATAATATAAATGAGTGAATGAGTAAATTTAGAGTAGATCATTTTACAAAATATTTTGTAAATGAGTACTGCTGAGATGTTTCCTAAATCCAGTTAGGAACCATGATGCTTCCCAACCTAATCAACAATGAATGAACAATAAATGTAAAGCATGTATGTGGATGTTGAAAGAATCCGTTGCTTGAATCCAGAGGAAACATGGTATTACTGAAGAGCATGAATGTTTTTTTGTTTGCAGCTGTTGTACTTTTTAGATAGGAAAGTCCTATCCAAGGTAAGTATATCTTCCCCAGTTACCACAGTTGGTTTCTGAGTTTGTTTAGTATGAATCAACTCTACAGAATCTGGCCACTCTTTGAGAATCTGATAGGACCGAGAGCCTGGATCAAGAAACCTCTGCTTAAAATGTGTCTGAGTAGATGGATGATCAGCATGATTCAATCTCTGTGAATTTCAGTTTAGAGTGTTTATAAACACGCTAATTTTACAAGAAGCCTTCAAATCAAATGAATCCAGCAAATTTCTCTTTAATAAAGAAATTTCACTTAAGTTCTCATACATAATGACACTGATAATAATTGGAAGCAAATTCTCATTGAATATGTGTGGCTACTCTTATTTTACTCATTATAACCCTAGTCATCTCAGTGACATTCCACTGCAAGTAGAATGACCAGGTAATAGAACTTGATCTGATTGATTTGATTAGCTCAGTGATTAATTTATGCGTGTGTTTATAAGGCTCTCTAAGACACTTGCTTCAGGTCAAAATAAAATTTGACTAGTCAGAGAAATTGTGTGTGGGTTTTTTTTTTTAATTCTGTTTACCTCTCTTTGAGTGCTATAAGGAATACATAAGCATAAAACTGTTTAAGGGATCAGAGCCTCCTCTTGAAGCCAGCTCTGTTCCTTTGAGAGAAAGAAAGGAAACCGTAACAGCTCTTCACCTGTGTGAGATGAATAGCTATAGGTCAGGTTGTATACAAACAGACTTTTTATGTCTGAGTAGGGGGGCACCATGCTATGCTTTCACGAAAGGTTTCTCTCTGACTCCTCAAAGTGTATTCACTATAAACACGTACACACATGTACACACACATATAACCTGCTATGTGTACTCAGATTTCAAAAATTCCAAATCTTGATTTAAGCTATATAACTAATACGATCTTAATAAAATATCAATATTTTGAGACATCTGACAAAATGATATTAAATTTAAGTAGGAAACATAAATATGTGAGTCTGTTCTTAAATACAGTGTAGCTTATATTATAGTTGGGAGAGACACAAGTGTAAGTAAACATTTAAATAAATTATATGTTTAATTTTTAGATGGTGAAAAGTGCTCTAGAGAAAAGTTTAGCACAATAGGTGGATATCTGTGGGGCTTCAATTTTAAATAGGGTCTACAGAGAATACCAAGGAGGTAAGTACTATTATTTGCATTTCATAGGAGAGAAATTTTACATTTCCAAGATATGTAAATGATATCTGAAAATCAGTAATGGTTCAAAAAGAGTTTGGTTTGGGTATTTGAGATACTTAAAGCTACAATATAGCCATCTTGAAATACGAAATCAAACCAACAAAATATAACAAATGTTTTGATAACAATTCATGGAATTTCTGTGTTTAAATAACTCACTGGTTAAAAATCAAAACCTGGATTCTGCAATGTTTATAAAACGATGAAATTGAAAGCAATAAGTTTCAGAATCTATGGAATATATTCACAGTTATATACAGCACAATTCTCATAGTCTTAAACTCTTACATAAAAAAAGAGTAACAATAAGTAAATTAGTTATTCAAATCAAGTTTCTGGAAAAGATCAACAGGTAAGAACTAAGGAAAGTAGATGGATGATTTAACAAAATGAAAGCAGAAGTGAATACATAACAAAGCAGAACCTATAAGTAAATCCAAAGCCTGGTTCTTAAAACAAAACAGATAAAACAGATTAAATTTGAAATGAAAGTGAGGAAATAAACAAACAACTACACATAAAGAATATATCAAATTAGTTAAAAGAGAGTATCTTACAATATTCTCTATTTGAAAACCTAGACAAAATGAAAGTTTTTTCAAATAAAAGAATGCATAAGTTTTCAGAATTTACTCACGAAGATATGGAAAAACTAAATGACCCAAATATTCAAGGTGAAAATTGAGAAAAGTACTTGTTATTCCTTACAAACATCACACTTAGAAGATTTTACAGATGAAGTCTTTCAAATACTCTAGAACTTTGAAAGAAATAATTCTAATTCTGTCAAATAAATTTACATCATATAAAAAAGGAAAGTTTAAAGTGATATCAAAATCTGATTAATGATAACAGAAAGGGAGAAACAAAGGCAGACTACTTTAACCCATGAAAGCAAAAGTGCAAAACGAATTATAGCAAATGGAATAGAGCTGTGTGAAAAACACCTTAGTATTTGGAAGACTGGTGATAAGATTTATCATATTAAAAGATAGAGGAAAATCATATAATCAATTTAATAGATGCAGTTGCTTTAAAGGAGCATTTATTTTTTTAATATAAAACCTTAAGAACTCTTGGGGTGCCTGGGTGGCTCAGGCTATTAAGCATTTGACTCTAGATTTTGGCTCAGGTCATGATCTCAGGGTCATGGGATTGAGCCCCTAGTTGGACTCTGCACTTGGCATGGAACCTGCTTAAGATTCTCTCTCTCCCTCTTCCTTTCCCTCTTCCCCATTTCTGGTAGTTGCTCTCTCTCAACAGAACAAAACAAAACACTTTAAAAACTCCTAAAATATGGAAATGGAAACTTCCTTAGTATGAAGTAAATACATGTCTTAATTCAAAGGCAAACATCAGGCCTACTATTGAAACACTGAGATATTTCTGCTAAGGTGGGAAGAAACACAAATATGGTCTTTTACATTGTTATCATTTATTATTTTTCTGGAAGTACAGACAGTAAAATTAGGAAAAAAAATAAAAATTAAACTTACAAATAATGGAAAGTATGGGCAAATTTTTTTATTTTGCAAATGATAGTAATATGCCCTAAAAGAATAAACTAAAAACTATTATAAAAACAATTTAGTAAAATAGCATTTTAAAAATAAACAGCCAAAGTTTCCTATATACAAAACCAATCAATTCAGAAAAAAACATAGCTTCAATGTATTCTATATAGCAGTGACATTAGAAAAGTAATATTACAAAGACGTATTATAAGAAGATATCACTGAAATGAAAAACTACACCTGCACAGTAAATTAGCATGAAAATGAGGCATAGAACTCCTTACATTGATATATACCCCTGTTATGTCAATGAATTTCAAGAATGAAGAAATAATTATTCAGATGTCAGAAAAAGTTAGTCACCTCCAAAGAGAAAAAAAAAAAACAGACTTCAGACTTCTGCATAGCAACATTCCATGTTCACCTGTAAAGGAGAATTGTCTGCAATGTGCTGTCCAATACAATTGCTGCTAACTACATATGGCTTTTGATCACTTGAAATGTGATTAGTTCAAACTGAGATGTGCTGTAAGTGTAAAATACAGGCTATATTTTGAAGACTTACTATGAAAAAATTTTTTTAATATCATTAACTATTTTTTATGTTCATTACATGTTGAAATATTTGAGCATATTGAATTAAATAAACATCATTAATATTAAAAACATGATGGGATAAAACACTTAAGATACAAAGCCTGAGAGTAATAATCAATGTGTAGAATTTATGTTAAAAAAAAGTGTTAGAGGCTCCTGGGTGGCTTAGTCAATGAAGACACTGGCTTTTGATTTTGGTTCAGATCATGACCTCAGCATCCTGAGATCCAGCTCTGCCCCAGGCTCCACACTGAACATGGAGTCTGCTTAAGATTCTCTCTCCCTATTCCTCACCCTCTGCGCCTTTCTCCTGGCTCCCTCATGCTCTCTGTCTTAGAAAATATGAACAAACAAAAAACTTTAAGTCTTTTCTAAGGATAGTAAAGAAGTATTAAATAAAGAGAAAGATGTGCTTTGGACAAGAATTATCTATGAAATAAAAATGCATATTTTTCTCAAATCGGTATATTTAACATACTTTTTTCAAAATAACAGCAAGATTGCTTTTAAGAAAATTCACAATGTAATGCTAAACTTCACTTGGAAAAATAGATAGTAAGATTAAAATGAAATATTATAAATAAGAAGAGTAATGGAAAACAAGCCCTACTCAGGATAAATATAAGTTAAAAATCTAAAGAAATGGAGTTTGTTACTGATTTAGGAATAGACTGAAAAGTGTAGAAGTGGAAATATATGAATATTTAGTATATGATAGTAGTAGAATTCTAATAAATGGTGGAGAGAATAGATTAGGTAATAAGTGATGTTTTAATAAATTGGTTTGACAATTGGAGAATATAAGTGAGATAGAGATCTCACATGAGTGAGTTGCAGATGAATCAAACAGTATCACATAATATAAAATCATAAAACCAATGAAGTAAAACATTAGAATATTGCTGCATGAAGGTCTTCCAAGCAGGATGCAAAATTTGGAAGTTGTGAAGGGAGATTGATCAATTTAAGAACATAATATTTGATCATTCAGTCAACACAGAAAACTAAAGTCAGAGTACGAATGACAACCATGAGGAAAACTAACTGGAAAAGCATGTAAGAACAGACTAATTTTATTTTTAGTAAAGGGTTGATAAATTATAGAGAAAAAGTAGTTCAACCTTATAGAATTATGACAAACATGAACAGGTAGTTTACTAGGTTGCCCATCAAAACACATTTGTAACAACTACTCAGGCACAAATCTGGAAACAATCTAAATATCTGTCGATTGTTATTTACACAATTGATAGAATATACAGTATAACTTTAATTAAAAATAAGGTAATGTGAACTGGTGCAGCCACTCTGGAAAACTGTGTGGAGGTTCCTCAAAGAGTTAAAAATAGACCTGCCTTACGACCCAGCAATTGCAGTGTTGGGGATTTACCCCAAAGATACAAATGCAATGAAACGCCGGGACACCTGCACCCCGATGTTTCTAGTAGCAATGTCCACAATAGCCACACTGTGGAAGGAGCCTCGGTGTCCAACGAAAGATGATGGATAAAGAAGATGTGGTCTATGTATACAATGGAATATTACTCAGCCATTAGGAATGACAAATACCCACCATTTGGTTCAACGTGGATGGAACTGGAGGGTATTATGCTGAGTGAAATAAGTCAATCGGAGAAGGACAAAAATTATATGGTCTCATTCATTTGGGGAATATAAAACTTAGTGAAAGGGAATAAAGGGAAAGGAGAGAAAATGAGTGAAAATATCAGTGAGGGTGACAAAACATGAGAGATACCTAACTCTGGGAAATGAACAAGGGGTAGTGGAAGGGGAAGTGGGCCGGGGGGGGGGGGGGGGGGGAGGGGGGCGGGGTTGGGGTGACTGGGTGGTGGGCACTGAGGGGGGCACTTGACGGGATGAGCACTGGATGTTAAGCTATATGTTGGCAACTTGAACTCCAATAAAAAAATTTTTTAAAAAATAAAAATGAGGTAGATTTTTCACAGATATGGAGAAATATCCAAACCACATTACCATGTGAATAAATGGCCTAAAAGTAGACAGAGATTTATTTTACTTGTAAAAAAGCAGGGGATATCAGGATATCCTTATTATCATTGTTTGTAATAATGTTCACTTAATGCAAAGCATAATGGGTCTAGTCTATGTTAATAGCTGGTTATTTCATAAATCATCAAATTATGTAGAATTTAAAGGAAAAAGGAATATAAAGACTGCAATACTCATAATTAAATGCATTATGTTGATTTCCTAGAAAATTGATTTTGTGTTAGATTTGAAAAAGTATGGTGTGAATTTAACATTTTGTTTTGAAAATCGGTATTTTAAAATATGAAATTCTTTGTATAACTTTATAGATGATCCACATGAAACACGTAAAAGCTAAATAATTCAGTTTATTATTTCAGTGGAATAGCAAATAATTCCAATGAGATTCTCAAAGTAAGTTTAAAGAAGCTCCTTTAATTGAAAAACAGAGGTCTTTTACAACTTATTGTGGGTTTTTTAAGCCTCATAATACATTTTTCCATAGCTATTCTTCTTTCAGAATAAAAGAATAATTATCTTAAATCTCTCATACTTGTATCTATTTAATTTTTTTTAAGATTTTATTTATTTATTCGTGAGAGACACACACACACAGAGAGAGAGAGAGAGAGAGAGAGAGAGAGACAGTGACACAAGCAGAGGGAGAAACACGCTCCAAGCAGGGACCCTAATGTGGGACTCGATCCCGGGCCTCCGGGATTATGCCCTGAGCCAAAGGCAGACACTCAACCGCTGAGCCACACAAGCATCCCTCATTAAAAAAAAAAAAAAAAAAAGAAATATGTAGTATCTTTTTTAATTTCTGAAATTTTAATTTCTGAAAGTCTCTAGGGGAAAAAGCTGTTTTTCTTTTGACACTCCACCATCTTTGTTTTCAAAGTTTTAAAAAGATATGAATAATTTTCACTTATTTCTTCAAAGGAATATTATTTAAAAAATACTCTGCCTTCAAATATAAACCAAATATAAACCAGAGAAAATTCATCTGGCCATCGGATTAGTATTAAATTCCTAAGAACTTGAAAATCAATTCATCCCTGAGCTTAATTTTATCCTTATCTCTCAAATCAATTAGTGTATAGCCACAGGTGAATGAGCAAATACGAAGTTTTGTAAAAGAAATTATTGTAGTAATTCTGTTACTAGCAGCAAGGCCCTATAGTAGTTTCAGCCATTTTAAGTGGCTTCTATTTTTTTTTTATAAATTATCTGGAGTTGGTTTGTTATAACCTGTTCTTTCATTTTCTACCTAAGGAAATGGGAAGTTGTCATCACTCTGAGGTGATCACTTCTAGAGCTCTTGCTGGGAGCCCTTCCCGTTATTCAAGCTGTGTTTGGCTTCAGATTAGCATGGTTGCTTCCAACTTGAATCTATTATCACAATTCTTCATCTAAAATGGAAAGTTAATGTTTTCAACTTGAGGAATAAAAAATTTTAACAAAATGAAGTGAATGTAGTTATCTGAGGGAAAACTTTTTTCTTTTCTTTTTTTTTTTTTAACTGTAAGTGATCCTGTATTGCCAAGTTGTCCAAAGAACACACATCTGTCTCCAGGTGTTCATGCAAATTCTAAAAAAAATGTTTTAAAATCTTCCCCAGACTTAATTACTATTCTTATAAGGATGGTAAATAACCCAGAGAGCTATATGTTCTAAACTTATCTGACCATGGAAACTATTTTTTTCCCTTATAGAACATCTGTTTAGTAGAACACAGTTTGGGTAACACTGATGAGAGCATATTTTCAGACATTAAAAAAAATTACCTTAATAATTTGACCTCTAGCAAAATCTCCTGCTATATTTAATAAATTTATACTTTAGAAAGTTAATCTGTGATATCACTTTTTATTGGTATGAGAATAACACATATTATGATTTTAGCTAGAGGCTTCATAAGTAACTGATAGAATTTTACCTCTGAGGTGATCCTGTCAAGCACTTGTTGACCAAGTTGCTGCTATGGGTTTGTTGAATAGAGATTTGATAATCACCGAAGCTACTGGGCACAGTAGCTGAGCCCTGTTAATGTCCTGTCGGCGCTGCCCCAATTTCCAGCATGGACGCCTTCTGGAAGTAAAGGCTGGCTCTAGAAGCCATACAATTTGTACCCCTGCAGGCAATGACTGTTTTGGCTATGCAATGAGCAGATGAACAAAAAAAGGGGGGTTTTCCTATGTGGACACTAAGTGCTATTCACTCTCAGAAGGCTCAATAGGAGTACAAGGTGATATCTGTTAATAAACGTGAAGCTCTAAGTTCTTTTGTCATTGTTCCAGGTATTGTTAGGAAACTTAAAGTGTTACTGTTCTTCTCGTCTGAGATTTTCCCTAAATGGTCCATTTATTCATGCTTATTCGAGGGAAATTTAAAAATTCTTTTCTATCCTTTCCTCTCATTTTTCAAAGTCAGCTTAAAATTGTAAGGACTTGCAGGAAGTTGGGTTATTCTGTTATGTCATTTGGCAACTTCCTTTTCAGCTTTTTCTATATACCTGTTAAATTTCATGTTCAAATGAGAGGTTTTCTACCAATATTTCAGTATCCTACCAAACAGGTCAATTTCATTGTGTTCTCTTCACAATATCTATGGTCTACCCCTCTCAATATATGTCTATAGAAACCTTCATTCTTTACTGTGTCTTATAGGAAGCAAATGGGAGATTAGTTCCTGTTTGTAAAACTTCCTAGATTCTAAAGACATCTTTGATATGAAAAGGAATGGAATTCTCATTATGATTGAAAGAAGAAGAAGGGATATAAATGATCTAAACCACTTTAGGTCCCTAAGTTTAGTTGGTGATTGCCTGTGACCAATTTCAGAAATCTCACAACAGTAAAACATAACGTCTGTAAACATTCTATTCTACTGAATGGGGTCTCATCTGTTTGTTTTTAGTTCTTTGATCTAAATATAAAAGCCCTCAGATTCTCTGTTAGATATAGTTAGATATATCAACATCTTATGTATTGAGAGTTTCAGATGGGTTAATTTAAGAGGGGGATTTGAGTAGGGGAAGAGACAGTGAGACTGTGGGAGGATATTAGATAGCTAAAGTTAAGAGCAGAGGAGAGGGACATGGGAGAGACAGGTGGGGACACCAGACAAACAATTCCATCTTGTTAAGTGCCAGTTCTGAATATCTCACTAAATATCCTAAAAAGGAAATCCTGGCCAGTAGTGCTAATGCAGGTACACTGAGGGACCCATAGCTCACATTTTGTCAATGATGTGATAGATACGTTTTTAAAGTTGGAGGGTTAGGGTCTGAGATAGGAAAGCATCTTTGCTATGTACTGCAAAAAATCTGTCAAGGATTCTGCGCATATTTTTATATGAAGTTAGTCTGAAAGTTTAAACCATGGTCTTCCTGAGTTGTGTGAGGCTTGGGTTTTGGATTCTCTGGAGCCAAAATCTCATCACTCATCCAGAAAATCCTTCCTTGCTGCTTCTGTAATATCTATATCCCTTGCCATTGAACTTCAGAGCTGTGTGCTTCAATAGGGAACTAGGCTGAAAAGAAGGAGTCTTGAAGTAGTGGAAATCTGAGGACCATTGATCTGTGAGGCTTATTTCTTTGGAGGGGATAATGGGGTAGGGATTCTTGTGTTGAAACCCTAGGAATTTGAGGCATAGCTGGTGCCTGCACTTGTTTTTGGCCTTCGTCAAAAATATGGCATGCTACATACCACCTGAGTCTTTCTGAAGGGAGGTCAATGGAAACCATGCTATTCTTTACCAAGCTTGTTATTTATTTTATTTAAATTCAATTTGCCAACATATAGTATAACACCAAGTGCTCATCACAGCTTGTACTTTTAACCTTGTAGGTATCTACTAATTGTATCAAAACATTTTCTCCCTCAAGTTCCATATCTCATGTTAATTTATTTTCTTTACAATGAGCGCTTCTCCTGAAAATCAAAACAAAACAAACACTAAGGTTGCAAATACACAAATCAGGATAGTAAGCTTTTCTAGCAGGACATTTTACTTTGTAACATAACACTGATAGTATCTTAAGGGAAGGAATTTTAGAAATCATCCAGTTCTATTCATCTGGTTCATAGATGAAGAAATGGAGATCTGGAGAGGTAAACTGCCTTACTCAAGGCTTCACAGCTAGACATGAACACAAATCTTTCAGCACCAGCCAGTGCTTTTCCTCACTGCATCACACTGCCCTCGCTGTACTCCCTTACCCTCACCTTGAATGAAAAAGAGAACATGTTTCCCTTAAAATACTCAAAAACATCAAGTACTTGTAATAAATTTTTAGTGCCACAAATCAAATTAAAATATGCAAAACAATCACACTTCTTCAATAAAGAACATCTACACTTGCTTGTTACACATGAAGCATTTTTGTAATTTATTTGGAATCTGAAAAAATTATTTAAAATTTATTGAAGACGTAAAAAATTGACCAATCTACAAAATGCAAATTGTCTTGAAGAGCGTAAGGTAAGAATCCAAACCAAAGACATCTGCTTGCACTTATCCCTGCTTACTCAGCTAGCTGCCTACCCACCTGTTCTGCTAATGAGGTTGTTCTTACTATACCCCTCCCTGTTCTGTTTTAGCTTGACAAAGTCTTATGAAGTCAAGAAGTTATCAGCCACTAAAGTCCTGCTCAGCATAAAGAAAATAATTATTTAATTAAACTCCACCATCATGCACATTTCACAGATTATCTTCATTTTTCCTACAATAAGTATGATCTTCAGTGCTTTCAAATCTTAAAGTGGTTCTCTTAGCTTTTGGCATCTGATTCAGAAATTCATTCAATTTAAACCAGCCCACCTTGCTCAACCCCTCTCTTCAATATTCTACCCTGAAGTGGCCTTGGGGCTTGAAGTATCCTGGGTAAGGATGCTTTACATAAAGAGGAGGACAGCTAGAGCAGCATACATTTAACAAAATTTTCAATTTATATTTTTCTAAAGTATTACTTCATGGTGCAGTTTGGATTCCCTGGGGAAAAAATTCAGATTGAGATTTTCTGCATGGGAAATTTATTGGGAGTGCTCTTGGGCCCATACCTGTGAGATAGTGAAGGAAATTAGGATGGACAGAGGGAGAAACTGAACTGGAATGTTGTCACCATGAAAGTTTGTGCTGATCTGTCAGGAAGATCTAGAGTGGAATGGCCCATATAGAGGCAAAAAGAGCTAGACTTTTATCCTCCCACATTGTCCAATATGAGCTGCCTCTGGAAATTGGGGGTGGGGAGAATGACTGAGGACAGGGGTGCTCTCTGTAATTTAGTCTTCTTGTGACCAGGGTGATTCCAAAAAATAAATTCTGATGACAGCCATCAGCTGCCAACAATTAGGACATGGAGGAATGAGTAATGAACCCAGTCATGGAGGTTGATTTGGGCAGGGTGCCATGGCATCCACAACATCCACCATTTATACTGCTCAGATCCACAGCTTCATATATTGCACTCAGAGAGCAACTCCTTCTGGATCCTAATGGACTTTTCCTAGAAAAATTATAAGAGTAAAGGTTAGGAGATAAGCAATAGCTCTAGCTGCTCCTTCTGGTTTCAAGGCTACCATGTAACATTTCTATCTTCTACTAATTAATCCAGATTCCACTTACCTTTGGCTAGCAACTCTTGGTCTAGACGATTCACTTGCTGAGATGACTCAGACCCTAATCTCAGTGGTTCTAAGCCCTGGATAACATGTTCTTCATAGACTGTGAATTTGCCATTATAATCAAAATTATGCCAGAATACTGGGAGACACTGGCAAAGGTCATCTGGGTGCCAACATGTTCTTCCATGCCTCTGTGGTGTAACAGCAGTCTTAATTTTTCTTGATGATCAGGCCAGTTGCTCTTGCCAAGATGTAACTCCTTTCCTTGCCAACTGGTCTCTTAGTACAAAAAATGTAAAGTAACAGGCATCCTTAGCTTAAAGTTCAATGGCAGTCCTGCTGCATCCCATAGTGGAAGCATTCATACCTCAGAATCAGAAGTATTAAGCCTACAGAGTCCAGCATTAAGGGAAAGCAAGTACATATTCCTCACTTGGGTCACTGAGAATAAGAGTAAGCTGGGCCACTCAGTTTCCATCCTTTGGTTGAACTCATATGTTTTACCTACTGGGAAGATAGTATCATTAGAAAGTCATTAATTTAGGGTGTTATACAACATTTTGGAGAAGATCCCCTATTTTCCAAGGGTATTATTTGCAAGTTAGTGCTTTAGCTGTTCCCCTTAAGGCCATTCCATTGCTCTACTAGCTCAGCAACTTCCAGATGACACACTAAGTGATGGTAACAGTGGATTGTCTGGTCATATGATCAACATAAAATATGTGGGATCCTGTGTCGGTGAATCAATCACTGTGTCAGCTCTTGGAGAATGAGACTAGGTTGGCCCTGCAGGCAGGAAAGGGAAAACTCCTGGAATGTATGCTGATTCCAGGCAAGTTCATTTGCTGCTTCTTTCAATGTGAAAAAAAAAAAAATCCAATCTGATTAGCTTGGTAAGAGACTGGATAGTCTTCTTCAGGGATGGTGACATATGAGGGACTCAGATTTGGTCTCGTTGTTAGCATATTAGATATTCACCATCAGCAGTAGGGAGATGAGCCTTAGCCAGTGGAAGCTTGTGCTATTGGGCCCATGCATCATCTCCATCCTTGCCACTGGGGTTCAACACATGCATCCTCTGTGCCAGCACTAGGTGGATGATGACAGAAGCTATCTGATGTCACCTGGTCAATTTTTTCTATTTGGTTGTTTAATGCCTCTTCTGAGGTGGGTGTTCTCTGATGGGTGTTAACATGTGATCAAAGGTCTTCACACTCATACCTACTCTCATCAGCCAAGCATTATGCCTATTTCTCAGACCAAAGCAATTTATTACTCCCAGAAACAGCCAACAGATTTCATCATCTATAATTATTATCTGCCATATCATTTTAAGGGCTGAGATACTTTACCCACCACTATATTCTCCACTATAGTATCCTTTCAATTCATGGTTAGTGAAAGTTTTAATAATTGTCCCACTAATGCATGCTAGGAGCTGTCAGTGTTATATCGACCACCAGGGATAAAGTTTTTATTTCTAACTTATCAGCAGGTGATTTGGCAGCAAAATCCCATTTTGTAGATAATTTCTTTGAGTCATTCCTGGCACCAACTATTGCAAATTGGGTTCTCCCAGAAAATAGATGCTGAGAAGGAGATCTTCACGCACAAGTTTATTGTGGGAGTCGTTATTCCTACTGGGTTGAAGTAGGAAGGATGGTGCAGAGGGAGAAGTTGAAATGTGATGCCTTTAGAAGAAGTCTCAGCTGATCTTACAGGGAACTCTGGAGTTGGGAAGGTGCTTTGGAGGTGAATCATAGTAGGGCCTAGGCTTTCATATGCCCTAGTAGGTCAGCCATTGAATGTCAGCTGCCCCTGGGAAAGAGGCAAATCTGGGTGTGACAGCTGTCTCTAGGCTGGGACAGATTCCAGAGAGGTACTCACCTGAGAGCTGTGGGCCACCTACTCTCCCAGTAGCTGGGGGCAGGAAAAGGAACATCAGTGCTTTAGTCCCAAAATGGGCCTGGAGAACAGCAAATCTGGGTGAGACACACACCATGCACTATTTATTCTATAAAATTTAGAAAATACAAAAAGGCTAAAAAGAAAGATAAAAGTGGTTCATATGGGATCCCTGGGTGGCGCAGCGGTTTGGCGCCTGCCTTTGGCCCGGGGCGTGATCCTGGAGACCCGGGATCGAATCCCACATCGGGCTCCCCGTGCATGGAGCCTGCTTCTCCTTCTGCCTATGTCTCTCTCTCTCTCTCTGTGACTATCATAAATAAAACTATGTCTCTCTCTCTCTCTGTGACTATCATAAATAAAAAAAATTAAAAAAAAAAGTGGTTCATATGACTATCAGCTTTAACCGTCCTTACTACTTTGGTATATTACCTTCTCTTCTTTTTCCTAGGTATCTATAGTTCTATGTATTAGAAACTACACCAAAAACATCATTTCATATGTTGCTGCATCCATTAACATGATTTATTTAATTCTTCATATTAAAAACAATGATTATATCCCCAATTTTAGCAACCTTAAATATTTTATCTTGTCTGTGTACAAAAATTTACCTAACAATTTTTCTATTATTAGTTGTGGACTCTTATATTTTGATAATATAAAGAATATCAGTATAAATTTAAATTGTCAGTCTATAATCTAAAAATACCTGTTAGAGCCTCTCTTCCTTTTTGTTAATTAGAAAGTTAACAAATCTTTATTGGCAAGACCCTTTCAACATTCCTTTCCTGAAATTCTTGGATTTATTGTGGGGAAAAGAAATTAAAGCTAGTTTTTCTTGTGTTTTTATTTTAATTCTGTCACTTAACAACTCTGTGATTTTGGGCTAATCACTTAACTCCCCTGACCTTAAGATTTTATATCATAACTGCAAAATCTCTGCCCTTCTTCACACATTTATTGTGAGAAACCCAAACACTCTACTCATACAGAAGAGAGAGTTTTGTAGTGATGTCATGTCTACAGACAGAAGAATAGTACAATGGGGAGATATAAAAACAAAACAAAAACAAGAACAAATCTTTCTTTTTTCTTTCAAACTGTATTCTAATTTGCCTAGTGTCAGAATCATATACATTTTACAGAGAAACAAGACAAATGAAACTCATTAGTTTTGTTTCAAAACAGACAGGGGCTACGCCTGCATAGCAACCAGCAAAAGATGGAGAGGGGCAGTTTTCAGCTGATGGTCCAGATGCTTGCTGATATTCACAGTGTAAACAAAACAGTGCAGTGGGCTGACTGAATCTCCCATTCATCACCAAGATGCTTGGCCTTGTGTAGATAAAACTGCAAGTTGGTGATGGGGAGGAAAAAAATCCATATAGACAGAAAAACAGAAGGATACGCGATTCCACTCTAGTGTGTTTGAATGTAAATGTTTCTCTTTGTTCTATCATAAGCAGGAATCCCAGGCAGCCTGTTACTAGGGCAGGGCCAGCCATAAAGATAGTAGGGATATAAATGGTGACAAGATAAATAATCTTCCATTTTACTGCAGCTAATCAGAGGGGAGCCTTTTAAAATAGAGTATTCTATGAACCGTCCCAAGTTGGGTGTCTTTACTTATTTTATCTTATGCTTTTTCAAATTGTAGTCTCTCCAGGAAGCATAAGTCATTGTAATACTAGAGGAAGGGCCCGTATATCCTTGCTTGTTTTCATGGTATCTGAGAACAAGACTGAAGACTCCTGAGATGTGATGGTGATGACTTAAAAGCTCTAAGCTCTGCCTTAAATCTTGAATTAATGCATCCAGAAACCAGACTGGGATGTGATGCTTAGGGGAGTTAGGTTCTTTTATCCCGTACCCTCAACTATGCAGAGAGAGGAGGAAAATCAAGTATTTGTCTAAAAGGGAGGAGAAAGTAATCCTTCTCACTTCTTTCTTCTCCTCCTCTACTTCTATAGCCTTGTGGGAACTTTGGAATGTGATTCCTTATTTTAAAAATGAGTTTCTCCATAGGTATGATTAACCAGACATTTACCAGGCGATCTCTTTTCTTTTGGGGTTTTCAACTACTTTATATTTGTTATAAATTATATAATACATGTGTAACAACTCAAAACACAATATAACATTATCATAAGTGTTTGTTAATCACTCAGTGTGTGCTTGTATATGCATCAAGCACCCAAGAACCTACAAAGTTCCTGGTACTTGCTGTTTCCTTATCTCTCATTCACTCTTTCTCAAGCTCCCACAATATGACTTCTGTTTTTATAAGATGACTAAAATTTCTCTTGCCAAGATCAATGACCTCTTTTTTTAATAAACTCAATAGAAAGTTAGTCCTTAATCATTTGTGATCTTTTGGTAGCTTGCTGCAATGCCAACTAGCTTCTCCTTCTTGAAAAGCCTTTTTCCTGGCTTCTGGGATACCATGCTACCTGGTTTCCCTCTTACTTCTCTCTAATGCCTCTTTCTTTGGCCTTTAGCATGTTATTCCTTCCTCTGCCAATCCCCAAAATGTCGACGTTTTTCAGAATTCTTCTCTAGGTTTCTACTTCTCTCCCCTCTCATTCTCTTTTCTCCCCTACCCTTTCTTCTCTTCATTCCACTCAACCTCCTTGAGTAAACAGAACCATTCCAATGCAGTCCCTAATCTCATATCCCCATTCAGCTCCTTATATATTTGATTGTTCTTAAATTATACCTTTATCTCAATCTTTACACCTAGACACCATCTCATATATCAAATTGCCCCTTGGATATCTCAATGTTATTGTCTCACAGATACTGCCATTTTAGTATAATCAAAGAAAAATTCATCATCTTCTTCCACAAATTTGATTCATCAAATTTACCATTTTGCCTTTTTTACTGAATGGTACTAATGTCCATCCCACAGTTTATGTAATAAATGTGGGTGTCATGGTTACCTCTTCTTTCTCTCATACTCCACATATTCAATTAATTACCAAGCTCTATGAAATTTAACTCCAAAATATTTTAAAATATATTTACATCCTTCTGTTTCCCTACTAATGCTCTAATCTGAGTCCCACCATTTCTCCCAAGATTATAGTGTAACTTCTCTTTAAGCATACAAAACTTGGAAGAGAGAACAGATACAGTGCATTTTTGGGAAAGGAGTCTTAATGTTAGCCAAACTGGAAAAAACAAGGGTCCATAGGACAGACCATAGCATTTCTTCATATTTCTTTCATGGTCACCTTTCAGTTTACATAGACTTGACTTCTGGTGGAAATGTGAGAAGCTCTTCCACTTTTGATCTCCTCCTCTCCTCTTTCCACTTCCTACTATCCCTTTGACTCCTCTCCTGTACCCTCCCTTCAAGTGCCTTAAGTCCTATGAGGTTCTGATAATGCCTCCTGTTTCCATCCATTTTGAACGGCTCTGGGTCCTTACTGTGACACAGATGGACAAATGTTTAGGTATTTCAGATGTTTCAGAGCATTAATAAGACACATTTTAATTAATTAGTTAGTTAGTTAACTTACTTACTCATTTATTTGCCGAGTCAGCATGGAGTGCCTCTCTTGGCATGACTTTTCTGTTAGTATTCTATCCGAATCTTTTCAGGAATCAGAGGGTAAGGAAGGGAGGTGTGACTCTGATATTCTGTTTATGATTCTATTCACCAGCTGATGTGCCACTGCTCAATATTCTCTTCTTTCTGAGGTCAAAGTGAGACTTCCAAAAGGCATGTCCAATCATACCACTTCCCCGCTTAAAGGTTTCTCATTGCCATCAGGGTAACTATCAACTTCTTCACAAAGAGGACCTGTCTATCCCTAGCCATGCCTTCTTCTTTCCCCCAGGCCTGGATTTGTTTTGTGCTCTGTGTCATCTAGTTCTCTGTTATTTCTAGTCCATTGCATATGCTATTCCCTCTGTCCCAACACAGACCTTGGAATCCTTATAATCTTATGCTTCCGCTTGGTGTTCTTTCTTTCTCACCTCTACCTCTTTCTTTCTACGAGCAGAAAGATGAGAATGTGAATTTGAGTCTTTATGGGTATTTGTTTATATTCTGTTTTTTTTTTATTTGTTTTTTATGTTTATTGAATCCTCCCAGTAGCTGCGAATCTGAAATTGAGTTGTCTCTGTGAATAAGAAAAGAACCTGTCTCAGGAGTCTTACTCTTGAGTATGCCTCTGTTGGCTGATAATTGTCTTCAGGTGGAGGATGGAGGGATGTGATTTCTAGTTAGCGTCTCCTAGTTGTGGGAGGAAAGCTAAGGGTCCCTCCTGTGCAGGTGCTTATGAGTACAATCGCAATAAACTGAGAACTGGTATTTAATTTTCAGTGTTGGTGTTACAGGAATATGGATGAAGGGTTGTTTTAGCATGGGAATTAAATACGTCTCAAGATCCTCTGCAGCATTAATATGGAAAAAATTCACTCCTAGCAGATTTCTAGACTTATATACAGTGAGTAGTTATTGGCATCACTATTTAGGAGATAGTTTCTGTCAGCAGAGTTGATATATCTCTGGTTCCTAATTTAAATGTTGTGGTTTTGTTTCCTGTTAGTCGGAAGGATGTTATTATCTGTTAGATTTGATGGTAGAAGAAAGAAGAAGGAAGCAGAGAATATGAAATTCTGAGCTCAAGCAGCAACAATATTTAGGAAAGGAAACAATCCCCGGAGAAAGAATTGGGTAAAGTTGATAGGTTTTCTGATTTATCTTCTTCACAAAGTATTCCTACACCCCTAACCAATTTTATTTTCTCTCTACCACCTTTTCCTATGGTATGCCTTAAAAATCACTTTTATCCTTAAAACATAGAGTTGACCCGATGGCCACTAGTATACCAATATTTTTACCAGTTTTAGAAATTATGCTCACATTTTTTTTCCCTAGAGCTATGATGGATCTGAAGGAAGTTAGCAGCAGAAGACAAAATAAATATTTTACATCCACGGAATGGCTTGTTTAAATCCTTACTTTTTTTTTTATAACCATGCTTTAACTTCTTTCCAAGGAAATTTGGAACATGAAAAATAAATGAAGAATTTTTACATATCTTGGGGGGTTGTCTGTTTAACCTTCGTTTCAGAAAGTTGTAATGAAACCCTCAGCAATGGGTATTTTCAACACGTTAGGTAGTTTTTATAGTCCATGCCTATAAAAACCTTAGGTGTATGTTCCCCAAGAAGATGCAAGTGATCCTCAAAGCTCCCATCTACCTCCTGAAAATTCTGAAAAAGTGAAGTTTGATATGCAGTTTATGATTTAGCTTGAGACTAGGATGGGGCATCTGGGTTGTGTGTACACAGCTTTTTGCAAAAGTCTCATATGCCCACACTTCAGACAATTCTGACAGCTGCTGGGACAAAATATTTTCCAGTATAATTACCTAAAGCCAAAAGCAGTCAGCAATTGTATCTACCATTGTGAATTGCATTTCAAATCTTATTCTCTCTGAAATATTCATTTTAATGAGCCAAAGATGCTCACTTAAAAAATAAATGGTCTTGCATGTAAGGATCTTCAAAATATTTTTTTTACTTTCTGGTAACATTACCACATTTCTTTCTGAACATATTTTGATTCCTAAGTTAGATCCTACTAGAGCCCAAACCCAAGTCTACAAATGCCAAATGCTTTATTGTAGTTAGTTTTTGAGACCTTGTGGTTTTGATCCACCAGGAATAGACTGAATTTTGGGAATCGTGGCAAATAGATAGTATCTTTTATGATGTTTGTCTTCAATCTCTCTGAAGAATATTGGTTGCCAGCTGAATAAGATGACACAATGATAAATTTGATTTTTTTCAGCTTAACTTTCTGAAAGCAAGGATGATATAAGGCAAAGGGAGCTCAGAAAATGGAAACTTTCATCGAATCCACCTATCCATTAATTTTAGATTTTTTTACTCCCATTAAATTTCTTGTTCATTTTCCCACCTTGTTGGAAGTGCTAACCAATGATATGAGTATCTAATGAAGAAACTAGATGAGGTAGCCTTTCCCTTATAGCTCATTGAGACTCATGCATATTTGCATTATAGCAATAAGTTTGTTCAATAGTGTGTCTTCCCTCCAGATCAGGGGTTGGTCTCCAGGCCAAAGCACGCCTACTCCTTGGTTTTATAAATAAAGTTTTATTGAAACACAGCTTATGCATCTATTTATGTATTGTCTGTGGCTGCCCTTGTGCTTCTGTGGCAGAGTTAAGTAGTTGTGACAAAGACTATATGACTGGCAAAGCCCAAAGATTTACTATCTGACCTTTAATAGAAAATGTTTACTCACACCTGAACTAGACTATGAGTTCTTGAGAGGTTGAGACTGTTTTGTTGTCTATAGATCTCAAGTGCCTAGCACAGTACCTGGGATGTAGTAGTAGGTATTCAATGTTATTGTTAAAAGTATCAGCAGCATTGAGATTTGCTTATTGTATCTTAGGCACTATGCTAAGTATTAAGTGCTTTTAGCTGCATTACCTTATTTGTTCTTTACAACAATCCTATGAGTGGTTACTCTATTATCATCTCTGTTTTACAGGTAAAGAAATTAAAACAAAGAAGCTTAATGATTTTTGAAAAATTACACAGCTTGTATATGGTAGGAACAGTATTCATGAATTCAAATTTTAATGCCTGCTCTCCCTAAGTGATTCTAGAAAAGTTGGCATGGCAAAGCAGAAGGCCCAAATTATCTGCAAATTACATCAGAAAGAAGGATTCCAAGAAGAACATATGCCAGGGGCTGCCATTCTAAAGGGCTGAGCCTTTGTGAGAAGGTGAGAAAAGGCTACTCGCTCTTATGTTTTTGACCCTGTCTTTCCGTGGCAATAAGTTCTGAGTGTGTCTTTTGCTAGGCAGGGCTTACTGGAAGGATAACCAGGGCTAGTGTGAGGCCTCAGTGGGAGGAAGCAACAAATGCTGCTTGACTGCTTCTGGGTCAAGTCTCAGGGCTCTTTGAATTCTATGCTCTTCAGTCTGGGTGGATAAGGTGCACGTATTTAGAATGGAAGCTGTGGTAGCAACTACACATTGGCTGATTTGAATCCTGTGTCATGTCTTGTGGAAATCACATTAAGGCAGTGAGGATTTGGATTTGGGATGATACTGACTGAGCCACAGGAGCCCAAACATCTGCCAGAGCCAGCAACAGGAAAACTCAACAGCTGGTAAGCGACCTGCAAACACTGCCTGCCTCGAATTGAAATAACAATGGATAGATAGCTTTTTCACATAGTGGGTAGTAAATATAAGGAATTTTCTGACTATATTAACCTCCAAAGATTTTTATGAGAAGAATAAAAAGTGACAGAGATCCATGAAATATTCCAATACTATAATCATTTATTAAAGGGAAATGATGTGATCAGAATATATTTGTGAAATCACTAGATAATAGGGTCACTGAGTTTATTGACTGTGGTGAATACTCAACTCCCTAACAAAATATTATTATTTATGTAGCTAAACATATTTAGTAGTTTAACATATATAGATATAGATGATATAGATATATAGTAGAATGGCTCATTGATCTGCTCAACATAGAATTACATTTTCTATTATATATTTTTTTTTTATTATTAACGATGAACTGAAGTTCTAATATTATCAGTCTTGACCAGGAGTGTGAAGTATTCTAATCAAATGATTTGATAGTCTCAAACAACTTAAAGCTATTTCCTGATTGTTTATTGATTCCTTCTGGTCTATTTCCAGAAATTTGTTGTTATTCTTCCCATCTTCCACTGTTTCTCTAACCAGAGAGTACTGTGGCCAGTGTATATCCACAAATAAGGATTGAGAATAGATGAGAAACCTGGAAAGCTTCATTACATTTCCAGGACACCAGAGTAAGAATCGCCATGCCAGGTTAGTCATTTACTGAAAAGCAGAACCATTTTGCTTTAGATTTCTCTCGTACCACCTCAGGGGTCCATCGAAATCTTCCGAGTCCTTTGTTGTTTTCGCTTCTTCTGTTTTTCTTGAAGGATGAATGCATTAGGTTTGTTTTTATGTACAATTTTACTCAATAAACTCTGAAATTACAATCTGGAAAACATGTAATTATGGAGGCAAGCAAAGCAATAATCATTTTGCACAAAACACCAAAAGCCTACAACTGTGGCAATTAGTGTGGCACACCTAGCTGAGATCAAATTTGCATAGTGTTAATGCCAAAGTGATGCTTCCATGTGGCTCAAAAGAATAAAAGGTCTTCTAATTCAAAATGACTTGCAAATGATAAGCAATGGAAAGCCAGCAGGGTTTCTTCTGTGACCTGGCAAATTTATGTATCTTCCTTTCGAAATCACTTGCTTAGTTTTTTCTTCTATTTGTCTAATCAGCAGTGAAAGGCTTTCATAGTACTTCTACCATGAGTTTTTAAAGCATTGTTCACTCTGATATGTCATATTCTTCATTTTGTTCTCATAACATCTCTGTAAGTGAATATGAAGTTATTTTTCTTTCTTTTTTAAAACAAAATTTATTTATTTTGAGAGAGAGTGAATGTGCACTCAACAGCTGGGGTAGGGCAGGGGAAGAGGGAGAGAATCTTGAGCAGATTCCCCACTGAGCATGGAGCCCACTTCAGGGTTCCATCACATCCCACAATTCTGAGATCATGACTTGATCCAAATCCAAAAGTCAGACCCTCAACTGACTGAGCCACCCAGGTGCACCAAAGACATTTTTCTTTCAAATGGTTTGTATTCTAGATAATTTAAATGATTTGCCTAAGACAGTCTAAAAGGGTTATTAGTGACACAAACTGGCTTCACATTCTTTTTCCTTAGTTCAGAAAAATCAATTTTTGCCTGCCCTTGAAGTCCTCGATTTTTTTCCTTCCTTTTTTTATCCTAGCTCTAAATAGCTACAATTTAAAAAATACTAGATTATATTCAGTCTCACTTTCACAATGTGAGTGAAGCAGTTTAAATCTGAACCCTTCTCAGTTTTGATTCAACTACTGTTTTGTTTCTGCCCTCCTCTACCCCACCCCACCCCACCCCACCTAGTTTGACTCAATTCCTCTTTTTTATTCTAAAGATTTTGAGAGAAAGAGTATGGGGGAAGGGCTGAGGGAGGAGAGAGTCTTAAGCAGACTCTACACTGAGCGAGCCTGACAGGGCTTGATTCTATGCCCTGACATCATGACCTGAGCTGAAACCAAGAGTCCAAGGCTTAACTAATGGTGCCACCCAGGCACCCTGTTGATTCAACTACTTTTAAAAGTCTTAGAAAGTAATGTCTGCACACAGTGAGAACATTTCATCCATGGCAGCTATAGTTAGAACTTAGGAATCTGCTGCTTGCTAAATACTCTACTGAACCCTATAGGAAAGATTGTATAGATGAGGAAACTGAGCTTAAAGAAGTTTAAAGAATTTATTCAAGGATACATGGCTAGTAAGTGCATTCAAACCCAGGCAGTCTGGTTCTAGTGCCCAGACTGGATTTCTTCGTTATAGCTTGGCTGAATTTTTTTTTTTTTTTAACAGACAGAGTGAGAGAATAAGCACATGGGGTGTGGGGGGTGGTGTATGAGGGACAGGTAGGGGGAGAGGAAGAAAGACATTCTTAAGCAGTCTCCACACCCAGCACAGAGCCTGATCTAGGGTTTGATCCTATGCCCTGAGATCATGCCCTGAACTAAAATCAAGAGTTGATGCTTAACTGACTGAGCTCCCCAGGAATCCCTGCATTTTTTACATTTGGATGGATGTGAATGTTTATTTAGCTTAGTAGGTATGGACATGACATACAGATAACAGGGTATATAGGCAGGTGGGTAGTATATGTGGATTCATGATGCCTTCCAGCCCCTGTATGCAGAAGGAAGGGAATGTCAGAGTTTCTACATATTTGTATAAAGTTCTTCTCAAGCTCATGGGCATTTTGGAGAAATGGAAAGGATTAACAAAGACCACCTTTGTATGGATGTCTTATGTTTATAACCCTAATGACAGAATAATGTCCTCTAATAAGAGATCTTCCAGGTTCTCCTTTCCTATTCCCATTGAAATGTGACCAATGTGGTTTATGGCCAGTTGGCCCCCTTGTTAAGTGCCTAATGTCTGCTTTCTGTTTTGGCAAGGTCATGCAATCTCTCTCTCTCTCTCTCTCTTTTTTAAAAGATTTATTTATTTATTCATAAGAGACATGAGAGAGAGAGAGAGGCAGAGACATAGGCAGAGGGAGAAGTAGACTCCTCGCAGAGAGCCTGATGCGGGACTTGATCCCGGACCCCAGGATGATGATCTGAGCCAAAGACAGCCACCCAACTTCTGAGCCACCCAGGTGTCCCAGGTCATGAAAATCTTGATAGTGATTACATTTCTGTGTAGTCCTATAACCTATTTTCTTGACTTTTCCATTATATTCCACTTCTATTCTTATGTTTTTTTTTTTCCTATCACATTGTCACACATATGTGCTAACCAATAGGAGCACTGTGAAAAGAATCAGCAGGGCCTGTGTCGCCAGCAGTATAATTCAAGCAGACCATCGTGCTAAGCGTGCTGGACATGGTGAAGCCATGGACCAGACTATTGACAAGAAACTATTTGTACTTATCAAAGTGTGGCTCATCATGACAATGATCCCATATGTGGAGGACAAAATACAAGTGCTCCATGTCTCCACATTCATTTAAGCAGACCTATCCACTTAATTACCATTGGAAAATGTAAACAAAAAGTATGGAAAAGGAATGTCATTCTTATAAAAGGCTGTTCAAGATGCCTCCTGGTCAAACAAGATTCTAATGAAAAATCTTGTTTCCAATTTCCAGGCTTACACAGTTCTTTGTATGTTGTCCTTGCAATAACAAAATTCAACGTGTTAGTGGATGTCTCTCATATAAAGATTAAGCTCTCTGACTTCATCATGGGACCCTGGGTGAACCCTGTAGCAGTTCTATAATTACCAGTTAGCAGATACCTCCCCTGCTGTGCACTTATGTTTACCTGACCACAGGTGTATAGGAGGCCAGAAAAATACAAAACATCCCCCAAATGATTCCAGTTTGATATTTACGAAGACAAATATCATATGATTGTTTCAAAGAAATACACACTTTTAACCCTTTAAACCACACTAGAATTTTTGCCATTCCAATGAAGTAAAAAAATAAAAATACCTATAATTTCTTAAGGCGGTAAACTTTTATCCCTGGGGAGTTTCATATAAATTATCTCTAACAACCGCAGTCGGGGGTTAAACCTATTTCAAAAAAAAAAATAAATAAATAAATAAACCTATTTCAAAGAATTGGTTGACCTTGCTTCATGTTTAAAAGCTAGATATAGGTCTCTTTTTATTATGGCAACTGAAAATAATAGAACTGAAAAGTTCTATTACCTTGTACTCAAAACCAAAAACTCAGTGTTTATACCAAAACATTGCTCTGTGATGATTTCTTATCTTATCACTCCTACCTGTCCATATTAGTACTATTGTTTTTTATTTTACTGTTTTGAGGAGATAATTTGGTGTCTTATCTTTCAAACCTAGAATATCGAGTTTCATTTAGCTATTTGGCAATCTAAAGTGAGGCTCTAGTCTAAGTAGTGTGTATTTGTCACTGTAAGTTGTGTAGATCAATTAAGATTTTTTTAATATAAGTCTATTTATTTGGAGTTTTGGGACTCTATTTCTGAGACATGGAAAAGTTTCGTAGGAGCAGGGCATACCCTTAACAAAATCGATTAGCTTTATATTTCTTTTATTCATTCAACAGGGCCTCTTCTAAGTAATTGGGATATGTCATTGAACAGCGACATCTGTTATGTCAACTTCCTTGTAAGCTTTTTCATTTATTGCCATCACTACCTTTTTTTTTTTTTTTTGTCCCTCTTTTGGGTTCATCACTCATGAGCAAATATTTGAGTATCTATAATGTACCAAGTACAATCTTGGTTCTCCAGTGACCTTGTAGCTTTCTCAAACTGCTCTTAGAGAGTGGTGCAATGAGTAATATGTTCCAACTGTGAATTGAAGCCAACTTTACCTTTTTCTCTTCCAGGGGTAATGACTTTGATATCTTATTTGAAGATAGAAATACTGGATTCTACTAAGGAAATTGGTATTAACTAGAAGATGGCTAAATTACTGGTCTTAGAGCCTACTACCTATGGGTGGGTACATAGCCCCCTTGGTATTCACAGCTAATCAGAAGATTGAGTTAAAGTAATCTCAGGTGTCTTGCTCTGTTCCACTTAGCAGGTAGGAAAGCTGAGGTCACAGAGGTTTTTAATTGCCAAATACCTCATGCTAAATTTGTTTCAAAACTCACATCAGAAGTTGGCTTTTGTGACTCTCAGTCTGTGGAGTTTTACTCTACCATGGTGAATTAAAAAGAACCTAAAGCAGAAGGAGCCCAGAAAGGACGAAAAGGCTGAAAATCATCAAAATTGGAATGTGTAAGTATGTAGCCTGAACAAAAAGTGGCTAATGAAAGACTTTATAGCTAGCTGCACTGAAGGGTATACATAACTTTCACAGCAAGAATTGTGATGATCAACATGAACTGTTGACTAAAGGCATAAAAGGGACAAATATGCTCAAGTTGTACTGTGAAGATTTGAGTGAGGTAGAAACAATTTTCTAATATAAAATGTAGAAGATATTTCTGGGGGGAAAAGATGGGCTCTATTTTTGAACGATATTTTTAGGGAATAACCTAGATCCGCGTTTGTGTGTGTGTGTACCAATGTGTGTGTGTGTGTGTGTGTATGCATTTAATTGCCAACCTTCTGTGCAAACGGAAGGAAGCCCATTATATGAGTCAGGTGAAAGTGGAGTTGAGTTTAGGGAGAATCCCACCTGATCACAGGATCCCTGAGTTCCTCTGAGTGGAAAGCACTGAGCCAAAAACATCATTTGCCCAGAAAGGCTTTACCTTGGGGCAAAGAGTAGCTGTGTGAGAGTACTTGAGCTCTGACATTCCAGGAAGAGCTCTCTGCCTGCATATTAAGAAGTCATTTGGCAATGTACATGATATTCAGCAGCCATTGACTCCTGCCCTCTCATTTCAACTAAATGGAATAATCAATGTTCAACATAAGGCCTTGCACACAGTGGGTTCTTGACAAATATTTGTTGAACAAAACAAATGCTGTTCTTTGGTACAGTAGAGAGCTTTGATTCTCTAAATGAGTTGGTGAAAAGCAATGACAAGTCAGTGCTATAGAGTTAATTTTGGCTTCTTATCCACTCTAGAGAGTATATTGGATTTCACCCCATGGGATGGCTGCCAAAGATACAATTTTTCCAGCTCTGTTTGTGCTTGTAGCCTGGGCAGAAGCTGGGATGGCTGTGGCAGCAGAAACATGAGACACAGACCTGGGGCCAACCTGACTCAGTCAATATCTTTCTGCTCAGCACCTCAGAAAATGTTTCCTGTGATAATCTCTTTGGATGATAATAGGGAAGGAAGGATATTTCTAAGAGAGTAACTTATCAATATGAAACAGATGCCCAAGTGTGTTCTGGATTGGATAGTTTACACCAGAACTTTCAAAACTGATTTTCTTTTATTTCCCTGGTTTTGTGTAGTTGTGGGGAGATGACAGCTAGACATTATGGATTTGGGGTATTGAAAGGTCAATCTACCACTGAATGTATGGCTTTGGAGAGCAGTAAGTAATTTTCCTGGGTTCACTGACTTTTAGGAACCTGACAAATGCTTTCAGAACTGCCATCTAAGGAAGACGGTATCTTTACAGACAAAAAGACATTTTGCAGTCCCCCCTCCCTGCTCTATCCTCATGAAATGTGTTTTTGTGGTGCTTTCTTCAGTATTTTTTCCTTTTCTTTATAATGCAAATAGAATAAAATAACAACTTGGATATAAAGAAAAAATAAATTGTCCAAAATATCATTGCTCAATTATAGAAAATGTTTTAATTTTCAGGTTTATCATATAGAAGCTGTGTTCATACAAATACTATATAGTGCTAATCAAGATGTGGATAGAATTATGTTTTCCATTTTATGCCAAAATTGATGTTATGTATATTTTCCATGTTGAATAATTTCCATACGTCATCATATTAGTGGTTATATTCTTTTGGTAGATGTGTTACATCTTAGGACTTGTTCTATTGTTTGATGCTATGTAGAGTTTCCAAGTTTTTCTGCTATTAAAGCAACTGAAATGAGTAATATGTGATATTTTTCCTTCTTCTAAAAGCAGCACAGCATAGAGATGATCCCTTGCCTAAAGAAATTTATATTTTAGTGGAGATAGACATGAAATAAGACAAGTGGGTAACGGTTGCTATAGCAGCTGAGTGCAGCAAGGAAATGACAATGGTGAATTCCCGATGGCTCAGAAGTTTTTTCAATATATAGAAGAAGTGATGCTGTTTTAGAGTCTTGAGAATGTGTTGATTATAACTAAGAGTGTGAAAACAGAAGGAATTACAGTAAAAGGGAAGAGCAGTGCAAAGGCATGGAGATCTGGAAAGTCCTGGGAACTGCTGGTCATGAGGACCAATGGAATGAGAGAACAGGTGGAGTAAAAGATGACTCCAAAGTTTGTGTCTTGGCTTGCAAGAAAGTGGACTTGTATCACTTCAGATGGAGTGAAGGGAAGATTAGTTCAGTTTTAGACATACACAATTTGAGATGTTTATTTGATATCTCCAATTAGAACTCTCAAGTAGGCAGACAGATACATGATGTGGTATGATCCACTGGGTATCATGTAGATCTGTACTGTCCAACACAATAGCTTCTTGCCACGTGCCCTAGCATATTTAAAGTGCTCAAGTAGTCTCACGTGGTTAGTGGTTACTGTATTGGATAATACACATATAGAATATTTCCACCATGGAAGAAAGTTCTGCTGGATAGTGCTGATCTAGATGGTATTTCAAATAATTATACTGGATGAAATCACCAATCTCTTATTCTGGAGTAATAAGAGAAGAAAAGACTGGACTCTGGGGTAATCCAGAGTTGGAGAGAGGAGATGGAAGCATAAAGATTTGGAAAGGAATGGGCAATGAAGTATAAGGCAAACCAAAAGTATCTGATGAAAGTGTATCATTTAATTCTCATGACAAAGTTAAGAGGCTTTGATTATTTTCAGTATTATTTAGGTGAGGAACTGAGGAAAAGCACATGTCTCTTATCACACAGCTAGTATTGAAAGTGTTGGGATTTGAGACAAGAAAGTGTGGAAATCCTTATCCGGGGGGTTCTATTTGGCTGTGAATGTGGTGATGGTGCTTTCTTTTTGACCTTGACAGCTGGTATGTCCTCAGCAATGACATCTATTCTAGGGAATTCAAGGACTTGATTCAAGTCTCAAAGATCCATCCAAACATGCAGGATGTAATGTACTGACAAAAGTGGCCTCTGACTATGTGCATGTTTCCATCCTAATCTGTCATGTTTACTAAGAGATAGTGTTTGCTTTTTTGTTTCCAGTTTTATTGAGATATATAACATTGGTTTAGTTTTAGGTATACATCAAAACTATTTGACAAATGTATATATTATGAAGTGATCATTACCCTACACTATGTAAGGTGATATCCATCACCTCACATAGTTACAGGTACTTTCTCTCGAACTTTTAAAATCTCCTCTTAGTAACTTTCAAATATGCAAAAAGAGTACTATTTATTATAGTCACAATTCTGTATGTTACATACCCAGAACTTACTAACCTTATAACCAGGAGTTTGTATCTTTTCATTACCTTCACCTGTTACCTCTTCAACAGAACCCCAACCCCCTGCCACTAGCAACCACCAATCTGTTTTCTGTATCTATGAGCTCATTTTTTTTCAGATTCTACATATAAGTGAAATCATATAGTATTTGTCTTTATCTTTCTGACTTATTTCACTTAGCATAATGCCATTAAGGTCTAGCCATATTGTCACAAATGGCAGTGGTCTTCTTGGAAATGGCTGAGAAATATTCCACATTGTACAGATATACCACATTTTCTTTATCCATTCATCTACTGATGGGCACTTAAGTTGTTTCATGTCTTGGTTGTTGTGAAAAATGTGGCAATGAACATGGGGCTGCAGATTATCTTTTCAAGATAGTGATTTTATCCTCTTCAGATACATACTCAGAAGTGGAATTGTTGGATTATATGGTAGTTTTTACTTTTAATTTTGAGGATCCTCTATATTCTTTTCCATAGTGGCTGCACCAATTTACATTCCCACCAACAGTTCATAGGGGTTACATTTTCTCCACATTCTCGCCAACACTTATCTCTTGTCTTTTTGATAATAGCCATTCTAACAGATGTGAGGTAATATTTCATTGTAGATTTGATTTGCAGTTTCCTGATGATGATGAGTGATGTTGAGCATCTCTACATATACCTATTGGCTATTTGTATGTCTTCTTTGGACGAATGTCTATTCAATTCCTCTGCCCATTTTTTAAAAAAAAGTTTTATTTATTTATTTGAGAGAAAGAGAGAGAGTGGGGCAAAGGTCAGAGGAAGTAGGAGAGAATCTCAAGCAGACTCCTCACTGAATGCAGAGCCCAACGTGGGGCTTGATCCCATGACCCCAAGATCATGACCTGAACCAAAACCCAGAGTCAGGTGCTCAACTAACTGAGCCACCCAGGCACCTCTGTTTCTTCTTTTTTGAATGTGCATTGGAGACAGATGCTGATCGATATCAATGATGTAAAAATGGAATTAAAGTGATGTAAAATTCCATTAGATTAAATAAGGAATGTAGGTTTTCATGAAAAACTTTGGCATTTAAGTTAAAGTAAAATGAAAATTATATAAACAAAGAAAAATATCATTGTATGTAAATTTCTTACTAAAAATTCTTGTGCAGCCTAATTTTCCTTTTTATGAATTTGAAAAGATGCAAGGTGAAAACCAATCTATTTCTACTTTGGTTTACTGCAGTGGGCATATTGTTGAACACAAATTTTGGATTTTCTATTAAATATCTTATCTGCCTTGCTGTATTACATACTCATTGCTCATTGTTTTTGTTTACAGCCTTATTATCTAGAGACGAAGGGCAAAAAGAAATGCCAACAAGTCTAAATATTGAAAGGTCAGGGTATTCACGTACACATTATTTTACTTTTCAGAATGCATTACCCATTGTAAGTCTGGTATCTCTTTCCACTTTCAGACATCAAATTGATGTTGTGCCATTTCTCTCCTGGAGGCAATTTTTGAGATCATAAAAGTGTGCAAGGGACATGAAGATGGGGCCTAGATGATTTGGAACTGACAGAATTTTCAGCTCATGGATACTGAGAAAGAACAGAAGCTGTTGGTATCAATGGCTGTTTGTTTTTGTGACACTTTGAGTAATAAAAGCAGCAACATAAATTCTGGGTTGGTTTTGTTCCCCATTGAACTTTTGCTCTAGGGACTGAAGAATCTCTTTGTACAGCTGTGTAAATACTATGTTACCATTTGGCACAAATGGGAGGTTGGTCTTAGAAACCTCCACTTGTGAAGCATGGAATAAGCATAAGGACTAGAATGGGTGTGGGTTAGAAAGGAAGAGAGGAGCAGGAGCTCCCCAGTTTGGGGTTATTCTGTATGGATGTTTACTGCTATTGTCAGTCCAGTATATTTTTATTTGGGTACTTGCTTGCCCTTTTTTCTACCTAACAGCTTTGATTAAGCTGTTGAGCACAGTGCCCTGTCTTCTGTCCAATAGGGTATATACTAGTTGTCCAACAATTGTGAAATGACAAGCAATAAGAAAAAAAATGAAAAATTGACTATACAAAATGTTTTTAAATGTTTAAAAAATTATAAACAAAATCAAAGACATCTGATTAATCTGGTTAAAATATTTTAAGACATATTGCATATAGAGGTCCCCAATACATAATGAATTCTTAAAATTAGAGTAGAAATTTAAAAAAACTAGTAGAAATTAGGAAGAAGACATAAATAGATAATGCATAATAAAAGGAGTCCTTAACCATGGAAAGGGTTCCAGTGTCTCCACATCCTCACTAACACTTCCTATCTTTTGTTGTTTTATTAATAGCCATCCTAACTGGCATGAAATGATATCTCACTGTGGTTTTGATTTGTCTTCCCTTGATGATTAGTAATGTAGAGCATCCTTTCATATACCTGTTGGTCACTTCTATGTCCTTTTTTGAGAAATGTCTATTCAAGACCTTTGTTTACTTGTTTTTTTTTTTTTTTTTGTTTTTTGGTATGAGTTGTAGTAGTGAATCTGGTGGATTATGCAAGTGAAAGAAGCCAGTCACAATAAGAGGTGCCTAAATTGTCCAACTCATAGAAGCAGAGAATAAAACAGTGGTCACCAGGGGCCAAAGGGAGGGAGAAATAGGCAATTCTTCAATTGGGATAAAGTTTCAGACATGCAAGATGGACTAGTTTTAGAGATCTGCTGTAGAGCATGATATTTATAGCCAACAAAACTGTGATGTACACTTAAAAATTTAAGAGGGTAGTTATTATATTAAGTAGTCTTACCACAAAACACAACATGAAACAAAACAAAAACAAAATATCCAAAGGGATAACAAATAAGCTTTTGGAGATGGGGGATATGGCTATTGCTTTGATTGTGGTGATGGATTCATAGGTATATGTGTATGTCTAAACTCATTAAATATGTACAAATTTTTTGTGTCTTCATTAAACCTCAGTAAAGTTGTTTAAAACAATAACAAAACAAAAACATAAAGAGGCATCCCCTTTTGCCTCATTGCATCGGAAAGAGCAAGATGGGTCACCAGCAACTCTACTGGAGCCACCCGAGGAAGTTTGGCCAGGGCTCTCGTTCTTGCCGCGTCTGTTCAAACCGGCACGGTCTGATTCGGAAATACTGCCTCAACATGTGCCGCCAGTGTTTCCGTCAGTACGCCAAGTATATAGGCTTCACTAAGTTGGATTAAGTGAACTTTCTTGAATGGGTCATCCAAGATACCTACCTTAACTGCAGATGTCCAAGATACCTACTTCAATGCCGACTCATTGTACATAAAATAAAAATACTCCAATTATGAGTGTTTTAATGTGAAAAAAAAACATAAAAAGGCATCCAACTTCAGGCTTGATTAGAAAAATTAAAATAAAAATTACACAGGTTCCATTTATGACTCTTTCTAATTGACGAAAATTAAAATGACTTGATTATCTTGGCAAGGCTGAAAAGCAACCAGAATTCTTACATATTGCAGGTGGCAATGCAAGTATATAACTGGATGGGACTTTGTCAATATTTAACAAAACTATGTATTTATTTGCCTCTTGACTCAATAATCCCACTAATAGGATTTACCTGAAGATACACCTCCAATAATATAAAGATATGAATGTACAAGGTTATTCAGTATTGTTTTGAATTATAAACTATAAGACTCAACCTAAATGACTATACATAGGAAACTGATTAAATGAACTATGATACATTGACACAATGAAGCATAGTGTGTCTTTAAAAAAATAAAAGGATCTTTAAAACTGATATGTAGCGACTTTCAGATTATACTATCAAGTTTTTAAAAGGCAAAAGAATAAAAAATCCAATATATATTATTAAGTGAAAATTAGTGTCTATACAAATGAATATGCTATCATTTATGTACGAAAGAGGGAAAATAAGAAAATATAAATGTGTTTGTTTTTTTGAGGAAGAAGAAACACAAGATATAAAGCAAAAACTAATGATATAAGCCTCATATTATAGGAAATAAGTGATAGTGGAGTGGATGATTGGAATAGAGTAGAAGGGATGAAGGTAACACTTCTCTGAAAATACCTCTCCATTAAGTTCCGACTTTTCGAAACAGACAATGCTTCCTACACTCAAAAATAGATTATTAAAATTAACATGGATATAGGGAAGCCAACATGGAAAACAAATAGAAACCAATGAACCTAAATATATATTATAATAAATAGCATAACCACAGTGAGGGGGAGAAGAGAAAGAAAAGAATTAACCTAAAAATTTTTGATAAACAGAATTTTCACTATATACTCTAAGGTTAGAGATACAAAGAATTAGATACAGATATTGAATCAAGTTAGTAGATGGAGTTTTCAAAGGTGTATAGATTAGCAATTCTGAAAATATTTCATGTGTATCCCAGATTTAAGCAAATAAGTAGATTGTGCACAATGATAGCCAGAGTTTTTACTTTCCAAAAGAGGAGTTACAGTAAAGGAAAGGTGGAATAATAGAATAAATCTTGTTGCTGTCAGAGTCCTTCAATGGAAGACCACTGGGAACATACCAGTAGTTGACAAATTGGGTTGGTTATTCTGGTGAAGGGACAACACACACTAGAGGGAACCATGAAGTGTTTCAGAGAATTTTTAAAAAGAACCTATCATAGGATTTTGACTTTTTTTTTGGGGGGGGGGTCAACTGAGTGAAAGTCTAGGGAAATAGGAGTTCCCTATAGATTGAGTGTTGTCAGAAAGAGGAGCAATTCAGTCTTCTGGTATCTCAATAATTGTATTTAATAGGGAAGGTAGACTAGACTATAATCAGAAAAGAAGTAGCAACCATTTATCTCAGCCTGGAGACAGGGATATTTGGTATTTGGTGGGTGGCACACTGGCCTTGTTTTGGTCTGCTTTAAGAAAAAATTATGATGTAGTCTCATTTTCTCTAAGTTTATCAGCCAACTTTTTTGATGTTGGTATTCTGTATTTACATTCAACAGGATAGCATGGCTTACCTGTGAGTGCTGTGCCATCTTTAGTAGATTAAAACTGGAGGAATTGGTATGAACTCATGATTCATCGCACATCAATATGTATTTCTTAGCTCTTAGCTCTGTCATTGAAAGGATCTAGAAGCAATAACTCACAATATGAATGAACACATCTCTCAGTCACGTCTCAGTTGCTAAGTATTGGTCTTGAACAAAAGAAACAAGAACTCCATGGAGAAATAGCTAGTTCTGTGGCTGAAGCAGAGAAATTACATGGTGAAACTAGAACATATTGTGGTGCCAGAGAGTAAGGATATGTTTAGAAAATGAGATATATCAAAAGGACACAAGAGCCAACTTTGAAGGGATTAGCCATGGACAAATCAGTGGCAATACAAGCAAAAAATAATGTTAATAAAGGATTTTAATCCATACAGTAAAACAAGAAAATATGAGTACTACTGATATAAACAAATATTGAATAAAAATATTAAGAGAGAATAGAAACTTCTTTATATGATATAGTCCAAAATAATAAAAGCAGAAAGAATGATAGAACTAGAAATATGACAAAAGGATTGTTTCAGACAAGAATCATCAATAGATACTAAAATTAATAATGAGAAATGGGATATTTATAGAGTCACAAAGTATCTTCCCAGAAGATATAATGGGAAAAGTGTAAATTTGTAGTGGAGAACCCTGGAGGACTAGAACAGGGATGAATAAATTCACATCACCTGTCTCCTAATATGATACACTGAAAAGGACACACATCACTTCAAAGTGTATAAACTCAATTCAATAGTGAAGAAATAGTAGACACAACCAAATTGAAGAACATTCTACAAATAATTGGTTAGTACTCTGAATGTGTCAAGGTCATGAAAGACAAAGTCAGAATGAAGAATTGGTCCAGATTAAAGTAGATGAAAATTTGATGACTAAATGCATGTCT
The DNA here is from genome assembly GCF_053574225.1 of Canis aureus. NCBI lineage: Eukaryota > Metazoa > Chordata > Mammalia > Carnivora > Canidae > Canis > Canis aureus. The sequence continues at coordinate 60,173,725 of NC_135621.1, forward strand.
TCCTGGATTATTTTGGAGGAGGAAAAAGTTACCAATTAGCTTAATAATAGTATTTTCTCAATATATTTTTTCTTAGTATTATGATTATGCTATAGTTATCAAAGATATAATCAGTTGGGTTTTTAAAATGACATAGGGAAAACCTTTTTCTATGAAACAAAAATTTCCAATACATTTATAATAGATGCTTTTAGATAAAGGCATGATAATTATTTTTAGTGTAAAACTTTATTTTCCACATTTTATGGCAATATAATTTATATACAGAAAAATGTTATGAATTTTGACAAATGTATAAAGTTATGTAACTACCACAACCAAAGAACAGTCGTATTGCTGCCAAAAATTCCCTTGTATTGGTCATTTGTAGTCAACTCTTTTCCTAACACAACTCCTGGCCCATTAATCTGCTTCTGCCTCTATAGTTTCATCTTTTCCAAAGCCGCATTTAAGTGGTACTATATAATATTTAGCCCTTTTTATTTGACTTGTTTCACCTCACATAAAGTACTTGAAAGTCAATCATGTTGTTGTATTTATCAGGATTGCATTTCCTTTTATTGTTGAATGATATACATTGTAAGGTGGTATCACTATTCAGTCAGTTTATGATCATTTGAGTAGTTTCCAATGTTTGCTTATTATGAAGATAGGCACTATAAACATTTGTGTAAAGTTTTTTGGATGAGTCTCCTGATGATGGTCAAGTATGCCTTTACGGTTATCACCTTCCCTGTTGGTTAACGTTCATTCAGGGGTCAATCTCCTTCCCCACCCATTGACCTCTCATCAACTAGGGCTCTCCATCAGCTCAGCTTGCCTGCCAGAAAATAAGTAAAAGTATTCCACTAAATATGTGATCCCCTTACAGTGGATTGGTTTATCAGAGTGCTTCAAAATTCTTTCAGGAATACCATAAACACTATGCAGTATTTTATCCCATTCTATCATGTCTACTACCTTTGTCTCAGTGACATATTCATCTTTCCATTCCTTTTAGAAATCTTAGAATTAGCTTTTGTTTAAACTTGTCTTATTATTCTCTAATAAGTTACTATATCATGAATGCTATAGTCTTTTATTTCAGCCTTATCATTTGCCTAGAGATTCATAGTCTACCTTTTCCTCCTGTTCCATGTTTGTGGTGCTGTTCAATCAGATAACTGCAATGACCTGGCCCTCCTGCATATGGTATCAACCTAGTCCAGTCCATGACTTAGTTAAATAAAAATCTTATCGTTATTCATCTATAAACAAGTTCCTGACAGTTCCCCAATGCCCAATAGATAAAGAAAAAACTCCTAATCATGGTATGCAAAGATCTACCCAACCGGGCACCAGCTGTCTTTCCATTCTTATCTCTTGCCAGTGCAATCAATGTTTTCCCATAACAATACTGCTATCTCCAGAACCTCCTGTGCTTTTGGTCCTTGCTTACGCTATTGTTTACATGTATGACATTTTCCCTTTTCTTTCCAATTGGAAAACACTTACTCATTTTTATAATCTGTCTTAAAAAGACTGATATTTTTTTCTTTATGTACCTTGTCCCCAACCTAAGCAGATTAAAACACCCTCTCTCTTCTCTATAACATCTCATTTTATTATTGTATTTTGCTATTATCAAATTCATGAAATTATACTGTGATTATTATGTCACTTTCCCTCCAGTAGATACCTAGCATAATTATAGGGCTCAATGAATATTAAGTTGATTGAATATAAATAAATGAATGCATGATATATAAGGAAGATATTTTTGCTAGAGAAGAAAATACTTTCTGCTATCACTCAAATGTGTACCATTACCAAATAATCTACTCTGTTATGAGGATGACTGTTCTCAAATAGTTAATGTGACCTATATCTTATAAATCCAAGTTTATTCTTAGTATACCTTTTGCCAAGAACACTTTGGGTTAAGAAAATTCTAAATTCTAAATTTTAAAACACATTCTTCTCAGTGATATAAAATCGCTATAGGAAACTATACATTGAAATATTAACTTAAGTCAGATAGTAAAACAAAAAACTTTATTTTATAAGTCCAATTAATTTAATAAGCTTTTTAGTATTTAAATATATCATGTAAAATTTCATTTTATATATATATATATAGTTTTTAATAATATATACTATGTAACAATTCACTTTAAACATCAGTGATGCTTTTGAGTGTAAGTTACTGTGAAACCAGAAAAAATCAACACTCACCAGACTCTAAGTCTTCACAATCTTATCTTTATATAGAAACTATATTCCTATATTAGAAATAGATGACACCATTTTCCAGTCTGAAATTACAAGTCAGTATACCTCCAGACATTTCTCAATGGATAAACTGAAAGGTAATCACATTTGTACAACTTTATGTGCTATAAGCTTGACAGATTTGAGTGGACTGTTTTGTTTTCTAAGAAATGATTGTACTCTTATCTTTAAGATATGGAGCTCTTTACTCTAAACACTGTTTTAAAGGATTTGCACTGGAACAGGAAAGCCACATTTGCTTAATACCATATATGCTCTTCAGCTACTTAGAAAGGCAGAGAATGCATTTTTCCATGTGTCTTTTTGTTTATGAATGTCTCACCATTGTGACTTTATATAGGGCTGTGTATAAACATTTTTGCGTGTGTGGATGTACATATTTAAGACAACACAGATGTTTGCATGTTGCTACAGAAACATAAGGTTGAGTGCTGTCTCACATTATAAGCCTTTAGCCTCTGCATTTGCATTCTTATTTTCACAGTTGAACTTGTGATAGAGGAGAGTTGCATGAGGCTGGAGGGACACAATGGATCCTTGTGAAAAATGAAGAAATGGTAAAGTTGCAAAGTTTTAAATTGATGTTTACAACACAACTCTTTTGGCTCTAAATCAGAGTTGTAAATTTCTTATACTCGAAGAGTTTGAAACATTTAATATGCTTTTTTTTCTTCCTAAGTATAGTTTGATCTTGACATTAGCTGAAAAATAAACTAAAATAAGCTAAGGGAAAACATAGCTGTTGTCTTCTTTTTGTCCTTACATCCTCTCTCTAGAAGGGTATGAAACTTAATTTCTTTGTAAGAAGCAATGATCACCACACTGAAAAATAATATAAAACATCTAGTCAGCCTATGACATCTAATAGCCCAGTGATATGCTGCAAAGGGAATTTTATATACTTGCAGTTTTCTTCCCATTCTGAAGAATGTATTTAAGATAGGAGCCTTCGGTGCAGTTGCTGAGATAAGATCAAAAATGCCTCCAGGCCTCCTGAAAGTTTTAGTGACCTGAGAAGTTTTCTTAACTTTTCTGGTGGTATTAGTGTTTCAGTAACCCGATGCTTGGGAGCTTCACTGAGTCAGAGACATAGGAGGCCAGACCAGGGATTACATTTTCATTTTTATTAAAAGTACTCTATTTTTTCAGAGTCTATCTGAATTTTTAGGTGCTGCATGATCTCAGCAGATTGAAACTTTCCAGAAGGGTTTCACTGAGGAAGAGGGTTGAGATGTATATTTTTACCACAATCAGTGTTTGAATGGATGCTGATATTCTTCTGAAGCCTTAACAGGCATATCTACTTAACTTAGTGTGAAGAAAATACCACTACCTCATCCCTAGGACAGACATTAATTTCATGTGGGGAAACTTTCTCTTCTATAATGAGAAAAGAGAATTAGACATAAATGTCTCTGGGACAGGGACCATTTTGATTCAAATTCATACCAACATATAAAAGATCTCTTCCTAAGAGCAGTTTCTGATGGATGGAAGAAGAATAAAGAGAAGAGCACGACACATGATGGAAGAAAGATAGATATTGAGAGAAATAGAAATGGGCTGAGAGGCTGGAGTGCTCACAGGACAGTTTTGTTGACAGTTTGATATATGGGTAGCCTGGCCTTTCCACATTGCTTACCCTTTAAAGCTGGCTATCAGCTTTGTGGCTGTAGCTATGTCTGTTATTTAAATATTAGCCTCTTAGATGGTTTGGAGTAGTTGTAAAATAGTGCTAGATTGGGTCGACTATAGTAGGTTCCTCTCCCCCCCCCCCCTCAACACACATAGAAACTGGACACATTTTTTAATAATCATGGTTGAGGACATTCTTCTAAGTACGTCTTTCTGCCTTTCATAGGACAATAGCACATACAATGCCTAGAAAATTCATGTTTCAGCTTTTGTGGCAATTGACTAATTATACTTAAAGATGGGGATCATGATTCTTTTAGACCTCTGAGCACTACTTGGACAGAATGGGAAATTCCAGGAATCGATTAATGTGTATGAGAAATATAAGAATAAAAAACATATCTTTGACACGTTACATAAAATACAATGGGCTTTGTCTTATTGGTGAGCAAGTCTTTATTCATAAATAGTGTCATTTAAATATGATGATTAACCTTAAACCATTTATAATTCTGTTCTCTTACAGACTTTTTCACAGTTAAGCAGTCATTGAACTTTTTCTTTTAGGGGACTAGAGCCCGAGCTAGAATTTCTCACCAGCTTCCCTTTAAAGCCTTCAGTCAGTCTCCTTCTTTTCTTTCCAGGCATCTCAACAGAGGAACTGCTACTGTCTTTATCAAGCCACTCTCTGTGAATCTGTACACATTTTAAAGTGCATAAGGCACTGTTCACTGATCAGCTTTTCCCATTTTCCCAGGAGTCCTTAGTCTGTTGCTTAATATGCTGATAATGGAAGGAAATCATTCCACAATTTTTGACTGTTCACTATTTTGAAGGCACTACACTAGATGTCCAAAAATAGAATATTCTTGTTTTCTGAAAGTTGGGAGGGGAGGTTAGTTAAAATATTCATAAATAAACTGGATATATAAGCTGACCATGACACAGAAAAACCAGATATTTACTGAGCATCTACTACGTACTGTACACTCTGCTACGTGCTGTGCGTGATAAAAAAGAGTGGAGTCCATAACCTAACTAGGAAGATGATGAATGCATAGATGAAACACAGACTGATACGAACCTCAGTTAGTGAGCAGAATCTAATGAGAGGACCTCAGAGAGCTTAATGTATGTATATGAAGTATTTAACAAATGTTTAGAGATGATTTCTGGATGACCAGGGGTAATCAAGGAAAGGAGGAAACACTGGGTAGGGCAGCGATATGAGCAAAGATAAGGAATTAGGTATATACTGACATAACTAGAAAGGAGAAGTTAAGAGGAAAATATGAGTTGAGGGCAAGAACGAGACTTAGAAGTCAAATAACATGTCCTCAGCTATTCATCCAAAAATAAATGGGGTTGGGTGGGATCTGAACCTGGGAAGTCTAACCCTGACTCCCCTAAGACTACCTTAGGATTGTAGTAGCCTTGAATTTGGGCACAGTGATTTATTTGACTTTCATTTTGTAGATATCAGGGGATTTATTGAGTATTATTTTCTTATATTTCTGCTATGAATATTAACAGCTGCTTTAATATTGGAGCAGAAAACTCCAAATGGAGAGAACTCTGGTTTCTGAAATAAGGGTCTTGTAAATGAACCCAAGTATTGGAAAATAAATTTTTAACTTTTGAAATTCTAATACTCTGATATATGATAATACACAATTCTATGCTATTATTTGGTTTCTGCTGACAACACTGTAGTTTTATAAAAGGAATATTTTCAAGCTGAGATATAACTTGTTTGAGGTTCTTAATATGTGAAAAACTAATTTCTAGATTTTTAGATGTTTAAATAAACCCAATAAGTGAGTGTGATGGATTGATTTGTGGCCCCCCCGCCCCCCCAAAAAAAGTTCGTATGTTGAAGCGCTAATGCCCAATATGATGTATTTGGACATAGGATCTTTAAGGAGGCAATTAAGGCTGAATGAGGTCATAAGGATGGGGCCCTAATTTGATAGGGTTTGGTGTCCTTTTAAGAAGAAGAAAAGACACCAGAGCTTACTCCCTCTCACTTCTTGTACATGGGAGAAAGGGAAAGGGAGAAGGTGGCTGTCTGAAATCAGAAAGAATGCTCTCAGGAGAAACCAACCCTAATGTTGTCTTGATTTTGAACTTGTGGCCTCCAGAACTGCAAGAAAATAAATGGCTGTTATTTCTGCTACCCAGTCTGCAGTATTTTATTATGTCAGCCCTTACTTAATTAAGACAGTGAGTCTTTGTAAGGGGAAAAGTGGACGAAGAAACAGAATCTTACCTCTGAAATTAATAAATGGAAACTGAGGAGATATGCAGCAGACCTAGAAATACATAATCATCCAAGGAGGCATCATGAGATCCTAACATGGAAAGCACATCTTCATAGGCTGTCTGGATTGACATACTGTGAAAGATCAGGAAGTAAGTGAGTGGGTCTTCTTGGAAAGAGAATCCAACATGAAAATTATGGATGGTGTCACTGGGGTTACATATGTTTAAAAATAAATGTAATTGCTGTCAATGAGAAATACTGAAAATGACTGGCCATTTTTTGTTTCACTCCATTGTAGTTTATTAACACAAGCTTTAATTAACTCCATTGGCAGAATTATTTTTCTCTTGCAGCAGCTGACCAAAAATCTAGGGCAAATTCTAGCAATAATTGTGTTGAATGTCTTCAGGGAAAAAGTGAGAGCAATAATACTTATTAAACTTTCCAATGGTTTGCGTTAGCAGATTTTTTTTCTAAGACTGAATATTTTCACTTTTTGTTAATTTGAAAGCAAGCAAACTAGAGTTGTCTGAACTGGAAGAAAAGTTTACAGTTCACAGGGAGAACTTCTTAAAAAGATAGAAATTATTTTGTAGAAAATGCAAATTCTTGGGTATCTGTGTGGCTAAGCTTACTTAGTAGCTCTGTGTTGGTTGATGTGGCATTTTTTTCTATTCCTATGTTCACAAATACTGAAATTGTGCCTCAGCACTGGAATGAAGGCATGACAACTTATGGTTTTCCATATTTTCAAAAACTCGGAAAAAAATCTAGGTCATCCCCATATTTAATAAAAGGCTTTCAAAATTCTTTGCATATTCACATAAACCCATCTCAATATTTGGATTCTCTTACAAATATATTGAGAATTGAATTTTCAACTCCATGTTATAGATGATACATAAATTTACACGAATTTATAGATATATACAGTACTGATGATTAAAGTGTTATGAGAGAACTGATTAATGTTTTCCTGATAGACATCCTGGGGAGGGGGGCTTTTGATATGGCTTTCTAAGGATGGATAGGATTTTCAATAGGTACTTTTTCAAGGCATAACTGCTGAAATGAACAAAGGAACAAAGTGAAGGTTATGTGATGGGATGTCTGTGGGGGAAATCGTGGAATTGGTTGTGTGGGAATTTAGCAAAGTGTGTACCCTGATTGAAGAAAATGGAAATGGGCTTGGGACTAGTGAGAGATAAAGAGGCCTGACTTGAAACTCATTCTCTAGGGCAGCAGTTTCCAAGCACTCTTCAAAGAAGTTGGCTTCTCAGTCCTCATTTTTTAAAAAAAGATTATTTATTTATTCATGAGAGACACAGAAGGAGAGAGAGGCATAGACACAGGCAGAGGGAGAAGCAGGCTCCACGCAGTGAGCCCGACGCGGGACTCGATCCCCGGGTCTCCAAGATCACACCCCGGGCTGCAGGCGGCGCTAAACCCCTGCGCCACTGGGGCTGCCCTCAGTTCTCATTTTCAGAGATTCTGATTTTTCTGTGCAGGACAGAACCTAGAATCTTTCTCCTAACAATGCCAGATTCAGGTGATGTAGCTGGTCCCCATAAAACTTTTTAAGAACATTGACTTAGGTCTTGTATTACATTGTCACATAGCTGTAGCTTCTACTAAATCCAGCTGTATGGAAAAATGACAATAAATAGTCTACCTCCACTACTGCCTAGTACTACTGCCAAATAATATTTGCTCATTCATGTGTGTAACGGGTTCTGTCCAGGAGCTAGAGATATAGTAGGGGACAAAATGAAGTGCCTGCAAGCACAGAGCTTGTGTTCTAGTTAGAAGCAGGGTAGAGACCATTGTGTAGTTTGTATTTTCATTGTTAAAGAAATAAAAACAAGAACAGAAGACATATTGTTTGAAGGGCTGTTGTTGTTCGTAGCAGTGGTCAGGAAAAAGCTCTCTGATGGTGTGATATTTGAGTAAGAGTCCTGAAGGATATGGCGAGGGAATCCATTTGAAGAAAAACATTTCAGGCTGAATTCCCTAAGGTGGAATTTGTAGAGGAAGATCAAGAGTCCAGTGTGGCTAAAGAGGAGGGAAGAGGAGAAGAGGTAAGGAAAAGCAGTGTAAAGAGAGGAATGAGTGATATTTTATTACATAGTAAGGCATTTGCTTGTATTCTTACTATGGGAAGAGGATTTTGAACAGATGATTTATATATTTACATTATCACTCAGGTTGCTCTGGAAAGAAAAGATTGTTGAGGGGTTAGAGGTGCTGGTGGCCTAGACCAGGCTGAACAACAATAATAAGTATAGTATGGCTATGGTGGATACTTAACCCCATTACATGACGTACTATCTTCAAAGAAGTTTAAAGAGTTCTATGGTGTTTTCCAACACTAACAATCAATTCTCTGATTCTGAAGACATGAACTTACTAGATGCCCTACAGCTTGATTCAATTCTGGCATTAACTCCTCAGAGTTACTGTCAGACTCCACAAGTTTAAGAACTCAGTCCTACAAGACTGCTCTCACTTCAAATGTCAATCACAGGTATTAGGTCCCCAGATTACCCACACACTGTCCAACATGGCTACAAACTGGGAGTTCTCATAACCCCTTCAGGTTCGATAATTTGCTAGAATGGCTCCCAGAATTCAGGAAAACAGTTTTCTCATTATTAGTGGTTTATTAAAAGGGATATACCTTCAAAACAGCCAAATGGAAGAGATGCATAGGGTAAGGTATGGGAAAGAGGCCCAAAGATTCTACGACTTCTGTTTTCCATGCTTCCTTCCTACCTTCTGATTTGTTCACCAACCGGAAGTTCTGTGAATTCTGTCGTTTAGGTGTTTCTTTTTTTTTTTTTCATATTCATATTTTTAAATTTTTAATTTCAGTATAGTTAACATATGTTTTTAAGGAGTTCTTATGGAGCCTCTATTATACAGGCATGACTGATTGAATTACTGGCCATTAATCTCCTTCTGTCTTTCCCTCCCCACAGGTCTGAGGGTAGGGCTGAAAGTTCCAGTCCTGTACACGATTGAGTTCTCTCGCAACCATCCCTCTCCTAAAGCTACCTTGCACCTACCAAGAGTTCCCTCATTAACTGGCTGAAAGGGGCTTGTTATAAACAACAAAAGATGTTCTTCTCACCCCTATCATTCAGTAAACTCCAAGGACTTTAGAAACTGTGTCGAAAACTGGGGACAAGGACCAAATATGCATTTACTATAACTATAAACAGTGCTTAGATTTTTGTGTTGGCTGTAGGCCTGCCAGCTTTAGGGATACATTTCTTCTCTAAGTATTACTTTTGACACCCACAGTTCACACTATTTAGATGCCTATGTATCAAGGAAAAGGAAAGCTTTTTAATATTCCTCTAAAAGGATATTTATAACTTCTATAATTTAAAATTTAAAATAACAGGAAATATCCATCAGGAAATATCATATTTATCTTAAATCCTTCTTGCTGAAATTCAACCTATTGCTTTCTGTAGTACCATATGCTTGTTTTACAGGATATAGTAAGATGGCTTCAAAATTATGTTAAGATTTCAGCTGCTTTAAATCAGCTAGTTCTCTTTATGGAATTAACGTTAGTGTCAATTAAATTAGAGAAGATGTCTCAAAATCACAAAGGTCAAAAATCACCAAAGGAAATGCAGATAGCTCATAACATTTATAAAGTATGAAGGGTGGTTTGATTTAACTATACATTAATGGTCATTGAATATTAGGGCTTTTCAATAATGGCATAGGAGATTAGTGTGGGACCCAGGAAATTTAACAAAAATCCCCTACCCCTGGACAAGCAGAGCAGGACTGACTCCATTTTGTGCTGTACCCGCCTTGTGCCGACCTGCATTGGCCACTGGCCCCTATAAAGTTGCTAAGCCTCTTAGTCTCGGGGTCCAAGTCCCTGCGCCCTGTGTCGGGTGCACTTGGACCCACGCTCGAGCTTGTAAATAAACCCTCGTGTGTTTGCATCGGTGTCAGCTCCTCGGTGGTTTCTCGGATTCACAATCTTGGGCACAACAATTAGGTTATTCGTGTGTTGTCAAATTCCACAAATGAGAGAACTGGCATATATTTTAATTGTAGAAATAGGTGAGCTTTGATTTTAAGGCTGAGGGTATGGGTAGAAATAAAGGCAATCACATACTCGTACGTAAAGAATACTTTAAATACTTCTAATAAAGGAATGCATTGGCCAATGATAATGATTTTAGTCGATCTGAGAAACTATGATCCGGTGTTCACCACGTTGAAAATGAAACATCCAGTTGGGCATTACCTACAGCACATATCCACCCATCACTGCAAAGATTTAATGGGACACACCTGTAGAGCATTTAAGAATTTATGAAAGAAAGAAATGAGATGGTTTCAAAGTTATGCAAAAGATCAATGAATATAGTCTCTTCCTGAGGACAATAAATCCGGAAAGAGAAGAACCTACCGTGATGCGGATGCACCTGTGTTTCTCACCGGCCGGGCTGAGAGGTGGAGCAGGCGAGACGGGGAGGGCTAGAGAGGCCGCTCGCCGGAAGAGCCGCGTGGCTGAAAAGCGCGGGGCTGCGCGCTGGCGCCCAACTTCCGGTCCAGGCTTCCTGCTTCCGGCTGGTGTGGCGCCTGGCGGAGTTGATCCCAGCCGTCGCGAAGACGTCGGAAGAGCCGTTCTCCCTTTTTGCCTTTTACTCACGAAGCGGTGTCTCTGGCAGGCCGGCGGCGGCGGAAGCGGGGCAGGAAGCGGCTCATTTGCCACCCGGGGGATCCAGAACGTAGTCTGAGGCTGGTCCTGGGTATGTCTGACTGAGAGCGCGGGGCCTTCACCTTGACGTCACCGTTCCACCCGTCGCAGCGTACAAGGAAACTACACCTGCATTTTCCGGAACAACCGTTTCCTCAAAGTCTTACCGAACCTGTGGAACACGAAGCCACCCACGGAGTAGGGCCAAGTATAGGGGCTGCTTGCTTTTCTACTCTCCTCCTTCCAGTGTAAAATTACAGGTTTGTTTGTTTATTTATTTATTTATTTATTTTTCCATTGGGGAAAAGATACCTATAATTCTTCATCTGTTTAATGTGTAGTAGAAGCTTGGCTCTAAGGAGCTCAGTAAAGGATGGAAATGGTTAAAAGGTGAGGCTCTGGAGTCCGACTGCTGGGGTTTCAATCATGGTTCTGCAGTTTATTAACTGTGTAACTTCAGGGAGTGTTCTGGACTGGCTGTGTCCTCTCAAAATCCATGTGTTAAAGCCCTAGTTCTCCGTGTGGCTGTATTTGAAGACGGCACCTCTAAAGAAGTAATTAGATTTTTTTTTTTTTTTTAGGATTTTATTTATTTATTCATGAGAGAGGGAGGGAGGGAGAAGCAGGCTCCATGCAAGGGAGCCCGATGTGGGAATCGATCCCAGGTCTCCAGGATCACGCCACGGGTGGAAGGCAGGCGCTCAACTGCTGAGCCACCCAGGGGTCCCCTGACGAAGTAATTAAATTTAAGTGAGGTCATAAAGGAGGCTCTGATGCAGCAGGATTAGTATCCATAGGAGAAGAGACACCAGAGTTTCCTTTTCTCTTACTACTTCTCCCTCTTCTTTTTCCCTTCACAGAGCCAAGGCGGTAGGAGGATGCCAAGAGTGAAGACAGCCGTCTGTAAGTCAGGAAGAGAGCCCTACTTGACACTGAATTACCTGGAAACTTGATCTTGGACTTCTAGGTCCCAAAACTGTAAGAAAATAAATTTCTTTTGTATAAGTCATCCAATCTATGGCATTTTGTTATAGCAGCCTGAGAGGACTAATACAGGGAAATTACTTAATTCTCTGTACCTTAGTTCCCTTACTGTAAAATGAAGATAACAGATGGGCCCATCTCCCACTATTGCTTTGATGAGCTGAGTGTAATAATATTAACTAATGTTAGTTATTTATGCTATAATTATCGAGAATACAATTTACTGTTCTCCATATGCATCTAGAATAGAATCAGCTAATTTTATTTGGGGAATGAATCTTTTTTTAAAAAAAAAACTAAGTGCATTATGTGTATTTATACTTATACTGTATGTAGAGGAATCAGTGTGAGCTGCAGACAGATTTAAAGTTATGACAAAGAGGGATGCCCGGGTGGCCCAGTGGCTGAGCATCCGCCTTGGGCTCAGGTTGTTATCCCGGGGTCCTGGGATGGAGTCCCACATTGGGCTCCCTGCATGGAGCCTGTTTCTCCCTCTGCCTATGTCTCTGCCTCTCTGTGTCTCTCATGAATAAATAAATAAAGTCTTAAAAAAATAAAGTTATGACAAAGAATGCTAAATACAGAAGTCTGTGAAATGTAAGATTAGTAAATTAAACAAAAATTTTTATATGAATTTTGGCTTTTTTTGAGGATGGGACTCAAATGGGACCAGACTTAGAGCAATGAATATTGTTTTGAAGTTTTCAAAGCTCCTCAAAATTTACTTGGAATAACTAAATTGTTATTGGCAAATTGTTACCAACAGTACAAAATAAGAAAAAAAAAACCAGACAAAAGCATACAGAGTATATGGTTGATTTAATTATTTTATCTCCGAACTTCAGCATGAAGTTTTGACTGCATGAAACCACCAATTTGATTGTTTTATTTATTTATTTGGATGAGTTGTTATTTCAGTGTTTTGGAGACACAGAAGCAGTCAATTTAGTAGGGCAAAGGTCAAATCAAGTATTTATTGTTATAAAAAAGGAAATGAGTAGCTGATTTAATTTTGTATTTTTTTTTAAACTGGTAATCTTTGTGAGTTTTAGACAAAACCTTAGTGAAATCAGAATTTCTTTTCCTACTAGTTAATACCTTAACACAATGACCTGTATCACTGTATAGGCAAATTGCTTACTGCATTAGGTGCCTTAATAAAGTCTTTGGGACCAAGAATTAAAAATAGATGTACTTGTGTGACAGTGGGTGGGAAGTGGGTGAGGAAGACTGTGAAGGTAAAACCAAGTATCTTCAGCCATTTGACTGATTGACCTAACAAATATCCTACAATTACTAAAAAAATTTCTAGTTTGTTGCTGATGCCTAGGGTAGGATGCAGTTCTTTAAGAAAATAAGAAACCCAAGGATGGGAAAGATCAAAAATGAGAGATAAGGTGGGGAAAACAGACTTTTTTGAAAAAAAAATTTTTTTTAAAAATCATTTTTATCCCTCTTAATTAGCAAGTCTGGTTAGTTAGAGGGAGAAGGTAGGAGAGAGAGGGTGAATACAGAATTTCGTGTCATGAATAAAGTGTGCCCACATTTGCATATTTTACTGTAATTCTGTAAAACTGGGGCTTAGTAGCAGAGAATTCTATAGTGGATCATAAGTATAATAGTATTTTCTTAGTATACATTGTATTCTCATGGTATTTAAAATAATAAAGCTTTTAATTAGCACTAGAAAAATCGTAAATATAAAACCAAGTAATGAAAAAAACTATAGTTTAAAATAAAACACTTTATAGTACTGTAATATGTTTGGTATCTTAATTAAGTTATTTGAACTTAGTATTGTTAAGTTCATTGTGTAATTAGATAATTCCTTTGCCTAAGAAAAAGTGACTTCTTAAAACATTCTTTTTCACTTAAGTTATGAATAAGAAAATATTAATGTGCATCATACGCATTTTATTCAGTGGTGCAAGGCAGGGTCAGAGAGAAAAACAGAAAACTATAAGAATGGATGCTAAAAAGTGGTAGAAGAGTTGTTTTGTATTGAATTCCCACCCAAAAATATCTGAGAGAGAATAGATCTAATATATTCAGTTTTTAAAAAGTACGTTAGGATTAGTTTTAGTTGATAGAAAGTTATGAAAAGACAACATTTCTTAGTAACCTAAAAGAGTGTATTTGACTGTAAGCTTTCAGTATCTATAAGTGCTGTTTGCAGATGATACTAATATTTTCTAGGCAAAGCAAAGCATATCAGGAGGAAAACTATTAAAACTAAGAATATTGGTAATGTGGACACTTTCAAAATAAATACTATAAATCATTGGTTTTACCAGTAATAAACATTAAAAAGAACAAAAACATTACACTAAAATGGTAACACATGAAATTTCTAGAATAATCTCAGTAAAAATGTGTAAGATCATATGAACAAATTTAAAACCTCATTAGTAAATAACTAAAAGACTATTTTTTGAGGAAATAATTAAAAGACTTTTTTTTTCCTTTTTGTAACTCTAATGGTTTAAATTTACTGGACACATAGTAGGTCATGAGATATTTGTTGAAAGTAATGAATCAGCCTTGTGGAATATGTAGAATATAGTTTGGGAGATGCTTTCATGTTTTAAAAATATTGCAATGTTGACATTCATCGGGTGTGCATATATATATAAAATATGAGTATATATATGTTTGTTTAATGTATATATCCTGAATGTCAACATTACAAGATTTTATATTGATATGTTTTATATAGATATATTTATTTAATATAAAAATGAACATTTTTCTCAATTGCCTGATATCCTATTAATAGAAATAATAGAAGTTTGTTGTTCGTAGTATTTAATCAGAATGTCAAGGGTTACAGATTTATTCTTTTATATTATTTCACTCCTAAATTATAATCCCTAGTTGTTATGTACTCTGTTTTCTGCATATATAAGGCCAAAATGCTCAATTACTGAAACACAAACACTTTGCATATACATGCATGCATACAAACATAAACACACAGTAGTTAACCAGCCAAATAGAGAATAAAACCTAGTGTCCCAGTTCAAATCAGTATCTTGTTTCACCCATCTACTTACCCAACCATTGATCCATTAATCTGTTGATCCATTGGTGCATCCATCCTTCTATGTATTATATAATATATGTTATATATAACATCCTTCTATGTATTATATAATAATATTATATAATAAAGTTTATTGGTCTTATAAACTGCTATCATTAACCTGTTTTCAGTCAAGGAAACATAAAAAGTAGAAAGAGTTGGGAAAATGGAAGAGTACTGCCATTGGAAGTTTAGGAAAGGCAGAGTTTCAAGGAATTGGGAGGAGTCCATTGGGATCACATAGAGATGATGTTTTCATATTCTATTGGATTCATCACTTAGGATGCTACTGATGAATTTCAAGATACATATCTGTAGGTTCATCAAGTACAAGCACACCTTCTCACAAGTTTATTAAAGGATGTGTGGGCAGTGCTGTTAATCAGGGATCTGGAACGTACTGCTCTCATAGCACAGGCAGTGAACCTAAACTTCCTCTTTTGTGAAATACCATTCAGTCTCCAGAGAAATGCTTCTCTTCATCTCATGTACCATGTCCTTGAAATAAAAAAGGACAGTGTCTGAAAGCCATGCAGTTTTGTGTGTCAGGCCATTGTCAAAATCATAGATGGATATACCTTCAAAGTGCAGGACTGATCTGAGCAAGTGGTTAGGTAAAAAAAAAAAATAGAAAGATGTTAATTAACTTGTCAAATTCTTTCTCTCACATGGAAAAATATCTTAGATTTTTTGCCTGACAATGTATCATTCCAAGCAGTTCTGAGCATCTATAGTCTGTTCCTCTGTGTTCTAATTCTTGGTTCTGGAGGCATTCAAAAATAGTACACAATTTTCAGCATTTGCATAACAGCTAAGAGTCGGTTTGCAATATTAAACCATATTACTATAATGATTAATTTTTTTCTTTAATTTACATGTTTGATAAAAATATATTGAAAATTTGGATGCTCTGAATATAGTGACATTTTATACTTTAACTCTTAGGTCATTCCAATCAGTAGAGCAAAAATAATATAATATTGCTTATAAAAATAATTTGTGGTTTTGATGGAATAAAGGTAAAACTATGTTGGAATATATATGAACATATACACAGTATTGATTATATTCAATCATCTTTGATGTTTTCCTAATTTTAGTCATATAAAAATAGTTTTATACATATTTTTCCATTTCTAAAAAAATCATGAAGGTAGATTTATCAAAGCAAAAGAAAAATATTTTTATTTAATAGTTAGCTTGGTTTATAATTTTTAAGTATTCAGACATGTGGTATGTGGGCTTCATTTGTATTCTTGCTTTGGGCCTTGCAAATTGTAGGGGTGGGTCAAATGTGATTACATTCTTGAATAATTGTCCACTTACATAGTTTGTTACGATAAATTTATAGAATATAATTACAAAGTCAAAGGAAAGCACTGCTTTATGAGCATTTAGATCTGTGATTTCCTGGCAAAGGCACCTTTAATAAATGAAAATATTGTTTATTGAGTACTTCTCACTCCCCTTCTACCAGAACATCCCTCTTAATTTTGTTACTCAATGTGTAAGTTATTGATTGTAGTGTTGAAAAATGTTGCAGAGCTCTTCCACAGGCTCTGAAGAGATGGAGAGGAGATGAGAGAAGACCTAGGGAAGTGGGCAGGACAGCTGGAAGATGGTTTCTTTGGACTCGATTTTATCAGTGGCCTCTATGCTGCAGTTTAGTTGAGATCTAGGAATCCCTCAGCCTGGAAATTTGGTTGTGGGGCAAGATTTTTTCAAAACAAATAGCATTAAAAAACTATAAAAACATGTTTTTGTGATGAAATATAAATTAGAAATTTTATGAAAGTATGGAGAGATGATGATTACCTACAGTCCTATACCAGAGAAAGATTGCTGTAGTACTTTCGTGTGTGTGTGTGTGTGTGTGTGTGTATTTTTTACCCCCCAGTTAATATACTGTGAGCATCTATCCATGTCAATATATATCTAGGGTTGCATTTCATTAGTATATGCATATAATTTAATATATTCATTTATAATTTATGTTACATTCTTAGATATCTAAGATGTTTTACTTCCATCAATAATCTTAAGATAAATATCTTTGTACATAAATCTTTAGAATCTTATCCATTTATTACTTCAAAGCATTTTCAGCAATTTCAGTGGAATTACTGATTCTAAAATAAATGTACATTGAAGCTTTTGATAGACATTGTTAAATAACTCTCCACAAAGTGTATATGTATTTTACCCTGCAGTGAAGGAGATTAATTGGCTAATTCATTGTCATCAATCTTTTTTACCTTTTGCAATCTCAGTGGGAACCCAAAATAATTTTAGGTAAACTTTCTTATATATATGGAAAAATACATTTATTTGTAAATTGTTTATTCATAAAATTTCCCTGCTATTGTTTGATGTCTTCAACCCATTCTTCCCTATGAATACATCTTACTAGAAAAAATATTAAAATTTCATCCAAATTTAATAACAATTAGAAAATTATTTATTGACCAATGTTCTGTTGGAGGCCACATGGAGGGCACTAAATAGACAAGGTGAGCAAAATAGACATGACAACTGAGCTAAATGATTCATTTAATGATCAAGCCAAAGAATATAGAAGAAATAGGAGGATCTTCATACCTGAAATGCTGTTTTAACCAAGACAAGTTGTGATTAAATTTACATTGCATTAGAGCAGGAAATCTGGCTCCATAATTCATATTGCTATATTTTCCAATTTTGTTACTTTATATTGGTTTATTATAAGTATTAATTTAATATAGTTTTAGAATTCAAATGGTCTGAAGCAGCTTATAAGAAAAAGCAGCAGCATATCCTTCCCTGTTCCTCCTTATCTTGTACTCCCACTATATAGAAGCAGCCACCCTCCTTGCTTTAAGTTGAGACAAGTGTTTACCTTCATATTTCTAAATAATATATTTAAATGTCTATTTTTGATCTTTAGTTTTAGCTATTATGAATTGATTTAATAGTAATAAAGATGGGCTTTAATTCTATTATACTCTTATACATGCATATACATACACATACACACAGACCAAACACCTATACTTTATCTTCTCAAAATTACAATTTTTAAGTCATTTTTGTGAGTTTCTAATGTATAACCATTCCCTAAGGTTTCTCAGTCTCAGCACTGTTGACATTTGGGGCTGGATGATTCTTTATTTTGAGACGCTGTGCTGTACACTGTAGATGTTTAGCAGCATCCCTGCATCTACCCACCGGATGCCTGTAATAAATCCCAGCTATAATAACCAAAAATATCTATAGGCATTGTGAAATATCCCCTGGAGGACAAAATTTCCTCCATTTGAGAACTACTAATTTCATCTTCTAAGTGGTGACTTTTGCTTTTAAATATTGTTTACCACTGAAATTACACATTATTCAATTATCTTACTCTTTCCGTACAGATTTTGTTTTTATTGGGAGTTAATGACCACATTATGTGTATACGTATGTGTTTGCTTCATTTTATGTGTAAATTCACTGGCAGATTTAGAAAACCTGTTTTAATATGTCAAAGACATCAGTTTATCTGTCAGTTCTGTTTTCTCTGGGAGGTATACCTCTGTCTTCCTGTTCTAATATGGACTGATTGCTCTCTTAGATATAAAGCTGTCATTATGCAACTCCTTGTCATACTAAGAATTTCCTTTACCTTAGTAATTTGGTAAAGCCCATTTCCTGTATTCATGTGTATAGGCTATAAATTGCATTTGGCTGCGCGCAGCAGATACCATCACATCAGTGACTTAAGCAAAAAATTAATTTTTTGCTGATGTAAGAGTAGTAGAGAGCTAGTTCTCTGCAGTTAATGGTATCTCCAAAAGCCATCGGATTCTTGCTTCAACTCTTTTTGTGACAGCATGCTTATGCATGGCTTGCGTTTTGATGTTCAGAAAACCTCTGCTAGATTCCTGATGTCTTTGCACTCAAAACAGGAAACAGGAAAAATGAGGAGAAGACAAAAAAGATCCTGTGTAAAATTTGTTTTTGTTTTGTATAAAATTCTTTGTTGGAAGTCATGTTCTCTTTCCTCACAGTGTTAAAACTATTTCTTGTCTTCTAGCTTTAGTATTGCTACTGAAAAGTCTCATATTCTGATTCCTGATTCTTTGTGTGTGATTAATTTTTTTGTTTTAGATGATTTTAACATCTTCATCTTTTCTGTTTTTAAATTTCATGATAATCTTAGTTTGGATCTTTAAAATTTTTTTTGCTAGGCACTTTTTCGATATGGAAACTCAATTTCTTTTGGACAGTATTTTTTAATAGTATTTTTCTTTTTTTCTTTTTTTTTTTTTTTGATTTTATTTTCAAGTAATCTCTACTCCCAACATGGATCTTGAAATTAGGACTCCAAAATCAAGAGTTGCATGCTCTACTGACAGAGGTAGCCAGGCACCCCTTTGGTAATTTACTCCCCTTTTCTTTTTTCTATGCTTTGATTCTGGATATTAGGATTCTAATCAGTTGATTGTTGGAACACTTGAATTGATTGTATAATTTTTCTTACCCACCCCCCTTCCTTTTTAAAATTATTTTCTTTTTGGTTCTGTGTTTCTGGTAAGTTTTTCAATTTTAACTTCAAATCCTTCTCTTAAATTTATTTCTGCTGCCCAGTTATATTTTCTTGTTCTCTGTTTCTGTTTTATAATCTGTTTTTAAAAGAAGACTTTATTTATTTATTTATTCATGAGAGACACAGAGAGAGGCAGGGACATAGGCAGAGGGAGTAGCCGGGTCCCTGTGGGGAGCCTGATGTGGAACTCGATCCCAGACCCTGGGATCATGACCTATGCCAAAGACAGATGCTTAGTCACTGAGCCACCAGGAGTTCCTGTTTTATAATCTATTTTTATATAATAATTTCAATAATATATCCTTTCTCTGAGCACATTAATGATAGTTTTAGCATTTTTCTTCTTCTCCAAGGTGCTTTTTCCCTGCTTGTTTATCTCTTTTTTCTTTTTCATTAAGATATCCTGAAATATCTTGTAATATTTTGATAATCTGTTCCTCTTTAAGAGTGAGGTGTTTGAAAGGTAATTAGAAGATTCCTTTGTACAGAGCTTGTTGTCTTTCTGTAGCATTGTTTGGTAGGAACTCAACCATTTCATTGGGAAAAGCCCAAAGTCAATATCCGTAGATATGTTTTCCAGTTTTATTTTTTTCCAGTTTTATTGAACTATAATTAATGTGTAACATTATCTAAGTTTAAGATGTGCAGCATAATGATTTGATATATGTATATGTGTTTTCTAGTTTTTTTTTTTGTGTGTGTGTGTGTGTGCGCGTGTGTGTGTGTTTTCTAGTTCTGATCACACTCCTTGTGGATGACTACTCCAACCCCCTTCTCAGGAGGGGGATATAAACTTGACTGTTGCATTCTGGAAGAAGAGCATGAGAACCCGAGTGCAAACTTCTTTTTTTAGGATGTGTAATTCAGTTACTGTTCCTGTTTCAGAATGGCATGGTATTCCTGTCCTCATCTGTGCAGCCTCAAATCCACAGGTTATATTAAGTTCAAATTTTTCAGAATTTGAATTCCAGATTTCTGTGTAGTAGGGGAGCTGATACGAGGGTCTAAATTCTATTTATAAAGACTTTCAGCAAATTCTCTTGTTTTTTGGACCCATCTTCTATTTCCGCCTACATACCTTCCTATACAAATACCTGTGCCTTCAATTACTGAGTCCCTATGGGTTCTATGGCAGAATTGGCTGCAAGTGTCTCCCTCTACTAGGACAGTTACCACGCATGAATCTATTTTTGTCTTACATCTTTACCGATATATTTTATATGCTTTAGTTAACTCTTTCATTTGCTTTGCCCTGTGTTTTGTCCATTTTTATTTATTTATTTTTGTTATTCTTGGAGGCTGAAGATAAATAATTATGTTCAATTTGCCGTGTTTATCGGAGTTTTCATTCGTTTTAATTTCCCAGGTAATATTTAAATGGTCTCAAGTATATAAAGAAAAAGCGTATTTTATTTTATTTATTATTTTATTTTATTTTATTTATTTATTTTTTAAAGATTTTATTTATTAATGAGAGAGATAGTGAGAGAGAGGCAGAGGCACAGGCAGAGGAAGAAGCAGGCTTCATGCAGGGAGCCTGATGCGGGACTCGATCCCCGGACTGCAGGATCACACCCTGGGTGGAAGGCAAGCGCTAAACTGCTGAGCCACCCGGGCTGCCCCAAAGGGCATTTTAAGTAATTAGGTTAAGATAATGGAAAAAAACAGTTATCTTGAGTTGACTTTAGGGGCCAGTTTAGCTGATGGGGTTTTGACAATTGGTGCCATGAATTATTTGGCCAACAAAACATAGTATTTAATCCCCACTTTAGGTGTACCTTATCATGATAACTTGTACAGCTGCTACTTTGTTAGGATGAATAAGTCATATGTGCCCAGATTTGAAAGATGCTTATGTGGTTATCTGATAAAATATAACCTGGAGCTAATGTATTTTTCTGTTACTTCCACCCTTCACTTCCAAACTCATTTTCACATTACCTGTCATGAATAAAGAATATATGAGTTATGTTATCTCATACACAATCTTGAGTTGAAATTCAATGAGAATGGTTGGGGATCTTCCACATAGCTCCCTTAAGTTGAGAAATTTGAGCAGAACATATTACACTTCACTAGCAAAGCATGGCATTGGCACTTCACTAGCAAAGCATGGAAGATTCAGGAGATCTGCAGTGGTCAGAGTATATTTCTACTTTCTAGTATATGAAAGTATACTAGAAATTTCTAGTATATTAGAATACTAGTATGGAGGATTCTACTTAATTTCAGCAGTTACATGGCCTGTCTTGTGAAGCACTGTGCAACATGCCTTCAGTCATAAATTTAGTGAAATGGCCTTATTATTTGGATTGTACTGAATCCCCAGTGCATTTTGTACTTGCCTCAATTTAGCTCAATATTTGCCTGGTAAGCACAAGCCACTTCTCAGGTGACACAGTCTTTGAAATGCCATATGGGAATAATAGTTGGATTTGATTTTTGATTATTTTTAAAGTGCAGCAGTGAAAAGCTGTGGTAAAATATAATAAGGTTTAATCCCTGTATAAGGGAAATTACTTCATTTCAGCTACTGTATCATATGTCTTTCAGAAATACTAACTCATTAAGAAGTACATTACATTAAATATCTCAAGAGTAGAAAATTTTTTGCACTCTAATGAAATAGATTACATATCTTGGGTTAAGGAAAACTAAGAAAACAGCAGTGAGATTTGGCTTTCTCAGATGTTAAGGAAAAGTAAAAAATAGGAATGTAGCGTTTAACTATCTTTATTTGTATTTTTTAGCAATAGGATAGGCAGCCCTGGTGGCTCAGTGGTTTAGTGCTGCCTTCAGCCCGGGATGTGATCCTGGAGTCCTGGGATTGAGTCGGGCTTCCTGCATGGAGCCTGCTTCTTCCTCTGCCTGTCTCTGCCTCTCTCTGTCTCTCTCTGTGTCTCTCATGAATAAACAAATAAAATCTTTATATATATATATAAAGATACAATAGGAAGCTGTGAGGATAATTTGTGTGTGTGTATGCAAAAAAAAATGGAAATCTGTTTTCTGGTTCTTTTTACAGAGAACATACATGAATAAAATCTTCAAACATAAAAAAAAAAAAAATTGCCCAAACAAATGGTTCATGTATCAATGTTCAATAGAAGCAAAGACCATTATATAAAGTTGTGCTTCAATGAAAATAATTCTTTGAAGGGCTGAGATAATGTGGTAAATGTGCTTTACTGTCTGATGGTTTAATAGAGGAGTGGATCTTGGGGAATCAGACAAACGGATGTCAGAAGATCCATTAGGCTCTTTGCAGTATCATGAGTAGAAGGAACCTTAAGATTCTATAGAATTTCTATGGGAAATTCAGTTCTTCCTTATACATTCAGGAGTATAGTATGGAAGGGTTATTTATCTCCAAAGTAATCATGATTATATCCCTGTAACTGAAATTCTTTATGGTGTTCATACCTTGTGATGTATACTCAGGTTCATTTCTCTATTTTTCTTGGTATGGGTGAAGATATCTATTTTTATTTGATTGTACATATGGAAAATTTTGTTCTTGTTGATAGCCATAGGAAGCTGAAAATCAGAAAGTAGATGAATGGATTGGAAACACACTATTTTTTTCTCATTAAATGCGCTGCCAATTCAAACGTATAAATTTAAAGATTTATGGCTCAGCAGTTTATGGCATAGCTAACATTTTCTTCTAAATTTAATGCTAAAAATTTTAAACTATTGTATTCATGTACTTGGGCTGCCATTATAAAATACCATAGACTGAGTGTCTTAAAATAAATTTATTTTCTCACAGTTTTGGAGTCTGAAAGTCTGAGATCAGGATAGTCAGATTCTGATGAGGCCGTCTCTTCCTAGCATATAGAAGGCAACCTTTTTTCTGTGTCCTCACAAATCAGAGGGAGCAAGTGCACTGGTGTCTTTCTTAGAAGGGCAGTGATTTCATCACCAAGGCCCATTCTCATGACCTTACCTAAACCTAATACATCTCAAAGGTCCTGTTTCCATATAGCATACATTGGTGGTAGGGTTCCAACATATGAATTTGAGGGGACACAATTTAGTCCATAGCAACATTACCTGGGTTTTAATGTTGAGTACTCTGTTGACTCCTCTAGATTTCTCTGCAGCCAGTGTTTGCAAACCATGATCTTTCTGTCTGACTAAAGTACCAG
This sequence comes from Canis aureus, assembly GCF_053574225.1. Taxonomy (NCBI): domain Eukaryota; kingdom Metazoa; phylum Chordata; class Mammalia; order Carnivora; family Canidae; genus Canis; species Canis aureus. Next base: position 60,197,410 of record NC_135621.1, read on the forward strand.
GGCTCTTCAAGGGAATTGGTGTCTTTTATTTTGGCTGCTTCTCCCCTTATTTTTAAAGACATGGTCAGCAGATTTCAGTTTTGTAGAAATCCAGGAATTCTTGGTTAAATGGCTGGTAGATCTGGTGAAAAAGGAAGGAAGGGGAAAGAGAAAATGCAGAATTTTTAAACAAACCCTATATCGAGCATGTTTTTAGACACCCTTTCCATCAAACATAAAACACATACATAAACTCATAATTCTAATTGCTTGGTACAACTTACTCATTTATCACTTAACCTAAACATATACATACCTATAATGCAATATATGTAAAATAATGTCCCTGATCCTTTTATTTTTAGATTTCATGTGAACCCACACATACAGTGTCAAATTTAATACATTCATTTAAGCAAAAGAATTATGTGGTAATTCAGATAGAATTCAGATAGAATTACCACATAATTCTTTTGCTTAAATGAATGTATTAATTCTATTTGAATTACCACAGTGCACCAGCTTCCATTTCCACCAGCAGTGCACAAGGGTTCCTTTTTCTGCACATCCTTGCCAATATTCATTCATTCATTTTTTTTTAAATTCTAGCCATTCTGACAGATGTAAGGTGATATCTCATTGTGATTTTGATTTGCAGTTCCCTAATTAGTAGTGATTTTGAGCATCTTTTCATATGTCTGTTGGCTATCTGTATGTCTTTGGAAAAATATCTATTCAGGTTCTCTACCCATATTTTATTTGGGTTATTTGTAATACATTATCTTAGGAAGAATTGGGACACCTTAAGATGAAATAAGATAGTATATCAAAGCAATGTCGTCATAGCAGATGTCCATAAACAAAAACAAAATCAACAATCGGTGCAGATATTAGTTGTGACATTGTCATGAATGGATGATGAGAATTTCCTTTCAGTTTGTTAGGTAACCAAATAGTGTAGGCAACATTGCCCTTACAGTGAAAATATTTTGGAGTCATACAACACTGGTTTCAATTCCTAGTTCTCCCTTTTAGTAGTTATGCTTACCCAAGCAAGTTAGTTTTTAGTATCTGGCATATAATAGTTCCACAATAAATGGCAGCTACTTTCATTAATAAAAACAACTAAGATGTCTTAATGGAATATTCACATTTTTTCAGTCAGTGTTTGTGTTAAACATTTTTGGGTAATACCAGGCTGAATGTTTTGGTGGGGTGAAGTTTTTTTTGTGATGTTCCCTACTTAACTAAATATCTTTTACTCTTGGCTCACAAAGCAAAAGCATCAAGGATTAAAGATATAAGCACTTGCATACTGTATCATTTTTGTTAGATATTTTAATAGGAGTAACATTAAATCACTTAGCAGTAGCAGCATGGTCATTTCTTCTATATTTTGGTCATATATTCAGGAAGATAGTGATGGTAGCTGATTAAGGAAGTTGTGACTTAATGGTCCCTGAAGCACTGTTTTATACATGTTTGACATATTCAGATGTACCTTATAAACTATATTTCCTGGTTAATTTTCCCAGATGGGATTAAGTGTGAAGAGGAGCAAGATCCTGAGGTTTCTTACTGGTTTAGTTTTTGAGGGTTATGGAGACCATATGTAAATTAATCAAATCTGAAAAAATATGTTTGGGGGCGGGGCAAGACGCGGAGGAGTAGGGTCCCCAAGTCACCTGTCCCCACCAATTTACCTAGATAACTTTCAAATCATCCTGAAAACCTACGAATTCGGCCTGAGACTTAAAGAGAGAACAGCTGGAATGCTACAGTGAGAAGAATTCGTGCTTCTATCAAGGTAGAAAGATGGAAAAGAAATAAAAGAGAATCCATTCGGGGAGGGGCACCCGCGAGGAACCGAGCTAAGGCCAGGTGGTGGTGCCCCGGGACAGGAGAGCCCAGTACCAGAGAAGCAGGAACTCTACCAGTCTTCCCGGATGTAAAGGTGCTTGCAGGGAACTTGGGCAGGATCCCAGGAGGTCACTAACAGAGGAGGGACGTCCCAGGGAGAGTGTGCCATACCCCGTGGGCCGAGGGCAGTAAAGAGCTAGAGCTCATGCTGGCAGGGCCCCCGGGAACAGCTTGGGCTGCGGCTTCATGCGGAGGGGGCTGCTGCAGCCTGGGGAGCGTGATTCCAGTGGCACAGGCCCCGGAGCCCAGGGTGCGGGGGGACATAGCCAAGGATCCGGGGCTCCCCCTGGGACATGCAGAGGCCAGGTGGACACAGGACAGCGAGGACACTCCTGCCACCAGGCACCCCCGAGCTATGGTCAGCCCCCACCCCCCACCCCCGGAGCATCCAGGCCAGTGCCGACTGGGAGCTCTGGCAGTCACTGTGGAAGCTGACTCCAGGTCTGAAGAGCTGGGCGCCGCCACTGCATTGTACCTCCTTGTGTCACCCTGTTCCTGGGACAGAGCAGGGCCACCAGGGAACAGGGGCCTCAAGGGATAAACAGCTCCCACTGAGCTGTGCATTGGCAGGGGGCGGGGCAGTTCCCCCAGGTGGACACCTCAGAGAGCACAGAAAGCCTCTCCCCCAAAAGACCAGCTGGAAGGACAGGGGAAGAGCAAGTTCTTGACCAAGCAGTGCTGGAAAGCTCCAGGGGAAGTCAAGGGACTTACAGTATGTAGAACCAGAGGATACCCCTCCTTGTTTTCGTTTTGTTTTGTTTTTATCTTTTGTTGTTTTCTCCTTTTTTTCTTTTTTTTCCCTTTTTTCAGTACAACTTGTTTTTAGCCACGCTGCACTGAGCAAAATGACTAGAAAAAAGAACTCACCACAAAAGAAAGAATGAGAAACAGTACTCTCTCCCACAGCATTATAGAATTTGGATTACAATTCAGTGTCAGAAAGCCAATTCAGAAGCACAATTATAAAGTTACTGGTGGCTCTGGAAAAAAGCAAAAAGGATTTAAGAGACTTCATGACTGCAGAATTTAGATCCAGTCACACCAAAATTAAAAATCAATTAAATAAGATGCAATCCAAACTGGAGGTCCTAATGACAAGGGTTAATGAGGTAGAAGCATGAGTGAGTGACATAGAAGACAAGTTGATGGCAAGGAAGCTGAGGAAAAAAGAGAAAAACAATTACAAGATCATGAAGAAAGGTTAAGGGAAATAAATGACAGCCTCAGAAGGAAAAAAATCTACATTTAATTGGGGTTCCAGAGGGCACCGAAAGGGACAGAGGACCAGAAAGTGTATTTGAAAAATCATAGCTGAGAACTTCCCTAACTTGGGGAGGGAAACAGGCATTCAGATCCAGGAGATAGAGTGGTTCCCCCCCCTAAAAACAATAAAAACCATTCAACACCCCGACATTTAATAGTGAAACTTGCAAATTCCAAAGATAAAGAGTAGATCCTTAAAGCAGCAAGAGACAAGAGATCCCTAACTTATATGGGGAGAAGTATTAGGTTAACAGCAGACCTCTCCACAGAGACCTGGCAGGCCAGAAAGGGCTGGCAGGATATATTCAGGGTCATAAATTAGAAGAACATGCAGCCAAGAATACTCTATCCAGCAAGACTCTCATTCAGAATAGAAGGAGAGATAAAGAGCTTCCAAGATAGGCAGAAACTGAAAGGATATGTGACCACCAAACCAGCTCTGCAAGAAATATTAAGGGGGACTCTGTAAAAGAAAGAGAGAAAGTCCAAGGAAACAACCCACAAAAACAGGGACTGAATTGGTATCATGATGACACTAAATTCATATCTTTCAATAGTAACTCTGAACGTGAATGGGCTTAATGACCCCATCAAAAGGCGCAGGGTTTTCGACTGGATAAAAAAGCAAGACCCATCTATTTGCTGTCTACAAGAGACTCATTTGAGACCTAAGGACACCTCCAGCCTGAAAATAAAAGGTTGGAGAACCATTTACCATTCAAATGGTCCTCAAAAGAAAGCAGGGGTAGCAGTCCTCATATCAGATAAAGTTTATCCCAAAGACTGTAGTAAGAGATGAAGAAGGACACTATATCATATTTAAGGATCTATCCAAAACAATCATGAATATTTATGCCCCTAATGTGGGAGCTGGCAAGCATATCAATCAATTAATAACCAAAGTTAAGACATACTTAGATAATAATACACTAATACTGGGAGACTTCAACATGGTATATTCTGTAAATGACAGATCTAATTTTAAGCACATCTCCAAAGAAACAAGAGCGTTAAATGATACACTGGGCCAGATGGATTTCACAGATATTTACAGACCTTTTCATCCAAACACAACTGAATACACATTCTTCTCAAGTGCACATGGAACTTCTCCAGAATAGACCACATACTGGGTCTCAAATCAGGTCTTAACCAATATCAAAAGGTTGGGATTGTTGTCTGCATATTTTCAGTCCATAATGCTTTGAAACTAGAACTAAATCACAAGAAGAAATTTGGAAGAAATTCAAACACGTGGAGGTTAAGGACCATCCTGCTAAAAGATGAAAGGGTCAACCAGGAAATTAGAGAATAATTAAAAAGATTCATGGAAACAAATGAGAATGAAGACACAATCGTTCAAAATTTTCGGGATACGGCAAAAGCAGTCCCGAGAGGGAAATACATCGCAATACAAGCATCCCTTAAAAAACTGGAAAAAACTCAAATATAAAAGCTAACCTTGCACCTAAAGGAGCTGGAGAAAGAACAGCAAATAAAACCTACACCCAGCAGAAGAAGAGAATTAATAAAGATTCGAGCAGAACTCAATGAAATAGAGACCAGAAGAACTGTGGAACAGATCAACAAATACAGGAGTTGGTTCTTTGAAATAATTAATAAGATAGATAAACCATTAGCCAGCCTTATTAAAAACAAAAGAGAAAAGACTATGAGCAGCTATATGCCAATGAATTAGACAATCTAGAAGAAATGGACACATTTCTGGAAAACCACAAACTACCAAAACTGGAACAGGAAGAAATAGAAAACCTGAACATGCCGATAACCAGGGAGGAAATTGAAGCAGTCATCCAAAACTTCCCAAGACATGAAAGTCCAGGACCAGATGGCTTCCCAGGGGAATTCTATCAAACGTAAAGAAGAAACAATACCTATTCTACTAAAGCTGTTCTGAACGATAGAAAGAGATGGATACTTCCAAACTCATTTTATGAGGCCAGCATCATTTTGATTCCAAAACCAAAGACCCCACCAAAAAGGAGAATTATAGACCAATATCCCTGATGAACACGGATGCAAAAATTCTCAAAAAGACACTATCCAATAGGATCCAACAGTACATTAAGATTATTCACCATGACCAAGTGGGATTTATCCCCGGGATGCAAGGCTGGTTCAACACTCATAAAGCAATCAAAATGACAGATCACATAAACGAGAAAAAACAAGAACCATATGATCCTCTCAATAGATGCAGAGAAAGCATGTGACAAAATACAGCATCCATTCCTGATCAAAACTCTTCAGAGTGTAGGGATAGAAGTAACATTCCTCAGTATCTTAAAAGCCATCTATGAAAAGCCCACAGAAAATATCATTCTCAATGGGGAAAACCTGAGAGCCTTTCCCCTAAGATCAGGAACATGACAGGAATGTCCACTCTCACCCTGTTATTCAACATAGTACTAGAACTCCTAGCCTCAGCAATCAGACAAAAAGAAATAAAAGGCATTCAAATTGGCAAAGAAGAAGTCAAAGTCTCGCCTTTCACAGATGACATGATATTGAATGTAGAAAACTCAAAAGACTCCACTCCAAGATTGCTAGAACTCATACAGCAATTCAGCAATATAGCAGGATACAAAATCAATGCACAGAAATCAATGGCATTTCGATACACTAACAGTGAGACTGAAAAAAGAGAAATTAAGGAGTCAACCCCATTTAAAATTGCACCCAAAAGCATAAGGTACCTAGGAATAAACCTAACCAAAGAGGTAAAGGATCTATACCCTAAAAACTACAGAACACTTCTGAAAGAAATTGAGGAAGACACAAAGAGAAAGAAAAACATTTCGTGCTCATGGATTGGAAGAATAAATATTGTGAAAATCTCCTTAACAGTTTTAGCTAAATTCTTCCAAATGTATGGTGGATCTTGAGTCCATACTATCTCCTTGTATACACTTATGCTCTGCAAACTCAGTTCTATGATGGATTTGGGAAAAGACACAAGTTTGGAGTTCATCTGACTTTGTTGTTCTAATAACAGAAATGATGCTTTCTTCTGTTTTCCATATTACAGGTGTACAACAGAAGCTCCAGTAAGATTTTCATTAAGTCACCACTTTATACCCTATATCCTAACCATCAGCAAATCTTATTGACTCTATCTTTAAAATACCCTATTTGGGACACCTGGGTGGTTCAGCAGTTAAGCTTCTGCCTTCAGCTCAGGGTGTGATCCTGGAGTCCCGGGATCGAGTCCCACATTGGGCTCCTGGAGCCTGCCTCTTCTTCTGCCTATGTCTCTGTCTCTCTGTCTCTCTCTCTGTTTGTCTCTCTCTCTCTCATGAATAAATAAAAATCTTTAAAATAAAATAAAATACTCATATTTTAACTACTACTTAAAAATTCTGTGATCACCTCTCTAGTCCAAACCACATTCATCTCTTGTCCAGATTTTTTTAAAGATTTTATTTATTCATTTGAGAGAGACAGTATATGAACAAGACAGCACAAGCAGGGGGGCTGCAGAGGGAGATGGAGAAGCAGGCTCCCTGTTGAGCAGGGAGCTCAACACGTGGTTTGATTCCAGGACTCTGGGATCATGATCTGAGCCTAAGGCAGAAGTGTAACTGACTGAGCCACCCAGGCACCCCACTTGTCCAGATTTTGTGGTGGTTTTCCAATTATCTCTGCCCTTACCTCTTCATTGCCTTTGTTATAATACAGAAACCAGATGATACTGGTAAAAATTCAGATCACCCCATCTCTACTCAAAGTAAGAGCCAAAGTTCACATAATTGCCAAAAATGCCCTGCATGACCTGTACTGCTCAAGCCACTATAAGCCACCTCCTTCTCCTCCTTCTTGTTCTTGCACATGGCAAAAATGCTCCTCTTTCAGAATCTTTATATTTGGTGTTCTCTTTACTAAAATACTCTTCCTCAGATCTACCCTCTTACCTCCTTTGTACAAATTTCACCTCAGCGAAGCCTTTCCAAACCACCTCTTTTTATGAACTTTTCATTAATACCCATCACCAGAGTCTAACTTCCATGGAAATAAGTGTTTTTGTCTATTCATTTAATACTGTACCTCTAGAACCTACAAAAGAATTTGTCATTAAGCAGATTCTTAATAAATAATTTTTGAATTAATAAACATTTTTAAGTTGAAAAGAGAAACCAGGGAATAGGGAGAGATTAACAACACAGAATAGAGGGCAGTCCTGGTGGCTTAGCAGTTTAGTGCTGCCTTCAGCCCAGGTGTGATCCTGGAGACCCGGGATTGAGTCCCGCATCAGGCTCCCTGCATGGAGCCTACTTTTCCCTCTCTCTCTCTCTCTCTCTCTCTCTCTAATAAATAAATAAAAAAATCTTTAAAAAAAACGGAATAGATCATTATAAAAATGATCTTTCTTTAGTAAGAAACTAAAGGTAGCAGGAGGTGATAGGGTACAGAGTACTAGAAAATGAATCAGTCTTGACATCCTCCCTCTATAATTACTTAGATGCAGATAATATAATTAACTAATACATATGTAGATAAATTTATAGGCAAAGGGTTGGAAAGTTGGGGGAAGTTTTGTTGAGTAGCTCCTATTTTCTTTCTAGTACAGGGTCATTTGCTGAGATTTGGGCTGGAAAGGGCAGGTTTCAAAAAGACATTCAAAAAGCCAAGATCACTCTTGTGTTCTCCTGGATTACATAAATTCTACTAAATGAAAGATAAGCACAAGTTTAAGGAATTATATTCCTGTACACTATCCATGAAGCATCAAAAGTAGAACTCTGAGAGGCACGTGGGTGGCTTAGTTGGTTAAGCGTTTAACCATTTCAGCTCAGGTCATGATCTTAGGGTCATGGAATCCAACCCTAGGTTGGGCTGTGCCCTCACTGGAGCCTGCTTGCTTGGGATTCTCTCTCTGCCCTTCCCTCACTCTACTCCACCCAAAACCACTGGTTGCCCAGCACTCTCTATTAAAAAAAAAAAAAAGTAAAACTCTGGAATGACTGCCAATTTAATCTTCATGCTATCTATAACCTCAAAAATAAATGCAGTTTATTTTTGTGTTGCTTATCTTCTCTTAGAGTATAGTTAAAATGTTTCAAGGTATTTAAGCTTAAACACTGTTTCAAACACCAAATTTACTTGCATTCTGTATATAGAAATTTGTCTAATTAAGTTAATGAAATATTTGCTTTGCATTACTTACCAACCATCTTCAAATAGAAAACATAAATTTAGTTATGAACAGAAGGGAGAATGACAAATTAATTTAACTAACTTCATGTATGAATTCTTCATTTTTCATTAACTATTGGGTTTAGTCAAGGCTGAAACTATCAGAATATCTCAAAATCAATGATTTTTCTTTTTCCCATTTTACAATCATTTTAGAGATGTCATACTGGTGCAGCTGCAGAATTTCTATTTTTCTGTGTCCTCTTTACAAGTTTTGGCAGGTGGATATAGAGATAATGGTACTTCCACTCTTGGGGGATCATATTATCAATATTCCCTGGCAACTGTGAATGACTTCATCTTTCAGCCATGCCGGATTCTGGCATAGATATGCAGACATTGCCTTTCTATAGAGTAAATCCATATGTGCCTTATTTAGAAAAATGTTGGTAAATCTCTTGTTAATTAAATGATGTCCTTTCAAGAGGATATCAAGTAATCTAATGCCATTGGTCTTTTTAAATACAGATAAAATGAATGTGTTTGCTTTTGGAGTAAAACAACAATGCTACAAAACAACCTGTGTAAATAATATTCCTCTTTACTACACCTGCTAACTACAAAATCAATACAGTGGATTTCTTGACACTTAAAATGGATAGATACATATTCACCAATCCTAATCAAGCAGGCATGTAGGCTAAAGTAAAGTACACAGGCTGGGAATAAGGAATAAACTAATCAGCAGGAGATGATGAAAATATTTTGGTGACAGCAAAGAACACAGACCCAAGAACACAGTTCTTTCCATTAGAACAGGATTTCGTGTCTGATAATAGACAAATGGAGCAAACATTTCACAGTATCAGCCTCCAGCTGTGTAACTGAGTAAGTTACTAAACCAGTCTAAGACTCAGTTCCTCATCTGGCATATGAAGAAAATGAGACCTACTTGACTGCTATGTGGATTAAATGAGATAAGGGCATATAATAATTGCACATTTACCTCATAGACAGTATGTACTTACTTAGCAATTATCAGTTGCCTTTCTGCATTCTCCAGCCTCAAAATTTTGGTTCAGAGACCATCGATCATCTTCTGAACAGATATTTTGCAGTATGAATGGAACCAAAAATTCCCTTGCATTATCTAGGTGATAGGGTTCTAGACAAAACCGATAACAATGTGGGACACATGATTAACATTTATAGTTGACGCTAAGTTCAGAGTTCAGTAACTCAAAGGAGATCACATAGCTAATCAATAGCAAAGCTAGAATTCATGACCTCATAATCAAAGAGTTAAGTTTAATATAACCTCAGGAATAGATCAAACATATTTTTATTTTTGTTTCATCTGCTAGTGAATAATTGTTTTGTTTTTTTATTGGAGTTCAATTTGCCAACATATAGCATAACACCCAGTGCTCATTCTGTCAAATGTCTCCCTCAGTGCCTGTCACTCAGTCACCTCATCCCCCCACTCACCTCCCCTTCCACTACCCCTTATTCATTTTCCAGAGTTAGGAGTCTCTCATATTCTGTCACCCTCACTGATATTTTCACTCATTTTCTCTCCTTTACCCTTTATTCCCTTTCACTATTTTTTTTTATATTCCCCAAATGAATGAGACCATATAATGTTTGTTCTTCTCTGAATGACTTACTTTACTCAGCATGATACCCTCTAGTTCCATTCATGTCGAAGCAAATGGTGGGTATTTGTCGTTCCTAATGGCTGAGTAATATTCCAATTGTGTACATAGACCACATCTTCTTTATCCATTCATCTTTGGATGGACACCGAGACTCCTTCCACAGTGTGGCTATTGTGGACATTGCTGCTATAAACGTCGGGGTGCGGGTGTCCTGGCATTTCACTGCATCTGTATCTTTGGGGTAAATCCCCAGCAGTGCAATTGCTGGGTCGTAGGGAAGCTCTATTTTTAACTCTTTGAGGAACCTCCACACAGTTTTCCAGAGTGGCTGCACCAGTTCATATTCCCACCAACAGTGCAAGAGGGTTCCCCTTTTCATAGATGGCATGATATTGCATATAGAAAACTCAAGACTCCACCCCAAGATTGTTAGAACTCATACAGCATTTCAGCAATATGTCAGGATACAAAATCAATGCACAGAAATCAATGGCATTTCGATACACTAACAGACTGAAAAAAGAGAAATTAAGGAGTCAATCCCATTTACAATTGCACCCAAAAGCATAAAGATACCTAGGAATAAACCTAACCAAAGAGGTAAAGGATCTATACCCTCAAAACTACAGAACACTTCTGAAAGAAATTGAGGAAGACACAAAGAGAAGGAAAAACAGTCCATGCTCATGGATTGGAAGAATTAATATTGTGAAAATGTCAATGCTACCCAGGGCAATTTACACATTTAATGCAATCTGTATCAAATACCATGGACTTTCTTCAGAGAGCTGGAACAAATCATTTCAATATTTGTGTGGAATCAGAAAAGACCCCAAGTAGCCAGGGGAATATTGAAAAAGAAAATCAGAGTCAGGGGTATAACAATGCCAGATTTCAAGCTGTATTAGAAAGCTGTGATCAATAAGACAGTGTGGTACCAGCACAAAAACAGACACACATATCAATGGAACAGAATAGAGAATCCAGAACTGGGTCCTCAACTCTATGGTCAGCCACTATTTAAAAAAGCAGGAAAGACTATCCACTGGAAAAAGGACAGTCTCTTCAATTAATGGTGCTGGGAAAATTGGACAGTCACATGCAGAAGAATGAAACTAGACCATTCTCTTACACCATATACAAAGATAAAATGGATGAAAGATCTAAATGTGAGACAAAACTCAATCAAAATCCTAGAGAAGAACACAGGCAACACCCTTTTTGAACTTGGCCACAGGAACTTCTTGCAAGATACATCTATGAAGGCAAGGGAACCAAAGCAAAAATGAATGATTGGGACTTAATCAGGATAAGAAGCTTCCACACAGCAAAAGAAACAGTCAACAAAACTAAAAGACAACCTACAGAATGGGAGAAGATACTTGCAAATGACATACCAGATAAAGGGCTAGTATCCAAGATCTATAAAGAACTTATGAAACTCAGCCCCCAAGAAACAAAAAATTCAGTCATGAAGTGGGCAGAAGACAGGAACAGATATTTCACCGAAGAAGACATATACATGGCCAACAAGCACATGAGAAAATGCTCCACATCACTTGCCATCAGGGAAATACAATTCAAAACCACAATGAGATACCACCCCACACCACTGAGAATGGTGAAAACTAACAAGACAGGAAACAACACAAATGTTGGAGGGGATGTGGAGAAAGGGGAACCCTCTTGCACTTTGGTGGGAACGCAAACTGGTACAGTCACTCTGGAAAACAGTGTGGACGTTTCTCAAAGAGTTAAAAGTAGAGCTACACTATGACCCAGCAATTGCACTACTGGGTATTTACCCCAAAGGTACAGATAGAGTGAAACGTCTGGACACCTGGACCCCAGTGCTTATAGCAGCATTGTCCACAATGTGCAAAATTGTGCCAAAGTGTGGAAGGAGCCTTGATGTCTTTCGATAGATGAATGGATAAAGAAGATATTGTCTATATATACAGTGGAATATTACTCAGCCATTAGAAAGGATAAATACCCACCATTTGCTTTGACATGGATGGAACTAGAGGGTATTATGCTGAGTGAAGTAAGTCAGTCGGAGAAGGACAATCATCATATGGTTTCACTCATATGGGGAATATAAGAAATAGCGAAATGTTTATAAGGGAAAGGAGGGAAAATGAGTGGTAAAAATTAGAGAGGGAGACAAACCATGAGGGACTCCTCACTCTGGGAAATGAACAAAGGGTTGTGGAAGGGGAATAGGTTGGGGGATGGAGTAACTGGGTGATGGGTACTGAGGAGGGCACTTGATGGGATGAGCACTGGGTGTTATATGTCGGCAAATCTAACTTCAATAATAAAATAAAATAAAATTCCTAGAATAATGCCTGAAAAAAATACAGTTTTGGAGGGGTACATGCACTCATATGCTTATAGCAGCATTATCAATAATAGTCAAACTATGGAAAGAGCCCAGATATCCATTGACTAATGAATGGATAAAGAAGATGTGGCATATATAAATATATATATTATATATATATTATATATGTATATACAATTTAATATTCTCAGCCCTCAAAAATAATGAAATGGATGTAGCTAGATTTTGTTATGCTAATCAAAGTAAGTCAAGGAAAGACATATGCCATATGATTTCACTTATATGTGGGATTTATGAAACCAAACAGATGAACATATGGGAGGGGAAGTAAAAAGAAAGGGAAACAAACCATAAGAGAATTTTAAGATAGAGAACAAACTGATGGTTGGTGAAGGGAGGTGCATGGGGGATGGCTAGATGGATGATGGGTATTAGAAGGACACTTGTTATGATGAGCATTGGGTGTTGTATATAACTGAGGAATCACTGAATTCTACCCCTGAAACAAACATTGTACCGAATGTTAATGAACTAGAATTTCAGTAAAAATTTGAAAAGTAAAAAATAAAATAAAATAATAAAAGTAAGGAGTTTGTAAAGGCTAGTGTGGGCTGGAAGAGGATATAGAATCCCTGAGGCCCAAAGATAAAATACAGAAGAATTTGCACTTAACTGTAGGCTCTTCTCCATGACATCACTGGGTACTCAAAAAGATTGGTGGGAATCTTAAGAAAGTGTCCTTAATGGTATAGTCCAGAAGTGAGGAGAGGAGCAGCCACCTCAGCAAGGGAACAAAATCCTTCTGGGAACCTTTCTTTTTATATCATCTTAAACTGCTGGGGGATGGGCAACAAATGTTGTCATACTCAGCACATATGAAAACCATTTCAGTTAGGGGAAGAGAAAAGAAGTCCTCTCTAACCCAGGAGGAGGGAAAGGAATGTGTACAGGGTCCATAACTACAACAGATGGAGGAGTAGGAACACTGAGAAGGACACATCAATAGTATACAGGGACTTTGTGCTTCTAAGGCTGAAGATGAATCAGAACAACAGGCAATGAGAGCCCTAGCTGCTAGGCTAAACATTGTCAAAGAGCATTTAATAATGGTTTTGTGTTGGGGAAAGTTACAAGAAAGACTGTTTCTAAGCTATAACACAAAAGTAACATCTAAAGCTGAGAATGGAGCTACATTGACAAAAACTCTCCGACAAATCAGTACCTACCATACATATAAGATAATGTTAGAAGAATTTGAAGCCTGTGGTACAGAGAGTAACCATAGAAACAAAAATCCCAAACGTTGCTCAACTCTTGATTATGTTGGATTAAACCTCCACGTTAAAGGCCTGCCAAAGGAAAAGGCATACTTATTTTTAATTTTTTTAAAGATTTTATTTTATATGTTTATGAGAGACACAGAGAGAGAGAGGGGCAGAGATACAGGCAGAGGGAGATGCAGGCTCTCTTTGGGGAGCCTGATGCAGGACTCAGTCCCAGGACCCCAGGATCATGACCTGAGCCAAAGGTAGATGCTCAACTGCTGAGCCACCCAGGTGCCCTTTTTCTAATTGTTAATAATGTTTACCTCAATCTCTATTATCAGTTATAAGAGATAAGTTTGCAATCAAATTATGAGGCATACAAAAAAAACCCTCATTGTCACGTGAGCAACAAAACTGGATTCAGATACAACAGGAAATTAGAAATAATAGGAAGTTTAAAGTAACCCTGATTAATAAAGGACTTATTGGGAAAGGTGGACATGTATGACCAGGTGAAATATAGAAACTATAAGACATGGCCAAATTGAAAAGCTAGAAATAAAACAACACAATAACAGAGATGAAAAAAGCCTTAGGTGGGTTTATCAGTAGACTTGATATATCAGTGAAAGGATCAGGGAACTTGAATATAGACCAATAGAAATAACCCAGACATAAACACAAGGAGAAAAAGCAGTGTAAAGTACAGAGGAGAACATCTAGGATCTTTGTGAAAATACGAAGTCTAAACATAATTAAAATTCTGAGGAAAAAGAGACACCTGGGCATTAGGAGTATTTAAGGAAATAATAGTAGAGAATTTTTCTGAGCTGGTGACACATGCTAAACACAGATGAAGAAGCTCAGAGGACACACAGTAGGATAAATACCAAAGACACTCAACCTACACCTTGGCATAGTATATTCAAGCTAATGAATATCAGAGACAAAATATTGCAGGCATTTAGAGAAAAAAGACATATATGGAAGAATAAAGATAAGAATTAAACTAGACTGTATATTAGAAGCCGTGGTATCAGGGGGCACTGGAATGATATTTTTAAAATATTGAAATAAAGAATCCTGTCAACTCAGAATTCTATACCCATTGAAAATATCTTTTAGAGAAAGGACAAGAAGTAGACTTTTCCAGAACAAAAAAGTACTGAAAATACTAAGAGAACTTACTGCCAGCAGACCTGTTCTATAAAAAATGGTAAAGGAAGTATTTTAGGCCAAAGGCATATGATACTAGACAAAAGTTTTGATTTTGAAAAGAAATGAGGAGTGCTCAAAAATATAAAAATTTTTCTTTTCTAATTTTCAATTACTCTAAAAGATAGCTGAATATTTAGAACAGAAACTATAGCAGTGTATTGTGTTTAGAACATATATAAGTGAAATATATGACAGTAAATATTGGAAAGTAAACATTGGGGAAACATTTATTATAAGGTCATACTACAGTGTAATATTATTTATAGATGCAATATACTGCTGAAAATGTTTATTGTAAAATCCAGGACAGTCATCGCAAAATAATAACAATGTATAAATGATAAAGAGGGGAATAACATGGATCATAAGAATGCTCAATTAATGCAAAAGAAGGCAAAAAAAAAAAAAAGAAAACAGAACATGTAGGAACAGTTAGAAAGTTGCAGGTTTTATTACAGCCTATCAATAATCACGTAAAAGCTTTCACCAATTAAAAATCATATGTTGTCAGATTGGATATAACAAAAAACCAATTAAAATCACCAATTAAATTCACCAATTAAAATTCACCAATTAAAAATCATATGTTGTCAGATGGATATAACAAAAAACCCTAACTCTATGCTATCTATAAGCAACTCACTTTAAAAATAGAAAAAAACAGGATAAAATAATGGGTTTGAAAAACATGCATGCAGATAATAAGAAAAAGAAAGGGACAGTAGTTATATCAATATCAGTCAAATAAGACATTAGAATAAAAAGTTGTACCACAAATGAAGAAGAGCTTTACATGACACATAGATAAATTCTCTAAGAAGGCCTGTCAATTATAAATATTTTTATAGGATCCCTGGGTGGCGCAGCGGTTTAGCACCTGCCTTTGGCCCAGGGCACAATCCTGGAGACCTGGGATCGAATCCCACGTCGGGCTCCCTGCATGGAGCCTGCTTCTCCCTCTGCCTATGTCTCTGCCTCTCTCTCTCTCTCTCTCTGTGACTATCATGAATAAATAAATAAAATCTTTAAAAAAAAATAAAATAAATATTTTTATACGTAAGGAAAGCTGATAGAATTTAAGAGAAAAAACAAATATACGATTTTAGTTGAAGATTTCAATATTCCAATAAATGATACAATAGTCCTGTAGGAAATGAGCATGGGTATAGACGATCTGAATAGTAGCAAATAAGTTGACCTAATTGACATTTTAGAACAGTCCCCTTCAAACACACCCATACCCACACACCCCACCATGGGGTGGGCAGAGAAGGAGAGGAATACACATTTTTTTTTTTTTTTTTTTGCAAATGCACATGGAATAATTACTAACCTTAACCATATTTTAGGCCATGAAATAAACCGTACAAACTTAAAGTAATAGGAACCATACACAGTATGTTCTTGGACCCTAATGGAATGAAGCTAGAAACAAATAATAGATTTCCAGAAAGTACCCAGGCCCCACAATTCTTTGTTAATTTACTTGTGGCCCCTTCTAGCTATGCTCCTATCACCCTTACATCCTATGATTAATAGTTAACAAGTACTATTATTGAAACTTCTGTTCCACTCTTTATTAGCTTTAGCTCTTAATTTTCAGTCGTGCCTATATTTTTGACTTGAGATGGACCTAGATTTCCCTATCTCGACCCTTTGTATTGTTTTAGGATTTTAGCTATCTCCTTTTGCTTTCTGCTGATAGAGTGGTATGCCCACCAAAAAATATCACTAGAATCCCTAATTATTAGCTGCGTGATTGGCCAAAACCCCTAAGGTAACACTTGGTAGAGGGGTCTACCCAGAAGGGTCAGTCACTCTCTGATTTACACTCTTACTGTAGCTCACCCCTGATTAAATGAAATATAATATGGAGAGAATTTTTGTAATCCTTGGCATGCAATAAGTTTGCAATAAATACTAGTTTTTAGTATTAATACAATTTTTTTGTCTTGTTTTTGTATTGCTGTATTTGTTCTACTTAAGTTTTTTAAAGATTTTATTTATTCATGAGAGGCAGAGACACAGGCAGAGGGAGAAGCAGGCTCCATGCAGGGAGCCCGATGCAGGATTCAATCTCAGGACTCCAAGATCACACCCTGGGCCAAAGGCAGGTGCTAAACTGCTGAGCCACCCAGGATCCCCTACCAGTTTTATTTTTAAGGTGAACAGTACCAATACAATTTGCTCAGAGAAACCTGATGGTTATTGACATTTCTTAATCTGTTGATCACAGCTATGATGAAGCTGTGTTTCTTGATCCTGGGCTGATTACTTCTGACAGAGGACAATCACAGAATTAGGGCAAAATAGAATAAGGCAAATGTATAAAATATGTTGCTACCCCCAGAAAAATTAGATTTGGCAAAATTAGCTGGCACTACCAATCTATAGGGATCTATAGTTCTTTCCCCAACTTGTATTTACTATTGATAAATATGACTACCAGCCCCCAAGTTACTCAAAATATAAAACTGGGCTTTTACCCTGTCTTAAACTTCTATCTCTATTTTTCTCCCATCATTGACTACTACAGAGCCTTCCTCTTGAACATCTGTTATAATTTCTCTTCTCTCTTCCCTATTGCTCCTATCTTTGTATACCTTGCCTGAGCTAGTGTAGAAGTTTCCTAACAAGATTCCTTTTCTTTTTCGGGGGGGGGGGGGGTAGGTAGCAATGCAAGGTTTATTGAGCAATAGCAATGTGATAGTACAAAGTTCCTGAGGAGGTAGGGGATCTGAGAGGGTTGCCCATTAGATTCCTTTTCTTGAAGTCATCCCGCACCATGATTCCAGAAGTATAGTTCCAAGATGCGCATATGCTCCCATGTTTAAAACACAGTACTTATACTTACTAGGAAGCACTTGAAGCCCTTCATTGTGTCCTCCCTCTGAGTGACTGGTCTCATTTCTGTTTACTTCATCAGATGCACTCATTAATGTGACACTACTTGCATTCCTTCCAAATTGTTTACATCTTTTTGCTTTTGTACATATTTATTTTTTCCATAAAAAAGCTCTTGTACTTTTTGTTTGTTGGTGTGAACACAGTATAAATTCTATCTCATTTCTAAAGCCTTCACTGATAGCTTACTTCTGTCCTCTCCAGTGACAACTCTCCAGATATCCCATCCAATGTGGTATTCCTTTTGGTACTTTCCAAGTGTGTTGGTGTCTTAAATTCATGTGTCTTCACTAGAATATGAGTTCACTGAATTCAGGCATGGCTAGCTTCTCATTAACCTCTTTTCCAAGCCCTTGCCCAACCCTGGACACACAGTTTTAATGCAAGAGTGGCTGCATAAATAGAATGAAATAGAAAGGGCTGAGTTAGGTTGAGTACTATGAAACTTTCCAGATTCATGATTCCATAATGCACTGAAATTTAATAAACACAAGAATCAACTTTTAAAATGTGTTCAGGTTATCCAGATATAGATAACATACCAAATACTATGTAGTTTCTTCATTTCCAAAGCACTGTATTTATCAATAAATTCTTTGGATTTTCTGGTATTATGTCACACATAGTTTGTAGATATATGTACATTTAACTATTTCTGAATTTTATACACACATGATTTGTTCTTCTACTTCAAAATAATGGTCAAAATTTGTATTGACTATCAATCTTTAGCTATAGAAACATGCCTTCTGTGCATAAAATGTGATTCTATACTGAAGTGTGAGTTTTATCTACTATAAAATTTTTTGGAGATGTGCTGAAAATATCAGTGATGAAATCCTTAGGTAAAAATCTTGAACAAAATAGGATAAATTAAGTGCCCAAATATTATTTGTTGCTCCTAGGTTTCTATTTGACCTCTTCATTTGATCCTGTCAAAATACAAAATTGGATCCTAAATGGATGGCTACTGGGTGTATCCAAATTACTATATATTATACTTAAGCAGGTATCTTTTTTCCTTAATATTTTATTGGCTGGGCTTATAATTCTTGCTTCTGAAAAGTTACAATAGCAGTATTACTAAACTCAGTAAATCAACAAACCTTTCTAAGTTATTCCTACTATATGCAATAAATTTGAGTGATTGAATAGAAAAAGCTCTTGTTTCCAATATGCTTATAGATTGATATCAAGATAGTACCAGTATTACTGCTCCTAATTTTGAAACCATCAACAACAATATTATATGTTGACACGTGTCTAACACTATGCCAAAGAATTTATATATTTTTATATATAACATATATATTACATTATAGTTAAATCATTATAAAAATCCTATGTACTAGTTGTAGTTATTATCCATATTTAACCACAAAGCAAAGTAAGGCCTAAAGACTTTAATGAACTTGTCTAAAGTCACAGTTATTAAGTAATAAAGCTGGGATTTCTACTCATAGTAGGGCTTGTTTTCTTTACTACCACAACCTATAACCACCTTCAATTTCACATACAAAAAATGTGAACATTTAAAAATACAGGGACTAAGTCACATTTCCGTGTAACAACCTAGAAATATTGTGGGCAGTACATGATTAATTGCCAAAAAAAAAAAAAAAGGCAAAGACAGTCTTTGGGTTTATCTTGATTCTCTAGAGTACTTTAAGACCACTTTCTTTTTCTTTGTTTCCTCCTTTAAACACTCCCCTTCCAGCTTCCATTTAATAGTAAAGTCCAGAATTAGACAAATTTACTCAATGTATTTTTCCTATATAGGTTTATAAAATATACTGATTAAATTTTTGCTCTTTTGAAATACATACAAAAACTGATTGCCTGCTTCTGTATATAAGCCAATTAGCTTTCTCACTTACACATCAAGCTTAAAGGATAGCCTTTGTTAAATTTTTACAAAATGAATTGGACTAAAATATTCCCAATCTATCAAGTATGTGCCAATCAAATAGCTGTATGGTAATAGCAGATGTCTGGCTGTGACCTATAAAGGACAGCCTTTTAATATAGGCTCTTAAACTACATTTTTAATTTTTCCCTTATTTTAAGCTTCTCTCCATGGTATCTTAGAAGTTCACAAAATTCAGAAGTAATTGAATTCAGTCTGAACGTATAGGCTCTGGAGATTTTTAATGCAGCCATATAACTATAAAAGTGAAGTCATGTGATAATGATTTTCTTTGATTGTAAGAAAATGCTTTTTAGAAAATCAGTTGAGCATTTTGCCTCCCCATTTCAATGTAGATCATCACTACTTCAAGTTATAGCTCACATCAGGTTTTGTATAGAAAGAAAAAAAGCTTTGTTTGGGAGTGCTCTACAGTGATTGATTTACTGAAAGAAAAATCTCAGTAGGAATAATTTTAACTCTAGCTTTTCCAGAGAAACAGAAATTTTAAAATACACATAACTTTCAAACACAGACATATTAATTCCATGTTTATGCTAATGTAAATACTTTTAATTCAAGGTGGATCTACCTAGAAGAAACCAAATTCAGATGTTTTTATTGTATTAAGGCTTCATAAAACCTGATTAAGGCAGAAAAGGAGTCTCAGCCTCATAAACTAACTTTTGTTTGCAACACAGGATTTGAATAGTGGTGGCACAAATCTATGAACAAAAAGCGCATAGTCAGGGTTATGATTTTATGAAACTGCTTGACTGTTGGAGTTTATTTTGAGCTTCTCTGATTTGATTTTCCCTTTGTGAATCTGTTTACAGAAGAGCATGAGTCCTTGATGTAATGAATTTGTTATTCTCCAAAATATCTTCGTATATTTTTGATGTGGTAATAATTGCCTGATTGATTCTAATATTTGCTATACACACAGTTTAACTTCTCTGGCACCCAGGTTATATTAAATATTAAAAAATGCCACATATATTTCTGAATTTTTAAGTAAAAAGGAACAGCTTATTCATAAGAATTTTTGAAGTGCATGTCATTGCCTATTAGGATTTAAGTGTTGATGCAAAACCACTGATTTGTGAGTCACATGGCTAGGGTTAACTTTAGTTTCTTCTTTCTTAAAATAGAAAAGCATACCTATTAATATGGCTGTTTTTAGTAAATAAAAAAAATTGGGTCAGGGAGTATTGCCAGTTACCCTTATTGGACAAGTGGTAGTCATCATAAATATTTTTTCACAATAAATATATAATTTTACTCTTTGTTCAATAAGAAAGGCACTTATACTTTGCTTTTAATATGCAGTTTTTCTCTTGTTTGGCACCTGCGCAAGTTTTTTTCAAGTTTGGTTAATTCATTCATTTTTTTTTTTAAGATTTTATTCATTCGTTCATGAGAGACACATAGGGAGAGAGAGGCAGAGACACAGGCAGAGGGAGAAGCAGGCTCCATGCAGGGAGCCCGATGTGGGATTCGATTGCGGGACTTGATCCCAGGACTCGATCCCAGGACTCTAGGATCACGCTCTGGGCCGAAGGCAGGTGCTAAACCACTGAGCCACCGATGGATCCCCAATTCATTCTTTTTTGAGTAAAGGTCAGGTCTTCACAATAGGGTATTGCTGACTTAATCTGATCTTTTTGAATCCTGAGCCTCATTCATCTACTTTGAGTAACCCCTGAGTTGAAACCTGTGTTTGAGACAACTGACTGATTTAAAAGATTTCCTTTCCAAATCTTTTTGGAAAGGAACCCCAAAGTCAGAGGGAGAAAAATGAAATATTTGAGCTTGTCATCCTTCACAGAGATGCCATCGTTTACTGTAATATTTTGTAGTTGCTTACTTGATAAAGTAAAAGGGTCTGTCATAGATTAGCAGGTCCTAACAATCTTTGTAAAGTATTGCTATAAAGAGCTTACTGAAAGAATACTACAAAAGACATTTTTTAAATTGAATTCTCTTTCATCTGAACATCTCTACAAAGAGACCTGATATATCAAAAAAATTGTAGAAGAGTTGATTAACTATACATAGAAGGTAATACTCGATTACATGAAAAGTAAAATCAAATCAGAGGTAGCAGCTGAATTTGATAAATTTAGGAACAGTTGGGAAAAAATCACACTTTTAGGGAAACACAGTCATCCCAGGTCTCTAAAGCAGACAATTTAATGTTTTAGAAGTGCTTATTTCCTGTATTAAGTTTTACGGAACACAATATTTATGAATTGTATTAGTTTATTAATTAATTGATTCTGAACTAAATGCTTTCTAAACAAGGCAAAACCTACATGGCATTAGCATTTGTGTCAGGAATAAGAAAAATGCTATTTTATTTTATTTATTTTTAAAGATTTATTTATTTTAGAAAGAGAGTGCAAGTACACAAGCAGGAGGGGCAGATGGAGAAGGCTCAGCGTGGAGCCAGATGCCAATATCTCACAACTCTGAGATCATGAGCTGAGCCAAAACTAAGAGTCCGACACTTAAGTGACTGTGCTACCCAGGCACCCTGAAAAGTGCTATTTTAAAATTAGCTAAATTTCATTTACATTTTCCAAAGTTTTTTTTTATTATTAACATGTACAATAATCATGAAGAATTGATAGTAAAAGGTCTAAATATCAGCATTTTCAGTGTGATCCACCTCTATGGTTTACCCATTAGAAATGCACCACCAAAATAACACTGACTTATTGGATCACATAAACAAATTTTGAAGCTTTGAACCCTGTTGTATCTAAATGAGATGGCATCTGTTGAGATGGATAGGAGAATTCTCTGGATGGTATTTCTTGGTTGCCTAGCAATCAGTCACTTGATATGTTTGGGGAATCAGGCAATGAGCAAGAAGTGTGACAAAAGAGAGAAGCCTCAAAATCTTTTACAAAAGCTAATTATGTGTACAGTAGCATCTGTTTTAGCTTCTGCTTGAGTGTATAAAGTAATTGAAACTAGGCCAACAGTACCTTTGGATAAGCTTCACTATGGAGAAAGAGGGATCTAGCAACAGTTGTATTGAACTGCTCATATGATTTTTTTTTCATAAGGCAGAGATCATATTCTCAGGAGATTTCTAAGAATCCAAGAAGATGTCCAATATCTGTCTTACAAATTGTAATGATTTGGGAAATAACTTTCTGAAAAGATGTTCTTTGGCATAATTTTCAATAGAAAATTTCATTTCATTTTAAATGAACACACTTAAGCAAGTATTTATGTCTTTAGATTAATTATCATCATATAGAGTCTTTTTCCGTAAATATTGTGACTTTTTGATATAATAAAGTTTTTTTCTGTCAAAAATAAGCTGTCTAACAAGATGTGCCTGTTGTACCATTATTGTGCCTGATTTAGGATAATGCTAGAATTCTTAGACTAGTTAACTATACTAGTATGAACTATAATTTGAACTCTTCTCTACCAAGATATGGTATATATTTGTGGCTTCTCTTTTTTGTCATACTTACTGATGTATAACTGGTTTTGATACAATAAGGTCTTCTATTCCTTATATCTTTTTACATCCTCTTCAGAATAAGGCAGGGTAAAAATAAAAAATAATAATATAAAAATAGAATGATAAGTTTCCTTAAAAGCTATCTTGAAAAAGTGTATGTATAAAGAAGTATTTAGCAAAACCTCTGATCCAGAATGTGCTACCTATATGACCATACTACAAAAAGATCCAGAACATATGCATTTCAGTTTCATTATTATAGACTTACCTATTTACATTTAACTGTAATATTTAATTTTTAAACATAAAGAATATTAAGATTTTAAAAATTAAGAACATTTGTATAACATAAAATATATTATTTTAATAATTTGAAAGTCTACAATTCATGTTTCTTGGTATAGTCACAAAGTTGTATGGCCAACACCATGATCTAATTCTAGAATGTTTTCATCACCCTAAAAAGTATTCTTATACTCACTAGCAGTCATATTCTATTCTTCCCTCTCCCCAAGCTACTCACAAGCACTAATTGACTTTCTGTGTAAAGGGATTTGCTTTTTCTATATGTTTCAGATAAATGAAGTCATGCACTATATGGTATTTTATGTCTGGCTTCTTTCATTTGGCATAATGTTTTTAAGATTCATTCCTGTTGTGACATGTATTAATATTGCAGTCCTTTTTAGAGCTGAATAATATTTCATTTGCATGGATATACCATATCTTCTTTATTTGTTGCTCACTGATGGACACTTGGGCTATTTTCACATTGTGGCTATTATTAATAATAATATAAGATCCTCTGATCTCTCATGTATAGATTTTTGTGTAGATACATGCTTTCATTTCTTTTAGGTATATGTCTAGAAATGGAATTGCTGTTAACCTTCTGTCTAACTTTTGAGGAATTACCAATTTTTTTTTTGTAGCAGTTGAACTGTTTTACATTTCCACCAGCAATGTCTGAGGGTTTCAGCCTGCCCACATCATTCCCAACACTTTCTATTTTCTGTTTTTTAAAAAAATTGTAGGTCTTTTAGTAGGTATGAAATGGTAGCTTCATGTGGTTTGATTTTTCATTTCCCATATGAGTAAAGATACTGAGCATCTTTTCATGTACTTATTGGCAATTTGTATATATATATTTTTGAGAAATACCTATTAAAAAACACTGCCTATTTTTAAATAGGTTGTCTTTTTGTTGTACAAATCAGTTTGTTATATAGTTTGGATGCTAGACCCCTAACAGATATACTATTTCCAAATACTTTATTCCATTTTGTGGACTGTCTTTTCACTGACTTGATAGTGTCCTTTGATGCACAAAAGTTTTAGTTTTGGTGAAATCCAGTTTATCTGTTCTTTTCTTTGGTTGCTTATGCTTTTGGTGTCTTGTTTTAAGAAACCATTACTTAGTCCAAGGTCATGAAGATTTACACATATATTTCTTTTTAATAATGTTACAGTTTTATCTCTTATCTTTGAGTCTTACCATTTATTTTGAGTTTATTTCATATGTTGTATTATGCAAGGATGTAGATTCATTCTTCTGCAGGTGGAGATCCAATTACTCCACATCCATTTTGAAAAAACTGTTCTTCCCTCATTGAATGATCTTAGCTTCTTTGTTGAAAATTGTGTTGGTTTATTTGTGGATTCTCACTTATGTTCCATTGATTTATATGTCTTTTCTTATGCCAATACCATGCTGTTTCAATTCCAATAGCTTTATAGAAAGTGTTGAAATTTGAAAGTTTGAATTTTTGTTTTTATCTTTCAAGATTGTTTTGGCTATTCTGAGTCCCTTACAATTCCAAGTGAACTTTAGAATCAACTTGTCCACGTCTCCAAAAAAAAAAAAAAGGAGTTGGACATTTTATAGGGATTACATTGAATATGTGAATCAATTTGGAGATTATTGCCATCTTAATAATAGTCTTTCAGTCCATGAATATAGGATGTTTTTCCATCTACTTAAATTCTTTCAATAATGTTTTATAGTTTTCAGTTTCATGTCTTACAATATCTTAGTTAAATTTATTTTAAAAGTGTTTTTTTTTTTAACGATTTAGTATGTGAAATTGTTTTCTTGGTTACATTTTAGGATTCTTTACTGCTAGCATATTGAGATATGACTGATTTTTACATTGCTCATGTATCCCACAATTATGGTGAACTCATTTATTAGATCTAATAGTTATTTTGTGGATTCTTTAGGGTTTTCTATATAAAGGATCATGTCATCTGTAAATACAGGCTAAAATTTTCTATGTCTGCCAAAAATGCTGTTGGAAGTTTGGTAGGGATTGTGTTGAGTCTGTAGATCACTTTGGGTAGTATAGGTATCTTAACAATATAAATTTTCCAGTCTATGAACACAACATGCCTTTCCGTTTATATGTGTCTTCTTTAATTTCTTCCACAGCAGTATTTTGTAGTTTTCTGTGTATAAGTCTTCTTCTTGGTTACATTTATTCCTAAATACTTTATTTTCTTGATGCTATTATAAATGGAATTGTTTTCATTTCTTTTTCAGATTATTTGTTGTTAGCATATACCGATTTGATTCTCTTCTACAATTATTTCTCTTATTGATATTTTTTATTTGGTGATTCATAATTCTCATGGTTTTCTCTTATTAGTAAACGATGATTTTATTTGTTTTTTTAAATATATTTAAAGCAGTTATTTAAAATCTTTGTCTAGTAATGTCGGAACTTCAGGGAGAGATTCTATTCATTTCTTTTTTTGCTTTGTATGGGTCACATTTTCTTGTTTTTTTTGTTTTGTTTTGTTTTGTTTTGTTTTGTTTTACATGCCTTATAGTTTTTTTTTTTTGTAAAAGATTTTATTTATTTATGAGAGAGACAGCACACACAACTGGGAGGAGGGGCAGAGGGAGAGAGAAGCAGACTCTCTGATGAGCACTAAGCCCAATGTGGGGCTCTGTCCCAGGATCCCAATATCAAGACCTGAGCCAAAGGCAGATAGATGTGTAACTGACTGAGGCACCCAGACACCCCAAGCCTTGCAGGTTTTGTTGAAAAGTGGACATTTTGAATGCTATGATCATGCAAATTTGGGAAATCATACTCCCTCTCTTTTTTTTTTTTTTTTTTTGTGGTGGGGCTGGGCTTCTTGTTGTTGCTTTTTGTAGTGGTAGTTGTTTGGTGGCTTTTCTAAACTAATTTTATAAAATTAGTATTTATCATGTTTGGCCACTGTATTCTGTTCTGTTAACTTATTTATCAGCTGGTGATTGGACAAATATTTCATTAAGTGACTGGAACTAAAACGAAATCTCCCAGCTTTTCAGATGGGCATATCTTTGACACTCAGACAATGCTTGTACAAGCCTGAAGAAAGCCAGAGCTCAACATATAGGGCCTTCTCATGTCTTTACTGAATATGTGCATATTCTGGGTATGAACATGGCCTCCTGGATTACCAGTAACATTTTGGATCTTTTCAAAACCCTTACTCCTTAAAGCATTTCATTTGTCAACTTTTTTTCCTCAAGCTTTTTGGTTAGTCTGTTATTTTATCAAACTGTCATCCATTGTCCTTTGGCAGATATGACTAATGTATTTCCTTGTAAATTTGACAAACATCTTTCCTCAGATAGCCGACTTAGCACTGTGAACATCCTGAGTTAGGCAAGATAAAGGCCAGCCCTTTGATCTAAGGAGCACCAGATAGGTCAACAGAACACCCACATCTCTTTGTGAACCGAGTCTGTTTTGTTCTCTCTGGTATTGCCGTCTGTGCTGAGAATGTGTGTTGTTATCTTTCAGGCCAAATCTGAGCCAGTTATTGGGTAATGGGGTGAGGGTAAGTTCAATACCACAAAGCATTCAGTTTTTACTAAATCCCCAGTTTTTCTTGGTTATACATTATCTTAGTTGCTGCAAGTTTCTAGTTGTTTCCAGAATTCCAAAAAAGTTGATTGACAGGTTTTGCCAGTGTTTTTATTGACTTTATGAAGGGACAGGCTTATATTTTCATTCTATGCCATTTTTTTTAAGAACACTCTCTTCAGGATTTTAACAAATAATAACATAGAATATTTACTGATAAGAATAAAAATTATGTGAAGTATTAATATCTTAATACGGTGGGTATATTTTATTACAAAATGAAACAAACGTATAACCTATATACTACTCTACACTTTGACCCATTTTAACTCATATATCTTTTTTAATAATTGGAAATAGACTATATATTTGTCACATGGTATAAGAAAACAGGCAGTTAAATTCTGTTTGACTGTGTTCATCATTGTACTACCATTTTGCCAAGATTCAAGCAGGGTTAGGAGAGTCATTAGTAGTTACTATTTAGCTCCAGAGTAAAATACATACACTATTAGTAAAGCCTTTCTTCACTCTGTTACTACCCTGGCAGTATTGATTCTTAGATATTGTGGCCTCACAAAAGATGAGGAGAATTGTATGGGATATGTGTATTGACCTAAAATTAAGTGCTTGGCAAAAAAAAAAAAAAAAAAAAAAAAAAAAAAATATATATATATATATATATATAAAGTATACAGGGAGATACTGAAATGGTAAACAAGGGTTTTGCTACTTTGTTTAAACATTAAATTTGTTTGCATATTCTGTGTGTGTGTGTTTTAGGCATTTATTGACTTCTACTAAAAATAGTTCAAAATACCGTTTTAACTTGTTTAATTTCAATAAGGAGGTTTAGGAAAGTTGTTCTTATCTGTTATTTCAGAAAAATATAGCCTCAATAATGGTAACTAACATTGATTTAGAAATTCATGGTTTATAAATTTATGATTATTGGTTTCTCCATAGTTTGTCCCTTTAATTCTCACAAAAATGTATTCGCAAAGGAAAAAAAAATGTTCAGAAATGTCAAGAATAACTTGGGGTCACACATCTAGTAATTGAACAAACTGGAACTATAAATCACATACTCTCCCCAATACCATGCATTTAAAAATGTGTACAGGCTTGAAAGACAGACTTAGTGTGAACCATTTCCCTAACTAAGCAGTCCATGGAATTGATTTAGTGGAATTCTGAAATTTCACCTCTGTCTATCATCTCAGGGGGACATCATTAAAATCATTTCTTAATGTAATGGTATAAATGGGTTCTCCAATATTTTAGGCTTTTCTCTGAGGGAGGACTTGCCTGAAGCCTTTGATGTTGTTTAATCACAAGGCTTTTTGATCTTGCTTGGTTATACCAATTTTGCATAATATTCCCCTGCCAATAATAATTCTATCATATGAAATTGCTCTGTTTTTTGCTCAATGGTCATCAAAGAATATTTGTTTCAGCCAAATTAATTGCCTGTGTTATAAATGCAACCAAGGGATTCATTTCCGTGAGAAGTTTAAAAGCTGGTTCACTATCTAAATTTTGAGTACCTATTGGGTTACAAATTTTTTAAGCTTTTATTCCCAACCTTGGGGGAGAAAGAAATGTCATATCATTATTCTAAATTACCTTTAATATGTATCAGAGTTTGGGGATAACAAAATAAATAAGAAGTCCAGTTGACCAAAGAGAATAGAAGTGTGCTTGATTTAAAAGTAAACTATTGATACTTGAGTTGTATGAGAAATGAAATACCTTTGTCTATGAACCTAAAGAACATTTACTGAGCAGTCAGTGTTCTGAATCTCTATGAGATCAGTAATCAGAAGCATTATTCCATGGAAAAGAATGTCTGCATGGATGGGTATTGGGGAAAAATGGGTTTCAAGCCAGACCCTTCTGTCTTGGTTTGCTCATCAGTTTTATTTTTTTATTTTTATTTTTTAAAAAGATTTTATTTATTTATACACAGAGAGAGAGAGAGAGAGAGAGGCAGAGAGAGAAGCAGGCTCCATGCAGTGAGCCCGATGTGGGACTCGATCCAGGGTCTCCAGGATCACGCCCTGGGCCGCTGGCGGCGCCAACCGCTGTGCCACCAGGGCTGCCCTGCTCATCAGTTTTAATTGTTTATAGGATTATTGTATTTTGGGGGAGTAAGTATGAAAGATGTTTTAAAAACTATAAAGTGAATCATAGACATAAAGTGATTTTATTACACACATTAATAATTCTTAAGGGAGTGTAGCCGTGTGCCATATCAGCTATTCATTTTGGAAGGTGACTCCCTCGTTGCCCCTTCTTAAGATGTTTGTCTGCCATTACAGCAACATTTCCAGCCCTGCCATTAGGCAGGGTAGAGGAAGTCATAACGCTTAGCTCTCCTTTAATTCAAGAAATATTATTGGTTCAGTTGAGACAAAGTAAGTCACAAAGTCAAATTTCAAGAACAGTGTTGGCGGTGGCTCTGGAATAGCTGGAATCCAGGTTTAGACACCATCAGGATTTCCTCAACATTTGATGCTGATTCTCTCTCTATACTGATTGCTTCTTATTTGCTTTACCCTTATGACCTCATTCAATAAAGTTACTTTCCAAAGGCTCTACCTCTTAATATTATCCCACTGGGGATAGAGTTTCCAAATATGAATTTTGGAAGGAGACAAACATGCAGTCCATAACATTCCATTCCTGGCTTCCAAAATGCAAGTCCTTTTCACATGCAAAATACGTTTATCCCAGCTCAACAAACTTAAAAGTCTTAACTTGTTCCAGCATCAACTCTGAAGTCTAAAATCCAAAGTCTTATCAAATATCTAAATAAGATGTGAGGAAAACTCGAGGTATGATTTATCCTGAGGCAAATTCCTCTTCAGCTAGGACTCTGTGAAACCAAACATGCTTCTAAATTATGGTGGTGGGACAGGCATGGGATAGACATTCCCATTCTAAGATGGAGAAACAGGCAAGAAGAAACAGGTAATGGATCCTAAGTAAGTCTAAAACCTAAAAGGACAAATAGTAATAAAGCTTAAGGCTCAAGAGTAACACTTTTTGATTTGATGCTTTACTTTCCAGTCCCACTGGGGTGGCAGTGCTGCCCCATGGCTCAGTAGTACATCCCTACAATGACTCTGTAGTGACTTTACCCCTACAGTAGCTGTCTGTCTGGCCCTGAGGCTCTTCAGGGCTCACTGCCCTGTGGCTATAGCTCTCCCCGTTGGGAGTCCTAGCCTGTAGCTCCAATGGGCAGCCATATCCTTTGAAATCTAGGTTGACATAGCGATTCCCCTTATGACTCTTCTGAGTATAGCCCACGCTAAACTCATTGCAGGGTTCAATCCCTGAGGCCCAGGGCAGGGGCATCCTGGCCTGTCTGACTGGTTAGATGGCCTCCTCCTTTGAAACACCTCATCCTCCAGGCCCTTGTATACTGGGCCTGTGATGGGAGTAGCAGCCCTGATTGTCTGATTTGATTTTTGGGTCATTCTTCAATTACCTTGTTATTCTTCAGTTGTCTTGAAATAGTTCCTGGCTTCTGTTCAGATGCCTGATTTATTCTAATCTCCTTATCGAAGGTTTGGTTGGCCATACCCTTAATGTTCTCATTTTTTGTAATATGAATGGGCTGAGAATTTTCCAAATATTTAAATTCTGCTTATTGTTTTAAGTATTTTTAAAAGTTCCTGTTACTTAACATACAGTGTAATACTAATTTCAGGTGTACAATATAGTGATTCAACACTTGCATAGAACATCAGGTGCTCATCACAAGTGTACTCCTTAATTCCCATCACCTATTTAACTCATTCCCCCCACCTACCTCCTCTCTGGTAACCATCAGTTTGTTCTCTATAGTCTGTTTCTTGGTTTGCAACCCTCTTTTTTCCCCTCTTTGCTCATTTATTTTGTTTCTTATTTACATATGAGTGAAATCGCATGGTATTTGTCTTTTTCTGACTGACTTATTTTGCTTAGCATCCATTTTAGCTCCATCCATTTTGTTGTGAATGGCAAGATTTCATTCTTTTTTATGGCTGAGTAATATTCCAGTGTGTGTGTGTGCTTCTTTATCTATTCATCAGTTGTTGAACACGGGCTGTTTCTATAATTTGGCTATCGTAGGTATCCCATTGTAGACATTGGGGAGCATGTATCCTTTTGAACTAGTATTTTTGTATTCTTTGGGTAAACACCTAGTAGTGCAATTGCTGGATCATAGGGTAGTTCTATTTTTAACTTTCTGAAGTACCTCCAAACTGTTTTCCACAGTAGCTATACCAGTTTGCATTTCCACCAATAGTACAAGAAAATTCCCCCTTTTCCACATCCTTGCCAATGCCTGTTGTTTCTTGTGTTGTTAATTTTAGCCATTCTGATAGGTGTGAGATGAAATCTCATTATAGTTTTGATTTATATTTACCTGATGATGAGTGTTGAACATCTTTTCATGTGTCTGTTGGCCATCTGTATGTCTTCTTTGGAAGAATACCTATTCATGCCTTCTGTGTATTTTTTAATTGAATTATTCATTTTTTGGGTGTTGAATTTTATAAGTTCTTTATAGATTTTGGATACTAACCATTTATAAGATATGTCATTTGCATATATTTTCTACCATTTCATAGGTTGACTATTAATTTTGTTGATTTTTATCTTCACTGTGCAGAAGCTTTTTATTTGATAAAGTCCGAATAGTTCATTTTTGCTTTTGTTTCCTGTTTCTCAGGAGACGTATCTAGAAAGAAATTGCTATAGCTGATGCCAAAGGGTTACTTCCTATGCTTTCCTCCAGGATTTTGATGATTTCCTGTCTCACATTAATGTCTTTCATCCATTTTTTTTAAAATCGTTTTTTAAAATTTTATTTATTAATGAGAAAGAGAGAGAGAGAGAGAGAGGCAGAGACATAAGCAGAGGGAGAAGCAGACTTCACGCAGGGAGCCCAACGTGGGACTCGATCCCCGGTCTCCAGGATCACACCCTGGGCCGAAGGCAGGCACCAAACCGCTGAGCCACCCAGGAATCCCCTCTTTCATCCATTTTGAATTTATTTTTGTGTATGGTGTAAAAAAGTGGTTCAGTTTCATTCTGTTACATGTTGCTGTCCAGTTTTCCCAACACCATTTGTAAGGGACTGTCTTTTTCCCATTGGATATTCTTTCCTGCTTTGTTAAAGATTGACAAATAGTTGTGGATTACTTTTTGCATTTTCTATCCTGTTCTGTTCATCTATTCATCACTTTTTGTGCCAGTACCATACTGTTTTATCACTACAGCTTTGTGATATAACTTGAAGTCCAGAATTGTGATTCCTCCAGCTTTTCTTTTTTGAGGTTGCTTTATCTATCCATGTGGAGACTTTTCTCGTTCCATACAACTTTTAGGATTCTGTCTTCTAGTTCCATGAAAAATACTGTTGGTATTTTGATAGGGATTGCATTGAATGTGTAGATTGCTTTGGGTTGTATAGACATTTTAATAATATTCGTTCTCCTAATCCATGAGCATGGAGTGTTTATCCATTTGTTTGTGTCATCTTCAGTTTCATTAGTATTTTATAGTTTATAAATATAAGTCTTTCACCTCTTTGGTTAGGTTCATTCCTAGGTATCTTACGGGTTTTGGTGCAATTATAAATGGGATCGCTTTCTTGATTTCTCTTTATGCTGCTTCATTTTTGGTGTATAGAAATGCAACCAATTTCTGTATGTTGATTTTGTATTCTCTGACTCTGCTGAATTTGTTTAGCAGTTGTAGCAGTACTTTTCAAGTGCACATGGAACGTTGTCCAGAATAGATCACATTTTAGGTCACAAAACAGGCCTCAATGAATACAAAAAGATTGAAATCATACCTTTTCTGACCACAATGCTATGAAACTAGAAAAAATCTGGAAAGACCACAAATACATGGAGGTTAAACCCCATGCTACTTACCAATGAATGGTCAACCAGTAAATCAAAGAAGAAATTAAAAAATACATGAAAAAAAAATGAAAATGAGAACACAATGGCCCCAAACCTTTGGGATACAGCAAAACCTTTGGGAATAGGTAAAAATATAATACAGGCTTACCTCAAAAAGCAAGAAAAATCCTAAACAACTTAACCTTACACCTAAAGGATTTAGAAAAACAGACAACAAATGAAGCATAAAGACAGCATAAGGGAGAAAATAATAAAGATTAGAGCAGAAATAAATGATCTAGAATTTAAAAAACCAATAGAACAGATCAGTGAAACTAGAAGCTGGTTCTTTGAAAAAAGTAATAAAATTGATAAACATCGAGCCAGAATTATCAAAAAGAAAAGAGAAAGGACCCAAGTAAATGAAATTACAAATGAGAGGAGAAATAATAACCAACACCAGAGAAATACAAGCAATTATAAGAGAATGTTATGAAGAACTATATGATAACAAATTATACAGTGTGGAAGAAATGGATAAATTCCTAGAAATATATAAATTACCAAAACAGAAATAATAAATAATAGAAAACTTGAACAGACCTATAACTAGCAAAGAAACTGAATCAGTAATCATAAAGCTCCCAACAGACAAAAGCCCAGGACCAGACAACTTCACAAGTGAATTCTATGAAACTAAAAAATAGTTAATATCTATTCTTCTCAAAGTATAGAAAAAGAAGGAAAGCTTGCAAATTTGTTCTATGAGACCAGCATTACCCTGATACCAAAACCAGATAAATACTCCACTAAAAAAGACAAGTACAGGCCCATATCCCTGATGAACACAGATGCAAAAATTCTCAGTAAAATACTAGCAAGCCAAATCCAGCAATATATTACAGAAATCATTAACCATAATCGAGTGGGATTTATTCCTGGGATTTAGGATGGTTCATTAATTACAAATCAATCAATATATCACATCAACAAGAGAAGGGATAAGACACATATGATCATTTCAGTAGTTGCAGAAAAACAATAAAGTAGATTCATTCATGATAAAAACCCTCAACAAAGTAGAGTTAGAGAGAACATACCTCAACATAATAAGGGCCATATATGAAACACCTATAGCTAGTATCATCCTCAGTAGGGAAAAAGTGAGAGCTTTTCCTCTACAGTCAGAAACAAGATAGAGATGTCCACTATCACCACTGCTATTCAACATAGTACTTTAAGTCCTAGTCACAGCAATCAGACAACAAAAAGAAATAAAAGGCGTCCAAATCTGGAAGGAAAAAGTCAAACTTACATAATTTACAGAGGACATGATAATCTATATAGAAAACCCAAAAGACTCTGACAAAAATCTGCTAAATTTTGCTTAATAATTCCATCTTCAAGTCATTTCTCTCCTCACATTTTACAATTGGGAGTCAGGAGAAGCCAGGCTGCACCATCAATACTTTGCTTAGAAGTTGTTTTGGCTGAATAGCCAATTTCATCTCTCATAAGTCCTACCTTCCATTGACGCTAGAACACAAGCACAATTCAGTCAAATTCTTTACTACTTTTAATAAGGATTGACTTTCCTCCAGTTTCCAGTGACATGTTACTCATTTTTGTCTGAAACCTCACCAGAAAGACCTTCATTCTCCATTCTTCTACCAACATTCTGTTCAAGATTACTTAGGCACTCTCTAAGAAGATTGAGGCTTTTTCTTCAGCTTTCTTCTTTTCTTTCTGAGCTCTTACCAGAATCTTCCTTAATGGTCTTCATGGTAGTGTAAGGTATTTTTTTTTATTATGCATTCAAAACTTTTTTAGCCTGTGCCCATTATCAGTTCTAAATCCACTTCTACATCTTTAGGTATTTGTTAAAGCAGAACATCTGCTCCTTGGTGACAATTTCTGTCTTGGCCTACAGTATTAAGAATACCATTGACTGGATGGCTTATAAACAACTGAATTTTTTTCTCACAGTTCTGGGTATTAATTCCATTCATGAGGGCTCTATCCTCATGATCTCTTCTAATCCTAATTATACTTCAAAGACCCTGCCTTGGTGGTAGAGTTTCCACATACAAATTTTGGGGAAATATAAGTGTTCAGTCCATAACATATGTATATACCACATCTTGTTTAACCTTTTATCCTCTGATAAACACTTGGATTGTTTCTACCTTTTGGTTACTATGAATAATACTGCTATGAACATGGAGTCAGATACTTCCTCGAGACCCTGTTTTCAATTCTTTTGGACCCAGAAGTGGAATTGATAATTATATAGTCATTCTGTTTTTAAGTTTTTGAGGAATGTCCATGCTCTTTTTGTAATGGTTGCACCATTTTACATTACCACCAACAGTGCACAAGAATTAAAATTTCTCCACATTCTCACCAACACTTGTTATTTTTTATTTTGCAGACAGTAGCCATTTTGGTGGATGTAAAGATTTATTCATTGTAGAAATTTCTGTCTTAAGCTATATGTCCATCTCTTTTTCCCTTTTAAGAATGCATATAACTGAATGAGAGTGATTTTATTATGTCTCATCACAGATCTATTCTAATTCACTTTTTAACCATTTAAGGACTAAAAATTTGCTTATTTTAGCAACATGTAACATACAATCTCATGCTGTCTGGTAAGAATTATAAAGCATACGTAATTAAAGCATATCTCCCCACTGCAACCAAGGAGGAACTTTGCAGACAACTGACCTGTGGGAAAGAACAGCCAAAACACAACAGCAGAGTGGCATACAGCATACATCAGAAACACTTCCTGAAGTGCCAGGCCCTGGATAGTGTGTAACCACTTCTTAATAAAGTATTACTCTCAGAAGCAGGAAATGTAACAAGCTTTCATAACATGTAAAAGACAGAAACCTAGACATAATGACAAGATAGAGGATTTCTCCCCAGAAGAAATCAAGAAGAAATCACAGCCAGGGATTTGCTCAAAATAGATATAAGCAATATATTTGAACATAAATTTAGAACAACATTTATAAGAATATTAGATGGGCTTGAAAGAAGCATAGAAGATACCAGAAAAACCCTGTTTGCAGAGATAAGTGACCTAAAAACTAGTCAAGACAAAATAAAAAAGTGTTATAACTGAGATGCAAAACTGTCTGGGTATAATCACAATGAGGATGGAAGAAGTAGAGGATTGAATAGGTGATAGAGGAAATAAAGTTATGGAAAATAGTGAAGCTGATAAGAAAGAAAGATAACTATTAGATCATGAATGTAGACTTAAGGAACTCAATGATTCCATAAAGTGCAGTAATATCCATATTATAAGAGTCCCAGAAGACAAATAGCAGGAAAAAGGGGCAGAAGGTTTATTTGAACAAATTATAGCTGAGAACTTCCCTAATCTGGGGAAGGAAACAGGCCTTCAAGTTCAAGAGGCACAGAGAACTCCCCTCAAAAATAAAGAAAAACAAGTCAACACCAAGACATAGCATAGTGAAACTTACAAAATACTAAGATAGAGAATTCTGAAAGCAGCTAGGGACAAAAGTCCTTAACCTGCAAGGGTAGACACATAAGGTTAGTAGCAGACCTTTCCATAGAAACTTGTTAGGCCAGAAGAGAGTGGCAGGTTATATTCAACGTGCTAAGTGGGAAAATATGCAGCCAAGAATACTATATTCAGCAAAGCTGTCATTCAGAATAGAAGGGGAGATAGAGTTTCAAGACATGCAAAAACTAAAGGAGTTCATGAACACTAAAACCTCAAAGGGATCTCTTTGAGCAGGATAGAGAGGACCAAAGCAACAAAGACTAGGAAGGTACAGAGACAGTCTATGGAACAGTGACTTTACAGATAATACAGTGGCACTAAATTCATATCAATTAGTAATTACTCTGAATGTAAATGGACTAAATGCTCTAATGAAGAGACATAGGGTATCAGAATGAATAAAAAACCAAGACCCATCAATATGCTGTTTATGAGACTCATTTTAGACCCAAAGACACCTCTATATTGAAAGTGAAGGGGAGGAGAACCATCTATCATGCTAATAGAAATTAAAAGAAAGCTGGAGTAGCCATACTTATATCAAACTAGATTTTAAACCAAAGACTGTAATCATAGATGATTATATCATAATAAAGGGGTCTATCCAACAAGATCTAACAATTATAAGTATTTATGCCCCCAACTTGAAAGCAGCCAAATATATATATCAAATAATAACAAAGTTAAAGAAACTCATTGATGATAATACAATAATAGGAGGAGGAGTTTAACACCCCACTCACTGCAATGGGCAGACCATCTAGGCAGAAGATCAACAAGAAAACATCGGACTTGAATGACACACTGGAACAGATGGACGTAATAGATATATTCAGAGCATACAAACCTAAAGCAGCAGAATAGACATTATTCTCGAGTGTACATGGAACATTCTCCAGAATAGATCACATCCTGGGTCACAAATCAGTGACCCAGTACTCAATCAGTACAAAAATATTGAGATCATATCTTGCATATTGTCAGACCACAGTGCTATGAAACTTGAAGTCAACCACAAGAAAAAATTTGGAAAGCCCACAAATTCACAGAGGTTAAAGAACATCATACTAACGAATTAATGGGTTAACCAGGAAATTAAAGAAGACATAAAAAAATAGATACAAATGAAAATGAAAACATGACAGTCTAAAACTGGGATGCAGCAAAGGTGGTCCGAAGTGGGAGGTATATAGCAATACAGTCCTACCTCAAGAAGTAAGAAAAGTTGCAAATACATCACCCAATTTAATATCTAAAGGAGCTGGAGAAAGAACATCAAATAAAGCCTATAACTAACAGAAGGGAAATAAAAAGGATTAGAGCAGAAATAAATGTTATAGAAATAAAAAAAATAGAACATATAAGGATACTAGGAGCTGGTTCTTTGAAAGAATTAACAAAATTGATAAGCCCCTACACAGACTGATCAAAAAGAAAGGAGAAAGGATTCAAATAAATAAAATAATGAATATAAGAGGAGATATAACAACTAACACTGCAGAAATACAAACATTATAAGAGAATAATATGAGGAATTATAAGCCAACAGGTTGGGCAATATGGAAGAAGTAGATAAAAATCATAGAAACAAAAAAAAAAAATCATAGAAACATATAAATTGCCAAAACTGAAATAGGAAGAATAGAAAACCTGAACAGACCCACAACCAGCCAGGAAATTGAATCAGTAATAAAAAATCTTCCAACAAATGAGTCCAGGGGCAATGGCCTCCCTGGGCAATTCTTCCAAACATTTAAAGAATTAATTAAATTAATACCTATTTACCTATTCTTCTGAGGCTCTTTCAAAAAATGGAAATGGAAGGAAAACTCCAAACTTATTCTACAAGGCCAGCATGACCTTGATTCCAAAACCAAAGAACCCACTAAAAAGGAGAACCACAGACCAATACTTCTTATGAACATGGATGCAAAATTCTTAAGAAGATACTAACTAATTGAATCCAATGGTACAATAAAAGGATTATTCACCATGATCAAGTGGGATTTATTTCTGTGCTTCAGAGATGGTTCAGTATCCACAAAATAATCAACTTGATATACCACATTAATAAAAGAAAGGGTAAGAACCATATGATCCTCTAAATAGTGGTAGAAAAAGCAATTGACAGAATGCAGTATCCTTTCTTGATAAAACCCCTCATGAAAGTAGAGATAGAAGGAAAGTACCTCAACATCATAAAGGCCATACAGAAAATCCACAGCTAATATCATCCTCAGTGGGAAAGACCTGAGAGCTTTTACCCTAAGGTCGAGAACAAGACAGGGATGTCTACTCTTACCACTGTTGTTCAATGTAGTACTAGAAGTCCTAGCCACAGCAATCAAGACAGTTCGATCTGGGCACAAGAACAGACACAGAGATCAATGGAACAAAATAGAGAACCTTGAAATGGATCCACAGCTATATGGTCAGCTAATCTTTGACAAAGCAGGAAAGACTATCAAATGAGAAAATGTCTCTTCAAGAAATGGTGTTGGGAAAACTACATAGTAACATGCAGAAAAGTGAAACTGGACCACTTTCTTACAAAAATAAATAAAAAATTAGAAATGGATGAAAGACCTAAATGTGAGACAAGCAACCACCAAAGTCCTGGAGGAGAACACAGGCAGCAACCTCTTTGATCTCAGTTATAGCAACTTCTTACTAAATTCATCACCAGAGCCAAGGGAAACAAAAGTAAAAATGAACTATTAGGACTTCATCAAGATAAAGAGCTTCTGCATAGTGAAGGAGACAGTCAGCAAAACTAAGTCAATCTATGTGATGGGAATCCAAAATCTGTAAAGAACCTATTAAACTCAACACCCAAAAAAACCAAATAGTCCAGTTTGAAATGGGCAGAAGATGTGAGCAGATATTCCTCCAAAAAATAATATACAAGTGGTTAATGGACTACTAGGTATTTATCCAAAGAATACTAAAATTAAAATGCTGATTTGAAGGGGCATATGCACTCCAATGTTTATGCCAGCATTATCAACAATAGCCAAATTATGGAAAGAGCCCAATGTCCATTGACTGATGAATGGAGAAACAAGTGATATATATGTATATATGTGTGTGTGTGTGTATATATATATATATATATATATATATGGAATATTACTCATTATATGGAATGTAATGGAATATAACCTATCAGAAAGAATTAAATACTGCCATTTGCAATGACATGATGGAAAAAGAGTGTATTATGCTAGGCAAAGTCAGTCAGAGAAAGACAAATATCATATGATTTCACTCACATGGAATTTAAGAAGCAAAACAGATGAACATAGTGGTAGGGAAGGAAAAATAAAATAATATAAAAACAGAGAGGGGGCAAACTATAAGAGATTCTTAACCACAGAGAACAAATAGGGTTGCTGGTGGGGAATTGGGTGGGAAGATGGGCTAATGGGTGATGGGCATTAAGAAGGGGACTTGTGATGAGCATTGGGTGTTGTACTAAGTGATGAATCACTAAGTTCTACTCCTGAAGCCAAACAACTGAAGCCACATATTCTATCTGTCTTCCGTCTGTAAGGGTGGCCTGATGACCCAATTCTGGACAATCAAATGCAAAGAGTATTCTCATGGAGAGCTTCTAGAAATGACTTTCCTCCCTGATAAAAGAAATGTGAGATCCTTTTATATTTTTGCACCCTAGGTACCCACTGTTCCTTTCCTATGATTATGATTCAATGTGGATGTGATACTTGGAATTATGCCATTACATTCAGGAGTAAAGAAGGATGCCAAATTCTTCTATTCAGTTTTATACTGAAGATCCTAGTCAATGCAGTAAGATAGAGAAATAAAGTTAAAAAATTAGAAAGGAAAAGAAAAAATTAATTTGCTATAGATATGATTGCTTTCATAGAAAACTAGAAAACATATGTAGACACATGATAGAACTAGTAATAGAGTTTTACAGGTTTTCTGGAATCAAGATTAACTGAAAAAAGATTATATAGCCAATATTAATCATAAAAAATTAATACATTTAACATTACATAATTAATTATAAAGTAATTAGGACTAACTAACAATTTTGTAGTGCTTTTAAAAAGGGGATAATTTCAAAATGTTTTTGAAGTATGTAAGACTTGAATAAAAGGACACAGGGTTTTGGAATTGAAATACTCATTTTAAAGACGCATCAATTTACTGCAAACTAATTTTTTTTTAATTAATTAATTTATTTATGATAGTCACACGAGAGAGAGAGAGAGAGAGTCAGAGACACAGGCAGAGGGAGAAGCAGGCTCCATGCACCGGGAGCCCGATGTGGGATTCGATCCCGGGTCTCCAGGATCGCGCCCTGGGCCAAAGGCAGGTGCTAAACTGCTGCGCCACCCAGGGATCCCACTGCAAACTAATATATATTTTCTATGCAATGTCTACTCAAACCCTAAAAGGATTTGTTGGGGGTCTTTACAGCTCCTCAGAAAATCAATGTGAAATTACACACAGAACAGATAAATGTTATGACTTTATAATAGAATACTGCAAAGGTCAGATGAATAAATGAGCCACAGTTTACACCTCAAAAACCTGACACTGAGTAGAAAAGTCAAGTTTCCAAATGGTGTGTAAGTTATGCCTTTAATGTAAAACTTGAAAATGAGGAATAGTCATAGATTTAAAAAAAATGCAGGATAATGATGAATACCAGGTTCAAGACAATGTTACCTCTGAGGAAAAAGAAGGGAAAAGGATAGGAGTGAAATCTATATGGGCTTAAATTGATTGAAGTATTTTATTTCTTAATCTGAGAGTCTATTACATGGATGTTTATTATACAATTTCTACAATTTTTGTATGCCTGAAATGTTTCATAATTATCTTTCTGTCTATGTGTATATTGTCCCTCATCTCTCTCTATCTACTCATCCTCATCTGCCTGTTGTCTGCCATCTGGAACATGCAGGACAAAATGGATAGTAGTTCTATGGATACTAGGTTATTCCCTTTACTTTGCTGAATATTTTAACATAAGAGTTTCTAAAAGATTATGCTCACTATGTGTGGATAATGGATCCGAGGAGTTAAGAAGAGGTACGAGGAACCATTGAGTCTTATTGTAGTAGCAGATGGAAGAAAATAGTGAATCTGAAAATTGTTTTGGAAGCCGAATGGCCATCTATGGAGACTACTTGAAAGTGTAGGGAAAGCTGGTATGAGGCTATTTCTCTTGTTTCTGTCATGAGCCTCCTAGTGGACAATAAAGTGACTTCTGTTGCTAGAGAATATATGTGAATAGTGCTGTTGATGATTGGGGCAACATGACCTCTTATTTATTGAATTTTAATATTCACAATTTATATTTCTTGCAACATTTCTTGATTTGTCATATACCCTAATAAGTACATCCTGAAGCTTTTGCTACGGAGTCCAACAGAAGGAATTTTCTGATGTTGCTTTGATTCCTTCTGAAAAGTCCGACTTAAAATTTTCCATTTAAGGAAGTAAACTTTTTCAGATAGCATACTCACCATTTATACTGACTTGGCTGGCATCAGTTGCTATAGGAGAGAACCAGCACTTGGTCCTGCTTGTGGACAGTATGGGCTTTGGACTGTGGAGATGCTGACAGGATTGAAACAGTGCCTGCAGCCGAGAATCACCTGTTAGGAAAGGGATGTTGGATAAAGATGGTGGCTGGGCATTGCAGAATGTACTGACCTGTATACTGGAGAGGGCCCTAAAGCGGGCAATGTGCAATGCTTTCATTGCTGTTAAGAATTCAGGGGAAAAATGTGTATTACAGGCATTATTTTTTTTTTTTTTTTTTTTTTTTTTTTACCCCAGCATGACTTCTGTGAATGCTGCCAATTGATCAGAACTTGCTGCATGTTGCTTTGTGGCCATTTGATTTCTGCACTATTCTGGATGTAGGATTAAAAAAATATTCTTGTACTTCATCAGTCATAGTAGATTGTACAACAAATAGTTCTTTCTCACTTTCAAAGTTATTTAAGATTTTGCCATAACACTGTTTATTGGTGCCTGATCAGATTCTTGGCCAGTAGCAGAAGCCAAAGCTTCTATCCTTACATTGCTGGTACTCATTGCTGTAACAGGGCATGAAAAAAGTTAATGGCTACCCTTAAGTATTATATTAATAAGCGAGTAAGTGAGGTCTTTTAAGAACAAAGGCTCAGCCTATAAGACATCCTAGGTTCAATTGTGTTTGTATTGATTGGACTTGTCACTTTTCCAATGTTGATTTCTTATGACTACATCCCTTATTCTGAATCATAAAAAGGTGAGTATATGTTTAAAACTAAATTAAATGTAATTCTTAGTTTTGAGCAGTTTTGTAACATTTGTGGAGGAAATAGATAATCTTGGTAATTTGAGGGTTCATTTCAGTTAATAATAATTTTATTAAGATGTTTTATTCACTGAGACCAAATACAGATTACATTTTTCTTAGGTAGGTTCCAAGAATTCATCAGTGGAAAGCTGGAGAAAAAAAACAAAACAAATAATGAGATCTTGATAGCAAAATAGGCAAAGGTTCAAAGGCCAATCTATTCATTCCTTATATGAACATATACCTTCCACAAACTTCATACGAATAAAGTTTGCAAAATTATAGACAGGCATTTCAGGGGCAAGGTGTGGTTTCTGATTTGCATTCTCAGCAATCATGGCCAATGTCTATTTTGTTAAAGGGGAAACTTCAAGAACAGTTTATATTAGTATTTCAGGGCTTCAATTCTAGGTTATCAAGATAGTGAGGGAGCCTTACAGATCATTTGTTTTTATTCTGTTTATTATTAAAGACCCTTGCTTTTTAAAATACTTTTTCTTTTTTTAAGTTAAAATTCAATTAATGTATAATATTAGTTTCAGAGGTAGAGATCAGTGATTCATCAGTCTTATATAATACCCATTGCTCATTATGTCATAAGCACTCCTTAATGTCCATCACCCAGTTTCCCCATCCTCCCAGCCTCTTCCCCTCAGCAACTCCATTTGTTTCTGATGATTAAAAGTCTTAGGCTTTGTCTCCCTCTCTGATTATATCTTATTTTTTCCTCTCTTACCCTATGATCCTCTGTTTTCTTTCTTAAATTCCACATATAAGTGGGATCATATGATTGTCTTTAATTGACTTATTTCACTTGGCATAATACCCTCTAGTTCCATCCACACTGTTGCAAATGCCAAGATTTCATTTTGTTTGATGGCTGAGTAGTAGTCCATTGTATATATAGACAACATCTTCTTTATTCATTCATCTGTCCAATGGACATCTGGGCTCTTTCCATAGTTTGGCTATTGTGGACTTTGCTGCTATAAACATTGGGGTGCAGGTGCCTCTTCAGATCACTACTTATGTATCTTTGGGGTAAATCCCTAGTAGTTGGAATTGCTGGGTCGTAGGTAGCTCCATTTTCAACTTTTTGAGGAGCCATACTGTTTTCCAGAGTGGCTGCATCAGCTTGCATTCCCACCAACAGTGGGAATGCAAGTGCAACATTCCCCATTCTCCACATCCTTGCCAGCATTTTTGTTGTTTCCTGACCTGTTAGTTGTAGTCGTTCTGGCTGGTGTGAGGTGAATATCTCATTGTGGTTTTGATTTGTAGTTTTTCCCAGATGTTGAGCCATTTGTATGTCTTCTTTGGAGAAATGTCTGTTCATGTCTTCTGCTCGTTTCTCGGTTGGATTATTTGTTCTTTGGGTGTTGAATTTGATAAGTTCCTTATAAATTTTGGATACTGGCCCTTTATCTGATAAGACATTT
Source organism: Canis aureus (assembly GCF_053574225.1). Classification (NCBI taxonomy): domain Eukaryota; kingdom Metazoa; phylum Chordata; class Mammalia; order Carnivora; family Canidae; genus Canis; species Canis aureus. Next base: position 60,241,579 of record NC_135621.1, read on the forward strand.
GCAAATATCTTCTCCCATTCTGTCAGTTGTCTTCCAGTTTTGTCAACTGTTTCCTTTTCTGTGCAAAAGCTTTTTATCTTGATGAGGTCCCAATAGTTCGTTTTTGCCTTTGTTTCCCTTACCTTTGGTGATGTGTCTAGCAAGAAGTTTTTTTTTTTTTTTTTTTTTAAGATTTTATTTATTCACGAGAGACCCAGAAAGAAAGAGGCAGAGACATAGGCAGAGGGAAGCAGGCTCCCAGGGCTCTGGGATCACACCCTGAGCCAAAGGCAGATGCTGAACGGTTAAGCCACCTAGGCATCCCTGTCTAGCAAGAAGTTGCAGCAGCTGAGGTCACAGAGGTTGCTGCTTATGTTGTCCTCTAGGATTTTGATGGATTCCTGTCTCACATTTAGTTAGGTCTTTCATCCATTTTGAATCTATTTTTGTGTATGGTGTAAGGAAATGGTCCAATTTTCCCAACACCATTTGTTCAAAAGACGGTCTTTTTTCCTGTAGATATTCTTTCCTGCTTTATTGAAGATTAGTTGGCCATAGAGTTGAGGATCCATTTATGGGTTCTCTATTTTGTTCTATTGATCTCTGTGTCTGTTTTTGTGGTAGTACCATACTACCATACTACCATAATCACTCTTAGTGATTACAACTTTGTAATAGAGCTTGAATCTGGCATTGTGATGCCACCAGTTTTGGTCTTGTTTTGCAACATACCTCTTGCTATTTGGGGCCTTTTCTGGTTCCATAAAAATATTAGGATTATTTGTTCCAGCTCTGTGAAAAAGTGGATGTATTTTGATATGGATTGCATTGAATGTATAGATTACTCCAGGTGGCATAGATGTTTTTAACAGTATTTGTTCTTCCAGTCCATGAGCATGGAATGTTGTACTATTTTTTTTTTAAGATTTTATTTATTTATTCATGAGAGACACACACAGAGAGGCAGAGACATAGGCAGAGAGAGAAACTGACTCCCCAAAGGGACCCTGATGTGGGAATCAGTTCCAGAACTCCAGGATAATGATCTGAGTCAGAGGCAGACACTCAACCACTGAGCCACCCAGGTCAGGTGCCCCTGTTTTTCCATTTCTTTGTGTCTGCTTCAATTTCTTTCATGAGTGCTTTATAGTTTTCTGAGTATAGATCCTTTGCCTCTTTGGTTAGGTTGATTTCTAGGTATCTTAGGGTTTTTGGTGCAATTGTAAGTGGGATCAACTCCTTAATTTCTCTTTCTTCTGTCGTATTGTTAATGTATAGAAATGCAACTGAGGGGATCCCTGGGTGGCTCAGCGGTTTAGCGCTTGCCTTCAGCTCGGCATGATCCTGGAGTCCCGGGATCGAGTCCCACATCAGGCTCCTGGCATGGAGCTTGCCTATCCCTCTGACTTTATCTATGCCTGTCTCTCTTTCTCTCTCTCTCCCCTCTGTGTGTGTGTGTCTTTCATGAATAAATAAATAAAATATTTAAAAAAAGAAATACAACTGATTTCTTTGCATTGGTTTTATATCCTACCATGTTGCCAGGATGGGGGTGGAGTCTTTTGAATTTTCCACATAGAGTATCAGGTTATCTGTGAAGAGGGAGAGTTTGACTTTGCTGATTCAGATTCCTTTTATTTATTCTCCTTTTATTTTGTTGTCTGATGATGAAGCTAGGACTTCTAATACTATGTTGAACAGCAGTGATGAGAGTGGACATCTTTGTCATGTTTCTGACCTTAGGGGAAAAGCTCTCAGTTTTTCCCCATTGAGAATGATATTTGCTGTGGGCTTTTTATATATGGCTTTTATTATATTGAAGTATGTTTCCTCTAACCCCACTGTGAAGAGTTTTTTTTTAAGGATTTTTAAATTCATGAGAGACACAGAGAGAGACAGAGATACAGGCAGAGGGAGAAGCAGGCTCCTTGCAGGGAGCCCGAAGTGGGACTTGATCCCTGGCCTGGGATCACTCGCTGAGCTGAAGGCAGATGCTCAGCCGCTGAGCCACCCAGGCGTCCCTGTGAAGAGTTTTACTCAAGAATTGATACTGTACTTTGTCAAATGCTTCTGCATCTATTGAGAGGATCATATGGTTCTTGTCCTTTCTTTTATTAATGTAGTGTATCACATTGCTTGACTTGTGAATACAGAATCACCTGGAAGCCCAGGAATAAATCCCACTTGGTCGTGGTAAATAATCCTTTTAATGTACTGTTGGATCCTATTGGGCAGTATCTTGGTGAGAATTCTTGCATTCATGCTCATCAGGGATATTTGGTCTGTTATTCTCCTTTTTGGTGGGGTCTTTCTCTGGTTTTGGGATCAAGGTAATCCTGACCACAAAGAAAGAGTTTGTAAGTTTTCCTTCCATTTCTATTTTTTTGAAATAGCTTCAGAAGAATAGGTATTAATTCTTCTTTAAATGTTCAGTAAGATTCCCCATGGAAGCCATCTGGTATAGGACTCATGTTTGTTGTGAGATTTTTGATGATTGCTTCAATTTCCTTGCTGGGTATGGGTTTGTTCAGGTTTTCTATTTCTTCCTGTTTCAGTTTTGGTTGTTTATACATCTCTAGAAATGCATCTATTTCTTCTAGATTCCCTAATTTGCTGGCATTGGTTGTTCATAATTTGTTCTTATAATTGTATTTTTTCAGTGTTGGTTGTGTTCTCTCCTCTTTCATTCATGATTTTATTAATCTGAGTCCTTTCTCTTTTCTTTTTGATAAGACTGGCTAGTGGTTTATTGATCTTATTAATTCTTGCAAAGAACCAGCTCTTAGTTTTGTTGATTTGTTCTACTGTTCTTTTGGTTTCTATTTCATTGATTTGTGCTCCAATCTTTATTATTTCTCTTCTCCTGCTAGCTTTAGGCTTATTTTCTGTTCTTTTTCTAGCTCCTTTAGGTGTAAGGTTAGGTTGTGTATTTGAGGCCTTTCTTGTTTCTTAAGAAAGGCTTGTGTTGCTATATACTTCCCGTTAGATTGCCTTTGCTGCATCTCAAAGGTTTTGAACCTTGAGGTGTTTTCATTTACATTTGTTCCCACGAATTTTTAAAATAATTCTTTAATTTTCTGGTTGACCTATTCATCCTTTAGTAGGATACTCGTTAGCCTCCATGTACTTGAGTTTTTTCCAAATTTCTTCTTGTGATTGAGTTCCAGTTTCAAAGCATTATGGTCTGAAAATATGCAGAGAATGATCCCAATCTTTTGGTACTGGTTGAGACCTGATTTGTGACTTAGTATGTGGTCTATTCATAGAATGTTCCATTTGCGCTTGAGAATAATGTGCATTCTGTTGCTTTTGGATGAAATACTCTGACTCTTGTCTATTAAGCTCATCTGGTCCATTGACCAGTGACTTTATTTCAAAGCCCTTGTTGATCTTCTGCTTAGATGGTCTGTCTATTGCAGTGAGTAGGGCATTAAAGTCTCTTACTGTTACTGTATTATTATCGATGTGTTTCTTTAATTTTGTTATTAATTGATTTCCTTTATATAATTGGCTGCTTCCTTGTTCAGTGTATAAATATTTACAACTGTGTGATCTTGTTAGATAGACCCTTGAATTATGATATAGTTTCCTTCCTCATCTCTTATTACGACTTTTGGTTTAAAATCTTAAGTCTGATATAAGGATCACAACCCCAGCTTCCTTTTAATGTCCATTAACATGATAAATGATTCTTTACCCCCTCACTTTCAATATGGAGGTGTCTTTGGGTCTAAAATGAGCCTCTTGCAGACAGCATAGAGATGGGTCTTGCTTTTTTATCCAGTCTGATACCTGGTGTCTTTTGATTGGGGCATCTAGCCATTTAAATTCAGAGTAACTATTGAAGGATATGAATTCAGTGCCATTATATTACCTGTAAAGTCACTTTTTCTATATATTTTCTCTGTTCCTTTCTGGTCTGTGGTACTTTTGGGCTCTCTTTGCTTAGAAGTTCCCTTTTAATATTTCTTGCATGACTGGTTTAGTGATCACAAATTCTTTTAGTTTCTGTTTATCCTGGAAGCTTTTTATTCTCCTTCTATTTTGAGTGACATCCTAGCTGGATAAAGTATTCTTGGCTGCATATTTTTCTCACATAGTTCACTGAATATATGGTGCTAGTCCTTTCTGGCCTGCCAGGTCTCTGTGGATAGGTCTGCTGCCAGTCCAGTGTTTCTATCCTTGTAGGTTATTGTCCTGAGCTGCTTATTAGGATTTCCTCTTTGTCTCTGAGATTTCTAAGTTTCACTATGATATATTGGAATGTTGACCTATTTTTATTGATTTTGAGGGTGGTTCTCTGTGCCTCCTGGACTTGAATGAGTATTTCCTTTCCCAGATTACAGAAGTTTTCCACTATAATTTGCTCCAATATACCTTTTGTCCCTCTCTCCCTCTTTTCCTCTTCTTCTGGGATCCCAGTTATTCTAATATTGTTTCATTTTATGATATCACTTATCTCTCAAATTCTCCCCTCATGATCCAGTAGTTGTTTATCTTTCTTTTTCTCAGTGTATTTATTCTCCATCATTTTGTCTTCTGGATCATGATGTCTCTCTTCTACCTCATTTTTTTTCTTCTGCCTCATTTATCCTAGCAGTTAGAGCCTTTCTTCTTATTTCATCTCATTATTAGCCTTTTTGACTTTTCTTAAAAAGATTATTTATTCATGAGGGACACAGAGAGAGAGAGAGAGGGAGCAGAGACACAGGCAGAGGGAGAAGCAGACTCCATGTAGGGAGCCTGACACAAGGCTTGATCCCAGGATCCCAGGACTCCAGGATCATACCCTGGGCCAAAGGCAGACACTAAACCACTGAGCCACCCAGGGATCCCAGCATTTTTTATTTTGACTTGATTAGATTTTATTTCTTTTATTTCTCCAGAAAGGGATTCTCTAGTGTCTTCTATGCCTTTTTCAAGCCCAGCTAGTTTCTTTATAATTGTTACTCTAGGGGCACCTGGGTGGTTAACCACCTGCCTTAGGCTCTGGTCATGATCCCTGGGGTCCTGGGATTGAGACCCACATGGGACTCCCTGCTCAGCAGGGAGTCTGTTTCCCTCTGCTCCTCCTCCTTGCTTGTGCACATGCTCTTTCTCTCCCTCAAATAAATAAATAAAATCTTTTAAAAAATAATTGTTATTCTGAACTCTAATTCCAGCATCTTATGTGCATACTGGTTATATCCCTGGCAGTCAGTACTACTTCTTGTTCTCTCTTTTGAGGTGAGTTTTTACATCTTGTCATTCTGTCTAGAGAACAGATGAATAAGAGAAAAATCCTAACATGACAAGAATGACCCCAGAAAAATATACACTAAACAAATGAGAAGAGCCTCCAAACTGAAAAAATAAAAGTGAAAAAGAAGTATAATTAGACAGGTGGACAAAACAGAGTAATACACTGTGTGTATTTTGGTCTGTTAGGAAACTAAGAGACTAAATAAATAAATAAATAAATAGAAAGAAAGAAAGAAAGAAAGAAAGAAAGAAAGAAAGAAAGAAAGCTAGAGACCAGAACTGTAAAGAAACAAAAAACTATATATGTACGAAAATAAAGTTAAATACAATGACAGGACAGAATGTAACTGTAAAAATGAAAATTAAAAGACAAAATACCCAGAATATAAACAGGTGAACAGAACAGAGCAAAAAACTATATCCTGAGTATATTTTGTTCAGTTGGTTAGAAGAAACTACATCTCAAAATTGTAAAGAAAGAAAAACTTCTGTACACAAAAATAAAATTAAATACACTGAAAGGATAGAATGTAAAGATGAAAGTTCAAAAAGACTGAAACAACAAAAAACAACAAAAGAGAATATGATCAGACAATTGAACAGTTATACACTAGATTCTGAGTATATTTCTGTCTATTTGTTAGAAGAAACTCTCAAACTTGTAAAGAAAGAAAAATTTATACATATTCTAAAATAAAATGTAGTAAAACGATAGAATGTAATGTAAAACTTAAAATTTAAAAAGACTTAAAAAGAAGTTGATATTTGTTGAAAAAGGAAAGAAAAAAATTAAAATTGAAAGACTAAAGAATCATGGGAAAAATCCCATGAATTCTTTATTTTATTTACCTTAGTGCTGAAGTTTTGTAATTCTTTATAATGGGTAAACTTAGTCTTAGCTGATGTTGTTGCTGGTCTTCTGGGGGAGGGGCCGGTTCCACTGATTCTCAGGTGTCTTTGCCCCAGGGTGGAATTGCACTGCCCTTGTCAGGGAGCAGGCTAAGTAATCAGCTCCAGATTGCTCCAGGTGGCTTTTATTCCCTAAAAGTTTTAGAGAATGAGAGTGAAAATTGTAGCCTCCCAATCTCTAGCCTCAACCTGAAAGCCCAAGGCCCCACTCCTCAGTGCACCCTCAGGGAAAAGCAGTTAATCACCCCACAGTCTCCCTGGTCTCCATCCGCACTCCATGCTCACCCAGCCTTTGACAGAGCATTTCTCAGGTACTTGACCCCTTTTCGATTCCCCAAATCCTGCAGAATCCAGGGGCTCACACCCACTCTGCTCCTCCTGGGGGTGGGAGTTGAGGTTGGGGGTTGTCTCCTGTTGGTTCTGCCACATTCAGCCTCTGCTTGTGAACAGTCACCCGATGGTGCCATGGTTCAAGGTTTATGGCAGCCCCAAGCTGAGAACCCACTCTTGGGCTCACTGATTGCAGCTGGCTTCCTGATCTCATGCCTGGGAACTGTGCCACACTCAGGTACCCCTGTACGACCCTGAGGATCCTGAGTCCACACTGTCTCATCTAAGATTCTGCACCACTTCACCACTTGAGCCCCTTTCAGGCTGGGAAGTCCCTAACTGGAGCAGACTTCTGAAAGTTCTGATTTTGTGCTCCACTGCTGTATCACTTTCTGGGGCCTGCTGCCAGAGGCTCCCTCCCCCTGGGGTCTGTCTTCCGGGGTATCACCTCAGATTCACTTCTCCACCTCTCCTACCTTGCAGAAAGTGGTTGCTTTAGTAATTGTAGAGTTGTAGCTATTTTCTTCTATCTCTGGTTGACTTAACAGGTGTTCAGAATGATTTGATAGCTATCTAGCTGATTTCCTGGGAGCAGACAAAACTAAGATCACCTACTAAGAGAGTAGAGATCTCTTACTCCTCTGCCATCTTGGACCTCTTGTACTAAGACTCCTGCTTTTTTCTTCTACTGATTTCACACATTCCTGGGTGCAGTCAGGTACTCTTTTTTTAAAATTTTTTAAAATTTTTATTTATTTATGATAGTCACAGAGAGAGAGAGAGAGAGAGAGAGAGAGGCAGAGACACAGGCAGAGAGAGAAGCAGGCTCCATGGACCGGGAACCCAACGTGGGACTCAATCCTGGGGTCTCCAGGATCGCGCCCTGGGCCAAAGGCAGGCGCCAAACCGCTGCGCCACCCAGGGATCCCCAGTCAAGTACTCTTAATGTTGTTTGTACTTCTGGAAAAAGCACAACTTTACAAAAAGTAATTTCTCGGACTCCTCCCTATCTCATTTTTAAAATCACAGTCTCACAACTGCTAGGCTTTTCTGCTGCCTTTACCTTATATATAGTTTGTTCTTCTAGAGCACTTTTTCATCGTTGGCACTACTGTTTTAGAGCTGGAGAATTCTTTGTTTTTGAGGCTTGTCCTGTGCATTGTAGGATGCTTGGCAGCATCCCTCATGTCAGTTTTACCGGATGCTAGTAGTACTTCCCTGCGCAATTGAGACAACCAAAAATGTCTCCACATCTTACCAATGTCCCCTGAGGGGCAAAATTTTCCTCAATTAAAAACAATTGTTCTAGAGATGTTTATATAGGTTCCCCAAAGGGAAAAACAATGGTGAAAGACTATAATTCTGCAACCTTACATGTGTTTGGATTAGATTTTCATGCAGGTAGACATATTTGAGAGTTATCCTAAAGAATTCATGAGAGGGAACCTCTTTTTACAGAAGCATCATTCTGTCACAGGACTTACTTTCTGTGTTCTGACCCTGACAGCAGTATCAATTCATAGATTACCTTTCTATATTAGGTGCTGAAAATATTAGTATGAATTAAAACTGATTTCTACTCAAAAGAAGTAGGCACTCCAGGGACTGTTGCTAAATCCTGACCAAAATGAAACTTAACATAAATCAACATTAACTGCGGACCCTACCTTTTAACAAACACTATTGGCTTTCATTAATGAAAGACACCACATTATATATATTCATTCCTATGCATAAGAATCTGCCTTACTCTGCTATTCTCGTATCATTATTAAAAGATGAATAATACCCAGAGAGGTAGTTAAAACCACTTAATTGACATATGAATAAATGAAATGTTCAATTAAGAGGGCCAAATGCCAGGGATTTGAATTAGTTTAGTGCTTTTATATGACTTGACATAATGCATTAATGGTGACTAACATTTACAAAAAATGTGCTGCTTTATATGACACAGGGTTAATAGTTAAGCTTTGGCTTGAAACACTTAATTCTATTGTCACTTTATATTTTCATGTGTTGTTCATTGCTTAAATTCATACAGAATAAGTCCTTATTTTAGTAAACATTTCCCATTTTATGATCTTCTAAGGCTTTATTATTTACTGATGCTCTCATTAGATGCCATATATTTTAGTATACTGTGCAGCTGCTAGATTGAGATGATTTCTTAATTGGCATTTTTCACCTTTCTTGTGGCTGGCACAAATTAAGATTCTACTGTGCTTATCAGGAATAAGCTGATAGCTTGTGATATCTCTGTAGATCTTAAAAATTATCAGCCATAAACTCATTTATTGTCTAATCAAGTAAATTGGACAGCTTCTATCACTGACTGAATTTTCTGTTTTTTTTTTTTGTGAAATTAATAATAATAAAAGACTACTAATAAAAATCAAGCATACTAATGCATAATACAAATTTTTTTTGTTCTTATTTGTTCTACTGGTCACTCCTCCCACTACCTATTTCAAAAAGTTATCTAAAATAGAAACCTAGTGCTTTGAATGTTTTGGAAAATATTCCTTTAAAAGAGAAAAGCCTGGGCAGCCCGGGTGGCTCAGCGGTTTAGTGCCGATTCTGGAGACCCAGCTGGATCCAGTCCCACCTCAGGCTCCTTGCATGAAGCCTGCTTCTCCCTCTGCCTGTGTCTCTGCCTCTCTCTCTCTCTCTCTCTCTCTGTGTGTGTGTGTCTATCATGAATAAATAAAAATAAAAAGAGCCTTTATTTTGATGCATATGTATTTAGATTTATTTGAATTGCTGAATATAAGAATATGGATGGAATTATATTATTTAGAACAGAATAGTGATTTTATGGGTAATTTAGCAATGTGCCTTCATTTTTCATGGAAGGATGTGGAAATTCAGGGGTTAAATTATTGAAAGGTCTCTCAGATAGGAAGAGGCAAAGTAAGCATAAAAATATAGATAATAATACAGAATTACTAATTCTGGGTCTAGTGGCATTGGTTTTCTAGCATATGATCTTTCTATATGAACTTCAGAATTATTTTTTTCTAGTCATATAATTATATGATTTAGAAGTTGAGGATGAAGAAGGCTAAGATATTCTTTCATCCACAGCCAAAAGTTTTGTATATGTTTCAAGGGTTGTTTTAATGGTCTCCTGCCATTTGGAGACTCACCATAAACATCATAAGTACAACTGAACACATGTGAGTTGTATGATCTCATTGTTCTACTTGAATCAGATTTCTTTCTGTTTCTATAGGTGCATCTTTTTGGATTTATATAAAAAGGATACCTTTAGCATTGTTCATATAAATGAACAATATAAATATATAAACAATATAAAAGGCATTTGGTCCTCTTAATTGAACAAACTATTAAAAAGTAAAATGATTTGATTTTATGTATTGAGTTTTTTTAATAGGTAGGAACAAAAATATTACTGCTATAATAAATGCAATGTTGCAGAAATGAGTATTGTTTTCTTATGATAGATGTTCAGTATAAATTCAGGAGATACCAATTTACCATAGTGATCATTCCTATAGAAAATAATTCAATCTGTCATAATTTAGTAACATGAGTGACAATCTAGAGATTGTTTATATATAGTAGATGTGAAAAGTCTCTCACTGTAGTTATGACTTCTATTTCCATAATGAGAAATAATATTGAGCATCTTTTTAGGTGCTTTTGGCTATTTGTATATCTTCTTTTCAAACCCCATGCCTATTTTTAAATTAGTTTATTTCATTCCTAGATATATTTCCAAGAGAAATGAAAAGACTATCCTTTCTCCTTTGAATAGCCTGTGCTTCTTTGCCAAAAATCTATTGTCCATTTTTATAGGGGTCTATTATGGCTTCTCTAATCTGTTTCATTGTGTTATGGTATATTCTTTTGTCAGTACCACACTGTCTTGATTATTGTAAGTTTATACTAAATGCTGAGGTTAGTGTCAGTCCTCTGACTTTATTTTTCTTCAATGTTGTTGACTATTTTTGGTCTTTTGCCTGTTCATATAAACTTCAGAATTAATTTGTCAATATTGACAAAGTCATTTGCTAAAATTTTGATTCAGATTGCATAGAATTTATAGGTTAAAGTGGGGAGAAATGACATTTAACAATATGAGTCTTCCTATTCATGAGCATGGAATACCTATCCATGTATTTAAATCTTTGATTTCTGTCATTAGAGACTTGTAGTTTTCCTTGTATATATCATATACATATTTTGTTAGCTTTTTACTTAAGTATTTAATGCTTTTTTGTGTGCTAATGTAAATTATGTTTTTTAATGTCTGATTTTGATTGTTCAGTGGTAGTATATGGGAACACAGCTGACTTTTTTGTACATTGACCTTATACTCTGCAGTTCTGCTGTAATTGCTTATTCCAAGATTTTTTTGTTGTTAATGATTCTTTGGGATTTTCTACATAGACCATCATGTCATCTGTGAAAAGACAATTATATTTTTTCCTTCTAAATATCTTCCTTCCTTCCTTTGTCTTATCTCATCTTGTCTTTTTGCATTGGTTAGGATTTCCAGTACAATGGGAAAAATGAGTAGTGAGTAAGGACACTCTAGCTTTACTCCCAGTCTTAGGCGGACAGCATCTGGTTTCTTACCACCAAGTGTGATGGTAGGTGTATGGCTGGTTATATATATAGACATATATATATATATATATGGATATGTCTATATATCTCTCTCTATATATAGATATATATAGAGAGAATTCTTTTTATCAAATTGAGGAGGTTTTCCTTTATTCCTAGTTTTCTTAAGAGTTTTTATTGTGAATGGATGTTAGATTTTGTCAAATGCGTTTTTCTGAATCTCTTGATTCTTTTTTAGCCTGTTGTGATAGATTACAAATTTGATTTTCAAATGTCAAACCAATTGTGCATACCTGAAATAAATCTCATGTGATTGTGGTGTATAGTTATTTTTTATACATTGTCGGATTTGATTTGCTAATATTTTGTTGAGTATGCATCTGTGTTCATGAGACTTCTGTATAAATACTTTGTGGCTTTAATTTTATATAATTTTAACTATGACCTTAGTCAACTTGCAAATAACACTGTACCAGTTTACATGTAGTGCAGGAACTTTATAGAGTATTGCTGGTCCTTTCTGTTTCTGTGACCTTGCTATAATTCATTTCACATATCCATATGCTTTCATGACCTGAAACATTGGTACTATTAGTGCTTTATATAAACAATTATCTTTTAAGTCACTTATGAATAACAACAATATAATAAGACATTGTATTATTTTACCTCTTCATTTCATTATGTGGTTCCCACTTTCTGATCTGTGTTATTTTTCTTCTGCTTGAGGAACTTCTTTTAACATATCTTGCAATACAAGACTGTTAATTCCTTCAGTCTGTGTTTTAGAAAATCTTGATTTCTTCAGTTTTGAAGAGTGATCTCACTGGATATATAATTCTAGGCTTGGTGGTTTTTCTTTTTTCTTTCAGCACTCTCTTGCTTGCATGGTTGATGAGATATTATTCACAGTAGTTGTTATTCTTGTTCCTCTATAGATAAGGTTCTCCTCCTTGCTTCTTTCATGATTTTGTCTCTCTCTCTCTCTCTTTTTTTTTTTGTAATTTAAATATGATATGTCCAAGTGACTTTTTTTTTTTTTTAAATCCTACCCTGTATTCTTTGAGCTTCTTAAGCTTTGGTTTGCCTTCTGTCTATAATTTTGAAAAATTCTTGGTCATTATTATGTATAAATGTTTTTTTCTACTAAATTTTCTCTTTATTCTTCTTCTGGCATTTTATTCTGTTTATGGTAAACCTTTGATACTATCTTAGAGTTCTTGGATACTTTGTTCTGTTTTTTTTTTTTTCAAATTCTTTTTTTTTCTCTTTCTGTTTTAATTTGTGAAGTTTCTTTTGACTTGTCTTCAAGATAATGGATTCCATCCTTGTTCCTTTCAGGTCTACTGATGAGCCCATCAAAAATGCATTTTTTATATTGTTACATTGTTTTTATTTCTAGCATTTCATTTTGAATTTTAGAGTCTCCATCACTCTGCTCACCTTACCCATTTGTTCTTGTATTTTGTCCAGTTTTCCTATTAGATCCCTTGACATTTTAATAAGACTTACTTTAAATTTTCTCTCTGATAATTTTAATATCTAAAACACTTCTGGTGCTAATTTTGGAAGTTTATGAGTTTTTTTTAGATTCTGTTGTTTTGTTTTTGCCTTTTGGCATGACTTGTAATTTTTTTTTTTTTTTTTTTGTTAGCACTTGAACATGTTGTATCAGAGAATAGTACCTGAGTAGATGGGCCTTTAGTGTGAGGATTTATGTTGATGTAGGAGTTGGCCTGTATTTAATGTTTGTTGTAGCTCTAAGTGCTAGAGGCTTTGGCTTGTTTTTATATCTTTTTGACTTAGGACTTCCCTAAGTATTCCTCCCTCCTCAGAGGGATTCTGTACTATTCTGCTCCTTCAGCCATAATCCACTCTTGTTATACTAGATCTCTGATGTAGTGATAAGGTGTTGGGGATAGGAAATGTTCTATAATCTTTTCATTATATTTCAGGGTTTTAGTGGGCTCATGGGGCTGTGTTTCTGAAAAGGGTTAGCTCCCTTTTACCCTCACCTCCCTATTCCTTTCCATGGCAACAACATTCTCTTGGTTTGCATAGAACCAACAGAACTTTCTGTTTACTTGAGGCTCTAACCCCTGTGGACCAATTATTATTTTTTTTAACCTTAGTTGAGATAGAGGCAAGAGGGGGCTGAGTTGGGAGGAATTCCTTCTTTCCAGCTGAAATGAGGCTCTTGTCAAATCTTTTCACTCAGAGAGCAGGCCTTTGTTATAAAGGAGGTTCTGGGCTTATTTCATAAATAATCTCTTCTCCCCCTGCCAGAGCCACAAGGGAATCTTGTGTTTCCACTGTGAGAACCTAGCAGGATTCCTGGAGGTAAAGACCACAAAAATGTGAAGCCCTCCTAAGATTGCAGCACCAAGATTGTATTCTAAAGCTAATTTATACTCAACATTCAGCTGCTCATCAAAGTTACCATTTATGTGTTCCTACCAAGTTCTGGTTCCAGTGGCTTCTTCTCCAGGGAAGCAAATCTCAGCTCTGATTCTGGATGTTCCTATCTCTCTGGATAGGAGGTGGCAGTTTACCCTGAGACCTCACATCTCTGCCGAGTGCAAGAAAAGTCATTGATTTTTCAGTTCTCCACCTTTTCCTGTTGTAAGGGTGGAGTGGGAGTGATAATTTCCAAGCTCCTTACAGACTAGGGCTGAAACTTGTCCTGTCATGCCATTTCTCCTCAGTGTCTTTAGATATATTTCTCCATTTATTCTAGAATACAGTTTCTAAATTACCTTTTAGAACCCACCTCAGATATCATCTCAGTGAAATCTCCTTCATTTTCCTGTCCACCCTTTACCCCAGAAGGCTTAGGTATGTTTTCCCGTGGCTCCCAGAATATCTAAAATATTAGAATACATTTACTTGTACTTGTTTTTACTATGATATGTGTTTGTATCTTTCATTTTGCCTTGTGAATTTTAATTCATCTCTGTATCTCAAGTGTTAGGATACATGACAATACATAGTTTACTTTTCAATCAGTATTTAATATGAAGTATAAGGCTTAATTTTCTGTGTCCCTCCATGGTTACAAAACCAGCTTCTCCATGATTTTTGGTCAAATTAATCATAACTCAGTATGGCATAAGGAAGTTTCATTCACTTGGATATCTGTATTCCTTTCAGCTAAAGCCTTATTAGCTATATTGATAGCTGCTTTAGGCTATGACAAATATTTGACACGAGGACAACTGAACTTATATTCCTATTCTTTCTTCTATCTTAGGTGATAGTCAAAAAAGATTGAAAAATCATCAAGTGGAAGGTTTTATTATAACACAAGTAGTTTAAGGAAAGATATGGTGAATTTTTTGAAATATGGCATTTATTTGTAATATAATTTATAGTGCAAGCTGTTACAGATCATATGGTTTTATGTAAAGCTCATTTTTTTAGTTGCATATATCTCTTCCTGAGTATAATGGGATTTCTTTGTGATAAAGACTGTGTTTTATCTTACATTTTTCTTGTAAAGGACCAAATAGAGTGACATATGGAAATTAGACACTCAGCGAGTCACTTTCATAAGTGGACATTAATCAATTAGCTTAATGTTCAATATAAGCTACTTTTTCATGAGCACTATCATAAAATTATTACTGTAAATGCCATCTAACATTTGAAACTCTGTTAGATGTCTTTATGTTAAGTAAGACAAGCCCTCTGACCTGCTAATAACTAGCTCTAAATAGAATGTCAGTTTCTGAATCTGTGGATCAGGAACGTCATTTAGAAACATGGGAGCATGACAGGCTTTATTGTAAAACACTGTGGGTGTGTTATCCATATATATATGTCCTCCTATATTAAACCTCTCAATTAAAAAAAAAACCTCTCAATTGTTTCACAAATAAAAGCAGTGCTTTCAGAGGATCTGCCAAAAGATGACAATTTGAATTATTTATGGATGATTTAGATTCTGGGGTAATTTCCTGCTTGAATATTTCATGTAATTGACTGTAAATATGAAAGTAGAGAGGATTGTTGGGCTGATTTTTTTTCTCATTTTGAAATGAATCCATGCTTTTTCAGATTATATAACTTCCCTTAGGAATATCATGGAAATGAATGGATTGGATTGCTACATACAGTGACTGGAAGCTGCAGTTAGATAATGTTTTAAGTTTTTATTATTTTTTACGTTTTAGTATTTGCTTCTGTTTGTCTCTATTCTAATTTCCATCATTCAGGACTACCTGTCATTCATCTGTTTCCAGCAAGTTAGCAATATTGTAGGAAGATTCATCAGTAGTAGAGAGAACCCTATTTGAGCCACATTTGTGATTGATATTTCAGAAACAAGATGACCTCAATATACAAGGCATACAAGGAAAATTATAAAATTTTCTAGCAATGAAAAATAAACACAGTATAAAGATAAAGTACCCTGAAGGAGGAAAAAAGCTTGTTTGAACATAGAAAACCCAAAGATTAATTTAGAAGTCTTGAAATCTCCTGGATTCATCTGAGTTATTAAGCAATAACTCTAAGAGTAGTAGCGTTCATTTCAACCGAATTCAAATATACTTCCAATTGCAGTTCTAGTTGTTTCTTAGTCATGGCTCAGTCCGAGCCTGAATCCTCTTTCACTTTTTGAAGTCTGGACAGAAGTCTGCCTCACACCTTCCTCCCTCCCTCCATCCTTCCCTTCTTCCAGCCTTCTCTCTCTTTTTCCCTCCCTCCCTCCTTTCTTCCTTCCCCTCCCTTTCTTTCCTTCTCTTTTGGATTGATTAAAATATTTTATTTAATGAAATATTTTGAAGACTATAGTTTATTATTAGGGAAAATATGAAGCTTATTTATTTAAAGTTAATTTTATACTGACATAGTAAATAGATTCATCCAAATAACAACAGTTTTATAGTGTTAATAATGGAATGCATTCTGCAGACATGTGATTTTACCTTCACATTTAAGCACATTACCTCAATATCAAAAAAAAGAATAACAACATAATTTTGACTACTTTATTTTTTTAATTTTTGAAAAATTTTAAAAAAGATTTTATTTATTTATTCATGAGAGACACACACACAGAGAAGAGAGGCAGACACACAGGCAGAGGGAGAAGCAGACTCCATGCAGGGAGCCTGATGTGGGAATTAATCCTGGGTCTCCAGGATCACGCCCTGGGCTGAAGGCAGCGCTAAACTGGTGAGCCATCTGGGCTGCCCAATTTTGACTACTTTAAATGTTAGTAGATGACATCTGCTTTATTGAAGAGTAAGTTCTTTCATTTATCTCTTCAAGGGAGTGCTTGGGCAGGGTAGGAAAATAAATCTGTCTATCTACCTATCTATCTGTGTATCTATTTATCTATCTATCTTTATATCTTTATTTGTGAGAGCCATGTGGTCTTCAACTTGGGTTTCAGAGACAGACCTTCAAGGGCCCCATTAATAGTTCAGTATTTTAATATAATTAGCTTACTTTTTAATATAATTTTTGATTTTATGTATTAGTAACATTATCCTGAAATGTGGTAAACTTCTCTAGATTGCCAAAGAGGTTCATTGAACAAGAAAGTTTGTTAACATATACTTGTGACAAAATTAGAAATCCTTTTTTTTTTTTTTTTTTTTTTTACTGTCATGGAAGCAAATAATACATTATCTTATTTTCTAAATAGGATTGACTAAGCAGTTGTCTAATTTTATCCTCTAGATACAGTATTGTTTTGTACTCCTCTAGCAGAATATTCAGAAAACTCCATCAATAAGAAGCCATTAGCTTTCAATCAGAAGACCATTATGGCATTGTCAGTTCTTTTGTAAGTGGTTAATTTCTGTTCAGCCTTTTCTAAGACTAGACACCATACAAATTATGTGTTTCTTTTAAATTATTAGTG
The DNA here is from genome assembly GCF_053574225.1 of Canis aureus. Lineage (NCBI taxonomy): Eukaryota > Metazoa > Chordata > Mammalia > Carnivora > Canidae > Canis > Canis aureus. The sequence continues at coordinate 60,258,506 of NC_135621.1, forward strand.
GACTATTTATGGACATGTATGTATCTCTTAACGCCTCATTCAGAATCATGAACAGATATTGTAGACATAGTTGTAGATAGAGGAACATACCAGACTCTGGAATGGGACACAGTTAACATGGATTTAGGGAATGAAAGTGAATCTGGGGATCCCTGGGTGGCACAGTGGTTTAGCGCCTGCCTTTGACCCAGGGTGTGATCCTGGAGACCCGGGATCAAATCCCACGTTGGGCTCCCAGTTCATGGAGCCTGCTTCTCCCTCTGCCTGTGTCTCTGCCTCTCTCTCTCTCTGTGTGTGACTATCATAAATAAATAAAAATTAAAAAAAATAAAAAAAAAGAAAGTGAATCTGTTTCAGTGCCATATCTCTGTTACCTACCCATCACTCCTACACATCTTTTTTAGGTTATTTCAGGCCTCTAATAACAGGCAAATCTGTTTTTCTAGGGCTAACTTATTACTTAAAATCATCTTTTAACAATATAGCGGTTTTTCTCTTTAGCACCTGTTCTGTAGAAAATTGTTTTTCAAATGGTGGGCCATGATGTATTTCTAGATTATGAAGTCAATTTAATGGATCATGATTAGCATTTCTTTTTAAATAGAATAGAACAGAATAGAATAAAATAGATCATACTGATTCCATCATATGCATAAAAGGTAAATATTGTTTTGTGAAAAGATGTATGTGTATGTGTGTGTAAAAGATTGAGAGAGATGAGTTACATGTATGTATACTACATTAAAATATAAAAAGTTTTGGAAATGTCAAGTAAATTAGGTTAGAACTGAGGGAGAGTCAAGAAAATTTGGAAGCAAATGGATAACTTAGTGTATGAGAAAGTAGGGACATTAGTAGCTGAGGACTGGCAAAAATGGTATTAAGTATTAATAATAATAGTGACAAGTATTATTATTATAATGATGTTTATTACGTGCTTACTGTGTGCCAGGCTTTGTTATAAGAAATCTCCATGGATTAATTCATTTAATGTTGTTAATAGTGCTTTACGTTATAGAGATAGTATTACTGTTTCCATTTTACTGTTGAGACAACTAAGGTACAGATATGCTTAGTAACTTAGGCCAACATTATTCACCTTAGTGAGTGGCAAATTTGGGATTCAAATGTTGGCTCTCCAAATACAAGACTATGCTTTTAAATACTACAGTAAATGGCTTCCCTGTTTAAATGGAATTGAAGCATAAAGAGAAATAAGAATTGCCTGATTCAAATTTATTTTTAGAGAGGACTGAATACAACACTTTCCTCTTCTAAAATAAGTTTCAGACAATGGACAGACATACAAGATCAGGGCATTCGGTACCTAACCCATTCAACATTGTAAATTAGTTTTTTGCAGAAGGCTTTAAAACTATCTACAGGTTAATGAGCTTGATACAGTAGACTTGTAAAGAAAATGTACTGACTGAGTACAGAGCTGTAAATTTAGCTTCTCTGAAGTTGACATGTTGTACAACTCAGATTTCCCAAAGTATTGAATTTTAAAATGACAATAAGATTTAGGAACATTTACTCAAATGCTTTTAGCTTCTTCACAAAGGCCCCAAGCTCATTAGAAACACAAACAAAACTGAAATTACTCTTTTCAAACTTCAGGCTGCTGAAGAAGGCTTCTACTGCTGATACAGCAACCTGAAGTGAAGAGGAAATGATTCAGTTTGATATTTTCCTTAACGTATACACTATACAAATTATGCTTCTATCAACATTAATGCATGTATATCCCTCAGGGATCGCTAACAAGCAGCCATGGGAAGCCAAAGTGAAGTGGCCGGAAGGTTTCAGAACTGATGTCTTCGACCTCCTGGGAGCTGATCTTGTCCATCTTTCTGACATGTATTCTTTGCATATCAGAAAATACTGTTGATCAAATCAAAGCATTCATGAATCCAGTGATTTTTTTTTATCCTTCACCAAATGTTCTGGTCTTTTTAGATCTTTGTCAGTGGTGTCACAGCTGAGTGAGCAATTCTGGCTTCCTGAATTTCCCTGAGGGCTAAACTGTCAACATCTATGTTTATCATGGAAACCTTAGACTTGAGAAAAATAATCTGATTTTAATCATGATTTTATATGTAGAGTGAAGCCTATCTAGATTTTTTAGTTTTCAGAATTTGTCCCTTTATAAATTTAAATAATGTACTTTGCCAGAATGATTGTAAATCCCCTGAATGAAATTTTCCTTTTGTTTTACTTCCTTCCTTCTTCTTTCATTTCCTCCCTCCTGTTCTTCCTTTTTTATTTCCTCGTTCCTTTTTCTTTCTTTCTTCCTCTCACTTTCCCTTTTTCCTTCTCTCTTGCCTTCCTACCTCCTTGCCACTTTCAGCATTTACTGAAATACTGCTATGTGTCACACACTGTGGGTGTAATGGTTCTCCTTGGAGAACTACAGGGAAGGATGAGAGAAGAGAATATGGAAAGGATTGGGGAGGAGATGAGACAGCTGATGGAAAAGCTGAGGGAAAAGCAATTGAGTCATAGTCTGCGGGCAGTTAGCACTGACCCTCCTCACCATGACCATCATGATGAGTTTTGCCTTATGCCTTGAATCCTGACGTTTTCCCTGAAGTTAAATAGGAAGGCACACCTGCTTCCTAAATTTACATGTTCTCAATGTACTTTTGTTGTAAACCTTTTAGTGTTATATGTCTCTTATGGGCCTCCTATGACCAGCTTCTAACTGAATGTTGTATTTTGACCCAATCTGTAAGATTCTGTCAGCAAGGGAGTTTTACCCTATTGCATGGCAAGATGTTCATTATATATTGTGGAGTTAATAAAGCAGTTTAAAAGACAAAAAAAAAATGTTCTTGCCAAGAGGGACTCACATTAATCTCTTGCTATTCATTCTTAACCATGAAATAAGTGGCTTTCTTCATTCAGTGCTTTTTCCATCACTTCTGTCTACCCTCTGTCTCCTGTCCTTTCCATATGTTTGGCAGACGTACGTCAAAGTGCTGGGTGTGCCTAGTTGAGTTTATCCTGTTTCATGTCTGAACATGACAGCTAGATTATGACATTGGGTTTGCTTCAGAGGAATGAAAATGGATCTAGTTTAATAGCAGGTATAGTGAAGAAGGGAAGAAAAGGCTTAAAATTCAGACATGCGGGTGATGCTAGGGAAGCATAATTCTACCCTTTAACCTACTGTGGTCCCTCATTGGCTGCCCAGTTGGTTGAGATCATAAGTGTCCTACCAGGAGTAAAAGCTTTGTGTATATATTTTACAAATTTATTGGATATGTGTAATTAATTGTGTTACCCCTTATTACTTTCACCCCAGTCCATTCTCTACATAGTTATTAATGTCACCTTTTTAACATGCTAATCTGATTATATTATTCCACTGTGTAGAACCTTGTGGCATCTGATTGCTTAAATGGAGAATGCAAAGTTTACTAGCTTTTAATGTTCAGCCACCCATGTTGTGACCCCTGCAACCTCTCTGTCTTGCTCATTTCCCTTCTTGTGTCACTATATACACAAAATCTGTTCCCAAAATATGTATCTACTTACTATTCCCTGAAAGTGCCATGTGATTTCATACTTTTATGCCTTTGTGTGCCTTTTTTCTCTAGGTAGAATGCTCCCTTTCTCCTCTACTATCCATCCACCTGAGAAAGCCAATCAATTCATCAAAATCGTGGCCTAGCATTATCTCCTCTGAAGATCTTCCTTGAAATCCCAAAGTAGACATAATCATTCACTTTCTATCCTTCTATATCTTGTACTTATATTATTGCCCTTCTCATATTGCCATATAATCACTTGTATTTACATTTATCTTCCTTATTACACTGAATTCCTTGAAAGTACTCTCTGAGTTTCTGTTTCTGGTTGCTTATCAGGTATTTAAAGAATTAATAAATATTTGTAGCTTTTTAATTAATTAATATGGATTTATATTTTTTTTGTATTTACAGTTTTTTTCTCTATAAAACTTTTATTTTCTGAGGAAACTTAATAACAAGTTTTATATGCCCATGTATTATTCTAAGTCACTTTGTAGGATCCCAAATTGTACTTTAATATAGTTCTTCTTATATTTAATATACTATTCCTTTTTAAAAAAATGTACTCCTAGCTTAATCTTACAATTAATGTTTTGACATTGACTCAACACCCAAAGAAAAACAATCCAGTCAAGAAATTGTTTTTTTTTAAAGATTTTATTTATTTATTCATGAGAGACACACATGAGAGAGAGGCAGTGACACTGACAGGGAGAAGCAGGCTCCTCGGAGGGAGCCAGATGTGGGACTCGATCCTGGGACTGGGATCACACCCTGAGCCAAAGGCAGATGCTCAACCACTGAGCCACCCAGGCATCCCAGCAGTCAAGAAATTGTACAGAAGACATGAACAGACATTTCTCCAAAGAAGACATACAAACAGTCAACAAACACATGAAAAAATGTTCCAGGTCACTCCATATCAGGGAAATACAAATTAAAACCACAATGAGATCCCACCTCACACCACTCAGAATGGCTAAAATGAACAAGTTAGGAAACAACAAATGTTGGCAAGGATACAAAGAAAGGGGAACCCTCTTACATCGTTGGTAGGAATGCAAGCTGGAGCAGCCATTCTGGAAAACAGTATGGAGGTTCCTCAAAAAGTTGAACATAGAGCTACCCTATGACCCAGCAATTGCATTACTAGGTATTTACCCAAAAGATACAAATGTAGTGACCTGAAGGGGCATCTGCCCCCTCCAGTGTTTATAGCAGCAATGTCCACAATAGCCAAATTATGGAAAGAGCCCAGATGTCCATCCATAGACAGATGAATGAATAAAGATGTGGTGTATATATACAATGGAATATTACTCAGCCATTCAAAAAAATGAAATCTTACCTTTTGCAACAATATAAATGGAACTAGAGGGTATTATGCTGAGTAAAATAAGTCAGAGAAAAACAATTATATGATCTCACTCATATGTGGAATTTAAGAAAGAAACAGGATCAGAGGGGAAGGGAAGGAAAAATAAAATAAGATGAAATCAGAGAAGGAGACAAAGCATAAAGAGACTCTTAGCTGTAGGGAACAGACTGAAAGTTGCTGGAGGGGAGAGAGGTGGGTGCTGGGATAACTGAATGATGGGCATTAAGGAGGGTACCTGATATAAAGATCACTGGTGGTACTGCGAAGAGCCTGATTAACCCTCTGCCTGTGTCTCTCATGAATAAATAAACAAATCTTTAAAAAAAAAAAAAAGAATATTTGGCTCAGTGGTTCGGCTCAGGTCATGATCCTGGGATCCGAGATCGAGTCCCACATCAGGCTCCTGTGAAGAGCCTGCTTCTCCCTCTGCTGTGTCTCTGCCTCTCTCTCTCTCTCTGTGTCTCTCATGAATAAATAAATCTTTAAAAAAAAGAAAAAAGAGCACTGGTGGTATATACAACTGATGAATCACTGAACTCTACCTGTGAAACTCATAATATACTATGTGTTAATTAACTGAATTTAAATAAAATAAAAATTAAATTAAAAAATAAATACAAAATATAAAAAAAATCAGTGTTCTGACAACACAGTAAGTGAAGGTGGAGTGAAATCTAAGTAGATCAGTAAGCTTATAGTCTACTCTTCATGAAATATACACATCTTTCAGCTATATTTTTTAAGAAAGCTTTATTTTCAAGAGAGAGAGGTGTGCTGTACATGGTATACGGCATAGTGATTAAACTTCTCTATGTATTATGCTATGCTCACCACATGTGCAGCTACCATCTGTCACCATACAACACTATTACAGTATCATTAACTATATTCCCCATGCTGTGCCTTTTATTCCTGTGACTTATTCATTCTATAACTGGAAGCCTGTATCACTAACTCTTCTTCACCCATTTTACCCATCCGACTACACCCTTCTTCTCTGGCAGCCATCAATTCTCCATATTTATAGGTCTGACTCTGCTTTTTTTGTTGTTGTTTGTTCAGTGTTTTGTTTTGTTTTAGATTCCACATATGAGTGAAACCATATAATATTTGTTTTTCTCATTTGACTTATGTCGCTTAGCATAATACTCTCTAGGTTCATCCATGTGACCACAAATGGCACAATCTCATCCTTTTTTATGGCTATGTAATTATCAAACAGTGTTGTCATATGTATAATCTCATTTTATTTTCAAAACTTCTCTGTGAGTAAAGCAGGGCACATTTCTCTTACAGAATTTCTAGTTAAGGGAAACATTGCAACATTCTAGCTGATTGAGGCCTGTGGAAGGCTGACTGGACAGGTATTTGTTGGGTAGGGGAAGTGTCTGTATTTTAGGTTTTGGGTTCAGAATTCTGATGTTAATGATGTAAAGGAAGAGTAATATCAGAATTTCATGGGGAGTCTTACATTTACCAGTCTTTCGGATTTGGATAGTTGAAACTAGAAGGATTTTTTAAAAATTTAAAATGAAAATAAAGCTTCACCAGAATAGGACACTTATATCCACTGGTTACTATACCTTGTATAGATAAAACTATATGAGTTTCAAAATGAGAATCTGAAGATACCTTAAAAGCATTACTGAATCTAGAAAAGGAGACTATGAATTCCTGCCCCACCTATTTCTTTACAGATGGGCTGCCATTAGGACAAGAGAGGCCACATCCCTGAATATTTGCCTCAATGGTCACTCTGACTTTGATGTTAATCTTTTCTATGCCAATCCTGTTTGTCTATTTTTGAAGCTGATTTTTTTTTAATGGACAATCTCTGTATCAGTCAGGTCCACCCAGGGCATTAAAACCATTCAAGGTATTTTAATAGATGGGAATTTAAAACAGTTAATAGATTACATAAGTGATTACAAAATGGAGAATCCAAATGAAATGTCACTAATCAGTAGGAGGAAGTATTTACCTTCCTGGGGCTAGGAGGATACTGTTTTCAGAATTTAGAAGTGAGATTCATCCTGTGAGAGCCAGAAGCTCAATTGGGATGAGGGTTAGCTAATTGGGAGCTGAGTTACGAAAGGTGGGCTATCAAGGAGTCATGGAAATGATATAGTCACTGTAGAAACATACTACAGGAGGCAAAAAGAGCAGAAGAAATACAGTATCTTCTGTTTTTTCAACCATCTGATCTTCCTTTAGTGCTTTGCTATGGGTGGAACTACTTGGGGGCCAGATAGCAGATATGGAATTGAATAGCAAGTAAGTTCTTTCTTTGGACACATTTAAACATTAAATTTCATTAGCAGACAATTTGCATAATTGACTCTATTAAGGATTCTGCATTCTTTGCAAGTTTGATCAGACTGATATATCTATCACATTTTAAGGCCTCTTTCAAAGAAATTTTAAAAGCAATATATATAAAATTATGGGATTTGTAATACTATTTTCTTCTTTAGGAATTCATATTTCCCAAACCTGGAAGAAATATATATATATATATTTTTTTTTTTCCTGTGGGTAAGTTTAAGTCCAGACTGGACTTCTGAAATTGACATCCTATTATGATAATGGATTCTTATGCCTTTATTCAAGTTCTAAGAAGGGGTCAGAGGAATATTAGTGGGAGGGCTGTGCAGCAAACACTGTCTATCTAGCCAGTTCCTATCAGCCTCCCTGGCAGAGAGAAGTGGTCCACCCATGCACATGGTAGCCTGAGTCCTCATGGATTAGAGATGTGCTTTAAAGTTAAATTTTTGACAGTGCCACTGAATTCAAGGGTGGAGTAAGGAACTATCCATACATCAGTAAGATGGGAGTTGAATTACTTTTCACCCTACTTACCCAGACAGGCAAGATCTGAAGTACTAGCTAGGCTTATTAGGTCAATTCTAGTCCCTCTGCAATTAAATGCTTTGGGGCATTAATTCTTTTGTGAAAGAGAGTAACATGGCTATTTTCATTTTTAAATGGAACATAAAGATAACTGGAACATGTGTGGGTATATTTGGAAGGGAAATGCTTCAAGATAGGAAGCCCCATTAAAGTATATTACAGAGGTCCAGGTCAAGTGATGCAGAAGGCCCAGGATAGAGATGTGACAGAGAAACTATGAAGGAGGCAGTTCTGAAGGGAACATGACAGTTGGGTTCTTTTTGACAGTAAAGCACTCTAAGGAGAAATATTTATCTTCATTTATCTTCAACATCCTTCCACTTTAGTCAGTTGTTAACTAGATAGCCTTGTGACTATTCTGGACTTTAGAGCCATGCATTTCCTACTTCCTACCAATCTTCTCTAGCTTTGTTTCTTAGTGAATGCAGCTATTAGGGGAAATTGACTTACAATCAGCGTTTAGGGGGAATAGGAAAATGAGTTGAACTCAGAATAAAGATAAAGATGTATTTGTAACATACAAGTCAATTTTGTCCCTTTATAATTTAATAATTAGTAGCCAGGTAGGATTAAAAAAGTATAAATGGCATTTATATATAAATAAATATATATATATGTAAAAAGTATATAATATATTTTATATATATAAATATTTTATATATATTTAAAAAGTAATATAATATATATATATATATATATACTTTTAAAAAAATCTTATTTATTTATTTGACGGAGAAAGAGTGTAGTGGGGGGCAGAGGGATAGAGAGAAGCAGACTCCCCACTGAGCTGGGAGCCTGATTCAGGTTTGATCCCAGGACCCTGAGATCATGACCTGAGGTAAAGGTAGACACTTAACCGACTGAACCACCCAGGCACCCTGGCAGTTATATTTGTTATACTTGAAGGTAACTAAATAATATGATTGATTCCTATTAAGGTCTAAGACAAATAGAATATAGGTAAACTAAGTAAGGGTGTAAATTATGGCTACTAGTATTAAAAGTGATAGGAACCACAAGAATATAAATAAAATATGCCATTAATTATTTATAATTTTTTATCACATCTAAAATTTAAAAAAGAGTGAGACCTTATAAGTAATGTGCTTTATAGCTTACAAAATACATCCTTGGATATTCTCGTTTGATTCTCAGAACAATGAGGTAGGGGCTTACTATTTTCCCAAACAGAGAAGAGGTTGAATGAATTTTGCAACTATTTACCAAGTTGGCAAATAACAGTGGAAACTTGATACTGTCATTTCTTATTTTCTATGTGATGTTTTGCATACTACGCTGTGCTATAGTTATTATATTCATCACTTAGACTAAATTTCAGTGATTCAGAATAAGCCATTTGTCTGTCTGTCTATCTATCTATCTATCTATCTACCTACCTACCTACCTAATACTTGTCCATCATGTGTTGGCTGGAGGTTCTGCTCTGATTTTGTTCTCAATCTGGAACACCAAGACAAGAAGGAGGCTTTGTTATGGCTCATGGCCAGTCATCATGGCAGGAAAAAAAGAACATGACAAAGCCCATACAGATTTTGAAAGTTTCTGATTTGAGTGGGACACACCACTAATCCTCTATGCCATTAGTCAAAGTAAGTTACACAACTATACATAGCTTCAAGTGAGCAGGATTGTATAGCCTTCATATGTCCAGAAAGAGGGAGAGCTGGGATATTTAGAAACTTCCTAATTATTATCATAGTTGTTAAAAATCACAGTTGAAAAATTAATAAAAATTTAAGAAAATAATATTTTTTTTGCTTTAAAGAAGACAATAAGTTTGTCTTTTACTGAAGCTTACATTTGAAATGGTTTCTTTGTGTATATTTTAATGAGCACAATTTCTGGGCAGCTCAGTATAGGGATTTTCAAAGTAGAACTATATAACCCTGGACCTTGAGATCCTCTGTGATCTAAGGTAGTATATGTTTTGGAACCCTACATACACCACACTTTTTTGTAAAGTCACAGTTACATTAGCATTTTAAGCCCAAGAAATCCTGATAAGGTCCAAACTCATTTGAAGATAACTCTTGTGTGTGTGAGTGACATCCACTTGTATCCTGACAACATGAGGCCCTTTGGAAAAGCTTCCCTGAGTTCTTTTTTAATGTCCTCCTTCTTCTCAGTCCCCATATTCAACCTACCAGAAAGTCCAGAGTTCTACTTTCTAGAGTGTTAGGCAGCAAAGATTATGAAAAGCCTGTTGTAGTAAATCATACTGGTTATGTGCCACAGCAAGTGACTTAACCTTATGGAACCTTAAATACCTCATTTGTAAAATGGGTTTGATAGTTGCTGGGAAGATGAAAGAGACTATGTATATAAAGTTCCTGATCCAATAGGCTATTACTTTTGATTTTACTTTCTACTCTTTCTTTTTCCACTTATATACCGGAAAAAGAAATGAATGGGAATGATTTGTCATTATTTTATTTTAGATATTGTATTTATTTATTTGAGAGAAAGAGAGAGCACAAACAGGGGAGAGGAAGAAGCAGACTTCCCACTGAACAGGAAGCCCAATGTTGGGCTTGATCCCAGGACCCTGGGAACATGACCTGAGCTAAAGGCAAATGCTTAACCTGCTGAGCCAACTAGGTGCCCCTGGTTCTTATATTTTAAACTAAAATATTTTATTTGGATGTTTCTTAAAGATAGGCATCAAAATTCTAATAGAATGAACTACACACCCTATTAATTGTATTAGTAACTTCTTGTGGGCAATGTTAGAAGCAGAGAGCACTGAGCCAACAGAGTCTGGAAGTCATGATCCCAGGAATTAGCATGTGTCAGAGAGTGGAAGCTAAAGGACTTTCGTCAGCAGTGCTGACTGCCACTTTCCATAATGAAGGCACATTTCCAAAATGTACCTTGAGCAGTTCTCCAGAACAGGCAACCAGAAACATCCCATTTTAACATCCTATTTAGATTTGCTCTACTCTATCTTTCCTGGTAATAAGAGGAGAGAACTATTTGTCAGAGTTAAGGATTGCTTGTTAAAACTAATTTTTAAGTGGATTTACCTTTGGGGCATTATATATTCATATATAATGAAGAGGCTCTTTACGGGTATTTGGGCAAGTTGAGCTAGGTAACAGTCATAATAGACAAAGGCAGCCATCACAATCAGCGTAATGAAGCAAAATCAAAATAATAAAAATAAATATAAGATAATGAAAATGTTAGAAAGTAAAGGCTTTTCTACTGTACAACTTTCCAGGGGGATTGTGCTAAAAAAACTATCTTATTCTGGAATTCACTCTGTATTTCCAGATCTGGTCTGCAAGCAGTTTATTATGAGATGTGCCTGTGTTCTCTTTATGCCTTACCTGGGTCTTAGAGACCATGGAGAAGGAGACTGGTAGTGAAAGCCATTTAAGGATGGGGTTACAAATCACTCTTCTACAGATGTGACCAGGGAATTTGGACCTTAGAGTCCCTTGTGCAGTAAATCTGTGCTAAATAATTTTCTGTAAATCTCCGTCACCCTTAAGTGGGATAATGTGAGATTGCGCTGTGTGGGGGGACTGAAAAGAGTAATGATTTCTTTTCAGAAGCATCCTACTCTAGTTTTCTGTGCCCAGTAGATGTGGGTCCTTTTTTCCTTGACTTTTTGGTTTTGTCCTTAAGTTATCCTCTGCAGTGGACTGCTATTTATTTCTTTATATAAGAAAGCTTTCCTCTGGCTGTGGTGTTCCCTGAAAGCAGACATCTTCAGCAGTTCTACTGAGTCCAGGGGTGGTTTTACAATGCTAATTTTAGGCCTGTCCCTTGGAGCTGAAGGTTCAAAGATCCAAATATAGAACAGACATTATTTCCACTCTAACACTGATGAAGAGCACATCATAATAGCTGCAAACAACTAGCAAATGTGAATCTCTCCTCAACAGCAAAGGCTCCAAGACTATTATAGAAAACAAAAACTAAGAGTTAACATCTAACTTGGTGACCTTCATGACAGTGAAAAATTGTCATTCATTTATTGTTTCATTTATTCCCAAAGTCCAGGCTCTTGGTTACCGGCCCAATCTCCATTTCTGATTTGTATTTTTATGCCTTGGATGACTGCTCTTTTCTTGTCCAAACCTTGGTGGAGAGAGATGTGCTGAATTCTTGGCAGATTGACTGTGAAATTCATTCTGCAACCAGTTTACGGTTTAGATATTGTTTCCTGCATGCTTGCTACCATCAGACCACAAGGAACTGTGAGATATGATCTGCAATCATAAATCAAACTAGAAATATTGAACAAAGGCAGTTTGTGTAGTGAAAATGAATGTATTGCTGGTGCTATGTACTGATAAAAAAAAACCCTCTTTTTCCCTCCTCCTTCCCTGCTGAAGCTGAAAGCTGATGTATAATAAAAAAGTGACCCTTTGAAGCTAGCCATGCTAGCCTTCCCAAACTCGATAAGAATATTCAATTTCTTTATCACTAGACTGAGCTTAAAGGAAAGTATAATTCATACATAAAGAGACTAGGCAAATGGTTCCAGGAGTCTTTCTGTTTCTGCCCTACCTGCCAGAATTTTTGGCATGGCATCAAACAGTTCTGCATACGCTAACCCAGATGCCTGTCTAGGGAATGGGTGTTGTAAAGAGTTTGCCTTCTGTTGTAATTAGCTGATTGACAAATGAAGAATATCTGGCAATACCATCTTCATTCTCATAATAAAATATCATTAGATATATGAACATGCAAGAATAGGTATATATAGTACACATTTTTATTTCTTTGTCCACCCAGAGTCCACTCCTGCTTCTTCTACTAGCTGCAATTCCCTTTGGAGAAATTATGTCATCTATATTATGTGTAGTCTGGATATTGCTCTCTATTGACGTGTTCTGTACAATCCTCATAAAATGGTTGATGCATAACTCAGGCTCAGCCAAAGAAGCTCTCTCCAGAATTTTAATTTTCAGTGGCATGATATGAGATGGAAAAATGAATGGAGTTGATTCATGTAAGAGACTGATTCTTTCTAGCACAATGCTATCCAATAGATATTTCTTCAATCATGAAATATTATACATCTGTGCTATTGAATATAATAGATGCTAGTTACACGAGGATACTGACTGAGCACCTGGAGTGTGGGCTAGTCTAACAGAATAACTGAGCTTTAGTTTTATTTAATTGTAATTAATGAAAATTTAAATAGCCAACTTTTTGTAGTATTTCCCGTTTTGGACAGCATAGTACTAGCACAGTTCCCTGAAGAAATTGTGCTCTGGCACATACTATCTGGATTTCCAGCATTGCCCTGGCTCTTTCTCTTTTTAAACTTGGTTCTTTAATTATTTCTTTGATTCTGGGAACTACCCCAATCCAATTTGTTGTTATCTCCTCCATTTCCTAGTAGCTAGAATCAGTTTTGTTTGCTTACATTAAAAAACCTCTAACTCTAATAAAGAGTTATGTGGAAAGCTCACTAATTTATGGTATATTTATAATAATAATAAATAATAATAATAATAAATTAGGTATCGATATGTGTGACTGAGGTAGTATTTGGGGATAAAAAGGTATAAATGAATATCATCTTTACCTTTCAAGAGCTGAGACTAATGAAGATGATAAAAATAGAAATATTAATAATGCAGTGAAAAAATTGGGTATTTACAAGGAATTTTGTAGTCTCAGAAAGTTTCATTAATATAATGTAGTATGTTGAATAGTAGTCCTCAAAAAAGATAAGTCCACCTGGAACCTGTAAATATGACCTTTTATGGAAATAGAGTCTTCACATATAATTAAATTAAGGATTTTGAGGTGAGATTATTCTGGATTAAATCCATTGACAAGTGTCCTTATAAAAGATACCCAAAGGAGAGACATAGGAGACTAGAGGAAGTAATATGAAGATGGACAAAGAGGTCAGTATTATGCATCCACAAGTCAAGAAATGCCTGGAGCCAGCAGAAGGTGGAAGAGGCCAGGGTAGAGTCTTGCTTAGAACTTTTGGAAGGGGCATGGCCCTGCCCACACTTTGTTTTCAGACTTCTGGCTTCCAGAATTGTATGATAATATAATTAGGTTGTTTATGCCATCAAATTTGTGCTAATTTGTTATGACAGCCCTGGGAAACTTTGTATGTATATGTATGTATATTGTTATTTATTCTAGCTCTAGTATCAGAATTCGGCCATAAACCTACCCTTCTGGGTTGTCACTTGGATATCCAACCTAGATTTCAAGGGTGCTAGACCCTTTCCATTCTACCTCCACTGTTAGGTAGGGTCCTCCTGCAACATAGATGAGATTTATCCATCTTATCTTGAATATTGTCTGTTCAGCTGTAATTTCCATGAGGAAAGGGATATTTGTCTAGTTTGTTTTCCACTATATTTCCAACACCTAGAAGAGTGCCCAGTACACATTGTTTTCATAAATATTTAGTTTAATTAATTAATTAGTATTCTTGATACTGGGTCCTTCTCCTGGACATTGCTGAGCTTTGCTTTCTCCTGCCACATCCACATTCAGTGTTAGTGCTAATTTTGGTAATGGTCAAGGTCACCATTTCTCCTGAGTGAGTCAAGTTTAGTACTGCTGATTACCACAAACCTAGGAGGAGCAAAACCATGGAATTAACCTAGTCACTCCTCCCCCAGTCCCAAGTGGTCCCTAGGTGCTGCCACCCCCTTATCAAATAAAAATATCCTGAAAGGAATAAGAGTAAAAAGCATCCATGGATCACACTGTAACAAACCCATCTTTGTGTGAAAACTTGGGGCTTTTTTCCTACTATATTTAAACAGATTGCTTTGATCGATATATTGTTGAACTAATGTCAAATTTATTTTCTTAGACTTTCTTCAACCTTAAGCATTATCTCAGATTTAAGTTAAATAACACTTTATCCATCATGCCACAAGATTTATACATTAAATTTCTGGCACTTATTGTAAGAAGAGATCTTCAGATTCTCATTATTTTACTGCCTCTTTTCAACACACATTTTTAGAAAGTTTGTTTTTTTTTTTTTCCCAGTTTACAAGGCATTTATGTAACTAGTTGCAATGACTCATATGGGTGAGACAGTGACAAGTTATAGCCTAATATTGACAGAAAAGGCAGTTATAAAGTAGATACCAAAAAAAAGTAGTGTGCAACAGACAGGAACCACTTAATGCAGGGGTTAATGGCTCTATATCCCTTAGCAATCTACAGTATTATAATGAGTGCTCATTGTAATGACTTAATCATGAGAAAAGACTTAGATTATGCTCAATATGTTATATTTAAGAGACTAGAGAGTTAGAGAATATATTTTTTCAGAGTGTCACCAACTCATTAATTTGAAAAAGGTACTTGAAATGGCAAATCTTGCTTATATGAATGAGAAAGACTGGGAAGCCCCAAGAGCTCCAAGAACAATAGCAGGCCTGTCAGGAGTGAAGACTGAGAGTTCTGAAGATGAAGAAGTCAGGTTATCATTGTCAAATTGGAATACATACTATGATTTGGAATACAAGAAGGGAGTCACTAAAAGTACACGGGTGATTTTCTCCAACATGATAGATTAATGCCTGCCTCCTCTCCCTTTCTCTCTCTCTCTGCCCCTCTCCCTCCCTCCCCCTTCCCCCTCTTTCTTTCTCACAGCCCCCTCCCCCACCCCCAAGAAATACATATATAGAAACATTCAGGCCACGTCTCTGGGATATGGAGGCTCTGAAGCAATAGTGTGTATATCTCTCTTTATCCCAGCACAAAGACAGTGAGCCTAAGGTTGAATTATGAAATAATTTATTCTTGGCTTTAGCCTTGTTGGCTTCCATTGCATCTATAGGAACTGTGCTACTGTCTTTTCTCTCTCAGGGCCATCCCTCTCCTCTGTTGGACTCCAGGTATTATTTACAGTCATTCTTTCAAATACTGCAGTCTTTCCACCCCCAATCTAAAAATCAGTTTTGATAGCATCAATCTAAATTTATCTGAAACATACTTTGTTCTCTACATTAATGAAATACCATGGGGTATTATTATCTTGATTGTCTTTGCTCTGAGCTACTGTAATGTGGTAAAGAAGTCCTTTTTGCTGAGTGTGATTCCTATCCTTTTTTCACATCTTTATATCTTCAGAATTGGTAGAAATATCAAGATCTTTATCAGCTGTTCCCACTACCAAAAATACAAGCTTTCTCTTCACAAATTGGCAGAGTAAGTGATATGACTCCCAGGGCACTACTGTATCTTTAAAAGATAAAAAGTCACTAGATTTAGTGAAATCAGAACTGGGGGGAAAGTGCTCTATTTTCCTTCACTCCACTTGGCCTGCATATATGGTTTTGCAAAATTAATGTTTTTAGTTTCTTATGTTGACACTTTTCTTAATAGTAGAAGAGTGTTCAGGGGTTGAGTTTTGATATTCATCTTTTCCCAGACTTGACTTTCACAAAAAATTCCATCATTGCAACACTAAAAGGAGCAACTTATGAGAAATTTAATCAGATTTCTCTCAGAGAGGAAAAAAGAACAAAATCTTTACTCTGTTATGTTGGATGAATGGTATATTTTCTCTTCCTAAATAATCAGGCACCAGGGATGCTCTTATGAGTTGGTTCTGTGGAATGCAGATTCTGCCTAAACTAACATTTACTGAGCAAAAACAGCCTGCCAGACACTGCTTGCATATCTTAATGATGCTGTTTAACGACAAGGGCTAATAACTGTAACTACAATGTACAATTGCCAGCTTTGTGCCAGATGATTTTTGCTCATTTATTGATGTTGCCCAAAGCTATGCTGTCAGTAAGTACTGGAGACAAGGTTTGATCACAATTTTGTTTGGCTCCACAGCCTATGCTCTAGTAATTCTTACCTAGTGCTGCCCAACCTTCCATAGATTTGTACCATATTCTTCATGATATCTTTTCCTGAATTTAAGAATTTTACTAAATTTAGAATTTTTACTCAAGTTTAAGAATTCTACTATTACTGATCCACCCATTTGGAGCATTAAAACACTAGACTGTAAGTAAACTCTTCAGAATGCAAATGATCCTGCAAGGCTAACCCTTTAAGCCTTTCTTGGCTACAAGTACAGGGGGATGAGGTTTGAGCTATGCCCTGGGAAAGTGAGATGCAGCAAAGTAACTACGGGTGTGTGATTATGAGTATGTGTTTGGCTCAGTGACAGAGAGAATATCGCAAAGAACTGGAAAAATCCAATGCAAGCCCCTGGTGCTTTGTTACTTATAAAGAATTCCTCTCTTGCCTGTGTCCAATAAGAACTGTCCCACTAAGAAAACTTACAGTCCCTTGTTACAGGTTTATTTTAATTTCTTCCTTTACTTTTCCTTTATTCTTTTAACTGTTTCCAGTTTCTTTGCCTCTTTTCATCAGTTTAGTTGCCTGAGGCTAGTGTTTGAACTTGCCTTGCAGTCTTGTAGGTATCCTGTACAAACGTTTACACATGCAGTTTTCAATAAAATAAAATTGTTTGAAGTTAAGCTCTTCCAAGGAAAGCATTTTCACAGTGTCTATTCAAGGTGAACATGCATCTAATTATCCTAATTTTTATCATAGTGACTGAGGGTAGATGAGAGTTCTATTCCCCAGGAGATATACAACTAGTAAAATGCAGAATCAAATGGGCAAGGGGCCAGGAGTAGGAAGTGGAATGTAAATTCCAGAACCCATTTTCATTTCTATAAATTGGTGTTGGGACTGGTGTCAGTTCTCTTAAAATCATTCCTGGTAAGAGAGCAGTACCATGTTTGAAGTCTAGTTAGGTTAATTGCGTGGAAGATGTGGCGTTGAGCAAGTGAGAACAAGAACATCAGAGAAGTGACAACTATTTAATTAGCAAGAATTTAATCAGCAATCACTATATTCCTGGCACTTTTGTAGGCAATATAGATTGAGCTTGTGCTATAGGAAATCTTGTGGTAACCATGGATCTTCTTTAGTGCCCAGTTCTCATTTCACTGGTCTCTTTCCTCAGATGGCTTGCTTCCGGAATTCTGATTTTGTTGTGTTCATCCAGAATTTTCTAAGTTATTATTGTTAAGAAATTGTGGAGAACTACCTTTTAAGGACATTTGTAATTTAAATGATGCTATAAGATTAATTGGATTGATGGGAAGGACATTAGTTTTGAATGAGAGACATAGATTTTTATTTCTGTGTTACCATTTAATATATTTGTGGTTTTTTGATAAGTCTTTTATCTTCTCAAATCCCAACTGTCTTCATCTGTAAAATGGAAATAAATGCCTTCTGGGTTGGTGTGAAATATGAAGGTTAAATGAGATAATGTATATATTGTACACGATGTACAGCACCAAGTAAGGGCTCCATAAATAACCCTAGCTGCTGTGCTCTTCTATTTAAATCACCCAGAACAGAGCTTAGAATACATTAAAATCACTATAATTCTTATGTCATCTCTCTTCCGTTTAATCCAAGACATGAATCTAGGCATGGAATTTCTGTCCCTGTAACTGGGAAAAGTAGATGCAAATTTGGGTCAAGGGAAAGAGGAGAAGAAAGAAAAGTGGAAGGAACTTTCTGAGGCTCTTCAAACCAAACAACTGTAACCTTAAGTTTCACTTTGGGTTAAGCTCTGTTCTGATAGTGAAAGATTTCAGAAAGCCAATTTTTCTTTCCTTTACTATCTCAAATGTATCTGGGCCGAAAAGAAATAGGCAACGTCTTGACATACTTTATTTTGGTGGCTAAAACCCATATACCTAGATCTCCAAATTGGACTCATACCATAGCTAAGATGTTTGGAAAAACAGTCTAGGTTCTTTTCTTTATCAATAACTACTTACTCTCTCAACTGATTGCTTAGTTGGAAAGTGGTGGGTGCTGAGGTGGGTCTTGTAATCACTTTCTGTTTCACATATCATCTCTTCCTACAATTTAGACACACAGTCCCTACAGATTTTATTCAGCACTCCTAGGAAAGAATGCTCAGCCTTTCTGATTTTAGTTTTTCCTTACAACTGCAGCTTCTTTTCCAAAGTGGAAGCTGAGTTTTGGGGGTTAGAAATATGACTTATATGATGTCGTGGAGGGGGGAAAGACTTAGAGAACTTGGGGATAATGTGATCTGGTTCCTCAGGTCTCAGGCGCAGTGTCTTCTTTCCTTCCTGATTTCAGCTTGCTCAGCAGGTAGGCTGGTATCCATAGGTGGAGGGCACAGCTAATATAACTCACAGTTCTCTCTCCCTTCCAGTTTTCCCTCTCTACTTGGCTGGTTCAGCTTTTCTAGAGTCCCAGTTTGGTCTGTATACTACTCTTAGATCTGTCTATAACTCCCCTTTAGACAGGTGCTGGGAGTTTGAGCTGCAGTTCATGCCCACTGGTAACTGGGGCTCTCTAGAAATCATCTGCTTGTTACAATATGCTGTAGCTTTAAAATATCTCAAAGGAAAAGTAAAGCAAATTGTAAGAGCAAAGTTAGAAAAATAAAAGGAAATATATTACCACTTGTGAGCCCAAAGACTTCCTGCTAACACTCTTAGTTCGGTTTTGAAATCCTAGTATTCATCTTAGGCTGAGTTTATATGTACCAAATATTCTAGATAACAACAAAAAAAAAACCCACAAATTTTTTTCCTGAATCATCAAAATAATTAAGTGCATGGTTACCTATGGTATCTAAATATTTTTTATTTTACTTTACTATTCATTTTTATTTTTTAAAGTTTTATTTATTTTGTAGAAAGAGAGAGAGTGGGGGAGAGGAACATAGGAAGAGGGAGAGAAAGAATCCCAATGTTTAAAAGTGTTATGATACTTAAATATTGGTATCTCTATTGTCTTTTCCCTTAAAGCTTAAAGTCTTAACTCAAAAGAACTAAATGTTAGACAGTTTGAAAATCAAACCAGAATTTTTAATAATATTATTAATAATAATAGTTCCATTTTAATATATCACAACCATTCATATCAGTAGGCCATTTGTATTAATGAAAACTCAGTAAAGTTGGTAGGACACATGTGATGATACTCATTTGTAGAAAGGATATGAGACGCAGAGGAGTAAAGCAACTTGCCTATGTTTCATGACTGCTAATTAGTACCAGAGCTAGTACCAAAGTATTGAATCCCTACTCAGTATTTAGGCAGGGTAAGGGGAGAGGAATGTGTGACAAGAGGGCTGTCAGTGATAAAGGCACAGAGCTGAAAGGATATAAGGTATAAAAGGAGGTCTCAAGATCTCAGGTTTTTTATGTTTCAGATTTGAAGCAGATAAAACCAAGATAATTCTTAAAGACTTCTAACACCAAAATATATTACTCCTTTTTAAATAAATATCATTCCCATTACATACTTTTCAAGTTTGATGGAATGAATTTTTCCACTCAGCCAAAGCATAACTATTTTTGGAGGGCAGTTTTCTATTTCTGGAACTTTGATCTCTCTGAAACTTAGTTCTGTCTCTCTTACTTTTTGGGAAACACTTTCTTCTGAAGTTTTTATTTTACCTCCAATTGATTATGTCTAAACTAAATTCATTACTTTTCTTTCCAAATAAGTTTCCTTGTAGGGTATGTTTATAGAAACATCATTATTCTCTCAATTGCTAAGGCAGAAAGCTTTGAAGCCACTCTTAATGCCTTCTCTCTTATTCCCCTTTTCTAAGGGCAACCACTTACCAGTATCTTTTGCATTTGCACGTTCCTTTTCATTCCACTGATTCCAGGCCAAAATGGAATCTCATTACTTCATGTTTGCATAACTTTAACAATCTCATAGTTAATTTTCTCCATCGCTTTCAGTTCATCATATAAACACAGACAGCAAAGTCACTATATACATAAAATTAATATCAACCCAAAGTAATACAGGATCAGAAAAAGTTATTAATGCATTACTTGCATTTTTTGTTGTGTTTTATATTTGCCATAAGAATAGGTATCTTGACTTTCTGATTCATTACTCTTTCCAGCACCTGGAACAATGCTATCATGGACAGACCCTAAGAGGGCTGTCCTGCCTCATAGTATTTTGATCCACTCACCCTAATTGTAGATAGGACCTGTGACTTGCTTCTAACCAATAGAATATGGTAAAGGTGATATGATGTCATTTCCATGATAATATTCTAGAAGATTATAACTTCTGTCTTGCTGGCAGGTCTGACTTTTGACTCCCTTGCTGGTTTTGATGAAGCACATTGCCGTATGGATAGACCCATATGACAAGGAAATAAAGGTAATCTCTTACTGATAGCTAACAAATTGCTAAGTCCTTCATCCAACAGTTTAAGGATTTTATTCCTGTGAATAACCACATGAGCTTACAAGCAGGTCCTTCCCCAGTCAAGCCTCAGATAAAACCCCAGTACTATATTTGATTGCTACTTTGTGAAGCAGAGGACCCACCTAAACAAACCATGCTAGGATTCCTGATCTAAAGAAATTGTGAGATAATAAATGTATGTATAGTAAGCCTGCCAAACTTATAATTTGTTATATAATAATAAAAAAATGCAAGTACCTTGCCTCTATTCAATAATCAATCAGTATGTGTTAATTGGATAAATGAATGAAGTATCCTCTTTACATTCTTATAAGTTAACATTCTCCACATACATTCAATAAATAATCACTAAAAAAGAGGAAAATAATCTTAACAGTTAAGAAAACTAAGTTAATTTTAAAACTGGGACCTTCCATCTTATGGCATTCCCTCCAATGTCAGGTAATTATGTGGTGATTGAAGTAGTTTCAGTTATTTCAGTTACTGCTTTTTAGTTCTGGTTGTTGTTTGATTGCTAAAATCTCTGCTGTCAGTGAACATGTGTAATTAAATGTGTGATCTATATTTTCACAAATGAGCTAATTAAACCTGTTTCTGTAGATGTAAGATGAACTCTCCTTTTATTTTCTCAAAGAGACTTTGAAGTTCCAAAGTCAATTTTGCCATACTTCTTGAACAGGATCCTTAATTAAATTTGTATTGTTTTTGGATATCCTCATTACCAACAGTCCATTGCACCATAGTGCTGGACATGTAGAATGAAAATCAAATTATAAATTGAAATGTTGCAAATATACATTAAAAACTAAATTCTATAGAAGTTAGCTCACTTACCAAAGACTAACATTAGAAGATGTAGCTTAATATTTCAGATCTCCTATAAAGTATTTAAAAAATCACAATCCTTTTTGGAAGAAGAAAAAGCTTCAGCAAACTTGGCATCTACAAAATATAGTGACATAT
The DNA here is from genome assembly GCF_053574225.1 of Canis aureus. NCBI lineage: Eukaryota > Metazoa > Chordata > Mammalia > Carnivora > Canidae > Canis > Canis aureus. The sequence continues at coordinate 60,280,535 of NC_135621.1, forward strand.
AAGGAGTACACATTTTTTATTATAAATATTAAAGTAAAATATACGTGGACAATATGTTTCTTACAAGGTTGGAATTGGTAGTTATTGTGTTTGCATCAGCTATTTCTAGAAATTTTGCAGTGGCTTTAACCATTTGCTCCTCTGTTACTCGGGCAGTTCCTTGTTTGTTGCTTCTTCTAACCTAACTCATCTTCACTTTGACTCACCCCACCAGAACCTTTATCTTTCCATTTTATCAATATTGTGTTTAGAACTGATCACATCAAACAGAAAACAATCTTAAATTAATTAAATATGCCTTAAAATTTTTTAAATAAAACAGGAGGAGAGTATGTTTACCAATGGTCCTTGCTAAAAAAATTCTTAGTGGAACTCCAAATTTCAAAATGTAATCTAGAAAGAAATAGTAAAATTGGGCAGTATGTTGTATTTAACTAATAATACAAATGGACAATGAAAGCTTTCTATGGGTAATCATTAAAGGAAATCATATAAAATAAAAATTGGAAATTTAAATTTCAATCCAAGTAGTTCAAGCTGTTTTTACCTTTTTGGTTCAAATGAAGTAGAAGTGATACTTGGGGGAGGGTTGGCTGGTAAACAAATTGGCCTCAATGAAGCACTTAGTAGAGAATGTGAATCAGATGGTCAACCAAGGACATCAAATTTGACATGAAGATCTGAGATGGATTTCAACAAAGAAGAGGATACTTAGAAAGTGAGACTTAGAGGAGAGTAGAAAGTAAGAACCTAGAAAATAAGATCCTCTGTAGATCTTAGTCTCTGGGGTGTGTGTGTGTGTGTTTTAATAGCTTTATTGAGGTATAATTGATATACAAAAATTGCACGTGTTTAATGTGTACAGTTTGATGACTGCATGTTTGAAAACACTCATAATATTATCATGACATCAGGGAATAGACATTTCCAACACTTTCTAAAGCTTCCTTATGTCTCTTCATTCACCCCTCCCCAACTTTTTTGGTGTTAAGAGCATTTAATATGAGGGCATGTGGGTGGCTCAGTTGGTTGAGCATGTGCCTTCGCTCAGGTCATGATCTCATAGTCCTGGGATCCAGTCCTTGTTGGGCTCCCTGTTAGGTGGGAGTCTGCTTCTTCCTCTCCCTCTCTGGGTACTCTCTCTTTCTCTCTTTCTGGGTACTCTCTCTTTCTCTCTCTCTTGCTCCCTCTCACATATAAAACAAATCTTTTAAAAATATGAAACCTACCCTTTTAACAAATTTTGAAGTGCATGATACCATATCACTAGTTGTAGATACTATTTTGTCAGCAGATATCTAGAACTCATTTATCTAGGATAACTCAAACTTTATAGACTATTGAAAAATATCTCTCTATGTCACCTATCTGCCATCCCTGGCAACCACTGTGGTGTTAGATACTTCATATAAATTAATTATGCAGTATCTGACCTCCTGTGACTGTCTTATTTCACTTAGCATAAACAGGGTTTATCCATGTTGTTGCAAATGGCAGAATTTCCTTTTTTAAGAGCTAAATAATATTTCACTGTGGGTATGTATCACATTTTAAAATTTATTCATCTGTCAATGGACACTTGGGTTGTTTCCACTTTGTGGCTATTGTGAATAATGTTGTGATGAACATGGGAGTACAGATATTTCTTCAAGATTCTGATTTTAATTATTTTGGATTTATACCCAGAAGTGGGATTGCTGGATCATATGGTAGTACTATTTTAAATATTTTTATGGACCTCCATTCTATTTTCTATAGCTGCTACACCGTTTTACATTCTTTTTAGGACTAATATGCAAATTAAGTAAAATTTGCAGGATGCAAATGCAGGATGTTAAATCAATATGGAAGTCTTATGTTTCTATATACTAACATCTGACAAAATTGAGAGAAAAATCCCATTTACAATAGCATTAAAAAGAATAAAATATTTAGGAATAAATTGAGAAAGTAAAAGATATATACACTAAAAACTGCAACACATTGATAAAAGAAATGAAAGGAGACATAAATAAATAGAAAAGACATTCTGTGTTCATGGATTGGAGGACTTTATCTGTTAAAATGTCCAGACACCCAAAGCAATCTACAGATTCATTGTTTTTCCTATTAAAATCCCAATGGCATTTTTTTTTACAGAAATAGAAGAAACAATCCTAAAATTCATAGGGAGCTACAAAAGATACAGAATAGCCCAAATGTAAAAGAATAACAAACTTATATGTTTGTTCACAAAAAAGTATGGAGGCTTCATACTTCCTGATTTCAAAATACGTTACAAAGCTATAGTAATTAAAATAGCATAGTATGTATATGTAACATAAATACAGTCATGTAGACCAATGGAGTAAAATAGCCCAGAAATAAACTCACATGGTCAATTGATTTTGGTCAGGAGTACCAAGAACACACAATGGGGAAACTTAAGAAATGGTGTTGGGAATACTGCATATCTATATGCAGAACAATGATAACAACACCTCCAAAAAACAAACCAAGGTCTTATATTGTACACAAAAATTAACTCAAAATGACTAGATATAAATATAAGACCTAAAACTGTAAAACTCCCAGAAGATAACATAGGGGAAAAGCTTCTCGATGATAGTCTTGGTAATGATTTTCTTGGGTATAACACTAAAAGCAAAAATAGGCAAGTGGGACTATATCAGGTGAAAAACAAGCTTCTGTACAGCAAATGAAACAATCATTAGACTTAAAAGAAAACCTGTGGAATGGGAGAAAATATTTGCAAATCATATATATGATAAGGAGTTAATTTCCAAAATGCAGAAGGAGCTTATGAAAGTTAATGTCAAACAAAACAAAACAAAACAAAACAACAACAAGATACCCAAAACCAAAACAAACAAACAAAAAAACCCAACAAGAACAACAAAAAAACCTGATTAAAAAGTGGGCAGTGGATGTAAGCAAGCATTCCTCCAAAGAGAACATAAAAATGACCAAGTATATGAATATGTTAAAAATCACTAATTATCAGGGAAATATAAATAAAAAATACAATGTAATATCACCATACAACTATTAAAATGGAAGCACCGGGGTGACTCAGTCAGTTAAGTGCCTGCTTTTGGCTTAGGTCATGAACTTGGGGTCCTGGGGTCAAACCTGGCTTTGGCTTTGGACTCCCTGCTTAGCAGGGAGTCTGCTTCTCCCTCTGCCCATTGTGTTCTCTCTCTCTTTCTGTCTCTCTCAATAAGTAAAATCTTAAAAAAAACCCCACAGCTATTAGGATGGCTACTATCCAAAAAAGAAATAAGGATGACAAATGTTGGTGAGCATGTGGAAAAATTGAAACCCTTCCTTGTACAACTGCAGATAGGATAAAAGCTTCTGACATTTTTGATAAGACATTAGGTTTGTTCCTGAGTCAAGTCTTTGCTGTAAGCTATCATTTAAAAATCATTATTTTAATATTGAGAAATACATTTAAAAAGATTTAGAAGCTTTAAGTCACTTATCTTCATTGGCAAGGCTGTTGAACACACTTATTTGTCCTGCTTGCCCCCAGATATGGGGTCAGTCATGGAAATATAAGAATTTTAGTTTGCAGTTTAAGTTGGTAGACATCTTAAACCCTCATGAAAATCTTTGAGAAGACTAGACTAGAAAGTATATCAGTCTAAAAAAATAAAAGCATCTATGGAAATGTTTTAAACATCATTCCTTTGTAGGATATTAAAAAATCCAAATACTAATGTTTAAATGAAGGAAATGAGAAAGTAATGATTTATTAATTTTTCCATAGGCCAGATTTATTAAAGGACTGAACTTCATTCTGCGGTTGTGTCCTTCTTAAATATTGGATGCTAAATGACCTATCCCATAGGAGATGATGATAAAGTTAAGTGAAAGAGCTTTTAAAATTGTTTTCACGAAACACAAAATACAAACTTGGCAATTCTAGTCTGTCCAAAACAAAAATTTAATTTGAGACTTTAGTTTTATTAGTATACTGAGCATATGACTTTAGCTCTATTTAACATACTGAGTGTATGCTAGGAATGTATGCCTTGTCTTACAATTCTGGAATCTCTGTGATTTTGGGAATGGCCTTTCACAAGACTAACACATGGAAGTATAACCATTTTATTAATAAGACATGTCCTAGAGGGCTTCTGTGGTCTACACTGTCCAGACTCATCATCATCATGGTTTCTAGCCTTCATCTTATAATAACATCTTGCCTCATGCCTGTACTCTGCATCTCTTGCCTCTTTCCTGGGGTGTCCTGGTTTCCATTGATGTATGAAATGCTGTAGGATACACTTGGCACCTCTGCATGTGCAGCCTTAGATTTGAACTTTTGACTGATGAGAAGTAGGACATGGTGCATATATTCTTAATTTGTTTCCACATAGACTCTATTAAAATGCAGTGCTAAATAGGCCTTCTCAGTACATAGGTCTGCTAGATCAAGGAAAATCAATTGTGCTGGATTTCAAGCAGTGACCAGTTGTTATGCTTTCTTTCCTACTTACTCTCTTTCCTTTAATACCTCACTCTCCATTTTCTTCCCTCCCCTTTTCCTGGGATTTTTCTCACCATTAAAGTGTTAACCTATAAATTTTTGCTGTAAGCTTTGTTTCTGGAAATACTAAGCCAATATATCACATACCCCAGACATAAATATCTACTTCTTATATCTGTACCGATTTTTTTTTTCCTTATCTGGGTGGGGAACTCCTGATCATTCTTCAACTCCAGGTTAAGTGTATTCTGTAAAGTTTGATCCACTCAAGCAGAATTAATCATTTTCTCTACTGTGTTACTGTTAATTTCCTAGCACATATGTCTGTTGTTGTATTTATCATAATGTTCTACAGTGGTATGTATTATTGATTAAGCCATGAATTCCTTGAGAGCTATGTCTTATGCTTCTTTGGATTCCCAACATCATGAATGGTCTCTTGAACATAGTATGTGATCTTTTTTTATGGAACAAATTAATGAGTAAATTAAAATTTAATAGTAGAACCATGTTTTAGTTTATTGATTTGTGTGACTGCAAGGAAATGTCTTAACAGTTGAAGATATAAACTATATAAGCACTTGTTATGTATTTATACATACATATATTGAGCATCCAAAAATATTTTATTTACCTATTTTACCTGTCTAGATGTCTCCTACTAACTGTGTCTCTATTGTCAATGTGTAATATCCATTTGAGGATGAGAAAGAGAACAGACAAGTACCATTGATAAAGCAACAGAACATGAAGCTCCTTGTTCACATTCAAAGTACTATATTCTTTGGAGAGATAACTTTTATTGCTTTATCTAGGAAGTAAGTCTACATTGCTCCTTTGTTTGGGTCCAGTGTGTTTTGGTTCTGACAGAGATTTTATTGTTATAATAGTCTCACTGCAGTACTTAAACCAGAAATAGCAAGTCTGAGAAATGGCATCTTTTTCCCCAGAAACCTAGATGAAAATAAAGAAATTTAATTGGCAGCTGAAAGAGTTGGAGCTTCAAGTCAATACTGGATTCCTGAGCAATGTATTAATTTATTTGGAGATCTCTCTCTAACTTACCTAACTGCTCCAACCTCGTAACAATCTACTGTGATTGTTATTGTTATGATTTGTAGGTATCACCTCTCATTTTTATGCCACTGGCTACTTGCTAGTCCAAAACTAGTCATTACATAATTCCCATAGAGTGAGAAAAATGTCCGCCCACATCCAGAGCTTCCTCAGTTATTGGCGTATTATGCTTCTCATCACTCAGCTTACTTTCAAATTTAGCCCTCAGGCTTTGCCTCCAAAATCACCAAAAAAGGCATCAAATCCTGGGTGCTTCAGAAGTACAAGAACTTAGGTTTCCATGTTCCAAAAAACAGTTACCACTTATATTACTATGTGTCCAGAAAGTATATAATGATAATTTTGTATCCAATTGAAAATACACTATTAGCATGTAATTATTCCCTATTGAAATTATTTCTGATCTGAATATATTATTTATGGGTGAGAATGAAGGGAGAAAATCATTCCTTGTTTGTTCAATTTACCTCTATGATTTATACAGATTGCTTAATTTAGTACTTTTTTAAAGGATTGCACTTGGAGATAATGCATGCTAAAAAATATCTGCACTCTGTTTGTCCAGAACATTTATTTGGAATGAATTAAAGATCTTGAAGTCTCTATTATATTCTTTCTTTATCATGCCTTTAAGAGATTTCTCAGTTCCTGTCAAGGTACTTCATATTTCTTTTTCTCAGTTTGATGTAAAATGTCACAAAACAACTCTAGGAGAGTGTGGGCAGTCTCTATATTGTCAGAGAAGTGATCTTCATTTTTGATGAAATTATAGCTATTTACTTCAGGCTTTTAAGCCCATTTGTTGCTTAGAAGTTTCTATTCAATCATGATACTTTAAGCAAAGGAAATATAAATAGATAGAGACAGAAAATTAACAAATATGATCACTTTATTCATTAATACCATTTTAAAAGGGGCCATATGAATTTAAGAAAACAAACCTCAAAGTTGTATATGAAGTCCTGCAGACTTTTGTCTGCATTTCCCATGTTCTCAAATGCTGAAAAAATAACACACTTGATGTCAGTGAACAAAAAATGTTTGTTGAAGTATTCTACTTACCAAACATGACCTAATATTGTCCTATTTTTACATTGCTTTGTAGATCCAAGGCTTCTTTTGGCTTCTAGGGCAGATTAGTCCTCAGAAGGGAAGTGCTGTACAAACAGCAAAAAAAGCTTTGGAATTGGCTGGCTTACTTGTGAGCATCCGTGCTTTTATGCTCAAATCTGATACTAGTGATGAAATGAGAGGATGAGGACATGGGGTTTGAGTTGGTAAAATTCATTAGCAGAAAGAGAAGGAACACACATCCTTAAGGAAAGCATGCTACTTCTGATCTTAGGTTTACTGTTGACACCTCCCCCATTTCACAGATAAGATGAAACCAATTAGAAAACATCAATATTTAACGTGCTTATTTATGGACATTTTCTTATCTTTCTCTCTAGTATATCCTCTTCCACTCCCTATTCTGCCATTTGTTCCTATATACTAAAATGGACTTCTCAAAAGTGGCACTGTTGACATTTGGGGTGGAATAATTCTTTTCTGGGTGAGTAGAGACTGGGCCGAACTGTCTTTGCATTATAAACTGTTTGGCGACATCTCTGATTTTTATTTAGCAGATTACAGTAACACAACTGCCCTCCACCTGTTACAACAACCAAAAAAATGTCTCTTGACCTTACCAAATGTCTCTTAGAGAACAAAATTTCCCTTGTTGATAACTATTGTACGAAAAGAAGAATTTTAAAATATGCATTAAATATGGTGTGCTAGCTATAGCTACTCCTCTCAAATCTCAGTTACTTGACACAGTAAGTTTATTTTTTCTCACTTTATTGTTATGTGCAGGTATCAAATGGCCTTCTGTAATGTAATTAAGAAACATAAACCCTCATGTGTCATAGGTCTACCCTCCTCTAAGGGTTTGAGTCCTCCATCCAGCAGATGGAAAAAGAGAATAGAAAAAAAATCTGTCCAATTTTTAACTACATTGGATAGGAATAGATACACACATTGCATCTGTTTACATTTTATTGAGAAAAGTATCCACTGGCATGACATGATTAACTAGGAAACTTGGTCCTAAGATATGGGCAGGCATTTCCAAACAATGATTCCACCTAAAGAAAAAGATTAAAACGTGTTTTGGGGATAGAAATTGGGTGTCACTTTCTTATTTGATGCATAAATTTGGAATAGTTTTTTCTACTCCAAGTACCCCTTGAATTTGGGCTGCTGATAGGTTTGGGAGAGGAACTAAACTGAGATACCATTGGACAGAAGATATTTGAAAGTATTTACCCTGAAGAGAAGAAAAAAAAAACCCTCAGAAACCTACAGACTATAAAATTCCACAATAACACTGATGATAAATATATTTTTTGGTGTATATTCGTTTATTTATTTATTTTTTAAAGATTTTATTTATTTATTCATGAGAGACACTGAGAAAGAGAGAGAGAGAGAGACAGAGACAGAGACAGAGACAGAGACATTGGCAGACGGAGAAGCAGGCTCCATGCCGGGAGCCTGATGTGGGACTCGATCCCAGGACTCCAGGGTCAGGCCCTGGGCTGAAGGTGGCACTAAACCGCTGAGCTACCTGGGCTGCCCTGGTGTATATTTATTTAAACCAAATTTATACAATGTATGGGTTTAGAAGAAGAATCTGATTTTTTATTTTGGCTGTTTTCATTGGCTTGTGGTTTGGAGAAGTCATTGAACTTCCCAGCATGCTTGTTCTGCATGTATAAAATAGGCATAAAACCGTTTCTCTTAACTTCCTTACAGAGGAATGAGATGTATGTTTATAACTTTATTTGAAAAGTTTTTCATTCTAGCTAGCTCCAAGGTATTATGTTGCACTATACTTATTATGAGTCACAATGTGAGACCAGTGACTGAGTTAGATATTGGTAACTGTACCAGTAGATATAAGGATTCTGAATTACCTGGAAACAAAAAGGCTGAGAGACTGCCTGGTAATCTTGTGAGCCCAGTGAGCATTTGGACATATTTATGAAAACTCCAATCAGGTTATATGAAAGGAATCTCCTCTCTGATGTAGAGACTATAAAGCCCTAGTGACAATAGTTGAACTATAAAAAGGATGAACTTTGGTAAGCCAGAACACTGTCTCGCAGGGAATAGCCAACAAATTAGGCCTTGATTTTTGAAAATTGGATGCCTCATCCATAATCTTTGTTACAAGTATCTCAAGGGAGCTATCCACGGTCCTGATATTCTACTCCTGACCTTTGTGCATCCAAGGGCTAATCTCCCTTATCGTGAACCAAAATTGGCCTTAAATATTGTCCTCCTGATTGTAACTACCCTCGACATTACTGTTTTCTTTTTTTTTTTTTAATTTTTATTTATTTATGATAGTCACAGAGAGAGAGAGGCGCAGAGACACAGGCAGAGGGAGAAGCAGGCTCCATGCACCGGGAGCCCGATGTGGGACTCGATCCCGGGTCTCCAGGATCGCGCCCTGGGCCAAAGGCAGGCGCCAAACCGCTGCGCCACCCAGGGTTCCCCGACATTACTGTTTTCTACCGTGAAACTGATATGTAAAGTCATTCTTTTACCTTGAACGATTTCCATCTTAACTTCCATTAACCTTCATGAGTTAATGAGTTAACCTGCTGCCTAAATAAATCAGTTCCTAGTCTGATCTTTACAGTCCCCAGACATGCCCCAGACTTTCAAACTGGATGAAAAATATATACATTGTGCATATAGCCAATGGTTAGAGAAGTACCTTCATAAGGAATCAATAACTATAGTGCAAATCAAACTAATTTTTGTGGTTTGTGACATTTTAGAGTATTTGAGAAGAATCTGAATTTGGAACACAGATAAATCTTAGTAATAGTCTGATATATTATAGGAACAATGATTTAGTTGTAAATTAATACTTCTGCTGATTGTTCAGCTTTCTTATCTTGGCCAAGAATCACAGCGACTTATATATATCAGGTGATGAAATCATATGAGCTGCTTTGCTATTAATTATTATATTATCTCACATGATTCCATTGTCATGTAAATACCCTATTCTGGAAATAAGGAAAGAAAAGATAAGGGGTCTGTTTTTGGCATTTTGGTCTGATTATTTTCTTCACTGACCTTTAAGAATTTGAAGTATTATTTATGCCAAGAAAAAACCCCCACATTATCTGAACTAAAAAGAACTGTATTTTGCAGGGTTGGTTCCTATTAAAGAGTGAGTTTTAGCATCCAAGGGCACAAATAAACCAGCTTGAGGAGTATTGATCAGAGAGAATGGCAGCATTGAAGCTGACTGAAAAGTGTACTTTTGTTATTCAGTTGAAATCCAGCAGCATGAGAACTAGAGAGATTTCTTAAAAACACAAACCAAAACCTATCTAAGGTGCAAGGAGCTCTAAATTTCATAAGAATTAATTTAGGTTAAATCAGTTACTCTCCAAGGAAGGAAATATGGATGAACAGGCAGGCGAATGATTTACCTGAGACACTTTATTTTTATTGCATCTGATTGACCTTTTTCCAGATAATGATATAAAACGAATTGTGGCTTCTAGATGTTTTAATGTATATGAAATAATAAGGACATTTTAATCTGTGTTTCACTAGAATAATACTATAATACTGCTACTAAACATTGCAATTTTTTAATTGAAGTGTAATTTTGACTTACAATATCATATTAGTTTCAGATGCACAACATAGGGAGTCAACATTTATATATATTATGAAACGATCACTATGGTAAGTCTAGTTACCATTTGTCACCATGTAAAGTTATGACAGTATTATTGACTATATTCCTACACATGATGTACTTTACATCCCCATGACTTATTTATGTTATAACTGGAAGTTTGTACCTATTAATGCCCTTCACTTATTTTGTCCCCCCCCCAATTAGACAACCATCCGTTTTTTTCTGCATATTTACGAATCTGTTTCTAAACATTGCAATATTTAGAAACATCTCTATAGTTTCCCCTGCTAGATTTTCCATTGGCATTTGAAAAAGAAACTAACAAATATTCTATACTTTCTATACTTAATGACATACTCCTTTTTATGTCCTTAGGAGCCACAATATTTGAATATGGGAAGGGAAGAATACTACCTAAGTGATATTAACAAAAAATACATTCATTGGCAATTAATGCTTTTACTTTCACCTTTTTCTGTACTGGACACTGTATGAACAGGGATAGAAATTTATTAAAAATTGGCCCCATTTTCAGTGATTTGAGTAGCACATACAGCCGAAAGAGAAAAATAATTTCCAGGCACTAAGATGAATAGTCTAATTTGACAGTAGTCATGATTATATGCTTCGAATTTGAAAGCTGCTTTCATTTTATTTGTACACACATCTGGCAGTTTTATTGTTTACCTAGTATATAATTAGGTTGAAGGCCTAAGGAAAAAAAATTTTTAAAGAATAGCATTGTTCATTTCTTAAAATCAGGGAAAATGTGGCCATTTTCTTCTTGCATGTCTGTGTTCTTTCTTGAATGTTCTTGAGAACAGCACTTTCCAAACTTTAATGTGTATGCGAATCATGTATGCATCTTGTTAAAATGCAGAAGCTGATAGTAGCTCTGAGGTAGAGCCTGGCTTCTGCATTTCTAGCCTGCACCCATATAATGCTAATGTTGCTGGCCTGAAGACTACTTCTAATAGTGAGACATTAATTGATTATGTCATAGCTATTATTTATATAGCTATTATAGTAAGATATTTGTTCTTCCTATTTCAGGACCCTAATCTTTACAATAGTGATGGTGAAGTGTAATGAGAAAGAGCATGGGCTCTGGTGTCAGGTGACCTGAATTTGATGTTCAACTTTCACTTTGTTTAACGGTGACTTAATTAACTTATTGTTAAACCTCTCTAAGTCTTAGTTTTCCATTAGGTAAAAAAAGTAGGCAATATCTGGTCCTACATTATGGAATTCTTGTGTGAATCCCATGAGGTCCAATGCTTGTAAAGTACTTAGTCCACTGATTGGCATATTTACATCTAGATGAAACCAAAAGGCTTTCAGAAATTATGTAGTGCAGCCCTTTGTTTTTATAGCTTGGAATACTGAGACATGTAAGATAAATTGAATTTGTTTGGATCACTGAATGAGTGCTGCTTAATAACCTAGATAGTAGTATATAAGAGGCAGGATCTGAGAGAAAACTTGGAATGATCAAGACACTTAAAACAAAGTTCATTTTGTTGCAGGGGCATTCATCAAGAAATAAGATCTTCATTTACCAGTACTTAATACATGTTTATATCTTTATGAACATATTTCTATTTTTATAACATTTCATTTGTGATATTTCAAGTAATTTATAATATAGCTCATACAACCTTTTAGAGCTATTTTAGCAGAGAGAATCTTGAAGTACAAATAGAAATTTATGACATATTTCTGCAACAGAATAGTTCCCTGGCAGATGTCAAATTCTTTTATGCTTAAAAAAATTTCTTGCTCATCTTGAATTAGAAGTCTATCACTGGCTGTCCCTGAAAATCAAGACACATGAATTTTAATTCTATTTCTGTTACTCATTGTTTGCGGGTTCTTGGGGAAGTCAGTTTATGTCTGGTTCATTTTCATCAGCTATAAAATATCTATTTTTTCCCTTCAAGCATCAAATACTCTTCTGGGTGTTGGTAAAAACTGTTGTTGAGGGACACCTGGGTGGCTCAGTGGTTGAGGGGCTGCCTTCTGCCTGGGGCGAGATCCTAAAATTCCAGGATGGAGTCCCACATTGGGCTCCTGACATGGAGCCTGCTTCTCCCTCTGTCTCTGCCTCTCTCTCTCTCTCTCTCTCTGTCTCTCACGAATAAATAAATAAATAATGTTTTTTTTTTAAAAAAAAAAACAATATTGTTGAATTATTAGTATGAATTCATTATAATAACACACCTTTGGAAAATGATTAAGACTGTCAATGACATAAGCTCTTTTATATAGGTCAATGACTTCCACAATAACAGAAAATGACTCATGTCTGTAAGTGTTAAAAATACTGAGAAATTGGGTAGCAGCTGTTGACATTGCACAAGCTAAATTATTAGCCACATATGTGTAGACCCATGCATTTCCTTTAGGTAAAAGAGAGTACCCTACATTATTGTAAAATATGGTGGCATTAACTTTATCTCTAGCTGAATTTTAAAAAATAAACTATTATCTATGAGGCTTTCCAAATGATTTTCTCATGGTTTGAGTTGGGATTATCTTTGTTAAAAAAATTCTTTGCCTTTGTATTCTTTTATTCTCTTTCACAAAATAACATCCAAATGCCAATGTCATGAATAGGAAAAATGGCCTTAGTAAAGTGGATCCTCAACTTTTCATTAGAGATGGATTGATATTGACTTCTCTTTACCTTACATATGTTCTGTATGGGAAATGCATTTCGAAATTCAGGATCGTCTATGAGATTTCAGTATATTCCTTAGGATGTCCTTCCCAATGAAGATCCAGATTTATCTAAGAAGAGTTTTTTTTTTTGTATTTGAATTTGGAAAAGTGTAAAAATCTGTAATTTCTTTTGGTTCCCTCAAGTAGAGGCTCTCCAAAACCACTCATGCAGTCTTTACATGTTTCTCACTGGAGTTTCTGCATATGAATTCCAATTACCGATCGAGCAGCTCATTATTTCAGTGCTCTCCACGTGCCTGGTGCTGTTAGTACTTGAAGCCCCTTCCTTTCCACTGTCATATGTCCCTCTATTGGTCACTGAGGAATACCAGACAAGCTGTTGCTTTCACTTATAACTATGTCGAAGATAATGGTTGCTGGAAGTGTAAAGAATATCTTGAGAGGAAAATTTGGCGCTTGGAGTAGAAAGCACAATATCTTTTCAGGTCGTGTATTCCTGAAAGAATGCTGTCATTTTGAATTAACACTTGTATTCAAAGCAAAGGATTGAAAAATGTCCTGGCCTCCTTGATTAAACCCTTTTCTTAATTTAAGAGGCTTTGATTATTAAATATTCTATGTAAAATGTGCCCAGTAGGTATAGCAGGGTTTTCTGAGTTCATTTAAAAGTGTGCAAGAGGGACACCTGGGTGGCTCAGCTGTTGAGCGTCTGCCTCTGGCTCAGGGCATGATTCCGGGTCTGGGCATCAAGTCCCACATCAGGCTTCCTGGGAGGAGCCTGCTTTTCCCTCTGTCTATGTCTCTGCCTCTCTCTCTCTCTGTTTCCTTAATGAGTAAGTAAATAAAATCTTAAAAAAACAAATGTGCAAGAAAAGATGCACAGTAGTTTTCCTTGTTTACAAATATTTCTTTAAGCACATCACTGGTCTGCCTGGGCCGTAGATAGTATTTTGAAAGATGCCTTAACCAAGCTTCAGACCACATAGTCAATTAGGGAAATATCCCCCCACCCCCAAAGTAAAAATAGGCTTTGGTTATTGCTCAAAATGTGGAGTTGTGTGAAAATATTTAGCAAAGATACAGAATAAAATAAAAGTAAAGCCCTTTTTGAAAGTATTAATTAAAATAAATTTTGCAGTAATTGTGAAATCCATTTTCTTATTTGATTCTAGACATAGACCTTTTGATTTGAGTCATAGATAGAGACAATCTGGGATGTTCTGAGTATATGGAGCAATCTCTCAGAGTACGTGCCTGAAATTTAATAAACTTAGAAAGAAAGAGTTTCTGCCAACAAATCACTTTTATTTGACACCTCAGCAGTGAACATTGAGATCTGACAGATTTAAAGTTAGCATGTGAATGTGAAAAATATGATTTTAGTAAGTGCATAGGGAAACATTGTTTTGCCACACAATGATGATCTATTGAAGAAAGTAACCACTGTACCAGAAAGACTTACTTTCTTTGATGCATGTATTCACCAGGGGCAGCGTTTGACAGCTGTTTCATTTAGGAAAAAAACACCATTAGTACTGAAATTCTTAAACTTTAGTGGCAACTAGCTTTTAGAGTCAAACATGGGCCCAATTTGTGCTAATATTAGTACAAAGACCCTACAGCTCTCATTGCCAGACTGCTTTACATAATCCATAGGAGCAGCTGTATAATTTGGCTTTATTTTGGGAGCTAGCTTTGATCAAAAATAATTTCTGCCACACACACACACAAAATTATTTGATAAGCCTTCTATGTTCCATGTTTGTACAGCCATGATAGCTCATCCCCTTGGAATTATCAGTGAAATGACTGGGCCATCAAGATCTGCTCAATTAGTGTTTTCTTTTACAAGGCATTTAATTCTCTGGAACTATTTACAGCAGATCCCAAGACAAAACATTAAAAAATCATAACTGATAATAACAAATGCTATTAGCATTAAGATATCATTATTCATTTTCCAGAGGGATATATTTTAAAGATGCTTTTTCCCCTCATGGGCTTTGGTTTTCCCTTAGCAAAGTGACAGTCTCTTCTTGGTCTAGGCTCTAATATGAAGCCTAGACTGGAGAACTAATATGAAGAGATGGAGACTGATGAGGACTGTGAGCTCTATTGGCTTTGCATTCTTTTAGCTCATAGCTGTGAAAAGTGGGGCTGTATTTTCTGCCATTTTTTAGATAGTTGGACCCTACCTTGAGATTCACAGAACAAATCGTAGGAGGTAACAACAAACAGGTCTTGTGCTCCACGTACCGGTCTTTGCCTGAGGCAGCCATTTTGTCAAAGTCTGCATCTTCCCTCTTCTGAATACATAGGAGGGAAAAATACAACTGATCCTATATGAGTTGATCAAAATTTAAAGGTAGTTTTCAGGAAAGATAATTTGTTAAAAAGAAAAAAACGAAAAGTGAAGTTAAGAGTTTATTTGCAAAGTGAAAAAACTCACTGGCTTTCTCTTTCCAGGAAAATGTGTGAAGTATGTTTTGTTTGGTTTTTAACTGGTACAGCATACCTAAAATAAAAGGGGAGAATTGAAACAGTTCTGTAAATATTATAGACAGTGATATCAGTGGAGTTTTATAACACACATATAAACTGTTTTATTTTTCTAAAATGTATTTCTAAAATGTATCCCCAAATAATACATATACATAGTTGTAATTATTTATCTATACCTGCTTTATTTCCATTTAAATCAATAATTTAATTTTGGCCTTTTGAATAATTAAAGTGAAAGTTGCTATTTTAACTCATTTCTCTTTTGGGTTTCTCCTGTCGCATTATTTGCAAGTGCTCTGTTACCATCTGGAAAGTAGTTTTTGTTCATTTCTTTGTTGTACTCCCTTTGTAAGGCAGGCACAAAAGAACATGTTCTTTAGCAAGTGGTCAGAGCCACTCTGATTATGGATAAGATAAATTCATGCTAAAAAATAAAGGAGACAAGGAGTGCTGCTTTGAGAACCTACAGTTCCCAGGGCAGAAATTGGAGACACTGACTCTTCCACTTTCCCCTCTGAAGCTACAAGTCCCCCATCTGCCAGGCCTTGAGAGCAAAAACAAGTTGAGTAATGGATAGGGGTTATGTAAACACCTGAGGGGGTAAAAAGGAACATTCAGAGTCACAATGGGACAGATAAGCAATGGAGTTAGAATTTACAAGCCCAGTGTTTCTCAAAATATTGTTTCAGGCCTGCCTTGCGGAGTCACCACTTGCCCCTACTTGAATCAGACTCTATGGGGTTGTGGGTCCAGAGTTCAAGCATACCAGGTAAGTTGTTTTTTTTTTTTTTTTTTAAGATTTTATTTATTTATTTATTTATTTATTTATTTATTTATGTATTTATTTTAAAATTTTTTTTATTGGAGTTCAATTTGCCAACATATAGCATAACACCTAGTGCTCATCCTGCCAAGTGCCCCCCTCAGTGCCCATCACCCAGTCACCCCAACCCCCCGCCCATCTCCCTTTCCACTTCCCCGAGTTAGGTGTCTCTCATGTTTTATCACCCTCACTGATATTTTCACTTATTTTCTCTCCTTTCCCTTTATTCCCTTTCACTAATTTTTATATTCTCCAAATGAATGAGACCATATAATGTTTGTACCAGGTAAGTTTTTAATATACACTAAGGTTTGTGAATCACTCATTCTAATCAAATGTTCCTTCTGGGAAAATTGAATTAGCTTGGTTACATCATCATTACTATCATCAGCATTATAAAGCTAGGATTTATTGAGAATTGACTCTGCAGGGCACTGTGCTTTCCATGCTTTATCTTCTTTAATTTTCACAACAATCCTATAAATTAGGATTATATAAACTATTATAGGTAAAAGGAAACAGGCTTAGAGAACTGAGGAATTTTCCCAAGATCACAACAATTATTACTGGTAGGGACAGAATCCAACTCCTCTTCTGTGACTCAGAAATAGTGTGAATAAATAGGAATTGCTTTAGGAAAAATAAAATTGATTAAAATACTTGAAAGATAGTTTAATCTCATCCAGGCTGTTGTATTATAGAAATATTAGAGTTAGCAGCAAATTGAAAGAAAGAAACATGGGAATGTGGAACATGGAATAAGACCAGCGTATATGTTCTAAAAATTTTTTAAGGAACTTGGAATTTGCATAAGCAAATGTCAAACAAAGAACAGTGAAGGGTCTTATAGGTGATTAAGTAAAATACTTTCAAATTAAAAATTCTTCTTGTTTTCAAAAGATTATTTCCATATACTTTTTTTAAAAGTTCTGCTTCTTTTGCTGGAAGTATCTGGTATGTTACTACATCACTGGGTTAGTTTTCTAACAACCTTTACATTAGCCTGTAAAATAATCTCACTGCCCAGAGACTATAAATATATAGGAGACCTAGCACAGTGTGGTTTAGAGGAGTCACAGGGTATATATGAACATAATTTGGATTTAGTTTTCTCTGTAGATTTGCCCTCTGTGCAAGGATGTTTTGCTCTTTTGTAATATATGTGATGCCATCCATAAACATTCATGATAGAACTTTGTTATAAGTCCTTTGTATTGTTCCAGAGCTTTAGTAGCCAAAACCTTCCATCTATTTGGGTACCAGGGAAGATAGTTGCAGAATTTAGTTGGCAGTTGTTAACATTCCTGTTCTTTGAAAAAGTGCATTCTGTTGGCATGGGTCACATAGTTATGCCTTGAATGAAGGATTTCATGATCACAAACATTTGGAAAATGCTACCTATGATACTTTGTTGCTTGCAAATTTACAACACATACTTCAGCATAGTAAAAGCTTGAAGAAATCTTTTGCTAATTTAACTTTATCTTTGCCAAATTATGGATTTCAGAAGGGTATTTGATGTAAAACTCTTCCTGAGCAATTTTTCTTCTTGTCTCTTCTTGTCACTTGGGATTAATATCCAAGAAATAGCTGATGGGCAACATTCTGTGTTTTAATAATGATCTTTTTTTTTAGTAGTATACTATTGCTTTCACCTTTTCTTTTTGCTGTCTGGGTTTTTGTTCTAAAGGGCCATCCTGATAGGTTTTCAGATCTGTCACAATGTCTCAATGGAGATTTTATTTAGGAAATGTAGTAATAAAGCATTTAAAAATATAAAGGGAGATCATGGAGATAATCATGAGATGATAACAAGGGACTTTTAGTGTAAGCTTCATTGATAAATTGTGTGTTAAAAAGTGGTCTGTATCATACCAATTAAGTATGATGTGGATGTTAATACCTCGGATATTAAAGTCAGAAAGACCTGGTTTCCAGTTATGGTTCTCCAAAGTCTTGTATGTTCTGAGACGACATACCTAACATCTTCATTCATATGATGTGGATGGGAATATCTCAATTCTAGGTATGTGGGAAGGGTGTGGATGTCATCTGTGTATAGCATTTCAAAAGTAAAAATCATAGAAGTAAAAATACAGATAGGAAAATGGGACCAGCTGGTATTTTACTAAACACAGCATATATTTCTTTTGTATCTATATGAAACATGTTAGATTATATTAGAAATATAAGTTGTTTCTATGTGATATGGAACACACAGATGAAAAATTAAAATTAACCAATCATTGCTGATTATATAAACATCCAGATGTTTGACATTGAATAGATTAAACATCTGGCTCATGAATTGAAATTTTTACTTTCATATGCAAGTTTTGATGGCACTACTTGATGTATATTTCTTTCTCTTTTAAAAATAGATTTATTTATGTATTAGAGAGAGAGCAGCAGTGGGGTGAGAGGCAGAGGGGAAGGGAGAGGGACAAGCAGACTCTGTGCACTGAACACGGATCCCCACACAAAGCTCAATCCCATGACTCTGAGATTGTGACTGGAGCCAAAACCAAGAGTCAGATGCTTAACTGACTGAGCCACCCAGGTGCCCCTACTTGATGTATATTTCTATTAAAAAATTTTCCTTTCCAAAGGAACAGGCATATGACTTGTACAAAAGAAATGTACAGAGCAGGGAAAACATTTCAATTTTTGGTAAATTTTAATCTCACCATTACCTTTTACTCGCAGTTTCATATCCAATTCAATTTATTCAGTAAAAATTTTGAATCTTATTATAAAGCAAACCCTGTGTTAGGCAATGTAAAAAAGTGGTCTAGGTAGCAATAATTAATTTTGCGGATGTTGAAATCCAAGTAAATAAGAGGAAGCAGTATAAACATTATGAACACTAAATTTAAAATATTCTATACATTAAATGATAATACAGAGCATCAGTGCAATGTGTATATCTTTTGAAATTTTTTCATTATGAATTCCATCTGATCCTTAGGTGATCAGATCACTGGAAATAAATTTATTATTTATTCCTGATAGAATCTATGAGCAATGATGTAACTGCTGTCATGTAGCCATAGCCAGAACTGTATGATTTCATAAGTTGTCTTCTAGAAGACCAGTTTATTTGAATTTGAAGAGTAAAGTTACAAAAGATTGTGTGTCTTTTTTGCTCCATATGGTCCATTTGTATATTTGAAGGGTACTGTGTTTTAATTCAGTTTTTTTTTGCCTGTGAGTCTAAATAGGAAGACAGTTAAGTGCATCTAAAATTATTGAATAATTCAATGATATATCGAACCACCAGGAAAAAGCAGGTGGCATGATCTTCAGAGGTGACATACGGTTGAGAATAGTTTTTGTTTCTCTACAGTGTAGAGAAAAAAATATATCCTAATACTTGGGAATTGATACAGTCTTTGGAAGAGCATTGCCAGAGTAGTGAGACCAAATTAAATCTAGAGTAAAAACTATTTGGATCTTTCTTTTTTTTTAAAATTTTTTTTATTTATTTATGATAGGAACACAGTGAGAAAGAGAGAGAGGCAGAGACATAGGCAGAGGGAGAAGCAGGCTCCATGCACCGGGAGCCCAACGTGGGATTCGATCCTGGGTCTCCAGGATCACGCCTTGGGCCAAAGGCAGGCGCCAAACCGCTGTGCCACCCAGGGATCCCTGGATCTTTCTATCAAATCTTAAAACCAAGTTTAAAAGGATCAAATTTTTGCTAATTAATACAAACCAGCTCAAAAAAGAAGTAAAAATTTGCAATGTATAATAAGAAGAAATGTCAGTAAAAACAGAATGGAAATGACAGAGATGTTAGGTAGGCAAGTGATTATATGTGTACTCCACACATTCAAGATAGTAGAAGAAAGCATGAGAGACAATAAAGATTAAGAAAAATGCCCAATAGAACTTTAAAGGTGAAAAGTACAATGTTTAAAATGAAAAATACTTTAGTGGGGTTACCAGATTCTACACTACAGAAAGCTGGATTTGTAAAATTAAAGTGATAGATGTTATTTAAAGTAAAATGGAGAGAAAAAGGGCTGAAATAAAATGAGCAATGGGACAACATATAAGGTCTAATATATATGTGCTTGGAGTCTTAGAAAGGAGTACATGGAAGGAAGCATTTGAAGATATAATGGGTGAAATTTTTCTAAACTTGACAAAGGTAATAAACCCACAGAACCAGGAATCTCCATAACCCCAAACAGAAAAAACAAAAGATGATGGGGACTACAGCTGGCATATTCTAGTCAAATTGCTTACCCAGGGATAATGAGAAAATCTTGAAACTAACCAGAAGTAGTATAATGTAGAGGCAAGTTGAATCACTATGTTGTACACCTGAAGCTAATATAATGCCATGTGTTAGCTAGACCAAACACAAACCCAAAAACTAGCTAGAAGAAAATGATGTTATATACAGAAGATTAAAGATAAGACTGACAGCTGACTTCTTGTGAGAAACAGGGCAAAGGAAAAGACATTTTTAGGACAGTTTTAATGTATTAAAAGAAAAAATCTGCCCACTTAGAGTTGGATAGTTGGCAGAAATAGTTTTCAGTATCAAACTTGTTTTTCAGGCAAAACAAGGGCTTTACAGGCTTATAAAAGCTGGAAAAATTTATCACCAACAGACTAGTACTACAAGTAATGTTAAAGATAATCATTTCATCAGAAGGGAAATATAAAGCGGGGAATCAGTATTGGGAGAACAGTAAAATAACACTGGAAAAGACAAATGTGTGAGTAAATTTCAAAGGCTTTTTTTTTAATTTATTTTTTATTGGTGTTCAATTTGTCAACATACAGAATAACACCCAGTGCTCATCCCATCAAGTGCCCACCTCAGTGCCTGCCACCCCGTCACCTCCACCCCCCACCTCCCCTTCCACCACCCCTAGTTCGTTTCCCAGAGTTAGGAGTCTTTCATGTTCTGTCTCCCTTTCTGATATTTCCCACTTATTTTTTCTCCTTTCCCCTTTATTCCCTTTCACTATTTTTTATATTCCCCAAATGAATGAGACCGTATAATTTTTGTCCTTCTCCGATTGACTTATTTCACTCAGCATAATACCCTCCAGTTCCATCCATGTCCAAGCAAATGGTGGGTATTTGTCATTTCTAATGGCTGAGTAATATTCCATTGTATACATAAACCACATCTTCTTTATCCATTCATCTTTTGATGGACACCGAGGCTCCTTCCACAGTTTGGCTATCGTGGACATTGCTGCTAGAAACAGGTGTCCTGGGGTGCAGGTGTCCCGGCATTTCATTGCATCTGTATCTTTGGGGTAAGTCCCCGGCAGTGCAATTGCTGGGTTGTAGGGGAGATCTATTTTTAACTCTTTGAGGAACCTCCACACAGTTTTCCAGAGTGGCTGCACCAGTTCACATTCCCACCAACAGTGTAAGAGGGTTCCCTTTTCTCCACATCCTCTCCAACATTTGTGGTTTCCTGTCTTGCTAATTTTCCCCATTCTCACTGGTGTGAGGTGGTATCTCATTGTGGTTTTGATTTGTATTTCCCTGATGGCCAGTGATGCAGAGCATTTTCTCATGTGCATGTTGGCCATGTCTATGTCTTCCTCTGTGAGATTTCTCTTCATGTCTTTTGCCCATTTCATGATTGGATTGTTTGTTTCTTTGGTGTTGAGTTGAATAAGTTCTTTATAGATCTTGGAAACTAGCCCTTTATCTGATAGGTCATTTGCAAATATCTTCTCCCATTCTGTAGGTTGTCTTTAGTTTTGTTGACTGTATCCTTTGCTGTGCAAAAGCTTCTTATCTTGATGAAGTCCCAATAGTTCAATAGTTCATTTTTGCTTTTGTTTCTTTTGACAAAGGCTTTTTTTTTCTTACTTTAAATTCTCTTTGAGGGACACCTGGGTGGCTCAGTGGTTGAGCGTCTGCCTTTGGCTCAGGTTGTTATCCCAGAGTCTTGAGATTGAGTCCTGCGATAGAGTCCTGCATCAGGCTCCCTGCATGAAGCCTGCTTCTCCCTCTGCCTATGTCTCTGCCTGTTTCTCTGTGTCTCTCATGAATAAATGAATAAAAAAACCATTTTCTTTGAAAGGTGATGGACTGATTAAAGCAGGAGTTGGCAAAGACCTAATTTGTCCCTATAACCTGCTTTTTATGGCCTGTGACTTAAGAATAATTTTTACATTTTTAGGGGTAATAAGACATAAAAGATAAACAAATATTAAAGAAATATGCAACAGAGAATTCATGTGACCTGTATTGTCTAAAATATTTATACTCTGGCCTTTTACGGAAGAAAATCCCTGGTTTAAAGCAAAAACACTAATGTTATATTGGGACATCTATCTCATATGGAAAAAGCAAAATAAGTGAAAACAATAGGACAAAGTCTAGGAGAGGGGAGATGGAATAATAATATCATGAGATTTTTTTCTGTTATCCTTTAAATGATATAACATTACTTAGAATTAGATTGTGGAAAGTTAATTATATAAGTTAATGATAATTAGTGATAAAGCAATAAAATAGACACAATGAACTAAAATAATAATCAATTATTCCAAAAGAAGGAGATAAAGAAAAAAAAGAATATAAAGATCAGAAGGGACAAATTAAAAAATGATAAGTAGTATGGAAGGACTAAACCTAAAAATACTAATAAGTCATATTAAATATAAATGGTCATGACTCCCCATTAAATGACAGATGTGCCAAACTGTATAAAGAAGCAAGATGCAAATATATGTGGTATACAGTAAGCCTCCTTCGAGCATAAGGACACAAACTGTTTAAAAGTCAAATGACGGGAAAATATGTGTAGTAGCTATATTAATATAAGATGAAATAAATTTAAAGCAAGGAATATTGCCAATGACAAGGTGGGACAGTTTTTTAATGATAAAGAGGTTGTAACAATCCTAAATGATTGTGTATGTAATACAAAAGGTTATAGATAAATGAAAAGAGAACTAGTAAAATTGAAAGGAGAAATGGGCAAATTTCTAATTAAAGTGAAAAACTTCATGTTTGATAGAAGACAAAAATAAGTAAGGATATAGAAGTCTTTGAATAAACCTGTAAACAAACTTTACCTAGTAAATATTTTTAGAACCTTCTACTCAATAATATCAAAATACACATTCCTTTCAAATGCACATAGAACTTTAAGCAAGATAGATTATATTATGGTCATGATGAATGTCTCAATTTAAAAAGTATTCAAATCATGCAGAGTATACCAGGTAACAAACGTGGGATTAAATTCTAAAACCATAAGAGAAAGAAATCTGGAAAATTCTCAAACAAAATAGAACAACATACGTGTATATAACACTTGGATCAAAAAACAAATCAAAAGGAAAAATATAACATATTTAGGACTGAATGAAATCGGAAGAAAGGCATATCAGAATTCTTGGGATGCAGTAAAAGTAGTGCCTAGAGGAAATGTAGAGCTTTAAACACATTAGTTTAAAAAAAAAAAAAAAAAGAATCTTCAGTTAGTGACCTAAGCTTTATTCTTGAGCCATTAGGCAAAGAAAAGGAAATTTAACCCAAAACAAGCAGGAGAAAAGATATAATAAAGTGAAAAACAGAAATAAATAAAATGGAAGACTGAAAAATGAGTGAAAAATCATTGAAGCAAAGCTGGTTCAAAGCTGATCAATCTTTTAGCCAGATTGATCAGGAAAAAGAGAATATATAAGTTACCAATACTAAGATGAGAAAGGGGACAATGATACAAATCCTACAGTCTTAAGAGAATAAAAATAAAAATTTATAAACAACTTTATACAAACAATATGAAAATCTAAATGCCATAGACAAATTTCCTGAAGAACACAAACTATTAAATCTCACTCAAGATGAGAGGGATAACCCATATTGGCTTGTATGTGGTAGAGGAATTGAATTTGTAGTTAAAAACATTTCCACACAGTAAACTTCCAGTCAAATGGCTTCACTGATGAATCCTATGAAACATTAAAGGAAGAGACAAGCATCTAGAACTTTGGCACATGGTTATTATGTAATAAATGTTAATTTAATTTATAAATAATTTTAATATCTGTGTACAGACTTTTATTTATAGGCAAAAACATATGTATGTGTGATTCAAATAGTTATTATTCAGAGGCTGATATTTAGTCAGAAATTTCTACAGATCCAAGGAGGTATCCCTTAGATTCATTACTGAAATACAGAGTATAACTTTTCTAATTTCACAAAAAGGAGAGATACACATTTGATATCTCATTTTGTTCTCTCTATATTATGAAACTGCCCTACATTTATCATTGTACCAGGAAAGTAATAATCAGTTATATGTGAGTATATATGATGTGTATGTGTGTATATAAAAAGCACAATTTTTATATAATAAACTATATAACTGCAGTATTCTTACCCAGTAGCAGAGTCATATCTAACCCAAATAGGAACATTGACTCAATTGCATGGCACATTTAACAAAACCAGTTTTATCACCCTCACATATTTCTGGACTCCAACAAAGGAGGCATAATGATATACAAGTAAATAATTTGGAGGATTTGATTTTTTTTTGCCTTTTACCCTGGTCATGCTCTCTTCAAACTTTATTTATGTAATAAATAAATAATAAAAAATAATTTTTTTTTGCTTTTTACCCTGGTCATGCTCTTTTCAAACTTTATTTATGTAATAGAAATTGTCAATTGATGTGACAAGTTTCTGAAACTGTCTTTTCTGTTACCTTTCCAAAGCGACTCTTGCTAAAGACATTTAAACAGATGTCAGTTTTAGTAGGGCAAGGATATGTTCTCAGGGTACAACTAGAGATAAATTGTGAATGTTCAATGAATTTTGCTGATTCTGAAAACCACACACCTAATAATAAATATTTACTCATTTAATTTAAATGAGTGCAAAATGTGAGATGTTTTGTTTTTTTAGAGAGATCAAGTGAGTGATGGGGAGGAGGAGGAGGAGGAGAGACACACACACACACACACAGAGAGTGAGAGAGAGAGAGAATCTTAGTCAGGCTTCATGCCCAGTATGGAGCCTGATGCAGGGCTTGATCTCAGGACTTTGAGGTCATGACCCTTAGATCATGATCCTGAGATCATCTCCTGAACTGAAATCAAGAGTCCGATGCTGACTGAGCCACCCAGGTGCTCCAAGGGAGGGGGGTTTTGGATGGAGTTCCATGAGTCTTATCAAAGGAGATGTTCAATACTTCTCTATTTTTACTCTTTAAATTGAATTTAAAAATAATCTTAAAAACTTAATTGTGACCATTTCAAATTTCAATAGTTTAGATTCAAAATTATAATAAATGTAGAATTGGATCTTTATGTTATTTATAATTATATACTTTTAGTTAAGAAGAGATAAGTACAATTAGAAAACAGAAGAAATGATATTCTTCAAACTGAACTTGACATCTATTTGCTTGTGTTTTATGTTCAAATTTCTTATTAAAATTTGCTTTCATTTAGATCTTTCATCCATTTTGAGTTTATCTTTGTGTATGGTGAAAGAGAGTGGTCTAGTTTCATTCTTCTGCATGTGGATGTCCAATTTTCCCAGCACCATTTATTGAAGAGACTGTCTTTCTTCCAATGGATAGTCTTTCCTCCTTTATCGAATATTAGTTGCCCATAAAGTTCAGGGTCCACTTCTGGATTCTCTATTCTGTTCCACTGATCTATGTGTCTGTATGTGAGACAAGATTCCATCAAAATCCTAGAGAAGAACACAGGCAACACCCTTTTTGAACTCGGCCATAGTAACTTCTTGCAAGATACATCCACGAAGGCAAAAGAAACAAAAGCAAAAATGAACTATTGGGACTTCATGAAGATAAGAAGCTTTTGCACAGCAAAGGATACAGTCAACAAAACTAAGACAACCTACAGAATGCGAGAAGATATTTGCAAATGACCTATCAGATAAAGGGCTAGTGTCCAAGATCTATAAAGAACTTATTAAACTCAACACCAAAGAAACAAACAATCCAATCATGAAATGGGCAAAAGACATGAACAGAAATCTCACAGAGGAAGACATAGACATGGCCAACATGCATATGAGAAAATGCTCTGCATCACTTGCCATCAGGGAAATACAAATCAAAACTACAATGAGGGGGATCCCTGGGTGGCGCAGCGGTTTGGCGCCTGCCTTTGGCCCAGGGCGCGATCCTGGAGACCCGGGATCGAATCCCACGTCGGGCTCCCGGTGCATGGAGCCTGCTTCTCCCTCTGCCTGTGTCTCTGCCTCTCTCTCTCTCTCTGTGACTATCATAAATAAATAAAAATTAAAAAAAAAAAAACTACAATGAGATACCACCTCACACCAGTGAGAATGGGGAAAATTAACAAGGCAGGAAACCACAAATGTTGGAGAGGATGCGGAGAAAAGGGAACCCTCTTGCACTGTTGGTGGGAATGTGAACTGGTGCAGCCACTCTGGAAAACTGTGTGGAGGTTCCTCAAACAGTTAAAAATATACCTGCCCTATGACCCAGCAATTGCACTGTTGGGGATTTACCCCAAAGATACAAATGCAATGAAACGCCGGGGCACCTGCACCCCGATGTTTCTAGCAGCAATGGCCACGATAGCCAAACTGTGGAAGGAGCCTCGGTGTCCAACGAAAGATGAATGGATAAAGAAGATGTGGTTTATGTATACAATGGAATATTACTCAGCTATTAGAAATGACAAATACCCACCATTTGCTTCAACGTGGATGGAACTGGAGGGTATTATGCTGAGTGAAGTAAGTCAGTCGGAGAAGGACAAACATTATATGTTCTCATTCATTTGGGGAATATAAATAATAGTGAAAGGGAAAATAAGGGAAGGGAGAAGAAATGTGTGGGAAATATCAGAAAGGGAGACAGAACGTAAAGACTGCTAACTCTGGGAAACGAACTAGGGGTGGTAGAAGGGGAGGAGGGTGGGTGGTGGGAGTGAATGGGTGACGGGCACTGGGTGTTATTCTGTATGTTAGTAAATTGAACACCAATAAAAATAAATAAATAAATAAATAAATAAATAAATAAATAAATAAAAAATTTGCTTTCAAAAAGAAAACTATGTAATATAAAATTTTTCAGGAAAGTCAGGTGACTTTCTAATATAACCTATAAAGTATGAAATAATGGTAGAGATATTGGCACTGAATTCATTTTGATCAGCACTGAAGGATAAGATTGGAATTGTAGTATCTACATTATCTGATATTCTACATGTGAGACATTGCTAATTCACATATCATCAGCATATGTGATTGATTGCAGAGACAGCTTCATTAATTGAAAGTTCCATCTACACACACGTGCTTTTGCCCTTAGTTTTGCTATTCTTAAAGCAGGGGCAGCACCAGTTTTCTACCCTTTGAATTTGGTGGCCTCTGTAACTTTATTTGACCCATAATTAAAAGCCAAACAAATTGTATATTTTCACTTGCCAATCATTAATCTCTCCTGTGACCATGATAAAATGGCCATGATGATGGAAGATATGTAAGATAGTTCCATGTTGCCCCTGTTGTCTCGAACAAGGCCATATGGATAAGTCAGTGGAGAGTCTTTTCCCACTTGACATGTGAATGAATCAAGCTCAGATCAACAGAGCTTTCTAGCTGCTGAGTAAACCCAGCTGGGATAAGCTGGGCCCAGCACTGATCAACTGAACTCTGAGATTATGAAAAGTTATGTGTTAAAAAGAAAAGAGAAATTATGTGTTACATCACCAAAACTAATATTACACTATATGTTAACTAATTGGAATTTAAATAAAAACTTAAAGGAAAAAAAAAAGAAAAGTTATGTGTGGTATCCACTGAGATTTTTGTGATGGTTTGCTACACAGGTAAAAGTTTTAAACTTTTTATTTTGAAGCAATTACAAATCTTAAATTTGCAAAGGAATTGTAAAGATTGTACAGAATTCTCTATAATCTTCAGCAAACTTCTAACGTGAACCTCGAAAATAACCATTTTACATTACCAGAATTGGGAAATTTAACATTGGCACAGAACTTTATTCTGATTTCACAGTTTTTCCATAATGTTCTTTTTCTGTTCCAGGACCAACCCAAGATACATATAGCATTGAATATTCAATTACTATTATTTATTTAGCAGGTGACTCTTTGGGTGCAGTTAATTATACAGGGAATAACATACCTGCTTTGTACTAATTCTGTTTCCCCTCTTTATAATTTATGGTGAGGCAGTGATTCTCAAACTTTAATGTGCATATGAAGTACCTGGTGATCTTGTTCAAATGCAGATTCAGTCAGTAATTTAGGGTGATTCTGCTTTTCTAACAAGCTCTCAGGTGATGTAATATTGTTGATCCATGGACCATATTTTGGATTGCAAGGACCTAAAACTATGGTTAGGTAGACTGAGTGCTAACTCTGTAGTTAGTATTAGACTTGGGTTTCTGGCAACCTAGTCATGTGGCTGATGATTTGAAACAAACAGTAACTTGCAGACCACTGTGTTGAGAAAGAAGATAAGGCTGGTGTGAAGCCTCTAAGATCACAGAGCTTGTGAGTGAAATGGAGATGGAGATGGAACTTCCTAGGTAATAGACTCCCAGGAACCCAGCCGCTAGAAAGCAGTTCCTAAATCCAACCCCACTCCCTTTCTCCACTAATCTTCAGTCAATTATAAGTTCACTTTATTTACATTAGCATTAATGGAAACTTACTTCTTCCCTCTAAACATCCTGATTTAGACCCATATAAGAATTATACCCCTCAGCCACAGCAAGGAAAAAAAGGAAAGAAAAAATAAAATATCTCTGGGAATATATGGATTTAGAAATATAAATAAGTCTTTCTATAAAAGCTCATTATACTTGCTCATGATGCACCATCTTATTCCAGGAGTTCAAAACATTTCATACAAAGAGAGATTCCTTTGAAATCATATGTAGTATTTGTAATTTAAACACAAATTTTAGTGTAAAAAGATTTGTATGAAATTGAAAAAAATGGTTAAAATGTATAAAACCAATTCAGTGTGTTTTCTGTTGGATCAATATATCCTATTAAGATAATTTGTGGCTGAGACATAGAACTGAAATCACAGCTACAGTTAGCCTCTGAAATAAAAGGATAGAGCTGATCATCTTGAAATGTCATCTCTTGTTACCATTAAACAAAACTGGGCAGACATCACAATATGTTATGTGGGCTTTGATTGCTTTTAAAGGGAGGTCAACGAAACAAAGTATGATTTAAGGTACCTGATAATCTTTTCAGGTCTCTGCAATAGTATTGTTGAGGTGAGTGATCACTTTGTTGCCTCCTCCTACCCTGAAACTCTCTGACATTTATTATCTGTACCATTGGTTGAATTTCTTTTTTCCTTTCTTTCTTTCCTTCTCTCTTTCTCCTTCCTTTCTTTCTTTCTTCCTTCCTTCCTTCCTCCCTCTCTCCCTCCCTCGTACATGTATCAAATGCATGTATGCCTCTATGAAGTAAATACAAAATCAAGACCACAACCCCACTAAAAATTGGAAAAATATCATTTGTTTTCAAAGCAATTTGATGTATATAATTTTTCTCTCCTGTGGTGCTATACAAAGTGTGTATGAACTCCTCTAAACTAACAAACTTCTCTCTGATTCCCTGAGTATAGTCATTATTTCAATAAGCTTATTTACAGATTCTTGCATTTCTTGCTACTAACATAGGAAACATTCGATATTTTATATGTGTGTATATACACACATATAATGTATATAATATGTAATGTAATATACATATTCATACATATTTATATATTAATAACTTTGTGTATTTATTTCATAATTTAAAGTTTATGAGGACTCTTGTTTTTTACATTTGTTTACCCAGGCATATTGGATTTGGACATATGATCTATATTGTTTTCTACCCATTTATGAGTTTATGTCTTATATTCTATTCCATATTGTATAAGTTACCTTCTATTCCACTGCACAGGCCTAGCCCTGAGGGCTCAGGTGACAATGTCATGTGGCCTCTAAATGGCCAG
The DNA here is from genome assembly GCF_053574225.1 of Canis aureus. Classification (NCBI taxonomy): domain Eukaryota; kingdom Metazoa; phylum Chordata; class Mammalia; order Carnivora; family Canidae; genus Canis; species Canis aureus. The sequence continues at coordinate 60,310,829 of NC_135621.1, forward strand.
CTGGTCAGGGTATGTCTATTTCTATTTGATTTTTCATTCATTTTGCTTTATGATCTGAGAAATACAATCTTGAACTCTTTTTTTTCCCCCGTTTTTGCTATATGTAATCCTGGAGAATTGGAATACCTGCAATTCACTTCTTTAGTATACCTAGAATGAGTTACATTTCTTTCTTTTTTAAAATCAAATCTTGATTATGATTCTATGTTGAACTCACTACTAATATTGTGTCTGGGTATGTAGATGTTAAGTTGATGTGCTAAACTTAGTTGATGTGCTAAGATGATAAACTCATCTTCCAGCTAAAGGGTCACATTGATATAAATAAGTATAATAGATGCATTGTTAGAAGTCAGGACTCCAACATGGAAAGTTAATAGAAACTGTTTAAAATAAGGTCATGAAATATCAATTTAAAGTGTTCTCTTTCAGATAGGTGACACTGTTTCTGTTTTGTGTCAGAGGAAGCATATTAATAATATTCTTCATTTTCCACATACATTTTTCAAATCAGAGAGTTTTCATCTGAGTTTCATAAGACATTTTCCCTAGATTTAATAATTTCATTCTTTAACTTTGGAAAATCCGAGTAGCCAGCTTTCATCATGATCATTTATTTATTCCAAAGCATATTTTATCAGAGTGGGTCATATTTTTGAATGAATAAGGTATTTATTTATTTATTTATTCTATTAGGCACCTGTTAATTTTCTCCACTAGCATAAAGTCATAGTCTAAGATGCCCCAAGATTTCCTAAAAAATCAGGATTGCTAGCCCATCAAGCAATTTACTTTTTGAGGGTAGCCTTTGCACTATTGGCCATTGCAGTCAGCAGATATGTTACTGTCTCTTTAAAACAATGGGGCTCTTTTTTTTTTTTTTTTTTTTTTAACAATGGAGCTCTTATACTTCTACAATGTGATACTCAGAGTTGTTTTTTTTCTTTAAATCTCAGCTTTATTGAGGCATTATTGACAGAATTGTAAGTTAATTAAAGTGTATGTTGTGATAATTTGGTATACATATATATTGTGGAAGGATTCCTACAATCTAGTTAAAACATATTCCATCACGTCTCACATTTATTTTTTTAAACATTTAAATTCTACTCTCTTAGCAAATTTTATTATTTGACAATGTATTATACAATACATTGTCATCAACTATAGTCACATGTTACACATTAGATCTTTAGACCTTATTCATCTTACTACTGAAAGTTTTTGCCCTTTTACTCATCTTTCCCTATTTCTTGCAGCTCCCAGCCCCTAGCAACCACTTTGCTATCTCTGCTTTTATGGTTTGACTTTTTCTTTTTTTAGGTTTACATACAAGTGATACTGATACTCAAGACTTTCAATATTCAATGAATACTTTGATTATCTCCCTTTTCTGGCTACTTGAAATCTTATTAGGTTAAACTCCACTGCTTCGTAAACAACTCTGAATAAAAGTAAAATTTTCACCTGGTCACCTATATTAAAAGAAAGAAATCCATGCTGGGGCACCTGAGTGGCTCCGTTTGTTAAATGTCTGACTCCTGATTTTGGTTCAGGTTGTGATCTCAGGGTTGTAGAATTGAGCCCCTTGTTGGGTGATATAACCATATATCTAATTTAATTCTCAGAAAATCCTCTTGTGTCACTGAGGTGACACTTGCATATTTCCAAAGCAGGCATTGCCTCCATTAATCTTAGCTCATGATCACTGGGGAAAGCCCTCAGTATAAGTATTTAAATTGGCTAGAATTTATAAATATATTCCCCATGGCTGTTCTAATCATGATTAGTATCTATAGATTTTCAGAGTTAGACCTTCCCCCTACGCCTATCACTTTGTAACTGACTTCCTGCTGTTCTGGACTCAGGAGTGTATAAGTTCCAAAGTAAAATGGTGAAGCATTTGTTTGTGACAAACACCATATGTCCAGAATTTTCATACCTGTCTAAGAGAGGCCTTGCAGGACCTGACAGGTGGTGTGTCTACATATGGGTTGTTCTGGCATGATCATTCATAATGATTCTCATAGGGAGTATGAGTAATTTACATATCAAAGGTCCAATGTCAGGAATGTATATTAAGTAAGAAGCACACCAATATTAAATTTTGAATCAGAAAACTTCTTCAGGGACCATATCTCATTTCTGGTAAAAAATAAATAATACAGGCATTTCTAGTAAAGACAACTTAAGTAATTGTTTGGGTGACAGTATCTTCTTTCATATTGAAGATAATATTGGTGACTCAGATTCATATCTCATTAAATCTTCATTTTAGTTGTGAACCAAGAATTAGGGTCCACATAGTATTATGACTCGTACACTATTCACCATATCACATATCCAATGTGCTATTATCTCACTTTACCTTATGGATGCAAAGCCAGCTACTACTATGACTTCCTTTACTTTCATGTTGCTGCAGTTTTAAATTTGGGCCTCTGATCCATTTCCCTTGTTTTCCAATTCTCATGTGGCTTCAGGTCTGGCAGAATGGGGAGGGTTTGCCCTTGTAGACATGCCCCCTGTTTTAGTCACACATTTTGGATGCTCCTGTGCATTCCCTCTCATTCTTTCCTACTACCCCCCAACACATCCCAAATTTTTGCATCTGGCTTTTTGGTTCTTTATCTTCAATTCTCTCAACTTAGTCCACTTACCTTCACTCCAGCTCCTTCAGATTAAATGCTCCAATTTTAGGATGAGTTTCTTTTCTTTACAATATAGAGGGATCTTCTATTGTTAGTATTTAAAAATTCCCCTTTACCCCTTTCATATTTACTTGTAATTTCCCTGTTGAATTTAACTGCAAAGATAAAAGATAGAAAAGGTATGTTTTTAGAAAAAGCTCTTTAAGTCACTGCCTGTATTTTCCTGGTTAGCATGTCAAAAACCTATCCTTCTCTAGCAAACTTCCAAATTGATGGGTTTATTTGAGAGACAGGAATGCAGGGGAGAACTTATGAGGACAGGTGCAGTAAAATCAGTAAAATCACAGGCGTGGCTTCTACTGGCTCACTAGAGCCAATGTTTAGATTTCCATGAATTATGAAAGCTGGCTGTTAGCCACAGCCATTATTGAAACTTAAATCATATAACCATAATTAAATAAATTACATTAAAAACAAAGATAATAAATACTCAAAACTCACCACTTCCTGATTATTTTACTCCATGTTACTATTATATTTAATCAAGGCTAATTATGTCTGTTGTGTTTGCCCGGTGGAAATATCATAGGATAGTGTGCTATTTTGTACATCTCCAAAATCCATGATCAGGTTAGTAGTTTGAAATTGGGAAAATACTCACACCACAGATATTAAATTGCCTACTTTGTTTTATTGACTCTCTAGGCCAGAAGTTGGCAATGTTTTTATGTACCTGTGTATCAGTGAAACTATTTACCAAAACAGGAGGCCATTCAGATTTGGCCCATGAGCCAAAGTTTGTTAATCTCTGGTATAAATTTAAGAAGATGCTGAAATTTTTATAATGCATTTCAAAATTAAAATGTATATCCTTTACATTGTGAATAGCACAAAAAATTCAGAAAATATTCCATTATTTGAAAACTATTATCCCATTTAGCAAAAAGAATAACACTAGTATCTTTCATGAATGAATACTGTTCTGATGTATTTCTTTTTTCTTTCACTTTCATATAAATAACACAACCTTTTTACTGGTAAAGGATTTTATGTACACAGATATATGTATGCATTCTTGGCCTTAAGGTAACATGTATGTTGAGTAGAAGATGAAATCCAGTATGTGTACTATACCAGAGTTTTCAACTTAGTTTCAATGGTAAAAATACTTTGAGCATAACCATTTGTATATTTTGGGGAAACATGTATGTCATAAAATAATCTGGATTTTAAATGATTAAAGCATCTTCTCATTCATGTCATGCGTTGGGAGATTGCACTTTTATTTTCTTCCGTTGTTATTGTCTTCAGTGCTACTTTTTTAGAACTCCACTTGTTAGAGGATCCATTTTTTCCCCCTCAGCTTCAATTAAATTGCAGTATGGCCATTTATCAATATTGTATTACACAGCAACCTAGGCTATCTGCATGCTGATGATCCTTGATGCACACTACCTGGAGGCACAAATGTAATCCTGGACCAACTTCCTTGCCTCTGATCAATTTTTTGTAATGGTTTCCAGAATTGTGTGAGCTCAGATGATGTTAATTTATATTGGTATAACTTAAAGCCTGAGTCTAGAGAATTAGTTCTTTGCCTGAAGAAATATTATCTATCCTCAAATATCAATGATTTTTCATTTTTATTGGATTGCTATTTGGATACTCCATCTTCCTTTCGTCTCAAAGTTTGCCTCCATTATAATGTTTATTCAGAATTGACTATGCTGCTATTCAATTATCCATCACAGTTGATGGGCACTTTCCCAATATCTGATTATCAACTATCACTTTGAAAAACAAAACCTATGTATTTGTCCTTCTTCCCATTCGTAATAACAGGATTTCCAATTTTAGTAGGAACCATTCTCCCTGCACAACTTTTCTCCTAGTATGTTGTTGCTAGGCGGTGGCTATGGCAGCAGTGTAGCTGCTTGGTGACTTGGTAAGAGCAGTCTAAGAAGTGTGAATGGTATTTGCTCTCTGCAATGTTGTTTATAATGAAAATTAAAATGTTCTGTACTAAATGCCCAATTCAATAAATAAGGGTCATGTCTGGTTTTATAGTCAGAATTTAAAACATTATTATTACAATAAAAGATTTCCAAAACCAAGTAAACCAAGTAAAAAACTTACTTCCTTTCCCACCATCACCATCACCTCATTTACTGAAATAAGAAGTCTGCTTAAACTACTCAAATTTCTTCATATGCTTTCATATAACCATAATTTTTTTCTTTATTGAGGTAAAATTAGTATTTAACATAGTATTTCATATGTACAAAGTAATAATTTTCTTTTTAACAAAAGATTTATTTGAGAGAGAGGAAGAGAACAGGGGTAGGGAGAGAGGAAGAAGTGACTCTTAAGCACACCCTATGTTGAGCACGGAGCCTGACACGGGACTCTATCTCACAACCCTGAGATTATGACCTGAGCCAAAACTGAGTCCAACACTTAATGAGTTGTGCCATCCAGGCCCCTCAATAATTTGATATTTGTATATACTACAAGGTGATAACCACAGTACATCTAGTTACCATCTGTCACCATACAATTGATCCCTTTCACCCATTTTACCCACCCCCAACTCCATCTGCTCTGATTACCACCAATCTGTTTTGTGTCTATGAATTTTATTTCCTTTATTCATTTGTTTTTTTATATTCCACATGTAAATGAAGCCATATTTATTTGTCTTTCTCTGTTTGACTTATTTCATGTAGTATAATACCCTCAAGGTCCATGCAAGTAGTCACAAATGGCAGTATTTCTATTTTATGGCTGAATAATATTCCATTCCAATAATATTCCGTGTATACACACACACCACATCTTCTTCAGCCATTTATCCATCAACAGATACTTAGGGTGTTCAAGTATTTTTGCTATTGTAAATAATGCTGCAGTGAACACCACAGGGAGCCTGATGCAAGGCTTGATCCCAGGACTTTGAGATCATGACCTGAGTTAAAGGCAGCCACTGAGCCACCCTGGCATCCCCTGTTTCATTTCCATACACTAATAATGAGCTATTAGAAAGAGAAATTAAGAAAATAATCCCATTTACAATTGCATCAAGAAGAATAAAATACCTAGAAATAAATTTAACCAAGGAATTTAAAGACCTATTTATTGAAAACTATACAACATTGATAAAAGAAATGGAAGAAGACACAAATAACATGAAAAGATATTCCATGTTCATGGATTGGAAGAATTAAAATTCTTAAAATGTCTATACTATCCAAAGCAATCTATGGATTCAGGGAAATCCCTATCAAAATTCCAATTTTTCACAGACATAGAACAAATAGTTCTAAAATTTGTATGGAACCACAAAGACCCTGAATAGCCAAAACAATTTTAAGAAAGAACAAAGCAAAAGGTATTTCAAACTCTACTACAAAGCTATAGCAGTCAAAACAGTGTGGTATTGGCATAAAAACAGACATATATATCAGTAAAACAGTAAAAAGATCCCAGAATAAATCTACACATATACAGCCCATTAATTTACAGTAAAGGAGCCAAGAATACACAATGGGGAAAGAATAGTCTCTTCAATAAATGGTATTGGGAAAACTAGACAGACACATGCAAAAGAATGAAACTAGACTACTAGCTTACATCCTACACAAAAATTAACTCAAAATGAATTAAAGACTTGCATATAAAACCTGAAACTATAAAACTCCTAGGCAAAACCATTGGTTGTCTGAAAAACATTTATCTCTCTAATCTGAATGACAACCTTGCTGGGTATAGTATTCTTAGTTGGAAGTTTTTTTCCTTTTAGCACTTTGAATATATGATACTGTTTTCTTCTGGCCTCAAAGTTTCTGCCGAAACATTGGCTCATAGTCTTATGGGGGTTCCCTTGTACACAAAAGATTTTTTTTTAACATTCTCCCTTTATCTTTCACTTTTAATATTTTAAGTATAATATGTTTTGGTATGGATCTCTTTGAGTTCATCAATTTGGAACTCTTTTTGCTTCCTGGACCTTGATACTTCTTTTCTTCCCCAGGTTAGGGAAGTTTTAAGCCATTAATTCTTCAAATAAGTTTTCTGCATTTTTCTTTCTCCTCTTTCTGGAACCCCTGTGATGTGAATAATATTCCACATGATGTTGTCCTATTGGTGCCTTAAACTGTCGTTATTTCTTAAAATTCTTTTTTCTTCATGCTGCTCTGTTGCAGCATTTACTCTGCCCTGTCTTCCAGGTCACTAGTCTTTTCTTCTGCTTCATTTAGTCTGCTGTTGAATCCCTCTAGTATATTTTTCAGTTCAGTTGTTGTATTCTTTTGCTCTGTGACTTCTGTTCGATACTTTCATATATTTTCTATCTCTTTATTGAAGTTTTCACTGTGTTTATTTATTCTTCTGAGTTCAGTGAGTATCTTTATGATTATTACTTTGAACTCTTTATCAAATAAAGATTTCTTATCTTTATTTCATTTATTATTTTTCTGGGGTGTTGTTTTGTCCTTTCATTTGGAACACATTCCTCTGTCTCCTCATTTTGTTTGACTTTCTGTGTTTGTTTCTGTCTGTTAGGAAAAATAGCTTTCCTTCCCATTCTTTAAAGAGTGGCCTTGTGTAGAGAATGAACCTTATTGTTAAGCCTTGCATTATGTCTTTGTTGTCTCTCAAACCTTTATGGTTGTCTGATTAATCTAATTTATTCTTGACTGATCCCTGTAATTGAGGGTTTGCCAAGACCTGCCATGTTTCAAAAGGAGTGGTCTGAGTCAACACCTAATTTCAGGGTGATTGGGAGCCAGATATTCAGGCATCAGCTTTTAAAGTATATGCAAATGTATATAGTCCTGTGGGAAAACAATTGCAAATCCTGCTGGCCCCCAGATCAGGAAACTGGAGGTGTCCCCTGAGTGATAGTTGCAAAAATCAGGACTTACAGATGAGTTTATAAGCTACATTTTCAGAGGTACCAGTGAGCTGTGGTGAGGCCAGGGGAGGGCTCAAAGATGATGTCTCCCTACTCTGTCTCTGAGAATGCCTCTTTAGCTTCTGGATGTGTGGCAGTCCTGAAGCTTGTTCCCTTAGGTTGAGTCTCCAGGACAAGTAGATGGGCTTTTTTTTTTCAGTCAGACTGAGGGATGTGTTTTAGTTTACTGTCTTTGGAGTACCCTGGGTGAGTAGCCTTCCCAGAACTGTCTTTCAGTTGTTATAGCCCCATAGTGCCCAGAAACACAAACCCCTCTAGCTACCAAGGGCCACATGATTAAGGGGTGTTCTCTGTGTGTTCCGTGCTTCACCACTGGCTTTAGCAAGGCTACAGCAGATTGCTGGCATCAGGGCACATCCTTGGCTTTAGTGAAAGAGCACTTGGGGTGGGACATATCCACAGCTTTAGCAAGGCCAGGGAAGAGCACTGAAGGTGGGGCATACTTGCATCTTTAGTGAGGCTGTGTCTACATGTGCCCACCTGTGCTAACAAGGTAGAGAGAATATATGTAAGTGGCATTCATCAGTCAGTGCTACTCTCCGCAAAGAAAGTCCCATCTGGTCCTTGTCCCTCTGGCAGATGTCTTAAATGAATCTCTATCACATATAATTCAGACACTTCTCAAACTGCTGCCTTTGTGCTGGGTCCTGGGATGAGTGCACCTGTGTCTGAGCCCCTCAAAAGGAACATCCCAGATCTCTACAGTGCATTGGATCCCAGGGATATAAAGCCCAATTGATTTCCAAAGCCAGGCATTTTTGAGGTCTTGTCTCTCCAATGCAGGTACCAAGGTTGAGCTGCCTGATGTGAGGTCCAAACCTCTCATTCATTGGTACCTCTGGACCTTTGAGATCCCTCCCATTGTGGGTTGTTGCACTTGAGAGTAGGGTTTTTGCTGAGACCAGGTCTCTGCCTCCTCTATTCATTTCATTGTGGCTCTTCTATCCCTTGTTGTAGAGGAGCTGTTCAGCTAAATTTCAGTTCTTTTTCAGTGGGCATTATTGCCTATGTAGCTGTATGTATTTGGTGTGTCCATGGGAGAAGGTGAGTTCAAGGTCTTACTATGTTGCCATCTTGGACTGTCTCCCAGAGGTTTCCTATGGATTCTTTATAATACAGGAAACCATTTGTTATGAGTCTTGAAGAAATAGAAATTAAAATGAGGAAGTGGACAAAGATCATAAAATTTTTATAAGACAAATGGTATTGTACTAATTTAGCCCCTAACTACATTTCAGTAGTAAAATATATGGAAAATATGGAAATTTTGTTATCAATATGAGCCATACTCATACAATCTAGAATTCTGATTAAAATCTAGAAAAAAATAGGGTATATTTCATTTCCAACAAGAACCAAATATTTCTCATATGGAGTGTGGAGTATTTCTGGCATCCAGAGGTTGGTGCTACAGGCAATGGTATCTTTCTCCTTTCGACTTTTTATTTCTTTTCCTGTTCCTTCCTATGAGTACTACTTTATCTTACACTTATGCTTAATCTGACAAATTGAATTTCATGCTGTGTCTTTTGAAACTATGTCAGCAAGTTGAATTCTTCTTGATTGTTCTCATTCTTCAATGTATGATAAAAGCAAAATGAGGTCATAAAAAAGGAAGTGTCTCTCTTACCAAAGTGTCTCTCTTACTTAACATTTCATAGCATAACTTGTGGTCACTAGATGTTAGAAAACCTTTTTGGAATAGGGATGAGGATGGAGAGGGATGCAAGAGTTAAAAGGAAGAGAACTCCATTTTGTCTAACACTGGAAATGAGAGGAATACAGGGATGAAATATTGATCTTGCTATACAGGAGTGGGTATCTCACTGTTTTGCAATTGAGTGAAATGGAGATCTGACCCATGGTAAGGAATTATTTTATAAAAATGGGAGTTAAAATGAGGTGGTATCTGCCATCCTCAGATTTTGATCTCAGACATCTCTAACCTTGACTTAACTCCATATGGGGACCTGAATAATTCTTTCCTCATGAGAAAACTCTTTTCTAATAATTTCTAATTCTTTAAGAGTTATCTTGTCCTTGGTATTTATTTCTCAAAGACCTTTGTGAAACATTTGGTATTATTAAGAACTCATTGCTGGACTCCTCTTATTTCAAGTTACGATTCTTATTGATTCTACTGCTGCAACTGGATTGATTTGAAAAATCAAAATATCTTCTGGTTAATGCAAAGGCTAACAGTGATGAGTAAATGTAATGATTTTTTTTTTTAGCAGACTGTCCTACAATGGTCCTGTACACCATTAAATCTCTAATGATAAAGATGAGTAATGTTATAGTAAATAATGAAGGTGGGCTGTCTGTCTTCTTCATCCATATTCCATTGTTAGATTTTTAAAACAAAAATAAAGGCAATCTCTGAGAGAATATACAAGGAGACCTTTCTCTCTGGTTTACTCATTCTTAATTTAAATCTAAGTTTTTTGGTTGTCTGTAGCCTACCAAGAAAAGTCATTTCATTTGTTTCATCTCAGCTCACAATAAGTGTTGGTATATTAAGCATGTCTCTCTTGCAACTCCGGTCAGGATTTTGGGCAGCTTGATCCAGGGGCTTTCAGGAAACAGTTCTCAGGGCATCAGTGGGAGGGACAGTAGACACTGCTTTCATCTGCTTTGCAGAATAATGAAGAGTGAATCCAGTGAACTGAAATACCTCATTGGACATCTGATGTCTTAGGTCTGTTTTTTCCTCTGCTTTTTTTTTTTTTTTTTTTTTTTTAATCAGTCCTGTTTCATTTGTCTTCTGTGCTTAAGGAATTTTTTAAACTTCAAAGATATGAGTGACATTTGTTCTTGTTTCCCTGTGATGTTACTGGACCTTTATTTTTATAGATTTCTTCTCATTTTAAAGAGATTTGAGGATAAGATATAAGTATTTGAGTTTTCAGTATTCGGACCATTAAAAATTTAGACAACAAGCCACACACTCAATGAGATTTTCCAGCCTTATTGCCTGTTCAGAAGGCAGACCCATGGTTGAACTTTTGCCCCCAGCACAATCAAAGATCATCTCTCTTTTAGGAGTTTCCTTCTCAGATCTGCTACAAAGCTCAGTAGCTTTTCTAGGACAAATAGCGAAGTATCCATGTTTCATTAAATATCATATTATAGTCTGGAATCTAGCATTTCTTTTCCATAATATTTTTACACTGAATAGCATATCTTACCCACATATTTCCTGAACTGTAAAGTATTACTCTCTGTAGGCTGTGGCTGACTACACTGAGATACATAGTCTAGTTATCTGGTATTCATGGGAACCAAGACAGCACTATAATTAGAACCGAAGTATCCTAATCTATTGGCCGCCTTCTGCTTTTGCAGAGCAACACATGTGATGGATTAAGCTCACATATTCACCACATTCATTGTGTTTCCTGGTGCACTAAATACAAACTGTACTTTGATTTCATCATTTAGAAACCTGGGTGTCTCTCAGGGTCTATTAATTTTTGGTGGACTCGTATTAATTAATTTATTTAAAAATGATAGTAAATAGTTTTTGAGTACTCATTGTCAGGCAGAGTTCTAATGTGTCTATATATTAACTAATTCTCACATATATTAACTAATTCTCACAACTAACAGTTGAGATAGGGAATATTATTATTGTATTTATATTATAGAGGAACAAACTGAGAAAGAGAAAGATTACTTTCCAAAGTCCATCTGAAAGCTAATGATAGGTGATGCCAGGACCCCAGCTTTCTGACTCTAGAGTCCATGCTTTAAACCAGGCCTGTGGGCTAAATTTGGCCAGCTATCTGTTTTTGTTTTTTACTGACCACGAACTAAGAATAGATCTTATTACATTTTAAATTTACTATATTTTAAATGGTTAAATAAGTACCCACGTGATATCCTCAACTTTGCCTCAGCCCCACAAAGCCTATAACATTTACTCTCTGGTCTTTTAAAAAAAATGTATGCCAGCTCCAGGGAGTCTAACCATGAGATCATAATCCATACACTCCTGCATTTTATTATGAGTTACAATTAATTGGGCATAGCCCACTGTTAGCTACACTAAGATACATTATCAAGTCTGAAGAATGAAAATGGGCAATTTGTGGATTTTATTACCCCTCTTCTTCCCTTATAAGTAAAATATTAATAGGATGTATGTATTTTAAAAATTATTAATACTAATTAATAAAACTTCTCCCTCTGTCTTTACCCTTTTCTAAATGTACCTAGTTTTTCCTAGGGAAACAGAGGAAGGATTGTGCAGAGACAGAGTAAATCTAAAAACAAATCAAAAGCTCTGCTTCAGGATCTCAGCTGTGGTTTTCAGAATACACATTGGCAATTTATCTGGCTCTGGGGAAGTAGGACGTACACGTAGCCTAAAATATGGAACAGGCCTTCTCCATAGGCCTTGCTTTCTAGATAGGTAGATTCATACCAAGTTCCACATTAGGATCATAGGAATGTTTACTAAGCATGCAGTTAGGGCAAAAGAATTGGTTTATAAATAATATTTTAATCTGTAACATGTATCACAGAAAATAGTTTCATGGAACATTAATAGCTGTTTGGTGTTGGGAGTCAGGGCATCAACATGGCTGAATAAGTTGGAAAAATTTTTGGTTAACCAAGTTAACAACTTTTCTTAGCCAGAAATTCTCCTAGAGCTCATAAAATGCTAATTTCCATTATCATTCCATAAGTAGAGTATATAGCATACAGGGTTTTTTAAGGTTACTAGATGATTAATTTTTTGTTTTGGTTTTTGGTTTTAATGAAATGACTTGTGCTCCAGGGAATACAGTTTAGGGAACATTGGGAACCATGGTGAATTGCTCTTTTCTATACTAGAAACTTTTTTTTGCCCAGTGAATAAGTACCAGTTGATTAGAGTCAGAGCACCATTTCTTGTGGATATTACAGAAAAATATTTATATATCCCCATTGTCCCATTCCTGTTTCCTATTTCAGATTCGATGCAAACTATCAGCCTTATGTGTGTATATGACATTATATCATTCCTTTTATTCCAGCATACTTTTGTAACCCCCAAATTTTCAAGTTGAGAAATTATTCCTCATTGCTTTATTTTCTTTGTTTAACTGTCTTGTGTATACTCAAGAGCTACCTATATCTAATCAGCCTAAATCACAATGTAAACAGTGACAGTTAATTCTTACCAAGATGGTGAGTTTCTGCTAACTTTAGTATCTCCAAGGCCTTCTATAAACCAGTATTTAGGTTTGGAGGTTTATAACATTGGGTAGGGAGGTGTAAAACCTTTTGGCAACTGACCACATTGTTTGTCTACAACATAAGGTGTCCTAACATAAATGGACAGTGCTTACTTTTGAAATTCTATTTTACATTTTTACCCCAGGATTGTCTGAAGTGGATTTTAATGTGTGTGTGTGTGTGTGTGTGTGTGTTTTAAACAATCTTCAGATAGAGAAACTTACTGAATTCTCTAAATAAAGATCAGTCTCACCTGCCCGGACAACCTTTGGCAATCTTGTCTCCACCCCTGCATGGCAGAAATTGGCATTCCCTATTTATAGCGGGGCTCCAAAAACGATAGCAATTTCCTTGTGCACATCAATTTCTCCTTGCGGATGGGCAGTCTTTTGCCATAATCAGGTATGTCAGCTCTTTGCAAAAGAATTGGAAAGTGGCCTTACTCAAGTGGAAATCTAATAGCAACTTGTTGTCACTCCCTTTTAGCAGCACAGCCCTAGGCTGTCAATGTAGCATCCTGTGTCATGCTGCTGCAGTAGGCTGGGTGCCTGCCTGAGGACAAGTTGCTGAATTGGGCTACTTTGCTCACATTTGGGGAATTTATGATTTACCTAGTGTTCTCCCTCTCATGATTGACTTTTAGAAAATGAGGTTGCCAAGTCCTGGGTATTTTAGTCTGTCAGTAACTAGTACACATTTTGACATCATAATTCACACAATGAAGTCCAATTAATGAAAACAGTCTAGGTATCGGTAATATATCCATTTTAATCTTTTTGTACTATGAAAAACATGGTACCTTGTTGTACTGAATTGCTATCTGAAGTCTCTATCATTCCACTTAGATATTGTACTAAATGACAGAGGTAAGATTTATAAAAAAAAGAAATTCAAAATATATCTCAAACAGTCATTCTTTCAAACATTAGATGCCAGTTAATTGATTTTTAAGTTTTTACTTTTCAGCTCCATTACACTTTATATTTCAGTATATTTTTGTACTCTCACATTTTGTAGAGACAAGGTATCAGATTTCTAGCTTTTAGCAGAACTGTTCAGTATATCAATTCCTGTTAACACAGCTGTTAAATATTGAGATCATGCTGCATGCTAAATGAAATTGATTTTCAAAGTAAATTAAATCCCTGAATGAAGGTGGGTGTATCTTTCCACATGAAGGAAGAAATGTTAAGAGACTTGCATATATAAGCAGATCTTGGGGAAATAAACTGAGTTGTCTATGGAACAGTCATATTAGGATGCAACAATCCTATCTTTCTCAAGTGCCTTAAAAAGTAAAATATTTCCAGTACAAGTTCAAACATGGAAGAGAAAAATATAGATTTTGAAAATAGGGTTTTTGTAAGACCGTTGGTTGGTTGTCTTTGCTTTAAAAGAACATTTGTCTTGGTCTAGAGTTCAATGCAGTTAGAGTCCTCATTCATTTCTTCAATCATTTGAGAGAAAAATGAGGTTTGACTAAGTCATGTCTAAAGCAATTATTACTCTTTAATTAGCTAGCTTTGGCTATAGTTGATGGATTGACAGGAGTTATGTACTTTTAAAATACTGAATGCTATATTTTTCTATTAAACCTACATCCTATTGCACTCCTAAAAACTAGGTTTTAACTTCATATCCTCTAGTTCTCTCCTCTTTCTTCAATTTTCTTTTCTATGTAGAGAAAACAAAAAGTAAGAAAAACCTTAAGGAGTATGAAAGAGTAGAATACCTACCCCTCAGTTTTCTATTTTAGTATGGCAAGAAGTCTAATGATTATGTATTACATAGATCATAGAATATATAAAAACACATATAATTCATATTCTGTTGGACTGCACACACAAAAAAGGCTTTGAGGTTTTTACATTTTCTCATATTCCATAATATTGTGAAATGTAAAATAAATACTCATCACTTAGCACATGCTTTGTTTTGTGCCTTCAAGATGATGTTTGGTAATCCATAGGAGTGAGACAAGTAGAAAAGAAGACACAGGGACGGCCATCAGTAACTTGTTACCTGGTTTTTGAGAGCTAAAACTTGCTAAGATAAAAATCATTGAAAATCCTTCAGTCTTTTCATGGGGGAAAACTATGTGAAAGATTATTCTGTGTGATTCTAAATGCAAATAAATATAATAAAAGTTGAGGCAACTTGAGGACTTGAGGTGGAGTGGAGTGATCAGAGCCCGGAGAGCTTAACTGAGGCGTCATGGAGGAGACAAACTTGCTGATAATAAAAGAAATCAAAAGGTGGATGTATTGTTTTTTTCAGTGAGGGGAATGGTCTAGAGGAGGGATTGGCAAATTCTGACTTGTGGGCTAAATCTGGCATGTGGACAATTTTTGCCTGCTATATACGGATTGTTTTACCTATGTATGCATGTTTGTATGTATTTATACAATTTTTGTTATTGAAATAGAGTTGACATACAATGTTATATTAGTTTCAGATGTACAACATGATGATTCAACAATTTCATGCATTACTCAGTGATCAACTGCGGTAAATGTAGTTACCGTCTGCCACCATACAGCATGATTACAATATTTGAGTATATTCTCTAATGTTGTACTTTTCACCTCTGTGACATACTTATTTTATAAGTTGAAGTTTGCACCTCTCAATGCTCTTCACCTGTTTCACCTGTCCCTCACTTTGCTCCCTTCTGATTACCATCAGTTGTCTGTATTTATGTGTCTGTTTCTGTCTTTGTGTTTGTTTTGTTTTTTAGATTGCACATACCAGTGAAATCACATGGTATTTGTCTTCATCTGTCTGACTTCGTTCATTTAGTGTAATACTAGTTGATGTAACATAATTATAGTTAAGGATATTTTTAAATTTTTAGAGCATTGTAAAATATAAAGAGGAATATGAAATACTGACAGTATGGCTCAGAGCCTAAAATATGTATTATTTGGGTCTTTACAGAACAAGTTTGTTGACCCTTGATCTGGAGTAATCCTCTTTAAACATTGTGTGACAGTGGAAATATTCCACACCTGTACAGATCAGTGCTGTGGTCAGGAGCCTCCTGTGATTACTGAGCACTTGAAATGTGGCTATTGTGACTGAGGAACTGAATTTTTAGTTTTATTTAATTTTAATTAATTTGAGGTTAAATAACCATAGGTGGCCAGTGTGGCTACCATATTGTACAGCACAGTTCTAGCCAACTGTGAAGATACAGGCCATTTTATATAAAAACAAAGGTTCTGGACTAATTCTTATTCCATACCTCAGGTTGGCTGCTCTGTGTGATGTTATCCCTGAAGCAAGCTGAGAGTGACAGGGCACCGAACTGAGAGTGAGGGGTACCATTTGAAAGCTTGAAAAGTTTTGGCCCCCGGAGGTAGCCAGGCAACCTTATGGAGAGTTCCCAGACCAGGGATACAGATTAAGTTCTCACTGAGATGGCCAGAATCCATCTATTTCCAAAACGTATGGTAAGAATCCAGAATTAGAGATCCTTTCTGGAGGAATAGAAAGTAGGTGAGTGTTTATTAGAATGCAGCACAGAGGTGATTGTAATGTCAGGGGATGAATCAAGTGGAGGACTTTGTAATAGAAAAAGGCCAGAAACTTGCTTTATACCTTTAGAAATAAGTCTGACAGAGGGAAAATGGATGAATAGGCCTTTTACAGCAACTAAGGAATAGAGCAGTGTTCTTTCTTTCTGTGATACCAGTATTCCGGAAGGAGGGGGTACTATGAAATGGGGAAGTTTCAGTGTCTTAAGAGACTCTGGCATAGGATACTCACATGGATTTTAGACATAAGTGGCCACAGCAGGTAGCTTGAACCTCTCTCCTTTTCCTTCATGAAACAAGGGTAGGATTGTCAGATAAAATGCAGCGTAACCAGTTAAATTTGAGTTTCAGGTAAATAACAAAATACTTGGAAAATATAAGCATATCTAAAATATTATATGATATGTGCTTATACTAAAAGAATATTGTTTACCTAAAATTCAGATTTAACTAGGCATCCTATTTTTTTATTTACTAAATCTGGCAACACAAGGTAAGAACCATTGACACTGCCTGCTGACCTTCTTACTGGTTCCTGTGAAAGGGTGGGGTAGCTTCCTGGATGCTCCATGCATATGTCTGGAATCAGGCTAGGGTCAACACTTACTAGACATATGTTTTTGGCCACTTAAACTCTCTTGGTATTTTGTTCTTGTTAATGTGGAGAAAAGAAATTCACTTATTGAGATTATGTCTGTCCTACCTTGAATAGTAGAATATTGCAACTATGTAAGACCTTAGATATTTTCTATATAATCCTCTTTTTATAGAAAAGAAGCAGGTCTAAAAAGGTACGGTGACTTTTCCAGCAACCCAGATTTCTGTGATGACATGACCATTCCTGGGATCTGGGTGTCTTGTTCTGTTCAATGCTTTTTTTTTTTTTTTTTTTTTTTCTCTATGCTGTCTTCCATTTTCAAAGACTATAAGAAATGTACATTACAGTTCTTTGTAAATTTTAATATGAAAAATGTAAATGTGTAGAATGATTGTTGTTTCTAGGTTGGTATCAAAGTATGGAAAACCTCTGTAATTATACTGATTCATAGTCCTTCTTCTGGAAAAATGTTTGGGTATCAGCTCCTCAGGAGTCCAGAGTCTTGACCTTTTCGGATTGTCTCTGGAAAGTATAGCTGTGATAAATTAAAAACAAAGTCATCAAAAATAAAATCCAAAAAGACAAACAAAAAAAAAAATCCCCACACCCCCAAAGTTATCAAAACAGGTTACCGGTTCTAGAGCATTTAAAATCCGGTCCCATGGGAAACAAGCCAAAGCCATTTGATAAAGGTAAATATTCTTAAATGCACACAAACCAGCCTTTTGCAATTCATTATTGACAACTCAGGCTAGCTATAGAACTTGTATATTGCTGTCTGCTTTACAAGAGATGGATCCCTTATTGCAAGGCAAGTCACATCCCTGCCAACATTTATAGCTACTCTGTCACTGTGGCAGTGACAGGCTGACACCTCCCAGATGCCTAGATTACTTTCCCCTCAGTGTTAATAAACAGTTGGGGCGAGGGTGGAGGAATGAAGTAAAATAGTGTTATTGTCCAGGCAGTTAATGGTAAAGAAACATTTAGATAAAGGAGGACCTGACCTGAACATGGAAAGAGATAACCAAAGGCCACATTTAAGATCCAAAATCTAAGAACTCTTTTAGAGGCCCCTCCTTAAAGGAGAGAGATTTGAACCTCCTTTGTGCCATTGCCATGGTTAATACCCTCTCTTTCCTCTAACTGACTCATTGTGGCTCAGTTAAGAGTTTGGGAAATTTTAATCTTATATCAAGATATATAACTGCTGGGTGGTACAACTCGTTCATTGTTATTTGAATGCATTTAAGATTTTCTCTTCACAAATGATTCTGTGGGAGTTGGTTTTATTTTTATATTGCTAAGTGTTGTATTACATATGTAAATGAAATTTCACTTGAGGAAATTAGAATGGAAATATTTTAAGATATGTAAAGCTTTTAATCCAACAAATTATTTTGGAAATAAAAGGATTTTTCTTCCTGTGTGCTTATTGTTTGCTTAAAATTATATGTGCCATACATAAATATCATGAATATACTCACAGGGACCTAACACAGTCTAAAAATTCTTCATTTTCTATAACATTTTTTTAAAAACTCAATCCCCTCTTATTCTCTTGCATGTAACAAAATATTTTGTACTTCACTGAAGTCTAGAATCTAGTTTTCATCTCCATTGCCTTTTAGTGGTATCTAGTCTTTATAATTATCAAGTAGATATATATTGCTTTTCTTTACCCTGTAATGTGAGAGAGCAGCTTCCAATTCACAAATTAAATGCATATGCTTGTTTTTGTTTTTGTTTTTGTTTTGTTTTTGTTTTTGTTTTTTTACACCAAGCCCAGTTGACAGTGACTGCTAAGGATTTACTTTTCTGAACCCAAGTTAGAAAGAGAATCCTAGACTCCTAGACTTCTTGTGCTATTGAGGTTTGATATATACTCTTTGCCTCCTTTACAGTATACATTATACACATAAACAATGTATGCATAAATCACTAGTCTTCAATCTGATATAGTAACAGTTTGAGGCTATATCACTTTGGGTTTATGTCTATGAACACCTGTTCTGGGCTAATCATTGTACTAAGAGACTTTATTTGAATTAATAAGATGCTTGCTTGGGTAAACCAGTCTTTTAAGTCATACCTTCAGAAATTCTCTAACTCTCGAGTTAGTAGACCAGGATTTGTATCAGTATTAGTGCTTTGGGAACTTGTGAAAACATGCAGATCAGAAATTTGTTAGGAAGGAGTAAGGTATTCCTCATCTTTTAAGTACAGTGTGAATGATCTTCTCTTTTGGTGTGTGTTTTTATGGTTTGTCCCCTTCTCTTCTTTCCCCTCTGCCATCCACATTTTAACCATTCTTTTTACTGGATTTTAACCATTCTTTTTATTGGGATAACTGTAAGATCATTCTTTTTTTTTAATTTTAAAGATTTCTTTATTTGTTTTAGAGCATGAGCAAGCAAGCGGAGAGGGTGAGGGAGAGAGAGAGAGTCCTTAAGCGAATTCCCCACTGAATGTAGAGCCCAAAGGGGGCTCAATCCTAGGAGCTTGAGGCCATGAACTTAGTTGAAATTAAGAGTCTGATGCTTAACATACTGAGCCACTCAGGTGCCCCACAAGATCATTCTAATTAAACTTCTGTCTCTCTTCAGGGTCTATACTCATAAAGTCAATTAAGCAAATAAAGATTCATTCCTTATCCTTTCTCTGAATAAGGTAAGATGTAAGTTTTCTTATGATTGATTCTTCCCATGATTTATAAGCATTCATTCCATATTTTTTTCAGAAGCAAATGAACTAAAACTAACTTCTAATCAAAAAGCATTTAACAGAATCCCATGGAAAATTCCTGAGTTTCGTGGAGTACTGATTTTTTTTTTTAAGATTTTATTTATTTATTCATGAGAGACAGAGACAGAGAGACAGAGATGCAGAGACCCAGGCAGAGGGAAGAGCAGAATCCATGCAGGGAGCCTGACGTGGGACTCAATCCCGGGTCTCCAGGACCAGGCCCTGGGCGGAAGGCAGCGCTAAATGGTTGAGCCACCCCGGCTGCCGGGAATACTGATTTTTAAATGGTGTTCCACAAGCCTCCATAGAAGGGTTCCTTGAAAGCTGATATGAACATGTTGGGTATTTTATCTGAAACTGCCCCCATCTTTAGTAGAAATTGTGTTTCCACAGACAGAAAAATGAATCCCTTCTAGCACCAAGGTTGCAAAACTCTGCAGTAGATGATTGTGGTATTACAGACACTGTCTTTCTTTTGTGGCTCAAGAAAATAAGAATTAGTGTTATTTAATGTAAGCTCTTACAGAAGGGAAAAAAGCTCTTATATAACGGTGACTAATGCCATGTAAAAGGAGTTATTTTGGCACAATGACGATGTGTTTTTCCCTTGCAGTTTTGTAAGTTTCTTAGCTGGTAGATAACTGTGTCAGAAAAGTTGCATTTGATTTGACTTGCAAAATAACCTAAAACAGCTCATTATTTTTGTTCCATTTTTCAAAAGAAATCTCCAATTTTTATGTCTTCAATGAAAGTGATTTTCACCCACAGTTAATTATTTACAATTGTACCACAATCTGCACAGCACCCCCAAGGGAACTCCTCAAGTTAGTCCAGTCTGTTCAGCTGTCTTACTCTCAAACCACTACCCAAATCTGTTTATATCCTCTGAGACTCCTCTTGCGTCTGTCCCCTCCCTCTATCATAACTGCACCCATGCTCTCAAGGCCCCACTCTTCTCTTGGCTAGGTGATGCAACAGGCCTATCCTTCTCCTTGTTTTGGCTCTTCCCACATTCCCATTTATTCCCCATATTACACGACCATGGCGGTTTTTCTAAAACACAATGTGAACACTTCACTGCAGCCCATATGAGCCTCTCTGGCTCCCTGCAGCCCTCGATTGATCTAAGTCAATACTCCTCAGAATGCCATTCAAGGCTCCGTAGCTTCATTCCCTGGCTTATCTCTGCAGTTGCATCTTCAGCTGTTTATGCCCTCAGACTGGGATGTAGCATTTTTGAACTATTTATAGTTTCCAGGTTCTATCCTGTATCTGTGTGCCTTTTCTCAGGCTACTGCCTCTTCCTGAAACACTCTTCCCCAGCAGTTTTGGTCTCATATGCATTAACATGGCTGACTTTTGTTTGCCTTTCAAAATCTTCCCCACGATAGAAATGAATCACTCACTCTTCTGAACAGAGGCCGCCTCTTACTTGGTCATATGAAGTTAGACTGACTGGGATCAAATCCTAATACTGCCTTTTAGGAGCTGTGTTACCTTAAGTAAGTTGTTTTCTTTCCCTGTGCCTCACCTGAGGCCTCTTATTTTAAAATAATAATAATATCCCTATCATTGGGTAGTTATCAGAACACAAAAAATAAGACAGAAGAGCACTTGTTATACAGTATGGACTTGAGGACTCAATAAATAGAACTACAATTACTATTTTTTGTTAATTACTACTATATTCAGTAATTATCATACTTCACACTGGATTATAATATTTCTTTACAATCTAGTATTTCTGTAACATTTAGTGAGGATTTTTAGGGCAAACATAGCATTCTATTCATCTCTGTATCTTTAAAAGTTATGATAAGGCCAGGAACATATTAGACTGTAGATATGAAGTGCTTTAAGGAGAACAAAATGCTGTGTAAGTACACAGCAATATATTTCTACCATGAGAAAGAAAGCAGGAAGAAAGTTCAAAATTAGAGATGATATAAAATGGTTTAAAATTGATATTGGTTTAAATTTTAAGATGTACCTTTTTTGTTGTTGTTAAAGATTTTATTTATTTATTCATGAGAGACACACGAGAGAGGCAGAGACACAGGCAGAGGAAGAAGCAGGTTCCGTGCAGGGAGCCCAATATGGGACCTGATCCTGGGTCTCCAGGATCATGCCCTGGGCAGAAGGCAGATGCCTAACTGCTGAGCTACCCAGGCGTCCTCTAAGATGTACTTTGTTAGGCTATATGATTAAGTTTGCAAGTTAAGTACCTCTAATGGTAGAAAAACAGAGTGTTCCAAAGGGTAGCTCAGTTAAAAGAAAAGAAAAAAAAATCCATAATTTACATTTTTTGCTGGGTAACACAAAAATTGGTGAACTCTCACGAGGGACTCCCAACTGATGAATGTGATGCCTCCATTGCACTCCTAAATACATGACTCCCTACATCTCCTCCAGGGCCACCCTCCTGCTGTCATTGGTGGATTGAATCCATTGTCTTGTAAGTCTATGTATATAAACCGTGGGATCATTCCCGCAAGGCCCACATACCCTTGTAAGTTTTCATCCTTCCTTCATGACCCCCCAGAAGCTGAGAGGGCTCTGGTAGTAATCTCGGGCCCCACGTTTTCATTGCCTTTATCTCCAACTGTGAGTTTAGGTTGCACTGGAAGTGGAGTTGTTTGGTGGCAGGAACCACATATAGAATTCCAAATAACTGAGTTTAAAATGATCTTTAAAAAAAATAATAAAAAAATAAAATGATCTTTTTTAGATAGTTTGCAAGGTGAGCACAGTCAAGCCTACTCCATGTAAACCAATAATTGAGAATAGACTGTACATATCTTCACACTTTACATTTTTATGTAAGCACATAAAAATCAGAGGAACATAGCTGCTTCTTCCAACACATTTTTTTTTTTTTTTTGGAAATTTCTGCATTGTCCTTGGAAAAACATAAAGATATTTAAATGGTTGATTTAGCTATAGTTCTTTTTGACAAGACAGGAAGAAGAAACATGGAGTTAGGGATTAAAATTAAGCTGACACAGTCATAAGCAGCAACCATGAAACTACAGAGGTCATGCTTGGTGCTCTGAGATAATATATACCTGAATTCACATGTGTCAGTGGTCTTTCTGAGACTGAAAGTTGTCAGAGACTATGAGATTGAGAATAAAGTTACATCCTACTTAAAGATGAAGCTTTTTAGAAGTTCATTGAGGATGGGATGTAGAGAGAATGGCTATATGCAGCAGCTTGAAGAATAAATATTTATTGAATAATTATTTATTGAATAATTATAAAACAGGCCAATATTGGTTAGATTATTTTATTTTTGTGCAGACTTTATAATAGTAATAATGATGATGATGATGATGATAGAAATTAAAGGAAGAAAAGAACATCCTGACAGTGTTTTGATAGCAAGTACATTTTTTCTGTAACTCCAAGAAGAGCTAATGATGTTCATGTAATTTTATCAAGTTAAATTAGAAAAACAAAAAAACAACTGAAAATTTGCTATTGGCCTGTGGCACCTTCCTGAATTTCATGCTGTTTTTGGACTTGGCCCCAGGGAAAGAGATACATTATTTTGGGTATGAGAGACTGTCCAGTGCATTAGCTGTGACAGGATTGCAGAGACAGATATTGAACTAACCAGTGGGAAATGTTGCAGATATAGTGGACCTTATTTCATAATCAATTGCTGCAATTTTCTGGCTCTGTAATAATAGGAAGTTCCAATATGGATATGAGGCAAATGATAAGAGTACATTAAAAAAAAAAGAGACTCCTGTTGACAGTAAGTACAAGACAACATATGATATTGGGGGTGCATATACCACATGGCTGGTTAATCTTCAAAGCTCATTTCATGTCAGAAAACAGAGCCAAGAGAGAACTGCCTCTTCCAAATCTAGACAGCCACACGAAAGCCAACAATCAAATGCAATATTATCTCATTAAGCAAAGCTGTTTCCTCCTGATCACTCTTCTTGAATAAAATAAAATGATGTTCAATTTTTTTTAAAAAAGTATAAGATTGGTGAAATTCAAGAAAGCTGTTGGCATACATTCAGCCTACACCATATCATTGCTTCCTCAGCATGAGCTGTTTTTCTGGAAAAAACAGCAATCGACACTAATTAATACTAATCACTCATCTTGCTCTTATTACTTCAGTTTTTCTGCCCTTTCCAATATGTACTGTTTGAATTGAATACTTGCTTGAGGACTGGGAAATTTTTTCAGCTCAGCCCTAACACATATTATTCTACTGTAAGCTGGAAAAGGAAGAACAAATGGATGTCAGATAAGATTAGAGATGTGCTTAGACCTCAGGGGAGGTTATAAACTTCTAAAAGATTTAATGTTTTATGATGGGATTTCTTCCAACAATACTTTTTATATCTGTATAGTTATTACAACTAGGTGAGACAACAGTGAAGGTATTATTGCTACTATCCTTGGTATTATCCTATTGTTACTGGTATGTCCTTATAGTACCTTTACTCTAAGGTACTCTCTGTATTTAAAATCCATCAATGACTCTTCATTGTCCACTGAGTTAAGAATATAATTTCTACCTTAGCGATTAGAAGCTTCACAAATAACACAGTGTCATCTTCCTTTTCCAACCTCATCTTGTATTATTCCCTTTGGCATTCGCTTGTAATACCCTGGGCTTCTGCCCTCTAGACTAGTCATGACTGCCAACCATATTCTGGGCTTCTTAGTTTATGTGCCATTTTTTACTCATGCTTGGCCCTTCCATTTTTAGTGTTTCTTTGATCTACTAAACTCCTTTTGAATAAATAATTTCTTTCACTTTACAATTCATATAACATTTTATACTTTTGCTAATAGTACACTAGTAAAAGTGTACTTTTGTATACTTGTGTCCGCCTGTCATCAACACAGTTTGTCATATTAGACTTGAAATAAGTATTTGACGGACAAAATTAAAACATCTAAAAGGTTAGATAGATTTTCTCCCTTTATTTGGGGAGATATGGATATAAATCATTTTCTTGGTTTTAGGTATATTTGTATAATATAAATACATATGATTACAGCAGACAAATTTTTCTGGTATGTCCACATTCTCCTGGAACCTAAATATTTAAAGTCCCTCTCAATTTTTTTTCTTTTTTATAAAGCCTTTTTTTTTTTTTTTAAAGATTTTATCTATTTATTCATGAGAAACACACAGAGGCAGAGACACAGGCAGAGAGAGAAGCACAGAGAGAGAAGCAGGCTCCATGCTGGGAGCCCGATGCGGGACTTGATCCTGGGTCTCCAGGATCACACCCCAGGCTGAAGGCAGGCTCCAAACTGCTGTGCCACCCAGGCGTCCCAAGTCCCTCTCAATTTTATCACTAATATTCTGATTATAACTCTAATATTTTATCATGGTTTCCAGCTTACACCTAATAGGGGCTGATGAATCAGAACTGATCATTTGACAATGAGAGTGGGATATTGGGACTGGGTGGGACATTTTGTCTTAGCATCTACTGTTCAGTTCGACAAGTGGCCATTACAACCTACATCAGTCTTTAAACCTGGCTTTTTTCCTATGATGGTGCATATCTGGTATAGGTTGAACTTTATGACAGCTTTCATAGACAGGAATTTAATGGTAACAAAAACTTGCAATTTTGTTGTATTACCATTTAGTATTTGTTCCTTTTCCCTCAGATTTTTCCTACAAGATATGGTGGATGAGTCTGTATTTCTGTGACCTCTTCTTTAAATTAAATTCGTTCAATGCTTGAGCCTTAATTTTATCTTCTATGTTAAGTAAATTCAATAAAGTACATTTTTAACACAATCAATGCATTATAATTCTTTGCTTAATAGTCACTGGACCTTTGTTTAGATAATGCACTATAGCCCTTTTAAGTTAAATCCTTGTGTGACTAAAGGCATATGACACTGAACTGCAAATAGGTATGTTACAAATAGGTATATTACCTGCATAATATCCTGGCAAAAAGCCTTTGATTAACATAACAATCCTGTTGAGTAAGGAAAATGAATGGAGAAAGTGAAGGGGCAGGAGTTTGTAAATATTAATTCCTCAAGAGAGACATGAAACATTGACATACCTTGAGAACTGGGTTGGTGGTACAGCAGAAGTGGATAACATGAGAGAATTGATCATCTTTTCCTTTCTCCTTTCCTCCAGGCACTTCCAGAGAAGTAAATAACTGTTGTATTGAAACTTGCAGACACATTTTGTCTTCCTGGAGGTATATTTGCCATTTTATGATTGACCTTAGGCTGTTCATCATGTGAATACTTTAAGGTGGTAGAGCTGTATGTGAATTAAGTCACCTCCAAGGTGGCTGAACAGTTTAGTACATTCCCTCTTCTGGACACAGAAATGATTTCTACTTGGGACCACTTATTCTCACATGACTAGTTTACTTATTTGAACATTTGGACCTTATTGCTATCGGAGAAAGAAATTACTCTAGAGAGAAGTGAGATGATGAATCAGTATTAGATGATTTCAAGCAAGGGAATAAGCAAGATAATAGCCTTCTTTATCATTAGTATTTATTCAGAAAGTCATTTGGAATTTTATAGCCAACTTCAGCCATAACCCTCCAAAACATAGAAAAAAGGAAGAATCAGGGGATGGATCACTTCCATACAGAGAGACTGCCTATTCTTTTGGGAATTCTAACCCTTAAAATGAATTCTTACCAATACAGTCCCAACAGCTCCCAGGACATTTCTAACAATTTTCTGGGTGGCAGTTTACATTTATCAACAATTGCTATGAGAACTCAAAATTGAGAGAAGCATAAAACTAGAGATACAATACTTATTATCATTGCTAGATTGATCAAGAAACTTAGGGACTATTGCTTCATGCCTTTCTTTTCAAACACACAAGTTTTAGAAAAAAAAAAAAACAAACAAAAAATAAAAACCATGGGAAAAAGTTCTTCAGAGTAGGAATAAATTAGAACATGACTACAGAGGGAAAAGGGCATAGGGGCTGCTGAATTGACATAAGGAACCCGTTTCACCATGTCCAAGCATATCCCAACATTAAACAAAGCTTTATAACTTCCTCTCAAGTTGGCATTATTTATATTAAAAACTGAAAAGATCAGTGCTGGGGGCAAGTCTGCCTCTTGGCAGAACCTCAGAACTGGAACACAGAAGAGAATCTTATTCTCAGTCTCACTGTCCCAGAATTTCAGTTTTGCCAGGGTTACACAGTTTGGTCACAGTTAGGGAGACTGATAGAAGCTAAACAAAACCAGAGAAAATTAAAATGTAAACTAGCCCAATCAAAGGATTTACAATAGGCAGGGAGTATTACTTCTCATAGAATATATGCTTATGTTGACTCTTTAGGACAATATCTGCACATATCAGGGTACTTGGGAGGCTAACTCAAT
Organism: Canis aureus; assembly: GCF_053574225.1. NCBI lineage: Eukaryota > Metazoa > Chordata > Mammalia > Carnivora > Canidae > Canis > Canis aureus. The sequence continues at coordinate 60,337,933 of NC_135621.1, forward strand.
AGAGCTTGGTGGTGGAGAATGCCACCAGAGGTGATTTGTTTTATAAGCTATTATATTCATTTAGTGAGAACAACAACAGTGACATTATTAAATCTGATGAAAATCATTCTCATTGTTTTATAATAAATATCTTAAATGACAGCCATTTGAGTATGCCAGATTTAAAGTCTCTTGCCTTCTTAATCAGTGACGGATAAATCATTGGTAAATTTTTTTACTCACCTTTTCCTAGTATACTTGCAAATATCCAAACTTTGTTAATGTTAACCGGATTTTTTAGACAGGTTATAATAAGTGAACTGTAAAGTCCTCTATTCCTTCCCTTTCTTTCTCCAGAAACTGTATTTAATTATGATTTTGTGAAGAAAAAAATTTAATCATAAATTAAAAATATGTAACAAATATATAAATATTTAAAATATAGCAAATACCCATAATATAGTCACCTTTCAGCTTAAATAAATTAAAATAGTTTGTCTTTATTTATGTATTTATTTTTAAAGATTTTATTTATTCATGAGAGACACAGAGAAAGGCAGAGATATAGGCAGAGGGAGAGAAGCAGGCTCCCTGTGGGGAGCTCAATTTGGGACTCCATCCCAGGACCCCAGTGATCACACCCTGAGCTGAAAGCAGACGCTCAACCACTGAGCCACCCAGGCATCCCAAAAGTTTGTCTTTAAGATTTTGAGGGGGATTTCCTCTAATTAGGTTAAGGAAGTTCTTTACTTTCTTTTGTTTGCTGACAGTTCTTACCCGGTGAACCTACAGGATATTATGAAAAGTGAAATAAGTCAGAATGAGAAAGGCAAATATCATATGATTTCATTCATATATGGAATCTAAAAATCAAAACAGATGAATAAACAAAAAGCAGAATCAGACCTATAAATACAGAGCATAAACTGATGGTTGCTTGAAGAAAAGGGGAAGGGGGATGTGCAAAATGGGTGAAGGGAGGTGGGAGATACAGGCTTCCAGTTATAGAATGAATAAGTCATGGGAATAAAAGACACAGCTTAGGGAATGTAGTCAATGATATTGTAATAGCGCTGTATGGTGACAGATGGTAGCTATGCTTGTGGTGAGTATAGCATAATGTATAAAGAAATCAAATCACTATGTTGTATTCTGAAACTAATGTAACATTTTATGTCAACTCTACTCAAAAATTTTTGAAAAAGAATTGGTATGAAAAAAATATAAAATAACATGTATGTTGGGCTAATTAAAATACATTAAAATTTAAAAAGTCAATAAGTAAAATTCAAAAGAAAAAGAATACTTCTCCTGAGTGGGCCAGTCATTTTTCTATTTATGGATTGGCACTATGTGGTCATGAGGTTTTGTTTGTTTTTTACTATGATAAATTTGATTTCCTCCTATTTAGAAATTTTGCTATTTCAGTGTATTTATTGTTTACCTTTCCACAATTTTGATTCTTGCTTATATATTTATTATAGAGTGAATTGGATACCTTTCCTTTGTTTTGTAGTCTTTGAAAGAATTTGTATCATATAAGTTTTATCTGTTTCTTAGAGGTTTAGGCTTGAAAAAAATGTTTTCTTAAAATTATGTGGCCTAAGCCTTTTGGAAGGGTGTGTGTGTGTGTGTGTGTGTGTGTGTATGTATGTTTTGTGAGTTGGGTGGTGGATGTAGGTGAACCATCAGTAATGAACTGGGAAATGGGATTTTAACTATTTATTAAATTAATAAATGTTGGTTTATTTTTGTTATTAAAGTTTCTTCTAAAGTCAGTTTTACAAATGGATTTTGTATTTTTAGTTGCTCATTTCATCTTGGTTGTGAAATTTATTGATAGATTGTTCACATTATTCTGGCTTTTCCTTTATTCTGCCTGTTAAGTTCTTGTTTTTGAACCATTTATCAGTTATTTATACCTTTTCTAATCTTAATAGAAACAGCTATATTTTATAAATATTCATAGTTTCAAAAAGTCAACTTTTGGTTTTATTTATTTCCTCTAGTGTTTTCTGTTTCCATTAATTTCTGCTTTTACATTTAGTATTTCCATTTCTCTCTATTCTGTTAATTATTGCTATAACTCTGAGTTGAATGCTTAACTTGTTTTTTCTTATTACATAATGAGTGCATTTAAGATTTTATCCTACCTCTGATTAAGACTTTAGCCATTTTGTTATATAATACTTTCAACTCTGTGGGTCTTTAGATTCTAAGTATATTATGATTTTCCTTGTAATTTATTTATCTTTGTATTAGTTTATTTTTGTTGAGTCTAAAAATTTTATCAACACTTTAAGAACTTCTAGTTTCTAATATATTTTGACAATAGTCAGTAAGTAGTCTGACATTTATTCTTCAACATTTGTTATTTGAATGCTCTTGAATATCATGGTCCAAGAGACAGATTTAAGCTGTGTAAATAGTAAGTGCTATGACAATTCTGCCTTGAGAAGGTTAGCATAATTTAGTTTCTGGTCTAATCCAGAATAAAACATCTCACTTTTCTCTTCTACTTATAAAAACTTCACTTGCTGTCTTTCAGGTTGGGGATGTATAGATGTGGTGTGGAGACGTACTTTATAGAAAGTAAGAGAACGAACTTTAATATCAGGCAGTGTTGATTTGAATCCAATTTTGATATTTAATATGGCATTAGACAAATAACTTGAAATATCAGTATTTTCTCTTTAATTTACTCATATGGAGCTTATACATTTTTAAATGTCACCTCCTACTCTTACGGAAATACATGCATTGATCCATGTTCTAAAAGAACAACTGTATGGAAAGGTGATTTTACTAGGTGAGATGGGCCTGTTCACTGCTTTGTAATATTTTCTGTGTGAAGTTATGGTGCCATCAGAATTTTTTTTAGAAGATTTTATGTATTTATTTATTAATGAGAGACACACAGAGGGAGGCAGAAACACAGGCAGAGGGAGAAGCAGGCTCCCTGCAAGGAGCCTGACATGGGACTCTATCCGGGATCCCAGGATCATGCCCTGGACCACAGGCAGACATTCAACTTCTGAGCCATCCAGGTGTCCCATTCCATCAGAATTTGAAATAGCTACTTTCCTAGACGAGGTACAAACTTGCTAATAAAATTTGCTAGGAGAAGACCTAAAAAGGCAATTTTCTTTCCACTTTGATATTCAAATGAGCAATGTGCCGACTTCAACTTCAACTTTTCTTTCTCTAATAAGATGGTAGGAAATGAGTTTGGTGATTTTTTTTTTCACTGTCAGTTATCTACAGCACTGGAATTTGCAGTCTTTTAAGTTTCCTCTCTAAGCAGTCATGAAGTTAGTGATGTTCTTCCCATGCATAAGGCAATATCTTTATTGTCTATCAGCTTTGGTTTTCATTGGCAGCTATTGCAATTTTGGCTACATGGCTCTCCCTAGGCCCTCATGAGCCACAGGCCTGTGAGCTCTGAATCTCTGAGATGCTGGTTGTATTATGATAAATTGGGGAGCCTGGCAGACCTACAAGTTTACTTGCAGGGCCTCCGCAATTCGCTCATGTCCCTGTGAGACAGCACATTTTGTGTTGGTACAAGGCCAAGGAGCCCGCAGCTGTGACTAATCAGATGGTGTTCCCTCAGGCTCTCCCAGAGAAATTGAGGTGGGTGGAAGTGTGCATATTGAAAAATTGGGTGCATATATGTTTCTCAGTGTCCTCTAGTTGTGAGAGTACAAGGACAAAGTAAAGAAGCATTTTTCTTTCCTTTTTCATGGGTGGCATCACTCTGGGCTTAGAGAGGCAAGCAGATCTTAAAGTCTTTTTCTTGATTTCTGAAAAATTTTACTTTTGAATTTTCTGTATATTTGTAGTTGTTTCAAATAGTTGTTTTTTAAAGTTCTGTGGCAGGGGCACCTGGCTGGTTCAGTCAGTTAAGCATCTGCCTTTGGCTCAAGTCATGATCCCAGGGTCCTGGGATTGAACTCCACATGAGGCTCTCTGCTGGGCAGGGACTCTGCTTCCCCCTTTACCTCTGCCCCTCCCCCCACCTGCTTAGGTGCATGCGCATGTTCTCGCTCTCTCTCTCTCTCTCTCTCTCTCTCTCACTCTCGCAAATAAATCTAAAAAGAAAAAAATTAGAGTTCTGTGGGGGATTTTGCTTATGCCTTACAGAACATTAAAATAAGAGCATCAGAAGGTATATATCAAGCTTGATAACTCAAAAATAGTGAGACCACAACTTTAGTGAAATTTTTCTAAGTGACATCTCTTAATAACTCAGTGCACTTAAAAATATATTTACTAACATTTTCATAATCATTCTAGGAATGCAATCAGTCTGTGAAATGTAGAGAGCAGAAATCAAGCAGTTCCCTAAGATGAGGAATTATCTATAGCTTTTAAAGTAATTTTTTATCCTCAAGAAAATGTAATAGGAACAGCAGAATTGTGGGACCCCTGTAGAGGTTGCATTTGGGCAAATATATCTTCATTTGTTAAGTTGTTTACATGTTGATAGCAAGCCATGCTCTCGGGAACAGACAGAGAATTCCTACTCAACCAAATGTTGCCTTTGCACCATCCTTCTTACTTTCCATATAAGCCAAAGGAAGTTGCATATTCATTTCAAATTTGTTATTTGGCTTACTGTGACTAGAGACACACTGAACTATGAATTTTTAAATCCATGGATTATTAAAAAACAAAGTTTTGCCAATTCTTTTAGAAATGTGAAAAACAACTTGGGAAATAAGGAAAATATTGAGCTCTGAAAGAAAGAATGGAGAGAAGTGAAGGGAAAAAGAAATGAGATATTCTTCTCTATACTCAATGCCTTTGTCTTAGAAGAAATTAAAAAAAAAAAAAAAAAAACAACCTGACTTCCTTTAAGCACATGAAAGGTGCCCAGATTTTATCTAATATTAAAAATCATGACATGTGTCAGATGGCTGTCAGGATTCTGAGGCAATATTAGCTTTCACTTCATGGCAGTACTCTGCCACTCCTGATTTTACATTTAGCAGAGTCCATTTCTTCATCGCAGCTTCAGAGCTGCTAAATTCAAGATTTATTGATCTAGTGTCAATCATAGATGCTTTATTTTCTGAGTCCTTGCCTCACCTAACTGACTGTAGGCCCTGGAAGAGAAGACACTGTTAACATTGCTGAATGTGTGTGAAGGCATGACAAACGGCGGAGAAAGGGTTTAGAAGGGTCAGTTTGTTTGGAGCATTAGTGCTAATTGAGAGTTCTAGGTCATGGGACTTCTAGGTCTTGGTGCTTTACTTCAGTTAAGAGTAGTCAGAAAGAGGTCCTCTAATGTAGCACATGCACTAAGAGGATAAAAGTAGTGAAGACAATGCTCGGAAAAATGACAGAATTTTTTGGAGTGATATTGCAATATTGGTATTGGAATTTTATGAAAAAAGATGAGCATAATTTAACAAAACTAATGCTTTTCAAGTACTAACATTTGAACAAAATGTATCCAGTGCAAAGTTATGAAAAAAATATAAAAGTTAAACAAAAATATTTAAATTTCTAGATACTAGGTGATATCCCTGGGCTCTGCTGTTTGCTTGGACTCCATTTCTGTCCATCTTGGCACCAATGAGATCACTGGGAGCAGTATCCTCTGGTGTGGTCGGGCCAGTTGACCTTCAGTATCTTCCTGTCATTTAGCTCTCCCGAGTAGAGTTATCACTAACCACTGTTGCCTCTGGGTATCTTGTCTGCTCTGTCCAGTGGGTATGGTTTCAGCAGATATGATTTCTTTGCTTGCCATCTTCAAAGAAATGGTTGTGTCCCTAGTCTATCTTCTTTGTTCCCCTTTGAGGAATCTGCTTGTAAAATGAACTCCTCTAGCTAGGTCCATCCCAGGCTTTTCATGTGGGATTGCAGTGGGATCGGGGGCAGGATAACACATAAGGCTGGAGCTGAGTGACAAAGAGTAGCTGGAAGGGCTTGAAGTGAGGATGTCAGGAAAAGGGATTGTGCAGAAAGTAGAAGAAGAGGTATTAGAGACTGAGATAAAAATGTCCAAATTGCTGACCTATGTCTCAAACATGTGCATGACCACAACAAAGGTACCAATGTTTCAGTTTTTAAAAATAGGAAGGTAAAAGGTGATGGTTTTCAATCTTGTCCACACATTGGAAAGCTTTAAAAACACTGAGGGTTGAGTTCCATCCCCCTAGCGACACTGATTCAATTAGTCTGGGTTGTGATCCTATCACAAAAAGTTTAAAAATCTTCCCAAGAGATTCCAACATACAGCTAAAGTTAAGAATTGGAGTTGTAAAAAAAAAAAAAAAAAAAAAAAAAAGAATTGGAGTTGTAAGTGAATACCAGGATTTTGAAAATTATTGTTATAATCAGTAAATGGAAAGTGTAGCTGTTTATTTTAACCAAAGGAAAATAGGCTCATCTTTAAGGAGCATCTTCCACGTGCCAGGCATGATGCTGAGTTCCTTATATTATCTTTTTTATTTTCATAATAATACCATGAAGTGAGGATAATAAACCCCATTTAAAAAAGTGAAGAAAGTGAGACTTATAGAGAAGTATTTTGCTTAAGGTGACACTGCGCAGGTGAACCTAGCAGATGAGACTCAATCCCAGGTCTAAGTGATTCATCTTCTCCCTTACCTTTTCTTTAAGACAGTTGTAAAGTATAGTTATCATGAATTGTTTAAAGACCTACATTCTGGAAAGGAATGGGATGGAGGGATGGGGTAACTGAGTGATGGGCATTAGGGACGGCATGTGATGTAATGAGCATTGGATGTCTAGAAGACTGATGAATACCTGACATCTACCTCTGAAACCAATAATACATTATATGCTAATTATTTGAATTTAAATAAAACAATTTAAATAAAAGACCTATATTCTTTTGCGCCTTATATGTAGAGATAAGAAAAGAAATCTCTGTGTTCTAATTACTATGATCTGCAAGATTGCTCAAAATTAGGGGTAAAAAAATTCTTACCCACTGTTTTTGTGTGGCCTATGAAGTAGGAATTTTTTTAACATTTTTTATGTGGTTGAAGAAAAATTAAAGAAGGATATTTCATGACCCATGAAAATGATATGAAATTCAGAGTTTGGTGACCACAAATAAAGTTTTATTGGAACACAAGTACACTCATTTGTTTATGTATGGTCTCTGTAGTTGCTTTCCCACTATTTGGCAGGTTTGAGGAGTGGTGACAGAGACCATATGGCCTAAAATATTTGCTATTTAGCCTTTTATAAAAATGTTTGTCAATTTCTTCTCTAAAGTAAGAGACCAAAAAATCTTGGTATACAAAACTGATACATAGTATGGAGAATGCTTGCACACATTAAAATAATAAATAATAAAATAATTAGCAAGGTTCTTTGAAGATATGAAGTACTCTGGTGCATTTCAGTGTTGGTTTAAAAATCATTAGGTAGCCTTGGGGGTTGGTGCTTAGATAAATGAAAAGAAAAAGCACAATAAATCATTATTCACAGAAGACTAATCATAGGAGAAGATAAAACCTTTGCAAATGACATCACGAGCTATTCAGGATAAATTGTAATGTCTGTATTCCTTTTTAGCTTTACTTGTAAATTTAGTAGTTCTGTTTCTATTTTTGTACTACATTTCTTTTTCCAAAATTTCTATCTTTTATAATATTGGTATATACATCAGTGTTTTCAGAAATAAACCGATTCAGTTATATGCTACCTTTGCTGTAGCAACTATACCAGAGTCTCTCAACCTGTGCTACACATGCATCAGAATTACTTAGAATGCTTGTTTTAGGGATCCCTGGGTGGCGCAGCGGTTTGGTGCCTGCCTTTGGCCCAGGGCGCGATCCTGGAGACCCGGGATCGAATCCCACGTCGGGCTCCCGGTGCATGGAGCCTGCTTCTCCCTCTGCTTATGTCTCTGCCTCTCTCTCTCTCTCTCTCTGTGACTATCATAAATAAATAAAAAATAAAAAAAATACATTTAAAAAAAAAAAAAAGAATGCTTGTTTTAAATAGAGATTCTGGAGTTCCAGGCCAGACCTGCTGGTTCAGGACCTGTGAAAACAGGATTCTGTCTTTCAGCAACCTCCCCAGGTGAATTTCATGCACCCTGTAGAGTGAGAATCCCGTACTAAATCATGGGTGAAAATATTCACTTATACAAAGAGCATAGATTTATGGGAGTAGGTAAGCAGGGTGTAGAGATTCCTGCAAAGAGATGGAGCAATATCAGGTTTCTATAATCCCAGAGTGTATAAATGAAAGCAGATATGGAAACGATCTTGCTAATAAGAAGCAGATTCATTCAGGTGGGCAGAGAAATAATAGAAATGAGGAGGCTCATTAGGAGAAGGGAAACCAGCATATACTACTGCTAGTTTTTTTCTGCTTTATCAGAATTTGATTGATTCAGGGCCTCCCTGGCATCCCTTCTTCATCTTGGAAATGACCAAGTATGCCAGGCATTTTCTATTTTCTCTTTCAGATCCATTCTCCATCCCTTTCCACCTATTTTCTGTCTGGGGAAGTTGAACTGTGTGGACTGCATCAAGAGGCTTCCCTGCCCAGTGGTTTTCTAGTTGGGGTGACAGGAGATCAGAGGGAGTGAGGAGGGTGAAGCTTCTTCACTGTAGAACCAACTCTGGCTAAAAATCACTGCACTGTTCAAAGTGGCCTTTTCTTTCTTTCTTCCCTCCCTCCCTCCCTCCCTCCCTCCCTCTCTTCTTCCTTCAGAGAGAGAGAGAGAGAGAGAGGCGAGGGGTAGCAGAGGGAGAGGGAGAGAGAATCTCAAGCAGACTCTGGGCGAACATGGAGCCCAATGGGAAGCTTGGTCTCATGACCATGAGATTATGACGTGAGCTGAAATCAATAATAGGACACTTAACCCACTAAGTTACCCAGGTACCCCTCAAAGTGGCCTTTTCTATACCATACCTCCACTGCTGTCTTTTTTTGCCTTGTCCCTTTGGGTTTGAGGGTAGTAATAGCTCCATGGTTGCAAACCCCAGGTTAACTTTGTATTCTCCTACAACCTGCCCATGTGTTTATATATTTTAACTCCTCTTTGAGTTTAATTTGACTGTGGTATTTGTTTCCTGTTTGGACTCTACTGAAATAACGTCAAATATCTATAGACAAAGTCCAAAAGGAGAGAGGAGGCATCATCACCTCGTTGAGCAAAGGTTTATTTTATCAAATATGACAAGCTTCTTGTAATATTAACCCTGTCTAAGACTCTTCCCCCATCTGTTTGGCTAACTCATGGTCCATCTGTCTGTCTATCTGTCATTCAATACATCTATTTATCTCTTGGTTCTTTTCAAAATCTCACCTTGAATGCCAACTTCTAAGAGATGCCTTAAATGACTCCCCAAAACTAAATTAGTTCCCCCTTCCACACCTTCTCATAATATGCTTTACTTTTCCTTAATTGTGCTCATCCATGTTATAAGTAATTTATCTTACCTTGTCTTTGGCTACCTCTCAATAGTTCGTGCTTAACACTTGCCCTTCACAAGTGCTCATATGATTTTTGTTGAATATGTGAATAAAATACAGTTAACCTGACACATTTCACTGTTAGCCTTTCCCCCTGGGAAGGCCTATGACACATATAGAGTACATGCTATTTTCTGTGCTTCCAGGAAGCCACACCCTTCCATGTGACCAGTTGTGCCACTGCTTACATGGACCTCTAGGTTTCAGGTGAATGGTTTTACTTGTTTCCCCAAAGTTTGTCTATTTTAGGAAACATTTGGTATAAGAAAGGAAGCAGAGATCTACAGAACAAATTGTCAATAATTGATAAATAATACATTATACAGAGTGGGAACAGCTATATGGTAAATGTGAGACTGGTGTTGCGTTAAACTCAGTGAGTGGGCATTTACATTTTCCTGGGAAAAGATACATTGAATTCCCACTTTCCCCTTTCCTTCTCTCCAAAGAATTTCAAAGCAAAGACATTAGCAGACATGTATCAACAGTAAAAGTCTTCTCCTTAGAGAATCAAAGTGCCAGAAATTTTTAGGTGGTAAATTTGACAAAACTGCAAGTTTTTGTTTGTTGTGGGATTCTCTTTGGGAACTTAATAACATTTCCTAAATGAATAGTCTGGATTAGATGGAGAGGAAAAAAAAATTGTTTATTCACTCCAAATATTTGGAGATTGAGTAGCCAGTGAGAACTCCTCTTGATAATACTTTTTTTTTCTTCTGTCTCAAACTCCTTATAATGTGGATTTCAGTTTCTTTATAGCCTAAGACTTTGGGGGACATAGATACGAATGAGCAAAGTGCCTCTAGGGATCCATAAAGGCTATTTGTTTTTCTTCTATTTGTATTCCTTATTTCATCCATTCACAGTCCTCACCCCATTTCAGTTTTTCCCTTTATGGAACAAAATGTCCTGGCCCCAAGGACTCATCTCTTTCTCTTCTTGAAGGACTGCAGTCAGTGTAGTTTCTCTTGCCAGCTGCCACCTCATGCTGAGAAATCATGCAGATAACTACCCTTCTCCATGTCCTCACAAACTCAGAGACAGTCTTTCTGCATTGCACCAAATGCCACTGTGAAGAAGAAAAAAAATCAATGAGAATCTTCCTGTATTTCAGTATGGGCTGGCTTTCTTCCTTTGTGAGAAATTTCAGGAATCAGGAGAAAACTATTCAGATTCTCTCCACCAATTTGCTAATTTTTCAAATTCCTTTGTCAAAGACTTAGCTTAATATTATAAGCCCTGTTTTAAAACATTTATATGTAAGATAACATATAGCATGTTGTTATCATTCACCTTTCATTGTGAATAAGCTTGCCAGATGCATTCTGTAGGCAAATTTCTTTAGAGACTTGGGAGCAAGAAAACATGAGGACCCGGTATTAAGTACAGAGAAGAGCTGAAAGGGACACTCTTGCTCTCAGTATAAACATTATCTACTTTTGCCTAGACATACCCCTTATTTCAGTCTCAATTTGACCCAACATTAAAGCAGTCTGTCAAGTATTGAAGGCATTCCAAATGAAATGATACACAATGAATTTTCTGACTTTGGCCAAGCCAGAGAAGTATTTACTTCATTATTAACAATCCTTCAATGTATAATATATGTATGTATTACAGAATATAAAAATGCATGCATTTTAGACTTGTTACATTTTTTTCTTAAAACAATACATGAATTCAGTATTATCTAAGGCAGTAGAAGTTCTAGAACCCATAAAAACACAATAAACAGTATGTGTTACTCTGTACCATTACCCTTCAGAAAATGCGAACAGGGAGCATTTATTAAGCACTTCAAAATTTGTACCTCCATCTAGTGGTAACTGACAAAAATAACATGTTTTTAAATGGATTTTGTAGGCACCCGGAGAAGATAAATGGAAAAGTTCTTGACCAACCAACATTCATTACCAATTCAGTTACATTTTGATAAGGAATGGAAGGTGTAAAGTCTAGCTAGACATGGAGTAGGCATAGGAGAGGCAAAGAATCTACCTCATGAATGGTAGAGTAGACTGGAAATTAGTCAGGATGGAATAAGCCAGGGTTTCAAGCATTATATAGAGGAAATATCACAGAACTAAAGGATGAGTGGTTTGTTTTGAACACAAAAAAAAAGAGGGTCAGGGAATTACCCACATTTGCTCTTTTTGCATCATCATCTAAAGTCCACCCTTCATCATGGCTGTCTAGAGTCAGTCCTTGATGACAAAGAATGGTTCCAGGAGAAGTTCAGGAGAAGTTATTTTGGGATATGAAAGAATCTCTTGGTTTCCGTAAGTGTCTCATATGAAATCCCAGTGAGAGGGAAGCTCAATAAAACATTATCTTAAACTGGTAGGAGCAAAGGATATCTGTTTCCAACTCAAGCTACCAAGGAGAAATGCCTAAGTGAGACGGCAGCTGTTAAAAATGCATAAGTTAAAAAAAAATGCATAAGTTCATTGTCCAAAATTTTCTCAGAACTACTTCTTAAATGAATTCTTTCCAGTATTACTCCTGAGAAGAGTAACCTGAGATTATTTATTTCAATATGAGCAAGACAAACTGGTTCCATTTTATCTTTTTTTTTAATGTGATTGCTTAGATTTTCAAATATCAAAGAGCTTTCATCTTACTGACTGTGAGAAAAATTAATACATCTAATATGTCTGATTGTCTATAACATTTATGGATTCACATTATTGACATAAAAAATTCATGCTATTGAGAGTTACCTCAGTGCTGGAAAAATCTTTTTTTGTTTTTTGTTTTTTTTTATTGGAGTTCAATTTGCCAACATATAGCATAACACCCAGTGCTCATCCTATCAAGTGCCTGCCTCAGTGCCCGTCACCCAGTCAACCCCACCCCCCACACACTCACCTCCCTTTCCACCACCCCTTGTTCGTTTCCCAGAGTTAGGAGTCTCTCATGTTCTGTCTCCCTTTCTGATATTTCCCACTCATTTTTTCTCTTTTCCCCTTTATTCCCTTTCACTATTTTTTATATTCCCCAAATGAATGAGACCATATATAATGTTTGTCCTTCTCCGATTGACTTACTTCACTCAGTGCTGGAAAAATCTTAAATAAAGATCTGATCTAAAGATTTGTTCTTTAGGCTTTGTCTGCATAAGGAACAATGACCTGAAAACTCATTCTTTAAAGAATTTATCCCAAATGCCATGAACAAGTAGACATTTGGGATAAATTTACATTTTTTTATTTTAAATTTCTGTTTTGAACCATAACTGTTTTTATTTATTTATTTATTTATTTATTTATTTATTTATTTATTTATTTGAGAGAGAGAGAGAGAAAGCATGAACGTGGAGGGGCAGACAGGGAGGGAGGCAAGCAGACTCCCCACTGAGGGCAGAGCAAGTTGCAGGGCTTAATCCCAGGACCCTAAAATCATGCATGACCCAAGCAGAAACCGAATTGGTCATTCAAACTACTGAGCCACTGAGGCACCTCTGAACCGTAGGTGTTTTGATTCTTGACTTAAGATTGTTTAGTCACTTTGAAATACAGTAGAGATACTGATAATACCCTGATTTTCCTTTGAGTATTATTTTATTTGTTTATTCATTATTTCTTTCATTCATTTATTCTGTTTTTATTAAAAGAATTCTGTCTGGATTCATAGCTTTGCTGTGTGTGCATGTATTGAGCAAATGCTTATTTGTTGTTATATACCATGTCTGGAATTAGGTGGAGGGATATAATCATAATTTTGGGCTAGGTGAGAGGGACTTTGTAGTGGTTGTTTCTTCAAAAATATTTATGCCAAGGGCCAAAGCTGTAGTACCCATGACATAATTAACATTTACTTCTGATGACTTTTTATGTTTCTTTAGGTTCTGGAAAGATTTCTGCAAGGAACTAGTTTTCTTAGTTTTTCTAAGTTATAACCTAACTCTCCCTGCAGGACTCTGCCTACTGTGGAAGCATCATTCTTTTGCCAGCCCTGATGTACCCAATTCTGTCCCTCTGAGGGTAGATCACACTGTCACAAAGCACACCCCTGGGTCTGAGCAACAGCCAAGTGGAGTTGTTGGAGATTGTGGAGGGTGTGTGGGCACTTAGGCTAGGGTGTCCACATTGCATCTGAGAAGCCACTGAGAGGTTGGCCAGAGCCTGGTTAGGAAGTAGAAGGCAAGAATTGCAGGCCACCAGCAGGGGTGATCAGCAGCCCCCAGCGCTATCAAATGAGGATCATGTGAAGGGAGAAGGATAGGGGATATTTTACTTGGCAGTCTCATAGTTCTATTTCTAACTTGTAAATATTTAGATATATATTATGTTGACTCCATTTATTCTCTTGCCCTCAGGCCTGCAAAGGTTAGGATGGGCCAGATGGCTGCTTCCGACATGCTGCCCCTGTTCTGCCCTGGCTCTGCTGGATGCCAGTGCCTCTCACCAGCTACTCTGCACTGCTGCCTCTCTGGGCTACTCTGGCACTGCTTCTCTTGCATCAGAGCCTTTGCTGTGCTCAGGAGGTGCTAAAACTCTCCTAGTACAAAGGCTCTTTGGGAGGCATACTTGCTCCAGGGTTGTTTTCAATGTTATCATCTCTCAGAGGTGAACCCAGGCAGTACTGCGTGTGCTCTTATATTTGAAAGAGCGAGTGAAATAGCCTCTTTGTTTTTATATATAGGCTTGACAAGACTCAGATACGAGTCCAGTAGAGACAGAAGACAAATTCTCATGACGGAATATTAACCTGTGAGGAGATCGGGGTTAAATAATTTGCCTAAAGACATACAGAAATAAGTGAGAGAACTATGTCAAAGTATGTTTCTGATTTCAAATCTAGGGCTCTTGTATATGATATCAGAAAGGCACTTGATTTCATTTTATCAGAACTTAGTTCCTTTTGAATTATTCTTTGTTTTGTTTATGTTTATTTGCATTGTCTCTTAGAAGTGTAAACATCTAAGGGCAAAGTCAGACATTTCCAGGGCACTGTATCTTCCAGAGCACATGGGATAGTGCTGAGAAAATAGTACACACTCAGAATAAATTATGGTTAATATATGTTTGGTCTTTGGGATACCAATCTCATGTATCAAAGACAAAAAGTCTTCAGAATTATAAAAACCTGATTCAAGTCACTGCAACATCACTTACTATTTGTGAGATCTTGGGCAAACTGCTTAATCTAAGAATTCTTCATCTGTAAAGTGGACATAGTAAAAAAAAATTAATTAACTGGTAATTCAATGATTAAGATAGGTAAAGCACAGAGAATATAACATGCTCTTAATACACCAGCTAGCATCATTATCATTTTCTAATCAAATTTCAGAGATCACATGGCTTATAATATTTTACCATTGTACTAAGGGGTCAATTTGCCTAATAATCGGGAATAAGAACTTATTTTAAGACTGGAATATGTATTAGCAACTAGAGCTACCATTAGCTCAATGATCATTTTCATGATGTTGATAGTTTCAGTGGATCTATTTCTTCACTAACATCAGTGATAAAAACTTAGTAGATGTTGAGGACATGTTGCATAGATTCCAGCAGTCATGAAGAGCTCAAGCATATTCATTTCTGGATGCAGTGGGCAAGGGACTGAAGTGGACTGACTTGTCATGAACTGTAGAACTGGGTCATGCCCTTTTTGTTCTTAAGTAAACTCATTCTGACACTACAAAAGATAGAACCATATTCCTCTCTTACCTGAAAGCAAATCTTTATTTTCTATTTTTAAATGTTATTTATTCGATAGAGAGTGAGGATGTATGTGAGTGGGGGTGGGGAGGAGCAGAGGGAGAGAGAGAGAGAGAAAATCTCAAGCAGACTCTGTGCTGAGCTCAGATCCTGATGTGGGGCTTGATCCCATGACCCTGAGATCATGATCTGAGCCAAAATCAAGAGTCAAATGCTTAACTGACTGATGCACCCAGGCCCCCCCTTATTTTCTATTTTTTGAGGAAGATATTACAAAAACTTTTTTTAATATATCGTAAATGAGATTCAGGGATTCCATTTTATCACCTCATCGTAACTCTAGAAATTAACACTTGTATAGTTCATCACAGTCTTAAAAAGAAAGCATTGTGGAAAGAAAAATTGTCTTGCATTTCTACTGTGTCATCTCTATTAGACTTATTTGAAAGTTTCTTGAGGACAGAAACCCTGCCCTTTTCCCTCCACGGTATATAGCTCAGGGCTTCCTATGAAAACCATAGCAGGCACATCTTCCCTCAGATCCCTCCTAATCATGCTCACCCAAAGTAGAGTTCTTGTTTTTGATACAGGCCACAAACAGGCCACCTGCCAGTTGAAGAACCCTATTTAAAGAATTGACTGCAGTTCCACATCTATCTTTCAGTTCCAGCTATAGATGGTTTATTGTGCAAAATAAAAGGCTTAGGTATTCAGCTGACAGAGAAAGTAGAAACCTCTTTGTTTGTTGACAGAAATAAAATGTGTCTTGTCATAGGTGTTGATATCACATATTAATCATCCCTGCTGAGGAACATGGGCACCCTAGTGTGGTGCTCCATAAATATTGATGTGATCACCCTGAACTGGCAGGGCGCCTGGGAAGCCATGAGAGGTATAGATAAAGGATTTTCATAATGCTGTGTGCTCAGTTGCCCTCCACCTTCCTTCTTTTTTTATGCTTTGAAATCTATGCATCTCTAACTAATTTCTTCCCTGTCCAGTCCCCAGGAGTCCAGATATTCCAGGAATATGGTTGAATCCCCTTCCTCTTTTCAAACAGAACACCTAATCCTCTTATCTTTTATACTTTTTACAGCAATCCCAGCTTCCCCAGCTGGCTGCCTATCTGTGGGCAGAAGGGTTGCCTGCCATCGGCTGCTGGTGAGGCAACATCCAGGCCATTTCAGCTGCAAGGGCAGAATTTTATGCTGTGATGTTATTTTCAGTTCAGGGGACACTTTCCAGTAATTGAGTTGACAGTCTTCCTTAAAGTTACATGCCGACCGGAAGAAAATTGTTCTGTTTCTGAAGGCTGAGCAATTGCTGATGCTCACAGTGGCAAAGTGCCAGATATCTTGTAGCATATGTGTTGTTATTTCACTACTGTTTACTGAGCCTTGCCAACCATAGTCTGAATTGTGACCAGCTTGAAGTCAAAATAGGGACCCATCATTTTTTTGTTGTTTAAGAGTCATCTATTTATCTGAAAGAGAGATAGAGAGAGAGAGAGAGAGAGAGAGAGAGAGAGAGAGAGAAACAGGAGGGGCAAGGAGCAGGAGAGAGAGAATCTCAAGTGGACTCTAAGTTGATCATAGAGCCCGATGTGTTTCGATCTCAGGACCCAGAAATCACAACCTGAGCCAACTGAAACCAAGAGTTGGACGCTCAACTGACTGTACCACCCAGGCACCCCAGGGACTCATCATTTAATTATAAGGATACATTACTACATCAGAATGCATTGTGGACTACTTCTGCAATAATGTACTTTATTGTTTTTGCCCACCAAATATTTATTGAGCTTCCAGTGCATGTCAGGCACTGTTCTAGGTACTGAGAATATAGAGATGGGCAAGCAAGACAGACAGGCAGGCTCTTAGCTCTCAATCACATTCTCATAATAGGATCTCCAAATAAGCAAATAAGCAAGGAACACATCAATTATGAAGACTATTTATTACATTAAATTGAATGGAAGACTGGGTGATTACACTAGATTGGGTAGTCAGCAGTAGTCTGAAGTATAAATTTTTTAAAAGCCACCAACAGATTATAGATGGAGTAAGATACTATTCCAAGCAGCACTGTTAGCTCATGCAAAGGCTTTAACATGGAACATATGGCATTTTGAAGAACAGTTTGGTCCATACCTTTGAATATTTTTTAGTATTAAATGATAAGAGAGACAAAGCTGATTGAGGATGTGTGAAAAGAAAAAAAAGGGAACCACAAAGACACTGGGTGGAAGCAATTCTTTAAGGGTTTTTCTCAAAAGATAATGTCAAGTACTTCCGAAAAAAAGTCTGAACAAGGATCAAGAACAGATACCAAGATTACCCAGTCGTACCTAAGATGAGGGTTTTGTTGGTGAGAGACTCTGTGATGAGTCCTCTATCTCAGAAGGCTGTCTCAGCACCCTTAGTTTGGATGACGTCCATCTGCCTTGAGAAGCAATGACAATTCCCTTCTTTTGTTGTATCTGTTCTTAGTGCTTGGCATGGAATTTAATCAATGTTGAATGCTCAGATTTTATAGATGATATCAGCAAGTAAGCAAATGTGATAAATCCACCTCCTTTCCCCAATTTGGAAATTAGACTAGCTGGAAAAATATGTAGAATGTTTTGTCCAAATCTGTACCATTTTTGCCATTTTGGAGCACTGAGAGAGTGTGAAAGAAAGTAGGGGGATGGTTTAAGGCAGAACAAGGTGTTTGATTCAGAATATCACTTAAAATTGCTCTGGACCTTTATTTTTCAGTATTCGGAAATGAACATCCTATGAGGAATGCCAATGAATTGTAGTAACTAGGTTTACTTAGTCAACTAGGTTGATATCCTTTTGTGATCTCATAAATATGCTTATTCCAGGAAAACTAAAGATTTTTTTGTAATGTAGAATAGAACATGCTTTAGATTATTCTCTTAAGATACATACAGTTAAAAATAGGTCATATTGACTAAATTTGTCTGGCTTTATATATATAGGGAAGATTATATTTGAGGCTTTTTTTTTTTTTTTTTTTTTTTGGTTTAGATGTTTTCCCTGAACATAATCTATAACATTCTCCCCAGATTTCTGTATGGAGCCTGACTGTTATATTTGGGAAGGTTCTTTTTAGAAATGGCCTGAGACATACAAGTAGGCTTTTTTAGGTGGTAAAGTAACTCAGAGAATTTTTTGTATTCAAGGTTTGATAATGACTACTAAAAAAAAAAGTTCTTATATTTAAATGACAATTGACAGCTTAAGAAAGATGGGTTGGATCTCAGTGCCTATCTTCAGAAGCTTAAAGTTAAAGAGATCAAATAATTCTGACTGAAAGCCATATTAAAGAGCCTGGCTAATGTGGGAGATAGATTATAGAGTCTGATCACAGGCTTTATGCAGAAATTGGATTTCATAGATACGATGTGAATTGCACAAAGGGATCTACTCAACAGGGGCAGGACCTGACAGTACTTAGAGATTTCATTTGGAAGGGCTTGAAAATACTGGGTATTTCAGTTTATTTTAAGTGATGGATGAGAGCAAGCTAAATATTTGATATTAAGGATTTTTTATTGAAATAAAATAATATTGCATTATTAAAAAAACTGTTTCAAAAACTTTGGCAAAACTATAGGGCTTTGAATTAATCCTATTCTTTTTCAGACATATTATTTCTGTTCTAGATTGGGGAGACAGTAAACATTTGTGGATATTTCTGGTTCCTGCTGAGTTTTGATTGAAAAGAGGAGAATAGGCGTTTTGATACTGATTATGTTCTTTCTCTCGGGCCTTCTGACCTTTCCAAAATAGAACTGTCAACTGAATTAATTCTTTTGTTGAATACTTTCTAGTGCAAGGGCTTGTACTTGAAGAGACATGACAAAATGAGTAAAACAAGGTTCTTGCTCTTATGTTGTTCGATGCAGAGTTAGAGGCGTCCTTCTATTGCCTTTTGGTGATCACTATCTGAAATTTGTGTATCACTTTAAATTCAGCATATCCCAAACTAAATTTATTTATTTATTTTTTCCAAACTAAATTTAATTCTCACTTTGTTTAATGTTGGTGGTAAACCATCTTACCCTTCCAGGTCTGTATTTCTGGAAGCTTCTTTCTTTACCCTTCCATCCAATTAATCATCAAGTTCTTTCAAATCTTTCTTCAATAAATCTAAAAAACTAAATTTTTATTCTCATGTATTAGGACATAATTGCTGTTCCTGAATTATAGCAGTCATTTCCTGAATAATTTCAGTGCATATGTGTATAAGTATAAAATTACCAACTGTTGTTCCTTGAAATATATGTCCTCATTGTAACTAAATTATTTAATTGTCCATTTGAAAAATAATGCTTGAGTATTATGAAAATATAAATAGGAATATGAAAGAATAATTACTCCTATTTATTGAATCGTTAAAGATATCTCATGTGGTGTTTCCAGGGCTTAATGCATATTTTTCCCTTTATTATAGCCCAGTGAGTACTTTTAGGTCTGTGTTATAAATTTTAACATTCAAAAATTTGCTTTCTATGTAAAAATATATTTTGTTTTTATGGAAATGGTTTTTATTTTATTTATTTTTCTTAATTGGCTAAGTAAAATATTTGACTCTTCTAGGCAAACTCTAATGGATTGGTCGATTGATTGAAAGTTAACTGAAATGCAAAGTCAGGCAACCTCTGGCAATGGGATCCCTTTGATAGATTCTTTTACCTGATCCGGCCTGTTATTTAGAAAGATACCCTGACAACATTTTATACAATGCTTTATTGAATGTTCTACCACAAGGAAGGTATTCCCTAAGTTTTTTCTCAATAAAGAAGGTGTGAAGACTGGTTGATATGCTGCTATATAGATCTGGAGTAATGAGGACTCAGAGTGGAATTCATATAGGAGGAGAGGTCAGATGTTACAGGTCCATAGGGATAAAGTGACCAGGATTAGATGATAAAAGGAAGTTTCCAGGAAGGCCTGGAACTTTAAGGGCAGCTAGGAGAAAAGTGATGTTGTAAGGGTACAGAAGGATGGCAGCTCTCACAGGGATGCACACATTGATTGAAGCTGTGGACATTTGAATCTCATAAAACAATACTTTTGTCTATTTTGTTAATTTAAAAAATGATTATTCTTTCTCTTTTCAAACAATTAATGCCAGTGTCTCCTAGTCCTGTCATACTTTATATATAATTTCCAGTCTTCATTTCACTATGTATTAAAGAAAAGTCTCTCACAAAAATAATTTAGACTTGCATAATTTTTCTACTAACATTCAGATTTTATTATTCTTTTAAAATATTTTATTTATTTATTCATGATCAACACACAGAGAGAGGCAGAGACATAGGCAGAGGGAGAAGCAGGCTTCCTACGGGGAGTGTGATGCGGGACTCTATCCCCTGACCCCGGGATCATGCCCTGAGCCGAAGGCAAACTCAACCACTGAGTCACCCAGGCGTCCCTGACATTTAGATTTTAAACAAACTTTTTGACTGTAGAATTATATTAATATATATAGCAAATGACTACAAACTTAGCAGTTTAAAACAATATCCATTATCCCAGAGAAGTCTGGGCATAGCTTAACTGGATCCTCTGCTTAAGAGCATCATAGGCTATAATCAAGGTGTTGTCCAGGAATGGGCTCTTAGCTGGGGACTCAGCTGGGAAAATAGCCATTCCCTCCTTCATCCTTATTTTTCTGGCTTGATGTTATCACTCATTTTTACTCTTTAACAAAAATTATTTAAATTCAATTAATTAACATATATTATTGGCTTCAGAAGTAGAGGTCAGTGATTCATCAGACTTATATAATACCCCGTGCTCATTACATCATGTGCCCTCCTTGATGTTCATCACCTAGTTACCTCATCCTCCTACTCCCATCCCTTCCAGCAAACCTCAGTTTGTTTCCTATGATTAAGAGTCTCTTATGGTTTGTCCTCTCTTATTTCATCTTGTTTTATTTTTTCCTCTCTTCCCCTATGATCCTCTGTTTTGTTTCTTAAATTCCACATATGAGTGAAATCATATAATTGTCCTGCTCTAATTGACTTATTTCACTTGGCATAATATCCTCTCATTCCATCCATATTGTTGCAAATGGCAAGATTTTTTTTGATGACTGAGTAGTAGTCCATTGTGTGTGTGTATATGTGATATATATATATCACATATATATATATGTGTGTGTATGTGTGTGTATATATATATATATATATACACATCTACTTTATCCATTCATCTGTTTGATGGACATCTGGGCTCTTTCCATAGTTTGGCTATGTAGACATTTCTGCTATAAATATTAGGGTGCAGGTGCTTCTTTGTATCACTACATTTGTATCTTTGGGGTAAATATCAGTAGTACATATTCTGGGTTGTAGGGTAGCTCTATTTTCAGCTTTTTGAGGAAGCTCTATATTGTTTTCCAGAGTGGCTGCACCAGCTTGCATTCCCACCAACAGTGTAAGAGGGTTCTCCTTTCTCTGCATCCTTGCCAACGTCTGTCATTTTCTAACTTGTTAATTTTAGCTATTCTGACAGTGTGAGATGGTATCTTGTGGTTTTGTTTTGTATTTCACAGATGCTGTAAGCGATGTTGAACATTTTTTCATGTGTTTGTTGGCCATTTGTATATCTTCTCTGGAGAAATGTCTGTTAATGTCTTCTGCCCATTTCTTGGTTGGATTATTTATTGTTTGGGTGTTGAATTTGATAAGCTCCTTATAGATTTTGGATACTAACCCTTTATCTGATGTGTCATTTGCAAATATCGTCTCCCATTCTGCTGGTTGCCTTTGGTTTTGTCCACTGTTCCTTTACTGTGCAAAAGTTTTTTGTCTTGATGAAGTCCCAATAGTTCATTTTTGCCTTTGTTTCCACGCCTTTGGAGACATGTCTAGCAAGAAGTTGCTGCTGTCAAGGTCAGAGGTTGCTGTCTGTATTCTCCTCTAGGATTTTGATGGATTCCTGTCTCACATGTAGGTCTTTCAGCATTTGAGTCTTTTTGTGTGTGTGCTGTAACAAAATGGTCCGATTTCATTCTTCTGCATGTGGGCGTCCAATTTTCCCAACACCATTTGTTGACTGTCTTTTTTCCATTGAGATATTATTTCCTGCTTTGTCAGAGATTAGTAGGCCATAGAGTTAAGGCCATTTCTGTGTTCTTTATTCTGTTCTATTGATGTCGTTTTTGTGGCAATACCATACTGTCTTGATGATTACAACTTTGTAATAGAGCTTGAAGTCCAGAGTTCTGATGCCACCAGTTTTGGTTTTCTTTTGCTACAATCCTTAGGCTATTGGGGTCTTTTCTGGTTCCGTACAAATTATAGGATTATTTATTTTAACTCTGTGAAAGAAATTGATGGTATTTTGATAGAAATCATTGAATTTATAGATTACTCTAGGTAGAATAGACATTTTAACAATATTTGTTCTTTCAATCCATAAGCATGGAACATTTCTCCATTTCTTTGTGTTGTCTTCATTTTCTTTCATGAGCATTCTATAGCTTCCTGAGTACAGATATTTTGCCTTTTGGGTTAGATTTATTTATTATTTTATATTTTTATATATTATTTTTATATATTTATTAATTATATATTTTATTAGTATTATTATTAGATATAGGTATAGATATCTTATGGTTTTTGGTACAATTATAAATGGAATCAACTCCTAAATTTCTTTCTTCTGTCTCAGTGTATAGAAACGCAATAGATTTCTGTGCATTGATTTTATGTCCTACCACTTTGCTGAATTCCTGTATGAGTTCTAGCAATTTTGGGGTCAAGTTTTTTTGGTTTTCCATATAAAGTATCATGTCATCTGCAAAGAGTGAGAGTGACTTCTTCTTTGCCAATTCAGATGTCGTTTATTTCTTTTTGTTGTCTGATGATGAGGCTAAGACTTCTAGTACTATGTTGAACAGTGGTCAGAGTAGACAGCCCTGTCTCATTTCTGACCTTAGAGGAAAAGGTCTCAGTTTTTCCCCATTGAGAATGATATTTGCTGTGGGCTTTTTGTATATAGGTTTTATGATATCGAGGTATGTTCCCTCTATCCCTATAGTGGGAAGTGTTTTAATCAAGAATTGATCCTGTGCTTTGTCAAATGCTTTTTATGCATCTGTTGAGAGGATCATATGGTTCTTTTTTTTTTTTTTTGATCATATGGTTCCTGTCCTTTCTTTTATTAATGTAATGTATCACATTGATTGATTTGCAGATGTTAAACTACCCTTGCAGCCCAGGAATAAATTCCACTTCGTTGTGGTAAATAACCCTTTTAATGTACTGTTGGATCCTATTGTCAAATATTTTGGTGAGAATTTTCGCATCCATGTTCATCTGGGGTATTGGTCTGTAACTATTTTTGGTAAGTCTTTCTCTGGTTTCGGGATCAAGGTAATGCCAGCCTCATAGAAAAAATTTGGAAGTGTTCCTTTCTATTTTTTGAAACAGCTTCAATAAAATAAGTATTAGTTCTTTAAATGTTTGGTAGAATTACTCTGGTCAGCCATCTGGCACTGGACTCTTGCTTTCTGGGAAGTTTTTGATGACTACTTAAATTTCCTTACTTTTTAATCCAATCTGATACCCTGTGTCTTTTGATTGGGGGCATTTAGCCCATTTACTTTCAGAGTAACTATTGAAGGATATGAATTCAGTGCCATTGTATTACCAGTAAAGTCATTGTTCCTGTACATTGTCTGTTCTGTCTGGTCTATGTTACATTGGATTCTCTTTGCTTAAAGATCACAAATTCTTTAGTTCCTGTTTGTTCTGGAAGCATTTTATCTCTCCTTCTATTTTGAATCAGATCCTAGTTGGTTAAAGTATTCTCAACTGCATGTTCTTCTCATTTAGTACCCTGAATATATGATGCCAGTCCTTTCTGGCCTGCCAGGTCTCTGTGGATAAGTCTGCTGCCAGTCCAATGTTTCTATTTTTGTAGGTTATAGACCTCTTATCCTGAGCTGCTTTTAGGATTTTCTCTTTGTACGTTTCACTAGATATGTATGGAGTGTTGACCTATTTTTTTTTTTATTGATTTTGAGGGGGATTCTCTGTGCCTCATGGACTTGGATGTTTGTTTCCTTCCCTAGATTAGGGAAGTTCTCCACTATTATTTGCTCCAATATACCTTAAGTCCTCCCTTTCCTCTTTTTCTGGGATCCCAATTATTCTAATATTGTTTCATTTTGAGGTATCACTTATCTCTTGAATTCTTCCCTCATGATCCAATAGTTGTCTCTCTCTCTTTTTCTCAGCTTCTTTATTCTCCATTATTTAGTTTTCTGGATCACTAATTCTCTCTTCTGCCTCATTTATCCTTGCAGTTAGAGCCTCCATTTTTTATTTCATCTCATTAATTGTCTTTTTTGATTTTGACTTGATTAGATTTTATTTCTTTTATTTCTCCAGAAAGGGATTCTCTAGTGTCTTCAATGTCTTTTTTCAAGCCCTGCTAGTATCTTTATAATCGTCATTCTGAACTCTACTTCCAACAACTTACTTATGCCCATACTGGTTAAGTCCCTGGCTGTCAGTACTGCCTCTTATTCTCTTTTTGAGATCACTTTTTCCTTCTTGTCATTCTACCCAGAGAAGAAGAGATGGGTAAGGGAACAAAATATTAAAATGGCAACAATGGGGATCCCTGGGTGGCTCAGTGGTTTAGCGCCTGCCTTCAGCCCAGGGCGTGATCCTGGAGTCCCGGGATTGAGTCCCATATCAGGCTTCCTGCATGAAGCCTGCTTCTCCCTCTGCCTGTGTCTCTGCCTCTCTCTCTCTCTGTGTGTCTCTCGTGAATAAATAAATAAAATCTTTAAAAACAAACAAGCAAATAAATAAATAAATGGCAACAATGACCCCAGGGGATACACAGTAAACAAATCAGAAGAGACTCAAAACTGAAAAAAGAGAAAAAAAAGAGAGAATATAATCAAACAGATAAACAGAATAGAGAAATACACCGGATCCTGTGTGTATTTTGGTCTGTTTGCTAGAAAACTAGATCCCAAAAAATGTAATGAAAGAACAATTTATAGGTACAAAAATATTAAATATAGTGAAAGGATAAAATGTAACTATAAAAATCAAAATTAAAAGATAAAAAAAAAGAAGGAATATAAACAGAAAGGTAAACAGAACACAACAATACACTATATCCTGAGTGTATTTTGGTGAGTTTGTTAGAATAAACTACATCTCCAAATTGTAAGGAAAGAAAAACATATGTGTGTGTGTGTGTGTATATATATATATACACACACACACAAAATAAAATTAAATACATTGAAAGGATAGAATGTAACTGTAAAGATGAAAATTATAAAAGACTTTAATCAAAGAAAAAACAAAAACAAAAAAGCAAATATAATCAGATGAAGAAAATAGATGCTTAACCTAGATTCTGGGTGTATTTTGGTCTTTAGAAGATACTGCATCCCAAAATTGTAAAGAAAGAAAAAAATATATATATACAAGATAAAATTATATATATATATATAATATATATATACACACACAAGATAAAATTAAATACAATGAAAGGGTAGAATGTAACTGTAAAAATTAAAATTAAAATCTTAAAAAAGAATTGATAAAATAAGAGATTGGTTGAAAAAGGAAAGAAAAAAAATTAAAATGAAAGACTAAGGAATTGTGGGAAAAGAAAAATAAATAAACAAAAAAAATTCCATGAATTCTATATGCTATATTCCCTTAGTGCTGGGGTTTTACATTTCTCAGTTCTTTGGGCTTGGTCTTGGTTGGATATTCTTGTAGATCTTCTGGGGGAGAGGCCTGTTGTGCTGATTCTCAGGTATCTTTGCCCCATATGGAATTGCACCACCGTTGCCAGGGGGCCAGGCTAACTAAAGTGCTCCAGATTTCATGAAGGCTTTCGCACCACTTTAAAGGATGATAATGAAAATGGCAGTCACCTAATCTCCAACTGGAGCTGAAAGCTCAGGACCCCACTTTTTAGTGAGCCCTCAGGGATAAACTGTCACTCCTGTCTCCCTAGTCCCAGTCTGAACTCATCCAGCCTGTGACTGAACATTATTATCTCATGCACTTGACTGCCTTTTGAGTCTTCAAACCCTGCAGACTCCTAAGGTGGCAAACATGTGTGCTGCTCCTCCTGGGGAAGGCGGGAGTCTTGCTGGTTCTGCTGTTTGCTGGGCTCCCATTCTCTCAGGACTAGACTTGTTTCCCTTCTGTGATACAGTAGGGCATGTTCTCTGTTCTAAGCAAACATTTATGAGAGACAGCCCCCCTACCCCAAAAAAGGACCTCAAGTAAAACTACAACCCTGAAAGGCCATGAACTACAAATTGTTTCTGGTGGAGAGCACGTTTTACAACTAAATCTCAGTTTTTCCTGTTTCTCTTGTGGTGAAGTGGATGCCTTTTGGTAAAGAAAAATATTTTTAATCACAGAGTTAAACATCATGGATATCCCACCCAGATTTTTTAAAAGCATTGTCCTCTTGAAAGAGAAATACTAATAACAATAATATTAATAGTGATAGCAACAATATGGCAGATTATTGAATGAAATGAATTAACTTTAATAAATGCTGTGGATTGTTTTATCTATTAAAAAAACAAACTTACATATATCATATGTCAATAATATCCCAATAAAGCTGGAAAAAATAGAGCAAACATTTCATGGTAGTATACATTTTGCCATTAGTAAAACAGCAGAAAGTTGGTAACAACTGTGCCCTGGTTTGTGATTTATGGCAAATTGGAGCTGGGAGCCCAGTCCTGTGCTGGCTGATTGCAGCCAGTTTCCACGATCTCATGACTATGAACTCTGTTGCACTCAGGCACCCCTGGTTTTCCTGTGACCCTGAGGATCCTGAGACTACACTGTCCCATCTAGGATTCCACCCCCGCTTGGCTAATTGATTACTTCTCAGGCAGGGATGTCCCTCATTGGAGCCGACTTGTAAAAGTTTCAATTTTGTGCTCTGCTGTATCACTTTCTAGTGCTGGCTGCCAGAGGCTCCCTTTCCCTGTGGTTTATCTTCCCATCTATCACCTCAGATTCACTTCTCCACACCTCCTACCTTGCAGAAAGTGGTCGCTTTTCTATTTGTAGAGTTGCAGCTATTCTTTTCTTAGATCTCTGGTTGAGTTCGCAAGTGTTCAGAGTGATTTAATAGCTATCTAGCTGAATTCCTGGGATGAGATGAAACTAAGGTCTCCTACTCCTCCACCACGTTTTTAAAAGATGGACATCCCCTCCCTTTAAACAACAACAAAAATTATTTATTGAAAATGAGAGTGTGTGCATGAGCAGGGGGAGGGGCAGAAAAGAGAGAGAGAGAGAGATTCTCAAGCAGACTCTGCACTGACCCCTACATGGGGCTCAATCTTACAACCCTGAGGTCATGGCTTGAGCTGAAACCAAAAGTCGGACAGTCGGACACTAAACCGACTGAGCCATCCAGGAAGCCATCCATGGAAGTCCTTCATTTTCCCTTTTGCATGGTTGTTGGCACCATTCATTTCTTTATAATTTTAAGTTTCAAGAAAGCTTATTTTTTCAAAGCCAGCAAGAGAAGTAGGTTAGCAAGATTGAGTCTTATAAAATGTAACATAATCACAGCAGTGAAAGCCTATTGCTGTTGCTATTATCTGTTGGTTAGAAGTAGAGCACAGGTCCTGCTTACACTAAGGGGAGAGAATTTTTACAAGGATATGACTAACAGAAAGTAGAAATCATGGGACTATCTTAAACTCTGTTTGACACAAGGGATTGTAAGAATTGGTTCATAATGAAAATTTTCCTGTAATTTTAATTTTTTTCATACTTCTTCGCAAATGAACTATTAACTTCTGTTAATGAGGATCTAATGCTGTTACCAGCTTTCTCTTATAAATGGCAAATGTATACTACCATGAAATGTTTGCTCTAATTTTTTCCAGCTTTATTGAGATATATATCTATGATATATATAAGTTTAAGCAGTAGAATGTGATGATTTCATATACATGTATCTTGTGAAATAATTATCATTATAAAGTTGTTTAACACATCCACTCCTTTATATAATTACCATTTTCCCCTTAGTGATAACATATAGAGTCTACTGTGTTAACAACTTTCATTATGTAATACAGTAACCTTAATCAGAATCACAATGCTATATATTAGCTCCCCAGAAATTATTCATCTTATAGCTGGAAGTTTGTACACTTACACCAACATCTCCTCATTTCCCTCATCCCTCCAGCTCCTGCCAACCACCATTCCATTTTCTATTTCTTAGTATTGCTTTTTCAGATTCCACATGTAAATGAGTACATATAGTGTTTGTCTTTTATTTCACTTAGCATAATGCTATCAAGGTTTATCCATGTTGTCACAAATAGCAGGTTCTCCTATTTTCATGGCTCAATAATATTCCATTATATGTATATATTTTCTTTATCCATTCATCCTTTGATGGACACGAGTTGTTTCTATATCTTGGCTATTGTAAATAATGCTGCAGTGGATATTGGAGTAAAGAAATCTCTTCAGGATAGTGATTTCATTACTTTAGCATATATGCATGAAAGTGGGATTGCTGGGTCATAAGGTAGTTCTATTTTTAATTTTTTGAGGATCCTCTATACTGTTTTCTGTAATGGCCTTACCAATTTACATTCCCACCAAAAGTGCACAAAGGTTCTCTCTTCTCACATTCTTGCCAGCCTCTTGTTATCTTTTGTCTTTTTTGATAAAAGCTATTCCAGTAGATGTGAAGTGATTTCTCATTGTGGGTTTGATTTGCATTTCCCCGGTGGCTAGAGATGTTGAACATCTTTTCATGTACTTGTTGGCCACTTGTATGCCTTCTTTAAAAAGGGGTCTATTTGAGACACCTGGGTGGCTCAGTTGGTTAAGCATCTGCCTTTGGCCCTAGTCATGATCTCAGGGTCCTGGGATCCAACCTTGTATCAGACTCCCTGCTCCATGGGGAAGTCTGCTTCTCCCTCTCCCTCTGCCCCCACCCCCCCTGTTTGTGTGCATACATAACCTCTCTCTCAAATAAATAAATAAACAAACAAACAAATAACCTAAAAAAAAAAAAAAAAAAGGTCGACTAGGGGCAAGATGGCAGAGGAGTAGGGTCCCCAAGTCACTTGTCTGCACCAATTTACCTAGATAAGTTTCAGATCATCCTGAACACCTACGAATTTGGCCTGAAATTTAAAGAGAACAGCTGGAATGCCACAGAGAAGGGTTTTTGCTTCTAGAAAGGTAGGAAGGCGGACAAAAAATAAAATAAAAAAGAATCAAGTGGAGGAGGGGCCCCACGAGGAGCTGGACTAAAGCCAGGCAGCAAGAGCCTCTGGGACAGGAAGGCCTGGAGAAGCGGGAACTTTAAAAATCCGCACCGGATTCTTCCCGGTTGTTAAAGCACTTAGCAGGAACTTGGGCAGAATCACAGGAGGGGCAGTGGAGCCTCCAGTCTCCCGGGGTCACTAATAGAGGAAGTGGCCCGGAGGAGAGTGCACGATCTCGGTAAAGGGCTGGAGCGCTCCTGGTGGGGCCTCAGGAGAAGCCGGTTGGCCAGGTGGGGGCTCAGGGGGAAGGGGCTGTGCCCTGCCGCCTTCAGTAGCCGTGGCCTGGGAATGAGATTCCAGCAGCGCAGGCTCCGGATCCCAGGGCACAGGGGACACAGCCCAGGATCCTGTGCTACCCCCAGGACAGGCGGAGGCAGGGACGAGACAGGACAGCGAGGACGCAAGGACTCCCCTACCACCAGGCCCCCCAAACTGTGCAGATCAGTGTACTCTGCTGCTCTGGGAACACCTAGGCCAATGCGGACTGGCAGACTGTGGTAGTTTACTGGGAGAGCTGACTCCAGAGCTGCAGACCTGGCCGCCGCCAATGTGGTTGTTCCTCCTTGTGTCACCCTGTGCCTGGGAGAGGCGGGGCCGCAGGGAACATAGACCTCACCGGGTAAATAGCCCCCACTGAGCCTGGCACCCAGCAGGGGATGGGGAGATGCCCCTCCCCCAGACTTTCATTTTGTTCTACAATGGCAGAAGTTAATACCTTCTAAAACATGTCCGGCATGCACCCAGAACCAAATGGAATACTGCGCTGGTTCATTCTGTGAGATTATATTCTCTCTTTATTCCCATTCTGCCCCTCTCTTTTATCTCATTTATATTTTGGCGGTCAATGTTGGGGCTCTCTACAAGTATTTCTGGACAGAATTTAATACACTAGAACCAAGAGGATCACTCTCTAGAACTCCTCAGGTAGACTACATTCTCCCGCCACTACAACTTGATCACCACCACCATCTACCAGTACCCCGCACCCCCGGGCTTTTTTCTTCTCTTTTTTTTTCCTCTTTACTTTTGCTTTTTTCTCTTCTTCTTTGGGATTCTTGGCCTTTTATTTTTAACTACTTGTTTTAAAATTTGTTTTTCACTTTAGTGGTCCTTTTTTAAAAATTTCCTTCTGATCTTTGTTTTCATTTTCTGATCTCTGACCTTGTAAGAATCAGCTAGGGTGAAATTTACTTAGGTTGTGGTTGATATCCTTGACTCAGCCCACTCATACAGCCACTCTGCACTGATCAAAATGACAAGAAGGAAGAACTCACCACAAGAGAAAGAATCAGAAATAGTACTCTCTGCCACAGAGTTACAGAATTTGGATTACAACTTGATGTCAGAAAACCAATTCAGGAACACAATTATAAAGCTACTGGTGGCTCTGGAAAAAAGCATAAAGGATTCAAGAAACATCATGACTGCAGAATTTAGATCTAATCAGGCCAAAATTAATAATCAACTAAATAAGATGTAATCCAAACTGGAGGTCCTAACAATGAGGGTTGATGAAGTGGAAGAAAGAGTGAGTGACATAGAAGGCAAGTTGATGGCAAGTAAGGAAGCTGAGGAAAAAAGATAAAATGGTTAAAAGACCATGAGGAAACATTAAGGGAAGTAAATGATAGCCTCAGAAGGAAGAATCTACATATAATTGGGGTTCCAGAGAGTTCCGAGAGGGACAGAGGGCCAAAAAGCATATTAGAACAAATCATAGCCAATAACTTCCATAATTTGGAAAGGGAAATAGGCATTCAGATCCAGGAGATAGAGAGGTTCCCCCCTAAAATCAATAAAACCGTTCAACACCTCGACATTTAATAGTGAAACTTGGAAATTCCAAAGATAAAGAGAAAATCCTTAAAGCAGTGAGAGACAAGAGATTCCTAACTTATATGGAGAGAAACATTAGATTAACAGCAGACCTCTTCACAGACACCTTGCAGACCAGAAAGGGCTGGCAGGGCATATTCAGGGTCCTAAATGAGAAGAACATGCAGCCAAGAATACCGTATCCAGCAAGGCTCTCATTCAGAATAGGAGAGATAAAGAGCTTCCAAGTTAGGCAGAAACTGAAAGAATATGGACCACCAAACCAGCTCTGCAAGAAATATTAATGTTTCTTGTAGAATATTAATATTACAGGGCACCCTGTAAAAGAAAGAGGAAGCCCAAAGAAATAATCCACAAAACAGGGACTGAATAGGTATTATGATGACACTAAATTCATATCGTTCAATAGTTACTCTGAACATGAATGGGCTAAATGATCCTATTAAAGACACAGGGTTTCCGACTGGATAAAAAAGCAAGACCCATCTATTTGCTGTCTACAAGAGACTCATTTTAGACCTAAGGACACCTCCAGCCTGAAAATGAAAAGTTGGAGAACCATTTACCATTCAAGTGATCCTCAAAAGAAAGCTGGGGTAGCAATCCTCATATCAGATAAAGTTTATCTCAAAGACTGTAGTAAGAAATGAAGAGGAACATTATATCATACTTAAAGGGTCTATCCAACAAGAAGACCTAACAATCATGAATATTTATGCCCGTAATGTGGGAGCTGGCAAGTATATCAATCAATTAATAACCAAAGTAAAGACATACTTAGATAATAATACACTAATAGCAGGAGACTTTAACACGTACTTTCTGTAAATGACAGATTTTCTAAGCAAAAATTCACCAAAGAAACAAGAGCTTTAAATGATATACAGGATCAGATGGATTTCACAGATATACAGAACTTTCCATCTTAACAAAACTAAATACTCTTCTCAAGTGTTCATGGAACTTTCTCCAGAATAGACCACATACTGGGTCACAACTCAGGTTTCAACTGATACCAAAAGATTGGGATTGTCCTCCGAATATTTTCAGACCACAATGCTTTGAAACTTGAACTCAATCACAAGAAGAAATTTGGAAGAAACTCAAACATGAGGAGGTTAAAGAGCATCCTACCAAAAGATGAATGGCTCAATCAGGAAATTAGAGAAGAATTAAAAAGATTCATGGAAACTAATGAAAATGAAGATACAACCATTCAAAATCTTTGGGATACAGCAAAAGCAGTCCTAAGAGGGAAACACATTGCAATACAAGCATCCCTCAAAATGGGAAAAAACTTAAATACAGAAGCTAACCTTGCACCTAAAGGAACTGGGGAAAGAACAGCAAATAAAACCTACACCAAGCAGAAAAAGAGAGATAATAAAGATTCGAACAGAATTCAATGAAATAGAGACCAGAAGAACTGTAGAACAGATCAACAAAACCAGGAGTTGGTTCTTTGGAAGAATTAATAAGATAGATAAATCATTAGCCAGCCGTATTGAAAACAAAAGAGAAAGGACTCAAATTAGTAAAATCACGAATGAAAGAGGAGAGATCACAACCAATACCAAGGAAATACAAAGAATTTTAAAAATATATTATGAATACCAATAAATTAGGTGATCTAAGAGAAATGGATGCATTTCTGGAAAACCACAAATTACCAAAACTGGAAGAGGAAGAAATAGAAAACCTGAACAGGCCAATAATCAGGGAAGAAATTGAAGCAGTCATCAAAAATCTCCCAAGACATAAAAGTCCAGGGCCAGATGGTTTCCCAGGGGATTTCTATCAAATGTTTAAAGGATAAACAATACCTATTCTATTAAAGCTGTTCTGAAGGATAGAATGGGACAGAATACTTCCAAACTCGTTTTATGAGGCCAGCATCACCTTAATTCCAAAACCAGACAGACTCCACCAAAAAGGAGTATTATAGACAAATATCCCTGATTAAAACAGATGCAAAAATTCTCAACAAGATACTAGCCAATAGAATCCAGGAGTACATTCAGAAGATTATTCACCAGGACCAAGTGGGATTTATCCCCGGGATGTAAGGCTGGTTCAACACTCGTAAAGCAAGCAACGTGATATATCACATCAACAAGAGAAAAAACAAGAACCATATGATCCTCTCAATAGATGCAGAGAAAGTATGTGACAAAATACAGCATCCATTCCTGATCAAAGCTCTTCAGAGTGTAGGGATAGAGGGAACATTCTTCAGCATCTTAAAAGCCATCTATGAAAAGCCCACAGAAAATATCATTCTCAATGGAGAAACACTGAGAGTCTTCCCCCTAAGATCAGGAACATGAGAGGGATGTCCACTCTCACCATTGCTATACAATTAGAAGTCCTAGCCTCAGCAATCAGGCAACAAAAAGAAATAAAAGGCATTCAAATTGTCAAGGAAGAAGTCAAACTCTCCCTCTTTGCAGATGACATGCTACTGTACATAGAAAACCCAAAAGACTTCACCCCAAAGTTGTTAGAACTCCTACAGCAATTTGGCAATGTGGCAGGATACAAAATCAATGCCCAGAAATCGGTGGCATTTCTATACACTAACAATGAGACTGAAGAAAGAGAAATTAAGGAGTCAATCCCATTTATAATTGCACCCAAAAGCATAAGATACCTAGGAATAAACCTAACCAAAGAGGTTAAGGATATATACCCTAAAAACTACCGGACACTTCTAAAGAAATTGAGGAAGACACAAAGAGATGATGGAAAAACATTCCATACTCATGGATTGGAAGAATTAATATTGTGAAAATCTCTATGCTACCCAGGGCAATTTACATGTTCAGTGCAAACCCTATCAAAATACCATGTACTTTCTTCACAGAGTTGGAACAAATCATGTTAAGATTTGTGTGGAATCAGAAAAGACTCTGAATAGCCAGTGGAATATTGAAAAAGAAAACCAGAACCGGGGGCATCACAATGCCAGATCTCAAATTGTGCTACAAAGCTGTGATCATCAAGACAGTGGGGTACTGGTACAAAAACAGACATATAGATCAATTGAACAGAATAGAGAACCCAGAAATGGGCCCTCAACTCCATGGTCAAATAATATTCAACAAAGCAGGAAAGACTATCCACTGGATAAAGGACAGTTTCTTTAATGGATGGTGCTAGGAATATTGGACAGCCACGTGCAGAATAATGAAACTAGATCACTCTCTTGCACCATACACAAAGATAAACTCAAAATGGATGAAAGATCTAAATGTGAGAAAAAAATCCATCAAAATCCTAGAGGAGAACACAGGCAACACTCTTTTTGAAATTGGCCACAGTAACATCTTGCAAGATACATGTATGAAGGCAAGGGAAAAAAAGCAAAAATGAACTATTGAGACTTAAGCCAAGAGAAAAAGCTTCTGCACAGCAAAATAAATAGTCAAAAGACTAAAAGACAACCTACAGAATGGGAGAAAATATTTTTAAATGACATACCAGATAAAGGGCTAGTATCCAAGATCTATAAAGAGCTTATTAAACTCAGCAGCAAAGGAAAGAACAATCCAATCATGAAATGGGCAAAGGACATGAACAGAAATCTCACAGAGGAAGACATAGACATGGCTACCAAGCACATGAGAAAATGCCCCGCATTACTTGCCATCAGGGAAAATACAAATCAAAACCACAATGAGATACCACCTCACACCAGTGAGAATGGGGAAAAATAATAAGACAGGAAACAACAAATGTTGAGAGGATGTGGAGAAAGGGGAACCCTCTGGCACTGTTGGTGGGAATGTGAACTGGTGCAGCCACTCTGGAAAACTGTGTGGAGGTTCCTCAAAGAGTTAAAAATAGAACTACCCTACCACCCAGCAATTGCACTGCTGGGGATTTACCCCAACGATACAGATGCAGTGAAACGCCAGAGCACCTGCACCCCAATGTTTATAGCAGCAATGTCCACAATAGCCACGGTGTGGTAGGAGCCTCGGTGTCCATTGAAAGATGACTGGATAAGGATGATGTGGTCTATAAATACAATGGAATATTACTCAGCCATTAGAAATGATGAATACCCACCATCTGCTTTGACATGGATGGAACTGGAAGGTATTATGCTGAGTGAAGTAAGTCAGAGAAGGACAAACATCATAGGATTTCACTCATACAGGGAATATAAAAAATAGTAAAAGGGATTATAGGGGAAAGGAGAGAAAATGAGTGGGAAAAATCAGAGATGGTGACAGAACATGAGAGACTCCTAACTCTGGGTAATGAACAAGGGATAGTGGAAGGGGAGGCAGTGGGGGGTTGGGGTGACTGGGCACTGAGGGGGGCACTTGACAGGATGAGCACTAGATGTTATTCTATATGTTGGAAAATCTAACTCCAATTAAAAAATATACAAAAAATATCTAATTCCTTCATTTTTAAATTGGGTTCTTTGGGTTTTTGCTGTTGAGTTATATGAGTTCCTTATATATATTTTATATTAACCCCTTTTGAGTTTGCAAATATCTTCTTCCTTTCCATAGATTGCCTTTTTGTTTTACTGATTTTGTTTTGTTTTTGTTTTTGGTTTTGGTTTTGTTTTTTTTTGCTGTGCAGAAGAGTTTCATTTGATGTAGTCCCAGTTGCTTATTTTTGCTTCTCTTGCTTGCACTTAATGGTGTCGCATCCAAAAAATCATTTCTAAGACCTGTATCAAGGAGATTTTTATCTGTTTTCTTCTAGGAGTTTTACATTTTTATAGTTTGGGTCTTATATTTAAGCGTTTAATCATAATTGAGTTGATTGTTGTGACTGTTATAACAAATTGGCACAATTCCATTGATTTGAAAAATTCAGTTTTCCCAAGTACATTTATTGAAGATATAATCTTTTCCCCATTGAGTATTCTTGACTCCATTATCAAATATTAGTTGACCATATACACATGGGCTCTCAATTGTTCCATTGGTCTATGTGTTTGTTTTTA
Organism: Canis aureus; assembly: GCF_053574225.1. Lineage (NCBI taxonomy): Eukaryota > Metazoa > Chordata > Mammalia > Carnivora > Canidae > Canis > Canis aureus. The sequence continues at coordinate 60,374,209 of NC_135621.1, forward strand.
TTGCAAATACAGTACTTTTTTGAGTACTGTAGCTTTGTGATAAAATTTTGAAATCAGAATTTGTGATTCCTTCAGCTTTATTCTTCTTCACGGCTACATTGGTTATATTTGGAATCTTTTGTGGTTCTATACAAATTTTAAGATTATATTTTCTGTTTCTGTGAAAGATGCCATTGGAATTTTGATAGGAATTGCATTGAGGGCAGCCCAGGTGGCTCAGCGGTTTAGCCTCGTCTTCCGCCTAGGGCGTGATCCTGAAACCCAGGATCGAGTCCCACGTCCGGCTTTCTGCATGGAGCCTACTTCTCTCTCTGCCTGTGTCTCTGCCTCTCTCTCTTTCTCTCTTTGTGTCTCTTAAAAAAAAAAAATAAGTAAAATCTAAAAAAAAAAAAAAGGGAATTGCATTGAATTTATAGATGGCTTTTGGTAGCATGGGCATTTTTTAAAAAAGATTTATTTATTTATTTATTCATGAAGGGGGGCGGGCAGAGACACAGGAGGGGGGAGAAGCAAGCTCCATGCCAGGAGTCCGACGTGGGACTCGATCCTGGGACTCCAGGATCGCGCCCTGGGCCAAAGTCAGGCGCTAAACTGCTGAGCCGCTGAGCCACCCAGGGATCCCCAGCATGGGCATTTTAAGAATATCAATTCTTCTGATCCACAAGCATGAAATATTTTTCCATTTGTGTCATCTTCAATTTCTTTTATCAATGTCTTACAGTTTTCAATGAACAGTTCTTTCACTTCCTTTAAATTTATTACTGGGATCCCTGGGTGGCGCAGTGGTTTAGCGCCTGCCTTTGGCCCAGGGCGCAATCCTGGAGACTCAGGATCGAATCCCACGTTGGGCTCCGGGAGACTCAGGATCGAATCCCACGTCGGGCTCCTGGCATGGAGCCTGCTTGGAGCCTGCTTCTCCCTCTGCCTATGTCTCTGCCTCTCTCTCTCTCTCTCTCTCTGTGTGACTATCATAAATAAATAAATAAAAATTAAAAGAATTTATTACTAAATATTTTGCAGTTTTGGATATTATTATAAACAGGATTTTTTTTCTTTCTCAGATAGTTCCTTGTTACTATATAGAAATGCAGCTGATTTTCATATGTTGGTTTTATATTTTGCAACTTTAATGAATTTTTTTATTAGTTTTGTTTCAGTGTTATCTTTAGGGTTTTCAATAAATAAGATAATCTGCAAATGGACATTTTAATTTCTTTCTTATTATAATACCTTTTCTTTTCTTTTCCTTGACTAATTGTTCTGACAAGGACTTGAAGTGATGGGAGGAGGTAATTGTTCTTGACCTTAGAAGAAAAGCTTTCAAGTTTTTACCATTGAGTATGATGTTAGCTGTGGACTTGTCATATATGGTCTCTATTATGTTGATATATCTTCCTTTTATACCCAATTTGTTGAGAATTTTATCGTGAATGAATGTTGAATTTTATCAAATGCTTTTTCTGCATCTATTGAGATGATCACATGATTTTTATATCATTCATATATTGCATTTATTGATTTATATATGTTGAACTATTCTTGCATTCCAGGGAGTGAATTGTACTTGATTCATGGTTATGATCTACTTACTGTACTGTTGAATTCAGTGTGGTAGTATTTTTTGAGAACTTCTGCATCTATATTTATTGGGGATATTGACATGTAGTCTTCTTATATGTCCTTTTCTGGCTTTGGTATTTAGGATAATAATGCTAGCTTTGTAAAATGAGCTTGAGAGCATTCTCTCATCTTCGGTTTTGTGTAAGAGTTTGACAAGGATTGGTGCCAATTTGTCTTTAAATGTTTAGAAGTCACCAGTGAAATCATCTACTCCTGGGCTGTTTTTGTTGACTGATTTTTGTTTATTGTTTCAGTGTCATTACTCGTTATTTGTTGGCTCAAATTTTCTAATTCTTCATGATTTGGTCTTGGTATATTGTACGTTTTTAAGAATTCATCTATTTCTTGTATAATTTTCAATTTATTGGCATGTAATTGCCCATAGTAATATATTTTGATCCTTTGTATTTCTTTGGTGTCGGTTGTAATGTCTCCATTTTCATTTATGATTTATTTGAGTGTTCTCTCTCTTTTTCTTGGTCCATGTAGCTAAAAATTAGTCAGTTTGTTTATCTTTCAAAAACCAACTCTTAGTTTTGTTTATCTTTTCTATTGTTTTTCCGGTCTCCATTGTGTTTACTTTTGCTCTGATCTTTGTTGTTTCCTATATCATGGTCATGTTGTGCTTAGTTTCTTTTTGTAGTTCCTTGAGGTGTAAAGTTAGGTTGCTTATTTGAAATCTCTCTTTTTTTTTTTTAAAAAAAAAAAGTAGGTATTTCTCACTATGAACTCTCTTCAGATTGCTTTTATTTTATGCCATAAGTTTTCATATGTTGTGATTCCATTTTCACCTGTGTCAAGGTGTATTTCGATTTCCTTTTTGAGTTCTTTGATCTATTGATTGTTTAGAAGTGTGTTGTTTAATCTCTACACATTTGTGAATTTCTCTTCCTTTAGATCTACTAGTTTTTGCTTTATATATTTTGGTGTTCTGATATATATTTTGGGTTAAAGTATATTTACATTGCTATATCCTCTTGATGAATTGACTCCTTTCTCAGTATATAATGACCTTATTTGCCTTCTTTGGTGGTTTTTACTTAAAGTCTATTTTGTGTGATACAAGTTTAGCTTCCCCTGCTCACTTTTGTTTTCTATTTGCATGGAAATACCTTTTGCTATCCTTTCATTTTGAGCCTGTGCATATCCTTAATGCTGAAGTATAGGCAGAATATAGTTGGATCTCGTCTTCTCATTTTTTAATCCATTCAGCTGCTCAAATCAGTTAGACTATGGTAATTAATATATTAACATATAAGTAATTATTGATAGATAAGGACTTACTAATGCCATCTTATTTTCTGACTGTTTCGTAGTTTCCTTGTTCCTTTCTTACTTTTTTGCTGTCTTTGTGAATTGATGATTTCTGTAGTGACATGCTTTGATTCCCTTCTCTTTAGGCTATCAATTTTAGGTTTCTGCTTTACGCTTACTATGAAGCTTATATAAAACATCTTGTAGATATAACAGTGTATTTTAAGATGATAACAACTGAGCTTCAATCACATATGAAGATTTTGCCCTTTTACTCTCTCTCCATATTTTATGTTTTTGATGTCCTGTTTACTTCTTTTTATGTTGCTTTATCCATTAACAAATTGTTGCAGCTATATTTATTTTTAATACTTTCATTCTTTAGATATCTTTAATAGATTAAATTAAAATACCAGCATATTACAGTATTATATTATTCTAAATTTAACTATATATTTACCTTTATGATTTTTCTTGATAGTTTTATTTTTTCATATTAGTAATTAGTATCTTTTCATGTCAGCTTGAAGAATACCTTCCAGCACCTTGTTAGGCGGGTCTAATTTAAGTGATGAAGTTGGTCAGTTTTTGTTTTTGGAAAGTATCTCTCTTTCATTTCTGAAAGACCAACTTTGCTGTGTAAAATATTCTTTGGTAGTTTTTTCTTTTAGCATTTTGGATATATCTTCTTACTCATTTCTGGTCTTCTAGGTTTCTGCTGAGAAATCTACTGATAGCCTCATGGGGATTCCCTGATATATTAAAACCTTTTTTTTCTTGCTGTTTTAAAAATTCTCCTTCTGTCTTTGATTTTAGACAGTTTTACTATAATGTTTTTGAAGAAGATAGTTTTGAGTTGAAATTTGGAGGTGATCTATTAGTTTCCTGAAATCAAAAGTCCAAATCTTTCCTGGAAGTTTGGAATTTCTCAGTCATTGTTTCTTTAAATAAGCTTTCTGCTCTTTTTTCCCCCCTCTCTTCTCATACTGTGAATCCAGTAATGTGTAGATTATTTCTTTTAATGGCATCCTATAATTCAAGTTACCTTACCTCATTTTAATTTTATTTTACTTTTTGCTTCTCTGACTGGATGATTTCAAATGACCTGTCTTCTACTTCGTTAATTCTTCTGCTTGATTGAATATTCTGTTGAAGCTTTCTATTGAATTCTTCAGTTCAATCAATGTATTTTCAACTCTTGGATTTCTTTTTTCCTTTTTTTTTTTTTTTTTTTAATGGTTTCTCTTTCTTTGTTGAGCTTCTCTTTTGTTCATGCATTGTTTTCCTAATTTCATTTAGTTGTCCTATCTGTGTTTTCCTATTGCACACTGAATTTCTTTAAGAGGACTACTCTGATTATTATCAGACAACTCATAGATTTCCATTTCCTTAGGGTAACTCATTAGACTTTTCTTATTTTCTTTTGGTGGAGTCATGTTTCCTTGATTATTCATGATCCTATAGCCTTGCATTGGTGCCTATACATTTGAGGAATTTGGTAGCTTTTCCAGTCTGTGCTCATTGGCTTTGGTAGACAAAGCTCTTCACAAGTCAACCTGTCCAGAGATTCTTGGTTGGCTGTCTGGTGATGTCTGCAGGTAGATTTGCTGTTAATGGTTGGACAGGTCTGGTACCTGACTCAGGAAGTGGGCAGTCTGCTTATTTGTGTGCAAAGGGACAAGCCTAATGTCTGGGTCCATGTGGATTGGCCTGGCACTTGAGTCTGCTATAGTGGGTTTGGGACCTGGATCTGTATGGATGGGCTTCGATTATGGTTCACAGGGCCATCCAGGCCCTGGGCACCACTGAGGTGGACTTGGCATCTGGATCTGTAGAGATTGGCCTAGTAGTAGGATAGGCTGGGAGCCTGGGGTCAAGGGGATGGCCTGGTCCTGGAATGAACTTACCCCTTGGGGCCATGGAGTTGTCCTGTAACCTGGCTATGTGACTGGCTGAGCAGTTGAATATACAGAGACTATCTTATATCCCACTATCACTAGGGTGAGCTGGGAGCCAGGGCCCAAAGGGGCTGGTCTGGAGTCTAGGTCCATGAGGGCTGGGCTGGTAGTTGGGTGGGCTGTAGGTTTGGGTGTATAGTAGTCAGCATGATCCTGGGCCCACCTGAGGATTTAGGCTCATGAGATTTAGGCTCATTAGCACCACAGGAGCTTCCTAGGGCTGCTGGAGCTGGCAGGAGACAGGGTGAGCCAGGGACCTAGATTTATAGGAGCCTAACAGAAGCTACCTAAGGCCATTGACTTAGACTGTGCTGAGGGTACTGGTTCTGTGGTCTGTGGTGAGCTGGGTATTTAATTTACTCTCCTTCCATGGGAGCAGAGATATGTCTTTGTGTGCTAGGCTGCTCTAGCCTTGGGGGAGGGATGATGAAAGTATGTTTCCTACCCTCTAGGGGTTTGTTTACTACTCTATGATGATTCTTTTCTAATTTTTTTGCTTCACCCAGGTGCTGTATTCCCTCACCTGGAATCCTTGTCTCTTGTGAAGTAATTTTCACATGTGGGTAGTTATTCAAGTTGATGTTTCTGGAGGAGAGGATAAACTATAAGAAATTCCTGTGCTGCCATTTTTCTGTTGTTATTCTCCCCATATTTTAGTTGTTCTTCTATCTTAGATATTAGTTCCAAGTACAGTAAAAACAAAGGAAAAAACCCAACAAACTAGGAAACCAGAGCCAAAACAAGAGAAACGAGCAAGCAAACAAATAAATATGGCAAAATGCTAAATGTCTAACAGCATAAATCTAACTTGTTCTTGTTTCACTTACTCAGGCTGGTCAGTGCATCCCACTGTTCTGGCAAACATGATTTTAGGAATAGCATTACCAAGCAATTATGAGGGTTCAATCTAGAAACATATGTATAATTCCTAAAGGCAATAGGACCCACAGAAGTATCTATCATCTCAAAGTCTGTTGGTGCTTCCTCCAACATCTAGTTTACTCACAGATATGTTTCTACTATAGCAACTTAATCCATAGAACAAAAGAAGCAGAAATGTCCCTCAGAAAAATAACTATGTTCTCATTAGCTGTTTAATTTAAAAAATAAATTTATATTCCCTTTCCTTTGCATTTGATTGCTGGGTAATTGAGTTGCATGAGGATATATTGTGGGTGAGAAGTGTGTGAGAACAATAACAAATCGTTTGCCAGGCATTTTGTTTTTAGAATTTGATTTATGCCTTCTATCCTCATATAGATTATTGTAGTGGTGAATTCAAAATTTCTAGTTGTGCTTTGATTTATTAGAATAGCAACATAAACAAAGTCAAATTGTAAGATTTTGTAGAAATGTTTACTACTTTGGTTATGGTTAGGATTTTCTTTTGTTTATTTGTTTGGATAAAAGGTGTATGAATCTTTCATTATCAACCTAAAATGCTATATAGTAATCCATTGGTTAGTCATGCAACTCTCACCCTTTATATCAATTTGAGATACAATTTTTAGACCCAAAATATTTTAATTTGATCTTGGTGTAGTCAAAGAATATGGGCTTATACAGATAGCTACCCTGGAAGAATTCTTTGTGTTTTGAACAAATCAACATCAACAAATGAATTACTTGATGGCTGAAATTACATGTTTTCTAACACTTTTTTAAAAAAGATTTTATTTATTTATTTTATAGAGAGACAGAGATAAAGAGAGCAAGCAGGATCGGGAAGGGGGGGAGTGGGAAAGGGAGAGAGAAAAGCAGACTTCCTGCTGAGCAGGAAGCCCAAGGCAGGGCTGGACCCAGAGATCATGACCCAAGCCAAAGGCAGACATTTAACTGACTGAGCCACCCAGGTGCCCCTAATTTTCTTTTTTATAGGTATGAGAAATTAACAAGCTAAAGAGTTTTCTCTCCTCTAGTATATGTTTGGCCAAAGGCTATGGCTGTCCTAGAAAATAATCATTTCTCTGTGCTATTTAGACAGACATTTCAGGTTAGATCTTGCTCTCTGGTTGTTTGGGGAAAAGGAATGACCTCTAGGTTGAGTGTTTTGAAAATAGTGGGCTGTAATATTCATTAACTATTCAATTCAGTTTCCTTGCAGCTTTACTATTAAATTACCAGGGTTCTGCTATTTACCTGGCTCATTTCAATGTTAGTGTGAGATGAACTCTCTAGAGACTTGTAAGTATTTCAAACCAAATAGCCAAAAATATCTATATTAAATAAGTGCTATGAAATGAGGCAGTGTGAAAATAAGATCTGAGATTTTGAATATCTGTACCAGAATTCATTCTTTCTTCACACTCAGTTCTTGACCCTATACCTAGATCCTCATTCTTCCTGTGTACATGGCACCTTTGCTTTTATTCCAGCTATTCTCCCTTCACCCTCTTAACAATAATCAAGTAACACATAGCTTTTTGGCCCCAGACTTAAAATTTAACAATTTTATTAACTTTTATCCCTTGTATCTTGTTTAGTAGTTTCATCTTATGAGATAGCATGAAAATAATTCCTTAAAGTTTACATGGTAAGGGTCTGTGTTCTAAGGAGTATCTTAGAATTATTGACCTTTATAGCTAAAATGTATTATTTTATTTTTAAGCAACATATTTTGGAAGAGAGAGGCCATATTGGTTCTATAGTGAGTCAAATGTGGATAATGACAATTAATTCTTGATCCATAGATTACCACTTACTGTATAGTGGACCAGGAAAGTAGTTCAGTGCCTTAATTTTCCTCCTTTTGAACATTTGCTTGGTTTCATAGGCCATCCAACCCCTGCAATAGGAAATTTGAGCTCTAATAATAAAGAGAAATAGAATAATAATAATAATGAGATACAGATAAAAATCTTAGCTATTTTAACTAGGATACTATATATATTCTTCCAAATGTTCATATTTTGTAAGGATTATACTCTATATAGAACTTATACTGGATGCTTTTAGTGATATAGAATGCATCCTGAGGTTAAATGTAAAACTGTGGAAATAGCATAACAAAATTAGTAATTAACATTAATTGAGCTCTTGCTCTGTGAGGTGCACACAGTACAAAAGAAACAAACTCAGACTTTGTTGCAAACTAATTATCTACTGGGGTGATAAAACCCATAAAAAGGGGCACCCAGTCCAGAATTTTCATGCCTCCACACTAAAAGGGCTAATGTTATTAAGCTCCATATTTGTATAATACTTTGAAATGTATAATCTGTTCTCATAAATGTTATCTCTTAACATCGCTTAGGATACTGTGAAAACTAAGGAGTGTGATAAAAGCATAAATTTTGGTTTCAGATAGAGCTGGTTCTAAATCCTGGTCTGCCTCTTCCATTGAAGATTTAAGCATCTCTGTGCCTTAGCTACCTCATTTATGTAGCAAGGCTGATGACAGCCTTTTGGTGCTGCTTTGAGAGTTAAAGGAAATGATATATGATATTCCTTGTAGGATGGTGGCCATATACTAGGTGCCAATAAATATGTGCTCCTTTCTTACTCTGATTTTGCAGAAGAGAAAATGAAGCCCTTAGTTAGGAATAAGTCCTTGGTCCCCAAAACAAGATTATGCCTCTGTTTATTGTACTACACTGCTGGGGTTATCATTCTCAGTGGTCTCACAGCTCACCATAAAGGACTTATTAATTCCATGCTTATGCTAAGGATTTATTAATTCTTATTCTAGTTCTTCTCTAGAGATACTGTATTACTGGACTCTCTTAGGTTTGATAAAGGTTACTTTCTTGAAAGAAGAAAAAAATACATATCTATTATTCCTTATCCACAATCAACTTTTTGGCACTTGATGAAATATTTTATCCTTCCAGAAAGGCTATGAGCTCCACAAATTTCATTTTATCTTCCATATCTTATACATAATTCCTAAGTTTTATTGTCCTTTTGCTATTGTGTGTCAGAGTGTTGGTAGGGGGTGACAGAAACTAGATAAAAACATAAAATCAGTGGGATGATGGTAGATTTCACAAGGGTCAGGCAAAGAAACAATAACAAGGAAAACATATGGGCATGTGTATTGGCCAGGGCCATAGATGTGCCCATAGTATTCCAAGAAACACATCAGCCTAGTGGAAGATGTGGAGCTATTAAAGATATTAGTAAATATGTTTAAACATATTTCTAGTGGAAGATGTGGAGCTATTAAACACATTAGTAAATATGTTTAAACATATTAGTAAATATGTTTACACCTCCTCTACAATGCATAGAGGAGGTGTAAACATATTTACTAATTATATATATATATATATAATTATATAGTTATAATTATATATAACTATAACTATAACTATAAACTATAACTATAACTATAACTATATATATATATATATATATATATATAACTATTTCTTAGGAAGACCTGAGGCATCATAGACATAGAAACATATTTATTGCCCTTTTAGGGAGTTAAAAAATCTAATATTAACCCTATATAATTTACTCTTAACAAATATGTTTTGTATAAATATATTGACTGCTTTCTACTGGGTATATATGGTACTGATACACTGAAAAACATTGAGATGAGATAACTACAAGGTCTCTAGGTTTCAAGAAGATGATGTCTATCTCTAAAGTTATAGAAAAATTATCACCTCTGTTCATGGCTAATTATTGTATATGGAAACCAGAAAGAAACAAAATTAATAGAAATGAATTTTTCTTCCTACGTAGGGTCAGTTAAAAGGGATACTTTCCATTTCCAAATATTTTCTTTAGACCATGTAGAAGACTTTTCTCAAATGCAGTACAGCAATATCTAATTCTCCATTGGATTTTAAGTGAACACAAGTCAGGGAGTTATTGAAGAATAAGCAGATTTTTCTCCTTAAAGTAAATATGATGTCCATTATTTTGGCTTGTCTGCATTCATGGGCTGTGAAGTCTGAAGTCTGTAGTTCTAGTTTACTAAACTTATTTTAAGGAATAGCTAGTTCTGGAGTCTCTCTGGATATGTGTATTGTGTATTTAGTTGTATGTTTCTCCTGCTGACCAGTGTGCTGCTGGAAGCTATAGTATTTTTAAAGCTCTGATGCTCAGTTGGGAATATTTGAGATTCTGGAGCCTTATTAATAGCAATACAATATTCTCCCAAACTGTAAAGGTGGAAAAGCAGAGATTTAAAAAAAAAATATCTGCTGAGCTTATGAAAATATACTTCTCTGAAGTTACAGTAGTTATGTCTAAACATCATAGGATATTGGAGCTAGAATAACCTAAAGATCATTTATCCAGCTCCTAGTATTTCATATGATAAAAGTGAAACTCAAAATGTGAAGGTGAAGGTCCAAGGTGATATAGGTAGTTATTGGTCAAATGAGTCATAGTAGCATCTCTTGCTGTTTATTTTTCACCATCTGATGCATAATATATACCTCTATATGAAAAGGTATTTGGTCCAGAAGAATTTCTTTAGAAATTGAATTAGATGAGGATTACAAGACTGAGAAATAGTGATAGATCAATGTCAACTCATCGATCTAATGCAGATTCACAATAATTATAATTAATGCATAATTATAGAATCATCAGAAACCAACATTACATCCTTTCATCTTAATTACTTGTAGAAAAGATATTTTATCTTCCTTTTCGTATAGAGATGACCCAACAAACCTCACTTTTTATACCTCCTTTAAGGATTCTAGAAAGAGATTCCATTTTCTCACTGATATCATTCTATGGAGAATTTGTTTTAATCAATGAGAAATTAAGAAGGCTTTATTCCATCCTTTTCTATGTCCCCTGCCTGGACTTCCCCAAATACCAGAGTAGGACTTGAAATCAGCCTATATAATTAAACAGTTTAGTGTTCATTGCTACATAATGTTTGCTAATGACAAAAATGAGTTGGTGGCTGGGTCATTTCAAGGATATTTAGTACAATTCTAGTAAACTGCAGAAACTTAGATGCAAATAAAAATCACAGCCTCTTCATTCTGCATTTTAACACCTAAAACCTTGTGATTCATTGGTTGGAATATTCACCTTATGCATTATGGTTGTAAGTTGCTAGGGTATGAAAATAAAAAAAAAATAGTTATGGGCTATAAAGAAAAGAATTCAGAATGGAAACATAAATTAATGTGAAAGATTTGCGTTAGAACTCATTTCTTTAATATTCATATTCAAGTTCTTAATAGGAGTGAGTTCAAAATATGGATATTAGTGTTGCTTCTATTTGATAATTTGATATCATGATTATGATATGACTGCCTTATTGAGTCTTTGTTTTCTGATCTATAAAATGGAGATCATGATAGTTCTGACATAATTGGAGTTTAGCACAAAAAAAACCACAACAAAAATCCCTATGTACTTGAAAACATTTTAAATTTCAAAATACATTGGTGTATATTTATAAATATATATTTCTATAACATATATATACATATATATGATTAAATTTTATTAAGAGTGCAATTTGATGGGATGCTAATTTCATTTCTAACTCAAATTCTGCAGTACCCACATCTTATTACCTAACACATCACTACTTCTATAAAGAGCCAGTTCATTTGTCTCAAGCCAGTGGAAATAGTTTTCTCTTCTCTTCTGCTCTCTGTAGCATGTTAATTGCAGCACTTATTATTATTCATCTCTGCATCTCCCTAGCTTGGTGACTGACACTCATTCAATGAATAATCTTATTGCTTTCAAACCAAGGAAGCCTAGACTAATCTGTAGCTATCATATTGTGAAGAGCCAATAAATTGGCTGATCAAATTAAGACCCTACTCCTAAGAAACTGTTGGGAAGATAAAATTCTTGATCACCTTTGGATCCACCAACTTTTACTATCTTTCTAAAAAGGAGTAGAAGCAGGAAGCATCACTGAACAGACAAGTAATGGATTGATTATTGCAAAATGTTCTTCCCTCTATTTAAAGTGTAACTCAGCAGCAGATCTCAGTTCTTACTGTGTATTGACAAAGTGTTGAAATGACTCTCATTGAATTTATGAAGGTGACCTTCACTTTCATCTCTCTACGCCTGATCACCCACTTCCACTAAATGCAATGGCAGTAGTTATCATCTGTCTGCTTTCTTGTAAGGACCTTTGAGATTATCTTTACGAAGTATTTTGAAGCCATTAAGAGAGATACACCAAGTATATACTGGCATTTTTCTCTTCCTAAATTTCAAAGCCCATCTTAAAAGTTAATTTTTTTTCTGGCATTCTTGAGTGTGGTATCATAAACTGGCACAAAAGTTTTCAATATTGTGTTATCAAGCCCCCATGCTCTTTTGCTAAAAGAAGAGGAAAACTTCTGAATTTCTTGAAATATTGGCATTATGTGCAATAAAGCACAAATATCTAAAATGTTGTCTCTGAAAACATAATAGGGCAATAGCAAAACACTCTTAAAAGAGAAAGTCATTCAAAGCAGCACTTCACAGGGGTCATTTGCTGGCAATAGCATTCTCCTCTCAGCGCTCTGATGCTCCTTTACTCTATTATTGATATAGAGGTTTTTGCTCTTAGCCTAACCATTTTCTACTTGGGCTTTTGAAATAGAATATAAAGTCACTCGTGTGTTTTGCTATCCTGACTTAAGACAAATGAGAGAAGAAACACAGGCAACTTTACTATCACCATTTGTGTTATCTCAGTTGTGGTATAGATATTTATGGTTTAGATATTTCATTGCCTCCCAGCTTTCTAAAACACCCTTCACTATGACTTCCTCCTCCTTTTCCTTTTGAATAACAAGTCTAATTTTTTAAAACACTGTCTAAACATGCCGTTTTACTACTCCGCACCCATCACTGATACCCACTGCTTACATATAAAACCCAAACATAAGCCTGGCATCCAAAACCTTCCACAATATGGCCCTTACCTATTTCTTAGCATCAATTTATTTGTTTCCTAGATGAACTGGTAATCTCCACAAACTTATATTCTACTCAGAATGTATTTAAACTGTTGTTTAAGTTTTTACTTCCCCCAATTTTTCAGTCTCTGCTTCTCCTATTCTTGTAATTATAGGCTATGTTCAAATCTTATCTTTTCAAACCATCCTTGGAGGAAGTGACACCTATATTTTTGAAGGTTCAGTACCACTTTTAGGTATAACTACTGTTGTTAATATTGCTGCTGTTTTTTATTTGTTTCTTACATCTCTCACTTTACTAAAAGCTCCATGGGACAGAGTTTATAGATTGACCACCAATATCATCCTTACACAAGATAATATTCCTAGGCTGTGCTCAAATATTTATTTACTTCAAGATACCTAATACCATTTACCATATCTTGTTGGTTAGTATTGCAGGTGTTGCATCAGAAATTATAAATATATATTTTTATTAAGTTAATAAATCTTCACAATGATACTATAAGATAACTGCCTTTACTATTATTTTTTTTAAAGAGGAAACAAACTAAGATTAAAGAAAAAAAAGAAAAAAAAAGAAAAAAAAATGAAGTGACTTGACAAGATCATAAAGCCGAAGCATCTGGGGCAGAGTTTCAAACATATATTTCGTTGAGGAACTTCGTCCCACTAAAGCTTAAGATTAAAGTCCAGTAAAGATTTTAATACAAAAAAAACAAAAACAAAAACAAAATCATTTGTGCAAAGCCTGTCAAGATGGTTTATGAGAACAGAGTCTCCCAACACTTCTCAGACATACGAGTATGAGAAATACCCAGAAATTGAAACATTTTAGGAATAGCCTCTTGTTACAGATTATATGCATATGCTATAAATACTGCTAAATTTGAGTTGTGCTTCACACAATGAGAGAGATGGATTCTCTGCTCATGATTGTATTTGAAGTTGGTATATTTTGAATCAGCTGGAGACTACCTTGTAAAGGCGGAGAAGGTTGTGTTCGATATGCTTTTGTGTAGAATCAGGTCAAATTTACTGGGGGATGGCCTGGCATACATGAGCCCCTTCAAAACTTTTTTAGTCTGTTCATATGTTCCACTGGGAGTCCTTGTTCAGATCTGATTTCTGAGCTAATGTCAATCAAAGCTCGACCTCTGGGGTTTAGGATTATGTCACCTGTCTTAGTCCTGGTAGCTGGGTTGTAATTGCTAACTCTGATTTTGTTCCCATGTCCCTTTTGCTGTCAGGATACATCTTGGTACATCTGGAACTGATTTCCCTAGGGAAGGAGTTTAGATATGGACATGGAAAATGAAAACTAAAGCACAGTGTAAGATTGCCAACGGTGTAAACAGCCATGTTGTTTTAGAGCAAAACTGCTGCCCAAAAGGGTTTACTAAAGGAATAGGATGAACAAGAGTTCTAGGGGATGGAAATCAGAATGAGTGATATAAAGCAAAGGGGTAAGCAGATGAGAAGATATGAGTTAGAAAAGTCCCGGACTAAGGGACTAAGATGAGAGCCAGGGAGGGTCGAGGCAAGAATGATATTTGGGGGTCCAGGACATGTTCAGAGATGTCAGATAATGCCATAGGCAAAGCTTGCTTGTTTTAAGAGCTTTTGCCACTCTTCATATAGCCCCTACTTTTCTCTTTTAAAGTAGCCATCTTGGGCACCCTGGGTGGCTCAGCGGTTTAGCATTGCCTTCAGCCCAGGGTGTGATCCGGAGACCCAGGATCAAGTCCCATGTCAGGCTCCCTGCATGGAGCCTGTGTCTGTGTCTCTGCCTCTCTCTCTCTCTCTCTCTTTGTCTGTGTCTCTCATGAATAAATAAATAAAATCTTAAAAAAAAAACAACAGAGTAGCCATCTTTACAAGTTTTCTCTGTTATCTTATTTACTTATTCAAAATATATCAATGTGATGACTGCCATCAGTTATTCATCCATTTAGCAGAGTACCAGTCATAAGGGAGTTTTCAATCAAGTGACTAAGTGACAGGAATCAAATAATCATACATAATAGAATTCAAACAGTTGAATATAATTTTGAAAACTTGTATAAAGAACAAGAATATAGAAGACGTCCATGAGTAAGAATTATGGAAGACAAGTCTGAAGGTGAGATATTAACCACCTATAAGATGAAGTATGTGTCTCAGGCAAAGGAAACAGGAAAGCCATGGTATATTTGAGGAGCAAAGAGAAGGCTGATATCACTGGGGCATAGCAAGGGATAAACTAGTGGCATTTTAAAAGATTGGAAAGGTGAACAGAGGCCAATAATTACATAAGAAAAACAACTAAAATGATAGCAACTAGCACTTACAGAGTGCTTAATGTGTGTTGAATACTACTCTTCTGCGTTATCATGATATACCCTATCTATCTATATCTGTCTATCTAGGTATGTGTATGTCTATATCTGAGTATCTCCATATATGAATCTATCTATATCTATATGAATACATATATATATACACACTTAATAAAACAAATTCATAAGGCAGATATTACTACTGTTATCCTAGTTTCCAGATGAAATATCTGAGATTCAGGTAACTTAATAACTCCTCAATTCATCCAGCTAGGAAAGAGTAAAACCAAAATTTGCATCTGGGTCATTTAGCTATGTCCATAACCACTAGTCACAAATGCCTTTATAAAATATCTCTAGGCTATATTAGTGTTTAAAAATAATCCTAAAAGCAGTGAGGTGTTAATAGCAAATGGAATAATCATGGTTCATTATAAAAGATAATTTGGGCTAGTGGATACAAAATGGATTGGAGAATGACGCTAACTAGCAGGCCATTGGTGTAGGTTGAATACTCTGCTATCTAACACACTTTTAAATCTCCTTATCACCTGATTGGGAGCTTTGAGATTAGCTGATTATCCACCTCAACTCTTCATCCAAGATGATGCTGAGATCTAGAGCTATTTTCTCCGAGTCACAATTTTGTGCTGCTGCTCTTCTTGTATAACTGTAAGCAGTTTGCAGGATTGGCAATTCATTCAATATTCCAGTATTTCTTATTGCAGGCAGAGTAGTTGCCAGTAAGATTCAGGTCAATTTTATCAGGCACTCTTTCCTTAAATCAGCAGATGCTTACATAATTTAAACTAATTTTGACTGAATTTTAATTCTGTGGTATAGACAGGGGCTTAAGAAAGTAATAGTATTATATTAACACTTACCAAACAGTCTTTATATGTGCTAGGACTATAGCTTAAAAACACCTAGATCCTTTCATTTATTTGTTCATTTACTTAATTTGTATATCTATGTCAAGAATATTTTTTTAAGATTTTATTTATTTATTCATGAGAGAGAAAGAGAGAGAGAGAGAGAGAGGCAGAGACACAGGCAGAGGGAGAAGCAGGCTTCATACAGGGAGCCTGACGTAGGACTTGATCCTGGGTCTCCAGGATCACACCCTGGGCTGAAGGCGGTGCTAAACCACTGAGACACCAGGGCTGCCCTGTCAAGAATATTCTGTGTATCAGGCTTTATACCCTAGGCACTAGATATATAGTGGTGAACAAAACAGAATTCTTCTCCTCATTGAGTTTAAAATATAATGGAGGCATATATTGATGATGGGAATATAAAATGGCACAGCTGCTGTGGAACACAGTTTAGTGGTTTCTCAAAAAGTAAAATAGAGTTACGACCCAGTAATTATACTCTTTCCTTTCTTAAAAGAAATGAAAACATTTGTTTGTGCAAAAAACACATAAGCAGATATTCATAGCAGTACTTATAATAGCCAAAAGTGGAAATGATCCAAATGTCCATCAACTAATGAATGAATAAATATAACATGATATATGCAAACTTCCAGGGAAGATGGTGGAATAAGAGGATCTTAAGCTCACCTCCTCCCACTGCTATAACTAGAATACATTCACATCAGTGTAAATAAATGTCCCAAAGACTCACAGAACAGACTCTTCACAGCTAAATGTAGAGAAGAAGCCACAGCAAAAACAGTAGAAGGGGAGAGACTTGATCTGGAGCCAGATTGACCTACAGGACTGTCCTCAGGAGAGGCAAGCAGTAGGCATGTAAGGGGAGTGGACCAGAACCCCACCCCAGGCATGAGGCATCCACACATTGAAGATGAATGCCCATAGTATTTGGCTTTGAAAACCAGAGAGGCCTAAGAATCACTGGAGCTAAACACCTGGAACTTTAAAAAATCAGCAGCCAGCTCTGGGAAAGCTGGAAGCAATAGGAAATTGAGTCCCTGAATACAACAGACAGTCCTACTGAGATACAGACAGCATAGAAGCAGCAGGTTGAAAACACCTGAGGTACACAGGAAGATTTATTTATTAATCTCAGAACATGTGCTAGAGGGGCAGGGATTTTGGGGAGATAGCTTCAAGAGCAAGAGAGCTGAAGGGCACCATTTCCCTTCACTGCTGATCAGCCTAAACACACAGACTGTTAAGAGTATGGTCTGCTCCTACATTCTCCTGTGAAACACCCCCCTCCCCCCCCCCACACACACCTTCCCCAACCCTCCCTCCACAGGAGTTTTCCAAAGCAGCACCACAAGCCTGGCAGTGTGAAAGCAACACTAGCAAATGACATCACCACTCCAAAGTGACTCCTTCCTTAGGGAGAGGGAAAGATAACCATACAGACCAGTCCAACTGCTGCCTCAACAGTAGGCTGGGAGCAGACTGCTCTGACTGCAGGCCCACCCACCAACTAAAACTTCTCAGGGAACAACACAGAGAGTATCTGACAGTTCAGTCAATCACAGCTCTCACAAATACCTAGACTGATCCATCTCAAGCCCAAGGTGGCCCCACAGTGGCCCACTAACAATACAGGGACCATACCCTTTTCATAACAAGCAAAGAGATACATTACAGACAACTAAACTGAAGGCAAAAATGTTTTAGCCACACATAGAAGAGCCCTGAAGCTCCAGGTTTTTGTGAACGGGAAACATTACACTGTTGAGCACTACAGACCTCATCATAAGGCCACTATTTTCAAGAGTAGAAGACATAGCTGACTTTCCTAACACATAGAAATAAACACAGACAGACAAAATGAGGAGACAGAGGAATATATCCCAAATGAAAGAAGAGGACAAAATCACAGCAAGAGACCTAAGTGAAATGGAGATAATTAATATGCATGATAGAGAATTGAAAGTAGTAATCATAGAGATATTCACTGGACTTGAGAAAAGAGTGGAAGATCTCACAGAGACACTCAACAGAGAGATAGAAAATATAAAAAAGAATCAATCAGAGAAGAATTCAAGAATTGAAATTAAAAATACATTAAAGGGAATAGCAAATTGGAAAAGTGGAAGAAAGGATTAGTGAGCCTGGAGGGCAGAGTAATAGAAAGTAATCAAGCTAAGTAGAAGAGAGAAAAAAATAATAAAAAATAGACTTAGGGAACTCAGTGTGACACCATCAAGTGTAATAATATTTGCATTATAGGGATCCCAGAAAGAGAAGAGAGAGAGAAGGGAGCAGAAAATTTATTTGAATAAATAATAGTTGAAAACAAAATCTGGGGAGGGTAAAAATTCAGATCCAGGAGCAGAGAGACCCCAACAAAATCAAGGCCATCCACACCAAGACACTTAGTAATTAAAATGCCAAAAGTTAATGATATAAAAAGAGAATTGTAAAAGCACCAAGAGAAAAGAAAACAGGTACATACAAAGGAGACTCCATGAGGCTATCAGCAGATTTTTAGCAGAAACTTTGCATGCAGGAGAAGGACAAACATTATATGTTCTCATTCATTTGGGGAATATAAATAATAGTGAAAGGGAAAATAAGGGAAGGGAGAAGAAATGTGTGGGAAATATCAGAAAGGGAGACAGAACATAAAGACTGCTAACTCTGGGAAACGAACTAGGGGTGGTAGAAGGGGAGGAGGGCGGGGGGTGGGAGTGAATGGGTGACGGGCACTGGGTGTTATTCTGTATGTTAGTAAATTGAACACCAAAAAAAAAAATAATAAAAAAAAAAAGAACTAACATTCAAAAAAAAAAAAAAATAAAAAAAAAATAAAAAAAAAAATAAAAACACATGAAAGATGAAAAAAAAAAAAAAAAAGAAACTTTGCATGCCAAAAGATAGTGCCATTATATACTAGAGAAAAATAATCTGAAACCCAGAATACTCTAACCAGCAAGGCTATCATTCAGAATAGGAGGAGATAGAGTTTTCCAGACAAACAAAAATTAAAGGAATTCATCACCACTAAACCAGCCCTATAAAAAATGTTAAAGGGGACACGGACTGGAACGGAAACACCTAAATAGGAGTAAGAAAAGTAGGAAGCACAAAAGCAGTAAAATTAAGTAACTCTATGAAAACCAGTCAAGGGATTTACAAAATATAAGATGTAAAGTGTGGTACCATATACCTAAAGTGTGGGGGAAAGGAGTAAAAATTTAATGCTCTTAGAATGGATTCAAATTTAAGTGACCATCATCTTAATGTAGACTGCTGTATGCAGAGGATGTTACATAAAAACCTAATGGTAATCAAAGAAAACCAGTAATAGATATGCAAAAAAAATAAAAATAAAGAGAAAGGAATCCATATATATCACTAAAGAAAGACAGAAAACCATGATAGAAGACAGGAAAAAGAAAAAAGAGAGGAGAACTATAAAAACAATCATAAAACAAGTAACACAATGGCAGTAAGTATATACCTATCAATAATTACATTGAATGTAAACTTACTAAACACTCCAATCAAAAGACATGGGGTGACAGAATAGATAAAGATGCAACACCCATCCATATGCTGTTATGAGACACATTTTAGATTTAAATAAACTTGCAGTCATACCGTGCACCTTTTTTGAGCACAATGCTATGAAACTAGAAATCAACCACAAAAAAACATCTAGAAAGAATTCAAATATGTGGAAGCTAAATAACATGCTAAACAATGAATGAATCAACCAAGAAATCAAATAAATAAATATATGGAGACAAATGAAATTGAAAATATAATGGTCCAGTAACTTTGTGATGCAGCAAAAGCTGTTCTAAGAGGGAAGTTTATAGTCACATGCCTCAAGAAGCATGAAAAATCTCAAATAACACCGAAACGAGTTAGAAAAGAAGAAATTAAATCCAAAATCAGTAGAAGGAAGGCAATAATAAAGACTAGAGTAGAAAAAAAGTAAAATAGAAAGCAAGAAAACAATAGAACATATCAATTAAAGTAGGAGGTGGCTCTTTGAGGAGATCAACAAAATTGATAAACCAAAACTGGAAGTAACACAATCCCAAATTTTAAGATCTACTATATGAAGCTATAGTAATCAAAACAATATGGTACTGGTACAAAAAAAAAAAAATGCATAGATCAAATGGAACAGAATAGAGAGCCCAGAAATAAACTTACAATTAATGGGTTTGCTTAATCTTTGAGAAAGGAGGAATGAATATGCAATAAGAAAAAGTCTATTCAACAGGTGGTTTTGGGAAAACCAGACAGCTACAAACATAAGAATGAAATTCAACATGTTCTTACACCATACATAAAAATAAACTAAAAATTGATTAAAGACACAAATATGAGACCTATAACCATAATAATAATAATCCTAGAAGAGAGCACAAGCAGTAATTTATCTGACATCAGCTATAGTAACATTTTTCTAGATATATCTCCTGAGGCAAGGGAAACAAAAGCACAAATAAACTATCAGGACTCACCAAAATAAAGAGCCTCTGTACAGCAAAGGAAATAATCAACAAAACTAAAAGACAACCTATTAAATGGGAGAAGATATTTGCACATGTCATATCTGATGAAGGGTAGTATCCAAAATATATAAAGAACTTACACCATTCAACACCAAAAAATAATAATAATCCAATTAAAAATAGGCAGAAGGCAGGAACAGACATTTCTCCAAAGAAGATATACAGATGGCCCAAAGAAATGTGAAGATGCTCAACATCACTAGTCATCAAGAAATGCAAATCAAAACTATAAAGAGATATCAATCACCTCATACCTGTCAGAATGGCTAAAATCAAACACACAAGAAATAACAAGTGTTGGTGAAGAAGTGTAGGAAAAGAGACCTTTGTGCACCATTGGTGGGAATGAAACCAGTACAGCCATTGTAGAAAAGTATGGAGGTTCCTCAAAATATTAAAAATGGAATTACTATATAATCCAGTAATTCCATTACTAAGTAGTTACCCAAGGAATATGAAAATAGTAACTCAAAAAGATATATGCACCCCTATGTTTATTGATGCATTATTTGTAATAGCCAAAATTTGAAAGCAACCCAAGTGCCTATCAGTAGAAAAATGAATAAAGAAGCAGATTTCTTTATTCACATATACACATATGATGTGTGTGTGTGTGTGTGTGTGTGTGTGTGTGTGTGTGTGGTGTATAGTGGAATATTACTCAGCTATGAGAAGAATGAAATCTTGCCATTTGCAACAATATGGGTGGATCTAGGAGATATAATGTGAAGTGAAATAAGCCAGTCAGAGAAAGACAAATACCATATGATTTAACTTATATGTGGAATTTAAGAAACAGAACAAATGAACAAAGAAAAACAAACAACCAGAAAACAGATTCTTTTTTAAAAAAATAATTTTATTTATTTGAGAAAGAGAGCACAAGTGGGTACAGAGGGAGAGGGAGAAACAGACTCCTCGCTGAGTCTGGAATGAGGCTGGAATCATGACCTAAGCTGAAGGCAGGTGCTTAACTCATTGGCCACTTAGGCACCCCACAGATTCCCCCCCTTTTTTTGAGAGAGAGAGAGAGGGAGAGAGAGAGACAGCATTCATGCATAAGCAGAGAGGCAGAGAGAGAGGGAGAGAGAGAGAATCTTAGGTAGACTCCTCGCTCAATGCAGAGCCCAATGTGGGACTCAATCTCACAACCCTGAGATCATGACATGACCCAAATCAAGAATTGGACACAATCAAAACATAATATTGGGAGAGAAAAGCAGGGTCCAGATCATTGCATACACTATAGTACAATTTATGAAACACTAATCAAATACACTAAATGTAGTGTTTACTCATATACAAATAAGTGATGGATTAATTTTAAATAGAAAAGGAATAATTTTTAGAATGTAGTATAAGGATTAATTTTGAAAAGGATTGGCTTAGGAGACAGTCACAGAGGTAAATTTAGAGATATTCTAAAGAGGTGAATGAAGGTAAATTAAGTAATGTTTTATTTTCTGGGTTGAGTGTTGGTTTACTGTTCACAAAATTAATATTCTCTACAATTTTATAATTGTGAATGTATTGGATGTTATACCAAAAAAAGATAAGAAAAGATTGAAGAAATATTCTAGACAGAAGGAAAAACATGTGAGACAGTCCCAAATCCAAGAAACCCTATGAAATGTTAAAGGAATTAAAAGAAGGCAACTGGACAGCCATGAACAGAGGAGACTGAAGTCTGTTGCAGAAGTTAGAAGAAGGCTTCAAGTCCATTATTTTATTTCATATTCATAACCATCCTAGAAAGACTTCCAGCTGGCTGTTACTCTTCATGTTTTGCAAATAAAGAAATACAATAAAAGAAGAAAAGGTGGATAGAATCTTTAGCAGAGCTGAAAAAATTAAAATCCTCTTTGAGAAATAATCCAGTCTGAAGCAAGCTGCACTTGGCTGCAGTCTCTTGAGGACCTTTTTCTGCTTAAAAAGCAGATATATAAAGCCCACTCATGGAGAAGTTAAATCAGCCAGACCTTTATCTCCACATCTCTAAGCAAGGTGATCATCCTTCACAGACTAAATGCAGTCTGTGAAGAAATTGACCTAAAGGCCGCAAACTAAGGAGCAGGAAAGGGGAAGAATGAGGAAGAACAATGAGGATAAGTACCAATCTGTGTACTGAATATGTAGGCTTCTTGACCCTTTATACAAGTCTGACTCAAAGGGGTTGTCATTCAGGTAGGAGAGTGGAAGATTCCTCTCTGAGCAAAGAAGTCACAGAAAAAAAAAAAAAATGCTTGTAAATTGAAGTATCTGGGACTACCCCAGTGAAAAGCCCTGATTCTCATTTAATCAATCTACACAAATAATTCATCAGTTGACATAACTTCCATTAAGTTTTTAATGCTTCAGTCTGAAATATGAATACATAACCTTTGAGAGGACATTGCTAAATGGAAAATAAAAGGAAAGGAGAGTAAAGCATCTGAAATGCCAGATAGATAAGAATTCTTTAAAAAATATAAGTAATATATCCAGAGAGGAAAAGATATCATGCACATAAAGTAAGAACAGAATTTATGTAAGTGGAACACTAAGAAAATAAAAAAGGATTCTTAGAAACAATGGAACATTATGATAGAAGAAATCTCAAGAAAATTTTGGAATTAAAGGATGAGAAGTTAACTCAAGTAAATGAAAAAGCCAAAGAGATAGACTATAGGGACACTCTTCCCTGAGAAATGCACATTAGAAACCTCATCCTTTACTTTCTCATGCCTTTACTGAAATGGTATCTGATTTGTGAGTCCTTCTTTGATGAATCTACTATTGCAATTTACCCTCTTCTTTCTGGCACACTCTGTAATTCAAAGTTGCTTTTTTCCCCTCTCATAGATCTTATGGCATAATATATATTACATATATTATTTGCCTGTATCCTCACACTAGAATGTATGACATTCTGTATTCTAGAGAATAAAGTTCTAGAGTTCTCTAGAATGTCTATGTCTCTAGAATGTCTTACAGTTCTAGTGTGTCATATAAGGATTCTGTTGTTGTTGTTGTTGTTGTTGTTATTTATTGTTGCTTTGTTCACTGTTGTATCCAGCAAGTAGAATGTTGAGTAAATAGGAGAGGGAGAAAAGGCAAACAAGAAAATTTAAAAACATAAATTATTAAAGTAAGATTTGAATGGAAGGAAATGGAGGTGAGAAAAAGTGGATGTATGCATCATTATTCATATCAAAGACTCACACTAGCCAAATAAATAGAAATGTTAACATGTTTTACAAAGGAGTAATTATAAAGCTAAGCAGAATAATAATTAAAAACTTTAAAATTATCAGTAAGAAAATACAGAAAATGCAGATTAAAACTGCAATGATTTTATTATGGTTAGTTTTATACTGACAAGCAGTAATCTCGATGATGCATTTTAGTTGAGAACATTAGGTTTAAAGTACATTATATGCTATGCTCCTGTCTTAAAAAAAATCAATGTATACATGCTGATAGATATAAGGAATATATCTGTAAATACATACAAATATTGATAAAAGATGACCCTTATGGATAAATATCTGCATGGTATTTTGAATTTGGTATCTTAGGCATGTATGCCTATGTTAGCTTTTTAAAAAATTTTTAGGTAAATGAAATTTATTTTATTTTATAAAAATAGCCTCTTCCCTTCACAAAAAAGCTTATTGCTTTTTATATCCTTGCTTATGTCCCTTCCAGGCTGTCTTCTGCCCATCCCCTAATGTCTGGTTATTTATCCCACTTGTAGGATCCAGGAAACCTCAAGAATTAGCTCATTTATGGCACTTACCACGTTATTTCCTGGTTGTCATGGTTAAGGTGATTGTTCCCTTCAATAAACTATGAACTTCTTAAGGATGGAAATATATTTATCTTGGAATCCCCAATAGTTGGTCTATAGCTTTATAACTTTTCTGTGTGTATTGGTTCACTATATTTTACCATCCCTTTAAATCATAAGCACCTGGGCAGCTGGGGTGGCTCAGCGGTTTAGCGCTGCCTTTGGCCTAGGGCCTGACCATAGAGACCCTGGATCGAGTCCCACATCAGGCTCCCTGCATGGAGCCTGCTTCTCCCTCTTCCTGTGTCTCTGCTTCTCTCCCTGTGTGTCTCTTATGAATAAATAAATAAAATCTTTAAAAAATAAGTAAGTAAATAAATAAATAAATAAATAAATAAATAAATCATAAGCACCTATACATTATGTGTTGCCTGAATATATGAAGATTTTAAGGATTGTCTCCAGTCCAGTGTCCCATCCATTATCCAAAATTTTCTCATTGTTTCTTTTTAATCAGTTTTATCCAGCATAATTTATATACATTAAAACCACACTTTTTGGTATACAATTCTGTGAGTTTGGCAAACCCATATAGTCATGTAACACCACCAAAAAAAAAATATAACAAATCATCATCAGCTCCTTAAAAACTCCTTGCTCTTCATTGTAGACAGCACTTTCTACCACCATCAACCCCTGGTATCCACTGAGTTGTTTTCTTTCCCTTTAGTTTTGCCTTTTATTTCGCAGAATGTTATAAAAATGAAGTACAAACATGGAGCCTTTGGATATGGCTTTTTCACTTCCTAAACATGTACTGTAGATTCATTGAGATTTTATGTTTATGAGTAATTTATTCCTTTTTGTTGTTAAGTAGCGTTCAGTCATATGGATGTACTGTGTTTTGTTTATCCATTCACCTGTTCAAGGAGATTTGGGTTGTTTCAAGTTTGGGGATATTATAAATAAAGTCATGCATTCATATACTGATTCTTCATATTTAGTATACTTTGTATACTAAATTTTCAATTCACTTGGACAAAAATGTAGGCATAGGATGGCAGGGTTGAAAGGTAAATACATGTTCCACTATAAAAGGAACTGTAAACGGATTTTCAAAGTAGCTGAAACATTTTTCATTTTCACCAGAAATGTATGCGAGTTCTAGTTGTTCTCCATTGTTCTCAACACTTCCCATTGTTAGTTTTTTAAAGCCATTCTAATAGGTATGTCTAATTGTGATGTTAATTTATATTTACTTAAAGACTACAGATGTAAAGAATCATTTCATGTGCCTGTTTGCCTTCCATTTAGTTTCTTCAGAAAAGTATCTTGTTTGTATCCTTTGGCTATTTTTTTAAACTGATTTTTAAAAACTGAGTTATCAGAGTTTATATACTCTGGATACAAAGGCCTTTAGTAGACATATGATATGTAAATATTTTCTAATATATTGTTTTTCTATTTTGTTAGCATTTTCTTTATGCCTATATATAGACATAGTATAGTATTTTCTATACTATTTCTTTTAGTTTAGTTCTGCTGCTCATGAATTTTGTCAGC
The DNA here is from genome assembly GCF_053574225.1 of Canis aureus. Taxonomy (NCBI): domain Eukaryota; kingdom Metazoa; phylum Chordata; class Mammalia; order Carnivora; family Canidae; genus Canis; species Canis aureus. The sequence goes on from NC_135621.1 coordinate 60,400,011, forward strand.
TTCTGTAGGTCTAAAAAAGTTATTATTTCACCTTTCTTAATGAAAGATATTTTCATAGGAATAGAATTCTAGGTTGATAGTTTTTTTCCCCCTTTCAGTAATTTCAGGATATTAGTCATTCTTTTTTACACGTTTCTGACGAGATATCTTTTTTTCTTTATATATTGTGTCCTTTTCCTCTGGCTGCATCTAAAATATTCTCTGCATTTGCCTTGATATAGTTTTTTTCATATTTTTTAATTGTTATTGAGACTTCTTGAGCTTAGATCTCTGGGTTTGGAGTTTTCAGCAGATGGAAAGGTATTAGCTATTATTTCTTCAAGTATTTTATTTGCCCTTCTCTTCCTTCAGGAGAATCTAATTACATATCTTTTTTCGGAGTTATCTAATCTGCCATTAATTCCATTTAGTATATTATGTATTTCATAAATTCTCTTTCTTATTTTTAGAAGTTTAATTTGGACCTTTTTATATTTCATTCTTTACTTTTTAAAATATGTTTAGAATATTTTTTTTAGTGTCTGTCTCCTACTTCTAATACTAGTCTCAGATTGTCTCAGTTTTAGATTGTTTTCCATTGATTTTTCTCCTCATTACTGAACATGTTTGCTGCTTCTTTTCATGCTGATAACTTTTTAGTTGTATGACAACTTTATGGAATTTATCTTGTTAATTGTCGTATATATTTGTATTCCCACAAATATTCTTGTGTTTTTATCTGAGATGCAGTTAAGTTACTTGGAAAGAGTTTGATTATTTTGGCCTTACTTTTTAGTTCTATTAAGCAGGCCATATTAGCCAGGGTTCTCCAGAGCATAAGAATCAATATGTATATACATGATATATGAGAAATAGAAAAAGATTTATTATAAGGAATTGGCTCATGCAGTTATAGAAACTGAAAAGTCCCACAATCTTCCTTCTGCAAGTTGGAGACCCAGGAGAGTTGATAGTATCACTCAGTAGGAGTCTGCAGGCCTGAGAACCAAGAGCATCATGGACAGGAGATCACTATCATAGCTCAAGCAATCAAGCAGGAAAGGCCAAATTCTTTCTTTTCCTTTTTGTTCTATTTAGGCCCTCAGTGTATTGGATGATATTGCAGATAGCTTTAATGGGTCACTGATTTAAATGCTAATTTAATCCAGAAATACCTTCACAGACACACCCAAAAACAATGTTTAACTGAATGTCTTGGCACCCTGTGATCCAGTCAAGTTGACACATAAAATTAACTATCCTACAGGCCCATAGCCCTACTTGACTTACAACAAATTAGTTACCAGTAACAAAGCAAAACCCTTCTGAGTACCAAATACCTTTTAAATTATGAGTTTTTTCCAGTCTGGCTTGGGGAAACAGACATTATGCCTGCATTAACACAAGGTCATTTTTTTTAAACCTGTGTCGCAGGTAAAAAATTAGGTACATTAAAAAAAAAAATTAGGTACATTATTCACACATGTGTTCTTCAGAACTCCTCTGAATATTCAACAGGAACTTCCTGCATATATACAAAGTTATCCCTTTGTGAAGATCTCTCCTCTGTAGTGCTCTGTCCTGTGAAATCTGGCCTTGGATGTCCTCAAATTTTTAATGACTTAAGGAGTTTACCAAGGTACACATGGGTCCTTCCTGTGTCCCAACCAGGATATTCTCTTAAAGAGTAAGCTGGAACAACAAAAGGGATCACTTCATATCATTTCCTGTCTCTTAGGGAATACTGTAGCCTTTCTCACCTAAAGTCAAGTCTCTAGACAACTACTGTTTTTTTATATTTTGACCCCCCCCACCCTTTGCCCTTTTTTTTTGGTTGTTTCAAGCAGGAAGGCTGTTACCCTATTTTGGCGGACAATGGAAATCTTCTCTCAACTATCTTTTAACTAAATGTCATAATAAAAAGAAAAATTGTAATATATTTACCCATGTTGTAACCATTTTTTTGTGTTCTTCTATTGTTTGAATATGAGTTTCTATATGATACCATATTCTTTCTGCCTGAAGAACTGTCTTTAAAATTTCCTAAAGTAGATGTCTACTAACAATAAATTCTGTCAGTTTTTGTACATCTTTAAAAATTTATTTTGACTCTGATCTCTTTATATATAAAAGCCCAGTTTCTCTACATCCTCACCAAAATGTGTTATTTTCTATCTTCCTTATTATAGTCATCCTAGTAGGTGTGAAGTAGTATCTCATTGTGGTTTTGATTTTCATTTCCCTAATGAAAAATGATACTTAGTATTATTTTGTGTGCTTACGGACATTTGTGTATCTAACTTGGAGAAAATCTCCTCAAATCCTTTGCCTATTTTTAAATTGGGTTATTTGCATTTTTATTGCTGTATTTTAAGAGTCTGTTAAATATTTTTGAGACTAGTCCCTTCTAAGCATTTTCTGCCATTCTATATGTCATCTTTTTCCTTTTTTCTTTTTTTTTCTTTTCTTTTCTTTTCTTTTTTTTTTTTTTTTTTTTTTTTTTTTTGAGAGAGAATGAGAGAGCCTATGCATGTGCATGCAAGTGAAGTTGGAGGAGGGAGGGAGACTGACAAAAGGAGAGAGAGAGAGAGAATCTTAAGCAGGACATACCCAGCACAGAGCCCCAGGCAGGGCTTACTCAGTTTCATGACCCTGAATTCATGACCTGAGCTGAAATCAAGAGTCTGATGTTTAACCAACTGAGCCACCCAGGAATCTTTTTACTTTCTGATGGTATTCTTTGAAGTGCAAAAATTTTTCATATAGTATTACTTATAAGTCAGATCTTCTAGTATCCAATTCTCCCTGTTGTTGTTTATCTGGAAATGTGTTAATCTCTCCTTCACATTTGAAGGACAGTTTGCTGCCTACAGCATCTTTGATTGATGTAAATTTATTTGAGTTTTTCCAATGTAGAGTTTGTTAAACTTCTTAAATGTGTGTATTAGCATTTCTAATGAAGTTGAAAATTTTGCAGGCATTTTTTTCAGATATCTTTTTTTTTTTCAGATATCTTTTCTACCCATATCTTTTCTTTTCTTCTCAGAAGCATACTCTCCATTATGTATATGCCAGAACATTTAATGGTGTCCTGCATGTCATTTTCTTTATTCTTTGATCTTTTTTGTTTCTCAGATTGGATAATCTCAGTGGACCAAATTTAAAGTTTTCTATGTGTTTTTTCTGCTTAGTTCAAATGTTGAGTCCTTCTAGTAAATTTTTCATTTCAGTTATTGTACCTTTATAATCCAGAATTTTTATTTTGTTATTTTTTTAAATGTCATCTTTTGATAATCTCTATTTGGTAAGACATCATTCTTATACTTTAATTTTTAGATATGGCTTCCTTTACTTTTTTTTGGTCACATTTAGAATAGCTAATTTAAATAATTTCTCTAATAATTTTAACTTCTAGGCTTCCTCAAAGACAGTTTCCATTGACTATATATTTTTGTTAATAGCATATAATTCCTGTGTGTCTGCATGTCCCCTGATCCTTGCTGAAAACTGGACACATCCATACAAAGTGGCAACTATTGAAATCAGATTGCCTTCCACCACCACCGTGTTTTTTGTTGTCGCCCTGAGTTTCATTGGTTTTGCTGCTGCTGTGTGTGTGTGTGTGTGTGTCTTTCTTGAAACAGTTCTATAGGGTGTTGTGTGTAGCCATTGAGGTCCTTGCTAGCTTAGCTCAGTGGTCAGCTAATCATTGCAAAATTTTTAAATGACTAAAACCAGTAATCTCACAGCCATTGCTGATAGGCTCTGTGTATCCTGGAGTACAACTCCAGCACTTAGGCAAGCAGTTTGAGACTCTGCTTTAGATTTCACTTTTTGCTTGTGCAAGAAATCTCCAGGTCTACCAGAGAAGAGATCTTAGGGTCTTCTCCAGGCTTCTCTAGGCATGCATATATTCTTACCCATGTGTGCTACCCTCTTTATGTTTGTGTTCCTCTAGATACACTTGAACTTATCTGAGATTTTCAAAGTCCTTATAAATATCTCATTGCCTAGCTTTTCCTTTAAAGATTTTTTTCCCCTTTGAGCTATTGTTTGCCACAACTATTATCACTACCTCAGGCAGCTGTGATGTTCAACAACTGCCACTAAAAACTGCCCCCAGGAAAAAGAACCTTTATTCTGTGTAACTCTAAATAAGATCAAATAAAGACATATCCTCTCTGCATGCGTGTTTCCAGAGATATGCCAAACAGTTCAAATAATGCCAGTTCTCTAAAAGAGGTGATCTGGGAGCTCCAAACCTACTCTGCAGCCTAGAAGCAGTTGCTGCTAACTAAGCTTCTGCTTTTTTCTATGAGACTGTTGGTTTTCAAAACTGCTTTGTAGCTAAGAGAGGTAAATGGTAATGGGTAAGTTTATTTTTATTTTTATTATTTTTAAGATTTCATTTATTTATTCATGAGAGACACACAGAGAGAGGCAGAGACACAGGCATAGACAGAAGCAGGCTCCGTGCAGGAAGCCCGATGCAGAACTCCACACCCGGTCCCCAGGATCACGCCCTTGGCCCAAGGCAGGCCCTAAACCACTGAGCCACTCAGGGATCCCCAAGTAATGGGTAAGTTTAAATACCAGAAATCCCACTGTTCTTAACAAGATTTAGTTATTATTCTTGAATAAACACCCCTAAAGTTGTTGAAACCTTAAGTTAATTTCCAGAGCTCTGAAAAAGTTGATTTTGGCAAATTTTGTCAACTATTCTTTTTACTTTTATGAGAAGTGGATTTTTGGGAGTCCAAAAATTGTTCTGCCATTCCTAATAACATCAGTCACCTCAGTTTTGAGAGTAATACTGTATATACAACCATGGCAGGACTCTTTCTTTTGGTACATAAAATGTGGCTTCACTGTCCTCTCCCTTGCACTGTTGACAATGAGAGGTCTGCAGTCATTCATGTCTCTGTTTCGTTGTATATAATTCTTTTTTTCCCTTCTAGTTTCTTTTAAGATCTTCTCTTTATAACTGGGTCTAATCAATTAAATATGAATGATTTTCTTCATGTTTCAAGTGTTTGTGGTTCATTGAGCATCTTGAATCTGTGAGTGTATAATTTTGATCAAATTTAGAAAAAAATTTAGTCATTATTTCTTTAAATAATTTCTGTCCTTCTCTCTGTTCTCCAACCTCTTTGGGGGCATCAATTACACATTTTTAGCTTAACTTAATTTCTTCTACAACTCACTGATACTTTCATCACTTTTTCTTAGTCATCTCTTCCCATCTATTTTATTTTTTTTATCATTTCTATTGCTGCCTTTGTTCTTTTCCATGTAATTTGGGTTTTCCCTGGACACTTTCAAGATTTTCTCTGTGTTGGTCTTCAGTTGTTTGAGTATATGTCTAGTTGTGCTTTTTTTTTTCTTATTTGTTTCTATGTTTATTTTGATATTTATCCTGTACAAAGCTCTCTGAGCTGCTTGCACTTTTTGTTTAATGTCTTACATTATTACCCTGCACCATACATCCTAAGTAGTACCTACACTCTACTTAAACAACCATTCAACAAACATGATATTTCCTTATCCAAAAAGTAAAATTGAAGAATAGTTTCAAGGGGGAAGATGAAAGAATAAATAAATATTTTCTATTTTAGAATATTCTGTAGCCAATTCATTATAAACCATGGTTCATTTCTCTTTAGAAATATCTCAGGAGTAAAAAGTATGTACCCTGAATGTGTGAAAGCTGTGCCCAGCTTTTATCATCTCTAGGAGTAAAAATGTGGCACAGAGGGGAAATTTCTATTTTTCAAAGTAGCCAATTACATTCCTGCTAAGACAGAAACAAAACTCATGCTGCAGTTTCCCATTAAAACTATAAAACAGGGATCCCTGGGTGGCACAGCGGTTTAGCGCCTGCCTTTGGCCTGGGGCGCGATCCTGGAGACCTGGGATCGAATCCCACGTCGGGCTCCCGGTGCATGGAGCCTGCTTCTCCCTCTGCCTATGTCTCTGCCTCTCTCTCTCTCTCTGTGTGTGACTATCATAAATAAATAAAAAACAAACAAAAAAAAAACTTAAAAAAAAACTATAAAACAAAGCTAATTACCTTTTAATATAGGTGAGTTTCACATCATTCCACATATAGTCTTAAATCATGATATTCAATTCATAGGGAAATATGAAATAAAACTTCCTCACAAAACACTTCCATTATAAGTTAAGTAGTCTTTGTAAGGGTAATACTGAAAATTAATGTACAATTTTAGCATTATATTTGTACATTTAAGTAATATATGAGATAAAGAAAAAAAGCACTTTGGAAAGTTTGAAATGGCATATGCATTTAAAATAACTTTGCTGTTTCAAGTTCTAAATAATCCATACACTTACTACTTTATACATCATCCATATTGATTTCAAGTAACAACTGTTTGGAGAACATCCAAGGTTACACAAAAGTGAATTTCTACAAGGAAAGTAAGGATACATTTTATTTTACAGATTGTTGACATGGATTGAATTAGTTAGAAAATTGCTAAATCTCATCTTCAGTTACTGCAGTTTAGGTGGACTACATTACTAATTCATACCAAAAAAAAAAAAAAAACACTTATTGAAGTAGAAGAGAATTAGCCTTAAATGTCACACTTAACAGCATTAGCTCTCAAAATACCACAGTTGGTTATGAAGATGAAATACATCACAGATGTTCACAAAACCTACCTAATCATACCAACATTAGAGTTCAAAGGAGACAACAATTGATTTCCTGAAGGAAAAGGTTTTTGAGAGAAGGATGAACCTAATGAAATGCAAAATCTTTACTAATAATTAATAACCTAGAGATTCTTAATTCAGCTATAGCTAAGAAGCAAGTAAAGGTCACTTTTAACAGAATATCTGCCAGCTGCCTAATAGTTCTCCCCAAGAGTTACAAAAGAACAATAAATAGTATTTTAATTGTAAAAAGTGGAGAACCTCAGCGTACTTGAGAGATAGGAGATTTTTTTTCTTATAGTTGGCATTTTATTAAAAGTATTGTAAAGCAGGAAAATATCAAAGCATTTATTTTCATATAGATATACGCCATTCCTATGGGAGCATGAGCCTGTGTCATTTTTAGTTAGATGGCTCACTCTGACCATTATGCAATTAAATCAACAACTAAAAAGGAAGAAAATGCTTTTAATTTACTTTTTTTTAAAAGATTTTATTTATTTATTCATAAGAGACAGAGAAAGAGAGAGAGAGAGAGAGAGAGAGAGGCAGAGACACAGGCAGAGGGAGAAGCAGGCTCCATGCAGGGAGCCCGAAGTGGGACTCAATCCGGGATCTCCAGGATCACGTCCTGGGCTGAAGGCGGTGCTAAACTGCTGAGCCACCCGGGCTGCCCTAATTTACTTTTTTTTTAGGGCTTATCTGCCATCTTCATGGACAATGAAATATTTTGTGTGTATGTGTTAAACTTGTGTTATATAATGTCAATACATATAAAATATACACACATATGTATCTATGTCACATAGTATGGGATAAACATTGGTACCCAAAACCTAGCTTAACATCTAGAATATTAAAAATGCTATTGAAACTCTTATGTACTCCTAACCAATTCAATCTATGTGCACTATCACAGCCTCATGTCCACTGGAGGCATTCAGTATCCATTTTTTAAGAGATTTTACCTTCAGCGTATTTAGCCATAAACCATATATTCTTTTATTTTGCTTTTTTTCTGTTAACAAAAGTAATATTACTGTATGAGGTAATCTATAATCACTCATTTCATATATTTCTAAGATTCATACAGTTTATTGTATCTAAGAGTAGTTCATTTTTGCCGATGAATTCATTTTACTATGATATATAATAATTTGATATATGTTCTCCTGTCAATAAACATAGGCATTGTTTCTAAACTTCTGTTTTTTGTAAGACTTGTTGCAATGAATTTCCTTGAAAAATTTTGATCCCCACTGATGTATATATGCAACAATTTGTGCAGGGTGAGGCTTTTCATACTGTGTATCACATCCTAATGCAGTCAGTATAGTTACTTTCAATAGTTTTTCATGTTTTTAAAAAGAACAGGATAGAAATACATGAAAAACAATTTCAGTTATTTCTGTGTACCTATACACTTATATATTTATATATGCATGATTGCGGTCAGGTCATAATGTAAAAGGTAATGTAATATAGATTATGTTCATGAAAATTTGAAAACACTACATACTATTGAGTGGAACTGCTGTGTTACAATGTATGTTCATACTTTGATTATAAGCTAAGGCCCACATTTTCAAATTGGTTATAGCAATATACGGATTTACCTACTCTGCCAAGAGTATTTACATTTTCTATACCATCATTAACACTTAGTTGTTATACATTTTAATTTTTGCCTATCGGGAGGAATATGGTCTTTCATTTTTGTTTTTAATTTGAATTTCCTGATAACTATGACTGTTTTTTCTTCATCTTTTCTTTTAAATTTTAATTTCAATATAGTTAACATAAAGTGTTATATTAGTTTCAAGTGTACAATATAGTGATTCAAGAATTCTGTGCATTGCTCAGTGCTCACCTTGGTAGTGAACTTTTAATCTCCTTCATCTATTTGATCCATTCTCTCAACCTCCCCTCACGTTGATTAATTTGCAAATATTGAACCACCCTTGCATCCCAGAGACAAATCCTATTTGATCATGGTGATGGTATTTTAAGGTATTGTTGAATTTGGTTTGCTAATATTTTGTTGAGAATGTTTGCATTTTTGTTCATCAGATACACTGGCCTATAGTTCTGTCTCTCTCTCTTTTTTAAAATACCTTTATCTGGTTTCAATATCAGGTTAATGCAGTCTCATAGAATAAATTTGGAAGATTTCATTCATTTATTTTTTTGGAATAGGTTGAGAAGAATAGATATTAAGTTTTCTTTAAATGTTTGATAGAATTCACCTGTTCAGTTATCTGGTCTGGACTTTTATTTGTTGGGAGTGTTTTGCTTACTGATTCTATCTCATTGCTGATAATTGGGCTGTTAAAATTTTTTATTTCTTTTTGATTCAGTTTTGGGAGGTTATATATTTTCAGAAATTTATTCATTTTCTCTAGGTTGTCAAATTTGTTGGCTTAAAGTTTTTTTATTTTATTTTATTTTTTTTATTTATGATAGTCACAGAGAGAGAGGCAGAGACATAGGCAGAGGGAGAAGCAGGCTCCATGCACCAGGAGCCCAATGTGGGATTCGATTCCGGGTCTCCAGGATCGCGCCCTGGGCCAAAGGCAGGCGCCAAACCGCTGCGCCACCCAGGGATCCCGGCTTATAGTTTTTCATAACATTCTCTTATAATCCTTTGTATTTCTGTGGTGTCAGTTGTTAATTCTCTCTTTCATTTCTGATTTTATTTGATCCTTCTCTTTCTCTCTCTTTTCTTCTGATGAGTCTGGCTTAAAGGTTTGTCAGTTTTGTTGATCTTTTCAAAGAAACACCTTTGGTTTTATTGATCTGTCTTACTGTTTTTTTTTATTTTTTATTTTGTTTATTTCTGCTTTAATCTTTATTATTTCCATCCTTCCACTGCTTTTGGGTTGTTTGTTCTTCTTTTTCTAGCTTCTTTAGATATAAGGTTAGACTGTTTAGAGATTTTTCTTGCTTCTTGAGTTAGTCCTGAATTGCTATACTTCCCTCTTAGAACATCTTTTGCAATATCCCAAAGATTTTGGCCTTTGTGTTTTCCTTTTCATTTGTCTCAATGTATTTATTTTTTCTGGGATCCCTATTACGTAAATGTTATTAGACTTGATGGTGTCACTGAGTTCCCTAAGTCTTTTTTCTTCTTTTTAAAAAAATTTTCCTGTTCAGCTTGATTGCTTTCAATTATTCTGTCCTCCAGGTTGCTGATCCATTCTCCTGCTTCCTTTAGTTTACTCTTTATTCCTTTTGTGTATTTCTAATTTCAACTATTGAGTTTTTCATCTCTGATTTTTTTTAAAGATTTTCTAGCTCTTAAGGGTTTCACTGAGATTCCACTGTTTTCTCAAGTCCAGTGAATATATTTATGATAATTACTTTCAGTTCTCTATGAGGCATTTTCTTTACCTCCATTTTGTTTATCTCTCTTGCTGTGATTTTGTCCTCTTCTTTCATTTGGGACATATTCATCTGTCTCCTCATTTAGTCTGTGTGTGTCTGTTTCTATGTGTTAGGAATATCATCTGTGTCTCCTACTCTTAAAAATAGTGGCCTTATGAAGAGGTCCTATAGTGTCCTGCAGAAAAAGGTCTTCTGTTCACCAGAATAGATGTGTGTTGTGTGCACCCTACTGTTGTGCTAAGCTGCTTTTGCCTTCAGTCTAGTCAACTGCAATGTATCTCTTTGCCTATTTTGAGCAGGCTTTATTCCCTGTGTCATTAGTGGACGAGTCTGGGGCTGCCTTGGGCTTGAATTGGTTCAGACCACATGTTTACCAGAGCTGTGGTTGCAACAAACTATAGGGCACTCTCTCGGTGTTGTCCCTTGAGAAGCTTTAGTTGATGGGTAGGCCCTGCAGTCAGACCAGATCTCTCCCCTACTGCTGGGGCCACATTCAGACTGGTGTATGTATATGGTCATCTTTCCCTCATCCGAGGGCAGTAGCCACTTTAGAGTGGTGCTGGCCCTCTTAAAGCTATTTGCACCACACCGCCATGTTGGTGGCACAGCTTTGGATGGACTCCTGCTGAGGGTGTGTTGAAGGGGATCGGTCTGCAGGAGAACATGGTATGGGTATTGGATGTTAGCAAGGTTTGTGCTGGTCTACTTGTGAGAGTAGACCTGGAGCCCCTTTGGCGACCTGCCATGGAGGATCTGCAGAAGAGCAAGGAGGCAGGTTGAATGGTGTTAACAAGGTTTGCTCTGGTCTGTGGGAAGGGATCTAGAACTACTTTAGAGAACTTTTTGGGAGGCATTTCTGCAGGAGAATGTGGAAGAGGCATGCTGCTATCAAGCCAAATGGAGAGTGTTTGTGCTGCTCTGGTTCTGGCTAGTGTCCCTGTATCTAATGGAGTGAAATGGTGCTTGCCAGCTCTTTTCTTCTTTGAGAAGTCTCCTACAGATCCCTGCCCCACCAACATATTATCTGAGATTAGTAAATAAATCTCCTTCCCATGTACCCTAGGCATTTTTTAAAACTGCTAATTCTATGCTATATGTCACTGGGCCTGTTTTTATACTGTCTCTTGAAGGGTGAGGATTTGGTTTCCTATAGTCCTCTGGCTTTCCCAGAGCTTCCCATTGATTTTTAAAGTGCCAGGTGTTAAGCCCCACTGATTATCAGAACTCACAAAGTGAAGCCCCTCTGTTTTCAGTGCTAAATGTTATAAGGATTTGTCTTCCCAGTGTTAGTCCTTCTTGCCTGAGATGCTTGGTGTGGGGTCTCCTCTTCTCCTTTCTCCAGTCTCACAGGTCATTTTGGTTCCTGAATGTATCTCTGCCTTTTATAACTTTTTCAGTGTGGCCTCTTTTCCACATTTAGCTGTGGAGAGCATGTCCTATCAGTCTCCAGGTTCTTTTCTAGGTTATTTATACTGATGTCGGTATTATCTAAGTGTATCTGTGAGATGAGGTGAGCTAGGATCCTCCTATTCTACCATATTCGGGAGTAGCAAATTTGAAATTCCATTAATTATTGGTCTGTTCTCTAGTTTGTATATATATATATGTTTTCTTTTTATTATGAACTATGTTGCTATAGGCTTCCTTGTGCATGTATCCTGGTGCATATAAAACAGGTAAAAACATTTCTCTAGGGTATAGGAGTGGAATTGCTATTTCAGAAGTTATGTAACAGTTCAATATTACAAAGCAATGCAGATTTTGTTTCCAAAGTGATTGTGTCAATTTATACTGCCAATGTGACTGTTTAATTGTATATATTGAGCCAAATTATTTCAAACACTTGTTGATCATTTTTCCAGTTTTAATAATTCTTGTGGGTGATAGTAATACCTCATATAGTTTTAACTTACATTGCCATGAGTAATGACTTTGAGCTTGAGCTTGTTTTCCATATTTTTATTGACCATTTGGGTATATCTTTGGGGAAGTGTATGTTCAAGTGTTTAGCCCATTTTTCCATTAGGTTTTATGTATTTTCTTTATTGATTCATAAGAATCTCTTAAAATAATATGTATTCTGGGCATAAATTTTTGTCAAATTGCCAATATCCTCTAACAACATATGTCTTACCTTTTCACTTCTCTGACTTCCAGTGCAGTCCTGTATATCTATTTTGGCTATATGTTAGTGCATTTTTAGCATATCTAAAAGCTCTTTGTATAATTCATATTCATGAAGTTATTCTTCTATGTTGTCTAGAAATGCTATTATTTTGACTTCACATTTAATATCTTTGTTTTGAATTTGAATTTTTGGTACAATGTATAGTCATGCTTCATTTTTCTCCATATCTATATTCAGTTGCCTAGAACCATCTTTATCATGTGTTTTCTGTATTTCTTTTTCATAAATTAACCATTCATATATGTAGTCTTTCCATTTTGTTCAATTTGTCTATTTATATACATTTTCAGCAATATTACAGGGTCTGTATTACTAGATTTTTAAAAAGTCTTGATTTTCTTACAGCGAGGTTGAGCAAACTGTGGCCAGTATGTCAAAATCATCTGATAGGAAAGTTCTTCTGAGAGAATGCATGTTTGATAAGATTAGTAGCCACTGAGAAAACCAAATTTACAGTGATAGGGCCATGAAATACTGCTTTTTGTGAGAGAGTAAGACAGAGAGTAAACCCAGGAAAATCATAGAAATCACATAAAAAGAGAATATTCATTGTGTTCATTTTTTCATCTAAAACTGATGCTTAAAAAAATAAAATAAGTAAAACTGATGCTCACATTTATTGAGACACAGACTTTGTGTTGAAATATGGACATGTGCTAATGTGTTCTTGAAACCTTGCTGTTTCCACTTGACATACACTTGAAAAGGGGCTGACTGTGGTTCCAATGAACCCTATAGTTATGAAATAGAGAAAATCCAACTGCCTCCACCTACTACATATCTTGAGTAGCAGCATGTTCAAAACATTTGAGCTAACTGCCAGCATGACCCAATCTTGGATCACTGGGCTGTATACTCTACAAAGAGTCTTTATAGCTAATAATTAGGTATAAGTGATTATGGATATATGTATTGTAACTACAGATGAAACATTTTTGGTTTATTATATATCTTCGGCAAAATTCATAGTGCTGAGCTTCTGTGCTGCTGCCAGGTTTCTGAGCTTAGAAATGCTAGTGATGCTTTTAACCTCAATTTAACACTGCTGGAAAGTGCTGAGATCAAGTTCAATTCAAGGTGAACTTTTCTTTATCCCAACCATCCTTTATCTTGGTAAGTTCTATATGCAAAAAAAAAAAAAAAAAAGTGCCCCAGCAATATTTTAGAATCTTTTGGAAAGTGAAAACTATAAGATCTGGAATTAAAAATTCTCATTCAGCCAAACAGGAAGTTGCAAAGTTAAAATTTGTAATGTGATTTAAGAAACAAAGATGACCTTAAATCTGGTTCACAGACAATAGTGTTTCTGATGCTTCTGAATTTATGTGCTAATGATATGGCATATCATGGCAAATTACATCAATAATAATATAGCATACTTAATATCTATTTGAATAATAAAGATTAAAATGCAATTTCAGGATTGAAGTTCAAAAGTCATTTTATTTTTAAACATTTAAGGAGAATATAAACATTAGACTCAGAAAACAGATATCTTTTGGGAATAGTCAATCTGCAGTGTTCTTTGTAACAGAGAATCATTGGTGCAGATTCTATTTTTATAAGGTGATTAATGCATATTCATGAATGTGGCTCTGAATTAAGGCTGCTTATTTTCTTTTCCATGTTTCTTTGGGCCAGCTTTTGAGTAATAGTTTATTCTTCTTGTCCATTGAGAAGTCATTTTAAGTCATATTGACCATGTAGAGAAGTGAAATATTATAACTGATTAGTATATAGTAATAACCTCATTATGTTGATATAAGTTTGACAAGGGCAAAAATGCAGCTGATTTCTTAAATTGCTTGACCATGGATCAGCAGTGTGCCTTTATCTTCTGGTCCTACCTATAGAATGTAGTTAAGTCTATATGGGTCGCCCCGTCCCACACTCCTGCCAAAGCTATCTAAGTTAAAGATGGAGAGATAGTGTTATAGCATTTGTGATGCTCTTTGACCACCCCAAATCTTTTTTTTTTTTTTAAATTTACTATCATACATAAAAGTATACCATAAGTATAGAGCTCAATAAACTATCAAGGGGAAATATCTGTGTGATCATCACTGTGGGCAATAAAATGAAGGTTGCAAATGCTCAAGAAGCCCCTAACATATTTCTTCCCAGTCATTAAACCTACTATTCCACCAACAATATATGAAATTTCTGATATAAATCTTTAGCAATATATCATGTTGTCAGTCTTTTTCATGTTAGCCATTCCAGTGGGTGTGTGCTATCATTATGTTGTGCTATTAATTTAGGGGAATTCCTAGTGAAATTTGGTCTCATAACTCTCTAGGTCCTCCAAGCCTAATTCTCTAGTCAGAGATTCTGAGAATTACCAAGTATCATTAATATGTTTTATTTCTGCTTAAATTATTTAAAATGACTTGTATTGTTTGCAGCTAAGCATCCTGCTGATATCAAGGAGAAAGAATATATAATGTTGGGAAGTAAATGATTAAAAAAGAAAGACATTTACAGAGAAAATATGGCAGAGTAAGGGACAGTATACAAGGAGAAATGAACAGTTATCTGATGGATTATTAGAAATAAATAAGCCTTGGCAATGGTAATATCTTTAAAAACCAGTTCTATTTTTTACACTGCCCTGTTACATTGATTAAAATAGAACTGTTACAAGTCTATATGCTGGAATATTTTGAGAAATGTATAGGGACAGTTTTGGAAGAGTGAGCAATGGATGCAGAGGTTGGAAAGTGAGCAGAGTTTGCTCAAAATACAGTATTAAAGAGAGAAATCACTGGCAAAGTTAGTGCAGAAGGAAATTGTAAGGATAATTTCAAAAATTCAGCTTTGCATCACAACATATAGGTGCTTCTTCATACCTTCCATAATCCACTGAATTTTCATAAGTAGTGTTCATATATTAACATGCTTCCTTTTAATCTTGTGAAAGAAAATAAGCACTGTTCTTGACCAATGTTTTCCAATCCTGGGCTGATCATTAAAATCACCAATTCTGGTCTTAAACCCAGGTATGAGAAGTCAGAATTTATAGTTTCTGGGAGAAGGTATTTTTTGAAGCCTTAAATGGTTGTGGTGATCATGAAGATTTGAAAGCTATTGGCATAAACTTCATTTTATAAAATTGGTATTTTATTTTTTAAGAAACTTTGGGGACATTTTCTCTTGAGGAAAACACATGGAATATATTTACCCTGTCTAAATCTTTAAGACAAATACCGTTTACGTATAAAGAGAATTTAACAGCCTTGTCTGATTGAAATGACCATTGGGTGTTAATTTTATCCTGTCATTCTTGATTTCTTTTTGAATTTTTATTATATGATATTTCCAAGATCAAGTTTAAAGTGAAAAATACAAACATTGGAATTAAAGTCAGAAGCAGTGGATCTGGGTGTTATCTCAGCTACTTTCTAGCTTTGGGAAAATATTTAATATCTCGAGCATCATTTTTTCTAACGTATTAAACAATTAACATATTAAACAAGAATATTGTCAGACTTTTTGTAAACTTTATTTGAGGTGTGTGTGTGTGTTTGTGTGTCTCTGTATCTGGTATGTATCTGTACAATTTTAGTTGAACAGAAGTCATGTATCAGGTGTTTCTTTACTTTCTTAGGTGTCATTTTATTAAAATTTAGGATGAATAATGTCATCCTTTTCCTGCTTCTTAGTACCCTTATTTCATGACAGATTGCATGGTGACACTGTGTTTAGTATTTAATTAGTATTATGTAACAGTTTAAAATTTCCTCCTATAAGCTAGAAAGTAACTGTATTAATGTATCTTGAGTCTCTATCAGATTATCCATACAATACAGGGCTTTCTTGACTTCTTTAAAACCCACACCATGACTTACAATGGTATTTACTCATTTGACAAATATTTATTGAATACTTACTATGTCTCAGGCACTGTTCTTGTTTTTGGAGAGTATAGTCATAAATAAAAGAGGTAGGCTCTTGATTTCTGAGAGATTAAATTCTAGAGTTGGAGAATACATAGTGTAAATGGTAAACTATCAATTCCTCCAAGACTCTTGAAATCTAAGACTGTACCTTTTATAAGCATCTTAAATTTGGCTACTGACTTGCCTTTTATTAAATTAGCAATTTCTAGTATGAGAAAAGAATTATGCAAATGTATAACTTTGGTTCTGTTCTGCACAGTACTGGAAAAATAAGTAGAAAATAAATCTTTCCTATCAGGCTGTGTTCACACTGGGTGTATTGTTTATGAAAAATTATGTGGGAGAAAGGACAAAGTTTCTTAAAGGCACCGCTTGAAATCATGGTAAGAGGTGGAAAGATTTTCCCTTCTCCAACCTTGACATCCTAAAGCCAAAGATAAGAAGGGATTGGATTCTGTGAAGGTACAGCATCACCATGAAGGATTTTATGAGGACGAAACAATTAAAGCATTAGAACAGAATCTAAGTTGTCAGCAGAGAGGATACACTAATGTAAGTCAGAAAAGAGGTCATGAAATGAGAAATGAATCAATACGTTTTTTAGCTGAAAATAAATGTAAACCAAGATATAAAAACCTGAAGATGGGATACCTAGAAGGAAAGCAGAGAATTACAGTTAGACATGGATGTGATACAGAGAAGGAGCATCTAGGAATAACTTTTGTTATAATAATATTGCTTCAAACTGCTGTGTCCTTTTGAGCCAGTCAGGCCTGCCTGCCAGAAGGCTTTAAGCTTCTACATGGATAAGTAAGGGGAAAACAATTGCTGTTCAAGTCTGTTCAGTATTTAATAGGTGTTTTTATACATGCCATTTTATCCAATTTGTATCCCTTATTTTAAGTGAAAACCCAAGATTTATAAAGATCTATTATTTTGATACTAAGTCCTGCTTAGAAAAAAAATGCATGATTTATCCATTTCCTGTCTGTACTTATTACAAATACAATCTTTTCATCTATATTAAAATAGTTATTAACAAATTGCTAGAGTCAAAGCAAAGTATTTGTATTTAATAGGATGTGGCAGTCGTGCAAGAATAGACAGTTCCCAAACTAATTTGTGAGGCTGGAAAAACTAAATTCATAATGGCAACATGTTGAATGTAAGTATTGTAATCTTTACTTTTCACTTGTTTCAGCAAACAATTTGATGATGTTTGCTTTTTTATGAAAATAAATTTTTCTCTGATAATATTATTAATGAACTTATAGATGAAGATACATGAAGGAAAAACAGGGAGTGGGGGAGAATTACAGAATTAAAAAAAAAAAAAAGCAAGAGTCTGTGCAAAGATTCTGTTGTATAAGAGACATGAATTCTTCCAGAACTTAAAGAAGACATGTGGCTGGAATGCAGAGAACTGAGAGGACCATAATGTTAAGGGTGAGGCATGGTAGAAGCAAGACCATACAGAAATTGGAAGACTATGGCAAGAATTTTGGTCTTCAGCATAAACTCAGGAGGAAGCCAAAGGATTATTTTAATAAGGAAGGTGAAAAATGGTCTGATAAAGTTAGGTTCATAATTTTTAGATAACTCTGTCTATGGGTTGAACACTTATTGGAAAGAGATAAGGGTAGATACAAGGAGGCCTGTTAAGAGGCTATTGTAGTAGTGTAGAGAGAATTGTAAGAGAGGGATTGTGGTGGCTTTGGACTATTGGCTTTAACTTGAGGGGAAAGAAGGACTCTAGAATGCCTCCTGGATTTCTGTCTTGTATAATTGGATAGAAGTTGATAGTATTCATTGAGATGGAGAACACTGGAAAAGAGACTTGTTTTGGATATGAGCCTTTATGTTATCTCAGTAGGAGGATTATATAGAAATTGGAATATGGTCCTAGAGTTCTGAAGAATGGTTTAACTTTAAGATAAAATTTTGCAAATCATTAGTATATTGGTGGTAATCAAAGCCTTCAGTGGGGATGAGATTCCACAGAGAACAAAATTTTGAATGGTGAAGGAAGAGGGCAACTTCTGAGTTTTGAGTTACCATGAGAGTACAAGGGGATGAGTCTGTAAAAATGATGGAGAGAATAATATCACCTACATCAAAGAAAGAGAATCTTGTAAATGACAGTGGTTAACAGTACTGAATCCTACTGAGAAGCCAAGAAAAATAAAGACTACAAAATGGTAATTTCTGTTATTAGTCTGTGTTCAGTTAAGCAGGCAGCCAAAATGATCTGTTTATTCATGTCAAAGAGTTAGGGTGCTTTATTTCACAGTTGTTCATGCTAAAGAGAGGAAATGTATATTTGGGTGCAGAACATTTAGAAGTGTTATTATTTTTCTGGGGCAAATGTGAGGATACAACTGATGACCCTGGGAAACAATTCCAAGGAAAAGAGACTAGAAACTAGCCTTGGAGGTACTGACTGGCACTAGCACTAAATTAGATTTCTCCTGCTGTTTCCTTCTCAGCAGGGTTTTCCATGGCAACCAAGTGTAAATGGTTCTGCCAGGTGAACAGGTCAGTACAATTACAGCCATTTGTCTTACTACTCTTATTTGTCATATTAGGAAGCTTGCATTTTTGTTTGGGAGCCTATTAAAATTGGTCAAACTTGTCATTGTTTCAGTTCAAAGCTCTAAAAGTTTTTTTGCAAGCAAGGGAAAAATGTATATATATTAAAACTAAATCTAAGTGAGGAATAATTTTCCCTATATAAATTGGAATCAAGTTTTGAATAGAAGAATATAATGAGTTTTAAGTATAAAATCCTATTATGTCTTGGTGGAAGACACAAAGGGCTAGGTTAAATAGCTTTAAAAATCAAATAAGAGTCAGAAGTAAAATATGACTTTGTGAAGCTCAGCACACTCTTATAAATTCATTTTTCTTACCGAAGACAATACACATAACCAATGAATCATTAAACTGAAAACAAACACAGCAAACTTTTCATTTATGAAAAGTAGTAATGCATGGATTTTAATCACACATACTATCCAACACTGAAGAAACAAAAATCCCAATGTAATATTTTGACTAAGTGGAGATGGTTTTCCTAAAGTGGCTTTAAACAGTGGAGATGCAAATTATTCATGCAACCCTGTGAAATGGCACTGAAACCTGGCACAGGTCTGTTTAGCCTGTATACTGCTGTGTGCCCTGTGAAGTGACCAATATTTTGCTTTCACTATTCATGTGTCAATAATTTTGACCAAGTTTTAAATTGATTTGGTTTTGATTTCCAGGAATAAATCAATTGTAAGTGTCTCAACTTTGTTAATTTAGTTTTAAAAACTGCCATCTTGAGATCTTTCACAGTTCCTTCTATATTGAATGTTCAATTTGAAGTAAAAATAAAAATGTCAACATTAAATGACTTAATTTAATTCTAAGTCTCAAGAAAAATATAGGCTGAAATTGCAACCTTTAGAAATCACAAGTTATTAATACATCACAAAACTGAAAAAGGATTAAAGCCCCATTATTCATTAAATATTTACTACAGTTGATGGTTTGATTTGATTACATTATGTCGATTTCCAGGAAAGATAATACAAGTTCAAATTTATCTGTGCCCAAAGCTACTGATTATTGTGGATCATTTGTTTTGAGCATGATCTGAACTTACAGATGTTTAACTTCTCCTCAAGCATTTATGACAAAACAAAGCAGGATTGCTTGTTCACAGAAGTGAGTAATGTGGCATAAAGGTTCTATTTTAAGCTAATGTATTCCACTTGGGACAACAATGTTCTAAGTTGCAGGAAAAACCAAGCACTTGATTCATGAAAGATGGTAATATTTTGAAAATCCTGCAAGGGAGAGTTTTTTATGTTTCTGAAACGCTATGAAGATGGCCACCGTCCCATTTAATTATGTTCCACTGTTTTCAAATTATGCTATTAACACACATATGAAAACTTCACTGGTAATGACAGTAATGATAGGGTGAAAGTTTTTGATTGTAAAATATTTCTCAGTCTCTCCCCCCACCCTTGCCTACACACACAGACAGACACACACACACACAATATCTCTCAGTTTCTTCCCCCACCCTTGCCTACACACACACACACACGCACACACATACACACACTGTTTACGTGTGCCATAAATTCTTTGAGCTTTGTTCTACCACCACTTTGGGCATATTAACACAAGGGGTTTTTGGTACACATTTTTGCGTACAGAATAAACAAATATTAGAACCTTTGGAGCTAAAAATAAAAATTGAAGAGAGAAGGGAGAATTCTGTACATCTTGCATGTTTTCTTTATGTATTTCACGGTCTATAAATAGGCAAAGCAGAATGAGAACTACTGATATGATAAATCAATGAATTATGGCTTAATGAAATTTACATACTCTGATCCCCAAGGCAGTGTAATGATATTAATTTTAATAATTCTATTTACATTATAGTAAGGCTCTTGATAGAGTGGATGAGAGGGTTACTCTCCTCTTCCATCAAATACTTTTTTTTCAAATACTTTTTGTGTAAGTATTCTCCATAGATAGATTTTTAATCATAGTGATATTTTGAAATGGCTAGCAAACCATTATTTTAATGTTTTGCTTGGCTTTTCCTCTTCCTGGATCCAACACTTCACAGGAAGCTCTATGTTTCTTATTTGTAATAATGTTAACATGGGTTTTAATTTTGGCATCTAGGCAAAGATTTGGAAACCAAAGGAATAACAAGGGACTTTTGTTATTTGCATGTCTGGAAGGTTGACAATCTGTGTCTACTGTGCTGGTTATGACTTAGTATAGTGTAGGTCTTAGTGTAGTGTAAATTAGCTGTTTTTAGTAATAGAGTTGAGACTCTGTGTATCACAACTGTATTGCAAGAAATAAATTACTAATACATATTACTAGAAGTTGCACAATCAAATCAAATTGGAATAACCTGCCAGATAATCATTCTAATTATGCCATTTCCCCGTACATTCAGATACCAGTTTTTGAGTGGGAAATATAGTATTGGAATAGCAGCACAAACACAAGGAAATGGTTATAATCCTGGGTAGGTAAATGAGAAAACATGATGCATATATTAACATCATATGAGTGTGTGTGCGTATAGGTGTAAAAATTGTAGAATTACTGATACAGGGTATGGAATGGTGGCTCTAAAATTTTATGTATATATGTGTATATATGTATATATACACACACAGATGAAATAGATTTTATAAATATGTATATATGTATGTATGTGTCACAGATAAAATAGAAAAATCAACATTTCTTTTGATCATAGCACTTTCATTACTAAACACACCGTATATAAATCTTCTGTAAAAGATTTTGTTAGTGCAAGTAAACAGAAAGTAAGGGCTATAGGTTGAGTTTTCAATGACTTATGGAATGGATGTGTTTTGCAAGCCCATTGTAAGTGAACAGTGATTTGATACTCAGTTATTTGTTTGCCTTAATATCATAGACAGATAAAACAAATTGTTTAATTGGCTGTGTATGACACAATTGTTTTTCCATTTGTTTTTCCAAATTCAGTTTCTACCTTTCTCTCCTCTGTGCTATGCTCCAGGAGGTTGATCTGTATGGACTACATCAGCTTTGGTCTATGGGGAATTTTGGCAGGAGATCTGAGAGATGAAGGGAGGAAGGTGAGGTCAGCACATTTATTACCTCAACTCACTCTGGTAGCTCTGTCATTGGTTGGATGAATCCTTAAGTGAAGATCATAACTGTCAGGTAGCCATCTACACAAAGTGCTTTCTTTCTCTCTCCTCTCTTTCCTTCTTTCCCTCTTTCTCCACTCCTACCTCCTGGTGTTCCCACACCTCTGCTTCCAGGTTCCAGTAACTCATTTCTACTCCCATCTTATTGGGCCTAAAAATGGTGATGGTACTCAACTCCCTGATGTTGCTAGTTTGAAATTCTTTAGTCTTTTGAGGTCTCCCGTAACCTTGTCCACGCTTTTAGGAAAACAGTTTCTTAATTAAATATTGCTAAATATAAATATTGCACAGTGTGATGTGCCTTTCCTACTGGCATCTTATCTGATACATTAATCTCTGTGAAATAAATTCTGAAAATAGAAAATGTTCTGGACATTGCCAAATCTTGTTAATTTAATTTAACTTATTTTAATATTACTTATAGAATTGTAATTTTTGTTCCAAATAGAGAGTGCTGTTGTTATGAAAGCCAATTCCCTAATGGCATTTAAAATCAAAGCTCTTTGACAATTTTCATATTAAAGAAGCAAACAATATATGATATCCAGTTCAACTACCATATTGAGATGATGCTATTAAACATTTATTATGACTTTTCAGTCTTGGATGTATCTAATAAAAATATTTGAGATTAACAAGGTATAGTTACTCTGCTGGCCTCAGCTTGTGATGTCCATGGCTTCATTCCTTCTTTTTACCAACTGCTTAGTTGTTTGAACGTGTTAAACTCACTTTCTATTCAGGGCCTTTATATTTGGATAGGTATGCTTTATACATCTTCTCTGTATAGGTATGCTTTATTTATTTTTTTTATTTTTTCATTTATTTATGATAGTCACAGAGAGAGAGAGAGAGAGAGAGGCAGAGACACAGGCAGAGGGAGAAGCAGGCTCCATGCACCGGGAGCCTGACATGGGATTCGATCCTGGGTCTCCAGGATCGCTCCCTGGGCCAAAGGCAGGCGCCAAACCGCTGCGCCACCCAGGGATCCCTAGGTATGCTTTATATATCTGCTCTGTATCCTTGTGTTTAACTCCTTCATATTACTCAGGTTTTAACTCAATGTCACCTTTGCAGGAGTGACAGATACCTTCTCTGTTCTGTCTAAAATATCCATCCCCCACCTGTTATACTCTATCTTTACCCTGATTCATTTGCTTTCTAAGTGTATTCACTGTCTAAAAATGTATTTCATTATATTATATTTGTATTTATTTATTAGTGATCTTCAACCTTCCCCCCAAATAAATGCCATAGGAAAAAAGACACTTTCTTCAGAGGTAGAATAGTACCTCATAAGCAATATTTTTAGTAGATTTATTGATATATTTCATGTATATATATATATATATATATATATATATATATTACATATAAGTATAGTTCATTCTAAGTTGAATGTTCCATTTGAAATGAAAAAAAAAATGTCAACACTTTCCAGTGGGAAAAAGTCTGTTCAACAAATGGTGTTGGGATAAATGGACAGCAACATGCAAAAGAATGAAACTGGGCCACTTTCTATGTGAGCCTTGAAATCATAATACTTGAGGAGAACGCAGGCAGTAACCTCTTTAATAGTGGCCATAGCAGCTTCTTTCTCAATATGTCTCCTGAGGCAAGGGAAACAAAAGCAAAAATACATTATTGCAACTTCATCAAAATAAAAAGTTTCTATGAAACATCCAACTAAAAGGCAGCCTATGGAATAGGAGAAGATATTCATATGCATTTTGCAAATGACATATCTGATTTGCAAATGACATGTCTGATAAAGGTTTAGTATCCAGAATCTATAAAGAACTTATAAAATTCAACACTCAAAAAATGAATAATCCAATTAAAATGGATGGAAGACATGAATAGACATTTTTCCAAAGGAGACATATAGATGGCCTACAGACACATGAAAAGATGCTCAATATCACTGATCATCAGAGAAATACAAATCAAAACTACAATGAGATAATCACCTCACACCTGTTAGAATGGCTAAAATCAACAACATGAGAAACAAGTACTGGTGAGGATGTGGAGAGAAGGGAACCTTATTGTACTGTTTGGAATGCAGCTGCTCTGGAAACCAATATGGAGGTTCCTCAGAAAGTTAAAAATAGAACTAACCTATGATTGAGCAATTGTGCTACTTAATATTTATCCAAAGAATACAGAAATAGTAATTCAAAGGGATATATGCACCTCTGTGTTTGTAGCAGCATTGTCAACAATAGCCAAATTAGCAGCACCTCCAGATTCAGTTGAAATATTAAATTGTTTTCTTACTTCTCCACTGGCTTTACAGTTTTTAAACTATCAGTGGCATTTCAAGTCTTCCGAAAACAGTGTGGTAGTATGTGGATGGTCCATTGCACAGTACAGGCAGCATCTAATAACAGTTTCCATTGTAGTATGTTTTCAGATTCTTCAGTAAATCAAATCTTTAATTGAGAAAAATAAAACACAATAGCCAGATCATGGAAACAGCTCAAGTGTTCATCAACTGGTGAATGAATAAAGATGTGGTAAATTTATATACACACACATAATGGAATATTACTCAGCCATAGAAAAGAATGAAATCTTGCCACTTGCAATGACATGGATGGAACTAGACAGTGTTATGCTAAATGAAATAAGTCAGTCAAATTCGGTCAGAAAAAGATAAATACCATATGATTTCACTCATGTAGAATTAAACAAAACAAGTGAACAAAGGGGGAAAAAGAGAAAGAGGGAGGCAAACCAAGAAACAGACTCTTAACTATAGAGAACAAACTAATGGTTACCAGAGGGAGGGGGTGGGAGGGGATGAATAAAATAGGTGGTGGGGATTAAGGAGTGTACTTGCTGAGATGAACACTGGGTGTTGGATGGAAGGATGGAAGTGTTGACTCACTATGTTGTACACCTGAAACAAGTATGACACTGTATGTTAACTAACTGGAATTTAAGTAAAAACTTAAAAAAATAAAGTGAGCTATTTAAATCACAGAGTTGTGCATCCATTACCACAACCAACTTTAAAACATTTCATTACTTCAAAAAGAAACTCTGTACCTCTTAACTGTTTTCTCTCCCCTCACCTCTCCAGACCACTAACCCCTGGCAAACACTAATCTTATATATAAATCCAATGGATTTTCCTGTTCTAGATAAATGGAATCATAGAATATGTGGTCTTGGTCTTTTATGACTAACTTCTTGCACTTGGCATAATGTCTTCAAAGTTTATTCATGTTGTAGCATTTATTAGCATTTTATCCTTTGAACAATATTCTACTGTATGGATATACTATATTTTCTTCTTTGATCAGATAATGGACATTTAGGTTTTTCCCATTTGTTTGTTATTATGAAAAATGCTGCTATGAACATTTTACATATGTTTGCATGTGGACATATATTTTCATTTCTTTTGTATATATACCTAAGCGTAGCACGGATGAGTCATTTGGTGACTATTTTCCAAAGTGTACGCACCATTTTACATGCCTACCAGCAGTGTATAAGGGTTCCAGTTTCTCTATTTTCTCCCCAGCCAAAACATTCCATTATCTGTCATTTTGATTAGAACCATTCTAGCAGATGTGAAGGCAACCACTATTTTTGATTGTATATACAACTCTACTTATTTTAACTTGAGCCAAAGTTAAATCTTAAATATTAAACACAATCATATAATTTTGCTTGTTTGTTTTTATTGATTTTTTAATGAATGCATTAAGTTAGGGATTAGTGATTTTTTTTTATTTTTTTGTTTGAGTAAATACTTTTTGCTTTATCCTATTACCAGGGATCTTCAGTGACTACTGTTATGGACTAGATGTTTGTGTCCTCTCAGAATTCATATGTTGAAACCCTAATCCCCAATGTGATCATGTTTGAAGATGGGACCTTTGGGAGGTCCTTGAGTCATTAAGGTGGAGCCCTCAGAATTGGATTAGTGCACTTACAGCAAGAGACACTAGAGAGCTTGTTCCCTCTTTCTCTTTCTCTCTCCACCATGAGAGCATAACCAGGAAGAGAGCCCACCAGGAACTAAATCAGCTGACACCTCGATCTTGGACTTCCCAGCCTCCAGAGCTATGAGAAATTGCTATGTTTAAGCCACCAAGTCATTGCTATTTTTTTTTATAGCACCCTGAACTAAGACAACTGCAATGAATTTATTTTTCTAGAATAATGGTTGTTACTCCAAGTGCTCTATATATTGTGACAATGGATCTCAATTTAGCAATGGGAAAGATAAATTTTATAGTCTCCTTATAATCTAAAAGTACCAGTGAACTTAAAGGCAGGGGCAGAAGTTTACCTGGGGAATAGCGTGTGTGTATGTGTGTCTAGGTGGTGGGGAGGATAAGTATTTTCTTGTTGTTAGGATTATCCCCCCTAAAGAAATAAATGAATCAATTTTGGAACATTTTATTTTTACCCTTTCAAGTACATGCCCTTTGAAAATATGAGGAGGCTCATTTCTTTTATAAGGAGTGCAGATTGCATTTTAACAATACAAACTGTCAAATAAGAGGAGGCACATGTTTAGAAGAGGGATTTCAGCAACTTATGGATAAATTACAATCCCATGTCCAACTCTTTTATGATAATAAAAAGGAAATTTTAATGAACACTGGGTGTTGGATGGAAGTGTTATAATGGGGATGATTAATAATAGGAAGATTAATAATAGGAAGAATGACAGTTCTAAGGAGGCAATAAATTGGTACTTTTTTCTTTAATGTTTCATGTTTGTCAAAAGGGTGGCATAACTCTCAAATGCTAATGATATTTTATAATCAAAACAGTGAATTGCCTTCCATAGTTTTCTGTAGCGTACACGGAAATATGTATTCTCTTTTTGTCTCCTTTCTTCTGACAATGATCATAATCTGCTTAAGTAAGAGATAGCTTCTTTGTGTGATACAGCTACAAGATACTCTTGTAGTAACAAGAAAAATGTGCTTTCCACTAAAGTTCAATATTGACTGATAAAAATTACCCTCAAAATGATCACAGAAAAATTGTATACATTATTTATTTTTATTCTCTCTCTAAAATCACCTTTATATTTTAATCCACAGTATTTGGATTATACCTGAGACATATTAGAATATTTTCATGCAGTTTACTGTTGCAAAAAGAAAAAGAAAAATTCTGCTTTGTGGTCTTTTGTATATGTATTTAATAAAATCAATGCAGTTTCTCTGCTCCACCTTCCCTTTCCTTCTCTTCATCCCAACTCCCCTTACTCATATTAAGCTTCTTCTAGTTGGTAGAAAAGACAATTAAAATATATAACAAATAAATATGAACATGTAGATGAAATAAGGGGGGGGATAAAGACTGTGAGAAGGTTTTGAACTGATTAATAACATCTAGTCTGTGTTTTAAAGGTATTGCTCTAGTTGCTGGGTGGGGGCACGGCCACAATAGACGGTTGTGGAGGTAATTGTGGAAGCAAGATTACTCGTAGGAGGCTATTACAATAATTCAGTTGAGAAATAATGATTTTTTGGACTAGTGTGTAGAGTTAGTGATAGGAATAGAATAGTATATCTGGCATACAGGAAAAGAGAAAATGAAGATGTCAAAGACGGCCAGTATGTTGGTGGGGTGACCTAATTTTTAGTGCTGTGGCAACAAAATAAAACAAACAAACAAAAAAAACACCTGATGCTTAATCTACTCTGTGGACAAAGAAAATAGTGTGGGTAATTCCATGCTTATAAAAGATAATCCATAAAATTAATTCCATGGGTACTTGATAAATGTTGTCATGTGATGTCCAGTGGTTGTTTAATTTTTGTCAAATCACATTAATTTTCAGATTTCCCTATATCTTTTCATAGTTTTCTAAAGGAATAATTGAAAGCAGTTAAGAATCCTTTGATTAAGTAGGAACTTTGTAGAAATTTCACTTTTATCTCTCTGTAGAAATTTCACTTTTCTCTCTCAAAATTGGTATTTCCATCACAGACCTTAAAACATCTTCTGCCAAGAACATAAAGGATTTAACACATTGAATGCAAGATGATGCAAATGGTTTCATCATGTCCTGAAACAAATTAGCTTTATGGAAACAGAACTGAGTCAAAGCATATTAAAATGACCAATAGTTTTAAAAAGTGGAAGAAATGTGCTGTTATGTGTAACTTTGTCTCTCTTTTCAATTCATAATATAATGGACTTTTAAACTTGTGGCTAAATTGTCAAATATTTAGAAACCCTCAAGATTTATACGAATTTCATTGTTCATGGGATATTTTATTGAAGCAAAACTTTGCTTTTAATGAATTTGAGATTTAGAAAATAGTGTGAAATCCAGAATGCTTTCCTTAAGCGATGTTGCTAAATATAACAGAAATAATCTTGCTTCTAGACATTTCCAGTTTCTTGCTGCTGACTACTGCATTATTTTGAAAGTTAGAAACTATACCAAAGATACAAGTAAGCAAATATGAACTATAAGGTTCAAGTTCTGCCTTGAGGAGTCCAGATAACCAATGTCTGAGTTATTTAGAGTGAGATCCAGTATTTTACAGTTTCCCTTCTGATGTTCATGTAATACCTCACATTGCACAGATACTACTTGCTCTAAGCCAGAAGTAACAAAGTACAACCTATGCCTGTTTTTGTAAATAATATTTTATTAGAATATAGCTACTGATATTCATTTAGAGTTTTGACAAAGACATTATGGCCCACCAAATCAAGAATGTTTATTCCCTGGCTCTTGAGATTGATACAGATAGATCACGAACAAGTTTCCTGATCTGTGCTCTATACTGTGGATCCAGGTACCCCTCTGGTGTTGTCCCCTCACCACCTTCTCCAGAATTATGCATTTGTCCCTTAATTTCATCTCTTGGAGGCATGAGCCCCAGGCGTCATATTCAAAAATATGGCTAAGACCAAATAGTGATATTTATAGAAGATGTACCAAGCAGGTTAGGATGGTGGTTTATGAGAAGCAGTGACAGCAAGATAGTCATTTACTCATCTGAGTGTTGGCCACATAAGTTTGTTTGGTTTGTGAAAATTCATTGAGCTGCATACTTATAAGATATACACGTAACAGAATTTAATAAAAAGCTGAAACTATGTATTGAGTACTTGTGCATAAAGTGATGAATTATAGAACTGGGAGAGACAAATTTCAAGCGGGGTTTTATTCTACCTAGTCATGGGCCATGCTTCACTGTTCAGGATGCCCCTGTCACTTTTTTACTTAGATGCAACTTTTTAGACTTGATATACTAAAATAGATATAAATTTAAGTATACTTTTGTCTATATAATACTTTCCTTAGGCACAGGCCATGCTTCTCTGTTGAGAAGCAATTCTTTCTCATTCTCCTTAGCTCAGAGCTGAGAGCCCCACTCAGTTGTACAGAAGACTCCATAGATCCTTCCTTTACCCAAATCCAGATTCCTCCTCACTTCTTAACCTTTCCCAAAGAAAGGAAGAAACACTTCCTCCTCCAAACCTCATAATAATCCCTACAGTAATGTATGGTGACCACAGTGAAGTCAGGCTCTCACATTATTATACAGAATTATTATTTGGTTGTCTTGAATGTCCATTGTGAAAAGAATTTTCCTTTACCATGAAATAACCAAAATGCCTATAAAAGTGCTACCCCCATAAGGCAAAAAAAAGTACAAAAGAGTTATTGACCTTTATGATGACTTCTCTGGGCCCTGAGCAGCAGTTGTTTGATGTATACTTTGACAGCTCCAAAATACCAGTTTGCCCATAATGAGAAGCTCCCAAAATCTGTTGGAAAATTGTCAGGAGAGTACTAAAACAGATTTAGGAATCAGCACTTCATCTTTTGTGTTGCATTGCTTCTTGCTTTATGTGAGAACCTGTGTCTGGACAGCTTTATAGAAAAAATTATTCTAGGGTACAGTATTCAAAGCAGTTTTTAACAAGCACCACTGTGTTTGTGTATAAATTAGTTACTTAGAATCAAACACACTGTTGGAAAAAATGTTTGGCAACTGTATGCACAGTTTAAACAGATATTTTTTCAGCGTCTACACTGAAAAATGAAAACTGAAATTACCCTGGCAAACAAAGAAACAAATACTTGGGTATACATAAAATGATAACTATTCACTTTGAGGCTGTCTCCCTTAAGCAACTCTTGGTTCTCCCAAACTTAAGTCCATGGAAATTGAATCGTGAATCTTCACTGATCTTTTGCACTCAGAAATGCTCCAGGCACTTCTGCCCTTTCCAACCTCCACACTTAGACACATGGACTGTTTATTAAGAACCTGTTCTTTCTTCATCCTTCCTAACTTTCATCATCCTTCTTTGTAGAAGGAGTTAATCTGTTTTATATGGGGTGCTTTCCTGGGAGGTTGCTTCTAGTAATTGTTGGCTGCCCTCGCACTTGGGCACAGGGACCTGAGATGGCTCACTGGTCTATACCTAAAGAGACCTACAGTTTCTCTCTAAACCCAAGTCGTGTTTTGGTTTATTTGTTTTTTAAAGGGTTGGGAAAGCAGACATTGCTGCTTTAATCTTCATTTCATATCATCTCACCTCTAACAAAGCTAGTAAATATTCTTTGAAATGAGTGTCCTTCCAGGTAGGTGGTTTAGAAGGAGAAATAGGCTGTTAGATGAACCACTTTTACCTTTAGAGATATGATCCTCATAGGCTGAACTTCGTGTGGACTTAGATTTTAGGCATGATCTATAAATGATATCTCATTCTGTCAATAATATGACAGCAGTGCTTGAGCTCTCCTGATTATTAGCAGCCTGTACTACAGGTGGGTTTGGGAATGTAAGTAAAAGGATGCATAAAGCACTGTCTCTTACTCACAAACAATAATCTCAGTGTAAGGGGCTTCCTAGTCTGCATCCTAGGAGGGCTGCGGTAACGTGACCAGCCGATTTCCCCAGGACTGAAGGATTTTCAGGATGTGGATTTTCAGTGGTAGAACTAGGAGTCCCAGGCCAACAGGAGCAGTTAGTCACCCCACTGGAGAGATTTGTTCACTTTCTTAAAAACTTTCCCCAGGAGGAGATGCTGAAATCTTTGGGGAAATACAATATAAAGGATGTTTTAGCATATTGTCAAACTAACTCTGTCCAGCTGTGATCACATGTGTTAGCAACTTTTTGTTATAGAGGGCTTTTTGGGCCATGTGGTTTTCACTGCAACTACTCAGTTCTATCACTATAGCGTGAAAGCAGCCAATACATAAATTAATGCACATGGCTGTGTTCTGAGAAAACTTTATTTACAAAAACAGCCTTGGGCTGGATCTGGCCCACTGGCTATCATTTGCCTACTCTAGAGCCAAACACTCCTTATTTTAAAATTATCCTCCATAGTCTCCATTTCTGTTTAAATATATTTAGGTAAATGCAAACATATATTATCATTTAGTTTACAGGACTTATTAATATCACTGCCATCATAATCTATTTATAGATGTGTCATAGGACTTAAAATGTTGCTAACAAAATGTAGGAAAATGTAGAACATAGGGTTACCATTAAAAATGATTATACTAGTCTAATTTCTAGGATAATTTTTAGCCCTTCTAATACTCTAGTGTACTTATTGTGTAAAAAGTCTGAGAAGGAAGGAGGATCTATGAATTGGTGAAGGCTGTATTTACTATATACTTTTATATAGCCCGTGGTGTTTGACTATTTTAATTGTACTCTGTAACTTTGACTTCCCTAATCAAAGTACACATACTCATCATGAGAAATATTTCCACAATCCAAGATGCAAGTAGTGGCACCTTGCAGAGCAACAGTTTAGCTGCATACTGTGGTCCATTCCCTCTCTGCTCCAGCCAGGGTTTCAGTGATTTCATTCTGTTCCTCCTACCTGCTGTACTTCCTTCTGCTATATAAGTTTTTCCCTTGCTCTTCCCTCTTCTTGGAATTTTCTTCTACTTCCTTTTTGTCAAGTGTCTATCTACATACAGATGGGTGAATAAAGAAGAAGTGGTATATCCATGCAATAGGATAGTATCCAACCTTAGAAAAGGAAATACTGTCTCTGTGACAGTATGGATGAACCTTGAGGATGTTATGCTAAGTGAAATAAGCCAGTCACAGAAAGACAAGACTATATGATTTCATTTATATGAGTTATTTAAAATAGACTCATAGAAGCAGAAAATAGAATAGTGGTTGCCAGAGCTTTGAGGGTGGGGAACTGGGGAGTTGATATTCAGTGGGAATAAAGTTTCAATTATGTTAGTTGAGTAAGTTCTAGAGATGTCCTGTACAACATAGTGCCTATAATTAATAATACCATATTGCACACTTTAAGATTTGTTAAGAAAGTACATCTTACATTAAGTACTCTTACCATAAAACAAAATAAAACAAAGGGACATAAGGAAACTCTGCAAGGTGTTGGAGGTGTTTATTACCTTGATCGTAGTGACAGTATCATACATGTTTGCCTATGTCTGAACTCATCAAATTGTACATGTTAAATTTATACGGTTCTGTATATATCAAATATACCTTAATAAAGCTGTTAAAAAAAAAAAAGGACAAAAACCTGACCGTCCTTTGGATTGTAGTTCTACTGTTGCTTCTGCAGGACAGCTTTTCTGAGCTCCCTGAGTAGGACAAAGTCATTTTACAGTCTTGTATCATAGTGTTTCTTGTTTTTTCTTAAAGCATTTTTTGCACCATACAATTTTATGTTTGATACTATAATTATTTCACATATATCTGTCTGTCCCTCTATGTTGTAAACTCTTAACAAGGCAGAGACTATATCTGGCTTTCTCAGCACTCTATGCCAAGAGTATAGTATAGTACCTAATATAGTGAGCAATTAACCAATTGAATAAAGGTATATTGAAAGAATAAAGAAATGAATGAAAATTTAATTTGAAGGAGATAAGAGACAAGATGCTTGGGATATAGGAAAACTTATTTTGGTTCAATCAGTATTAGAAGAAATTTTGAAAGAAGAAACTTTGACTTCCCTTTCCATGCAAATATTTAAAAATTTGTACGGGAGACTCCAATGAACAAGATTATCTTTACTTTTTAATTATAGTGCACACTAATAGAGAAGCATACATTAGTATGTAAAATGTTTCAAATCCATAATGAGTTTTTATAGTGATAATGATCATTGGTGTGGAGGATATCAGCCTAACTGAAGTTATTTTTATAATACTGCATTATTTGCAGACCAAGATATTGACAACCAATATTCTAACCAAATCTTTTTTACTTTTCTGGACCTGCTATTAACATTTTTTCTTTGCAGATATGGATATTACATAAAGTGTTGTTTTTCCAAAGTAATGGGAAGATTGAAGCTGTTTCTATATTCAATATGAAACTGAAGTTGTGGGGAGACACCTGAATGGCTCAGTGGTTGAACGTCTGCCTTTGGCTCAGGGCATGATCCCAGAGTCCCGGAATCGAGTCCCACACCAGGCTCTCTGCATGGAGCCTGCTTCTCCTCCCTCTGCCTATGTCTCTGCCTCTCTCTGTGTCTCTTGTGAATACATAAATAAAATCTTAAAAAAAAAGAAACTGAAGTTTGGGATTCATTATGGATTATCTATTATGTGTATGTGTCAGTTAATGGCAGTGTATCTTCAGAGAGCTGTGTTTTTCTTTCTGGAAGACTATAGTGAAATAGGGCCAGCAAAATGTG
Source organism: Canis aureus (assembly GCF_053574225.1). Classification (NCBI taxonomy): domain Eukaryota; kingdom Metazoa; phylum Chordata; class Mammalia; order Carnivora; family Canidae; genus Canis; species Canis aureus. Next base: position 60,433,529 of record NC_135621.1, read on the forward strand.
CATCCAATTGATAGAAAACATGAAAGGACAGTTATGGACCACATTCGTAAAGTCACCTCAAAGTTACTTAAAGAACCCCAGTAGAAGATAATTAAACTTTTTTTTTTTTATTTACGATAGTCACAGAGAGAGAGAGGGGCAGAGACAGAAGCAGGCTCCATGCACCAGGGAGCCCGATGTGGGATTCGATCCCCGGTCTCCAGGATTGCGCCCTGGGCCAAAGGCAGATGCCAAACCGCTGCGCCACCCAGGGATCCCAGAGGACAATTAAAACAGCAAAGGATTTTGCTTGATTTTCCTGTGCTGATGTTTTTAGTGATCATGACATCTGTTCAAGTACTTAGATACTGAGCTAAAGTTAAGAAAAGCTGGGCTTAAATTTCGTTAAGCCATTAAAAGTCAATCTAGGCCAGTGGTTCTCACTCTTGGCTACACTTTGAGATCACCTGGGGACCTTCAACAACTATTGATGCCAGGAACTACCCCTTCAAGATTCTGATTTCATTGATTTGGGATGTGACCTGGGCAGTAAGAGTTTTGAAAACTCCCCAGGTGATTCTAATGTGCAGCCAAGTTAAAAACCATTGATGTAGGACAATTCAGACTAAGTGAAACTTTAGAGAAATCTAAAAAAAAGCAAACTCCTCTATATGATGGTCATTTACCTTATTTCTTTGCAACTGCCCTTAACATTGTGTTCCCTAGACTGGCAGCATCCACATCACCTGGGAACATGTTATGAACGTAGAATCTCAGACATACCAAGTTAAAATCTGCAGTTTAACATGATCTTTAGGTGTTTCAAATGAACATTACCATTCGAAAAATGTTTTTAGCACATTTATTTCTCTAATGCTTTGTTCCTTACAGTGTTTTGTCAGCCTGCTTGTCTTCTATTGAATATATATCAGATATCACTGGAATGGATGCTCAATATCTTTTCTGAGAATAGCTCATCATTTATGTTAAATTCCCTAAATTAGAAGTATCTACATCAGAAATTGCCTGTCTACTGTGCACATTTTGAGTTTCTTTGACTATAGAAATGTACTTCTAGGGACAGCTGGGTGGCTCAACGGTTGGGTGCCTGCCTTCAAACCAGGGCATGATCCTGGAGTCCCAGGATCGAGTCCCACATCAGGCTTCCTGCATGGAGCCTGCTTCTCTCTGTGTCTCTGCCTCTCTCTCTGTGTCTCTCATGAATACATAAATAAAATCTTAAAAAAAAAAGAAATGTACTTCTAATTATGAAATAAATATCCCTTCATATACAATTTCCAAAAAATATCTAGTTTTTTATTACAAGTTCCACTTGTTTTATTATAGTTCCACTGGTGGTGAGGGTCAAATTATTCATTAAAAGGATTTTAATATGTATTTCAAATTCTGGCCCATTTTCCTGCTGAAGGATATTTCAGGAATTCAGTGACTTTTTGTTCTGAGGACTGATGTTTCAAAGATAAAATGGTTTTGAATGCTTCTAATATTTTATCTTGTTTTGAACTTTCAACAAAGAACATTCTCTAAGCACTCAGTGTTAGCAGTGAAGAATGATTTGGAGCTTTCAGTTACCCTTCACTTATAGGAATAAGGAAATTTGCATCTGTCTGAGGGGATGATTTTGTTATTTAAGTCAATCTGGTTGATGCAGCTTTATCCAGCGTTACAAATTATAGTTTAATGGACTAGTAATAATACATTGTGAGTACTTCTTTTTGTTCTTGAATTAATTGTAGAGCAATTTCTTTTGTGCAGAATCAGTACTTGTCATTAGTACTTATCCCCATCTAAGTTGGCATTTTATCTACTCCACTCCCTTCCCTTGACGGAGTGCTGTGACAGTACTCCATATTGTAGATTGATAGGAATAACATGGAATGAGTTTACCTGGTAGACTATGATGACAAAAACGAATTGGTTCATCTTCAGGAATGATGATGTGGTGTTGAGTTCCCAACCATGTAGTTTTCTCACACATCTTATGACATTTTGCAACAGTTTGTTTGTTCATTGCTAGTTGTATTTTTATAATGTAATTCTAGTTGAAATTATTCTCTGCAGTTCAAATTTGTCATGCATGATAAGGAGACACAGGGGCCTTTTGGAAAAGGGAAACATTTGGCAGAAATGGGGACTTGTTTTGACTTTCACACTAACATTTATTAGTGTGAAATAAAATCAGCATGGGCATGTGTAAAGGTTGAACCCTCATTAGAAGGGATTTTTCATATAATTGTATAAAATAATACCATATTCCTAAGTCCCTGCCATACATTAAAGGTGTATTTCGGGATCCCTGGGTGGCGCAGGGGTTTAGCGCCTGCCTTTGGCTCGGGGCGCAATCCTGGAGACCCGGGATCGAATCCCACATCGGGCTCCCGGTGCATGGAGCCTGCTTCTTCCTCTGCCTATGTCTCTGCCTCTCTCTCTCTCTCTGTGACTATCATAAATTAAAAAAAAAAAAAGTGTATTTCCTGGCAATGTTATGCTACACTTGGAATGAAGTGTACTACTACTCTTATTCAGTTTTATGATTTGTGAACCATGTTGTTCATGCTCCCAAGTCTTTTAACAACTTTCTTTTTATCATACCTTGGAATTTTCAATCTTCTGATTTCCACCCATGAAATCACACATGAATTCTTGCCCTCTGTTGGGCTTCTTTGGACTGGAGATTTATTTAGGTATTGGACCTGGGCTTTTTAATTTTGCTGATCAGTTTACTCTAAATTAGTTTCTTGCACGATAGCTCCAGGAATCCAGAGGCTAAAACTCTTTAACCTCAGATTCCTATGGTCTTGAAGGAAGAATTGGACACAATCTGACCTCTGACCCTTATAGATTTTGAATCTTTTGCTTGTCTTAAGTTAATGGCTAAAGCTCAAAAAATAAAGGAGTAACATTTGCTCTTGGGATGTTTCTTCTTTAGGTAGAGCTCTACCAGGAGCTTTAGGTTGCATTCTTGGCCCTACTGATGTGAAACACAGTGCAATGAACTGCTTTTCAGAGTCTTTTTTGGGCCTCCTGACAGTTATGACCAAGATGTATGATGAAAAGGTGAACATGACCTCTGGGAATTTTAAGCTTCATCATGATTTAATGGAAAATCATTATAAATCCCCAGACTTGACTCTCCCAATAAACACTTACTTTGAAGGAGATAAATGTTTTAAATTTTTGTAGGTAGCTGCTCTTTTCTAGCTGCCAAAGTCCTTGTTTACTTAACCTATCTCACCCTGTCCAAGTCTTATCCTAGAGTTAGGGGAAAGGATTTAGGGTATTCCTATTCAAGTGGGGACCTAGTGGCCTTCAAACTCATGCCTACTTCTTGAAAGCTGGCTTTGGAAGCCATAGTGGGAAAGGGAACTCTTACCATCACATCCACTATTAATTTTGGAAATGCTATCTTCAAAATGTTATATCCCTCATGAAACTGATCTGGCCTAGAGTTTGTGATGAGCAAAAGCTCAGCTCACATTAGGTTGCTACCTAGGCTAGAGCAAATAGAAGCAACTTCATGTAGTAGCAGGTACATCTGTGCTCATAATTATAGATCCCAAAAATTCAGAGTTCCCGAGGACAATTCTTTTTTGTTTGTTTTAAATCTAATATTTAACAGAGCACTTACTGAGCCAAGTCCCATTTTACTCATTTTGCATATATTATGTTTAATGTTCACAACGGAGTTGCTTTGTTTACCTTATCTTCTTCACATGTGCGGGGATTCAGGCTTAGAGGGATTATATAAGGAGTTAAAAGTTTCATCTAGGTTCTACCTGATGGAACTAGTATTTGACCCAAGGATTGTCTGACTTCAGTGCTCAAGTTCTTAGCCCACTATATGATTCTGTGCACCTCAAATAACTAAGGAGGCCTTCTCTAAGATGGCATATTAAAAAAACCCACTTGGAAAAGCCACATCAGAGTTTTTCAGTTGTGTATTACAGCATTTCAAAACATCGAAGACCACCTGCAGAGATTACTGGTGACAATACACCATCAGCTATGACAGTTGTTTCTTGGTCATAGTTTCAGATAACTTGAGAGGCAGCTGCCCATCTTTCTATCCTTTACATGTTCCTGGAATATCATTCACCCAGATGTGATCTGTAAACTACCCTGCTCAAATAGTGGCAAGACTGTCCTAGTGAGGGGCACCCTACTGAATATGACACATTTTATCTTCTCTGACCAACCCTGTCATTCTCTTTAGCATTAAACCTTCTATTACCACATGCTTTCAAGTATCAAATATCTGACTTCAACCTCCCAGTCATCCTGGTTTTGACATTCTGAGTTCATTATCAGTGATCAATGCCTGGAAGTATACCAATTGGACATTTGATGTTGAGAGAGGGCTTTGAGTAACAGCATGGAGTTTCTATAACAAGCTTTACTTGTTATTTCTCACTGTGCTTCTGTTTAGAAAATGTGTGCAGATAGGCTTAGATATTCCTAATGTCCCTGAGTTGATACTTCATCAATCCTTTAATACATTAGGAACTATTGCCTGGTCAGAAGTTACTTCCAATATGAAAAGAGGTAGTTTATAGGGTGAGCTAATGGGTAAAATTACTCATGTCCATGGCTTCTCAGTGAGATGCTATGCAACCAAGTAGAGGCTCTCTCTGGCTTTAATTTAGGCCCACCCACATAGAAAGCTGTAGGTACCTTGGTCTCCACCCATGTATTCTCCTCTTATTTAGGTGAGAGATTGTAAACATTTGGCATTTTTGTCATGGCTCTCTCTTCTTATATCCAAGAGTGAGAGCTAATCAATCACAGCACTGTATCCCCCTGAACTTGGCTATAACCTCACATTCTTCACCATAATGTGAGCAGCTTCCAGAGATTGATAGGCATTGGCATGTGGGATGAAAACTCATTGCCATTCTTTTCCATTTCAGATTGATGACATAGATTTGGCAGTCTGCCTGGCTCTTTATTTCAATTTTGCTATCTTTTGGTCTAGCTTCTCTGTTTCACTTGCGGCAGCTCAATATTGTTCCCCTTTCAGATTCCTGCTATACTCCTCATCAAGTGAATTCCAGTAGCTGTGCTTCACTCTCTCAATTACCTAGAGTTGTAATCAGAGAACTGGTAACAACTAAATATGTTCTCAGAATAAACAAACTTTATAGTTGAAAAAATCATTTTCATCACCATTTCATATTGTGAATAGTTTACCAATAAAATGAAAGAGCAAGATTTCATGAATTTAGAATGAGAGTGAAATAAGAGCAAACATCAAAGCTAATCAAAAGAGAAAATGGTTGAGGCCAGCATACATTAGACAGTGATGATGACAATTGCTAATGTATCTTCTTTTCTTCATGAAAGAATAATTATTACATAGTATAATTAATTCCTCACCCAAAAAACCTTCCATTAAACATCTTATCCAACATTAAACTTTTCCCCAAGTATCTCTATGCCCCCTCTATCTCACTGGGAGGAATGATTAGGTGAGAGACTGTAAAGGGGGTAAGTAAGATATCAAAGGACTTGAATTTCCTTCAGAAAAACTACCCTCTGACTATTTTCACTAAGTTTCCCATAAATAAATAGGCTTAGATAGTCTATCCAAATCTTCTCACTATGCAAGTAGGCCTTCAAATATCTGTCTTGCTTTTAACATATTTTTGTTTTCAGAGATAAAAAGAAAAAGAAAACGAAGTCTTCTACTGAATCTTTTAACATAATTTATTAGAAGCAAAATTTCCTTAGGAAAAAATACTACTAGTTCAATGATGTTTCATATCTTGACTTTTTGGATGCAAGGACAAACGAAGAAAATACTGTTTTTTGTGATTTTTTTAGAAGTACATACTTTTGTATCTTTTAGTTTCAATGAGGATTATTTGGAGGGTTTATATTTTATTTATCTATTGGAACATATTTTTCAAAACCAGTCAAACCAAACTGATTGGATCTTAGACTTCAGATGTGAAAATTCGCCTGAAAGAAACACTATCGAAACATGCTTATTCCAAGGCTAAAGACCATCATTTATATAAACAGATGTATTATTTATCAAGAATTTATTCCACAAATTTTTTTGTTAGGTGACTTTAAAAATAGTATACATAGTTTATTATTTAGGTTACAGACGCTCAAATCTATTTTGTTTCAGCCTATCATTTTTACTTATAATCTATAAACAAAGACTAATTTGACTTTGATCAAATCTCAGAACACTAAAAATGTCAGCTAATGGCTACTCCTTAATAACTTGATTAAATTATTATTATTATTTTTTCTTTATTTATTTATGATAGTCACACAGAGAGAGAGAGAGGCAGAGACACAGGCCGAGGGAGAAGCAGGCTCCATGCACCGGGAGCCCGACGTGGGATTCGATCCCGGGTCTCCAGGATCGCGCCCTGGGTTGAAGGCAGGCGCCAAGCCGCTGCGCCACCCAGGGATCCCAACTTGATTAAATTATTAAGGAAATATTCTAGGGATCCCTGGGTGGCGCAGCGGCTTGGCGCCTGCCTTCAACCCAGGGCGCGATCCTGGAGACCCGGGATCGAATCCCACGTCGGGCTCCCGGTGCATGGAGCCTGCTTCTCCCTCGGCCTGTGTCTCTGCCTCTCTCTCTCTCTCTCTCTCTCTGTGTGTGACTATCATAAATAAATAAAAATTAAAAAAACAAACCAAAAAACCCCAAAACATTCTAGTGTCTGTTTAATCACAAAAGAGACACATCATTCTTATTAAGTAAGAAGCAAGGAAAGGCAGAAACAAGATTTAGGAAATAGAATAAATTTTCTTGTGGCAATAAAAATTTTAGGGGACTGAAATTATACTGTATAATTTTATTACTGTATTATGCCACTGATGTGATGTTTGTGTGTATATATGTTCATGTTACACCTAATTACATATAAGTCTTTAATTGAGCCTATTCACAAGAACTTTTGTTCTTTTCATTACCTATTTGTATGTGGAAAGAAAGGTAATTTTAAAAGAAGTAAAAAATAATACGATGACTCTTGGTAACCTAATTATATCCATTTTTTTTTCTGTTCCTTCAGCCTGCTAGGATTTTAACAAGGTGAAAAATGTAAGCTGTTAACCAATCATCATGTCCTTCAGTAGATAAATGGATAAATGAACTGTGGTATATCCAAACAATGAAATGTTATTTAGCACTAAAAGGAAATGAACTATATAAGTCACAAAAAAGCATGTAAGAAACTAAGTGCATATTGCTAAGTGAAAGCAGTCAATCTTTTTTTCTAAGATTTTATTTATTTATTCATGAGAGGCAGAGAGAGAGAGAGGCAGAGACAGAGGCAGAGGGAGAAGCAGGCTCCATGCAGGAAGCAGATGAGGGACTCGATCCCGAGACTCCAGGATCACTCCCTGGGCCGAAGGCAGGTACCAAACCACTGACCCACCCAGGGATCCCCCAAAGCAGCCAATCTTAACAGGCTATATACCGTATGATTCCAATTATAGGACAGTTTGAAAAGACAAAACTAAGGAGACAGTAAAAAGACCAAGGGTTGCCAGAGGTAAGGGAGGAGAGAGAGATGAGTATCAAGAGGAGCACAGAGGATTTTTTAAAGCAGGGCAGTTATCCTGTATGATACTATAACCGTGGATTCACAGTAAACCTTAAGGTAAACTATAGATTTTGAGAGTGAATGATGTATCATATAGCCTTATTAGTTTTAACAGATGTACTGTTTTTATGGGATGTATTGATAACGAGGGAGGCTGTGCATGTTCACAGTCAGGAGGCATATGGGAACTCTATACTTTTTGCTCAGTTTTTCTGGCAACCTAAAACTTCTCTAAAAAATGCAGCTTATTTAAAAGAAATAATAAAATATAACCAGTTCATATTGCTATACCTAGGAAGACTAGCATGGTTACAGTGATGATATTTTTAGGAATTATCTAGGCTTATAGCTTTTCAAAGGATTGTTTTCTCATTTGTGAACTCATTTATAGGCAAAGAATAAACATTAAGTTACGTTATTATTAATCTAATAGGCCACTTATATAGAAATGGCTACTATTTCATAAAATAGGACATATATATATACACAGACATAAAGATCAGTTAACATAAAATTTACATTATTATCTTATAATTCATATGCTATAAATATTGGCAGATTGTCTGTAGAGAGACTTTATAGTCTCAATGGCCATGTCCTTTCTGATTCATCCCAACTCTTTTAGTTATGTAAATATAGACCTTAAATGTTCATGTTTGTATTTGGTAGTTAAAGCAAAATCATATATTTTTCATTATCAGTGAGATGGATTTTCATGATAATGAATATAATACTTAATACTTTCTGTTATCTTTGATCTATAGATGCATTCTTTGACCTAATTGGCTATCAAGTTCTCATTAAGCTATCAGTAAGGACATTATAAATATTTTCATGTGGTGGTATACAAATCCACTTTGAAAAGACATATGTTTCATATCATTGCATGAGGAATTTCTCCTCATACCTACCCCAAATCCATTCAATATGAATACTAATTAAGAATCAGGTTTTATTGCATCTTTAACCCCTGAGGTCATCATGGCACATCATCACTTCATCTCATCCTCCTGCTAATTGAGCTTATCAAGTACCCTGCTGCCATTTCCTGTTGTTTTCATAATAAAATTAAATTGAAATAGTCAAAAAAAAAAAAAAAAGAATCAGGTTTTATATCCTAAACATTATTTGTTTATGACTATTTGTGTATTCTGTAGACCTCAGATGTAAATAGATATTATATTGAAATCAAATGTAAATAGATATTATATGGAAATATTTTGTCATCAAATATATTATCTAAAAAATGCTGAGTAAAGTAGATTTCTTTTTGCAGAATTTTTCAGATCCTTTTATTTGCTAATGTGCAAAATGAATCTCTAAGCCAAAGTAGTGTGTTATATTTTACCATGGGGTCATTTTTCTTTCTGAAAAAATATCTTTCAGGATGAGCGTACCATGGGATGCACTTTGGAAAATGTTGATCTAGGATATTCAGACAATTAATGCAGATGCCACTTAAATGTTGCAGTATTTCTAAATTACAATGAATTATCTTTGACAATTTTCCATCTGCAATTCTGAATATCAAAATCTCAGGGAAATATTCTTCTTTTAAATCTTAATACAGATAGGAATGGTTCCCAAATCACTTTCTTACTGAATTTTCCGGAACCTCTGTAATAGAAACCTGGCTTATGAAACATATGTTATACCTTAAAATTTCCAGAAATTTGCACAAAGAGTTGGCATTCTTAACTGATAAAAAATAAGCTCACGAAAGATGGAACATTATTAGTATTCTCTCAAGAAGAGGCTATTAGTTTCAGAAATGATGTCTGATCTACCATAATTGGTTTACCCTATTCTATAAAAGGGGAATTTTAGTGTCTTCACCAATACTCTGGAAGTTTGAAAAATGCACATGATAATTTTTTAACTGGAAGAATGGCAGATGCATTATTTTTTTAAAGACTTCCTTATTTATTTTGAGAGAGAGAGAGAGAGTGTGTGTGTGTGTATGTGTGGTAGTGGTGGAGGGAGGAGGCAGAAAGTATCCCAAGCAGACACCCGCCTGAGTGCAGAGCTCAAGGCAGGGCTTGGTCTCACAACCCCTGAGATCATGACCAGAGCAGAAGTTAAGAGTAGGATGCTCAACTGCAGAGATATTGGAATCAAGGAAACATCCTCTCTGGTGAATGGAGTTGTCTTCAATGGACACTTGGTACCAGCTCTGAGAGCTCTTATGCCTGTTTCCTGCCAGAATGTGGGTCGGATGTATGTATTCTATATCACATCAGAAGGACAGTGCTAGTGTGTCATTCTTGTGAGCATCCTAATAAAGAAATATATTCATATTCCAGTTAAAAAAAAAAAAAGGATGCTCAACCGACTGAGCCACCCAGGTACCCTGCAGACACATTATTAATACTATTATGGGAAACTCTAATGTTTTCCAGTATAAACTTCAGGAAAGGGATTCTGAAGTTAAACTTTTAAAATCTATTCTACAAGTGATATGATCAGTTATCATACACAAGAGGAGGGAAATAAAAAAAAATAAGTGATCAAAGTGTCTAAAAACTACCAATACCAAAGTGAAATGATCCTAGTTCTAACCTCAGTGAAGGCACACTGGAATACGATTTAAGTTTAATACCTGGAAAACTGTCCAATTATAGCATACTCTCTAGTGAAAAACTGTATGTTTGCAATTGGGTTTTTTAGTCTGAGTAGTGGCAAGGAAACCACTTACCAAGAGTTTCCTGGGGAAAAATTATGAAAATAGAAAAATACTAGCACTCCACATTTGGCAATTCTGTTTTAGTAGTTCTGTGATGGGGTCCCAAAATTTGTATTTTTAATCAGATTTTCAACAGCTCTGTATGCAGGCATCCAGTGCCATTTTGGGGAGCCTGAATTTAGAGTCACTGATGTAAAGCTATGAAAGTCCAAAGAGCCTGAAGTGAGCAGCATTTATCTATCAATAACTAGAGAAGAGACTACAAATCCAGTGAATATGGATATAGTCACAAAAAAATGACTATCTGTGTGGGTCAGGAATAATCAGTTGAGTTGCCACAGTACACAGTACTCAATGTCTTTATCCAAGCCTTTAGTTTACTGATTCAATATACTCTACCAAATTGTCAGATAAAAGGAAAAGTTTTGTCATGGTTGTCACGAGTTCTGTAGTTCAGTGAGAGTGATCATCTCAATTACAGATTAATACACTTGACTAACCTGATTCATCAACCCTAGGCCCATCAACAATGGACACTGCAAAACCAGAGGGCCTAACCCTGAGTGATAACAGATATATCCAGAATATGACACTTTGGGGGCCTCTCTGGAGATAGACATTGGATTTTCTCCTGCTCAATCCTAAAGGGGAGGAGAAACTTCAGCTCCCTCGCCCCATCCTACTCCATGTCTGTCACCCTCTCCTAGATTTTTCCCCACAGCTTAGATTTCCTACAAAAGCCAGATAAGACAAAGAAATTGGAAGAATAACTAACAATAGTTAACAATAGTTAGAAAAGTTATTTCTATAATTTGAGCAGTTATAGTTGTTATTATTATTTAGAGTTTTCTAGTTGGTGGTTGTACAAAGTTTGACCCTATTGCTTTTGCCATGGTACCAAAGCACCAGAGGACTGTTAGAATACAGTAAAAACTGGCATATTTTTATCAATTTTATCATTTCCTTTTTGTATTAGCCACAGGGCCAGATTATTGATTTTTTTAATAGATTTCTTTAAAGATGTTTATTTTTATTTATTCATGAGAGACAGACAGAGAGAGAGACAGAGGCAGAGACACAGGCAGAGGGAGAAGCAGGCTCCATGCAGGGAGCCTGATGTGGGACTCCATCCCAGGTCTCCAGGATCACGCCCTGGGCTGAAGGTGGTGCTAAACCGCTGAGCCACCTGGGCTGCCCCCAGATTATTGATCTTGAGTAACAAATCAAAGCAAATTAGTTTTCTCCTGAATCTTAAGAACATTCTTTGGCAGTTTCTAATATTTCATACAGATATACACACAGCAATGATGGACCTCTGAAGCCCTTATGCTAATTCAGTGCTCATTTATGTTCCCCTCTTCCTCCTTCTCCATATCTACACTGTTCTATTTCCCCAGTCTGTTGCCATAGAGTGCTTGTCTGTAATGAAACTCTACCTTAAAAATGTCAAACATAATGAAAAAAAGGGGGGGAACATGGCAAAGTTGGCCACCAGAATTCCTGGGAGTCTTACACTCATAAAACACACTGTTTTTGCAAATTCATCAACTAAGCTGTGAAATGAAGATACCATCTTTCTGCTCATGTCTCTAGGCAAATCTAAGTTTTTTGCTCATTCACAACACTGAGATTATTTCACTGTAAAATATGATAGTGAACATTTGGAGAGCTTGGTGTGTGTGTGTGTGTGTGAGAGAGAGAGAGAGAGACAATCAATTTAAATCATGTTTTAACCCTTAAAGGTTGTAGTTGAAAGGAAAGTAGGAATTTAATCACTCCCTTAAGAGAGAATATTTTAAGTAAATATTTTGTTTTTGTTGATATGTTATAAAAATTCCAAGAAAAAATATTGTTCCAAAAAAGTGTGTTAAGCATCCTGACTACCTACTAAATGTTTTGTGTTATATTTGTCTCTTATCACAACTTGATACAGAATAAACATTGGAGAGGCATCTAGGTGGCTCAGTGATTGAGGTCATGATTCTAGGGTCCTGAGATCGAGTGCTCCATCAGCCTCCCTGAGGAGAGCCTGCTTCTTCCTCTGCCTGTGTCTCTGCCTCTCTCTGTGTGTGTCTCATGAATAAATAAATAAAATCTTTTTTTTAAAAAAAGAATAAACATTGGAGCATTTAAGCACCTAAATTAATATATTGATATATTTTACTTTTGCTCCAGTCCGTCACCTTACTGAATAATATTCTTAGTTCTAGTTAGTTCCAGACTTTGCCTATGGAACAAATATATAGTGCTAGAATATGTTTGAAAGAAGGAAAGTGAAATAAAAGTCATCTGAAGGAAAGAGTTCTGTAACTGTACATTTGTGTATTCATGCATATAGATAGTCTCTTTCTACTTATGTTTTATAGACACATTACAAAATAAGAATGAAACTAAATGAAAAGACCACTCTAGGTAATTTTTTTAGCTTGTAAATTACTTGGGAAGTATAATATATCTTCTACTTAAATATCAATTAAACACACGAACCACCTGCGTGTGTGAATTACTAGGGTTTGAACTGTACGTATATTATCCCATTTAACTCTATATTGAGTAGTTATAATATTCCTTTTAAATACTAGAAAATTAAAGTCAAGAGATATTTGATAAATTTTCGTTGCTATGTAGCTATGTAGAAATACCACTTTTTGGACAGCTGTGGTAGATTAATCCTCATGGCTAGCATTTTTTGCTTCCAGAATCCATGCTTTTCTCTATCTAGCACACTTTTCACTTATACTGTAATGTAGTTGGGGTGAAAAGGCAAATAATTTATTCATCAAGCACTAACTATTCCCCAGAAGCTTAGCATTGTAGTGGGTAATTTTTAGGAATCACAAATGAAGACAATAGCAACATATCTCCAAGATACTTATAAAAAAAGAAATATTCTACTATACCCAGTGCTTTTGATAACTACCTGTTGATTGTTTCCCAAAGTGTTGTTAAGAAATCCATCTCATCTCTCTTCATTTCCCCTAACTTTTGCGATTTTGGTGGCAGTGACAAAGTACAGTACTCAGTTAGTCAGTGGTAACTGTTGTAGTGACTCCCAATTCCCGTGGCTTAACAACACAACATAATAGAAATTCATTTCTTACTTGTGGCAGTGTGCAAAGTAAGTTGGAGGAGATTGTGGGGAGAGAGGAGCATGGGAAACACTCTGCTTCAATTACCCAGGGTCTCCCTGTCTCTCTATTTGTGGTATTATGGTCTAAACATGATCTGTAAAACTAAGGAGAAAGGATAATGCAAAAAAAGATTTTTATGGGGCTAATTTTCATCCATGTACCATTTGTTGGATGCAATTGCATGGCCCTGATCTAAATGCACAAGGGTTGGAAAATGTGTATTAGCTGTGTTCCCAGTAGGAAACAGAATCATTCTGTGAATACAAAAAATTGTCTCTGCTACAAGTATTTTTGCCCCCTTATTAATTTAAGAGGTTTGATTATCAGAAAGTAAACCTAAAATGCAGATCAGAAATTAGTTTTCTAGGGTGAATGCAGGCATGGAGAAATCTTGGGCATCTCCTATGTAAAAAATCCGTATACTCAATTCTCTTCTCTCGTATCCCCCTGTCAACTGATACTTCATTTCTTATACATTCTGAGCAGGAGTGGAGAAAATTTGCATTTATTTTCAGCCTCCCACAATTCCCCAGAATGCACTTCAGAACTGAAGATTGGAAGTATTCAGGGATCCTCTTTCATCTCTGTCTCATGGAAAGTGATAGATCTATCTATTGATGTTGTCTCTTTCTCATTTAATCATTGATTTTTTTTCAAAAATATGTTTGATGTTTACTATGTACTAAGTATTAAGGGTCAAGGTGTATATGTGTGTTTGTGTGTGTGTGTGTATACGCATACAGTGGTCAAAATAGACATGGCCTTTGCCTTCTTGGAACTTATATCTTAATTAATGGGGCACAGAGAGGGGCATATATTAAAAATGACATAAAATGAGGATATTTCTAAAAGCTGATACGTATTATGAAAAATTACTGAGGGGTGTGCAGTATATTCAAGGGGGTTTATCCAAATCTTGGATGATTTTGAAGAGCTGAAGAATAAGTGAGAGTTAACTAGTAAAGTTGGAAATATTCTCCCCACTGCCGTTCCCAATACAAATGATTGGAGTGCCTCCACTTGACTACTTTCTGTGAAGCTATAGACTTTGCAATAGCAATCATGTAGATTTTCCACCAATGTCACAGGATAGAGATAATCATATATATCTTTTCTGAAGATTCCAAGGAGAGAAAAGATTAATCACTGTTGATGAATGGGGATCCTTTTTTCTCCTGTAAGTGTAATGCATTTACTCTCTCTCTTTTTTTTTTTTTCATTTACTCTCTTGATCTGAAAGTTAAATCTTGTTTAGATTGGGTTTCCTTGTGGCCTTTTTGACCATGTAAATCTAGTATCCCCTTTCTAATTCACTCCTAAATAAATCTTGTTACACGTTTTGTAAGAAATGGTATGAATAAGATATCAATGTAGTTCTCTTATGTTTAACTATGAAATGAATGTAGAGATAGGTGAGTGTAAGTGTTCATTTAAGTGTCATAAAGTGCTTCAAACAATGAAGAAGAAAGTAAGTTCTGGAGTAAATGCATCAATCTTACAGTGGTCGTGGCCAATACTTTATAGATAGGAAAGGAAAAATTACAATTCTGTTTCAGAAAAAGTGTAGCCAGTTGGTGTGGAACTGGCTAATACTGATGCCAATGGGAAGTTAAGAATTGATTAGTGATTTGTGGAATTTTAATTTTTGTTTTACTTGTAGAAAACTAAAAATTTATATCCTTCAAGCAATGATTAACCTGATTATAGGTATTATTAGCCAAAATACCACATTGATTTTATTTTCAGCTCTGAAATATAAGAATGTAATTTTCTAGCAGGCTTATAAAATTCAAGCACAGTTGAAATTATAATGGACACTAATGACATGTAATCAAAGCTAAGCCTGTTAGCTAAGTAAACAATTTTAATTTGTGTTTGAAGTGTAAACAGAATGTAATTCATGAATTTTATTTGGTCCCTACTTGGAGACTAACTGACATTTTGTCTTTATCTTAGCCATTAGTATGGTTAAAATGTTTCCAATTCCTTTTTTTTTTTTTTTTTGGTTATGAAGGGATTTTTCTTTAAAATCTTTCATAGCTCATTGAAATATTTTATTGACAGGATAACTGCAACTCAAATACTAAACTCTGTTTTTAAAACCTTCAAAGTAAAAGATAAAAAGATGTTCCATTCAGCAAGTATAATATCAAGCACAAAGATAGAAAACTCACTTTACCCACTGTGTTTTCGGGTAGAGCATGAATAACTCATCAACCAAGAGCTTTAGGAAACATTTTCCTATAGCATGAGTGACTGTCATTTTGTATGACAATATATTAGAATCATTCCTGTATTCGTGACACCAGATGACTTCCTTGATTGAACCAAATACTAAGAATTTGATTTACACTATCCTTCTAAGGAATATTCTACATAAATATGACTCTTTATGTTGTCGTATACATGTTGTACATAACAAAACACCCTATTCATGGTGGCATAAACAATAGTTATTTTATTGGCTCACATTATTGAACCATCCAGAGACAAAACATCAGTTTTAACTTCTTTTAACATGTTTGCCAGGCTGAGGCACCATTTCTCTGTGTTCTTTCTTTGCAGGAGTGCTGGCTTTTTCCTGTGGGGGGCTTCTTTCAATGTACCAAGAAGACTACTGCTAGTTTGAGAGCAAAATGATTTTGTGTTTATATTCACTGGAATAAAAAGGAGGCTTCTTTCACTCAAACATAAAAAGTGCTTTGTGGGCAAAATTAAGAAACTGCCATGAAGTTAGGCTTGGATTTATTATTCATCCATAAAGTAATAACTGTTAAGAGGAGTAACTGAATCACTTTGAGTCCTGAGTAATTGGTTCTTTCATAGTAAAAGAGTAGGTGGTGGTATGTCAAGAATGCACACATGTTATCTAACAAGTGCTTCTTTTTCCAGTAGGTCCTGAATCTGATTCATTCTTTTCTTAAATATCATTGCTAGACTTCTGCCCACAATGTTTAAAGTCATTTTACTATAAATCCTAAACTGGATACAGCCCAAGAATGAATCTGGTATTCACTAACCCTTACTAGTTTGCAAGATACAGTTTATGTAGTTTTTCAGATTGAAGAATGATATAATACCACAAATGCACATCTTTCCTTTTAATAAAGTGAGGGAAATTTTAATGGAAATCAGGCCTTAAAAGAAATTTTGGAAATTTAAAAAATCATATGTTCTTGTTCCTTAGGGGATAGGAGAGGGAGGAGCAAAGAGAATTTGATCATTGGAAAGCAAATGTCCTAGTTCGAAAGGGGTATAAGATTCTCATCATATTTCTGGAATTACTTTTTTCTTGCCTTGAAAATAAAAGGTTTTTAAATTTTTTATGCACTTTTAAACTTTCATATTTTGGGTGTGCTGGAAACAAATCTTCAGTGGCATTTAAAAGCAAATTAATTAAAGTTTATGAAAAGCTACTTAAATTATGATGTTTAATCCTATTTAAGATTTTGCCACACATGGAGAAGAGGGGATAAAATGTGAAAGAAAAGTGTGTCTTTTGGCAAACAAAATGGGATGGAGTAGGGGGGTTGGGAAACAAAACAATTATGAGTGTTAATGTGCTGTTACCATAGAGATCACAGGCATTTCTTAAAATAGTAACATTTCATAAGAATTACATGAAAGTCCAGAAAAGCAGACATTCCCTGGAGTATAGTTAATCATATATGACGTGATTTTTTTTCTTTGTAGATTTTTTAAAAAGATTTTTGTTTATTTGAGAGAGAGAGGGAGAAAGAGCACACACTAGAGATAGCAAGCACGAATTGGGGGCAGAGGGAGAGAAATAGAGAGAGAGAGAGAGAGAGAGAGAGAGAGAAGCAGGCTTCCCATTGAGCAGGATGTTCCATTCTGGGTTCCCAGGACCGTGGGATCACAACCTGAATGGATGATAAAGGCTTAACCTACTGAGCCACCCAGGTGCCCCTTCTTTGCAGATTTTAAGTGTATGTACTTACAATGAATTTAAAAAATCCACCCCTCTCATTCCTTCCTTATTGTATGGAAAAATATAAAAATATTATTAATATTCAGAGTGTTCTGGAGATGTTGAAAACATGCAGTATTATAAATTGTTAGTGTGACTAACTTTATACATTTCCTAGGGATAATTTTAATACATATAAAGGACTTAAAATATATGTACCCATAAGTTTCCCCTCCAGAGATTTGTGCTGAAGTAATTGTTGGACAAATGTGAGAAATATAGGAAGGATACTCAACAAGGCATAGCTTATAAGCATGAAGGAATGAAAATGACCCATATAATAAAGTGTTATTTATAGCTAAGTGATAATGTAAATCAATATTTATTGGAATAGAAAGGTGCTAAATGTTTTATTTACACTGATGAATAACTTTAACGTGATTTCCAATAAAAAAGTGTCAACAAAAAATAAAAATATAAAAAAAGGTGAAAAAATTGGAAAATGAATAATAATCTAAGAGTGCTAATACTGCCATATATAAATATAGGAAAGAGAGAAAGGAAGGAAGGAAAAAGGAAAAAAGGAGGAAGAAAGGAAGGAAGGAAGGAAGGAGGGAGAGAGAGAAGGGAACAAAAGGGGAACATGAAGGACTTCAGTTTCCCACTGCTGCATAACAAACCACCCTGAAATTTAAAGGCTTAAGACCACAATAATTTATTATGGCTCTTGAATCACGATGTTAGGCTGATCTAAGTTGGGTTAGATGGTTCGAGGTTTATTTAGACCTCCTCTGAGGCAAATGGGTTCATTTGGGCCTGTTTCACCTGGTATTCATCCTCTTTCTGGAACTAATGGGCTTGTGGCCATAGCAAAGTACAATAAAACAACAGAAATACAGAAGTCCTCTTCAGGTCAAGACTCAGAATTGCTATATTGTCACTTCTACTCCTTGCTATTAGCCAAAACAAGTCATAAAGTCTGTTCAGAAAGGAATGAGGAAGTAATCTAGGAACTACAGAGTTACAGGGTGGAGGGTATGGATAAAGGGTGAAGAACTAGGGGCATGAATACTATCTATGAAGACACCCATGTAACAAATTATATACTTTTGTAATGTGTAAAGAGTTCTAACACAACCAAAGATTAATTATCCAAAAGAAAAAAATGTGCAAAAAATAAGAAAACACAGTTCATTCAAACAGGAATACCGTAATCTTATAAATCTCATTAATAAACTTCAACTTCATTTATAATTAAAATAATACTTACTAAGATAATGAGATACTACTTCTTACATCCAAGAGACTGACAAAGTTTAAAATTTTGATAGTACATTAGTTGGCCAGGGTGTGAAGGTACATAAACATTCCCATTCTTTATTGGTAGAAACCGAGTTATTAAGACTTCAATGGAAGCTAATTGAGTTATATTCATTAAAATATGAAATGCATGTATTTTTAAACAGTTTTACTCCTAATAATATGTATATGAATATCTATGTATATGTAAATAAATATATGAAGACTGTTAATTGTAATTACAAATGATTCAACACAATTCAGCTATCCATCAATGAGTATGATTTTTTTGTACTTCACGCTTACATAAATTATGATGCATTCATTTAGTAGTATACCTTGCAAACATCAAAAGAGTGAAGTAAATCTGTATGTTGTCTTTTGTGGGGTTTTTGTTGTTGTTAAAAATAATTTTAATTTGAATAATACAAGATGTCTGAAGTTAGGAAGTTTCTTTTTTATCATGTATGTCCTTATATTGTTGATATTTTACAATGTATTATTCACAATGACCTTGAAAAGCAAAATATGCATGGCCTATTTCTTAGTAAAGCAGTGAGTGAACAAAACATCATTTAAGTATCATCCTTTCTCTACAGAATTTCACACATAAAGACACACACACATAGAAAAGACTGGAAAGTTGTTCACCAAATTATTAAAAGTCATTTTAATGGAATATCAGATGATATTTACAATTATTTCCTTATATCATTTTGTTTTCATTTTACTTTTAAGGAGCATTTAGTATCTTTCTAGTGAAAAACTGCTTTCATTTTTTAAAGTCCTATCTGAATCTACAAATGGGTACCATTGAATATATTCCTTTAACTATCATTTAACAAATATTGAATGCCCGACCACTCTGTATCAGGAAGTATTCTGGATGCTGTAACTGCATCCAGCGTAAGGGGCTAATGTTCTAGTAAAGAAACTAGATAATGAACAAAAAATAAGCAAATGAATGAGTAATGTAATTTCATATAGTAGTTAATGCATTTAAACATTTAAGAAATAACCTAGTTTGCTTCCTGCTTAGTTAGAGGAGTTCCATTCTGCCTTGATCCAAAGTTTTTTGTTTTTTCTATTTATTTATTTATTTATTTATTTATTTATTTATTTATTTATTTATTTATAGATTTTACTTATTCATGAGAGAGACAGAGAGAGAGAGAGAGAGAAGCAAAGACACAGGCAGAGTGAGAAGCAGGCTCCATGCAAGGAGCCCAACGTGGGACTCGATCCTGGGACTCCTGGATCACGCCTTAGGCCGAAGGCAGGGGCCAAACTGCTGAGCCACCCAGGGATCCCCTTGACCCAAAGTTTTGAGACAAATCTCTGATTCTCCTAGCCCTTTGCACATATTCCTCTAACACACTTTTATTCATTGACTATCTGCTTTGTGAAAGCCACTGGGCTAGATGCTAGGGATATGATCTTAGATGTCTTGCCTTATGCTGCTTATAGTCCTTAATGTAGTAGGTTATTTTTTTCAGTTATGTTTATTTTTCTCCAAGAATTTGACCTGATCATGGTTCTTATATTGTGGGAATCAGAATATTCAAGCAGTTTTGGGGATTTTTATCAAAGTATACATGGCCGACTTCTGTCTTTTTACTGCAGTCTACTGGACTCACACCATTCTTTTGGGGCTGTATCAATGGGAACAAAATGTGTGGATGGTATATGTGCCTTAAACACACCTTAGGTGATTGCGATATATCTCTCTAATTAGAAACCACTGAGTTTGATCATGAATATGGTCAATTCCAGCTTGAAAATGGGACATTGCTTTAGTTTATTTAGGCAGCCAATGGGGGGAAAAGTACAAAATTTATATCTATGTCTCTGTTGGAATATAAATAATTCCTGTGAAAATACTAGCTGGAATTACTCCCCCCAAGGATTATCTGGCATGATTCTTTGTGTTCAGAAATGATGCTCCTGACTACTAGCAGCAAATGTGACTTCAAAGTCAGTGAGCAAAGGGAGCATAAATATCTCCTTGAATATAAATCATAATGCCAGAAAAACTTACTGAGTCAAGAGTCAATGGGAAGACGAGTCAGCTACATCATTTGTGTCATGAAGATAAAGCCATGGGTTGAGTTATTGGTTCATTGTTGGAAATGCAGTTTTGGTGACAAGTATGGGCAGTTTAGGAGTTTCACAAGACAGAGAAGGAGAGGAAGAAGAAGAGAGAGAGGAGTATTGAATAGCATTTCTCTAATTTCATGGGGTATCTTCACTATCTCTGCAAACACTAAACATTTATTGTGTGTCCAGTATTGAACTCAGTCTTTTGCCCTTTTACTTTGAATAATGACCTGGAAGATGTCTGGGACCTGGAAACTTTGTCTAGCCACCTCTAATTCCAGAATATTCATCTTTGGACTTTTATTTAAGAGAGAAATATATTTCTACTTGTTAATTTGGGGTTTTCAAATTTTCTTTTATTTATAGGCATATTAAATTCTTGCTGATAGAAGTGATCATACATGTACATAAAGTAACAATGACAGACAAGCTTTAGATTGTAAATCTGATTAGCATTCTTATAGGTTCTTTTCTTATCTAACAAAGGCTCTTAAATTTTATAGTTAAATTTTAGAAAATCCAGACACATTCATCAATGATTAAAACAATAACAAAAAATTTGCTTGTGGAGGTGAGACTAAGAAATAAAACTCAAGAAACAGAAACATCTATAGACTTTATCATAGTAACAATAATAAAAATAAGAGTGGTAATTCTAACATTAAAATTTTTAAGCAGAGTATTCACAATTGAGTACTAACATTTAAATATTTATGTCACTAAAATGCAACAATGCAGAGTTGCAAAAGTATATTGGAAACTGCATTTCATTTCCAACAATCATTTGTGAATGACTTTAAAATTTTAAAAATTTTTAATGAGATATATTTGACATTAAACATTGTGTAAGCTTAAGGCATACAGTGTATTGGTTTAATGCATGTATATTGTAGTATGATTGTCACTGTAGCATTAGCTAACATGCCTAAATAACATGGTACATAATTATTTCTTCTAGTGTTGGGAACAGTTAAGATTCTAGTACCTTAGTAAGTTTAATGTTTATAATACAGTTTTGTTGTCTATAATCATTGTAGTGTATATTAGGTCTCCAGGACTTAGCTATCTACTAGTTACAAGTGATTTGTGAATGATTTTAGTGGTGAATTAGGGAAGGGGTGGTTCTACCTAATGTTGTTTGTCACCCCTGGATGACTACTAATGGGTCACCTTTCTAATAGAATGGCCCTGGTTGTCTATTAGGTACTTCAATGTATTGTGATTAATTTGTTTGGACAGAGAAGTATATAGAGTAAAATAAAAACCCAATCACCGAGATGGGATGAGATCCTGCAGGAACATGAGACTGTCAGACATGAAAGTGTCTGTTACTCTGATGCACAGCTTTTCTGTCTAAGCATTTTGAAGAGGATGATAAAGCACAAAGTGTGTGGCCAAGAGTCCTTGATAGGAAAGACACCATTTGATTAATGAGATATGATGTATAGTTGATTGATTTTAGAGCACATTTGGTGTTTTTCACAAATGATCCATCTTAATTTTGGATATATAATCAATATATTCAGCAAATGTCACTGATGATGCCTATTACAACACACATGTTTTTCTATGAAAAGTCTGATTTTCCCCATAATTCATCATTTGTGCTTAGTTCAGGCCCAGTTTTATGGAGCTTCCCATAAATATTGATCTTGAAAAAATACAAGGGAAAAAGCTCTTTTGCTACTATCCTTTGTTAATATTAAATCTGAATTCTGCTATATAGTAATAGTGCTTCATTGAATCTATCACATACAGTGTTAGATTAGTTGTAAATTATGTTGTTATGTTTTCTGCAAATCTGTGGGCTTGCTTTTGGATTTTTTTTTTTTCTGTTCCACAGATCAATCCTTGCATCTGTACTCTGCTTAGTTAATTTTTAAAATTAAAGTGATTTTTTTAAGTTTAGAATTATCATGAATTTGTAGATCAATATTTGAGGAAGTGGTGCCTTTGTGATTTTAAATCTGACCCACGAATAAAATATATGCAGGTATTGATTTAGGTATTCTTTAATAGTTTTCAATAAAAAGTAATCATTTGGTGTATAAAGTCCTTGTGGGTTTTTTCCAGATTTATTTCTAGAAATATATTTGTATTTTATTATTCTGATATTATATGCTTTATTTATATTTTAGTTGCTAAAGTTATATTTTTTATCTGTTTCTAATGTAGAGAAATATAATTATGTTTGTATTTTGTATTTGTATTCAAAATTTGCTAATCTCTCTTACTAACAATATATCTGTAAAATTTTAGGGAGCAATTATGAAGAGCAATTACAAAATCCAGTCTGTGGACCAAATGTGGCCTCTCTTTGTTTTGTTAACAAAGTTTTATTAATACACAACCATGCTCATTTGTTTATGTATTATGTATGACTCCTTCCATGATACAGGTTTGAATAGCAATAGTAAAGATCACACAGCAAAATATTTACTATCTGGTTCTTTACATAAGATGTTTGCTAACCTCTGATGTAAATAATCATATCCATCTTCCCCCAAAAAATACCCACAAAGTTTTGGTATTTTTAGAATAATCCTTACACCTTTTAATTATCATTCTTAATGAATTGATATTGTATCGACTATTATATGGAATACAAGTATTCATATTGAGTAACCTTGTCTTGTTCCTGCACTATTTTTGGTTTGAATTGCTTTCACCATTTTGCCACCAAATATGACATACTATAACTACTTAAGTCAGACTAAATTCCCTTTTATTTCTAATTTGCTAGGACTTTTTATTATGAATGAATGTTGAATTTTAATGCCTTTTAATGTGTTTCTGCATGTTTATTGAGATAATCATACATTACTTATACTTTTAATGTCTTAATGTGGTGATTTACAGTAATCAATATTCTAATATAAATCAAAATTGCATGACTGCTGTAAAGTCGATTTGGTCGTATTGCTATTTTAGAAAAAAAACAAAATTTAATTTAATTTAATAATGTTTTTTGAGATATGAGTGAGATTGTTCTTTAATATTCCTTTCCCATATCATCCTTCAGTGGGTTTTGCTATCAAGTTATAATAGTTGAATCAAATATTTAAGATTAGTGGGGATCCCTGGGAAGCTCAGCAGTTTAGTGCTTGTCGTCAGCCCAGGGCATGATCTTGGAGTCCCAGGGTGGAGTCCCACATCAGGCTCCCTTCATGGAGCCTGCTTCTCCCTCTAAGGAGCCTGCTTCTCCCTCTGCCTGTGTCTCTGCCTCTCTCTTTCTCTCTCTGTGTCTCTCATGAATAAAGAAAATCTTTTTTAAAAATATTTAAGATTAGGGATCCCTGGGTGGCGCAGCGGTTTGGCGCCTGCCTTTGGCCCAGGGCGCGATCCTGGAGACCCAGGATCGAATCCCACGTCGGGCTCCTGGTGCATGGAGCCTGCTTCTCCCTCTGCCTGTGTCTCTGCCTCTCTCTCTCTCTCTGTGACTATCATAAATAAATAAAAATTAAAAAAAAAAAAAGGAATTTCATTTCCTGTTTAAAAATAAATAAATAAATAAAAATAAAAATATTTAAGATTAGAATTACTTTATGCATGTTTGTTAAAATTCACTGTTTGGGACTGGAGTTTCTTTAAGAAGTTTTAACTATATTTTGATAATTCTAGCAAATGTAGAACTATTCAGGTTTTCTATTTTCTTTTTCTTTTTTTTATTTTATTGTGGTAAGAAGACTTACTATGAGATCTGCTCTTTTAACAAATTTTTATGTGCATACTACAGTAATGTTGAATATAGATAAAATGTGGTATAGCAGATCTTGAAAATTATTCATCTTGCTGAACTGAAACTTCATGCTCATTAATTAGTAATTCTCCATTTACCCTTACACCCAGCCCCTGACAACCAACATTGCCACTCTTTGAGTCTATGACTTTGACTGTTTTAGATACCCTATATAAGTTGAATTATGCAGTTTTTGTCTTTCTGTAACCATTTGTATATCTTTGGAGATATACAAGTTCTTAGCCCACTTTTTAGTTTTGTTTTTATTATTTTTATTTTTTTAAGATTTTATTTATTTATTCATGAGAGACATGGAAAGAGAGAGAAAGACAGATACACAGGTAGAGGGAGAAGCAGGCTCCATGCAGGGAGCCCGACGTGGGTCTCCAGGACCCGGGTCTCCAGGACCAGGCCCTAGGCCAAACGTGGTGCTAAACTGCTGAGCCACCCGGGCTGCGCCTTAGCCCACTTTTTAATTGGGTTATGTAGATATTCAGATGATTGGCTTCAGTATTTTGTCTTTAATATGAAGTTAATTTAATTTAAATTATTATTACAGTTGTACCCCACCATTTTAATATATAATATTTGTGTTATTTTTCAATTCTTAATTTTCCTTGCTTTGCTGTCAGTTTTGCTTTGTGTATTTTGAGACCATATCTTTAAATACATATAATTGTACTTCTATAGTTCTGGTGAGTAAAAATGTTGGTTATAGTAAATTACCTTCTTTTATCTCTTAATGATGTTTTCCCTTGTATCTATTTTGTCTGGTATTAATATAGTCATACCTATTTCTTTACATCAAGGCAACTTTCATTTACTGTTTTTTCATATATCTTTTTTCCATCTCTACTTTCTAACATTCTGTGTCCTTTTTGGTAGGTAATGCTCTAGAATTTTAGATATAACATTTACTTCATTTTATTTTTTGTAATTATTGATATATGTAAATTTAAACCCACCATTTATTGTGCTTCTTTTTGTTCTACTTGTGTATTTTCTTTTCTTCATTTTAGCCTTTGTTTGAATTGTGATTTCTTTTTTTTTTTCTTTTTTCTTTTTTTTTTTTTGGTGATTTCCTTTTCATTGATTTTCCCCCCTTTACTAGTTTGGAAGCCATGGACTGTTCCTTTTCTTTATTGATAGCATTAGAGAAATTTTATAACATACATCATTCATTTATCAGAATCTAATACCATATGATTATTGGTACTTTAACCCTTTTTTATGGAAAATGCAAGGAACTTAAAAAAATTATTTTTAACTTCCTGCTGATACGTACTTTGGTTTTTGTGCAGTCATACATCTAAATGTATGTATGGATATGCATATTTATCCTAAAATTGCTTTATAAATAAGTATTATTTATAATCATCTAAATATTTATCATTGATTTTTCTCATCTTTCCTTCTTGCTTCTTTAAGCTTTTTTCTGATATCGTATTATCTTCAGCCTAATAAAGTGCAGGTCTTAGAATTTTCTTTAGTCCCTGTCTGCTGATCTGAAATTCTTCCACTTTTTGAGGCATTATTTATCTTCATTCTTTAAAAGTATTTTGAGGACTACAGAATTATGGTTTGACAGTTACTTTCTTTGAAGCCATTTACAATGCCATTGCATTATCTGTAGCGTTCCAATATTACAGTTAGGAGGCCTTCTGTCATCTCTCACTCTTTTTAGATTCTCTTTTGTTTCCTTCTTTTTTTAAATAGCTTTCCTGTGATATTTGTAGAGATAGATTCTTTTTCAATTAAACTTATTTGAATGTTGAATCTTTGAATTGATGTATTTTATTTGTTTTGGAAATTCTGTAGGTATTATCTCTTCAAGCACTCCATTTGCTTCATTTCTTCTCTCTCTCTCTCTCTCTCTCTTTTTTTTTTTTTTTGAAGATTTTATTTATTTATTCATGAGACACCGAAAGAGGCAGAGACACAGCCAGAGGGAGAAGCAGGCTCCTTATAGGAGCCAGATGTGGGACTTGATCCTGGACCTTGAGATCATGCTCTGAGTATAAGGCAGATGTTCAGCTACTGAGCCACCCAGGTGCCCCTACTTCTTCTCTCTTCATCTTCAGTTAAAAAGATGTTTGATAGTCCTATTATATTCTGTCTTCTTTCTTGTCTAAGTTTTAACTTTTAATCTCTATACTCATTGTGAATAGTTTCTATTTCTCAGTTTACCACTTTCCTAATCACAATGTTTTATAGAGGATTAAACTTGTCCCTGGAATTCTGTTCTTTTATCCCCAATCTGTTATTTGTCTGTTTTTCAAATTGGGTAAATTATATATTTATCTGTCCCCAAGTTTACTGAGTTTATCATCTCTACTATTGAACCAATTCAGTAAGCTTTTTTTATTAAAGTTTTTGTATTTTTCAGTTCTATACTTCCAATTTAGTTCTTTTTAAAGAAATAACTACATTTTAGAATAGATTCAGATTTACAGAAAAATTGTGAAAATAGCATAGAGAGATCCCATATATCCCATATTTAGTTTCTCCTATTATTAACATCATATGTTAATATGATACATTTTGGAAAATTAATGGACCAATATTGATACATTAAATTCCAGAACTCATCTAGAGTTTTCTAGTCTATCTCATTTCATTTTTCTATTCCAGAATCCCATCTATGGTACTGCTTTATTTGTTGCTTAGATTTTTCTAGCTTTGTACATTAGAAGCTTTGTCAGTTGTCTTCTGTGTCCCATTGACATATTCTCATCTTTATTGAGTTATTTTAAGCACTTTACTATTTCCTATAAGATTAGCTTCATGCTCAGGCCTGCTAGAAACAACTCAGCAGTTGACTCTCTGATTGGACCTGTGAAACCATGTGCCACGGCAGAGTGAATGTGTGTGTGTGTGTGTGTGTGTGCGCAATTTTTCCATTGGTGTTTCAGTGGAGTATAGATAAGTATTGCTAAAAAAACATTTTCTGTTATTAGACATTCTTTTCTCAGTTGTTTTTGACAAGCTTTCTATGGAGTTTTTTTTTTTTTTTTTAATCTTTTCCCTAGTGGTTGTTCTGTATCAGAGGCCTCTGTACTGCTCTGTCCAGAACATAATGGGGAGCAAAGAGGAAACTCAGGGATCTCAGGACTTAAGGAACAAGGGGGAGGTATTGTTATTTTATAGTCTATGTCTAGTAATTTCAATATCTGAAGGCCGGGATCCCTGGGTGGCACAGCGGTTTGGTGCCTACCTTTGGCCCAGGGCGCGATCCTGGAGACCCAGAATCGAATCCCACATCGGGCTCCCGGTGCATGGAGCCTGCTTCTCCCTCTGCCTATGTCTCTGCCTCTCTCTCTTTCTCTCTTTGTGACTATCATAAAAAAAAAAAGTTAAAAATATCTGAAGGCCTGTGTATGTTTTTGTTGTCTGTTATTTTTGCTAGTTTTGAGTCACTGTGTCTTTCTTTTCATGTCTTCTCCTTTTTTCTTTTGTTTTGTACTATTTTTTAGGTTTGAAAAAAAGTTTGTTTAATTTTTTTAAAGATTTTATTTATTTATTCATGAGAGACACACAGAGAGGCAAATACATAGGCAGAGGGAGAAGCAGGTTACCTGTGGGGAGCCTGTTGTAGGACTGGATCCCAGGACTCCGGGATCATGCCCTGAACCAGAGGCAGATGCTCAACCACTGAGCCACCCCAGTTCCTCTGTTTAAATGTTGCCCAAGTAGTTATATAGAAAGTGTTTTTTGACATTAGACAATGGACCTTATTTTGCCAAAATTCGGTGGGTTTACTAATAAAAAAGTACCTCATAAATTTGTAAACTGAATACTGTTGCTCCATAGAAATAGAAAATGCTACAAAAAAGAACTTTATGCAGAACCCAGTATATCCAGTTGATAAATTTGAACATCAAAAGACAAATTCTAGTATTATATTTTAATTAGCTCTCGCAAAAATTTTGCAATGGATATTGTGAACTCATATTAAAAATGTTATCTAATTTTTATTTGAAAGAAAATTTTTATTTGAAAGAAAAATATTTTCTTTTTAAAAGATTTCAAAAAGTAAATCAACTATCATTTTCTTGTGTTGAATATGAATTCAAGCTTTATTTTCTTGACTTCATGTTTGAAAATACTCTTGGAAGCTAGGAAGAAATTTTTCTGTTTTGAATGGCATTTGTCAAGACCATCAAGAGAAATTTAGGAACTCAAGTCTGACTACTTATTTGCCAAACATAATTTGAAAAACATATCACTTCACACCATAAAATATATTGTTATTAATGCACACTTTTTTTGTTTATTTATTTTGGCTACTATTCCCCCTGTATATCTCTTTTATGTTAATAAGAAATAACAAAACTGATTTTTATGGATTTTTCACTTTGAAAACAAAGCAGATCTACAAAGATTACACAGAAATTGCACCCCATTTAATAAACAACTAAGAGAGAAGACTTGGGCCACAACAGTATCAAGTTTGTTTTGTTTTGTTTTGTTTTGTTTTTGCCAGGATTAATACAGTTTATTTCACGGCCAGTCTACAAGTCACTGAGGTTGGGCAAAGCCTGGATAGTAACTTAAATCTCAAGCACTTTTGTCCAGTGACAACCCAATTAGCAAGGCCCTGTTACTGAGCAGGGGGCAGTGGAAGGCACCCCAGGAACCACAGCACATGTACCCCAATGTTAAAAACCCCTTCCCAGAGGCACTAGCTGGGGCGTGGCCGTCCCCAGAGGGCCACTCTGTTGGCGCTTGGTGCCCACCCACTGGCCCCCTGCGGAAGAGACAAGCTGGACTCCGCAGATGGCAAGATGGGAGCTTCCCCACCGAGGTAATTGCTCTGGCCTCCATTTCCCCATCCCGGTGGCACAGCCACACCACTGCACAGGATGGTCAGCCTGTCCCCTGCCTGGGGTGAGACCAACAGGCAACTGGGATGTTAGTATTATTAGTATGTGATGGATATTTAAAGAAAATAGCTTGGCAATATGGAAATGATTTCACTGTATTGTTTTTATTTGTATTTAGTCAATATTTAATCCATTTCAAAATACTTTTAAATGAGATTGTGAATTTTTCAGAAGGAGGCATAAGTTCTCAAATCTCAATGGCTTTCATTAAAATGTTTCTAATTTTTAAATTAGTAGATACTGTAAGGCAATTTAATACTTTAAAATTCTTATAGAAAAATAATAAAAATTACCAAATGAAGTTTTTATTTACATTTTTAAATACATTACTTATTTATTTGAAACAGAGAGAGAGAGAGAGCACAAGGAGAGGAGTGGCAGGCAGAAGGAGAGGGAGAAGCAGGGTCCCCATTGAACAAAGAGCCTGACTTGGGGCTCAATTCCAGGACCCTGACCTGAGCCAAAGGCAGCCACTTAACCAACTAAGCCACACAGGCACAGTCTAAATGGAGTCTGTAAAGCAAGACATTACAAAATATAACACAAAAAAATCTAAGGTTATGAGGGAATTATGATTAACAAAATATAAAATATTAAATTATAAAAAAATCAAAGGAGTTGACATGTGTTTCCAAAAACTGAATTTTTAAAGATCATAACAATTTTGACAATATATGGGCAATCCTATTGAAGAAACAAGAAAAAAAAAACTATGACATAAAATTAAAAACATAGACATTACAATAAAGAAAGCAATAAAGTGAATTATAATGAAAAGCTGTGTTTATCTGTATGCAAGTTAATTTTAAATCTCAACATAGTGGACAATAACCAATATTTACTAATTCATTATGGGGCAGTAGTTTGAATTGTTGGGATAAAATAAGTCATGTACCAAAGTTGCAATATAATCTGTATTTTAGGAATTAAATAATTAAAAGCAACAAAACAAAAAGCAAACCAACAAACAAAAAACTAAAAATCAAAGAAGTATAAAAACTAGGTGAGTAGTTATTTGATCTTTATTTGAGAGCTTAAGAATATAAATGACATTTTTAAAAATACCAAAAATAAATCCTGAAAATAATTATAAACCATTAACCACTACACAATATTAAATTTTGTGATTACTCCTTAAAATAAAGTTATAGTTCCATGACTTACATCATTACTGCTCATGTTTTCAAATTTTTATACAGATAGAAAAATGATTGGTATCAATTGGGCTTAGTGTTTGGCTAGGTAAGTGTGATGAAAGGAGAGAAGAGCTAAAAAATTAAGGATATCTGTAAGGAGGAAATTATGGCAGACCATTAAATTTAAGATGAATATAAAGGAAGACAAGATATGGTGGACGGATACTGAAAAATATGCATATCCTTCAGTAATTCAACTAACATTTATTGCATTTTTATTGTGGGTCAGATACTCTTCCAGAAAATAGGGTGAGGAGAAAAAAAAAAAAAAGATTGATTTTGGAACTTAAGGTCTAAGCAGATAGCAATCTGAGAAACATACAAATATGCTTATAAGAAAAAACAACTAAGTTAAACCCTTTGAAGGAGGATTTTGTGGTACACTGAAAACACTATAGCAGAGGAATCTGATCCACATAGGGAGTGTTAAAGAAAAAAATTGGGCTGGACAGAGTTAAACAGAAAAGGGAGACTTTATTCAAGGCTATTGCAATAGAGGAGAGAGAGAACTCCACTCCTTTGAAATCAAAGCAGGAAGAGTTCTTTAAAAACCATTTAAGTGAACTAGTGGAAATATACTGGAAGATGTTAGAGGAACTTCGGTCAATGTAATTAGGCTATCATTGTTTGCTATTTGGCACTTATCAAAAGTAAGGCTCCTATCTTTTCACAGAGACTGGGACATAGGAGCACTATTTCTTGATTATTACCTTTCAAAAGAATGGCTCTAAGGTCCTGGAGACAGATATGCCTGGGTTTAAAAATTGACAAGTGTCTGGGAGATGATTTACATTTCAAAGGGGCAAAGAAAGAATTCACAATTGTAAGTTTTCTAAAGTAAATGCTTTAAGAAAAGATAGGTCAGAGGCTGATAGTCAGGAGGAAACCTTTGCAAAGTTTAGTTAGGCTGAGGAGAATATTAAGGTTACTTGATCAAATGTCAGCAAAAATGTTCCTGAAAAAAAAAAAGAGACTTTAAAGAAAAATAACTGCTAACCAGCAGAAGAATTGAGGGGTTGGAGGGAGGCATATTGGCCAAAAATTCCAAGCAGAGGAAAACACAGATACAAAGGCAGCTGAGTCTGTAAAAGAGACAAATGATAAGCCATAAAGCAAAGTCAGAAGAAACATAGCCAACTTGCATTCCAGAAAACCTTAGGAGGAGAGCATTTCAGTGCAGAAGTGTCAACAGAGTCAAATGCTGCTGAGAGTTCAAGAAAAATTAGGATAAAAATATCCACTGAATTTATTTCTGTAGAAATAATTGGGGACATCAGCAAGAGCTATATTAGAGGAATGACGGGCTGAAGCCACTTTAAAGTAGGCTTCTGAGTGAGTCTAAACTTAGGAACCAGGAAGGTAAAGAAATAAGATGTAGATTTACTTTTGCAAGATGCTTATGAAAGTCAAGAAGTTACATCATAGCTAGGAGAATGTGGCATTTCACTATTATTGATTTGTTTACTTTAGTCTGTTACTATTTTTGAAAAGGTAGGAAGTTGAACTTAAACACACTTAAAAGTTATGAGAGATCCTTTCGTGCACTAGAGATAGATGATGTAAGTAAGAGAATTAGTATAGAATTTCAAAAAAAAAATAGTACAAACAAGATCTAAAATAAGGATAGAAAGATGCCTTAGATTAAAGATGGGAAGTTTTTCTATTTATGAGAGTGGAAGTAATTAGAATGAGTACAGATCTGAGTAATTTTGTAATTTGGTAGCAGAAAGACAAAGATGCAGTCCGAGGGCGAAATAAAAGATTAGTTCATCTACTGAAAGTGAGAATGGTATCCAATAGTTGATAGTTATATATTTTGTATAATTGTGATAATACTTTTTGTACACATTTGGGATTTATAATTATTGGAAACTGTTTTGGCCTTGGATGGCAGTTTTCGGAATTTTAACTTTATATATACAGGTATACAGATATAGAATACTCAGTTTTCTTCATCCAGGGTTGGAATTTTTCCATGTAAAATAGGCAAAAATGCCAGAAGGGCCAGGGATTTTATATTATTGGCAAAAAATTTTCTTAATTAATAGACCATATACTTTAGGGAAAAATTTGAAGAATAAGAGACTAGCTCATTGGGAAAAAGTAGAGATGTTAATTGACCAGATATCTTCTTAAAATTTATTTTTTATTTTTTTATTCTAATTTTTAAGTAGTTAACATACAGTACAGTATGGGTTTCTGGGGTAGAATTCAGTGATACATCACTTACATATATCACCCACTGCTCATCATATCAAATGTATTCTGTAATACCTGTCATCCATCTAGTTCACCCCCAACCCACGTCCCTTCATCAAAGCTTAGTTTGTTCTCTATTGTTAAGAGTCTCCTATGGCTTTGTTCACTCTCTCATTTTCTTTTTTTTTCCTCTTCCCATATGTTCATCTGTTTTCTTTCTTTAATTCCACTTATGAGTGAAATCATATGGTATTTGTCTTTCTCTGGCTGAGTTATTTCACTTAGCATAACACACTCATAATTTATAATATATAATACACAGAAACATGCATCTTTTTATCCATTTATTAGGCAACGGATGTTTGGGCTTTCTCAATGATTTGATTATTGTTAATAATGCTGCTACAAACATCAGGGTGTGTGTACACCTTAGAATCTGTATTTTTATATCCTTTGGATAAATAGTAATGCCATTGCTGGATTGTAGGATAGGTCTATTTTTAACTTTTTGAGGAACCTCCATACTGTTCTCCAGAGTAGCTGAACCAGTTTGCATTCTCACCAACAGTGTAAGAGGGTTCCCTTTTCTCCACATCCTTGCCGACACCTTTCTTATGTTGTTAATTTTAGCCATCCTAGCAAGTGTGATGGTATCTCATTGTGGTTTTGAGTTGTATTCCCCTGATGAAGAGTGATGTTGAGCATCTGTTCAACTGTCTGTTAGCATCTAGATGTCTTTTTTGCTAAGTGTTTATGTCTTCTGCCCATTTCTTAACTGTGTTATTTGTTTTTTGTATGTTGAGTTTGATAAGTTCTTTGTAGATTTCTTTCTGCAAAGCAAAGGAAACAATCAACAAAACCAAAAGGCAAACTACTGAATGGGAGAAGATATTTGCAAATCACATATCTGATAAAGATTTAGTACCAAAATCTAATTGACTAGAATTTTGAGGAATTAAAGCATACTCCTTGTAGGTGAAGTAGGACCAGAGAGATGGATTGATTATGTTCGCTGAGGAGGATGACTGAATAAATGATCTCAGAGGCCGTTAAAAATTCTAGTATGTGGCAATGGAAATGGCTGTCTGAGGTGGAGAAGAGAAAATATTTTGTTAACGATGAGAAGATCAAGAAATTTATTGGCTAGAGTATTAGGAGAATCATCCATTTTAGATGCTGGCATTTAAATACCTATGATGTGTCCCAGTCATCATTGCAAATAGACTCCCATCACATAGTAGTTTTGGCTGCCAGAATTTGTAGCTAGTTTCTAGTTCTTGCCTAATGATAAGAAGGAAAGGACTTAGGTTTTGTTCTCAGTAAGGACTTGAAATTTTTATTCCATATACCTTTGAACAAGTTGGTTAGTGTCACTGTACCCCTATTTATTCACCTCTAAAAGGAAGGTAGTTATTCTTTTTTCAAAACTTGTTTTGAAAGGTTTTGAATAAAACTAGAAAGCACCCAGGAAAAGTGCTGGCATGTATTCAAGACTCAATCACTGTTAGTTTTTCTAACGTAAATATTTGTTCTAATTCCATAGTTTTAATGTTACAAGAGCTAAACCTCTATTATAACATAGTTAGTAAGATCATCTTATGGTCCCATTTCAAGTAAGCTATGCCTTCTATGTACACAAGCTTTCTGTTTTTGACCATTAAGTAATAATGTAAAAATGATCTAGTTTTAGAATATAGAAAGGATAAGTGGAGTAATGTTTGTTGCTTCTCTCAGGTTGGAGAAATCAATAGAGTTATTTTTATAATCAGCTTAGGTAGAAATTTAAAACATTGATAAAAACCAGTAATATTTTTTGTCTTTGCTGCTATGAAAATTAGATACCACAGATTCTTATATTTTAATGTAGCAGTTTGCAGCAGTGGTTAGTAAAGAAAAATCATTCAGTTTAAGTATCATTGTTATTTGTATGGCAATTAAGTTTACAATGACCAAAGCTTATATTTAATATGCATAATAAGCAGAAACATTAGGGTATTAACAAATGCCAAAGGTCTTATTATTCATTACTGTACATATTGTGGCTTGGAAATGTCAAAAGTAAAAGTGTTATGGAATTACAATTGTTACCTATCTTAATACCAGTAGTAGAAATTTTAATTTCACACATGAACAAAACTCCAGTGTTTTGAATAATTTTATAGGCAAACATTTGATTCTGTGTTTGTTTGTAATGCAAGTTTGTTCTAAACAGAAAGTACCAGTCTTTCATTTTCTATCAGTTAGTCTTTAATCAACAAATATGGTACATGCTCAATCAAGCACTGTCCTGGATACCAGAGCTACAACCTTGACCCTACCTGTAAGACCTAATTAAAACCTATAGTTAACTGTCATTTGTGTGGCTAATAGGAAAGTAAACAAATAATCAAAAAATACAAAATCATATGGCAGTTGGAAGTATATGCAAAAGCTAATGAAGAACTAGAGTAAGGAATACATAAATCTTCCTGGAAAATTCCAGAAAGGCTTCACAGAGGAAGCATTGATTGAAATAAGACTTGGTAGACTTGGTATTTCTTAATTAGAGACAGTAGGGGAAGGACAAAGAGGACAAATTGTCCCTGGGATATAGAAGCATGAGAGAACATGGTATATTCTGATTTTGTTATGGTTTCAGTAAAAGATTCTTAGAGGAAAATAACCAATAGTTATGCAGGAGAGAGATGGTAGACAATTCTGTAGCCTCAGGCTAAAGTATATACATGTAGAGCTAGAGCTAGAGATATATCATATTCTTTGCTTTCTCTGGAGAACCCTAATTAGTAGCCTTATCTTTCCTTCCCTTTCCTTCTCTTCTCTTCTTTTTCCTTCTTTTCTCTTCTTTTTTTCTTACTATTATCTATCTATCATTGAGGGGAGAATGAGACAAAAGAGGGGAAAGAGGGAGAGAGGGAGAGAGGGAGAGAGAGAGAGAGAGAGAGTAGAGACAAAGAAAGCCAAAAGAAAAAAACACCAGAGTAGGAGGGAAGATTATTGGTGAGTGGCCATGAATACGTGAGATTGTATAATCATGTGGCAGCTTTTTAAGGTAATTTTGGGGACAGATACTTGATCATTTCTAATCTGCTGTTGATATTATCCTGAACTTTTGGTTCTATAAATTGACTTATAATCTTTTATTTTACCCTGTAAGCTTAATATTTGAAATCGGTTCCTCTGGGATGTGGTGTATGAAATTAGTTTCTCCGGCATGCAGTCTTGGCTCCTGTGGATTCATCTGGAAATTTTATTTTCTGGCTTTTTTTCTTTAGATCACCTTGGATCTATTCTTTATACTAGTTTCTAGCCTCAATCCTAGTCCACCTATTTGAACAGTCAATATTGTTTGTTTGTTTGTTTGTTTAAGATTTATTTATTTATTTCAGAGAGAGAGAAAGAGAATAGGAGGAGGGGCAGAGGGAGTGGGAAAGAATCCTTAAGCAGACTCCCGGCTGAGCACAGAGCCTGACCTGGGAGTTTGATCCCAGGACCCTGAGATCATTACTTGAGCCAAAATCAAGAGTCAGATGTTCAACCAGGTGAGCCTTGCAGGTGCCCCTGAATAGTCAATATTTTCAAATGAAGCTGAGGCATTGTAATTAAAATAATAATAAAAAACAGTGATTTAATTTGCAAACTTAAAGAATGGATGACAACAGTAAATGAGTAGCATTAGAATCTGACTTTAAGTGGCTTAAATAAGGAATTCAAGTGAGGAATATGGAGTATATTGGCTGATTTCAAAATTTCATCAGGAAGAGAAAAAGAGAAAGTGGTAGCTAAAAGATTTTGTTTTTTCCTAATTGTGATTCAACTTATGATGATTGTATGCAGAAGGAAAGGTAGCTCCAGAAATGGAATATTATATGACTGTAAAAAAAATACAGGATAATGGATAGGCTCAGGTTCCAGAGATAATGGCAGTGCCTAAGATATTAAGAACAGTTGGAAGTGTTCATCTTTGATGAAAAGAAAAACACTTATTCCTCTGCAATGATGAGAAGGGTTGAGTGA
Organism: Canis aureus; assembly: GCF_053574225.1. NCBI lineage: Eukaryota > Metazoa > Chordata > Mammalia > Carnivora > Canidae > Canis > Canis aureus. The sequence goes on from NC_135621.1 coordinate 60,470,269, forward strand.
ACTGCAAATACAGCTAAATCTCTAAGTAGAAAGGGGAAAAAATACTTTTTTATGGCTCTCATTTCCTTTGTGAAATAAAACTCCTCTAAGAGGAGGAGTAATAGGAGGGAGGAGGGTTGAAAGACTGAAATATTTGGAATAGTTTTTTGAGAGGAATCACAGAAGTCTAAGATATAGATATAGAAGTATATCCAGGAGAAAGATGATAGAATCAAAGAAGGAAGTGTCATGAGTTATATATCACGATTAAGAGAGTAGGTATAGGAGAGCCAAGAGAATGAAAGAGCTGAAGGGACAGGAGATTATAGCAGAATGTGCAGCATTTGTGCCTAGGAATGTTAGATGTGAGGCTATCTCAGAATGGTGACCAGGTCAAAAGACTGATTATGGTTCCTAAAATAGACAATGGAGGACAGTCCCTGAAATGGAGTGGCTCCAATGTAGAATGGGTCCTGTTGAAATTAACAGGTAACAATGACATTTGGGATGGTGAGGATCCGGTGAGATGGATTTTTTAAGCTTTGCTAAACATGGTGAGTACCCAGAAGTCTGTATGAAATGCAGTCAGTAATGCATACAGAGTAGTAGACACAGATGCTATGTGCCTAAAAAAGGGAGTGAATAGTGCATAATAATGGAATGAAATGGTTGACAGTGACTAAGAAAATAATTGAAGATCTGAGTCTTTTCTACCAGCTTTTGTACTCTAGAGATATACTGATCAGCCTAGAATTCGTTGCTGTCTCCATGGTCTGACATTAGTTTTGAGAACACTTTATTAGCAGGTCATACTTCCAATTCCTCCACAGTATATGATATGAAGAGGTTGGAAAATCTTAAATAAGTGGCATATTATCAGTAGTAAGTTATTTCTTGTACAAAAAATGAGAAATTGAGAAAAAATATATGCAGATCAACTCTTAACACTCGTATAGGTCTGAGAAGGATCCAACTTTATTAAAGTGAATGATGACTGAAATCATAGGAATTGGATTGGCATTTATAAATGACTAGATCTAAAAAGAAAAATGTTGATAACAAAAGATGAGGGTTTATTATGCAAATAAAGCATGGGATTTATTTTGTCAATGAGCCTGAAAGAAAATTTTAGAGCTATCATGTCATGATATAAATAAATTCTTGTCTCCATGAAAGAAAGCATGTTTATATAAGTGCATAAAATGTAGAAGTTTATCTTGCTGTATGCTAAGACTTATGCAATTTATTGAATACAAAGTATGCCTAATTTTATTTTATTTAAGATTTATTTATTTATTTGAGAGAGAGAAATAGCATACGAGCAAGGTGAAGGGCAGAGGGAGAGAAGAGGGAGGGAGAATCTCAAATAGATGTCTTGCTGAGTCAGAGCTCAACATGGGGCTCCATCTCACAACCCTGAGATCATGACCTGTGTCAAATTCACGAGTTGGTCACCCAACTGACAAACCATCTTACATTCAAAAAATATATTTTTGAATTAAAAAGTATAGGTTTAAGTCAACTGTACTTTTTAAGTGTAAAGTAACCAATAATCGTGTAAACTATTATTACCTCAAGTTCTTATAGAGAGAAAAGGAAGAGCACATTAACTACATACCAAATTGCTCAAACAAGTCTGTTAGGCATAGATGAATGAATGGAGAGGAACATAGTACTAGCAAGTTTAATATTTTGTACATTTTAGCAGATGAGGCAAAAATTTTAAAAAAGAAAAGTGTAAAGTATATCAGTTAAATATAGAATTAAAGTGTTCAAATATCTCTTGATATAATATACATGTTTATATATATGATCATGATAGTTTATAAAAAGTGTAACTTTTTCTTTAAGGAATAGTTATAATATGGTCATTTTACAAAGTGGATATATATTATAGAGTTGTATTGGGAATAAAGGAGGAAATATGTAATTTCTATCTTATATACTTTTATAGCACTGGCTTTTAAATGCTTATGTTATGTAATAACATTTCTTATATATATTGTTAAGTACATAATTACACTTAGACCAAATATAAACCATAATACATTCCAAAAGGAAAATATCACAGACATAAAACTTTTGGACATTGCAAAACCAGTGAAAATGGTAATGTTTAGAGAAGACATTCTGACTATAATACTAAAAAAATCATAAATATCTCCAATATCATCAAAGTAATCAACACAGAATTTGTATGCCAACAAGAAAATGAAAATGAAGTATAATACATTAAAATTATAGAATATAGCCAAAACTAGATTCCAGATATTTTCTTTGACTTACGTATTCCTATGTTAAGAAAAATTTTAACTCATTAAGTAATAAGATATCAGGAAACAAATTTATGAAGAATAGAAGGAAAATAATTAGCAAATATGAGAAAATAATAAATTAGAAAATAGGGAAAAAAACCTCTGGAATACATGAATTATATCAGTTTCTTAGGGCTACTATAATAAAGCAAAATAAACTTGGTGGCTATAATAAGAGAAATTTATTTTCTCACAGATTTGGAAGCTAGAGGTCTAAAACCAATGTGTCAGCATGATTGGTTCTTTTCTGGGCTGTGAACATATGTGTTTGTTCCATACATTGCTTCTATCTTCTGGTGACCTTCTGATAATCCTTGGTATTCCTTATTTGTGGCACATTGCTCTGATCTTTGTCTTCATCTTTGCACGGTGGTCTCCTCTTTGTCTTCATGCTATCTTCTCTCTGTGTGTGTCTGCCTCTGTGTCCATATTTCCCCCTTTTTGTAAGCAGAGTAGTTAAGTTGGATTAGGGTCCACTCTAATGACTTCATTTTAACTTGATCATCTCTGTTGTAAAGACTGTTTCCATATTAGGTCACATTCTGAGTTACTGGGATTTAAGATTTCAGTGTGTCTTTTTGAGGGGACATAATTTAACCTATAAAATGAATGACTACAAGCCTTGGTTATTTGGGGAATAAAATGAAAAAGAAGATGTAAATAACTTAATAAAAACACAAAATTAAATAATAATAAAAAAGAACATAGTACAGATACAGTGGAAATATATGTGCTAAAATGACATATCATTTCATAAAATGTATATATTTTATTTTTAAAAATTTTATTTATTTATTCATGAGAGACAGAGAGAGAGACAGAGAGACAGAGGCAGAGAAAGAAGCAGGCTCCATGCAGGGAGCCCGACGTGGGACTCGATTCCAGGTCTCCAGGATCACACCCTGGGCTGAAGGCAGTGCTAAACCACTGAGCCACCTGGGCTGCCCCTATATATTTTAATAAAAGTAAAAAAATGTAACAAAGATGACTACAACACTTAGAAATACAAGGTCAAATATATTTATTGAAACAAATATAATTCAGGATAAAGTATGAAAACTTGCCGAGTTATAGCTGTTGCATAATAATATAAAAGACATTATTATAATTTACCCCTAACAAAAGACAAAGACAAATGGATCTAACAGTAATAATGGTGAATTCTTTCCCATTATTTATCTCAAATATTTTTATTTTTATTTTTTAAATTTATTCATGAGACACACACACACACACACACACACACAGAGGCAGAGACACAGGCAGAAGGAGAAGCAGGCTCCATGCAGGGATCCCGATGTCGGACTCGATCCTAGGACTCCAGGATCATGCCCTGAGCCAAAGGCAGACAGCTAACCACTGAGCCACCCAGGTGTCCCATATTCTTTTATCTTAATAAAATTTACATTTGCAGAACGTTCTCACTAATGCTATCTCTTAATGTGTTCAGTAATATACAGCTAGATGTGGCACAATAGTAATTTTAAATGTCAGGAAAGAAACTGATACTGCCCTCCACCACGAAACACACATAGTGTTTTTCTATTTATAAGGATCAGGTTGTTTACGTTTTATGTATTTTTTTAAAGATTTTATTTATTTATTCATGAGAGACCCAGAGAGAGAGAGGCTGAGACATAGGCAGAGGGAGAAGCAGGCCCATGCAGGGAGCCCGATGTGGGACTCGATCCAGGCATTCCGGGATCATGACCTGAGCAGAAGGCAGACGCCCAACTGCTGAGCCACCCAGGCATCCCATACGTATTCTGTTACCAATATAAAATGATGGAAAACTACCTAATTCTTTTAAAGATTGTTTTATAACATGCATAGTGAAAACCAAAAGAGTTAAAAACGAGAATAAAAATTACAGTAGAGACCAGTTTCACAAAGAGAGATCTAAAACCATAAACAAAATGTTACCCAAGAGGCTTTTTCATCTATTTAGATGTTTAAAAGGCATTTATGAAATTCAGCCTATATTCTCAGTAAAAATAAGTTTATTAAAATGATTAATCATATTTATCTAGAATAAAAACAGCCAGCCATAATATCAAACAGAACATGTTAGAGGCATTCACAATAATGTCAGTAACAAAGTAAACACCTCATTAGGTAAAAGAATAGGTCATCTTTGTAGGCAAGCACATTATGTGATCATCTACTTAGAAAATCTGTAAGATTAACTGAAAAACTAAGATTGTTTTGAAGAGAGCATACTAGGCTGATGCAAAAGAAACAGACTTGATTGATAACATCAGCAATGACTAGTTAATCTCAGGAGTTTGTGCACTGGAATCCTGGCTAAATTTTGAGATGTAAAAAAACCTTGAAATTTAAAACTTTTTAGATTCCTAGATTTCTATTTATGAAAATATAATTTCAAATAATTAAAAGCAAGAACAGTGCCTGTGTGGATTGGTCAAAAAAATAAAAGAAATAAATTTCAAAGTAAATTCCACTAAAAATGAAATGTGGCAAAATCCTGATTTATGGATAGATTGGGCTGCAATAATTAACGAAATCCCAGAAATAGCAGAATATCAGGTATCTGTATATGTGGGTATGAAATAAGAACTATCCAAAGACTACTTTGCTTTGAACTGTCTCTGAGTCAGTTTATTGTCACAGATAACATTTTGTGAGACCTCCATTTTATGACAGTGAAGGAAATTAATAGTTCAGAAAAAAAAATAGTTCAGAAAAAAAGATGTGAGCAGTTTCTGGAAAAGAGAGAAAAACAGATATCTGAACCTTTATAAGAACTCCAGAGTACAAATTTTCCATATCCTTTTTGCTTTTTTCTTATTTCATAGTACTTGGTTCAGGTTCTAGTTAAGGGAAGAATTTAAACCTCTAACTAGAAAAATTTATAAAGACTTTTTTTTCCCCTGAAGTATGCCATAATTGGCTGAGAAATCTCAGAGAAATTCTGCTTCTTAGCAGATATTAAGAAAACGTAAAACTGCTTACAGTGTTGTAGAGGAATAAACTTTGTAGCAAAAGCTCTAGTAATGTCATAGGAATGTATTTTAATGAATTGGAAAAAAATGTGTATCATTTATTCTTCCATATTTTTTTCCTAAAACTTCAGTCATCTGATCGAAAAAGGAACTTCTTCAAAGTATATTAAGCATTCTAAAAATATGTCTCTGATATATTGAGTTTTCTAAAGAAGAATTCAATATTTTGAGGGCAGTAATTATGCATGAAAAGTCTTTTACAGGATGGTCAGCAAGTGAGGATTTAGGTGATTACGTATTCAGAGGAGGAGTCCTAAGAGATGGGCAGTGAAGTGAAGGATTGAGGCTGAGGGGAAGCTTTAGAACAAGATGAGTAGAAAATAACATTCTGGCCAATGTTTATGAAGAAGGGAATTATAAAAGTATGTTGCTATGACTATTTTTTCCTTTTAAATTCTAGCATGCAAAAACTTTCCCAAGAAATAAGATTAATTTTAAAGATATGAATTGTTTGCAATGGCATTCATTCCTATGGCACATAATTTGCTTTTAGCTCTTAATTTGATCATATAGAAGTACCCAGTGAAAATGTTCCTAAGCATTTTGACACTTTATTATTAAGTGAAAAGAAGATATCAAGAGATTTTCTAATACTATGTTTCAGTGTCAGAGACTATATTTTACTTCTTACATTATCATATGATTAATTGTCTTGAAAGTTTAGAAACATTCATTATTCAGGTAAGGAGAGACAAAGATATAAAATACAAGTAAAATATTAAGTCCTAGGCTAATAAGAATCATTAGGTTATAAAGAATGCATTTCCATGGATAATAACCCCCCCTTTCCACCTTATCTAAAATGATCTCCAAATAAAAGATACAGATTTTTCCAATACTACTCTTAGATCTGTACAAGGAGCTAGGAAACAATTGGAAACAATTACATAGAATGGAAACAAACAAACGGATTTTATGGATTTAGCAGGATGATTGTCTCTTTTAGAAAGCACCTTAGGCTGCTTTGAATACTTTATAGCTTATTTCCATGCTCTGTGAATTATAATATATTTGGCTATTTTAAATTCTGTGTTTTTTAAAACTGTATTTAGAAGAAGTGGAGCGACCTTCCATCCTGCTTATTACATTCTTATCCTGATCTTTGGACAGAACATTTCATTTCAAGGCTCATTTGAGAAGGATGGATGGTCTGGGGATGGTATTGAGACTTAGTAGTGCATTTACCACCTTTGTCTCCCATCCACACTCCCAGGACAGGATCAGTTACTCAAGGATGCCTCAACCTAGTGTCATCATATCAGAAGTGGAGCTTATTTTCTTCCCATTTTTTGTGTTTGTCTTTCTAGTTTTTATGTTTTTAAAAAAATTTCCATTATATAACATAACACAGTGAACACCCATATATCCTCTACTCAAATGTAAGAATTAATGTTACCATATTTGCTTCATAGGTGATTATAAATAGATATTACATTTTTATTATTTCCAAATCATTTTAAAGATAGTTACAGGCATCATGATACTTCACAATTCAATGGAACATGCTTCTTTTAAAAAAGGAAAAAAGACATTTTCTGGGACAGCTGGGTGGCTCAGTTGGTTAAGCATCTGCCTTCAGCTCAGTCATGAACTCAGGGTTCTGGGAATGCACCTCATGTTGAGCCCCCACATCCAGCTCTACCTTCCCCCACGTTGGGCTCTGTGATCAGCAGGAAATCTGCTTGTCCTTCTGTCCCCTCCCCATGCTCTCTCTCAAGTGAATAGATAAATAAAATCTTAATAAAATGACATTTTCTTACAGAATTACAATACCATTATAAAAGCCTAAGAATTTAAGTGATTTCTTATTATTATTTAATGATCTGCACATGTTTAGATTCCCCAGTTATTCAAAAAATCTTCTATAACATTTTTATAATCAGGATCTAATCATAGTTTATATAATACATTTAATTATGTCCTTTTTAAAATTTCAGCTTTATTGAGGTATGATTGGCATATAAAATGGTCAGATGTGAAAAGTATACATCTTGATGATTTGATAGATATATACATTGTGAAAGGATTCCTCCCATCTAGTTAATTGCCATATCCATTACCTCACATATTTATCTTTTGTTTGTTTTGGTGAGAATATTTAAGATCTATTCTTTTAGCAATTTGAAGCATATAATACAATATTGTTGACTGTACTCACTATGCTGTACATTCGATCTCCAGAACTTACTAATCTTCTGATTGCAACTTTGATAAATATCCCCACAGTTTCCCACCGTCCAGAACAGGGTAACCGTCATTCTCCTCTGTTGAGTTCAGCTTTCTTAGATTCCACATATAAGTTATATCACACAGTACTTATCTTTCTCTATCTGACTTACCTCAATTAGCACAATGTCCCCAACCTCATTCACGTTATCACAAATGGCAGGATTTTCTTCTTTCTCATGGCTGAATAATATGACGTTGTATAAATATATTACATCTTCCTTATTTGTTTATTAGTTGGTGGACACTTCAGTTGCTTATATATCTTTAGGGTTGTAAATGATGCTGCAATGAACATGAGAGTGCAGATAGGTCTTCAATATTCTGTTTTCATTTCTTTGTATGTACATGTTATAGGCTCTTCAAGCCTGAAAAGTTCTCCCTTGTTCAGCAAGAAATGATAATGAGAGAGGCTAATGTTGAGAATGGACAAGAGCCCCAAGAAGGGCTTTGCCATTACTTCTATTCACTCAGATTTAGTGACAAAAATCGAAAGTATGTGCTTGAGGCAAAGATCACAAGGCAATCATTAACATATACTAAATTTAGCTAACAATAGGTAGCAGGCGTTCATCTCCTAGTGATTACAATCTGTGACAACAAAGCTGGAGATGTGCATTCTAGTCAGAGGTTAGGTTTTAAGTGTTTCTGTTACGTTCTTGGCTAATCTTCGGTGTTTCAAGGATGGGAGGTGGCTTTCCACCTTAGAGGAAGTTTTCTGTCTTATGCTCTTCTAACCCACTTGTGCAATCCCAGGGTCTTCTTAAAGCTATCTCCCATATGTATACCCAGAACTGGGATCATATGGTAGTTCTATTTCTATTTTTTGTGAAGCCTCTATACTAACTTCCATTGTGGCTGCACCATTTTACATTCCTACCAATAGTGCCCAAGAGGTCTTTTTTCTCCATATCCTTGCCAACACTTGTTATCTGTTTTCTTTTTTAGATAATAGCTATTCTAACAGTTGTGAAGTGATATATCATTGTGGTTTTGATTTGCATTTTCCTGATTAGTGATGTTGAATGCTTTTTCATTCACCTGTTAGCCATTTGTATGTCTTATTTAGAAAAATGTTGGGATGTCTGGGTGGTTCAGGAGTTAAGTGTCTGCCTTCGGCTCAGGGCATGATCTGAGAGTCCCGGGATTGAGTCCCACATCAGGCTTCTTGCATGGAGCCTGCTTCTCCCTCTGCCTGTGTCTCTGCCTCTCTCTCTCTGTGTTCTCATGAGTAAATAAATAAAATCTTTAGAAAAAAATGTTGATTCAGTTTCTCTGTCCATTTTTAAAATCAGATTGTTATTTTGCTGTTGAGTTGTATGAGTTCTTTGTATATTTTGGATATTACTCTCATCAGATATATGATTTGTAAATATTTGTCTCATTCTGTTGGTTTCCTGTACTATGCAGAAGCTTTTTTAGTTTGAGTAGTTCCGCTTGTTGATTTTTGCTTTTGTTGTCTTTGCTTTTGGTCTCAAATCCAAAAAAATCATTGAAAAGACCAATGTCAAGATTACCCCTATGTTTTCTTCAAGGAATTTTATTTTTTCAGTTCTTACATTTAAGTCTTTAATCCAATTGATTTTTGTTTATAGTATAAGATGGGGTCCAGTTTCATTAGTGCACATGGCTGTCCAGTTTCCAAACATAATTATTGAAGAGACTATCCTTTCTCTACTATATATTTTTGGCTCCTTTACATAATTAATTGAAAGCATATGCAAAAGTTTCTGAACTCTATTTTTTCCATTCTATGTATCAGTCTTTATGACAATGCCATACTGTTTTGATTATTATAGTTCTGCTATAAAGATCAAGAAGTGTGATACCTCCAGCTTTGTGCTTCTTTCTCAAGAGTGCTTTGGTTATTTTAGGTCCTTTGTGGTTCCATACAAATTTTAGGATTGTTTTCTTCTATTTCTGTGAAAAATGGCATAGAGATTTGATAGGGATTGCACTGAATCTGTAGATTGCTTTGGGTAGTATGGATGTTTTACCAATATTAATTTTTCCAATCCAGGAGCACAGAATACTTTCCATCTGTTTGTGCTTTAATTTCTTTCACTGATGTTTTATTGTTAGTGTTCCATGTATAGATCTTTCACCCTGGTTAAAAGTATTGCTAAATATTTTGTTATTTTTGATGCTAATGACAATGAGATTAATTTCTTAATTTCTCTTCTGATGGCTCCTGTTAGTGTATAGAAATGCAACTGACTTTTAAATATTCACTTTATACTTTGAAAATTTACCAAATTTGTTTATTAGCTCTAATAGGTTTTGGTGGAGATTTTAAGGTTTTGTGTACATGACATCATGCCTTTTATCTTTTTCTTGCCTAATTACTCTGGTGAGGACTTCCAGTACTATGGAATAAAAGTGTTGAGAATGTGCATACTTTTCTTATTCCTGATCTTAGAAGAAATTTTTTGGCTTTCACCATTTAGTGTATTAGCTATGGGCTTGTCCTGTAGGACCTTTATTATGTTGAGGTACATCCCCTCTATAGCCACTTTGTTGAGAATTTTTAGCAGAAATGAATATTGAATTTTGTTAAATGCTTCTTCTAGATCTATTGAGATTATCATTTGATTTTTATCCTTCATTTTGTTACAGTGGTATATTACATCAATTGATTTGCAGATGTTGAACCAACCTGTCATTGGCATAGATTCCATGTGATCTTGGTGTGTAATTCTTTTTCTAAAAATAGATTTATTTATTTTAGAGACAGCACATTTGCAATTGCTGGGGGGGAGGGGCAGAAGGAGAGGGAGAGAATCCTCAAGTGGACTCCCCACTGAGTGCAGAGCCCAACAAATGGCTTGATCCCAGGACCCTGAGGTCATGACCTGAGCCAAAAATCAAGAGTCAGACACTCAACCCATTGAGCCACCCAGGCACCCCTGATTCTTTTAATGTACTGTTGGATCCAGTTTGCTAGTATTTTCTTGAAGATTTTTTATGTCTATTAGGGGTATTTGCCTCTGATCTTTTCTTGAAGTATTCCTGTCTAGTTTTGGTATCAGGGTAATGCTGGCTTTGTAAAATGAATATGAAAGTGTAACTTCTATTTTTTGGAAGAGTTAGAGAAGGACTAGTATTACTTCTTTAAAGGTTTGGCAGATTTTGCCTATGAAGCCATCTGGTCCTGGATTTTTCTATGTTGGAAAGTTTTAATTACTGATTCACTCTCCTTACCAATAATTGTTTTCCTCAGATTTTCTATTTTTTATGATTGAATTTTGGTAGTTTGTATCTTCCTAGGAATTAATCCATTTAATCCATTTAGTTTGGGTTGTCCAATTTTTGGTTGTATGATTGGTCATAGTAGTCTCTTATGATCATTTTTATTTCTCTGGTAGCAGTTGTGATGTTTCCACTTTAATTACTAATTTTAGTTGTGTAAGGTCTCCTCTTTTGGTGATTCCAAAAAAGCTTTCCATTTTTATTATCTTAAAAAAAAAATGTAGTTTCATTGATCTTATTTTATTGCCTTTCTATTTCATTATTTTTCTGCTCTGATCTTTGTTATTTATTTCCTTCTACGAACTTAGCACTTTGTCTACACTACAAACTTCCTCTTTTGTCTAGTTTCTTTAGTGCACAGATCCCGAATAGAGACTAAAGAAACAAGAGACAAATAAAGATTCTTTTAAAAAGAAAATATTTAAACATTTCAAAATCTTCAAAGTTAATTAAAATTTTGATTAAACAAATTGCCACTTTTTTTTTTTTTTTTTTTTGTAAATGCACACTGTCAGCTATCTTTCCACCAAACAACAAAGGGCAGAATTTGCAGCTAGATGTAGTAATCTTTCATGAGCATCATAAAGTAATATCATACACATTTTTAAAGTGTGCCATCTTAGAATTTAATATCTTAAAGGATTGTCATGGTTTCCTAAAATGTGTAGATGGCCATAAAATTATCAGTGGTATATCTTCACCATTTGATCAAATAGGTTTGATTACCATCAAAATAAAATACTATTTTAATCTTTATATATGTAAAATGTATTTAAAAATTTATCACTACCTCTGTACTATATCCCATACTCACCATTAACTGGAACATCTAATTAAATACCATTAACTGGAACATTTAATTAAATACATTATGTGTAAATATCTCCAGGGAAATCTTGTTGAAGTGTGTGCATTTCAATTGTTAAAATATTCAGTGCAATTCATGCAATTCAAAAAAATATATATAAGCAAGCAGAATTATACTATAATGATAGCTATCCTACTTCATTAAACAACTCTAATATCCACACGGACAATAATAATAAAGCAATATGCTGTGAAGTCAGGCATACATGTAATTTTTGAAAATAATTCAGACCTATATGTTACTCTGTAATTCTAATAAATAAGTTTACATTATACTGCTCTGTCAAATAACCTTGCATCTGGAGTATTTTATGTATTGTGGGAGAGTAGTGACACTATTATACTCAGAAAGAAAAATTCAACACATGTAAAAAAAATAATAGAAAATATTTTAAATTATCAGAGTTAACAAAAGCTATAATTAAATCTGTTCAGATTTTCAGGAAAGTAAAGTTAGAAAATAAAGGATTTACTTTTAATATTTTTAGTTTTGGAAGTAGTAAGTAGGCAATTGCTTCATCTCTATCTAGTTTATCATTAAGAAATTGTCTAGTGAATTTGTAATTGTAGACAGATAAAAGGGTAATTTATGTGAAAATATTGAGAGACTGATATACAAATGGACAATGACCAAACATATACAGAACTATAATTCTGGAGGCACCTTTATGGCTCAGTTGGTTAAGCATCTGATTTCTTCATATCAGCTCAATTCTGATCTCAGGGAATAGGGATCAAGTCCCACATTGAGCTCTGTGCTTAGTGGGTAGTCTGCTTGAGGATTTCTCTCCCTCTCTCACTGCTTCTCCCCCAGCTCACTTGTTCTCTCTCTCTCTCTCTCTCTCTCTCCTCACTTGCTCTCTCTCAAATAAATAAATAAATATTTGGGGGAAAAAAAAGAAAGAAAGAAATACAACTCTGGTCCACAATCTGTAGCAAACAGCCCAGGAAATCAACCTATGTGCAGTAATCACCCCAGGAAGCCATCTTAGAATCTCTAAGTCAGACTTGTAGGAAGTCAGACCACCATCTCTAGCAACAATCCAGAAAGCCAAACAGTAACTCCGGTAATGACTGGCCTTAAGATCTGGACCTGATTAACAACTGACAGTTTTACTAATTTTTATACCAGTTTTAAATAGGATCAACCAGAGAAAGCTAAGTATGTTCCTATAACCAATCATATAGGATGGCCCACTTCTACTTAGCCCATTTATACTTTCCCAATGCCAACAGCCTCTAGTCATGTTATACTTGAATTATTCCCCCTTTTCTACTATTCTAGGCTTGTTCTTCTGCCTGTTATATTGTTGGAAAAATACTGCCAGGCCTAAAGAAACTAGGTTAGTGAGATACAATTAGAATTTGCCTTTACTCATTCATCTTTATTACCATTCAAGGCATCTTCTTTCCCAAAATTCTTCCTGTCTTGTCATTGATGGAATTATCACTGTGGCTTTTTTCTTGTATCTACAAATTATCCTTTATCAACTCTTTAAGATAAATGTCTTTATTTTTTCTAATTGGTAAATCATGGAACTCTATTTTGTTTTCTACTTTGTAGAAAAAAAGATTGAGGGAGGTATTTTGGTCTTTTGGACCAAGTGATAATAACTTCTGCTTTCTGTCTAGGATTTTTTCTATTCAGACATTTGCCTTTCTGAATTTCTATAATTAGCACATTTAAATGACCTCAGATATTGGCAGTAGAAATGACTATGTGATTCTTTTTATTAAAATTAATTAATTAATATTTGAGAGAGAGAGAGAGAGAATGTGAGAGGAGGTGGGAAGGGGTAGAGGGAGAGGAAGAGAGAATTTTGAGCAGACTCCATGCCCAACACATGAGCCCGACACAGGGCTCTATCTGAGATCATAACCTGAGCTGAAATAAAGAGTCAGATACTTAACCGACTAGGCCACCTAGTGCCTCAGGACCCCTATGATTCTCTTTGAAATTTAACATTGTGCTAGGAAGAGGCTTATCAGTGTGCCTCAGGCTTCCAGAAAGAATATAGACCTAGGACAACATCATTTGAAGCTTGTTATGTTGGGAGCCCCCCTCCCCCCCTTTTTTTTCATCAAAAAGAATATCATAGATGTAAAGGACTGGAAGATAATCTAATATTACAAAATCTCTAATCATGCCAAGAAGGAAATAGAAGTTCAAGAAGATTTCACAGGTTGGACAATGTAACAGTTCTATAGAATCTTTCTGAAACTGCTGCTCACTGTTCTCAAAGCATTTAGTAAGTACCTTGCAATGGCAGAGACAGATTCCCTGTCTTTCTAGTCCAAATAGATATAGACAGTTAGGAAAGTGGGTGTGGAAACTTAGGTATTTCCAATGATCTTTAATTATCGACCTCTTCAGATCAAACTTAATTTAATACTGTAAAATTTCTCAGGCAGGAAGCCAGTATCAGAAAAATAAAGGAATGTCTTCATAATACATAACAATGAATGACAAAAATTAATGATGGCACCTTAAAAGAAGTACCTGCATATACAGAAGCAATGGCACAAAATATGATTTGGTTTTCCCTATGGTACATTTCAAAGAATTACTTTTCAAAGTGGCATTTTTGTCTTTTCTTCCTTAAAAAATACAATTCTGAATGGCTACAGAAAGACTTGTGCCATAGTGGGAATGTTATTATTGAAGAGTTTATTTTTCATCTAGTGAAAAGTAATTCTGTATAATTATCAATTTTATTGCAGCTATATTACTACGTCAGAAGAATTCAGACATTTTATTCAAAGCAAACATCTGGGGCTATTTAAATTCTAAGATTAGGAAGAGTAATACTTACCAGACAATAATGACAATACAGGTAAATCCCCTGCTTTTCCAAAGTTCATGTTCCACTCCTTTGCTTGTACAAAAGACCCATGTTAGTACCTGTTTTCACTAACCAAAAGAAATTCAAAGAGGAATTTTGCTTTTATGAAAAAAAGTCAAAAAGCAAAAATAGCATTCAGCATTTGTTTTGCAGCAGGCCATTGCAGAGGCAGCACACACCTGGAGCAGTAAGAGGGGCACCACAGAGCTCCTTACCCAGGAACTAAATTCAGCATCTCATTGTCAAGCTGCCTTAGCTTTGAATTATGTCTGTAAGCATCAGTGCTTTTATCTTGATTTATTTTGTGCATCTATTAGCAAGATGTGTCCTAAGGAATCAGAAAAGCCTAAGAAAGGTGATTTTAGGGGGCTGGGAATACTCAGAAAATTTTTCATATAAATTAATGGTAATTGTTTCTTTGCTTTACATTATTTCAGCTTAGGAAAACTTACATAGGATACTCCACTTTTCAATAGTAGGAGAAACCTGTTCTAGAAATAAATTCATAATTTTTAAAGATTCATTTCTTTATTTGAGAGAGAGAGAGAGTGAGAGCTAGTGGGGTAAGGTGAAGGGCAGTAGGTAGTGAGAGAGAATCCCAAGCAAACTCCCCACTGAGCATGGAGTCTGACCCAGAGCTCCATCCCAGGACCCTGAGATCATGAACTGAGCCAAAATCAAGAGCCTGCTGCTTAACTGACTGAGCCACCTAAGCATCCCTAGAAATAATTCATTATAATTACATTTTTCTTATACTTTTCAGATTAATTTATAGAATAGATCACAAGAATTAATATTACTGCAAAGGTAACATTTTCAATAAATCAAAGGTTTAGAAAGTATTGACAATAAAAATAAACCTATATGTCAAAGTACAGTAGGTAAAGAAACCCTCTCCAACTTTAAGTTTGGTAATCATGCTGTTTACCTCCTGAAAAATAGCTATTCACTAATATACTTTTTAAAGCAAAAATGGTTTTACACTCTATAAAATAGAACAAGTAACTGGTCAGTCTTTTTTTTTAAGATTTTATTTATTTATTCATGAGAGACACAGAGAGAGAGAGGCAGAGACACAGACAGAGGGAGAAGCAGGCTCCATGCAGGGAGCCCAACATGGGACTCAATCCTGAGATTCCAGGATCACATCCTAGGCTGAAGGCGGCGCTAGACCACCAAGCCACCCAGGCTGCCCCTGGTCAGTCTTTTTAATGTCTACATACAGATGGTATTTTGTATCTTGGTATTTCTCCCAAATCATAACACACAAAAAAAAGTATCATTAAATTTTATTCAGAAAATAGTCCTTTCAAGCACAATAGTTTTACCAAATTAGTTGCTTTTCTCAGAAATTATTGTCCTAATTGAAAAAAGTAAGATCATATAAACCTTATAAGTAGATCATTAGTGTCCCCATTTTTTTCATGATTTCATCGTTGGAATGTATTTTGCAGCTATAATATATAGCACACATATATATGTACAGAACAGTACATTTGCTTTTATTTCTTCCACTCTAAATGACAAATTTATTTTCCCCTTTATAACTAGTAAAAGTGTTTTTATAAACTGTAAAAAAATTTATGTGAAAATAATTTTACAAGCTTAAGCATGGTTTCCATGGCCACACAAAACTATCAGCGTAGATCTACCATAATCTAGAAAAATGCAATTGCTTTTTTATTGTTATGTACAATATTATTTGACTTGAATTACCAAGAACTATACTCTTAATGTTTAACAGAACTTGGCTTAACAAATAGGTGTACCATATCCTTTTTGATAATTTAAAATCTATAAAATCTTTTTTCTCTTCTTTATTTTCTCCTTCTTTCCATCTTCCCTTTCTGCGTATCTTCCATCCTTTCTTTCTCCCTTCTTTCCTTTGTTCCCTTTTTCCTTTCATCTTTCCTTCCTTTCTTCTGTCCTTCCATGTAGGACTTGAATTGTGAAATATCTGTGAAGTCAGACATTAAATGCTTGATTTCTTCAAAGAGGGTCAACAGTATTTCTATTCTAGATCTGGTCTGTTTATTACAGAACCATTTAGCAGTTGTGCATGAAAAAGCTCCACCAGGATGCCTGGGTAGCTCAGTGGTTGAACTTCTGCCTTTGGCTCAGGGCGTGATCCTAGGTCCAGGGATCAAGTCCCACATTGGGCTGCCCACAGGGAGCCTGCTTCTCCCTCTGTCTATGTCTCTGCCTCTCTCTCTCTCTCTCTCTCTCTCTCTGTGTGTCTCTCATGAATAAATAAAAAATCTTAAAAAAAAAAAAAAAGAAAGAAAGAAAAAGTTCCACAGATGTATCATCAAAGATGTATGGGTACATGTTTGAAGGAAAAGAAAAGAGCACCTAAATTAGTACAGAATCAATGGTGTCTTACTGTTACCAGCACCTCAGGAGCTGAGCATCCAGTTCAACTCTAGGTCAAGTTAAGGAAGGAGCAAGAAGAAAAAGCTCAATGATGCAACTTTATTTTGTTAGATGTGTCAAGAATTCAAACTTGAAAACTTATCTAGGACAGGATGTGTGGAGTGTGCAGGGAGCTTCCCTTCATGGGATATAGCACACTGTAGTACCCCGATAAGGTACTTGGTCTCGAGG
Source organism: Canis aureus (assembly GCF_053574225.1). Classification (NCBI taxonomy): domain Eukaryota; kingdom Metazoa; phylum Chordata; class Mammalia; order Carnivora; family Canidae; genus Canis; species Canis aureus. The sequence goes on from NC_135621.1 coordinate 60,487,375, forward strand.
GATTATGTGTCCAGTAGTACCTAGGATATTGAGAAAAAGAAATTCCACTCTACCATACAGTTCAGAAGCTTGTCATTAGAATATAGAGAAGAAGGGATCCTGAAGACAGAGTGGGTAGACATTGCAGGAAAGAAGAGATGTAAGAATATTCAATTACTTCCTGGTAGAGGGGAAAGAGGAAACAAAGACTTGAAGCAGTGATTCCCAGATAATGGCTTCCTGTTAGCATCACGTTGAAAGCTTTAAAATAATATCTATTTTCAAGTCCCATGTAAGACCAGTTAAGTTACAATTTCTGGAATGAATCCCAGTCAATAGCCATTTAAAATGTCTACCCAAAAATTGCAATGTGCAGTGAAAGCTAAAACAAGCTTTGGGACCACTGACCAAAAGTGGTATCACACTAAATCAGAGTATAAGATATATACTTTGTCATTAGTAAATTTGGCATTGCTTATTAGTGTATTTCATTTAGTTTGTTTTGCTGTATTGTGTTTTCCATATGTAAATTATAAATTATTTTTTGAATATCTGGATGGATGAGGGTATATTCGATTCCAGGTATCCATACTTTGTATAATTTGTTAACTTTGCTGTTCTACTATAACAATTGTATTAACTGAGACATAGGAATTTGATGACATCTTACAGGTGTCATATATTTTAATTCTCTCCCAAACCTTCCACATTGTTGCAATCCATGGATGCCAGAAGAAATAGTTTATTTAGGGCATAATCTAATTTCTGGCATTAAATAATTCAGAGCTTTCTTACAGTAGTGCCATGAAAGGATTAAGGTGTGCTGCAAAATTTTGAGATCCCGTCATTCCTCTTAGAGACAAGATAGAACTCAGTGCGTGGCCTTCCATCTCTAACTGTAAATGACTTCACTGAAGTCTCTTCCAAAGACAGCATGATCAATGAACTCTAAAAACAAAACCCTTGGTCAACAGATGCAAGCAATATGAATGGATTTGCTACCTCCTTCCTTTACAATTAGCAACGCCAAGGAAAGGCTTTCCCATCTGAACACTTGTTATAGCTGCAGCTACATAGGACCCAACTGCTCGATGTGTACAGTGGGCCTGGTGAGATGTGGGAAGGGAATCCAGGAAGCACTGTGTTTAGACTAAAGGAAGGTGGCAGTGAGGCACAGCAGATGGAGCTCCTGGCAGGTACATATTGCAGTAGCAGCCAAATTTAATCTCCCTTCATACATGTTAAGTGTGTGTGTGTGTGTGTGTGTGTGTGTGTGTATAGGAAAATATTATTTTTTCCTTGGGGTTCCATTTAGATACCCCCAAATTCCCTTCAGTTTGCATCAATGTGCTATGAGATTATTATCACTTTTTGTGTGCCATGACTTGAAAAAAATTGGGAAGCACTGATGTGGTTTAATTTTACACACAGCAGAAGCACTATAACCAGCACAAATTGTCACACAGTGTTACTGTATTCCTTGACTATAATTCCAAATCATGTATTTCCAACCTTCTTCATCTTCTGTCTACTATGGCACCACTGCTCAGCTTTTCCTCTTTAACTTTTGAAGGACAGTAAGCTCAGTGCCTCATAGATTCTCAGTTTTAATGGGGATCCAGTGTAAAAGGAGCTTATCAAATTCATCCAGGTAGCTATAAAATTAAGCATTATTGGGCTGCCCACAGGGAGCAGGGAGCAATATGATAACACATATTATACTCTAATATATTATATAATGTAAATAAATACAATAAAACATATAGTAAATTGGGAAGAATATCCTGGAGTGACTAGATACTTAGTAAGCAGCCAGAGATAAGACTGCTTTGCAGTGACAATTGTGAATTCATTTACTCTCAATGTCACCTAAGTTTTAATGACAAATATAGAAAACTTTTCTGAATCAACTTGAAGAGACTAATGATCAGTGTTTGTCTCAGAAAATTTTTGTAAATAATCTTTAAAAGAACTGTAAAAAGAATAAGCGAGCTTTCACCTGAACAATTCAATTCATTTTAACAGTTATTTATTGTCTATTAAAGGAGCAGAACATGGAACATTCAAAAGCCTTATCAGCATCGTTTGCCAAACATATTATGAATTGGATTACACAAGGAGTTGTATAATAAGTAGAACAATGACTTATCTTCTCTCAGATACATTCTACTTGAGGGGCAGAAATAAGTTTAGTAAAATAAAGTTGAAACCAGAAAAAACCTTTTATTACTTTCTTTTTTTTTTAAATTTTTATTTATTTGTGATAGTCACACACAGAGAGAGAGAGGGGCAGAGACACAGGCAGAGGGAGAAGCAGGCTCCATGCACCGGGAGCCCGATGTGGGATTCGATCCCATGTCCCCAGGATTGTGCCCTGGGCCAAAGGCAGGCGCCAAACCGCTGCGCCACCCAGGGATCCCCCTTTTATTACTTTCTAAGGATATTGTTATTTGCATTTTATTTCTCTGCAGAAATTGGCCCATAATTGTTTACATAGTCTTAGATTTCCTCAGTTATGTCATTTAAGACCTAGCCCTCCACACAATGAGAATGTCAGGGTTGGCTTTGTGCCTTTTCTTTTTTGTGTAATTCCCTTCTCTAACTCTTCCAACAATTAAGACCCTAGTACCTAAGGAGGCCTTTTCTAACCAAACCATCTTTGAGATAAGGACACACTATTAGTCATGTACTCCTTAGTTGAGTTTAAGATAACATACTGGTTTTACCATTAACATTTATATTTTATCTTATTTTATTTATTTTAAAGATTTTGTTTATTTATTTGAGAGAGAGAGAGAGAAAATACAAGCAGGGTGAGGATCAGAGGGAGAAGGAAAAACAGACTCCTTACCATGCTGGGAGCCCAACTGGCATTGATCCCAGGACCATGGGATCTTGACTTGAGCCAAAGACAGATGCTTAATCGACTGAGCCACCCAGGAACCCTGAAATTTATATTTTAAAATCTCTCTTTAAAAATGAAGGACTTTACCTAAATGAAAAATTATAAATTAAGAAAAAGTATCTGGTAAAGGGCTTTCTTTGAATTTAAATTTCATGGCTATCTATGCCCAACAATTCAGGAAGATAGAAAGGCACATATTTACCCACAAAGTTTCTGGTCAGAGGTTATTATTTAACAGATAAATGTCAGAATCTACAAGTCTAAACAGATTAGATATAACTTATAATCAGTTTAAATATACATATTTCAATCAATGATACTTTTTAATCTTCACAGGTTGTATTAAAAAGTAATTGATGTTGTTACAAATAAAACACGCTTTAAAAGTTCTAGAAGTTACCTTTATAAAATTTTGAAGGTAATTAAACTTTCTTCCTGCCAAAAATTATTTTCAAATAAGAAATATCCTTTTTCAGACTCTTTCGAACATTTCACATATTTTGCTAATTCAAGGAAAATATTCTTCCAGTAAGTACATTTTTATGAGACAAAAACCAGTTGTAGACATTATTATTTCTTAAAGCAGCATATTCCCCATCTCTCTTTTTTTTTTCTTTTTATATTCCCCATCTCTTAAAAAGATCTATGAGTTCCTGATATATGGTAATAGTTATTTGCACAAAAAAACCACAAGAACATTATAAAATACTGCATATTTTCAGCCATGCAAATAAAATTAACTTGCTAATGGTTACCTACTAATCACTTTGTCTCCATAAGAGTTGTATGGTGAATAGAATGTAAATTGATTGTACCATGTTCCTTGGTAGGAGAAATAAGAGATAAGTTTAGAGATAACCTAAAAATTAGCACTATCATTCTGTTAGTTTGGTACTTAAAAAAAATCTGATGCTAAATAAATCTTGAGTATTACTGAAGACTCAGGTGGTAGCTTTGATAATGTAAAGAGATGTGGGGTTTTTTTTGTCTTCATAAATCCAGTGATCTTTTAAATTCATGTACAGTTGAGACAGTCAGTTCTCCTCAGATAGCTGACAAATACCATTATTCATTGATCAAAGGTATTTCTCTCTCAGCAAATCTTAACTGCATGTCAACTACTGAACAATTGATTTCATTAGTTACTTCCCAGTTGAAGAAAAATGTACATTTTTTTATGCATTAGTCATCCAGTTAAGAAAGCATTTTTTTTAAGTTTCACTATTTTAGGTGTGATGTATATGATTCAGTTATTGAAGGCATATTTCCTTTTCAACATATTAGAAATAATAATAACCTTTAATTAAATACTTTATTTAGGTTTTAAAATGATTTTCCTAATAGATCTTTAACAAAATATTCACTAACACATGATTCTCCCCAATGATTTATGAAACATACTTATCCTGGGAATGATGGCAAGCTTATAAAATTATTCATGTAATTAAAATTATAGAGCATTTTTATTTGGATACTTGAGGCCAAGGTACCAAAATCACCTGGATTATCTGGATGGTAACCTTCTTTATTCTTATCAAGCTATAATCTACCTACATGCTGGGGTAAATTGCCTATTACACAGATTTATATGTGTATATTTTGCTCTATGGTTTGTCTAAATCTAACAAATAGTATAAATCCTTCTTTTCATAGGTGGCAAGCATACTTAGAAAATGTGTCATTCCTCAAACAATAATTGTATTAATTCTTTTCTCTGTAATCATAAGAGTAAGATATATAGAGTACTGGTGCTTTATGCAATATATATGCATACATAACATCAAAATGAGGCAGATTAAGAAAATTCCTATTTGTGAGTTCTTTTTAAAAGATCGTGGCCCCATGGTGTATGATCTTTCTTCAAATATGTTAATGTGTGTTTCTGTCACTATCTAAATGCCACATTGAGTTTAACATCATCCTACTGACATTATGAAATTACAGAGCAATATAGTGCCATACATCAGAGGTAGATGGCTTTTAAAAATATCTAAACATAAGACCAGATATTATTTTCCAAATTTAAGACCAAGCTTAAACTATTAAGTCATCCCTTATGACCTAGGACCTATCTGTGTTGAAAGGTATATAACTCTGGACCATCTCATTCAATTAATTTACGTAAAAGCACCAGCTGAGCACGACAATATGTGCCCAACTCTGGGATAGAATCTTTGGCCTCAAACTGTCATAATTGAGAGAGAGAGACAGAAAATTGCATAACTAATTTCAGTTTATTTAGCAATTATATTTAAGGCACTATGCCAATGTAATTTGCTATTGTTAACTCATTTAATCTTCAATATAATGTCATGAGAAAGGTAATATTATTATCATTTTACAGATGATTTTGAGGCACCTGGGTGGCTCAGTCAGTTAAGCATCTGCTTTTGGCTCAAGTCATGATCTCAGGGGTCCTGGGATTGAGCCCCACACTAGACTCCCTGCTTCACAGGGAGTCTGCTTCTCTCTCTCCCTCTCCCTCTGTGTTCTCTCTTGCTCTCTCACTCTCAAATAAATAAATATTTTTAAAAAAATAATAATTTTACAGATGATTTTAAGTAATTTGTTTATTCTGAAGAGACTCATAAGGAGCAGAACTGGAATATGAATCCAGGTTGTGCTGACTTAAATCCAGCTTGTAGTTTATTGTGCTCTGGTGCTTCAGTGATGCATACCAGCTGTGAGATGAGCCCTGAGAACTCATGTAGAGTAGCTTCTTTTTACTTGAATTGCCACGCAAGAGGTAAGCATTTTTATCATAAAGGATGCTAGCTTCTTCCTCCTCAGTATGAACAATTGGAAGTATCCTTTCCAGAGAGTGGAAGGCAGTTATTCTAAAAGATGCTCATAATCACTATAATAAGGCATTTATTTCCAATAGAGCTCATTTACTTATGCGATGTGCATTCTGTTGGCCACATTTAAAGCATGTAGGCACAGTTAAATCCAGACCACATGTGTGTTATGGTCATATTCTTTTAGATACTGGATAAATACTGAATGAGTATTTTTGGTGGTAATAATTGCAGTCTTCATTTGGACAAGGTATGACCCAGAGCCTTGAAGTATAATGTAGTAAAAAGCAAAGTATGTGTAGATAGCACAGATATAGGTGCAGACACCCATCAACTAGACGTATCACAGTGCAGTTTGGGGAAGCCCCCGTGGCTCAGCGGTTTAGTGCCGCCTTCAACCTAGGGTGGGATACCCGACACAGTGGAGCAGGGACTTGTACCCAAGCTCCAGCTTGTTAATAAACCCTCAAGTACTTGCATCGGTGTCGGCTCCTCTGTGGCTTCTTGGATTCACAATCTTGGGCACAACATTTGGGGGCTCGTCCAGATCTGAGAGAGACCCAGGACCCTATCTGGAGGGTTTCACACGTGGTGAGTGCACTCAACTTTTTCCACCTTTTGTGCACATATTTTCTGAGAGCTCTATACTGCACTTTTACCTGTAGGAATTCCAATCTGTATTGGGTCGACATCGGCTTAGGTGGGCGCGCTGGCGGGCCATCGACGGGGGGTCTTGAGGAGATGTCCCTTGCTCCCGCCGGGAAGACAGGAGTCCTCATCTGTAAGGAGGGCCGACTGCCAGCCCTTCGGTTTACTCTCTGTTTTGTCTCCGCAGCCGCACTGGAATGTTTGTGTTACTGTGTCCTTAACTGTGCATTTGTCTGTGTTACTGTGTCTTCGTTAATGGTCGTAACTGTTTACATAAGGAGAGGGAAATTTCAAACTTACTGCATGTCAGAATGGCCAGCCTTTGACGTGGGATGGCCCCGAGAAGGTACTTTATCTTACAGGTTAAGGCCGTGATCTTCAGGGACAAACCGGATGGCCACCCTGACCAGGTGCCCTACATCCTGGTCTGGCAGGACATGATGGAGTATCCCCCTCCTTGGCTAAAACCATTTTTACCCTCCAAATCAGGACCTACCAAGAGTCTAGCCCTGCAGAAAGCCAAGGAGACCGACTCTATGACCAAAAGCGCCCCTTCCTCTGGTCTTGCAGGATTCCTCTCCGGAGGACCTGTTTCTCCTGCCACCCTACCAGGTGCCCCCTCCCCCTTCTGCCCCTCCATTGGAGGCACCAGGGGCTGGAGAAGGGGCTCCACCCCTCCCAGATGAGGGAATTCCTGTGCGTGGGCCAGCAGCAGGGACACGCAGAGGGACCCACTGGGTGGCCCCACCTCCTAATGCAGGGCCAGCCGACTCCACCGCCCTTCCCCTCCACACTATGCCCCCCCCCCCCCCACGAGACTGGTGGCCACTGCCTTCCCCTTATCCCTCCCCACCTGGGACTGCAGCTCGGCTGAAGGTAAGGAGAGACTCCAGGTCCACCGCCAGACTCTACTGGCAGGTCTCCAGACTGCCCCACGCAAGCCTACCAATCTGGCCAAGGTCTATGATGTGAGACAGGGTAAGGATGAGAGTCCAGCAGCCTTTTTAGAGACAGTCATAGAGGCTTTTAGGCAGCACCCCTATGAACCCAGAAGACCCAGAAACAAAGGCCACAATTATGGCCTTTGTTAACCATGCAGCTCCAGACATTAAAAAGAAATTGCAAAGAGTAGAGAAACTGGGAGAGGAGAGCTTGCAGGACTTAGTAATAGTAACAGAAGAGTCTATAATTATAGAGAAAGTCCGGAAGAGCAACAAACCAAACTAAGTCACCGGCAGACCTGAAACCTGGCCAAGATCCTGCTGGCCACAACCATGGACGACCCACAGGAAAGATGGAGGCACCTCAAGAAGTTGGCTTCAGGGACAGGTAAGGAGGTTGGCCCTGGTCCCCATCAGGAACTCCCTAAACTGAACAAAAACCAATGTGCTTTTTGCAAAGAAAAGGGCCACTGGGTGAAAGACTGCCCTAACAAAAGATCTAAGGCCCCTGCCAAGATCCTGGAAATGGAGGACCAGGAGGACTAGAGGAGTCAGGGTTCGGCACCCCTCCCTGAGCCCAGGGTAACTCTTAGAGGGGAGGGGCAACCCATTGAATTCACTAGTGGACACTGGGGCACAACATTCAGTTTTATTACAACCCCAAGGGAAATTGGCAAACAAGGAGCCACAGGCACCAAACAGTACTCATGGACTACCTGAAGAACTGTGGATCTCAGCATGGGCCAGGTATCCCATTCCTTCATGGTCATCCCTGAGTGTCCCTACCCGTTGTTAGGTCAGGATTTGCTCACCAAGATGGGGGCACAAATTCACTTCCATCCCAAAGGGGCAAAAATCCTAAACAAAGAGGGGCACCTGAGTCAGGTGCTTATCCTGAGTTTAGAAGACGAATATCGTCTCTGCCAAATGCACTCAGTTCCAATGACTGACATTGACCATTGCCTACAGGAATTTCCCCAAGCATGGGCAGAAACTGGGGGAATTGGGCTGGCCCGGCACCACCCGGCCATATGCATAGAACTAAAGCTGGGAGCAGACCCTGTCAAGGTCCGCCAATACCCCATGCCTCTCATCTCCCTAACCCAGACTGGGACCCCCCTCTGCATGACTGTCAAGAAATTTTGGCACAGATGCATGGAATCAGAGCTGATCTTCAGGACCAGCCACTGCGGAACACAGATGCCACCTGGTACACGGAGGGCAGCAGTTTCGTCCAAGAAGGAATCAGATACGCGGGGGCAGCTGTAACCACAGAAATGGAGATCCAATCCAGGGGAACCGACCCTGCCAGACACCCCCAACTATACTGGTGTTGACTTACACTGGATCAAACGCTTGCCTGTGACCCAGTACATGCGTGGCTGGGGGAGGGCTGCAGACTCCAGCATCATCCTGCCAGAGGAACTAGGATGACGAGTCCTATCCAAAATGCATCGGAACACTCATTTGGGAACAAGAAAGATGGAAGACCTCATAGGACATGCAAAGATCACTATTAAAGACTCTCGAGCAAAGATCAAGCAGATTGTGGCAAGCTGCCACGCATGCCAGTTAACTAATGCCACCGCCCATGGATCTAACCCGGGTACCCGGCTCCAAGGGGACCACCCAGGAACCTACTGGGAAGTGGACTTCACTGAGGTAAAACCTAGAAAATAGGTTTGTAGATACTTTTTCAGGATAGACAGAGGCATTTCCCACCAAACATGAAACAGCACAGACTGTGACCAAGAAACTGCTGGAAGACATCTTACCGAGGTATGATTTTCCTGTTAAGATTGGATCAGACAACGGCCCAGGATTCGTCTCTAAGGTAACATGGGGGATGGCACTAGTACTTGGAGAAGATTGGAAATTGCATTGTGCATATAGGCCCCAAAGCTCAGGACAGGTAGAGAGGATGAACAGAACATTAAAGGAGACCTTAACTAAATTAGCCCTGGAGCCTGGCGGGGACTGGGTGACTCTCCTCCCCTTCGCCCTATATAAGGTGAGGAACTCCCCATATAAGATGGGACTGACCCCCTACGAGATCATGTTCAGTATTCCTCCACCTAGTATCCCCAATTTTAAAGCTGAGGTGCTTGCTGAGTTTGTTGATCACTAACTCCTTTTCTCCCTCCAAATGTTACAACGAACCCATGAGCAGGTATGGCCTAAGCTGGAGGCCCTCTACAAGACTGGGCTACCCCCGGACCCCCATCGATATCGGCCAGATGACTGGGTGTACGTCCAGAGATACCAACACCAGACACTTCAACCTCACTGGAAGGGACCCTACATCATGATCCTGACCACTCCCACCGCTCTCAGATCGACGGGATTGCTCCCTGGGTCCACTACACCCATGTCCGGCCAGCTGATCCACACTCTGTTCTCAAGGACTTTGTTCCAGAATGGAAAAGCCAACCAGACAAGGACAATCCCCTAAAGCTAAGACTACACCATTCTCACTTATTTCCTACCTCCAAGACTCCCTAGTCTGAGGTTGTCCTTCAAAACAGAAGGGGATTAGACTTAGTCTTCTTACAACAAGGGCGGGGGTGGGGAGGGGGGTTAAATGCTGCCTTAAACGTAGGATGTTGCTTCTTCACTGGGATGTAAACAGGAACGAGAACAGCAACAAGGTTGGTTCGAATCCTGGTTTAATCATTCCCCTTGGCTCACTCTGAGAGCAACCTGGACCCATGATTGGGTCCTTCCTTAGGTTCCTCTGAAAGGGGGAAATGTGGAGGCTGAGAAAATTAAGGCCATTCCACCTTAAGTTCAGCATTAGCACAAGTACAGCCATCTCAGGCCCCTGTGAATAAGAGCTGAATTTTGCCTTACTTCAGTTACAGGAAAAAACAGCTTACAGTTTAACACCCAAGAAAGCCCCATATTAGAATGAGAACAGCTCATCCCCAGTGGCAGGAAGCCCCATATTAGAATGAGAACAGAGCTCAAGCCAGTGGTAGGAAGTCCCATATCAGAATGAGAACAGAGCTTAATGCCCTTGAAAGCCCCATGTCAGAACGTAAACAAAACGAGAAATTCCTCCACCCCTTCTGGAGGGCCCCTAGACCAGCCCATAAAACTAAGCTGGAACCCACCTCGGGGTCCAAGTCCCTCCTCCCTGTGTCGGGTATACTTGGACCCAAGCTGGAGCTTGTAAATAAACCCTCGTGCGTTTGCATTGGTGTCGGCTCCTTGGTGGTTTATCAGAACATAATCTTGGGCACAACATCTTCAACTGTCATTGGTATCAGAGAAATGCTGGCCTCATAGAATGGATTATGGTGTTCCCTCCTCTTCTTTTTTCAAAGAGTTTGCAAGGCATTGGTGTTAATTACTCTTTAAACATTTGGTAGAATTCATCAGTTAAGCTAGGTAGTCCTGGGTATTTCTTTGAGGTTTTCAATTACTTACCCAAACTCTTTACTTGCTATAGTCTGTTGAGAGTTTCTATTTCTTCTTGAGTCAGCAGATGACCTTTATGATTTAATCCATGTGAGTTATCTAATCTGTTGGCATACAGTTATATAATTGCCTGCTCAAATATGCTATTGAACTCCTCCAGTGAATATTTCATTTCAGTTATTGTACTACTCAAACAGAGAATTTTTCTTGGTTTCTTTTTATAATTCTATTTATTAATAGTCTCATTTTGTTCATATATTGGTTTCCTGATTTATTTTAGTTCTTTGCCCATGGTTCCTTCAGCTCTTTGGCATATTGCATATTTAAAATCGATGATTTGAAGTCTTTGTAAAGTAAGTACAAAGTCTGCTTCTAGAAGGATAGTTTCTGTCAGTAGGTTTATTCCTTTCCTTTGAAATTGACCATACTTTGCTTTTTTGTATGCTGTGTAATTTTTTGTCAAAAATCAGGCATTCAAATAATGTAGAGTGGTCATTTTAGAAGTCACATTCTCCCCTTCCCTAGGGTTTGCTGGTCTTGATTACTACTGCATGTTCAGCTGGAGTTTGCCAGTGTTTCCACTGAGATTTCCTTAAATACCAGAAGTCTTCAGAACAGCAACACCTAAGCCACTTCTTTTATGCCACTTCTTTTATGCTTTATGAATTGGCTCTGGGCTAAGACCCTCTTTTAACACTTAGCCGTGCTGTTTACAATTCTGCCTCAGCCTTGCACTGAAACTATACAGCAGTCAGTGGTGAAATCTTAGTGTTTTTTCAGTTCGTTTCTAAATGTGCCCTGTCCTGAGTATGCATTGTTGTTCTCTTCATGTTCCAGCACACTCCAATGCTTGGGATGTCCTCACTAATTTGCCAAAGAAACTGTTTTAAGTTCTTCCTCCCAGGCCTTAGGAGCCCCTTGTTTGTCTCAAGCATAATCTTTTGCCCAAACAAATGTAGATTTTTTTGATGCCTTGCAATGTTTCCAAGTGATACCCACAACATATTCATCCCTAAGCAGGTTCTGAAATAGACAAAACAGAGACTCGCAATTTGCATCAGTCCTTCATGTCCCCAGATGGCTTAAAACAAGTACAATAATCTGCAAATATAATTTGCTCTGCTGCCTCCAGATCCAATGACCAGAGTCTGAGGTTGGGAACCTGTACTGCCATCTTCAAGACTGCCACAAAGCTGGCTAAGGGCTAGGGAAAGCACAGACAAAATATTCCAATGATTTGCTACCATTTTTAGGTTAGATTTTTCTTGATTTAGCATGTTTGATTGCTGTAAACTTTTGACTGTTTCCAGTTGCTGATGTATATTATGATTATTTCCACCAACATCTCCGTGAAAAAAATTTCCCTGGAACTTCCTGCTTATTGATCCCTCCTTTTTATTCCTATCTTCTAGTATCCTGTTATATTTATTTCTCTCATTATCCAGATTCAGTTCTGTATTGCACCATTTTAACCATGTTTCACCAGTGTCCTACATTCTTTTTCTGTATTTCCTTTCCGTATTGTATGTATTTCTTTGGCAAATGCCCAACTATGGATGAAACCAGGTCATTGCTTTCTCCTTTCCAAATGCGGGCTTCTTGCTCTGACAAGAATAGCACCTATCTGTTTGAAATTGCTATCAATTCCTGGCCATTAACCTCAGTGGGGTTTCCAATACTACTCTGCCACTCTGTGTGTCCCTAGTCAGTTTGCATACTCATATCTACCTTTCACATTTTTCCTTCTGCCTTGTTCTAATCAGATTTCTTCTTTTTTATGTCACAAAGGAAAAAGATATTGCCAGACAACTAGTTCTTGACTTTTGGATGCTAAATCCATAAACCAAATTACATTTGTGTCCATTCTGTATTTCCCACTAATGAAATTAAAGAGATTTCCTCTTATTCATCCAATGCTAAATCCTCTATATCTCCGTCCCTTTCTCTTTATATCTTCCTGGCAGCTTTGACTCTCTGGTGTTGTCTATTTGGTTTGCTGAAGCCAACTTGCAGTGATTTACAGGAACCAATGAATGAATTTTAAGGAATTTTGAAAATTAGCTGATGCCACTTTGGTAGGTGGAAGTTGGCCATGGTGGAATATTTATCCCATGTAAATCACCAAATGCTATATAAATAAGTGCTTTAAAAGGCTTTCAGAGATAAATGTTAAACATTTGTCAGCACATCACTGCTTATCTTCCACCTCTCCACTAAATTTTATTCCAATTGACATATTTAAAGTGTTGGTCTCTCACAACTTAAAAACTAAAAACAAAAATACTAGCAAAAGCTCATGTCTCTCTCAGCTAGTATTGTATCTCTCCTCTCTCCTCTCCTTTGTAGTCATGAGTCTACAGTAAAATATATCCTCTATTTATAGCACAGTATACTGCACATTGAAGGTGATAAATGTTTTTGAATCAACATTTTTTGGCCCAGTGACTTCGATATTTAGTTAAGTACTGATTGAATTTTTTTGGCAATAGGGATTAAAAACCTTAAAGATGCCCCCTATTCTTTGATTTATCAATGGCATTTTGGCAAATCTATCATAAGGAAATAATCCATGTGTAACCAACATTCAACTCACATTATTTTTAATAGTGAAATGTCAGAAATAATGTAAATGTACAACAATAGGCACATTTTTAAATGAATAATGCTTCATTCATGCAATGTATGAATATATGGTCAGAGAAAATGAATTGATCATAACTTTAAGTATAATTTCTAGGAGAAAAAAGGCAGACTGGAAGGAAATTTGCTTCTATGATAAAATGGAGAAAGAACAAAAGCCCTAATGAGGTAAGAGAATATAAATTTTTATGGGGGGCAAAATCATAGAATTATTCTAATAACACAAAGAGATGTTGTTATATTCAATTAATATACTTTGATTAAGCTGCCTGATGCATTTCCACGGGGTGAAAGTAGTACAGCTTGCAATATATTAGCAAGGGGAATTAACCAAACTAAAATTTATATTAAATTAATTTTTCCTTTCCCCTAATGCATCTGTCAACTTGGCTGAGGAGCATAATGCATTTCAAGATATTCGATAGCAAAGTTTATAAAAACATCAATAATTTATTCTAAGAATACTTTAAAAATTAAGGATAAAATCTAATTAATTTGCCCATTGGGACATGATAAGAAATAAGCTTTTGCTTGATAACTCAATTTATTTATCTTAGCACTGGATTTGTAATTACTTTCAAGTAATTGTGTTATTTTCTTTTTTATGTTATTTATTTTCATTAACTAAATTGAACAGTAAATATAATATTATCACTATCTCCAAGAAAATCTCTAAATACATTGAAGAGATATAAGTGTGAATTTGAATGAAGTATTACAAACACATGTGATTTTGAATAATCATAGAGCATTTGGTAGTGCACGATTACCCCGCTTTAGATGATATTGTCATTAACTTATATTACTAAATGGAAAAGGATGATGCATTGAAAGACTAATTCAGTGCTTAGCTTTTTCCTTTTAACTTTGAAATTGTATAATTAAAATTACTTAGGAGCTTGTTTAAGAATTATTCAAGATGCTATCCATTTTTCTAACAGCTTAATGAGATAGGTAGTTACTAATTTTCTTTCTAAAATAGAAAAACAAAATACATTATTCCAGCTGTTTCACATGGACTCATTACTTAGCAAATGCTTATCAGTGTTAGAAAAAATCTACTTTTAACTCCAGGAGCCTACTCTATATCTATATCTGTATCCATTTCTACTCATCTATCTATATATACATATAGAAAGAGATAGATATAGATATATTTGATTTTCCTTTAAAAGGGAAATTAGTTTTATAACAGTGATATTTTCCATACATCCCAAGCCTATGGCATATTTCAAGTGCTTTGAAACAACAGACGCATTGTGTCAGAGATTGCCCAATTTCCATCAGCTGTTCTTTTTAGTAACAGTTTGATTATCTGTTTTAGCACAACACTGTGCCCAGTTTAAAAAAAAAAAAAAAACACGTGATTTTTCAGGTTCCCTTGCAGCTAGGTGTCATGATGTGACCAAATTCTAGTAAATAACTTAAGCAGAAATTATTTCATGGGACTTTAGAAAAACTAGAATGGTGGAGCAGGAAAATGAAAAGAACTTTGTTTCCTGAGGAAGATGGGGCTGCCATGCTGATCCTATTTTGTTGATGCCTGGCTATTTTTTATTGAAAAACTACCTTTTTTAAAGACATTGTTTTAGGGACCTCTGCTATTAGTACTTGCATGAAATTTCTAACATACCCGGTCTATATGTTCTATATTCTCCCATCATTACTATACCCATTTCTCTTTATTAATTTCTAACATACCCAGTTATGTTATATATTCTCCATTTTCCTATTATTGCTTGACCTAATATGTAAAGGATATGTTATTTAGGCATTCATAAATCACTCAGTTGTGTTATAACTGTCTCTAAGTAGCACAAGAACAAATTGATAAAAATGTGAAAAAAATCTTGCATTTGATTTTAGTGAAATACATTTTCAAACTCTATCTTGCGCACCCTTGCCCCTCCTCTCCTGCCTGCTTTTGGAGATCTGTTTCCATCTCAATGAAACACCTCAGGAGGTGTCATCACTTTCAGTGACTCCACTTCCTTATTGTTCTCTGCCCTGTATCCTCTCAACCCAAACCTGGTTGATAATTGCAACCTTTCCTCCTGATTTGTTCAGACAGTTAACACAAAACCACAAATAGAAGTCAGATATTTTTTAAAAAGTTTGTTTTTAGTTGGTACTAAGAGAAAGAGAACACTGCTTTCTAGTATTGAAGATTACAAAATGTAAACTAAGAGTTGGTAATAGCTGCAACTCCGATGTTTAAACAAAAATTGGTGTAAGAGTGAACAGTATAGAGCAAATAGAGTTGGCTCACAAAGTCCAATGCTTTTGGGTATTGAGGACCAATTGTCCCAGAAGCCATTATTATTATTATTTTATTATTATTATTATTATTATTATTATTATTATTTTCAAATCAAGAGATATTTATTCAACAGCCACAATTTTGTAAAACATTCCTCCTTAAACACACAAGACACTCTTTAAACATGTAATTCCACACAGACATAGATTTATATACAGTCATATAATCAATACCTCTTTAGAACCCAGAAGCCCTTATTATTGTTTAGTTATATGAGTCAATAATTCTCTCATTGTACCAGCTTTGTCTCACTTTAATTTCAAACAGTTTGCAAATAAAAGTTCTGATCTACAGGCAGGCAAGTTGACATATTGTATCTTTATTGAAATAATTCTGTTGGTCTTGTAGTATTTGACACTGGGCAGCCAAAACATGTATGCGTCTTATGTGACTGTTCCAATAGCCTTTTGTAGACAGCTTTTACAGACTTGTACAACTAACTTGAGACCTACATATACTCAAAATATGAATAAGGGACATTCATATCAAGCATTTCAGAATTTCAAAAAAACTATACCTTATTTTAAATAATTATAAAAGGATAGCCTTTTATTTAAATGAAAAAATACATTTAAATGAAATAGAATCATGTAGATGTCAAAAAATTTATAGTGTACATAAAATTATGTACCAGATGAGAACACATCAATACATTTTATCAGAAAGGAGAAGAAAGTTCAGTATTACTAGGATTTAAATAGTTTATTTTCAAGGAATCCTGATTTCAGACTTCTTTCTGAAATTCAGAGATTTGTTTGAATGACATATTGATTATTCAGAATGTAATCTCTGTTCTAGATGCTCTGTGTACCTAAGAACTGGAAAAAGAATGTCCTTATTGTTTATGTGAATAATTCCTTAGAAGTGTTAATTATTAGATCTCATTTATCAGAATTTTGCACTGCATAAGTAGGGGAATGAAAATTGAGTTATTATCTCTCTCATATTGTGTGTTTTCTTTTCCCTTTTTATTTTTGACTGATACACTGGCTAAGATGCATCCTTTTATGAAGCATTAATTTAAGTGTTGTTTTGGTACAGGTATCTATCCAACAGAAGGGAACGTTCTGAGGTTTTATATTTTTTGAGTGTCAAAAAATTATGTTTATTTTAAATTAAAGTTTTCTATTTATATTCTTTACTTGTGCCTCCTCCTTTTATTATAAAAAGGGTATGAGGGTGCCTGGGTGACTCAGAGGTTGAACATCTGTCTTTGGCTCAGGGCGTGATCCTGGAGTTTCTGGATCCAGTCCCACATCGGGCTCCCTGTATAAAGCCTGCTTCTCCCTCTGCCTATGTCTCTGCACCCCCTCACCGCCGTGTGTGTGTGTGTGTGTGTGTGTGTGTGTGTGTGTCTCATGAATAAATAAATAAAAATTTAGAAAAAAGGATATGAACAACATATAAATATTATAAAATGTAGGAACACAAAGTAGATTGAAATAAGTAAGAAAATAAATGAAGAATAAATTAAACAGGTGTCTTGGAATCAGAGTTTGACTAGTTCCCAACATCCATGCCATCAACTCAAATGCACTCACAAGGAGCAGCACATTTATTTGACCATACATTTTTAGAAATCCAAAACAAGAAGTGAAAAATAACTCATTATTAAATATTTAGCATTTACATCCATGTTGTCCAATAGCACAGCCACTGGCCACATGAGATTTAGACACTTGAAATGAGGCCAGTTCAAATTAAAATATACTCTGAATTTCAAAGACTTAGAATGAAAAAAAGAATGTAAATATCTCAATTTTTATAGAGTTAAATATTTAATGAAATATTTTGGATATATTAGGTTAAATAAAATATAGCATTACAATTAACTTCACCTGTTCCTTTTCAGTTTTCTTAGATTGGCTGCTAAAATATTTGAAAGTACATATATGGCTTGCAGTTGTGGCTTTTATTATATTTCTTCGGGACAGTACTGGTCTTTGCAGTAAAATAATTTCATTACTCAGGAAAGCACCACTATTCCTAATACACGCAGTCTTCACTTTGCATTGTTCTGATATGCATGGATTTCAGTTTCTGTTATTTTAATTTAGTTAAATAATACTAGCCTTCCAGCAACATGATCCAACTTTTAGTTACCATATTATATTAACTGTGAGTTACAGCATAAAATACAAATTTTATGGCTATATATATATATTTCACAAATATTTATGCACATCATGATCAGTGACCGCTCATGGCACTTCCTTAACAGTCTTTGGTGATTGGCTACTGTACATCTGTTATTCATTCAACATGTACAGATAGTGAAGCATGTAGCTGTGTTGCCTTCTGGTCTCTGAGTGACAAATCATGTGACACTTCACAAAAATAGATCATCAAAAGAGACTAGGCCAACAAAGATGAAACTGCAGTAAACAAAAACTAATAACTGTGGAAGTGAAATTTTATTTATATGGAGTCATAAAAGAGAAAGCTGACTCTGAATGTTGGTTGAGAAGTCTAGATATACAGTCAGAGGAACTGAGTAAAGGCTGACTTGTAGACTTAAATGGGAACAGTTGTGATAAGAAGAATGTAGAGGAAGTGGTGCTGTCAAAACTTTACATTCATGGAACTTTCTGAAATTATTTTATAACATTGAAAGCATAAGGAGGATAAAATGTTGGAAACTCATGCAAACTTAGAAAGGAATATGACAAAAAAAAAAAGAGAAAGGAATATGACAAATTACCAGGTATAGAGAAGGTATCTGCTCCCTATCCTAAGTAATAAGACAAGAAGGTAGGCACTGTTCAAACTGCTTTTGTTGAGTTATTATGAGGAAATATAACACTTTAATTCTCAGTTTTTCTAATAGTGTCAATTATAGTATACTTAATAAATACTGGTCTTACTATTTTTAAATTCTCTATACATTTATCCCTTAAAGTAAGAGAATTTTAATGTTCTGACAAAAAGTTAGAGGTTACAGAATAATAGAAACTTTTTTTATTGATCATTAAGAGAGCTTTGCATAGTGTTAGCTATAATAGTCATTTTTATAGTTCTACAGTGAGGACAAGTGAGGACTACCTGTATTAAGATCAAAGGAATATTTCCTGAGGCTTCTCATAGAGAGGTTATTATTTAACCCAATGAAAGTGTCTTGAATCCTTAGAGCAAAGTCCATGACTAGATTTACTGGATTGCTTTTGTAACACTCCACCAGTAGTGCTCAGTGGCATCAATAGAACAAGAGAGTTCTCTGTTGGGACATTGTGATGAGAGCCAAGGGATAGCTGATCATTTCTCTTAATCCATTGATAGATCGAGGAATAGACTATTAGTTCTTAAGGCCAATTTTTATTAACATAGTTTCTTTCTAATCTTAAAAAGGGGAGCAGCAAAGACTTTGGGATTGTATTCTAAAGGAAATATCTCTACTAGAGATATTCTTTGTTGTCAGTTAAGTAACAAAGGGTCTTATGTTTTAACTATCAGCAGAATAATACAATTATCAATTAGATTAGCTATTAAATCAGAGGGAAAAAATAAAATAAATCAGAGGGATAGTGACGGTTATAAAAGGTATATATATTCTGAGAACTGGCTTTTCACTTCAGTTTTCCTTTTTTGGTTTGAGAAACTGAGTCAGCCAAGTAAGATTTGGTATCAAGACCATGGGGTAGATCTATGGGTATTGCACTTAATTGATTTTATTTATTTGTTTGTTTTGCACCCAATGAGTATCCCATAGTACTGATAAAACTAAGCACTGTGTGGAGTACTTATGGTTTCCATCTACCTCTTCTTTTCATAGAGAATTATCTTGCCACAGCATGTTACGTCATATATGAAAATAATCTAGGGACACCTGGGTGGCTCAGCGGTTTAGCGCCTGCCTTTGGCCCAAGGCGTGATCCCGGGACTCTGGGATCAAGTCCCATGCCAGGCTTCCTGCATGGAACCTTCTTCTCCCTCTGCCTCTCTCTCTCTGTCTCTGTCTCTCTGTCTCTCATGAATAAATAAATAAATAAAATCTTTAAAAAAATCTACTTTCCCTTTCCATTAATTCTTTCACTTATCTTCCTTATATTGTTTATGGCACATTTTCCACTCTTGATATTTTGACACAAATTTACCCATAGGATCCTCACAGGGACAATGGGAGATAGGATAGGACAGGCACTTTTATTTCCCTTTGTGACATGAAGGAAATGAGACCATAGGGAATAGGTGACTATCTGTGAAGTCCATGAGAGTGCACCAGGCTGATTTCCAACTATGGGATGCATGGTTTACTAGAACCTCCATCACAGGAATGCTAAGGAAGACTCATTCCTAGGTAACATGAGACTTTTCCGAGTAGCTGACTTTGATTTGAGGACTCCTCCATGGCTGTGTTTAGTCTCTGGACTGCTGGACAATCTAGAACATGTCCACTTTTCCTTCTCTCTCCTTAACACTGGGTCATACACCATGGTATAGTGGCTGTCTCAGTCTTTTCAGTCCCTGCCTCATTTTCTTTCCTGAAAGCATTTCCACTAATAAAATTAGATCAATGAGAGCTATTGCTGGCTTTCAGAAACATGAGAAATGCAAACAAACTTGATGCTAGAGATTTCAGCTTCCTATATCAGCAAAATATAGTATTTATGGGAGCTCACACAAAGAAGCCATTGAAACTCTGTCATCCTCTATCTATCCCCACATCTACCTTTTGGAAGAGAATAATGGCTTTCTCCCTTGCAAATTTCTTAATAGAACCTGTCAGGCAAAGGAGCCTGGAAAATGGGGTCTAATTCCTGTCATGTAGGGGAGAGCATAGAACATAGGGTTGGTGTTGATGACCTATACATGGTGTCTAGCATTGAGAATTAGAAACAATTCAAGAAAGAAGTGCTGCCAAAGACCAAATTTTCTTGGCTAACCATTTTACTGAATCTATTCTACTTCTTCTGAGCCATTTTTATTGTAGATTTTATTCTTTAAACATGATTCAGGGTCAGAGATCGAAAAAGTCCTTAAAATATGATCATTCTAGGGTTCTACTTCACTCCTTCTATTTACCTGAATGTTTCTCTTTCAGTCTTTCACATCCAGTCTTTTCTAGCTTCCATATCCTCTGCAAGTGACTAATGTGCTAAGATGTAGGAGTAGATGGGTTTAGGGAGAACAAAATGTCCACCTGCTTCTTTATCAGTTTGAAGGCAAGAAGACTTCATTTTTCTAACTTGTCTTCATGTTTTACTAACTTTTTTCTAGGGTTTGAAATAGTGGTAATGAATACTTAAACATTTAATCTTCTACTGATAGCTTAGTTAACTTCAGGGGAAAAAAATCAGAGTGTGGTCTGATAAAAAGCCAAGATACTTTGCATTTTTTTCTTTTTATCAAATCCTTAGCATGACTCTCCTGTTGAAGGATTTGTTAATTATTGAACATGTACCACCTTTAAGTCATATTTTATTCTAGACTCAGAATAGAGTGGTGAATAAGACAAAAATATCCCCCTGCTCTTATGAAACTTTCATTTCTAGTGACAAGAGCCATCAATAAATGGTTAAATCAATTAAATAAAAAAAGAATGATGATTTCAGACAAAAGTAAAATCTGTGAATAAAATAAAACAATGCAATATGAAAGAATGGATAGCTGGCTATGGGCACAGCATGATTCTGAATACCTTTGTAAAGCATTGTATCTATTTAGGAACTGGAAGAAAAAGTTTCCAGCTACCTAGGGCTGGAACATTCTAGGCAGAGAAAGCAGCATGTGCAAAAATCTTAATGCAAGTTTCCTGGCAGAAAAGAACATGACATGATCAGTAATATAGAAGCCATATTGATGGCTGTATCATAAAGGAATAAGGGAGAGTTAAGAGAGTTATGAAAGATAAATTTGGAAAAACAAGCCAGAACCTATAGGGTTCTGTAGCTATGCTGAGTTTGTATTTTATTCTAAGAGCAAGTGTATATCATTGTAGCAGTGAAAACACAAGAGTTACATGCTCTGGTTTGTATTTTTAATTAAAAAATGAGACTAAAATAAGTGAGCCATGTTTTTTATCAAGCTTTTATTTTATGTAGTTGCTGCATGTTGGAACATATTAATTTTCCATTATCTTAAAACCATATAATGAACATTTTATCATGGGTTTTGGTTGTATTATTTTTACAAGTACATATAATTCTCTGACCCAAAAATACGTTAAAAATCTGATATATTTTTTTGATTTCCAAGAGTGTACTAAAATTGGAAGACTATTACAATAGGGTTTATTTGTTGTTTGCACACTGCTTAAATATTGCAGATTTATTGATTACTTGTCCTGGAAGTCTCACTAGAGATACAGACTGATTCAAGTCCTGTACAAATTATTTTTTTTAAGATTTTATTTATTTATTCATGAGAGACAGAGAGACAGATAAAGAGAGAGAGGCAGAGATGCAGAGACGCAGAGAGACAGGCAGAGGGAGAAGCAGGCTCCATGCAGGGAGCCTGACAAGGAACCCGATCCCCAGTCTCCAGGATCAGGCCCTGGGCTGAAGGCAGGGCTAAACCACTGAGCCATCTGGGCTGCCCCAAATCATCTTTGGAAGATAAAAATATTGAAGAGTGATAAGAGGTAGAAAAAGGGGAAAGTGTAATACTGAAGGGAAGGGAGTAAGCATTATGTAAAGAAATCCTTCAGATAATATTATTCAGTACCGGAAATTACTTGCATTAGCCTGCTGGAATATTCCTGTAAGAGAGAGGAACATAAGCTTTATTTTCAATTTCACAATTCTTGTAATACAAAACCCCTCCACTCCCACAGTATGAACCCCAGCCAAGAACATGAGGAGATAAAATCTTCAAGAAGCTTTTATGCCAGTTATTAGAATGAAAGGCTAAAGGTCATGAATTTTGATCCCTGTTCCCCACTGTGGACAGCGCTCCTTTTGCGACCTCCAGCAGTCCAGTCCATCTTGCTGTACTTATGTGCACTCAGCAACACAGTTTCTGTGCTAAAAAGTACTTCTTTCTCGAACATTGTACAGAATAGACATTCAACACATGAAAAGTTTTGAGTTCCTCTAGGGGAAGATAAATAGAAACATTAACATCTTTTTTTTCCAGATTTGGGGTTAAGAAGCAAAGTTGGCAGGCAGACATCTGTGATGCTATAACTATGGAAGCTCTTTCTTCCTGAACTGAATGAAACTTTCATTTAATGACTTCATTTTCACACTTCCTTTTCCTGTACTCTTTCAGAAATATGTTTTAGTTCATTCAATCGCTTAGAATTGTTGAATGTCTACTTTATGTCAGGCAATTTGTTTTCAACATTAAGTGAGTTGTGTATAGAGTAAGCTGATGTTAAGTGTATATGTGTTGTGCGTTTGTGAGTACTAGTGTATTTATTATCAGTATAATATATTTACTAAATCATTTTCTATAATATGTGTTAAGATATAGTATATATATATGTATTGCATAATAGAGAACAATATATTGCTTATACCAATTGCATTTGGTTTAGAGCAAGAATAAAATTCTATTTAGTTTCATTTTTTTAAAAAAAAGATTACTATATAGACTACAAAACTTACATTTCTTATATACCATTTTATTAAATAAAAGTGCGCATTAACTTTTTCCCAAATGTGTACTGCCTGATTCCAATATCATGTTTTATCTTATTGGACACCTACAGAATAAATGAAAGTGAATTACCATTGATTCCACTAGCAGAGACAGCATGTATACAACTGGATAGATATCTTAAGTCCTGAAAGCATTTCTCACCGAAAACATAACTTAGAATCCTTACAGTGCTCATAACCCATATGATGTTCTTGTTCTTCTTTATTGTCCAAAGTCATACTTTTGTTATTGAATATGTAACCAGGCTCTTTTCTATTTTGAAGGTATAATCTCTGAGACCAGCTACTGGATTTCTTGTGTCGACTTTGCTTCTTTCTTTAAAATATAAATAATAATGCTTGCCATCAATCTGCCTTAAACCATGTAGGTTGTCTTCTTAAAAGAAAGGATTAATGGTATGCTTTACTTCAAGGATTCCTAAAAAAATTTGTTACCTTCCTATACCCCAACCTGGCTATGACCCACGGTGTTTGCCAAAATTATTTTTGCTAAGTACACCAATGGCTTCCATTCATGGAAACAGTTCAGTCTTTGTCTGGACACTCATAATCCAGCCACAAAGGGAGGGTAGAAGTCCTCTCCAGCACAGATATGAGACTGGTAACCATTTCACATCCTCCTCAGATGGGGTAATCACTCCTCAGAAGGGGTCTATTGGTGCCCTTCAAAATGCTGAATCCCTAACTAATGGCATCATCACTGACCCAGGTTCCAGGGTTCATACACTATGAACTACACACTCATGATTTCCCCATAATCTTTCTCTCCCAGCATTAAGGACACATATTTTGGGCCTCTTAATGCACACCACGGGTTTTCATCTTTGAGTAACATTTATATGTAAACTGTTATATAGCCCACTCCATCATCCAACTGTTCCTTCAGAAAAACTCAAATAGCTATAATGTAGGATTTTCCTCTTACTTAATTAGCATAAGAAAGATCATTAGAATTTGTTTAAAACAAAACCTCTAAAAATGAACATAACTTACTACAGAAAGTAGCAGAAAATTAATTAAACATTCA
This sequence comes from Canis aureus, assembly GCF_053574225.1. Taxonomy (NCBI): domain Eukaryota; kingdom Metazoa; phylum Chordata; class Mammalia; order Carnivora; family Canidae; genus Canis; species Canis aureus. The sequence goes on from NC_135621.1 coordinate 60,511,651, forward strand.
AAACTTGGTGACTTGAGCATTGGTATTTGAATTTCATCTCAAAAGATGAATTAGACTGAGCTTGAAAGGAAGTCTCATGGAGCAGTAGATTAAAAGGCACAGTTCTCAGAGGAAAACATTGACAACTTTTTAATGATGGCTTTAAAAGAAAGCACATTATTTCTGAACAAAACTTATGATTCTTATTTACACATGTCCCACATAGAAGCAGGATCTCCAGAATTTATATGTGTGTATGTGAAATATAAAATATGATTTTAAAATGATTTTTTTAAGCAACACATGGTTATCAAACTTTATATGACAAACTTGCAGGTGTCCTTAAAAGCACTGCAGAACCAGAATGAGGCAAAAGCCTTTGATTGCTCCTGAATTGATTTAATTTTTAACACCATGTGCCATTAAGTTCAGTTATGAAGAACAAATATAGGGTGCTGTTAATGGAGGGTGATTGGGATGGCACAGTAAGTTCATGTTTGATATTCTCTTATAAAATGATAAAGCAATTTTGATTAGAATTTTAGGGAAAATTAACAAGACACAGCTAAACTCAAAGCAATGATAAACTTCTCTAGAGGTCAGAAATAATAAGAGAAAAAAAGTAGTGAATGATGCTGAATATATACTCAACTGGGCAGGAGCTTTTTCCCAGCGGACTGAAAGTCCTCCATGTCAGGTCTGACACAGGACCATGCTCCTTGCTTGCATCCAGAACTGAAGTAGATTCCCCGAATGCATGAAACTTAAATATAATAGTGTTATTTTTCACCTAATATCCTGAATCTGCAGCTTTATAGTAAGCAATGAGTCTAGGAAAGGATAAAGGCACACTTCTGGTGATCAGGAACAGAATCAAATCACTTTTTGACTCAGCAAATTGATCTATGATTTTTCCCATGAAACAACGGGGAAGAGGCTTTGGAATACCATAATAAGAATTGGTTATAGACTTCCGGAGAAGATGGCAGAGTAGGAGGATTCTAAGCTCACTTCACTTCACAGATACAACTGAATAAAACCCACACCAGTGTAACAAACCCAGAAAATGGCCCAAAGACTGGCAGAACAGACTTTCCACAGTTAAATATAGAAAAGACAACACATTGAAAAGGGTAGGAAGGACGAGTATGTGGTCTGGAGCTAAAGGAACCCACAGACCTGTGGGGCAGTTTGCAGGAGGGGTATATGTAGTGAGAGTGAAGAGAAGAGAGAAAAAGGCCCTCCCATGCAACACAGACACAGAGATACCATATGGGATAGACAAATCCCCATAATATTTGGTTTTGAAAACCAGAGGGGGCTAATTTTGTGAGTTCTTACAGTCAGTAAGACTTAATGCAAAACTTTAAAAATCAGTGGACTCTGCTCTGGGAGAGCCAGGAGGTAGTAAGGAAACTGAGTCCCTGCCCTTAAGAAGACAGCATAACAAATATCCCTGCAGAGATACACCATAGAAACAACTGTTTGAGAAATGCATGGGGTACACAGAAGATTTTTTTAATAATTTCACAGCATACGCTGGAAGGGAAGGGATTATTGGGAGACTCCACAAGAATGAAAGAGTTGGCAGGCCCCATTTCCCTCCCTTACCCCCAAGCCTAGATACCCAGACACCTGTGGGAGCCAGCACAGCACCAACACTTCACCTGATTATGTACACTCCATCCCCACCCCAACACTCTTTTGCGGTTCTCCTTCTCCAAACTGGCTAGCCTCAGATTGATATTTGGGTGGCAGCAAGTCCTCTCTCTCCTACAGTGAATCTGCACGGATCTTCATGGCACCACACACCTCACACCCATGCTCTCCTGTGGCTTCACCTCCTCCAGCAGTTTTTGAAAGCAGCTCTAGTTTGCCTCCCTTAGCAGAACTGTGCCAGCCTTGCTAACGCTACACACCCCATTCTGCATTCTCCAGCAGACCTGCCCCCTCCGATTCATCCTTTGCTGTAGCATATCCAAAGCTTTTCCATAAGCCTGGCAGTGTGCAAGCAGCCCTGATAGGAGCCAGCACCACTCCAAAATGATTCCTACCCTGGGTAAAGGTGAAGATAACCATAAGTAACAGTCTGACCACAGGCCCAGCAGCAGGCTGGGGGCAATAACGTGGTCCACCCACCAACAAAAGCTTGGCAGGGGACAACAAATGGAGAGTGCCCTATAATTGAGTAAAACTGCATTTCTGGAAAACACCTGGTCTAACTCAACCCAAACCCAAGGTGGCCCCAGAAAGGCCTACTAACAAGACAAGGATCCAACTCTGCTCACAACAGGCAAAGAGAACCACTACAGATGAAGAATTGGACTGATGGCAAAAGCAGCTAAACCACAAGTAGGACACATGCAACAAATGTAGGAGACACACTTGAAGTGCCAAATTCTAGTAATAGGGGACATTGCACTGTAGACTACTCTAGGAACTCTACTTCATAAAGTCACTATTTTCAATATCCAACTTTCCTAACACATAGAAACAGACACAGAGAATTAGGTAAAATGAGGAGAAAGAGGAATATGTTCCCAGTGGAAAAAGAGAGCAAAATGAGAGCAAGAGACCTAAACAAAACAGAGGTAAGTAATATGCCTGCTGGAGAATATAAGGCAATGGTTATAAAGATACTCACTGGACTTGAGGAAAGAGTGGAAGACCTCAATGATTCCCTTAACAAAGAGATAAAAAACATGAAAAATAGCCAATCAAAAATAAAGAATTTGGTAACAAGTTAAAAATACACTAGATGGAATAAATAGTATACTAGAGGAAGCAGAAGAAAAGATCAGCAATGGGGAGGACAGAGTATTTGAAAAGCAATCAAGCTGAAGAGGACAGTAAAAGAAATAGTGCAAGATGAAAATAGACATCTATTTTCTATTACTCGGCAACACCATCAAATGTGAAACATTTGCACTATTAGGTTCCAGAATGAAAAGAGTGACAAAAGGGGGAATAAAATATATTTGAAGAAATAATAGCTGAAAGCTTCCTGAATCTAAGGGAAGAAAAGGAAATCCAGATCCAGAAGACAAAGAGAGCCCCCAACAAAATATATCCAAGGAGGTCCACATCAAGGCATTTAAATGGCAAAAGATTGTGATAAAGAGATTTTTAAAAGCAGCAAGAGAAAACAGTTGTATAAGAGAAACCTCATAAGGCTATCAGCCGATTTTCAGCAGAACTTTTGTAAGCCCAGAAGGGTGTGCAATGATATTTCAATGATATTGAAAGAAAAAAAACTTTCAGCCAGAACACTCTATCCAGCAAGGCTATCATTCAGAATAGGGTGGATAAAGAGTTTCCCAAGCAAACAAAAGTTGAATTCATAAAAATATGGGGGGAGAAAAATAAATAAAAGGCATCCAAATTGGTAAGGAAGAAGCAAAGTTTTCACTATTTGTAGATGATGTAATACTATATATAGAAAACTTCAAAGACTCCACCAGAAAACTACTAAAACTGATAAATGAGTTTAGTAAGTTTACAGGAAACAAAAATCAATATACAAAAATCTATTACATTTCTATACAACAAAAATGAAGTAACACAAAGATAAATTCAGAAAATGATCCCATTTTCAATTGCACCAAAACAAAAGACAAAAACAAAAGCCTAGGAATAAACTTAACCAGGGAAGTGAAAGACCTATGTTCTGAAAACTGTAAAACATTGATGAAAAAAAAAAAAAAAAAAAACAGAAGATAACACAAACAAGTAGAAATATATTACACACTCATGGATTGGAAGAACAAATATTGTTAAAATGTTTATTATGCCCAAAGCAATCTGCAGATTTAATGCAATCCTTATCAAAATACTAAAAGCTTGGGACGCCTAGGTGGCTCAGAGGTTGAGCGTTTGCCTTCGGCTCAGGGCATGATTCTGGAGTCCCGCATAGGGCTCCCTGCATGGAACTTGCTTCTCCTTCTGCCTATGTCTCAGCCTCTCTCTCTCTGTGTCTCTCTCATGAATAAATAAATAAAAATCTTAAAAAATTACTAACAGCTTTTTTCACAGAACTAGAACAAAAAATTCTAAAATTTGTATGAAATTACAAAAATCCCTGAATAGCCAAAGCAATCCTGAAAGAGAAGAATAAAACTGCATGTATGATAAGCCCAGATTTCAAGACATATTACAAATCTGTGGCGCTCAAAACAGTATGGTACTGGCACAAAAATAGACACTATGTGTCTATGTGTCTGTGGAATTCTATGATAGAATAGAGAACCCAGAGATAATAAACACATGATTGTATGGACAGTTAATCTTTGAGAAAGGAGGCAAAAATGTGCAATGGGAGAAAGTCTCTTCAATAAACGGTGTTGGGAAATCTGGGCGGCTACATGCAAAAGAATGAAAGTGGACCACTTTCTTACATGGTACACAAAAATAAGTGCAAAATGGACTAAGGACCTAAATGTGAAACCTGAAACTGTAAAAATCCTATCAGAGATCACAGGAAGTAATTTATTGACATCAGCTGTAGCAACATCTCTCTAGATACGTCTCCTGTGGCAGGGAAAACAAAAGTTAAGATAAATTATTGGGACTTCATCAAAATAAAAAGCTTCTGGGCAGAAAAAAACAACCAACAAAACTAAAGGACAACCTATAAAATGGGAGAAGATAATTGCAGATGACGTACAAGATAAAGAGTTAGTATCCAAAATACATAAAGGACTTATACTACTCAACACCAAAAAAACAAATAATCCAATTGAAAAATGGGCAGAAGGGATCCCTGGGTGGCGCAGCGGTTTAGCGCCTGCCTTTGGCCCAGGGCGCGATCCTGGAGACCCGGGATCGAACCCCACGTCGGGCTCCCTGCATGGAGCCTGCTTCTCCCTCTGCCTGTGTCTCTGCCTCTCTCTCTCTCTCTATGTCTATCATAAATAAATAAATCTTAAAAAAAATTAAAAATTACTTTAAAAAAAATAAAAAATAAATAAAAAATGGGCAGAAGACATGAAAAGACATTTCTCCAAAATAGATATCCAAATCGCCAACAGACACATGAAAAGATGCTCAACATCACTAATCATCAGGGAAATGCAAAACAAAATCACAATGAGGTATCACCATACTCCTATAACAGAATGGCTAAAATGAAAAATACAAGAAACAGCAATGTTGACAAGGATTTGTATAAAAAGGAATATACACTGCTGGTGGGAATGCAAACTGGTACAGCCACTGTGGAAAACAGTATGGAGATTCCTCAAAGAACTAAAAATAGAACTATTATATGATCCAGTAATTCTGCTACTAGATATTTACCCCCGAAATACAAGAACACTAATTTAAAAAGATATATGCACTCCCATGTTGTTGTAGCATTTCTTACAATAGCAAATTATGGAAGTAGCCCAAGTGTGCTTTGATAGATGAGTGGTAAAGAAGAAGTGGTATAAAAGACAATGTAAGGAAGCACTGAATATTATCAAATCTTGATATTTGCCACATGTGATTTCATCATTTTTAAATGAATAAATCATTATAAAAACAGTTGAAGCTCTGTCTGTAATCCTATTTTTTTGCTTTTTTCTCATGTAGGTTTTTATACTATTATGTTATAAGGTATCTACATGCAATATATTATACTATATTTGAAGTTTACAAACTTTGAACAAATTGTATCAGGCAATATGTCTTCTCCCCTAACTTCTTTTTACCTTTACACATTCGAAGGACTCTTCATTTCCCACTAAAAATAAATGTGAGTTCCCATTCCTCTCCATGGTTATAACACTTAAGTGCAATTTAATTTTGCTCATTTTAATAGTTTAAAATGTTACTATTTTTTAAAATTTGTGTTTCTCTGATTACTAGTGAGGTTGAGCTCCATTTCAAATGTTTATTTTTCATTCAGCTTTCCATTTATATGAATTTCCCAAAAATAATTGTCAATATCACAAATAAATTTTCTGATGTTGACTACTCCTTGCATTTCTGATATGAATTTTTTATATTACTGAATTCAGTTTACAAGTAGTTTACTTAAAATACTTAAATTCATGCTTATAAATAGAGTTCATACACAATTTACTTTCTTGAATTGGCACTGTTTGATTTTAGTATTTACATTAATTTAATTTGAGCCTCACACTATTGCTCAAATGCTGTGTATCCATTTTGACCTCCCATCACTCTTATCTTCCCAAACTAATTTGATATGGGGCAAATTTAAATTCAGATTATTGATTTTGTTGGCTTTCCTTTCTTTTGAAATTTAACTATTTACTTATCCTTGACTTTGAAATTTATTTTGGACCTTGGTGTCTGTTTAATTTCGAGTAGCAAGGTTTTATTGTCCTCTCGTCTTTTCTCTGTCTTCCTTGGATCCTGTCGTCATTATCGTAGTTGCTACTTTCAGTCCCCAGTGTTTCCCTGTCTACAGCTAGTTAGTTTATATTAATCGTGGTGTAGTTAACATACACTGTTATATTAGTTACAGGTGTACAATATAGTGATTCAATAATTCTGTGCATCACCCGGTGCTCTTCATGACAATTGTAGTCTTTAATCTCCACCACCTATTTTACCCATCCCACCAACCATCTTGCCCCCCGGGTAACCATCAATTTGTTCGCTATAGTTAAGAGACTTTTTCTTGTTTTGTCTCTTTCTCTCTCTTTTCCTTTGCTTGTTTTGTTTCTTAAATTGTATATATGAGTGAAGTCATGTGGTATTTATCTTTCTCTGACCTACTTTACTTATCATTGAAATCTCCAGGTTTATCCATGTTATTGAAAATGTTAACATTTCATTCCTTTTTGCGGCTGAATATATTCCACCCCACCTTCTTTATCCATTCATCAATCAATGGACACTTGGACTACTTCCATAGTTTGGCTATTATAAATTTTATTTTTCTTTTTGCCTTATAGGAGTGGCTTGGATTTCCAGTACTATGTTGAATATGAGTGGTGAAAATAGAATCTCTTCGTTTGTCTGAATGTTAGAAGGAAATCATAATATAAATATTTGCTCTTGAATTATGGTCCTACAGGTCCCTGAGACTACTCTTTTTTTCTCTTTTTTTCATTTCTTGTTCAAATTGAGTAAATTTTATTGAACTGTTCTCCAGTTCACTGATTCTGTCTTCTGTCATCTCTAATCTACTACTGAGTCCATAGGTTGAGTTTTTATTTTAGTTATTGTATTATTCAGTTTTATAATTCCCATTTTCATTCATAATAGCAAAGAACTAGAAACTATGTAAATGTTCAACAGACAAATGGTTAACATGTTGTGTTACATCCATATCATGTAATACTATGCATCAATGAAAAGGAGCTAATTTTTGATGTGTAACAATTTTTATGTGTTCCAGGAATTATGCTGAGTGAAAAAGCCCATCTCAAAATACCATATGAAAATGTGTATAACATTATTAAAATAAAAAAAATTATAGACAAAGAGGACAGATCAATGGTTGCCAGCATGGGAACTAGGACTATAAAATATGGCAGGAAGGAATCTATATATTAGAATTATTTGCATCTTGACTGTGGTGTTCACCCAAATCTATACATGTGTCAAAGTTGCATAGAACCACATATATTGCACAGAAACCAAGGCTTAGACTATATCTAGGAAAGTAGAATGCATGTTAATCTAAACCCTATGAGGACGCCTGGGTGGCTTGGCGGCTGGGTGCCTCCCTTCTGCCCAGGGCATGATCCTAGAGTCCTGGGATCGAGTCCCACATTGGGCTCCCTGCATGGAGCCTACTTCTCTCTCTGCTTGTGTTTATGCCTCTCTCTCTGTGTCTCTCATGAATAAATCTTAAAAAAAAAAAACTAAACCCTATGCACAAAAATCTTTGAATAGATTACTGTATGTTGCTAATACGTAAAACCCCACAATGAGACAGTTTCTTGATGGTATATAGCCTTCAGATTTTATCTATAAAGGGTCAAAATATGACAAAAATAATTTATTTTCCTATGTAATGAAGTAAGAGAAAATTTAAGAATTCATGGATAGATGAAGAGAAAGAATATGAGATACTATCACAATAAAGAAAACTGGAAACTGTTTGGTGGGAGAATATATAAGACATTAGGAGAGGTAAACCATGAGGCAGAAGTGCTTTTGGAGATTGAAAAATGAAAGAAGAGGCTGAGTGAGAAATTCCTGATGGGAAATATGTGGATATACTCCCTTGACATAATTTCAAGTTGTTTTCTGACTAACACTCTAATCACTGCCACCCTTACCCTGTCCCTGCCTTCTCTACCAATTCCTCTTGCCTTTACTCTTCACTGAGTAATTAGTGTTTGGGGGAGGGACAGGATCAAGAAGAAGTAATGGAGTCTATAAATGGGTTCATTCAGGGTGTAGAACAGAGTCAGACCACGCACACACACAGACACACACACACACACACACACACACACACACAATTCAGTAGGATAAAATCAACCAGAGAATCTCTATATACTTTGGTTTGCTTATGTATATATATCTAGGTATATAGACTGTGTGTAGTTAGTAAGAAATTTTATTATTTATTTATTTTTTTAGGGAATTTTAATTTAAATATTACGGAGCAGGGTGATCTCAGTAGGCTGAAGGAATCCAGACAGATATTTCATGATTTTACATAGTCACTTCTCAGATTTTCATGGGAATCTTGCAGTTCCAGCCCTTTCCCTCTCCTCTCCCCTCTGTAGTAGAATATCTCATGTACTGTTAAGTGGTGGTACATTTGTAGGGAAGATAGGAAAACAGCTTTCCAGTGTGATGAACTCCAACTCAGCTTTGTGAGTGTTAGTTATCTTTTGAAATAGAATACAACACCCTGAGCACTGAACTTCTCCCAATGGATTCTGGCTTACTAGCTCTCTGGTGATTAAGAATATCGCTTAAATCCTTATTTGTTACTTAGGAAAAAAACATGAGGGTCACCAGAGATTTCAGGCTTTACTAAATGGCCTCCTTCAGTAGATTTATAAGTGCAGATCTCAAGACTCTCAAGATATCTCTTTCTGGAGAATGAAAAGAAAAGGAAGATATACCTCCATGTTGGTGCTGTATAAGTATGGTCTACCGAAAATCTCACAGTTTGGATCAATTCTTCCTTCAATGGAAAACACAGATGAAATGTAACAAGGAAGACAGACTTGTTTTGGAAAATTTTAGTGAAGCTGAATGGGATATTTTCTATAGGAGCTAAGTGAAAATCAGAATTGCTAAAACTTACACAAAATCTTTTACCTCCAACAGAAAACAACAACAGCCTATGTTTGAAGTATAATTTGAAAAATTCCTGAGAAGTGTGTGAAGAGAAGACAATCAAAAGAACTTGTATGTATGTGATGTGGATGTGTACTTTATAGTTTAAGAAGAATATTCTCAGTTTAGGTAGAAAGTCTCTCAAGGTTCTTTAAATTTCCCACTCTTTGCCACTCACTGTCAGTTTTGAGTCTCAAAAGGTTGCTGCTGCATCATTTTTCTCTCTCTACTACTTTAAGACAATGGTCTTAAAACCGTGCCTTGAAGAGCCGTAGGAACTCTGTACGGGTCCCTCAATGATGAGTATCTGCAGTAAAAGAGAGAGATGGTGATCATCATACCATTTTACCAGAGGAAGTTTGCTTCTATCAGTTTTATTTGTTTATGCTTCTAGGCATGATTTTTTAGCCAAAAAATATGCTTTGAGTACAAATGTGTTGGCAAATCCCGAGATCCCTGCTTATAACATTAGGAAAACTGTATCAACATGCTTTGCTGTAAAAAAAAAAATGATATCCATCTATAATATATCTTGCTGGAATCCATACAGTAGAATGAAAATCCACATTTTAAAATGTGTAGAAAAAATTCTTTCGAAAGTAAGTTGATAAAAGTAAATATTAGGTCCAAAGCTTACTGTAGAATTTATACTTCTTGTTGCTTCTCAGTTTTGATTCAATTAATAGAAGGCTAGAAAAATAATACTAGATTCTATATGATACCTCACCCCTCAAATTACAATCAAAGCCCATACTGAAATAGCTGTTGTTTTATTTGTAATAATATAACAATAATAAAAATAGTGTTTTAGGTATATTTAAAACTTCTGAGGGTGATTTCTCAATATTTTCATGATGCCAAAGGAGAAGCACTGTTTCTAGAATAAAAGGAGAGTAATCCCATTGTACTTCAGGCGAGCTAGAACGCTACTGAAATACTGTGTTTTATTCTTAATAACATACTTTAAGAAGAACACTGTACTGGCACATGATTGGAGATCTCAGGTTCAGGAAGGGTCTAAATAGAGTAGAATATCATGTCACCTGATGGACATTAGAAGGGTTTCTGTGAAAAGTATAGTTGAGGGAAGCCTTGTAAGGTGGAGGTAGAAATTTTAACTCTCTTCAGTCAATTTAGAAATCTAGAAGATAATTGAACTTCTTAGCCAAAGGGCAGAACTAAGATAAACAATTAGAACTTTAATGAGGCAAAATATACTGATATGAACAAAAATTATGTACATGTATGGTAAAAAATAGAAGGTTCTGCCTCTTGGAGTCCTAGATTTCAGGTAAAAAATGAAATAGGTATACTGAAGATTGATGAAAGGAAAAATAATAAAACTTGGCATTATGGATTCAATATGGGTTAGCACACCAGGGGTCTTGGAAGAAAATAGATATTATAAGAAACATAAGCATATCCAGAAATTGCCACTCCTTCTTCTGTGTCAGTGGTATGTTATATTCCCAAACATGATTCTTAGAACTATAAATAAACATTGTCTTCCATTGTTGTGTTTTGGTTAAAGAGGGTTTAGATGTCTTTTATGAAAGCTATATGTGAAGGGACACCTGTGTGGCTCAATGGTTGAGCGTCTGCCTTTGGCTCAGGGCGTGATCCTGGGGTCCTGGGATCAAGTCCCACATCGGGCTCCCTGCATGGAGCCTACTTCTTCCTCTGCGTATGTCACTGCCTCTCTCTGTGTCTCTCGTGAATAAATAAATAAACCCTTAAAAATGAAAGCTATATGTGAATTCTGAGAGAGAGAAATATGTATGTATTTGTCTTGTTGCTATTCTATAGTTTGAAATAGTTTGTAATAATAAAACAAGAGGAGGAGAAAAACTAAATTATATCACTAACTTCCTGTTAGGAATTTAGTGTTTTTTTTTTAATACCCATTTTCAATGATATAATCAGCATTTCCTTTACTTACAAAAAAGTTAAAGCAAAATGACTGCTAGAAGTTTTTAAAAAGTTTCCTTCCATGTGCCCATTAATCATGCTTTACCTTTCAACACCTACAAATGCTTCAGTTACATTCACACATATATTTCTCAAAAAAAAGTTCAAGATAGAATTTCTTTTTCTTTTCACTTTGAATAGAAAGATAATAATCTCTCCTTTTTAAAAGATTTTATTATTTATTCATGAGAGACACAGAGAGAAGTGGAGATACAGGCAGAGGGAAAAGCAGGCTCCTCCCAGGGAGCTTGATGTGGGACTCGATCCCCTGACCCTGGGATCACACCCTGAGCCTAAGGCAGACACTCAACCACTGAGCCACCCAGGCATCCTGAAGGATGAAAATTTCTAAGAGCCACTATCAGAAATGTTATTTCCAGCAATATGCATTAGATAACCATCTAGGTGTTTTCATTTTTAAAGTGTATCTGAGTTCATACAGGAAAAAAATGTTTTGTGAAATCAGGTCAGGAGAGATACATGTGGAGTATAGGAAGAAAGAAAGGGAAAGCACAAGTGGGAGTGAGCATGAGAATGAGGGGTGGATGTGCTGAATCTGTACAAGAGAAAATCATTCGAAGCAGAAAGAGGGGAAACTATGACCACTTTTTTTGGTATCCCACAACTTCAAGAGGGAGATAAGAAGTGAATATTGACTTTATCCTCATATTTCTTGAATCAAAATGAAAATAGCTCTAAATTACTCTCAGTGTTATACTTTCAAAACCACTGTACTACCTTAAGGAACTTTCTCTTAGGGTACAGGTGCAGAAATAGTCTCCCAGTAGTCAGCTGGTAGAACTCAGGCCAGAGGCGTGTTGTGTTTGGCCAGCATAGTAGTTGTTTTTAATGGTCTTTAATTGGAACCAGATGCCTCTTGGTGAGCTCTGAACTCTCTAGTTTTCCTTAGTCCTCACTGTTTTCACTAATGCCCAGCCTACTTTACTCATCTGTCGACCTTGCCTGATCTCTGGAGGCATGTAAATTTCAGAGCCTTGATACAGAGAACAAAACACTTGGAATAATAATTACTTCGATCTGGACTATGGAAGGAGTAGCTGGAACCTAACTCAATCAGAGAGTACTTGACCTAGACATGGAAACCCAAGAATAAAAATTATATTGAGAAGTTAACAGCAGAACAACTACTACTTCCTTGAAAGATGGAGGACAGTCTTCATAGATTACATCCTGATGAGAGCTGAGGGTTGCATTGATTGTCATGACTATGGCCCTTGAAGAGCTTCTTCCGGGGAAACTTGACTGACCTCTACTCTCCTTCCCTTAGGAGGAAAGGAGTATGAGAGCAATTGCTCGAGTGGGCTATGTGAGGTGAGAGGGCTACTGTGGCCTGAAATAGCACATATATCAAGAAGGAAAAATGTAGTATTTGTATTAAAGTTTTCTCATGTAATGCTGGCAACTATGTTATATACTATATACTATGTTAAACATCACATAAATAACTATAGCTTCTAACACTCTCTAAACATGTCATTTGCTATGATTTTACATCTTTATGCCTTGGTTCTTTGGCATACTTTATTAAGGTAAAGTATAACAATTCTTATAGCTTAATTAGATTTTCAGGATCTGCCACTCCTTATCTACACAGATGTTTCCAATTAAATGATATTTTTGGAATAAGAATCCCAAACATATTTTTATTCTGAGAAAGAGAAGTAGAAATGTATTAATAATGTTTTTTCTACTTCTTACAAATTAGTAGATGCAACCACATCATCAAAATGGATAATATTTGTTGTGGGACAATAAAGATTATAATCCAGAAGTAGGGGATCCCTGGGTAGCTCAGCAGTTGGACACCTGCCTTCGGCCCAGGCCCTGGTCCTAGAGTCCCAGGATGAGTCCCCATCGAGCTCCCAGCAGGGAGCCTGCTTTTCCCTCTGCCTGTGTCTCTGCTTCTCTCTCTCTCTGTGTGTCTCTCATGAATAAAATAAATCAAATCTTAAAAAAAAAGAAATCATAACCCAAAAGTAAAAGTTTATTTAAGCATTTGTAAAGTATCAAATTAGCATACCTAAGACTGCAAAGGAACTTAAATACTTGTCACCTTTAGAATCTTTGCATGGTGCACAGAATATATTTTTGTCCTTTGTTTAACCTTTGTTGTTTACTCATCTCTCCAGTTTGATTGTTTCACACTACCCTCTGACCCTCACCCTGACTCCTACTTTATGGAATAATGTATAGTCCATAAATGTTCCAACTGTCTCTTTGAGCCTTTGCAAATTCCCTCTTGGTTCTTCACCCTTATTTCTGTTCCCTTATTAATCAGAGTCCTTCTCATCCTTGAGTGAACTTTTTCTTAAAGGGCCAGAGAGTAATTATTTCAGGTCCCTAGAGTTTCTATCCCAACTGTTCTGCCTTTTTTTAGCAGTGAACTAGCTACACAGAACACAAATGAATGGGCATGGCTGTGTTCCAATTAAGCTTTGCTTACCCAAATAGGTATACTAATGGGTCATAGGTTGCTGATCCTAGTATTTGATTCAAGTATAATTCTGGTATATGTTCCTTGAGCACCATGTCCTAATAGGCATCATGCTCTATTGTAATCCTTGGATTAATTTCAGAATTTCAGACTGCATTGTTAGATGTGAGACACTAGAGGTAGGGAAATGGCTTAATCATTCCTCCGTCATAGTACCTGATAATTGTTTGATATAAGTAAAACTGGGGTGCCTTTGGCTATTTTTGAAGTATGAGGAATAAGCTTGGAGTTATCAAACGTATTTTTAAAAGCCTCCAAAAATAGAGTGTGGAAAAATAATAAAGCCAATTTTCAACACTGCCTAGAAGATCACTATGTCTCAAATGAATAATGTCAGATTGATCTGTCTCCATTTTGTGAAAAAAGGGGAAAAACACTTTCTTTTCAATGTGGAAAAAAATCGTATTGGAAGTTTGTTGTTATGGACTGAATGCTTTTCTAGACGTTTGGGTTTTTGTGGAGGAGGGGAGTGTAGCATATGGAGTAAGACTAGTTTTGAGTAGTTAACAATGTTATTTTTAAGCAAGTTGTGATTTTTTAGAAGATTTAATAATTCAGTAGAAACATACATATTAAATATATTGATAACACCAGGTGGAGAAGCCTCAATTAAATCCTAGAGGAAAAAGAAAAGGAATTTAATTGACATTGGCAGGAGTCTATAAAGAAGTTGTTTCAACAGAAAAAAACACAGGAGAATGTATTTGCCTAAGAAAAAGTAGACAGATACAAAATGAAAAATAATTCCTATGACCTGATACGGCAGGAACAGTTTCTATGGAAATAGAACAAAAGGTGATTCCATCACAAACATAGAGCCTTACTCGCCAAGATAATTAAAGACAGTGCAGAAGCCCATTTGACCTGCCATATTAAATACCCTTAAATATTCTTCTCCTCGCAGTATTAGAACCTTCTAATAAATGTCTATGGAATTTAAAATAAAACTTTGTGCCCCAGCACGCCCTGCCAAACCCTGCAAGATATGACCTTGCCAGCCTTTCTGATAAACACCTTCATCCTCATTGCTTAAAGAGCTCCAGTCTCACCAGTGTTTCGGCTGTTTAGAAAAACCTTAGGGCTTTTTCCCTTGAGGTTTTCTCTACTTGATAAGCTCTTTATCTAGATTTTTGCTTCTTCTCTGCATTCAAGTCTGCACTTGAATGTCTTCTTAAAAGACCTTTCCTTGCCTCACCACATGTTAACAACTCTCCACTTCCGCTCCATCCCACCCTCTGCGTTTTACCATTTTCTTCATTACATGGATCAGCATCTAAAGTATTAAGTTATTTATGTAGTTGTTTACTCCTTGAATTTTCCAATAGAATCCAAGCCTCATAAACACCAAGAACTTTTTTCTCTTGTTCTCTTTTCCTGTTGTTGGGAATGTGATTGGCATAATGTGGAACAAAATAAATATTTGTTGAAGGCTTAGCTACTTATAAATTAGCCAATTGGAGAAAAAGAAGGCTCAGAAGAGCTTCCCCCTTCCCTAAAATAAAACTATCTCTCTGGGTTTTAATGTATTGATAGGAGTTTCGGAGGGATATTAGGGAAACAAAGTGAACACGTAGTTTAAAATGGTTTACTAGATTAAAAAGTATAGATTAGGTATTCTGTTTTTATTCCCTCCTTAGTTTATTCATGTGTTCATTTTCTCAGCAGCCACCCATCCCCTCTCCCTCAGAGGAAAGTCCTAATTACCCTCTTTTATTTTGAGATCATTAAAAAATGTCCAGGATTATAGTAAAAATGGTGTTCTCTCAATTTGAGAAACACGTGTGGAATTATTTCAGATTAGAGCATGAAATGTTGAAGTCACTTGTGACATTTCAGTTTAAAGAGAAAGACTTTTATTTAACATGGTAAAGGACATGGTTTTTCCAATAGACCATACTGCAGGTATTAAACAGTAAAAGCTCAAGAACATTAGGTATGTTTTGGTAGAATAGCTCATGGTGATTTCTTGTTTTTAAGTCATTTTTCTATATAGGTTTTAAGGCACATATTTAAGAAATATACACTATTTACTTTGTAAATTGGAAAAGACTTCTTTTCAAAATTAGAAGACCCAAGATTTCTAGTTCTCAGTGGACTACCCTATTTGTTGAAAAATGACACGTAAAAAAAAATTTCTCTGTACTGTTTTAGTACTATGAATATTGGCATTCTTGGTATGCCAGAACTTGCTGAAGCTAATTTAGTCCAGGCTGTGTTTTGTTTGAGGTCAGGATTATATCTTCCACTTGCGACATCTACATAGAACTTAGTAGATCTATTCCCTAATTTATTTATATATGGATATATATTTCAAGGTACTGATTGCTTAAAAATCTAATAAGTGTCACTCAAATAGAATATATATTCTAGATTAAAGTAAATAACATTGATACAACCTGTGCTACTAGTAGAAGTGAATATAAGTGACATAGTTCATTTTAGTATGGTAATAATTTACACTTCAATTCTCAGTAAGCTTATGTGTAACAACCACCAGGGACATTTAAAATAATGAGAGATTCAGTGAAATCATATACTAAAAATTATTGCTGAAAGGCCTGAAATTGCTTCTCATCCCTAGTGAGTGATACATAAAGGAAATGTCTGCCAGCCTTTTATTATTTCAATGTGGAATCTTTTAGTTAATGTGTCTCTTATCCTTTTAAGGCCTTGCAACCTTCATGCATTCATTTTTTTCAAGTTTTATGTGAGTATAAACCACCTCTTTCATGATACATGGCTTTAGTACCCTTTAAGTAAATTTTGTTTTTTCTTTATTTTCTCTCCTCCTCCTCTCCTCCTCCTCCTCCTCTTCTTCCTCCTTCCTCCTCCTCCTCCTCCTCTTCTTCTTCTTCTTCTTTCTCCTTCTTCTTCTTTCTTCTTCTTCTTCTTCTTCTTCTTCTTCTTCTTCTTCTTCTTCTTTTCTTCTTCTTTTATTAATGGCAAAGGAACTTCAAAGCAGCAAGCATTACTTGATTATTTCTAGCTATCCATGCAGAATTGGCCACACACTGAGAAAACCCCATAATTACAAGGATATTTATGATAGCAGCACTGCTATTCCAGGAACTACATTATAGTTCACACTAAAAATAAAAGGGCAACACATTTTGCATGCTGGTAGCTGGTTTCCCTTGATAGATGCACTTGCTTTTTCTATAGACTTAAATTTATCCTTCACCATCTGCTCTTCAAGTACTCCAGAAAATACAATATTGCATCTTGAATTCCCTTGAAAGTAAGTTACTCTTCCTCCCTACAGATTTCCATGTAGGTTGCATAGTTTTACCTGCATATAAATATGCCCTATTTGAGGAGCTCTTGTGATTTTGTACTTCAATTTAGAGAAAACTTGGGAGAAACAGCCAAATCGTCACTCCCATAATGCCTTGGGAATGACTAAGAAGATGACAGAGGCAGCTGTGTTATAATGATGGCTAAAAACAACAACAAAAAAAGGTATTGCTGGAATGGGGAATGGCTATGTGTTTTTATTTTGGTTTTTAAAAGTCATTTATTCATTCTTTTAACAAAAACGTATTGAAATATTTTCTTCTTGAAACAGTTTTGGAAACAATTGTACCAACCCTGCTTACTTAGAGTAAATTATAGTGTGTGTTGCAACATTTGCAGGACACTGAAAGGACACTTATACTCTCTGGACCTAATGAAGTCTCCCAGTCCATGTGGTACAAACTAAAATTTTATTCTTGGAGATTTGGTCCTTCAGGTTTTTTGGACGTATTTTGTTTTGTTTTGTTTTTGTTTTTAAAAGTTTTATTTATTCATTCATAGAGACACAGAGAGAGAGAGAGAGAAAGACAGAGAGACAGAGACACAGGCAGAGGGAGAAGCAGGCTCCATGCAGGGAGCCTGATGTAGGACTCCATCCTGGGACTGAGGGATCACGCCTTGGGCCAAAGACAGGTACTTAACCGCTGAGCCACCCAGGCGTCCCAGAAGTATCTTTTAAGAAATGCTACAAACTTGTAAGTAGCCATCTTAACTCTTTTTATATGATTAGTTGCCTAAAGGTGTTTGAGGGCATTCATAATGTTCTCATCCTTGGAGAGGGAGAGGCAGGTGAGTTAGGTTCTGACTACTGGGTGGACAATGCTTAGGTTTAAGTCAGTAGATGTTTGTTGAATGAAAATGGGAGGGTGCATAGAAAACGTTAAGATGAATCTGCCCCATTTTATGGTATTGCCCTGAGCCAGTCTTTTTTCTAGGCATTTTGACTTTCCAATTCAACTGAAGTCCGACTTCATTTCAGTTTCAGGATGGTATCTCTTAACAAGAGAAGAAGAGGCTTCACTTGGCACTTGATAATGATATATTTCCAGAGTTTTCAAACCATTATCATATAGATCTTGATGTCAGAACAACCAAGGAATTCTTGTGTATCATTAGTCCTAAAACACATTCAAAAACTTCACCGGAGGTTACTGCAGTTTGTAAAATTTAGAAATGGTGCAATTGGTGTGTCATGAATTGGCGAATGGCTGAGAAAGTGAGGGAGTTTGCATGTGAGCTGCTGATCTAGAGATCAGATAAACCTGGTACAACTTGCCTGATCATTCGTGAAATAGTAAGGTCAAACTTGATGTCCCTGAAGTCACTTTATGTGCTTTAACTCTGATTGTGGCTCTCTTCTCTGTAGGAATAGAATAAGCAAGTGTTCAGTGCCAGAGGAGGGGGGAGGATGCAAAAACTCCCCATTGTGACTTTTTGACTAAGGTCATCTAAGAAAGATTCCAACATGAGGCCCTGCAAGTATACCAGAGAGAGAATCTTCCTTTTGCCAAGAGCATTGGTTTAGTTGAAAACAAACACCATATTTGGCACTACTGTTTTCTTTTGTTTGTTTTTGTATATCAAATTAGAAAGCAAACAAATCGCTATTTTATTTTCACATTATTATTTTTTCGAAGGTTCTGTTGAGAAAGATATAATTTTAAGGCTGAATGAGACCTCCAGAGCAATCTAATCTTTTTCCGATGCACAAATCCCTTTACACCATCCACTAAAATGATTTATCAGCTCAAGCACTTTTAGTGTTTTGGAACTTACTGTCTCATCAAACATCCCATTCCACTTTAGCAGCTTTGTATGTGAGAAAGTTTTTATATTGAATTTAAATCTATATTCTTCACCCCTTTGTAACCTGAACCCATTAGACCTAACTTCGCTGTCTAGAAGTACACAGAAAAAAATAACCATTCATTTACTTAATGACCTTTCTAATATTTCAAACCGTCTAGTGTATACTCCCAAGAGGCTTTTAAAATAATGAATCACTCAAAGTCTCTACACCCAATTTTTTTTTTTTTTTTTTTTAGAAATTCACAGGTTCTAGTCTATTTTTTTGGCAAAGGCATTTCTAATTCTGGAAGTAATAATAGCAAAAAAGTGCATAGTAAGATCCTGATCTTTAGTTCACGTTATATATGCCTGTGATTCTTGAACTGGGGACTTGTCTTCCTGGAGTTAGTATGAAGGGAGGCCCAAGACAAATCTGGTGGATTGTGTGTGGTTTTTTTTGTTTGTTTGTTTGTTTGTTTGTTTTCATTTTCTTGAGTATTTTATTAAAGAATCCTCATTATTTTAGTTATTTTTATTTTTTAAAATATTTATTTATTTGAGAGAGGGAGAGACAGAGTTAATGAGGGAGAGCACAAACAGGGAGGAGAGGGAGAAGTGGGCTCATTGCTGATCAGGGAGCCCAAGGGAGGGCTCCATCCCAGGACCCTGGGATCATGACCCGAGATGAAGGCAGATGCTTAAACTACTGAGCCACCCAGGTGCCCCTATTTTTATATTAGAAAGAAATATTGACATAATAATAATTTGAATAAAAATTAGCATTAAATATGAGATTCCAAATGCTTTCAAATTTTGAAAGGGCAGCTACTATGGACTACATTATATCCCCCCAAATTTATATGTTGAAATTCCCACACTCAAAGTGACAGTATTTGGAAATTGGACTTTGGAAGATAAATTGGTTGAGATGATGCCATTAGGATGACCTTCGTGGTGGGATTATTGCCCCCATTAGAAGAGACACCAAAAAAAATTCTTTCTCCCTTTCTCTCCCTCTCCCTCACCACTCCTCTCCTACCTCTACCTACCTACCTACCAACCTACCTCTACATCTCCTTCTCTCCCTCTCTCTCTCTCTCTCTCTCTCTCTCTGTCTGTCTCTTGAGAACAACTAGAAACTGACCATGCTGGCACCCTGGTCTCAGACCTCAAGCTTCAAGAACTCTTATTTCTGTTGTTTAAGCCACCCACCCAGTGATACTTTTTGATGGAAGCCTGAGCAGACTAAGATTGCAGCTTGGTCTAGGCCAGTTGCTGCCAGCCAAGGGTGATCTAGCAACATCTGAAGATGTTTTGATTATCACAATTTGGGGAATGCTACTAGCATATATTGGGGAGGGGCCAGAGATGCTGCTCAACATTCTATAATGCACAGGAGAGGTACCCACCCCAAAGAATTATCTGGCCCAAAATGTCAATTATATTGGGGTTGAAAAACTGACTTGTCTACTTATAGGTACCTCAGTGAAATGTTTGTTATTCATTATCATTTACTATTCATCTGCTAAATGTACAATATGAAATACTGTCAGAGGAATGGTGTGTCCAAAATAAAGGAAGCTAGATGTCTTTTCTCTTTTCACCAACTCTGTAGCAATTTGTGATGATCTCTAATCAAAATTTTTATTCTGATCTTGACAGAGTCTTCTTTGTCATGAAGAAGGTCAGTCATCTCATATCTCAGCATCAAATAACAGGGCCCCTAACACTGAGGCTGTGTTTCCGATAGTGCTTATATTAATCAGAGTTCTTCAGAGAAACAGAATTTCTCTTGATAGAACTTATACATTTATTTTAGGGAAATAACTCACACATTTATGGAGGCTGGCAAGTCTAAAATTTGTAGAGTGGGCCAGGCTAGAGACCCAGGAAAGAGGTGATGCTGCAGTTCAAGTCCAAAGACCATCAGGCTGCAGAATTCCTTCTTGGTGATGAGGAAGTTGTTGTTTTTTTTTTTTTTAATTTTTATTTATTTATGATAGTCAGAGAGAGAGAGAGAGAGAGAGGCAGAGACACAGGCAGAGGGAGAAGCAGGCTCCATGCACCGGGAGCCTGACGTGGGATTCGATCCTGGGTCTCCAGGATCGCGCCCTGGGCCAAAGGCAGGCGCCAAACCGCTGCGCCACCCAGGGATCCCGAGGAAGTTGTTTTATTCATGCCTTCAACTGATTGGATGAGGCCCATCCACATTATGGAGAGCAATTTGATTTATTAAAAATCTACCAATTTTAATGTAAGCCTTATATAAACACCATCACAGAAATACCAGAATAATGTTTAAACAAATATTTGGGCACTGAGTCCCAGCAAAATTGACACAAAAATTTAACCATCACAGTGCTTCTCTTTTAAATATATTGTATCCCATCGTATGCTTACTCTGGACTGCTTTAAAAGTTAGAAGATGCCAGGGACACAAAGTATGGTATAAGCCTCTACAAAGAGCCTACTTTGACAGGTTTTCTTCAGCCTGGAAAGCAATTAGAGTAGTTTTGTTTTAGTTCAGTTGGTGCTGGAATCCATGTTTCATTTTGCTCTATTACTGATCTGCCTTTATTCTCATGTTAAGGAAGATAATAAGGCCACTATCTGCTGGGAATCCCATGTAGGTCAAAAGGTCCACCTCAGCCTGCAGGTAACCCCAAAGATTCTTTTCAGTGTTGCTCTGAGATTCAGTGAACTTCCTCTAGTAAGCAGTGATTTGAGTGGGAGATATTTATAGTTGGCGGCAATAAATATCATCTTTTGATGATATTGCACCATCCTAGATAATAATGCTTCATTTTGACCTCTCACAGAGGTTTTATTTGTATTGACTAAGATGGTGTTACTGTTTCCTTCAGCTTCCTAAACTTTAGCCAAGTTTTATTTTTCTGACTGTTGGCCCCTGACCTCCCTTTTCACAGAGCATTTACTTCAGAAAATTGCAAGTGTAAGTTTTTTCTCTGCCACTTTCAAATGTATATAAATATTCTCCCAGCCTCTGGACAGTTTTCCAACCAGAAACTGTCTTTATCAAGAGCCTGAGAATCATCCCTTTGAAATGTAATCATCAGGAAAGATAGTGCCCCTGTTTCTCAGTCTCTATGAGAAGATGGGTACCAATTATCAAATTCAAATGACTTAATCACAGAGAAAAACATTTGCAAACTTAAGGATTACTCAACACCCTATTGATCAACCCTTCCACCGAAGTCCTCTAAGTACCTTTCCACTAGCTCACTAAGCACTTAAAATCCCTTCTGTCTTGCTTCAGTGAAGTTGAGTTCAGGCTCTCTTCTCTATTGCAGTAAACTGATTAAAATCTTCTTTGCCTGCTTAACAGTGTCTGGCACACTTTATATTTTTGACAGTATTTTTTTAAGTTTATTTTAGTAATCTCTACACCCAATGTAGGGCTCAAACTCATGACATCAAGATCAAGATCCACATGCTTTAGTGATTGAGCCAGCTGGACACCCTGACAGTTATTTGTAAAATAACCCTCAGCTTCCTATACTCTAAGCATAAGTAATGATGGTAATTTCAGGCACCACAATGAGTCAGAAATCACAGAATAAGCATCTTTTTGTGGTAGGCCAATTATACTAAGTTCCCCTAATTTTTCAAGGAGAAACTGGGTAGTTACTGTCTTTGAGGCATAGCATGCAGGGAAAACCATCTTCTTCCCAATACTTTCAGTAGTTGCTAGTTTTTAAACTATCTTTCCTCTGAACACCTCAAGTCACTATCCAGATAATGCTAACTTTATAATTAATTTCAGGACTTTTCAAATATTAAAAATACAAGTAATAGTAAGGATAGGCAAAACAAAGCCAACAAGGAGCAAAAGCTATGCAAGAATGTTCAGAAAGAATGTGAGAAGCCATTTAAGCTATATTCTTCAAATTTGGAAGAACAGTTATAGACTAAGGAAATATAACTTTGGCTTATAACGTCTTACATTATTAGTCAGTATATTTTCATTTTGACCTATTACCCACCATACTCTTTTCCTCAAAACCTGTGGTTTTTATAGTATAAAATAAAGATGAAGAAACAATTTATTTACTGACCTGATCCCAGCTTGGCCATATTTTATCTATTTTTCTTCCTGGGTTCCCCTTGGTTTTAAAGCTTTCCTTTTGCACCTGACAAGGACATCACCAATCATACAATTAGTTATAAATTGATATTTTAAAATTTATTGTTGTAAAGTTTTTATATTAATAATGAAAAATAGCAAAATTTGACAAAGATAAATTTTCTGTTATGCTCATTTACTTAACTTTTACTTTAAGCCTACCCTACTATGGGTTTCATTTAGAATATCTCAAAATCAAAGGCAATTTATTTGAATAATTATACACAGCCTATAGGTAAAAATTGGACTATCCCCTCTGCTTGGGACTGGATATCTTCCAAATCCTGCTTAGTAAAACTTGGTTTATTCCTTGTGTATGTTAGGAAGAAAATAAAAGGAATCAAAACAATTTTAGGAACTGTCTAGCATCAAGGACATGTCAATTATTAAAAGTTTAAAAATCACTTAACAGTATAACTAGAATTCCTATACCAGAGAAATTCCTTTTTAAACGCTGGGTATCATTTTCTCTTGAGCATCATTCACATAGCATCCAGGCTTGGTACTGTGCAAATATTTGTTTTATAAAGTTGCCAAAATTTTCAGAGCATTTTAGTGGATTTTAAATTAATTTTTAAAAATAAATTTGCTTTTTTTTTTTTTAAATTGCTTTTGTACTCAAGAAAGCCTCAGTAGTTTATCTCAAGAAGCCTTAACTGTGTATTAGTTACTACTCATTTTAGTGTAGGAATTCTTTTTTCTTCTGGCTAGTTGATCATTAATGATGTTAGCAGTTGAATAATGTGTATAGAGCATCACAGAAATCTAGAAAAATTATATGCATGTTTAATGCTTAATGTGTGTTACTCATATGGAAATACTTGTTTACTGCAGTTAAGAGGTGACTATTTATCAAAGAAGTCACTCTTGGCCTTGGTACTTGCCCCTTTCTCCTATCTCCCACCCTCCCACATATTAACCCCAAAGGGGATACTACTCTCCACCGTTCTTTGGTTTCAGGATTTATATTTATATAATTTTCTTTTCATGAAAATGTAATCTTCCCTGTAAATCACCACAAGGCCTTCAGTATTAAAAGATCTGAAGAACAAAATCTGTACTGATAGGTGGTCTTTTATTTGGGTATAATGTGTCACCCACGGTTTACTTTTGGTTGTTCTGATTGGGAAAGTCTGTTTGGCCTTTCATTCCGTCTACATGGAATAGAATGAGCTAATTGACCTGTGTTCCAGTTTTGTTCAGTGAAGTATGTCAGAAGAGAGTTTCTGTTCTCACTCAGTGTGTGGAGGACTGCTTTTCATAACCCTTTAAACTGAGAAAGATCTCAAAGAAATTTTCAAAACAGACACAAAATTGTCTTTAGTGCCCTATAATTAGAGTGGAATTTTTAAGCTAATACTTGAATTCTAACTTATTATAACTTCAACTGAAAACCAAAATAAATGATTCCTCAAATACTTCCGTGGTTTCTGGTATGACACTGGTTATTATGAGGAAGCAGAAATGATTAAGACATGGGACTGTTCTCAAGAAGCTTATGTTCTAGATATCCAGAGGAGATAATTTCATAAGTAATGATATTTCAAAGCAGCGTTTGAAACCTGCTGTCACAGGGACAAATCATTTCAACAAAATTTAGAGAAGGTTGTGATCATTTTCAGCTCATTGTGGATATGGCTTGGGGAAGTGATGGAAAACTTCAAGTATGGTAGGCTTTGCTTTAGATATATTAGTAGAGACAGGATGCATTTTCAAGGACCACAGCTGCTCCTATTGAAGGCAGTAATTTCCTCAGGCAGATCTTCATTGACTTATATGGAATCTACTTAGTCTTTTGTTTGTTGAACTGTTGAACACATTTGACTTCAGGGGCTTTCTAGCCAGACTTAGGCTTCATTGTGAGAATTTTTGTTTTAGACCAGTAATATATGATGGTTTTTTGTTTTTTTTTTTTCTACAGAGAGTAACAAATTCCAGCAACTCCACAACCACTTCATTTTCATGTGTGTCGGAGTGAATAGGGGGTTCACGTATTTAGAGGGTGAGAGGTGGGGAATTAGAGAACTACACAAACGTGTCAGGTTTGGGAGGTGGAACTCTCAAGATGTTTTTATCAGCCTGAGCAGCAGTATGCCCCTCCAAAGTGGAATCATCTACAGAACAACAGATAAAAGCTTTCTGTTTCCAAGAAAAATAAGATTGGCCATTCTTCTATTCTATGCTACATAACTTTATTTTTTTTAATTTTTATTTATTTATTTATTTATTTATTTATTTTTTTTTATGCTACATAACTTTAAAGTGGGAAATAGGGATATGCTGAGTTGACATATAAGCTGGGAAGAAAAGATGTAGCATAAATGCTGTGGGGATCCAGAGGAGACATTGTTGGATCCTAGATGGTTCTATGATTAGTTTTAAAAAAGAGCTTTAAAATTCTTGTAGATTTAGGGCTGCCTGAGTGGCTGAGTGGTTTAACGCCGCCTTCAGCCCAGGGCGTGATCTTGGAGACCCGGGATCAAGTCCCACGTCGGGCTCCCTACATGGAGCCTGTGTCTCTGCCTCTCTCTCTCTCTTCCTCTCTCTCTCTTTCTGTGTCTCTCATGAATAAATAAATAAAATCTTTTTTAAAAAATTAAAATAAAATAAAATTATTGTAGATTTACAGAAAATTTGCAAACACTGTTCATGGCATTCATATATACCCTTCATCCAGCTTCTCCAAATGTTAACACCTTACATAACCAAGTACAAATATTATGATCAGGATATTAATGTTGATATAATATTATTAACTAAACTAAAGACCTTGCTAGCTGCTCACCAGTAGTTTTAGTCCATAATGTCATTTTTCTGTACTAGAATGCGATCTAAAATCTGCATTGCATGGAATTGTTGTGTCCTTTTAGTCTCTTCTTTTTTTTTTTTCATTTTTCATTTTTTATTTTATTTTTATTTTATTTTATTTTATTTCATTTCATTTTATTTTATTATTTTATTTTATTTTATTTCATTTCATTTTATTTTATTATTTTATTTTATTTTATTTTATTTTATTTTATTTTATTTTATTTTATTTTATTTTTAGTCTTTTCTGATCCATTATGGTTCTTCAGTCTTCCCTTATTTTTCATGACATTTTTATGAGTATTACTTAATTATTTTGTAGAATAATTTGGGATTATTATTCAATTTGGCATTGTCTAATGTTTTCTCATGGTTAAATTGAGGTTATACATTTTTGGTGAGAATACCACAGAAATGATATAGCATCTTCCTCAGTAGGTAATTTTAGGGAGTATGTAATGTTGCTATGTGTTATTATTGATGATATTAATCATAAGCACTTGAATAGGATGTTGTCTGCCAGTTTTCTCCATTGTAAGGGTACTGTTATTCTCTTTGTAACTGATTAATATTTGAGGGATATACTTTGAAGCTCCCTCTCCTTCTGCCCCTCCCCCCACACAAGTGCCCATGCTGTCTCTTCCTCTCTCTGTTTCTCTCTAAAATAAAATAAATCAATCTTTAAAAAAGAAAAAAAAAAGAATTTTTGGTGAGGATGTTAGTCAAGGGAATCTTTGTACATTGTTGATGAGGATGTAAATTGAGGCAGCCACTATGGAAAACAGTATGGAGATTCCCCCAAAAATGAAAAGTAGAACTACCATATGATCTTGCAATCTCACTTTTGGGTATATATCCAAAAGAATTGAAATCGAGATCTCAAAGAGATATCTGCTTTCCCATGTTTATTGAAGCATTATCCTCAATAGCCAAGATATAAAAACAAATGAAATCGATCCATCAACAGATGAATGGATAAAGAAAATGTGGTATACACATACAGTGGAATTTTATTCAGACTTGAAAAAAGAAGGAAATTTTGCCTTTTGTGATAACACAGAAGGACTGGGAAGACATTATGCTATGTGAAATAAGTCAGACACAGGAAGACAAATACTGCATGATTCCTGTTTTATGAGAAATCTAAAATAGTCAAACTCATGGAAGCAGAGAGCAGAGCGGGTACATGTTGGTCTAACTTTCATGCATTATTTATATTTACCCTTTAAATGATTCAGCTCTAAATCTTCATCTGAGGGGTGCCTGGGTGGCTCAGCAGTTGAGTGTCTGCCTTTGGTCTGGGAATCGAGTCCCACATCGGGCTTCCTGTGAGGAGCCTGCTTCTCCCTCCACTATGTCTCTGCCTCTCTCTGTATGTCTCTCAAGAATAAATAAATAAAATCTTTTAAAAAACTGAATCTTTATCTGAATTAAAATTTTTAAAAATTTTCTGATTTCTGAAAAAATCTTCTGTAATTATGGAATAATTACATAGGAAATAGAGTATGATAAAAATATCCCCTAATTTTCTGATATCCTCTCAGAGAATATGATTTAGTTTCATGGACAAATTACTCTACTACTGCCTTACCTTGCTCACAAGTATATGGGGTTAGACCTCTAAAGGGAAAGACTTGCATCTCCAGTATATAATGTGTGTGAATCCATACCAAGTAATTCTAAGCAATTAAAATGAAAAACGACTATAGAATGTCCTGTAGATATTTGCACCCAAGTCTTCCTTCATTTCCTTTGGAATTCTCTGAAACTAGCTGTGTTGCTTCTCTACTTCTGTCAAATGTTGTTGTCAAAGTGATACACTTCAAGGGTTTATCTCCTTCAGTTTATTTTAGAGGTAGTGAATAAAATCAGTGAGTTCCAACTTGTCAATTAGTATCATCTAGGGAGATTTAAAAAATACTGACTTAGAGGACTTTTTTTTGTACAGCTACAGAGCTATTTAATGCCCGATATTTTCTCTCCAAATCACGAAAAAGCAAGTAGTACTTTGATCATATGATAAATCCTGTGTGCTCAGATATTAATCAGTCACACAGCAAATATACCTGGACAGACACATATTTTAAACGGTTGTGTTTCTTACACACATGCACACACCCCATATGTATTAAAATTTAGTACATAAGTGGGAAAATTTGTTTTTATGATTACTCAAATTCCCATTTTGTAAGAAGGAAACTTTGGGGGGCTGTAAAGAAGAATAGAGTTCACTTCTTTCTAGTCCATTTTGTTTTTGACATAAGATATATATTTAGTGATCTGCAAATTTTAAGTGTACAACACACTGAGTTTTGACAAGTAGCACCTATGTAACTCACACCCTTATGAAGATGGAGAGAGAACATTTTATTACCATAAACAGTTCCCTCCCCCTGAGGCTGCCATTGTTATGAATTTCTTTCACCACAGATTATATTTTCCAGTTTCAGAATTTCATTAGAAAGGGAATCATATAGTATACTCTTTTTATGTCTGTCTGCTTTTGTCCAGGATAAATTTTATATTTGTCTCTTGTGGCAATTATCACCAGTTCTTCCCTTTTTATTTTTTGATGGTATTCTATTTTAAGAATATAGTTTTTTTATATCCACTTTCTGGTTGATGGATATTTGAGTTATATCCAATTTGGGGCTAGTATGAATAATGTCTTCTTGGACATTCCTATATAAGTTAGCTTATTAGTTTGCTTTTGTTGAGACTTAATTTTCATTATTCTTGAGAGTAGAATTTGAGGTTCTATTTTAGTATATGTTTAAGATGACAAGAAACTGCCAAACTTCTTATCTGAGTGTTTTATTATTTTTACATTCTTGCCATCATTGTATCAAAGTTTCAATTACTGCACATTTTTGCCAGCATATGGAATTGACAGTCATTTTTAGTTTAGCTTTTCTTTTTGGTGTGTGATGGTATCACACTGTGGTTTAATTTGCATTTCTCTGATAACTAAATATATCATGAATCTTTATGTGCTTCTTGGCTATTCATACAACTTCTTTTGAATTGTCTATTTAATTCTTTGCCCATTTTTATGTATTTTTTAAATTGTTCATTGTAAGGGTACTTTATATATTCTTGATTCAAGTTGTTTCTCATATATTTTTTTTCTAAATGCTTTCTCCCCGTTGGTCCATTTATATTCTTATTTTTTTCTTTAGATCATGTAAAAGTGCAAAATTATTCACAATCATATAACAGAACTCTACTTGAGTGCTCTGAAACAAAAGGAGTCGGTTTTGGGGATACATTGTAAGAATATAGCCATATATTACAAAATAAAATAGGGGAGCTACTGTCAGGTCTGAGGAAAGAACTAGAACAATAAACTTTATCTCAAATGGCAATCTTCCCTGTTTCTGCTATCAATTCTCTTTTTCTGCCTTCCTTTTCCACTCTTATGGACCATTGTGATTATCTGGTCACAGTGAGATATTCTAAGGTAACATTTTTATCTAAAGGTTAACTGCTTCACCCTTAGTTCTACCTGCAAACCTAATTCTCTTCTGTCAACAACATATTCACAGGTTCCAGAGATTAAAGTGTGGACGTCTTTGGGTAAGCCATTATTCTACATACCAAAAGTAAAATTCTCTTCTTTGTGACAAGAGTGCTAATAATTAAATGCCTCAAAGTATGCAGTTGATGATAATAATAATAATCTTAATGGATTTAGATATTGCCTTTAGACCAGGAAGAGAAATTTTATACACACACACACACACACACACACACACACACACGAAACTCAAATGGATAATCGATTCTGGAAGAGTTTGGGTTAAGCTTCATGGCACTTTTGCAATGTTATTCTGAAATTAATCATGTTTATATCTCATAATACCTACTGGTTATAAGAATATTTAGCAACAAGTGGTAGAAAACAGAAATAACTGCTTTAAGCAAGATACAAGTTTACTTTTTTGTCTTCAAAACCTTGACCATCTATGGCTGGGTAGATCTTCACAAGTAACAGGAACCCTGACTTCTTTAACATACTTACTGAATCATTTTTAAAACATTACATGTTTATATTCTTTTGTTTTAATTTTTTTGCCTTTTAAACTTGCCCTATGTAAACAGATATCAGCTAAATTTAAAAAAAATCTATTTATAATTTATGCTTTTTAATGATAGTTTCAACTCAAATGTACTTCTTTTGATCAATAATATACTTTAAATTATTTTTGCCATCTTAGTATGGGTTTTTGTTTTCTTTTTAATATTGATAAAGCTTTTTCTTTGTTGTTGGTGGTGGTGGAGTTTTTTTTTTTTTTTTTTTTTTTTTGTCCTTTCTTTTAAAAATAATGTCTTTGATGCTTTTGTTCTTTGTTTCATTTTTATTTTCCATAGGTTTATAAGTTTAGTCTAATTCTTAATATGTCTTCCTCTTGCTCATCTTCCTGCTTCTCCCCCCCTTACCTCCTTTTCTCCTTCTTTGGGATTTCTTTACATTTTTATTCACAAAGGCATTAAGTTTTTTCACCCTAACAAATATATTGGGTAGGCCTATCTTTGGGAGGAGTCAAAAATTTTAGCATAGTTACACTTTCCTCTGTAATATTCCATCTCCCAACTGTTGTCATTGTTTCAACTTTATTTGTGTTATTACCCTACTATTTCTAAGGTTATTTAACTTTGTTTTACATTTTTTTCTGGGTACTCTGTACCCCAGGAAGTTTCCACTGATTTTACAGCTCACTATTTTGCTTCTCAGGTCTCTCCAAGTCACCTCGGTAGTAAATCTACTAAACTATTCCTTGTTTAATAGCCGTCAACTCTGTGTCATAACTTTTTATTCTTTTTTGGTTGCTTTCACTTTGTTTCTCTGTAGAAGACATTAAATTGATCATTTTAAAGTTTTCAGGTTCCACATTTTTCTAGGTCCTGAATTATAACTCTTTATTTTGCTCAGTTTGTGTTATTCTTTCATTATTTTGGTTTCCTTAATACTTTGTAATTCTTGGTTGCAAGGTCATCTTCAGGCAGATATTCCTTTATTACCAACCCAAGGAATACATAATTGTCGTAAAGATGCTGAGCATTGGCTTTTTATTATACAAGCCTCCTAAGATAGGCTCCACATGATTCATATACTATTAGATTCTGACTCCATGTGGTTAATTATTTTCTGGATTTATTTCATCAAATACATTGTATAATTCTAAATCTGCTTTGTGTATAAGAGATCCTGCTTGAGTTCCTAGTCAACAAAAACTCATTCTTCTTTCAAATTGTATTATAATATACTATATTATAATGTTATAGTTTGCCTTAATACACGCTTTATAAGCATCCTTAAAATAAATTACAGATTCTATTACATTGAAAAGCTCCATTCCACCAGCCCTTTTATTACCTGACCTAGCCCAGAATATCTAGTATAGGTATTACTTCATTTCTAGTCAATGGAAAATGTTCTTTCTCTCTCTTTTTTAAAAATTATGATAATTTTGGTTTGGTAATACTTGTTCTTTCACTTATATGTATTTAGAATGACATCATGGAAGATTTGAACAGTTTTGATGTTTGCAAAATTGATCAGGAAGTCTTTTTGCTATAATTTTAGAGCGCTTGTTTTTCTGTATTTTAAGTTTTACCTATTTCTTCCATTGATTTCAGATTGTTCTTAAAACTTCCTCTGTGATCACTGTGGCTAACTCAAGAGCTTCCTAATTTTGATTAATTTTAATTTATTCATAGTTAGAAAGCTTGGCAAGCTTTATAAAATTATTACTGTAACGGTAAAAAATATTGAATTAAATATCACATGCTTCTTTGGTGAATAGTCAAATCAAGTATTTTGTTAAATCAAGTCAAATCAGAAAATATATAAACATCTCTTTCTGTTTTTATGGGCCTCTCCCATTAAAACTGATGCTCCACACTGCTGAGTTTGCAGGATAAGTGACCTTCAGATAAATGACATGTTACTGCTTTATTTTCTTTTCACAGGACACTTGAGACATGATTACCATGAATGAAAGGTCAGTGTATTTTCTACTGTAGAAAGAAAATGATGGCATCTTTCCATTTTAGTTTTTATTTCAGTTACATAAAATTAGGTTTGTTTTCAAGCCCTGTATTTATATTATTTATATATTTACATTTACATTTATATTAAAACAATAAAATTTATCTTATTTCCAGCACTAAATTGTAGCTAACTTCACATAAAATATAAGCTGACTGAAATTCTCCTAAGCTAACTCAAATATTGGCTGAGATGATAATGTGTCCTCATTTGTTCAGTACAAATTCAATCATAATGTGGCAATTTTGCCATTATAAAGCTATTTGCAAAGGTATTCAATGACTAGAGGAATATTTAAGGACTGGCTCAAGCACTTCATTTTAGTCACCTTTTTACTGAATCGACCTCAAATGATATGAGGACCTTGAGGCCTGGTGATGAATGCTTAAGTGAGAACAATTGAGTACTTTTGGTCCTTAAAGTGAGGAAACATTACCACTTAGTGGCATATATTTAAATCAGTAAAAGAATAGAAATGAAAAATAACTATATTCTACTTTTTTTTGCCATTTGTGAGCAATAATAGCCAACTATTATTGCATTACTTTGTCTTAATTTGCTTAGGGTCCTTTTACAATTATAAATTAATATGATAGAAGTTGGGCACTGGAAGTGAATAGCTTGCCTGGTTAAAATAATACACAGAATGTGTTGTTTAACAGAGAAGATAATATGGAAGGGGAACTTCCAGACTGGAAAAACTTGTTTTGCAGGCTCTGAGGGAGAAACTTTCCCATGCTTTTTTCCTTGCTTCTGGTGGTTACACAGAGCTCCATTCTTGGAGCTCCTTGGCTTGTAGGCTCATCACTCATCTCTGCCTCCATCTGCATGTCACTTTCTTCTCTCTGTCTCCATGTGTCCTTTCTATCTCTTATAAGTAAGAACATTATCATTGGGTTTTGGGCTGACTTTAATCCAGTATGATTTCTTATCTCGATTTTTACCATGATTATATCTACAAAAAAACCATTTCCAAATACATTCACATTCTGAGGTTCCTGGTTGGTATGGATTTCAGGGGTGACA
Source organism: Canis aureus (assembly GCF_053574225.1). NCBI lineage: Eukaryota > Metazoa > Chordata > Mammalia > Carnivora > Canidae > Canis > Canis aureus. Next base: position 60,544,483 of record NC_135621.1, read on the forward strand.
CTATAAAATCCACTTGAGATTCATTCATTGCTATTATCATCAAAATCCAACAGTATTGTGTGTGCATGTGTGTTTATCTAGCCATGCTGTTTTAGCCCAACTGCCTCCTTGGCCGTAATTGATTGGCTCAATTTGAGAGCCCAACTAGTATTTATCAATAAGCGGCCCTCTTGTAGGAATTTCAAGTTCAATCAAGAACCCTCACTATATTGTGAATGAAGGAATATAAGTAAAACTATGAATAATCCCTATCTACCATGTGGACTAAGATAAAGGAAAGTTGGTACACACAGATGGAAGAATGAAGCCAAGAATTAGAAGAGGGAAAATCAAGAGAGGAAAGAATTACTATTCTGTATAAAGTGTATTACTCTAATTCTTTCCCCAAGCCTGATAATATCTCTTCTCTTTTTAAAAGAGTTTATAACAATCAACCACCGAAACCCACCATCTTTTGTTACAGAGAGCTCAAATGGGGTTCTCTTTTATGATTTTGAATAAGTCTGAACTTTTACAGCATTTTTTCATAGACATGGGCAACCATCACATAAGAGAAGCTATGCTATGGCCAGGTAGGGAAAAAATCAAGCTGAGTATAACTTAAAGGAAGTTTAAACAAACTGAGAACAAAGTCTGGTTCACTTAGACACATGGCATTGTATTCAAGAATTCTTCTTTGCTTGGTGTTTGGGAGGTTCATGGGTAAGCAGAAGAGGAACATAAAATATCTGGAATACCAGTATAGCTATCAGAAGGAATTAGAAAGGCTAAGAAGGAAGGCATTTCGGAACAGTTTGGTGAAGCATCAGGCAGACAGGCTTAACATCTGAAGGCAACTCAGCAAGTCTTCCATCGTAGTAGTTCCCAAAAGCAGCTACTTAAAAATCTGGATCTCTATTTGACAGAAGACTGCTTTCCTTTTAATAGTATCCCAATCTTCATTGTCGTACGTGGAAATATCCTTGTCATTTTTTGTAAGATGGGAGTTCATTCTTTGAAACTTACACCCACAGACAGCTAGCAGAGCTCTGGAGAAATTAATAGTTCTCATTGGATGTAAAATTTAAAGAACATAGAAATATTAAAACAGATATTATGAAAATTATGTTGAACCTAATTTGAATATTTGTTAATATTTTAAGCCCCCTAAAATTTGTAGTATCTAATAACATTATTATAAGTCCATAATTTAATAATCAGCTAACTCAAAGATTCAATTTAAATCATAAAACCATTAGTAAGCACCACATATATGCTAGCTGCTCTGCAAGGTGCAAAGCCTATAGGATATAGTAAAGATAAAATTAGAAATCTTAGGGAACTTTGCAATAGACAAATTATGGAACACACAAAATCTGTGATTCAAAAATAACAATTAGGATTTTATGAACAATTAGTATTTGATAAATATTCTATGAATTTATATTGTAATTTAGTCACCAAGACATTTCTAAGAAGAAAATTATTTATATAAGTTTTTAATTTTAGTTCTAGAATAGTTAACATACAGTGTTATGTTAGTTTCAGGTGTACAATATAGTGACTCAGCAATTGTGTACATTACTCAGTGCTCACCATGATAAATGTACTCTTAATCCTTATCACCTCTTTGAAGTGATATTTTATTCCCCTTTTACTGAAAAGAAAACTAAGACATTGAGAAGTTAAGGAATCTTCGCTATAACAAAATTGGGAAGCCATGGAAAAATGAACCCAGCAACTATTTCTTCCACCCTGAGAATATAACAGCTTTAATGATCTCATATATCTGATAAGGGGTACTGGAATGCTCAGCTAACTCTGGCTGTGAGCGAGATAAGAATTCCCAGAGAAGGTAGCATTCCAATTCAGTCTTTTTTTTTAACAGCTTTATTCAAATATAATTGATAAACAAAACCCTACATATTTATCGTATACAATTTGATGAGTTTGAACATATATGTATACCCATGAAACCATCCCGATTTAGTCTTCAAGGAAGGAATTTATCAAGATTAAAAACTTGAATGAGAGTATTTTGGAGGAAATGGCAAATGCTAAGGCACAAATAAGTGGGAAAAACAAAGAAAAAAAGTGAACAAAAACTGGCATATTTTGAATAAGAAGAAAATGAGGAAGAAGATTTAAGCCAGCTAAAGAGACCAATATGCACGGATATTGAATACCAATAAAAGACAGGACATATTTTCAAATTTTTTCCATGCATTTGTATTCCAATTGCATTCATAACATTTCAATATTTTATTTAATTATTTTTCTTTTAGTTTCAGTTTACTTTTTACTTTTGGTTTAGCAATTCTGCTTCAACAGTTAGCTATGAAATAAACCCAAAAGATAATGCATCAGTTCAACACACCTGTTTTTTTTTTTTATTGGCAGTCCTTAGCAGAATGTGTTTTTAAGTTAAAAAAATATATTTAGCATTTGTATTCTAAGTACATATATTATAATTGAAGTGCACTATGCATCATCATTTTATAGTACAAGCACTCTTCACAAAGCACACCCATTTAAATTGCATCCAAATGATGAAATAGAGCATTCCTAACATTCCCAGAAGTCCCTTTGAGCCCTCCTCAGTCTCAGCAACCCTTTCAAAAGGTAATGTTTTTCCTGACATCTTAAACTGTAGATTAGCTTTGCTTTTTTTTGCACCTTATATCATTGGAATCATACATTATATACTCATATACGGTTTCTTTTGCTCAACATTGTGTCTGTAAGATTAATTCATGCCATTGCTTATAGTATTGATCACTTTTAGCTTATGATAGTCCCTCATTTATCTCTTTGAGCACTTACATATATTTATTTTAAAATTTCTATCAAGCTGTTCCATAAAATTCATTTTATCATATAGGAGTACTTGTAATACTATTATTTAGATTTCTTTATGTGTTTGGGAAGTTTATGTTTCAGGATTATTTTGAGGGAGATGTTTTCTAGGTTTCTTCCTCTTTTTCTAAGAATGAGATGGTTGCAGGGGGCCCTTAACTTCCCCAGATCTTTAGGTCTCCAGTCCAAACCCAAGTCCTCTCATGATGTTTCAGCACGGTGCCTCAGCTATAAGATTGGTGGTTTTGATCTTACAAAAATGATTGTTTCATAGCTTTATGCAAATGCATGTGATTGCTAACATTTCTATTTTGGTTGCTGATTTTGGTCTAAGTTAATGGCATTGTTTTTCAGTCATGGGGACATCTTGTGAAATGAAACATTAACCGAAAATAGATTTTTTTAGTCAAGTAAAATTAAAACATAAATGATTCCTTGGTGCTATTTTGCTAAAGAAGATATACCAAGTAAATAGCACTTTTTGCTTTGAGTCATCCATGTTACTTTAGTGGGCAGAAAATAATTATTAGAAGAGATTTAAAAATACAGTCAGGACACAATACATTCTTGTATAGAGCCAAAAGTTTAAATACCAAATACTAAGTTGAACAGCTATTTGACCACCTGTAAGGTAAACCACATCAATTTTCCCCATCTCTGCAACTACAAATAATTATAACTATAGAGAAGCCCCCTTTCTGAATTCACAAAATATATGAGGCTCTGAAATGATATCAAGGCCCAGGGGAACTGACTCTCTTATTATTTAAAGATCATGAGACACCTGGGTGCTCAGTCAGTTAAGCATTCAACTCTTGATTTTGGCTCAGGTCATGATTTCAGAGTTGTGAGATCAAGCCCTGTGTCAGGCTCTGCACTGGGCTTGGAGCCTGCTTAAGATTCTCTCTTTCCCATTTCCTCTACCCGCCTCTCTCTCCCTCTTTAAAAAAAAAAAAAAAAATCAGAACTGAAATATTGTAGACAATGTGCCAGCCAGGTAGAGGATCTTCCTGACTCAGCAGGTCATTCTGCTGCTGACTTCTTCCGGAAGTTTAATGTAACACATGTGGTTGCTTAATAGATTGGAGCTGAAGTTAGGGTGGCCCCTGAATTATTAGAGTTCATTTGTTTGGCTCAGTTGCTTTTTTGACATGAATGCTCACTCACACCTCTCGTGTCCATATTAGCCAGTTTTCTCATTATTAGAGAATTTGTAATGAATGAGAATCACAGTAAGATTTCCCTAAGGGTCTAGGACTTTTTGTTATTATTTACATTATACTTCTAACACAGAAACTTATTTTACCCTCAAATTTCTTACTAGAACCCATTTGAGGGACTTGCAGATTTGTGTTTAGAAAGAGAATTTTGTGGGTTAGCAACCAGCCTCCGACACATAGGGTTTAGTCTCCATATTCTACCTGTGTCTAGTGACAAAAATGGTGTTTGCCACTGATCATTTTGAAAGATAAATACATTATACACTGGTAGCTGCTGTGGAAGACTGGAGAATTTCATATAGGTTTTGGATATGACTTTTTTAGCATGTGACATTAAATATGACATTCAAATATTCTAATGGACTCAAACACAAGGAGCAGAGTATAATAGAAGGAAGAAGAAAGCAAACCTCTTCGCGTAGTCAGATGTATGCATATAGCTACATAAGCAATTCAGATACAACACATCCAAAATCTTTTGTCTCAGATTTCCTTTTTCTCATGTTTCCCATTCCTAATGGAATTATCATGCACCATTCTTCAGGTAAAACATCAGAGCATTGTGAGTTGTTTCTCCTTCCTTTACCTCCTCCATAAACCACCTTTTCCTGTCCATTCTTATCTTGAAAGAGCTCTCAAGTTCTTTCTTCCCCCGCCATTCTCAATATTACTCTCTCAGATCAGAACCAAATCTTTCTAGGCAGGTAAGCATCTCAGCCTCCTAAGGCCCCTACCTGTTCCAGCCTCCCCCTTTTCTATCCTTCATCCACATTGTCATCAAAAATGTCTCTAAAACCTCAAAACCCACAGTTGAAATGTAAACCTTCTGGTTTCTCCATACCTACAGAATGCATACTTTTCTCTGCACTTGCATTATCTTTCACAGTTAGACCTGAGATGCCTCTTTCATCCACATTTCCTACATTCCTTAACAGCTCTGTCTGTTATGCCGTACCAAAGTAGTACATAATTTCTTGGATTTACTATAATCTTTAATATGTCTTTCCTCTTCTTGCATAGACCACCTATTCTTACCATCTCAGCAGACTAACAAGCTCCTGTTCATTAAAATTACTTAACATTTACCATTTTTTAGATACCTCTATTATAATACTAACTAGGCTTATTTTAGTTGTATGTTTATTTTTCTTTTTTTTATTTTATTTTTATTTTTTTTTAATTTTTATTTATTTATGATAGTCACAGAGAGAGAGAGAGGCAGAGACACAGGCAGAGGGAGAAGCAGGCTCCATGCACCGGGAGCCCGACGTGGGATTCGATCCCAGGTCTCCAGGATCGCGCCCTGAGCCAAAGGCAGGCGCCAAACCGCTGCGCCACCCAGGGATCCCTGTATGTTTATTTTTCTAATGCTCCCCCACTAGATTGGGAGCTTTTTAAGAACAGTCTTTTTCAAACCTTTATCCTCTCTTTGCTACAATCCTCAGGATTCTAGCAGAGTCTCTGGTAAATTATAGATATTAAGATATATTTATTTATTTATTTATTTATTTATTGATATTAAGATATATTTAAGTGAAAAAAACTAATGACTAAATTTAGGCATGTAGAAAGAGAAAGCAAAGATGGTGTAGAGTTTTCGTAGCAGTAGAATTTGAATGTTGAGTAGGATGACTGTTCAGGTGATTGTCAAGTGTTTCAGGGAAAACAATTTTAGGATATTTATGATTGCTTTTAATGTAAACATATATTATTTTTTTTAAAAAAAGTCTTCATATGTAATGAATGTATGCAACAAAAGTTCTTAGTGACTTTTCCTGACTCAGGCTTATACATTTGTAGGTATATAAACTAAGGAGATTCGAATGATTTTTTGCAACAGAAGATAAAGATGATTTTCTCATCTAACTCTATTATCATCTAAAAGTGTAGAACTTAGTTTCCTTCCTACATATGTACATTCTTGAGACCATCTCTTAGTTGCTTCCTGGTTTCTATATGATGGGTGGCTGCATTTACTTGTGCGTGACATGTTTATCTCGTTTAAAAGGCTTATAACATACTTTTTTGACCTTTGAGTGAAAATTGTTATATGTCCCTTGTCATTATCATGGAACATCCAGCTGTGAAAAACTTTTTAAATATAATCAAGCACTCTTACCTAGAACAAAATAATATACTTCTGTGTTGTGAATAAAGTTGTTTAGCTACCATAGCTTTTATCCTACTAAGTATGTACTTGTTGAACATTTTAGTTATATTAATCTATATATTAAGAAGTTCTCCTCATTCCTCTATGGTGACAGGCCAGTATCATGCTGAGTTATAATTATTTCAGAAAACCACACTGTACTGCTCCATGTATTTAACCAATAGCAATAACTTCATTGACCAATAAGAAATTATAAGAAGTACACAAGAGCATGTCATATCTTTTTCCTTTTATTTCTCTCATCCCTATCCCCTGCCTCTGGCAACCATCAGTCTATCTCTGTATCTAAGAACTTGTATCTTTTTTAGATTCTACATATAAGAGAGATTATATATTTATCTTTCTCTGTCTGATCTATTTCACTTAGCATAATGCCCTTGAGGTCTATGTATGTTGTCACAGATGGAAAGATTTCACTCTTTTTTATGGCTTTATAATATCTCATTGCATATGTATATCACAAATTCTTTATCCATTCATCCATTGGTAGACACTTAGGTTGTTTCCATATCTTGTCTATTGTAAATAATACTGCAGTGAACATGGGGGTCTATGTATCTTTTTGAGTTAACGTTTTCATTTTTTTTTTTCAGATAAATACCTAGAAATGGAATTGCTGGATCATATGGTAGTTCTATTTTTAAGTTTTTGAGGAGCCTCCATACCGCTTTTCATGGTGGCTGTACCAATTTACATTCCCACCAACAGCGCACAAGGGCTTTTTTTTCTCCACATTTTTGACAACACTGACTATTTCTTGTCTTTTTGACAGTAACCATTTTAACAGGGGTGAGGCGATAAGTCATTGTGGTTTTGATTTATTTCCCTGATCATTAATGATGATGAACATCTTTTCATGTACCTGTTCACCATCTGTATGTCTTCTTTGGAAAAACATCGATTCATATCTTCTGCTCATCTTTTAATCAAATTATTTATTCTTTTGTTGTTGGATTGTTCGAGTTTTCTATATAATTTGGATATAAGCTCCTTATCAGATATATGGTGTGCAAATATTTTCTACCATTCAGTAGGTTGCCTTTCATTTTGTTGATGGTTTCCGTTGCTGTGTAGAAGCTTTTTAGTTTTATATAGTCCCACTATATTTATTTTTGCTTTATTGCTTTTGCTTTGAGTGTTACATTAAAAAAATCATTGCCAACACCTATGTCAGAGAGTTTACAGCCTATGTTTTTTTTTTTATAGGAATTTTATGGTTTCAGGTTTGACATTCAAGTCTTTACTAGATTTGGAGTTAGTTTTTGTGTATGCTGTAATATTGATCCAGTTTCTTTCTCTTGCATGTGGCTGTTTAGTTTTTCAAGCACCATTTATTGAAGAAACTGTGCTTTCTCCATTGTATACTCTTGGATCCTCTTGAAAATTAATTGATCATATATGCATGGGTTTATAGTTGGGCTCCCTGTTGTCTTCCATTGGTGTGTCTATTTTTATGCCATTATTATATAGTTTTAATTACTATAGCTTTGTATTATAATTTGAAGCCAGAGAGCATGATTAAATATTTTATATCTAAGACAACTCATGGTAAATTAATGCCACTCATTGGACAAGGTTACAGAGAAGACATTAAAAGGTAATTGTTGTCATTCCTCCACCTCTTAAGTTTGCTGTGTCTCTAAAGAATTCATGAATGAAATTGCTCAATAAATTAAGAGTTCTGTAAGTTTAAATAAACGTTCTCAACTATATTAGTTATTTCCCTTTGTGTTAGAAAAGACCTTGAGGTCAACAAGCTAAGCTGGGAAATGATAAGTTTCAGTATCATAATAAAAATAAAACATACCCCGCTCTATTCCTAACCTGTGTAATTAGCTCTGTAGTAGCACATAAATGTCTACATGATACTCATCTTTATCATTTTTTAAAATGCACCAAGAGGGTGATATTTCTAGAGTCTAGCCCTAAGCTATAGATCTCTTAATTTTATTCATCTCATAATGTGCTTTTTAACTAAATAAATCATCAAAATTAATGAGAAGCTTTATAATTTCCTGTTTATGAGCAGAATTCTCATTTTCAAAGTTAAATTCTCTAGCCATTTGATTTTTTTCTTGCTTAATTAGTGTCAAGAAATAAAGTGGTGGTAAGTTACAAATTTACACATGAATGCTTGGGATTTTCACCTTTTATTGCAATTTCAACTCATCTTTTATATATTTAGGCTTGAATTGTATTGGTATGCAGTATTTCTAGCTATGTGATTATATTCTCATGTTATTTGTGAGATGTGAGATGCATATTTGTCTTATCGGCCAGAATGTATACTCATCTATAGTCAAATTGTCTTTCCACTTCTTCAGATGAATATCATGTAACAGTAACATGTATGTATGTGCACACTTTATGTATGCTTCATGAAGCCTTAGTTATTGGTTTTTAATTTTAATTGGTTTTTAAATCTTTAACTGGAAAAAATTAAGTAGAAAAAATAAGTAGAAACCATTCAACTAAATGTTCACTGGATTTTCCCCAAACTAAAGAATCTGCACTTAGGAAATTAATCATTGAGAGGCTTGATGAAATGGGACAGGACATATAATCTGTTCAGACTGTCAAGAAAAGTGTATAGAAAGATTATCACAACGAAGTTATTTTCTTTTTTAGTTTCTGTGTTGCTGTAGAAGTCAGTCAGGGAGAAACACCATGTGCGCAGAAGGCGAATCCTTCCGTCTTAAGTTCATTTCACCTGTGCCATGGAGAAGAGGTCATAGTACCTTAATGGATACTCTTTCTACCTGTAGGCTAGCAGATGTAGGTAGGAAGAAAGGTAACTGCCATACAATTGATTTCTCCCATTTCCAACAGAGTTTAGAGCAACATTGAGCTTTTAGAGGACAGAATTGAGTGAATTCAAGATATATCAGGGTTTTTTTTAATATTTAACAATTTTTCTTGGTGGATTATTTCTTAATTAAATCAAAGTAGATAACAAAATGTAGAGGTATCTTTGAGATAGAATGAATTCACTATGTGAAAGATTCACTACATGAAATCTTCCCCATCATGACTACATTTTCTAAAATTAAAAGATAATTTTACAATTGTAGCAAAGTTTGAGACTCAAATAATTGCAAAAATATCATTTTAATAACTTTTTATAGATTTCAATTTCTAAAAGCAAAGCAGACTTAAACACCTAAATATTTTATAACTACTCAGATTATACTCCCTACAACAAACTGAGTTTGCTTTCTAATTTGAATTTTATACTTACTTTAAATTTACCTTAGCTTTTCATATTGCATTTTTATGTTCTCACAATCATTCTATCTTTTTGAAACAATTTTGCCTTTAACTACAGCAGTAATAAACAGTCTGACTCCCAGGGTTTTTTTTTTTTTGAACTGGTAACAGCTTTTAAACATTATCTTATTCCCTATTCCCCATTCTCCCTAGGAGCAAGCAGATTAGAAAGCCAGGGTAATCTCCTTTGGTATTGCAGTAAATTCAAACAACTTGTGTTAACTTTCACCCAGGTCTCATCCCGTAACTGCCATAAAAACCCAAGCCATTTTCAGATTAGCTTGGGAAATCTGCAGTGCTTGCCCCAGAAAACATTGTTTGTGAATAATACATCTTTTTCATACACTCTTGGTACATGTGTGACATCATCAGTATCGACATCTGAACCAAATTTTGGATAAGGGTCCATTCTGCTTCTTCAAGGCAATGCAAAACAATTAATTCATAGTATCAGATCCCTGTGTACCCAGTGCTAGGTTTGTGAAAATTATTCCTAAATGTTAGAAGATTCTTTTTTCTTATTATAGAGCATATAATTTTGGTCAAATATAAAATTAATTAATTAATTCAAACTTTAATGAGTGAGGAGGTGTTATATGTAGTTTGCAATTACACAGCTCTGAATATGAATATTTTAAAATTTTTATTTTATTATGGTAATAACATTTAACATGAGATCTACTGTTTTCACATATTTTCGAGTATGCAATACAGTATTGTTGACTCTAGATACCGTGTTTTACAGGAGCTCTCTAGAGCTCATTTATCTTGCTTAACTGAAATTTTATGTCCATGAATTAATAACTCCCCATTTCTCTGTCTGCCCCTAGCCTCTGGCAACCACCATTCCACTCTCTGATTCTGTGACTTTTACTGTTTTAGACAACTTACATGAGTAGAATTACACAGTGTGGTTTTTATGTTATTGCCTTATTTCACATAGCACAATGTCTCTGAGGTTCATCCATATTTGCATATTGCAGAATTTCCTTCTTTTTAAAGGCTGATTCATTTGTATTATATGTATATACCACATTTTTTAATCTGCTCTTCCGTTAGTGGGTATTTAGGATGTTTCCACTACATGGGTATTATGAATAGTGCTTAATATTGTTTAATATGGAGGTGCTTAATATCGCTTTGAGATCTTGATTTCAATTCTTTCAGATAAATGCCCAGAAGTAGGATTTGCTGGATTATATGATAGTTCTATTTTTAATTTTTTTGAGGGAATCTCATACTGTTTTCAATAGTGACTGCACCATTTTGCATTTCCACAAACATTATATAAGGATTTCATTTCTCCATATCCTTGCTCTTTGCCAACACTTGTCTTTAGTTTTTTTGATAATGCCCATCCTGACAGGCATGAAGTGTTAGTCTTATTGTAGTTTTGATTTGCATTTCCCTAATGATCAATGATGTTAGGCACATTTTAATATACCTATTAGCCATTTGTATGTCTTCTTTGGAGAAATGTCAATTCAAGTCTCATGTCTGGTTTTTAATTGGTATATTAGGGAGGTGGTTTTTTTTTATATTGCATTGTAGAAGTTTTATATATATTTTGGAGATTACCTTATCAGATATATGGTTAACAAATATTTTCTCCAATTCCACAGATTTCTTTTTCGCTGTTGATTTTTTCCTTTGTTCTGATTGTCCTTAGTTTGATGTAGTCCCATTTGTTTATTTTTGTTTCTATGCTTATAGTGTCATATCTATGAAATCATTGCCAAGTCCAATGTCATGAAGACTTTCCCTTATGTTTATTCTAGATTTTTATAGTTTCAGGTCTTTTGTTTAAGTTTTTAATCTATTTTGATTTAATTTTTGTTATGGTATGACATAAAGGCCCAATTTTATTTTTTTGCATGTTGATATCCATTTTTCTAGCACCATTTTTTGAAGAGACTATCCTTTCTTCATTGTGTATTTATGGCAATGAATATGAATATTTATTTACCTAGCTCTAGTTTTGGCTTTAGAAACTCTCAGCATTCTTATCTGTCAAAAGGAGATGATATCATACCCCTTAAGAGTTTCTGGGAGGATTGAGTGGCCTAATATAGGTACATCACCCAGGGCAAAATTGAACATATAGACAACACAAATGTAATTTTGCTTCCCCACTGTTCCCTGCTGGCTATAAAAGATGTGTAAGATATAATGCTTAAAATTTACTTAAGAGATAACACATACAGTCATAAAATGAATATCATAACAAGATTCATATATATACACATACGTATATATGTATATATATGAATATGTATATACATATATACGTATGTGTATATATATATCAAAATGTTCTAAACCTTTTATGCAACGTGGTGATGAGACTCAAACATGCACAGAATAATGATAGAACCAACCCTCTATCAAGTCAGCCAAACAAACAATTTCCCCAATACACCAAATCATTTATTAAGTGCAGTTGATATGCCAGACACTGAATTAAGTAGTTTCTATTCACTTTGCCGTTTAATCTTTACAACTTTTATGAATTGATAATGAGGAAAATGATGATAATCATAATGATAATATCATTCACTAATACATGTGCTAGGGAATTTTTTGAATATTTTACATATGTAATTGAATCCTCATGATACTCTTATGAAGTAGATGATGTTACTTTTCTCACTTTATAGATGAGGAAACTGAGACAGAGTCAAATTATTCTTCAAAGGTGACATAGATAGTAACTGCCAATGGAAGCAGGTTTGGGCCTATATTGGGTTAATTCTTATGCCTATCAACATGATTTCTAGACTCTGCTACAGGAAGACAATTCATAGATTTATTTGGTTCATTTCATAAATCACTTGAGGAATTCCAGCAAGTATTTCAATAAAATGAAACTAGAATCAGTACAAGACATATGTGAATAAAAGGTATAAATTGGTTATCATATGATTTATGTATGTGTTTGTGGGAAGGTTTGGTAGTCTTTATGGGGTGGGAAAATATGGCTGCTGCTGTGGTATCTGGACTCTGCTAAGGTCCTTCACCCTTGAAATTTCTCCCAGTGAAAGCAAAGCCTGTAAGGATTAAGTTGAAATTGTAAATTGCCTCAAAGGGATAAAACATCCACATTTAGAATAGAAATGCTTCATTTCAAACCTCTTCTGACAGCTATTGTTGGAAGCCTCAGGCAGGACTCAGGTTCCTGCTTTGGAGCAGGAAGGGAATCCCTTGAGGGGTAAAAAAGGGTGAGGACTAGTAAGGTCACTGAAACTCAAGGAAAATGTCACAGGCTTTACATTTGGTTGTTTTTAAACTTATATATCTGTTTTATTTTATGGATCATTTACAATTCTGTGCCTTTTTAAAACTAATAAAGGAGAAAATGTACCCTTTATTTAGCATGACTATATGCATATTTTATAATGTTTATTCACTGTAAAACAGTACTAAATTTCTTCAAGTTCTAAAAACCATTTCTTTTGAGACTTTTTATATTGATTTCTGTGGTCTCCTCTTCTTCCCATCTAAAAACAAACAGCATTATCTTCTACTTCCTTAACATTTTGTTGGAATATGGGCAGCCCGGGTGGCTCAGTGGTTTCGTGCCGCCTTCGGCCCAGGGCGTGATCCTAGAGTCCCGGGATTGAGTCCTGGGATCGAGTCCCGCGTTGGGCTCCTTGCATGGAGCCTGCTTTTTTCTCTCCTGCCTGTGTCTCTGCCTCTCTGTGTCTCTCATGAATAAATAAATAAGTAAAATCTTAAAAAATTTTTTTCGTTGGAATATACTGTTTTTCTTCATATCTCTATGATCTGTTGAAAATGACAAGAATGTTCTTTCTTTTTTCTTATTTTTTCTTCAAGGGTATAAGAAAAGTAGCTGTGGTTCTTAACTAATTAGTTGGAACAGTGACATTAATTCACTGGAAATGACAACTGCTGCATCAAAAATGATGCCGTTAATGGTAAAGGAGCTACACTGACCTTCTCCACCATATTCCCCATTCCAACATTGCCACACAAATCTAACCCTTTGTCCTAAATGCCCTTTGTTTCAGCTATGCCTACTGTAGTGCCAACACTGATTCTGTGCCTACTTTCTTAGTATTTTTCTCCCATTGGTCTTCAGCAAAAAGTTAAATAATAGAAAGTTTTGAAGCTTCAAGTTTTATTTAAATTCCAGTTAATTGAGAATAGTGCAATTTTAGTTTCAGAGTATAGAAATTCTTTTTATAAATGGAGATAATTTTAAGTCCTAAGATCTCATTACATGACAAATGAGTGCACCATTAGGAATTTAGAAACCCTAGCCTTATAAAGAGTCATAAAGATCATATTTCTTTGGCATATGCCCAATTATACAAAAATGAAGAGATAATTGGAAGAAAAGAACTGTTGATGTGTATCCAAAACTGTCCTGCTTGTGAAGGATGTAAAATAATTTTAAAATCTAGTTTTCAATAGTCAGTCCACTGTTATTTTATGTAAAATGACTTGTTTTTACTATAGGTGATTTTCATATGGTACATTTACCTTATCTCCATCCTTAAATTTGTACAACCTAATATATTCCTTTATATTGACACTACACTGTCATATAATTTTTATTCAGATTTTCCTTAAGCTTATTAATTATAGTGGATTCACTTTAATCTGAAGTAATTACCTGATTTTAGCTTTTAGAAAAATATGACATGTGGAAGATATATTTACTTTATTATAGTAACCCACTACCATATGTGACTTCTGGGTCAATTTGGCAGTTTATGATACATTTTTCCCACATGCACATTACTTTTTTGTCTTTTTATATGATGGAGAGGAGAGCACACAGATGTATATCTATTCGGAAAAATTCATAATCCACAGATTATAAGAGCATAATTGAAATTTAGACTGCCCATAGAATACAGATGCAGACTTCTTTTTCCAGTGATGACTAGATATAATATGTGTCAGCAAAAGTAAGATTATTCTAGGATTCTTTTCTAGAGGTAACTCTTGATAGTTTTTTTTTTTAATTCTCTGTTTCTTGTCTAGTTTTTAACTTATGTCTTCAATATCTCATTATTTAGTTTTTAAATAAGGCCTCCTCTACTAGTGAGTAGCTTTGCCTCCCTCAGAATTAAAGCTGGTCAGTTTGCCATTTTTATATTTTGGGATCATAGTAAGGCCTTTCAACTGAATTTCAGCCTTACTCTGGAATATTCAAAGCTCACTTTAAGAATTTGGGTAAAAACATTTTCACAGAATAATTCTGTAAATAGCGTTGCTGTGTGCTGTGTGATGTTAACATTCTAGAATATAAATTAGACTTCAGAGGACTCTCTTGAATATTTGGTAATGTGAATTTGCATTTTTCTTTCACAAAGATGGATAACCACATCAATATCATAAACCATCTGAGACATAATAACATTATTTAGCCAGAAGTGCCAATCTTTTTACATTTTACATATATTTTGCATCTCATTAGGAGACAGGTTTTAGTTGTAAGTTGTGACAACCATCATGTTTGTCTCCACGATATGTTAGGATTTCCAAAAAATAGTGCTTTAAAGCAGACTGATTATCATTTATTTTGATAAATGTACATAGATTAGAGACCAACTGAGAGCTACACATTTTAGATATAATGGCTGGATTTGCCTCTTGACAACACAGATTATGTTTGTCAAAGAAGACTAAACATTTTAATAAATTGATGCTTGAACCTCACTCTTTTCTAAAAGTGAAGAAAATTGAATTAATATTTGAGCTCCCAAATGGGCAAATGCTGATGGTAGTCTCTCCTGTTCAATCAGTACAGTATGTTGATAGGGTATAAGGTAACAGTTTTTGGTTCTTTTCAGAGAATGAAGGCACATCAGAATGGTTAAAGGACACAAATGGTCACAAGCCCAATTATTTCTTTACTGATGACAAATACTCAACAAAGACCATTTTGCATTTTAGGTCAAAACAGAACAGTAGACAAGGTTTTTGATGACCTTACTGGGAATCATTACCTACCAAGCATGTAACTTTTCATATGCTTACACTTCACTATAGACTCTGCATCTATATCTTCCCTAGAGCCCCAGGAACTCACTAGTTCCATATGTCACTAGCCTAAATGTTGTGTCACTTGAACTTTACTCCCTTCTTTTTCCAATTTCAGGTTTATTTATTCAGTATTTATGAACTCATTTGCTAATCTAGGAATATCTTTGAAAGAAAAACAACAATGAATGTGTAAATCTTTAAAGTATAATATAGGAAGGTAGAAATGATTAGTACCAATTGTGCAAGTGAGAAAACTGAGACTGGGGGAATTTAATAAGAACTTTCTCAAAATTACGAAGGGAAACACAAGCTTAAGTTGTTTATTTATCATCGTTAAGAAACAGATATTCCTTACACAACAGCATACTCAGAAAAACTTTCTTGTGACCCTGAAAAAGTTTTATAACCTGATCAGATCTTCAGTTTATGGCATTCATTATGCAATTTTGTTATACGATCAAATTTCAGACAACATACTAGAAGGCGAAAGGTACTTTAATTTCATACCAATATCTTATGAATTCTATAAAGAAAAACGATGCTGTGTTACTGAGGGTAATGTAAGACCATGAATAATAGATGAAGGTAACAGTTTTAGAGGATTGTGAATTCTTTGAAATCCCCTGCAACTCAAGAGAAAGCGTAAACTCTAAGACAATTGAATAAAATTAATTTATAGCATTCATATTTTAATAAAATAATGTTAGGTTTTCATGAGTTTCCATTGTGATTTGCTCATAAGGTCATCCAATTGGCACATGTTTGAAAAATAACAGGTTTTATTAATTAAATATATAAAATTGATGAATGAGCCATTGAACTATTGCTAAAGACTTTTCCTTGAAGGTATATGAACATACAATATACATTCACATTAATAGTGATATAATTTACTGTATAGCAAAGAATAACATAATGATTATATTGCTACTGTGGATGAATTGCAACTTACAAAACTCTTCTCAAGAACTTTAGTGGTATTAACATATTTCAGCTTTTATTCTCATGAACCAGTGTATGTTAATTCACTTTGGTGAATGGTACTTTCAGGAGTCCTGTTGAGAATTGACTAAGCTAATTTAGGCAGCCATAGTTACCTGGTTCTTCTTTGCAGGTATTAGTGGCCTCTCATGATTTGAGATAGAACACCTTGTCCACAATGTGAAAATGAAATTATGTCTCAGGCTGAGTTCTACCACACATATAAACATTTATTAGCAAAAAGGCACTAGATCATTTCTTATACATTTGCTAAATTTCCTACTCTATTTTTTTTAAAGATTTTGTTTATTTATTCGTGAGAGACACAGAGAGAGAGGCAGAGACACAGGCAGAGGGAGAAGCAGGCTCCATGCAGGCTCCATGCTGAGCCACTCTACTTTAGAGTTTTAAGCTATTGGAATTGCCTGCCATATTTGTATGCCATTCATACAACTAGGACATTCATTAAAGTGGATTCATACATAAAGGTATGCACATATACATATCCTATAATGTCTTTGCTTAAAATAAATTACAGATAACATAAAACACTCTGGGAAGAAGTCTTTTTTTTTTTTTAATGAGGAAAAGTTTTGGGTCTCCTTTTAAGTTTATATTACAGAAATTTCTCAGTTTCTGGAATGGGTATGGCAGCTTTCTCTAGTTTCCTGATATGCTACAGATTTTTTTCTACTTCATATATACATATAGAGATATATAGAATATAATATATATATATTTCTACTTTATATATATATATATATATTTACATATATATATATATATATATATTTAAAGTTACTCTGTCCCCAAGTTCCAGTTTCCTTAATATTTAAAGATAACCTTTTAGTAGTAGTGAGGATCTACTGTGTGTCTTTGTACTCACATCTGTATGTATATTTTCAAAATGACCAACTTAACAGATGTATTTAAAATTCCTAGATGAAAGCACTTACTTTGCAACATCTTGTTCCTACAAAAATAATACAAAAAAGCATTAATAAGGGGTGCCTAGATGGCTCAGTCAGTTAAGCATCTGACTCTTGATTTTGGTTCAGGTCATGATGTCAGGATCATGAGATCAAGCTCTATGTTGGGCTCCATGCTGCACAGAGCCTGCTTAAGATTCTCTTTCTCCTTCTCCCTCTGCTCCTCCCCACTCCACACATGCTCTTTCTCTCTCTTAAAAAAAAAAAAAAAACAACAAAACAACTTAGGGACATTTCTGTCATACCTAAAATTTTAGCTATATAGTTATACATTTTATAGAATTATAAATTATATCCTTATATAATTACATATACTTATTTATATTCAAAAGTTCAATAGCTTTATTTAATATTTTTATAATTATAACTATTTTTAAATGCCTATGTGATTTTTAAAATTTAACAAATTTGAATGCTAAGTCTACCCAATTTAAAATCTGTTTAATAGAAAAGTAATAGAGTGCAGTGTCCAATTTATAAAAACAGCAGTGCTGCAGTAATGGTCAATGGTAAAATTATAACCCAAAATATTTGGGAATAAACAATATTTCTGTCTGACAGAAAATATTAAAACTGAGATATAATCTATATGTGTATATATATGTCTGTCTGTCTATCCATCCTCCATCCATCCTGTTAATGAATAATTCACTGACAGCCCCTTACTCCTTTCTTCATCCCCCACATTTCACTAAAGGTGCTAAGTGAGATATTTTCTTTCCCAGCTATTGTTGGCCAAGATTCAATTCTAGCTCATGTGATAAAGGAAAATTTTCCAAGGAACATCTGGAAAAGCTTTCACTTATTTTTGATAAGAAGAATAGATGGATTTTGCACTATTCTTCTTCCTTTTACTCATTAACCTTAATGAGTGTGTTATATTCAAGGCTGCACAAACCATCTTGTTAAAATGAAGAGAAAAACATAGGGTGAGAAAAATCAGTATGCTAATAACTGTGGCACAGAAGGAAGCCAGAACCTGATGTTAAGCAAAAAAATAAATGCTAGTAACTACCTACCTCTGGACTTCTTCCTTTGAGTTTAAATCATTGTTAGTCAGGTTGTCCGTTACTTACGGCCATAATTATTACAGTCGATGTATATGTCTGTGTAACTTATAACTTCTCTGAAAATTTGGTGGCTTTATGATTTGAATTTTTTCTTTAGCAAGATTACTAATTGCATGTAAGAACTTTGTTTTTCTAAGTTAGAACTAGACCAGTTTTAAGTTCACAGAAAAATTGAGGAGAAGGTACAGAGATTTCCTGTATTTCCTCTGCCCCTACATTTGTGTAACTTCCTTCATTATCAAAATCCTCTGCCAGAGTGGTACATTTGTCATAATTGATTAATATAATCTGACACATTATAATTGCCTTGAGTCTCCATGGCTTACATTATGATTTACCTTTAGTTTTGTACGTTCTGTGGGTTTGAATAAACGTATGACATTTGTCCATCATTGTATCATACAGAATATTTTCAATGCTCTAAAAATCCTCTTTGCTCTGTCTATGCTACCCTCTCCCCCAAATTCAGTACTGTACCCACTAGTATTTTTTATTGTTTTCAGAGTTTTGCCTTTTCCAAAATGTCATATAATGAAATCACACAGATTGGCTTCTTTCACCTAACAATACACATTTCAGGTTCTTCCATGTCTTTTCATGGCTTGATAGCTCAATTCTTTTCAGCATTGAATAATATTACATTGTCTGGATGTACCAGAATTTATTATTCCATTCACTTACTGGAGGATATCGTGAGGGATTCTAAGTTTGGGCAATTATAAATAAAGCTGTTATAAAATCTATGGGCAGGTTTTGGTATAGACATACGTTAAACTCCTTTGGTAACTACCAAGGATGTGATTGTTGGATTGTATGATGAGAGTAAGTTCAGTTTTGTAAGAAACTTTCAATTTATCTTATACAGTGACTGTAACAATTTTGCATTCCCATCAGCAATGTATTCAATTCCTGTTGTTCTACATCTTTGCCAACTTTTGGTGTTGTCTGTGTCCCGGATTTTGGAGATTCCAGTAGGTGTGTAGTGGTAGCTTATTGTGATTTTGCATTTTCTTGATAATATGATGCATTGCATATTTTTATATATGCTTGGCCATATATAAAAGATATATATATATATATATTTATTTATTTATATTCTTTGGTGATGTGTATGTTAAGATATTTGGTCAATTTTACTTAGGTTGTTTGTTTTCCTATTGTGTTTAAGATTTCTCTGTACCTTTTGGATAAGTCATCTTATTAAATGGGTCTTCTGCAAATACTTTTTCCACTTTGTGCTTTGTCTTCTCATTCCCTTGATACTATCTTTTGCAGGGCAGAAGTTTTAAATTCTAATGAAATTCAATTTATCAGTTATTTAATGGATTGTGTCTTTCTTTGGTGTCATATCTAAAAATGTCCTCTCGATACCCACATCATCTAGGTTTTCTCCTATGTTAACTTTAGGAGTTTTATAGTTTTGCATTTCACATTTAGGTCTATGATCGATTTCAAATTAATTTTTGTGAAGGGTATAAAATCTGTTCTAGATTTATTTTTGCACGTGGAGGTCTAGTTGTTCCAGCATTTTTTGTTAAAAAGACTGTCTTTGCTCTATTGTACTGTTTTTGTTCCTTTGTCAAAGATGAGTTCACTGTATTTATGGAGATCTATTTCTAGGCTCTCTTTTTGTTCCATTGATCTATTTGTCTATTCTTACACTTTATGGTATTCTTTCAATACCATGCAGTCTTCTACTGTAGTTTTACAGTAAATCTTGAAGTTGCATAGCATCAACCCTCTAACTTTGTTCTTTATGTTCTATACTGTGTTGGCTATTCCAAGTGCCTTGCCTCTCTCTGTGAACTTTAGAATCTGTTTTTCAATATCCACAAAATAAGTTGGCTGGACTTTTGGCTAAAAATGCAGTGAATCTATAGATCAAATTAGGAAGAACTAACATCTTGACTATACCAAGATCTATAAACATTGAATATCATTATTTAGTTTTTTTCCATTTTGTTCATTAGAGTTTTATAGCTTTTCTCATATTAATTTTGTACATATTTTGCTAGATTTCATTCTAATTATTTTGTGGTTTTGGGAGTATAGAAATGTAATTTTTTCAAATTCCTTTTGTATATTTACCTTATATCTGCAACTTTATTATATAATTACTGATTAGTTCCAGTTCTTAAGTTGGTTATTTCAGATAAATATGCTTTTATTTACTGTAAACAAAGACAGTTTTATGTCTTTATTCCCAATCTATAAAACTTTTATTTCCTTTTCTTGCCTTATTGCCTTAGTAAGAATTTCCAGGACGGTGTTTAAAAGGAGTGGTGAGAGGAGAGACATCCTTGCCTTGCACTTGATCTTAGTGGAAACACTTTAAATTTCTCATCACTAAATAGATAGTCTTTACCAGGTTGAGACAGTTGTCCTCTCAGTAGTTTACTGAGAGGTTTTAACACAAATCAGTGTTGGATTTTGTCAAAAGCTTTACCTGACTGTTGATATGATCATTGGATTTTTTTCCTCTTTAGTCTGTTGCTATGATGAATTGTATTAATTTATTTTCAGATATTAAACCAGCCTTGCAAACTGGGATGAATCCCACTTGATCATGGCATATAATTATCTTCATACTTTTTATTTGATTTGCTGATATTTTGTTGAGGATTTTTGCACCTGTGTTCATGAGAGATATTGCTCTCTATTTTTCTTTTCTTGTAACATCTTTGTTTGTTTTTGATATTAGGGTAATACTAGCCTTGATGAATTAGTAAGTATTCCTTCTGCTTCTGTCCTTTGAAGAAATTTTAGGCAGTTGGTATAATTTCTTCCTTTAATGTTTGGTAGAATTTACCAGTGAACCCATGTGGTTTTGGTATTTTCTGTTTAGGAAGGTTTGTTCAGCGTTTTACTTCTGGTTACAATGAGTGGCAACTTCAGGCTCCTTATAAATGGATTAGAAACTGGAAGTCAGAAATTTGGTTTTAATGTTGATAACGGTTTTGGGGGGTTTTGCTTGATATTTGAGCTACTATGAAACTAATTTGTATGGGGGTATTTCAGCTTAATATTATCTTGGGATTTGTGCTATTTCTGGATATAAGGCCTTTTTCTCGAAATTCCCAAAAATTGATGCCTAGGTGATATTTACAAAACTATTTATTTATAGGTCTACTCTAAATGTAAATATTAATTATCATTTTTACTAAAAGAACAAAATTAGCACACTAAAGAATCATTCTTGGACAGAAAAATAACAGTTATAGAGTTTTTTAATACTTACATAGTTTTGAGTAGCAGGCATCATTTGATAACTTCAGTTGGCTTAGATATACAGAATAAAGAGGGAAGATCTGGACTGACTATATCCATAAGAAAATATCACAACATTAAAAAATGATTCTTAGTGCATAATTCTTGTGGAATATATGTATAGGCATTTTATTCCATTGAAAGATATGGGAATACAATGTCCCCCTGATCTTCATGTCCCTTTTAGTCCATCCAATTCCTCGTTACTGTAAATCATCCATCCAGTTAGGAAACAAAAGTTTATATAGGCTCACTACTATCAAAATCAAGAAGACTATAAATTCCCAACTATCATTTCACTTATCCTGATGATGAGCAGAGAAAAAAAGAACAGCTTCTAGTGTACAATTCCTATTTTAACTTACAATCTGTGTAATAAAAGTTATAAATGACTGAGTGAGAAAATACTGAGTGAGAAGTTGAGTATTTTGCCAAAGTCTTGTGAATCATTGTTTACAGCCTTTGAGAGAAGTGATCCGAATAGAGCTTTATACCCAATATTTTAAGTCAAGAACTGGGGTGCCTGGGTGGCTGTCAGTTTAGCTTCTGACTCTTGATTTCAGTCATGAATTCAAGCCCCCTACTTAAGAAAAATAAAAATAATAAATAAAGGCAAGAACAGCACTTAGTATTCTAATGTTTTATTAAAAATCACCATAACTTTCACTAGAAACAATTAGTGGCTTCTTTCTCACCCTAAAGCAATGTTGCTGATTATAATTTCAATTCTTTATTTGAGACACATTTTAAATTGCTATTATGATTTTAAAATTGTCATTAGTTGAGATTGTCTCAACAGCTGTCTTCAAAGACTTGGCTATTGCAAAGGCAATGATTCATGCTCAGACACAGTTCATTTACTACCTAAAATATTTCTTTGCCAACCAGAGGCTGATGTATTAAGCCAATTGTTGGGTAATAACAATCAAATAAGAATGAGTGAAGAAAGAAGGAGTTTTGTTTGTTTGCTTTTCCTTAACATTTTTTTAGATTCTTTTTTTTTTTTTTTTTCATAGAGAAGTCCCTCTGTCATCTTTATCTTGCAACCATCTTTTTTTTCAGGATTACCATAAAACAAACCTTAATATATTATTGACTACCAGCTTCCTTTTTTTGTTGGCATGTATTGGCCACAAAAATAAACCTGAATTCCATGTTCAGTCACAGAAGATTTAAGGAATTAATTAAGGATTCTGGGGAGGAATTATATTTTAGTAATAATTTTAGTATTATATTTTAGTAATGGGTGTTACTTTTCCTAGTGCTCATATTTAAGTCAATGTTAGAAACTGAAAAGATACATACATACATATATATTCATTTTAACTATATGTACATGTAGACATTTATTTTAACTATAAAATCTTATTAATAATTGCTATTCTAAATAATGACAATAAACCATTTTAACACCATGCTTTATATAACAACATGAAGCAATCTCATAGTTTCATGTGGTGAGTGTACACTGACAGCCCTAACAAATCATTATGATATGCTTTGAACTTCCACATATTCATCCAACAGAGTAGTTTACTTCTAATTAAATTATAAGCTTCTTATTTATACTATTAATATCCTATAAAGTATTTTTTGATAAGATTAACCAATTTACACAGTGTTTTTCTTATTTCAAATACATAGTTGTTTAACTGGGCTTAAGAAGGATTATTAAAGTGAATCCATAGAATTAAACATGACTTCACATCTAAACAAACTGAATAATGTCATATGAATTCAATTAAATACCTACTTAATGACAAGAACTGGACTAAGCCCTATGAGGGAAAATAAAATATGTGAAACCTGTTCTTGATAATTTATTGGTTCATTGAAGAGAGCAGAAATATACCAAATTACCTAAGAAACTATATGAGAAATTATAGAATATGGTGCTAAATGAACAGAGCTATTTAGCATTGCTGATGTCCAGTTATTTTTGCAGAAATATTCCTCTGTAGAGAAGGAAACCACTTTTTGGCATAAAGATTTTAATCTTGAAAATTGTATTTATTTGTTTATTTATATTTTACTTAATTTCAATTTGCCAACGTGCCCATCTTAATGCCCATCAACGAATTACCCCATCCCCCCACCCAACTCCCCCTCAGCAAACCTATCCCAGAATTAAAAGTCTCTCATGGTTTGTCTTCCTCTCTGATTTTTCCCCATTAGGTTTCCCTTTCTTACCTTATGGTCCCTTGCACTATTTCATATATTCTATGCCTCTCACCAGGCACTGTCAGAGGCAGCTTTCTTTTCTCATTGCATTCACTGTTTAAAAAAATTCTCTCTATACCTGTTCTTTCATAAATTTGTCTTAAACTCTTTAATATACAGTCTCAAATGTGATCCATAACACCTGTCTTCAATTACTATCTTTTAAAAGCTTATATATTTACCACAGGATTAAAATGCCACTTAGTTAAAAATTTCAAGTGTTTTGTAGCCATGTCAAAACTTATCTTTCGATGTTAAAACATACTCTGAGGCAATTATAGTCTACACAAAATCAGGGATTTTAGCCAGTGAAAATCAACCACAAGACTTATGTGCAGTTATCATCACTCAGAATCTGCTTTTTAAAAACACTGTTCTGGGGCATCTAGATTTTGAAGAAGTACTCTGCTTTCCTATAAAGAATAATTGGAATTTTCTTTTATTTTAAAAAAATTAATCTTAACAACATGCTATAGGTAATCTTCAACACTAGGAATTAGGAGAGCGAATCCCTGTTTAGATGGTGGTGTGTGGTATTAATTGACATGAAACCAAGACTATTATATTAAATTGTTAAATTGCATAGAATTTAAGTGTCTGCCCTGGATCAGCTAGAGCTTTTAGGCCATTTGCCATATCTATCAATAGCCCATCACACCCAGTCCTCAGTGGCTGTTTTCAGAGAAACAAATGAGGATGTTGGTATCTTGTATACAAGACTGGTGAAGTGAAGAATGAACTAAATGGGCCTTTCATGTTTCCTTTATACTGCTGCGTCTCCAGCAGCAAAAGTCTCTTTTGAAACAATTGCAAGGCCACTTGCTACTGAAATATGAAGGCTCAATAAGAGAGCTTAAGAATATATCTCTTATGTTGTAATATCTGGGTTTTTTTGTTGTTTAATGTACCAGTGTTCTTCATCTTTTTATGTTTACCTTATAGTTAGAATCAAAGAGCAATCAAAGTTTTTGAGTTAAAACCATTTTTACTATGGTAAATACTAGTTACCATAACCTCTGTTGGCCCAGGACCAGCCTCAATCAGTAATCATAGTTTTTTTTTTTTTTTTTATTTATTATAGTCACACACAGAGAGAGAGAGAGAGAGGCAGAGACACAGGCAGACGGAGAAGCAGGCTCCATGCACCGGGAGCCCGACGCGGGACTCGATCCAGGGTCTCCCGGATGGCGCCCTGGGCCAAAGGCAGGCGCCAAACCGCTGCGCCACCCAGGGATCCCCTAATCATAGTTTTCTATGTGAAACTTCCTCACACATTATGTATATGGATTCCAATTTGGAAGTGCGCTGGGAATAGAAAAGAGTGGCCTTAATGTTGTGGTGCTAACTCATTTGTCATGACCTGTTACAGACAGAATGTTTGTGTCCTCCCCAAATTCATATGTTGAAGCCCCCAGTGAAACTGTATTTGGAGATAGGGCCTATGAGAATATAATAAAGGGTAAATGAGGTCACAAAAGTAGGGCAATCTGATAGGGCTGATACCCTTTAGAGGAGGACACACCAGAACCCTTTCTCTCTGAACACACACTTAGATAAAGGGCTATGTCAAGGCCAAATGGTCATCTGCACACCAAGAAGAGCATCATCACCAGAAAGTGAACCCTACTGGGATCCAGTCTTGGAATTTATGGCATCCAGAAATGGAAGAAAATATATATATTTTTTGTTTAAACCACCCAATCTATGTATTGTTGTGGCAACCTAAGCCAAGAACCATGATCCTCTTCACATTCCTAACCATATTATGAAACTCAATTACCTCTTACATTGCCTCTCTGAATCTAAAGTCATATATGTTGTATGTTTGCTTCCCTCCATCTTTCTTTCTTTCTTTCTTCTTTCTTTCTTTCTTTCTTTCTTTCTTTCTTTCTTTCTTTCTTTCTTTTTCTTTCTTTCTTTCTTCCCTCTTCTTCCTTCCTTACTTCTCTTTTCTTTTCTTTTCCTTTTCTCTTTTTTCTTTCCCCCAAATGACTTTTTATTTAGAGTAACTTTCAAAGGAAAAAAAACAAATATTTCCTTTTCTTAGTTTTCTTTTTATAGCTTTTTTTTTTGAGAGAGAGAGAGAAACATTAGTGGGGGCAGGGAGGGGCAGAGGGAGAGGGGGAGAGAGAATCTTAAGCAGGCCTCATGCCAGCATGGAGCTCGATATGAGTCTGGATCTCACGACTCTGAGATTATGACCTGAGCCAAAACCAAGAGTTGGACACTTGACCAACTGAGCCACGCAAGTGCCCCAATATGACTTTTTTATTTTTAAAATATTCTTGTTCTAGGTGCACCTGGGTGGCTCAGTGGTTGAGTGTTTGCCTTTGGCTCAGGGTGTGATCCTGGGGTCCTGGGATCAAGTCCTGCATCAGGTTCTCTGCAGGGAGCCTTCCTATCCATCTGCCTGTGTCTCTGCCTCTCTCTTTCTGACTCTCATGAATAAATTAAATAAAGTCTTTTAAAAAATTCTTGTTCTAAATAGGTCAAAGAATGCAAAAAAATATAAAGCTTCAAAGTTCTCCTTCATCCTATGTCATTCTCATTACTCTCTTTGGATGTAACAATAGGTATAATTCATTGATATACACTCTCCTAGATCCATATTTTTGTGTTTATATACGTGAGTCATACCTAAAATACACGGTATGTTCATGTTAAAATTAGGTCATTAGGGTGGGCCCCAATCCAATATGACTGGTGCACTTATTATATAAAAGGGAATTCAGACCTAGACACAGACATGCCCAGAAGGAAAATGCTGTGAAAACACAAGGAGAATAGCATATGAAGATGGAGGATTGGGCTGATCTTTTTGCCAACGTATCCCAAAGTTTGCTAGCAAACCACCAGAAGTTAGAAGGAGGCAAGGAAGGACTCCTTTTAGGTTTCAAAGGAAGCATGGCCCTGTGACACTTTGATTTCAGATATTTGGGCTCCAGAACTGAGACACAATAAATTTGTTGTTTTAAGCCACCCCACTTTGTGGTACTTTGTTATGACAGCCCTAGGAGACTAAAACGATGTCATGCTTCAATAATATTTTTTAAATGCAACCTTCCGGATAACTGTTATCACATGTTCCACTAAATCCTGGCTACTGAGAAGAAATAGTAAAACAAAAATACTGCAATTTAGGAAGTAAGTCACACCATAGTATATACTTTGAAGAAGCCCATTTATAAAAGAGCTTTTACTGATTATTTCTTTCTTATTAAAATACTTTCAAAATCACTTGGGATTTTCTTAAGAAAACAATTTACTGTGATGCTTTTAGTTCTTTAATTTCTTAAGAGGAAATGTTCCTTGAAGAAAGGGCAGTGGAGGACATTTCCATTGAAGATTAAAGAGTGTCTGACAATCAAAAGTAACAAATTAAGATAAAGCATCTCTACAATGAAAGTGGATATCAAGTGAGCCACAGTAGGTAGTACACTGGCTTATATATTTGTTGTTTACACAGACAATTTCAGGAAGCACTCTGTTTCATAAAATAAGTTACACCTATTTTATGCTAATGACATTTCACATTGTCATGGGTAGTTTTGTTTTTCTTTGAGAAATCACCAAGAATATTTGCAATGTTATTTTTATCCATCAATGAATTATTAAACACCAAGCATGTCCCAAGTAGTATTCTAGACACTACAAAGGAATTTTTTAAAGATTTTTTAAAGTTGGTACTACTATGCCACTTACTCATTAAAACAGATCAAATAATGAATTATGCCTTTGTGTATGATCTAACCATTCAGTTATTTTACCTAGAGTTCTGTGATACTGGTGATTCATTCAATTGATAAACTCCTTTCTTCTTCCTAAATGCCAGCTTTCTCATTCTAACATCTTGTCAACAAATGGCTATTTTTCACAGCACTTCCTATTTATGTATGTATTTTTATATTTAGACACATCATTTTTTTGTTGATCCACATGCAAGTCTTTTTAGGTTCTGTTCTTAAGTCACAGCTTAACACACCCTCCCTCAGCTCTGAAATGGCACCACAGAAGGCTGTGAGATATATCATGTCTATAAAGTCAACAAAGAGAAAAGAGTACAATTATTTTCTAAATGTTCTTTAAAGTATTATATTTCAAGCCTCAAGAGCTCATCAGTAAGTTTCCTGGGTAATGAAAATATGCATATCTAACAGGCTGGATTCATGCAAGCCAAGGGCAGGGCAGTGGGAATGACCCTTACAGGGTACAGGCAGTACTTCAAATCTGAAGAGAATGACATATAAAGAAATTGATTAAGGTCAGTTAGCTTTTTATCACCATAAGCTTGTAATTTTAAACTATATTAATAATAATATATTTCACCCTCCATAAGAATTGGGGTCTAAATTGTAAATAAGTGTGGTTACTGTTGAACACACACACATACACCCCATTTTAAAGTTATTCTTTAACAAACATTGTGTTCCACATGGAAGTTCATTTGAAGAATTTCCAGTTATGCATATAGTTGGTCCGTGCCACACAAAGACTTTGCTGTGCACTTTCCTTTGGAAATTAGGATCAGGCTTTGACCAAAATTCTTTTCTCAACTCCTGTGGAACTACATATTCCTCAGTAGAAATAACCTCTTTGAGGGCAGCCCGGGTGGCTCAGTGGTTTAGTGCTGCCTTTGGCCCAGGGCATGATCCTGGAGACCGGGGATCGAGTCCCACATCAGGCTCCCTGCATGGAGCCTGCTTCTCCCTCTGCCTGTGTCTCTGCCCCTCTCTCTGTGTGTGTCTCTCATGAATAAATAAATAAAATCTTTAAAAAAGAAAAAAAGAAATAACCTCTTTGAAACAAACAGTGAGAGCACACTGATTGCAAGATGAAGAAAAAAAGATACATTCTTGCAATTATGTCATTTTATGTGAGCATTTGATGTTTGATTTTGGTTGGTTTTGGTTTTGGTTTAGTTTAGTTGTAAGTAGGCTCCGCATCCAGCGTGGAGCCTGCTGTGGGGCGTGAACTCACAACACGGAGATTAAGACTGAGCTGAAATCAAGAGTTAGATACTTAGCCTACTGAGCCACCCAGGCACCCCTGGAGTTATTATTTTGGTTTAAAACTTAAAAGTTTGAAACAAAATAACCATGAGATGTATTTTATTTATTTAATATTTTTGTTCCTATATAAAATATTTAAATTTCAATAGTTCCTTTAAAATCAAGATAGCATCCACCTTGACTGTTAATTTTTTTAAGTAAAGGACATATCATGAACTAATTATTATTACTGGTTACTGCATGCATATTAACTGAAAATAATTTTGTCATATAGAAGAAATGTTAGATGCTGCATGTCAAATAACTGTGTACCCCACTGGCCCACCATATGGCCCTAATCTCTGATTTTATTACTTTACATTTAAGCAGCCTTTGGCTGAAGACCATCCCCAAGGTAGAGGGGGCATAAACTTTCAGGTATCACTGGATAAGGAAATTCTCAGGGGGCAATATTTTCAAAGCAAGAGTTAGTTGTTAATAGAAGCACAGTCTTCATAAGCTTCTTAGAGATGGGTACACTAGGCCCATAAAGGGGATCTGGAAAAGGCATGGATGGCATCTGTCAGGGGTGGAATGAAACAAAAAGATCTGTTAAAGAAGACTCCTATTCCTTATTTTTAGAAATTTTATTTATTTATTCATGAGAGACAGAGAGAGGCAGAGACATAGACAGTAGAAACAAGCTCCCTGTGGGAAGCCTGATGCAGGACTCAATCCCAGGACCTCAAGATCACAACCTGAGCCAAAGGCAAACACTCAACCACTGAGCCACCCAAGTGCCCAGAAGACTCCTATTCTTTAAAACACTCTCTTGCTTGCAAGACTTCTCAGCTTTGGTAGATTCTTTAACTCTTTGACGATATGGCCCTTCTGTTCATTGCTCTTTGTGTGTGTCACACTGTGTCTGTGTATGTGTTTTGTGTGCCTGTGTGTTTTCTATACCCAGTATAGTGCTCAAGAGAAAATAAATGAATTATTAAGTAAATTCCAATGAAATTGTTCTTAAATTGTTCTTAAAATTCCACTGGGCAGCTAATAATTTGCAAAGGTGGTCTTAAAGGGAACACTCACATATTAAGGGTAGAGGATAGAAGAAGTCATTCTTTCCAACTCCCCTGTGCAAAAATATCCCACCAAGAAAGTTCAGACTACATGATTTCTAGGATCACAGCTCTAGTTCTTTACCTTTCAAAAAAATTCTAGCTTTATTGAGATATTTCTGACATAAATGTTATATAAGTGTAAGATGTACAACATGATGATTTGATACATTTATATACTGTTAAGTGATTACCACAATAAGATTAGCTAACACATTCATCACCTCACAGTCACAATCACAATTGTGTGTGCGTAGTGAGAATATTGAAGATTCACTCCCTTAGCTGTTTTCAAGTATGTAATACATTGTTGTTAACTGTAGTTACCATGCTGTATATTAGGTGCTCCGAACTTATCCATCTAACAACTGGAAGTTTGTAGCCTCTATTCACTAGGTCTGAAGTGCTTCCTATGTCCCTTCCTCTGACCATTTGGTTTTTCCATGTTTCCATCCAGTTATTTTATTTTTACCTCCTTCATTGATGCATTCTTTAGCTATGTCTATTCCGTTAAACCCATCCACTGAATTCTTTTTTTTAATAATAACTTTATTTTTATTGGTGTTCAATTTGCCAACATACAGAATAACACCCAGTGCTCATCCCGTCAAGTGCCCCCCTCAGTGTCCGTCCCCCATTCACCCCCACCCCCTCCCTCCTCCCCTTCCACCACCCTTAGTTCGTTTCCCAGAGTTAGGAGTCTTTATGTTCTGTCTCCCCTTCTGATATTTCTTACCCATTTCTTCTCCCTTCCCCTCTATTCCCTTTCACTATTACTTATATTCCCCAAATGAAAGAGACCATATAATGTTTGTCCTTCTCTGATTGACTTACTTCACTCAGCATAAAACCCTCCAGTTCCATCCACGTTGAAGCAAATGATGGGTATTTGTCATTTCTAATGGCTGAGTAATATTCCATTGTATACATAGACCACATCTTCTTATCCACTCATCTTTCGATGGACACCGAGGCTCCTTCCACAGTTTGGCTATTGTGGACATTGCTGCTAGAAACATCGGGGTGCAGGTGTCCTGGCGTTTCATTGCATCTGTATCTTTGGGGTAAATCCCCAACAGTGCAATTGCTGGGTCATAGGGCAGGTCTATTTTTAACTCTTTGAGGAACCTCCACACAGTTTTCCAGAGTGGCTGCACCAGTTCACATTGCCACCAACAGTGCAAGAGGGTTCCCTTTTCTCCGCATCCTCTCCAACATTTGTGGTTTCCTGCCTTGTTAATTTGCCCCATTCTCACTGGTGTGAGGTGGTATCTCATTGTAGTTTTGATTTGTATTTCCCTGATGGCAAGTGATGCAGAGCATTTTCTCATGTGCATGTTGGCCATGTGTATGTCTTCCTCTGTGAGATTTCTCTTCATGTCTTTTGCCCATTTCATGATTGGATTGTTTGTTTCTTTGGTGTTGAGTTGAATAAGTTCTTTATAGATTTTGGAAACTAGCCCTTTATCTGATATGTCATTTGCAAATATCTTCTCCCATTCTGTAGGTTGTCTTTTAGTTTTGTTGACTGTATCCTTTGCTGTGCAAAAGCTTCTTATCTTGATGAAGTCCCAATAGTTCATTTTTGCTTTTGTTTCTTTTGCCTTCGTGGATGTATCTTGCAAGAAGTTACTGTGGCCGAGTTCAAAAAGGGTGTTGCCTGTGTTCTTCTCTAGGATTTTGATGGAATCTTGTCTCACATTTAGATCTTTCATCCATTTTGAGTTTATCTTTGTGTATGGTGCAAGAGAGTGGTCTAGTTTCATTCTTCTGCATGTGGATGTCCAGTTTTCCCAGCACCATTTATTGAAGAGACTGTCCTTTTTCCAGTGGATAGTCTTCCCTGCTTTGTTGAATATTAGTTGACCGTAGAGTTGAGGGCCCATTTCTGGGTTCTCTATTCTGTTCCATTGATCTATGTGTCTGTTTTTGTGCCAGTACCACACTGTCTTGATGACCACAGCTTTGTAGTACAACCTGAAATCTGGCATTGTGATGCCCCCAGCTATGGTTTTCTTTTTTAAAATTCCCCTGGCTATTCGGGGTCTTTTCTGATTCCACACAAATCTTAAAATAATTTGTTCTAACTCTCTGAAGAAAGTCCATGGTATTTTGATAGGGATAGCATTAAACGTGTAAATTGCCCTGGGTAACATAGACCTTTTCACAGTATTAATTCTGCCAATCCATGAGCATGGAATATTTTTAATCTCATGTTGTTTTGTTGTTTTTTTCCCAGTTCTAGAATTTTCATTTGATTCTATTTTATAGTTTCTTGTTCTGTGTAAAATTCTTCACTTTGACATCAAACTTCATGATCTCTCTTGGGTTTTTATTGTGTGCTGTTTTTAAAGGCTTGTGCACATTTGATCATTTTTTATTGTTTATGAAAAACTACAGATGCAATGTGAGGCTCTGGAGGGCACTTTCTTCCTTCAGCCTCTGTTTTTCTTTTGGTGGCATTCATGTAAGAACAAATGACCATAAATCCAAGTGGGCATGGTTGATCAACTTCTGGTTCACTGTGGTTCCAAATAGTAGCCCTTTGAGCACCTGAGCTGAAAGCTGGGGTGGGTGCCAGGACGGTTGTATCTTGGTGGGCTCTGAACATCTATTTTTATTTCCTCAGCCTCTGGGATATTTTTAGGACCTTTTCTCAGCTTATCAGCAATTTGGCTGAGGCAGCTATTCTAGATTTGGCAAATACTTTAGAACAAACTCTGATATACAATATTATATTTTTATACTAGGCTTTTCTTTTATTCTGCAATATGCACCCCCCTCAAATTTTCACTGTCTTGGTTCCTTTGAGTAGGTTTTGTTTTGTTTTTGTTTTGTAATGTATATACTTTTCCTAATTGCTCTTAGCCAGAGAGTTTGTCTTGTAAAAGCTAATCTACCATAACTTGAAATAGAAGTTTCTCCCAGTTTTTATTTCAGTCTTTTTCTGTTTCCTGGTGATCATACTCTCTTTTATCTTCTGATAACACTAAGCAAGTGAAGCAAAAAGGATTTATCTGGTTCTTGAAGTAATTCTTTTTTTCAGAATTACTCTCTTTTAATTTGGGGGTCAGATTTTAATTTCTGTGTGTATGTCACATCTTTAATCTGTTTTGTATCCCCATACTTTTCTAGTTATTCATCACTGTTTGAAGACATATTTAGACTCAGGATTGTCTTATGGCTAAGATGAGTTGGTTGTTATTAGTCTCCCTTACTGTCCACTGATATGCTGTTTACTAACCTCATTTCAGGAGTAACCTGAAGATCTGATTAATGTACAAAATACCTTGCTTAGTTTGAAATTCCCAGGAGTCATGGCTAAACTAGAATCTGCCTACTCAGATGCTCATAGGTGCAAGAATATTGCCGCTCCGAGACAACAGGGCTATGATGGAACAACAGGCCATGCCTACTTACCTCTGCTGATAGCTTTTGTGTATGTTTATATTTTATATTATATTTGTATCTAGCAAGTAAACAAAATAGTTCATCTGTCACTCTTTACTAAAATGTAGTTAGGGCTCCCCTAACTCCAAATGTAAGTTACCTATTAATTTATTTAATCCTCAAGATAACCCTGTGATGTAAATGCTATTATCATTCCCTTTAATATTTAAGGCAATTATGAATAAGTGAATTCACGAATACAAAGAATTTAGCTTAGCTCCTGACATTTTGTGAGAAAGTAGTACATGTAAAAGTTCCGGATGTTGTCATTTTTATGGCAGCTTTATTTCACTTTTTCTGAACAGGATTGGAGAGACACAGAGTTTTTGACAAGACAAACCCAAGCACCCAAGCAAAATTCAGTTGTTAGAAAGCAAGAGCGCCATGGTCCCAGAGTAAAACACGATCGTCTTCCTGAGTGCTTATTTTTAATAGAGAAGCACTGTTAAGAGGCATGTCTTTAAGAGACACATTTGAAAGTGTGTTGGTGAAAATGTGAAGTGCATCTTTTAAAAAAAAAATGTCAATTAAAGTTTAGCTGGTCTCTGCTAGATGAGAAGGCGGAGTATCTTTGCATACTATATTAGCTCCACGGAAGTTCCCTTGGGATGAGTGTGTACTCTCTAAAACTGAAACCAAAGCTGGTGATACTTTTCCTAGTGAGAATGAAAATACCATTATCCTTTTGTCAATATCTAAAAGCACATTATTCAGCATAATTATACTTTTAATATCCACAAGGGAAAATATAGAGACATATGTATACATAGATAAGAACTAAGTTATAATTCCTCTAGTATTAGTTGGACTCCCATATATTAAATAAAATGATTATGTGGCAACTATAAGGAGAGGTTTTGTTTTGTTTTGTTTTTTGTTTTTGTTTTTGTTTTTTGTTTTTTGTTTTTTTGTTTTTTTTGTTTTTTTTTTTTTTTTTGAGAGAGAGAATGAGAATGACCGGGGCTTTGGTGGATGAGAGGCAATGGGAAAGGGAGAGAAAGAATCTTAAGCAGGCTCCATGCCCAGTTCAGAGCCTGGTGCAGGGCTCAGTCTCATGACCCTGAGATCCTGACTTGAGTTGAAATCAAGCATCAGAGCTTAACCAACTGAATCATTCAGGCCCCCCAAGGAGTGCTTTTTATGTCTGAGGTGCTGTTCTTAGAATTAATTGTCATCCTAGCAGAATGTTAATGAATCATAGAAAAGCAACTTGTTAGTAGTCTATTATATTGGAAAACCTTCTAAAAGTTCTAAATGTATGTTTTTGAAGGCTTTTCAATTAGGTAGCTCTTATAAGAAGCAAAATATTGAACCACATGTAATTCACTTCATAGTCTGAAAACATTATCTATGGCTGAATAATATTCTGGAGTGTGTGTGTGTGTGCATGCGTGTGTGTACCACATCTTCTTCATCTATTCATCCATTGAGGGACACTTAGGTTGTTTCCATATTTTAGCTATTATAAATAATGTTGCAGTGAAGATGGGAATACGTGTATACCTTTTTGAATTGGCATTTTCTCTTTCTCTGGAAAAATACCTAGAAGTGGAATTGCTGGAATGTATGTTAGTTCCATTTTTAATTTTTTGAGGAATCACTTTACTATTTTCCATAATGGCTGAACCAATTTCCATTCCCACCAGCAGTACACAAGGGTTCCCTTTCCCCACATCCTTGCCAACATTTGTTATTACTTGTCTTTTTTTTCATAATAGTCATTCTAATGGGTGTGAGGTGATACCTCATTGTGGTTTTGATCCTGTGCAGTAGGATTCACTTCTTAAAATCTACATCATGATTGTCAAGTACAAGTTTTAGTAATACATAGTCCTTCTACAGCTATGCTATCCTATAGTATAGTATCTATCGTGTCATGAACCTGCCTCACTAAGCAGGTTACTACCATTGACAGATGGTCAGATCCAGGCTTTGTGAGGCCTAAAGTTTATAGGATTATGAACACTGTCTTTAAATTAAAAAAAAATAGTTTAAAAGTAACTATTTAAACAAAAATACAACCAAATATTGTAAATCCAAAATAGTTAAATACCATAAACATCACAACCTCAAGGGAAAAATAAGTTTTTATTAACTACTTGACACAAATTTCTCATATTTTTTTCTCTGGCATTTTTAGTTGCTTCTTCTCATACCAATGACTTCATGAAATGGAAATGATCAGTCTTTACCAACGTTGAATAGTTTTTTTTTTTTTTAAATATTGAGAGTTTGGAATATTTTGTTTCCACTTCAGAACTCAGTATTTGTAATATTACGCTAAGAATGTGATGTTACAAATTGGAATGCACCAAACATACAACTTTACAAACTAATATACTCATGGTATAATGTTCTATAAATAGGCATATAATGAATTCTATTTCCCATGATTCTTACCAAGAAAGAAAAGCATGGTGCATTTATAATTGTATATGCTGCATGGTCAGGTATAGTTTGACAAGAGAACTTCCATTTTGAGTAGGTGTTGCTGAAGCCTTTAGAATTTAATTGTTTGATGACAATTGTATTTTCTCCAAAGAGAACCTTTCAGTACCAAACTTTTCAAACATTGTTTCTCCTCCACTGCCACATACTTCTAGTGTTGAACTCCAAAACACATTCTTACTGATAGATGGCTGTATTTGTTTTTTTTTTTTTTTCTTTTTTTAAGATTGATTGATTGATTGATTTATGAGAAACACAGAGAGGGGCAGAGACATAGGCAGAGAGAAAAGCAGGCTCCCTGCAGGGAGCCCAGTGAGGGACTCGATCCCAGGACGCTGGGATCATGACCTGAGCCAAAGGCAGACACTTCAACCACTGAGCTACTCAGGTGCCCTGACTGTATTTGGTTTTTTATTGCTACATAATAATTTACTGCAAACCTTGTGGCCTAAATCACATATTTTCTGTAGATAAGACATTCAGGAATCACATAACTGGCATGTCTGCTCAGGGTCTCCCCACTGTCAGCCAGGACTGCAGTTTTTATCTGGTCTCAAGATCCTCTTCCAGCTCAGTGGATGTTATCAGAATTCAGCTTCCTGTGAGGACTGAGGTCTCTGTTTACCTGCTGCCTCTTTTCAGGGTATTGCTTTTGGAGGCTGCCTGGAGGTCTTTGCCTCATGATCTGCAGGCACTTCATAACATGGGTGTTTGCTTTCTTTTAGGCCAGCCAGAATATGGTTTCTTTTGTTTGTTTTTGTTTTTTTACTTATTTTTATGTGACCAGAGGAACAAAAAACTTTACTTTTTTTTTTTTTTTTTTTAAGAGGACTTATGTGACTAGTTCAGGCCAAACCAATGTCCTTGTCTTAAGGTCAACTGATTTGGGATCTTAGTTACATCTGGAAAATCCCTATAAAACAGTACTTAGATTAGTGTGTGACTAAGCAGATGGAAGAAAGAATGTGCCCCTGAGACCAGGAATCTTGGGGGACAGTTCTGTCTTTACAGTGACATTTGGATATGTAAACCTGCATAACAAGGTAAAGTGCTCTGGCACAGCAGGCAGTAAATTTCTAGAGTAGCAAGGACTAGATTAACAATATGTGGAAGTGACCTCAAACCACATAAAATTCAAGCTTCCCTGAGCTGAATCCCAAAAATGCACTTTGCTGCTCCAATGCCATCCCATATAAGATGGTACATAATGAAAATAAAATTAGAGTAAATAGAGACTGTATTCTTAACCAAGAGCACTAAAGTATCTTATTTTGCAAATTTTGGCAGAGGCCCACATCAAAGCATTGTTCAGGCCTCTCCCAGGGCCTGGAAAGAGGCCCTAATATATAAGCTTAATTAGCTTCACAGTGACTTTTCATCTGATTGATAACAAGATAGAGAAGCTGCTTTTGAGCTGTTTGTTAGGAATTGAAAAGTAATATAATTTAATGTAAAAGATTAGGTAATACTATGTAGAAATATTGCTGTTTGGTAGTGATAGGTTAGTTATATTTTTTTGTTGATCTGTCATCCTTTCTCTCTCTCTGTCTTTCTCTTTCTGTCTTTCCTTCCTTCCTTCCTTCCTTCCTTCCTTCCTTCCTTCCTTCCTTCCTATTGGAACCCCTTCTTTGTAGTGGGGAATCCAATACATGAAGTTTGGCTGGAGACAAAGTGTTGGCACATACAGTGGCAAAGCAAAATATCCTACCACTAAAAATAGGTATACATTCCAAATTTATTCACCCAAACCTTCCTCTGAACCTTTTCTGAATGACAAGGAAAGACACAGGCCTGTGAACCTGCCTCATTGGAATCACTCATGTAAACCTAGAGCTGGCAGTGATCACTTTCACCATTGCATTTAGAAAGTTTGAGAATGAAACCAAGCAAGAAAAACTGAGCCAAACGTGGAGAGCCCAGTGACATTACTTGTCGTGTGGATTCAGCCAGTCAGTTTTATAGGCCAATATATTTCCTTTGTTTGTTTGCTTGCTTGTTTGAGTGAGTCAGTTTGAATTCTTTGTCACTTCAGCCTGAAACTTCTTGACTCCAACATTTTCATTTTCTGTTTGGACCAAGTTGTGAGACATGCTAGGATTTCTGTGGCAACTGAGTGGTGACTGAAAAGTAGCTGGAGACCAGTGGATCAGGACTTAGGAAAAAATGTACTTCCACTGCTATCACTCCAGCAGACCAGATCTTTCTGTGCAGCTCTTTGATAGGAGGTACCACATTTACTTGTCTTTTGAGTTCAAAAGACAAAGAAAGACCCATTACATATTCCATCTCATCTCATTTAAAATTCCTGGGAGAGGGCAGCCGGGGTGGCTCAGCAGTTTACCGCCTTCAGCCCAGGGCCTGATCCTGGAGACCTGGGATCGAGTCCCACATCGGGCTCCCAGTGCATGGAGCCTGCTTCTCCCTCTGCCTGTGTCTCTGCCTCTCTCTTCCTTTCTCTGTGTGTCTCTCATGAATAAATAAATAAAATCTTAAAAAAATTCCTGGGATTATCCAAACTACTGCTAATTGAAGGCTTAGGAGATGGGCCCAAAAACTACTATAAATGGGCCAAACTCCATTTGCTGCTGATTCTACAAGTGAAGTTTTATTCAAAAACAACCAAACCTACTTATTTTCACATTATATATGGCCACTACATGCTGCTATTGCAGAGTTGAGTGAGTAGTTGCAACAGAGATGTTATGCCCACAAAGCCTAAAATATTTAGTAACTGGACTTTTATTGAAAAAGTATGTCAAGTCTTGGTTTAGATTTTCATACTAAGAACTGGTCCACTCTGTGGAGTGGGGGAGGTTCTCAGGGTAAAACATTGAACAGATATCCTGAAAGGTACCTTATATACCTGTTGAAGGAATTGGGTTTTTCATTGTGATGACCAACAATCCAAATCAGTACCCCAAGTATTGCTAGAAAGCTCATAATATCCTAAGTAGATTCAGTGGCTTGGAAGGGGCATGAGACACAGGAGAAACAGCATTTACCCTGCTGAGTTCAGAACCACCACAGTGATACAAATACATAATCATGATTTTAGATGGTCTTAAGGATTTAGGATTGTATTTGAGCTCATACCTGGAGGAATCAAGATTTTATGGAGGAGAATAATAAGCTTAGAGATATGCAGTGGGTACTGGTAAAGGAACTGGAGTTCAAAACAGATAAAAGAGGATCCCTGGGTGGCGCAGCAGTTTGGCGCCTGCCTTTGGCCCAGGGCGCGATCCTGGAGACCCAGGATCGAATCCCACATCGGGCTCCCGGTGCATGGAGCCTGCTTCTCCCTCTGCCTGTGTCTCTGCCTCTCTCTTTCTCTCTCTCTCTCTATGTGACTATTATGAATAAATAAAAATTAAAAAAAAAAACAGATAAAAGAGTCTGGAAACTAAGATTCAAATAAGTAAAGCTCCCCAAAAGATTATTGTATGGACTGGGAAAATGTGTTAGAGGTTAGGAAACAAGACAACAAATCCTTTGGCACACACATACTCAAGGCACAGAGCAGCTGGTTTGGATAGTTGCCCCCAGTACAGCAAGACTAATTTTGAGCTGCTGTGACTGGTGAGTCTGAGTTCTTAGAAATACTTGTTCAGGATTTGTGCCAGGGCTGTGCATAGTGACCCTATGATGGTTCAATGTCTCCACCTTTGAACAGCTTGTGGAAAAGGCAGGGAAAGAGGATTATACATCATGAAAAGGAAAGCATCAATGAAAACAACAGACATGGATGATAGCTGTATTTAATGCACTGGAATAAAGTGTCTTTATTTTTGGTTGAGATTTTCTGAGTTACTGAACCTAAAAATTAAATTTTTCACTTACTTGCCCGGCTAAAATCACAGATCTTGAATCCAGTGGGCAAGTGCCCTGACTGGTTAAAGATTCAGAAAGATTAATAAGAGAGGTGTATACTCAGAAGGAGTTTGTCTTTGTGGTATCCTGAGGCAAGAAAAGAGAACACTGGATTCTCAAGGACAAAGACTGTTTGTAATATAGAAGGAATATGGTATGAACGGAAGCCTTCTATACAAATAGTTGTAGTTGCACAAAGAGGAGTGACTGTGACATTCATACATACATATATGCATGCATGCATATATTAAAATATGCATGCATACATGTGTGCATAACAAATGCCAACAATGTAAAGCAAGAGAATAAAAAGGGCTGCAGAGCACTTACATAAAATCGTTTTTCTAGTCATTGCTCTTTT
Source organism: Canis aureus (assembly GCF_053574225.1). Taxonomy (NCBI): domain Eukaryota; kingdom Metazoa; phylum Chordata; class Mammalia; order Carnivora; family Canidae; genus Canis; species Canis aureus. The sequence goes on from NC_135621.1 coordinate 60,584,752, forward strand.
TATCTTTGGTGTCTCTTCTACACTCCATGATACTGTCAAGCCAGGAAAGGAGAAAATATAGGTGAATTAGTGGCAAGACCTCATAAATCCAGCTGCTTCTCTCATTTCACAGATGAAGAGACTAAGGACTAACACGTCAGAATAAACTGCTTCATGTCACAGCCTCCTATCAAAGTGCAATATTATTTTTGTTGGAAGATATAATATCTCTGTTCTAGTTACTCAGGGGATTCTTCTGTAGGTTTTCTCACATTTCAAGTGTTGACTGCCATTTTTACAGGTTATGGAGAAACAGTTACAGTGATTGTTGGCTTTTTGGGTTGGAAATTTTTCTATATCCAGGCCCCCTCCTGCCTGCCTTAATTCACTGCCTTACTCATTACCTGTCTTTGGCTTTCTACCATGATTTTTCCTTTCCTGTCTGAACCCACTGCTACCTAGTTTTGTTGGCGTCATTAGGAATATGGTAACTAAAAAAAAAAAAAAGAAAAAGGAATATGGTAACTCTGTTTTTGGCTCTTCTCAGTTGACTCTTCACTAAAGGAAATAAGTAAGACTAAAAGACAAATACTATATGATTTCACTCAGAACTTTTTATATAAAATTAGTTCTGTACCCAAATTTTAACGCCATACACAAAAATAAACTCAAAATGGATTAAAGACCTAAAGGTGAGACCTGAAACCAAAAAAATCCAGAAGAGAACACAAGCAGTAATTTCTCTTACATCAATCAGCCATGCCGGCATTTTTCTAGGTATGTTTCCTGAGGCAAGGGAAACAGAAGCAAAAATAAACTCTTGAGGCTACATCAAAATAAATAGCTTTTGCATGGCAAAGAAGACTGTCAACAAAACAAAAAGATAACCTACTGAATGGGAAAAAGATATTTGCAAATGATATATCTGATGAGGGGTTAATATCCAAAATACATAAATAATTTATGCAACTTACCCCCCCGCAAAGCCCAGATAATCCTACTAAAAAGTGGCAGAGGCCTTGAATACACATTTTTCCAATGTCCAATGCATGAATAGGTGCTCAACATCACTATTCATCAAGGAAATGCAAATTAAAATGACAGTGAGATATCACCTTATACACCTGTTAGAATGGCTAAAAAAAAAAAAAAAAGAAAGAAAGAAACAGCAAGTGTTGACTAGGATGTGGAGAAAAGTAACCCTTGTGTGCTATCGGTAGGAATGTAATTGGTACAGCTGCTGTGGAAGACAGTATGGAGGTTCCTCATGAAATAAAAATAGAACTACCATAATAATAATTCCACTATTGGATATTTACCTGAAGAAAACCAGAATACTAAGTCAAAAAGATATATGCGCCCTTATGTTTAATTTCAGCATTATTTACAATCTCCAAGATATGGAAACAACATAAATGCCCATTAATAGATGAACACATAGGAAGATGAAGGGCAGGCACACACACACACACACACACACACACACACACACACACTGGAATATTACACAGTCATAAAAAAGGGATGAGCTTGTGCCATTTGAGACACACATGGATGGACCCAAAGGAAATAAGTGATCCTGAAAAACAAATATCATATGGTTTCCTCATAAGTAGAATCTAAAACAAAACAAAACAAAACAAAAATGAATAAGCAAACAGAAAAACCAGAATCAGGCCTATAAATACAAAGAACAAACTAATGGTTTCCAGAGTGATGGAAGACTGGGCAAAATGGGTGAACAGGAGTGAGAGAAACGGGCTTCCAGTTATGTAATGAATAAGTCACAAGGATAAAAGTCACAACATGGGGAATATAGTCAATGACATTTTAATGGTGATGTATGGGGACAGATGGTTGCTACACTTGTGGTGAACATAGCATATTGTATGAACTGAATTGAATCACTATGTTCTATACCTGAAATTAATATAGTGTTGCATGTCAACTATATTCAATTTTTTTTAAATTAGTCCTACACCTTGAATACTCCTTTCTTTGAAGTTTACTTATTGAATCATTTATGAATAGCATTGAGTTTGGCAGATTTGTTCTATGCTGAGACAAAGATTGCAATCAACCAAAAATGATTCATTCTCCTGAATTCTAGATCTTTCTTGCCTACTCTGTAAAACATTGTAGTGCTGATATGTTCTTAGCACATCTACATGTGATTGACGAAAATAACCAATTAACCTTAACTTACCATTTTTTAAAAGGAAATGTGGATTCAATTCATGTGTTACCCTGAACAGAGCATCATGTATAGAGTTGTTGAGTCCTATGTTTTACACCTGAGACTAGTGTAACATTGTATGCCAGTGGGACTTCAATAAAAAGAAAAAGAATAACAGTTCTATACTACCTATTGACCAATTCCTGAAAATATCTGCCTCCTGTATTTTATGGTTGTTAATAGCAGAAAGGTAAATGCAGTAGCAGTTTATCTGTTCTGCACAGATGGAAATCCCATAATCTTTAAAAATGTTTTACTTTTATAAAAGTAGTAAATATTTATTGTAGAATCATTATAAAATACAGAAAAATGTAAATATATGATTCAAAATGTCTATAGAAACACCAGAGTTAACATCTACTATATTAAGGATTTTTTCCCTTCTTTTCTCTAAAAAAATATTAATAGTTTCAGTCCCTGAGACTTTTGATCAGGAATAGACCTGATTGATACCTTTGATTGATTGATACATGTTAATTGAAGGAGGGGTGTTGCATGTGTCAGGGCAGAAACTGAGCCCACGCTTTGAGGTGTGGTGGAGTCATTTGGACCTTGATCAATGTTAAAGAAACCATAGCTAACCCCGGGAGCTCAGGGAGAAGGGCCCACACACGTGAAAAGTGATATAATTTCCTTTACTGTCGTAGTTATTTTACTGACTATTTATTTAAAGTGCTATTCAATGGTAAATGTCAATCTAGGATTGGGATACAGTGAGAACATTCTAGGATTTGGAGGTAACTAAAGCTCCCCATCAAGGACTCAATGTTCCAGTTCGATGCAGAGATAGGCAAGGAAGCAAAGAGTTATGAAACATGGCACTGGGGTGCCTGGCTGGCCTGGTTGGGGGATCTTGATCTCAGGATTGTGAGTTTGAACTCCATGTTGGGTATAGAGAGGACATAAAAATAAAATATTTAACAAATAATAAATGGATGAACAAATAAAGCATGACATCAAAAAAAATTTTTTTTACTAGAAATTACTTCTTACTGTTCAAGGTCCAGTACAGTCTTACTGACTCAAAATAGAAGTGATCCTTAACTTACTTGCACATCTTCCATCTTTCCTTCTTTTAGTTATAGATTTTCAGTTTTTGTTTCAGCAATTATCTCATTGACCCTCTTACCCCAATTCTCACTGACTGATAGCTTAATCACTTAAGGAGCTCTGTACTTCTTGATCAAGGAGTAACCTTGTGACCTGAGTCTGATCAATCAACCTTATTCTCTAGCGAAGTGATACAGTCAAAATGGTTGGTATGATTCACCTACTGTCAGAGTGTAAATTATACTACTGACTGGATCCTCCTACTTGGATTGTGGAGCTCCTTCTTTTTGATGTCATTTTTTTCTCTTTGAATCTGTTAATTGCCCCCCATGCTGTGGCTTATTTTTGTCCAAATGTCATTGCTTGTGCTTTGCAAACAAAATTAATCGTGGGATGGGCAAGAGATCTTCAAGAAAATGTTGAATTGATTACTGGTCTAAGATAAGGTGAAAGGCTCACATGGGGCTAAAACCAGGAGGTGACAAAAAAATAAAATAAAATAAAATAAAAAAAAAATAAAAAAAAAATAAAACCAGGAGGTGACAAAAATGGAAATGACTTCTATAATAGGCCACAGAGTGTGGGGTAATTAAAACTCTGTTGGACTGATAAAGACTCCTGTATACGGCTGTTTGTGGGATTCTTTTTTTTTTTTTTCTAAGATTTTATTTTATTTTATTTTTACTTTTATTTTTATTTTTTATTTTATTTTTATTTTTATTTTATTTTTATTTTAGCTAGCATAAGCAGGGGGAGTGGCAGAGGGAAAGAAGAAAAATCTCAGGCAGACTCCACACTGAGCCCAGAGCCCCGTGCTGGCTCAATCTTCCGACCCTGAGATCATGACCTGAAAGCAAAAGTCAGACACTTAACCGACCGAGCCACCCAGGCCCCCCTTGTTAGTGGAATTCTTGAGAATAAAATCACTATACTTCTAAAATTACCTAATTTATATAATCCTAACACTTCACATATGAACAGACCTGAGATTGTAAATCTGAGAATAACAGGCCTTTCATAATTTTTTTGTATTTATTTTTTTATTGGAGTTCAATTTGCCAACATATAGCATAACACCCAGTGCTCATCCCATCAAGTGCCCCCCTCAGCCATCATTTTTTAGACTTGAGTCTATTTTTCAATCCATGAACCTTGAATAAAAACAGGGCTATCTACTTCAGAGGACAGAAGTCACTAGAACACTATGATACATAGAGTGAATTTCTCCTTTGTCCTCCTCAAAGGAGCCTGGAGCCATTTGCCTAGGCAACTGGGCTCTGGGAAGGGTGCCTTAGTTTCTTCATTTGTAGAATAAGGTAATTATGTAGCTCTCATACAAAGTGTTTTGAGGATTAAGGAAAATGTAATGTCTATGAAGTACATTAAATAGTACCTGGTTCATAATAACAGCTTAAAGATGTTGGTTATCATTATTATTAAATACAAGTTTTTACAACCCATCTTCTCCGCAGGAAATGTGTCATGTATGTATTTAATGAATTCTTTGCTGATAGCTATTAAAAAGAATGATTATCTAAAGGCATTTTGAAGTCCCACAATGGAACAATATGAAAAGTATTTTTTTTTAAAGTCACTCAAACAGTCTCTTTTATTACACATCTGCTTTCTTTGAATTTGCAAGTGACCATATAGGTAAAATGTTGTCACATATCCTTGACTCCCAGAAGAGGTAATCCCATTTTTCAAAAATCTAGTAGCACCTTAGACATACTTCTCTTACATCACTGATTGCTTTGCATTATAGTAAATTGCTTCTGTGTATGTTTCCCCTAAAGATGAGCTCCATATGATCCAAGGGAAAATGTGGCAGAAAATTAGGATTAAAGTCTACATTCCTCCACTTAATAGCCATTGCATTTTACCCAGTAAAGTACCATATTCCTTATTTTTCAAGTGGAATAACAATAAAAAATTTCTGTTGATTAGTTCTACATTGTTATATGGTAAAATAGTAGGAGCATGGGAGAGTCAGTCTTTCTGGGTTTGAACTCCAGCTCCCAGCCCCACCGTTACTAGCAGTGTGACCTCACTGAATTATCTACTCTCAGTATTTGTTTCCTCCTTTCTAACGGAGAGTTGATGTGAGAATTAAGGGGGCCAACTCATACAAAGCACTGAGAGTGATGTCAACCTAACATATTGTAATTGCTCAATATATGTTAAATTACTATTGAAAGCATCAAATAATATATACATGAATGTGTTTCATAAACTGCTAATACAGCTACTCATTACTAGGATAAATTGTTTTAAAATTGAACAATAGAATGAGTTACTTAATAAACATTTTTTACCCTTCTTTTTAATCATATGTGTATTGATTTGCATAGTTAATCAGAGCGAATTGGGTTTATTTAAAGATCAATTCTGCTTTCACCGCTATTTATTTTTGAGACCAACATGGTGAGTTACAACTTCATATTAGGAAAATAAAAGATGGTTGCATCTAGCTATTTTTTAAAAAAAAAAAAAAGAAAGATGGTTGCATCTATCCCTCAAGATGTCCTTGACCTTGGTCAGTCAGGGTCAAAAGAAGAGAACTAGTCCTTTCCTCACCATGTGCTCTTCTGCCATAGTTGTTATAACAACCATGACTGCCCCCTTTCCATAGTTCTGAGGCAGGAAACACTATCTCTCTGTGTCTTTATATGGTTGAGTGGAGTGGCTTTTCTTCCTTAAGAAATAATATTTGTTCAAAATACTTGACATCCTAGAAATAAATTTAACACAACATAAAATTTTCCTTACATGCTAATATTTATATAAAATATGTATTCTTTTTTTTAAAAAAACTATTTTTTTCCTATTCTTGAAGACTGCATGGTGTGTAAGTAACATTTGCAATAAAACACTAAAGTGGTGTTTTATATGCAACTTAAGTAACTTTTTACGTTTTATTTCATGATTTTTATATGGTGTCCTACTGACATTTGCTATCCATATTTGAAATCCCATATTATTGCTAGTTTCATAGATTGCAGCTATAAAATAGTATGCAAGATTGAACATTTACCACAAATTTCAAAAAGCTGTAGGAGGAAATAGGCTCTAAAATGTAACGTTTTAAAATGACTTAGTGAGGCAGGGGTTCAGTAAATTTCTTTTGCTAGAAAACTACTGCTAAGATTATCCAGCATTTAGAATAACAAGTAGAACTAGACATTTATAATTAATAGCCAATTTTGAAACAATTCAGAACACTGTTATTCTAGGTAAAGTCCTTTGAAATATAATTATATCTCATTCTGATGGAGCTTTGATAAAAATGTTCCAATTTTCCTGATATTTACTTTTATTAAAATATTTAAAATGTAATGAATTGCATTATCAGTTTACTTAATATGATCATGAGACCATATTATGTATCTTATTCTCTATCTTTCTTAACTATTTTCTTAACAATATTTTTTCAGTCTTCAGAAAAATTCTTATAGGTCACACCAATAAAATTGTGAGAGATCTCTAAAAATTCCATACAGTGTAACAAACAAAACTGAATTGACTTATTCTGAATCTTCCAGATGATGAGTTTCCTTGTTTGCAATTGGGCTTGCATTTATTGCTAGCATCCATTTTGAGTTTTAATAGTCAAATCATTCTGTTAAATATATTTTTTCCTGAATATACGATTTTATAAAACAAATTTCTTATATGCAAAGCTAAATTATTAAGTTATTTGGAGGAATAAGAAGTCATCAAGTGTAAGAGTACATAGGTTGCTTTTTGAGATAAATTTGTATCTGGAATTCTTTTTGCAGCAGGCAAAGTATAAATAACTAAAGCATAGGTGAAGATAAATGATAAAAACATACCAGTACTATTTTAGAATAAATATGAGTCTTTATTTGCTCAGACTGCTCCTAAGAAACTGAAGATAAGTAGATCCTATTCAAAGTCTTTAGTTTTAAAATAAAAAGGTTTCTGGATATGCTTGCATCACAGACTGTTTGAATTAGACTTTGAGGCTTTATGGTATTAAAAATCTAATTTGACTGGTTTGTTACCCAACTTCCAAGATGGCGCCCAATGATTTACACTTCTCAGTAGTCACAAGTTTGTGTCATCCTGTCACACATTATACTAGATTTGGTCTGTGACCAACAGAATAAGGCAAAAATGATGATATGTCACTTCTGAGGTTAAGTTATTAAAGCATGGTAGCTTCCATCTTCGACATGCTCTCTCATTTTCTCTCTTGGATCTCTTAGTCTAGAATATGTGAGATACCAGACCATGAGTAGTCCTATGAAGAGAGCCTTATGGTAACTAAATTTCCCTGACAACAGCCACACAAGTGCATTTAGAAGTAGGTTCTCTACTCCTAAGCAACTGTAGCCCTAGCTATTTTCTTAACCACAACTTCATGAGAGATTCTAAGCCAGAACCAACCACTTGAGCCATCCCTAGCTTCTCAACCCTCAGAAAATGTGGGAGAATTGTTTTAAATGGCTATGTTTTAGGGTAATTTGTTATATAACATTAGGTAAATAATAAAACTCACACAAACAAAAAGAACAAGGCTCCAAATTTCACACCCTTTATAGCAAATCAGGATCAATGTATTGGCCATGGATAATTAAATGGTGTGGGGACCATGAGCAAATCATTTTGCTCTAAAGGAAATATTTCTCATATGCATATAAAAGTAGTAGGACTATATCATTAATCTCATGCAACACCTTTCTGCAAAGTCCTCTCTGAGGGCTCTCAGAGTCTTCTATGCTCCCTGCTCCCACTCTGTACATATTTATCTCAATTCTATTCCAGTTATTCTAGTTTTTTAAAGATTTATTTATTTACTTTAGAGAGAGAGAGAGAGAGAGAGAGAAAGAGAACAAGCAAACAGGAGGAGGGGCAAGGGGAAGGGAGAGAGAATTCACAAACAGACTCCCTCCCCTGAGTGCAGAACCTGACCTAGGGTTCCATCCCAGGGCCCTGAGATCATAACCTGAGTTGAAATCAAGAGTCAGCCACTTACCTGACTAAGCCAGTCAGGCTTCCCTATTCCAGATATTCTTATTTGTTGTTGTTGTTGTTTTTTTAATGATAGTCACAGAGAGAGAGAGAGAGAGAGGCAGAGACAGAAGCAGGCTCCATGCACCGGGAGCCTGATGTGGGATTCGATCCCAGGTCTCCAGGATCGCGCCCTGGGCCAAAGGCAGGCGCCAAACCACTGCGCCACCCAGGGATCCCTATTCCAGTTATTCTTTATCTTCGTTTCTAGACTCTGATTTCTTGAGGGTGGGGATTTCCTTTTTTATTTCTTTTTTTTTTAATTTTTATTGATTTATGATAGTCACACAGAGAGAGAGAGAGAGAGAGAGAGAGAGAGAGAGAGGCAGAGACACAGGCAGAGGGAGAAGCAGGCTCCATGCACCGGGAGCCCGACGTGGGATTCGATCCCAGGTCTCCAGGATCACGCCCTGGGCCAAAAGCAGGCGCCAAACCGCTGCGCCACCCAGGGATCCCATCCTTTTTTATTTCTGTAGTAGCAGCAGTCCTTGCAATTCCTATTATATAGTGGGTACTTAATATACATCAGCTGGATATGTATCTAAATTGCCATATTGCTGGTACCATGAGATCCAGTCAAGAAATAAAATATTTTTACAGTAAAAGAAGTGTTGGAGCCCCTGGGTAGCTCAGTCAGTTAAGCATCTGACTCATGGTTTCGGCTCAGATTGATCTCAGAGCAATGAGATTGAGCCCTGTGTCAGACTCTGTGAGGAGCATGGAGTTTCTCTTCCTCTGCCTCTTTACTGCTCATGCACGTGCGAGTACCCTCTTTCCCTTTCTCTTTTTCAAAAAAAAAAAAAAGTGTCATCATAAGCACAGATTAGAGCAAAAGACATTGAACATCTGTGAAAGTTATTTTCCAGACTCAGTGTCTGTTAATAGTCACCACCTCAGGTTCCATGTCTCTTTGTTCTAGACAGTCCTGAATGCATGCTGACAAGACTTGTTTATTTCCCGTTTAAGTCACCCTGACACTCTTCTTGTCTTGATATCTTTCCTTAGCTCTAAACATGTGATTCAAAAATTTGTTTAATGAACTCCCTTAGCCAGTCCACATTTTAAAAGGAAATGCATAAAAAACAGCATATATATATATATATATATATATATATATATATATATATATATGATCTGAGCTATATAGTAGTATTGGTGTGAATCATTAATGAATCCTTTTTGTTTTTTGCCCGGGAACACCATAATATACATCTCTTGTCAGGCATCTTGGTATATAGCATATTTGAAGCAACTGCACCAGGAAATAGAACCTTCCAGTTATTCTCCACATTTGCCTAACATGGGACCAGACAAATCATTTTGTTTGACATTCTAATGAAAAGGCAGAGAAATAGGTGGGAAAGTTCAAAATAAATTGAAAACTTATTTTATTTAAAATGTTAGAAAAAATAAGATCTGATAAACTCCATGCCATAGTTTTTGTGAGTTACTTTGTCCTAAGTAGATTATTACAGGGTTATTTTTCAGGTATTTCAGATTGGGTCATTATTGACTATTTACAAGGTTACAAGGCTGGGTCATAATAGCTATATGATCTAATCGATTCAATACTTGGATTTATAAGCTAACATCTTCTCCTGAATAACTGTACGTTTTCTAACTTAAACTGAGGAAATAAAGTTTGTGTTCCAGTTAACAGTAGACTTGTGTATTGAATGCAAAGATTCCACCAGTGACTGATTTCATTAATTCAGTAACCATTTCAGCTGCAATAACCTTCAGTCACAGGCAATGTTGCAATAATGACTTCTGAGAGAAGCTAATACTGGAAGCCTCTAGCCATATTTGCAAATAAGCCCATGTATCATGACACTCAAAGATTGATCTAGGGGAGCACAATACTTTGGTGAATTTTGCAGACAGTAATATTTAGAAAGTCTGAAGATTAGAGAGAAGAAAAGACTAGTCACAGATTCCTCCAGTCTTAGAGTTTTAAAAGCCTATGAACGATGATGGTCTGCATACCATATACTGCAATTATTCTAAATTAGCTCATCTAGGGCCAAAGTAGTAATAACAAATATCAGGTTTTATTTTTCTTCTATTTTACATGATATCTAAAATCAATTTTGCAGAAGTAGATCACTCATTCTGAAAAAATAATAGAAGAAACCTACATATAAATTATTTTCAAAGTATTTCAGACTTACTGCTTGATACATATAAAAATTCCTCTCAATCAATTAACTGAGTTTGACATGGATAAACGTGTGGCTAAAAGGTAGAATGAATGCCTTTTTAAAGAAAAATACAAATAAGCCTCCGCTTCTCAGACTCTTCTTGTTTTGAATAGTGAATGAAATGTGTTGAGTACTTCTAAATTAAAAGTCACAGTTACTCTGTAAATAGCTCAGTTACTTCTCAACATTCTTTATTATTAGTATTATGAATACCACGTAAATAAGTACTTCTTTTCCATAGTTAAACAACCAATGGAGGTCCGTTTCAGTGGGTTTTTGAGATCAATTATAGTATCTAAGACACTTTTTGTGTTTCTGTGTGTCTGTGTGTATGTTTTTATGCTTATAGTTTCTCATATAAAAGTGGGAAATTTCTGCATTCTAACACTTGTATTGCATTGAGAATGAATCTGTGGTATGGAAAAAATGGGGTCATCTGGATGTTAATGACCTGCAAATTCACATTTGTTCCAAATGATTCTCTGAACTTCATATAAGCAACTACCTATTTGGCATTTCCACTTATATGCTTAAAGCCATTTCAGATTCAGAATGTCCAAAATAAAACATGTGCTTTTCCTGCCTATTTCTCTTTTTCTCTAATCAAAGCTGTCAGATAATGACTATGGCCTCTGAAGTATTCTCACAGCATATACTTGTGCTCTCTTCCAATACTTCCACTTTCTGCTCTGAGCCATCTTTTAAAGATACAGATATGAAAAAAAAAATGAAGATACAGATACGATTTGCAATTGGTTCTGAAAACTGTCGCTCAAGTTTTAAAGCTGTTTCTTGATCATTCTTAGGCTCTTTTACTTTTGATTGGTGCCTGAAGATAAAAAACAACAGCACATAGATGCAAGTTCAGGAAAGCAAGTTTACCTTTACCTTTTTATTCAGTTTCTTTCTTCATCCTTTGACTCATAAAGAAGAATCAGTAATGGATGGGAAGGACCTTGCTCTTAGATGAGGTCAGGCTCAGTTTCTTCTGGCAGAGGCCGGTATGTCCTAGGGAGGATAAGGAAAATAAGAGCTGGTCTCATAGCTTGATGGTCCCCAAGACCACCTTCCAGTAAAGGGAGAGATAGATAGCCTTGCTGTAAGCTGAGTTCAGTGGTATCAGTAGAGACCAGGATGCATATTCCCAATGGGACATGGTTATCCACAGATGAGACAGTGTTTCTGTGTATGTGAGATTAATTTGCTATAGCTGAAGTTCAAGCAGTTTTTACTAGATATTCTCAGCTTGTTGATGCTAATCTTCATTATGAGTATTAGCCATACTTCCTCAATTTTATATCCAGAGCTTTCTATTAATTAGTGAATAGTCTGGGGATTAGTTTAAGGGGATCTTTTTACCTGATGTAAAAAAAAAAAAAAAACCCAAGCAAACTAATATTGGTCTTTCTTCCACTAATTGTCTTACTCAGTACTTCAAATTGTTTTTAAGACAAGAAAAAAATATACCATAGTATAATTCCTTTGGCCTTTTAAGCTTCTCAACAGTTTCATGCTTCTCTTAGCCTCCAGGCCTTTGCAAATGCCATTATACTTTATATATTTACCCTTCATCTAGTTGGGGCATTCTTCAGGTCTCAGCTTTTATGTCATTTCCACATCAAAGATGAGGTCATTTCTCCATGTTCCTTGTGTAATACACTCTTCTGCTGCAAATCACTTACTGTTATGTTGACACATGTTATTATTTGATCGATACCCATCTCTACCGTTAAAATGTAGGTTTCATGAAGCCATAAGCTGCATACATTGTACAACATGAAGAAGTAATGTTACAAGGGATAGTGCTCAATGAATGTTAAATGGATCAATTAATTTAAACAAGAGTACAAAATATAACTGGATCCTATAAATATTTAAACATGCATATCAAATATAAAAATATAATGTCCACTGAGGTATTGGTTACAGGCATTTAGATATGGGAAAAATACCATTGTTATATATTATTTTAAAAATAAAACTTTTTAAAAATCCTTTTATGAAGTTTTATTTAAATACTAGTTAATTAACATATAGTGTAATATTGGTTTCAGGAGTAGGATTTAGTGATTCATCACTTACATACAACACTCAGTTCTCATCACAAGTGCCCTCCTTAATGACCATCACCCATTCAGCCCATCACCCTGCCCACCTCCTTTCCAGCAACTCTGTTTGTTCTTTATAGTTTCTTATGGTTTGCTTCCTTCTTTTTATTCCCCTTCCCTTATGCCCATCGATTTTTTTTTCTTAAATTCCACATATGAGTGAAATCATGGTATTTTGTCCTTCTCTGAGTGACTTATTTCGTTTAGCATAATACACTCTAGCTCCATCCACATCGTTAGTAAGCATAGCATGATATATAGGGAAGGTGAGTCACTATGTTGTACACCTGAAATTAATGTAACATTGTGTGTTGAGTATAATGAAATAAAAAAAAACTAATTAGAATATAAGAGAAAAATTGGAATTATCAGAATTGTGCAAATAAATAACTGTGTACCCTAATATTAATCTATAATTAATCTTAATTGTTTCCATGTCTGGAATGAAATGGAATACATTATAAGAATAAAACAAAACCAAATGTTTTAAAATGTGTGTAATATTTGGGGCACCTGCATGGCTCAGTCAGCTAAGCATCCGACTCTTGATTTGGGGCTCAGATCCTGATCTCAGAGTGGTGAGATCAAGCCCCGTGTTGGGCTCTGCACTGGGCATGGAGCCTGCTTAAAATTCTCTCGCTATCTTCTGATCCTCCCCCTCCATGAGCGCACTCTCTCATAAATATATATGTACATATATACATGCATACATAATATGTGTGTGATATCTATCAGTAAGTCTCCATTTTACAGTTTCACCAAGGACTGAAGCAAGTGAAGGCATTTCTGCCATTTCAAGTGAATTGATAGAGGACTCCACTCAGGTCTTATCTTCACATTAATATATTCTAAGAAAAATTGTTTTAAAAGACACATGCTTTCATGTTAGAAGGACTCCTACTACTTCCTATAAATAGCTCAGTTTTGTACCAGTGTGAAAAAACAAAGAACTATGCCCTTATGAAGGGCAGTTTTGAACCTTATTTCTCTTTCCCTCCAATGAGTAAAAAATTAAGTAAACATACAGAAGATTATGGAAAGCTAATCCATCTGGACAATTTCAGTTTTATGATCACTAAAGTCAAAAGAGATTTTGACAAATAGCATGTTTTTCCCTGTGTTTCTCTTTTAAATTAAGCAGGATTCTTTACATAATGCAATTGAAGCCTACTACATAACCAAATGCTCAAATGGGTTCTGAGGTAAGATTTAATGTCACAGAAAGCCATTGTCCAATGCAAAATCAATGACCTGGTCAAGTTAAAGACATATTTTAAATCTGATTACATGAGATGGCAAGTCTTAATGAGAACATGCAACAGCTATTATTGTATTAGACATAAATTCAATCACCAATGTCAAACAACATTAATTTTGATTGCTTGGGGATTTAGAAATTCATTTTTATGAAATATTGTTTTGTGGAATACTGAGAAGGGTTTTTCATTCATTTCCCATAATTAGCATTAGGGAGAGGAGAAAAGTATGATAATTTACTGGATTATAGAAAATTTCAAAACCAAGTCACAACTATACCAATAAACTAAACCTAAAAAGATAACATTAAGAAGTTGAAGGTGAAGAGGTATTTGGATATAGTATAAGAGAAAACATCTAGATTCAGATCTAAATCTTGGATTAATAGATTTAGGATGATGCTTGTGTTTTGGCAGGTGTTTAATAACAGATGAATGAAATGAACATTACATTACAGATGTCATAATATTTGTGTCTTTTAATGTTGGAACTACATTAATCCTGCGTAACCTATATGATAGCATTTTTGTGTTTTATCAATAAAAATGATTTCTTATAGATATGTCAATATAATTTGTGGTAACATATCATTTAAAAATCATATACCTGGGATATCCTGATTATTTAAAGGTATTTAAATTATACTTCGCCTATGATATATTTGGCCTATATAAAGATTAAAAACTTTGGATTTTTCATTTCTTACCTTTGGAGTTTGCAAATACTCAAATCTATTGGTCTCTTTTCTCTTTCCTCTTACTTATTTCTATGTACTTTATAGGTAATAGCATTCAATTTATTTTTAGGAAAAGCTATAAATTATCTAACAATTCCTGCCCACCTCTTTTTTATTACTAAACTAGACCCTTTACCATCTCAGCAGGGAAAGATATTGTGTTATGACAAAGTGGTATGTGAAACAAAATATATGGATATTGATTTTTAAAATCCAAACTCACCATTTTAGATATTTTAGGTAGGTAAAGAGGTTGACATCTAAGCACAATGTATTCCCTCATTTCTGGTGACCACTACTTCCCATTACAAAATGAGGTTGTCCCGGGTTCCATTATAAATTTCCTTCAGTGTTTCTAACTCAGCTATAAAACAGATGCTGAGACAAAAACTCAACAAACACATGGGGATTCAGCTCAGGAGTGCTTTATTTTTTAATTCAAATTTAGTTTAAATTGGTTCACCTATTTCTAAGTGACAGGAGTGTAGTAAAAATAAAATAAATGTGAGAATGCAGCAGGCCTGCTTTTGCATTTCTGTAACTAGGAAATTAATTTCTTTTCTAAAATCTAGTGTTTTTCAGATAGTTGGAGACACAATGTTATTGTTTAAGGGAGAGATATTAAAAATTGTTGAATAGGCAGGAAACTAACAGTGTAACACATGGTAGATAAAAAATAACTCATAGTGCCTCCTTGGAAGCATTTATTTATTTACTTACTTTTAAGATTAGCAATTCCCTATGTAGCCTTTATCAGTATATCAGGTAGATAATAATTTTTCTGTTAAAATAACTTTGAACACATAAAGTTAGTGAAAAACCTAAGAAATGCAAAATGCATATTTACACACATTTTCAGGGATTTTTTTTCCCGAGGGGAGTTTGAAATCAATTTAATGTTCAATGTTATGTAAACTATGCAATTCAGTACCAATTTCAGGACAATAGTTCACCAGAAAATGCTATCTATGCTATATATGATTTATATCTGTCCAACTTTACATATGTATTAGAGTTTTCAATTTGGAGGGAATAATTATAAAAATTACAAGAATGAAATATGTAAATTTTAATATAAGTTCTCTTTCATCATGAGGATGTCTACTGATTTGTCATTTAATCTCTTCTATACCCACACTTAGTAAGGGAACTCTTTTTAACTGTTTAAAGGGTTTTGAATCCATCAATTAGGAGCACTTTAACTGTGCCATTCACTCTTTCACCTCCAGTATCATTTGTCTCTAGTAGGTTGCATTAAGATCATAATCAGTGACTGTAGAACATAGAAGAATTCAAGGACTAACACAAGAACACCAGGCTCACCAGCTTGGTCTCTAAACCCTGAAATTACTGTTGATTAATTTCCTTAATGGTTATAAAAAAATTCTTATTTTTGTTGAATATTCAAAGTGTATTTCTGTTGAACTGATATTAAAAAAAAAAGAATTAACAGTGAGATTAATTAAATTGATTTTTTTGTCAAGAAAATATTCCATTGTGAATCAGAGTTTGAACTAGCAAGTATGACCAATTAAATTGTGAGACACCATTCTTGGGGCCAACTAGGAAATTATCTTAAGTCAGTATTTTGTAGTATATAAAGATATGTGTAAACAAAAAGAAATGGTATGCATAGACCTAGAATAACTAGATAGAAGAAAGACAGCTGTGTAGAGATAAATTGGAGTTAGGTTACATGATTTTTAAAAGTCCATTTCCTTAGGCATTTAACCTAAACTCTTTATAAGTGATAACTATATTTAGATAATAGATTCTTATCTATATTTGAACAGTAGAGTCACCCATGAATGTTTTCACTAAATATTGATACACGGTCCAACTCAAATAAATGAAGAGCTTGCAGTTGAAATTTGCCATCTGCATTTTGTAGAAGCTTCAAGTAATAATAAGGTAAAGCCAAGTCTAAGAACTTGGATTGGTAAATAATTGCTGTCAAGACAAAATGAGTAAGTTTGAAGTCCTACATTTTTATTACTGGACTATGACAAGTTCAAAATATGGGATTGAAATTTTATGTTCCATTAATACTGCTATTTGACACCTACTATTACCTGAGACTGTTCAAGACACAGGGAATAAAGCAGTAAACAAGCAGTCTAACACCCTGATCTTAGGGAGTATACATTTGGGTTATGGCAAAAGAGGAGTCACAGATAAAGAAGAATATTCAGAGCTGTTAAGTGTTGTTTGAATAAGGGGATGGATACTGTAAATGGAAGATCAAGAGGACCCTTAATGGCAATTAAGAACTTATGTATAAGGAATGGGAAGGAGAAGGTTGTGATAGGATTGTACCAAGGGAAGACAGCACAATGGTAGGCAGAAGTCACCTCATTGCAGACCTTGCAGTTGAAGCCAGCAAGATTAGATTTCATTCAGAGCTTGTAACCCAGGAAAATATAAGTTGGGTTTAAAGAATGGGACCATCCTTGATACAGTATGAAGAATAAGTTAAAGATGAATCAGAGAAGCAAGAGGACCAGTTTAGAAGATATTTATGTTCTCACATGATAAAGAGTTTTGACTTGTGTTAGGAGGAAAGCATTAGTGAGAGAAAGAGGTAGAGGACATAGAACATGTTTTGGAGTTTGAGCTGACAGGAATTGCTAAAGAGACCATTGAAGACTCATTGGAGACCATTGAAGAAGCAAAAGATTGGGCAAAACAGTGAGTCATAACTCAGCAAACAGAAAGACTGGAAACAGTAACCCTATGTGCCTCAACACATTTTTTTCTCTTTCTGATGGAGGCAGAGTAGTTCCGGAGTATGGCAAATCATGGCCCAAAAGTGAAATAGGGAACCTGACCAAGTGGATTATTAACTAAATTAACGTAGCCATAAGGCTAGACATTGAGCAGAGACTAAGGAATCTTAAAGACATGGATTGATCAGATATTTTGGACAAATATTTCTGTAGATTTAATTAGGTCCAGGAATATGATTTTGTTGACCAATCAGAAAATACTTTCTTTGGAGGAAAGTGCTTACTAAATCTAGAAATATATATACATACATACATATGCAATATACAGACACATACACATATGTATGTCAGCAAATGTAGTGATCCTAGAACTAGTAAACTATTCAATAAAAAGCCAGAGCAATTAAACACAATTAAATTTTCTGCACAATTTGAACTCATTGGCATGTAAACTCTACTGTGTTTTCCCAGGCTGTGTTTTTTATGTAACTAAAGTGAACAAAGAAGATTTTATTACTGGGTGTGTTTGTGATAGTAAAGGGAGTAAAATGTTTTATAAATAAGGGAAGTCTTTTGAATCCAAGATTTTGTATTGTTTCTGGCATGATTTCTTTATATAATAAACAAGCCATCTGTACAGATCTGATCATTTACTACATTTTTCTTAACAACAAAAAAAGTCCTGAGAACATTTTTTGCACATCTGCACTGTTCTTGTATTATTTCAGATTTATTTATTTTTTTTAAATTTTTTATTTATTTATGACAGTCACACACACACAGAGAGAGAGAGAGAGAGAGGCAGAGACACAGGCAGAGGGAGAAGCAGGCTCCATGCACCGGGAGCCCGATGTGAGATTCGATCCCGGGTCTCCAGGATCACGCCCTGGGCCAAAGGCAGGCGCCAAACTGCTGCACCACCCAGGGATTCCCTATTTCAGATTTATTGCTTATGAATTGTATATAGAATTTGTTGCAACATCAGAAAATATTCAAAGTGGAAAAAATTATTACTTTGCAAGTTGGTAGATAACTAGCTTTGAGGAAATGTTGGTATTCATATATCAGCCCATTGGAAGGATTGAAACATTTTTTAATTTTCAGAAAATACAAAATAAGTATTCAATTAGTATTCATGTATTTCCTGCACAGATAAATAATGGAATTAATTTTTATGTGTCAGCATAGTCAAGAAAAGTAAAAACTGCTTACTTTGTAATAGTGTAAACTCATAGGTTCAGAGGATAGATTGTCCATTTGTTGGAGAATTGATGTTTTTTGACTTGCCTCTTTGTCATTAGCACTACCACTGTAGGTAAAGAAGAAGAAAGTGAGATATGAAATTCTAATTACTCAGTTTTTCTAATTACTTACAGCTACAGTAAAAGGCGTAAAGTCCAAAAGCATGTTAAAAACTTCCCATCTGGCCTATATTATGACCAGATACCTAACAATTCTTATATGTGCGATTTCTTATTCTGTTATTAACATGATTTAAATACAGCTCTACTGGCGAATGAAGTGGATATACCTATTTACTTCATCCTAGTGTGAGTGAGTTCTAAAGTCAAATGTAACTGTTGTAGCATCTGGTAAAAGACAGAGGTAAGAAGTAAGCAGTGTACTGGAAGGTGGGTACCAGAAAACCACATGCAAACCTGGTTCAGGCTGTGACGGGAGGCCTTGTAGAAGGCTAAGGTACTGTGTCTCATCCAGTACCTACTCAAAAAAGAATGGAAAGAGGAAGGATCTTTCTGGTAAAAAAAAAAAAAAAAGGAAGGAAAGAGGGGCAAAAAGAATGGCTATTTCCATCTATTTAGATATTTGGCTGTAATATTTCTAAATCATTAGGGATTGCATTATTTCTTCAATGGGACATTTGACATTTGAGCTGAGTGTAGTAGACACTGTTACTCACTCTGTCTTTAGCTGCTATATCCGTTTCTTCCTTCCAACAGAACCTAATGTTAATGTCACATTTTATATCACGTTTTCATTATCCATCCATTCTTCCTCATACACTTGTTTCCATACCTTGGCTATTGTGAATAATGGTGCAGTGAACATGGGAATACAGATATCTCTTTGAGATGATGATTTTGTTTCCTTTGGCTATAAGCCCATAACTGAGACTGCTAGATTATATGGTAGTTCTATGTTTAATTTCTTGAGGAAGGTCCATACTCTTTTTCATGGTGACTATAGAAATTTACATTTCCACCAGCAATGTACAGGGGTTCTCTTTTCTCCTCCTTGCCAATGCTCCTTGCTAGTATTTGATATCTTTTGTCTTTTTGGCATCAGCCATACTGAAAGACATGAGGTGATACCTCACTGTGGTTTTGATTTGCATTTCCCTAATGATTGAGTCATGTTGAGTACCTTTTCATGTACCTGTTGGCCATTTGTATGTCTTCTTTGGAAAAGTGTCTGTTTAGGTCCTTTGCCCATTTTTAAATTCCATTGTCCCTTTCATTATGCCATTTAGCCTACATATTGAGTTTTATTTTAGTCATTACATATTTTTTACTTATAAATTTTCAGTTATTTTTTCTTTATATTTTCTCTTTTTTTGCCAGAAATCTCTAATTTTGTGTCATGTGTGTTTTTAAATGCTAACATTTTATGACTGCTTTAAAATATTGTTGAGTAATTGTATCATCTATTTTCAGTGTTGCCATCTATTGATTCTTCTTTTTCAGTCAGTGAAATATTCCTGGTTGTTGGTATGATCAGTGATTTTTTATTGAAACCTGGACATTTTGAGTATTGTTGGAGACTCTGGTTCTTACTAACTTTCTGTTTTACCTTATTTTCTCTGACAGTGCCCTTACAAGGAAAGGGGAAGGTGCTATCTTATTACTGCCAGGTAGAAATAGAGGTCTAGTTTTCCCCGTTGGCTACTATTGACTCATTCAGCCTTTTCTGACACTACCTTGAGGGTGACCAGAGATTGAGAAGCTTGGGTGCTGTGTTATAGGGTAGGGAGGATGGAAGTCCAGGTTTCCCATTCAGCTACTGTTGGTGTGTGTGGGGTGGGCCCACAAGTTTTTCTATGCTATTTGGAGAAAAGTAGTTATCATTGAAGTTTTCTGTCTCACTAGATTGCCCCCTTTCCAGTCCTTTGGTTACAGATTTAAAATATTAAGTATATTGAAGTATAATTGACATACAACATTGTACTAGTTTCAGGTGTACAAGCTAGTGATTCAACACTTATACACCATGAAATAAATGATCGCCACCATAAGTCTAGTCACCATAAAAGATTTTTTTGTCTTAGGATGAGAATTTTCAGTATCCATTCTCCTGGCGACCTACAGGTGTTCACTGCAATACACAGTTGGAAATCTATACCTCTGGACCCTCTTTCCTCATTTTGCCCATCCTCCAGCTCCCCTTCACCCAGCAGCCACCACTCTTTCTCCCTATCCATGAATTTTGTTTTGCTTTATTTTTTATTCCACATATAAGAGAGATCATATAGTATTTGTCTTTCTCTGATTTTACTTAGCATGATACCCTCTAGGTTTATCCATATTGTTGACAATGGTAAAATTTCATTCATTTTTATGGCTGAGTGGTATTCCATAGTGTGTGTGTGTGTGTGTGTGTGTACATACCACATCTTTTTTATCCATTCATTAACTCATGGACACTTACGTTCCACATTTTGGCTATTGTATATAATACTTCAGTCAACACTGATATGCTTATATCTTTTCAAATTAGTTTTCATTTAATTTCCTTGGAAAATGAAATACCTGGGAGTGGAATTGCGGGGTCATATGTTAGTTCAATTTATAATTTCTTGAGGACCATCCATATTGCTTTCCATAGTGGCTATACCAATTTACATTCCCATTAACAGTGTACAAGGATTCTCTCTCCTCACATCCTTGCCAACACTTATCTCTTGTCTTTTGATAACAGCCATCCTAACAGGTGTGAGGTGATATCTCATTGTGGCTTTGATTTGAATTTCCTGCTAATTAGTGGTGTTGAGCAACTTCTCATATACCAGGTGACCATTATCTATTTTGGAGGTAGGTCTATCCAGATCCTATATGCAATATCCATATATGTCTTTTGAAAAACATATAATAATGTCTTCAGGAGAAAATAATTTAGAATCATGTCTTCACATTAAAAATGTGAGTATTGAGTGTGTAAATGGATATATAGTGGGCATATTTCTCTTGTCCTTGAAGAGAAAGTTTAAAACTACCTTTTGGTTTTATAAGTGAAATGAATTTGGTCCACTCTCTTTCCTTATATATAGACATTTTAAAAATATTCAAGGCCATGAGATTTTAATTTGCTTTTCAATAGTGAGTGCTAAAATAAAACAACAGTGAGGTCATGTTTCCCTCAATTAGTGAAGGTTTTGTCTTTTGTTTTGTTTTGTTTGTGTGTGTGTGTCTGTGTGTGTGTGTGTGTGTGTTTGTAAGGGTAAGTCACAGATATTCATAAAAACTGTCAGGTATTTTCCAAACTTAAACTTCTATGATTTGGAAGCTTAAGAAAATAGGAATGAATACTCCAGGACTACTTGTGGTATTAGGCACATTGCAATTTAGTCTCTAATATTCTTAGTGGAAAACTTGGTCAAAATATAGCATTTAATTTTTCTTTTAAAGGAATGTCTTTGAATTTCTGTAATATTAAAATGTAAGGCATTTAAAAAATTTTTATAGTAATCCTGACATTACAACTTAAGATAAAAAAGAGCTTTAGAAAACTATGCAATCCATGTTTCCTTAAAAAAATATAAGGCTTTGAATGAAAAATCCTTAAGATACATTAAATCTTACGCCCAGTACTATGTATTTTTAAAAATTATGCCATTTTAAAAGGGAACTGAAAGTTGCTGAAGGGGAGGTGGGCGAGGGGGATGGGGTAATGGGCATTAAGGAGGGCCTGTAATATGATGGGCATTGGGTATATACTCAATTGATGAATTATTAAAAACTACATCTGAAACTAATGATGTACTATATGTTGGCCAGTTTAATTTAAATTAAAAAATAATGTCCTGTACATTGAAAGGCACGTGTAAATATTTAAAAATTATAACATCATGAATAAACTTCACTTATTAATGAAATAAATAAATAGGAATGAAATCATGCCATTTGCAACAACACGAATGTATATAGACAGTATAATGCTAAGTAAAATAGGTCAGAGAAAGACAAATAACATATGATTTTATTCATATGTGGTATTTAAGAAACAAAACAAAGAAAACATAAAAAAAGAGACAAACCAAAAAACAGACTCTACTATGGAGAACAACCTTATGGTTACCAGAAAGGAGGTGGGTGGGGGCAGTAGGTGAAATATGTGAGGGGATTAAGAGTACGCTTACCACAATGAGCACTGAATGATACAGAGAATTGCTGAATCACTATATTGTACACTTGAAACTGATATAACACTTTATGTTAACTATACTGGAATTAAAATTTTTTAAATAATAAAAAATAAATAAAATAGAAAGCACCACGTAAGACATTAAAAATCAGGGTACCACAAAACAAATAAAAAAGTATGCCATTTTAAAAAATTACCATCTTTTCAGAAAGACATTTATTTTGTTGAGAAAGCAAATGCAAGATTTCTGAATAAGAGATCCAGCTTATTATTTACAGCAATAACAGCGATGTTTCTTCCTCTAATTCTGCTCAAGAGATGTGTCAAGAGCAGATGTCAGCTCTATATACCATGGACTGGGTTGCAGAAGAGGAATCCCAAAATTATGATCCTAGGATCTTATATAGAAGCTTGACGGTAACACAATTTACTTCACCTCCTGAGAGAGGGAATAATATTGTATTTTTAGTGCAAATAAATCCTACCTAGTTAGAGAAAGGTGGAGAGGCTCATGCCAGGATACAAGGATTTGACTCAGGGGACGATCAGTTTTTCTATTCTTTAAATGGAAACAGATGACTCCACCATAAAGGAGACCACCTGTCTAACACTTTTGGAAGGTGAGGAGCAAATGGGTCTTGGGAAAAGAAGAAATTCCAGAAGAATGAAAATATTTACTCTGTCCTAAGAACCTTATACTATTGTTTTCCATTCAATGAAAAGGTATATACATTGATTTATAATGGTCTATAGATTAGATCTTTCACTATGATGTTGCTCATATATTTGTTAGACTAAAAAGTTATCTTTTATGTCTTTTTTAGTAAGAATTTTTATGAATATTGTTTTATCAAATTATTTTTCTTTCCTTTTTGATTGAGATAGTTATGTTAGTATTGTCCTTGATACAGTATGAAGAATAAATTAAAGATGAATCAGAGAAGCAAGAGGACCAGTTTAGAAGATATTTATGTGCTCACATGATAAAGAGTTTTGACTTGTGTTAGGAGGAAAGCATTAGTGAGAGAAAGAGGTAGAGGACATAGAACATGTTTTGGAGTTTGAGCTGACAGGAATTGCTAAAGAGTTTCATGAAGGGAAAGAAAGGAATAAAGAATGACTCCTGGCTTTTTGGCTTCAGCAACAGGGTAGTGAATAAGATAGTGAAGACAAAGGGGAAGAGCATTATGTGAAGAAAAGGGAATCCGGAGATGAATTTTGTTTTGCCAGTATCAAATTGTGATTCCTATTAGAATTTCAAGCAATAAATAAATAGGTTTTTAATTATGAATTACATATATGTGCATACATATGTGCATATATTCTGAACTTTTTCTGTATTTTTCTGTTAGGTTATGTTTTTATAAGAATTTTCCATTTTATTTAAATTTTAAAATTTATTTCCATAAAGTGATGCAAGATGTCCTTTCACTTTCTTTTCAATCTCTGAAGGATCAGTAATAATTATAAGATCTCAGTAATACATACCTTCTCAATTTTATCCTTGATATATTTTGCACATCTGCATAGAATTTGTTGCAACAAATTAGTCTTTTTATAGACTTTTTATTTATTTTTATTTATTTTGTTACTTAAGTTATATTGTCCTCATAAAATAAGAAGTATAATGCCATTTTATATTCCCTGGAAGGATCATTATTATTTCTTCTTTAAATATATAAAAAGCATTTGAAAAGCTATGCTGTCCTAAAGATGTGTGTTTCCATTTGTATAGAAAGGTTTTTTTTTATTTGTTCTCTCTTGAGCTGGGTCTAATCTGGAATTAAATCATTCTTTTTTTTTTTTTTTTTTTTTTGGAGTTCAATCATTCTAATTAAGTTCTAGATTTTCCATTTAATTCTTGTTATAGCTTTCAGTTTTCTTTTTTTCTTTTTTTAATTTTTATTTATTTATGATAGTCACACAGAGAGAGAGAGGCAGAGGCACAGGCAGAGGGAGAAGCAGGCTCCATGCACCGGGAGCCCGATGTGGGATTCCATCCCGGGTCTCCAGGATCGCGCCCTGGGCCAAAGGCAGGCGCCAAACCGCTGCGCCACCCAGGGATCCCAGCTTTCAGTTTTCTGCTAAGTTTCCCATCCTGTCATTATAGGTTGTGCTAATAACATCAATCAAGGTCTGGATCTCCTATCATTTATTTTTCTCTCCTCTTTTCAGTGAACTTTTGTCTTATGTATGACTCCTTTTTTTTGTTGCAGCTTTATAGACATATAGTTTGCATATCATTCATCCATTTAAAGCATATAATTCAATGTTTTTTTTTATTATATTCACGGAGTTGTGCAACTACCACTACATGTAATTCTAGAACAACTTCATTATTTCAGAAAAAAATCTGTTGCTGATGGGTACAGACTCATTAACAATGACTGTCTATTTTGTTTTGTTTTAATCTATTATGTATGAAAGGTTGTACAGACAACTTAAGACTTGGGATGATATTATCTCCCTCCATAAAAGGTTGGAGTTGAAATAATTTAGTAATTTTCCATCATTTTGTAGCTGAAGAAACTCAAGCATGGCACAAAGATGAAGTGACAATTCCAAGATTCTACTCTAGTTACTGACAGAAACAGAGAAAATGTATAGTGTATAAAGAGAGAGCAAATATCAAATGAAAGAAATTAGATTATGTAACTGAGGTAAGGATGTATTGAAGAAAATGCATTGTTCTGAGACCATAGAAACCAATATATCTATACATTGTTCTTTCCTTTCTTTTGTTTTTTTTTTTTACTATTAATATCATGACACTTAAAATCAAATTTCATTTTTCCTATATTAAATTTCACTGGCTTCAAAATTCCTTTTTTATAATTACAGAAGTTAATACTTGTTTCCAAAATGGACAATTTAATTCAATGGACAATGTTTAATTCAAATTTGAGTTGTAATTTTAAGTTTGAGATTGCATGTAAGTACAAATGGAATAATTAACTTATTAAAAGCAAGCTTAGAAAAAAAAAGCAAGCTTAGCATTAAGTGTGTTTTTCCTTGCAACTCTAGACACAGAATATATCATCTTTTATAAAATAACTATGTGTGCATAAAGTGATATGCATTCTGGTAAGGTAGTAGTGACTTGTTCTGGCATGAAATAAACTCAGGTGAGAATTTTTACATAATCAGGAACTCAATGCAGTATCTTCAGCTCCACAGAACAAGTATATTAAAATAACTCCCTTCGTGTTAAGATAACATATGGTTTTACATTTTATAACAATTGGTGCAATTTATAGAGAAAATTGAAATGGACAAGCAGATAGTATTAAAGTCACCAAGCATGTTATTGAATTAGAAGTAAATAACTATGCTTTAGAAAAGCAGCTACCGTAGAATTTAGAATAATGAAGTCATATTTCAAACTGACTTAAGTTGAGGCCTGATTATGCTATGTAAATAATTAAAAATATGTGAATAGTAATATTTTCTATAATCTGTGAGGTTACAAAGTGTGAATATTTATTTTACACTTGTTACTGCTACGTAAATTTTTTAAATTCATAATTCATAGTCTGTGAACATCATGCTTGAACTCTATTCTTTCTTTTAGATCCTTTGGTTTTTGGTTAGTAATGCTTACTTTCTGTGCATCCTTATGTCAACAACAAAATATCTGTGATTTCCATTTAATTAAAACTACAATAATTAAGTTAATTAGGATGGTAAGCAGAATACTAAGATGATCCTATGATTTTAGTTCTCTCAAGTTAAGCCCCTGATTATGTTATATCACATGGCAGAAGGATTTAGCAGATGTAATTAAGGTTTTTAATCAGTTGACTTTGAGTTAATCAAAAAGGAGATTATCCAGGCGAGCCTAACTTAATCACCTGAGCCCTTTAAAAGCAGGTTGTCTTTTGGCTGTTTATAGAAATCAGATAGTCTCAGAGGATGCAAGAGACTTGAGGACGGTTCTCTACTACTACGGAGGGAGGCTCGGAGCACAGGCCTGTCAGAGCCTCAGAGGAGGGCAGGTTCTCTCTGACAACCACTAAGAAAATAAAGACCCCCTGCAGCCATAAGGCAATGAGTCCAGCTAACAACCTGAAGAAGGAACCAGCAAGCAGACATTTCCCAGGGTCTAAGATGAGAACTCAGACGGTTGATATCAATTTTTGATACTGACTAAAAGCCCAGTCACTCACACCCTGGAATTCTGACCTACTAAAGCTATGAGATAACAAATACATGTGTTGCTCTAAGCTGCTAAGTTTGTAATAGTTTGTTAGTTGTCTACTGCTAGACTGCTAGTCTAGTGCTTACCAACTACATTAGTTGTCTGCAGTAGAGATCCAGGTAAAAATTGCTGGATGAAAATCCCTTACATGTTCAAAGAGATGAGAGCTGGTTTAGGGTACTGGTTGCCTGCAGATAGTTAGGATTGGTCTCATGTGGGAAGAAATGGGGCCTAAAGAAGGCTTTCCCTGAGTCCAAATTTTATCTGAATACTCACATGAATATGGGTAAATAATTTGGATTTGAAGAATCATAGCGTCCTGAAAAATTCCTGGAAGTAGAAGTTAGCTTTATAGTATTAAATGATGGGGAGCTCTAACAGACAAGAAACAGCAGATTTTTCTATGGGCAATTCCCAAGTAAAGAGAGAAAATAGATCATGTAAGAATTTAAAACATCAAAAGTGACATGCATAAATCTGGATGAGAAGTGAAAAGCACAAAGAAAGAAATTTGAGGAAATTGATAGGGAAATGGAAAACATCAAATCTAGATGGAGATCTACCATCTAGAATCTACCATCTAGAATCCAGGGAAGAAGAAGTTAGTTATGTTTTAACAGAGACCTGCAGTTCCTCAGTAAAAATAAATGTTTAATGGGATTTTTTTTCAGGCACTATGGTGGATACAGGAGTAATATTTTGCCTCTTCCTCTGAGTTACCCCCATAGGTTCTGTCTGTATTTAAGGTTTGTACCAGCACAGTTGTGACTAGCTCTATTATCTTAACAACTAGCAAAAAATAATGTATTTGTATTTATAATATGATAGATATGTAAAATATAGGTAATATTTGCTAATATTTTTAAAGCCTCATTCATATTTTTCATAGATATCTCTTATTTCAGGGTCTGTGTTATTTCATTCATTTCCTTCTTACTTTTTTATTTTAGTTACGCTGGTCAGAAGAATCTGCTTTTATATCATACTAGCCATGTCTTCTGAATAATATTAACTACAGTTTCTTTGGGCTGGTTTGATAGTTCATTTTATAATTTGAATGATTTGAATACATGACTAATATTTTTAAATTCTTTTTCCCTTTAATAAGGAAAGCATTTATAAGTTCATGGATTATCTTTGGAGAAAATTTTAACTAGATACTGCAAAGATTTATTATTATTATATATCAGAAATAGGTATAATTATTAGGTATAATAATTAATCTTCATGTATAATTATTAATCTTCAGAACTGTTGAAAAGTGTTGAACAGTAAAGGTGAAATTTGAACTAAGACTTGTTGAACAGAAATAAATCAGATACGCAGACATCTGGGCAAAGAGCATTTCCGGCAAAACTACTGCCAAGGTGCTAAAGTGGAAAGAACGTGGCAGTATAGGAACATTCCCTAATTCAAGCCAGATTTTTCCACGCCTAGGCCCAGTTGAGCATCTTTACCTGAATCACTACATCAATTTCTATTCCAAATTTGGTGTGCCTTTAGAAGGATTGTGGATATGTGCTCCAGCAGACAGAGACAGAGAGAGACTAACCCATATATCATAGTTGATATATGTCAGGGAAAAAATCAGTTGTCTTCTGCTGAGGTACACTCAGGTAGCAAAATAGTCATCTCTCCAGTCAACCTAGGGGCTTTGATCAAAATGCTGAAAATATAAATAGAATCTATTTGAGAAGGAATTATTTTTTTTTTAAAAAAAGGAACCTGATTAATGCATTTTGATGTTAAATATGATAGGTTTTTGCCAACTACTCCAAGCGAGTTTTTTCAGTGATTTATCAAAAATGATTCATTAGGGACACCTAGGTGGCTCAGTTGGGTAAATGTTTGCCTTCGCTCAGGTCATCATTCCAGGGTCCTGGGATGGAGCCCTGCATGGGGCTCCCTGCTTAGCTTAGAGGGGAGCCTACTTCTTTCTCTCCCTCTGCCTGCCGCTCTGCCTGCTGCTCTGCCTACTTGTGCTCTCTCTCTCTCTCCTTCTGTGTCAAATAAATAAATAAAATCTTTTTTAAAAAAGATTCATTAACTGCATCCAAAATAGAAGGCAAAAATAGAGTTATGCTTTATTGTATATTTTACCCTTTTATTCTTTTTGGTAACAAATACAAGGGGTGATAAATCTTTAGAATAAAGACTCAATTTAATACATAAATGTATGTGTTCAAAAGATTTCAGTTGACTCTTAGACTCTTTGTTGACCCTAATTCTGTTGAAAACACAATGCTTAAATGTGTAGTAGACTAGTCTCTGTAGTAGACTAGTAGACTAGTCATTTATATCTGGTGGATATAAATCTGACATCAAGGTGTTGGCAAGGTTGATTCCTTCTGTGGTTAGGCCCTGAGGAAGAGGCTGTTCTGTGCCTCCCACCTAGCTGCTAGTGGTTCCCATTAATCCTTGGTACTTGTTGGCTTCTGTCTCCAATCTCTGCCTCTGTCATCACTTGGCTTTCTTCCTGTGTGTAACTGTGTCTAATTTTCTCTTTTGTTATAAGGACTCCAGTCATTGGATTTAGGGAGCACTCTAATCCAATATGACCTAATCTTAACTTGATTTATATCTGCAAAGACCCCATTTTTAAATCAGGTCACTTTCATAGGTACCAGGGGTTAGGGCTTAAACATATCTTTCTGGGGACACAATTCAACTCATAACACCTCTTTTTTAACTTCTCTCAGCAATTGTATTAAGGTTCTCCAGAGAAAAAGTGTGTGTGTGTGTATATATATATATACATATATATATGTGTATATATATATATGAAAAAAAGAGAAAAAGTGTGTATATATATATATATAAAGTGTGTGTGTATATATCTATCTATCTATATCTATATCTATATCTATATCTATCTATCTATCTATATATATATATATAAAAAATGGGTTGGGGCCTTGTCAGGTTATCATTAGAAATTTCAATATGGTTCTATGAGCATCATATATTTTTAGTGAGGAAGCTATTTTTATCAGCTATATGTTTTTTGAAATGTAGCTGTTTTGACATGTAGAGGATATATTGAGGACATTAGTGGCTGGTGTCAAGGAAAATTATTAGGAAGTTATTGCTCTGGTCAGTCAAGAAGATGGGGGTCTCAAATGTTGGAATAGATGTGAGAATGCAGAGAATTTGATAAATGGGAGACATCTCTTTCATTTCATATAAACTGCAGAACGCCTATTTAAACCATAGGCTGTAAAGACAGACCCAAAAATTATAGACAAGATAAATTTGTCACCTGTAAGATCAAGCCTCTTCTCTCCATAAAGCATTTTATGACAGGATCTGATATTGTGATAATGTCATAAAGTTTGCCCAATCTTCCATCTTCACGTTCTAACCCACCCTCAGCACAGTAACCACAAAAGCATTGGCCAAAGATTTTAGCTTCAGTGGTAGGAGCTGGGAGGGATGGATGCTTAGTATGGAGAAGGACCCAAAGAGGTAAGGTAAAGCAAATAAGGTATTTTGCTGGCCTCCCCTCTCCAAAATAGGATTTGTTGGAGGATGAACTAAAATAAGTTTTTAAAAATGTCTTCTAGTTGCTATGTAAATTTTTGTTATTAGAAATGAGTTAGCCAACTTTAGACAAATTTTGCACCATCAAATAAAAATTCTTTGGAAGTCCTAAATTATAGTTAACTTCTGGACAAAGTAGCCTTCTAACCTCTAAAATCTATGATTTGTTGTCAATTAGCATTGGTAACTGCTAAATGTAGTTCTCACTCTACTCTTCAGCAATTCATTGAGAATTGAGATTTTTCAGTAATGACCTCTTAATCTCCTCATTTCCCTAGATCCGCTTGTAGCGTGAATTTTTCACTTTAGGCCTGGATTGCATTTCTGGATTTTTATCTATACTGAATTGTATGCCTTTGTCCTTTGTAAGAGAATTACCCTAGATAATAAGTATGCAGTTACATTCCTCTTTGTTTGCTGTCTTTTCCAATTAGCTCCTTTATTTAGATTTTAAAGTTAGAATTTCATTACTATGCTTTAATTAATTTGCTTTAATGTTCACAGTGAAATTCTACTGACTTTCCCTGTATTGTACCAAAAGTAAGTTTCTTATTATATATTGTTGCTGAATGTTTCACAAGTTCACATTTCCCAGTGATTCATTATACATCTGATGTTTTAAGGGTTTGTAAAAATAAGAAATAAATATAAAAAGAAAGTGTTAGTTTATAGAATCACATTCAGTTGGACTGTTAAAGTTCCCCTATTGAGACTGATTAAGGGCTGGAGGATTCCTTTGTAAAATTCAGTTGCACATGCCTTTTTAAATTATATATTTTTAAATTATGCATGTGACTCAATGTACATTCATTCGTGTTTAAGTGTCATTACTACTGACTCCTAAAGTTCTGCAGTGGCACTGAGATATGTCTTATGCTTAAATATGAGGCAATCTAGTTTTCTCTTTCTCAGCATCCTTCTCTACTTCCTCCCCCAGAGCTTACCTATCAGTACTTTCTCTGTGGTAGTTTGTTACATCAGCAATAGGAAACTACCAGATGTTGGTACCAAAAGTGGGATGTTGGTATAACAAATACCAACAAATGTGGAAGTAGCTTTAAAACAGTAATGGGTAGAAGCTAGGAGAAGAAGGAGGAGCATTACAAGGAAAAGCCTAGATTTCCTTGAACAGACTGTAATAGAAATTAAATTAGGGCATTAAAGGGGCTGATAGTGAAGGTTCAGAGCAAGTATGAATGCACAGTGGAATAAATAAAACAGAATATTCTGTTTTAGGAATATTTAAATCATTATAAATGGACTATTGGCAGAAATATGGACATTGAAGCCACTGCTGGTGAGAGTTCAGGAAGAATGAAGAAAATGTTACTGGAAAAGGGAGAAAAAGGGTCTTCTTGTTTTAAAAAAATTGTAGAAAAATTAGCTGAATTGTATCTTACAGTTCTTTGGAAAGCAGTTGTAAGTAATGAACTTGAATATTTGGCTGAGAAGGTTTCCAAGTACAGTACGGAGGATAATTGATTTCTTCCTACTACTTGTACTAAAATGTGAGAGGAAATACACAAATTGAGTGACAAACCATTAACCAGAAAGGAACTAAGACTTGATTAGGAAAATTCTCAGATTACCCATGTTTCAAAAGATGCTACCATTAGGGAGCTCATTGTTAGGAAGCATACTCTGGAGAAAGGCCAAGGGAATAACTAGATAACCTTTGCTAGTGCCCAAGAAAGATGAAAAGAACAGAATATTTAATCCCACAGAGAACTTTTTGAATGGATTAGGCATGTAACGATGGATTTCTCAGTAACTCAGCAGAAGTTAGGAGTAGTGACAGGATTGTCTAGAAAGCTCTCTGGAGGAGTTTCTTGTCTAATAAGATGAATTCCCATGACATATGGGGAAGGCCACCAAGGTACTTGAGGGGATACCAGCAGAAATGCTGCCTGCTTGGACTGAAAGAGACAGGAAGAGATTTGACTATAGAGTCAGAGGTAGGAATGATGCAACTACATGGCAAGCAATGCAGGCAGCTTCTAGAAGCTATGATAGGTAAGGGACACATTCTACCCTAGAGCCTCTAGAAAGTGCCAACATCTTCACTTTAACCCAGTGAGACTGATTTGGTACTTCTGATGTTCAGAACTGTATGTGTGTGTGTGAGCATGAGTTACTCGTTTTGTTACAATGCATTACAGCAGCAACAGAAATTGTTACATATTTTGAATCTGTTTAGAATCATTATTGCATAATTGGATGAAGAAAGATGTGAGTGGGCTTTTAATAATAAATTCTGGTAATAACTGGAATATTATAAATGAATGAATGGTTTATTATATCTTAATTTTATATTTAACTCTTTTGTCCGTACAAAGTTCTCATTCTTGGCTACCTCTAATGATCTTATAATCTTAAGTAATAAGAGTTCCATAATAATTAGCCCCCTCTACTTCTTTCCCCTCTACTCTATCCTGCTTCCAGATTAATCATCCTAAAACAGAGCTCAGAATATCACTCTCTTACACAGTAACCCGGAGACCTAATGATTTACCCAATAATTATAGACTTCTTATTCTGCCTTCAAAGGCCCTCTGACTCTAGATTCATTGTATTTTTCTAAACCTAAGGTCACTGTCACTCTACCTATATTCTATTCCAACTACTGCTTTCCTATCATGAACTTTCGCACCTCTCCATCTCACCTGGGTGAAATGTTCTTTCCTATCACTACCATCTCCACCTGTAAAAATTCTAGCTCACCTTCAAATATTTTCTTTAAACTATCTTTTTCTTATATCTCTCAAAATAGACCTTCTTCCTTGAACTCTCAAAGAACTTTATTAACTATAGTAATTAGTGTGTTGTTTCTCCATGTTGCCTTATACTCTTGAGATGGTAAATTCATTATGATGAGGAACCATAGCTTGCTCAACTTGTTATCTTCTTCTAAGTACTTAGAACAGTAGGGTCCTAGATTTTTTTTTTAATTGTTCCATCCTGGCATATCCATTTATTTTAAGAATCTAAACTCTGCCAATTTCTCAGCTTATAAATTATTTTCCCATTCTTTGTCTGTTGGGGGAGGATTATGAGAGAGGAAGCAATTATGGGAATAATTGAAAACTTAAATTATTTTAAGTTTAGAATCAACATTTACTGAAGTGTGACCTTTATTTCATCCTATTATTTTATCAAAATGAATTTCAAGTATTTTAGAAATTTTGGATTTAGCCATGTGGTCAATCAGATGTTGAACCATCATACTGTTTTTAATGGAGTTAATTCTAGAGCCTAACAGGACAAATGAATCTTATCCAAAATAATAACCTGAGGTATTATGTTGGATAGTCTTTATACAAATAAAGAAGATTGCTCTATCCTTCAGACTATAACAAATTGGATTGAAATTTAGAAAAAAAATAGTGCAAAGTAGGAGTCTTAGTGTTAATGGTTGAGACTCAAGACACTGAAATTCTTTAGATATATGGATTTCAGAAAACTAGAGGGTATTTATTTTTTTACTTGTGAAATTAGAAAGTCATTTTCAGCTGATATCAAATATATTGTTTACATTCTGTTTACTCACTAAGAAAATTGAATTCTACACAAATTTAGCACCAAGCACTTTGTTCCTTTTCCTTTAAATTAGTTTGATAGAAAAGCCATTTTAAAGAATATTCTATGTTTATAAGAAGGGAGGTTGATGGAAGAATGGGTTAGATAGGTGATGGGGATTAAGGAGTGCACTTGGTGATGAACACCGGGTAGTGTATGGAAGTAGCGAGTCACTATATCGTACACTTGAAAGTAATATTACATTGTATGTTAACTAACTAGAATTTAAATAGTTTTTAAAAAGAAACTAAAAATTTTTAAAAGAATATAAATATTGACTTCTTAACAGACCATTATATTGAAAAGTATGACTTTATATATAGAAGGATTTTTCTAACATAATCAAATTTGATTCTCTTATCTTATAAGGATAGTTTTCTGCTGTCAGCTGGCTCCAAAGGTGTATTTGATGATAATAGTGAAACAAGTTATCACAATATCCATTAAAGTAAACTTTCATTG
Source organism: Canis aureus (assembly GCF_053574225.1). Taxonomy (NCBI): domain Eukaryota; kingdom Metazoa; phylum Chordata; class Mammalia; order Carnivora; family Canidae; genus Canis; species Canis aureus. Next base: position 60,619,231 of record NC_135621.1, read on the forward strand.
CTTCAGGTCATAGCAAATAATTTGGAATTTAGATCAATTTAGGTCTGTGTTGATATTCGCCTTATCTTTTGTTTCCCAAAAATGGTTGTTAGAAAAAATATTAAGAGAAAGCCAGTGTAGAAAAAGAAGAAAAAATTTGATATATTAATTTGTTTTCGGGCACACAAAAATAGCATGGGAAATTCCCAGGCCCTGATAGTGGGAAATTACAAGTGGAGTGTTGAGGTCTGATGGCACTTTAAGTAATGACTTTTTGCCTGTATAAGGAGGCTCCCAAACAGTAAATCACATACTCAAACACATTGTTTAGCATTCTGACAAATTTAAACTGTTGCATTATTGTAAATCCGCTGGGAATTTTATCTTATTTATAATATTTTAGGATGTATCATTTTGTGAATATATTTTCTGCAGGTAGATTATAGGAAACAGACTTTTTAAGTGTCTGATTAGTTCCCTTTAAATCTCTTTGACCTTGGCCAAATCCCTTTACTTCTCTGAGCTCACTTTTCTCACCTGTATATGATCTATTTCCTTTGAGATATGTAGTTGCACAACTTGAAGTATGCTGAAATTGTTAGAGCTTTCTTGAATCCCAGTATAAACCATCAGAAACTGTATACAAAATCTGTATTCTTTAAATATTTGTACTGTCTTGCATAGAGAGAACTTTCCTTTGAAATAAATCATAGTAGGAAAAAAAATCCAAAACATCTGTAGTTCTTTCTCTGTGTCTTAGTCCAGTGGTAAGACAGAGAACACAAAATAATGAAGTGCTGTGATATGGTTGGGTATAATATATCCTCATGAGTTAGGGAAATGATATAGCATGATTGATGACTGCTAAGTGCCTGTTTTTTTACATTAATGTGATATTCCTTAAAAATGACTGGTATTTCTATATGAAATAAATGCAAATAACACTAAGTGGAAAAGACTATATGAGATGGTACATGTAGGGAACAAGTCTGTATGGGTTATATTTATGTCTTATTATTTCTATTTGACTGATTAGGGATTTAGGGTTTAGAACCCAAATACATTACTCAGCATAACTCAGCTAGTATATGCTAAAACTTTCTTACCTCAATACCCATGCTTTTATCACTTAACACAGTGTTACAATATTGCCCAGGAAATGTACTAGCATAAAGAAAGTAAAATATTGTGTGCTTTGGATGACGGATGGAGCATTTTATTAGAGGCAGATTTATTCTGTATTTCCTTAGCACCACTGTAAAAGCTTTCCATTTTGTAATAAAGTTTCCATTGTCTCATGTTTTAAAATATTGCTTCTTTTCTAAGACTGAAATTTAAGAAAATATTGCCACCTTGAGTATTTTACCTGCTGAAGAATATCTAACACATCTATAAAATCTGTTATTCTTTCCTCAGATCTTTAAGGAGTCCAAAATTCTGGGAATTTGTATTTATTTCTTTGATGTTATTCAATGATAACACATGAAAATATACAAAAATCTCCTAAGTTTATTAGTTAATTATGTAAAATTGAATATTCTATTATTTGCCTACTCATTTAGGAAGCTGGGTACTCATAATTTTTAAAAGTTTTCATATGTAATTAGAACTTCTTTTTTTAAGTAGAAGAGAGGAAATCTGCGTGATGGAGTGCTGATGAGTCCACAAGATTTGTGCTTTAATGTTTGCTATTTTACAGTTTAACTAACTAAAAAGATGAAATCATTAAGCAAAAGGGATATAAAAGAATTGCTGGTATAGCCTATGGGAGACTATCTTATTATTTTTCTAAGATTCTCTCTACTTTTTAGTCAGCAATTTTCCTTTTAATGGCATGATAGTAGCCCTGAGACTAAGAGATGAAACATTTTTATTTTGTTAAATGCACTATTAAACTAATACTCTGCATTTATAGCTCTGAAATATGTGTTACTTATTAGAGGTTTCCTGATTTTCTGTGAGTTAATAAATCTCCAGAATTTTTCTACTCATATAGTTTTATGGAACTTATCAATATTATGCCCTTACTATGTGTGTGTGAGTGTGTGTAACTCATGTGGAAAACAGTAATTTACTAATAAAAACAAGTACTACTCTTATTTCTTACTTCAAACTAAAGTACCAAAATGGACAGTGCTACCTACATGATTATTTAGTTGCTTACTCTTTACTTCCTAGTGACCTAGATAACCAAACTGATATTTGTGTAAGCAGTGGATCAATAATTTGTCATATGGTGATAACATTGGGCTTTTTAATATAAGATTTTAAAGCATACATATACATTAGTAGCAACTTTAAAAATAACAAAACAACAGTTTTAAACCTGTCAATAAAATATCAAGACCCTTTAATTTCTTCTTTACCAAAATGGATGCCGCTTACTTCTTTTTCTTGTCTGATTGCTGTGGCTAGGACTTCTAGTACTACGTTGAGTAAATGTGGTGAGTGAACATCTTTGTCTTGTTGCTGACCTTAAGAGGGAAAACCCTCAGTTTTTCCCCATTGAATAATATTAACTGTGGGGTTTTCATATGTGGCCTTTTTTATGTTGAAGTTGACAGTTCTTACTTTTTGTTGAAAGTTTTTTACTATGAATGGATGTTGAATCTTGTCAAATGCTCTTTCTGCATCTATTGAGATGATCATATAACTTTTATCCTTATTTTGTTGATGTGGTGTATGGTTGACTGATTTCTGAAATATTAACCATCCTTACATCCCAGAAATAAATCCCAACTGATTATGGTAAATGATTTTTTCAGTGTATTGTTGGACGCAGTTTGCTAATATTTTGTTGAGGATTTTTGCATCTGTGTTCATCAGGGATATTGGCTTGTGGTTTTCTTTTTTTGTTGTGTCTTTGGTTTCGATATCAGGGTAATGCTGGCCTTGTAGCATAACGCTGAGCATATAATTGGCTTCACTATTTGGAAGCTTTCTTTCTTCTTCTGTTTTTTGGAATACTTTGAGGAGAATAGGCATTAACTGTTCTTTAAAAGTCTGGTAGAATTCACTAATGAATCCATCTGTGCACTTTTATTTTTGGTAATTTTTTCCCCCACAAGAGTCCTCTTATAATCCTTTGTATTTCTGTGGTATCAGTTGTTACTTCTCTCTCATTTCTGATTTTATTTATTTGGGTCCTTTCTCTCTTTCTCTTGATGACACTTTTTGTAGACAAGAAGCGTTGTTCTGTAGCAAACAAGGATATAGTGGAAGAGCAATTTTACTTTGTTCTGGAGAAATGTCTTCCTAGTAACATATTTTACCCATAACAGCTTTCCATATCTTGTAGTTCACAAGATATATTCCTTAGATAAATAATGGAACATATCTATTATGGTAGAGAGTTTCTTGCAAGTAACACATTGTTGATTGTGGTTTTTCTTGTAGAAAAATGCATTTTTCAAATCCTGTGTGGGTAAGGGATTGTACTTTTGGATATAATATGTGGGTTTAATTTTATCCATGCTGTTTAATCTGTGTAATAATATAATAGTAATGTTTAATAACTATACACTCTTCTAGGTTCAAATTCCAGAGTGTAGTGGAGAAAGGGATGGGATAACCCGATGTTCCTTTAAGGGAAGACTTATTGCCTCAGTAGGTATGGGTGCTAGCAGCTCCTGCTGGAGCTGCCTCAAGCTACAGGAACTATCTTGTCCAAGTTCATACTCTTCTAAGAGCAGGCCACAATTGATAACTGTTTGAGTCAGAAGCATAAAGGTTTGGGAATTTTGGCCCATGCAGGACATTTCTAATGGACCATTTAGGTCCACAGGTCCCTGTGGGGTTGACTGAAACCATGGGACCTGGGCTGTAACACACTTTCTCCCTGGCCCTAATAATCATCCTGTTTACTTAACTCTACCTGAGATTCTGCTTCCCTGAAGAATCCTCCAGCTTGTAATCTAGACATCAGAGAGCTCAGGGGGAAGAGAGGAGAAAATAATCCTATTGTGGAACATACACACACAGAGGTATTTAAAATTATTTATCCTTTTTTAATTATATATGTAATATTTATGTATATTAGTATAGAATATTCTATAAATCATGTTAATGTTTTAAGAAATTAATTAAAAATATTTTTTAGAGCTTGCTTAAAACGTATAAAAACATATTTGTGGGGCACCTGGGTGGCTCCATGGGTTAAGTGTCTGCCTTCAACTTAGGTCATGATCCCAGAGTCCTGGGATTGAGCCCTATTCCATGTCAGGCTTTCTACTCAGAAGTGATCCTGCTTCTCCCTCTCCCTCTGCTTGCCTCTTCCCCTGCTTGAGCTCTCTCTCTCCGTCTCTCTGTCAAATAAATAAAAAAATTTTTTTAAAATAAACATATATGTATAATTTATATATATATAATTGTATAATGCTATATGTAAGCATTTTATGAGATCAATAAGGATTCTAGACAGTTTTGTGTGATTTTTAGAACAATTCCAATACATAGCTGTACTAGTATTTATTTATTTATTTATTTATGTCATAATGTTTGGCATTTGCTTTTCTTTCCTTCAGGTTTCTCTTATTATAAATCATGTTGCAATAAACATTCTTTTTCTAAATTTTGTGCATGGCAGTTCCTCTTTTACTCCTCCTATGACAATTCTGAATTCTGGTTATTACATATTTGGTTTATAGTTTTGGAAAGTAAAATAATTAAATACATCTTTATTTGCAGATAGAGAAGTTGCATTTTGTAATATAAGCTATTCCAGTAGAATGTTAATAAAGAATAAAAATTAGAGCCTAATAAAATTCAATTTATTAGACTAGGTTTTATGGATTATAGTCAGTATTAAATTAATCAGAAGCTTTTTAACCAGGCCCTTTGTTTTCGGAAAAGTATAGAATTTTATAAACTGGATCTCTCTTGCCTTCACTTATTTGAACTCCATTTTTAAAAAGATATTAATTCACTTTGGAAACTAAAAAACTTTTAGAACAACCTGTTTTTCAAATTGTTAATTCTGCACTATTAAAATCTTTCTACAGTTTATAATTGGCTTCACTAGTTTTTCTTATGATCTATAACACTGTCATTTATAACCAAATTTAATGATGCCAGTCCATTTTTCTGGATGATCTATAATGCCTGGGATTGTTGGTTATCTAATACTTGTTAGATAAAAATATATATTGTTAGCCTCAATGTCTTCTAACTAGATGATACTAAATTGGTAGCAGTTATAAAGCATTACTTTTTCATTATTATTACTGTACCTAAGTTGCTTATGGAAAAGTCCAGGTAAATTAACAGCTAAGTCTATAAATATATGTGGATCATAAAGGGAAATATGCTTCCAACAGATTCAGAAAATGTAAGTCTGCAAAGGAATCTCTAACTCAAATATCTCTATTTCTTATTTATTTCATTTTTTACATAGTATTTGTTACGTGTTCATTCAAACTAGACAAAATGTAGAAATGTTTTGCCAATAAGCATTATACATTTTTGCTCATTTATTTTTTTTCATTTTTTTTCATTTTTGCTCATTTAAAGCAATTTTACATCAATACTGAATTATATTAGATATTAGTAAAGTAATTGTTAATGTCTTATTTTTAAAATTTTCTTAACTTTCCCACCTCCTAGGCAGTTTTGCATTTAAGCTATGATCACTTGGCCAAATATCCAGAGAAAGAGTCTCTATTATTGATTATCAACTAGAGGCCAGTATGTTTAAGATGACTCACAATCTTACACACTTGAGAGGTAATAATTTTCGATTTTTCCTCAGGCAGTGCTGATATATTCATGATCTTAGAGGGAAAGTGCCCAGTTTCTCACCATTAATATGTTAGCCATGTTTTTTTTTTCTTTTCTTTTTTAGAGCAGTTTTAGGTACACAGCAAAATTGAACAGAAGGTATAGAGATTTCCCGTATATACCTTGCCCCCACATATGCATAACCTCCATTATTAACAGCCCCCACACATGATGGTATTAACATTTATTAACAATGGACTGCATAGACATATCATCACCTAAAGTCCATAGTTTAGATTCGGGTTCATGCTTGGTGTTGTACATTCTATGGGTTTTAACAAATGTATAATGACATGTATCCACTATTGTATTATCATGCAGAATAGTTTTACTTCCCTAAAATTTCTCTATGCTGTACTTATTCATCCATTCCTTTCCACTAACTTCTGGAAATCACTAATATCTTTGCTGTCTCCATCATTTTACCTTTTCCAGAATGTCATATACTTGGAATCATGCAGACTGTAACCTTTTCAGATTGACTTCTTTTACTTAGTAATATTCATGTAAGTTTCCTCCATTTCTTTTAATGGCTTGATAGTTCATATATTTTTAGAGTGAGTAATATTCCATTGTCTGTATGTACCAGTTTGTACATTCATCTACTGAGGGACTTGTGGTTGCTTCCAAGTTTTGGCAATTATGAATAAAACTGTTAAGAACATCCAAGTGCAGCTTTTGTGTGGGCATAAGTTTTCAACTTCATTTGGGTAAATGCCCAAGAGTGTGAGTGCCAGGTCTTATGGTAAAGAGTATGTTTAGTTTTGCAAGAAACTGTCAAACTGTCTTCCAAAATGACCATACCATTTTACAAACTCAACCAATAATGAACTAGAGTTCCTGTTGGTCCACACCCTGATTAGCATTATTTATTGTCACTGTTCTGGATTTTGGCCATTCTAATAGGTGTGTAGTGGTATCTTATTGTTTTATTTTGTAATTCCCTGTTGACAAATGATATTAAATGTCTTTTCATATCCTTCTGTGCCATCTTTATACCTTGTTTGAAGAAGTGTCTGTTTAGGACATGGCTCAATTTTTTAACTGAGTTGTTTGTTTTCTTATTGTTAAGTTTTAAGAGTTCTTTACAGTTTTGGATAACAATCCTTTATCAGGTGTATTTTTTGCAATCATTTACTCCCAGTTTGTGGCTTCTATTTTTGTTCTTTTGACATTGTTTTTAACTGTAATATTTAAAAGTTCAACATGGCAATTATTTCATGGATCATGCCTCTGCTGTTATATTAAGAAAATCATCACCGAACCTAATGTCATCTATATTTTCTCTAATAGGTTTTAAAGTTTTGGAGATGATATTTATCAATTTAAGGAAATTCCCCTCTATTTCTAGTTTGCTGGGAGGTTTCATCATGAATAGGTGTTGGAGTGTGTCAAATAATTTTTCTGCACCTAGATGTGATCATATGATTGTCCTACATTAGTCGAATGTAGTCAATTATACTGAGTGGTTTTTAAGTATTGGACTAGACTTGCATAACTAAAATAAATATCACTTAATTAAAGGGGTGTTTTTAATTAATTAATTTAATTTGCTGAATCTGATTTGCTAATATTTTGTGGAGAATATTTGCTTCTGTGTTTATGAGACATCTTGGTCTGTAATATTCCTTTCTTATAATTTCTATCTGGTTTTGGTATTAGGATAATTATTGTTTCATTAAATTAATTAAACATTATTCTTCCTGCTTTTATTTTCTGGGAAGTCTTGCAGAAAATTGATATAATTTCTTGGTTAAAGCTTTGATAGAATTCACCAATGAAATCATCTGACCCTGATTATTTCTGGAAGGCTATTAATTTTTTAATTTTGTTTATTAATAGATAAAAGCTTGTACAGATTGTCCATTTCCCTTTGTGTGAGTTTTGATAGTCTATGTCTTTCAAGGGATTGGCACTTTTCCATCTAAGTTATCAAATTTGTGGGCATAGAGCTGTTCATAGCATATTATTATTATCTTTTTAACGTATATAAGAGCAGTAGTTATGATGATGTCTCCTTCATCTCTGATATTTTTAATTTCTGCACACTTTCTTTTTTTCTTTCTTGTTTATTGTTGGTAGAGGCTTGTCAGTCTTAATTGATCTTTTTAAAAAATTTGCTATTAGTTTTGCTGATTTTCCCTATTTTCCTGTTTTTGATTTCTTTAATTTCTCCTTTAATTGTTATGGTTTTGTTTGTTTGTTTGTTTGTTTGTTTTTCTGCTGGCTTTAGGCTTAAATTACTTGTCTCCTTAATTTCCTTGAGTAGAAGCTCAGGTTATTGATTTTACTCCTTTCTTCTTTTCCAATACATACAATCACTAATATAAATTTCCCTCTAAGTACTGCTTTCACTAAATTCTCAAAGTTTGCTATGTTGTGTTTTTATTTTAATTTAGTTAAAAACACTTTGAAAATTTCTCCTGAGGCTTTATTGATCCATGTGTTATTTAAAAGCATTTTTCAAATTTTAAATATTTAGGGATTAGCCAGCTATCATTTTGTTACTGATTTCTAGTTTAATTATGATATGGCCTGCAAAATGCCTTCTGTGATTCCTATCATTTTAAATTTGTTCAGGTAAGTTTTATGGCCCAGGGGCAGCCTGAGCGGCTCAGCAGTTTAGTGCCTGCCTTCCCCCCAGGACGTGATCCTGGAGACCGGAGATCGAGTCCCACGTCGGGCTCCCTGCATGGAGCCTGCTTCTCCGTCTGCCTGTGTCTCTGCCTCTCTCGTGTGTCTCTCATGAAAAAATAAATAAAATCTTTTAAAAATAAAGTTTTATGGCCCAGAATGTAGTATATCTTAGTAAATGTTTTAAGTGAGCTTGAGAAGATTATATATCCTGTTGGATAGAATATTCAATAAACATAAATTAGAGCTAGTGCATTGATAGCTCTGTTTGCCTCTTTATTTACTGGTTTTCTGGTTGCTTAATATGTCAATTACTATCAGAGTTTGTGTTGAAGTCCCTTGTTATAATGCTGGATTTGTCTATTTTTCTTTGCAGTTCTACTAGTTTTTGCTTCATGTATGTTGAATGATTTCTTGTTGGGTACATACATGTTTAGGATTGTTGTGTCTTTTAAGATAACTGATCTTGTATCTTTATGTAATGACTCCATTTACACTTGAAAATTGTCCTTGTTCTGAAATCTGTTTTAATCTGAAATTAGCTATTCTAGCTTTTAAAAAATTTTATTAGTGCTAGCATTGTATATATTTCTCTACCTTTTTACTTTTACCCTATCTACGTATACATAAGTGGGTTTCTTATAGACAGTATAGTTCAATCCAATTTTTTACAACCCATTCTGACAGTATTTGTCTTTTAATTACTGTATTTAGATGATTCACAGATGATTACTGATATATTTGGATTAATATCTACCTTGTTTTGCATTTATTCTTTGGTTATATCCCCCTCCCACTTTTTCTTCATTCTCTGGTTTAAATCGAACTTTTTATATGTTTTCATTATATCTCAATTAGCATTTAAATTAAATTTTTATAAGAAATGTGGTAACCCTAGAGTTTCTAATATACACTTATACTATTTAAGTCTATTGCAATATACTGTTTCAAGTGTACTGCAGGTACCTTGTGTTATTTGCAGATTCTTTCCTCCCATCCCTCCTGACATTGGTGTAATTCATTTCATGTTAACAATAACATTTTTACCATTATTACTTTAAGCAAACAACTACTTTTAGATCAGTTAAGAATAAGAAAATGAAATGTTTCATTTTACCTTTATTGTTTTTCTTTCTAGAACACTTTTGTACACATCTGTTTTTGATTGATACCATTTTTCTTCTCTATGAAGAACTTCTTTTAATGTTTCTTGCAAAGTAGGTGTGCTGGTAATATATTCTCCCAATGTTTGATTTTCTAAAAAAGTCTTTCTATATCACCTTTGGGGTTTTTTGTTTGTTTTTAAGATTTTATTCATTTATTCATGAGAAACACACACGGAGAGACAGGCAGAGAAACAGGCAGAGGGAGAAGAAGGCTTCATGCAGGAAGCCCAATGTGGGACTCGATCCCAGAACTCTGGGATCACACCCTGAGTCAAAGGCAGACACTCAACCACTGAGCCACTAAGGCATCCCTCTCTATCACCTTTGATAGATAATTTCACTGGGTATAGATTCTACATTGATGTCTTTCTTTTTTCAACACTTCACATATTTTATGTCACTCTTCTCACTTATATGGTTTCTGGTGAGAAGCCGTGGTAGCTTTTCTTTGTTCCCTGATGTATCTGAGTTTCATACGGCTACCATAACATAACAAATTACCATACTCTGAGTTGCTTAAAACAATGGAAATTTTTTTTCTCATACTGTAGAGTCCGAATGTCTGAAATCAAGGCATCAGAAGGCTTGGTTCTTTCTGAAAACTCGAAGGTAGAAACAATCCCATGCCTCTCTTCTAGCCTCTGGTGATTGCCAGCAATCTTTGAAATTCCTTGGCTTATAGATGTATCATTCTAATCTCTGCCTCTATCCAGGGGGTTCTTGCTTCAATGTGTTTGTGCCCAAATTTCTCTGTTCTTATAAAAATATCAGTCATTGGATTAGGTCTCATTCTTTGCTAGTATGACCTCATTTTAACTTGATTACATCTGCAAAAACTCTAATTCCAAATAAGGCCACATTAATAGATACTAGGAGTTAAGAATCATGGGGGACACAATTCAAATCACAATAGGTAAAATTTTCCCTCTTTGGATTTATTCAAAATGTTCTTTTTTGTCTTTAGTTTTGCTATTTGAATATGATATGACCAGGTATCATTTTTTGTTCTTTTTACGTTGTTGTGTGTGTGTGTGTGTGTGTGTGTGTGTGTGTGTGTGTTTTTTAATCTTACTTGGTATTTTCTGAACTTTCTGGATATAAGGGTTACTGTCTAGAATGTTTTTGTAAGCTCTTGGCTGTTATTTCTTGAAATCTTTCTTCTGCTCTATTCTCTTTATTTTCCTTCTATTTTCCAATTATATGTATGTTTTAAAATTTTCTCAAAATTCTTGATTGTTTTGTTCTTTTCTCCCCCATTCTCTGTGTATTTGAGATCTGAAAGTTTCTAAAGTTTTTTTTTTTTTTTTTTTTTTTTTTTTTTTTTTTTTTTTTTAATTCATGAGAGACAGAGAGAGAGAGAGGCAGAGACATAGGCAGAGGGAGAAGCAGGCTCCTCCATGCAGGGAGCTGGATGTGGGACTTGATCCCGGGACTCTAGGATCACACCCTGGGCCAAAGGCAGCACTAAATCGCTGAGCCACCCAGGGATCCTCAGATCTTTCTATTGACCTAGTCTACTCTTAGTCTCCAGAAATTCATTAATATTACCATTTAAATTTCTTATTAGTTTACAGCTCCAGTTACTCTGGCTTCAGACAAGCAGATTTCAGCTGTGACTCTCAGTTTATCTGTCTCTCTAGATATCATGGTGGCAGGCAGTTTTCCCTGCAACCTCCTTTCTCTGATGGGTTCCAGAAGACTCACTGATTTTTAGTGTAGTAAGTGTTTTCTTGTTTTAAAGATAGGAATATGACTTCTAAGGTCTTTACATAGTGGAGTTAAAAACAGATGTCTCCACTGATTTCCCCCAATAAAATTATTTTGTTATGGCATCGGATCTCTCTGAATATTCAGTATTTTAACTAAGTAAAATTGTTACTTTTACAACAACTCAGTATCAGTGGAAACATGAACTTCACATAGTAATCCTGTTTTTCCTCTTCTTGGTTCTTGCATTGCCCTAAGTATATTTGTAGTTTTGTACATATTTATCAGCTTAAGTCAAACTCTTCAGATTGTTCAAGTTTTCAAACAGTGAGTAGAAAAACATGGAAAGTATATTCATTCCAGCTGGCCATAGATTTTTCTACTGATGTAAAAGAAGAGGAATTCCTGGGATGCCTGGGTTGCTCAGTTGGTTAAGTGTCTGACTTTGGCTCAGGTCATGATCTCAGGGCCCTGGGATCTAGCCCCAAGTAGGCTCTGTATTCAGCAGGAAGTCTATTTTTCCTTTTCCCTCTGCTCCTCCCCCTACTCCCGCGCACACACACTCTTTCTCTCTCCCTCTCTGTCAAGTAAATAAGTAAAATCTTAAAAAAAAAAAAAAAAGTATTCCATCAGTTCTCCCATGCAAAGGTATACAACCCAAACCATGAGCAAATTACATAATAAACATGAAATGCTAAAGCCAAACCATTTAAATAAGACGCATGACAGGAATACTTATTAGCCTAATGACTAACCAACATTTTGAGATTCTAACTAAAGCAGTATGTAAGTAAAATAAAGTCATCAATATAATAGTATTAACATAAATAAATTATTCCATTAAAAAATAATTACCCCCTTAGTAGAAATTGACTATGTAATTATATAATCCTTTAGAAGTTAGCAAAAGTTGGTAAAATGTACAGAAATTTTGTGGGGTGAAAATAAGATAAGTACACAAAAATCAATAGCTTTATTCTCTTTTTTTGCCTCAACTTAAAATAGCCAACTGGATATGGACAAACTAGTTTATTCACAATACAATAAAAGATGAATACTTAAGTGTAAAATAAACAAGATGGATCTCAAAGTACTAAATACTAAAACCTATACAATTTTATTAAAGGAAATGAGAACTTAAACAAGTAGAAGAGTACACTATATTCCTATAAGGGAAGACTTAGTTTAATCAAAATACCATTAATTTCTAAATTAACACATGTAATTAATGCAATTACAGTTAAAATCCAAACAAGTGGGGCACCTGGGCCTCCAGCTCTTGATTTTGGCTCTGGGGGTGGTTTCAGGGTCTTGGGATCCAGCCCTTCCTCAGGGTCCATGCTCAGTGGGGAGTCTGCTTCTCTCCCTCTCCTTCTGCCTCAGGTGTGCTCTATCTCCCTCTCAAATAAAAAAAAAATAAGCCTTTAAAAAATAAAAAAAAATTAAATCTGAACAAGTGTATGTATTTGATAATATGAAATGGTTTAAAGTGCATATATCAAAAGTAGCATAAAAGAATAAAGAAAATGATAAAAATGAAGAATAATGAGGACTGGTCTTAGAAGATATTAAAGCTTAAATTAAGACCAGTGTAATCAAAAGTGTGACTCAGTAACTGCTCTAGTATTTGTTCCTTGCCTGGGGAAAAAGTAGGCAAGCTATAATTCATTTATGAGAATCTAATGAACATAAGTAGTATTTAAACTTGTAAAATATTCACTTAATAAATTGGAACAATCAGCTATCCAATTGATAAAATAAAAGGTTCGACCACTAAAAATTTAAAATTAAAAGAAAAACAATTAGAGGATAACTTCTTTTTTTAAACTAGAAACCCTAGAGACTATGAAGTCGGTGATAGACATATTGCATTATCAATCCCCTCTCAAAAGTGTGCAGAACAAGGGAGGGGGCAAGATGGCAGAAGAGTAGGGTCCCCAAGTCACCTGTCCCCACCAAATTACCTAGATAACTTTCAAATCATCCTAAAACCTATGAATTCGACCTGAGATTTAAAGAGAGAACAGCTGGAATGCTACAGTGAGAAGAGTCCGTGCTTCTATCAAGTACAACTTGTTTTTGGCCACTCTGCACTGAGCAAAATACCTAGAAGGAAAAACTCACCTCAAAAGAAAGAATCAGAAACAGTCCTCTCTCCCACAGAATTACAAAATTTGGATTACAATTCAATGTCAGAAAGCCAATTCAGAAGCACAAATATAAAGCTACTGGTGGCTCTAGAAAAATCATAAAGGATTCAAGAGACTTCATGACTGCAGAATTTAGATCTAATCAGGCAGAAATTAAAAATCAATTAAATGAGATGCAATCCAAACTAGAGGTCCTAACGATGAGGGTTAACGAGGTAGAAGAACAAGTGAGTGACATAGAAGACAAGTTGATGGCAAGGAGGGAAACTGAGGAAAAAAGAGACAAACAATTAAAAGATCATGAGGATAGGTTAAGGGAAATAAATGACAGCCTCAGAAGGAAAAATCTACATTTAACTGGGGTTCCCGAGGGCACCAAAAGGGACAGACGTCCAGAATATGTATTTGAACAAATCATAGCTGAGAACTTTCCTAACCTGGGAAGGGAAACAGGCATTCAGATCCAGGAAATAGAAAGATCCCCCCTAAAATCAATAAAAACCGCTCAACACCTCAACATTTAATAGTGAAACTTGCAAATTCCAAAGATAAAGAGAAGATCCTTAAAGCAGCAAGCGACAAGAAATCTCTTACTTTTATGGGGAGAAATATTAGATTAACAGTAGACCTCTCCACAGAGACCTGGCAAGCCAGAAAGGGCTGGCAGGATATATTCAGGGTCCTAAATGAGAAGAGCATGCAGCCAAGAATACTTTATCCAGCAAGGCTCTCATTCAGAATAGAAGGAGAGATAAAGAGCTTCCAAGATAGGCAGAAACTGAAAGACTATGTGACCACCAAACCTGCTCTGCAAGAAATATTAAGGGGGACTCTGTAATAGAAAGAGGAGGTCCAAGGGAACAACCCACAAAAACAGGGACTGGAGAGGTATCATGATGACGCTAAACTCATATCTTTCAATAGTAACTCTGAACGTGAATGGGCTTAATGACCCCATCAAAAGGCGCAGGGTTTCAGACTGGATAAAAAAGCAAGACCCATCTATTTGCTGTCTACAAGAGATTCATTTTAGACATAAGGACACCTACAGCCTGAAAATAAAAGGTTGGAGAACCATTTACCATTCAAATGGCCCTCAAAAGAAAGCAGTGGTAGCCATCCTTATATCAGATAAACTAAAGTTTATCCCAAAGACTGTAGTAGAGATGAAGAGGGACACTATATCATACTTAAAGGATCTATCCAACAAAAGGACCTAACAATCATCAATATTTATGCCCCTAATGTGGGAGCTGCCAAGCATATCAATCAATTAATAACCAAAGTTAAGACATACTTAGATAATAATACACTTATACTTGGTGACTTGAATGTAGCACTTTCTATAATCGACAGGTCTTCTAAGCACAACATCTCCAAAAAACAAGAGCTTTAAATGATACACTGGACCAGATGGATTTCACAGATATCTACAGTACTTTGCATCCAAACACAACAGAATACACATTCTTCTCAGTGCACATAGAACTTTCTCCAGAATAGACCGCATACTGGGTCACAAATCAGGTCTTAACCGATCGATACCAAAAGATTGGGATCGTCCCCTGCATATTTTCACACCATAATGCTTTGAAATTAGAACTAAATCACAAGAAGAATTTTGGAAAGATTTCAAACACGTGGAGGTTAAGGACCATCCTGCTAAAAGATGAAAGGGTCAACCAGGAAATTAGAGAAGAATTAAAAAGATTCATGGAAACTAATGAGAATGAAGATACAACCATTCAAAATCTTTGGGATACAGCAAAAGCAGTCCCGAGGGGGAAATACAACGCAATACAAGCATCCATCCACAAACTGGAAAGAACTCAAATACAAAAGCTAACCTTGCACCTAAAGGAGCTGGAGAAAAAAACAGCAAATAGATCCTACACCCAGCAGAAGAAGAGAGTTAATAAAAATTTGAGCAGAACTCAATGAAATCGAGACCAGAAGAACTGTGGAACAGATTAACAAAACCAGGAGTTGGTGCTTTGAAAGAATTAATAAGATAGATAAACCATTAGCCAGCCTTATTAAAAAGAAGAGAGAAAAGACTCAATAAAATCATGAATTTGAGAAAGGAGAGATAACCGCCAACACCAAGGAAATACAAACGATTTTAATAACATATTATGAGCAGTGATATGCCAATAAATTAGGCAATCTAGAAGAAATGGATGCATTTCTGGAAAACCACAAACTACCAAAACTGGAACAGGAAGAAATAGAAAACCGGAACAGGCCAATAACCAGGGAGGAAATTGAAGCAGTCATCAAAAACCTCCCAAGACACAAAAGTCCAGGGCCAGATGGCTTCCCAGGGGAATCCTATCAAACTTTTAAAGAAGAAACCATACCTATTCTACTAACGCTGTTTGGAAAGATAAAAAGAGATGGAATACTTCCAAACTCTTTCTATGAGGCCAGCATCACCTTAATTCCAAAACCAGACAAAGACCCCACCAAAAAGGAGAATTATAGACCAATATCCCTGATGAACATGGATGCAAAAATTATCAACAAGATACTAGCCAATAGGATCCAACAGTACATTAAAAAGATTATTCACCATGACCAAGTGGGATTTATCCCAGAGTTGCCAGGCTGGTTCAACACTCGTAAAGCAATCAATGTGATTGATCATATCAGCAAGAGAAAGAACAAGAACCATATGATCCTCTCAATAAATGCAGAGAAAGCATTTGACAAAATACAACATCCATTCCTGATCAATACTCTTCAGAGTGTAGGGATAAAGGGAATATTCCTCAGTATCTTAAAAGCCATCTACAAAAAGCCCACAGCAAATATTCTCAATGGGGAAACACTGGGAGCCTTTCCCCTAAGATCAGGAACAAGACAGGGATGTCCACTCTTAGCACTGCTATTCAACATGGTACTAGAAGTCCTAGCCTCAGCAATCAGGCAACAAAAAGAAATAAAAGGCATTCAAATTGGCAAAGAAGAAGTCAAACTCTCCCTCTTCGCAGATGACATGATACTGTACATAGAAAACCCAAAAGACTCCACCCCAGGATTGCTAGAACTCATACAGCAATTCAGCATGTGGCAGGATACAAAATCAATGCCCAGAAATCAGTGGCATTTCTATACACTAACAATGAGACTGAAGAAAGAGAAATTAAGGAGTCAACCCCATTTACAATTGCACCCAAAAGCATAAGATACCTAGGAATAAACCTAACCAAAGAGGTAAAGGATCTATACCCTAAACACTACAGAACACTTCTGAAAGAAATTGAGGAAGACACAAAGAGATGGAAAAATATTCCATGCTCATGGATTGGAAGAATGAATATTTTGAAAATGTCAATGTTACCCAGGGCAATTTACACATTTAATGCAATCTGTATCAAAATACCATGGACTTTCTTCAGAGAGTTGTAACAAATCATCTTAAGATTTGTGTGGAATCAGAAAAGACCCCGAATAGCCAGGGGAATTTTAAAAAAGAAAACCATATCTGGGGGCATCACAATGCTGGATTTCAGGTTGTACTACAAAGCTGTGGTCATCAAGACAGTGTGGTGCTGGCACAAAAACAGACACATAGATCAATGGAACAGAATAGAGAACCCAGAAGTGGACCCTCAACTTTATGCTCAACTAATATTCGACAAAGCAGGAAAAACTATCCACTGGAAAAAAGGCTGTCTCTTCAATAAATGGTGCTGGGAAAATTGGACATCCACATGCAGAAGAATGAAACTGGACCATTCTCTTACACCAGACACAAAGATAAACTCAAAATGGATGAAAGATCTAAATGTGAGACAAGATTCCATCAAAATCCTAGAGGAGAACACAGGCAACACCCTTTTTGAACTTGGCCACAACAACTTCTTGCAAGATACATCCATGAAGGCAAGAGAAACAAAAGCAAAAATGAACTATTTGGACTTCATCAAGATAAGCTTCTGCGCAGCTAAAGAAACAGTCAATAAAACTAAAAGACAACCTACAGAATGGGAGAAGATATTTCAAATGACGTATCAGATAAAGGGCTAGTTTCCAAGATCTATAAAGAACTTGTTAAACTCAACACCAAAGAAACAAACAATCCAATCATGAAATGAGAAAAAGACATGAAGAGAAACCTCACAGAGGAAAACATAGACATGGCCAACAAGCATATGAGAAAATGCTCCGCATCACTGGCCATCAGGGAAATACAAATCAAAACCACCATGAGATACCACCTCACACCAGTGAGAATGGGGAAAATTAACAAAGCAGGAAACAACAAATTTTGGAGAGGATGTGGAGTTAGGGGAACCCTCTTGCACTGTTGGTGGGAATGTGAACTGGTGCAGCCACTCTGGAAAACTGTGTGGAGGTTCCTCAAAGAGTTAAAAATAGACCTGCCCTATGACCCAGCAATTGCACTGTTGGGGATTTACCCCAAAGATACAGATGCAGTGAAACGCCGGGACACCTGCACCCCAATGTTTATAGCAGGAATGTCCACAATAGCCGAACTGTGGAAGTAGCCTCGGTGTCCATCGAAAGATGAATGGATAAAGAAGATGTGGTTTATGTAAACAATGGAATATTACTCAGCCATTAGAAATAACAAATACCCACCATTTGCTTCGACGTGGATGGAACTGGAAGGTATTATGCTGAGTGAAGTAAGTCAATCGGAGAAGGACAAACATTATATGGTCTCATTCATTTGGGGAATATAAAACTTAGTGAAAGGGAATGAAGGGGAAGGGAAGTTAAATGAGTGGGAAATATCAGAAAGGGAGACAGAACATAAAGACTCCTAACTCTGGGAAACGAACAAGGGGTGGTGGAAAGGGAGGTGGGCGGAGAGTGGGGGTGACTGGGTGACAGGCACTGAGGGGGGCACTTGATGGGATGAGCACCGGGTGTTATGCTATATGTTGGCAAATTGAACTCCAAATAATAACAATTTAAAATAAAAAAAAAAGTGTGCAGAACAGATGCTGCAATAAACAGAAAACTGACAAAATATTTGCCACATGTGTGAAATCTTAAAATTTGATAAGAAATACAATGAAAAAAAGGGCAAAATATATGAAAATACAGTCATCAGACAAGTAAATATACATATGAGGAGGTGCTCAACTACTCTATGAGTCATGGAAATGCAAATTAAATCTACAATTGCATTTGAAAAATCACTAGATTGTGATTTTTCACAGTTGTGTGTCAATCACATAATGCTTAGTGTTAGCAGGGATGTGAAAAAATGTATCATATACATCTTTCCTGAGCAAAAATTGTTATTTTCTGGAAAAGACACGAAAAAATACTTTTATGTTTTATGATGATACAGTAGAAGAAAATTTCTAAATTTTAGAAAAAAAATTTCTAAATCGAAGTATCCTGTCACTTACTTGATTTTTGTGGCTTCAATCAGACCAAGACATCCTCATAATCTTTAGTGAAGAAGATGGCTAAAATAAGAGGATCAATCCAAGGAATCTAAATAAAAAATAAAGTCTTAGCAAACCATTTCTGCAAGTTATGATATTCAAAAAGGATCTTGACAGTTTATAGAACAATAGTCTAGAAATTCAGTACACAAAACTTTGTTGAGGATTGACAATATCATTTAATCCAGAACTGTAACTCTGGAAATTGTGTTTAGTTTTAATGGTATATGATTGAAAGGGCAGTGGGTTTAGCTTTAGCTATGATGGAAACCTATATTTTTCCAATATAAATAATCAACAAAAACAATAACAAAAACTAGCATTCTATATATTTTGAAATATGCAGTAGAGTGCTCTAGCAAGCTTGTATGCACATTGTCTAAAGATGATGGGCAAAAAGTGTTTTATGTTCTGTGAAATTTAAGTGAACACAAAGTGGTGCCATTAAGAGTCTTATCTAAGTCCCTTCCCTATCTCCAAGGAGACACAGGGAAGTTGAATTAACTAACTTACATAAAATAAAACAGCAATTTCAATGTATCTTAAAGGAACGAGGACAGTAAGGATCAAGGAACTTGCCATCTACTGGGAAAGTAAAAATAAAAATAGGAAAAAAAAATTAAGTGAGGGCTACATGATGATGTATACAACAAGTTAAAGATATCAACAAAGCCTAAGGTTATAAATGAATGCCTTCTGGATGAATGTTATAAAGTTGTCTTTTTGTTTTTATTTTATGATTTTTATGCACTTATTGAGAGAGAGAGAGAGAGAGAGAGAGAGAGAAAGAGAGAACACCTGCACAATCAGGGAAGAGGGACAGGGGAGGGAGAGAATCCCCAGCAGACTCTGTTGGGGTGGGGAAGGGGGCTAGATGCAAGGCTCAACCCCATGACCCGAAGATCATGATTGGAGCTGAAACCAAGAGTGTGATGCCCAACAGACTGAGCCACCCAGGTGCCCCTTGAGTAAGAAATTTTAATTGATCCCTGCCACATGGTAGTCACACTCTTATGCAACATCTCTCTCTCTCCCTCCCTCCCCTTTCTTTCATGCCTTCTCAGCTTGCTCACTTTGATGAAGAAAGCTAGCATTCTGAAGCAATCCATGTAGCAAAGAATATATGGGAGTTTACAGCCAACAACTAGCAAAGAACTGAATTCTCTTAGTCATTCCATCCACAAAGAATGGAACCCTGACAATAACCAATCCTGAGGTAGCTTGGAAGAATTTGCCCCAGTAGAACCTAAGATGAGTATGGACCTGGCTGAGAAGTTGATTACAGGCTTGCGAGAGACCCTGAAAGCAGAGGACCCAGGTAAGCCAGACTTGGATTCCTGACCCACAAAAACTATGAAACAAGAAATATGTGTTGTTTAACTCATTGACATTGGGAGTAATTTGTTATGCAGCAGTAAATAGGTAATACAATATGTGCTATTTGTTAAATATAAGAGGAATTCTTGTGACATATGATTTAAGAAAGCTTTGTGAAGAAAGCAAATGAGCTAAATCTTAAAGGGGGAATCATATTAGTTACTGTCCAGTTACACTTAGCACATTTTTTCAAGTTTTTATTTCAATTCTAGTTGGTTTACATATAAGGTAAAATTGGTTTTAGATGTAGAATTTAGTGATTCATCACTTATATAAACAGCCAGTGCCCATTACAACAAGTGCCCTCCTTAGTGCCTATTCCCCATTTACCTGGTCCCCTCCCTACCTTCTCTCCATCAATCCGCAGTTTGTTCTCTGTAGTTAAAGGTCTCTTATGCTTTGCTTCCCTCTCTCTTTTTTTCCCCTTCCCCTATGTTCATCTGTTTTGTTTCTTAAATTCCACATATGAGTAAAATCAGATGGTATGTGTCTTCCTCTAACTGACTTATTTCAAACTTAGCACATTATTTAAATTGCAAGGACTTCTGGAAATAAAAATGGGAAGAGTTAAAAGAAGGTAAACCTGGGTGGTGTGCCTGGGTGGCTTATTAAGTTAAACAGACTCTTGATTTTGACTCAGAGCATGCTCTCAGGGTCTTGGAATCCAGCCCTGCATCTGCTCAGCAAGGAATCTGCTTGTCCCTCTCCCTCTGCTCCTCCCAATGCTCATGCATGCTCTCTCTCTCTCATATAATAAATAAAATTTGAAAAGGTAAGCATTAATCAAAATGAAATAATGATATGGGACTGAGAGAAAGAAAATGAATTGCAAGTGAAAAGACAGAAGAGACATTAGAAATATTTTTAAGGGCAGCCCAGGTGGTTCAGTGGTTTAGCACCGCCTTTGGCCCAAAGCGAGATCCTGGAGCCCCGGGATCAAGTCCCACATCAGGCTCCCTGCATGGAACCTGTTTCTCCCTCTGCCTGTGTCTCTGCCTCTCTCTTTCTGTCTCTCATGAATAAATAAATAAAATCTAAAAAAAAAAGAAAAAGAAATTTTTTTAAGAAATAAGAGAGAAAGAAAGGGGAGGTGGGGTGGAGGGATAGGGGAGCGAGAAAAAGTGTGGGAAGGAAGAGAACATTTTGATATGAATATATTAGCTTCTATATGTATGGATGTTATAGTATTTTATAATTTAGCCATACAATAGATATTTGGATTATTATAAATGGTGGGCAGTTAGTTTATTTGAAATTAAATGTTATTAAACAAGATGTCTGAGATGTATGCATGCATGTGTGTGTGTTTCACAAATGCTGTAGTAGTTATGAAAATGTTAGAGATATTTTACTTCAGAAATCTGGAAAGTTTGAGGAGGAACTCAAAACTATTTGTGAGTGGATCCCCTATATTCCTTTTCACTATCTTGTCTGACAGATATGCACATAAACTCATTTTGTGATTTGTGTAAAGCACCATGATATATTTTCAGACACTGAAAGAATGTCTCCATGTTGGTTATTTGTGGTTAGCAAAGGCAAAGAAGTCAGCTATCTATACACTGGAGTAGTGAACACCAGAAAATCCAGACTCTAGGGATACAAAGGCATGCAGCTTCTGATTAGTTATAAACATCTATATTAATTATCTATGTTCTCCTGCTCAGGTTTTTGTATACTGCTACATAGTTAACAGAAAGATTATTTCTGGTTGGTCAATAACATCTACTCTAAATGGCTGGTACTGGAAAGATCTGTGAATCTTACTAATCTACCTAATTTTGTTAAGCTAGTATATTCAAAGTGTATTTCAAGCAATGATGACTTTTGCCAGTCTTAGGTTTATTGTGCTTTCAGTTACCAGTGCCGTTGTTGAATCAGGGATGTCCACACTAGGCAAAAGGTAAGAGTCACTGGGAGTAGTTATTAATGTAATAATTCCAAGGCCTTTTGTCCAAGTATTCTGATTCTGAAAATTTATGTGGATTTCCAGAATTTGTACACTAAATAATATTTGTAATTAGAAAAGTTTAAGCAACACTTAGGAAAATGATTGGAAGGAAGAATAATGGAAGTTTTCATCAGAAAAATGCGTGCATCGTTTGGCTAAATCCCAGAAATCCAGAACATGAAATATTATAAATAAGAGTAGAAATAATTTTCTAAAATTTTATGTTTTCTTGAATTTTGATTTAAAACAAAAGATCATTTAAAAAATGTCATGATCTCTGAATGGAAATCTTTAAAAAACTTATTTTGTTTTCATGGATTGGAAGAACAAATATTGTTAAAATGTCTATACTACCCAAAGCAATATACACGTTTAATGCAATCTCTATCAAAATACCACCAACATTTTTCACAGAGCTAGGACAAAGAATCCTAAAATATATATGGAACCACAAAAGACCCTGAATATCCAAAGCAATCTTGAAAAAGAGAAGCAAAGCAGGAGGCCATCATAATTCTGGACTTCAAGTTATATTACAAAGCTGTAGAGATCAAGACAGTATGGTACTGGCATAAAAACAGACATAAATCAATGGAACAGAAGAGAAACCCAGAAAGGAGCACACAACTATATGGTCAACTAAGCTTCAGCAAAGCAGGAAATAATATTCAATGGGAAAAAGACAGTCTCTTCAACAAATAGTGTTGGGAAACTAGACAAATACATGCAAAAGAATGAAACTGGACTATTTCCTACATCATACGCAAAAATAAATTCAAAATGCATGAAAGACCTAAACATGAGACAGGAAACCATTAAAATCCCAGAGGAGAACACAAGCCATAACCTCTTTGACATCGGCCATAGCAACTTCTTACTAGGTATGTCTCCTGAGGTAAGTGAAATAAAAATCAACTATTGGGACTTCATCAAAATAAAAGGCTTCTCAACATCTAAGGAAATAATCAGGAAAACTAAAAGGCATGTATGGAATGAAAGAAGATATTTGCAGATGACATATCTAATAAAAGATTAATATCTAAAACATATAAAGAACTTATAAAACTCAACACTCAAAAAATAAATAATCCAGTTAAAAATGGGCAGGATATATGGGTAGACATTTTTCCAAAGAAGACATATAGATGGTTAACAAACACATGAGAAGATGCTTAATATCATTCATCCTCAGAGAAATACAAATAAAAATTACAGTGTGGTATCACCTCGCACAAAAACAGGTGTTGACAAGGATGTGGAGAAAGGGGAACCCTCTTATACTGTTGGTGGGAATTCAAACTGGTACAGTCACTCTGGAAAAAAGTATGGAGGTTGTTTAAAAAGTTAAAAATAGAGCTACCCTATGATCCAGCAATTGTACCACTAGGTGTTTACCCAAAAGATACAAAAATACTGATTCAAAGGGATACATGCACTATGAAATTTACAGCAACTTTATCAACAATAACCAAACTATGGAGAGAGTCCAAATGTCCATTGACTGATGAATGGATAAGGAAAGTGGTGTGTGTGTGTGTGTGTGTGTGTGTGTGTATAAAATGGAATATTACTCAGCCCTAAAAAAGAGTGAAATTTGCCATTTGCAACTATGTGGATGGAGGTAGAGAGTATTATGCTAAGCAAAATAAGTCAGAGGAAGGCAAATACCATATGATTTCATTCATATGTGGAATTTAAAAAACAAAATAAATGAACGTGGGGGTGGAAAAGAGAAGCAAATAAAAAAACAGACTTTTACAAGCTAAGGGTTGCTGGGGGAGAATGAACTAAATGGGTGAGGAGTATTAAGGAGAGCACTGCTTGTGAAAAGCACTGGATGTTGTATGTAAGTGATGAATCACTAAATTCTACTTCTTAAAACAATTTTCCATTGTACGTTAATTAACTAGAATGTAAATAAAAACTTGAAAAAAAACTGATTAGTGATGGTTGAAGCCTCTGAAGAATTTTTCAATGACTAGAAACAGAAATAAACAAAGAAAACAAAGAATAAGCCAGATTGGAGACCAAAGTATCATCTCCATTTTTGGTAGAAGCTAACATAGAATATGTAATCATGTGGCCTGCTAGCTGGGCACTGACTGAGGGCCGTACCCAATGGGAAGAGCCACCTCTGCTGAAGTAATACAACTAGTGAAAGGTGGATCTGGATATGTCCATATCATTCCCAGTTTGTTCTTTCAAATTTACAAATCAGGATATTCATTGCAACTCCCTAAGGACAAATTGGATTAAGGGACAGGGGACCATGAAGAGCTGTAGGAGCAATCCTTCCTGGGAGAGACCAGGAATAGGGAAAACTAATGTTCCTTTAGAAGTAGACACGTGGAAACCAGTCAATAACCTTATTTAGACTATTAAATTATTTACTTCAGGTGTTTTTTACCATGATTTTTTCAACTCCTACACTTCTTTCACTAATTATGAAACACTAATTCTAAATTTCAACCAGCCATAAGGACATAATTATACACACAAAGTGAGCATAACTTGTTATTAAGATAAAATTATGTGACCAGACTAACATCCATCCCTATTATTATCTCAATTATCTAGTCTGACATTGTTTATTATTGGATTTTACATGGTATTAGTCTGTATGGAAGACAGGGTCAAGGAGTCTTTAACAAAAGATTCAGATTCCGTATCTCAAAGAGACAAGGGAATTTAGAAATCATCTTAGTCTGTAGTAGAGGAAACAAAGAGGAGGAAATGATTTACCACCCACAACTCTTTTGGAGCACTGGGAATAAATAGGGAATATAGAGTAGCCCTTTGACAAGGCTTGGGCATAGAACGCAGGGGTAGTTGAACAGTAGGAGGACTTGAAGCAATGTATTGACGACAGATCACTGGTGTTTGTGACATACTTAGAAATGATTTTTTCATCTTGTAGGATAGTGGCCTTCAAACTTGTTTTTTATGAATACTTATTTGTGAGTTTTGAGAATATAACTATGTTTACATCCACATATTTATACATATAGATATCAAATTACATATAGTAGTATTGTCAAATTGTTTTCAGTAAAGTTTGAATTTTGGATTTTCTGGTTTCTCAGTCTACACCATATTAGATACAGGAAATTAGAATTAGGAAAGTTAATGAAGACTAATAGGCTAATAACAATGGCTACTTTAAAAAAAACAATGGCTACTTTGTAGATGACATAATATTTGATCGTCATAATATAAATCCTTTGTCAAGAGAACATTCCATTTTAGTCGCTATCTTCTATTTAGAAGTGTATAATATATTTTTGAGGAGATATTGTCAAATGTTTAAATACTAACTTAGGTATTTCAATGAGTAAGCTATCTAAAATACATAATTTTAAGAATATTTTCCTCCATGACAATGTATAAATGATATGTTACTGTCCCTTCTGATTCTTCCTTAGACCTCATTTGTGATGAATTATAATTATTTATGACACACTCTTACCTTTGTCTATATATGATACATTTTTATCTAGTTAATTACTTAAAATACTGTAATAAGCACCTCCAAACATAACTAACCAAAATTTAGCTCTTTTGGGGACTCCTGGGTGGCTTAGCGATTAAGCATCTGCCTGTGGCTCAGGGTGTGATCCTGGGGTCCTGGGATCGAGTCAGGCATCAGACTCCCTGCAGGAAGCCTGCTTCTCCCTCTGCCTATGTCTCTGCCTCTCTCTCTGTGGCTCTCATGAATAAATAAATAAAATCTTAAAGAAAAAAAATTTAGCTCTTTACTGAGTTCTGCCGCTGAATAGCTTAACCTTATCATTTAAATGGATAGCTGAATGAAGTTGTTGACTGCTACCAGAATAATTGTCATTATTTAGAAGAAATTTTTCTTTACCTTTTTAGGCAGATAACACTCTCTTAAAAACTGAATTACTCATTGTGACACCTGGGAGGCTCAGTTGGTTAAATGTCCAACTCTTGATTTCAGCTCAGGTCATGATCTCAGGGTTGTGAGATCGAGCCAGCATCAGGCTCCTTGCTGGGTGGGCATGGAGCCTACTTAGGATTCTCTCTCTCCCTGTTCTTCTGCTTCCCCCCAATATCTGTGTGTGTGTTTATGTGTGTGTGCGTGTGCGCATGCCTGCGAGCTCTCTCAGTCTCTCACCCTCTCTAAAAAAACCCAAAAAAACAATAAACCTGAACTATTTACCTACTTAATGGCAACATACCTTCTTTAAAACTACTGCCATTCTTTTAAATCAAATGATAATACCATGACAACATTAGAGAATTAAATTTTATATTCACAGAGGTTCATACATAATCACATTGATTACTTATACTTAACACATTATATAATTTTTTTACTAGAATTAAGCCTTCAAATGTAGGATATGAAAAATGATTGAATGAAATATTTCATTAGCTAATGAATTGAAAAGAAATCACCTAACTAGCTTCAAATATTTAGGTTAATAAACCTGGTGATAGATATAAGTTTCACTTAGTGTTTTGTCTTTTCAACTAAGCCATCAAATGTTCATGTTTTTTTCTATAGTAATGAAATATCCTTTATTCCCATTTCCTTTTATTGGTAAAGAAGCTAGAAACTGATCAGAGAATAAAGCATTGAAAGGAAAATACAACTTTAAATAATTTGTTCTTTGTAAATTATTATCATCTTTCTCAACTCTCAATTCTTTTGTCCTCACTTTTTTTTTTATTTTTTGTGGCCTCAGCAGCAGTTAAATATCAGAACCAATTTTATAATATATGATTTAATATAAACTCACATAAGAACATGCTTTAAGAATAATAAAAAAAAATAGTTGTAAAGTGAGTAGTATACCAGATTCATTTAACCTTTCCCTATCCTTCTCACAATGAGTCTGTGTCAGCCAACTCTATGGCCTAACAGAAAATGATTCAACTGATAGAAAGTTAACTTGTAAAAGAAGATGAAGGAAATAGAAATCAATTGCTTATTTTCCGACACTCAGCAGTAACTGCACTTTCAATGTGTAAATTGTGTTTCTAGCAGCAATGTCCACAATAGCCAAACTGTGGAAGGAGCCTTGGTGTCCGTCGAAAGATGAATGGATAAAGAAGATGTGGTCTCTGTATACAATGAATATTACTCAGCCATTAGAAACGGCAAATACCCACCATTTGCTTCGACGTGGATGGACCTGGAGGGTATTATGCTGAGTGAAATAAGTCAATCAGAGAAGGACAAACATTATATGGTCTCATTTATTTGGGGAATATAAAAAATAGTGAAAGGAATAAAGGGGAAAGGAGAGAAAATGAGTGGGAAATATCAGAGAGGGAGACAGAACATGAGAGACTGCTAACTCTGGGAAACGAACAAGGGGTGGTGGAAAGGGAGGTGAGTGGGGGGTGGGGGTGACTGGGTGACGGGCACTGAGGTGGGCACTTGATGGGATGAGCACTGGGTGTTATGCTATATGTTGGCAAATTGAACTCCAATAAAAATTTTTTTAAAAAACTGTGTATATAGTAGATAATATTCCAATGAGTATAAATAGATTTTTCAGAGTTTTCTAAGTGTTTATTTTGGTGTAATTCAATAAACTGTCATCTTTCTCAGTCATGAAATACATATTTTAAGCTTAACCAGTATGTAGTAGCACTATATACTAACTGCATAGGCAGACTAAGAAGGAAGAACCAATTTGGCCTTTGTAAGGGCATTGTAAACAATGAGTATAATACTCAAATTGGCTAAAAATGATGAGAACAAAGCCAAGAGAAACAAATGTACAAAATCTCAGGGAAAATAAAAGGCATGCTATATTTGGGAAATTCTGAGAATTTCAGGAAAAGCATTCTGATAGATCTCTGCTAGAAATACAATTTGGTGACTTCAATGACCCTTCTAAATGATCAGTAGAATTGGTTTGACAGCTACTGCAGGAACTAACTATGAAGGCAAATATTTCCTAGAGGTGGATATCACAATATAGAGTATCAGCTGCACCTGCTGCCCTCTCTGGGACTAATTTGAATGATCTCTGGGTAAGACCAACAACAGAATAATGAACATCCAAGATATTGTTAAACAATCATTTCTGACCTCCTGTTACATCTGAACTGGACTATAAAGGAAATGGTCAGGCTCTGTTTGGAGTTCACCATCCTTATGACCTAATAGCCTATTGCTACTGTTTCATGGATGCTAGTAGAAGACATGAGACTCCTGGGTAGGAGGTAAAGGACTTTATTACTCATAGCAGCATGAACACCAATTTTGCATTGGTTTTCCTTTTTCATCAGTCCAATGGAGCCAATGCAGAGAGCCCTGATAGATGCTATACCTGCAGTGAGTTGCATTACAGGAGAAAAATACTGAGCACAAAGAATTTACCAACTTAAAAGCAAACAGTAAGCAAGCCTGCTATTTGTCCTAAAGGATGACATTACCTCATACCTCAAGGTTGCTTGCTGTAAACACAACGCTGAAAAATGGCCCAGGTAAAATGCTGTCAAGGCCTTGCATTCTTGGTATACCTATTAAGACTTATCGGAGTATGAAAGATCATGGAGGACTGTTTCTTCACAAAAACATAGGTGAAATTGTTGAAGTAAGTCTCCATCTACAAAGTAACCCCGTGTAAGACTCTCCTACTTTGGTTCATTTATTCAGTTTGAGGGCAATAAAACATCCCTGGATTCTCAGTGTTTATGTAAAAAATCATCATCTTGAGACATGGAAATATTTTCCTCTTCACATGCCAGGGGAACTAGATCTGGGGCTATTTGTCTAGTAAATGATTCTCATCTCAAAAGGATAACAAACTTCTCATATTTCCCTTAAGAAGGCCAATGTTTACAGCCTGGAGTAGATTCCTAAGTAAGGCTATAGAGTGCAAAGAAGACTGGAGCATTATCTCCCCAGGTCCTGACATTTTAGAAGTAAGAAAGCCCCTGACACACGGGACTGTCTGGCTCTCAAGACAGATTTTTATTTACATACTGAAGGATTAGAGGCTTTTTCAAAGAAGACCCTTTAATGGGGGGACAGGGGAGGGAGAACTGTCCCCATCTCTTATAAGCAGAGAAAAAGCCTTTTTAGTTTGTCTCTCATCTAAGGAGTTTTGGACTAGTTAAGTAGGAAAAAATCCTATCCACTTTCATCTTATTGCCTAAAGTTATGGAAGGGAGTCAGTGCATTTACTATTTACTCTAAGGCAATAGGAAATCTCTCTCTAACCCAGAATATCTCCTGTGAGCATTCAGAATACAATTAATAAAGATAAATGTTAAAAGCCAATATTAGCCAGTTTTCAGCAAACATCTCTTATGCGCCAAAGATAGAACAGAACTAACAGGAGCATATTCACATGGGATTTATAGTATAGTCAAAACATCCACTAAGCAAAAAATCGCACAATAAATGCACTATTATATATCCTTACAAAGTCTTCAAAAATAAATATAAATCAGGTTGTTAGCAAGATATTGGGGAAAATCCAATTTTGATTGTATGAGACAAGGCTTCTCTTAAAAATTACTTCACAGGCTCCTTCCACAGTTTGGCTATTGTGGAATATTACTCAGCCATTAGAAATGACAAATTCCCACCATTTGCTTCCACGTGGATGGAACTGGAGGGTATTATGCTGAGTGAGGTAAGTCAATCGGAGAAGGACAAACATTATATGGTCTCATTCACTTGGGGAATATAAATAATAGTGAAAGGGAATAGAAGGGAAGGGAGAAGAAATGGGTAGGAGATATCAGAAAGGGAGACAGAACATGAAGACTCCTAACTCTGGGAAACGAACAAGGGGCGGTGGAAGGGGAGGAGGGCGGGGGGTGGGGGTGAATGGGTGACGGGCACTGAGGGGGGCACTTGACAGGATGAGCACTGGGTGTTATTCTGTGTGTTGACAAATTGAACACCAATAAAAAATAAATTTATTATTAAAAAATTACTTCACAGTACTTAATGTATATTGATAAAGATATACATACATTCATTCTTTTCTTTCCTTTCTCTTTTTGTTTGGCCACTGCTCCTTATCTCAGTGCCTAGGACAAGGCCTTATAAATAGTAGAAAGGTAGGAAATACTTGTCAAATGATGAATAAATAACCGAATGAGAAAAAGTCATTTAGTAGTGTAACCTGATCACTGAAGTGTAGCAGTTAGTAAGGCCAAGAAGGGTGGAAACATTTTCGATAGAGAAGAAAGCATGTTAAAAACCCCAGTAAAGGAGTAAACAAGCCCTTATTGGCGGCGTTAAGGATCTTACAATTCTCTCAAAAGTGATAATAATTAACCCACTTTAACAAAAGTACAACAAGATCCAATTTATATTTTTGAAAAACTCATACTGGCTGCTGAGTGACAATGGACTTTCTGAGGGCAAGAGGAAGTGGGACACTCCCTTAAGAAATACTCCCTAGAGCCATAGTTGATAGGTGAGGAAGGTGACAGTGGAAAAGGAAATAAGTGAGCAGATTGAAGATAAGACTTACACATAGAATCATCAGGACTTGCTGTGGAGGATCAAGGGAGACGTTGGCATCACCAGTGGTAGGTATGGAAACCAGATGGGAATCCATTAAAATTTGAATGTGAGGTAGTTCCGTGAGCTTGAAAGGACTGTTCAAGGATACGTCCAGCATTAAAATTAAATCCATGGAAAAGAAATATAAGAAGCAATGGAGAGCAAGTTAATCAGCAAAATATTTGCTTATTATTGACTGTAATGTGTGGCTCACTTTGTTGATGTCTTTTAAAGTGCTGGAACTAAATTTCCAGATGAAAATGATTTGCAAGATGGCAGAGGAAGTATTTTAAGGGTAGTTAAGCATAAGGTTCTTGGTGAAATCTTTGGATTATGCCAGAAATATATACAGTTAAATGTGTATGCTGAAATTTTAATTACTAAAAATAAAATCTATAATATCCAAACCAAAAGATAGAGTTAAAAAAAGAGGAAAATGAAAAGAGACAGCTAAGATTCAAGTGACTTAGAAGCTTTCAAGGCTAAATGGGAAGACAATTTTGCATGAACAGGAAAATGGTATACAGGAAAATAAGAAAATGAGACAAGGTCAGAAGATTTGAAAGCATAATCTGCTACGTCAAGAGCAATAAGTACCAATTTTAATTATTAAACAATTCCCTTAAAAATGCAATCAATTAATTGAAAAACATTAAATTAAGATATTGTGTTCTAATATATGTAAAATCTACTAATTTCTGACCACTGGCTTTTAATGGAATGGGAATAAAAAACAGTGTACAAGTTGGGATTTTGTTTTTAGGAAGGCATTCCTATCACAACTGAAAGGAAAAGCTGTGCCTGCAGGATGAAAGAAAAGAGTGATGTTTGCTTTCTTAGCTTTCAAGAGGAAGACAAAGAAAGATCTTGAGAGTGAAAGGGAGAGACTTGGCAACCTCTGAACAAGAAATACTCCTGCTCTACTGCTCTCACTCCCAGGCCCAGCATGAGAGGAACTTATAACCTTGGTAGATAGATTTGCTCTAATTGTAAAATAGATACCTGTGAAGGTACAGTAGGAACATAAAGAACACACAAGTCATGGAAGAGGGTGTTGTCAAAATTACTACCACACTCTGAAGTGTACAAATCCTCTGTACCTTCGTCTTGACATATTTTCACTCACTCCTTCACCGAGTTATGAGTCCCAAATTTTTTTCAAGCTCATGTCACACTTGAGCCTCCTTACTTTAAATGATAATGACCAAGTAGTTAATAATTATATTGTGATTTATATTATATTCAAATTAATTTATAATTTAACACAATCCCAAGAAGCAAATTGGTGTATATATGATGTTCATTTTGCACATGAGAAAGCTTTGAACAGGAGGCATAAGATGGCCCTCCTGTGTTTATGTCTTGGGAGGGGAAAATAAATTGGGGGCAAGTCCTCGATTCCCTAAGTTCAAGTTTGGTTTTTCTTCTGTTAAAACAAGGTACATGTTAGATAGTATCATTTAATAAGGTTGGTTTTGTTAACTGATTTATAAAATAAAGGACTTAGAGCATGATTACATGGTATGGTTTTAAATTAATAAAACCACACTATGAAGAATAGATTTGACTTAAAATCAATACATATGGGATGCCTGGGTGGCTCAGCAGTTGAGCGTCTGCCTTTGGCTCAGGGTGTGATCCCAGGGTCCTGGGATGGAGTCCCATAGCGGGCTCCCTGCAGGGAGCCTGCTTCTGCCTATGTGTCTCCCTCTCCCTCTGTGTCTCTCATGAATAAATGAATAGAATCTTTAAAAGAAAAATGAAATAAAATTAATACATAAGGATATGTGCATTAATTAAAATATTTTAACAATAAACATGAATAAAAGCTGAGGGAGTGAAGTCAGCAGATGGAGACAATTAGTCTTAGAAGCCTGGTTATTTCTAAGGATACTAAATCTTACAATTGGGTAGAGTACTGCTAGTAAAACGAAAGATTTCTTTTTTGGCCTCTGCTTTGTGTAGCTTGGTTCTTAACTCCCTCAAAACATGGATGAATGTGTAAAACAGAGGAGTGGTGGAAACAGCAACTGCTGTTGAATAATCCAGGGCCTGGACTATTCAGGTTACCTAAGCTTTAGGCATCTGCTGACCTGTCCCTCCTTTGCCTCTCAAGGGTTTACAGGAGAGTGGGTAACCTTACTCAGTTTTCCTCCTATGGGTCAAGTTACTAAGGATATTTGAAAGCAGGACTAATTTTTCACAAACTCTCTAGAGTAGTGATTTGCAAACCTGAATGTAGCAGCAGAACCCATACCCCACCCATGAGCTATATGACAATATATGGATAGTTCTCATTTCTTGATTTTTTGATTCTGTACTGCTTGGGTGTGCTTTGGGCATCTGCATTTCTTTAAAAACCCTCCAGATTATTTGGGTCTCAAGATGGGAACAACTATTGTACTTGTCATGTAATGGTTTATGGGGCTGGGGATTCTCTTTCCCCCACTTCAGGCTTCTGGATTCTCATCCCACTACTTTAGAACAACTCTAGTCCCAAAGGAGAGATTAGCAGCTTGTTTTATTAAACAAGGTTCAGGACATTCATTGAGTCATATTTTCATGTTTAATGAGATTACTATTCCTTACAGGAGACACTCCACCATGGCATCGTCTACATACTGCTTGGAACACAGTCAGGTTTTGCATTTTCCTATTTATTTTGAGCTTAATTGATTGGCTAATTTGGACCGGATCTACATTTTTTCTCTATATATCAGAATGCCCAATAGTAAAAAAGAGTCACCACTAAATATACTAATGGTTCTGAGTTTTCATACCTATCCCTTTTTACCACTGGGATACATTCTCTCCCAGGCTCCTCCAATCCTTGAAAATAGGATTCCTACAATTCGAATTTGAGTTGGGAGGAGAGAGTAGTCTGCTTAAGCCTAAAGCATAGACCATGTACCTAGTTTTTAAAAAGAGCCCTAACTTGGGAATTGTGGGATAAAAAAAACAAAATAATAAAACATTATTATGTTTTATAAATAAATAATGTTTTATAATATTATAACATCATAAATTATGTTTTATAAATAAAACAATAAAAAAACAAAGCCTTACTTTGATTCTATTGTTCCTGTGGTAACCACTAAAACCCAAAAGGATTATCAATTTTTCACAACTGATAAAATATAAACAGTTGTGGATAAGATATCTTTTCAAAACATAATCCCCACCTTTAGTTTGGATACATGTTTAATTTATTTTATTGGATTTCATAGTGTTGTAATTTATTTCATTGAAGATGCATTGGTATCATTCCTCCAAGGTATTCTCAAGCATACTAAGATAGAAACCCCACAAGGGCAGAGATTGTGAGTTTTATTTGGCACTGTATGGCCAGTGCAGCATCTTGCCAGACACATCACAGATACAACATAGCTATGTGGCATTACTGAATTATGGTGTCTGAAGGACAGTCTTTCAGAACCTTGGTAGTCATCCACATGGCTGCTCAGTATATGTTATTATCAATTACCTTTTTCTTTCACCATTTTTAAATATTTTTGAGTATCTTTTAATATTATTAGAAATATACAGAAAGTTGTCTTTATTTTCCTCTATAGCCACCAAAATGAGGTAACTTTCATTCTCCCTATCCAGTGTTGGTTCTAAATTTGTGAAACATCTAGGTTACTCTGAACAATGTGAATAATACATATGAAATTTTGTAATTCACTGCATTTATTCATAATAATGATTTTATCCGACCTTTCCTCATTACTGTGATGGTAAAGTGTAAAAATTACAAGGCTAATCAGTTAGCAAAAAAGGTCACATAAACATTTATATGTTTTTGTTTTGTTTTGTTAGTTCTATTAATGACGACCTCAAAGATGAAAGTACGTCATATACTCTCTTTGGAAGGTTCTTCCCTTAATATGCCTGGGAATATCTTCAGCTTCTTTAATTCATCTCTGGAATTTTTTCTGGTCCCAATGTCATTCACTGTCTTCCACTATTAAAAAACATTTTCGTCTTTTTACAAATTAATTAATTTATTTGAGAGACAGATAGCAGATGTGGGAGGGGAGGGGAAGAGGGAGATAGAGAAAGAGAGAATCCCAAGCAGGCTCCATGCCCATTGTGGAACCCTGAGATCATGACCTGAGCTGAAATCAAGAGTCAGACACTTAACCAACTGAGCCATCCAGGTGCCCCCCCCCGTCATATTTTTGTGGCACTGTCATTCATATATCCAACCCATATCTCATTCTCTCATGACCCCTCCCATCCTTCCCAGGCCGGAGTTCTGGTGCTCCCCACTTTTTGGAAGAACTGACTATAGATGCAGTTCTCACTCTCTACATTAGGCTCATTTAGCCCATCACCTGTGCTTAGCTCCTAAGGTCCAAAATTCCCTAATTTTATTATAATTCTTTCACTCCCAAATGCATGTTTATCACCAGGATATCAAAGTTGGAACACATCAAGAAAGAGTTACCATTAAATATGTTGTCAATGTTTCACTTTATTGCAATTTCCTTGTAATATTGGGACAAATCCTCTCTCAGGGAATCCTTTCTGCCTCTTATCAAAAATAAATGTTTCACTCCAAATCCCTGTATCTTCAGACATGACTAAGATTCTTTTCAAGGGAGTATCAGTAGTTCACATGGTGTGTGGAGGGGTGGGAAAGTTGGAAATAATACGGGCAGATGTCATATTTTGTAATGAAATCTCGGTTCTGACTTATTTGGGTCCCCTGACATCCCATTCATTGCTCAGCACTGTATACTTTACATATTAATTGTATGTATACATACTTATCTCTATGTATTTATGAATCTATCTAATCTATATCACGTATATTTCCATCCTCCTTATGAAGATTTGCCTCTATTAGCTTCATGTCACTATTGGCCTGGAGTAATCTAAGCTGCATTGGAGACTTGCATTTAACCTAAATTGTGTTAAAGCTCTTCTTTCTTTTCTTTTCTTTTCTTTTCTTTTCTTTTCTTTTCTTTTCTTTTCTTTTCGTTTCGTTTCTTTTCTTTTCTTTCTTTTCTTTTCTTTTCTTTTTTTTCTTTTCTTTTTTCTTCTTTTCTTTTCTTTTCTTTCTTTTCTTTCTTTTTTTTTAAGGTTAAGCTCTCCCTTTAAAAGATTTTTTTCTGTTGGTGTGTGTGTGTGTGTTTTTAAGATTTTGTTTATTTATTTATTTGAGAGAGAATGAAAGAGCAAGTATGGGGAGAACACAAGGAAAAAGACAAGCAGACTCCATACTGAGCTCGGGAGACTGATGCAGGCCTCAGGGCTCCATCTCATGACTTTGAAATTATGACCTGGGCCAAAATCAAGAGTTGGATGCTTAACTGATTGAGCCACCTAAATGCCCGATTTTTTTCTGGTTTTAATAAGCTTCCCAGGATACTTAAACCAAATACCAATACAGAAAAATTGTGTTTAATCCATTTAAAGTCTGAAATACACTTTTCTTTATTTAACATACACATGTTTTACTATAGCTCAAGCTTTCTTATTTGATTTCTTAATCTTCATGCTAAGAATTATTTTTATTGAAGGATTATGGATATAAAAATAAGTCATGGCAATGATAATAGAGATTAATTTTACATATTCACATTCCTTAATAAAAATTGATAAATTTCTATAGATTTTTTCAACTTTATTCTTGAGTATGACCCAATAAATCTGATTTATATGGCAATTATGTAAAACTCTACTTATTATCACTTTGGATTAAGAGTACTATAGGCCATAATCTAATAAAATGGTGATTAAGCCACAGCATTTCCTCCAAATGAGAGAATGCAAGCCTTTTTTCATTCTTACACTAAGTTCTATGTAGTTTCAGTGAGGTCTGGAAAAAATGAACTGGGGTCCCAAATGACTCTATCCCTACTAAACATACCTCAGTAAGAAAAAAAAAAAAATCTACTGACTGTCAAGATAAATCCATTCAATTGGAGGTCCCTATTTGATTCCTTTGACACCTGACTTTTAGAAGCCATCAAACTCACGAACAATAGAGAAACCTGCAGAAATCTCCTCTGTTATTAGTCTCAAATCATTCCAGAGGGTTTAGAGGAATCTGCATGTATTTGGACCTCTGGAACTTAAGTGCTGTCTAGCAAAAGGAAATGGGATTGAGATTTGTTTTCACTCAGCGCAAGTCAACTCACCAATCATCTTCAAATTGTGTGGCTTCCTCGGACAAATGACTTGGTTGGTCTGTGAACAGATTTTTTGGGGAAGTCATGTTACTCAGGGTTTTAAACATCCGAAACCTTTTTGTTTGAATATCTTTTAAAATAATTTTGAAAATGTATGTACCCACATATATTTTAAATGACTCAAAATGTTTTATTAAAAATGTATATAGATTGAAGGGATATATAATTTGAAAAAGAATATTGTATCAATATTTTTTAAGTATCTTGGTTATAAAACTACCATAGTTTTTGAAGCCTACTATTATTGATTTAAATATATATGAACAAAATGTTTCAATTGTCAGATATTTTACATTTTTCCTCTCCAACACATATTTCTTTTGCACTTAATCCACAGATTTTTTTCCAATCTAATATATTTTAAGCTTGAAAATCATTCTTCATCCTCTTGTCCTATTACTTTGCATCAAAAACATACATATAGCTTGAAATTTATTGTATTAATTTGCATGACTCAAAAGTGTTAAATGTTATGATTTTCTTATGAATTATTCTATCACTAATTTTTAGAACACATGTCATCAAATAACAGAAATATATATAAAATATAAAAATTTTAAAAATAAGTAACATGAAATTAAAATTTTACTGGAAATGCATCTCTTTATGACGTTAATGAAGAGTTATAAAGAATTGATGTTTATCAGGGAACAGATGTTAATTTTTCATTGAATACTACATGGCTAAATATAGTCTTTATATTTCTTTTACTTTTATAAATTTTCAAAATCTTATCAGCATAAATTAATGAAGAATGGAATGAAGTTCTATGCCAAATATTACATAGTGATCAATCATCAAAAATTATTTTTAATGATCTGTGTGCTGAGAATTCAGTTAAATTCTGCATCAGTTTTGTTGAAAACAAAACACTGAAACAACCTGCCTTGCAAAATGCTATGTTAATCATTAAAGTTATTCACTTTTCAACACTAACAATAATATTTCTTTTTCCTTTTTTTTTTTTTTTTGGCAGTTGAAACAGAGGCTGTCAAAAATGAGAATCCATACTGTGATTTAACAATAGGCACATTTTCAGGCAGAGCAGTTTGAGAAAAGAGACTTGGGGAAATTGAAATTTTTAAACTTAAGTTCCTTAAAACTCTTCATACCCAGGAACTCATAGGAAAGTCTTCACAGTATTTTCTTTCAGCCAGTATAATTTTGGCCTCAAATGTTGACTAAGTTTTATAGAGAAGTTCATGAGTGTTTATTCAATTTTTAAATAGATTTTATTTTTTAGATCACTTTTAGGTTCACAGTAAAATTAGGTAGAAAGTGCATTTTCCATACCCCTGCCTTCACACATGCAAAGCCTCCCGTGTTATCAACCTTCCCCCTCGCCGTGGTACATAAATTACAATCATTGAATCGACATTGATATCTTATTATCATTCAAAATGCATAGTTTACATTAGGGTAGACTCTTGGTTTTGTATGTTCTGTGGGTTTGGACAAATTTTTAAGGATAAGAACCCTCCATAATAGTTTCATAAAGAGTAGTTTCACTGACCTAAAAAATCTTTTTGTACTGTGCCTCTTCCTCCCAAACCCTGACAAACATTGATCTTTTTATTATTTTCATAGCTTTACTTTCCAGAATGTCATATAGTTTGAACCATATAGTATGTAGTCTTTTTAGATTGGCTTCTTTCACTTAGTGTAATGGATATAAGGTTCCTCCATGTCTTTTCATGGCTTGACATCTGATTTGTTTTTAGCACTGAATAATACTACATTGTCTAGATGTACCAGTTTATTTATCTATTCATGTACTGAAGGCAGCTTGGTTGCTTCCAAGTTTTGGCAATTATGAACTAAACTGCTATAAATATCCATGAGTAGGTTTTTGTGTGGACATTAAGTTTTCAACTCCTTTGGGTAAACACCAAGGAGTGCCAGTGCTGGATACTATGGTAAGAATATGTTCAGTTTTGCAAGAAACTGCCAAACTGTTTTCCAAAGTTGCTGTAATCATTTTGCTTTCCAACTAACAATGAATGAGAGTTCCAAATGCTCCACATTCTTGCCAGTATTTGATGTTGTCAGTATTCTGGATTTGAGCCATTCTAATAAGTATGTGGTGATAGCTCATTGTTTTAGCGTGCATTTTTCTGAAGACATGTGATGTGGAGCATGATTTCATATGCTTATTTGCCATCTGTATATCTTTCTGGTGAAATAATTTGTTAAGGGTCTTTGGCCCAATTTTAAATCAAGTTGTTTTACTTTTGTTAAGTTTTAAGAGTTCTTTGTATACAGTAACAATCCTTTACCAGAAATGCCTTTTACAAGTATTTTCTTTCAGCCTGTGCTTGTCTGTTCATTCTCTTGACAGCTTCTTTTGCATAGAAGAAATTTCTAATTTTAATGAAGTCAAGTTTTCAATTATTTACTTCATAGATCATGCCTTTGGTATTGTATCTGAAGTCATCACCAAGGCACCTGGATGGCTTAGTTGGTTAAATGTCTGCCTTTGGCTTAAGATGTGATCCCAGGCCCTGGGATGAAGTCCCAGGTCAGTCTCCCTGCTCAATGGGGAGTCTGCTTCTCCCTCTCGCCCTGTTCATGCTGTCTTGCTCTCTCTCTCTCAAATAAATAAAACAAAATCTCAGAAAAAAAAATAAAGTCGGGACACCTGGGTGGCTCAATGGTTGAACATCTGCCTTTGGCTCAAGGCATGATCCCGGGGTCCTGAGATTGAGTCCTGCATAGGGCATCCTGCAGGGAGCCTGCTTCTCCCTCTGCTTATGTCTCTGCCACTCTCTGCATGTCTCTCAGGAATAAATACAATCTTTAAAAAAAATTCATCACCATGCCCAAGGTCATCCATATAGGTATTCTCCTACATTATCTTCTAGGAATTGTATAGTTTTTCATTTTACATTAGGTCTGTGATCCATTTTAACTTAATTTTTGTTAAGAAATAAGATCTGGATTTAGATTTATTTATTTATTTTGCATGTGGATGGCCCAGTTGTTCTAGCACCATTTATTGAAAAGAACTACTTTGCTCCATTGTACTACCTTTGCTGTCTTGTCAAAGGTCAATGATGTGGTGCTATTTCTGGACTCTCTGCTTAATTCCACTGATCTAATTGTCCATTATTTAGCCAGTACTATACTGGCTTGAATACCGTACCTCCATAGTAAGTCTTTAAGTCGGATAGTGTCTGTCCTCTAACTTTGTTGTTCTTCTCCTTTGATATTGTGTTGGCTATACTGGGTCTTTTGCAGTTCCATATAAACTTTATAATGAGTTTGTCAGTATCACAAAATAACTTGCTGGGATTTTCATTGTGATTATATTGAATCTATAGATCAAGTTAGGAAGAACCAAATTCTTGCCAATTGGTCTTCTTATCTAGAAACATGGATTATTTGTCCACTTTTTAACTTTTTCTTTGATGTCTTTCATCACAGTTGTATAGTTGTCCATCCTGTACATATTTGCTAGTTTTATACATATATATTTTATTTTTGAGGGTGCTAAAGTAAATGCTATTGTATTTTTAACTTCAAATGTCACTTATTCATTGCTGGTGTATAAGTAAGCAATACTCTTGCATATTACTTGTATATTAACCTTGTATCCTGTAGCCTTGCTATAATCACTTATTAATCACAGGAATTATTTGTTGACCCTTTGAGATTTTCTACATGGATGAATAGGTCTTCTGCAAACAAAGACTGTTTAATTTTTTATTTCCCAGTTATATACTTTTGATTTCCTTTTTGTCTTACTACATTTATCTAGGAGTTCTAGTATATTAAGAAGCAAGTGTGAGACAGGACATCTTTGCCTTGTTCCTCATCTCAATGAGGAAGCTTTGCATTTCCCATCATTCACTATGATGTTAGCTGTGGGATTTTTGTAGATATTTTTATCAAGTTGAGGAAATTCACCAGTGAATTGTACCAGACATTTAAGGTAAAAAACCTTCCATATTCCTAGTTTACTGGAAGTTTTTATCATAAATGGTATTGGATTTTGTCAAATGCCTTTTCTTTTTCTATTGATATGATCATGTGAGTCCTTCATTGGCCTGTTAATGTGGTGGATAATGGTAACTGAATGTCAAATGTTGAACCAGCTTTACGTGCTTGGGAGAAGCATGATATATAATTATTTTTATATGTAACTGGATTCTGTTTGTTAATATTTTGCTGAGGATGTTTGCATCTATTTTCATGAGAGATATAGGCATATAATTTTTTTTTGTAATGGCTTTTCTGGTTTTGATATTAGGGTGATGCTGGTGTCACAGAATGAATTAGGAAGGTTTTTTTCTCTGCCTATATTCTCAGAGTGTAGAATTTCTTTTCCTAAAATATTTGGAACAATTAACTGGTGAAGTCACCTAAGTGTGATACTTTTTGTTTTGGAAGATGAGTACTTAGTGATTCAATTTCTTTAATATATATGGGCTTATTCATATTGTCTGTTGCCTCTTCTATGACTGTTGGCAGGTTGTGTCTTTCAAGGAATTGATTCATTTTCACTTAGGTTATCAAATTTGTGGGTATAGAGGTATTCATACTATCCCTTTATTATCCTCTTAATGGGAGTGGTATTTATAGTAATGTCTTTGTTTTCATTTTTAATATTGTAATTTGTGTCCTTTCCCATTTTTCTTAATTAGGTTGGCTACAGCTTTTTGATTTTATTGATCTTTTCAAGGAACTAGCTTTTAGTTTCATTGATTTTCCCTATTGATTTCATATTTTCAATTTTCTTGGCTTCTGCTATACTTTCTATTCTTTTCCTTTTTTATTTTTTACTTTAAATTTAATTTGCTATTCATTTTCTAGTTTCCTAAAGGGGAGATATTATTGTTTTTTAGATTGTTTCTACTATATACATTAGCTACTATAAATTTCCCTCTAAGTAGTACTTTAAGTACATCCTCAAAACTGGTAAGTTGCTTTTAATTTTTTAGTTCAAAATATTCTTTCATTTT
This sequence comes from Canis aureus, assembly GCF_053574225.1. Classification (NCBI taxonomy): domain Eukaryota; kingdom Metazoa; phylum Chordata; class Mammalia; order Carnivora; family Canidae; genus Canis; species Canis aureus. Next base: position 60,661,066 of record NC_135621.1, read on the forward strand.
TCTTGAGATTTCTTCTTTTATCTGTTATTTAGAAGTGTGTCATTTAATCTCCAAGTATATGCAATCTTCCAGCTACATTTTTGTCATTCATTTATAGGTAATTTTTTTTTCTAATGTCTAAGAACAGACATTGTATGATTTTTATTTTTTTAAACTTGGTAAGGCATGTTTTATGGTCCAGAATATAGTGTATCTCTATGAATGTTCTATTTGAGCTTAAGAAGAATGTATAGTGCATAAGTTTCAGTTATATATAATGATTTATGGTGCCGGTGAATTCAACTATATCCTTACTAATTTTCTGCCTGTTGAATATGCCAATTTTGGTACAATCATATTAAAGTCTCTAATGTAGTAGTGGATTCATTTTTTTTTCTCCTGGAAGTCCTATCAGGTTCTGCCTCACATAACACTGCTTGTATGCACATACTTATTAAGGATTGATATTTATTCTTGGAGAATTAATTCCTTTATCATTATTTAATGCCCCTTTATCCCTGATAACTTTTCTTCCTCTCAAGGCTGGTCTATATGAAATTAATATAGCTACTCTTGCTTCCTTCTGATTAACATTAGCATAGTATATCTTTCTCTACCTATTTACTTTATGTGTATATTTCATATTTAAAGTGAGTTTCTTTTAGATAACATATAATCTTGTTTTCTGATCCACTCTTACAATCTCTGTCTTTCAGTTGATGCAAAGTGATTATTGATGTATTTGGATTAATATCTACATGTTTGTTATTGTTTCCTATTTTTGCCCGTTTTGTTGTTCCTATTATTGTCTTCCACTCTTATTCTGTCTTTTGTGGTTGTAATTAAGCATATTATATGATTCCATTTTCTCTCCATTCTTAGCATATCAGTTTCACTTCTTTTTTTTCTTTATCTTTTTTTTGAGGGGGTAGTTGCCCCAGAGTTTGTAGTATACATTTATAACTAATCCAAGTCCACTTTCAACTATCACTTAACTACTTCATGAGGAGTGCCAGTGCCTGAGAATAACAAAACAATCTTAATTAAAGTAATCTTAATTTCTTCCCTCATTATTTATATTATTGCTTTTGTACATAAGCATACATAAATAGATAGATATAATATATTGTGAGATAATAGAAAATATATGTGTTAGTCTTTCCCCCTAGTTCCTGGCAAAGTGTTCCTGAAACTCTTACAAATTCCTAAATGATAAGAGCACTAAGGTCATCTTATGTTCTAACATTTGGTCTGTGATCCTGACACAGGCCTCATAAATCCCTTCAAATTTCCTGGGTGATAGGAATGTCTTTTGTTCTAATGAGGCAGCTCTGGGTGGGCTTCTGGATAGGAGTATGTCACCAGAAAGACCAAGACATTGTTAAGAACTTGGAATTTTCAGCCTCCAGATAGGGGAGAAGGGAATGAAGTTCCCCTCTGGAAATGGAGTTAATGATTGACCTTGCCTATGTGATAAAGCCTTCATAAGAACCCCAAAAGTATGGCATTCAGAGAGCTTCCAGGTTGATGAACCCATCCACCCATCAGGAAGAGGCAGAAGCTACTGCATTCAAAACCCTCCCAGACCTTCCACTCTTGAAAAGAAAAAAAAAAAGAAAGAGAGAGAGAGAGAGAGCAGAGAGAAAGAAGAGAGAAAGAAAGAAGAACAAAAGGAAGGAAGGAAGGAAGGAAGGAAGGAAGGAAGGAAGGAAGGAAGGAAGGAAGGAAAAGAAGAAAAGGAAAAAGAAATCCTCCTAGACCTTGCCTTGTGTATCTCTTTATCTGGCTGTTCATCTACCTTCTTTATCATATCCTTTAATAAACTGGTAAAACTGAGTATTTTCCTAAGTTCTGTGAACTCCTCTAGCAAATTAATCAAACTGGAGGAGGTGGTTGTGGGAACCTCTGATATACAGGCAATCAGAAGCACAGGTGACAACCTAGACTAGTGATTGGCATCTGAAGTGAGGTGGGGCTGTCTTGTGGGACTGAACCCTTAATCTGTGGGATTTGACACCATCTTTAGGTAGAATGTGTCAGAATTGAGCTAAATAGTAGGACACTCAACTAGTGTAACAGAGAATTATTTGGTTGGGGAACAAACCCCACACATTGGGTGTCCAGAGTGTTGTGAATAGTAAATGAGACACACAGGAGGGAAACAGTTTTGGTTTTTTTTCCCTCTAAAACATATATAAGCAATCATAATTGAATATATTGTTGCTATTTTTATTTTGAGCAAACTATTATCTGCTAGATAAATTAAGAATAAGAGAAATAAAGGATTTTACCTTTACTTATTCCTTCTCCATTGATATTATTTTCTTTATGTAGATCCAAATTTCTTACTTGGGCTATTTCACTCTCTCTAAAATACGTCTTTTAAGATTATTTAAAGGCAGGTCAACTGGCAATACATTCCATTTATTCTTTTTAAATAATTCAATTTTTGTCTAAAGAAGACTTTTTTACTTTTAATGAATGATTTTGCAGAGTTCAGTATTCCAGGCTGTTTTTTTCCTCTCAGTGCTTTAAATACTTCATTCCACTCTCTTCTTGCTTGTATAGTTTTCTAAGAAGTCAGATTTAACTATTATCTTTGCTCTTCTAGGGGTAAAGTGTTTTTTCCCTTTGGCTTCTTTTCTTTATCCTTGATTTTCTGTAGTATGAATATGATATGCTTATGTGTACTTTTTTAAAGTTTTTATTCTGCTTGTTATTTTTTGTGCTTCCTGAAGCTGTGGTTTGGTTTCTGACATTAATTTGGGGACATCCTCAGTCATTATTCTTTCAAACATTTCTACTGTTTTTTATTTTTCTTTCTCCTCCTTATGGTATCCCCATTACATGCCTTTTACACCTTTTGCGGTTGTCCCACAATTCTTGGATATCTGTTCTGAATTTTCTCCATTTTTGATCTCTTTGCTTTTCATCTTTGGAGGTTTCTATTGACATATTCTCATGCTCAGAGATCTTTCCTCAGCCATGTCATCTAATAAATTCATCAAGGCATTCTCCATGTCTGTACCAGGTTTTTGATTTCTAGTATTTCTTTTTCGTTTCTGGGAATTTCCATGTATCTACTTACATTGCCCATTCTTGTATGCTGTCTACCTTATCCACTAGAGCTTTTAGCATGTTAATCAGAGTTCTCTTAAAATCCTGGTTGGAAAATTCCAACATCTCTAGCATATCTGATTCTGATTCTGATGATTGCTCTGCATCTTCAATCTATGTTTTTTGTTTGTTTGATTTGTTTTGTTTTGACTTTTAGTACACCTTGTGATTTTTTTCCTGCTAGCTGGGTAAAAGGCACAACTGTAAATAGGTCTATAGTGATGTGATAAGTTAGCAGAGAGGGGAAGCATTCTGTAATCCTGTTAATAAATCAGTCTCTTAGTGAGCCTATGTCACCATAAACTTCACAGGGGCTTCTCAGTTTTCCCATTTCCTACTTAGATGGGTAAGAGTGGCTAGAGTAGGCTTAAATTGGGTATTTACTTTCCTCTATGTGGAAGGCTAAGGCCAGTTGGAATTAGATTATTCCCCTTCCCTGAAGTCAGTTAGGCTCTGATAAAATCTCAGTAGGTTAAGCTCTGGTTAAATAGTTTCTCCTGATGGTGGACCTTGTTAAGAAGAACACATACTCTGGTATATTTCAAAATAGTTATTTTACCCCCATTCTTCTGGAAGCATAAGGGGATTTTTCTCTGATATTCACTGTGAGAATCTGCTAGAGCTCCAGTAAGTAGGACTCACAAAAGTTTGCACACCTCCAGTGTGCCTACCATGACTGAGACCTTCTAGAGTTTTCATATCAGACATGTATTCCCTAAGCCTCCCACAGTTCATTATAGATTAGGTTCCCTATCCCAGCATGGGTTCCCATGGAAGTTTTTGCTTGTGGGTTTCTGCTCTGGTAAGTTGTGATTCTCTATATTTGCCTGCTTGCCTCTCCAATTTTGGGGATGATGGTTGGCCCTGTGACCTCCCTTACATATCTAAAAAGAGCTGTTAATTTTTTATTTGTCCATCTTCTTACTTGCTTTTAGGTTAGAGTAGTTGACTACCAAGTTTCTAACATGCTGGACCAGGAAATGGAAATTGTTTTCTTTGTTCACTTTTATTTTTTTATATTTATTAGGGAGGGAGGAAGAAAGAGTGTGTGTGTGTGAGGAGGGGCAGAGGGAATTCCCCAGACTCCCTGCCAAGTGCAGAGCCCTGATGAGGGGCTTGATCTCACAACCCCAAGACCATGACCTGAGCCAAAACTAAGAGTCTGACACTTAACCAACTGAGCCACCCAGCACCCCCATCTGTTCACTTTTAAGAAGAAAAATAAAATCTGTTTCTAATTACAAATAAAAGAAGAATATCTGTATTTTATATTGAGATGCAAATGTATACATTACATGGAAATTCTAATTAGAAAACAAAAGAGAATAAACATCATAGAAGATGATGTTTGGAGTTACTTCCTAAACATACTTCTATCCCTTGAAGGGTAGAGCAAAGACATCTAACTAGTGCTGCCTGTGCCATTTTGGCTGTAACACATCTGTTTCTTTATCAAGAAAGGTCATCTATTAAAGAAATTTATAAGATAAAAGTCAGTAATAAAAGATCATGCTTTATGCTGGCAATATATTGCTTAGATTTATTGTTAAAAGTGCTAGCAGGGCATAAGAAACTTGTAGATAACTCCAAGTGAAATGGATGATCTTTATACACTTTGACCAAACCTATTTAAAAAGAGAATTGAGTTTGCAGGATGGGGTATATGTAATTGCCCTTCTGAGCACAATTTATCTCACCTAATAGTGCAGTTAAGTCTATAGCATTCCCTTAGCAATAATCAGTGTGAGTGTTCTAGAAATCCCAATCTCCCATGCATAATTCAGAAAAACAAATGGGTGGTTTTAGATTTCTTTAATGTAAAATTTAGATGTAAATTTACTATTTTATAAAATCAGAGTCCCCACTTCACCTCTATATTAGAGATACATTTATTTACCTGCAATACCAGGCATAGTTGTTTTATCATTTACTTTCCTGCTTTATGACTTTTTAGTACTACTTGCACAGAAATACTAATAGCAAGTGTAGATGGACAATTCAGATTTTACCCAACAAATATATTCATCTAGGCATTTATTACAGACATTTAAAGGGAGATACATTCAATTTTCTCTTTCAACATAGTAAAATTAATTATGTCAATTCCTTTACTGTTGTAATAGCACAGCAGACATAGGATTAAGTAAATCTGTTTCAAGTGCCTGCTTATTGCACTTGAAACAAAGGATTGCTGTTTGTGTAATCTTGGATGAGATGCATATTTTTTCTTAGGACTTCACCGTCAAGAACATTTGTCAAGGAAGTAAGAGCCCCTCTTCTATTTACTCCATAGGTGGATTTTCAAGTCTTTTGAGAAATAGTCAAAAACCTTTGTGTTTGATCCCAACCTACTGTTACTCTGTGCAATTATCCTAAAAATCAGTACTCGGGCTGAGTTATTTTGTAGGTAGTTAAGGATGTGGCTTTTAACTACAAGCAACAGTGGTTATCCTTCTAGCTATCACTGTCCTCAACCTCATTCATTTTTTTCTGCTCATTAGCTAATTAGCTACTTACCATGCTGCTGCTAGACCCTTGTTTATTTGGCACTTGGCTCTCATAGTTCTCTTATCTCCACAATATTGTAAGATACTTAGGGCTAGGAAACCAGGTGGGACAGCCACTCTCTAGTTTTTATCTATGCTGGGATTTTTGTTGTTTTTTGCACATTCCTCAGTAGTAGTGTTTCTTAAATGCCCAATGTGAGAATGTTCATCAAGATGATTAATCTTGTTTTCACTTTAGAAAAGTAGTTCTTGACCTCAGTGGAGCTTCCAAAATGACACCCCACTCCCAGATTCTGATTTCATTGGTTTAGTTTGTGGCTGAGACATGTTAATCTGTAAAGCTAACCAGGATGTTCTAATGTACATATAAAAATTGAGAACCACTAATCTAGAAGATTCTAGAAGGTCTAAGGAAAAGAGACATTGTGTTACTGCTCCTTAAAGAAACATTATATATATATTTTTTAATATTTGCATTAAAAGTCTCAGTTTGCAAGCACAGGAAATTATTAAAAGATGCCTACTGTTTTCCCTGTGAATTAAAGTAGATTGAAAATATTTCATATCATAGAAACTGTTCACCTTCTGATTTCATTGTAATACCAGTGACTGATTATAACTGCTATATAAAAGACAAACAAGTATGTTCTGTTTTGGCCTATGGAGACTTTTGAAATACCTAGAGAGAGAAATACTGTACAAGGGAAAGTTATTTCATATGATACTCAACATTGGAAATAGCTTTCTTTCAAACTATGGATGTGGTATAATGTATATATATTTGTTAATAATACATAATAGTAATACTTTTTGCTGATATGTTTTTGGACATGATCAAGAGCTGAGTATATCTGTGGGCAAGTTTATATTGAATACTTTTTACATTGGTTTTCATTCATGTGCTAAAATGTATTCGATTCTGTTGCTGTGTATTGCACACACATGATATCCTTAAGTAACACACGTAAATACATGTAGGCCATATGACTGACTATATGTTGAGTTTGATGAATGACAATATTTTAGGTTGAGCCCTTCTTGGGCCTGGATACCTATCCTGTCTTATAAAAAACTTTCCTAAAATTTGAGAATTTCTACTATAGAAAATGCTTTTTTTTTTTTTTTCAGAGAAGCCCAAAGAGCAAATATATGTCATGTTGAAACATTGATTAATATGTCAGTACCAATCATTACCTCAGATTATCTAGCTGTCACTCCCAACACTGGAATGTAAAGGATTAGGACATAGTATGGAGATAGTTTCACTGGGAGTTTGGATAGAAGAAAGGTCCAGTTTATGAGGTAGACTTCACAGAGTACTACTGGATGTCACCTGACAACAAGGAGCAGGGCAGGTAGCAGGTGGCAGTGGGACACATGGCAAGGAGACAGTTAAGAACTATGTTGCTGAGCAATCAAAGTTCAGAATAAGAGCTGGGACATGTGTTATACAGAAAAGGGAGAATAACTTCCTGTTTTATATGATAAAGGAGGAAAAAAAGGATGTATGTAAAATGTTCACTATCCAAAAGTTGTCCCCAATATGCATTATGCATTAATGCCTGTAATAGTAAGAATTTCATGATGAGGGAGGGAGAGACCAAGAGAGGAAAAGAGGCTGAGAGGGAAAAGTTTGGTACCTTTCAGAAATAGTTGACTTGGGGTTAAAAAAATTAAACTTCCCCGCAATTCAAAAATGATTCCTCTCTTTTAACCAACTCTAGCCCCTCTTTGCCTGCTATCAATTCTTATCCCAATGTCTATTCCAGATGATACTATATCTCCACTCCCAAACTGTGAAGTCCTCGAGAGCAGTGGCATCTCATTCATCTTTCATTTTCCTATTCTTTCATAGTCCTGGCATATAGAAGGCTTCTAGTAAAAACTGACATTAACTGAACTGAAAGAATCCAATCTCCACCTTGGTCTCCTGGTCCTTCCAAGCAGAGTAAAATTAGGCATAATGATGTTTCCCTATAAAAAGCACAGACTATGGTATTTTAGATGCTCAAGCAATGCACTATCATTCCACAAAGAAAGCAGTTTGGTTACAAACTGCATTTCCATCTATTAATTCAAGATGGCCTAATTAAAATAGCAAATATCTTTGAAAGCAGAGTTAAGTAATAGCCGTGAATAATCATTTTTGCTTCCTGTCATATTGATAGAAAGTGAGGAAGCATTCTTTTTCTGAGATTAAATGCTTTATCTCAATGTCAATGGTTTCATGTATTAAAAAATCTTGACATTAATATAAAAAAACATTATTGAATCTATCATTAATCTGGACTACAGAAGAGCCTGAAAGTTGCTGCTAGATACATCACATGTTTTCATAATTATAATCAGTTAAATTGCTTAAGTGAGTGATTCTGTTTAAATTAGGAAATTAAAAGTTTGAATTATTTTTCAGCAAATTTGCTACTGCTTTTTGGGGAAGTTAAAGGCTTGCTGAATGCCGAAATTCTCCATAGCCACTGACTGTGTGCTATTTATAATCAATCTACAATTTTCCTAGTTGCTTCCAATAAAATATTAATGCAATCAAACCTAAACTGTTTTCTTTAACATTTATCTTCTTATCCTGGATCAGGCTGTAAAGCTCTTTTATTAAAATGAGCCAAACTGTTTAACAGCACATATGTAAGTTTGGAAAATATCACCCTAAAGCGTTCAAGAGATTTTTTTTTTTGAATTAGACTCATCATCTATAACTATATGATTTTCAACAAAGTATTTATTGTTGATATATTTTTATGGCTTAACACAGTTTTACTAGGCAAGATGTAGATTAGTAAGGGGTATAGGATAAAGTTTCTGACATTTACTGTATGACTTGGGAGACAATAATACATACAAAGAATATAAAACAGCATGTTCTCAAAAGAGTGCTACAGGTCATCATTTCTAAAGAGGAGTGGTTTTCACTGAGGGTCTAAAGTAATATCACAATACTCAGGGTTGGAGAGCAGGGTAAGAAATGGAGGTAAGCCATCCTCCCTTCCAAATGACTCCAATCCTGTCCCTTATTCAAAATTAGAGAGCAATTGTAAAAACAGTTCGATAAGAGGGAAACCTCATCATATATGTTGAGATGGTGCGTATTGAACTAGAGAATTTTGTTATTCTTGAGCTGAAGTTCTTATGACTAGCAACTGGGCAGATGGAAACATAAAGGGTAGGGCCTTCCAGCTGCAGGTAAAGAGAAAATGAAAATCAAAACAACAGCAAAACAGTAAGAAACCTTTGAGAATCATTATGAACTGGAATAAATGGGCAAGGGGAAGTCAAATAAAAATGATGGAAGTAGTCTGGAACAAATGGGTTTATAGAATTTATGAAATGCAAAGATAAGAGTTTTTGTCTCAAAAATAAATCCTGTGAAGGCCTGGATGGCGATGGTGGAGCTTTGATTCTCAGACATCACAAAGATTATACTAGGCCCAGGACTTCTTTTTCCTGGATGTGCTTAGAACAATCTAAACTTCCTTGATGTCATCAGAGACTCCCCATTTAGTAGCAAGAAAAGCCCAAAACTCACTTCCTACTATGTCCTGCCATATGTGATAAGTAAATGGGGTTACTGGCTTCACCATTCTGAGCAAATACAAGAGTATACCCATTAAACAGCTTCTCACTACTTTCAAGTAGTTTAAGTGATCCTGATGCAGAAACATCTTTTGGTTTAGGCTTTATATCAAATCAAAATACAGAGACCACCATAACTGGATAAATAAAGCTGAATTGGCTGATTATTGGGTAGAGAGAGAGAGAGATCACTTAAGAAACAAGCTTTGTGGGTCTCCCTGAGCAGAAATGTAAAGGGTTATCCTAGGGTTCTCTTAATATGGCACTATTCACATTCAGACTAGATACTTTTTCATGATGAATGAATGTGTGTGGGTGTCCTATATATTATGGGATGCTAAGCAGTATCTCTGGCATCTACCACTATATGCATATTACCCCACATCCCCAGGTTATGATAATCAAAACTGTCTCCAGACATTTGCAAATATCCCCTTGTGGGTAAAGTCACCCATGGTTGACAATCACTGGGCAAGATATAGAAAAAAAGGATAGCAATTTATGCAGTATTCTGACTTTAAATCTTTGTTTGACTTATGAAATAGATTTTACACTTTTTTTTTAAAACAAATCGTCTTGATATGATTAAGTCCCAAAAGGAAGGGTGCAGCTTTAAAAGAGGTCCGGGATGAGATGAATAAGACTACAACAAGGCATTTGGATGTGCATGATACAGATTTGAACAACTTTTCTTTAACAGCCCACCTCATGGACCCCTATTGTCTCTAAAAGTACAAAAGAGGCCAACACTGGGTTATATGTTAATAGCTTCCAGGTCTTCACCACTATATACATTATTACGAGCAGATGTTCTATGAAGCGGGTTTAGATGAATGTTCTGGTATTCAGTCTGAGCAGAGCAGAAGCAGTTTATTTTCCTTTTGTTGAAGAATGAGTTTTTGTGCAATCTGACAAGAAAGCAGTTATGCAGCATCATTTAAGACTCTGGAGACCAGACATCTGAAGACGTGAGTTGAGTAAGAATAACCACAGTCATATGAGATGGGACTAGAAGATACTTTAGAACCAGCACTGAAAATTCCCTAGTTTTGACAAGAAGAGGTCCCAGTGTCAAAGAACAACCAAGTTGTTCTTTTCTTTAATATGCATATAAATTATTCGACTGTCTCTGTGGTATTACTCCATGTGCAGCAGGAAATGTTAGCAAGAGGATATCCTCATCCTTGGTGCACCAGTAGGAAAACTAGGGTGAGACTGTTGTCCAGAAGCACTTAGGCCAATGTACTCAGTCCAGTCTGTTGTACTTCTAGGGCTTTTGCAGTGTTATTTATCATATGCCAATATAAAAATAACTTTTGGATTGGTGTGTGTCCTTTAATATCCTGGATTTTCCCATTAACATGTAATACATTTTGTTGAGATAACAAAGTATGGCATAGAAGTTAATACAGTATACAAAACTGACATGAATTTCTCCACTGTTTAAAGTGACATCATGATAAATCTCAGTATTATAAAAGGATTTCTGGATGTGTCTGGTTTGAATGAAGTCTTTTCATAAAAGGTGAAATGGTACAGTGTAGAATATCACCAGGAAATCTGTTTTAATCCCGGTTTACTCTCATGTACTGATACAAATTAAATGTGCAATATTTTTGCATCCCACCATAGGCACTGCAGAAATCATTACAAGTGGCTGTCTCACAAATTTTTCTCTATGGTAATATGTGTATTATCTTTAAGCTTCCTCATAGTCTCCTGCATCTAGTCACCCATTCTGGCCAGCCTCACAATTGATAGCTACCTTTTCCCAAACTCCCATCTCTGCTACCACACTCTAAACTACATTCAACCTATGGATTCTTTCCTTCACCATGCCCAAACTCCCCCCATATCTTCCATCTCTTCCTTAAATGGCCATCACTGCACATTAACAGACTCTTGACTCTGTTCTATCAGGATGTTTCCCATTGGGACTCTAATGGAAGGAATCCCATTCACTTCTCAGAACTAATATGGAATTGTATCGTCACACATCTGAATTTCTGGGTTTGATATTAGTTCATTTACACCATGTGTTTCACATTCTTGTTTGAATTATACACAAACTTCAATGAATAAATCCATCTTAACAATTGTTATGCAAAGGGAAAAAATTCTATCAGTTTTTTATTACAAATTTAATAGTAGCAGCAGTATGGAATTGCTACCTCTATAAAACTAATTGGTTTGGAGATTGTAAAAATAGACATTGTAGAGAAATAGGGGGATTTTAGTTCTCAATTCTCTTTGAATTTCAATGTCTGAAGTTACTTAATCTCTGACAACCACATTTTAAAGACAGATGTCAAAACCTCAAGACTGTACAGAGGAGGAGAGCCAGAATGGTCAAAATGACACAGAAAGAATGTCAAATATGAAAGGTGTTGTAATCAAGATTTATGCCTTTTCTATTTATATTTCTATCTATAAAGTTTAGATATGTATTTCTCTGTGTATTAGTAGGAAAGAGAACTATGAGTAGTTAGGGAAAAAGTAGAAACTGTATCAAAGGCAGAAAATAATTGGTAGAAAAAGTGCCCATCAAAGGGTTCCAGTATAATGGATTAACCGTACGCAATAGGAGGAGAACATACAATACAGATTCAGTGCCTTCTCTTGCAAGAGATAAAACCTCTAGATGACTGCAGACAACAATGCATTGTTAAAAAGCCACACTGACTAAGGGGCAACAGTCTTTGGACAAAACTAGATGGATTTGAGGGAGACACCAGAAAGAAGTTGAATATGAGGAGAAAAAGTAAACAGAAGGAAAGACCTCCTAAAATTTGTGCTAATGACCGGAAGCTTGTGGTGTTTGGTTGCCCATCACTTACTTCAAATTCCAAGTCATGGTGTAAACCAAGCATTTTCAACAGAAGAGTTGAAGAAATTAGAAATGTTTAGCTATGAAAATAGAAAACATTAATAGCCATCACCAAAACTTAAGGACCGTCATAAAGAGGTAAGATTAGACCATCCAGTACCATATTTAGACCCATTCAAGATACTCACCTCTCTCTGCACTATTTGATTTAGGAAGCTCTGAATCCTCCCCCCTTTAATATATATATCTCTTTCTCTCTCTCTCTCTTTCTCTCTCTCTCTCTCTCACACACACACATACATAGAGATGCACACATTAATGTATTAGAGAATACTCAGGCACCCCGTCACTCACAATCTGGCATACAGTGCTGGTAAAACTGGATCTATAACCCAAACACTTGTTCTTGTGATGAAGTATTTCAGGCCTCTAGGAAATTCTTCCACCACATTTCTTGGTTTACATTATTTTCTATTTCAGTATAGTTAAAAATGCAATGTTACATTAGCTTCAGGTACACAACTTAGTAATTTGACAAATTTATATATTATGATATATTCGCCAAAAGTGTAGCTACCATCTGTCCCATTTCATAGCTATTAAAATATCATTGACTGTATTCCTTAGGCTATGCCTTTTATTCCTGTGACTTACTCATTTCATAATTGGAAGCCAGCATCTCCCATCCCTATTCACCCATTTTGCCCAATCCCCACCCTTTCACCTCTGGAAGCCATCAGTTTGTATTTATAGGTCTCATTCCACTATTTGACTGTTTATTCATTTGTTGTTGTTGTTCCTGTATTCCACTTATGAATGGAATCATATGGTATTTGTCATTCTCTGATTTATTCCATTTAGCATAATACCCTCTTGGTCCATTCATGTTGCTTCAAATGGCACAATCTCCTCCTTTTTTACAGTTGCATAATATTCCTCTTTCTCTGTGTGTGTATACATATCCATCTTTATTTATGCATATATTGTTGGGCATAGGTTGTTTTCATATCTCGGCTACTGGACATAACTCTATGGTAAATATAGGAGTGTATATATTTTTTTGAAGTTGTGTTTTTGTTTTCTTTTAGTAAATACTCAAAGTGAAATCGCTAGATCACATGGCAATTCTATTTTTAATTTTTTGAGGAGCCTCCATAATGTTTTCCACAGTGGCTACTCAAGTTTGCATTCCCAACAAAACTGCATGGGAGTTCCTTTTTCTCCGCATCCTCACCATTTGTTTCTTGTGTTTTTCCATTTTAGCCATTCTGACAGGTGTGAGGAGATAATCTCTTTGTGGTTTTGATTTGCATTTCCCTAATGATAAGTGATGTTGAATATCTTTCCATATGTCTGTTGGCCATCTGTACGTGTTCTTTGGAAAAATGCCTATTCAGGTCCCCTGCCCACTTTTTAATTTGATTGTTTTTTTTTTTAATATTGAGTTGTGTAAGTTTCTACATTTTGGCTATCAACCCCTTACCAGATATATAATTTGCAAAAATCTTCTTCCATTTAGTAGGTTGTCTTTTGTTCATGATTCCTTTGCTATTCAAAAGCATTTTAATTTTATGTAGTCCCAATAGTTTATTTTTGCTTTTGTTTTCCTTCCCTGAGGAGGTATCTAGATAAATGCTGTGTCAGAGAAATTACTGCCTGTGCTCCCTTCTAGGAAACATCCTAGGTTTCAGTTCTCACATTTATGTGTCTGTACTACCCAAAGCAATCTACAAATTCAGTACAATACCTATCAAAATACCAACAACATCTTTCACAAAACTAGAACAAATAATACTAAAATTTGTATGGAACCACAGAAGATCCCAGATAGCCAAAGCAATCTTGAGAAAGAAGAACAAAGCTGGAGGTATCAAAAACCAGATTTCAGATATACTATAAACCTCTAGTAATCAAAACAATATGGTACTGGCACAAAAATAGACATATCGGATCAATGGAGCAGAATAGACATCCCAGAAATAAACCCATGATTATATGGTCAAATAATCTATGAGAAAGGAGACAAGAATATACAGGGGGGAAAAGACAGTCTCTTCAATAAATGGTGCTGGGAAAACTGGATGGCTACATGTAAATGAATGAAAACGGACCACTTTCTAACACCATACATGAAAATAAACACAAAGTGGATTAAAGATTTTGCCCTACATTTTTGAAACAAAAGGCAATCATGGCCAAAAGTTTTAAAGATTTGGGTTGTTCTACTAACCCCTTTTTAGGTCACTGTTTTGAACTAAAAAGTAAATCTCAGCTATGGAAACACTTCACTTGAAAACTTTAATTTCTGTATCCTTCCTCTCCAATAGGAAGAATGCAATACAGTGTTGGAGAATTGAGTATATTTGGCTAGTGGTGCCAAGCAAATTTTTGCCTTGCTTCTTCTTTTCCAATCTGTAGTTCCAGAGATAACCACCAAAATAATACAATTAGATTCATTTTAGATAAGATATGTGATACAACAGAAGAAACAAATGAAACAAGAATGATCTTCAAACAGAGTGAATTAATGGTCTTTTGGCAGAAACTAAGCCCAGGTTTGAATTTACTCTCTCTATATATTATAAATTATCACTTATTTTTAATAGTATCACTAAAAGCTTAGCCAAAAAAAATTAACATACCAGAGTGGGAAAAAATGCAAGATAAGTAACATTCCAATAAAAAAGATAATTAGAACAAGGAAATGAACACCATAACCATGACTATGAAGAATAAGATTCATATACAAATAATCTCAACACTGATTTCTAAAGAGAGTAATTTTTTCTGGCAATTATAGATCAAAGTATATGAAGAGATGTTGGAACAAATTAGGCACCACACTGCTACTTTTATTTCTGTATAATATGCTAGCATTGAAAAATTTGAAAGAAGAATGCAAAAAATAATCTATGGAACTCTATGTTGCCTCAAGAGATGGTGAGAATGGCAATTTAAGATAGCAATTTATAAAATGAAATTTAAATATTTTGCAATATTTTATAACAATGATACTTTACTATTTGCTAACTAGTTAATGTGTTTGAGCATATTGTTTTAAAGCTAGAATTCCTTTTTTAATCTAACTTCAAATTTAAGAATTTTATTGACGATTCCAGTGGCCACTGTCTTAGTAGACTATAATTTTCCAGATTGAAATTATAGAATAACTAAGAACTACAATAACTCAAGAAGAGCTGATGGGGATGCAGGTGGTTAGAGGGAATTATATAAACCAGGACTTCGGAAACTTCTTAGAGTGATGGAGATATCAAATAACTTCATTATTTTGGTAGTTACATGACTTTAAACATTTGTCAAACTCCTCAACCATACACTTTAAAAGATTGAATATCACTATTTGCAAAGTATCGCTCAATAAAATTGACTTTAAAAAAATCACAACATCTGTTCTTTGAGCTCTTATACATAATAATTCACCATTAAGTCAATAAATGATCCAAAATCGATTGTTTTTAAAAGTTTTCTAATTTAGTATTACTGTCAAGAAAACAAAAATATGTTAAAAATCATGGTTATAACAACAATTAAAGATGTTGATAAGGTGAGAGGTAAGATTACATAGAATAAATAAAATAATTTATGAATTATGTCAATTCTAATTTATTAACCATTGATATACCACTGACCTATCCATAACTGAATACTCAGACAAACACAGTAAGATTGTTTATTTACAGTTTACATTTCCCACCTTTAAAGTCCACTAAAAATGGTATTTTAACATGAATTTCCATTTTTCCATTATGGAGCTATATTTTTAGAAGAGGAAAATAAAAAAATATTTTATGTGTCAGTTGTGTTAGTTTGATTGTAACTTTTAGACAAGGGGTCTAGTCATCCTCTGTGTGTTTTCATGCCACAGATCCTACAAATATTAAAAGTGGGTCTGAGGCCTCCTTAATCTATGAAGCTATTTATTAGAAAAATAATTTCAATTCCAACATAAAAAACATGTTAGCCATTAATGATGCCCCAAACTGGAATGGACAAACTCGTGGTATACACTCCACTGTATGTCCTATAACTAGAACGGTTCAAGGTCAGATTGAACAGTTGCCAGAAAAAGATGCCTTAGAGCAGATTTCTTACATAATGATAAGGTAGGCAAATGACATAGTAAGGGTATTATTAAATACCAAACTACCTTCTGAACACATTAATATTTATTGTTTACTGAGTATTAGGTTCCGTGGTAAACATTTCTTAGATATTAACTCATTTAAGCTTCACAAATCTTAAGGTAGGTGCCATATTCTCCATTTTACAGAAAGGCCCAGACTTAGAAAAATAAAATAATTTTCCCAAGATTACCCTGCCAGGATATTCAGAGTCTGGATTTGAGTTGTGGTCAATTAGTCTCCAGTGACTTTGTGATTATCCATTACATAAATGTGCCTTTCATTTATTTCTTATTTTTAAAAGAATGTTTCCTCTAGATGATGTAACATATGCTATCTATGCCTTACCATGTCCTCTGAGCCCTGCCCTATTCCTTGCATTCCAACACATCTATCATCTAGCACTTGGGTTTTGTTGCCAGAGACTTCCTCTCACCCAGCAACTAGCTCTGCATACACAGATGACAGATTAGTAAACCAGGGAACTAAGGCTCTTTGAGAACAGTCTTCTGACCAGTGACTGAGATCCTCTTAATACCACAATTGGGAAAATTCTGAGGTTTGTGCCCTTGGATTCCCCAGTAGAATTGACCTCCCATCAAATTATTTGGAAAATGGCATAATATTAGTTTATTTTACATAATAAAGAATATTCTATAAAATATATTATAAACATATAAATTTGATGTTATTATATAAAAGCATATTAATTAACTGTTCACCCATATCATATAGTTCCCAGTTAAACATATGTAAAGCTGCAGTGCTTCAAGTTATTAATTTCCTATCGCCAGTCTACTATGTGTTCAGTGCCATACAGTATGGAATCTAATGATTCAAATTAAAATTAGGAAAGAAAATATTGTATAATATCATGGAAAGTTAAGGTAGCTTAATTGAAAAACTGGCTACAGTTGAAAATAAGTCTTTCATCTTTTTAATATGATATGTATATGATATAGTCTCTTGAAATAATATAATTTTATGTTATATATAAACATTTGAAATATAATATATGAATGATATATAATAATAATTGAATGATAGTCATGCTCCTGTATTATAGATATTGCATTATAGGTATTAAAGTATTTAAGATTTTTATTTCTTAAGTGCATCACTTATTTTCAAATCTTTGGTTTTAACTAACTCTACATGCTTATCAAGTAATCCTTTGGTATAAGTGGGTGCTGAACATTCATTACTTCCCCTCCCCCATTTCCAATGATTGGTTTTATTGTATATAAATAATTTTGTTTTTAACAGAAGAATCATGCTTGGAAAATGTGACTATGTCGGACGCCTGGGTGGCTCAGGGGTTGAGTGCCTGCCTTCAGTCCAGGGTGTGATCTTAGAGTCCCACAAGGAAGCAATTCTCTATGTCGAGCATATCACGATCAAGTCCCACATCGGACTCCCTACATGGAGCCTGCTTCTCTCTCTGCCTGTGTTTCTCCTCTCTTTATCTCTCTCTCTCTCTCATGAATAAATAAATATAATCTTAAAAGAAGAAAGAAAATATGACTATGTAATATAACTTGTTTGAATCAAATTATCTTTATATACTCCAGGATTTAAAGAGAGGTATTGAAAGAATCTGAGGATTGTTGCAGTGGGTCCAGTGGTTTATTGTTTTCCTAAAGGAGATGTATGGTTCATAGTTCTCAAGTGGTCTAGACAATCAATGACATGGGGACCTCAGGTGTCTCTGTGGAAGCTGTATATGGTGGAGAGGACCTCAAATTTTCTGATTCTTCAATTCTCAATGCTCACCAATGTGGTTCCATGCAAAAAAATGGGATGTACCTCTTGGTTAAGACCATTTATTTGTTTTTCATTAGACATTTTAAAATATATCATTTTACTGGTGTTGTTGTAATTGCTCATTTATCCATATTCTATAAGTTTATTTGGGGCATTCACTTGGGATTTAGCCCAGTGTTTTTGCATTAACCACTGTGTTTCTGTAGACACATAAATTTTGGAAATACTGTGACAAAGAAATGCCAGTCAGCGTGTTATGTTCTAATTTTAACGTGCTGAGAGGAAGATATGAAACATGAGCAAAAGAAGAGGGAAAACCAGGAAGAAAACAACACAGAACCAGGATCGAATAGGAAGAAGTATCTCTCAAGACTTATGTTCCACGTATCGCACCTACATCCTTTGAAACATGTACTAATGCTTCAGCATAAGCTGTAACGTAATGTGGTAATTACCTTGGTTGCCAACTTTTTATTAATAGGGAAAACAGAAGGGACACCTGAGTGGCTCAGTGGTTGAGTGTCTGCCTTTGGGTAAGGGCCTGATTTCGGATTCCCAGAATCAAGTCCCACATTGGGCTCCTTGCATGGAGCCTGCTTCTCCTCCCTCTGCCTGTGTCTCTGCCTCTCTCTGTGTGTCTCTCATGAATAAATAAATAAAATATTTATTAAAAAATAGGGAAAATAGAAGAGTAAAGAGAAAGAATTCTTCCTACTGAATATACTCGGTGAAAAGAAAAAAAAACTAACAAAATTACAAGATCTGTCTCTATGCCCTTCAAAATTTCTAAAACTGAGTTGGAAGGCCAAATCAGAACAATATTACCATTACCTATAGAGAACAAACAAGGCTGTTGGAAGGAGAGGGGTAGGGGGATTGGGTAAATGGGTGATGGGTATTAAGGAGGGCACTGGTGGTGATGAGCACTGGGTGTTGTATGTAAGTGATGAATCACTAAATCCTACTCCTGAAACCAGTATTACACTACCTGGTAACTAACTAGAATTTAAATAAAAACTTGAAACATAATTTAAAAAGAACAATATAACCTTGATATAAATTCTGAACACTACATGTGGAAATGTTAAGAGGATAAGGAGACAACAGAGTAAAAGTGTTCTGTAAAATTATACATCAGGTAAGTATAAGGAGTGATTATGAAATATTAAGAATAAGAATACTAATTATCTTTAAGTTAAAAAAATAGCTTTATTTTATTTTTTAAATATTTTATTTATTTACTCATGAGAGAGAGAGAGAGAGGCAGAGACATAGGCAGAGGGAGAAGCAGGCTCCTCACAGGAAGCCTGATGTGGGACTCTATCCCAGGACCCCAGGATCAAAACCTGAGCCAAAGGCAGGTGCTCAACCACCAAGCCACTCAGGTGTTCCTAAAAGAATAGCTTAAAATAACCTAGAACTACCTAGAAAAAAACATGCTATTTACTGTAAGAAATTTATAGTTTTTAAGACACTTGCAGGATTTCTATGTTGTTTTCATGAATGTTCCCTGTAATGAATATTCATCTTTAAATAACTCTGGAAAGGAAATTGAGGGGATGAAATCAGACAGGATATCATCTATTCTACCCATGTAATTCTACATAAATTTACTGGAAGGGATTAGGAATGCCTAAATTTTACTAATTCCTGTTGATGTGAAGAACACAATCACTTTCCTCCTGGCAAGTATTTTGCATACTGGCCTGGATTTTTACTCTAGGGCAGGTAAACACCTCACCTTGGGGGAGAGCTATGTTGCTGTAAAGAAAATGAATTTCTTGATCTAATACTTTTTTCTTTTAGCTTTTTTATTTTACGTTTATAGCAGCAAACCATCTGATTTTTCCCAAGGGACATTATTTATGGTGGCTTTCTCTTGCTTCTAGTTGTCATTTTATAAATATTACTAAACTTGAATTAAAGTAGTAAAGAATAGTCCAATCTAATTTCAAAGAAGTAACACAAATATCTATACTGCAAGAACTCAGAGTACTATATAAGCATTGTGAAAAAGTAAAAGGAAAGATTTCTTCCACCAAGTCCTTAAATTCATTTGTATTACTAATTAGTGTTAATCTATTCCTTCTCTGTAATGTTGAGTATTTAACCCTCAGAATCTATTTCTCTATTCCAAACACCACACACACACACACCCCTCACCCTCCCCACCATGAAAGAAAGGAAATACACATGTACCAAGATAACAAGAGAAAGTCTAGAATCTTTACAAGGTAATATTTTTTTGAGAATTAAAAAAATCAAAAGGCTAAAAGATTTATTTACACAGAAAACTCTTTTGACTATACATGTAAATAAGACCAATGAATGGAGTTGGTTGAGTGTTTCTTAAAATTTTGTAAAAACTCTGTGCCCATAATAGTCTAGCAGTGAAGATGAAGAAGCTAAGATCGCTTCTGAAAAAGAGCAGCAGGGCTGATCAATAAGAAAAAACATACAAGCACATGAGAAGGGCATTGACTAGACTGGATTGAATTTTTTTCAATCTGATAGAATAGAGCAATACAGAAATCTCCTATACAGTTATTATTCCCCCATCACTACCCCTGCTAACTGCAGTTAATGCAAACAGAATAAACACAGACTCATAGCACTAAGTGATGATTCTGCAAATCAGAATTACCATAATTGAAACAAGGAAGCAATTCTCTATGTCGAGCACATCACGTAATTTATCATTTAATCTGCACTACGATTCTATTAGGCAGCCTTATCTGTTTCAAGTTATGAGAAACCCCTGGGTGATGAGATTCCTAGTCTCTCATTATTTATAAAAGGTTAAATGTGTTTGTTTATTTTCCTGTTTGTGGTTGTGCATTCAATGAACCGATTTAGTCAGTAGGAGAAAGTAGATGTTCCTCAGTGATTTCTTATGGATATGAGGCCCAAATTGAAGTTGATAGAAATTAGAAAGTACAAAAAATGAAAGCACAAAATAATAATAGTAATTAACACATAAAACAGATTTACATATTTAATATTCACAACAACCCTTTGAGGTATCTACTGTGGATATCCTCATTTCACAGATAAGAATGCTGAGGCAGAGAATTAATAAGCCCAGCAAAAATAGGGAGATTTTTGAAAATAGGTGAACAATTTAAATTTTTCAGAAACAGATCTATAACCTAGCAAACTGGCTTCTTCAAGTTACCTGTAACTTCGGGAACATATAAAATTCTGGAAAGTATCCTTATCAAATTTTCCCAGAATTTGGGAGACTATCTCCTGAAAAGGCACTCCTGATTTCCACACTAAGGCTTTTGCCTTCAGCCAGCTAAATGTAACCACTATTCAGTCAGAATTCTCTGACTTTGCTTATGACAGTGAATGCTAGACACACACAAAAAAGATTATATGGTATTCAGAAGGCATTACTTTGCCTAAAATGAACATTTTTTCTTTCTGGTTATTTTTCACCTGGCCCATCTCTCAGGGGAGGAGTTTTTATGATGGCTGTAGGAATGAGAGGATTTAGAATAGGGTGTTTCACATCCTTCTCTGTTATTTAGAGGAAGATGTCAGAGCAATAGTCTACAACCAGAACATAAATGAATGGTCTATTCCACAGGGCCTACATGTGTTCGTATTCTATAGTGCTATATCAGAGCAATATATGACATTGTCACATCTTCACATTTTTTCTTTAACTTCCCAATTTCACCATCATGCAGTCTTTCCAGAGGAAAACAAATGGAGTGCTATTCTAGGGAAAAAAAAAAAAGATAATTTAAAATGAAAGGAAGTAATAGTAACACTGTAAGCTGAAGAAATTGAAGGAGATGGAACCCGACAGATGCCCATTAAAATTTAGTATTATGTCATTGGTGATTGTGAAAAATGTAAAACCAGTGAAGACAAAGACTAATGAGAAATAAGAAATAACAATGTAAAGGTAGAGAACAAGAGTATAATTCTTCAAAACAATCTCGACGACAGTGAGGGGTGAGATAGACCCCTAGCTAAAAATTAGAAGGATAAAACTGAGTGTGATTTCTTTCTATTTGTTTGTTTGCTTTTTTTGGTTTGATTTTGCTTTTTTAATGTTTGGAGAAACTTGAGCATAGAAGGCATAAAAGTTGTAAATTTAAGACTGATGAAGACAGATGAAGGACGGTGGTGGCGTTGCCATCCATAGCAGAGGTGCAAGGTGAGGTTTGCATGGGAAGTGGGGCACTCTTTTCCATGGAAACCACAATGAAGCAGAGGAAGGCTGATTGGGTGGAAATGTTCTAGGATATTTGTGAGGGGGGCAGGCTTAAGAGCCTTCACACCTAATGGACTCATTAGGTCATTAGGTAATAGAAGCCAAAGACACTTGCTAAGAATGAGAAGAAAGTGGGGTGGCAGGGCTGCAAGACGTGGCACTGATATGATATAAAGTACTGCTTGAAGGGGAAGGATTCTAAGAAAATCTGAACATACAACTAAGGCTGGAGATAAGGAATGTGTGATAACGTCAGAATAACCATGATCTTTTTCCTCCAGGACTTAACAACATGGGTATAGGGACTGGAGAGATGAACAGTTGGGTTTATACAAGGTGGTTATAGCTTTTCTGGATACAAGCAGGTAAGCATTTGTAGATAATTTGTGCTAAATTTAACAAGGAACATGAATGAAAAATTTAAATTCAAAGTATCTGCAGCTTTGGTTTCTATTGAAGGACTTTGGGTCAGGGGCTGTGTTGGAGGAGCTTCCCTAGCTTCTCTGAAATCACACCTTATACCTATATAACCAACAAGCCAGAGTCACAGAGTGGTTACTTGCATGGACACTGCAATCAAAATGCTTGGTTTCAAGCCCTGCCTTTGACACTTCTGGCTATGTAATGTAGGGCAAGTTTCTAAATTGCTCAGTTTCCTTACCTTTAAAATGGAAATAAAAGCAATTGTACAAACCTCATGAAGATTCATTAAAGCTAATGCCTAAAACAGTGTCTGCCTGGTTACATTAAGCTTTCCATAAATGTTGGTACTAATTAGACTCTAGAGCAGTTCCTTCCTCAAATTCAATGCAATCTCCAAATGCTGAAGGCAGAAAGTTAAAATATGCAAGGAACAAAGCCAAGAAATAATTATTTGATTTTTCTATTAATGTTATAAATAATATATGTAGTATTCCATCTCTCAATTTCATTAACTACTGAATGAGGATAAGGTTCAGGGTTAATTTTTAAAAAGCAGTTAGTTTGCTCTACTCGTGACAGGACCTATTAACTTATTGCCACTTACTCCATTTCTTTACTCATGGACAAAATCTTAATTCAGCTCTAAATATAGCTGTTCCGATGGCTGAGAGTAGTTTTATCACCAGCTCATTAGAAAAATCACTCTTTGAAATTTCAGGCTGAAATATATTTTAATGGCAAAAAGTCCTCATATGCTAGGTAGAGCAGGGTAGTGAAATTCAAAGAGAATGCTTTTTGTTCTGTAATTAGAGCTAATGAGGTGCTTAATTATGATTGGCACATCCTACATCCATTCATAAGGCAAGAGAATAAATAATTCATAAATGCCCAATGTTCCCCTCTGTTTTATTTGACCACTAGTCTTGGAAAAGTGCATTAGTTTAAGGAGGGTTGAGGAGGTGAACTTACTTACACAGAGACTATCTTGGGCAGTTGTGCTCTAAGTAACTGGGTCAGCAATCTCAGCGTCACCTGACAGAAACGTAAAATCAGTCCCCACTTTAGCCCTCTCAACACAGTCCCACATTTTGACAAGATGCCTGAGAATCCACATGCAGGTTGAAGTTTGAAGGAGTTCTTATGCTCTGGAAAAAAGTGACGGCTGATTTAAGGTCTCAGGATTCTGCTGTTTTCCATTCCTTTGATTTCTGACTAACTAGAACAACTGTTAAAACTGGGAAATTTGAGAACAAGTCAGAAAGGAGCTTCACCCCTACCAGCTTCCATATCTCCTCTCTTTTCCCCACATCTGAGTGAGAGACTGTTTTCACACACACACACACACACCCTGACCTTGATTCTCCTCATACAATGATGGATTTTTGGTTGAAGAAATAGGATGCTCATGCCGTGGGTACCAGTGCAGCTCATCAATTCTAGCAACCACAGCTTTTGAAAACAAAATCATAAAATATGACTGAACATACAGTTTGAAGACCAGGGATAAATTTTCCTATGACAGGAACATTTTTTAAACCCACAAATTTGTCCTGGGTGATATGTGCTTTATCAATAGAGACAGTTGTTGTGGCAAGTTGTCAGGCTAAGTAGATTTAAGAGAACAAGGAGGGATGGGATAACGCAGCCCAAACATATTTGTTTAAAATTATGAATTAAGTATTCCTTGTTTTACTTGTTTCACTGCCTTATATAATCTTAACATTTAGGAGAGAAGAGAGAATAATGAATTTGGTTTTCAGAACAAGATTTAAGAGTAGAATTGGGTGAAGTTGCACTAATCATCTCTAATACCTTTAGAAATAGTAAATCAAATCTTTATTTTGAAAGTTTCTAATAAAACTAAAATCTCACAATTGAATGTGAATGAAATTTTCCTCATGAAATCTTAGTATCACTATGTCTGGAGTAATACTTAAGTGATATTTCTCCCCTGAGGACAAGGGTCTTTAAACAGAGCAAATCATGGATTTCCCATTACCATACTATCTCAATTCCTAGGACCAAATTATGTTCCCTATTACTGTACAGATGAGTTGAACATTTTTTAGATGATAATCCATCTTTCTTGCCTTGATGTATCTTCTATGGATTTAGTTCCATCTCAAAGTTTACTCTGAAGTACAAGGTAAAAGAACAAGTTGAGAAAAACAAAGAAAGTCAAAGTGGATGACACCAAAAAATAGCATGATTTTGAATAAATTGTAGTAATTAATCTGCTATTATGTTATTCTGTCTATTGAGATTTTAAATAACATTAGATAATCAG
Source organism: Canis aureus (assembly GCF_053574225.1). NCBI lineage: Eukaryota > Metazoa > Chordata > Mammalia > Carnivora > Canidae > Canis > Canis aureus. The sequence continues at coordinate 60,685,928 of NC_135621.1, forward strand.
ACTTTGGGGGCTCAAGAAATATTTGAGACTTGACGTTGAATGTTTACATTATTAGGGCAATCCAAACACTTACATGATGATCAGGAGCAGTGATTTTCAACCCTGGGTAAAAAGCAGTGTCCACACACACAGCAGCCCCACTGAATCAGAATCATTTGGGGCAAGAGAATAAATAATTCAAATATATGTAAATATATATTTCTATATATTATATATGTAAATAATTCAAATAATAATTTGGGGCAGGTGGCCTATGGATTAGTATTAAAAAAACAACTCTCCAAGTGATTCTAATTACAGTTAGGCTTGAAATCTACTTGCATCTGTTACATTAACAGACTTAGTACTTGATGTACAGAAAATGCAATTCAACTACAGTTTTCCTTACTGGAAAATTCATATGTAATTATAATCCATAATGTCTGAGTTTGAAAATGTTAAATGTCATTTATAAGACTAATCATAAAATCTCCAGTTAAGTGAGATGCTAGTTTATAATAAGAAAAAAATGCATCCTGATGAAATATCAGAGCACATTTCTTTTTTGAGGAGATCACAAATGCCATTGTTTCTTACTCCTCTTAGTTCATTGAGATTTTATTGCCTTTAAAACTTTATACAGAGAAGAATATAGTCTTATAAACATCCTTCTAAGAAAAATAGACTATAACTTTCAGCTTGGGTGGCTCTATCCACGATATAAATATCTGGGGCTCAAGATATGAAAAAAGATTGTTATGTTTTATTTGAAGTGATGGTCATTAAGTAAATACCATTATTTTCTTTTCTTATAATGCTTAGATGTTAAAACATTTCAACAAATTTCATACTGAAGTATTTTCAATGGCAACAAGCTGAGTTATTATCTTTGTTTATGTTTTAGTGACTTACCCCATGTTCTTGAGAAGCTACCAGAAAAAATACGTACTTCGTCTAATAGTTCACCAACTTTTTTGTGAAATGTAGCTTCTCTCTTGGAGAGTTAGGTTTTATTAATATTCTTGGCAAGGGAAATACTAGGAAGTACCTGTATTTGCAAATATATATAGACCCAAATAAGTAAAGCAATATATTCTTTATATTTAGAACTTTGCTTTGAGGATTTAGAAGGGCAAACAAAGAAACAAAAATCCCACTGGAACAAGTTTCCTTTTAAGACTGTAGATTGTATATCCTACTTAAATTAAGTAACATATAATAGTTGCTCTGGTTTTGAATAACTTAGAAGTATTATCTAAAGTCAGGTAGGGAATACAAAGATTATTTGTAAATGGGTCACTGTGGAATCTAATGTCTCTAGTATAATTTAAAATATATAGGAAAGAAAAGCATTTTTTAAAAATTAAGGAAAGGGAATGGCTGATATCTATCATCTATCATCTATTATCTATCTATCTAATGTCTTGAAGCAGGGGCTAGGAATGTGTCAGTTAGTTTGAGGGGAAGTGTTTGCTTCCCTTCTCTGCCTGATGCTAGTGTGGATATATGATGTAAAACTGGACAAACCACCAGATGATTTTGTTCTTTAGCAGGCTTAAGAAGATATTTCATTTAACAAAGTAATAAGGAATATAATGGTGCAAGAGCCACCAGAGTTAGAGTCTACAGTCTAATTAGCTAGGATTTATGGGGGAAGATATTGAGAATTGGTCTAATCGATAAGAATGGGGATGGTAAGTTCCCCCAAGTAATGGAGTCTAATAGTGGTTCTTAACAGTTTAAAAAAAGGTAAGCTCAGTGATTCCCATGGGCAGCAAGATTGGAATGACAGTCAGAGAAGTGTGGCAAGCAGAGAGGCATAGATGTGGCTAAAATAACAGTTTCCTTGGGATCAGGGTAGATGAACACTTAATGAGGTTATTGCTCCATCTCTCTACCAGCAACAACAAATCCAGGAAGGCTAATCAAGGAAGGAGACTTAAGGCAGCTGTCTTAATAAAATATCTCAATCTTTTGTCTAGCATCCAGATGTGGGCATGTTTTCCAGCTTTGAACTCACTGAATAAAGGCCAGACTAGATCCCCAAAAAGTATCCTGCAGCATTCCAGTTGTAGTGACTACCTCATCTTTTCCCAGAGACCTACAACCACTTACTTGAATGACCATACACTAGGGAAAAGGGAATACCCAAACATTCTGAGGGCTGTTACACAGAAGGGCTAAGTGGTCCCTTCTCTAATTGCCAAATGTATAATTTTCATGAACATTCTTGGCAATTAGCATAACTCCTACCTATAAGTTAAATCCTTCACCTATAAGGTACAATCTATCATGGTGGAAAAGGCGAGAAAATGGGAGCCTCTGATAAATTTCCTGCCCCTCACCACACACACACATACACACACCAACACATGCAAGATAGTGACAATATTTCAAGTGAAATGACAGAGATTGGTACTACTTTAAAGATATAAAAGAGGCAGAGGTAGCATCTCCCCCATCTGTATTTGGTACACAGGGTGGTAGGCCACAGGTGATACAAAGGGAGTCTATGCATCTTGATCCTTCTTTTACCCTGGAGCATGATCATTTAGGCACTAACTCTTTTAGCAGCCACTTATATAATTTTCCTTTCACTGCTTATTACAAATGCTACAAAACTATTTTTTGAAACAACATAAATTTATGATCTTACATTTTTGGAGTTCAGAAGTCTAAAATGAGTCAGCAAAATTGCATTCCTTCTGGAGTCTGTCGGGGAGAATTCATTTCCTTGCCTTTTACATATGCCTTTTACATATGCTAGAAACCACCCATATTCATTGGCTCATAGCCCTGCATCACTCCAGCTTCTTCCAAGGTCACTTATCTGATTCTGACTCTCCTCCCTTTTAAAAGGATACTTGTGAGTATGTTGGGCCCACGTAAGGTCATCCAGGATAATCTTCCCATCTTAAAACCCTTAATTACACCTGCCAAGTCCTTTTTTTGCCATGTAAGGTAAACCATCATAGATTTTAGAGGTTAGTGTGAACATCTCTGGAGGTGATTATTTTGCCCGCCATGTCACCCCCATCCCCCATTCCGTATCTCAAGATAAGTGGTCTTTGACCTTGATGCACCTGAGGAAGATCTGGAGAGTTTTAAAAATACCCATTCTGGTTCCAATCCAGAGGTTCTTGTTTAAGTGCTTTCAAACTGAGGCCCAGACATCAATATTTTTGAAATATTTCCAATTGCACTCTCAATTAAGAACCACTTCCAGTACATGCCATGGAATTTTTCTCAAAATCTCTGGCCCGGCTCTCATTTCTAAGAAGAAGGAATATTCAAATATAATTCAGTTTTCCCTCAATTACTTATATATTCTAACCATTCTCACAAAAGTTCTTCCTTATTCAATGTGCCAAAATAAACTCAGCATTCCTCTATGTCCTTGGTTATAAATATTAACTTTCAAGCCTAGTTTGGCTGGTATTCTCTCTACAAAACTTTCTTTGTAAAATCTTTCAAAAGTATTATCTTCCCTTTCTGAATCCCTACTTATTATTTATATGTATCATTTCAGCTTAGTACTTATAATCCTGGGTGTGGGTCTTTGTTGCCACAGTACATAGCTCACTTTCTAAAACATAAGCTTACCTGAATACTTGGAGGAATATTAATGGCAATAATACATTTCTCAAAGTATTCTTAAAATTAAAAGTATTTAAAATAACATTAACATTGCATCAAAAACAAAAGGAATAGTGATATGAATGCATTATTTTTCAGACTTTGTGATCCTGATTAATGCTATTGGGTCAATATATAAAATCCTTTTGAAGAGGAAGTGAGATTTGGAATGATAACTTCTAATATTAGATTATGGGATAACAGGTATAAAGGCCAGAGTGTCTAGAGAGACCACATAGAATAGCTGAGAGGAACTTGTGTAAAACAAAAATTTTAAAATATTAATCAGTTCTTACTGTGCCTAGATGAAATGTGGTCTTCAGAAGAGTGGAGAACAGGTGCTTTCAACCCTTAGGCATACCAGCCTGTTTCTCTCCACATCACCTCCTCTTCTTTTTTCCCCTCTATCCTACTTCACTACTCTCTTCTCTCGACTGGAGATACCGCTCACTTTCTCCTATCCTCTCAAGGAACTCAAATATTCTTAAAAGCCATAAACATTATTTGTTTGTAGGCAATCTCTGCTTTCATGCCTCCAACCACAGTTTCCTTGGGGAAAAACAAAACAAAATGAAATGAAGCCTGCATTCTTGGTAAAGGAAGAGAAGAATGTACACAAATTAAAGTCTCAATAAACTTTGTGGCCACATATTATAAATCACTTCTTCTCAATAATACTCTCAGGTAAGTATCATTATAAAATATAGACTGCTTGGTCCCCAGTCATTTAGAGAGTGTAAATATAAATGAACCCATTTATGGAAAAGCTAGCTTTGTCACCTAGGGTCACCTCTCTGAGCCTCAGATTCCTCATTTATAAAATGAGGATATTAGACCAGGTGATCTCTAAGGATCCTTCCAAGCCCCAAATCTGCCTCTATGTTATTGAAATTGTATGAAGAAAAACAGCTCAGTGGGATAGCAACTTATGAAAAATTTAACTTATCCCAGCCAGAAATTTTTCATCTTAGCAGGTTTTATGTCACGATGGGAACAGATGCCGTTTGACTTTATAATTTGAGTTTAATTGATTTACAGGCTTATGGTGCCCTGCAGTGCAGTGGCTTCTCCAAGTAGGAGAGAATTGCTACTCTGGAAGATCTTAAAATTCTGTGATATGAAATTATGTTTGTGCTTCATGCAGAAATCACAGTTGCCTTTCTGACTTTCCCAAAGACCTGCCCCTGGCCTGCTTTCCCTCTGGTCACTCTTTTGTCATGCCCTTACCTGGCATTCTCTATTACCTCCTTTTAGAAAACTTTGAACTGTGTTTCTCCAGATGCTTTTCCTGAGTTCACTCATCCTGCATTTCCATCTCCTTGCTAGACATTTCCACTTTTATAATTCATAAGGACTGACACTCAACATGTCAAAAACAGATTGACTTTGTCTCCCCATTTTTGTGTCATTTTTCTGTGATTATCATCTGCATCTTCTCTGTCATGGAGGCAGGAAGCTGCTATCATGTCAGAATCCTGCCTTTCTCATGCCTCCTTGTCAGTAGTGGGGTTCTAGAATAGCACAGTTGCTAAGGGTACAGTTCTGGATTGAGATGGCCTATGTTCAAATCTCAGCTCCCCTGTTTCCCAGCTGTATGTATGGTCTTGGGCCTCAGTTATCACTCTAAAATGGAGCCAACTGCTCTTCTCTTAGGCCTGTTGAAGATAAGGTTAATAATGTATGTGGATTCTTGGGATAGAAAAATCAACTAATAAGTGATAATCATTATCCTGAATTCCAAACTCCTCAGTATTTTTCTGAAATCTCCATTCCGTCTTGCACTAAGATAACAGGAGCTTTCATTAATTCACACATAATCTTTTAATTTGTCTCTCTCTTTTTCTTTTCTTTTTGTCATTTTAATCTCCTATTTAGCATATCAGTCTTTGGCTTCTCCTTTCCACAGAATAGCTTCCCATTTCTGACTCCTATTGAATGAAATCAAAATTCTTTAGCATTCAAAAACATGATCTAGACCCAGTGTCCTTTTCTTATTTGCTAATTTATTTCTTAAGTTAATTTGATACAGTTCCATTACCTGTAACTTAAACCAAACAATGTTATATGTTTGCTTTCTTCCAATCATACTGTATAATTTGCCCATACTCTTATATTTCTTTTGCATGTTTTCCCTGCTAATATCCCCATACCTATGAAGGAGCTTAAATGTTACTTGGGTCTTCACATCTCTCCTCATCTGGGAGTTTTTTCCACTTGTCTAATGTTCCATGATTTTTTTTTTATTTTTTATTTTTTATTGGTGTTCAATTTACTAACATACAGAATAACCCCCAGTGCCCGTCACCCATTCACTCCCACCCCCCGCCCTCCTCCCCTTCCAACACCCCTAGTTCGTTTCCCAGAGTTAGCAGTCTTTACGTTCTGTCTCCCTTTCTGATATTTCCCACACATTTCTTCTCCCTTCCCTTATATTCCCTTTCACTATTATTTATATTCCCCAAATGAATGAGAACATATAATGTTTGTCCTTCTCCGATTGACTTATTTCACTCAGCATAATACCCTCCAGTTCCATCCACGTTGAAGCAAATGGTGGGTATTTGTCATTTCTAATAGCTGAGTAATATTCCATTGTATACATAAACCACATCTTCTTTATCCATCATCTTTCGATGGACACCGAGGCTCCTTCCACGATTCCATCAAAATCCTAGAGAAGAACACAGGCAACACCCTTTTTGAACTCGGCCATAGTAACTTCTTGCAAGATACATCCACGAAGGCAAAAGAAACAAAAGCAAAAATGAACTATTGGGACTTAATCAAGATAAGAAGCTTTTGCACAGCAAAGGATACAGTCAACAAAACTCAAAGACAACCTACAGAATGGGAGAAGATATTTGCTAATGTTCCATGATTAACCTGTCCTTTACTTATAGTATTCATCTCCTTTCTACCTCTCATTAATGTTATTTGCATACCTAACTTCCTTATTTAACTGCAAAATACCTCAGGAAGGAGCCATTTCATTTCACATTTGTACACTCCAAACAGCTGTTCCATTAGACATGTAAGTAGACAGGATTTTTAAATAAAGGATTTAAATAAATAAATAATGAATGGGTTAATGAATAAGTGAGCTATCAGATAATAACTATTTATTTAGCATGTGCCTTATAAATGGACAGAAAATTGGAAAAGCAAAGCACCAAAAGAAGATTAGCGTAGGGGAGATAAAAACAAGTAAAAATTAAGTCAAGAAAGCACAATGTAAATGTCACCATTGATGGAATGAGACAAATAGTGAAAGTCAGGCAGAGTAATTAACATGGAGGAAGTCAGCTTTTCATCAGCCATGCATCAGATTTGCCATCTTTGTTATCTACATTTATGTGCAGTTTTACCCTAATATAAGATACCTTGAATGCAACCAGGGACTAGTCTAATGAACTGTTAATAATAATACTAATTTCACATCTTACATGACTTTATAGTTTCCAAGTATTTTTATGTATATCGCTTCATTTTTGGTCTTCAAAATGATGTGGTATCAGTATTTTCTTTATTAAACAAATTTTCTTTATTAAACATATTATTGAATATCAAAAATGATTAAGTTGCCCACCTACTTTGTAAGATAAGGTCAGATCCAGAGTTTATGGATTAAACTCAAATCCAGAGTTTATGAAATGAAATTCAGATTCTTGGGGTTTTTTCATTATTGCATCTTACATAGGGTAGATGTTACGCATTCACATTCAGTAAAACAAAGTGACAAAGCTGTATATTATCCTTCCAAAAATCCACTCCCACCCTGATGGATGCTATTTTTAAACAAAATTGTAAGTTCAATTTGTTAGGGCTGAATATGAACCCTTTACATGCTGCTCATGCTGCCCCTGACAAGGAATAATGGCCCCTCTAAGATTTCTCACCAGAGTGTAACAAACCTGGAACGTAGAATCCATGCTGCCAACCTGCTCTGAAGAATAGTGTTGTTCCTGTATAATTTGTTTACTTTCTCCCTGGAGTCCATTATCTCTGGATGATTTTAGTCCTGAAAAGAAGGCAGAGGTAGCAGCAAGCATATGAATGTTTGCTGACAAATGCTGCTTTATTGTTCCAGAACATACATAAAAAATAATACATGGAAGAAATGCATATTGCAATACTATTAAAAGAATAATTTTTTTTAAGTAAAGAATATTAGGAAATAAAAAGAAATTTAAGGCTTCTTAGTCTGGGTGAGACATAATAATTCAATAATGAACTTGATCTGGTGCATTTAAAATTATTTATTTTATTTGATTGCCAAAAGAGCTGAAGTTTGAGTTTAACCTGTATTTGTGCAATGTTTTTTACTATTCTAAATGTGGAAGATTAATTTATATTAACTCTATATAAATCATATATAATTTATATATTATCACAGAAAGCATGTAATTAAAATTAGATGTACTCCTAACTCTGGGAAACGAACTAGGGGTGGTGGAAGGGGAGGAGGGCAGGGGGTGGGGGTGAATGGGTGACGGGCACTGAGGGGGGCACTTGACGGGATGAGCACTGGGTGTTATTCTGTATGTTAGCAAATTGAACACCAATAAAAAATAAATTTATTATTAAAAAAATAAAAATAAAATAAAATAAAATTAGATGTAAAATTGAGCATGCTAAATTGGTAAATTAGGAAATCTCAAAAATGGGAACAAATTCCAAATGCTTCACAAATCCTGCATTGGAATACCTACAGAGGACAGAAAAAGTAAAAATTACAAAAGAGTGGGGGGAAATTAACCTGAAAGTAAACCATTAGTAAATAATTTACTGGGTAAGAGATGTATAGAACTGAATTTAAAATCACTACCAGTAAGAAATACTTGTTTTCCCCAGAGGACTTAAAATTAACAAAATTGAAAAATCTTACTGGGAGACTCAGAGCTCTCTCCACCTTTGGTCTCCCAACTTATAGTCTTAGAATTAATAATGACAGGGTAACTAAACAACCAACCCTATCTTTCATTTTCATTCAGTAAGAATAATAATTTCTCTCTGCCTCCACATCAATATCTAGCTGTATCCACCTGTAGATTGCAACACACACACACACACACACAAATTAGAAATTAAGTGTACACTTGTGTTACTGTATTTTGTGGAGTAGGAAACAAGAAATGCTGTGGGTTTTTTTTAAGTTTTATATTTTAAGAAAGACATAGAAATATAACTGAGAGTAGTACATGATGGAAAACATAGTTGTTTTGTGCAGTCTATAGTTTTTCAGTGATCAAATCTATCAGAAAAGAACTTCACTGAAACTAGCATGTAATTGAAGTCTGTTTAATAGTACACACTGGTTTTGTAATGTATCACATCAGTAATTTTATATATTTTTAATAAAGTTTTTTTCCTTTTTTTAAAGATTATACTTATTTATTTATTTCTTTGAGAGAGAGAGAGACAGAGCAAGTTCACGAGCCTTGGGAAGGACATGGGGGAGAGGGAAAAGCAGACTCCCTACTGATCAGAGAGCCCAACATGGAGCTTGAACCCAGGACCCTGAGGTCACGACATGAGCCAAAGGCAGACCCTTAACTGCCTGAGCCACCCAGGAGCCCCTATTTTGTATATATTTTAAAGTGATTGAGAACATTGCCAATATACAAGTTAACAGTGGCCAAGGCTTCAATTTTTACTTGATGACAAACATGGCCTGGGATAGACGTCAGATTTTTAACAATCAGTAAACAATAAACAATAACTAGAATGAGATATATGAAAATAGTTCAGCACAACAAACATTTAATATCATTCCCAATACCTCAGTGAATAAATTATTACCAAAAATTATTTTTCAGTAAAAAATCAAAGAAATAATAGAACCCATTGGATATTCTCAATGCAATGAAATAACTCATAAATTGCAAATAACACTTGCTTAGATCTGCCTGCAACATAGTAAGCATTCAGCAATTTTTAATTATTGTTACTGGAGACAAATAGGATGAAAGATAATATTAAAAAGGGCAATCCATCATGAAAGTGTAACTATCATGAACATCTATGCACCTAACAGAAACTCAAAAACACATGAAGCAAAAACTAACAGAATTGAAAGGATGAATGCACAATTTAACAATTTTGGAAACTTTAATACCATGCTTTCCATAATGGATAACCAGCTAGACATAAAATCAGCAAATAAATAGAAGACTTGAAGAACACTGTAACCAACTAAACATAACAGAAATCTATAGACCAATCCAGTCAACATAATCATAAAATAATATACATTCTCAGGTTCACATGGAACATTCTTCAGGATAGATCAAATCTTAGGCCACAAAACTAGTTTCAATACATTTGAAAAGACTCCTGCCAGTTATATTTAGCATAGAGTTAGAAATTGTAGACAAGTATAAGAAATGAAAGAAGACTAAATTGAGATGGAAGAAGTAAAACTATCACTATTTGCAGATAGCATGATCTTATATATTGAAAATCTCAGTGCATCCACACCAAACATGTTACGGCTAATAAATATATTTGCCAGTTGCTAGATACTAAATCAGCACACAAAAATCAGTTGCATTCCTGTACACAAGCAACTAACAATTTGAAATTGAAATTTTTTAAGAATCCATATACAGTGGCACTAAAAAGAATAAAACAACTAAATTTAACAAGTAAGTTCAAAAGTCTTACACTGAAACTGTACAAATAAATAAATACCTAAATAAACATGTTTAATATTTACATATTGGAATACTTAATATTGTTTTATTTTTTTAAGATTTATCTATTGAGAGAGAGAGAGAGAGAGAGAGCATGGGGGGAGGGTAGAAAGGCAGAAAAAGAACAGACTACCTGCTGAGTGCAGAGCCAGACAGGGGTCTTAAACTCTGACCTATGAGGTCATGACCAGGGCCAAAACCAAGAGTCAGATGCTTAACTGACTGTGCCACCCGAGCACTTCAGGAGATTTAATATTTTAAAATGTCAATATTCCCAAACTGATCTATAGATCTAATATCATCCCCATCAAAATTAAGACATCCTGTTCTGTGGAAATTAAGAAGCTGATGCTAATCATGTGGAAATGCTAGGAACCCACAATAGCCAAAAGAATCTTGTAAAAAAATGATATAATAGGGATGCCTGGGTGGCTCAGCGGTTGAGTACCTCCCTTCAGCCCAGGGTATGATCCTGGAGTCCCACAAGGGACGCTCTGAGTCTCTCTCTGCCTGTGTCTCTGCCTCTCTCTCTGTGTCTTTCATGAATAAATAAATAAAATCTTATAAAAAAAAAAGAAATGATATAATAATTTGGAGAACTCACACTTCCCAATTTTAAAATTTATTAAAAAGTCATTATAATCATGATAGTGTGGTAATGGTATAAGGATAGAAATATAGATAAATAAAAATATAATTTAGAGTTCAGAAATAAACCCTTACATTTATGGTCAATTGATTTTTGTCAGTAGTGCCAAGACCATTCTATGGGGAAAAAATCTTCTCAACAAATGACACTGGGACAACTGGATCACCAACCAAAAAAAAAAAAAAAAAAGAATTTTAATCCCTAATCACACCATGTAAAAAATATTTACTCAAAATTAACTAAATGTGAAAGCTAAACCTATACAACTATTAAGATATAACTTATGTGTAAATTTTTAGGAGCTTAGGTTAGGCAACAGCTTCTTTGATAGATGACCCACAAAACAGGAGAAAACACTTGCTGAACAAGTTATTCTATATGTTGGCAAATTGAACACCAATAAAAAATAAATTTATAAAAAAATCTACAGGTCAATATCCTTGATGAACATAGATGCAAAAATTCTCAACAAAGTATTAGCAGAGTGAATTCAGTAGCACATTAAAGAATCATAAACCCTGATTCAGGGGAATTCATCCCTGGGATACAGGTATGTTTTGAATTCCATAAATCAATAAATGTGATATGCCACATTAGTAGAATGAAGGATAAAATTATATGATCATCTCAGGAGATTTAGAAAATGCATTTGACAAAATTCAACATCTTTTCATGATAAAAACTTTCAAAAAATTGGGTAAAGAAGAAACATACCTCAACATGACAAAGGCCACATACGATAACCTCACAACTAACATCAAAATCAGTAGTGAAAAGTTGAAATCATTTCCTGTTAGGCCAGGAACAAGTCAAGGATGCCCACTCTCACCACTTCTGTTCAGCCTAGTACTGGAATTCCTAGCTGGTACAATTAGACAAGAAAAACAAATAAAAGATTCTACATCAGAAAGGAAGATATAAATTATCTCTATTTACAGAAGATACGTATGACACCCACCAAAAACACCTGTTAGAACTGAAAAAAAAAATCAGTAAAGTAGCATGATACCAAATCAACATACAAAAATCAGTTGAATTTATATATACTAATAACAAACTAAAAAATAAAATCATCCCATCTACAACAGCATCAAAACAAATAAAATGCTTAAGAATAAATATAATTAAGGAAATGAAAGATCTGTACACTGAAAACTATAAGACATTGATAAAAGAAATCGAAGATGATAAAAATAAGTTAAAAGACATCTGTGTTCATGGGTCAAAGAAATTAATATTATTAAACTAATATTATTAAAAATTTCCATACTACCCAAATCTATGCATAGATTCAGTGCAATCCCTAAAAAAGAAAAAAGGACATTTTTAACAGAAATAGAAAAAACAATCCTAAAATTCATATAGAAGCACGGAAAACCCTAAAGCCATAGTTATTTTGAGAAAGATGAACAAAGATGTTCATCTTTGATGGTCTGGCCTAAGAACAGACATCTAACCCAATGGAACAGAACAGGGAGCCCAGCAGTGAATGTATATGGATACAGTCAACTGATCTTGATTCTGCCCTATGGGACAACACAGATGAACCTTGAGGGCATTACATTAAGGGGAATAATTCAGACACAGAAAAACAAATGCAGATTAGTGGTTGCCAGGGGCTGAAGTTTGGGGGGAAATGATTAGATATTGGCCAAAGATTTCAAACAGCAGTTATAAGATGATCAATTTCTGAAGATCTAATGAATGGTGCAGTAACTAAGTTAATAATATTGTATGATATCGTTAAAATTAGCTAGGAGAATAGGAATTCTTAAATTTACCCCCCCACACACACACACACACAAAAGAAGTAACTACATGAGATGTGTTATGTTACATAACATATGAGATGTTACGTGAGACGGATGTGTTAACTAACCTTATTGTAGTAATCATTTCACTATATGTGTATATATGTATGTCAAATCATCATATTGTATACCATAAACTTAAACAATATTATATGCTAATTGTCTCAATAACGCTGGGGAAGAAAGTTGAGTGCTAGTTATTAATTTTTCCGCTTAATCAATAATGCTGGAATCTTAGAAACATTTCATTTTATTTGCTCTTATCTTGAATAATGTTTTATCTTTATCATTTATTTTCTTACTTTTTTTTAAAAGATTTTATTATGTATTCATGAGAGACGCACAGAGAGAGAGAGGGAAAGAGAGAGGCAGAGACACAGGCAGAAGGAGAAGCAGACTCCATGCAGGGAGCCTGATGTGGGATTCGATCCCGGATCTCCAGGATCACACCCTGGGCTGAAGGCAGTGCTAGACCGCTGAGCCACCCAAGCTGCCCTTAATTCTTACATTTTAAATCACAAAATGTACTATAATCTTCATTTTTTTATTTTTTTAATTTATTTTTTATTGGTGTTCAATTTACCAACATACAGAATAACCCCCAGTGCCCGTCACCCATTCACTCCCACCCCCTGCCCTCCTCCCCTTCCACCACCCCTAGTTCGTTTCCCAGAGTTAGCAGTCTTTACGTTCTGTCTCCCTTTCTGATATTTCCCACACATTTCTTTTCCCTTCCCTTATATTTGTTTACACATGCATATTTACCATTTCTGTAGCTCTATGTCTCCCAATATTTATGCTGAAGAACTAATTTCAGTATTAATTATTTCAAAATGTCTTTATATTACTATTATATCTTAATATAATTATGTTTAATTTTCATTGTATGATTAAACTACTCTAGTGTTATAGATGGATATAACACTATATATAGATGATTAAGCACTATATATATTTTTTTTTGATGGATATATATAGAGTGCCTGCCATACAATAAGTACTTTATCAAGATTAATTACCTCTTCTGTTAGATGGTAGATTCTTGAAGGTTTCTTCAGGAACCACCTTTTTCAGTGCTTATGCAGTAACATATGAGCTAAGTGCTTAGTACACAAGACTAAAGGATGATTCCCTTTAGCACTAAATATTTCTAAGTAAATAAATCTCCCAGAAATGCTTTTATTTTATAAAATGCTTCAAATAGATCTTTTCCCAACTACCAATTTAGCTCACTTGAGGGAGAAAGGAAACTCAAAGTATCAAGCCTGAAGAAAAACCATCAAAATTTTGTTTCCTCTTCACTAGAATAAATAAATGCTCAGTCGGCCTTGAAAATAGTGATTCACTGGAAACATGGGTCACTTTTGACATTGAGTATGTGAGGGGAAAAAATCAACAAAAGAACCCCTAAACCTAGCTAAGAAATCATACCAAGAGAAAATATTTTGACAAGAGAATAGCAGAGCTTCTCTATATAGCCATGAGATCATATATGTTCTAAAATATTAAACAGTACATTTTGAAAATTAGTTATTTGCTAAAATGATGGAAATGTTTGTTTTTCTCTATCTTATGTTTACTGACATAGCAATTTGAAAATCATGAGGCAGAGATAATATATATAATATAATAAGTCATTGGAATTATGGCTTTAAGTATTACTGAATGCAGTGTGACAAGTAGAATGTTCATGTCTGGGACATCTGGCTAAAACTGTTTAGAGAGCAGGTTGCCTCAAACAGTATAATTGACCTGGATAGCTGTCTCTTTTCATATAAATCATACATGTTTATCAACCTTCTTTGCCCTTGCCATGCTGACACTCACAGGGTAATATTAATATACATATTCTATGTCTTGGGGTTACTTGAAAGTGAATTACACCCGAAAGGACTTTACAGGTCCTCTTAAATACAGCTGTTCTCTTGTTTTGTCCACAGCTCTCCCCTTAGGAGAAAGCTTTCCAAACAACTTATATTTCTCCTATTTGTACTCAGCATCCAATAAAACAGGAAATAAGCTCAATGTTATCTCCACAAATCTATAAACAGGACTCTGGATCCTATTTTACACCTAAGAATTTAAATTTTGTTCCCAATCTTTTCAACCTAGTTAGTTCAGGAATTTAGCTTATTAGAAACTCTAGAACTGATACCACTATCCAGTGATAGTTTTATATAATCTTCTTCGGGCTTTATTTCACAACAAATTTTATGAGACCAGATTTGAGATGGCACTGAATAATTTTGTTCCATTAAAAATTCAATTCTATAGGGAAATATATATATGAAATATATATTATCCCCCAAATAGTACATTACAAGTATTTCCTACAGCAGAAATTAGACTAAGATACTTAAGATGAAGAATTTTTCTCATTGATACGAAGTAACAAAATGATTTACCAACATTGGTGGTAGTCTACTAGACTATGACTGAGGAGACAGCCTCTATATCTTGGGCAATTGAAGTTAACATTGGTAGATAGAATAAATTAAAGATAAATGGCAACCCATTTCATCTTTTGGGTGGTTCAGGTCTTCCTTCTTCCTTATTAGCAGTTGCAAAAACATATGGAACATCTCTTTTTCCTCCTTTTCTCATCTATCAAACTTACACATCTAATGTTTGAAAAGTACAGCAATTCCCAGTGTATTTATGAAGTCAACATCCATACGGTGAACTGAACAGGTGGGTTGTGAGCAATTCGCTGAAGAATATAGGGTAGTATACCTCTTTGTTAAACTGACACTTACTTCTGATGAGTTCTATTCTGGTTACATTTTTTATGTTTAACTGATGGTAAGAAATATATAATGGCTCAAATAAGGTTTATTTAAATAATATTTTTCCTTAGTTGGCTCTTCTTTCTGCTCAACATGCTTTTGAAATGAAGACTCAGGCCCTTTCACTTTGAGTCAGTAAGAGATTCTCAAAGTTTCTATAATTTTTCAGAATATTTTTTATAAGGCATGGGATAGTTTACCTGTAAACTTAAGAAGCATAGCAAATGTATTGAAATTTACTTCAATCAAGATGTGTTTAATCAGTAGAATTAGGAGGCAATACTGAAGGTAGCTGGGAAGTTTATTTCAGGTATCATTTCATTATTTAATTATTTATTATTGTATAAATTTTTTCTTTTGAGAGAGAGAGAGAGAGAGAGCACAAGCAGGGGAAGGGCAGAGGGAGAAGGAGAGAGAGAGGCCGACTCCCCCTGAGTAGAGCCCGATCTGGGGCTCGATTCCAGGACCTTGATATCATTACCTAGGTAAAGTCAGACAATTAACCAACTCAGGTGCCCCATTTCTCTATTTAAATTTAGCAGTTTTGCGTAGCACATCCTACTCTTGCTATTACAGGTTTAGATTATAAAGGAATTTTAGAGAAAGCCATTCAAAAGTGTTTTCACTCTAGTTGAACTTATATTCCAAATCTTTGCATTTATATGACTGAGCAGAAAAATAATACTTGCTAGTTTATTAACTAATTGAGTGGCTAGTAAAGATTGGAACTATAATTATAGAATTTGCAAATAAGAAATTTTCTCATTTTCATACCCTGACTCCAATTCACCCGAACTGTGATTCCTAATTAAAGTGTTCCAGAGCACCTGGCTGGCTCAGTTCGAAAGAGCATGTGACTCTTGATCTCCGGATCATGAGTTCGAGCTCCACATGGGGTGTAGACACTACTTAAATAAGTAAAACTTTTAAAAAACAACCAAACAAGAAAGCCACAAAGTGTTCCTTTTAACCCTAATATCTGCCTCTTTATTGTCAGATAAGTCCCAAACAGATGGTATTTCCAATATCTTAGACTCTAAGGTCCTTGACTGAATGTCATCAGTATATTTGGAACAACATGGCGCAGTCTGAACCTTGGGAACCACTCTGAACTCTCCTTTCTGTATATTTGTGTAGCTACTCTTCCATGTCATTGAGCTCCGTGGTCTCCTAATCTATCCCTTTTCCTCAATCTAATGCCTATCCCTTTTTCTCAGTGCATTTTCTTCCTGCTGACTTCACATATTGACCTGTCCATCCAGTTTCCATTGGTAATCATTCAATCCACTGTGCTCTGCTCTTGCTCTCTTGGGTTTTGTGTAGGACTCGTTTTGTAAATTACCAAACCTGAAATAGACAACCAGTCTACATTTTAATATCTACACTTTGATAGGTCTAAAATCTCGCCATTGTTCAAACCATACCCATGAGTTCTAGACCTATGTTTTCATTTACCTACTGAACATTCTTATTTTTATGTTTCATAGACATTTCAAAATTAACATATCCAAAACTTTTTACTGCCACACCTCCTCCTAAATTTCCACCTTTGATTAATAGAAAGAGCCATCCTCAGTTTAAGTGATCACAAATTATTGTCTATCCTAGTAATCTCTTATTAAGGAAATGGTATTTTAAAGTCTGTGTTTATGATTTTATGGGTAGTTTATTCCATTTATATCTTCTGTTCAGGCTCTTAAAATACAAATATTCTGAAATGGATGTCATCATATATTTCCAATGAATAATAGCAATAATTTCAGAGCAATCTAATATTATGTATGTCTTAGAAATAAGAATAAAGAATTGCATTTAAATAAGAAAGTCAGTTATATTAAGTAGTCTTCCAAATGACATCTACTTGATTTTACAAAACATTTATCATAGATATTATTTACATTTTTTTCTTTCCTAACACAATTTTGGATGAGAGGCTTTACACTGAAAAACATTCATTTTCTACAAAAAGCATATATTAGTTCTGACAAACCAGTCTGAGACATGTTCAGAATATTAACAACAAATAATAAATATTTTCTCAAGCATGTTATAACAGAACACAGCTCCCAAATCTCATTTCCCTTGCTTAAGATTAGTCTTCTAGATGAGAGACTAGATGAGAGGGAGACTAATACTCCCTCCTAAAATAATCATTTTTTAATTTTAGTTTACTTCATATCTTGATTAATAGCCTCATAAGTAAGAACAAAATTTCTCTTTAAAAGGAATCAGATTTTATTTTTAAAAAGAAAAAATCATAACATTATGTATATACCAAGTATGACTATTAACTGCTGCCATATCAAACTTAGGAAAACCTTTCTTATTCTGTTAATAGAAATATAGGATATAATTAAATTCTTCAAGCACTTTTAATTTTTGCTTTTTAATTTTCTTACCTTCTGTGACTTTATAAGTTCTGCACAGTTTTATGAAAGAACTGTGCCTCCTAAATTATTTTTCAACCGTTTATTTCTAACGAAAAGGTACATAGCTATCATTTAAGGATAGCTTAAGTTTTATGCTAGATCACTGGCAATAAATTTGAAAGCATTAATATTTGTTAATTTCCATATGTATGTTAGACACAGAATGCTTAGAGTACATGAGTGTGGTCCTTTTTAGTTCTGGAGTTGTCTTTCATGAAAACAACCTAACATTTGACTTGTGCAACATTTTTCAATCTACTACAAATAGCTTATTTTCTTCCTATGATGGATGCTTTCCTTCAGGTATAATTTCTGAGCTTCAAACAGGAAATATAATGTTGCCCTGGATGTTCTCTTGCTTTCTAGAATACCAAATGATGCTATATTCATGTCCGGAAATGGTACAGCCTTATGACTACCATTTAGACTCTATTCAGTCAGCCAGCTAGTTTTGATATTCACCAGCTGGGTGGCCTTAGGCAAGTTGCTTTACTTCTCAATATAAAATTAATATATGAGTACCTATTTATTTGTAAGGATTAATACGTGATAATATATATATAAGTTGCTTATAATAGTGAAGGGCACATATTGCTCAATAAATATTAGTCAGTATTACGTGAAAAATCCTATATAAACAAAAAAATATAAGCCAAAGACATATTCCAGCTTCCATAATTTCTTATTTGCCCCATTCCAAGAAGGAACATTAAATCAGATGGTGTGGTTCAAAATGCTTCTTTTCAGCATATGTAAATTGTGGGCAATGACTCTATTCTTCATCTTTATTTCCTTAAGGACAAGCTTTGCTTCTTTATTCTCATCTAGATTGCAGACAACCAGTTAGGAGTGCAGAGAAGGGAGTTGGAACAATCAATTCCAGGAGTATTATTACAAGTTGTCTGTGAATGGGTTGTCTAAATTACCATAGACAACTTACAACTCAGTTCACAGTCTTATGTACAGATGGTAACATGAGGAGCTAGAGGAGATTATGTACTGCAAATTGTGGCATCCGTATTTAAAGGTAGGAGTGAAATACACAGTGGGTAATAAGAGGCAGCTGAAGGTATGAATTTGTATCAACAGTAATACGACCCAGTGGTGTAATTTGAATCTACACATCTTATTCATTAAGTCTTTGCTAAATTAACTTCTTTATTGCATTAAGTCTTAATAAATTAAAGTGGATATTTCCTATATGACAAAGCATATAACTGGAAGCTCCCTGAAATTAAACCATAAAATCTGTAACTGTCAGAGTAGAAAACAGAAGATCCATGCAAAAGGGATTTCATAGTGCTTGGTAATGTTGTAATAACTAAACAAAGAGGGCATTAGACCAAGGTGGCTCTCATGCCTTGGTAGCCTATGTAACCAAACCCAAACTCAACCTAAGCTAGAGGTACTGTAATAGAATCAGAAAATGAAACTTAACAACAGCAATCCACAGCCAGTTAGATTCCCTCAAATAAAACAAACACTTAAGCTATAGCCAATCAAATAATTGCTTTGCTTTGCTTCTGATTCTTCTCTATAAAAACTCTGGCTAGCTTCTAGCAGTGTATGCTCCTTACCACCTCGAGTTTGGCCTTGTCAGGTTGGAATCGGTATTTGCTCAGAATTTTAATGTGCTGAAATTTATCCTTTTTTTTAAGTTTATTTTTTAATACTAAACCACTAGTCACTCAATAATGATTACCTGTTACTATTTTTAAAGCCTTATGCTAGAGGCTCCTGGGTGGCTCAGTTGGTTAAGCATCTGCTTTTGGCTCAGGTCATGATCCCAGGGACCTGCGATCGAGTCACACATCATGCTTCCTGCTCAGCAGGGAGTCTGCTTCTCCCTCTCCCTTGGTGTGCTCACTCTTTCTCTCTTAAATAAATAAATTTCTTAAAAAATAAAATAAAGCCTTAAGCTAAAAAACTTAGCTCTTAAGAATACCAAAACTCTAAATAGATTTCCATTAAAAAAATAATATGGAAGTTGACTAAAAGGTTAAATGTGTTTGTGAATCTAGCTTCAAATATGAGAGACAGAATTATTATTCCTCTCTTTCTGTCTTTATTGTGTGTGACTTCAGAGCTGAAATTCATTGAGACTATGCTGAAGGCAAAATGCTTTATATTAAGTCAGGTGGATGTGATCCAATGAAGCATTGCCAAAAATAGATGTTACTTCTCAAAATGAGTGTAACTGATTTTTTCTATAACTGAAATGTATAAATGATTAGATATATATTAATAGTATATTCTCCATTTATGCCTGTTAAATGTTAAAATAACATTTTCTATGTATGTGTGTGGCCAGGAATATTTTCATTAACATTCCAGTAAAGCAGATTATATCATATATTGAACTGGATTTCCAGTTGACTACATTTTGAATCTATTGTAATAGCTTTATTGAGATATACTTCACATGCCATATAATTTACCCATTTAAATTACATAATTTAGTGATTGTTAGTTTATTCAAATATGTGCACAAGCATCACCACAGTTAATTTTAGAATATCTTAGTCACCTAAAAAATAAAATAAAATTCATACCATATAGCTATGACCCTCCCCCATTATTCTATCACACTACCTAACCCTAAACAACCGTTCATCTACATTCTTTCTCTACAGATTTGCCTCTTCTGGTATTTCATATAAATGGAATCATGTGATATGTGGACTTTCATGACTGGCTTCTTTCATTGAGTATAATGTTTTCTAAGTTCATCCATGTTATACCATGTAACAGTAATCCATGGCTTATTTATGGCCAAATAATATTCTATTGCATGGATCTGTATTTTTTTAATACCTATCAGTTAGTGGGTATTTGGGTTTTTATAGCTGTTGGCTATTAAAAATAATGCTGCTATAAAAATGTATGTGCATAGTTTTGAGTGGACATAAGTTTTTCTCTTGGATATATATGAGTGGAATTATTGGGTTGTGTGATAGTTTTATGTTTAACCATTTGAGGAACTGCCATACTGTTTTCCAAAGTGGATGCACTATTTTATATTCCAATCATCAGTGCTTAAATGTTCTCATTTTTCCACATTCTCACTTACCTATTATCTTTTATTTCAGCTATCCTCTTGGGTGTGAAGTGATACCTTATTGTGGATTTGATTTTCACTTCTTTGATGAGTAATGATATCAAGCATTTCTTTATCTACTCAATGTATTCTTTGAAGGATATTTATTTAGATTCTGTGTTCATTTTAATATTAAACAGTCTTTTTAGATTTGACTTATAAGAGGATTCTTTTATATTCTAAGTATAAGCCCTCTGTCAGTTACATGATTTCAAATACTTTCCCATTCTGTGGGTGATTTTTAAATTTTCATAATAGTTTCCATAGAAGCCGGAATGTTTTTAATTTTGATGAAGTCCAATTTATCCTTTTTTGTTGTTATTTAATAACTAATTTATATATCTAAGCTCAGAAAGATTTACCTTGATACTTTCTTTTAAGAGTTGTATAGTTTTAACTCTCGCATTTGGGCCTTTGATCTACATTGAGTAATTTTTGTATGTGATGTTTGGTAAGGATCCAATTCCATTTCTTTTTTTTTTTTTTTTTTGCCTGTGGTTATCCAGTTGCACCATTATGATTTTTTGAAAAGATTATTCTTTTCAACCCATATATATATACATTTATTATCTGATCCCTCCTTTAAGCATTAATCAAATACTTCATCAGTATTTAAGTCTATTACCAGTGCCACAATGGCAAGTATCACTATCTTGGTTAAAATTGCTTTATAGTAAATTTTGAAATTGGAAAGTGTGAGTTCTCCTATTTTAAATAAGCTTACACTCATAAGTTCTCAAATACTGAGAAGGCCTACTTAGGTATTAATAATATTATACAAAACAGTATGGAGTTTCCTCAAAAAGTTAAAAATAGAACTACCCTATGATCCAGCAATTGCACTACTAGGCATTTACCCAGACAAAAATACTAATTTGAAGGGACACATGCACCCCAATGTATATAGCAGCATTATCAACAATAGCCAAATGATGGAAAAAGCCCAAATGTCCATTGATTGATGAAAGGATAATGAAGATGTGGTATATATGTACAATGGAATATTACTCAGCCATAAAAAGAATGAAATTCTGGCCATTTGCAGTGATTTGAATGAAACTAGAATATGTTATGCTAAGCAAAATGAGTCAGTCATAGAAAGATAAATAACATATGATTTCACTCATATGTGGAATAGAAATGCAACAGATGAACATACAGGGGGAAAAAAGAGAGGCAAACCAGAAAACAGACTCTTAACTATAGAGAACAAACTGAAGATTGCTGGAGGGAGGAGGTTGAGGGGACAGGTAGGGGAGATGGGGTAAATGGGATGAGCATTAAGGAGGGCACTTGTGAAGAGCATTGGGTGTTGTAAGTGATGTTATTATTCAAATTTTGAGAATCCATCATGTTTGGTATGAAATGATAGGGAAAGAAATATGTCTGGTTTATTATCCTATTTTTTCCTATTGTTTTATCCTAATATATATATATATATATATATATATATATATATATATATATCCATACAATAAAAAGCACACTTTTTTAGTTCCTTTCTTGCCTGACAATTTTTCAAAATATGTTGTTTTAATGTAATTAATATTTATTGAGAAATTTGGTTCTAGGTAATCAAGAGAAGAAAATGATTTTTTTTTTTTAGTATAACCACTCTAAAATAAAATTTCTAGCACCATTTGCATTTC
Source organism: Canis aureus (assembly GCF_053574225.1). Taxonomy (NCBI): domain Eukaryota; kingdom Metazoa; phylum Chordata; class Mammalia; order Carnivora; family Canidae; genus Canis; species Canis aureus. Next base: position 60,708,656 of record NC_135621.1, read on the forward strand.
TTTTCAAAAGAGCATGAAGAAAGAGGTTGTTGTCATGTGCTTCTTCTGGAGATGATTGCATTCTTTTTCTTGCTGATTTTATATTTTAGTGGGAATTATATTAGTATTCTTAGGGATAAAATGCTGGGGAGGATCTGAAATGATTAACTAACTGATGTATTCTGGTGTTCAAAGGAGAATTGAAATTAGATGATTTTTGCTTTAAAATAATCTGGAAAGAGATGTTTAACAGCTCTGTACCCCTAGGAATCCAGATGTGTCAATTTTTGAAACTCTGTTTCCTAATCTATTTTATGTGATATGTTTAGTGGATTCATTTTCTCTTTTTTACATAAGAAATTTTTTTCTTTTCTTTTCTTCTTTTTTTGTTATCTTGTTTTCATCTGTTTCATTATATTAAATTGTTTCTAATTATTCTTAATAGGAAAGATTGTTAATCTTTCTTCAGTGACCTCTCATTTAAAATCACATTTCTATGTGGTACCAGATGACTTGTACTTGTTTACATAAAGAGGAGCTTGCCTCCTAATAAGTTAGTTGTTCTTTAGTCTAAATTAATACCAGAATTAATCAAGAATTAATATGGAAAATTACTTACAATTAATAAATTCTTCTTATTATTGTATTTAATTAAGTTCTTATCATTTCTTGAAATAAATGACCCTATCTTAGTTGCTATATACCTGTATCTTTAATGTGCACACGTGCACCCACACATCACATCTCGTCACATTTATGGAAATGTTCCAAAGCTAAAGAATTGAAAAAAATTTACCATACCATTTTCAGAGTGCCCTAGAATTAAATATATGAGCTTTTGGGATTACTTTCTTTGATGTACAAGCACCCCTGGAAATTTATAGTAATATTAATATCCAAGTATTAAAATATTTGCTATCTTCAGTTACACCTGGTAGAACTATAATGACCGTCAGTCATTTAGAGAGTGATATAATTCAGATGAGATCCCACATTCAAAATGATGGATCTTGAGGAATAATGTTTCAGTAGCAGCAAGTAGAGATTGCTGGAGTGTGTGAGCAGTCATTATAGTTGTTAACGCTACCATAACTTACAATTCATTTCAAAAATGGAAAGTTACTTTTCAAAAGTAATTTCTCCAGTTGTACTGGGTTCTTAGTTACAGGGTTTTCTCCTCTATTTCCTGCATTCTAAACATACCATGTGTCTACATTGAGCCTACATGTGGTACTTCCAAGATAATCATTTCCAATGCAAGCATGCACAAAGCTCTGTGATTGGAGCTAGAGTGCACATTGATTTAAGGTGAGTAATCTGCTCTGAGTTTTTATGAAAGCTAAAGAAATAAGCTATATATATCATGATTAGTGAAAAAAAAGGATAGTGTTTATAACAATAATTTGATAAAAGTTATAATTTACGCAGTACATTTTAAATATTTCACAAAGAATATTTAATATAATTCAAAAACACATTTAAGTATATGTTGTAATATCCATTTTATAACTGAGAACACTAGAGCTCAAAAAATGAAACTAGGCTACCTAAATTCAACAGTTAATAAACTGCAGAACCTGGACTCAAATCCCTCTTTATATATACTGTCATGAAGAGCTGAGTCTTATGGTTTCTCCACCTTTTGTTTTATAGTTCCGTTACTATTCCTGATAATATTCCCGACTTTTTGAAAAATATAACATCACTCTGAGATGAATACTATAAAACAGCTTCCCAGTCTTTTCCCATCCCCAATAGATTGCTTTTGCTTGATATGCTTCTTTCACATTTCACATGCTTCCCCAATTTATTCCCCCCCACCCATCCCCGAATACCAATGATGCCTTTTTCTTAGGACTCCTACCTAGAATGTTTGTAAGGACATGTGAGAACATCAAGTAAGGTGATTTATAATTAGTGATTGGAAGCCCTTGGCTCTCTTAAAACTCATGTCGATCATGTGTTCCAAAATTGTTTTAAAAGACAAAATTCTCATTTCCATATAGTCTATCCCAGCACTACTCTTCTTTCCTAAACCTTTCACGTTAGCCCCTTAACATTCCTACTGGTACTATCTCTTTTAGGCCATCATCACATAAAAAATGAATGGTGGTAATTGGTATGCAACTAGATTCTATGTTTCTAGTTTCTCTAGGCAATACACCCTGAATACACTGCCACACTAGTCTTCCTAATGCAGTGACTTGAAGTGGTCAACAATGTTCTGTGGATCCAGCATAAAGTCTAATTAACTTCACTTGGTTGCAGATAAAAATTTAAATGTTCAATTAATGTAAAAGAAAAAAAATAAATGGCTACCAAGAAACCAGAGATGAGGAACAGAAACAACTTCTGGTTGGAATAAAAATTCGTGCCAGATTTTTGAAGCATAATTTAGGCAAAATTTAGCCAGTAATCAAATGTGCAAAGTTCAATCAGAATTGCTATAGACTGATTGTATCCCCCCCGCCAAATTCACATATTGAAGTCCTAACTTCCTCAGACTATATTTCTATGTAGGGTCTTTAAAGAGATGTTAAGTTAAAAATGAGATCTTCAGGGTGGACGCTAATCCAGTATGACTCGTATCCTTACAGAAGGAGGAGATTAGGATATAGACATACACAGAAGGAAGACCATATGAAGACAGGGAAAAGATGGCTATCTATCTATAAGCCCAGCAGAGAGGCCTTAGAAGAATCCAACCCTGACAATATCTTGATCTTCAACTTCTGGCCTCCAGGTTTGTGCAAAATACACTTGTCTGAGCTATCCAGTCTGTGGTTCCTTGTTCTGGAAGCCCTAGGAAACTAACTAATGTTCTCCTTAAAGGAATTTTATTGTATAGAGATACAAGAATGGGAGAATGCATTAATGACTGCCAATTGAGTACCAAGTGCAATATTTTAAAAGTAGAAAATACTCCAGAAATGCTTTATTTGGATATTATATAGAGATACATTAAGTTGATGCTACAAATAGAGTAAATGGAATAAATGGAAAGAGGTTCTTGCTAATGGAAAAAGCAAACTTGAAAGTAATGTGTAAAATATAATTCCATATAATAATAACAGCCTTTTAAGGTGATTTTGTTTATTTGCTGTTCTCTTGGATATCACAGTTTTTTAACAGTAGCATAGCTTACAAATCATTTCAAGCCAGAAATTTACTTTTCAAAAATAATTTTTTCCCTTCAGTTGTTTCTCTTTTTAGCCTCTAGAAAATTTATTTTTACTTGTTCTTGCTGGTTATCTTTTTATGTTGTATGTAACTCTGTAAATGATCTTATATAAATTTTTCATCATTTTATAATCTGTTCCAAGTATTTTACTCTTCTATTCTTATGCTTTTTACTTTGACAAAGATTAAATTATTTTCCTGTAATCTAAAAATCACTCTGCTTCTTCTGCTGGTCGGGTGTTAATACAAAAACTAAACCTGAAAAGGGGGCCTGGGTGACTCAGTCAGTTAAATGTCCGACTCTTGATCCCAACTCAGATGTTGATCTCAAGGTCCAGAGTTCAAGCCTCAAACTGGGCTCCATGTTGGGTGTGGAGCTTGCTTTTAAAAAAAAAAAAAAAAAAAGAAGTTAGAAGCACAAGTCTGTTTTATTGCATTCTCAGCACTGGGATAGTTTTTTAGTTACTAGTACAATCAAAAAAAGCATTTAATAACCTGCTTACTTCCTTGAGTCTAAGTTGCAGCCTGTAATCTTGAGGACAAAGACCCTATCAGTCTTTACCACTCTTTCTATTTTTTTTTTAATTTTTATTTATTTATGATAGTCACACAGAGAGAGAGAGGCAGAGACACAGGCAGAGGGAGAAGCAGGCTCCATGCACCGGGAGCCCGATGTGGGATTCGATCCCGGGTCTCCAGGATCGCGCCCTGGGCCAAAGGCAGGCGCCAAACCGCTGCGCCACCCAGGGATCCCTACCACTCTTTCTAGTACCCCAATACTTGACATATGATTGGTTAAGTGAAGAAATGAATAAACTTTGTAGGCATCTTTGAATATGTTCAAACATTTTATTAAGCAAATATTATATGCTCAGGATTTAACATAGCTAATACAGGAAATGTTTAAAAAAATTTTTTTTATTCATTAGAGACACAGAGAGAGAGGCAGAGACATAGGCAGAGGGAGAAGCAGGCTCCATGGAGGGAGCCCAATGTGGGACTCGATCCCAGGACCTGGGGATCACACCCTGAGCTGAAAGCAGATGCTCAACCGCCACCCAGGCATCCCTGATACAGGAAATTTTTAAAGCAATTTTTGTAAGTTTGAGAAAATTTGCTATCTCAACTGGAAGATATTTTTAATAAATATGAAAAAATAGGTGAAAAACATAAAAGGAAAAATTTGTCATTCAGTTTATAAATGCTGAATGACCTTGGTATTTAAACTATGGTCCATGGACCAGCACTTCAGCATCACCTAGGAGGTAGTTAGAAATATCAGGTCTTCTCACAGACCTACAGAAATAAAACCTATATTTTCATAAGATCATCGGATGATCTGTATACACATCAATATCTCAGAAACACTCCTGACAGATAACAAATAATGTAGATATTTAAAAGGGGCCAGAGAGTCAGGGAAGACCTCATATAGAGGGCACTCAGTGAGGTCATGTAGATACATAATTTCCAAAAATAATAAACATGCTCCAGAACACTAAGAACTTTCGAGACATAAAGTTGTACATTACTGGTTTTCCTCGTATTTAACTTACATTAAACAATTTGTATTCATTAGAAATAAAAAAATAATATCCTTGTTTCATGCTTTTAATGTTTGAACCATTTATTCCATTACCCTGAATACTCCCTTATCTGAAATTTTTAAGTTGATGTGAACAATTAGACATCATTTAGGATTGTATCAATTGAATAGTATAATTAGTTGATGTGCAATTAATGAAGCAGCAGCAGAGACAATGTATAAGGAAAAGATTGATAACTTTAAGGTTGGTGCGGGTAAGTCAGGAGTACCAAGTTCCCTGAAACTATTAACTGCACATTAATCTTTCACGAATGTATACTTTATGCAAGTAGCATTACATTTCTGTTTGTTCATTCTTTTGAGGCACTTGAATCATAATAACATGAAAAAGGCAAAAACTATAGATCAAACCATAGTAACTAATAATTTTTTAACTTATCTTGTTTTTGTATCTGTAGTCTCTTCTAACAGACTGAATAATTTTCAAAGATGACCTTAATGGTGTAAGCCACTCAAGAAACTCATTGTTTTAAGGGCAGTACTAATTGTTAAAAACAATTTAATAAATCATTGGATAAATGGAATTGATGCTGTTTTAGTTACATAATGTGGTGACTCAGCACTTCATAACTCAACGACACATGTTAATTGTGGAGGATAATGAATAGGCAACATAAAATCACAAAAACACAAGTACAAAATCCCTTTGTACTCATCACTGAAATACAGGAAGTGACTTTTCAATTCTGACTTACCTTTCCCATTTGCTTCTGTAAGGCAGTACTAAGAGGAAAATTTAATTTCTAATCAACATAACATAATAGTTGGGTGCTTACTGGAAGTATTTAAGGAATGCCTGACTACATAGAAAGGAAAAGTTAATTTAGAACAGAAACTTTATCATAATAATAACCGTAATAATTTTATCATCATGGTAAGTCTATGTATATAGATTTAAAATAATCTCTAATACAAGATTTTGACTGATAGGAATGGCACTGAGATTCTGTAAGGACGTTAATCTTAGACAGAATGTCATCGTTTCCACATATACTTTATCCTCGGGAAGAAAATAATTCATAGTAAGGACCTTTTTAAGCAGAGCGTCTCAAACATTCCATAGTTAATATTTCATGCTTCCCTATTTATCATATCAGCTTTTTTTACAATATCATTTTTAAAAGTTTAACTATTGTCGTTATACATAAAGATTGCTTTGATTTATTATAGCTTCTCTCTATACAATGAGTTTATAATAGATATTAATACTAGGGTTTGGGGGCATTTTAAAAATAGATACATGCATTTTGGTTTTCTGCTTTCAATCATCACTATTATACAATTAATTTTACTTCTTAATTAGTTATTTTACATTGAAATAGAATTGCACTTAACCTCTGGCATTTCACTTTCCTGAGACAATAAATATTATATTGAAATAGCAAGTATTCACTTTCTAAGCACTCATCAAGCAATCCTCCTTCCTTTAGTTGCCATTCTGTTATATTATAATGTCATAATAACAGAACGAATATGTTAATGATTAACCATGTAGCATCTAATTTGGAAACTAAGTAAAAAGTAAGCTCATTTTGATATGAATCCTTTTTTTTAAAGCAAAACGTGAAGTGGACAACAGCATAGCCTTACAAATTATCTTGCCTTGCCCCTTTGCTTTTAATATTTACAATTTCAAAATTCAATAGCTTCTCATTTTGAAAAACTATTGTGGGCTCTCCTCTATAGCGCAATCCTGATGATGCTACAGAAGAGGAAATCTCTTGTTTCCCCATTTAACTGTTATTTAAAAAAAAAAAAAAAAAAAAAAAAAAAAAAAAAAGATGGGTCAGGGGTGGGGAGGGGAATCCCCTAAGGAAGCAGAATATCAAAAAAATAAGTGGTGGAAAAGGGGATAAAAACACTTTCCTTTCCTCTCCAATGTTCTGTTCCGCCTTGCCCATATCATTGCCTAATTACCGATTAAGAAAACAACAAGCCAGACCACACAGCCAGTTTGGCAGGGAAACATCAGGCCCTCCCTGGATTCTGCATCACCATGAGACGTGTAGGTGAGCTGGCCCACACCCGAGAATATACTCTTCTACAGTCCTCCATGGTTTGAAACAAACAGCCCATCTGTACTGGAGCTTTTCAGTCACCTCATTTCCTAAACACCAAAAAGAGGAGCTAGTTCACAGCACCTTCCTTCCCAGAGGTGACACTACTGGTCACAAAAGCTGAAAAGCATGAGACAGTATGCAGTGAAGTTGGAAACTAATGTGTCACCAGTGAAATTTCAAGCTCTACAGAAGACAAACAAGAAACTAAATAACCTATATCAGAGTCCCCTAGAAAACAGAGTTTGAAGCAAAACTTATGTTCTAAAACTACTATAATTTGTAATCCCTGTGTAGTGTGAGCGAGGGTTAGGTGAATGGAGGCAGCGAAGTGTAGGAAGCAAATGCAATGTGATGATGCATTACCAGGCTGGCCATGCTGGCATATAACTTCCCCTCCATAAGCTCCTGCTCACTGCTTAAAGGACAAAAGTGGCATTTCCTGTCTCAGATGTCAGTGTCAGCGCAGACCCCGTATCCCACAGTCCTCAAAATGTTTTCAGATTTTGTCAAATGCCTGCAGATATCGATGGAAGTGTTAAAACAGACATTTTCAGTGGGTGTGATAACAGTCCCAAGGGGCCAAAACTTGGTTCTTGGTGGTAGGGAAAGAGGTTCCAAAAAATCCTTACACCTCAGTAAAATGTTTGTGTATAAAGAACAGATAAGGGGGCACCTGGGTAGCTCAGTGGCTTAAAGGACTGACTTGATTTCGCTCAGGTCATGATCTCAGGGTGGTAAGAAGGAGCCCCGCATCAGACTCCACACCCACAGGGAAGAGTGAGACTCTCTGCCCCCCTCCCCACACTCATGTTCTCTCTCTCTCTCTCTCTCTCTCTCTTATTATCTCTCTCAAATAATAAATAAATCTTAGAAAAATAAAAGATGAAGAACAGATATACTGTAGTTAGGGCCAGCTGTGAAATTTGCAATGCCCCATGTCAAATGAAAACTTAGGGCACCTTATTCAAACAGCAGGGAAAGACTATCACTAAAGATATTAAAATACATTGCTTTTTCCTTTTGTCTAGAGTCTAGCTCTCTACTTGTGATGGTGTTTATTTGCTATTTAATGTCATCCAAAATAAAGAAGACTTAAAAAATTTAAATTTGGGGATGAATTTTTCCATTCATCTCTATATTGTGCAATCACCATTTTAAACCCAAATGTAAGACCAGTTTACTTAACTCCTATGTGGAATGACTAAAATTATGCAACTTGATTTTCACAGCTCATACATACATATGTATTTCTTTTTTTGACAGAACACTAGAAATATCGGACAAAACTGTCTTCTAAAGTGAGGATTTATGTACTGGCTCTTCTGTAGCTCCTGTTGATCAAATATTTACTTCTAGAGAGTTAACTCTTCACACACTTAGAAGTTCCAACTGCTTTTGGAAGTGTATTAAGGTTTCTTTTTTGCATAAATAGTCTATTTTTGTGAAAGTTCCACGGGCTTTTAAAAGGAAGCTTTATTTTATACCATTAGTGCACAAAGTAGGATATCTGTTATGTCTCTTTAATGTCTTCCTTTAAATTAAAATCATTTAGGATTCCTTAGGCTATTTATTTATTTAGCATAAATAAAGGTATTCTATTTATTTAAGATTTTATTTATTTATTCATGAGAGACACAGAGCGAGAAAGAGGGAGAGGCAGAGACACAGGCAGAGGGAGAAGCAGGCTCCATGCAGGGAGCCCAACGTGGGACTGGATCCCAGATCACACCCTGAGCTGAAGGCGGAGCTAAGTGGCTGTGCCACCCAGGCTGCCCAAATAAAGGTATTCTAAAATCCTTCCTTATCTTGACTCATGTCTTCATTGTAAATTTTAGTCTTTCATTTATAAATTACTTCTTTGTTTTCTTTAATGATGCTTTGCTGTGCTTAAATTCAGATAATTGTCAGATAATTATGTCTGTCACCCTGCTTTTTTGTTGCAGGTGTCGCATTTGCCTGATATTTCTTTCTCATCTTGTAATTTTAGCCTTTGTTAATGCCTTTGTTTGAGGTGTATCCCTTTTACATAGCAAAGGGCTGGATTTTGCTTTCTGTGCCATCAGAACATCTTTTCTCTTTTATAGATTTATTTATTTATTTGAGTGGGGGAGGGCAGAGGGAGAGAATCTTCAAGCACAGAGTCTGATGTGGGGCTAGATCTCACAACCCATGAGATCATGACCGGAGTGGAAACCAAGATTTGGACGTTAACCCGAACTGAGCCACCCAGGCACCCCTACATCTTTTCTCTTTTAAAAAGTGAAATAAGTACAGTTGAAAGTTCTGATAAAATGGATGTGTTTGGTTTCTGTCTTGTCAGATTATTTTATTTGTCTTTATCATTTGATCTGCTTTCTTTGAATTGCAATTTTCCGTTGTTTTCTATTTCTTTTGGCATTTAGGATTTTATTGTTGTTCCAGTGAGTACACTTAGGCTATTATTGTTATATAACTTCCTCAATCCCAGCCTGCCCGACCTAGAATCTTACGGATGGTGTGTCCACTTAAATCTTATACATTGCTCCTGTTCCTCATTTGTATGATAATCAACAATGTAATTTTATATTTCCCTTCACTTTCCTCTCTCTCCCCCTTTCTTTAAAAATATGTATTTATTTATTTTAGAGAGAGCGAGAGCATGCATGTGTGTGCTCAAGCAGAGGGAGGGGCAAAGGGAGAGGGAGAGAAAGGATCTCAAGCAGACTCCCCACTGAGCACAGAGCCTGACTCAGGGCTCTATCCCAGGTCCCTTAGATCATGACCTGAGCTGAAATCAAGAGTCTGATGCTTAACTGATGAGCCACCCAGGCGCCCCCTCCATCCCCTTTTAAACTGTGTTATTTCTACTTTGTCAGAGCATGTACTATGTGTGGATTGTTCTTATATTTCTATACCTAACTTTCCTGTTCACCTCTAGGGTAAATGAAGTTTGATATTAACAAGATTATTAAAGAAGAGCTCATTAGTACAAAACTACTTAGTATTGGATGTTCAAAACTGATTTTTCATAGCCTTCCTTTTTGAAGGAAAATTTAGTTAGATATAAAACAATATTTTCAAGAAACTCAGATTTGATAACTATGCAGGTTATAATTTTATATATAGCCATGAGATAATAAAAATGTAATGTGTAATGCAAATAACTGGCTTAAAAATGTAATCACTGAAACACTGTAAAATAAGTTAAGAAATGAAAAAAAAGAAGTATAAAACTGACAAAGGCACCTGGAAATTACAGATGGTATTATAAAGTTGTAACCAAATATTTTGACAATTTCATTGTCTGTAAATGTTCTAAGTGATCTGATCAAAAGACAAAGATCATCAGACTTGATTTTAAAAATCTAACTTTTTATAATAAGTTCATCTAATACACTTAAAAGTAAAAGACATAATAGAGATATGACACGTATATATCCGCATTAACAACTGTAAAATGATCTTTGGACAGAAAGCATTTATAGATATGTAAAAGGTCATCCTATAATGATAAAAAGTGTATTTCATCAGGAAAACTATTTTGAATTATTATGTCTAATTATATGATCCCAATATGAAAAAAGTAAATATTACTAGAAAAGATATAAATATTATTAATTATACTGGGAAATATTAACATACTCTTCAGTAATTGATAGAAAAGTCAGACAAAAATAAGGATAGAACAGTTTTAATAAAAAAAAGAACAGTTTTAATAAAGGAGACTTCTAGAATGCTGCATCTATAAATTTCGGACAGAACATCTTTATTTCACACTCACATGGATAATTTATGGATATTTCACACTCACATGGATATACTGCTGTGCCATAAAGCAGTGCCAACGCATTTCAAAGTTCTGAATTCATAGTGAATGTGTTTTCTGACCTCCTAGAAATTAAGCTAGAAATCAATAAGAACGACTAAAATCCGAACAGACCTCAGTGTTTGAAAATTAACAAAGATGAGCCTTTCAAGAATTGAAAGTCATGATGTACCTTGAACAGAATGTATTTTTTCACTTGAAACTGTGTAAATGAGAGGAGGCAGGAGGGGATGAAGGGAGAGAGAAATTCAGAACACGAGGCCTACTTTTCTCAAACACCGTTGAGAAATATATTTAAAATGAAGGGTAAATGCTACTCATCAAATACATTATTATTTTCTATTTCTGATATTGTTAATTTATTTTACCTTTCCCCTCTTTTGGCTTCCATGATTTTTAAAATCCCTGCAGGCAAATCTTCCTTGAAAACAAGCAGCTCAGACTACATGACTCGGGGATGGCCTTGCCTCTGTCTGCATTAAGGCAGCCTGTAGCTATGAGAGGCATCCTCTTACTTGACGGGTTTTTCATGGGCAGTGATGCCCACTCATGTGGCAGACATCCAAGGGAGACTTCTCTTCTCCTCTTGAGATTTTTCAAATTGGGACCTCAGCTTAGAGGTCTTTTATGTGCTTCAGGCCCCCTCCAGCAAACAGTTATGATATCTCTCAGTCCCTAGTTTTCCACAGCCTACCATTCCCAGACATTCTGTTTCCTCCTAGTAAATGCCTTTTTGGGTAAACTGTCTTCTGAGATAACTAATAGTGGCTCCTCGAATGCAAGCCACATTAGACTATGAGAGTCAGTCCCCTGACCTCTCCTGTTAATGGACATAAAATAAAATTCACATTCATCCTGTCTGTTCTGCCATCAGAGGCTGCACTAGCCACACCTTGCCTTTAGACTTTTTAAGATATGAGTCACATCTATTCCCTATGGCTCCCAAACTCTGGTGACCTTAGTTTAATTTTTCAGATGGTTCTCTGAATTCTCCCCTTCATTTGGCTTGGCTGAAAAGAGAAGAAATGTCCCAGGTTTCTGATAACCCTTTTTACATAAATCCTTTCTAACCCCTGCTGACCCAGGATCATGACCTTAGAAGCACCCAGAAGGATGAAATAAGCCACATGCAGCAAAGCTTTTTTTTTACAATTTGTTATTGTAAATAATGCAATAAGTAAATAATTTAGCACCTGAAATTCAAGCATTTAGGAAATCTGAAATTCTAAGACAACAGGAAAATAAGAGTTAACTTCCAGCTAAAGGTATGGATATATGCACATAAGTGTATATGCTATTACATATAAATGTTAATGATACTACATATACCTGGGCATCCATTTTATATGCCACATACATGTGCACAAACACATATACCTGTACAACACACACAGTTAATAAACCAGCATAACAGTGTCTATGTATAATATATCAATGTCTTTCACAAGTTATTGAAACAGTTTATTACATATTAGACAACAATTACCATTATAGAGATGGAAACCAATTATCTTGTTATTCTTTTTGAGCTCTGAATTGGGGAGAATAGAGTTTAAAATTTGAAAATATGCAAATTTACAAAGAGTCATTTATTAAGTACCATGTTAATTTTAGATCATCAATATTGACATAGAAGATACCAAATTTAACAAAGTTGGATTTAGTCATTATAAAATGGGGATGATTACTTTGATTGCAATAATTTTTCTTTGGAAGACATTTAGCCTACCATTTAACTACTGGATATATGTTGATTTAGGTGTATAGTCTCTGACCTATATAAAACTAAATATACTACAAACCAGAAGCCCCAATCCTAAAATTGTAAGTAGCATAGTGTGCACAGATGGAATAAAGAAAAGTCCCAGGGTTGCCTAAATTCTTTAACTGGTTTTCCTAGAACTTGTCATCAGGATCTGAGAAAAGACGAGGATAATAAATAAAAAAAACAAATAAAGCTAAAATAAGATAACAATTTACACAGATTCTTTAGCAAAAGAAAAACATAATGGATACCATATGTGAAAAATGCTCAACATCGCTAGACTGGCAAAAAAAATTAAAACACAGTGAGATGCCCTCTTTCACCCGCAAATGAGCAATCAGAGTAAAGGTGAACTGAGATGGGCACTTTGATACACTGCTTAAAGGAGTGTAAATTGCTGTAATCCTTCTGAATAGCAATTTGACAATCAAGGACCTGAGAATGCTTCATTATCTTTGCCCCAGTAATTTTACATCCAGAGTGAGGCAGTAACTCTAAATACAACCTCATGAATAAAGGCATCTGTTGTGAAGTTATTTATAATACTGAAAACAATCAAAATGTCCAAGAAGAGAATGCTTAATTAAATTGTTATACTTACATATGAATGTTAAGCAACCTTTGAAAATTATGTTTATGCAGAAGTAGTTATGGGAAAGTACTTATGGTGAAGTTAATAATAACTGACAAAAAATACATAAAAAAAGGATCCCAACTATGGGCAAATATGTCCTGTAACTCCTGGCAAAAACAAATATAGATATATTTGCAGGAAGATATCCTCGAACTCAGACCCCTTAGTGCCGCCACAAGTGAATTCTATCGATTTATGAACTGAAAAGGAATCATGAAATTGAGGCACTAATCAGCAACTGTTAGAGTACCTCAAATATAATAACCTCTATATAAAGGAGAAAAATTACCTTTAGTATATTTGAAAAACACAGAGGAAAGAAATGATGACTAACAAATAAACCATTACAAATGATAAGAAAATTTTGATAAAGAATCAAATAGGATCTTTCAAATAAAAATACATATATGTAATATATGACATAATAATGTTTAATAAAAAATAAAACTGAATGCTTATTTAAATACTGCTAAGGAGTGAATAGACTAGATAACAGGGCTGAATTTCACATGGCATTTTCTCTTAAGGTGGCCCTGTATTTTCAACAATCTACATTCTTTATATTTGAATTTGAAAACAGAGAAATAGATTCTGCAAACATCCACTTAAATAAGATTGATGACATTTACACTCCTGTGAAGATATTCCGACATATTTCTTCCTTTGTCCTAATGAGTTTATTTCAAGATTTCTCTTCTTCTTGTGCTATGGACAGAACTAATACGAGAAGCAGTTATGTACTAATTAATGTATTCTCATTGCCTGGGGCTTTGTTTTAACCCATATGAATGTCAAAATTGATTCTGTCAATTTTCTCCTCCTTTAGAGGAGTTGATTGTGACCTCTACATAGAATATGAAAGTTCATAATATTGTCCATGTAAGCTCCTAAAATTGTGAAGTTGGAATATGAGGAACTAGTCTGTAGTATAAGCAATAAACTGCAATCTAGTTATCTCTTAACTTTTGAAATGCATATCTCTGAACTACAGCATGCCATGTTGGCAATAAGTTTCTCATATGCTCAGTAGACTTGGATGACATATTCAAAATCCAGAGCAGTACTGACATATGGTATGAGCCTTTCAAAAATAATGAATGTGATGATACTCATAGTATCACCATTGGTAAGAGTGAACAAGAAAATGCTTATTAAGTGGAGGATAGTTAAATACATTGAACAATATTCAGCAGCAATTATAAGTATGAGGTAATGCAAATACACAAAATAAAAGATTCTCCAAATATTTAAGTTAGAAATAAAAAATAACAAGCATATAAAGCATAACCCCAGTTGTATTACAAATGTTAACTAAAAGTCACACGTGCTGCTATTGATTTTTATGCATGGAGAATCATTGTATCATTAGCAGTGTTTACTGCTGAAGGGTTAGGTTGGGTTGAGGGGGAATGAATTTAATAACTCTTTCCAGTACCAAATTTTGTATTGTTTACTTTTATTCACTAGCATTTATTCTTATATTATTTGATGAATTAAAAATAATCCAAGTAAAGTTGCAGTATAACCTCATAGAGTACAAGACAAAACAGATTAATTGGGAGGTAGCTGAATTTTTATTGCTTTTTCAGGGCAAATACATACTTTTAAACATCTTTTCCCCCCAAAATGCAAATGCTTCATCTCTAATTTTTTAATATACCACCCATTGATTTTAACCTGTTTTCCCCACAGTTTGACCCTAATTTCCTCTGTGTATGTTCTTCTTCAGCTTAAGAGAGTCCAGAGAGACAGGAAGGAAGGTGACAGGCAGGTATTAATGCAGAGTCTGAGATTTTTCCCTACCTGAAGCCATGATATTCCTGGTCAGAGACAAAGGACTTATTACTAACAATAGCAATAGCAAGTGTATTGGTGTTTTCTTATATCATTTCCCTTAGCCCATCTTCCTACTGGGAAATGCAAAGAAAGCCAAATGACACCTGCAATTATAATGGGTTATATTACAGGAAAAGAACCCTGAGCTTACAATATAAATCTCCTATAAATGGTCAGTTGGCATGCCTGACACTATTTTTGTCAGCCTAGATTATTTATTATGAAAACATGCTTGAAAAGTGGTCCAGTACCAAAAAGAAAACCAACGCCTGTGCTTGTAAGACAGACATGCTGAAATAGAAAACATCAAAAAACATACGAACGTCATTTTGATGAGTCGCTGTTTGAGAGCACTACAAGCGTCTATCACATCACTGAACTGTAGAGCATGTTTCTCATAAGTAAATACCCTGTACTATTTAATTGGATGAGCTCTGATAGTATCTTAACAATTGTTTAAAAATGCACAAAGAAGGAAACTAAGATTTATGAAAATCTTAGAGATGGGTGGGAGAAATGTTCATTGAAATTTAAGATAAGGGATAAACCATTGCTAGTAGAAATAGTCAAAAATAGCAAAAATATAGTAAAACAATACTCCTGGCTAGAACTATAAAGATATTTGGAGAAAATGAGCTATATTACCCTGTATTTTGTGAGACTACACTAAGAAATTCAAAAGAAAAATATTAACAATAAATATTTTTAACTCATTCTTCCTTTCTTCTGGAAAATCAATTCCAGAGCTGTGTTTAGGAAAAGATACATATTTTCAGTGGAGAAACCTGGAAGATACTATCTTAACCAAGGGATCAAGTTTAGCCGCACCAGCACATCACTACTTATTGACATCATGTACTTCTTAATAGATTCGTTGAGAAGGGCACAACATTACTTCTGTGGTATACTTGCCAAAAAGGCATATGCTTAATCCAATCATGAAAAAGCATCAGATAAATCCAGATCTGGAGACATTTTACAAAATGAACTGCCTGGCACTCTTCAAAGTGTCAAGGTCATGATAGACAAGGCAAGATTATAGAACTGTCACAAAATGAAGAAAACTAAGAAGATGTAATAATAAGGTATCCTGGATTGGATTCCAAACGAGAAATATAATATTAGTAGGAAAATTAATAAATCCTGAATAAACCTGTATGTTAGTTAATAATACTACACTAATGATTAATTCTTAATTTCATCAGTTATCCTATGGTTATGTTAAGATGTCAACATTAGGGGAAATGGGTAAAAAGTATATGGGAATTTCTGTACTATTTTTTTTTTTTTGCTTCTTTTGTAAGTCTAAAATTATAAAAAAATTAAGGTGTATTAAATCAAGAAAATAAATGAGAAAAATAAACCATGATTTTATTTACCCTGGAGTATCACTGTATATCATTAAATTTTTTTAACAATATTTTATTTACTTATTCATAAGAGAAACAGTGAGAGAGAGGCAGAGACATAGGCAGAGGGAGAAGCAGTCTTCCAGCAAGGAGTTCAGTCCAGGACTCTATCCTACCCCGGAATCATGCCCTGAGCCAAAGGCAGATGCTCAAACATTGAGCCACCCAGGCGTCCGTGTAGATTATTAAATTAATAGCCTCCAATGAGTCATATCTCCTAGTACTCACACCTTCATACATTGACTCAGATATGGGTCCTTGATTTGGCTTAGCAATGGCAAATCAGCAAACATGAGATAAGTAGAGGCTTGGTAAGTGCTTGAACATTGGTATTTATTCTCCTAGGATGTCATGGCTGCTATTTGCTTCAGCAGGTTATTTTGCTGAAGTGGCCAAATGGAGGAGGATGGGGCACCTCAGACAACAGGCATAGCTAACTAACCACCAGACATGTGAATTAGACTCTTTTGGACAATCCAGCCCCAGTCAAGCTGCCAGATGACAGTAGCTTTACAGCAGACATGCATAATATTTACTGTGGCAACTACTCAACTATGTGCGTAATTTGACATGTCATTTATGTTCAATAAAGTGAATGCAGTAAACAATACTTTAAAAAATGGGTACACATTCATTGTAATCTAACATAACTAAGATCAGGATAATGCTTAAGGCCCCTTAGATCTGTACTCTATGTGTGGAGATTTTCTCCTCTATTTCTGAATAGTGAAGGTAAGTAGTATCTCTAAGCAATGGATGGCTTCTTGTAGGTGCCTTCTAATCAATAGCTGTAGGAAGAAAGAGCTCATCTCTGTGAACTGGAAATGGCATCTGTTTGGCTATCATCTGCTTTGCATTGATAGCTGCTCTCCTGTATTGCATGCAGACCACTTGCTATAAAACTCATGGTAATTTAATGGAATATTCAGACTTATTTCTTAAAGATAGAGGAGCCTCTTGACCGTACAAACAACAAAAACAGATACAATCAAATGTGTATGCTTTGGCCAGCATTTTCCTCTGGATTTACAAAACCCTGAGATAAAACTCTTACTCACAAGTATTCCCAGTGGTTCAGTCTTTCCTTACAATAACTGTGCATGGCTTCTCTGACAGGCTCTGATTCAGGGGAATAAATGAAGTGGGTTTCTTTCAAGAAGCACAGACAGCCTCTAAGTACAGCTCTCAGGTATTTAGACTGTTGCTCTTTTAACCCTGTATCCTCTTGGTCCTCACCAGATCTTTAAGGGGAAGCCCTTGGATTTCCCTGAAGCCCAGAGCTCAAGATGAAGACCTCCGGTTCTTGTGTCATCAGTCTCCTTTTTACTAAGGACACAAAGAACTATGCATTGGATGCTTCCCTCAGGCTTCCATAAGATAGATTTCTTCATTACCAGCTACTCTTTTTCTTTCTATTTTAAATGTGTTTTGCTTTAAGAAATGCTATTGTGCTGCTACAGAAATAATGAAAGGAGAAAATAAATTGTAAAGCAGTCTATTTTTTTCTAGATGGTGTATCAACTGCAATCTTTCAATGAAGAAATCTTATTTGCTAAAATGTATATGAATTTGAAATGAAATATAAATCCACCATTATTTTCAGATGATATTATATATTAAAAACCCCAAAGTACCTACAGATACAATATTATAATTAAGAAGATAATTTAGCAAAGTTGGGGATACAGGGCCAATGTACCAAAATATATCAACTCTATTCACTATACATTAGCAACAATAAATTTGACAATGAGATATAAATGCTACCACTTATAATACCTTCAAAAATTACTGTTATTACTATTTTTAAGTAGACTTCACACCCAGAGTGGGGCCCAAACTCATGACCCTGAGATCAAGACCTGAGCTGAGATCAAGAGTTGGACACTTACCCAAACTGAGCCACCCAGACACTCTATAAAATTATTAGATGCAAAACTACAACGAAATAATATTATGTATTCATTAGATGTTAAAACAATTAAACATCAAATGTTAGTGAGGATATGGAACAAGCCGAACTCTTACATGTTGCAATTATCAGACAGCAAAGTGTTAGAACTAATCTGGAAATAGTTTTGGCGATGTCTTGTGAACTAAATAGTCATCTTTCTTATTCCCTTATTTTTTTAAAGTTTTATTTTACTTAGATAGGGAGTGAGCTCAGGGCGGGGGCGGGGAGTGCATGGTAAGATTGGTAGAGAAGTAGAAGGGGAGGGAGGGAGATAATCTCTGGTGAGTGCAGAGCCTAATATGGGGCTCAATCTCACCACCCTGAGCTCATGACCTGAGTCAAAATCAAGATTTAGATGCTTAACTGAATGAGCTACTCAGGCACCCCTTTCCTATTCCCTTATAAACTAACTTTTCAGTATTTATCCAACAAAAATTAAAATATATGTACCACACAAAAACTTGGACAACTGTTCATAGCAACTTAATTCATAATAGCACAAAGCTGGAAATGACTCAAAATGTCCATAATCAGAAGAATGGATAAACAATGTATATTAAGATGGTATACTAATAGTAATAATTAAATATTGCTGAGCAATAAAAAAGAAGGAGCTATTGGTATACATGATGGCATGAATAAGTATGACCAACATAATGTTAAAGATGCCAGACACAAAAAAGTGGCTAATTTATGATTCTACTTATATCTATTAATCTACAGTTTAAAAAAAAAATCAAGTGTTTGCCTCAGAGGAATGATTAATTGGAAAGAGGCAGGGAGTAAATTTCTGGGGTGATGAAAATATTCTATATCTTGTTAGGATTGTGGTTTATAGTAGTAAATGTAAGATTTCCCTTAAAAAAGGAATAGACTAGGGGCACTTGGTTAGCTTTGGCTCTTGATTTCAGCTCAGATCATAATCTGAGGGTCATGAGATCTAGCCCTGCATCAGGCTCCCCACTTAGTCTACTTGAAATGCTCTCTCTCCCTCTTCCTTTGCCTCTCCCCTGCTCATGCTCTCTCACTCTCTATCTTTCAAATAAATAAGCCTTTAAAAAAAGGAATGAACTAGAAAATTTGAAACCATTTCCTTTATATTTTAGTTTGATTAAATAAGGAAATATGTTGAGTATAATGGTGGACAGGATTTTACTATTGGAGAAGGGAGTTACACATTTGGAAAGGGGGAAAACTACATAGTGTATTTCTTCTGGTTTCTAAATACTGTTTTTGGGATACCTGGTTAAGGCTCAGTTGGTTAAGGCTCTGACCTGATTTCAGCTCAGGTCATGATCTCGGAGTCGTGGGATCAAGCCCCACATCAGGCTCTGTGCCAGAGTCTGCTTGTCCCTCTCTCTCTTTCAGATAAGTAAAAATCTTAAAAAAATATATTGTTTTTCACTATAGGGAATTGGGGTTCCTTAGAGAAAAGTCTGATTCTTAGATGGTACAGAGAAAATACAAAATGAGCCTAGAAAACTTTTATGATATAAAAGAAAGCAACTATCCATAATTAATCTGATAAAGAATGAGCATAGCCTCTACAAAGAAAACTATAAAATATTAATGAGAGAAAAACAAGACCTAAATAAATGTAAAGATATAATATGTTCAAAAGATTGGACAAGTAACATTAAAATATTTCAATTATTAACAAATTTATTAGAGACTCAATAAGCTAACAAAAATGTCAGCACCTTGTATGTCTGTGACTGAGTGTGGGTAAGCATGAGTGTGTGTATATAAATTGCTAAGCTGATTCTAACTAAAACTTATTTGAAAATACAAAAGGCCGGTATTAGCTGAGACAATCTTGAAGAAACAAAAAAAATTGAAGAATTTATGCAATCAAGTATCAAGGATCATCATGAGACTACAGTTGTTAACATCATATAGTACTGGTGTAAGGACAGATGTATAAATCATAGAATAGCATAGACTCTAGAAATAGACCAACATATAAAGATTTTGACAAAAGTTACACTGAATTGGAATAGGGAAATGATGAGTGGGTTTTTTTTTTTTCTGGAAATAGCGCTATGACAATTGGATACCCATATGGAAAAAAAATAATACCTCACACTGCACAGAAAAATTAATTACAGGTGGACTGTGAAACTATATGTCAAAAAGGGGGAAAATTTTCTAGAAGAAAATAAAGGAAACTATATTCATCATCTCAGAATAGTTAAATATTTCTTGAACAGCAAACAAAAACAATCATAAAGTAAAAGAACAATAAATTGAACTTCATTAACATTTAAATCTTTTGTTCTCCAAAAGGTTTTTTTTTTTTTTTTTTTTTTTTTAATCAATCAATCAGCTATGAGGTGGGAGACGTGTTTTGGAAATATATTTATCTCCTCAAAACTCAAAGAATACATAAAAAGTCTTATAAATCAATCTAAAACAATAAGCCCAATTTAAAGAATTGGTAAAAATGTTTAATGGGAACTTCAAAAAAATTAAATGACCAATAAAGTTATGAAAAGATGATCAACTTTTAAATTCACCATTAAAATATGAATTATAACTACAGTGAGATAACACCACACAACCACTAGAATATAAAAAATGCGGGCATCTGGGTGGTTTAGTTGGTTAAGTGTCTGCCTCCAGCTCAGGTCCTGCTCCTCAGGATCTCGGCACTGAGTCCCACATCGAGCTCCCTGGTCAGTGGGGAGTCAGCTTCTCCCTCTCCCTCTCCTCTTCCCCTCTTTTCATGCTCTCTCTCAAATAAATAAATAAAATCCTTTAAAAAATATATCAAAATGCAAAAGAACAGCAATATCAAATGGCATTTAAAAAATAGTAAAACTAATACTCTCATGGACTATTTGGAGATTTGTATACAGGTACGACTGGTTTGGAAATCTATTTAGCAATGTATAATAAAGTTAAACACAGGTTATTTTATGACTCAAAATACACACACACTTTCAAAGGGAAATCTTTTTCTAGTTTGAAACCACCAATGAACAAAAATGCAATTTTCTAGGAAGTTCAGAGACACCTATATTATCATTGACTTACCCTCTTTTCCTAAGAAACACAAGCACATACAGAAAATAACAAAAAAGAAAAGATTTATTGTTATTTTGTAACAAGCACCATCAAAGAAAATCTAGTATGTTAGAAATGATGATTTTGAGCCAACTGTTTTTTCAATTCCCTCGTATCTAATTGCATTAAAAAATGAATTGAATTCACACTATTTACTATAATGTAGCAATGAGAAGGTGCCTGCACATAAGGAAATTAGACTCTAATAGCTTTTAATAGATACATTTATTCAAGTATTAAGGATAAAAATGTGTTGTAGCAATGCAAGTATTTTTCCTTCATTCATATACATTTAATACAAATTTGGAGACAAAATCTCTCCATATATATCAATCAAAATCATTGCCCTTGAGACATTTTTGTAACAGTTTTTGCTTTCCAGAAAAAATATATACAAGATTGTTAATAGGCTAAATAACTGGTGGCTACCTGATAGGTCTCCAAAATTTGGTTAATTAATTTAATTAGAATCTCCTTTTAAATTAATCACTTTATTTTTTAATCACTTACTTTAATATCTTTCACTATAAAAATTTGGTAGTAACATTCATTACTGAATGTAAAGAATTATCAAATATTCCTGTATCAGTACCTGACACATTGAAGGGGTCCAACAAGAATTTGCTGAATGAGTAAATGTAAATAAAGAAACTATGCAATTATTTAAAGTATAAAAAGTAGAAGCACACAGGAAACAAATATTATCATTTTCTTTTAATTTAGCGCATCGTTTTTTTTTGCACTTGGAGAAATGCCTTGTCTTTCAGAACTTGACAATCTGCTTCTGAAATAAGTCCAGGAATTGTGAAGCTTTCAAATATTTCTAACTTGGCAAAAAATATGAAATTCTCAGTTCACATCTCTGCGGTCTTTTCCCATATTGTCTCCCTCCATTGATAGACAATCTTTTGCATCCTTATTTTACAGGCTATGAAGAACATAAAATTACATCTGTTTCCTGTTAATAAAGTTAGAGGCATGGGACCCCTGAATGGCTCAGCAGTTGAGCGTCCGCCTTCAGCTCAGGGCATGATCCTGGAGTTCCTGGATCGAGTCCCACATAGGGCTCCCTGCATGGAGCTTGCTTCTCCCTCTGCCTCCCATGAATAAATAAAATCTTTAAAAAAAAAAAAAGTTACAGGCATCACAAGATCTTGCTTTTAATTCATGCTTATTTTGATAATCTTTACCCTTGGGTTGACCTCTGCCTTTTAATTTTGTTTGTTCAGTTTAGTTTAGTTGTTTGTTTTTTCCCCCCAATTGCCAAATTCCCCAATAGGTCTTTCCATAAGAAATAAAATTATATTCTTGGTACTAACATCTTCATACATGGAACTCTTGAATATTAAAACATTTCTTTTACTTAAAGTAAAGAACCTACCGAGTTAAATGCATTAAAATAGTCTCCTAAATATTCCACATTATGAAATTGTGAAATTATTCTCAGTTCTTTCCAAGAAATGTGCAAGGGAATGGATTCTCACTGATACTCTCTGACTTACGATATTTAAACAAACGTTATTAATATGCTCCCCTAACAGTAGTTTATAAAATGAGAACTTCTTGCTGTTCTATGTAGTTTAATAATTTTATGTTAAAGGTGCCAAATATTCCTGATTCATTAACCCATCATTCATATACCTTCAAAACTTGCAACAATCTATTCCTTTTGTGTGTTCATGTATTTATGCACTCACTCATTCATTAATTTAGCAATGCTTATTCACCAATTACAATAGTCCTAAACTAGTTTCCAGAGATAAAATAGTAAACACTGTTGTGCTTAACATTACATTTTATTGTTTTCATTTGTGAGCTTCCTCTAGGCTCTAAGTGAAATAATAAAAAGAGCGCAAGTTTATATTCATTGCTCATGAAGTCCAGGAGGCAACTAACATTGTGCAGAAATTCTCCTATATTGTTTTCCTCTATTATTATAATGTATATAAATTTCTATCTGAATATAGGGTGGCCCTGGTTCAGAATGAAAGATGTCCACATTTCTGGTAATAAAAATAATTTACTTCAGCTTCTATGATCTTACAAAAGATGTCCACTTTTTCAACAAAAATTACAAAACACACACAAAAAAGTAACATATAATTGAAACAGATTCAGATGTGAACGAGAAGTTGGAATTATTTCCCTGGGACTTTTATATACCTATGATTATTATGTTAAAAACCATTATGGACAAAAGTGGACAACAGGCAAAATCAGATATATAATTTTTAACAGTCTGATGCAAACTATTTGTAAAATTCTAATGAAATGGTAGAAATGAAAAACACAGTTAAAGACAATAATGTATTGAACAATCTTATCAGCAAATTTAATACATCTCAATAAAGAATCAATAACCTTTTCCTCTAATAACAGGAAAAAAGGCAAGAATGACCTTTCTCACTAATTTTGAAAGTCTTTGTGAAATAAGATAAGAAAAAAATGCATACAGAATGAAAATGATAAATCTCTTTGTACATAGGACCTAATATTTGCATGTATTATATTCCCAAAGAGTCTATAAAAAGCCCTTAGATCTGATGGATATAGACACCCTATGATACTAAGTCAATATGAGAAATTCAATTGCATTGATGAATATGGCTGTGAACAACTGCAAATTGAATTATTAAAGTAACATTTGCAATAGCATCAAACAATAAAATACTAAAAAATGAAATATTCAGGTGTAAAGTTAACAAAATACATAGGATATGCATGTTAATAACTATCAACACTGAATAAAAAATTAAGAATGCCCTAATAAATAAGTATATTGAGTAGATTAGGATAATTAACATTTAATGATACCAATACTCTACAAATTGATCTAGAGTGAAGGCAAACCCAATCTAATTTTTTGAAGAACATTTTTGTAATATTGATAAACTTGTGCTGAATTTATATGGAAAGAAAAAGTAACTGAAATTACCAAAACAAGCGGGAAAAAGAAAAACAAACTTGAAAAATTCATACTTCCTGATTTCAAGATTCACTGAAAACATGTCCTAATCAAGATATTATGTTATAGGCCAAAAAAAAAAAAAAAAACATATGGATGAGTAGTACCAATTGGAAAGCAGAAAAATAAACACACAAAATATAATCAGCTGTTTATTTGTAAAAATGCAAAGGCAATTAAGCAGAGAAAAATTCATTCAACAAATGGTGGTGGACCAACTGGACTTCAATACATACCTTCAAACTTATACAAATTATTAAACCAATGTGAATAACAAACTGAAATCTAAAATTTAAAAATTTAAACCCATCAAAAAGAATATATATGGAAAAAACTTGTTGTCTTCGGTTAGGTAAAGGGTTTATTTTATGCCACTGTACTAGCACAATCCATAAAAGAAAAATATTGATAAATGGGATTTCACCAAAATTAGAAATTTTTGTTGCATACATAAGTGGCTGTCATCATGTTAAGTGAATGAAAAGACAAGCCATTCATTATCTAATAGAAGGAATCAAGGATTCTTAGAGAAATGGTAGATTCAAAGATGAGTCTGGAGCACTCCGCCGTGCCTGAAAGTAAGGAAATGTTCAAAAGAGTATGGAGGCATATTGAAATGGCACAGAAAACAAACTGAAAAAAGTTCACATAAGCTAAAACTAGAAAATTTTGAGCAAAATGTAAATAGTATTAGCATTGTTTTGTGACCCAGATCATAAAATATAAATGAGCACATACTAGTATAAGTAAATAAGTAAAAAATCAAATAGAGGCAAATCAATAGCTATGCCATCTAGAAGAATTCCAATTAATAAATAAACAAATAAGTTGGGAAATAGAAAATTATCACTCAAGTACTAATGTAATAACTTTTGCAATCTATAATCTGAATTCTGAAATTATTGGGCAAAATTAAAGGAAAAAAGGCTTTTTCCATCATCTTTATTTATATTAGTAAATAGATATTTATTATTAGTAAAGGATAAAATAACTTTACACTGAAGAAATCTAGAAGCTATTATCTTAACTAAGTGATCA